>NC_059105.1:160973184-170973184 GCF_020740685.1 Jaculus jaculus
ATACCCAGAGGTCCCCAACACCTCATCACTGAAGCAGACCAAATATGAATGCAACATGGCTCAGGGAAATTTTGTGGAAGAGGGGGCAGAAAAAATGTCAGCGCCACATGATATGCAGAGACATTTATCCTACCCACAAGTGTGGGCGAACTCCAGAATGTATGACCCATACACCTCAACAAGAAGGGGCCAGGAGGAGGGGGTAGGACATGGATGAGCCTAACAATGGTACTAAATTGACTGTATTTGCTGAGTTCAAAATTAATAAAAAAAGAAAAAGAAAAGACCCGTTATATCCTATAATAACCAGGTATTTCTATAGATAAATGTAGATAGGACATTGTACATCTGAAACAATAAGAAATCAATAGCTGAAACAAAAACAACAAAATGTAAATAACTATTGAAACTAAATGACAGATATGTGTAATTTGGGTTTTTTAAAACTTATTAATTTTGACGGAGAAAGAGAATGGGCATGACAGGGCCTTCAGCCACTGCAAACGAACTCCAGATACATGCACCCCCTTGTGCACATGTGTAACGTTAAATGTTTGCATCATTGCATCTGGCTACATGCGACCTGGTGATTTGAACAGGAGTTCTTAGGCTTCTCAGGCAACCACCTTAACTGCTAAGCAATCTCTCCATATGTGTAACTTTTAATACTATTCTCTCCAGTGTTTTGTACATTAAACTTTTCCATAGAATTCTTTCAAAGACCTTGAGTTGGTCAAATGGCTAGAACACCTGTATCAATAGCCCTCTGGAATATCATATTAGCAGTATCTTTTAGAGGAATCATAAAATTAGGTAACTTTTACCAGTTAAAAAACTCCATCCACAACTAATAAATGCTGCATTATGTAGAAGAAATTCACTAAGCTTCTTAGTATTGTTTTTCATTAGGAAAGCATCAACTGTGCAATATTTTCCATTTAAGCAAAGTAGACCTAAATTCAATTATATAAACCCATATTTAATAATGCATTGTACAAGAAGCTACATAATTATGGAAAAACATACAAAAGTCACTATTCCCTCATCATATTTTTTGGAACACTAATTCTAAAGAATATTGCAGCTGGGCATGGTGATGCACACCTTTAATCCCAGCATTTGGGAGGGAGGAGGGTCACCATCAGTTGAGGCCATCCTGAGACTACACAGTGAATTCCAGGTCAGCCTGGGCTACAGCGAGACCCTACCTTGAAAAACAGAAAGAAAGAATATTCCATGAAGTTACACCAAAAATGGTTCTTTGCTGGGCTGGAGAGATGGCTTAGTGGTTAAGCCACTTACCTGCAAAGCCTAAGGATTCATATTCAACTCTTCAGGTCCCACATAAGCCAAACACCCAGTGACATGAACACACAATGTTGCATGTGCACACAAGGGGATGCACGTGTCTGCAGTGGCTGGAGGCCCTAAGGCCCTGGTGTGCCAATCCTTTCTACCACCACCCCTACTCTCTCTCATTTAAAAAAAAAAAAAAAAAAAGGTTCTTTAGTGACATTTTGTTTTGGAAATATGGAAATATTCAGGCACAAGTGAATGCTTTCCCATGCTATAGGACATCTGATATATTTTATGATTCAAAATATAATTAAAATCTCTAAAAGGGAGCAATAGTTTAATAACACATTTCCCTGTTTTTATTAATTACTCCAAAAACATTTAAGTCATTTTATGTGATACCTCAGGCCACACTTATTAAGTTCCACTAAAAACATTTGAAAAGAAAACAAAGCAATACAAAGTTTGAGAAGCAAAGATGTAATGAAGAATTTTAGCTATTCCATTTTTTATTCATGTATTACAACAACAGAGACAATCTTACATATAAAAACCTTACAAAGTGCCTTTTACTCAATACTATTTATAGGATAAATGGGGAAGTCTTCATATAAAAAGCTAATAGTAAACACTGAATTATCAATGTTCATATTTATGTAAATCATTTAAACTTAATTGACCTTAAATAAGCTGACAATAAAATGAAAAATTCAAAACTGTTATTACATTGAAAACAGATCTTACAAAACTAACAACTTTCTGACTAGAAATAATCCCAAAATGCTTGCATGGCATGACATGAATGAAATAAAAAGGTAAAAAAAAAATGATGTCACTCAGATCATGGCAATTCTCACCCCCACTTCAGCAGACTCCTTCCTTAGGCTCATAGCTTCTAAACAGGAAAAGAGTAATTGGAGGCAATCATCCCCCTTTCCTAGCATTATAACATGCTTCTCAGGAAACCCATTCTGATCTCATTTCATGAGGGACAATAGGAAAAATAGCAAGGTTTGATCCCCCATGACTCAGGTAGAAACAAAGACAGTGGCCACTGTGCAGACCTTGGTACCTCCATGTTTCTGCTAAGTACAACATTTTATCAAAGATAACAGCCAGCTTAGTACATCTTCAGAGTTAAACTATGTTTAGATGCACATTGGGAAGTACAGTCTAGATTGCGTGCCTGGATTGCCAGCCAACCCCAATAACTTTACCTCCGTAGATTTTGCTGAACTAAAGGGCTACAACAGCTTGACCCAGCTCCACAGAGCCAGATCACCAGTACAATGGCCTTATCCAGACAGGATAAATGTCTGTGCTTTTTGGAGAAACAGGGGGTGGTGCTGCTTCTCTGGGTGGTCTAACAGATACTTAATTCAACCAAAGCCTATCCATAGCTCCACCCAAATGAGGAGAAAAGGCCTTAATTATGTATTTCTAAGAACTCCCCAGATCCCACATAGCCAACATGGTAATTCACATGACCCTCTGCCTTGACTAAGTAAAAAATTCTCAGTAGACTGGCCAAGCCAGGGAAAACATTTTGTTATAGGTCTAACTAAAAGTCATCACTGTATCTATCCAACAATTCTGCCTGGTAACTGAGCACAGTCAGCCGTCTCAGCCATCAGCACAGCTCAGTTAGTAGCTCTATCCACTGTCAGAGCAAATGCAGTAGCCCAGACAACTAGGGAATATAGAGTCATCACCTCCCCAGAGTCATCACCATCTTGGCACTCTAAAATTCTAGACAAAGCTGAATTACAAAGCTCTGTCCCTACTTTAAAAAAGTTGTGAAGTCTAGAAAAGAGTGGTCACTTCAAATGTGCATGCAATGTTAGAAAAAAAGATTATAAAGAATCAGGAAAGTGTTAGCTCCAAAAAAAACTAGTAAGTCCCCAATAAACATCCCAATGAAATAGAAATCTATGAAATGACCGACAAAGAATTCTGAGTAATACTCAATAAACTATATGAATATACAGATAAAAAATTAAATAAAATTTGGAAAGCACATAAGAAGTGAAAATCAGCAAGGAGAAGCAATAAAAAAGAACCATGTAGAAATTCTATATATAAAGAACAGTGACTAAGTTAAAAGTTCAATAGAAAGCTTCAAAAGAATTCATGGAGCAAAAGAAAAAAATGAATGCGCTAGAAGGTAGAAGAACATTTGAAAATAACCACTAGAAGGAACAAAAAGACAAAACAGGAAGAACAAAGAAAGCCTATGAAAATTATGGAAAACTATCATAAAACCAACCATTCACATAACAGAAGTTGTAGAAAGGAAAGGGCCATGAAGCATACTTTCAAAAAGTTGAAAATCATTAATAATATTTATTATTTACATTAACAATTACTACTAAGGAAAAACAGCTGTCTAATTAGACAGATTAAATCCAATTTTAAAGTTTAAAAAAATGGAAAGCTCCAATTTCTAGTCTGAAATGAGATCTCAGAAGTCATTTTACTTCCTTTCACAAAGGAGAAAAGTTGAACAAACTGAAAATCAGCAACTTTTCTTGCATTCATCCTAACATTGAGGTCATAAGGGACACTGGTACATGCAAAATGAATAGACAGGAAGATAGAATACGAATCACAACCTCAGCAACAGCCTAACCATGGGAATCTCTACGTGAGAAGCAGTAATTAGATGAGAAAACTAAACTGTACTGGATAGACTCTGAGAGGTTTAGTGTCTGTAAGTTTGAGAGTTACAACTTCCAATGGACTCAGTATTAAGGTCACCCCTGTACTCATTTAAAATCTTACCTGCAAACATCCCACTAAGTTCTTTCAGTGAACATCACAGAAAAATTCCCTCTCACCTTCAGCAGTTGAGGGAAAGGGAGCCATTTAAATAGAACATTGTTTTTTACAAGGCCTGTCCTCAACAGAAATCATTTTACTATAGCATGTCTGACTAAGGATTTACCAGAGTCCAACTAAATTAAAGAAAATGAAATGCACACCTCGGGCTCTCTCAAGTCTGCTAGGTAGGAAAACAGAAATGTTAACATTAGCCTTCCCGTCTTAACTAAAAGGATAAAGGGCCCCTAAAGAAAGACAAATGAAGGTCATACCCAAGAGCACAGACTTGCTAAAAGACAAACCCTAAGCATAAGACAATAGAATGCTTCCCTCATTCATATTTCTCTAACACATCAATAGAGTTCTTATATAATAACAGAAGAAAATTAATTTTAAAAATTGCATACCTCACTTCCAGCATGGCTCAGGGAATTTTGTGGAAGAGGGGCCAGAAAGATTGTTAGAGCCACAAGTTGGGACAGTATGGACAGAGTCATTGCCTCTCCCCAATAACTGACTGCTGCCCCCATAATGTATAACCCACAATCCCCATAGGGTTGGCCTGCATCCCCAATGAGGAAGGCCTCTTCAGAAAAGAGGCAGGGAGGAGGGAAATTATGGTACCAACATGTGATGTTTACATACAAAATATGTCCATATCTAATAATAAAAAAATTGTATGTCTCAAACCTCATTGAAAAAAAGAGAGTCTCTAGGGAAACCCAAAGGTAACAGTTGAAATTAAAATAAGGATGCCAAAATTTCATTCCTCAAAAAGCACAATTAAAATGTGCCTAGTATAGGATCCCCATCTCTTTTTGTTTGTTTGTTTATTTGAGAGCAACAGAGAGAGAAAGAGGCAGAGAGAGAGAGAGAATGGGCGCCAGGGCCTCCAGCCACCGCAAACGAACTCCAGATGCATGCACCACCTTATGCATCTGGCTAACCTGGGGCCTGGGGAATCAAGCCTCAAACCAGGGTCCTTAGGCTTCACAGGCAAGCATTTAACCACTAAGGCATCTCTCCAGCCCCCCCCCCCCCGCAATCTCTTGTTCTTCACAGAAAACCAACTCAAAATGGATCAAAAACCTTACTATAAAACCAGAAACTTTGAAATACTAGCAGGAAACATAAAGAAAGTACTAAAAAATACAGGAATAGGCAACAAGTTATGATTATGAATAAGGCCAACAGTTCAGTAAATAATCACCAAAATAAACAAATAATGACCAGCAAAGAAAACCATTAAAAACAATATACAGAATAGGAAGAAAAGTTTTGCCTGCTATTCTTCTGACAGAGAATTAATAGCCAGAATATATAAGTAACTCAAAAAACAAAACACCAAAAGGGCTATGGATAGAGCTCAGTGGTAAGACTGCACACCTACCATGTTTGAGGCCCCACATCAAATCTCCAGGGCCAAAAAAGAAAGGAATAAAGAGAAAGTAGAACAAGTAAGCCAATCAACAAATGGGCAATGGAATAGAGTCTCCTCAAAGAAATGCAAATGGAAACTGGAGAGATGGCTCACCAGTTAAAGGTGCTTGCTGGCAAAAAACAGCCAGCCTGGGTTAAATTTCCAGATACCCACATAAAGCCACTTGCACAAAGTGGCACATATATCTGGAGTTTGTTTGCAGTGTCAAGAGACTCTAGTGTGCATATTCTCTCTCTCTCTCTCTCTTTCTCTCTTTACAAATAAATAAAAATACTTTAAAAAAATTTTTTTAAAGTACAAATGGGAATTAATTATTTCAACATCTTTAGCTATCAGGAAAATGCAAACTGAAACTATACTGAGATTTCATCTCACTCCAGTCAAAATGGCTATCATCAAAAATACAAAAAAATATGGTATATATACATATATGAAGATGATACAATTAAATGTAATACTATACATGTTAACCTAAAATTATTTTTTAATAATATAAATTAATAATTTTGGACAATAATGTGGGGGGGGAAGACCCTTACACACTGTTGGTAAGAACATAAATTATTTTAGCTACCATGGACATCAGTACAGAGGTTCCTTAAAAAACTACTATGTTCGCCGAGCGTGGTGGCGCACGTCTTTAATCCTAGTACTCGGGAGGCAGAGGCAGGAGGTTCGCGTGAGTTTGAGGCCACCCTGAGATTACATAGTGAATTCCAGGTCAGCCTGGGACAGAGTGAGACCCTACCTTGGGAAAAAAAAAAAAAAAAAACACTACTATGTAATTCACCTATACCTCTCCAATTTAAAATAGCATACAATAGATCAAACTGATGCCTGATACCTATGTTTTATTGATGTTATTCACAATGGCATCAGCCCAGGTACCCATCAATGAATTAATAGATAAAGAAAATGTGACTGTGTATATATATATGTATGTATATACATAGTGTGTGAGTGTAGATATACATACGTATATACATACATACACATACACACAATATGGAATGTTATGAATTCATAAAGAAGAATGGAATAGCCAGCTGCAAGAAGATGGATGTAACAGGAGATCACATTAGGCAAAATAAGACATTTTCTCACATATACTCTCTGATATGAAATATAATAAAAAAGGAGATTACATGGTAGTAGAAGGGGATTATCAAAGAAGACAAAGAGGATTGGGGGAAGGAAGGTCATGAGTAGTAGGGGTTAGACATGATCAAAATATGTTATATGCAAATATTAATTGTCACAATGAAGCCCATTACTCAGTGAAATCAGCATGCACTAACAGAGATTATTAAGCAAGACATAAGTTTTAAGATAGAAATATGATAAAGAGAACCTCAGTTTAAGAGTGGGGAGAAGGTGAATAGGAATAGCCATAATACTGAGGAAATAATCCCAGAAAATACCTTCTTCATCAAGTGAAAATTAATTTTTAAAGTGTCTAATACAGCATTATATATATAAAATAATCCTTTAACAAATGTTTACATAATAAGTGATGTCACCAAATTAGGATTGCTAGCTACATCAAAGCATAAGTATATTGAATATTGCCTCAAATATCAAAAGAATTTTACTTAAGAGAGCACTAGAAAACAACAAAACTTCAATAATTTCAGAAATTCAATAATCAGCCTTCTCATTTCTGGGACAAAATACCCAACAAGAATCAGATTATGGAAGGAAAGTGTTTATTTCCAGTTTAAGATTTCAAAGGAAGTTTCATAATGATCGGTAAAACAGGACAGGTTGGGCATAACATCAACTGGGAGGAAGTAGAGCCAGTGAGCTAAATGCGGGAAGTGTGGCTGGGCTTTAACACCCAAGGAACAAGGCATACCCTCAGTGAATTATCTCCTCCAGCAAGGCTCCACCTCCCAAAGGCTCTGCCAAATGGGGATAAAGTATTAGGCTTAATCACAAACACATGAAGGCTATGGGAAACACTTTACATTCAAGCCACAAATAATGAACGACCATAGGTGAGCAGAGGATAGATGGACCTTCTGAATAATATCATAATCAACAGACATAATGGACAGATTATTCATGGATCCCAATATATCAAAGTATGTTTCTCATTAGTGTTCTGATGACCCTGTTACGATCTCCTACTTCACTTATTCAAGGACATCTAACCTATTGCCAAAGTCTTGGGTAGGCTTTATCTTTGAAGAAATCTAAGTCAAAAACAAAACAGACTTTAGCCAATTCATTTTTATTCTATTGATCTATAATTTTAAGTGTTGTGGGGTGAGTTCTTGTTAAGTAGTCTATTCTTTTACTTAATACATATGTGAAATAAATGTAATTCTATCTTTCAAGTAATTTAATATGTAAAAATTAATATCACTGAATACAATCTAAAGAATCTATCCCACTTTAATTCACTTTGAAATATACTATGTCTTTTAAAAATATTTTCCTCTTTTCTAATATTCTCAGCAAATCCTACCCTATAGTAGAATGACTCAGACTTAAAAATATTTTTTTCAAATTCCTTAGATGTTCCTATATTTTGAAATCAATTTCAAAAGTCAACTTCTTGCCTCTTGTGGTACACTTATATTGCCTTCAAGTTCAGATAGGAATTATGGTTTTTTCAACAACATATTCAAAAGCTGACAGTTTAGGTGAACTTATTTAAAAGAAACTCAAATTAAAGATAACTTTAAACCAAGTAAAAATTCAATGTGAACCTTGTTTGGAGCCAAATCTTTTTTTTTAATTTTTTTATGAGAGAGAGAGAAATTGGTGAATCATGGCCTCTAGCCACTGCAACTCCAGATACATGTGCCACCTTGTGTGCATATGTGACCTTGTGCACATGCATCACCTTGTACTTGTGGCATACATGAGTTCTGGGGAGTCAAACCAACCCCTAAGCTATCTCTCCAGCCATGTATCCCAATCTTAATTACAAAAGATAATGTGGCTCAATTAAGACAACATAAACATTACATGTTAGATTATATGAAGAAATTTTGTTAATTTTTAAGTGTTATAATGAGATTTGGGTTATATTTTAAAAGTGTTATCTCTTGAAGTGTTTTACAGATAGAAAAGTATAAAAATTTAAATATGCAAAATAAAATGACAGAGTAGTAAATAAGAGAATAAAATTGAGATAATTATTGAACCCAAAGATTTATTATAGTATTCCATCATTTAGATTTTTTGTAAGAATAAATTATGAGGCAGGAGAGACGATTCATCAGTTAAAGTGCTTTGCCTACAAAGCCTAGTGACCCTGGTTCAATACCCATGTAAAGCCAGATGCACAAAGTGACACATTTATCTGGAGTTTGTAGTAGTAGGAAGCCCTGGCATGCCCATACTCATCATTCTCTCTTGCTTTCTCTCTTTCCTTGCAAATACACAAATAAACTAAAAGAAAGAATAAATGATGAAACAAAAACAGTGGGCTGGGAATGGTGGTGCACAACTTTACTCCCAGCACACACTGGGAAGGCAGAGGTAGACAGATTGCTGTGAGTTCAAGGCCACCCTGAGACTATATAGTTAAATCAAGGTTAGCCTGACCTAGAGTGAGACCCTACCTCATAAAAACAACAAAAAAGGGCTGGAGAGATGGCTTAGCGGTTAAGCGCTTGCCTGTGAAGCCTAAGGACCCCGGTTCGAGGCTGAATTCCCCAGGTCCCACGTTAGCCAGATGCACAAGGGGGCGCACACATCTGGAGTTCATTTGCAGTGGCTGGAAGCCCTGGTGCGCCCATTCTCTCAATCTCCCTCTATCTGTCTTTCTCTCTGTGTCTGTCGCTCTCAAATAAATAAATAAAAAATGAACAAAAAATATTTTTAAAAAAATGTGAGGGTGCTGAGTATCTTTGTAGTAGAGTGAATAACACCCCCTAAAGAATATGTTAATATGGTTAGTATGTTAAATTACATAGTAAAAGGAAATTAAAGTTGCAGGTAAAATGAAGGTTGCTAGTCATCTAACCTTGCAATGGAGACATTAACCTTGACTATTCTGGTAAATCCAATGGAAACATGTACACACGGCCTTAAACATGAAGAGGGATACATGAAAGTGAGTGTGAGCATAATATGTATGAAAGAATTGGCACTGCTAGTGCTAAAGATGAAAAGTGGCCAGCAGCCAATGACCTGTGAACAGCCTCTGAAAGCTAGGGAAAAATAAAGAAAATAAAATATCCCTTGAATCCTCCAGAAAGGAATGCAGCCCTGTGAATAGTTCGGTAACATTTCAGACTTTGAGCCTTCAGATTACAAAATAATAAATTTATGTTGTGCTAAGATACTTCCTTGGTGACAATGGAAGAGAAGTAATAACATTGTTTAGTAAAATCATGAAATTTTATTTACCTGAAAGGAGAAAACCACAGATTTTACTGGTAATTCAAATGGGAATAATATATTCTTATCAATAAAAGTTCCCTAAATCAGATACCCTTACTATTTTAAAATGCAAATGTTACTTTTGTTCTCCACTCTACCTTTTCTTTCTGATAGTCTCAATTTTTTCTGGCCATCCTTACATCTACACATGTATGTATATACAACACATGTATGTGCACACACACGCATGCACGCACGCACATGCGCATGCATGCGCGCACACAAATGGTATCAGAATATACTATCCCTGAGGCTTCCTGGTAGCCTAAGTGAGTGGAGGACTATGGTTGCTGAAGCAGCCACACTGCCATGCTGACTAACAAGCACTTGCTCTTCTATACACACACCAACAAGCATCAGCCACTGCAGCTGTTCTGCCCCCGCCTCATGGGACATGGGACGCAGACACTCTACAGTCCATCCCTAAATAGGTCTCCCAGTAATCTACCTGCAGAAACCACATCACCAGTGACAATCAGCCACCCCCAGCACCTCAGGTTGCCCACTGCAGCGGCAGCTGTCCTAGCACTGCCGCTGCTTCTAGTGCCACAGCCACTTGCACCATCCGGGTCCTGGCAGGGGTCATCTTAGCCACTCCACTCCATAGACCACAATGGAACTTCATGAAAGTACTGCTCCAGGAATCTCCAAAAGAAAAGCTCTGAGTAGGGAGGGATTAAGGGAGGGTCTACAAATCTGAGGCTCAGAAACCTGAACAGGAAGCTGTCAGCCAGAGAAAACAATTCTCCCTGGCCCACCACCACTAACACAAAAAGGTACTAAAGACAGCCACACCAGTGAACTCTAATGGGAGGAAGTTTATTTTTACAGGACTCTTCATCTAAAAGGGTATCCAGGTTTAAGTGGATCAATCTGCTGAGCACAATCTTTGAAGCCTAAGGACCCTGGTTCAAGGCTTGATTCCTCGGGACCCATTAGCCAGATGTACAAGAGGACGCATGCATCTGGAGTTCACTTGCAGTGGCTAGAGGCCCTGCCTGGCACACCCATTCTCTCTCTTTATCTGCCTCTTTCTCTCTCTGTCACTCTCAAATAAAAATAAACAAAAATTTTTTTTTAAATCTTTAAAGTACATCTTATCTTCTCCAATCAGTACCCTAATGCCACAGTCTCTGAACCTTAACAGGGATAGAAGTATAATGCAAAATGTTCTCCTAAAGCTAGTTTACATAAAACTCGGGCTGACAATAAATTACTGAGAGTCATCACTGGATCTTCCCTCTAAATAGCTGCAGGAAGCATAATTCCCAGTGAATCAGAAGACTCACACAAAACAACCAACCAAGTAGAGCTGGGAAGGGGGCAGAGTTCACACTAGAAGACATTTATCCTCACAGATGGGCAAAGCACAACAAAGAAACACAAAGAATACGAGACAACACACCATGACCCATCCTCAACCTCCCAACTCCCCTATAATAGAAGCCAAAAACTCTGAAATAGCTTAAATATCTGTGAATGAATTCAGAGTCCCACTTTCTGAATTTTTAAAAATTTACTTTATTTGAGAGAGACAGAGACAGTGGGAGAGAGAGAGAATGGGTGCACCAGGGCCTTCAGCTGCTGCAAACAAACTCCAGATGCAGGTACCATCTTCTGCATCTAGATCCTGGAGAATCTAACTTGGGTACTGTGGCTTTGCAGGAAAACACCTCAACCACTAATCCATCTCTCCAACACCAGAGTCCCACTTTTGAAAAAGATTAATGTTCATATAGGATCCTCAAATAAGCAGATGACCAAACTAAGGAAATTGATATAAGATCTTGACAAGACCATCTCCAAATGAACAAAATAATAAGTTGGAGGAGAAAGCCATAAGTATGAAGGAAAAACACAGAAAAGAAATTTAAACACTGAAAAGGAACCAAACAGAAATATAAGAAATAATTTCTCAAAAGCCACATCAGAAAGCATCATCCAGAAGAATTTCAGGAATGGGGGACAGTTGAGACAATAAACTACACTTAAGACATATATAAAGAAAAAAAAATTTAATGAACATGACCATTGTTGCCAAAAAGTCTGGCACATACTGAAAAGGCTAACCCTCAGAGTACATGGAGTACAAACAGAGATAAGATTTTTAAAAGAATATATACATTATTTAATGCAATTACAAGAGAAAATTTCCCAAACGTAAAGCAGTTAACATCTAAACACAAGAGGCATTTAGAACTCCAAATAGACATGACAAGAACTTCTCTATTACATGTACTAGGCAAGATGTCAAAAATACAAAGCAAAGAAACAATATTAAAAATGTTAAGGGAAAAAGTCAACTCCCATACAAAGTCAGGTTTATCAGAATAACTTCACATCCTTCATCAGCAATTCTACAAGACAGAAAAGTATGGGATGATATATTTCAAGTCCTGAAAGTAACTGCCATCAAGATTGCCATATCCAACAAAATTATCCTTCAAATTTATGGAGAAATAAAGACACTTAAAGACAAGCACAAATGAATGCAATTCATGACAATCAACCCGGCACAGTAGAAAAATCTTAAAGG
The DNA here is from genome assembly GCF_020740685.1 of Jaculus jaculus. Lineage (NCBI taxonomy): Eukaryota > Metazoa > Chordata > Mammalia > Rodentia > Dipodidae > Jaculus > Jaculus jaculus. The sequence goes on from NC_059105.1 coordinate 160,985,676, forward strand.
AAAGACAGCCTTATCTGTGAGAACATGTGAAGCAATACACTCTATGAGAGGAACAGATGCTCAAAGAAGAGCTGGGAAAGAATCAATCTTATCTTATGAGAAGACTCCCAAAACTAACACAAGAGGAGGAACAAAAGGAATACCAATAGCACAGACAACCAGAAAGTATTAGGAAATGGCAATAATAATAGCCTTAAATGCAAACAGCCTCTGTTCACCAACAAAGACACAGACTAACTGACAGATCTAAAAACAAGAACCATCTATCTATTGTCTCCCAGAAAAATACATACCGAGTGTCAAAGGATGGAAATCCTACCAAGTAAATGGAAACTATAAACAAATAAGCATAGCAATTATTATAGGTCAAAGTAGATGTCAAAAACTAGTTAAAAAGGCAAAGAAGGCCACTACATATTAATAAAGCAAATGATTCATTAATAAGATAGAACAATTGTAAGTATTTTTGCACCAAAAACTAGGACTCAAAATCTCATAATATTAAAACATAAAATGTCAAATAGATCCTGGCATAATAATAGTGGGTGACTTTAATATCTTACTCTAATAATTAACTAGGTCCTCCAAACTAAAAATCAGCAAAGAAATTTCATAGCTAAATCATACCATAAATAAACTTAACATATTCTACAGACTATACAATCCAAGAGATCGGCAATCCACATTCTTTTCAACACCACATGGAATCATTTCCAAAACTGATAACATCATAGACCACAAGGTAAACCTTAGCAAATACAAAAAAAAAAAAGATAGTTCTTTGCATTATATCAGATCATAGAGGAATAAAAGTAGAAAACAACAGTAAGAGAGTCTTCAAATCTACCCAAATAATTGTAGATTGAATAATATACTTCTTAATGCAGACTGGGTCACTGAAGAAACTAAAGAAGACATTTAAAAATTCCTAGTTACAAATGAAAATGTTAGCATAACCTACCATGTCCTCTGGGAGGCACTAAAGGCAGTCTTAAGAGGAAAGTTTACAGCCATAAGTGAGCATGTTAAACATTCTAAGAGTCTGCAAAGAAACAATCCAATGGTGCAACTTAAGGTGCTTGAAAAACAGTAAGAAGTCAATCTCAAACCCAATAAGGGCAAGAAATAATGATCAAGGCACAAGTTAAAGGAATAGCAACAAAAAGAACAGCACGTAGAATCAAACAGAGAAATGATTCTTTGAAAAGGTTAACAGGATTGACAAACCTCTAGCCAAACTAACAAAAACAGAGAAAAGACTCAAATTAACAAAATTAGAAACAAAAAGTAAGTTATTACATTAGACACCAATGAAATCCAGAAGATGATTGGGGAATATTTTGAAAATTAACATTCCAAAAAGCTAGAACATCTAGAAGAAATGTTTCTATATGTATATGACCTACCAAAATTTAACCCAGAATATATAAAAAATTAAACATACTTGTTATAAGCAATGAGATTGAAGCAGGAACTAAAAGTCTCCTATACTGTCCTTTTTAAAAAAAGAAAAATTTAAGAGAGAGAAAGAGGCAGAGAGACACAGAGTGAGAATGGGCACACCAGGGCCTTCAGCTGCTGCGAAAATGTAAACACTGCATGCTTGCGTCACTGTGCATCTGGCTATGTAGGACCTAGAAATTCAAACATGAGTTCTTAGGCTTCACAGGCAAGTGCCTTAACCACTGAACCATCTCTTCCGCCCTCTACTGACCATTTTAATGACAGGAGCATGAGGTCACTGTCAGATGCTAGATCCATAATACATTATCCCACAACATGAACTTCTACCTTTTATTTTACCAGTTTATAACTACAGAAATAAAACAAGCTCACACATTGCAGGGAATCTCTGGTAGTGCTTTTTATAGATGAAAACTACAGAAATGTGGAACTATGATTATAGCCTTGTATAAATTTCAGTTATATAACCACTCAAGTAAAATTAGGGGAGGGTAGAGACTATGGAAATCTTGATATCTAGGCCCTTAGTTTTCCAGGTTCTTGGGACACTGAGAGGCCCAACTCTTTTCAGTTCATAACTATGTTTCTGATTTTATGCTTATTTACCTTGAAAGATCTGGTTTTATTTAGTATAAAAATTATGGTTATAGATCCATTTACTGACAAAAATTGCCCTAGTTATATGTACATGTTGGCTCTGACAGTTTGACTATTACAAAACAGCTTATCAATATTTATGAATGTTGACTTAGCTCACTGAACTGTTCATTCAGAATGGTAGACATGGCATCTGGTACTGGTCATATATTTATTTTTCCCATTTTGTTTATTATATCAAAAACAACCCATATGCTATGACTATCAGTTTAATTCTAATACTTTTGAATTGTTCTTCTGATCATGTGGAAACAAAAAAAAGTTCCTCATATCCTACTCAACACAAACTGAAATAATTTTCATATTTAAAAAAAAGTATATACCTCATAATAAAATAGTGTCATCCTTTCACTGATGATTTACTTTTCTTCTGTAATAGAAAATTTATGTCATAATATATATCTAAGAAACTATTCAAATAAGTTACTTTGCTCTTAACATGTTACTAACAGCTGCCTTACCTCTATTTACTCATACATTTATTCAACAAATACTTCACTACATTTTATATGGCCAGTGCTATTCTATGCATCAGTGATACAGACATTAACAAAATGAAATCCTGTCTTACTGGAGTATACACTGTAAGTAGAGAAGCAAACAAAACGTCAATAAATATTACACTATCAGTACAAGAGTAGAGTAAAGGAGCTGAAACTGAGGCCCTCTCTGAGAAGGTACTAGAGTCAGAAGTGAATAATGTAAAGGAAGCAAGCAAGGTCATGAAAGCAACTACTTGAGAGTCTAGGAAAGGTAGAGAAATTTCCAGGTAAAGGAAACCATCTTCGGCAGAAATCATGTCTGAGAAACAGCAAGAAGGTAGTAGTAAAAAATAACTGTTGAAAATAAAGTCTTGTCAGCAGCAAGATAATTTAGAACTCTAAGATAAAATAGGACTTATTATTTTATTTTTAAGAGAAATGCAAAGCCATTGAGTTTTGAGCAGAAAAGGTACATGATTTAAATTGTCAAAATGAACTGATGAGTGGATAATGAAGATGTGGTACATTTATACAATGGAGTTCTACTCAGCGGTAAAGAAAAATGAAGTTATGAAATTTGCAGAAAAATGGATAGACCTGGAAAGGATTATACTAAGTGAGGTAACCCAGGCCCAGAAAGCCAAGCCCCACATGTTCTCCCTCATATGTGGATCCTAGCTACAGATGATTGGGCTTCTGCGTGAGAATGAAAATACTTAGTAGCAGAGGCCAGTAAGTTAAAAAGGAGACATAAAGGGAAGAGAAAGGAAGGGAGGAGGGTACTTAATAGGTTGATATTGTATATATGTAAGTACAATGATTGAGATGGGGAGGTAATATGATGGAGAATGGAATTTCAAAGGGGAAAGTGGGGGGTGGGGAGGGAGGGAATTACCATGGGATATTTTTTATAATCATGGAAAATGCTAATAAAAACTTTTAAAAAAATTTAAAAAAATAAATTGTCAAAATGTTCTACTTAGTAAGAGAGAACACTGTATTGAGGCCTAAGCGAAAGCAGGAGGAACACTGAATGGTGTAGAGTAGCAGCCAAAAAAAGAAGTGTTGGGGGCTTGGATCAAGAAACAACAGAGGAAGTGAAGAGATGTGATCAGATTTGGCACATATTTTGAACAAAGAATCCAAGAAAATAGTTTTTAACTTCTCAAAGTCTCTATGCTTCCTTAAAAATTTATGATATTGCCTTTTTTAAATTAAAAATTATGAAGCAAGAGGAATACTGGATTTTAAAAACCAAAGAGCAGTGTTAAAACTTAGCTCTATGTGACTTGAACCAAACATGGAAAGCTAAGAATTTAAATTCTGACCTCAGATGTTTATCATTAATGTTAAAGAGTAATATGGGCTAGAGAAGATGGCTTAGCAGTTGAGGCATTTGCCTGTAAAGCCAAAGGACCCTGGTTTGATTCCCAGGTCCCATGTAAGCCAGATGCACAAGATGGTGCATGTATCTGGAGTTCGTTTATAGTGGGTGGAGGCCCTGGTGTACCTATTCTCTCTCTCAAATAATAAAATATATTTTTAAAAGATTAATACTTTCTTTTCCTTCCTTACATGATTACTATGAAGGTCCAATAAAATGCTTCACAAATAAAACTTTCCAAAAAAAAAAAAACTAATTTTAGGCTAGAGAGATGGCTTAGCAGTTAAGGCACTTGCCTGCAAAGACAGAGGACCCAAGTCTGAGTCCCCAGCACCCACAAAAGTCAGATGCACAAGCTGGCGCACACATCTGGTGGTCATTTGCAGCAGCTAAATGCCCTGGTGTACCCATTCTCTCTCTTTCTCTAATAAATAAAATAATTTTTTTTCTCTTTTCAAAAATTCAGAACTTTGTAAGATAAAACAGGAATTATTATTTTATTTTAAAGAGAAATGGAAAGCCATTGAGTTTTGAGCAGAAATGGTACATGATTTATAATTGCAAGAGAGAGAATGGGTGTTCCAGGCCTCAGCCCCTGCATTCAGATTCTAGATGCTTGAGGCACCTAGTGAAACTATTTAATTTTTTTTTTTAAACCGGGCTACAAGCCTTTAATCCCAGCACTTGGGAGGCAAAGGTAAGGAGGATCACCAAGAGTTCAAGGCTACCCTGAGACTATATAGTGAAATTCAGGTCAGCCTGAGCTAGCGTGAGACCCTACCTCAGAAAACCAAAATAATAATAATAATTTTTAAAAACTAATTTTAACTTGCTAGGTTGACAAAACCTCTCCAATTTCACTGTAAAACATATAAATGAAAACTAATTATGGCTCAATGAATGGAAACTAGTAAACTGCCCTCCTGCTAAATACCCACATTCTTCTATCTAATTAGGTATGGCTCTACTAATTACAGTGATAAAAAAATTATATAATAGCATGCATATATATATATATATATATATATATATATATATATATATACGCACATATAGGACTTGTTGCTACTAGATTTGCTCTAAAAGTATGTAAACTGTTATGTCACCTTAAATAAATCAAAACTGAAAATTGTACATATGAATTTGGAATGGATTATGGAAGAAAAATCTATATAAAATTTATAGAACTCCATTCCAATCACAGAATAATCAATACTCAGCAAAACAAAAACTTGATATTCATCAAGTGATTTAAAAACTGATATATTATATTTTTTCAAATAAAATAAAATGTTTATATATTCATATTTTTTCAGTTAAAATTCAGTGTTAAGGCTTGTAGTTATTAGTAGTTTTTTCTTTAATCACTTTTCAATTAATCAGCCAACTATGTATATGCTATTTCACTTAATTAAATGTGTATAAATCAATGTGATGGGCTGGAGAGATGGCTCAGCAGTTAAAGGTACTTGCTTGCAAAGCCTGACAGCCTGGGTTCAATTCCCCAGTACCCATGTAAAGCCAGGTGCACAAAGTGGTGCATGCCTCTGGAGTTCACTTGCAATGACAAGAGGCCCTGATGTGTCCATACTCACTCTCTTTCTCTCTCCCTGTCTCTCTCCCTCTGTATCTCTCTTTTTCTCTGTCAAATAAATAAGTATATTTTAAAAAATAAAATTTGAAAAAGTATATCATGTCTATCATAACGGTTCTCAATGCTAATTGGGGTATTTTTAAAAATGCAAATGTCTTTGTACTTTCCTTTGAGATTTTGATTCTCTAAGACCAGAATGAGGTTGGAATGCTCTGTTAGGCCACCAGAGTTGAGAACTACTATCCTGGTAAGTAGTGGCCACTCAAACAACAAAAGAAAACACAAAAGCAAAACAACATACTTGCTTTTTAAAGAGTCTATAGTGTAATGGCAGTGACAGATTTTAAAAATTCATTACAAGGTACTAAATTCACATTATAGGTACATGTCAGATACTATAGAAAAATAAAGAGGAAAAATTAATTAATAGTGGTGGGTGGAAGGAGACAGTAGTAAGAACTTATCACAGAGGTGGTAATTAAACTATAAGGTAAAATCTAATTGGCAGTTCTCCAGTTATATTAAAAGTGGGAAAATAATCTAACTATAAGCAATAGAATGAGAAAAGGCACTGTAGTATATGATGTGAAGCTTTGGGAAAACACAATATGCCTTGGGAACCAAGAGAACGTGGATAGGAAGATAAACAGAAGCCCTACTAAGAGAACTTTTCCCATTTAGTAAGACTTCAGTATTATCAGTGCATAGCTCATATAGCTATTTCTCTTCAAAATTTACTTGAAAAGTATTACCTTATCATCTAAAATATTTTATAATGGTTATATTTGTTCTAGTACAAACAAGGTGATTTAAAAAACTTTATCGCTCATATAGACATCTTTTGCCCGAGTATGTATGTGTACTGTACATACACCACGTGAATGGATGGCTGTGCAAGTGTGCATGCACACGTGTGCATGTGTATATGGAGGACAGAGGTCAACATCAAGTATTTTCCTCTATCGCTCTCTACCTTATTCTTTTGAGATAAGGACTGTCATTGCACTCAGCTAGACTAGCTACTTGGTGAGCATCAGGGATTTCCTGTCTTTGCCCTTCCCAGTGAGGCTACAGGTGTGCATCCCTAGGCCTAGCATTTTACGTGGGTTCTGGGTAACAGAACTCAGGTCTTCATATCTGCACAGCAAGTACTTTACATACTGAGCCCTCTCCTCAGCTGCCAATAACCACTCTACCATCCTTTCCAATTTATGCATGGCCTCCACCTTCTTGTCTTTTTAGATCTTCCAGTATCAGATATAGAGAACAGAAATGATGATTCCCATACTAATACATACAGGGAAAAAAGGTTCAAGAAAGATAAATGACTTGCTCAAGATAGTATGGTTGACAAATAGCAGAATTTTACATGCAACGCAAATTTTCAGGCCAGTGCTCTTCCTACCATGCCCTATGCATTTAAAGTAATATATACCTCTGGGCTGGAGAGATTGCTTGCATGGTGGTTAAGGTGCTTGCCTGCAAAGCCAAGGACCCAGGTTTATTCCCCAGGACCCATGTGAGCCAGATGCCTATGATAGCATATGCATCTGGAGTTCGTTTGCAGTGGCTGGAGGCCCTGATACACCCATTCTTTCTCTCTCACAAAGAAGGAAGGCAGGCAGGTAGGTAGGTTGATTTCTGCCACTTTCCATGACCATCTCTTTCCTGAATAAATTCAGATGACTATATATTTCATTTTACTTCCTATATTTACAAATTTAAAATCTTTTCTCCTAACTTAATAACCTCAACTGCCCAATACCAGTCTGCTTCAGAAGTCTGCCTCTCCTTTACCAATTTTATCTCTAATAAAACTCTCTTGTATCAGTATCACATGTGTTAATTAAGGGAATTAGAATTTCTTTTCCAAACTGTGAGAAAGTAAATAGCAGTATGTCAAAGATTAGTGAGTCAGGGTATAATTCCTTGCCTAACAATCCAAATCTGGCTTCCAGGACTCTGTCACTCATTTATCTCATTACAGCTATTAAGCCTTTCCTTAACCTGACAGTATTATTTCACACTGAGTGAAAAATCACTACTATATTCATACGTTACAGGAATGGTTAAATCTGTTTAATTCTAAATAAACTTAGCTTTTAAACTAATAACCATAGACCTTGCTATAAAGAAGTTGAGGCAATACTGAAATTTACTTGATTATATATCATTAATTTACCATAGAAATTTTAATAATGTCAGACACACATTTTTGTTTTTGAAGTATCAAAATATTTGTTGCTTAATTGCTTTGATTTCCAAAGCTTTCTATTTTTCCCATTATGTATACATTTTCATTTGTAGCATACAAATGACTTAAAGCTTTTTTGTTATGTAAACCATATGAAAAGTACATTAAAGGCAACACAAAAAAGGAGACTATAAATCCTTCTTTTGTCATAAAGTGACACTATACTATCTGTACAGATTAACAGCATACTCATTTTATAATTTCTCATCTTCTCCCTTGTTAGAAAGTCTTTATTTTGCTTATCTATTAGAAATTTAATATCAAAGTATAACTATTTAAAATATTTTCTTACTAAACCAGAACATTAAGTATTTTTGAATTCTTACAAGTATTACAGATCCTCACAAGCATTAAGACATGGCATTTATTAGTTTCTTTACATATTTATAGAGTACAAGAATCTGATGGCATTTTGTATTCAGAATTTTGAGGCAACATCATTAGACCTTCTAATGCAGACATGTTCATGTAGCTGTTATCTAATTCTAGCAATATGTGAAGAGCCTTATTCTTTTACACTGACAATGAAATAGAATAACAGTTACTTTCTCTGAATGATAACACAGGAAAACAAATGACTATTTTATTTTTCAGTTCACTACTTATCCATAAATATTGTGTTTTCCCAGTTACTGGGCAATTATCTTGCAAATTCTACTTCTGTGTGTATTCATTTTCTCCTTAAACTATCATTGCTTTTGCCAAAATTGATGTGTGAAATGTCTTTATCAATTCAATTTGACCTACACACCGGACTCTGATGTTGGCATCACAACTATTCCAATCCCGTGTGTGTGTGTGTTTCCTTGTTTGTTTGTTTTCAGAACAGTAACATAAAGATGAAACAGGCCTTAAGCCAATAGAAAACTTACCTTGCAAATCTGGAAATACTCGGAAGTCAAGGTTTCCTGAATTTCCTCTCTGAGAACCCCTGCAGGTCCCCCTGGATGTAAGGAGCCACTGCCAGCGCCGCCACCACTGTTACTGCCACCGCTGCTGCCACTGCCAGGGGAAGAGGCAGTTAAGCCATCCAAAACTTTTCGGAAATTAAACTTCTTCATTTTAAACACTGTCGAGAGATTCAAAGGGAGAGAGAAAGGAGTGAGTTAACGGAGAATTCTACTGGGTAAAAAGCTTTCTTGTCATTAGTTAAGAGAGTAGCTGCCCGTCCCCATTTTATGAGCATCGGATATAACTGAGTGCGGGAAAAGAATAAAGCCAGACTTCTTTTGGTCAGATTTTAAGTGTTAACAAAAAATATATATATATATATGTGTGTGTGTGTGTGTGTGTGTATCTTTATAAAACACACAGAACACAACTCCACGCGCAACAGTATTCCTTCCTCACACATCGAATTTTCAAGGGTTTCTCCCCAGCTGGAGCTATGCTAGATCAGCACTGGGGTAAAAATAAAAGGCAGTGTCATCATCGTCATTAGCATTATATCATCATTATTACACAATCCAGAGTCCAACACACCAAGACCCCTCTGGGTCTCTCTTAAAGGAAGGTTTGCTTTCTTAGAATTCAGCTCATTAAAATATATATATGTATATATATATTGCATATTATTTTCAGAAAAATAAAACAAAACAACGGTCTTTCGAATGTTGTCGGGGAGCCAATATTTACTCTGCCACCATCTTCTGTGCTGTCCCCCCCCCCAAAAAAAAAATCTGTTCAACGCTCCCTCTTTCACTATAGGAAATGAAGGTGACCAAAAAAAAAAAAAAAAAAAGCCTATTTTTATTTTCACCCTCACCCCCAGCCCCCCCCCCCCAAAAAAGCTCCGGACCCTCAAAGATCTGCGGACGCGACTCCGACAGCCGACGGGAGAGGGGCGAGCAGGCACGCGGGCAGGGTCCCCTCGTCGCGGGGTGTCCCCGATCTCGCGCGCCCCGATCCCGGGCGCCCCGCGCGCCCCAGCCGTCGGCTCCCTCCGCAGCGGCGCGGCGGCGGCGGCGGCGGCGGCGGCTCTCGAGGGACGCGAGGCCGGCCACGGGCGCCCGCTGCGGCCCGACTCCCCGCCGCGTCCTCCCAAGCGCAAGCCCGCCGAAACACCGGCGCCTCACGGACCGACGGACGGACGGACGGACGGCGGGCACCCTCGCTCGCTCACTCGCTCATTCCACGCGCACGCACGCACGCGCGCACACTCACGCGCACAGGTGTGAGCCTGGACGGCGGCGGCGTCCCTCACACTTCGGCACGTTCCTCACACGGCCACGAGCCGTCCGCCGGCCCCTCCGCGGAACCCGGAGGGCACCCGAGGACGGCGGGCTCCCCCCCCCCCACACCCCACCCCCGACCCGCCTCACACCGGCTAATCGTCGCCGCTCCGAGTCTCTTCTGCAAGCTTTGCTCGGCGCCCGGCGCTCTCCGAGGTCCTAACCGAGCAGGCGAGCGAGCTAGCGGGCGGGCTTCCACAGACACGCTCCGCCTTCCGCCGTGGGAGGCAGGCTCCGCCCCCCCGAGCGGCCTCGCTTGGCCACGCCTCCTTCCTCCCTCCTCCCCCACCCCCCCCGGGCGGCGCGAGGGGCGGGGCCCAGAACGTCAGGGGGGGCGGGATCATTGTCGCCGCCAATCAGAGACTCGGCAGGGCGTGGAAGGAAGGAGATGATAGGCTGGAAGCAAAGCCAATGACGACGGGCGGGGAGGTGTGGGGAAATCGCTTAGGAAAGTTAAGTGGAGGTATTTGATGGACGGCAGGACTGGCCAATGTCCTCCGGGCGCCGAGCTTTAGGGGCTGTTTAATTGGCGTTACCTGTTGAAGGACGCTGGTGTGAATCAATAGAATTGACGACGGCAAGCTGGAGAACTTGAGTGTCCACAATCCAGGCTGCTGCAAGGGTTTTATTTGGGGGGGGGGGGTGGTCTGTGATTGAGGCATTTTGCGAACCAGGCAGGTGTTTTGCAGCTTTACCTCTGTTGGCTTCTTCCCGCTCGTCAGGTGGGCTCCCCTCCCTGCCTTCTCCCAGCACTGAACTTGTATTTGTAATGAACCCGACCCCCCAGCAACTGTTACCTATTAATGCTCACCTTTACCGAAAGGAATGCATTTCAATGGAGTGTTGAGCTACATAGGCTTCCAAATCCTAAGGGATTGATCACCCGTTTGCTCACTCTAAGACATAGAATAAGCCTTTCCCCTTTTTCCACATACGCAAAGACACTTATTTGATTTTTTTTTTTTTTTTTTTAAGAAACAGTTCTCTCAGTAAGTAGTGTCAAGATTGCATCTTGGGCTTTTTATGTGAGTTTCGATGGAAGATGATCTTTGCCGTTCAGAAAAACAAAACAGAGAGTCCTTATGGGACCGTGTAGCTCTGAGCCCTGACTTGCTATTGTTGAACTGGACAAGTGTTGGATTTTGTTTGGCTGTTAAAATGAAAGAGAGCTTAGGGACTATAGCTAACTGTATATTTCATTAGTAATCACCCCCAAATATTTGTTGTTTTACATCTTAGATTTAAAGTTGACACAATTACGCTCCCCCTACACACACACACAAATACACACACACGTACACACACACACCCCTCTTTCTTTCTGGAGTAGAGAAGGGTAAAAGGAAAGAAAGGAAAGCTTGTAAGATGAATTGTCCAGGTATATAGCAAGGAAATGGTGCAGATAGAATATAGCTCAGATTTTCAGATCCAGGTTGTAATGCTCACATTCTAATTTTTTAAATATTTTTGTTTATTCTTATTTATTTGAGAGCGACAGAGAGAGAAAGAGGCAGAGAGAGAGAGAGAGAGAGAGAGAGAGAGAATGGACATGCCAGGGCTTCCAGCTACTGCAAAGGAACTCCAGACGCATACGCCCCCTTGTACATCTGGCTAACATGGGTCCTGAGGAATTAAGCCTCAAACCAGGGTCCTTAGGCTTCACAGACAAGTGCTTAACTGCTAAGCCATCTCGCCAGCCCTCACATTTTCATTTGGAATTTTTCACTACTTAATATTTGCTTTTCTTCTTTTTGTCATTCCCACTGTACTGTCTTTCATTAGCACAGCTAGATAACTTTCTGGAAGGCAGGCATGAAGTTTTGTATTTTCCCTAGTTTATCACCTCCCATTTAAGAATTTTAGACACTTGGGTTGTTAATGATTACTTAAGAATTAGGAGCCGGGCATGGTGGCACGTGCCTTTAATCCCAGCGCTTGGGAGGCAGAGGTAGGAGGATTACCGTTGAGTTCAAGGCTACCCTGAGACTCCATAGTGAATTCCAGGTCAGCCTGGGCTACAGTGAGACCCTACCTCGAAAAACCAAAAAGAAAGAGAAAAAGAATTGGGAGATGGTACCCAATTATAGCATGTTTGGGAGGGGTAAGCAAAAATAAGACTGGAAACAAATACCATGTTTATAAACCAGATCTTGGTAGAATTTCAAATTCTATACAGGATTCCTAATACGTATTTTTATGTCTGTCTCACATTTATCACTTTTTTTCTTCTCCCTGGTCCATTGCTCTCCTGAAAACATGGATGCCAATTGAAGTAAAAAAAAAAAAAAATCCTTGCCAGGTGTGTTGGTGCATGCCTTTAATCCCAGCACTTGGGAGGCAGAGGTAGGAGGATCACCGTAAATTTGAGGCCACCCTGAGACTCCAATAGGGAATTCCAGGGCAGCTTGAGCTAGAGTGAGACCCTACCTCAGAAAACCAAAGGAAAAAAAAAAAAGTCCTTTTCTCTTTTTATGTATAGCTTTAAAGGGAGAGAGTAGGAGTTTGTTCATCCTGGTGGTGGACTAGGCATTGTCTAGAACAAAAATTTTGATGCTTCACTCTTCATCAGAAAGTCTCTCTGTAACTCCTTACATGTCAAATAAATGAAAACAGACCTATGGTAAATGGAGGTCTGATCTTTTGATGAGCATGAAGAATGAAAATATTCCAGTTCAGCTTAGAAATATAAAATGTTTGAAAACCAACCTCCTTAAACCACTCATCACAAGCACTATTACAAACCAGGTGGTGGTTTTTAGTCTTAAAAAAAATGGAGAAGAGCTGAAAAAGAAAAAGTCCATGGAACAGATTGACACAGACTCTTTTTGAGACTCAAGGAAAAGAATTCAACATCCTGTTAGAAAAATATGGAAAGGCACACATCCCTCCAGACGGGAAAACAGATAGGTCTAAGTGAAAGAAAAGTTATATTGAAAGTATATAAGTTGGGGGCTGGGGAGATGACTCAGCAGTTAAGGTGCTTGTCTGCAAAGTCAAAGGACCTAGGTTCTATTTCCTAGGACCCACATAAGCCAGATGAACAAGGTAGTGTATGTGTCTGGAGTTCATTTGCAATGGCTGGAGGCCCTGGTGCACCCATTTTCTCTCCCTCCCTCTCTGTCTCTCTCTCTCAAATAAATAATATATATAAATTTTTCCAAAATAAATGTTAGAAAGTTAAAGTAGGTTGGTGAGATGGTGCAGTGGTAAAGCACTTGCCTAGCATATGTAATGCCCAAGGTGAAGTCTCTAGAATCACACACAAAAAAAATTATTAGAACACTTAGATTAAAAAGACTTTGGCATTATTTTAAATATACTGTTCCCCATAGTAGCCTGATACTTCATACATGGTAAATGTACAGTAAATATTAATTTGAATACATGATACAGGTGAAAATCTTAGTTGCAGAGACAGAAAGAAGGAAGGAGAGAGGGTAGGAGGAAGTGAGGAAAGAAGAGAGAGAAAGGGAAATAGAATCTATGAATAGAGAATATGCTAATGCATACTCTGACTATGAGTAAAGGAATTGAGCAAAAAGTAGAGGGCATTGTATATGTGGGAGACAGCATAATTAATTGTAACCTAATCTTAAGAGAGGGTCATTATATTAATTACATTCTGAATTAATTAAAAAGTAACAATGCTATTTAATAAACCATTTGGTAGCTGGAATAGGACCAGAGAATAAAATAAATCTTATAAATAATGTGAAAAATGCTAGAGCTGGGTCAAATTTAATGAGTATTTTGGTGGTTTTAATGTATAATGCCCCCCCATAGACTCAAGTGTTTTTAATTAAGCCTCCAATTTAGTCTCCAGCTGGTGGAGCCTTTGGGAGGTGGAACTTTGTCGCACAAGGTGTGTCACTAAAGACGGACCTTGAGAATTATTAGTCTAGTCCTTGGATATCCAAACTACTTCATTCTTGCTGCTGTGACAAGATGGGCTGCCCCAACATGCCAGCCTTGGCATGCATAATGAAACTTTCCCCTAAAACTGTCGGCTGAAATGAACCCTTTCTCTCATAAAGCTGCTTCAAGTTGGGTGCTTTGTCCAGCAACAAGAAGGTAGCTAACTGCTACAATCACCCAACTGCAAAGCATTCTTGTGGAGAAAAATTTCCATAAATAACATGTATAAAGAACTGCAAGAGCAGGGCATGGTGGCACATGCCTTTAATCCCAGCACTCGGGAGGCAGAGGTAGGAGGATCGCCATGAGTTAGAGGCCACCTTGAGACTCCATAGTGAATTCCAGGTCAGCCTGGGCTACAGCGAGACCCTACCTTGAAAAAACAAAAAAGAACTGCAAGAAAGGAAAACAGTTTAATTTAGGTTCTTGAAGTAAAATCATCAAATAATTTAAACAAGATTAATACAGTTAAAGGATTTTTTAGGAGGTATGTTGAAAATATATGCAACTCATTTTAAGGGGTTGTGCTCTTGGAATTAAGCTAACAATGAAACTGATCAAAGCTGCCTTTCCATATGTAAAAGCCAAACAAATAATTGTATAAGGTATGTATATATGTGACACTTCACACTCAAAAGAACAGTTGCTGGATTAGCTTCTGATAAAACTAAGCCAGACTTAACAAACAAACATACAAATGGTCCATTATGCATAAATATTGCATCTAAAGTGCTACCAGTTACTTAGTACCTATACGTCAAGCACTGGAATACTGTGAACTTTGCAAATGAATCTTTTTTTGTTCATTATTTATTTATTTATTTATTTGAGAGTGACAGATACCAAGAGAAAGGCAGAGAGAAAGAGAGAGAGAGAGAATGGGTGCGCCAAGGCTTCCAGCCACTGCAAACAAACTCCAGACACGTGTGTCCCCTTGTGCATCTGGCTAACGTAGATAGATCCTGGGGAATCAAGCCTCGAACCAGAGTCCTTAGGCTTCACAGACAAGCGCTTAACTGCTAAGCCATCTCTCCAGCCCAACAAACATCTCTTTTAATTTGTTACTTTTTCTAATTCTCTGAGACAGACTTCCATTTTATAATTGAGGACATTTAAAGCTCAGAAATATTTAAGAGATTTAGTCAAGGTCACTTTAATAGATATCCAAGTCTTCAAATATAAGGCTAGCCTAAGATCACGCTCTTATTCACTGACCTACTTACTAATTAGAGGATTAAATAGAATCTAGATAAGTTAGAAAGAGATAGTCTGAAAAAGTAAATATATACGCATTAGTTTGCCAGGAGTAACATAACAAGAGTACAAACTGGGTCTCTTAAACAAGAAACATATTATTTTCTCACCATTTAGGAGTCTAGAAGTCCATGATTGAGGTATAAGCTTGTTTAGTCTTTCTGAGGTCTCTCTCAATGGCTTGTAGATAGTTACCTTGTGTTCTTGCTTGTTATTGTTATGTTTTTTTCTCTATAGCCAATATCCCTAGTGTCTGCATAGGTCAAAATTTCCTCATCTCACATGAATTCCTGTCAGATCATATTAAGGATGACCATCTTTTTTATAATTGATGCAGTTCTTTTTTTTATTTAGGGAGAGAGGGGTCAGAAAGAGAGAGAGAGAATGGGTGGGCCAGGGCCTTCAGCCTGCTGAGAACCAACTCCACATGTGCGCCCCCTTGTGGGCATGTACAGCATTGCATCACTGCGTCTAGCTACATGCAACCTGGAGATTTGAACATGAGTTCTTAGGCTTTGCAGGCAAGCTCCTTAACCACTAAGCAATCCCTTCACCCCCTTTTTTAATATTTGAAAAAGAGAGAGAATGAGAAAGAATGGAAATAGACATGCTAGGATCGCTTGTCACTGCGAACAAGTTCCAGACACATGTACTAATCTGTGTATCTGGCTTTACATGGGTACTAAGGAATCAAACCCAGAAAGGCTAGCACTGAGCTATCTCTCCAGCCCAGGAATGACCATCTTAATGTGCTTGTTTTAACTTAATCACCTTCTCAAAGGTCCAATATAAAAAAGTAATAGGGCTGGAAAGATGGCTTAGCGGTTAAGCGCTTGCCTATGAAGCCTAAGGATCCCAGTTCGAGGCTCGGTTCCCCAGGTCCCACGTTAGCCAGATGCACAAGGGGGCGCACACGTCTGGAGTTCGTTTGCGGAGGCTGGAAGCCCTGGCATGCCCATTCTCTCTCTCTCCCTCTATCTGTCTTTCTCTCTGTGTCTGTCGCTCTCAAATAAATTTTTTAAAAAAGTAATAATTGCTTTCTGAAGGGGTACAGGTTAGGGCTTCAAAGCATGAATGTGGCAAGATGTATGTAATTTTTTTCATTTAGTTTCTCATTAAATCCTGACAACAATTATATGTGGTAGTTATCAACAACTACATTTTGCAAGTAATACAACTGAAGCAAGGTTAATAAGACTGATATCATTCATCCAATGGGTTTAAAACAGAAATTTACACTCATATCTATCATATATCAAAGCCATTTCTTCAAGCTGGTGGTTTTCTTTGAGAAAACACATTAATCTCATCATATAAATGGTTTATATTAGAAAAGTTCAGTATGGCCAAATTCAAGTACTAGGATAAAACAAAACAAAAGAACTCTCAAAATCAGGAGTTTGGACACATGAACTAACAAGACATTTAAGAGTTGGAGGGCAGAGGGTACTGGAAGCAACATGCTCTGGGGATAAGAAATTTCCGTACAATTTGAAATATATTAGAATCACAGGGGAGTATCCTATTAAAATAGAAGGAAATCATTTACTTAATTACTAAACATACCAAGATACTACCAATTTGCTCATCTCAGCAAATATCAGAACAGCTGGGGAGAATTGGAGTGAAATGAGAGTGATGACAAAGTTCTCCATAAAGCACGGTTGGCAACTGTTTACATTAGCCAGTGTGAACACCTCCAAACTGCTTGGCATGAGGTACTAAGTCCTACACTGAACAACTTCACCACCCACTTCCGACTCCTCAAACAAGTTCCAGCATCATCCTTATTACTGTCCATCCTATAAGTTAGAATTGTATGTTAAGAGCAAAGCTAAAATGCCAGGTTCCATCTACATCCTTTCTGGAAAATATTCAAGAAGATTAGAAAATGATCCTTCCTTCTAAAATTTTCATCTGACTTTTTGTTGTTGTTGTTTTCAAGGTAGGGTCTCTCTCTAGCCCAGGCTGACCTGACATTTACTATGTAGTCTCAGGCTGGCCTCGAACTCACAGTAATACTCCTACCTCTGCTTCCCAAGGACTGGGATTAAAGGCGTGCATCCAGCTTCATCTGACTTTTCTCCTGACTTTATACACATCCTTCAGGAAGAGTGCAGGGTGATAAATGTCAGGTTTCTATCATTTGGCAGGAAATAACAAGCAGCATTAAGATCTCTCATTCAGCTTAGTCCAAGGCCACAAAATGAAAAACTCCAGGGCTAATTAATTAAATAATTTCATAGCTCCCATGGGGTTTCAGATAAAAAGGCAAGGGTCATTAGACTAGAACCAAGACATACAAAGTATGTCTCAGCATACAATCAATAACAGAACTGCAAACAGAACTCATGTCTTCTAGGACAAAGCTCAAATATTTGCTGTTAAACATGTAATTAAAATCAGTTCCTTGAGCATATTTTAAAATAGATTTTCACTTGCTCATCCCTCACCTTGTGATGTGGTAAGAGAAAGGATTTAGTGTTGAGACAGACCCAAGATTAATAACTGAAGCACGAACAAGTCTCGAGGGCTCAATTTTTCCCTCGCATATAAAACTAAGTATAGGTTATCATATGAAACAAATGAGATTAATTATGTAAAAGTGATTTGTAGAGTGTGAACCACTTACAAATATATTGCTATTTTCATTATTCTTTTAACTTTTTCCAAACAATGTAACACAATTGGCTTTAGGTTTGAGTTTATTTTTCTATTTCTATTAATATGAAAGTCTCTAGCCAGGTATGGTAGTGCATGCATGTCTTTAGTCCCAGCACTTGGGAGGCAGCATTAGGAGGATCATTATGAGTTCCAGGCCAGCCTGGGACTACAGAGTGAGTGCTAGGTTAGCCTGGGATAAAGTGAGACCCTACCTCAAAAAAAAGAAAAGAAAAGAAAAGAAAAGAAAGCCTTTAATCTGTGGATTGAAGGACAGAAGAGATTTGACTAGATAACCTTTAACTTCTTTCTAACCCAAAAGTCTGACTTTATATGATTTATTGTGTCACTCACTACAAAGCCTCATTGGAAAAGTAACTTAAAAGGGTATCTACCCACTTAGTCATTTTCCAATAGAGATGATCTATCTCCTACAGCAGACAAAAATAAACAGGTATCTACAAAAATATCCTACCGATTAAAGCTTTCTAGATAACACGTTTTACTAATATTTCAATATCTATGAATGTAGACATCTATCTGTCTATAAAAGTCAACTGTACTCATTAAAGAAGGTGTAGCCAATATGCACGTTTATTTTTAATCTGTTTCAGGGCATTTCAAACACACCGAAGTATTCAATATAGGCAGTTTTGGTTTCTTTTCTGTAGCTAACATTTTGTTGTTTTAAATACTCTTTAGACATCCCTGGTTTTTTGTGGTTTTGTTTTTTTTTTTTTTTGGCAAGTCCATCAGACTGGCCTTTTTGTATGAGAGGCAGTGAGAGCAAGAGCGAAAACAGGAGAGAGAAAAGAGAAAGAGAGAGAGAGAGAATTGGTGCACCAGGGCCTCCGGCCACTGTCATCGAACTCTAGATACCCATTCTACCTTGTATGCATGTGCTACCTTGCAGGCTTGGGTCACCTTGTGTGTCTGGCTTACATGGGATCTGGGGTGTTGAACATGGATTCTGAGGCTTTGTAGGCAAGTGCATTATCTGCTAAGCCATCGCTCCAGCCTGACACACCTGCTTTGAAAGTCTATCATATGGATATTTCACAATTTATTTAATCATTTTCATATTCTTAACTATTTTATTTCCATCTTTACACTATCATAAATGAAGATGAGGACAATATTTTTATACCAATGTTGGACAAAGTTTTAGTTTTTTAGGTGCGTTACTATTCAGGAGAGCATGTTTTTATGTTGAATTCGAAGTTTTACATTTTAAAGGTTTAACAAATTTATACTCATTAAGAGCATAGGCCTGGAGCTGGGGACATAGCTAAGTAGGTAAAACATTTGTCTCATAAGCATGAAGATGTGAATTCAATTCCCCAGAACCCACATAAAAATTCTGGGCATAGTGACAAGTTTATAATTCCAGTGCTCAAAGTGTGGAGACAGGAAGAGCTCCAGGCCAATAAGAGACTTTGCCTCAAGGAAGGTAAACAGCATTCCCGGGGAAGACCCCAAAGGTTTTCCTCTGGCTTATACATATGCACATGTGTGCGCAGTGCATACACACACAGTACTTGCATTGATATTTTGAATTTTATTTTGGTTAGAGGCTGACATTTAGGAAGTTTTAAAATAAGAATAACAGAACAGAAAGGGTTGAAAAGGGAGGGATTTGATCAATCTAGAGAGGGAGAATCTTCTAGAAAATACTCAAATGGTAAAAGAGTATTAGAAACTTTTTAAAAAACAGTTTGGGTTTTTGCAACTGTAGACAAAATAAATAGAGATGTGAACCACTGAAATTGGTTATTCAACCTGAATTTAACAGTAAGATTCAGGTGGATTCCACAGATTGCAGATTCTTTGATTCTAAACTAGATAATAGTTAACAGCGATGGTATTTTGGGGCTTGGAACATGGAGACAGTCCTATTTAGAACTAGCCTTTCTTATTACCTCAAGATTTAATTTACCATGATTCATGAAGATTATACCAGTTTAAAGGATATGCATTTGTTTTTGATTGCAATGACAAATTTGATAATACCATTAACGAATCAATTTTTCATGACATATAAAAACGCGTAAAATGTTAAAATTTTGTAAGTATCCATATGACTTATTATCTCTGCAAAAAAAAAAAAAAAATTGAGAACTGGAGCTTTAGAGAATAAGCCAGCAAGACTGTTCTTCTATAAGCAAAAGTTCAAAAACAATGTCAAAGGTAGAAGAAAGATCAATGCCAAGAAAACCCTTTAAGTGGGTCCTCTTGACCATGCAGGATAAACTTTCTGTCCTAATCAGCTCCTTGGCTAGTTGGCTGACAAAACATTATTTTTCTCCTAACCTCTGCCAAGCTGAGGAACTTAACAAATACTTTTTCAGTAGTGGTCAGAGTGATTTATGATTTTTCTCTATCTCTCCTCGGTAAGAAAAATAAAATTTATCCCTCAGTCTCATTTCTTCCTCCCCATCATTCCCAGTCCTTCTCTCATAGAAGTCTTGTGTAGTTTTCCAAAACTGTCATTGTCATCTGAGCTTTAATTATGGAAATCAAATATCTTGAACTGTCTGGGACAGTTTCTATTTAAAATATTCTGGGGCTATAGAGGCAGCTCAGCAGCAGTTAAAGGCACTTGCTTACAAAACCTGATGGCCTAGGTTTGATTCCCTAGAACCCATGTAAAGCCAGATGCACAAAGTGGTCCATGCATCTGAAGTTTGTTTGCAGTGGTGAGAGACCCTGATGTGTCTTTTCTTCCTTCCTTCCTTCTTTCCTTCCTTCCTTCCTTTCTCTTTCTCTCTCTCCTTGTAAATAAATAATAAAATAAAAATATTCTGTACCATTTTTCTCCTTAACCATCAAAAATATGCAGTGGATCAACAAATACCACTCTTTTCCATAGTGCTATTTTTAAATTTGAGTAACAAAATCCATAGGAAGCAAGAATATACATATTTTCAAGAGCTGTAATTCTGGCTTCAGACAAATCTTACCTGACACTTACTCAGTGTGTTTCACTGGGAAAATTATTTCAACTTCTGTTTTATTCAATTTTTTTCTGTTTGTCTCAAATTTCTATCTATAAAAGGACCATAAAATTTATCAGCTACATTGGATTGTTATAAAGATTAGGTGAGAGTGTTCATGCAGACATTCAACAAACTGCCCCCCACAAAACCACTCAGACATATTTTATACCATTATGCTTTAGCATCAGAATTCTCATATGAATATTGGTGATTGTAAAAATAATTGTAATAAAAAGAAAAGAAGTTAATTTGACCATACAAGATAAAGGAACTTAACACAAAAACTAGTAAAATAGTGTTTGCTTAGATTTGTACCTCTGACAGTTGAATGCTGGATAGTGTGCCTCAGATAGCTGATTACTAATTACCTAGTCATTTAGAAAGAAAATCTTCATAGATACTGTAATATTAGCTAGGTCCCAGAATGGAAAAGGTGTTATATTGCTTGGTGAACACTGTGGCTTTATATCAGATCTTATGAAAACTTACTAGTAAAATATGGCAAAGGAAAATGAACCTTTAGATCAAAGATGGTCACATATACTTAGCAACATTCACTATGGATGGAAATATTCTCCTAAACAGAAAGAAAATATGCAAACTAAATCTTTAAGAGGTTGGAATAACCCCTGGCAGCCATTATCATTATAAAATATTTCTTGATAATCCACATTGACTACTCAAAGTCCTGCCAAGAAATTCTAAGGTGGGAGAGGAGGCAGTGGAAAGCATCAACAATTGTTAAACAAGTTAAATTCTTTGAACAAAATAATAATATTATGCTATCATTTCAACAGCAGATGGTGAAAGTGATGATGTAAATATTATATTCATTACTATATACCTTGGCTGACTTTCTCATTTTTCTTTATGAAATGTCATAGCTTTAGTGAAAATTATTCATTACATCTATAATTAAATATGATCTAAGCCTTACAATACCATAAGATATTTTATGTAAATTAATTTATAACAGAGAAATAGATATGTGCCCCTTTTAAGATTTAAAGACATTGTTACCATATTTGTAATTCATCTGTTTTTACAGGGTTTTCCACAGTCTAAGAACAGAAGAAAGTTGGAGAAATCCTAGGTAATAGCTACAAAAATCATGTGTTTTGCATGGTTCAGAGGAAGCAGCTTTATTCTCTCATGCATTTCAGCCTCAGTGAAAGCTTCTGATGGCACAGAGTTGGAAAAGAGAATGATGGTCAATTTTACGATTTATAAAATTAATTTTTGTTTGTCTTGTTAATGGTTATATTCCCAGCCATGATAGCTTATTTAATAGGTATTAAGTGAAGGAGTGACTGAATGTTAGTATGATAGTTATACATCATGTTAGAATTTCAGGCCTGGATTTGAAGATTCAAGTAAACCACAAATTCAATACATAGTTTATTTATCCAATAAACATGTGTTACATGCCTATTTGGTACTAGGTACAATGTTACAGGTTAAAGCAGAAGAAGACAAGACAAAATATATGGGGAAAGAAGAAGAAAAAGTAATACTAACTTGAGGTGCTAATAATAATTGTGTGGCATACACATAACTAATTATAAGCCACTGTTAGAAAACAATGGTGGGTGCCGGACATGGTGGCGCACACCTTTAATCCCAGCACTCGGGAGGCAGAGGTAAGAGGATCACCATGGGTTCGAGGCCACCCTGAGACTACATAGTGAATTCCAGGTCAGCCTGAGCTAGAGTGAAACCCAACCTCGAAAAGAACATTTTGCCTTCTCTACATAATATAATTATAAACCCTCAGGCTGATTCTCTAAGCTATGGTTGAATATTAGGACAAAATATCTGTGGAAATAGTCTCACATAGTCATAAATGAGCACTAGGTGGGTTTTTAATCTCATGTTAGGAATGGTGAAGATATGATAGAGGAAATATTTTCTTTCTTTTGCTATGCCAGAGAGGATACTTTACTGAGTGTGGAAAACTGAAAGATTCATATCCAGCAGTTTTATAATAGGTTCTGTAAGAATAATTAGCAATTTCCTCAAATGACAATTATCATCATCATCATCATCATCATTATTATTATTATTTTGGTTTTTCGAGGTAGGGTCTTGGTCTAGTCCAGACTGACCTGAAATTCACTATGTCGTCTTAGGGTGGCCTCAAACTCACAGAGACCCTCCTACCTCTGCCTCCCCAGTGCTTGAATTAAAGGTGTGTACCACTCAGCATATTATTTTCTAAGATCATTTAATTTATTTTTTTAAATATATTTTATTATTTATTTGACAGAAAAAGAGAGAGGGGGAGAGAGAGAATAGGCATCCCAGGGCCTCCAGCCACTACAAACGAACTCCAGATGTGTGGCCCCCCCTTGTGTGTCTGGCTAAGATGGGTTCTGTGGTATCGAGCCTCAAACCGGGGTCCTTAGGTTTCACAGGCAAGCTCTTAACCACTAAGCCATCTCTCCAGCCCTTAATTTCTTTTTTAAAAAATCCTGGAGTAGGATGAAAATTAACTACTGTAGAATTTAATGTGATGTTTAAATTTTTTATATAAAAATAAACAAAAGCCAAGTATTCTTTTCACTTTGGCATTTAGGATTTTTTTTTTTTTTTTTTAATAAGATGAAAAGCCAGCTTGCCTCCTGGGTGAAAGGAGAGCCTCTGGCTGTAAGACTCAATCAGGAAGGGCATTTGCAGCTCAGAGTTGTAAAAAAATGGCCAGCTTGACCTTGAAAACGGAAAAATAATTGAGATTGGTGGCAATGAGTGCTTATTTCCCATGTGCTGCAGCCTCTTTCACACTTTTAATTTGGCTTAAATTTCTGTTCCCTACCACCTACTCACACACATTCATGAACAATTAACATCATCATGTATACGAACGAGGCCTCACAGCAGGTTCAGGAGTTTCTGCTAATAGGCTAATAATGTCATTTTGACTCAACAGTGGTGTGAATGATATAATCTAATACAATTGTGTCATGAGCACTAAAAAGCAGTCAGCATAAAAAATCAGTTTATCGGGCTAGAGAGATGGCTTAGTGGTTAAGGAATTTGCCCGTGAAGCCAAAGGATACAAGTTTGATTCCTCAGGACCCATGTAAGCCAGATGAACAAGGTGGTACATGTGTCTGGAGTTTGTTTAAAGCAGCTGAAGGCCCTGGTGTGCCCATTCTCTCCCTATTTCTCTGTCAAATAAAATAAGTAAATAAATAAAAATTATTTTTAAAAGGCAGTGTACCTGCCTCAAGTAATAGCAACTGGGAATACAATATTAACAAAATCATCCTGATTTACATAACATAGTGGAATGAATGTCTTGTATATATTTCTTTGGTTCTAAATATGTGAGCTGAGTTGGGTAGATGCAAAAAATAGATCTCAATGTTGAAAAAGATACAAAAAATCTGTTATAATCAATGTTTAATATTTTTATTTATTTGACAGAGAAAGAGGGAAAGAGAGAGACAGAGAATGAATGGGCACACCGGAGCCTCCATTCACTGCAAACAAACTTCAGGAGCATGTGCCCCATTGTGCATCTGGCTAACGTGGGTCTTGGGGAATCAAACCTGGGTCTTTTGGCTTCGCAGGCAAACACCTTAACCACTAAGCCATCCCTCCAGCCCCAGTGTTTAATATTTAAACAATCTCAACAATGTTTACTCTGTGTGGTCATCTACCACATAGACGAACACTACTCCATTACTAATCTTCCATCATCTGTCCACCAGTGAAAAAAAGTAAAGTATCTCTAGAGATGAGGCTTTCAGTCTTGGCTCCAGAATGGAACACCAACGGTAACATAATAACAACAACAACAACAAAATCTCCATTCTGAACCTACCACCCAGACCAAATAACTAAGAATCATTAGGGTATTACTCAAAAATTGGAATCTTTAGCCAAAGATTATTCCAGATGCAATGAAGATTGAGAATTATTACTTTAAAGGTAACATCCCCAAAGTATTTTTAAAAAATTTATAAGGAGTCACAAATCTACTACCAGGTAGCTTTAACCTGTTGGTCCCAAAAGAAATTGTCTTGAGAATTCTTAGCTGAAGCTCAGGAAACAAAAAATAAAATAAAATAAAAATGAACAACAGTTTACTTTAAAGAAAAATATTGTAGTGCAAGACTTTAATCCCAGCACTTGAGAAACAGAGGTAGGAGGATTGACAAGAGTTTGAGGTTGGTCACCCTGAGAATACATAGTGAATTGCAGGGCAGCCTGGGCTAGAGTGAGACCCTACCTCAAAAAAACCAAACAACAGCAACAAAAAAGTATTGTGAAAGCCGGGCGTGGTGGCACACACCTTTAATCCCAACACTCAGGAGGCAGACATAGGAGAATCGCCGTGAGTTCGAGGCCACCCTGAGACTACATAGTTAATTCCAGGTCAGCCTGGGCCAGAGTGAGACTCTACCTTGAAAAAAAAAAAAAACTATTGTTAAAGACTTATAACTATACATGACATATACCTCATACACTTCCATTTGGTTTTTAGCCCTCGAATAAGCTCATTTCCTTAAATTTTTATGCATCTTAGAAAAAGAGAAGCCTCTGTTTAAGAATCTTGAATGGATTCTAGAGATTAGGCCTCTGTCAGTTGGATATTCAGGGAATATGTTCTCCCATTCTGTGGGTAATCTATTGGCTTTGCTTATTGTATGTTTGTCTGTGAAGAAACTTTTTTAAAATTTTTTTAATTTATTTATTTGAGAGCGACAGACCGAGAAAGAGGCAGAGAGAGAGAGAGAAAGAGAGAATGGGCGTGCCAGGGCTTCCAGCCACTGCAGATGAATTCCAGATGTGTGCGCCCCCTTGTGCATCTGGCTAACGTGAGACCTGGGGAACCAAACCTCAAACTGGGGTCCTTAGGCTTCACAGGCAAGCACTTAACCGCTAAGCCATCTCTCCAGCCCTGTGAAGAAACTTTTCAGCTTCATGTGATTCAATTGGCTGAGTGATTGTTTATGATCCTGTGCTACTGGAGTTTTGTTCAGGAAGTCTCTTCCCATTCCTATATCATGTAAAGTTCCTCCTAGATTTTCTTCTAGTAGTAGCCAAGTTTCAGTCTTATATTGAGGTCTTTGATCCATTTGGACTTGTGTGGATCAACTGGCAATTTCCTGCATATGGTTATTCAGTTTGTCCAACACCATTTATTGAATCTCTAGAATCTACAAAGAACTCAAAAACCTGAACAATAAAAAATCAAACAACCCACTCACAAAATGGGGTAAAGAACTGGACAGGTAGTTCTCAGAGAAAGAAATACAAATGGCAAACACACACTTAAGAAAATGTTCATCATCCCTAATCATCTGGGAAATGCAAATTAAAACAACTATGAGAGTCCACCTTACCCCAGTAAGGATAGCAAACATTAAAAATCAAATGAAAACAAATGCTGAGGAGGATGTGGAGAAATAGGAATCCTTATCCACTGTTGGTTGAATGTAAGATGGTGCAACCACTTTGGAAATCAATATGGAGACTTATAAAAAAGCTGACTATAGAGTTACCAACAGACCCAGTTATTCCCTTACTGGGCATGTACCCTAAAAGCTCCATACCTTAGCTCAGAGATATTTGCTCAATCATGTTTATAGCTGCTCAATTTGTAATAGCTAAGAGCTGGAATCAACTCAGATGTCCATTATTAGATGAATGAATAACTAAAATGTGGTATATCTACATGATGGAATTCTACACAGCAGTAAGGAAAAATGATACAATGAAATTTGAAGAAAAATGGTTGAACCTGGAACAGATTATTCTCAGTGAACACACCCAAACAAAGAAAGATAATTGCCACATAGTCTCACTCATCTGTGGCACCTAACCTGAATCTACCCAAGATGCTGACATACCTAGCAAGCATCTCAAGGACCAGACAATAGGATGGGTGGGGAAAAAAAGAATATTGAATGGAAAAGTCTATATAAAGTCTGGTTCTTTGTAGTCATTTCTCACTATTCATAAGATGCCTGCCCATTTTTCTGATGTGAAATATGAAAGTATCCAAGTAAACTTTTTTGTTTCAGAACACTGATTGATGGGTCTCTTCTACACTCTAGTAGAGATATTGCAAAGAAAAAAACCATGTGGATATTCTCAAAATATCCAACATTATACAGTATGGTAAGACTATGTAAAACACATCAAAGTTCTTTTCCATTATGTGATATATTTTAAGCATTAGGAATGAGCAGCTGGTCTTGGAGTTCATGTTCTTCTGGTGGCTGCTTATCAAGGCCATTCATTCCCAAACGAAACACTGTCAATTCTAATGGCCTAAATAAGCCAGATAGTTCAAGTGGTTAGTCACCCTTCCACATCAATGACTCTAGAAATACATAATTCACATAAATTTGATTTATTTTCTAGGTTAAATATATCCTCAATTTTTTCATCTAGTTCTCATAAATATGATTTTATTTTCTCTCAATATGTTGAAAACTTTCCTGTCAATATCTTCCAGATACCTGTAGCCCTTTCAAATTATAATTCCTAAATATGTGAAAATTACCTTCTTCATCCTATATACCATAATATAAGAAGTCTCCTATTGGAAATAAATCAAGATAGTAATTGGTCAGAATAATTGAAAAAAGTGCTAATATGAATATCTGTTAAATAATTGATAATCACTTAGAATAAGAGCAATGAAAAGAATGGAGTTACCATGAACAATCAGTGGAGAAACTTTGGAGAAAAAAGAAATTATAGAGGAAGTACATCATTTTAGATGTTAGTATTTTTTTTTTTTTTGTGCCTGTCAGTCGGCAGTTAGATATTTAAGTCAGAGACTAAAGGGAGAAAGTTCTATCCGTATTACAAATATATACATTTGTGACTCACTTGTATTGAGATGGTGTCTGAAGGTATACCATTGGATCAAACCAATGAAGGAATAAAAAGAAAAGATAGCCCAGTAATGGATCTCCTACCTAATATATACAAAGCTCTGGGTTTGAGCCTCAACACACACACACACACACACACACACACACACACACACACACGGTGGGGCGGAGGGAGGTGGAAACAGAGGGAGAGCAATCCAATGACTGAGTCCTAAAGCATTTTCATATATATTGAGTAATAACCAGAAAGACTGAAAAGGAGCAGTCAATAAGGAAGGTTTAAAAAAAAACACAACAATACTGTGTGTAGTAAAGAGTGGTATTGTTGGACTGTGTCAGATGTTGTTGAAAGTCTAATATGACAAGAACTTGAGATTATGGATTATCTTGATAGAGGCCACTGTAGTGGAATGACAAGGATAAATCAAAGCTGATTAAGAGCATGCTTGAGGAAGAACAGGAAGAGAGGACTGAAGATCAAATGTACAAATACTTATAGGGATTGCTGTAAAGACAAGAAGGGAAATAGCATGTGAACTGCAAGGAAATTGGGGATCATGAGCAGGGTTTTATTTTTTAAATATTTATTTATTTGAGAGAGAAGGAAAAAAGAGAGGCTGGGTGTGCCAGCGTCTCCTGCCATCACACATGAGCTTGATACATGCACAACTTTGTGCATCTGGCTTTACATGGGTACTGAGGAACTGAACCAGCGTTCTCGGGCTTTGTAACTGTGGTGGTTTGATTCAGGTGTCAATGCTTATGTATTATGAATACTTGGTCCCCAGCTTATGGCAATTTGGGAATTGGAAACTTGTTAGACATATGTGTTGTTGGGGGCAGGCTTATGGGTATTATAGCCAGTTTCTTCTTGCCAATGTTTGGCACACTCCACTGCTGCTATTGTCTACCTGACATTGGCCAGGGGGTGATGTCCAGTCTCTGCTCATGTCATACTTTTCCTGCCATCATGGAGCTTGCCCTCAAGTCTGTAAGCCAACATAAACAACTTTTCACCCATCAGCTGCTTTCAGTCGGGTGCTTTCTGTCAGCAATGCAACGTTGGCCACCACAGCAAGCAAGCTCCTTTAACCATTGAAACATCTCCCCAGCCCACCCCTCTTTTTATTCCCCTTGGGGAAGAAAATAAAAAAGTAGCATGTTCAGTTTTTAGAAAAACCTATCAGAGGGGGCAAATCATTGATCCATGGATGTGAGGAGAGCAGTTGGAAGACTACCTTAAGTGAGAGAGAAGGACAAAGGCCGTAACACAAGATGAGGATCTGGCCTTATCTAGACACACTTAAGAGTTTATTAAGAACAACAGGAGAAAAGGCAGAAAACATAGACACAGGTAGATTAAGGAGAACAGAAAAGGTGATTATTGCTTTTAGAGGTTCTTTAAATATCCTTTATAGTGGCTGGGAGTTAAGATGAGGGGATAGAGAGAGAACTTAATCAGTCAAGTGCTTCCCTTACAAGCACGATGAAGTGAGTTCAAGCGCCAGGATCCATTTGTAGGAAAAGCTAAACACGGTGGTGCACATTTGTAGTCCCAGAGCTAAAGAGTGAGAGAGATAACAGATTCCTGGGGCTCATTGTCTGGCCAGTCCAGCCTACCTTGGCAACTCTGGATCAGTGAGAGACCCTGTTTGTTTCAAAAACAGTTGAACAGCTTTTCTGAAGGAACAGCATCGAGGTTATCCTCTGGTCTCTATATACACACATGCACGAAGATTGAAGATAGGGCACGAAGTGTTAAAGGTGTAAAGAGAATGGGGGGAAATGAAATAAGTAAGTCTGAGACCACAGGAGTATAACTGCCAGATAGCCTTAAGGTGAATGATCATGATTATAAAATGAGGCCAGTTAACATGGCTCTGTGTTTTTCTCTAGTCATGCCAACTAAACAAGTACAGGCATACAATAGGCATCACGTTGTGTTTAACCATAACTGAAGACAAGTGAGAATGATACAATGAGACAGTGGGAAGAAGGCAAGGGTAAGTGAAGTGAGTATAATAACTGATTAGGAATTCAAGCCAAACAACAAAGTGAATGCATGAGTGATTAGTTTTTTGGTCTTGGTTGGTTCCAAGGATTGTTGGAATTGAAGTACGGAAATAATTGAACTAAAAACATTTAAGGAAGCAAGAGTGAGAGTGGAAACCTTGATTATGCAGGGGTTCTAATAATGGACAATAACCAAGTTTAAAGTATGGCTTATGGAGTGGCTAAGGAAAGATGCAAGACACAGTTTTTGGAAGAGAGGAAGGAGGTCAAGAAACTAAAATGTAGGCATTTGGAAGGAGTATCTATATGTATAAGGAATCCAAGAATGGAGACAGCTGTATTATTGGAGAGAGTGACAGAAATGTGGAGGAGTGATCTTCTGGGGGTCAGCACATGACTGCAAAAAGAAGGAGCAGTGGGTGGAAGAGACATCTGATGGCATAAAAATCAAATCCTTGCAAGGAGATGGATTAGAGGATATTCATATTGCTTCTTTATGTAACATACTCACTTTTAAATTACATTTATTTATTTGAGAGAGAGAGAGAGAGAAAGGGGTAGAGGGAGAGGAGAGAATGGGTGCGCCAGGATCTCCAGCCACTGCAAATGAACTCCAGACACATGCACCACCTTGTGCATCTGGCTTACGTGGGTCCTGGGGAATCAAACTTGGGTCCTTTGGCTTCGCAGGCAAGTGACTTAACCACTAAGCCATCTCTCCAGTCTAACACACTTGTTTTTATCTCCAGCTTAACTTCATACATACATTTGTTTGCATATGAATTCTATATTTTATTTGTGGCAGATGAATCATAAATAAATAAGTTAAAGAGAGTACTCAGAGTTCTAGAAGCCTTCCTTTAGATCAATACTGACCTAATCACAAACATCCTACTAATTATGTCATGACTGGATAATTTCAGTATCTTCTCCCATGATTATGTCCATGGTTGTCCTGCCTTACTAAAATTATAACATTTTATATCAAGCTGATTGTATAGTCCACAGATGTATTTCCATGGGTCCACAAGTTATTCTCTGAGGTCCTTGCTAACAAGAGTTACATCTGCTTTCATTTGAATATTAAGGTAACATTAATTTAACATGAATCTTTCAAAAAGTCAACACAAACCTATTCAATAAAATTTGGATGAACACTTTATAGCTAAAGATTGCCATTCTATTTCTAATGCTTCTGCTCCTAGGTTTGCATAATTGAGGTTAGTTTAAGAATTTTTTTTACCATGGGATAATTTTTATAATCATGGAAAATGTTAATAAAAATTGAGAAACTTTTTTTAAAGGATCACTTAATACTTAAATGATGCATGCATGCCAAAGATGGCCAAGTTACAACGCAGTGTCCTCAATAAGTGATTATTTTGCAATGCTTCACAAATAGAGAAAGAACGTGGGTGACCTGAATCATCTCATGGCATGTGGTAGAATTGGAAGAGCAGACCCATGAAAGTCAGCATCGCATACCCATTGCTAAACAGTGGTTTTATTTCATCTAAAATTAAAAAAAAAAAATCAACTGTCACATAAAGTGACTGAGATGACTTTAAAATCCCATCGATAGGCAGTTGCCAAGGTGTTCGAGCTCCTGTCTCCTTGCCAGTGTCACCGGGATGGCCTCCCAGAACCGTGGTCCAACCGCTGCCAAGAGTCACCACCACCCAGAAAGCATCCAAGCCCAGGGTGACGCCACCAGGGGATTGGGGGGTCCCTGTGGGCAAGAGGCTACAGCAGGAGCTGCTGATCATCATGGTGTCTGGTGACAAAGCAATTTCTGCCTGCCCATAGTCAGACAACCTTTCCAAATGGATAGGGACCGTGCATAGAGCAGCTGGCACACTGTATGAAGATCTGGGGTATAAACTCTCCCCAAGAGTTCCCCAGTGGTTACCCTTACACCGCACCCACCGTGAAGTTCCTCACGCCCTGCTACTGCCCCATCGTGGACACCCAGGGTAACATCTGCTTGGACATCCTCAAGGATAAGTGGTCAGCCCTGTATGACGTCAGGTCCATCTTGCTGTCCATTGAGGGTCTGCTAGAAGAACCCAACATTGACAGCCCTTGGAACACACATGCTGCCGAGCTCTGGAAAAATCTTATAGCTTTTAAGAAGCACCTGCAAGAAACCTACTCAAAGCAGGTCTCCAACCAAGAGCCCTGACCTCAGCTGTCCAGCCTCTCTTTGTGTTCTCTCTCTCTCTCTCTCTCCATACATACATACATACATACATACATACATACATATATACACACACACACACATATATATATATATATATATATATATATATATGTATATATATATACATATATATATATATATGTGAGGTAGGGCTTCACTGCAGCTCAGGCTGACCTGGAATTCACTTCGTAGTCTTAGGGTGGCCTAGAACTCATAGCAATCCTCCTACCTCTGCCTCCTGAGTGCTGGGATTAAAGGCGTGTCCACCACGCCTGGCTTTGTATTTGTAATTTTCCTCAGATGGTCTGTCCTTTTCCTTGATCTCTGTATGGACTCTGTATCTTCAGCTGTGGTGTTATTTTTGTTTTAAATTAAGTCTGCATGAGCCCTTGCAATGTATATTAAATAAATATGTTTTGATTGTTTTGTAAAAAAAATCACATTAATATCATAGGCTTATTGACATTCATACTGGATGATGCTGATTTAGCGGTTTTTTACACTTAGTTATGAGGAAAAGAAAATAATTTACATATTCTTTCACATTCCTCTTAATCAGGTGTATAGGTTATTTAAGTTACAGAAATTCCAGTCTTTTCCATATACCTTATGTTTTTAGTCTGACAACTCTGATTTCAAAAAGTGAGAGAAACCAAAGTAAGGGTAGGACTCCTTACAACGTGCTCCCTCCAGATACAAAATGCCCTGGATATCCATGACCTCACAGTGCCCAACACTACCTACACAAGACCATCATAAGAGGAGGAAAGGATCATGACATCAAAATAAAAGAGACAGACCAACTGAAAGGGGGAGGGAATATTATGGAGAGTGGATTTGTGAAGGGAAAATGGGGGGAAAGGAGGGAATCATCATGGTTTATTGCCTATAATTGTGGAAGTTGTCAATTTTTTAAAAAAAGTTTAAAAATAAAAAAGTAGGCTGGAGAGATGGCTGAGTAGTTAAGGCTTGTGCCTGTGAAGCCCAAGGCCCCAGGTTCAATTCTCCAGATAAGCCAGATGCACAAGGTAGTGCATGCATCTAGAGTTTGTTTGCAGTGGCTAGAGGCCCTGGTGTACCCATTCTCTCTCTTCTTTCTCTGTCAAATAGAAATAAAATTTTAAAAAATTGTTTGAAGTGAGAGAGCAAAATGTCCTGCATGCATTGTCCTCTAGAATTCCACTCTGTCACCGGGTATGGCGGCGCATGCCTTTAATCCCAGCACTTGGGAGGCAGAGGTAGGAGGATCGCTGTGAGTTCAAGGCCACTCTGAGACTAGATAGTAAATTCCAGGTCAGCCTGGGGTGGAGCAAAACCCTACCTAGAAAAAAGAAAATCATTCTGGCAACCAGAAATAACTACCTGTTACATTTCTACATCCTTTCAAATCAGCCTGGCATTTGTCAGTAACAGCACCCCTCCAATCTTTCACACACACTTCAGACCTCAAGAGCTTACACAGCAAAGGGTGACCTCTGCCCTATTACTACAGGTCCAGTACAGAGCAGTAGGGAAGCATCACACATCAGTTTCTCAGGTACTTAATGCTAATCACCAGCATGGAAGCAAGTTGCACGTTGGCTTTTAAATTTCCACCGACAAAGGCACTATGTCAGTTGCAATCACACGGCTACATTTCACGTCAAGAAAAGAGCAGGGGGCTGGAGAGATGGCTTAGTGGTTAAGTGCTTGCCTGTGAAGCCTAAGGACCCCGGTTTGAGGCTCGATTCCTCAGGACCCACGTTAGCCAGATGCACAGGGGGGCGCACGCGTTTGGAGTTCATTTGCAGTGGCTGGAGGCCCTGGCACGCCCATTCTCTCTCTCTCTTTATTGGCCTCATTCTCTCTCTGTCTGCCCCTATCAAATAAATAAATAAAACAGAAAGAAAAAGAAAAAAAAAAAAGAGCAGGGCAGCTGGGCATGGCGGTGCACTCCTTTAATCCCAGCACTTGAGAGGCAGAGAGAGGTTGGAGGATCGCCATGAGTTCGAGGCCACCCTGAGACTACATAGTGAATTTGAAGTCTGCCTAGGCTAGAATGAGACCCCCCTGCAAAAAAAAAAAAAAAAAACACAGAGCAGGGCTAAGCATTTTTTCTGGGACCCTTCTCTGTAACTCAGGGAGAGCTTTCCTTTCCTTTCACTTTCAATGAAACTTTGCTTGCTTGCTCTTCAAAAGAGGAGGAGGAAGAGGAAAAGGAAGAGGAGAATGAAGTAGAGGAAGAGGCAGAGAAGGAAGAGTACACAAGGGGCAGAGGATTTGAAATACTGAAATGAGTTGGTAGACAATTTGGTAGACAATCCCCTTGGAATCTCCTAGAATGAATACCACACTTCCCAGTTTAGAACTTACATTTGTGACAATCAGGGGTTTTGCTAAGAAACATTAAAAAATGACTTTGACTTAAGCAATAAAAGGAATTCACTAAAGGAACTAAAATGAGAAGACTGAATAATATCAGGTTCAGAAAGACCAAGAACCAGGATATTTATGGATGTCACAGGAAGAAAAAAAAAAAAAAAAAGCATGGCCTCTGCAAGGTGCCTCTACCAGGGTAAATAAAGTCCATACAAATGCAGTCATCTCAATGCTTATCCAGGAGGTGCTAACAACAGTAGTAAAGTGGACTTGGACACTATTTGCTATAGGCTGCTTTGAAGGGATCACTACAACTATGTGGGGTTCTAAAAATGAGATACTGGATTTAAGCCTGAACCTCGTCATGTAATTAACCTCATTGAATACATCAATGGCTTTCCAGTGATAGCAGACTGAACTCTGAAGTCTGTGATCTGGCATCACCTTCTCTTGCCTTAGTTCATCCTAATCTGCTCTATTAACTTTGGCCTTGTGGTGGTTTGAATAGAATAGATGGCCCCCAATACATTCAGTTGCTTATTTGTTTGTAGTTTGCATTCTGCAGCCACCTGGCTGGAGGCAGTGTCACTGGATGGATCTTAAGGTGTGGTGGTGGGTTTCACATTTCAATCTAAAGATATGCAAAGTGTGCCTAGCTGGAGTTCCTGAAGTGTGCTGTGCTGTGTGGCTTTTAGGCGTGTGCTTTTCTCTCTCTGTCTGCTTGGTCCTGTGAAGGTAGGCCAGCTTCTTCTGCCATTTATGGAACTTTCCCTGGATCTGTAAGCTTCGATAAATATTCCTTCCTCCATAACTGTGTCTGGTCTGAAAGTTCCTCTCGGTGAACCTGAAGCTGTCTGCTACAGGCCTCTTTTCATTTCTTCCAATAATTTAACTCCTTTTCACCTTGTGTTCTTTGAAGACATGGCCCCTTTAGCTAAGATATTCGTTCTCCACTTGTTTAAGTGGATAACATTTAAATACCTTTCAGGTCCCAAATTAGCCTACCTTTAAGCTATTCTAGTGTTAAAGCGTTGTGCAGCCTGCTGGGGGAGTAAAGTCATCAGTGGTCTTACCCAGGAGTAGACACTGAAAACTACACAACTGACCAGCTAGGTAAGATGTGCCCATTGGTTCAAAAGTGTCAATGACTATTGTGGGAGTAACCACCTACTCTCTAATTGGCTTTGAGGCCCACTCCATAGGAGGGAATTCATGCCTAGTACTAAAAAAAAATAAAACAAAAAAACCCTATAGCTAGCAAGGTCACAGGCCCTAGGAAGACGACACTTCTGTTGTTTGGCTGAATGATATGTTGTGCCATCTACTACATTACATTTGTGCCCATAGATTAATACTGCTCTTTCCTATGACCTGAGATGTTTCGTTGTGCAGTTGACTACCAGGGAGCCTTGTGTGGTGGTTTGAATGTAAAATGTCTCTCATGACCTCATGTGATTGTGACTGAGCCTCATATTTGAGCCCCAGATGGTGAAGCCTTTGAGAGGATGAGCCTTGTTCGAGGAGAGGTGTCACGGGGGGCAGACCTTGAGGTTCATGAATCCAGCCCACAGGGTGTTCATGGCTCAGCTTCTCTGCTTCCTCCAGTTGACATGACCAGTGTTGGGATGGAACGTTCCCCCTTCGAAACTGTAAACCAAAATAAACCCTTCATTGCCATAAGTTGCTTCTGGTCAGGTGTTTTATCCCAGCACTGAAGTCTGGTAACTGCAATAGTCTACTCTAGTCTTCCCTAATTCAAAGAGAAAGTTAGACTGCAAGTTCCATGGACATGGGCCTCATCTGCTCTAGTTATTTCATATCGCAAAATCAAGTACAGTACCTGATATGCAGTAGATGTGCAACAAATATTAGTGAATGAGTGGTTCTCAGTGCTGAAATTCAAGACTCATGATTTTTAACTCAGCATGAATTTTATTTTTTTATTCCAACTCAAGAGTCAATAAATATAAATACTGGGTGAGCTCAGATAATGAGTAATAATTTATAATAGTGACAGAACAAAGACATTCCCTAAATTTAGAAATAAATTGCTTTCAATGTTTTATTTGTACACAGATATTTTTTTAGGTGTGAAATATCTTACTTAGTTATACTTGGAGTCCTAGGCTAATTACAAATGACCAATCTATCTAAAAATATGCTTGGGTTTTGTGTTATTGAACTACATTTAGCCACAGCTTATAATATCATTTCAGTAGAAAAGGATATTCTTACTTCTACGTAAAGTAACAAGGATACATTTTATTAGGGTCAGTAGCTTTCCTTTGATATCGCTTCTCCCATGACAGAGACAGACAAGGGACCTAGGGAAGAAGAGATGGGGACAGGAGTTCAGCTAGCTATAGGAATAGTCACCTAGGGCTACAGATGATACTTTCACACATACAGACATTTTGTTTCCTAACTGAATACCCCACTTCTCATGTGACCTACGATAGAACAGATAGAGGGGTATTGCATGCAGGAAATGGATGTGTGAGGGACAGCTGTGAGGGCTGCTGAGAAACTACTCCAAATTTAACAGCCCTTTGTAAATCCGATGTTCAAGCATGTTTACAAGCTAAAACAGTCTACCCAAAATAATTAGAAGATTTTTGTCAAGCATGAAGCCAAAGAAACAGTATTTTAATCTGTTTTAACCTTGGTACTTTACATAGAAGTATTTTAATGTAAAAGCCACATTATTTATACCTACTCTGTGAGGCCAGCCATCCAATACCCTTTTGCCTTAGATGCTAATAGATAAAGACAATAACAATATCTCTATTTTAACAATATCTATATTTTATCCCCTTCATTTTTAATATTCCCTATTAGTCTACCAAGTGCTTCTGTCACTGTGAGATTATCTCTTAATATAATTTCCAAGGTTAGAGTTTAACCTTCATCATAACATTTTTACATTGTCTTGAAATGAGATCTTGGGAATGGAGACATCTAAATCTCACCAGAAATGTTTGATAAATCCTAATCGTTTTAAAAATATATTTCCTGCACAAATTGTTGTAAAAATTATCATGTCAACTGTTTCAATTTCTGTGCCTCACTCTAAAGTCAAATGTATGATTTATGTCGGGAGTCTTTTGACATTTATCCTGTTCTTACGTTTCTCTTTTCTCATTTCCACCCTCTTTGCCTGGCGTCTCTGTTAAAACTACCCATGAATCTGGAAAAGAGAAAAGGCAGGAAATTGGTAGTGGGGCGAGCAGAACCAGAGGACTTCTCTTCATGTCATTGTGTCATAGGCACTATGACGATCGAGGGTGACTTCAGAGAGTGTCAGGAAAAGTTTTCAGGTGAGTTTGGAAGGAAGAAATTGCTAGGAATCTTAATGGGAAAGAGCAAACTTTATTCCAAGTGCCAGGCCTGAGAGGTTGACACCTTGGGTTCCAGGTGCACCATGGCCCTGGGAACAAGAGAGCGCACCAGGTGGCATGTGGCTGGACAGTTTTATTAGCCTTGGAAAGGGGGTGGAAGTGGGGGTGTTCTGGCTGCAGAAAGATGAAGGGGGAAGTGAGGACATGGGAGCTGTAAACTTTCTGAACAGTTGCTGTCATTTCCAGGGGTTGCAAGTCAGCAAAAGGCCCTCTTGTAGCCTAAGGTTGAGGGGCAATTCGTTATCTCTGGGCAGACTGTGGCCCAAGCTACGGTCTCTCAGAAAATGCCCTGGTGCCTGTCCAAGGTTTGTTTGCTACCTCCTTGAGAGACAGACTTAAGACCTTTTGGTTGATTCATTGTTTTGTTTTACCATATTTGATATGGATAAAGAAAAATTATCTACCACAAAAAGCATCACTAGTCCAAGAATATTAAGTGGTAACTGACTTTGGTCTTCATCTCAGGGAGAGGAAAAGAACACAGAGACTGGTAAAATGGGGAGTTTTAATAGGAAACAGGAGGCAGCTGCTGCTTGGTTCAAGTGGATTATTGCCATGAAGGAATGTGGGAACTGTTATCAGTATTTTCTATTTATGAAAAGAGACAGAAATCTAAACTTTTATGTGAGCTTCAGTATTTTTTCAGTGTTGACTCACACGGGTGCTTTTTGTGAGTTTTTAAAAATTTATTTGACAGAGAAGGAAGGAGAGAGAAAATGGGTGCACCAGGGCCTCCAGACACTGCAAACTCCAGAAACGTGGGCCGTCTTGTGCATCTGGCTAACATGGGTCCTGGGGAATCGAACCTGGGTCCTTTGGCTTTGCAGGCAAACACCTTAACTTCTAAGCCATCCCTCCAGCCCTTTATTTTTTATTTTTAAGATAGCATGGCATCATTTTTTTGTCTTTTTTTCAAGCGATATTGACATCTATTCTATCTTCATTGATTCATTTAAAGGAACAAGAACTCTACATGTTAATGAAAATGAGGGAAGAGGCTTGGGAAGAGTAGAATGGGGAAATGTTCAACAATGTACAAAAAGACTCAATGTTGAGATATATATTTGTGTGTGTGTGTGTGCGCACACACACTGGAATGCAATAAATGTTGTGCACAAGACAAAGTCCTGGAGTCCTCAAAATCATTTATGATAGCAAAAACTTATAATTTTAGAAGAAAAAAATTTAAAGAAGGAGATGAAGGAATGCTGAGATGTAGAACTGTGATATGAGTGGCAGGATCTAAACCTAAATAACTGATGCTTGCTGCTAAAATACAGAGAAGGGCTGGAGAGATGGCTTAGCAGTTAAGCGCTTGCCTGTGAAGCCTAAAGACCCCGGTTCGAGGCTCGGTTCCCCAGGTCCCACGTTAGCCAGATGCACAAAGGGGTGCACGCGTCTGGAGTTCGTTTGCAGAGGCTGGAAGCCCTGGCGTGCCCATTCTCTCTCTCTCCCTCTATCTGCCTTTCTCTCTGTGTCTGTCACTCTCAAATAAATTTAAAAAAAATTTTTAAAAAAATACAGAGAAATGCACTGGATGACAACAAAATTCAAGGTGCTGCTTACCTGGGATGCAGTTAGAAGGGATACCAAAAGGCTTTCATTAGATTGTTAATGTTTCAGTTTTTACAACGGACAAACGTGAATGTCATAAACTGTTATTATAAATTTTTGCATATCTGAACTCTTTCATAATTACATTTTAAGGGGCTGGAGAGATGGCTTAGCAGTTAAGGCGCTTGCGTGCAAAGCCAAAGGACCTTGGTTCAATTTCCCAGGACCCATGTAAGCCAGATGCACAAGGAGGCACATGCATCTGGAGTTCATTTGCAATGGCTGGAAGCCCTGGTGTGCCCATTCTCTCTCTCTCTCTCTCTCTCTCTCTCTCTCTGTGCCTCTTTCCCTCTCTCAAATAAATAAAAATTAAAAAGCAATAATTAAAAGCACATTTTGAAAGCATAAGTGAGCCAGGTGTGGTGGCACATGCCTTTAACCCCAGCACTCAGGAGGCAGAGGTAGGAGGATTGCCATGAGTTCGAGGGCACCCGGAGACTAAATAGTGAATTCCAGGTCAGCCTGGACCAGAGTGAGACCCTACCTCGAAAAATCAATACATATACATAAAAGCATATGTGTTAGACCTTTGTCAGACCTGTTATGGTTGACTTTTTGACAATTTTCTTTTCTCTTCAAAGCTGAGAAAGGGCTTTTAGACTTTTATTCCTGCATCAAAAAAAAAAAAAAAATCACCCTCTGACAGAAACTGATAGGAGTCTAAGTTGAAAAGCACACCTAAGGTAGGCAAGAATATTGATGGGTTATTAGAAATATACAACCTAATAACACTTCAGTGACTATAACAATTGAACCCTAGATTTCTGTTTGTTCCCTGAACCCAGACAGGGATGTTTATAGAAAATATCAGTGCTCAAGAATCTGCTGTGGTACCTAGAAGGAGCTAATGAAGAGAGATTAATAATTTGTGAGTCATACCAGGCCCCATACTTGGCAAATGAATTGCTGCTCTTGTCACCATCATGTTAACAATTGACATTCACATAACATTCACCAGTATGCAAAAACATTACATAACATTATCTGATATCTGCCTCACAAAACTTCTGGAAGGAACAGAAGTATTTTTATATTCACTGTGCAGCTGAGGAAACTAAAGACCAGACTAGCCTTTCCCAAGGTCAATGAGCTATTATGATCAGAGTGTTGACTTCCAACCCAGGCTTTCTGATTCCAAACATTTTTCTCCTTCTTCATACACCCTGGATCAACTTAATGGTTCAGCTAGCCCAGCTTCTAATAATGAATTGGCATTTGTTGAGGTGAGTCCAAGAGTACGACCCTCTAAAAATGATGAATTAACCAAATATTTCTAATCTGCACAAGTAGATCACAGGAATATGTTACTACGTCTTTACCAAAACTTTCTAGACAATTATCTGCCAATGATGTATATTCTCTAATCCCATAGCCAAGTCTTTGATCTATAGGTTTGACCATGCCTGGAACTTGAAGGCCAATTCTGTTCTTAATCACAGGTAATGGTTTTTGTTTTTGTTTTTGTTTTGTTTTTTTTTTTAAATCTCACCTGAGAATAATATGCCAGTCTTCTGGTCCTGTCTGTTATAGTATCTATACTCTTGTAACTGTGCTTTTTTTTCCTAAAGGACATTTTTAAGAGTTCTTACATTATTCCCAAATCCAAACACACACAAGTCTTGGATACCAGATGGTTTGCACTGGAGTTGGGTTGATTATAAATGTTTAAATATCTGCTCGATGATTCCTTATGTATGTATTGTTGTTTTCCTTTGAATTTTATTAAGAACCTTAATATGTGAGCATCTTTCAAGCTGGTCATATTCCCATCAAGTTACCTTCTCATATTTCTTCTCGCCCATCCCCATTTCCCTGAGGATTATGTTGTTTAAATGTTTCTGAAAACATAAAAGGAAAGCCTAGATTAATGGGGCTTATTTTCTCATATTAAAGGTAGCCTAGGAATAAACGTTCATTTGGGCTGGTATCCATCC
This sequence comes from Jaculus jaculus, assembly GCF_020740685.1. Classification (NCBI taxonomy): domain Eukaryota; kingdom Metazoa; phylum Chordata; class Mammalia; order Rodentia; family Dipodidae; genus Jaculus; species Jaculus jaculus. Next base: position 161,026,942 of record NC_059105.1, read on the forward strand.
CAGTCTTCAGTAATGTCAAGGACCCCTGCTTTTCTTGTTTTCCTGCTCTGTTGTCCTGAACGTTGGTTGTTATCTTTGTGCATATAGCAGAATGGATGCCAGAGCTTTAGATTCAAAGTGAAAACAATGGCCAGGGGACAGATATTTGCACAATACAAATAACACAGGTCCCAAACTGGGCATGGTGGCGCACGCCTTTAATCCCAGCACTCGGGAGGCAGAGGTAGGAGGATCGCCGTGAGTTCAAGGCCACCCCGAGACTACATTGTGAATTCCAGGTCAGCCTGAGCTAGAACAAGACCCTGCCTCGGAAAAAAATAATAATAATAACATAGGTCCCATTTTATCAAGGAAAAACAAAATTTCACCATAAACTCCCTAAGCAAATATCATCTTAGATCTCATTGGATAGAATCAAATTTCATGTCTACCCCAAGCTGCAAAAAGAGAAGGAACGTAAAGGTGTCGTAACTGACTATCACTCATCTTGCATCATCTGGCACTGAATATAAGAAAGTAGCAAGGAAGGAACCATAAAGTCATTGAGCAGACATCTAAAAGTATTTGCCTTGAACATCCACCTAAAACCACTCTTTCTGCAGTTTTTCAGCAAAGAGGTGAGGCAGAAATCGAATAAATAGAAGTAGAGTAAATTATGAATGTCATTTTGTCCCTATCCTCTCCCATCTATGGTAGGATTTTAGTAAAATTCAAAAGTATCATTTTAGTTGAGAGAGATCCATAAAATGTGAAAATCTAGTTTAGTTTGTGATCTCTCTCTCTCCCCCACACATACATTTATGTTTTCTCTCTTTATCTTCCTTCTGTAAATTAATTTTTTTGAGACACTCCTAACTTGAGCATACTTTCATTAACAGGGGCTTTATAGAGACCAGATTACTTAGGAACTATAAATTGGAGCTCAGGAAATGGCTCAGTCAATAAAATACAAGCATGAGGTCTGGAGTTAAGATCACCAGCATCCATGTAAGTGGTGGGATGTGGGAGCATGTCAGCCTGCCTGTAATTCCAGTGCTCAGAAAGCAGAGACAGGGATTGTGGGGGCCAGCATGCTATCTAGACTAGCCGAGTCAGTGGTGAGCTCTGGACTCAAGCAGGAGACCCTGTAACAGTAAAATAAAAGAGAAGAGCAGCTCAGGAAGACCCTTCATGTCAAACTCTGGTCCCCACATGCACACACCTGCATGTATATTCACACACATACACACATGCACCCTCCCCCCCACACACACAAAGAACCTAGAAATTATATTAATGATAAATAAACGAAATTTTCTTTCTTTTGACAATATTTTTCTCCTAAGTAGACTATTCAATGTTGTGTTTTTATAACAACGTGCTCAACCATTACTGGACTCGTTGACCAACTTTGAAATGCTAGAAGTTCTAAAAAGTAAAGAAAAATCAAACCTATGTTAACTTTTCAAAAATTTCTTGACACTAGAATGATAAAATGATAAATGACACTAAAACGAATCATTGTTTCTATTCTAAATAAAGTCAAAGTGTAGACTAGGTAATGTGGGTAAATCTCACTTTTATGCTAACCTTCTTGTCCCACATTCTGATTGGGTCTTTTAAGCTGTTTGCCTCTTTAGATGGAAGAACTCCCTAGGTCTTCATAGTTTCTACTTTGCCCAATAAAGAAGCTAAATGTATTTTTTCAAATGCTTGCCCTCTGAAAACTCAAGTTTGAATTTTCTCTCTGAGTTTCAGTATAAAGCCCATCAATTTAACAATCGTCTGATATTTACATGTGCTTGTCCACTGTGTACAGACACTAACAATAACTGAAAATAAAATTGTGAGTAACAGTGCTGGAGAGATGGCTTAGCGGTTAGGCGCTTGCCTGTGAAGCCTAAGGACCCTGGTTTGAGGCTTGATTCCCCAGGACGTTAGCCAGATGCACAAGGGGGCGCATGTGTCTGGAGTTCATTTGCAGTGGCTGGAAGCCCTGGTGAACCGTTTTCTCTCTCTCTCTCTCTCTCTCTCTCTCTCTCTCTCTCTCTCTCTCTCTCTCTCCTTCTTTCTCTGTCTGTCACTCCCAAATAAATAAATAAAAATAACAAGAAAAAAATTGTGAGTAACAGTTCTTGCCCTTACTGAGCTTACAGTGGAGTGGAAAGCACAGAGATGTTTTCAGCCCAAGAAGGTGTCTGAGGGCTTTGTAACTAAGTAAAGACCTGATGTTGTTAAAGGAATGTACCACCAGCTGCAGAAACAAGCTAACCTCACCAGCTCCACATCTCTAATTACCAGTAACTTATTTCCTGCTCAGGTTCCTGGTACCTTCATCTTAAGAGTTGTGGACACGCTACGATGAAGCCTTCTGAGTCTTTTCCTTTCAGAGGGCAGATGAACAAACACAACACAGCTTGGTGTGTGGAATTTAAGTGGCATGTCACTTCCACCCATATTTGGTTTAATCACATGGTCAAAGCTAAATGCAAGGGAGGCCAAGAAATGCACTCTAAATCATCTGCCAAGGACAAAGGGGGGGATGGATATGCTGGAATGAGCAGGGGTAATGTACCCCCAAGTCTAAAGTTTGAGGGAGGACAGAAGTAGGAAAGAGGTAATAAAGTTAGAGGCAGAGAGAAGGTGGAGAAGGACTACAAGTGAGAGGGAATAGCATCTGGGTGCTGAAAGTTTGCTCAGTGGGGTTGGAAATAGGGACTTCAAATTGGCAAAGCAAATGACAAACAGATTGTGAACATCTTTGTTGAGCACTTAAGACAAGTTGGCTTCATATCAAGAAAAAAAAAAAAAAGATTTCAGCCAGGGAAATGAAATGACCATGTCAGATATTTAGCAAAATAACAATCACTGTAGTATATAAATTGGGAAGAGGAAAATAGGAACGTAAGCTTTTTAGAAAAATATATTTCAATAGTGTATGTGATAGACCTTGAACTGGAGAAATGTCACAAGGCACCGGGGGAAAATAAGAACTAATTTGGGAGTAACCTAGAAGGCAGAATTGAAATAAGATGATTTCAAATTAGATGTGGATTTATTGTACAGCAATTTCCTCTGAATTGAAACATTCCCCACCCCCCCCCCCCAGGGGTGGGAGAGGATGAAAAAAATCAGGAAACTCAGGTAGTCAACAAGTCTGGGGGAAAGGTTTTCAAGACCACCCCTCCCAAGTCCTAAAGATATATAAGGGGAAAACAGTTGCTTAGAGAGCGACTCTTCCTCTGAGATGCCTGCAAGTCATTCAAGGTGCTCAAGACTCTCCAAACCAGCTAGGGCTGCCTGCAGTTTGCCCAGTGAGCTCCAGTGAGACAGCTTCCGGTGAGTCATCACTTGTGCTGGGGTGGGCTTCTCCGTGAGTCATCCTTACTCTGCAAGTCAGCCGTCACCCTGAGGCTGAGGGAGGAGCATCTGGGGGAGGGGGGGCAATCTTAACACAGGAAGCCCCATCTAAGCAGCTGTGGGGAGGGTGTCATCCGGAATGGTACAGCAGCTCTGGGGTCTCCATTGCTCCTGTAAGCAACCCTTTACCTTGCTATTTAAGCAACCCCAATAAACTCAATGACTCACTAAGACTGGTTTTGGTGTCATTGTACTTTGATCTCTCCTCTGGGCCCCATCTGGGGTGAATAGATGTGTGTTCATGTTGACCCTGGGAAAAAGTCCCCCTCCCAAGGTTGATTTTTTGTTGTTGTTCATTTATTTATTTATTTATGTATTTATTTATGTATTTAGAGTGACAGACACAGAGAGAAAGGCAGAGAGAGAGAGAATGGGCGGGTCAAGGCTCCAGCCACGAACTCCAGACATGTGTGCCCCCTTGTGCATCGAACCGGGGTCCTTTAGGCTTCACAGGCAAGCGCTTAACTGCTAGGCCACCTCTCCAGGCCAAGGGTTGATTTTTATTTGAGCTAGATATACTTCCCTTTCCCTTAGATGAGCTGGGGGTGGGGGGAGAACCAACTCCTACTCCATGTAACTCTCCTATATCTATCTCTGGGATTAAGTTAGGGTGTTTCTAGCTTAAAGAGAAAAATATCACAACAGTATGCTTCACTTGGAGTTATAAATGTAAACTTGGACTTCATGTCCAAGGCCATTTGCCAGGAATCATTACATAAGTCAATAACTGAGGTGAATTAGGAAATTCCCAGTTGACTCTGGGCATCTGATACTGTATTTTTTTTTTTCTCGTTTCACAGTCTCCTAAAAATTACAGAATTTCCCAAACTAAAACAAATTTCTCTGCTTCATCATAGACCAGGTTATGTCTTTGTGAGGAGCGATTGTTTAATTTCCCCACTGACTGAAGAAGTCAGAAACATCTTTGTCAGACAAGAAGCCACCAGTGCCAACATTCCTGCTGTGCAAAGGCCTCGCTGTCATATTTCTGGACACAATTGTTTGGCAGAGCCTCAGATTGGGTTCTGGGACCTACAACCTGAAGGCATTTTGTTTTTGTACTGTCAAATCACAGGGATGCTATTTGCCAAGACACACACTGTTGCCCACCTGGCCAGCACTGACCATGTTAGGAACTGAAGATAGCAGTCGGAAGGTCCTGGCTGACGCTGAAGATCATTCCACGTTCACTAGCTCATCATTGGAAGTAACTGCCTGCTGGATTAGGAAACTACTTGGCGAGCCTCCTACCCTGCTCCCAATCCGTGATCCTGAGTGGTACCTTGTTGTTTCTGTTTCTTCCTTTCTGTTTCCCTTCGACATAACTAACACTTCCTTGCTTGCTTGCTCATAAATATTATTTGCTTCCTCATATTCTGGGGCCATGGGCTGATTTTTCAACCTGCTGAACCCAACCAAGATCTGGCTCCTCCCCAGGGTGGAAGGGTGCATCTGTCTCTTCTAGATGCTTCATCTCCATCCTATCCCTGCAGCATCCCCCGGCTTCTGGGGAGTATTTTCTTTTCTTTTTTTTTTTTAAATTTTATTTATTTATTTATTTGAGAGCGACAGACACAGAGAGAAAGGCAGATAGAGGGAGAGAGAGAGAATGGACGCTCCAGGGCCTCCAGCCACTGCAAACGAACTCCAGACGCGTGCGCCCCCTTGTGCATCTGGCTAACGTGGGTCCTGGGGAACCGAGCCTCGAACCAGGATCCTTAGGCTTCCCAGGCAAGCGCTTAACCGCTAAGCCATCTCTCCAGCCCAGGAGTATTTTCTTTAACACTGCTGCTCTTGCTTCACCTCTAGTTACCACTCTTGTGTTCTGCGACCAGAATTATTCATTGGATTCCATCTGTACCTCCAGCTGTCATATTACTTCTTTGTCAGTCCTGAAAAAAAATGTGATCAGAGTACTAATCTCATATTTTTCTGTTGTTTTTTTTTACACGTGTGTGCATTTACTGTGTAGTATATTTTGTGTGTGTATGTGTGTGTGCAGGTGAGCATGCCTGTGAGGGCCAGAAGTTGACCTCAGAGGTCTTCTTAATCACTCGCCACCTTATTCTTTGAGACAGAGCCCAGTGAATCTTACTGATTCAGCTATACCAGCTAGCCAGCGAGCCCTGTGTCGACCGTCACACACAGCATTTGTATGGGAGTGCTGGGAATCTGAACCCAGCAAGCACTTTCCCAACTGAGCTATCTCCCCAGTTTCTATTTCTTTCATTTTTTTTTTCAATTTGGGATTTGAGAGAGTTACAGCAATAAGAATTGGCTAATGACAACTTAATAAGATTCTTTTACTTCTATTTCCTGGTTCTTAGAAATACATTTTTGAGTCCCAAAATACATTTTGAGTAGATTTCATCCCAGTCAGCTGATAAAATTTTCTGACGAATACACGATGAAATCCAGGTTCAATAATGACCAAATATCATAGTTTTAAAAATATGGTATTTGAATCTCTTCAGTTAAACTCAAGAATATATTACCTTTCGTGGTTTGCCAACACTCTCTGAGTAAATTAAGGTCCTCAGCAGCAAGATCTTGGAAGGACACAGAGCCTGGATTTGGGAAGAAGGGTTCACTCAGTGGGGAACTCACAGGTTCTCTAGGTTCTGTTGCGTTTAACAATCAATATAAACCATCACACCAGCTGTTTATGTGGGCACTTGGGGGTGCTCATGCTTGTACAGCAAGTGGTCTTACCCACTAGCCATCTCCCCAGCCCTGAAGAAAATAGCTTTTAAAGTTTCTTCTATAAAAAGGGGGGCTGGAGAGATGGCTCAGTGGTTAAAGCATTTGCCTGCAAAGCCAAATGACCTTGGTTCGATTCCCCAGGACCCACATAAGCCAGATGCACAAGGGGGCACATGCATCTGGAGTTCGTTCACAGTGGCTGAAGGCCCTCGTGCACCCATTCCCCCCCCCCCGCCTCTTTCTCTCTCTCAAATAAATAAATAAATAATAAGTTTAAAAAAAGAATCCAGGCATGGGGCAGGGAAGAAGGTGAATACAAAGAATTTTTAAAATAAGGACTAGAGAGATGGCTTAGCAGTTAAGGCACCTGCCTGCAAAGCCAAAGGACCTGGGTTCGATTCCCCAGAACCCACGTAAGCCAGATGCACAAGGGGGCACATGCGTCTGGAGTTCATTTGCGTTGGCTGGAGGCCCTGGCGTGCCCATTCTCTTTTTCACTCTCTTTCTGTCTGTCTCTCCCTCTTTCTCTCTCAAATAAGTAAAGATAAAATATTTAAAATAAATAAACAAACAAAGCCACCGTATTCCAAAGAGACTGCTCACATCTATCAGTTCAGCACTCAGGAGGCAAGAGGGTGCCATGGGCTTGAAGGCCAGCGTGGGCTGCGTAGTTAGCGCTGTCTCGAAACAACCCCACCGTAGTCAGGTCTGACAGCATGATTTAGAGACAGGAACAGGGACAGAATGCCTTGCAATTCTGAAAGCAGAGATGGAGGTGATGCCTCACAAATCAAAGAATGCCAAAATTGCCAACAGCCTTTTGGAAGGAAAGTTGGAAAGAGGATCTGGTCAGGTCAGATCCTTACAACCTTCAAGAGGAATCAACGCTGATATTGAGCTCCCGGACTCCAGAATTATGAAACAATTAAATTCTGTTGAGCAAGCCACCCAGTTTGTGGCATTTTGTTTTGGAGGCTCTGGGAGAGTCATGCTTAAGCTTCAGAGATCTGGAGAGATGGGCAGGAAACTCAGCCAATGGGGACAGTGGTAGGAGACAGGAAGTGACCGGATGACAGATGGGATCAGAGGGGACCGACAACAAATCTGGCTTCATGCCAAGTCAACTATCGGGTTAGTGTATTTCAAGATCCTGAAAGGACAGAGAGCCTGGGTTTGGGAAGAAGGAGCCACTCAGTGCTGTTTTTTTTATTTTGGGGGGTGGGGGGACTCAGGGACAGGTCAGATGCACTGTGTTTACCACACGGTCTTATGACAAATGCCTTCTTTCAAGTGCCGGGTCAATTGATTTATTGATTCTCTGTGGTTACCTTGCCTACAAATGAAGGCACTAAAAGGTTTCTGTGTATTCAATTGTTTTAAATATTTGGTTACTTGGGGAAGTTAATTGGCTGGTGAAATAGCAACAGTTGAGCAGCTGGTGGGAGAAGGGGAACACAGCCTGCCTTTTCTGTAAGGCTCCTTGTCTTCGATGCAGGCCGGACTTCTTCAAAAAGGAGAGTTTCGGGATGGAGAGATGGCTTAGCGGTTAAGCGCTTGCCTGTGAAGCCTAAGGACCCCGGTTCGAGGCTCGGTTCCCCAGGTCCCACGTTAGCCAGATGCACAAGGGGGCGCACGCGTCTGGAGTTTGTTTGCAGAGGCTGGAAGCCCTGGCGCGCCCATTCTCTCTCTCTCCCTCTATCTGTCTTTCTCTCTGTGTCTGTCGCTCTCAAATAAATAAATTTAAAAAAAAAAAAAAGGAGAGTTTCTTACATAGGAAAATAGGACAGACTGTACAAATCCTGTAATCCCAGAACTTGGTAGGTAACAATAGGAGGATCAGGAGTTCAAGGGCATCCTTCGCCACAAAGTGAGTTCTTGGCCAGCCTGAGCTACATGAGGCCATGTCTTAATTAATTAATTGACGTAGGATGTAATCATCCTGGCAGCACTGAAATTTTATTTTGTTGGATGGTATATTACAAATCTTTTTTTTTTTTGACCCTTCTTAAAATTACACATGCAAAAAAAAAATTGGTTTTATCATTTGGCTATAGGGAGAACCATACAAATATAGAAAATTGGTTAGTTTTCATATAAATGCCAATTTACAGCATAGACCAATGGACTGATGATCAGTCCCTATAGAGTTAAACCTAAACAGTGTTTTTAGTCTTACAAGCTTCATTTCACTATCAAGGTGGAAGCGGGGATTATACAATAACACCAGATAAGGAAGACTTTGGTCACAATTTATTCAGGCTAGGAAAACATGCTAGCGTGTTTGAAATATAGTCTAGTACTCTCATTTGTATGCATATGAACTCATGCCAATTATGACCTTTCAGTTATACTGTGGATTAAGATAAAACATATTATCTGGGCTGGAGAGATGGCTTAGCGGTTAAGCGCTTGCCTGTGAAGCCTAAGGACCCCAGTTCGAGGCTCGATTCCCCTGGACCCACGTTAGCCAGATGCACAAGGGGGCGCACACATCTGGAGTTCGTTTGCAGTGGCTGGAGGCCCTGGTGCGCCCATTCTCTCTCTCTCTCTATCTGCCTCTTTCTCTCTCTCTCTGTCACTGTCAAATTAAAAAAAATAAATAAATAAATAAAAAAACAAAAAACCATATTATCTGTCCCCGATCTTCCTCCCCGCACCTTCTTCTCCCCCCTTCTTTTCCTCCCCTTTTCCCCCCAGTTGTACTTGAAGAACTGGGGCAATGTGTTTGTTGGCTTTAGTGTCCAAGAGGACAGTTGTTTGTCACAACTACCACATACCCCTTCCAGGCTTAATCAGCAAAATTAGAATATTTCCATTTGAATTTGAAGTCTATAAGCAAGTAAATATTTTAATTTTTTCTCCTCAGTTTGGAGAAATGGAAGGATATGATGGTGTTTATTTCTCATTTATATTTGATGGTTTTTGTTGGGGGGGGGGTTCGAGGTAGGGTCTCACTCTAGCCCAGGCTGACCTGGAATTCACTATGGAGTCTCAGGGCGGCCTCGAACTCATGGCGATCCTCTTACCTCTGCCTCCCAAGTGCTGGGATTAAAGGCGTGCGCCACCACGCCCAGCAAAAATTCGAGTATTTGAAAATTATACTGGGTTGCCTAGTAACTGACACTGAGTAGAGGATTATACACACACACAAACATCCCTTTAAACTTGGGAAATATAGATACCAGGCAGTAACAGAGGAAAAACTTCACTGTAGATAGTGCCATTAATCTTTTAAACAGTTTGGTTTTCTTTATTTTTGCTTTGGGTTATTGAAACAGGGTCTCATGTGGCCCAAGCTGACCTTGAACTTACTATGTAGCAAAGGAAGGCCTTGCAGTCCTGATCCTCCTTTCCCTACCTCCTAGGCTGGAATTACAGAGATGTACTTATATACCTGGCTGAACAGTTTTGTTTTCAGTGTGCATTTTTAAATTCTTAGTTTAGAAAACAGCACTTTAGTTTTTCCTTCTTTGTCTTATTTTCACTAGAAGTCATATGATGTGCTCCTCCTTGGTAATCTTTTCAGAGATAGTCTCTCTCTTAGAGTGGAAATAATAAACAAAAATAAACTATTACATTCTTCTGACTTTCATCCAAGGAGTGACATTAGGTTAGAAGAGCCCACTGCCCACGCTACCCTGAATTTTTAAACAAATACAAGCTAACAGCAATACTGTTGGCTATGTCATCTTAAGAGGCACACCTTCAGGGCTGGAGAGATGGCTTAGCGGTTAAGCGCTTGCCTGTGAAGCCTAAGGACCCCGGTTCGAGGCTCGGTTCCCCAGGTCCCACGTTAGCCAGATGCACAAGGGGGCGCACGCGTCTGGAGTTCGTTTGCAGAGGCTGGAAGCCCTGGCGCGCCCATTCTCTCTCTCTCTCTCTATCTGTCGTTCTCTCTGTGTCTGTTGCTCTCAAATAAATAAATAAATAAAAAATATTAAAAAAAAAAGAGGCACACCTTCAGAGAAATACAAGAATATAAAAGAGCAAAGAAATCTGCAACAAAACAAAATAGATCTCGATGTTAGCACAGTATCACAACTCCAAACCAAAAGAGTAGCACTAGAATAAAAAATAAAGAAAAGTTGACTATCCTTCTACATGACTTCCTCCCATCACCCCTTTCTAGTTTCTTGGCCATTACAAACACTTTATATCTATAAATTAGAAATTAGGATTCACATGTAAGACGGAACTATGGTATGGCAGTTGCATTCACTCATGAGCTTAGAGCAGCTGTGGTTTCCAGCACAACACTGAACCCTTCAGCATTTCACAACCAATGGGGGAAAGGCACATGAGACCCCAGAGCTGCCAGACTAGCTAACAGCGGCCAGTGGTTGCTGGGAAAGGGGGAGTCAGGCTCAGTGGTGGTGTGCCCTCTGATATGTTGCGCATTCCATGGTAAATGACCTTTCATCCATGATCACAAAAGCAACCCTAATTTAACTCAATAGGGTAAAAAAAAAAAAAAAAGATGAAAGAGGCATAACAGTAAGATGAGGATTAATAGGGAAGAAGAAAGATGTTGGTGGAAGGGGAAGGGGGATAAGAGAGGATAATTGGGGGTAATAAAATCAAATTATCCTGTAGGCATATATAAATATGTAAAAATAGAAAAATAAATGTTTTTAAAACAGAGAATTGAATTCTTTACAGAAGCCTCTCCAAAACAAAATAACAAACACAAAAAAACCCATAAATGAGTGCTAGAGAGATGACTTAGTGCTTAAGGTGCTTACCTACGAAGCTTAAGGACTCAGGTTCTACTCTCCAGGTCCCACATAAGCCGGACGCACAGTGACGCCAGCATGCAAGGTTGCGCACAAGAACAAAGGTGGCATGCACGTTTGGAGTTTGATTACAGCGGCTGGAGGTTCTGGGGTGCCAATTCTCTCCCCTCTCCCATTACAAAAAAAAAAAAAAAAAAAAGCCAGTTTGTTGGGCTTGCCTCAAAAACTGAAATACCAGATGAGCATTTTATCCTAACACATAACAAAGCTTCTTGACTTTTCTACTTCCATCTTTCTATATACTTTTCGCCTTCATCTAGTCTGTCTCCACCCTCCAAGACTCAAATTAAGTCTCTTCCCCAAGCCAGGAGCTCTGTCTCTTCAGCTCCATTTCTTTCACCCCTTGGACCTATTATTTTATCCTCCTACATCCCTCTTGACCACACCTCCAAAACACATCTTTGTTTCTGAATCCTTTCATTTCAATTCTTCAACTCTCCCACTGATTCTACACACACACAAAAAAAAAATTCATGAACTCAACAAACGTAATTCTCATTGTGGATCAAGAGAGATAAAGTTTTGGATACTTGGATGGCTTTTTTTTTTGTACCACAAAAAATGTTTTACATATATTATCAATAATTGTTATGGTTTGGGCTGGAGAGATGGCTTAGCGGTTAAGCACTTGCCTGTGAAGCCTAAGGACCCCGGTTTGAGGCTCGGTTCCCCAGGTCCCACGTTAGCCAGATGCACAAGGGGGCGCACGCGTCTGGAGTTCGTTTGCAGAGGCTGGAAGCCCTGGCGCTCCCATTCTCTCTCTCTCCCTCTATCTGTCTTTCTCTCTATGTCTGTCACTCTCAAATAAATAAATAATTAATTAATTAAAAAAAATAATTGTTATGGTTTGTATGTAGAATATGTCCTATAGCCTTATGTGTTTGAACACGAGGTTCCCACTTGGTGGTGTTAACTGGGAAGGTTGCAGAACCTTTAGGAGATAGAGACTTGCTGGAGGAAGTAAGTTACTGGGGGCATGTCCTGAGGTTTTATAGGCTAGCCCCACTTCATGTTTGCCCTTGCTTCCTTACTGACTGCAATGTGACCAGCTCTGCTTCATGCACCAGTTGCCATACCTTCCCTTGCCTCATTGGACTGTAACTCACAACATAAACTGAAATAAATCTTTTTTTTTTTTTTTTTTTTTTTCGAAGTAGGGTCTCATCCTAGCCCAGGCTGACCTGGAATTCAATATGTAGTCTCAAGGTGGCCTCGAACTCATGGTGATCCTCCTACCTCTGCCTCCCGAGTGCTGGGATTAAAGGCATGCGCCACCACACCCAGCTTAAATCTTTTCTTAAATTGCTTCTGGACAGCTATTTGTTCACAGCAATGAGAAAGGAACAAGTATAGTACAGATTTACATGCATTTCTCTCTTTCTTTTTTTTTGGTTTTCCAAAGTAAAGTCTTGGTCTAACTCAGGCTGACCTGGAATTCACTCTGTACTTTTAGGGTGACCTCAAACTCATGGCACTCCTCCTACCTCTGCTTCCCAAGTGCTGGGATTAAAGGCGTGCGCCACCATGCCTGGCTGCTAAATGTACTTCTTAATAGAAACTTTAAGCACATGGTACAAATAATGTAATTCAATGTTGTTGTTCTTTAATAAGACACAGATACCTGCAGCTTATTTTGGGTGTTTCATGCTCACAAAGAATGTGACATTTGTCCTCACAGTGCTTCTGATTGGTCCAATGTCATGGTTTTCCACACTTCACTTAGCAGCAAAATCTTTCACTGAACAAATCTTACAACAGAAGACAGAGTCAGTCACAGTGTTAGCATGACAAGTTCAAACACAGGTGGAAAACTCAAAAGGACAAGTGCAATGCTTAAAAGTTTTAAAGGGGCTATTCACAAACATCTGGTCTGGGTAATGGGAAACCGGCACAGGAAGGTGAAACTTTATCAAAGATGTGGATGACATTGCCTCCCCTAGACCTGAAGGGACAAGGAAGGAGATACGGGCTTTGGTAGAGGAAAGCAGCCATTTCTGTACACCACAGCCGCAAAGGATGGAGGCCCGGGTGTTAATAGTCTGTTTCTTCCTCACTCTACCTTCCAATCTCCTGCTGCTTCTTTGACTGACTTCTGTGGTTGATGAAGGACCAGCGGAACACTAGAGGGAGAAGGAAATCTAACTGCTAAAATCCATAGAAGACAGTCTCCTGGGTTTGAAGAGCAAGATGGAGAAAAGAAGATAAAAATAGGCCTGGAGAGATGGCGTAGCAGCTAAAGCATTTGCCTGCAAAGCCAAGGGACCCAGGTTCAATTCCCCAGGTCCCACGTAAGCCAGATGCACAAGGTGGCGCATGTATCTAGAGTTCGTTTGCAGTGGCTGGAGGCTCTGACACGCCCATTCTCTTCTTCTGTCTCGCTCTCTGCCTCTTTCTCTCTTATTCTCTCAAATAAATAAATAAGATTTATTTTAAAAAATAAGATAAAAAATCAAATAAGCAACAATTAATACCCAGCAATAAAACCAAATATGGGACTGGAGAGATGGCTTAGCAGTTCGGTCGCTTGCCTGCAAAGCCTAAGGATGCAGGTTCAACTCTCCAGATCCCACATTAGCCAGGTGCACAAAGGTGAAGCAAGCACAAGGTCACACATGCCCACTAGGTGGCACAATCATCTGGAGTTTAATTGCAGTGGCTGAGGCCCTCGTGAGCCAATTCTCTCTAAAAAAATTATATGTGTGTGTGTGTGTGTGTGTGTGTGTGTGTGTGATAAGTATATATATATATGTGATAAATAAATATATATATATATGTCACACACATGAGCCACAGAGCAGAAGTTCTCCTTGAACTAGGATGGAGGGGTTCAAAAGCTGTCAGCATGACTCTCTACACATGCCACTCTGGATGCAGCCAGCTCTGGGGAGCTTTTGTTTAATTTTTGTGCTCTGCTGTAATTCTTGTGTCGTAAATACCTTGGGTACAATCAACAATAGTTTCGTGTGCTGTGCACATCACTGTTCTGTAGAAACATAACACGTAACGGAAAACAATCTGGAGTTATCATAGCTTGTGAGGGGTGCCTGTCCTGTCCCTGACAGTTTGGAGTTCCAGGCTCTAGAAAGAGTGGTCTGGCTGCAAATGTGATCACACTGAGGGGGGCCCCGAGTCTAGAACCCTACAGGCTGAATGATCTATGTAGGCCAGATGAGGACCCTCTTTTTCCTTCCAACGGGCTTTGAACTTGTAGAGTCGTCTCAGGAGCTATTAAGTGAAATCCTCCCCCAAAAGCTTCACACTTGAATTTCATGTGTACATTGGATTTTGTACCCAAGCACATCGAAATAGTTATTGACAAGGATGATAAGGAAGGAGATGAATAAAAAGCGGGGAGGAGGAGAAAGGTACAAGATAGTTGGATAGAAGGGGCTAGGAAGGCAAGAGAACTTATCCATCAGAGACGTGACCGCAGAGAGTCCATCAGCGACAAAATGCCAAGTCTAATGCTGTCACGGGCAACTGAGAAAGCAATACCGTCCAGATGGGCTCTGAAGAGTGAAAGCACAGCCAGGCTTCCTCTGTGGGGGCTGCTGCGGGCCTGTCAGTCTTTGGGCAGAGCAATGAACACAACCCTCTGCTGCTATGCAGAGAAGGCTGAGGAGAAAAGCCAAACCCGGGATGGGGATGGGCAGAGATGGAGAGGCGCCAGGGCACAGGAGCCAGCCTGCTGCATATTCTGTCACTGGAGCTGCTACTTAAACCTCTTGGTTCACTGGGAAGAGGGGATTGGGGGCAAGGGGTGTGGGAGGAGATGGGTTTTTTTTTTCTTTTTGTTTATTTTATTTATTTATTTGAGAGATACAGACAGAGAAAGAGAGAGAGAGACAGAATGGGCGCGCCAGGGCCTCCAGCCACTGCAAACGAACTCCAGAAGCGTGCGCCCCCTTGTGCATCTGGCTAGCGTGGGTCCTGGGGAATCGAGCCTCGAACCAGTGTCTTCACAGGCAAGAGCTTAACTGCTAAGCCATCTCTCCAGCCCAAGAGGAGAAGATGTTTTTAATCTCAGTAGCTAGAGTGGCCTTCACAAGGAACAAAAATGAGAGGGAGGCATGGCTGTTCCTTGCTTTCTTTGGGTTCTGCAGGTTTCTGATTTCCTCATGTGTTGGTGCGGCTGCAAAGCCAGAGCAGCCCAGCTTTCCTCTGCACCAGACATAGGTAGAGAACAAGGTGACATGAGAGACGGCCTGTACCTACCACACTTGTCTCTCCGTGCTGCCAGCCTGGCCTCATGCCTCTCCTCTAGGTTGAAAAGTCTAATATCGATAATATAAAACCTTTGTCATCCACAAGATAGAATACATTAGCCCACAATTCTCAAAGTAAAAGCATGAGGTGGGCACAATTCTGACCACGTGTCTACCTCAGATGGGGAAATTTGGGGTTGCAGAGGTCAAGAAACTCAGTAGACAACTAGTGGATTGTAAGTCGAGCCTTTGGGGCATCGCCTTTAGCACCTCTGTGTGTGAACACCACGTCATCTTGTTTGCATATATAGCACCTCACATCATAGCTTTGCTTCCTCTCAGCCTGGACCGGTCACTTAACCTTTGATTTCCAATTATTTTCTCCACCAAAGATGCCAAAAGAGCAAGTCCAGATCCCTCTTGACTCGCTTGTCTTGTGTCCTAATGGAAAGTCAGCCACAAGCTATCATGTGCATCAGCCAGACCTAGTCAGGGAGAGGGAAGCACAGGCCTGTCCCCCAGAAGCCTAAGAACCCCTCTATTCATAACCTCATTTTCACTTTTTTTTTTGAGACAGGGTCTCATTATGCAGCCCAAACTGGTCTCAAAATTGCAATCCTCCTGCCTCATACTCCTGAGTAGAATTACAGATATGTACCAGCACACCAGGAGTCCATTTGCATAACTTTTATTGAACACAGAACGCTGACTAAAACTGCAGTGTCATCGAATGCAGAAAGGTTCTAAATATTGTGCATTCTTTTATGAGGAAGACACCAGACCACCAGCCAATATCCACGGCTGTGCCCATGGAAAGCAATGCGGGAGGCAAAACTGAGCCACAGAGAAGAGGAAAATGAATTCTACCTCCACATCACATCAGCCAAGTATTTTCAGAGAGTTAAGAATTATTTAACTGATCACATATAGGAATTTAATTGCAACTCAGAAAGTTATAAATATTGTCCATAATTAAAAGCTCACAGGTCTAGATAAGGCCTTTCAGTTGGTTATTAACAATACTTAAGATAGCCAAAAAATAATAGTTTCTTTTTTAAAAGCATTTTTTGTTTATTTTTATTTATTTACTTGAGAGTAACAGAGAGAGAGAGAAAGAGGCTGATAGAGAGAATAGGCCCACCAGGGCCTCCAGCCACTGCAAACGACCTCCAGACATGAGCGCCCTCTTGTGCATCTGGCTAACGTGGGTCTTGGGGAACTGAGCCTTGAACCAGGGTCCTTAGGCTTCACAGGCAAGCGCTTAACCACTAAGCCATCTCTCCAGCCTGAGTTTCTTTTTTAAAAAAAATTAAATAATGTTCTATTTTTTGTTTGTTTGTTTGTTTGTTTGTTTTTTGAGGTAGGGTCTCAGTCTAGCTCAGGCTGACCTGGAATGCACTATGTAGTCTCAGGGTGGCTGTGAACTCATGGCGATCCTCCTACCTCTGCCTCCCAAGTGCTGGGATTAAAGGCATGTGCCACCACACCCGGTGAATGTTCTATTTCTTGTGCATATTTTGGTATCATGGAGTAGAACTTACATTGTTCTCTGTGCACCATGGAGCCTGGTGCCTCAATTCCACATCCTCTTCCTTCTTTCTTTTTCTGAGTCAGACTGTGTCTACTTTTTTTCTGGTATATTTGGCATATGGATATATTTGTGCATATGTACTCACTCATATTTAAATGAAAAGGTTATTTTAAGAAACTTTAAAGTTTACATGAATCATGGAATCAGCTACTTGGTGGCTTTTGTTTTTCCTTCTCTCTCAACCCTCTTTGTGGTACAGACTTTGTCCTCTGCCCTAAAGAATAAGGGAGCTCCTGGGGCCCTGAGATCCTTACCTGGACAATGTGTGGGTGGGTGCAGTGGTCTGGAGTGAGTAAGCCAGACCCATTTCCAGGCCCCTCTTACCTCCCCAGATCTGAGTTCCTTGCCTGGACAGTGTGTGGGCGGACAACTCAAAGTCTAAGTGACTCAGAAACAAACAACCTGACTTGATGCTCACACAAGTGCAATAGTGGCACACAGCCATGGTGGGTAACCAACTGCTCTTGGGTTGGCTAACTGATCTGCTCAGTGGAAAGGAATCCATATCTGGAACTGGGAAGCAAGTCAGAATCATATCCAGATAATGATTCTGCTTTCCATTGCCAAGCTCCCACTAACCTAAGACTATAAGAGGGTCTAAACCCTTTTAATTCTCTCTAAATTAATAATGGTTATTCCACTTAACCTGTGTTGACTTCATCCTCCATTGGAGAATCTGCTTCCTTTTTTCAGATAGGAGCTGGACCTGAGGAGATAACTGACCCAGTGCATTCCACCCTGGCCCCAGCTGAAACTACAGAGGAACTGGGGAAATGAGCAAGAGTGCTGCTTTCTTAGTGAATCTGATATTCGCACAAGGGTGGAGGAGATAGACACTGAGGGCACTCAACACCTACCAAACCAGAGATCCAGAGGCTCCTAAGTGCCCATCACTGAAGTAGACTTAAAACACTCCCAGTATGGCTCAGGGAATTTTGTGGGAGGGGGGCAGAAAGATTGTTAGAGTGACATTTTGCACAGAGACATTGACTCTCCCCCCGCCCATAATGCATTACTTACCATCCCATGGGGTTGACCTGCATCGCCAATGAGGAAGGCCTCTTCAGAAAGGGGCAGGGATGAGGGAAATAATGGTAGCAACATGTGTTGTTAACATACAAAATTTGTCCATATCTATGACTATTGCTGCCCCGAGCCCTAGGGCAGAAACTGGCTAAGCAACTAACTCACTTAGGAAACAACAAGCTAGCTGAGCTAATAAGGAAAGAGCTTTTCTTCCCAGGTATGGACTCAGTCATCAAGGACATCACCATTGGCTGTCAGGCCTGCCAACAGACAAATGCCTCTTCTGGTAAGGTACCACCAATGGAGGCAAGAGAGCGGGAACAAAGCCAGGGAGATAACGGGAAGTTGATTTCACAGAGGTAAAGCCAGATCAGAATGGATAGAAATATTTGCTTGTTTATGCTGATACCTTTTCTGGATGGGTGGAAGCTTTCCCGACCAAGTCTGAGACAGCCCAAATAGTGACTCAGGAATTGTTAGAGGAGATCATTCCCTCCTATGGGTTGTGCCTCAGGATCGGATCAGATACTGGGCCTGCCTTTGTGTCAAATCACTAGGGAATTAACCTAGATGCTGGGGGTTAATTGGAAATTACATTGTGCCTAGGATCCCCCAAGTTCAGGACAGGTAGAAAGGATAAATCAGACACTGAAGGAGACTTTAACTAAATTTACCCTAGAGGCTGGTGAAGGATGGGTGGGACTCCCCTTCCACCCTGTTCAGGGCTAGGTGTACCCCTTATGTAAAAGGAATTGCTCCATTTAAAATTATGTATGGAACCTCTCTTCCCATCATGCCCAGGATGGGTCTTGAACAGATAACTGACTTTACTAATGAAAGGCTTCTTTCTATCCAAGTCCTACAAAGAGACCAGGAGTCCATTGTTGCACCAATCAAGGCTGCTTTTCAGACACACCCTGTTTGCCCCCATCCCTTTCAGCTTGGCAACAGAGTTCAGATCAAGAGACACTGTATCTGCACAATGGATCCAGGGGGGACTATGTATGGCTTTAGGTAAAACTTGTTGCTTTTATGCCAATCAGTCAGAAATAATCTGAAATACGCTGGCTTTATTTGAGAAAATCTCAAAGAAAGAGAACTTCAGAGATGGACCACTAGTAATTGGTTATGTTTAGTTGGCCTCCATGGTTGACTTCCCTTGTCTCTTCTATTCCTGGCCCCCTGATACTACTGTTCTTAGACCTTACCATAGGACCCTGCATTATTAATGCTCTAAGTAGATATATAAGGAATAAAATAAATTCTGTTAAGCTCATGGTATTGTGGGCACAATATACCCCCTTCGATGAAAACACCCTAGACACTTGTTATTCACGAGTCAAAGATTTGACTTAGTGTCATATCAGAAGAGGAAGTGGAAAATGGAATGTGAAAGGAAGGGGATGATCCCTCTATGCAATGCAGATGTTTACTGTTGCCTAAAGAATGGGATGACTGAGTTGGAGAGATGGCTTAGCAGTTAAGTGCTTGCCTGTAAAGCCTAAGAACACAGTTGGAGGCTCGATTCCTCAGGACCCATGTTAGCCAGATGCACCAGGGGGTGCACGCATCTGCAGTTCGTTTGCATTGGCTGGAGGCCCTGGTGTGCCCATTCTTTCTCTCTATATATATCTGCCTCTTTCTCCCTCTCTCTCTCTGTTGCTCTCGAATAAATAAATAAAAGTAAGCAAAAAAAAAAAAAAAAACAAAAACTAAAACTAAAAGAAAAAGAATGGGATGATCCCTTTATGCAATGCAATGTACCATGCCCTTCCCATATCTCTTTGTTTCTAAATATCTTTGTGATTACATAGGATAGAATGTTTCTTGCCTCAGTTCTGTCTATGTGACCTACATAATCTTGTAACTTCTTGTCATACCGACCCCCCCCATTTAACAATATGCAACTTTGTTGTTTAACTCCCGATCCTGCTTTTATTTCCAATAAAAGCTCACATTCCCAGCAGATCAGGGCTGCATCTTTAGCATCCCGAACTCTGGGATGCAGACCTGGCACACCAGCTTCCCTCTTTTTCTCTTTTTTTACCCAACAAAACTTTGCCTCACACACACACAAAATATGTCCATATCTAATTTTTAAAAAGATTAAGGGATATGTGGAATGATGTGTATTCGGGGGTATATTATCAGTGGTTATTTATGGTTTTAATTTCTAACGTTTAATCTCAGCCCAAGAATTCATTTTAACCTTTGTATCAGGGCACGTCTGATTGTAAGAAGGAGAAATCTATTTAAATTGTCTCAAGTAAATGAGGCTTTGGGAGTCACGAAGAGAATATCAATTTCCTATGGATCAAGAGACCTTGGAAGATTCAGACAAATTAGGAAATTCCTCAGTTTCCACCATACACATTGTTCAGCTACTGACATTCTCAAACTTCTAGGTTTCTTGGTTAAAATGAGAGTAAGAAAGATGGAGCTCTTTAGCCCAGCCTGTGCAGTGGTTCTCTTTGAGTCAGATGACCACTTATGTGGTCACTGTAGCCAAGTAAGTGGGATAGATTTACTTGCTACTAATGAGACATCGGGAACATGCTGTAGATCATTTCAATACGTTTTAGACTCATGTATACACGTATGTAGGTTTAGGGTTAAACTGGGTGAAAGAGAAAGCAACAGATATCAAATTATAATATGCTCACTTGGTAAAATTTAAATGGAGGAAAACTATCTTTTTTATATTTTTCTTTATTTCTCTTGTCTGACTTATACCCTCTATTTGGTGTCCCCACTTCAATAAGCTAATCTACCAGAAAGCTATCAGATTAATCTTTCCCCACAATGACACCTTTAATCTTGACGTTTCCTTATTAAATAACCCCCACAACCCACTCTCACTATGTAGCCAAGACTGGTTTCAAACTCATACTTCCCCCGCCTCAACCTCCTGAATACTGAGATGACAAAGTCATTATGCCTCATGCAGTTGCTGTACTAGGAAGTTTAGCCTCTTATTTAGCTTGCAATTAAATAATTTTATAGTACTTTATGGTTCCACATCATTATTTCCTACCATTCACTACTTGTACGCATATTTCAATTACATTTTAAATTAAATAGGTTTTTGTACTGCCTAGAAATCTAATCTTTTATTTCTGATCAGCTCTCTGAATATTTGCTCAGCACCTATCATATATAAGGCACCATTGGCATGTATTACATAAAGATGAAAAAGCAAAGTCTGGTTTTTAGAAAGCCACAATCCAGCAAGGAAAGCAGACAGGCATGTAAACAGGTAACTGTAATACAATGTGACAAGTGCAGGATCAGAAATACGAATGCAGTACTCCAGGAATGGAAGATAGATTAATTTTACCAGAAGTGGTCAGGGAAAACTTCAGCGAGGAGAGCCGGTACTGGAGCTAGAAATTTGATAAGAGGAAGAGGAGGATTTCAGGAACAAAGCTGCAAAAACAAAGGCTCATAGGCAGACACCCACCAGGACATCAGGGAACACTGAGTCACTATCTCTTTTTTTTTGGCTGAGGATCTATAGCTCAGGGTCGAGCAGCCTTTTCCTTTGAACTGTCAAGACACAAAGCATTTACTTATATTCTCTCTTCTCTAGACAGCAACAGTAGAGTTCAGACTGGGGACTGGGGCTGGCTCCTACACACAGCTGCTGGTCTGAAAGAAAATACCTTCAAACTCCAAAGTACCTTCCCTCAAAAGGACAGCCCTCAAATGATTCCAAGGTGTTCTTACAGCACCTGTCTCCAGAGAATGGAAAAATAAACTTACTTTCTGGAAAGATCCCCTGTGACATATGATCATTTCCCTACAGCTTTCACTGTGCAAAATATCCACACATTAATAATGCTAATACATAGTATATACATTTAGTCAGAGAGCAGCAGACGTTACACCCCTAGGGCTCGGCTCATCAAACTGCCCAGTAAGCACTTCTCTTAATGTTCATACTCATATATTAATGCTACTCTCACATTTGGTTAGAGTACCTTCTCTTTTCAGATGGCAGTGACCTTGGGATGACTCAGAAGGCACTATGGTGCTGAGAAAAGTGACAGAGGAGTGCTCAGCACTGAAATATCTCTATCACACCTTCCAAGGCTCAAGGCCCATTGCAGAAGAGGTGGCAGAAAGAATGTAAGAGCCAAAGGAAGGGTAGGACTCCTTACAATGTGCTCTCCCCAGACACAAAATGGCCTGGATATCCATGACCTCACAGTGCCTGACACTACCTATGCAAGAGGAGGAAAAGATGATGACATCAAAATAAAAGGGAGACTGATTGAGAAGGGCAGGGGACATGATGGAGAGTGGAGTTTCAAAGGGGAAAGTGGGGGAAGGAGGGCATTACCATGGGATATTGTTTACAATCATGGAAGTTGTCAATAAAAATAAATAAATAAAATAATATTTTTAAATGATGCTAATACAAACTCAGACCAATTAAACCAGAATTTGTGAGAGCTGGGCCTGGGCAGCAGAGTTTCTTAATGTTCTTAAGATGATTCCAAATGAAATGCTTGAAAATCAGTAACTCAGAACTGCATTCTCCAACTTTCAAGCATATTTAGCCTGTGGCCTATGGGCCACCTGTGTCCCAGGATAATCATGAACACAGCCCAACGTATTTGCAGATGATAGCATTATGTTGCAATGTCAAAGGGCTGGGCACCCTGATAGATATTTAGCTATAATACATCTAGTTTCTCTAGATTAGAATCAGAAACACGTGAGTCTATGATGGACATTTCACATTCAAACCAGCACATTGAGCCCCTGACCGCTATAGGCTCCATGGGTCTCATGATACATTCAGTCCAACTTAAAAGTTCCTATTGTTAGACTGGAGAGATGGCTTAACAGTTAACTCTTGCCTGAAAAGCTTAAGGACTCATGTTCAACTCTCCTGGTCTCAGGTAAGCCAGACACACAAGTGACACAAGCGTGCAAGGCTGCACATGCGCACAAGGGGGCGCACATGTCTGGAGTTCCATTGCACTGGCTGGAGGCCCTGGTACGCCAATTCATTCTCTCTCTCTCTCTCTTGCATTTAAAAGGGGGGGGGCAGTCTTGGGCTTGCCTCAAAAAATAAGCCCCCATAGTCTTTCTTTTAACCTTTTCATTGACAGCCTCCATATATACCATCATCACATTCCCCTTTTCCCCCCCACTCACTGAATCCCTTCTTTCCAACTAGTCTTTCTTGATGTCTGATACTGTGACATCAACTTACTACTTTTAGGTCAATGCCACAACTACTTTGTATCTAGAAGACAGTATTATAACCCTCCCTCTTCCTTTGGCCTTTACGTTCTTTGTGTCACCCTCTCCACCATGGTCCCCGAGCTTCAGAGTGTGTGATAGAGACTTAGGCTAAACATTCCACTGTCACTTCTCAGGACTTCGATGAGTTTTGCCATGTGAAAAGAGAAGCTTCTCTAATCTAGCCTCTAACAAAAGTAAACATAGCACAGACACAAGTATTTAGAAGTCCCCATAGTTACAACACTCTTAAAAAGTTCAAAGTCTTGGGCTGGAGAGATGGCTTAGCGGTTAAGCGCTTGCCCGTGAAGCCTAAGGACCCCGGTTCGAAGCTCGGGTCCCCAGGTCCCACGTTAGCCAGATGCACAAGGGGGCGCACGCATCTGGAGTTCGTTTGCAGAGGCTGGAAGCCCTGGCGCGCCCATTCTCTCTCTTTCTCCCTCTATCTGTCTTTCGCTCTGTGTCTGTCACTCTCAAATAAATAAAAAATGGACAAAAAATATTAAAAAAATAAAAAGAAAAGTTCAAAGTCTCAAAGCAGTCTTTTAACTGTGAGCCCTGGACAATCACGACACAAGTTGTATACTTCCAATGTATAAAATGACCCAGAGTAAGCATTCCCATTCCAAAAGGGAGGAATAGGGGCACAGCGAAGAAAGATTGG
Source organism: Jaculus jaculus (assembly GCF_020740685.1). Lineage (NCBI taxonomy): Eukaryota > Metazoa > Chordata > Mammalia > Rodentia > Dipodidae > Jaculus > Jaculus jaculus. Next base: position 161,050,576 of record NC_059105.1, read on the forward strand.
ACCAAAACCCAGAGGAGCAAACAACAAATCCTGCAGCTCCAATTGTAGTGTCTGGGAGTCGTGTGGAAATCCTCTGAGCTTGCAAAGTGTTCCACCTGGAACCTCTCTCATGGAAAGAATCCACCCAAACCTGCAGCTTTCCTATGGCTTTGGCATCTCCAACTTCCTAGGACCTCCACTGCAACGTCACCTCACTTTCATAGCTTCACACAGTGGCTTTATGGGGCCTCCTTGAGGGAGCCTTGACCACATCTCACGTTGCTTAGCCTCCTTGGCCCTCTGGAACCACGATGTGATGCAATAGTTCATGACCCCCCACAGCGTGCCATGACCATACTGTTATTCCACAACTCTCACTTTTCCCTTCCCTTATCTCGTCCAGCTCCATGGACTCGCTTCTTTCCAACTAGTCTGTCTTCTATTTTGATGTCATCATATTTTCCCTCGTGTTATGCAGGCGATGTGTAGGTAGCCTCAGCCACTGTAAAGTTATGGCCACTTTGTGTCTGGAAGACGGTTTAGCAAAATACTCTTCCCTTGTGCTTCTGGCTTATGTGGGTCCTGGAGAATCAAACTGGGGTCCTTAGGCTTCGCAGGCCAATGCCTTAACTGCTAAGCCATTTCCTCAGCCCTCTTACATTGTTTTAACCACCTCTTTCATAATGGTCCCTGAGCCTTGGAGACTGTGACAGAAATGTCTCACTTTGTACTGGACACCCCCCTCACTTTCTCTCCAGCATTTGAATGAATTTTTAGACTCCCCAGTGGTCACTGCCATCTGAAAAGAGAAGTTTCTCTAGCCAATATTGAGAGTAACGTTAATATATGGGCATAAACATAAGTATTTAGAGGGCAGTTTGGTGGGTATAATGTATCCACCAGACAACAGTAGTTGTTTTCACTCTAGGGCTTATGACCCTAGACAGGCATGCCTTCCCATAGAGTGGGCCTGAAGTCCAATCAGAAAGCAGTTGGTATTCCCCGTAACAGACATGCCACTGTTGCACAAGCTGATGCATTTGTCTTAGCTGTCCAGGTATGAAGCTTAGCAGTGTCCACTGTTGGTTAAGAATATTGATGACTTTTCTCCTTCAACAGGCTGCATAGTACATTCCAGCATTATGACAGTCAACAGGGAGGAAGCTTCCAGCTCAGCTCCAGCTTGATATCTTGTCTTGGAGCCCAGGTGTGTGATGTCTTCAACAACAGGGTCTTGCCATCTAGTTCTGGAAGAATTTGCATTCTTATTAGCTTAATCTTTCAGTAGGCTGTCTGCACATTTTTTTCTATTGTTCCAGTACAGAGCAATTGGCTTATCTTTAGTGATGGTATCTCTTTACCTATTACAGTGGAAGAGGTTGCAGTCTCTGGGCATGGGATTTGAAATTTGCTCATGTTTTCTTCTCTACAAAGCTTCACTTTTTTTTTTTTTCATGTCTTTTGGCTCTGCATTTTTGTCTTTTGCACTGTGGATTTGAATTAGGGCAGTTAAGAGAAGCCATACCACAGACTTATTTCTATTCTGCCTTGAAATTTCCTCCACCAAACACATTCGTTTATTATTTTAATTCAACTTTTTGATCAAGTTTTGAGGATACAAGCAGCATGCAGCCCATTTCTTTGCCAGAACTCAGCACAAACTGCCTCTAGACCAGTTCCTAATAGAGTCCATTTTCCTCTCTGAAAATTCAAGAGCCTCTCCACTGTCTGCTTTTCTCTCAGCCTTCCGGTCATACAAACTCCCAAGAAAACTGCCCATTGAGCTCTGCCTACCCTGCTGTAAGGCTTCTCCAGTCCAAAGTTCCAAACGCTTACTTACACTGCCCTCCAAATACCACTTCCGAAAACTGAGAAGCACATAAGCAAGTTTATGACAGCAGTGACCCCATTTCTCAGTACCAGTTTTCTGAATCAGCTGCTTTCTCATTGCTGGGACAAAATACCTGACCTGAAGCAGCTTTGGAAAGAAGAGTTTACAGTTTACAGTTCCAGACGGTAGAGACCATCAGGGCAGGGGTGGGGGGGAGAGTTTACAGATTACAGTTCCAGACGGTAGAGACCATCATGGCAGGGGTGGGGGGGGAGAGTTTACAGATTACAGTTCCAGACGGTAGAGACCATCATGGCAGGGGTGGGGGGGAGAGTTTACAGATTACAGTTCCAGACGGTAGAGACCATCATGGCAGGGGTGGGGGGGAGAGTTTACAGATTACAGTTCCAGACGGTAGAGACCATCATGGCAGGGGTGGGGGGGAGAGTTTACAGATTACAGTTCCAGACGGTAGAGACCATCATGGCAGGGGTGGGGGGAGAGTTTACAGATTACACTTCCAGACAGTAGAGACCATCATGGCAGGGGTGGGGGGGAGAGTTTACAGATTACAGTTCCAGACGGTAGAGACCATCATGGCAGGGGTGGGGGGGAGAGTTTACAGATTACAGTTCCAGACGGTAGAGACCATCATGGCAGGGGTGGGGGGGAAGAGTTTACAGATTACAGTTCCAGACGGTAGAGACCATCATGGCAGGGGTGGGGGGGGAGAGTTTACAGATTACAGTTCCAGACGGTAGAGACCATCATGGCAGGGGTGGGGGGGAGAGTTTACAGTTTACAGTTCCAGACGGTAGAGACCATCATGGCGGGGGGGAGAGGAGAGTTTACAGATTACAGTTCCAGACGGTAGAGACCATCATGGCAGGAGTGGGGGGGAGAGTTTTACAGATTACAGTTCCAGACGGTAGAGACCATCAAGGCGGGGGGGGGAGAAGAGAGTTTACAGATTACAGTTCCAGACGGTAGAGACCATCATGGCAGGGGGGGGGGGGGAAGAGTTTACAGATTACAGTTCCAGACGGTAGAGACCATCATGTCAGGGGTGGGGGGGAGAGTTTACAGATTACAGTTCCAGACGGTAGAGACCATCATGGCAGGGGTGGGGGGGAGAGTTTACAGATTACAGTTCCAGACGGTAGAGACCATCATGGCAGGGGTGGGGGGGGAGAGTTTTACAGATTAGAGTTCCAGACGGTAGAGACCATCAAGGCGTGGGGGGGAGAGTTTACAGATTACAGTTCCAGATGGTAGAGACTATCAAGGCGGGGGCGGCGGAGGGGAAGAGTTTAAGGTTTACCTTTCCCCCACCCCCCACCCGTGACCCACTATTTGCTTCCGCAAGGCTTTGTACCCAAGGTTTTGCAACCTTCCTGGGAGTATCCAACTGGGGGTCAAGTGTTCAAACACACGAGGCTCTGGGGGACATTTTAGATTCCAACCACCAGGAGACTATAGGATGTTAGCGTGCAAGGGTGAGGGCTGGGCTCAGGAAAAAGGTGTCAGCCCTTCAGCCATCCCACCGGTCAGCAGCAGAGTGTGGAAGAGGGGAATGCAGAGGCTCAGAGTTCACAGCGGCGGTGACAGGGAAATGAAGCGCAGGCCAGGTGACAGCGCTGTAGCCCCCTTGGGTTGGGATGACTGATTTCTCATCAAATTAGCCAGCTAATGCCTGTGGATGAAGCATCCCACACAAGCGCTGGCGCTAGCCAAGTTGCTCATTTGTCAGCACTGAAGTGACATCGTGCAAATTCGCAGGCAGATGCCAAACCTGATGAAAACTCATGATTCACCCAGAGTCTGTTGGGCATATACAGCTGACTGAATGACCTCTAAGTCCTCTTCTGGCCTTTTAAGTTTTATTTATTTACTTATTTCTTAGAGAGAGAAAAAGAGAGAGAGAGAGAGAGAGGGAGGGAGGGAGAGAGAGAGAGAGAGAGAGAGAGGGAGGGAGAGAGAGAGAGAGGGGGGGGAGATAGATATAATGGGCACACCAGAGCCTCTAGTCACTCCAAATGAACTCCAGCCAACCATGTACAACTGAATTACGTGGGACCTGAAGAATCAAACCTAAGTCTTTAAACTTCGCAGGCATCTCTCCAGCACCCCTCTTCTGGCTTTTTAATTTCTAAGGTTCTGTGATTCCGAGTGACCTCCATGAACCGGCCATGTCCCAAACAGTTTACTTAGAAGAATTTCCAAAGAGCTTGGTATGCAGGCGCTGCTGCATTTTATGAGAGAGTGAGAAAAAAAAAGGGAGGCAAAGGTAGGAGGATCGCTGTGAGTTCAAGGCTACCCTGAGACTACATAGTGAATTCCAGGTCAGCCTGGGCTAGATTGAGACTCTACCACAAAAAAAGGGGTGCTCTTTTCTCACCAAGGGAAGGAAATTGCCAAGTAACAATTTCCGACATAGGGGACAGCTGCTTGTGTGTGCCCATTTTTCCAAAGCAGTCCTCGATGGCAGTATAAAACCACAAGCCCAGTGCTTACCCAGATGATAAGCGTGCATGGCATAGGTCTTACCCTTCTTTCTGGCTACCCTGAAGCAGTATTCCCTTGGGAGCATCCTTAAGAAACCCCATACCCACCTCCTGTAGCTAGGACCAATCTGTCCGCCTTTCCTTCTGTGTGACTTTCTAAGCTTACTTGTTCAAAGGCACCACGGGGGGAGGGGGCGGGGGGCTGGGTCTCTATTTTCTGATCCCTCCAGGTAGTAAGCATTGTGCCAGTTCTTTCTGGACTGAGAGCCATAGTCAGCAGAGACTTTAGCGGAAGTCGGGGCTCTGCAAAGATGGAAGTGGACCATGTGTTCCTCTTGTGAGCCTTTGACAGGCCTCTGCGGTCCTGCTGAGGCGGCAGCTGCAGCGCTCCTCTCCAGGCCTTTGCCTCGTTCCCTTTTTAAATCACTTATCCTGGCTTTTCTTTTTTCCTGCCAATAATAAACTCCCAGTCATTTCACATATAGTGTTCTTATCAGTGTGCGCATAAGCAATGTAATTTCAATAAAACGTCCAGACAGAAAGCACTGCTTCCACAATTCTTTGACTGCATACGGAAATACAAGGAAAGACCGACCATATATTTGTTCCAGTCACAAGTTGGAAACATTTGGTAGAGTTCAGAACATAATCACTTGCTTTGGTTTTTCAGCAAAACAATCTCCTACTTCTGGAATTTTCTTACTAAAAGTCTGTGTCAATGGGAGTCCAACTATTGAAGTGGCATCGCTTGGGTATGTTTTTATAGACTATGTTTTTAGAAACAAACAAGAAAAGTCAATATCATGGATTCTATATTTCTTAAAGAATATTCTTGTCTGTAACTTTGGCTGAAGACATTAACTCCAATAATATAAGATGGATAGTCAGAAAGATTCACCCATTCTCTCTCTCTCTCTCTTTTTTTTTTTTCAAATGGGAGTGGGAGAGAATTGGCATGCCAAGGCCTCCAGCTACTGATATCAAACTCCAGATGCATGTGCCACCTTGTGTGCGTGCGTCACCTTGTGCATCTGGCTTTCATGGGAGAGCCGAACGTGGGTCCTTAGACTTTGCTGGCAAGTGCCTTAACTGCTAAGCCATCTCTGCATATAGGCACTTTCATGATCTCTTTAAAACTTGTTATTTTTCCCACTTTGTATAATGTAGCTTCTTTTTTAAAAAGCACATATACATGTAGCATTGTTTTGTGTGTGTATGGAATGTGGATGGTTGTGTGCATATACACATAATTTCTTTTTGTTCATTAATTTAATTTGATTTAATTAATTTATTTGAGAGTGACAGACAGAGAGAGAAAGAGGCAGATAGAGACAGAGAGAGAATGGGTGCACCAGGGCCTCCAGCTACTGCAAACAAATGCCAGATGTGTGTGCCTCTTGTGCATCTGGCTAACGTGGGTTCTGGGGAATCGAGCCTTGAACTGGGGTCCTTAGGCTTCATAGGCAAGCACTTAACTGCTAAGCCATCTCTCCAGCCCCATAATTTCTTAATTATAATTCTTGATTTGGGACTATATCTCCTTGCTCTTCTTGGTCAGCTTTTAAGCAAGTACATTTACTAAGCTGGAAAAGATTATTATGTAAAAAGTTTTATATGTAAGGTTTTTTTTTTTTTTTACTGATAAACTGTGAATGTACAAAGAAAGTCAAATTCACACAATAATTATGAGTAAGCATTTAGTGATTCCCCAAAGACAGTAAAGGATCCTGAAGAAAGGATGGCTAACTTTTGCCTAGTTAACAAAAGTGCCATGGTAAAAGAGAGGGGAGTGAGGAACTAAGATAAGCAAGTGTAAAATAGCTTCTTGGGCTGGAGAGATGGCTTAGCGGTTAAGCGCTTGCCTGTGAAGCCTAAGGACCCCCGGTTCGAGGCTCGGTTCCCCAGGTCCCACGTTAGCCAGATGCACAAGGGGCGCACGCGTCTGGAGTTCGTTTGCAGAGGCTGGAAGCCCTGGCGCGCCCATTCTCTCTCTCTCCCTCTATCTGTCTTTCTCTCTGTGTCTGTCGCTCTCAAATAAATAAATAAATAAAATTTAAAATAGCTTCTTGTCAAGTCTAAAATAGATTATGTACAATAACTTATAAGTATATTAAATAACAGAAATGGCCATGCATGGTGGTACACTCCTTTAATCCCAGCACTCGGGAGGCAGAGGTAGGAGGATTGCTGTGAGTTTGAGGATACCCTGAGACTAATTCCAGGTCAGCCTGGGCTAGAGTGAGATCCTAGCTAGAAAAAAGAAAGAAAGAGAGAGAGAGAGAGAGAGAGAGAGAGAGAGGAAAGAAAGAGGGAGGGAGGGAGGGAGGAAGGAAGGAAGGAAGGAAGGAAGGAAGGAAGGAAGGAAGGAAGGAAGGAAGGAAAAAGAAATAGCAGCCACCAGGTATCAGCATAGTGTCTTTCAAAATAATATTTTTTCTTTATTAAAATCAGAGGTTTACAAATGAGGAAAAAATAAGACATGTTATGACATCTCTTGCAATATCAGGGACAGGGAGATTTGGTGTGAGCTATGATAACAGTTTAGGTAGTGGGTTGAAATTTTTATACTGTGTCTTTTCCCCACCAGTCTGTGAGCTCATTGACAGAAACAGAACATGTTTTATGCTACGTTGTATCTCTGGCATCTAATTCAGTGCCTAGAAAATACCAGGTACCTAGTCTATTTCCCCCCTACATGCCTAGGCAATTATATAAACCAACTCAAAATGGAGCTCATAATGGACAATACAACCATCCAAGAATTCTTGCATGGCATATTTTAAGTATTCTGTGAATGACCATTACCTTCTTCAACACTCTAACATTAGCAGTGAAAAAAAAAATAAGTAAGATTTAAAGGTAAATATTTCAATGATCTTCAGCATCCACATAGCCAGGAAGAGACTGCAGTTTAATAATAACCAGGGGGGGGAAGCAGCAATGACACTATATCTTCTAATGCCCCATATAATGTTCCATACAAAATATACCCATATCGTCAATAGTTATCCAGTTGTCCCAAGTGCTTATAGCTATTGACGATATGGGTGTATTTTATATGGGGAGAAGGGAGGCCGACCTAGGAAAAGTTCCCCGAAGTCAGGGACCTACCTAGCCTGGCAAACTCAGGTGAAGTACAGTGAGAACAAGAGACCCAGACTCCAAACCGGGCGTGGTGGCGCACGCCTTGAATCCAAGCACTCGGGAGGCAGAGGTAGGAGGATCGCCGTGAGTTCGAGGCCACCCTGAGACTACATAGTGAATTCCAGGTCAGCCTGGGCTAGAGCGAGACCCTACCTCAAAAAAAAAAAAAAGAGACTCAGACTCCAATGAGGTAGAAAGCAAAGATGGACACCCAAGAGTTGTCCTTTGACCTACAGAAAGAGAGAGAGAGAGAGAGAGAGAAAACACTAGAAGGAGAAAAAGATTTTCCAAGAAAGTATTCACAACTTGGTATCAATTTGGCGGGTGTGGTGGTTTGAACTAGGTGTTCCTCATCAACTCTTGTGTTCTGAGCGCTGGGTCTCCAAATGATGGCAGTGTTTGGGAATTGGATCCTTGCTGGAGGAGATGTGTTGTTGGGGGCAGACTTGTGGGTGTCATAGCCAGCTCCCCCTTGTCAGTGTTTGACATACTCTCCCACTGCTGATTTTTAAAATATTTTATTTATTTGAAAGCAGAGAGAAACAGACAGAGACAGAGAGAGAATGGGCACGCTAGAGCCTTCAGCTGTTGTCAACAAACTCCAGATGCATGCTCCACCTTGTGCATCTGTCTTACGTGGGTCCTGGGGAATTGAACCTGGGTCCTGTGGCTTTGCAGGCAAACGCCTTAGCTGCTAAGCCATCTCTCCAGGCCTCCCACTGCTGTTGTCCACCTGATGTTGGCCAGGACATTTTCCCCTGTCATCATGGAATTTCCCCTCCAATCTGTAAACCAAAATAAACCCTTTCTTTCATCAGCTGCTTTTTCCCAGCAACGACAGGTAACTGCATCAGTAGGGGAGAGAAATTGTTGCATTCATGAAGCAAAACTGGGAAGAGGAAATAGCTCGAGGCTTCCCGTAAATAAAATGTGATAAAAATGAAATAGAAGGTATTAAGCACAGATACAGAATGTACTCACATGCAGAATAAATGATGAAAAAAATTAATAACAGATTGGAAAGGACAGGAAAAGAGACTCAAGCATCAAGATTTATATAAAATAATAGCATAAGAGATGAAAATATTAGAAATAAAACAAGTCTCAAAGGTTTGAAGGTCTTTGGACTTTTCAATAGCAACCCAGGAAGCTCCAAGATAGAGAAAAACCTTCAAAAATCTAAGAGAAAAGTAAACGTTAAATTTTATACACCATCAAATAAAGCATGGGAATAGGCTACTGATACTGTAGGCATTTAAGAACTCCAAAATGACTTCATATGTGCCTACAAAGGATATCTCTGGAGGATGTACCGTATAACAGACCATGAAGTAAAACCAGAAATTGAAAGATTTAGGAAACAAACTACTCCAGCCCAAGAGAACAATGGAGGATGAAAGAGGGCAACTAGTCTAAATTAAGTCTGGATGAGGGCAGAGACAGGTTCTAAAGGGAAAGTGTCAGGTCAATACATGTGATCCTAGCACTTGGGATGTAGAGATGGGGAAATCAGGACTTTAAGCTCATACTCAGCTACATAGCAAGTTCAAGGCCAGCCTGAGCTATGTGAGACCTGACAATAATTTTCAGGAGTTTTGATAACCAATAGAGCATTTAAAGTTAACCATGAGTGTATAGGAAACAATCATTTAAAAACGGAAACATTTCTTACTCCAAAGAAAAGCAAAAAAAAGAAAGTTAGTGTACATTATTTACATCAGCAGTAAACTATTTCCATCATAATGTTAGCATTGAATACTAATTTACCTAAAAATAACTGAGAAAATGGAGCATAGATGGGAGGAAAAAAATGAAGAAATGGTTTTTGTTTGTTTGTTTGTTTTTCAAGGTAGGGTCCCACTCTGGCCCAGGCTGATCTGGAATTTACTATGTTGTGTCAGGGTGGCCTTGAACTCACGGCGATCCTCCTACCTCTGCCTCCCAAGTGCTGGGACTTGGATTCTGTTTTTAGGCGAGGTAATTTGGAAATGAAGATTACTGGGGCCATCTAAGTTACCATTGACATGGTCTTCTCTTCTTGCTAAAAGCCACACCTGTGCAAGCTCACCTGATTTCTGTTTTCCTCTCAATTCCTAACTTAGGACACCTAGTTAATGCCTGCTTATCTTAGGCCATCTCATTCTATACCTTCCCACCTGATTTTTTTGTTTGTTTATTATTTATTTATTTATTTGAGAGTGACAGACAGAGAGAAAGAGGCAGAGAGAGAGAGAGAGAGAGAGAGACAGGGGGAGAGAATGGGCTTGCCAGAGCCTCCAGCTACTGCAAACGAGCTCCAGACATGTGTGCCCCCTCGTGAATCTGGCTAACGTGGGTCCTGGGGAACCGAGCCTTGAACCGGGGTCCTTAGGCTTCACAGGCAAGTGCTTAACCACTAAACCATCTCTCCAGCCCTTAAAAATTTTGTTTGTTTGTTTGTTTATTTATTTATTTATTTGACAGAGAGAGAAAAAGGCAGAGGGAGAGAGACAGAGAGAGAGAGAGAGAGTTCCCACCGATTTTTATGGTACAACTTCCAATTTTTTTTGTTATAATTCCTACAACATTTGATACATAATCTACTCCAGAAACCCTTGGTCACTTTATTTCCTTCTACTAATACCTGAAGTCAAGCAGCTCAGCATACTGAAAAGGAAAAGAAGCAGGGGAAAGAAGAAATAGAAGAACTGTGGGAATCATGGTGGGACCCTTCAAGAATGAAGGTATGACTTGGAAAGTGGAAACAGCGGAATCAAGGCAGGTGTACGGGACAGGGGGGGACCTGGTTGGGTGGAGACACTGCGCGATTGGGGAGTGGAGAATGCGTCATCAGCAAAACCTTCAAGTGAAACTCAGGGCGCACCATAGAGCTCGGGCTGGCAGCAGCGGGGCGACTATTGTTATTTAGTTCCTCAGAATGTGCCCATCACTGAGCCCTGAGGCACAAGTACAGAAACAAACACATGTTTCAATATTTACTCTCCAGGGCCTCAATCCACGATGGTACAATTGTCATCCTCCCACAGCCATCAGGCAAATGCTTGACTAAACAGATGGCCGTGCCAGGATTTTTTTTTTTTTCCATTTTGGTAGGAGGTTGGAGGCTTGCAGAGCCAGAATTCTGAATTCAATATGTCTGCCTGACTATGTTCTCTGACTTTAGAAGCACCATGTGGGATGGGGAGGGCAGATCATGGGGGAGTGAAGAAATCAGGGGTGGCATCCATGGTATTCCAGCATTTTAAAAACCACACCACTGGGCTGGAGGGATGGCTTAGCGGTTAAAGCGTTTGCCTGCAAAGCCAAAGGACCCTGGTTTGATTCCCCAGAACTACGTTAGCCAGATGCACAAGGGGGGATGCATCTGGAGTTCGTTTGCAGTGGCTGGAGGTTCTGGCACGCCCATTCTCTCTCTCTCTTTCTTTGTCAAATAAATAAACAAATATAAGATATTTTAAAAAGCCATACCACTTACTGACCAAAAGTTTAGTTTCAAGTCATTTCTTGTCACTAAAATGCCATGTGACTTTCTTTGCACGCTATCTCTTCAACTCTCTTAATCTTGGCTTCTTCATCTGTAGAATGCCTACTCTCAAATTTTTAGAAGGCAAAGGTAAGTTTAATTTGTGCCAAAAACACTTTGTAAGTTGCGAAGCATTCTATTGTCATCTTGATGACCTAATTATCAAGTTTGAATATTTAAACCTTAATTTTCCAATAAGGAAAGAGAATTTTTTAAAGGACTATGTAAAAAAAAAATTACTTATGGGGTTGATAAAGGTGCTTTCTTGCAAAGCCTGACAGCCTGGGTTCAATTCTCCAGTGCCCACATAAAACCAAATTCACAAGGTGGCACATGCATCTGTAATTCATTTGTAGTGGCAAGAGGCCCTGGCACTCCAATTCTTTCTCTTTCCCCTCTTTCCTTTTCCTCTCTCTCTCTGATTTCAGATAAAAATATTTTAAAAAGAAAATATTTACTTCCATAAAAATCGTTTCTATGTCAGGTGTGGTGGCGCACGCCTTTAATCCCAGCAATTGGGAGGCAGAGGTAAGAGGATTACTGTGAGTTCGAGGTCACCCTGAGACTACATGGTGAATTCAGGTCAGCCTGGGATAAAGACCCTACCTTGAAAAAACAAAACAAAAAAAGAATCATTTCTCCTACCAAATATTCTTTAAGTTTCATAATCATTTGTAATTGAGGAGAAAAGTGATTTATTTTCATTAATTCACAAGAACTTTCTGTGCAAAATATTTTAAAGATAAATGGAATTTGAGTACAATTTTATGTAAGACATAATTTTATTCATATTTCAATATTCTTATAATAGGTCCTAGTAAATGGTGGCTATATGAATACTTTGTGTGTATAATTATTTCTAAAATCATCCTCCAATTGAATCCACAAATGAGAAGAACAAATGAATAAAAACAAATAATGAGGGTCTAAGAAATACTGGGGGGAAAAAAACAAGGAGAAATATTTTCTGTAAAAAAAAAAATATGACAGCCAGAAAAAAATATTGTTCTAGGAACACATTTTTTTAGTACAAGGATCATTGGAAGGTATAATTATTTAATGTCTGGAACTTAAAAACTGAAAATATCTTTAATCTTTCTGTGTCTGGAAGTTGAACAGAGGTAAGATTCTTTTAAAAAAAATTATTTATTTATTTGAGAAAGAGGGAAGGAGGGAGAGAGAGAGAGATCAAATGGGTGTACCAGATCCTTTAGCCAGTGCAAACAAACTCCAGATACATGACCCACCTTGTGCATCTGGCTTTACATGGGTACTGGGGAATCGAACCTGGGTCCTTAAGCTTCACAGGCAAGCACCTTAACTGCTAAGCCATCTGTCCAACCCCAGATACAAGATTCTTAAAATTAACATTTTAAGGGCAGGGGAATGGCTCAGTGGTTAAGAGAACTTTCTGCTTAAGCATTAGAACCTCTTGGCTCAAGACAGTCAATTTCTTCTGTACAGAACCCATATAAGAAGCTGTTTGTGGCCATGCAGATCTCTAACCCCAGACCACGAAGGACAGAGACCAGCGAGTTGCTGGGCCTCACTAATTAACAGTAGCTCTGGGTTGAGGGAGAGACCCCATCCTAAAGAAATATGTGAATGAGCAATAAGAGAAGGGTACCAGACATTCTCCTCTGGCCTCACCATGCATGTTGAGCACCCACACACTGCTTACCCCACACATACAGTACCATATACATGCTCTACAAACAGAGAAAAGGAAATAATAATTAATAATAACATATACACCACACCTTACCAGGCATGACCCACTTGACTTAGTCTGGCTTCTGTCCAGCAGTGATCTGTGTAGTTTTGAAAGAGAAGGGCCCTGTCATTTATAAAAGTGAGGAATGGAAGCCGGGCGTGGTGGCGCACACCTTTAATCCCAGCACTTGGGCGGCAGAGGTAGGAGGATCGCCATGAGTTCGAGGCCACCCTGAGACTCCATAGTGAATTCCAGGTCAGCCTGGGCTAGAGTGAGACCCTACCTTGAAAAAGAAAAAAAATAAAAATAAAATAAAAGTGAGGAATGGGCTCAAGGAGTTCATCATTGGGAGTTCTTCAGCCACAGACAACAGGTCCTGGGCTTCTTTTCACGTTGTAGAGTTTGTTCTATAGCTTATTTAAATATAGCAAAGCGCTTGTTTTTTTTATTGAAAATGGATCACTCAGATTTTTTTTTTTTAATCTTTAAATTTTTGGATTTTTCAAGGTAGGGTCTCACTGTAGCCCTGGCTGACCTGGAATTCACTATGGAGTCTCAGGGTGGCCTCGAACTCTCAATGATCCTCTTACCTCTGCCTCCCAGTGCTGGGATTAAAGGTGTGAGCCACCACTGCCCAGCTACTCAGATATTTATTTTTCTTTTTGTTTTTTTTAAAAGAAAGGCCAGGCGTGGCATGCCTTTTTAAAAAAATTTTTTTTGGTTTATTTTTATTTATTTATTTGAGAGCGACAGATAGAGAAAGGCAGAGAGAGAGAGAGAGAGAGAATGGGCGGGCTAGGGCTTCCAGCCACTGCAGACGAATTCCAGATGCGTGCACCCCTTGTGCATCTGGCTAACATGGGACCTGGGGAATTGAGCCTCGAACCAGGGTCCTTAGGCTTCACAGGCAAGCGCTTAACCACTAAGCCATCTGTCCAGCCCCTACTCAGATATTTTTGAAGATTAGCATTTTGTAAGTAAGAGAGTCAATTGGCTTTTTCATTTATAAGTTATTGTGCAGACACTGCAGAAACTAGCAAGTGTTGCCACAAATCATGTGATAGCTGGGATTAAAATAGTTGACTCCTGTGTTTTAATTCTTTGGCTTAAAGCATTGACCAGAGCCAGGTCAGGTTGCAGCCACTCAAAGGAATCTTTTCAGAAAGTAACACTTTGTTTGATCTCCTGTGGGATTCTGAAAATTTCTGAGAACAAAAGCAATTTGCTTATATAAACACTGCTTGAAATAAATAAAAAGATATGGCCACAGTATTGAAAGAATAAGTTTAATGCTTTTGTTTATATTAAGGAATAAGCAGGGAAGTTGTGTCAGGTTCAAATGTATTTCATTTGAAACCTGTAGATGTTTTTGTATTGGATGCCTTGCCCAGAGGAGAATTGTCTTAAAACTTTATATAGAATATATACCTTTAGAAAAATACATGTATAATAGGCATTCAGCTTGAAGAATTGTCACAAGTTGTCTGTAACTTAGCAACACGAAGTCAAGAAATAGAATATCACCAGCATTAAGAACCCTTTTGACTAGTTGGAAAGAGGAGGAGGTCAGTGGAATGAAGGTGGAGGAGGGAGGGCTAAAGAAGGCAATGAAGGCATTATACTCAAATGATAGTGTGTTTATGGATAAAAATTCTTGAGAAACAATAGGAAGAAGGCTGGAGAGATAGCTTAGCAGTTAAGGTGCTTGCCAAAGGGCCCAAGTTCAATACCCCAGTACCCACATAAGCCATACACAAGATGGCACATGCATCTGGAGTTCATTTGCAGTGGCTACAGGCCCTGGCATGTCTATTGTCTCACTCACTTTATCTGCCTCTTTCTTCTCTCTCTCTCTCTCTCTCTCTCAAAATAAAATAAATAAATAAATGAAAAAATTTAAAAACAGGAAGAAAAGGGCTGGGGAGATGTCTTGGCCATTAAGGTGCTTGCCTGCATAGCATAAGGACCCAGGTTTGACTCCTCAAAACCCATGTAAGTCATATGCACATGGTGGCACATGCATCTGGAGTGCATATGCAGTGGCTAGAGGCCCTGGCATACCCATTCTCTCTCTCTTTCTCTCTTTCTCTCATAAATAAATAAATAAAATATTTTAAAATAAAAAAATAGGAAGAAAAGAAAGAATGCGTCTTGTCCCTATTTTCCTCTTCAAAAATAACTATCATAGCTAGGCATCGTGGTGCATGCCTTTAATCCCAGCACTCGGGAGGCAGAGGTAGGAGAATCGCTGTGAATTCAAGGCCACCTTGAGAATACAGAGTGAATTCCAGGTCAGCCTGGACTAGAGTGAAAGCCTACCTCGAAAAATCAAAAAAAAAAAAAAAAAAGTAACTATTGTATTTATTTATAATAGCATAGATTTTTCTATATCCATATTTACTGTAATTTTAATCATATTATAGGCTTTCTTTGTGTCTGTTTTCTTCACAGAATTTGTGACTTAGTTTTATATTGTAAAGTGAAGTTTTAAATCTTAATAATCCAAAGCAAGATGGTTTTCCATTTTTTGAATATACTGCAATTTATTTTCTATTGTTATTGGGCATTTGTTAATTTCCAGTTTGAAGCTATTATAAAATATGCCACTATAAATATTCAGTCACAAACTCTGTGTGCGTGTGTGTGTGTGTGTGTGTGTGTGTAAGTAGGAGTGAAATTGCTGAGTCATCTGTATTAGTTGTGTTACCTTGTCATCACTATGACAAAATACCTGAGAAAAACAATTTAAAGGAGGAAAGGTTTACGTTGGTGCTTGGTTCAGGCTTCGGGTTTCAGTTCAAGGTCAGCTAGCTCCTGTACTTTCAGCCTGAGGCAGGCAAGAATACAGTTTTGACAGGAACCTGTGTCAGGGGAGGCAGATCACCGATCACAGTAGAGGGAGGGAAATACTAGACGTGTGAAAGTTTAAATGTACATGGAGGGAGGATAGGGATGAGGAGAGGGAGTGGGAGAAAGTTTAACCCAAAGTAAAAATGCGTGAAAAAGCCACATGAAACATCCTACTACTTGGTAAAATCGTTTTAAAATATAGGTTTAAAAAAAAATTGTTGTTCATTTTTATTTATTTATTTGAGAGCGATAGACAAAGAGAGAAAGAGGCAGTTAGAGAGAGAGAGAGAGGATGGGTGCACCAGGGCCTCCAGCCATTGCAAATGAACTCCACACACATGCGCCCCCTTGTGCATCTGGCTAACGAGGGTCCTGGGGAGCCGAGCCTTGAACGGGGGTCCTTAGGCTTCACAGGCAAGCGCTTAACCACTACGCCATCTCTCTAGCCCTTCAAATATAGTTTTAAGAGAGTTTGAACAACACTAAGATCATTTTAAAGCATAAATTTTAAGAGTTTGAGCAGTACCCTGCCTGGATGGATAATACTACTCTCAGAAGCCATGGATTATTAAATGAAAATCATAGGACCAGAACTGGAATATTTGGTTGTTAGTAAGGAGGACTGTGAGGCTCACAAAACAATCACCATTGTGCTTGATTGCCCACTAAAACTGGATGGGAAAACCCCTATTGCTAACGACCACATGCTTATGTAGAAGGACATAGCAGAACCAAACTGAAAAAGAGCTGAGGGCTTCCTCCTTGCTGGCTTTGTTTTCACAGTGCTAAAAAGTGCTATGCAGGCAGCTGCGTGAGAACAGTCATTATGAGTCTTCCCCAGCTGAACCCTGCATGTTACACTGACCTGTTGGGCAAGATGTGCTCACTGATGCAATAGTGGCCTGACTGTTTGGGGATAAGCAGATTGGATTTCAGGCAGACTCCACAAGAAAGAATGCATGCCTGGTATTGCAAACCTGGTCAAAAGCCTGTGGCTAGAGAGATTACAGGCCTTAGAGGGGAAGTAACGAGTGTTGCTTTGTTAAATGAATATTCTGTGCCCATCGAATTGCCTTCTATATACTAATGTGTAGGCCTAGAGATTAGTGTTACTCTCTGAGTTGATCAGCAAAGTGGCTTTCAGCCAGGCGTGGTGGTGCATGCCTTTAATCCCAGCACTCAGGAGGCAGAGGTAGGGAAATTGCTGAGTTCAAGGTCACCCTAAGACTACATAGTGAATTCCAGGTCAACTTGGGCTAGAGCAAGACTCTACCTCAAAAATATAAAGTAAAATAATAAAAGGGAAAAAAAAGGTTTTCATAGTGGTTACTACTGAGAATCATAACTCTTCAAAGTGCTGAGAATAAGCAACTCAGGACTGCTTAGCCCTAAATGGGACATCATCTATATTCTACCCTCCAAGGCTCAGTGACTATCACAGAAGAGAGGTGAAAAGAACACATGAGCTGGAGGATGGGGAGGAGTGCCATGGAACGGTGTGTTCTGTATGTTACATAGCCATTGCACTCATGAATTCACAGCAGCTATGGTTACATGCACAGCACCTGAGCAAGATTTCTTAGTGATTAAGGTGCTTGCCTACTCTCCAGACCCCATGTAAGCCAGATGCACAAAGAGGCAAGTGCAAGGTCGCACATGCCCACTAGGTGGCGCAAGCAACTGGAGTTCGATTGCAGTATCTGAGGCCCTGGCACACCAATTCTCTCTCTCTCTCTCTCTCTCTCTCCCTCTCTCTAAAATAAAGCAAAAATCTCATCTTTGATGAGAGAGGGGCCCTTAAGGAGCTGTCAGCAGTTAATAACTGCTATAAGGGATGGTGATTTTGAAAAGTTGCCCATGCTTAGGTAAATAACCCCCATCCATTCTTAATTCAAGCAACCTGAATTAAACTCAGTAATCAAAATGAAGAAGGAGGAAGAGGAGGAGGAGAAGAAAAACCACAAAGTAGAAGGGTGATTAATTGGGTCACCAATTACAGAAGGGGTTCATCAGAAGTGGGAAAGGAAGAAGACAAGGTAATGGCAGGATAAATATCAAACTAGAGTATATGCATATATAAAATTACCAATAACTAAGTAAACAAATAAATATACATTTAACTTTTTTTGGTCAAGTATGGTATCGCATACCTGTAATCCCAGCACTCTAGCCTGAGGTGAGCTGGGAAGATTGCAAATTAGAGGAAGGCTTGCATATATAATACATTGCAAGCCAGCTTAGGCTGCATCACTAGACTTGGGCTCCAAAGGCACAAACAAAATAAAACAAAACAACAAAGAAAATATAAAACACTTACTGAACTTTTAAAAAATTATGCCGACTTCAATTGCCTAATCATACAGTGCTGCCTTTTCTCCATTCACCTCACAGACTGCACATCTTTTTTTTTTCTTTTTTTAGCTGTACTGAAAGAAAACCAAAGATCAATAGGTAAGTGTTTTCAGTCATATACATGAAATAACTTAACAACAGGCATAAACAATATCTTTCAAGAGACAGACAATAAAGATCTTAATACCTCCCATCATCAGCTTTGCAAACCTACTGAACCCGGAGGCACTAATAATCTTTAGCCTGTTAATCCAGTAAGTAATGATTTGATGGTCTCAGGAGGGATTTTTAGCAAAAACTAGGACAAGGGGCCAGTCATGCCTGATTGGTGATTAGTCCTGAAACCCAGCTGGGGTTTGTGGAATTACTGCATGCCACATGACTTCAGCATGGTGGCCCTTTCACTCTCGAATACATTTTAAAAAAAAGTAAGTTTAGTATAAATATTTCTACAGTCTGCCTATTTGGTCTATTAAATTCAAAGGTTTGGACATTCACCCGTGAAAAGCCTTAAAACAGTCCTCACTGTACAATGTTACTGACTGACAATGCTGCACATTTCTCTCCTGTCAGAATAAGATCCACTTCGCACATCATCTACCAAGTATTTACTGAATAATTATCATATAGGCCATGCAGATAAATAATTAAATCTTCATGCTGTTGATTTAAAGTTGAACTAACCAAATGTAGTCCCTGTGCCATTTTTAGACGGTATAGCTTCATATAGAGGAAGAATAAATAAGAGGTAAGTAGTTTATGACCACACCTTCCCGTTTGACTAAGAAGAGAACAGAAAGCATAATGCAATAATGAGAAGAGAAAGTGGAAACGTTTTAGAGAATCAGGGTCTCCAGAAGGTGATATTTAATTTGAAGCGTAAACGATAAGCAGAAACCAGCTGTGTACAAAGCAGAAGGCAGGGGCTGGAGAGATGGCTTAGCGGTTAAGCGCTTGCCTGTGAAGCCTAAGGACCCCAGTTCGAGGCTCGATTCCCCAGGACCCACGTTAGCCAGATACACAAGGGAGCGCATGTGTCTGGAGTTCATTTGCAGTGGCTAGAGGCCCTGGCACGCCCATTCTCTCTCTCCCTCTCTCCCTCCCTCTCACTCTCTCTTCCTCACTCTTTCTCTGTCTGTCACTGTTAAATAAATAATTGTTTTTAAAAATACTAAGAGAGGTAACCCAGGCCCAGAAAGCCAAGCGCCACATGTTCTCTCTCATATGTGGATCCTAGCTACAGATGATTGGGCTTCTGTGGGAGAAGGAAAATACTTAGTAGCAGAGGCCAGTAAGTTAAAAAGGAGATATACAGGGAAGAGAAAGGAAGGGAGGAGGTTGATATTGTATATATGAAAGTACAATGATTGATATGGGGAGGTAATATGATGGAGAATGGAATTTCAAAGGGGAAAGTGGGGGGGGGAGGGAATTACCATGGGATATTTTTTATAATCATGGAAAATGTTAGTAAAACTTTAAAAAAAAACCTTGAAAAGGAAGACAAAATTGAAGCCATCATGCCTTCTGATTTCAAGTTGGTGCACATTAGCCCTCTATATCTGTGAGCCAACCACAGGCCTAAAATATCTAGGAAAAAGCATCTGTATTGAGCATGTGTACTTTTTTTTTAATCATTATTCCCTTTCTGCAGTGTAATAATTTGCCTATTACTTACATAGTTCCAAGTATTATAAGCAATATAGGAATGATTAAAAGTCCCATACATACACAGGAATGAATGAATATATATATATGGTGTGTATATGTCTATCTCTGTGCATGTGTGTGCATATATATACATATCTATACCTATATATAAATTATATGCAAAATTTACTATTTATATAAGTGCCTTGAATATTTGCAGATGTTGATATGTGACTGGGCCACCAATCCCTTCTACACTTACTCTATGTGTGTATTAATCAGAGGACCCAAGAAAAATAGAACTTCAGATAGGATGGGATAGGATGGATGGATAAGTCATAGATGATGTTATCAAATACATATATGTGGCATCCTAAAAAAAAAAAAAAGCAGAAGGCAAGGTATTAGGAGGGAACAATGGAATTGGCAAAGTGGGCCAAGTTTGTATTAAATATTTACCTTTTAAACTGAGGAGTGACAATACACATATTTATTACATACAATATATTGTTTTGATACATGTTGTAATATAAGTTATATTGTTAAGGTAAATTATCATGTGTTGCTACAGCTTGTTGAGAGCTGACTCTGGAAACAGTAACCCCACCTATACCCTCCTATTACAGACCCAAGCATTTAAACTATATATTTTATATTTATTTTATTTGAGAGAGGGAAAGAGGCAGAGTGAAAGTGAGAGTGTATGTGTGTATGTGTGTGTGTGTGTGTGTGTGTGTGAGAGAGAGAGAGAGAGAGAGAGAGAGAGAGAGAGAGAGAGAGAGAATGGGCACGCCAGGGCTTCCAAGCCACTGCAAACAAATTCCAGATGCATGCATCCCCTTGTGCATCTGGCTTATGTGGGTACTGGGGAATCAAACCAAGGTCATTTGGCTTTGCAGGCAAGTACCACTTAACCACTAAGCCATGTCTCCAGCCCCCAGACCCAAGCATTTTTACAGCTCAAGGACTGAAAACATTATGATCTTGAAAAGAACTACAAGGTAAACCATTTCATTGGCTGTCTGGCACTGTCTCCATCCCAAACCTCAAGACTTGAGCAGAGGTCTCTATTGTTTATCCCATATAAAAATGCCTGTGGTGGGAATTGCTAATTGGAAGCTTCCCCAAGGAGAAGGAACTTGGCCTGGAACTCTTGATCAATCAAGAATTGAAGAAGGGTCTGGAGAGATGGCTTAGCGGTTAAGTGCTTGCCTGTGAAGCCTAAGGACCCCGGTTTGAGGCTTGATTCCCCAGGACCCACGTTAGCCAGATGCACAAGGGGGCACATGCATCTGGAAATCGTCTGCAGTGGCTGGAAGCCCTGGCGTGCCCATTCTCTCTCTCTCTCTGTCTGTCACTCTCAAATAAATAAATAAAAATAAACCAAAAAAAAATTGAAAAAAAAGAATTGAAGAAGACCTTAGGATCTATCCCGAGCACCACAGAACAAAGCAAAACAAAGTATGTTGAGCTCTTTGATTGTCAGCTGCTCTTTGGTAAATTGATAAATTGATTCTATGGGGCTTCTCCACTTGTTTCTAGTGGATGCTGTGATCACCTGACTGATGTTCTGCTACTTATCCGCTGTTTGCCAATTCATTTCTTCCACTTTTCAGCTGGGAAGCCCTGGTCATTTCTGTTGCATGTTGATTCAGTGCCTAACTTGATTTTCTTTTTGTGTGCTCCCATTTTTCAGTGAGGCTACTCCAGTCATTTAAAAATTTTATTTATTTATTTAGTTAGTTTTCCAAGTTAGGGTTTGCTCTAGCCCAGGCTGACCTGGAATTCACTATGGAGTCTCAGGGTGGCCTCAAACTCATGGTGATCCTCCTACCTCTGCCTCCCGAGTGCTGGGATTAAAGGCATGATCACACTCCCCACCCCCCACGCCGCTTATTCTGGACACTTTTACTGGATATTGGTAAACGCCTGAATGATGTTCTTTTCTCTCCTTTGCTTTGTATGTTCATGTGTGCATGTAGGTGTGTGTTTATGTGTATGTTTGGGTACCTTCAGGTCAGGACGGTGGTCAGAGGAACATGGGATTGGGTCCTTACCTTCCACCTTGTTTGAGACTGGATCTCTCTTGTGGTTTTGCAACTGGAAATGCCACGTTAGCTTCTGAATTCTGTTGACTTCTCTTCCCACTGTTGTGTGTGCTATGGAATGAAAGACATGCACACTGTTTGCAAGCAGATGTGTGTGCGTTCTGGGGATCTGAGTTCTGGCACCAGCCTTGATGTTCTATTCTTTTAAAAAAACACTATATATATATATATATATATATATATATATATATATATATATATATATGATGCTCTATCCTTTATCTGTGGCTTGCCATTTCTTCTTTTAATTCTGCTTTCTATATTCTAATAAACCCACTCCTTAAAAACCAAAATTAAGACCATCGCAGATCATTTTCCAGACAGGGCACATGCACACATTATCTTAAATAGAATTTAAGTATTCATATTGTAATGATAAGAGAGAGTTAAAGACCTTGTCAGTAGAATGTTCAAACCTAAAAAACAAAAGCAAAAAAACAAAAACAAAAACAAAACAAACAAAAAACAGTATTCAGGCCTATCCTAATAAACTCATTCCTTGAAAACCAAAATTAAGACCATCACAGATCATTTTCCAGAAAGAACACATGTACACATTATGCTAAATAGAATTTAAGTATTCGTATTATAATGATAAGAGAGAGTTAAAGACCTTGTCAGTAGAATGTTCAGACCTGAAAAGAAAAACAAACAGAAACAAAAACAAAAAATAAACAAACAAATAAAAAAAACAGTATTCAGGCCTAGAGGTAGGTGGTTTCTTGGGGGAAGATTGCCTAATTAATCAAAGATTAAAATGGTGAAAGGCTCTATTTCCAGACAAACCAGAAGAGGAACAGAGACAAAAATCCAAAGAAGACGGACGACAGTGTTCTACTAGAACAAGCCAGTCCAAGTCACAGGGGGAAAAAAATTGTAAGTATGTAGAAAAAGGAATCTGTTCGTCTTTACTCTTGGAACAAACTGAATCTCTGTGGAAGATCCCTGTGAAGGCTACGTACCGTTCATCAGAGCAAATGCTGCGGTTTTGCTGAGTCAGAAAGCAGTGCGGACATCTGACTTCTCCCTGTTTGTCCAACCTCTCAGCTACTGGGCCTCACCATAGTTATCTGTAGGCTACAGCTGAGCAGTTCTGAAGCAGTTTTAGATCTGGAACTTTCTATGCATTTTCATGTATTAAAAAAAAACAAAAGATGTCATGTGGTAAGTAAAACTTACAACACTTTCCAAGAAATTCTTCACTATTTTGGAAGGTTTTTTTTTTTCTTTTTTTTTGTTTTTGTTTTCTTGATTTTTCAAAGTAGGGTCTTACTCTAGCTTAGGGTGGCCTTGAACTCACACCAATCCTCCTTCTTCTGTCTGCCAAGTGCTGGGATTAAAGGCATATGCCACCACCCCCTGCTTATTTTGGAAGATTTTGCAGTGGGTTAGATTTTATGCTGAGCAGGTAGGGACCGACCTAGAGACAGCGTTTTATGGTGAGTTTTGTATTCAGAACTTTACCCTCAAGCAGGTTTGACCACATAACCTGGATTAGACTAATGCTAATTATTTTCAAGGACTACTCAGAACTCGTCTATAGCACCAAGGACAGTTCCTGACACAGGGCAGGCCCTTGATTCATACTTCCTGGACACGAATAAATTAAAGAATCCCTCAGCTCAGAGGTTTCTACAGGCTTCTCTAAAACAGGCGTCATTTTCTAATTAAGCTTAAAGTCTGCCAGTAAAACAAATAAACATAAAATTATTTCTGACGTAGACAACAGTCGGGCTGAGAGGATGAAACATTCAGAAATTAGCCCCAATTTCTCACTGGTCCCAAATTTCCCATTTATTTTCAGAGATAGCCATTTTGATGGCACTAAAATTTAACATGTCAAAAAACTGTCCCTTTCCAAATAGCACATTTTCCTAAGCTCTCCACTGTCATTCGTGACACATGTATCTCAATTTTTTTTTTTGCACAATCCCAAATTCAATTTTTGCATTTTTGAGTTTTATCCTGGTACAAAGTCATGTGTCTTTCAATTCTCTCTTTTCCTCTTGAATCCCACAGCCATCATTCTCATACTAACTCTATATATCTTCCTATCAAATCTTCATGATAAGCTGCAAGCTAAACTTCCTTCTATGGCCTTTAGGTCTTTCACTAGAGACAGACAGATAGAGAAAGAGAATGGATGCACCAGGGCCTCTAGCCACTCTAAACTCCAGATGCATGTACCACCATGTACATCTGGCTTACATGGAGAATCGAACCTGAGTCCTTAGGCTTCGCAAGCAAGCATTGGGTGCTAATTTTACTGTTCCTTTTCCTCCAGGTTCTATACAGCAGAACAGCAACATCTTTGTATTACATCGTGGACCAGTATTTATTTTCATGACTGTCTTGGTTCATGCTTTAAAGCAGTGCTTCAGATCTGCTGCCCTTTTCTTTAGGGCCTTTGAGAACAAGTCTAGTCGCCGGCGTCCTTATTCAGCTGCTGTGTATACGTGACGTGTACCATACCAAGAAGGCCAAGTAGATCTTAAAGACATATGCCACTCTCTCCTCTCCTAGGAAGCTAGATCTCTTTTTTTTTTTTTAATTTTATTTATTTATTTATTTATTTGAGAGCGACAGACACAGAGAGAAAGACAGATAGAGGGAGAGAGAGAGAATGGGCGCGCCAGGGCTTCCAGCCTCTGCAAACGAACTCCAGACGCGTGCGCCCCCTTGTGCATCTGGCTAACGTAGGACCTGGGGAACCGAGCCTCGAACCGGGGTCCTTAGGCTTCACAGGCAAGCGCTTAACCGCTAAGCCATCTCTCCAGCCCTGGAAGCTAGATCTCTTGAGCATGGTGTTGTTCAATTCTGAGTTTGCAGTCATTTCTTTGGCTTCTGTGTTCTTCAGTGGAACCTGGTTTCTCTTGGTTGCCTGTAGGAACGCATGCCTTAATAGTGGCGTGGTTTACAGTTTTCTGTTACTGAAGGTTCAGGAACACATCTATTGGGCAAGATGAGGTGAAAGAGAAAAAAGCATTTTTTGTGACCTTGATAAATGAGAAAGTAGGACAATAGGATGAAAGTTCAGTAATGAAAATTCAAGGTGGTTGATTTATAGATAGCAGAACCAAACTGTAATTACAAAGCATAGAGCAGTACTGTATAACACATAAAGCTCTGTTGCAGTACAGTGGCTTATGAAGGAAAGACAACAGGGATAGAGTAAATTCCTGGAGCTCATATACTTGAAAGATTTTTAAGACTGGTACTTGTCATTTATCCTCTTTTTAAAAAAAATATTTTATTTTTATTTATTTATTTGAGAGAGAGAGCAATACAGAAATAGGCTGGTAGAGAGAAAGAGAGAGAATGGGTGCACCAGGGCCTCTAGCTACTGCAAACGAACCAGATGCATGTGCCCCCTTGTGCATCTGGCTTATGTGGGTCCTGGGGAATCAAACCTGGGTCCTTTGGCTTTGCAGGGAAATGCCTTAACCGCTAAGCCATCTCTCCAGCCCATCGTCATTTATTCTCTATTGACCAAGTTGGGGGAGGTGTGAAGGACAGCAGAGAAAAGAAGAGAAACATTGGCTTAGAATAACAAACGCTGTTTTAAATTGTGTGCCAACAAGGCTTTATTTCCTATCAGAGGAATGAAAAACTGAAATGGGCTTCCTTCGGGGCATTGCTGATTTCGATAGCCAATCAGTAAAATTTATTGCTGTCCTTAGGGAGTCATCATGAAGAGAATGGAAAACCCCTTGCATCAGAGGAGTTAGTTCTTTTCTTGCTTAAAGACAGGTAATGGAGCAATCTCTCAGCATTCACCCTGGCTCTTAGTCCTTTGAAAAACATTATTCAAGGGAACGCTAGAATCCATAATATAAATTGGTTGAGAGCTGTATGCGGAATTAGTCTTGTGCTATATCCTGGATGTCTACAAAACAAGACACATGTGTACATTATGTAGGCCTTTCTCTTTGCAACTTTTTTTGTTTGTTTTATTTATTTATTTGAGAGCAACGGACAGAGAGAGAAAGAAGCAGAGAGACTGAGAGAGAGAGAGAGAGAATGGGTGGGCCAGAGCCTCCAGCCACTGCAAATGAACTCCAGATGCATGCGCCCCCTTGTGCATCTGGCTAACGTAGGTCTTGGGGAATTGAGCATTGGACCAGGGTCCTTAGGCTTCATAGGCAAGCGCTTAACTGCTAAGCCATCTCTCCAGCCCTCTCTTTGCAACTTTTAAACTTGACTCTTCAAAGTGTGTTGATCTTCATAATTAGTTTAAGGAAATAGTTCCTATTTTACATCAATATCACCCTCATTCATCATTTATGAAGCCAACATTTTTTAAGTTCAGAATAAAGACTAGCTGGGAATGGCAGTTCCACTCATGCCTTTAATACCAACATTTGCAAGGCTGATGTGGGAGGATCACCATGAGTTCAAGGCCAGCCTGGGTTACAGAATGAGTTCTAGGTCAGTCTGAGCTAGAGTAAGACATGGCCTTAAAAAAAGAAGAAGAAGAAGGAGAAGGAGGAGAAAGACATATACCTTAACGAGCAGAGCAACTTAATGCAAATGGTCACCTTAGGCTTCTTAAAATATGTCCTTGTGTACCTCTGCTTTGAGAACAAGTCTAGTCGCCTTTCCTTTCCCTCATCTGTCTCTTCCAAGTTATATGGTGATGAGGGTCCCAAAGTATCCTGAGTTCTAGAATGTGAAGCCTGGACCCGCAGTCCTTAACCTAAAGGCTATAAGACAAAGGATTTTGGGGAATAATGAAGGAGTGGCATCTAGCAAAATAATAACTATTTAAGTTCCTGATATATGCTACTCAAGAAAGATATCATGCGAAATACTTGTATCATTTCAAACTTGTTATTGTTGGTTTTTGAGGTAAAGTCTCACCCTAGCTCAGGCTGACGTGGATTTCACTATGTAGTCTCAGGGTGGCCTCAAACTCATGCGATCCTCCTACCTCTGCTTCCCAAGTGCTGGGATTAAAGGCATGTGCCACCATGCCCAGCTTCATTTCAAATTTTTAAAATTTATTTATTTTATTGCAAGCAGAAGAGAGAGAGAGAATGGATACCCTGGGGTCTTTAGTCACTGCAGAGGAACTCCAGATACATACACTACTTTGTGCATCTGGCTTTATGTTGGGACTGGAAAATCAAACCCAGGTCTTTAGGCTTTGAAGAAAGCATGTTAACTGCTGAACCATTTCTCCAGCCGATCATTTCAAATTGTGCAGTTACATCTTAAAAAGTAGAATTACATGAGTAAGACATTCATTTTAATATATATTTTATCTAATCTAACATAAATATTATTTCAACATATAATCAATATAGAAGCACCAATGAGATATTTTATTTTAATCCTATTTTTATTTCACACTTATGGAACAGCTTCATTTCTAGGCCCTAATTACCACATAGTGGCTACTATATTGATACAGGGATTTAAGATCCCATATCTTAGTTCTACTAAAAAGGAAGGAAATAGCAAAGCCATAAAGGGTGGACCAGCTCTGTGGTATTTGCTCCAATATGTTTCCAATCCTCTTCCCTGTTATCATATATAAAAAATACTGGAGCTGGGCGTGGTGGCACACACCTTTAGTCCTAGTACTCGGGAGGCAGAGGTAGGAGGATCACTGTTGAGTTCCAGGCCATCCTGAGACTCTAAAGTGAATTCCAGGTCAGCCAGGGCTAAAGTGAGACCCTACCTTGAAAAACAAAACAAACAACAACAAACACTTTGAAGGTATGGTATGAGATGCCCACCATAACCTCTTCATGTGGAGCCTTGCTGGAGGAGGTGTGTTGCTGGGGAAGGCTTTGAGGTCTTACAGAACAACTCCCTCCCTGTCAGAGCTTAGCTCACTTTTGCTGCTTTCTGCTAGCTGCTGTGGCAAGAAGTGATTCCCAGCCTCTTCTCTACCGTCCTTTCATTGCCACAATGACCCTTTCCCTGGAGATTATAAACCAAAAGAAACTGCTTTGGTCAGGTGTCTTGTCCCAATTTGTCCCATTGTCTACTTTTGGTCAGGTGATTTGTCTCAGCGGCATGAAGGTAACTACAACAGGAGGGCATTGTCAAGCTTACTTAAGCAGAGCTCTACCTAAAATTTCAATTCCTCCCCATCTTACACACTTACACTGTAACAAAGGTTACAGTACTGTAACTTTTTTTTTTTAATTTTTTTTTGGTTCATTTTTTATTTATTTATTTGAGAGCGACAGACATAGAGAGAAAGACACATAGAGGGAAAGAGAGAGAATGGGCGAGCCAGGGCTTCCAGCCACTGCAAACGAACTCCAGACGCGTGCGCCCCCTTGTGCATCTGGCTAACGTGGGACCTGGGGAACCGAGCTTCGAACCGGGGTCCTTAGGCTTCACAGGCAAGCGCTTAACCGCTAAGCCATCTCTCCAGCCCGACAGTACTGTAACTTTTTAACATACTATATCAATTTTCTTCAGTGTCTGTCTTCCTCCCCTATAGTGCCAGGAAGAGGGAAGAAAGCTATGTTTACTTAGTTCACTATGGCATTCAAGTCATTAGACCAGTGCCTTGCATACAGTAAGTGTTTAACAGTAGCTGCTGAATGTTGGAGAGATGAACAGAGCTTTGACTCTCATAAGTTTACAGATGAGAAGAACACTGGAACCCAGTGTAAGGTGACTTTTCAAGGTCAAACAAGCTGGTCGATGGCAAAGCTATTGCAAAGACCAGAAAATTGTAAGCTACCTCTCTGATGCTTTATAGTCATTCAATGTATGAAAAGGTAGGAAATAATTTAGTTATTAGACATGAAATAGTAGTTATACTATTGACAGTACAGCATATTTTGTACTGGGTTAGAAATTCCTTGCGGGCTAATACTGCTTTATTCATCTTTTAAACCATCCTCTCCACAATTCCAAAGAATGTTTGACACATAATTGAGGTTAAATCAGTAAAAGGATGAGAGGTCAATGATATCTGTTTGTACTACGAGGTGAATTTTTTTTTTCCTGGGAAGACATAGGGAAGATGTTGCTGTATTCACCATGTATTAGCTTTCCACTGTATGCTGGAGATTTTGGAATTAAGTTGACATGTCTTCTGCTGCCATTAGCAACTAGTCTCTGGAACCAAACCACCTAAAAACTTTAGAAAAGAGTAGAATCTTCCAGAGGTGGATTTTGACAACTATGTGGTTTCTAATTCTTCTTAAAGATTTGTCAGGGCCCTGAGTGCTGTTGGGCTGAGTTAAGTTTGCAGTTTCTCTTCCTGAGCATCTTTTTTCTAGACTGATATCAATGCAGGGGTGACAATAATGCTGACTAAATAAGTAACCAACCTGCCCGTTTTATGCACCTGTTGTAAAACCCACCTATTGCAATGATGTGATAATCCTATCTGTGGGGCTTTTATGAACATAAAATACAATGTTTTAATAATGGTCATCAACATCCTTAATATTTTGACATTCCTAGAAGGATGAAAATAGGCAATTGTTCTTTTCTTTAAGTAGGAAAGGACAATGGAGAGAGACATTTGTTAGTTCACTTAGCAAATTACCAGATTACAAATACGCATCTCCACACTTTAAGGATCCCTCAGAAAGACTTTGAATAAGAATCTAATAATCTTTGATATCCTTTTGAACTAAAGGTTATATCCCCATTTAAAAGCAAACCCCAGAGAAGTCATATCTGCATAGGAAGTCCACAATCAAAAGTTTACAAAAACATGTCACTGGCATCCTACTAACTTGCTCAGCTTGAGCATATGCTGTCTGATCTGTTTTTAGAATCATAAAAAAATCTAGTGCTGGAACTTTGGGTGAATCTAAAAGTACAAACCTAGGGCAACTAGAAGCAATGCCCCTATCATTGAATTTGAAGCTTAATGGAGAATGTCAGTGACTTAAAAAAAAAATCATTTGCTTTTCTTGGATTTCTAAATGTTCTTTACTGTACCAAAGATTAAAGGCTATTAAAATTGGGCTATATTTTATAGATTAATTTGGCTAAAGGTGTTAAGATGTCTTCATTTGCTATGGCTGGAGTCCAGTACAAGGCAGAGACAGTCTTCAAGAGCTAATGCTGGCCTGGATTGGGAGCATTTTATTATCAGGCAGATGCTAACCAAATGCAGTTTGGGCTTCCATCTGTGAATTTCATCTTATATTAATCTGATTCTGAGGCAAGCCAATGTAGCTACAGAAAAATAACATAGTCTTAAAGATGAGCTGAATAGTTTAAAATTCAATCAGCCATTTGACATCCGACTACAGAAAATCATGAATCATTCTTTAGTCTTAGAGTTGTTTTCCTTTTCTATTTTTTTTTTTTTTTTTTTTTTTTTGGTATATGGGGCAGACACCACAAGGTCTCACTATGTAGCCCAGGTGGACCCCAAATTCGTGATCCCCTGGCTCCGTCTCTTGAATACTGAGCTATAGGCATGTACAAGGCACACCTGGTTTAAGCCTTAGATTTTTTTCATCTATAATAAAAAAAGAAAATGATCTGGATGTAGTGGTGCACACCTTTAATCCCAGCACTCAGGAGGCAGGAGCAGGAGGATCACTGTGAGTTCGAGGCTAACCAACTTGGGACTATAGAGGAAGTGCCTGATCGGCTTGGGCTAGAGTGAGACCCTACTTCAAAAAAAAAAAAAGAGGAAAATCCTACATGAAAGAATCTTTATGAAGCAGGGTCAGAATCAGAAGGTAGGGCTGGAGAAATGGCTTAGCGGTTAAGCGCTTGCCTGTGAAGCCTAAGGACCCCGGTTCAAGGCTCGATTCCCCAGGACCTACATTAGCCAGATGCACAAGGGGGCGCACGTCTGGAGTTCGTTTGCAGTGGCTGGAAGCTCTGGCGCACCCATTCTCTCTCTCTCCCTCTATCTGTCTTTCTCTCTGTGTCTGTCGCTCTCAAATAAATAAATAATAAAAAAATTAAAAAATAAAAAACAAATTTGAATCAGAAGGTAGGCTCAACTTCGCGGGCAATTGTTTACCACAGTGACATGAAGAAGGGATCTGTGACAGATTGTCAAGGGCAGTGACGGAAAGCATCAAAAAGCAAAGCTCCTAGAGTCAGGAAAGACGCACCCCTCGGGCACCCCCTCCACAACTTTGAAATCGGCTGCATCAATAGATGATGAGGCCTCAAGAAGTACTGTAGTGGAATAAAGATGAGGAAGAAAAAAGGTGAGAGAGATCCTGAAAAAAAATATATATATAAGACTAGGTGAAGGCAAAGATGGTGATGAACGCTGGGAGGGGAGAGTAGGAAGTCCTCAGAGATGACATGTTAGGGGGACGAGATGGCAAACACTGACCTGGCTTCTGGTGATGTGGCCCCAGGAATATGGAGATACCCAGATTTAGAGATTGAATATGGTGTTAATAGCTGAAGCCATTGGAACAGATAAGCTTCCCCAGAGAGTATGGCTCATGATTTAAGATGGGCTATTGAAGAATTGTTAAATGTGATAATGTAATGTATGTATGGTGCTTGACACAGGGACTTGCAAAGAGTAAAAGAACGATATGATACTTTTTAATACTAAGAGTAAAGATTATACTTTTATTTATTATTATTATATTTTATTTTATTTTGGTTTTTCGAGGTAGGGTCTCACTCTAGCCCAGGCTGACCTGGAATTCACTATGTAGTCTCAGGGTAGCCTTGAACTCACAGTGATCCTCCTACCTCAGCCTCCCGAGTGCTGGGATTACCACCATGCTCGGCTTTTTAAATATGATACTTTTTAAGAACAGAGCTGCAAAATAGGCAGGGTAGTAAATGACAAAAATCCCTGCACTTGAGAGGTTGAGGCAAAAAGATCACGAGTTCAAGCCTAACCTGGGAAGTACAGTCAGCCTAAGGCCAAAAACCCTGTCTCAAATAGGAACTGGGCATGTGATTCAGTGACAGAGTATTTGTCTCACATGCAAAAGCCCCTGGGTTTGATCCACAACATGTGACAGAGAAAGAGAAAGAGAAGAAGGAAGAGGTGAAGGAGAAGAAAGAAGGAGGAAAGAAAAAAAAGTAGGAGAAGGAGGAAGAAGAAGAGGAGGAAGAACAGTAGGGGGATGGTTTTAAAAGATAGGGCAGGGCTGGAGAGATGGCTCAGCAGTTAAAGGCACTTGCTTGCAAAGCCTAAGACCTAGATTCAATTCTTCAGTGCTCATGCAAAGCTGGATGTACAAAGAGGTGCCTGCTTTTGGAGTTCTTATGCAGTGGCAGGAGGCCCTGGCACACCCATACTCACTCTCTCTGTCTGTCTCTTTATCTGTCTCTCTCTCTCAAATAAATAAATTAATGAAATATTTCTTAAAAGATAGGGGTCAGAGAGAATTTCCAAAGGAAAAGGAAGCTCTAATTTTTTTCTAATAGCAGAGTGTGGTCTGAGTGGTCAGGGAGCCAGGCCTCAGGGCAAGGGTATCTCAGGGTTCCCAAGGGCTATCCTCTACTTAATTCCTAATGATAGCGTTAGCTCGGAATGTTAACAGCTTTGATGGTAGGTTGAACTCCCAAGAGCTATATTAATTGATCATTCAGACATTAGCAGGGAATGATGTAAACTATGAGCCATAGACCTCTGGTTTCAAAGCCAGCATGTGTAAGAGTTCACCACCCTTCTCCTAGCCATTTACAGTGCTCTGGCTTCGGTTGAGTATCACGGCAATTAGCATCAGACAGAACAAGGATCTCTGCTTAGTGGTTTTCCTTTAGCTTCTTGCCCACTTGATCTCAGATCTATATACCGAGACAGCCCTCTAATCGAACAGTCCCTGGGGCCTCTTCAATGTTACAGTGCCCATGATACCCACATAGGTAGTTACTAGTACACAAAGCCACTCATTCATTTGACATGTATTGAGCACCTGTTTTGATCCAGGACAACATCACCCACACCCAGACAGAGAAGGGCACAGAGAACAGCGAGTCGATGAACAGGGAGGGGACTGGAGAGAAAATAATTGCTAAAGGCGAAAGAGATACAGGCTGTGAATAACAATGCCGCGAAGCATTTAACTCTTCATCCGTCTTCATAAGCTCTCTCCAGTTTATAGCAGAGAAGACAATTAGATGTGTAGGATACTCAATCCTAATTTCGGAATTCAGGAAGGAATTAATGGCTCCATAAAAGAAGGGTTTTTCTACTTTTCCTGTATCCATCCGGCAGAAGCCCAAACGTCTCTGATAAGGTCGGGAGAGAAAAATATGAGAATTGCCAAAACAAGCTCAACAGACAGGAACAGAATTTTACTGGCAGAAATTAGAAATTGTTCTTTCTCACCCCACCAACACATAAGTAATAAACGCAGAGCTACCTTCTGCTGCCTTTATAGGCTGTTACAAAACTGACGCCTCGGGGGGCAGAAGCGAAACCCACCATGCAATCAAAGTGGGGGTACCCTACCCAGAGCAACTGGAGCTATGACCAAAGTTATTTTCCCTCCTGGTATCTTAAATATCGTCCCAATAACATAAATTCATTAATAAATGAAGCTAAGACTTTTTAGCCCTCACAAAAATCTCCCAAACAAATTCAAATGTGTATGATGAGATCTTAAAAATTCATAAAAATTGGTACATACGAACTAGTTCAAGTGAGCGTCCCAAGCACGAGGCATGATGTTTCAGAGGGCACTAGGAATTTATAATAGCATTCTGTTTTTGTTTAGCTCAAAGTTCTAGTATAATGAATGCCAAGTACTTCCATATTTCAAAGCGAGGTGCTACAAGCCCAAAGAGCTTGCAAGTTCGGGAAAATTAATGGATCACCTATCCCTCTGCCTATAAAAAACAATTGCGGATTCTGAGAGCGGTTTTGTTTTATCGTGAATTGTATTGTATTGCTGGGGATAAAACCCAGAGGGTTGCATGCATGCCCATTAGGTAAGTGACCTAACACTGAGCTACATCTCCAGCCCCTGGAGGGGGTTTTGGAGATTAAAATAAAAGAAAAAAAAAAAAGGCTTTTAGAATGAGTTGTGCAGCTAAAATTTTATTTCCTTTCCTTGTCAAGGCTGCCTTTGCTTCTCCGTGAAACCCCTACTGCATCTCCAGCCCAGCTAACATGAGAAATTCAAAAAGGTTTGAAGCTGCCTGAAGTAGCATGGGACATTTGAACAGCACTATAGCTGGTAGGTAACTACATCTCCATTGACAAGAGGACCAAGGGGCTTGTCTGGGCATGGAAGGAAAAAGCTGTTAGCCCTGTAACTGGTTGAGACAGTGCCCGGAAGGAGCTCTGTGAGAGTAAGACAGCCTCTGGCAAAAACAAAAAACAAAACAAAACCTCTCACGCCGGAGTTAAGGCTCAGCGGTTAAGGCATTTGCCTGCAAAGCCAAAGGCCCCCCAGTTCAATCCCCCAGGACCCACGTTAGCCAGATGCACAAGGGGGCGCATGCATCTGGAGTTCGTTTGCAGTGGGTGGAAGCCCTGGCGCTCCCATTCTCTCTCTCTCTTTTTTCTGTCAAATAAATAAATGAATAAAAATAAAATATCTTTTAAAAACTCTCAGGTGTCTCAGACTTTTGCTGCCCCATGCCTCTCCTGTCTCTGCACACCAATATTAAAGGAGCAGAGAGAACTTGGTGAGAGGAGCAGAAAAGAAAAGCACCCCCACGCTCCTGCCCACAGCCCCCCCCCGCACCAAAACCTTCCAGCTGGAGCAAGTCCATGTGAAGGAAAAGAAGCTGTAACTTTGAATGAGGCTCAGAATTCCTACTTCCACTAGTCTAGATATAGTAATTAGTGAATGAAGACAGTTTTAGTTAAGTAAAAAAAAAAAAATCAGAAGAGACAGACTTTATTATCTAACTACAAACATGTAAGCTGTGAAGTCTAGGTTTTTGTCCGAGAGCAGAGAAAGAAGTAATGGCCAAAGGACAGGCAGGGCAAGTATGAAGTTATGATAAAGTTGTTTTCTGATGAGACTCTACCTTTTCACATCTGTCCAGAGCCCTTGAGGAAAGAAACCATGTCTGTTCCTTATAACTCTAGCTCATTCCTAATTCCTAACCATCTGTAATTAAGGCAAGGAAGAGTAAGTATTTGACCAAAGATAGTCAGGCAATAGGCCAGAATGAGACCTGTGCATAAAGCTAAGGCCTACAGGGAGACCCTGTCTCAAAACCAGTTTAGCCAGGCATGGTGGCTCACGCCTTTAATCTTAGCACTGGGGAGGCAGAGGTAGGTGGATGCCTGTGAGTTCAAGGCCACCCTGAGACCACATAGTGGATTCCAGGTCAGCCTGGGCGAGAGTAAGACCCTACTTCAAAAACAAAAACAAAAAAGCAGAAAATGATAAGGACAGTCAATTTTGCATAGGAATCTGAGGGAAAACAAGAAAAATACATAAACAAGAGAAGTAGTGTGCTTAGTCATTGGAAGTGAAACTAAGATATTCATTTATCCAAGGATTATTTACTGTGGGAACTCCTCTGTGTTATAATAAGAACCCTATCTTGGGCTGGAGAGATGACTTAACAGTTAAGCACTTTCCTGTGAAGCCTAAGGACCCCTGTTTGAGGCTCCATTCCCTAGGATGCACATAAGTCAGATGCACAAGGTGGTGCATGCATCTGGAGTTCATTTGCAGTGGCTGGAGGCCCTGGTGTGCCCATTCTCTCTCTATATATATCTGCCTCTTTCTCTCTATGTCTGTCACTCTCAAATAAATAAAAATAAACAAAAAAATTCTTTACAGAGCTAACCTTCTAGTGAGGGAGAGGATACAAGACAGCCAAATAAGTGAAATAATCACAAATGATTAGCACTGCCATAAAGGAAGTGAAGGAAATATTTGGAACAGGAAGAGGGAGACCTAGTCTGCCCACGGGGTGGTCTGGAAAGGGCTGTCTGCAGTGTGATGTTCACACTGAAGACCTGAAGGGTAGCAGATACAGGTTTGTATAGAGCTGGGGAAAGGGTGCCCCAAACAGAGAGAAAAAAAAAAAAATGCAAAAAACAAAAAAGAAAAAAACACCGAGAAAGGAAATTGCTCAGCACATTCCCAGAGCTGACAGAGGGCCAGGTCAACTGAGACAGAGTGAGCAAGAGAGAAGGTGAGATCAGAGAAGGAGACACGTGCCAAATCATGCAGAGACTGGGGAGCCATGGTGGGCACCCCACAGCCTGGTGAGAGAGGACTACAGCCAGTGTGGAAAACACTGGGTGAAGTAAACCTTCCAAAAGAAAACCGTTTAGCCAGGCATGGTAGCACATGCCTTTAATCCCAGCCCTCAGGAGGAAGGGGTAGGAGGGTTTGCCATGAATTCAAGGCCAACTTGAGAATCACTTCATAGTGGATTCTAGGTCAGCCTGGGCTAGAGTGAGACCCTACCCTGAAAAAAGAGAGAGAGAAAGAGAGAGAGAGAGTTCAAACTGAACAGTAACTAAGGCTACCTGGAAAAATGGGTGGCTAACGATTAGAGCCATATCCATGTAAGATTTCCGTGAACAATGGCTCTCATATATAATGGTCGTCTTGTGGAGTGGAAAATTCCTATACCTGATGCCATGACAGCACAATTCATTACTCACACAACTGTGGCGATGTTGGTATAAACAGATGTGCTGTGCTATCAATCATGTAAAAAAATGATGTACACTACATGACATTTGATAATGATGGTGTTATAGTTCTCTTTTTTTTACTGGGATAAGCTCTATGTTGGCAGAGGAAGTAATGGCATGAGCAGAGCCCAGACAGCACCCCTTTGCCACAGCAGGCAGCAAAAGGCAGCAAGAGAGTGAGCCCCACTCTAGCAAGGAGAAGCTGGCTATAGCACCCCTAAGTCTGTCCCCAATAGCACACCTCTTTCAGAAAGGCTCCACCCCCCATATTGCCATTAGCTGGGGAATCAAGCATTCCGGACACGTGAGTTTATGGGGGACACCTGATTTTAAAACACCACAATAAGCCGGGCGTGGTGGCGCACGCCTTTAATCCCAGCACTCGGGAGGCAGAGGTAGGAGGATCGCCGTGAGTTCAAGGCCACCCTGAGACTACAGAGTTAATTCCAGGTCAGCCTGGACCAGAGTGAGACCCTACCTCGAAAAACAAAAAAAATAAATAAATAAATAAATAAATAAATAAAACACCACAATAAATGACTTTGGTCTATGTCTATATGATACTTGTTATTATTTTAGGTGTATTTCTTTTACTTATAAAAAACACTTATTGTAACAGTGCCCCCCCCCCAATCTCTCTCTTTGTCTATGTAGTTTTTAGAGATAGTGTCTCACTATGTAGCCCAAGCTGGCCTTGAACTCCTTATTCTCCAGCTTCAGCACCCTGAATGCTAAGATTTCAGGTGTGTGTCTCTATGCCCAGTTCTTCCCTTTCTCTTGAAGCACTTTTGAATGATTGGCTAGTACCATCTAGGTTTTGTAAGCACACTCTATGGTGTTCACAAAATGATGAAATTGCCCAAGAATGTATTTCTCGTAGTTTGCAGTGGCTGGAGGCCCTGGCACACGCATTCTCTCTCTCTCTACCTGCCTTTCTCTCTCTCTCTCAAATAAATTAAAATAATATATTTTAAAAAGAGTATATATAAACCAGGTGGGGTGTTGTACCCCTTTAATCCCAGCACTTGAGAAGCAGAGGTAGGAGGATTGCTTGAGTCTGTGGCCACCCTGAGACTACATAGTGAATTTCAACCTGGGCTAAAGTGAGACCCTACCTCAAAACACCCAAAAAAAAAAAAAAAAAAAGAGTATATATAATTTTCCTGATATCTTCCACCACAGACACAGAAGCAAAAAAGTTCCCATATAATGTTCATAATGATGTGGCTCCATATTTGGAGAGTCTCTTAAAATCATGAAACAAGTCTCAAGTTTGTAATCACTAATAAGGAAAACGAACATAATATAATAAAACTTCTTATTTGGACTTTATAATTATAAATGTAAAACAAATGAGAGTCACATAAAACTAGTGAGAGATTTATATTATATTTGGGAAACTAATGCATCAATATCTGGCTTGATGGAAAGAGTTACAATCCTCAATGCGTTCTCAAGATGCTCATTAGATATTTAATTTTATTTTTAGCATGCTTTCCTTTTGAAAATAGTTTCTCGCAAGTGTAGGTGCTGTCCAAAAGCAATAACAGGGCTGGAGACATGACTTAATGGATAAGGTGTTTGCCTGTGAAGCCTAAAGATCCAGGTTCTATTCCCTAGTATTCACATAAGCCAGATGTACAAGGTGGTACATGCATCTGGAATTTGTTTGCAGTGGCTTGAGGCCCTGGCATGCCTGTTCTCTCTCTCTCTCTATCCCTCTCTCTATCTGCCTCTCTCTCTCTCTCAGATGAATAAAAATATTTATTTCAAAAAGGTAATGACAGGCATTAAGCATGACCATGAAATGAGGGTATTTGCCTCTGGGAAGATAAGGCCTAGAAAAGTTTAGTAAAGAGTAATGATCAAAATATTTTTTAGGGAACTGGGAACTGGCTTAGCGATTACAGCCTTTGACTCTGAAGCCAAAGGACCCGGGTTCGAATCCCCAGGATGCACACAAGCTCAATGCACAAGGGGACGCTCATGTGGCCTAGAGCACCTGGTGTGCCCATACCCTGCATCTGTCCCTTTCTCTTCCGCCGGGTGTGGTGGCGCACACCTTTAATCCCAGCACTTGGGAGGCAGAGGTGGGAGGATCATTGAGAGTTCTAGGCCACCCTGAGACTCCATAGTTAATTCCAGGTCAGCTTGGACCAGAGTGAGACCCTACCTTGAAAACAAAACAAAACAAAGGGAAAAAAAAAGATACTTTTTAATTGAATTCCATCTTAATAGTGTTATGTATTCCAATTGAAAATTGGCAGATGAATGCCGGGTGTGGTGGCGCATACCTTTAATCTCAGCCCTCGGGAGGCAGAGGTAGGAGGATTGCCGTGAGTTTGTGGTCACCCTGAGACTCCATAGTGAATTCCAGGTCAGTCTGGGCTAGAGTGAGACCCTACCTCGAAAATCCAAAAAAAAAAAAAAAAAAGAAAGAAAAAGAAAAAGAAAATTGGCAGATGATATATTCATGTCAACTGAGACTTGACCTCACAGCAGCTATTGTTACTTGCATAATATTGTGTCCATCAATATGTCATCATGAAAGATGAAAGAAGGCAAAAGCCAGGCATCAAAATAGAAGAGGGACTAGCTGGAAGGAGAAAAGGGTTCAGTAGAGGAGATATGGGGAAGTAGGGACAAGAGAAAGTTATGGAAAGGGATTATGATCAATATACATAATATACATATAATGAAAATGTCAAAGAATTTTATTTATTTATTTATTTGTTTATTTATTTATTTACAAGCAGAGAGACACAATGAGAGCACCAGGTCCTGTTCCCTCTGCAAGTGAACTCCAGATGTATGTACCACTTTGTGCATCTGGCTTTATGTGGTTACTGGGAAATTGAACCTAAACCATCAGGCTTTAGAAACAAGCACCTTAAATGCTGAGCCATCTCTCCATCCCCAAGAATACTTTAAATAACATTAATGCCTATCACTTGCATCCCTAAACTAGCAGTATGATAGCAACATCTTACCAAATGTGGAATATCATTAAAGATATGTGTATAATATTTTTAAAATAATTAAATAAAACCAGAACAAAGCTGGGCATGGTGGCACATGCTTGTCTCAACACTTAGGAAAGCAGAGAGGAGGCTCATCTTCAGTTGCATAGCAAGTTTGAGGCCAGCCTGAGCTACTTGTGAGCCTGTGTCAAAAAACCAAACAGTAAAAGTTAATAATAATAATAATAAAGAACCAGCCAGGCATGGTGGCGCATGCCTTTAATCCCAGCACTCGGGAGGCAGAGGTAGGAGGATTGCCGTGAGTTCGAGGCCACCCTAAGACTCCATAGTTAATTCCAGGTCAGCCTGGGCTAGAGTGAGACCCTACCTCGAAAAACCAAAAATAATAATAATAATAATAATAATGAACCAAATACAAATTCTAGATTTGAAAAGAATAACTGAAATAGAAATTTTACTTCTAACTTGAATAGGAGAAACAAAATCAACAAACTTGAAGATAAATCAATTCATAGTATCTAATTTAAGGAGCAGGAATAAAATACAATTAATAAATGAACAAAATGTCAGAGGACTACAGGACACCATGAAGCATATCTGCATATGTATAATGAGAAATGAAAAGTAGAAAAGAGGAAAATAATTAATATAATAAGCAATGCCTTCCATTTCAAAAGCATTCAACACATCCAAGAAAGTCAACGAACTCCAAATAGGATATTACATATATTCTCAAAGAGAACTAAATGAAACATATCATGAAAACTCTGGAAAACCAAAGACACATGATATTTCAAGCAATAAGTCAAGCAACTTATCATGTACAACGTAGTCTCACTATCAGAAATAATGGAGGCCAGTGAGGAAAGCTGACTTGGCTGGTGTGGTAAAGAGAAGCCAGCTTGTTTACATGCTTATTCCGTGACTCCTTGCCCTAAGCAGAAAGTGCCTTTCAGGATCTAGTTTTAGAAGTTTATTACATATGTCTGGTTCTCAATTCCAACAGCTTAATGGAGAACTAAACAAAATACTAGGTTCTACCCTAAAAAGAAAAAAAAAAAAAAAAAGAAACAATAGAGGCCACAAGATAGTCATATGACGCAATCAGAGTGCTAAAAGAAAACAACTGTCAATTATAAATTCTATATCCAGAAAAATTAACTGTTGAAATAAAAAAAAGAGGAATTAAAGTACTTTCCAATAAATAAAAACTGAGAGAACTTACATGTCTGCATTTTAAGAAATAACCAAAAGATCTTCCAAATAAAATGAGCAAAATGTTTGACAGTAATTCAAATCCTATGAAAAAAAATTAAAGTTAATTGTGTACATAGATAACTATAAAAGACAATGCAAGTGCATTTTGTTTGATTTATTTGATTTAAAATATATTTTCATAAATCAGTAATTATATAATGACAATGACTATGATTACATAGAAATATAATTTATATGACAAAAAAGAAAGCACTGAAGGGAATAGAGCTATTTTAGAATATTTTATGTATTATTGAAATTAAGGGCTGGAGGGATGGCTTAGCAGTTAAAGCATTTGTCTGCAATGCCAAGGGACCCAGGTTCAATTACTCATGTCCCATGTAAGCCAGATGCACAAAGGGGTGCATGTGTCTGCAGTTAGTTTGCAGTGGCTGGAGCCCTGGCATGCTCATTCTCTCTCTCCCTCTCTTTGTCCCTCTTTCTCTCTGTCAAATAAATAAATAAATAAGTAAATAAAAGTAAAAAGAAGAAATTAAGTTAGCATTAATCTGAACTAAATCATTAAAACTACAATTTTAATTATAATCACCAAGGTAACCATTAATAAAATAACAAGAAATTATGTAAAAGAAATGACAGAATAAGATTGCACACTGGAAAATATGTATTTAACAAAAAAGAAAGCAACAATAAAAAGCTATAGGAACAAAAATATAGCAAAATAGCATATATAAGCCCTACCTTCACAACAGTTACATTATAGGTTAATGAATTGAGCATTTCAATCTAAAGGATTGAAGAGGTAAGTCAGAAATTTTCCTGTGCCTATTTTCCTTCAGATTTTCTCAACAAATAATCTAATATATTACAATAAGAGGATCAGGGGGCTGGCAGATAGCTCAGTAGAAGTGCTAACCTTATAAGCACGATGAACTGAGTGCAATCCCCAGGACGCATGTAAAAATACCATGCCTGGCGGTAATGCAGCTGTGCTCCCAGCACTGGGGAAGTGGAAATAGGGACAGGAGGATTCCTGGGGCTTGCTGACCAACCAATCTAGCCTAATTAGTAAGCATCAGGTGGGCTGGAGAGATGGCTTAGCGGTTAAGCACTTGCCTATGAAGCCTAAGGACCCTGGTTCGAGGCTCGGCTCCCCAGGACCCACATTAGCCAGATGCACAGGGGGCGCACGTGTCTGGAGTTTGTTTGCAGTGGCTGAAGGCCCTGACATGCCCATTCTCTCTCTCTCGCTATCTGCCTCTTTCTCTCTGTCTGCCACTCTCAGATAAATAAATAAAAATAAACAAAAAAAAAATTTTAAGTAAGCTTCAGGCCAAAGGGAGACCCTGTCTCAAAAAAAAAAAAAAAAAAAGAGCAATGTTCCTAAGAAATAACACCCAAGTTTGTCCTACTCTCTCTCTCTCTCTCTCTCTCTCTCTCTCTCTCTCACACACACACACACACATGCATGCATCATTACTTTTTACTACTAAACTTGCTAGGGATCATGAAAAATTGTCATTGCTCTAACTCCAAACATGTAACAATCAACATGCTCAATTTATTATGTTAAGTGCTATAGAAATGTCATTGAGAATTAACAGAGGCTTTCACTGAGCAAAATAAGCCTATCAATATGAGACCAAAAAAAATGACATATTCAAAAGCGAAGTCTTGATCTCTCCTCTCTCCTACTTAAATACCTTCTTTCCTGATCTTCCTAGACAATGACAACATCCAGTTTCTCATGTCACAGAAAGTTTAAGTCATCATTGATACCTTTTCCCTTCCACATTCAGCAT
Source organism: Jaculus jaculus (assembly GCF_020740685.1). Lineage (NCBI taxonomy): Eukaryota > Metazoa > Chordata > Mammalia > Rodentia > Dipodidae > Jaculus > Jaculus jaculus. Next base: position 161,092,780 of record NC_059105.1, read on the forward strand.
CTAATCCATATGTAAAGTCTTCAGAACTCATCCGAATCCAGCCACTTTCTGCCTCTCTTCTCCTTTAAACTATCAGCAATTGTATCTGAAATACAACACTGACCTTCTAGCTGGGTTCTCTGCTGTTACCTGAATAGTCTAGTCTCCACAGCCCGTGGAATGGCACTGGGAAGTTGTGAATTAGATAATGGCTGTTCTGACCATGACCCCAGAAACCCTATTGAAATCTGGTCCCTGGATGCTTTTATGACCCTGTTACCTGTGAATTTTCTCTGCTCTCAGCACCCCAAGCACAACTGATTTCTGTGTTGAGCTTAACACAACAAATATGTTCTTGACTTAGGGTCCTTGTTCTTTGATGGCTCTTGGCCAGGGACACTCTTACCCCATGGGTCCAACACTCAATTCATTCAGGTCTACTGCAGTTAGCCTCCCCGAGAGGCTTTCTCTGCCTATTCTATCAAAAGTTGTATCTTGCTATTTCCATCTTCTCTATCTGCTTTATTTTCCTCCCTAGCATTTATCACTACTTGACATCACACATTTATCATGCTTATTGCCTGTCTCTTCCCATTAAAGTTTGAACTCCATACTTTTGTCTCTTTTGTTCACTGTTACGTTTGTGGTACCCACAGCAGTTCCCGGCATATGGCAAAATGGAAATTAACTATTGAACGGACACATTACTGAGGGGTGGGGGCTGAAACGGCAGTAGGGGTGGAGAAGAGTCAGGTTAAAGTGAACGTTCAAGGAAGACATAAATAAACGGCGTTCTTAGGACCAAATCCAGCCTTTAACATCCTGGGCCATTTCCAGTTACTTCAGTCTTTATTAGAGCATAGCAACATGCCCATTTGCATATATTCCATGGCTCCTTTCATGCTATAATAGCAGAATTAAGTAGCTGCAGCAGAGATGGTGTGGTCCCAAAAGATGAAAATATTTGCTATCTGGGCCTTCACTGAAAGTGGGCTGGCCATTAGTTAGCATACCTGAGTGTCAGCCAGGCGTGGTGGCACACTCCTTTAATCCCAGCCCTCTGGAGGCAGAGGTAGGAGGATCGCCATGAGTTTGAGGCCACCCTGAGACTACACAGTGAATTCCAGGTCAGCCTGGGCTAGAGTGAGACCCTACCTCAAAAGAAACAAACAACAGCAACAAAAAATCTGAGTGGCCATGCCCACTCTAGGGCATATACTTCTGTCTTCTTGCATCTCTCCACTCCTCTTAATATTTGTACTGAAATCTGTATCAGAACCTTTTTTGTATGCATATGTGTATGGAGTGTGTGTGTGTGTGTGTGTGTGTGTGTGTGTGTGTGTGTGTGCATGCAAGGACAACTTTGGTGTCATTGTTAGGAACACTTCACCTTTTCCTTTTAAGACAATGTCTCTCATCGGCCTCATGCTCACCAAAACTAGGCTAGACTAGCTGGCTAGAGAATCGTAGGGACCCTCCTGTACCTGTACCCCCACCCCCCACATTAGTGCTGGAATGACAAGTGTGTGTCACCACACATATCATTTTTATATAGGTCCGGGGGACCAAACTCAGGTCCTAACGCTTGTGAGGCAAGCACTTCGCCAGAAATATTCCCAGCCCTCAAACTTTTTTTCCTCTTAAGGAATTCCAACTTTGCTTCAACAATCAGATACCTGAGTAAGGTGTGTACTAGTCCCTGACTTTCATACTTGATATGTTCTTAATTGCATGTAAAAAAAGTGTTTAATTACATGTGAAAATAACGCTGGATTGTAAAGAGGATCTGAGCTGTGATCACAGGAATCCAGCCGTCGTATATTATTGGGGAAAGAATAACTGCGTTTTCTAAATAACAATTGTGTTATCTTCCCTAGAGCAGTTCCTGTTTCTTGTTATAGTCTATTAAGTTAATCTCGGGACTCTGTGTTCTCCAGTTACCACGTGACCCCTTGCATGGCTACTCTTGGAGCAATTAAATGTGGACTTTAATTCAGACAGATAAATGATGAAATCCTTCAACAAGTCATCACACATATTGTTGCTCCTGCTGCTTGATGAGATTTAATATTCTTAAGGTAATGAATTTATTATTCAAAAAATCAATATTCAAAGCAAAAGAAAATCAAATCAACTTCAAAATTTTAGATCAAATGTCCTCTCCTCCATGAGGGAGTCTATGACCCATTAGATGCAATTAACCTCAACCTCTTGTGTCTCCTATAGAATCTAGGTTTTCTTCTAACGAATTCAACATATAAACCTTGCTTTGAGATTACCTGTGAATAGATTAATTCCCTTCTCTAAAATATGAGCTCTTTAATGCTGTAGTTTTTAAAAAAATTATTATTGTTTATTTATTTAAGAGCAAGAGAGAGAGAGAGAGAGAGAGAGAGAGAGAGAGAGAGAGAGAATGAGCATGCCAAGGCCTCCAGCCACTGCAAACGAACTCCAGAGGCATGTGCCCCTTTGTGCATCTAGCTAACATGGGTCCTGGGGAATCGATCCTCGAACCGGGGTCCTTAGGCTTCACAGGCAAGCACTTAACTGCTAAGCCATCTGTCCAGCCCACTATAGTTTTTTTTCTTAGGTGCCAGTACAATATCTGACGCCCAATAAGTACTCAATAAATGTTTGTTGAGGAGAGTTAACTTAGGCCCCACCACATCTTTTCTTTTCCATCATAGAGGTTGTCAGATCTGCCTCAAGCACCTCTCCCATGGGGCCTCTCCATACTATGACTTGAACATGGCCCTAAAAAGTTAATGCATCTTTTGGCAATATTAATCCCCTAACTCAGATGTTAATGGCATTAGGAGGGAGGGCACTTTGGAAGACAATAAGGATTAAATACAGTCATGAATATGGGGTCCCGGTGACAGCATTACTGGTTTTATAAGAAGCATCAGAGAGACCTGAGCCAGCATGTTTATAGTCTGACCATTGGGTGCCTTCTACCATGTTATAGAGAAGCTAGAATGTCCTCACCAGGTGCTAACGAGATTCTAGCATCATCCTTTTAGACTTCTTAGCCTCCGTAACTGTGAGCCAAATAAACTTCTTTATAAATCACCCAGACTTGGGTATTTTGTTACATCAACAGAAAAGGACTAAGATATAACTCTTTCTATCCTCAATTGATTGGCTCATTTATGGATCAACATAAAGTGTGTGTGTGTGTGTGTGTGTGTGTGTGTTTGTGTGTGTGATATGTATATATAACATTGAAATTCTTTTTTGTTGTTGTTGTTGTTGTTGTTTGAGGTAGAGTCTCACTCTAACTCAGGCTGACCTGGAATTTACTATGCAGTCTCAGGGTGGCCTTGAACTCATGGCGATTCTCCTACCTCTGCCTCCCGAGTGCTGGGATTAAAGGTGTGCACCACCATGACTGGCTGAAACTTTTAAATATATGTTTTCTTCAATCTCTAAAACTTCTCACTTTGTGATGCTTTTCTTCACTAGAAAGTTTTCCCTTAATGTCTTTCTCCATCCTTAAATTATATTCACCTTTATGCACTCTACTAGACAATGAAACAGGAAAGAGAGAAAAGAACTTTTATTTCTCTATATCCCCTATCTCCCTTCCTCTGGGTTTCATCGATCCACAGTGCTTGAAATCAGTCTTGGCAAGAACTGCCTGCTCAGAAGTCAGCAGCTTCCTTGGCCTGAAGTTTAAAGCTCATAAAAGAAAGAGTCTCTTCATAGTACCACCCTTCTCAGAATATAGCCTTAGCTATAAGAATGTAAGAGTCACATATTTATAAAACAAATGTGGGCTAGGGAGGTTGCTCAGTGGTTAAAGGCACTCGTTTGCAAAGCTTGATGGTCCAAGGTTCAATTTCTCCATACCCATGTAAAGCCAGATGCACGATGTGGTGCATGTGTCTGGACTCGGTTTGCTGTAGCAAATGTCCTGGCATGTCTGTAGTTTGTTTCTCTGTATATTTCTCTATCAAAAAATAAGTCTGTGCATGAAAGTGTAAGGGGGAAGTTAGGAAGAGAAAAGGGATCAGCTGGAGTAGAGGAGGATAAAAGAGGGTAATGGGGGTGAATGTGATCCAAATATGTGATATATGTATGAAAATATCACAATGGAACCTATTGCCATGTATAGTTAATATATGCTAATAAAACTTTTTTTTTTTTTTTTTCTGGAGGTAGAGGCTTACTCTACCCCAGACTGACCAGAAACTTTAAAAAAAAAGTCTGTAAATATATCTTTAAAAAGCAAATATATGGGCTGGAGAGATGGTTTAGTGGTTAAGCGCTTGCCTGTGAAGTCTAAGGACCCTGGTTTGAGGCTCGATTCCCCAGGTCCCACATTAGCCAGATGCACAAGGGGGCGCATGCGTCTGGAGTTCGTTTGCAGTGGCTGGAAGCCCTGGTGTGCCCATTCTCTCTCTCTCTCTCCCTCTATCTGTCTTTCTCTCTGTGTCTGTCACTCGCAAATAAATAAATAAAAATAAACAAAAATTTTTTAAAAAGTAAATATAAGCTAGGCGTGGTGGAGCACGCCTTTAATCCCAGCACTCGGGAGACGGAGGTAGGAGGATCACTGTGAGTTTGAGGCCACCCTGAGACTACAGAGTTAATTCCAGGTCAGCCTGGACCAGAGTGAGACCCTACCTCGAAAAAACAACTAAAAAAAAAAAAATGTAAATGGCTCACTAGTCAAAGGCACTTGCTTGCAAAGCCCAATAGCCTGTGTTTGATTCCTCAGCACTCATATAAAGCCAGATGCCCAAAGTGGAGCACGCATCTGGAGTTCATCTGCAGTGGCAGAAAGCCCTAACGTGCCCATTCTTTCTCTATTTCTTTTTTCTTAAATGATTTTATTTTTTATTTAAAGGAGATACAGCAGGAGAGCGAAAGCAAGAGAGAGAGAGAGAGAGAGATAATTGGCGCATCAGACCTTAGCCACTGCAAACGAACTCCAGACACATGTGTCACTTTGTGTACACGTGCCGCCTGTGCGCAGTGCGTCACCCTGGACATCTCGTTTACATGGGTTCCGGGGAGTCGAACCTGGGTGCTTAGGCTTTGGACGCAAACGCCTTAAGTGCTAAATCATCTCCCCAGCCCTGTTTCTCTATTTCTTTCTCTCTGCTTATAAATAAATAAAAATATTTTAAATATATATATATATGTATATATATATATTTTGTTCATTTTTTTATTTATTTGAGAGCGACAGACACAGGGAGAAAGACAGATAGAGGGAGAGAGAGAGAATAGGCGCGCCAGGGCTTCCAGCCTCTGCAAACGAACTCCAGACGCGTGCGCCCCCTTGTGCATCTGGCTAACGTGGGACCTGGGGAACCGAGCCTCGAACCGGGGTCCTTAGGCTTCACAGGCAAGCACTTAACCGCTAAGCCATCTCTCCAGCCCTAAATATATATTTTTACACTACATATATAACACAAAACAAACTCATGAGCATCCTATGGTCATGAAAATGGGAACTTGCGAGAATAGAGATTCCCATCATATCCTTCCTTGGCCTTGAACCAACTTCGCTACCTTTGGCAAGTGGCCCACAGGGAGGGCGGAAGTCTCATGCTTCCTTCCTGGCTCCAGGCCTGTGCCTGGGGCCCTTCTGCCCTTGTGCTGCTAGGCATGATGCTCAGTGTTCTAGCTTCCTAGGCACATACAGATGCAGCTGCCAGACTGGAAGGGAGGAAGATTGGATTTCAGCTTCCAACTTGAGAACGTCCCCACTGCTTTGACCTTGAACAAAGCTGTTTTACTTTCTCGCCAACCCTCAGTCCACAGAGTTTTCTTTCAGCAGCGTCTTTTGATGTATTTCTGCAGGACTTTTTCCTTTATTTCTTCTCTGTAGCCTCTCATCTTGCCTGGCCTTGTGCCCTGACCCTGTCCAAACCCAGCAGGGCCTCCAAGCCAACCAGAATAATAAGGATGGGCAGGAAGGCAGGGCTGCAGCAAGCTGGCTCTTGGCAGGATGACAGGCAGCAGGAAGGACCAGCATCTGGGAGGTAACCTGGGCTACCTGACCCATCTCTCCAAGCCTGAGAATTGTCTTGACCCTTATAAATGCAGAGAGAACCGGTCTATTATTGAGGTGGGATCAGCTCTGGCAGAATTTTGGCCTATTTTTGTCTCTTTGGCTTTATTTATAAAATGAAAACAATACTGGGAAGACACAGATGCTCTACCCAGAGAGACTCAATGTCAGAGCAGCGGGGTGCGCGCCTCGAAAGGATGCGGATTGCTTCAGGCCAGCTCCATTAAAGATGCGAGAAAGTAGTGAAGGAGAACTCAAATTTGATCAGACTTTCCAACAATAAGATCCAAACTGGATTAGGTAACTCTGTAGCCAAGCAATTACACTTCTCTCTGCAACGACTATATCTTATTGCCAGAAGTTAGGCTTGTCTAGGAAATACTGATTCTTGCACAATACTGCTATTTTAACCCCGTGGCTCTTTCTCTCCTGGGCCGTATCCAGCAAGAGGTGGCTATGTGACTGTGGGTCAAAGCTTAGCCTGATTGCTCAGATGTAAAATGAAGATCCTTAATTCCTTCTGTAGGGTGGAAATCAGGAACGGAGAGACACAGGATTTGGTTTAAATGTGGTTTGTCTTCTGAGAGTTCATGGGCTAGAAGTGTGGTCCAAGATGTGGTGATATGGAGCTAGTGGAAATTTTGAATGGAAGGTATAATTAGGTCATAGAACCATGGTTTTCAGAAAGAATGAATATTGGTCTTGCAGAATGGGTTTGATCCTGCAAGAGCATCCTGTTATTAAAAAAACAAAACAAAACAAAACAAAAAAACAGGCATGGTGGCACATGCCTTTAATCCCAGCACTTGGGAGGCAGAGGTAGGAGGATTGTCATGAGTTCAAGGCCACCCTGAGACTCCATAGTGAATTCCAGGTCGGCCTGGAGCAGCTTGAAATCATACCTCAAAAAAGTAAAGAAATAAAAAAGTGAGCCTGGGAGTTAGGGAAATAGCTCAGTTGATCAAGTTCTCACCATGTAAACATGAGGACCTGAGTTTGATCTTCAGAACCCAAATGAGAGAGCCAGGTAGGGTGGTTTGCACTTGGAATCTCAACGCTGGGCAAAGGGGCATGGGTAGAGGCAGGCGGCTCCCTGGTGTTTGCTGCCCTGCTAGTGTAGCCTAATTAGGTAAACCTCATAGTAGCAGCGAGAGACCTTGTCTTGTAGAAGGTAAATGATGGTCCTGAGGAATGACACCCAAGGCTGTCCTCTGGTACGCGCACACACACACACACACACACACACACACACAGTAAGCCTGAGCCCTCCCCAGTCTCCCTGACTTCCTGTCTCACCGTGGGATCCTTCTCTTTAATAACTCCCACCATGATGCCCCTCACCATGTTGTGATATAGACAAAAAGGTCCTCACCGGAGCCACACAGATGCTGGCACTTGGACTTCTAGAATTGTGAACTAAACAAATCTCTCCCTCTCTCTCTTTTTTCTTTTGGATTTTTGAGGTAGGATCTCACTCTAGCCCAGGCTGACCTGGAATTCACTATGTAGTCTCAGGATGGCCTCGAACTCATGGCGATCCTCCTACCTCTGCCTCCCGAGTGCTGGGATTAAAGGCGTGTGCCACCACGCCCGGCTGAATCTCTTTTCTTTACAAATGCCAGCCTCAGGTGTCTTATTATAGCAGCATAATGAAGACTTAGTTCTAGCTCAGTTTGACTTACTTCTCTGGACCCCAAATTCTTTCCCTGGCAAAATGAATAGGCTAACACATTCATGACAGTTCCTTACAGGCTCCACTAAGAGGATGCATCTTCAGATGATTGGAGTACATTGCAGCTCTGAATCAAGAGTACAATAGTAGGCTCTCAGGTCTACTCACTTCTCCTTGAAGCATGAAGCCAAACCCTTCTTAGAGGATACTGCTCTATAGCCTTAGACATAGGAGGAGGGCAGTTGTCAGAGAAAGCTGTGCTCCAGAGACCTGGGCATCAATTCCCTGTTAGAAATAGTAGACTCTAGGGCTGGAGAGACAGCTTAGTGGTTAAGCGCTTGCCTGTGAAGCCTAACGACCCCGGTTCGAGGCTCGATTCCCCAGGACCCACGTTAGCCAGATGCACAAGGGGGCGCATGCATCTGGAGTTCGTTTGCAGTGGCTGGAGGCCCTGGTGCGCCCATTCTCTCTCTCTCTCTCTCTCTCTCTCTCTCTCTCTCTCTCTCTGCCACTCTCAAATAAATAAAACAAAAAAAATTTAAAAAAGAAATAGTAGACTCTATAGACATCAGAGACATCAGCAAGAATCCTCCCTCTCAACCAATATTCATGCCCTCCACAGCCATCCAGTTCACTGCACATGGAGTGAATGCTTTCACGTGTGCTATTAGAAAGACAAAAGCGAATTAGACATGATGCTTTTGCAAATCAAGTTCATGGTATTTGTAGGAGTGAAATCCCAGGCAGTGTCCTTCCAAAAGACCCCAGGGGTCTGTTCAGAAGAGTCATTCTGATCCCCCTTTGCATTTTCTCAGGAAGGAAATTAAGTAGACAGATTGGAAGAAAATATTTATTTATTTATTTTTATTTTGTAATTTTTATTTATTTATTTACTTGAGAGAGAGAAAGAGGGAGAGGAAGAGAGAGAGAGAGCCCAGTACACCAGGGTGTCCAGCCCCTGCAAATGAACTCCAGATGCATGGAGAATCGAACTGAGATCCTTTGGCTTTGCAGGCAAGCATCTTAACCGCTAAGCCATCTCTCAAGCCCTGGAAGGAAATCTTTAACATCAGATGCACTTAGATTCTAATGCGAGCACGTTAATCTGCATCATCCAGTTTCCACATCTTTAAAATGGCACAGAAATAGTATCTCTCTCAAACGATTAATAAAATGACATACTTCATTCTCCATAAATACTTTTTTGAGAATGTGTATTTGCCAACCATTTTGGAAATTAACCAAGGACACATTTTGAGTGTGAATTTGGCTTCTCTCCCCATAGATTTTGCAGTGTGGGGTCAACAACAATTAGATACTACACAAATAGATTTGTCAACTTAAGCAGTGATAAGTGCTTTGGGTCATCTGATCCTGCTCAGAGCAGAGGCAAAAACCAAACCAAACCAAAACAAAAGGCATAAAAGATTTGTTGGGCTAATGTCTGAGAAAGTTAAAGGTGGAGGAAGAAGGATTAGGCAGGGCCCCAAAGAGTAATGTTATTGTCAAAGACTTGAACAATTCAAGTTCCTGAGAATACAAATAACGTCCACTAGATGAACCCCATAGTGTGCATACATGACCAAATACTGGATCCCCATCTCGCTATGCTCAGTGATTAAGTTGGAGCTGTCCCGAATAAGTGGGGCCATAGTGAAAGAGCTAAGGGAGGTCTGAAAGGTGCCAACAATGGAGGCTGTCTCTGCCCTCCTTGTGGCTGAATAGCAAAATCTTGAATGACGATTCATTTAGTGTATTCCCAAGGTTCTTCATGCTGTGACGGAAAATCACAAGAGAAGTTCATGCAGAACCTAACCTAGACTTCTGTGACAAAGTCATTTGAGCAGGTGGGAGGGGAAGGCAATTTTTTTTTTTTGTATATTTTTTCTCAATTTTTATTTACATTTTCCATGATTATAAAAAATATCCCATGGTAATACCTTCCTCCCCCCCCACTTTCCCCTTTGAAATTCCATTCTCCATCATATCCCCTCCCCATCTCAATCAATCAATCATCTCCCCATCTCCCAATCTCAAAAAAAAAAGCACTTCTCTTATTTTGATGTCATGATCTTTTCCTCCTCTTATGATGGTCTTGTGCAGGTAGTGTCAGGCACTGTGAGGTCATGGATATCCAGGCCATTTTGTGACTGGAGGAGCATGTTGTAAGGAGTCCTACCCTTCCTTTGGCTCTTACATTCTTTCCGTCACCTCTTCTGCATTAGACCCTGAGCCTTGGAAGGTGTCATTGAGATGATACTCAGTACTCCAGTCACTTCTTTCCAGCACTATGATACCTTCTGAGTCATCCCAAAGTCACTCCCATCTGAAAAGAGAAGATTCTCTACCCAAAGTGAGAGTAGTGTTAATATAAGGGTATGAATATTAAGAGAAATGATTACTGGGCAATATGATAAGCATAGTATATACATTTTTCCAGACATCAGCAGATGTTACATCCCTAGGGCTCATGACTACCCCTGTTTTAAGTTTTCAGTATCAGGGATGTATTCCCTCCTATGGAGCGGGCCTCCAGTCCAATTGGAGGGCAGTTGGTTTCTGCCATGACAGATGTGCCACTATTGCACCCGTTGGCGCATTTGGGCTGGCCGGCCAATTATAAGGCTTGCAGTATCCACTGTTGAGTATGGAGAAGGCAATGTTTTTAAACAGGTCAAGAGAATCATCAATTCAGGAGTGAACAGAAAACTAACTTCTAGAGGGAAAAATTGAGTCGCGGGAAATAGAGGGAGCAGACATAGATGAAGTAGGATATAGAAAGGAGACTCTACAAAACAGTCTAAAGAAGTTTCTCATGTTCCTTCTTCATATCCTTAAGAAACTTAAACGAAGGGCTACATTGCTTTTTAGAACTTCTCACTTTGGGTTTTCTTCAGCCTCTAAGAACGTGTTCAATCTAGACAGCCCAGATCATTCATGCTTACTCAAAGATAAAGTTTTGTGAAGAAAGAAACAAACAAACAGAAACATTTTCTGGTTGTTTGTTTTGGATAGAGAGGCTTACTATTTAGGCCAAGCTAGCCTTGAACTCACAATCCTCCTACTTCAGCCACCCAAGAGCTGGGATCACATAGCATGAGATAGCCACCTGGCTTCTCAAAAATTCTACTGAGTATGTATCATGAGGATTGACTCCATACGAAGACAGAGAAGACATTTGTTTCTCTGAATTTAGAGGCAGAGATGAGGGAAGGAGCATGGGAAGAGTTTTCTACATGGGTATGGGGGGGCAAAAAGGTTCTGAAAAAGCAGGCTTGTTTGAAATGATGCCAGGGCTATTTGCTGAAAATGAAAATGGGTACTTGGACTAGAGATTTCTGAATCCTGACATTTGTCAAAGAAATCCGAAGGCTGGGGCTTAAGGAGACAAGGGATTGTATTGAGGCCATATTAAAGGGGAAGAGCCTAGATTGGGCTAAACCTCCACGATTCCTCTGCCTTAACATTCTGCTCCGTTGACTTTCCCATCAACCCAGGAAGCAGATGATCTCCCTATTCTCAAGTTGCTGGTGGCAGAAAGAATAGCTAGGCTTTGTTCAAAGAAGGGCTATTATAGCAAAATAATCGTAATTAGTGTGATAGTTCAGGAAGAGAAGCTCTACTTCTTTAACAGAATTCAGTGCCTTATTTGCATTTGAAAAACAATCTCATTAAAGCAGTATATTAGATTAGAAGATATTTTCCAGGAAAATGTTTCAGAAGAACCATAGCTCTCTTGCATGTGCATGTGCATGTGCACACGCAGAGATATGCACTCCTAATGTTCCAATTAAAATTGCATGCACGCTTTTTCAATTAAAAAGCACTCAAAAAGATGAATTGATCATTAGATGTTCCTTAACTTAAAGATAGAAAGTCTTGCATAGAATTAAAAGACTCGGAGTTGGAAAAACAGATATTAGAGAAGGCTATGTATAAGATTAAAAGAATTGTGGAATTAATGCTATTTTAAAACAGTTGCATTAAAACCTTCCTAATTAGAATTGGTGCATTTCATTGACTTGGGCAATTATGAAAGTAACTCCATTTTTAAAAGAAATTTTAATTAGGTGGTGGTGTAGTCAGCTCCATGCTGTTGGGATGAACCTTCAAACCAGACAAAGTTTATTGGAGGAATGGCATTTATTTCAGACTTACAGATCCAGGGGAATTTTGGAAGAAGCTGACCCCGTTACCAAATCCACATAAAGAAAAAACAAAACAAAACCATAACAACAACAAAAAACCTAACAGCACCACAAACAAGCACCGTCTGGAAACCCCAGGCAGAACTCAAACACTCTGTATAGTTTTAGGATGAAAACAGATCTGCCTCCAGTAACACCTTTGGGCTGGACTCCAGGATCTGACCCAAATGACACCTCTTCCAGCCATGAGGCTGAAAATCCAAGTTACCCCCTTTAATAAACTCATGAGTCTATTGAGGGTCATAAATTCCAACTACCACATTCTTCCCCTGGCTCCTAATAGGCTTATGACCACATTGCAAATTGTATGTAGTTCAAAGGTCCCATAGTCTTTGTTAGCCTTAAGACAGTCTCTTAATTATGAATCCTATAAAATCAATCAAGTTACATACTTTCAATATAAAATGGTACAAGGTAAACATTTCCATTGTTATAAGGCATGACATGGAGAGATTGGACCAGTGCAAAATCAATAACCATCAGGTAAACATTAAACATCAGTAGTTCAAATCCAATATCTATAACCAGTGATATGTCTCTGGACTTTTCACCCCTCCAGCTGGGCTGAGTTGCCAGGGAAACTTCCATCCTGAACCAACAGTACTCCATGGTAGCCCTAGTACAGTCCTGAAATATCCAGCACATCTTTGGGTCTCCATATAAACCATGGTGCATATTTAAATTTGTTTTGTTTTTATTTATTTATTTGAGACTGACAGACAGAGAGAGGAAGAGGCAGATAGAGAGTGAGAGAGAGAATGGGCACGCCAGGGCCTCTAGCCCCTGCAAACGAACTCCAGACATGTGCGCCCCCTTGTGCATCTGGCTAACGTGGGTCCTGGGGAATCAAACCTCGAACCAGGGTCCTTAGGCTTCACAGGCAAGCGCTTAACCACTAAGCCATCTCTCCAGCCCCATGGTGCATAGTTAAATGGCTTCATTGGTCTCTATCAGGGCCATTATGCTTGGTCTCATGCTGTATCTCAGCAGTGGCTCTCAGAACTGCATGCACTTCATGACTCACTCCACACATTTGCTTCATGCTTCTGAAACCAATGTAAGTAATGCAGGATGCAGCCATATTGTTAATTCAGGGATGAAATAAATCATGACCTGGAAGAACAGGATCCTTTCTTTCAGTCATCTCCTTGCAAAAGAGGTTTTACCATTCAGTCTTTCCTCAGGCATCCTCTCCATTGTTTCAATGTAAAGTAGGTGGGTCATGTTCTTTAATATTGGCTATGTATTTGACAAAGCAGCTTCAGTAATCTAAAACCAGTCTCTGTGGCTATAGATTTTAAACTTGTTTGAATTTCTCCAGTATTAAATCTTATATCTCTCTCAGTTCCAGATCTTTAGTCAAGTACATCAGTCCATTACAAATTTAACTTTGATCAAACTCCCTGGGCATGGGCAGCAGCATGCAGTCAGCCCTTATGCCAGTATCCCAATTCCAACAAAGCTCTCGGCAATCTTTCCTTCCCTTTAGAAAGTTCATAAGCAAAGCTTCCAAATTCAATTCTCTCTGCATTTAGCATTTTCAAACATGCACCAGAATAGTTCATAAAACTTGGCTTACCACTATGGAAGATGTCTTCAATTGTAAGTACCAAGTCCATGCCCATTTCTCCAGCACAAAAGTTCCAAAAGACCAAAATCCACATGGTCAAATTCATCACGCAGCAACACCCCACTCTTGGCACCAATTTCTGTCACAGTCAGCTCCACACTGGTGGGATGAACCTCCAAACTAGACACAGCTTATGAGAGGAATGGCATTTAGTTCAGGCTTACAGTTCCAGGGGAAGTTCCATAATGCTGGAAGAAGCTGGCTCCCTTTACCAAATTCATGGAGAGAAAAAAAAACCACCAGCAGCATCACAAAAAAGCACACTCTGGTAATCCAAGGCCAATCTCAAGAACTCTGCATTCCTTAGACTGAAAAAAAAAAATCTGTCCTCAGTAACACCTTTCAGTTAGACCCCAGGATCCATCCCCAGTGACACCTCTTCTATCCAGGTGCCTGGAAATCCAAGTTACAAGCTTTAATGACCTCGTGAGTCTATTGGGGTACATAAATTCAAACTACTACTTGTGGCTATAACCAAACACACACCAAGAGGCATTTCTGGTTGCTAGAATTTCAAACAGCATGTTCAGTTCATAAGTGGAGTTTGGTTCATCAGTTGGGCACATGATTCAATCTGAAGAAGTCTTATACATCTATTCTGTATATAGAATCACCTTTGAATTATTCCTTTGATTTCTTTTCCCCTTCTAAGAGTTTTAACTCTTGGGAAGTTTTCCTCACATGCTAGGCTTCCATTTCCCCTCATCTTTACTTGCAAAACACTTCAGTTCTCTCTCCTGGTTCAACAATTATAGACAATGAAACTATTTAGATTGTAAAGTATTTTAATTCTATCATTCCCCCTTTCCCTATCTTATAGGTTAAAAGAAAACTAAATAGGCTACCTTCCCTAGAACCTTCTAGTTGTGTGGAGGCAGGTGTGGAAAAGGCCTAGAACCTGAGTCCTTCTCGTGCAGGTCACATGCCATACTGCTTGCTCTTCCATGGCCCCCAGAGAACAGCTTTCTCATCTTCTAACTTTCTCTCCTGGTAGTCATCGTGTCTCCCCTGTGACACGGACACGCACACATTATGTTTGTACAAGTGCAATCTCACATGCCTTGGTTTGCTTCCCAAACACATCTTGCAGACTTTTGGTCTAGTTTGTACATTGGGCATATGTCTCTCTTTTTTGTTGTTGTTGTTGTCTTCGAGGTAGGGTTTCACTCTAGCCCAGGCTGACCTGGAATTCACTATGGAGTCTCAGGGTGGCCTTGAACTCACGGCCATCCTCCTACTTCTGCCTCCCGAGTGCTGGGATTAAAGGTGTGCGCCACCATGCCCCGGCTATAAGTCTCATTTTTAAGTGGGCTTCTGACCCATATGTCTTCCCTCCACGAGAGGGTTTAGTGTAGGAGAAAGGGAATCAATAGGAAATCATCTACTTTTTAAAAGAAAGTTTAAAATAATATAAGCACATAGCAGAAAATTAGAAAAGTTATGAACAAAGATAGGGGTGTATCTCAAGTGTTTGCCTAGTATGTGCGAGGCCTTGGATTCTACTCCTAACACCATTAAATAACACAAGACCATCATAATAGGAGGAAAAAATGATGCCATCAAAATAAAGGAGAGACTGATTGAGGGGGGAGGGGACATGATGGAGAGTGGAGTTTCAAAGACAGGATAAAGTGTAGTACTCCATTAGCTTTGAACTACCAGTTTCCCAACATGCTATCTTTTTAAGTATTTCCCTATATTTTGTAAAATCATACTATATCTTTTTTATTGTTGTTGTTGTTTGTTTGTTTTTGTTTTTCAAGGTAGGGTCTCACTCTAGCTCAGGCTGACCTAGAATTCACTATGTCATCTCAGGGGTGGCCTCAAACTCATGGCGATCCTCCTACCTCTGCCTCCCGAGTGCTGGGATTAAAGGGATGTGCCACTATGCCCAGTTTATCACTTTATTTTTTGAGACTTCAAACAACTAGTTGTTACAGAACCCCAATAACCCTAAAGTGCTCTCGGGAAGAACTTCTCTGGAACACTGTCGAATGCCCTAACATTCCTCTGAGTTTGGAGCTCTTGAGTATTTTTGATTTCCCAATTCTATGCGCCTTTGCTTCCCACATCAGTATGTTGGCAAAGCAAGAACTTCCGTTTCTGGACTCTGGGATGGGCTGTCTTAACTCCAGGTGCACTGCAGCGCTCCTTTTCCCTTACCATGTCCATGTTTACAAATGCAGCCCCTGTATAGTTCTGGCTTTTCCTGGAGAGCTGCTGCTGCCTACAAATCCCATGTATCCCTCATCCTTTCCCCATCCTGAGCTGGCTTGTGTGTCTGCTTGGGAATCCTTCTGGCCAACTTTCTACCAAATGCTTAACAGAAGATTAACATGTGATAATTCTTTATAAGACATTCTCTAAGATCTCAAGATGATTTTTACCTAAAATCTCTAGATTTCCTTCTCCTTTTCAAACAGTCTCTGTCAAACTGACTACCTAGGCCCTCTGTAGTCACAGCAAGTAGTCATGTCTGATTAAACCCAGTCTAAAACTGCTCACAGATGACTAATGAAGAAGCTTTTTGAGTCTATAAAAATTTTCTCCTAAAATTTAGTCATAAAAATGGAAAAGCCCTATTCAATTTTATTCTTTTTATCTTTTAGCCATTATAACTGTATTAAGAGTATGACAACACAGAAGATCTTCAAATTTTAGGGCCAGTTTTAATTAAGAGTTAAGTGACAATCTTCAATAAACATTTGAATATCCAACTTGTGAAGAGAAATAATGATTAAATAACACTGGCACTGGACTTTAATGATAAGTAAATTTCTTCCCTAAGCTACCACTCAGCAACATGAGCTTGTGATTATCTTTTTTTTTTTTTTTAATTTATTTATTTGAGAGCGACAGACACAGAGAGAAAGACAGATACAGAGAGAGAAAGAATGGGCGCGCCAGGGCTTCCAGCCTCTGCAAATGAACTCCAGACGCATGCGCCCCCTTGTGCGTCTGGCTAACATGGGTCCTGGGGAATTGAGCCTTGAACCAGGGTCCTTAGGCTTCACAGGCAAGTGCTTAACCACTAAGCCATCTCTCCAGCCCGAGCTTGTGATTATAAATTAGTTTGATCAAGTAGTTTCTCCCTGGATTCTAGTGGTTATCTTTAACTCAAGACCATAGGAAAGAAATCTTGCTGCAGATTTCCTTGCTAACAAGGCAAGCATAGAAGCAGTGTCTAATGTGTTAAGTTGGGTCATGATGCTCCCACTTTCATAAGCTTAGGACAGAGAAACATGGGTGAGACCACCAGGGTACCATAGGTAGGGTGGGCCTGAGAATAAGGACTTGGAGGAGACGGAGGGTTAGATAAAGTGCTCTTGGCACAAGTCTCTCAGGCTCAGCTCTCAGTCTTATCATTACTTTCTACATATTGTGCATCCACATAAAAGATATCACACATGGGCTGGAGAGATGGCTTAGCGGTTAAGCGCTCGCCTGTGAAGCCTAAGGACCCCAGTTCAAGGCTTGATTCCCCAAAACCCATGTTAGCCAGATGCACAAGGGGGCACATGCGTCTGGAGTTCGTTTGCAGTGGCTGGAGGCCCTGGTGCGCCCATTCTCTCTCTCTCTCTCTCTCTCTCTCTGCCTCTTTCTGTGTCACTCTCAAATAAATAAAAATGAACAATTTTTTTTTTTAAAAAAAAGATATCACACACACACACACAAAGATATCACAAAAGAAGTCTATTCTTATAAGTGCACTTGTAAGATTTGGGACCTTCAATGGCCTCTCTCTTTGGGACTGGTCAGAAAATCTAAGTCAAGGATTATGCCATTTCTCCCCTAGAGATTCATTTGCCCACCTGCATTTGCCTCCATACTTTTGCCCCACCACCTATGATGACATAGCAAATAAAGGACCTTTCTTCAAGTCATAACCAACAAAACAATTCTTTCTCTTACACACAGCCAAGAGAAAAAAATAGCCCAGAATCAGTTCAAGTGGCAGAACTATGTGTGATTTTTTTTTTTTTGTTTCTATTCTGTTCTCCCATGTTTAATTGGATTCTAATTCATATTAATGAGTACAAACATTTCCTGAACACTGACACTGGGCCAGGCACTTTGCTAAGCTTATTACATATTTTATCTCTCTTAATCCCCTTTTTAAAAATCTGTAAATCTGTGTGTAAGAAAAGTCAGGAAATTAGTTTATCAGTAGGTAACCTGCATGTGAGTCTAGGTATATCTGACATTAAAATCAGGACTATCATCTACTATACTTACTTTTATAATAGAAAAAGTATATATTCTGAGCTGAGTATGGTAGCAAATATCTGTACTCTTATCATTCAGGGGGCTGAGTCAGGATGATCTCAAGTTTGAGGTTACACAGTGAAATCCTGTCTCAAAAATAAATACATTCATACATAACACATGCATTTTTAAAAACATCTTGAGATGTTGAAACCAAAAACTTGTATCATGTATTTATTTTAGGAAATGGTATCAGTCAGTGTAATATGAAGAAACAGAACCAAGAGAATGAAGATGTATTATGAAGGGAATTGATTAGATTGGCTTATTGGATTTGCTTATAGGCTGGCCAATCCAACAATGGCCACCTGCAGGTTGGAGAGTTTGAGAACCCCAAAAAACTGCTGAATCCCCAAGACAGGATACCTCAGAAATTCCAATCTGGTACTAAAGGCCTGGAGGAGTCCTGAAGAGTTGTTGGTCTTCAGACTACATTAGAAGGCTGGGCTTCATTATAAGGATAGCAGTGACTGGGTAGGGCTGGAGGGATGGCTTAGTGGTTAAGGCATTTGCCTGCAAAGCCATAGGACCCAGGTTCCATTCCTCAGGACCCACGTAAGCCAGATGCACAAGGGGGCACACACATCTGGAGTTCATTTGCAGTAGCTGGAGGCCCTGGTGTGCCCATTTTCTCTCTCCCTCCCTCTTTCTCTGTCAAATAAATAAATATAAAATATTAAAGAGAAAAGAAGTGACAGGGTAGTTGCGTTCACCCAAGTAGCAAGGGCAGCCAGCAAAAGGCACTGTCTTCTCCTGAGCCTCTGTTAGATCTAGGCTGCCACCTCAAGGGCTGTCCACTCTGGGGGAAAGCATTCCTCTCTCAGTGAGTCCATCTTGGAAGTGCCCTTGGAGACCTGCCCAAGAGGCATGTCTCTTATTTGATGACTGATTTTTGTTTTTTTTAAACCAAGGTGACAGTCGAAATTAACTATCACAGGCATTGAAGTGCTGTAAAAAGAGTTGAGCCATGGTATGATGGTACATGTCGAACAGTATGGTGTTCAAGAGCCTGGATGCTGCTAGAGCCAGAAATCACAAGCTCAGTAACCAACTTCCTGTCTTAGCTGTATCACCACAAGCAAGTTGAACACCTCCTTGCTATATTTTCTCCATTCTATAAGATGAAGATAATCATAGCATCCATCACTAGGTCATTGTAAAGAGCAAATGACTTACAATATGTAAAACACTTAAACAGGATGTGGTACATAGCAAGCACTGTGGATATATATTCATTATTATTATTTTGATTGTCTTAGAGCCAGGGTTACAGTCCTTTGTGATATGGTCATTTAAGATACATATTCTTTCCTATTTCTGAACACATGTCTCCTTAGACCCCTGGCATCTCCAAAGTGCTAAGAGCCTTTCTGTATTCTGTTGAGGTGGCTGGTGGTTAGGGGTAGAGTCCTTTCAGATTGAGGCCTGGTTGCCAAAGGAACCAACCATGGTTAGAGGTTAGAACTTTCAGCTTCACCCTTAGACCTCTGGAAAGAGAGACAAGGTTGAAGATTGGGTTGATTAATAATGGCCAATAGGTTAATCAGCTGTTCCTATACTAGGAAGCCTGTGAAACTGAAAGAAAGAAAGAAAGAAAGAAAGAAAGAAAGAAAGAAAGAAAGAAAGAGAGAGAGAGAGAGAGAGAGAGAGAGAGAAAGAGAGAGAGAGAGAGAGAGAGAGAGAGAGAAAGAAAGAAAGAAAGAAAGAAAGAAAGAAAGAAAGAAAGAAAGAAAGAAAGAAAGGGAGAGGAAACTTTTGGATTGAATACATGGAAGAGCCTGGAAGCTGGTGCTCCTCCATACCTTGGCCCATGAATCACTTCATCTGGCTATTCCTCTGTAATCCTTCATAAAATCCTTTGTAATAAAAGAATGAATGTAAGCAAGTTTCCCCGAGTTCTGTGGGCTGCTCTAGCAAATCTAATTGAAACCAGGGAGGTAGGTTGCAGGAATCTCAATGTATAGCCAGTGGGTCAGAAGCAGGTTTGCAACCTGAGATTTGTAACTGACATGGGAAGGGACAGTTTTGAGGGGCTAAGTCCTTAACCCAACCTTACCTAGAGCTCTCACACTAAGTAATATTGTATATGGAATTAAAAAAAAATCAGGGCTGGAGAGATGGCTTAGCGGTTAAGCGCTTGCCTGTGAAGCCTAAGGACCCTGGTTCGAGTCTTGATTCCCCAGAACCCACATTAGCCAGATGCACAAGGGGGCACACGTGTCTGGAATTCGTTTGCAGTGGCTGGAGACCCTGGCGTGCCCATTCTCTCTCCCTCTCTCTATGTGCCTCTTTCTCTCTCTGTCTGTTGCTCTCAAATAAATAAATAAAAATAACAAAAAAATTAAAAAATTTAAAAAATCATATCATAATTGATAGTATATAGGACACATAGCTGCTGTCCACTGCAGAATGGTATGTGAGGTAAAAAAAAAAAATAAATAAAACCTGCATACATCTGATGTGAGAAGTTTTATGTTTTTTTTTTGTTTTGTTTTGTTTTTCGAGGTAGGGTCTCACTCTGGTCCAGGCTTACCTGGAATTAACTCTGTAGTCTCAGGGTGGCCTTGAACTCATGGCGGTCCTCCTACCTCTGTCTCCCGAGTGCTGGGATTAAAGGCATGCGCCACCATGCCCGGCAAGAAGTGTTATGTTTTGTGTGTCAAAGTAGCAAAATTCCCTTGACTTCTCCATCTCTTACATCTCCCGAGAAGAAATTTGAATTCAATTCTCCTAAACTCCTGAATTTTAAAAATGGCCTCACATACTTTCCTAGTGAGAAACCTTCAAGGTGAGGGAGATCCGGGCTTGGGGGCTGACTAGATATACCTTGCAGGAAGAAGTGTCTTGGCACCACTGTTAATAGCACAACCAAGCTTCAGAGCAGAAGCTTCCCTTTTTTTCATATTACTAAAGACATCATTTTTGTTGTTGTTGTTTTTCTTGGTAAGTTGAGAGAAATGAGGTCTAGGAAATACCCAGTGAAACTCAAAGACTGAAAGTGTAATTATGGAATAGTAAAATACTATTTCTGGGCTGAGGAGAAAGATCAACTGGTAAAGTGTTTACCTTGAAAACACGAGGACATAAATTTGATACCCTGAACCCATGTGAGAATGTCATGCATGGTGACGCAAGTCTACTATCCCAGGGAGAGAAGGAAGAGACAGAGGACTCCCTGAGGCTTTGTGGCCAGCCAATCTAGCTCACTGGTGAGCTCCAGGCCAAGAGATCATGTCTCAAAGGAGGTGGTCAACATTGCTGGGGTTGACATCTAAAGTTATCCTCTGGCCACCATACATACATGCACACACACATACATGTGTACACACACACAATATTCCTGTAACAGAATCAACAATTATCCAGTGTACACTCAAGATGCAGAGTCTTCCAGCGAGTAGGCAAATAAAAGAGTACATGAACTTGAATTTTATCACAGAAGAATTCCTAGGTATTGAGGTATGGGTGTTCCAAAGTGGAAGACAGGGATCTCCACAAAGAAAGTCAAGGGCTGTGAATCCAGGTCTGTTTCTTCACATAGTTTAGTGGCATTCAATTTGGCGCAAGAATATGTGGAATCATGTGAAATAAGAGGAACAAACACAACCAGTGCAAAACAGACATTGTGGTGCTTCATCTGGTGGAGAATGTAAGTCGGACGGAAGCTTCTTCACTTCTCACCTCACCTCTCCCCAGTGTCAGGAAGCCATGCAGCCAAAGAAATATTGAATGCTAAGAGCCCTGTGGTGGTTTGATTCAGGTGTCCTCCATAAGTTTATGTGTTCTGAATGCTGGGTCCTCAGCTGGAGGCTGGAGGCAATCTGGGAACTGGAGACTACCAGAGGTGAGGTATTGTTGGAGGCAGAGTTAATGGGTGTTATAGCCAGCTTCCCCTTGCCAGTGTTTGGCACACTCTCCCACTGCTGTTGTCCACCTTATGTTGGCCAGGCGGTGATGTCCACCTTCTGCTCATGGAATTGGGTTTTTTCCTGCCATCATGGAGCTTCCCCTTGAGTCTGTAAAGCCAAAATAAACCCTTTCCTCTCACAAGCTGCTCTTGGTCCAGTGTTTTCTGCCAGCAAGGAAGAGCTGACTGCCCACCCTTCCTCCCTCCTTCTCTCTTTTGCGCTCTCTCCCTCCCTCCCTCCTTCCCCCTTCTGCTCCCCCTATCTCTCTCCCTGAAGGACAGCGGCTCAGCTACTTCAGAGCTCTTACTTAGGTTGAACTGAAATTTTCTGTCTTCTCTAACAACCTGTCTTTGGTTTAGCTTTACAGCTTGACAGGGCAGAACAAATTTATTCTGTCTGTCAAAGAACAGTATTCTAAATATTTACACACAATGATCTGGTATTCCCTTGATTGACAATTTTACTTCCCCTTTCTTTAAGCTCAATGAGACCATTTCTATCAACCATCCTCATTATCTGACACCCCCCCCCCACATTCTATTAACCCTAGTCTAGTTGGCTAAAGCCCCCAGGAATTGTGGTAGCTATCACAGAGCCCTGTACTCCAGTGTGGTCTGACCCACAAGCCACTGCAGAAGGATCAGAGATGTATGTAATCTTTACCTCGCTTCTATTCATATAGTCAAATTACAGATTGGTTATTTTTCTTTTAGCAGATAATGTTGGCAAATAGTCAACCTGTGGATAATTATAGTCCCCAGTCTTTTCATCTGAACACATTCTAGCCAGGTAATCACCTCTATCTTGAATTTATATGCCTGGTTTTCTTTTTTTTTTTTTACCCTAAATATAGAATTCTGCAATTATTGCTGAGATATTTCATCTTATTGAGTTCAACAAGACACTCCAGACTGTCTAGACAATTCTAAATTCTGATTTAGCTTTGTGGCTGTATTTTCCAGCTTTATATTATCTGTAAGTTTAGCAAAAAAAAAATGTCATTTAACCTACTGATGCATTGCAAAAGTAAAGCAAACTCTTGTGACGTTATGGAAAGTATAGGCTTGGACACAGGATGCAGAATGACTTCGAAATTAGCTAGAGCAATTTACAGACAGCCCTTTTCAATTCTCGCCAGCTTGCCTGCATGACATGTAATAAAAAGCACACAAGGCAGAAGGAGCCTGTTTCATGCAGGTAGTGTGCAAGGAAAAAAATAGAAGGAAGTGGTGAGACTATCTATACCTCATTCCTTGTTCTGTCTCTCCCAGGATTGAGCAGTTTTGGGATTTGGTCCAGGCATTAGCCCTTCAGGATGGATGTGGTTGATGATGTGTTCATAGATCCTCTAGACTATGGCTTAGCTTACCTATCCAACTCCTCAGTACAGGGAGATCAGTGGCAATGGGGTTAGGTTGGTACTGAGGCATCGTTGGGATGGGATGGATCTCAGAGGCAGCTTTCCCAGTTTGTACAAGATTCAGACTGCTGACAGTTGTCTGTCTGTCTGTTAGTAATCATCTTCTGTCTCTTGAACCTCCATGCCATCAGTACTGGCCAGAAAAGGAGTTCTCCTGATTGATTTATTTCTATAGAGAAGCAGCCAACGAAAGGCAGCCTAACTTCTACGACTTTAATGTTAGGAAAACAAAGCTTGTTAATACTATTAAGGAACAGAAATAATTTTATGGCCAGGGCAGACAACCAGTATAATGTTTTCTCTGACATATCTGAAACAAAAATACTCTCTGAACCAAAATATATTCATATGATTATAGCTCTCTTCCCTGAGGGAGATATAACATCAGTCTCTAGAAAATCCACTTACATGGGCTGTTACGTGTGGCTTTTCCACATATCCCATGACCACATAATCTCATGTGAAACTGTACAAAATGTCCTATCATTAGCTATCATAGTAGGAGCCATGAAACAAAAAAGTCAAGAATAGGAATACATAGAAAGAAGCTGGCCCTAGAGTCAGGACTGGCCTCTCTACTTAGCCACGTGGTCTTGCGCAAATTACTTTCGTCTCTGTTCCTAAAGAGATGGATAGCCACTGGTAGTGTTGCCAGGCTCCTAGACTCCCACCATATTAGAGGTTATTCCAACTTTCTTACAGATGATGGGGATGAGGCAGAGGAAAGAAAGTGGAATTTTATCTGGTACATAGTATCCTGATTCCCAGCCGTGCCCCCATTTATGACTGTTACTTTCTCTAGAAATGAATCAGAATTAGCTGTAAAATCACATGCAGATTTCAATGCTAGTGTATGTCAGAACATGACTGTCATTATGGAACATATTTAAAAGATATGGATTTGGGGGCTAGGGAGATGGCTTATTGGTTAAGGCACTTGCCTACAAGGCCTAAGAACTCATGTTCAAATCTCCAGGTCCCACATGGCCAGACTCACAGTGATGCAAACACACAATGTTTCACATGTACACTTGGGGGGGCACATGCATTTGGAGTTTGTTTGCAGCAGGCTGAATTGTACTGGTGTGCCCATTCTCTCTCTCTCTCAAAATAAAAATAATAAAAAGATGTAGATTTTTATATGCCATTTTTTATACAAAGTATCAATAAATACATATGCATAGCACAGTGAAGCTAATGCTCAAAATTCCCACTTGCAATCCCCCAAACCCAAGTCTGCTAAGCAACATAGAACTTGAAGTGGGGGCTGGAGAGGTGGCTCAGCAGTTAAGGTGTTTGAATGTAAAGCCTAAGGACCTACGTTCGATTCCCTATAACTTTGTAAGCCAGATGAACCAAGTGGCCCATGCATCAGGAGTTCATTTGCAGTGGCTAGAGGCCCTGGTGCACCCATTCTGTCTGTCTTTCTTCTATCTCTCTGTGCTTGCAAACAACAACAAAAAAATTATGACAAAGAACATGAAGTGGAATAAACTTGGAGTCAAATCCCGACTGCATTGACTCCTTGCATGACTTTTATCAAGTTGCTTCACTCCTTTGAGCCTTAATTTCATCTGAAAAATAGGTATATCAAAGCCCATTTCAAAACTTGCCAGTATATATCTGAATAGTTCCATGTTATGTATGTACCATAACCAACCTATTGCCTACAAGAAACATGTAAGAAAATGTATTTATAGCCATTGTTACAAGTTTATAATGTCTTTTTCTTTTTTTAAAATATATTTTAAAGAATTTTTATTTATTTATTTATTTGACAGCGACAGACAGAGAGAGAAAGAGGGAGATAGAGAGAGAGAGAATGGGCGCGCCAGGGCCTCCAGCCACTGCAAACGAACTCCAGACGCGTGTGCCCCCTCGTGCATCTGGCTAGCATGGGTCCAGGGGAATCGAACCTAGAACCGGGGTCCTTAGGCTTCACAGGCAAGCACTTAACCACTAAGCCATCTCTCCAGCCCTATAATGTATTTTTCTATCTTGCTTTTATATGTATGTTATATGACATTCAAAAAAGTATTTTTTTTTCTTGATTAAGAAAAGGATACAAAATGAAAAATTCACAATGTTGATAGCTGAAAATTGCCAACTGTTTTGCAGTACTTTATTATATTGGGTGTCTTGCCTTTCTTGGGCTTTTACTTAGCAAATGAATGAATACATTAGATACTTCTGAGTTTTAGTTGGGATTTTACATAGCTTGCATTTTAATTCTTTGGTTCTTTGCTGTTTCTATTAACTCATAGCATTTTAATAAATGTAATTATACCAACCTACAAAAAAAAAATGCCAATACAGGCCTGGAGAGATGGTTTAGCGGTTAAGGCACTTGCCTATGAAGGCCAAAGACCCAAGTTTGATTCCCTAGGAGCCACATAAGCTAGATGCACAAGGTGGCACATATATCTGTAGTTAGCTTGTAGTGGCTGGAGGCCCTGGCATGCCCATTCTTTCTCTATCTGCCTCTCTCTCTCTCTCTAATAACTTTTTTTTGTTTTTATTTTTCTTTTTTGTTTTTATTTTTCCTAATAACTTTTTAAATTCCAATACAAAAAAAATCATTGCAGTGGATTTTGCAATACATAAGGTCTTATACATGGGAATGCAATACCTGGTATCAAAAGATGCCCATCACACTTTGACATTTCATAGATCATTCTTTTGTTTGGTTTTTCAAAGTAGGTTCTCACTCTAGCCCAGGCTGACCTGGAATTCACTATGTAGTTCCAGGCTTGCCTTGAACTCACAGTGATCCTCCTACCTCTGCCTCCTTAGTACCGGGTTTAAAGGCATGTGCCATCATACCTGGCTACATCATTCTATTTTGCTTCCCATGATTTTGGTACTCTGCTGAAAGCCAGGCACTGCTGGATACTAGTGAGGTAGGAGAAGAAGGGCCATTGTTTTCTTTGTCATGGGTAGAACTGGGCTCACAGTCCCTAGGGTTTACCTCAAGGTCACTTGGAGATATAAGGTATTGCCTAGAACACATCAGCCCAGGAAGTATACTAAGAAATATACTAAGTACTCTAAGATCCATGTTAAGACCCTTGCCACAGGGTCTCTAAATTACTCATGTCACATCTTGGTTTTACTGGCTGGCCTTAGAGGTGTCTGCACCAGGTTTATAGATCTAAAAAGTCTATGTCACCTTAAAGCAGCCTTTGCTTTTGGCTCTTAGAGTATCAACTGCCACAACCTCTTCCTAAGTTTCCTTATGTTTTAGATGTTTATAAATATTTATGCAAAGAGAGAGAGGAAGAAATAAGGAAGGAAAGAAGAGAGGAAGGGAAGGAAGGAGGCAGGAAGGAGAGGGAATGAATAGTTCCAGGATGAAAAACATGACTGGTCCCCTGAGAACCAGAAAAATGACATTTTGTCCTGAGAGTTTGCCTACAAAATCGATCTATAATGGATAAGATCAGACCAAAATATGCAAAGTCACCTTAAAGCGACAGTATAGATGCTGAGCCAAGTAAGACGTTCACAGGAATGGTTCCTTGATCTTAATATCACTTGCCATCCAAATGAACTTGCATTCAGATTCCTAGACTCTTCCAACTCACTTAATAAATTAGAATTTCCCATAGGGCTAAGGCAAGTCTGTCCTTTTTTTACAAGGGCTAAGTGCTGTTGTGGCATTCAGCTTCCCCTGTCAAACCGACTTTGGGAACCACAGTTCCACTGCAGGAGCTGAAAGGGGTTAACATATAGAAAGAGCAATGTGCTGGTCAGAGGACTGGGAATGTGGGAAAGGGCACTTGGTTGAAGAGACGACCGAGGCTCCAAACATTTGAATCCTCTGACTTTCTCTTGTCGAAGTTTCCTGCTCACTGAGCAATCTTCTGATAATCTTTCTTCCCACTCGCCCCCCACCCCACATTCAGTGTATAGGGAGAAAAAAGACAGGATCAGGCCAAATGTTTCCCAGTATAAAGGAACAAGCTGCACCCTGGTTATCTATCAGCCTCTTACGGGTTAGCATGAGTCAGCATCCCTGAGTCTCACAACTCCAGCCGTGTGCCAAGACCAGGTTCTTGATGGAGCAAAGCCCAGGGCTTCACCCCGAGCCCCGTGAATGCATCAAAGCAAATGTGTTCCCTTCAGGCCTCAGAAGAAGCAAGTTATTCTCTTCAGAAGAAGAAGGTAGAAAGGAGTCTTTTTCCCAGAGAATCATACTGTGGGGAGAGCTGGATCCCACATGTGCTTTTATTTGGGGGGGGGGGGACTTGGACTAGGGAGAAGGGCAAATCTCTTACAAATATGCTTTTTCTTTTTTTAAAAAAAGTGTTTTTGTTTTTTTTCTGTTTGGGAAGCTGGCTCGGCAGTTAAAGACGCTTGCTTGCAAAACGTACCAGCCTGAGTTCATTTCCCCAATACCCATGTAAAGACGGATGCAAAGTGATGCCTGCATCTGGCGTGGGTTTTCAGCGGCCAAGGGCCCTGGCACATGTGCGCATGCGTGCACACACACACACACACACACACACACACACACACACACACATGCATGTGCAAATAAATATATTTAAATTTTTTTTTTCCGGTTCTCAAAGTGCTTCCTTTTTTTTTTTTTTAATTTTATTTATTTATTTGAGAGCGACAGACACAGAGAGAAAGACAGAGGGAGAGAGAGAGAGAATGGGCGCGCCAGGGCTTCCAGCCTCTGCAAACGAACTCCAGACGCGTGCGCCCCCTTGTGCATCTGGCTAACGTGGGACCTGGGGAACCGAGCCTCGAACCGGGGTCCTTAGGCTTCACAGGCAAGCGCTTAACCGCTAAGCCATCTCTCCAGCCCGTGCTTCCTTTTTATTACCTCATTTGATTACATGTGTGTGTTTCTTATGTCAAAGAGGAGGAATCTGAACCAGGGCTTCTCACCTTAGAACCAAAATGGCAGAGCTGGGACCAGAGCCTAGGTCCTTTGACTCTCAGACATATTCTTTTTTAATGTTGATTATTATTATTATTATTAACAACATATTTTGTATGGATACATCATATGTTGGTACCCTCTTTGCCCTTGCCCTGCCCCTATTCCGTTGGGTACTCTCCTCAGTTGGGGTGGCAGATATTTCCCAAAGGGATGTGGTTACTTCTCTCAGTGACTACAAATATCCCTAAACAAAACATTAGAGGTACATGCATGGGACAGAGTAGAACCATATTTACATGTGGGTAGGGAGGGAGGAGACCGGATAAAATGTACAGATACGAAGGGCAAACGGACAGAAATGAGACGAGAGCTGGTAAAAAGAAAGCATACTCAATATTCTTTTTTTATTAGTCAAGAGATCTTGGGACCAATTCAATTTAACAGATGATTAATTGAGCACTTACAGTGTTCAAGGCCTTCTGTGCTAAATGCTACCAAGAGGAGCAGAGGTTAGGCAAGACGTTTTGAAACCTGCATTAGTGTGGAGAGGAGTGCCTCTGAAATCCACTTCATGACGGCCTCAGAACTCCGTCATTCCAAGACTAGTGGGAAAGGGGAACTCTGACTCAGGCGGTTGAGACCATTTGGAAATCAGGCTTGATATGTCACTCAAGACAGATATTTGGGCAGGATCCTTCTTGGGGGATTAAGAAAGTGTGCTCTGTACCCTTTGCCATCAGTGCATTTTATTTTAGTATTTTAAGTTCTGGGTGACTTCACTCGTGACAGTTCCCAAAATGAATTCGGTTTTTAAAATGCTTTTAAAATTGCATGAAAACAAAATTTAGATCCCAGAGGCCTAAAGGGGCAGATCCCTGGACTCCCTTTTTTTCTGTTCAGACGCAGATTTGAGCATGATCCACAGCTGGGACCCAGGCTGCAGCCAGACCTCTGCTAACTAGCCCCACGTGCTACCCCGTGTCTTGATGGCCTTCCCACTTTGCTAGCTGGCTGATCCGAGTTTTGCTATACATCTTTAATTCTGGAATGAGCACTCTATGTGTCTGGTGAGGAGGCAAGAAGGGAGGGTAGAGGGAGAGAGGGAGGAAGAGAAAGGAAAAGAGAGAGAGCAAGTGAGCAAGCTGCCTGTTCCCCACCCGACTGGCTCACGTCTGGCTGGATCAGCCTCCCACCTCTCTGGCTGATTCATCAGGCTCAGTCTATTCAAACAGATGGAACTTCTATTTAGGTATCTAATAGCATGTATTTAAGATACCCTATTGAGAATCTGATCTGACAGGGGTTTGATGAAGTGACGACATGCTGGAAAACCAGGCTCACAAAGGCAAACAAACTTCATCCACCCAAACCAGATCATTTGAATAAGCCCAGTTAGCACTTAATGAAGGGCCTACTGTGCACCAGCATGTGTTCAGCATTCAGTTAAGAGAGGCAGAAAAGAAGTACACTGCTTGCCCCACAGACCTTGGGAAGCTTCTACTTCTCTTAGGGACATGGGCAGATGTCTGCCAATTTTTAAAACATTTTATCTATGAATTTATTTGAAAGAGACAAAGAGAAAGAAGCAGATAGAGAGAAAGAGAATGGGCACGCCAGGGCCTCCAGCTGCTGCAAACAAACTCCAGATGCATGAGCCACCTTGTGCATCTGGCTTATGTGGGTTCTGGGGAATCAAACCTGGGTCCTATGGCATTGCAGACAAGCACCTTAACCGCTAAGCCATCCCTCCAGCCAAGATGTCTGCCATTCTACAAATACCTTTGTTTGCCTACTCATTTCAAAGTGATTATAGCAAGCAAGCGGCAGTAGTCAGGGAACTGGCCACAGTCGATCCTTGATACCAAGCCTACATCAAACAGATGACTCTCTATTGTCTTTGTGACAAGACCTAACGCATATTGAGCCTCAGCAGAATGTAATGAAAGCTCTTCAATGCACCATATTCCTTCCTAACACCACGCCATTGCTCCTGTGACTGCCTAGCGTTAGGTGATGTGCATTCCCCAATTCTACTGAGCTTATTTACCCTGACTCCTGTTTTAAGATCAAACTTAACTTTGGACTGCTCATGCTCCCAACCTCTGTGTGATAATGCTCTATTTCCTTCATAGCTTTTACTGTTAACACTATGTCCTTTGGGTCTTCAGGTTAGCACCTAACAGCATATATATCTACTATTGTTCCTGAGTGTTTTGGGTTTATGAGATCTGGATATTCAACAATACGATACAACTCCTTACTGTAAAATTCCATTTATATTATTCAGCTAATCAACATTTGTTGAGCATCCACTCAGTACCACGTTATAGTTTCAAGGGCGAAAAACACAAGTGAGATCCTTGCTCTCCAAGGAGCTCACACGTCTTGGATTTTCTACTCTGAAATGGAATATAGTGTCTTTCTTTCTGGGAGGAACTTGGCATGGTGGCAGCCCCATAGTCTTTAGAAATGCATGCCATTGTTACTTATTGGGTGTTAAGAGTGAGGAGTAGACATGTAAACTGAGAGAGGAAGTAGACATTGCTACCATACTTTTGGAGGCTGGAAACTGCAAAGCCAAGCCAGGTGGCTTAAACAGAGGGGGATTTCCTGGCTTTCCAGACGTAGGACAGTGACTTGACTGCTCAGGGTTTAGCCTGGGCTCTGGCTTCATTCACTTGTGATTTTTTTTTTTTTTAATACTACTCTCACTGTGTGCTGTTGTAAGTTACCTTTTCACTGCTGGGATAAAGCTGATGAAGGGAAGAGAGTGTTTATTTTGGCTTACAGTCTTAAGGGGATGCTCTGTGATGGCAGGGAAGCACGGCATGAGCAGAGGCTGGACATCACTGCAGCCACAGCAGACAGAAAACAGCAGCAAGAGAGTGAGCCCAGCGAACACCCGCAAGCTAGTGGCCAGGAAACCTCAAGGTTTACGCCCCGAGCAACACTCCTCCTCCAGCAAGGCTCATTTGGCTTTGTCCTCTGGGCTGGCCCCGAGATGACTGCCATTCACGATTTCAAATTCGAAATTACAAAAATGCACATAAGGTCTAGAGAAAGGGAGAGTTCATCTTTTCTGATGGCTCTCTTTAATGTGCAAAGACTTCTTTCCTTGAAGCCCCAACAAACTTAATCATTTCGAAGTACCCACTGAATCACAGGCATCTTTTTTTGTCAACCAGTTCATTGATCACTGAATGCTGTGGACGGCCTGCTTAGGCTGAGTCTCTGTTCTGGGTACTGGCAAGATGATGGGATGATAGCATCTGTTGGAAAGGCGCTCTTTTTTTTTTTTTTAAATTTTTATTTATTTATTTGAGAGTGACAGACACAGAGAGAAAGGCAGATAGAGGGAGAGAGAGAGAGAATGGGCGCGCCAGGGCTTCCAGCCTCTGCAAACGAACTCCAGACGCGTGCGCCCCCTTGTGCATCTGGCTAACGTGGGACCTGGGGAACCGAGCCTTGAACCGGGGTCCTTAGGCTTCACAGGCAAGCGCGTAACCGCTAAGCCATCTCTCCAGCCCAAGGCGTTCTTTTTTTAAATGGTTTTTTTTTTTTGTTTGTTTGTTTATTTTTATTTATTTGAGAGTGACACACAGAGAGAGAGCATGGGTGCACCAGGGCCTCCAGCCACTGCAAACAAACTCCAGATGTGTGTGCCCCCTTGTGCATCTGGTTTACAAAATGGGGTGGGGTGGGGAGGTCTCAACCACTAAAGTCACTCTTGGATGCAGGCAGATGGAGACTGCATCTTCACACAGGGTTTGGTGGGGTTGGAGGTGAAGGCTGACTGGGTGGAAATCTGGTAAACCCCACACCAACTTTTAAAGCTGTCTGCCTGCCAGCAACCTATCATTTTTATTCACATTGCATTGGTCAAAACAAGTCATGTGGCCATCCCTAACTTCAGTGAGTAGGAATATGCAATCCCACATGTACCCTGAAGAAAAACTCTAATGTGTATGAATAGCTCACGTTACTGCTACAATTACTTTTGGCTCATTCAGGACCCACGGTAGCCACGTCTACAGATCCTGAAGCTTACAGATTTCCTTGAGACGAGTCGGCACACACCAGCATTAGCAGGAGGGGAGCAATGAGTGATGATTAGTTTACTACAGAAGTTGCACGCAAGCAAACTGAGCTCAGACATTACCAAAAGAGAGAAAGCAAGATTGTGAACAAAGGGGCAAAAGGTCAAAAGCAGAGAGAGGCAACCATGGTAGGACCCACATGGAGATCTACACAGCAGAAAATTCCAGGTGAAGGCAGAGGAGGATGAGTAACGGGCCACTGGGGCAGATATGAGGGAAGGATGGATGATTTCAGGGGCCGGGCTGTTGGGAGATCGTGGGTCTTTGAAGTGGTAAGGTTGAAAACGTCAAGTAGTTGTTAAATGGGTAGCAAGAATAACAACTTCCATGATTGTAAAAAATATCCCATGGTAATGCCCTCCCTCCCCCCACTTTTCCCTTTGAAACTCCACTCTCCATTATATCTCCTCCCCTTCTCAATCAGTCTCTCTTTTATTTTGATGGCATGATCTTTTCCTCCTATTATGATGGTCTTGTGTAGGTAGTGTCAGGCACGGTGAGGTCATGGATATCCAGGCCATTTTGTGTCTGGAGGAGCATGTTGTAAGGAGTCCTACCCTTCCTTTGGCTCTTACATTCTTTCCACCATCTCTTCCGCAATGGACCCTGAGCCTTGGAAGGTGTGATAGAGATACTGCAGTGCTGAGCACTCCTGTCACTTCTTTCCAGCACCATGATGCCTTCTGAGTCATCCCAAGGTCACTGCCATCTGAAAAGAGAAGGTTCTCTACCAAAAGTGAGAGTAGCATTAATATATGGGTATGAACATTAAGAGAAGTGCTTACTGGGCAGTTTGATAAGCATAGTGTCTACATTTACAAAGCCATATTCTTACACTAGCGTAAAGTCTATAATAGAAATAAAGACTTGGGATGGTGCATGCCTGTTAGCCCAGCACTCGGGAAGGAGGTGGATCCAGAGTTCAAGTTTATCTACTACAAGTTCAAGGCCAGCCTGAGCAACTTGCATACCTACCTCAGAAAACACAAACAACAGGGCTGGAGAGATGGCTTAGTGGTTAAGGCACTTGCTGCGAAGCCTAAGGACCCAGGTTCCATTCCTCAGTACCCATGTAAGCCAGATACACAAGGTGGTGCATGCGTCGGGAGTTTGTTTGCAGTGGCTAGAGGCCCTAGCAAGACCATTCTCTCTCTCTATCTGCCACTTTCTCAAATAAGTAAATACAATATTAAAAAAACATAAACAACAAAATAATTCTTAGAATAGTTGGTATACACAAAATGGAATCCAAGTAATGGTAAGGAGAAGACAACTCATCTGAAAGATATACTGGAACAGGGTGCTGCTGGAGAGATAGCTTAGTGGCTAAGGCACTTGCCTGCTAAGCATAAGGGCCCAGGTTCAATTCCCCAATACCCATGTAAGCCAGAGTGTCTGGAGTTTGTTTGCAGTGACTAATGGCCCTGGTGCACTCATTCTCACCTTCTATCTGCCTCTTTCTCTCCTCTTTCAAATTAAAAAATATATTTTTTAAAAAGATATATTGCAACAAAGATGAGGCCTCTGTCCCAGTGGGCCTAGAGGGACTAGAGGAAGAAGGTCTCCACGGGAGAAGACAGTGTTAAGTTTACATTATCAGAGCCGTGTTTCCACAAAGGGAAGTGACATAGTAAAGCAAAATCTAACTCTGCAGTCAGGAACCGAGTTTGAGTTCCAGAAATAACTATAATTAGCGTGTTATAAGCAAATTATTGTAAATGTATCTCTACCCAAGTTGTTTCCTTGGCTGAAGAAAAGGGAACAAGAGAGTCTCCTCTGTGTTCTCTGGAAGTTTATGTGAAAATAGAGACAGGAAAGCCCCCTTGATAGACTGAAAAAGACCTCTAGTAGTTTTGGAATTACCTCACTGATGTGGGCAGTTAAGAATTAAAAACTGGGGCTGGAGAGATGGCTTAGCGGTTAAGCGCTTGCCTGTGAAGCCTAAGGACCCCGGTTCGAGGCTCGCTTCCCCAGGACCCACGTTAGCCAGATGCACAAGGGGGCGCACGCGTCTGGAGTTCGTTTGCAGAGGCTGGAAGCCCTGGCGCGCCCATTCTCTCTCTCTCCCTCTATCTGTCTTTCTCTCTGTGTCTGTCGCTCTCAAATAAATAAATAAAAAATTTTTTAAAAAATATTAAAAAAAAAAGAATTAAAAAATGAAGCAGGAGGCCAGTTAGGTAGAGCCTATGATGGTTAACCTTGAATGCAGAACTAAGAGAAAGGGCTCTGGGCAGGTCTGGGAGGCAGGGTTTGCAGGAAGGGTGAGCTGGGCGGGCAGCACATCCCCGCAATGGCACAGACATAAAGTGGTCCAAGGAAAACAGAGCGCTGCCTGCCTACTTTCCCTTCTTGCCACGAGTACGCCTATCCCATTGCTGCTACTGCTGCTGCTGTCAAAACCTGGCTTCTTTCGTCTTCCAACGTGAACTGAAGACCAGTAGTTCCCCAGGAATCCTCCAGGCCTTCAGCACTTCAGGATGGGACGCTGAGGTTCCCGGCTATGTGAGGTAGACAGCTGCCAGCTCCTCAGCTTCTCCAGTATGTTGACGGCCATGGTCGGATTACCCAACCCCTAATGTGTAAGCCAATCAATCAACCCCCTTCCATAATGTATCCCCATTCTATCGGTTTTGTTCCTGTAGAGAACTGTGACTAATATAGAGCCCAAAGGGAAAAGAGAAGATGAAGGCATTGTCTTGGAAAAGACTTAATTGCAAGAGTTAAGACTCCCAACTCAAACTGGCCTAAGGCAAAAAACAAACCAACCAACAAACAAACCCATGCTGACTCATTTGTAAGAAACATTTGGGGGCTGGAGAGATGGCTTAGCTGTTGAGCGCTTGCCTGTGAAGCCTAAGGACCCTGGTTCGAGGCTCAACTCCCGAGGACCCACATTAGCCAGATGCACAAAGGGGCACATGCATCTGGAGTTCATTTGCAGTGGCTGGAGGCCCTGGTGTGCCTATTCTTTATCTGCCTTTTTCTCTGTCTCAAATAAATAAATAAAAATTTAAAAGAAGTAATTGTAAGAGTGAAAATGGCAGCGAGGGTGGTAGTTTCTCACACGTTATGGGTGGAAGTCCGTTTCTCTCCACTTCTCTCTGCTGGTTTTTTTTTTTTTTTTTTTTTTCAAGCAACGTATCCTCACATAGTGTCAGAGATTGCAGTTACCAGGTACGCTCCACCAGTTTAGTAGCCTTGTGCAAGATGTACTTTTGCTATTTCAACAAAAGTCCCAAGGACACTGTTCTGTCTGACCTTTAGCATACACTCCTCCCTAGAATGACCACTGGCAGACATCAGTCTGAGCCATAGCCCATGGACAGAGAATGGGAAAACAATGGAGACTAAGGGGAGCCATGTAAAAACCACCCACGTTGTCTCTTGGAAGCAAGTGTAAGAGGCTAGTCCCACGGGCAATGATCACTTACAGAGCAAGGCAAGTTCGTGGAGACTCACCAATGGTGCTTGGAGACGGGTTAAGAAGACCCACAGTGAAACAGATCTCTGAGACAAAGACAGCCAAGATGACTCCATAGGCACGTTGACAAATGGTAACTCAGGAGGAAGAGTGGCCATTGCCACCTACATTCATTGAGCTCTGCGCTTGGTGGGGGTTTCTGCTCCTGGGGGGGTGACTGGGTGTGGGGGCGCAGTGGCGGGGGTGAGGAGCTAGACGGGTACGGGAGACATGGACACAGATGCTCAGAGCACTGCAGTTAATTTCACAGCTTAATGAGTCTCCTGGAAGAAAGCAGTGAACAAAATGATCGTTAAAGTGACTTGAAGTTACAGCCTGGTGAAGAGATGGGAAATGTGACTGGTGTACACAGCATGGTCAGTCTTCTCCACCCACACGCTAAATATAAAGGGCCCACCCTGTCCTGCGTCCCCTCCAGTCCTCCTCCTACGTAAGTAGAGGCCTGCATACAGGCCCCAAGCAGCAGGGGAGGATTCTCTTGGAACCCTGTCAGAATTGTTCTTCAGACTTCCCAGGAAGGTGACTACCCTGAAATGAAAAGCTGCCAGCCTTCCCTTTCTGAAGCCAGTCGAAGACGGCTGATTAAAGCTGACTCCAGGGCTGGAGAGATGGCTTAGCGGTTAAGCGCTTGCCTGTGAAGCCTAAGGACCCTGGTTCGAGGCTCGGTTCCCCAGGTCCCACGTTAGCCAGATGCACAAGGGGGCGCACGCGTCTGGAGTTCGTTTGCAGAGGCTGGAAGCCCTGGCGCGCCCATTCTCTCTCTCTCCCTCTATCTGTCTTTCTCTCTGTGTCTGTCGCTCTCAAATAAATAAATAAATTAAAAAAAAAAAAAAAGCTGACTCCATGCTGAGCAAATACCGGGTGAGCAGCAACTGAGTTCTGGATCCATCTTCTGGATGTTAATCATTGCCACCACCACCACCACCAACCCTGGTCAGGTTCCAAGAGCATTCACACGCAAGGACCTCCCTTCAATGTGTATAAACCTTGAAATTATTCTAAGTGAGAGAAATAAGATGTAAAAAAAAAAAATCGTATATTGTTTGATTCCATGTATATAAAATATCTAGAAAAAGTACACTCATAGGGATGACATAAAGATGGTTGGGCCGGATGTGGTGGCGCACGCCTTTGATCCTGGCACTAGAGAGGCAGAGGCAGGAGGCTGGCTGTGAGTTTGAGGCCAGCCCGAGACTACATAATGAATTCCAGGTCGGCCTGGGCTACAGCGACACTCTACCTTACAAAAGAGAAAAAAGATTGTTGGTGGCCAAGGGCAAGTTTGGAGGGAAGGCAGCACAGGAACAAATGCTTAGGGGGTGTTGGGCTTTCTACTGGATGGCAACAGCATTGTGAACTCAATAGTGGTGGCGACACAACATGGTGGAAATACCAGATGATGCTGAATTTTTCACCACTAAGGGGTTAATCTTATGACATGTAAATTTTACCATAATAAAAAACAAAAAGGCCGGGCGTGGTGGCGCATGCCTTTAATCCCAGCACTTGGGAGGCAGAGGTAGGAGGATCGCTGTGAGTTCGAGGCCACCCTGAGACTCTATAGTGAATTCCAGGTCAGCCTGGGCTAGAGTGAGACCCTACCTCAAAAAACCAAATAAATAAATAAATAAAGGCAAGGCCAAAGGACACTGACTCTGCTGATAAACACAAGGTTTCCCTTTTTACCGTCCCTTCTTTCCAGACGATGGGAAAGGTGGGTCAGCCATTATGACGCAATAAGCATTGGCCAAGGCAAGCCAATCAAGACTGAACATAGCTGTGTCTTTTTATTTTATTTTATTTTATTTTTTTTAAAATTTTTATTTATGAGCGACAGACACAGAGAGAAAGACAGAGAGAGGGAGAGAGAGAGAATGGGCGCGCCAGGGCTTCCAGCCTCTGCAAACGAACTCCAGACGCGGGCGCCCCCTTGTGCATCTGGCTAACGTGGGACCTGGGGAACTGAGCCTCGAACCGGGGTCCTTAGGCTTCACAGGCGAGCGCTTAACCGCTAAGCCGTCTCTCCAGCCCTAGCTGTGTCTTTGACACCATGATGACGACCACAGAATCTCCAATTTTACTGCGGGAAAAACAAAATCTCTGGTTGATTACGAAAGCACAAGGGGGCCAGAGAGATATCTCAGTGGCTAAAGGCGCTCGCTTGAAAACCCTAAAAGCCTGATGGCCCAGGTTCAATTCCCAAATACCCACATAAAGCCAGATGAACAAAGTGGCCCATATGTTTGGCGTTTGTTTACAGCGGCAGGAGGCCCTGGAGTGCCTGGATTCACTCCTCTGTCTGCCTCTTTCTCTCTGTCTGTTTCTCAAATACTTAAATAAAAATCTAAAAAGACAGAAAGGGAAGGGGATGTAGCTCAGTGTTGCAGGGGCTGCCTAGCCCTTGCCATGTGCCAGGTCCAGGGTCCATTCCCTAGCACTATGGAAAACTCAAATAAGCACTAATTAGTTAAATAATAAAAAGTGAGAGAATAGAAAAATCTTTGTTACATACTTCCTCATTAAAGAATGATCTTAACAAACAGGAAGTAAATTCATGCACAGTCCTTACGTTCAATATATTTGCTAGAAGTGGTCTTGGTTAAATAGTCGTTGGGGGAATGTCCTCTGTAAAATGGTTTATGAACAGGAAGTTCTGGGCAGTTACTATAAAATAAGTATTACAGACATTAAGTATACAAAGGATAGACAAAAATAGTCTTTGTGTATGTGAGCATATATACATGGCATGTATTATATAAATGTTCATATGTGTATGAGCACATGTGGAGTCCAAAGGTTGACATTAAGTGTCTTAGTCACTCTCTATGGGTCTTTCACTGAACCCAGAGCTTACTGATTGGACGAAACAAGTTAACCAGTAAGCCCCGGGGATCCTCCTGTCTCAGCCTCCCCAAGCTGGAGTTACGGGCACACATCACCATACCCAGCCTGAGTTCTTAGAATCTTAACTCAGATCCCAATGCTTATGTGGCAAGCACTTTACCATTATGTCCTCAAAATCGTCTTTTATATAAAGCTCACAGTTTATTCATGGCCTGAAGACATTGATTGCTTGTTCATTCAACAGGTACATACTGATGACTGCTACGTGTCAGTCTTGAGCCTGGGATATGAACAGAATGATGAGCAAGAAGGAGAAAGTCTGTTCTCTCATGGGGTATGGTGCACATGAGCAATTTAACTTACGTACACAGAAGACATATAGATCAACACCTCAGGCTTTCAGCTGCCCTGGTTGATGACTGCCTCTCGGCTCCTCCACATCTGGCATAGCTTCACAGGTACACAGTTTGCTCCTCTACTCAGGAGACAGCAGTTTGCTCAGTATTGCACCACTGATCTCAGTTCAAACATCCCAGCTCCTTATCACCACTGCTGCCTGTTTCCCGTAGGAAGAAACAAAACACACCACCCCCACCACCCACCCTGATCAACCAGAAGCAAAGCCCTTAGCCCTTTATGGCTTCTGAGAATAAGGAGCGCAGGCACAAAACAAGCCTGGTTTTAGCGAGGAAAGGTGGCATTCCGGTCAGAAATGTGTGAGAGACGCCAGCAGCCATTAAGTATAATACTAAGGTTACCTGTGTTGCTCTTGCTCAAGAATATATATAGCCTTGGGCTGGAGAGACAGCTCAGGGTTAAGGCGCTTGCCTGCAAAACCAAAGGACCCTGGTTCGATTCCCCAGGACCCAGGTAAAACAGATGCTCAAAGTGGCGCATGTGTCTGGAGTTCGTTTGCAGTGGCTGGAGGCCCTGACACACCCTTTCTTTCTTTCTTTCTTTCTTTCTTTCTTTCTTTCTTTCTTTCTTTCTTTCTTTCTTCCTTTCTTTCTCTCTCTCTCTCTCCCTCTTTCTCTCAAATAAATCAAAATATTTTTTTTAAATAAGGAATATATATATATATATATATATATATATATATATATATATATGGCCCTGACTGGAGCTGTCCAAAGAAATAAACAACGCAAGCTACAATTGTGATCTATTTATGCAGTTTTCAATGTTCTACTTCAAAAGAAGAAAAAACAGATAAAGCCATGCTTAATAGTATATTTTTAAAAAATATACTTTTTTAAAAAAATGCAAGCAACATAAAAATTATGATAGATATATTTCCATGCTGAGTTCAAAAGTCAGTACATATTATATGGTTACAGCACATCTCAATTTGAATGAGATGCATTTCAAGTATCCACTGGCCACATGGGACTAGTGACTACCTTATTATACAGTGCAGCCTCAGAATTCTCCTTTCCATAAACATCAGAGCTAATGACTCCCAGAACTGAAGCTTCTAGATTTCTAGCTGTGCCCTAGAAGCTATATGCCAGCACCCCCTGCTGATAATCCTGGAGACATAGCCCTAGGTACCATGAATCATAAGTGAACATAATTAACTAATTAAGAACATAATTAGCTAATTTGCAATTCAGACAACAACAAAACTGATGAGCCTTGGTGCAGAAAAAGGCCATGTTCCCATAGTGCTAATCCATCTTTCCATCCATCCAACATCTATTGAGAGCCTTTTTTTCTACCAGAAATTATTCTATATACTACTATCTTGCCCTCTAGAGACTTCTAGTCTTTTAGGGGAGGAGCCGATAGACATAAATAGTAAATTCATTTCGATTTTTAATTTAAGTTTATAATAAAATTGGAAAGAGCCAGGCGTGGTGGTGCACGCCTTTAATCCCAGCACTCGGGAGGCAGAGGTAGGCGGATTGCCGTGAGTTCAAGGCCACCCTGAGACTCCATCGTGAAGTCCAGGTTAGCCTGGGCTAGAGTGAGACCCTACCTCGGGAAAAAAAAAAAAAAATTAAATTGGAAAGTATAATAGCAAATAGAAGATTCATTTAGATAAGGAAGACAGAAAGACCTGGCTTCTTGAAGGTAGTATTTATGTTTAAGAATGAAGTAACACAAGAAAAAATGGAGAAAAGTGTTTTATACAGAAAATATAGTTAGGCAAAGATCTAAGGCAAGAATAAGTTGGCCTAATTGAGAGTATTTGATAAAGAAAATAGTAAGAGAAGAGCTGGAGGGATGGCTTCAGTTAAGCTGCTTGCCTGCAAAGCCTAAGGACCCAGGTTTGATTCTCCAGATCCCACAGAAGCCAGATGCACAAGATGGCATATGCATTTGGAATTTGTTTGCAGTGGCTAGAGGTCCTGGCACGCCCATTCTCTCTCTCCCCTTTCCTCCTCTCTCTGTCTCTGATAAATAAATAAAATATAGTATTTTAAGAAAATAGTAAGAAAAGCAGATTGCTCAGGGCTGGACCACGTAGGAACTATTGGAAAGGGTAAGAGGTCTGGATGTTATTCAAAGAAAAGTCCGTGAAAGATTTTGAGGAGGGAGTAAAGGGACAACTAGTTTACAGTTTTGTTTGCTTCTGACCCTGCTGCGTTCGGGAATGGCTGAAGTCTTGTGTGTATGGTGTGGAAGGGGGGAGACTGATTGAGTGTCTGCGACAGCAGCCAAGGGGAGAGCTGACATGGCTGAGGACAACAGGATGGCAGTTATGGAAGGAATGAGGTCATATTGACCATGTTTTCAATTCATCAGCCAGTCCTGTCAGCTCTACCTTCAAAATTGGGTTACATAAATTAGATTTTATTTTGAGTCTGACCAGACTAGCTGACAAATTTGATGTGGAATGAAAAAAAAAAAAAAAAAAGGCATAGTCAACTGATAAAATTTTTGATTTAACCTTGTAGTAAAAAGGTGACCATTTACTCAACCCAAACAAACTCCTTTCTCTTCTTCCCAGACAGAAATCTATAGGAACTGTCTTATCCAAAGATACCAAATCCCATTAACTCTTATCTCTTCAGCCTTTTAAAACCAACAAGCAAGCAAACAAACAAGCAAACAAAATATATTATTTGACAGAGAAAGTGGGAGAGATATTGAGAGAGAGAGAGAGAGAGAATGGGCACGCCAGGGTCCCCAACCACTGCAAACAAACTCCAGACACATGCGCCCCCTTGTGCAACCAGCTAATGTGGGTCCTGGGGAACTGAACCTAGGTCCTTTGGCTTTGCAGGCAAATGCCTTAACTACTAAGCCATCCCTCCAGCCCTCTTCAGCCCTTAAAAAATATATTTTTATTTATTTGAGAGAAAGGGGCAGATAGACAGACACAGAGAATGGACGTGCCAGGGCCTCCAGATGCTGCAAACGAACATCAAATTATCACCTTGTATATCTGGCTTATGTGGGTACTGGGGAATTGAACCTGAGTCTTTTGGCATTGCAAGCAATCACCTTAATTTCTAAGCCATCTCTTCAGCCCTCTTCAGCCTTTTAAATCTGTCTCCACCTTCCAAATTACTCACCAAGGCTAAATGGCTTAGTAATTTCAGTCTTCAACTCTAATCCAGTAACAGTCCAACAAACATTGTTTTTTGGCCAACATCCCCCAACTATCTTTTTGAAGAGCACTTTGCCCGTATCTGTTGAAATGTAAACTGGGCATGTCTTGCTGTGACTTGGACAAATTGCCCCTAAAGGTTTGTGTGTGGTGGGGCTGAGGTAGAGGAACATATAAAGAGTTAGGCCACTGGG
The DNA here is from genome assembly GCF_020740685.1 of Jaculus jaculus. NCBI lineage: Eukaryota > Metazoa > Chordata > Mammalia > Rodentia > Dipodidae > Jaculus > Jaculus jaculus. The sequence goes on from NC_059105.1 coordinate 161,134,954, forward strand.
GCCACAGAAGGGACTCAGGCTGGTTTCTCAGTGAGTCCTTGCAAGAGTAAGCAAGTCCGCCTCATGGACTTGCCTCTTTCCTTTCCATGTCCTGGCTACTATGGTGTGTGGTCAGGTGGACCCTCACTGGAGGCAAAGCACATAGAGGGGCCTGATCTCTGAAAACTCTGATAAACCTCTTTCTTCCTCAGAAAGTACCCAGCCTTGGCTTTTGGTTATAGCAACACAAAACGGACTAATAATATGCCCTTTGGCTATTTCTCGTTTATGATTCTCTTTTATAGAATAAGCAAGAGAATGAAAACATAAGAATATAACTAGTCATCAATAAAGGAGTTGCTACATAAATATTTTAAGATGCTACATAAAGCTTATTCTTATAAAAGCGAATGGTAATGTGCATATGATTCCATTCACATAAAAATGAAATACAGTACACCTGTGGGCAGGGTCTAAAGGCCTAGAAAAAATGTCTGAATGATATACAAACTGTCAACAATGGCTTCTTCATAACAGGAAATAGGGATGGGCCGAATAGTTTTCACTAATTATTTTTTCTTCTTACTGGGTGAATTTAAAAACAATACATTTATGTAACAGCAAAAACGTACAACTGACTTGTATGCCTTAATGTGATTCAAGAATCTGGCACTCGCCCTCTTTCCAGACTAATTTCACACTTACTTACATTGGGTAGGCGATAATGTACTTGTATGATATATTCGTGGGTTGGTGGCTGAAACTGGGTCATGCACTAAGGTCTGCCAGCTTCCACAAGAGGAATAGGAAAGGCTGGTACACGGACGAGAGCTAAATTCTTTCTGAAGAGGCTCGCGTATCTGTTCTGCCCTTAAGGGCATGTCAGGATTAGTTAATTCCTTCGCCTCTTCAAAGGAAGATTTCATGACTCCCCTTCTCAACCCATTTTGGTTTTATAGGATTTAAGAGTATCTGTACTTACCTTGTTCAGTTCATTTTACTTCTTTCACAGGAGGAAAAATACCAATATAAATAGTCAGAAAACACATGTGAAATCTCTCGGTAAAACAAAATGCAAAACAAATAGTAAAGTCATACCAATTGCTAAAATCTATAATGATTTCTTCTCTCTTTGCTGGAAACATAACCTAGGACCTCACTCATGCTAGGCAATTGCTGTGTCGCTGAGGTCACTCCCAGTACTTGGGTCTTTTGGTCAATTCCTAGTTCTTGTCATTAAACTTGAAAATAAAGGGGTGGGGGGATACACATCTAAGTCTTTTGATTGTGGTCCTGGCTGGGCATCTCAACAGAACCGGCTGGTAGAAGAAAATGAACTCCCTTCCTGATCTCGTCCAGTTCTCCTAAACAAGAGGGCAGTGTTAGAAAATACACAGTTACTTCTCCCTAACCCTCAGATGACTAGAAGTGCCTTGGAAAGGTGCAAAAAGGGAATCCTAATTGGATGTTGTCTATGCTGTGGTGCCACGTTCTCAATCCCAGACTGGCCCTGACACCAGTCCCTTAACTAAGATGCCCTTCGCCTGATCTGAACTGTGGCCTCGAGGACACTTGCGTGGAGGAGATGCAGAAACACGCGGGACAGTGTCTTCACCCCCACATAGGGCTCAGACGGCAGATCAAAGCGCCATTGCACCAATACCAGCTGAGTGAACCAGCGCGTTGATTGGCGTTGCTTACAGGAACTCTGTTGAGCCTCCAAAGCAGCCACTTGGACGGGGCTGTCTGGGTCAAGGTTTACCCCTCCAATGCTCCTCCCTCAGCCTCGTGGTGAGGGGCTCGCTGACAGCATGAGACCCCAGAGCAGCAGTGCCGAGACATCGCACCCCACCCTGAGGTTCCCCACAGCCGCTTCCAGCTCCTTATCCCTTGTCCTGGTGGAGTATGGGGCCACAGAGCAGCATTTCAGCGGGGCTCACTGTACCGGGACTACCCCCGCAGATGCTCCTCTCTCAGACTTGGGGTGAGGGCTTACTTGCAGAGCATGGAGTATCCAAAGCCACCTTCTGACAAAACTCACTGTTCCATGATCTTTTACTCCCTACACACACACACACACACATACACACACACACACACACCCTCTCTCCCCCTGACGTCACAAGACCTTGTGCATTATTGCATACAGATAACACAGTAGGTGCCTGAGATCTCAGATGGGGACCTATGACCCTCCCCAGCCTTCTCTGGGGAGTTGCCCCAACTGCTTTTGATATGGCTGGAAATGGCTGTTCACTGCTGTCAACGTGGAGGAGTGAGCCATGCAACAATTGCGACAGCCTATCGGAAGGCATTCTTGTCATTGGGCTTCATTTGAACGTTAATTGCCTCCGTAGAACCAGTGCTAGAGGACGTCTTGGGGACCCTAGTACGACCAGCCCTCTCTTGGTTGACAGCTGAGAAACGGACTCACCCTCTTACGTGATCAGAAAAGAGCATCACAAGTAGCTAAGTGCTAGGACTTGTATCTGGTCCCCCGACTTCCAAACCATGTAAGATGGGATATTTTCTTTTCCTCACTTAAACTGAGTATTTCTTAAGATGTTTTGCCCCCTCTCCAACACACACAAGAGTGAGGCTTCGAAATAAGCAAAAAGCTTCAAGTCAAGAGCAGATCACAAGAAAGCAGTCTTCCTCTAGGCAGAGTTATGGGACAGGCTGGTATATCCTCTTATTTTGGGGACAGTACCAGTGCTTTTATTTTCTTCTTTTTCTTTCTTCTTTTCTTTTTCTTTTCGGTTTTTCAAGGTAGGGTCTCACTCTAGCCCAGGCTAACCCGGAATTCACTATGTAGTCTCAGAGCAGCCTCGAACTCACGGCGATCCTCCTACTTCTGCCTCCTGAGTACTGGGATTAAAGGTGTGCGCTACCACACCTGGCTACAAGTGCCTTTTTTTCAGTGCAATAGGGAAAGAAAAATGTTCTTTTTAAAGTCAGTTAACTTCCCATGCTGACTCCTAGAAGTTGGGAGGAAGAGGGCGCCTTGGTTAGGAAAATAGATTGATGAGAGCCCTCTTGCATACCCCAGGAGCTTTCAAGACAACTCTCTGAAAGAAGTAGGAATAAAACAAAGAGCTATAAAACACCAATTTTATCTAACACATTTAGAACTTCATGAGGTCTCCAGGAAGGGAGATGGGGACAAGGATGGCAGACCACTTCTTGGGCTGAAATCTGTGTGAATGGCAAAATGTTTCTTCTAAAAATAAGGATATAGGGCTGGAGAGATGGCTTAGCGGTTAAGCACTTGCCTGTGAAGCCTAATGACCCCGGTTCGAGGCTCGGTTCCCCAGGTCCTATGTTAGCCAGATGCACAAGGGGGCGCACGTGTCTGGCGTTCGTTTGCAGTGGCTAGAGGCCCTGGCGCACCCATTCTCTCTCTCTCCCTCTATCTGTCTTTCTCTCTGTGTCTGTCACTCGCAAATAAATAAATAAAAAATGAACAAAAAATATTTAAAAATAAGGATATAAGGTGCTCATTCCAACCTTAAACCCTGATGTAGTACTGACAGAAAAAAGAAAGAAAGAAAGAAAAAGACCCTTCTCACTGCCTCGCTTGCTCATTATGATAAATCCCAGTGACGATCTAACACAGACTATGTTGATGGCACTGGAAAGGACCCAGTCAAATGGTGCAGTGTAGAGATGTGGAACTCCAGGTGGCAGGGTGGTAAACAAAAGACTATAAGCTCTTTGCTCCAGCCTCACACCCCCAAATAACAGTGGTTTCCCCCAAAGAAATGACATTGGAAGTAGTCTCTACCAGGCTAGGAAAAGAGCTCCATTTATATCTTAAAGGACAGTGGGAAAGTTGGGATGCGTGGATGGCTGACGCTTGAGTTATAATGAAACTGTCAAGCACATTCAGAGCTGTTGAGTTCCTGACCACCCTTTATGACAGGCTGTGGTGGTGACGCCTCTTGAGGTCACTCTTTACATTATAACTACATGCATTTGCCGCCTTCGTGTGCATCGACCTCACCAGAGGTTCCAAGGCTAAAAGTTGGCACAGCTTTCATTTTTGGTCCTTCTGTCATTAACTGGCTACCCTTACCAAATCCCCGTGCAACCTCAGACAACACTGTCTGATAAAGTTAATACCAACCTCTACTGAACTTTATTAGACATGCTATTGAGATATATAGATAACAGTCAACCTTTACATATTAAATTGTGTTTGATGGGATGAACTCAGGATCTAAAATAACAAACAAAAGAACTGTAACTAAAATTCTGAGTATTGACCTAATAAGTTTGCTTTTGTCATTCTATTTCTATAGGCAATTTCTACATGAAGTTCAATAACCATCTACATGATTTTTTTTTTCCAAAATGGGCATCTCTATTCTATTAGAACACACTGAGAACACTATAAATGTCATTCCCAATACCTCCCACACATACACACCCCACCTCACAAATTCGTTATAAAAGATTAGTTAGAAGTACAAATAGCACTGTAAGCCAACTGTGTTTTCCTTTGTATACACTCTAACTCCACCCCCCCCCCCCACTGGAGAAAAACCTGAAACCTTTCCTAAAAAACATTTTGTGGGCATCTTTTCTTCTTGATACATTCTTTTTAGTGATTCTGTGCTTTGTGGGAAAATATGTAATTCTTGATTAATGCACATTTAGTGAGTATATCCATCTCTCTATTCCCTTTCAAATATGACTGTCATGATTGCCCTATCTGTATTTCTGTTTGCATTTGTGACATTTTCCCCTAACACAACTATATACTCATGCATCCAAAGCAAAGAACATGTAGTCTATACCTTAACCATGTTTGAAAATATTAACAACTGGTTATTATTTTATTTAAATTAACTTTTTCTAGAACTATGGTAGTTTTAAAAACAATGTTTAAAAGCTGAGCAGTCCCATGTATACAAGGTACATATGTATCTGGCAACTTATTGCCAGAAAAAATTTAGATGACATATAAGTATATTTATATTAAATGACATGGCTAATAGAAGTCTTTAATGTTTTTAATAGGAAGAGTATACCTATTTTAATTATGCCCTAGGATGTTACAGAGCTAGAAATTAACAAGTTTCAGCCAGTATAAAATAGATTGTTAATATTCAGTTACCATACAATCCAGGTAAATGAATCATCACTCTGTACAAGGCTCAGATACTCTAAAATGCTTGCTTAACTTCACACATGTACTATAAATGATAAACAATTAAAAATTACAATGTAATCATTACAATAAGAAATGCAACAGGCATATATCTTTCTATAAAAGTCCTTTATTTTTCAAGTACTATCTTTAGGAATAATACCATGCTACATATCAGAACACTAAATAAACTAAGTTCCTTGAGGTTACAATGTTCAACAATGTACTAGATGCACTAAAATGCTATGACAAGAATCAAAAAGGAGACTAAGACAAGCTTTCAGTGATGCTTAGGAAGAGAGTGTAAGGGGAGCAGCAGCAGCCAGGATCCTACGCTGATTTTGGCTGGAGTGCTCTCCTTACTTTATAGCGCTGACAGGAGGTCCATAGAACAAGCAGAGGAAAACAGGACGAATCCCAGCTTCATATGAAAGATTTCCAAGTCACAGTCAACTCAGGCAGTTGTAAAGCATTGTTCCCAATGCTCTTATCTTCAATCCTTTTACATAGATTTCTTGTCCTCTGCGCATGTTTTCTTAATTTCTTCATAAGGGTATATATCAAGCCTACGTTATTTTCTATCACTCAAAATATAAACCAAAAGGCATGAAGCAAAACAACAGAACCCACCAATCTGATTAGTTCTAAAGACCCGAATTCTGCTGGTTTAGAAATCAATCCTCAGATTCTGGCCTATCTACCTCTCCTACACAAATGCTTATTCCTTTTACATACTGAACCGAAGCTTAATTTCAGGGAAAGATGAAGTCTTAGGGTTTTCTCCCTAAACACTAATTTGTCTCTTGGTGAGCTGCTTTAGTTGGCAGCAATATAACGAACTATTTCAAATACTTGTTCAAAACAGAAAAAAAATAAATAAATAAAAGAAGCCATTAGTGAGCTACTGTAATTTCTCATAGAAGGCTTCGTCTGTAGGCAGGAAGGAAAAATTAACCCTAATGACACCCCTAACACATTTCAGAAGGAGGAAAATGTGTCTTCAACGACAAAGGAAAAAACAGACAAGAAAATACAGTAACATGTTAATACTTTAGTAGGAAGGAAACAAATGCTTATAACCAATCTTCCTTTCAGGAACGTTTCTGGCATAAAACCCAAGCTTTCTTTCCAATTAATTCTTTTATGTTAGGTTAACAGATGCTTGACATCAAGAAAGATGGAAAGCCAATTAAATACTTTTTCAAAGGTGGGGAGTTTCTTTTTGAGATGAACATTACAGAAAGGAGGAAGAGGAAGGGGAAGCTTACTCAAAGAGGTCCTCAAACATGCGCTGGCCCATTGCTATGTAAGCTTCCTTCTCCTCTGGTGTCATCTGGGCCACCAGCTCTGGCCGCTGGCTCACATCGCTGTAGGAGAATGGACGGCCAGCCACCATGACAGTGGGGTCATCCGCAACTTCCTCAAACTCCTCATCTTCATCATCCTCTTCCCCAGGATGGGCAGTCACTGCTGCCGGACGGGGCGGAGAGTCGTCATCTGACTCACTGGTCTCGCTCTCCGAGTCACTGCCATTGGCAGCAGTCGCTGGAGCGGCTGCCCCCACTGAGCCCGCGGTGGCAGAGGAAGTCTTCTTCTCGTGGATGAGGAGAGCCCGCATGACCTCCTCATTGTCATCGGGCCCGGCCCGGCCTTCCTCACGCTCCTTAAATGTGTCCATATCTATGCCACCTGGGGGTTAAAACCCAGAAAGTCAAGACCCTTAAATTCAAAAAGTATTCCTTTGCAACTAGTGAAATATGCATTTTAGTGGGTTATGTTTAAATAGATAATAATTCACTGGTTCCATTTTCTGAGCTGCTGTTTCACAAAATCCCCAAAATGTTTTAACAAACTGAAACTTCAGTGACAATGATTAAGTGCATGAAGTTTACAGGTAATATAGCATGGGTGTGAGTTCTGCGTTTTCCATGTGCAAGCTATACTACCTTGAGCAAGTCGTTTGAACGCCAAACCTTAGTAGGGCAATAGAAGGGCCTATCTTCTAAGCATCTGGATGAGCCATACGAAGTACGTCTGTGGAGGGCTACGTGCAGCGCGGGCATCACAGAGTCGAGCACAGCCCCTCACCTTGCTCCGGGTGACCACCCACCACCTTACAGCGGCCTACAAGGTCTGGCCTCACCGGGAACCCCTCCCAACCACCAAATTCTTACCTGTCCTCCCTCTTCCTCATTGTGCTGTAGCTACAGCAGTCTCCCAGGTATTCCTTGTAGCCTAAGATGCAGCCCTACCTCAGGGCATTTGTATTGTCTGTGCGCCCTGCCTAATTCTTCTTCTTCTAGGTATGCTTACAACTAACTCCCTTATGTCTTTTGTCTTTACTCAAATGTCACCTTACCAAGGCTGTTTTTCCCTCACAGAACTCATTTTTCAACATAACTTAGGTTTATTGTCTTTGTCATCCCCTTTCCAAGGATGCAGTGTCTACCACTTGTCTGTCTCTCTCTCTTTTGATTCCTCATGTGTCAGGCATCTAGATAATACCTGCCATTCAGTTAGGCACTGAATCATTGTTTGATGAATGAATAGATAAATACCAGTTTTATTTTCCCAAAGCAAACTGTATATTCTGAATTCATTATAAAAAGGTATCTAATTTCAGGAATAAATTTTCTCTTACCACACCCATATCATTTTATGTAAAATGCAAATAAAACATTCAGGAGAGACATTTGCATTTTGTATTCTGATAATACCACACATATGGCCCTTTTAAACATGCAAAAAAGATTAAAGGTGGTACATGGAGCCAGGCTCCTGGATTAATACCAATATTTATTAGCTGTGTCATTTTGGTGAAAACATACCATCTTTCTCTGTTTCATTTTTCTCAAATACAGTAAGGGAAAAAAATAATAGTATTTGCTTTGCTAAGTTTTATGGCACTTAAGTGAATGTGAAGTGTTTAGAATGGGCCCCTTTCCTTCAAGAGGCTCAGAAAACAGTCAATTCTGAGTAAAGTGAAATCATCTCCTCATTAACATATCTAAACACATTAGTTAGACATTTTAGAAAAAACAGAATTCCTTAATGAGAAATCAGGCAGGTAAAAGAAAAAAAAAAAAGGAGGTCAGAGGAAAAAAAGGCTTATGATAACATGGATGTCAAAATGAAAATTTAATCAAATTTAACTACTTCAAAACACTGCTAAAGGCAAATAGCTTCCTAGAACCTTTTCTGCCAAGACAGTATTCCAACAGTGAAAGGCAAGGAATGCATGTGTCTCTAGGACAAAAACTGTTTCTAAAGAATGTTCCAAATAGTTTGAAGTTAGTACAAAGTCATAGGAGACACAAATTCATTTCATAAAGTAATGAAGATACATGTAACAGATTTCTGACAAAGATCAGGCGGTCAGGAGAAAAAAGAATTGCTTTGCTATAGATTAAGACAAAAAAAAAAAACAAGGATAAATAAGTTTATGTCTGGATATAAAGTAGGAACAGCAGTTCTAGGAGCAGTCATATTTAATAGCTATAAATTACAAAGAAGATGCATACTATCAAACAAGTTCACTGATACTGCTAAGCAATTCTGGGGGCTGAACAGCCAAGATATACAGAAAAATATAAAAAGAACTGAAGATTGCCTAAAGCTAGCATATTTTTACATAGGAAAAGTAAAAGAAAATCTTCTTACAGAAAAATATTCCAAATTATATTGAAAGAAATGGTCCAAGTTATCAGATACAGAACCGGACATGCTTTTAATGTTACTGGCCTTAACATATTTCCAGGGTCAAAGCCACAATCAAAATGTCAGGTAAAAACCAAAAGATACTGGAAACAAGACTCAAATCATTAATTATCTGTATATAAACAATATACATCATTCTAGTCTCATGTAAAGTATATTAGAATTGGAGATTGTCTGGAAAACAAAAACTATGGATGCAAATGGCTAGGAAAGAAGATTAATCAAGTAGATTCCAACGGAATGAAGATATAATTGAAATCTATAGTCAGAAAGATATCAAAATAACTTGATGTTTGAGGAACAGTAAATATGGAATAAATAGCATTCACTTCCTAATTCATTGGCTACAACATGTTTAACATCATGATATTTTATAAAGACAAGTCCAAATTTGTATATCTAAATAAATTTTACCCAATACTATGGAGAAAACTTGAGGAGACTAGATGACTGAAGACTCAGATAGATCTATTCTAGCAATTGCAAATCTCAAATGTTAAAGTTATGAGCTTAACTGTGCATAATATTGAATAATAATAATAATAATTTTATCTTATTTAGTCTTGTTTCTAAGTTCAAAGAAGAGAAGATTTTACTGCTTCATGAACATGAATGAAGCCAAGTTGGGGAAAAATATATATAACTTTAAGTACGAAATAACCTAGAATAACTTATATCAAAATACCTAAACATAGGGCTGGAGACATGGTACTGCCTGCAAAGTCTAAGAAGCTGGGTTTGATTCTTCAGTACCCACGTAAAGCCAGATGCACAAGGTGGTGCATGAATTTGGAGTTCATTTGCAGTAGCTAAAGGCTGTGGTGTTCCCCTCCCTCCCTCTTTCCCTTCCTTTCTCTCTCTCCTTGCAAATAAATAAGATAGCTCAGTGGTTAAGGTACTTGCCTGTGAAGCCTAAGGACCCAGGTTCACTTTCCTAGTGCCCACCGAAAGCAATGCAGATATACAAGGTGGCGCATGCAGCTGCAGTTCATTTTCCAGTGGCTAGAGGCCCTTGTGTATCCATTCTCTCTCTTCCTATCTGCCTCTCTCTCTCTCAAATAAGTAAATAATAAAATGTAACAAGACATGAAAAAAATTTTAAAAATAACATAGCAAGTTAATTAGTGAGGAGGAAGGAGGATGAAGTATGGTGGTCAGGAAAATTTTTTCTGACTGGAATCAAGCTATCAAAGAGAATTATACTAGAGGAATTGTCTGCTGATAACACAACTACCTCAAACTCCATCTTGTTTTCACAATTTCTAGTATACACAACATACTAACTGTAAGTTGAAACAAAGAAAAGAGGTTAGGAAAAAGCCCAAAACAAGTGACTTTTCAATAACTGGCTATTCTTCAGCATTGAAGATCCTCACTGAAGTGGCATGCTGATGACAAAATCTAGCCAGAGGTACAGACACTCCTTGTCACCCCTCTTGCCCATTTCTTAGTAGCCTTTGTCCATCTTTAGCCTCCTATATTATCATCAAAGTCTCAGTCCAGTAACCTAAATTAGAAATTAAACAGTAAAATCTTTCAGTTCTTAAACTTGTGAAAGTTATTATGCAATTCAACCCTTTCTGACTCATAGATTTCCAAAATCTTCTAGAACAAATTTCTATCAATGATGTGAGGAGGCTCAATTCTTAAGTATGTGGAATCTTTGTATATACATTTTTCAGGTAGCAAAAGCTATTTATTTTAACTGTTACCAGGAAATAACATACCAATAATACTTTTCTAGGATGTGAAGAAAAAGACATGGCAATATTTCAGATCTTAAGACAGAGATTTAAGAGGGTGTTTTGACTGAGCTGAAGAACAATGCAAGCGTGTTGGCGAGTTTTCATGCCACTGCTCAAGTTCTTTTTTCCTTACATACTGCAAGTCACGGTGCTGGGAACAGTTACACAGAGTTATCACCAAGACTGACCCAGGCATTTCCCCACAAGTTCATTTTCCTTCCACTGAACCCAAAACATATTCATCTTACTGACTCCTCTTACCTTCCTTCATCTCTTCAGAACCATATGCCCCCTGAACAGTGCTCTCTCTCAACCAAATGGGTCTCTCTTTGGCAGCTTTCCCCTCCAGCGAGGAGCGAACGTCTTCTTGGTCGTCCATACTGATGACAACGTTCTGAGTGTACAAGTCCTCGTAGGAGGGGCCTTTGCTGGTCCACGCTTCCCGGTGGTGCCCGCCTGCCAGGCCAGCAGCTCCAGGAGCAGTAGCTGCACGGTCCTTGCTACACAAAGATTAAAGAACAGGAAGAAGCACAACTAAGGCCTGGGCTTTGGAAAGGACAGCTAGAGAGGCATTACTGTGCAGTGCAAACCAGAGCTACCAGGCCCCAGCATCCAGCTTTAACCGCTCTGCGAAATCCCTTCTGTAATTTAGTGTGAAAGATGGATGGACTGGAACATCATACTTACTTCTCAAGTTCCTCAAACCCTACACCCTGCAGCATATATGAATGACTAAGGTCTTATAGATTGATGTATTTCAGTAAATTTATCTAGGGGAGGGAAAGACTGTAGTGACATAGTTTACTTAATGATACTTATCTGGCAAAACGAACAGTTCCCAGGAACATCTTCTGTGAGAATTTTGTTTAAAAACAAAACAAAATAAAGCATGCTGTATCTTTGAACTATACATACATATATACATACATACATACATATATATATATACATATATACATACACACACACACATATATATTTTTTTTCTCAGTTCAACCCAAAATAATCCAGACTGGCTTTGTGTGAACCATGGAAGATTTAGAAAAGTATTTTACAGAGCCAGACCTCAACTTAGCATTAACATTTGCCTTCTGCCACTCACCAAATAAGGCATAGCCCTCTGCATAGATCACCCTCTTTTTCTTTTAAGCTGCATTTTTCTATGTGTACCCATGCTAATAATCTGTCCCCAGCCACTTCCTACCGTACACAGATGACATGCCTCACATGCTACGTCATCACTCCAGCCCAGAACACTACTTTTAAAACGTCTTTCCTTCTGTTATAGAAATTCAAGGTGGATTTCATTTCAGACATCTAAAATTGGACAAGTCAAGCAACCTCAAACTTTTAAAAGATACTTTTCACCACAGAGAACTGACTCTACCTTCACATAACCCTAATCACCAGCCAATGTGATGTGACACACACATACAGACTCACTCTTTCTGTGCATTTAGTATTTTTCTTATGGCAGTAATATAACTGAAGATGACCAAAACAGTAATTCATTCTTGAATCTTTTTAAATTAAGAAAGTTTAGGACTTTCAAAAGATGTAACTCAAATCATAGGTAAGAGATAAATATTATTTCAAAACTATTTTGTTTGTGGAGTAGGCAATGCTGGCAAAAGAAGCCAGAGGCTCATATATGCTAGGCATGTGCTCTACCTGTGAGCTACACATACTAACCTTTCAAAACAAAACTTAAAAGACCCTTAAGAAGAATACTGAGAGATGATGGGAAAGGGAAGACTACAGGCAAGAAATTCCTTCAGAAAGATAAGAACTTTTTTTTGGTTTATTGAGGTAGGGTCTCACTTTAGCCCAGGCTGACCTGGAATTCACTATGTGGCCTCAGGGTGGCCTTGAACTCATGGCAATCCTCCTGCCTCTGGCTCCCAAGTGCTGGGATTAAAGGCGTGCACTACCATGCCCGGCAAGAACATATTTTGTTATGGTTATTTTTTTTTCCGAGGCAGGCCGGGTCTTACTCTAGCCCACAATGACCTGGATGGAACTCGCTATGTAGTCTCAGGCTGGCCTCAAACTCACAGCAACCTTCCTACTTCTGCCTCCTGAGTGCTGGGACTAAAGGCATGTGCCACAAGCCAAGTGACAAGAATATTTTATACCAAGAGTGGGTTAACTTGCTGAAAGGCTAGAACTGCCCATAATTCCTGTGTTAGGCCTGCTGATAGAACTACGGAGTAGTTCCTAATGTTACAGAGCAGTAAATCAAACCATGTAAAATAAAACATAAAAAAAAAATTTGCCATATTCTCCTCCTTCTGTCTGTGAGTTTGCAGGCCATGCTTTCGACGCTCCTTTGCTTGTACTTGGAGTGGGCTGATTATTGCTTGCTTGGGGCAGGATGAGCTAAACTTTATGCTCCCATAGTATAGAAAGACCAACCAATGCCAGCTGACTTATGACAGTTATGTACTGGCACACTATGTACAGGCATGGAGCTAATCAGATATAAGGTGAGGCCATCTTAGTCAGGGTAACATCTAGCAATAGCTTCTCGTCTGACCATACAAACAACTGCACTTTTGTTATGGCTGGCAGTTCAAGAAACCTTCTTGTGTCTTGCGCCTGTCTCCCTCCCCCACCCTCAGAGCCGAGACTGTTGGGTTCCTCTTTCTTGATCAATTTGTTGCCTCTATTTCCTGACTCATCCCTGGAACCACTTCTTGATGGGAAGGTAACGTGACGCAGAGAGCTGCTGCTGGGTTTCTGGCGTGGCTGTGCCACTGAGACGTGCCTCAGGTAGACTGCAGCAGCGCGGAACATGAGCGGCACGAAGCCAGTGGTGGTCGTGACTGAATGCTTTTGTTGAGAAGTAGCTTGATAGGACACAGAACTATAGGTGTGAAGAGAAATAAGAAAACTGTGTAGAGAGTAATTGGGGAGTATATTGAAGTATAGCTCCACATTAAGTAAACATAGGCTCAAAAAATTATATTCTTATAATCAGTTTCTCTTCTAGGTTAGAGTTACAGTACATAACTTAAGTGGAACATAAAAAAATTAATTCTTGACAAGAGCTCAAATGACAGTAACAAAGTCTTGAGGTTGCCAATGATAATGGATAACAGTGTTTCCCTACCAACTGTGACTCCTTTGTCTTTGCACCTAGGTTTTATTCAGGTGCTGGTGGCTCCGAAGAACTCTGGGATCTAGTTTCCTAGTCCCAGGAGACAAAACTTAACTAGTCTAAGTAGCAATCATGAGATCTCACTTCCTCTGTCAGATACTGGATTGAAAATAAGCACATAACATAATTCTAGCCAGTAAGACGTTGGGGAACAGACAGATGACAAGGTACTTGGGAAAAGCTTTGTTCTGTCATATTTTAAAATAAGACACAAGGAAGGGATGGTCCTCTTCCTGCATTTAGACATTTTCATCTGCAGGTGATACCTGAGACACAGGTGGATCCCTCAGGCTAGTTCCTTTACATCCCTAACAAGGCAACTCAACAGGCTTCATTCCACAGAGTATAAAGATAGAACAAATCTACATCCTGGAGGGTAAAAATGAACTACAAAATTATCCAATTCTAAGCCGGGTGTGGTGGTGCACACCTCTAATCCTAGCACTCGGGAAGCAGAGGTAGGAGGATCGCCGTGAGGTTGAGGCCATGCTTAGAACACAGAGTGAATTCCAGGTCAGCCTGAGCTAGACTGAGACCCTACTTCAAAAAAATCAATCAATCAATAAAAATAAATAAATAAAATTAAAAAAATTATCCAATTTTGAAATGTACTATGTCAGGGCTTCTTAGTGTTCAATCTACTTCTACCTGGATTTTCTATTATCATAGGAAAGACAGCCTGATACATGACACTAGATTAGAAAGTTCACAGTAACTGATATAAAAACAACACTTCTGTAGGACTGGATTATATATTTTTTTAAACCACTGGAAAGAAATTCAATTTGCTCAGGACTTGCTATTCTGTAATATCAGCACCAAAGGGAATATAACACCAAGAGAGACTCCAAAATGAACATGACTGGGACTGCTGGGCTCTAAAGGAGGAAGCTGGAGGTGGGGATGACTTCACCTTGACTGGGAAGAAGGGAAGAAAGAACATTCTTGATACCAATTCTCATTTCTGCATTTCACAAAGGACTGTACATACTTTTCATGGCGTGACAGAACTAAATCTGTCTAGCAGCTCAAACATTCGAGCACACTGATTAAAAACAGGGAGCCATCGTTGGGAGTGTTAACCCACAGGAATATCAGTACTTCACTTTTAGGAAGTTGCACTCAAAACTAAGTGTGGCAAGAAGCATTGAGTTAAAATATTTCAGAATAAAAACTAAATTTATAGCTCAAAGTGTCTATGTTCTTTCTTGTATGCAGATCCCAGCTTTTCATTTCTCTCTCTGTGTGTGTGTGTGTGTGTGTGTGTGTGTGAGAGAGAGAGAGAGAGAGAGAGAGAGGGGAAGAGGGAGGGAGGGTGTGTAGGTCATGAAACTAGGAAAGGTACAATAAAGGGGGGAAAACTGGTTTTAAAGAATAAGGAGTAGAGCAACAGAAATATGTGACCTGAAAATATAAAGGGACAGCTGAAGATCGAAGGACAGAAGCAAGGGTATGGGGCAGGGAAGGGGGAGAGGAGTGGAGAAGGATCAATAAAAACAAAGCATGTAAGAAAAAGTTACAACGAAATCTGTTACTTTGCATGCTAATAAAAGGAAAATGCTGTATTCCTGAAAGAATGATGACTTTCAAAAGTTGACTAGAAAGCAATCAACTATCCCTAGGAAATGTAACTAATCTAAGTGGCTGAGCTGCTGCAGGGCCAAGCAGAAGGAGTGAGTGGTTGAAGTGAACTCTGGCTGTTAAAGAGCCAAAGGACCCAGGTTCAATTCCCCAAGGCCTTACATGAGCCAGATGCACAAGGTGGTACATGCATCTGGAGTTTGTTTGCAGTGGCTGGAGGCCCTGAGGGCACTTCCTTTTTTTTTTCTTTCTCTCTCTCTCTCTCTCTCAAATAAATAGTAATAAAAATTTTAAAAGGAGCACTTGGTAAGGGCACAGGGCCTCTACTCACCTCTGTTTTAGGGCTGGGATTTCTGTGGGTTCTGGCTCAAGTATTTCATAGGCCAAGTTTACATCCTCTGTCTCCCGAAGCAATGCATAAATGGGCTCAATTTGTTCATTAAACCTTGCCAAAAGTGTGCGTGCATCTTTTTTGGGCATTGCTGATTCATCCTCTTCTACCTCTGTGTGGCAAAAGGTGCAACGGAAAGTTCCTAAGAGAAAACAAAGAAGCCTCAGGTCACAGAGGTGAAATCTTCCAGCCAAGCCTGTAGCAAATACTTTATAGCTCGTTCCTTCCCTTAATGTTTTGCTTTTGTTGTTGTTATTGTTTGTGTTTTGCAAGCCAGGGTCTTACTCTAGCACAGGCTGACCTGGAATTCACTGTGTATTCTCAGGGTGGCCTTGAACTCACAGTTATCCTCCTACCTCTACCTTTTGAGTGCTGGGATTAAAAGCAAGTGCCACCATGCCTGGCCCCCTGAATGTTTTATTAAAATTTCAAAATATACAGAAAAGTTGAAAAAGTTGCACAGTGATTCTAGATGTGACTACCATTCAGACTCCACAATCATGTTTTTGTTATATTTACTACAGATCTGTCCATCTTTACCCATCATTTTTTATTCATTTTCAAGTCATATCATCCCTAATAGCTGTTTTAAATCACTATTCTTTTCTCTCTCTTTTTTTTTGGGGGGGGGAGGGGTTCAAGGTAGGATATTGCTTTAGCCCAGGTTGTTCTGGAATTCAGGGTGGTCCTCCTACTTCTGCATGGCAAGTGCTGGGATTAAAGGTGTATGCCACCATACCTGGCTAATCAGATTTCTAATACATTTTTATTTAACTGGCAGCAAAATTATTCACACCTTTCCATTACATTTATATCCTTTTCCAATAGCTTTCTTTCCATATACTCTACATTTAGGTTTATAGCATAGGGAAAACCAACACAATACCTAAACTAAAAGCTTCTAATCACCCTGTAGATTGTCCAAGGGCTATTTCATCATGCTTATTAACCATTTATATCCAAGCAAATGTAACCAATCCATCCTCAAAATTAAAGCATGAGAAACTTATTTTTTGTTTTGATATCCCTTATTCTAGCAGCAATCCCTCAGTGAGATTTTTCATATCTCCTGTCATGGGCTTCATTAAATGGCCCTTGAACTTCTCGGGTTTTGCCTTAGTTATTACCTTCTCATTGTTAAGAAGTCAAATCAGTTTAAGGGAGGAAGGGCTTGTTTCAGCTATCAGTTCCAGGTTACAGTGCATCATGGTGGGAAAGGCATGGCAGCAGGAGCTTGAAGCTCAGCTGGTCACATTCAGCACAGTGAGGAAGCAGGGGTGAATGCTGGTAGACAACCAGCTTAAAAAAAACAAACTATTTGATTTCATTTAAGAGAGAGGCAGGTAGAAAGAAAGAGAATGAGCATGCCAGGGCCTTCAGCTACTGTAAACAAACTCCAGACACATGGGCTACTTTATGCATCTGGTGTGGGTTCTGGGGAATTGAACTGGGCCCTTTGGCTTTGCAGGCAAATGCCTTAACCGCTAAACCCAACCAACTTGTTTTTTACATAGTCCAAGACCCAGGTCCATGAAATGGTGCTGCTCAGTTAAGGTGGGTCTTCTCACCTCATAAGATAATCACTCACATACACACCAAAAGGCTAACCTAATCTACATAACACTTTACAGGTCTCTAAATTCTATCAAGTTAACAATCAATGTAAACCATCACAGTTTTCTCCCTGTCCCTTTCCAAGTTCCCTACCCCATATTCTGCTATAAAGTCCATTTGACAGCTGGATTCCTAACATCCACAGCATAAAATCTCAGTTTCTAAATCTAAATGGCCTCAGTAATTTGCTCAGGATGATACACTTGCCAGGAAGTAGGAAGTAAGTCACTTCAAACTATCATGCTGAAACTCATGCTTATACCTATCACCTAATATACCACCACAAGGACACATGTAGTTTCTTACTTCCAGTGCCAGAGATATGCATCCTTCCTTCCTCACTGAACTTGGAAGATTAAAAGAGAATATAAGTGCTTCAGGCAGGGAACATATTAAACACTCAGCTGTAAAAGGCATCATGTGACTGATACATAATCACTCTTACCTTTGTTTCCTCAGGTGGAAAAGAAGCAAATTAAGGATTTCTGCTTCGGTGCAACAGTACATCCTATTGAGATAGTCCCAGAAAAGTCAGTTTTTTCATTCCCCACCCCCTACTGGCAAATAATAACTAAGGTTTTTGTTTAGACATTCTTCTTCCATCTTCCTGCTGTCCAGATACTAATTTTCTACATTTATCCCAAACAAGTGAAGAACTTTGTTTTTTAAAAGAAGGAATCTTGGGCTGGAGAGATGGCTTAGCAGTTAAGTGCTTGCCTATGAAGCCGAAGGACCCTGGTTTGAGGCTCGATTCTCCAGGACCCACATTAGCCAGATGCACAAGGGGGCACACGCGTCTGGAGTTCGTTTGCAGTGGCTGGTAGCCCTGGAGCGCCCATTCTCTCTCTCTCTTTATCTATCTGCCACTTTCTCTCTGTCACTCTCAAATAAATAAATAAAAATGAACAAAAAATTTTTTTAAAAAAGAAGGAATCTTTATTTTTGTTTTTATTTATTTATTTGAGAGATACAGAAATCGGCAGGTAGAAAGAGAGAATGGGCGCACCAGGGCCTTCAGCCACTGGAAACGAACTTCAGATGCATGCATCACCTTGTGCTTCTGGCTAATGTGGATCCTGGGGAGTCAAACCTGGGTCCTTTGGCTTTGTAGGCAAACACCTTAACCGCTAAGCCGCTTCTCCAGGCTAAAAGAAGGAATCTTATTCCTCATGGAAAAGTGCCCAAAAGCAAATGGGTTAAGTAGAAGAACAGAAAGTAAAGACAAAGGGCATACTCTAGGACTCTCTCGCTTCACTTCAGAAAACTGCCAACCAGCTTTCTCTGTCTCCTCCAAGCACACTGCTGCAGAGGCTCGGCACTGCTCGCTGTTTCTCTACCCAGAAAACTTTCCTGCCAAACAGCCAAACAGCTCTCACCCCAGCACACTCTAGTTCTTTACCAGAGTCACCTGGAAGGCCTTCCCTAGGAAACATCATCAAACATTTCTGAGCTGTTCAAGTAACTCCAACAGTCCTATCCTTTCTCTTTCCTGGTCACTGTCACTATCCAATATATGTTTGTATTAGTCTCAATTATTAGTTTGCTTATGTTTTAAAAATTTTTTTGAGAGAAAGAGGCAGAAAGAGAGAGAGAAGGGGCATGCCAGGACCTCCAGCCACCGCAAATGAACTCCAGACGCATGTGCCATATTGTGCATCTCTCTCTCTCTCTAAAAAAATTAACCTGATTTTTAATTTTCTTTTTTTGGGGGGGGGAGAGAGAGAGAGAGAGAGAACTGGCGTGCCAAGGACTCAGCCACTGAACTTGAACTCCAGATGCTTGTGCCACCTACTGGGCATGTGCGACTTTGCACTTGCCTCACCGTTGTGCATCTGGCTAACATGGGATCTGGAGAGTTGAACATGGGTCCCTCAGGCTTCACAGGCAAGTGTCTTAACAGGTAAATTATCTCTCTAGCCCATGAACCGGATTTTTAGCCTCATCCAGTTTTAATAAAAGTTATTTAAAGAAGGAGCCATTTTGCAATTCTAAAAACAGTTGTTTTTTATGTTACTGTCAAGAACTGTGAAGGGTCTGAGATTTTAATTAACTTCCTCACAAACTAACATGTTATCCCACCACAATTTTGTTGATGCTGGAAGACACAGAAGCTTTAAAGACAGATATTGTTTCTCTTCAGAATGAAGAGCAAATTTGCTTACTGTCAATCTAATAAAGACAGCATCCCCCTTCTCAACATGTTTATTTAATGTCTAATGTACTAAAAATAGCATTACCTTCCAGAATGAAGGATGGCATGCTAATGCTCATTACTAAACATGTGGGTTCCTTTGAAGTTAGGGTTTTTACTTTCTTCCCCTCCCCCCACACCTTTTTTTGAAGCAGGGTCTCTCATATAGGCCAGGCTGGCCTTAGACTCTTGATTCTCCTGCCTCTACCTTCTAAGTGATGGAATGATGGGTATGCACCAATAAGCCTGGCTTTAGGCTTTCTTTCCTGTAACATACCCAATGTTATTCAGCCTCTTTTGTGTTGCTAGCTAAAATGAAAATTGGGGTTTGGGACCTGGTTTAAATACTGGGACTGGCTAATAATATTTCCATGAATAACAATAATAATGAGTCCCAGTGCTGTAAGAAGGTCAAGTAAAAACTGTATATGCAGCTAGTAGATTAAAGAAAAAGAAATCTATGGCTACAGAGATGACTCAGCTAGTTGAAGATACGTGCCTGCAAAGCCTGATGACCTGGGTTTGATTCCCCGTTACCCACATAAAGCCAAATGTACTAAGTGTCACACGAATCTGGTGTTCAATTATAGTGGCAAGAGGTCCTGGCATGCCCATACTCTGTCTCTCTCTCAAATGAAAACAGGAAAGAATTAAAAAAAATAAAAAGAAAAAAGAAAAGAAAAAGAAATCCAACCCTAAGAGGAACCCAAACCTTTTACAATGGGTATAAGCACATCTATCTTCTGCTCTGGAGGATGATATTATCTTTCGCTAAATACTAGATGTAAAATAAACACGCTCTGGAAGGAGAAACCATTTTTATTATACTAAGTAAGCAAACCATTTTGTTTTACAGAGAAACAGTTATCTCTGTCTCCCAAGTCTGTTTGCTATATAAATACTCTTTAAAAATTCCCCACTCCCAAATGGCAGGCAGTCAGTACCTTCTGCTTACAAGACAGATATAACACATGACCTAGGGAAAACTATCTCCAACAACTGCATCTGGCAAACATTTGCAGAGAAAAAGCTAGCTAGACATCTTTGAGTCCTATGTTTATCACAAAAACATAGGTTGTAAATGAGAAGCAGTCTGTCTAGTCCAAATGTAGAAATCTGACATTTTATGAAAAATGACTTTAACATGCCACCATGATTTTTACAAGCTTCTCTAAGCATTGTAAAAATGCAAAAATCAGAAGAGACAGGTGACTACGAGAGATGGACGTGGAAAGTCGATGCATGTACTAAGCAGAGTGGTGCTGGGATCACCACAGACACAGAACCTGACATCAAGAAAGTTCAGCAGAGAAGCAAAGTGCCCAGAAAGCAACAGGATCAGAGGCCACTGCACAAATAACCAGTCTGAGACTACAGAGTTAGTTCCAGGTCAGCCTCAGCTAGAGCAAGACCCTACCTCAAACAAAACAAAACAAAACAAAAACGTACATAAATGTTTCAGAGTCCAAAAAGATATGTGCTTTCTAATAGAGGGTAAAAGGGAAGGCTTATGGAAAAGGCATGTTTTTTTTTTGAAGTAGGAATTAGAAGATAAAAGATCATTACAGAGATAAACAAAAGAGGGGGGAAAGAGCAGAACATTCCAAATGATTATAACAAATATAGGTGGCTGGAAACTGATGCTAAATTGGAATTCAGTTTGGCAAGAGGACAGTTATCAAAGTGAATGTTAAAACATAGAACTCAAAACAAACAGGCATTCCTAAGTGTGCCTTGAATGCTGAGCTTCATTTTGACTTTACTTCGTTAATAAAAGGAAATCTACTGAAGTCTTCAGAAAGCCATGAAGTCATCAAAACTAGTATTTATTGATCTGCTTTAGTATCATTAATACTCAGGCCCTAACACTGATTCAAAAGGTCTGGAGTGGGTCCAGGAATGTGAATCTTAGGTTACACAAAGAAGTCTCATGTCCTTAGTGGATAATTGCTATTAGGTAATCAGTAATAAATATCCCAACTCTTCTGGTGACTAAGTAGGTACAGGATGACAATTTAAGAATGAACGAAGAAATTGGATTGAAACTCAGTGTTCTAATCTATTCCATATCTAAGACTGTAGCAAAAACCAGAAACAGTGAATTCAAGCTACAGTAAGGAGAACATGTAAGCTTCAGATCTAACAATGTCAGAGCAGAGAGAAAATGGAGGCTACAAAGATTCTGCAGGCAAAGCTTGGCAAATGATGGGACTGGGAGACAGAAGGCATTCTAGGAGAGCTTTTCATCGCCTATTCTTACAGACTGTAAAGGAAAACTACCTTACAAATATTCTCATGAGTTCATGGGACGAGTCATGAAAGAGTACTGTCCATATCTAACATATAAGAGAATGAAGACAAAAATGTAAAATTTAGCAGGTTACAAAAACCACTAAACCTGATAAAAATACATTTTATCATTTTACTAAATTCATTGTACTATCCTGAATTACAGAATCTTTCCCCAACTAATTATCCTTGTCATTAGCCTATATATATACATAAATGCTTTTATAAAGTATCTCTACTTATTTATTTGAGAGAATGGGTGCACCAGAGCCTTTAGCTCAAATGAACTCTAGATGTATGTGCCACCTTGTGCATCTGGCTTACGTGGGTACTAGGGAACCGAACCTGGGTCCTTAAGCTTCGCAGGCAAGTACCTTAACCACTAAGCCATCTCTCTAGCCCTTTCTCTCTTTTTAGGAAAAAGAGAAAAAAAATTGTAGCAGAGATTTACTTAATGAACTTAAGAACCTGTCACATGGTTGGCATTTGCTTAGCTGGGTGTTAATCGGTCAGGTGTGCTAGAGGATGAAAAGATATCGAGTTTCAAGTAAGCTATCAAAGTATAAAGAGAGTGGCATTTTACAAATAGGTATTTCAAAACTATTTTAGGCTCATCTATTTAGTAACATGGGAATGTCCTAATTCTGACTCAGGACTTTCTAATGAAGCTAAGTTACCACTTCAAAGGAGAAGAAAGAAATGGATATCTAATTTTGGGAAAGAGTTCCATACCATTTTAATTTTAACTTTCCACATAAGAAAATAAAACTGGGGCTGCAGAGATGGCGCAGTGGTTAAAGGTCACATGCAAAAGTAGCTGTGACAGGAGCCACTGGAGCACTCATATATAGTCTCTCTCAAACAAACAAAAATGTTAAAGAACAAACAAACTGAAATCATAATGAAGAAGGTGGGAGATAGGGACTTGGAACAAAGAAAAAGCAACAAAAGAAACAACAGATAAGGCAAATAAAATTAAGCAAACAGAAGAATTTATTTGACAAGAAAGTGCTTTGAAAATTTATAATCAAGAGAAAGGACAGACATACAAAATGACATTATGGGCAGAAGATATTATGAGTAAAATCTTCAAACAATTAATTATTTATGACTGTATTTTTCCCTTTTCCTCAAGTAGATATGACGAATAGGCTGTCTGCTCTTGCCCACAATTCACTGTTAGAGATTGGTCAAAGATATTATTCAGTCATTTTTTTTCACAAAGTAAATTTTTTTAATTATTTAAAAAAAGATAAAATAATAGTAATAATGAAGAAAGCCCAAGTACTCTGAAACAGTGCAGTGCCGCAGCGGGGGTCAGGTTGCAGCCTGTGTCCTCAAGGCTAGCCAAGGAAAAGGAAGATCAAATGACTGCTGCACAGAACCCCAACCCACAAACAGTGGGCTGGATGTCGCACAGGATGCTAAGCCTGACGTTTTCCTACATCTCTCCAGTCGCTTTCTGAGCCATTTTCTTGAAGCCCACATTCTAGAGGGGAGCAGTCTAGGCAGTAAAATAAATAAATAAATAATCAGGAGCTGATAAATATTCTAGAACAACAACAAACAAAACTAGGGAAAAAAAGATTACAGGAAAGGGTACTGTGTCATTACATAGGAAATTCAGAGGGTCTTCACAGAAGTAAAAAGGGGAGTAAACTGGAAGCAAGAGGAAAGAGTACGCAAAAGGCAAGGGACAGCATGCTTGATGCTCAAAAACACACACACAAGATGGCTGCTGAGAATATGGGAGAGCGGTAAAAATTTAAGTCTTCCAAATATGAAGAAGGGGTACAATAAGAGATTGTACAAATTTTGCTAAGAACTAACTTTTCTGAGTGAGAGAAGAGGGGGAAGTTTTGGGAGAGTTCTCAAAGGACAAAAGGCATGACCTGATGTAGTCTTCAGAAGGATCCCTGGCTACTACCTACACGTTTGAAAATATTATCAAGTCCTTTCTTATAATTTTAACTCAAACTTCATGGGGGTGGGGGTGGGCTTCATTAACATATTAAGTCAAGCCAGGCGTAGTGGTGCACACTTTTAGTCCCAGCACTTGGGAGGCAGAGGTAGGAGGGTCGCCATGAGTTCGAGGCCACCCTGAGAATACATAGTGAATTCCAGGTCACCTTGGGCTAGAGTGAGGCCCTACCTTGAAAAAAATAAAAAAAAAATTAAGTCAAATGATGAAATCTCAAAGTCAGTCTTTAATTTTCAAAGTTTATTTTCATAAAGCAAATGTCTCCCATTTAGTTGGATAAGGACAAGTAGATGGAGAAAGAATTGCTATTATCTAATAGCATTACAAGTGACAGCAATATAGTTAGATTTTACAGCTATAATAAAAATAAACTTGAGGGCTAGAAAGATGGCTTAGCAGTTAAGGCATCGGCCTACAAAGCCTAATAACCCAGATTTAATTCCCCAGTACCCACATAAAGCCAGATGCACAAGGTGGTGCATGAGCATGGAGTTTGTTTGCTGTGGATGGAGGCATGGTGTACCAATTCTCTGTCTGTCTCTCTTTTCTCTCTCTCTGCTTGCAAGCAAATTAAAATACTTAAAAAAATTTTGAAAAACCCACTTCCTAATGGTTCACTGTATAGTACCTACCAGTGTAAAACTAAGAATATGGATATAAAGGGTCAAAACCAGAATAGATAATATTTTTTTTAACTGAAACTATCTCAAATATATTAATGCTATATACAAAACAATCCCCAAACACAATTTATCAATGAAGATGGCTTCTGGCTTCCCTCAAATGCACACTTACCTAGATTTGGTCAAACCATTCCTAGATTCTGGAATTCATTATGAAGGATAAAAAATGCATGATGCTGGTAACTCAATCGGCAAAGTGCTTGCTGTACAAGCATGCCAACCTGAATTTGGATACACAGCACCAATGTCAAGCCAGACACAGTAGCAAGCATCTGTAAAGCTAGCCCTATTAAATACCTCTAATACACATTAAAGGTTCTTTAATTAGATTGGTTACAAAATAATATATGATGCCTAGTGGAGGGGCAAAAGTGATAAGTTGAAATATGGTGTTTGGATGAGTACTAAAGTTTGTAATAAATTTTCTCAGGCTTAAGGCAATAGGTCTATAGTTTTCATATGAACATTTGAAGACAATGATCAATTGAACATCATATGGCAGGATCAAAACTAAAAAGCAACTCTTTATATATGTTAGCTTTCTTATGTCAACATCCAACTATAAAAACAAAAAGCCGGGTATGGTGGCACACACCTTTAACCTAGCACTTGGGAGGCAGAGGTAGGAGAATTGTTGTGAGTTCGAGGCCACACTGAGACTACATAGTGAATTCCAGGTCAACCTGAGCTAGGGTGAGACCATACCTCAAAAATAAAAACAGCCAGGCGTGGTGGCACATGCTTTTAATCCCAGCACTACGGAGTCAGAGGAAGGAGTTCACCATGAGTTTGAGGCCACCCTGAGACTACATAGTTAATTCCAGGTCAGCCTGGGCCACAGTGAGACACTACATTGATAAAACAATACATATATATATATATATATATATATTCTAAAGATCAAAAGCAGCAGAATTTTTAAAAAAATCCATCTTTAGAACTTAGGTTTGGGAGATTGAGAAGGACAGGTGAGGGAAGACACCTGCTCCTTATTCCATAATTTGTCTTTATCCTTTCAACTTCTAAAAATCACCCCTCACATTCTCCTTCTCATCCATCCAGATCTACACCTGGTAAGCTGCTTTTTAGCATAATTTTCTGGTTAGCTCATCCTGGGCAAGCTTCCAAAGAAGACTGAGGAATAAGCACTTAAGCAAGCAACCCTAGATTTCTTCTGTGTTTGTAGCATTTCAGGAACTGACAACACTGCTTACAAGTCATCTGCTCTGGAGTATGAAGAGATGAAGACAGGAAAGGGGAGCTTGTGTCATGAAGGCAAACATTAACAAGCCTGGGAGGCTCATAAATACAGGCTTCTAATAGTTTAGATAGCAAGTTGGTTTGAATATTCTCAGTAACTTGGAACTCAGTAACAGGGAAGCTCTACTGCTAGTACTGGCTTCTTATTTTGTGACATTGGGGACCGAACCCAGGGTCTCCTGCATGCTAGGCAAGCACTTTGCCATTAACCTATATCCCTGTCAGCCCCCTCCTTTTTTTTATTTTTTTTATTTTTTTGAGATAAACTCACTCTTTAACCCAGGCTGGCACTGAATGTGGAATGGCTGGCACGTGTCTGAGCCACCATGCCTACATATTGTTGTCTATTTTTAGAAGCTACTTATTAGAGACTTACTTTAGCTAGTAAAGACTTCTTTATGCCAATCCTAAACCTCCTGCCTCTACGTCTTTTTGGGGGAAATAAAGTAAGCTTACTCTCCATAAAAGCTATCATATTTTTCCCTAGTATTCAATGTAAACTATCCTAGCAATCTATATGCACCTAAATTTATGTGATGATACTACTTTTTAAGGTTTTCCAAATCTAGTAATGCAACATACATATGTACCAAGCATACTTCATTTGATAAGTTGAAACAGATTACCTCTAAAATCTCATGTTAAGACTCTAATACATAGTTATACGGTTCCTGTTTTGAAAGTTCAAATATGGCTAGAGATGGCTTAGCAGTAAGTTTAGTAATAGGGGCTTCCAAAATATGTCTAATTCCAACCCATGACAATTTTATATCACCTAGAATAAAACTACACTGCCATATATACACTACACATTTTTGGCAGTATTGCTTCTACTGAGAATCCTTAAGCAAAAATTTAAGAAAAAAAGTGCAAAACAGACAAACAGAATTAAAGCATCCTATCTACAGCAGCAAAAGATAAAACTAAGGACTCAAAGTGGTGGAAAGAAAGGCATGGAAACCCAGACCAATAAAAACAATCTGAATGCTAAAAGGAATATAAAGGAGTTGGTACATTAAGAAGCCAAGAGATCACCAATTATTCTAGGCTATGATTACAAATATAGGTAATATATAAAAATGCTGGTGGTTTTGTGGGCAATTTCTTTTTTCTTCTTCAAATTTTCTGACATTATTGTTGCATATTTTAAAAGCAAAAGCAGAAAAGACAAATCTATTTTAGAAGCTATTTTGTCTGATTCAGCTTCTGAAACCCAAGACTAGTGGGCAAAGGCAAAGCTATTGTAAGCTCTAATGAAATAAAGAAAGGATCTATACATACCAAGCACCAAACATTTAGAGTTGAAGCTAGGACCAACAAAGGCAAAGTCAGACTGGCAAATATGGAGAAAAATCTATACTCATTTAGGAAATGGAGATATGGCGTAGTGAAAAACTACAAACTGAAATAGAAGGATCAGTGGCCTATACGTGACTAACAGCAAAACAACCCTTGCTGGGCTCAGCCTTGAGTCCAGAATTTCACGTGCTCCTCCAGAACGCATCTACAAGTCATTACCCTTTGACCATTGGCAGAGTCATCCATGCACCTGAGTTAACAACGTTTTATCAGAAGAAGAATAAAGTGTAGAAATTCCAAATCAAGTACTGTATGTCCCTTAATGGCTAAGATAAACTGTGGCTCAACCTTGAACTCTTGAAAAAGGAATGGAGACCGAGCTCTATCAGTTTCCACTAGTTAGCCAGACTTGGTAGTACAGGCCTATAACCTCAGCACTTGCGAGGTGGAGGCAGGAGGATACGGAGTTCAAGATCATGCTCAGCTACAAAGCAAGTTCAAGATGAACTTGGGCTATGTGAATTATGTCTCCAAAACAGATCAGAACCAACCAACCAAACAAGCAAACAAAAGAAGCCCATCAGGTGGCCAGAAATATGGTCACAAGTATCACTAATCTCCAACAGCAACCAGGAAATGTGACAGGTTTGCACATGAATGAGGTTAAAATAAAATTACTATCTACCAATTTAAACTATTAGCAGGTTCTTCATAATGGGTACAAGGAATGAAAACTGAGTAAAACAAGAAGGAAGCAGAGAGAACAATACAAGGATCTTTCAAGAGAACACACAGGTAAAGGGAGGGCATCAAGGTATTAGTACTTTAAGAGAAAGAAAATCATCCTAAAACCTCAGAACTGACAGTAAGACACAAGCATGCCATCAACCAATCCAAAAAAAAAAAAAAAAAAGTCCAGTGAAAGCCAAATTATTGTCAAGAGGCAAGTACATCCTCAGAACAAGGGCCCTTAATAAGTACAAATTTTCAATTATACTAACTCAGGCTTCCCTGTGGGAAAAGAAAGAACCCTCTGAGTTAGCATCAAGTTTAAGTGACTTTTTCTTGCCCCCCTCACCTTTTTCACCTTCAGAACTATAGACCTTTCGCTTTACTTTTCTGTTATTTTTTTTTAACTTGTCATGCACTGGAGGATGTCCTTGAACTTTTCATGCTCCTGTCTCCACCTTCCAGGTGTTTGGTTTACAGGTGTGTGCCACCATGCCCAGTTTTATGCAGGGCTGAGGACTGAATCCAAGGTACTCTTATAAACTGAGCTGAATCCCCATCCCTGTTTTAGCTCTCTTTAGAAAATGTTTTCATGCCCTTTATCCTACATCACCTCACTGAGTCCAATAACTCTGGTTATACTTGTATATCAGGCCAGCCTTTCCAAAAACCATTAATTATAACTAGTTCCATTTATATTAACCGTGAATGAAATTAAAGGAGCTGCATGGATCTTTTTATACAGGTAGTGGAATCACTTTTTAGAAAGTTTTGTAAAATTAAGATTCAAATCATGAATAAACATAGTAGAATTCTATTATTACAGCTTATCATCTCCAGAGGGATGGGATAACACCTGCCCCTATAGTCAGACTGATGAGGATAGAACCACCACATCGTCAGCATCTACAGAGAAAGAACCATAAAACCAAAACGCTGGGCTCCTTTAAGCTGCCTGTTCAAATGGCAAACATCAAAAGACCTTTGTAGTCTGGTCTGAAAGAACTCCAGATATATTCTACAACTTCCTCTGGTATACTCAAGCAATGCTTACACCTATGATGGACAAGGTTTTCTTACAGTTAAGAGCTCACAGTGGGGCATGCCTGTAACCAGGACTTAGAAGGCTGAGGCAGGAGGATTACCAAAAGTTCAAGGCCATTCTCTATCTTTTTTTCTCTTTCTCTCTACCTGCCTATTTCTCTCTCTCTCTCTCTCAAATAAATAAATAAAAATAAAAGTATTTTTAAAGGGCTGGAGAGATGGCCAAGCGGTTAAGGTGCTTGCCTGCAATGCCAAAGGATCCAGGCTCAATTCCCCAGATGCACAAGGTGGTATGCATCTGGAGTTTGTTTGCAATGGCTGGAGGCCCTGGCATGCCCATTCTCTCTCTCTCTGTTTCTCTCCCTCAAATAAATAAATAAAAATAAAATATTTTTTTAAAAAGTTCAAGGCCAACCTGGGCCACATAGTGAGTTCCTGGTCAGCCTCAGCTACAGTGTGAGACAGAAAAATACTAATGATAAATATGTAAATCAGATCTCTCCTAGCTGAGCATAATGTCACATCCCTAACATCTCAGCACCTCAGAGGCTGAGACAGGGGGATTACCATAAGTTCAAGGCCAACCTGAGTTATACAGACAGACCCTGTCTCAAAACAAAATACAAGTAGTAAAAACAGGGGCTAGGGAGATAACTCGGTGGGTAAAGTATTTACCATGCAAGCATGAGTACCCAAGTTTAGGCCCTCAGCACTCATGTAAAATGCTCATGCACTTTACTGTTGGCCTTGATCTTCAGCAAATATTTGAGCACCTACTTATGCTAGTAACTGCCAGATAGTTGTAATAAACACATTGTGTTCAAATGCTTTGTTAGTGCAAGTACAGAGTGCTGTTAGGAATACATGTCACAACATAATAAGTCAAATGAATATGCCTGTGATTCCAGCCCAGTACTGGAGAGGCAAAGCCAGGAAGGTTCCCACGGCTTGCTACCTAGCTTGTTTAGTTGAATTGGCAAGGTCTGGGCTCAATAGGAGACCGTCTCAACAAACATAAGGTAAAGAATACAGGAGGAAACGGACTGGAGAGATGGCTTGGTGGTTAAGGCACTTGGCTGTGAAGCCTAAGGACCCAAGTTTGATTTCCCAGTACCCACATAAAGCCAGATGCACAAGGTGGTATATGCACCTGGAGTTTGTGTGCAGTGGCTGGAGGCCCTGGTATGCCCATCCCACCCCCAAAAATTAATAAAACATTTAAAAAAAAATACGGGAAGATACATGATAGCAGCCTCTGGCCCACACACTCACATGCACACATATTCACACATACATACAACCACATGCATGCAAAAACACATGTACATGCACACATATACCCACAAAATAATAATAATAATAATTGTTAAAATCTCTCCTAGATAAAAATAAGTCCCTTTCAAAATAAATAGGTTTAGGCAAATATTTTTTAAAAGAATTCTTTAACTATATTTCAATAAAAATAACTGTGTCACAATAAATAGGAAAAACAACTGATATTCTTAAATTCCACCATTACAAAAGGATAATCCAATTCAATAGAGCCTTTCTAAAAACTTTAGGAAATAAGACAAAATTGATCACCAATATTTAGCAAAACTAGTCTCTTTAATACTTTAAAGATAATAAGAGCAAAATAACCTCCACTTTAAATTCTCCTGCTACTGCCATATTGGATTCTTTTAGAAAATACATGTTTTATAAAATGTGTTAATGTAACGCCCTTACAACGGAAGTATTTGATTAAATGAGGCAAATTATTCACTGACAGTTCTCTCCCATTAACTGATCTAAATTCTGACCCACTTGTTCAATGAGAAAGAATTGCTCTCTTACTGAATCCGAGTAACTAATCTTTTAGTTCTCAGCTTTACTTCTTCTATGGATCTTCTCCAAACCCAGATTATGTGCTCTAGTTACGTATTCCTAACAGCACTCTGTACTTGCACTAACAAAGTGTTTGAACACAATGTGTTTATTACAACTACCTGGCAGTTACTAGCATAAGTAAGCGCTCAAATAGTTGCTGAAGACCGTGGTTCAAAGTAAAGCACTGAATAGCCTCAAAGTTGGAGAGAAGTTAATCCTTCACACCAGACTGCAGCAGGAAGGAGGCTCAGGATGGGGTGCTCTAGGACAGCCAGGAGTGGGGACACCCCGTGCATGAGTATACTCCCTTGGGAGAAAGAAAAGCATTGCAAAACCTTCTCCACATAGTATGTCAGTGCCAAGACAGGAAGGCTAGCTTCACGATGATCTACACTGATCCATTTACTTTTGTAAGACATATGACTGACTTACAATTTAGATGAATCAAATTAAAAAACAACAACAACAAAAAACTGGATATACATCTCATTTTACATGCTTCATAAACTGAGTGAGTCTCACCTGTCATGGGATCAAAGAGCTGATTAGCTTCTAAGTCTGTGAAAGTATTACTACAGACAGGACATTTGAAGGAAGCCCGGTTGGTGGAATTTCTTTCATCTGTTTCAATCCTCCTCCTCATGTGGTCCAATTTATATTTGACCACGTTAACAAGAGAGCGGTAACTGATAAAGTAGTAGTTGTGGCGAGTGGTTTTCCCATCCGCGGCAGTCTCTACTCTCATTCTACATTTGATGAACTTGTCTCCCTTTAAATTATTCAAAACTGATCGAAGTTGCTTCCGATCAAACTTGAGCAGCTCCAGCATGTCTTCCTCTTTCACACAGGGGTTCCGGATCAAAATGTCCAAGGCCAACACGTGTTCAATGCCGTAAAACCCCCGGATCACATACTTGGCTAACCTCTTCAACGCTGCTGGAACCTCAGTAAGGACATCTGGGTCTGTCATCTTTAGCAGCAAACTTCAACTTTAAACACTGAATTCAGAGAAAAAAAAGAAGGATTAGTAAGCGTGAGGGCGTGTTAAGTCTAGAACAATCAACCTCTAATAGCTAATTAGCTATCAGTATACTTGGAGTGCCACCAGGACACATAAATACTGTTTTAAAAGATTTCTAGGGATGGAGAGATGGGTTAGTGGTTAAGGTCCTTGCCTGCAAAGCCTAAGAACTCATGTTCAAATCTCCAGGTCCCACATAAGCACAATGCACAGTGACACAAGCATGCTGTGTCGCACGTGCACACAAGAGGTATATGTATCTGGAGTTCATTTGTGGCAGCTGAAGGCCCCAGTGTGCCCATTCTCTCTCTCTCTCAAATAAACTAAAAGGTGTGGTGGCACACGCCTTTAATCCCAGTACTTAGGAAGCAGAGATAGGAGAACTGCAGTGAGTTCCAGGCCACCCTGAGACTGTATAGTGAATTCCAGGGCAGCCTGAGCTAGAGTGAGCTACCTCAGAAAAACCATAAATAAATAAATAAAGTTTTCTAGCACCTAGGCATTCAACAGAGAAAACCAGGATGTACCTCTAGCTTAAACAAAAGACTACACCTAAAAAGTCTTATATAATCTTTAAGTGGTTATTTTCATGATCAACACTGTGCTCAATTCCAAAAAGTTACCTATTATTTCTAACAAATTACAAAAGGCCCACTTTATTTCAAAGAAATTAAAAAAAAAAAAAAGCTATAGGAGGCGCTCAGCGATTCTTGATAATATAGTTCTCTGGGAATGGCTGGAAACCCACTGAGAAACCTAGTAGTTAGCATAAACTCCAGGTGTCTACCTATATTTCTGTATTGTGTGTGTGTGTGTGTATTACAGATCTATCCTCAGGCCTCACACAATGTAAACAAGTGTTCTACAACTGAGCTGCATCACCAGCCCTCATTTCTTTTCAATGTTTTTGCCAAGATTCTAAGATGCTTAATTACAAAGCCAGGCTTTCACAATAAAACTACAATCAATCTATAAATACATAAGCAATCACTAGTTGGGGAATTTGAGAAAAATTATTAACTACTGTTATAAATCTGAAAGAAATTAGCACTTAGATTGACTGCTTTTCCAAACTTGAAGTGATAAATCTGATTAAGTAAACGGCTTCTAGTATCTGAAATGAAAGGGAGGGCAGACACCGATGATGCACATGCAAGATGTCCTTCCATACTGATCCCTTGAAAGGCAAAGCAGACACTATGGGGCTGTAACCTCCATGCACAGACCAGAGAGCTGTCCTCTCAAAGCACCAAACTTACACGTGCCTGTCAGACTTACACGTACTGGGCTTTGGAATTCAGTCAGACAGGCTATGGTTTGGTAGCTGTGTGAGCCTGACCAAATCTTTATAAATTCAAGCCATGCTTTCATCTCTGAAAAGGAATGGAGAGGCTGTGATTAATGAGAATCTAAGTCAGGTGCTTAGCAGGTCTTACTAACAAGGACAGTTTCCATATTAATTTAATACATTCCAAGTTAAAATTGACCAGACTATCCACATAGAGCATACCCAGCTCCCTGACAAAATACAGGAAATTTTTCCTTTACATGTATGTGCATGCATGGTATGTGTATGCATGCAAACATGTGCAGGTATACATATGTGTTGGTGCATGTAGATGTATGTGCACTTGCAGTGGCTAGAGGTTGAATATGAGTATCTTCCTTGATGACTCCCCACACTATAATTTTTTAAATATTTTAATTTATTTTCAATTTCAAGGGCAAGAGAGAGAATGGGCTCCCCTGAGCCTTTTGGGGCTGCAAATGAACTCTAGGTACTGAAGAACTGAACCCAGGCTGACAGGCTTTGTAAGCAAGCAGCTTTAATTGCTGAGCCATCTTCCCAGCACCCCCATATTATAATTTATTGAGGCAGGGTCTCTTGCTTGAATCCAGAGCTTACAGATTCAGTTAGTCTAGCTAGTTAGCTTGCCCCAAGAATCTCATTCTGCCTCTCGAGCACTAGAATTCTAAGGGCCTGGTACTTATGTGGATCTGGAAATCTGAACGTAGGTCCTTGTGAACAATGAACACTTTATCAACTGCGCCATCTGCCCAGCCCCGCAAAGAGAGAAAATTATTTCAATGAGCAACCATATTGTTATTTTTCATTTGCTTTTTTCTTTTTCTTTTCTTTTCTTTCTTTTTTTTTTTTTTGAGATAGGGTCTCACTCTAGCTCATGTTGACCTGGAATTCACTACATAGTCTCAGGGTGGCCTGGAACTAACAGCAATCCTCCTACCTCTGCTTCCCAAGTGCTGGGATTAAAGGCGTGCACCAACATGCCCAGCAACCATATTGTTATTAATAGTAGTTTCAATTAAACCTTTTAGTAGAAATCAATAATTAATTATCAACCCTATCATAATGAATACCCCTTTTATACAAAATGTTATTTTATCAGCAGTATTATAACCAACCCATATACCTATCAAAGGGACATAAGGCTGTACTTATAATAAGGGAAAAATAAAAGGAAAGATGGTTAAAACATATGTTTTAGGTTACAAATCCTCAGGCACAACTATATACATGAGAATGTTAACAAAGCAGCACCTAGATTTACCTAAGTCTAAACTTGCAGGTCTAGAGTCCTCCTGTTATCCCACATGTTTAAGTGTTCCTGGGTTCATTACCAAAGTACAATCATAACATAGTTTTGGACACATTTTGCTCTCTTTCGAATTTAGTCTACAAACTGTATTTAAACCCAGTTTCAGGTTTTTTGTTTTACATGATCAGTAGTTGACAGAGATACCAAATGACCTCAGAAACAGCCAAAAAACCAAGGGGCAGGTGAATGTCAACATCATCTACTTTTTTCCAGCATTATGGCCACTATTGTATCCTCTCTCTGTATTCTTACCCCATACCCTCCATGATCCAAGCCAATGGTTCCAACCTCAGTGATAAAGTAGAATAATCTGGGCAGCATCTTAAGAATACATGGAACCTATTCCCAGTTTGGTTTCAGCTAATACAGAAGGGTCAGTTCAGGCATCACAATAATTTTTAAAGTTCTTTAAATAACTTTAATGTGCAACAAAAGTCCTTGCTCCAGCCAATCAGAGGCCCTCGCTGCTACACACTCTGCCAATACATGTTCTACATGGACAGTCACGACCCTACTTGTTCAGCCAGCTTCCTTGAAACACTTCAGGAAGCCCTGAAGCTAACAGCAAGGGAGGAGTGACACCAGGCCTCTCCAACCCAATAGTTTGAGGCTTTGAATCCCAGTTCCATCTCTTGAGCGTGTGGCCTCAGAAAATTCACAACCTTGGTTTCTTCATATATAAAAAGTGATTAAAAGTGCCTTCCTCATACAGCTAATATATGAAATACATGACATAACATAAACTCTTCTGCTTCTAGGGCTGGCTTAAGAGTTCAATGGAGCACTGGCATTCATAATAAAAAAAATCCCCTGTTCACAACAGGGACTCTTAAACAACACGAGGAATGGGCTGAAGGGAAGGCGGCAGCACAGTAGAAGTATCAGGAGCTGTAGTAATAAAACTTACAGGAAGAAGCCAAGAAGTTGCAAGATGAATGAAATTTAAATGTGAAGAATGTTAGAGAAAAGGGGGTTGGTCTTCGTGTTGAGAGCACAGAGGAAACATGGGGACAAGATGAATAAAAAATTATTACCAAAACAAAATCAAAGGACCCAACAAGATACTGGAAATCACCGTGGGTGGAGGGACCTTGAAGAGCTCTGCTTTGAGCCCCTACAACCAGTAAAAGTCCTGTAAGAAACAGCACCTGATGATGATTAAGTCTTGCAGAAATGAGGCACACACTTTTATTTGAGGAGATATCATCCGATATTCCTCTTTTCTCTTGGGAGCTACTAAAAGCTGAGCTCACCTTGGTTACACTGTTCAAAATCTCTGCATTTTGAAATCTTCCTCTTAACCACTGCCTTCTGTCCTTCACCATTTCTCCACTCATGATGAATCTTTTTACTTAACTTCAATACTTCTTAAGTTACTTAGGTCAGAGCTCTGACAACAGTGGTGGCCTGTCTAATCCAGAATGTTGTGACTATTTTGTAACTTCATTGTCAACATTTAAAAATCCCAATTTCCAGATCCTGCTACAAGTTGGAAATTGAAAGAGTGAACCTGTGTGGAAATTATGGTAACAAAAGCTAGAACTTGAGTAGCAGCGGACACAAGACAAGGGGCTTGTTTGGTCTGTGGACACTTCCGCGCACAGGATCCCCAAGAGCACTCATTGCCCTTTCTCTTCATAGTAATCAGTCATCTGCCACTCTCACCTACCCCCCTACCATTTGAATTATACAAACACTTAGGGACCCCAAGCATGGCATTAGAGAAGCCAAAGAATGCATTTTCTCCCCACCCCCCGCCTTTATTTTTTTCTTGCCAGCCACACGTTTTCCCCATGCTCTCAAAGCTACGCCCAAATCCCTTTCTCTGGACACTCTCCAGACGCTAAGTGACACCTCCTCATAGAGGCCTTCCCAGATTTCACACGACGGCACGGCAATCATCTTTTACATTTCCCCGTAGCTCTTTCCCATTCTTGAACTTCTTTTTTCTATGTCTCTCAAGACCCAGGGCTTCATGTTGTTCAACCAATGAACTCCTGCATCTCGGAAAAACTACTTACATGAACCTTTCAATACATCTGGGCACGTGTGTTCTCCTAACATACCCCACGCATTCTGCCAGCTTTCACCACCGTTTTTAATGTGCTTCCCGGCTGCTTTCCACCATTAAAGAGAGCCACGAGCCACACTCTCAAACTTACATTGTATTATAGCAGTTTTTAAAAACTGGATTAAGTTTGTGATTTAAAAAAATAGAGGGAGGGGGAGGCTTTGCGGTTAAGGCCTTGGCCTGTGAAGCCAAAGGACCCCAGGTTTCGATTCCCCAGGACGCACGTCAGCCAGAGGCACAAGGGGGCACACGCGTCTGGAGTTCGTCTGCAGTGGCTGGAGGGCCTGGCGCGCCCATTCTCTCTCTCTCTTTGCTTGCAAATAAATAAAATTTAAGAGAGAGAGAGAGAGAGAGAGAGAGAGAGAGACGATGCTGACGTCAGTCTGCAGACTAAGCGGGGCGCCGGGTGACTCGGCTCCCGCAGCGCTGGGGCGCGGCGTGCGCACTCCCGCCGTCTCCCCCCACGACGATCCCGCCCCAGCCCGCCGCACTGCACGGCGGCGCCGCGGCCCCGCACTTCCTACCCGAGGTCGCACACGGGCCGCTCCGGGCTCACGGGTTCTTTGGAAGACTGAGAAGAAGGACCGAGGCAAGAGGGTGGCCGAGACGGGGGTGGGGGATAGAGAGAGAGCGAGAGAGCGAGAGAGAACAAACAGTGAAGGAGGGGAGGAGCAGACAAGCGAGAAGCCATGAAGTACCACGACGGGCCAGAAACTTAGCAACAGTGAATGAGGACTTTTTCTTTTTTACTATTTTTTTTCTTTTCTTTTTTTTTACCGAAGAGAATCCTCGAACACTCCCATTTACAGCTTCCCCCTCCGCGGCTCAACCACTGACTGGCTTACGTGATTGCCTGCGTCACCTTTGTGCGACAAAGAAATCACGTCTTATTCCTGCGACCGGCTTGTAGCCACGCCCTCCCCGGCACGAAGCTGCCGTCCATCACAACTCTCAGCCAATGATATGGAAATCCCCGCCCTCCGTGCCCTGTTCTGATTGGCTTAGAATCCCGAGCCCCTCCCGGAGACCGTGGCAAGATGGCGTCTCTGGATCGAGTGAAGGTACTGGTGTTGGGAGACTCAGGTGAGCGTCCTTAACCCACCCTGGGGACTCCCGACGCGCTTGAGTTATCCAATACCCCCTCACTCTTCACTGCGTCACCCTCGACGTCCCGGTTCTTCGGTCCGTGGCTGATCGTCCTTCTCAACGCCATAAAGACTACATTTCCCAGAGGACTTTGCTCCCTCTATTTGACTGGCGGCGGCGGCGGCAGCGCGCGGGGTGGGGGTGGGGGTTGGGAAGAAGAGCCCTGGTCTTTTTCTTCGCATTTTACCGTCTTTTCTGCGTAGGTCTCTGGGCAGTTCCCCTCCCCCAGTCCGGAGT
Source organism: Jaculus jaculus (assembly GCF_020740685.1). Taxonomy (NCBI): domain Eukaryota; kingdom Metazoa; phylum Chordata; class Mammalia; order Rodentia; family Dipodidae; genus Jaculus; species Jaculus jaculus. The sequence goes on from NC_059105.1 coordinate 161,172,731, forward strand.
CATCGTTTCCTTTACTGGGAGTGGGGAGCCTGCGGGAGTTGTTAGATTTGGGTTGCATACAGTGTGCACCAAGAAGCATGGCCCTGACAGGCACTTATTAACTTATGTAATTCTGAAAGATCTGTAACTCCATTCTGCAAGTGACAAAAATGATATGTCAGTGACCACCGGTTTGAGCTTCTGAGCTTATTGAGTTATATGGTGCAATGAAATATTGGCTAATAACTCATGATTTCTTTCTTACCTTTCTTGTTCTCATTTAACAGTTGAAAACCTACTGAGAGTTGTATTGTATGGAACAGAGAGATTAGGTAGGGACCACCTTTGGAAGCCGCCAAGACTTCATGGGGAGCCCAGTTTCAACCTAGTGTTAAATCCTTTTGACACCTCGGACATTTGACAAGTACAGATGAAGTCCTTACATCTCCCTCGTACCTAATTACCTTCTCTTTCTCATCATAAATTCCAATCCACCTCTCCTTAACAACTGCCGCACTTCTTTAATCCCAGCATTCAGGAGGTAGAGGTAGGAGGATTGTTGTGAGTTCGAGGCCACCCTGAGACTACATAGTGAGACCCTATCTTGAAAACCAAAAAAAAAAAAAAAATCAAACAAACAAACAAAAACCTGGAGTAAGTCTTGTCCAGCATTTATAGGTGTGCTTTTCTGGATTTGATCTTTGTAGTGTGTGCCCTGACCAGACATTTTTGCTAGATGACTGTAGGTAGAGAAGACACCTCCCCCCCAAAAAAAACTTGAAAACTAGGCTTAGTTGGGGGCTGGAGAGATGGCTTAGCGGTTAAGACACTTGCCTGCAAAGGCAAAGGACCCAGGTTCAACTCCCCAGGACCCACATAAACCAGAAGCACAAGGTAGCACATGCGTGCGTTGTTCATTCGCAGCAGCTAGAGATCCTGGTGCACCCATTCTCTGTCTCTTTCTCTCCCTCTCTTTTTCAAATAAATAAATATAAATAAAATAAAGTAAACTATAGTTGGGAGAGTGAAGTCAAGAAACTTCCCACATTGCCTGGAGATTATTTTCATTACAACATATCTGACAAGGCCCATTATCTAATATTCCCCTAAGAAAGTTGACTATGTAACTCTATGAATGTAATCTAAGTTTATGTCAACTTCGTTTCTTTCATCATGTAGCTAGAATTGATGCTGACGTCAATTTAATAAAATCAGTCAGTTTATAGTTGATTAAATGTAATGGTGTCCTAAAGGGACTTAGCAAGAGTGTCATGAGTACAATTTAAGACTGGGATCCTGAGGTACCAGATCTTCATGACATGTAAAAGGGACATTCTTTCACCTCTGTAATTCCCTTTTATGTTGTACCTAGCAATCCCTTTGTGATACCCAGTTTTTTTTATTGTATTTTTCTTTTTCTTTATTTTTCAAGGTAGGGTCTTGCTCTAGCTCAGGCTGACCTGGAATTCACTGTGTAGTCTCAGGGTGGCCTTGAACTCTAGGCAGTCCTCCTACCTCTGCCTCCCAAATGCTGGGATTAAAGGCGTGCGCCACCATGCCTGGCTTTCCAGTGTTTCCTTTTGAATAAAGGGTTTTTTTCTTGTGAAATTTTGAGTTTCACAAATATATAAAAGAGTGGTGGGCTTAAGCAGCTCCCTTTTGTGTCATAGAGAGATATTTGATAATTTATTTAAACTCTCCTTTTGTTTGTTTGTTTCAAGTTAGGGTCTCACTGTAGCCCAGGCTGACCTATTCACTTTGTAGTCTCAGGCTGGCCTTGAACTCATGGCGATCCTCCTACCTCTGCCTCCCGAGTGCTGAGATTAAAGGTGTGCATCACCACACCTGCCTTAAACTCTTAATAAAATACATATTCTGTTTTCTCGTTGTTCTTTTAGAGATTAAGGATGAGCCTAACATATTGACAACAGCTATATTTAGAGCTGACATTTATATTATGTTGAATCTTTGTTTTTTTCCTCAAAGTAAATCGATACAGTCTTTTAATTTAATTATAAAGGTGAAAGCAGAGTAAGAGCCCCCCTCCCAGATTCCTAAGGAAATAGTCACCATTCTTATTGTTGAGCGTTTCATCCCATATTGCCTAACACACCTAAAGTTGTTAATTCATGGAGAGCTAAACAAGCTATGTAATATTACATCATAGAGAAGATTTTCCCAACATAATTAAGCTAAACTAGGGTTCAAGCCTTGCATCAGGCTAATAACTAAATGCTTAAGTATATGTCTTCAACATAAACCTATATGCAAACACAAATCAACAACATGCCCTAATCAAACATTTTCTGAGCACTCACACTTAATTTTGTTAATATATTTACTGCCTTCCATTAAGCATAAGTGTTCAGAAATCTTAGATGTCTATGCTAAAGAATATAAGGGAAACCTGGGAGAATGTTTGATTCAACTATATGAGGTAATGTCATATATGTGTGTGTGTGTGTGTGTGTGTGTGTGTGTGTGTATAGTGTTGGGCTGGGGAAATGGCTTAGTAGGGAAAATGCTTGCCATGCAAGCAGGAGGACCTGAGTTTTGATCCCCAGCACCCACATAAAGTGCTGGTGCCTGTAACCCTATTACTGGAAAAGCAGAGACAGGAGGATTGCCAGGATTTACTGGCCAACTTGTCTAGCACAATTGGTAAAGTATGGATTTAGTGAGAAACTGTCTTAAAAGTAAACTGAAGGACTGGAGGCATGGCTTAGTGGTTAAGGCACTTGCCTGCAAAGCCTAAGGACCCAGGTTTGATTCCCCAGTACCCACATAAGCCAGATGCACAAGGTAGCACATGTGTATGGAGTTTGTTTGCAGTGGCTGGAGGCTCTGGCATGCACCATTCTCTCCCTCTCTCTCTCTCCCTCCTTCCCTCCCTCTTCCTCTGCTGTCACTCTTAAATAAATAAATAAATAAAAATAAACAAAAATTAAAAAAAAAAAACTACAGTGATGCTGAATCTTGTAAGAATACTTTACCAGGGCAGTGGGGGAGGTAAGATATGCCAGGTAGAGCAAACTGTAAGCATAGGCTTATGTTGTTTTTATTATTTTGAAGTATGTCACGCATTTGATTATAAGAAAAGTCTGCCTATAGGAAGAAACCCCCTTTTATGAAATTAAATAAACCTACAGGCTGGCAATAGTGATCTTTGTTGACTTCTTCCTTTTATGTTTATTAAGCTTTTTTGTAAGTATAACTTTTATGATGAAAAGTAAACATGAATGGTAAGTTCATATGTAATAATGCATACAGATTACTTAAATGTTTGGTGCAGTTAGCAATTCATGAAGATTCCCCAACTACACTTGGAATCCCAAAATGATGTTGATTGAATAAATGACTCCACCCCACACAAGGATGTAAGGAGGGAGCTTATTCCCTTTCAACTCCACCTAGATCTCTAAGAGCTGTCCTTTAGTATTTGTAAAGAGGTTTCCATGGGCCCAGAGATCTAGGAGATAAAGTGCTCCCTCATGATGGAGAAAAAAAGTAGAGTTATTTTTATCTAAAAAGTAAGTCTGGGGCAAAGTGATTAGCTGCTTTATAAAAATCATGATGTGAGCAAACAGTGGTTTTGAGTATGGACTTGTGAGATTGTGAGCCCTATCACTGACAGTGTTCAAGTCATCTTAACAGGATTCTATGGAAGGGACCTTAGCATGAACATGTAGGATAGAGGGATTACCTCTAAGGGTCCGTTAAGATTATGTAATTCTACAACAGACTGAGGCATCCAAAAGAAAAGGAGTAAGTTAATATGAAATTGTCCTGGAACAGTGGTAATCAAAGTGAGGTCCCCAGACCTTTAGCATCAGTACCTCCTGGGAACATGTTACAAGTACAGAATTTCGGGCCTCATGACAGATTGCTGAATCAGAAAGCCTAGAGGAAGGACCCAGCTTTGTATGTTTAACAGGCTCCTAATTCTCATACTAAAATTAGAGAGTAATCACTGCTCTTAATTACCTCATTGATAAGATGTGAACACCCTTACAAAGCCCTGCTTTGGGGCTAGAGAGATAGCTTAGCACTTAAGCTGCTTGCCTGCAAAGCCAAAGGCGTAAATTCAATTCCCCAGGATCCACATAATCCAGATGCACAAGGTGGCACATGCATCTGGAATTCATTTGCAGTAGCTAGAGGCCCTGGCGCACCCATTCTCTCTCGCTGAAATAAGAAAAATTAATAACATTGTTTAAAACCCTGCTTTAAGTGTTATTACTCCTGTATAGTCTCAGTTATACCCTCATCTTAATAGATTTGAGCATGTCTTTTTTTTTTTTTTTTTGGCATAGTCTCATACAGCCCCAGGCTGGCCTTGGACTTGTTATGTTGCTGAAGCTAGCTTTAAACTCCTGATCCTCCTACTTCTAACTCCCCAGTGCTGGAATTATAGGTGTGCACCAGCTACCACACCCAAATTCAACATGTCTTTTATATGACTAGAGCTCTTGTATCTTCTACAGGTGTTGGGAAATCTTCACTAGTCCATCTTTTATGCCAAAATCAAGTGCTGGGAAATCCATCATGGACTGTGGGCTGCTCAGTGGATGTCAGAGTATGTGCCCCTTCTGCTTCTGTTTTTCAAAATACATGATCAAATTATAGTCCTTAAGGTTACTGATATTAGTAACTGGGATTTAGTTAGTTCCTACTGTGTACCAATACAATCCCAAATGTTTCAGTCTTATTTAATCTTTCTTAATTTATAAAATATAAGAGAGGTAAAGTAATAACCAAATTGATTCAACTTATAAAAAGCTGAATCAACGTGTGAACCCTGTTTGTCTGATTCCATAGACTTCAGTGTTCATCATTGTGCAGAGTACTCCATATATCTGCCTACACCTGTGCCGCTAGGAATTGCCTCAAAACCCAAGACAGAAGCTTCAGGAGCCTCATGTCTAGATCATCTATTGTATGTCACATTTAGGAATTGGGTAGTTTCTACTGAATTAAGAGTCATCTCTGGGCTGGAGAGATGGCATAGTGGTTAAGCACTTGCCCATGAAGCCTAAGGACCCCGGTTCGAGGCTCGATTCCCCAGGACCCACATCAGCCAGATGCACAAGGGGGCGCACGCGTCTGGAGTTCGTTAGCAGTGGCTGGTAGCCCTGGCGCGCCCATTCTCTCCCTCGCTCTCTATCTGCCTCTTTCTCTCTCTGTCACTCTCAAATAAATAAATAAAAAATAATTAAAAAAAAAAAAAAGAGGGCTGGAGAGATGGCTTAGCGGTTAAGCACTTGCCTGTGAAGCCTAAGGACCCCGGTTCGAGGCTCGGTTCCCCAGGTCCCACGTTAGCCAGATGCACAAGGGGCGCACGCATCTGGAGTTCGTTTGCAGAGGCTGGAAGCCCTGGCGCGCCCATTCTCTCTCTCTCCCTCTATCTGTCTTTCTCTCTGTGTCTGTCACTCTCAATTAAATAAAAATTTAAAAAAAAAAAAAAAAAAAAAAAAGAGTCATCCCTGTGCTGGAGGGATGGCTTAGCTATTAAGGCATTTGCCTGCAAAGCCAAAGGACCCAGGTTCGATTCCCCAGGTTAGCCAGATGCATAAGGGGGCACAGGTGTCTAGAGTTCATTTTGCAGTGGCTGGAGGCCCTGGTGCACCCATTCTCTTTTTCTCTCTCTCTCTTTCTCTGTCAAATAAATTGATTAAAAATTAAAACAACAAGAGTCATTCCTGTCTTTGCTAATCCTAGGTGGTTCAGGCAAGCCTGTCATCTTCTGGAACACCCTCTCACCTGTAAAGAATAAACAGGGAAGAAATGGTAGCTAGCTAGATTGACATGACATTCCTTTTGTTCTCTGAAGATATTATTGCATAGACTGACTTATATCCTGCCCAACTAACTTTTCCCTTTTAACATAATATCTTCTCTCTCTCTCTCTCTTTCTTTCTTGTTTTTGGGTTTTTTTAAAAATATTTTTTGTTCATTTTTTATTTATTTATTTGAGAGTGACAGACAGAAAGACAGATAAGAGGGAGAGAGAGAGAATGGGCGAGCCAGGGCTTCCAGCCACTGCAAACGAACTCCAGACGTGTGCGCCCCCTTGTGCATCTGGCTAATGTGGGACCTGGGGAACCGAGCCTCGAACCGGGGTCCTTAGGCTTCACAGGCAAGCGCTTAACCGCTAAGCCATCTCTCCAGCCCTTGTTTTTGGTTTTTTGAGGTAGGATCTTGCTCAACTCCAGGCTGACCTGGAGCCCACTATGAAGTCTCAGGGCAGACTCAAACTCAACGATCATACCTCTGCCTCGGGAGTGCTGGGACTAAAAGCATGTGCCACTAGCTGGTGAAGAGAGAGAGAGAGAATGGGTGCACCAGGGCCTGTTGCCACTGCAAACGAATTCCAGATGCATGTGCCCCCTTGTGCAGCTGGCTTAACGTGGGTACTGAGGAATCAAACTCAGGTCATTAGGCTGTATGGGCAAGCACCTTAGCATCTCTCCAGCCCTTCGCCATCTTCTTTTTAAGAGAATTTTATTAAAACTTTGATATTCTGCAGTAATGCTAACCTACATTTTAAGTATAACTTAGTATTTATCTATTGTCCTATTCAGAAGTTATCCATCTCATATCTTTTATTTTGTCCATCTCCTCATGTCTAGTTCCCCCCCTTTTTTTTTTTTTTTGAGGCAGATCTCTCTCTAGCCAGGCTGACCTGGAACTCACTCAGCAGTGCAGGCTGGCAATTCTACTGCCTCAGCCTCCTGAGTGCAGGGATTATAGGCATGAGGTACCATGCCTAGCCTTTCCTTTTGGTTTCTATTAAATTTGCCTTTAATATCTGTCAGTTACACTCTCATACATTCTGTTTTTTACTTCCCCTTGCTGCATTCTGGAAGATGATTCATATCTGCTACTTAACCAAGCATCTCTAACTATACCCAACATTACTTTAAAATATTTTTATTTATTTATTGGACAGAGAGAGAGAATGGGCATGCCAGGGCCTCCAGCCATTGCAAATGAACTCCAGACGCATGTGACCCTTGTGCATCTGGCTAACATGGGTCTTGGGGAATCGAACCTGAGTCCTTTGGCCTTGCAGGCAAACACCCTAACTACTAAGCCATCCCTCCAGCCTCCCATTATTATTTTAATATAATACATTTAAATTTTCATTTCAAGTAATTATGATATTCTTATTGGCTCCTTTAAATGGCCAGAGTTCAAATTTTATCTTTTATTATGGAGTCTACTTTTAAGTAAATTATTTTCCATACACTTATTTTACAGTTTCTTTGGGGTTATACTAGTTACTAGAGGCTGGGTGAGGATCCTACTTTGTATGTATGATGTTCTGCTTTGCTGCAGTATATCTTGTCTGATTTGTAATTCTTGTGAAATGTATTCCCCTGTCTCATGGAAGCCCTGTATTACCATTGTTCACATATCCCTTTGCTTTTAAATTGTTGTCTTGGGCCTAGGAATTTCAGTGGCCCTGTAATTTCTCAGCTCCGAGTTTCTGTGCCATCCATCTGAGTAACACAAATTCCCCAGACCTTTGGTTTCCATTTCTTGTGGCTCTTTTATCTAGTCTATGCCAACCCCACCTGTAATCTGTGACAAGAAAAAGTGTTCTGCCTTCCTGAGTCAGTGGATAGTTGCTTTCCAGTTGTCTGCTTCTTTGACCGAGGAGCTCGAGGGTTCACAAGTCTTAATCACTCACCTTGCCCTAAAAGCTGGAAACTAAATCCTGCTCCTCTTGGACAGACAGCGAAACTCCCCTCACCAGCCTCTAAAGCTGCATCTGAATCTGTCATTTCCTACCTCTAGCAGCCAGGGATATCTTGTGCCCCTAAACTTTCTCTTGAGCTAGTTCTCCTTTGCCTCGCCTGTCCTCCCATCCCCCATTCCACATTCTTTTTATAGCATTTCTATATGTTTGAAGTGAGAAGTGACTTTATCATTTCAGCCGACCATGTTCCTAAATTCTTAGATATGGAAGAAAATCAAGTTCTAGACACTAGATATTAAGTTCAATAACAACCTTATTTAGATTTGGGAAGCCCAATAACATGTTCTGAAAGAAATCTCCATGGACTTCTAGCTCCCTATATGTGAAAGCTGACATATTGAAAAGAAACTGAAATCTTGTGTCAATTACCTTTTGCTTCTTTTTATTATTATTGATTGTGAACTTTACTGTATGAACATATTCCGATGGGTAATACTCCTATGATCCCTCTCCCCTACCCCCATTCCCCTGAGGGCCCTCTTCAGAGGGCATTATTGATATTCACTGTTGGGTCATGAGTGTACCAGTAAGTCTCTGGGGTAGGAAACAAAGCCTCAGAATACTCCTCCTTCCTCAGTGTTCCCTGAGCCCTGGAGGGTGGGTTATAAGTATCCTTTAGTGCTGAGCTCTCAGCAGCCTCTGATTTTTTGCTTTGATGAATTTTGAGTCTCCTTAGTGTTTACTGCCATCTCTCTGGAGGAGGTTCTCAGGCTAACTGTGAGAGCAGTCCTTGTGGTTTATCTTTAATTTTCCCTGTAGTATCTCCTGGGCCCTGGGGGATGTGATAGAGATGACTCTTATGATAGGCTTTCAGCTTTCTTTTCTTGCCGTACCAATGGAGCTTGGGTCTCCCAGTATTTGGTCCCAGCTGTAAAAATAAACCAGATTCTCTAACCAAGAGTGAGAGCCTTTTGATTCTTCAAGAGTGACCTTAGACTAATCTGTTTGCTTCCTAAAACATAAATATGTTATCTACAAAAGAGAAGCATACAATGATTCTGATGGGGAGGTAATATGATGGAGAATGGAATTTCAAAGGGGAAAGTGGGTGGGGGAGATAATTAACATGGGATTTTTTTTTATAATCATGGAAAATGCTAATAAAAATTAAAAAAATAATAATAAAAATAAACAAATAAATAAATAAAAATACAGTTTTTACAAAAAAATAAAAGAGAAGCAAGTTCTACAGTGCCTGCTTTATTTGGCCTTCAGGTTTATAGGGAGATTAGAGAAGTTTAATAGATACAAAGTTTGTAGTCTAGTACTTTAGTTTGAAGTTGAAATTCTGTCCAACTTTCTGACTCTTCTTTACCTGTTTTGTCTTTCTTCCCATCCAGAGCCAAGCTTGCTCATGTCATTTTTCTTTTGTCTTGTTCCTCCCTTCTTACTGAATCAGCTAAAACCCAATACATCTTCAATCATATATGTCAGTTATAAGCATCTTCGTTTTATTCTCAATCTCAGCAGAAATTTTCAAGGTAATACCCTTAAGTAAAGTGTCCCCTACAGGATGAATGTGTTTGTGTGTGGTGTTGAGAATTGAACCCAGAGCCACTGTGCATGCCAGGCAAGCACTTCACATTTTGTTAAAGAAGTTCTCATCTCTTCCTACTTGGATGAAAAGTTTGCACCATGAATGGATTTTGAATTTTACCAGTTGTCTTTTCATAATGAACATGATTTTTCTGTTTTATTTTGTTCATTTAAAATTTTTTTCCATGAGCATATGGTGTGTGTGCATATGTTTGTGTACGTACATGAGGGGAACACTTGTGAGCATGCGGAGGCCAGAGGACAACCTGTGGTGTGTTCTGCAGGAACACCATCCACCTTCTTTGAGACAGGCTCTGTCACTGATCTGAAGTTAGCTGATTTGTCTGTCCATATCTGCTTTCTAGCACTGGATTTCAGTTATTTCATGCCACCATGCCTGGCACTTTCTGTGGGTACTGGGGAGCAAAGCCAGCACCTCATGCATGCAAGGCCAACACGTTTTTGGCCTGAGCTATCAGATTGGTCCTGAGCTTCAGGTTCGCTGAGATGAACATCCAGACCAGGAACAGTTATGGAGGAAGGGATTTATTGAAGCTTACAGATCCAGGGGAAGTTCCATAATGGCAGAAGAAGCTGGCCTGCCTTCACAGGTCCAAACACACAGAGAGAAGCACAAGCCTAAAAGTCAAAAGCCACACAGCACAGCACACTTTAGGAACTCCAGCTAGGCACACTTTGTGTATCTTTAGATTGGAATCTCAAACCCACCATACACCTGAGGGCTGGATCCTAAGACCCACCCAGTGACACTGCCTCCAGCAAAGTGGTTGTAGATCCAAACTACAAGCTAATAAAACACTGAATATATTGGGGGTCATATTGTCATGCAAAACAACTTCTTCTGAATCTGAGAGTTCAGTGTCTGCAGATTCTTCAGGGTCTTCCCACATATCCTTATCCCAAGTCATAGGATCCCACTCTTTTCCAATCAGTGCCCACACTTTAACTTCTGATAGCCTGTGAGGCTGGGAATTGAGGTTACGTTGCAGGTTAGCCAATATTACAATGAGAACCTAGGTCTTGGTTTTCTGCATTTTGAGCCCTGTCCTGGCTAGAGAGGAGACTCTTCTCCAGGGTACTCTTAGAAACCTTGAGATCATGTGTGTGGATCTTAAGCTTGGAAATTTCCTTTCTGAGCTTCTGTTTTTCTTTCAGTATTTTATCCAGAGGTGCTAGAAGTAACCATCCAGCATCATCATTCATCCTACTTTTCCACGAGTATTCAAAAGTTCTAGGTACAGAGTCACTAAATTCCTTGCTCCTCATAAGATATGACTCAGGATCACCAAATGCATCTGTCTCATGGAGTTCTTTAAATAGTTCACACCATGGATTATTAGTGCCCTCCTTATTATCAGTAGAGCCTTTAGTGGCACTGAGGTTGGGGAAGCAACTCCAGAGAGCACCAAGCCCACTAGGGAAACCCTTCTTACAATTCTGTTTCTCTAGAACCCCACTCCTGGTACCCCCGTCTGTATTAGTCAGGGTTCTCTAGAGGAACAGGACCAACAGAATGAAGTGTATTAAAAGGGAATTTATTGTATTAGCTTACGGCAGCCCAACAAGAGCAGGTTGCACGCCTGAGCATCAGGGAACCTGGTAGCTGCTCAGACCACGAGGCTGGATGACTCAGCAGTTCCAATCCAGCTCTGAAGACCTGGAGGCATCCTGGAGACCCACCGCTCTTCAGTCCACACTGGAAAGCAGCGAGCAGCAAGCAGCACCAGATTCTTTGACTCTCAGGCCTGAAACCTGCTCTTGTTGGACTGCTGTAAACTAATCCAATAAATTCCCTTTTAATACAATTCATTCTGTCGGTCCTGTTCCTCTAGAGAACCCCGACTAATACACATGTCATTTCACATACCATGAAAATCAATTTTCTAGTGTCTTTTTGCTTAGTTATGTCTTCTATAGAAAGGTAGTAAACTACACAGTACCTACTTTATGTAGCATCTAACTTCATGAGAAAGACTGGCCTGTTATTTTCTTTCTTTTTTTATTTTATTTTAGAGAGAGTGAGAAAGAGAAAGAGAATTGGCATACTAAGGCTTCACCCACTGTAATCAAACGCCAGATGCTTCCATCTCCTACCAGGCATGTGTGACCTTGCGCTTGCTTCACCTTTGTGCATCTGGCTAACATGGAATCTGGAGAGTTGAACATGGGTTTAGGCTTCACAGACAAGTGCCTTGACCGCTAAGCCATCTCTCCAGCCCTGACCTATTACTTTCTTTTTATCAGTCTTATGGGAGCCTGTTTTCTGGAAGTCTAAGATTGTTGTTATTTCTTCCTTTGAATTCACAAGTGAAACTAACTGGACCTGTGGTTTGCTGCATGGGAAGTTTTGAAATAACATTAAAGAAAACAAGAAAATAACTTCATTTTTTCCTGTTTCAGAGTTTGGAGATTTGTGTCTCTGAAAGAATGTTTTCCATTTCAAGTAAACTGTCAAACAATTATTTTTCTGTTTTACTGTCTTTCAGTAAGACAGTTGAACAACCCAGCTATTACTGCAAAGCCTATAGAGAATTTTCAGCTTTCATTTCTGCTATAGATAATTTGTGCCTTCTTTTTCTTGATCAGTTTTGCCTGAGGTTGATCAGAGACCAGTCTCTGGTTTTGTTGATTTTTTTATACTAAATATTTGTTTTGAATTTCATTAATTCCTGCTTTATCTTAAAAAAATGTCCCTACTTTCTTTGGTTTCAATTTGCTCTTTTTTTCAAACTTTCTGAGATGTAGTTGCTTTATTAATTTTTCTTTTTTATGGTTTTTCAAGGTACAGTGTCGCTGTAGCCCAGGCTGACCTGGAATTCACTGTAATCTCAGGGTGGCCTCAAACTCCTGGCGATCCTTCTACCTCTGCTTCCCAAGGGCTGGGGTTAAAGACATGCTTGATTTTTTTTTTTTTAAGCTTCCTTTCAGAGTTCTGCAGCTCTGTCTAATCAGTTATAGTTGCCTTATCATTCAGTTCAATACATTGTCTAATTTCCATTGTGGTTTTTCTTTTGGTTAAATGCTATTTATTTGTTTAATTTGAGAAGAGAGTGGGCATGCCAGGGCCTCCAGCCACTACAAACAAACTCCAGATGCATGTGCCCCCCCTTGTGCATCTGGTTACATGGGTCCTGGAGAATTGAACTAGAGTCCTTAGGCTTTGCAGCAAAGCCATTTCCTCAGCCCTCCATTGTTATTTCTTCCTTGACTCGTTTGTTATTTGAAATGTACTTCTTAATTTCCAAATATTTGACAATGTTGATTATCTTTTAATTACTGATTTCTAGCTTACTTTCATTGTGCTCAGAGAAAAGATATTGTGTGATTTCATCCTTAAAAATTGGTTGAGCTTTTTCTCTCTCTCTCACTTTTTGATTTTTCAGTTTTTTAAGGTAGAGTTTCACTCTAGCCCAGACTGACCTGGAATTCACCACGTAGTCTCAGAGTAGCCTCGAACTCACAGTGATCCTCCTACTTCTGCCTCCCAAGTGCTGGCATGCCTGACTCGAGATTATTTTCATGTTCTTGTTTTATGGCCAATTTTGGTAAATATTTAATGTCCAGTCATAAAGAATACATATATGTTCATTCTGGAATTATTGAGTACAGTATCCTAAGTAGGTCCATTAGGACATCCTTATTAATCATTTTATTTAGTTCTCCTCCACTACTAGGTTGTTTTCTCCCCCTGCCTCTTTTATCAGTTACTAAGGAATACTAAATGTTACAATCCCTGGCTTTATGTTGAAATTGGTTCTTTTTCATTTTAATTCTATTTTTCTACTTGCTAGGTGTATTCTAGTTAACAATTGTTGAAATAGCTAAAGGATTTAGTGTTTTATCATTGTTAATATGTCTGTCTCTATATCTGGTAATATATTGTAGCCTTGAAGTTCATCTTCTCTGAGACTAAAACAGTTAAACCAATTTTTAAAATTAATGATTGTGTGATATAGCTAATTTTTATTTTTTACTTTCATATTTCTATGTTCCTATATTTATGATGTATCTCATGAGCAAGATAGAGTCAAACTTTATTTTGTGGTTTATTAGTTTAATTAGGTGTTTATCGTTATTATTATTTTCAGACAGGATTCCATGTCCTCCAGGCTGGTCTCGAACTCAATATGTACTTAAGGTTGGCCTTGAACTCCTTATCCTATTGGTTCTTCCCCCTGAAGGCATTTGCCACCAATTTGTGTGGTGCTAAGGATCCTCCTCAGGCTTTATACATGCTAGGCAAGCATTCTTCCAACTGAGCCCCTTCCTCAGCCCTGCACAGTGTATTTCGGTGACAAACCTGATAGTTTTAGACTTGTAATTTGGTTCCTGGTCCTTGACTCAGACACACGTGCTACCCAGCACATGCATCTTAAGCATGTGAGATGATTGTATGGAGGTGGGTGAGACCTTGAGGAACATCTGGTAGAATGGTGAATCAGTTTTCCAGGAACAAGAAAGTGGCTGATAGTTAGCCTTGGAAAATGGATGCAAGAATAAGAACCATGTGTTTCTAGGTGTTAACCTCAGAGCAAGGGACAAGGGAGGGAGGACAGCTGATGATCCAGAGCCTCCAAAGAACCCAGGTTCCTTGTATAAGGGCGGAAGCATACTCAGAATAGCTTTTGGAAGTAAACACGGCATTTTCTTCTTCTGGACACCAAAGTAATTCAGTACTGAGAGGGACCAAGAAGTTGGGTATTCAGGGTAGAGCCAGTTATTAGTTATTAGTTAATATGATGAAACAGAGGATAAGAGGTTTTTGCAATTACAAAGTAAGGTTCCAGAAAAACAGTAGAAATATTTGGAGGAAGAAAACAGGCAAGCACCTTAACCAATGAGCAATCTCTCCAGCCCAAGGTGGAAGAAAACAGTTAGAGGGGAATGATGAGTAGAGTAAGCAGAAAACAGTTGAGAACAAGACTGTAAGAAGTTCAACTAAGGAACCAACATATAGAGTAGAATAAGTGAGGAAAAGAAGCACGTAAAGTTTATTTGGGGGAGATTAAAAAAATCCTTATTTTTTTCAGTTTCATTGCCAACTTCCATAAATATAAATAATATAACATGATTATAATCCCTTCCCGCCACCCTCCTATTTTCCCCTCCCAAATATCCCCTTCACTGCATCCTTTTATTCTAACTGGCCTCTCTTCTGTTTTGATGCCATCATCAAAATTTTTTTCCTCCTCGTATGCAGGTTTTGTGTAAGTAACATCAGCCACTGTGAATGATGTCATGAATATCTAAACCACTCTGTGTCTAGAAGACAGTTTTGCAAGCATTCCTCTTTCTTTGGCTCTTAACATTCTTTCTGCCACCTCTTCTGCAATGGTCTCTGAGCCATGAGGAGGTGACAGAGATGTCTCACATAGTGCTGAACACTCCATTGTCACTCCTTCTCAGCACTTGGCTGAGTTTTGAGTCACTGCCATTTGAAAAGAAAAGCTTCTCTAACCAAAGATGTGAGTAGCATTAATATGTGGGCATAAACGTAAGTGCTTAGGGGCCGTTTTGGTGGGCATAATATATCCATTTAGCCAGACAACAGCAGCATTTTCTCCCTAAGGGTTTATGACCTCCCCCACCATAAGCTTTTGAGTAGGTTTTTAGCACCAGGCAGGAATTCCTTCCATGGGGTGGACCTCACATATGAAATTTCTTGAATATATCCAAGTAGCATAGTTTCCAAAATAACTATTTGTCAGCAGTCCCCTGTATATGAAAGTGGAGACATGATTGTTTTGGCAATTAATGTTTTTGTGCAAGTTCTAGAGAGCAAGCCAACACAAAACTAGCTAGTTCTCAAGGCTCTGAATTGCTGAAGTGTAACAGCAGTAATTCATTTTGGAAACCTGTTTTTAGAGATAACAAAGTCAGAATTCCCTTAGAGTTAGACTAAACTGTAGGTTTTTTTTTTTTTAACCTATTGCATAATTCTAAAAACTCTGGATGGCACAAAACTACTGAAGAGGTAACTGGAAGAGAAGCTATGGTGGAAAAAGACAAAGATGGTGTAACAATGTGATCAAGTTTAATGGGCTGAGTGTGGTTCTAGTTGATTCCTTTAAAGACAGTCTGACTTCTGTTGCATTATTACAGAAAATGGTATGTGGTGCTGAAGATGACCTTACTCTGATTACTACTCAGTGTTGATCTCTCCCTATTTTCTCAGAGAATAAGAAAATGTTCTTTTTTTAAAAAAAATATTATTTAATATGTAAGCAGAGAGCAAAAGAGAGAATGAATGAATGAGAATAGGTTCACTTAGGGCCTCTTGCTCCTGCAGATAAACTCCAGATGCATACACCACTTTGTGCGTCTGGCTGCTATTTCTTGAGTACAGTGTAAGTAAATGATATTTTGAAATTATAATCTTAAAATTATCAGAAAGTGCCAGGCGTGGTGGTGCACACCTTTAATCCCAGCACTCAGGAGGCAGAGGTAGGAGGATTGCCATGAGTTCAAGGCCACCCTGAGTGAATTCCAGGTTAGCCTGGGCTACAGTGAGACTCTTAACTCAAAAAAAAAAAAAATTATCAGGGAAATGTAAATCACTGTATTGTTATTATGATAAAATGAGCAGCTGTTCTGTAGAAAAAAAATGACTAAGGCTTATAAAGGCTTTAGAACACTGTTTTGTAGAAGCCTGTATTAAAATTACACTTTCTGTGTTACTGAAACTTGTGAGAGATTCATGAATACTCACTCTTCAGACTCTTAGAAATATTCACTCCACTTAACTCACCTCAGATCTCTTTATAGCTAAGTAAAAACAAATGCAATAAAGATGATAATGTAATTGCTAAGTTCAACTACTGGGTGAAGCCACTGAAGTAATTTAAGGTTAACATTTTGGATTCAGTATTCTGTTCAGAGGTGTTCATAACTGAATTAAATAGAAAGAAATTTTTTATTTTGTGGTGTTCTTCATTCATTCCTGGTTTTTACTTTAATTACTTCAACTATAATAGACTGATAGAAGAATGGCTACTCCTTGTTATAAAAACAAGACTTTCAGAAGTTAATCTTTCCACAGAGTTTAAATAAAAAATTGATTTGACATTTCTAGCTTACATTAATAGGATTTTAACTCTCTAATTTGCACTTTGCATGTAATCAATACTTATTGAATTCCTCCTTGTGCAGCATAATAATATGCAGTAATTAAAAGGCATAGTCTTTACCCTCACTAGAAATGTAAGGCAACTCTTTAAAGTGACAATAAATGCTCTTTAAGGTGGCAATGATAATAGTAGCTAGCTTTTTTATTTTTATTTTATTTATTTGAGAGAGACAGAGAGAGAAAAAGGCAGTGAGAAAGAAAGAGAGTGCGCGCTAGGGCCTCCAGCCATTGCAAAGGAACTCCAGACATGTGCGCCCCCTTGTGCATCTGGCTAACATGGGTTCTGGGGAATTGAGCCTCGAACTGGGGTCCTTAGGCTTCACAGGCATGCACTTAACCACGAAACCATCTCTCCAGCCCAGTAGCTAGCTTTTTTGGTGATTACTTTGGTTAGGCATCTGTGTGTACTAGTTCAGTTAATTTCCTCAACAACCCTGTGAAGTTGGTATTACTCATATCCCTTTTGGATCCACGAAGCAGTTAAGGCGCAGAGGTGTTTCAGGATTTCTCCAATGTCATGCTGTTTTAAGTGATAGAGTTAGGATTTGAACCAGGCAGTCTGGCCTAAGAGCCTGTGGTTCTTGATCTTGACTGCTGCTTCTTTCTGCAGACTAGTGTAAGGAACAAGTGACCTGGTGGCTGTTCAGTACAGTGGCAGCTAGCTGTGTATGGCAACTCAAAATTAAAATGTAGTTTGTAGCCGGGTGTGGTGGTGCATGCCTTTAATTCCAGTACTCAGGAGGCAGAGGTAGGAGGATCACTGTGAGTTCGAGGCCACCCTGAGACTACATAGTGTATTACAGGTCAGCCTGAGCTACAGTGAAACCCTACCTTGAAAAAAAAAAAGTAGCTTGTCAGTTGAATGAGCTGTATTTTATTGGTTCAGTGGTCATGCATTACTAGTGGCAACTATATGAGACCTTTTTTTTTTTAATTTTTTTATTTGAGAGTGACAGACACAGAGAGAAAGACAGGTAGAGGGAGAGAGAGAATGGGCACGCCAGGGCTTGCAGCCTCTGCAAACGAACTCCAGATGCGTAGCGCCCCCTTGTGCATCTGGCTAACGTGGGACCTGGGGAACCAAGCCTTGAACCGGGGTCCTTCAGCTTCACAGGCAAGCACTTAACCGCTAAGCCATCTCTCCAGCCCTATATGAGACCTTTTGATCATTGAAGAAAGTAGTGTAGGACAGTACTGATAAATAAAGTAAGTGCTAGAGTAGTTTAAGAGATTCTACTAGATGTCATTGATTGAATGTTAGTCGGGGTAACTGGGTAGATGAAATTATTTCTCAAAAGAGGGGCCTGTGTCATAGGTGGAAGAGGAGAAAATGATAAAGAAGCTCAGTTCTTAGAGGTGGTAAGGGCTATCGCGCTGAAGCGGTCCAGTGAGTACTAAAGCTCAAGAGAGAATTCTGAGTGGAACCATATGTGTAAAAAGTTGATGCGCTTTTTAAACAAGGGGCTTGAGAGATGGTTCAGTGGTTGAGAATGCTTACCACTTAAGCATGAGGGCCTCTGGCTGGGGACCAGGGAGTTCCACTCCCCAGAACCCACCTAAAAGTCTGGGCATGGCCACAAGGTCTGTAACCCCAGTGTGAAGGAACAGAGAGACCTGAGAATTGTCAGCACTTACTGGTGGACAGCAGCTCCTAATTGAGGGAGAGATTCCATTTCAGGGAAATATGCTAGTTAATAAGCAATAAGAAGACCCCCAACCTTCTCCTTTGGCCTCCCCACACATGCACATGGGGTGTGGACATCTGCATGCGCATGGTATACACCACACATCACGCACACGATGCCACACGCTTACTCTGCACACAGGCGTGAAAAAGATAAAGGGGGAACCTTGGAGTATGTTCAGAGGTGAAAGTGAAAGATGTGTCCAAGAGAGATTGATCAGCCAGGTAGATGGGCTACAGCAGGAGCAAAGAGAGGTGAACATTTCATAAAGGAAAGATTGATCTTTAGTATAAAATGCTCGATACCTAAGGACTGAGGAAGAAAAACGAACATTGGATTTAGTGGTAGTGAAGTTAGTGCTAGCCTCTGAAAGTATGATTGCTTTCTCATGGTAGAAACCAAGCCGGGCAGAGAATAAATACAACCAGTCATGAAGTTTAGAATTTTAGTAAAGGAAATAATGGGTGCAGAGTAGAAGGGAAGGTTTTTATAAAATAGAAGAAATGAGCTTGACTGAAGGTAAAAGAGAAGCTACCAGACAGGAGAAAACAGCAGTAACCTTTATACTGTTCACTCCTTTAGTTCACATCCTGCTTCCTGCTGGGTTCCGCACACTGTCAAGAACCTGGAAGCATCTCCGTGAATGAGACAAAGTAATTTTGGCTCCTCTTGCATATTTCCTTGTTGCTCTTTTCTCCTTATCTCTTCTTTTCTTCCAACTTTCTTCAGACTTCCTACCTTCTTTTCTCTTTCTAATAACCATTCTGTAGGCACAGTTACTAAATTGAATTTATCACCATCTGTCCTTTCTTGATGTGTATCATTTATTAATTTTTTAAAAACATTTTTATTTATTTCTTTGTGTGTGTGCGGGCACATGCTTGCATGTATATGGATGCACCAGGATCTGTTGCTACTGCAAATGAACTCCAGATGCTTGTGCCACTTTTGCATCTGTGTTTACATGGGTGCTGGGGAATTGAACCTGGGCCTGCAGGCTTTTCAAGCAAGTGCCTTTAACTGTTAAGTCATTTCCATGCCCCTTCAATTTATTCCTTGTTTTTAAAAAGTACAATTAACGGAAGAGAAAGGAAGGGAGGAGGGCACTTAATAGGTTGATGTTGTATATATGTAAGTACAGTGATTGAGATGGGGAGGTAATATGATGGAGAATGGAATGTCAAAGGGGAAAGTGGGGGGGGGGGAATTACCATGGGATTTTTTTTATAATCATGGAAAATGTTAATAAAAATTTTAAAAAATTACAATTAACTCTTCAAATGAAGTGAAGCCATATGTAGTGGTGATTTGTTTTCTAGTAAAGTCAAGAGGTGAATATGTGAAAAGGGCCACATGAGAAAGCAGTTGCATGAGGAGGGCTTCCTCGGCTCTTAGCTGTCACTCTTGCTTCCTGTTGAGAAACTCCTTCCTTGTAGGACCCTAAATACTTTTAAGTGTCAGGCTCTTGATGATCCAATTTAAGAATAAAGGATGCTTCTTACGGTTAGGCATTAGTATAATACCAACATGCCACTTTTTGTATCCAGTAATACCCATTAAATCAGTTTTCCCTGTAAGCTACTGGTGTTAAGTTCTTAGAGCTCATTCCATATGAATTGATTTAAACTTGGACAGTATCAGTTGAGCTAGTTGAGAAGGAAGGAAGGAGAATAAGTTCTCTTCCAATTCTAGAAGGAAACATGAAAAGATTCGGCTTGGAAAATGGTGTTTTGGTGAGAAGCATCCAGCTGAGTGGCTCCAATTGGTTTAGAAGTGTATGTGGTTGAAGTGTGCTGGCTAGTAGACGTGTGCATTACAGGGTGAGCGGCATGCTCCGTGGGATGTAGTCCATGGTAGTTTGAGAGATAGAAGTGTTATACTTAGGTGGTTTCCAAACTTAATTATATGTCATACAGGGAGCTTCCCCTATGCCCCCTCTTCTGTGCTAAGGATCAAATCCAGGGCTTTGCACATCGCTATACAAGTGTTCTACCCCTGTAGTAAGCTTTTACAAAAAATAATAATAATGTAGATTCTTGATCCCATCTCAGAAGCTTCAGGAATGGTTCAGGAAACACACGGATGTGCATATGCACACATGCACATGTTTATGCACATGGATATGGGCGTGCCAGTGCCTCTTGCCACTGCCAATGAACACCAGATGCTTGAGCCACTTTTCTGCATCCAGCTTACATGGGTGATTTGGGAATTGAGCCTGGGCAGGCGGCCAGTGTCGTTAGCTACTGAACCATCTTCCCAGTCCCTCTAGAGCTGTGGCAGAGTCACTAGAATTGCACACTGGGGACTCAGCCAGAAGAACCAGATCCTGTCAGCTTGCCATGAGTATTTCTTTTCTTTTTCTGGTTATTTTTTTCCCCCTTTGTGGTGAAGGGGAGTGCTGCGACAGGGACCCGCAGTGTAGCCCAGCTTTGAGCTTGTCACCTCCTCCCTCAGCCTCCAAGTGCAGGGACTACAGGTGTGCTCAGTCACACCCAGCTCATGTATTTTAAATAATAATCATACTAAATCTCAGAAAATTGTGATGTTTACTTTGAATAATCATACTTTAAGCTTGTTTGATGGCAAAATTTGTTTTCTAAATACTTGAATAGCTACACAGTAATAAAAGCCTAGATCGTGAGAAGGAGACTGAGTTAACTGTGAGCAGAAAAGTTACTGGAGGGGTTTGAGTGAAGGATGCGGTGATCATGCTTGGATTTTCTTTTTTTTGGTTTTTCAAGGTAGGGCCTCCCTCTGGTCCAGGCTGACCTGGAATTCACTATGGAGTCTCAGGGTGGCCTCGAACTCACGGCGATCCTCCTACCTCTGCCTCCTAAGTGCTGGGATTAAAGGCGTGCGCCACCACGCCCGGCTTACATGCTTGGATTTTCAAATGACACTGTTCTGTCTACTTGAAAAACAAATGGTATAGGGGTGTCTTTGCAGGCAGAGACAAACAGAAGCTTTGAACTGGTTGATAATAGTGGAGGTATTAAGAAATGAAAGCACTTTGAATATATTTTTAAGATTAAAGCACAGAGACTTGCTGACAAATCAGATGTGCAGTAGAAAACCTAAGGTCACTCACTCTAAGTTTTTAATTCAAGTAACTTGGAAAACGGAATTCCTTACAGAAGCAGCAATAATGAATGAGGAGATGGATGGGCTTAGGAAGAAGAAAGGCATGTTATTTTTGGATGTTTGGGGTATCTCAGCTGCCTGTGAAAAGCATTTCTAATTATAGCCTGGCGAATGTGGTCTGAAGTTCCCCAGAATGGATTTACATATGGAAGTCCACAACGTAAAGATGGCATCTAAAATCTTAAGAGTAGATGAGGTTGCTGAAAGAGCAAGTGTCAACAGCTCTAGCACACTTTAACAATTGGATGTCAGAGGAATAAGGAGACTGAAAATGAGAAGCCAGTGAGATGGGGAGATGGCCGGGAAAACGTGCTGTCTGAGAAGTTAAATGAAGAAAGTATTGCAGAGCACTGCGGACTGAAAAATCATGTCGAATGTGAAGTAAACAATAACTGTTCCTTGACCATTGAAATGAACAATATGGAGGTAATTGGTGGTCTTAGCCAGAATAGTTAAGTGAGGTAATTGGAGCAAAGACGTCATCAAAATTCGTTCAAAAGATATATGAGAACAAGAATTAGAACTGAGCCTGGTTTTGGCTTTTCGGGTTCCCTGAACTTCAGGTCCCTTGCTCTAGTAAGCACTCCCCCCTCCCGCCTGTCTCACCCCAGCTGTGCTGAGAGAGGGGGGGACCCCTACTCCCACATGGACTCTCTGCCCTCTCCTGCCTTCCACATGGCAGGAGCTCTGTCTACTTTTTTCCTCTTTCCTTCTCATAATCTAATAAGGTCTCTAAGACTTAAAAAAAAGAATTAGAATGGAAAGTAGATAACTTTTGGGAGATTTTTTCCTGTGGAAAAGGAACATAAAGGTGGCACAACAGCTAAAGAAAGACAAGGCATATTTTTGTATTCTAGTGAGAATTACCCAGCAAAAGAGAAAAATGTGTTGATATAAGAAAAGAGTAAGAAGGCTAGAGAAATGGCTTGGAGGCTAAGGCACTTGTCTGTGAAGCTTAAGGACCCAGGTTCAATTCCCCAGGGCCCATGTAAGCCAGATGCACAAGGGGGTGCATGCATCTGGATGGAGTCTGTTTGTGGTGGCTGCACCCATCCTCTTTCTCCATCTGCCTTTCTCTCTTTCCCTCTCTCTCAAAATAAGTAAATAAATAAACTTTAAAAAAGAAAGAGCAAGAATCGGTGTCACTTCCTTTGAGTAAGAAAATGGTATGCAGTTAATGCATAAAGCATTTCCCCCTAGGGACACCCCCTATGGGAGGGAAGGAAGAGAGCACAGTAGAGGGCCTGCATGAAGAGAGGTGGGGAGTTATGGAACGAGCAAGGGCTGGAAGCTCTTTTTTATTTGGGCCTAGGAAACAAAGTTATTGGAAGTGTGAAAAAGAAGAGAAATGAAAACGAAAGGAATGTGTATTTTCCTGGGCTCTGCACTCAGGAAGCTGAATTGCAGGTGTGAACCAGAGGAAGAAGTAACCTTAACGAGAACTGATATTTTGTCAAATGCATGCAGTGTAAGAGAGGGCTGAAAGGAGGAACTCTAAGGATGGGTAGTAGGATTTATGCTTAGACAGGAAGGAACTGAGGCTTTGGAAATAGAAGGGGGAACTTTAAAAGACATTAGCATCAATTAAATACAAGGTTCACTGGGGTCAAAGATCCTTAGAAGAGTACATATGAAAGATAGATGGGGGCTGGAGAGATGGCTTAGCGGTTAAACGCTTGCCTGTGAAGCCTGAGGACCCCAGTTCGAGGCTCGATTCTCCAGGACCCACGTTAGCCAGATGCACAAGTGGGCGCATGCATCTGGAGTGCGTTTGCAGTGGTTGGAGGCCCTGGCACGCCCATTCTCTCTCTCTATCTGCCTCTTTCTCTCTCTGTCGCTCTCAAATAAATAAATAAAAATGAACAACAACAAAAAGATAGATGGTGATCAGAGAGTAAGGTGCTGGTGTAGAATGGCCAACAGACTGAATGAGGGTGCTTCCCAGTTTGTTTAATGGCTCAATAATTATCTCAATTGATCTGTTAGGTTCATGACTACAAAGAAGGAACCCCAGAAGAGAGGACC
Source organism: Jaculus jaculus (assembly GCF_020740685.1). Lineage (NCBI taxonomy): Eukaryota > Metazoa > Chordata > Mammalia > Rodentia > Dipodidae > Jaculus > Jaculus jaculus. Next base: position 161,196,009 of record NC_059105.1, read on the forward strand.
TACTACATAGAATTATGGGATGTTGGAGGCTCTGTGGGCTGTGCCAGCAGCGTGAAAAGCACAAGAGCAGTGTTCTACAACTCTGTAAATGGTAATCCTTCTTTCTACCATATTAAATGGTCTAGAAATACAGATAATCTCTGATGAACTTCAGTCACATGCCAGACATTTTACCATGACAGAACCAGTATACTCACAGCTCTTGATCTAAATGTGCTTCTCTAGTCCAGTTTATGTTTCTACATTCAGGCCATGTGATTCAGAACAGAAAACATCTATTTTTTCTAAATCTTCCTACCTATTTTTGTCATAAAGTAAATATCAAAAAATGAAATCATAAATTGGGTACATAACATAAAACATGAAATCTTCAAAACAGTGTCACCTGGGAGTGCTGTTTCCCCAGTCAGTTGAATAGGAAAAGTCCCTTAGTCTTAAGTCAGATCCCAGGCGAGATTTCTTTCATCTAGCCCTTAAAGAATCCTATGTAATTATAATGAACTGCCTAAGGGTCTTTCAAGGGATGTAGAAATTACATCCTGCTATAAATATTCAAGTACTTGAATTAGACGTCTAGATAAAAGTGTGTCAAAGACATCATAGCACATCAGAGTTCTTATCAAATAATAAACCATTTACATTTGTGATTCACTTATAGTTTCTTTTATTTTAAGACCCTTTTTTCTATGAAATATAATTTCAACTTGTGTTTAGTTAATATACCAAAATATTTGAAACCTTCCAACAGAAGTTATTTAGTACCTACCTTCTTGTATTTCTCTTTCAATATCTTCCCATATTGTAAGGGGTTGTGTATATTCACAAAGAAGTATAGAGTTTCTTTACACTACAGAGTACATAATGAGTGGTATTAATTCAGGATACTCTCTGAAAGGGTCAAAATCTAATTGAAGAAACAAAACATTCATAAATAAAACACAAAAGATTACGACATTAATATATATCAATATTATGCAAAAATGTGTACAACAATGATGTATTAATAGGAAGCATACACATGTATATGAAAATATATGTTGAAATAGTAATGAAATAATGAATAGTAACGAAGTAGTGAAATAGAAGTGAGAAAAGGAACTAAAAAGTCAGTTTTTAGACTTGAGTTAAGTGGTAAGCTTATATCAAGTGATTTGTCAAAGTAGATATGAATTAGATCTGGCACAGTGGATAAAGCACTTGCTCTACAAGCTTGAGGACCAGAGTTCAGGGTCACAGATCTCATGTGAAGCCAGGTGGTATAATGCCAGTGTTTGTAATCCCAGCCCGCCATGGGCAAGAAGGGAGGCAGAGACAGGAAAAGCGCCTGGAACCTCACGTGCAGCAGTGAACATAAGGAGCCTGCCTCAAAGGAAGTGGAAAGCCAGGACTCATGCTCAAAATTGTTCTCTGATCTCCACACACACCACGCATGTGCCCACACTCACACACCACATACAAGCACATCAGAAACAATAGTAAGTGATAATACAAGTAAGGACCACTTAAATCCTAGAATCTGTGGGATTCTGAGTTACAAACTCAGAAAAAAAACCAATGACATGCATATATAGATTATCTACTTACCTCATATTCATTAATGATTTGTCCTTTTTAATGTGATGGAAAAGAATCACATATATGCTTGCATTGGTTTTGGTGATGCCCTATTTCCTAGCATTTAAAAAAAAATCTATTGTTTATTGAAAACTTGTTTCTGTGTTCTTTCACCCTAGCTCTGTAACATTTCTTTTGCTAGAAGGACCAGATGTCTGGGAAGGTAGCTCAGACAGTAAAGTACTTGCCTTAAATCCTAAGGACTTGAGTTGGATCCTCAGGACCTACCTGAACAGTCAGGTATGGTGGTGCACACCTGTAATCCCAGTGCTGCAGAAGCAGACAGAAGGATCCCTGGAGCTTGATGACCAACTAGCCTAGCCTAATTGGTGAACTGCGGACCAACGAGAAACCTGTCTCAAAAGAGATGCATGGTGTTCCTGCATGTGACACTCATGGCCTCTGGCCTCCATGCATATGTGCAACCATATCCACATGTGTACCCACACACCCACATCCATGTGTGTACCTGCACAACCACATCCGCATGTGTACCTGCAAAGGTAGGAGGATCACTGAGTTCAAAGCCAGCCTGGAACTATAGAGTGAGTCCAAAGTCAGCCAAGGCTAGAATGAAACGACCCTACCTCAAAAAAAAAAAAAAATTAAGCTCTTGAATTGATGATGCCCAGGTGATCTACAGGATCATATTTGAGTACTAAGAATAGCAAGACTTGAGAGATTGCCCAGTGGCTGAAGTGCTCGGTACAAACCCTAATGGTCTGGGTTCAGCTCTCTAGTACCCACGTAAAGCCAGATGTACAAAGTGGCACAGGTGTCTGGATTTTGTTTACAGTGGCAACAGGCCCTGGCATGCCCATTTTTCTCCCTCTCTCTTTTTCCCACCTCCCCCTTGCAAATAAATAAAAAATATATTTTAAAAAAAGAATAGCAGTTGACCTGAGTGCTAAATGTGGTGATTCACGCCTATAATACTAGTGCTTCCCAAAGAGGGAAGACAGGAGGAGCTTGAGTTCAGAATAAGCTTGGGATACACACTTCAAGATCAGCCACCACTATGGAATCAGACCCTGACTTAAGAAAAGAAAAAGAAGCCAGGTGTGGTGGCGGGGAGGAAAAAAAGAAGAAGAAGAAGAAGAAGAAAATGGCAGTTGTAAAAATTAAAATGATATCATTTTAATGTATTTTATTAGCATTATTTCAGTATTATTAATAAGATTTGTTTGTGTTATTTCTGGGGCAGTACTATTATAGTACAGAAAGAACAGAGGTTTTTGTTTGTTTTTTTGTTTTGTTTTCGAGGTAGGGTCTTGCTCTGGCCCAGGCTGACCTAGAATTCACTCTGTAGAAGAACAGAGTTTTTGAATGAATATAATTTCTTGTTGTACATAAGCAGTTTGATGCTTTTGATGAAATGAATCTGTAAGCAATTCAAGGCTAGAGTAGATACTTTGAAAATATTAAATGAAGAATGTCAAAAAGCTTTCTGAAGGTTTAGTGGATCTGGCCTTTGTAAAAAAGCATATAAGTGGCAAGTATTTAATAGAGGAAGTTTTAAAATATGTGTTTGTTTTTTTTATTTAAAATATTGTATTTATTTATTAGAGACTGAGAGAGGGAGAGAGATAGAGAGAGAGTATGGGGCCCCAAGACCACTGCAAACAAATTCCAGATAAATATGCCACCTTGTGCATCTGGCTTTATGTTGCTACCAGGGAATCAAACTTGGGTCCTTAGGCTTTGCAGGCAAGGGCCTTAACTGCTGCGCCATCTCTGCAGCCCATATGTTTGATTTTGTTGGTCATATCTGAATATTCAGTTCATTAAATCACATAACATACTTGTCATTATCAATTGTAGAGTGAAAAGGAGCTTTTAGAGTGCTGAAATTATTTTCTTTGATTATTTTAGGTATTATTTTAGTTCATGACTTAACAAATAAGAAATCATCCCAGAATTTGTATCGCTGGTCATTAGAAGCTCTCAATAGGGATTTGGTGCCGACTGGAGTCCTGGTGACAAATGGGTAAGCCTGGAGTTACATCATAATTTGTTGAAGGTATTACTGCAATCCTGGGAATGAACTTCACAAAATAACACTTTGTAAGATAGTGATTTGCAAGTATTTTTTACAGTCTGTAAATGGTCTTTTCATTATCTTGATATATCTTTCACAAAGCTGTAGTTTTTTACATTGATGAAGTCTAATTTCTCAGTTTTTCTTTTCTGGATTTTGCTTTTGATTTCATTCCTAAGAACTGTTTGCTTAAGCCCTAATCATGCAGATTTTCTCCTGTATTTCTTCTGAAAGTTTTATAAGTTTTTTTTTTTTGTTTGTTTGTTGTTGTTTTTTTTTTTGAGAAAGGGTATCGCTCTAGCCCAGGCTGATCTGGAATTCACTACGTAGTCTCAGGGTGGCCTTGAACTCACAGTGATCCTCCTACCTCTGTCTCTTGAGTGCTGGGCTTAAAGGTGGGAATCATAATGCCCAGCAATTTTTACAATTTTAGGCTCATATTTAGACCTATGTTCTACTTTAAATTAACTTTATATAAGATATGAGGCTTTCAAGTGCCAAATGTTCTCCCTCATATGTGGATCCTAGCTACAGATGCCTGGGCTTCTGCGTGAGAAGGAAAAAACTCAGTAGCAGAGGCCAGTAAGTTAAAAAGGAGATATAAAGGGAAGAGAAAGGAAGGGAGGAGGGTACTTAATAGGTTGGTATTGTATATATGTAAGTACAATGATTGAGATGGGGAGGGGATATGATGGAGAATGGAATTTCAAAGGGGAAAGTGGAGGGGGGGAGAGTATTACCATGGGATATTTTTTATAATCATGGAAAATGTTAATAAAAATTTGAGAAGAAAAAAGATATGAGGCTTTGACTGAGGTTAATTTTGAATTTGAATATATAGTTGTTCTAACCCATTTGCTGAAAAGATTTTCCTCTCCCCATTAATCAGCTTTGTTCCCTTGACAAAATTCAGCTGACCATATTTATATGGGTCTGCTTCTGGACTGTAATACCGTCCCAGGGATTTGTGTGTGTGCTCCTTCCCTGATACTATATTGTCTTGATAATGTGTTTCTTTTACAGTTTATTTTATTTCAAAATTTTTTAGGTATTCTAGTTACTTTAGGTCATTTATGTTTCCACATAAATTTGAGAATTAACCACTTTATGTTGACAGAAAATCTACTTGTAGTTTGATTACAGTACATTAAAACCTATAAATAAATTAGTGAGAATATGTTTCTCCATTTATTTAGGCCTTCTCTGATTCCTTTTTGTTGTTCATACTGGTCTCTTTCTTTCTTTCTTTTTCTGTTTTTTTTTTTTTTTTTTTTTTCTTTCGAAGTAGGGTCTCACTCTAGGCCTGGCTGACCTGGAATTCACTGTGTGGTCTTAGGGTGGACTCGAACTCCTGATGGTGGTCCTCCTTTGGTTAGCTTTTGTAAACACTCACAAATTTATAGGCTATGATGTAACTCTTGGTGCCACACGGAGGATATTGGCTTCCTCTATAGAGCCTCTCTCTCTGCTGTTTATTTGTGAGAATTGGTGTCCTTAATCTAAAAGCTGGTTACCTTTGCCTCCCTAGTGCTGGGATTAAAAGTGTGTGCCACCGTGCCCAGCTATTCACTTTGATTTCTTTTCTTTTCTTTTTTTCTTTTTTTTTTTTTTTTTTTTTTTTTTTGAGGTAGGGTCTCACTCTAGCCCAGGCTGACCTGAAATTCACTCTGTAGTCTCAGGGTGGCCTTGAACTCACAGCAATCCTCCTACCTCTGCCTCCTCCTACCTCTGCCTCCCAGTGCTGGGATTAAAGGCATGTGCCACCACGCCCGGCTGATTGCTTTTATAACTGTTTTGTACTTTTCAGCTTGTAAATCCTGTGCATGTTTTGTTAGACTTACACCAAAGTACTTAATATTTTGAAGCCATCATATATACTGTTCTTCACTTTAGTTTCAAATTGTCCATTACTAGTGCAAAGAATTGCAACTGATTTTGACTTAAGTCTTTATGAACTGTGACCAGAGTTTTATAGTAGAATCGTTAGGATATTCTATATGTGTTTATTTCCTATATATATTTATTTTTCAACCTCTATGCCTCTTGTCTTTATTTTTTCCCTTAGGACACAGGATGTGATTTTTAGTATGATACTAGAAGTGACAAAAATGAACATTTTTATCTTGTTCCTAATCTTTGGGGAAAAGTAGCTCATCTTTTTATGACTGTGATGTCAACTGTAGAGTTTTGTTGCCATCACTTAACAAATTGAGAAAATTCCCCTCTATCCTTAATGTGCTGGTAGTTTATATTGAGCATATGTTAAAATTTTATAATAAAAAAATGTTTTTCATGTTGGAGGTTGAACAGATGTTAAAATTTTATCAAAAATTTTTTCTATATTATTATAGTTTAATATGAAATGTTTCTCATAGGTTCATGTTGGAAATGCTTTTTTTTCAGCCAGTGCTCCTAATTTAAAGTTCTGGATACTTTAGGAAGTAAGACCATGTTGGAGAAAGGCCAGGCAAGCCCTTTTCTACCTTAGCTTGTCATTGGCCTGTCCCACTCATTTCTTTCCTTGCCCTCCTCTCTCCCTCCCCTCCCGTGCATCATGAAATGAGAACATTATCTGCTACACACTCCTTCTGCCCTTAATATCTTAATTTAAATTTAATATTTAAATATAATATTTCAAGCATATGTGGCAAACTCACCACGAACTAAACACTTTGAAACCATGGGCCAAAATAAATCTGCCCTCCTTTAAGTTTCCAAAAGAGATGTTTGGTCACAGCTACATAAAAGTAGCTAATGGGTGTGTCAGTTGTGGACATGTGCTTATCTTCAGACGGGTAATGTGATCGGTTATGTTGACTGACTTTCAGGAGTTGGACCAGTCTTCCATGTCATGGTGTAGTACTCATTTTATATGCTGCTGTTTTTGATTTACTAATATTTTCTTGAGGTGTTTTGCTTTTGTTCTCTGCTGATGTGGAATACTGGTTGTGCATTTCTGCTCTTAGAATATGTTTGATTGGTTTGGTTTAATGATGGCATTGGCCTCATAAAGCAAGTTGGAAAAGTCCCTTTCTGTTACATTTATTTCCTTTTCTTTGTGTGCTAATGCTCTAGTTTTTGAAAGATACACACAGGGCTGGAGAGATGGCTTAGCGGTTCAGCGCTTGCCTGTGAAGCCTAAGGACCCCGGTTCGAGGCTCGGTTCCCCAGGTCCCACGTTAGCCAGATGCACAAGGGGGCGCACGCGTCTGGAGTTCGTTTGCAGAGGCTGGAAGCCCTGGCGCGCCCATTCTCTCTCTCTCCCTCTATCTGTCTTTCTCGCTGTGTCTGTCGCTCTCAAATAAATAAATAAAAATAAAAAATTTAAAAAAAAAACTCACATTTAAAAAAAAAAAAAGAAAGATACACACACACACACACACACACACACACACACACACATATATCTTTGAAAGTTTTGTAGAATTTACCAGTGAAGCCTTTGAGCCTGGAAATTTCTTATTTGAAAGGTTTTTAATGTAAGATTCAGTGACTTTAAAAATTATAGTATAATTCAAATAATCTGTTTTATCTCAAGTGAATTTGGGTAATTTTCAAAATTTGAGTAATTCATCCCTTTCCTTTAACTTATTGAATTGATGTGAATAGAATTTTTATATTCACTATCTTTTTGGGTTCTACTTATTCTACAGTGATGTATTCTTTTTCATTCCTAATCTTGGTAATTCATATCTTTTCTGTTTACCTGTCAGACTTGCTACTAGTTTGTTAGTTTTATCATCTTTTCAAAGGTCTTTTAATTTCATTGATTGTTTTTGTTACTACTCAAGAAATTTATTCTTCAATTTAGCAGTAGAAAATGATATATTTATAAGGAAAAATATTTGCACTGTTGCCAAGGAATTTAAGGTAGCAGTAGAAATTCTTTATATATTTGCATTTTGACTCGATAGCTTCATTTTGATCCCAGAGCTGGATGTGCACATGTAAAACAACATTAATGCATCAGTGCTTTGTGCATTATTTGTAACCAGAAGAGATTAGGAAACTCTAGAATCCACCAGGAGAAGAGTTGTTAAATAAATAATGGTATAGCAACATACTGGAATACTGGTTACTTTTAAAAAAAGAATCAGGCACATTTCTGTGAGATCCATAAGGAATATATCGGTAGGTTGTAAAATCCCAGGTGCAGCGAGATGCATCACCTCTGCCCCTCTGCCCCCTCTACCCCGGCCCAGAAGAAATTGCAGCGGCTCAAGTACTACTTTCACCGCTAGCCTGAAACCCAGCTCCAGGGCGATTGTCAGACACTGTGGTCAATCAAAACCTGTCTATAGAGAGCTCAACACTAAATCGGACTGCTAACAGGCCTGCTCAGGGAACATTGCTGAAAAGAGACAAAAATTGTAAAAGCCACCGAGTGGGGAGGAATATCCTGAGGCACTATCCCCCCACCCCAGAGACTGACTGAGGCCTCATGACCTGCAGTGAGTCCCCCAACCCCACTGAAGAGGCCCAGGGAAGGGGCAAGAAGATAAACGGGAATAACCTTTTATAAATAGAATTTAAAGAAAACAATGTACAAAGAATATCTACCATATAATTTGCATAAGAATGTGTACTTATACAAGAATGCACACAGTGGGGGATGGAGAGAGAGCCTAACTGTTAAGGCTCTTTCCAGTGAAGCCCAAGGACCCAGCTTCCATTCTCTAGGACCTGTGTAAGCCAGATGCACAAGGCTATGCATGTGTCTGAATTCATTTGCAGTGGTAGCTGGAGGCCCTGGCACGCCTATCCTCTCTCTCTCTGTTTCTCTCTCTCTCTCTCAAATAAATAAATAAATAAATAATAAAATATTTTTTGAGAAAAGAATATATACAGAATCAGTTAAAGGAGCTCAAGAAGGTAGAGTACTTCCCTAGCATGCATGAGGCCTTGGGTTCAATCCTCAGCACTATTTCAGAAGGCTAAAATCAGAATTAAAGAGTTCCTATTGAGAGCAAGAGGAAATGGGTGGATAAGGACAAGGGCGAGAATAAGCCTGCTTAGATATATCTTTGATATCAGCTTATATTTTGAATTTTAGTAAATTCTTGTTGCTTTTTTAAAAAAATTATTTTATTTATTTATTCGAGAGAGAGTGAAAGAAGCAGAGAGAGAGAGGGAGGCAGATTGAGAGAGAATGGGTATGCCAGGGCCTCCAACCACTGCAAATAAACCCCAGATGCATGCGCCCCCTTGTGCATCTGACTTATGTGGGTCCTGGGGAATCGAACCTAGGTCCTTTGGCTTTTCAGGCAAACGCATTAACTGCTGAGTCACCTCTCCCGCCCACTTGTTGTTTTTTTTTAACTTTACACAGGAAATTTCAAGCATACATAGACATAAAGAACAGAAACTAACCCACATGCGCCTGTCAGTTTCAGCACTTATCAACATATGGCCAGTCTTGCTTCGTCCACGTCTCTACCCACTCTCCACCTTCCCCCATGCCCAAATGGATTTCCTTAAAGCAAATGTTAGACATCATGCCATTTTATCTGTATATACTTCAATGTGTACTTTAAAAGATAAAGACATTTTAAAAAAGCAACCACATAATAACCATATTAAAAATTTTAATTCTTTAATGATATATTTTATTATTTACCCAGTGATCTAAAAAATGTTATAGTGATATTTTCAGAACAGTAGCTAAGTAGCCCCAGTGATTGTACTTGGTTTCATTCATATATATATATATATATATATATATATATATATATGGCAGTGAAAGAAAGACAGAGAATGGGTGAACCAGGGCCTCCAACCACTGCAAACAAACTCCATATGCATGCACCAACTTGTGCATCTGGCTTATGTGGTTCCTGGGGAATCGAACCTGCATCCTTTGGCTTTGCAGGCAAGTGCCTTAATTGCTAAGCCTTTCCTCCAGCCCTGTACTTGATCTTTTCAGTATCTTTTAATCTTTTATTTTGTGCCCCTTCCATTTTATTCCTTTTTAAAAGACTATTTAGCAGTTTGTTTTTTTATAAAAAATATATGGTGCTAATCCCAGCACTTGGGAGGCAGAGGTAGGAGGATTGCTGTGAGTTCGAGGCCACCCTGAGACTCCATAGCGAATTCCAGGTCAGCCTGGGCTAGAGTGAGACCCTACCTCGAAAAACCAATATATGGTGCATGTTTTGTGTACCTTTCTCTTAATGGTACCAGAATATAATGTTGAAATGATGCAGGATCTTTTTATGTTTTTATTTCCTTTTTTAAAAAATTAATTAATTTATTGGAGGGAGAGAGAGGCAGATAAAGAGAATGGGCATGCCTGGGCCTCCAGATACTGCAAACAAATTCCAGATGCCTGGGACACCTTGTGTATCTGGCTTACATGGGTACTGAGGAATCAAAACTGAGTCCTTAGGCTTCCCAGGCAAGCACCTTAATGACTAAGCCATCTCTTCAGCCCTGTTTTTTATTTTCTTAAATGGCATCATGCATATAAAATGATACTTTTCAATTTTTTTGTGACTTAAAGGAGTTACTAGCCTTGTCTATCCATGGCAAACTTCTCCATCAGTTTTTCACTTCATGATTTGAAAGAGAGATTTTGCCGGATGCCTTAAATCCCAGTACTTGAGAAGCAGTGCTAGGAAGCAAAGGTAGGAGGATTGCCTTGAGTTATGAGGCAACTCTGTGATTACATAGTGAATTCCAGGTTAGCCTGGGTAGAGTGAGACCCTACCTCAAAAAAAAAAAAAAAAAAAAAAGAAATATCAAGATCAAATTTCAGATTGGTTGTAAAATTTTATGAAAGAAAATAATAAAGGAAAGCTGAAGTTAATGCATAATTTTTTTTTTTAGAAAAGGTTATTTACTTATCAGCAAATAGAGAGAAAATGGGCATACCAGGGCCTTTAGCTACTGTAGACAAACTCTAAATGCATGTACCACTCTGTGCATCTGTCTTTATGTGGGCATAGGGGAATTGAAACTGGGTTGTTAGGCTTTTCAGGCAAGTGCCTTAACTGCTGAGCTATCTCTCTATCCCAAATGTTAATTTTATTTTAGTATTTTAATTGATAAATCATAATTACAGTTGTATCTTAATGAATATGACTGCTCTAAAAAAGGGAAAGCTATAATGAGAAATAAGAGAATAAACTATATATGCTTTACATGTGTTAGTATATAAAAGATTATGTAAGACTTTTAAGTAACAGAGATACATGCTTATCAAAAATACCACTCAATAATTCACACATACACATACCTTCAGGAGAGAATTTTCATAAGAAAGTGAAGTAGTCCTAAAGAAGGTTACTCTGAAAACTTCATTCACTAATAATTCAAATTTCAGTTTCACACCATGTTTCTTAAATCAGGATCAACGTGGATGAGAACATGTTGGTTCAGAGGCCTTGAACTTGAATTGTTACTGGCCTCAGTGCAATAAAAAGAACGATAATATTTATATGAGATGGGTGACCCAGTTCAAAGCAGCTGGGTGCTGAGACTACACAGTAGCTGAGACTCTGTAAGATTATTGTAAAGGATGTAAAGATTTAGTAACTCCTTCTCCCTTTATAATTTGGATGACTCAAAAAGGAAGAAGAGTATTATTATTATTGATTGGGTTATACAGTATTGATTTGCTGTCATAAATTGTTCAAAGGCAGATTTTGCTGACTGTTGTAAATTAAGCTTATAACATGTCAGAAATCCAAATCTGCTTTGCTTCTAATATGTGAGTAGAATTTAAATTAACTCAACAACAATGGATTTTTGTTCCTTTCAGTAATGAGAAATATCATTTACATAACTCCTTAATCCTTTGGATAAAAAATAGGAAGAAAAGAATATTATAATAGCCAGTGACCCAAATCTACTGATCCTAAGTAACTGATTGTCTGGACTCTGTCTCCCATGTTTCTCTTGTTAGGACAATTATTTGGTGCTAAAATCTTGCCTTTTATGATTTATTTTACATTTCAGCTGGTTCCTTCCATCTCCATTTGTTTAATACATCTTTCTCTAGGTTATAACACCACCTATATTCAATTTATTTTAGCCTTCACCTCCCCGGTCTTTTTTGTTCCTGAAATGGCCAGTTTTAAACTCCTCATAGACAGACGTGTGTATGCTAGCTACAGAGCTTCTGTGTATCCCAACAGGCACCTTGAAGATTGCCAATTTCTCCTCTAGCGCATAACCTGCATTGCATGTGACGCTCCTCAGTTTTCCCTACTCTGAGGCGTAAATCCACTTTCTTGCTTGTACACTGAAAAATGTTGAAGCTGTCAGCTGTAGAGAATAGAGCTTTGGGGAAAGTCAGCTCACATGATTGTAGTATATTTGATGAGCACTAACTTACTCAAGGCATCTGTTATAAAACACATGGGAACAAGTTTTGATTAGTTAGATGAATAGGTGGAACTTGGTAGATGATGAATGGATAATGCTTAAGTGGATGGGGAAAAGTAGATTTTTAGGTGATAGTGAGCATGAGTCAGTTAATTACCAAAATAGTAAAAGCTACTTCATTTAAATATTATACATCTACATTGCAAAGATAAATTCTATTCCGTCTACATTATTGTTTCTCACAGGGATTATGATCGGGAACAATTTGCTGATAACCAAATTCCCCTGCTGGTAATAGGAACCAAACTGGACCAGATTAATGAAACCAAACGCCATGAAGTTTTAACTAGGACTGCTTTCTTGGCTGAGGACTTCAATGCAGAAGAGATTAATTTGGTATGTATGTATATTCACTAATGTATGGTTACATTATTTATTTATTTGAGAGAGAGTGAAAGAAACAGAAAGAGAGAGAGAGAGAGAGAGAATGGGTATGCCAGGGCCTCTAGCCACTGCAAATGAACTCCACATGCATGCACCATTCAGGGCATCTGGCTTTATGTGTGTACTGGGGAATTGAACCTGGATCCTTTGGCTTTACAGGCAAGTACCTTAACCACTAGGCCATCTCTCCAGCACCAAATGCTTATATTATTACTGGGTAAAGGCAAAGCCAAAAACTTAACTCAAGTTATATATTCTAATCCAAAAGGCTCTATACTCAAACTCAGGTGACCAGGGCTCTAATGCATAATGTGGTCAAGAATAGAATGAACATGTCTTGACTGCCAGATGCAAAGTCACTTTGAACCTACATGCTAATCTGTTGGAGTCTTCAAACTGTCTTCTATGAATAATGCAAATCATGGACTTTCTCTTGAGAATTTTTTAAAATTACACCAAAGTCAAAATACTGATATTGATTAAGGTGACACTATTCATTGATCATCCTTGCCTTAGAAAAGCCTCTTAGCTACTTAAAACACAGATTTAATTTAAAGGGCAACCAAACAGATACAAGAGAACTTTAAACTGTACACTGGAATTATATCATACGGACTAATTTATAGAAAGCTTTGCATAAAGTCCCTAAGAGCTAGTTCAAATCAAACTGAGGGCTAAAAAGGCTAAGAAACAGTCCTCACATAAACCAGTTAGCACTGCCCAGAGAAAGAGCTGCTGCAGTGAAGGTGACGTCTCGTCGTCCAGAAGCAGGAGGTCTGCAGTGCGCTCAGCACACTGCCCGTCCAGGCGTGACTGCTGATTGCCCAGCAGCGCATATATTATTTTATAGGAACCATCTTCAACCTTTCAATGTAGATACATTACTGTCCCCATTTTAAAGAGGGAGACGATCAGACAGGTAACCAGGTCAACATTACACAAGTCAAATAAGGCACTGACTCTAGAGCCTGTAATACTACAGTTAAGCCTACTTCCCACTCAGGTATCCTTCAACTGAAACTAAAGGTGTAGGGGAGGGATGGCTTAGTGGTGAAGGCATTTGTCTGCAAAGCCAAAGGACCCAGGTTCGGTTCCCCAGATGCACAAGGGGTGCACGTGTCTGGAGTTCATTTGCAGTGGCTGGAGGCCCTGGCGCACCCATTCTCTCTCTCTCTCTCTCTCTCTTTCGCTGCCAAATAAATAAAAATTAAAAATAAGAATTTTTTTTAAAAAATGTAGGGGTAAAAGCACTCTTCATAATGAAATCCTCTGTGCTAATAGTTAAAAGCTGACTTCATACTTACATTACCAACAGAATCTGTGAAAAGTTCTGAATGCCCTACAGCTGGGACGTTTTATTCATAATGTTTGGGACTCTTGTTACCTTTGTTTCATTTGGGGTTGGGTTTCTTTGTTGTTGTTTCGATGTAGGGTCTCGCTCTAGCCCAGGCTAGCCTGGAATTCACCATGTAGTCTCAGGGTGACCTCAAACTCCTGGCGCTCCTTCTACCTCTGCTTGCAGAGTGCTGGGACTAAAGGCGTGTGCCGACGTTCCCACTGTTTGTTTGTTGTTTTAATGTGGTGCTGGCCCTTGTGCGTGCTGAGTACACACTTTACCACTGAGTTGCATCCTTAGCCAGAACTCTAGGTCTTTTGTTGTTGTTGTTTGTTTGTTTTTTTGAGGTAGTGTTTCACTGTAGTCCTGGCTGACCTGGAATTCACTATGTAATCTCAGGGTGGCCTTGAACCAATGGTGATCCTCCTACCTCTGCCTCCTGAGCTCTGGAATTAAAGGCGTGCACCACCACGCCTGGCTCAGAACTCTGGCTTTAAACAGACTAGTCAGGGAGTCATGTGTTTGTGCTGTGAACCACCTCTATCCCTCTAACAAGCAGCATCAACCTACCATTCACTGTTTTTACATTCTCCTGAGCAGGGGAGTATTCCTCTTTTCTTCTTTTCTTTTTCCTCAGCTGCCAACCTGAATGTTAATGTCCGTGTCTATGCTGAACCGTGATATTCCAGAAAATTCCTAGTGTATCAAGATATATTATCCATGTAGTAGTGCTGAGGCTGCTTTCTTTGAACATTATTTTTAAAGGGACATTTATCATGGAATGTATTTAATTTGTTCCAGTGGTACCTTTTAATGTTTCTGAAGGTATTTGTTTCTAGTGTCTGTTGCTGTCTGTGGCAAACAATTAGCTATACATTATTCCTCCCTGCCTTTGCAGGGCCAGCATTAGTTGTTAGGAAGATGAAAAGATACCCAAGCAGAGGGACTTTAGCATTCCTTGTGTCCAAAGAGTGTAAATACAACATGCTTTTGGCTTTATCAGTGTATAACCTCAAGTACGTCAAAGAAGCAGATTGTAAGGATATGAAGAATTACAATTCAGGACAATTGAATGAGGGGGTTTCACAATAGGAAAGCAAGCACGAGTGACTCAGCCAGTAAACATAAAACTTCAAGTTAAAAAATTAAAAACAAACCCAGGCATGGTGGCACACATCTTTTTTTTTTTTAATTTAATTTATTAGTTTTCTTTTCAGTAAATACAGGCAGTTTGGTACCATTATTTAGGCTCATCTCTGATCTACCCCCTCCCATTAGACCCTCCTTGTTAATGAAAATGGGTCTTGCATCGTGGAGTTAGCCCCCAGTTATTGGTATGATAAATGTCTCTGCAAATCACATCTTTAACCCCAGCACTCAGGAGGCAGAGGTAGGAGGATCACTGTGAGTTTGCAGCCATACTGAGACTACAGAGTGAATTCTAGGTCAGTCTGGGCTAAAGTGAGACTCTACCTCGAAAAACAAACAAAAATAAAATTAAAAACAGGTAGATTACTTATTTTCTAAAATCCTGCAAAATAGTTGTGTCTGTTATATCTTTATTTATTTCAATAGTAAACCATTTTCTCTAGTCAGTTGTTATTTCTCAAGCTTAGAGAGGCTATTTAGAGCTAGCAGTCGCTCGATTTCCCAGTACCCATGTTAGCCAGATGTACTAGGGAGGCCCTGGCATGCCGATTCTCTCTCTCTGTCTGTCCCTCACAAATAAATAAATAAAAATAAAAAATACTTAAAAAATAAAATATTTTTTAAATTTTTTAAAGAAATAAATAAAATAGAGCTTCAGATTTCCTGCTCAACTTGAAATTATGAACTCCTAAAATAAAATTTTGTCAGGGCGTAGGAACTTTTTGTTTGCTATTTGAGTTAGTTTTTGTTTGTCATAATTTAACTCTATTTAGAATCATCATTTAAGTTCTAATGTTGCTCATTGTGTAATGCATCTAGTTGCTTACAAGTCCTAATTGCTATAAAATGTGCATAAACATTACTTCAAATACAACAGCATACACAGAGTTGTTTTAGTGTATTAATCCATACATGGGATTATCTTTCCTATACTAAATGCTTCTGTACCTGGAAATTCAGTTTGGTAGCATTTTCTTAGAATGAGGAAGGGAACTAATAGTCCAATACCTGCTTTAGGAAGACATACATTTTTCTCATTTAACTTCCTCAAAAACATATTATTCCAATTTCACAAATAAATAATCCATAAGGAATCCCAACTGTAAAGGCATAGTAATTTAAGAAGTATTCTACAGTCTAGAAATATTGGCACTGATTGTTTTGTTTTGGTTTTTGGTTTTTTGAGGTAGGGTCTCCCTCTAGCCCAAGCTGACCTGAAATTCACTGTGTAGTCTCAGGATGGACTCAAACTCACAGTAATCCTCCTACTGATACTTCTGCTGGGATTAAAGACTTAAACACCACACCTGGCTGACACATGTTTTTGAATATAGAACATGCTGGCTTTGAAAACCCCTGATTTCCCAAGTACTTCGTGATCTTTGAAAACGTGTGTGTCTGTGTGTGTGTGTGTGTGTGTGTGTGTGTAAGAGAGAGAGAGACCTAACTCTCATAAAACAGATTAAATGCAGCAAGAATAATTTTTCAAGGGACACAGAGGTCCTGTAGTTACAGATAAGACATATGGCTTTGTCTTGGTAGCACTTAAGGTAAACATTTCTTTGTCTCCTGAAGTAGACAGTACAATGACAGATGGTTATAGCACAGAAATTCCAGAAGGGTCATAAGCCTTTTGATATGTTTATAAGTTTTTATGTTAATTTAATATTCCAAATTGCATTTTCTCCTTAAAACTCCATTTTTCCTCTTTAAATAATCTTATTAAACAATAGTAATATATCTATTATTTATTATTACCAAAGCCAATATCCTTTGCAAGTATATGTTCTTTAGTCCACAAAATCTTATTTTTATTTTTCCATCTATTATACAACTGCATAATATATAATTCATAGAGGACTGATAAGGGACTAGTCACAAAATCATGAAGTGTCTACTGTTTGTGATGACGCTGCTTCTGGTTTTCAGAGTAAATATAGGCAGATCACCTGACTGGCATCATGGATGATTTTCTTAATAAACCATTACTAGTTGTGTCTTCTTCTATGAGTTGTTTGGTGATGAGTACATTGATTCAACATTGATTAAATGACAAAGATTAAACAGCATTATCTTTCTTTGACACATCTATGTTTATCCATCATAATTTGAATATTGCTTGTTTTTTTTTTTAATGAAGTAAGGTCTCACTCCGGACCAGGCTGACCTTGAGTATTTAAATTATTTAGTACAGAAAGGTACAACAGGAATAATTATAACCAACAAAGACCTTTTACTTCCTAACTTTTCTTTGTGGATCTTGTTTTTTTTAGGATTGCACAAACCCACGGTACTTAGCTGCAGGCTCTTCCAATGCTGTCAAGCTCAGTAGGTTTTTTGATAAGGTAATGATTTCAATTAAGTTTTTTTTTTTTTAAACAATTTACATTATGAGCGCTCAAGCTTTTTGTAGAATGCTGTGTCCTTTTATTCCATTGTCCAAACCATCACAACCTTTTTTGGAGCTCTTTTTATCTCTTGGGGTAATTGCTCAAGGCTTGCTGACGTATTTATTCCATCACCACTGTTCTCTGTGCAAAGACTAAAGGCTACTGATTCAATTGGATTTCTAAAAGGAAACCTAATTCCTCTTGCTAAAAACTAGTTTGTGTTTGACCATTTTCTAGCTCTTTGTGTACCTAGTCACTACTCCCAGCTCCCAAAAGGCACTGAACTGAGGTTAATGTCTTAAATTCTTCTTGCTCTCTCAGCTATTAATATTCTCCGTGTAAATGTTACTATTAAGTATGTAAAGCTATGTTATCATCTTGAGTCCCTAACGTTTCCCTGTCAGGAGCCTGCGTATTCTCGCTGCTGTCTCTGGTCTCGCTTGAAAAGGCAGAGTGACTCAGCACACTGGAAGGTCAGAGCACTGCTTGTCTTTCCTTCACGCTGCATTGCACATCCTGGATCCAAGTTCAAGTTAGTCCCCCAGTGTTCAAGTTCAAGTTCAAGTGTGCCACAGTGTGACTGTGCACAGTAAAACCAAATGGGATTTTTTTTTCGGCATGTATTATTTAAAAATATTAACTTCTGTATTTAATGTCTTTTGAAGAATAGTTTCCTTAGAAAGGTACTTTATCTTTACAGAATTTTTTTTTTTAATTTATTTCTTTGAGAGCGACAGACACAGAGAGAAAGACAGATAGAGGGAGGGAGAGAGAATGGGCGCGCCAGGGCTTCCAGCCTCTGCAAACAAACTCCAGACGCGTGCGCCCCCTTGTGCATCTGGCTAACGTGGGACCTGGGGAACCGAGCCTCGAACCGGGGTCCTTAGGCTTCACAGGCAAGCGCTTAACCGCTAAGCCATCTCTCCAGCCCCAGAATTTTTTTTTTTGCTTCATAGTAGTTTAATATGAACAGAGTTGAACATGACATTGTCTGACAGAAAAAAATGAGCATTTTGCTGAATAAAATCTCCACACCAGAACATATATACACACAACAGAAGTGGGGCCTCAGACTGTGAACACGTGCGCACAATGAAAGAGGAAATATTTTGAGTCTGTAAAAGAGGCTGCAGACCAGAAAGGCAGCGACACCACCAGCCTGGTGCAGTGGGAAAGGGAGCAGCGCCTCCCTCGGGCTGCTCAGTCCTGGTCCAGGCTCCGCGCCGGGGAGCTCATCTGTCTCAGTGAATGTCAGCATTCAGATGAGCTACAAGTCTCCTGTCAAAACCCAATTCTCATCTCTCTGATCAGGGTCACAGCAGAACCAGCAGCCCCTGCCCCCAAGGACCTACACAGAAAACTCCAATCCTTCCATGATGTGGGGTCCAAGCCACAAGCCCAAATTTTCACCAAATACCTGTGAACCGACTCTCATCCCGCCATCCGGACAGGGAGCAGGCCCCAGCAAACACACCACCTTCCAGACAAAAGCCTCAGGAAGCTGCTTCAGGGCCTGTAAGATCTGGAACCTCGACACCCAGCTACAAGCCCCATTTCAGCTTCTGGGGCTAATGCTGAAGTCCCCCCAGGAAAGAAGTGCAGGCAGCTCCACAGCCGGGCTGAGGACAGCCGCAGCTTCTGCCCTTGAGCCCATCCAGTATCTCCAGGTGCCTAGGAGAAGTCAGACCACATGTGGGGTTGCTCTGTGCGGTTCTGCCCAAGGGGCAGCACTGCAAGTGATGGGAGAAGCAGTCGGGAGGAAAGTGGGGTGCTCGTCTGTACCACCTAAAGGAACCTAGAACATGACCCCCTCTCCCCATTCACCTGGCAGCAGTGAGTTGTTCTCATCCCTCAAGGCAGCAAACCACCAAAGCCGAGCCGTGAAGTAGCAAGGGCTTTGGGAGGGAGAGCCGCCGGCCTACACTCACTCACTAGCTAGTGAGCAAAAAGCAACCAGAGCAGAGCGCCCCGAAGTTCCCCTTCTACCAGTGGCTTTCTCCTGACTTGGCAGCAGCCATGACAGGCCCAGAAAACCCACACGTCCTGCTCCATATAACAGACTATTTGGATTCTAGGAGGATTGCCACCAGGAAAAGCAACTAGAGGGAGGGAGGGAGGGAGAGAAAGAGAGCGAGAGAGAGAGGGAGGGGGGGGAGAGATATTTCAAAAGAAACTGCTGAGAAACCTGGGATCAGGCCTAGAAGAAATGCAAGAAGAGCTTTAGTGTTTCTACCACCTTTCCAAAGAGGAAAATGTTCATGTAGGTAGGAAAGGCAGGGAATTCCCCTGCTCAGTATTTGTGGTTAAACCTAAAGATAAGAAAAATGACTTACAGCATCAGTATATATCCAAATTTCTCACTAGCACAAGCCTCCCTTTCCTCAAGGTTAGCCTTCTGGTATGGGGAAATAATTGCCCAAGAAGTTGCTTTCTAGACCAATCCCCCACCTACACTAACCCCAAGCAAAGGGGATCTGTGTGTGATTCCCCCCCTCCCCAAAGAAGAGGGTCCTGGCAGAGTGCCCACATGGTATAGTCTGGTACCAAGCAGCAAAATACCAGTCTATCAAACCAAGGGTTGGGCAGTTGACTTCAGATCAAAGAGGGAGGCTTAGTGTAAAATCAGTGTCATTTCAGCAGGAAAAGTACAAGACAGGCGGTGAGATTGGCTCCTACTGGCATACCTCTGGATGTAGCTCCTGTCAGTTGCTGCCTTCTGCAGGACCATGTAGAGGCAGCGTTCATTCTGAGCCAGTGGGTATCCAGTAGTTTTGTTAATAACTACTCAACGCCGTGCCTCCTTTCTCCAATGAAAGACTCCTCAAAGAACCTTTCATCTCCTCAGCCGCTTCAAGGCTTTCCCAGGCATTGGCAGTGCTACGGTGTTACTGTCTCTCTCCAGCTTATTTCTCAGTCACTCAGAGTCACTGTAGCACCACCATACACAGGATTCCTTCCGCTGGAAGATAGGCAGGTTTGTCTGCACATAAACCTCATAGGTGATGAAGTACATTTCTGCTGAAAGATTAGTTCGTCTTATGGTGACATATTGGAAAGAGGGGCAAATATTAGATTTAAAAATGTTTTTTTGGGGGGGTGCCGGAGAGATGGCTTAGCGGTTAAGGCGCTCACCTGTGAAACCTAAGGACTCATGTAGTCTGTGTATTAAAGATGTCTGTCTTGGGCTGGAGAGATGGCTTAGTGGTTAAGCGCTTGTCTGTGAAACCTAAGGACCCTGGTTCAAGGCTCGACCCACGTTAGCCTGATGCACAAGGGGGCTCATGCAGCTAGAGTTCGTTTGCAGTGGCTGGAGGCCTTGGTGCACCCATTCTCTTATCTGCCTCTTTCTCTGTCTGTCGCTCTCAAATAAATAAACAAAAAAAATTTAAAAAGATGTCTATCTCCAGGAGGTTACTTAGAGGCCCATAAATGTCAGACCCTTTAGCTTAGAGGTAAGGAATTAAGTGTCAGTTACTACAGTGTCCAACATCTTTCTAAACGAAAGATCAGAACTTGGAAAAGGACAGATCCTCTTTTTTTAAAAATTTTTTTTGGTTTATTTTTATTTATTTATTTGAGAGTGACAGACAAAGAATGAGGCAGAGAGAGAGAGAGAGAGAGAGAGAGAGAATGGGCGCGCCAGGGCTTCCAGCCACTGCAGATGAATTCCAGATGTGTGCGCCCCTTTGTGCATCTGGCTAACATGGGACCTGGGGAATCAAGCCTTGAACCGAGGTCCTTAGGCTTCACAGGCAAGCACTTAACTGCTAAGCCATCTCTCCAGCCCCAGATCTTCTTTATGAATAATTTTTTCTTTTAACTATTTAAAATCTAATATTTGGAGCTGGAGAGATGGTTCAGCTGTTAGCCTAATAACCCAGGCTTAAGTCCTCAGGGCCCATGTAAAGCCAGGTGCACAAAGTGGCATGTGCATCTAGAATTCATTCTTGGTGGCTAGTGGCCCTGGTGTGCCTATTCTGTCTGTGTCTCTGCTTGCAAATAAATTTTTAAACATTGGAGGCAAGCCCAACAGACTGGCTTTTTTATTTTTAATGAGAGAGAGAGAGAATTGGCAACAGGACTTCAGCTCCTACAGTTGAACTCCAGAAGTGTGCACCACCTTGTGTGTTTGTGCAACCTTGCACACTTGTGTCACTATGTATCTGGCTTACATAGGACCTGGAGATTAGAACATGAGTCCTTAGGCTTCACAGGCAAACACCTTAACCGCTAAACCATCTCTCTAGCCCCCCCCAAAAAACATTTTTAAATATAATATTTGCCCCTCTTTCCAATATGTCACCATAAGATGAACTAATCTTTTGGTATTTAATGTTAGTTTTAGTAGGAAAATTTTATGCCCTTTAGAACTATTTTATTTTAAAACTTTTTATTGACCACCTCTGTACATACATACAGTATATACATTAGCATTTCTAGTTATGCCATGGTGTGAAAAATGTAGAAGCAGCATGTTTTCTCTCCATATTTTCAAACTTACAATGTTAACACTTCTGTCTAATTTAAAACCATTTCCCCCATCTGGTAGAAACTTATGTTCCCTAAGAGCAATATCTTCTGTATCTTTATCTGATCTGGAATGACCCCACAATATACTGTTTAGATGTTAAGTTATATCCTAGAGAAACTGGATTTTAGACTAGCATAATCTAAGCTCTCAGGCAAAGATTGTTTTTTTCTTTTCCTTTTTTTTTTAGATCAGGAGTAATTTGATTGCTTTTAAGACAGAAACAATATCTGTAAGAGGCACAGTAGGTGGGTGTTAAGAATTATCAGTAAAAGAGAAGTCGTTATTTTTAATGGTCTTCATGAAAACTCATCACGTATGTTGTGTGGGTTTCTTTTCAGCAGTAGTGATGTATTGGTGCAGATGCACACGCTGCTTGAATTTGTTTCTCCTGCTCACCAAATACACACAGTTCTAAAGCTGTAAAACCAGGGCTGCCAGTGAAATCATAAAGGAAGCTAGTTGATTTACAGAACTTAACACTGTAGGGATGTCACTCTACAACCTCACACAGGCTCCTCTTTTTTTTTTTAATTAATTAATTTATTTATTTATTTGAGAGCGACAGACACAGAGAGAAAGACAGATAGAGGGAGAGAGAGAGAATGGGTGCGCCAGGGCTTCCAGCCTCTGCAAACGAACTCCAGATGCGTGCGCCCCCTTGTGCATCTGGCTAACGTGGCACCTGGGGAACCGAGCCTTGAACCAGGGTCCTTAGGCTTCACAGGCAAGCGCTTAACTGCTAAGCCATCTCTCCAGCCCCACAGGCTCCTCTTTCACGAATAAGTGTGTTGCTGTTGTGGTCAAGAGTTGCGCTTTTATCTTACAGATCTTGTTTGGTGTCTTTTGGAACTGGCTGTTAGAAAAATTGGCCAAATGTGTCTCCATACTGTACATCAATTGGTTGAGATACTGTATCATTTTGCCATTATTTAGTTATTTTTGTTTGCTAGTTATTGTCATGTTTTGTTTTAAGGCAGGGTCTCACTGTGTAATGCAGGCTGGCCTAAAACTCACTAGGTTGCCGAGGCTGGCCTTTAACTCATGACCTGCCTGTCTGTGCCTCCTGCATGATGTATTTACAGAGTTTTAAGTTTATAGAGAATTTAGCTTTTCATCTATCATTTATGCTTTTTGGGATGAATCAGTCTCATCACCAAATTTTAACTTGCTATATTAACTGCCAATAGCTATTGAAAAGATTCTTAATTTAAAAAAAATTCTTTTTTTTTTTTTGTTTATTTTTACTTATTTATTTGAGAGCGACAGACAGAGAAAGAGGCAGGTAGAGAGAGGGAATGGGCATGCCAGGGCCTCCAGCCACTGCAAACAAACTCCAGACTTGTGCCCCCTTGCGCATCTGGCTGATGTGGGTCCTGGGGAATTGAGCCTCCAACTGGGCTCTTCAGGCTTCACAGGCAAGCACTTAACTGCTAAGCCATTTCTCCAGCCCCAAGATTCTTTTTATTTTTTAATTTAATTTTTATTAACATTTTCCTTGATTATAAAAAAAATCCCATGGTAATACCCTCCCTCCCCCCCCCCATACTTTCCTCTTTGAAATTCCATTCTTCATCATATTATCTCGCCATCTCAATCATTGTACTTACATATACAATACCAACCTATTAAGTACCCTCCTCCCTTCCTTTCTCTTCCCTTTATGTCTCCTTTTTAACTTACTGGCCTCTGCTACTAAGTATTTTCCTTCTCACGCAGAAGCCCAATCATCTGTAGCTAGGATCCACATATGAGAGAGAATATGTGGCGCTTGACTTTCTGAGCCTGCGTTACCTCACGTAGTATAATCCTTTCCAGGTCCATCCATTTTTCTGCAAATTTCATAACTTAATTTTTCTTTACCTCTGAGTAGAACTCCATTGTATAAATGTGCCAAATCTTCATTATCCACTCATCAGTTGAGGGACATCCAGCCCCAAGATTCTTAATTTTTGATACATTTCTTTGAGTCCCATTAGTGGTCATAACAATTAGCTATTTTTTTCCAGCTAAGTGTGCTAAGCCCTTAAGATCTTATTTGTTTCTCACAGGTCATAGAGAAGAGATACTTTTTAAGAGAAGGCAATCAGGTTGGTATCTTATCTTTTTTTGATAAATAGGATTTTTATGAGGCTGACAGGCTGCCTACTGTGCAAAGGAGATTAGGAATGATTTTTCAAAGTTAGGAGAAACTCCTTTTGGCACAGGCACTTACTTTTCTTTTGTCCTTTTAATTACAAGAGGAGAAAGTCATAGTGAAGGAAAACAAGGAGGGAAGCAACAAGAAGAATCCAGTGATAACATTGTATTTATAAAGTAATGGAAGTAAACCATTTATTTGCTCAAGACCCTAAAAAGTGTACGTCTAAAGTCTTCCACACTATAGACAATTTATATAAAAGTCCAGGCGATGATTTAGATTCATCCTTTCGGTTTACATGACACTCTCACCAGTTTGGTGGAAGTTGTTTTCCATACTTGGAGAAGTTTTGATTATTTAAGCACCTGAGTAAAACCTCAGAGAACTGCTTCTATAATAATGGGTTCTGTCATGAGCAACAGAAAGAGAAAACAAGGGGAACTTCTTAGGATTCACATGTGAGCTGTTCCTACTTAAAATAAATGTGATTTTCTTTCTTGCCTACAGATTCCAGGCCTTCCTGATCGAAAAAGGTTTGGAGGAGGAACGCTGAAGAGCCTTCATTATGACTGAGCCATTCTCACCCACTGGAAGCATGAGCGAGCAGTGGCCATTTTCACAGCTTTCCTCTTGCTGTGTGTCAAATTACTAACATCTCAGCCTTTCAACACAGCATCTTGAAATGCTGCCGTGCACCCTCACCCTCGAATGGGGGAATGAAAGGAAACAGCCATGTGGGAGGTCCCAGTTTTGTCCCTGTTCTCTGTGTTCCTCACCTTTCTCTTCCTGTTCATAGATTATGTAAAAGCTTCGTGGAATGATGCAAGATTGTCACCATGCTGCAGTAAGTGAGCAGTGACAGAATACTGCAGGGAAAACTTCCTCTTGTCTGGAACTGGCAGATTCTTACGTGTCTGTAATTTTCCTTCCCATTTCTGAAGGCTTAATTAAGTACTTCAAAAATGTATCTGTATTGTTTTCCCTTCTTGAAGGGAAAGGTTACCCTAACCAGCCCGGAGTTGTCCACCCCAAGTAATCTGTCATCATGAAAGAAGCCAAGCGGTGTTATTTAATTGTCTCCACCCTCATTATACACAGGGCCTAAGAATAGCAGCGCCTGGTCTCCCCTTGGCTCCTTGCAAACAGCATGGTGTCTGGGAGAGGTGGACTGATAGCTGAAGTTAAGTATATATACACATGACTAACATATGGAGAACCGACCACAGAAGGAGAAGTCTGGGAGACATGACAGCCCTCCACTCTGTGGTCTCCGCTGTCAGCAGTCTCTTTATATTTTGCATTTGGAGATAAACGGTGAAATCTTGACCTGCACAAGAGTAAAAAGAGATTTACAGCCTCCTTGGTGTTTTGTTTTGTTTTGTTTTTTGAAGTAAATCCTGTTGCTGAAGTATTCCTTGATGATAGTCTGGAAACTAAGAATATTATTCCTGTGTCAACAAAGTATATCTGGAAAAAAGGAAAATAAGTTGCACGGCAACACATTTCCATGAATCATGAACCAGTATTCGTGGATTTCATAATCACTCCAAAGCTCTTTGAAAGATGTGTTTGTGCATAATTGTTCAGCATTATTTTTTAAACCATCTTTTTTGCTTATTTAATTTTCCTTGCCCCAGTTCTTGAGTGTATAAAATTGGTTTCAGAAAACTGTAATATGCTGCCATATTCAGTAACTTATCATCTGTATGCTCTTTCTATCTCTGATATGGCTGTCTGTTCTCTTTGGTTTTGTAGTATATTAAAAATAAGGGGGCTGGAGGGATGGCTTAGAGGTTAAGGCACTGGCCTATAAACTAAAGGACCCAGGTTTGATTCCCCAGGTCCCACATAAGCCAGATGCACAAGGTGGCACATGCGTCTGGAGTTTGTTTGCAGTGGCTGGAGGCCCTGGTTGCTCATTCTCTCTCTCTCTCTTTTTCCCTCTCTCAAATAAATAATAAATTAATAAATAATAAATAAAAATAAGCTAGGTGTGGTCTTGCATGCCTTTAATCCCAGTACTTGGAAGGCCAAGGTAGGAAGATTATGGTGAGTTTAAGGCCAGCCTGGAACTACAGAGTAGATTTCCAGGTCAACATGGGTTAGAGTGAGACCCTACCTCGAAAAAAAAAAATAATAATAATAAAATGAAAAATAAAAATAAATAATGTAATTTCAAGTCTTTTAAAAAACACTTTTATTTATTTATAAGCAAAAAGAGAGAGAATGGCCTCTTGCCACTGCATACAAGCTCTATATGCATGTACCATTTTGCATGCAGCTTTATGTGAGTGCTGGGGAATTGAACCCAGGCTGGTAGGCTTTGCAAGCAAGCACTTTTAACTGCTGAGCCATCTTCCCAGCCTCACAATCTTGGTGCTTTTAAAGCTAGGTAAAAACATAAAATTTGCCAGGCGTGGTGGTGCACGCCTTTAATCCCAGCACTCAGGAGGCAGAGGTAGGAGGATTGCCATGAGTTCAAGGCCACCCTGAGATGACAGAGTTAATTCCAGGTCAGATTGGACCAGAGTGAGACCCTACCTCGAAAAATCAAAAATAAAAACCCATAAAATTCACTTTCTAGTCTATTTTAATTAAGTTTCAGAAGTACTTTGGAAATCAAGGTATGCCTAAGGGGGATATTAAAATAAGAATGTTAGCTTTTGTAGAAAAGCAGTCGTGGGGATCTCAAAAGGCATTTTTAAAACATTTTTATGAGCTGAATTATTCTCTAGTCTTTCTTCCATTCCTTGATGACAAGACTTGGGCCTAATTTCTGTCTTGGCATGAAAGAGTGTCACGCAAATCTCGATCCGTATGTGGAGTTTGGCACAAGTGCATCACAGCAGAGGCTGTCAACTAGAAAGTAGAAACCATCCACTCCACAGAGACCTAAGCTACCTAAAACGCTGTATTTCTGTTTTCAAATGAATCAAGGGGCTGAGGATGCAGTTCTGTGGTGGAGTGCTTGTCTAGTGTGGGCAAGGTTTATGTTTGATTACCAGCAGCACAGGAATTTAAATTTAATGGAGAGTCAAAACCCATCCTTTCCATCTCCTTTCTTCCTTTTGTTAAAAATCCATCCCAAAAATAAAGAAGGAAAAATCCATCCAAATTTCTATGCATTCTCCATTATTAAGGAATAAAAATAGGGCTGGAGAGATGGCTTAGCAGTTAAGTGCTTGCCTGGGAATCCTAAGGACCCTAGTTCAAGGACCTACGTTAGCCAGATGCACAAGGGGGCGCACGTGTCTGGAGTTCGTTTGCAGCAGCTGGAGGTCCTGACACGCTCATTCTCTCTCTCCCTCTTTCTCTGCCTCTTTCTTTCTTTCTGTGTCTCTCTCAAATAAATAAAATTTAAAAAGTTAAAAAAATAAATAAAAATAACCTATCATTGATGGTTACAGGGTCAGCCTGGATAAATTAACAGTGTTCCTCAATTCTCTTATTGCTACCAGCTTGATTCTTTGTGTACTTTTCTCAGAAAAAATAAATTAATTTGAATAAGATGAATTTGTTGCAAGTATGAGTGGCAAAGTACATGTTATTTGCCAGACTTCTTCAAAAAGAATGTTTTTAAAGCAAAGCTTTTTTAAAATTGGTAACTTTATTGTATGGACATACTGCATGTTGCTCATGTGCCTTTCAGGTTATATTCTTATGTTCCCTTTTCCCCACCCCATTCCACTGGAAGCAATCCTCAGTGGGGATACCTGTATTTGCTGTAGGGTCATGGATGCACTGGGTTAGTCTGTGGTGGTATGGGGGACAACGTCTCAGGATACTCCATCCCACCCTGAAGCTCTTAACAATCTTTCCTCCTCCCCTTCTGCAAGGCTCCCTGAGCCCTGGAGGGTGTGTTTATAGGTCCTCTTTAGTGTTAAGCTGTCATCAGCCTCTGATTTTCTGCTTTGATGAGTTTTGATGTTCCACGGTCCTAGTATATCCAAAACATCTTCAGGTCTACACTGCCAACTGCAGTTCATCTCCATAGCTCCAGACTGTGGCCTTACTTGTCCTCCATACAGGGATTTCAACCCCGCTTCACACTGCCACATCTCAGCAGCTCCTGGAACTGTGTACACACTTCATGACTTTCTTTCATTTTTCATGCATTTTTTCTTGCTTCCAAAACCAATACCAGGTGGGCGGCATAGCCAAATTTGTAAATCCAGGGGTGGATAAAAGTTGACCTTGAAGAGCAGAATTCTCTTACCGGTCTTCCTCCAAGTACCCCCCCTTTCAAAAGAATTTGCGTTCATGACTTCCCCTTAAGATGGTGGCGTAGGAAACCATGCCAAAGCAGCCTAGGGGAGAAAAGCCAAAATAATAATAATAATAATATTAATAATAATAATTTGTATTCTTACTAGCTTGAGCTTTCCATGGTGGGTTTCACACTCAGCCATTTTTTTCATTGTCCTAATGCAAAACAGTAGGCCCCCTCTTTTTTAAAGACATTTTTATTTTTATTTATTTATTCATTTATTTATTAGAGGGGGAGAGAGTGAGAACAGGCACATCAGACCCTCTAGCCACTGCGAACAAACTCCAAACACATGCACCACCATGTGTATCTGGCTTACGTGGGACCTGGAGAATCAAACCTGGATCCTTAGACTTCACAGGCACATGCCTTAACCGTTAAGCCATCTCTCCAGCCTCACTTGGCCTATTCTTAATGGTGGTAAGCTGCTTAGCAATTGCAGCTTAACTAGCATAAAAACAGTCTCTGTGCCTATAACTTCAAGCTTGCTTAAATTTCTTTCTGTAATAAACCACACATGTCTTAAATATATGCTTTCTGTACCTTCTGCCAAACATACTAGTCCATTACTTTTGAACTCAACTTTGCTCAGATTTTCAGGCATGTGAAACATAGAATGCCTTTCTGCCAGTATCTTAGTTCCAACAAAGTTCTCTGCTTCTCCTTTGCAAGTTCATAAGCCAAGCCTTCGCAGTCCACAATTCTCTCTGCATTTTGCATTTTCAAATTCTTAACCAGAATAGCTCATTAAGTTCCACTTACAACACTGCAAGTCCTCTCCAGTCCAAGTACAAATTCCTCTCAGAACACATTCAAAAAGACCAAAACCTACGTGGTCAGATTAATCAGCAAGAACACCACTCTTTTTTTAAAAAAAATTTTTGTTTATTTTTAGTTTATTTGAGAGCGACAGACAGAGAGAGAAAGAGGCAGAGAGAGGGAGAATGGGCACCTCAGGGCTTCCAGCCACTGCAAATGAACTCCAGACACATGTGCCACCTTGTGCCTCTGGCTTACGTGGATATTGGAGAATTGAGCCTTGAACTGGGGTCCTTGGGCTTCACATGCAAGTGCTTAACTGCTAAGCCATCTCTCCATCCAAGAACCCCATTCTTGATACCAATTTTTTGTTGCTATTGCTTTCTTGTCTTTGCTTTAACCACATAATGGTGGAAAATGTAACCTGTAAACTCTAATCAAGATGTAAAGACTTGGGCTGGGGAGATGGCTTAGCGGTTAAGCGCTTGCCTGTGAAGCCTAAGGACCCCGGTTCGAGGCTCCATTCCCCAGGACCCACGTTAGCCAGATGCACAAGGGGGCGCACGCGTCTGGAGTTCGTTTGCAGTGGCTGGAGGCCCTGGCGCGCCCATTCTGTCTGTCTCTCTCTCTCACTCTGCCTTTCTCAGTCTGTCACTCTCAAATAAATAAATAAAAATAAAGACAATTAAAAAAGAGGTAAAGACTTGGAGACATCTGTCCTGGAGTCTGATTCTCCTGGAGTCTGAGACTCATGAAGTGATGACTGTGGACCAGTCATACTGCTTCTCAGTATACGCTAACAACCTACAGCTTCCTGGGTGTGGTGGTTTGATTCAGGTGACCCCCATAAACTTAGGTATTCTGAAAGCTAGGTTCCCAGCTGATGGAGACTTGGGAATTAACGCCTCCTGGAGGCAGAGTATTGTTGGGGGTCGGGCTTATGGGTTTTATAGCCAGTTTCTCCTTGCCAGTGTTTGGCACACTCTCCTGTTGCTATTGTCCACCTTATGTTGGCTGGAGGGGGGGGGGTGATGTCTACCCTCTGCTCATGCCATCATTCTCCCCTGACATGATGGAGCTTCCCCACAAATCTGTGAACCAAAATAAACCCTCTTTTTTTCCCCCCCCAAAAGCTGTTCTTGGTCAGGTGATTTCTGCCAGCAATGCGAACCTGATGCAACAATGTGTATAATAGTTTCTATTTTCTTGGTGTGCCATTGGTCTTAAATAAGGATTACAGGGCTGGAGAGATGGCTTAGCAGTTAAGCGCTTGCCTATGAAGCCTAAGGACCCCAGTTCGAGGCTCGGTTCCCCAGGTCCCACGTTAGCCAGATGCACAAGGGGGCGCACGCGTCTGGAGTTCGTTTGCAGAGGCTGGAAGCCCTGGCGCGCCCATTCTCTCTCTCTCCCTCTATCTGTCTTTCTCCCTGTGTCTGTCGCTCTCAAATAAATAAATAAATAAATAATAATTTAAAAAGAAAGGATTACAAACATCCCTCCAACAAAGTATAGAATTTTAAGGTAAGCCTTTTCCAGGCCATCAGTTTCTGTACATATGTATCTATCAGAATTGAACTATTTATGAATATAGCTCATTGCTAGTTCTCTCCACTTCCACTTTCACAGTCACCTTTTTTCCACTACAGAAGAAGAGTCGCTCATTTGTAGAACAGCAGTGCATGTTATATAGCCCCAAGCTGTAAATGTCTCCCAGATGCCAACAGAAGGACAGTTCTAAATATTTTTAAGGATTTTGCCTATACCATTTCCCACAAATAATTTTTTAAAACATATGCATATGCATATGTGAAAATGTCACACTGAAACCCATCATTTTATATAAGAAGTATATACTAGTAAAAACAGAAGATTTGAAGGTATTAAATAGTTGTTAATTTTTTTTTTAATTTATTTATTTGAGAGTGACAGACACAGAGAGAAAGACAGATAGAGGGAGAGAGAGAGAATGGGCACACCAGGGCCTCCAGCCTCTGCAAACGAACTCCAGACACGTGCTCCCCCTTGTGCATCTGGCTAACGTGGGACCTGGGGAACCGAGCCTCGAACCGGGGTCCTTAGGCCTCACAGGCAAGTGCCTAACTGCTAAGCCATCTCTCCAGCCCAATAGTTGTTAATTTTTGAAAAATATTTATTTATTTATTTATTTGACAGAATGGTGGGGGGAGAGAGAGTGAAAAATAACTTTTGACATGCCTGTGTGGTACGGTGAATGTACAGTGATGTGCACATGTGTGTGCAGATGTGCATGTCCTGTGAACATACGTGTGGAGGCTGGAGGAAATTATCCGATGTCCTGTCTCTCTACCTCTTCCAGTTACCCTGAAGTGGAGTCTCTCATTGAATCTGGAGCTGCTATCTTTGATGAAACTGGCTGACCAGGGTGTCCCAGAGATGCTCCCCACAGGTCTGGGATTATGGATGTGGGTGGCCACGCTCAGTTTTTTACATAAGTGCTGGGGAGGGAACTCTGTGGTCTCAGAGCAGTCTTGCCCACTGAGCTATTTCCTTGTTTCCTGAAACAATTTGTAAAAATGCAGACTTTCTACAAGCGCAAAGACAGGTAGCAGTTACTTTCTAATTGCTAGGACAAAACACCCGAGCAGAAGTAGCCTATGGCAGCGGACAGCTAGCTGGGCATCACATCTCCACAGCAAAGGAAGAAAGTGGTCCAAGTCCTCGGTTTGGAGCTGGGCTACCTTAGCTGAAAGCCCCCCCCCCCCATAGCAGCACACATCCTCTAGTATGGCTCCATCTGCCAAAGCTCCCACAACCTTCCCAAACAGTCACCAGCCTGGGAGTTTCAAAACACATGAGCCTAGCGGGGGCCATTCCACTCAAACTACCATAGTGAGAAATAGCCAGGGGTTTGATGCACTCTTTTGTGACAGAGCTTCCCTCACATATATCAAAGTATGAAAGAAAGAGCCTCAAAGATACTTATGCAGAAGGGGTTTATAGAATTAACTTTTTTAAAAAAAATTCATAGAATTACCATTTTTATTCCCCCAGCCTTTTCTGAGGAAATCACTTAAACAAAATGAAAGTGTAATATTTAATTAAAGTAAATGGTTCCAATAGCTGGGTAATGAAGCCTTTTCAAATCAAGTTTCTAATTATCTGCTTTCAACACAATTAAAGAACTTAATTGAGTTGTTGACTCATAGACCATTAAAAATAATGCTTAATAAATTACTGTGATTTTTGATGTGGAATACATAAGTGAGTAAAACAAATATCTCTTTAATCTGTTTGTTTATGTGAACACATTTTCTCCACGTTTTCAGCCAAAAAGCATGAAATCATACCAAATCCTACTATACTTTAGAAGTAAGAATCATTCATTCATAAATATACAATTTAAAGAGAGAAGATCTTTCATTTAAAAACATTTCCAGAAAAATTTTACTTCAGTTAGTGATAACTTTTCTAGTTATGTAGAATTTACAGGCTTTTGTCCTAGCAAAGAATGTTCCATTCTTGGATCTAAAGAAGAAAATAAGCTGGGCATGGTGGTGCATGCCTTTAATCTCAGCACTCAGGAGGCAAAAGTAGGAGGATCGCCGTGAGTTCAAGGCCACCTTGAGACTCCAGAGTGAATTCCAGGTCAGCCTGGGCTAGGGCGAGACCCTACCTCAAAAAAAATCATGACATCAAAATAAAAGAGAGACTGACTGAGATGGGGAGGGGATATGATTAAGAAGGGAATTTCAAAGGGGAAAGTGGGGAGAGGGAGGGTATTACTATGGGATATTTTTTATAATCATGGAAGATGTTAATGAAAATTGAGAAAAAAAGAATAAAATATTTGCTAAGATTCTGGAAGTACAGTGGAAAAAAATGACTGAGCTTTGGCTTTGAGTTTGGTTTCGACTTTCACTCAGGATTCACACTATGCTGGCCAGGCTGACTCATAAGCCCATGCAATTCTCCTGCCTCAGTCTTCCATGTACCTGAGACCATAGATGTGCAGCATCACACCACTTACCAGGCTAGAGGTTCACCGCCGTTTATTACACTTGATTATGGTCCAACCCCTCCCCCCCACCCCGGTGTGAAGCCAGAGGACCCCAGGTCGAGGCTCCATTCCCCAGGACCCACATAAGCCCAGAGGCACAAGGTGGTGCATGCAACTGGAGTTCGTTTTCAGTGGCTGGAGGCCCTGGGGCACCCCTTCTCTTATCTATCTGCCTCTTTGTCTGTCTGTTGCTCTCAAACAAATAAATGAAAATATATTTTAAAAAATACAAATGAAGCTGGGTGTGGTGGTGCACTCCTTTAATCCTAGCACTTGGGAGGTAGAGGTAGGAGGATTGCTGTGAGTTCGAGGCCTCCCTGGGACTACATCCAGGTTAGCCTGGGCAAGAGCAAGACCATACCTCAAAAAAACAAAAAATACAAATGAGTGAATGAGTGATTAACGCTAATTAAAATGAAAAGCCAATAGACAGAATGAGTATTACCTGTTCTTAAGTTTTGTTTATTCTCATATCATTGCCTGCATGTGTGTGTATGGCACAGTGCCTGGCATATTGTAATTACAGAGCAAATACTTGTTAAGTTGACTCATTGTTATAAAAATAGAAAAAGGTAAGAAATAAAATTAGCCTACTAAGATTGAATACCTAGAATCTAGTAAAAGTTTAGCACAGATTTAAATTTTTCAGGGCCCTCAAAGTAATTTTCATTCAATCAATAATATGTCATCACTTTTTTACTCTTTCAGAAGTTTTTCACACCTTAGGAAGGAACTAAAATACCTCTTAAAACACCAGCCTTCAAAGCTAGATCTATAGAGCACAGGCAGTGTATGAAAAAGGAAAGAACCAAAGCTTTTCCTCTGTCTTTTATTTGGCCCTGTCTTCTTTTTTTTTTTTTTTTTTTTTTTTTTGAGGTAGGGTCTCACCCTAGCCCAGGCTGACCTGGATTCACTCTGGAGTCTCAAGGTGGCCTTGAACTCACAGCAGTCCTCCTACTTCTGCCTCCTGAGTGCTGAGATTAAAGGCGTGCGCCACCATACCTGGTTCCTATTCATTTTTTGTAACCACCAAAGGCTAATTTTCACGATCAGTAGATATTCAAGATACAAGGTAGTCATAAAGTTCAGATATGCAAGAAATATCTTTAATTTACTTTCCGCTTTGATTCATATACTGCACAAATGTAGAGGGTTAAGGTCAACAACACAGGAGTCTCCAACCACTCCTAGGTTTGTATATAAATCCCAGAGTTTATATTGCAGATTTTTTGTTTTGTTTGGTTTTTGTTTGTTTTTCAAGGTAGGGTCTCAATGTAGCTCAGGCAGACCTGGAATTTACTATATAGTCTCAGGGTGGCCTTGAACTCACCACCGCGATCCTCCTACCTCTGCCTCCTAAGTGCTGGGATTAAAGGCGTGCGCCACCACACCCAGCTTTATATTGCAGATTTTTATGTTGTCAAGTTTGTTGTCTCATGACCATAGAAAATTAGGCACAGGGCTGACAAAATATGAATAAAGCAAGGAGATTTATTTAGAGAAAGTTAGAAATGCCCAAAAGTATCAGAACATGTGTACTTAAGATTTCAACTGGAATCCAAAGAAGAGAAAAACAAGAAAAAGTTTCACTTTTTGAGTTAGAACTCAGGAAAGTGGGCAAACCCCTCAAATGTCTATGGGCACTGTGTTGAGGGAGAAGATTCTGGGACTTGAGTACATTACTTCATTTAACGGATCAAATTCCTCCCACCTCCTACGCATGTTTGAGCAGTGATCTTTGACCATGTGAGCGCTTGACATGCTCCACTGAATTACCTCTCTAGGAAAGGGACAGTAGACTCCACCTAGGGCCCAAATCCTTTCTCCCCTTCAGAAACCTCACAAACCAATCCTCTATAGTCCACACTTCTCTGTGCATTTTGGTTTTTCAAACTGAGGTGGCTTAAATGTGAAATGTCCCCCCATGGCTTCATGTGTTAGTGATTAGAACCTCACACATGGGCTGGAGGGAGGGAGGGTTTAGCAGTTAAGGCACTTGCCTGCGAAGCCTAAGGACTCATGTTGGACTCACCAGGTCCCACATAAGCCAGACAAGCCAGATGCACAAGGTGACACAAGTGTGTAAGGTCACACACGTGCACAAGAGGGTGCAGGTGTCTGGAGTTTGATTGCAGTGGCTGGAGGCTCTGGTGGGCCAATTCTCTCTCACTTTCTGTCTCTCAGTCTCTCTCTCTCTCTTTCTCTGTCCCTCTCTCATAACAAAAATACCAAAAAAAGCAGGGTGTGGTGGCACACACCTTTAATCCCAGCTCTTGGGAGGCAGAGGTAGGAGGATCACTGTGAGTTCGAGGCCACCCTGAGATTATGTACTGGATTCCAGGTCAGCCTGGGCTAGAGCGAGACCCTACCTCAAAAATAAATAAATAATTAATAATAAAAATATGCACACACACACAAAAGAAAAAACCTTCATATGCAAACCCCAGCTGACAGAGGCTTTGGTAGATGGAGCTTTTATAATGGTCTTTCTTTCTCTCTCACTCTCCTCCCTTCCTTTCTTCCTTTCTTTCCTCCATTCTGAGATGTCATAATTGAGTTATAGGGCAGAGAATGGAGGTGTAAGGAGATAAGAGAAAGCCATTTCAACTCATATTTCCAGGTTAATCAACAAAGAAAAAGCACTTTTCTGGATTCCTCTCCTCTATGTAGAAGAGTACCTATCAAGGTCACATAGCATTCTAATTTTGGGACCAACTAACCAAGAAATAGCAAAACTTCTCTTTATGAATAGCCACTTTACCTAGAACTTTGCTTGTTTTGTGTTTGAAAATTAGAGCTTAATTTACCATGAAAAATTACCTGGCCTATCCTAATTTACTCATTTTTTTTTGCATGTCTATGTGCATGTGTTCATAGGTGTGTCGATGTGCATGCACGTATGCATGTGTGTTTGTGTGTGGGTACATGTATGTAGGGGGAGGTGTCTGTACATGTGTGTGCATGTATATGAGGCCAGAAGACAGCCTTGAATGTCATCCTCATAAACACTGTCTGCTTTTTAAATTTTTTTGTTTATTTTTATTTATTTATTTGAATGTGACAGAGAGAGAAAGAGGCAGATAGAGAGAGGAGAGAATGGGCGCGCCAGGGCCTCCAGCTATTGCAAACGAACTCCAGACACGTGTGCCCCCTTGTGCATCTGGCTAACATGGGACCTGGGGAACCGAGCCTCTCCTTAGGCTTCACAGGCAAGCGCTTAACCGCTAAGCCATTTTTCTAGCCCCACTGTCCACTTTTTGGAAAAGGTTCTCTCATTGGCCTTGAACTTGCCAATTAGAGTGGATTTGCTGGGCCCAGATACCTTCCTGTCTCCACCTCACCATCGCGGCAATTATAGGTGTAGAACATCATGTCTAGCATTTTTTAAAATTTTTTATTTATTTATTTGAGAGCGACAGACACAGAGAGAAAGACAGATAGAGGGAGAGAGAGAGAATGGGCACGCCAGGGCTTCCAGCCTCTGCAAACGAACTCCAGACGCGTGCGCCCCCTTGTGCATCTGGCTAACATGGGACCTGGGGAACCGAGCCTCGAACCGGGGTCCTTAGGCTTCACAGGCAAGCGCTTAACCGCTAAACCATCTCTCCAGCCCATGTCTAGCATTTTTATGTGAGTATTGGTAGTGGATTTCAGCTCCTTATGCTTCGACGGCAAGTATTTTTACCCACTGTGTGCCTAATCTCCAGTTCTAATGTAGTCATTTGTATTTTCTTCCTAATCTATTGTATTTGAATTTGTGATAATAAATCCTGTTTTATAAATTTGCCTTTGTGAAGTTAGATGAGGCAATGTCTGTGGGAAAATCTGACATAAACAAGCACCCAGTACATGTTTGCTTCTTTTCTGACTACCTCTAGCCTCAAAGCTGTTGCCTTCCCATGACTGCAAAGAGTCACCAAGATGAAAGACAACAGAGTCCTAGAGGAGACAGCTGGAGAGTGATCCATGATGTGTTTTTAGAGGGAATAAAGGCATTAGGAAACAGAATTATTAAAGTTCAGCTCATAAAATACTAAATACATTGTGAGAAATTAACAGCAATGATAGTAAAGCTCTCGGCTCACTTTAAGTACGTCAAGCTCTAAACAGTTCACTTGGGAACCTGAGCTCATCCTGGGAGGCTCCTCCAGCGAGTCTTCTGGTTCCCAACCCCTGTCTTCAGGCAGCTCTATGGAAATGCTCGAGTCAGCACACTGAACTGTCTCACTGCTTTCCAGGGGTACTGAGCACTGGGATCCATTTCTTCCTGGCCTGAATGAGGACCAAGTGAGAACATCCCAAGTGAGAATACCCTAAGACATCTGGCAGGCACTAACTTGCACAGTTCGTTTCCCAGATCGCTCTAAATTCTCTGTCTTTTGTAGGAAGCATCCTTTGAATTGGAACAAATAATTGATCAATATTTGCCTCTGGTGAAAAAGAACCAGGCCTCTGAAAACTCTTTCAAAAAACAGATAGTGATTAGTAAGAGAAAAAAAAAAAGGTTACGCAAGAAATCTAGAGAGCAACTTGTGGACTTTCTCCCTAGTATGTCAATTGGGCAATTTTTCTGGTTACCTTGGGCAATGTGCTGACCAGCAGAATGATAAGAATAAGCACATCCGAAGAGAGGTTTCAAAGAGAAGCAGAAACATTTTGTCCTCATAATCTCCCTAGCCTGGGTTTCCCAGGAGTCACCCCACTTGGGGCAGAAGGAAAATGGCAGAGTTAAAGGTAAGAGACCCTCTGACTGGAGCTTGAATTCTGATCAGAGAATGGAGCTGGGGATATGGCTCAGTGGTAGAGTGTGTGCTTAGTATGTGTGAAGACATGTGTGTGCTTAGTATGTGTGAAGCCCCATGGCCTCTTCCTAGTGCCAGAAAAAGAGAGAAAGGAAAAGAGGCTGTGAGATAGATACAGAGAGACAGGGAGAGAAAATGAGAGATTGAGCAAATGAGTGAGAGACAGAGAGAGAGGGATCCAGTTTGTTGTGACTTCTGCTAGAATTTATAGAGGGTTCTGGTGTCAGAGTTGGAAAAGATTTGGAGGAGTGCTGGTCCAAACCTGTGTGGCCAGATCTTCACCATGGTGTCAGGGGGCCATGATATGTGCTGGGTAAACAAGGGAAAGGTGATGAAAAGAAAAAATATTTTCCATTTCTTTTTTGTTGTTGTTGTTTATTTTTATTTATTTGAGAGTGACAGACAGAAAAAGAAAGAGGCACATAGAGAGAGAGTGAGAGAGAGAGAGAAAGAAAGAGGGAGAGAATGGGCGCACCAGGGCCTCCAGCCATTGCAAACGAACTCCAGACACATGCGCCCCCTTGTGCATCTGGCTAACATGGGTCCTGGGGAATCGGGCCTCGAACCAGGTCCTTAGGCTTCACAGGCAAGTGCTTAACCGCTAAGCCATCTCTCCAGCCCTGTTTTCCATTTCTTGCTTTTGAACATTTCAAATACTGTCTTGGGGGATCTGTGGACATCCTTACAGCTCTTCACCATATAGACACATATTTCTCACTATGTCTTCCCCCACATTTTCTCTCTCTCACACACACACTCCTCTCTGGTACATTCTTTTTTTTTTTTTTTCTTTGCATGGATGTGTATAGAGTACATGCGTGTTGTGTGATGTGTGGTATATGCACATGTGTGTGCAGATGCAGGCTCCATGCATGTGTCTGCAGAGGCCAGAGGAGAAAACT
Source organism: Jaculus jaculus (assembly GCF_020740685.1). NCBI lineage: Eukaryota > Metazoa > Chordata > Mammalia > Rodentia > Dipodidae > Jaculus > Jaculus jaculus. The sequence continues at coordinate 161,234,739 of NC_059105.1, forward strand.
GGATGTTTTCTTATCACTTATCTTTGTATTTCCTTAAGCCAGGGTCTTTCTTGCAACCCAGGGCTACTGTCCCTCAGGAAGCCCTAGTAGTTCTCTGGTCTTTTTTCCCACTGTGAACTAGGGTTACAGACGTGCATGGCCATGCCTAGCTTTTGAAATGGGGTCTGAGAAGTCAAACTTGGTGGTCCCTGGCCTGAGAGGCCCTCACACTTAAACATCAAAAACCATCTTCCCCAGTGCTTCTGACATATTCTTGTAGTTGTTTCATTCTGGCCAATGAATTAAATATGCTGAATCCATTCAGAGGTTTTGTAGCTGTCTTTGGGAAGAAAAGTCTTTCCTGTTGTTTAGGATACTATTGAAAACTAACAATGGGCCAGACATGGTGGCACACGCCTTTAATCCCAGTACTCAGGAGGCAGAGGAAGGAGGATTTCTGTGAGTTCGAGGCCACCCTGAGACTACATAGTGAATTCCAGGTCAGCCTGGGCTAGAGTGGGACCCAACCTAGAAAAACAAAAAAAAAAAAAAAAAGAAAGAAAGAAAACTAAGAACGGGGTATGTGTTACATGTATAAGGTATTTTAATTATGATGGCTTCTGTTGTAATCTTCCCAGTAAACCTTAGATGTAGATGTTCTTGTTTCTATTTAACCAATTTATTTTATTAAATCAAGAAAACTGGTCAGGGACAGCAAGTGATTTGCTATGGTCATTGCTCATACATGATATTGGCTGCACTAGAACCTGGCTTTGTCTGAATATAATGGTTAGGCTCAAAAAATAGGTTTGGTGGCTTCTACCACACTGGTGCCTGTGGGCCAGGGAAAGGCATGCATGTGTTCTCAGTGTCTAAAACCATACCTGGCACTCAACTTCGCTCTATATTTTTGTTCATTTTTATTTATTTATTTGAGAGTGACAGAGAGAGAGAGAGAGAGAGAGAGGGAGGGAGAGAATAGGCACACCAGGGCCTCCAACCCCTGCAAACGAACTCCAGATGCATGCGCCCCCTTGTGCATCTGGCTAACGTGGGTCCTGGGGAATCAAGCCTCGAACCGGGGTCCTTAGGCTTCACAGGCAAGAGCTTAACTGCTAACCCATCTCTCCAGCCCTCAACTTCTCTTGAATCAGTGCATACCACGTGCAACCAGAACTAAATAAAACTGCCTGGAACCTTGGCTCGAGCGAGGTGGAGCAGACTCCCCCAGCATCTTCCCAGAATGCAAGGGGTTGAGCATTGCCCTAAAGCTTTTCAACTGATGCTGAATTTGGAAAAGTCATGGGTTGGGGGGGCTGGGAGACTCTCTGACTTGGTAAATCATACAGGAGACTGGGGAGCTGGCTTCCTGAGTAAAAACGCTTGCTGTACAGGTACAACAACCTGGATCCAGATTTCCAGAACCCACATATGCTATTTGTCTGTGTGTCAGTTCTCCTAGAGTGAGACAAGAGGTGGAGACAGGAGAACGCCCAGAAACTCACTGGCCAGACAGCCTGGTATACAGGGGCAAACAACAAGAGATCCTGCCTCAAAACAGGCAGAAGGCAAGGAGGAGGGCTGGAACCCAAGGTTGTCCTTTGACTTCCACGTGCACTGTGGCAGGTGTGCACCTGCACACACACACACACACACACACACACACACATATCATACACATGTGTACATTCACACACAGATGCATACATACATACACATGTATGTGTATATATATGTTTTAAAATGAAAAGAAAGCCGGGCATGGTGGGCATACACCTTTAATCCCAGCACTCGGGAGGGGAGACAGAGGTAGGAGGATCGCTGTGAGTTCAAGGCCACCCTAAGACTACATAGCGAATTCCAAGTCAGCCTGAGCTAGAGTGAAACGCTACCTTGAAAAACAAAAACCAGTTACTGTAAAATGAAAAGAAATTCAAGCTTCTCCCTATTGAATAGGCATCTTAAAGACATTCAGTACTAGAATAAAGAGCTTTTTTGTTCTTTTTCTTTCTTGGTTTTTTTGTTTGTTTGTTTTTTGGTTTGTGGGGGGTAGCGTTGACCTGGAATTCACTATGTAGTCCCAAGGCAGCCTTGAACGCATGGCGATCCTCCTACCTCTGCCTCCCGAGTGCTGGAATTAAAGGCATGCGCCGCCACACCCGGCTCCAAGACCTTATTTCTTTACCTTCATGCTAGAGTTAACTTTCATCTTTTCATTGAGCAACTATCATATGCACTTGTCTGATACAGCAGATTCCTGCAGGATAGGAACTGAATCTAGGCTAGGAAGAGTGGAGGGCAATTTCTTCAGTGAGGCAATTCCTAGAATGAGTCTTGAGAGAGAAGCAGGCATTGGCAACATGACCAAGGGAGCAGCGTGTACGAAGACGCCGACTACAAAGAACGATCCCAGAGCTCCAAGATCCCATTGTTTCAGTCAAATTACTGCTATTGCCTGGACAGCCAGACAGAGGTACAGGAAGGGGCCGGCTGTGAGGAGCTGGATTTCAGAAGAGTGAGCAGTCCAGGGCACTGGATAAGGGAGGCATGGCAGGGGTGGGAATTCAAGTTTTGGAGGAAAGATAGTAAAACTTTGGTTTCTGATGAAAATCCTGTGAGAGGTTGGAAACAACCTTGATGTGTTATAAATAAATCATACCTAAAGTCCTATCCTGCTGCCATTTTTAAGCAATTTATTATGCAAAATGCCACCACGCTTAAGTAAATTGCATGCTGGTCTTTGTTCTGAGTTTCAAAGGCATTCCAGGCTGCTGCCTACACTCCAGAAGGGAAGGATAGCCCCAGAGGTCAGGAATCTAACACAGAAAGCCAGGTTGCATCATACCCATTCTAATCAGTAAACATATGACACCATAAAGGACGTTTCTTATCATCCCCCCCCCATTATGATGTCAACACAAAACTTCAAATGAAATCGTATTTGCATGAGCTTTCAAAACTTATCAAAAAATAAAATAATAAAATTACATTTATTTATGTACTTATTTGTTTGTTTTGTTTTTCAAGGTAGAGAATCACTCTAGTCCAGGCTGACCTGGAATTCACTATGTAGTCTTAGGGTGGCCTCAATTTCACGGCGATCCTCCTACCTCCATCTCCCAAGGGCTGGATTAAAGGCGTGCACCCCACGCCTGGCTATTTTCGTTTACTTATTTGCAAGCACAGAAGCTAGAAGAGAGAGAGAGATTGGTCATGCCAGGACCTCCAGCCACTCGCTGCAAATGGATTCCAGATGCATATGCCATTTTTGTGCATGTGGCTTTACATGGGTACTGGGGAATCGAACTCAGGTCCATTAGGCTTTGCAGACAAGTGCCTTAACCACTGAGAAATCTCTCCAGCCCATAAAATTACATTTCAGCTGGATTCTCCACATTTTTGAGTGCATGGCCTAAGTTCTCCATCTTCCTTATTTCTGAGATGAATAGCTGGTTTCACATGCAGACTCTGGGCCCTGCCACTAGATACTTGACTCACATATAACACAAACTAAACGTAACAAAGCAGAGCATGCCAGAGACAGTCCTGGGGTCTCCAAATGTGGGAGAAGGTAGATGCTATGCAAATGGTCCACAAAATTTCTGGATGCTCATTCCTGCCTGGGGGCCATTAGAACTAGCTTTTATCAGCTCTTTGGCCCACTTCCATTCTCAGGCGTGCGTTTCTCTTTCTTTTTCTTTCTTTCTTTTTTTTTTTTTTTTTTTTGGTTTTTCAAGGTAGGGTCTCACTCTTGCTCAGGCTGTCCTGGAATTCAGTATGGAGTCTCAGGGTGGCCTTGAACTCCTGGTGATCCTCCTACTTCTGCCTCCCGAGTTCTGGGATTAAAGGCGTGTGCCACCACCATGCCTGGCTCCTTTCTCTTTATTAATAACTGTCTCTATTTCTATCACTATCCATGTGTCCCTGGTCCAGCTTTTTGTCGCCAAACACACAAGACACAAGAACCTGGAATTCTCAGTGTGTGCCCTCCACACTCCACTTCATTCCTGATTACACTGGAGATTGAACCCAAGATATGCTAGGCAAGCACTCTATAAACTATGTTAACTGACCGACATTCCCAGTCTTAATTTGTTTGTTTGTTTGAGGGGGAATTCCATGTAGCACAGGCTGGCCTTGAACTCATAGTATATCAAAGGATGACCTTGATGTTCTGATCCTCCTATATCCCTACTTCCCAAGAACTCGGATCACAATCGTGTGTCACCATACCTGGCTTCTTGTTTATTTGTAACTAAACAGAAACAGGCAGCTGGAGGATTCTTTGTCAGCTAAAAGTTTTAAACTGTCTCTCTGAGAAATCTGTTTCTTGTCCCCAGTTCCCTAACTCCTTTCAGGGATTAAGACACCAAGATCATTTGGCCCCAAATTGTTCTGTCTGCAACAATAATCTGCAAATTTCCCTGTTAATCTATATCCTACGTTTCTATCAAAGTTAACTAGAAAAATTGGATGCTTTCGCAAGAAAAAAAAAAAAAAAGATAGTTCCATCTCTCCTCTGATTTCTCTCACTTTCCTTCACACCCAGTCAAAGGAAGTGAGGCTCACCATCTGCTCACCCCATCAGGTGTTACCCAGAATCCGAGTCAGGAGACTGCGCCTCACAAAACTCCCCTGACACGTAAATCATATCCTGGGGTCCAGGTGAGAATTAAAAAGCTGCATGCTACTGAGCTGTCAAAGAAATCACCGTGCTGAAGTCATGTGGCCCTCAATAATTTATTCTTCCTTTTGGAAAGCATGCACATCATTCTTCTGGAAAGAAAGAAAATTGTATTTTTATATAGGATCAAATGACTTGGAAGTTTGGGCTGAAGAAAACAAACGCACGTAGTTAATGTTAGATTTGTATTTCATTTCATTTTTTGCATCAGGTGTGTCTTTACATAATCACTGAGCCGCTGGAGCAGAACACTTGGATTTTCACAGCTGATAAAACACAGTTCCAATATGTCCTTGGACTCAGCCTTGAGAAAGCAGCTGGAGAATACAGCTTCCCTACATTCAGAGGGCTTTGCAGTGAGGAAAGGTGGCATTTTAGCCCTAATAACCTCATCTGTAATTTTGCTCCCAGAGGATTGAGGTTGATGGTGACTCAGCAGTTTCTCCCCATCCTGAAGTCAATGCACTGTACTAAGATGGAGAAATGGACTCAGATTTCACACCTCTCTGCCAGCTTACGTGGCTCCTTCCAAGTCACCTAGCTGTTCTTTCTGTTTTCTTTTTCTTTCTTTCTTTCTTTCTTTCTTTCTTTCTTTCTTTCTTTCTTTCTTTCTTTCTTTCTTTCTTTTTTAGAGCACAGCCCAAATCAAATGCTTTAGAATCACTAACTTTCTTGTACCTATTCCGAACACACTCAGTTCTCAACTGAGACCAGCAGTTGCAAAGAATGAGGAAAGTTAACCAGTAAATTCACTCCTGTCTGCCAGAAAGCTTGGCTGGACTCCACAGCCCTCAAACTTTGCCCCCTTCTTTGCAGCCAGAGGCAGCTGAGTGAAGAGGAGGTACCGTCATACCAGACACAGTGCCCTCAGTCACAGGCTGGCCTAAAAATTCCATCTCACAGAACAGAAGATAATTTGAGGTCGTTACTGTTTCTCAGCAGCTCAGATTCAATCCTGTCAATGGAAGCATGAGGTTTATTTTAAGAAAAAATAGTGGGCTGGGGAGATGGCTTAGTGGTTAAGGCCTGCAAAGCCTAAGGACCCAGGCTCGATTCTCCGGGTCCCATGCAAGCCAGATGCACATGGTGGTGCACACGTCTGGAGTTTGTTTGCAGTGGCTGGAGGCCCTGGAGCTCCCATCCCCCCCCCTCAAATAAATTTTAAAAAATAGATAAATAAAATGTTTAAAATAGAAAATAGTATTCCATGGAGATTCAAGATAGACAATGGATGGTCTCTGCCATTTCCCCAAAGATATCATTCCAAACTCCTGCTGCCACTGGGGACAAATCAGATGACAACAGAACCTGGTGGAGGTTGTGTCTTGATAAATTTTCGAACAGATAAAAATTTATGGGAAGCCAGGCGTGGTGGCACACACCTTTCATCCCAGCACTCGGGAGGCAGAGGTAGGAGGATCACTGTGAGTTTGAGATCAGCCTGGGCTAAAGTGAAACCCTACCTTGAAATACAAAAACCAACCAACCAACCAACCAACCAAAATTTATGGGGGCTCGGTGGGGCAGAGCACATGCTTAGCATGAATGAGGCCCTAGGTCCAATCCTCAGCAATGACCCACTTTGCGGGGGCAGGGGGAGGAGGGAGTAAAAATCTGTGTTTGAAGGCAAATGAGTAATTTTACTTCCATTACTTTCTAGGTCATAGCATTTCACATTTCATATTCCTTCCAAATATAGGACTGTTGGCCTGATCATCACTCACACATCCAGGCTTGTTATATCTAGCTCATTTTTTCCTTCTGCTGCCAAGAGCTCTGGAGGGCCTACCCTCCACCCATGACCAACCTTCTTATATCTCTAAAAGAGCTGTACTCAGTTGGGTGGTATTTCACTCACTGCCAGGCACATACTCACGGAATGGGCTCTAAGTGAGAAACTGAGTCAATCAACAGATACCTACTGAGCAGCTTCCATGGGCCAAGACACAGGATCATAGAGGCAACTAAGACTGGCATAATCTCAGCCTTGCAGAAAACACAGGAAATCAAAGAACAGTGACAAAAGTCAAGCGTGGGGCTGGAGAGATGGCTTAGTGGTTAAGTGCTTGCCTGTGAAGCCTAAGGACCCCGGTTCGAGGCTCAGTTCCCCAGGTCCCACGTTAGCCAGATGCACAAGGGGGTGCACGCGTCTGGAGTTCGTTTGCAGAGGCTGGAAGCCCTGGCGCGCCCATTCTCTCTCTCTCCCTCTATCTGTCTTTCTCTCTGTGTCTGTCGCTCTCAAATAAATAAAAAAAAAAATGAACAAAAAAAATATTTTAAAAAAAAAAAGTCAAGCGTGGGCTGGAGAGATGGCTTAGCAGTTAAGCGCTTGCCTATGAAGCCTAAGGACCCCGGTTCGAGGCTCGATTCCCCAGGACCTATGTTAGCCAGATGCACAAGGGGGCGCACGTGTCTGGAGTTCGTTTGCAGTGGCTGGAGGCCCTGGCGCACCCATTATGTCTCTCTCTGTGTATCTGCCTCTTTCTCATAAATAAATAAATAGCTGATAGCCGTTTGAAAGTTGACACAGCCTGTGCCTTCATAACTACCACCATTTATTTATGTCACGTGTCAGCTATGGCCTTGTTTCTCAAGAAGCAGAACTGACTTTGTTCAAACCGTAAGTCATTTGGTTCCATTTCATTCTATGTCTGTATTGTCTATGGACCAGAAATTTAATAAACAACTGAGCTTCTCTTTAAGGGTCAATATTTATTGACCTGTACCGGCTGCTACCAATACAAGTCTTTGCCATTAGCAGAGAGAGTAAATTCAGTGCCTCCCCATAATTTACCTTATTGAGAAACTTAACTTTGCCCTCTGGGTTGTGAAAGTAAGAGATGACAATCAGGGATGGAGAGATGTCTTAGCGGTTAAGTGCTTGCCCGTGAAGCCCGAGGATCCCGGTTCGAGGCTCAATTCCCCAGGACCCACGTTAGCCAGATGTACAGGGGGGGGAGCATGCAACTGGAGTTTGTTTGCAATGGCTGGAGGCCCTGGTGTGCCCATTCTCTCTCTTTCTCTCTCTGCCTGTCACTCTCAAATAAATAAATAGAAATTTTTTATAAAAGATGACAATCACAGTATGTTCCATTGTGCCATCCTGAAAAGATTCAGGCCTAGAACCTCTCCTACACGCCACCCCTATCTTTCACGTATCCACACAGACACAAACATATACACGTGTGTTTCATAGATGGGCCACACTGCGTAGGCTTTTACCTACAGTCAGGCTTGTCTGGAGCGAGCTTTCTGGTAAGGATTTTGCTGTCAGTTTAGATCCACATGTCTTTCCCCAGGTTTTGGTTTGTTGGTGTCTGTCTGTGTTCTTGCTTATTTCTTTATTTTAGGGTATGGAGCGAGGATGGAGTCCTAAGTTCAGGGAGGTTGCAGTCTAGGCCCAGCAAGACCTGACTAATCTAGAGTTGAGGTGACACCTAATTATCTCCTTCCCAGGAACTTCCAGATAGAGCCAGAATTAAAGAGATTGTTCTTAGGATTGGATCATTAAAAGCACGCTTATAAAATCAGCCGGGTATAGCCAAGGGAAAGGTCTATGAAATATCATCAGCACTCTTATTCTTTTTTTTTTTTTTTTTGAGGTAGGGTTTCACTCTAGCCCAGGCTGACCTGGAATTCACTATGCAGTCTCAGGGTGGCTTTGAACTCATGGCAATCCTCCTACCTCTGCCTCCTGAGTGCTGGCATTAAAAGTGTATACCACCATGGGCTGGAGAGATGGCTTAGTGGTTAAGCACTTGCCTGTGAAGCCTAAGGACCCTGGTTCAAGGCTCAATTCCCCAGGACCCACGTTAGCCCGATGCACAAGGTGGCGCATGCGCCTGGAGTTTGTTTGCAGTGGCTAGAGGCCCTGGTGTGCCCATTCCCTCTCTCTCTCTTTATCTGTCTTTCTGTGTCTGTCACTCTCAAATAAATAAATAATGAATAAAAAATATTTTTAAAAAAAGTGTCTACCACCAGCCTCAGCATTCTTATCCTAATCAACTGCAAGTCTTTATAACACACACAGGGAGGGCATGTGTCTTTCCTAAGTGGTTCATAAGCCAAGGCACAAGCAGATATTATATAGAGCATATCTATATAAATGCATGGCCATGTAGATAGTATTACCTGTGTAGGCTGTCAGTGTTATGAAATGCTGTTTAAATCCCATTAATAATGACATTTGTGTGTTTGTCACATGCAGTACATTTCTGGATTTGGGAACGAATGTGCTTCTGAGGACCCTCGCTGTCCAGGTTCCCTGCCAGAAGGACAGGTAAGAGTAAAAGAACTTCATGCTGTGCTTTAAGATGCAGCCCTCAGGGCTGGAGAGATGGCTTAGTGGTTAAGCAGTTGCCTGTGAAGCCTTCATAACTACCACCATTTATTTATGTCACGTGTCAGCTATGGCCTTGTTTCTCAAGAAGCAGAACTGACTTTGTTCAAACCGTAAGTCATTTGGTTCCATTTCATTCTATGTCTGTATTGTCTATGGACCAGAAATTTAATAAACAACTGAGCTTCTCTTTAAGGGTCAATATTTATTGACCTGTACCGGCTGCTACCAATACAAGTCTTTGCCATTAGCAGAGAGAGTAAATTCAGTGCCTCCCCATAATTTACCTTATTGAGAAACTTAACTTTGCCCTCTGGGTTGTGAAAGTAAGAGATGACAATCAGGGATGACAATCAGGTTCGAGGCTCGGTTCCCCAGGACCCACATTAGCCAGATGCACAAGGGGGCGCACGCATCTGGAGTTTGTTTGCAGTGGCTGGAGGCTCTGGCATGCCCATTCATTCTTAGTCTCTCTCTCTGCCTCTTTCTCTCTCTGTCTGTCACTCTCAAATAAATAAATAAAAATGATTTTAAAAAAAAAAAAGATGCAGCCCTCAGGATGCACACCACCACCCAGCGAGGTTTTCTAACGTAGCAGTCTAGGACTTTCACAAATCATTAGGACAACTGGGACACACAACAATAACAATAAAGTGATTAGAGTTGGATTGGTGGTTACCTATGGCAAAGGACCCAACTGACCCAAATGCACTGTAGGACTTCCAGGGCTAAAGGGACTTCCTGGTAGCTCCCTTAAACAGCATTGTATATGAAAACGATGATAAAATAGCTTGCTTTAGCCGAGCTTGGTGACACACACCTTTAATCCCAGCACTCGGGAGGCAGAGGTAGGAGGATCGCTGTGAGTTCAAGGCCACCCTGAGACTACCGAGTGAATTGCAGGTCAGCCTAGGCTAGAGTGTGACCCTACCTTGAAAAACCAATAAAATAAAATCACTTGCTTTAGAAATGTATATGCAAATATATTCACACCAGTGTTGATTATAACAAAATCACGGCAAAAATTTTTTTTTTACAAAACTCTTTGGAAAATATTTCATGGCATATACAATATTTATGGGCTGGGCATAATGGCACACACGTCATCTCAACACTCTGGAGGCTGAGGCAGGAGAATCACAAGCTTGAGGACAGGCTTGGACCACATAATGAGACCCTGTCTCAAAAACGAAACAAAATGAAAAAAAAATACTCATGATATAGCATGTCCTTTAAAAAAAAAATAAACACGTCCTGATTACTATAGGATTACACATATCATAAGATCTTCATTTTAGGGAATAGAAATGAAAAGAAATATATTAACATGTTATTTCTGATAGGCGAGATAATTGGTCATACCAGATAGTTTATGAATTCCCCACAATAACCGTTTTTGCTTTCATAATTGAGAAGTCACAGAAAGTCATTACAGGAAATATACATGAGTTGGAGATGGTCACATACGGTGACCCAGAGCATCCCTTGTTCAGGGCAAGATTCCTCCACGGACTGAGTTGGTTGGTGGGAAGACAGGATGCTTCCTGGATTGAAATGATGTCATTGACTGTCTGCTTTGTTTAGAATAACCCTCAGATCTGCCCCTATAACCTCTATGCTGAGCAACTCTCGGGATCGGCATTCACTTGTCCACGGAGCACCAACAAGAGAAGGTAAGGGATTAAGACTCACTTTGACCTGAAGTCTTTGGCCCTCAGGGCTGTCCAAGATCCTCCGTGGAAGCTCTGTTCTGGGTCATGTCAATGGCAACTCAGCATTGTTCTGAGGATGCTAAGAATCGTGTAACTGGTGGGAGAAAGTGTGGGAACAGCAACCCAGAGGCCCAGAAACGGACAGAAGTCCAGTTACATTTACAAATTCTCACTGGGACATTAAAGGAAAATGTTTCCCAGACTCAAAGCTATTTTCCTAAGTCTTGTTCCACTGTGATCTGGTTTTTCATTTACTTGTTTTGGCAGATTATGATTAGGGAAGGCTGAGAGCAATGTGGTCCTCAGCGGACTAGAAGCATCATGATCTTTGCATGAAAACAGATGAGCCAAGCTGAAGTAATTGACAGGTTACACAGCATGACCCTTTGCGGTTTGAGTTCATAAGGTTTCACTTTTTCAAACTTGCCTTTCCTGGAAACCGACACCTTCATTGGCATACTACGTCATATTCTGTACTGACTGTAATCTGCCAAGCTAGGTCAACGAACTTGTTCGGACAGGCTTGGTGCCGTAGACATTGCAGACTCAGGAGGCAGATAAGTGTTGTGATTTAAATAAATAAAATCTGATCAGAGGAATTTCAAGATAGGACATCTGAGGCAAAGGATGCTACTAACTTTAGAGAGTTAGGAGAGAGGGCAGGAGGTCTCATGCTGCTTGAAAGGAGGAAAGTTTCTGCCCAAGTTTCTTCCTGGGAAGTAGGTACGACCATAGCACAAAAGCACAAAAGACCACCCAGATGCCAATGTGTAGTCAAGCAGACCCCCTGGCTTCTTCACCAGCTGTGTCTCAGAACATCTAGTTCGTCATTCGTAGAGTGCAGATAATGTTCGCACGTGCCTGTAGTGAGGATTAAAACACAGAATGCAGGCTCTCTCCAGGAAGTTGCCAGAGGGCTGAGCCCAAGACATTGGCGGGTACTGTGCGTCACAATGCCAGCGTCAATATTGCTTCTTGATAGATACGTACACAGAGGGATCAGGGAAGAGACTGGGTTTCTCAAACGTGTCAAACATCGGGGGATAAGTCAAGCGTCGTGATGCATGTCTGCAAATCCCGGCACTTGAGAAGCTGAGGCAGGGGGATCAAGAATTTGAGGACAGCCTGGGCTACATAGCAAGACCCTGTCTAAAAAAAAAAAAAAAAAAAAAAAAAGCAAACCATATTTGGGAGTAGTGATGCACTTGGGAAGCAGAGCCTGAGTGAGACCCTACCTTGAAAAACCAGAAAGAGAAAAGAAAAAAGAAAAACACAGCAACAAGAAAATAAGAAAGCCAAAAATCAAAGCAAAAATAAAAACAAAAATTCAGAGGTTAATTCTGTTGCCATTTAATAATCATGGTATCTGAAAGTCCCAATTCCCAGGGTAAGGTTAGCCACAAACAATTCCCATTTGTTTTAATTTATGACAACCTGCCTGCCTTACTGTGTTTGTGATTTTATGGCCCATCCACAAAACAGGCCACCTGGCCTCGGGATTCTGCTGCCTGCCTTGTTATTCAGCAATATCTTCAGCCAGCAGGGGCTGAGCTCTTTTCCAGGAGGCTGAAAAGGAGCTGTTGGCATTTCATTAAGAACCTGGCAACATTCCCTGAATTGGAATTAAATCTCTGTCCAGGGCGATGTAGTGCTGCCCGGGGAGGTTATTTTTTTATTTATTTAATTATTTTTTTTTAACTTCCATCTATTAGATGGGCCAGCTTAAAATTTTCAGTTAGTTAAATTTTCACTGAAACAAGAATATTAGGAACCCCAAAGTGGTCAATTTCTGGTTGTCAACTTGACAGAATTTAGATTGACTATAGAAACAAATCACTTGCATGTCTGTTACGAAACAGGCATGCAAGTGATTTGTTTCTATAGTCAATCTAAATTCTAGATCTTTCTAGATAAGATTTATTGAGGTTAGAAGAGGCCACCCCCAGCCCCAGCAGTGGACAGGACAACCTCGCTCCTACAGTAGATTATCCTGGGCAAGCAGTTCTGGTCTTCCATGGTCAGAATCGGGGTCCTTCCTCCTCCTGTGCTCTATCAGGGGTAGGGCGTCTGGGAAGACATGGGTCCCTCTTGGTGAGACTCAGTACCCCTCTAAGCTTCTACAAGTCTCTTCTCCTGGTGAACTTCAGGATCCCTTCATCAGGCTCTTGTCATTCTGAGGCAGAGAGGCCTTTGACTGAAGCCTTGATATGCATACACAGTAGAATTTAGAAACTAAAAGCAAGCAAGCCAACTCAGGCATATATACTTGTAGTCACCAAGGTTCTCCAGAGGAATGGAGCCAATGGATGAATGCGTATGACGGAAAGGTTTGTTAGCTTGGCTTGCGCATTAGGACACATAGAGAGCATGCAGTAGCTTCTCCGCATACAAGACTGGATGACTGGAAGCTTGAAGCAAAGCAACGCTGCTTTCTCCCCAGACTTCATTGTATCTGGGCCATCCAGTCTGAGGGAGGCTCTCCTCTCCCCCTCACCTAATCCTCCCAGGAAACATTTTCAGATCTACCCAGAAGCCCATCTCTTACTTGATTCCTGGTTTAATCAAGTTGACAGTCATGACTAACTACCATAATGTCATAATAAAAACATAGACATACGCTTTTATCGCTTTGGAGTACAGAAGGGTTAATTTTCAAAACTTTGTGCAATTAATGTCAAACGAAAAACATTGAAAACACTATGGGAATTATACAAAGAATTGATAGAAAACTTAGAAAGGACTACTGAACAAATGAAGCTTCTTACCTTACTCATCGTGAAGGAAGTATTTACAAGTGGGATGCTATTTTTATCTATAAATAAGATTATTAATAATAACTCATATTAGGAAAGATATGGGAGGTCAGGCACTCTTACAAATAATTAGTATGAGGAGAAAGTAGCATAATAGTTTGGCAGTTCTGTTTATTAGTATTGGAGATATCTGATGAAAGAAAATTGTTAAGTTCTGTGTCTCTAAGGAACAACCATGAAAAAATTGGAGAAGGAGCTGTTTCCCTTCCAGTGCCCTTCAAATTACTTAAATTATTTTTACCATTAGGATATATGTGTGTGTGTGTCTCTCTCTCTCCCTCTTTCTCTGTCAAATAATGTATGTATATATATATATAAAACACATATGTTCATTTTAAAGGAGAAATTAATTTTTATTTCAAAAATAATGAAGATCATCAACAATATTGTCTCAACCTATCTAGGATTGTCCTGACTCTGGAGAACACACATTAGTATTCAGATATTCCTCAAGTTACTTCTTCTTTCTTAGTAGTTGTTGGGAAAGACTATTCTTTAATTTTTGGCAGCATGTGAGTAACCAAGAGCTTCCTCTGCACAGTGAAAGGTGAACAGAGAGAAGCTAAGTTATAGACAGCAACTGGCTATTGAGAAGGGATGTTGTGCCATCGCTTCTCACATTACAGTCCCTAGCTCCCCAATTGAACCAAGTGTCTTCCTAGTGACACCTACTAAGCCAGGCTGTGCATCATTCAGAATGACTCTAAGGCTATGTGGTCTTATTTCCCCCTAGCTGGCTGTACAGGATCCTACCTTCAGTCTCTCACAAGCCCTTTGAGTCCATGGACCAAGGCCACGTCACTAACAACTGGGATGAAGTTGATCCTGATCCTAACCAGGTAACCTGGCCCTGGAAGCTGGAGCATACCACGTGGCCAAAGGTTTAAATAGAAATACTTAAATCAAGGCTTTGAAAAATCAGACTGCTTTAGAAAAGAGATGCTAGGGCTGGAGAGATGGCTTAGCAGTTAAGGCGCTTGCCTGCGAAGCCTAAGGACTCATGTTCTGCTCTCCAGATCCCAGTTAGCCAGAGGCACAAAGGGGAGGCAAGCGCAAGTTCACACATGCCCACTAGGTGGTGCAAGTATCTGACGTTTGACTGCAGTGGCTGAGGCTCTGGCCTGCCAATTCTCTCTCTAAAATTAAAAAAAAAAAAAAACCATTAAAAAAATGCTAGCATTTCTGTTTTGGGCTTACACTTGATTGGGGATTTTGAAATCTGCTGATTGTGTATGTATGTGGAAGAGGTAGCATGTTTTTTTCTGGTTTGATGCCTTGCAGACAGGGTCAGAAATGGTTCAGACTTGGTAGAAATGCCCAGGTATATTGGATGAATGAAAATTATATAAACATGTTGTGTGCTGGTATGTTTTTATTATTTATTTATTTTTTTAAAATTTTTATTAACATTTTCCATGATTATAAAATATATCCCATGGTAATTCCCTCCCTCCCCACCCTATTTTTTTTTCTTAATCTCCGAGATAGGGTCTCACTCAAGCTCAGGCTGACCTGGAACTCATTGTATAGAGATTTGGAAATCACAACTATCCTCCTACCTCTGCCTCCTGAATGCAGGGATTAAAGGTGTGCACCACCACAACCAGCTTACTTGCTTTCTCTTTCTTTCTTTCTTTTATTTTTTTTTAGAGAGAGAGAGAGAGAGAGAGAAAGAATTGGCATCCCAGGGCCTCAGCCACTGCAATCGAACTCCAGACACTTGTGCCACCTAGTGGGCATGTGCGACCTTGCACTTGCCTCATCTTTGCGCATCTGGCTTCCCGGGGTCTGGAGAGTCAAACATGGGCCCTTAGGCTTCACAGGCAAGCGCCCTAACCACTAAGCCATCTCTCCAGCCCTTTGTTTCTATTTTTAACCTAAACTTACCATAACATATAGAAACTGGACATAGTTTTTCTAAACACTTTTTATTGACAACTTCCATAGTTATAAGACAATAAACCATGATAATTTCCCCTCCCCCACTTTCCCCTTCACAAATCCATTCTCCATGATATTCCCTCTCTCTCTCAATCAGTCTCTCTTTTATTTTGACTTCATCATCTTTTCCTCCTGTTATGAGGGTCCTGCATAGGCAATACCAGGCATTGCAAAGTCATGGGTACCCAGTTCATTTTGTGTCTGGAAGACTGCGTTGTAAGCAGTCCTACCCTTCCTTTGGCTCACAGGCTTCCCACCACTTCTTCTTCACTGCACCCTGAGCCTTGGAGGGTGTGATAGAGATGTTTCAGTGCTGGATGCTCCTCTGTCACTTCTTCTCTGCACTATGGTGCCTTCTGAGTCATCCAAAAGATCACTGCCATCTGACAAGAGAAGCTTCTCTAATCCAAAAGTGGGAATAGCATTAATATATGGGTATGAACATTAAGAGAAGTGCTTACCGGGCGGTTTGGTAAGCATAATATATATATTTGGCAAGACACCAGCAGGCATTACCGCTGCCCCCTCCAGGGCTCATGACTTCCCTGTTGTGGGTTTTCAGTATCAGGTATGTATAGCTTCCTGTGGAGTGGGCCTCTAGTCCAATTAGTGAGTAGTTGCTTTTCCCCCATAACAAACATGCCACTATTGCACTCGTTGGCTCATTTGGCCTGGCTGTGCCAACTTCAGGCTTGCAGTGCCCACTGTTGTTTATCTCCACTGATGACTCCTCTCTCCCATAGGGTTGCATGCAGCATAGCTTTTTCCATCTTTCTATCATCTGGTCTACAGGGAGGAGGTTTTCAGCTCAGCTCCAGCTTGATTTCTCAGTGGCCTTGCAGCCCAAGCATATGGAGTCTTCAGCAATAGGGTCTTACCATATGTTCCTGGTGGGCAACCAAGAAGAGCCTTGGCAATGGCCTATAATTTTGGATGGCAGGGGCCATCAGAGACCTTCTTAGCCAACAATTCAATGGAAGGTATCCCATCCCTGGCACTGAAATTTTTCTTGTAACAATCTATGGCTTCTGGGTGCACCATTGTCCAAAAAAGTAGGTTTCCATATGGCCTATTCATACCCTCTTAAATTTTGATTAACCCACCCCCCTCCCTTCCTTTACTCAATCTGTTCCCCTGACCTCACTTAAGCCATTTTATCCCTAGCAATCTGTTTGTCTACTTACATATATACAATACCATTTTCTTAAGTCATCCCATCCTTTCCTTGTAGCCCCTTTCTGGTTTGCTGGCCTCTGCTACCAAGTTTCACCCTAATTCATATACAAGTATAAACATTTGTTAAAAATAAACAACTGACATACTTAAAGAGAGAACTCTGAAATCTGGTATAGGGGTGAAAGTATTGTCTGAGCTGGCTTCTCTAAGTCTTGGGATAACAGATTGCTGTAACATTCTCTCGAGACTCAGGTTATTTCCATACTCTGCTCAGCAGTTTCTTCCTCTGGTCTAGTGACAAGTGAGCTTTGCCTCTGAGAACCAGTACTATTCATATATTTTGTTTGCAGTAATAAGACAGAAGCAGGGCTGGAGAGATGGCTTAGCCCTTGAGGCATTTGCCTGCCAAGCCAAAGGACCCAGGTTCAATTCCCCAGGACCCACGTTAGCCAGAAGCACAAGGTGACACATGCATCTGGAGTTTGTTTGCAGTGGCTGGAAACCCTGGGTGCCCATACTCTCTCTCTCTATCCCTCTTTTTCTGTCAAATAAATAAACAAATAAACAGATAAAAACACAGAAGCAATACTGTAATAGGCTGGGCTCTTTGAAAGAGCAAACCTGAGAACCCAGTGTCTTTCTCTTTGTCTGAGGTTTGGGGCATGTCCCTGATGGTGGGTATATCATGCAGGATTAAAGACAGATATAGGTTGCATCCCTGACCCCACTACTTATGAGCTATGTCCTTGAGACATGATGTTTCATTTTGTAAAACATGATGACATTGGCCTTGCAATGCTGCTGTCATGATTACTGGAGCAAATAGGTGTGAACGTGCTACATGCAGTGCCCAGCACCTAGTAGTCAAAAAACCATGGCTATGGGCTGGAGATATGACTTAGAGGCTAAAGGCACTTGCCTACAAAGCCTAAGGACCCAGGTTCGATTCCCCAGGACTCACATAAGCCAGATGCACAAGGTGGTACATGTGTCTGGAGTTCGTTTGCAGTGGCTGGAGGCCCTGGTGTGCCCATTCTCTGTCTCTCTCTCTCTCTCTCTCTTCCTCCCTCCCTTTCTGTCCTTTCCTCTGCCTCTTTCTCTCAAACAAATAAGTAAAACAAAATGTTAAAAAAAAAAAAAAACATGACTGTGGTACATCCATTCTAATATAGCCTCTTAAAGGTAATACCTACAAATCTTAGAACTAGATTCAGGTAAATTTGGGTTTTTTTTTTTTTTGGCACTTTGTGCATCTGGCTTTACATGGGTACTGGGGAATCGAACCCAGGCCTTTAGGCCTTGCAAGCAAGTGCCTTTGACCACTTAGTCATCTCTCCAGCCCAACAATCTTTGTATGTGTACATAATGTCTTTTGATCACAGTCCCCTCATATTTCACTTTCTTTTGTCTCCCTTTCCTCATTTCTCTTCCACTGAATCCCTTCTTTCTAGTCTCTCTTTATATTTTGATATTTTGTATTTTTTTTTTTTTTTGCCTTCTGTTACCATTCATGCTGAAATGTCGATAGGTCCAATAAAATGCAGGTCTTGTGCAAGTAATGACAGCTGCTGTGAGGTCACAAACGTAGCAGCCACTTCCATGTCCCAAAGATAGCATTTCAAAGCACTCCTCCACATCCTCTGACCCTTACATTCTTTCCGCCTCCTTTTCTGGAATGTTCCCTGAGCACGGGGGGGGGGGGGGATAGAAATGTCTCACTTAGTACTGAGCACTCAACTGTTACTTCTTCTCAGCACTCTGGATTTTGAGTCTCCCCAGTGTTCACCACCATCTGCAAAAAGAAGCTTCTCTGACCACAGTTGAGATGAGCATTGATCTGTGGTCATGAACATAAATGTTTAAAGGACAACTCAACAGGCATAACATATCCTTCTTGGCAAACAACAATAGTAGCTTCCACCCTAGGGCCTATGACAGTATCTGTCATTGGTTTCGATCGCATTTTCAGTACCAGGTAATAAAATCCAATCAAAGAGCACGTGGTTACTCCCTAACAGTCATGCCATTATTACACCATTCAGCACATCTTACCTGGCTGGCTGTGTTGCTCACAGAGTCTACTGCTGGTTAATACTATTGATGATTTTTCATTCCCAGCAGCCTGCATAGCACTTCCCAGCATTACTGCAGCTAGGGAGCAAGGAGAAAGCTTCCAGCTCAATTTTAGCTTGATGTCTGAGTCCTGCAAACAAAGCTTTGGTGTCTTTAGCAATAGAGCCTTACCGTCTAGTCACAGATCTCTTTTCTATTGCATGTATATGTATGTTGTGTGTGTGTCCACCTCCTTTGAGACAGGTTCTTTCATTGGCCCTGATGTCACCGAATAGCTCCCCCATAGCTCAAGATGTCTCTGAACACCTTTGGACTGCAATTCAGATTGGCCCCTAAACACACCTTTGGGCTGGATCTCAAGATCTGTCCCCCAGTGACACCTCCTCCAGCCAAGGTGGGCTGGAGTCCCAACTTACAAGCTTTAGTAAAACACCTGAAAAAGCTGGGCGTGGTGGTGCACACCTTTATTCCCAGCACTTGGGAAGCAGAGGTAGGAGGATCGCCATGAGTTTGAGGCCACCCTGAGACCACATAGTGAATTATAGGTCAGCCTGGGCTAAGGCGAGACTTTATCTCAGAAGACAAACAAACAAACCCTGAGTCTATGTGGGACAGACATTTAAACTATCACACAGTCCGACAGAATACTAAAAAAGAAATATCCCTTCCTACTCTGCCAGAGTTCATTTGTAGTGGCTGGAGGCCCTGGTGTGCCCCTATTCTCATTCTCTCTCTGTCTCTCACTGTCTCCTTCTTCCTCTTTCTCTCTGTCTCAAATAAATAATTTTCTTTTTTAAAAAAAGATATGTCTCACTTAGTACTGAGCACTCAACTGTTACTTCTTCTCAGCACTTTGCGTTTTGAGTCTCCCAGTGTTCACCACCATCTGCAAAAAGAAACTCCTCTGACCACAACTAAGATTGCCTTACCAGTGTTGGGACCCCCATGATTAAGGCATGGAGAGATGAGCACCCAAGAAGCAGGAAAATGATAGAGAAAGCCACCCCTCCCCATAAATCTCTATTTATTGGGTTCAGGAGGATGTCTCAGGAAGAAGTTGATACACCCAAGTAGAGCTTGGTCTGGCCTCAGGAAGAGATCCACACACCTGGGTAAGGTGTGTGTGTGTGTGTGTGTGTGTGTGTGTGAGAGAGAGAGAGAGAGAGAGAGAGAGAGAGAGAGAGAGAGAGGGAGAGAGAGGGAGGGAGGGAGGGAGAGAGAGAGGGAGAGATCCTTTCACATTCCTGTCTTGTGAGCCTTCCCCAGCTGACTGCCTAATAAAGCTACCTGACTAGTTCCCTCTCACTGCCTTCCATTAACTGCTTCTGGTCAGGTATTTTGTTCCAGCAATGAGAGAGTAACTCCTACAGTCAGAGAGACCTTGATCCTGGCACAGACTCTTCCGCTTAGCATGTCAAAGCGCCAACAGTTCAGGTATTTCTCCTTTGAAGTTCCAAAAGTTACATCACAGATTCTCTAATTTCTCTCTTAAAGCAACATGACTGTGAAACTGTTTACAGGACTCTAGCTTCACTAGAAAATAGAAAATGGACTGGGCAGATAGCTTAGCAGTTAAGGCACTTGCCTGCAAAGCCAAAGGACCGAGGTTTGATTCCCCAGGACCCATGTAAGCCAGATGTACGAAGTGTTGTGTGCATCTGGAGTTTGTTTGCAGTGCCTAGAGGCCCTGGTGCACCCGTTCTCTCACAATCCATCTGGTTCTTTCTTTCTGTCTCTCTCTCAAATAAATAAATAAGAACTTAAAAAAGAAATAAAATAGAAAGAATGGTTCCTGTGCATTTTATAAGTACCAATTCAACATTTATCACATGCCAGTATGGGAAAGCTGAGAGAGCATTTGGATTTTTGCATTTTTGGTGTTTCTTCAGGTGGTACAGAGAATCTTCAATTCCATTTCTGGCAGTTCTTACAAGTTGAAGTACATCTCATATCAAACCAAGAAACAAAGAGATCATGAAATGAGCAAATTAGAAGAAAATTAAGCACACATGCAATTATCTCTGAAAAATCTCTAACCACCCATTAAGCATAGGACACACAATTTTGTGTGTGCTACCCCAAAATGGTAATTCCTGTGCATACTAAATTCGAGACCCGCTGAACTAGACTAAACGAAGGATTACCAGGAAAATCTGTAGGTTGATTGCAGGAATTAAAAAATTTTTTGTTCATTTTTATTTATTTATTTGAGAGCTACAGACAGAGAGAGAAAGAGGGGGAGAGAGAGAGAGAGAGAGAGAGAGAGAGAGAGAGAGGGGGGGGGAGAGAAAGAGAGAGAGAGAATGGGTGCGCCAGGGCCTCCAGCCACTGCAAATGAACTCCAGACATGTGCGCCCCCTTGTGCATCTGGCTAACGTGGGTCCTGGGGAATCGAGCCACGAACCGGGGTCCTTAGGCTTCACAGGCAAGCGCTTAACCACTAAGCCATCTCTCCAGCCTGATCGCAGGAATTTAAATCATGTGGTCCTTGAGATGACAATCAAATCACTAGTGGTAAGTGGGATGGGCCAGGGAGCTCCAGTGTCCCTGCCTGCTTACTTCAGTCACAGCAATTGCCTAAGTCTCCAAACCTTCATGTGTCTTCATTGATTTGTTGGAGGCTATGTACGCAACCATGGAGCCATATTCCTTCTTCTTCTTCTTCTTCTCCTCCCCCTCCTCCTCCTCCTCCTCCTCCTTCTTCTTCTTCTTTTTGGTTTTTCAAGTTAGGGTTTCACTCTAGCCCAGGCTGACCTGGAATTCACTATGAAGTCTCAGGGTGGCCTTGAACTCACAGCGATCCTCCTACCTCTGCCTCCCAAGTGCTGGGATTAAAGGCCTGTGCCACCACGCCTGGCAACATGTGATTTTTTTTTTTTTTTTTACTGCAAGCATAAATTACAAGCTGCACAGGTCTTTTGCTTTGCAGTTTCCCATGAACCTTTTCCCTGTTTTGAATTTCTTGAACATTTTCTATAAATGCCAGTGACCGAATGACTTTCTTCTCCAGTATCTCCCCTATGCACGTGTTCCCATATCCCTGGGAGACATGTATCTCAAAAATCCATAATACCTCTGTGAACAACAGCTACATAGGTGTAGGATACTACATCCTCCTGACCCTTGATCTTTGTCTCCTCCTGACCCTTGACCTTTGTCACCTGCCATCTGCTTTTTTGGGTTTTTCAAGGTAGGGTCTCACTCTAGCCTAGGCTGACCTGGAATTCACTATGGAGTCTCAGGGTGGCCTCGAACTCACGGCAATCCACCTACCTCTGCCTCCCAAGTGCTGGGATTAAAGGCGTGCGCCACCACACCCAGCTGCTTATTTTTTTAATGTCTGACAAACGTTTATCTTTATGTCTTGATTTTTTCCCTTTTTGACAAGTTAGTGTCTTTGTTTTTCCAATTTTATACTCCATTAACTAACCACAGAATTCTTGCATGTATTACTTTCTTCCTTTCAAAACCACTCCTGAGTACATGCTACAGATTCCTGAAAGAAGTCTGAGAAAATTATATTTAGGTGCCTATCTGACAGTTCTTCCTGGCTACAGCAGGTATGATAGATATTTCTTCACCTGGCAAGGCCCAGACCCAATACTTTCACCAGCTTCTACCAATTGCCCACATTACGCATCTCTGAGCGTTGCCCAACACTTCCTCCAGTCTAGCATTCCGCTTCACGTAGAGCATCATGGGATGGGCTATCCTCACTATCATCCCAGATGCTGTGACTCTTCTCTTGGGGAGGTTTGAATGTGAATGCATGTCCCCCAGAGCCTCGGGGACTTGTTATTAAGATTGAGCTTGCAACTCAAGTCTGCAGCAGCCCTGCCTGAGGAGATGTCATTGCAGGTGGATCTTGAGAGCCAGCCCTGCTGGGAGCACTTTGAACTCTGGCTGTTTGTGCTTACTGGTGTTGACTCTCTCTCTCTTTCTCTCTCTCCTATGGATGTATGCTGAAGGAAGACAGCTTCCTCCACCACGATGAAGCTTCTCCTGGAATCTGTCAGCCTGAAATAAACCCTCTCCTCCCATAAGCTGCTTCTGGTCAAGGGTTTGTCCCAGCGATGAGAAGGCAGCTGCAACACGTCCGCCCCCACCCCCCATGAAGTCTCCATTTTTCTCTAGTTTATGTTTAATCACTCATCTGAGAAGCCATGCAAAACTCTTGAGAGTGTCTAAATTCAGCCTACAGATATCAGTTCAATCCATTAACATTTCATAAGACACGCGCCCGACGTGGTTTACCATGTTCCTCTTCATTTGGGAAATCTCAGAATTTAATGAACAAATTACGCAACTAGTTCAACCACAAGTTTATAGATTTCCACAAGCTCTCTCGACTCAGCATTCCTCTATAGAAGCCAAAGTCTTTTAAATTTTTATTTCTGCCTGCATATGTGTGAGGATATGTCACAGCACACTTGTGGGTGTCAGAGGACAGTCTTGAGATGTCTACCTGCCTCTGCTGTAGGTGTGATGGGATCATGATGCATGTGCTACTTTGCATCTGGCTTTACGTGGGTGCTAGAGATGACCAAATTTGGGTTGGTGCAATGTTCCCTGAGCGCCAGCAGATGTAATAGACATGAGTTGTTCAGTGCTAAGCACGGGGTATTCTCTTTGGGTCATTTTCGTAAGTCTCGGATCTCCTTGCACTTCCATCTGTAAAAAGAAGTTTCTGGGCTGGGGAGATGGCTTAGTGGTTAAGGCGGTTGCCTGCAAAGCCAAAGGACCATGAATCGATTCCCAGGACCCACGTAACCCAGATGCCCAAGTTGGCACATGCGTCTGAAGTTCGTTTGCAGAGGCTAGAGCCTAGCGTGGCCATTCCCTCCATCCCCCCTGCATCTTTCTCTCTAACTCTCTCAAATAAAAAGATTTTAAAAACTTTCTCTAATCAAAAGTGAGTTCAGCATCAATTAAAGGGGATAAACACATACCTTGGGAAGGCTTTTTGATGGGCATAATGTCTCCATTTAGCCAAAGTACAGTGTATTCCTCTGAGGTCTATGACCTTCATATATATATATATATATATATATATATATATATATATATATATATATATATATATATTGCAATAAGCTTTTGACTTGGGTCTCAGTACCAGACATGAATTCCCTTCCACGGAGCAGGTCTCAGATCTAATCAGAAAGCAATTGATTATTCTTACAGTCTCTGCGCCCCTCTTGCATCTTTCCTGGCTGGTTAATTTCGTAGCTTGCAGAACCCACGGCTTGTTCAGTCTGTAGATGACTTTTCTCCCCAGCGTCTCTCATAGCTCTTTCCCGCACTGTGACAGCTAGCCAGCAGGGAGATGGTTTCCCTCTCAGTTCCTGCTTGGTAGGTCACTTTTAATGCTGTATTATAATCCAATATATTCTTAAAATAAGTCTTCTATTGGCATGCATTTAGGTTCTTTCCATTTGTACCATTATAAATCACCCATGGCTAGTTACAGTATTTGTCTACACAGCTCTCCACAGCATGAAGAGCTGACCTCTCTCTTTCCTTCCTGAATCTTTGTCCTTTCCCAAATACCATGACCTGCAAAACATGTGCTCTCCAAGGTCCTGAAGTAGACTGTCACCTCCCCCTTGTGGCTATCCCCCTCCTGGAAACGAAAGAAGTCCTCTTTTTCTTTTTTGGTTTTTGGAGGTAGGGTTTCACTCTAGGCCTGGCTGACCTGGAATACACTATGTCGTCTCGAACTCACGGCGTCTCCTCTACCTCTGCCTCCCGAGTGCAGGGGTTAATGGTGTGCGCCACGAATCCTGACGAAAGAAGTCCTCTTCTTTCCTTGTCCTTCTCTTTCCATAGTCATCTTCCCTTTCCCCTCGGGGTTTCTTCTGATGTCTCTTCCACATGGCTCATCGGTGGCTGTCTTTCCACTGTGTCTCCGTGATGTCTTTCTCTGTTAAGCGTCTGTATCAAAATCTCCTCTTCATGAAAGGGCACCAGCCATGTCCAGTCAACCTCTTGTACCCAGGACCTTATTAGCTTAGTTATTTCTCTGAGGAACTTCCCTCCTCATCCACATGCACATGAGCACACACCATACGTCACACACACCACACCACACACGTGCTCTGCACACCAATCACCAAAACAGAAAAAGAGGGGGAAAAAAAAGAGAGAGAGAGAACCTTGAAATATGTTCAGAGCTGAAGGTGTCAGAGAGAGATTGAGCAGCCAGGTAGGTGGGCTATGGCAGGAGCAAAGAGAAGTGAACATTTCCTAAAGGAAAGATTGATCTTTAGTATAAAATGCTCGATACGTAAGGACTGAGGAAGAAAAACGAACCATTGGATTTAGTGGCAATGAAGTGCTAATCTCTTAAAATATGATTATGTTTTCATGGCAGAAACTGAGCTGGGCAGAGACAAAATAGAGACAGGTTTCAAACAACTTTTCATGGTGTTTAGTTTTTTTTTTCTGTTTTATTAGTTTATTATTTATTTATTTGAGAGAGAGCACCAAGGTTCTATCTCCCACTGGGCATGGTACTACATGCCTATAATCCTAGCACTCAGGAGGCAGAAGCAGGGAGATCATGAGTTTGAGGCTAACCTAGACTTTCAGTTGAGACCCTATCTCAAAAATGGAGGGAATAAGCGGCTGGAGAGATGGCTTAGTGGTTAAGCGCTTGCTTGTGAAGCCTAAGGACCACGGTTCAAGGCTTGATTCCCCAGGACCCATGTAAGCCAGATGCACAAGGTGGAGCGTGCATCTGGAATTCGTTTGCAGTGGCTGGAGGCCCTGGTGCACCCATTCTCTCTCTTTCTCTCTGATAAATAAATAAAAATAAACAAATTTTTTAAGTGGAATGAATAAAAATAATGTACAGTATATATATCTTTTCATTTATGTGTGAGTATGAAAATATTACAATGAAACATTATTTTGTGTTCTGACTATAAATAAAATAAAAACTGGGCTGGAGAGATGGCTCAGTGGTTAGCACTTGCCTGTGAAGCCTAGAGACCCCAGTTTGAGGCTAGATTCACCAGGATCCACTTTAGCCAGATGCACAAGGGGGAGCACACATCTGGAATTCATTTGCAGTGGCTGGAGGCCCTGGCGTGCCCATTCTCTCTCTCTCTCTATCTGCCTCTTTCTCTCTGCCTGTTGCTCTCAAAAAAAAAAAATGAAAATGAACAAAAAAATTAAAAATAAACACTGAAAATAAAATTTTAATTCTTTCACTAAAAAAAACCCTGTAACATTCTGGGACTTAGGACATATGAATTGGGGGGTTGGGAATACAATCTAGCCCATAATATTCTTCCACTGTGTTCTCCTTTTATTCCAAATATCTGCTAGTGATTCCCACTTCTGTGAGATTCTCTTTGCCTTACAGACAAAAGGATAGTTGATGAGACATGCTCAGATGGGAGGGATCAAGAGGAGAAATTTCTTGAGCTGCAGAGGATTTTCTAACTCACTTTGCTTCCTCATGCCCCAGTACACCCGTCACACATGCATACACAACTGGACAGGTGGATGATCGAAGCCTAACTTCACCCCTCGTAACCTAAGCTCAAAGCTTGGGGGCCATATTGCAAGAAGTCAGTCCCACCACTCTGGGGCTCAGAAACCACAGTAGGTTGCTAAATATCACTTGTATTGATTATAGACTATCAATCTTTTCCCTTTAGCAAATACCATTCATCTTCATGATAATAAGACATTCACTGTTACCTGTCTGTAACATATTCTACAAACATCCCCAAATTTCAGAATTCACATTGGATATTGCCAAGTCAATGTCCCAACTCAACAGATCCACCATTGTCCCAGTCAAACTATTGTTACTGAGATAGTCCTTTACAATCCCAGGTTTGAATCCTTAGAGTTGTTTCCTCCTCTTCCTTCTCCTCTTCCTTTTTCTTTTTAACTTTTGAGGTAGGATCTCACTCTATACCAGGCGGACCTGGAATGTGGGTAGTCTCAGGGTGGCCTTGAACTCACAGTGATCCTCCTACCTCTGCCTCCTGAGTGCCGGGATTAAAAGCAAGTGCCACCACGCCTGAGTCCTTTTCGCTTGGGGGGTGGGGTGCATGTGTGTGTGCTCATGTGTGGGATTGTGAATATACACATACCATGGCATGTGAGGAGAAATCAGAGGACAATCTGACAACTTTCCAGTGTTGGTCCTTGTTTCCACCTCATCTGAGACAAGAGTATCTCATTATTCAGGGCTCCATTTGACAAGCTGACTGGTTTGTGAGTTTCCAGAAAATTCTTGTCTTTACTATCCCAGCTCATTGTAGATATGCTAAGATTACAGAAGCCTGCCATGGGCTTCTAGCTTTTTGTTTGTTTGTTTTCCAAGATAGGGTATCGCTATAGCTCAGGCTGACCTGGAATTCACTATGTAGTCTCAGGGTGGCCTTGAACTCATGGTGATCCTCCTACCTCTGCCTCCTGAGTCTGGGATTAAAGGCGTGTGCCACCACACCAGGTGGGCTTCTGGCTATTTATTTTTTTACGAATACTTAAAAAAAATTTGTTCATTTATTCGAGAGTGACAGACACAAAGAGAAAGGCAAAGAGAGAGAGAGAGAGAGAGAGAGAGGGAGAGGGAGGGAGAGAATGGGTGCGCCAGGGCCTCCAGCCACTGCAAACGAACTCCAGCCGTGTGCGCCCCCTTGTGCATCTGGCTAACGTGGGTCCTGGGGAATCGAGCCTCAAACCAGGGTCCTTGGGCTTCACAGGCAAGTGCTCAGCCGCTAAGCCATTTCTCCAACCCAGGCTTCTGGCTTTTCATGTGTGTTCTGGAGATTTGAACTCAGGTGCTTATGCTTATGCACCAAGCACTTCATCTGGTGAGCCATGTTCCTGGACTGTTTTTTGAGAACTTCTTGTGCTTCCAATTACACATGGAATTAGATGCCAAGACCACAGAATGGTGATTCCCACAGTATAAATGTGAGTTTCTCAGCCTCACACTCCACAATTCTAATTCAATCAGGTCTGAAGTGGCACAGGAGTCTCTCCAGATGGTTCTCATGAAGGTTGGTGATGGACCATACTTCATGAAATACTGCACAATTAAAAATTAAGTGTGGACTGCACTTTAAAAAATTCTGGGGGCTGGAGAGATGGCTTAGCGGATAAGCGCTTGCCTATGAAGCCTAAGGACCCTGGTCCAAGGCTCAATTCCCCAGGACCCACGTTGGTCAGATGCACAAGGGGGCGCACGTGTCTGGAGTTTGTTTGCAGTGGCTGGAGGCCCTGGTGCGCCCATTCTCTCTCTCTCTCTCTCTGCCTCTTTCTCTCTCTGTCACTCTCAAATAAATAAATAAAATAAACAAAAAAATTTTAATTAAAAAAAAAGAAATTCTGGGCTGGAGAAATGGCTCAGCTGTTTAGGCACTTGCTTATAAAGCCTAAAAGCCCAGGTTGGATACCCCAGTACCCACATAAAGCCAGATGCACAGAGTGGCTGTGGCAAGAGGCCCTGGTGCCTCCCTCCCATCTCTCTCTGCTTGCAAATAAATAAATAAAAATGTTTAAAGAAATTCTGGAGTTTACTTCCAATCATGCCTTCCTTTTCTTTTTTAAAAAAATATTTTATCTTTTAAAATTTATTTATTAGAGTCAGAGAGGGAGGGAGGGGAGGGAGAAAGAGAGAGAGAGATAAGAGAGAGAGAGAGAATGGGAACACCAGGGCCTCTAGCCACTGCAAACGAACTCCAGATGCATGCTGTGCCTTGTGAATCTGGCTAACATGGGACCTGGAGAATCGAACTGGGGTCCTTAGGCTTCGCAGGCATGCGCGTTAACCGCTAAGCCATCTCTCCAGCCCTCTGCCTTTCTTTTCTTAACTCTACCTAATACAGATTGCATTTCCTTTTACCTGGATTATTTTAGTGGTCTCCTAACTCAACTGTGTAGTTTCCTTACCTTATGTCAAATTCAGTTTATCTTGCCATCACCCCTCTTCCATGGCTCAGGCTGTCCAGGCTAGGCTCCTAGGCCAGGAGATTGAGAACCCTGGTTTTCAGATCCTCTTCTTCCTGCCATGTTTCCTACTTTGTCACACATGCTAGGACCATTACTCTTCCAGGACAATATAAATTCTCCTGCCTTGTTGCTTTGTGCACCGTCATCTACCTAAAATTTCCTCTTCTCTTACAAACAGCCGCCCATCAAAATCCCACTTCTAAGCCAGGCGTGGTGGCGCACGCCTTTAATCCCAGCACTCTGGAGGCAGAGGTAGGAGGATCGCCGTGAGTTTGAAGCCACCCTGAGACTCCATAGTGAAGACCAGGTCAGCCTGGACTAGAGTAAAACCCTACCTTGAAAAACAAATAACCAAACAAAAACAAAAATATCCCACTTCCAATTTAGAGCTCATTTGTATTTTGTATTTTTTGGTTTTTCAAGGTAAGGTCTCACTCTAGCCCAGGCTGACCTGGAATTCACTATGGAGTCTCAGGGTGGCCTCGAACTCACGGCGATCCCCCTATCTCTCCCAAGGGCTGGGGTTTAAAGGCATGTGCCACCACTCCCGGCCAGAGCTCATTTTCAACAGGGCACTGTTCAATGAGCTCTCCCGTGTTTCTTAGGATGTCTGAAAGTAGGATCTGTGTCTTCACGTCTGTCCCATCTGCAACGCCAGCACGTACCTTCTTCCGAATAGTAGAATTCCAAGTAGTTGTTGAGTTCACTCCCTGGTAGGTCTTATCACGCTATAAATAGACTAGATTGCATTTCCCTAAATGTGTCTGCTGGCGAGTGCCACCACCACCATTGTACGTCACCCCTGCAGCCCTTTGGACAGCCTGCTACGTCTTTTGTACGGTTTGTCTCTATCAGCTTGCATTCTATTGCTTGGAAAGATACTGGAGCGGTCTGCAAACCAGATGAATTCATTGCTGCATCTCTTATTTCCACGTGTAAGAATGTCAAATAGGCCCTGTGCCAGGACTTCTTCCAGAGCAAATATTCTTATTTATATTTATCTGTTAAAAGTCATATCTGGGCTGGAGAGATGGCTTAGCGGTTAAGCGCTTGCCTGTGAAGCCTAAGGACCCCGGTTCGAGGCTCGGTTCCCCAGGTCCCACGTTAGCCAGATGCACAAGGGGGCGCACGCGTCTGGAGTTCGTTTGCAGAGGCTGGAAGCCCTGGCGCGCCCATTCTCTCTCTCCCTCTATCTGTCTTTTTCTCTGTGTCTGTCGCTGTCAAATAAAATAAATAAATAAAAATTAAAAAAAAAAAGTCATATCTGCTGTTTCCTTATTTTCTTCTCAGGAAGGCTTCACACTGTGAGGGCTTCTGTAATGTGTTCCCTGGGGCTGGGGGTGCGCAGGCAGAGACTCTACCATAGTCACCTCCGGCCCTTAGCATAAAACCTTGCATAAATCTGGTTCAATAATATTGTCTGAGTGGATGAACATAAGAGGATTGGACAGGATGCTGATGTTGAAGGGGTAGTGGAGTCCCAGAAGTCAGATCGGGCCAGGGTGACAGAACCGGCTGGAGAATATATAAAGGTCAGCTTAAAAGGCCAAGTCTATGGCCATGAAATAGAGGCAAAGCTTGTGTTCAGGACCAAGGAGACCAGGAAAAACTTCAGAAAGCAAATCAAGACAAGTACCATGACATTAATAACAGGGACTGCAAAGTGGTATTATCAGTTCTCTGTGGGAAATTAAATGGCTTGAAATCATCAGTGTTCTCTCTTCTAAACAAAGAGAGAGAGAGAGAGAGAGAGAGAGAGAGAGAGAGAGGAAGAGACGAAGACAAAGATAGGGAAGGGAACCACCAAAGGGGGAAAGAAGGAGAGAGACACGGGGAAGTAAAAGGAGGGTGCATGGCTGGAGAGATGGCTTAGCAGTTAAGGCACATGCCTATAAAGCCTAAGGACCCTGGTTCGATTCTCCAGGTCCCATGTGAGCCAGATGTGCATGGTGGCACATACGTCTGGAGTTCGTTTGCAGTGGCTAGAGGCCCTGGCATGCCCATTCTCACTCTCTCTCTCTCTCTCTCTCTCCTCCTCAATCTGCCTCTAATAAATAAATAAAAATAAAATCTTAAAAAAAAAAAACAAAGAGCAGGGTGCATATGATACATATGGAGGCAAATATAATGGAATCCATTATCTCATATCCTAACTAAAAATTAATAGGAAGAAGGATGACAATAATCATAAGTTGTAAGAATTAAGGCATCCACAAATGCCTATTGAGTGACTGCCGTATTTGATGATCTATTCAAGGCTCTGAGTGTCTCAGTCCATCTGTTTTCAGCACTTTTCCATATGCTCCTGTCATGATGCTCCACCCTCACCAGAGACCCAAGCAATGGGACTCCTCGAAATTGACCTTGGATTGGAACCATCAGAACCATTAGCTTAAAAAAAAAAATATTAGCCGGGCGTGGTGGCACATACCTTTGATCCTAGTATTTGGGAGGCAAGAGGTAGGAGGATCGCTGTGAATTCAAGGCCACCCTGAGACTACATAGGGAATTCCAGGTCAGCCTGCATAGAGTAAAACCCTACCTCAAAAAAAAAAAAAAAGAAGAAGAAGAAGAAGAAGAAGAAGAAGAAGAAGAAGAAGAAGAAGAAGAAGAAGAAGGAGAAGAAGGAGAAGAAGAAGAAAACCAGCCCATTTCTCTTTATAAATTAAGACTCAGGTGTTTCTTGTGCCAATGGGAGGGTGACTAATACAACATTTAACCATAGCACCGAGAAATGAATAAAAAAGTGTGAACTTCACAGACAAAGTCACATTGAAAATCTAATTTTCTCTCCAGCATGACTCAGTTTTGGGTTTTTGTTTTGTTTTGTGTTAAGTATTATGGACGACATTAGAAAGCCTAAATAAATACCTGTGCTCTTGCCTTTTACTTCAAAAGATTGCCAATGGGTTATTCCAAGTGTGCTTCTTTCCTCACAAATCATGCTGTCTTTCCCCCTCAGACTGAAGGGTTTGCTGAAGAATCCAGTAAGCCATACGTTTATTTTGCTCAGCGCTCCCCTCCTTCCCTGGTCTGAAATTCAACAATACCAATTATCCTGGGCCTCACTGGCTTAAACGTCATCATCACTGTGAGTTACTTCAAAACTATCCAATGACGCTGCTGACTTCTACTGATACTCTGCCTCTGCCTAGTCAATATGAACAGCATCCAGCTCCCCCAGTCTGGCTGAGTCTTTGGCATTTTGGATGGAACCAGTAAATCAAAGAATCTCAGTGTTGAAAGGAACGTTCAGAACATCGAGCCAAGCTCTCCATCTTCTAACTGTGGGAATATTGACGCTCTTTCTTTCACATTTCCTTTTGATATCTGAGCACGAATTTTGAACCTCAACCGTTAAATGTTAACATTAATTCTCTCGCTTTGTCCTTTGGGAATGTTAAATAATTTTAGATTCTTACTTTAGACACCCTTGAAGATGCTTTTCTTTTTTAAAAATATTTTATTTCTTTACTTATTTGAGAGAGAGAATGGGTATACCAGGGTCTGCAACCACTGCAATTGAACTCTAGACACATGCACTGCCTTGTGCATCTGGCTTACGTGGGTACTGGGGAATCGAACCTGGGTCCTTAGTCTTTGATGCATGCACTGCTTTGTGCATCTGGCTTACGTGGGTACTGGAGAATCGAACCTGGGTCCTTAGTGTTTGCAGGCAAGTGCCCTAACCACTAATCAATCTCTCTAGCCCTTGAAGATGCTTTTTCAAATTATTTGGCCACCTCATTTCTAGGAAGTTTAGTATCCAGTAGAATTTGTAGCAAACAACTGCAAAATACATGACGTATTAACGGGACTAAAAGGAGAAATATGTGAAACCGCAATTGTAGTGGGGGCTTCAGAATCCCTCTCTTGAGGGTTGATAGGCCCACTGGACATAAAGTCAGAATGGGCACAGTAGTGATGAGTTTATATTTTGGAAATAATATTTGCAAGCAAGTGCCTTTAACTGCTGTGCTGTCTCTCTATCCTGGAAATAATATTTGAACTTTTAGAAATATTTGTCAATTTGCTAGCTATTATCTAAATACCATTTTTTTTATTTCAAAAATCCCTCACAAACTTGTTTTATTTTATTTTGTTGTTTGAAATACAAGCCATGTTCTCATTGCCTGTATTTATGCAACTGTTCAATCATACAGCAAATAATTATTGATGTTACTATAACCAAGATATTCCATCAGGCACTACCACTTGTATCACTGTTTTTGAAATATTTAATAATTAAATTCTGTATAGAAAGCTCTATTTAGCAAACATATATAATGAATAAAATAAACTGTTATAAAGCTATAGTATTATATTAGTCTGATGGGACTATCATAACAAAATACCATAGATTGATATTGAACAACACAGCTCCCTCACAATTCTGAAGACAAAGTCCAGAATCAAAATGCCAGCAAGGGGCTGGAGAGATAGCTTAGCGGTTAAGCGCTTGCCTGTGAAGCCTAAGGACCCCGGTTCGAGCTCAACTCCCCAGGACCCACGTTAGCCTAATGCATAAGGGGGCGCATGCATCTGGAGTTCATCTGCAGTGGCTGGAGGCCCTGGCGCACCCATTCTCTCTCTCTCTACCTGCCTCTTTCTCTGTCTGTCACTCTCAAATAAATAAATAAAAATAATAAGCAAAAAAATTTTTAAAATGCCAGCAAGGCTGATGACTTAGGACACCGGTCCTATTGGGCTAAAACCCCAAGTTTATGAACTAATTTAACCTTAATTACCTCTTAAAGGCCCTATCTTCAAAGCAATCCCAGTGGAGGTTAAGGCATTAATGTATAAATTAGCAGAGATTCCATTCATAACAAAGATTTTATCAGTTAAAAAACATCTTTTACTCCTGTCATAAACTCTCTGAAGAGATTTGTGGAATTACAGTTTTCCCCAGCACCCTATTCATCCATATAAGGAAAACGATCCAGGAAAAGAGATGGCTGTTTTGGCCTGGCCTTGCATGGGAGAGAACTGCAGTCGATGCATAATTAAAGTCTGCCATGGGCTCTTCCTGTTCATCTTCTCTCCAAACCTTCCTCTTCACATTCACCACAATTGCTACATCAGGGCTCCTGAACAAAATTTCCTGCCGGAGGATCCCAAACTTGACTTCCTCTGTGGTCCTGGGTTTATCAGAACCACTTTGAGATGTTTTATTATTTGTTCATGATATAGGCTCTTTACAGTTAGAAAAAAAGCATACACTGTACGATCTGTTGCTGCCAGACCCAGCAGATAAATCACTCCTCTCCCTGCACCATCTGTCATTTGAAAGGAATCTTGTATTTGCGTTAGAGAAGGATTCGCCAAGGTCATCGTTTCATCTAGAACACATGCTGTGTTGGAGGAGAGCTCCTGTTCTGTGATGTGGTTTTTCTCTCACCCGTCACCTCAAACTCTCTTTGTGGCTCAAGGGCTGATGTGTTCCGGAAGGTCTTGAATACAGCAACAGATCTGGCTAACCTATAAGCCCTCTGGTTCACAGTAAAAGAACCTCTGTGGGCCAGAACTTCATTTCTATCCACAACAGGTATCTGACCTCCAGGCAGATTACACAGATGTTGTCACAGTAAGCAAGCAAGGTAGTCGTAGCAATTTGCTGGCTACTTTTTTTTTTCTCCCTCTCTCCTCCTTTCCCTTCTTTTTTCTTCCTTTGACTTCCTCCATTTCTCCTTTCCTTCCTTCCTTGATTTCTTTCTTCTCTTTTCTTGCTCTCTGTTCTCCCTTAGATTTGCTACCCTGTAAGCTCGTATTATTTAAA
Source organism: Jaculus jaculus (assembly GCF_020740685.1). Lineage (NCBI taxonomy): Eukaryota > Metazoa > Chordata > Mammalia > Rodentia > Dipodidae > Jaculus > Jaculus jaculus. The sequence goes on from NC_059105.1 coordinate 161,269,213, forward strand.
CACTCCTGCCATCTGGTAATTGGCATTGCCACCATCATATCTGGCCTTGGATGCTACAGCTTGGTAAGTTTAATGGTTGGTTGGTTTGTTGCTCAATTAAATGGTGGATTTTTTTCTTGTCCATGCATGATGCTTGGTTCAATAACATAAGCACAGGATCTCTGAGTTGGGTGTGCTGGTCCTTAAACTCTCATTGCACAGAGAAGAGCTTTTGTGAAATGTTGTTGCCTTGGTTCCACTTTCAAAGACCCTGATTAAATTTGGTCTTGTTTTCAAAGATTCTCCAGGTGATTCTCATGGGGATCCAGGGCTGTGAATCTCTGGTTAGAGCTAAAATGTTGCCCAGGCAACCATTGATCTGATACTTAAATATCTCCCTCCGGGAACTGTATAATGATGACTCTTTTTCAGGTGATTTTCCTGAATATAGAAAGTCTCCATTGCTACTGGAGGGAAGCAGCAGGTAGTGGTTAGTATAGACGAGGGACTGCCTTTAAAGCGCCAGAAGAGGGCTGGAGAGATGGCTTAGTGGTTAAGCGCTTGCCTCTGAAGCCTAAGGACCCTGGTTCGAGGCTCGGTTCCCCAGGTCCCACATTAGCCAGATGCACAAGGGGGCGCACGCGTCTGGAGTTCGTTTGCAGAGGCTGGAAGCCCTGGCGCACCCATTCTCTCTCTCTCCCTCTATCTGTCTTTCTCCCTGTGTCTGTCGCTCTCAAATAAATAAATAAAAAATGAACAACAAAAAAAAATATTTTAAAGCGCCAGAAGAGCTTAAGTGGGGGTGTGGGTCTGATCCCCAACAGACACAAATTTCCACAGTGCTCAATGCTCAGCTATGTCCCTTCTTGAGGTGTGGAATACCTTCTCTGTCTGTCATTCTCAACAGGAGAAATTTGACCACCCCAAACTACATTTGACAATGGAGGTTTGGGGTTGTGGCAACCTGGGATGCTCTACTGATAATGTCATGGCTAGGGGACAGAGATGAAGTTAAAAATCTTATCATGCACAGGACAGCCCCCCCGCGACAAAGAATTGCTCAGCACAAAATGTCAGTGTCCCAGTGGCTAGAGCCTCGCTCTTGGATCCCGCTGCTTTGCAGAGAGCTGTCGTCCATCATTCATGGAATTAGTGCTGAAGTGTTTTCGTCTTGGTAAAGCACGATTCCAAGAATCCTTTTCAAACCCATCTTTTACTTTCTGTGTGTGTGAAGAGCTCTCAGTGTGTGAGCGTCCCATTTTTGCTTTTAAGAAATGAAGGCTGCTGCCTGACTGCCCACGCTGGCGAGGGAGAATGATCCCAGCACCAGGGCTGCCTTGCCATTTGCTGCTTTTTTCCTCTCTTGCCTGGCTGCCCTGCTGAAATGCAGAATTAATTGATGGAGCCCAGGCACCAAATGCAGGCTCTGTCCAGCTGGTTTTCACCAGGTGCTGCAGCCAACAGAACCAGCCCGGGGGGTGCAGGTCACTCCCGAAGATGTGCCCCAGGGCAGCTGGGTGTGGGAGCCACCAGCCTGGCTGGATGAGGCGGGTCGCCACACTGATTAATAAGTGTTGCTTTGACTCTGTGAACAGGGCTGATACTTGCTGATGTTTCTCCTGGCTTCCTCAGTTCAGTCCATTATTAAATTCAAGATTGTTGTGATTTAAACCGAACCATCAGACAGCCTGGGGACAAATGTAGGGTTTGGGGAAGCAACCGTACTGGCCATTGCATTTACCAAATCCAATCTCAGCTGGGGGCATTTGTGTCTCTCTGGAAGAAATAATTCAAAACTCAGGGGCTGGAAGCAGAAGCAAAGCCTTCCCGCTGTGTCAGAGCCCACACAGAGAGGCTGGCATGCCAGGAAGGGAGCTAAGTATAAATAGCATGAAAAGCAGCGTCAGTCAAAACTCACTGATGACGTGCCTGAGCAAAAGGGAAAAAGGAAACAAATAGCTTCTGAAAGAGAGAGCAATGGCTTCTTTTTATTTTTATAATTGAAAGTGCTAAGGAACAAAGACAATTTTCATTCATATAGCCTTAAATGTGTGCACGCGTGCACACACACACACACACACACACACACACACACAGACCTTTAATGAAATGATGGATAATCATTAATTTTAAAATAACAAAATCATAAGCAGCCAGAACCTCACAGAAAGAGCAGCTGTCCCTTTTCTTCTATGTAATTGAATCTTTTTTTTTTTTTTTTAAGAAAGTCTGCAGTTTCCCCTTGGTGAAGTCATTTTCCTGTGTGGGCATTTATTCTTTTGTTTTGTTTTCTTTTGTTTTGTTTTTCTTCAGCTTAGATGGAAACCATTTGAGATTCCAAAAGCTTCTCAGAAGAAAGTGGACTTTGTGAGTGTAAGTCAGTATTCTGCATGCTTGCCCAGTGCCCGCCTCAACTCGGTGGTGAGTGATCTAACCATCTGCAGGCTGAATGCCAAGCAGGAGCATACTTACCCAGAGGCGGCCCAGACAAAGCTACCTGCCCTGTAGGGGCTGGCGGATGTCTTACTTATAGGCACCCTATGGCTCTGACACCAAAGCGCACCCAGGAGCTATTTATCCCCCAGAAATGGTTATGGAGAGGGAACCCCTTCACATCCCTGCTTTTCCTTGGGCTAGGATAGGAGCTCTTAAACTAGTTAGGACACTCACAAGAGGGGATCAAAAGGTGGTAAGAGGAGCTAGAGAGATGGCTTAGCGGTTCAGCGCTTGCCTGTGAAGCCTAAGGACCCCAGTTCGAGGCTCGGTTCCCCAGGTCCCACGTTAGCCAGATGCACAAGGGGGCGCACGCGTCCGGAGTTCGTTTGCAGAGGCTGGAAGCCCTGGCACGCCCATTCTCTCTCTCTCCCTCTATCTGTCTTTCTCTCTCTGTCTGTCGCTCTCAAATAAATAAATAAAAATAAACAACAACAACAAAAAGGTGGTGAGAAGTGGTGGGAGGGTAGGACAAAAGGAAACAGTTGAAGATGGAAGGAGACCATGGTGGGGAAATATCCAAGCAGGGAGGAGAAAGGAAGAAGGGAAACAAAAACAAAATTTGTTTGAAAACACTATAATGAAGCCTAATTCTCCGGTCCATAAATAAACATAATTAAACACATCAAAAAAGGAATAGACGTTCTTAACCTTTTTGATCCCTTTGCTAGCCTGACCATACCTGTGCTTTTATTTATGTACTTGTTTTGATTTTTCTTGAGACCGAGTCTCCCTCTCAAGTCCAGTAACTCACTATGTAGCTCAAGCTGGCTTTGAACTCATAGCAATCCTCCTGCCTCAGCCTCTCGAGTGCTAGGATTAGAGGCATGAGCTGCTGTGTTTAGCATCATTTGTGTGTTTTAAATTTATTTATTTGAGGGAGTGAGAGGGAAAGAGGCAGTGAGACAGAGAGAGAGAGAGAGAATGGGCACACCAGGTCCTCCACCCACTGCAAACAAACTCCAGATGCATGTGCCACCTTGTGCATCTGGCTTACGTGGGTCCTAGGGAATTGAACCAAGGTCCTTTGGCTTTGCAGGCAAACACCTTAACCACTAAGCCGTCTCTCCAGCCCATCACTTGTGTTTTTAAATGGGTAAAGTTAATTACATTGAACTACAAAAAGACAATTACATCAAATTACAATGATAAAAATATTAATCAAAAAGAAATCGTATTTGTGGGAGAGAGGAGTCAGATTCATTAGTTGTGGAGCCACTGGTAAGCTGTCCATTCCACAGTAAATAACTTTCCAGCCATGATCATGCAAGCAACCCTAATTTAACACAATGAGTAAAAAAGACATGAAAGTAAGATGAGGATTCATAAGAAAAACTAAGGGTGATAGTGGAAAAGAGAGTGGAATAAGGGCTGGAGAGATGGCTTAGCGGTTGAGCGCTCGCCTGTGAAGCCTAAGGACCCCGGTTCGAGGCTCGGTTCCCCAGGTCCCACGTTAGCCAGATGCACAAGGGGGCGCACGCGTCTGGAGTTCGTTTGCGGTGGCTGGAGGCCCTGGCGCGCCCATTCTCTCTCTCTCCCTCTATCTGTCTTTCTCTCTGTGTCTGTCGCTCTCAAATAAATAAATAAATTAATTAATTAAAAAAAAAAAAGAGACCGGGCGTGGTGGCGCACGCCTTTAATCCCAGCACTCGGGAGGCAGAGGTAGGAGGATCACCGTGAGTTCGAGGCCACCCTGAGACTACATAGTGAATTCCAGGTCAGCCTGAGCCAGAGTGAGACCCTGCCTCGAAAAACCAAAAAAAAAAAAAAAAGAGAGTGGAATAAGAGAGGATAATTGCGGGGAAATAAGATCAAAATATATTATATACATGTATGAAAATATAAAATTAAAAAAACTAAATAAAATTTTCAAGAGATATTATATTTGACTTATATATATTGTTAATATACTAGGAAACGCTAACAGCTATGATATGAGCGTTAATGATGCTTTAAGACAGCTATAATATGTGAGATGGAAATGTCCATGATTTGTATCATGAACAATGTTACAGGCACTTCTAATGTCATTGTGGCTTATTGTTTGTGTTCATAATAGTCAAGGAAATGATACATTTTAGTCAGGTTAGTAAAAAAAATATATATATGAAAATGCTCCCGTCCTGATTCATGGGCCCAGAATAGAGTGATGTGAGCTCGGAGCAACAACTCTAACTGGTATAGCACTAACTGGAAGTTCTGCTTGCTGGTTACCAGTGTTGGGGATCTGGGGGCTCCTGTGTCCAGGGCATGTAGGTGATGGGACAGGGGGCTTTCAGGAGGTTGGGACCAACTTGGCTCATGACTTACTTAGGGACAGTGTAGGTACCCAGCCATAGGGCAAAGTGTTTAAATCACGTTGAAATCTTTATCTTTACTAAGTGTTCCAAATCCTGGGGGGACTTACTTCAGCAGACCTCCCCTCCCCCCGACACAAACTTTTGTAGATTAAGTTATGATATAAAAAGAAGCCCCCTAGTCATGTGATTGATAGAATTCTAAGAAGCAGAGCTCCATCTGCCTGGACTCTTTTGCCTGCAGATTCAGAGTGGACAGCAGTTGGGAGAAGGCCCTGTGTGTTAGGATTGCATGATCTGTGCATCCTGTGGCCACGCAGCAGAGGGAATTACAGCTGGTCACGACGTGTTCCTTCTGCCCCATTCTGGGAAGATTAAGTAGGCTTTTTCCAGGGGGATCTCAAACATAATAAAATGTCAGTTGTGAGCTCATTAAAAGCAATGACTTTTTTTTTTTTTTGTTTGTTTTTTGAAGTAGGGTCTCACTCTAGCTGAGGCTGACCTGGAATTAACTATGTAGTCTCAGGGTGGCCTCGAACTCACGGCGCTCCTCCTACCTCTGCCTCCTGAGCGCTGGGATTAAAGGCGTGCACCACCACGCCCCGCAAAAGCAATGACTTTATGTTAAGTTCATCTGATGTAATCATTAAAGCAGTCCAGACATAAGTCATGGCTGTCAGCTAGAATGAGCCACAACCTACCACGCACTAGTCAGTAAGCTCAGGCAGCCTAGATCCCAAAGGTCCCTCTGGTCTCAAAGGGAAGACCCTAGTAGAACTTCACCTGATGAGCCTCAAGGGACAGAGGGAGGCCTGGGTCCCTTGGGCATGACTTATTTTCACCCTCTACTGCCTCCCCCAGGGTCTGCACACCTTGTGTGGAGCCGGTGACATTAGGTCTAACCATGGGCTTGCTGTCCATATTTTCCTGTGCAACTCCTCCATGGAGGATAGGTAAGTAGCTGATGGCTGAGGCCTGACACCCCCATTCCCCAGTTCCTGTTGCCAGAGGGTGAAGGCCTTAGAAAGTCACCCATGCACAGACATACTTCTGTTTTCGTTGGTTTTCCCCTTCTGGGCAGTGTTGGTACATATATAGATTGTAATAAATATGCATTACGATGTTGACTGACCTTTGTGACAAAGACAAGAATATCACATAACAATGTAAGCAGAGAAGGGAGGATAAGATTCTATAATGAAGTAGTTCAAGAGATGTTTTTGACTTTAGGTGGGTTTGAGCCAAATATAGTTAATTTCGAAATTCCCTAGGGCTGCTCTGAAGTCCAGAGTCACGGCATGAGCAGCTGTGAGGGTGACTTGGTGGCAGAAAAAGCCATCAGACGTGGCTTTAACTCACAGCCAGTGGCTTTGTGTAAGCTTAATGCTCCTGAGCACAGGAGTTTTATACTGATTTTATAATTTAAAAAACCAGACAGCATTCTTTCCTTTTTCTTTGGAAAGAAGACTGCCATAGCATCTTTGCCCACAGCCTCTAGGGCTGCATTGCTGACTGCAGGAACTTGTACAAGGCATTCAACTTCTTGAGCCATGAGCTAAGGCCAAGATTAAGATCACAGTCCCATGACAAGGTACTAGAGACCTCCCTTTGGGTCCAGCCTCTCCATTCAAGCTACACTGGCCCTTTGATCTCTTTCAACCTTCCATGAGCTCTCTTGTCTCTCAGAGTACCACAACACTTGTTTCTTTTGCCTGACTGTCTTTTCCTCCTGCCTAGATGGTTCCTTGAGATCAGTTGTCAAATGTTACATCTTCAGGGAGGCCTTTATTATCTCCCCAAACCAGTGCTGGGTTCTTTAATTCTTTCATTCCCCTGAACTTGACATTCATAGTGTCACTGTGTTTGGAGTGATGTAGTTTTGGAACTTCATGTTTACTGTCCCTGACTGCCAGACTGAAAATTCTACAAGGGAGTTTCGACTTAACATTTTATACCCAGCACCCGGCATGAACCAATAATTTGTAGAGTGAATCAATTTGTCTAGATATTGTTAACACTGAAACAAAATCATCGAAAGTGCTCTGTATATTTCAGATGCTTTTACAATTCAGATGGAGACTTCCTGATTGGTAAGTCCTGAGGATTTCAGACCCCTTCATAATTAATTGATTCCCTAGCCCCAAGATGCAGTCCAATTCCTACATACTGTTATCCCTGTTTATTTTTATGAAATTCAATATATAGAAGAAAGTCTAGAAGCTACGGGTGGTCTGGAAAATATTGCTAGAATAGAGAAAAGTGCCTACTGTGGTTCCCTGGTCTCTCTGTCTTTGCCCATCTCTCCTGGGCCTTTGTGATGTGGGACACCTGGGCAACTTGAAGGAAACAAGGGTTGTGAAAGGTGACTAACTTACCATAACAAAGCTATGTTTCCTCTCCCCCCCCCCCCGTGTGTGTGTGTGTGTGTGTTTACATTATATTCACCTAAGAAAATCCCACCTAACATCAATAAGGGCAATTTGGATATATCTTCCGTGGGACCATCTAAAGTGTCAGGCTGGTCAAAGATTATTCTAGTTTCCCATTCTGCCTGCTGGCATCAGTTATCGGCATTCTGGACTGAACATTTCGATGTAGACATTAGGCATTCAAATGCCATCCCCTGCTGGATTGGTCGGAAGTGAATGGTTTTGGTTTTGTTTTATTTTTTTTTTTCCCCATCCTATTTTATGATCCTTGTTGGTCAATTCACAAGTGAGAATATATGAGCTCTCACCTCCAAAGAAATTCAGGTTCGTTTTGGAAGTTCTTTCAGATAGCAAAATAGCTACCTGAAGTTATCAGAATATACGCCTCAACTCCACCCTGGCCCACACATACCAGGAGCATGATTAAAAACTCTTTTTTATTTAGAATAAAAAGCAAAAACATCCCTTGAGTCTTCATGAAACAATTCTTGCATGGAAAAAGACTGCTCACCACTGGCCTGCCTTTTATTTTATTTTGTCAGTTCCCCAGAAAGGGAAGCTTCTCATTTACACCGAGTTTGGCAAGATGCTTGTACAGCCCAGCGAGATCTGCGTCATTCAGGTTGGTAATGGGCGCCTCTCCCCCGCTGACGCTCTCTAATTTGGGAGCCATCAGATGTTTCAGCTGCTGCTATTTCCAACTCTAAAATGTCTCTGTCGGGCTGGAGAGATGGCTTAACGGTTAGGCGGCTTGCCTGAGAAGCCTAAGGACCGCGGTTCGAGGCTCGATTCCCCAGGACCCACGTTAGCCAGATGCACAAGGGGGCGCACGCGTCTGGAGTTGTTTGCAGTGGCTGGAGCCCCTGGTGCGCCCATTCTCTCTCTCTCTCTCTCTCTCTCTCTCTCTCTCTACCTCTTTCTCTCTCTGTCTGTCACTCTCAAATAAATAAATAAATGAACAAAAAATATTTTAAAATGTCTCTGTCATGTCTGAGCACCAGGGAGGGGTTCAAGTTACACAGAAAACTGCCTCGGCTGAAGAAGCAGACTGGGTGCCTGTTAGACTTAACGGAGCATGTGATCACAAAATCAAGAGTTTATCGATTCACTTCTCTAAGTGTTTCTAGTCTGCTGGGCTGGAGATAGGAGATAGTGAAGGTACCCTGTCTTTATTTTTTTATTTTAAATTTTTCTTTGTTCTTTAAAGTTGGCTACTTTGGAGCCCAATAAGAGATTAAACTATTACAGGCTAGAGTCACAGGAATGATTGGGAGTTACATTTTTCTAACTCATCTTTAATCTACTTTCTCCTCAAGTATAGTTTAAGAAGCCGTATCTTTTCTTCTGCATGTGAGATTGGCTGTGGCTCTTAGCATTTTTTTTTTTAGACTGGCCTTTTTTTATGCAAAAGAGAGCAAGGAAGAGAGAGAATTGGGCTGGAGAGATGGCTTAGCGGTTAAACACTTGCCTGTGAAGCCTAGGGACCCCGGTTCGAGGCTCGATTCCCCAGGACCCATGTTAGCCAGATGCACAAGGGGGCACAAGTTTGGAGTTTGTTTGCAGTCACTGGAGCCCCTGGCGCATCCATTCCCCCCCTCCTCTCTCTCTTTCTCTCTCTCTCTCTCTCTCTCCCTCCCTCCTCTCTGTCACTCTCAAATAAATAAAAAGAAAAGAAAGAGAGAGAGAATTGGCATGCCAGGACCTCCGGCTGCTGTAATCGAACTCCAGAAGTATGCACCACTTTGTGCGTATACGCAACGTTGCATGCTTAGGTCACTTTGTGCATCTGGCTTACATGGGACCTGAAGAGTTGAACATGGGTCCTTAGGCTTCACAGGCAAAGCCATCTCTCCAGCCCAGCAGCTTCTTTATAACTACAAGGGTGATGTAAGATGGCATGTCTGTGTCTCTGTCTATTCTAGAGAGGAATGCGATTCAGCATTGATGTCTTTGAGGAGACCAGGGGCTACATCCTGGAGGTCTACGGTGTCCACTTCGAACTGCCTGACTTGGGACCCATTGGTAAATCTTCACTCTGAACCCCTAAGCTTCACTTAAGATATGGGACACAGATCATTACATCTCCCTTTCATTCAACTCCCCTCTTCAGAAAACTTCTCCGAACCAAGTACCTTCCCATAAAAATATATGCATAACAGAAAATGACCTGATTATAATTTTTTTTCAAAATAGACCAATGATGATTTTAAACAACAGGAATTTAATGTCTCTAGTTATACTCTACAGTGCACATTGCAAAGGATGTAGAAGTTTGCATTACTGTAGGCCAGGTCCATGAGGAACAGCTTCACTAGAGATGAGATTTGTTTAATTCTTTCTGTCTTTCTCTTTCTCTCTAAGAAAGAGACAGAGACAGAGAGAGAGAAAGAGAAAGAGAGAGAGAGAATGGGCACGCCAGGGCCTCCAGACACTGCAAACAAACTCCAGATGAGAACGCACCCCCCCCACCATGCATCTGGCTAACGTGGGTCCTGGGGAATCGAACTTCGGTCCTTAACCGCTAAGCCATCCCTCCAGCCCAATTGGTTTAGTTCTTGATGGGACATTAAGGAGAAATAATGAGGAGATAGAACAACTTGCAAAAGCATGTGAGTGAAAATGAGCGTTGGGAACAATCGTTTTTGTAAGTCAGTGGGTTGTGTGTGGACAACAAAGTGAAGACAGCCGCAAAAACATCCTGGACAGAGCTGGAGAGATGGCTTAGTGGTTAAGGCACTTGCCTGCAAAGTCTAAGGGTTCAAGTTTGACTCCCCAAAAGCCACATAAGCCAGACACACAAGGTGTCACCATGTGTACAAGGTGGTGCACGCGTCTGGAGTTGACTGCAGTGGCTAGAAGGCCTGTTTCACCAGTTCTCTCTCTCTCTCTCTCATAAAAATAAAACAAATAGGGCTGGAGAGATGGCTTAGCGGTTAAGCGCTTGCCTGTGAAGCCTAAAGACCCCGGTTCGAGGCTCGGTTCCCCAGGTCCCACGTTAGCCAGATGCACAAGGGGGCGCATGCGTCTGGAGTTCATTTGCAGAGGCTGGAAGCCCTGGCGTGCCCATTCTCTCTCTCTCCCTCTACCTGTCTTTCTCTCTGTGCCTGTCGCTCTCAAATAAATAAATAAATAATTAAAAAACAAACAAATAAATAAATAATGTCCTGGGCTTCATTGCTGTGGAATGAGAGAACGGACTGGGCCACAGTCTTAAGAGCATCACATTCCTCCTGAGCACACCCCACACACTTCACAGTGAAGTAGCTAGAAACCAACATCCCCTTGAGGTAGATGGAAACTTCCAGACACAAGCCCAAGTTCTCCCAGCCCCTATGGTGCAGGCAGCTGGAGGCAAGAGGTGCAGGAGAGAAGGGAAGGTCTTAGGAGCAGTTCTTTCAAAGCCTCCCTTAGAGAGATAGAGAGAGAAAAAAAGAACTGGTGAAACTGACTCTTATTTTTTATTATTATTATTTTTTTTTAATCTTTGGCCACACTTCCCAGTTCTTTCCTTTCTGTCAACAGCTTTTCAGAGCAAAACAGGGACAGGCCAGCATGTGCCTTCTGGTCACTCCCCTGGGGGATCCAAAGTATTCAGAGGAAGGTGGGAGGCAGCAGAGAGGCAGCTGGAGCCATGGGGGGCCGTCTGTCATCCTGCTTACCACCCACTCTCCCCACTTTGGTCTGGCTTCCTGCAGGCAACCTAGCTTCTGGGTTCCGAGGAACATGTACCCTCTCTGGAAAATATATATAATTTACTAACCAGCTGGGGGGCCTCATTTTTTTTTTTTAACCCCAGGAGCTGGAAATGATAAAACACTCTCCAGGTCTCTCCTCTCAGAGTTCAATTATGTTTCTGCACTTATGCTTTTCATATTTTGTCTTTTGACTTATTTTCTTTCTCTGGAGGGAACACTCACTCCCAAAGAAAGCTAAGTAGGCAAGTCCCAAATACTTTCTCCCTGACTGGCAGGCAGATTTTTTTTTTTTTTTTTTTTCAGGCTGGCTAGCAGTTATATAGACCTGGATTCTGAGTTCTGAGGAGCAGCGCCTGTCTGGAACAATAGCTATATAGCCTTTCTACCTGATGTCACAGATATATTCTAGGGGTTTTCTTTGGAAAGGCAGGGATTCTGTCAATCTTCTCTTTTCCACTTTCCTGGTTTCTTCCACTCCCTTCTCATTTATGTATATAATATGATGCGAGATAATATAATACATGTAAAATAGCTTTACTAACTAGAGTCACTTTGTAGTTTTAGAGAATGATGCTGGTGGTGAGTATTTTTGTATTGTCTTTATCCAGCCAAACACCTTGGGTCTTCTTACAAAGCTAGCCATTTCTGTGGTATTGGGGATTAAGCCTAGGGTTTCATTTATGCTAGGTAGGTTCTCTACCAGTAAGCCATATCCCCAGCCAGAGATCCAGTAAGTCTTTGGGAAATAAAAGCAATTTGTGCAGTGGATCTTGACACACATAGAAAAAAAATATATATATATATATTTTGTATTACTGTGTTCTAGGAGCAAATGGCTTGGCCAATCCTCGGGACTTCTTGATACCTGTTGCCTGGTATGAAGATCGTCAAGTGCTGGGTGGTTATACTGTGATTAATAAATACCAGGGCAAGCTGTTTGCTGCCAAACAGGTAAAATAAGAGTGTTGGTAGACAGAACAGTGAATGAAGAGTTATGGAGCACCTACTGATGGCCAAGGCTGGTGTTAGATACTTGATAGACATCCTTTTATCTTTATTTTTTTTATTTTTTTTATTTTTATTTTTTAATTTTTTTGTTCAGTTTTTATTTATTTATTTGAGAGCGACAGACATAGAGAGAAAGACAGATAGAGAGAGAGAATGGGCACGCCAGGGCTTCCAGCCTCTGCAAACGAACTCCAGATGCATGTGCCCCCTTGAGCATCTGGCTAACGTGGGACCTGGGGAACCGAGCCTTGAACCGGGGTCCTTAGGCTTCACAGGCAAGTGCTTAACCGATAAGCCATCTCTCCAGCCCCCTTTTATCTTTATTACACCACTAAGGCAAGGCCAAGACTCCTTTGGCCTTCCTCATAATCATAGAAACAGGCCAGGTAGCGATCATTAATTCACCAATGTCCCAGCAAGTGGTGGAGCCAGCGTGAAATCCTCCACGGTGGCTGCAGACGTTGGGCTTTTCTTGCTCATCCAGCAACAGGTCTCTATAAATAGCATGGGAAACAACATATAAGCTGCAAAATATATTCTCACAAAGAAAATCAGCCAAGGTCGGTATACCTCCGTGGTTAGTTAACATATTGAGCATATAATGTTAGAATGAATTAGACCTACAACAAAAAGAACCCAAGTATCTCTTCTGTGACCATGGTCTGCTTGCTTTATTTTATCTATGTGACTTACTGCCTATTTCTTTTCTTTTTTTTGTCCAGCCCATGTTGTTTTCCTTGACCAGCATGGACAGGTCATTCCCATCAACACAGACAAACTATATTTGGAACTTAAAATTAATTCCTGAAGCAAACCCATTGCCATCCTCATAATCTGAGGGCCAGGGTGTCTCCGAAGTGGTTCAGGGACCATTTGTATCAGAAACCCTCACAGACTTGTTTGAAAGGCACATACTTAGGTAATACCGCAACCTGTCAAAAAAAAAAAATAACTTCCGGGACCAGAGATAGAAATCTACATTTATTTTAAGCATGTTACTCAGATTACTTTTCAGTTTAATTTTAATTTTTTAAACTTTATTTATTTATGTATGTATTTGAGAGAGAGAGAGGAAAAAAAAAAGATGCAGGGAGAGAGAGAATGGGTGTGCCAGCCACTGCAAATGAACTCTAGACACATGCAATCTGGCTAATGTGAGTCCTGGGGAATCGAACTGAGGTCCTTTGGTTTTGCAGGCAAATGCCTTAACCACTAAGCCATCTCCCCAGCCCCTAATTTTATTTATTTATTTATTTTATTTTATTTTTGAGCTAGAGGGAGACAGAGATGGAAAATGGGCCCACAAGGGCCTTCAGTAGCTGGGAAGGGACTCCAGATGAGTGAGCCACCTTGTGGTGAATATGTGGTATTGCAACCTTTCGTCATGCTTACGTGGGATCTGGGGAGTCAAACATGAGTTCTTGCTAAGCCACCTCTCCAGCCTCAGATTGGTTTTTATGTATAGTTGATAGAGAACCACCATTCTTGAAGCAGCCAGCCCCACCTCTAGAGAGGTTTCTACCTCCCACCAGAAACCTGTGATGGTTACTTCCTGTGCAGAGGCCCACTGGTTCATTCTCCTTTGCATAATATGTGTGCTGGAAGGCTGATCTACGTGGCCAGTATCAACTCGGCTCTTTGGCCTTCAGGCTTTTTTTGGTGATTTTTAAAAAGATTTATTTTTATTTACTTATTATAGACAGAGATGGGAGCCGGGGCGGGGTGGGGGGAGGAGAAAGAATAGGCATGCTAGGGCCTCTAGCTATTGCAAACGCATCCCAGAGGCATGCGCCACCTTGTGCATCTGGCTTACATGGAACCTGGAGAATTGAACCTAGGTCCTTAGCCTTCGCAGGCAAGTGCCTTAACCGCTAAGCCATCTCTCCAGCCCGGTCTTAAAGCTTTTGTTGGGTTCAACCCAACAAAGGAAACTGAGGGCAGCATGAAAGACAAAGTCAGGTATTTTTTGTCGCTGCTTTCCTTTTCTAGTTAAGACTATTTCTGGTGTAATTTGGTTCCTGTGAGGTAACCTCAGTGTGCTGGAGCCGACTCTGTGCAACCTGCGAAAGCTGATGTGTGTGCACCTCTACATTACCCTTACGTGCACCCGCCTGCTGTTAGTACCCCAAAAAGAGATCGCTGTGTGTAAGAAAGAGCACTAAATGTTGTTGTTGCTGCTCCTATTGTTTTTCGCCAGAAAAAGAAGAATCAAAAGTACAGTGGTTGGGAGGAAAAAAGTCATGATGAAAGTATTCCCAAATATCAGCAAATGCTGCTCATTGGAGCTTTGTTTATTCAGAGAACTATTTATCAAATCTTTACCAACGGTACTCCTGAGAAACCCCTTCTTCATGGTTCTAGATCTGGCTAGAGTCCTGTAGCAATATTTCTTTCCCTTAGTTCTCACGTTCAGGAATGGCAATGTTTTTCCCACTGTTGTAAAGCTCAGATACCCCAATCCTATAATCATTCCACTTAGACCTAACTACACCTCTATGAGTAGACTACTCCTTAATGACTTTAGAATATTTGGAATTGGATCCTCTTTCTTGAAAGAAACCACAGCAATGGGGATAAACTTCCTACAGCAAAACACTGATCCTGCCCTACTCCCGGACAAAACCAAGCACATGACGTCTGAAGACTCAGACCCTTGAATTGGAACGCTTAGAGAGGTCTGCTTCCCTCCTGTGTACCAACATCCCAGGCATCGTGCCTACGGGAAACTCCTCTAGGCTAAAGAACTTTAGAGAACTCGTAGCACCGGGAAAGAGGGTAGTCCAGATTATCTCTAAAAGCTAGCATCTACGGATTCCCACAGTTAGGTTAAAAATGGTTGAGAGCCGGGCGTCGTGGCGCATGCCTTTAATCCCAGCACTCGGGAGGCAGAGGTAGGAGGATCGCCGTGAGTTCGAGGTCACCCTGAGACTCCATAGTGAATTCCAGGTCAGCCTGGGCCAGAGTGAGACTCTACCTCAAAAAAAACAAAACAACAAAAAAAGAAAAAAGAAACGTTTGAAAAGACACTGCCTGATAGATGTGCTGTGCTTTTGCTGCACATGTGATCAGAAAAGTAGCTGCAGTTTATTTACTGGGGGAAAAAGAAAAAGAGGGTTGGTGGCTAAGTCGGGGCCTGGGAAAGGGTTTGTGAACCAACCACAGAATCATTAAGAGTTCTTATGCTCCCAACAGATGGTGTACGATTAAATTTAGAACAATGTTCAACAAAGTGACTTATGCCGGTAATACTGGTGGGTCATAGCTGTGAAAATATTACATGCTAAGTTCATGCTATCCTGGATTTTGTGACTAGGATGTCTCACCATTCAATGTTGTGGCCTGGCATGGGAACTATACGCCGTACAAGTACAGCCTGGAGAACTTCATGGTCATCAACGCAGTGGCCTTTGACCATGCCGTAAGTCTGGTCAATTTGGGGGTCTTGAGGATAAGACATCCCTTTTAGTGGAAGGGGTTCACAAGTCCACGTGTGATGTTCACATATCTCATGTTTCCAAGGCCAACTTTGCGAGGCCTGGATATAGCCATTTCTCCTTGGTGAGGGAGTAAGTAAGATAGATAGTAAGGAAGCCAGGAGATACTCAACATTCATATCTTAGTTCTCTACAGTGGAACTACAACAACTACTATAGATGGATAAACACTTAAGAAAGAAAAAAAGGGGGTGAGGGGAGCTGGAGAGATTGCCTAGCAGTTAGGGCGCTTGCATGTGAAGCCTAAGGATCTAGGTTGGATCTTCCAGGTCCCAATGTAAGCCAGATACACAAGGTGGCACATACATCTGGAGTTTGTTTGCAGTGGCTGGAGGCCCTGGCATGCACATTCTCTCTCTCTCTCTCTCTCTCTCTCTCCTGCTATCTCTTTCTCTCTCTGTCTGAAATAAATAAATAAAAATAAATCTTTTTTTTTTTTTTTAGAGCTGCTTATGTTAGTGATGAAGGCAGGGGAAAGAAAAGGATGTTTTGTAGAGCTGGAGGTTTGTCCGTCGTGGAAACCCCAGCAATCTGTTTGCTGTGTGGCTGCCTCTGCCCCTGGCTGTGGTTGGAAGCGATGGAGCAGATGCCCTCTTCTACAGTTCCACACAAAGTTTAATGCTTGAAATAAAAAAATAAAAAAAAAACAAGCCTGGTATTTGAACCCGGTCATATTTTCAGTCAATTAGGGGCCCATAAATGGGTTCCGGGTCTACAGTTCAGGCCCCACATGACTGATAAAGTGCTTGTCTGAGATCCTGGGGAAAAGTTTATCTTGCAGCCTACTTCATAATAGATTAAGTTAACCCCCAAGTTGAGGGATAATTAAGGGCAGAAGCCAGAGAGCCAGAGATAGAAGGATTACTGTGAGCCAATTCTGCCTGTCTCTAGGGGAGGACAAAACTGCCTTCCTGAGCAACAAGAAGTCTTAATAAAATCAAAGGGGAAAAGAAAATCAAGATGCCAAGTTTAGAACAACACGGAAAAGCACCCCAAGACACTGATGAGGCTTTCAGCCTTACTCCCTTTTCTTTCCTGCACTAGTTTCGGACCATTTCCCATGGCAGATAAAGAAGTGTTAACTCTCCCAGCAGTAAGGGTTTTCTTTTCATCTGAATTTACACAGGTTCGATCTTGTCTGTATGGCTTCCATAGTCATTTTTCCAATATTCAGATATTATCATCCCACCAGTGCATTAGGAGATGCTGGCAGGCTCCCCGTGGTTTAGGACTACGTCTGGGCTCTGAACTGTGCCAATGGATGCTCTTTCCCATCTGGTACTGGACTCATTTCCCAATACCACATCTTGTCCCTCTTCCTTCAGTGCACCCTGGGCTTTAACCTCACCTCCCTTTAACAAAAATATGTACACCTTGATATCTGTTCTATTTTCTCTGCTAAGGGTTCTTTCATCCCCCTTTCCTTTCTTCTGTTCACTCTTTTCTAAAAAAAATTTTTTTATTTTGTTTATTTTTATTTATTCATTTGAGAGCAACACACAGAGAGAGAGAGAATGGGCATGCCAGGGCCTCCAGCCACTGCAAACGAACTCCAGATGCATGCGCCTCCTTGTGCATCTGGCTAATGTGGGTCCTGGGGAATCAAGCCTCGAACCGGGGTCCATAGGCTTCACAGGCAAGTGCTTAACCACCAACCAACCCATCTCTCCAGCCCAGTTCTGTTCACTCTTAAAGACCAAGCTCAAGTGGTGACTCTTCTTTGAAGCCTCCCCTGATTCTTTGAGATACGAAAACAAAATGAAACAAAAAAACAAAACAAAACAAAACAAAAACACTTTCTTCTTCCTTCAGTTAAGGTTAAATGGGCAGGGAATAGATTAGATTGTCAATCAGTTTTGAATCCCCAGAGGTTAGCATCGATTGTCAATCAATTTTGAATCCCCAGAGGTTAGCATAGATTTTTCAATCAATTTTGAATCCCCAGAGGTTAGCACAGCAGCTGAAAGTGAACACCAATGCCCAATAACTAGCCTCCTCCCAATCTTTCCACTGAAGGAGTCTGAGGTCATTTTCAAAATGTAATCTTGCCCATCAGTCTATCCATCTGTACACTACACCACATAAAAGGTGCACTTTGGGGCTGGAGAGATGGCTCCGTGTTTAAGGCGCTTGCCTGCGAAGCCTAAGGACCAACGTTTGACTCTCCAGATCCCACACAAGCCAGATGCACAAGGTGACGCAAGCACGCAAGGTTGCACATGCCCACTAGGTGGCGCACGTGTCTGGAGTTCAATTGCAGTGGCTGGAGGCCAGTCTCTCTTTCTCTCTCCCTCTCTCTCTCTGTCATAAAAACATAAAAATAAAAAGGCACACTTTCGATCTGAGAGCCACTCAAAGGGTTAAATAAAAGTAATACGAACCAGTTCTCATGCTTTGGTGCTTGAGGATACCGTTTGACACTTCTACCTCTATGCCAGGCCTTAGATACTGTTTCATTTTGCCTCTCCTCTATACTCCAAGCATTCCTTCTTCCAGGAACTCCCTGCTGCCAGGCCGAGGTTAGAAGGCACTCTGGCTCCCAGAACCACAGGGTAACAGGGCACCTCTGATGTGGGCTCAGCAGGGTGAAAAGACAGCTCGGACTTCTCATAGCTGGTGTGAGTTCATTTTGCTTTACAGCGCAGCAAGGTAACAGTCACGGAAGATATTAGAGCACCTCGGCCAAAAGCCCAGACTTCTAAGCCTGACCCGTGTCATTGGATCGGAAACTGTCCCTTGAAAACACCTTCATGTTCAGATGACACACACGCCATTATGCAGTCACCTCCCTCGCCCCTGACATCCGGTCTCTCCTCCTCTATCCGCAGGACCCGTCCATCTTCACAGTGCTGACTGCCAAGTCTGTCCGCCCTGGAGTGGCCATTGCTGACTTTGTCATCTTCCCACCTCGATGGGGCGTTGCAGACAAGACCTTCAGGCCTCCTTACTACCACAGTAAGTCTTTCTTTTATCAGAGCACATCTGGAAAGCAGCCGGCACTGGGCACTGGGGACAAGGGCTGGATTGTCGTTGGTTCCCCCCCCCCATGCCCTGCCCTAAGTTAAAAATCCTGCCTCCCCAGTTAAGCTGCTCAAACCCACATTGTCTGCAGGAAACACAGGGATTCATCTAGTCAGTTTCCTGGAGAGAGACAGAAAGGTTAGGAATGATGTGCAAAGCAAGAAGTTTCTGGACATTTCAGCCCTTTATTTTTTAAAAATTATTTATTTATTTATTTATTTGAGAGCGACAGACACAGAGAGAAAGACAGATAGAGGGAGAGAGAGAGAATGGGCGCGCCAGGGCTTCCAGCCTCTGCAAACGAACTCCAGACGCGTGCGCCCCCTTGTGTATCTGGCTAATGTGGGACCTGGGGAACCGAGCCTCGAACCGGGGTCCTTAGGCTTCACAGGCAAGCGCTTAACTGCTAAGCCATCTCTTCAGCCCTTCAGCCCTTTATTTTAAGGGATAAGGAATGGCAGTAGTGCTTGTTACTTGGTGGGAAGATAGTTATCTAAGGCCAGTTGTGAGCGTCTTGTTATCTTTTTAAAATATATATTTTTTATTTATTATTTGAGAGAGAGAGAGAGAGAGGAAGAGGCAGAGAGAAAGAGAGAATGGACGCACCAGGGCCTCCAGCCACTGAAAACAAACTCCAGATGCATGTGCCCCCTTGTGCTTATGTGGTCCTGTGGAATAAAACTGGGGTCCTTAGGCTTCGTAGGCAAATGCCTTAATGACTAAGCCATTTCCCCAGCCCTTGTTATGTTTTTTTAAAGTCATAATTAAGTCTTAGAATAGCTGCAAGAGATAAGTAATACCTCTGTATGTTTTCCAGACATACAGGAGTTAGTCTCTCTCAAGGTCTCATAAGTGAAGTGGGAGGGTGAGAATTTAATTGCAAATTGTCTGATGCCAGAGCACCATCAGTTGATGTGGCTAGAATCGTGCCTGATACATAATACGTATCTAAGAAATAGTTATCCAATAAGTAAATGCATCACCAAGGATGAATAAGGTATGTCCGCTGTGTTTAATGAGATTTATGCTTCTAATCATACAAAAGACAGCCGAAATTAAACCTAAAGATCAGTATACAATCCCTCTTCCTGGAGTTTGCAGTTTTTGAACGCTGAGTTCTGAAAAGACTGAGACACACATTTTAGCTAGAACATTCTAGAAAATAATTTTTCGTAGCTATTTGCATATGAAGTCCATGTGAGTGCCCTCTCTGTAGCCAGGGAGCAGGGCTTGTGACATATAACTAAGCTGAATGAGCAATTTAAGCTGTGAGAGAGCAGAAGGAAGGCATTCAGGATGAAAGGCCACTGCATGTCAGGTGTCACCATTGAGAGCACCTTTTCTGTGTCAAGTTAATTCTCAAGCCACCCTCCTCCACCATTGGCTTTAGAGTAGCACCTTAGGATCTGCCCTTTGGACTATCAAGCCAGAGGCTTCTGATGCAGGAGGTCTACAAGACCTTGTGTTCAGAAACAGTGGCCAAAGGCACTGAGGGGCAAGAGAGCCGTTAGATAAAAACCCCTCTCCTTAATCTCCATTTGTACCGCACACTGCCTGAAATGGGTGGCCTTGTGAAATGCCACCTTTAGTAAACTCAGCCCTAAGTTACATCTCATGAAGATATGATGCCCTGAGTTGGCTGGGGGAAAAAGTACAGAATCTCAAGTCAGAAATTTATTTCATCAGAGATACTAAAAATATTGCTTCAGCTGGGCATGGTGGCACACGCCTTTGATCCCAGCCCTCGGGAGGCAGAAATAGGAGGATCGCTGTGAGTTCGAGGCCACTTGGAGACTACATAGTGAATTCCAGGTCAGCCTGAGCCAGAGTGAGACCCTACCTTGAAAAACCTATGCATACATATATTTACATATATATATATATATATACATATATATATATATGTATATTGCTTCAGTGAGACTCAAAATCTCCACTGCTTTGATGTGATTTAAAGGGGAATTGGGGAGTTAGTTCTGTGGAAATATGGCCCGCAGTCATTTCAATGCACCTTATTCAACAAGATCCAGCCTTAATCAGAAAGACAACGTCCACCTCCCACTGTCCTTTGAAATACCGAAAGTGACCGAAATTGACTCATTGCGACTCAAGTTCACTTTCAGATCAAAGCCAAATTCCATCTTGCTCTCTTCTTAGAATTGAGCCGTGAAGGTGACCCTGGCGACACGCACTGCGGTGAGGAGTGTGACAGAACGTTGAAGTTGTGAGCAGAGCCATGCTCGAAATGCGGGCGATCGTGGCTTCTTTTCCCCGTTTCTGCTTCATGGGGAAACAAGCGGAGCTGTGATCTGGGTCCCTTCAAGGCTGTCACACTCTAATTCGCTTTTGCAAGGCCAGAAGCCACATTTTATTTTGGGGGAAGGGTAGGATTGTTGATTATTATTATTTATTATGAATACTATGTTAAGGATTGTGGAAATATTTTGGCACTCGCTTATGCTTCACACATAGGGAAGAAAAGCAAGACAGGGCACTGACCACATCAAGTGTTTCGTTTTTCGGGGGTGGGGAAGGGGCTCTGCCAGGTTTCTTCCACCTGGGCACACTCCACATTCTCATAAGACACACTATGAGTAGCTCTAAGCCGACTACTTCTTATTCTTCCTAATTTCACGGTATTAAAAAAGTGTCTAGGGCTGGAGAGATGGCTTAGCGGTTAAGCGCTTGCCTGTAAGGCCTAAGGACCCCAGTTCGAGGCTCGATTCCCCAGGACCCAGGTTAGCCAGATGCGCAAGGGGGCGCACGTGTCTGGAGTTTGTTTGCAGTGGCTGGAGGCCCTGGCGCGCCCATTCTCTCTCTCTCTCTCTCTCTCTCTCTCTCCTCTCTCTCTGCCTCTTTCTCTCTGTGTCTGTTGCTCTCAAATAAATAAGTAAAACAAAAAGTTTTTTAAGTGTCTAATTATATTCTTTAAATGTGGATGGATAAGTGGATGGATGAGTGGGTAGATGATGGATGGATGGGCAGATGAACAGAGTGGAAAATGGTCAGAAGAACTGAGGGATGGAGAGATGGAGATGGGAAGAACTAAAATGTACTCGGGTGCTATATTTAATTCTGCTCTCACAGTATTGCCTTGATAAATAATTTTATTTCAACAGAAACATGAGACCAAATGAATGGAAGCATGCTAGTTTCTGTCAAATTTTGTGTGGCTCTAGAAAGGACAGCTAGGAAAAGAAAATTTCCACTTAATACAAAGGTCTAGCATCCAGACCTGTTCAATAACATGGCAGGTTGTTTTCTAGAGTAGAGAACTTCCATTAACAAAAGGCATACAGGCAGAGCCCAGGACATGCTTTGTTAGGAATGAGGCAGAAAAATCTTCTAGAAATAGGGCTCCTTTCCTATGTTGAGGTTTAGGATAATAAAGAATAAGGTTATACCCAAGGCAGATCCAAACTATTGTCTGTTATGATAGATCACATTTTGTGGATTGTGCTTTATAGATTACAAGAATCTTTTACATAAACTATCATTTAGTAAGGTACTTGTAAATTCAGGGTTTTAAAAAAAAATTTTTTGGAGGCCAGGCGTGGTGGCACACACCTGTAATCCCAGAACTCGGGAGGCAGAGGTAGGAGGATTGCCGTGAGTTCGAGGCCACCCTGAGACTCCATAGTGAATTCCAGGTCAGCCTGGGCTAGAGTGAGACCCTACCTCAAAAAAATTTTTTTTGGTTCATTTTTATTTATTTATTTATTTGAGAGTGACAGAGAGAGAGAGAGAGAGGGATAGATAGACAGAGAGAATGGGCTCTCAAGAGCTTCCAGCCACTGCAAACGAACTCCAGACGTGTGCACCCCCTGGTGCATCTGGCTAACGTGGATCCTGGGGAATCGAGCCTCGAACTGGGGTCCTTAGGCTTCACAGGCAAGCGCTTAACTGCTAAGCCATCTCTTCAGCCCAAATTCAGGTTTTTGACATCAATTTACACATACGCACACACACACACACACACACACACACACACACACACACTTCACTTTTCTAGATCAGGAACCAGAAATATGAAGACATTACGTGCTAGTGTGGAACTATTTAATGAATTTGGTATGAGACTTATAAACATAGAAGATGGAATATACCCCCTCGCTTACGTAATTTTCATTTTTATTAATATCCGTTGCGGAGCCTCGGTTTTCTTTAGACCCAGCTTAATTTCTTCCAGATAGTGGAACTTTGCTTTTATAATGCACATGACCGTGAAGTGGAGATTCGCCTGCCAGGATTCCTGATGAATTTTCTGTGATTGATTCTGCTCAATCCATACTCCATCCAGCTTATTAACACTATAAATTGTGTCAATTCTTCCTATCTTCTTGGCATTCTAAAGAACTAATTTTAAGAGGTCTTGCTATCTTATTGGTCTTACTACCTTAAATAATGAAAATAAGGGCTGGAGAGATGGCTTAGCGGTTAAGCACTTGCCTGTGAAGCCTAAGGACCCCGGTTCGAGGCTCGATTCCCCAGGACCCACGTTAGCCAGATGCACAAGGGGGCGCACGCGTCTGGAGTTCGTTTGCAGTGGCTGGAGGCCCTGGCATGCCCATTCTCTCTCTCTCTCTCTGTCACTCTCAAATAAGTAAACAAAATTAAATAATAATAGTAATAATAATGAAAATAATACTGCTTTGTTCTTCCCAGGGAACTGCATGAGTGAATTCATGGGGCTCATTAAAGGTCACTATGAGGCAAAGCAGGGTGGATTTCTGCCTGGGGGAGGCAGCCTGCACAGTGCCATGACCCCTCATGGGCCCGACGTAGACTGCTTTGAGAAGGCCAGCAAGGCCAAACTGGCACCCGAGAGGATTGCTGACGGCACGATGGTAAGAAACTTCATGCCAGTCTCTGGTGCCCTCTGTGCTCCCCCAGCTTGTCCAGAGAAAAGTGACTGCTTTTTATTTCTCCACAGAGATGGAGTAAGAAGAGTTTTGTGTCTGTATTTGCATGTTCATAGTACACACGTGTACATGTTCACACATGTACTAGTCTCCTGGTGCAATGGCATAGAGAGAGCTTTGAACCTCCAGTCAAACCGGATTCCAATGCTAACCCTTAATTCCTTAATGCCTATGTGACCTTGAACAAGTCACTTCGCTTCATTTTCCATAGCTCTATAGAACTGACAGGCGATCTAAGCCACAAGATGACTGTGTTCACAGCATACAGTGCGTATTAGGTTAAAGTAAATGAACTTATTATTAATACTAAGTTAAGGGACTTCCTGTATCCACATGCAGCCTGAGTGTGTGTGTGTGAGTGTGTGAGTGTGTGCTCCAAGAGTCTCCTGATTTAGGAGGTAATTCCAAAGAGCCACCATGGCAGGGGAGGAAGAATGTCACCTTCAGCTAATTTCTGAAGCCAAGGAAGGTCAGAGAGCCTTTGCCATCGTCGAGGCGGGCCAGCGGTGGTTCCTGGCGCTGTTCTTGTTTTTTTTCCCCTTTGTTCTGCTTAGGCGTGGTGTGAAACTGACGGGATTCAGACCCTGCTTGGTATTCCTCCCGCGTCTCACTGTAAACATGGGGCTGAGCAATCGGCCACAGTGCTCGACTCAATTTTATTTTATTTTATTTTTTTTTGCATGCTTGGAGGTAGAATTAACAAGCCACAAAAATAATTTCGTGCTCAAACATATGCAAATTTGCTTTACATTTTAAACAACTGCCTTCAATGCTACCTGGTTGGAGAAAAACAAAAAACAAAAATCTCTTAACAAATCTGCTTGACTCCATGCCCAGCTTGTAAGCTACCCACAGGGTGAGCGTTAAGCTGTCCATCTGCCCGATGCTGCTGGCTTCTAGTCCCAACCCTGAATTCAGAGTCGGTACAGCTGCTCTGGTGGAGGAAGGGACACGGTGTCCTTCCCATCTTCTTGACCTCACCTCTGCTGCCCCATCAAGGCCTATCGGGGTGTCTCAGTATCCATTAAGCTATTGCCTCTAACCGCTCCTGAAAGTACATACACTGCCCCAGAGTAGTGTTTAATAATAACCCCTGGGGACCCCAAATTGGCTTTAGAAAGTTACGCTTTCAGAGAATGGCATTTGTAATAGCGAGGCACAGGGCAGGCTGTTTCCATGAGCAAAGAGAGTCTGAGGAATGTCTAAAAACTCAGATTACTCTCCTGGGGACGGGAATTAGGATAGGAGATGGTGAGTATCTGAGAGTCCAGAATATCTGGTGCAGGAAGACCTTCATACCTGCCCTTGTGTGCCCTTCGCTATTTCCCATTCTGTAACTTAGGCATAGGTCCAGTCTGATTCTAGGGCAAAGTGATTGAATTTGCACAACCTTGGTTTCATAGCTCAGACGGTGAAACGCCTACGAGGCAGGCAGCAATAATAACGGCCATGTTATTATTGCCTATTTCAGAAGTCAGGCAAGGACACTCAACTCCAGTGATTTAAGTATAAAGAAGTTAACGTACGTGAGACCCTAAACGTGGGTGTGGGTGCTAAGTGGTGTCAGAAGAGAATGATATCACTTTCCTCTGGCCCGTCTGTAGTATTTTTAATTTCCTAAAGGGAGAGATCAGAATTGTAAGGTTTGAGGTTTGTGCTCTTATTTTTTTTTTTAAAGCTATTGTGGGTGGGAAACTCAGCAACTGATAACACTGAAATATCTAAGACCCACGGAACATTTTTTTTTTTTAAGTTTTTTGAAGTAGGGTCTCACTCTAGTGCAGGCTGAACTGGAATTCACTATGTAGTCTCAGGGTGGCCTCGAACTCACGATGTTCCTCCTACCTCTGCCTCCCGAATGCTGGGATTAAAGGCGTGCGTCACCACGCCCTGCAAAATATTATTCATATGCTTCGTGTTGCAGACAAACACCTCCAGAACACAGTGGGGTATCTAGCATTCAGACCTTTCTGGCGTATGTGCCAGCCATTTCCTCCTCACTCCCATTTTTTCCCGTTTCCTTTTCTTTTTTTTTTTTTTAATTCATTTATTTGAGAGCAACAGACACAGAGAGAAAGACAGATAGAGGGAGAGAGAGAATGGGCTCGCCAGGGCTTCCAGCCTCTGCAAACGAACTCCAGACGCGTGCGCCCCCTTGTGCATCTGGCTAACGTGGGTCCTGGGGAACCCAGCCTCGAACCGGGGTCCTTAGGCTTCACAGGCAAGCACTTAACCGCTAAGCCATCTCTCCAGCCCTCCTGTTTCCTTTTCTGAACCCAGCTCTTGCTCAGGCCATTGACTAAACAGGCTAATATCTCAGTCTTGCCTGAGTTCACCTTAGACAAGCTATTTTCCAGCCCTGAGCCTTAGTTTCGTCTTCTGAAAGATGCAAGAATGTCCTCCCTCACCAGGACTTTGCCTCAGTAAATCATGCCTTCCCCACCCCCAAGAAGAAGCCATCCCGGTTCTCCCATGTTGGTCCTTGGAGCTAATAAATTAACCTCCACAGTGCTATCAAGGCAACATGAGGCCTACGTGCTCAGTCTCATCTCCCAGAATGAAACTGAATACCATGAATATTTAAAGGCCTTACATTCAGTCTCACTAGTTTACACATAGAGCAGATCCAGACTGTGCCAGCACACAGATTGATTAAACATTCTTACCTGCTCATCTTTTTTTAAAAAAATTTTATTTTTAGTTATTTATTTGAGAGAGGGAAAAAGGCAGAGAGAGAGAGAGAATGGGGCACACCAGGGCTTCCAACGAACTCCAGACACATGCGCCACCTTGTGCATCTGGCTTACGTGGGTCCTGGGGAATCGAACCAAGGTCCTTTGGCTCTGCAGGCAAGTGCCTTAACCACTAAGCCGTCTCTCCAGCCCCCCTACCTGCTCATCTTTTGCCATCTAATTAAATTTTTGTGCGCAATTGTCTACGTTGCCTCTGCTTTTTCATCTCCACCCTTCTTTTTCTCCGCAGGCATTTATGTTTGAATCTTCCCTGAGTTTGGCTGTCACCAAGTGGGGACTCAAGACCTGTAGTTGTCTGGATGAGAAGTACTACCAGTGCTGGGAGCCGCTCAAGAGCCACTTCACCCCCAATAACAGGGATCCCACAGGAGCTAATTGAGATGGGAGCCTTGCTACTGTAGTTGAGAATGGAAAGCAAGGCATGGTGGGGCACGTCTACAGTCCCAGCACTGGGGAGACAGGAGGATCAGGAGCTTAAGACCAGCCGCAGCTACACAGCAACTTGGAGGCCAGTCTGGAACCACATGAACCACTGTCATGAAAACAAAACAGAACAAAAAACCCTCAGAAGAGAATGGATCTGCACCATTTCCTTGAAAATCTTATACCCTCTGGTGTGGTATGCAGGAGAAGGGAGGCTGGTTAAGATGAGAGCTTGCTTTTCAATCAAATAACCCAGGACATTTGTGGAAATGTGTTGGGAAATTTCTTAATTGCTTGAAGCTTAACTATTCAATAAATACGTAGTCTGTGAAAGTGGCAAACAGTCATAATTAGGTCTTGATGAAGTAGGTCTACAATGGCCAGGACTGTCTGATGGATCATGAAATTCAAGCAAAGCTGGGGTCCTTTCCCAGGTGGTTGGCCTGAGGACTTAAGTCTGGGAACACAAGTCCAAGTTTCTATCATAGGCTGTTGACCAGCAAGGACAAGACAGGCTTTAGGTCTATTTGCTGAAGCCAAAGCCCAAAGTCAAGCTCTTAGGAGTCAGTCTAAACACGGGGAAGTTAAGGCTGTCAGCAGAGCTTCAAACATCTAACTGTCAGACTAAACTAGATGGATGTCTAGGGCAATGGGCATCTAATGATGAGAGTCGTGTGGCAGCCAATATGACGATATTGGACCAGGACCTCAGCCACTAACAAGGAAAAAGAATCCAATCCCTGTGGACAGTCTGAGTTTGGGTTGCCACAATCTTTGTCACAAAGGTCCCACGCCTTTCAGCCTGTTTGAACTGGGGCAGTTTTACACCCTCAGTTTACCAATCTGCTTGGTGACTGGGTGTTGGGCCCGTACCACCGGTTCCAGAGCAAGGTGCTAGGAAAGGAGTAGCTTAAAGGGGAGAAGCAACCTTTCTCTTTAGGGAGCTCCCAATATGTGGAGTCCAGGGCCAAAGAGAATCAACACCCAAGCGGGAGGCCACCTAAAAACGAGGAACTACAGTATAGAAGGATGACCCTGAGAATTTTCTCTTTTTATGGATTTATTTATTTTATTTGAGAGAGAGAGAGAGAGGGGGGTGAGACAGAGAGAGAATGGGTGCACCAAGACCTCCAGCCACTGCAAACGAGCTCCAGACGCATGCGCCACCTTGTGCATCTGGCTTACGTGGGTCCTGGGGAATTGAACCTGCGTCCTTTGGCTTTGCAGGTAAGTGCCTTAACCACTAAGCCATCCCTCCAACCCAGAGTTTTCTTTTTAAATTCAGTTTCCCTCTGAGTATTAGGTTCTCTCAGACTTTGGGAAATGAGTTGACTAGGTTCTCCTGAGGTGAGATGAGCAAGTCAGCACAGAAACATGATGGAAAGTGATGGTTGTCACTGCTTCGGTTCTGTAGGTTTGGCAGATTTTTCCCCCCACTCTGTTGCCATGGTAGCAATTTTGAGATGCTGCTACCAAATTTTCCTCCAATAATAAGTTAGGAAGAGTCAGCTATGAGTCAGGATCATCCAGGGAGTAGGACTGCCAGACAAAATACAAGAAGCCCAGATAAATTTAAATTTCAAATAAACCACAGATAATTTTTAGTGGCATCCTTATATGAAACATGCTCACACTGAAACATTATTCATGGCTCATCTTATCTTTAAGTTTAACTGGGAATCCTGTATTTCTTTTTTATAAGTCTGACAAACTTACCAGGGATCTAGAGGTTAAGAAGATAGACCTAGTCCTTGCCTTTGCAGAGTTTATATGCTAGATAGGGAAGCGGGCAGACAAAATAACTACAGACAGTAAAAGTGCCAAAGAATGACTGTTCCAGAAGGTAGTCTGCAGCCAATGACAAATGGGAATTTGTGAGTAAAAAGCATCAACTCTCTTGCCCTGTACCATTAAGTTTATGTTCCACCATAGCTCCTTGCAACTCTTTTTTAAAAATATTTTTTGTTTATTTTTATTTATTTATTTGAGAGTGACAGACAGAAAGAGAAAGAGGCAGAGAGAGAGAGAATGGGCACGCCATGGCCTCCAGCCACTGCAAACGAACTCCAGACACGTGCGCCCCCTTGTGCATCTGGATAATGAGGGTCCTGGGGAACCGAGCCCCGAACCGGGGTCCTTAGGCTTCACAGGCAAGCACTTAACCGCTAAGCCATCTCTCCAGCCCTCCTTGTGACTCTTGAAAGGATTACGGGCCATTTGGGGGCAACTTCTTGCTATATACCCAATATTCACTTCCTTCCTTTCACGCTCACTACCTCAATCTCATGGTGCTTCCTGGCTCTCTCTCTCTCCCTCTCAACCCCCAAAACCAAAACCACCACCAAGACAGTTTATCCACAAGCCCCAGCCATTCCTTCATGAACTCGTTTGAACATCTACTCGGCATCCGTGGCACCTCAGCTGTGAGTCAATGCAGTCTATCTATTATAGCAGCTGGGGGCAAAGCCTTCCTAGAGCCAATTCATGCCCTGGCTTTGCATATACTTAGTACCCAGACCTTTGTAATTCATCTCCGCACTTCTGGCAGCAGCTCCCTATCCTGAGACAATACTTCACCCGAACCAGACTGTTCATGCTAATTAAATACAAAAAAGATTTAGTTGTTAGTGGGCCTCAGGAAATTTGTGCCATTTCCTTAATCCCTTGTGTTCCAAGATGCTCCTCAAGACATATGCCACCTCTTTGCTTGAAGTAGCAAATCTTACAGAAAAAGATCATCTCTGTCAAGTCCCTTCCAGGTGATGGGAGGTGTCGTCGACAGCCTCTCGCTGCTGGGATGAACCTCCAGACCAGACACAGTTATGGGAGGAAGGGGAGTTATTTGAAGCTTACAGATCCAGGGGAAGCTCCATAGTGACAGAAGTTGCCTTCCCCCACGACCCCCACTTCACGGATCTGAGCAGAGAGAAAATACAAGGGAGCACACTTCTGGAACGCTGGGTGAAGGTCGAGCACTTTAGACTAGAATTCCCCAAACACCCCCTAGAGTGGACCCTCAGATCCTCCCACAGTGTCATAAGCCTTAATAAAACTTCTGTAGCAATCCTGTGACAGCCATTCAAACTACCACAGGAGGGTAATCTGTAATCTGCCAGAGCCCCTTGGTATCTTTGGATAGCTTTTTCTACTAGAGCAGGTGGAATAGCATTCACCCTTCTCGTTTTCCCTGTGGACTTTTCTCACAGTCCATTGCTACTAGCAATGGCTCTAGACCAGTCATTGTTGGCAGCAATGACTCTGTCCCTCCACTCCCCACAGCCAGAGACAAGTGGACAAGACTAGAGACCAGCTTTGGTCCCCACAGCTGGAAAGGGCAACTCCTGGCATCTGGGCAGCTGATAAACATGCAATGTACAGAATAATCTCCCCCAACCAAGAACTGCCTAGCACTGAATGTGAATGGACAAAGTGGTTCTCCACATCGGGTGTGCAGTAGATTGCTCAGTAGCATCTTTAAATCCCAGTGCCCAGAACATATCTCAGACAAACAAAACTGGAAACACTGGGGATGGAACCCAACTCTGAGAACCTTTTAAAACTCTTTGAATTTTTGTTTTATTTCTAGTTATTTATTTATCTGAGAGCAACAGACAGAGACAGAAAGACGCAGAGAGAGAGAGAGGGAGAGAATGGGCGTGCCAGGGCCTCCAGCTACTGCAAACGAACTCCAGATGCATGTGCCACCTTGTGCATCTGGCTTACACGGGTCCCAGGGAATTGAGCCTTGAACCAGGGTTCTTAGGCTTCACAAGCAAGTGCTTAACCACTAAGCCATTTCTCCACCCACGCCCCACTTTTAAACTCTTTGAGGACCACTGTTTTAGAAATTTAAAATCAATCATGAAGAGACTCTTTGTTTCCAGCCTGAAATCCTGGTCCACCTTGGGGTTGCCAGAGGATGGCTTGTGGGGAAAAGCAGACTACAGGGAGATGGGGAGGGCACCATCACCTATCAGAAAGAGTGCCCAGGTGGGGCATGAGGAAAGTGGAAGAGGGAAAGAGGGATGATCTCATGGGAGCTAAGAGCTAGAACGTAAATATAAGTGACCATACATTTTCTGTCATGACTTTTCAGAGTTACTCAAGAGTTATTACTTATTGGATTTGAAGGATATTTGGTCCTTCTAGAAAGATAACCAAGATTAAAAAAAAAAAAAGGCTTGATGGGCTGGAGAGATGGCTTACCAGTTAAGCACTTGCCTGTGAAGCCTAAGGACCCCAGTTCAAGGCTCGATTCCCCAGGACCCACGTTAGCCAGATGCACAAGGGGGCGCACGCGTCTGGAGTTCGTTTGCAGAGGCTGGAGGCCCTGGTGCGCCCATTCTCTCTCTGTCTGTTGCTCTCAAATAAATAAATAAAAATAAACAAAAAATTTAAAAAACAGGCTTGAGTGCTGACATTTAAACTTCTTTATTAGGCTCAGTGATCAGATAGTCTTCAGTCTGATATAACCAAATTCATATAACTACATCCCTGTTGAAATGTAAAGTTGAACTCTTAACCCACTCCATGCCTGCCTTACTGGTACAGTGCTAAGCCCCAGCAATAGATATATTTCATTAATTTTCTATAGTCTGTCACCATATAGTCTCTACTGGTGTTTTCTTTTGAAGCTAACATGTCAGCCGCCTCCTGTGCACACAGACTTGGCAACTCTAACTAACTCTTTCTGCTCTTTCCCTAGATAGATTAGTTACAACTCTTTCAGGTTTAAGCTCCTTTAATGATTAGCCTCTATAAACAGTATCCAGGTGTGCTTTCTTTAAGTTCCCTAATGAGTTACCCACTCTTGCAGCTTTTTCCCTATAACCTTGACAATAAACTTGCCCCCATAAAAGATGAGCTTCCCTTTTGTCCCAGCTGTGTGCTTCTCCAGTTGGAGTTGGCCCTGTGACGTCACCAGTTATAAACTCTTGTTTGTCTGAGGTTGTATTTTGTGTCACTATCCCATAAACCACTCCTGGGTAAATGCTGGGAATCCCTTCTCTTCTACATTTCACAAAACCTCAGGTATGCCCAAAATATTTTGCTTTTGCGGGGCAGTGGTAATGTGTAATCAAAAGCACAAAAGCGGGCTGGAGAGATGGCTTAGTGGTTAAGCGCTTGCCTGTCAAGCCTAAGGACCCCGGTTCAAGGCTCGATTCCCCAGGACCCACGTTAGCCAGATGCACAAGGGGGCGCACGCGTCTGGAGTTCGTCTGCAGTGGCTGGAGGCCCTGGCGTACCCATTCTCTCTCTCTCTCTCTCCCCCTCTTTCTCTCTGTGTGTGTAGCTCTCAAATAAATAAATAAAAAATAAACAAAAAATTTTTTAAAAAACAAAAATGCTAGAGCTGTATTACCTAGGTTCAAATCAAGGTTCTATGACATATTATCTATGTGATCCTGTCTCCTCCGCTGTAAAATGGAAATGATAACAGCACCTCCTAATTTCAGGCAAGCAAGTGAGTTAAGGTTAGTAAATCACTTAGAATAAGTAATGAATAAGAAGCGCTGTGTAACAAGTAGCTGCTATTTAGGGTAGGTTTTTTGGTGATGTTGATCTTTGTAAATCAGCTTGGATAGAAATATTTGGCAATTGTTAACATGATAACCATGACTACTCTTGGAAAGAATAGTAACTAAGAATACAGGATCTGGGCTGGAGAGATGGCTTAGCGGTTAAGCGCTTGCCTGTGAAGCCTAAGGACCCCGGTTCGAGGCTCGGTTCCCCAGGTCCCACGTTAGCCAGATGCACAAGGGGGCGCACGCGTCTGGAGTTCGTTTGCAGAGGCTGGAAGCCCTGGTGCGCCTATTCTCTCTCTCTCCCTCTGTCTGTCTTTCTCTCTGTGTCTGTCACTCTCAAATAAATAAATTAAAAAAAGAAATTAAAAAAAAAAAGAATACAGGATCTGAGGAAAAGTCTGTACATATATAGCCAAATGAGCTTGAGAAGCGACAGCCTCTCGAGCCTATCTTCTTGTTTTGTGAAGGCAAGAGGACATGGTGCATTCAAGGCACCCACAGGGTTTCCAGCACACGTGCACATGGGCGCGTGTTGGCTATTATATAGAGTAGTTAACTGTTACTGCTATGACTCAAGCGAATCCTTGGTTCCTACCTCAGGGAGGCTATGGTGCCATCTATTGTAGGAGCTACTAGAATGTCTAAACCAAGGTCCTTGTTCCTAAATAAATTAGCATGTAGCTGAAGAGGAAGGTGTATACTTTGTAATGCAATAAGAAACAAATATCCAACTGTATAGGAAATGCAGAAGCCTTTTCTCCTTTTATCTTAAGTCTAAGAGCAAGAAACCATATTGAGCCAGGCGTGGTGGCACAAGCCTTTAATCCTAGCACTCGGGAGACAGAGGTAGGAGGATTGCTGTGAGTTCGAGGCCACCCTGAGACTCCGTAGTGAATTCCAGGTCAGCCTGGGCTAGAGTGAGACTCTATCTCGACAAAAAAAGAAAAAGAAAAGAAAGGAACCATATTGAGGTTTGATTTAAGATCTTAACAATAGTTATGTTAGTAAATTAAGTGAAATGGAAGTTAGAACAGAATCTAAAGTGCTTTTGATAAAAGTAATTCCTGGGCTGGAGAAATGGTTTAGTGGTTAAGCACTTGCCTATGAAGCCTAAGGACCCCAGTTCGAGGCTCAGTTCCCCAGGACCCACGTTAGCCAGATGCACAAGGGGGCATACGTGACTGGAGGTCATTTGCAGTGGCTGGAGGCCCTGGCATGTCCATTCTCTCTCTCTCTCTGTCTGTTGCTCTCAAATAAATAAATAAAAATAAATGAAAAAAAATTAAAAGTAATTCCTATATGACTGTTCAAGAGCTTTCCTAGAGGAATCTGCCCTAATCATGCAGCCCTTGGGACTCCCACTAGGCTCATCTTTTTATTTTATTTTTAGATTTTTATTATTATTACTTTTAAAAATTTTATTATTTTTATTTTTTATTTATTAGAGATAGACAGAGGGAGAGAGAGAGAGTGGGTACACCAGGGCCTCTAGCTACTGCAAACAAATTGCAGAGGCATGTGCCACCGTGTGCATCTTGCTTACGTATGGCTAGAGAGATGGCCTAGCAGTTAAGGTGCATGGCTACAAAGCCAAAGGACCCAGGTTTGAGTCCCCAGGACCCATGGAAGCCAGATGCACAAGGCTGATCTAGATTTTTAAAACCTAAAGGTCACTTAAACATGTCAGTACCACCCATGACCGCACCATTAATAGTAAAACCTTGCAAAAAGCCAACTATATGCAGTTCTGTACAATCCCTGTAGGAGAAATGTAACAAATGGGGAAGCTTTGCTTTTTAATGAACATTTACTGCCTCCATTTTAAAATCTATGAATAAAATTAAAATATGAAGCACAGTATATTTTATATCATTCCTTTTAGCAAAAGGGCATGTCAGAGTTAACAGTGCTTCCTAGGATTGAGGATATAGCTCAGTAGGTAGAGTATTTGACTAACATGTAAGAGGCCCTGGGTTCAACCCCCGGCACCAAGTCAAACTGAGCATGGTAGAATGGTCCTGAACTCTGGAAGTGGAGGCAAGAAGATCAGACGTTCAAGGTCATCCTTGGCTGCATAGTGAGTTGGGGATGGGTGTGAGGTGATACATTCAACTATAAGTATCTGAAAATCTAAAATAAACTTAACAACAGCTTTTTTATTTACTTGAGACAGAGACAAAGGCGGGTGGGGGGGGGGAGAAAGAGAGAGAGAATGGGCAGCCAGAGCCTCTAGCCACTGCAAATGAACTCCAGATCCATGCGCCCCCTTGTGCATCTGGCTTATGTGGGTCCTGGGGAGTCGAACATGGGTCCTTTGGCTTTGCGGGCAAGCATCTTAACTGCTAAGCCATCTCTCCAGCCCACAGCTAATGTTTTTATCTCATCATTGTCTGAGTGTGGCAGTTAATGATGGGGAAATTACAACATAATGTTGTTCTAGAGCCAAATTCTTTCTGATTTTCTGATTCCCTGCCCTGGCATATTTGTCCTATCATCTTTATTCTTAGACCTCATATCCACATTCCAGACCAGAGGAGAGCAAAAAGCTGTAAAAAGACAGAAGACTCTTACCTGGGGAAAATGTAATATTTTGATTCAAGAAAGGAAGTCCTCCCCTGCAGGAGCAGACCGGTACAAGTCCACCCCAGTCTCCAGGCTTAGGTTATACCACCTCTCTGATGGGAAGGGATGTTCACCAGCAACCTGAGCAACCAGGGTCCTATTGATAGGAAAGGAAGGGGGAGTGGGAGCTGCGCCTGATACTTTTCTGGTGGCAATATAGCAAAAACTGAGCAGATTGGAACACCTTCATTTTTTTTTTTAAAGCCCTAGGAAAAGACAAATCTGTCAATACCTACTTTACACACACACACACACAAAAAAAAAAGCTTCAAAAAATCTGCCTGATTGCTCCTCTAAATTGCTCCCTATTTGAATGGCTTTTCAATTTTCTCTGTGTATGAAGTCAGAAAATTGGCTGGCAATTGTCTAGCACCTAAGAACATCACTTGTAATCACAAGTAGGTGACAAGGACAATCAGAGCAGTAGTTCCTAATCAAAGTCTGGAATCCAAATCTTCAAATTAGCAGGGTGTCTTGAGGAAATGCACAAGTTATTTCCCCGGTTCAAACATTTCCTATAGAATTAGGCTGTAAGACAAACGGATCGTTAAAGATCCTTTCAGCTTTCACATTCTATAAGTCTGTGAATGTGCTAAGAAACCTAAAAAATGCAAGTGACAGTCCCTGACCTCTAGGGTACCATCTCTTATTTGAGACTGAGAGAGAGAGGCAGAGAGAAAGATAGAGAGATAATGGGTATGCCAAGGCCTCTAGCCACAGCAGACTCCAGACACATGCACCATCTTACGCATCTGGCTTACATGGGACCTGGAGAATTGAACCTGGGTCCTTATGCCTTATAGGCAAGCGCCTTAACTGCTAAGCCATCTCTCCAGCCCTAAGATACCATCTCGTAAGCCCTCCAGACTGGATTGAGGATCAGTACCCAGCTCTGTATTGCACCTGTCTTTAGTCCTTTCAGAAAATGGTTAAAGACATACCCAGTACTATGCCCTACCCATTATTAGCTCTGTGACCTTGGGTAAATTGCGAACCTCTCTAAATCTCAACAGCATGATGGGGATAATGGGAACTACTCACGCATTGTTTTGAGGTGTTTATGGAAATGTCTAAAGCCTTTAGCTTAACTTCGGGGCGGCGTGGATAGTCAGAGCTTAAGTGCTAACTGCTCTAATGGTCTTTCTTCACTGTGAACCCCTCTAAGAAGAAGCTGCGTCCTCCTCATGTTACTATCCCCAGTGCTGTCGAAAGACAAGGTCAGTAAGCACTTGATCAGTGCAGGGGAGACGGCAGCCCAATGTCCTATAAGAAGTCAGCACACAGGCTCGGCCCAGTTATCTCTAGAAAACCAACCATTCCCAGTGTCTGCTGATCTATAGCAGCTCATCTTTTCTTTGCATCCTGTACTAGCATTTCCTCCTAGATGCCTAAAAGGACCAGTCACTTCTAGGCAACCCCTTTTGCAGAGTGTAATTGTGGAGGAGCAATTGCCTGCCAAGCTGGGTATAAGACCATTTTAGGGTAATTTGACCAATCCCATCACCACTGACCCACTGCACAAGCCACCATATATAAAACAAATACACTTTGGGGCTGGAGAGATGGCTTAGCGGTTAAGCGCTTGCCTGTGAAGCCTAAGAACCCCGGTTCGGGGCTCGGTTCCCCAGGACCCACGTTAGCCAGATGCACAAGGGGGCGCATGCGTCTGGAGTTCATTTGCAGTGGCTGGAGGCCCTGGCGTGCCCATTCTCTCCCTCTCTCTCTGCCTCTTTCTCTGTCTGTCGCTCTAAAATAACAACAAAAAATTAAAAAAAATAAAACAATACACTTTGTAATGCTTTTAGCATATCACATTAAAAAAAATAAGACCTTCAGCAGGGCGTGGTGGCGCACACCTTTAATCCCAGCACTCAGGAGGCAGAGGTAGGAGGATCACCATGAGTTCGAGGCTACCCTGAGACTACATAGTGATTTCCAGGCCAGCCTGGACTAGAGTGAAACCCTACCTCAAAAAACCAAATTAATAATAATAATAATAATAAGACCCTCTTCAGAAAACTTTATTTTTTAAAATGTATGAAAAAATGGCTGGAGGGATGGTTTAGCAGTTAAGGCATTTGCCTGCAAAGCCAAAGGACCCTGGTTCGGTTCCCCAGGACCAACATTAGCCAAATGCATAAGGAGGCACACACATCTGGAGTTCATTTGCAGTGGCTGGAGGTGCTGGTGCACCCATTCTCTCTCTCTTTCTCTCTCTCCCTCTCTCTTTCTCTGTCAAATAAATAAATAAATAATATTCTTTAAATGTATTTTTAAAAAGGCATGTAAGATTTTTTGACAGTGCAAAGTTTCCAGAGAGTTCCCTGCCACCTTCTCTTGCCAACAATTTCCTACCTGATGAATGCCCTCCCCTGTGGATTTCTAATGCAGCCTCAGCCAGGTTCCAGCCTCTCCCGGTCCCTAGTTGTAAGAGAACTGACTCAAGGTTAGCCAAGTGAAGTGGCGTAGCTGTCAGGCAGGCACAGGAGAATCGTGGGTTCAGAGCTAGTCTAGGATACACGGTTCACAGAGAACAGAACAAAACTGACTCAAAAGTAAAACGACAGTCCCTGTGCTTATGGAAAGTGAACTTGAGCTTCGGGGCTGGGCTGGCTTCAGATAGTCACTGATGTTCTATGAGCCGTCTGCCTCTAGGGAAGTTCGCAGGTTCAGATGTCGAATGCTGAGCTTCTTTTAATCCTCTGAATCTGAAGCGTGGCCATGAGGTTCCAATTCACAAGGCACTTTCTCAGTATTTCCAAACAAAGGGTGTTCTGCCAGCCACAGTGAGTATCAGCAGGATGAGGATCTCTCTCTCTCAGCCTGGAAACTGGTATTAGCCAAGGCAGAGAGGAAAGAACTAGAAGTATGACCCTCATAGCTACCGGTACAAATAAATGTTCTAAAAAAGAAGCAGAAACGTTATAACAACTCACATGAAGGTAGAAAGCAGCAACAGAGGCTTTGAAAACACAGAATCCTTTTGATATATTTATTTATTTATGTGTTTGAGACAGAGAGAGATAAAGAGGCAGAGAGAGAGAGAGAGAGAGAATGGGTGCATCAGGGCCTCCAGCCACTGCAAATGAACTCCAGACGCGTGTGCCCCCTTGTGCATCTGGCTAACGTGGGTCCTGGGGAATCGAGCCTTGAACCGGGGTCCTTAGGCTTCACAGGCAAGTGCCTAACCGCTAAGCCCTCTCCCCACCCCCCTTTTGATATATTTATAGATCGATATATTTAGACATTAAAAAATACTGTCCATATCTTGCAAACTTGATTAAAACAGTTTCTTGTATAGATTTCTAATTTCTTCTAAACCCCACTCATTATCTTAAAAAAAATAGAGACATGGATAGCGAGAATTCTGCATCTTTCCCAAAATAATAAGACAGTTGGGTGCTGCCAGGAATTAGGAAACATAAAAGGAAAATAAATCAAGGGCTGGACCCAGTGGGATTTCAATGAGAACATGAATGTGATCTTTTCCTCTGGGCAAAACCCAAGTTTAAACAGTAAGAAGACATAGTACTTAAACAAGCCAGCCTGTTCCCCAGAACAGGAAGAGATGTCATATAAGGATAAAGAATTATCAAGACTGTCTCCGCCTGTGTGTGCATAAGGGGAACTAATGGAGAACATATATTATTTTTTTCATAAAGCTTTTAACAAGTTCACATCCAGATGAGTCATCTTGAGATTGGCAGGTGCTGCTTTATTCTGCACTGAGGGCTGCCTCAAAAAATTGAAAATGGGGCTGGAGAGATGGCTTAGCAGTTAAAGTGCTTGCCTACTAAGCCAAAGGACCCAAGTTCAATTCCCTAGGACCCACGTAAGCCTAATACACAAGGTGGTGTGTGTGTCTGGAGTTTGTTTGCAGTGGCTGGGAGTCCTGGTGTGCCCATTCTCTCTCTCTCTCTTTCTCTGCCTTTCTCTCTAATAAATAAAAAAATATATATATTTTTAAAAGTCTTTTGAAATGGATTAGAGGCTCAAGAACACCCCTCAATAACTCTCAATGCTAAAAAATGCTTCAAAAAATGCCTACTACACAGAAACAATCCCTCTGGATACTGTTGCATTTCAACACTTAAACATTAATAATGTACTGGATGTTTCTCCTCTTATGAAGGGGTACCAGAATAATTGCTGGTGAAGAAGATCTGTATGAACAAGAATTGATATTCTTAATTTCTCTTGCTTAAGCCATAAATGACTAAGAAAAGAGACAGCACATCAAAACAAAAGAAGGAAGTGAATTTGAACAAGCAGATAACAGCCACACATGGACAAAATATCCTTCAAAAGTTAAAACTTCAAAGATAAATGTAATGAGAATTTAAGATAACTTTTCACGGGGCTGGAGCCATAGCTTAGCAGTTAAAGTGCTTGCCTGTGAGGCCGAAGGACTTGAGTTCAATTCCCTTGTACCCAGCTGCACAAGGTGGCGCATGCATCTGGAGTTTGTTGCAGAGGCAAGAGGCCCTGGTGTGCCCATTCTCTCTCTCTCTCTCTCTCTCTCTTTCAAATAAATAAACACTTTTTTTACTTTTTAATTAATTAATTAATTAATTAATTTGATACAAACAGAGAGAAAGACACAGAGAGACAAAGAATAGGTGCACCAGGGCCTCCAGCAAATGAACTCCAGATCCATGCGCCACCTTGTGCATCTGGCTTACGTGGATACTGGGGAATCGAACCAAGATCCTTTGGCTTTGCAGGCAAGCGCTTAACCACTAAGCCCCATCAAATAAATAAACATTTTTTTTTTAAAAAGATTTATTTTTCAGGAAGGGGGGAGATGTCTCAGTGGTTAAAGGCACTTGCTTGCCAAGCCCATCAGCCTAGGTTCAACTCCCCAGTACCCCCAGAAAGGCAGGTGCACAAAGCTGGTGGCTGTGACTGGAGTTTGTTTGCAGCCCTTGCATGCCCATCTTCTAAATCTCTCTCTCTCTCATAAGTATTTTTAAATATATATTTTTCATTGAGCTAGTTTAAAACTAATTAAACACCCACTGAAACGGTATACCACTGTTCTAGGTCCTTTATAAGGAATGACTCATTAAACAACACTGTTATTAGTGTGTCCGTTGTGAAGATAAGGAAAGGCACAGAGAATCTGGATATCTTCTAAGTCATTCCACGCCGGCAGGACAGGGTCACAAAGACAAGGAGCGTGGCTTCAAAGGATGTGCTGTTTACCGTTACATCTGCCGCGTCGCTGGAAGTGACACAGCACCTTTTCTGGCCATGACCCAGCAAGCAAGCCCTTCCATCATTGTCCCTGAATACAAAATTATAAAGCCTCTATACTACGCAGGAAACACTTGCATTATTTACTTATTAACCCACAAATGCATCTGTTTCTAGAAATTCCTTCTATGAAAAAACAAAGGCAGGGCAAACACACACAAAAAAGTGTATCTGCCTGTTAACAGTGATCATAACGGCAAAAAAAAAGTAAAGAAGGGCTGGAGAGATAGCTTGGTGGTTAAGCACTTGCCTGTGAAGCCTAAGGACGTCAGTTCAAGGCTTGACTCCCCAGTACCCATGTAAGACAGATGCACAAAGTGGCACATTCATCTGGAGTTCATTTGCAGTGGCTGGAGGCTCTGGTACGCCCATTCTCGCTCTCACTGTCCGTCTCACTCTCAAATAAATTATAAATAAACAAATTTTTTTGAAAAAGAATGCTTTTGGGCTTGAGAGATGGCTTAGCGGTTAAGCGCTTGCCTGTGAAGCCTAAGGACCCCGGTTCAAGGCTCGGTTCCCCAGGACCCACGTTAGCCAGATGCACAAGGGACACACGCATCTGGAGTTTGTTTGCAGTGGCTGGAAGCCCTGGCGCGCCCATTCTCTCTCTCTCTCTCTACCTGCCTCTTTCTCTCTCTGTCTGTTGCTCTCAAATAAATAAATAAAAATGAGCAAAAAAATATTTTTTTTAGGGCTGGAGAGATGGCTTAGCGGTTAAGCGCTTGCCTGTGAAGCCTAAGGACCCCGGTTCGAGGCTCGGTTCCCCAGGTCCCACGTTAGCCAGATGCACAAGGGGGCGCACGCGTCTGGAGTTCGTTTGCAGAGGCTGGAAGCCCTGGCGCGCCCATTCTCTCTCTCTCTCCCCCTATCTGTCTTTCTCTCTGTGTCTGTTGCTCTCAAATAAATAAAAATTTAAAAATATATATATATATATATTTTTTTTTAAAGGAAAGAAAATGAATGCTCATCCAGGAGCACGAGTGTTCTGACAGACACACGTAATGGGGTGCTCTCAGCTGTCACTAACTGTTGAAGAGAAGTCATTACATGGAAAAATGCTCAAGACAAATGACGGGGCTTGTTTTCACTGGGGAGGGTGTGGTGAGAGGATCTCACGTTCAAAGCCAGCCTGAGCTACATAGTGAGAACCTGACTCAGAAAAAAATACATATAACTAAACAAAATCTGTTGGTTTGGGGGCATGGGGCTCAGCTCAATGTTTCCTAGCATGCAGGAGGCTCTGGATTCAATTCCCAGCACTACTGTTGCAGTCCGGTTCGCATTGCTGGTAGAAATCACCCAACAAAGAGCAGCTTCTGGGAAAAAGAGATTTATTTTGGCTTACAGGCTTGAGGGGAAGCTCCACGATGGCAGGGGAAAATGATGGCATGAGCGGAGGGTGGACATCACCCCCTGGCCAACATAAGGTGGACCACAGCAACAGGAGGGTATGCCAAACACTGGCAAGGGGAAACTGGCTTTAATACCCATAAGCCCACCCCCAACAATACACTCCCTCCAGGAGGCGTTAATTCCCAAATCTCCATCAGCTGGGAACCTAGCATTCAGAACACCTAAGTTTATGGGGGACACCTGAATCAAACCACCACAACTACCAAAACAAAAACCCAAAATAGCCAGGCCTGGTAGAGTAGGTCTGTCATCCCAGTTACTCAGGAGGCTGAGGCAGGAAGACTGCAAATTTAAACCCAGCCTGGGCAACTTAGAGAAACTTTGTCTTCATAATAAAGTATTCAGAAAACCAGACATGGTAGCGCACACCTTTAATTCCAACACTGAAGAGGCAGAGATAGTGGGATCGCTATGAGTTTCAATGCCAGCCTGGGATTAGAGTGAGTTCCAGGTCAGCCTAGGCTGTGAGACCCTACCTGGACACTGAGTCCCCCCAAAATAAAAAAGTGTTTGGAGCCAGGCATGGTGGCACGCGCCTTTAATCCTAGGACTCGGGAGGCAGGGGTAGGAGGATTGCCATGAGTTCAAGGCCACCCTGAGATGACAGAGTTAATTCCAGGTCAGCCTGGACCAAAGTGAGACCCTACCTCGAAAAACCAAAAAAAAAAAAAAAAAAAAACCAAAAGTGTTTGGGATATAGTTCAGTGGTAGAGCACTTGGTTAACATGTGTAAGGCCCTAGGTTCAGTTCCCAGCATTAGGGGAAAATAAAAAGGAAAAAAGAATGACTATTAAGAGAAGGTACAGTGCCTGACACCACCTACACAAGCCCATCATAAGAGAAGGAAAAGATCATGACATCAAAATAAAAGAGAGAATGACTGAGAGGGGGAGGGGATATTGATGACGAATGGCATTTCAAAGGGGAAAGTGGGGGGGGGAGAGGGTATTACCATGGGATAATTTTTATAATCGTGGAAGTTGTTAATAAAAAAATAGCCGGGTGTGGTGGCGCACGCCTTTAATCCCGGCACTTGGGAGGCAGAGGTTGGAGGATCACCATGAGTTCGAGGCCACCCTGAGATTACCTAGTGAATTCCAGGTCAGCCTGGGCTACAGTGAGACCCTACCTTGAAAAACAAAAACAAAAACAAACAACAACAACAAAAAAATTGGGGCAAAAAAAGAGAGAGAAGGCAGGGACTGGCAGTGAAGTGTCATGTGACAAGCAAGGACAGATTTGGAAATAGAAATCACACAGAAACTAGGAACGAGAGCCTTGTGATTCAGCCGATTCTCATTGACACAGTAGTGGCTGTATCTCCAAACGGGCTTGCAAGGGCCCACTTGGCAGAAATACATGCATCTTCACCGTGCCGTTCCGCCACTGTACGCGGCTACTCCCTATGCCTCCGCCCTGGTCCTTTTGAGCTGATGTTTCTCACATCTTCTGGTTTGTGACTCAATCACTCAGCTTGGGCTTCTCATTATTTCAGCACCTGTCATGGCTAATGTTGCTTGTTAGCTTGATTGGATTGAGAAATGCCTAGCAGATTAATAAAGCATATCTCTGGGTTTATCTGGGAGGGTGTTTCCAGATTAACTGAAGTGGGAAAGATCTGCCTTAAATATGACCAGTACAATCAATCCTATGCTAGGAGAGGGTTTAAAATCCAACAGCATGCCTTTGTCTGGAGGAGCTGTCCTGGTATGCTGACAATTCCTGGGCTCCCATAAAGGTCACTAATACAGGACTGGAGGGATGGCTTAGCAGTAAAGGTGTTTGCCTGCAAAGCCAAAGGACCCAGGTTCGATTCCCCCCAGGACCCGCGTTAGCCAGATGCACAAGGAGGGCACACATGTCTGGAGTTTGGTTTTTTTTTTTTTTTTTTTTTTTTTTTTTGGTTTTTCGAGGTAGGGTCTCACTCTGGCTCAGGCTGACCTGGAATTCACTATATAGTCTCAGGGTGGCCTTGAACTCTCGGAGATCCTCCTACCTCTGCCTCCCGAGTGCTGGGATTAAAGGCGTGCGCCACCACGCCCGGCTCTATGTCTGGAGTTTGTTTGCAGTGGCTGGAAGCCTTGGCGTGCCTATTC
The DNA here is from genome assembly GCF_020740685.1 of Jaculus jaculus. NCBI lineage: Eukaryota > Metazoa > Chordata > Mammalia > Rodentia > Dipodidae > Jaculus > Jaculus jaculus. Next base: position 161,312,639 of record NC_059105.1, read on the forward strand.
TCTCTCTCTCTCTCTCTCTACTTCTTTCTCTCTGTCAAAAATAAATCTTTAAAAAAATATCACTGATACAAAAAGCTGCTAACCTGTGTAGAGAAGAGTCATATATAAACAAATAAATTATAAAATATAATTTATAATTTATAAATTATTAAAAATAAATTATATATATAATATATATGATATTATATATAAATAATTTATTTATTTAAGAGAGAGAGAGATTGGGCATGCCAGGGCCTGTAGCCACTGCAATGAACTGCAGGCGCATGCATCACCATGTGCATCTGGCTTACATGTCTTCTGGGGAATCGAACCAGGTTGCTTAGGCTTCACAGACAAGCACCTTTAACAGCTAAGCCATCTCTCCAGGCCGAGCTCCCACTTCTTGCTCACTCAGCTATATTCCACTTAAGTCAGAGCCCCAGTCTAAGTAGAATAAAAGGGGGAAAAGAGAGAGCCTGCCTGAATAAGCATTCCCTCGGTTTCCTGGCCATCTAGATGTGAACTGCTCCATGCCACTCACACCCCACGCCACTCCCATGATAGACTGAAACGTGAACCAAAACAAATCTTTCAGCTCTTAAATTATCAGGTACTCAGCCACGGTGAAAAAGTCTATCACGGGCCCTGGGCTGAGAGAGCAGGAAATCCGAGCTCATCTGTATACAGGATTAGCAGCCCTGCCTATCAGTGTTTACGGGAGCCCAGGAACCTCCAGCATACCAGGACAGCTCCTCCAGCAAAGGGCAAGCTGTCTCACTAACACTCTCCTTCTAAAGAAAGAGGTCCAATAGACTACTTTTTTCCCACTGATGTGGAGATGTGGCCGAGGCTTCCTTAGCCTGCTCAATCTTGCTGCTTTCTCCCAGATGATGAGACAAGATTTGATGCCCTCCTGGCTCGTTGTTCATGCTGCACTTTTCCTGACATGAGGAAACTTTCCCTCAAAACTGTTGATGAAATAAATCATTTCCTCCCATTAAAAAAAGGGAGGGGGGGCTGGAGAGATGGCTTAGCGGTTAAGCGCTTACCTGTGAAGCCTAAGGACCCCGGTTCGAGGCTCGGTTCCCCAGATCCCACGTTAGCCAGATGCACAAGGGGGCGCACGCGTCTGGAGTTCGTTTGCAGTGGCTGGAGGCCCTGGGCGTGCCCATCTTCTCTCTCTCTCTCTCTCTCTCTCTCTCTCTCTGTCACTCTCAAATAAAAATAAACAACAAAAAAATTTAAAAAGAAAGAAAGAGGTCCAGCCTTTGGTGAATCGCTCTGGATTCTGGAGGTAATACATACCCTGCTTAGGAACACTATTCTGACCCACAAATGGGATGCTTTACAAAGCAACTGATTTTGAATGAAACCTATAGTGACAGAGTGAGAAACAGAGAGAGAGAGAGAGAGAGAGAGAGAGAGAGAGAGGGCTGTGAGGCAGATTCAGGCTGCAGGCCAAGCAGCAGCCACCTGTGTCAGCTAACACAATAACGAGGGTCAGTCAGAGACCTGCTGGGAGTCTCTTGCAGGACTCAGGTGACAGGAAAATTGTGGCGCAGAGTCCTAAGGCTCTGAAGTCAAGCCGTATCTTCTGCAACGGAGAGTAATTCAGTTCCAAAAGAGCCGAGCATCCACCACGAGGCCAAATCGTTCCTCAGCCAGAGCTGCCCATCACGGTCTGCGGTGGGAAGCATTGAGCCATGCGGCGAGATGGACAGCGGCTGTAGGCACAGGACACAACTAACCAGCCCTGTAAAAGGCTCATCCTACAGTATCAGCTCGGCGACAGACAACGTCCTGCGGAGTTGAGGCCTGTTGTAACCGTGCAGCAGATGCCACGACCCCACGGTCACACGTAGCTTTGTCATGGTAGGTACATTTCATGAGCCTGAGAACCTGACGTAGGACTGGTCCCTTTTGACAGCCCAGTGACTAATGGTGTTATGTTTTATGTATAAATTTAGGGTTCTGATGCTCCCCCCCGCCTCCATGCAAGGGATCAGACCCACAGCCACACACATGCTGGGCAAATGCCCTACTGAATATGCCATCCTGATTACACAGTGAGACATGAGAACACTTTCAACCAGGATAATTATAATCTGGAGCCTTGGCTATATTCTGGCTATTTCCAGTACCTGAGAGACAGGAACTCTGATTACAAGGAGCCAATGACAAACCACTACAAGGGACAAGAAAGTCCGGAGCCCAGGGCACTCGCTAGACATCTCACACTTCTATGCCCGAGGTTAAATGTAAATAGACAACTGATGACATCCGAGACTACGGTTCTGGTGTTTGGGAGCTTGTTTGGAGGTTAGAGCAAGGGATCACAGCTTGACTGAAGACAGCTCCTCCTCTACCTGGGGAAGTTCATCCTCTCCGACTGGGCACGCAGCTCTGGGAGAGACACACATGGAGTGGTGAGGGAGGAAGGAGACACCCGCCTAGCCAGCCAGATCAGCCGAATCAAGCCTGGCAATCAATGGGGTGACAGATGTCGCAGCCAGATCGCTCTCACATCCTGGCTCCGGTATCTAAAAATGCAGGCGAGCCGGGCGTGGTGGCGCACGCCTTTAATCCCAGCACTTGGGAGGCAAGAGGCAGGAGGATCGCCGTTGAGTCCGAGGCCAGCCTGAGAATACAGAATGAATTCCAGGTCAGCCTGCGCTAGACTGAGACCCTACCTCCAAAAAAATAAATGAATGAATAAAAATAAAAATGCAGGGCTGGAGAGATGGCTTAGCGGTTAAGCGCTTGCCTGTGAAGCCTAAGGACCCCGGTTCGAAGCTCGGTTCCCCAGGACCCACGTTAGCCAGATGCACAAGGGGGCGCATGTGTCTGGAGTTCGTTTGCAGAGGCTGGAAGCCCCGGCGCGCCGATTCTCTCTCGCTTCCTCTATCTGCCTTTCTCTCTGTGTCTGTCACTCTCAAATAAAAAATAAATAAATAAATTAAAAAAAAATAAAAATGCAGGCGGCGGTGTCTCCATTGCCCATCAGGCAAGCAATCCACCTCTGCCAAATGATGGCCGAGGGACATCTGGGAAGCATGGTTGAGAGAGATGTGGCCTCCAGGCCGTTGCAATCGTGTGGACTCTGGCTCATGCCACTAACCCTTCCATACGTTTCCAGTTGTACAGCGCCATCACCTTGAAAGACGTGTTACAGACAAGACTGAATGTGTACACAGATTAAAGCGGCAGATCTAAGAGCTCAAGATGTCATGTCTCTTGTGCCTGCCTTACGTCCCTTTTTACTCTTAATAGCCACCGCTGCCAGTCACCTGCAAGCGTCACCTGGTAACACTTCACCTCAGCTGCAGAGTCTCATTTGCTTTCTGCCCCAAGTTCCTCGTGAGACGGACCCAGCCAGCCATGCCGAGGCAGGCCTATCCCGGAGAATGCCCAGGAGTTGCACGGAGTCCTTCTTGACTATCGGGGACAGACTTGAGTGTTTTCCCATGCCGAGGGGGAAATTTCGCGTGCATTCCGCAGATCTTCAGAAGGCCACGGCCCATTACTCTCTCTGCAGGAGCAGGTTGATGGCATACATTCGGTACTTGCACGCCTCGTGGTTAACTCTTTCCGGTGTCCCACTCTGCTCTCAGCACCTAACGTAAAACTACCCGATTACAAAGCATCTCGGGCTCTGCCATCCGGGGCAATGAAAGCTAATTCCAGGATCAGAGGACAGAATGCTAGCGCCTATGCTTAGAAGGTTAAAACCAAGCCCAAGCAGCTGTTCATCTACAGTACTTGATTTTTCTGTCTTTTTGGCTGAAATGGTCACCATTCTTTCAAGACTGAACTACAAAAGCTGGAGTAGCTTTTATTTCTACTGGGTAATACTCTTTCATTTTTATCATAACTATATGGTGTTACTAGCTTTGTGCTAAAGGAAGTAGGACCCAGAATTCCAACTCCTAAATCACAGGTAGCTTTCCAGCCCAGGACTGAGCTGTTTCTCTGCATAACCTCTGTCTTCTCACTCTACTGAGGCCTCCAAGAAAGCCATACCAACGTACTTACTCTTTTCATGTTCCTGTTTGGCCTGTCAGCCTTTGGGAACCTCAGGAACGAAATCAAATGCCATCTCCCTAAACTTCTCCAACAGAATTAATTCCACATCATAAGTTCATGTTCCTGAGTCTCCTATATTTTTCACAGTGCTGTTTTCTACTACTGCGTCTACCAATGTCGCAGGGGCCAGACAGTATCTTAGGTATCAAATAGCACCAGGTACATAAGAAGCACTGGGCTACTTGCTCAGTCAGCAGTTGTTAAAGCCTGCGCACACCAAGTGTCTCACTGACTGCTGCATCCTTAGCACACCAGACAATGCTCATGGTCAACACCTGCTGAGTGACAGACTGAATGAGTAAGCATCAAGGTGTCTTCATTAAACCACAAGCTCTGGAAAAGGCCTCTCCAGTGTGCAGCAAATGCTGGCTGCCGTTCTGATGCAAGGACCCCCCCCCCCCGCCCCGCTTGGGGTGCTTGTGCTTCTCTGTTCTTGGGAGTGTTCATGAGCTTTCGCAACAAATTAAGGACACAAAAGAGACGCCATGTAATGATTAAAAGATTTATTTAAGCCATCCTTGCCAAACTTAATATGAGAGGCTAAGTTTTCGATCCAGTTTTCCTTCTCGGATAAGTTTTTCATTTCTTTCCTGTATAGATAAAAACAGTAACAATTAAAAAATGTATTCTGGCATAACCCACAGCATACCTCTGAAAATCAGAATAAAACACTCAAACTTAACTGCAATCCGTCATGTAGAGTGCAAGGAATGTGAACAAGTGTAAGGAATTAAAGGGTCATGGGACAATAAGATGCTCCTGCTCTAAATACTGTAGCTTGGGGCTGGAGAGATGGCTTAGCAGTTAAGGTGCTTCTGTGGGAAGCTTAAGGACTGAGGTTCGATTCCCCAGAACCCATGTAAGCCAGATGCACAAGGTGGGGCACGCGTCTGGAGTTCGTTTGCAGTAGCTGGAGACCCTGGCATGCTCATTCTCTTTCTATCTGCTTCTTTCTCTCTCTCAAATAAGTAAATAAAAAATGTTTTAGAAAATTAACTTTTAGCTGGGCATGGTGGCACATGCCTTTAGTCCCAGCACATAGGAGGCAGAGGTAGAGGAGCCACTGTGAGACCACAGAGGGAATTCCAGATCAGCCTGGGATACAGTGGGACTCTGCCTTGAAAAATAAAAAAAAGTTAACTTTTAAAAACTAACTAAAAGAAAAATTTAAGAGCCGGGCATGGTGCTACACACCTGTAATCCCAGTACTCGGGAGGCAGAGGTAGGAGGATAGCTGTGAGTTTTAGGCCACCCTGAGGCTACATAGTGAATTCCAGGTCAGCCTGGGCTAGAGCAAGACCTTACCTTGAAAAACAAATAAATTTTAAAAATAAGCACAGTATAATCATTACTTTATATAATCTAAAACAAAATAAAACAAAAACAGCAAAATTCTTTCATGAGCTAAGTTCTAATCTTAGAATTCTGAACTGACCATTTTATCATTTTTTTTATCATATAGTAGCCATTAAATTAATCTGAAAGGACTCAGAGACTACCATATCTTTTAACATTTTTATTTATTTGTGTGTGCATGCATGTTGGGAGACAGGCATGCCAGGGTCTCTTGCCACTGCAAATGAATGCCACACTCATGTACCACTTTGTGTCTGGTGCTAAATGGATGTTGGACAATTGAATTTGAGTCAACAGGCTTTGTAAGCAAGAGCCTTTAACTGCTGAGCCATCTCCCCAGCCCAAGTACCATGATTTTTTTTTTTTTTTTTTTTGGTTTTTCAAAGTAGGGTCTTACTGTAGCTCAGGCTGACCTGAAATTAACTCTGTTTTCTCAGGGTGGCCTCAAACTCACAGCAATCCTCCTACCTCTGCCTCCTGAGTGCTGGGATAAAAGGCGTGCGCCACCACGCCCGGCTCTACCATGATTTTTAACAAGGTATAAAATCAAACATTCAACTGAAAACTCTCTACTTGTGCCGGGGAAGGCAATGTTCAGGGCTAAGGTAGGAAGGGCCACTGGTGGCCATCACCTAGACAAAGAACAGCAGCTGACACCTAGAAGGGCCCCTGCCACCCCAACACTGTACTTACCCTGTCAGTTTTGAAAACATAGTACCAGAAGATGAGGGGCCCAAATCCCCACAGTGCTCCTAAGAGCGAGTTCTTGGGAGTAGGCCTGAAATTGGGGTAGACGTTTGCTGTTCTTGCATAGGTCCAACGAGTCACGGCAGGATCTTCCTAAAAACCAATGAAAAGAAAAAGTTGTGCACCTAAGAAGGGATATCAGTATGTCCCAAACGAGGTGAGGCCATTGGGGCTTTTGTAAGGGAGCATAAATGATACTTTCTGTCCTCTACAACAGGCCCCTTGACTAATCCCACACAGCTTCCGGGAGAGCTTCCATTTCTTGCATTTTGTTTGTTTCACGCAACTCTGGAACTTGATGTGTAATCTCAGATGCCTTAATTTCCATTTCTACCGCCTCTGTGCTGGGATCACAGGAGTGGAGTACCATCCAGCCAGCTGATTTTATATATATATATATTTTTTGGTTTTTCAAGGCAGGGTCTCGCTCTAGCCCAGGCTGACCTGGAATTCACTATGTAATCTCAGGGTGGCCTTGCACTCATGGCTATCCTCCTACCTCTGCCTCCTGAGTGCTGGGATTAAAGGCATGCACCATCACGCCTGGCTTTCTTGTATTTTTTAAAAATACCATTTTTCCCCTTTGTTTTTGTCTTGTCCTGTTTTAGACAGGGTCTTGCTAGGTGGCCCTAACTGACCTGGTATAGCCCAGGCTGGTCTCATGACAATCAATCCTCAGTGTCCCAAGAACTGGGGTTACAGGAGTACACTATCGTTTCCAGAGAAACATAATGATCACATGAACCTATGCAAGTTTTTCATAACTTACACTTTTAAAAAAAAATCACTCTCTGGCTAATTACTTAAGATTTTAAAAAATCCTAACTGGCAGAGAAGCCACCTTTTATCCTTTCTCATTTTGATCAACTCCTCTCCAGACTTGTTTTTACCTTCCTTATCTTACTTGAAGTATGACCATTACAACCACATCATAGTCCTGATAAAGATAGGGTTCATATGCTCTACTGTCAATTTCATTTCCAGGACCCTAAGTTACCACAATACTAGGCTTTCCAAGGTACTGGAAGGCGAGAGAACTGTTGTTTTCTGTTTTGTTTTGGTGCTGGAGATCAAACCTAGCATCTTACTTACACTAGTAATACACTCTACCACTCAGTTGATTGTTTTATTTATTTATTTTTCTGGGCTTTTGAGATAGGCTCTCTCTAGGCCAGGCTGACCTGGAATTCTCAGGGTAGCCTCAAAGTCAATTCTCTTACCTCTGCCTCCTGAGTGTTGGGATTAAAGGCATGCACTACCACACCTGGCATTATTATTTATTTATTTGCAAGCAGAGAAAGAATGGACATGCCAGGACATTTTAAAAATTTTAATTTCATTTATGTGAGAGACAGGAAGAAGCAGAGAAAGAGAGAGAGAATGGGTACGCCAAGGCCTTCAGCCACTGTAAACACCCTAGATGCGTGTGCCACCTTGTGCATCTGGCTTACATGGGTCCTGGGGAATCGAACCTGGGTCCTTTGGCTTCACAGGCAAATGCCTTAACCATTAAGCCATCTCTCCAGCCCACATGTCAGGACTTCTTGCCACTGAAAATGAACTCCATAAATGCATGTGCCACTTTGTGTATCTGGCTTTAGTAGGTACTGGGGAAATGAACCTGGGCCATCAGGCTTTGCAAGCAAGCAGCTTTAACCACTGAGCCCTCTCTCCAGCCCCTTAGCTGAGTTTTTAAAAGCCAAATTATTACATTTTACAGTATTAAAAGTTTTACAAAAAGGTCAAAATTGTTAAGGAGTACTAATCAGCTAATCTTGGCTTAAGGAAAAAAGTAATTTGATGTATTTATGCTAGAATAACTTCCTAAGAATAGCAAATTTGTCCCAAACACATCATTAAACTTAATTAGCTAAATCCCCAAATGATTTAAAAAAATTTCTTCTCTCCCAATTACCTGACAGATAAAAATAAGCAAATAAAGTCAGCTTTAGTCTTTAATATACAACATGAACATTCAAGGTCCTACCCAACTCCAAGCAGTACAAACAACTAAACCAGGTCTTGCATAGTTACATATCAAACCAAGTTCCTCATCCTTCCAGTCAGGGTGAGCTTCCTCAAGCCTTCACTACCGTCTCAAAGGCCCAAACCACAACCACCTTCGACTGCTCTAGCGACCACGATCGCCACATGACATGAAAACAGAAGGAGCCTTCAGCGCTGCTGACCAGGCCACAGTGCAAAGACTGACCACGCGGCGGGGGAGACAGGGAGCGAGATGCAGGGTCAGCTAGCTTTGTGAGAGAACAAGTACATCTACTCTTCTGCAAAAAATGAAGCTGAATGCCAGCCAGTGGCAGACTTCTCAATCACCTCTGCTCTTACCTATCTGCAGATCTATCTTCTAAGAACAGACGCTTCATATCATAAAAACACCAGCAGCCTCACGGCCAAACCGTGGGAAACAATCTTCCTCCTATGGCATCACTCAGTGTCTCGGGGACATCAGTAACGCCTGACACAGCCCTCACAGTTTCTTCACTGGGCTTCCTGGGGCCCAAACCAGCCTGGCTGCCTTCCATCTCTTTTGCTCTTTTCCTCCTAGCTTTCCAATCTAGATATAGGCCCTCAGTCCTTGCTAGTCTCTCTGATATGCATTCACTCTAGTAATGATGTCACCTAGTCACGTGACTAAATATCTATCTATGTAGGCTGAGCTGCTAACAAGATTCTACCAACTCTGGACCACCACCCTGAATTCCCAGATTTAAGATCAAACCCCCTTTCAACACTCACTACTGTCCAAGAGGCATCCCAAATGTCACTTACCCCACACCCATTTCCAAATATTCTATTTTACCTGCATACCTGTTCTGCTTACATTCTTCTTTTAGTAAAAAGCACCTGTGTTAATTATTCAAATTAAAATCACTGAAGTCATCCTTAACTTTCCTTTCTCAGGTTCTGCCTCCAGCTGCCAGTAAACAAGGCTGGATCTACTTTAAAAAAATACACACATACATACATACATTATTTATTTATTTATTTGACAAAGAGAAAGAGGCAGAGAGACAGAGAGGGAGAGACTGGGCATGTCAGGGCCTCTAGCCACTGCAAACCAACTCCAGATGCGTTTGTCCCCTTGTGCATGTGGCTTATGTGGGTCCTGGGGAATCAAACCAGGATCCTTTAGCTTTGCAGGCAAATGCCTTAACCCTAAGCCATCTGTCCAGCCCTGGCTCTACTTTTAATACGTATCCAGAACTGTTTATTTTGACCACCTCAGCTAACACCCTGGTAGCTAAGATTCAAGTGTAAAAGCCTCCTGACTCGTTTCTCTTCTGATCTTGTTCCCCACAGCCCCTCACTAAGTAGAAAAGGAGAATTCTATTTAAAATGTAACTCTAGATAATAGGTCTCCTGTCAGTAACGTCCCACCTACAAGGCTTGCTATGTATCCAGTCCCAGGTGCCTGTATGACATCATCTCTTGTCACTCTGCTCTCACCCTTTTCTCCCTGAGCCACGATGGTCTCTTCAGTATAAGCGCAGGCTGATCTAAAACTGTCAACTCTTCTGCCTCAGCTTCCTCAGTCCAGGGACCACATGATATGCCACCTCACCTGGCTCTCTAGTACAATTTAAAAAATTTTTAAAAAATATTTTATTATTTTTATTTATTTGAAAGAGAGAGACAGAGATAGAGAATGGGCCCACCAGGGCCTTCAGCCACTACAAACAAACTCCAGACGCATGCGCCCCCTTGTGCATCTGGCTTACGTGGGTCCTGGGGAATTGAACTGAGGTCCTTTAGCTTTGGAGGCAAGCGCCTTTCCTTCAGCTAAGCCACCTCTCCAGCCCTCTCTAGTACATTTTAAATTAGCTAGGCACTCCTGCCTTCCTACTTAGTGTCTACAAGCTAGCATGCTACTTTTCCTGGCCTTACTTATTCCTTTAGATCTTTATGCAAATGTCATTTTACAGGGCTGAGACCACAGGTGTCAGGAGCCATAGAGCAAAAGCCTCTCCATTTTGCCTGGGCCTGCTTGGTCAGCAGACTGCTTACAGAATCTTATCTTTTGCAAAAGGCCAGTTTATGGTCAGGCTTCTGGGCACTAGGCAACCAAAAGTGCCTCTATCTTGAGCAATGACTCCATTTTGTGATAAGTTGTCTGTTCTGGAAAGTCACAAAGCCTGCAGCTGTTTGTTAAAGTCGTTAATCTTGTGGCCTTGGACCTGTGACCTTATCCTGTCAAAACAGAATTGTAGCAATACCTAAACTACTGACAAACTCTCCTGTTCTGCTGTATAAAAGGCGCCCCGAGAAAAATAAAAATTGCAGCTTGACCAGACTCCTGTCTTGCTGTCAGGTTTCTCGTGTCTCTTGTCCCTTCCATTTTAGGTTCTCTAGGGTCCGTGCTCCCGGTGAAGCACCACTGGCCAGGGCAACAGGAGTGTTAAATTACTTGCCTAGCATATGCAAATTGGATCCCAAGCTCTACACCAAATGTTCTAAGCAGCTAGCCCTATTACACAGATATAACTAACCCTCCACCCACCCTTTTAAAATCATTTATCGCTATCACACATGTTAAGTGATTTTTTTTTTTCTGGTTCTTTGAGGCAGGGTATCTAGTTCAGGCTGACCTGGAATTCACTACATAGTTTCAGGGTGGCCTCAAACTCATGGTGATCCTCCTACCTTTGCCTCCTGAGTGCTGGGATTAAAGGTGTACACAACCACGCCCAGCTTTGATTTAGTTTTTACCTTATTACTAGTTGCCCCCACTGGAAAGAAAACTCTAAAAGGCAGGGGTTTTCATTTTTTTTGTTTATTTTTATTTATTTATTTGCAAACAACAGAGAAAGAGACAGAGAGAGAGAGAGAATGGGTGCACCAGGGCCTGCAGCCACTGCAAACAAACTCCACATGCATGCACCACCTTATGCATCTGGCCAACGTGGGTCCTGGGGAATCGAGCCTCGAACCAGAGTGCCTAGGCTTCACAGGCAAGCACTTAACCACTGACCCATCTCTCCAGCCCAAAGGCAGGGGTTTTAGACTGCTTTATTCTCTATTCTTACCTCAGCATCTCAAGTAGGCCTATAAAGACCCTGAGCAATTACTGTCATTCCTAAAGACTAGGCAAGGAGATGGCTCAGCAGTTAAAGGGTTTGCCTTAAAAGCCTGACAGCTCAGGTTCAAATCCCTAGTACCCACATAAAGCCAGATGCACAAAGTGGAACATGCATGTGGACTTTGCAGCAGCAAGAGGCTGTAACAGGCCCTACCTGTCTGTCTTTCTCTCCTTGCAAATAAATCAATACAAATACTTTTTTAGGGCTGGAGAGATAGCTTGGCAGTTAAGGCACTTGCCTGCAAAGCCAAGTTCGATTCCCCAGGATCCACGTTAGCCAGATGCACAAGGTAGGGCATGTGTCTGGAGTTTGTTTGCAGTGGCTGGAGGCCCTGGCATGTCCATTCTCTCTCTCTCTCTCTCTCTCTCTCTCTCTCTCTCTGTCAAGTAAGTATATAAATAAAAACATTCTTTAATTTGCTTATTTGAGAAAGAGAGAGAATAGGCACACACACACAAACTGTCTCAAAAAGAAAGAGGGGCTGGAGAAATGGCTCAGTGGCTCAAGTCCCTTGCTCACAAAGTATGACAGCCCAGGTTTAATTCCCCAGTACTTATGTAAAGCCAGATGCACAAAGTGGCTCATGCATCTGGAGTTCATTTGTAGTGACAGGAGACCATGGCAGACCTACTCTCTTTGTTTGCATATATATAACTAAGAAAAAAAAAAAAGAAAGAAATATGGGCTGGAGAGATGACTCAGTGGTTAAGATGCTACCCGGCAAAGCCAAAGGATCCAGATTTGATTCCTCAATACCCACATAAGCCAGAGACACAGGATGGTACATGTGCCTGGAGTTCATTTGCAGTGGCTAGCGGCCCTGGTGCACACATATTTTCTCTGTCTCTCAAATAAACATAAAACATATATTTAAAACGGAAGAAAGAAAGGGGTACCACCTTGTCTGGTCACACTGTCACTTTCCTTCGATCCTCATAACTTCCGAAATTCCCAGAGAACGGGACTGCAATTGTTCAGTGTACATTTACCTGCATGTGAGACATCTGGATAGCTCTCATGAGCAAGCTATCTAAAACTAAAACTACACTTGCTAAAATGCCAGTTTACTGGACCTGTTTTCTTCCATTGATGTCAACACACTCTCCCATTTCATCTCACAGGTCTACGAAGAATGTGCATCACTTTCACGTGAACATGACAAGCTTGTGACCTGGAGTGGTTAAGGGAGTTGCCTACGGGCATAGTTTACCAGTATACAGAGCCATGGGGTCTTGCTCTAAAATCAAAAGCGTGTCTGTTAAAAATAAAAACAAGCAACCCCCCACCCAAAAAAAAAACCTTTGACCTTGAAGAAATATATTTCCGTCAGAAGAGAGCAGTTGTTCCTACAGTTATAAACTGGGAATGCAGAAGAAAAAGTTCTTAAAAAAAAAAAAAAGTACGTCCAGGGCTGGAGAGAGCTCAAGCTCTCTTGCCTGCTGAAACGTTAAGGACCCAGGGTTCGATTCCCCAGGACCCACGTAAGCCAGAGGGCGCACGAGGTGGCGCATGCGTCTGGAACTTATTTTGCAGCGGCTGGAGGCCCTGCTGCACCCTATTCTCTGCCTCTCTCTCTAATAAGTAAAAGTAAATAAATAAATGCAAGGCTAAAGCCGAAGTGAACCGCGGTCAGCCCTCCCACCCCAGAGCCCGCGCTCCCGAGCAAGAGGAAAGGGTGACTGGGGTGCCCCGCGGGCAGCGCGCACCCTCCCGCCCCACTCACGATTTGCCCTCGGCGGCCGGGGTCGTTCAACTGAAGCAGATATTCCCGCTTCAGCCGGGCTCTGATGGCCAAGCGCTCGGCCTGCGCCCTCCGTTTCCCGGGCGTGATGTCGTACTCGGCCGGGTCGAGGGTGCTGGGCAGAGTGGCCAGGGGCGCGGGTTCGTACTTGGACGTCGGCATCTTGGCCGCTCACCCACCCCCGCCAGCGCTGAACGGCGCCTGCGCGGCCGCCAGGCCTGCCCGGCCGTGGCGTGACCTTCAGCCTCGGGAAGTGCGCCTGCGCACCAGCGACAGCTACCGGAAGTGAGGCGTGGAGTCGAACGCCGACCGGAACTTCCTTTCCCAGCTTGTCCTCCGAGCCCCGCCCCCCTCCCCCCACGCAGGCGCGTTGTCAGTAGTCCGCGCCTGCGCACGGTGGCTCGCGCATTCCATCCCCCCCCCCACACACACACACACACACGCCCAGCGTCAGCGGCTGGGCGGCTGAGGCCTCTTGGCCGAACTTGCTTGCTGGAGTCGGAGGTACTTGGGAAATAGGATTTGGCCGGCTGCGGTCCTCCAAAATCCGATTTCCCTCGGTGGGTCTTCTCCATCCTAAGTGTGACCTTCGACAAGGTCGTTTAATGGCGGAGGTTTCCCTTTTCTCGGGATAATGAGCCCTGTTCTGCACCTCTTTATATAGCTGCTCAGGTAAACCAATGCCAAGATAAGGAAGTGCTTTGTAAACCTAATTCCGGCTTCCCCTTAAAGAAGAGCAAGCTTTTCTGCATAACGTAAGCACAAAACCTGTTTTGCTTAAGCAAAAATGTTTGACAGAGTGATGTGACAAGGGAAGTGAAACCTGTCAGAAAAAAAAAAACGGTATGACATATTCAGTATAACTCACTAAGAAACAGTGTCTTGGTTTGAATACTGAAACCTTCACCCTAAATTCTTAGTACTCTTTGGGTGCTAAAAACAAGAGACAATCTTGCAGATATGAAATAAGAAAGTACTCAGCCTATGTTTCTACCACTTGAGAGGCTGAGACAGGAGCATTGCCAGTTTCAAGGCCAGCCTGAGCTACATTCAAAATGTGCTGCCTTGGGGGGTGGAGAGATGGCTTAGTGGTTAAGGCGCTTGCCTGCAAAGCCAAAGGACCCAGGTTTGATTCTCCAGGACCCACGTAAGCCAGATGCACATGGTGTTGCATGCATCTGGAGTTCATTTGCAGCTACTGGCGGCCCTGGTGCTCCCATCCTTTCTCTGTCTCTCTCATCTCTATCTCTCAAATAAAAATTATATATATATATATATATAATTATATGTGTATATATAAATATATATATATATATATATATATATATATATATATACACACACACAATGTACTGCCTAAAAAATGCAAAAAGAAAATGAACAATCCAAGATTGGGGTGGAGAGAACAAAGGTGAGACAAAACAACCTTCTGCATCTTTCGCCTTCCCGTTATTACCATCAAGGGGAAGAAAGCAACTTAAAGTTACACAACAGAGTCTTGGGTACCTGTAAGATACTCGCCAGGGGAGGAAAATGTAAACATTATTTCCAGACTCCAGCAAGGGAAGCTGGATGAAAAGAGAGCTTCCGCTTGGCTGAGCTGTCTGGAGGACATGGAGACGTGAAGAAATGATTGCTAGACAGACAGGACTTGGAGAAGGAATGAGGATTAGCACTGATGTCAACTTTGTTCAACATTTTAATAAGGCTTTAAAAATAGTTACTAAGCACTCAGCACAGGAAGCATACCTTTACAGTCTTGGTCTTTGTCAATCTTCTAAATTCAATAGAGAAGAAATGGAAGGCAGTGTGCCCTTCAGCACCCAGTAGCTAGCGGATAGCTATGTGGTACAGAAAAGCACAGGCAGAGAAGAATATTTGCAAAAACAATTCAATGCCCAAATGAGTATAGAACAAAATGGACTGAGGAAAGGCAGAAAAGAAATCAGATAAAAATCGATCATACCCAATTTTAAAGGAGCACAGAAAAGGATGGGGAGGGAATTCTGGTTAGTTCAGAGATGTTTTGTAAGAAAATGAAAGCTGGAGCCTCCGGGTATGGTGGCCCACACCTTTACTCCCAGAGGCAGAGGTAGGAGGATCACCGTGAGTTCGAGGCCACCGTGAGACTGCATGGTGAATTCTGGGTCAGCCTGGGCTACAGTGAACCCTACCTTGAAAAAACAACCCCCCCAAACCAAAACTAAATAAAAAGGAAAATTTAAACTCTTAATGATGCTGGAGGCAGAGTCCTAGGAAGGGATTAGAAACCCATAAAGATGCAGGAGACTTCAGACAAGTGAAACCCAATTTCGGAGTTCTTTTGTTTATCTTTATTTATTGGAGAGTGACAGACAAAGAAGCAGATAGAGAGAGAGAGAATGGGCGCACCAGGGCCTCCAGCCACTGCAAACGAAGACGCGTGCGCCCCTTGTGCATTTGGCTAACGTGGGTCCTGGGGAATTGAGCCTTGAACCAGGGTCCTTAGGCTTCTCAGGCAAGTGCTTAACCACTAAGCCATCTCTCCAGCCCCAAGTTTGGAGTTCTTATCCAAATTACCAAAAAAGCAAAAAGGCAGATTCAGAGAAGGGTAAATTATGAATTATGAGATTTATTTCAGGAAGAATTAGGAGGAAAAGCAAAGCAGGAAAACGAAGCTAAAAGAAACCCTCCCTTTCCTGAGAAAAGAGAAGGGAGACCTTCTATAAGGAAAGTCCCTCTTCAGGAAAGCCTCTGGGGAAAGGAGGGGCTCCCCCATGCATGAGAAGCAACTAAGCAGGAAAGCACTGAGACAAAAAAAAAAAAAAAAAAAAAAAAAAAAAAAAAGCCTCACCCTTCCCAGGGGGACAGCAGCAAGGGGCCAAGAGCCAAAAGCCAAGAAGGCTCACACCCGTGAATCAGGGTTGTTTATATGGCTCAAACATCCAATTAGGATGACCATCATCATTAGACTCAGGGCTGCACCTGATTGGTTGGTGGGCTCAAGAGGGTGACTCAAGAAGAGCCAACCCACAGGTGTGCTTAGCCCAGAAAAGGCTGAGAAAGGAGCGGCAAACTGTTGTCCAGAAGTTGTTGCTTGCAGCCATCTTTGATGAGACTGGATCATACATAGGTTCAAGTTTTGCCAGAGCAGGCAAGGTGGCATCTAGCTACCTACCTACTGGGGGGTGGGGGGCGGGGGAAGGATACCTTGCTCTTAATCTGTATCATTACTTGTTGCTGTTCTGTTCGAGGCCACCCTGAGACTACATAGTGAATTCCAGGTCAGCCTGGGCCAGGGTGAGACCCTACCTCGAAAAACCAAAATAAGATAAAATAAAATAAAATAAAAATCTTGTGATTGGGAAACATACAGGTGAGTACTATAGGTCTTCCTTTTCCCAAGAAAATTGGTACCAGAAAAGCTGCTGTTAAAATGAGTTTATTTAAGAAGGATTCTAGCGAGGAAGAAAAAACTTTAATTGAAATTTTATCTCTAAAAAGTCAAGCAAAAAATTCCATGAATAAATTTATCATATTGAACACATTTTGGGATTACAATTGTGACTGTTTACTAATTTTGATAGGTTGTGTTGACTTGGTGGAGTATAATTTTTAAATAGGCTTCATTATTTTTCACTTTGCATTTGATTTTTGCAGCAGGATGATAATTGCAAAAGAATTTAGGACTTTATCCCAATTTTCCTGAGTTACTCTCTCAATCCTTTAAAATCAAGTTGATCCTTTGAAAAATGGGTGTCAATACCATGCTTACTAAGTTTTCTGTTTTTCACTTCTGTCCAAGTCTGTGAGGTCAGTCTTCATGTGGATCCACTGATATCCCTTCCATCAACCCACTGAGGTATCTTCCCAGAACCTGTTTATACTTTTGATTTATAAAGTCTTATGATTTTTCTCATTCAGAATTAATTGTATTGGTAATTTTCTTCTCTTTTTTTCCTGCTGTTTTCTTATTTCTGTCTTTTTCAGTCTATTTTTGATGTGGTGCTTGGAATTGAACCTAGGGCCTCACATATGCCCAGTACACATGACTGACCTCCAAACCTAGCCCACATACAATGTTAAAAAACAAACAAAAAACCCTTCTCTTTCCTCACACTCTATGTGTCAAGGCTCATCTTACCTGGAACTGCCTGTTTATCACTGTTGTTAAAGAAGAGTTACATATAATTAATCTTTCTGTCTCCACCTCCCCATCACTAAAAGTGTAGACGCATGTCACCATGCCCAACTTTTACACAGGTTCTGGATACCCTAAGTCAGATCCTTGCGCTGTAACAAAGAGCACCTTAGCAGCTGAGCCGTCTATCTCCCCAGCCTGGAGAAACTGAAGATGAAATTGGAGCTGGGAAGGCATGCTTGCGTCACAAAAGCACGAAGACGCAAGCTCGCTGATTTCTAGAACCCATGGAAAAATGCTAGCCTTGCTAGTGTGTGCTTGTCATCCCCAGCAAGAGGGAGGCAGAACTAGGAGGAGAGGTGGAGCTCACTGGTCAGCAAGATCAGCCTAACTGACAAGCTCCAGGCCAGTGAGAGACCACCTGGCCACCCTGGTGTAACTGTGCATCGGTCTCCCAGGGGCGTCCAGGCAACTGCGGAGCAGGGTCTTGAGCATCCTTGAGCGCGATGGGAAGAAACACCCAGGAGACAGCTTCAGAGACCAGCTCGCTTATTTGTCAGGGGAATGGGCTAATCAGCATGTGTGAAAGAGCGGGAAGAGGTGCGGGTCATCAGGGGATTGGTTAGTACAAAGGTCCCCCTGATGCCTAATTAGCAGGCAGTGACGTCACGGGTGGGTGGGAAAGGGTCACGGGGTGTAAGCAGTGGTTGGAAAAGGTATAGGGTATGGGTTGCAGGGGGATTGGGTAGGTGAAAGCTGTTGGATGATAACTCATTAACATACAGGGACACGCGTGGCAAGGGGGCACAAGGCTGTGGGGAAAGCGAAACCTAAGTCTTATTAGGATTGATTCAGGTGTCCCAGGCTGGAGAAGGGAGCGGCCCCACTCCTGCTGGCCTGGGAACCCGAGGTGATCGGGCTCTAGGCTTGCAGCAACCTCCTGTGGCCTGGCGCCCTTACCTGTGCCCAGCAACCCGGTCTCAAAATAAAAGATGGACAGTATTCCTGAGGGTCGGCAGCCAAGGTTGTCCTCTGACCTGCACCTGTGCATATGTACCTGTGGTGGTTTGATTCAGGTGTCCCCCATGAACTTATGTGTTCTGAATGGTTAGGTCCCCAGCTGGTGGAAATTTGGGAATTGAAGCCTTCTGGAGGCAGTGTATTGTTGGGGTGGCCTCATGGGTGCTATAGCCAGCTTCCCCTTGCCAGTGTTTGGCACACTTTCTCTTGCTGTCATCCACCTGGTGTTGGCCAGGAGGTGATGCCCACTCTCTGCTCATGCCATCGTTTTCTCTGCCATCATGGAGCTTCCCCTTGAGTCTGTAAGCCAAAATAAACCCTTTCCTCCACAAGCTACTCTTGGTCATGTGTTTTCTGCCAGTAATGGAAGCTGAATGCAACAGTACCCCATCATTTCACTTTTTATTTATTTTTTTAAACAGATTATACTCTTTTATTCCCTGTTCCCATTTCCCTAGCTCCACTTCCACCCCCAGGGGTCATGGCATTCACTGTGGGATCATGAAGGCCTCAGCTCCAACAGGATAGCGGGAGGACCATGCCTCTGGGCATCCCCACCCACTCTGTGGCTCATAACAATCTTCCCGTGCCCTCTTCCACACTGTTCCCTGGACCATGCCAGGTCTGTTGGCAGTCTGATTTCGTGTTGAGTTCTCTGTGGCCTCTGGATTTCTGCCTTGATAGGTCGTGCTTGATCACCACGTCTGCCACCATTACCCTGGAGCTGCTAGACAGGTTAGGAAGAGCAGCTCCAACTTCTCCTGGGCCCCAGCAGATGTGGAAGAGGTGGCAAGTCTCGTGGTGAGGAATTAGTTATCGATGGATCTCGACTGTTTTCTCTGCCATCTATAAAGTATAGCAGATCATACAACCAAGAGAGAGAACATCTTGGGTTAAAGGGGTTATACAAAGGCCGGGGGTGGTGGTGCACGACTTTAATCGCAGCACTCGGGAGGCAGAGGTAGGAGGATCACAGTGAGTTCGAAGCCACCCTGACACTACTACATAGTGAATTCCAGGTCAGCCTGAGCTAGAGTGAGACCCTACCTTGGAAAACAAAAAAAAAAGGGGGGGTGCTATGCAAAGCTATTTGAGAGATTCTCATGTGCAAACATGTTCTTCTCCAGAGAGCAATGGGGGGCGGGGGTCTTCTCTCTGAAGGCGGAGTTTACTGACTATGGGAATCTGACTTGGTTTCCAGTACCAGGTATGAGTTCTGTCCCCCTGAGCGGGTCTCACGTGCAGTCAGAGAATAGCTGGTTACCCGCAGAGGCACACACATGAATTTTTTTTAAAAAGCACGAAAACGACTATGCTAACTTGAAGAGCCAGGTTGCAGAAGGATCTGAAAATTTTCTTTTTGATGTCTTTTAAGATTTGAACTCCATTTCTATGCCTCCTGTTTGTTCCCCAGACCTGGGAAAATAAAAAGCCACCTATGTCTCAACAAGAGATCATCTTTCCTATGTCCCTTCCCCACTGTCAGTGTCCTTACTTGTCAGCTGTCTCACTGGGTATAGTCTCCCCAACTACTGGTCCTCTTCCACCAGAGTAGGGCATTGTTTGCAACCGGTGAACCAACTCTGACACATATGGTCACCAGAAGTCTATTTTCAGACAGTTCTTTCTGGAAAAAAAAAAAAAAAAGTCCCTCCTCTCTTTAGGCAGCCCCCATGGGTTCACCTTATAAGCTCTGGGGTTAGGACAAGAAGTAAGACACATGAGTGTTTCTTTACTGGAACCCTCTATTATTGTTCAAAATTATCTTGGCTACTTCTGGTTTTGTTTTTCTTCTTCTCCTCCTCCTCCTCCTCCTCCTTCTTCTTCTTTGGAATCAATTTATGAGGTTTCAGGAAAAAGTGTCCATTGAGTTTTTTTTTTTTTAATTGGAATTGAATTAAATTAATAGATAGATTTGGGGAAAATAGCTATTCTTGTTACATTGCATTTTCCCACCCATGGCCATTAGTAGCATCCATTTTAGGTCCTTTATCATGTTTTGTAACTTTTCCCTTAAAGAACAGTATCTCTCCTATTAAATTAGTTCCTATTACAGTATGGATTTTATTGGTAATTTTCCCCCACTACATGTCATAATGGATTGTTGCTAGAATATAGAAATATTGTTGAATTTGTATACTGTTTTTGGAACGAGTATCCATGTTTAAGTTTTTATTAGCCCTGCCTGCAAGGTCCTCTATAACTTCTGTTGGATTATTCTGTGCAAATAGTAGTGTTACCTTTTCCAAATCTATGGTTATTTCATCTTCTATTGCATCAGCTGCAACCTCCAGTGTATTGTTGCATAAGAGCAGTAAGTGGCAGTCTTCTATCTCATTCCCAGCTCTACTAGGAAATCTTTACTTATTTCATCATTAAATATGTCCATTCCTGTAGGGCTTAACAGAGGCTGTTGACACATTGAGAAATTTATCTTGTATTTCTTGTCGAAATGGCCTTGTAAGTCCCGGGGTGGATATATTGTTAACCAATTGCTGTGTCTACATTTCTTTTGTTGTTGTTGTTGTTTATTTATTTATTTGACAGCAACAGACAGAGAGAGAGAAAGAGGCAGAGAGAGAGAGAGAGAGAGAGAGAGAGAGAGAATGGGCGCGCCAGGGCTTCCAGCCACTACAAACGAACTCCAGACGCATGTGCCCCCTTGTGCATCTGGCTAACGTGGGTCCTGGGGAATTGAGCCTCGAACCAGGGTCCTTAGGCTTCACAGGCATGTGCTTAACCACTAAGCCATCTCTCCAGCCCTAAATTTCTTTTTTTTTTTTTTAAATTTTTGTTAACATTTTCCATGACTAAATTTCTTGATATAGTATCATATGGATTTTCTAAATCAGTCTGTTAAAAAGATAAACAAAGGCTAGGGAGATGGCTAAGGGAATAAAATGCTTGCTGCACAAGCAGGAGAACCTGAGTTTGGGTCCCCGTACTCCAAACAAAAAGCCAAACACTGCAACAGTAATACCTATAGATCCCAGCCCATCTAAGGCAAGAAGGAAGGCGGAGATAGAAAAATCACCCAGAAACTCACAGACCATCTAGCCTGGTAAAAGTGCCCAAGGAATAATGAGAGACCATGCTGTGAACAAGGCAGGAGACAAGGACCAAACCCAAGCCTGTCCTCTGACACATTGACTGAGGCACGCATGTGCCTGCGCTCACACGCATAAACACACACGCGCACATGCACCCATCATAGTGTCTCAATGTCTTTCTCTGACACACACACACACACACACACACACACACACACACACAGCGAATTTACTTGTCTAAGTGCAGCTGTTTTTCATTCCAGAATTAAGCAGATTCCATGGTCATGCAGTATGGTTTCTGATTAATTAAACAAGTTAACTTTTTTTTTTTTTCAAAGTAGGGTCTCCCTCTAGCCCAGGCTGACCTGGAATTCACTATGTAGTGTCAGGGTGGCCTCGACCTCACTGTGATCCTCCTACTTCTGCCTCCCGAGTGCTGGGATTAAAGGTGTGTGTCACTGCGCCCGGCATAAATTAACATTTTACTTAAAATTTTACCATTTATGCTTATAGGTGAATTGATTCTATGATTTTTCTTTATATTGCTATTATTGTACTATTTTTTAAAACATATTTATCTGAGAGAGAGAAAGAGGCACATGGAGAAAGAGAGTGGGCACATCAGGGTCTCTAGCCACTATGTTACGGTCTGGGTTTGTCTTCTCAATTTCTGGGCATTGTCTTTTGTGCAGCAGAAGTTTTCATTTCAAGGAAGTCAATATTATCAATTACTTCCTTTTTTGTTTTTTTTAAATATTTTTTGTTCATTTTTATTTATTTGAGAGTGACAGAGAGAGAGGGAGAGAAAGAGACAGATAGAGAGGGAATGGGCGTGCCAGGGCTTCCAGCCACTGCAAACGAACTCCAGACGCGTGCGCCCCCTTGTGCATCTGGCCAACGTGGGTCCTGGGGAATCAAGCCTTGAACCAGGGTCCTTAGGCTTCATAGGCAAGTGCTTAACTGCTAAGCCATCTCTCCGGCCCTCAATTACTTCTTTTTAAATATTTTATTTTCTTATTTTAGAGTGGGGGCAGAGAGAGTGGCCTCCAGCCACTGCAAACGACACATGCACCACCTTGTGCATATGGTTTATGTGGGTCCTGGGGAACCAAACCTGGGTCCTTAGGCTTCACAGGCAAGCACCTTAACCACTAAGCCATCTCTCCTGCCCCAATGGCTTCTTTCATGGATCATTTCTGGTGTTGTATCGCAAAGGTCCTTGCCATACCCAAGGCTATCTAGCCTTTCTCAGATATATGTTCCAGGATATGGATAGTTTTGTGTTTTAAAATTTGTGATTCATTTCGAGTTCACGTTCTGTGAAGGGTGTGTACATTCTGTGTATGACTTCACACTTTTGCTTGGAGACATCTCTCTGTTCTGGCACAATGTGTTGAAAAGATTGCCTTTGCCCCATTGTACACACTGTTTGCTCCCATGCCAAAGCTCAGGAGACTGTATTTACTTAGATCTGTGCCTGGGCTTTCTGTTGTTTCTCACTGGCCTGTTTCTTCTGTCAGCAGTACCATGCAGGTCTAATCACTGTAGCTTTTAAGTGAGTCTGGAAGTTTGGAAGCATCATCCAACTAGCTTTGCTCTGTTCCTTCAATGGTATTTTGGCTGTTATGAAGTTTCTTTAACCTCTCCAAATGAACTTGAGAATCAGATTGTCAATACCTACAAAGTAAGTTGTTGGGTTTTGATTGGGATTTCATTTAAAAATTTTTTTTTCTTTACTTATTTGAGAGTGACAGACAGAGAGAGAAAGAGGCAGAGGGAGAGAGAGAAAGAGAGAATGGGCATGCCAGGGCTTCCAGCCACTGCAAACGAACTCCAGACGTGTGTGCCCCCTTGTGCATCTGGCTAACGAGGGTCCTGGGGAATCGAGCCTTGAACCGGGGTCCTTAGGCAAGGTCCATAGGCAAGTGTTTAACCACTAAGCCATCTCTCCAGCCCAGGATTTCATTTTTAATGTGCCAATCATCTGTAATCAATAATTTTCCTTTTATATGTATTTCTTCTATTTTTCTTGTTTACCATAATATCCTTTTTCTTGTTTCTTAAATGGACTTATAGCATCTTTCAGTTTTGTTACTATGGTTTATAATACATTCAGATAATTCTAAATATTTTATTTAGTTATATCTCCACAAGCTATTATTATATAGTTTTGAATATTTCACAAATTTCATTACTTCTTAACTCACATTTTACTAGAAATGCATCTTATTTTAAAAATATGTGTTGTTTTAACTATGTTTTTATTGTTAACTTCTAATTTGAATATTTTATTTATTTATGAGTGAGAGAGAATGTGTGTGAGAGAGAAGGGGCATGCCAGGGCCTCTAGCCACTGTAAACAAACTCCAATTTAATTGCATTATTGTCAAAGAACATTATCTGTATAATATTGCTCCTTTGAAATTTGCTAAGACTCTTTTTTTAAGACTTCATATCTGGCCAGGTATGGTGGCACACATCTTTAATCCCATCACTCTGGAGGCAGAGGTAGGAGGATCACCGTGAGTTCGAGGCCACCCTGAGACTACATAGTGAATTCCAGGTCAGCTTGAGCTAGAGTGAGACCCTACCTTGAAAAACAAACAAACAAACAACAAAAAAAGACTTAATACATATCAGTTCAGTTTTTGCTTGGTTTGACTTCTTATGGTTGAATTTTGTTATTGGTGGTTAGTTGGTTGGTAGTTTTTGAGATCAGGTCTTATCATATAATGCACAGATAGAAAAATGTACAAATCAGGGCTAGAGAGATGTTTTAGCTGGTAACGTGCTTGCTGTACAAACATGAGGACCTGAGTTTGGACCCACATAAAAGTTGGGTGTAGCAGCATGCACATGTAATCCCAGTACTAGGAACTGGAAACAGGAAATCCCTAGGGCATAGTGGCTAGCTACTCTTGCAAAATAAGTACACTGTAGGCTCAGTGAGAGACCCTGTTAGCAGTTAAGATACTTGCCTGCAAAGCCTAAGGACCCAAGTTCAATTCCCCAGAACCCATGTATACCAGATGCACAAGGTAGCACATGAGTCTGGAGTTCTTTTGCAGTGGCCAGAGGTCCTGGCATGGCCACTCTGTCTATCTGCCTCTATCCCTGTCTCTCAAATAAATTAATAAAATATTTTTTTTAATTTTTTTTATTTATTTATTTGAGAGCGACAGACACAGAGAGAAAGACAGATAGAGGGAGAGAGAATGGGCGTGCCAGGGCTTCCAGCCTCTGCAAACGAACTCCAGACGCGTGCGCCCCCTTGTGCATCTGGCTAACGTGGGACCTGGGGAACCGAGCCTCGAACTGGGGTCCTTAGGCTTCACAGGCAAGCGCTTAACCGCTAAGCCATCTCTCCAGCCCATAAATTAATAAAATATATTTTTTTAATGAGATGGAAGCTGGGTGTGGTGGCACATGCCTTTAATCCCAGCACTTGGGAGGCAGAGGTAGGAGGATCGCCAAGAGTTCAAGGCCACCCCGAGGATACATTGTGAATTCCAGGCCAGCCTGAGCTAGAGTGAGACCCTACCTTGAAAACCCAATAGCTAAATAAATAAATAAATAAAACTAAAAGTAAGATGGAGAGCAATTGAAGAAGACACCTGATGTCATTATCTGAGCTCCCTCATCCACATGTGCATACGTACACGTGCTTGCACCCACACACATGCAGACATGCATATATACACATACATTTATGAGTACACACCCCACCCCATACATAGCCAAACAAAAAAGAAAAAAAGCAAATGCACAAATGTTCTGTTTAGAGTTATTATGAAGCGAAAATACTTATAATTGTATGTAGTTAAACTCTATAGGAGGTAGTTCCATGTAAAATTTAAAAGACCGTTGACTCTCCTAATTTCAAGGTTAGGTCAAGCTTGCTAATTACATATCTTGGTTACTTCATATCCTTATTTATGTTTGTCCACTATATCTATATCTGACACAGAGTTTAATTATAATTTCTCAAGGCCATTAAGGTTTGTGAATCTTTCCTTCAGCAAAACTATATTGCCCAGAGTAAACTGAAGGTGACAGAAATGTTTCAATGAAGAGACTGGCTGAGAGAGGGAGGGGATATAATGAAGAGTGGAGGGGAAAGGGAGGGGGAGTTGTCATGGTTTGTTGTCTACAATTATGGAAGTTGTCAGTAATGGGAAAATTTTTAAATAGGAAAAAATAAGTATTTTAATGAGCATGCTTCTGTAACTTGTTTGTATCACAAGGACAAAGTCACTCATCCATTGGGTGAACTGCACATAAACCAACACAGGGAAACAGATTTCAGCCTAAAATATACAGTGCACTTAGAAGCACATCTGTCATGAAGACACATCCAAAAGCTTATGAATATTACATTCTGCATTCCTCTTTTAGTCCCTTCTCCCTAGTGTGAGCACATATCTATTCTTATTGCTAAAGTCACTCACATAAGCACATATTTGAACTTGAAAGAAGCAATGAGTTTCTTACAGAGTTTTGAACGACATTTTCTTGCAAGTTATCAATTTAACATTCAATAAAGTTAATCCTCTTAGTTCAGGCAATGTCCTGCTTTCTTCATTGAGATAAAGTACTTCTTGTCATGGTCTTTTGCTTGGGAAAAGCAACAGCCCATGGCTGGTTTTCTCACATACATCTGCTCTTGCCATACTCCCACTTCTTTACTATACATCAGCCAGAGCGGCCTCTTTAAATACACATGATCTGGGCTGGAGAGATGGCTTAGTGGTTAAGGCACCTGCAGGCAAAGCCTGAGGGCCCAGGTTGGATTCCCCAGTACCCACATAAACCAGGTACACAACAGCATGCACGTCTGGAGTTCATTTGCAGTGGCTGGAGGCCCCCACGCACCCATTCTCTCTGTATATCTGCCTCTTCTCTCTCCCTCTCTAAAATAAACATAAATAAAAATGTTTTAAATATACATGGTCCTGTCATCCCTAACTAAACCCTTTGTGGTCTGCTTCCTACCTCTTTATTTTGCTTGGCTCCGTGTTCCCCCACACTACCTGTTCCAGCCACAGCAGCCTCTCTCCAATTCTGTCATTCCAGTGGCCACTGCAAAATTTGAAATCCAGTAGCTCTCACTCTTACTTGCTTTTCATTCCACCTTAAACACTGCCATCTGTGCTTACCTCCTATGCACTCTTTAGGACCTCAGGTTTACAGGCCATTAACTAACCAGTTAGATTGAATCCACTGTGAGCTTTCATACTATCATAGCCTGTCTTTCATAACACTAATTGCAACTCCAATCTTTACAATTTTAAATATTTTTTTTTAATTTTTATTTATTTATTTATTTAACAGAGAGATAGAAAGAGAATGGGCGTGCCAGGGCCTGCAGCCACTGCAAAGGAACTCCAGATGTGTGCACCCCCTTGTGCATCTGGGTAACGTGGGTCCCGGGGAATCGAACCTGGGTCCTTTGGCTTTGCAGGCAAACACCTTAACCACTAAGCCATCCCTCCAGCCCCAATTTTCACAACTTTATATTATTCATTCCTGACCCCAGCCTCCACCAGAATCTAGGCTCTTTGAAGAGCAGGACCACCTGAGACTTGAATTGCCCTGAACCTAAACTCTAGCAAACTGTTTGGCACATTCCAGCAGTGGTAAGTGGATGACTACCCATCACCTTCCCTCACCTCAAAGTGACTCTATTAACCTTGTGCCTCTCAACCCCTCCTTGTGTTTAATTATAAATATGTACATTCTATTTTATCTTACTTTGTATTATAAGCAATTTTGTTGTTTTTCTCTCTTCTTTTTTCAAATTTGATTTGTGTTTGTTTATTTATTTGACAGAGAGAAAGAGGCAGTGAGAGACAGAGAGAGAGAGAAAGGGGATGGGTGTACCAGGGCATTCAGCTGCTGCAAACGAACTCCAGATGCATGCACCATCCTGTGCATCTGGCTTACATGGGTCCTGGGGAATCGAACCTAGGTCCTTTGTCTTTGCAGGCAAGCACCTTAGCCACTAAGCAATCCTTCCAGCCTTCCCTCTTCTTTCTTTCTTTCTTTATTTATTTGAGAGCGACAGACACAGAGAGAAAGACAGAGGGAGAGAGAGAATGGGCGCGCCAGGGCTTCCAGCCTCTGCAAACAAACTCCAGACGCGTGCGCCCCCTTGTGCATCTGGCTAACGTGGGACCTGGGGAACCGAGCCTCGAACCGGGGTCCTTAGGCTTCACAGGCAAGCGCTTAACCGCTAAACCATCTCTCCAGCCCTTCCCTCTTCTTTTAAAAGCAAGTTCTTTTCCTTCCCCCCCCCCCCAAGGTAGGATCTCGCTGTAGCCCAGGCTGACCTGGAATTCACTATGTAGTCTCAGGATTGTCTTGATCCTCCTACCTCTGCCTCTCAAGTGCTGAAATTAAAGGTGTGAGCAACCATGCCCAGCAAGGCACAAGTTCTTTTTTCCTGCTGAAAATGTCCCTGGAGTGTCCCCCTGGTAGACAAGCACATGGCAAGCCCTAATGCAGGTTAGATTACAGTAAAACTTCTTACATCTCTTTTCTTCAGTACTAGTTAAAAATATCTTCAGGGAAGCTACTGGATTTCAGATTTCTTAATGACAGATAACCAACTTTTTTTTTTTCTTTTTCTTGGTTTTCTGAGATAGGGTCTTACTCTAAGAGTTCAGGCTGACCTGGAATTCACTATGTAGTCTAAGGGTGGCCTCAAACTTATGGCAATCCTCCTACCTCTCTGCCTCCTGAGTGCTGGGATTATAGACATGTGCCACCATGCCCGGCAGCTAGTTTATTTGCAAGCAGAAATAGAAGATATCCAGAGAGAATGGGCATGCTAGGGCCTTAGGTTGCTGCAAATGAACTCCAGATGCATGCATCCCTTTGTGTATGGGTTTACATGGATACTGCAGAATTTAACCCACATTGTTAGGCTTTTCAGACAAGCACCTTAACTGCTGAGCCATCTCCCTAGCCTAGATAGCTTTATGTGAAATAGACTTTCTGGGCCAGGCATGGTGGCACATGCCTTTAATCCCAGCACTCAGGAGGCAGAGGTAGGAGGACCACTGAGAGTTCAAGGCTACTCTGACACCACATAGTGAATTCCAGGTCAGCCTGGGCTAGAGCGAGACCCTACCTCAAAGCAAAAATAACACAAAATGCATAGACTTACTATTTCAAAGTTAGCTACAAAAAAAAAAAAACAAAAACAAACCAACAAACAAACAAAACCTGCTACCCTGGAGAGGTACTCTGCATACTGCGGCTGAACATAGCATAGTTCTTAGTTTAACTGTCAATCCTGGGTTCTCTGTCCAAGTAATGGCTTTAGTTGGAAGTGTTTTTTCTGGGCTGACTTTTGGCTTTCTAAAATGCATCACAAGTCTGCTCCCTGAAAGACTATCATTTACAGAGGCTTGAGCCTTGTCAAATAGACTAAGGAGGGCCGGTGCGATGGGGCTTGCCTATAATCCCAGCACTTAAGCGGCAATGAGAGAGAGGATCAGGAGGAGCTCAAGGTCATGTCAGAGGCATGATTAGTGCAAGGCCAGCTTGAAGTTAATGAGAGCCTGTCTCAAAAAATAAAAAATAAATAAAAGCAGCCAATTGTGGCGGCAGCTCACACTGCTAGGATA
Organism: Jaculus jaculus; assembly: GCF_020740685.1. Lineage (NCBI taxonomy): Eukaryota > Metazoa > Chordata > Mammalia > Rodentia > Dipodidae > Jaculus > Jaculus jaculus. The sequence continues at coordinate 161,341,468 of NC_059105.1, forward strand.
TTGCTGAGGAGGCAGAAGCAGGAGGATCAGGAGTTCAAGGGCAGCCTGGGCTACACATTAAAAATAAATAAATAGGGCTGGAGAGATGGCTTAGCAGTTAAGGCACTTGCCTGCGAAGCCAAAGAACCCAGGCTCAGTTCCCCAGGACCCACGTAAGCCAGATGCACAAGGTGACGCATGCATCCAGAGTTCGTTTGCAGCAGCTGGAGTCCCTGGCTTCACCCATTCTCTCCATTTGCCTCTTTCTGTCTCTCTCAAATAAATAAGAGAAAAGATAAATAAATAACATACTAAGGAAGTGGCTAATTAAAATATTCGTATATGAATTTAACCTCCTGCAGTCTAGAATAGAGACCAGCTGTTAGAGTCTACATGTTGATGCGAAAGGTGTGAATGATCTTCAGGTGGATAGGGAGACCTTCTCAGTGCATCAGCCCTTGTGGTCCAGGGAAAATTTGGAGACCCAGTGAGAAGTTTGTTTCATGTGTAGATGGCTAAGGGCATCTACTATATAATTTATCATCACTTGCTCAGGTTCCCTACCAAATCATGCTTAAATTCTCACATGAAACTAAATATCTTCACGTGATACCCTGATGAAACTGTAAACAGCTTCTTTCATCTCTGTGTGAATCTTTACTGCCCAAATTAAACAAGAATAACAGATAAAATATTCTGTATTAAAATACTTTTTCACATTGTATTTCTACTCAGTACATTTCACTATTGGAAACTTTTAAAATAAAGTGAAAAATTGAAAGGAAAAAAAAAACCCTACATTTTCATAACCTAAAGACAAATATGTAACATTTTTGACATCTTTTTCTTCCAATCTTCTACATAGAAAGTGTTGTAGAAAATTATAATCATTGCTGGGGTGTAGCTCCATGGTAAAGTACTTGCCTCACGTGTTCCAAACCATGGTTTTTATACTCAGGACCATAAAAAATTAATCACTATGAATATAAAGTATGTATATGAAAATAATTATAATTTATACAACTTACTCTTCTACTTGACCTTAAACCTGTGTTATTTATTTATTATTTATCTTGTGTACACACACACACACACACACATGTGTATATATGTTGTATGTGCATGTGTGTATGCATGTTTGATGTGTGTGGGTGCATGTGTACATCTGTGGAATGTGTGTGGAGGTAAGACATCAATGTCCAGGTATCTTTCCTAAATCTCCACCTTCTTTCCATTTTTCCTTCCCTCCCTCCCTCCCTTCCTTCCTCTCTTTTTGAGACAGGGTATTTATCCAGAAAGCCCTAGTGATTCTTCTGTCTCTGTCTCCCATATGCTGGGATTACAGGCATTTGCTGTTGTACCTGGTTTTTATGTGGGAGCTGGCGATCCAAACCCAGAGTCTCATGTTTGTGTGGCATGTACTTTACCAACTGAGCCATCTCTCCAGCCCCTAAAATGTTGATTGAAAAAAAAGAGAAAAGTAAAAACAAATTTAAGAAACATTACTTTTCTAAACACTTTTCATTAGTTTATGGAGTGTGGTGGTTTGGTTCAGGTGTCTCCCATAAACAGGTGTTCTGAATGCTAGATTCCCAGCTGATGGAGATTTGGGAATTAATGCCTTCTGGGGCAGTGTACTGTTGGGGGCGGGTGTTATAGCCAGTTTCCCCTTGCCAGTGTTTGGCACACTTGCCTGTTGCTATTGTCCACCTTATATGGGCCAGGGGGCGATGTCCACCCTCTGCTCATGCCATCATTTTCCCCTGCCATCATGGAGTTTCCCCTTGAGACTGTAAGCCAAAATAAACCTCTTTTTCCCACAAGCTGCTCTTGTTTGGGTGATTTCTACCAACAGTGCAAACCAGACTGCAATAGAAAAGTGGTACCAAGAGTGGGGTTGCTGCTAGACTCCTGACTGTGTGGCTTTGGCCTTTTGGAGCTGATTTTCAAGAGGGATGTGGAAGGATTTGAAACCTTGGCCTAAGAGATGCCTTGCAGTGCTGTAAGTACAGCTTAATGGACTATTCTGGTCTGAGCTCCAAGACCTGAATGCAGTAAGAACTATGGACTGTGAGGTTTGGCTTATGAGGGTGAGAAAGAGCTGTGCCTGGACTGGGCTAGTAGTTTGTGTGAGAAGCTTGCTCTTGTGCCTGGGTCCTGAGAAGTTGTGCAGGGTTGCTTTGCATAGAAATGAACTGGTGTGTGCAGGGGGATATGGCACAGAAAGAAAAATCTTTGGATGAACTGTTGCCCATTCAGCTGCAAGTGAGAGATTATAATCTTTGAGATTGGGCTAGCTGACCTGCACTGGGGCAACAGGAAGAATGTAGACTCTTTTGGAGGGGTCTGAGTGCTCAAGAAATGTCCTGTTCTTCAAAGTTTGCTTTATTCCCTCCTGGATTAACAAATTGGCACCCTACCTGGTATCGTGGAGCATAAGAAATGCAGGAAAGAGAGGGCCATTGAGTTTGAAATATGGTCTTGTATTTTGGAAATGGCCATGAGCAGTGTGAAGCAGGTTTGCTGGATGCCTGCATGGAGACCCTATGGGCCCATGAGGATGACCATGGATTGCAGTGGATACCCAGTGGAGTTGCTGGGACCATGATATAGCTGCCAAGGAGAGCTGCTGGCCCAAATGAAGATTTCCAGGACTGTGAGTAGCCTAGCTGGAGGGGTGGAATTGTAGCTAGTTAGAGTTATCAGACTGGGAGATTTATTACTAACTAGAGTTGCTGGACTTGAAGCTACAGAGTTTGGTATGTGCCCTGTTTAAATCATTCATTGGGCTAGAGAAATGGATTAGTGGTTAAGTGCTTGCCTGTGAAGGCTAAGGACCCCGGTTCAAGGCTCAATTCCCCAGGACCCATGTTAGCCAGATGCACAAGGGGGCACACACATCTGGAGCTCTTTTGCAGTGTCTGGAGGCCCTGATGCATCCATTCTCCCTCTCTATCTGCCGCTTTCTCTCTCTGTCTGTCACTCACAAATAAATAAATAATTTTTTAAAACTCATTTATTGCTTGAGTATTTGAGTATTTCTTTGCTATGCCCAATGCTATCTTTTGTAGTGTGAATGTTTATTCTGTGCCATTATGGGTTTGGGGGATTTTTTTATTATTATTATGGCTCACGTAAAAGACTTTGGACTGCTCGGTGTGGTGGCACACACCTTTAATCCCAGCACTCAGGAGGCAGAGGTAGGAGGATCGCCGTGAGTTCAAGGCCACCCTGAGACTACATAGGGAATTCTAAGTCAGCCTGAGCTAGAGTGAGACCCTACCTCGAAAAACCAAAAAAAAAAAAAAAAAAAAAAAGACCTTGGGCAATGGGGAAGTATGAACATCACTGGAATCAATAAAAACTAGGGGGACTTTTGAAGTTGGACTGAATGTATTATGTTTTATACCATGTATGGATATCAGTTTATGGGGGCCTGGGGCAGAATGTAGTGGTTTGATTTAGGTGTCCCCCATAAATTTAGGTGTTCTGAATGCTAGGTTCCCAGCTGATGGAGATTTGAGAACTAACGCCTTCTGGGGCAGTGTATTGTTGGGGGCTGGCCTGGAATTCACTATGTAGTCTTAGGGTGGCCTTGAACTCACATCGGTCCTCCTACCTCGGCCTCCCACATGCTAGAATTAAAGACGTGTGCCACCACACCCAGACTGAAATCACGTTTCAAGGTTAGCATACAGGTTATGGGTAATTTTCATATCTACATGTCATTATATTTTATTCTTACTCATCCCCTACCTCTTCCCCCTTTTTCTCTGACCCCCCCCCCACCTTCCTCCCTTCTCTCCACAAACAGCCCTTGTTCCTGTCCCCACGTCTCATGAACCCCGCTGCCCTCTCTTACCCCCTCTCATAATCCTTTCTCAAGATCTCCTCGCCTCCTCTCATGGTCCCCTTTCTACTTGCATGAGAGAGAGCATGTGGTGTTTGTCTTTTCTGAGTCTGCTTCGTTTATTTTATTTTACTTTTTAGTTTTCTGAGGTAGGGTTTTATTCTAGCTCAGGCTGACCTAGAATTCACTATGTAGTCTCAGGGTGGCCTTGAGCTCTCAGCGATCCTCCTACCTCTGCCTCTCAATTGCTGGTGCTTTATTTTTTTCTTCCCACAAAGAGTTCCAGTTCCATACATTTCCTGTGAATGTCACGATTTCAATTTTCATTACAGCCAAAAAGATTCTATTGTGTATTTGTACCCAAACCATCATTTTAAAACCCACTTTGGGGCTGGAGAGATAGCTTAGCGGTTAAGTGCTTGCCTGTGAAGCCTAAGGACCCCGGTTCGAGGCTCGGTTCCCCAGGTCCCACGTTAGCCAGATGCACAAGGGGGCGCACGTGTCTGGAGTTCGTTTGCAGTGGCTGGAAGCCCTGGCGCGCCCATTCTCTCTCTCTCCCTCTATCTGTCTTTCTCTCTGTGTCTGTCGCTCTCAAATAAATAAATAAATAATTAAAAAAAAAACTCACTTTGGTGGTTGTCTCGCCATAGATGTTAAAGATGATGGGACAGGACATCCTCCTGGGAGCATTTGAAAATAGCAGGGTAACTATCATTTTTTTTAATTGTGGTAATTTTCAAGGATAACAAAAGTAGAGGAAATGGTATAATGCATCTATGTGCTTATTTTTCAGCTTTTACAACTTTAAATATCCCCCCCTGCCTTTTAAAATCTATCCCCTTACGTAAATGCTTCAGTTTCCTTTTCTAAGAGTACCTAAAAGCAACTGTCTACAGTGCTGCATTTTACCCATTAAATACCTTGGCATATATTTCTAGCAGTTAAGGAGGTTTTTTTCCCTACATAACCACAATGCTATTATCACACATAACAAAAGTACCAGTGATCTCAGGAGCATTTTAAAAATAGGATTCGGGAAGGAACAAGCCAAAGAAATGAGTAATATAGAGCTTCAAGCACTGTGGTAAGAGCTTTGGAAAGATGGTTTTGGCAAAAGGGGCACTTTTACTTCTAAATGACATCAGAGCCCAGTGGCACTTTCTCCCACATATCTGAAATTGGATTTATTTTCTTATCCCCTAAATGTGTTCCTTAAGGCATCAGCGTTGGCTCTGACGCTCAAGTCAGAGCCTCGGAGTCTTTATAATAGAGTCCTTCCTCCTTCCCTTTTCTCTCAACCACACCACTCAACCTGTTTTGTTTCCTCTGGTTTTATTAAGGGAAGAGCATTTAACATGAAATGGACACTCTTAACAAAATTTCAAATGTATTTCACATTACTTTTTGCAATGGTTACAAAGCAGTACAGCGGATCTCTAGAACTTAACCACTTTGCTTGCCTGAAATTTCATGTTCCTTGTTAGTAGCTCTTCATTTTTTTTTTTTCTTCCACCAGACCATGGCAATTCTGTGGCCATGTGAATGTGACTGTTTCGATACTAACGTAAGTGGGAATCACACCATATTTGTGTCTCTGTGACTCACTTATTCATTTAGCATAATGTCTTCAAGCCATCCATGCGGTATTTCCTTCCTTTCTGTGTGTGCAGATGTGTGCACACATCTGGAGGCCAGAGACTATCAGGTGTCCCTCTCCATCACTTATCTACATGGTTCCTTGACACAGACTCTCTCACTGAACCCGGAATGGCTAGCCAGAGAGATAAATAAGTAAATGAAATATTTTTAAAAACAAAGCAGCCGCGCATGGTGGCATATGCCTTTAATCCCAGCAGAGGTAGGAGGATCGCCGTGAGTTTGAGGCCACCCTGAGACTCCATAGTGAGTTCCAGGTCAGCCTGGGCTAGAGTGAGACCCTACCTCAAAAAGCAAAAAAAAAACAAACAAAAAAAAAAAAAACAACGCAGAACAAACCAAGTGTGGTGATGCACCTTTAATCCCAGCACTCAGGAGGCAGAGGTAGGAGGGTTGCCGTGAGTTCGAGGCCACCCTGAGACTCCATAGTGAATTCTAGGTCAGCTTGAGCTACAGTGAGACCCTACCTCGAAAACAAACAAACAAACAAACAAACAAAAGCAGAATAGCATTTCAGTGTTTACATATGATAAACATTTTCTCTGTGTATTTGTAGATGGTCATTTCACATGTTGGCTTTTGTATCTAGGGCTGCAGTGGATGTGGGGGTACTAATATCACTATAAAATCCTGAACTTAATTTGGATAATTCAGAAATGGGATTACTAGCAGATCATATGGGAATTCCTTTTTTTTGTTGTTATTGTTTTTTTTTTTGTTGTTATTGTTTTTCAAGGTAGGGTTTCACTTTAGTCTAGGCTAAGCTGACCTGGAATTCACTCTATTCTCAGGGTGGCCTTGAACTCATGGTGATCCTTCTACCTCTGCCTCCGAATGCTGGGATTAAAGATGTGTGCCACCATGCCCGGCTGGAATTCTATTTTTTTTGTGGTTTGGGGGGGGTGAGGTAGGGTCTCTCTCTGGCCCAGGCTGACCTGGAATTCACTGTGTAGTCTCAGGGTGGCCTTGAGCTCACAGTGATCCTCCTACCTTTGCCTCCTGGGTGCTGGGATTAAAGGCGTGTGCCACCACACTCGACTATTTTTAATTTTTTGAGAAACTTCTATGTTCTCCATAGAAGCTGTACCATTTTGCATTTCCATTAAGAAAGAGTATACAAAGATTCCAGTTTTCTGCATATCCTTAACAATAAAAATACCTATTTAAGGCCTTAGTCTATTTTTTTTTTTTGCTTGTGCATGTATGTGTGGTGTATTTGTGTGTGTGTGTATAATATTTATTTGTGTGTGTGTGTAGAAGATACTGGGTATCTTCCTCAATTGCTAGAGACAGGTCTCTTATGAACACAGAGCTGGGCAATTTGGCCAGTCTAGCCAGCCAGATTGCCCTAAGGACACATCTGTCTCCACCATCCCAATGCTGGCATTCACTACCATGCCTTGCATGCATGTGGATGCCAGGAATACAAACTCAGGCCCTCACACTTGCAAGACAAGTATTTTATTTACTCCACCATCTCCTCACCCCTCTTAGTCTATTGACTTATGTATTTTTGGTTTCTCCAAGGCAGGGTCTCACTCTAGCCCAGGCTGACCTGGAGTTCACTATGTAGTCTCAGGGTGGTCTCAAACTCACAGTGATCCTCCTACCTGTGCCTCCCAAGTGCTGGGATTAAAGGCATGCACCACCATGCCTGTTTTTTTTTTTTAATTTTTATTGATAACTTTAATATATGACCATATTCCCAGTCAGTCATATTGCCATTGGGTTATACTCATGTTCCTTCTCCACCCCCATCCTCCAAGGACCCTCCTCAGTGGGGTTATTGGATTCACTGTGGGGTTGTGTATGTATCAGTCAGTCTCTGTGGGGGAGGGCAATGCCTCAGAGTACTCCTTCCCACCCTGTGGCTCTTATGTTCTTACCTCCCCTCATGCACAATGTTCTCCGAGCTTTGGAAGGTATGTTGTAAGTCTCCTTTAAAAGTTGAGCCCTCAGCAGCCTCCAGTTTTCTGCTTTGATGAGTTTTGAGTCTCCTCAGTGTCAACCGCCATCTCCCTGGAGGAGGCTCTGAAACTAGTAGTGAGAGCAGTATGTATACTTCCTCTGTAATGTTTCCTGGGCAGTGGAAGATGTGCTAGACATGACTTTTCTTGTGCTAGGATTTCTTTTCTTGTCATACTTATGGGTCTTGGGTCTCCCTGGTATTTATTGCCATCTTTAAATTGAGATTTTGATTTCTTTTTTTTTTTTTTTTTTTAGTATTGAGCTGTTATTGGTCCAGATTGTTTGTTTTCTTGCTTGCTTATTTTTTTTTTCTCTTTTCTCTTATGCACCAGAGCCTCTAGTAGCTGCAGATGAGCTCCAGATACATACATCACTTTATGCATCTGGCTTTACATGGGTACTGGGGAATCAAACATGGGTTTTTAGGCTTTGCAGGCAAGCACCTTAACCACTGAGCAATCTTTACAGCCCCTTGCTTGCTTATTTTTGACAAGGTCTTAATTCTTAGCCCAAACTGTTTTTAAGCTCATGGCAGTCCTCCTGCCTTAGCCTCACAAGTGCTGGGATTACAAGTGTGAGCCATCACCCTGGTTGGAATTCCTCATTTTGAAGGTCTGAATTTCAGTGTGAGTAGTCCTAGTTTTTACCCACTCCTCTCTGTTCCCACATTCTGCTTCCTTTGATCAACTCCCCCCCCCCCATTATCTTTCACTGAACTGAACTTTTAAAGGGTCATTGAGTTGTAGAATCAGAACTTGAGACATGAATTTCACTATGAATAATCTGAGAGATATCCTAGGAAGTGGCGATGCAGGGACAGGAAAGAACCAATATAAGTGACACATCTCTGTTACACCCTCCAATGTGCAGGAACCATTGGGAAAATGTGGCAGAAAGAATGTAAGAGCCAAGAAAGGGGAGGAGTGCTTATAATACTGTCTTCCACACACAAAGTGGCCTTGATATTCATGATCTCACAGTGGATGATGCTACCTATACAAGATATGCATAATAGGAAGGGGAAAATGACATCAAAATTGAAAATAGACTAGGTAGAAAGAAGGGATTCAGTAGAGGGCATATTTGTGAGGGGGAAGTTGGAAGTAGTGAGAGGGGATTATGATCATGGCATATTGTCAATTTTTATGGAAGTTGTCAAAAAAAAGTTTAAAAAAGCGGGGGGAGGGCTGGAGAGATGGCTTAGCAGTTAAGGTGCTTGCCTGAGAGGCCTAAGGACCCAAGGTTCAATTCCCCAGTACCCACATAAGCCAGATGCACAAGGGAGTGCATGCATTTGGGGTTTGTATGCAGTGGCCAAAGTCCCTAGCAGCCCATTCTGTGTCTCTCAAATAAATAAATAAAATATATTTTTAAAAAAGAAGAACCAAGTCGGGCATGGTGGCACATGCTTTTAATCCCAGCACTCGGAGAGGCAGAGGTAGGAGAATCGCTGTGCGTTCGAGGCCACCCTGAGACTACATAGTGAATTCCAGGTCAGCCTGGGCTAGAGTGAGACCCTACCTCAAAAAAAAAAAAACAAAGTGTGGGGGTGGGGAGGGAGGGAATCACCATGCGATATATTTTATAATTATGGAAAATGTTAATAAAAATTAAAAAAAAAAAAAAAAAAATAAAAATAAAAATAAAAATAAAAATAAAAAAGAACCAACACAGAGTGTGTTATCAAGCATCTTAGGACCGTGGAGCCCCACCTCATTCGGGAAGGCAGTCTGGCACATACCTCAGCGTCACCCTAACCAGAATGCTAGGTATTTGCCTCTCAACTCTCCACCCATCATTGCTGCAGAAATGGTGTCAGGGGCACAAAACTGATTACCAATCCTAGCTTGTACTCTTGTATGCGTGGAACTTTCAAGCCAGAGCCCAGGGGACACAGGTCCGTGGTGTGGAGTGATGATCAGGGAGGAACATGGTCCCAGCAACAGCCACTGCTTTGCTTTGCTCCCCCTGGAGGTCCCTCCAGGAGGTCAGAGTTCACTCTCCTAGGTGCAGATCAGACTCGTGACACCGCCCTTCTCAACGAAAAGGGTCTGTGGAGGATACTAAAGGCTAGCCTTGCTTATTGCCCCTGGTGAGGTGACTGTCTCAAGTCACACCATACTGCCTGACCCCAGAACCTTGGTATGCCTTTTGCAAGTGATCAATGCTTGGACTGTGGGCTGGAGAGATGTCTAAGCAGTTAAAGTGCTTGCCTGTGAGGCCTAAGGACCCAGGTTCGAATCTCCAGGACCCACGTAAGCCAGATGCACAAGGTGGCACATACATCTGGAATTCGTCTGCAGTGGCTGGAGGCCCTGACATGCCCATTCTCTCTCTCTCTCTCTCAAATAAATAAATAAATAAATTTTAAAAGTTTGGACTGGGCTTTCAGTAACTCTCTACGAATTAGTCATGATTTTCACTAAAACTTGCTTCTAGAGGGGGCTGGGCAAACCACTAGTGGTTTCTGGCCTGGAGCGCTGTCCCTTGCTTACGGTTCAGTAGAGTCCTTCCAAACGCGCAGAGCCTCTCGTGGATGCTTCTGCCACTGAGCTCCTGGAGGCGACACTTGGTTCTTTATGCAGTCACATTGTCTGGTGGCCTCGCAGTGACTTAAATTCTTATGTAACTTCCAAGTGAGTCAGCAGGCTCCGAGCGGGAAGCCCAGGGTGTGCAAGTGCAAACAGAGCAAGTTCAACTCCGGCATCTGCTGCTTCCTAACTGCGTCTAGACAAGCGGAGTCGACCTCTCCCAGCCGGTTCCTTCCACTTTCAAGTAGAGATAAGAGGACAGTACCTACCTAGGAGGGTTAGAATAAAGATGGAATAAAGGGAAGAGCATTTCAGTGGCACATTTGGTCTCCATTTTCCATGTTGCATCCTCATGACCTCTGCCAGCACGTTCTAGAACCTCCCTGACCCTACAGTTGGTCGAAAAGGCTGATTGATCCCCGTCGGCTTTTAGGTGGAGCCTCTGCGGGTTTTTAGATAGAAGTCCCAATGAGTTCCGTGGAAGCAAAGTACTACCTTCCCCCACCCCACCACAAAGCAGCCACTCTGCATGTGGAATGCTTCGGAGATGGGCTGGCACAGGCTGGCAGAGCCAGGACTGCAGTGGCAAGCAAAGCCCACTGGTTTGGAGAGCGACTTGGAGGAAGCAAAGTGAAACTGACTTCCACAAGGAAAAAAAAAAAAAAAAAAAAAGCCGGATCACCACGCACCTCAGTAGGGACTTTTGCTGCACAAAAGCAGCTGGGACCAAAAATGTTGTGGCGCTGGCTGGGACTGGAGATGGTTCTGGAACTTTTTTTTTTTTTCCTAAAGTGTTTGGAACAAATACAAGTGCCAGTAAATTAAAAATAAATAAATAAATAAAATTGAATCCCCAGTCAGCAAAAAGCACTGTTGTGAATGGTCTTTTCTGTCGGCTGCCATGGCAGAAGGGCAGCGTCTGGAGACTCAGCTCTGCTCTTGCCACTTGGGGTGATTGGTGAGCAGAGAGCCCTGTACTAGGGAAAACATCAGCAGCTCATCTTTGATTCCAGAAGCTATGAAAGGTCAGGAGTAGAAAGGATCTCTTTCAGATCATCTTGTTTGGATGATTCCCTTTTGGTTTTTCGAGGTATCTAGGGTCTTGCTCTAGCCCAGGCTGACCTGGAATTCACTATGTATTCTCAGGGTGGCCTCGAACTCACAGCGATCCTCCCACCTCTGCCTCCCGAATGCTGGGATTAAAGGCGTGTGCCACCATGCTGGGCTCCGGGTGATTCTTAAAAGCTACTGAAATACAACAAAACCAAAACCAGCATAACCCTGAAAGGGGTGAGCTCCCAGGTAGAGAGCGCTGGGCTTGATCCCCAGGGATGGGATGGGAAGGGAGCTAGCAACAGGATCTTTATTTTCTATAAGACCTGGAGGCTGGAGAAATGCCCCCCGCCCCCCCCCACCCCGCCTTGCCGTGGTTAAAAGTGCTGGCTCTGCAAGTTTGGCAACTAGAGTTTGAATCCCCAGTACACAAATACCAGACACAAAATGGTATGCATATATCTGTAATCCCAACATGCCTAAAACAATCAGAGGTGGAGTCAGAAGGGTCCTGAAGTTCATCCATGGGGAAGAAAAGAAAGAAAGAAAGAGAGAGAGGGAAGGAGGAAGGGAGGGAGGGAGGGAGGGAGGGAGGGAGGGAGGGGGAAAGAAAGAAGGAAAGGAAGGAAGGAAGAAAGAGAGAGAAAATAAGAAGATGAAGGATAGGACCAGCAACACAGGTTGTCCCTGACCACCTCACATGCCCACGTGCACATCAGACACACACATTCACACACGCTCACATACACATTTAATAAATAAAACCTTACGGGCTGGAGAGATGGCTTAGCAGTTAAGTGCTTGCCTGTGAAGCCTAAGGACCCCGGTTCGAGGCTGAATTCCCCAGGTCCCACGTTAGCCAGATGCCCAAGGGGGCGCACGCGTCTGGAGTTCGTTTGCAGTGGCTGGAAGCCCTGGTGCGCCCATTCTCTCTCTCTCCCTCTCTGCCTCTTTCTCGCTCTGTCTGTTGCTGTCAAATAAATAAATAAATAAAAACAAAACAAAACAAACCTTATGCAAGTTCTTCCACTAATAGAAGAGGAACTTTTGAAAATTATTTTTATTTATTTTGGGGGGGGCAGATAGAGAGAATGGGCTCATCAGGGCTTCCAGCCATTGCAAATGAACTCCAGACACATACACCATCTTGTGCATCTGGCTTACATGGGTCCTGGGGAATTGAACCTGGTTTCTTTGGCTATGCGCAGTGTCTTAACCTCTAAGCCATCTCCACGGCCCAGGAACTGTTTTTTTTTTGTTTGTTTGTTTGTTGTTTTTTTTTTTTTTTTTTGGTTTTTCGAGGTAGGGTCTCACTCTGGTCCAGGCTGACCTGGAATTAACTCTGTCATCTCAGGCCAGGAACTGTTTTGAGAGGGGAGATGCACTGTGGTTCTAAGCCTCCATTTACTATGTCCTAGAAATGCTGAGACCCATCTGACCACTGTCTGGAAATGTGTTTAGTCCATTCCATACATTGTTCACGTAAGAAGGCTCAGGCTCACACAGGGAAAGGGACGAATTTAAGGCCACCCATCAGAATTGGGGCTAGAGTCAAATCACCTCTCTCTCTCTCCTCTCACTCCCTCTATCTCTCACACACACACATAAAACACATGCACACGCATAGTTCTCAGTGTGACCCAGGCAGGCCTTGAACTTAGACTTCTCCTGCGTTTGAGCCTCCTTAGTAACGTGCCACGACACTCCACTTCTAAAGGTCAAACACTTGATTTTAAGTTCTATCTCTTCAAACTATTTCCTCACTTGAATGTGTGTATGCATATGTTTGTGGGTACATGAGTGCGTGTGCACATGTGTGTGGGTGCATGAATGTGTGTGCATACGTGTGTTGGAACATGAGTGTGTGAAGATGCATATATGCATGCATGCGTGTGGAGGCCAGAGGATGATGTCTTTCTCTCTCACTCTCCATCTTACTCTGAGCCAGGGTCTCTCACTGAACCCAGAGTTCACTGACTCATCTTGACTAGCTGGTTACAAGGGTCCCAGGGTCGGTCCTATGTCTGCCTCCCCAGTCCTGGGATTTTAGGTGTGTGCCACCACACCTAGCATTTTATATGTGTGCTGGCGATCCAATCTCAGTTCCTCATATGCAAGCACTTTACCCATGGAGCCATCACTTCAGCCCTTCATTTAAAAAAATATTTATTTAAGAGAGGGAGAGAGAGAAAACAAACCAGGGACACAACAGGGCTCCTGCTCCTGCAAACAAACTCCAGACAAATGTGCCACTTTGTGTGTCTGTCTTTATGTGGGTACTGAGGATTTGAACCCAGGTTGTCGGGTTTTGTAAGTAAGTGTCTTTAACCACTGAGCCATCTCCGCAGCCCTCGGCTCTTTATTTATTTTATGGTGTTCAGGCTAAAGCCACCACATCGAATCATCTGCTGGAGGAAATGAGATAGCCGGTGTTGTCCAAATGTAAACGCTGGTTCTGGAAAGAATCCAGTTCCCTCTTCTTGTCTGCTGGACTTGGGTATAGTTTCTTATTGCATTTATGTTTTTATGGCTTTTAGTGTGGCAGTCACAAAACCCAAAAGACATTTCTTCAATCAGTGATCTCTTAAACCACGATGAATCTAACCAGTTCGCACCTCTCAGAATTCTTTTTTGTTGTTGTTTTGGTTTTGTTTTTCAAGGTAAGGTCTCACTCTATCCCAGGCTGACCTGGAATTCACTATGTAGTCTCACAGCATGGCCTCGAACTCACAGTGATCCTCCTACCTCTGCCTCCCGAGTGCTGGGATTAAAGGCGTGCGCCATAATGGCTGGCTACCCCTTTCAGAATTCTAACAGCAGCTTAAAACAACTACAACAGCTTAGTATCTTCACAATTAAAAATATATATATTGTGAGTGCAATAAGGAAGGGATTTGAAATGCATGGCGCAAGGCACATTAGCCTCCTTGCCTCTGCTTCCCATTGGCGAGACCATGGACAAGCCAAAACTTCTACGAATTTTGATGCATGTTTTCTAAGTGATGACCAAGTAGTTGATGTTACTGGGCATGGTGGAGCATCCTGTAATCCCAGCAGGAGGATCGTGAGTCCTAGGCCAGCCTGTGCCACATAGCTGCATACAAACAACAAAAACTTAGAGGCATGAAAAGTCAGTATGTGGGCTGGAGAGATGGCTTAGTAGTTAAGGCACTTGTCTGTGAAGCCTAAGGACCCAGGTTCAATTCCCCAGGACTCATGTAAGTCAGATGCACAAGGTGGTACATGCGTCTGGAGTTTGTTTGTAGTGGCTGGAGGCCCTGATGCCTCCATTCTCTCTCTCTCAATATATATATATGTAATTAAAAAATGCATTTACTAAAAAAAAAGTTAGTAGAAATGCAATGCAGACATTTCTGGCGAAAAGGCCACGCTGGCTTTGTATGCCTATTAAATAGACAACAGAGGCCTTGGGCCTTGATCCCTAAGGCTGAGGCCTGGCTATACCACTATAGGAATGAAGTGGCTGTGTCCGGGCATGTGGGATAATTGGGAGAGGGAAGCAGAATTAGAGAAAAGCAAGCATTGGCACTGGATCTTGGATAGCACGTGACCTGCACATTTGCCACGTGACACATGTTGCCCTGAGTGCTGAGATGACACATGAACATCGACAAGGCCACAAACCAGATGGGAACAGTGCTTCTCCTCTGCGTTGTTGACTAGAACCTCCCTTCCTTCTCTCCTTCCTGTCTGCCTCCCTTCTTTCCTTCTTTTTTTTTTTTTAATTTTATTTATTATTTATTTTTTATTTGAGAGCGACAGACACAGAGAGAAAGACAGATAGAGGGAGAGGGAGAGAATGGGCATGCCAGGGCTTCCAGCCTCTGCAAACGAACTCCAGACGCGTGCGCCCCCTTGTGCATCTGGCTAACGTGGGACCTGGGGAACCAAGCCTCGAACCAGGGTCCTTACGCATCACAGGCAAGCGCTTAACCGCTAAGCCATCTCTCCAGCCCCCTTCTTTCCTTCTTGCCCCTCATTGATTGTTCCCAAATATTATGCCCTACCCAGTGTTACTGGTGTGTCCCTAATTAGAAAATAAGCCTGTGACTGTAGGGATTTTTCTCCGTGTTTCCAATGTCTAGAACAGTGCCTGGCACTTAGTAGGTGCTCAACAAATATTTATGGAGTTAGTGAATGAATGAATGAATAAATCATATTTAAAATGCAAAAAAAAAGCAATTGTAGGCAACATAGATTATGTCAAAAGCAGTAGCTGTTGGTCTTTTGGATCTGTAACTCACACTAAAAAATATTAATTATGCTATCATAGCACATAACTTACACATATATGACTATATATGTGTGTGTATATATATACATATATGTGACGTGTGTGTGTGTGTAGCAATGATTTCACAAAATAATACTTATTACAGTCTGTGATATACTTTGATACCTTTTCCATCCATTTTATTTGTTGACCCATTAAATGTGTTTCAAGACTCCTTCTTCGGTTCTGGTCTGCAGTTCTAAACATCACCGTGTAAAAGAGCAAGGACAGGCAGAGTCGTCTGAAAGCCACGGAGGAGAACCCTTGGTCGTTTTGAAATGAAGAACAGTTTAAACTTGGCAGGGGTCAGGTGAGTGGAGTCCTTCGTGGTCAGCTGCGTTCACGCTTCTTCGTAGAAAAGCACGAGCGTCTTGGAGCCTTAGGTAGAATCATTTAGCAACTTTATTCTGTCCGCAAAGAAACAGGCTCAGAGGTAGGAATTGCATAAACCTGCTTTCCTGAAGTTCTAACAAGCCAGGCTTGGCTACCAGTCCCCAACAGGCCAATGAAAAGCAACAGAGAGAGACAGAGAGATTGAGAGACAGAGCTGGCTGGGGAGATAGTTCATCAGTGCTTGCTTGCAAGACCTGCTGGCTAGAGTTTGATTCCCCAGCACCAATGCAATGTCAGACACGAAGTGGTGTGGTAAGAGTCCCTGGAAGCCCCCCCACACACACAGATGTATGCACAAATAAATAAATAAAACTTATTTATTATTATTATTTATTTATTTTTTGGTTTTTCGAGGTAGAGTCTCACTCTGGTCCAGGCTGACCTGGAATTAACTCTGTAGTCTCAGGGTGGCCTTGAACTCACGGCGATCCTCCTACCTCTGCTTCCCAAGTGCTGGGATTAAAGGCGTGCGCCACCACGCCCGGCAAACTTATTTTTTTTTTTTAAAAGCAAGTGTTTCTGTGTTTTACTCTGCTTTTCACACAGTAATGGAAAACAGACAAAACAGAGAAGTCTTCAGTGTGGCCACACTGGCAAGAGGACAAATAAAGAGATCTAGAAAGTTCCCTCCCTCCACCCCACCTTAACAAGTACACCCTCAGAGTCTTGACCTGAGGCCTAGGTCTAAAGAGAGACCAAAAGTGGACGCAGCTAAGCAGCCCAGGTCAAGCGCGGTCTCACCCATCACCGACCTGTCAGTACACATCTTCAAGGCTCCTGGCTCCCACACCGCTCTGCCGGCTATCAGCACTATATAAAAATCTCCTTCTGGGAAACAAGCTCAGCCGTCTGCCTGCACCAGGCCCCCAGATTTGTTCTCTCCCAGCAAAATATTCCTGGGGAGAATTCCCGAAGGGATACAAGACATTCCTTAAAGATTCTTCACTTAAGCCAAGATGGTTATAAGACAGCTCCCTCTTACATCCTCCAGGGATCAGTGGAGTGTGCTTCGAATTAATGTTCCGGTCAAGCCACTTGCGAATGAGAGACAAAGAAATGTTAGGATAAGAATTCAAGGTTTCTGTTCTGCCACTGACTCACAGACTGACTTGGCCAAACCATTTTGGACCTCAGTTTCCTCATCTGTAAAATGGGGATTTGGCCCAACAACAACAGCAACCTTCACCGAGCTCCTGATATATACAAGACACTGAGTCATGTGTTTTACATTCAGCATCTTGGGCGAGGAGGACAGAGTTATTAGCCCAAAGGAGGAAAGTGAGGCTCAGAGAGGTTCTATTCCCCAAGTGGCAGAGTTGCTTTTTAACTCAGTCCTTTCCAATACTGACTCCTACATTGTCAAGTACAGTACAGGTTTCCTAATGGGAATGGTTTGGGGTTTCCATTCAAACCTTATCCATGGTGTCTCTCCCTCCCTCCCTCCCTCTCTCTCTCTCTCTCTCTCTCTCTCTCTCTCTCTCTCTCTCTCTCTCTCTCTTTATCTCTGTCTCTAAGCTAGGAATGTTTGGTTACAGTAATACTA
The DNA here is from genome assembly GCF_020740685.1 of Jaculus jaculus. Lineage (NCBI taxonomy): Eukaryota > Metazoa > Chordata > Mammalia > Rodentia > Dipodidae > Jaculus > Jaculus jaculus. The sequence goes on from NC_059105.1 coordinate 161,358,735, forward strand.
TGTGATCACAAGCAACAAAATGGTATCGAAGGGGAAAAGAATCATTGTTGTTTTAGCTGTTGTGGGGGATTGGGGATTAAACCTCGGACCTTGCATGTTCCAGTTCAACATTCTACCAGCCCTTCAAAGAGACTTGGCCAAATCATACTGATAGGGGCAGAACAGGACTCTCTGGTTCATGGCTCAGTGTCCTGTGCCCTTGGTCTCCATTGCAGTCAGGTCTGCATTGCTGGTAGAAATCACCCAACCAAGAGCAGCTTTTGGGAAAAAGAGGTTTATTTTGGCTTAAAGCCTCGAGGGGAAGCTCCACGGTGGCGGGGGAAAATGATGGCATGGTGGAGGGTGGACATCACCCCCTGGCCCACATAAGGGGGACAATAGGGACAAGAGAGTGTGCCAAACACTGGCATGGGGAAACTGGCTATAACACCCATAAACCCGACCCCAACAAATACATCACCTACAGGAGGTTTAAATTGTCATCAGCTGGAAACCTTGCATTCAGAACACCTAAGTTTATTGGGGACACCTGGATCAAAGTGTCACAGCCTCCTCTCCTTCACATTCACAGGGGCATTTTATTAGAATATTGGGTCAAGGAACATTGAGTTCACACACACATAGAGTGACCTATGCTTTCAGATCTTGTTTACATTGTTTTTTTATTTTAATTTTTTTTGAAGTTTAAGTATTTTGTTTTTATATATTTATTTGAGAGAAGGAAAGAGGCAGAGAGGGAGAGAGAAAATGGGCACACCAGGGCTTCCAGCCACTGCAAACAAACTCCAGATTCATGTACCACCTTGTGCATCTGGCTTACATGGGTACTGGGAAACAGAACTGGGTCCTTCGGCTGTGCAGGCAAACACCTTAACCACTAAGCCATCTCTCCAGCACTAATTTAAATTCTTTTAAATTTATTTGAGATCGAGAAAAAGGCAAATAAACAGAAAGAGAATGGGCCCACCAGGGCCTCCAGCCACTACAAATGAACTCCAGATGCATGCACCACCTTGTGCATATGGCTTACATAGTTCCTAGGAAATCGAATCAGGGTCCTTTGGCTTTTCAGGCAAGTGCCATAACCGCTAAGCCATCACTCCAGCCCTGTATTGTTTTTTGGTTTTTCGAAGTAGAGTCTTGCTGTAGCCCAGGCTGACCTGGAATTTACTATGTAGTCTCAGGGTGACCTCGAACTCACAGCCATCCTCCTACCTCCACCTCCTGAGTGCTGGGATTAAAAGCATGTGCCACCAGGCCCAGCCTGTATTGTTATTATTTTTTAAATATTTATTTATTTATTTATTTGAGAGCAACAGACAGATAGAGAAAGAGAGAATGGGCATGCCAGGGCCTCCAGCCACTGCAAATGAACTCCAGACGCATGCGCCCCCTTGTGCATCTGGCTAACGTGGGTCCTGGGGAATCGAGCCTTGAACCAGGGTCCTTAGGCTTCACAGGCAAGTGCTTAACCGCTAAGCCAGCTCTCCAGCCCTGTATTATTATTGCTAAGACAGATATCACCAACATCTGTTTGTAACTCAATCATATGGCTGCAAGTGTGATGAGCTTTGGCTCCAATGCCCAATTTAACATCTAGCCACATAGTTACAGAGTTCCCATCCCCTGGCTGAATCTATAATTAAGCAAGTTTGTAAGACATAGTTAGACATATTCCCTGGCTCCCTTGAATGCGTAGCATTTACCCAGAGGACTAGACTTGGAGAACAACAGGCCTGGAAAATATTCTATCATCCTCTAGTAGCATTGTTCTCCCTGGCCACAAGAAGCAATTACAGAAGAGGAAGGTGGTGGTATTTTGTTTTGTTTTATAAATAAGTAAACACAACATGTCAAAAGTCTACTCTTATAAAAAGTTTTTTTTTTTTCACAGTGCATCTTAGAAATAAAACAAATGTAGATTTGATGGCATATGATGATATTAATGTGTTACTATCTCTCTCTGTCAAGCAATCGGATAAAGATAAGAAAGATGAAATATCCGGTCGCGGAAGAACCTGTTCACATATGCCTGGGACACTGCCCTTCCTCTGCCTTCAGACACAGCAAGATCCGTCCAGTGGAGGACTCTGATAAAAAGTAGGGAGATGTGGGCTAGAGAGATGGTTTCGTGGTTAAGGCACCTGCCTGCAAAGCCAAAGGACCCAGGTTTGATTCCCCAGGACCCACATAAGCCAGATGCATAATGTGGCATTTGTGTTTGGAGTTTGCTTGCAATACCTGGATGCCATGGCTTGCCCATTCTCTCTCTCTCTCCCTCTCTCTCAAATAAGTAAATAAATAAATAAATAATTTTTTTAAGTAGGCAGATGAGAAAATTCCTCCTTGTTTCCTCATGCGGGCTGCCTCCTCTTTGCTGCGCTGTGGCCTGTGGTTCTAGGCACCCAGGCGTACTTCCCTAGGCCTTTTCCATGTGCACTGATAGACTTCTTCATTACTCTTTTCTTTCCATGTATTTGTTAAGGATTTTCGTGGGCTCAGCTGCCATTAGAAGCCAGGGGTTACACAGTACTGTAAAAGGAGAGCACACTAGCTTCTGGTCCCCTGTGGATATTGTTGTTATTATTACTACGGAAATAGGGTTCCACTCCGTAGCTATCCTTGAACTTACAGCCCTTTCACCTCTCAGTCTTCTGAGTGCTGGTATTATAAGCATGTACCACTATGCCTGGCTTTAAAAATATATATATTATTATTATTTTTATTTTTATTTTTTTATTTGAGAGCGACAGACACAGAGAGAAAGACAGATAGAGGGAGAGAGAGAGAATGGGCGCAGCAGGGCTTCCAGCCTCTGCAAACGAACTCCAGATGCGTGCGCCCTCTTGTGCATCTGGCTAACGTGGGACCTGGGGAACCGAGCCTTGAAACGGGGTCCTTAGGCTTCACAGGCAAGCGCTTAACTGCTAAGCCATCTCTCCAGCCCTTGTTTTTGTTTTTTGAGGTAGAGTCTCACTCTAGCTCAGGCTGACCCGGAATTCACTATGGAGTCTCAGGGTGGCCTTGAACTCATGGCGATCCTCCTACCTCTGCTTCCCAAGTGCTGGGATTAAAGGCGTGCGCCACCACGCCTGGGAGTGGTGTGAAAGGCTGGCCCAGATCTTAAAGAACTATTTTCAGCAGTCTGAGTTTCTGGCTCTCCATTCCCAGGGTTATTCCACACATTAAACAAAAGGAAGTCACTCCTTCATCAAGCCTATGACAGAGCACGTGCTTTTCCAGGTCAAATAGAAGCCCAATACATCCTTACTCCAAATAACATGCCACTCAGGCCCAGATCTGAGTCAAGTCACTGCCCTGAGCTCACAGCACCCACAGAGAGGTATTGCAGAAACAACCTTCTATCAAGATTTTAACCTTATAAACAGAGAAAAAAAAATTATTTCAAGGAATTGGTTACTGGAAATCTAATCTTTCAGAACCAAAAACTTTTGACTGTGATTCCTGTGGGGTAAGAATATGCTGGGAGTGAGTATTTATTGGCTCCAAATAAACAGTTTACAACCTTGGAACCCTCACTTGCCATTTCCCAGCTACTGGTCTGTGGTTTCCAATATCTGACTGGAGCCTGCCCCCTGCTGGCCGTGAGCTGAAGGGCCCGACAAGACCAGACAGCTGAACGGGTTTCTTCTAAAAACCATTTCTTCTTTCAGAAACATTTTCCAAAAAAAACGCTAGTTTACAGGAACACAAAAACCACATCTTCTACAGAACATTCCTCTTCCTGCTGTTATGTCTTGGTGTTTTCTTTTCATTGTATCCGACAGAGCAGAACTGACATTTTCAGTTACTTGAGCCACTTTCATTCATGATAAATGACAATTGTGTTCATGCCATTCTTGCCAAAACCCTTCTGCTCCTATGGACTCACTGGCCTCTAAAATACTTTTTTTGTTTTGTTTTGTTTTTCAAGGTAGGGTCTCACTCTACCCCAGGCTGACCTGGAATTCACTATGTAGTCTCAGGCTGGCCTCGAACTCACGGTGATCCTCCTACCTCTGCCTCCCCAGTGCTGGGATTAAAGGCGTGCGCCACCAAGCCCGGCTCTAAAATACTTTTCTTGGTAGAAGTGGACAAGAGCCATTCAAGACAAGAGGAAGTGGGCTGGAGAGATGGTTTAGCAGTTAGGGTGCTTGCCTGCGAAGCCTAAGGACCCAGGCTCAATTCCCCAGTACCCACATAAGCCAGATGCACAGGGTGACACATGTGTCTGGAGTTCATTTGCAGTGGTGGCCGGAGGCCCTGGCACACCCATTCTCTCTCTCTCTAATAAATAAATTAATTAAATTTTAAAAGAAAAAAAAAAGATAGGAGAAGGCACAATGTATGGGCTTGCCAGGCTGCCAATGAGTTTTGCAGACTGAATCAAGACCCTGGGCCTGGTTCCTGACCTTCTGTGGGATCTGTTAGCCTTACTAGATCTCTACAGAACATGTGATGTTTAGGGATCCCACGCAGACATGACAGCAGTAAATCATCTTTCCTTTTCCATCAGCGCCCTGCTGGGGGAAGCAGATCCCACAGCACAGGGAGGCAGGGCGCCAGAGCGCTGGCAAGACCAGGAGACTGCGGGCTAGAGATGGGGTCTGGCGAAGAAATGGACGATAGAAGATGGTCGTGCAACTCTTTTGGGAATTAAAGCACAAGTGACTACTTCCTTAAAGCCAGGCCTGCTTCCTGCCGTGTAGTTGACTGTGAAGTTTGTTCAGTTTCTGATTAACAAAGGAAGGTAATCCCTTCTGACGTTTCGGTCAGAAGCTTTGGAAATAACCCTATAACCACTGACCAAAACAAAGAAAGAAAGAAAAAGAAAAGGATTTAGGAAAATTTCATGGTTTTTTTTTTTTTTTTTTTTGGTTTGTTTTTGTGTTTGGGGGTTTTTGCTAACTTTTGTAGTTTTATGTATTTGAGAGAGGAAGAAGTAGAGAGAGAGTGAGGAGGGGCACACCAGGGCCTCCAGCCACTGCAAACGAACTACAGACACATGCGCCACCTTGTGCATCTGGCCTACATGGGACCTGGAGAGTCGAACCTGGGTCCTTAGGCTTCGCAGGCATGTACCTTAACCGCTAAGCCATCTCTCCAGCCCCTGTTTTTTTTTTTTTTTTTCTGAGATAAACCCAGCACTTTTATAAAAGAGAAAGGTGTCAAATTTTAGAACGTGGGTTTGTTTTTCTAACCTCTGAGGAATGGGTGGGGGCAGGGAAGAGCATTTCTTACTGGGACCAAATGCCAAACACACTAGCCAGGGATGGAGAAATGTGTCCCCTTCCTCCAGGGTGTTGCTCCTGTACAGTTGGAGCCGGGTCCACTATCTAGAGGCCAGCTGGCTCCTCTGAGGACCCAGGACTACCCCCTGAGGATGTGGCCCACCATAGCCAACATCCTCAGGCTGCAGAGACCCCCGTGTGCTGATCCGGGGCTCCCATCCCTCATTTCTCCCTCACCTAGCTTGGCCCTCTGAACCCCAGTTCTCCTATACAATCTGCTAGCGTTTTGTGTCATAGGGGAAGGACCGGGCTCATTGTGCCCCCCTTTATTTCAACCATAAGGAGAGGGAAATGTGAGGGCGAGTGAAGACTGGCTTGTGCTTTCTCCCTCCTCTCCTCCCCTGGAGTTTCGCCCTGTGCAATTCTTGCTTGTGCCCAGAGAGACGGGAAGAGGGAAGGAGACCCAGGGAGGCAGGCTGGAGGCGGCCAGCACTGCTGCCCAGGCTGGGCTCAGCTCAGGACGTGTTAGACATGGCCTCAGACTTGGGCCCCCCCCACCCCGCCCCCAGCACAGAGCTCTGGTTTAATGCTTGCACCACTTTTGAGGCAAGAAGATGGAAGACCAGATTTTTAAAAAAATCCCTTTTCAAGGTCTTTTGCAGCATGTTTTGATGTGGCACGTGTTCAGTAAACGTGCAGACACCCTCCTGCAAGCCCTGGCATCAGTATGGGTACCTCATGACTGCCCTCTCTGGGCCTTGGCAATCTGTCAGGACATTCAAGTCCTGGCATTAGATAGCAGGCCTCGGAAAATCCAAGACCTTGAGAGATTAAAAAGAGAGAGAGAGAAAGGGGAAAAAAGAAATAAAGGAAAGAGAGAGAGAAAGAGAAAGAAAGGAAATAAAGGAAAGAGAGAAAGGAAGGGAGGAAAGAAGAAAGGGAGGGAGAGAGGAAGGGAGGAAGGGAGGAAGAAAGGAAGGAAGGAAGGAAGGAAGGAAGAAAAGAAAAAAGGCAGACAAAGGCTGCAGAGGAATTACGTAATCTACTTTGGATCCAGATGATGCAATTCTACAGAGAGACCAGCAGGGGGCGCTCAGGCCGTGTGTCAGAACCCCAGTTCTCAGGTTGTCAGAAGCCAAACCAAGGGGCAAACAAAACAAGGAGCTTTTTGTGTCCCCCCCCCACACTTTGGCTCTTGACCAGGGTAGGCCTCAGCCTGATCCCCACCCTGAAGGGACCCCCACTAGCTTTTAACTGAACCGGTGCCTTAAGAGGTTTTCTGGAATCTCCAGAAGCAAATTGCCTTTTCTGTGTTCCTCTAAGCCTGGTGCTTTTTTCCCCAGGGTCTCCCTGTGTCTCTGTCTTCCTGGCCCTCCTCGCCTCTACAAGTGACTGTCTTGTTTCTCCCTACCATCCCTGACCCATTAGTAAATGCTAATTTAAAAAATGCATGCAGGGGCTGGAGAGATGGCTTAGCAGTTAAGGCACTTGCCTGCAAAGCCAAATGATCCCAGTTCGACTCTCCAGGACCCATGTAAACCAGATGCACAAGGGGGCGCACACATCTGGAGTTCATTTGCAGTGGCTGGAGGCCCTGGGGCGCCCATTCTCTCTCTCTCTCTCTCTCCCCCATTTCTCATAAATAAATAAACTATTTTTTTAAATGGGTGCAGATTGGGGCTGGAGAGGTGGCTTAGCGGTTAAGCGCTTGCCTGTGAAGCCTAAGGACCTCGGTTCGAGGCTTGATTCCCCAGGACCCACGTTAGCCAGATGCACAAGGGGGCACACGCGTCTGGAGTTCGTTGGCTGGAAGCCCTGGTGCTCCCATTCTCTCTCTCTCTCTCTCTCCCTTTTTCTCTCTCTGTTGCTCTTAAATAAAAATAAACAAAAAAAATAAAAATAAATGCGTGCAGATGAACCCCGCCACCCCCACATCCCTCCACCACACACACACACACACATAGGATGAGCTCTGAAAGATTGCAAAATCTGTCAGGAGCTATCACTTTGGATAAAATTTAAAATAATACTGCCAGGCATGGTGGCTCATGTCTTTAATCCCAGCACTGGGGAGGTAGAGGTAGGAGGATAGCTATAAGTTCAAAGCTAACCCTTGACTGCAGAGTAAATTCCAGGTCAGTCTGGGTGTGGTGGTTTGATTCAGGTGTCCCCATAAACTTAGGTGTCCTGAATACTAGGTTCCCAACTGATGGAGATTTGGAAACTAACGCCTCCTGGAGGCCGTGTATTGTTGGAGGCCGGCTTATGGGTGTTAAAGCCAGCTTCCTCTTGCCAGTATTTTTGCACACTCTCCTGTTGCTATTGTCCACCTTATGTTGGTCAGAGGGTGATGTCTACCCTCTGCTCATGCCATCATTTTCCCTGCCATCATGGAGCTTCCCCCTCAAGCCTGTAAGCCAAAATAAACCTCTTTTTTTCCCCACAAACTGCTCTTGGTTGGGTGATTTCTACCAGCAATGCGAACCTGAATTAACACTGGGCTAGAGCGAGAGCGAGACCCTACCTTGAAAAAAAAAAAAAAAAAGCAAAACAATAAATAAGCAAAATAAAATATATGTAAAGCCAATATGGAGAATTCTGCTACCATGTGGCTGTGCAGTTCACATCTTTCATGTCCCTGTCCTCCAAATGAGCTGCCTTGGTCACCCAACAGCTCTTCTGCTGCTAGTTGCTGTTAGTACAACCTGGTGCCTGGGCCACTGGCCACAGAAAATATCTCCCTCCCTGACCAGACAAGGTTTGTGAGGTCTTTTAGAGAAGATGCTTATACCAGGACTAGAATAACTCCAGTGACATAGGTATTTTGCTATTTTTCTGAACAAGCCAGTCCCCTTATTTCCAGAACATAATAGGTATTTTTTTTCTTTTTGGTTTTTCGAGGTAGGGTCTCACTCTGGTCCAGGCTGACCTGGAACTCACTCTGTAGTCTCAGGGTGGCCTTGCGGCGATCCTCCTACCTCTGCCTCCCGAGTGTTCGTATTAAAGGCGTGCATCACCACGCCTGGCTTACATATTGTTTATGTTTATGGAAGTTGTCAATAAGACTTTAAAAACCCTATTATGAGCCGGGCGTGGTGGCGCACGCCTTTAATACGAATACTCGGGAGGCAGAGGTAGGAGGATCGCCGTGAGTTCAAGGCCACCCTGAGACTACAGAGTGAATTCCAGGTCAGCTTAGACTAGAGTAAAACCATACTTCAAAAAAATAAAACAAATGGGGAAAACCTGAAAGCTTTTCAACTAAAATCAGGAACAAGACAAGGGTGTCCACTGTCCCCACTTTTATTTAATATAGTTCTGGAAGTCTTAGCCATAGCAATAAGGCAAGAGACACACATAAAAGGGATACAAATTGGAAAGGAAGAGATCAAGTTATTATTATTTGCAGGTGACATTATTCTATATATAAAAGACCCTAAAGACTCTACTAGCAAACTGTTAGAGCTGATAAAAACCTACAGCCATGTAGCAGGATACAAAATAAATACATAGAAATCAGTAGCCTTCATATATGCTAACAACAAACCCACAGAGGATGAAATCAGAGAATCACTCTCATTCACAATTGCATCAAAAAAAAATAAAGTACCTTGGAATAAACCTAACCAAGGAAATATGCCCCAGCCAGTGGGGAGTCGAACAAGGAAATGAGGGGAAAATTAACCTGAATGAAAGAAGGCAAACAGACACAAGAAGGAGACCATGCTAGATGTTTGTCAAGGCCTCGAGAGTTTATTCTTACATGTAGGTTTATATAGGGTTGTGGGGGAAGGGGTCGTGGTCAGGGCAAGGAGTTGTCAGGAAACCTAGAGGGGATGTTATTAGGTGTTCATCTAATCTTACCTCACTGGCTTAACATCCTGACTGCACCAGGCTTCACATCCTGACCATAAACTGGCCTTTTGTAAAAGATAAGATTCTGTAAGCAATCTGCTGACCGGTTCCAGAAATACCTAACAGAAAGCTGGATGGACCAGCTTTCTGAGTAATGAGTCAGCTTATGAGCAGGCCCAGGCACAATGGAGAGGCTTTTGCTCTATGGCTCCCGACATCTCCTCCCTTCTTGTATACAAAAGAGGGGAGGCCCGCTATTCAGCAGTAGGTTGCAATGCCTTTGTTTCTTCATCAGCTACCAACAGCATGGGGGAGTATTCAGCCAATCATACAATCCCCTGGTAGTTGAATATTAGGTGAGGAAGTAGAAATTTAACTTGCTATATGGCAGTCTTTGTTTCTGGTAGTTGAGTATTAGGTGAGGAAGTAGAAACTTAACTTGCTATATGGCAGTTACTATTAACATGGCCAAGGTTTGATTCATAGCTCCCAACAGAAATAAACAATCTCTACAATGAGAACTTTAAAACACTCAAGCGAGAAGTTGCAGAAGACACTAGGAAGTAGAAAAATATCCCTTGTTCCTGGATTGGAAGAATCAATATTGTGAAAATGGCAACCTTACCAAAAGCAATCTACACATTTAATGCAATCCCCATCAAAATTCCAAAGGCATTCTCCATGGAAATAGAAAAAACAATCCAAAAATTCATTTGGAATCACAAAAAACCTCGAATATCTAAAATAATACTGAGCAACAAAAATAAGGCTGGTGGTATCACCATACCTGATTTTAACCTATACTACAGAGCCATAGTAACAAAAACAGCATGGTACTGGCACAAAAGCAGACATGTACATCAATGGAAAAGAATAGAGGACCCAGATGTAAGTCCAGGTAGCTTTAGCCACCTGATATTTGATAAAAATGCCAAAAATAATCATTGGAGAAAAGACAGCCTCTTCAGCAAATGGTGTTGGGAAAACTGGATATGTGTCTGTAGAAGGATGAAAATAGATCCTTCTATCTCTCCATGCACAAGAATTAAGTCCAAATGGATTAAAGACCTTAACATCAGACCGGAAACTCTAAAACTGCTAGAGGAAAACGTAGGGGAAACCCTTCAACATATTGGTCTTGGCAAAGACTTTCTGAATACAACCCCAATTGCTCAGGCAATAAAACCACAGATTAACCACTGGGACCTAATGAAATTACAAAGATTTTCAAAGGACACTGTGAATAAAGCAAAGAGGCAACCTACAGAATGGGAAAAAATCTTTGCCAGCTATATATCTGATAGAGGATTAATACCTAGGATATACAAAGAACTTAAAAAGTTAACTAATAAGGAATCAAACAAGTCAATCAAAAAATGGGCTATGGAGCTACATAGAGAGTTCTCAAAGTAAGAAATACGAATGGCATATAAGCATCTAAAAAAATGCTCTACGTCACTAGTCATAAGGGAAATGCAGATTAAAACTACATTGAGATTCCATCTCACTCCTGTCAGATTGGCCACCATCATGAAAACAAATGATCATAAATGTTGGCGGGGATGTGGAAAAAGAGGAACCCTTCTACACTGCTGGTGGGAATGCAATCTGGTCCAGCCATTGTGGAAATCAGTGTGGAGGTTCCTAAAACAGCTAAAGATTGATCTACCATATGACCCAGCTATAACACTCCTAGGCATATATCCTAAGGACTCATCTTATTTCCTTAGAAGTACGTGTTCAACCATGTTTATTGCTGCTCAATTTATAATAGCTGGGAAATGGAACCAGCCTAGATGTCCCTCAACTGATGAGTGGATAATGAAGATGTGGCACATTTATACAATGGAGTTCTACTCAGCGGTAAAGAAAAATGAAGTTATGAAATTTGCAGAAAAATGGATGGACCTGGAAAGGATTATACTAAATGAGGTCACCCAGGCCCAGAAAGCCAAGCGCCACATGTTCTCCCTCATATGTGGATCCTAGCTACAGATGACTGGGCTTCTGCGTGAGAAGGAAAATACTTAGTAGCAGAGGCCAGTAAGTTAAAAAGGAGATATAAAGGGAAGAGAAAGGAAGGGAGGAGGGTACTGAATAGGTTGATATTGTACATATGTAAGTACAATGATTGAGATGGGGAGGTAATATGATGGAGAATGGAATTTCAAAGGGGAAAGTGTGGGGGTGGGAGGGAGGGAATTACCATGGGATACTTTTTTATAGTCATGGAAAATGTTAATAAAAATTGAGAAAAACAAAACAAAACAAAAAACAAACATAAACAATATGTCATTATTGTAATCCCCTCCCACTACCCTTCCTTTCCCAAATCCCTCCTCCATTGAATCCCTTCCTCTTTCTACCTAGTCTCTCATCTGTTTTGATGCCATCATTGTGTGCACCATCAGCCACTGTGAGGTCATGAATATCAAGGCCACTTTGTGTCTGGAAGACAGCATTGAAGGCATTCCTCCCCTCCCTTTGGCCCTTACATTCTTTCTGCTACCTCTTCCACAATGGTCCCTGAGCTTTTGAGGGACTGATAAATTATTTAGTACTGAAGACTCTGTTATTTCTCAGTATTTTTGGTGCTTTTTTTTGTCACCCCAATGGTCACTGCCATCTGAAAAGAGAAGCTTCTCTAATCAAAAGTGAGAGTAGCATTATGTGCATAAACATAACTAACTAGAGGGCCGTCTGGTGGGCTTAATATATCCATTTAGCCAGCCAGAAGCAGTAGTTTACTGCCTAGGGCATATGACCTCCCCAGCCATAGGCTTTTGATTAGGTTTTCAGTACCCGGGCAGGAATTCCCTCCTGTGGAGCGGGCCCCAAGTCCAATCAGAGAACAACTGGTTTCCCCCATAATAGGCATGTCATCATTGTACTGGTTGGTACATTTGGCCTGGTTGACCAGCTGTAGAACTTGCAGGGTCCACTGTTGGTTAACACCATTGATAAATTTTCTCCCCCAACAGGTTGTATAGTTGTTTCCAGCCTCCTGACAGCTAGTCTTCAAAGAGGAGGCTTCCAGCTCAGCTCCAGCTGCATTTCTCAGTGGCCTGCAGCCCAAGTAGAACATAATGGAATTCTTAAAATCAGGGAAATGGAGGACCACAGATGAGAAATGGAGAGACTTGAGCTAACCCTTTGCCTAGAGAGCCTCTTGTTGTCTGGGACGCAGGTCCCCTTGCTGGGTCTGGGACACTCTGCTTGCCTTCTTTTCCTCTCTCCCTTCCCTCCTTCCTTCCTCCCTCCCTTCCTTCTTTCCTTCCTTCCTTCCTTCCTTCCTTCCTTATTTTTCTCCTCCTCCTTCTTCTTTTTTAGTCTTGGCTTTGAGACAGAGTCTCATGAAACCCAGGCTGTCCTCAAACTCACTGTGCAGTGAAGGATGTCACCTTGAACCCCTGACCCAACCTCCCAAGCACTGGCATTGATACCGGGTAGACAAGGAGTAAATAGGGGACAACCACGGAAAAGTAGAGCTGCATCTTGGTTAGCTGTGTCTCCTGATGGTCAGACTATCACTGAAGCTGCAGGTAAGTCGTTCCCACTGTATTAGACAGTAAGGCACCAGGGCATTTCCCACGTGTGGACACTCGCAAAAGCTTGGTATCCTCAAAAGACCTTAACATCATTGTAATATCCCTTATGTGATGGTTTTGGCAAGCCCCTTCCTTTGTGGGCTTTTCTGGAGGACCTTGGGAGGAAATACCCTTAAAAGAGAGATTTAGTCTTCTATGATTTGGGAAGGAAAAGGGGGTCACCTTACCTTATGAATATGCCACCCACCTCATAAGTATTCACAAATGGATTACAAAAATCTACAATGCAGAACCCACTGAGGGCCCAACCTCTCTCCCAGTGAAGCAGCCCTACCCACTCTAATCTCTCCTTGGGAGTATATCCTTTGCTTTGTAAAATAAATCCTTTAAACTGAGTGCCTCAACTGAGAAAACAAAATTTTAGATTGTTAATCCATTGTCTTCTTAGGTTGCAGGGTCTCTGAATACAGCACAGTCTTGAAGATTCAATTCCTGGGCTGGAGGGATGGCTTAATGGTTCAGCACTTGCCTGAGAAGTTCGAGGCTCGATTCCCCAAGTAAGCCAGATGCACAATGTAGTGCATACCTTTAGAGTTCATTTGCAAATGGGGCTGGAGGCCCTTGTGTGCCCATTCTCTATCTACCCCACCCCCTCTCTCTGTCACTCTCAAATAAAGAAGTAAAAACTTGAAAAAAAAATTCAATTCCTGTTTTGAAAGTTGGATGTAGTGGCACATGCCTTTTTAACCTCATCTCTCAGGAGGCTGATGTAGGAGGATCCCTATTAGTTCGAGGTCAGCCTGGGCTAGAGAAGAGGCGGAAATGAACTCTGGTGTTCTGTCTGTAGCGTTCCAAGTGTGCATCACCACTCCTGGCTTACTATTATTTAGAGGGACTTTCTCTTGGGGATCTCATTGCCTCTCTCTCCAACTTGGCCTTCTTTGCACATGAAAACACACACACACACCCTTGGGAGAAATGGAGTTTATATTCTCTTTATGACTCTGGAGGCCCAAGGAATCAAGAGATGTGGCTACACAGATCTGTTAAGGTGCCAGAAGATTCTGTGACAGTTAAGAGGTGACCCATGACAGAAGGCTGCTTTGTCTGGAACCCACAGAGGGCCCCTGGACAAGCCATGCACAACAGGAGCCTATCTCAGTCCCAGCCCCAAATGGTGCTGACGTGGTGGTGCGCATGACGCTGCCTCCTAATTGCGACTCTTTCGGAGGCCCTGTCTCCAAATCCACCCTGCCGTTTTCATGTTCCCCTTCAGACACTAGTCATGTGAGACCTGGAGAAGGAAGCCTGACATTAGACTCAAGAGGACATTCTCTTTTGATTTGCCACTGTTGCTTTCTTTAGGAGCCAAGTGTTAGGCCCAGTTCTCGGCACCCCCAGTGACCACCAAGGAGAACCAAGCACGTAGGCAAGGGCAAGGAGCTTTATTTACTTCGGGCTTAAGCTCAGTCTCTTGACTTCACCAACGCAGTGGATCCGTGCAAGAGCCCCGAGTAGTGGGAGGGTGGGGTTTCCATAGGGATCTGAACATAGAAGGGGACTTCAGGGATGCATGGCATAATCAGTTTCCAGTAACTGTTAAAGCCCATGCTTACTGGAAAGTAAAAACCTAGACCTTGCCGGGAAACAGAAACGTAGGCCTACTGAGGACACTAAAGCCTGTCATGGTGTCCATCTGGTTCCTGTGTCCTTCACCAAGGAAGTCAGCTGGGCTGTCATCTGATTACACCCGTCCCTTCTCTGCTCAGTGTTTGGTGGCTGATGTCATTTCTGAGTTCCAGAATCTAACTGGACCAAGTTTGAGATCAAGTCAGGAGGGAGCAGGGGGGCTGGAGAGATAGCTTAACGGTTACGGTGCTTGACTGTGAAGCCTAAAGACCCAGGTTTGATTCCCCACATAAGCCAGATGCACATGGTGTCGCACGCATCTGGAGTTCATCTGCAGTGGCTGGAGGCCCTGGTGCACCCATTCTCTCTCTCTTCCTCTCTCTCTCTCTCTCTCTTTCTCTCTCTCTCTAATAAATAACCCAATAAATCAAAAAGGAAGTCGTGGGCAGACAGGCATTGTGATGCAATTCACCATTTAATAACTCTTCCCACTTGCTTGCCCTTACAAGCCTTGCCCTACAGAAAGAAAGGCTGAACAAAACACAGGTCCCTGGGGAACAAATGCTTCCTTTAGACTGGCCCTTTTGTCTTTCACAGGGAAGAAAAATGAAACTTTTTTTTTTTTCAAGGTAGGTTCTCACTCTATCTCAGACTGACCTGGAATTCACTATGTAGTCTCTCAGGGTGGCGTTGAATTCACGGCAATCCTACCTCTGCCTCCCAACTGCTGGGATTATAGGTGTGTGCCACTATGCCCGGCTGAAAATGAAATTTCTACAGGAAAAAAAAAAAAAATACTCAGAGCTGTGACCAGGTATGGTGGCGCACCTTTAATCCCAGCACTCTGGAGGCAGAGGTAGGAGGATCGCCGTGAGTTCGAGGCCACCTTGAGACTATACAGCAGTTTCCAGGTCAGCCTGAGTTAGAGGGAGACCCTACTTTGAAAAACCAGCCAAATTAAAAAAAACCAAACAACTCAGCTGCAAAATGCTCTGGCCTCCTCTGGCAGGCTCCCTTTGCAATGCAATCCACAATCTCTCTGACTTCACAGTCAAAGGGCGGGGGGGGGGGGGGGGGGGGGGGGGGCGCTGGGAGGGCTATACTGCTTTCTAAATTAAGCTGTGCATTACTTAGGAAACTAACAAAGCATTCCTTCCCACAGACACAGTTCCCAAATTAAACATTTTGTGCTTGCACAGCTGTTCAAATGTTGGTGGATGAAAGATGGAAACGTTTCTTCCTGAGGTAAGAAAAGAGAGGTGGATCCCTAGGAAAGAGATGGGAGCCCCCCCGAGGGGACCAGGGGAGTGGCGATCAAGTGGCGTACATGATGGAACAGTTGAGGAAACCTGTGATCAAGCACTTTGATTTTTTTAAAAAAAAAGTGCTTCTAAAATTATTGGGTTTGGATAAACGTAGGATGAGGGGGGCTCGCTCTTACGTCAAGTCAAGTACTTAACAGAGTGCTTTCAAGTGGAAAACTTGGGGAAGGGCTACTTTCTACCTCTAATCAGTAGGAGCCAGGGGAGATAAACATAAGCTACTAAGGGGGTTTCTGCAGATCAGTGGGAGGCCTGCTTTTCAAGAGCTGATGGCTGAGACCACTGTAGGCGTTTTCCTCTCTCTGGAAGCATTTAATTTATTAAGAGAAGGGAATCTTTTTGTTGTTGCTGTTTTTTCAAGGTAGGGTCTCACTCTAGCCCAGGCTGACGGGGAATTCACTCTGTAGTCTCAGGGTGGCCTCGAACTCACAGCGATCCTCCTACCTCTGCCTCCCGAGTGCTGGGATTAAGGGCATGTGCCACGACTCCCGGCAAGAGAAGGGAATCTTCATGTGCTGAAATGCTGTGGGTCACATCCGGTGTAGAGTCAGAGGCATGACCTTGATGAGCGAAACTGCCAAGTTCTTTTCTAAATTATAAAATAAAAGAATGTAACAAAAGCAGCTGGAGAGAAATGGACAGATAAAAATGTATCTTACTTTACTTTCCTTTTGTTCCATAAGCTATGAACCATGAACCGCATTGGCAAATGCATTTTCAGGAAGCTCATGCTTATAAGAATTAGGTCTGCAATGTTTGGATTGGCTATAAAGACTCTTACTTTTCCATACAAGCTGCCCCAGTTTATCTCTAAAGCCTTTTTAAGAAAATATTTTATGTATTTATCAGGGGGGGGGGAACGAGTGTGCCAGGGGCTCTGATGCATGTACCACCTTGTGTAGCTGGCTTTACTTGGGTACTGGGGAATCAAACTCAGGTCCTTAAGCTAAGCCAGCTCCCTAGCCTTTACTAAAATTTTTCCAGGGCTAGAGAGATGGCTTAGTGGCTAAGGCATTTGCCTATGAAGCCTAAGGACCCAGGTTTGATGCCCCAGATCCCACATAAGCCAGATTCACATGCAGGCACATGTATCTGGGGTTCGTTTGTAGTGGCTAGAGGCCCTGGAATACCCATTCCCATACTCTGTCTGTCTGTCTGTCTAATAAATAAATAAATAAAAAGTAAAGCTGGGGCTGGAGAGATAGCTTAGCTGTTAAGGCGCTTGCCTGCAAAGCCAAAGGATCCTGGCTCGATTCCCCAGGACCCAGGTAAGCCTGATGCATAAGGGAATGCATGCATCTGGAGTTCATTTGCAGTCGTTGGAGGCCCTGGCATGCCCATTCTCTCTCTCTCTCTTTCTCTCAAATAAATAATTAAATAAATATATAAAATACATTTTTTTAAAAAAAAAGTAATGCATTAGGGTCATCTATTGTGTGGTTTTGATGATGTAGCTGCAATGGAGGACCATGTTCACAGAGTTGGTTGGGTGGGGCAGAGCAACTGGTCTCTCGAGGCTTCGCCAAATTGTATTGTCCATGAGGGAGGCGAAGGGAGCCGGCGGAGCTCTGCGGGCCAAGAGATGCACCGCGTGCTGAGGCTGTCTCCGGGCACCGTCCTGAAAAGGTCATTCTCTGGTCTTGGCTCCTCCCCAGCATAGCTGCTTGTTACTTGGCCACGACCCATTCTCAGTTCCATTGTCAGCATGTGGAAAATATCAGAGTAGATATTTCTAAGGTTTCTATAAACCCTGCATTTTGTCATTCTGCATGGTCCTATGTTTGGGTTTTCCCAACATTCATCGCGTCTTAAGGGCTTTTGTTTTGTTTTGTCTTATCTTGCTTTGTTTGTGTTACTGGGTGAGGAAGGGTTGAACCCACAGTCTTTCACATGCAAGACAAGCTTTGCACCGCGGAGAGGCAACCCCAGCCCTTTTTTTTTTTTTTTTTTTAATGTTTTTATTTTGAGATAGGGTCTCAGGAAGTTGCCCAGGCTGGTTTTCATCTCCTTTGCAGCCCTGGCAAGGACTGAATTTGGGAATCCTCTTGCCTCGGCATCCTGAGTAGCTAGGATTCTCGGCCTGCACCGCTGGGCCCAGCTCGTATGTTTAAAATAAAACTTCCCCAACTACCCTATAAGATGAGCATAGTCTCCCCATTTCCAAGATTACAAAGCTGGAGGTTGTGGAGACACCACCTGGGTCTTCCTCCTGGAACTCGGTTCTTTCTCCTCTCTAGGGATGGGCTTCGGCTGTGCTTTCGACCACAGATAATTACAGATCTCCTCTCTGCAAAAAAAAATTACCTTGGTTTGAGATCTTTCTGCACAGCATGGTCCCCAGGGTAACAAACAAAGGTAGGACAGATGTGACCACTTGCCCCATAACAGCTGGTATCCTTGAGCTCTAGTTCCAGCTCCCAGAACAGTTTCTCCAAAATAGCAAGCCACAGCAACAATATGCGTTTCCTCAGCATAGTTTTTCAGGCGCAAGACAGGCTTCTAGAAGTAGAGCTGAGAAGGGGGATACAGTCACGGTGACTGGATCCCTGAAGGTAAAAAAAAAAAAAAGACAGGAAAGTCTGCACTTGCTAGAAATCAAAGACTGAAAATCTAAACTTCTGATCTCTTGCCTAGTTCCCCAGACCTGTTTCTCCACAAACAACCAGGAGCCCTCCTGGGAGGGAGGTCTTTCGTAGGATTAAACGTTGTGATTGGTCGAGCTCAGCCTCTGGAACTTAGTGCCAACTTGGTGTCTCTTCCGGAGACAGCTCCTAGCCCTAACCCACCCATCTCTGATTCACCTGAGCCAGAAGACAGCCCAGCACTGTAAGGTTATAAATACCTTTGCGAGGGGAGGGCAGGCTCTCTGATCACTTGAGAACTTCCAGCTGTGGGTGAGATTTTCCCTCGGTCCCCTAGCACTTACCTTCCTCATAGGCTCCTTTACCCCCTCCAGCTCCCCACATACAGGAGATCCTTGAATTTTCCGTTCTCTCTTTTCTTTCTGTGGGTTTTTTTTTTCCCCCAGGCCCTCCACGTGGGATCTCTAGCCAAGTGGATGCCTTTCCTTGGCTCTGCACTTCCCTCAATAAACATCACAACCTTAGCCTTCTCAATCTTTTTTTAAAATATAATTCTTTGATTAAAATTAAAAAATGAACCCAGGGTGTGGTGGTTTGATTTAGGTGTCCCCCATAAACTTAGGTGTTCTGAATGCTAGGTTCCTAGCTGATGGATATTTGGGAATTAATGCCTCCTGGAGGGAGTGTATTGTTGGGGTCGGGCTTATGGGCTTTATAGCCAGTTTCCCCATGGCAGTGTTTGGCAAATCCTCCTGTTGCTGTGGTCCACCTTCTGTTGGCCAGGGGGTGATGTCCACCTTCTGCTCATGTCTCATTTTCTCTGCCATCGTGGAGCTTCCCCTCAAGCCTGTAAGCCCAAATAAATCTCTTTTTCCCAGAAGCTGCTCTTAGGTGGGTGATTTCTACCAGCAATGCGAACCGGACTGCAACACAGGGTTTGGGATTCAAGGACTTCCCTGGGACCCGAACACCCCGTTACAGAGCCACGAGGCCAAGAGTTATGATGTAAAAACAAAGCAGCCCTAGTGGTGCCAGACGAGAGAGAAGGTTGCTGAGAACATCTCGGGGGCCATCTGGCAGTGGAAGGGGCGGTGGGCCAGCAGGATGCAGTAAGTCCAAGTCCAAGGCCTGGATGGCTTCTCTGATTGCGCGTACACATTGGCACCAGACCTCGCTCCAGCCTTGTTCCATCCCCCTGGGCCTCTACCATCATTAGCACCTATGACATTAGTCTTTTCATGAGGAACTACAGGGAGGGAACAGCAGTGATAATCTTGAGGCAAAAAAAAAAAAATTAACCCAGTAAAAAAAAAAATAATAATAAAATGACCTTAATTTGGGCTGGAGAGCTGGCTTAGCGGTTAAGTGCTTGCCTGTGAAGCCTAAGGACCCCGGTTCGAGACTCGATTCCCCAGGACCCACGTAAGCCAGATGCACAAGGTGGGGCATGCATCTGGAGTTCGTTTGCAGTGGCTGGAGGCCCTGGCATGCTCATTCTCTCTCTCTCTCTCTCTCTCTCTCTCTCTCTCTCTCTCTGTCACTCTCAAATAAATAAATAAAAATAAACAAAAAATGTTTTTTAAAAATGACCTTAATTTAAGTCCTTTGCTGATTGTTGCCTGCCTTCCCTCCATCATCCTAGATGATGTCCTTATTTTTCCAGATGGGGCGGAGAAGGAAAAGGATTCCGAGACTCTACAGTAAACAGGGTTACTCCTCATAACATGAGACCATCCCTCACCTTAGGGACCAATTGAGCTTCTTTGACTGGAAATCTCCCCAACAGTCTCCAGCCACAGGAGGTCTCTGTCTCCTCCCTCTGCGGAGGCTGATGACTACACTGTGAGAGGAATTCCAGGGATGGGCTGGAGAGATGGCTCAGAGGTTAAAGGAGGCGCTGGCTTGCAAAGAACGCTGGGGTGACGGAGCATTTGGGTCAGCAAAGCCCAGAAAAGGAGTGTGCCCCAACACCCTCACTGATAGATGAAGGAACTGTGTGGTTCTGACATGCATCTACTGACACCCAGGGAAGTTAGTGAAAAAAGTCTGGACTAGAACCTAGAAACCCTAACCCAATACCACATTGTTAAAAAATTCTTCTATGGGGCTGGAGAGATGGCTTAGCGGTTAAGCGCTCGCCTGTGAAGCCTAAGGACCCCGGTTCGAGGCTCAATTCCCCAGGTCCCACGTTAGCCAGATGCACAAGGGGGCGCACGCGTCTGGAGTTCGTTTGCAGTGGCTGGAGGCCCTGGCGCGCCCATTTTCTCTCTCTGTCTCTCTCTCTCCTTGTCTGTCCGTCCCTCTCAAATAAATAAATAAAAATAAACAAAACAATTGTTTTAAAAATAATTCATCGATCGATCCCACCTCCCCCATCCCTCTTCCACCGAATCCCTTCTTTCCACCTAGTTCCTCTGCAAATTTGATGTCATGTTTTTTGCCCTCCTCCACCATTCACGGTGGAGTGTTGACGGGCCCAATATTGTGCAAGTCTCATGCAGGTGACGGCAGTCATTGTGAAGGCATGAATGCAATGGTCATGTCGTGTCCGGAAGACAGCATGCTACAACATTCCTCCCCATCTTTGGGCTCCTGCAGACTTTCTGCCCTCTCTTCTGTAGTGTTTCCTGAGGCTTGGAGTGGATTTTATAGATGCCTTATTTAGCTCTGAGCAATCCACAATCACTGATCCTCAGCACTCTGGTGAGTTTTGGGTGTCCCTATCAACTTCAAAAAGAAGGTTCTCTAACCAAAGGTGAGGGCAGCACCTGACCCCTGGCCCTTAGGTGCCTAAAGTTCCCAACCATGGGGCAGCGTCAGGAAGTTTGAACTTGCCAGACTTTGCTGGAAGCAACGGCTCTTGAGGTATCTCTCCGTGTTTGTAGCCAGACCTGGGAGCTTTTTCCTCTGACTCTCTGCATCTGTCTAAGCTGCTGGCTCAGAGCCCTTCTAGGTGCTAAAACCAGTTCCCGATGCCCTCTTGGAGGCTCTTCAATCAGACAGTCCTGGAATTTGCTTCTGGGAGGGGGCAGGGTGCCACGTTTGGGAACCAGCTGGAAATAGAACATCTTATCCAGACACTTCATAAATGTCCCACCAGCAAATAACAAAGGCTGAGAAAATTCTTCTGCCCTAACTTTAGGCACCACTCCAAAGGCACTCAGCAAACTTGCCTTCAACCTATGAATCCAAGCAGTTCAAATAAATGGTCATTTACTGAGCTGATACTGGAGAGGCAATATACTGAGCTCTGTACAGACAAACCCAGTCCCCCGGTGCCTACAAAGTATGTCTAACTTTGTTAACATAGTGTTCAAGATCCTCAAAGATTCATGTCCAAACGGCTCTGTCACAAATCTGGACTCAAATCCTGGCTCGCTCACCACAGCCTGTGTCCTCAGCTAACTTATTTAAACGTCTCTATTATGCAGTCCTAGGGCCTACATAATATGTAGCAGTAGGGCCACTACTTAATTCAGCTTCTCTTATTTTTTAAAACACCCTTAAAAATATTTTTTTAAATTTATTATTTGTGAGAATGCGCACCAGCGCCTCCAGTCACTGCAAAAGAACTCCAGATGCATGCACCACTTTGTGCATCTGGATAATGTGGGTCCCGGGGAATTGAGCCTGGGTCCTTTGGCTTTGCAGGCAAGTGCCTTAAGTGCTACGTTATCTCTCCAGCCCAGCTTCTCTCATTTTTGACTAGACATGTTGATTTGTAGGCACTGGGGAACCATGAAGGACCTCGGGTGAGGGTGGGAAGGAGCAGAGAGACAAAAAGTTTCAGGGGTCAGAAAAATGACTTGGGACTTTAAAGGCAGAATTCAGCAATCTTAAGTGATACCCAACCAAAGCTCTTGAATAATAACAGCCAGCAGTTCTTGATTGTTCTGAACTTACCGGTGATTTCTTCCTTATTCCCTCCCTTCATTTTACAAGCTGAAACGGAAAATCAAATGTTCCTCTTTCTAATATTCAGTTTTGCTAATACAATCCACCAAGGACTATGAAGATGAACTTATTCTCACAATCACCCTCCACCATCATGAACATGGAGCAGATGAAGTAATAGGGCCACTGAATGGGTTACAATGGAAATAAGAACATGAAAAAATGCTTACAGGTAGACTGGAGCAATGGCTTAGTGAGTAAGGCTCTTTCCTGAGAAGCCTAAGGACCCATGTTCGGCTCTCCAGATCCCACGTAAGCCAGACGCACAAAGGTGAGGCCAGCGCAAGGTCGCACATGCCCACTGGTGTCTGGAGTTTGATTGCTGTGGCTGAGGCCCTGGCATGCCAATTCTCTCTCTTTCTGTCTCTCTTAAGAAAAAAAAAGTTTCCAGGCACTATATGCACAAAAGAGCCAGCTAAGCCTACTGGAGCAAAAAAAAATTAGATTCCTGAGCTATCTTAGGGGGTAATTTGGGAACAGAATTACTGGAGGCAAGGCAGCATCCTGTCCTGTTCAGATGGTCTGCAAAGAATGTCAACTTTGGGTGTTGTTTGGCCTGTGAGTCACCACACATGGGTTGCAGGACTGATGTCAGTTTGGGCTCCAAGCAGAATGCTGCACTAACCCTTGTAAATTGTGCTGTTCAGTGTAAACATTGCCTGGATTTATGGCCACACCTCCCTGACCTCACTGTTGGAGATGGGCTCCAAAGCTGAGTTTCCCAGCAGCTGCTCTGTGTCTACCCAGAGGAAACCAAGAGATAACGGGTGTGGGGTAGGGAAGGCTGCTAATGTTATTCCAGCCTTGTTCCCTCGAATGCAGTTCGGTTTGAATAATGACTTATTCCTTTAAAAAAAAAAAATAAACAATGGCAGAAAATAATGTAAGACATTTAAGTATCTAGTCCTTTCTGCAAATGTACGTTTGGTGCTGACAAACGGGCAGGTGGCCTTTCCTGCCAGTTGCTTGCATCTTGGCTACTGCTTGAGACAACCTGAGTCCGTGTCTGACCCTGATTCATTTCTAATGGGGCTGTGCATGAGAAGTTTGGAAACAAGTCACATTCCCAGACTCATGTTCCAGGAACCAAGCCAGTGTCTCTAGGCTCCTGTGAACCCACGAGTCTTCCCCTGCAGGCCAAGCTGGAATCTCGGGCACCAGGAACAAATGAGTGGGTCAGCCACATTTGGGCTTGTGCTTTCAGGGACTGTAGACCACGGTGTCCCTTGGCACGGTTGCTTTGGGACCCAGGACAGCTCAGCACATCATGAGCGGTCCGCCAAGGCAGGGGGTGTGCAGCAATAGGGATTTATTCACCTCATAGTGATCAGCAAGCAGAGAGGGTCCTAACATGCCCTTCAAGGATACACCCCAATGTCCTAACTTCCTTTTAGGCTTCTCTCATTAGCTGTTCTGCTAATTCCCAACAGTACCACAGGCTGGCGAACAAGCCATGAACACAGGGCCTTTGGGGGGACATTCAAGATCCCAAAACTCCAGCACTTGGATTTCCAGGTGGCCCAGAGTCACAGTTATTTCCAGGTTGGCCCTCACCGTGTGTTGGCCCCCAGTTCCTGGGGGTGAATGCTTACCCTGGTTCCCCTCTTAAGTCCTACTGACTGTCCCACCCAGAACTCCATTCCTCCTTCTGGAATCTGCTACTCTCTACTCATCCCATCTCCTCCAGTATGATCTCTCTCTCTCTCCTTTTTTTTTTTTTTTTCTCCAGATAACTATATTTTTCTGCTATGCTAAGCCATGGAATGATTGTACCATAAAACAGGCTATGTTTGCCAAATTAAACCCTCAAATGATTCCTGTTCCCTGAATCTAATGCCTCTACCTAGAAGTGATGCCACGTCACAGGGGCTGGGCTGGACACCTGGAGGGAGACTTCTGATTGTCACGGGTATGAGGAGTGGCACTCGTGACATCTACTGAGGCGGAAACACCCAAGACTGCCAGACAGTCCGGCCCAGCATGATCACCATAGTCACGACGTGTCCTGTGTCCTGGTCTGTGTACCCTTCAAAAATCACACCGGGGCTGGAGAAATGGCTCAGCCCTTCAGGCTCTTTCCTGCGAAGCCTAAGGACCCACGCACAAAGGTGAGGCAGGGTCGAGGTCACAGATGCCCACTGAGAGGCGCAAGCGTCTGGAGTCCCATCTCAGTGGCTGAGGCCCTGGCGTGTCAATTCTCTGTGTCTCTTAAAAATAACAAAGTCTTAAAAATTAAAAAAAAAAAAAAAAAAAAAGGGCTGGAGAGATGGCTTAGCGGTTAAGCGCTTTCCTGTGAAGCCTAAGGACCCTGGTTCGAGGCTCAATTCCCCAGGGCCCACGTTAGCCAGATGCACAAAGGGGCGCGCACATCTGGAGCTCGTTTGCAGTAGCTGGAGGCCCTGGCACGCCCATTCTCTCTATTTGCCTCTTTCTCTCTCTGTCACTCTCAAATAAATAAAAATCAACAAAAAAATTTAAAAAAAAAATCACACTAGACTTGTCTGAAAACTTTGTTTATAATTTCCCAGGCATGGAACTCAATCCCATATTATTTGGATACACAAATGATTTTTTTCCCCCAAAGTTCCAACCTAACAGAAATTTCCAGCCTTCTGACATTTTTTAAAGCAAAAGATTGTACTTTGCTTGAACTCACCAACGACGGTGGCAGTGTCAGGAAAGCACCTCACTGGCAGCAAGTCCACTCTTGGTATGGAGTTGCCCACCCAGCTCCTGCAGCCACATCCGCCTCTGTCACACTCTCTGTTCTAAGATCCAGGACATCAGAGTGTCTTCACGTTAGTCATCCCCAGGCACGAACACACTTCAACACATATTATTTTATTTATTTACAAGTTCCTCTCTGCTGGTATTTCTCTTCCTTTTCATAGTTTGGACATTTATTGAGTTTTGGAAAAATAGGAGTGAGTAGGAAATTATATTATTTGTGAGGGAAGAGGATATAGCAAGACATTTACTTAAAATTCAGATCAAGTCAATGGCCTAAGTGGATCTTGTGGTGTTCTGTGTTGAAGGATTAAGGGATCTGTCTATGACACTGTTTTTGTTTCAGGAGAAGCCTCTGCTATTTTACCAGAAATTCTCAGGGACAGGATGCTTTTCAGAAACTAACCACTTTTTACTATCTACTCTCAACATGACCTTACTTTTTTTTTTTTTCTTCCTGAATTTAAGTTCATTGGAAAGCCAGGTGTGATGGCTCACACCTTTAATCCCAGCATTCGGGAGGCACAGGTACAAGGATCCATGTGAGTTTGAGGACAGCCTGGGACTAGAGTGAGTTCCAGGTCAGCCTGGGCTAAAGTGAGACCCAACATTAAAAAAATAAATGAACAGCCGGGCCATGGTGGCACACGCCTTTAATCCCAGAACTTGGGAGGCAGAGGTAGGAGGATCGCTGTGAGTTCAAAGCCACCCTGAGACTGCATAGTGAGTTCTGAGTCAGCCTGGACTAAAGTAAGACCCTACCTCGAAAAATAAAAAAAAAAAATAAAAAATAAATGAATAAATAAATAAAGAAAAGATCACTGGAACCAATCACATCTATGAGCTTCTTCCTCTTAATTAATCAACTGACCCTGAGAGCCATTTTTCCCCCAGAGTCTGAGAAGCCCATATCCACTGTTCAGAGCAGCTATGAAAGGGCAACAGTAACTGGTGAGAAAGAGAACATCTCCTTCCAGCAACCACAAGGGCACCACGGTTGAGTCTTTTTCTACACAGGGCTTGGGTAAATACGGTCATGTTATTAATCCTTAGACTTTCAATTTTCTGTACCCCAAACTGAGCGCCTACCCTTTCATTTTCTTCAGTCCAACCTTACAACCTACCATGACCACTTATTTTTATACAACCGTCTATCAGGCAGGGGCGCACAATATGATTGATTAAATATTTTCTAAATGGTATTTTATGTATTTATTTGCAAGCAGAGAAAGACAGAGAGAAGATAGGCACAAAGAAAGAGAGAGAAAGAGAGCAACAACGGGCAACCCAGGACCTCTAGCCACTGCAAGCAAACTCTAGATGCATGCATCACATATTGTATCTGGCTTTACGTGAGTAATAGGGAATCGAACCAGGGTCGTTAGGCTTTGCAAGCAAGCACCTTAACCACTGAGCTATCTCTCTAACCCCTATAAAAAAGTTTAAAAATTTTTAAACTGTTTCTTCAGCTGGGCGTGGTGGCACATGCCTTTAATCCCAGCACTCGGGAGGCAGAGGTAGGAGGATCACAGTGAGTTCAAGGCCGCCGTGAGACTAATAGTGAATTTCAAGTCAGCCTTGGCTAGAGTGAGACCCTACCTCAAAAATAAAGTTTCTTTAAGCCTCTATAAAAACCACCAAGAATTCTCAGTTTAAGATATTTTTCTTTGTGCTCTTTAACCTCCCAGCATTGAAATTTCCACAACTCTTTCTACACTATCTAGGAGCC
Organism: Jaculus jaculus; assembly: GCF_020740685.1. Taxonomy (NCBI): domain Eukaryota; kingdom Metazoa; phylum Chordata; class Mammalia; order Rodentia; family Dipodidae; genus Jaculus; species Jaculus jaculus. Next base: position 161,385,312 of record NC_059105.1, read on the forward strand.
CTGGAATGTCAGCCTCCTGCAGCTTCAGGTCACCTCGTAGCAACATGAAGTTTGTTGATTAAGTGTGGGGAAACTTCCCTCACCAAATTGAAAATTTATGTGAGGGCTTTGATTTAATGCTGTTCTTCTGCACTGAAAGATACAGTAAAAACAGCATAATTTCAGTTTTGTTCAATAACATTTCAATGTTGAATTACAAAATTAAAATTTGGCTGGTGAGATGGTTTAGCAGTTAAGGAAGGCATTTGCCTGTGAAGCCTAAGGACCTGAGCTTGATTCCCCAGTAGCTAAGTAAGCCAGATGCACAAAAGGCACATGTGTCTGGAGTTTATTTGCAGTGGCTAGTGGCCCTGGCGTGCCCATTCTCTCTCTCTCTCTATTTGCCTCTTTCACACATTCATTCATTCATTCATCACTCTGTCTGTTCACTCTCAAATAAATAAGTAAAAATAGACAAAAAAAAATTTTAAAAGAAGGAAAGAAATAGTAAGTAAAGGAACAAATTTCTCAAGGACAAATAGCAAGATGGTACACTTGACCTGTATCTTTATCTTCAACATCAATAGCCGACAACCTAATTAAAAGACAAATCCTATGGAATCGATTAAATAATAAAACCCAGTCACATATCAGAGTTAGGTGAAAAGCAGAAGACGGGACTGGCAAGATGGCTCAGTGGTTAAAGGTGCTTCCTAGCAAAGCCTCCTGAGTTCAATTTCCAAGTCCCCCATGCCAAACTGGACACAAAAAATTGTGCAAGTATCCGGTGTTCATTTGCAGGGGCAAGATACCTTGGTACACCCCCCCCCCACAAATAAAAATTACCATACAAATATTATTAAAGTAAATCTAGCGCGGCACTATTAATCATCAGACAAAGTAGACATTGAAGTAAGAAGTATTTCTAGAGGCTAAAAGACATTTCGTAACGACAGATGTTTAAAAAAGCACTTCTATCATCCTTTCTCATGTAAAGGAGTGCAATTATCTAATAATAGAATAACAGCCTTCTGGTAACATAATGATTCCAAAATGTCTTGTCATTCAAATTCAAAAACATGATGAAACCAATCTTAAAAAAAAAAAAATTCATTGCCTATTCATGCATGGCATTAGACTTTCAAGAGAGACACCTCTGAAAATGTTAGGACTCATACATTTGATGTTGCTTTCACAGATCATCAAAGGTTGTTTTGTGCCCATAAATTAATATGTGTAAAAAGTATTCATGAGATCTCTCCTGTTTAATATTCAGCTTACATTTTCTCTTCATTTTCCTGAAATCCTGGGTAATGAACTCATGTGGAAACCGGGATTTAGCTAGCTCTGCCAAGCAGAGCAGTTTCATTAGCTTTATGAAATAGTTCCAGGGGAGGCCTGCATAAGCTATTCTGTCTTGATAGGAGTTAGTTATTACCCTGTCCTTTAAAAGAGAACTTTAGGGCTGGGGTAATTGCTTAATGGTTAAGGCATTTGCCTGAGAAGCCTAAGGACCCGGGTTTGATTTCCCAGGACCCATGTAAACCAGATACACAAGGGGGCGTATGCGTCTGGAGTTCGTTTGCAGGGGCTAGAGGCCCTGGCGTGCCCATTCTCTCTATATATCTGCCTCTTCCTCTCTCTCTCAAATAAATGAATAAAATATTTAAAAATAAATAAATGAAAGAGAACTTCACTGGAGCTTCGTATTCAGCAATTTTTGTTTTTGTTTCTGCTTATATTTCTCCTAGATGCACATCTAGCTTCTAACATATCCTTAAATAGAAAGTAAAGCTATAGAAATTCATACAAATGTCAGGTTATTTTTTTTTTCCCTCCAACTCTAAATGTCATCTTTTAGAAAGCACATATGGCCCAGTGAGGTGCTTCTGGCATAAAATCCCTTCTGTTTTTCTGCAATGATCAGGAATCAGAGGCAGAGACATTCTCAGTATTGAACCTAGGGCTATTCAGATAAGCAAATGAGCAGGAAGCATCCATTGTTCAACAACTGTATCGGAATCAGGACGAATAACAAAATACAAGAGAGATCACTTCTTTTTTATTTTTTTTTTTAATTTTTATTTATTTGAGAGCGACAGACACAGAGAGAAAGACAGATAGAGGGAGAGAGAGAGAATGGGCGCGCCAGGGCTTCCAGCCTCTGCAAACGAACTCCAGACGCGTGCGCCCCCTTGTGCATCTGGCTAACGTGGGATCTGGGGAACCGAGCCTCGAACCGGGGTCCTTAGGCTTCACAGGCAAGCGCTCAACAGCTAAGCCATCTCTCCAGCCCAAGAGAGATCACTTCTAAGCCTTGATGTCTTATATGCCGGGTCACCTAACAGCACGGCACCCTGAGACTGGTGGACCTGAGATGTGGGTGATGTGTGTGGGGCCCTCAAAGCAGGGAATGGCTCTCAAGACTCAGAACATAGGCTGGTAAGAGCTGAGGTTTGGGACGGAACAGAAGGCTGCTGTGGAGAGCGCTCACAGCTGGTCTCGGGCTCTTCTGCCCTCTTGTTGATTGACAAGTGTGCAGAGTTGGGAAGAGTACCTTCTGGCACAAAACACCACTACTGCTGTCTGCAGCAGAAGCTGCCGGTACCAGCTCCGCCATCAACTGTGGCTGCACGACTAAGTAGAAACCATTTAATTACTCTGAGCCATACTGCCATTTTATGCTGACATGAACGGAGTAATAGCCCCCTCATCCATCTAGCTTAAGGATAAGATTAATGGGCTGGAGAGATGGCTTAGCGGTTAAGCGCTTGCCTGTGAAGCCTAAGGACCCCGGTTCGAGGCTCGGTTCCCCAGGTCCCACGTTAGCCAGATGCACAAGGGGGCGCACGCGTCTGGAGTTCGTTTGCAGAGGCTGGAAGCCCTGGCGCGCCCATTCTCTCTCTCTCCCTCTATCTGTCTTTCTCTCTGTGTCTGTCGCTCTCAAATAAATAAATAAAAAATGAGCAAAAAAAATTTAAAAAAAAAGGATAAGATTAACAAGTGTAACATGTTAGTCTGTTTCCTGGAAAACAGTAGGAATTAGATAAATTATAAATTACATAACCTCCATAAAAGTTGCTCCCCACTTGTCGCTTTTTTAATGAACCCAAGACATCTACTTTCTCTTCCAATGTTAGCATGCGTTTGAAAAATCCTCTTTTTCCTGCAGACCCTGCGTGGGGAAGTGTCAGGATCATTCTGATATCAGATACGTTATACCAATAATTGCCTTAAGTCAGGAGATTATTGAAGCAGAAAACATTAATTCTTCATTCTTTAGAAAGGCTGCATCCATGACAGGGACTAATTTGGCCCTTAGCAAATACCTCAGCATAAATTTCAGCCTATTTACCAGAAACAGCAGTTTATCTCATAGGACAGCTAGACGTTGACATCAATGGCATCCTATCTGCATCCTGCAGGCAATAAGATGCTCAGCGTGCAGGATGTTTTTTTTTTTATTATTATTATTGGATTGCCACATGACATGAGGAAGCTCAGAAGATTTCCTATAAGCCAATTGCTCGTGCCAAGGATTAAAGCATCTCGTGTTGTGAAATCGCACACCAATTTGCAGTGTCATTCCCAAGTTCTAATGGGGGAAAAAAATGTATCCTATAAACATCTAATGTTTTTATCCAGCATGCCCCAGGCTGGTATGTTCTCTGCTATTCCCTTTGCCTGCAGTTACTCCAACATAATGGTGGTGATGCTGCTACCTAGGCTTCCATAAGAGTGTGGGTCAGGCCAGGCTGCAGGAATTCTCTGGGGGCTGTTCTGACAACAAGGGAGAAGAATTGATGTTATTGAGCATGGCACTGAGAAAGGCTCACTAAGTGGTAATAATGCTTCCCTGTGTATTTGCTTCCCGCTGTCCCAACTTCACAGCCATTATGTGGATTGAGGCGGACAGGGATAATTAGCCCCTAGCTCTTTAGGGATGAGTGAACTGACTCGAAGAGATGTTCAGTAGCTTGCCCAAGGCTTTTCAACAATTTGGGTTGTTGCAAGGCTTCGAACAGAGAGGTTTGACAATCATGCTAACGTCATGTCTAAGGAGAAAAAATAAAACAATAAACACAGCTTCCTAGAGTCTCATGCTGTCTGCTTAACATCCATAAAAGAATAAGATGAGGGCTGGAGAGATGGCTTAGAGGTTAAGCGCTTGCCTGTGAAGCCTAAGGACCCCGGTTCGAGGCTCGGTTCCCCAGGTCCCACGTTAGCCAGATGCACAAGGGGGCGCACGCGTCTGGAGTTCGTTTGCAGAGGCTGGAAGCCCTGGCGCGCCCATTCTCTCTCTCTCCCTCTATCTGTCTTTCTCTCTGTGTCTGTCACTCTCAAATAATAAATAAATAAATAATTAAAAAGAAAAAAGAATAAGACGAAGACTGCGATCATTAAAGAAAGCAGACTTCCAGAGTTTGTATCTTTGAAAAGAAAACATTTGTCAGGGGCTGCAGAGATGGCTTAGTGGTTAAGGCCTTTGCCTGCAGAGCCAAAGGACCCACATAAGCCAGCTGCACAAGGGGGTGCATGCATCTGGAGTTTGTCTGCAGTGGCTGGAGGCCCTGGCACCTCATTCTCTCTCTCTCTCTCTCTCTCTCTCTCTCTCTCTCTCTCCTTCTTTCCCTCTCTCAAATAAATACATAAAAATTTAAAAACTTTTTTAAAAGAAAAGATTTATCAGTTATAAAGGATCTCACTATTTTCCTGAAGAGGGTAGGCAGTTAAAAATTTTCGTTAAGTGCTTTAGGAAGGAATCAGCGATTCAAGGTAAGTTATCCTAAGTGCTAAAGATCAGTGTTCTGCACAGGACAGGCCCAGGTGCTAAGTCCTTTGCCAAAGCAAGTCCCTGCGCTGTTAGTGAGAAGGGAGTGTTCAGTGCCAGGGAGCGGAGCATCTGACTGACAGGCTCTTACTCCGCCGAGAGCGTCAGTGGATTACAAGTCAAGCACAGCCCTAGGCTTTTCGAAGCACGTTGTAAAGCACATATTCCCTAGGCCCCAGTTTCTGGTGCAGAGGACCTGGCTTAAAGCTTCGGACTGCGCTTGCAACCAATGCTAAATGGTGCCTTGCAGCTGCTCCACTGTGCCCGCTCAGAGAAGTGCCGTCCTAAACACGTGACACTCTTACATAGGGAGTTTGCACTTTATACTCTTCGGGTAGCCACAGGGTGAGTACCAGATGGTTCCCCCATTCCAGGAAGGATGGGGGTCTCCTGGGATCATCACCTTCATGTACCACTTACAGGTCTTCCTTTCTTTCAACAGTAGTTCTCAGAGCAGGGGACTGTTTCCTTAGCTTTTCCTTTTTTTTTTTTTTTTTTAGGTAGGGTCTCACGCTGGTCCAGGCTGACCTGGAATTAACTCTGTAGTCTCAGGGTGGCCTTGAACTCATGGCGATCCTCCTACCTCTGCCTCCCGAGTGCTGGGATTAAAGGCGTACACCACCATGCCCGGCTAGCTTTCCTTTTTGAAAAATATTTGTTTATTAGAGAGACTGGGCATGCCAGGGCCTCCAGCTGCTGCAACTGAACTCCAGATGCATGCGCCACCTTGTGCATCTATCTGGCTTATGTGGGTCTTAGGGAATCGTTCTTGGGGAATCAAACCTGGGACCTTTGGCTTCGTAGGCAAGCTCCTTAACCACTAAGCCATCTTTCCAGCCCAAAGATGTAAACTATTTCTTTTTCCTTTATTCTATTCTATTCTATTCCATTCTATTCTATTTGAGCGAGAGAGAAAGTAGTAGAGAGAGAGAATAGACACACCAGGGCTTCCAGCTCTGCAAACAAATTTCAGATGCAGCCAGGCATGGTGGCGCACGCCTTTAATCCCAGCACTCGGGAGGCAGAGGTAGGAGGATCGCCGAGAGTTCGAGACCACCCAGAGACTACATAGTGAATTCCAGGTCAGCCTGAGCCAGAGTGAGACCCTACCTCGAAAAACCAAACAACAACAACAACAACAACAAAGATTTCAGATGCATGCACCACCTTGTGCTTCTGGCTTACATGGGTCTTGGAGGATCGAACCTTTGTCCCTTAACTGCTAAGCCATCTCTCCAGCCTGTTCTTTCCTTTTTTATTCCCTGAAGGTGAGGAAAGTATAGACAAATTGCCCATGGAGCCTAAAGTCAGCACAACCACATGCCCTTTCTCTGTCCACTGCCTTTCCTGGGAGGAATCTGTAATGAATTACTTGACTTGCCCTTTAAAACCAGGATCCCATTGATTCAACCTAAGTGCATTTGGAGTTTGATTTGTATTATCTTGCCTCTCCTGATCAATGACCATACTTTTTCCATGCTCAGTACCTTCCTCCCATCTTATTTTAGTTCATTTACAGACTGGTTTCTGCTTTGGTTCAGTCTGACCATTCGCTGGGTAAGAACTCAGTGTTCCCCACTTATCCACCCTTTCTCCTTTATGTGGCTCAAATCCTTTGATTTAAATTATAGTAAATGAGCACTTTCTTGTACCTTAGCATGAACCTTTAATTTCTTCACATCACCATGAGTCCTGGCCCTCTCAGGATAGAGGTTCAATAAATATTGATTTGGTTCTGGTGGTCATTTCGAGTCAGCTATGCCTCAGATGGATTTAAAAAAATTTTTTTTAAATTCAAGTAAGTAAAATTCATACTATTTATCATATAATTCTTTTTTTGACAAATGCATAGACTGACAGAAACAGTTTTATTGTCTGTAAAAGACTTCCTCATCCACATTGCCTCTTCATAATCAAAAATTCTCCTTTCTGGGCTGGAGACATGGCTAAGAGGTTAAGGCATTTGCCTGCTAAGCCAAAGGATCCCAGTTCAATTCTCCAGATGCACAAGGGGGCACATGTATCTGGGTTTGTTTGCAGTGGCTAGAGGCTCTGGTGTGCACATTCTCTCCCCCCCCCCCCCCTCTCTCTCTCTCTCTCTCAATCTTTTTCTCCCTCTCTCTCTGTCTCTTTCCCTCTTTCTCTCTCGAATAAATAAATAAAATTTAAAAAAGTAAAATTAGGGCTGGAGGGATGGCTTAGCGGTTACAGAGTTTGCCTGCAAAGCTAAAGGGCCCAGGTTTGATTCCCCAGGACCTATGTTAACCAGATGCACAAGAGGGCACATGCTTTTGCAGTGGCTGGAGGCCCTGGCGCGCCCATTCTCTCTCGCTCACTCTTTCTCTCTCTCTCTCCCCCCCTCTTTCTCTGTCAAATAAATAAATAGAAATGTTTAAAAAAATAAAAATGGGGCTGGAGGGATGGCTTACTGGTTAAGACATTTGTCTGCAAAGCCAAAGGACCCAGGTTTGATTCCTGAGGACCCACATTAGCCAGATGTACAAGAGTTCACCTGCAGTGACTGGAGGCCCTGGTGCACCCATTCTCTTACTCGCTTTCCTTCTTGCTCTGTCAACTAAATAAATAGGTAAAAATAAAAAGCCTGAATCATCAAAGTGTTTTTAAAAAAATTATCCTCTAGCTCGGGCTGACCTGGAATTCACTATGTAGTGTCAGGGTGGCCTCGAACACAAGGTGATCCTCCTACCTCTGCCTCCCAAGTGCTGGGATTAAAGGTGTACACCGTCACACTTGGACTTCCCGTCATTACTGTGAGTTTGAGGGCACCCTGAGACTACATAGTGAAATCCAGGTCAGCCTTGGCTAGAGACCCTACCTCAAAAAAACAAAACAAAACAAAAAGACAGAAAGATAAGAAACACAGCAATGGGGGGGCTGGAAAGATGGGTCAATGGTTAAAGGCATTTACTTGCAAAACCTGATGGCCTGGGTTCAATTCCCCAGTACCCATGTAAAGCCAGATACACAAAGTGGCACATGTGTCTGGAGTTTGGTTACAGTGGCAGGAGGCCCTGGAGTGCCCATTCACAGTCTGTACTTGCAAAGCATATAATAAAAAGAAAATAAAAGAAAAAAAAAATTCTCCTTTCTTTGAGTTCCTGGCCGCCAGCCAGTGATTACTTTTCTGCTCACTTTAGATGTCTCCTAAATGTCACAGAATATGTAATCTGTGGCTTCTCTCACTTTAAAACGCGCATTTGGGATTCATTCATTTTGGTATATTTATAATAGTTCTTTTTGGGTTGGAGAAATGGCTTAGTGGTTAAGGCGCTTGCCTGCAAAGCCTAAGGACCCAGGCTCAACTCCCCAGAACCCATGTAAGCCAGATGCACGAGGTGGCGCAGTTTCTAGAGTTCATTTGCAGTGGCTGGAGGCCCTGACACACCCATCTCTCTCTATCTGCCTTTTTCTTTCTCTCTTAAATAAATAAATAAATAATAAATATTTAAAAGGGCTGGAGGGATGGCTTACCCAGGTTCAATTCCCCAGGACCCATGCTAGCCAGATGCCCAAGGGGGCACATGCATCTAGAGTTCATTTGCAGTGGCTAGAGTTCCTGGCACACCCATTCTCTCACTCTCTCTCACTCTTTCTCTGTCAAACAAACTATGTATATATTAAGGCAGGCGTAGTGGTGCACGCCTTTAATCCAAGCACTCAGGAAGCAGAGGTAGGAGGATCACTGTGAGTTTGAGGACATCCTGAGACTGCATAGTGAATTCCAGGTCAGCCTGGGCTAGAGAGAGACCCTACCTTCAGAAACCAAATACACACACACACAGAGAATAGTTCTTTGTTTTCAGTACTGGGGATTCAACGTAAGGTCTCACACATACTAGGAAGCATCTTCTGCTGAACCTCATCTTAACCCTGATCATTCTACTGCTGAAAACTTTTTCATTTGTATGGATATGCATTTTTGGTTTTTTTTTTATTTTTTTTTATTTTAGAGAGACAGAGAAAGCAAAAGAGAGCAAATTGGCATGCCAGAGTTTCAGCCACTGAACTCAAACTCCAGACACTTCTGCCACCTAGTGGGCACGTACAACCTTGCACTTACCTCACCTTTTGTGCATCTGGCTTACATGGGATCTAGAGAGTCAAACATAGGTTTCTCAGGCAAGCACCTTAACCGCTAAGCCATCTCTCCAGCCCTGGACATGCATTATGAATCTACCCACCCCTTCACCAATTGAAGGACATCTGGGATGTTCCCACTTTGGGGGCAATCATAAATGAAGCCATTGCAAATATTTGCATGTAGGTTTTTGTATGAATATCAATTATTATTTCTCATAGATAAGAATCTAAATCGATACTTTGAGCCAGGCATGATGCCATGTGCCTTTAATCCCAGCATTTGGGAGGCAGAGGTAGCAGGATCACCGTGAGTTCAAGACCACTTTGAGACTACATAGTGAATTCCAGGTCAGCCTGGGCCAGAGTGAGACCCTATCTTGAGAAACCAAAATAAAATTAAAATAAGAAAAAAGAAAATAAGTTGATACTTTGGATGATATGTTAAGTGGATATTTAACTTTGTTTTTATTTTTGGACAGACTAGCTTTACAAGAAACTGTCAGGTTTAGGTGAGGATGCAGTATGACTCAGCAATGTATGACTTTGTTTCTCTACATCATCTGCGCTAACACTTAGAAATACCAGTTTGCTTTGTTTTCTTGTGTTTCAGATATTTCCATAGGTTTAGGATGTCATCTTGTGGTGGTTTCGAATTGCATCTCCTCTAGTAAATACTGGCGTTGAGCTTCTTGCCCTGGGTTTGTCATTAATGTATTATCTGCACTGATGGAAGTATTTATTCATTAAATATTTTTATTTTAGTCATTTTTTACTGAGTTAATTTTTATGAAGTTCTGAGGGTTCTTTATATATATTGGATTAAAGTCTTTTGCCATATGTGTGATAGACAGTTTATCCTAGTCCATAGTTTATCTTTCCTTATCTTAATTTTTAGGCAAAGCAGGAATTTAAATTTTGATCAAGTCCCATTTATTAATTTTTAAATATTTATTTATTTATTTGATAGAGAAAGAGGGAGAGAGAGAGAGAGAGAGAATGGGCTTTCCAGGGCTTCCAGCCACTGCAAACGAACTCCAGATGCGTGCGCCCCCTTGTGCATATGGCTAATGTGGGTCCTGGGGAATCAAACCTGGGTCCTTTGGCTTTGCAGGCAAATGCCTTAACCTCTAAGCAATCCCTCCAGCCCTGATTGTTGTGCTTTTACTGTTATAAGCATTATTTGCCTAAACTCAAGTTCATAGAGATTTTCTCCTCTTCTTTAAAAAATTTTAATGTTCCATTGCTTTGTTCCCCTCTTTCCCTTCCTTTAGACCTCTTCCTTACTTCTCATAGTCCCCTCTCTGCTTTTATGTATCTATATATCTAGATTCTGCATATGACAGCATAACATTTGTTTAAAGGAAGGAGGGTTAATTTTGGCTTACGGATCGGGGTTGCAGTCTACCACAGCAAGGAAGGCATGGAGCCAGAAGCTTGAAGTGGTTCTGGACACGTTCAGTCCACAGTGACGACGCGGAGAGTGAATGCTCTGCTGAGCCAGCCTCCCCTCCCCCCCCTTGTAGGCGGTCTAGGACCCCAGCTGTAGCAGACTGCTTCAGGTTCGCTGAGATGAACTTCCAGGCCAGACACAGTTATGGAGGAAGGGATATTTATTGAAGCTTACAGATCCAGGGGAAGTTCCACAATGGCAGAAGAAGCTGGCCTGCCTTCACAGGTCCAAGCAGAGAGAGAGAGAGAAGTACACTAATTTTCCAGGAAATATCAAAACACTCAATTCTCAGCAAAAGATATCAGCAAAGTGCTAGACAGACTGTTTCCTACTAAAAGGCCATTCTTCTAACTTTCTTATACATTCCTTGTAGCCAAGCTTAGCAAAGTACTTACTAACCTGTTTGATTAAAAAGTTCTATGGTTCTCTGGATAACAAATGCCAAGCCAGGCCTGGTCGAGCAAGCTTTTCCATGACAGGCAATGAATTATAGTGTACCCATTTTCCATTCTTACTCACCACATGACCTAAGTTTTCATCACATATTCCTGTGTAGGGTAGAGGTGGGTCAGGAAACCTGAATACATTTGCCTTAGCTCCTCGAGGTAGACTTCCGAATTTCTGGTACCGTAACAAAAGGATCAAGTAATTCTTTTTTCCGTGATTTTGCAAAGAACTCCTTATTAGTAATATTCTTATATTTATCTAGGGAGCATAAGTCTGTACAAATGGTTTTAGTTTCTTTTTTTGTTTTTTTCAGCCCTCTTATTTCTCGACAGCAAAGAACAGCTTGAGTTTCCTTTTCTTGAAAGTTTCCTTTCTAAAAAGGACAGGAGTGCTATTGCCAATAGGAAAACCAAACACAGGGAACCAAATGGTTTCAGCTCCACCACGAAGTTCCAGCCATGGGGAAACCTCCTCCTAGCCAGGACCATGTCAAATGGCCAGAGGGACTTTGCCTCCACCATCTCCCCCTTTCTTATTTTTTAAATGAAGAGCCTTGATCTCTGAATGTGTCCTTTGAATGCTTTTGTTCAAGAGTCTGAAGATGACTGGAAGAATAAACAGAACACAGAGAAGTATAAGAATACTAATACTTAGATTTATTTTAAAAAAAAAAAAAAAGGGCTGGAGAGATGGCTTAGCGGTTAAGCGCTGGCCTGTGAAGCCTAAGGACCCCGGTTCGAGGCTCGGTTCCCCAGGTCCCACGTTAGCCAGATGCACAAGGGGGCGCACGCGTCTGGAGTTCGTTTGCAGAGGCTGGAGGCCCTGGCGCGCCCATTCTCTCTCTCTCCCTCTATCTGTCTTTCTCTCTGTGTCTGTCACTCTCAAATAAATAAATAAATAAATTTTAAAAAATAAAAATAATAATAAAAAAAAAAAAGAACAGATTTGACTTAGACAAGTAGGAGGTAAATGTCTCCAGGAGATCAGAGGCGACTTCTCAGCAGGGGCAATGGGAACATGACCTGAGTAATATCTCAAATTTTATTTTCTTTTATTTCATTTTTAGCTTTTTTGAGGTAGGGTCTCACTCTAGCCCAGGATGACCTGGAACTCACTATGTGGTCTCAGGGTGGCCTTGAACTCACGGCCATCCTCTTACCTCTGCCTCCCAAGTGCTGGGATTAAAGGTGTGCGCCACTACACCCGGTTCTCAAATTTTATTTTGTAAATGTTCTATATCAGGAGCTAAGTCAGTATTATTCCAAACACCTCTTAAATGTTCTAGGACTTTGTCCCAGGGCTCAGAAGTGTCATTATAAGCACAAGGGGTCACATGAATTCGCTTATATTTGGAATGGCAGCAAGCAGTTAGAGCTGAAAGGGACTGTATTTGATTACCAATAGAGAGGACAGCCATTTCTAAGGCAGCAATAAGGGATTCCAATTTTTTTATCAATTTGTTCTTGAAGTGCGAGTGCAATTGAAACATTCTGTGACAGGGGTCAACGTGATGGGCTGTTTGTACTTCTTGTACTGAAGCAGTAGTTGAGGCTGCCAGAGAAGCTACGATGCTGATTAAAGCAGTAATTCCTAAAATTAAGGCTGCAACAAATCTTTTAGGCCCTACTTAAAGCAGAGGAAATAGTCTGTAAAGCCTCTAATCCGGGATCATCGTACCAAGGCACACCTAATTTAACAGGTAAAAAGAACCTAAGGAGGTTGATAAACAATAATTATAACACCAGGTCCCATTGCGGAATCTCAGCAATTAGTGAGTTTACATCCAGCACGAGAGATATTAAAAGAGTTAAGACCTGTTCTTTGTATATCCAAACTGGCATTTGGGCCCTTAATAAGAATTGCATGAGGTGGGCCGGGCGTGGTGGTGCGTGCCTTTAATCCGAGCACTCGGGAGACAGAGGTAGGAGGATCGTCATGAGTTCGAGGCCATCCTGAGACTACATAGTGAATTCCAAGTCAGCCTGGACCAGAGTGAGACCCTACCTTGAAAAACAAAAACAAAAACAAACAAACAAACAAAAAGAATTGCATGAGGTGGGTCAACACAGGGTCATGCAGAAAAAAGAAAAAAATGCTCTGGCCAGAAGAGGAGCACCGTAAGAAAATTATGTTCATGGCTGCTAAAAGTCGAAACAGATCTAGATAAGTCAAATAAGGTTGGTTATGCATAGAGACCATATAAGCTGGAGTGACCCATCCTGCTGAAAACCAGCAATGAATGGGCTCAGGTGGCCATACCAAGGAATTAGTCCAGTTGAATCTCTGAAGATCTTCATTCAAATATTTTCTAAAATCAAAGTCAGGAGTAGAGACCGAATGATCTAATATAGAAATATCAGAATCTTTAGGAGTAAATTGAAAACCTTTATGGAGAAAAAGACAATTGTGCGGGGGGTGGGAACCAGACGACCTATCAATAACTTTTCAAGGTAAATCTTTTTGATCACAGAGGATCACTTTACAACTGGCAGATTCTTGTAGAGGAGATTCTTTAGACAGGGTATCTTTATAATCACAGGCTCCCAGGGAAAGCATAGTGAGTACCCAAATATCTCTTTTCTTTGATTCGAATCAAATCTGAAAGATAACTCCTGTAACTTAAGGAGGACATCCAGAGGGGAGCTCAGCCGTATGTGAGCTAAAACACAAATGGCGATAATCAGCATGACCGTGGAAGGAAAATTAGAAGTTTTATGAGTAATAAAATCATCAGCCTCTCCTCCAACTCGTTTAGAAACATTAGTAAATACACACGCATGTTGTCTCCCCCATACAGTGGTATGTAGAACAGGGGCTCAGGTAAATAAGTACAATAAGCATTTTGTGTGGCAGGAACCAAAAGTACCTGACAGGCCAAAATGGCTAACATAGCAATGAAGAGATTTTTCTGGAATTGCTGTTGCACTTTGAGAGGAAACAATGTGTTGTGTTACTTGAGTAAGGGACTTAATTTGTCCCCAAGTAGGAGGTCGACTTGAATGGGTTGAACAAGCCAATCTGGAATCAGGTTGCAGACTGAGGAGCTGAAAAGGTGGCATCAGAAAAGAAATCTGAGGGTCGTCCTCTGTTGGAGGGCAGGTGTCTTAAACCCATCAGGAATCCAAACGGGTGACAGCATCCTGCGGAAAGACACAAGCATACCCACTCCCACAGGTTAGCAAAGTATCCGGCCCTTTCCACTGTCCAGAAAATAAATATTTCCATTTGACCAGAGGACATGCAAGTTTTTGTATATTCCAATGTCAATCCATTGCTATCAGACCTTGAGAATCTGAATTTAAATAATTTATGAAAAAAATTACTTTAAAAAAAATGGGCTGGAGTGATGGCTTAGCAATTAAGGCATTTGCCTGCAAAGCCAAAGGATCCCAGTACGATTCCCCAGGACCCACATAAGCCAGATGCACAAGGGGGTGCATATATCTGGAGTTCATTTGCAGTGGCTGGAGGCCTTGGTGCACCCATTCTCTCTCTTTCACTCTTTCAAATAAATAATAATAAATTTAAAAAATTACTTAAAATTATTTATGACAAAAAGGACATGTTGTAATATCTGATAAGGAGAGCAGTATTTATAACCATTTTACTGTAACCTAGTGATCTGCATTTTTAGAATCTGATGTGATCTCTTAACAATAGTCTGGCCTTGGGGGTTGTAAGGAATACCTATGGAATGATGTATGTTAAAGGTTTCACAAAAATGTTGAAAAGTTTTTGAAGTATATGCTGGAGGATTATCTGTTTTTAAATTTTGGGGGATTTCTCAATATGAAAAACAGTAGAACAAATGTAGCTGCTACAGTTTCAGGGGATGGCTCCAAAGCATCTCTAAATAGGTTCTACAGGCAAAGGCGTCCACAGGAACATTTTCAGGACCACTATGAGAATAATAAAGTGCAATCTCTTTACCTACTTTATTCCAACTATTTAAATCAACAGGAAACCAAGGATGACGGTGTTGGACAAAGTGAAAAAAATCTTTGTAACTGATTGGTAAAAACCTTTTTCCCCCTTTTGAGAGGAGATGTTGAGCAATTTCTATAGAAAGCTTGTTGCTTGCTTGCTTTCATTTTTAAATTTTTGTTTTGTTTTTGTTTTTTCTGAGGTAGGCTCTTGCTGTAGCTCTGGCTGACCTGGAATTCACTATGTAGTCTCAGGGTGGCCTCGAACTCTGGGAGATCTTCCTACCTCTGCCTCCCGAGTGCTGGGATTAAAGGCGTGAGCCACCATGCCTGGCTTAAAAGCTTTCTTTCTTTAGATTCAGAATGTCCCATAGCTTCTCAAAAAAAGTTATTGATTATCTACCCTTCCTCAACCGAAAACTCACTGCTCCACGGGCCTGCAGAACACTTGGGTAGAAATCCTATCCACACCAAAAAGTTTTAAAGCTTACCTTCGAGCCCCACGTCGGGCGCCACATGCCAGGAGCCAGGCCCAGCTGGAGTGAGGTGCTCAACATGGACTTCAGATATTCTGGTGTTGTAATGGGAGGATCAACTAATTCTTTTTTTTTTTTTTTTTGTAACTTTGCAAAGAACTCCTTATTAGTCATATTCTTAGATTTATCTTTATCTAGGGAGCATAAATCAGGCTTTAGTTTCTTTTTTTTTTTTTTTTTGTCCCTCTTATTTCTCTACAGCAGCGAACAGTTTGAGTTTCCTTTTCTTGAAAGCCTAAAAATGACAGGAGAGCTATTGCTATTAAGAAAACCAGGGGCTGGAGAGATTGCCTAGTGGTTAAGGACTTGCCTGTGAAGCCTAAGGACCCTAGTTTGAGGCTCGATTCGCCAGGACCCACGTTAGTCAAATGCACAAGGGGTCGCACATGTCATCTGGAGTTCATTTGCAGTGGCTGGAGGCCCTGGCGAGCCCATTCTCTCCCTCTCTCTCTCTCTGCCTCTTTCTCTCTGTCACTCTCAAATAAATAAATAAACAAAAATTTAAAAAAAGAAAAAAGATAAAAAGAAAACCAAACACAGGGAACCAAATGGTTTCAGCTCCATCGTGAAATTCCAGCCATGCAGGAAACCTCCTCCTAGCCAGGACCATGTTAGACGGCAGGAGTGACTTTGCCTCCACCAGTGATCCATTTTATTTTCATTTATTTATTTGAGAGAAAGAGGAAGAGGCCAACAGAAAAAGAGAGATAGAGAGAGAATGAGAATGGCCACACCAGGGCCTCCAGCTACTGCAAACGAACTCCAGATGCGTGCACCACCTTGTGCATCTGGCTTGCCTGGGTCCTGGGGAATTGAACCTGGGTCCTTTGGCTTTGCCGGCAAGTGTTTTAACTGCTAACCCATCCCTCTAGCCTATGATCCATCTTAGAGAAGGTTTCCTGGGCTTCTGACAAGAATATGTGTCATAGACTTTATTCTTTCCTTGTGACAGACACTTGAGTTCTTTTCTGTGTATAATATTCCTAAGTTTCTTCTGCAGTGGTGCCGTTATGTTCATGAGCTGCCTTTGTTTGTACTTGCCTTGAAATAAAGATCAGGAGAGACAAAAACAAAACAAAACAAGGGAAATGTTCCAATTATTCCTTAAAAGAAGTAGCATGTGTGCAGGTAATGAAGGTGTGAGGAAATTGCATGCTAGAAAGCTTTTCAAATGCAAATCGCCCTGTGGTGTTTCTATTTTGAAAAATATATATTAACAGAATTATTGTAAACAATGTATATGCTTTGAAATATAAAAACTAAAAAGAAATCTAAAAAAAACAAAGCAAAGAAATATCCTAACTTCTCCATCAATTTTAAGATATAGCTTTGTTGAACATAATAATCTTGATTGTTAGTATTTACTTCCAGGGTTTGAAATAAGTCATTTCATGTTTTTCTGGCTTTCAGAGTTAGTAAGGAGAAGTCAGATGTTCTGATGGGTTTGCCTTTGTACAAGGCATTTTTCCCCTTACAGTTTTTGTTGTTGTTTATTTTTCTTTCTTTGTTTGTGTGTTTCTTTCTTCCTTCCTTTCTGCCTGTCTTTCCTTATTTCTGTCTTTCTTTTTTTGAAAGAGAGAGACAGAAAGAGAGAATGGGTACACCAGGGCCTCCAGCCACTGCAAACGAACTCCAGATGCATGTGCCCCCTTGTGCATCTGGCTAACGTGGGTCCTGGGGAATCAAGCCTCAAACCAGTGCCTTTGGGCTTCACTGGCAAGTGCTTAACTGCTAAGCCATCTCTCCAAACCTCCCCACTTACAGTTTTTTATTAGTTTGTTTGTTAATTTTGTTTTTCAAGGTAAGGTCTCACCCTAGCCTGAGCTGGAACTCACACGGTAGCTCCAGGCTGGCCTTGAACTTACAGTGATTCTCCTACCTCAGCCTTCTGAGTGCTGGTATTAAGAGGTAAGCCACTTCACCTGGCTTCTTATAGCTTTTATGTATTTCTTATTTTTTTAAGAACATACTTTGTATGGATGCATCATGTGTTGGTACCATCTTTTCCCTCCTCCCTGCCCCCTCACTGGGGTTGCTGATAATCACCACGGGGTTGTGGGTTATGCTTTGCAGGAGCAGCAGTCAGTCAGGGGGGGTATGATGCCTCTGGGTATGATGTCCCAACCTATGGCTCTTACAATCTTTCCATGCCCTCTTCCACAAAACTCCCTGAGCCTTAGTGAGTGTGATTTAAGTCTACTGCAGTGACAAGCTCTCAGGAGCCTTTGGATCTCTGCTTTGGTAGGTGTTGAGTGTCCCCAGGGTGGCCTTGAACTCACAGCGATCCTCCTACCTCTGCCTCCCGAGTGCTGGGATTAAAGGCGTGCACTACTATACCTAGCTTTCTTATCGCTTTTAATATTGTTTCTTTGCTTTGTATTTTTGACATTTTGTCAAAAATGTTCTTCCCTGGTCATGTCTATTTGGGGTTCTAAATGCCACTTTTGTTGGATGCCCAATTCTTTATTTAAATTTCAGATTTTCTCCTATAACTTCGTCAAACCCATTCTGTATTTCTGTTAGGTTTTAACCAAAACTCCTTTTCTTGTCCATGCATGCCTAGGTTTGGCCTCTTGATCACATCCCATAGTTCTTTGACATTGTGATCATGTAAGTATTTTCTGTATTGAAGTTTAAATGCAGTATTTCCCTGAGCATGTCCTCAGTCCTTGATATTCTTTGTTTCATTTGGTCCAGTCTGGTGATGATGGTTTCCACTGTGATTTTTATCTGATTCATTTAGTTTTCCACTTCCCACATTTCTGCTTGCTTCCTCCACTCTCCACAATCTCCATCTTTTCTAGATTTCTCTTCTATTTTGTTGATTTTTCCCTCTCTGTTTCTGTCTTTTTTTTCTCCAGATCCTATGTTGGTTTCCTTACCTCTCTCATCTGCTTGTTTGTATCCTCCCTGAATTCATTGATTATTTAATTTTTTTGTTTTTATTTTTATTTATTTATTTGAGAGTGACAGATACAGAGAAAGAAGCAGATAGATAGATAGAGAGAGAGAGAGAGAGAGAATGGGCGTCCCAGGGCCTCCAGCCACTGCAAATGAACTCCAGATGCATGCGGCCCCTTGTGCATCAGGCTAAAGTGGGTCCTGGGGAGTCGAGCCTCAAACCGGGGTCCTTAGGCTTCACAGGCAAGCACCTAACCACTAAGCAATCTCTCCAGCCCGATTATTATTTATTTTTTACTAGTAAATGTTTGAGCTATTTATCAGGCATTTTACCCGTTCAGTATTTTATTTTTATTTTTATTTTAGAGAAAGAAAGTTGGCACACCAGGGCCTCAGCTACTGCAATCGAACTCCAGATGCTTGGGCCACCTAGTGGGCATGTGCAACCTTGTGCTTGCCTCACCTTTGTGCATCTGGCTTACTTGGGATCTGGAGAGTAGAACATGGGTCCTTAGGCTTCACAGGCAAGTGCCTTAACTGCTAAGCCATGTCTCCAGCCCCCTTTCAGTATTTTTGAGTTCATTAGTTAAGGAGCTATTATCTTTTAGAGAAGTTATGTTATCTTACTTCTCTTGCAACAACCTACAACAGGGGTAGTCATGAGCCCTTGGGATGTAACGTCTGCTGATGTCTGGCTAAAAGTATATACTATGCTCACCAAACTGTCCAGTAAGCACTTCTCTTAATGTTCATACCCATATATTAATGCTGCTCTCACTTTTGTTTAGAGAGGCTTCTCTTTTTCAGATGGTGGTGACTTTGAGATGACTCAGAAGGCACCATGGTGCTGAGAAGTGACAGAGGAGTGCTCAGCACTGAAACATCTCAATCACACCTTCAAAGGCTCAGGGTCCATTCCAGAAGAGGTGGCAGAAAGAATGTAAGAGCCAAAGGAAGGGCAGGACTCCTTACAATGTGCTCCTCCAGATGCAAAATGGCCTGAATATCCATGACCTCACAGTGCCTGACATTACCTATACAACATCATCATAATAGGAAGAAAATATGATGACATCAAAATAAAAGACAGACTGATTGAGAGGGGGAGGGGATATGATGGAGAGTGGGGAGTTTCAAAGGGGAAAGTGGGGGAGGGAGGGAATTACCATGGGATATTGTTTACAATTATGGAAGTTGTCAATAAAAAAATTCAAATTAAAAAAAATGATAAAGTTGATTTTCATGCATAAGGACATCCACATATTCTTATGCCATTTGTTGACAATATTGTACTTGCTCTTTCGAGTTGCATTTGTAAAACTTTGTCAATATTTGTATGGGTTATTTCTGAAATTTTGTTTCACTGGTATATACACTTTTTCGCCAAAGGCACACAGTTTTGACTACTGTTTTTTAGTAAGTCTTGAGGCCAGCTAAGAATCTTCCAGTGTTGTTATTCTTTTTCAAAGTTATTTTGACTATTCTAATTTGCTTGCCTTTCTATAAAAACTTAAGAGTCAATTTGTGAATATACACAAAAAAAAATTCTGCCTTGAGCTAATTCTTAACATGTACTATTTATTTTGACTAGCCTGTGATTCTTAAACTTTAATATACTTAAGAATTATAAAAATGCATGTGCCTGGGCTCTAGATATTCTGACTTAGTAGAGCTGCAAAAAACACCTTCATTTTTAGAACTGCTTCTAAAGTGATCTGATATAGGTGGTCAAGGGCCTTGCTTAAAGGATACGTCCCTCACTTTCTTGTATCTATGAAGTGAGCTTACACATTTGAAAAATAGTACAACTATCCCATCTACAATCTTGGTTGAAAATACACAACACGGGACTCTTAGTTATTTTTAAAAGCAGGGGAAATGCAGCACATAATGCAGTAAACAGTATTAACTCACCAATGTTGGCACTCAAGACAGAAGCCCACATAGATCTAACCATGCTAGTAAAAACCATAAAAAATAATAATGATGTAGATGTCCACTGATGTTTACCTGTGGACCAATTCCAGGACTGTTTTCTTTTAAAAAAAAAACTTTATTTTTAATATATCTTATTTAGTTATTTATTTGAGAGCAAGAAAAGGCAGAGAGAGAAAGAGAGAGAATGGGTGCACCAGGGCCTCCAGCCACTGCAAATGAACTCCAGATGCGTGCGTCCCCTTGTGCATCTGGCTTACGTAAGTCCTGGAGAATAGAACTAGAAGCCTTTCGCTTTGCAGGCAAATGCCTTAATCACTAAGCCATCTCTCCAGCCCCCACCCCAGAACATTTTCTTATACTTAGGCCAAAATTATTTTTTTTAACTTTTTACTGAGAATTTTCATAAATGTACAGAGTTTATTTTGATGTAATTCCCCATTTCTTTTATCCCCTCTCCCCTGATCCCTTTTCATTGAACCACTTCTTATTTCCAACTAGTCTTTCTTCTGTTTTGATGTCATTCTATAAGGTCAGGATTCATAAAACATTCTCCAAGAAGAAAACACTAGATGGAGAGATTCACAAGGAGAGGAAGGGAAGGAGAGAGAGAGAGAGAGAAAGAAAATGAATTAATAGGCTGCCTAGTGAAAAATCAGATTAATGGCCATAAATATTCACTTTGTTTTGACATATGGATTAACCAGTTTGCCCAGGGAATTAGACATTCTTTTTAATTGAATTTTCTGGGTAATAGGAGATGGAAGGTTAACTGGAAAAGCCTTCCAGTACAAAAATCTTTCTCAGATGAATTCATCTACTTTCCACCTTACTTTATTACTCAGCAATCATTGCTTTGCTTGTTTCCTGAGGGGAGAAAAATAACAACATCGGAAAAGATGAAAGTAAATTACAAGGTTTCCTACAGGCTCCTAGACAAAAGAGGCTCTTAGAAGAATGTTGGCAAACAGGTGGGAAGAGAGAGAGAAATTACTGCAGATTGCAGCTGGGGAAGTGACCTCCTTTTCAGATATTAGTCGCTTTGCTAATAAGGCGAAGGCTGTTTAGACAGGAAGAGTATATAACAACAGAGTGCAACCTCCAGACTCCCGAGAAGCTTCTAAGGTCCTCAGAATTAGCACAGCCTAACACAGCAGACTTGTATGTGGCACTGTTGACTCCCAGTGGGAGAAATCAATGGGAAACCTCACTGAGCAAAAATAAATCTTTGGCTTAAATTTTGTCAGTCAACCAGCTATTTTTGGATTTTCCCATAAAATATAACAGGGAGACATCATGAATCTTTCCTAAACTTTTTTTTTCATTGACAACTTCCAAAATTATAGACAATCAACCGTGATAATTTCCCCCACTTCCCCCTTGACAAATCTGTTCTCCATCATATACCCTATCCTTCTCAATTAGTCTCTTTTTTTATTTTGATGTCACCATCTTATTCTCCTATTATTAGGGTCTTGTGTAGATAAGTACCAAGCGCTGAAAGGTTATGGATAGCCAGGTATTTTGTGTTTGGAAGATTGCATTGTAAGGAGTTCTAACCTTCCTTTGGCTCTTACATTCTTTACACCACTTCTTCCACATTAGACCCTGAGCCTTGGAAGGTGTGATAGAGATGTTTTAATGCTGAAAACTCCTCTGTCATTTCTTCTCAGCACTATGGTACCTTTTGAGTCATCCCAGAGGTCACTGACATCTGAAAATAGAAGTTTCTCTAACAAAAAGTGAGAGTAGCATTAATATATGGTTATGAACATTAAGAGAAGTGCTTACCAGGCAGTTTGGTGAGCATAAAATATGCATTTAGCCAGACACCAGCAGGCGTTACACTCCTAGGGCTCATGACTTCCCCTGTCATAGGTATTTCATTATCAGGCATGTATTCCCTCCCCACTCTTCTTGATTCAAGCTCTTTCCCTGACCTCACTTAGGCCATCCAACCCCCAGTAATCTGTTCATCTATGTACATATATAAACAATCCCATTTTCCTAAGCCCTCCCCTATCCTCCCTCTCTTATAGCCTCTTTAGAACTTTCTGGCCTCTGCTACCAATTTTTACTTCAGTTCACTTACAAGTCTAAACACTTGTAGCTAGGATCCACATATGAGAGAGAACATGGGACATTTGGCTTTCTGGGCCTAGGTTACTTCACTTAGTATAATCCTTTCCAGATCCATCCATTTCCCTGCAAATTTTCTAATTTCATTTTGCTTTACCGCTAAGTAGACCTCCATTGTGTAAATGTGCCACATCTTCATCCTCCACTCATCAGTTGAGGGACATCTAGGTAGGTTCCATTTCCTAGCTATTGTTAATAGAGTAACAATAAACATGATTGAGCAAGTTTCTCTACGGTAGTGAGTAGAGTCCTTAGGATATGCTTAGGAGTAGCATAGCTAGGTTATGTGATAAATATATGTTTAGCTTTCTCGACAACCTGCACACTGATTTCCACAATGGCTGTACCAGATTACATTCCCCCCAACAGTGTGGAAGAGTTTCTCTTCTTCTGTACCCTTGCCAACATTTATTGCCATTTGTTTTCTTGATGATAGCCATTCTGACAGGAGTGAGATGGAATCTCAAAATAGTTTTAATTTGCATTTCTCTGATGGCTATAGGATATAGAATTTTTAAAAAAATATTTTCTTTTGGGGCTGGAGAGATGGCTTAGCAGTTAAGACACTTGCCTGCAAAGCCAAAGGACCCAGGTTCAATTCCCCAGTACCCACATAAGACAAATACACAAGGGGGTGCATGCATCTGGAGTTTGTTTGCAGTGGCTGGAGGCCCTGGCGTGCCCATTCTCTCTCTGTCTGTCTCTTCTCTCTCTCTCTCTCTCTCTCTCTCTCTCCCTCTCTCTCTCTGCTTGCAAATAAATAAATATTTTATTTTTATTTATTAATCTGAGAGACAGAAATACAGAAATAAGCAAGTAGAGAGAAAGAGAATGGACATAACAGGACGTGGAAATGAACTCCAGATGCATGCGCCCCCTTCTGCATCTGGCTTACGTGAGTCCTAGGGAGTTGAACCTGGGTCCTTTGGCAGGCAAGCACCTTAACTACTAAGCCATCTCACCAGCCCTCGGGATATAGAACATTTTAAAGATGTTTATAGGCTATCTGTATTTCTTCTTTTGGAACTCTCTATTTCCATAGTCCATTTTTTAATTGACTTGTTTGATTTATTATTTAGTTTTCTGAGTTCTTTTCTTTGTATATCCTGGATATTAATCCTCCATCAGATGTATAGCTGGCAAAGATTTCCTGCCATTCTGTAGGTTGCCTTTTTGCTCTATTCATAGCGTCATTTGCTGTACAAAAGCTTTTTAAGTTCATGAGGTCCCAGTGGTTGAATAGTGGTTTTATTTCCTAAGCAGCTGGGGTTATATTCAGAAACTCATCGCTTATGCCAATATGTTGAAGGGTTTCCCCTACTTTAAAAAATATACTTATTTAATTGAGAGAGAGGGGGAAAAAAAAAGAAAGAAGGAGAGAGAGAGAGGCAGATAGACAATGGGTGCACCAGGGCCTCCAGCCACTGCAAACAAACTCCAGACACATGCGCCACCTTGTGCATCTGACTTATGTGGGTCCTGGGGAATCAAACCTAGGTCCTTTGGCTTTGAAGACAAATGCCTTAACCGCTAAGCCATTTCTCCAACCCCTCCCCTACTTTTTCTTTTATCAGTTTCAGAGTTTTATGGCTGATGTTATGCTTCATTTGGACTTAATTCTTGTGCATGGAGAGAGAAGGATATGTTTTCATTCTTCTCTGTATAAATATCCAGTTTTCCCAGCACCATTTCTTAAAGATGCTGTCTTTTCTCCAGTGAATATTTTTGGTGTTTTTGTCAAAACTCAGACGGTTGTAGCTGAATTGACCTACATCTGAGTCCTCTATTCTGTTCCATTGATTGGCATGTCTGTTTTGTGCCAGAACCATGCTGTTTTTTTTTTTTTTAATTATTTATTTATTTATTTGAGAGCAACAGACACAGTGAGAAAGACAGATAGAGGGAGCAGAGAGAATGGGCGCACCAGGGCTTCCAGCCTCTGCAAACGAACTCCAGACGCGTGCGCCCCCTTGTGCATCTGGCTAACGTGGGACCTGGGGAACCGAGCCTCGAACCGGGGTCCTTAGGCTTCACAGGCAAGAGCTTAACCGCTAAACCATCTCTCCAGCCCACCATGCTGTTTTTGTTATTATTGCTCTGTATATAGCTTAATGTCAGGTATGGTGATACCACCAGCCTTATTTTTGTTACTCAGCATTGTTTTGGCTATTCAAGGTTTTTTTGTGCTTCCACATGAACTGTAGGGTTGCTTTTTTCTATTTCTGTGAAGAATGCCATTGGAATTTTGGTGGAGAATGCATTAAATGTGTAGATTGGTTTGGATAATATTGACGTTTTCACAACGTTGATTCTTCCAATCCAAGAACAAGGGATGTCTCCCCATTTCCTAGTGTCTTCTGCAATTCCACTCAAGTATTTTAAAGCTTTCATTGTAGACATCCTTCACTTCCTTGGTTAGGTTTATTCCATTATATTTTATTTATTTGCTTGTTTGTTTTTAGGCAATTGTGAATGGGATTAATCCCCTGATTTCATCCTCAGAATATTTGTTGTTAATATATAGGAAAGCTACTGATTTCTGTGTTTTTTTTTAATATCCTGCTACATTGCTAAAAGTGTTTATCAGCTCCAACAGTTTGCTGATAGAGTCTTGAGGGTCCATTGTGTATAGAATCATATTATCTTCAAATAATGATATTTGATTTCTTCCTTTCCAATTTATATCCATTTTAAATGTGGATCTGGCCTTATTGCTATAGCTAAGATTTCCAGTACTATATTAAATAAAAGTGGGGAACATGGGCACCCTTATTTTATTCCTAATTTTAGTGAAAAAGCTTCAAGTTTTCTCCCATTTAGTATTAGTATTATGCTGGCTGTAGGTTTGTCTTAAGTAGCCTTCATTATGTTGAGATATGTTCCTTCTATTCCCAGTTTCTTTATGACTTTTACCATGAAGTAATGCTGGATTTTACCAAATGCCTTTTCTATATCTTTTGAGATGATCATGTGATTTTTGTCTTTCAGTCTATTTATATGGTGTATTACATTTATCAAATTGTATATGTTGAACCATCCCTGCATCTCTGGGATAAAGCCTACTTACTTGGTCGGGGTGAATGATCTTTTTGATATATTCTTATATTCTGTTTTCTAGTTTTTGTTGAGAATTTTTGTGTCTATGTTTATGACGGAGCTTGGTCTGTAATGTTCTTTCCTTGTTCTGTCTTTGTCTGGTTTTGGTATCATTCTAATGCTGGCTTTGTAAAAGAGTTTGGCAGCATTCATTCCTTTTCTATTTTAGGGAAAAGTTTGAGAAGCGTTGGTGTTAGTTCTTCCATGAAGGTCTGGTGAAATTCATCTGTGACTCAATCTGGGACTGGACTGTTTTTTGTTGGGAAAGTTCTTATAACTGTTTTGATCTTCATGCTTGTTACAGGTCTGCTTAAATGTTTTATCTCATCTCGATTTAATTTTGGTAGGTCATATAAATCAAGGAAATCATCCATTTCTTTCAGATTTTCAAACTTAATGAAATGTATGTTCATATATAAAATATATGATTTTCTGAATTTAATTGGTATCTATAGTAATGGTGCATTTTTCATCTCCAATATTTTTTAAATTTTTTAAATCATTTTAGGGACAGAGAGACAGAGAGAGAGAATGGACACTCCAGGACCTCTAGCCACTGCAAACAAACTCCAGACATGTGCCACGACGTGCAGCTGGATAACGTGGGACCTGGAGAATTGAACCTGGGTCCTTAGGCTTCACAGGCAAGTGCCTTAACCACTAAGCAATCTCTCCAGCCTTTCATCTCTAATTTTATTGATTCATATTTCTTCTCTCTTTCTTTTGGTCTGATTTGCTAAGAATTTATCAATCTTGTTTATTCTTTCAAAGAACTAACATTTGGTTTCATTAATTCTTTGTATTGTTTTTTTTTGTTTTGATTTATCTTTCAATAATTTTGCCCTAATCTTTATTATTTCTTCCCATCTGCTGATTTCTGGTTTGCTTTGTTCTTCTTTATCCAAGGTATTAGCCAACCAGAACACCAGATCCAGCTACCCAAGCAGCCTAACTGAGTCCATAGCCCAACAGAGAGGGACAGAGGTAGGCACTCAGTGTAGGAGAGATTGGACACTATCCCAAAAGGTAACAGGGCCTACTTACAAAAATCAGGCAAATGGCCTGCACTGGAAGCATTAATCTCAACTTCCATATCAGGGAAGCTTATGTGTTATGTTTGATTGATGTATTCAAGGTTGAAGTTGCAGTCAGGTTTGCATTGCTGGCAGAAATCACCCAACCAAAAGCTGTTTGTGGGGAAAAGGGTTTATTTTGGCTTACAGACTCGAGGAGAAGCTCAACAATGGCATGAGCAGAGGGTGGACATTACCTCCTGGCCAACATCAGGTGGACAACAGGAACAGGAGAGTGTGCCCAACACTGGGAAGGGGAAACAGGCTATAATACCCATAAACCTGCCCCCAACAATACACCACCTCCAGGAGGCTTTAATTCCCAAATCTCCATCACCTGGGAACCTAGCATTCAGAACACCTAAGTTTATGGGGGACACCTGAATCAAACCACCACATTCCGCCCCTGGCCCCCGTAAACTGATAACCACACATGATGTAAAGCACAATGCATTCAGTCTAACTTTAAAAGTCCCCATGGTTTTTAACAATCCCAATGAGGCTCAAACATTTCTATAGTCAAAGATCTTTTAACTGAGCCATAATACCAAAATAATCCCCCAAAGACCCATAATAGCACAGATAAACATTCACACTGCAAAAGACGGCATTGGGGATAGAAAGAAATATTCAACCAATACAAGATTTGAAATAACCAGAGCAAACATAAAACTCTGTACTTCCAAGTCCAACAGCTTTAGTCAGTGAAAAGTCCTCAAGTCCAATAATTATAACCAGCAACAAGTTTCTGGAGTTCCAATGCCACTCTTCCAGCTAGGCTACTCACAGTCCTGGAAAACTTCATCTGGGGACAGCAGCTTTCCTTAGCAGCCATCTCATGGTCCCAGCATCTCCACAGGGTCTCCACTGCAACCCACGGTTCATCCTCATGGCTCCATCGGGTCTCCATGCAGGCATCCAGCAAACCTACTTCACTCTGCCCATGGCCATTTCCAAAACACAAGACTACATTGCAAACTCAATGACCCTGTCTTTCCTGCATTTCTTATACTCCACAATACCAGGTAGGGCGCCAATTTGTTAATCTGAGGTGGGGGGAAATAAAGCAGATTTTGAAGAACAGGACACTCCTTGAGCACTCAGGCCCTTTCAAAAGAGTCTATATTCTTTCTGTTGCCCCAGGGCAGGTCAACTGGCCCAATCTCAAAGGTTGTAATCGCTCATATGACTGCAGCTGAACAGGCAGAAGTTTCAGTCTCTCTCTCTCTCTCTTTTTTTTTTCCCTTCGAGGTAGGGTCTCATTTTGGTACAGGCTGACCTGGAATTAACTATGTAGTCTTAGTGTGGCTTCGAGTTCAAGGCGATCCTCCTACCTCTGCCTCTCAAATGCTAGGATTAAAGGCATGGGCTACCATGCCCGGCTTAGTCTCTCTTATTTTGCTCTCATCATCTTTTCCTCCTACTATCCTGGTCTTGTGTAGGTAGTGCCAGGCACTGTGAGGCCATGGATATCCAGGCTATTTTGTATCTGGAAGAGTGCATTTTAAGGGATCCTAGCCTTCCTTTGGTTCTTACATTCTTCCTGGAACCTCTTCTGCAATGACAGGCAGAAGTTTCAGCCCAAAGGTTTCATTGCTGTGCCATATCCCTCTGCTCACACCAATCCATTTCTATGTAAAGAAATCCTGCACAAATTCTCAGGATACTGGCATAACAGCAAGCCTCTCACACAAACTGCTTCTAGCCCAGTCCAAGCAAAGCTCTTTCTCACCCTCACAAGCCAAACCTCACAGTCCTTAGCTCTTACTGCACTCAGGTCTTTCAGCTCTGACCAGAATAGTCCATCAGGCTGTACTTAAAGCACTCTTAGGCCAAGGTTTCAAATCCTTCCACATTCCTCAGCTCTAAAAGGTCAAAGCCACACAATCAGGTGTCTAGCAGCAATCCTACTCCTCTGGTACCAAGTATACTGTTGCAGTCAGGTTCACATTGATGGCAGAAATCACCCAACCCAGAGCAGCTAGTGGGAAAAAAAGGGTTTATTTTGGCTTACAGACTTGAGGAGAAGCTCCATAATGGCAGGGAAAACAATGGCATGAGCAGAGGGTGGACATCACCTCCTGGTCAACATCAGGTGGACAACAGGAACAGGTGAGTGTGCCAAACACTGGCAAGGGGACACTGGCTATAACACCCATAAGCCCACCCCCAACTATACACCACCTCCAGGAGGTGTTAACTCCCAAATCTCCATCAGCTGGGAAGCTAGCATTCAGAACACCTAAGTTTATTGGGGACCCCTGAATCAAACCACCACAGTTGGCTTTACTATTGTCAAATAAGCTGTATTTTGGTGGTCACTCTTGTTGCCTTTGAAATTTTCCTCAGTTCTGTCATTATTGGGGGCAGGGTCTCACTTGGCCCAAAGCTGACCTGGAACCCATTACTGGCCAGTAATCTCGGGCTCCCTGGTGACAGGGACTAAGGGTGTGGGGCAACACATGTCCTTAAGGAGTTTGACTGTGTCATGTTATCTGTTTGTTTTAATCCCCACCCTTGCGTAACTACTCTGTGCTGGTTTTGATTGAATGTATATATTGCTCCGTTGAATTTTAGAACTTGCCAGTAATTTGGTCCACCAACCTTACTGGAATACTTGCATAGTGGGCAAACTCAATACCTAGGGTCACTTCTGCTGACACTCTAAAAGTAATATAAGAGCCACACCACACCTGGCACCTTAAACTACCCTGAAGATCTATAAAGACAGACTTATATGTCTAAGAATACTACAGAGAATTAGACAACCCAAGCATCAAATTAACTCGATACAAAAAAAAAAATCTCTGCATTATAATATAAGAAACACACACACAACAAATCAAGACAATACAGCTCCACCAGAAATTATAAACCCATGAAATACCTGGCAAAGAATTTTTTAAAAAATGATTATACTTATGTTCAAAGAAATCAAAGGAATCAAAGAAAAAATCCCAGGACAACACAGGAAACCAACTTAATGAAATAAGGAGTTCAATACAAGACATGAGTAAAAAAAATAGAAATCATTTTAAAATACCAATAAGAAATAATAGAAATGCAAAACAAAGTCAAATAGAAAACTCTATAGAAAATCTCACTAGTAGAATGGATCAAGAAAAGGACAGAATATGTAAACTAGAAGACATGGTGGCAGATCTAATACAGTTCAACAATAAGAAAGGCAAACTAACAGGAAGGCATCAGTGTGAATTTCAAGACAAAAAGAAAGAGAGAAGAGACACAATAATGTTAGAGATAAAAAAAAAAAAAAGGCACCATTACAACAGATACCAAAGAAAGTCATAAAATCCTAAGGACATACTTTAGAAACATATACTCCTTCAAGTTTGAATATTTAAAAGAAATGGGTGATTTTCTTTATTTGTATGACCTACCAAAATTAAATCAAAATAAGATTAACCACCAAAATAGACCTATAACAAGTACAGAGATCCAGGCAGTTATATATATATATAAAAAAAACAAAACAAAACTCCCAACTAAAAAAAGTCCAGGCCATAAAATAGAAGGGGAAGGAATTCTACCAAACTTCTTATACGAAGCCAGCATCACCCTGATACCAAAACTAGATAAAAACAGAACAAAAAAGAAAAAAAGAAAAAGAAAATTAAAGACCAATCTCCCTCATGAACATACATATAAAAATTCTCAATAAAATATTAGCAAACAGAATACAAGAATATATCAAAAAGACAATTCAAGCCAGGCATAGTGGCCCACGCCTTTAATCCCAGCACTCAGGAGGCAGAGGTAGGAGGATTGCTGTGAGTTCAAGGCCACCCTGGTTCAAGGAACCAGAGTGAAACCCTACCTCAAAAGCCAAAAAAAAAAAAAAAAAAAAAAAAAAGATAACTCACTGGCTAGAGAGATGGCTTATCAGTTAAGGCCTTTGCCTGCAAAGCCAAAGGATCCCAGTTCTATTTTCCAGGACCCATGTAAGCCAGCTGCACAAGGGGATACATGCATTTGGAGTTTATTTATAGTAGCTAGATGCCCTGGTGTGCCCATTCTCTCTCTCTCTCTCTCTCTCTCTCTCTCTCTCTCTCTCTCTCTCTCTCTCAAATAAATAAATAAATAAAGTATATTTTAAAAAAAGCAATTCACCCCAACTAAGTAGGATTTATCCCAGAATAGACTGAAGGACAAAAAAAATCACATGATTATCTCAATAGATGCAGAAAAAGCATTTGACAAAATCCTACATCCCTTCATGATAAAGGTCCTACAGAAACAGGGAATAGAAGGAACGTATCCCAATATAATAAAGGCTATTTATGACAAACTTATAGCCAGTGTAATACTATATGAAGAAAAGCTAGAAACTTTTTTACTAAAATTAGGAACAAGACAAGGGTGTCCACTGTCCCCACTTTTATTTACTATGGTACTGGAAGTCTTTGCTATAGCAATAAGGCAAGAGACACACATAAAAGGGATACAAATTGGACAGGAAGAGATTAAATTATCATTATTTGCAGATATGATTCTATACATAAAGGACCCTCAAGACTCTATCAGCAAACTGTTGGAGCTGATAAACACTTTTAGCAACATAGCAGGATACCAAATAAACACACAGAAATCAGTAGCCTTCCTATAAACATGTTGAGGTTGAAATCAAAGAATCACTCCCATTCATAATTGCCTCAAAAATAAAGTACCTTGGAATAAACCAAATCAAGGAAGTAAAGCATCTCTATAATAAAAACTTTAAAACACTCAAGACAGAAATTGCAGAAGATACTAGGAAATGGAAAGACATTCTATATTCGTAGATGAAAAGAGTCAAGATCATGAAAATGTCAGTCTGCACATTTAATGCAATTCCCATCAAAAGCCTAATGGCATTCTTCACAGAAATAGTAAAAACAATCCTAAAATTCATTTGGAAACACAAAAAAACCTTGAATAGACAAAAAAAAACAAAAAACAAAAAACAACCCCAACCCTAATTTTGAGCAACAAAAATAATGCTGGTGGTATCACCACGCCTGTTTGTAACCTATATTGTAGAGCCATATTAACTAAAACAGCATGGCTCTAGCACAGAAACAGACATGTAGATCAATGGAACAGAAAAGATATCCCTTATGTAAGTCCAGGCAGCTACCGCCACCTGATCTTTGACAAAAATGCCAAAAATACCTGGAGGAAAGACAACCTCCTCAGCAAATGATGCTGGGGAAACTGGATATGTTCCTGTAGATGGATGAAAATAGATTCTTAGCTCTCTCCATTCACCAGTATTAAGTTCAAATGGCTCAAAGACCTTGGTATAAGATCTGAAACTGCTAGAGGAAAAAGTTGGGAAAACTCGTCGACATATTGGCATAGGCAACAACTTTCTGAATATAACCCCAGTTGCTCATGAAATAAAACAACTAATCAACCACTGTGACCTCATGAAACTAAAAAGCTTTAAAAAAATTTTTTTTATTTTATATATATATATATTATATATATTTAATTTTTATTTATTTATTTGAGAGCGACGGGCACAGAGAGAAAGACAGATAGAGGGAGAGAGAAAAAATGGGCACGCCAGGGCTTCCAGCCTCTGCAAACGAACTCCAGACTTGTGCGCCCCCTTGTGCATCTGGCTAACGTGGGACCTGGGGAACTGAGCCTCGAACCGGGGTCCTTAGGCTTCACAGGCAAGCACTTAACCACTAAGCAATCTCTCCAGCCCTCTAAAAAGCTTTTGTACAGCAAAGGACACTGTGAATAGATCAAGAAGGCAACCTACAGAATGGGAAAATTCTTTGCCAGCTATACATCTGACAGAGACTAATATCCAGAATATACAAAGAACCCAAAAAACTAGATAATGGGAAATCAAACAACCCAATTTAAAAAAAATGGGCTATGGAACTAAATAGAGTTCTCAAAGGAAGAAATACAGATGGCATATAAACATCTAAAAGAATGTTCTAGGGCTGGAGAGATGGCTTAGCAGTTAAGGCATTTGCCTGCAAAGCCAA
The DNA here is from genome assembly GCF_020740685.1 of Jaculus jaculus. Lineage (NCBI taxonomy): Eukaryota > Metazoa > Chordata > Mammalia > Rodentia > Dipodidae > Jaculus > Jaculus jaculus. The sequence goes on from NC_059105.1 coordinate 161,417,731, forward strand.
AGGACCCAGGTTCGATTCCCTAGGACCCACGTTAGTCAGATGCACAAGGGGGTACATATGTCTGGAGTTTGTTTGCAGTGGCTGGAGGCTCTGGCATGCCAATTCTCTCTCTCTCTTTCTCCCAAATAAATAAATAAATAAAAATAAAATATTTTTTTAAAAAGTACAAAGGTAGAAACACAAATTAAAAAAAAATGTTCTACATCCTTAGCCATCAGGGAAATGCAAATTAAGACTACTTAGAGATTCCACTTCACTCCTGTCAGAATGGTTATTTATCAAGAACACAAATGACAATAAATGCTGGTGGGGATGCAGACAAAGAGGAACCTTTCTACACTGTTGGTGGGAATGTAATCTGGTCCAGCCATTGTGGAAATCAGTGTGGAGGTTCCTGAGACAGCTAAAAATAGATTTACCAGCTATAGCACTCCTAGGCATATATCCTAAGGACTCATATTACTACCTTAGAGATACTTGCTCAACCATTTTATCACCACTCAATTCACAATAGCTGGGAAATGGAACCAGCCTAGATGTGCCTCAACTGATGAGTGGTACATTTATACAATGGAATTCTATTCAGCAGTAAAGAAAAGTGAAATTATGGAATTTGCAGGGAAATGGATGGCTCTGGAAAGCATTATACTAAGTGAGGTAACCCAGGCCCAGAAAGCCAAGCGCTGCATGTTCTCTCTCATATGTGGATCCTAGCTACAGATGTTTGCACTTGTGTGTGAGCTGGAATAGAGCTCAGTAGCAGAGGCCAGTAAGATAGAAAGGGGACAGAAGGGAGGGAGGAGAGGGGAGGACTTAAGGGGATGGTATCGTATATATGTAAGTAGAGAACAGATTCTGGGGGTAGAAAGGCCTAAGTGAAGTCAGGGGAAGAGATTAAGCAAAGGAAAGGTGGGGGGAGGGTTAATCAAAGTTTAAGAAGTTGTGAATAAGCCATATGGAAACCTACTGTTTTGGACAATGGAACACTCAGAAGCCATACATTGGTACTAGAAAATTGTCAGGGCCAGGATACCTTCCAGTGAGTTGTTGGCCAGGGAGGTCCCTGATACCTCCCAAACATTACAAGACATGGCCGAGGCTCTTCACTTCCCACCAGGAATAGATGGCAAGACCCTATTGCTGAAGACTCTACATGTTTGGGCTGCAAGGTCACAGAGAAACCAAACTGGAGCTGAGCTGAAAACCTCCTTCCTGTAGAACAGCTAACAGAAAGCTGGAAAAAGCTATGTTGCATGCCACCCCATGGGAGGGAGAGAAGTCATCAGTGGAGATAAACAACAGTGGACTCTGTGAGTCTTAAGTTTGGCTAGCCACTGCAAATGAACCCCAGATTCATGCACCACTTTGTGCATCTGGCTTACATGGATATTAGAGAATCGAACCTGGGACCTTAGGCTTCACAGTCAAGTGCCTTAACCACTAAGCAATCTCTCCAACCCAGTACTGATTTCTTTATCCCTTTAGAGGAACAGATAGCATACCACAGCATCTACTACGCACATAAAATGTGGTTTCCTAGATGTTCTGAAGATGTGGAACTGGTTTAGTCAATGCAATAATTTGGGTCCTTCACCAGTAGGCAGAGCTGATAAAAATGGGCATATAGTACCACCCTGTGTCAAAACTGTGAATACATGGAACCTATGAGGGTGGCATATGGAGAAAACTAAGCAAGCGTGAGGGAGTGCTGTTATTTGTGGAGATACACTAAGAATGCCAGGCTAAATGGAGGATCTGGAAGATGCCTTCCTAAAGCACATGATTAAAATGTCACTGAGGACCAACTCTTAGACATCTGTTCTGAAGCTCTACAGCAGCCTTAGAACTTAATCCCTTCTTGATTTGCCTTCTCGAGAATTCCATGTCTCAGAACACACAAGAGAGAATGGTGTGGGCTTCTACTCTACACTAAGTCCTAACCAACAAGGAAGGGTTTGTTGCTGACATTTATTTAGATGGTAGAAATCTCCAACAAGCACATGAAAGAAAATGTAGTCTTTGCATTTCTGAAAATGAAAGAAAGAGATCATGTCATAACAGACTCTGTAATAAAAAAAAAGCAACTTTGCTCATAATAGACATATAGAATTGAGACTTTAGGGAAACAAAATTTCAAATTTACCAAAAGATAAATATAATCCAAAGGCCAGAGACAATAAAAAGAAACGTATTTTAAAAATTCTTGTCCTTGGGCTGGAGAGATGGCTTAGCAGTTAAGTGCTTGACTATGAAGCCTAAGGATCCTGGTTCGAGGCTCAATTCCCCAGGACCCACATTAGCCAGATGCACAAAGGGGCGCATGTGTCTGGAGTTCGTTCACAGTGGCCGGGGGCCCTGGTGCACCCATTCTCTCTCTCTCTCTGCCTCTTTCTCTCTCTGTCGCTCTCAACTAAATAAATAAAATGAACAAATTAAAAAAAAACTCTTGTCCTTAGGCTGGGAAAAATGGCTTAGTGGTTAAGGTGTTTGCCTGTGAAGCCTAAGGACCCTGGTTTGATTCCCCAGGACCCACGTAAGCCAGATGCACAAGGGGGCACACGCATCTGGAGTTTGTTTGCAGTGGCTGGAGGCCCTAATGTGCCCTTCTCTCTTTCTCTTTATCTACCTGTTCCTCTCTCTCTCTCTCTCTCAAATAAATAACCAAACAAATATTTTTTTAAATTATTGTTATTTGTACATAATGGTCCATGGAGAAACCAAACTGACCTTATGTGAATGAGGTTCTCTGATGGGTCTGCTCTTTGCAATGACACATGCAGAAACTGAGGGAAAGGACGCCGACTAAGGTCAGTGCACATCCTCTAAGAAAGTGACCAAATGCAAACTGGAAAAGTGGGCTGAGAAGTTCCAACCAAGGCTCCCAGAAAGGGCTTTGAAAGTCCACGCACAGGGTGAAGATGAAAGAAAAGATAAACTGACAGCTCAGAGAAGACCCTGTGGCATGATAACAGAGAAAAAGCAGTGACTCAATTGCGTCTTTCTTCTCTTGCAAGGAACATGATCTTCAAACTGAGAAGGGTAGACCAGATACCACAGAGAGTAAATCGAAGTAAGGAGAGATGGAGAAAGGAGAGACACAGGCCCTGCAGACGGGATAAAAGATTATTTAGCTGGGTGTGGTGGCACACACCTTTAATTCCAGCATTTGGGAGGCAGAGGTAGGAGGATTGCTATAAGTTTGAGGCCACCCTGAGACTCCATAGCGAATTCCAGGTCAACCTGAGCTAGAGTGAGACCCTACCTGGAAAAAAAAAAAAAAGAAAAAGAAAAAGAAAAAGAAAAAAAGTCTCAGAAGAGAAAAAGTGGATTTTGGAACCTACCAAGTGAGTTTAGCATTACTTTCCACACTATTCTAGAAGACATGCTTTATCAACATTTGGAAGCTAATTGTGAAGGCAGGTCAAACTACATTTCACCTTCTGATAAAGCTGAAAGAATATAGAAATGCTAGGTACGGTATTCAAAGTATGACGTCGTGGCTTAAATGAGAAATGCTTCACGTGGGTTTGAGCACTTGGTCCCCAACTGGTGGCATTATTTTGGGAAACTTTGGAATTTTGTGGAGGTGGGGGCCTAGCTGGAGGAAGTAGATTTCTGGAGGGGCTGGCCTTGAGGTCTATAGCTCAACCACACTCCCTGGCCAATCTCTGCTTCTTGGTCGGCTGAGATGTGAGCAGCCTCGTGCTTCTGCCGCCACAGCCACAAGCTGCTCCCATGAAGCCATCAGCCAGAAGGAATCCTTTCTCCCTCCGGGTACTTCTTGTCAGGTATTTAGCCACGGCAGTGAGAAATGTAACTAATACATAATGGTTTCTACAAAATGCACATCACATCCACACTATCATAAAGTCAAGAAACTATAAGTTGAACCATTGCAAGTCATAAGCTATCTGTGTATGTGCCCTTATCATAGATCACTGTGCATTAGAGAAAAATATGAGCACTGCATGTAAAGCCTACATGGAAAGAGCTCTACGATAAATTACGACGTGAAAAAGGGCAAATTTCACAACAAATGCACGTGATACCCCACAAGATGACATTTTTTTTTTTTGGAAGCTGGGTCTCACATAGCTAGGCTGGCCTTACTGTGTAGCTGAGGATGACCTTGGACTTCTGATCCTCCCTGCTTTAACCTGCCAAGTGCTGGGATTACAGCTGAGCACCACCATTCTCAGTTTTATGTGGTGCTGAATATCAAACTCAAGGCTCTGTGCATGCTAGATGGGCTTTCTACATGTTGAGCCATACCCCTACCGCAAAACAAACTTAAAAACAAAAAAGGAGAGAGAGAAGGTTGGGGACGCACTTTGGGCCAAGCTGAGTAAATACTTTGGAGAAGACATGGTGCTGTGACAAAGGCCAAAGGGGACGTGTATGGTCACATGCCATGTTAGTATCCTTCACATAGTCTTGTAAAATTAAAACTAAAGAAAAGGATTCCTTCTTAAAATGAATAAATAATATTTAAAGAGTGCACACCTGAGCTGAGCTGAAGACACGTGTCATTGTCCTGGGTCTGCGCTGTGCTGGGTGTCAATTTAAGAACAGGAGCAATCATTGAAAAATGAGGTGATATAAACAACAACGTTTTACCAGTGTCACAGCTCACTAAAAGTTCTTACAATTACGACTTAGCCAAGTTGAAGTTTTAGTTGATTACAGTTGACAGTTTATAAATTGAACCCTACAAGGACGGGCGTGGTGGCGCACGCCTTTGATCCCAGCACTCAGGAGGCAGAGGTAGGAGGATCACCGTGAGTTCAAGGCCACCCTGAGACTCCATAGTGAATTCCAGGTCAGCCTGGCCTACAGTGAGACCTTACCTAAAAACAAACAAACAAAAAAAATTTTTGAACCCTACAACCAGAGTCCTACATTATTTTAGTGAATAAGAACAATTGGTCTCAGACAGCCAAAGTAGGTATGCATTTTATTCACAGGTTGAAAAAAAAACACAACACATGAATTGTGAAAGTCCAGGTTGTGCAAGAAAGTTAACGTGAAATTACTGCATTGAAATAGTATGCGGTGGTTTGAATGTGCAACGCCGCCCATAGACTCATGGGTTGGATATTTAATCCTCAGTTGGAGGCGCTGTTTGGGAAGATTGTGGATCCTTTAGGAGGTGCAGCCTTGCTGCAGGAAGTGTGTCACTACAGAAGGACCTCAAGATTTTATAGTGCAGCCCCGCCCACTTGCCAGCTTATTGTCTCCACACCCTTCCTACTGATATAAGGCTGAGATGCCACCTGACTGTGCCTTCCATGCCTTCATTGCCATGATGGAACTTCCCTAGAAACCTTAACCAATATATATTTTATTTATTTATTTATTTATTTTATTTATTTATTTTTTTTTTTTGGCTTTTCGAGGCAGGGTCTCACTCTAGCCCAGGCTGATCTGGAATTCACTATGGAGTCTCAGGGTGGCCTCGAACTCATGGAGATCCTCCTAACTCTCTACCTGCCGAGTGCTGGGATTAAAGGTGTGCACCACCACAGCCAGCTTGTTAAACTATTTTATTTTTATTTATTTGAGAGAGAGAGAGAGAGTGAGAGAATGGATGCACCACAGCCTCCATCTACTGCAAATGAACTCCAAATGCATGTACTACCTTGAGTATCTGGCTTACATGGGCCCTAGGGAATAGAATATGGGTCCTTAGGCTTTGTAGACAGGTGCCTTAACCACTGTTAGCTCTCCAGCCCCCTAACTAATCTTTTAAAGAAACACAGCATTTCTTCTCAGCCTTTTGGCTAAGATCAAGTGAAGAAAGAAAGCCCACCTAAGCCCACCTGAAGACATGTGTCCTTGTTCTGGGCCTGCACTTGCTAGTGGATCACCCCACTTCAGAGTAAGGAGGGGAACAATCTTGCCCTTAGAGTTTCCTGAAAATATGAAATAACATAACACAGACATTTTCCATTCATACATGTGGAGAGACAGAAAAAAATCAAATAAAATGAAAATAAACCTTTTGCGCCGGGCGTGGTGGTGCACGCCTTTAATCCTAGCACTCCGGAGGCAAAGGTAGGTGGATTGCTGTGAGTTCGAGGCCACCCTGAGACTCCATAGTGAATTCCAGGTCAGCTTTGACTAGAGCGAGACCCTATCTCAAAAAAAAAAAAGAAAATAAACCTTTTGCTTCCTCAAGCTGCTTATGGTCCCAGCAACAAGCAAGTAACTAATATAGTGTTACAAGTAGTTCATGGCATGGATGCTCTTCATGGAACATGATTTCAAGCTATAGTAAGAGAAGACTGGTAAAGAAAGGTATGATCACGGATGGTAACTGGGACAAGAGTCACTAATCCAAGCTAACAACCAGGTAGAAACGTAAGTATATGCCATGCGTGAACATACCAGGCTTCCCTGAACTTCTCTCTATCAACAGCCACACAACTTAGCATCTAACATGATATGAATAATATTCAGCTTGGAGAGATGGCTTAGCGGTTAAGGCACTTGCCTGCAATGCCAGAGGACCCACGTTCGATTCCCCAGATGCACAAGGTGGCACATGTTTTGGAGTTCATTTGCAATGGCTAGAGGCCCTGACATGCCCGCCCCCCACTCTCTCTCACTCTCAAATAAATAAATAAAGTTTAAAAATACTTAAAAATAATATTCATGGTTATTCTCACTATGTTATGAGCTGCTTGAGAGCACCTACCACATATCATATTGATTCCCCAGAATACTGAGAGAGGCAGGCAATTTAAAGGCATTCGGTAAACATTAAACATGACATAATGATGCATGTGTGTGCTTCAGGCAGGGTCTCACTGCAGGTCAGGCTGAAAAGAACTCTGTAGCCCAAGTTGGCCCTGAACTCATGGTAATCCTCCTATCTCAGCCACCTGAGAGCTGAGATTAAAGGTGTGAGCCACCACACCCAGCTAATATAATATTTTTAAGACCGAAGATAATGCATTCCTATATTCATTACTCTGAAGATCCAGTCCAAGAGTACATGTAAAGATGAATTAAACCTCTGCTGCCAGCTAATTGCTTTTAGTCTGTCACTTCATTATGACTTATCTTCTTGACTGATTTTCTAGACTTTTTAAACTATTTTTATTTTTATTTATTTATTTAACAGAGAGAAAGAGGGAGAGAGAGAGAAAATGGGAGTGCCATGACTCCAGCCATGGCAAACTCCAGATGTGTGTGCCCCCTTGTGCATGTGGCTTACGTGGGTCCTGGGGAATTGAACCTGGGTCCTTTGGCTTTGCAGACAAACGCCTTAACTGCTAAGCCATCTCTTACAGCCTGACTTATTTTTTTAGAGCATTATGCAGAGACATTTCCATTAATTCATTGCTGAATATTAGTAAAAATTTTATGCACATGATATTTTATGTGGCGTGTGACAGAAGTGGCTAAGATATCTGTTAGAATGTGAGAGGAAATTACCCATCAATCAGAAGCAATAGGAGGAAGCAGCTATTTAGGCAAGGAAGCTCTTTAAAGTTTTACAAGAATCCAGACACATACAATTTTCCTCTGCACCAAAAAGAAATCCACTCAGAACACTAACTTTAGCACTCTCAGAGCTATGGTATTGAGGAACCAATACATCCACTCATACAGGTGAATAGACAGGATAAATAGCCATCTTTCTGTGTTGTTTCCATGAATCCATCTACCTCAACATCTCCAATTTGCTCAAAAACAAGTCAGCACAACTCAAAAAAAAAAAAAAAAGAAAGAAAGAAAGAAAAGAAAAGATATATTTGACCTAATCTCCCCAATCTGAAGTGGAGCTCTAAATTCATGATTTTTTTTTTCAGCCTCTCATGATGCATGCCCATAACTAAAAAGAATTTGGGGGCTGGAGGGATGGCTCAGTGGTTAAGGCATTTGCCTGCAAAGCCATAGGATCCAGTTTGATTCCCCAGGACCCACATTAGCCAGACACACAAGGGGGCACATGCATCTGGAGTTTGTTTGCAGTGGCTGGAGGCCCTGGAGCACCCATTTTCTCTCTCTCGCCCCTTAATAAATAAATAAAGCCCGACATGGTGGTGCACGCCTTTAATCCCAGCACTCAGGAGGCAGAGGTAGGAGGATTGCCATGAGTTCAAGGCCACCCTGAGACTCCATAGTGAATTCCAGGTCAGCTTGAGCTACAGTGAGACCCTACCTTGGCAAACAAAAACAGAAAGAAAGACATGTTAAAACCTTGACAGATTTCTCCTACAGTCACAGTTTTAAATGTCTTCATCTAATCCAATTAATCATTGACTCGTGTTTCTGAAGAAAACAATATATTCCCAGCACTTTGACAGATGAGATGAAAAAAAAATCTGAGAATATATCACAGCAAAAAAAAAAAAAAAAAAAGATGTCATCTAAGAACCTAGCAGAGTTTGATATCAACTACAGAGAAACGAGATGATTTGTGGATGATGAGTTGAGGTGAAATCACGAGGGGGGGAAGGCGGTCCAGAGTTCCCCAGAGGAAAGAACTGGGTCTAAAGGGCAGGAGCAAGGAGTGGTGGTCACAGCCCCACCCAGAGGAGAGGCCCACCAAGAAAAGCCCACTGTCCAGAGAGAAACAGCTTGAAGTCCAACCAGGAGAGAACTGGGGAACTCTATGCCTGGACCTCAGCATTTTGCCTCCTCTGTAACTTCTGCCAACCCTTCACGCTGGTCAAACCCACTTAGCGGCAGAGGACCAGGAAGCTGGTTAATGTCATCCATTCACATCAGACCCTGGGGTACCTGCAAAGTAGGAGACGGTGAGGTATGGAGTTAGAGGGGCTACCGGAGAACATCTGACACAGTGGACCCCACACGAAACCCCTGGGTCACCTCGATGCCTTCATGTCTTTGGTAAGTTTGATTTATTAAATATAGTAAACACTGGCAAACTTGCTCATTGCCTGAACATCGCAGGTGTATTTAGGAATGTTTTCACACGAGGAACTCTGTCCGTCTCTCCAAGACTGAAGGCAGAACTTGTGACCCCATCCCGTCATTTGCAGCTGGCTTGTTAGCACGTGAACCAGAGACCAGCAGTGACGCATCACCAAGCACAGTCGCCTGATTTGAAGAGGGAAGCTTTGCACAGGACCCATAGTGCTGCCGGGGGCGGGCAGGCAGGTGGCTGGTTTTCGCAGCCAGCAGAGGTCACAGGTGAGCTCTCGTGACTCCTGAGGGCATCCTCCACAGTGAAAATGGCAGCAATGCTGACTGTCGTTTCAGGAAATTTAAGCTCCTGTAAGGGCTTGATTCACTCTAGCACCTGGCTCTCAGTACTTGTTGCTTGGAGTGGATGTTCCAATCCACAGCAGTGCACATGCCTAAAGTGTTGGCCCTTTCTTTCTTCGTTTTACAAAAACTTGTTTATTTATTTAAACAAGAGAGAGAGAGAGGGAGAGAGAGAATGAGTACACCAGGGCCTCTAGCCACTGCAAACGAACTCTAGATGCATGAGCCACCTTGTGCATCTGGCTTACGTGGATCCTGGGGAATCAAACCAGAGTCATTAGGCTTTGCAGGCAAGGGCTTTCACCACTAAAGCCATCTCTCCAGCCAATTCTGGGCCATTTCTAGAAACTTGTTCTCAGGTCCAGTTCTCTAGCATGCTTCAGAGTTTGTGCATTATAACAAGATTCATGCAATAAATTACTTTTCTGTTTAATCAGTGTTGCAGTTACCTTTCCGTTGCTGGCATGGACACCCAACAGGAAGAAGTTTATAGGAGGAAAGGGTTTATTGTAGGCTGAGAGATTCCAGGGACAGCTTCCTCACAGTGGAAAAGCTGACTCACCTGCAAACATCCACAGCAGAGAGGCAGAACCAATAGCTTGAATAGCCAGGGCTCACACTGGCTCTCAACACACTGGGTAGGGCTGGACGCAAGATTCGTTCCCAGTGACACACCCCCTCCAACAGGGCTCCACCTGCTGAAGACTAAGTAGGAAGCTTAATCAAAAATTACTAAAGGGGAGCCGGGCGTAGTGGCACACGCTTTTAACCCCAGCACTCTGAAGGCAGAGGTAGGAGGATCGCCATGAGTTCTAGGCCACCCTGAGACTACATAGTGAATTCCAGGTCAGCCTGAGCTAGAGTGAGACCCTACTTCCAACCCGATCCCCCCCCAAAAAATCCTAAAGTGGCCACAGTGGCACACTTTAATCCTAGCACTAAGGAGGTAGAGGTAGGAGGATTGCTGCAAATTCAAGGACAGTCTAGAACTTCAGAGTGAGTTCCAGGTCAGCCTGGGGTAAAGTGAGACCTTATCTCAAAAATAACAGCGACCAAAACCTACCTAAGGCTATGGAGGACATGCATTTACATTCAAACCACCATAATCAGCTACAGTCACATTTTAATTTCTGTGACTGTGGACCATTAAATATATATAATGTTTCCATTTGTATCTACTCACTTTTTTTAAATTTTGTATTCATTCAAGTCAGGCATTTAATAGGACAGAGGCATGTGACAGAACAAGGGGTGATCTAGTTTCTATCTGGAGCAAGAAATGCAGCTATGCACATATTTCATTAAAAAAAAAAAAAAAAAAAGCCAGGCGTGGTGGCGCACGCCTTTAATCCCAGCACTTGAGAGGCAGAGGTAAGAGTATTGCCGTGAGTTTGAGGCCACTCTGAGACTCCATAGTGAATTCCAGGTCAGCCTGGGCTAGAGTGAGACCCTACCTCACAAAAACAAACAAAATAAATAAATAAATAACCAACAAAGAGTAGATTAAAGCTAAGACCTTAAGAGACCTGGATGTGACTTTTTCTGTGAAGTGACTCTACTTGGTAAATAATTAAGCATCACAGTAGAAATCATTCATCAAGCCTTCTATTTCTGCCACTTCTGATATGTGTTATGGACAATTTTGTTGGAGAAATACACACTTAAGAAGACTCAATTATTCACGTCTAGCTACTGTGTCGCCTTGAGGAGGACCTTTAATTTTTCTTAGTGCCTCTTCTAGAACTAGAAATTAAGGAAATATATGTTTGGCTAAAGAAATATATATGTGTACATATATATATATATATATATATGCACTATTTGATATTCATTTCAGCTTTAAAAATCCTATGATTACATAACTTTCTTAAATCGGTATTTTAGGACTTCAGGCAGGGACCATTGAATTTGCAAATCAGTTCTACACAGAGTTCTTTTTTTAAAAAATTTTTTAAAAATTTTTATTTATTTATTTTGAGAGCGAGAGACACAGAGAGAAAGACAGATAGAGGGAGAGAGAGAGAGAATGGGCGCGCCAGGGCTTCCAGCCTCTGCAAATGAACTCCAGACACGTGCGCACCCTTGTGCATCTGGCTAATGTGGGACCTGGGGAACCGAGCCTCGAACCGGGGTCCTTAGGCTTCACAGGCAAGCGCTTAACCGCTAAGCCATCTCTCCAGCCCCAGAGTTCTTATTTCAATGAAAACAATTTGATCCTTAGTAAGTAAAACTATATGTTATATTTTCATTCATCATGGCATCTTTTAAAAATATATATGCATATTTATTGATTGATTTATTAAAAAGGGAGAGAGAGGCAGATAGAGAGAATGGGCACACCAGGGCCTCCAACCACTGCAAAGGAACTCCAGACACATGCGCTACCTTGTGCATCTGGCTTACATGGGTCCTGGGGAATCTAACCACGGTCCTTAGGTTTCCCAGGCAAGCACCTTAACCACTAAGCCATCTCTCTAGCCCATCATCATGCCATCTTAACATTGCTAAATGTAAAATTCCCATTCAGTCCTTCAGCATAACAACTCATGGTCTGTGTAGTAATTAAATGGTCACATGTTTCTCATTAAGAAAAAACACCAAACACATGGCAAGGTAGACTTTTGATAACTGTTGCTGAATGTATAATACAATTGGACAGGAAGTTGATGGTGCAGAGGTGGGGGTGTAGCTCAGTGGTAGAACATGGGTTTAGCATATGCAAGGTGCTGGATTAGCTCCAGAACACTGAAAACGAACTTTACTATTCTTCCCCAAATGCATGACAAAGATGGGTGAACTATACTAACAAAAACGTTTACGATATTCTGAGTGAGAAAAAGAAAGGAGCAAAATGCAAGGCACTGAGTCGGGCTGAGACCATAGACCTCAGTCAGGCCCAGAATAAGATGGTGGGGTAACCAGAAGTCTACTCCATCCAATACAGGGGATCTGGATTCTTATGGCTGTTTTGAACCAGAGGCTGTGGCTGTCTCAGCTCTGACTTGGGGGCCAGAAAGGGGAGAGAGCACAGACACAAATGAAACCAGGCAAAGACACAAGATCCATGTTGGCTTGGGACTAGACCTGAGACACCAGGTAGATGGTGATGGTCAAGAGCCCTGAGCTATCTTTGTAGCACGTGGTTCAAAGATGGGATTCCAAATTGCTGGCTAAAAAGAAAAGAAAGAAAGAAAAAAAAAAAAACAACACCCAAACAAATGGATTTAGAGAACTCCACAGTGAGAGCAGAGTGAGCAAAAAGGCAAACAACAAACACTACTTTAATTCTAAATAAGCTTGGAAATCAAAACTGGGCAACTTCACCCCTAGAAAGTACACTTAGGAAAACATGAAACCAGAACCTACCTTTACTTCAAATGGAAACTAATTTTTTAATCTTTTTTTGTTTATTTTTATTTATTTGAGAGAGACAGACAGAAAGAAGCAGAGAAAAAGACAGAGAGAGAGAGAATGGGCACGCCAGGGCTTCCAGCCTCTGCAAACGAACTCCAGACGCATGCGCCCCGTTGTGCATCTGGCTAACGTGGGACCTGGGGAACCGAGCCTCGAACCGGGGTCCTTAGGCTTCACAGGCAAGCGCTTAACCGCTAAGCCATCTCTCCAGCCCCACTGGGCCCCTTTATTGCCCCTCTTCACAGAGTGACCACATTGAATAAACCTGCTTCCTCTGCTTTCCCCAATCGTCGTTTCTTTCACTGGTGCATTGAGCCTAGCTTGTTGGAGCTGTCAGAACCCAAGCCTTCTTCATGAAAGGTAAAAGGACAGGGAACAGGAAAGGCAGACGTGGGCACCTGTATATTCTGTTTTATTTATTTGTCTATTTATTTATTTATGAGCGAGAGAGGCAGATAGAGCAAATGAGTGTGCCAGGGCCTCTAGCCACTTCAAAGGCACTCCAGTCATCTTCATACATCTGGCTTACATGGGTCCTGGAGAATTGAACCTGGGTCCTTTGTCTTTGAAGGCAAGCACCTTAACCACTAAGCCATCTCTCCAGGCCCCGATATTCTGTTTTCAATGCTTCATATAATAGAAAGGAGTCTACACATGACCACAGTAAAGTATTCCAGAACATGCACTCTGCTAACGATCTGTTTGTTCTGAATTAATCTTTAGCCTGTAGACCAGATATAAACTTGGAAGGAATGCAAGAGTCAGAGGCCTCAGTGGATGTCTAACCCCTACCACACGGAGGGACAATATGAGGGGACAGGGCAGGAGGCCACACGGAGAGGGGCAGCCATGCCACGAACCTCAGACACAAGGCTGAGCAACCTGACCAGAAGGCCAAGGCTACACTTTGGGATGACTGACTGGAACGCCTTTGTGTCTCCTTCCTGTATAGCCTGCTGGCTGAAGATGAGATGGGAGAGGACAGTGACCTGCCTTCTTCTCAGACTGTCCTCTCTCAGAACAAAGAGGAAACCCTGCCTCTGCTATTGACATGAAGTGACAGGACAGCTTGTTTTTCGAGGTAGGGTCTCACTCTAGCCCAGGCTGACCTGGAATTCACTCTGGAGTCTCAAGGTGGCCTCGAACTCATGGCGATCCTCCTACCTCTGCCTTCCCGAATGCTGGGATTGAAGGCGTGCGCCACCACACCTGGCTGCTGATAATGCACACATTTCCATGGAAACAACCAGCTGTTCTCTACCATCAATGCCTCCTGCGCTGACACCTCTGCCTGCCCCCCTTCAACACCTCACCACCCCTAAGACAGCCTGCTGCATTCTCAGCCTGCCCAGGCCAAGTTTTGGCAACCCAGGTCTTGCCCCACACTGTGAACCCTTTCTGGCCACTTCTACTCTTCCTAAATGCTGCTCTTCTCCCAGTGCTCTGGGTTCTCCTTTGTCTCTGCCTGAGGTCCGACAGCACACTGCTGCTCCTCCTTCCCCATAGCATGTAACCTGGAAGCAAGGGGGGATTGCTGCCTCATTGTCTGCAATGCAATTGGGCTTGCACACAGTATGAGGTGAAGGTAGGAAACGTGGAAGGAAAGAAAGGGCCAGGTACAAGAAGAAGGACTTAGAGGGACACTGGAAGTTCTGGACAGTGCCATAGTGACTCACCATCTTAAAATGCCTGTCTCGGGCTGGAGAGATGGCTTAGCGGTTAAGCGCTCACCTGTGAAGCCTAAGGACCCCGGTTCGAGGCTTGGTTCCCCAGGTCCCACGTTAGCCAGATGCACAAGGGGGTGCACGCGTCTGGAGTTCGTTTGCAGAGGCTGGAAGCCCTGTCGCGCCCATTCTCTCTCTCTCCCTCTATCTGACTTTCTTTCTGTGTTTGTCGCTCTCAAATAAATAAATAAAAAATTAAAAAAAAAATGTCTGTCTCAATTATGTGTGTCTGAGAGAGACAGAGAGAGAGAGAGAAGAGATAAAAAATGAGATATAATTGATGAGACTTTTCTTGTTCTTTTTTCTTTCTTTTCTTTCTTTCTTTCTTCCTTTTTTTATTTTTATTTTTTATTTTTTGGTTTTTTTGAGGTAGGGTCTCGCTCACCTGGAATACACTCTGTAGTCCCAGGGTGGCCTCAAACTCACAACAATCCTCCTACCTCTGCCTCCTGAGTGCTGGGATTAAAGGTGTGTACCACCATGCCCAGCCACTGAGACTTTTAAATATATATAGCTGGAGAGATGACTTAGTGGTTAAGCACTTGCCTGGGAAGCCTAAGGACTCCTGTTCGAGGCTCCATTACCCAGGACCCACGTTAGCCACATGCACAAGGGGGCACACGTGTCTGGAGTCTGGAGTTCGTTTGCAGTGGCTGGAGGCCCTGGTGTGCTCATTTTCTCTCTCTCTCTATCTGCCTCTTTCTCTCTCTGTCTTGTCACTCTCGAATAAATAAAAATTAAAATAAGCGATATATATATATATGTATATATATATATATGCACATATATATATGAATATATATACATATATATTCACAAGCAGAGAAACAGATGAGAAGAGAGAGAATGGGCACACCATGGCCTCTAGCCACTGCAAATGAACTCCAGAAGTATGTGCCGCTTTGAGCATCAGGCTTACGTGGGTACTGAGGAATCTGAACCCGGGTACTTAGGCTTTGCAGGCAAGCACCTTAACTGCTAAGCTATCTCTCTAGCCCCAGTGGCCTAGGCTTTTTTATTGTGTAGGTTCTAAACTGTGTTTTCCCTCAGCACATGTGTGTCAAATCAGGGGCACTGCTTGCTGACACGCTTGGGTGATAGAGCTTAATGGAATTTTCCATCTAACCACGCTCACTTGCGCTGTGACATCCACAGGGTGTACTAACCTGAAGACTGATGTCTCCCCAGGACACACGTTCCCATGGGAAGCCTCTGTTCTTCACCTCAGTGGAGCAGCTCGCATGCTGAGCTTGTCAGAGCACCCCGTCTTTATACATCTGCCCTCTTTTCAGCTTCCGAGTTCCTCATGCTGCTCAGAGGACAAGTTTGTCCATGGAGATTTTTTGCAGTAATAAAGAGCTGTTTTATTGCAGGCCTGATGGCCTCTTGACCAATTTAACAGCCTCTTAACACCACCTAACAACTTCTGAAGAGACTTCTCAGAAGCGAAATTAAGGCTATTTCTGATGACTTTGGCATAAGCAAGCTTAATTTCCCTAAAGTAGTGAATCATTAAAAAAACAGAAAATCCTAAATATAATAGGAAGCGACAGGATTTTTGTTTGTTTGTTTGTTTGTTTGTTTTTTACTTGGTGAGATCTCTGAGGAGTAGATTCCTCTCCAAAGCCATGTAACTTGAGAGGTCTAGGTTTGTTGTTTTGTTTTACAAAATGATTAGAGCATGCACCATGCTTTAACAAACTTGCAAATGAGATATCTTTTTTATGCAAACATGACTCCTTTGATTGGGGAAAAAAGTATATATAGAAAAGGCAGTAAGAGCTGGAGAAATGGCTCGGTGGTGGTTAAGGGTGTTTCCGTACAAGAATGAGCGCCCAGGGGTACCTGAAGTTGCTAGGGTTCCCATCTCCCAGATCCCTCCTAAACAGCTGATGGGCACAGCCACACCTGCCTGTAACCCAGTCCGAGACCCAAGAATTGTGGGAGCTTCACAGACTCCGGAATCATTAAAGAGACTGGTTCAAAACGAACATCCTGCGACAGAGAGATTGGAACAGGACACCTGACGTTTCTCTCTGCCGCCACAGGAGAGCGTCCCCTACTGCAGGCAAGCACAGGGTGCCATGCCACACCACGCTGGGCACACGTGCACGCATGCAGGTACACAAGCAATAGTAATAAGAATAATGGGGGCTGCATAGATGGCTTAGCAGTTAAGGCACTTGCCTCCAAAGCCTAAGGACCCATGTTTGACTCCCCAGATCCCAGATCAGCCAGACACACAAGGTGATGCATGCACATGACATTGCATACACAAGGTTCCACGTGTGCACAAACAAGGTGGCCCAGGCATCTGGAGTGGCTAGAGGCCCTTGGTCGCCAATTTCTCCCTCCCTCTCTCTCTCTTTCTTTCTTTTTTTTGGGGGGGGGGTGTTTCAAGGTAGGGTCTCACTCTAGCCCAGGCTGACCTGGAATTCACTATGGAGTCTCAGGGTGGCCTTGAACTCACAGCGATACTCCTACCTCTGCCTCCCAAGTGCTGGGATTAAAGGCGTGCGCCACCATGCCTGGCTCTCCCTCTCTCTCTTTGCTTCTTGCTCTCTCATAAAAAAAAAAAAAAAAAAGGTTCAGTCTGTTGGGCTTGCCTCAAAAATAATCATAAATAAGAAGAACTAAGATAAATAATAAGAACTAGAAAGAAAAAAAATGGAACTGTTTTAGCATCACCCCAGAGATAGCCACTATTACACTATTAATAGCTGAACTCTACAATTTTGTTTTGTTTTTTTCCTGGCATACATAAAATAACATATCACAACTGTATTATGAACTTTATTATGGAAGCTATTGTGTGGCTGTTTCCTTGGATTGGACTGTGATCTTTGTTTTCTTTCTTTTATTTATTTATTAGACAGAGAAAGAGAGGAGAGGAGAGAGAGGGGAGAGAGAGAGAGAATGGGCACACCAGGGCTTCCAGCCACTGCAAACGAACTCCAGACACGTGCGCCCCTTGCGCATCTGGCTAACGTGGGTCCTGGGGAATCGAACCTGGGTCCTTTGGCTTTGCAGGCAAGTGTTTTAACCACTAGGCAATCCCTTCAGCCTGCTCTTTGCTTTCTTGAACCAGGGTAGCTGTGATGACTCCCACCAGATCTTCGCAAGAGTGGGTCCACTCACAAAGCCTCATGGGAGGAAGGGACAAGCAAATGAGGCTTATGTGACTCCTGAGGCCCCACCGGGGGAGTATGTAAGCAGTCTGCAGCTGTTGGGAGGGTCTCTTCTGTGTAGTCAACCCTTAAATTGTCTATGCTCCTATAGGTAATCTCAATGAACTCATTAGATTACCAAGCTCCAATTGGGTGGAACCATGTCATTGATCTATTGCCCCCCTTTCAATCTGAGGGAATAGAAATAGAATCTGAGGAAAAGTCACACAAAAGAAACATAACATTGTTTTATGATTACATAGTATCCATTAAGTGAATGAATCATAGGTTGCTAAACCAATTCTCTACTTTGGGGTTATTGGACTGGCTTGGATTTCTCACCATGATAAATAATGTTGCAAAAGCCATTCTCCTGAACATAAAAATCTCTTTGCACATCTTGGATTATCTTTTAAAGAGATTTTGAAACAAGTTTTTTTTTTTAATTTTTTATTTATTATTTTTTTTCCTGAAGGCTGGCGTGTGACTAACTGGAGGGATCCCTTTAAGTGTGCCAATTTTCTTCTCACATCTCTGAGCAAGGTTCACGTTTAGGCTCATGGCCGTCAGTTACTGGAAGACCTGGTGCTGGTAGGTAAGAAGGCTGTACCATTCTTAATGTAGGCTCATGATCAGTGAACACTGTCTCTTCTTTGTGATACTAGAATTGCTTTTGCTCTTTTCTTCAAACCAGTGAGGGGCAGGGGCAGACAGAAACAAATCCAGACTCTTGCGTCAGCTGTTGAATGGAACTAAAATCCATTATGCTGTGTTTAATATGAGATTGAGAACTGTTATTTTTTGGAGGTTTTAAACTCTTTTTAAATCTTTTTAATTTTTAATTATTTATTTTGAGAGAGAGAGAAAGAGGCAGAGAGAGAGAAAGAGCGAGGGAGGAAGAGAGAATGGGCATACCAGGGCCTCCAGCCACTGCAAATGGACTCCAGATACATGTGCCACCTTGGGCACATCTGGCTTACATGGGTCCTGGGGAATCAAACCTGGGTCCTTACGCTTTGCAGGCAAGCGCCTTAACCACAAAGCCATCTTTCCAGCCATATTTTTGGAGTTTTAATAGCTACTCCTATACCTTCCCAGTGCCAATTCATTATCAGGTCTGTGATGCACATTTTAATTATCCCCATGGTTGGCCAAGTAGAATTTTGTAGTCCTTAAAGAAAACTTTGGAGGAACTTGATTGATGAGCTTCTTAACATAGAGTTCAGTTCTATTTGACAAGAGTCAGAAGAAAAGACATTACTGGCTCACAAACTAGCCCTTACATTAAGCAGTTTCTCTTAAATCCCAGCAGGAAGAAAATGAAGTCACTTTGGACCAAAGCCTATAAACACAATGACTTCAGAACACAAAATCTCCAGCTAGGGGAGAGTTCCTAATGTTCACTCTTACAAAGATGAATTTTAAGCCTACTGGATAATGGAGAAACTGTTCACACTCAAATAAACCAAAGCAGGGCTGAGACAGTAGAGGACAGAGTTTGTTATTTGTCTATTCCACGTCATTGGTTTTTTATTTTAATTTGTACGGCCTGATAGAAGAGTATCTAAATGCATAATCAAGGGACATACAATCGTTTTGATAATTTTCATCAGTACCAAAGTAGGAAAAATACAAGTGTATTCCAGCTGGCCTAATTACTGATAAAGTAAACCTGATTAAAGAAAATATTTTTTGAAAATAAATAGCAATGCTCTAGATGTCTAGTCTCCCGGGAACCGCAACTAAAAATAGTTTATGGCAACATTATCTTAAGATGTATCAGATCAGGCTAAAAATTAATAACACGAGAAAATTGAAAGCCTAGGATTTCCAAGCCAATTCTTAATATATTTAATAGCCCCTAAGCCCAGAAGAATTATAATCAGTGTTTAATAAAGGCCAAATTCAAGAGCAGCAGCAGAGAACTTGGTGTTCATGGCACCTTCCCTAATCATGGCTGTTTTCTCATAAACCTCTATCAGTCTATTTAGAAAAATTGGATACCGCTGCCTGGCTCATTAAATACCTCACAGGAGTTCAGACTTGGGACGCCAGAGAACGAAAAGGCAGCCTGTGAAGGAGCTGGTGGAGAGGTGCCTGGAGGGGAAACAGAGGTTGCTGTTGAGAGTGTGGGGCACCCTCCTCTCCCACCGCCAAGCCAGAGTAGCTCTTGGAGAACAGCATCCCAGCCAGAGCCACAGCTCCCTGGCCGTCTCTCTTTATAATAATAGTTTTAAAATTAGGTGACCTTCCAGCATCTGTTTGTATAACTCAAGGTGAACCGGAGTTGGGAACTTGGAGCAATGCCTGGGGGTCAGTGTCTGGGTGTCACTTTAGCTGGAGGGAAGAAGTTTGGGATCAGGACGTAATCAAATGAGTTTGGGCTTGTTGCCAAGACTGGCAAGGCCAGAGGAATGGTGGGAGATATGAATTATAAGTCACCGGATGACAGGGCTCTCTGCTCCTTGAGCCAGCACACAGAGATGAGAACCACGGGAGCTTATATACCAAGGGCAGTAATAAATAACGTGAGCATTTAGAATTTATAAAACAGGCTCGTCTTCTTTCTCTTCTATTCCACAAGCTTCACACCACACCCCTGGGTAAATTCTAGAGAAATATTGCCTGAAAGAAATTGAAATTCCCAAGTCGCCAAGGTCCAGTGATGGGTGTTAAATAAAATCATGACAGGAGCAACCTAAGTTGCAGCTTCTTTCTTTTTTTTTTTAATATTTTTTATTTCTATTTATTTATTTGGGGGAGACAGAGGGAGGGAGAGAGAGAGAGGATGGACGCACCAGGGCCTCCAGTCCCTGCAAACAAACTCCAGAAGCGTCGGGCACTGCCAGGCACAGGCTGGAGCCTTCAGGAGAGGGGCCTGAGCTGCCAGGCCCAGCTAAGGACCCCGGGGGCTACAGGAGGCCACTCCCTCCCTCCAAGCCCGGCACACTTAAATTTAGGCTTTGCCCATAGCCCTGTGACCTTTGGCCCCTGTCTAGGAAACTCCTTACCAGCCAGCAGACTTCACACAGTCCTGAGACCCTAGATCACCTGATTCCCCCACCCCTCGCCATTGCCTTCATGCTAGAATGCATGTCCCTATATGCTAACTAGGCATCAGAAATGAATTTGGTGCATCCAATCCCCTTAGGGTCCTCCCCCCACCCACAGATGCTTATATACCCATTTTCCCTGACAATAAACTGAGGGAGCTGTTCACCAAGACTCCTCTCCCCCAGGACACATGATCCCACACAGACGCATGCACCACCTTGTGCGTCTGGCTTACATGGGTCCTGGGGAATTGAACCTGGGTCCTTTGGCTTTGCAGGCAAGTGCTTTAACCACTCCAGCCCCCTTAGCAGCCCCTGAGTTGCAGCTCTTCTTCACTGACCAGAGGACTTGCTCAAGGAGGCTGTCTTCATTCTGCTGCCCAAGGGGAAGGCAGGACAGTGCCCGTTCAATTCTCGTTTGCCGGGGATAAAACACCCGACCAAAAGCAGTCCATGAGAAGAGAGAGCTGATCTCAGCTTACAGCGTCAAAGGCAAGCACCAGAATGGCAGATTTCGAAAGCATGGTACAAGTAGGCAACGGTCAGGGATCTGGATGGAAGTAATCTAAGTGTGCTCACTTTGGGAAGGGAGAGTTGGGCTATAAAACCCCAAAGCCAAGCCGGGCGTGGTGGCGCACGCCTTTAATCTCAGCACTCAGGAGGCAGAGGTAGGAGGATCGCCGTGAGTTCAAGGCCACCCCGAGACTCCATAGTGAATGCCAGGTCAGCCTGGACCAGAGTGAGACCTTACCTTGAAAAACAAAAAATTAAAAAAGCTCTGCTTCCAGTAACACACCTCCTCCAGCAAGGCTCTGCATTGCCACCGGCTGGGGCTTAAGTATTCAAAAACACAGGAGGCTTTGGGGGAACATCTCATTCAAACCACCGCACACCACACTTTGGAGAGAAGAGACCTGAGGGCTGCTGTGCTGTTCTCGTGAACCACCGGTGTGCACCACGTCTCAGTTGGCAGAGAGGCAGATGCCAGAAGCCTTGGGAAGCACTTGCTGCCCTCCAGCCTTCATCTCCATCCAGGTGGACACGTGTGACATTTCTGGAGGGACGTTTTCTAATCAACTAAGTTCAACATGCCCAAATCCACAAATCAATGTCCAAGACCACATTTACACACAGTCAGATTTCCAGCACACAATTTGTCCTGGGAAAAGAGAGTTCTACTTTGGGGGGAAAATAGCCCTCAAAAGAGATTTACAAATAGTCCAAAACTTCTAATGTCTCATCTTGCCTTCCATATCACAGCCCCTTGCATGGCTGACACACATCCAGCCATCAGCAAGGGGCAGGGATCATTGCAGCCAAAACCAACAGTTTGTCAGCGTTACCTTACGCCAAAGCTCTGGCCTTCTAACTCTAATGGAAGCTCTGGGTCTAGCAGTCCATGCTCTCTTACGACCCATCCATGGAATGCTCTGGAAAGAGGAAGGCATCTGTGCATTCCATGGAGGTGCTTCCCAGCTCTCTGTGCTCTAAGCAAGTCTGTCCTGAGGAATTAGGAGGACGCTCTGGGTGCTGCTCCAGATGGATCAGGAGTTCCCCAGGTTTTAGGCCTACAAATGACTTGCAATGCTAGCCTCAGAATTAGTAGGAAGAGAACAAGAAGGTTTGAAGTGGCAAGCAAAGGTGTCAAATGGCTTCTTTGGGGGCTCCTTAAGCATCTGGGTCACAGGGTTGGTTTACTCTCTTCAACTTGCCTCATGATCATCCATCAGCTTTGGCAAAGAGAAGTCCCAGAGGAGTTGATTTAGCCAAAGAAAAAAAAGGGAGGAGAAATAAAGGGCAAAGGGGAGAGAGCATTTGGGTAATTGCAAGGAAAAATAGGAAGGAATGAAAAATCAGTATAGTTGATATATAACATTTGCAACGCACTTTTTTTTGACCAAACTTTTGTATTTGGCTCATGTTGCAGTTACCTTTAAGTCGCTACGACAAACATCTGACCAGAAGCAGCTTATGGGAGGAAAGGGTTTACTTCAGGCTTATAGATTCCAGCGGAAGTTCCATCATGTTGGAAGAAACTGGATCACTTTATCATATATCCACATCAGAGAGAGAAAAACTAGCACCAACCAGCATGAACAGCCAGAACTCAAACCAGTTCTCCACATACCCAGTAGGGCTGGACTCAAGATCTGCCTCCCAGTGACACATCTCCTTTAGCAGGGTTCTTCATTCTGGAGACTTAAGTAGGAAGTTTAATCAAAAATACCTGAGTTGGGGGCTGGAGAGAGGGCTTGGTGGTTAAGGCATTTGCCTGCGAAGCCTAAGGACCCAGGTTTGATTCTCCAGGTCCCACATAAGCCATATGCACATGGTGACACATGAGTCTGGAGATTTTTTGCAGCCGCTAGAGGCCCTGGCATGCCCATTCTCACTCTCTTTCTCTCTCCCTCTCTCTGTCTCTAATAAATAAATAAAATACCTGAGTTGGGTTGGAGAGATGATTCAGCAGTTAAGGTGCTTACCTGCAAAGCCCAAGGACCTGAGTTTAATGGCCTAGTACCCATATAAAGCCAGATGCACAAAATGGCACATGCATCTGGATTCTGTTTGCAGTGGCCGGAGGCCCTGGAATGCTCATTCTCTCTGTTGGTCTCTCTTCAATCTCTCTCTAATTGTAAATGAATAAATAAGTAAATAAAAACCTGAGTTTATGGCAGACATACATTTACATTCAAACCACCACAGGTTCATTTTTGGTTTGGGTGCTGGGAATTGAACCCAGGGCCTTATGCATGCTAAGCACAAATTCCCAGCACTAACCAAACCTATTACCAAGGAGTGTGCACTCAGAAAGTATCCCTTTCACCTTTCATAGGTGGAGATGTGATAGATAGGGACTGATGGACCCTGACCCAAGCACATACAGTGAGACATATTTTCCTAGCCCTTCATTTGTCCTCTGGCCTTTTGAACCTAAAATTATTCTTTAAGATCTTCCTCACTGTTGCTATTCTGTATGGTTATTTTTTTTTTTATTTGAGAGCGACAGACACAGAGAGAAAGACAGATAGAGGGAGAGAGAGAGAATGGGCACGCCAGGGCTTCCAGCCTCTGCAAACGAACTCCAGACGCGTGCGCCCCCTTGTGCATCTGGCTAATGTGGGACCTGGGGAACCGAGCCTCGAACCGGGGTCCTTAGGCTTCACAGGCAAGCGGTTAACCACTAAGCCATCTCTCCAGCCCGGTTCTTTTTTGTTTTACTTTATTTTTTTAATTTTATTTTTACTTAGTTATTTGAGGGAGACAGAGAAAGAGTCAGAGAGAGAGAGAGAAAGAGAATGGGTCCACCAGGACCTCCAACCACTGCAAACAAACTCCAGATGTGTGCACCACCTTGCGCAGCTGGCTTATGTGGATATTGAGGAACCAAACAAGGGTCCTTTGGCTTGGCAGGCAAGGACCTTAACCACTAAGCCTTATCTCCAGCCCTCTTTCAGAATTTTATAGACATATTTTTAAATATTTTATTATTTATTTATTTAACAGAGAAAGAGAGAGAGAGAGAGAATGGGCACGCCAGGGCCTCTAGCCGCTGCAAACGATCTCCAGGCACATGCGTCCCCTTGTGCATCTGGCTAATGTGGATCCTGGGGAATCGAACCTGGGTCCTTTGGC
Organism: Jaculus jaculus; assembly: GCF_020740685.1. Taxonomy (NCBI): domain Eukaryota; kingdom Metazoa; phylum Chordata; class Mammalia; order Rodentia; family Dipodidae; genus Jaculus; species Jaculus jaculus. The sequence goes on from NC_059105.1 coordinate 161,441,965, forward strand.
TTTGCAGGCAAATGCCTTAACCGCTAAGCCATCCCTCCAGCCCTATATTTATTTTTATTTATGATTTGTGAGAAAGAGGCAGAGAGAGATCTTATTTCTAACAAGTTCATACATGTAAATGTGTTTTGATCCTATGCACCCCTTTTACCTTCTCTTACCCTCCTTCCATTCCCACTGAATCCCTTCTTCCCTAGTAAACCCCTTCACAGGGTTCATGTTTTCCTGCATGTCTGTGACTCATTCGCTGAGTTCAGTAGGGCTGCTTGCATGGGCGGGGGCGTTACCCAGTGGAGTCTGGACAACTGACCAGAGGCTTCTCCACTTCGGAGCATGACTCTCCCTCCCCGGCAACCGTGAACTGCCAACAGCGTCTCTGGTAGGCCTGGGGGCCCCGCCCCCACCCAAGATAGACAGTTGTTTTTTATTTTTGAAGTAGGGTCCCACTCTAGCCCAGGCTGACCTGGAATTCACTATGGAGTCTCAGGGTGGCCTCGAACTCACAGTGATCCTCCTACCTCTGCCTCCCTAGTGCTGGGATTAAAGGCGTGCACCACCACGCCCGGCTTTGAAAGGGACCTTTGAGATCGCTGGGCTCAAGCTTATTTTCGAGATTAGAAGAAACCCAAGGGCGGTCCAGAGAGGTGGAAAAGATCTAACCCAATCACACAACTGTTTGAGGAAAGCTTAAACTCAACAGGTGTCTTGATTGCTCCGCACTTGCCTGCCCAAAAGTCTGCTAGGCATAGATTTGTTTCCAGGGCCATAGATGCTTTTTTTAAGCAATTTTTAAAATTATTTTATTTTTGAGAGAGAGAAAGAGAACAAGGTAGGCAGAGAGAGAGAGAGAGAGAATGGGCATGCCAGGGCCTTAACTCTACACGTATGTGCCCCCTTGTATGTATGTGCAACATTGCATGTTTGCATATGGCTACATGGGACCTAGAGATTCGAACATGTGTTCTTATGCTTCACAGGCAAGCACCTTAACAGCTAAGCCATCTCTCTAGCCCCTTCCTTCCTCCCTCCCTCCCTCTCTCTCTCTCTCTTTCTTTCTTTCTTTTTTTCATACCTTACCCAAGGTAGATAGCATTGCAGAGTATTCCAAGTGGGTGAAATGTGACCCAAAGCACAGATTTCTCTCTTAGTGTGTGTGTGGGGGAGGGGGAGCGCGGGAGCAGTGTTTGGTTTTTTTGCTTTCAATCTGTTAGCCATAAGGAATATTGAATTTAGCAAACTACATAGAAGTCCTCTATGCAATATGTTAAGAACAGCTGAAAACAATTAAATGCTAATCAATTTTACTCTGCCTGATGCAGAGTGGAAAGAATGTTCCAGAGGTCTCTCCACCCTTGGCGAAGGGTCTCTTCCTGTGAGCCTCTCCTGTTTTACTCATGTATACTGGCAGGAAGAGCCAACTCCTTCCAGACCCCAGAGGAGAGAGACCCCACCCAGTTTTGTGTGTGTGTGTGTGTTTTGGGTTCCCCCCCCCCCCTTTGAAATAAAATTGCATCCTAGAAAAAGAGAAGGCTCCAGATTCTGGGTCAATGTGCACATCACAATGGTGAGGACACATGGATGAAGGCAGGCTCAGCCCCAACCACTCTCCGTGGCACCTCAGAGCCATTACTACCTGCTTCCGGCTCCTGATCCTCTCATGTCAGTTTCCACCAAGCTCCACTTCCTCCCAGGAAAAGCAAGCAGCGAAGCAGACTTCCAATGACGACAACCATGTGTGAATTTGGCTTCTGCCAGGTATCAAGTATGACACTAAGCATCTACCCACAGGGTGCTACTAAAAACAGAATGATAGCCATGCGTTCAAGGTCAGGCTGGCTGCACTTGCTCACAAATCCTGCTGACCAGGGGTTCGATTCTCCAGCACTAATGTAAAGCAAGTGAGGCGCACAATGTGGCACATGCGTCTCCAGTCCATTTGCCACAGCTCCCCCTCTCTAGCAAATAGATAAAATATATATATATTTTAGCCAGAAGTGGTGGCCAGCACTCGGGAGGCAGAGGTAGGAGGATCGCCATGAGTTCAAGGCCACCCTGAGAATACATAGTTAATTCCAGGTCAGCCTGGACCAGAGTGAGACCCTACCTCGAAAAACCAAACACACACACACACGTACATATATATATTTATTTATTTATATATATATTTATTTTAAAGCAAAACAAAAACCAGCCAGGCTTTCTTTCTTTAAGACAAAAAGAATTATTGAAGAAATCCACTATGGGAGGAAATACATCCCTGATACTAAAAACTTAAAACAGGGATAGTCATGAGCCCTAGGGGAGGTTAACATCTGCTGATGTCTGGATAAGTGTATATACTATGCTTATCAAACTGCCCAGTAAGTACTTCTGTTAATACTTATACCCTTATATTAACGCTACTCTCACTTTGGGTAAAGAATCTTCTCTTTTCAGATGGCAGTGATCTTGGGATGACTCAGAAGGTATCATGGTGCTGGAAAGAAGTGACTGGAGTACTGAGTAACTTCTTGATCACACCTTCCAAGGCTCAGGGTGTAATGCGGAAGAGGTGGCAGAAAGAATGTAAGAGCCAAAGGAAGGGTAGGACTCCTTACAACGTGCTCCCTCCAGACATAAAATGGCCTGGATATCCATCACCTCACAGTGCCTGACACTACCTACACAAGACCGTCATAAGAGGAGGAAAAGATCATGACATCAAAATAAAAGAGAGACTGATTGAGAGGGGGAGGGGACATGATGGAGAGTGGAGTTTCAAAGGGGAAAGTCGGGGGGAGGGAGGGAGGGCATTACCATGTTATATTTTTTATAATCATGGAAGATGTTAATAAAAATTGAGAAAAAAAAAGAAATCCATTGTGGCGCAGAGTGGCTTGAGTTAAAAACATATTGTGTGCTGAAAATTTCTGGTGAAGCTGATTTTAAGTGTCATTAGCATAAATTAAAGAAGATTTGTCAATGACCTTGAGACAAGTGAACAATCAACCAACACTTTCTTTGACCCATACCATGCCTCCCAATTATTCATACACTTTCCAAATTTCAAGGCAATTCATCCACTTTCCTACTGACCTATTTCCAATATGCTACAGTGTCTGTCGATCTTGAAGTCTGTCTGGGAGAACAGATGGATGAGAGTATGTTTGTGAGGCAGCCACAGGCACTTGGACCTAATGCCTATGTGAGGAACAGGGAAGTCACCGCTCTTGATCCTGCTCATGGTTTGATATGCAGAGTAACCATTAGCTTCTAAATCTAAAACTGACTTAAAGCTCTGAAATAAGCCACAGGTCACAAATTTGCAGCACCGGTCTGTGTTTTGAGTCTGCCACTTGGGCTGAACCTGGTGGAATATACCCCAAACTAAACAGTACTCCGCAAATGCCAACAGCCGGGGCCTGGGGAGGTGGCTCAGTCAATAAAAGTCTTGTCGTGCAAGCGTGAGAGCCTGACTTTGGATCTCCAGGATTCACATAAAAATCCGGTCATGGTCTGGAGGGATGGCTTAGCGGTTAAGGCATTTGCCTGCGAAGCCAAAGGACCCAGGCTTGATTCCCCAGTACCCACATAAGTCAGATGCACAAGGGGCACATGCATCTGGAGTTTGTTTGCAGTGTCTACAGGCCCTGGAGTGCCCATTCTCTCTGTGTCTGTCTCTCTTCTATCTCTCTGCTTGCAAATAAATAAATAATTGTTTTTAAAAATCCAGTCATGACAACATGTGTGTTTAATCCCAAGGGAGGTAGACACAGGAGGGTCCTTGAGGCTGGCTGGCTAGGTAGGAGAATTGGTGAGTTCCAGATTCATTAAGAGGCCCCGTCTCAAAAAATAAGGTAAGCCGGGCATGGTGTTGCGCGCCTTTAATCCCAGCCCTCGGGAGGCAGAGGTAGGAGGAGTGTTGTGAGTTCAAAGCCAGCCTGAGACTACATAGTAAATTCTAGGTCAACGTGGGCTAGAGTGAGACCTGACCTCGAAAAAACAAAACAACAAGTAATAATAATAAAGTGGAAAGTGATTGTGGAAGACTCCTGACATTGGCCTCTGGTCCCACATGCATGCAAACCTGCATATATGTGCACACACATGAACATAGGCATACATACATACATATGCCACATACAAACAGAAAAACAAAGTGGAGAGTAACTGAGGAAGACGCTGGACATCAACCTCTTGCCTGGACATGCATGTATACCCACACACATATTGTCATGCATACATACACACACAAACAATTCATACATACCCACTTAAGCCAGATGTACAAGGTGGCACATGTGTCTGGACTTCATTTGCAGTGGCTAGAGGCCCTGGCATGCCCATTCTCTATCTGCCTCTCTCCCTCTCCCCATAAATAAATAAATAATTTTTTTTTTTTATGGTAACAGTTGGAATGGAAAGTTGGCTTAGCCATTAGTGCGTTTGCCTGCAAAGCCAAAGGACCTCGGTTCGATTCCCCAGGACCCACATAAGCCAAGATGTACAAGGTAGCGCATGAGTTCATTTGCAGTGGCTGGAGGCTGAAGCACACCCATTCTTTCACAATCTCTCAAATAAATAAATAAATAAATTTAAAGGGAAAAAAATGGTAGCAGTGACTTTTCCTCCTTGTTTCTTTTCCATGGTTTACTAGGTTCTGAAATTATAGCAGAAATTACGGCTGTTAGGATTTGCATTTTAAGTGATTAGAAACAACCTCATGTATTTTTTTAAAGCATCCATTTAAAAGATAAGTGTTAGTTATCTTAGAACAAATTACTTTCTCCCAAGATAACAATATCTTGCTATAATATTCCTTCTTGAATCCATTTGTGAACCTCAAATGCTTCCTGATATCCTCATAGGTAACCCTTGAATTATCTAAGGGGTCCAAAAGTCATGGAATCAGTTCTTCAAATTTTCCTTTGTGGGGGTTGGAGAGATGGCTTAGTGGTTTAGCGCTTGCCTGTGAAGCCTAAGGACCCCAGTTCGAGGCTCGATTCCCCAGTACCCACATAAGCCAGATGTACAAGGTGGCGCATGCATTTGGAGTTCGTTTGCAGTGGCTGGAGGCCCTGGTGTGCCCATTCTCTCTCTCTCTCTCTCTCTCCCTCTTTCTGTCTCTCTCAAACAAATACATTTTTTTAAAAAAAAAGCAATTAAAAAAAATTCCTTTGTGGGCTTCACATGATGAGTTCACCACGTGTTGATTCCAGCATAAGACCTATTATGCTGGAGCCTCAGCCACAACTGTGGCTGGAAGCCGCCAGTGACATCTCTACATTGATTTCTATGAATGTCTTTCATTTAAGGAAAATGTTACCAGCTTTTCATTAATGGTGGGAAGGGTTCTGTTTTCTGAGAGTTTGTATTTAAAATGTGATATATTTAATTACAAGGAGAGCAGCTTTAAGGAGAATATTAAGTAGTAGAATTTAGGAGATACTCATATGACTAAAACAGAGTTGGCATATGCATAAGTCATCATAGGTAATTAATCAAAGGTATAAATCTTTATAAAGATTAATCTGGCCGGACTTGGTGGCGCACGCCTTTAATCCCAGCACTCAGGAGGCAGAGGTAGAAAGATCGCCAAGAGTTTGGGGCCACCCTGAGACTTCCTGAGAATTTCAGGTCAGCCTGGACTAGAGTGAGACCCTACCTCAAAAAACAAAACAAAACAAAAATTAATCTGATAGAAGCAAAATAATAATAATAATAACACACTGGAGGAAGAAGTTCTAATTTTACCATGAATCCTGAAAATCCACCAGCAATCATGGAAAGATAAGTAGATGTCTAGTGATACTCTGAAGAGGACTGCCTTCTGTGAGCTGAACTGTGGTAAAGCCACAGCAAGGCATTTCTTCATTTGTTTGCCATGTTCTATAATTTGTAAGGAAATTTACCCATCCCTTCCAAATGAACACCAAACAAAAGCAGGGTCCCCATTCCCTAGCCATAGTTGACTGTTCCAGTGAGCACAGTGTACTCATGTTGACCCATTAGCCTCTTTGCCTAGAGATTGAGAGAGATTAAGACTGAGGTAGATCACCCCCTTCAGGGATAGATTCCCTATTGGTAAATTGGCAAATATATTTATGAATTTATAAGATAGATGGACAGGTCTCATTTCACACTTGATCTTCTATAATCAATACTTAAAGAAAGTAACCAAGACCGGGCTGGAGGGATGACTTAGCAGTTAAGGCACTTGCCTGCAAAGCCAAAGGACCCAGGTTCGATTCCCCGGGACCCACGTTAGCCAGATGCACAAGGGGGCGCATGCGTCTGGAGTTCGTTTGCAGTGGCCCTGCCGCACCCATTCTTTCTCTCTCTCCCTCTTTCTCTGTCAAATAAATAAATAAAAATAGTATACTTTTTAAAAAAGAAATTAACCAAGACAAAGCCAGAATTCTGATTTCGGGATTTATGAGGAACATGATGATCTCACAAATGAGATGCTTCGGAACACAAATCAGCATATTTGGTACCATAGGCTAATCTACACAGCAGCTGAATTATCAGAAGACTTGTTTAAATCAGAGCAGGAGATGCTAGCTCAGTGACTGTGACCAGCATACCAAAATAACGTGATGCATCTATCTCCTCCCAGGAGTGAAATCTTTGGGCATATGTCTATAAGGCTTGCCAACACTGGGAGGCAAACCTTTGCTTTCTGTGGGTCTTCACACCTTTTTGTTGTTGTTGTTGTTGTCGTTTTTCAAAGTAGGATCTCACTCTAGTCCAGGGTGACCTGGAACTTACTATGTAGTCTCAGGCTGCCCTCGAACTTATGGCTATCCTCTACCTCTGCCTCCCGAGTGCTGGGATTAAAGGAGTGCGCCCACCCCCCATGCCTGGCCAAATCTACTTTTTTTTTTTTAACTTTTATTTTGTTTATTCTTATTTATTTGAGAGCAACAGAGAGAAAGAGGCAGATAGAGAGAAAGAGAGAGAGAGAGAGAATGGGCATGCCAGAGCCTTCAGCCACTGCAAAGAAACAAACTCCAGATGTGTGTGTGCCCTTGTGCATCTGGCTAATGTGGGTCCTGGGGAATCGAGCCTTGAACCAGGGTCCTAGGCTTGACAGGCAAGCGCTTAACCGCTAAGCCATCTCTCCAGCCTGACTCTTGTTTTTAAACACCCTAGTTGTGGCCATCTAAACAATGGCCTCCCAGAATGAATCCATCTCCTAGCCCGTGGACCCAATGGTACTGAGATTCAAAGCGGATCTTTAAGAAGTACACCAATGATCTTGAAATGATCCTGGATTACCCATGCGACCCTGAATGCAATCACAGGCATCTTCACAGCGGAGAAAGAAGATCTGACACAGTACCAAAGCGAGAGGTGGACGTGAGTCGGTGAGCAGACTGATGTGGCCACAAGCAAAGGAATACTGGGCAGTCAGCAGAGGTGTTGGGGGGTGTGGGGGGGTGTTGGTGACATGCGTATCCTGCCCCTGTATCTTTTGGAAGGAGCATGGCCTTGCTGATGACCTGTGATATGGAATTCAGATTTCTGGGGCCCAGAGCTTTAAGAGAATAAATTTCTGTTGTTAAGACTACCTGTTTTATAGTAACATGACGCTGGCCACAGAAAACCAGCACACTGCCAGAAGTTTCGTCTTGAGAGCCACTCTTTATTTTTATTTTTGTTTATTTCTTTATTTATTTATTTGAGAGTGACAGACAGACAGAGAAAGAGGCAGAGAGAGAGAGAGAGAATGGGCACGCCAGGGCCTCCAGCCACTGCAAATGAACTCCACACGCGTGCACCCCCTTGTGCATCTGGCTAATGTGGGTCCTGGGGAATCGAGCCTTGAACCATGGTCCTTAGGCTTCACAGGCAAGCGCTTAACTTCTAAGCCACCTCTCCAGCCCTGAAACTCCAGTTTTGTCATTGCATCTCTAATTCATTTATGATGAATTAATTATTAAAATTATCTAGTTCATCAATGTTGTGCTCTTTCCTGTTTTGGTAGGAAGAGATATTCTTTTTTCTTTTTTTAAAAAAAAATTATTTATTTGACAGAGAAGGAAGAACAGAGAGAGAGAGAATAGGCACACCACAGCCTCTGGCCACTGCAAACGAACTCCAGACCCATGTGCCACCTTGTGCATCTGGCTTACGTTGGTACTGGGGAATAGAACCTGGATCCTTAGGCTTCTCAGGTAAGTGCCTTAACCATTGAGCAATCTCTCCAGCCCTCCTTCATTTTTAATAAAAAGGAGCTATACACTCTCTCCCTGCATGCCGACTCCCTCAGAGCAGCTTTGAGATCAGTTCAATCCAGCCTTCCAACAATGCAACTATCAATGTCCATGTAGAGTTCAAGAGGCTCAACTCCAGCACAAGACACAACTCCACTCTACCCCTGTTAGCTTCTCCCTGACCCTGACCCCTACATTAGAAGCAGGAAGTCCTGGGGTTTCTTGGATGAGACCAAGCTAGAGGTCTGTCCCTAGATCTGGCTTTGAACTAGCTCCTGGTGCTAATGAAATATAAAAGCTGCCCGCCTTCTGTGTGTTCCTCTACATATACGCCACAAGACCCTTTGGCTTCCAGCCACACTCAGTGCTTCTTGTCCATGGTTTCTCTTTCCCCTCGAAGCTTCCACATTGCCCTTTGCCTGGATTCCTGTTCCCACCCATCCTGTCCCTCACTTGAATTGCTTCCAGTTACTTACACCTCCTTCCTGGACTCTATCCCTGTCCCTATCACCGTTAGGGAGCTCCTTACCTATGCTCAGGTCACCTGTTACTTGTCGTTAGCCTTATTTGAGCTGACAGTCACTTAGTCACTTCTTGGCCACTGAGCATCAGTAGTTTCAAACCATATCTTTCCTTTCTAAATCCCCCGTGCTTCACACAGAGGCTGGAAGTTGGCAGAAGACCCATAAATGATGAGTGATGAGATAGATGGTCAAATGTACCTCTGTGCACCTTCATTAGGATATTGCAATAATGCCCACTGGCCCATTCCACATCTCCTATTTTCATCTGTGATCCCTTCCACATTGTAACGACTATTCCATTAGGTGGCATAATGAGATTCCAGGGGCTTAGTTCCCTACATACAGAAGAAGCCGTGTTTTCTCAGACGAGCTCGCTTTTTGGTCCTAGTAACCTAAGCAAAGGGCTTTTCAAGTGAGATAATGTTCTGGGAGATATGGGAAGGGATACCAGGAGGGACACCAGCCCTTTTGCATCTCAACTGGGACCCTGAAGGGAGTCAGGAAATGTTCTTCCAGCATTGTCATGGGATGACACATTTACTCTGTTGCAGCTTTATAATCTCATGTTCTTACAAATTGGAAACCCAGGTGAATTCATCTTGAGACTTCAATTTAACGTTCAGTATTCCGATCATTAAATCTGTCTTGAGAAACATCTTTCCCAGGCCTGACTGGAGCTATTGTGTAGTCAGCATTGGCTCATATTTTCCAAGGTGAAGACAAAAGGCGAGGTCGGTGTGGAGAGCCTTAGATGTGATCTCTTCTTACCCATGTTAGTTGCTTCCTCTGAACCACCCTGCCCCAAGCAGATCTACCCTGCCTGGTACCATATGATCTCAGCTACTCCCCAGGACCTCAGGAGTTGAGAAGATCTCTGGAGCCCCTCAGGGAGCGGTTGCCGATGGGAAGATGGCATTCCTCTTGAGTAGCAAATGCCACTGGAAGACGCACCGCTCCAGTAAGAATTTCTTAACTAGGCAGCGTAGAAACAATGGCTGCTTCTGATCCACTATTCAAGTGATGGTCTGGGATGGAGAAAAAGGATGGAGGGTAGTTGAGATAATGAGACAATGGGATAGAACCTGCCATTTGCACCCTGAATCTGCTATCCTTTCTTTTTTTTAAAAAAAAAATATCATTTCTTGGGCTGGAGAGATGGCTTAGTGGCTAAGCACTTGCCTGTGAAGCCTAAGGACCCCGGTTCAAGTCTCGATTCCCCAGGACCCACGTAAGCCAGATGCACAAGGGAGCACACACGTCTGGAGTTTGTTTGCAATGGCTGGAGGCCCTGGCATGTCCATTGTCCATTCTCTCTCTCTCTCTCTCTCCCCCTCTTTCTCTCTCTCTGTCAGTTGCTCTCAAATAAATAAAAATTTAAAAATAAATCATTTCTTTACTTATTAATTATTTAAGAGATAGAGAAGAAGAAGGAGAGAAAGAGAGAGAGAATAGGCATGTCAGGGTCTCCAGTCACTCCAAACATATTGTCACCTTGTGCATCTGAGTCCTTAGGCTTTGCAGGCAACCTCTAAGCCATCTCTCCAGGTCCATGCTTCCTAAAACAATATTTTGATTTTTTTTATTAGAGAGGCAGACAAAGAGAAAGAATGAGTAAGTATGGGCACGCCAAGGCCTCCTGCCTCAGCAAACGACCTACAGATGCATGCACTACTCTGTGCACCTGGCTTTCTGTGGGTATTGGGGAACCAAACCTGGGCCATCAGGCTTTGCAAGCAAGCACCTTGAACTGCTGAGCCATCTCTCCATCCCCTGCCACGCACTTTTACTTGCTTCTCAACAATCCTCCATGTCACTCTAGATCAGTGGTTCTCAACCAGGAGTGACATTGTCCACAAGGAACATATGACCAAGTCTGAAGACACTTCTGCTTGTCATAACTTGGAAAGAATGACGTCTGTGGAGCAGAGCTCAAGCTATTCAAAAGGCTTCAAAGCCAGGAGTGACAATAACTGTCTACAATCTCAGAACCTAGAAAGGAGGATCACTAGGTTGGGGCCAGCTTGTGAGGCTTGTGAGATTCTGTTTCCAAACAAAAGAGGGGAGAGGGTTGGAGGGAAGGCTTAACAGTTAAGGCATTTGCCTGCAAAACCAAAGGACCCAGGTTCGACTCCCCAGGACCCATGTTAGCCAGATGCACAAGGGGGCACATGTGTCTAGAGTTCATTTGCAGTAGCTGGAGGCCCTGGTGAACCCATACTCTCTCTCTCTCTCTCTCCCTCTTTCTCTGTCAAATAAACAAATAAAAATATTTTTTAAAAGGGGGAGGGTTGCTTAAAGGGGGACCCTAACTCAGGCTTGAGGACCCAGGAAGGCTTCCTGGAACAAGTGTTTTCAAGATGTGCCCTGACACACAAGAGAAAATGAACCAGAGAAGGAAAACAAGGGTCCATGGCTTCCTGGGAGATCTCCATTCTTTTCCATAATATTGAGCTCAGTTCAGCATAATATATGGTTTCTGTAAATTTCTCTAGAGGTCAAGATTTTATTTTATTTACTTGAGAGAGGGAGAATGGGTCCACCAGGGCCTCTAGCCACTGCAAACAAACTCCAGACGCATGAGCCACCTTGTGCATCTGGCTTACATGGGTACTGGAGAACCTAACCTAGGTCCTTAGGTTTCGCAGGCAAGCGCCTTAACCGCTAAGCCATCTCTCCAACCCTAGGGGTGAAGACTCACATAGGTCGTCTCAATATCAGCCACAGCCCCCAGAATTCACAGCTTTCCTTTCTTCTCTGTTGTGCTGTACCCACTGAATATGGTTGGACCCCTCTACGTATGACCTGATGAAGTCTCCATCTTCTCTACCACATACCAACTGTCAGCGATCAGGCAATATCAGGTCTCCCACCCACATCATTCCCTTCAAAGTAACAAAGTTCTATTGTTCCAGAAACAGGTGAATCAGCAGCCAATGCAGTGCTGGTCTCTCCTTTGCCTGTTCATCTTAACATTCTCAAAGGTGGCCTCACATCGGCACAAAATGACAATTCTGACTTAGTCGTTATCAGCCCGAGCACAAGGATGTTCAAATAATTCTTCTCACGTGATCTGTAGCAGACAGCTTCAGGTTCGCTGAGATGAACTTTCAGACCAGACACAGTCATAGAGGAAGGGATATTTATTGGAGCTTACAGATCCAGAGGAAGTTCCATAATGGCAGAAGCAGCTGGCCTGCCTTCACAGGACCAAGCAGGGAGAGAGAGAAGCACAAGCCGAAAAGCCAAAAGCCACATAGCATACTTTAGGAACTCCAGCTAGACACTGCCTCCAGCAAGGTGGCTGCAAATGCAAACTACAAACAAAAAACTGAATATATTGGGGGCTATCTATTCAAACCACCACATAATCCAAATATACATCAAGAGTCTAAGGAGGAGCCGGGGAGATGGCTTAGCAGTCTAAGCACTTGCCTGTGAAGCCTAAGGAGCCTGGTTTGAGGCTCCATTCCCCAGGACCCATGTAAACCAGATGCACAAGGTGGTACATGCATCTGGAGTCCGATTGCAGTGACTGGAGGCCCTGGCATGCCCATTCTCTCTCTCTCTCTCTCTCTCTCCTCTTTGTCACTCTCAAATAAACAAATAAAAATAAACAAAAATTTAAAGAAAAAGAGTCTGAGGAGCACAAAGCCCTCTCCAAGCATGCTGGAACCCCAGCGCCAGTGAAGCAGCAAACTGGTGATTATTCCCCAAAACAGATGCAAGTTAGCTGATGCTCGCCACACAGGTACTGAAGGCTCTCCTCACTGACTTCTCAGATGCTCATTTTGCCTGTATGTGTCCACCAGCTGAATCTGGGCCTTTGCAGAGCTGACCATCTATCTCCCCGAGAGTGGAGCAATGCCATTGGCTTGTCCTCCCAAATGAGGTCTCTTAACAGCCCTCCATATCCTCCCCATCCACTCCATCCAACCCTGAAATAAACTTATTTCTTTTTAAAATTTTTATTATTATTTACTCACTAGAGAGAGAGAGAGAGAGAGAATGGGTGCCCCAGGACCTCTAGCCACTGCAAAAGAACTCCAGACGCATGCACCCCCTTGTACATCTGACTTAACGTGGATCCTGGGGAATCGAACCTGGGTCTTTAGTTTCACAGGCAAGCGCCTTAACCACTAAGCCATCTCTCCATCCCTAAATAAACTTATTTCTGTCTCCTTCATTAGGAAGGACTATTCTGATCATGTTCTCCTGTGTATTTGGAGCAATTCACAACAAACTTCCTGACCCGAAACAATATACAAGTTTAGTCACTTGAAATTCTGAAGGGCTGGACTGGGGAGACGGCTATTGGTAGGGCACTTGTTGCACAAGCATAAAGGCGTGAATTTGGACTCCCAGAATCCATAAAAATGTTGGATATGGGGGAGCATACCCATCCCCTCAGCACTGGGAAAGTGGAAGTATAGAATTCCTAGGGTGCCTTGGATACCTACATTAGCCAAATCCGTAAATTCTTGGCTCAGTGCAAGATCTTGTTGCAATAAACAAGGTGAACAGCCTTAGAGGGAGACACTTGACATTGACCTCTGGATTCCACAAGCACGTGCACCTGCACTGATACACATACAAGCACGCATGCACGCACACACGCACACACTCGCGTGCATGCGCACAACTGTCTGAAGGTCAAAGATCTGAAATGACTTTCACTAGGCTCCAGTCCAGGAATAAGTTGGGCTGTGTTCCTCCTGAAGGTTCCAAGAACAATCTAGTCTCAGCCCTGGCATGACCTAGAAGCATTTAAAATTCAGAAACATTCAAAATGCAGAGGCTGCCTGCATTTCTTTCTTTAAAAAAAAAAAAATCATTTATTTATTTGTAAGCAGAGAGAGAGAGGGAAAAAAAAAAAAAAAGAAGAGAGGCAGAGAGAGGAGACAAGAGAGCATGGGCAAACCAGGACCTCCAGCTGCTGCAAACAAACCCCAGATGCCCGCACCACTTTGTGCACTGGCCTACGCGAGTACTGGGGAATCGAAACCGGCTCATTAGGCTATGCAGGCCAGCGCCGTAACCACTAAGCCATTTCACCAGACCTGCCTGTATTTCTCCACACGTGGTCCTTTCTGCCATCTTCAAAGCTAACTCGGTATCATTTCCCATCCTCTTGTCTCTCCTTTCAACCTCTGTTTTCCCTGTCACAACTCCCACTCTAATTGCGGCATAGCTGTCTCGCTCTTCCAAACACTCCTGGGACCACACGGACTCGAGTTGACTGAGATGCTACAGAACAATACGCTCATCGCCGAACTGCTTGTGCCATGTTAAGAAGCATTCAGAGGGGCTGAGGAGATGGCTTGGTGGTTAGGGCGCTGGCCTGCAAAGCCTAATGAGCTGGGTTCGATTCCCCAGCACCCACATAAAGCCAGATGCACAAAGTGGTGCATGCACTTGGAGTCCGTTTGTAGTGACTAGAGACCCTGACATACCCATTCTTTCTCTCTCTGTCTCTCTCTCTTCTATTTTTCTTTCTGCTTGCAAATAAGTAAGTAAAATATTTTAGAAAAAAAAGAAACAGGGCTGGAGAGATGGCTTAGCAGTTAAGCGCTTGCCTGTGAAGCCTAAGGACCCCGGTTCGAGGCTTGGCTCCCCAGGACCCACGTTAGCCAGATGCACAAGGGGGCGCACGCGTCTGGAGTTTGTTTGCAATGGCTGGAGGTCCTGGCGTGCCCATTCTCTCTCTCTCTCTCTCACTCTCCTTCTTTTCTCTCTGTCTGTCACTCTCAAACAAATAAATAAAGTAAAATATTAAAAAAAAGAAACATTCAGAGATGATGAATTTAAATAATGACTGTGCCCCCTAAAGGTCCATGTATTGAGGACTTGATCCCTAGGGTAGCAATATTAGGAGGTGCTATAGACTTTTAAGAGGTGGAACCATATGAAAGGTTCTGTGGACATTGGAGGTGTGCCTGTGAAGCCTAAGGACCCCGTTCTGAGGCTCGATTCCCCAGAACCCACATAAGCCAGATGCACAAGGGGGCGCTCGCGCCTGGAGTTCATTTGCATTGGCTGGAGGCCCTGGCACGCCCATTCTCTCTCTCCCTCTCTTTCTCCCTCTGTCTCTCTGTCAAAATAAATATTTATAAACAATCAGAAGGTTGGGTGAGGCCAACACACTGAGTGACAGTAGCAATAGTGACTTTGTGCCACCGCCACAGCTATCTCTACTACCACACAGGACATCTGACGATATCTGAAGACCTATTTAGCTACCCTACTGGTGGTGGTGGTGGTAAGGGATGCCACGAAGGGGATGCTATGAAACATCTGGAAAAGCACCGGACATCCCCCCCCCCCCGCAACAAAGAACACTCTGACCCATGGCAGATTTGGCACAACCTCAAAGCGTTTAAAATTCAGAGTCCCAGGCTTTAGCCCAGAACTACTGAACTGGAAGATGCATTGTAACAAGATACTCAGTCACCTCAAATACACATTAAAGTTTAAAATGGGCCAGAGTAACGATTGCCATCCCAGGCTGCATGGTGAGGTCACCTAGGGTGCTTTTATAAAAGATAGTGATGTCTGAGCTCTACCAAAGGCCAATTAAACAATAAGCTCTGGGTGTTGGGAGCTAGCTATAACTATCTGTTAAGAGTTCTCTGGGGCTGGAGAGATGGCTTAGCGGTTAAGGCATTTGCCTGCAAAGCCAAAGGACCCAAGTTCAATTCACCAGGACCCACATAAGCCAATGCACAAGGGGAGCGCATGGGTCTGGAATCCATTTGCAGGGGCTGGAAGCCCTGGTGTGACCACTCTCTCTCTCCCTCCTACTTACTAAAATAAATAAGTAACTTCTTTTTAAAAGCCAGGTGTGGTGGCACATGTCTTTAATCCAGCACTTGGGAGGCAGAGGTAGGAGGATCAGTGTGAGTTCAAGGCCACCCTGAGACTACATAGTGAATTCCAGATCAGCCTGGGTTAGAGTGAGACCCTACCTTAAAAAATCAAAAAAAAAAAAAAAAAAAAAAAGCTGGAGAGATGGTTTAATGGTTAAGCACTTGCCTGTGAAGCCTAAGGACCCCAGTTCGAGGCTCGATTCCCCAGGTCCCACGTTAGCCAGATGCACAAGGGGGCGCACGCGTCTGGAGTTCGTTTGCAGAGGCTGGAAGCCCTGGAGCGCCCATTCTCTCTCTCTATCTGCCTCTTTCTCTCTCTGTCACTCTCAAATAAATAAAAATGAACAAATTTTTTTTTAAAAAAAACAGAGCTCTCTGGATTTTGCACCCAGGATGATGGAGACCCAGTGCCTTGTGATCTCTGCAGCTTTCCTCCACTGCACACGTGGTTGATGGGGAGACACATGGGCATTCATGGAGGGTGTCAGAACCACAGAATCAGTCTCAGGCTTCAGATAAACCACAGGAACCAGTATCGGCTTCAACAAGATCCTCAGGCGAGTTCTGTCACGTTAAACTTGAAGAAGAACCCGACAATAGTAGCTTGTCCTGTAACCCCAGCACTAGGGAGGTAGGAGAATCACAAATTCCAGACCAGCCTGGGCTAGAGAGCATGACCCAGTCTCAGAAAAAAGTTCAAGTAATGTCCCTATTAAAAGTATTTTTCGGGCTGGAGAGATGGCTTAGTGGTTAGGCGCTAGCCTGTGAAGCCTAAGGACCCCGGTTCGAGGCTTGATTCCCCGGGACCCATGTTATCCAGATGCACAAAGTGGCTCATGCGTCTGAGTTCGTTTGCAGTGGCTGGAGGCCCTGGGGTGCCCATTCTCTCTCTCTCTCTCTCTCTCTCTCTCTCTCTCTCTCTCTCTCTCTCTTTCATTCTCTCTCTGTCTGTCGCTCTCAAGTAAATAAACAAAATTTTTAAAATAACTATTTTTCCAGGCTGGAGAGAAAGATGGCTTAGCAGTTAAGGTGCTTGCCTGCAAAGCCCAAAGACCCATATTCAACTACCCAGATCCCACGTAAGCCAGACGCACAAGGTGACGCAAGCACTCAGGTTGCACATGCGCACAAGGCGGTGCACGTGTCTGGAGGACGATTACAATGTCCGGAGGCCCTGGCATATCAATTGGCTCTTGCTCTCTCTCTCTCTCAAAAAAAGTTCTCTCCCGCATGCCTTTAGTCCCAGCACTTGGGAGGCAGAGGTAGGAGGATTGCTGTGAGTTCAAGGCCACCCTGAGACTACATAGTGAATTCCAGGTCAGCCTGGGCTAGAGCGAGACCCTACCTTGAAAAACCAAAAAAAATTTCTCTCCCTACTTGAAAAAAAAATCCCTTTTTTTTTTTTTCGAAATATAAAACACAGGCTTTGCAGACACTATTCATTATACTCCTACATGGTGGAAAACTTTCTTAAACAATGCCGTCCTATGTCCAAATACTGCATACTGCATGGCTATATTTAGTCTCCTAGGTAGATCTTATATTCTAAGCAATGCCTAGCCTTCTGGAGCAAGCTTTTCTGAACAAAGTAATGTGTGAGAAAGCTCTCCCCCCCCACCAAGAGGAAGGGGTGTGGTTTCCAGTGAGAAACTTGGCCAAGACTTGGGAAAGTGAAGTCTGTAACGGAGGTACACCCACATTGTGCCAAAAGGAAGGGCGGAAGGAGTTATAGAAAGTAAAGTCAACCAGGAGAAAGCCTGGGACCCCCACTCTGGGTGGAACTGCTACTTCTGCATGGGGTTTCCCATGCAGAAGGGGTTCAGCAGGTATTGGAGGGTTAATCAGAGCAGGTAATAGGAATACATATAATCAAAATCCATCATCTACATGTATGAAATTGTCAAAAAGTAAAATAAAAGTTATATACAATTATGTGTGTGTGTTTGTGTGTGTGTGTGTGTGTGTGTGTGTGTGTGTGTGTGTGTGTGTGTATACTTTGCAGACTGGGGAGATCTCTCAGGGGGTAAAGTGATGACCTTGCAGGCATGAGAACCTGACTTTGATCCCCAGCACACACATAATAATGCCAGATGTGGGGCTGGAGAGATGGCTTAGCGGTTCAGTGCTTACCTGTGAAGCCTAAGGACCCCGGTTCGAGGCTCGATTCCCCAGGACCCACGTTAGCCAGATGCACAAGGGGGCGCACGCGTCTGGAGTTCGTTTGCAGTGGCTGGAAGCCCTGGCGCACCCATTCTCTCTCTCTCTACCTCTTTCTCTTTCTCTGTCACTATCAAATAAATAAATAAAAATGAACAAAAAAAAAAATAATAATGCCAGATGTGGCAGCACGTGCCTGTAATGTCAGTGCGTTGGAGGCAGAGACAGGAGACCCCCCGGAGCTCAGTGACCAGCCAGTCTACCTAATTGGTGAGCTCTAGGCCAATGACCGATGTTTTCTCAATAAGATGATGTTCCTTGCTCCTAACCATGTCACCTCTAGCTAAGAATGTTACTTCATTTTATAGAGGTAATTGACTTGAAGAGAAATCTAAGGGTGAGTGCTAATCCAATATGACCAGAGTCCTTATAGAAAACGAACATTTGGAGAGACGCAGGTAAAAAAAAAGTCATACTATATGAAGAGACAGAGGGGGGGGGAAATGGCCATCTAAAATCAAAGGCAGAAGCCAACCTCATAGACACCGTTTTAGGGTTCTGACCTCTAGAGCTATTAGACAACAAATGTCTATAATTTAAGCCACCTAGTTTGAGGCACTTGGTTATGGGAGCCCTAGGAAAACTAATACGTGACTTTATTTCAAAAGAAAAAGAAAAAGGAAAGACCAGGGCTGGAGAGATAGCTTAGCAGTTAAGGCGCTTGCCTGCAAAGGCTAAGGACCCAGGTTTGATTCCCCAGGACCCACATAAGATTCTTCTCTGGTCACTACCACAGGGACCCAACTGGCCACAGAGGAATGGAATTTGCTCATCACTTTTTAAAATCTATTATTATTACTATTATTATTATTATTAGCAACATATTTTGCATGGATACATCATGTGTTGGTACCCTCTTTTCCTTTGTCCCTGACCCATCTCATTAGGGGCCCTCCTCAGTGGGGTTGCAGGTATTCCCCATGAAGCTGTAGTTTATGTGTTATGGGAGCAGCAGTCAGTTATTTGTTGGTGGGGGGGGGGGGAGGTAATGCCTCTAGGCATGATGTCTCAACCTGTGGCTCTTACAATCTTTCTGCTCCCTCTTCTGCAAAATTCCCTGAGCTGTGGTGGCTGAGTTTTAAGTCTGCTTCAGTGATGAGCTCTTCGGAGCCTCTGGATCTCGGCTTTGGTAGGTGCTGAGTGTCCTCAGCGTCTGTCTCCTTCACCCTGGTGCTGATTGTCAGGTTCAGCATGGAAACAGCTCTCATGCTGAATCTGATAATCACATCTCTTTTTTTACAAAAGCCTTAGTGGTTTTCCTGTAAGAGTTAGCACACTTCTTTGGCCCCATTCCTGGCGATCTTGTTAGCTATTAGTCAAAGCCGGCACCTTCAGTGTGAAACGCCTACATTAACGCACCTACAAAGAGTGCTTTCATTTTGTTTCAAACAAAACCTTTTTAGGGAAAATCAAGCATACTCAGAGGCATTCCTGTTGTCATCTTGATGACCACAAGCTGCATATGCGTCAAAGATTTCCTGTCCACCATTTCAACTTTTTGAACAAGTTCTCCATTGTCCTTGTGAGCTGAGCATATTCAGTAGAATGTGTCTTCCCATAAAGGGCTTTCCTATATGAATACATACAGAAGCTCCAAATAAATTCCCTGTGCTTCCTTTATTTAAGGAGGGCATTGCTTTGGGACTAGCTCCCATAAGTGCTTTCCTACATGAATATATGCAGACTCCGCAAATAAATTCCCCATGTTTATTTTATTTAAAGAAGACATTGCTTTGGGAACAGCTCCCATGTTCTCCTGATCTGCTATAGGGGGTAAATCTTTCTTAGGAAGTCTTATTTCTTAACTAGGTTTTTTTTTTTGGTGTGGGGTGGGGGGAGGGCTTTGAATTTACCGAGATGTGAGCCCATTGCATTTGGTTGTAGCCATAGAATTTGACAAAGCTTACTTGTACCAACTGGTATATATTTTTTAAATTTATTTATTTATTTATTTACTTAAGAGAGAGGGAACAGGACAAACAGAAAGTGAGTGAGTGTAGGCTTGGCAGGGCCACATGTCACTGCAAATGAACTCCAGACTCATGAGCCACTTTGTGCATCTGGCTTTACATGGGTACTGGGGGATTGAATCTGGGCCATCAAGCATTGTAAGCAAGTGCCTTTAACCACTGAGCCATCTCTCCCCTTTCTTCCTCCTCACAAATGAAGAAAAAATGCAATGAGATTTTCAGGGAAATGGATGAATCTGGACAAGATTATACTAAGAAAGGTAGGTAACCCAGGCTCAGAAAGTCAAACACCAAGTGTTCTCTCTCATGGGTGGAGCCAAGCTTCAAATGTTTAGGTTTGTATGTGAGTTGTTTTAAAACAGTACAATGGACTCTTGTGCACCCTTTAGTTAGATTTATCAGTTGTTAGCCCTGCTCTTCCCCACTCTTTCCTTTTCTCACTCCCCCTGCCCTTGTATATAACTTATAGAGATGTAGCTCCTTTTTCTTGAACCATTTCAAAATCAGTTACAGATTTCACGAGCTGTTATCACCAATGCCTTCTTCCTATTATCTCCTGAAAACAAGGATAATCCAAGAGAGAAATTTCAGTTTAATCAAACACCAAACTGATTCACTTTAAGTCCATGTTGCATCAGGTTCGCTTTGCTGGAAGAAAACACACAACCAAGAGCAGCTTGTGGGAAAAAAAAAAAAGGACTTATTTTGGCTTAGAGACTGGAGGGGAAGCTCCATGATGGCAGGAGAAAATGATGGCATGAGCAGAGGGTGGACATCACCCCCTGGCCAACATAAGGTGGACAATAGCAACAGGAGAGCGTGCCAAACACTGGCAAGGGAAAGCTGGTTATACACCCATAAGCCCACCCCCAACAATACACTGCCTCCAGGAGGCGTTAATTCCCAAATCTCCATCAACTGGGAACCTAGCATTCAGAACACCTACAATTTTTTTTGTTTGTTTGTTTGTTTGTTTTGTCGAGTAGGGTCTCACTCTAGCCCAGGCTGAACTGGAATTCACTATGTAGTCTCAGAGTGGCCCTGAACTCATGGCAATCTTCCTACCTCTGCCTCCTAAATGCTGGGATTGAAGGTGTGCACCACCACACCCGGCTCAGAACATGTTTTTTGTTTGTTTGTTTGTTTTTTGGTTTTTCGATTTTTCAAGGTAGGGTCTCACTCTAGCTCAGGCTGACCTGGAATTCACTATGTAGTCTCAGGGTGGCCTCGAACTCACGGCGATCCTCCTACCTCTGCCTCCTAAGTGCTGGGATTAAAGGTGCATGCCACCACGCCTGGCCTCCAGCTCAGAACATGTAAATTTATGTGGAACACCTGAATCAAACCACCCCAGTCAGGTACCTGTGCCCTAATCCAACCCTCCATAAGAAATGGCTCAGGAGGCAAAATTCCAGCTCAGAGTCTATTGCTCTGAGCTAGGGGCATTCTCAGAAAAGGGAATGGAGGGGAGGGTACTCAAAAATAATTCTGTTATACCCTGACTACATTTAAAAATCCCTTTTAGAGGGTCAGGCGTGGTTCTGCATGCCTTTAATCCCAGAATTTGGGAAGCAGAAGTACCATGAGTTTGAGGCCACCCTGAGATTACATAGTGAATTCCAGATCAGCCTGAACTAGAGTGAAACCCTATCTCAAAAAAAAAAAAAAAAAAATCCATTTTAGGGCTGGAAAGATAGCTTAGCAGTTAAGGTACTTGCCTGCAAAGCCAAAGGACCCAGGTTTGATTCCTCAGGACCCATGTAAGCCAGAGGCAGAGGCATAAGGTGTGCCACATACGCCTGGAGTTCTTTTGCAGTGGTTGAAGGCCCTGGTGCATCCATTCTCGCTCTCTCTCTCTCTATCTATCTCTCTATCTATCTTTCTCTTGCATGTGTAAATAATAAAAATAAAACATTTTTTAAATTTTTTTGTTTATTTTATTTATTTATTTGAGAGCAACAGACAGAGAGAGAAAGAGGCAGATAGAGATAGAGCGAGAATGGGTGCACCAGGGCCTCCAGCGACTGCAAAGGAACTCCAGACGCGTGTGCCCCCTTGTGCATCTGGCTAACGTGGGTCCTGGGGAATCGAGCCTCGAACCGGGGTCCTTAGGCTTCATAGGCAAGCGCTTAATTGCTAAGCCATCTCTCCAACCAAAATAAAACATTTTTTTAAAAATCTTTTTTAGACTAATGTGAATATACAATATCATGAACCCTCAAGACTGTCCATGAACAGCTGAAACTGCAAAATGAAAAATCCACGGCTGTCAAAAATCTACTACGTTTCACAGTGATCCAAATCTACCCTAACTACACGTCTACAAAGTGGTCTGCTGCTGCACACTTTCAGTGATAGAATACTGATCTTCAAAAGTTCAGTAATGGCCAGGGTGTGGTGCCACAGGCCTTTAAATCCCAGCACTCGAGAGGCAGAGGTAGGAGGATCACTTGGAGTTCAAGGCCGCCCTGAGACTACATAGTGAATTCCAGGTCAGCCTGAACTAGAGTGAGACCCTACCTCGAAAAACAAATCAGTAGCTACGAACACATAATGAAATAACCAGTAGTCATTTAGTAGGCACTCACTGTGGTGGGCGGCATGTTAAGTATTTGTTTTCTCTACACTATTCACTTCCATCCTCATAAAACTCTGTATGCTATTGATATTGGGATTAGTAGGGGACTGGTTACATGATTGGTAGATTTAAGTAGTAACTGCACTTGTGTTTTTCTGATAGGCTTAGGATGCTGGGGGGCAAAGCTGGTGGGCAGGGGCTAGGGGAATTTCAAGCATATTAGGTAACCTTTATTGTGATTGGCTATGTGTATTTGAGGAACTTAAGCAACTTATGACTATAGAAATGTATGGCATAAGGGCTGGAGAGATGGCTTAGCAGTTAAGCACTTGCCTGTGAAGCCTAAGGACCCCGGTTCGAGGCTCGGTTCCCCAGGTCCCACGTTAGCCAGATGCACAAGGGGGCGCACGCGTCTGGAGTTCGTTTGCAGAGGCTGGAAGCCCTGGCGCGCCCATTCTCTCTCTCTCCCTCTATCTGTCTTTCTCTCTGTCTCTGTCGCTCTCAAATAAATAAATAAATAATTTAAAAAAAAAAGATTTAGAAACGTATGGCATAAGCAGTTTGTGATCTTTTTTCAGTAACTGTTAAATTCCTTTTTAAACCTTGCTGGGAAACAGAAACTTAGGCCTACTGGTGACTCTGAAGCCTGTCCTGGCATCCGTCTGGTTCCTGAGTCCTTCACTAAGGAGCGAAAAACTTAGAGCAAAAAGAAGCTGACTTGAACGGCCAGCAAGTTGCAGACTTCCAATAGTCCAGAAGCTGTTGGCTCAATCAGAACCCCTGTATTCAAATGCATATCCATGTCCTAGCGCTGAGGCCATTTTTTTGCCTTGTCTGTATTATAGGGAGAGACAGTTAACAACAAGAATGGAAATAGTTCCACTACTATAACCAGATAGCCTCAAAACAACTCTTATCCCTGGTCTACAGGAAGCTCCCTAGACACTAACCTCCACAGAACTGTCTCCTGCCACTTAGCACTATCTCTGAACGGTGGCCCTGGATACTCCAGGTTCAACTGAAAGGTCACATGCAGATAAAGGAAGGTTGGAATGAAACCTTTCCTTCTAATCACTTTCTGGCCTGGACAACAGCTCAAGAATGGAAGTCTCTGGGTGCTGAGTCAGCCTGCAGGAGGTGCATTCCCACACACCAACTGCTTACCTTGCAGGATCTTTTTCACAGCTATGTCTTGACCATCCAATACTTCTTTTTTTGGCGGGGGGCAGTTCGAGGTAGGGTCTCTGGTGCAGTCAGGTTCGCATTGCTGGTAGACATCACCCAACCAAGAGCAGCTTCTGGGAAAAAGATTTATTTTGCCTTACAGGCTCGAGGGGGAAGCTCCACGATGGCAGGGGGAAACGATGGCATGAGCAGAGGGTGGACATCACCCCCTGGCCAACAGAAGGTGGACCACAGCAACAGGAGGGTGTGCCAAACACTGGCATGGGGAAACTGGCTATAACACCCATAAGCCGGCCACCAAAAATACACTCCCTCCATGAAGCATTAATTCCCAAATATCCATCAGCTGGGAACCTAGCATTCAGAACACCTAAGTTTATGGGGGACCCCTGAATCAAACCACCACAGTCTCCCTCTAGCCCAGGCTGACCTGGAATTCCCTGTGTAGTCTCAGGGTGGCCTCGAACTCACGGCGATCCTCCTATCTCTGCCTCGCGAGTGCTGGGATTAAAGGCGTGCCCCACCACACCCCGGCCCAATACACTTCTAATTACCCTTACTTACCCTGATAGTCACAGAATGTCAGCTCTCAGATATTCCTAATCCATAGGTTGATAAGTACATTGTACTCCTGCCTCTCCAGGTCCCTTCCATATGCTTCACCTCACTGCTGGAGTCTCCTGTGTGCAGTGTGTCTGTCCTGTCTCCTTAAGGACCTGGGAGAGTGACAAGGACACCAGAGGTAGGTAGAGAAACATTGCTCTTTCCTGACATTCACCCCAGTGGACTGGAAATAGCTCAACATAATGAGCTCTTCCCAATGTCACTCCTTACCAGGGCACCACACAGATCACTTTTAAAGCTTTTCTTAAGCCTACTTATATTTTCTAGTTTATATGCAGCAGCATGCGTCCCAAAGCCCTCTCTCTGCAGTATGAGTGCTGTCTGCTGCTACCCACCTCAGCTATACTGTTTCAAGCTTCCTCAGATTCCTTCTAATAGATGCAGCCTCGTCTCAGAGTGAGTCCCTTAGTGAAGGGAGTAGGTATTAACCCCTGCATTAATTGGCTCAGGCTACTTGGAAAAGAAACACGCCGCTATTAGTGAAGGACATATGTTCATGGCAAGAACGCACGACAGGGCTGGAGAGATGGCCTAGTGGTTAAGGCGTTTGCCTGCAAAGCCAAAGGACCCGGGTTCGATTCCCCAGGACCCATGGTGCGCCAGTGTCTGGAGTTCCTATGCAGTGGTTGGAGCCCCTCACGTGCTCATTCGCCCTCATTCTCTTTCCCTTTCTCTGTCAAATAAACAAATAACTAAAAATAAAATACTTTAAAAACAAAAAGAATGCATGACAGTATGAACCAGGGAATCACATCATCACAGAGTAAATAAGGAGTATTTCAACACTGAAGAGCAAAATGGCTTTCACCAGCCAGGTGTGGTGGCATGAACCTTTAATCCCAGCACTCGGGAGGCAGAGGTAGGAGGATCGCTGTGAGTTCGAGGCCAACCGGAAACTACACAGTGAATTCCAGGTTAGCCTGAGCTAGAGTGAGACCTTACCTCAGGTGAAAAAAGAAAATGGCTTTCACCGACTGGGCCAGTTTAATCATCATCCACTGATCTGATTGGTCAGGACCTCAGTCTTGTTCAGCCTAAGCTTACGAGCTTTTGATTCAAGTAGCAATGCCTTGCCCATCATTAATGACCAGGATCACAGAATAAACACATGGTAAATGAGCATCATTCACCAAAAAAAAGCTGGAAAGCCGGGCATGGTAGCGCACGCCTTTAATCCCAGTGCTCGGAGGCAGAGGTAGGAGGATTGCTGTGAGTTCGAGGCCACCCTGAGACTACATAGTGAATTCCAGATCAGCTACAGCAAGACCCTACCTCAAAAAACCAAAAAAAAAAAAAAAAAAGAAAGAAAAGAAAGAAGAGAAAAAGAAAAAGCTGGAGAGGTTTCACAATCCATCTTCTAGTTTGTATTTTCTAATTTCTTACACTATATACACGTGTGAAAGTGTCATAGTGAAACCCATTATTATGTATAACTAATAATAAATTTAATTAATAAATTTAACATATTGAGAAATAAAAAAAAATCTGTTTTGTAATTTGAGTTTCCTAGATGCAGAAAAATAAATGCTGAGGCCACTGATAAACTGTGAAGGTGAATTGCAAGCCCCATTGTCAGTGTGAGTACAAAAGAGCTTACACAGCAGACCCAAGACATCTAGGCTTAGAAGGCCCTGCCTACAAGGTTGTCTATGGTTTGCATGAGGAAAATTGCATTCAGCAGGGTTCCCCCCCCCCCCCAGATATTTATGCTAACACTTGCCTACTTCCCAGCATCTGGAATTCTAGTATGCCGTAGGCAGAAAGGTGGCTAAGCAATCAGCTCCCACTAAATCCCTGCAGGCACTGAGTCCCTAATGAGTCTGCCAGTTAGACAACACTTCACACATGCTAAGCCCTGCCTGGAAGAATTAAACAGCCTGTGTGGCTCAAGGCAAGAGAAGTCAGGAACTTTCACTGGTCTCTGTGTCCTTGGTCTTCCCCTCTGGTGACGTGGCTTTGTGTCCTTTCGCTGTGATGAATCATAACCACAAGCAGGCCTGTGGGCTAAGTCCAGAGAACCTTCCCAGAAAACCTGGAGGTGGTCTTGGGGACTCCCCTCCCCCCACAACACACATCCGATCAGGTCTATAGATACTCATTTTCCATTTACACCAAAGTAGCATATTTCCTCACATTAAAAAAAAAAAGAAGCCAGGCATGGTGGCGCATGCCTTTAATCCCAGCACTCGGGAGGCAGAGATAAGAGGATTGCCACGAGTTCGAGGCCACCCTGAGACTCCATAGTGACCCTACGTCAAAAAGCCAAAAAAAAAAAAAAGGGCTGAGGGAGGGCTTACTGAGTAAGGTGTTTGCCTACAAAGCCAAAGGACCCAGGTTTGATTGATTTCCCAGGAACTACGTTACCCAGATGCACAAGGGGGCACATGCGTCTGGAGTTCGTTTGCATTGGCTGGAGGCCCTGGCACACCAATTCTCTCTCTCTCTCTCTCAAGTATATAAATTAAAATTTATATATATATATATATATATATATATATATATATATATATATATATACTGGGAATATATATATATATATATATATATATATATATATATCCTCTAAAGCTCTCCCCTGAAGAACCATGACATAAGTCATTACAAATAGATATTCACTAAAGCTGTTTAATTTACAATAACTTGAAAGAGTGGGCTTGCTTTGGAAGTAACCCTAAGCAACGAAAAACGAGGTCAAAGAAGAGATATGGAGGAAGCTGAAACCTGAAAGGATTGATCTGCAGCTTGGTGGCAGCATGTCTACAATCCTCGAAAGCCAATAGAATGAGCATTTTTGGCCACATCCACCCGTTCTTAATGAGCTGTATGTATTCTTTGACTGCGTGACCCTCATGCGCAGGCCGGTCCCTTTAAGTAACGGCATCTAGTCCATCTATTTTTAGATTTCAGTGGTGAGTTAAAAATAATACCTGAGGGTCTGACAGAAAAACTGTCCTTGCTCCAAAGTGCCTGATGGACTCCAGACCCCAGACCCCAAGAGAATCTTAGGGAGGTGTTAGGATGCATGTCAGTGATGAGGCTGCTAACAGAATGTTCCCAAAACCAGGCAAGGAAAGGCATTTGCTTTTCGGTGGTGGGGGGGGGGTTGTTAGCATCCTACTTCTTCTCCTAAGAGCAAGAGTAGGCGAGAGAAGAGAAAAATAAGGTATTAGAGGAAAGGAGAAAAACCAGGTATTTGAGAGAGGGACACTAAACTAAGGGAACGAGAATGGACAGCCCCATCCTCAGTGCACTTTGCAGGAGAGAAGATGCTGTCTGGTATACCTCAATTTGCAGCTGAAGACACCCTTCGCCGGGCTCTGACTAACAGCTTAAGCAGTCTCCACATAAATTCTAAAGGCGCTTGTTCATGCCTATGCATGGACTAACGAAGGAGATGTCAGGGAAGGCGCTTGCCTGTGAAGCCTAGGGACCCATGTTTGACTCTCCAGATCCCACATAAGCCAGACACACAAAGGTGCGGCAGGTGCAAGGTCGCACATGCCCACTAGGCGGCACAAGCGTCTGGAGTTCTATTGCAGTGGCTGAGGCCTTAGTGTGCCAATTCTCAATCTCTCCCTGTGTCTGTCTGTCTGTCTCTCTCTCTCTAAAAATAACATAATAATAAACAAATAAAAGTAAAAAATATTTTTTTAAAAGAGGAAATAACCTACAACTGGCCAATGGTGTCCTAAACTGGGAAACAGGCCAAGCATGTGACCTATTGACTGACAATAGATATTGGTGGTTTTAGTTGCCAAGTGCCCCTTGTTTGGAGAACTTCTCTAATACATGTGAATTGTTAAGACTTGATGGCCTTTCACCTCCAACAGGACTCCAGAAGGAGTTTTCCAGCTTAGTTCCAGCTGGATTTCTCCATACATAAATAAAAATAGTATTTTTTAAAAACACAAATACTTACACACTCAACTAACTAACAATATATATATATAGGCGTCCATATTGCTTATTCACATATCTTTGGTTTTACTTAACTCTCTGCCTAGCCCTTCTGTCCTCCTTCCCCTTCCCCTGCTTAGACCCTTCCATGTCCATTAAAAAAATAATAATAATAATCTCGGGCTGGAGAGATGGCTTAGCAGTTAAGCGCTTGCCTGTGAAGCCTAAGGACCCCGGTTCGAGGCTGGATTCCCCAGGTCCCACGTTAGCCAGATGCACAAGGGGGCGCACGCATCTGGAGTTCGTTTGCAGTGGCTGGAAGCCCTGGCGTGCCCATTCTCTCTCTATCTATCTGACTCTTTCTCTGTCTGTCACTCTCAAATAAATAAAATAAACAAAAAATTTTTTTTAAAAATCTGCCAGGAGTGGTGGCACACGCCTTTAATCCCAGCACTCGGGAGGCAGAGGTAGGAGGATCGCCGTGAGTTCGAGGCCACCCTGAGGCTACAGAGTGAATTTCAGGTCAGCCTGGGCTAGATTGAGACCCTACCTCAAAAAAAACCAAACCAAAACAAAACAAGTCAATTTTCTCACAGTGCTGGAAGCTAGAATCTCCAAGTCAAGGGGACAGTAAGGCATTCCCTCTGGAGTTTCCAGGGACATTTGTTCCTTGTCCAGATCATCTTTTGGTCCCTGGCTTGTGGTGGTAGCACCCAGTCTCCAACTCC
This sequence comes from Jaculus jaculus, assembly GCF_020740685.1. NCBI lineage: Eukaryota > Metazoa > Chordata > Mammalia > Rodentia > Dipodidae > Jaculus > Jaculus jaculus. Next base: position 161,470,746 of record NC_059105.1, read on the forward strand.
ACGTTCCCATGTCCTTCCCCTCTCCTCTTGTGCGTCTCTTCTCCTGCTCTTCCTGTGTTCAATCCCCCTCTGCCTCTCTTTTATGAGAATGCACATAATTGCCTTTCGGCTCCACCCAGATAACCCAGGCCACGGTCCTGTACTCAGGATCCTTCACTTAATCACACCTTTGACATATGATATTCATTCTTCTGCCATATAAGGCAGCGTCTGCTGGTTCTGGAAAACTAGTATATCTCACAGGGCCATTTTTCAAACCGCCACAAGTTCACATTTGAATCCTGGAGGCTTTACTTAGTTCTGGTGACTCTTCCTTCAGCCGCAGGAGCCACCAAGGCCCCTCATCAGCCAGAAAGTTCCCTGTTGCCTTAGATAAGCTTGAGGGGCCCAGTGACTTGTGCAAGAGGTACCTTGAGTCATGCCGTCCTATGTCAGCAACAGACTGTGCAGCCAGGAAGGGGCACTGAGCTGTGGGTAAAGTGCCCACTCTTCTGCTCAGACTTAAGAAAATCACTTCTTTGCCAGTTCTTCTATTAGGCTTAAAGGATGAGGGTCTGTTTTCACCTCTTCAGTGAGGCAGGACAGATGGCTGATGAAAAACAAGCAAGGTATTTAGAAAGAAATGGAGTACTGTTACCTGAAGTGCAATGAAAGCATGCGAAAGGAACTGGCAGGTCTGGAATGACATTTAAAAATTCTAGTAGTGAGGGCTGGAGAGATGGCTTAGCGGTTAAGCGCTTGCCTGTGAAGCCTAAGGACCCCGGTTCGAGGCTCGGTTCCCCAGGTCCCACGTTAGCCAGATGCACAAGGGGGCGCACGCGTCTGGAGTTCGTTTGCAGAGGCTGGAAGCCCTGGCGCTTCCATTCTCTCTCTCTCCCTCTATCTGTCTTTCTCTCTGTGTCTGTCGCTCTCAAATAAATAAATAAAAATTTAAAAAAAAAAATTCTAGTGGGCATGTCCTCCATAGCCTGAGGAATTTACTTTAATTTTTATTTATTTATTTGAGAGAGAGAGAGAAAGGAGAGAGCGAGGGAGAAAATGGGCACTCCTGGGCCTCCAGCCACTGCAAAAGAGCTCCAGACACATGTACCACCTTGTGCATCTGGCTTGCGTGGGTCCTGGAGAATTGAACCGAGGTCCTTTGGCTTTGTAGGCAAGCACCTTAACCACTAAGCCATCTCCCCAGCCTGAGGAGTTTGTGATTAAGCTTGCAACTTAAGTCTCCAGCAGGCAAAGCTCTGCTGGAGGAGGTGTCCCTGGGGGCGGATCTTTAGTACAGCCTTATCAGGTGTGTTCAGAGGCAGTTTTTAGCTCTGACTGTTGGTGCTTGCTGACTGGTGTTGGTTTTTCTCTCTCTGCTGTGGATGCATGGTGTTGCAAGCCAGCATCTTCCACCATGGTGAAGCCTCCCCTGGATTCCGTCAGCCTGAAATAAACCCTTCCCTCCCATAAACCACTTCAAGTCGGGTATTTGTCCCGGCAACAAAAAGTAACTTTGAGCTGGGCGTGGTGGTGCATGCCTTTAATCCCAGCACTCTCTCTGTTATCAGTTGTGATGGTGCCATTTTCATTTTATTTTTTTATCTGACAGAGAAAGACGGGGTGGAGAGAGAGAGAGAGAATGGGCACGCCAGGGCCTCCAGCCACTGCCAATGAACTCCAGACACATGCACCCCCTTGTGCATCTGGCTAACGTGGGATCTGGGAATCAAACCTAAGTCCTTTGGCTTTGTAGGCAAAATGCCTTAACCACTAAGCCATCCCTCCAGCCCATCCATTTTCATCTTTAATTTTATTAATTTATGTCTCTTCTCTCTTTCTTTTGGTCAGATTTGCTAAGGGTTTGTCAATCTTGTTTATCCTTTCAAAGAACCAGTTCTTTCTTTCATTCATTCTTTGGATTATTTTTTGTTTGTTTGTTTGTTTCTATTTCATTAATCTCTGCCCTAATCTTTATTATTTCTTCCTGTCTACTGATTTTTGGTTTGCCTTATTCTTCTTTTTCCAAGGCTTTAAGGTGAAGCATTAAGTTGTTTGCGTGTGACCTTTTTAATTTCTTCCTTTCTTTTTTTTTTTTTTTTTTTTTTTTGTTTTGCAGGGTTGGATCTCACTGTAGCTCATGCTGACCTGGAATTAACTATGTAGTCTCAGGGTGGCCTCGAACTCACAGCAATCCTCCTACTTCTGCCTCCCAAGTGCTGGGATTAAAGGTGTGCACCATCATACCTGGCTATCCACCTTTCTAATTTCTTAATATAGGCACTTAGAGCTATAAATATACCTCTTAGGACTGCCTTTATTGTGTCTCAAAGGTTTTGGTATGTTGTGTTCTTATTACCATTTAACTCTATGAATTTTTTGATTTCCTTCTTGATTTCTTCACTGACACATTCATCATTTAGTAGTATATTGTTTAGTTTCCATGATTTTGTGTATGCTCTATAGCTTTTCTTGCTATTGATGTGTAGTTTGATCCCATTGTGATCAGATAGAGTACAAGGAATTATTTTAATTTCCCTGTATTTGTTCAGATTTGCTTTATCCTAATATATAGTCTATTTTAGAGAATGTTCCATGTGCTGCTGAAAAGAATGTATATTCTGCAGCATTTGGATGAAATGTCCTGGATACATTTGTTAGGTACATCTGTTCTATGACCTTTTTAATTCAGATGCATCTCTTTATTTTCTGCCAGGAGGACCTGTCAGTTGATGAGAGTGGGGTGTTGAAGTCACCCACTACAACTGTGCTTGGTGTTATCTGTGACCTTAGTTCTAATAGCATTTGTTTGAGGAAGTTGGGAGCCCCTATGTTAGGTGCATATATGTTTAGTATTGTAATATCCTCCTGTTGGAGTGTTTCTTTAATCAATATAAAGTGACCTTCTTTATATTTCCTAACTAAATGTTGGCCTGAGGTCTACCCTGGCAGATATTAGGATAGCAACCTCTGCTTGTTTGCTAGGCCCATTTGCTTGATAAACCATTTTCCAACCTTTCACCCTAAGATACTGTGGTGGTTTGATTCAGGTGTGCCCCATAAGCGTAGGTGTTCTGGATGCTATGTTCCCCAGCTGATGGCAACTAGAAATTAAAGCCTTCTGGAAGCAGTGTATTGTTGGGGAAGGCTTATGGGTATTAAAGCCAGTTTCCCCATGCCAGTGTTTGGCACACTCTCCTGTTGCTATTGTCCACTCTATGTTGGCCAGGGATGATGTCCACCCTCTCTGCTCATGCCATTGTTTTCCCCTGCCAATGTGGAGCTTCCTCCTTGAGCCTGTAAGCCAAAATAAACCTGTTTTTCCCATAAGCTTCTCGTGGTTGGGTGATTTCTACCAGCAATGAGAACTTCCTGATTGCAACAGTAAAGTGGTACCGAGAGTGGGGGTGCTGCTAGACACCTGACTGTGTGGTTTTGGCCTTTTGGGGTTGATTTTCAAGAGGAATGTGGAAGAATTTGAAACCTTGGCCTAAGAGATGCCTTGCAGTGCTGTAAGTATAGCTTGATGCACTATTCTGGTCAGAGCTGCAAGACTTGAATGCAGTAAGAACTATGGACTGTGATTGGCTTATGAGGGTGAGAAAGGGCTTTGATTGGACTTGGCTAGCAGTTTGTGTGAAGCTTGCTATTATGCCAGGGTCCTGAGAAGTTATGCGTGGTTGCTTTCCATAGAAATGGACTGGTGTGAGCAGAAGGTTGTGGCTCAGAAAGAAAAATCTTTGGGCTTAAACTGCTGGCCGCTCACCTGAAAATTGTTTGAGAGATTACAACCATTGAGGCTGGGCCAGCTGACCTGCACTGGGGCAACAGAAAGAATGTAGACTCTTTTGAAGGGTCCTGAGCGCTCAAGGAGTGTCCTTGTGATAGTTTGAATAGATAGCCCCCAATATATTCAGTTCTTTATTGTTTGTAGTTTGCATAAGCTTCAATAAATATCCTTTCCTCCATAACTGTGCCTGGTCTGGAAGTTCATCTCAGCGAACCTGAAGCTGTCTGCTACAGTCCTGTTCTTCAAAGTCTGCTTTATTCCTCCCCTGGATTAACAAATTGGCACTCTACCTGGTATTATGGAGTATAAGAAATGCAGGAAAGAGAGGGTCATTGAGTTTGCAACACCATCTTGTATTTTGGAAATGGCCATGGGCAATGTGAAGCAGGTTTGCTGGATGCCTGCATGGAGACCCAATGGGACGATGAGGATGAACTATGGATTGCAGGGAGACCCAGTGGAGATGCCAGGACCATGAGATGGCTGCTAAGGAAAGCTGACAGCCCTGGATGAAGTTTCCCAGGACTGTGAGTAGCCGAGCTGGAGGGGCAGAATTGGAATGCCAGAGACTTGTTGCTGGTTAGAATTATTGGACTTAGAGATTTGTCATCACTAACTAGAGTTGTTGGACTTGAAGCTACACAACTTGATGTTTGTCCTGATTGTTTTAACTCTAGTATTAGTTGAATATTTCTTTGCTATGCCCAATGACATCTTTTGTAGTATGAATATTTATTCTGTGCCATTATTGTTTTTTTGAGTTTGTTTTTGGCATTATTGCTCAGTTAAAAGATTGTGGACTATGGGGATGCATGAACATCATTGGAATTGATAAAAACTATGGAGACCCTTAAAGATGGATGAATGCATTGCATTTTACATCAAGTATGGTTATCAGTTTATGGGGGCCAGGGGTGGAACGTGGTGGTTTGATTCAGGTGTCCCCCATAAACTTAGGTGTTCTGAATGCTAGGTTCCCCAGCTGATAGCAATTGGAAATTAAAGCCCCCTCATGGCAGTGTATTTTTGGGGGCGGGCTTATGGGTGTTATGGCCAGTTTCCCCTTGCCAGTGTTTGGCACACTCTCCTGTTGCTGTTGTCCACCTGATATTGGCCAGGGGGTGATGTCCACCCTCTGCTCATGCCATCATTTCCCCTGCCATCATAGAGCTTTCCCTTGAGCCTGTGAGCCAAAATATACTTCTTTTTCCCAGAAGCTTCTCTTGGTTGGGTGATTTCTACCAGCAATGAGAACCTCCCGACTGCAACAAATAGTGTCTATCCTTTGTAGAAAGGTGAGTTTCTTGGAGGCAACAAATTGAAGGATCCTGCTTTTTAACCCAGTCTGAAAACCTGTGTCTTTTAAAGTTGGGGCATCAAGGCCATTGACATTAAGAGTTAGTATTGAAAGGGGTGTATTCATTTTTGCCATTTTTCTTGTTTTGTAGTTCTTCTGGTTTTGCCTTTGCTCTCTTGTATTAACTAGTGTTTGAGTATAGTTTGTTTTTTCCAGGTTCCTTATATGTGTGCTTTTCTTTCTCTTCAGCATGGAGGATCCTTTTAAGTATTTTCTGTAGAGCTGGTTTTGTCTTCAAATATTTCTTTAGCCTGCTTTTGTTGTGGAATGTCCTTATTTCTCTGTCTATTTGAACGGATAGCTCTGCAGGACAAAGTGTCCTTGGTTGATGGTTGTGACCTCAAGTCCAGCTACTTCTTTACTTATTAATACTTAGAACACCTTTTTAAAATTTTTTAAAATATTTTATTTATTTGCAAACATAGAGAAGAGAGGAGAGAGAAAGTGGGGTAGAGAGAGAATAGGTGCACCAGGGCCTCCAGCCACTAAAAATGAACTCCAGATGCATATGCCACTCTGTGCATCTGGCTTTACACAATTTCTGGGGATCAAACCTGGGTCATTAGGCTTAGTAGGCAAGTACCTTAACAGCTGAGCCATCTCTCCAGTCTACATTTTTGATTCATTAGAAAAATAATAACAAACTCAGTGAGAGTGATGTCATCACTTTATTCAGAAAATATTCATTTATGTGGGTCCTGGGGAATCGAACCTGGGTCCTTTGGCATTTAAGGCAAGTGTCTTAGCCACTAAACCATCTATACAGTCCCAATCTATTTTTTTTTAATTTTTTTTTTGTTCATTTTTTATTTATTTATTTGAGAGCAACAGACACAGAGAGAAAGACAGATAGAGGGAGAGAGAGAGAATGGGCGCGCCAGGGCTTCCAGCCTCTGCAAACGAACTCCAGACGCATGCGCCCCCTTGTGCATCTGGCTAACGTGGGACCTGGGGAACCAAGCCTCGAACCGGGGTCCATAGGCTTCATAGGCGAGCGCTTAACCGCTAAGCCATCTCTCCAGCCCCCAATCTATTTTTATATTTGTTTTTTTCTGGGGGTTAGGTGGGTCTGAGATAGGGTCTCACTCTAGCTCAGGCCGGCCTGGAATTCATGATACAGTCTCAGACTGGCCTTGGGCTCATGGTGATCCTCCTACCTCTGCCTTCCAATTTCTGGGATTAAAGACGTGCGCCAATACGCCCAGCTATATTAGGTTTTATAACTGTCAGAGTCGGACGAGCAAACTCATTGCTATGGATCGAATTACATCCACCCAAAATTTGTATCTTGAAGCCATAGCTCACGATATGACTATCACTGAAGAAATAATTAAAATTAACTTAGGTCATTAGGGGCAGTGCTAATCTTCCAGCAACACTGGTATCGTCATAAGAAGATAAATAGGCACCCGGGGAAAGAGGACCAGCAAGAAACAGGATCATCTGTAAACCAAGGAGCGAGGCTTCGAAAGAAACCAACGCTGTTGGATTCTGGGGTGTCTAGTGCCCAGAACTGTGAGAAATGCATTGCTATTGTTGAAGCCACCTGCACAGTACTCTACCCCAAGATGAACGCACTCACAGGTGCACATGGATGTAGACGGAAGACGTGCACTGTTCCTTAACCAAATTCAAACATCCATCCCCCACCCCCGCCCCCGCTCCTACAAATCAGTCTTGCAAAGGGTTTTGTTCAAATTTGGCTGGCAAATTTCCATCACTTATTCTTCAACTACATTTTGGGGGGAACTGATGAGATGGTTCAGTGGTTAAAGGGGCTTGCTTGCAAAGCCTTCTGTCCCCGTGTCAATTCCCCCAGCACTCACATAAATAAAGCCACTGCAAAGTAGTGCGTGCATCTGTTATCCCAAAGCACCTGTGACAATGGGAAGTAGAGCCAGGAGAATCTGAAGCCTACCAGCCAGCCAATCTGACCTTCCCTTGCAGTCTGGTAGTTTGTTTGTAGCAGCAGCAAAAAAAACAAAAATCTCAAAGAACGCAGAGCAGAGACACCTCCACAATGTTGTCCTCTGAACTCCGCATGCACATCCCTTACATAGATAAGTAAATGTACACTTCTATATTTTACTGGTAAATTCATAAATCACTGGTAGGACTTTATTCTTTAATATGTTTTGTTTTGTTTTGCTAGGTAAGGTCTCGCTCTAGCCCAGGCTGACCTGGAGCTCACTGTATAGTCTTAGAGTGGCTTTGAACTCACAAGAATCTTCCTACCTTTGCCTCCTGAGTGCTGGGATTGAAGGCATGCGCAACCCCACCCGGCTGGCAGGATTTTAGTTGGCAGGATTTAAAATATGTATTTTTATTTATTTATTTGACAGAGGAAGAGGGAGGGAGAGAGAGAGAATGGGCGCACCAGGGCCTCCAGCCACGACAAACAAACTCCAGATGCGTGTGCCCCCTTGTGCATCTGGCTAACATGGGTCCTGGGGAATTGAACCTGGGTCCTTTGGCTTTGCAGGAAAATGCCTTAACTGCTAAGCCATCCCTCCAACCCTAGTTGGCAGGTTTTTAAAGATGACAATGTGCATCTTTGAAAGTCTTATGAACCACATTTTCTTTATTTTGAACAAAATTGCCCATTATAAATCCTGTCTGAGTATCCAATTTCAAAATGTGTTCTCCAGAGCACATTTTTTTTTAAATTTTTTTTTTAATTTATTTATTTGAGAGCGACAGACACAGAGAGAAAGACAAATAGAGGGAGAGAGAGAGAATGGGCGCGCCAGGGCTTCCAGCCTCTGCAAACGAACTCCAGATGCGTGCGCCCCCTTGTGCATCTGGCTAACGTGGGACCTGGGGAACCGAGCCTCGAACCGGGGTCCTTAGGCTTCACAGGCAAGCGCTTAACCGCTAAGCCATCTCTCCAGCCCCAAGAGAACATTTTTTTCAAACAGCAATTGCTCTATACTTAAAAAAATATATTTTCTTAGCCGGGTGTGGTGGTGCACGTCTTTAATCCCAGAACTTGGGAAGCAGCAGTAGATGAGAACCGTGAGTTCAAGGCTACCCTGAGACTACATAATGAATTCCAGGTCAGTCTGGACTAGAGTGAAACCCTACCTTGAAAAACAACCAAACAAACATAAAACATTATTTTTCTTTCTTTATATGACAGAGAGAGAAATAAGCAAGGTGGATGGGGGTGGGAGAATGGGTGCACCAGGGTCTCCAGCCGCTGCAAACTAACTGCAGATGTATGCGCCTTGTGCATCTGGCTTACATGGGTCCTGGGGACTCGAACCTGGTTCCTTTGACTTTTCAGGCAAACACCTTAACCGCTAAGCCATCTCTCCAGCCCCGCTCTATCCTTTCTTTCTTTTTTTTTTGGTTTTTCGAGGTAGGGTCTCACTCTGGTCCTGGAATTAACTCTGTCATCTCAGGGTGGCCTTGAACTCATGGCAATCCTCCTACCTCTGCTTCCCGAGTGCTGGGATTAAAGATGTGCACCACCATGCCCAGCTACACTTTCTTATTAGCATCACTTTCTGCTTTGAGGTGATCAATTGTGTGCGGACTTATTCTAACCTAATTGGTAGCATTCTTCTTGTTGTTACAGGACAAGTAATTGGGAACAGCTATCTTTACGTTAAAAAAAGATGCATATTTTCAAGTTTAACAACATCTAGGGCCCCTGTTCCTAGATCATCTGTGAGCCTCAGTGGAGACCAAATATTCTCAGAGTCGCTTCTTATGTCATTACTAAATATTACAAATACCCTACCATATTTAGTGCATAACATTTGTCAAATTAATCCTCCCAGGGACTTTCTGTCACACGCTATGCAGCTCCAGAGCTCTGCTTTAGGGGCTCTGCTACAAAAGTTGCCCTGAAATCTTCACATCTGAGCCTGCCTGTGGGCCCAGAACCCGTCCCCCCCCACCCCATTCACAGCAAACCACTCCTTGATTTTCGTTCTCACATCTCCTTCAGAAAAGATTGTTTTCATTACAGATGCAATGTCATATTAACGATGTATCTCTCCGGGTATAGCTTTTCTCAGCTCCTCACATAAAAACAATTCTTTGTGTATTTCATTATAGAAACTGAGTGGGGCAACCCTGTAATAACCTAAGGAACATTTGAGACAGAGCTATTATTTTTATTCACTGCACACCGCGTTTCCCACAAGGTGTCATCTGCCTTAATATTTGGAGTTTGTTTCTTTTCTGCATATATGCATATCTACACTGTCATCCCTGTGTTTCCAGGCTGACTCCTATGGTACCAGTATCCAAGAATAATCAGTATTTATGCATTATATGCAGCGTTTACCTATATCCTAGTGTGTATCTTCCCATGGACTAGCTTAAATCGTACCTACATTACTTACAATGACCGATGAAATGTAAATGCTATATGTAGCTGTTATGTAGCATTGTTCAGAGAACAGGAAGAAAAGTGCAATTTTTTTCTGAATATTTCCTATTTGTAATGACCCAAAGGTATGGAAGACCAATAATCCCAAGGGTGAACTGACAAAGTATTTATCTTGTCTTAAAGTTGTTCTTTGAACTTTTTCTCTTCCTCCTTTTCTTCTTTTTTTTTTTTTGTGGGAGGGGTTCTGAGGTAGGGTCTCACTCTAGCCCAGGCTGACCTGGAACTCACTCTGTAGTCCTAGGCTGGCGTTGAACTCACAGTGATCCTCCTACCTCTACTTCACAAGTGTTGGGATTAAAGGCATGTGCCACCATGCCTGGCTCTTTTTCCTTTTTTGTTTTTTTCTACTCTTGTTGAATAAAGCAGGAAGACAATTATTTTCCACAAAGGTAGGTACTTTGTAAGAAACCTGAACGAAAGTCTCTGAAGACTTGAGTGAAATATTCTAAAGTATGAAATTGAACATTGCATGTTTTTAAACATAACTTTAGAAAGGATAGGCTTGTCTTTGTATGCTAGATACCTAGATCCTGAAGATCACACTGATTCAACGGGTTTTTTTTGGTTTTTTGAGGTAGGCTCTTGGCCTTGAAATTCACTATGTGGTCTCAGGGTAGACTTGAACTCACAGCAATCCTCCTACCTCTGCCTGCCAAGAGCTGAAACTAAAGGTGTGTACCACCACGCTCAGCTCAATATAGTTTTAACCAATATGTCAAAACGCACTTCAGATGAGGATACCACCGGAACTAGGAAGAGAGTTGAGCAACTAAGGACATTTACTTGCAAAGCCTGCTGGCCTGGGTTCAATTCCCCAGCCACCCATGTAAGCCAGCCACAAAAGGTGGTGCAAGCATCTAGTGTCCTTTGGTTTGCAGTTGCAATAGGCTCTGGCATACACAACACACACAGACATTGGGGGGGAAAAAAAAAATATATATATATATATATACATGTATTTTGGTTTTCAAGGCAGGGTCTCACTCTTGCCTAGGCTAACCTGGAATTCACCACAGAGTCTCAGGATGGCCTTGAACTCATGGCGATCCTCCTACCTCTGACTCCTGAGTGCTGGGATTAAAGATGTTCACTACCATGCCTGGTGAAAATAAATTATTTTAAGTCCATTCCGAGCTGAGAGATGTTCTGCAATTAAAGGTGCTTGCTTATAAAGCCTGTCAGCCCAGATACAGTTTCCCAAAACCTATGTAAAGCCAGAAATAGCCCCTGGTGGTGCAAGTACCTGGTATCATTTTTTTTCCCTGGTGGCAAAAGACCCTGGTGGGCTCACATGCACACACAATAAGCAATTGCAAATGCTTTTAGAGCTGGAGAGGTGGCTTAGCGGTAAGGTGCTGGCCTGTGAAGCCCAATGACCAAGGTTCAATTCCCCAGGACCCACGTTAAGGCGGGTGCACAAGGTGGCGCATGAGCCTAGAGTTCCTTTGCAGTAGCTAGAGGCACTGGCATGCCCCTTCTCTCTCTCTTTCTGTCAGCCTCTTTCTTTCTCTTTGGCTCTCAAATAAATAAATAAAAGCCGGGCGTGGTGGCGCACGCCTTTAATCCCAGCACTCAGGAGGCAGAGGTAGGAGGATCGCCGTGAGTTCAAGGCCACCATGAAACTCCATAGTGAATTCCAGGTCAGCCTGGGCTAGAGTGAGACCCTACCTCGAAAAACCAAAATAATAATAATAAATAAAAATACCTTTTTAATAGGCATTTTGCCGAGGATACCACTAGGAGTGATCAGTCTGATTTTGTGGGGTGTTGGAGGGGTGAGCTGATTGTGTTTTGCAGTGCTGGCCTCCAGCTCACCAGCAGGCAAAGTGAGGCAAGCTCTGTGTCTTCCCTAACTCCCACCCCAGTCCCTGAATTCATTTTTCAAATCGCATTCTTGTTACTTTTGAATTGTTTTATTTATTTATTTATTTGCAAGCAAAGAGAGACAGATACATCCAGAGAGAGAGAGAGAGAATAGGCATGCCAGGGCCTCTAGCCATTGCAAAATGAACTCCAGATACAATGTGCCACTTTGTGCATCTGGCTTGACGCAGGTACTGGGGAACTGAACTCAGGTTGTGAGGCTTTGCAGACAAGCGCCTTAACCACTGAGCCATCCCTCCAGCCCTCCCTTTGGATTTTTGATTGACTTATCATCAGATATCTGATTTTCTTATTTATTTATTTTTTATTTAATTTTTTTGTTTATTTTTATGTATTTATTTGAGAGTAACAGACAAAGAGAGAGAGAAAGAGGGAGAATGGGCGCAACAGGGCTTCCAGCCTCTGCAAACGAACTCCAGACGCGTGCGCCCCCTTGTGCATCTGGCTCGCGTGGATCTGGGGAATCGAGCCTCGAACCGGGGTCCTTAGGCTTCACAGGAAAGCGCTTAACCGCTAAGCCACCTCTCCAGCCCACAGATCTGATTTCCATGGCTTTCACTGTGTTGCTGTGGCAAACAGTAAACTCTTTTCAGAAGTAGGAAACATCAGCTTTACCCTTTTCTTAGCAGTAGGAAAAAGCTTTACCCTAAATTGGTGCTGTTCTAGATGAAATGGCTTCAATGTACTTTAGTTAAAAGTAGACACTATCATATGTAAATCCACTTAAGTGGGCACACTGCAGTACATCATGGTCTGGTAAAAGGAATCAGCTTCTGTTAGTCCCTTGCTGTGGAAGAACACCCATTCTTCCCTCATAGCATTGTCCTATAGGGTTTAACTCATGACTCTTTTTGTCAAGGTAGGGTCTCACTCTAGCCCAGGCTGACCTGGAATTCACTAGGAGTCTCAGGGTGGCCTCGAACTCACGGCAATCCTCCTACCTCTGCCTCCTGAGTGCTGGGATTAAAGGCGTGCGCCACCACGCCCAGCAGTTTCTATATATATATTTTTGCTAGTGTTTGTGTGTGTGTGTGTGTGTGTGTGTGTGTGTGTGTGTGTGTGAAGCATGTTTTGTGTAGGTATGCTTGCAGCACCTGGGGGCCAAAGGATGACACCAAGTGTTCTTCCTTATCGCTTATGGGGACATTTCAATGAGACAGGCTCTCTTCCTCTGAACACTGAGCTGCAGTTTTCAGAAGCTCTGGTCTCTGCTCACCACAGGACTAGGGTCACAGACCTGCCACACTCAGCTGCTCACCTGCGTCCTGGTGTTGCAGTCAGCTCCGCGTTGCGGGGGGGGGGGGTGAGCATCCAAGCCCACACGGGTCATGGGAGGGGTGGCTTCATCTCAGCGTACAAATCCAGGGGAAACTCCATCAATGGGGGGAGAAGCTGTTTCCTTCCAGAGACCCACGCAGAGACAAAGAACCGCAGCCAGGACACACCAGCAAGCAGCAAGCAGGATCTGCCAGAGCTCAGATAGCTCTCACCTTTGGGTGGGAATCAGACCCACTCCCCAGACATACCTTAGGGCTGGACCCTAGGATCTGCCCCTAGTGACACCTCCTTCAGCCAGGTGCCTGGAGCTGCAAGTGACAAGTTTAATTGTCATAAAATACCAGGGCCTCTGGGGCCATACACTTATGCTATCCCATTCAAACTGCCACACCTGGGGAATCAAGTTCAAGGGGGGTCTCAGGCCCTCTCAGGGCCCCGTGCTTCTTGTACCTTTTGAGCCAGGTCCCTGGCCCCAACTTCTATTTTTTAAAAAAAATTAGTTTTTTAAATTTTATTTTTTTTAATTTTTTTTTAAAATTTATTTATTTGAGAGTGACAGACACAGAGAGAAAGACAGATAGAGGGAGAGAGAGAGAATGGGTGCGCCAGGGCTTCCAGCCTCTGCAAACGAACTCCAGACGCGTGCGCCCCCTTGTGCATCTGGCTAATGTGGGTCCTGGGGAACTGAGCCTCGAACTGGGGTCCTTAGGCTTCACAGGTAAGCGCTTAACCGCTAAGCCCTCTCTCCAGCCCAATTTTATTTTTATTTGAGACAGTGAGAGAGATAGAAACTGGGTGCACCAGGGCCTCTAGCTACTCCAAATGAACTCTAGATGTTATACACCACCTTGTGTATCTGGCGTATGTGGGACCTGGAGAATCGAACCTGGGTCCTTAGGCTATGCAGGCAAGTGCCTTAACCACTAAGCCATCTCTTCAGCTCCAATTTCTATTTTCACATATGTAATAAATTAAAAGGAGTTGTAGTATTCTTTTAATTTTTTTTTATTTTGCGTGTGTGTGTGTGTGTGTGTGTGTGTGTGCATATGTTGCCACTGCAATCAAATGTAAGATCCTTGGACCACTTTTTTGCATTTGGCTTTACATGGGTGAGTAAGGAATTGAGCCTCAGGCCAGTAGGCTTTGCAAGCAAACACCTTTAACCCCTGAGCCATCTCCCCAGGACCCTAACATTTCTTTTCCATGATTTTTGGAAACTGTCCCCTCATGGATGGCAGATTTCACTATGTGAGTTATGGGCTCACCACTGTCACAGACATTGCCTGTCAGCTCTGAGCCTCTATTCTCTGTTTCTCTTGTCAGCATCAGTCTGATCCTTTGGATGGTTTCAGGCAGTTTGGCCAGTCACAGTGATCAATTTGGAGATATCAAGAAGCTCACTCTGGGACTGGGCATGGTGATACACACATGTAACCCCAGCACTAGGGACGCTGAGGCAGGAGGACTGCAACTTTGAGATCAGCTTGTGCAATACAGTGTGATTCCGTCTTAAAAATAATTAAGTCAAGAGCCGGACGTGATGGCGCACCCCTTTAATCCCAGCACTCAGGAGGCAGAGGTAGGAGGATCTCCGTTAAGTTCAAGGCCACCTTGAGACGACATAGTGAATTTCAGGCCAGCCTGGGATAGAGTGAGACCCTACCTTGAAAATAATAATAACAATAATAATAACAAAGTCAAAATAGAAAGTAAAGAACAAAGAAACTCAACTTGGATTTTATAAAGCTTATCTTAGGACTTTTGTAATACCCCCCCCAAAAAAGAGGCTACCCACATGGCCAATGCTACGGTCAGTTTACCATCTTAACAGCATAAACTGGAGTTGCCAGGAGATACCTTGAGCCCAGAGTGACTGCTGAAGGTAGAACAAAGAGATAGAAGACATTGACATTTGACGACCTTATTTGAACTCTCGGGTGAAGACCCCTGGACTTCTTGGCTAGATGGGTCCACCGGTTCCAGTTAACCGCTCCTCTCTGCATCTAAGTCAGCTTCTCTGTTATCCGCAGCCAAAAGCAACCCTCACTGGCGCTGGAGTCACCACCCCTCTGCTGTTCACTTCGCTGTTTCTGTTTGCTTGTCGCAGAGTTAACCGTCCTCTGAGTCAAAAGCAATCACGTGCACAAGTGTTAAAAACGCAGTGCAACGGTGTGCTATAAAATGCCAAGATGTAAAGCGATATTACCAGTTGTGTAACCTTGGGGAAAATATTTGCTTATTAGAAGAAGGAAACCATACAATACTATCTTTCGGTTTGTTGCGACAGTTAACTAAAATAAAGCTTGCTGATGCTATCGGAGTACCTGGGACATATTCCCAGCGGTGACTCAGATGCAAAGCAGATCGATAAGCAATAGTGGCTGCCTTTTATAGAAGCCTGCTATCTATCAGGCAGGCACATTTTATAACGCATCTCTTTAAATGTCTCAAGCCCTTAAAGACATGATCATTGCCCTCTGTACAGATAGAGGAACCTAGGTTCCCAGAGAGCAGAGGTTAGCGGCTATCAGGGCAGGCCCGTGCTCCCAGTACTTGGGAAGTGGAGGCAGGGGCATCATGAGTTCAAGGTCTTCCTCAGCTACACAGTATGTTCTAGGTCAGCCTGGGCTACATGTCTCAAAAAAAAAAAAAAAAAAAAAACGGGCTGGAGAGATGACTTAGCGGTTAAGGCATCTGCCTGCAAAGCCAAAGGCTCCCGGTTCGATTCTCCAGGACCCATGTAAGCCAGATGCACACGGGGGCACACGCATCTGGAGTTTGTTTGCAGTGGCTGGAGGTCCTGGCATGCCCATTCTCTCTCACACACACATAAATAAATAAAATATAAAAAGAAACAACAGAGAGGGGTGTTGTGGGGGGGGCAGTGTTAGTTTGACCTTAAACCTCATATACTTTCTACTATGATAAGCTGTCAAGGAAGGGGCTAAAGGTGCAATGTCACTAATCTTGGAATCTGAAAACGTTTTAAAATTCTAATTATGGACGGAAGAGGGGAGCAAGGGCAGCTTTGAGGGGCGCACAGTGTTAGGAGCGACGGCGGAGAGGGGCAGAAGCAAACTTCACACAGAGCAGCTCCCTTCCTCAATGCTGGCATAAAGGAGAATAGTGGAGAAGGCCCTCTCCGGTCTACTCATCTCATTACCTTACCAAGGGGGCAGGGCTGAGCTTCCAGAACGAGGCACTCAAGTACAGGGAACAGCGCTGTGTGGTTTGCCTCTGCCTGTGACTGGGGCACGTTGGGTACCACGCACAGTCCTAGGCTCTAAGGGCAAAGCCATGAGGCAGAGTCATGGGAAACACAGTTGACTCGGTTCTCCATCAGCGTGGGCCCTGCGGCTAACGCCCTGGATTCTGTACTTGCACAAGGCACCTGGGTGCTATTTTGAAGCTCCCCGAAAACCTCACCAGCAGGTACTGAGCAAACCTAGGTAGAAGAGTGACTATGTCAAGTTCAGAGAACACCTTGAACATTATCCCCGTCTAAGCAGGAGTATGGTGGAGTGCACCAGAAGACAGATGTTTAGGCCACACCAGGTAATAAACGCCTTACCAAAAAAAAAAAAAAAAAAAAAAGGCAAGCCTGGCGTGGTGGCGCACGCCTTTAATTCCATTTAATTCCAGCACTCGGGAGGCAGAGGTAGGAGGATCGCCGAGAGTTCGAGGCCACCCTGAGACTCCATAGTGAATTCCAGGTCAGCCTAGGCTAGAGTGAGACCCTACCTCGAAAAGTCAAAAAAAAAAAAAAAAAAAAAAAAAGAAGGCAGAAAGGCCTGGAGTGGTGGCGCACGCCTTTAATCTCAGTTCTCAGGAGGCACAGGGAGGAGGATTGCCATGAGTTCGAGGGCACCCTGAGACTACCTAGTGAATTCAAGATTCAAGGAAGATCAGGCAGCGGGTGTTGTGGAAGAGACAGAAAGGGGCGTAGGGCTGAAGTGGTGGCCACATTCGCCACCGAGGGAGCATGAATGTCTGCCTTGAGGAAGGGGACATGAGCCTAAAGGGGTGCGCAGATCTCAGCGGAAACCCGCCCCTTCTGGTGACATCCTAGCTCTGAGATAAGGAGGTAGGTCTTGCAGGTGAGCAGAGAACCCTGACCTGGGGAGGTAAAGCTCAGTATCCAGATGTTAGACGTGGGGCGGCCAGGCAAGCAGGTTTATTCTTGGTGCCAGTGACAGGGAAACTCTGGGCAGGAAAAAAATAAAGGCATAATTTAGGGGATCAGTACCCTTACAAAGGTGACACACCTTTGACCCCCGAGGGGGAAGAAGTGGATGGAGACGGGCGGTCACTAAGGATGACCTGGGTGAACACAGGTCCCTGGTGAGGGGTGGCTGGAGGAGAGAAAGAGGCCACAGCCCCTGGGGTTGCAGAACAAGGCTGCAGACCCACCCTGGACTCAGCATCTTCAAGAGCAAGACAAGTCAGGGGCACCGTTTCTCCCCCACCCCTCACTTCCAGGAAATCCACAAAGGGTCCACCAGTCTCTGGCCCCTGTGCCCAGCTCCCTTGAGACTGGGCAGCATTGGCATGGGGCCACCCTCGTCCTTGGGTTCCTCTGAAGCCCCCCACCCCCCCCCACTCTGTCCCTTTGCATAGTGAGGGGAGAATGGAGCAACTCCGTTTGCCCAGGCAACAGCAAAACGCCTTTTCTTCCCGGTTCGAGTCCCGGCCCCGGTGTGGGAGAGTTTTTTTTGGGGGGGGGGGTGGAGGGTGTAGAAATGCCTCCCTACCTCCAGGGTACCGCCCACCACCGCCGCAGCCCGGAGGTGGACTTGGGCCTCGGTGGCCGCTCCCCTCCCCTCCCTTACCACCCCCCCCCCACCCAGGGGTGGACGTCCCGGGGCCCCGAGGGGTGCAGAGCAGGGATTGGGGGGGGGGGATGCGGGAGGAGCACGCCGCAGAGGAGGGAGGAGAACGGGGAGGAGCCGGGGCAAGGCGGGCCGGGAAGGAGGGGTGTCGAGGGGGGCGGCGAGTCCAGGTCGGACTTCCTCCGCGGCTGGCTGGAGCTCGCTCGCCCCGGGGAGCACCCCCTCTTTGCATCGCCGCTGCAGCCGTGCGCGCGCGCGCCCTCCGGACCTGCACCCGAGCACGGTGAGCGGGGCGCGGGGTGGGGCGGGGGGGGGAGATCGGGGGGCTCGGGGGTGAGGATTCCCCCTCCTATATATACACACACACACACACACACACACCGCCGGAGAAGTTTCTGGGCCTTCAATTCTCGCTCTCTTGTCCTCTGCAGATGTGGAAGCGCTGGCTCGCCCTGGCCTTAGTGGCCGTCGCGTGGGTCCACGGCGAGGTAGGCTTCGCGCATCACGGCGGGTGGGCATGCTGCTCTTTCTTCCCGGCCGGGATCTGGGGGTCCCTAGCACGCGGTTGGGGAGATGGGGAAGTGTTGGGGTTTGCGGGGGGGGGGAGGCGGTGTTGGGGAAGGGTGAGCTCGGAGCAGAAATGCTCCTTCACAAACTTCAACCTCCAAATCCAAAAGTACTTCGGGTTCCCCCTCCCAAGGCGGGAGCCACCACCCGTCCCCCACCCCCTCCGCGCGCGCGCGCCCCCACTGCGGAGGGAGGTTCCAGGGGGGATGTTGGGGGGACACACCCCAGGCGGTCCCCGGAGCCAGCGAGCCGCGGAGTTCAAAAAGACGCCTTGAGTTCTCCCCTTCGCTTCAGAGGAAATTGAGAATAGTTGGGGGGGACGTTTCCTTTCCAAGTCTGTCTCCTTTGGGGGGGGGGCGGGAAGGTTGGAAAGATTTTTCCCTTTTTTTTTTTTTTTTTTAAAAAAAGCAGGAAAATGAATTTTCCTTTCTCGTTTATAAAGTGAGATCGTGATTTCCCCTGGAATGTCTTTTCTTCTTTGTAAAGTGCCCTGGGTGTTGCGTTATTTTCTGGGCCCTGTAACAGCCTTCTACACTCTAAAATTTCCCTTTTTGTACTCACGTTGGGCAAGTGTGAGAAATCTATGTCTCTACCCTCTGTGGGGCTCCGGTTTCCAGTGAGAGCGTTTCAGCAGTTTTTTTTTTTTTGGGGGGGGTGGGTTTCCTCCCCCGTTCTTTTTCTTTTTGGTAATGTTTTCTTTTCAACTCCGGTGACCTTCCTGAGACACTGCAAACAAACCAACAAACCCTTTGCTCACAAGCCCCTCCATTAACTCAAAGGTTTATGGACAGAAAATAAACAATTCTAAATTCCCTGGGCTCTAGTCTCCAGAAAAGTGAGGTCAGAAACTAAACATTTGATAATTGTGGCTGGAAATGTGGAAGGAATTAAAAAGCATGAGAGAGAAGAAATGGAATGTGCATTACAAAAGAAATAGCTCTCTGGTGGGTGGTTTATAGTCCCTCTCAGAGTTTCCCCCCCATATTACAGCTTCGCCCCACCCTTTACAGTTTGACTCTGCCCCAGAATTCATAAACGCCCAGTCTTCACGACTTAAAAAAAAAATAACATTGTACTGAAGTTTCATTTAATTCACAGTTGAGATTGGTACAAGCTATTTTTTTTCTTCCTGTAAAATACAAATAACTAGCATGTATTAGGTATCTACCACATGTTGTAATGAAATTATTATTTTTTAATGATAGAGAAACTGAATCGGAGAAGTTCATGCAACGGCTCTGATGCCCTCAGCCTCAGTGGTGGGGTAGGATTTGAACTCAAGCCTCTAAGCTTGAGACATCAAGCTGTTAATTGCTAACCTACCCCGCTTCTGAGCACAAAGGGGTAATATGTAACCATACATTTTGTGTCTCAAATATTGACTTGCATCATTTACTTTTTAAGTGCCCCAAACCCTGTTAGGTAGGTTTTGCTTCCCCCATTTATTAGAGCAATTTAAAGAAACTCATTAACTTGTCCAAGGTCATACAGCTGTCTAGTTCTGGAGCGGGAATTGAACCCAGCTCTGTCTACTTTTTTTTTCTTATTTTTAATATATTTTATTTATTTGAGAGACAGAGAAAGAGAGAGGTGGGGTGGAATGGGCGCACAGGGCCTCCAGCCACTGCAAAGGAACTCCAGACCCATGCGCCCCCCCCCCCCTTGTGCCTCTGGCTAACGTGGGTCCTGGGGAATCGAACCGGCATCCTTTGGCCCTTTGGCTTTGCAGGCAAACGCCTTCACCGCTAAGCCATCCCTCCAGCCCTCTGTCTTACTTTTTGAGCCCTCCTTGAGCTCCAGCCTGCTTCGCATCCATTTGTTTAAATTGCAGGACTTACCCCTTCCGTTCCCCCGCTTCTGCCTTCAGGTATGGCTGTGGCTCAGTATGCACCAGCTAGTGGAGAAAATGGCTCTGAAGTGGGGTGCTGACAAGGAATAAGGACACAGCTTT
Source organism: Jaculus jaculus (assembly GCF_020740685.1). NCBI lineage: Eukaryota > Metazoa > Chordata > Mammalia > Rodentia > Dipodidae > Jaculus > Jaculus jaculus. The sequence goes on from NC_059105.1 coordinate 161,490,783, forward strand.
TAATCACCCCAAGACTGAGAGGCCCCAGGTCTAGGATCTGTTCTAGTCAATCTGCAACTACGCACCCTTCTCCCCACCCCCTGCACTGCAGGAAAAAGCGCACCCCACCAGGAAGTCCCCCAGCAGCAATTTCTACCCGAGTTCCCAGGCAAAGTCAGCAGGGAAAAGAGGCAAAAAAAAAAAAAAAAGGGGGGGGGGAAGTGCTGAGGCGTGAAAACTGAGGGAACCGGTGCAGAAAGGAAGCCCTTAGGTCACACCATGGGAACAATGAAAAGTGAGGGGTACACTTGAGTGAGGATGCATTTCGTGATTCTAGTTTATTAAGGATTATTATCCTGTAGCCCATCCAGCCTTCGTTGACTTGTCCTGCAGTAACAAAAATGGCAAGTTTTTGTTTTTTTGATATTTTCGAGGCTGGGTCTCACTCTAGCCCGGGCTGATCTGGAACTCTGTAGTTCCCCGCTGGTCTCAGACGCACAGAGATCCCCCGTACCTCCTCCTCCCCAGTGCTGGGATTAAAGGCGGGTGCGGGAGACACCCAGAGACAAGTTTTTCCAATTTCTTTAATTATGTATGAAAAGATAAATTGACCCTTTCTGAAGGAGACTTGTGATTTGAGTATATTTTAAGCATTATATTTGTAGGTAGTTGCATTTTCAGGAGAAATTTTTTTTTTCCTTATTAACTACAAGGGCATTGAGCAAACACTCATATATGGTATTTATAGTCTACTGGCATGGGTCCATTTTAGTAAGCTTTAGGATCAGCTAAAATTGGGCAAATATTGCTGAGCTTGAAAAATTCAGTGGGAAAAATAAAACGAAGTTTCTTGGTAATTTTTGTTTTAATCCAAACACTAGGATTTAGCTCACTTTAAAAAAAAAAAAAAGTGATTGCTTTTACTAATCATGTTGATGTTTGAAGAAACCAAAGCTTTTGGAAGAACTTTCAGAATTGGAACTGTTCCAAGCCTGAAGAAAGATGGTGGTTGTCTTCTTAATGCCAGTCTGTGCAAATCTCATTTGATTAGATTTAAGAAACTATTATTTTTTAATCCCGTTAAGAAAAGTGTTAAGGGCTGGAGAGATGGCTTAGCGGTTAAGCGCTTGCCTGTGAAGCCTAAGGACCCCGGTTCGAGGCTCGATTCCCCAGGACCCACGTTAGCCAGATGCCACAAGGGGGCGCATGCATCTGGAGTTCTTTTGCAGTGGCTGGAAGCCCTGGCGCGCCCATTCTCTCTCTCCCTCTCTCTCTCTCTTTCTTTCTGCCTCTTTCTGTCGCTCTCAAATAAATAAGAATAAACAAATAAAAATAAAAAAAGATAAGTGTTAAATTGTTTTCAGCATTTGCCACCTTCTCGCTTGGCACTTGAAGAGATACCTTGTGATCCATCCTTCCTTGCTTCCAGTATGTCCAGCCTCCATCCGAGCCCTGCCCCATGCACCTGGGCACACAGCCATGCACTCGCCAGAGCTCTGCTTGGAAGCGGGCGGGTGTTCACAGGGCTCTGGGTACCACACATATTGGCATCTGGAGAAGGGGGCGGCCGCAGAGAGAGGGCTTCAGCCGACATTTCCACAAGACCAGTTCCTTCACTGGCATCTCCACCTACTAGGGATGACTGCAATTCTCTGGGAAGCTTTGGTGCCGGAAGCCTGGGGTAGAGAACTCCAGTTTGTGTGCCCCTGGGGACTTGCTCAGTGGATTTCTGTCACTCATGTGTGTGTATATATGCGCTGGAGGGGATGTGTAAAGGCAGCCTTGCCCCCGTGTCCTCCCCACCTCCCCCCCCACACTTGCCCCTGGTGGTTCTTTCTGCTCTGGTTTCCAGCTTTCCATACCTAGCAGTTCATCATTCCAAGTCACATGTACAGGGGACAGATTCACAGATGAGATTGCTCATTCCACACTTGACCCAGGAGCTGACAGCAAAGAGAAGCAATGACAATTCTACAGGCACGCACGTGCACACACACAAACACACACACACACACACACACACACACTACGCTTACTGTAGTTGTGCCTCAGTAGCATGGCAGAGTTTGGTCCTGCAGAAGCCACATTGCCGAATATCACTTACACCTTACTATCAGCATGTAGTTAGCCAGAAGAGTTTTACTGTCTAACTTGGGAGATCCTCTTCATTCTTTAGAATTGTCCTTGGCCCTAGAGCGTGACCCACACCCACTGACTGCCACTTCTCAGTGATATGGCTTGTGTGTTATGCACTAGAATGACCTCTCGCTTATCATTTAGCAAATAAACTTGCTGTGAGCTGGGCGTGGTGGCGCACGCCTTTAATCCCAGCACTCAAGGGGCAGAAGTAGGAAGATCGCTGTGAGTTCGAGGCCACCCTGAAACTACATAGTGAATTTCAGGTCAGCCTGAGCTAGAGTGAGACCCTACCTCAAACCCTGCCCCCCCCAAAAAAAAATTCTTGCTGTGATTCTAAAGACACTGTTGGAAACTCGGGAGGTCACCCTCATAACAGGCCTACTTCTGAATAGCTAGTACAGATGGGCAAGCCCTCAGCAAAGGAGGCACTGGCTACTGTGAATGGCTTCAGAAGAGAGACATGTTTTCCGTAGAAGACTCTTCATATTGGTGGTGGAAAGCAGGAGTCAGTTCCAGGCTCACAAGAATAAGGAGCGGTGGTAGGAAGACATTCAGGGGTGTGTAGAACAGACCCCCGAGGCAATGTCCCAAGGAAGTGTAAGTCAGCGAGTGAGAACACTGCATGTCTCAAGAAGACAACGTGAGGGCTGGAGAGATGACTTAGCGGTTAAGACGCTTGCCTGCGAAGCGTAAGGACCCAGGTTCAATTCTGTGGGTCCCACGTTAGCTAGATGCACATCACGGCCTATGTGTCTAGAGTTCGTTTCCAGTGGCTAGAGGCCCTGGTGTGCCCATTCTCTCTCCCTCTGTCCCTCTGCATCTAATAAATAAATAATAAAAAAAAGTTAAAAAAAAAAAGAAAAAAAGATAAAGGCAACGTGAAAGATGAACTAGAAATCCCCTTGGCCACAGTGGTGAATGGAAATGCCATGCTTTCTTTTCCTTATCCTTTAAATAATTGTACATCCAGCGGGACATTTTGGGCAAACGTACTTTTTAAAAACTCAATTAGTAGGGGCTGGAGAGATGGCTTAGCAGTTAAGGCGTTTGCCTGCGAAGCCTAAGGACCTAGGTTCGATTCCCCAGAACCCACGTAATCCAGATGCACATGGTGGCACATGCTTCTGGAGTTGGTTTGCAGTGACTAAAGGCCCTGGTGTACTCATTCTCTCTCTCTCTCTCTCTTGCTGTCTCTCAAGTAAATAAATGAAAAATTTAAAAACCTTCATAATACCAGATTTTATAAAATTGAAAAAATACATCTTAATGTCTACATCCTGTAAGCCAGGTGATTGATGACCTCCGTAGAGGTCATTCACTGACCCCTGTGGCTTGACAAGCGTGCTTTCTCCAAGGGTGAGCCACAAATGGCACGCTTCCTGCCACTGTGTCCGTCATGTGGCATTCTGTGGTGCAGGCTGAGCATGCCACACACAGGGCCAGAGTCATGGAAGATGGCAGAGTATGGTCTTGGTTCTTAGTTGCCTGCGGTCCACTGGCAGACAATTGTTCTCACTGATAAACAGTTACAGCACATAAAAGAACGGCGTGATGAGTATCTTTAAAATTACTGTTACATTCAGGGCTGGAAAGATAGCTCAGCGGTTAAGATGCTTGCCTGCAATGGCTAACAACCCAAGTTTGATTCCTCAGTACCCACATAAAGCCAGATGCACAAAGTGGTACGTGCATCTAGAGTTCATTTGCAGTGGCTGGATGCCCTGGCATACCTATTCAATCTCTCTCTCTCTCTCCTCCTGCTCACACTCTCCCCTTGCAAATAAATAAATAAAATATTAAAAAATAAAATTATTGTTACATTAACGCAGGGTCTCCCTTGATTTTGTAATTTAAAAAATTTTTTTTCAGCATTATTTTAGGGAAAGAGAGACAGAGACAGAGAGAATTGGCACGCCAGGCTCTCAGCCACTGAAATCTAATGCCAGATGCTTGTGCCACCTACTGGGCATGTGTGACTTTATTCTTGCCTCACCTTTTTGAATCTGGCTTACATGGGATCTGGAGAGTCAAACATGGGTCCTTCGGCTTCGCAGGCCAAGTGCCTTAACCGCTAAGCCATCTCTCCAGCTCCTCTCTTGATTTTAATAATTCTTTTACTTTATTGAAATACACAGTCTTTCTGGGCATGGTGGCCCACACCTTTAATCCCAGTACTCAGGAGGCAGAGGTAGGAGGATCTTCATGAGTTCAAGACCACCTTGAGACCACATAGTGAATTCCAGGTCAACCTGGACCAGAGTGAGACCCTACCTCAAAAAAAAAATCTTAAAAATTACACACATCTTTTTATTTTTATTTATTTATTATTTATTGTTTATTTTATTTATTTATTTGAGAGCTACAGGCAGAGAGAGAAAGAGGCAGGGGAGATGGGCACTCCAGGGCCTCCAGCCACTGCAAACGAACTCCAGATGCATGCGCCCCCTTGTGCATCTGGCTAACGTGGGTCCTGGGGAATCGAGCCTCAAACCGGGGTCCTTAGGCTTCACAGGCAAGCGCTTAACCGCTAAGCCATCTCTCCAGCCCAAATACACACATTTTTAGTGTCAAGTTTGAGTTTTTATACCCAGACATTCCCAGGTAACTACCACCTAAGTAAGACCAAAGCAGTGGGTGGAGAAAGGAAGCTGTGAACTCTTTGTGGAAAGTAACATGAAAACTGAGTAATGGGCTTTGGCCCATGTAGCACACAGCTTCGGGTTCGCTGAGATGAGCTTCCAGACCAGACAGTTATAGAGGAAGGGATATGTATTGAAGCTTACAGATCCAGGGGAAGTTCCATAATGGCAGAAGAAGTGGCCTGCCTTCACAGGACCAAGCAGAGAGAGAAGCCACAAGCCAAAAGCCGCACAGCACACGTCAGGAACTCCAGGTGGAACTAGGCACTTTGCATATCTTTCCACTGGAATTCCCAAACCCACCACCACACCTTAAGATCTGCCCAGCAACACCGCCTCCAGCCAGCTGGCTGCAGGTGCAAACTACAAACTAATAAAACACTGGACATATTTGGATCCATCTATTTAAATTATCACAGCCCAGCACACATTTCATAATTCCTTCTCAAAGATAATTTTCCATCAATTAGTCCAGTCTCTTGGTGCTTGGCCCTAGTAACATTGGCATATTTAAAAAAAAAAAATTTTTTTTTGTCATTCTTATTTACTTATTTGAGAGTGATAGAGAGAGAGAAAGCGGCAGAGAGGGAAAGAAAGGGAGAGAATGGGCGTGCCAGGGCTTCCAGCCACTGCAAAGGAACTCCAGATGCATGCGCCCCCTTGTGCATCTGGCTAACATGGGTCCTGGGGAACTGAGCCTCGAACAGGGGTCCTTAGGCTTCACAGGCAAGTGCTTAACCGCTAAGCCATCTCTCTAGCCCGGCATGTTTTTTTTTAAATCCATGCTTTAGCAATAATGAATCTTTTTATTTATTTATTTGAGACAGATATATTCAGAGAGACAGACAGACAGAATGGGTGCACCAGGGCCTCCAGCCACTGCAAACAAACTCCAGATACATGTGCCACCTTGGGCATCTGGCTTACGTACGTACTGGGAATTGAACCTGGGTCCTTTGGCTTTGCAGGCAAGTGCCTTAGCCACTATGACATCCCTCCAGCCCCAGTGAATGAATCCTTACTAAATCATGAAAAGGTAAATTAACTCTCTCCAGGAATCTTTCAATTTGTATATTACCTGAGCATTTGAACTTGTACTTAACAGTAATTAGAGCAGAAAATAGTCTTCCTTGCTAGGTACTGTGATGGTGTGTATGTAAATTTAGGTCCCCCCCCACCCCCAGACTTGGGTCAGGTTTTTGTTTGTTTAGGGTTTTGCTTTATCCCAGGCTGACTTGGAATGCACTATATTGTCTCTGGCTGACCTCAAACTCACAGTGATCCTCCTACCTCTGCCTCTCGGGTACTGGGATTTCTTTTTTTTAATGCAAGAGTGAGTGAGAGAGCGAGAATTAGCATGCCAGGGACCCCTGCCACTGTGGTTGAACTTCAGATGCATGCCACCCCTTGTGCGCATGTGTGAGTGGCCTTGCCTGCTTGTGTCACTGCATCTGGTTTATGTGGGACCTGGAGAATCAAACACGGGTCCTTAGCCTTCTCAGGCAAACGCCGTAACCACTAAGCCATCTCTCCAGCCCCTGGGATTATTATTTTCTTAATTTTTTTTTTTTTTTTTTTTTTTTTTGGTTTTTTGAGGTAGGGTCTCACTCTAGCAGAGGCTGACCTGGAATTCACTATGGAGTCTCAGGGTGGCCTTGAACTCACGGCGATCCTCGTACCTCTGCCTCCCGAGTGCTGGGATTAAAGGCATGCGCCACCACGCCCGGCTTTTAATATTTTATTTTATTTATTTATTTGACAAAGAAAGAGGAGAGAGAGAAAACACACCCAGGCCTCCAACCACTGCAAACAAACTTCAGATGTGTGCACCCCATTGTGCATCTGGCTTACATTGGACTTGGGGAATCAAACCAGGGCCCTTTGGCTTTGCAGGCAAACGCCTTAGCCACTAAGCTATCTGGGATTATTTTTTGATTAAGCTTCCCACCTCGTTTCCAACAAGTGGGGCCCTGCTGGAGGAGGTACGTGACCGGGGCCGGATTTTTGTACTGCAACCCTTCCAGGTGTGTGAAGAGCAAGTTTGAGCTATGGCTATTGATGCTTACCGATGTTGGTTTGTTCCTTTCTGCTGTGGATGTGTGGAAGTGAGCCAGCTTCTTGTGCCACGATGAAGCTTCCCCTGGAATCTCCAAGCCTGAAATAAACCACCTCTCCCCATAAGCTGCTTCTGGTTGAATATTTAACCCAGAAATGAAAAGGTAACTGCAACAGGTACAAGACATAACAGCAAATACAGCTACATGTAGAGGCTTACTGACGTAAATCCGTTTTAGTAAACTTCAGAGGAACTGTGTTGTGGCTCATTGTAATGCACACCAAGAAGTTAAGGGAAGAAAACTAAATCCATTCTGTTGACCACTTTGCCCTGGTCATTATTGCATTTAAGGAAATCCTACATAAAATGCCGATCATGTTATTTATGATAGCCAAAAACTTAAAACTGACCTAAAGTCCCACAGGAGAAGGGCTGAGTAAATCCTGGAGCCACCATATGTGTCTGTCTAAGCTGTGTTTACAAAACCCACATACAAATGGGGCTGGAGAGATGGCTCAGTAGTTAAGGCACTTACCTGCAGAGCCTAGCGACCCAGGTTTGATTCCCAAGTAGCCACATAAATGCCCATGCACAAAGTGACGCATGCATCTGGAGTTTGTTTGCAGTGGCTATAGGCTCTGGTGTGCCCATTCTCTCTTGCTCCTTGCAAATAAACTAAAAGATACATTTTTAAACAAACACCTCTGGGCTGGGGAGATGGTTTAGTGGTTAAGGCACTTGCCTGCTAAGCCTAAGAGTTCATGGTCAAATCTCCAGGTCCCACGTAGCAGAAGCACAGTGATGCAAGCATGCAATGTCTCACATGCACACAAGGGGGCGCCTGCATCTGGAATTCATTCTCAGTGGCTGAAGTGACTTGCTGATTCTCTCTCTCTCTCTCAAAACTTTAAAAAAAAAAAGCAAACAAAAAACCTTTAGGTGATGAGGTTGGGAGCAATTTTATTCTTGGCCCTAGTCCTTTCTAGATTCCTTAAGCTTTTTATGAATGTATTTTATTTTTCATGTGTCTTCCCAACATAACATTTTTTAATTAATTTTTTTTAATTTATTTATTTGAGAGCGACAGACACAGAGAGAAAGACAGATAGAGGGAGAGAGAGAGAATGGGCGCGCCAGGGCTTCCAGCCTCTGCAAACGAACTCCAGACGCGTGTGCCCCCTTGTGCATCTGGCTAACGTGGGACCTGGGGAATCGAGCCTTGAACCGGGGTCCTTAGGCTTCACAGGCAAGCGCTTAACCGCTAAGCCATCTCTCCAGCCCACATTTTTACCTAAATAAAATGATACAGTAGGACAGCAAGTTTCTCTGGAAAAAGCAGAGGGTCATTGAATTTTTCATGATGTAAAGGCCCTGGGTGGAGTGTACAGAGAGGAAGATTCCTGGCAACTGCTTTCGGAGAAGGTGGGGAGTGAGGTCTATGGCCCACAACTACTGGTTCTTCCCGAGAAGTGATCACATTCATCAGTGTGAGTTGAGCAATCAAACTCCTTTGAGCAATCGAAATTAAATACCTCTTATGAAATAAATAGCCTGCAGGGATGACACAGCCCTGGCTCCTTTCTCCCTCATCCAGGACAGAGACTGTTGACATGGAGGGAGGTTGAAGATCCCATTCAACGATGTTCTGTGTAGCCATTTGTAATCAGTCAGTTCTGCATATGAGATGAAATCTATTTACCATTCATTATATATATATTTTTATTTTTGTATTTTATGTATTTATTGGAGAGGGAGAGAGAGGAGAGGCAGGTGTAGGGAGAGAATGGGCATACCAGGCCCTCCAACCACTGCAAACGAACTCCAGATGCATGTGTTGCCTTGTGCATCTGGCTTACATGGGGACTGCGGAATCAAACTTGGGTCCTTAGGCTTTGCAGGTGAATGCCTTAACTGCTAAGCCACCTCTCCAGTCCCCGTTTTGTTTGTTTGGTTGGTTTTTGTTTTTGTTTTTTTGAGGCAGGGTCTCACTCTAGCCCAGGCTGACCTGGAATTCACTATGGAGTCTCAGGGTGGCCTTGAACTCACGGCGATCCTCCTGCCTCTGCCTCTCGGGTGTTGGGATGAAAGGCGTGAGCCACCACGCCCAGCTATTTGCCGTTCTTGTTGGAATGCTGTCTCCAATTTGATAAGCACTAACAGATATTTGCTGAAATTGGGATGACTGGAGGGTCAAGATCAGGGTTATGTGACTGACAGAAACGGCATGGAGGAATAGATGGTAGAAGTGAGGTAGCAAATGGCTGAACGTGTCAGGAAAATGGCACCTATTTCTGGACCAAGCGTCTTAATTTTTTTTTTTTTTTTTTGGATGAACCCTTTAATATTGGCCATCAACAAAGTGATCGTGAATGTCTTCTTGGCTGTTCTGATGCAGTGAACAAGTCAAAGACATGCTGCTATGGCAGATAACAAACAGCTCCTGCATCAGCAGTAACTTGCTAACAGAATGCTCTTCGGGTGGTTGCCGTACAAAATATAACCCTATAAATTTGTATTTTTCTGCTGCGGTTGAAAGATTTCCATGTAATCTCTTCACAGACTTTTTAATGTTCTTATTTGGAAGCCATCGCCATCAGACTTTGCCCAGGATTAAGTCTCAATTTATGACCGCTCTCTCCCCTTCCCCCCCCCACCACAGCATGTTCTCTGAACGATCTTACAGTGTGACCAACCAAGTTGTAACCAAACAAATTGTTTAATATGTGGCAAAAGCCTTTGTGTTGTGAGCCCCCATATCGTTCCCTATTTGTCATAGGGTATTGGCTGAGTCAATTTGGAGGAAGTGACTATTTTTTAAATTTTTTTAAAAAATTTATTGTTTTATCTGACAGAGTGAAAGAGAGAAAGAGGCAGAGACAAAGAGAGAAGGGGAGAGAAGAGAAGATAGGTGGGCCAAGGTCTTCAGCTGCTGCAAACAAACTCCAGACACGCACCACCTTGTGCATCTGGTTTACATGGGCCCTGGGGAATCGAACTGAGGTCCTTTGGCTTTGCAGGCAAATGCCTTAACCAGTAAGCCGTCTCTCCAGCCTTTGTTTGTCTTTTTTTTATTTATTTATTTGAGAGCGACAGACACAGAGAGAAAGACAGATAGAGGGAGAGAGAGAGAATGTGCGCGCCAGGGCTTCCAGCCTCTGCAAACGAACTCCAGACGCGTGCGCCCCCTTGTGCATCTGGCTAACGTGGGACCTGGGGAACCGAGCCTCGAACCAGGGTCCTTAGGCTTCACAGGCAAGCGCTTAACCGCTAAGCCATCTCTCCAGCCCCCTGTTTGTCTTTTCAATGGTGCCAAGCATCGAATCCAGGACCTAGTTCGTGACAGCCAAGTGCTCCAGCACTGAGCCTTGCTTGGTTTTCTGAGACAGGGTCCTGCTGATTAGCATAGGGTGGCCTCGAAGCTGCAATCCTTCCGCTGCCTCCCAAGTGCCGCTGTTATAGACACGTGCCACCACACCTGGCTCCCCAGTCTATCTTACGTGGATCTTATCACAGAGCCTGTTTGTCTGTTACAAGAGGTGCTGTCCAATAAGGAAATCATCCTCTACATAGACATCTGCCTTTTAAAAACCACCATCTTGCCAAGTGTGGTGGCGCATGCCTTTAATCCCAGCACCTGGGAGGCAGAGGTAGGAGGATCGCCGAGAGTTCGAGGCCACCCTGAGACGACATAGTGAATTCCAGGTCAGCCTGAGCTAGAGTGAGACCCTACCTCAGAAAACCAAAAAAAAAAAAAAAAAACAAAAAAAAAACACACTGTCTCCAATTTATAAGGGCTTCACTGTAGGGGGCTGGATTTGATTTCTGACCTTGTGTAGCTATGGGACTTGTCAAGTTCATTTTCCTGGCCTGTTACTTGGGAAAACTGCTCTTTTTGCCACTTAAGTAAGGAACATACAAAAGATGAGGGGCATCTTATCCCAAAGATGCTGATATTTTTTTAAAAAATTATTATTTATTTATTTGACAGAGAAAGAGGGAGAGAGAGGATGGGTGTGTCAGGACCTCCAGCCACTGCAAACAAACTCCATATGCATGCGCCCCCCCTTGTGCATCTGGCTAACGTGGGTCCTGGGGAATCGAACCTGGGTCCTTTGACTTGGCAGGCAAACGCCTTAACCACTAACCCATCCTTCCAGCCCTGATTTTGTTTTTAAACTAAAATATTGCCAACAAGCGAATCTTCCATTTACACAGAACCATTCATCAGACATAGGTTGTGTTTGTGCAGCTGGCTCGGGCCATTCGCGAACGGAAGTAAACCATAAGGGCTCACTCCCTGGGCCTTGAAGCTAGATCCACATCAAAACTAGTTGTGGGGCTGGAGAGATGGCTTAGCGGTTAAGCGCTTGCCTGTGAAGCCTAAGGACCCCGGTTCGAGGCTCGGTTCCCCAGGTCCCACGTTAGCCAGATGCACAAGGGGGCGCACGCGTCTGGAGTTCGTTTGCAGAGGCTGGAAGCCCTGGCGCACCCATTCTCTCTCTCTCCCTCTCTCTGTCTTTCTCTCTGTGTCTGTCGCTCTCAAATAAATAAATAAAAAATTAAAAAAATAAAACTAGTTGTGGTTTCAAGGAAAGGACACAAAGTTAAAACATCTTGGACCCTTTTCCCATCTGTAATATGGCCTTAAATGCAGATTATCTGCCCTGTAGGTGGTGTAAGAATCCAATGATATACTACATGTAAAATTTGGCACACAGTACGCACAGGAAGTGTTACCTTCTGCTATTCCTAGGTATCCTTCTCATGGGAAGAGTTCCAGAAGCGTGCACACGCACACGCAGGTGTGTGTAACACTCTTGTTTTGTTCACTCTTTCCAGAGGGTTGAACATCACCTTATTTGGGGCTGGAGAGGTAGCTTAGCAGTTAAGGCCTTTGCCTGCAAAGCCAAAGGACCCAGGTTTGACTCCCCAGGACCCACGTAAGCCAGATGCACAAGGGAGCGCACGCACCTAGAGTTCATTTACGGTGTCTGGAGGCCCTGGCGCACCCATTCTCTCTCTCCTTTCCCCTCTCTCAAATAAATAAATAAATAGAACATTAAAAAAAAAAACTGTTCTTTGGCCCCCACAGTGCCCCCCTTTGGGCTGGTGCCCTTCTCAGTTCAGCTGGGGAGCTGTGATTTCCCCCAGGATCAAGGAAAGGCATTCCCAGCTTCCCCTCTGGTGGCTGGATTAGCAGAGCTTTCTCAGCTCCAGCTGAATTCCAGCCCCTGGGAAGAAACGCCTTAGATGGAGTGAGCCCCCAGCTTGGAGTCTGTCAGAGACTGTGTCATGTGTTTTCATTAGCTGAACAAAAAGCCACAGGCTTTCCGGCCCGGCTCCCCTCCTCCCTACGTGCTCCTCTACTGGGAGAGGCCAGCTGAAGTCTAGACAGCGTCTGCTTGGCACCCTGCCTTTCCAGCACAGTCCAGGGAGTTCTGCAGCATCGACTTTGCCTCTGCAGCCCTCGCTCTGGTCCCCCTTTGCTGCTCATTTCCTCAGAGCGATTGCTTTATTTTCCCTTTGGCATGGGGGTGCGCGTGCGGTGTGCGTGTGCGTACGCGTGTTTGTACGCGTGTGCATATGCAGGTGTGTACTCACACGTGCGTGTGGAGGCCAGAGGTCAACGTCTGGTGTCTTCCTCGGTCACGCTCCGCTTTATTTACTCTCTCACTTGAACCCAAAGCTCAGCGCTTGAGCCAGTCTGCCTGGCCAGTCTGCTCGCTGCGAAGACTCTGGCCACCTCCTGAGGTTCTGAGTTGAAAGGTGCCAGCCGATGCCCGGGCTGAGATGACCAGCATCCCTGGTGGGAGCCGGCTCCAAGCAGGCCTCCATCTATGGGCCGAAGAAGGGCTGCGGGCAAAGAACCCAGAATAGCTAGGGGCACCCGAGTGCAATCCTCACGGCCACGTGTTCTCGGGCAGATCATATCACCCCTCCCTTCCTGAAAGCAGATGGACATGAAACAGTTCTGAAACCCGGCCTGTAAGAAAGGAGCAGATGCTCTTACTTGGGTTGTCAGTATTCTGTTTAGTGGCATCGGGTATTAGGATACTTGGTTAGCTCTGGTTCTTGTCTTGGTTTTCTACCTAGAGGCAGCCAGCTGGACAGAGGGACTGGCCCAAGATGCAGGAAACAGAATGAATGAAAGTAGAAGGTCCTTTGGGTCCCACACTTGTGTATCGAGTGCAGAGTAAACTGTGCAGTGTGGTACCTAAGGGTCTTCATGCCCAGGGATCCTCAATGCTAATTACTCACAGAAAGGAGTAGCTTGACTTTTCTTTTTCCACTTCAAATGGCCACTGTGTGTTGACACTGGACAAGCAATGAATGATGCGAAAATCCACTTGGGATTGAGTGAGGGATCTACAACACAAAGCAAAGCTAAAAACAAAGGGCACCAAATGAGATTTTTTTAAATATTTTTTGTTTATTTTTTATTTATTTATTTGAGAGCAATAGACAGAGAGAGAAAGAGGCAGATAGGTAGAGAGAGAATGGGCATACCAGGGCCTCCCCACTGCAAATAAACTCCAGATGCCTGCGCCCCCTCATGCATCTGGCTAATGTGGGTCCTAGGGAATCAAGCCTTGAACCAGAGTCCTTGGGCTACACAGCCAAGCACTTAACTGCTAAGCCATCTCTCCAGCCCCCAATATGAGATTTTTTTTTAAAAAAAATATTTGTTTATTTGAGAGAGAGAGGCATGCACACACAGAGAGAGAATGGGCATTCCAGATCCTCCAGCTTCTGCGAACAAACTCCAGATGCATGTGCCACCTTGTGCATCTGGCTTTATGTGGGTACTGGGGAATCAAACCTGAGTCCTTAGGCTTTGCCGGCAAGCACCTTCACAGCTAAACTAACTCTCCAGTCCCAAGATGAGATTTTTGTGGGGGAGGGTTTCAAGGTAGGGTCTCATTCTAGTCCTGGCTGAGGTGGAATTCACTGTATATTCTCAAGGTGGCCTCGAGCTCATGGCTATCCTGCTACCTCTGCCTCCCGAGTGCTGGGATTAAAGGTGTACACCAAGATGAGATTTCTATTGACATAACAAAAACAAAAGTTGTTACTGACTTTTGTGCGTGTCCGTGTTTTCTTTCAAAAATAATACTGTCATTCAGACTCGAAATTTGTTTTAAATTATCTTTGCCTGTCACCTTGTTGTCTGGCCCACAATCGGGGTCCAAGAACTCTGAACAGGTGTTGATGAACGCCCTGCTTTGGTGCCCTGACCTTGAGTCGGCTATGAGTTTGATTTGCTGCAAGCTGAGCCAACACAGATGGTTTAGTCCTGGTAAAATAGTTGGTACTGGACTAGGCTTCTGTTTTCCAAATCCCAGGATGCTAACTTGTGCTGACTTTTGGTTCTGAATGGGGGCGCAGGCCCGCATTGCATGTCCTTCCTTATAAGGGTCCTTGTACAGGTTAGAATTAAATTCAGTTCAGCGGGTTCCCCCAAAATCCTTGTAGCCTTGTGTAAGAGTGTTCACCTACACAACCACAAGGTGGCGCAGTCACGTTTGCATTCCTGGCAGAAATCATCTGACCAAGAGCAGCTTGTGGGAAAAAGGGTTTATTTTGGCTTACAGACTCGGTGTGTGTGTGGGGGGGGGGGAGCTCCATGATGGCAGGGGAAAATGATGGCATGAGCAGAAGGTGGATATCACTCCCTGGCCAACATAAGGTGGACCATATCAACAGGAGAGTGTGCCAAACACTGGCGTGGGGAAACTGGCTATAACACCCATAAGCCCGCCCCCAACAATACACGGCTTCCTGGAGGTGTTAATTCCCAAATCTCCATCAGCTGGGAACCTAGCATTCCGAACACCTAAGTTTAAGGAGGACACCTGAATCAAACCACCAAAGTAAAGGCACCCACACACACACATACACGCACACTGACAAGTCCCACCACTTGGAGAACATGGCCTACCCCGCAAAGTGAGATTTACCTCATAGATAAATTCTAGTGGAAACTGATGAGAAGCAGAAATGTTATTGAATTTTTCTTGATTTAACTGCTTTGTTTTAATCTGATGTTTGACTCCTATTACAGAGCCTTGATTTCTTTCAAAGCCTAGGTACAGTGCTTATTTACTATGGTTAGGAAAGTTAACTATTAGTGAACATAAAATGTGTGTGTCTGCCATTCAATCGTTTATTCATTCATTCTACCTAATTCCAAAAGTAGCTTTTTTTTTTTTTGTCTCAAAATCCCAGGGCTTGTATGATTGTAATTAGTAGACTAATGAAGTAATGGAGAAGGTCCCCAAGTTTGCGACAAAACATTAGAACATTTGTTACAGAGCCAAACTGGGTGGAGAACTAGGAGATAATTCAGAATTCATGATCTCTCTCTCTCTCTCTTTTCTTTGCAAGGTAGGGTCTCACTCTAGCCCAGGCTGACCTGGAATTCACTATGTAGTCTCAGGGTGGCCTCAAACTCACAGCCATCCTCCTACCTCTGCCTTCCCAGTGCTAGGATCAAGGGCATGTGCCACCACACCCAGCAGAGAGAGAGAGAGAGTGAATGGGCATGCTAGGGCCTCCAGCCACTGCAAATGAACTCCAGACACACGTGCCACCTAGTGCATCTGTCTTTATGTGGGTACTGGGGAATTGAGCTCATGTCATCAGACTTTGCAGGCAAACACCTTAACCGCTGAGCCATCTCTCCAGCCCCGTGATTCCTCTTATATGTCTTATTTCAATGGGTGAAATTGGTAAATGAAGAATTTCTATTGGAGAAGTTAAATCTAGTGAGGCAGACTCAGAGCCTGCGGTGAGCTTGGGCATGCTCGAGTCCCCTTTACCACCACGGCCTCTACCTAGAGACCCAGGGAGTTTCCTAGCTTCTTGGTAGCTCAGCCCAGTTCACAAAAGTGACTTTGGAGGAGGCAAACTCACACCCCATTTATTCTCAGGAGCTCAGAGCAATCCTCTCTGAATGCTGTTGGTTATGGTATCAGAGGTAAATGGGGAGGGTGAGGTCTACCCAAGAGGTAGTGGAAACTTCGCCCGGCTTCTCACTCACGTTCCTTTCTTCATGGCACTTTCCGTATTCTTGCCTTGCTTAGCCTGTGTGTTCTTGACCTTGCTGAAAGCACATGCAGGGAAGCAGATTTCCAGGTTGGGTATTAAGCATCTTAACCGCTGAGCCATCTCTCCAGCCCCCCAGATTTATTTCATTTTTTTAATATTTTATTTTTATTTACTTAGTCGAAAGAGACAGAGAGAGACAGAAATAGGCAGGTAGAGAGAATGGGAGCGCCAGGGCCTCCAGCCACTGCAAACGAACTACAGACGCGTGTGCCCCTGTCCTGGGGAGTCGAACCTGGGTCCTTTGGCTTTGTAGACAAATGCCTTAACCGCTAAGACATCTCTCCAGCACCCCCTCTCAGATTTATTTCTTAATAAAATTCTCTAAGATTCATGTGGGTCATGTCATTGAAAAGCCCATTACAAGCTAAGCAGTTTTCTCATAGAGGTGCAGTTGGAAAAGGAGTCTTCCTGTTTGTTTCCTACATAAAGACGTAATTTGATCTGGATAAGAAAGAAATAGTTAAAATTGAAGTTTTTTTTTTCATGCCCTACTTTAAGCACTTTAAATTTATTTATTTATTTACTAGAGAGAGAAAGAGGAACTGGGTATATAGGCATGCCAGGGCCTCTTGCTGCTGCAGACAAACTGCATGTGCATGCACCACTTTGTGTAGCTGGCTGTGCGTGGGTACTGGGCAATTGAAACCTGGTTGGCAGGCTCTGCAAGCAAATGACTTTTTAACAGCCGACCATCTCCTCAGCTCTTCAGCTCTGCACTTCTTTTTGGAGACAGGCTGGCCTTGAACTCCCTACGTCTACAGGTATGACCTTGAATTTCTGGTCCTCCTGCTCCCAACTCCCAAGTGCCCGGATTGTAGGCTTGTGCCGCCACTCCCGGTTTCTGCACGGTTGGAGATTTAACCCGGGGAATTCCTGTGTTGTAAGCAAGCAGTTTACCAACTGAGCTATATCCCAGCCCCTATACACTATTTTTTTTTTTTCGATGCAAAAATAGAACATGATGATGATATGAAATCCTGTAAGAACAACTACTGCTTCCAGATGATTAAGCATGGTGCTCATTTTACAGCTGCAGTAACTGCATTTTCTTTCAAAACCCCCTTTACAAAGCCGGGCATGGTGGCACCTGCCCTTAATCCCAGCATTCGGGAGGCAGAGGTTGGAGGAACGCCATGGGTTCAAGGCTACCCTGAGACTACATAGTGAATTCCAGGACAGTCTGGGCTAGCATGAGACCCTACCTTGAAAGAGCAGAAAGAAGAAATAAAAACAAGCCCTTTACACATGTGGCCAAGCAAAAAGCTCTTCCTTTTTGGCTGAAGTTGCTCCATTGCATGATGGTGCAGATCAGAGACTCCCTGGTGGCCGTTCAGCTAGTCGAATGTGTTTGTTTGTTCATTTTTGTCCCTATTGCCAGAGACTAGTTGTTTAACTCTAGGAAGCATCTTTCTGCTTATACTTGGAGAGAGACAGAGACAGAGATTGACTTTCTGTCTTTATACGGCTGGCTGACTGTGTGTGTGTGTGTGTGTGTGTGTGTGTGTGTGTGTCTGCCTGTCTGTCTATCTGTCTGTATAGGTCTGTCTTTGTGTGCCTGGCTGATTGCGTGTGTGTATATGTTTGGTCCTCAGGTACCTGAGTGCTGTAATAGGCTTTAGATTGCCAGTCCCTGGCCTCAGAGGTGACAATAGCCACATTCACAACATACTCTTTGTGGGAGAGACAGAAGTTGGGGTTTTCTAAGGCACAGAGTGCTCAAAGCATAAACTATCCCAAGATGATTCTTCTCCTAGACATTGGAGGGAGCAAATGGGACGTGAGAACGCAGGAGGGGGTGATGTTGGTCGCTGGCTGGAGGGTGACAGAGAAGACAGAAGGATTAACAGATGCATTTAACCGAGTAGGTATGAAAATACCACAGTGGGCGCTAGAAAGCTGGCTCAGCAGTTCAAAATTTTTAAAGTTAATTTATTTAAAAAAAGAAAGGGGGGGGGCTGGAGAGATGGCTTAGCGGTTAAGCTCTTGCCTGTGAAGCCTAAGGACCCCGGTTCGAGGCTCGGTTCCCCAGGTCCCACGTTAGCCAGATGCACAAGGGGGCGCATGTGTCTGGAGTTCGTTTGCAGTGGCTGGAGGCCCTGGTGCGCCTATTCTCACTCTCTCTCTGTCTATCTATCTATCTGCCTCTTTCTCTCTCTCTCACTCTCAAATAAATAAATAAAAATGAATAAAAAAAATAGTGAGGAGGATAGGGAGAAGAGGAAGGGGCCAGTAATGTAGGCAGGAAATGATCGGTGGTAGTTGCAGTAGGCTAAATGAATGAAGGTGAGCAGCTAACGTGACGAATTTCGATCTGTATCTTAAATCCTTCATGAGGAAATACTGTGAGAGACCACTGCTGATGTGTATGATTGAAAGATACCTGGCTTTTTTTTTTTTCCAGGTAGGGTCTCACCAGCTCAGGCTGACCCGGAATTTACTATGTAGTCTCAGGGTAGCCTCAAATTCACGGTGATCGTCCTCCCTCTGCCTCCCGAGTGCTGAGATTAAAGGCGTGCGCCACCACGCCCGGCAATATCTGGCTTTTTTTGCAAAGTGAATGAATGGGTTGTAAGTGAACTCACAAGAGTGTAGTAGATTGAGTGTTATTAAGGTATATGCCCCGTTAAATGGCTCTCAGCTTGGATATTTCTTTTCTTTTCCTTTCTTTTCTTTTTTTTTCTTGATTAGAGTCAGAGAAAGGGAGGGAGAGAGAGAGAATGGGCACAACAGGACCTCTAGCCACTGCAAACGAGCCACATATGCATGTGCCACCTTGTGCATCTGGCTTACATGGCTAAGCCACTTCTCCAGCCCAACTTCAATCTTTCTATTCATGCTCGGTCTCTAGAAAGAAATCATAAAGAGCAATGCTTCATAGCCATTTCAACACAGAACACCATGTAATAAAATACAGTGAGTATTTATTTTTTTATTTTTCTCTTGAAACAAGAGTCTTACTTTTTAACCCAGGCTAGCTTGGAACTCACATATGGGAATCCTGTCTCAGCCTCCTGAATGCTGGGGTCATCAGAATGGGCCAGAACTCCAAGCTATGATGAATATTTCAAGGCCAGTTTAGACATACTTCCACGAGCAGAATCTGTTTACATCTGACCTCAGACCTTGGTGGATTGGCTAAGATCCGTCCCTAAACAAATGCTAGTTCAGGGCTGGAGAGATGGCTTAACGGTTAAGGCACGTGCCTGCGAAGCCTAAGGACCCAGGTTCGATTCTCCAGATCCCACGTAAGCCAGATACACAAGGCGGTGCATGCGTCTGGAGTTCGTTTGCAATGACTGGAGGCCCTGGCACACCTATTCTCACTCTGTCTGTAACAACAATAATAATAAAACACTTTAAACTCCAGTTCATATGGGAGGACCTTGCGGGACTCATCTTGAGTCTGGGACTAGCCTGAGGGAGAAGCTTCGAGAGTGACTGAGCCATCAACACGGCTCTGCCCATGCCTAGCCAAGGAGTCTTGGTTATCGAGTCAAAGGATTCAGAAATGGTCTCTTTGATAGTTCATTGTCTTCACCCCTTGCTCCAGTCCCTCAGCAAGTCCTGTGGGCTCTTCTGTCAGAATATCTCACGCATGTTGGCTGCTCTGTCTCCATTGGCAGGGCTGTAGTCCAAGCCACCACCACCACCACCACCCCACTGTGCCCAAACAATGGCAGGGGCATCCCCGCCTCTCGGGTCTCCCAGCCACCTGTTTCTCAACACAGCTGCCCAAGTCATCGCTGTAAAAAGGCCTTATCTGTTCACATCACTTCCCGTGTAACATGCCTCCGTGTCTCCTGTTATAGTAACGTAAAATTCCATCTTTTCCCTACCCACAAGGCGCTACATACTCTGGCCCTTTCTTTGCTCGCCTCCCAATCCTCTCCCTCTCTGTCTTTGACCCTGTTTGTTTGTTTGTTTTATTTTTATTTCATTTATTTGTTTATTTTCAAGCAGAGCGAGATAGAGAGGAGACAGAGAGAGAGAGAGAGAAGGGGCGCTCCAGGGCCTCCAGCCACTGCAAATGAGCTCCAGACGCATGCGCCCCCTTGTGCGTCTGGCCTTATGTGGGTCCTGGGGAATCAAACCTGGGACCTTTGGCTTCGTAGGCAAGTGCCTTAACTGCTAAGCCATCTCTCTCCAGTTCTCAGCCTTTGACCCTATCACAGCCATACTGGCCTTTTTCCTGTTTTAGAACAATACAAGTGCCATTGCTCTGAAGAACCTTTTACACACTTCTTCTGTGGACGTGAGCTTATGCTTAGGGTTTCAGTCTAAACACCCCCTGACTGATAATGTAAGGAGGCTGTGTGCTGGTGGTTTGAATCAGATGTGCCTCATAAACTCCTGTGTTCTGAGGGCTTGCTCTGTGCCTGGTGGCTGGTAGAGGTGAAGCCTTGCTAGAGGAGGTGTGTTTGTGGGGGGGCATTATAGCCAGCTCCCCTTGCCTGAGCTTAGTTGGTGTGCACTCTTTTTTTTTTTGTTTTGTTTTTCACTCTGGTCCAGGCTGACCTGGAATTCACTATGGAGTCTCAGGGTGGCCTTGAACCCACGACGATCCTCCTACCTCTGCCTCCCGAGTGCTGGGATTAAAGGCGTGCGCCACCACGCCTGGCTGGTGCTCACTCTTGCTGCTGTTTCCCACCTGTCGTGGCAGAGGTGATGTCCACCCTCTGCTCATGCCATGCTTTCCCCTGCCATCGCGAAGCTTCCCCCTGAGGCTGTACGCCAAAATAAAAGCTCACCATCTTTCTTCTAGAATGCGTACAGGATACCTTGTCTGTCTCATTCACCAGTGGTATCCCAGCTCTTAGAACTGGGCTGATTATATGGGAAGTGGTTTGTACATATTTGTTGAATTACCCCACTGGCTGAATGCTTGGCCAAGTGTCTCCTGTGTAATACGCAAAGGCACCCATGTCCTTCCTGTGATCTTGTTCCTCCTTAGCGTCTTCTCTGTGTCGGGGTCTGTGGGCATATTGTGTGTGCTAGGGAAGATGGCTGCCAGCATTTGCCTATCAGCTCTTTGCTTAACCTCGAACGAGGTAGTCATGCTGAGCTTGCCTTACCAAGACACCTGGATTCTCATTTTCTCCAGCCCAGGGGAAGTTGAAATTGAAGCCAAAGCTAGTTGAATAGTAAATACGACATTTTTTTTTCCCCCATGCTCAGCAATTGTGATATAACTGGGCTCCATTCCCAGAAGAAGCAAATGCCTCAGGGAATATAAAATAAAACATTCAATTTTGTTGTTGGTGATTGCTTTCCCAAAGCCACAAGCCACTTACTGGGGCCTTTACTTACAGGTTCCTTCTAGTTCTTTCCCTCCTATGTCATTTGAATAGCAACCGGGATGTTTCCAATGGAAGAAGAAAAAGGGGCTAGAGAGATGTCTTAGGGGTTAAGGCGCTGGCCTGCAAAGCCAAAGGACCCACCAGGTTCGACTCCTTAGGACCTACGTACACAGATGCACAAGGGGGCGCACGTGTCTGGAGTTCGTTTACAGTGGCTGGAGGCCCTGGTGCTCCCATTCTCTCTCTCTCTCAAATAAATAAAAAAAAGAAAAAGAAAGAAAGAAGAAAAAAGACATTCAATGTTGTTGGATTGGCAGGACGAGTCATTTATTCCAGGAAATGTCCCACACCCTACAGCCCAATGATTGGCACCGAGGGAGCAAGGATTGCCCCCCATAACCCCTGACACACACTGACCCCACTACCTGTGCACGCCAACCTGTCTTGACCCATAATCCACGTCCCCCAACTTGCCACTGCATACTTCTCCACGTCTCAGTAGAGTTGGGGGCCCCTTAGGGTAACCCAAAGTGGTTAAATATGTGGTGTTTCTTAAGTGTTCAGTCAGTAACAAATCGGGGGGGGGGCAGCTTTGAGAACCATCCTCCCACATAGTACTTGGGATATTTCCCCCCCACAAATGAAAATCTGCCCATAGCAGCTAAGCTCTTAAGTTCTGTGTAGAGTGTCTGTTACCCTTTTAAACTGCAAAGGAAGTCTTTGTGTATTGTTGAGTATTTGGGTCCCAGGAGATTTTTATTCTCTGTGAAAATGGAAGGTTTTGTTACAGCGGGACAGAATACCTGGCAATGGCCGGCCTCCTGTCGGCTAAGGCCTGATTGGCCAGTGCAAATAGATCTTTAAAGCTCCTTTCCAACTGTCACTTTCCAGTTGCTCCAAGGAAACAGTGTATGGTAGAAATGTCTTGCTGGGAAAGTGGCACACACCTTTAACCCAGCACTTGGGAGGCACAGGTAGGATTGCTGTGAGTTCTAGGCCAGCCTGGGGTTATATGGTGAGTTCTAGGTCAGCCTGGGCTAGAGTAAGACCCCAACCGGGAAGAAGAAAGGAAGTGTTCAGTTAAGGGGCTGGGGCGATTGCTCCAAGGTTCAGAGTACCTATGCTATGAGCTGGCTGATCAGAGTTCAGATGCCTAGCACCCATGTAAAGCCAGACACAGTGGTGCAGATGTCCATATTCCCAGTACGCTTGAGGCAATGGGAGGTGGGGTCAGGAGGATCGTGAAGCTCACCGGTCAGCTAGCCTGGCTTTCCCAACATCAAAACAACAAGAAAGACTTCGTCTCAAACAAGATAGAAAGAGAGGACCTGAGGGCTGTCCTCTCTACTGTGACATGTGTGTCTCCCACCTGACATACGTACATACAATTTCTTTTTAAATTTTTAAAATTATTTTTTGTGTATTTTTACTTATTTATTTGAGAGTGACAGATAGAGAGAGAAAGGCAGATAGAGAGAGAATAGGCGCGCCAGGGCCTCCAGCCACTGCAAACAAACTCCATACATGTGTGCCCCCTTGTACATCTGGCTAACGTGGGTCCTGGGGAATCAAGCCTTGAATTGGGGTCCTTAGGCTTCACAGGCAAGTGCTTAACCACTAAGCCATCTCTCCAGCCCTCTTTTTAATTTTTTTTTTTTTATTTGAGAGAGAGAAAGAGAGAATTGGCACGCCAGGGCCTCAGCCACTGCAATCAAACTCCAGATACTTGCGCCACCTAGTGGGCATGTACGACCTTGCACTTTCCTCCCCTTTGTGCGTCTGGCTTACGTGGGATCTGGAGAGAAGAACATGGGTCCTTAGTCTTTGCAGGCAAGTGCCTCAACTGCCAAACCATCTCTCCAGCCCACAGTTATTTTTCAAATATTCAGTTTTGCTGGGTTGAATCGGATGTCCTGCACAAAATCCTGTGCTTTGAATGCATGGTCCCCAGCTGATGGCAGAGTGAGAGGTGGAGACTTGCTGGAAGAGGTGTGTTCCTGGAAACAGGCTCTGGGTTGTTATAGCTCAGCTCTTCCTTACCAATATTAGCTCAGCTCACTCTCTTTATTTTTTTTTTAATTTTATTTATTTATTTATTTGAGAGCAACAGACACAGAGAGAAAGACAGATAGAGGGAGAGAGAGAGAATGGGCGCGCCAGGGCTTCCAGCCTCTGCAAACGAACTCCAGACGCGTGCGCCCCCTTGTGCATCTGGCTAACGTGGGACCTGGGGAACCGAGCCTCGAACCGGGGTCCTTAGGCTTCACAGGCAAGCGCTTAACTGCTAAGCCATCTCTCCAGCCCTCCGCTCACTCTCTTGCTGCTGTTTTCCTGTGCTGTGGCAGAAGTGATGTGCAGCCTCTGCTGTACTGTCTTTCCCCTGCCATCATGAAGCTTCCCCACGCCACCCCCCCCACCAGGACTGTAAGCCAAAATAAATAAATCCTTTCCTCCCACCACCTGCTTTTGGTTGGGCATTTTCTCCCAGCAGCACAAGGATAAGTACAGTATCAGTTAGGAGAAAACTCAAAGCACGACGTAGTTTAATCAGCCATTTACCCATGTCTTTGAGCTAAGCCGGTACAAGGTCCTCCAGACAGGACGTGGCAGATATTTTATTTTTCTTACAGAGGAGATCAGAACCGGGAAGTGACTGGTCCAAGGGCATTGAAAGCACAGCCAGAATGAGGCTTATGTGCCCATGACTCCTGCCCACTTGCAAGGGCTGTGCGTCCCCATGTCCAGCTCCCAGACGCACCCCAGCCCATGCCCATGCCCTCAGAGTGACTGTTGACCTTGGTCATGGACACACTTCTGGAACATGCCCGGTTATACAAAGTCTTACTCTTCCTCCCTAAACTTTCCCCCTGATTCAGTGAGGTCAGAAGTGAGGATTCACTGCTGAGAGCTGTGCCACCGCTGTTGAGCACTTGAAATGCAGCCAGTTCAATTCAAAAGTATCATAAAGAGCCGGGCGTGGTGGCGCACGCCTTTAATCTCAGCACTTGGGAGGCAGAGGTAGGAGGATTATTGTGAGTTCGAGGCCAGCCTGAGCTAGAGTGAAACCCTACCTCGCAAAACCAAGAACAATAATAATAATAATAGTATCATAAGCACAAAAACGTAGCATGAAAAAAAGATGTGTAAGCTGATTACATGCTGAAATGGTAAATTTTTTTAATTGGCCTATAAACTGGACTGGAGAGATGGCTTAGCTGTTAAGGCCCTTGTCTGCAAAGCCAAAGAACCCAGGTTTGATTCCCCAGGACCCACGTAAGCCAGATGCACAAGGTGGTTCATGCGTCTAGAGTTTGTTTGCAGCAGCTGAAGGCCCTGGCGTGCCCATTCTCTCTCTCCCATTGTCTTTCTCTCTCTCTCTCTTTCTCTTTATCTGCCTCTTTCTCGCATACACAAAATAAATTTAAAAAATTGTAAATTGGCTTAAAGGAAATTATTAAAATTAATTTTACCTGTTTCATTTTGACTTTTTAAAATCGTAACTAACTACTAGAAAATTTTAACTTATGAGACGGATCTGCCATGTCTATTAGATATAGCTATTCTGGACAGTTGTCACCTATGTTACTCCTATTTCTTGTCTCTATGGCCGAATACTTGAGAAGAGCAGCTCAAACAAGGAAAGGTTTCTTGTGGCTCACAGTTTCAGAGACTTGAGTCCATCATGGCAAAAAACAAAACAAAACAAAACAAAAAAAACGCTTGGAAGCAGAAGTGGCTCAGCCTGTGGCACCGGGATTTGATCCCGTAACTCTTCACATGACCGCTGACCAGGAAGCAGGGTTAACAAAATGGACCCCATCAGGGGTGGTTCTATTTCAGAGGCCCACCCTTAGTGACCTACTTCATCCATCCACGTCCACAGCCTTCAGAGTAATCGCACAAGCTGGGGATAAATCATTCAAGTCATGGTCCTGTGCAGGACACTTCAGATTCAAACTACATCATCACTTAGCCTTATAAGGGATTGGCCACCATCCTGAGTTGTCTGTAGTGGATTGTGGTATTTGAAATTCCACATGTTTCTGCCCCCA
Organism: Jaculus jaculus; assembly: GCF_020740685.1. Classification (NCBI taxonomy): domain Eukaryota; kingdom Metazoa; phylum Chordata; class Mammalia; order Rodentia; family Dipodidae; genus Jaculus; species Jaculus jaculus. Next base: position 161,516,053 of record NC_059105.1, read on the forward strand.
TCACCTCACTTACACTGCGGCTATTCAGACATGCTCTCCTCTATTCTTCCCTGATCGCCCAGCGCATGGCACGTTTGGGATTTCGCTGCCTGATTGCTTCACATATCACTAAACCTCTTGGAGACAGGATTCCATTTATTTCACTTGGAACGACGTTAAGGATTGTTCAAAGATTAATTGTGTTTGGAGTGTTAACCTTTTCCCACAGGAATGGATTCCGTGTCATTCTTCATCTGTTCTAGAAAGATCTGGCATTTCTAAACTGGACTGTTAAAATCCAGGGAAGTGCCAGGTCTTCCTAACGGGCCAGGTAGAGCAGTAGTGTCAGAATCAAATGTTTAAAGGTGATAAGGAGCCCCCTCTGTACTATTGCCAAAGTCTTGGGGTGAGTTCCAAAGTCATCAGAGCTTTGTACCCCACTTTCCAGGACCCATCTGGGCATAGGTTCAGGTAAATAAGCATGTCATTAGCCCAGTGGATTCCAGCCTTAAACCAAGATATAGGTATAGGGTTACCTCCAACATGGCTGTCAAGTAACTACCAGGAACACCTACTAAGTGGCTAAGATTTCCCGTGTCTGAGAAAATGCTAGAACATGTACCCTGGGGAGGGCTTTACCCTGTTTAAAACATCCTACAGTTTTGTAACTGAGCTTGTGGCTGAACCACGTGTTCATAATAGTCAGCCTGCTGCTGGTCCTCCGAGAGATTCTGACCTTTCCCTGCCTCTCCTAACCACAGGATCCCTAAGTCACTGATTTTTGGCTTCCCTTTTAAGGAATGGGCAAGAAGGCATCCATGGAAACACCCTTCTTGAAGGGTGATATGCATTAGGATTCAATCTGGGAATGTTTCCACACCACTGACCACTTACCACCATAAAGCAGGTCATAGGGAACCATCTCCCTCTGGTGACGGTGCCTGGAATGAATGCTGCTCTCTTTAGAGGAGTTAGTTGAAAGGATTTACAGTGAACGGGATCTAGAGGGGAGGAGGTCTCCTCTACCCTGATTTCCCAGCATCCCAGCAACAGAACCCTGAATCCCTTCTGTGATTACTGAACATAGAGGCACTCTGTACCCTAAGTAGTAATTTCTTGGCTCTGTCATTGTCCCTAGGTTTATAGGGAGTTGTCAATCTAAGCATGTATGTCCCGTTGAAATCCAGCCCCTGAATCTGTGCATGAGCTTCTGGGAGCTCATATGTCAGGTTAGAATTCCCACACTGGAATAAAAGTATTATTTCAAGTGCTGGAGAAATGGCTTAGCAGTTAAGGCGCTTGCCTGCAAAGCCTAAGGACCCATGTTCGACTCTCCACATCCCCTGTAGGCCAGATGCATAAAAGTGAGGCAAGTGCAGGGTCGCACGTGCCCACTAGGTGGCGCAAGTATTTGGAGTTCGATTGCAGTGGCTGAGGCCCTGGGTGCCAATTCTATCTATCTCTCTGTCTCTCTGAAAAAATAAATATTATTCCCCTCTAGTCTCATGATTACAGAAATCTGATGTCACAGTTTGTGCCTGTTATCCAGGCGTAGTTATTTGAAAGGCCCCCTTTTACTTTCAAATATCCGTGTGGGTAAGATACATGACTGAGGCCATGGTCGCTGTCTCCTCCCTGCCTGACCCAGAACTCCAGTGCGAGAGGCTCTGAGAGCAGAGGCTGCCCAGAGAACAGGATCCAAAGTCCTTCCTTGAGGACCTGCTGAAGGGAGCCCTTGATTTGCGTTTGGAATCTCTGAAGGATGGGATCAGGAAGGAAGAGAAACTAAACAGGGTCCCGGAGAGCCCGGGGAGCTTCAAGCTAGAGGAGCAAGCCGTGAAGCCCAGGGAGCCAAGCAGCACCACCAGATGAGACACCCAGATTTCTTTCTCCTGGCCAGCAGTTGCCATAGCAACACGGTGTCTGAGAACTTCTAATTACATCTGTCTGCTTCTCCTAGAACCCTACTGAGCCACGCTCATCGGAAGACTTCATTGAGTCTGGAGTTCCCTGCTGGGTTTTAACCCCTTTGGCACTCTTTATGTTATGGAATCTTTGCCCTGAAACCTAGCCTAGGCAGTTTTGGAGCCATGCTAACCCCCCCCCCCCGAAAAATCCTGCGTTTTGGTACCTGTTTTGTTTTGTTTTGTTTATATATATTATTTATTTATGTGAAAGAGAGAAAGGGGGAGAGGGACAGAGAGAGAGAGAGAATGGGTACGCCAGAGCCTCCAGCCACACTGCAAATGAACTCCAGATGCATGCGCCTCCTTGTGGATCTGGCTTACGTGGGCCCTGGGGAATCGAACTGGGATCCTTTGGTTTTGCATGCAGATACCTTAACCACTAAGCCATCTCTCCAGCCCCTTTGTCCCTGTTTTTAAGAGGAGACCTGTGTTGCTGCCCTGCGCTGCGTTTCTTGGCTACGTTTTTTTCCCCTGTCATCACTCCTACCCACCTAGTCCCTGACATTCCTGATTGGGAATCTCAGTTTCTTTGTGCCCAATCCCAGGCCAGATAACCCAAGTAGACCCAATGAAGGCCTGGCCCTCCTCACAAACTTGCTGTCTTGGACATGATCCAGAGAGAAGTGCTTGCAGCCTCCAAATGTTTTGAAGGCAGAGCAAGAGAGGAAGCTTTGTTTTGGGGTCTAACTGAGCACACTGTCACCCTCTACCTCCTAGGATAATAAACCCATTTTCTCTTGCTTCTCTTCAGTTCTATTTCTTCTGCATACAGGCCACCAAGATGTCAGGCTGCTTGCTGTTTTGTTGTCTGTGCACGCCGAAGTCACTTCTGACTTTATCTTGCTCTGAGCCACCCTCCACTCTACATTACTTCATCTTTCATTCCTTTCATTCATTTTTTTTTCCTGCCCCTGAATTCTCATTCTCTCGGCATGTCTCAGCTGGAGCATACATTAATCATAGACAAAGAGAAAGCCACTTTAGCCCATCGCCCTTCTGCCTGCTTCATTAACACACGCAGGAAGCAGACGAACGCATACCAGCCTGTTTCTGTGGGTCTAGAACAATCTCAGAGTAGTGAAATTCCAGGCCAAATTTTATGGCCTGGTGCTGAAGGGTGAAGTCTTGAGGCTTCTCCCCACTCCCCTGAACAACTTGTCCTGGGAGGAATTGGCCTTGGAAGGGGAACTGCCTTGCATGCTGTTTCTCTCTACCTGTGCCTCAAACCCAAGACAGTGTGGCTCAGTCTGCACTTGGAAGGCTGAGGCAGGAGGATTACTGTGAGTTCAGTAACATTGGGTTATGTAAATAGCAAGTCCAAGGCAAACTAGGCCTACCTAGTGACAGAGAACCTGACTCAGAATGTTTGTCAATAGGGCTGGAGAGATGGCCTAGCGGTTAAGGAGCTTGCCTGCGAAGCCTAAGGACCCATGTTCGATTCTCCAGATCCCACGTAAGCCAGATGCAGGTGACGCAAGCATGCAAGGTCGCACATGCCCACTAGGTGGCGCACATGTCTAGCGTTTGAGTGCAGAGGTTGGAGGCCCTGATGTACCAATTCTCTTTCTCTCTCTCTCTCTCTCAAAAAATAAAAAAAATGAAGTTTTTAAATAACCTGACCCTTGGTATCATATTTGAGGTTGATCAAGCAACACAGTGTTATATATATTAGGACCCACCAAAAGATATAACTTATGTCCCCTAAAAAATTGTAGTTCAGTTGCAAAGACAGGTTATGTACAACCAATTAAGTTTTTCTTAAAAAAAAAATACACGATTAAAGGCACATGCCTTTAATTCCAACACTCGGAAGGCAGAGGTAAGAAGATTGCCATGAGTTCGAGGCCATCCTGAGACCACATAGTGAAGTCCATCCAGGTCAGCCTGGGCTAGAGTGAGACCCTACCTCGAAAAATAAATAAATAAATAATTGGATTAAGTTCATACAAAGAGACACTGCAGATCAGATGAGAGAAAGAGGAATTCAAACCAATCAAAAAGCAAAGGTCACCGAGTAAGGAGTGGAATAACCTGAACTGTGATGTAAAGGGCAGGAAGAATTGGGGCAAGACAGGTCACACACCAGGCTTTCCAGATGGTGATGTTATTTTCAGTTGGTCTTCTGGGACTCTGTCCATCTGAAGGTGAAAGCAGCATCTAAGAATCTCTCGTAGTGCTGACATTTTCAAAAGGTGCTGACTTCTCATTTCAAAAATGCAGAGCCAGGCTGGAGAGATGGCTTTGTGGTTAAGGCGCTTGCTTGCAAAGCCAAAGGACCCAGGTTCCATTCCCCAGGACCCACGTAAGCCAGATGCACAAGGTGGCGCGTGTGTCTGGGGTTCACACATGACTGGATTCATTTGCAGAGGCTGAAAGCCCTCCCATTCTCTCTCTCTCTCTCAAATAAATAAATCAATAAATTTTTAAACATTGTAGACTCTCAGGAGCCCCATACCCTTTCCTTTATCCTGCTTATGACTTAAATCTGCCATGTCCACCTACGGTACTCACTCACAGACCCCCCCCCCATCCCATGGACTTCTGCAGTGAGAAAAAGAGTGACCCTGGACATGAGGCCAACGATGCTAAGACCACATAACCAATGAGGTCACACAGACGGGAAACATCTCAGAACCACGTGCTTGCTCAATGCGTCCAAGAAGATGCCGATAAAAGATAGTGATGGGAAACCGTCACTGACGGCTCATGGGAGCCACCCTGTGCGACAATGGCTTTGCTTTAGAATGGAGGAGCCACGTGCAAGTTGTGATGATGGAACGAAGCCACAGATGAGACAGGGCGTTGCTTCTTTCAGGGACGCCGTGGTAGTTCGTGCCACAGCTGATAACCTTCCCTGGTGGGTGCGTTCTATCAGGAACAAGGGCACCCCGGGCCGAGGGAGGGGAGCAATGAGTACCTCTGGGCTGTACCCATCTCTGGTTCTGCGTCTCACCGAACCAGAGCAATGCACACTCCGTCCCACGTCTGGAAAATGAATCCTAATTGTTTCCCAGCAGGGGAAGCCTGGGGAAGCGGAGGGGTGGGTGGCTTGCTAGGGGTGGAGTTCCAAGATGGTCCAGATGTGTGGGGGAGACTTTGAAAGAAAAAAAAACAAAAACAGCTGTCTGGAAACCTCTCCCTCAGCTGCGCTGGGGCCTTCGCCCCTCTGCCTCTCTCTGACTTGATGGGATTGGAATTTAGGTGTGTGAGGTTTTTAAATAAATTTTAAACCCATCCCCCTCCCCCCCAAAAGAAAACTTGATCAACCATTTTTCTTGAACTCCATGTGGAAATAATTAGAGCATGAATGCAAAGTAAATGTGAGGCCCAGCAGCCCCAGACATAGTTTAGTGACAGGTCTTTGGCAGGAAAGGAGACTGTGAATCTCCTGTGAATTTCTGTTAGCCATTCTTCCCTTTCTTCCCCCCCACCACAACTATTTTTTTTTTTTTCATTGCAAAGCTAGCACAACTGGAACAAAAACTTTATTAGTATCCTTCTTGTGGGAGTAGAGAGCTCCATCCAGTTTACCCAGAGTGAAGTCGTGGTATTCAGTTGGGGTCTGGTGGCTTTCTTTTGCTGTGATTCAAGAGGGAATGGAAAGGCATTACTAGCCGAGCCCTTTAGACTCTGAAAATCAACTTTAATTCCACCTCCCCTCCATCCAAAATCCATCAAGAGTTTACACAACCTGAGTGTAGTGATACCTGCCTGTAATCCCAGTACTTGGGAGGCTGAGGCCGAAGAATCACTGTGAACTTGGTATGAGCCCTGGGTTACATACATAGCAAGTTCACGTTAAACCACATAGCGAGAGACACCCTGTCCCAAAATGTCTATATATAACATGACCCTCAATGTGGCATTTCGCATAGCTTCCTTGAGAGATGGAAAGTTTGGTATCCAGGTTCATTTTGAAATGATGTGTTCTGGAGCTTTCTAGTTAATGGCATTCAAACAACGAAAGAAACTTAAGCATCATGTGCATGTATTTCACAGACAGGTAAACTTGACAGGTAAACTGTACCTGATACAGATAGGCATCCAGGACCCATCTCTGCCTGTAGCAGTCTACCTTCTGGGTCATTGGTTCAGTTCTGAACAGACCTGAAAAGCTTTAGAAAAAGCACTACATATATACATATATATTAGAGAGAGGGAGAATGGGCATGCCAGGGTCTCTAGCTACTGCAAACGAACTCCAGACACATGCATCACCTTGTGCATCTGGATTACATGGGACCCGGAGAATCGAACCTGGATCCTTATGCTTTGCAGGCAAGCACTTAACCGCTAAGCCATCTCTTGCTGTTTCATCCCGGCGTCTGCCAAGTCACTTCTCACGCGGTGGCATTCCTCTTCCCTTCCTTGGAGTTCTCGACTATCCGGGTGTCTTCCCAGGGTACGGAGGCTGCCTCCCCTGCTTCCTTGGCTGCTTCGCTCGCACAGTGAGACAGGCTGTTCGTGGCACAAGGAGCTGAGAGAGGCTAAACTCTGCTCACCAAAGCCCATCGTACCCTGGCCTGCTGCTGCGTCTGCCCACGGGGGAAGGTGCCCTTGCTCGTTTACAGAGACATCTGAGGGCCCATGGGCATCTCTTCTCAGTGTTCTCCCTGCTCCCCTTTCCCTTTCCATCTTCAGCCATTCACCCCACCCTTTCTTCCTAAACTCAGTGGTCCTCTGCCTCTTTCTCACTCCTAGACAGGTAATATCCATATGTGCATCTGTTTTGTTTTGTTTTTTCTTGAGGTAGGGTCTCACTGTAGCCCAGGTCAACCTGGAATTCGCTATGTAGTCTCAGGATGGCCTTGATCTCACGGCGATCCTCCTGCCTCTGCCTCCCTAGTGCTGGGATTAAAGGCGTTGCCAACCATATGTGCATCTTCAGCCATATTTCCAATTGTCACTGTGACGTCCCGCCACCCCCTTAGGCTCATGCCCGTGGCTGGCTTGTGGCCTGCCCCATCCTCACAGCACCCCCTTCCCAGAGCTGCAGTTCTGACAAGAGACTCCCCTTGATCTGCCATAACTCCTTTGAGGTTCGTGCCCCATCGCTTGCGCCATGCTGGGCACAGACAGTGTCCTGATTTTGTCATTTGATTTGTTTTGAGGCAGAGCTTTACTTTGTTTCCCGGTCTGGCCTCAAACTCTGGGCTCAAGTGAGACTCCCCCCCCCACAAAAAAAACCAAAACCCCAGGACTGCAAATGTATGTGTCACAGTGTTCATCTTTTATCACCAGACATGCTTTTTAAAAACGTGTTTATTGACAGCTTCCATAATTATAAACAATAGGTATGCCTTTGAATATATTTAAATGTCTCGCCTCCCTTACTTGTAAAGGAATGGAAAACTATGTCCTATACTGGCCATTAAAGTGGACAGATCTTGGGCTGAATATTGAAGAACAGGAAATGACTTTTATTTATTTATTTTTATTTATTTACTTGAGAGAGAGAAAACTAGGCAGGTACAGAGAGAGAGAGAGAATGGGCATACCAGGGCCTTCAGCTGCTGCAAGCTCCAGATGCATGTGCCCCCTGGTGTATCTGGCTTACCTGGGTCCTGGGGAGTCAAACCTGGGTCCTTTAGCTTCATAGGCAAGCGCCTTAACCGTTAAGCCATGTCTCCAGCCCAGGAAATAACTCTTAACAGGCTAATTCAGGATAGATAAGTGATCTGTTCTCGAAGGCTCCACTCAGACATTCTGAATTTTCATTCATTGTCATGTGAAAATTTTTATATATTGAAGATATACAACTTGATAATGCCTATACATTGTGAAGGCTCACAGTAAGCTAATTAGCACGTGTCTGCACAGTACTTGGGATGGTGTGTCTTGGAAAGGTATAAGATCCATTCTTTTAGCGAATTGAAAAGTATCCATGACAGCGTGGTTAACAAAATCCTGTAGCTCTCCAGAAACTTCTCATATCACATGACCGAAACTGTGTTCTCAAGGGACGTGGTAATGTGAAAACCATCAGTCGAGTGTGTTCTCGGGGAGGACACCGTGGCTGGTCTGTGGGGAGCTGAAGTGTGCAAGCCAGGCCACCCAGCATGTGCTTGAGCTGAGCCATATGAGCAGAGAGGGCTCCGCAGGGCTCTGCGGAAAAGGCCAGTACTGGAAAACATCTCGTTGCAGAAGACAATGTGGCAAATGGAGAGGTGCTAATAAAGTCTCAGTGCTTTTATCTGCCAAGGCCCTGTCGGGGTCCTGGGACCACTTCGGTATTTGTAGTTGTATATTCTTACAGAGGACCCCCCCAAAAAAATCATTTAAGCGTCAAGCCCCCATAAAACCCAGATTGGGCCCTGGTGGTTAAACTTGAGGTGAGAGATTGGTTGAGAACTTACAGGAGAGGGAGACGTGAAGGATTGGCACAAACACGGTGCGCGCTGCCAAGGGAACTGGACGTACTGCTAAAATCGTCACTCCTTCTTCCTCCTTGCCCAGCCTGTGTACGATTTACCAGCACCTCGCTTTTGGACACAGAGGATCAGAGATCACACAAGATCACAGGATGCCCCCAACTACACTTCAGGGCCCTGGAGTCCTTTGATTTTTCTCCAGTTTCACCATGGGGTTACGCTGCCTGCCCAGTTCTGTGAATTCTTTGTTCCCCAGTTCCCTGGTGACCTCTGGATCTGAGAGACCATGGTGTTCCTGTGAAGTTTCCATGACTTAATTCTGCCAGAGCAAGGAGAGCCTATCATGCCAACAAAGCCTCCCTGTCACAGAAATAGTGGTCAGTGGGCCAAAATTCTACCTTGGCATAAGCAGGGCTTCTTTAAAAAGAAAAGAAAATTGGGAAGGAGGAAATAAAAAAAAAAAGAATGGAGGGGCCAGAGCTAGCCTAGTTCACATTACTGAAATGAGGGTGTATTAAGCTGGCAGCTTTTTGGCTTTGCTTATGAGCTTCATCACCAAAGCACATGGTTCTTCCAGAAATTCTTTTGCTTCGGAACACTATTATAAAACATGTGCAGTCTCAAAGCTAGCCAGCCCTGACTCAAACACAGGATGACCTCTATTGGTACCTTTGCAGATAACTTGCTTTTTTAAATTTGTTTGCAGAGGATTTTTTTTTTTTTTGCATGCAAAAATAATTTCCATTTTGTAAGACCTTGGATTGAAGATATGTTTTCCGGCTTTGATTAGTAAAGAGTCAGAATAGAACCGTGGAGAGAGGATGAGGTTAAAGTTTAGAGGCCGAAGGCCCAGTGATACCTTGCAGCAGTCCTGAATACAAGCAAAGCCTCAGACTCCTCTTCGTCATAGGATCTCAGACCTGGGCCGGGCGTGGTGGCACACACCTTTAATCCCAGCACTTGGAAGGCAGAGGTAGGAGGATCGCCATGAGTTCGAGGCCACCCTGAGACTACATAGTGAATTCCAGGTCAGCCTGGGCTAGAATGAGACCCTACCTTGAGAAAAACAAAGAAAAAAAAAAAAAAAAGAAATTCCTGGTTAGTTATTTAAATCAAGAGGAGGGTGTTTTGTTATTGTTCTGTTTTTCTGTTTTATTTTGTATTCTTGTTTTTTTTTTTTAATTTTTGGTATTTTTAGATAGGATCTTGTTATGTAGGCTACACTCAAATTTAAGATTCTCCTGCCTCAGCTTCCTGGGTGCTGGGATTATAGGCCCAGCTGTCTTGTTGGTTTATATCAATAGATATGGGTGTTCACGCTTTGAGAACACACCCTTATTCACACTTACTCCATTACACTCTCAGGTTCATTAGACCTGTGTGCCTGTGTGTCCCTTTGTAATAACAGATCTGCCTGAAACCTAACTCAGAATACAGAAACTCTGGGGTCAGGTGGTGTCGCAGTCAGGTCCGCATCGCTGGTAGAGATCACCCAACCAAGAGCAGCTTCTGGGGGAAAAAGAGGTCTATTTTGGCTTACAGGCTCAAGGGGAAGCTCCACGATGGCAGGGGAAAACGATGGCCTGAGCAGAGGGTGGACATCACCCCCTGGGCCACATAAGTGGACAATAGGAACAAGAGAATGTGCCAAACACTGGCATGGGGAAACTGGCTGACACCCATAAGCCCACTCCCAACAAGACACTCCCTCCAGGAGGCTTTAATTTCCAATTGCCATCAGCTGGGAACCTACCATCCAGGCTACCTAAATTTATGGGGGAACACCTGAATCAAAGCACCCCACTTGGGTTTCTCTTTCCTTCCTGACTCATTTCTCCCTAGTGATGTCACAGAGCTTTTCTGAATCTCAGATGCCTCTGCATCTGCTACAAAAGACTGAATTAGGGAAAATTGCACAAGGTGGGGAAGACAGAGGTGTCTTGAGAGCCTCACTCTGATGTAGGTGCTGTCGTTAACATTAGCCTGGGCCCTGACTAGTTTACTGCCCAGTAACGCATCATGTCAAGGCCTGCGCTCAGAATCAGAAGTTCAGAATCGAGCCGGGGTGGTGGTGGTGCAAGCCTTTTAATCCCTAGTGATTGGGAGTCTGAGGATCACTGTGAGCTGGAGGATAGCCTGGACTACAAGAGTGAGTCCCAGGTAAGCTTCAACTAAAGTGAAACTCTGCCTCAAAAAAAGAAAAAGAAAGAAAGCAAAAGGGAGGGAGGCTGGAGAGATGGCTTAGTGGTTAAAGCATTTGCCTGCAAAAGCCTAAGGACCCGGATTCAGTTCCCCAGTACCCATGTAAGCCACATGCACAAGGTAGCACATGTATCTGGAGTTCATTTGCAGTGGCTGGAGGCCCTGGTGCACCCATTCTGTCTTTATATATATCTGCCTCTCTCTCTTAAATAAATAATTTTAAAAGTTTCTTTTTGTTTATTTTTATTTATTTGAAAGTGACAGAGAGAGAAAGAGGCAGATAGAGAAAGAGAGAGAGAATGGGCGCGCCAGGGCCTCCAGCCACTGCAAACCAACTCCAGACACATGTGCCCCCTTTGTGCATCTGGCTAACGTGGGTCCTGGGGAATCTAGGCTCGAACCGGGGTCCTTAGGCTTCACAGGCAAGCGCTTAACCGCTAAGCCATCTCTCCAGCCCAATAAATAATGTTTTTAAGCCCACAGGATTTCAGAACTGAAAGAGACTCTGGACAACTTAACCTCCCAAAGCTCCACATGCATCATATCCCTACTCCATCCCAAGCCTTCCCAGGGCAACTTTGCCCGTGGGAGAAACCTGTCTTTCCCGTGCCCTATCTCACTCTCTCCCCAGTGCCCTGCTCACCATACGTCTCTCACTGACCCTTGATCACCTTCATGCCATGCCCATGCCCATGCCCTCGCAAAGTGCTCGTTCCCGCTTAGAATCAGCTCCCGGCCAAAGAGCAAGACCCTCAGAAGTTTTCCGGGATCCTCGGAGACAGCTCCCGTGCTTTTGCTCCTAGAGACGCTGGGGCTCAGGAAAGGGTTTTCGGTGGCACAGAGATGTCGCCTTCCCTGAGAAAGCATCCTTTGCTTGTTGAGCTCGATTTCTGCAGTAAAGTGGTATGTCTGTGAGTGAGAAGTGGGGGATAGGGGAGGCTTTGGAGCCCTCAGGTGAGACATCGTTGCCATGTTGACAGATTCTCTCACCTGGGCTGGTGGAGTGACTGTCCTCCCGCCCCCCCCCGCCAGCCCCTTTCCTGCACCTCTTGTCACCGGGAGGACAGAGCTAGCCAGAGCTGCAGCAGCCAAAACTCCACTTCTGCATTGCGGCGCCGGGCTGTTGGAGACAAAGAGAGACATTGCCACCTATTGACAGACATGTCACCTGCAAAGAGAATGCTTGTGTAACCAGCAGCTCCTCCATCTTCATTCAGCAAAAAGGGCCCCCTGAGGTCGTTCATTAGGTCCTTTGCATTTTCCATCCTGTGAACCCCGCTCCAAGTTTTACCTTCACACGGTAAGGGAGGAGAGCACTGGAGGAGCCCAAGGAAGGACATGACAGCCCAGGGTGCCCTTGACGTCAGGGATCTCAGCGGGGACACGGGAAACAATCCAGCCAGTGTGGTAACAACTGCTCTCTGTGGCCCAGAAGGCATTCTCTTGCGTGCAGTACATCTCATTTCATCCTCACCCTATCATGATCAGTGTTTCAATTTCACACCCGAGGAAACAAGTTTCGAGGGAATACCTTGCCCATAAAACCATGGTGAGTGAGGAAGAGGGATGGGTAGGGGGAATTCAGATCTAAATATCGAATTCGCTCGTCACTTTCATGTGCTTTTTATACAGTTCACGTTCCTATTATCGTTCCTCTAACCTTAAGTCATGGATATGAAAAGTCAGTCAAATATAAAAGAAGCATTTCTCTTTGGTTGTGGGAAGATCTAGTCAGTGGGCCTCTAATAAGGCACAGCTCCTTCTTCTGTAAAATAGGAATAGTTACGGCATCAAAGTTAATTGTTAGAAAGCTTAAATGATACCAGATATAATAGGTCATGGGTATTTTTAAGTAGGAGCTTAGTCATCTGTAGTTCAAAGAACTGGTTTGAATCTTCTCTTTTAGCTTTTGGGACTGAGGCAAGGTACCTGACCTTTAAGATCTTCAATATTCCCATCTATGAAATGAGGCTAATAATAATATACATATATTGATGGTTAATCATATAAGCAAGGTGAATTATGTATATGAAAACGCTTTGCAGATTTTTTATTAAATATCTTATTGTCATTTATTTAAGAGAGAAAGAGGCAGAGAGATTGAGAGAGAGAGAATGAGCACACCAGGGCCTCCAGCCACCACAAGCTCCAGACACATGTGCCACCTGTGTGTCTGGTTTATATGGGTCCTGGGGAGTCAAACCTGGGTCCTTTGGCTTTGCAGGCAAACGCCTTATCCGCTAAGCCATTGCTCCAGCCTCACCTGGCAGATTTTAATTGTACAACTCAGATGTTAAGTTGTTTTTATAGCTTTTTATTTTAATTTTTTAATTTGAGAGAGGGAAAGAGAGCAAGAATGGGCAGGCCAGGGCCACCAGCCACTGCACACAAACTCCAGACACATGTGCCCTCTTGTGCATCTGGCTAACATGGGCCCTGGGGAATCGAACCTAGATCCTTTGGCTTTGCAGGCAAGCACCTTAACCGCTAAGCCATCTTTCCAGCCCCTGTTTTTGTAGTTTTAAGATACTCTTCCCCAAATGGATTTTTGAGAACTACTTTTGAACGGTGACTTGTTGGATTCAATCTCTAAGAACAGCTTTTATTTGCAGCACTCACTCAAAGCAACCGATGAGAGGAGAGCTCTGTGAACGATCGTCACAGGCAGCTCTGTTGGGTGCTCCCATTAACTGTGTTTCTCATTTGCAGTTTGCTTGACGGTATGACGTACTTCCTGCTTACTCCTACTTTACATGTGAAGAAATGTGAGGCTTGGAATAAAGAGACTAGGCTAGGGACACTCAGCTAGCCAAGGGACATCGGTGGGTGGTTGCCTCTGGAGCTGTGAGATGACCTGTCCTTGAGGACAAGAACGTGTCCAAACAAGGACGCTTTTTTTGCTTGTGTGTATTCTTGTGTCTTGTGGCTCTTGTGACACACCCATAGGGTGAAAGGGTCCAGAGTGGAAAGAACAGAAGGTTATCCACACTGCGATGTCTTTTACACTGGTCAGTAACAGCCTTTTTTTTTTTTTTAAGTATATTTTATTTATTTAAGAGAAAGAGAGGGAGAGAATGGGCAAGCCAGGCCCTCCAGCCACTGCAAAAGAACTCCAGATGCACCACCTTGTGAATCTAGCTTATGATGGGTCATAGGGAATCGAACCCGGGTCCTTTGGCTTTGCAGGAAAATGCCTTATCCGCTAAGTCATCTCTCCAGCCCTCCTTTCTTCTTTTTTAGTGCTGTTTTACACTCCCTCCTAGGCACAGTTCCCTCAGGAGCGCTCTGTCTGGGGAGTCTGATTTTTTTTTTTTTTATACTCCTTATTTAGGAAACAGCTCTCCAGTCCCCCAGACTTCTGAAAATCACTTCCTCTTTTTCCCCCTACCTGCTAGTAGCATTGAATTCCCCTTAGCAACATCACACACACTCACACACACACACACAAAATGATTTAGCAGCAGCATGTGAACCAATAAGATGTGAGCATGCAAATGACTTCTAGACCAATGGCAGTCTTAACATGCTAAGCTAGCTGCCTTCCAGGAGAAAATAACCTGCAGTTTGCAAAGCAGCCTCTAGGTGGCGGCAAACCAGTTTATATGAAACTCAGTTTCCTTATCTCAAGCCAATGGTTTGGGTTTTTTGTTTAGTTGGTTGGTTTTTGCATTTTTGTCATACCCTTAGATATGAAATAGCTCCTGTATTTAAGAAATTTACTTCTGGGGGGGGGAGGGAGGGAATTACCATGGGATTTTTTTTTTATAATCATGGAAAATGTTAATAAAAATGTAAGAATTAAAAAAAAAATTTTTTAAATAGGAAATCTTCAGGATGTTGTCCCAGATCATGAGCTCATATAAATTCCTAACTTTTATCTTCCTTTCATATTTTCACTATGTAGAAACATCTAGGTACTTAAAAAAATATTTTTGGGGGCCAGGCATAGTGGCACATGGCTTTAATCCCAGCACTCGGGAGGCAGAGGTAGGAAGACTGCCGTGAGTTTGAGGCCACCCTGAGACTACAGAGTGAATTCCAGGTCAGCCTGGGCTGGAGTGAGACCCTACCTTGAAAAACCAAAATAAAAAATAATTTTTTGGGGGGGGAACCAACATTCTTCTAAGAAACATCCACTTCAGATCTACAACCTGCTGTTTCAGATACTTACATTGTGCCCTTGTTGCTAGAGGCTTTTGTTTGATTTTGAAAGTTCATAAAACTTCCTTTTAGAGTTTTTTTTTTAATTTTTTTTGTTTTTATTTATTTATTTGAGAGTGACAGAGGAAGAGGCAGAGAGAGAGAGAGAGAGAGAGAGAGAGAGAGAGAGAGAGAATGGGCGTGCCAGGGCCTCCAGCCACTGCAAACGAACTCCAGACGCGTGCGCCCCCTTGTGCGCTAACGTGGGACCTGGGGAACCGAGCCTCGAACCGGGGTCCTTAGGCTTCACAGGCAAGCGCTTAACCGCTAAGCCAATCTCTCCAGCCCTCCTTTTAGAGTTTTGAATGAATGAAAACAAATATAGGATGTACTAGATTACAGAGGAATAAAGAAATAAAATGCCCTTGAAATACAAAAAAAAAAAAAAAATTTTTTAAAAAGAAGTTTACTGCTGGGCGTGGTGGTGCACGCCTTTAACCCAGCACTCGGGAGGCAGAGGTAGGAGGATTGCCGTGAGTTCAAGGCCGCCCTGAGAATACAGAGTGACTTCCAGGTCAGCCTGCGCTAGAGTGAGACCCTGCCTCGAGATGGTATTGCCTTGAACAGTTCTCAGGGTTAAGATCTATTCCCCCTATCTTAAAAGCCTCTAATGTTTCCATTTCTTCCTATCTTTCGTTGCCTCATTTGATTCTCATCCCTCCCTCGACTCCTTTAGACGCCTGTGGTCACATTTCCTTGTATGTTTTCTAAATATCCCTTTCCATAAGTCATGGAGTTCTGCCTTGGTATCACCAGCCCTTAACTGGCATTATAAGTTCTCAATGCATGCCTTATTTTTTAAAATTTTATTCATTCATTTATTTATTAGAGAGAGAGAGAATGGGTGTTCTAGGGCCTCTAGCCTCTGCAAACAAAGTCCAGATGCATGTGCATCTGGCTTACATGGGATGTGGGGAATTGAACCTGGTCCTTAGGCTTCACAGCCAAGTGCCTTAACCACTAAGCCATTTCTCCAGGCCCATGTTTTATACTATGAATGAACTCCAGGCGCGTGCGCCCCCTTGTGCTCATGTGTGACATTGCGCGCTTGTCATCACTGTGCATCTGGCTATGTGGGACCTGGAGATTCGAACATGAGTTCTTAAGCTTTGCAGGCAAGCGCCTTAACCACTAAGCCATCTTTCCAGCCCAATACACACTTTTTAAATGGAAGGAAGCAGGTGTGTAAGAAAGGTATTGTTGCTGTGAGAGAAAGAATATCAGAAACTCAGAAGGACATGAACCTGAGCCAGAGAAGTGTTGGAAGTTTGGTGCTAACTCTCTGGGGGTGGGGGAGGTCTTTGTCTGATGAAAACCCTTCAGTACCATGACTCCAGACTGAAGTCCAAAACCTAAAGGTCATTGCCGCCACGGGCTCATCCCATGATAGGCAGTGACAACTTCATTTATGACTTCTGTCTTAGGAAGAACTGAGGAGCAAATCCAAATCTCAGTGACAACTTCATTTATGACTTCTGTCTTAGGAAGAACTGAGGAGCAAATCCAAGATCTGTGCCAATGTGTTTTGTGGAGCCGGACGGGAATGTGCAGTCACAGAGAAGGGCGAACCCACCTGCCTCTGCATCGAGGTGAGTCTTGGTGGCACTGGGGACAGCCACCCCAACAATGCTGGCAAGTGCATCATCTCCGTAAAAGTACAGGCTCGTCTTTTCAGTGGCATGCGGGACTCTTTCCCCAGCGTTAAAAAGTCAGGCTTTATTTATTTAGTTCTAAATGCAGAGATAGCTCTCTTTTTTTTTTTGTTTTTTGTTTTTTGTTTTTGTTTTTTTGAGGTAGGGTCTCACTCTAGCCCAGGCTGACCTGGAATTCACTATATAGCCTCAGGGTGGCCTCGAACTCACAGTGATCCACCTACCTCCGCCTCCCAAGTACTGGGATTAAAAGCATATGCCACCACACCCGGCTCAGCTTTTCTTATATAAAAATAAAATTATGGCTGTGTATATTGGTTTATATTTTTCCAACTTTTTTCTGTGCTAATATAAACATGAGGGTTTCCCTATCTTATGCAAAAATGAGATCACAATATTTACAGATTTACATACATGCAATTTGTAGCTCAGTGGTAAAGCACTTGCCTAGCATATTGTAAAGATTTGTGTTCAGTCTCTGCTGCAAAAAACAAATTAGCTACATAAGATTTTTTTAATTAACAGTTGCTTTATATGGAAAATAAGGTAAGTATTTAGACATTTGTACAGAAATAAGATTAATAATCTTCCCATAACTCTCAATCCCATTAGCCAGAGGTAACAGGCATTAATAACTTGATATATATTTTCAAGGGTTTTTTTTTTCCCCCATGCTCATATAAACTCCTCACTGTATCATGGGTAGCACTCAGATCAGCAGTTTGAGCTTCCATTTAGACAGCTGCATAATATTTAGCAATATAAAAGCAGGAGACATAGACATAGTCAGGCATTTCCTCATAAATGGAATTTGGGAGACTCTCTGGTTGGTTGCCAATATCCGGTAGCATTGTTGTACAAATAACCTTATTTCTGTAGAATTGATGGCTATTGGGCTTGCTAGGTTAAAAGATATACATTTTTTAAATAGTGTTTTTATTTATTTATTTGAGAGAGAGAGAAGGCAAAATGAGTCTTTGAGAAATAGGCAAGACTTTAGCCAATTTTCACTCCTAAAATGGCTGTGGGTATACTGGCCATGTGACTGTTTCTTTTTCCTCCTATCAAACCACCCCATAGTCTGGAAACAGGTTTTTCTGCAAATAAACAGAATCCATTTAGTCCCCTAGATTCTGGACCCTGACCCATTGTCCCAGAGGGGAAAGTCCCCCAACCTAAAACCTATACCCCATCACTCTAGGGAGACCTTTTCCTGAAGACCCTCACGTAGAGTGCGGGCAGGATCTAGACAGCTTGGCCTCGTGGAAATATGTGATTTTGAGCAATCACACTCTCTGGAGATGGTGTGAAATATGAGTAGCTATGCTCAGCACCCAGCTCATCACAGGCACTCCGTAGTAGATATCAGCTACGTGAATAAATAAAATTCCTCCTTCAGGTCTTGGGTATCTTCATTGCTAGATTGGAGAGGTTGGGTTTTCTTCCAAGCCCAGGGTTCTGATTCTTTCAACATTTACTCCTTCTTGCTTTATTACTCTGAGTTAATCTCCCTTTCTCTCTTCCCCTGTTTAAAAAAAAAAAAAAAAAATCGACCAAAAAAAAATCTAAAGAAACAGCTTGACTGTGATCTTGGTAGCCAAAACCAAGTTTAAAAAAAAATGAACTTTGTTTCATATTCCTGTCCATAATGATTTCCTGTAATACTTCATCCTTGGCCTCACAATAGTGATTATGAAAGTAAGATGAAATCACACACAAAGCAAGAGATCTTTATAATTAGGCCTTGGAAGAATTGAAGTCTGTGTGTGTGTTTGTGTGGGTGTGTGTGGGTGTGTGTATCTGTGTGTGCGCACATGCTGGGTCCCCACATTCCTAGCGCCCAGTTCTATTTTATGTCATTGAATGTTAGAATTTGAATGGCTCTCGGATCATCCAAAAACAGACATTGATTGACCTTTATCAAAGTCACCAAGTTTCCAAGTTCCTGGCTTCGAATAAAATGTTCTTTCTGTTCACCCTGACCTGGACAACTTATAAGTAATGGAAATGTTAATTCTCACAGTTCTGGAGGGTGTAAAGTGCAAAAATAGATTTGATGCCTGGTGAGAGCCCAATCTCTTACTTCCAAATGGCCTCTTGAATGCTCATGCTCACACAGGGCAGATGCTGTGTGAAACCTCTTTTACAAAGTCCTTGATTCCATTCATGAGGAAGGAGCACTCATGACTTAATCACCTAAAAGCCTAGCCTCTTAATACTGTTGCACTGAGGATTAAGTTTCAACAAGAATTTTGGAAGGGACACTTAACATTTAAGCCATAAGAAAGCATCGCTTCATTAAATAAAAATGACAATAGACCAGGGTGGACCAGAGGCCTCGGGGACCTACAGAAAACAGAGTGTCTCCCATATCAAGTGTGGCAGGGTCACCGAGGAACCGAGCTGAGGAGACCCTAACCCGTACCCTGGTGGCATACAGGCCCAGTCTCTGCTGGTGTGAGTCCCCTCACAAGATGGCGGTGTGTGGGCATGCGTTGGCACGCACGGCCACACAAATGTCCCCCTGTGGGTCTCTGTTTTCAGCAATGCAAACCTCACAAGAGGCCCGTGTGTGGCAGTAACGGCAGGACCTACCTCAACCACTGTGAACTGCACAGAGATGCCTGCCTCACCGGGTCCAAAATCCAGGTTGATTATGATGGACACTGCAAAGGTAAGGCCTGCCGTCATCGCCCTGTGACAGCTTTCGCCCTGGGGACATAGGAGAACAGAGCAGTGTGGCTCGGATGAACATGACCTTTCCACTACGTCCACAGCCACCCAGAGCTGTGGAGATCAACCTACTGGGTGGAGATGCAGCCTCCTGACATCATAAGCCTGCCAGGTTTACCTTGGTTGGCTCAAACCTCTGCCCAGGATTTCCTGTATCAGACCCTGGGGGTCAGTCAGCCTCTAGCATTGTCTATGGCTAGAAAGTAGATAGGTGACCACATCAGTAATCAAGCAACTATAATAGGAGAATTAAAAAAAATATTTTTTATTTATTTGACAGCAAGAGAGAGAGAATAGGCACATCAGGGCCTCCAGCCACTGCAAAGGAACTCCAGACGCATGTGCCCCCTCGTGCATCTGGCTAACATGGGTCCTGGGGAATCGAACCCAGGTCCTTTGGCTTTGCAGGCAAAGGCCTTAACCGCTAAGCCATCTCTCCAGCCCCAGTAGGAGAATTTTTTTTTAATTATTTATTTATTTATTTGAGAGCGACAGACAGAGAGAAAGACAGATAGAGGGAGAGAGAGAGAATGGCTGCGCCAGGGCTTCCAGCCTCTGCAAACGAACTCCAGACGCGTGCGCCCCCTTGTGCATCTGGCTAGCATGGGAGCTGGGGAACCGAGCCTCGAACAGCGATCCTTAGGCTTCACAGGCAAGTGCTTAAACGCTAAGCCATCTCTCCAGCCCCAGTAGGAGAATTTTTAAAGGAACTCCATACATTTCAGAAAGTAGCTGAATTTCTCTCTTCACTACACTTCAAATTTGGTTACCTCTCAGCTGCTGGTAGAATTGAGCCTCCTCTCTTTTGAATTCAAGTCGTTGTCTCTAGAGTTAGAGGGAAGGAGTCCCAAGCATGATTGCTAATTAGGTCTCCGCTTCCTGCCAAGCCCACAGCCCTGTTCAGTCTTCCCTGGACAAAAAAACAAGAAAGTGGTCCTAGATCTAGGTCACTCCATTTCCTCCAGAATAATTCTTCTTGTGAAATCTCAGAATCCCAAAGCCCTCTACCCAATGGGAAGAATTGTAAATCCAGGAGGGCAATTCACTGTCCTCAAAGCCAGAAAAGGGAAACCCAAGAAGGAAGGAGAGATAACAATTTCAGACACAATGATAAAAAAGTTACAAACAGTGCCATTTGTGAGGCTGAACAGTATTTTTATTTTCGTTTTTTGGTTTTTCTAGGTAGGGTCTCTCTTTAGCCCAGGCTGATCTGGAATTCACTATGTAGTCTCAGGCTGGCCTCGAACTCACAGTGATTCTCCTCCCCTGCCTTCCGAGTGCTGGGATTAAAGGCTTGGGGGGGGGGGTCAGTTTTAAACATGGAAATACATAGAAATGTTCTTTTATTCTTCACTTTGCACAACACGTTTCTCCCTTTTGTCTTCCAGAGAAGAAAATTGTAAGCCCATCTGCCAGCCCAGGTGAGTGCCTAACTCTTAAGGCAGTGTGCCTGTGTCTTAGGCAGAAATCTGTCCCCAGCAGTGCTTGCTGGGCTCACACAATCTTCTGATGATAGTCAAGACTTCCTACAAAAGAAAATGGGTCCCCACATTCCTAGCTCCCAGCTCTATCTTGTGTCATTGAATGTTAGAATTTGAATGGCTTTCGGACACATGCCTTTAATCCCGGCACTCTGGAGGCAGAGGTAGGAGGATCGCTGTGAGTTCGAGGCCACCCTGAGACTCCATAGTGAATTCCAGGTCAGCCTGGACCAGAGTGAGACCCTACCTCGAAAAACTAAAAGAAAAATTATTCTTATTTATTTACTTACAACAGCGCGAGAGAGAAAGACACAGTGAGAGTGGGCATGCCAGGGCCTCCAGCCACTGCAAACAAACTCCAGGTGCATGTGCCACTGTGTATCTGGCTTATGTGGGACCTGGGGAATCTAACCTGGGTACTTAAGCTTCGCAGGCAAGCGCCCTAACCGCCCATTCTCAGTCTTCATACATATTTTAGACATGTGAATTTGACTCCCGGGTTAGACAATTTTCCAGTTTTATCCCTGGTTGTGATATTCCTGCCTCCCTGGGTGCTGTGAAGACACAATGGAATGTTGTACCACACTGCCAAGCAGCAAGCGCTAATGGCCCTGGGGGGATTTGGGGTCCTCCTCTGTCTACCCAGCTGACACCCCTCCCTTTTCCTGCAGTTGTTTGCTATCAAGCCAACCGTGATGAGCTCCGGCGCCGCATCATCCAGTGGCTGGAAGCTGAGATCATTCCAGATGGCTGGTTCTCGAAAGGCAGCAACTACAGTGAGATCCTAAACAAGTACTTCAAGGTACTCAGAGATGGGCTCAAGGGGGGAGGGAAGCGTCCTCCTCCCATGGACATAGGAAGCTGTGAAGGTTGCTTGGTGACCTTCTTGATCAGTGGGCGGCCAGCAGGGGACCTTTGGGGTCCAACGTGCGTGGGCTGCTGCTCCTTCTGAGCATTGAAGCCACAAAGTCCTCAGCGAGGCTGGCAGTGAGAAATAAGGCCTTCCTGTCTCCCGTGCCCTGGGTAACACTTCGGAAACTCATTCGAAGCACCGTGAGCTGTACCCAGACCCAGCCATGTCCCCCCCTTTCCTGCCTTGCTTGACATTTCTCCGAAGTCACAGACTTGACCATCCACAGCCTACAGAGCTGAGAAGAGTCACTGGACCTTGTGGGTGTGGAGATTATTCGTGAACCCAGCCATGCAATTGTCCATCACATTTAATGGAAGAGACGCAGTTTCATGGGTGGGGGGGAGGGTTCCCAGAAAGCTCCTGCTTTCAAATGAGAAAACGATTGAGGAGATAGTATTTGGTGATGGGTGTGGCATGGAGATCTCGCAGAGAGAGTGAGAGTCATTGGAAGTAGTTTGGGGCACTCTTCCTGCTGAATGACATCACAGACATACCCATTAGGAGCATCTCCCTCAAGCACAGACGCACAGAAACTCACAATAAGCCACAGACACACTCACGCCACACAGGGACCCTTTCTACACACACCCACATATTCAGGTGCCATGCTCCCTCCAGAGCACCCAGCCCTGGCACCTGTACATTCAGATCTCTCGGTCAGTGCCTTTGGCGCTCACCCCAGGGTGTGCTTCCAGGACCTGCTGTCCCGGGAACTTGGGAGCAGCTCCGGTCATCTGAAGGACCCTGGGGCAGCTCTGGGGCCACCCAGCGTGCTCGGTGGAAGCCTAGTCTGTGGTATTAAGAGGGGCTGCAGCGGAAATCTGCTCACATGACACTTCTGCATCATTCTTATGGGATAGGAGTTTCTCTTCCTTGTGGCAGGTGATTAAATCTCTCTTGAATCCCAGAGTTTGAGATCATTCCAGGAAAGAAAGCAAAGCTCTTCTCTCTCTCGCTCTCTCTCTCTCTCTCTCTCTCGCTCTCGCTCTCGCTCTCGCTCTTGCTCTCGCTCTCTCTCTCTCCCGTGTCTCCGCCACCCCCAAAGCTCTCTTCTAGAAAAAAATGAAACAAAACAAAACATATCACTTTGCTGAGTTGACAAGAACACATACTAATTTCAAGCAAATGGGCTTTGTTTTTTGGGTGTTTTTTTTTTTTTTTTTTCACCCAGGATGGAACAGTTGCCCAGCAGTTAAAGACACTTGCTTGAAAAGCCTTACAGTCTGGGTCCGATTCCGTAGTACCCAAGTAAAGCCAGATGCACAAGTGGCACATGTGTCTGGAGTTTATTTGCAGTTGCAGGAGGACCTAGAGAACCCATTCTCTCTCTCTCTCTCTCTCTCTCTCTCTCTTTCTGTCACAAATAAATAAACAAAACTTAAAAAAAAAAAAAGTGGGCTAGAGAGATGGCTTAGCGGTTAAGCGCTTGCCTGTGAAGCCTAAGGACCCCGGTTCGAGGCTCGGTTCCCCAGGTCCACATTAGCCAGATAAACAAGGGGGCGCACGCGTCTGGAGTTCGTTTGCAGGGGCTGGAAGCCCTGGCGCGCCCATTCTCGCTCTCTCTCCCCCTCTATCTGTCTTTCTCTCTGTGTCTGTTACTCTCAAATAAATAAATAAATAAAATTTAAAAATATATTAAAAAAAAAGAAAATGATTTTTCCAAAACCAAGTGACTGGTGCCTGCCAGGCTTTTGTGCTCTGTGACTATAGCAAGGAGCAGTGGCCGAGGGCAGGACACGCCTTCCCAGGGGCCACTTGGGACTTGGTAACCATCTGTAGTATCCCTTGCTGGCACCCAGCCTCAGGCATCTCTGACCCATGCTATGAAGAGTTGATTTCCAAGTACCTAGGTCACACTACCCTTCCACATATCTCCATGTCCCCTATCAACACTCTTGGTTCCTAGCACAAAACTCTGCACGGCCCCTTAGGGAAGTGGTTTTTCTCTAGAGCATTCTCCCAACTAAGAAAGCTTGCTCACAACTGACAAACACAGAGTTCTTCTTCAGAGACAGCGCCAGTGTCTCCCAGGGGAACATCATAGAAATCTCAACTTAAAAATTTTTTTTTTTCTAATTTTTTAAAATTTTTATTTACTTACATTATTTATTTGGGGGGAGGTGAAGGGAGAGAATGGGTGCCCCAGGGCCTTCAGCCACTACAAACAAACTCCAGAAGCAGGCTCCACCTTGTGTATCTGGTATACATGGGCCCTGGGGAATTGAACCTGGTTCCTTTGGCTTTGCAGGCAAGTGCTTTAACCACTAAGCAACTCCTCCAGCCTTTGTTAAATTTTTTTTAATATTTATTTAGTTTATTCATTTGAGAGAGAATGTTTTTAAATTTGTTTAGATATTATATTTATTTATTTAAGAGAGGGAGGGAGAGAGAGAGAATGGGCACATCATGCCAGGGCCTCTGGCTACTACAAATGAACTCCAGACTCATGTGCCACCTTGTGCATCTGGCTTACATGGGACCTGGGGAATCGAACCAGGGTCCTTTGGCTTTGGAGACAAGCACCTTAACTACTTTCATCTCTCCAGCCTGAAATCTCAACTTTAAAAAAATATACTTATTTAGTTATTTAAGAGAAAGAGAGCATGGGTATGTCAGGACCTCTTGTCACTGAAAATGAAGTCCAGAAACGTGTGCCACATTGTGCATCTGGCTTTATGTGGTTACTGAGGAGACCAACTTGAGCCTATGGGCTTTTCCAGCAAGTGCCTTTAACCATCTCCCCAGCCCAAATCTCAGCTTTTTTTTTTTTTTAAAGTTCTTATTTATTTAGTTGAGAGCGACAGAGAGAGAAAAAGGGAGAGAGAGAGAAGAATGGGCACGCCAGGGCCTCCAGCCACTGCAAACGAACTCCAGATGCATGCGCCCCCTTGTGCATCTGGCTAACGTGGGTCCTGAGGAATCGAGCCTCGAACCGGGGGATCCTTAGGCTTCACAGGCAAGCGCTTAACCGCTAAGCCATCTCTCCAGGCCAAGTCTCAGCTTTTTGGGTGACTATCCAGAGACTGCATGGTGTTCGTCTGTGGTCCATAGCTTGTTCTTTTTGGACCACAGCTGCCTGAAGATGAGAGACCAAATAAATACTTCACAGAGACTTCTCTGAACCAGAGACTGGCTCTCCAGCCCAGCTGGCATTCCTCACATCAAAACAGTTGAAAAGCGAATCTAGTCAGGATTGGCATGAGCCGGAACCTTTCTCTTCCATGTAGATACATAACAGATTGAAGAGAGGACCCTGGTAGGAAGGGTGTGTCATGCCTGTCATACTCTGTGACAGCAGGCGGATGACTCTTGGAGGTTGGGGCTGAAACAGGCTTCTCAACTCCGTAAGCCAAGCATCGCTGACCTCTTTGCCCCAGCTGCTGCAAGTGCATGTGAGCCTGGCTCAACCCATCTCTTCAAAATGAAGATTCAGACAGTCCCAAGCGTAGGTCTCCCAACAAAGTACGAGTTGTCAGGTCCAGCGTGCCCACACGGTGTGTCTGCAACCAGAGCAGGACCTCCCTGTCTTTGCCCTCACTGCCATTGGGCCCAGGTGACGTCAAGATCTCAGAGAGGCTGGGCACGGTGGCGCACGCCTTTAATCCCAGCTCCTGGGAGGCAGAGGGAGTGGGATCGTCGTGTGTTCGAGGCCACCCTGAGACTCCATAGTGAATTCCAGGCCAGCCTGGACCAGAGTGAGACCCTTCCTCAAAAAACCACAACAAAGATCTCAGAGAGTTGCTCCTGTCTGCTCAGCCCAGACAACACTTTGACTCAAGAAAGCTCTTTCTTTGCTCCTCCTAAGACTTCCTCTTAGCCAAGCTGATTTAATTACTCGTTTTTTAATTAATCGACACCTCATAAGGTGAACTGTCGGGAAGTTTCCTCAGGCCAGGGCAGTGTACGGTGAATGAAGAATCTTTGAGACCTGTTTGTAGGAATCAGGATATGGATAATAAATAGATATGCAGAGGCCACATGGCTGTTTCACATATACCTGTTATTATGTATGCTGTGGCAACTTTTACAACTATATAGAATTCGTGACACGTGGCAGTCATGAAAGGAGAATGGATATATACATTTCCCCCTTCTGTCTAGAAGTTTGGGCAGGCTTTTCTTCCAGAGTCTCCTGTACCATCCAAGGAGCCACCTTGAAAGTAACATGGGGGTGCTGTTTGTTTCCCAGGCAACCGTACAAGGCAGCGATGCCATCGCCACCAATTACAGCAGTGGCAAGAAGCTTGGCATCTGATTGGAGCCTTGAACCTGTTTCCTCATTCTGTCGCTAGGGCCTGGGCATCTTGGATGTTCAGATGGCTGAACTCTTGCTTAGCATCTTGCTTTGGAGGAAATAACGTCTGGGCTCGCCACCCCCTCGCCTAGTGCTCATGGGGGTGACGGTGGGTCGTCAGGACAACCTGTGCACATCCACACCTGGGCCACAGTGCAGGCAGAGGGGCGAGAAGGCTGGAAATCAAGCAGCAAGATAAAACTGGGAGGCTCCCATGGGCAGCCCAGAAGATCCCATACCATTGCTTTTTTTTTTTTTTTTTAATATTTTTTGTTCATTTTAATTTATTTGTGACAGAGAGAGGGAGAGAAAGAGACAGATAGAGAATGGGCGTGCCAGGACTTCCAGCCACTGCAAACGAACTCCAGACACGTGCGCCCCCTTGTGCATCTGGCTAACGTGGGTCCTGGGGAATCAAGCCTCAAACCGGGGTCCTTAGGCTTCACAGGCAAGCGCTTAACCCGCTAAGCCATCTCTCCAGCCCCCATACCATTGCTTTTGAGAAGCAGAAGCACATGTCCCGGGCTTGGCCACCCAGGCTGAAGTCCAGGGTAAAGTTGAGAAGATCTGCAGGACTCAGTCAGATTGCTCTTAGATGCCTCAGGCCAGGCAGCCCCCCCCCCAGCCCCACCCTGCGAGCAGGATCTGTATTGAAAGAGCTCCCATGACTTCCACCCAGACACCTTCACGTGCCCATCTTGGGGTATCACTCCCTTTTCTGGGCACCCAGTGATTGGAGCTATTTTTTATGGCAGTTTCTTAAGGCCAGGCTGGGGCGCAGATGGATGTGTAAATCCAAAATGAACAGAGGGGTCAGGCTGAAAGAGAGTGGGAGAAAAAAAACGGAATTGGGACTCAGCAAGCGCTCCTAAGAGATCTTTTCATGCTCTTTGTAGAGCTTTGATAATGGAGACTCTCGCCTGGACTCTAGTGAGTTCCTGAAGTTTGTGGAGCAGAACGAAACTGCCGTCAACATTAGCACGTATGCTGACCAGGAGAACAACAGGCTGCTCAGGTGAGGAGGGGGCGCTTCCCCAGGGAAGGCTGCCTGCAAGAGGGGCTTTGAACCCCTTCTGTCTGTTGCCATTGTCAATGTGAAAAAAAATAGGAATTCTGTCCTGTTCTAGTCTGTGAGCACTGTAACCTGGAATAAAGTAAAATTTTCTTTTCCAAAATTTATTTTTTTTATTAATAGCAACATATTTGGAATGCATTCATCCTGGGTTGGTAACCCTCTTTCCCCTTGTCGAAAGTAAATTTTCAGAGTCACATCATAGCTCAGTTGTTTCTGAGTGATGTGGGTGATGGTCTCTTGGTTAATTTTCTCACTGGGTAACATTAATGTATTATTTAACTACAGGTCTAAAATTGTTTCAATTCTGATTTTATTTATTTATTTGAGAGAGGGAGGGAAAGAGAGAGAGAAAGAGGCAGATAGAGAGAGGAGGAGAATGGGCACTCAGGGCCTTCAGCTGCTGTTAACAAACTCCAGACACATGTACCACCATGTGCATCTGGCTTATGTGGGTCCTGGGGAATCGAACCTGGTCCCTTTGGCTTTGCAGGTAAGTACCTTAACCGCTAAGCCATCTCTCCAGCCCTTCAATTCTCATGTTTAAGATGACCAGTGCTGTTTCATGTAGATTGTCCTAATTGTTACAAGTATTATACACTTCATTTCTTGTATTATCCTTGAATAGCTAATCATAAGCTAGGAAGTTTGTAGTTTTAGTATATCAGTAACAATTAAAAAAGAGAACGGCACCTCTCCTTTGTTCCAGAGAAGTTCAGAGCAGCTTCGATGGCCTTCATAACGGTCCGTGACCATGAAGAATAGGATCTGCAAATCTTCCATCTTGTAGCCTTTTAAATAACACTTGAGTTGCTGTGCTTGAATAACTAAGTCAAGGCCCTTTGGGTAGTAAGCAAATGAGCCAGCACTCAGGTCTTGGTTAACAGAGGGGGTGATGTTGCTAAGGTTTTTATAAGCCTTCTGCGAAAGCTCTTTTTAGAATGGTGACTGTGGTGATTCTTGTTGAATCCCATATTCTTTCATGAGCTATATCCCTTTCCTATCATCTGGTTCATTTCTCTTCTGTTTTGATTTTTCTGCTCTGGTCTGGCTGACTTAACAGTCATACACCACAAGAAAAGGCAAAGCAATCACTAGTGGAGGGTACGGAGGCAGTGAGAGTATGTGTCAATCAACGTGGACAAACCATTTTTTTAAAACTTGGGCTGCAGAGACGGCTTCGCTGTTAAGGCGTTTGTCTGTCAATCCAAAGGAACTCGGTTCGATTCTCCAGGACCCATGTAAGCCAGATGCACAAGAGGGCGCTTGCATCTGGAGTTGGTTTGCAGTGGCTGCAGGCGCTGGTGTGCCCATTCTTTTCCTTCCTCTCTGTCTCTCCCTCTCTCTCTCTCTCCCACTTTCTCTCTCATGCTCTTAAATAAATAAACAAAAATAAAGTAACCTGGGCTGGAGAGATGGCTTAGCAGTTAAGCGCTTGCCTGTGAAGCCTAAGGACCCCGGTTCGAGGCTCCATTCCCCAGGACCCACGTTAGCCAGATGCACAAGGGGGTGCACGTGTCTGGAGTTCATTTGCAGTGGCTGGAGGCCCTGGAGCGCCCATTCTCCCTCTCTATCTGCCTCTTTCTCTCTCTCTCTCTGTTGCTCTCAAATAAATAATAAATAAATAAATAAATAAATAAATAAATAAATAAAATAACTTGAGTCATCTTGAAGGGAAGCATTTGAAAAGCCTAAGCAACTTGACATCCCAGGTTAATTAGCTGAGTCGTTGCCACAGGTCAGTGTGGAGAAGTTTTCAATGGACAGTCATTTTGACCTCACCCCGCTGTCCCCTGGTGCGTGTGTGAGCCTGATGCTTATACCCTTTCTCGGGAGGGAAACTGAGGCCTTGCTGACAAAGCTCTCCTGTGTTTCCTTGCAGAGGACTCTGTGTCGATGCTCTCATTGAGCTGTCGGATGAAAACGCAGACTGGAAACTCAGCTTCCAGGAATTCCTCAAGTGCCTCAACCCATCCTTCAACCCTCCCGAGAAGAGTATGCCAAGTCTAGACGTTGAAAGTGGTGCCGGGGGTGGAATCATGCAGGCAGGGAAGGGGGTCGTGGTGGAGGGGGTGGGTAGAGCGCTACAGAGGGAGCTGAGCGAACCCCCATCCACCACTCCGGCCTGGTCACCAGCCCAAAATCTCCACGGTGAGGGTAATGTCACAAGTCACACGGACAGGCTCGGTGGTGCACGCCTTTAATCCCAGCACTCGGGAGGCAGAGGTGGGAGGATCGCCGTGAGTTCGAGGCCACCCTGAGACTCCATAGTGAATTCCAGGTCAGCCTGGGCTAGAGTGAGACCCTACCTCAGAAAAACTAAATAAAATAAAATAAAAAAGAAGTCGTGGTGCTGGTGAGGGAATTTACCAAGACACATGCTACTGAGGGACAGGCAGGCCTTGTCTGGAAAAAGGGACACTCCGGTGCACAGACTAGCAAAGAGTGCTCCATTCCCGCCACCAAACTGTTGTCCCTATTTCTGGTCCGACAGAGTGCGCCCTGGAGGATGAAACGTACGCGGATGGGGCCGAGACCGAGGTGGACTGTAACCGTTGTGTCTGCGCCTGTGGAAACTGGGTCTGCACAGCCATGACCTGCGACGGTGAGCCATGCCTCAGGAGGGCAGAGGAGGCCACCGTGCTGGCACTCGATGAGAAGTTAACGTGGGCATGATGGGGGTGGGGGGAGAGGACATAACTGGGAGCAAGAGACTCAAGGAGCAAGTATGGACCCAAACTTGAACTTTCAGAGCTCCCGGGGCGGGAGAAACACTTGTTTCAGATACATATTAAGTTTGAAGATCACCTTCAAACAACAGAGAAGGAATCCAGGGCATGAGTTGATGCTGAGATGAGACTGGAGAAACACTTGTTTCAGATACATATTAAGTTTGAAGATCACCTTCAAACAACAGAGAAGTAATCCAGGGCGTGAGTTGATGCTGAGATAAGACTGGGGCCTTGGTGAAAGTAAACATTGATTTGGGAAATATATTTGTTAAGCTCTTTGCATGTTAACCTACTTAATCGTTTAGGGTGTTTTAGGAAATACTGTATGTAAAAGAGTCAGGTGGTAATCCCAGCACTCGGGAGGCAGAGGTAGAAGGATCACTGTGAGTTCGAGGCCACCCTGAGACTCCGTACTGAATTCCAGGTCAGCCTGGGCTAAAGTGAGACCCTACCCTGGAAAAAAAAAAGTGGTTGGAAATCAAAAGCTTCCAACTTGCCATACTTAGCAGAAAAAGAAAGAACATAGCTTCAACCCTTCTTGGAATATCTAAATCGGGTAATCCTTAAATAAAGTCAGTGTAATCCAGACATGGTGGTGCACGCCTTTAATCCCAGCACTCGGGAGGCTGATGTAGGAGGATATCCATGAGTTCGAGGCCACCCTGAGGCTATATAGTTAATTCCAGGTCAGCCTGGGCCAAAGTGAGACCCTATCCCCCCTCAAAAAAAAAGAGAGAAAAAAATAAAGTCAGTGGGCAGTCTATTAATGACCTCACAGTGGCTGATGCTGTCTACACAAGACCTGTATAACATGAGTGCCAAGAAAGACAAAATGACATCAAAATAGAAGGGGGGCTAGTTGGAAAGTATAAGGGGTTCACTGAAGGGGTGATAAGTGGGGGGGCTGACAAAAGAAAGTGATGGAAGGAGAGTATGATCAAGGTTCATTGTGTATTTATATGGAGGTTGTCAATAAAAAAATTTTTTTGAGGCAAGCCCAGTAGACTGGCCCTTTTTTATTATTATTATTTATTTATTTTCATTTATTTATTTGAGAGTAACAGACAGAGTGAGAAAGAGGCAGAGAGAGAGAATGGGCGCGCCCGGGCCTCCAGCCACTGCAAACGAACTCCAGACGCGTGCGCCCCCTTGTGCATCTGGCTAACGTGGGTCCTGGGGAATCGAGCCTCGAACTGGGGTCCTTAGGCTTCACAGGCAAGCGCTTAACCGCTAAGCCATCTCTCCAGGCCAGGCCCTTTGTTCTCAATGCAAAAGATTGACTTGGCTTACTAGGGTTCCCGCCACTGCACTTTCACTCCAGACACGAGCGACCCCTTGTGTACATGTGCGACCTTGTGCGCTCACTTTGCAAATACGGCCTAAGTGGTATCGGGAGGGTCAAACAGGAGTCCTTAGGCTTCGCAGTCAAGCGCTTTAACCACGAAGCCATCTCTCCAGCCCAATAAATGTTTTTAAATGATTGGGGTGATGGATCAGTAGTTAAAGGTACCTGCTTGCAAATCCTGATGACCTGGGTTCAATTCCTCAGTAACTATGTAAAGCCAGATGCCCAATGCGGTGCATGGCATGGAGTTCATTTGCAGTGCCCAGAGGACATTGCATGCCCATTCTCAGTCTCTCCCCCACCTCTCCTTGCAAATAACTTAAATTAAATTAAGTAAAACTAAAGGGTATGAACCACTAGGGTGCCATCAAATCCTGGAGCTACAGTGACGAGAGAAGAGCCTAGAATAGGGGTCACGTTGAGTTTGAGAAGAAAGGCCAGTTAGAATCAGACTCAAAAGTTACACCAGATGGGAATGAACCTAAAGTTAAATTTTTTAGAAATATTTTTAAATTTATTTTTATTTTTTTGAAAGAAAGAAAGAGAGAGAGAGAGAGAGAGAGAAATGGGTACTCCTGGGCCTCCAGCCACTGCAAACAAACTCCAGATGCTTGCACCACCTTGTGCATCTGGCTTATGTGAGTCCTGGGGAATTGAACCTGGATCCTTTGGCTTTGCAGGCAAACACCTTAACCGCTAAGCCATCTCTCCAGCCCCTAAAGTAGTATTTTAAGACGATAACTGAGACAGGAAGGCTGGCACCTAGTATTGTATTCAGGGAGATCAGATACAATGGTGACTGAGAGGCAGAGGTTAGGGACCTAGGGAAACAGTAGATGAGGCAAGAGCCCAGTGGAAAATAATACTATCCACAGGCCCAGTAGCCCAACACTGCTCAGGACCAGCCCTGCTTCCATGTGGGAGGACAGGGAGCTAATCACACACTAGTAACAGATGACAGCAGAAAGAGGCTGTTTCCAGCCTGGAATTTTCTAGAAGTTATAGAAGTTTGTGCTTTCGGGGGGATTAGCCAGAGGACACGTACACTGTAGCTACTAAAGCCGTCAGAGGGTTGCTTAAAACAGTGGCCCAGCCTGTCTCAACCAGGATGTATTCCATGCTTATTATCTTTCATGAACTCCCTCCCAGACGCCTAACTATAAAATAGCTCTCCATGCCTAACACACAGGGTCAGGGTGCAGCTGGCTTACGAAACCCTGTGCATGGCCATGTGGATGATAAACTCCATCACACGTATCCAGCAAAACCAGTTCCCATGGCCACGCGGCTGTGGACTACTTACTCCTCTGTCTCACAAGATTCGGGGCTCCACATGGATATAAAAGAGGCCAATGCAGAGGTAGAGCCCCAGGATTTTTAGCACATCTTACAGTTGTAGGCCTCGGGGGAGAAAATTGTAGAGACATTATTCCAAGGCATTCTTAAACCTGAAAGCTAGCCAGTGTCTGCTCTCTGATGGTAAATATTGTATTTAATACACAGAGTCCTGGGCACCATCACAAACCTTCTGAGTTGGGCTGAGCATCTACAAAAAGAGTAGCTTGGGAACTTGTGTAGCGCTTGTTTTTCTGTGAGTTTAGGAAATGATGTGGTTGTTATCTAACCTGGCTGCACAGAACCACCTAGAACACCTTTCAGAAAAACCTCTGGTGCCTAGCACCCACTCTGTCCCCACGGTATACACACACACACACACACACACACACACACACACACATCTCACAGCAGTTAAGTCAGCTCTGAAGGTAAATTTGTTTTATTTATTTATTTATTTATTTATTTATTTATTTATTTATTTATTTATTTCTGCGGTGCTGGTCATTGAACTGTGGGGCTTGCACACACAAGGCAAGCATTCTCCCATTGAGCTCCTTCCTGGGCCAGAGATCACATTGTTAATGTTCTCCTGGACATTGTAAGGGTGTGTGAGCAGTTCAGAATCACTGCCCCAGAGGAATTTCCTGAGCCAGGACCCATGTTCTTCTCCCCACAGCTTTTCCTGAAGGACTACTTTGTCACATGGTTCTTAATTAAAGGGGTCACTGGGAACAGAGACGTTTTGGAGTAGATCACTTTTTTTTTTCCTTTCCCCCGCCCCCTCTTTGGCTTTTCAAGGTAGGGTCTCACTCTAGCTCAGGCTGACCTGGAATTCACTATGTAGTCTCAGGGTGGCCTCGAACTCACGGCGATCCTCCTACCTCTGCCTCCCGAGTGCTGGGATTAAAGGCGTGCGCCACCACACCTGGCTCAGACTGGCTTTTTAATGCAAGAGACGTGGGAGGGGAGAGAATTGATGCACCATGGCCTCTAGCCACTGCTGTCGAACTCCAGTCCTTGCACACTTGATTCATTTTGAGCGTCTGGCTTACATGGGACCTAGAGAGTCAAATGTAAGTCCTAAGGCTTTGCAGGCAAGCTCTTACCTGCGAAGCCCAAGGTTCCCGGTTCAAGACTCAATTCCCCAGTACCCACATAAGCCAGATGCACAAGGTGGCACATGCATCTGGAGTTCTCTCTCTCTCTCTGCCTCTTTGTCTCTGTGTCTGTCGCTCTCAAATAAATAAATAAACAAAAAAAAATTTAAAAATAAATACTCTAAAAAAAGAAAGGGAACTTAATCGAAAAGCTGTTGGTAGGTTCCCTCAGTGGGTTACTATAACCGCCACTGCTCTGAACTCTGCTTCTTCCTACAGGAAAGAATCAGCAGGGGGTCCAGCCCCAGGCAGAGGAGGAGATGACCAGATACATCCAGGAGCTGCAAAAGCATCAGGTGAGTAGCAGTTGCCATGCCAACTCGGGGATTGCCGTGGCCACCAGGCTCTTCACACTTCTCAGACACTACCTGGTGCACCAGGATACCAGGATGGTACATACTAAACACCGCCTCTGGGCCTCCACTGTCAATCTGTGACGCAGACGATTCTCCGAGGGAATTCTTCAAAGAGCACGGTGGTCCTAGGCAGATGTAGGTTATAACTTGCTGGGCATAAGCCAGGTTCAGCCAAGTGAGTTTTGAAGAACTGTGAGTGTTTTCTGTGCGTCCAGCGCCCTGACCTGAGCACCACACGCTCCTTGAGAGGTGCACAGACCAGTACTTGTGGACAGTGTGATGAATGGGATTGGACCACAACAGAGAGAGGGCTCAAGTTAATGTCCATGTGTCTACAGGACAGCAGCTCATGATTCACAGAGGTCCTCTTCTCTTTTCTGGACATTCAATGGTAGTAATTAAGACTTCTGTTTAAGGGTTTGTGTCAATGAGTTGAGGATATTCTTGAGGAAGAGGTTCTTCAAATGATAGCCCACTGACATGCTGTGAAAATGTTGGTTCCTGAGCCTTTGTTTTGTTTTTTGATTTTTCAAGGTAGGGTCTCACTCTAGCCCAGGCTGACCTGGAATTCACTGTGTAGTCTCAGGCTGGCCTCGAACTCACGGCAATCCTTCTACTTCTGCCGCCCCAAGTGCTGGGATTAAAAGCGTGTGCTACCATGTTGTCTGGAGTTCGATTGCAGTGTCTGAGGCCCTGGCGCCAATTTTTTTTCTCTCTTTCTCTGACATTAAAAAAAAGAAAAGAAAAAGAAATCTCCTAACAGTTTTTTGAGTAGAAGCTTCTAGCCCTTTGAGTTTCCCAATATCACCAATTCTGAGTGTCCAAGTGAGTTCAACCCCATAAAAAGGAAAAGAAAAATCAACTTTATGAAAACTCCTTTCATCCAGGGTAGAGAAGCCATGGGCATTTTTTCCAGTTTCTGGGCCTTGGTGGTGGTCTCTAAGAAGCAGGCACTGAGGTATGGAACCGAGGTAGTTTATTTGGGAAGAAATCCCAGAAAATAGCCCAGAGATGTGCATAGGAGTTTCCAGACAAGTGAATCTTAACTCCTGCTGGGAAGTACGGGAACTGAGTTACTGTGTTCGAAGTGGAAGGGAGCTGGAGTGAGGTATCTCTACAAAACCAGTCCTGGGATTTCTGCCCACCAGCATTGGTGGGCAGAATGGTCTCCTAAGGCAAAGACCCAGTTGCTGGGCAGCAAGCAAGGGAGCTGGGGATGGAGCGCCAGCTATGTCTGCTGGATGCCAGCCACTGCTGTTAATAGGGTTTCCTAGGTCATTTTTTAAAACTTGAAGTGTAACTTATATGCCATAAAATTCACCCCTTTAGAGTCTGCAATTATGCAAGTAAATGATTTTTAGGGTATCCATAAAATTTTCAACTATCACTACTATTTCCAGAATATGCTCAGTACCTGAAAAGAAACTCCGTGCACGCTAGAAGTCACTTCCACTTTCCCAAGGTCACTGAGGAAGTAGAAAAGTCAAATTCAAGCCCAGACAGCCTCCCTCTGGATCAGTTCCTTGAGACTTATTAGATTCAGGACACCTTCCCTTTAGTATTTTTTATGTTTTTCGAGGTAGCCCAGGCTGACCTGGAATTCACTATGGAGTCTCAGGGTGGCGTCGAACTCACAGTGATCCTCCTACCTCTGCCTCCCGAGTGCCGGGATGAAAGGCGTGTGTTACCACTAGTATTTTTTATGCTTATCCTAAAGTTGGGCTTAAAAATATCTGAAGCCAGCCAGGCTTGGTGGCACACCTTTCATCCCAGCACTCGGGAGGCAGAGGTAGAAGAATTGCCATGAGTTCAAGGCCACCCTGAGACTACTGAGTGAATTCCAGATCAGCCTGGGCTAGAATGAGACCCTATCTCAAAAAAAAAAAAATTTTTTTTTAATTTTTTAAAAAATCCTGACCTGCTTGTTTCATAGGTATTCAGATGGGGTCCGATCTCAGTGTAGCAGACAGCCCCACGTGACTATGTTGTGAATAAGATGTGTCCTCCGGCTGTTCATCATCCAAAGAGGAGTCAGACCATTAGACAGAACCATGTGTCTGACAATGTTTATATAAAGTCTGGAAGCCCAGATAAACAGCAACAAATTTTGGATATATTTTTAAATTATTTATTTATTTGAGAGAGAGGCAGATCGAGAGAGAGAGAGAGAGAGAGAGAGCGAGGAAGAGAGAGAATGGGTGTGCCAGGGCCTCCAGCCACTGCAAATGAACTCCATGCGCGTGCTCTTTCTAGCTTACGTGGGCCCTGCAGAACCAAACCTGGGTCCTTAGGCTTCGCAGGCAAACGCCTTAACCGCTAAGCCATCTCTCCAGCCCAAATTCTGGCTATTTCCATGACGACGGTTTTCTCTTGCATCTCAAAGGACACGGCTGAAAAGACCAAGAGAGTGAGTGCCAAACAGATCTAAGAAGACACCCCGAGCGCCCTGTGTCTGGAGCCCAGCGCCTCCTCCTTCCCACGAGCGTCTGCTACAGTCCCCAAATCACCAGTATTTGCTTGTATAGCAGCGCATCTCCTTGTGTCTGTTTTTCACCGTGAAGGAAATGGGGGTGGCTGGCTAGCTGGGAGCGGGCCACAGCCTTCATTTCAACGTGCGCTTTGAAGGGAACTGTCAACGAACGGTATCCTGGGGCTAGAAGCAAGTACGGAAACCGCATCGGATTGGGAGAGGAGCGGGCCTGGATCTGAATGAAGCCTTTCCGAGGTCACAGCACCCAAGAGGAGTGACAGGGTCAGCGTGTCATACCGGTGAGGACTGAGAGGCTATGCTGAGGGGTGGGGAAGCGCAGTGGAGAGGAATGCACGCTGCTTTGAGCCCTGTTGTCATCACTGTGGGCATGACAGGCCCCCCAGCATCTCTGCTTCACCTCTTGGTCTCGACCATTGCTTCTCCATACCTAGCCATCCTGCTGGTTATCTAGGGGTGTCTGGGGGGGATCATGCATCAAAGTTGCAAACACTTGTGTGCAGAAAGCACTGTGCAGACCTGACCAAATGTTAAAACACTTTTTTTTTTTTAACCAAAGGTGCTATTGGCCTGTAGAACACTTTCTCTGTGACAAGTTTGACTTCATTCTTCAATTATTATCAATATTATAGTATCGTTGTTGTTGTTGTTTTTAACATTTCATTTTCTTGACTAGATATTAAGCTTTTGTAATTATTTTATTTTTCAGTAGTCCTACCATTTCAGGGGTAGAAAGAAGAGTTTGGAAACTCTGTAACTCAGAATCTCTCCCTCCCTCCCCCCCCCCACTACATACCAGATAGACACAGCCCAGAGCTGTACCCCCTGGCATTCAGTAGGTCAGTTGTGTGCCAAGAGGGACAGTTGTTGCCTCAGAAGCCAAGGAAGGAAGCATCTTCATTTACAGCTGTTGAAATCCCAAAAGTTATTAATGCTTTTCTGTCTTTTGAGAAGCGTGGGCAAATTTCAAAAGACGGAGCTTTAGACTATCCCAGTCTACTAACATGCTGGCCAATGTGCCTCTGGCTGGCACAGTAACTGTGACCCTCTCTCTCTCTTTTTCTGGGCATCAGTGATAAGAATGCATCACTCTTAAGATCTGATAAGTGATAAAGTTTGTGGTTCATGTAGTTGGTCCAGAGAGAGATAGATTCCTGCAATTTTCCTTCTTCTGATGATAGATGAAATCACAGTGTCGTAATAAGAATTGTCAAAGGGCAGGAAACAAATGAACCATGTTTTACCTTGGTCCAAATGACACTGGAGGGTTGGGCACAATTGGGCAAACTTGCCCAGGAAAAGAGAATGAGGGAGAACCACCTACTGGTCATCAGCTGTGCACATCAGTGTGAGGTCTGGTGAGAGTAAAGAAAAAGCTTTCTGTTCAGAGATCGGATGAGTCAAGAGGCATAAGAAATGGAAATAGAATCTGAAAACTAAGCACTGGGGGTGTGGGGGGGGAATCAGTTATTTGTCCGTCAGTCCTGTTTCTTTGGCTTCTGATTATTAAATCCCCTTTTACCATGTTTCACGTGCACTTAGCATGACGCGATCAAAAACCTTGAAGATCTCATTTGCAAAACCTCAGATTGCAGTCCCTCCGAGGGGAATCAGTTCAACTGTTTTGCACAGGCGACTGTGTGAAAGTTGTGCTGGGAATGGAATTCCTTCTGAATACTTCTCCTTGTTCTCATTTGAAAGGAGAAGCCTCCGCTTTACCTCCTAGTCTGAGCTTTTATAGAGCATCCCATTCAAAGACTCTTTGAACCCCGCTTAGGCACTCTGAAATGCAGCTTCCTGTCCAAGTGCCTTGGAAAACTCCAGCAGCATTGCCTTAATCAAAAAAAAAGAAGTTTTGCCAGTTCTTGGACACAATGGGAGAGGGCAGGAATACCACCAGTTTATTTAAAGCAAGAATGTCTCATTACCAATTACATTTAGGACAGTTGCCACCCAGGAGTATCCCGCCTGCACCGCTGAATTCCCAAGAGCAAGGCCACTTTCCTGTTCATTTCTGCTGCTTCTGTGTAAATAAGGCAGCAGTTGCGTGCACCATTGGATCATGTGATCCGAGAACCATTCATGGAAAAGCTGCTAAGAGCCTATTAGAAGGTCTTGGATAGAGCTCGACCTTCAGCTACCAAGTGAGATGACATCAGGTTCGGTTCCTACAGTCTTCTAAAAGCATGTAGGGCCTAAACTGCAAGCTTCCTGAGCTTTCTCTGTGTGTGGCTTTATAAACATCATCAGGGTACTTGGAGACCTTCCTACATGCCAGGGCTCTGGGTTCTGTCAGTTTTGGGGAAGCAGGATCCTCCACCTGCTAACAAGTTCATGTCAACAGTTTGAATGTCTTCCTTTGACACCTCTGATAAACACTCAGGCTTCAGGAAACGGTTTGGACAGGTTTCTGTTGCCGGTATGGTTGTGGAAATGTATTTGTATTTAGTATGCTTCCATACTGCATTTAATTTGTTTTTGTAGCTCCTGATTTTATTGATAAATAAAGAGAAGAAAAGAATAGTTTCATTGGTTTCCTTTCCCCCAATCAAGGCCAAATAAGATTGTGAGAACATTAGCCAGCCGGGAGTGGTGGCGCACGCCTTTAATCCCAGCACTTGGGAGGCAGAGGTAGGAGGATCACCATGAGTTCGAGGCCACCCTGAGACTCCATAGTGAATTCCAGGTCAGCCTGGGCTAGAGTGAGACCCTACCTTGAAAAACAAAACATATATATATATGTATTGTGATAACATTAGCCATTTATCTCATAAAAGTTAGTTTGAGCTTCAGGAGCTTTAAAGGGGGCAGAAGAGTTTTCTAATGAAATCACAGTACCACATCTGGGAGGGAAAGTTTACTTGGTCTGGCGGACGGGTTTCCTTTAAAAGGATCATAGATGGTGAGGCTAGGGGCAGGGAGTGATGAGAGGTCAGAGAAGGTTATGTGACTTTCCCTGGGCAGATATGAACATCTATACACCCCAGATGAAGAGCCAACAACAAACCAAAGAAACTATTCCACTCAAGTCTAGCTTGGTGAACCAAAGAATTTATTGACATTAATCTCAGGGCCATAGGTGACTGTCTAAACTATATCACCAAAGGGGAGAAAGGAAAAAAAAAAAAAAAAAAAACACCAACCGTAGCATTGACTGACTCACAATGGTTTCATCACTGGAGTTTTCCTACGCAGCTTGTAGGCAGCTCCACAAAAGAGACTCCCGGATCTTGCGAGTTTTGCCACCTTTCTGAATCTCATATCTCCAGGAAGAAATGTTTCAATCTAGAGGAAACAGCTAGATAACACTGGCCCTTTGTTTTGGCACTTACACACTTCCATCCACCTTTCTAAAGATGTCCCTGAGGAGGGCTATTTCAGATGGATCCCTTCAATCTGTGGTTAAGCACTGGGCCACCCAGCCCCAGCAATCACTTTGTCTCAGCAGCTTTTTTTTTTTTTTTTTTTTTTTTCCTACAGTACCTCTCGCCCACAGCTAAGCCAACCAAAGTAGACAGCAGTGAAAATCTATGGGTGTAAACACAAATGTTTCCAAGGCAATTTAACAGGCATACTAACACCTGCTTAAGGCAGTAACGATAGAGTCCCCCCCTGGGGCCTCCCCAGCCATAGGGTTTTCTTCTGGTTTACAGTACCAAACATGGGTTCCCTTGTGTAGAACATGCCTTAAATCCAATCAAAGCTGTTGACTACAAACATACATACTAGGCACATTGTTGCATCAGTGGATACGTCTTGCTTGGTAAATTGGTAATATAGCAGGCAAGGTC
The DNA here is from genome assembly GCF_020740685.1 of Jaculus jaculus. Classification (NCBI taxonomy): domain Eukaryota; kingdom Metazoa; phylum Chordata; class Mammalia; order Rodentia; family Dipodidae; genus Jaculus; species Jaculus jaculus. The sequence goes on from NC_059105.1 coordinate 161,556,124, forward strand.
CATTACTGTCTTCAACAATCTCCCTCAGCAGCCCGCATAGTGCCTTCTGACATGACAAAAGCCAGCCGGCAGAGAGAGGGAGCTTTTTGCTCAATCCCAGCTTGATTTCCCCAGTCCTTTAATCAGAGAATGCGATTTCTTCAGCAGTGAGATTTACGATCTAGTTCTGGCATGCAACCAAAAGCAAATGCAATGGAGTGCATGGTTTCTAAGGTGTGTGTTGGGGGGGTGTTGGGAGGCTCCTTGGCTAACTATTCATGGAGCTTTCCCACTTTTGGAATATTTTTTTTTATTGTTTTGTTTTTTTTGAGGTAGGATCTAGCTCTAACCCAGGCTGACCTGGAATTTGCCATGTAGTCTCAGGGTGGCCTCGAACTCACGGCGATCCTCCTACCTCTGCCTCCCGAGTGCTGGGATTAAAGGCGTGCGCCACCATGCCCAGCTCCTGTCCTGCTTTTTGCATTTGCATTCAACAATCTTATGACCACAAGTACCTGATTCATCCAATACATGGTGTCTTAGTACAAACTAACTAACTGCTGTTTAAACTGTTTTTCCACATGCTTTTCCAAATCTTTAAGACAGTGAAGGTTTGCCACTTTACAATGAAACCTTTTTACAGAGGGTAGAACAGATCCACTGTGGTCAAACCAAGTGCCAGATGGTCTTGGAATTCTAAAGAGGATACTGAAAAAAAAAATTACTAAACTGAGTAAAATGACAGAATAAAAGCTGTCTCTGTGTGACCTAGTTCAGGAGAAGTGTCAATATTTAAACAAAAGAAGAAGAAAGAAAGAAGAAGAGGACTGGAGAGGTGGCTCAGCAGTTAAGGAACTTGCCTGCAAAGCCCAAGGACCCAGGTTCAATTCCCCAGGACCCATGTAAGCCAGATGTGCAAGGTGGCGCATGCATGTGGAGTTCATTTGCAGTGACTGGAGGCCCTGGCGCACCCATTTTCTCTTTCTGTCTGCCTCTTCCTCTCTCTCAAATAAATAAAATATTTTTTAAAAAGACAGAGCGAAAGAGCATTTTAGGGCTGGAGAGATGGCTTGACAATTAAGGCATTTGCCTGCAAAGCCAAAGGACCTCGGTTCAATTCCCCAGGACCCACATGAGCCAGATGCACATGGTGGTGCATGAATCTGGAGTTCATTTTCAGTGGCTGGAGGCCCTGGTGAGCCCAATCTCTCTCTCACTCTGTGTCTGCCTCTTTCTCTCTTGTGCTCTCTCAAATAAAAAAAATAAATAAATTAAAAAGAGACCATTTTAGAGAGAGAGTGTGTTTGAGAAATTCACAACAGCAGTAGAGAAGAATCCCATTTTTTTTTTAATTTATAGGATAGTGGCTGTATGCCAATCTGAGAGGAATCCCTTATTTTAAACAGAGCCAGGGCTGGAGAGATGGCTTAGCGATTAAACGCTTGCCTATGAAGCCTAAGTACTCTGGTTCAAAGCTCTATTCCCCAGGACCCACGTTAGCCAGATGCACAAGGTGGCACATGCATCTGGAGTTCATTTGCAGTGGCTGGAGGCCCTGATGTGTCCATTCTCTCTCTCTCTCTCTCTCTCTCCCTCCCTCTCTCCCTCCCTCCCTCTTTCTCTGTCTGTCACTCTCAAATAAATAAATACGAATAAACAAAACAAGTATTTAAAACAGGGCCACCCTGTGATCTTGGCAATAGGAAACAGCCACAAGGAAGACTGAGTTCAATATCCCCAGGTTGAGAGAGAATCCTGGGACGCAGGTGTGGAGAGTGGGTAGAGCCAGATGCTGACAAGCTTAAAGGCGCAGGCCTTAGGTGGCTCAACTCAAGCAGTGAAGTGCAAAACTTTGCCTTTACATAGCCAAGAGCAGATCTCACCAACTGAGAATAACACCAGCGTCTGAGAGCCCTGAGCCTGATGGCTCAGCCTCTGCATCCACCGATCACCTTCAGTAACTGAAGAGCACGTGCCAGCAAGATTAATACCTACGAGATCTTGAAACTATGGAGAGAGGTCTACACTCCCAGGGCATCTGGGCTATGCCCCCAGGCTAGAATATTAGCCACCCCAGGGTGGGCAGGGTATGACCTGGGGAATCCGAGATGGGTAGAAGGGGTCTAGCCCACAAACTGCAAAGCTTGAGTGTGGCCAGCAGAGGTCCCTGGTACACAAAGGGAACCTACTAAGTGACTACAGTTCTGGTAGACATCCCACCCTTGAGTCCACAAGTGTAAAAGAGAGACTAATGGACAGAGGGAGGGGATATGAGGGAGAGCACAGTTATGAAGGGGAAAGGGGAAGAGGAGGGAAATACCGTGGTTTGTTTTCTGTAAGTATAGAAGAAATCAATAGTGTGTGTGTGTGTGTGTGTGTGTGTGAATGAAAATATATATGTAAAGAAAAAGAGTCCACAAGTGCAACTCAACTGACCCTCCCCAACCTGTGCATATAAATATCAGTCTCCGAGTGTCATGGACCCAGAAGGAATTTGCTCCAACACGTCCCTAAAATGTCCCCATTTGTCTTTTAACTACTCTTTTAGCAATATTTTTATTTCATTGTAATTACAGGTTTTTTATTTTATTGGTAACCCCCTTCATACACACATCAAATTTTATTTCTGCATTTTTCTTTCTTTCTTTCTTTCTTTTTTTTTTTTTTTTTTTTTTTTTTTTTGGTTTTTCAAGGTAGGGTCTCACTCTGGCCCAGGCTGACCTGGAATTCACTATGGAGTCTCAGGGTGGCCTTGAACTTGAACTCACAGCAATCCTCCTACCTCTGGCCCGGCATTTATTTCTGCATTTTTTATATTATTGAGCAATCTTTTTTTTCTTTTACTTAACTTTTTTCCCTTTTTTTCTCTCTTCTATACATTTAGTAGTATTTTGACTTAATTTTTTTAACTTTTTAAAAAATTTTCTTATTCCTATTCTTAATTAAATAATCTGAAAAATTGAAAACAAGATGCAAGCCTGTTCTAATACAGTATAAAAAGACACCATCACTTGTTCTATCAACACAGTAACGTTGGAACCAGGCGCGGTGGCGCACGCCTTTGATCCCAGCACTCGGGAGGCAGAGGTAGGAGGATCGCCGAGGGTTCAGGGCCAGCCTGAAACTGCTTAGTGAATCCTAGGTCAGCCTGATCTAGAGTGAGACCCTACCTCAAAAACAAACAAAAAAAAAAAAAACAGGGTGGAGAGATGGCTTAGCCTGTGAAGCCTAAGGACCCCTGTTCGAGGCTCGATTCCCCAGGACCCATGTGTTAGCCAGACGCACAAGGGGGCGCATGCGTCTGGAGTTTGTTTGCAGTGGCTGGAGACCCTGGCGGGCCCATTTTCTCTCTATCTGCCTCTTTTTCTCTCTGTCACTCTCAAATAAGTAAATAAAAATGAACAACAAGAAAATATTTTTTAAAAAAACCAGCAAAGTTGGGTACGGCTGCATGCATACATCATAGTTCCAGAGGGCCACTGGAGTTACCCACGAGAGGCAGGGTTGGAGTCCCCGCAAAGAGGCCCTGGCGAGGGCATGTATGAAGCAGTGAAGACAAATCCATCCCAAATTGCTATGGAGACCTCAGGATGTTGGAGATGCCAGAGTCATGGACAAATGGCAGGGAAGCTGTGAGCCCAGGGCAGATCCAGCCCAGGAGAGAACATAGCTGGGGGACCAGAGCTACTCAGGCCCACTGGAGCCCAGAAGATTTCTTCTTGAGTTCCAGATAACGCAGGTGGGTTTGATGTTCGCCCTGCTGTGTTTCGGTCTTGCTTTGGGTCGGTCTTTCCTTGCTCTGGCCCCATTCCTTCCTTTTAGATTGGAAATGTTTATCTCTGGCACTGCATGTTAGCGGTTATTATCAGTCATATTTTGATTTTGTAGGGCTCACAGTTAAGAGACTGCCTTAAATCTCAGATGAACTTTTCTTTCCCAATGTTATAACAGCTTATTGCAGTCAGGTTCACATTGCTGGCAGAAATCACCCAACCAAGAGCAGCTTGTGGGGGAAAAAAAGGTTTATTTTGTCTTACAGACTCGAGGGGAAGCTCCGTGATGACAGGGGGAAATGATGGCGTGAGCAGAGGGTGGACATCACACCCTGATCGATATAAGATAGACAATAGTGGGCTGGAGAGATGGCTTAGTGGTTAAGCGCTTGCCTGTGAAGCCTAAGGACCCCGGTTCGAGGCTCGGTTCCCCAGGTCCCACGTTAGCCAGATGCACAAGGGGGCGCATGCATCTGGAGTTTGTTTGCAGAGGCTGGAAGCCCTGGCGCCCCCATTCCCTCTCTTTCCCTCTATCTGTCTTTCTCTCTGTGTCTGTCGCTCTCAAATAAATAAATTAATTAAATTAAAAAAAAAAGATGGACAATAGTAACAATTGGATATGACACCCATAAGCCCACCCCCAACAATATACTGCCTCCAGAAGATATTAGTTCCCAAATCTTCATCAGCTGGGAACCTAGCATTCAAAACACCTAAGCTTTTTTTTTGGGGGGGGGGAGGACACCCGAATCAAACCACCACACAGCTTACACTCTTTGACACCTCATCCCTGCTCCCATTATCCTGGGGGCCCTCTTCAGTGGAAATGTGGTGGTTTGATTCAGGTGTCCCCCATAAACTTAGGTGTTGTGAATGCTAGGTTCCCAGCTGATGGAGATTTGGGAATTAACGCCTCCTGGAGGCAGTGTATTGTTGGGGGCGGGCTTATGGGTATTAAAGCCAGTTCCATGCCGGTGTTTGGCACACCCTCCTGTTGCTGTGTCCCACCTTATGTTGGCCAGGGGGTGATGTCCACCCTCTGCTCATGCCATTGTTTTCCCCTGCCATCGTGGAGCGTCCCCTCGAGCCTTTAAGCCACAATAGACCTCTTTTTCCCAGAAGCTACTCTTGGTTGGGTGATTTCTACCAGCAATGCGAACCGGACTGCAACATGGTATTAAGTATGGGGTCCTGAAAGCCTCAGTTAAACCCTGAGGGATGGGCAGGAGGGACCATGCCTCAGGATATTCCTACCCACTCTGTGGCTCTTAACAATCTTTCCTCCCCCTCTTCTGAAATGTTCCCTGAGCCGTGGCAGGCCTGTTGGTGGTCCAATTTAGTGTTGAGTTTCCTGTAGCCACTGGATTTCTGCTTTGAAAGGTTTTGATTTGATCACTGTGTCTGTCTCCATCACCCTAGAGCTGGTTGTCAGGTTAGCAGTAATAGCAGTATTCACGGCACTGCTTCCTCCACAATTCCTCTTGGACCCTGGCAGATGTGGTATAGGTGGCATGTCAGGTGAACTTTTGAACAGTATTGGAATTGGTAAAGACTATGAGACTTTGAAAGTGGGGATGAATGCATTTTTGCATCATGAGCTAGCCATGAGTGTATGGGAATGTTGTGGTTTGAATGTAAAAAATGCCCCCCATAGACTCATGTGTTTGAATTTTTAATCTTCAGTTGGTGGTGCTGTTCAGGAACGTTGTGGAACATTTAGGAGGTGGAGCCCTGTTGGAGAAGTGTCTATAAGTTGAAAATACACCCTTCCCTTACTTTTTTTTTTTTTTTGTTAATTCTTTTTAGAGACAGCAAGTGAGAGAAAGGCACAGAGGGAGAGAGAATTGGCACACCAGGACCTCAGCCACTGCAATCGAACTTCAGGTGCTTGCACCACCTAGTGGGCATGTGCGACCTTGCACTTTGCCTCACCCTGTGTGCGTCTGGCTTATGTGGGGTCTGGAGAGTTGACCATGGGTCCTTAGGCTTCTCAGGCAAGCGCCTTAACTGCTAAGCCATGTCTCCTGCCTAACCCTTTCCCTTCTTAATATGCTTGTGGTCAGGTATTTTGCCCCAGCAGTGGGAAAGTAGCTGGTACACTTATAAAGCTCAGCCTCAGCTACGCATCTCATCCTTGGCAGGTGACATACAAGTACTGCTTCTAAACTTACCTTTATTCCTCTTGGTCCCAGTGTTGCATGACTTTTCCTGAGGAGACATGGACAGACATCTACTCACCCCAGATAGGGCACTGATAACAAATCAGAGAAATGATTCCTTCCAGATCAAGCTTGATAAAACAATGAGTTTATGGAGATTACAGAAGCATGGATGAGAGGTTACTTAGAGCCACATGAGTGACTCTCAGCTGTATCACGAAGGAGCTCGCCACAGCATGGGCAATGACTTACAAAAGCTACATCACTAGAGTTACCTCTGCGACTTGAAGATATCTCCACGGAAGCATCTCCCTTCCCTCAACAACTCTGTTTATGGCTTATAAAACCTTGTGTAGGGGTGGGGACAGGAGGGTTCCAAGTCTTAAGTTTTTGAGCTTTCTGAGTCTTGTAAATTTGGTGAGCCTTACTTCTCCCTCTTGGAAGAAATGTTTCAATCCAGGGGAAACAGCTACACCATAGAGCATCTTGGTCTATTCAAGATGCTAAAAGATGGGCTGGAGAGATGCTTAGTGGTTAAGGCACTTGCCTGCAAAACTAAAGGACCCAGGTTCAAGTCTCCAGGACCCATGTAAGCAAGATGCACATGGTGGTGCACACATCTGGAGTTCATTTGCAATACCTGAAGGCCCTGGCATGCCCATTCTCTCTCTCTCTCTCTCTCTCTCTCTCTCTCTCTCTCTCTCTCTCTCTCTCTCCTTTCTGACTCTTCCTCACTCACACACTCTCTCAAATAAATAAATAAAAATAAAAATATTGTGCTGGGCGTGGTGGCGCACGCCTTTAATCCCAGTACTCGGGAGGCAGAGGTAGGTGGATCATCATGAGTTTGAGGCCACCCTCAGACTACATAGTGAGTTCCAGGTCAGCCTGGATTAGAGTGAGACCCTACCTTGAAAAAAAAAAATTTAAGTGGCCAGACATGGTGGCTCATGCCTTTGATCCTAGCACTCAGGAGACGGAGGTAGGAGGATCTCCATGAGTTCGAGGCCATCCTGAGACTGCATAATGAATTCCAGCTTGGAGGAGGCACCAGCAGGTTTGGAGTCTGGAAAGGGGCTTGTGCACTGTTTCACGGATGGTGCTTTCTCGCTGCGCCTTCACATGGCAGAAGGATAAGCTCACTTGGGCCTTTTGTAGCAGGGACACCACTCTCCTTCATGGTGGTAGGATTCTAGTGACCCAGTCACCTCCCAGAGGCCCTGCATCTTAACACTTCTGCATTAGAATGGGGTTTTGAGGGATCCCATATTCAGACCATAGTAGGGAGCAGTCCCGAATTGGGAGGAGACTAAAGTTAAGATTACTTCTCTTGAGCATGCAAAGCCTAATATCCTGAGTGTGATTCCCCGCGTAAAGCCAGATGCACGCAGTGGCACATGCTGGAAGCCCTGGCACACCCATTCTCTCTGTTTGTTGCTCTTCTATCTTTCTCTGCTTGCAAATAAATAAACAAAAATATCTGGGGGCTGGAGGGATGCCTTAGCAGTTAAGCCATCTGCCTGCAAGCCCAAAGGGCCCAGGTTCAATTCCCAAGATCCCACATGCCAGATGCACAGAGGGGCACACACATTTGGAGCTCTTTTGCAGTGGCTGGAGGCCCTGGCATGCCCATTCTCTCACTCTCTCTCTCTCTTTCTCTGTCAAATAAATAACTAAAAATAAAATATTAAAAATATGTATATATTTTTTAATTATTTCTTTCTTCCTTTTTTTAGACAAGTCTTCATTATGGAGCCCCTAGCCTAGAGCTTGCTATGAAGACTAGGTTGGCTTTGAGCTTATAGCAAAACTCCTGCCACTGTCTCCCAAGTACTGGGATTATTAGAGAGCACATCCATCTTACATGCTATGTCTTTTGATTATCTGTTTGATTGATTCAATACTGGGGATTGAACCCAGGGCCTTGTACATGCTAAACAAGTCTTTTACCACTGGACTATATACCCAGCTCTAAAACAACTCTAAAGCCCCCATGAATCTATGAGAATGGACTAGTACTCAGTGAGGCTGTGTGCAGGTAAATCTATGCGAGAAACCAAATAAATTTGGAAGGTGACACAGGTATCATGAAATCATGGCCAGAAATGAATTTAACTTAAGTATCCCCCCCCACCTTGAAACACATATCTCATAGGGATAAACATTTCCAAGTGGACTGAGTGCTTGGCGGTTAAGATTCCACTCTGGGGCTGGAGAGATGGCTTAGTGGTTAAGCGCTTGCCTGTGAAGCCTAAGGACCCCAGTTCGAGGCTCGATTTCCCCAGGACCCATGTTAGCCAGATGCACAAGGAGGCGCACGTGTCTGGAGTTCGTTCGCAGTGGCTGGAGGCCCTGGCGCGCCCATTCTCTCTCTCACTCTCTATCTGCCTCTTTCTCTCTGTGTCTGTCACTCTCAAATAAATAAATTAAAATAAACAAAAAAAGGGCTGGAGAGATGGCTTAGCGGTTAAGCGCTTGCCTGTGAAGCCTAAGGACCCTGGTTCGAGGCTCGGTTCCCCAGGTCCCACGTTAGCCAGATGCACAAGGGGGCGCACGCGTCTGGAGTTCATTTGCAGTGGCTGGAAGCCCTGGCGCACCCATTCTCTCTCTCTCCCTCTACCTGTCTTTCTCTCTGTGTCTGTCGCTCTCAAATAAATAAATAAAAAATGAACAAAAAAATTAAAAAAATAAAATAAAATAAACAAAAAAAAATCTAAAAAAATAGATTCTACTCTGGGTCTGGAGAGATGGCTTAGAGGTTAAGGTGTTTGCCTGCAAAGACAAAGGATCCCGGTTCAACTCTCTAGGATCCACATAAGCCAGATGCACAAGGGGGCACATAAGTCTGGAGTTCGTCTTCAGTAGCTAGAGGCCCTGGAGCACCCATTCTCTCTCTCTCTCTTTCTCTCTCAAATAAATAAACATATATATGTGTGTGTGTGTGTGATTCTACTCTGCCCATGATGGTTAACTCATATCCAGATCTAGAATCGCCATGGAAACAAATGGCTGGGCATGTCTGTTAGGGAATTTCTAGATTAGATTGAGGTGGGTAGAATGATCCTAACTGTGGGTGGCACTGTTCTACCAGCTGGTGCTCCTGAGCTGTACAAAAAAGGAGAAAGCTAGCTGAGCGTTCAGCATTTATCACCCTCTCTACTTCCTCCTTGCTAATGTGATGATGGGAAGCTAACTTTCTGCACCTGCCCTGCTTCGCCCACCAGGGTGTCATTGCTGAAAACTGCAAATAAGCCCATTCCTTCCCTACACTGCTTCTGCTCAGGTATTTGTCCCATCAACAAGAAAGCCGATAGTACCCCACCTCATCTTGGAGATGCATGAGCAGTACTTGCTTCCCAACTGCCCACTTTAATTGATGTCATGCACTCCTCACCTCCACTACTTCTGTCTTCCAAAGGCACACACTATGTGGTTGGTAAGATTTAAGGTCTCTTAATTTTTTATTTATTTATTTGAGAGCGAGAGAGAGAGAGAATGGGCGCACCAGGGCCTCCAGCCACTGCAAACGAACTCCAGACACGTGCGCCCCCTTGTGCATCTGGCTAACGTGCGTCCAGGGGAATCAAACCTGGGTCCTTTGGCTTTGCAGGCAAACGCCTCAATTGCTAAGCCACCCCTCCAGCCCGTGGTCTCTTAATTTTAATCGTACATGTAGAAGTCTTGCTTCTGTGAAATTATAGCCATGCCGTCTTGTTTGGATTTGGAAGTCACGCCAATGTTAATGGTGATGGTTAAGTTTTGTTGTCAACTTGATCTGCGTAGGAATCCGAAGACATTCCTCTTGAGTGGGTCTCTGAGGTGGCTTCCAGGAAGGATTAACTGAAGGATGAAGTCCTTGCCCCAGAGTGAGCTGGTCTCCCAGAGTAGGCAGCCCCTCTCTGAGGGGGGATTTTCCTAAGGGAGCTCTGAGGGGAAAGACCCCCTTTCTCCCACTTGGCTGCCTTGCTGCTTGCTGTTATTGTTGGACTGCCATAAACTAATCCAATAAATTCTCTTTTACTACAATTCATTCTATTGGTTCTGTTCCTCTAGAGAACCACGACTAATACACTAATCAAAAACAATAATAACTTTTTTTTTTCAAGGTAGGGTTTCACTCTAGCCCAGGCTGGCCTGGAACTCACAGCGATCCTCCTACCTCGGCCTCCCTGTGCTGGGATTAAAAGTGTGCGCCACCACGCCTGGCTATTAATCAAATATTAAAAGGAGACTTCCTTGGTTATGTTATTGCTACAGATTCCTGATCTCATTCATTCCAGTTTGGGCCTCCAAATAGTCATCCTGTGAAGGTAATCTTAGATCCAGTTTAGTGAAGGCCATGTCCCTATCCACCTTGACCTGCTAGCTGGTTTTCCAGCCTTCCACTAGTCTCTGGGAACATTTTTCCTACTGTTATAGTATGCATGCATTTGGGAAGTAAAAACTTGTTAGATGCATTGCAATAGCCTAAATGAAGCACAATCTAGAAAGCAAGCTTTCTATAGTCAAACTGCTATCACTTATACACATAAGTGTAAATTATTTTGATTAGCTTTAGTTTTACAGCACCAATGTCAACTTCTCATCAGTTAGCAATTATTTCTGAAGTAAGGGGGACATAACTAGGTTGTGTTAGAAAGTGATAGATTCAGTGGAGAGGGAATCTGGGAAGGGAGAAAGGGCTGTGGGAGGGGATTATGATCATGGTATATTATCTACATGTGTAGAAGTTGCCTATAAGAAGTTTTTAAAATATTTTTTTAAGCTGGGCATTCTGGCACACGCCTTTAATCCCAGCACTCAGGAGGCAGAGGTAGGTGGATCACTGTGAGTTCAAGGCCACTCTGAGAGACTACATAGTGAATTCCAGCTCAGCCTGGACTAGAGTGAGACTATACCTCAAAAGAGCAACAACAAAAATTTATATATTTAAGAGAAGGAGAGAAAGAGAGAGAGAGTAGGTGTGCCAGGGCCTCCAGCCACTGCAAATGAGCTCCAGACACATGTGCCACCTTGTGCATCTGGCTTAGATGGGTCCTGGGGAATTGAACCAGAGTCCTTAGGCTTCACAGGCAAACACCTTAACTGCTAAGCCATTTCCCCAGCCCTTAATTAAAAAAAAAAAAAAAAACTTTTTAAAATTTATTTTGAGAGAGAGAGAAGCATATAGAGAGAAACAGAATGCTCTTTCATAAATAAACAATATGAAATTTAAAAAGGAAGAAACCATAGCCCTGACACAAAATTTAAAAAAGGAAGAGAGAGAGCATGGAGGATATAAACACAAAGAATTGGGTGGGGCAGGTGCAGGGAATGAGAGAGGAAAGGTATTTCTTATGACCCTCAGAGACCATATAGTGTTTTGGTTTAACTCTGAGTGAGATAACGAACACCTAAAGGTTCTCCTAGGAAAGTCAGTGAGGTAAACTACGAGACTCTCATTCCGCACATATCACCCTGGCTCATTCTATCCCTTATGTGTTTCTACGTTCAGCTGCCCACAAAGCTGATCCTATCAAGATTCTGATACATATCTACTGTATGTTTAATTCACGTTTTGGAAGAGCTTTGGGTACATGACATACCATTTGAATCTATTAAAAAAAAATATGGGTGCACACATTAACAGGTGAGACGTTTAAAGTCCAAACAGATGACGAGAACATAGGATACTGCACATTTTTTTTAAAGTTCATTTTATTTATTTACTTACTTCTATTTTTGAGAGAGACGGGAGAGAGAGAGGGAAAAGAGGCAGAGAGAGAGAGAGAGCATAGGCAAGCCACCGCCTTTCAGCTGCTGTAAAACTCCAGACGCGTGCGCCCCCTGGTGGGCATGTATGCCATTGCATGCTTGCGTTACTTTGGCGTCTGGCTAAAAGGGGGACCTGGAGATTCCAACAAGCGTTCTTCTTAGGCTTTGAAGGCAAGCGCTTTAAACAGCTAAGCCATCGCTCCAGCCCTTGAACATTTTTTAAACATATATATCCTTTTAAATATTTTTTGGTTTATTTTTATTTATTTATTTGAGAGCAACAGACAGAGAGACAAAGAGGCAGACAGAGAATGGGCACGCCAGGGCCTCCAGCCGCTACAAAGGAAATCCAGGTGCATGTGTCATCTTGTGCATCTGGCCTAAGTGGGTCTTGGGGAATTGAGCCTCGAACAGGGGTCCTTAGGCTTCACAGGCAAGCACTTAACCGCTAAGCCATCTCTCCAGCCCCTAAAAGTATTTTTTTATTTTTATTTATTTGTTTGGGAGAGAGACACACAGAGAGAACGGGAACACCCGGGCCTTCAGCTACTGCAAACGAACTGGATGCATGTGCCCCCTTGTGCACCTGGCTTACTGGACCCTAGGGAATCAAACCTGGGTTCTTGGGCTTTGCTTAACTGCTAAGCCAGCTCTCCAGTCCTGAGCAAATGTTCTTGGAGTCCTGTGTAAAGCCCTGAGGAGAGGAGAGCATCACAATTATAATCAAATTCTGTTCCTTCTGAGGGGAAATTGACCAGCAGCGTGTGTAGTATCTCCTGATCATACTATCACAAAGATAAGAAACACGCACAGGTTGTTATGGAAACACCATCGCTGCTGTGCAATTAGCAGTCGTGGGAGAGCTTTCCAAATTAAAATCTGAGATGGGGTGAAGTTGAGACAGGACACTTAAGGGGACACAATGATATGACCCTGCGTCCCATTCAGCTTCAGGGTCTCTCTCTCTCTCTTTTTTTTTTTTTTTTGGCTTTTCAAGATAGGGTCTCGCTCTAGCTCAGGCTGACCTGGAATTCACTATGTAGTCTCAGGGTGACTTCGAACTCACAGTGATCCTCCTACCTCTGCCTTCCGAGTGCTGGGATTAAAGGTGTGCGCCACCACGCCCGGCCAACTTCAGGTTCTTGATCTCATAGGCTATAGGATTTAAAAATGGGCACAGGGGGCTGGAGAGATGGCTTAGCGGTTAAGGCGTTTGCCTGTGACCCAGGTTCGATTCTCCAGGACCCACTTAAGCCAGATGCACAAGGCGGCGCATGTGTCTGGAGTTCATTTGCAGTGGCTGGAGTATCTGGCACACCCATTTTTTTTCTCTCTCTCCCTCTTTTTTTAATATTTAAAATGGGTACAGTAGGGAACTTAATACTTAATGCCAGTTTATTGGAACCAGGGGCAAGGGGTCCTAAGCAGCAGGGTAGGCAGGCTGCTCGTCTCAGCAGCTGTAGGAAGGAGGAAGTTGGAAAGCTATAACCGAGGCCTGAGAGGAAAGAAGTTAGAAAATAGGCAGCTTGGGCTGGAGAGATGGCTTAGCCGTTAAGGCACTTGCCTGAGAAGCCTAAAAAGGCATGTTCCAATTTCCAGGTCACATACCCAGATGCACAGTGATGCAAGCATGCAATGTCTCACATGCACACAAGAGGGCGCACATGTTTGGAGTTTGTTCCCAATGGGTGAAAGGCCCTGGCATGTCCATTCTCCCTCCCTCTCTCTCTTTCTCTGTATCTTTCTCTCAAAAATAAACAATAATTTAAAAATTAAGAATAAAAATAAACAAAAAGAAAGCAGACAGTCCCACAGTAACTGTGAGGGACTGCCTTGGGGGGTGGGACTTGGGGGTACATAAGTAAGTACATAGCTCATTAAGGGAGGACAGTTGTCCCTTCCACCCCCTTCTCTTGTCCTTAGGTATGTCAGCTTCCTCCCCATATTTTGGCTTAGGCTGGCCTCCATAAGGTTGTAAAACAGGATTTCCTTTCTAAAACAGGAAGGGTTTTGCATCAGACATGTCCAGACATGGAAAGCGTCTGTCACCCACATCAGAGGGGGCTACTGACCCTACCGTTTGCACCATAGGAGGCTATCAGCCAAACCCAAGTCCTGGCACATTGAAACTGGCAGGTCGGGAAGGGTTGCCCTGACAGCTACGGAGGTTCCATGTTCCCTCTCCTTCCTGCCTATGGTCCCATCACACAAGTATAAGGAGGCTGAGTCAGGAGGCCATCCTGGTCTACAGCATGAGAACCTGTCTCAAAGGAAAACACAAAGAAGTTAGACTTGGAACTAGCAGAATTTCCTCCCCTGGAGTCCATTCAGACCTATAAAGTGGAGATAATATTCATTTCTATTTCTGTGTATTCTATTGCTATGAGAATTAAGTGAAACAAAATATGTAAAAAAAAAAAAAAATCCAGGGCTGAAGATATGGCTTAGCAGTTAAGGCAATTGCCTGTGAAGCCTAAGGACCCATGTTCAATCTCTCTCCAGATCCCACATAAGCCAGATGCACAAAGGTGAGGTAAAGCACAAGGTTGCACAAGCCCATTAGGTGGTGCAAGTGTCTGGAGTTCAACTTCAGTGGCTGAAGCCCTGGTGCATCAATTCTCTCTCTCTCTCTCTCTCTAGATAGATAGATAGATAGATAGATAGATAGATAGATAGATAGATAGATATTTGTACAAACTGAATCAGTGGACAATAAAACACTAATGAAGGTTTAATGGCAGGAGGAAGACAGCCAGATTCTGCTTAAAAGAGAAAGTTTTACATCTGATGTAGGATAGATAGGAAATGGATCAGTCAGGCTACCTCAGGAATGGTTGTGGGAAACTGTGATTTGATCTAAGATAATGGCCTTGGGATTATGAAAAGGTCAAGGTCGGCAGGCAGTAGCTTCCTCTTGAAGAGCTCTGGGAGGTGAGGTGGAAGCAGTGGTCAGGGATGGCTCCAGGGTTGGAACTTGGACAAGCTGGTAGACAGGGGGTGCCATTTTCTGAGACTGTGAAGAGACCAAGATAAACTGCTTGGCTGGGGAAAAGAGAAGCGAAAGAGGGTGAATTCAGTCTTACAAAGACTGAATCAGGGCTGGAGAGATGGCTTAGTGGTTAAGGGAACTCTGGGGAAGAGGGGTCAGAAAGAATATCACAGCATGAAGCTACGCAAGAGTGCTGCAGAACATTCATGACCTCACAGCTATCAGTTTTCTGCACAGGACCTGCACCATGATGGACCATCAGTATTCCATCATGGATGACAGAGGAGGGCCTGAGGCCCCCATACCTCTCTGGGGAGTTATATCGACACTAATCCCATTCAGGAGGGTTTTGTCCCAATGATCCAACTATCTCCTCATACTGTTACTTTGACTGTTAGGATTTCAACAGATGGTTTTGTGTTTGGGGGGAGGGGATGGAAGCAAATATTCAGATCATAGAGGAGAAGAGTCTAGTTACAAAAAGCACAGAGACAAGAGAGATTGGAAAGTTAGATATAAGAATAATAGAGTGGTTAAGGATGCAACATAGGAACCATGCCAAAGCAGCCAAGGGGAGAAAAAGCCAAAGAAAACCCAGCAAAATACATACTTTTACTAAAAGGTGAGGTGTATAAGAAACTAAAATGGCAGCAGAGAAGTAGGAGAGATCCAGAGCATCCGGAGTCCACACAGGCAGGCCGAAGCAGTTCCAGCAGCGGTGGCCCCGGCTCTGGCAACGGAAGCAGCTCTGGCTCCGGCAGAAACAGCAGCGGCTCTGGCACCGGTAACAGCAGCTCCAGCAGCAGCAGTGGCAGATCCAGCAGTGGGGGAGCTGATCTGCAGGGCCACAGTTGCCAGGCTTGGTTTGCCCCAGAGGAAAAGCCAGTGCCCAGCTCCAGAAAACAGAAGAGCCGTCCAGCGACCCAGCCAGCCTACTTGACTGAGACCAAAATCATCCAAAAAGGTAACTGGGATTGACTGCACCAGGGAAGGGTCTCACTTGGTCACAAGCTGACTTGGAACCCTCAACAGACCAGAAATCTTAACCTCTTTATTGATAGAGGATCTGGTTGTTATAATTCCTACTCTTTTTTTTTTAATTTTTATTTATTTATTTGAGAGCGACAGACACAGAGAGAAAGACAGATAGAGGGAGAGAGAGAGAATGGGCGTGCCAGGGCTTCCAGCCTCTGCAAATGAACTCCAGATGTGTGCGCCCCCTTGTGCATCTGGCTAACGTGGGACCTGGGGAGCCGAGCCTCGAACCGGGGTCCTTAGGCTTCATAGGCAAGCACTTAACCGCTAAGCCATCTCTCCAGCCCATAATTCCTACTCTTGCATAAATACTCAGTGCTGTTTTTGATTGAATGTGTACAGTGTTTAGTTAAATTTTAGAATCTACCTGTATTTTGTTCCACTCAGCCTACTTGAATACTCCCATAGCAGGCAAACTCAACCCCTAGGAACACCTTTGTAGATACTCTGAGAGTCTTAAGAGCCACACCTAACATCTTAATCTCCGTCACTGAAGATATATAACATCAGATCAATTGATACTGCTAAGAATACCCAGCTAACTACAAAATCCAAGCATTAACTTAATCCAAGATGCAAAAATATATACATTGTAACACAAGAAACACCAAAAATCAAGACAATAATAAATCCACCAAAAAAGTATTAATGCATCAGAAATGACCTCCAGTGAGAACGAGTTAGAGGAAATGCCTGAGAAAGATTACAAAAGAATGATTGCAAATATGTTCAAAGAAGTCAAGGAAGAAATCAGAGGAATCAAAGAGGAAATCAAAGGAATCAAAGAGGAAATCAAAGAAATCAAAGAAGACACAAGACACCAATTTAACAAAATAAAGAAGTCAATACAAGACATAAATAAGGAAATAGAAATAATAAAGAAAAACCAGTCCGAATTACTAGCAATGAAGAACACAGTTAATGAAATAAAAAACTCTGTAGAAAATCTCACCAGTAGGATGGATGAGGGAGAGGACAGAATATCTAAGCTAGAAGAGCAGGTGGAAGATCTAATACAGTCTAACAAAGAGCAAGACAAACTTATAGAAAAGTATGAGTGGGAATTTCAAGATATTCAGGACACTATGAAAAGATTAAACATAAGAATTCAGGACATAGTAGAAGGAGAAGAATTTCACTCCAAAGGCATAGTAGGCATCCTCAACAAAATCACAGAAGAAAACTTCCCCCAAATTGGGAAAGAGGTGCCAATGCAGATACAGGAAGCCATTAGAACACCAGCCAGACAAAACCTGAAAGAACCTCTCCTCGCCATATTATAATCAAACTACCAAACACACAAACCAAAGAAAAAATATTGAAAGCAGTTAGAGAGAAAAATCAGGTTACCTATAAAGGCAAGCCCATCAGGATTACAGCAGATTACTCAACACAAACTTTTAAAGCCAGAAGGGCTTGGAGCGATATATTCCAAGTTCTGAAAGATAACAACTGTCAACCAAGGTTACTTTATCCTGCAAAGCTATCCATTCAAATAGACGGAGAAATAAGGACATTCCATGAAAAAAGCAGGCTAAAAGAGTATTTGAAGACAAAACCAGCTCTACAGAAAATACTTGAAAGAATCCTCCATGCTGAAGACAAGGCAAAGCACAAATATAAGGAACCTGGAAAAAACAAGCAATACTCAAATACTAGTTAACACAAGAGAGCAAAGGTAGAACCAGAACCACAAAAAAAAAAAAAAAAAAGGCAAACATAAACACAAACACACACCTTCAATAATATCACTTAATATCAACGGCCTCAATGCCCCAACCAAAAGACATAGGTTTGCAGACTGGATTAAAAAGCATGATCCTACAATTTGTTGTCTCCAAGAAACTCACCTTTCTACAAAGGATGGACATTATCTTAGGGTGAAAGATTGGAAAACAGTGTTTTAAGCAAATGGGCCTAGAAAACAAGCAGGGGTTGCCATCCTAATGTCTGGCAAGGTAGACTTCAGTCCAATGTTAGTCAAGAAAGATAAGGAAGGTCACTTTATATTGATTAAGGGCACACTCCAACAGGAGGACATTACAATCCTAAACATATATGCACCTAACATGGGGGCTCCCTAATTCATCAAACAAACACTATTAGAACTAAGGTCACAGATAACACCAAACACAGTGGTAGTGAGTGACTTCAACACTCCACTCTCATCAATTGACAGGTCATCCCGGGAAAAATAAACAGAGAGGCATCTGGACTGAATGAGGTCATAGAAGGAATGGACCTAACAGATATATGTGAGACATTTCATCCAAATGCTGCAGAATATACATTCTCTTCAGCAACACATGGAACATTCTCTAAAATAGACCATATATTACGACACAAAGCAAATCTTAACAAATACAGGAAAATTGGAATAATTCCTTGCAGTCTATCTGATCACAATGGAATCAAACTACAAATCAATAGCAAGAAAGGCTATAGAGCATACACAAAATCATGGAAACTAAACAATACACTACTAAATGATGAATGGGTCAATGAAGAAATCAAGAAGGAAATAAAAAAAATTATAAAGTCAAACGATAATGAGAACACAACATACCAAAATCTCTGGGACACAATGAAGGCAGTTCTAAGAGGTAAATTTATAGCTTTAAGTGCCTATATTAAGAAATTAGAAAGGTCTCAAGTAAATGACCTAATGTTTCACTTTAAAGCCTTGGAAAAAGAAGAACAAGGCAAACCAAAAATCACTAGATGGGAAGAAATAATAAAGATTACGGCAGAAATTAATAAAATAGAAACAAAAAAAAAAAATCCAGGACTAGAGAGATGGCTTAGTAGTTAAGGAGCATGCCTGCACAGCCTAAGGACCCAGGTTCGATTCTCCAGGTCCCACGTTAGCCAGATGCACATGGTGGCGCATGCGTCTGGAGGTCGTTTGCAGTAGCTAGAGGCCCTAGTGCTACTATTCTCTCTCCCTCTCTCTCTCTCTCTCTCTCTCTCTTTCTCTCTCTCTCTCTCTCTCTCTGTGTGTGTGTGTGTGTGTGTGTGCGAGTGTATGTTTCTCTGTCTCTCTCTCTCTCATAAATAAATAAAAATAAATCTTAAAAAAAACAATCCAAAGAATTAAAGAAACAAAGAGTTGGTTCTTTGAAAGGATAAACAAGATTGATAAACCCTTAGAAAATCTGACCAAAAGAAAGAGAGAAGAGACACAAATTAATAAAATTAGAGATGAAAAAGGTAACATCACAACAGATGCCAGAGAAATTCAGAAAATCATAGGAAAATACTATAAAAGCATATATTCCACAAAGTATGGAAATCTGAAAGAAATAGATGATTTCCTTGATTTATATGACCTACCTAAATTAAATCAAGATGAGATTAATTACTTAAATAGACTTATAACAAGCATGGAGATCCAAACAGTTATCAAAAATCTCCCAAGTAAAAAAAGCCCAGGCCCAGATGGATTCACTGCAGAACTTTACCAGACCTTCAAGGAAGAACTAACACCATTGCTTCTTAAGTTTTTCCAGGAAATAAAAAAGAAGGAATTCTACCAAACTCCTTCTATGAAGCCAGCATAATCCTGATACCAAAACCAGACAAATATAGAACAATAAAAGAAAATTACAGACCAATCTGAACATAGATGCAAAAATTCTCAACAAAATATTGGCAAACAGAATACAAGAATATATCAGAAAGATCATTCACCCTGACCAAGTAGGCTTTATCCCAGAGATGCAGGGATGGTTCAATATATGCAACTCTATAAATGTAATGTTATATAAATGGATTGAAGGACAAAAATCACATATCATCTCATTAGACGCAGAGAAAGCGTTTGACAAAATCCAACATCCCTTCATGATAAAAGTCCTACAGAGACTGGGAATTGAAGGAATGTATCTCAATATAATAAAGGCTATTTATGACAAGCCTACAGCCAACATATTACTAAATGGGGAAAAACTGGAAGCTTTTCAACTAAAATCAGGAACAAGAAAAGGGTGTCCACTCTCTCCACTTTTATTTAATATAGTTCTGGAAGTCATAGCTATAGAAATAAGGCAAGAGACACACATAAAAGGGATACAAATTGGAAAGGAAGAGATCAAGTTATCATTATTTGCAAATGACATGATTCTCTATATAAAGGACCCTAAAGACTCTACTAGCAAACTGTTAGAGCTGATAAAAACCTATAGCCATGTACCAGGATACAAAATAAATACACAAAAATCAGTAGCCTTCATATATGCTAACAACAAACACACAGAGGATGAAGTCAGAGAATCACTCCCATTCACAATTGCATCAAAAAAAATAAAGTACCTTGGAATAAACCTAACCAAGGAAGTAAAGAATCTCTACAATGAGAACTTTAAAACACTCAAGCGAGAAATTGCAGAAGACGCTAGGAAATGGAAAAACATCCCTTGTTCCTGGATTGGAAAAATCAATATTGTGAAAATGGCAATCTTACCAAAAGCAATCTATACATTTAATGCAATCCCCATCAGAATTCCAAAGGCATTCTTCATGGAAATAGAAAAAACAATTAAAAATTAATTTGGAATCAAAAAAAAAAACTCAAATATCTAAAAGAATACTGAACAACAAAAGTAAGGCTGATTTTAACCTATACTACAGGGTCATAGTAACAAAAACAGCATGGTACTGGCACAAAAACAGACATGTAGATCAATGGAACAGAATAGAGGACCCAGATGTAAGTCCAGGTAGCTATAGCCACCTGATATTCGATAAAACTGCTAAAAAAAATACTCATTGGAGAAAAGACAGCCTCTTCAGCAAATGGTGTTGGGAAAACTGGATATGTATCTGTAGAAGTATGAAAATAGATCCCTCTCTCTCTCCATGCACAAGAATTAAGTCCAAATGTATTAAGGACCTTAACATCAGACCAGAAACTCTAAAACTACTAGAGGAAAAAGTAGGGGAAACACTTCAACATATTGGTCTTGGCAAAGACTTTCTGAATACAACCCCAATTGCTCAGGCAATAAAAACACAGATTGATCACTGGGACCTCATGAAATTACAAAGATTTTGCACCGCAAAGGACACTGTGAATAAAGCAAAGAGGCAACCTACAGAATGGGAAAAAATCTTCGCCAGCTATATATCTGATAAAGGATTAATATCTAGGATATACAAAGAACTCAAAAAGTTAAATAATAAGGAATCAAACAAGCCAATCAAAAAATGGGCTATGGAGCTAAATAGAGAGTTCTCAAAGTAAGAAATATGAATGGCATATACGCATCTAAAAAATTTTTCTATGTCACTAGTCATCAGGGAAATGCAGATTAAAACTACATTGAGATTCCATCTCACTCCTGCAGATTGGCTACCATCATGAAAACAAATGATCATAAATGTTGGCAGGGATGTGGAAAAAGAGGAACCCTTCTACACTGTTGGTGGGAATGCAATCTGGTCCAGCCATTGTGGAAATCAGTGTGGAGGTTCCTAAAACAGCTAAAGATTGATCTACCATATGACCCAGCTATAGCACTCCTAGGCATATATCCTAAGGACTCATCTCATTTCCTTAGAAGTACATGCTCAACCATGTGTATTGCTGCTCAATTTATAATAGCTGGGAAATGGAACCAGCCTAGATGTCCCTCAACTGATGAGTGGAAAATGAAGATATGGCACATTTATTTATACAATGGAGTTCTACTCAGCGGTATAGAAAAATAAAGTTATGAAATTTGCAGAAAAATGGATGGATCTGGAAAGGATTATACTAACTTAGGTAACCCAGGCCCAGAAAGCCTCCTTCATATGTGGATCCTAGCTACAGATGATTGGACTTCTGCGTGAGAAGGAAAAAACTCAGTAGCAGAGGCCAGTAAGTTAAAAAGGAGATATAAAGGGAAGAGAAAGGAAGGGAGGAGGGTACTTAATAGGTTGGTATTGTATATATGTAAGTACAATGATTGAGATGGGGAGGGGATATGATGGAGAATGGAATTTCAAAGGGGAAAGTTGGGGGGAGGGAGGGTATTCACACAGATATTTTTTATAATCATGAAATATGTTAATAAAACTTGAGAAATAAAATAATAGAGATGAGGGCTGCAGGGATGGCTTAGCAGTTAAGGCATTTGCCTGCAAAGCCAAAGGACCCAGGTTCAATTCCCCAGGACCCATGTTAGCCAGATGCACAAGGGGGCACATGCGTCTGGAGTCCACTGGATGGTGGCCCTGATGCACCCATTCTCTCTCTTTCTCTCTTTCTCTCCCTCTTTCTGTCAAATAAATAAATAAAAATAAATTATTTTTTAAAAGAATAATAGCAATGAAATCAACTGGACAAATCATAAAAGGTCAAGAGTCAGTCTCACATTCTTTGAACATCAAAGATTCCATAAACTCTGCCCAGTAATGCCTAAAAAGACTTTAACAAATATACAAATATATTTTTTTTAGGAAGATGTCTCTACTTAAGGCTCTTCTTTCTATCAGCAAAGTGGCCATGTAGCACTGCTATCAAAAATAAAGTAAAAGTCTGATTTGGAGAAAATATAAAGCTGATTCCCCAGCTCTGAACTTTCCAAGTCATCCATCCCTGATGAAAGAGACACAGAGTTCACAGTTCATCAAGGTTTTAATTGCCTTTCATTTCTCACTTAAGAGTTCTGCAAAGATTTAACATGTCAGAGCCGTAAGATCAAATAAATAAAGCAGAGATCAAGAAACAAGACGTTGTTCCTATGTACTAACCCTATTACCTGCTTACTTTTTTTAGTTTACGATCAATAAGTGTCCAGGACAAAAGTACATCCCCACATGAGAAATCCCGGAGTTCCATTGACTACAGGCAAGACAGGTCCTTAGGCAGATGTCATCCAACTCTCCTAATAGTAGTCATGTTGGGGAAATTTGCTCTCTGGAAAAAAAAGAAAAAGGTAGGGGGAGAAAAAGAAAAGAAAAGATGAAAGGTAGAAATTTTATACTAGAAACCACTGCATTCAGGTGCAATGCATGTCTTAGAGTAACAAAAGAAAGAAGAATTGTGGGGCTAGTGGTTAATGCACTTGCCTACAATGCCAAAGGACCCAGGTTCAAGCCCCAGGGCCCATGTAAGCCAGGTGCACAAGGTGGTGCACGCATCTGCAGTTCATTTGCAGTGGCTGGAAGCCCTGGCATGCCCATTCTCTCCCTTTCTCTCTCTTTGCCTTTCTCAAATAAATTAAAATAACATAATAATATTTTAATAAAAAAGAAAGAAGAGGGCTGGAGGGATGGGTTAGCAGTTAAGGCATTTGCCTGCAAAGCCAAAGGAGCCAGGTTCGATTCCCCAGGACCCACATAAGTCAGATGCACAAAGTGACGCAGGTGTCTGGAGTTCATTTGCAGTGGCTGGAGGCCCTAGTGTGCCCATTCTCTCTCTCTCCCTCTTTCTCTGTCATATAAATAAATAAAAATTTTTTAAAAACAAGGAAGAATTGTGACCAGTGATTTTTTTATTCTCTCTAAGAGTGTATCCCTCTAAGAGGGCTCCCAGAATTCTCTATGAGTAGTTCCCTTAGGGGAACTCATTCATTACCACTCTCCATTTGTAAGATAGAACTTTTTTTTTTTTTGAGGTAGGATCTCACTCTAGCCCATAGTAACTTGGAATACACACTGTAGTCTCAGGGTGGCCTCGAACTCATGGCAATCCTCCTACCTAGGCCTTCCAAGTGCTGGGATTAAAGGCGTGCACAACCATACCCAGTATAAGATAGAATTAAAAAAAAATTGTGTGTGTGTGTGTGTGTGTGTGTGTGTGTGTGTGTGTGTGTCACACATGGGGGAGGGAGGGGTAGAGAGAATAGCCATGCCACAGCCTCTTGCCACTGCAAATGAACACCAGACATATGAAACATTTTGTGCATCTGGCTTCATATGGATGGCTGGAGAATTGAACCAGATCTGCATGCTTTGCAAACAAACACCTTTAACCACTGGGCCATCTCCCCAGCCCCTATAAGATAGAATTTTGAGACAGGTGTGGTGGCACATGCCTTTAATCCCAGACTCAGAAGGCAGGGATAGGAGGATCACCGTGAGTTTGAGGCCACCCTGAGACTACATTGTGAATTCCAGGTTAGCCCAGGCTAGAGCAAAACCCTCTCCCAAACAAAAGATAGAATTTTGATTTATTCATTTAAGTATTCATTCAACAAATACTCTGGAGAAAAATTAAAGAGAAATAAAGGAAAGGGGAAGGAATGGGAATAGCACTGGCTAGTCACTAGGAAATGGAATCAGTCCAGATGCCCATCAACTGATGATGAATGATGAAGATGTGGTTCACATACACAGTATGTGTTACTCCTTGGGAGTAACAGAAAAAGTGAAATGATTAAATGTGCAGGTAAACGAATGAACTTGGAAAGAGAAAAACCATACTAAGCAAGGCTACACAGGATCAGAAAGACAAATGCCGCATGTTCTCCCTCATAGGCGGATCCTAACACAGCACAGACTGAATTGTTCATAAATTGCAGTAAGCATCAGTAGCGTTATCAAGGAAGCTTTAATGAGGCTAGGAGGGAGAAGCAGGGAGGGACAAGAGGAAAGGAAACTTGACCGCCAGTGGAGGGACAGAATACAGGGGACAGAAGTTACTTGGAGGGCACTGTGATGCAGCATGTCCAGATCTCCTCATATTGCATCTCTTTTTCACATTTTCTGGTTTTTCAAGGTAGGGTCTTGCTCTAGCTCAGGCTGACCTGGAATTCCCTCTGTAATCTCAAACTCGCGGCAATCCTCCTACCTCTGCCTCACGAGTGCTGGGATTAAAGGTGCGTATCACCATGCCTGGCTGTCATATTCATTTTTAAGTACAAGCAACTCAAGACCTAACCCCCACTTTCTCCTTGTGAATTTCAACTTCTCGTGGTAATATATATATATATATATAAAAGAAAGCCTACATATATATATATGTATGTATATATATATATGCACACATACATGCATATATACATACATATACATATATATTTAAGAGAGAGAAAGAGGCAGGGAGAGAGAGAGAGAGAGAGACAATGGGCCCACCAGGACCTCCAGCTACTACAAATGAACTCCAGGGGCTGGAGAGATGGTTTAGCGGTTAAGCGCTTGCCTGTGAAGCATAAGGACCCTGGTTCAAGGCTCGATTCCCCAGGACCCACATTAGCCAGATGCACAAGGGGGTACACGCATCTGGAGTTTATTTGCAGCAGCTGGAAGCCCTGGTGTGCCCATTCACTCTCTCTTTCTCCCTCCTTTTTTGTCTGTCGCTCTCAAATAAATTAATAAAAAATAAATTTAAAAAAATGAACTCCAGATGCATGCACCCCCTTATGCATCTGCTGAGTCCTTTGGCTTTGCAGGCAAGTGCCTTAACCGCTAAGCCATCTTTCCAGCCCACCTCCCCTTTTTAAAATGGATGCGCAGCTCCTTCCCAACTTCTGAAGCCCTGGAACCTACCAATCACTGGTGACTTGCTTTTGTTTACCTCCTGTTAGCATTTCCCTCAACTTCTTGCTCTGACTGAAACCTGGCTCCCCTCTAAGGAAACTTCTGGGGCTCTTTCAAATGGTGCTGGTTTTCTTTGTAATAGTCACATGCTAGCAGTAGATTAATTTTCATTACAGATTTGAGATTATTTTCCCTCCTTCTGTGTATAAAACTCTAGCTTAAAACCAAATTCTTGATATGATGGATAATGGAATTTCAAAGGGGAATACTACTATGGGATATTTTTTATAATTATGGAAAATGTTAATAAAAATTGAGGAAAAAAAATTTTAAAAAAGAGTGCAGCTTCCATGCTGAACCTGATCATCAGCACAGGATGAAGGAGACAGACCCTGAGGATACTCAACACCTACCAAAGCAGAGACACAGAAGCGCCTAAGAGCTCATCACTGAAGCAGACTTAAAACTCACCCACCATGGCTCAGGGAGTTTTGCATAAGAGGGGGCGGAAAGATTGTAAGAGCCACAGGTTTGGACATCATGCCCTGAGGCATTTTCCCCCACTAAAAAATGAACGAATGTTGTTCCCACAGTGTATAAATACACCCCCATGGGGAATACCTACAACCCCACTGAGGAGGGTCCCCAGTGGAATGAGGGCAAGGGTGAGGGGGAAAAAAAGGGAACCAACACATGAAGTATCCATACAAAACATGTTGTTGGGCTGGAGAGATGGCTTATCGATTAAGACACTTGCCTGCAAAGTCTAAGGACCCAGGTTCGAGACTCCAGGTCCCACGTAAGCCAGATGCACAGGGTGGCACGTGCATGTGGAGTTCGTTTGCAGTGGCTAGAGGCCCTGGAGTGCCCATTCTCTCCCTCCCTCTTTCTCTGTCTCAAAACAAACAAATAAATAAATTCAAACTATGTTGTTAATAATAATAATAATAACAAAAAGAGAAATATCAAAGGAAAAAAAAAACTAAATTCTTTAGACTTTTACCACATCCTACCTTTCCATGTATGGTGTTCTGTTGTCCCTCTTTTTTAAATTTTTTCAATATTTCATTTTATTTTGGATTTTCAAGGTAGGGTCTCACTGTAGCTCAGGCTGACCTGGAATTCACTATGTAGTCTCAGGGTGGCCTCGAACTCACAGTGATCCTTCTACCTCTGCCTCCCAAGTGCTGGGATTAAAGACGTGCACCACCATGCCCTCAATTTTTTTATTTTTTATTTTTTGGTTGTTGTCCCTCTTCCCTCCTTCACCACTCCTTGATTTAGCTGCTACTCTGCAAACACCACATGACTAGTTCTTCATAATTTCCAACATCAGTTTCACTATCTCGTGTATACACTGCCTGAACTTCCTTCAAGCTTTGACCTTTTCTCTTCCGAGAATTGCTTTTCTACATCTTACTTTAGTCACCTCTGTGACTGGGACTTGGATTATATCATTCCCAATAACACAATCTCTCCCTTGTCTCAATTTAAAGCATCTTACTTCCCAGCCATTGCCTTTCGTCTTTCTGGTTCACTCAATTGAAGTACCCCAGCTCGACAACAGCTGTTTGATTGCCATCAGAAGCTAGAATCCTTACTACTTTGGGTGGGGGTGTGATAAGGATAGAACCTGGGGTCTTATGAATACTAGGCAAGTGTTCTACCCTTGAGACACACCTCCATCCCTCCTACTACTTTCTCACTATCCTCCCTGTGCTTTGCATCCTTCATCTTCCCTAACCTAGCTTCCATCTACTCCTTGCCTCTGCGCCCTTTTGTTATACAATCATGATAAAACCCTGGCATCTGGTTAATTATATGTCTACAGCCAAGTAGCGAAATGAGGTCGAGGGAAGACACACAATCATGCTGAGAGTTCTCACTTTTATGTATTGGTCATGAACCTCAGCAGTGCTTTGAGACTACCCAAGCAATCTACTTCATCTGATGACTTATCTTGTATGTAAACTAAAAATATTAGAAGGGCTGGAGAGATGGCTTAGGGGTTAAGACACTTGCCTGAGAAGCCTAAGGAGCCATGTTTGACTCTCCAGATCCCACGTAAGCCAGATGCTCAAAGGCGAGGTGAGTGCAAGGCCACACATGCCCACTAGGTGGCGCAAGTGTCTGAGTTCGGTTGCAGTAGCTGAGGCCCTGGTGCACCAATTCTCTCTTTCTCTCTCTCTCACTCAAATAAAATAATTAGAAGCAACAGCAGAGAATTTCAGCATACATACTATCTGCCTTTCTGTTTCTATGCTCATGTACTGCCCTTACGCATCACACTCCATCAATCTGCCTAACATGAGATTACTCAGCAATTCCTCCCTCTCTGCCTCCTCAGGTTCAGCCTCTACCAATGTCATAGTGAGATCCACATTGCTAGGATGAACATCCAAACCAGGCACAGTTTAGGAGAGGTGGAAATCAGATATGCCCCCAAACATACCTGAGGGTTTAGCCCCAGTGACACCTCCTCCAGCAAGGCAGCTGGAGACAAGCTTACAAATGTTAATAAAATACCTGAGTCTATGGGGGCCACATACATTCCGACTACCCCAATATACTCATCAACAACATTAGCTCATTAGCAAACCCACTGTTCTTTCTCCAACTTGAAAGTGGAAAATGAGACCTTTTAATTAACCCACTTGGCATACCTTTCTCTGCTACCCTGCATCAAACGACCATTATCATGCCAGAGCTCCAGTGATCCAGTGTCAGCTCCTAAAACTTGTCCATATTCCTTCCGTCAACTGCTCTGTAATCAGCCTTCATTTTTCTTGACCATTATCGGCTTTCAACGCAGTTACGCACTCCTTCCTCCCTGGAACACTTTCTTCCTCCCTCCCTCTCTCCTTCCTTCCTCCCTTCCTTCTTTCTTTTCTTCCTTCCTTGTCTCTCTCTTTCTTTCTTTCTTTATTTTTATTTTTATTTTTTTATTTTTCAAGGTAGGGTCTCACTCTAGCCCAGGCTGACCTGGAATTCACTATGTAGTCTCAGGGTGGCCTTGAACTCACGGCGATCCTCCTACCTCTGCCTCCTGAGTGCTGGGATTAAAGGCATGCGCCACCACACCCGGCTGTCTCTCTTTTCTTAAGTCCAGTTTCATGTCTCCTTTGCTACCAATGCCTTCTCATTCTCCTTCTCTGGGTTCCCTTCATCTCTGTGTACTGGAAAGGCCTGGAGCTAAGTACCCAGACTACTCGATTTATGCTACTACCCTGGCGAGTCTATCTGGCCTCATAACTTAAAATTCCATCTGTAAATTGACAATTCCCAGCTGTATGTCCCAAGCTTGAATCTCTCTCCTAATTTCACATTCAACCACCCACTCAAATGGGCATCTCTGCACTAAAGATGTTCCAAAATAAATACCAGGCCTTTCTAAACAAATGAGGATTCTACTCTTTTATTTGGCTAGAGAAAAGGCCTTAGTCATCATTGACCCTCGCTCACATTGTTTGTCTCATCTTCAACATAGTCTATTTGTCAGGGCCTGGTGTGGTGGTGCACACCTTTAATTCCAGCACTCGGGAGGCTGAGGTAAGAGGATTGCCGTGAGTTCAAGGCTACCTTGAGACTACATAGTGAATTCCAGGTCCATCTGGGCTAGAGTGAGACCCTACCTCAAAATATAAAAAAATATACACCTTTAATCCCAGCTCTCGGGAGGAGATAGGAAAATTTCCATGAGTTCGAGGCCACCCTGAGACTACATAGTGAATTCCAGGTCAACGTGGGCTACAGTGAGATCCTACCTTCAAAAAATAAAACAATAAAAGAGTAAACAAACATATTCTATTTGTCTGCCATCAAAATATATATATGTATGTATATGTATATATATATATATGTATGTATGTATTTCTACTACTAATACCCTGGACCAAGCCACCATCTTCTCTTACCTAGATTATTATAATAATCCAACTGAATACCCTGTTCCCACCCTTGCCTCTCCTGTGTCTGCCCTTAAGAATAGAAATATCCAGGCTGGAGAGATGGCTTAGCAATTATGGCATTTGCCTGCGAAGCCTAAGGACCCCAGTTTGATTCTCCAGGACCCACATAAGCCAGATGCACAAGGGGGCACATGCGTCTGGAGTTCGTTTACACTGGCTGGAGGCCCTGGTGTGCCCATTCTCCCCCGTCCCTCTCTCTCAAATAAATAAATAAAATATATTTTAAAAAGAGAATAGAAAGATCCTTACAAGACATGAGTCAGGAGCCAGGCGTGGTGATGCATGCCCTGAATTCCAGCACTCAGGAGGCAGAGGTAGGGAGGATCGCCATGAGTTCGAGGCCACCCTGAGACTACATAGTAAATTTCAGGTCAGCCTGGGCTACAGTGAGACCCTACCTTGTAAAACCAAAAAAAAAAAAAAAAAAAAAAAAAAAAAGCTAGGCGTAGTGGCATACATCTTTAATCCCAGCACTCGGGAGGCAGAGGTAGGAGGATCGCCATGAGTTCGAGGCCACCCTGAGACTAGTGAATTCCAGGTCGGCCTGGGCTAGAGTGAGATCCTACCTTGGAAAACCAAATATATATATATATGAGTCAAATCATTTCATTCCGGTGTTCAAAACCCTCCAGTGGCTTTTCATCTTTTCCTATGGTATGAGCAGAACCCCAGACCCTTACTAGAGACCTTGGAGCCTCTGCCGCTGTAACTCCGCTCTCTCTCACTAACTCTCCATTCCACCCTCTGCATCACTGTTCATTCTTAAGATCCACCTTTACCTCTAAGCTTGGCTTCTCCTTCATGTCTTTGTTTAAAAGTGGAAATTCTCGCCAGGCATGGTGGTTCACGCCTTAATTTATTTATTTTTTATTTTTTTTAAATGTTTTATTTATTTATTTATTTGAGAGCGACAGACACAGAGAGAAAGACAGGTAGAGGGAGAGAGAGAGAATGGGCGCGCCAGGGCTTCCAGCCTCTGCAAACGAACTCCAGACGCGTGCGCCCCCTTGTGCCTCTGGCTAACGTGGGACCTGGGGAACCGAGCCTCGAACCGGGGTCCTTAGGCTTCACAGGCAAGCGCTTAACCGCTAAGCCACCTCTCCAGCCCGGTTCACGCTTTTAATCCGAGCACTGGGGAGGCAGAGGCAGGAGGATCGCTGTGAGTTGGAGGCCATCCTGAGACGACATAGTGAATTCCAGGTCAGCCTGGGCTAAAAAGTGAGACCCTACCTCGAGAAACCCAAATAAATAAGTAAATAAATAAAGATAAAATAAAATGTAACCCCTCAATTAGGCTTGCTATGGATAATATTTAACATTCTAACTCTCCCCACATTGATCCTATCTTTCAATCTGCTTTATTTTTCTCTATATGACAATTTGCTTTTTGTTTTGTTTTGTTTTGTTTTTTGTTTTTCGAGGTAGGGTCTCACTCTAGCCCACGCTGACCTGGAATTCACTATGTCGTCTCAGGGTGGCCTCGAACTCACAGCGATCCTCCTACCTCTGTCTCCGGAGTGCTGGGATTAAAGGTGTGCGCCACCACGCCCGGCTGACAATTTGCTGTATTATCTAACACATGAGTGTTTTACTTTACATTGAAATGTAATATATACAGAAAAGTGGTTAAGTGTCCAGCCCATTTATCTTTCATAAACTGAATACCACCACATGGTCACCACCCAGACCAAAAAGCATATTACCAGGCTGGAGAGATGGCTTAATGGCTAAGGACTTGTCTGTGAAGCCTAAGAACTCATGTTTGACTCTCCAGATCCCATGAAAGCCAGATGTACAAGGTGACTCATGTACAAGGTCACACATGCACACAAGGTGATGCACACATCTGGAGTTCAATTGCAGCAGCTGGAGGCCCTGACATGCCAATTCTCTCTGCTCTCTCTCTCCCTTTCTTTCTCTCATAAAAAAGCATATTACGAACACGTTAGCCATCTCTTCATGTCTAATCCCTTTTGCTCCACACTCAAGGATTGTCAATGTCTCCACTCCTTACACCATAGATTAACTTTTCCTGTTTTTGTATTTCACATAAAAGGGCTTGTATAGTGAAATGCTACATATTTTAATGCTCTGTTTACTGTGTATTCCTTTCCCACTAACATCACAAAAGCTCCAAAAGCAAAAGAATTTGTTTTATTTATTGTTGCAACTCCAGCACCTAAAAGAGTATCTGGCACAGAGTGAAGTCCAGCAAATAGGTGTGGATGAATGAACTATTGAACAGATGGAAATGAGAAGGCCTTCAAGTCTGAGCCAACTCTTGAAAAAATGCACAGGAGTCTGAGGCAGACCATGAAAAGAAAGTTATTCTGAGACAGGCAAAGTCTGTATAAAGACATGGCTATGTGAAAAAATTAATAAATCTAGAAACTACAAGGGTCACAGCAAGCTCAGAAGAGTGAGCAATGGCTGTGGGCTGAGAAATAGTAGCTCCAAGGCTAGAAAAGCTGGCAGGTACCAGATCCCACAAGTCTCCCATAAATAAATACACGAAAGGAAATTAGGAAAAGTCATGCATGGGGGAGGGGAGTGTTTGGGTATTTCTAGAATAACTAAGACTCCTGAAATGTAAAGGGGATAAAAATCTGAGTTTTGGGTTGGAGGGGTGGCTTACCAGTTAAGGCGTTTGCCTGCAAAGCCAAAGGATCTCGATTCAATTCCCCAGGTCCCAAGTAAGCCAGATGCACAAGGGGGCCCATGCGTCTGGAGTTCGTTTGCAGTGGCTGGAAGCCCTGGCGTGCCCATTCTCTCTCTCTCTCTCTCTCTCTGTGTGTGTGTGTGTGTGTGTGTGTGTCTGCCTCTTTCCCTCTCTCACCTAAATAAAAATAATTTAAAGAAATAGTCTTAAGGGCTGGAGAGATGGCTTAGCAGTTAAGCGCTTGCCTGTGAAGCCTAAGGACCCCAGTTCGAGGCTCGGTTCCCCAGGTCCCACGTTAGCCAGATGCACAAGGGGGCGCACGCGTCTGGAGTTCGTTTGCAGAGGCTGGAAGCCCTGGCACGCCCATTCTCTCTCCCTCCCTCTATCTGTCTTTCTCTCTGTGTCGGTCGCTCTCAAATAAATAAATAAATAAATAAATAAAAAGAAAAATTAAAAAAAAATAGTCTTAAAAAAATCTGAGTTTCTTTGAAGTCAGCTTGTTAATAACATAGCCTTATGTCCTCAAAAGAGAGTTTGCATCCCACTGCAATGTCCAAAGACTCTAACTACTTCAAATGTGTTAAACATCTGGGGAATAAGAAAACCCCCTTTTTCTTTTTTTCTTTTTTTTCTTTGCTTTGAAAAAGGGGCCAGCTAGTATGGAAAATGTAAATGTGTGAGTCTGTCTGGCTAGCCCTGTATTACTGGACTGGGGCAAGGTGCCAGGAGCTCTGCCCTCCCAACCTGCTGGAGACAGAAGCCCATCCCCTCAGAGAAGAGGAGGGCAGAGGTGTGCTGGCTGTTCTGCCCATGTTGAAGGCTCATATCCTATACTCAGGGCTCTCTTACTTGAGTGTGGGTTGGAATCACCTAAAGGTTTGTATTCTGTAGATCATGAATTGGACCTGAGAATTTACATTTACCACGAAGCTCCAAGATGGTGCCAACATTCTGGTCTGGGCATGATGTGTGGAGGACCACTACCCTACACAGTGTCAACATCCAAAACCAGGCAAAGAGATTTTTTTTTAATTTTTTTTTGTATTTATTTATTTGAGAGCAACAGACACAGAGAGAAAGACAGATAGAGGGAGAGAGAGAGAATGGGCACGCCAGGGCTTCCAGCCACTGCAAACAAACTCCAGACGCGTGCGCCCCCTTGTGCATCTGGCTAACATGGGTCCTGGGGAACCGAGCCTCGAACCGGGGTCCTTAGGCTTCACAGGCAAGCGCTTAACCGCTAAGCCATCTCTCCAGCTCCAGGCAAAGAGATTTTTAGTGTCTCTGTTATCTTCTTTCAGAGAGATTTGATTGCTTCATTCTTATCATCTCTGAGCTTCAACCTCTGCCTATCTTAAATATTTTATTTTTATTTATTTATTTGACAGAGAAAGAGGAAGGGAGAGACAGAGAGAGAGAGAGAGAGAATGGGCATGCCAGAGCTTCCAGCCACACTGCAAAGGAACTCCAGACACGTGTGTCCCCTTGTGCATCTAGCTAACATGGGTCCTGGGGAATTGAACCTGGGTCCTTTGGCTTTGCAGGCAAACGCCTTAACCGCTAAGCCATCCCTCCAGCCCACCCTTTGCATATCTTAAATGTAGGCTTCCAGATAATGTATAAGACACTCAGACAATTTATGTTTCTGATAAGCAAAAATTATTTAGCATACAGATAGCAACTAAAAACTATTTAGCCTACAGATGACAATCTAAATATTTAAATATTGGGGTTGGAGAGATGATGAGTCAGCAGTTTAGGCGCTTGCCTGCAAAGCCTAACATCCTAGGTTCGATTCCCCAGTACTTATGTAAAAGCCAGATGCACAAAGCAGCATGTGCATCTGGACTTTATCTTTGCAGCAGCTGGAGGCTCTGGTACCAACACCCATTTTCTCTTCTCTCTCTCTCTCTCTCTCTCTCTCTGCTTGCAAATAAATAAAATAAAAGTTATGTAAAAAATTCAAATGCTGCATTTATTAGCTATCTTTTTAGTCCAATCATCTAACTTCTCGTTTTCCTCATAGAGGAAGGTACAGTGTTATAGCAATTACTTTTCAGGGCTAGGATAAGGACGTAAATAAAATAAAATAAAAACTTATAAGAAGTTCTAGGCTTGTGCTGAATGCCTGATGAGTGGCCACCATGATATTCAGCCCTGTCATATCATAAGGCATAAGGTTCATAAGGTTCACAGCAGAGAAGCAGATGCCTCACTTAACAGCCACATCTCTCCAAATGGAAGCCGTCAGCCCCTTTTGCAAGCCCCGAGAGACTCTGCCTCACCATCTTCTCTGTCTCCAGGCTACACACACATTCCCCATGCGCTCTTTAAATCCTCAAAGTGCCCGGGGAGTGCGGCATGCATGTGGTGGTCAGTAATTAAATATTAACAGGCGGTGGTGAGCGGCCCCCTGCCCACTTACTTGGGTACCTCCGGATGGCTCTGAAGGGCCGATGGTTCTCATCCGTCTCGGTTATGTAGCAGAAGTATTTCTCATGTAACTTGACCGGGTACTTGAGGACGGAGAACACTCGGTGCAGGCCGTTCATCTGCTCCTCCAGGATCTCCACGGTGCTGTGGTTGCTCAGGTTCCTCTCTCCCCGGTCCAGCCAGGTCACATTGGGCGTCAAGTACCAGCCCTTGGATGTGCACGTGACCACATCCTCTTCATCCATCTTGGCAAACTGCACCTGGGGCATTTCAGAATCTGAGTGAAAAAAAAAAAAATAACAGAACAACAATTAGCTTTTTATTTTTCTTCATATGTATATATATATATATATATATATATATATATATATATATATACACACACATATATATATATATTTCGTGTGTGTGTGTGTTTTAGCCTCAGGAGGCTCAGGCTAGCTGAAATCTTGCCCTCCGTGTTTGCATCAGCATTTACAGAGGCAACACATTTTGCGATTCGCTGCAGCTAACATTTTGGCCCAGGTACAGCAAAGGGAAAATGGACTGCAAGAAAGGTCCTACCCTCTGGATCTCACGTACTCCTCGCTCTCTTTACCTTTCTCTTAAAAATTTTTATTTACTTGAGAGAGACAGAAAGAGGAAGAGGCAGATAGAGAGAGAGGATGGGCGCCCCAGGGCCTCCAGCCACTCCCTGCAAGCAAACTCCAGATTGCGTGCGCCCCCTTGTGCATCTGGCTTAATGTGGGTACTGGGGCATCGAGCCTCAAACTGGGGTCTTCAGGCTTCATAGGCAAGCGCTTAACTGCTAAGCCATCTCTCCAGCCCTTTGCTTTTGGAATCTTCTCTTCTTACCATGAGTTCACTCAGGACTCTCGATTGATCTCTGATACCCTGCCTGAGAATCACAGAAGATAAGCAATAAAACCAGGCACCATGGCACGTGCCTTCAATCCTGGCCTTCAGTCTCAGGAAGGTGAGGCAGGAGTGCTCTGAGTTTGAAGTGAGCCTGCATTACGTAACACCATCATATATATCATATATAAATATATATATAACTAAATAAATATATATATATATCAAACAAAATGGCCAAGAAAAGATTCAACATTATCACCTTCCTCTCTCTCTCTCTCTCTCTCTCTCTCTCTCTTTCTCTTCT
Source organism: Jaculus jaculus (assembly GCF_020740685.1). Classification (NCBI taxonomy): domain Eukaryota; kingdom Metazoa; phylum Chordata; class Mammalia; order Rodentia; family Dipodidae; genus Jaculus; species Jaculus jaculus. Next base: position 161,591,500 of record NC_059105.1, read on the forward strand.
TTTTTTCTGCGTGTACTTTGTGTGGTATGGTGTATGTATGATGCAAATGTGTGCAGCCTGAGGACAGATAATATCTTGGTGTCCTCCCCTATCACTCATGCACTTGTTTCCTTAAGAAGGGAAACCTACAGGCTGGAGAGATGGCTTAGCGGTTAAGCGCTTGCCTGTGAAGCCTAAGGACCCTGGTTCGAGGCTCGGTTCCCCAGGACCCACGTTAGCCAGATGCACAAGGGGGCGCACGCATCTGGAGTTCGTTTGCAGTGGCTGGAAGCCCTGGCGCGCCCATTCTCAATCTCTCTCTCTCTGTCTGTCTGTCTCTCTGTCTGTCACTCTCAAATAAATAAATAAAAAATGAACAACAAAAAAAAAAAGAAGGGAAACCTAGGGGCCTGGAGCGATGGCCTAGCACTTAAAGCAGTTGACTGAGAAGCCTGAGGACCCAGGTTTGATTCTCCATGTACCTACGTGGAGCCAGATGCACACGGTAGCACATGTGTCTGGAGTTCATTTGCAGTAGCAGAGGCCCTGGCATGCCCATTCTCTCTATATATCTGCCTTTCTCTCTCTTTTTCTCTTTCAAATATATAAAGTATTTCTTTTTAAAAAAAAAAAAAAAGAAGAAGAAGAAGAAGAAGAATCTGAGTGTGGTGGCGCACACCTTTAATCCCAGCACTCAGGAGGCAGAGGTAGGAGGATCGCCATGAGTTCGAGGCCTCCCTGAGACTCCATAGTGAATTCCAGGTCCTCGAAAAACAAAAAAAAAAAAAACAAGTAAACAGAAGAGCAGCACCAATCTGATGAAGTCCTACGTGATGACTCAGGGCTCTGACTTGTGGTTTAGTGAGAATGGCCCTGACAGAGGAATAGGGAGCTGGGAGTTCTAATTCTGCACGAGTTCAGGCAATTTATTTAGGGGTTCTAGACTTCCCTTTTCTCACTGTTAAAACCTGGGCTGGCAAGCACCACATGTTCTCTCTCATATGTGGATCCTAGCTACAGATGATTGGGCTTCTGCGTGAGAAGGAAAATACTTGGTAGCAGAGGCCAGTAAGTTAAAAAGGAGACATAAAGGGAAGAGAAAGGAAGGGAGGAGGGTACTTAATAGGTTGGTATTGTATATATGTAAGTACAATGATTGAGATGGGGAGGTAATATGATGGAGAATGGAGATTCAAAGGGGAAAGTGTGGGGGGGAAGGGAGGGAATTACCTTGGGATTTTTTTTATAATCATGGAAAATGCTAATAAAAAAATAATAAGTTTTTAAAAAGTGTATGGAAAAAAAAAAAAAAAACCTGGGCTGGGCTGATGTCATTGTTCCTCCAGGATCCTTACCCTCCACAGGACTGCTCAGACAGCAGAGACCTCGAGGGGGCTGGGTCTGGCATGCAAACCCCCTTCAGGATGAGAGTGGAATGAGATGGGCTGGGAGGGGGAAGGCTGCGGAGACGACTCAGGGCGTAAGAGTGTTCGCTCTGCAAGCATGAGGCCTCAGCCAGCGTGAGTTTGATCCCCAGCACCCACACATAGCTGAGTGTGGCCAGTCACACATACCTGTACCCCAGCTGTGTGTCTAGCACAGACCAGAGAATCAGTAGAGCCTGCTGGTCGGCTAGTCTGACTGGAGGGAAAAAAAAAAAGCAGCTCCAAGTTTCCTTCCTTTTTCTCTTTCAATCTCTCCTTTTTTTTTTTTTTTTGGTTTCTCGAGGTAGGGTCTCACTCTGGTCCAGGCTGACCTGGAATTAACTCTGTAGTCTCAGGGTGGCCTTGAACTCATGGCGATCCTCCTACCTCTGCCTTCTCTCTCTCTTTTTAAGTAATATTTCATTTATTTGAGAGAAAGAGGCAAATAGATAGATAGAGAGAATGGGTGCACCAGGGCCTCCAGCCACTGTAAACCAACTCCAGACACATGTGTCATCTGGCTTATGTGGGTCCTGGGGAATCGAACCTGGGTCCTTAGGCCTCATAGGAAAGTGCCTTAACTGCTAAGCCATCCCTCCAGCCCTCTTTCTTTCTTTCTTCTTCTTTTGTTTTGTTTTGTTTTTTCGAGGTAGGGTCTCGCTCTAGCTCAGGCTGACCTGGAATTCACTATGTAGTCTCAGGGTGGCCTCGAACTCATGGCGATCCTCTTACCTCTGCCTCCCGAGCGCTGGGATTAAAGGCGTGCAATGCACTACCTACCGCCTGGCTTTCTTCTGTTTACTTGTAATGAACGGATAATGCACACAGGTACGGAGGCAGCAAACAGCAACAGTGACATCCCAAACCCCTAGTCTTATGACAGGAATAACACGACCCTAAAGCAATTTGAGTTGAAGAGCAAGTGCGAGACCACCATCAGAGAAAGCTTTAGAATTTATCCTCATGAACAGTGAGAGACAGAGCTGGACGCCACGGGCGTCCAGGAAGTCCCTTTACCTTCCACTGTTAGCTTGACTGTAATCTCTCCTCTCCCGTCTGGTGAGACAGCTGAGCACTTGTACAGAGCTTCGTCCAGGAAGTCCACGTTTCTCAGGAGCAGGGATAGGACCCCGTCAGAAATTTCTTCCTGATCCACAGAGACTCTTCCTTCGTACAAGGCATTCTGCTCCTCTAGCTGCTCTGTGTTGTTGTGAAACTGGTAGACCACCTTTGTGAAAACCTGGAAGAAGTCGTAGTACTTGTAAAAACGGAAGAAGTCTTCATCGGTGGTATCGTATTCCTCTATGAGGTCTTCCCTTTCCCAAGAGAACTCGAGGTTTTCTGTGCCGTCTATAAAGGAGAATTCACAGGAAAGGATCACATCGGTGAATGGGTGAGCACGTACCTCTTCTGTAGACGCTGAAGGTCAAAAAAGAAGCGAAATTAGCAGAGATCGTCACAGTAGCATCAGGTAGCATGACAGCAGATCAAGAAATCACACCAGCTGTTTCCAGCCAAGAAGGATTTGGCATAGGGAATTGGGACATTTTTTAATCACTGGACGGCTACAAGAGTGAACCCGGGAAGGGGGGAGGCACTGGAGAGATGGCTCAGTGGTTAAAAGTGCTTGCTTGCAAAGTCTGAGGGCCCAGGTTCAATTCCCCATTACCCATATAAAGCCAGACAAACTAAGTGGCCCATGCATCTGGAGTTCCTTGGCAGTGGCAGGAAACCCTGGCATGCCCGTTCTCTCTCTCTCTCTCTCTCTTCCTCTTTTTCAAATAAATAAATAAAATATTTTTTTACAAAAAAAAAAGAGTGAATTCAATGTTAAGCAACAGGAATATGGGCATAAAATTAGAATGAGAGAAGAAATAAGGAAAGAAAAGCTGAGTGCAGTGGCCTTAATCCCAGCACTCGGGAGGCAGAGGTAGGAGGCTCACTATGAGTTCGAGGCCAGCCTGAGGCTACATAGTGAGTTCCAGGTCAGCCTGGGCTAGAGTGAGTCCCTACCTTGAAAACTCAAAAGATAAAAAAATAAGAAGAGGGCTAGAGAGATGGCTTAGCGGTTAAGCGCTTGCCTGTGGAGCCTAAGGACCCTGGTTCAAGGCTCGATTCCCCAGGACCCACATTAGCCAGATGCACAAGGGAGCGCACGCGTCTGGAGTTCGTTTGCAGTGGCTGGAGGCCCTGGCGTGCCCATTCTCTCTCTATCTGCCTCTTTCTCTCTCTGTCTGTTGCTCTCAAATAAATAAATAAAAATAAACAAAAAAAACTTAAAAAATCAAAATAAAAATAAATGAGGAGAGAGGAGAATAGGAATTACCTGACAGGTTAGGGAAGGGACAGAACGCTGAAGGAGGGGCACTTTCAGGGATAGGGGGTAGAGAAGGTGGGGAAGGAACTTCCACAAAAGTTAAGACAGCATGAATCAGCTCCATATAAACCCTCACTCTCTGGCTAGCATTCTATAAGATATAACCCCCAATAAAGGGAGAGAGGGGACAGTCTGAACAGAAGGTGAACAAAGCTTAACTTTAAAACCATGGACTCCCCGGCTGGAAAGATGGCTTAGCAGTTAAGGCACTTGCCTGCCAAGCCAGAAAACCCATGTTCAATCTTTCTCCAGATCCCACATAAGCCAGATGCACAAAGGTGAGGCAAGCACAAGGTTGCACATGCCCACTAGGTGGCACAAGTTTCTGGAGCTCGATTTCAGTGGTTGAGGCCCTGACGTGACAATTCATTCTCTCTCTCTCTCTTACTAAAAAAGAAAAAAAAAAATCATGGACTCTGGACAGTAAATCCTGAGGCCCAGAACTGGATTGCCCCCATAGTGAGCTGTTGGCTAGGGATGCCCATGAGGTCCCCAAAACACGTGATTCCTTACCAGAGCTAAAAGGTAAGACCCTAGTGCTGAAGACACCACTGGCTGTGGTCACTGGACATTGGAATACCATGCTGGAACTAAAAGGGAAACTAGCTCCCTCCTGGCTAGCCCGCCTGGTGTTGGGGAGCCCTACGGGAGCCGCCAGAGGACAATGGTCAAGGACAGCATGACTAAGCACGGAGCCCTGCTGACTATGAAATCAACCAGCCTGCCAAGAAGGACACACTTGTGCAATAGCAGCACACAGCCCTCGCCAGTAACCAACTGTTCTCTGATTGGACACAAGGCCCACTCAGTGGGAGAGAGAACTCCTATCCGGTACTGGGAACCAAGTCAGAATCCCATTGTCAGGAAACTCATAGACACTAGAGAGATGCCCGCACTGCTCTCTGAAAAAGAAGAGTGGGCTTGCCCAGCAAAAAGAAAAAAAAAAATCACTCAAAGTTTCATACCCCCTTTAACTCAAGCTGCTCTTGTTTGGAGAATCTTCTTAATTTTACAGATGGCAGAGAAAATGCAGGAGAACCACGACCCACTGATAAAACAAGTTAGCTGACTGCCCACTATGCCAGGGCCCAGGAGAAATTGTAGGGAAAGTGACAACGTGAATACTGCTCATACTGCTAGCCTGACAACCAGCCCCACGTTGATGATGACAAGCACGGTGATCAATCAAAGCCTATCAAAACAGAAATCCAGAGGCTACGGATAAGTCAACACTAAATCAGGCTGACAACAGGCTTGCTCTGGCTCAGGGAATATTGCCAAACAGGGTCAGAGAGATTGTAAGAGCCACAGAGTGGCAAGGAGTATCCCGAGGCATGGTCTTCCCAGTAGCCCACAGGGACTGACTGAGGCCTTCATGAGCCGTCAGTGAACACCATAACCCCACTAAAGAGGGTCTCCAGGGTAAAAGGAGCTGGGAAGAGGGGATAAAAGATCATTATAACCTCTTATATTTAATATAAAATAGAAATTAGTATTAAAACATATCTTGGGCTGGAGAGATGGCTTAGCGGTTAAGATTCTTGCCTGCAAAGCCAAAGGACTTAGGTTTGATTCCCCAGGACCCAAGTAAGCCAGATGCACAAGGTGGCACATGCATCTGGAGTTCGTTTGCAGTGGCTAGAGGTCCTGGCATGCCCATTCTCTCCCTCTCTCTCCCTCTCTCTCTCAAATGCATAAATAAAAATATTTTTAAAATAAAAATAAATTTAAAAAAGCAATCTACTAATACACCTAAAAAAAGAACATCATGGATTTAGCTTTGTGTCTGTTTTTTCCCATCCTCTCCTTCCCCTCCCCTCAAACCCTTCTATCCCTATTGTCTGGGCCTTGAGTTAACTATCAGGTATGCTTTTCCATGCTGAACCTGATCATCAGCACCAGGGTGAAGGAGACAGACCCTGAGGACACTCAACACCTACCAAAGCTGAGATCCAGAGGTTCCTAAGAGCTCATCACTGAAGTAGACTTAAAACTCACCCACCAAGGCTCAGAGAATTTTGAAGAAGAGGGAGTGGAAAGATTGTAAGAGCCACAGGTTAAGACATCATGCCCAGAGGCATTCCCTCCCCCACTGAAAATAACTGACTGCCACTCCCACAGCACATAACCCCATAGGGAATACCTGAAGCCCTACTGAGGAGGGTCCCTAGTGGAATGGGGGCAGGGATGAGGGAAAAGACAGTACTAATACATGATGTATCCATATGAAATATGTTGTTTATAATAATAGTAACAATAATAACAGAAAAAATAAAGAAGGAATATTAAAACTTTATCAAAGATAATAAATGTATTTTGTTCATGATTTTACTGTCTTTTGGAATTAAAATTTTCTATTTTTATATCATCAGGCTTATTCTGTTTTGGTTTTGTGACTGATTACATTTTTTAAATATTTTATTTTTATTTATTTATTGCAGAGGTGGGGGAGAGAGAGAGAGAGAATGGGCGCACACCGGAGCCTCCAGCCACTGCAAATGAACTCCAGATACATGTGCCCGCTTGTGCATGTGGTTTAGAAGAGTATGGGGAATGAAACCAGGGTCCTCAGGCTTCACAGTTAAGCGCCTTGAATGCTAAGCCATGCCTCATGCCCTACATTATTTTTTTAGAATTAAGAAAAAGGGTGAACCCAGAGAAATGGGGGGGTGGCGGGTGAGGTTTGCAAGGTGCGTGTTCTGCCTGCGCAACATTCTACTATGCTCAGCATGGCTGGAGTCGGCTGAAGTCGCAGCGGCTGCCTTGGCCTTATCGGGAAGCCACAGTGTCACCGCAGGCATTGGCTCCTGCGAGATTTACACTGGCAAGAGAAAAACGCCCCCGTGTACCACAGCCTTTCTGTCCCCTCAGTCACTTGCCAATCGAGAGTCCTTGCGTAAATAGAGCTAACTGGCAAAGCAGACGCCACTCCCAGAACCCCAGGCAAAGGAATTTGGAAAATGGCCCTTACTCTCCAGCTTTAGTAATTCAGGAAGGCACTGAACAAATCTATTCTATGGGCACAAACACCTCCCAGCCTGGGCAGTGTCCTCACTAGCAGACTGGAGTGCTCAGCCCTGCAATACCTCTATCACACCTTCCAAGGCTCAGGGTCCATTGCAGAAGAGGTGGCGGAAAGAATGTAAGAGCCAAAGGAAGGGTAGGACTCCTTACAACGTGCTCCTCCCAGACACAAAATGGCCTGGATACCCATGACCTCACAGTGCCTGACACTATCTACTCAAGACCATCATAATAGGAGGAAAAGATCACGATATCAAAATAAAAGAGAGACTGATTGTGAGGGGGAGGGGACATCATGGAAAATGGAGTTTCTGAGGGGAAAGTGGGGGGGGGGGAGAGGGCATTACCATGGGATATTGTTTACAATCATGGAAGTTGTTAATAAAAAAAAATTTTTTTTGAAAAGAAAAAAAAGAATCATGGAGAATGGAATTTCAAAGGAGAAAGTGTGGGGGGAGGGGGGAATTAACATGGGACTTTTTTTATAATCATGGAAAATGCTAATAAAAATTAAAAATAAATTAAAAAAATTAAAAAAAAAGAATCACAGCATGGGTTAGATTTCTGGCATGTTACAGCCAAAAGAACGTTGACATTTCCTCAGACTTAATGTTTTCAAACATTTCCCCAGAACTTATCTCTTCTTCCTTCTCTCTCATTCAACTAAATAAAAAATAGAGCTTTGCTAGCTGGGAGTGGGGGCGCACACCTTTAATCCCAACACTCGGGAGGCAGAGGTAGGAGGATCACGAAGATCACCATGAATTTGAGGCCCCCCTGAAACTACAGAGTGAATTCCAGGTCAGCCTGGGCTAGAGTGAGACCCTACCTCAAAAGACCAGAAAAAAAAAAAAAAAATAGAGGTTGCTGCCAAAAACAGATTAAGACCACATCAGGGGATCTCCTCTCCTCCTTCACCATTTCAACCAGAACTCTGCCTCTCTGCTTGTGAACTACGCATGCAGGTTGGGTGTGGTGGCTCATGCCTTTAATCCCATCACCTGGGAGGCAGAGAGGTAGGAGGACTGCCTAGATGGTGAATTTGAGGTTAGCCTGGGCTACAGCCAGAGCCTACCTCGAAAACAAACACAAACAAATAAACAAAACACTAAGAACCCGGGGGGTGGGGTGCATGTCTTTAATCCCAGCACTTGGAGGCTGAGGTAGGAGGATCTGGTGAGTTCAAGGCCATCCTAAATGCCTAGATGACTGAGAGAAAATAATGAAACTTAAGAATTATGAAAGGTGGGTGCCGAGCATGGTGGCGTATGCTTTTTATCCCAGCACTGGGGAGGCTCAAGTAGGAGGATTGAGGAGGTTAAGGCCAGCCTGGGCTAAAATGAGAGGGTACCTTAAAACAAACAAAAGGAATTATGAAAGGCGGGGCTCCCATCCAGCATCAGTGAACATGGAGGAGTTTAGTTCCCCTGGGGACCAAAGTTGGGATCGCTCCCCAAAGTAACTCTGGTATTAAGCTGAGATTTTTACTGTCATTTTACAGTGTCCATAGCTGAGGGGAGGGGCAGGCCGGCAGCTGGTTCGCAGAAGCAGGACGTGACAGTTAGCTTGTGCAAGTCTGTACGACTCAAAACAATTTTTCAAAATGTACCTATGAATCAACACGCATACGGATCATGTAGGCCGGTCACCCTAACTGTGAGCTCTGTTTTACTCTATTATAGTCTAAAGTGTCCTTCCCTCTTATCATTTCCTCTGGGCCCCCCCTTAAACCATTCTCTCTTTGGGATTCCTTCAGCTCCTCAGCAGCTAACTCCTGCAGTGACTTAGTGCACCAGAGTGGGTTTTCACCTTCTTTTCCACTACCGGCAAAAACAGCTGACTCTCCTCCTCCTAGTGCGTGCAAACTTCTGCCCAGATGCTTCAACCTTTAGACTTGAAGTGAAGCATGGGTTCCGCTTGGAAATGTCTCAGACCTTTGAACTCCGACTAAAATTATACCTCTGGGCCTGGAGGGATGGCCTAGCAGTTAAAGTGCTGGCCTGCAAAGCCAAAGGACCTGGGTTCGATTCCCCAGGACCCACGTAAGCCAGATGCACAAGGTGGCACATGCGACTGGAGTTCGTTTGCAGCGGCTGAAGACCCTGACGTGCCCATTCTCTCTCTCGCTCTCTTTATCTCTCTCAAATAAATAAATAAAAATTTTAAAATAAATAAATAGAATTATGCTTCTCGTTCTTCTGGGTTCTACCTTGCCAAAAGCACATCTAAGACTCTCTCTCTCTCTCTCCACTCCTCCTTTTCTGAAGAACCCTGATTACATCAAATTATACTTATTGTTTACAATGTACTAAACATATTCTAAGAGCGTTTCTTTCCTCAATCTGTCTACTATGTTGGAATAGTTGCTACCATCAGCTCCATGTCACTACTGAGAAAATCAAGGCATCAAGGGACGTGTGTTGCTCAGGGATGCAGAGTTTGTGAGCAGTTGACTATGTTGAAACCCAGAAATCTGGCTCCAAAGCTGTCCATGTGAAATGTGTTCTTTCATCTCCCAGTAACACTCTTTCTAAATATGAGGAGTGAAGGAAATGAATGAATGAATTAATGAACATGACTATCAGGCAAGGCAAAATGGAAAGAAATGGGCAGGAAGAAACAACTTACGTAAACTTTAGAAGCATGGAGTTTCAAATTTAAAAACCAAATTGTGGGCTAGGAAGATTGCTCAATGGTTAAAAGGCACTTCCTTGTAAAGCCTGATAGCCCTAGGTTCAATTCTCCGGTACCCATGTAAAGGCAGATGTGCAAAGTGGCCCATGTATCTGGAGTTCACTTGCAATGGCAAGAGGGCCTGGCATACCAATACTCTTTCTCTCTCTCTTTCTCCCCCTCTCTCCCTTGCTCTCAAATAAATATAGTAAAAGTATTTTAAAAATAAAACCAAGTTGCTTAGCCTGGTGTGGTGGTGCACGCCTTTAATCCCAGCACTCGGGAGGCAGGGGTAGGAGGATCACCGAGAGTTTGAGGCCACCCTGAGACAACATAGTGAATTCCAGGTCAGCCTGGGCTAGAGTGAGACCTCAAAAACAAATAAACAAACAAAAAAAGCTGTGCATGGTGGCTTATGCCTTTAATCTCAGCAATCAGGAGGAACAGGTAGGTGGATCACTGTGAACTTGAGGCTAGCCTGAGACTACACAGTGAATTCCAGGTCAGACTGGACTAGAGAGAGACCCTACCTTGAAAAAAAAAAAAAACAAAAAAAGAGGGGGATGGAGAGATGGCTTAGCGCTTAAGGCACTTACCTATGAGGCCGAAGGACCCAGGTTTGATTCCCCAGAACCCATGTAAGCCAGATGCACATGGTGTTGCCTTTGTCTGGAGTTCATTTGCACTAGCTAGAGGCCCTGGCATGCTCATTCTCTTTCTCTCTCTCATAAATAAATAAATAGTATATAATATATATATATATATATATATATATATGTGTGTGTGTGTGTGTGTGTGTGTGTGTGTGTGTGTATGTATGTACATACATATATATACATATATATATATATATATATATATATATATATATATATATATATATATGCTGTGTCTTTAAAATCCTGGTCTAAAGAATTGTAAACCCAAGTTCTAGTTCAAAGTAACCCCTTTGTTTCCTTGCATATAATTAGGATAATGACACTTGCCCCAGGGTTGTTATGAAGTACCTTGGGGTCTTAGGGACTGTTTTTATATGACAGCACTCAGCCATTTTTCCAGAGGGACAGAAATAGGAGAGCAGATGGATGGCTTCTTTAGTAGGCGGCCCACACTCCTCGCATTTCTTTCACAGGAATATGTAGTTTACTCCAGAGGTTTCTTGATTTTAACATCTAGGGTTCAACCCAGGAGATCCTGTTACAGCAGCTTCGGTTATGGCCTCAGGGGAAGGAGCGAAAGAGTGCTATCCAAAGACACACTAGTCTGTAAATGATGAAACACAATCTACTGAGGATGGAACTGGTCATCTAAGAGCCAGCTTTTAACTGGTGTGTCTGCATATGGTGCTACTTGAATCTCATTCCGCCTTTGTCTTTTTCCAATCGATGTTATTTCTAGGCCATTGTATCTTTAGCTTCCCAAGGCCTAAGAATCTGAAGCAAAAATCTCAGGAGAAAAAGACTAAACATATTTGAAAACTATACAAAAATACTCCCAGTGTCTAAAGCACATGCTAAAGTACTTCACAGCTAATGCTATTGTGACAAATTGCTGTAGGATATATTATTAGAATGAACAGATACCTGTCTTGCTCTCACTACATTCCTTTTATGTATTTGTTTAAAAAAATATTTGAGAGAGAGAGAAAGAGGGAGAGAGAGAGAATGGGCACAACAGGGCCTCTAGCCACTGCAAACTAACTCCAGATGCATGTGTCCCCTTGTGCGCATGGCTTATGTGGGTCCTGGAGAATCAAACCAGCATCTTTTGGCTTTGCAGGCAAATGCCTTAACCGCTAAGCTATCTCTCCAGCCCCCTTTTATGTATTTTATTTTAAAGACATAAGCTGGGTGTGGTGGCACATGCCTTTATTTTATTTTTACTTATTTGAGAGAAAGAGGCAGAAAGAAAGAGAGAGAGAGAGAGAATGGGCACGCCAGGGCTTCCCGCCGCTATGTTATGGTGCTTGATCTCGGTGCGGAGTGATATATTGTATTGCAGGATGTAGAAATACAGTAACTTCTTTAGGAACTTTGAGTTAGCCAAATTTCATTAATTCCAACATCTTTAACATTATTGTGGACTTGAGGCCAAAGAGTTATGTAAGCTCTGTGTTGACTGTCCATCCAGATTTTTTCAGGACAGAGGTTATTTCAAATATTCTGGTTACTAGACTATAAACTGACACTTGTCAATTCACTTGAATTGTGGATTCTAGATTGCTGGAGACTTTGTCTATATATATATATATATAGACAAAGTCTCCAGCAAAATATCTATATCTATATCTATATGTGTGTATATATATATGTGTATATATGTGTGTATATATGTATACATATATGTATATATATGTATATATATGTGTATATATATTCTCAACATATACACATGTACAATATATTATATATAATACATATATGTTAGGAAGTTTATACTATCCATGTAAATAACTGGGGTTCATTTGCAGTGGCTAGAGGTCCTGAGATGCCCATCCTCTCTCTAATTTCTTCACTGTGTATCTCAAATAAATAAAATAAAATAAGATAAAATTCTAAGAAAGAGATAGAGAAAGAATGAACAATAATGCTTTATAATATATGTTTCTTATATTCTCCTATCTACTCTTCACCATTTCTTTTTTTTATCTTTTTCCCCAATTTTTATTAACATTTTCCATGATTATAAAAAATATCCCACAGTAATACCTTCCCTCCCCTCCCACCTTTCCCTTTGAAATTCCATTCTCCAGCATATCCCCTCCCATCTCAATCAGTCTCTCTTTATTTTGATGTCATGATCTTTTCCTCCTCTTATGATGGTCTTGTGTAGGTATCTTCACCATTTCTTATAAAGCAAATATGCTTGATTTGTTTTTCATAGTTAACAAATGAGAAGGCTGAGGGTTGAAGACATGAAGCCATTTGTTTGATTGGTTGATTTTCTAAATTTTTTCTGATTTATTTTTACTTATTTATTTATTAGAGACCAAGAGAGGGACACACACAGAGAGAGATAATGGGTGTCCCAGGTCCTCTAGTCACTGCAAATGAACTCCAGATGCATGCACCACCATGAGCTTTGGCTTATGTGGGAGGGACCTGGAGAACCGAACCTGAGTCCTTAGGCTTCGCGGGCAAGCGTCTTAACCACGAAGCCATCTCTCCCGCCCTGATGGGTTGGTTTTTTTAATCTCCACATCACTGTCCTCACTATCCCCACAGAGACACCAGATACAAAGGTTTCGAAAAACAACTCACCGATTCCACGAAGAAGCAGAAGCAGGTTGACACACACCAGAAGGAAAGACATTCTGTGAGGAACAAAAAGAAAAAAAAGAAAAGCAGAGAATTTGCTGCATCTAAGAGAGTGTGGGCCATCATAGCCAGGGCCACCTGCTATGGGAAGAGGAAGGCCTCCATGGGTTACCACGCCTTCTCCTGATGCCCTCAGCAGAGAGGGTTGCCAGCACCCAAGCTCCCATGGGGGACTGTCATTTGAGTCAAGTTCACTCCCGGTCCTGGGCACATTTGTATGTCTCTATGAGCCTGGAACTCTCTCTCTCCCTCTCCATCACCTGCACATCCATCTCTCTAGGTGAATCACATTGAATACCTCGGGATCCAGAGTCAGTGCTCAAAGATGCTATTTGAAAGACCAGTGAGTGACAGGATTGCAAGAAACGCTCACTGGCCTCTCTGAACAGAGCCTCAGCAAGCTGGCAATAAAAGACGCAAAGCTAGCAGATGTTTAGGTGCATTTGTGAAGTTGTGAAGGGCTATTTCCCAAGCAGAAACAATTATCAGGACCCGCAAGCCTGTCCAGCCAAGGTGACATTTGAATGGAATGGTCTTGCTACACCCAAATTGGAAGGCGGGGAGAAGCCCCCCCCCCGAGGACTTCCTGCACAAATGTGTGCCTGTATGCAGGCGAAGCCGCAGTGCTCAAAGCTGAATCCGTCTTCTCACTCTAGCCTTATCTTTCACTGCTCCCACACTTTTAACTTCCTCTAGGGTACCCCAACATCCACGTTTGGCACCTCTCATTGATCCCCCACTAGTTACTTCTTCAAAACTCTGCTCAAGTAACCAGCCCTCTCATAACCTTCTCTAAGCCCATACCCAGTTAAGCATTCCTTCTTTTTTTTAAATTTTTTTTGTTTATTTTTACTTATTTGAGAGCGACAGAGAGAGAGAGAGAGAGGCAGATAGAGAGAGAGAATGAGCGCGCCAGGGCCTCCAGCCACTGCAAACAGAACTCCAGACACGTGCGCCCCCTTGTGCATCTGGCTAACGTGGGTCCTGGGGAACCGAGCCTCGAACTGGGGTCCTTAGGCTTCACAGGCAAGAGCTTAACCGCTAAGCCATCTCTCCAGCCCAATTCCTTCTTATCTTAAATGTTTTGCTGCATGAATCACATTGTGGAAAATTATTTCTTTACTTTTCGTTCGTCCCTTGCGCGCTTGCTTGCTTGCTTGCTTGCTTGCTTGCTTGCTTGCTTGCCTTCCTTCCTTCCTTCCTTCCTTCCTTCCTTCCTTCCTTCCTTCTTTCTTTCTTTCTTTCTTTTTTTCAAGGTAGGGTCTCACTCTGGTCCAAGCTGACCTGGAATTCACTATGTAGTCTCAGGGTGGCCTTGAACTCACGGAGAACCTCCTACTTCTGCCTCCCGAGTTTGTCCCTTTCTATTTTAAAGAGTATCATGTCCTGGCTTCTTCTTCCTGATATATATTTTTTAAAAGGTGGGGAGGGAACCCACCAGTCTCTTCCAGGTCTACCTATGATCCAGTATAAATACTAACTATAAGCCCAAATGCTTACAAATGTCAAGTTTAATCTTCAAAAATAAGGTGGTTACTGTTGCTAGATCTTATAAGTGAGCAAAGTAAGATGTAGGGAAGTATATAAAGTTCACCCCAGGGCACACAGCTAAGATTCTCACCCTGAAGGTCAGCTGAAACATGCATTCTATGTAAATTCTGGCCTGGCATCCTTTAAAGCCCCGTCTTTCAGGTTGTCCACCAGGAGAACAGAAAGTCCTGGGGCTGGTTAGGCAGATGGCCCTGTGGAACATTACAGTAAGTTTCTGTCTAGAGACCTATTACATCCTAGAAAAACATGCGCTCTGTGGGTTGAATATTAACGGATACAGAAATCTCAGAAGACAAGATCAAGAAGTACCTCTTGCCAGCCAGTAACAAGCACAACATTTCTGGGGTCAGTGGGAGAAGAAAAAAAAAAACAGTGTCATACATAACTTAGTGATTGACACCATATATTTCAAAAATACATTTCCCTGGAGCTGGAGAGATGGCTTAGTGGTAAAGGCACTTGACTGCCATGCCAAAGGACCCAGGTACGATTCTCCAGAACCCACGTAAAGCCAAATGCACAAGGTTGTGCATGCTTCTGGAGTTTGTTTTCAGTGGCTAGAGTCCCTGGAGTACCCATTCTCTATCTCAAATAAAACACTAAAGCATGTGTGTGTGTATAGATATAGATATAGATATAGATATAGATATAGATATAGATATAGATATAGATATAGATATAGATAGATATAGATATAGATATAGATATAGATATAGATATAGATAGATATAGATATAGATATATAGTCCCTGGCAGATTCAGTAAAATATTTTTTATAGTTTTTTAAACATTTCATTTATCTATTTTATTTATTTACTTGGCAGTAAAATATTTTATAACATATCTAAATGAGTAAAACCCTAAAAGACACTATGGCAGATAAAAGTTACTAGAGCTATAGTTAATAGAGAAAAGGACCACAGTAAAATGTTATGGAGTAAAAAAAATTATAAGTCGGGCTTGGTGGTGCATGCCTTTAATCCCAGCACTCGGGAGGCAGAGGTAGGAGGATCGCCGTGAGTTTGAGGCCACCCTGAGACTGCATAGTGAATTCCAGGTCAGCCTGAGCTGGAGTGAGGCCCTACCTCAAAGCAACAACAACAAAAAAAAAATTATGAAAACATACCTTTTAAACTTGACAAAATTTTATTATCTATTTTTGATATGAAATCTTGTCATCTTTAGGAAAGATGGAAATACCAAGGCCTTGTTGATTGCCCTTACCCCTCAGTCATAACTTTGATTCCATTGCACATCCATTCCGTTTTGTCCTCCCAATGTTCTCATTCACTTAATAATCCTTGTCTTTAATGACCCTAACAGTGAGACAGCCTTCTTATAAATTTCGTTTTGAAAAAAAAAGCAAACTAGAAAAGAATAAAGACATTAAAATCCCTTTTGGGGAGTGGAATACTGGAGCATATCACTTTAATTCTCTTTATATTATAGCCTGTGTATATTAATTTTAAATATTACACACATTTTAACAAATATAAAATCACTAGTCTGTCTTACAGTTACTTATATTCGTGTCCTCCACTAGGCTATATGTTCCGCCAAAACAGAACTAAGTTTTCTTTGTATTTTATACATCTCTCATGATGTTCCATGTCCTTTTAGGTTCATTAAGTGTTTATTGGATTAACTGAATCAAATCTATCTGATTTAGATTCCTGAAAAGCTTTACTGTAAAGCAATCAAAAACTAGGAAATTCATGCACTACTAATGGTAAGACTAAAACATCCCAATTATCCAGCAAGTTCCAGCCATACACTCAGGTGTTGACTGGAGGATTTATGCCCTCTTGACCTCTGAGGGTTTGCAGAAAAACAATGAGAAGTTAGGAACCAGCTCTCCGCAGTAGCAAGACTATAAAGGAGCAAACACAAGTGGAGTTCGATATCTCAGCACGGTAGCCACACTGCCAGTCACCTAAGCGAGTGGCCATCAGTTCAAATCAAATAGATAGTCCTTTATGGAAAGAGCTTACCTGCGTCCCTCCGATCAGCCAGGTGAGAAACAAGCGAGGTGGAGTCAGCCTGTCTTCAAAAGGACCATTGCATACCAGTCCGCAGGGAGAGGGCTTGGAGACACTGCTATTACCAAGCTGTCGCCCCAGATGCTCAGTGAAGAACTCTAGGAGAAAGTATTTCTGCAGCTGTATCTGTCAGCTAAAAAGTCTTCCCAAGGCATTATGGCAATACTACAAAACTAAATGGAAACCATAATGTCTGATAGTGGGTAATTTTTCTCTACCTTTTTTTTTTTTCCTTTGAGGCAAGTCCAACAGACAGGGCTTTTTTTTTCCTTTTTTTTTTATTTTTATTTTTATTTATTTATTTGATAGTGACAGAGAGAGAAAGAGGCAGATAGGGAGAGAAGAGAGAGAACCAGCACGCCAGGGCTTCTAGCCACTGCAAACGAACTCCGGATGCGTGCACCCCCTTGTGCATCTGGCTAACGTGGGTCCTGGGGAACTGAGCCTCGAACCAGGGTCCTTAGGCAAGCGCTTAACTGCTAAGCCATCTCTCCAGCCCTCCTTTCTTTCTTTCTTTCTTTTTTTAATGGGTGTGTTTGTGAGACAGAGAGAGGTAGGAGAGAGGTCTGGTGCGTCAGGGTCTCCAGCCACTGGAATCAAACTCAAGATGCATGGCCCACCTTCTGTGCATATATGACTGCACACTTGTGTCACCTTGTGTGTCTGGCTTATGTGGGACCTGGAGAGTCAAACATGGGTCCTTAGGCTTCTCAAACAAGCACCTTAACTGCTAAGCCACCTCTCCAGCCTTGTACCCATTTTTTCACAGTTTTGTATGCTGTCTTAATATGAATGGAACCACTTTTCAACTTGAGCCATTTTAATCAAAACAAAACAACCAAAGTAATAAGTGTTAAAATATAGCATAAATATCCAAAAACAAACATGCTAATTCTAGTTAGGAATATAATTATGATGTTACTTTTTAAAAATTTTTGTTTAATTTAATTTATTTATTTGAAACAACAGGTAGACAGAAAGAGAAAGAGGCAGAGACAGAATGGGCACATGAGGGCTTCCAGCCACTGCAAAAGAACTCCAGATGCATGTGCCACCTTGTGTATCTGGCTTATGTGGGTCCTAGAGAATCAAGCCTTGAACCAGGGTCCTTAGGCTTCTCAGGCTAGCGCTTAATTGCTGAGCCATCTCTCCAGCCCATGATGTTACTTTTTTAAAAAAATATATTTTTATTTTATTTATTTGTTTGAGATAGAGAAAGAATAGGCACGCTAGGACCTCCAGCCACTGCAAACAAACTCCAGGCACGTGTGTCACCATGTATATCTGACTTATGTGGGTTCTGGGGAGTTGAACCTGGATCCTTAGATTTTGTAGGCAAGCATCTTAACTACTAAGCCATCTCTCCAGCCTACATTATTTTATAATCCATAATTATGTTTAGGAAATCACACAGTCACTGATTTGAATGAGATACATACATTTGTAGCAAAGCTTTGTAGTTACAGAAAAAAATTAGAACGTTTTAATATCTGTGCTGCTGAAGCAAACATTTGTACCCATTGTTTGAAGAATTAAATAGTGTAGGCAACCATGATGTGTTGGTAAAAAATCAAACTATAGAACTTAGTGTGTTACTTAGTGTGTGTGTGTGTGTGTGTGTGTGTGTGTGTATGATATGTATACACACATATGTAGAAGTTCAACTTTATACTGGGAAATGTGTGCTTATGGGAAAAGAAGGAAATATATCAATGTGTTACTAGCAGTTATTTATGAATGTAGAGATTGTATGTAATTTTAGCGCTTTCCTTGGGTATCTCTGAATTAGTGACATTTTGTATTTACATGTTTGTATAATTTATTTTTATTTATTTATTTATTTGACACAGAGAGATTGAGAGAGAGAGTGAGAATGGGTATGCACAGTGCCTCCAGCCACTGGAAACAAACTCCAGACATGTGTCCCCTTGTGCATCTGGCTTATGTGGGTCCTGGGGAATCAAACCTGGGTCCTTTGGCTTTGTAGGCAAGTGCCTTAACCTCTAATCCATCTCTCCAGCCCACATTTTAAAAATATTTATTTATGTGAGAAAGAGAGAGAGAGAGAATGGGTGCTTCAGGGCTTCTTGCTGCTATAAATGAACTCCAGACACATGTACCACTTTGCATCTGGCTTTATGTGTCTACTGGGGAATAGAACCCAGGCCATCAGGCTTTAAAAGCAAGTGCCTTTAATCATTAAGCCATCTCTGAAGCCCTTGTATTTACACATAGACAACTTTTTTTTACTTTATTTTTATTTATTTATTTGAGAGAGTGAGAGAGAAAGAGGCAGAGAAAGAGACAGAGAGATTGAGAATGGGTGCCCCAGGTCCTCCAGCCACCTCAGACGAACACCAGAAGTATGCACCACCTTGTCCATCTGGCTGACATGGGTCCTAGGAAATCACACCTGGATCCCTATGCTTCGCAGGCAAGTGCCTTAACTGCTAAGCCCTCTCTCTAGCCCATAAATTTTTAATTAATTTAAATTTATTTATTTATTTGAGAAAGAGAAAGAGAGAAGCAGATAGAGACCAAATGGGCACGCCAGGCCTTCAGCTACTACAAATGAACTCCAGATGCATGTGCTACCTTATGCATCTGATCCTACCTGGGTCCTGGGGAATTGAACCTGCATCCTTTGACTTTGCAGGCAAGTGCCCCAACTGCTAAGCTATCACTCCAGCCCTGAAAGTTTTTCTTTTTTCTTTTTTTTTTTAAATTATTTATTTATTTATTTGAGAGCGACAGACACAGAGAGAAAGACAGATAGAGGGAGAGAGAGAGAATGGGCGCGCCAGGGCTTCCAGCCTCTGCAAACGAACTCCAGATGCATGCGCCCCCTTGTGCATCTGGCTAACATGGGACCTGGGGAACCGAACCTCGAACCGGGGTCCTTAGGCTTCACAGGCAAGTGCTTAACCGCTAAGCCATCTCTCCAGCCCTCTTCTTTTTTTTTTAAGGAGACATTTCCCTCTCACATCTGCATAGTGCATGGCTTGCTATCTGGTCTTAGCTGTGCTGACTTTGCTCTGTCCCTCAGCCCAGCCCAGGTGAGCTAAAGGCAAGGATGTGAGAAAACGCCATCTGTTGATCAACAGGCTCATTATAACAAGGAAAGAAGATGACGACGTGAGCAACGCAAGCCTCCTGCTAGAATCACTGCCAAGAGCAGTGATTGTTTTCGTTTATTGCACCCTCCGTTCTCATTCCTGCCACCCCACCCCAACCCCTCACCTGGCTGAATAGAGTTAGGTCCAGGAATCAGGTCTCCAGCCCTGTTCTTTCAACGAATCTCTTTAGGAGACTGAGTGGAAGGAATACGTGTACAGTTTCAAATGAAATGTACAGCCACCTGCACTAACATGAACTGTTGAAGGGCCTGTGTTTTCTTGTTTGGCTCCTCCAGCGTCTAGTTTGAGGAATGGAACGTGATGGAATGAAATATTTCCCACCAGGTCATGTCACGCCTCCAATCGTGCTTTGGGGCCCGAGGCTCTATGTACTTTTGACTTTCCTCCTGAGGCAGAGGAAGGTCAGGATCAGAAAGCCATGAAGGAAGCTCCATACTCAGACAGAAGAGCACTTCTCTTTCTCTGGTGATGTCAACCCAAGGTGCTGCGGTCAGGTTCGCACTGCTAGCAGAAATCACCCGACCAAGTGCAGCTTGTGGGGAAAAAAAGAGGTTTATTTTGACTTACGCACTCAGAGGAAGAAGCTCCACGATGGTAAGGGGAAATGATGGCATGAGCAGAGGGTGGACATCACCCTCTCTGGCCTGCATAAGGTGGGCCATAGCAACAGAAGAGTGCGCCAAACACTAGCGAGGGGGAGCTGGCTATAACACCCATAAGCCCACCCCCAACAATACATTGTCTCCTGGAGGTATTAATTCCTCAATCTCCATTAGCTGGGAACCTAGCATTCCAAACACCTAAGTTTATGGGGGACAGATTAATCAAACCACCACACAAGGTAATTAGAACATGTGGTCTGGAGCTTCCAGAAAGAGAAGAGGCAGAGGTGATTCCTTTGCCTGATATTCATTCTCTCTCCCTCCCTCCTTTCCTCTTCCCCTCCCCATCCCCCACTAGCATATCATATAAAAGTTATTGCTCCTTTTCTACACTATATCACAACAGCATACTTTAGATCTGGCAGCAAAATTACAAGGTATGACAACAATTGGCTATTTTTTCTTGTTTGTATTTTTTTTTCTTTTTTTTTTTTTGGTTTTTCAAGGCAGGGTCTCACTCTGGCTCAGGCTGACCTGGAATTCACTATGTAGTCTCAGGGTGGCCTCGAACTCACGGCGATACTCCTACCTCTGCCTCCCGAGTGCTGGGATTAAAGGCGTGCGCCACCACGCCCGGCTTCTTGTTTGTATTTTTAAAAGGCATGTGCCACCATGTCCAGCAACTCTATCTTTTTAAAATTTTTTAAATAGAATTTACTTTTCTTTTTTTCTTTTTTTAAAATTTATTTGAGAGCAATAGAGAAAAAGAGAGAGAGAGAGAGAGAGAGAGAGAGAGAGAGAGGGAGAGAGAGAGAAAGAGAGAGAGAGAATGGGTGTACCAGGGCCTCCAGCTAGTGCAAACGAACTCCAAAAGCGTGCGCCACCTTCTGCATCTGGACGTGGGTTCCAGGGAATCAAGCCTCAAACCAGGGTCCTTAGGCTTTGCAGGCAAGTGCTTAACCACTAAGCCATCTCTCCAGTCCCCATTTGGATGTTTTAACCAAAACCTCTGAGCCATTTCTCAAGCACGTGCTTTTCTTTTCCATCTGTTTTTGCCATTCCCTCTCAGGAAGTGCATTTCTCCTAGCTTGCAGTGCTGTATGCTCATGCCGTCATTTTCCACTTATATCACTGAGCTTCCCCTTGAGTCTGTAGTCCAAAACAAACCCTTTCCTCTCACAAGCTGTTCTTTTCAAAAATATTTTTATTTATTTATTTGAGAGAAAGGACATGCCAGGGCATCCAGCCACTGCAAACTCCAGGCACATGTGCCATCTTGTGCATCTGGCTTACGTGGGTCCTGGGGAATTGAATCTAGGTCCTCTGGCTTTGCAGGCAAATGCCTTAACTGCTAAGCCATCTCTCCAGCCCTCCACAAGACGATCTTGGTTGGATGTTTTCTGCCAGCAATGCAAATTGCAACAGTAAATTGGTACCAAGAAGTGGGGGTTGTTACTGCTAGAAACCTGACTATGTGGCTTTGGGCCTTTTGAACCTGATTTTTTTTTGTTTGTTTGTTTAGATGGTGTTGCACTCTAGTCCAGGCTGACCTAGACTTCATGATGTAGTCTCAGAGTGTACTTGAATTTATGGCGATCCTCCTACCTCTGCCTCCCAAGTACTGGGATTAAAGGTGTGCACCATCATGCCCAGTTTGGAGCTGATTTTTGAGAGATAATGTCTTATTTGCTTTATAAGATCTACAAGAACAGGTAGAGGTCATGCCATGTGGTCAACAGCTTTAGAAATGGATTTCTGGATCTTCATGGTGAAAGAGAATTCTATCATTTCTGATAATAAGTAACTCCATTGATTTTAGGACCTTGTGTGTTCAGCAGCTGTTTTAACTGTATCTCTTCTTGCTTATAGTCAGCTCACACTCAGATGGGCCAGCAACAATCTAACTCCATCTACCTCAGTCCCCTTTATCACTCTCCAAGACCTGAAAGTCCACAAGAATGTAAGCACTATAAAGCTCCAATTTAATCAATGCCCACTTCCCCCTTTTTTTCTGCCCAACATTTTCTCCCAGCACTATCTGCCACCAATGCACTTTTGGGGTCCCTTAGTTTGACCCACTGGAGAAGTTCCTGAACTGCCACACCTATCAACTCCCCTTAGCTCAAAGAAGCCAAATAGGTTATTGCCTCAATTACCTAAAGACAGTTTGGTTTGCTTCTTTGGTGGGGGGAGGGTGTTGAGGCAGTTTAGGGTGACTGAGCCCCCCAAAAGTAAAAGCTGGAGTTGTCCTTGAGACTTCTATTTCAGTCTCCACTTTGCTAGAGATGGGAGAAGAATCGAAATGGGAGAAGAATCGGCTTCTCCTAATCTCTTGACTGAAAGAATTCTCTAGATCTATGTTAAAATAACCCAATCCTCTCTAGGAAGGAGTACCTCTTTCTTAGAATAATCTGTTTTTGTATAAACACCCCGAGTCCCTCCCTAAAAAGGAGTTCCCCTTTATTGGAAATAAGATTCCTGGAAGGATTAAGCCTCAACCTGGCATTGTGGTTGGTTAAGCTCAGTCCCCAAAACTTGGTGTCATGGCTGGTTAGTTCAACCCCCTAACCAATCTTTTTTTTTTTTAATTACTTAACCAGCCTGAAATTCCCCTAGATCTAGCCCGCCAAAACCTTAGGCCCAATCAAAAGAGTGCAAGTACAGCTACTATTCAAATTAGCCAATCGTGTTAGAAAAGACTAAGCCCGCCAAAATTCCCATAGCTGTTCTTAAAGGGAGCCTTCAAGCTCTTCTCAGGGTCGTCATTTTGCATGAATGGTTGACCCCCACATGCTGGCCGAGTCTGCAAAATAAATGCTCTATGCTTTTACATACTATGTGAGTCTGGGGTCTTTCTTCAGTGATTCTCGGACCCTTACATCACACTCTGAGTTGATGGTCTTACTTGTGTGACTCCAGACCCGGTAAAAAATTAAGTGGTAGAAAGATGGCTGAGCGACAAACCATCCTAAGGCAATGTTGATAACACAAAGTGAAGGTGATTCAGCAGCGGAAAGAGTTCAAGACTATATATGGCCGCCTGAGCAATTGACCTTCATCTGATAAGCAGTGAAGAGACATGAGGAAAGAGGTGGACTGGAAGACTAAAAACACTAATTTAGAAAGGTAAATCAGGCTCAGCAATGGCGAGAATGAAGGCAGGAGTCTGGTTTGGGAGGCACAAGGTCTTCATATACCTTGATGACACACAGGAAAATAGGCATAAGTCCTGGGAAGTGAGATTTTGGATCAACGTTTCAAATCTTAAACTCTAAGACATGAAATGACTCTAAGCATTCAGCCCCATGGTTTCCGTACTCAATTGAGCAATGATAAAGATTACTCTCAATTTTGTTTCTCTTTATTCTGATTAAGATCTAGCTGGAAGAAAAGAAAAAGCTACATTATTTATGATGAAGAATAAAATATAGAAATTGGCTAGACAGCTAAGGGTAACGGTACCCTCAAAACTAGCAGGATTTTTGTGGGGTTTTTTTGTTGTTGTTTTGTTTTTGTGGTTGTTTTTAAAGTGGGAAATGTCCTTTGAGCCTATAAGGAGAGATTAAGTTTTCTCATCTTCTCTCTCTCTCTCTCTTTTTTCTTGTCCTAAAAGAGTTCCCCTTTCTTAGAAGCCTGACATAAAGATGTAAATCAGATTACTCCCTCCCTAGAAACCTGATTAGTATAGCTTTCCCTTATCTCTTTTTCCCTAAAGGAACCTGACTCTCTGCGTAGAAACTTGATTAATCTGTTTATTTTTTCCTTTATTTTTTTCTCCAAAAAGAAGTTCCCCTTCCCATGAAACACCCTAATCAGAGCTACCTGGTGAATTTCCCCATTTCTAGGGACTCTCCCTCCCAACTGCTGCCCATCTGCTTTGCGGGAGCCTTATTTCCTTAACTTAGACTCTATAATAAAATCTTTCTTTATTTTGTTAAAAATAATTTTGTTAGCCAGATGTAGGATCACACACCTTTAACCCCAGCACTCGGGAGGCAGAGGTTCCTGCATTCTCTATGCTGAATGGATGGCTTCAAGGCCCCTTGTAGCAATGGGTGATGCTGTTGGATTTAGACCCATGTGGCTGCATTTGAAGAGACAGATAAACTTGGGTGCTCTGAGAAAACTAGCTTATTATTATTTGTTTAGTTTTTTCAAGGTAGGGTCTCCCTCTAGCCCAGGCTGACCTGGAATTCACTATGTAGTGTCAGGATGACCTTGAACTCATGGTGACCTCCTATCTCTGCCTCCTGAGTGCTGGGATTAAAGGCATGCGCCACCACGCCCAGTAAAATTGGTTTATTAAATTGGTCACCTAAGAGATTTTTCACATTAAACCAGCCGCTAACAAAGCTGGTCTCAGTGAAGCTTCACCTGAGTGTCAGTCTAGATGTATGCCAGCCCTAGACCTCAGCACAAGTGTTTTCTGAATATGCACCCTTGTTTCGCAATTGGCAAATCTAGCAGCACTGTGTGTATCTCTCTAAACTGTCCCCATGCCCTCTGGGTTCCTTGGATGAATTCCTAGACAAGATTGACACACTTACACAGACACACATGCACTTCATTTTTTTTTTTTTTTTTTTTTTTTTTTAGTTTTTTGAGGTAGAGTTTCACTCTAATCCAGGCTGACCTGGAATTCACTATGTAGTCTCATGGTGGCCTTGAACCTACAGCAATCCTCCTACCTCTGCCTCTGAGTGCTGGGATTAAAGGCATGTGCCACCATGCCTGGCTGCACATCAGTATCTTTTTAATATTTTTATTTACTTATTTGTGAGGGAAGAGAGAGAGAATATCAATGGGTATACCAGGGCCTCTTAACCACTGCAGACGAACTCCAGGTATATGTTCCACTTTGTGCATCTGGCTTTATGTGGGTACTGGGGAATCAAACCTGGGGTGGCAGACTTTGTAAGCAAGTCCCTTTAACTGCTGAGCCATCTTCCCAAGCTACTTCAGTTGCTCTTCATTCAGTCAGTTCATTAAATGTGATAGGCCCCCAGACAGTCTACAGATAGACTCTCCTTGGTCAGGTCTATTTATTTATTTATTGATTTATGAGACAGACACAGAGTGAGAGAGAGACAGAGAGAGAGGGTGAGATAGACAGAATGGGCATGCATTCAGCCATTGCAAATGAACTCCAGATGCATGCACCACCTGGTACATTTGGCTTATCTGGGTCCTGGGGAATCGAACCTGGGTCCTTTGACTTTGCAGGCAAGCGCCTTAACCGCTAAGCCATCCCTCCAGCCCTGGGCTCTTTAATCAACTGGAATTCTAGAGTAGACTCATGTGACATTTGCATGGCTCCCCAAGTTTTGTTTGGTTCAGGGACCTTCCAACTAAGTGCACTACTCCAGTTCTGCGGCCAGTGCTCAGGAAATCCTCAGTCTTAACAGATGTCTTACAGTACTAATAGGCACAATACTTTGACGTGCCACAAAGGAGTAAATGTCTTTCATAGTTCTGTCTACACGCTATTTCCAAGGTCTTATTATTATTTTGAATAATTAAAAAAGAAACACGAAACTGGGTTCAAAAGAGCAGTGTGGCGTAATTGAAGGATCATGGACTTTGGAGTCACATAGACAGGAGGCTAAATTTCTACCATGCTTGTCACAATCTATGTCATACAAGGCAATTACTCATTATTTCTGAGTTTTGGTTCCATCACTTGTAAAAAAAAAAAGCCTTTTCATAAATTATATAAAATTTCTTCTTAATTACTTGAAATATAATTTAATCTGATGTGCTAAATTTAACATTTTTAAAATTGCATTTTATTTATTTATTTATTTGATAGAGGCAGAGAGAGAGAGAGAGAGAGAGGGAGAGAGAGAGACAGAGAGGATGGGCATGCCAGGACCTCCAGCCACAGCAGATGAACTCCAGATGCATGCACCCCCTTGTGCATCTGGCTAACATGGGTCCTGGGGAATTGAACAGTATCCTTTGGCTTTGTAGGCAAATGCCTTAACTGCTAAGCCATCTCTCCAGCCTATGTTTCATATTTTTGATAAATGTGGGTGCCTGATACATGTTAGTCCCCAATCAACTAAGAATATTCATTGATATGTTGCCATTCAAAAGATATAGAATGGCCACTGTAAACTAGGCACTGTTTGGAGGTAGGGATATGATAAATGTAGCAGTTCTTCTTAAGGGTTTGTTTTTTGCTTGTTTGTGTGTGTGTGTGCATGTGTGTGTGTGTTTTGATTTGTTTTGGTTTTGGTTTTTCAAGGCAGTGTCTCCCTCTAGTCCAAGCTGACCTGGAATTCACTGTGTAGTCTCAGGGTGGCCTTGAATTCACAGTGATCCTCCTACCTCTGCCTCCCAAGTGCTGGGATTAGAGGTGTGTACCACCACGCCCAGCCTCCAAGGGCTTTTGAATCCAGTTAATTATTCGAAAATTTAGCCAGTCACTAAGATACACTACCCAACCAGCTCAAATTATCTGAAAGAAATCATGCCTGTAAAAATGGATGGAACTGGAGATTATCATGTAAAGCAAAATAAACCAGACTCAAAATGACAACTTTCCATTGTTTTCTTTCATATGTGGGACCTAGATTTAAAATAACATGTGTGTGAATAGAGGATAGTGGTAAGGGGAAAAGAAAAATACTGTATTTTTTTCCTCATATGACATGAAAGCAAAAGGGACACTGTTGGGCTGGAGAGATGGCTTAGTGGTTAAGCGCTTGCCTGTGAAGCCTAAGGACCCCGGTTCGAGGCTCGGTTACCCAGGTCCCACGTTAGCCAGATGCACAAGGGGGCGCACGCGTCTGGAGTTCGTTTGCAGAGGCTGGAAGCCCTGGCGCACCCATTCTCTCTCTCTCCCTCTATCTGTCTTTCTCTCTGTGTCTGTCGCTCTCAAATAAATAAATAAATAATTTTAAAAAAAAAGAGACACTGTTTGGGGAAGTGCAAGGGGACCAGTGGGAGGGAGGATGAGCGGGAAGGAGAGTAATAGCAGGGCCAGTGGACAAATGATATTATACATGTATGAAAATGTCATGAAGGAACCCATTATTTTATAGCCTTACTTAAAAGTTATTTAAAAGAAATGACCTGCAATGGTGGGGAGGGGATTGCAGAGAATACAAAAAAATGAATATAAAAATAACTCTTTTATATAAGAGCCTACTCTAAATGAACACAAAATAAGCAGTTTACACTGATTTGCAGTTTCCTTGCCAATAGCTTCCAAAAGTCAGAAATACCAGCTCCAACCTTCAGAAAACTCTCAAGTATCATAGCTGTTCAGTAACCTATTTGCATTTGTCCTACATTGAACTAGATAGTTGAAGTCTTTATTAAAAAGTTCCCCTGGGCTGGAGAGATGGCTTAGCAGTTAAGCGCTTGCCTGTGAAGCCTAAGGACCCCGATTCGAGGCTCAATTCCCCAGGACCCGCGTTAGCCAGATGCACAAGGGGGCGCACGCATCTGGAGTTCGTCTGCAGTGGCTGGAGGCCCTGGTGCACCCATACTCACTCATTCTCTCTCTCTCTCCCCCTCTTTCTCTCTGTGTCTGTCGCTCTCAAATAAGTAAAAATAAACAAAAAAAATTTTTTTTAAAGTCCTCCTGAGCCAGGCCTGGTGGCACACACCTTTAATACCAGCACTCAGGAGGCAGAGGTAGGAGAATCACTGTAAGTTCAAGGCCACCCTGAGACTACAGAGTAAATTCCAGGTCAGCCTGGGTTAGAGTGAAACCCTACCTTGGAAAACTAAACAAAGAAACAAACAAACAAAAAAGTCCCCCTTACAGTCTACTAGATTGTGAATCCAAAAGAGCTCCAGTTTGCTGTGCCCACATCCTCAAAACCTGGCATCATGGCTGGTTAGCTTAGACACCATTCAGAATCTATGAGTAACCCTAATTTTGGTCTCTAGGTGGGCTTTACCCCTTCCTGCCTTCTCATGGGCAGGGGCTCTCCATAATCTCTCCTCTTCTCTTAATCTAATAAAGTCTCTCGGGAGAGTTTTGAGGTAGGGTTTCCCTCTAGCCCAGGCTTACCTGGAATTCACCATGTAGTCTCAGGGTGACCTCAAACTTACATTGATCCTCCTACCTCTGCCTCCCTAGTGCTGAGAGTAAAGGTGAGCCCCACCACACCCCACCCGGCTAATAAACTCTCTAAACTTAAAAAATAAGTCTCTATTTAATCTCTGCAAGCAGATTTTAATAATTTATCAGTTTTATTTTTCTTTCTTTTTATTTATTTTTTGGAGGGTGTGGTTTCAAGATAGTTTCACTTTAGCCCAGGTTGACATGGAATTCACTATGTAGTTTCAGGGTGACCTTGAACTCACAGAGATTCTCCTACCTTGGCCTTCAAGTGCTGAGATTAAAGGCGTGTGCCACCATGCCAAGCTAGTTTTCTTATTTGCACCACTTTTTCTATTTCCTTTCCTTAATTGTATATAACATGAAGTTTCTATTCTATTTATTCAGCACTTTTTTGTTTTGTTTTGTTTTTCAAGGTAGGGTCTCACTCTGGTCCAGGCTGACCTGGAATTCACTATGTAGTCTCGGGGTGGCGATCCTCCTACCTCTGCCTCCCGAGTGCTGGGATTAAAGGTGTGCACCACCACACCTGGCTATTCAGCACTTTCTACCAAGTAGCTCAATTTTCTGTTAGTATGACTTTCTTTCCTCATAATTAATTTGTAATCTTGGCTTTACTTCTGAATCATTTTTTTCTTTAAATGCTGCGTTGCTTCCTCTGGCCCTTTACTGATATGCATAGCAGCACCTAGGGTTGTTTTTCTTTCTTTTTTAAATTTTTTTCCTTTTTTTTTTTTTCAAGGTTGGGTCTAGCTCTAGCCCAGGCTGACCTGGAATTCACTATGTACTCTCAGAATGGCCTCGAAATCATGGTAATCCTCCTACCTCTCCCTCCCAAGTGCTGAGATTAAAGGCATGTGCCACCACACTCAGCCTTTAAAAAAAAATATTTTAACTTATTTATTTGCAAGCAGGTGGTGGGGGGAGAGAATAAGTGCACCAAGACCTCCAGCAACAGCAAACAAAAACTCCAGCTGCATGCGCCACTGGCTTTTAGGTAGATAATGGGGAATCAGGTCATTAGGATTGGCAGGCAAGAAGCACCTTAATGGCTAAGCCATCTTTCCAGTATGAGTCACATTTTTTTTTCTCATTTTATATTACATTCCTGTTACTTTATTTAAAAAAAATTTTTTTTTTTTTGAGGTAAGGTCTCACTTTGGCCCAGGCTGATCTGGAATACACTAAGTAGTTTCAGGGTGGTCTCAAACCCACAGCAATCCTCCTACCTCTGCCTCCCAAGTGCTGGGATTAAAGGCTTGCGCCACCATGCCTGGCTTCTGTTACTTTTTGTAATATATGTTTTGGTGGTTCCAATATACAATTAGAATGTTAGTTTGACCTGAAATTAGGTTCATGTTTTAATAGGACTTTTTTTTTTTTTTACAAAGTTCCTTCTGAGCTGGACTCAGTTTCACTTTAATTATTTGAGATACAGAGTGAGAGAGCGCAACAGGCAGATATATAGAGAGAATGGTTATGCCACAGCCTTCAGCCACTGCAAAAGAACTCCAGATGCATTCACCACCTTGTCCAACTGGCTTTTTTACATGTCCTGGAGAATCAAACCTGGGTCCTTTGGCTTTGCAGACAAGCGCTTAACCGCTAAGCCATCTCTCCAGCCCTGTTTTGTTTTTTTAGGTCGAGTATCACTCTAGTCCAGGCTGACCTGGAATTCAGGGTGGCCTTGAACTCACCCTAATCCTCTCTTTACCTCTGCCTGGGATTAAAGGCCACCACGTCTGGCCAGTTCTGTTTTTTATAGAGAATCATGACTATATTACAGAGCCAGAGTCAAGATGATCCAGTTGAAGGGTGATTTTAATCTACACTGGAATTTTTTCCATTTCTTAAACGGAGCAATTAAGCTGCCTCAAATCAACAGACCCTCTCTCTGCACTGATCTCCAACAATCTTCTAATCTACTGTAAGGTGTGTGTGTGTGGGGGGGGGCTCCATAATAGACATTAAATCTTTTCTGGAAGCACATGTTTCTTTCCTTTTTGTTTTTTTCAAGGTAGGGTCTCACTTCCACGCCCAGCTGGAAGCACAAGTTTCTAAAAATCCTTTTTTCGGGCTGGAGAGATGGCTTAGCGGTTAAGCGCTTGCCTGTGAAGCCTAAGGACCCTGGTTCGAGGCTCGGTTCCCCAGGACCCACGTTAGCCAGATGCACAAGGGGGCGCACGCGTCTGGAGTTCGTTTGCAGAGGCTGGAAGCCCTGGCGCGCCCATTTTCTCTCTCTCCCTCTATCTGTCTTTCTCTCTGTGTCTGTCGCTCTCAAATAAATAAATAAATAAATAATTTTTTAAAAAATCCTTTTTTCATGACTTTCTTTTTTCAATCTATGATCCATACTCTTTCACATGGGATCCCTGGGTTCCACGTGGCACATCTCCCTTCTCCCCACTTTAGCTCCCCTTCCTTAGCACTCAATTTTCTCCCTTATCTGTGTAATAATCTGGATAAAATGTTTTAAAAATCTATTTTGTATGATGGAGAATGGAATTTCAAAGGGGAAAGCGTCAGGGGGGAGGGAGAGAATTACCATGGGATTTTTTTTTTTAATAATCATGGAAAATGTTAATAAAAATTTTAAAAAAAAATCTATTTTGTTGCTGGGTGTGGTGGCGCACGCCTTTAATCCCAGCACTCAGGAGGCAGAGGTAGGAGGATCACCGTGAGTTCGAGGCCATCCTGAGACTCCATAATGAATTTCAGGTCAGCCTGAGCTAGAGTGAGACCCTACCTCGAAAAATCGAAAGAAAAAAAAAAAGAAGAAGAAAAACAACAACAAAAAACCTCAGAAGAGCTTCTCCAACTAAAGTAGGCCAGAGTTCTCATTTGCCATGCATTATTACTTTCCTGCTGCTTTAAAAAAAAAAAATGCTTAAGAGACAGTAGAGAAGGGATGATTAGCACGTTTTTATGGCTGTGTCACCTGAAATCGAGTGAAATCTCTGCCCAGAGACTGCGGGACCGGTCCCTCAGGCCAGGGCCCAGCGGTTCTGACTTCCAGAACAGCAGCTGCCCCGCAGACTTTGAATCCTCAGGTTGGCGGCCACGCCTGCAGTCCTCCCACAATCCTGCTCGGGGCCCAGGGAGAAACGTGGGGGGCCCGTGACCCATGACGTTGCACGCCCTCGGGCCAGTTCACCAGCACCCCGGGGGGGAGGCCGCCTCCTTCCCCATCCTGGGGGCCCCGGACAGGTCACGGGACTCCGGGGCGACTATAAAAGCGCGCTGTGCACGGCCTCGGGGAACAGCCCCGTTAAGGCCGGGAATCCCGTGCCAGGCCCTGGCCCGTGAGCCCCCGCGAGCGGCGCGCGCGCTAGGCGTCGCGTGATTCCGGGAGTGCGCACGCGCAAGCACGCACGCAGGCACGCACGCGCACACGGGTCGGGCGGTGGGTGGGCGTTGAGCGTCCTCCGCGCCACTTCCGACGCGGGTGCTCGCTTCAGGTTCCGGGGCGCCGCCTCGCTCGGGAGCGGCCTGGGGCGCTGGGGTGGGGGGGGAGGGGAGGGGAGGGGAGGGGAGGGGTTGGTGGATGGGTGGGGGGGGGGTTGGGGAGGTAAGGAACCGAGGAGTCCGTCGTCGTCGTCGTCGCCCGGGATGGACGAGTCCGGTGAGGCCGAGCTGAACTGGTCCCGTCTCAGCGTGTCCACCGAGACGTTGGAGTCGGAGCTGGAGGCGCGCGGCGAGGAGCGGCGCGGCTCCCGCGAGGCCCTGCTGCGGCTGCTGCTGCCGCACAACCGGCTGGCGTCGCTGCCGCGGGCGCTGGGCAGCGGCTTCCCGCACCTGCAGCTGCTGGACGTGAGCGGCAACGCGCTCACGGCGCTGGGCCCCGAGCTGCTGGCGCTGAGCGGCCTGCGCACGCTGCTGGCCAGGAACAACCGGCTCGGCGGGCCCGGCGCGCTGCCCAAGGGCCTGGCGCAGTCGCCGCTCTGCCGCAGCCTGCAGGTGCTCAACCTGAGCGGCAACTGCTTCCAGGAGGTGCCCGCCGCGCTGCTGGAGCTGCGGGCGCTGCACACGCTCAGCCTGGGCGGCAACCAGCTGCAGAACATCCCGGCCGAGATCGAGAATTTGCAGAGGTGAGCTGGGCGGCCCCCCTGATGGACGGTGGGGGTGGGGGTGGGGGAGGGGGAGGGGGAGGATGGGGATCCTTTGAGGCCCAGTGGCACCAGACGTTTGTCACGTAACTGGGCCCTTTGCGGGCTCTCTTGAACTGGGGAGCGAGGATATGGACGGGGGAGGGCTAACAGGATTGCGTGGGTGCACACGGTTTTGGGGTTGCGTTGTTCACCCCCCCTTCCCCTCCCCCACCCACCCACCCAGGCTCTTTTGCCGTCTTTGTTGATCTCGGGCCTGGAGAGTGTGAGCTGTGAACCAATGTGTGGTACGCATTAACAGATGTAAACCTAAGGGGGTCACTTCCTTAACTCACAAGTCTTCCCGTGGTTTTCCAGGCCTGTAGATCAAAGTACGTGTCTAGAAGGATGACGTAGGAGATGCCCTGACCTGCCCCTTTTATTCTTTCCCTAGAGTATGTTGAGAACCGCCATACATATACAGACAGTGTCGCCTTGATCATAACCACCTCCCACCACCCTATTTTTCCCCCACTGCCCATTCCCTTTCCAACTTGAACCACTTCTTTCCAAGGAGCCATACTTCTCTTTTGTCATTTTTCCTTTTTATTTACTTAAAACTATTTATTTGGGTTTTCGAGGTAGGGTTTTCACTGTAGTCCAGGCTGACCTGGGATTCACTATGGAGTCTCAGGATGGCCTTGAACTCACCGTGATCCTCCTACCTCTGCCTCCTGAGTGCTGAGATTAAAGGCGTGTGCCACCATGCCTGGCTTATTTATTTATTAGAGACAGAGAAGGAGAATGGGCCGCCATGGCCCCTAGCCACTGCCAAGAGAACTCCAGACGCATGCGCCACCATGTGCATCTGGCTTACGTGGGACCTGAGAAATTGAACCAGGGTCCTTAGGCTTGGCAGGCATGCGCCTTAACTGTTAAGCCATCTATCCAGCCCTAAAACTTTTTTTTTTTAGTAGAAACAAATATACCATAATCATAATCCCCTCCCATGACCGGTCCTTTCCCCTCCTCCCAAATCCGCCCTCCACTGATCCCTTTTGTAACAGTTGGAGTTTAGGAATAGAGGCTTCAAACCCGGAGTTCGTGTTTGTATTTAACCAAACAATTGGGCAAACCAAATTGAGAAGGGTAATTATTATATTTATTTAGGGAGTACAATACCAAAGGAGGAAAATTGATACACCAACATGGTCTGAGAACCCATGTGGTGGACCTGGAAGAAAAGTGAAAAGAAATTTAGAGAGAAAAGAAAAAAAGTACAGAGAACTACCGTGTTGAGGGCAGAAGGGGGCAGAGAGGGATTCTGTCCTCCTGTCAACCCACCTGGGCCAAGAGGAGGACAGACTTCCCAGAACCTTGAGGACTTGCCGCTGGTGTAGTTAGAACCGAATTGTGGGCTTTCCCTTCAGTCTCCGGTGAGCCATAGTGGGGGCTGATTGTTCTGGGCTAGGGACTGGCTTAGGAAGAGACCAGCCATGCAGCCAAGTTTTGGTGGCTAAACTTAACTAAACACAGCGTCAGAGTTAGATTTAAATTCGGGTTATTAATGGAAAAACACAGGCCTTAGGAACTCCTTTAAGCAAGCAATTCAGAAGCCAGATTCTTCTTTGATCTCTAGCAAAGTGGAGATTGCAAGGACATTCCTGCCTTTACTTTTGGGGCCTTGTCATCCTAAAGTACCTAACAAAGCTACCTGACTTTCTCTCGCTTCTTTTCAGTTAGTCTCTCTTCTATTTTGATGTTGTCCTATTTTTTTCTTTCTGTTAAGCAGGTCTTGTGTAGGTTGTGTTGGGCACTGAGCGATCATGAATATGAAGGCCACTTTGTGTCTAGAAAGACAGTATTATAAGAACTCCCCTTTCATTTGCACTTTATTCTTTCTGCCACCTATTCCTCAATGGTTCCTGAGTCTTGGAGAGTGTAATAGAGGTGGCTCTGTTGGCTCTGAACACCCCATTGTCGCTTATCAGGACTTTGAGTTTTGAGTCTCCCCAGTGGTCACCACCATCTGAAAAGAGTTGCTGCCCTCACCAGAAGTGAGTAGCATTAATGTGTGAGCATAACTGTCAATAGAGCCCACTTCGGGGTTACCCCTTGCTGTTTGTGCTATTTCCAGCTCCCCTTTTCTGTAGCAATCCCAACAGTACCTTTTATGAAGTTAGTGGGCTTTGTACTTTCCCAGCATGTAAGAAAAGCAACTTGTGGGTACCAGGTATCGTTCACGTGTGTTGAGTGGATACCATGCCTGCGCATAGGTGGGGTTCCTTTTACCTGGAAAGGGGGGGGGATTTCACTCTATAAAGTCTTATTGCAGAACTCACTTTTGCCAACGGGACAATTATTCAACACTACTTTCTCTGTATCCCCATCTTGAATATAATTCCCATTTCCAAGAATTATCTGCTGCTTTACCTCCTGCTTTTTTAGTAATGTTAGTTGAAGGAGGAGGGACTGAAATAGTATCATAAAAGTGTCCTAAATTTCCCAACAGACAAATTCCTGGTAGAACAAGAGTAAAGAAACATCTTCCATTTGTTAAATATTTCACCTTTTTTTATTGGATTTTCTGAGGTAAAAGAATGTAGTTCTGGAAAGAGCCCCAGCCTTAAATATCGTGAAAAGAACAGTGGCCTGGGAGTAAGAACCCTTGGTGTCCCAGCCTTAGGCAGGTCATTTAGCATGCCTTATCCAAAGCAGCTTAATCTACAAAATGAGGCATTCCGACTAGATGTTCTTCCAATTGCTTCTCGGCAAATGGATGTTTAAACTACTCAGTAAAATACTGAGTACTTGTAATGTTGGACAACATCTGTTGTTGTTGCCTTTTTTTGTTTTTCCGAGGTAGGGTCTCACTCTGGCCCAGGCTGACCTGGAACTCACTATATAGTCTCAGGGTGGCCTTGAACTCATGGTGGTACTCCTGCCTCTGCTTCCCAAGTGCTAGGGTTAAAGGTGTGCGCCACTACACCTGGCTTAGACACTTATCTTAAGTGCCGGGAATACTGGCCTTCATGGGGCTAACTAGTGTACTAACCAAGGAGAACACTTAAGGCTTTATAAACCTTCTTATTAAATCAACAGTGCATACAGGTTCTGTGAAGACTTGCTTGCCATGATTTTTGGTTACAATAAGGATTAACCAGGATGTGAGCCAGTGGGATCAGTCCAGGTGAAAGAACAGTGTGAATGCCCAGAGGCAAGAAGACTGCCAATATTCTGAAAGCCGGGCATTGTACTAGGCAACTGAGGGCTCAGCATGTCTTGAAGGCTGTGTAGAATGGGCTGTATTCTGAGTCTCAGTGCTGCACAGGAGTTCTGTGGGGAGAATGTGGATGTCTGTTAAATATGGAAAAGCAAAAAACGCACTTTTTTTTTTTCTTTTTTTGGTTTTTCAAGGTGGGTCTCACTCTAGCCTAGGCTAACCTGGAATTCACTATGTAGTCTCAGGGGGCCTCAAACTCATGGTGATCCTCCTACCTCTGCCTCCCAAGTGCTGGGATTAAAGGCATGTGCCTCCACACCCTGCTCAAAAAAGCATCCTTATGTATACCTGTAGTTAAAGTTGATTGGCACTATGAGGGCTCAGTACATTTTCAGTGGGTCATTGACCCTTGAAGAAAAAACATGCACTTAACTATTTTTTTTTTAATGAGAGTGAGAGAATGGGCAGAATGGGCATGCCAGGGCCTCCAGCCACTGCATTCAAACTCCAGATGCATATGCCATCTTGTGTGTCTGGCTTATGTGGGATCTGGGGAGATGAACATGGGTCCTTAGGCTTCACAAGCAAGTACCTCAAGCACTCCAGCCCTACTTAATTATTTTTAATGATTGAAAAGGACTATTCAAAAAATAAATTTAAGATTGGTCCCTTAACACTAAGCAGGAAAGATAGGAAAAATTCATTCTATAAATTAAGCAAATAATTTTTCTTCTACATTTATCATACTGATAGAATTATTCCAACTTTAATTAATAGAGGTGTAAGATTGACAAACACAAACTTTAAACAGTATTTTGCTTTAAATTCAGCATTAATTTCCTTTTAATTACAGAAAAGCATGTTTGGTTTTAATATTTTATTTTTACTTATTTATGAGAGGCAGAGAGGGAGAGAAAATGGGTGCACCAGGGCCTTTAGCCAGTGTAAGGAGACTCCAGATTCTTGTGCCACCTTGAGAAAAGCATGTTGGAACAGTAGTGTGTTTTAGAAGTTTAATTCTCCTTGAATCGTTGAAAGATTTCAGTTCCCTAGAACTTGGGAAATTACTTGAGTTTGAAAGTGAGGAATAATTCTGATGGGTAAATTTTATATTCTGGTAAGGTGTTCTGATTAGTGGCTTATGAGTTGCAAAAGAGAATTTATGCTACATTGTTTCAAAATCATGGGCTTGGGTATATTTTACAATTGTAGATCCTTCTCTACTCAAGTCACAGTAACCACCGGGGTTTGGCAGTCCTTTCTGTGTAAGTACTTCCCCTGCCTACTCCGAAGGCATTGAGAGAAGACATTGAGGAGTGACCTACCACCAGAGAAAACCACTTCCTAAAGCTACCATGCTAAAATTTGGGTTCCACAGTGAAATCATGGAGGACATACCATGCAGTTTGAAAGACCGGCTGAGCACATAGGTCAATGTCTATATTTTCCCTTAAGACTCCCTCTAACCGTCTTTTCTCTTTCACTAAAGTTTGTTATTTCACTATTGAATTCTTTATTAATTGATTTTCATATATGCTAACTACCTCCCTTATAGTATTCTCATTAAAATAGTCTGTTTTTTCAGGATAATTTTGTTACTTGAATTCTGAGTATTCAAGTGAATTTAATCATTGAGAACAGGGATTTCTAAGAATAAGTGTTACTATACCATACTTGGCAGCATCAAAACAGTCTGCCCAGAATTTTGTTTTGGTTTGTTTTTCATTGATACTTTCAGAGAGTAAAATTCAGTGTTGATTTTTGTTGTTTTTTTGAGGTAGGGTCTCACTGTAGATCAGGCTGACCTGGAATTCACTCTATAGTCCCAGGGTGGCCTTGACTTCATGGAGATCCGCCTATGTCTGCCTCCCAAGTGCTGGGATTAAAGGCGTGTGCCACCACACCGCCTCTTCAGTGTTGATTTTTGCTACAGAATAATCTTTTCTTTCCCCCCCCCCCCCCCCCCGACGTAGGGTCTTGCTGTAGCATAGACTGAGCTGGAATTCACTGTGTAGTCTCAGGGTGGCCTGGAACTCACTACATTCCTCCTACACCTGCCTCACAAGTGCTGGGATTAAAGGTGTGTGCCATCACACTCAGCTCTACAGAGTAATTTTTTTTCAAATTTTTATTAACTTCCATGATTATAAAAAGTATCCCATGGTAATACCCTCCCTTCCCCCACTTTTCCCTTTGAAACTCTATTCTCCATCATATCCTCTCCCCATCTCAATCAGTCTCTCTTTTATTTTGATGTCATGATCTTTTCCTCCTCCTATGATGGTCTTGTGGAGGTAGTTTATTTTTATTTTTTTTTAATTATTGACAACTTCCATAATTACAGACAATAAGCCATGAAAATTCCCCCCCCCCCCCACTTACCCCTTCATAACTCACTCTCCATCATATCCCCTCCCAACCAGTCTCTTATTTTGATGTCATCATCTTTTCCTTCTGTTACGGTCTTGGGTTCGTAGTGTCAGGTACTGTCAGGTCAGGTCATGGGCATCCAGGCCATTTTGTGTCTGGATGATTGCACTGTATAAACAGTCATACGCTTCCTTTGGCTCTTACATTCTTTCCACCACCTCTTCCGTGATGGACTCTGAGCCTTGGAGGTGTGATAGAGAAGTTTCAGTGCTGAGCACTCCTCTGTCACTTCTTCTCAGCACTGTGATGCCCTTTTAGTCATCCCGGATGTCACTGCCATCAGAAAAGAGACGTTTCTCTAGTCAAAAGTGAGGGTAGCTTTAATGTATGGGGATGAATCTTAAGCAAAGTGCTTACCTGGCAGTTTGGTGAGCATAATGCGTGCATTTAGCCAGACACCAGCAGGCGCTACAATCCTAAGGCTCATGACCTCCCCCACCACAGGCTTTTGACTAGGTCTTTAGTACCAAGCATGCATTTCCTCTGGTGGAGCGGGCCTCCAGTCCAGTTAGAGAGTGGCTGGTTTCCCCCACGATGTGCCACTATTGCACCCACTGGCTTATTTGACCTGGCTGCCCAAACTTAATGCTTGCAGTGTCCACTGTTGTTTACCACCGCTGATGACTTCTTCTAGCCATAGGGTTGCATGTAGAATAGATTTTTCCAGCTTTCTCTCAGCTGGTCCCCAGAAAGGAGGTTTTCAGCTCAGCTCCAGCTTGATTTCTCAGTGACCTTGCAACCCAAGCATGTGGAGTTTTTAGCAATAGGGTCTTACCTTCTATTTCTAGTGGGAAATCAGGAGCCTTGGCAATGGCCTGTAATGTTTTGGGGACATCAGGGACCTCCCTGGTCAACAACTCACTGGAAGGTATCCCATCATTGGCACTGAAATTTTTCTAGTAACAATCTGTGCCTTTTGATGCACCATTATCCAAAAAAGTAGGTTTCTGTAGGGCTTATTGGTAACATCTTCAATTTTGATTACCCTTTCTCCCATCCTTCCTTTACCCAGACCCTTCCCCTTACCTCCCTTAGGCCATTGCATCCCCAGTAATCTGCCCATCTACTTACATATGTACACACAATATCCTCTCCTTAAATCTTCCTTCTCCCTCCGTTATAGCCCCTTTCTGGCCTCTGCTACTGCTTTTTTGTTCTGACTCACATACAAGTCTACACATTTGTAGCTAGGATCTACATATGAGAGAGAACATGTGGCATTTGGCTTTCTGGGCCTCACTTAGTATAATCCTTTTCTGATATACCCATTTTCCTGGAAATTTGAATATTTCATTTTTATGAAAGGAGAAAATTTATTTGAGAGAGGGATAGGGATGGAAGAATAGAGAACAAGCAAGCAAGGACATAGCAGAGCCTCTTGCCACTGTAGATGAACTCCAGATGTATGTGCCACCCTGTGCATATCGGGTTACGTGGGTGCTGGGGAATTGTACCCATGTCGTCAGGTCTCACAAGCAAGGCCCTTAACGGTTAGGCCATTTGTCCAGCCCCTGGAACAGTAAATTCTAATGTGGAATGTTATGCCCATCTGAACTTACAGTTACACAGAGAGGACAAAGAAATAGCACCAGAAAGACACAGAGATTTAACAACCTTGAATCCTTTTGGTGGAGGAACTAATCAAAGGATGTACTCCAAGAAAAATGAATTTTAAAAGAAATATCAAAAACAGTAAACAAAGTAATCACTAAAAGATATTAGTAAATCTGGATAATCATTGACTTAATAAAAACTTCACTCAGTAAATTGATAGAAGATGAAGGTAGAATGAACTAATGCTAGAAAATGATATGAAGGAACGGACAGTGGAGCATGGGCAAGTATTTGGGAATGAGAGCACACAGGGAATTGAAGGAGCTTTTTGCTAGCAAAACACAAAGAACACCGGCAGCTCCAACAGCAGGGAGGAAGTGAACAACAGGAAAAAGTGGCAGCAGCAAAAGGGAGAACTGGAGGAGAAAAGACGTTGATACCATTGTAGAAGAAAACATAAATCCAAACATTCTAAGTTGTTCCCTGTGTATAAGAATGACACTTAAAATGCCAGTAAGTTAAAAGTAATAGAGAAAGGTAGGCCCGATGTGGATTGAGTGTAAATGTCCCCCCATAAGCTTCCTCCTTAGTCTTCAGCAGGCAGAGCCCTCTGAAGGAGGCATGTCACTGGAGACAGCTCTTGAGAGTAGCCTCCTGTGAGGTCAAAGCCAGTTTGAGTTCTGGATGTTCTCTGTCTCTGCTGTGGTAGATGACGAAGTGAGCCAGCTTCCATGGTGAAGCTGTAAGTCTGAAAGAAACCCTTTCCTCTCATCAACTGCTTCTGGTCAGGTGTTCTGTCCCAGCAACGCAGTGCCTGGTGTGATGGTTTATGTTGGACAGGACCTAGAGTCACCTCAGAAACCAGCCTCTGGACCTGCCTGTGAGGAATTATGTTGATTAAGTTCATTAAGGTAGAAGGACTTAGCCAAACAGGGGAAGACACCATTTCATGGGCTAAGGTCCTGGACTGTTAAAAGGGAGAGAGCTGGCTGGAATCAAGGATTCATTACTCTGCTTCCTCACTGTGGGCTGAATGTAGCCAGGAACTGCCTCAAGCTTCTGCCAACCCAGCCCAGACCCAGCCAAGGGAAAAACTCGCCCACAGCTGGAAGTTTCCAAGGGGTCAGAGTGATCGTGGAGTCTTGATTCATATATCTAGAGAGCCGCTGGGGCCAGGCAATGTGTGGCAGGGTTGGAGGTACTGCAGCAGGTCTTGAGATTCCACTGCATGAAACTAGGAAGGAATCCTCAACTTACAATGGAGACACCAAGATGGAGATGCCATAGGCACAGAGCTAAAGTGTTGTTGGAGCCCAGAGTTCAGCATGCGCTCCAGATGCTGGGTGTAGAGCTTAAACTTTTATTAGAGTTTTGCCCTGCTGAGTTTTGGTCTTGTTTTAGAGCTCAGAGTTCAGAGATTCCTTTGAGTCTTAGAAGAGACTTTGGACTTTTCACCTCTGTTGGGATGGTGTTGATGACTATGAGGGCTTCTGAACTTCTGGAACTTAATGTATTTGGCTGTAGGAGATGGCCACAAGCCTGTGGAGACAACAGCGGAAGGTTATGGCTTTTGAAGTGCTGGTTGATCAGGGATGTACTGTGACAGTTTATGTCATCAACTGGACAAGACCTGGGAAATTAGGCTCCAGGCATGCCTGTAGGGGGTTATCTTGATTAGATTGAGGTGGAAAATCTATGGTAATTGTGGGCTTCATTATTCCCTGGGCTGCAGTCCTGGATTATATAGTAAGGAGATAGGTGGCTGAACATAAGGATTCATAAATCATTGTCTGCTTCCTCGCTGTGGACTCGATGTGACTACCTGCTTCAGGTTTCTGCCACCATGCCTTCCCCATCATGGTGGACGGAACCCTCAGACCATAAACTGATATGAACCCTTCCTTCCTTAAGTTGCTTCTGGTCAGCTATTTTGACGCAGCAAGGAGAAAGTAACTCACCTAGCAAATCAGTCATTTCTCATTTCAATTGTCTTGGGTTCCTGTCATGCTCGCCTCCAGCTAATTGTAATCCTCAAATTTAAATGAAGTTACATGACCAGCCTTCCTTCAAAACCCATCATACCTAGGATAACATGTAAAATCCCTAAGAGACTTTCTGATCCGTCCCAGACTACCTCTTGACTGCCTCATTCCCACCCCACTCTACACCAGCTGTCCAGTGGCTTCACACACTGATCACGTTCCCTTCAGGGTTCATGAGTCATCTCACATCTCTCTTCACATTTTATCTCTTAAGTGAAAACTTTCTGGCCCCAAGAGATTCTAGAAAATTGCCCCATTGCCTTCTTTCTGATTGCCTCCTCCTCCCCTCTAGCACGGAAATGCTGTCTGCCTACGAAGCAGCACTCACTAGAACTAAGCTTCTTTAGGTCAGCATTGATTATGATTACACTGCAGTTCCCAAAATGGTGACTGACCATGTGGCTATTCATATTTGTTGACTAGACATTTTATGTGCAGTATAATTTACCCTGTTTTGAAGAAGCAGTCCAAGTTTTTATATTTGTAAGTGGTGGAACTGGTATTGAATGAAATTAATAATGAAAATAAAACTACAGGCTGGAGCTCCAATAATCAGGAGCTGTAGTTCAAAGCACACTGGGTTTAAACAATCAGCTTATGTTATACTTCATTAGGGAGTTTTAGGAGTCTGAAACCAGGACATATTTGTAGTAAAGCTTCTGTTGAGCCAAAGTTGACAGAACTCTCAACAGAAGAAGGGAAAACCATAGTTATGGTAAAAGACTAACCACCAGTAAGAGGACAAATAATGACAGTACAATCTTTGAATTGCTCACTTTATAAACTCAGTGCACATGCTTTTCATACATTTAAAACATGAACATAAGTACATCATCTTCTAGACCACAAAGGAACAAAGTTATGCAGAGCATACATTTAACAAAACACCCAAGGCATTAATGAAAATTGTCTTACCCCATGAGAAAATGGCTGGGCATGGTGGTGCATGCCTGCCTTTAATCCCAGTACTCAGGAGACATAGGTACAGTTATAATTGGGAGTTCAAGGACACCCTGAAAATACAGAGTGAATTCCAGGTCTTGTTAAATGTATGCTCTGCGTAACTTTGTATTTTAGTCATAGCTTTTTCTGAGGCATCTTTTTATTGTTTTCATGTAATGTAAAATTGTTGGACCATCTTTTTTTCCAAATGTTAATGTATTTGACAGTAGCAGCTTCAGTAACCTAAAACCATTTTCTGTGTCAGTAAATTTTAAGCTTGTTGTAATTTTCTTCAATTTTAACTCTTAAATTTTTTTTTCAGTCTCAACTTTAACCAAACATCAGTGCATTACAAATTTAACCTTGATCAAACACTTTGGGCTTCAGCAGCAGAACATAGCCAGCCCTTACGTCAGTAGCCCAATTCCACCAACGTATTTTGTAGTCTTTTCTTTCTCTTAGAAAGTTCATAAGCCAAGCCTCTAACTATAATTTTTTTCTGTACTTAGCATTTTTAAACTCTCATCAGAATGGTCCATAATACTTGGCTTACCGCTCTGGAATGGGTCTTCAGTTGTAAGCGCCAAGTCCATGCCTGTTTCTCTAAAACACAAGTTCCAGAAGACCAAAATCTACATGGTCAGGTTCACCGCAGCAACATCTCACTGGTGGTTCCAGTTCTGTAGTAGTCAGCTCCATGCTGTTGGGATGAACTTTTAAACCAGGCACAGTTATGGAGGAAGGGATTTACTGAAGCTTACAGATGCTGGGGAAGTTCTGTAATGGCAGAAGCAGCCGGCCTCTAGGCAGAGAGAAAAAAATCCATCACCAATATCATAAACTGTCATGTGTCAGGAACTTCAGGCAAAGCTCAAGCACTTTATATCTTTTGTTAGAAATTTTAAATCTGTCCCTCACATTTTAGGATTGGACCCTAGGATCTGTCCACAGTAACACCTCTTCCAGCTAGCTGGCTAGAGATCTAAATTATAAGCTTCAGTAAAATTCCTGAATCATTCAAACTGCCACAACCAGAAACATTAGAAATATACTAAATTTCACTGATATTTAGGGAAATACTAATCTGCAAATTGAATGTACAGAATAGGTCCAAGTTTTTTGTTTTTCAAACATTTATTTGAGAGAGAGAGGAAGAGATAGAGACTGGGCACACCAGGGCCTCTAGCTACTACAGCAAATGAACTCCAGACACATGTGCTACCTTGTGCATCTGGCTTTTTATGGTGCTGGGGAATTGAACCAGGGTCCTTAGGCTTTGCCCACAGGTGTCTTAACCACTGAGCATTCTCTCCATCCCCTGGACCAGGTTTTATCCCATCTAATTGTTTCAAGAAATTAAAGCCAGATGATGACACTTAAGTGTTGAGGTAATGGGTGAGGAGTGCTCGCTCTCAGGTGCTAATTGTAGACTTGGAAATAGCCATAGCTTTGCTGGGCAGCTTGGCTTTATCTGATAAAATTATACCTTGAGCTCGCTCGCCACTCCTCACACTCTTCCAGCAACTCTAATTTGGCGCAACTGGATGGGGCCTGAATTTTGAACTTCTAAAAGTCTCAGGGAAATCTTACTTTGGAAGTTTGGGTAGCAGTGTAGTAGGATATTTTTCCCACGTTAAAGGTACTATTTTTTAATTTAAAGTTAGTTTTAAAAGGATAAGAGGTCTACTGAGTTAACAGAATAACAAGCAAACATAATAGTAATGGAAAAGTTCTGTGTGTATATGTAGATTTTATTTATTTTTATGTATATTATGTATATTTTATGTATATTGTAAAGATTACCACCCCCTAAAATAATCACTTGGAAGAAACATTTTTGCAGTCATCAGAAAGTAGCACTTGGTTTTGGCACAGAGTACTGTGTCTAAAATGTTAAATTGTTAGTAAACAGGATAATTATCTGGAACTTTAGCTTTATGATAATGGCAAGTTATACAGATCATTTATTCAGCCGATCTCTGAAGAATGCATTTGCAGTACTAAGAGTAAAGGGGAAAATGTAGAGACTTCACATGGTCTCCCCATTCCTACTGATACTGTTGTCAGAGGAAAATGCTGGCATGGAAGTGAGGCTTCCTTTGACCTACCTGTCCAGCCCGTCTCTGGATCCTTCCGGAAGACTTCCCTTCTTCCATTCCATTAAAGTATATGAACTGAGACTCCACTCGTGAGTCTCCTCTTTCTAAGTGGCTACATTCATAGCCCAGCTGAAATCCTAGCCCTGTGGGAAAGTGTTTTTCTTCTTTTTTAGAGAAAGAGGCAGATAGAGAATGGGTGTGCCAGGGCCTCTAACCACTGAAAACAAACTTCAGACACG
This sequence comes from Jaculus jaculus, assembly GCF_020740685.1. Taxonomy (NCBI): domain Eukaryota; kingdom Metazoa; phylum Chordata; class Mammalia; order Rodentia; family Dipodidae; genus Jaculus; species Jaculus jaculus. The sequence continues at coordinate 161,636,314 of NC_059105.1, forward strand.
TGTCACTTTGACCATGGTTACTGGAGATGTGAACCTGGGTGCAGCTGTGCCAACAAGTACCGTAACTGCTGAGCCTCTTTCCTCCCCTCCTCCCAGTTCTTGTGAATTGTGCCTCTTATTTTGGCTGTTTCATCATGAACGTTTATTTTGTGGCTTATTTTGTGTTCAACTATATAATACTGTCTTTCGTTGGTAAGTCTTGTCTGCTGAGATAATATAAGCTCCCTGAAGAGTGTATGGTGTCTCTGGAAACTGAATAGCACATAGTAAATCTTAAGTGAGACATCTGCTCAATCAGTAGATGAAATGTTTTCATTATAGAAACAGTGGAGTACCGTTCCAGCTTTTATTTATTGTTTTCTTTTTTTTTTTTTTCCATTTACTTTTCCAGTTTAGAGTGTTTATACCTTGGAGGAAACTTCATTAAAGAAATCCCACCAGAATTAGCAAATCTTCCTTCACTGAATTACTTGGTTTTATGTGACAACAAAATCCAAAGTGTGCCTCCTCAACTTTCACAGTGAGTAGTTTCAGACACTTCGGGTATGCACGAACATCCTTGGTTAGGAATTGCTGTCTTGTGTTCTCGCACCTTTTTTATATATTAAAAAGAATTAGGAGCACGCCTGTAACCCTAGCACTAGGGAGGCTCAGGCAGGAGGTTCTTAAGTTCAGAGCCATCCTGGGCTATCTAATGAGACCCTGTCACAAGAAAAGGACAAGGCAAAGAAGAAAGAATGAGGTAGTCCCAAAGAAAATAGTGTAATTATGGCTCTGAGGTTTGCTGTGAGTTGGATCATTTTTAGCACTATTTTTATGTGCTCTGGTCAGAATATTTATGTAGCTTGCTTTTTGTGGTCAAAAATAAAAAAAGAAAATAGAGTATTGAGCCAGGTGTGTGGCTCACACCTAGGCCCCCAGTTTAGGAGGCCGAGGTAGGAAGATGGCTCTGAGTTCCAGGAGCCTGGATGACGGGGGAGTTCCAGGTCAGTCTGGGATAGAATAAGACCCTGCCTCAAAAACAAACAAGACTGTTAATTTGGCATAGGTTTCACTGAGTTTTATGGGGCTTAGTAATTTTATATTCAATGTAAAATATTCTCAGCCTAATGAGGCTTAAAAAATTGCTGCTATTACACTTGAAATCTTTCCTTTTTGAGAGGTGTCTGCATGATAAAATATGCTTCCTAAAATCTTTAAATATAGCTCTTATCAGCTAGAACTTGGGAGTACTCTTTAAGTTTCTAAGTGCTTTAGGACTTAGGGCAAAAGTCTTTTCTGTATTTGCAGCTCTGAGCTAGTTTCATACCCTTTAATTTGCCTTCTGTTGATCTTAATCATTGGTTTGTTTTGTTTTTGAGGCAATCTCACCTTAGCCCAGGCTGACTTGGACCTCATTTTGTAACCCTGCCCCCACCTCCAGAATGCTAGGTTTAAAGGTGTGAGCCATCACACCCACCCCGACCTTAATCTTAGTTGTTCATTTTTATGGGATTCTCAGACTCTACCTATACATACATAAAAAATTCACACATTAATATAAACTTAACTTCCTTAGTAGCTGATTCACTCATTGCCATTGATGTCTGTATTACATTCACCCTAGGCTGCATTCACTTCGTTCCCTCAGTCTCCACAATAACTTGCTGACATACCTGCCTCGAGAGATCCTAAACCTTGTTCATTTGGAAGAGTTGAGTTTAAGAGGAAATCCACTGGTGGTTCGTTTTGTTAGAGATTTGACCTATGACCCTCCAACTCTGCTGGAATTAGCTGCACGGACCATTAAGATCAGAAATGTTTCTTACACTCCCTATGATCTTCCTGGGAATCTTCTCAAATACTTGGGTTCAGCCATCAATTGCCCAAACCCAAAATGTGGAGGTAAGTAAATCCATTGTTCATGTATTTATTCATCATCCCACTGGTTTTAAAATTTGATGGTGTGTCTTTTTAATTAGCTAAGACTTCTTTCAGAAAAGATTTCTCTGTGAGTGTAAACCACTAGTTGTTTAATAAGAATTTTTTAAATGTCTGAGTATCTTTCTTTTTTTTTTTTCAATTTTTTATTAACAACTTCCATGATTATAAAAAATATTCCATGGTAATACCCTCCCTCTCCCCACTTTCCCCTTTGACACTCCATTCTCTATCATATCCCCTCCCCATCTCAATCAGTCTCTCTCTTATTTTGATGTCATGATCTTTTCCTCCTCTTATGATGGTCTTGTGTAGGTAGTGTCAGGCACTGGGAGGTCGTGGATATCCAGGCCATTTTGTGTCTGGGGGGAGCATGTTGTAAGGAGTCCTACCCTTCCTTTGGCTCTTACGTTATTTCCACTACCTCTTCTGCAATGGACCCTGAGCCTTGGAAGGTGTGATAGAGATGTTGCAGTACTGAGCACTTCAGTCACTTCCTTCCAACACCATGATGCCTTCTAAGTCATCCCAAGGTCACTGCCATCTGAAAAGAGAAGGTTCTCTACCAAAAGTGAGAGTAGCATTAATATATAGATATGAACATTAAGAGATGTGCTTACTGGGCAGTTTGATAAGCATAGTATATACATTTAACCAGAAATGTCTGGGTGTCTTTCATGTGAAAGACATTTTCTTAGATTTACCTTTCTTTGTGTCAGTTACTCTTAAAAGATATGATTAAAATTGTATGAAAATAGGCTGAATGCATGCCCATTGAGTTAGAGCATCTGGAGAAGTTAAACAAATTATATAGGACAGAATGGTGAAAGTATCCTGAGAAATTCAAAATGCTATTGGAAATCAGAGGAAGTTGGATCCATTTAAGGAGTTCTGGAAAAGATGAGATGATTCTTGTGGGATGAGTTAGATTTTAATGAGTTAAGCTTGAAGATAGGAAACTTCAGGTGGAGAGCAAAATGGGTTGGATCAGTGATTGTTTGGTTTAAATGTTACAGTCAGAATAGTAGAAAAAGAAGCCTGAATGAATGTAAAGGGAGTAGCACTTGATGACTGATAATAGGGCATTTTATTTTGACTTTTTTTAAATATAAATTTTAATTTTATTTATTTGAGAGGAGGACAGAGAGAATGGGTGTGCCAAGGCCTCCAGCTGCTTCAAACAAACTCCAGATGCATGACCTACCTTGTGTATCTGACTTACATGGGTCCTGGGGAATCAAACCTAGGTCCTTTGGTTTTGCAGGCAAACCCCTTAAAAACCAAGCCATCTCTCCAGCCCTATCTTGGGTTTTTCATACTGCTTTTTAAGACATCCATTTTTTTCCCCCAATTTTTATTAACAACTTCCATGATTATAAAAAATATCCCATGATAATACCCTCCCTCCCCCCACTTTCCCCTTTGAAACTCTGCTCTCCACCATATCCCCTCCCTTAAGACATCCACTTTTACAGGTATACAAAAGGTTTAGTGTTGAGGATAAATGTAAACACTGAGGAAATATGTGTAGTAATAAAACTGGGTGAGATTTTCCAGAGTCTCAGGGATTGTGTCTTAAAACTATTATACAATCAAAACTGAAAAACAAGGACTAAATTCCTCAGAGACACTCATTAAAAAAAAAAAAAAAAAAAAGCTGGGCGTGATGGCGCACACCTTTAATCCCAGCAGGAGGGTGACAGAGGTAGGAGGATCGCTGTGAGTTCAAGGCCATCCTGAGACCACATAGTGAATTCTAGGTCGTCCTGAGCTAGAGTGAGACCCTGCCTCAAAAAAAAAAAAGAGAGAGAGAGAGAGAGATCTCTGGGCCTTTCTGACCATCTGCTCTTAAAAGCTGAGGCCGCAGGGCTGTGTCAGATGAAAGTGCTGAGTCTACATGGGTCTGTAGGGCTCCTTTCCTAAAGGACTCCTTTAGGTCAGAGTGTGAATAGCGCCCTTCTCCCCCCCTTCCTGGTTTGAGCTTAGTCTGCTTGCAGTCTACCCTTTGCTGGAAAAGGGGCTGGAGTGATGGCTTAGCAGTTAAGGCACTTGCCTGCAAAGCCAAAGTACCCAGGTTCTATACCCCAGTACCCACGTAAAGCCATATGAACAAGGGGGTGCATGTGTCTGGAGTTTGTTTGCACTGGCTGGAGGCCCTAGTGCACCCATTCTCTCTCTCTCATAAATAAAAATAAATTTTTTTTTTAGTTATCCGTTTAGAGGCTGGTTGTGATGGTGCACACCTTTAATCCAGCACTCAGGAGGCAGAGGTAGGAAGATCGCAGTGAGTTCAAGTCTACTCTGAGAGTGCATAGTAAATTCCAGGTCAGCCTTGGCTAGATTTAGGATTTCAGATATAAAATGAATCATCATTCCACATTCCCCCGTTTTTTTTGTTGTTGTTGTTGTTTTGTTTTGTTTTGTTTTGTTTTGTTTTTTTGAGGTAGGGTCTCTGTAGCTCAGGCTGACCTGGAATTCACTAAGTTATCTCAGGGTGGCTGCCAACTAACTACCTCTGCCTCCCGAGTGCTGGGATTAAAGGCACGTGCTACCACGCCTGGCTTCAGATTCTTACTTGAACCGTAAGTCAGAAGTAGTTTTATTTTCTGAGATGTCTTCTGTTTGTATAGCTAGAGAGCTTGAAAATGACAAGATGGTGTTGTATTATTTTGTCTCAGAAGTGCTCCATAGTTCCTTATTTGTTTTCAGGAAGCTAATACAGTTGTGGGAATGTATTTTGGCCTATTGGCTATATATATTTTGTATAACCATAAAAGGTTAATGAGGCCAGGCGTGGTGGCGCACACCTTTAATCCCAGCACTTGGGAGGCAGAGGTAGGAGGATCGCTGTGAGTTCGAGGCCACCTTGAGACTCTATAGCGAATTCCAGGTCAGCCTGGGCTACAGTAAGACCCTACCTCGAAAAACCAAAAAAAAAAAAAAAAAAAAAGGTTAATGAGGAAGTATTGGGGGGAAGACAAAAGTCATTATTTCTTTGATTAGACTACGTCTTTGTATGTTGAGACAGTAGTTGGGAAGCTTAGGTGATTGTGGTGATTCCTCTAGAGTCGGAAGAACACAGAGTTGTTGGGATGTACTGAAGCCATTGGATAGTGTTTGTGTGTGAGAAGTGTGCAGTGTTTTTCTAGGGACCACCTAGAGCCTGGAGGCCTGGCAGTCTTTGCCTTCCTCTTAGCCCTGGCCATAGTTACTTCACTAAATTTAAGAACCAAATGAAGCTGGGCATGGTGGCACACACCTTCAATCTCAGCACTCGGGAGTCAGAGGTAGGAGGATGGCCATGAGTTCGAGGCCACCCTGAGACTCCATAGTGAATTCCAGGTCAGCCTGGGCTAGAGGAGACTCTACCTTGAGAAAACAAAAACAAAAACAAAATCCACAAATAAGCTGAATACCAGGCTTTCTATTTTTATTTTTTTTATTGACAACTTCTATACTTACAGACAATAAACTATGATATTTCCCTCCCCTATTTTCCCCCTCACAACTCTGCTCTGCATCATATCCCCTCCCTCTCTCTCAGTCTCTTTATTTTGATGTCATCGTCTTTTTCTGCTATTATGAGGGTCTTGTGAAGATATGCTAGGCACTGTGAGGTCATGGGATATGGAGGCCAGTTTCTGTCTGGACAGTTACATGTAAGGAGTGGTGCCGCTCCGTTGGCTCTTACATTCTTCCACCACCTCTTCCGCAATGGACCCTGAGTCTTAGAGGGTGTAGTAGAGATGTTTCAGTGCTGAGCACTCCTGTCTCACTTCTTCTCAGCGCTGTGTTGCCTTTTGGGCCATCCCAGTAGTTACCACCATCTGAAAAGAGAAGCTTCTTTAACCAGAAGTGAGAGTAGCATTAATATACGAGTATGAACATTAAGTGTAGTGCTTTCAGGGCAATTTGGTGAGAGTAATATATGCATTTATCCAGACAAGAGCAGGCTTTATACATACCCTGTGGCTCATAACCTCCCCTGCCATAGGCTTTTGATTAAGTACTCAGTACCAGGTATATATTCCCTCCCATAGAGCGGGCCTCCAGTCCAGTTAGAGAGCAGCTGGTTTCCTCAGAGCACGCATGCCACTATTGCATCCATTCAGTCACTTGGCCTATCTGGCCAAACTTGAGGCTTCCAGTGTCCACTGTTTTCACTGCTGATGCTTCTGTCTCCCATGGGGCTGCATGTGCAGATTTTTCCAGCTTACAGTTGGCTGGTCTACAGGGAGAAGGATTTCAAGCTGAATACTAGTTTTTAAAAATTATTTTTATTGACTTGCATGTGTGTTTGTCAGGGTCTCTTACTGCTGCAAATGAATACCTTTGGCTGACTTTTTGTGGATAGCTAGGGGCTTGAACCCAGGCTGGAAGGCTTTATAATCAGGCACTTTTTACTTCAGAGCCACCTCCCTAGCCCCATGAGTACTAATTTTAAACTACTAGGTAAAATTTGATTTTCTATGTGAAAAAAGTGACATCAGTGAATCAGCATTTAGAACCTGCATACATGTAAGATGGTGTTTGGTTTCTTTTAGTTTTGCCCTTTGCAGTAGGTAAGAATGGAGCCAGACGTGGTGGCACACACCTGTATTCCCAGCTCATGGGAGGAGGAAGGAGGAGGATGAGGAGGTCAAGGCCTGGTTAGCCAGTTCAAGGCCAGCCTGTGGGGCAATGCCAAGGAGATGGCTTGAGGGATGGAAGGAGGATACTTTGGGTATCCTCTAATCTGCATTAGCCACTGGTCCCCAAGTTCCTCAAAGAAAAGATGGAAAATAAACAGTGGCCTTTCTCATTCAGCTGTATGATAAATCTCCTTTCTCCTAGCAGCCAAACTTCCATGTCTGCAACTCTGTGTGCTGTGCTGTGTGTAGAAGGGACCATTACTTCAGCTTCTGAGTCACACAAAAAAGAAAACTTTTTTTTTATTTCTCCAGAATACTTAAAAGGTGTTTTTTTTGTTTTTTTTTTAAATAAAAAAGCCTCCCTGCGTGTAGTGACGATGCGTGTTCCTTGTAGGAGTGTACTTCGACTGCTGTGTGAGGCAGATTAAGTTCGTGGACTTCTGCGGCAAGTACCGCCTCCCGCTCATGCACTACCTGTGCTCGCCCGAGTGCTCCTCGCCCTGCAGCTCCGCCCCGCCCAGCTCCACGTCGCAGAGCGAGTCCGACTCGGAGGACGAGGCCAGCGTCGCCGCCCGCCGCATGCAGAAAGTGCTTCTGGGTTGAGCAGCAGTGGGGTGTGAACTATTCAGACAGAAAACGGAGCCAAGATGACTCAAAGGGGGACCAGCTTGAAGTTGACTGAAACCTTACTGTCTCCCTGCCAGCGCAGGGAGTAACGTGGGGGATTCTGTGTTTCAGCAGAAACGAGTCCACGCAGTGTTTGCAGTCTTTGCATATTACTCACTCAGATTGGCAGTTCAGACCAGCAGATTTTAATTTCTACCCAAGGCTTTTTCTTTTTCTTTTGCTCCCCACAGACTGCATTCTCTCCCTGCAGGCCTCCCAAAGGAGGGCAGGAACGGTGGTTGATGGCATGTGGCACTTGCAGCAGAGCAGCGTAAGGCTCGGGGAGAACGCCGCGCCGCCTCCTGCGGGCTCCGCTGCTCTGCAGTGAAATTGCCCCAGTGTCGAACTATAGAAATGATCCCCGAAATCAGTGTAGTCTTTTTTACTCAAGCATGGCAAAATGGTATGTTCTTAAGAACAGTGCTGTGAGAGGCCCTAAGTGTAACATGTGGCAGTTGAGATGAAGAAAGTAAGGCGATTGTCAAAGCTCTACTGTAATGACGCCAGGGCTGTCCTGGCTCAGCCTGAACACTGTATGCCCCACGGGTAGAATAAGGCCCTCACCTCCTGTCTCCCCGTGTCCAGTGCAGGCCTACTCACACAACTCACACGTGTTCCGTGGGACTCAGCCTCTTACCAACGAACGGCGATAGGAAGGTGTATAACTTAAGAGGGGTATTTAGCTTTTCAGCCCTTCGTTCTGTGTGATTATTGTAATCTTATGCAATCCATCAGTGCCTTAGTCCTAGTGAGAATGCTGAAGCTTACTCAAGAAGCAGTTTCAAAGCAGCTTACAACCTAATGTACTATGCAAAATACTTTAAACCAGGCTTTAGCAGAGCTGAGTCCATGGCTGCCGTCATCTTCTGGTTTTGGTTTAACCGTGTCGTGATCCCTTATAGGCAGAGCACTTGATCTATCTTTATATCTTAAATTCACTGAATGAGAAAAATGTCCAGACATGGTGGTCCATGCTGTAATCTTAACACTTGGAGGTAGAGGCAGGAAAGTCAGAAGTTCAAGGGCAGCCACCTAGTTTGTCTGGGGCCAGCCTGGGCTACGTGAGACACAGTCACAAAAAAAGGAGGAAAAATTGTAGTTAACTGATATGTCTCCTGTGCTAGTATTATATACTGAAGTGTGACTCTGTCTACAGCTACTGAAAACCAAGTATAATTAGAGAAACATGATAGTGAAACCAAGTGTAATGGTGGTCATTATGTTCATGGGCACAACAGAATATATGCAGTAGAATGATTCCTAGAGCTAGCTTAACTGTAGAACACTTTCAGAGTAGTGTATTGATAAAATAGGAAAAAAGCATTAAGTATGTTGTATGCTTAAAGCATAGGAGAAAAATGGTTATACAGATTACCATTAGAAATTCCAAATTTTTATTAACTAGTGGGATATACAATTACAATTAAATACTATTGCAACTATAACTTTATTAGAAAATATATATTTTTCTAGTACTTACTAGATTAACCAGCTATAATATGAAGGCTATTGATAGATGTTAAATGTAGGGTCTTAGGTAGTATTAGAATATGTGATGATCTCTCAAAGGGCACACTTTTTTTTTTTTAACAGCACACTTTCTTAAAAGCCAATTGTATTATATTTGTGTGTGTTGGGTGTTTTTTTTTGTTTGTTTGTTTATGTATGTGAGTTTTTATTGTAGCGGAAAATAGAGTATAGGGTAGTTCAGGGTATGTCTGTGTTTATTTGTGTTAATTCATGAAACATGAGAGTTTCATGACTGCAGTTGTGAAACGCTGCTATAGTGAACCCCTAACCTTCCCCTTGTAATAGTGTAGTAAGACGATTTTTTTTTTGATTTTTACTTTTTTCATCTATCAATTTGATCTGTTTCTTGTACTTAACATGATAGAAGTAATAAAGCCTGCGCTTACTTCTTCAAGTGAGCAGCAAGCTACTCATGTAAAACTAGGACAGATGACTTAGGCAGTAAGTATGTGTCAAACTTAAAATACTTTGTAATTTAGTAACTTAGTTAATGTTATGTACTTTGTAATTGAGTAATTTAGCTAATGATACACAAAATATTTTCACTGGAGGGTTTTACATGGTTCTACTTCTTGACTGTCCATGTGACCTTACAGCCTGAGTGATCTTTGAAGAATTTAGTCTTTGTAAGGGAAATTGGTAGGAATGTAAGTATAGCATTTAATCTAACACATCTTTTCCTGCTTCCTAGAAAGGAGGTATATTGCTTGATCTTTTACACATGTAAATAATTTCAACCAGAGACATTTTCTTACCTGTGCCAGGTAGATGTATACTATAGTGTTAGCAAAATGTTTGTCATGATCTTTATATGTGTAGGTAAAACAAGTCTCTGTGAGCATTTCTTATTTTTTTTAACTTTTTGGGGGGGTGTTGTTGAAGAAGGTGGGTGCTGGGGTAGAACCCAGGGCCTTAGCACATGCTAGGCAAGCACTCTGCCACTGACCTTCACAGTGCCAACCTATAATTAGTAGATTTTAATGAAATCTATTTTAGCTATTTTGCCTTCATTGTTTTATTTTACTTTTTTTTTTTTTTTTTTCCTGAGGTAGGGTCTCACTCTAGCCCAGGCTGACCTGGGACTCACTCTGTAGTCCTAGACTGGCCTTGAACTCACAGTGATCCTCCTGCCTCTGCCTCCCAAGTGCTGGGATTAAAGGCGTGTGCTGCCACTCCTGGCTTTTTTTTTTTTTCTTTTAATATCATCTTTGACCCCAGTAACGTCTAAGATTGTCCTTGTTCCTTTCTGTACTTCTTTCTTAGTGACTATAGAAATTAACCAGATGAGACAGGTATGGTAGCGCATGCCTTTAATCCCAGAGGTAGAAGGAGACCCTACCTGGAAAAAACAAAACGGGGAAAGAAAAAAAAAAAAGAAAGAAATCAACCAGATGAAGTAAGATGTAAGGGACCTAACCACCTACAAAGACTGATCAGCTCTGAATGTCAGAGAGCAGACCATGTATTTAAATTGCTAATGTGTTTATCTAGCTAAAGAACTTTCATTGTTCTTTGTTTGGTTGGTTATTTTTTAAGATCTGATTTAAAAGCATCACTGAGAAGATTAAAGCAGGAGAACTGCTGTAAGTTCAAGGCTAGCTTGAGCCAGGAGTCCCAGGCCACATAGCAAAACCCTGTCTCAAAACAGGGGGTGGGGCTGGGGAAATGGCTCAGCAATTAAGGCATTTGCCTGGGAAGCCAAAGGACCCAGGTTCGATTCCCCAGGACCCATGTTTGCCAGATGCACAGGGTGGTGCACGTGTCTGGAGTTCGTTTGCTGTGGCTGGAGGCCCTGGCGTGGCCATTCTCTCTCTCTCTCTCCCTTCCTATCAGATAAATAATTTTTAAAAAAATCCATGCACAGAGTGTTAATACGACTATATGTAGAAGGAGAGCTGATACTTGCAGGTGGACTGGGTTTGTTGTACATTCTTAGCAGTCTCTACTGCTGGAGTCTGATTCTCTCAGCAAGCCAAAGTGAGCCAGAGAGCTAGCCGTGGGACTTTAGGAAATAAGATTAGCTAATACAGTATTGATCCTTAGCACCAGGGACTGATGTAAGACCAGCTGATCATGGTTCTTGGTGATCTCTATTGAGCAAGGAGGGGGGGTACAGGCAAAAGTGGCTGTTCATGTTTTGTATCTTTTCTGGTTTTGTTTTATTCTGTGTTTTTGGGACAGGGGCTGGCTATATAGCCCAGCCTGGCCTTGACCTCATTATCTTCCCATCTCGGCCTCCCACCGCCGGAATCACAGGTGTATACCACCTTGCCTAGCTCTATCCCTTACTTTGTGCCAAAGGGGTCTCTTCTAAAATTTTAAAGTTAAGGTGCCAATTTTTAAAATGCATTGTAGATTGTACCTCAGATCACAGAGTTTTGGCGTTAGTGTAAGTAAAACTGGAGCTGCGCAGCATATTGCAGACCGGTTCCAGAAGACTGGTTTAAGTTGACACAAAGGTGAAGGAAGAGGGCTTATTGGAATGTGACAAGAAAGAAACCTTTAAGAGCCTTAGAGGGCTGGAGAGATGGCTTAGCGGTTAAGCGCTTGCCTGTGAAGCCTAAGGGCCCCGGTTCGAGGCTCGGTTCCCCAGGTCCCACGTTAGCCAGATGCACAAGGGGGCGCACGCGTCTGGAGTTCGTTTGCAGAGGCTGGAAGCCCTGGCGCGCCCATTCTCTCTCTCCCTCTACCTGTCTTTCTATCTGTGTCTGTCGCTCTCAAATAAATAAATAAATAATTTAAAAAAAAAAAAGAGCATTAGAGAGAGGAAGGAGTTGTCACAGATATCCCCCAAGCCACGAAAGCTCTTTAGGTAATAGTGCAGTATTTTTACAATTCACTAAATACACTAATGACTACCATCTAAAAGCCTTTATAACTAAACTGATGCGATTTCTGCTGCTTGGAGGCTGTCCACATCCCTTCGTAATGGAGAGACAGCAAGTCACAGGATTTCCTTAACAGCCGGTCTTAACTTCCCAAAGCAGGGAGGCGGTGGCACCTTACTCCCCTGGAGTTGGTAGTGTAGCAGGTAGCCTTGGTTAATGTTTCCCTACACTAAGCAAACAATGAAAATAAGTTTGACCTTTTGAAGTATTTCGCAGTAGCCATTTACATGTAGAAAAGGAACAGCTACTCTACACAGGATTGCTTGTAGACAAAACTTACCAGTTGTAGTATGCATATAAAAGTATTTAGCTGCATTTAATTAAAAGTACCTAATCGGTACCTAAGCGATCATGCAAAAGTCGGCATCTAATCATGTCAGTTATTACTTATGTAGTCTAATATGATGGGCTTTTAGGTTGTGCTGAGCCAGTGTGTCATTTTTTAGCCAGCGTGAAGGATAGTAGTGCATAGTTCTCATTCCTTCTGCATAGAAACGAACGTCACCCTCAGCGTCTTCTACAGTAAGCTTTCAGCCATATATAATAATGAGTTTAATAACGTGCAATTTTATCTTTGCATCATAGTTGTGATCATTTTATATTTGCTATGCCATTTGTGGTCAGAAAGTACGTGCTTTAAGTCCTCCATTCTAGATCCAAAACTTGGGGAACTTTATCACTCAGTCAGTTGATTGTGATGGCCTTGTGTTCTTTTACATTGGACATGGAGGAGAACGATTCATCCGAAGAGAATCCTTTGTCTAAACAAGGCCTGTTGTGTGAGTGTAGGGCTTCTGGGGGCGGGGGGGAGAACCTTAATCACACGTACTGATACACAGGAGGTCAAAGCCATAAGAATCAAGGTTCCTGGAAATAAAATCAGTGAAAAGGCATATTTTCTTAAAATATGTATCTTTAAAATGTGTGTTTTCCACCAAAGGATAACAGCAATTCCTAACCTGTTTCTTAGTTACCGCACCATAGGAAGGTACTCTCATGTTGAAGTCTAGTGTGTGTCTCATCACTGGTCTTTATAATATAGAACAGATCAAAGGAGAATCTCCAGTATCATCATGTGCAAATGCCTCCATTCTCTTTGTGTTTTTGGTGCATATCTGCTAAGAAATAATTTTTTTTAAATTCACTAACAAATGTTGCCAATATTCACAAGATAATCATCATTTGGGTGCTGCTAAACTTTTACCTAGTATGTCAGGCTCATCAATTGGTGTAAGAGAATGCAATCAGTCAAGTATATATTAAAATGTAAAGATATAAGTAAAACAATGTAGTAGTTTAATGAAGATTGTTTACATAACTGCTATACCAGAAAGCCATGGTGGAAACCCATCTGCATCCACAAGAACATACTTTGTTCTTCTGGCTGTAAATAAGTTGGATCAAACTGTCTTATTCACAATTCCAGCCAGGGGAAGGAACTAGTATTGAAAGACATAATGGCCAATTCTGTCTATAACTGATGTTTAGGAAAAAGCACTTTTCACTGTTTTAAACTGTCAAACACTGATTTGTGAGAGATAATATTAACCTAAGCAGTCACTTTACAACTCATGTTGAGACTTGGGTTGAGGTGTTATATTCTGAGCACATGTTATATTCATGGAAAACAAAAATATGGGAGAACCTTCTAAAAGAACCAGTATTTCAACTGTATAATGTTGGGGACTTCAAAGTAGCAACAAAGGATGCTGAAAATGTGTTACTTTTACTTTGGTCAAAATTTTTATGATCCAATTTCTTAAAATTTTGTATTTTCAGTCTTGGAATTAGGAATATCTGTATGGATATATACATAATTAAAAGTGTAATTCTGAAATATTCAATAACTAAATTTGTTTTCCGGAAAACATCTAGTTTATTGTATCCAATTTACATATTACATTAATCTGGCAAATGTCCTAAAAACAGTGTTTAAGCTATTTTAGCTTCTTTCCCTCTCCCTCAGGACATAAAAAAAGTGATCTTATATTAAACCGTATGTAGCCTCCTGTGAATTTTGCCTTATTAAACATTTGTGCCTTACTTTATTAAATTGTTTTATTGGAATCCAATTCTGTATTTTGAAAAGTAGCATTTTATTTCTAAGCAAGCATTTACTTTTTAAGAAAAGTCTAAAATCTTTACAATGCCTGTAATTGTTATATCATTGTTTATCTGTTGAATTTATATAATATACAAATCCATAAATTAAGCATGTATTTGCATTTATTGTATTGCTCTATGCAAGAGATACAAGATGAATTGGAACGTCTTCCCGAGGTGCTGGAGAGAGGGCTCTGTGGGTAAGTGCTTGCTGTGCAACCATGAAGATCAGAGCTGCTCTCTCCAGGGCTGGGCCCACGCCTGTAACCCCAGCACTGGGGAGGCGGAGACACAGACTCTCTGTCTAGCCAAATCAGTGAGTTCTAGGTTCAGCAAAAGATCCTGTCTCAGAAAAAGGTGGCGAACAATGAGGAAGACTCCAGTGTTGACCCCTGAGCTCCATGTGTATGCATGGCTGCACTCTTGCAAGAATTCCTCACTGCACTATAGTTCTCCAGTCTCAGCAGACCTGTGCTATTGATTATATTAGACCATGCTGGAAGAAGAAACTGGGGAGATGGTCTTGCTGCCTAAGGTCAGTCACATCTTGTATCTAGTCCAGAATCATAATCTCAACCTAAAACAATCTAGAACTAAGACCATGATATCACAGCACTTCACATCGCTCTTGCTTAGTGTCATTAGAATCCAGAATGTGGAAGAATTTTGTGGTTGGCTATGAACTTCATTTGTTAAACAGTGACGTTTGTTTGCAAAGTATTAACGTTTCAAGTATGTTAAAAATTAAGAAACTCAGCTCTCCCCTGGTTACTACATAGATGGGTTTTTTAAAAGATTTTATTTTTATTTATTAATTACAGACAGAGAGGAAGAGAGTGTGTGTGAGAATGGACACGTCAGGCCTCTAGGCACTGCAAACGAACTCCAGACGCATGCGCCACCACATGCATCTGGCTTACATGGGACCTGGAGAACTAAGCCATCTCTCCAGCCCTATAGATGATTTTTTGACATGAGGCCCAGAGATTGAGGGGACAAGAGCAAAAAAAGTGTGTGCACTAGATGATTTTTTTTTTTCTTTTTGAGGACAAACTGTTCTCAGAATTAAGAAGGAAATATTCAAAAAAATAGTCTTAACTTTAGATATCAAGTAGCCAAAACATTTCAGGACAAAGTGTTAAGTCTTCGACATCTTGGGGATACCAGTTACTTCCAACTTCAGAGCAATTTTTCAGCTTTCCTTAGCACATTAGTGCTAGAAGTCTTTAGTCTGAAAAGTAAAGAGAAAAGAAAGCTTGAAACATGGAGAGACTCCCAAGTGGCTTGATCTTGAGTGTCAGCTTCTAGATTTCCAGTTCAACATTGTTCCCACTGTAGAATGCTGTTTCCTGTAATTGGCATGTTGTGGTAGGAAATCAACCTAATTGGAGCTGCACAGTAATTGGCTTACCAGTATCGCTTATCAGGAGATGGGGGAGCTTAGGTATGAGGAAACACCTGGGTAGCTTTTCACACTGCACAGTGAAAGCCTGCATGCCTTAATCCTTGGGACAGAACTAATACGAGAGTTGGTGAAATTTGTTGGTGTTCCTTACTTAGCAAAACCATCTCCCTCCTTAAGTTTGAAATAAATTGACAGGAACTTGAGATAGGAATCAGTCAGTGTTATCAAATAAGAATTGAATGTCACCCATCAAAGCCACAGGCCTCCCCTGCAGTGATTCACTCCGCAAGGCAGAGCAGAACTCACGACTTCATTTAAGAGAGAAAGAGGCAGATAGAGAGTGGGTGCGCCAGGGCCTCCAGCCTCTGCAAACGAACTCCAGACGCGTGCGCCCCCTTGTGCATCTGGCTAACGTGGGACCTGGGGAACCGAGCCTCGAACCGGGGTCCTTAGGCTTCACAGGCAAGCGCTTAACTGCTAAGCTCTCTCTCCAGCCCAGAACTCACCACTTTGAACAAGCATATTCAGAGGGCCATAGGTCAAATCTTAAGCCCCTGAAGGTTGCCCTATGAAGAAATCTGCACCAGTTACCTGGAGACTTCGACCATCCAAGCAGATGAATCAGTCTCTTCTCACCAGAGATGAAAAAGATGTACTGGGCAGCTGTTCTCAGGGCTCTAGAGTCCAATTATCAAGGGAGGTTTTGACACGTAAGAGTCAGGTCTCATCTCCAGGTCGCTTTAACCGGGTCTGCGAGGTTAGACTCCGGCTCTGGGTTGCAGAAGCTCCCGGTGATAACTTGGTTGCCTTGCAAAGCTGAAGCAAAATTTCCCTTAGGACAACTTGAAATTGTTGGAGTAATTTTTTAAGCAAATGCACAAATGGGACCAAAATTAAGAAGCAATTTGCCTAAATGAGTGACAGAGTTAGGTGGGGGTCTAGTTTGGCACCTTGCTAATCCAGTGCTCTCTGTATCAGTCACTTTTTTCTGAACTGAAAGTATTAAGAGTGTGAGGTAGGGGCTGAAGATATGGCTTAGCAGTTAAGGCACTTGCCTGTAAAGCCAAAGGACCCAGGTTCAATTCTCCAGGACCCATGTAAGCCAGATACACAAGGTGGCACATGCATCTGAAGTTCATTTGCAGTGGCTAAAGGCCCCAGCATACCTTTATCTTTTCTCTCTCTCTCTCTCTCTCTCTCTCTCTCTCATAAATAAATAAATAAATAAATAAATAAATAAATAAATAAATAAATAAAAAGAAAAAAGTGTGAGGTAGTATATTCAGGTGAACTGGCCATATCAAAGTCACGTGTAGCAACGTTGTTCCAGCAAACTCTAAAAGCATCAAAAATTACCTCAGAGAAAAATACACAGCAAACTTCAAGCAACAATGGCAAATAGGATATTTCCAAGAAAGATAAGGGAATAGTTCTGCCTAGGCGACATTACAGTTGACCCATCAACAGATTCCCATGACAGGAAGATACAACTCAACCCATGATGTCAGTGTGCAGCTTTGAAACAAAATAGTCATTCTTATTTCTCTTGAGGCAGCAACCCATAAAAGAAAGGCATGTGATAATTGACCAATGGGTGGGAATGAGCCAAAAGTTTTTATAAGCAGTATGTCTAATTTTGCCTTCGTTTAGTATACCTCAGCTGTGAGGCTAAATGATTCTTTTCCTGTTAAACCTGAACAATAATGCCATCTTAGGACTTCTGTAAATATGGGGAAGGTTTGAATGGGAAAGTTGCTTTGTGTTGTCATGGAAATCTGCAGAAAAGAAAATGTTCTTAAAATGTCATGAATATTTTTTTCCCCTTCAAATAAGAGTTTGTAATGTTACTTAAGGTCTGGGGAGATTGATGCTAAGCAGTTAAAGGTACTTGCTTGCAAAGCCCGTCAACCTGGGTTCAGTTTCCCAGTAGGTATATAAAGCCAGATGCACAGTGATTCAGGCATCTGGAGTCCACTTTGCCCATATGCTCTCTCTTTTCTCTCTCAAGTAAGAAGAAAAGTGTTACTTGAGAGTTTTAAAAGCTGAAGTAGGGACTGGGGAGATGGGTCAGTGGGTAAGATCACATGTTACGTTGTACAAACCTGAAGGGCTGAGTTTGATACCAAACACCTATGTAAAAAGCCACACACCAGTCCTGCACATGCATACATTATACATGCGCACCACACATGCAAAAAAAAAAAAAAAAGCTGAAATTAATAAGAAGACAGAATAGCCGGGCGTGGTGGCGCACGCCTTTATTCCCAGCACTTGGGAGGCAGAGGTAGGAGGATCGCGGTGAGCTTGAGGCCACCCTGAGACTCCATAGTAAATTCCAGGTCAGCCTGAGCTAGAGTGAAACCCTACCTGGGGAAAAAAAAAAAAAAGACAAAATAACTTCGTGAAAATGAGCTTGCCTTTTTTTTGGTGCGGGGGGGGGGGGTTCAAGGTAGGGTCTCGCTCTAACCCATGCAGACCTGGAATTCACTATGTAGTCTCTGGCTGGCCTTGAATTCCCAGCAATCCTCCAACTTCTACCTCCCTTGCCAGTGCCTGGATTGCGGCAGAGAGAAAGGGTCATTAGACTGCAGACATTGACCGCTTAACCACTGAGCTATCTTCCCTGCTCCTCCTTCCTCCCTACTTTGTAACCTTAGCAATGACCTCTGGGGTTTTTCCTAACATCAAAAGTCTACAATTAACTGTGCCCAAAAGCTCCTTTCTATTTCTGTAGCTCTCAAATTTGTAAACTCTTGTATCACTCCACACCCTTTTTCAGTCATTTCTATTTAGGTCTTTTTAATCTTTCCTCCTAAACCAGTGCATATGCAGCCAGGGTTAGAGTTAGTGGGATAATGAGAACTTTACCCTTGATGTACAATTAAAATTCCACCCTTTTATGTCACTTCCAGGGCATTAGTGTAAGGCTGGCAGATGGCAGCTTTGAAACAAAATAGTCATTCTTATTTCTCTTGAGGCAGCATCCCATAAAAGAAAGGCATGTGATAATTGACCAATGGGTGGGAATGAGCCAGATTATTAGATGCCTGGGACATAATTATATTTTGACCTGGTATGTCACAGCAATTTCTCTCTAGTGGTAAGCAAAGGAATCAAAGGCTTAACAGTGAAAGCTTGAGAAGTCTTTACCACCTACGCAAGTGGGCAACCCAACCATTGGGTTAAGCACCTATGTGTAAAGGCCTCAGAGATGATTTCACTTGGTTAGTAATTCTAAAGTTTAACACTCGTCACTGGGAGAAGCGTTTCCTAAGGTTCCTATGACTCGTGCCAACTACCTTAGATATGGAGGCGACTTTTGGAATTACTTTTGCTCACAAACAGGCACAAACTGGAGTGTGGCCCTGTGATTACGTGTGTGCTTCTTGAATTATTTTTGGATCTTTGATTCCAAAGTGTTGACTCTCGCAGCCGGGTGTGGTGGCGCACGCCTTTAATCCCAGCACTCGGGAGGCAGAGGTAGGAGGATCGCCGTGAGTTCAAGGCCACCCTGAGACTCCATAGTGAATTCCAGGTCAGCTTGGGCTAGAATGAGACCCTACCTTGAAAAACCAAAAAAAAAAAAAAAAAAAAAAAAACACCACTGTGAAATGAACACGTTCGGGAATGGTGCCACCCACAGTTCCTACATCATGTTCGTAGGACATCCACGAGGAGGAAAACGGGGCCGAGCTCTGTGCACATGAATCCCAAGTCCAACAACGGGAACTGTGGTCAGGGAGAGAGGGCACTTGAAATCCATTAACGAGGACTTTGGCACCAGACAGGGAACCTTTCAACCTTGGCTCTATGAAGCTGATGGGGGTAGAAGGGCTGTCATATCTAGAAAGAGGAAGGAGGTCAAACTGCTTTCCAGCCCTCACTGATGATGTGTTCTCCACGACTGACCCTGGGCCATGTTAGTGATTAACCCTTGAACCGCAATGAGTTATGAACTCATCTATAAGTGGCCATGCAAATAAATATACGCACGAATTGTGAGCTTTTTCCAGAGATGATTCTCACACAAATTTACACACACACACACCCTATGCAAATATTCACATACCCATAGATTACAGTTTAATCACTGAACACAGAAAACAGGATGTGTGTGATATTTTCACCTGGATCATACAGGGATTAATGGGGCAGTGCTGGGACCACTGTGCTAAAGGATTGCTTTTTTTTCTTCCTTGAGAGATATAGGGAAAAACCATCCCACAATAAAGACCATGTACGTGACCTGACCTAAAGTAGATGCCTGCTAATCATTAGTGAGCTGTCATCACAAGCAGAGCAGTTTTCCTGTATGTGCCCTTCAGTACCTGGACTAAAGGTACCAAGCATCTGCAATCTCGTTCTCTCTCTCTCGCTCTCTCTCCTCTTTTTCTCCCCTCCCTCCCTTCTTCCCCAGAAACATTAAGACAAGCTTAGGCAATCATTTATACAGAAACAGGCCTCCTGGGTGTGCAGCCTCATAAAATTGGACAGGCAGGAAGTTGAGGGTGTCATTTAGACACAGACACTGATTTAGGAACTCCTTTGTCACTAAAAAGCAGTCTTAAAGACAGAGGGGAACATCCCCGAAGGTGTCGGGCACTGCCTTCTTTTTCTTCCTTTTCATTCCCTTCTGATTCTTTCTCTTCATCTTCTCTTGCCCCTTGATTATGATCATATAGTCACTGAACTGGGCTCGGAGGATATAAGAGGTGTAGTGACTTCCAAGGACCCAACAAGTGGTTGAGAACTAGAAAACCAAGACAGCAATGTGAGCACAATTGTCTTCTCTCCAGTCATTAGTCAAATGGCCACTAAGGCCACTGAGTATATAAGGCTGTGAGATTCTGAATGCAGAATAGAGAAAGCATGCCTCTCTCTCTCTCTCTCCCTCTCTCTTTCTCTCTCTCTTACTCTTACTTTCTCTCTCTTTAAAAAGAAACCTAACCAGTCAATAGATAACCGTAACAGAGATAGAAAGATGAGAGAGAGGAAGAAAAATGGTAGTGAGCAACTAAACTTGTAATGAGATCAGTATAGAGATAACAGAGCTAAAATATAGATCTGGAATATGAAAGCATAAAAAACAATGTGGCCAGGAGAGATGGCTTAGTGGTGAAAGGTGCTTGCTTATAAAGACTGGCAGCTCAGGTTCAAATCTTTAGTACCTACATAAAGCCAGAGTGGTACATCCACCCGAAATTGGTTTGCAATGACAGGAAGACCTGGTACACCCATTCTTTGACTATCTATCTGTCTGTCTGTCTGTCTGCCTATCATCATTTAACTCTATCTCTGCTTACAAATAATTTTTTTTTTTTTTTTTTTTTTTTTTTTTGGTTTTTCAAGGTAGGGTCTCACTCTAGCTCAGGCTGACCTGGAATTCACTACGTAGTCTCAGAGTGGCCTCAAACTCATGATGATCCTCCTACCTCTGCCTCCCAAGTGCTGGGATTTAAAGGTGTGTGCCACCATGCCTGGCTTAAAATATTTTTTAATAGTAAGAATAAACCATGTTTATTGCTGCTCAATTTATAATAGCTGGAAAATGGAACCAGTCTAGATGTCCCTCAACTGATGAGTGGATAATGAAGATGTGGCACATTTATACAATGGAGTTCTACTCAGCGGTAAAGAAAAATGGAGTTATGAAATTTGCAGAAAAATGGATGGACCTGGAAAGGATTATACTAAGTGAGGTAACCCAGGCCCAGAAAGCCAAGCGCCACATGTTCTCTCTCATATGTGGATCCTAGCTACAGATGATTGGGCTGTGCGTAAGAATGAAAATACTTAGTAGCAGAGGCCAGTAAGTTAAAAAGGAGACATAAAGGGAAGAGAAAGGAAAGGAGGAGGATACTTAATTAGGTTGATATTGTATATATGTAATTACAATGATTGTAATGGGGAGGTAATATGATGGAGAATGGAATTTCAAATGGGAAAGTGTGGGGGTGGGGAGGGAGAGAATTACCATGGGATATATTTTATAATCATGGAATATGTTAATAAAAATTAAAAAAAAAATAAAAGATACTTTTTAAAAATAAAAAGATAAAAAAAGTATTGACTAAATATATGAGGCAAAAATTTTAAGTACTACAAAAAAATTTGAAGAGCTGGAGAGATTTCTTAGGCTTGTGAGGCCTAAGGGCCCAGGTTCGATTTCCCAGTACCCATATAAGCTAGATGCACAGGGCGACACGTGTCTGTAATTTGCTTGCAGTGGCTATAAGCCCTGGTGTGCCTATTCTCTCTCTGTGTGTGTCAAATAAATAAATACACTTGGAAAAAAATAGAAAAAATAGCCTTGTGTGGTGGCGCATGCCTTTAATCCCAGCACTTGGGAGGCAGAGGTAGAAGGATCGCCATGAGTTCTAGGCCACCCTGAGACTCCATAGTGAATTCCAGGTTAGCCTGAGCTAGAGTGAGACCCTACCTTGAAAGAAAAAAAAAAAGAAAAAATAAGAATTAGATAATGGGCTGAAGAGATGGCTAAGCAGCAAAGCCTAAAGACCGGGATTTGATTCCCCAGTACCCCATGTAAGCCAGATATCTGCATGTGACGGCACTGGTGTCTGGAGTTTGTTTGCAGTGGCTAGAGGCCCTGGCATGCCCATTCTCTCTCTTAATTTGCCTCTGTCTCTCAAATAAATAAATATGAAAAATAATTATGGCTAGGCGTGGTGGTGCACGCCTTTAACCCCAGCACTTGGGAGGCAGAGGTAGGAGGATTGCCTTGAGTTTGAGGCCACCCTGAGACTCCATACATAGTGAATTCCAGGTCAGCTTGGGCTAGAGTTAGATCCTACCTCGAACCCCCCCCCCAAAAAAAAAAAACCAAGAAAAATATTTTTTAAAAAAGAAATAGATAAAATAATTATATTGAAGACTTCAGTCTACTTACTTCAGTGCCAAGCACATCTTTACATATGCTACGTCATACAAGGTGCCATAAGGTTGAATAACACCATTAATAAACTTGATCGATACCTATGTATAGAGTCTAACATTCCTTAAACAACAAAATATGTTTTGGCATACACTGAGTACTTAACAAAAGTCAGTCACATTTACTTAATGGTAAGTAAATCCTCGAGCTAAACACATGGTACATGGCTATAGTATCACAAGTTCAAGGCCAGCGTAGGCTGCATAGTAAGACCCTGTCTGAAAATAAAAATATTTAAATTCTAGCAAGTAAATTCTCTGATTTTTGTTTGTTTGTTTGTGATGCTGAGTATTGGACCCAGGGCCAATAAAGCACTCACTATACTGGACTGTGTCCAATTGTATTTTCTGATCTTAATCCAGTAGAATTGAAAATGCATGATATAAAAATGACTAAGGGCTGGAGAGATGGCTCAGCGGTTAAGGCTTTCACCTGTAAAGCCAAAGGACTCAGGTTCGATTCCCCAGGTCCCACGTTAGCCAGATGCACAAGGGGGCGCACGCGTCTGGAGTTCGTCTGCAGTGGCTGGAGGCCATGGTGCGCCCATTCTCTCTCTCTCTCTTTCTTTCTCTCTCTCTCCTTTCTCTGTCAAATAAATACAAATAAAATATTGTTTAAAAAAATGTCTAAAATTCAAAGGGGAAAGTGCGGGGGGGCGGGAGGGAGGGTATTACCATGGGCTATTTTTTATAATCATGGAAAATGTTAATAAAAATTGTGAAAAGAAAATAAAAATTAAAATAAATTTTTTTAAATGACTAAAATTTATGCACAAGGGAAATCTTTTATGTCACAGCAAAAAATGTGGTGCTTTTTTTTTTTTTGTTGTTGTTTTTCAAGGTAGGGTCTCACTCTAGCCCAGGCTGAACTGGAATTCACTATGTAGTCTCAGGGTGGCCTCGAACTCACAGCCATCCTCCTATCTCTGCCTCCCGAGTGCTGGGATTAAGGGTGTGCACCACCATGCTCTGCTTTAAAACAATGTATAAGAATTTTACCATATGAACATTTTGCAAATTGGTTATAAGAGACTCTTATGTCTCTTTTCCCTACTCCTGTGCCTCTGAGGCCCCTCCTCAGCAGGTCATCAGTAATTGCTGTGGGGTCACGAAGGCATCAGTCAGTCTTTTCCTTTTTCTTTAATTTTTAAAATAATTTTCAGTGGTTTATTTGAGAGCGCGAGAGAGAGAATGGGCATGCCAGGGCCTCCAGCCACTGCAAACCAACTACAGATGCATGTGCCACCTTGGGCAGCTGGCTTAAGTGGGTCCTGGAGGATTGAACCTGGGTCCTTTGGCTTTGCAGGCAACCGTTAAGCCATCAGTCTCTTTGAGGGCAGACAATGCCTTTGCCGCCTCTTCTGCAATGCTCCTTGAGCCTTAGAGGGCATGTTAGAATTCTCCTTCAATGTTGAGCTCTCATCAGCCTCTAAATTTCCCACCTTGATGAGTTTTGACTCTCCTTAGTGTTTATCTACCCATTTCCCCTGGAGAAGGTACTCGGGCAAGCCGTAAAAGCATCACTGGTATGTAGTCCAACACTTCCTCTGTAGTATTTCCTGGGCTCAGATGGAAGGAAGCGTCAGCCGAGGCAGTCAGCTTTCTCTTCTTGTCAAAGCGAACTCTAGACACGTGCGCCCCCTTGTGCATCTGGCTAACGTGGGACCTGGGGAACCGAGCCTCGAACCAGGATCCTTAGGCTTCACAGGCAAACACTTAACTGCTAAGCCAACTCTCCAGCCCTCTCTTCTTGTCATCCTTTGTTTTTGGGGGGTGGGGTTTCGAGGTAGGGTCTCGCTCTAGCCTAGGCTAACCTGGACTTCACTATGCATTCTCAGGGTGGCCTCGAACTTAAGGCGATCCTCCTGCCTCTGCCCACTAAGTGCTGAGATTAAAGGCGTGCGCCACCACACCCAGCTCTTTTCTTGTCATTCTTATGGGTCTTTGGTCTCCCCAATAGTGGCTGCCATCTGTAAAAAGCAGATTATCTAGCCAAGAGTGAGATCAACATAGATCAAAGAAGATAAGTGTAGCCTTTCTTTTTTTCTTGACGCAGGGCTTCTGCCCAAACTCATTCATTGTTTTTTCTCTCTCTCAAGAAAGTTACAACTTTTAGTTACCTAACAAAGAGGTAAATTTTCTTCACAACAATTTTTTATCAACAACTTCCAAAATTATAGACAATAAACCATGATAATTCCCCCCGCCCACTTTCCCCTTTGAAATTCCACTCTCCACCATACCCCTGCCCCTCTCAATCAGTCTCTCTTTTATTTTGATGTCATGATCTTTTCCTCCTATTTGTTTTTTTTTTCCCCCCGAGGTAGGGTCTCATCTTGCCCAGGCTGACCTGGAATTCACTATGGAGTCTCAGGGTGGCCTTGAACTCACGGCGATCCTCCTACCTCTGCCTCCCGAGTGCTGGGATTAAAGGCGTGCCTTTTCCTCCTCTTATGACGGTCTTGTGTAGGTAGTGTCAGGCACTGTGAGGTCATGGATATCCAGGCCATTTTGTGTCTGGAGGAGCACGTTGTAAGGAGTCCTACCCTTCCTTTGGCTAAGAATAAGTTTATATGGGGCTGATTTATGACATCATTAGTTTTCACAAAATATTTCTTTTATTTTCACTTTTTAAAATTCATATATTTTACATAGGTTATAGTCTTATATCCATTCATCCCCAAATCCTATTTCCTTGAAGGCCCTTCTCAGTAGGGTTCTTGGTGTTCACTTACAAATTTTTGTTTGTTTTTTCTTTGTTGATTTTTTTATTTCTCTCACAATTTTTTTGTTTGTTTTTTGTTTTATTTTTTCGAGGTAGGGTCTCACTCTCATCCAGGCTGACCTGGAATTCATTATGTACTCTCAAGGTGGCCTCGAACTCATGGCGATCCTCCTACCTCTGCCTCCAGAGTGCTGGGATTAAAGGCTTGCTCCACCACACCCGGCTTTCACAAAATATTTTTTAAGCAACCAGAAAGAGACCACTTTTTACTAAAATCCAAATATTGTAGAAACTATATTCTGGAAAAAATGTACAACTTAAATGTTTTATTACTAAGAAAAAATTAAAATATAGTTTTGTTTTCTCTTAAATAGGAGAAAACAGCAAAAGAGAAAAGCAAGACAGGAAAATGTACTTCTAAGAAAGTTGAAATTACTGTAGAAAAAAGGGAGTAGGAAGTATAAGTAAATACAAAATTCTCATTTGCACAAAAAAAAAAAAAAAAAAGGTAAAACCATCTGGACAGATTAAGAGAAGACTGGCCAGGCATGGTGGGGCACGCCTTTAATCCTAGCATTTGGGAGGCAGAAGCAGGAGAAACACAGTGAGTTCGAGGCCACCCTGAGACAGTATGGTGAATTCTCGGACAGCCTGGGCTAGAGTGAAACCTTACCTCAAAAAATAAATAGGCAATAAATGAAAGGAGAAGACTTAACAAAAATAAATAAAATTAACAATTTTGTTGAATACCACAATAAGGGAGTGATTAAAAGTATAAGAGAGCTGAGCACGTTGTTACGTGCCTTTAATCCTAGCACTTGGGAGGCAGGCGTAGGAAGACTGCCGTGAGTTTGTGGCCACCCTGAGACTACATAGTTAATTCCAGGTCAGCCTGGACCAGAGTAAGACCTTTCCTCAACAACCCCCCACCCCCCAAAAAAAAGGTGTAAGAGAAAATTCTGCCCTAAAGACAGTGGGGGTAATTTCCTAGTAAAAATACAAATTATCACAATGAAACCTTATTTAAAGTAAAGAGTAACCCATCAATTATAGAAAAGCTTGGAATGGCACTTTAAAAGCTTGCCTTGAAAAAGATTCCAACATTACATAGGTTCACATCTGTTGGCTGACTTTAGTTAATTCTGATGCTATTTCAAGTAGTCAAGGCCAAGAAAAAACAACAAAAAAAAGCAAACAAAAATGAGATTCTATTCAATCTTTCTTGTGGTTTAATAGCAAGGCTCCAAAATGTTATCATAGTTCACGTAGTGCAAAATGCCAATAGTTGTAAAAGTCATATCATGTTATGTACAAAAAAACCCACAAAAGTATTTTTCAACACTGAATTTTTTATTCTAAATTTGATTAAAGTAATGCTTTGGGCTCATTTTAATTTTTTTTCAATTTTTATTTATTTATTTGAGAGGAGACAGAGAGAGAGAGACAGAGAGAGAATGAGCACACCAGGGCCTTCAGCCACTGCAAACAAACTCCAGACTCATGCACCACCTTGTATATCTGGTTTACATGTGTCCTGGGGAATTGAACTTGGGTCCTTTGGCCTTGCAGCAAGGACCGTAACTGCTAAGCCATCTCTTCAGCCCAGGGCTCGTTTTTAAAGTTTTTTCTTTTAATCATCAGTCACTCTTGTGCATTAATTTAAAAAAGAAAGCCAGGCATGGTGGCACACGCCTTTAATCCCAGCACTCGGGAGGCAGAGGTAGGAGGATCACTGTGAGTTTGAGGCCAGTCTGAGACTCCAAAGTAAATTCCAGATCAGCCTGGGCTAGAGTGAGACCCTACCTCAAAAATTAATAAATAACTTGAGAGCTAGAGAGATGGCTTAGTGGTTAAGGCACTTGCCTGCAAAGCCTAAGCATCCAGGTTCGATTCCTCAGGCCCCACATAGGCCAGATGCACAAGGTGGTACATGTGTCTGGAACTCATTTGCAGTGTCAGGAGAGCCTGGAGTACCATTCTTTCCTCTTCCTCCTCTCTCTCTTTCTCTGTCTCTAAATAAATAAATAAATAAATAAAAATATTTTTAAAAAATTCATTGTGTCTCTATACAATATCACCCACTGTGCTCTTTGGCCTTTTCTGAATCTCTTGCATCTTGTCCTCAGTGACTGGCATTTTCTTGGCAAGTTTCAGTGCCGTCATTTTCTTGCTTGTGCCAGCAGGTGTCAATGGAAAGTTTCAGACGTGTCTGCATGGGTCATTGTAGCATGGCTTAGGCCAGGTCAGTGGCAAATTTTCAGCTGTACTTTTATCTCAGAGATATAAAAAAAAATATGAAAGAGGGCTGGAGAAATGGGTTAGCCATTAAGGTGTTTGCCTGTGAAGCCAAAGGACCCAGGTTTGATTCCTCAGGACCCACATAAACCAGATGCACAAGGGGCACATGCGTCTGGAGTTCGTTTACAGTAGCTGGAGGCTATGGCAAGCCCATTCCCTCTGTCTGTCTCTCTTCTATCTCTCTCTCTCTCCACTTGAAAATAAATAAAGAAAAAAGAAAAAAATTAAGAATATGCATCACAGAATCAGTGAAATATGACAGTATATAAAATGCCACAGCTTAATCTCACATATGAAATATAGACACATATGTTCTATACAAGGTATTACTTTTACCTTTATGATTGTTTTATATATTTATTTTATTACTTTTTAAATATGTATTTTATTTAAAAGAGAGAGAGAGAAAGAGACAGGGTTAGAATGGGTGCGCCAGGGCCCCTAGCAGCTGTAAACAAACTCCAGACGCATGCACCCCCTTGTGCATCTGGCTTACATGGTTTCAGAGGAATTGAACCTGGATCCTATGGCTTTGCAGGCAAGCACCTTAACCACTAAGCCATCTCTCCAGCCCAGACAAGGTATCATAAAAGAATAATGGCAAAACACCAGACCCTCAGCTATGACAAGCAGTTGGGCAATTAACAGGAAGAGAAATAGGTGAGGATTGTTGAACCAGAAGTATTAGTAGCACCTTCTTATTTTTATTTATTATGTGTGTTTAGAAGAAAATACAGGGCTGGAGAGATAGCTTAGCAATTAAGACACTTGTCTGCAAAGTCAAAGGACCCAGGTTCAATTCCCCAGGACCCACGTAAGCCAGCTGTATAGGGTGGCAGCTATCTGGAGTTTGTTCGCAGTGGTTGAAGCCCTGATGTGCCCATTCTCTCTCTGCCTCTTTCTCTGTCTGTCTGTCACTATCAAATAAATAAATAGACAAAAACAATTTTTTTTTTTAATGCAGTGCTGGCCCAAGGACCTAAAGACCTAAGTCCCAATTCTGGTTTAGTCACTATTATATGTGAGGCCTGGCTCTCAGTGTCTTCGGGAGTTCATGAGCTTAGGACAATCCCTCATCCACCAAGAACTCCAGGCCAGGTTTTATCTAGATTCCTGTGCAAATCAAACCCTTGGTTGTTCAGGAAGAAAACTGGTCTCACTGCCCCATAAATCCTCCTGCTCTTTCATTTCACACAACAGTGCAAATTCTAATCTGAACTCAAACGGACACTAAAAATTACTAGGTTCCCCTCCTCACTTCTAGACAAATGTGCATGTCATGGCTCCTTTCTGAACCCCTATAAAAGTCCTGGTCAGCCTCCTCCACAACTGCCTTGGGTGGAGAGCGACAGGTTTTCAATGCCACCTCTGAGCCACTTGCTCTGTCTCTCTCTCTTCCTGCAATTGTTACTAAAATGAGCTTGCATAGAGTTCGTTAATTTCTTTTTTTTCCTTCTTCTTCTTTTTCTCTTTTGGTATTTATTTATTTTTATTTTATTTTTTTCCAATTTTTTATTAACAACTGCCATGATTATAAAAAAATATCCCATGGCAATTCCCTCCCTTCCCCCCAGTTTCCCCTTTGAAACTTCATTCTCCCCATCTCAATCAGTCTCTCTGTTATTTTGATGTCATGATCTTTTTCCTCCTCTTATGATGGTCTTGTGTAGGTAGCGTCAGGCACTGTGAGGTCATGGATATCCAGACCATTTTGTGTCTGGAGGGAGCATGTTGTATGGAGTCCTGCCCTTCCTTTGGCTCTTACATTCTTTCTACCACCTCTTCTGCATTAGACCCTGAGCCTTGGAAAGTGTAATAGGGATATTATAGTACTGAGCACTCCAGTCCCTTCTTTCCAGCACCATGATGCCCTCTGAATCATCCTAAGGTCACTGCCATCTGAAAAGAGAACGTTCTCTACCAAAAGTGATAGTAACATTAATATAAGGGTATGCACATGAAGAAAAGTGCTTACTGGGCAGTTTGATAAGCATAGTGTATACATTTAGCCAGACAGCAGCGGACGTTACAACCCTAGGGCTCATGACTACCCCTGTTTTAAGTTTTAATTATCAGGGATGCATTCCCTTCCATGGAGCGGGCCTCCAGTCCAATTAGAGGGCAGTTGGTTTCCCCCGTAACAGACATGCCACTATTGCACCCATTGGCTCATTTGGCCTGGCTGGCCAATTATAAGGCTTGCAGTGTCCACTGTTGAGTATCTTCACTGGTGGTATCTCTTTCTCCCATTGAACTGCATGCAGAATTGCTTCTTCCAGCTTTCTGTCAGCTGGTCCACATGGAGGAGGTTCTCAGCTCAGTTCGAGCAGGATTTCTCAGTGGCCTTGCAGCCCAAATATGTGGAATCTTCAACAATAGTTAGTTAATTTTTTTATAAACAAATAGACAAAAAAGTTATCATCTAAACCCGCAGTCAGTAGCATAAAGCAGGTTCACATTATATCATGTGGCAAACCCTCAATTTGCTCAGCTCCCCGGTCTCACGCAACTCAGAGCTACCATTTTTTCCATCAGACTGGCTGACCGGTGAGTCCCAGTGATTTCCCAATCTCTGTCCTTCTCAGGACTAGGCCCAGTGGACATCAAAAGCTGATCATGGGCTGAAGAGATGGCTTAGCAGTTAAGGAACTTGCCTGCAAAGCCAAAACACCTAGGTTCAATTCCCCAGGACCCACGTAAGCCAGATGCATAAGGTGGCGCATGCTTGTGTCGTTCATTTGCAGTGGCTGGAGGCCCTGGTGTGCCCGTTCTCTTTCTGTCTCACTACCTGCCTGTTTCTCTCTCATTCTCTCTTTCTTAAATAAAAATAATTAAAAAAAAAAAAAAAAGCCAGCATGTCCAGGAATCAAAATTGGGCCGAAGTATTGTGTGGCAAGAATCCTTTCTTTTCTGCTCTGCTTGTCTGGCTCACTCAAGGAGATTGTTGATGTTACTTGGGGCAGACATCACAATTTTGAGTTTTATTTTTTAAATTATTGATAGAGAGAAAGAGGCAGAGAGAGAGGGGGTGGGGAGAATGGGCTCGCCAGGGCCTCCAGTCACTGCTAATAAACTCCAAACACATGCACCACCTTGTGCATCTGGCATATGTGAGTCCTGAGTTAAAAAACCGAGGTCCTTTGTCTTTGCAAGCAAGTGCCTTAACTGCTAAGCCATCTCTCCAGCCCAATCTTGACTTTTTGGAAGGGTCTTGTGAAGCCTCCCTTGTTGTGGGGTGTGTATGTGTGTGTTTTCATATGTGTGAAGATACATGCAATGCCACAGTGCTTATATAAAGAGCAGAGGAAACCAGATGTCAGTCCTCATCTTCCAGCATGTTCGAGGCAGGGTTTTGTTTTTTTTTTTTTTTTTATGGCTTATGCTGTTTAGAGCTGTGTTTCCAGATTAGCTGACCCATGAGCTTCTGGTCGACTCTTCTGTCTCTGCTCACTGTAGGCCAGCTGGGCTTTGCCCACAGCAGCATGGGGCTTCACATGGGGCCTGGGGACGTGCACTCAGAGACAGACTCACGTCAGTGCAGTGTGTTTGTCATCCACTGCACCATCTCCGCAGCCCAGGCTCCTCAGGGTCGCTCTAGCTCAGCCCCGTCCACCAGCTGTTCGTCCCTTCCTAAGTGACCTTTTTGGATGGGGTCCTGGCAATTAAGTCGAGCCCAGACGCCTTCAGCAGCGTCCCTCCACACTCTCAGCAATCAGGTGTCCTTGCTAGACACCAGGCAATGGGAAGCAGGCTGGTGTCCTTTTTCCTCCCCTCTTTTCTCCACCTAAGGAAGGAACAGGAGAAAATAAAGCTGTCTGTGACCAT
The DNA here is from genome assembly GCF_020740685.1 of Jaculus jaculus. Taxonomy (NCBI): domain Eukaryota; kingdom Metazoa; phylum Chordata; class Mammalia; order Rodentia; family Dipodidae; genus Jaculus; species Jaculus jaculus. The sequence continues at coordinate 161,667,256 of NC_059105.1, forward strand.
CCAGCTTTCCATCAGAAGTGAAATGGCCATCTCCCTGTCTCGTTGGCACCCCTGATATTCTTAATGGTTCTCTTGTTGGGATGGCTTCTCCATTCACTTAGGTTCATGGAGGCTATGGCAGTCTTCCTGTCTCCCCAAACAGGGAGAAGAGATTAGTCCTTCAATGTGATTACTATGCACTTTTCTTAAAGGGACTCAGCCCACTGTTAAGGGGGTCAGTGATTGTAATGAGTTTTGCTTCCTTTCAAATGCTTGAGGGGAAGTATGTGACCCCATTTGAAGCTCTCCTTAAAAAGTAAACAATCGAGGGCTGGAGAGGTGGCTTAGTGGTTAAGCACTTGCCTGTGAAGCCTAAGGACCCCAGTTCAAGGCTCGATTCCCCAGGTCCCATGTAAGCCAGATACACAAGGGGCGCATGCACCTGGAGTTTGTTTGCAGTGGCTGGAGGCCCTGGCGCGCCCATTGCCTATTTATCTGCCTCTTTCTCTCTCTTTATCACTCTCAAATAAATAAATAAAAATAAGCTTTTTTTTTCTTTTTTTTTTTTTACAAAAGTAGACAACCAGGCTGGAGAGATGGCTTAGTGGTCATGGCACTTGCCTGTGAAGACTAAGGGTCCAGGTTTGATTTCCCCAGTACCCACATAAGCCAGATGCACAAGTTGGTGCATGCATCTGGAGTTCAGTTGCAGTGGCTAGAGGCCCTAGTGTGCTCATTCTCTATCTGCCTCTTTCTCTTTCTCTCTTTTAAATAAATAAATAGAGAGAAAAAATTATAAGTAGACAGCCTAGGGTTTTTTTTTTGTTTGTTTGTTCGTTTTTCAAAGTAGGGTCTCACTGTAGTCCAGACTGACCTGAATTTACTATGTAGTCTCAGGGTGGTCTTGAACTCATGGCAATCCTCCTACCTCTGCCTCCTGAGTGCTAGGATTGAAGGCATTAGCCACCATGCCCAGCTACTTTACTTTTCCTTTCTTTCTCTCTTTCCTTCTTTCTTTCTTTCTTTTTTTTTTTTTGACATCTTGCGTTGCTAGCCTCAGATTTTGAATGCAATTTTGGAACAGAATTAATCCCTCTTAATACCTTGTTACTTGGCAATTTATGAAGGGCTCTCCAAAGAGTTGCACCCATGAGCATTACCATCAAGAGAGTGTGAGGCAGCCTGGGTGCTCACACCCACCCTAACACTTCCTTCTACCTCTCTGATGACCAAACTTGGTGGCAGCTCGACATTTTACATCATGCCCTCAGAAACCAAAGAGGGACTGCAAAGAGACATTCCCCCCCCCCCCCGCCGTGATAAGTGTATTTCCTTTGCAGATGTTGGTCCACATTGTGTGGTGTGCTTGACTTATCATCATCATCTACAGGGCACCTTCTTCCCCCTGCCAGCCTGAGAGCCTGTATTCTCAGAGGTCATGGATCTGTTGTGGATGCCAAACTTGCAGTGGTAGAAGGAAGCCAGTGTGCCTCAAAACCTATGGTGAAGTACTTAGAGACCCCAAAGGAATATGTGTAATAAAAAAAAGAATTATGGGCTGGAGGGATGGCTTAGCACTTAAGGTACTTGCCTGCAAAGCCAAAGGACCCAGGTCCGATTCCCCAGAACCCACGTTAGCCAGATGCACAAGGGGGCGCACGGTCTGGAGTTTGTTTGCAGTGGCTGGAGGCCCTGGCAGGCCCATTCTTTCTCTCTCTCTGCCTCTTTCTCTGTCAGATAAATAAGTAAAAATAAATAAATATTTTTTTTTTTTTTAAAAAAAGGATTCTATGACCTCTACCGCTGATACATGGAAAATAACCCCCAAATTCAAAGTGGCAAGAATGTCTGTTATTCATGATGGGGCCCTCAGCCCATAGCTGGTTGTTTATGCTAACAAAGGGATTTATGGTGGGCCCCTAGAAAGCTGTGTTAAAAGATAACTCAGGGGCTGGAGAGATGGCTTAGCGGTTAAGCGCTTGCCTGTGAAGCCTAAGGACCCTGGTTCAAGGCTCGGTTCCCCAGGACCCACGTTAGCCAGATGCACAAGGGGGTGCACGCGTCTGGAGTTCGTTTGCACAGGCTGGAAGCCCTGGCGCACCCATTCTCTCTCTCTCCCTCTATCTGTCTTTCTCTCTGTGTCGGTCGCTCTCAAATAAATAAATAAATAAATATAACTCAGGATGGAGCTAGCAATGTCAGAAAGAACAGCCATATGCTTAGAGGGTGTGGGTTTAAAGCTATGTGTATGATGTCTGGTAGATGTCCATCTATCTTTTCTCCTCTCCTTCTCCTCCCCCATCTCTTCCTCCTCTCCTTTTCCCTCTCCCCTCCCCCTGTCACTTTCATTGATCATTTTCATCTTGGTTTTCAGAAAGGATGAAAAGACAAGAGATTAAGTTCAACCACATAGACGGTAATTCAATCAATCATTCTTGTGAAATACAATCTAAATTCTGTTTTTAAACTTTTTTTATTAAAAACTTCCATAAGTGTTTTCTTTACTTTTGTTTTTATTTTTTTAATGAGAGAGAGAATTGGTGAACCAGGGCCTCTAGCCACTGCAATCAGACTCTAGATACATGTGCCACCTTGTGCACATCCGTCACCTTGTGTGTCTGGCTTACGTGGGTTCTGGGGAGTTGAACCTGGTTCCTTAGACTTCACAGGCAAGCACCTTAACTGCGAAGCCATCTGTCCAGCCCCCCCGATTTCAATGATTGTAATCTCTTAAACAATTGCAGCTGAACAGGCATCAGTTTTGGCCTAAAGTCTTCATTTCTATCTGCTCACACCAATCCATTTCTTTTTTAAAATTATTTTGTGCTTTTGAGAAAGAGAGAGAATGTGTGTGTGTTAAAGAGAGAGAAGGAGTATGGGTGTGCCAGGGGAATTAAAATAGGGCCATCAGGCTTTGCAAACGAGTGCTTTTAACCTCTGAGCCATCTTTCCAGCCCATACCAGTCCATTTCTCTGCAATGAAACTCTGTCCAAGTTCTTAGGACATGGGAAAAAAGAAGCGAGCCTCTCATGCAAACTGGTCTCTAGCCCAGTCTGGACAAAGTTCTTTCTTCCCCTCAATAAGCCAAGCCTGCCTCATCCATAGTTCTTTCAGCATTTAGGTCCTTCAACTCTGACCACAAGAGCCCACCAAACTCTGCTTACAGCAATGCAGGGCGTTTCTTACACCAAGGTTTCAGATCCTTTCACATTTCTCCCACACATCAGTTCCAAAAGGCCAAAAGCCAGAGTCAGATCTCCAGGAGCAACAACCTGACTTCACTAGTACCAGCTTTCTGTGTAGTTAGTTACCTTTTCACTGATGGCACAAAACACCTGAACAAAAGCAGCAGATGGGAGGAAAGCTGTTTATGTTGGCTTACAGTCTCAAAGGGAAGCTCCATGATGGCAGAACGCAGGCTGGACAGTATTGCCCCAGCAGGTGGAAAATATCAACAGGAGAGTGAGCCAAACTCTAGCAAAAGGGAACTGGCTTAGGACACACTTAAGTCACCTCCCCTCCCCCCCCCCAACAGTACACCTCCTTTAGCAAGGCTCCACCTCCCAAATTACCATCAGCTGGGAACTAAGTATTCAGAACCCATGAGGTTGTGGGGGCCATCTAATTCAAACCGCGACATTTATTATAATAAAAGTGTAGTTATTTTGGGGGCCAGGCGTGATGGTGCACTCCTTTAATTCCAGCACTTGGGAGGCAGAGGTAGGAGGATAGCTGTGAGTTTGAGGCTACCCTGAGACTACATAGTAAATTCCAGGTCAGCCTGAGTTAGTCAGAGTAAGACCCTCCCTCAAATAACTAAAAGGGGGGAAAAAAAGTGTAGTTATTTTTGTTTTGTTTTGTTTAAGACAGGCTCTCCAGCTGGAGGGATGGCTTAGCACTTAAGGCACTTGCATGCAAAGCCAAAGGACCCAGGTTCAATTCCCGAGGACCCATGTAAGCCAGATGCACAAGGTGGTGCATATGTCTGGAGTTCATTTGCAGTCGCTGGAGGCTCTGGTGCACCATTATCACTTTCTTTTTCTCTCTCTCAAATAAACAAATAAAATTTTTAAAAAAAAATTTACAAAAAGACGGTCTCACAAAGCAGCCCATGCTGGTCTTGAACTCAAAAATCCTCTGCTTCAGCCTCTGAAGTGCTGAGATTATAGGCATGAACCACATACTTAACTAAAACTACAATTGTGAGAATGGTGCTTTTCTAAGTTCTGTGAACTATTCAAACAAATAAACTGGAGAAGATATGGGGAACTCTTAAATAGTTAGTCAGCTCATGGTCTGGGGAACCCTGAACTTAGAGTTAGTGCTTGAATAAGGAATGTCTTGTGGAAGGCTGCGCCCTCAGCCTGTAGTGTTTTGACCCAACTCTGGGTGGCGGTGTCCCAAGTCATATTACAGCGGTAGGACCTCTGGGATTAAGTTGATAACTATAAGATCCAGCCACCTCCAGCCTCATAGCATCATCTTTCATGACACAGGCTTAAGAAAATGAATTTCCGGGCTGGAGAGATGGCTTAGCGGTTAAGCGCTTGCCTGTGAAGCCTAAGGACCCCAGTTCGAGGCTCGGTTCTCCAGGTCCCACGTTAGCCAGATGCACAAGGGGGCGCACGCGTCTGGAGTTCGTTTGCAGAGGCTGGAAGCCCTGGCGTGCCCATTCTCTCTCTCCCTCTATCTGTCTTTCTCTCTATGTCTGTCGCTCTCAAATAAATAAATAAAAAATTTTAAAAAAAATTAGAAAGAAAATGAATTTCCATGTAGGCTCATTACTAAAGAGGTGAGCAGCTCTGTGGCTTAACAAATTGACTGTCCACCTGGAGTGGGTTCCCCATTTTGGCTCAGAAGACTTGGCCCAAAGAACTACTTCTATAATCTAAGAGAAGATAGATTCATTGGGGCCAAAAATTAAATTATTTCATTTTTATTTATTTATTTATTTGTCAGAGAAAGAGGGGGAAAGAGAGAGAGAGAGAATGGGAGCACCAGGGCCTCCAGCCACTGCAAACGAACTCTAGACGCATGCGCCCCTTTGTGCATCTGGCTAACATGGGAATTGGGGAATCGAACCAGGGTTCTTTGGCTTTGCAGGCAAATGCCTTAACCACTAAGCAATCTCTCTAGCCTTTTTTTAAAAAAAGTATTTTATTTTTACTTATTTATTTATTTGTCAGAGAAAGAGGGAGAGAGAGAGAAAGAAAAAATTTTATTCAACTATCTCCTTACTCTCCTCCCTCCATCCCTTCCCCCTCCCTTTCTCCCTATGGCAATGTTTCCCTATTATTGATACTCAAAATAGTAAGTGGCAGTAGTCAGAATATTAGTCAATAGAGCTGGATGTGTCTTTAATCCCAGCACTTGGGAGGCAGAGGTAGGAGGATCACCATGAGTTCGAGGCCACCCTGAGATTCCATAGTGAATTCCAGGTCAGCCTGGGCCAGAGTGAGACCCTACCTCAAAAAAAACAAACAAACAAAAAATAGTCAATAGTAATTAGGAGCGTGTACATGTATTGATGGCCTAGGGCTTGAGAATCATCTATCTTATAGTTTAAAACAACAACAAAAACAAACACACAAAACAAGCCAAGTAGGACAACACAGTGAAAACCGAAAAGAGATGTGGTAAGTTTGTGAAATCCTGAATGGTGTGGATGATGTAACCAGTGTGTTTAAAACTCACCAGTAAATTTTACAGTATGTAAATCTTTTTTTTTTAATTTTTTAAAAAAATATTTATTTATTTATTTGAGAGTGACAGACACAGAGAGAAAGACAGATAGAGGGAGAGAGAGAGAATGGGCGCGCCAGGGCTTCCAGCCTCTGCAAACGAACTCCAGATGCGTGCGCCCCCTTGTGCATCTGGCTAACGTGGGACCTGGGGAACCGAGCCTCGAACCGGGGTCCTTAGGCTTCACAGGCAAGCGCTTAACCACTAAGCCATCTCTCCAGCCCAAGTATGTAAATCTTAAAGGAGGAAATTTTTACATAAGTAACATATACAATGGGTAGTGGACCAAATATTCTTTTTTTCAGTGAAAGAGTGCAAATGTCGTAAAGGTTTTGATGAAACTCAAGAGAGACACACTTGAAAATACGATTTCTTAACAAGAAATAGAAATTCGGAGAATGTGTCGTAACTTTCTGAGGTTGTTGCAACAGATTCAGACATTGGGATCAATGTGCCTAGGGTTCACCCCACAAGTGGAGTCTTCTGCTAGGATGAATGGAGATGACTGAACCTCATTGCCTGAAAAGACAGGACCCAGTTGTGTCAGACGTGGTTCCGCCTGCTTAGGATGGATCCTCCAAGGGTCATTCAGTTGCCCAAGTGCATTGGAACTTTGTCCTGCCCTCAAATGTCATTTCACACACTCCCAAGGAAATGGCTCTGGCCCTTGTTCAGTCCCTTACAAACTTCTGCTTCTGCAGGCAGAACTTCAGTAAGAGCTATGGGCATACTTCAGTAGTCAAGGATGGCAGACAATTCTTGGTAATTCATTCATTTTTGTTTTGTTTTCTCAAGGTAGCATCTCACTGTAGCTCAGGCTGACCCAGAACTCACTCTGACTACAGGATTACCCATGGAGGAGAAGCTGCCTTGGCACACCACACTTAAGGCACTCTCAATGCACAGAAACTTCTGGAAATAGCCATAGCCAAGGTCTGGCTTTCCTCTCTTCTCCACAACCAGGCATGGCCATGCATCGATTCACCTTCGAAGCACAGCTTTTCCAGCCGAAGGCTGCACCTAATGAATTCCTGGGCTGGACTGAGACTCTACCTCGAAAAACCAAATAAAACCAGAAGGCATAGGTCCCCTATTCCAAGGCCACTGAGTTGGGACTTGGCTGGTACATTTCTAAGACACTTCCTCTTTATCGAAAGCCTTGCATTTTTGACTCACCTTATTCCACTCCTAGCTCTTCCCTCACTCTCCTTCTCCATGGCCCATGGGTCTATAAACAGGCAGGGACTTTTGTTCAAACCGCCTTGGTAGTGAGTTCTCCACTCACCTGAAAAGCTTTCAAAATATATGCATTACTAGCCTAAGTACCCAGACATGAGGACTGTACAAAGAAGACTCAGGGCACCCATTAGATGAAACATGATGTACCCACTAAACATGGTAATGGTGGACTGTGGAGATGGCCCAGGGCAAAGCAGCCTGTACTCTACGTGTATTCATGTGAAAAAGTGATCAAACAGCCAGGCGTGGTGGCGCACGCCTTTAATCCCAGCACTCAGGAGGCAGAGGTAGGAGGACCACCGTGAGTTCGAGGCCACCCTGAAACTACAGAGTGAATTCCAGGTCAGCCTGGGCTAGAGTGAGTAGAGTGAGTCTCTACCTCAAGAAACAAACAAACAAACAAAAGTGATCAAACAGAATAAAAACCAGAAGTTACCACTCCAATATTGCCAAGGGTTACTTCTGGGTGGTCAGGTTATATATCTTTGATACTCTGCCTGTATGTATTTCCTTATCTAGGATGACTATGAATTCTTTCTTTTTTTTAACCCTTTTTTTTTTTGAGGTAGGGTCTCACTGTGGCCCATGCTGACCTGGAATTCACTATGTAGTCTCAGGGTGGCCTCAAACTCATGGCGATCCTCCTACCTCTGCCTCCAGAGGGCTGGGATTAAAGGCATGCACCACCACACCCAGCTTTTCTTAAGCCTTTAAAAAAATATTTTATTTATTTGACAGAAAAAGAGGGAGAGAGAGAGACAGAGAAAATGGGTGCACCAGGGCCTCCAACCACTGCAAATGAATTCCAGACGCATGCACTTCCCTTGTGCATCTGGCTTATGTGGGTCATGGGGAATCAAACCTGGGTCCTTTGAGTTTGCAGGCAAACACCTTAATCACTAAGCCATTCCTCCAGCCTTGAATTATTCCTGTAACAAAAAAAAAAAAAAACAATAGAAGTTACCACTTTAAATAGTCATGTTCCTTGGATAAGCAATCATATATCTTTTAAAAATAATTTTTATTTATCTATTTGCAAGCAGAAAGAGAGAGAGAGAGAGAGAGAGAGAGAGAGAGAGAGAGAACATGTTAGGGCCTCTAGCTGTTGCAAATAACCTCCATATGCATGTTCCACCTGTGCATCTGGCTTTATATGGTGCTGGGGAATTGAACCCAGGTCCTTTGCCTTTTAGGCAAATGCCTTAACCACTGAGCTATCTCTCCAGTTCACAATCTTATCTTAAGGATAGTAGTTTAAGCATGCCTGCAGAATGATATAATGTTTATTGCAAAAATTGCTTATGTAGCAAGGATTTGGAAATAACTCAACTTCTCATGTTAGAGGAAATTTAGAAAAGATTTGTTTGTTAGTTTTTCAAGGTAGGGTTTCACTCTAGCTCAAGCTGACCTAGAATTCACTATGTAGTCTTGGGGTGGCCTTGAACTCACGGCGATCCTCCTACCTCTGCCTCCCAAGTGCTGGAATTAAAGGCACACACCACCATGCCCGGCAGAAAAGAAGTTTTAATATATTTACAGGTCATTATATTAAGGAGCTAAATTGAATATTTAATGATCTGAAAAATCTTTCAGACTGTATTAATAGGTTTTAAAAGGTTACACAACAGTGTATTTTCATACCCTTTGACCCAGCAAGCCCAGTTCTAGGAAATACTAGCACATGCACACAAAGTGGAAATATTGTGTCATTTCAGTGAAAAATGAAAAGCTACCAGAATTTTATCAATGGACCATGCTGGGAAAAAAAAAAATGTGGCAATGGTGGTACATTCATAATGAACTACTAGCCACTTTCAAAGAGAATGAAATCTTTATGAGCAACTGGGGTGAATGTCATAATATATGTCTCTATCAAAGTTCATACATAGAAATATAATTGTACACACACACACACAGCTGTGGGGTGAACCTGGGCCTTTACTCACGCCAGGCAAGCGCTCTATCACAGAGCTGTACCTCCAGTCCTCAGAGCGTAGCATATTCCAGAGTGAAGCTACACTTGTCTGAAAGAATTAGGGTGTTCTGGGCTGGAGAGATGGCTTAGCGGTTAAGCGCTTGCCTGTGAAGCCTAAGGACCCCGGTTCGAGGCTCGGTTCCCCAGGTCCCACGTTAGCCAGATGCACAAGGGGGCGCACGCGTCTGGAGTTCGTTTGCAGAGGCTGGAAGCCCTGGCGCACCCATTCTCTCTCTCTCCCTCCCTCTATCTGTCTTTCTCTCTGTGTCTGTTGCTCTCAAATAAATAAATAAATAAATTTTAAAAAAGAATTAGGGTGTTCTAAATCTTACTTCTGTACCATTTTAGTAGCTTTACCCTAAACATCTGTAACTTTTATAATAGAAAAAAAGATTTAAAAAGATATAATATGGCAATGTTCTTGTACATGTCTGTATAGATGATCTGCATATCAAATCTCTGCAAGAACATGTAGTATAAGCTGAAGGGCAGAACACTGGGACAAAATGGCATAGAAGAAAGGAGGTGGTGGGAGGAGGGTCCATCAAAATTAAAGATGTTATGGGCTGGAGAGATGGCTTAGCGGTTAAGCGCTCGCCTGTGAAGCCTAAGGACCCCGGTTCGAGGCTCGGTTCCCCAGGTCCCACGTTAGCCAGATGCACAAGGGGGCGCACATGGCTCTGCAGTTTGTTTGCAGTGGCTGGAGGCCCTGGCGCGCCCATCCTCTATCTATCTACCTCTTTCTCTCTGTCTGTCACTCTCGAATAAATAAATAAAAATAAACAGAAATGAAAGAAAGAAAGAAAGAAAGGAAAAGAAAATTCCCAACTTAGAGACCAGCAATAAATTTACTTGACTGCTTTAAAATAAAACAAAAATAATTAAAGATGTTATGACATGCTATTTTCTAGCTAATTATACGTTTACTTTTTAATTTAAATATTTTATTTTTATTTATTTATTTGACAGAGAAAGACGGAGGGAGGAAGGGAAGGAGAGAGAGAGACAGAGAGAATGGGCGCGCCAGGGCTTCCAGCCACTGCAAACGAACTCCAGATGCGTGTGCCCGCTTGTGCATCTGGCTAACGTGGGACCTGGGGAATCAAGCCTGGGTCCTTTGGCTTTGCAGGCAAACACCTTAACCCCTAAGCCATCCCTCCAGCCCAATATGTTTATTTTTAAACATTTTAACTTATTTATTTGAAAGAGACAGAAAAAGCAGACACAGAGAGAGAGAGAGACAGAGAGAGAGAGAGAGAGTATGGACACACCAGGGCCTCCTGCCACTACAAACAAATTGCAGACACACGCACCACTTTATACATCTGCTTTATGTAGGTGCCAGGAATCACACCCAGGCCATCAGGCTTTGCAAGTAAGCACCTTTAAGTGCTGAGCCATCTCTCTAGCCCATGTTTATGTTTTAAAAAGATAGAGTTTGAGCAGACATACTCTGTGGGGTGGATAATGCTGTGCTCAGAAGACACAGATAGTTATAAGAAAATTTTGGTGCCAGAAATGGGATATCGTTCAGTGAGTTGTTGGTCAGGGAGCCTCCAGATGCCCCCAAAACACAATAGGCTGCTGCCAAAGCTCTTGGTTGCCCACCAGAACTAGATATAAGACCCTGTTGCTAAAGCCACCACATGTATAGGCTGTTGTGCACTGAGAAATCACAGTGGAGCCGAGCTGGAAGACTGTTGACGAGTTGTCAAGATGCTGGAAAGAGCTATGCAGCATGTTGGGGAAGAAAGCTCATCAATGGTCTTAACCGGCAGTGGACTCCATAAATTAATTGTACAGCTGGCCAGCCAGGCCAACCAGCTGGTGCAATAGTGGCATGTCTGTTATGGGGGAAACCAAACGCTTTCTAACAGGATTTGAGGTCCCCTCAATGGGAATTTCTGACTGGTATGTCAAAAGTCTATGGTTGAGGAGGTCATAAGCTGTATGGAGGAAATCACAATTGTTGTCTGGCTAAGTAGATATGCCAATCAAACTGCCCTCTAAATACTTAAGTTTATGTCCACATATGAATGTGCTCACGCTTTTGGCTAGAGACACTTCTCCTAGACATCTAGTTTAGGGAGTCTTGTCTTACTAAAACTCTCCCTCTGGTTTAGGGGAAGGGAGGAAACAATCTTAGGGGAGGTGGGAAATAGGGTAATAAAAAATATAATGGTGGGGAGTCTGGAGAGATGGCTTAGCAGTTAAGGCGCTTGCCTGAAAAGCCAAAGGACCCAGGTTTGATTCCCCAGGACCCACATGAGCCAGATGCACATGGTGGCACATGCATCTGGAGCTCATTTGTGCGCCCACTTTCTTTTCTGTCTCTCTGTCTACAATAAATAAATAAAAGCTATATATATATATATATATATATATATATATATATAGATGTAATGGGAAAGCAGAAGGAGGAACTAACTGCACAGGGGAGGGGAAAATAACAAAGTACGATGACACACATGTATGAAGATGACATGATAAAGCCCATCACTTTATATACTAGCACAAACAACTAATTCCACAAAGCTCTCTTTCTGGCTATAGGGCCCATAGTACATGAACATGGTACATGGTAATGAAAGTGAGTTGGACAGCATGCCTTTTATTAATTTTCTTTTTCTTTAATGTTTACTTCTGTTTCCCACAGATGCTATCCTCTGTATCTTGTTGCTACCTGTCCAGTGGAACGTGTGGTCTGACATGTGAGCCCGAGACAGGTCCCTGCTGAGATTCCTAATGGCACCTTTTTGGCTGCCTCCCCTGCGTGCAAGCCAGTGCTGACAATAGAGTTCTCTTACCTTATTTGAAGGGCTTGCTGGGGGTTGAAAAGTTAACCAAAGAGTCATTTAGGTGCATGACTGTAACATTTAAAGACAAAAGAACAGCCTAACAATAATCTGTTAATTGCTATGATTCAGTTTCTTTGGTTCACACAAGACCAGACATAAGGGCCAGAAGCTTCCCACTCACTCTGTAAGAAGCTATTTGACTTGTGCTCCTGAAACAGTTCTCAACTATTTATTACTGGAATCCTCGGCGGGAGGGGGGGGGAGGGGGACCTGCCTTTTTTTTTTCCCCTCAAAGATGATATTTTTGGTGCTTTTAGGATGGGTGTCTCCCATGGACATCACCTTGAACTTTTTTTTTTTTTTTTTTTTTTTTTTAGGTATGCACCTTGTGTTCATTTGGATATTTAATTCATCTCAGTGAGTCTTTGTTCATTTTTAAAATGAGAAGGTTGGGGCTGAAGAGATGGCTTAGCGGTTAAAGTGCTTGCCCATGAAGTCTGAGGACCCAGGTTTGATTCGCCAGGACCCACGTAAGCCAGATGCACAAGGTGGCGCATGTCTGGGGTTTGTTTGCAGTGGCTGGAGGCCCTGGCACATCCATTCTCTCTCTCTCTCTCTCTCTCTCTCTCTCTTTCTCTCTCTGTAAAATAAATAAATTAAATTTGAAAACAAAGCCGGGTGTGGTGGCATGCACCTTTAATCCCAGCGCTTGGGAGGCAGAGGTTGGAGGATTGTCGTGAGTTTGAGGTCATCCTGAGAATACAGAGTGAATTCCAGGTCAGCCTGGGCTGGAGTGACACTGTAGCACAAAAAACAAAACAACAACAACAAAAAAAAGAAAAAAGAAAAAGAAAAACTGAGAAGGTTGAACTAGAACATCTCTGAGATTTTGGCCACAGCTAATTTGATGAACGTGTGCTGAGTACATTGGAGCGGAAGGCATCCACTGGAGACAGTGTTCTTTCTCTTAAGAGTTTAAGCCCAATCAGGACCCTTACCCACACCTGTTTATCTACTGAAACCACTAACACTTAACTCTTAGGCTCTACTGCCTCTACCTAGATAGTGGTCAAGCATTGCATGTTCTGGTTCCAAATTATCTGTCTGGTCATCTCCCACTCCTCCCCTGATATCCCTTCAGTTCCATCAAAATGGGCTGCCTGGGGCTGAAGGGATGGCTTAGAGGTTAAGGTATTTGCCTGCAAAGCCAAAGGACCCAGGTTCGATTACCCACATTAGCCAGATGCACAAGGGGGCGCACGCATCTGGAGTTCGTTTTCAACGGCTGGAGGCCCTGGCACACCCATTCTCTCTCTCTCCCTCTTTCTCTGTCAAATAAATAAATAAAAATATTTTTAAAAATGGGCTGCCAGCCTTGAGCATTCCTGCCTTCCTGTGCAAGCACATGCTTTTTCCTCAGGACAGTTTCAAAGCAAAAAAAGTTACGTGTGTGTGTGTGTGTGTGTGTGTGTGTGTGTGTGTGCGCGCGCGTATGTGAGTGTGCTTTGTTTGCAATTCCAAGAAGAACATAATGGATAGAGAATCAAGATGAGAGTCCAAACAGATGGAAGATAAATGTTTTGTTCTCATGAGACTAGTTCGCATGGGAAAGGCCCAACCTGGTCAGGGTACAATAGCCAATTTACAGCCTATTGATTCAAGTAAAAGCATATAAAAAGTGTATTTCAAGAACACTGGCTCTACCTGGCAAAACAGCGCATCTGCCCATCTGATACAAGGGTGCCTTTGCATCTGATGGCTCTTGAGCTCCCCCGTTCCGCTGGAGTACTAGTAATGCAAACAATTCAGGCAGAGATGTAATCTCTAGAAAGTTTGTAATCTATGTGGACAGGTTTGTTGTCTGCCTTTCTTCAGGACTCCTTCAGTGATCTTGCGATTCATCATTCATCTAGCTGAGTTAGTAACTCCAGGTTATGAAACACTTCACAAGTTATTGTCAAGAAATGGTCCAAATTTCACAATTATTGTCAAGAAATGGTCCAAATTTCGAAGCTTTCTCAAAGGATATAGATACAGAACTCAATTCAATTTAACATTAATTGTCAGAAGAAAAGGGTAATTGACATAGAGTATTCAATAAAAAGCAGTAGTGTGCTAAGGATATATCTCAGTTGACAGAGGACCTGCACAAAGTCCTGAGTTTGATTCCCAGCACCACAGAAGACACAAGGTGGTGGTGCATGCCCGTAATCCTAAGAAATGCAAGCAGGAGGATCAGAAGTTCAAGGTTATCCTGAGGTTATAAAAAACTACAAGCCTGCATGGGAGAAATGAGAGTCTGTCTTAACTAATCAACCAACCAACCAATCAATGAATAATAAAAAGCAGTAGCGATTATTATAAACATGTAAAGCCTTACACTGAAAAAAAAAATGCATTAAGCAAGGCTGGAAAGATGGCTTAGTGGTTAAGGTACTTGCCTGCAAAGCCCAAGGACCCATGTTCTACTCTCCAGATCCCACATTAGCCAGATGGACAAAAGTGAAGCAAATCCAAGGTTGCACGTGCCCACTAGGTGGCGCAAGCTTCTGGAATTCAACTTCAGTGGCTGAGGCCCTGGTGTTCCAATTCTCACTCTCCCTCCATCTCTCTATCTCTAAAAAATAAAAATAAATAAAAAAGTATATATTAGCAGGCTGGAGAGATAGCTCAGTGGTTAAGGCTCTTGCCTGCAAAACCTAATGTCCTGGTTTTGATTCCCCAGTACCACATAAAGCCAGTTGCACAAAGTAGCATATGCATCTGGAGTTCATTTGTAGTGGCTAGAAGCTCTGGCATACCCATTCTATCTCTCTCTCTCTTCTCTCCTCTTTTTCCCTCTCTGCACGCAAATGAATGAATAAAATATTTTTTCAAGTGTGTTAGCGTTACATCACTGAAAAACACAACTGAATGGTGGAGAAATTTGGCGGCAGGGAGCTTATGGTTCCAGAGGTTTTAGCCCACAGTGACTGGTTCAATTGTCTTTGGACCATGGTGAGGCAAAACAACATGGAAGAAGGACCTGGAAGATTAAAGTTGCTCAAACTCCATGGTGGCTAGGAAGAATAGAGAAGTGGGAGAGAGAGGGACTGGAGATGTGGCTTAGTGGTTAAGGCGCTTGCCTGCAAAGCCTAAGGACCCATGTTCAACTCTCCAGATCCCACATAAGCCAGACACACAAAGGTGAGGCAAGCATAAGGTTGCACATGCCCACTAGATGGCGCAAGCTTCTGGAGTTCGGTTGTAGTGGCTGAGACACTGGTAAGCCATTTCTCTTTCACTCTCCTTCTGTCTGTCTCTCTCTCTAAAATAAAAAATATGTATATATATATAAAGATACAATGAAAGATGCTATATCTCCACAATACATGACAGACCTATAGCCAATATAATACCAAGTGGGAAAAAAACTGGAAGCGTTTTTCATAAAATTAGATAAGGGTGTTGATTCTCTCCATTTTTATTCAAAACCATGTTTGGATTCTTAGCCAGAGCAAGAACACCAGAGAGAGAAATAACATGGGTATCCAAATAGGAAATAAAGAAGTCAAATGTCCTCACATTCAGACAAGATTATCTTATACATATAAGACCCTGAAAACTGTGTCAGAAAGCTCTGAGATTTAATACATTTCCAATAAAGTAGTAAGACACAAAATTCCATCTAAGAATCATTAGTCTTCTAAGTAGTGACAATGAACATGTCAAGAAAAATGTCAGGGAAATAATCCCATTCAAAATAACATCAAAAAATAAACTAAGGGCTGGAGAGATGGCTCAGCAGTTAAGCACTTGCCTGAGAAGCCTAAGGACCCTGGTTCGAGGCTCGACTCCCCAGGACCCACGTTAGCCAGATGCACAAGGGGGCACATGCATCTGGAGTTCATTCTGTCACTCTCAAATAAATAAATAAAAATTAAAAATAATAGCAATGCTGCTGATGATCACAATACTTGACTTCAAATTATACTACACAGCAATCATAACAAAAGCATCATGATATTGACATAAAACAGATACATAGAACAATGGAATAAAACAAATGACCACCCCATTGCCAAATCCACACAACTATAGCCATCTCATTTTTTTGTTTTTGTTGTTTTGCTTTGTTTTCTGAAGTAGGGTCTCACTCTAGCCCAGGCTTACCTGTAATTCACTATGTAATCTCAGGATGGCCTTGAACTCACAGTGATCCTCTTACCTCTGCCTCCCAAATGCTGGGATTAAAGGCACGTGCCACCATACCTGGCCTAGTCATCTCATTTTTGACAATGGTGCCAAAAATGATACATTGGAGAAATGACAGCTTCTTTTACAAACGGTGCTGGGAAAACTGGCTGTCTACATCTAGAAGACTGAAGCTAGATCCATTTCACTCACCCCATGCAATAATTAATTCAGAGTGGATCGAAGATCTTAAGGTATGTGGTGGTTTGAGTGTATATATAATATCCCTCATAGTGTTTGTGCTTGATTAAGCCTCATACTTAGTCCCCAGTTGGTGGAGCCTTTGGAGATGGAGCCTTGCTGGAGAAGGTGTGTCACTGGGGGCGGGCCTTGAGGTTTATAAGTCCAGAGCTACTGGGTGTTCATAGAAAGCTTGTTCTTGCTGCTTCCTCACTCCTGATATGTGGAGATGTGATGTCCTGATGTCTGCTCCTTTTTTTATTATTTTATTTTTATTTATTTATTTATTCGACAGAGAAAGAGGAGGGTCAGGGAAAGAATGGGCGCACCAGGGCACCCAGCCACTGCAAATGAATTCCAGACACCCCTTGTGCATCTGGCTAACTTGGATCCTGGGGAATCAAACCTGGGTCCTTTGGCTTTGCAGGCAAATGCCTTAACCACTAAGCCATCTGTCCAGCTCTACTGTCTGCTCTTGCCATGATTTCCCCACCATTATAGCCCTTCATCCTTGAAACTGTACACCAAAATAAACCCTTTCCTCCCATAAGCTGCTTCTGGTTGGTTGTTTCATCTCAACAAGAAGATAATTGATGCAAGGTAAGATTGGAAGCTTGCAGATTCCTAGGGGAAAATACTTTAAGATCCTTGGCACAGGCAACAGTTTCTTGGATAGACTCCACTAGTGAGATTGCATCACATTAAAAGCTTCTGTGTAGCAAAGGAACTTATTAACAGAGTGAGAAGATGTCCTACAGAATGGGATGAAATCTCTGCCAGTTGTTCATCAGTTAGGGGCAAGTGCCAAGAATATATAAAGAATTCAAAAAGAAATACAAAAGAACAAACAATCCAGTCAATACCTGGGCAAATACACTGAATAGACCGTTCTCAAAGCAATAAATACATGAAAAAAAATTCAGTATTTTAAGCAAGCAGGGAATATAAATAATGTGATTTAAATTCTATTTTACCCAAGTCAGAATGGCCATCATTAAGAAAATAAAGATGAGGGCTGAAGAGATTGCTTAGTGGTTAAGCACTTGCTTGTGAAGCCTAAGGACCCTGGTTTGAGTATCGATTCCCCAGGACCCACGTTAGCCAGATGCACAAGGGGGCGCACGCGTCTAGAGGTCATTTGCAATGGCTGGAGGCCCCAGCGCGCCCGTTCCCTCTCTCTCTCTCTGCCTCTTTCTCTCTTTCTCTCAAATAAATAAATAAAAATTAAAAAAAATTTAAAAAGAAAAGAAAGATGAAGAAATGTTGGCAACTATGTGGGGAGAAGGGAATTCCTCTACACTGTTGCTGAGAATGTAAATTAGTCCAGCCACTACGGCCCTGTGGAGGTTTCTTTAAAATCAAAACTAGCCTAGCTGCATGATCCAGATGGACCACTTCTAAGCATGTACCTGAGGGAGTCACATTCAGCACACGATAGAGACACCTGCATGCCCATGTTTATTGCGGCACTGTTTACAATAGCCAAGTTAAGGAATTAGCTGAGTGAGTGAATGAATAAAACGGGCTATATACACACCATGGTGCATCATTCGTTCTTCAAGAATCATAAGATTGTGTTGCTTATGGGAAAATAGGGTATATATACACCATAGCATGTCATTCAGTCATTATGAGTCATGAGATCATGTCACTTGCAGGAAAACGATGGAACGGGAGACCATCATGATTATCAAAGCAAGTCAGACTCAGAAAGCAGAATCTTATGTCTCTTTTCATATGTGGAATCTACATTTTTGTTAAAAAAAAAAACATGAAAATCAAAAGGGGCTATTTGGAAAGAGGAAGGGGACCAGGATAGGGAAGGACAAGAGAGGGCACATTGGGCAATGAATATGATCAAAATATGTATTTATGAAAATGTCACAATGAAACCCACTGTTTTGTGCAAAACACATGCAAGTTAAGCAAATGAAGCACGGGAGCCAGAGATAGAACTCAGTGGCAAAAGCCTCTTTCTATCACGTGTCAGGCCCTGGGTGTAATCTTGAGTATTGCGGGAAGCAAGCAAAAGAAAGGAAGAAAGGGAAGAAGGGAAGCAAGGAAGGAAGGAAGAGAGGAAGAGAGAGGCAGAGGAAAAGAGGGAGTGGAGGAGAGAGGGAAGGAGGAAGGAAAGAAGGAAATTCAGTCATTGCTGGAAAACAAAAACATTTTTGCCTTTTGCTAGCATACCTGTCCAGTAATAAATGCTAGAGCTCTTCTTAGTGAAAGAAAAGAATTCTGGACGGTAGGTAGCGCCTATCCACATGAGGAAATAGAGCATCAGCAGACTTACTGAGGTAAATATGAAAGATGGTATAAACATATTTTTTAAATATTCAATTCATTTTCTTTAATTTTTTAAAGTTTATTTATTTATTTATTTATTTATTTGAGACAGTCAGAAAGAGACAAAGACGGAGACACAGAGAGAAAATAGGCACACCAGTGGCCTCCAGCCACTGCAAAAGAACTCCAGATGCATGTGCCACCTTGTGCATCTTGCTTACGTGGGTCCTGGGGAATCGGACCTGGGTCCTTGGGCTTTGCAGGCAAATGCATTAACCACTAAGCCATCCCTCAAGCCCTATTTATTTGTACATATGCATGGGCACATGGCTTCTGATTCTCCTGGCTCTGCCTCCCATTGTCAAAGGTGTGTTAGGATCACAGATGCATGCACCACTTTCCATCTGGCTTTATGTGGGTGCTGGGGAATTGAACCCAAGCCTCCAGGAGCTTTGCAAGCAAGCATCTTTGACCACTGAGCTATCTTCCTAGCTCTTATAAGTCTATTTTGTTTGCAATCCTAGTAGTGATTTAATAAACAATCGTGGACTAGGGAAATGGCTCAGAAGTTAAAGGCACTTGCTTGAAAAGCCTGCTGGCCCTGGTTTGATATCCCAGTACCCATGTAAAGCCAGATTTATAGAGTGGTGCATGCATCTGGAGTTGATATCCAAGAGGCCCTGGCATGCCCCTCCTCCTCTTGCAATAAATAAATAAAAAGTAAAAAAATAAGTGCATTAAGCAATAACTAATTATAAAGCTACTAGTAGGCTTACATAAAACTTACAAATAGAGCCAGGTGGAGTGGTGCACACCTTTAATCCCAGCACTTGGGAGGCAGAGGTAGAAGGATGACCATGAGTTGGAAGCTAGCCTGAGACTACATAGTGAATTTCAGGTCAGCCTGAGCTACAGTGAGACCCTACCTCAAAAAAAAAAAAACTTACAAATAATATTTTATCAAAATAATAACATAAATAAGGATGGAAAGAATGGAGCTATAAAAGAGTATAACCAACATAAAATTATTTCTCAATCTATACTTTAATTATGGTGTCCAGGGCAACCACTCAGAAGATAACCACAGACAATTAAAATAAATGAGACAGGGGCTGGAGAGATGGCTTACCGGTTAAGGAGCATCCCTGAGAAGTCTAAGGACCCAAGTTCGATTCTCCAGGTCCCACGTAAGCCAGATGAACATGGTGCCACATGCATCTGGAGTTCATTTGCAGTGGCTGGAGGCTCTGGTGCACCCATTCTCTCTCTTTCCTTCCCTCTGTCTCTAATAAATCAATAAAAATAAAATCTTAAAAAAATAAGTAAGTGAGACAGAAGGGCATTTCAGAGGCAGAGATTAATGAAGTCTTTCAGGATACTGACATTCTAAAGTCCACACTTCAAATTCCTGGGACAGGAAATGCATTTGTCCTAGTACAGATCACGCCCACTATTACCATCATGGAGGAATGCATATACTGTGGCATTTTGTTTTAAAAACTAACAAGGAAAAGCATACATAGCATGGTTATATTACAGGAGATTGGTAGAGAAAGAGAGAGACATGGAAAAACTAAGGGAAGCTATGCATTACTTGACCTTTTAATCAGTTGGAAGTTAAGAGCCGGAGGAGAGGGAGAGTCAGATAAAAAAAAAAGGCCTTGGAAATGGCTTAGTGGGTTAAGGCGTTTGCCTGCAAAGCCTAAGGACCCCAGTTCAATTCCCCAGGACCTGTGTAAGCCAGATGCACAAGGGGGCGCATGCGCCTGGAGTTCACATGCATTGGCTGGAGGCCCTGTTGTGCCCATTCTCTCTTTCTCTCTGCCTCTTCCTCTCTCTTTCTCTCTCAAATAAATAAATAAAAATATTTTTTAAAGTGTCTAAAAGAAAACACTTTATGGTGGTTTAAATATGAATGCATGTCCCCCCATAGCCTCAGGCATTTTTAAAACTCATTTATTGGATTTATTGGCAAGGAGAGAGGGGCTGGGGTTGTCATGTCAGAAGCTCTGGCCACTGCAAACTTCCTATTCAGGTCTCCAGCAGCCTGTTGGAGGAGGGTAACACTGGGGACAATCTTTAAAGTTTATTTTTTTAAAATTTTTTTGTTTATTATTTATTTATTTGAGAGTGACCGACAGAGAGAGAGGGAAAGAGAAAGAGAGAATGGGCACACCAGGGCTTCCAGCCACTGCAAACGAACTCCAGACGCTTGCGCCCCCTTGTGCATCTGGCTAACGTGGGTCCTGGGGAATCGAGCCTTGAACTAGGGTCCTTAGGCTTCACAGGCAAGCGCTTAACCACTAAGCCATCTCTCCAGCCCTGGGGACAGATCTTTAGTCCAGCCCAAAGGTGTGTGCACAGAGTCAATTGTGAGCTCTGACTGTTGGTGTTTGCTGGCTCTTTGGTGGTGTCTCTCTGCTATGGATCTATGGAAGTTTCTTCCCCCATGATGAAGCCTCCCCTGGATTCTTTTTTTTTTGTTGTTGTTTGTTTGTTTTTTCAAGGTAGGGTTTCACTCTACCACAGGCTGACCTGGAATTCACTATGTAGTCTGAGGGTGGCCTTGAACTCATGGCGATCCTCCTACCTCTGTCTCCCAACTGCTGAGACTAAAGGCGTGCGCCACCACGCCCAGCTCTGGATTCTTTTTGTTGTTGTTGTTGTTTGTTTGTTTTTTCAAGGTAGGGTCTCACTCTACCCCAAACTGACCTGGAATTCACTCCGTATTCTCAGGGTGACCTTGCATTCATGGCGATCCTCTGCCTCCCCAGGACTGGGATTAAAGATATGCACCACCACGCCTGGCTCTCCCCCCTGGATTCTGTCAGCCTGAAATGAACCCTTTCCTCCCATAAGCTGCTTCTGGTCAGGTGTTTGTCCCAGCAACAAGAAAGTAACTACAACACACTGCATGTATGAAGTGATTCCATACGTTTATGGAATGGGCATGAGGAAACACATGAAAACATGACCGCTAAAATATTACCAGTAGCTATTTCAGGATGTGGGGATTTATTCTCTCATACTTACATGCATTTGCATTCTTTTCAATAAACACACACTTTATGTACATATAACTATTTATTTAAAAAACATTTTAAAAAAGTCAGCTGGAGAGATGGCTTAGCAGTTAAGATGCTTGCCTGGGAAGCCTTAAGGACCCAGGTTCGATCCCCCAGGACTCATGTAAGCCACATAAGCACAAAGGGGGCGCATGTGTCTGGAATTCATTTGTAGTGGCTGGAGGCTCTGGCGTGCCTATTCTTTCTCTCTCTCTACCTGCCTCTCTCTCTCTCAAATAAATAAATGAAAATACTTTAAATATATTAAAAAGTGTGTCCTGATGCTTCATGAAGATGAGTCAGAATCATACCCTGCTTTGCGTGCTCTGACAGTTGCTAGGAAGCAGCATCATGCCACCTGACTTAGGGAGGCTGGACCGGGTACAGGGTTGCCAGAAATGAAGCCTTACCTGACGCCACACGCCTGACTGGGAAAGTCTGGAAGAACACTCTTGAAGGATAAGGCATTTGACATGGACATTGAACGAAGGGTTTGGAGCAATTCAACAGATAAAGATGGGGGTTACAGGACAGAGTGAGCAAACTAAACAAGGGCATTAAACACCCAGGATATGTTAAGGCGTTTGCCTACAAAGCCAAACGACCCAGGTTCGATTCCCCAGGACCCACATCAGCCAGATGCCCAAGGGGGCGCATGTATCTGGAATTCATTTGCAGTGGCTGGAGGCCCTGGTGTGCCCATTCTCTCTCTCTCCCCCCTCCTCTTTCTCTGTCAAACAAATAAATAAAAAAAATAATAAAATACTTAAACTCAGGGTGTGGGCTGGAAAGATGACTCAGTGGTTAAGGTGCTTGCTTGCAAAGCCCAGTGACCGGGGGTTCAATTTCCCAGGATCCACATAAAGCCAGATGCACTAAATGGCACATGTGTCTTGAGTTTCATTTGCAGCTGCTAGGGGTCCTGGTGCACCCGTTCTCTCTCTCTCTTTCTCTCTCTTTCTGGGCTTAAAAATAAATAACCACAGGACTCCATACAACATGCTCCCTCCAGACACAAAATGGCCTGGACATCCATGACCTCACAGTGCCTGACACTACCTGCATAAGACCATCATAAGAGGAGGAAAAGATCAAGACATCAAAAGTAAAAGAGAGACTGATTGAGATGGGGAGGGGGTATGATGGAGAGTGGAGATTCAAAGGGCTAAGTGGGGGAGGGAGGGTATCACCATGGGGTATTTTTTATAATCATGGAAGTTGTTAATAAAAAAATTTAAAAAAATGAAAAATAAATAAATAACCAAAAAAAATAAAATCCTGGAGTCTACTCAGAGCAGTGGTCGACTTGCCTTGTTGTAACCAGTGTATTCAGACTGAGTTACAATTGTACAGGACTGAGAGTGTGTGTGTGTGTGGGGGGGGTGCTTGCTTTGCCGTGAAAGTGACTTTCTTCAGTCTGTGTTGATGGTGGGGAGAAGGGAGGCAGGAAAACCAGTTAGGAAACTATTAAAATGATTCAGCCTGAGGTAATTAAGGCTTAACAAGAACTGCAGTGTGGGAATCCAGAGGAGGGGAGAGTTTCCAGAAACATTTCTAAAGTTATTACGACAGGTCTGGGTGGAAGATGAAAACCTTCTATGGCCACCAACTGAGCAGGAGAGGTTGACCCCAAGTGAGAAAGGGATACTGGGAGGTGAGATAAGGACCGTGCTGGGAGAAAGATCCCAACAGAGAGAGGGCTGGGAGAATGAACTGAGTAAGTGGAGAAGGATCCTGAGGTAAAATAAACCGCACCCGGAGTCCAGAAGGGTGAGTGTCTAACTTGGAACCACAGAACCCAAGATCTCCTCTGGAGTGAAGGGAGCGGTCCCAGGGAAAGATGGGTTCTCCAGCTCTGATCCAGCAATCCCCAAGGTGGGTGATCAAACTCACCTCACTTCTAAAAGGAAGGGACTGGCTGTGGAGAATGAGAGATCCAACAGGGACTCTCAAATTCAAGTTCAAATGGCTACTATGTGGTCATTGTCCTAAGGCCTCACTCTTCTTTCTTTCCTTCCCTCCAGTCAGTGGCCAAAAAAATGGTGGGGTTTCCTCTCTGAGTGGGGCGTGGATCCCATCTCTCTCACCATATCCCCTATGTGGACCTGTAAATTGGTGCTTGCTTCTCTAATAAACGAAGTGATAATTTAATCCAGCCGGGTGTGGTGGTGCACGCCTTTAATCCCAGCGCTCAGGAGGCAGAGGTAGGAGGATCGCCATGAGTTCGAGGCCACCCTGAGACTCCATAGTGAATTCCAGGTCAGCCTGGACCAGAGTGAGACCCTACCTCTGCGAGGGGAGGGGAGGGGAAGATGGGGGAGAAGAAAAAGAAAAAAGAAAAGAAAATTTAATACAGTCTCTCAGGTCCTTTCCAGCTCTCTCTCTTTGTACAACCTTTCCTTAAGCGTTTCTTAAACACAAACTCTCACGTATTTCTAACGGATGGACAATGACTTGGGTGTGCGCATCTTTATTTCTAGTCTCCTTTTTACGTTCCTGTAAGATTTTTACATTCCTTTTAAGCGACGGTGTTTGTGTTTCTGCTTATAACACAAACCCATGGAAAACCGAGAAAATATTTTAAAACAGAAGAGACTGGAGGAGAAGGGAAAAGGATGGGGAGGGGTGGCTGGGAGGAAAGGAGAAAGGGAAAAGAAAGGCGAGGAGAAGGGAAAACAGATGGGGTTGAGAGAAAGAGGACCGAGAAACGAGGGGAAGAGAGGAGAGAAGGGGAAGGAGAGGAGAAAGAGGAAAGAGAAGGGAGAGAGAGAGAGGGAAGGGAGAGGAGGGAGAGAGATGAAAGGAGAGGGGGAGATGGGAGAGATAGAGGGAGAAAGAGATGGAGAGAGAGGAGGAAGAGGGAAGGAAGGAAAATAGAGAGGGAGAATGGGCTGGGGAGATGGCTTAGCAGTTAAGGCGCTTGCCCGAGAAGCCTAAGGATCCAGGTTCAATTCCCCAGGAACCACGTAAGCCAGCTGCACAAGGTGGTGCATGCATCTGGAGTTTGTTTGCCCTGGCGCATCCCCTCTATCTGCCTCTTTCTTTCTCTGTCTCTGTCTCTCTCTCTCTCTCCAAAGCCTTTAATCCCAGCACTGGGGAGGCAGAGAAGCAGGAGGATGAGTTCGAGGCCACCCTGAGACGACATAGTGAATTATTCCAGGTCAGCCTGAGCTAGAGGAGACCCTACCTCGAAATACCAAAATAGATCAAATACAAATAAATGAAATACTTTTTAAAAAGGGGGAGGGGGAAGGCAGAGAGAGAGAGAGAGAGAGAGAGAGAGGGAGAGAGAGAGAGAGAGAGAGAGGCGTGATGGGGAAAAGGGGGCCGAGGGAGAGGAATGGCTCGCTGCGCTCAGAAATAAAAGCGCATCCTCGGGCCTCCCGGCTGGGCTTCGGTCGGGATGGGAGCCCGAGGCCCGGGACCCGGCGCCAGCGGAGCGGCGGCTGGAGGCGGGGTCGGCGGCGGGGACGCGGCGCGCGGGGCGGTGCCGGGGGCGCGGCGCAGGGACCGGCGGCCCCGCCCCGGCCCGCGAGCCCTCGAGAGAGCCCGGGGCGCCCCGGGGCCCCGGAGAGCTGAGCCGGGCGGCGCGGGGAGCCCGGGATCGCGACGGCCGAGGACGGCGCTCGGGACGCGGTGCGCGCAGACGAAGTAAGGGGGGGCAGCGGGAGGGGGGGGGGTCCTCGGCAGCTCTCCGTGCAAGCAGTCTGAGAAAGTCCCCGAATACGGGGCTCCCCCGGGCTGCTGGTGGCGATCTCAGGGGGGGCAGAGAGAGATCGCTGGATGGGAAGAGCCCTAGGCTTTCTGTTTTGTTGCATAAGTGACAAACTCTCTGTGATTGATCATATATATATATATATATATGGTATACATATGTTATATTGGGATTATTTCTCATTGCACGCTTAAAGTCTACCCTTCAGGTGCACGTTGAAGGGGTTGTGGGGGGACAGGGTGGCCAGCCGACGCCCTCGGGTCCCCCCCCCAACTGTGAAGTCTGGAGAGAGAAGGTTTTACTGCTCTGTGGACTGTTTTCCTTCTGGGCACCAAGGAGTCGCGCCCCAAGCATCCTTGAACCCCCGCCAGCAGGATTCCCAAGTTAGTTCTGTCACCAACTAGAGGTGGCATGCACATGCCACTCCAGGATAGAATCTCAAGGGGTTTACTTAAAATTCATCTTTTTCGGGGGCTTGGGGGGGTTGGCTTAGCGGTTAAGGCGCTTGCCTGTGAAGCCCAAGTACCCAGGTTCCATCCCCCAGTACCCATGTAAACCAGATGGACAAGGTTGGCGCATTTGTCTGGCATTTGCAGTGGTGAGAGACCCTGACATGCCCATTCTCTCTCTCTCAAATAAATAAGTAAATAAAATATTTTTTAAATTTAATTAAAAAAAACATTTTTTTTGAGTTAAGGTCTCCCCTAGCTCAGGCTGATCTGGAACTCACTCTGTAGTCCCACACTGACATAGAATTCACAGCCATCCTCCTACCTCTGCCTCCCAAGTGCTGGGATTAAAGGCGTGCGTCATCATGCCCAGCCCCTTCTTTTTTAAATTAGTGTGTGTGTGTGTGTGTGTGTGTGTGTGTGTGTGTGTGTGTATGGGCACACCTGGGTCCCTTGTATGAAAACGAGTGCCAAATGCTTGCACCACTTTTTGCATCCTGGTATTTAGGGAATTGAACCAGGGCCTGCAGGCTTTGCGAGCAGGTTGCCTTTAATTGTTTGACCATCGCTTCAGGCCCAAATCGAATTTTATTAACACTGTCAGGTTAGAATTAGTAGATGAAGAGTCATGGCATGACTGCCCTATCCCCCTTGGTTGGTTTTTAGGGTCATCAATGCATGAGTAATAGGTAAATTATATCCTCCCCGATAATAAAATGTTTTCCCCTATATAGTTCTTTAAATCAGGATTTAGAAGATGGCATTCAGCGTTTGCATATCTAGGTGAAGAGGGAATACTTGTCAGGTAGGGCATTAAAAACTGGCAAAATGGTTGATGTACTTAGTGGCCAGAAAGGCCTGAAAAGCAAAGCTAATTTTTCCTCTATCAGTAGCTAGCTTTTCCTAACAGACGGCATAGGTCTCCCAGTAATCTGTGTATGACCGAGGCTTGCAAATTTGTAGATATTTTTCCCCCTATTACTGCTGGTGAAACAAGTATTCATGCAAGGAAGAGGGTTAAGGCAATTTGAGTCTGAGGAATAAAATGCTTTGGCAGGCTTGGCTTGACTTAAGGATCTCCCGAGAGGGGTGGAGGCAGCTCTCTGGTCCCCGTTTTACCAGCCTAATTCCCTCTCAATGCCACCGCTGTCTTTGGGGTTCCTGTCTCTGCCTTTTAGCTATTATTTATTTATTTTCCAAGGTAGGGTGTTGCTCTTGCCCAGGCTGACCTGAAATTCACTATGTAGTCTCAGGGTGGCCTCAAACTCACGGCGATCCTCCTACCTCTCTGCCTCCAGAGCGCTGGGATCAAAGGCATGAACCACCATGCCTTTAAATAGTGAAATATATTTTTTTTTTTTTTGGTTTCTCGAGGTAGGGTCTCACTCTAGCCCAGGCTGACCTGGAATTAACTATGTAGTCTCAGGGTGGCCTTGAACTCATGGCGATCCTCCTACCTCTGCCTCCCGAGTGCTGGGATTAAAGGCGTGCGCCACCACGCCCGGCGTGAAATATTTTTTTAATATTTTATTTTTTATTTATTTGACAGAGAGAAGGGGGAGGGAGAGAGAGAGAATGGGCGCACCAGGGCCTCCAGCCACTGCAAACGAACTCCAGACACATGCGCCACCTTGTGCATCTGGCTAACGTGGGTCCTGGGGAGTCGAACCTGGGTCCTTTGGCTTTGCAGGCAAATACCTCAACCACTATGCCATCCCTCCAGCCCTATTGAGATATTTTTCTGAGGAAAAAAAAAATGAATTTCGCTCTTCTAAACCATCTTGAACAATCTTGGACGAATCCCTTAATTTTAAGCATCTCTCCCTCCCCTCTCTCTCTCTGTCTTTCTCTCACTTTAAGGTGGTACATTTGGCATGTGGCAGAGAGAAGAGGAGGAGGAAGATAGATTGAAGGCATGCATTCAATGAAACAGGGTCTTTCTATACAGTCCAGGTTGGCTTCCAGCTCCTAATCCTCCTGCCTCATCCACCAATGGCAGAGATTACAGACATGCACATACTTGACCCTTTTCTCGTTCTTAAGACATCAGTTGGATTATATCACTTCCCTGCATGAGACTCTCCAACAGCTTCCCTTCATCCTTCAGTAAAATCCAGCTCTCCCCCAGAGCTGACCAGAGCCCTCTGTGACCAGGCCTGTTTGTTTTTACTTGACCACATCCTGCCACTTGCTGATCTTCTGGTTTCCCTTCTGCCTGACCTGCAGATCCTGACACCGCCTCAGCTCTTTCAGGTCTTTTCAGTGGGACCTACTCCACGAAGACCGTCCCTGGTCATCTGAACTACAGCTGCCTTAGTCATGACTCCTAAGTATGACTAAGTATGACTCCTCTGTCGTTCTTTCTGGCATTCATCCCTACCTGACACTGTATTTCTGTTTCCATGTTAGTTGAGCAGATCTTCCACTTGAATGTGAACTCCACATGGGCAAAAGATTTTTGTTGTTGTTGTTCTGTTTTTATGAGCATGTACCTTTTTGGCACATAATGGCAAGTAAGAAATAGTGCCGATTTCATTAGGTAGCTAAATGACAAAAACACGGCATTGTCTCCCGTAAGTCTTGCGAAACCTTTGGTAAAATGCTAGAAGTCCTTTGAGGTTATTCAGGCAATCAATATTTTACAGGGCCAGGATGATCCTGGAGATCAGTCATTGCTTTTATCCTCAGCGTGTTTCCAAGCTGAACCCCATGCAAGAAGCTGGGCCGGTTTCGACAACACGTCCAAAGCAAGACGTGCCAAATGTCAGTTCCA
Organism: Jaculus jaculus; assembly: GCF_020740685.1. Taxonomy (NCBI): domain Eukaryota; kingdom Metazoa; phylum Chordata; class Mammalia; order Rodentia; family Dipodidae; genus Jaculus; species Jaculus jaculus. The sequence goes on from NC_059105.1 coordinate 161,695,691, forward strand.
GAAATTTCCTTCGTGTCTCTGTCTCTCCACCCTCAACATCAAGAAGCAGCAGCCTTTGTTCTTGTGGCTCCTGAACTTGTAGATACAGCATGCACCCTTGTTTCTGGCTCCTTTTTCTCTGCGTTAGGCTTGTGAGATTCATTCATGTTGGGTGCCTCAGCAGCTGATTTCTCTTTTATTCCAAGGTATTATCATTGTGGGAATGTTTATTCATGCTCCTATTGATAGATACTTGGATTGTTTCCAGTTTGGGGCTATTTTGAATAAAGCAGACATGAATATGCTTATAGAGCCTGCCTCACTTTGACTCCTAAGTGCTTTGTTTGAAAAATCCCCCCCCCCCCGGTGCCACGAATGCCCAGAGAAGCAATGCACGGTGGGCAGGAGCTGACTGATGTTGCAGAGTGTGTACACGCAGCTGGTGCCATCCTTAGACTTCTCTGACCTACCTACCTCCCATTCGGGGGGAGGGGATGGCAGCTGGAAAACGAGGGCCTATGCCAACTGGAGGAGCCGTCGGGTGTACCTTAAGCGTTTTGAGGTCCTTCAAAGAGACATCGTAGAATGGCCTCTGTCACAATTGTCTTCCTCTCCTCCTCGCTCAGCTTCTTCATTCTAGTACAAGTTGACTCTATACTCAGCCTCTGAGCATTATGCTACCGAGCCGTTCAAACATTTATGAGCAAGAGTCCTGATCAGAGCTGATGAAATATTCATGTGTTTCCATGGGGCATGGGTTTCCATCTAGATGTCTCAGGGCGCTTTTCAGAGATGCTTGTCATACCCGTGTGATGCGCACAGACAGATGATACACCCCAGGACCTCCCGTGTTATTGAGCCCCAGCCCCTCGGGGCACCCCTGCTTTCCAGGAACAAGGGAGAAGGACACGCAGACCGATGGGCATTTGCTGTGTCTGCAGCAAGCGTATGTTGTTGATAATGGCTTGAGAAAAGAAGTGCCGTAGCCTGCGAAATGAATTCAGAGGGGTCAGAATTTGCTAGAATGACGAAGGATAAATTAAGTGGGATACCTCCAATCTGAATGGAAAAAAGAAGGAGTCAGCCTTATGAAAGGTACAGTTCCCTGATGGGGAAAAGGCCAAACAAGACAACTATGCCCCACACTATGATTGCATCATTTATTTATTTATTTGAGAGAGAGGCAGATAGAGAGAAAGAGACAATGGGTGCGCCAGGGCCTCTAGCCACTGCAAATGAACTCCAGACATACGCGCCCCCTTGTGCATCTAGCTTATGTGGGTCCTGGAGAATTGAACCCAGGTCCTTAGGCTCCACAGGCAAATGCCTTAGCCGCTAAGCCATTTCACCAGCTCTATAATTACATTATTTTTCATTTTTTAAAGTTTGTTTTGGTTTTTCGAGGTAGGGTCTCACTCTAGCCCAGACTGACCTGGAATTCACTATGGAGTCTCAGGGTAGCCTTGAACTCATGGCAATCCTCCTTACCTCTGCCTCCCGAGTGCTGGGATTAAAGGTGTGTGCCACCACGCCCGGCTATCATTACATTATTATATCTTGGAATCAGAGTGTAGGGCCAGGAATAGAGGTTAGCCAGGGTTTCCATCAGGAGAAATCATTTTCCTCAGAGGAAAAGATGGCTTTTGGGTAGGGCTCTGAAGGCTATTTCCAGAGAAAAAATGTCTAATTTTTGAAGTGTTTATTGATTTGAGAGTGACAGAGAGAGAGGGAGAGAAAGAGAGAGAGAGAGAGAGAATGGGTGCACCAGGGACTCCAGCTACTGCAAAAGAACCTATCTCTGCCTCTCAAGTGCTGGGATTAAAGACACGTGCCACCATGCCTGGCTTTTTAGATTTTTTATTTTAGAGAGAGAGAGAGAGAGAATTGGCACACCAGAGCTTCTGCCACTGCAATCAACCTACAGATGCTTGCACTACCTAGTGGGCATGACCTTGCGCTTGCCTCACCTTTGTCCATCTGGCTAACATGGGATCTGGAGAGTTGCACATGGGTCCTTAGGCTTCACAGGGGAGTGCCTTAACTGCTAAGCCATCTCTCTAGCCCTCCATCATGAATTTTTCTTAAATTTATTTGCGTTCATCTATTTTTTTGAGAATGAGAAAGAGGCGGGGGGGGGGGGAGAATGGGCACTCTGGGGCCTCCAGCCACTGCAAAGGAACTCCAGACGCATGTGCCCCTTGTGCATCTGGCTTACATGGGTCCTGGGGAAATGAACCAGGGTCCTTTGGCTTTTCAGGCAAATGCCTTAACCACTAAGCCATCTCTCCAGCCCTGCATCATGAATTTTTGAGTGTAATTGGGAAGACTTTGAGAGAGAAGGTAGAAGTGAATCTCTTAGCTAGGAATGCTAAGGGCCTGTAGGTGTAGCCTGGGCTGAAGGTGTAATAAGGACTTAAAAACTATCAGTCTAGAAAAACCCTAGATCCACAAAGCTTTTCTTGGCTCTAATCTTCAATGTCCTGGTTTCTTTGTGAGTTCATTCTTTCAGGGTAGGGCTGTATTTCCTCTGAACAGGTGAACAGGGTACAGGCTTAATTGAGAGCCCTTTTTCTGAACCAACATTTCTATCATCGTCTCATTGTGCCTGTGCCGGCCCTGGCTGCCTGCTTTTGGATGCTGCTAAAACAAACCCAGAAGATCAGAGCAGAGAGAGAAAGGGAATGCTCCTGGTAGGAGACAGGAAAGGGAAGAGCGCGTTGGCCTTCCAGAGTTAGAGATAGCAATTATCTGCCAGTGAGAAGCCAGGGTGAAAGATCAAATAAGCCCTCATGGGAATCGTTCCATGCAAATGCTGCTGGCTTTCAAAGTAGACGCAAGGAAAGAGGAAGGGAGGAGGCATAAAGATTGCTGTCAGTCTGAGGAACATTAATTCAGGCTCAACACAGACACACAGACACATGGCCATCTCCCCACAGTGCAGGATCCAGCAGCGATGCCTGTCCCAAGCCCCTCCACACATTTTCCTCCCACTCATTCACACGAGTGGCATGTGTGAGGCATTCATGCATACTTGCAAAGACACATGAATTCAGACTACCTTAAAAAGGTTAGCTACGGGCCAGAGAGATGGTTCAGTGTGCTTCCCGTGCAAGTCTGAGGGCTGAGGGTGGCCTGAGACCTCTCAGTTTGAATCTCTAGAACCCACGTAGACAGCTTGGCCTGGCCACACACACCAGCACCCCTGGTCCTGTGGGGAGCCGAGACAGGAGAATTGCTGGGATTTAGGATCAGCAAGCTCCAGAATCAGTAAGAGGCTCCACTGCAAGGAAAGAACAGGCAGGGGCTGGAGAGATGGCTTAGTGGTTAAGGCGCTTGCCTGCGAAGCCTAAAGACCCATGTTCGACTCTCCAGGTCCCACATAAAACAGACACACAAAGGTGAAGCAAGCCAAGGTTGCATATGCCCACTAGGTGGCACAAGTGTCTAGAGTTTGATTGCAGTGGCTGAGGCTCTGGCATGCCAATTCTCTCTCTCTCTTTCTCACTCACGCTCTCTAAAATAAGATTAAAAAAAAAAGAAGAATAGGTAGGTGAGTGATGGAAGGGAACACCCTACATTCTTCTGTAGCCCCCACAATTCAACCCACAAGGCAGGTGCATGGGGCACGGCCACAGAACAGGCATACCACACACATACTCTGCCACACATGCAAAAGAGAAAAAGGTAAAATATTCCAAAATACTAGTGGCTAAATTTTAAATGATTATTTTTCTACCAATATTTGTTACATTTGCTGTTAGCATGGATTTCTATGGTAACCAGGAAAACATTAAGGAAAAGCCTGCTAAATAATAATAATAAAAAAAAAACATAGAAGAGGTATGGGTGGGAGAGAGTAGGATTGTTACAAGAGAAAAAGGTATGAAAAGATGAGCAAGTTGAGATACTTTCCAGTGTGGTGTCAGTCAGCGAGGCCCCTGAAGTCTCCCCTAAAATTGCACGCTATGGACAAGACTCTTGGTCACCCACCAGGACTAGATGGGAAGACCCTGTTGCTGAAGACTCCACACACTTCAGCTCCAGCGCACTGAAAAAAATAAAGCTAGGAATGAGCTGAAAGGCTCCTCCCTGTTGGCCAGCGGTCATAGTGTGGACAGAGCTAAGCAGCCTGCTGGAGGAGAAAAGTCATCAGCAGTCTTAGCCAGCAGTGGACTCCACAAACTCCACAACTGGCCACTCAGTCAAGATGCACTCACTGGTGCAATAGTGGCATGTATGTTATTGGGATCACTAACTGCTTTCTGATTCGATTTAGGCCTGCTCCATGGTAGCGAACGCATTCCAAAGCCTATGGGCTGGGAGGGTCGGAAACCCTGGGGGAGGAAGTTACTCCTGTTGCTTGACCACATGGATATACTATGCCCACCGAATTGCACTCTCAATACTTATATCTATGCCTATATATTTGCTTTTTTTTAAAAAAAAAAATTTTATTGCCGGGCGTGGTGGCGCACGCCTTTAATCCCAGCACTTGGGAGGCAGAGGTAGGAGGATCACTATGAGTTCGAGGCCACCCTGAGACTACCATTTCCCCTGGCCCCCTCTTTTATTTTGATGTCTTTCCCTGCCTGCATCCTTTACAACAACCTGTTGGTCGGCCCAGTATTATGAAGATCTTGTACTGATAATGAGCTACTGTAAGATCATGAATAAAGTGACCACTTCATGAGTGGGAGAAAGTGTTCAGATTCTGCCACGGCAGGCATTCTACAGGTATCTGTACATTTTGGGGGGTTTTGGTTTGCATCCTTGCTTTTAAGTAGTGCTGAGAATAGAATCTAGGGCCTCGTGCTTGCTAGGCAAATGCTCTACCAACACTTTGGGCCCCATTTCCATGGGAGAGCGTCCCCAAATCGGCATTTCTGAGCCAAAGGGGTATTGTACAATTTTAATTCTGACTGTGGCTGGGTTGTTTCTGTACCTTCTTTTGTCCTTCTCCCCTTCTTCCACGGTCCTTCTGTAGGAGGACCTGCAGGGGACACAGTACTGCCAAGTGGGCATTATATGGGCTCAGTGGGGAACGGGGTCTGTAGGGTCTGGTGGCATTGTGTCTGTCTTGCTTTTGGTTGGACAGACTATTTACAACCCCCTCCCCCTTCTTATTTATTCCATGCTGTGGAGTGGAATTATAGAAGGTCTTCGTCTGTGGTGCCAGCCTGTGAGGGGCAGCGTGCTGGCAAGGGCATGCTTTCACACGGCCGTATCCGCTCCGTTTGCCATGCCCTTTCTTTGATAGCTGTGTTAAGAGAGGCCCTTCCAGTCCCGTCTTAGCCCTCTCCCTCCATCTTGGGGATTTGGGATTTCTGCAGCTTTATGGGTCTATAGTCCATCAACTGTAACTGATTATCTGACATGAAAATAATTAGGTAAAGAAGGCAGGGGTCTGGGAACTTACGGATCGGTGCCAAGCAACAGATGTGAGCACGTTTAAACAAATGGTTTTTGCAAACCTGACACCAGGAACCAGCTTCCCATTGGCCTGGGAAGCTTTTAGTGCGTCAAGCTAGAGAGAAGTGGGATTCCCCGCCGCACCAGAGCTGGAGAAAATAGTAGAAAAGAATTGAAGAAAGCTGGTGAGTGCCAATGAGTGAAATACAAAGGGTTAACTGGCAAACTAGCAGGATTACATGAGTGGTTTTGTTTTGTTGTTGTTGTGTTTTGGATCCTCACACTGGAAACCTGAAGTCTCCAACCCTTAGATCTTGTCCTGTGGACGGAGTTTGGAACTGGCTTCATGTGCCACAGCCTTGACTTGGCAGCTTTGGAATGAATCTCTGTGCCCCAGATGGAACACTGAAAATGAGAAATACAGAAGTTATTGTAATCAATTTCTAAGGAGAAAAAGTTTAACTTTAGTCTATTCGTGTATATGTCTGAAGAATGAGCAGTAGCCTTTATGTTAATGTGCATTTTATATAAAATTTTAATTTTTCAGATAAGTATGTACTAACTCCTAACAGCAGGAAATTTGTTCCTATGCAGGTTGCTTTTTATAACTTACGGGAATCTATGGTGCCTCCTAATGGTCTTGTGGTTGCATCTTAGTATCTGTGTTTGTAGAGTAAATACTGTATTTCAGCTGTTTGGTTTTGTCAACAAAACGTGTAAGGTTAAAGATGTTTCAGGACTTTAAGCATCTACTTCTGGCAGTAATGAGCTAACTGGCAGTAGATTGTTGCGTCCATGGATGACATCTAAAAATGCTGGATTTAGAAAATAATTGACAGCCAAGCATAGTAGCTCATGCTTATAATTGCAACACTCAGGAGGTAGAGGGGGGAGGTTCACCATGAGTTCAAGCCCAGCCTGAGCTAGAGAGAGACCCTGCCTCAAAACACACACACACACACACACCACACATCACAAAACACCCCAACAACCAAGGGTTGCAGTATGGAACCTGGAACTACTAAGTGCTTAAAAAAAAGAATCACTGGAAATCATAGAACATCTACCAAGGCAGCTAGAACTTGAGAGAGGAGACCCCCCACCCCCGACAAAAGAGAAACTCACAGACTGTCGCACATTCCAGACTCCTTCCCCCTTGAGATATTCCCCCAAGCAATCAATGGTTTCTAGGAGTCAGAAGCTGGGAATATTCTGCAGTCTGATAGGACGGAGAAAAAAACCATGGGGGCGGGGTATTTCTAGCATACCACATGAGCTTGGACGTAAGGGACCGTGGTCACAGAAAGACAAGAGGTCAGAGGAATCAGCCCAGTAGCTAAGCACCTTTCCTTCTAAGTCATTCACTGACTTATAAGTGGCACAAGCCAAGAGGTGCAAATTGCTGCCTTTCAAAAAGCTGAGAAAGTGTCAGGACTCTTTGAAGTCTCTTTGGGCTGGAAAGATTGAAATTTGGCCTGTAGGACTCACCAAGATGGCAGAACCTGAAAAATGCTGTAAGCATTTCTTGGTGTTCCTGAAGGGTTACTTCTGTGCACTTAGGAGAAATCAGAAAGAGACACGGTCATGCAGTCCACTTCCCAGACAGCTCAGTCACTGATTGGATTAGAGTGATCTGTTTTGTTTTGTTTTTTTAAAAATATTTTATTTTGGCGGCTGGAGAGATGGCTTAGCAGTTAAGGCATTTGTCTGTTAAACCAAAGGATCCTGGTTCAATTCACCAGGATCCACGTAAGCCAGATGCACAAGGGGGTGCATGTATCTGGAGTTCATTTACAGTGGCTGGAGGCTCTGGTATGCCCATTCTTTCTCTCTCAAAGAAATAATTAAAATACACTTAAGAAAAATATTTTAGTTTTGAGCCGGGTGTGGTGGCATACGCCTTTCATCCCAGCACTCGGGAGGCAGAGGTAGGAAGGATCGCCATGAGTTCGAGACCACCCTGACACTGCATAGTGAATTCCAGGTCAGCCTGAGGTAGAGTGAGACCCTACCTCAAAAAACCAAATATATATATAATTTTATTTTTATTTATTTATTTGAGAAAGAGAGGCAGATAGAGAGAGAATGGGCACACCAGGGCCTCCAGCTGCTGCAAATGAACTCCAGATGCATGGGCCACCTTGTGCATCTGGCTTGCATGGGTCCTAAGGAACTGAACCTAGGTCCTTTGCCTTTGCAGGCAAGCACATTGACCACTAAGCCATCTCTTCAGCCGAGGGTAATCTGTTTTTATTTCATTCTTTGGAGAAAAGAAAATATCCTGGAGCATATTAGCCACTAAGCCATCTTTTCAGCCGATGGTGATCTGTTTTTATTTCATTCTTTGGAGAAAAGAAAATATCCTGGAGCATTTGGGTGTGCTTGATACATGGTTGATGATGTTCAGGGAAACAAAGCGACAATAAGTGGGCCTAGACACGGCACTCAGACCCTCTGACTTGAGAACTTCAAGTCAAAGGAGACCAAGGCAACGAGAGTTCAGAGCACTGGAGAAGAAGAGAAAACTCCAGTTCCACTTGGGCACTGGGTTCCTCAAGTCTAAGGCTGAGACAAATCAGCACATAAGTGTGAAGAAACTACCTGGGGATAGAGAGAACCACCCCCAAAAGGTGAGAGAACAGACCCCGTTACAAGGTTGGAGGAAGTGACACCACCAGTCTGCTGTCACCAGCTCCATGAGAGCTGGCGAGTCTGGAGTGCTGGGGAGCGAGTTCAAAGAGGCGTTCCTTAGCAGTGGGGACCACTTAACCCCTAGAGTGAGCACTTCACTGATCCCACCTAACGGATCTTAAAAGAAGAAGAATTTGGGGCTGGAGAGATGGCTTAGCGGTTAAGCGCTCGCCTGTGAAGCCTAAGGACCCCGGTTCGAGGCTCAATTCCCCAGGACCCACATTAGCCAGATGCACAAGGGGCCGCATGCATCTGGAGTTTGTTTACAGAGGCTGGAAGCTCTGGAGCGCCCATTCTCTCTCTCTCTCTGCCTTCTCTGTGTCAGTCTCAAATAAATAAATAAACAAAAAAAAATTTTTTTAAAAGAAGAATTTGGTGGGCTGGAGGATAGCTTTGTGGTTAAGGCATTTGCTTGCAAAGCCAAAGGACCCAGGTTCAATTCCCCAGGACCCATGTTAGCCAGATGCACAAGGGGCGCATGTGTCTGGAGTCCATTTGCAGTGGCTGGAGGTCCTGGTGTGCCCATTCTCTCTCTTCCTCTTTCTCTGTCAAATAAATAAATAAATAAAAATAAAATATACTTTTAAAAAGAACAAATTGGAAGGACCAAATTGTTCCCAATCCCAGTTAGCTCTGTCAAAAGACATAACAATATTAAACCTTTTCTTCGTTGTTGTTGTTTATTTGTTTGTTTTTTGAGATAGGGTTTCTCTCTGGCCCAGGCTGACCTGGAATTTACTATGTGCTCTCAGTGTAGCTTTGAACTCATGACGATCCTCCTGTCTCTGCCTCCCAAGTGTGCACCACTATGCCCAGCTTTTTCTTTTTTCTTTTTTTTTCAAGGTAGGGTCTTGCTGTAGCCCAGGCTGACCTGGAATTCACTATGTAGTCTCCGGGTGGCCTTGACCTCATGGTAATCCTCCTACCTCTGCCTCATCCTTTCTCTGTCTGCCCCTCTCTTCCCCCCTCCCTCTTTCTCTCTCTTAAATAAATAAATACATTTTTTTTTTCAAGGTAGGGTCTCACTCCAGCCCAGGCTGACCTGGAATTCACTTTGTAGTTGTAGCGCCAAGCTGACCTCGAACTCACAGAGCTCCTCCTACCTCAGCCTCCCGACTGCTGGGATTAAAGGCATGTGTCACCATGCCCAGCCAAAATAAAATACATTTTTGTTCATTTTTATTTATTTATTTGAAAGCAACAGAGAGAGAAAGAGGCAGGAGAGAGAGAGAAAAAAAAATAGGGAGAGAGAGAATAGGCACATCAGGGCCTCCAGCCCCTGCAAACAAACTCCAGACGTGTGCACCCCGTTGTGCAGCTGACTAACGTGGGTCCTTGGGTATAGAGCCTCAAACCAGGGTCCTTAGGCTTCACAGGCAAGCGCCTTAACTGCTAAGCCATCTCTCCAGCCCTAAAATTCATTTTTTTTAAAGTAGTAGCAAATGTGAGGGTTTGATGTATTAAATACAAAATCTCAGCAAGCTAGGAATAGAAGAGAACTCACATAATCCATTAAAGAGAATCTATGTAGGATCTGAATCTCAGACCATACTTAATGGCAGAAGACCAGATACTTTGTCTTACTAGCAGAAACAAGACAATACTTCTGCTCAACATTTTTCTGGAGGTCCTAGCTACTGCTGTAAGGTAAGAAAAGAAAATGGAGGCAAGGCTGGAGAAATGGAGAAATGGATAAAGGTGCTTGCTTGCAAAGCCTGACAGCCCAAGTTGGGCACTGTTCTCCAGCACATGCAACTGGAATTTGTTTGCTGTGGCAAGAGGCCCTGGTGTGCCCATTTTCTCTCTTTCTTTCTCTCTCTCCCCTTGCAAATATGAATAATTTTAAAAAGAAAAGGAAAAGAGATGGAAGACATCTCATCATGAAAGAAACATGGTCTACATTTCCCCTTATAGATCTGACCATCTATATAAAAATTTCAATGGATTCTACAAAGAACTACTGTGACTGAGTGAATTTAACAGTTTCAAAATACAGTATCAATACGCAAATATTAATTATGTGTATTTATACTAGTGCTTGTACTAGAATTGAAGCAGAAATTATAGAAGCACTAAAAATATAAAAGATTTAAGGATAAATTTAACAAAGAATATTCAAAATCTGAGCCAGGTGTGGTGGCACACACCTTTTATCCCAGCAGGAGGATCGCCATGAGTTCGAGGCCACCCTGAGATTGCATCGTGAATTCCAGATCAACCTGGGCTAGAGTGAGACCCTACATCAAAAAAACAAAACACAAAACAAAACAAAAACTTTTTTAGCAAGTAGAAGACAGCCAGATGTGGTGGTACATGCTTACATTCCCAGAACTTGGAAGGAAGAAGCAGGAGGCTCTGGAGTTTAAGGTCATCTTCATCCATAGAGTGAGTTTAAAATCAGACTCAGCAACATGAGACCCTGTTTCAAAAACCTAAGAGCAAAACCAAAAAAGTTGGAGGGCTATTACTACCTGTTCATTGTCTTGAATGCACAGATTCATAGATAAGCGTATATGTACTCCAAATTTTGTAACCCTTTAAATATTTTATTTTTTTTTTCTGTTTATTTATTTATTTATTTATTTATTTATTTGAGAGCGACAGACACACAGAGAAAGACAGATAGAGGGAGAGAGAAAGAATGGGCGCACCAGGGCTTCCAGCCTCTGCAAACGAACTCCAGACGCGTGCGCCCCCTTGTGCATCTGGCTAACGTGGGACCTGGGGAACCGAGCCTCGAACCAGGGTCCTTAGGCTTCACAGGCAAGCGCTTAACCGCTAAGCCATCTCTCCAGCCCCCTTTAAATACTTTATATATGTCATCTATAACTCATACAGAACTTAGGTTTGTTTGGTTGATTGGTTTGGCTGGGGGATTTTTTTTCTCAATTTTTATTTTTATTTAAAATTTTTTTTTAAATTTTTATTTATTTGAGAGAGACAAACACAGAGAGAAAGACAGATAGAGGGAGAGAGAGAGAATGGGCACGCCAGGGCTTCCAGCCTCTGCAAACGAACTCCAGACGCGTGCGCCCCCTTGTGCATCTGGCTAACGTGGGACCTGGGGAACCGAGCCTCGAACCAGGGTCCTTAGGCATCACAGGCAAGTGCTTAACCGCTAAGCCATCTCTCCAGCCCTCAATTTTTATTTTTTGAGAGAGAAAGAGGGAGGGAGAGAGAGAGGAATGGGCATGTCAGGACCTTCTGCTTGTTGTGAACCAGCTCCAGATGTGTGTACCCTCTTGTGTACGTGTGTGACATTGCACACTTGCATCGCTGTGCATCTGGCTATGTGGGTCCTGGAGATTTGAACATGAGTCCTTAGGCTTTGCAGGCAAGCACCTTAACTGCTAAGCCATCTCTCCAGCCCCAGTTAGGTGATTTCGAGACGAGATCTTACTATGTAATTCTGGCTAGTCTGGAACCTGCTGCCGTTGCTCAGGCTGGCTTCACACTTAGCTTCCTCCTGCCTGCGCTTCGGGAGTGTGGAATGACAGTGTGTACCATCATACCCAGCTTAATGGAGCGCTTTCCTACCTAAGTGAAATGCGATAGCAAACACAAAACAACAAGAAAAGGAACATAGAACAGTCTGGGCAAGTAAAAAGGACTACATCTCTGTTTTAAAAATTATATAGGAAACCAGGCATGGTGGCGCACACCTTTAATACCCAGCACTTGGGAAGCAGAGGTACGAGGACTGCCGTGAGTTCAAGGCCACCCTGAGACTACATAGTGAATTCTAGGTTAGCCTGGACCAGAGTGAGACCCTATCTTGAAAAACAACAACAACAAAAATTACCTAGGGATAGAGAGATGGCCTAGCATTTAAAGCACTTCCCTATAAAGCCAAAGGATCCAGGTTCTATTCCCCAGTACCCATGTAAAGCCAAATGCACAAGGAGCCACCTATATCTAGGATTCATTTGAAGTGGCTAGAAGCCCTGGCAACCCATTCTTTCTCTATCTATCTGCCTTTTTCTCTCTCACCTCTCAAATAAATAAATAAATAAAGTATAAAAATTATGTAAAATCTTGGGCTGGAGAGATGGCTTAGCGGTTAAGCACTTGCCTGTGAAGCCTATGGACCCCGGTTCAAGGCTTGGTTCCCCAGGTCCCACGTTAGCCAGATGCACAAGGGGGCGCACGTGTCTGGAGTTCGTTTGCAGAGGCTGGAAGCCCTGGTGCGCCCATTTTCTCTCTCTCTCCCTCTGTCTTTCTCTCTGTGTCTGTCGCTCTCAAATAAATAAATAAAAATTTTTTAAAAATTATGTAAAATCTTGCTTGATGTGGTGGCGCGCGCCTTTAGTCCCAGCACTTGGGAGGCAGAGGTGGGGGGATCGTCATGAGTTTGAGGCCACCCTGAGACTACATAATGAATTCCAGTTCAGCCTGGGCTCATGGGAGACCCTACTTCAAAAAAACCAAAAAAAAAAAAAAAATCATGTAAAAACCATTTATGGGGCTGGAGAGATGGCTTAGCGGTTAAGGTGCTTACCTGCAAAGCCAAAGGACCTTGGTTTGATTCCCCAGGACCCAGCTAAGGCAGATGTACAAGGTGGTGCATGCATCTAGAGTTCGTTTGCAGTAGCTAGAAGCCCTAGTGTGCCCGTTTTCTTGGTCTCTTTCTATCTCTCAGCCTCTTTCCCTCTCTCAAATGAATAAATAAAAATAAAACATTAAGGCCAGGCATGTTGGCACATGCCTTTAATCCCAGCACTCGGGAGGCAGAGGTAGGAGGATCGTTGTGCTTTCAAGGCCACCCTGAGACTACATAGTGAATTCCAGGTCAGCCTGGGCTATAGCAAGACCCTACCTTGAAAAACAAACAAAAATAATAGTAATAAAATATTTAAAAACATTTATGTAAATAATTACTTAATGTCCAAATAAAATATATTACAAAATTCCCAATTAAAAGCCAGATTAGGAGACTAGATAATAAATGTATTCAAAGCTATCATTAAACTGTTTTAATTGTGACAGAATTTGTAATAGCCTGTATCATCTTAACGCATCATGTACCTCTGTGGATAGCCACAAAGAAATACATTTATTTTTAATTTTTATTTATTGTGTATTTTTATTTATTTATTTGAGAGTGACAGAGAGAGAAAGAGGCACTTAGAGAGAGAGAGAGAATGGGTACGCCAGGGTCTCCAGCCACTGCAAATGAACTCCAGATGTGCGCCCCCTTGTGCATCTGGCTAACATGGGTCCTGGGGAACTGAGCCTCGAACCGGGGTCCTTAGGCTTCACAGGCAAGCACTTAACTGCTAAGCCATCTCTCCAGCCCAAGAAATACATTTATGAGAACACTATAAGTGATTATTTAGGGACTAGGGAGATGGCTCAGTGGTTAAAGCACTTTCCATACAAGGGTGAGGACCAGAATTCATAGTTCCCTGCACTGCACCCACATCACATCAATGTCATGTGGACATAGAAGCCCATGTGTAATCTCAGTTCAAGGGAGACAGAGCCAGGATCCCCTGGGGCAAAGTGACTAGCTGAGTCAGTGAGCTCTGAGCTCAAGTGGGAGACCGTGCCTCAGGAAAAATAGGCCAGCGATAGAGGAAGACACACAGTGTCAACCTCTGGCTTCCACACATCATCATCATCATCATCAGTCATCATAAAACTTTTGAATTTGTAGCTTCATCTGAACTGTGGTTTGGGATGACTAGGCTTTGCAGAGAGTGGCTGTGACACCCTCTCCATGTTGCATGCACGGTCTTGTGTCCTTGTATACTTTCTTCAGGAGGCCGTAGCTTTCATCATTATTTCATAACCAAAATGTAGTTAAGAGTCATGGCTTGAAGGGTTTGAGTGCTGTTCTAAGTGTCTGATTTCTATTCTTTTTTTTTTTTTGAGGTAGGGTCTCACTCTAGCCCAGCTGACCTGGAATTCACCATGGAGTCTCAGGGTGGCCTTGAACTCACGGCGATCCTCCTACCTCAGCCTCCCGAGTGTTGGGATTAAAGGTGTGTGCCACCACGCCCGGCTTTTCTTCTTCTTCTTCTTTCCCTCTCTCTCCCTTTACTTCCTTTTATTTTAGTTTTGTTTTGCAAGGTAGAGTTTTACACTAGGCTAGGCTGCCCTGGAATTCACTATGTAGACTCAGGGTGGCCTCGAACTCACAGTGATTCTCTTACCTCTGCCTCCCAAGGGCTGGGATTAAAGGCGTGCGCCACCACGCCCGGCCTGATTTCCTAGTCCTGCTTCCTTGAAACTGCTTTTAGAGAATCACACCAGTGACCTGATGTATGTCCGCATGTATGAGCCTCACCACAGCAGCCTGCAGTAATAAGTTCAAATGCTACGTAAAGGGTTTGCGTAGTTCAAACACTATTGGCAGCCTTGTGTTTCTCATGCTGGATTGAGGTTCTCATCATATGATTCCTAGGTTAGCAAGAGCCAGCACCGCTCAGAACTTGTTAGAAATACAAATTCTCAGCCTGGTTTGGTGGTGAATCCCAGTACCTAAGAGGCTATCATAAATTGGAAGCCCACTAAATAAAGAGACCCCTTAAAAAGGGAGGCCACTGAGAGATGGCTTAGAGGTTAAGGCGTTTGCCTGCAAAGCCAAAGGACCCAGGTTCGATTCCCCAGGACCCACATAAGCCAGATGCACAAGGTGGTGCATACATCTGGAGTTCGTTTGCAGTGGCTGGAGGCCCTGATGTTCCCTTTCTCTCTCTCTGTCTCTTTCTGTATCTGCCTCTCTCTATCTCTCTCTTTCTCAAATAAACAAATAAATAAGACTTAAAATATATTTATATAAAAAATATACTGAATCAGAAATTCTGGGTGTGAGGACCTGCAGCCAGTGGTTTCTAAATTCTTCAGATGATTCTGGTGTGCGCCAAAGTTTGTTAACTACTGTGTTAGACTAGGCTTAGAAAAGGAACTGCAGCCTTGCATGGTGCATTCCTGGGAACCCAGTGCTGAGGAGGCCAAGATAGGTTTGTCACACATTCAAGGACACCCTGGGATACATACATAGTACCCAGCCATCCAGGAGCATATAGCAAGGTCATGTCTGAAAACACACACACACACAGAGAGAGAGAGAGAGAGAGAACTAGGAACGAGAACCCACCTTGCTTCCCAGCCAGGTTTAGGACAGTTTATTAAGGAACTGCTTGCAGGATGACTAATCGGCTGATTATTTTTATTTCCCATCTCTCTTCCTCCAAGAGCCCAAATGCTTTCACACCGGTCACTTGTGTTGAATAGCAATGCTGAACAACAGTTTAGGGAACATTCTGATGTCCAGCTGAAACTGGAATTTGGAGACGCAGCATGTGAGTCTGCTTGTAAAACCTCATACCCTAAAGCTCTGCAGGGATGAGCCCCTGGAATTCTGAGGGCTCTGGCTCCCCGCCTCCTTTGGGGAGCAGAGCACTGAGTCCTTGGAACACACTGACCCTCAGGAACTATTTTTTTTTTTTTACCTTATTTATGCTCCCCCAGCTGTGTGGCACCCTCACTAATGTCCTTCACCTGAATGCTCAGGGTCGGGGGCTGTGGGCAAAGGATCCTAAAGAGCCCACTCAGCCTGTGGTTTGAGTCCTCAGCGGGCCAGGGTCTCAACTGAAGCAGTTGAGCTGCCCAAACCAGTGCCTGCAGCCTACAAACGCTCCCTGTCTGATCCCAGAGTTGCCAAAAATCTGATTTATTATGACGTCTGACTGTTTGGCTAATGAGAGATCGCACAGGGTACTTCACAGCAGCTCTCATTAAAAGGGGGCAGCCAAGTGGAATTCATTCCTGGCCCTTAATAGTTTTCAAATGAGAATTTTATTGCATATTAATGAGCGCTAATTGACATTTGGGACTGGGTTTCATGGAAATCATGCATACATAATTTGTATAATAGTACCTAAGAGCTTTTAGGTAACGTGCGACTGAGAAAGTGAGGGTTTTTAAAATTTTATTTATTTATTTGCGAACAACAGACACAGAGAGAAAGAGGCAGATAGAGAGAGAGTGAGAATGGGGGCACCAGGGCCTCCAGCCACTGCAAACGAACTCCAGACGCGTGCGCCCCCTTGTGCATCTGGCTAACATGGGTCCTGGGGAGTTGAGCCTCGAACTGGGGTCCTTAGGCTTCACAGGCAAGCACTTAACCGCTAAGCCATCTCTCCAGCCTTTTTTTTTTTTTTTTTTTTTTTTTATGGTACTGTTCTGTTTTGTTTTTCAATTCTCAAATCCCAGTCAGTGGAATATTAACGGGTCTCTAGGATCCAAATGCAAGGCAGTGGTGGTTTACAGGCCCGATTGGTGTGATTGTACCCGAGCTAACGAAACAATCAGGACCAGACTCTGAACGTGGGAGATGCAGCCCTAGCTTCCAAGGCAGTATTGCGGGGCTCCCTGTGCCTTTGTGAATCAGCTTTCCTGCTCCTTCTGAGTTAGAAAGAAGAGTGCCGAGTCCTGAGGATTGTGCCTAGCACTCAGTGCCATGTAACATTTCCTGAACATCTCTGGGTCATGTCAACAAAGAGCTATCCATCACCAAGGTGTGTACCAGACCCTCTGCTGGTAAGACTGCGGGCGTGATCTCAGCAGCAGGCGGCGGTCAGTCAGTGGTCATTCATGTGGTCTCTGCCTTTGAGGGGCTCTAGCGCAGCATGTTTCCCAAAGACAGTTTAAAGTTCATTTCTCTTTGTGTTAGGAGGGAAAAAAAAAAAAAAAAACACCAACCATGAAGGATTCAGAACCTGGGATTCTGATAGGAAACTTAGAGAAAAAGATGAATGAATGCCTTTGGTGATGTATGTCCAAGTCTTCTGGATAGATGACCCTTCTAAATTGGGGAAGGAAAGAAGAGTCCAATGTTTATTGAAGATCTAGTATGTGTTGACCACTTTTGCATACGGCCTCTATACCCTATGACTTAATCATCAGCAAACGTGTGACGTGGATTCCGGCTTTTAAGAATCGGAAAACTGGGGCTGGAGAGATGGCTTAGCGGTTAAGCGCTTGCCTGTGAAGCCTAAAGACCCCGGTTCGAGGCTCGGTTCCCCAGGTCCCACGTTAGCCAGATGCACAAGGGGGCGCACGCGTCTGGAGTTCATTTGCAGAGGCTGGAAGCCCTGGCGCGCCCATTCTCTCTCTCTCCCTCTATCTGTCTTTCTCTCTGTGTCTGTCGCTCTCAAATAAATAAAATAAAATAAAAAATTAAAAAAAAAAAGAATCGGAAAACTGGCTGATTAAGGCAGCACAGTCAGAAAACTACAGACCTGAAATTTAAATTCAGCCTAGGCTTGGTGAGTTACAGTGCCGCTTAGCATGTCCAACGATCCTGATATGTGTGAGGTGAAGTCAAACTTCAGGTATTGGGGTAGAGGGGTGAGTTGGCCCAAGGGCCCTGGCATGTTCCTTGCATTCAGTTGACCCACTGTTCACAATACCTGCAAAGCCAAAGGACCCAGGTTCGATTCCCCAGGACCCACGTAAGCCAGATGCACGAGGTGGCGCACGTGTCTGGAGTTTGTCTGCGGTGGCTGGAGGCCCTGGCACGCCAATTTTTCTCTCTTTCTTTCTCTGTCAAATAAATAAATAAATAAGAATAAAATAGTTTTAAAAATGCATTTTGCTTCTAACTACTTATAATTTACCCAGTTATGTTGCATATACTAACCTAACATAGTACACACAGTGCTAATAGTTCATGTAACATTGTCAAATGAATTTAATGGACAGTAAGTTCTGTCGTGGTGGTTGGTTGGAATATATGCAGTTTTGTACTAGTTTGCACACAGGATTCACCCTAACTCTCTTCAGTGGGTGACCCTAATGCTAAAGTACTTCAAATAATTAGCTATTTGCTCACATTGGGCAGAAATATCTCTATTATAGCTGCCCCTTCTGCTTGTATTATTTTTTTATTATTATGATTATGATTATGATTATTATTATTATTATTTTCGAGGTAGGGTCTCACTCTAGCCCAGGCTGACCTGGAATTCACTCTGTAGTCTCAGAGTGGCCTCAAACTCCTGGCAATCCTCCTACCTCTGCCTCCCGAGTGTTGGGATTAAAGACATGCACGTCTGGCTCCCTTCTGCTTTTAATATAAAACATGTAATAGGATCATAAATAAGAGGTAAGGAAATCAGGACAAAATAGTCAGAGAGCCTGGTGTGGTGGTGCATGTCTTTGGATCCCAGCACTCAGGAGGCAGAAGTAGGAGGATCACTGTGAATTCAAAGTCAGTCTGGGACTACAGAGTGAGTTCCAGGTCAACCTGGGTTAGAGTGAGACCTTGCCTTGAAAAAACAAACAAAGTCATAAAATAGTAAAATGAGCCACAGATTTCAAAACCTACAGTCACTATATATATTCCCTGTGACCAAAAAGGAGAGAAGCAATGCTATATCCAAGACATGAAAAAGGGTTTGGATACCTCTGCATTTGAGAGGAAGAGAAACAAAAAATGAACCCTCACAAAAGAACCAGGAAGTCAGTATTTCAGAGCAAACCCTTAACAATATAAGATGCAAAATCCCTTCATTCATTCAGTGGACATTTAGTGAGCACACAGTGCACCATATATGTTAAATCTAGCCTGTTTGGGGCCAGTGAGAGAACAATAAGTTGACTCCTGGGTCCTTTTGATTCTGCCCGGATCTTTATAACTTCTTGCTATCATGCAATTTAATCATGCTTTTCTAGAGTTTTGAGGGGCATCCTTAGGTTATTGATTTGAGATCTCTCTGGTGTTTTAAATGTGAGAACTTAGCTATAGGCTGCCCTCTCAGGACTGCCTTGGCGGTATCTCCAAGGTTCTTGGAGGGTGTATGCCCATTTTCAGGTGATTCTAGGAAAATTTTAATTTCTTCTTTAACTTTTTCAATGACCTAATTTCTTCAGATCAGCAAAAGGAAAAAAAAAAAATGTATTGTTCAGGGCTGGAGAGATGGCTTAGTGGTTGAGGCACTTGGCTGCAAAGCCAAAGGACCCAGGTTCAATTTCCCAGATCCCATGTAAGACAGATGCACGAGGTGGTGCATGCATGTGGAGTTCATTTTCAGCGGCTGGAGGCCCTGGTGCACCCATTCTTTCTCTATCTGCTTCTTTCTCTCTCCCAAATAGATAAAAATAAAATTTAAAAGAATGTATTGCTCAGCTTCACAGTACTTATCAATTTTCTGAAGTGAGTCTTGATGTTGATTTCTAGTTTTATTCGACTACATGGGTCTGACAGGATGCAGAAAATTGTTCTGTTTTGTTTTTGTTTTTGTTTTTCGAAGTAGGGTGTAGCAGATAGACAGCTTCAAATTGGCTGAGATGAACATCCAGACCAGACACAGTTATGGAGGAAGAGATATTTATTGAAGCTTACAGATCCAGGGGAAGTTCCACAATGGCAGAAGAAGCTGGCCTGTTTTCACAGGACCAAACACAGAAAGAAGCACAAGGCTAAAAGTCAAAAGCCGCACAGCATAGCACACCTCAGGAGCTCCAGCTAGACACACTTTGCGTATCTTTAGACTGAAATCTCAAACCCACCACCACACCTAGACATCTGCCCACTGACAACACCGTCTCCAGCCAGGTGGCTGCAGATGCAAACTACGAATTAATAAAACACTGAATATATTGGGGTCCACCTATTCAAACTACCACATAGCTCAGGCTGAGCTGGAATTCACTATGTAGTGTTTTTCTAATTATTAAAGCTTGTTTTGTGATCAACTATAAAGAAGGTTCTGTACACCACTGAGAACAAAAAAAAGTGCTTCTCCTGTCAGTTGGGTACAATGTTCTATACATATGTGTTAAATAATATCAGTTGATCTGGGGTGTAATTTAGCTCTGAGATTTCTTTTTTTTTTTTAATATTTTATTTATTTATTTGAGAGCAACAGACACAGACAGAAAGACAGATAGAGGGAGAGAGAGAGAATGGGCACGCCAGGGCTTCCAGCCTCTGCAAACGAACTCCAGACGCGTGTGCCCCCTTGTGCATCTGGCTAACGTGGGACCTGGGGAACCAAGCCTCGAACCGGGGTCCTTAGGCTTCACAGGCAAGTGCTTAACCGCTAAGCCATCTCTCCAGCCCTAGCTCTGAGATTTCTTGCTAATATTTCATTTGGAAGTCCTGTGCAGCGAGAATAGAGAATTTAAATCTCCCATTTCATTGTGTCCAGCCCTATGTCTACTTTTATTTATATTGTAGCATTTTATATAATTGGGGACCCCAAAACTTGGTATATGGATATTTATAATAGTTATGTTCTCTTGATGAATTATTCCTTTTATCAATATGTACTAACCCTCTTTATCTCTCTTGGCGAGGTTTTTGAAATACACTGTGTCCGATGAGAGAATTGCTACACTGCCTTGATTGTGTTTTCTCTTTGCTTGGAAGTTTGACTTCCAGCTGTTGACTACCAGTTTAAGGATGTCTTTCTGAGCTAAGTGCGTTTCTCAGAGACAGCATATGGTTGGATCACTTTTTTTTTTCTTCAAGAAAAGCAGGGTCTCACTATACCCCAAACTGACCTGCAACTCCCTCTGTAGCATCAAGCTGGCTGCAAACTCACAGCAATCTTTCTTCCTACCTCAACCTCCCAAGTTCCAGGATGAAAGGTGTGAACAGCCTGCACAGATCACTTTTTTTTATTCTTAAATCCAGTCTTCTAGTCTTTGTCTTCTTTTGTTTGTATTTTTTTAGAGGTCGGGTCTCACTCTAGCCCAGGCTGACCTGGTATTCACTCTGTAGTCTCAGGCTGGCCTTGAACTCACAGAGATTCTCCTACCTCTGCCTCTTGCATGCTGGGATTTAGCATGCGCCACCAGGCCTGACATCTATGTCTTTTAATTGGTGAGTTAAGGCAATTTTCATTCCAGATTATAATTGAGAAGGATTTGCTATTATTTATGATTATTTTGTTTGCTTTTCTAGTCAGCGGGCTTGTTGGAAGTTCTTTTATACCTCTCCAGGTAATGTTGGATGTTTGCTAGTTTGCCGTGTTGGGTATAGTAAAGTCCTTCCCCATTCTCTATTCATCTGTTGCTTTCATGGAACGTTTTCTTTCCTGTGTTCTTGTGTATAAGACTGCCTTTCTTTTTCTGTGTATAGAATCCCTCTCAGAAGTTTTTTTTGGTATCCTGAATTTCCTTAATTTGTATTTGTCTTGAGAAAGTCGTATTTCTCCATCTATGTTATTATTTTTAAAAATCGGAGGTGTAGCCAGGTGTGGTGGCGCACGCCTTTAATCCCAGCATTTTGGAGGCAGAGGTAGGAGGATCGCCATGAGTTCGAGGCCACCCTGAGACTACAGAGTGAATTCCAGCTCAGCCTGGACTAGAGTGACCTTGGGGGAAAAAAAATTGGAGGGAGGTGTGTGCATGGCTATGTGTGTGCGTGCAGGCACACACGTGCCTGTCACGACTCACGTGTGGAGGCCAGATAACAGCCTTGGTGTCTCCTCACCTTCCACACTACATACGAAGTCTCCTTTCTCCACTTCCCATCTCTTGGTAGGCACACTGGGATGAAAGGCTCCTGCGACGGTGTTTGGCTTGTGTGTGGATTCTGGGGATCCAAGCTCAGGTACTCACACTTGCATACTAAGAACGTTATCCGTGGAGGCATCCCTCCGACCCCCCTTCATTTATTTTATTACGTGGTTTTGTTGGACATGGCAATCTTGCTTGACAGTTATTTACTTTCAAGGCTTGAAATAGGTCTTTTCCTGCATTTCTGGATTTTGAGGTTGCTGCTTACAGGTCTGATGTTAGCTTCTTTGTATGTTAGTTGGTGTTTTTTTTTCTCTTTCAGCTTTTAGTATTCTTTATATATATACATATATTTAATTTTTATTTATTTATTTGAGCGACAGACACAGAGAGAAAGACAGATAGAGGGAGAGAGAGAGAATGGGCGCGCCAGGGCTTCCAGCCTCCGCAAACGAACTCCAGACTCGTGCGCCCCCTTGTGCATCTGGCTAACGTGGGACCTGGGGAACCGAGCCTCGAACCGGGGTCCTTAGGCTTCACAGGCAAGTGCTTAACCGCTAAGCCATCTCTCCAGCCCTATTCTTTATATTTTTGATAGCTTGACTGTGATATGTTGCAGAGAGGTGCTTCTCTGGGCAGGTGTTAGTTAGGGTTTTAAATGTTCCCTGAATTTGGATGTGTGTTCCTTCCTCTAAGTTTGGCTATAATTTAATTGTGTAGCTTGTCTAAGCCACTAGATTTTTTTTTAATTTTTATTTTGTTTTATTTTAGAGAGAGAATTGACATGCCAGGGCCTCAGCCACTGAAATCAAACGCCAGACACTTGCGCCACCTAGTGGGCATGTGTGACCTTATGCTTGCCTCACCTGCGTGCAACTGCCTTATGTGGGATCTGGAGAGTTGAACATGGGTCCTTAGGCTTTGCAGGCAAGTTCTTTAACCACTAAGCAATCTCTCCAAGCCGAAACCACTAGATGTTATTTCAGGTCCTTTTATTCATGAATTTTTAGGTTTAGTCTTGAGTGCACTACAGACTGCTTGGAAGTCATGATTGTGTTTATTAATCCTTTTCTTTACATACAGCTGTATATGCTATTGTCTTGATCTTCTCCTCCATCCTTAATATTCACTCTTCAGCTCAGTCTTTTTTTTTTTTAATTTCAACATCACTGTTTTAATAATAACATGAAATACAAGTATAAAACATCATACAAGTATATTTTTTACTACATGGTGATGGAATAATACATGGGTTTTTATCAGAATCTATGTTGCCAAGTACTTGTGCCATAGTATCAATGGCTTTCCACAGATACATTACTAGTCCTATGCAGTTTTAACATGAATTTAAAAAGCTTGCAACTCTTTCCAACCACCGCAGATTTACATTTATCTTAGTTTCCTGTTCAAGATGCTTCGGAGAACTATTACATAATACAAAATTACCTTAGCTAAGAGTTTTGAATGGGTAGTGCTATCTCACATTTACCAAGATCCCCCTTATGCTGGCATTACAAAGACACTATGCACTTATCTTAGAGGTTAAAAGTGTTATCTCAATAGCCCTCACACTGTGTAGAAAGGCAAAATTACTATTTTTGGTGGGTCCAGAATATAATAATTGTCCTTGGTTGAGCAGTAATGCATGAAACCCCACTGACAGAAGACAACAGCAACAAAGGACTATAATGTCCTACAGGTACTAAAAATAAAATAAAATAAAATAAAATAAAATAAAATAAAATAAAATAAAGGGCTGGAGAGATGGCTTAGCGGTTAAGCGCTTGCCTGTGAAGCCTAAGGACCCCAGTTCGAGGCTCGGTTCCCCAGGTCCCACGTTAGCCAGATGCACAAGGGGGCGCACGCGTCTGGAGTTCGTTTGCAGAGGCTGGAAGCCCTGGCGCGCCCATTCTCTCTCTCTCCCTACTTGTCTTTCTCTCTCAAATAAATAAATAAAAATTTTAAAAAAATAAAATAAAATAAAATAAAAAGTTTACAAATAGTAGAGCTGTCTGTCTTTCCTACCTCTAAAAGATTTACCACATCAAGTGAGAATAACATCCATCAACCAATAAAGAAAAAGTAAACTGTGCTGGTGCCCAGCCTTCAGCCTCCATAGCAATCCTCACAGTTTTTGGCCATTTCAGTTAAGAGTTGTCTTATGACAGACAAAATAAAATGATGAAAGCAGCATTAATTTTGCTAGGAAATATGAAAAAAATACAGTTAATTTCCTAAAATATTTGAAATTAACTTTGCTTTTTATAAATAAATAGAATGGATTTTAAAGTTTTGATTACTCTTGCTAGGAAAAGAAATTGTTCAAAGTTATGTCAGTCTTTAAGGATAAACACTGGGTCATTTAAAATAACATGTTTGAAAACTTGAACCACATTTTCAATTGCCAGCATTATGCTTTGCTCTTGGTAGAATCATCTTTGTTTCTTCTTTTTACATCCCAATTATAAACTCTGGCCATATTGACTTCTGTAGTAGTAAATTGATCTCGAAGAAAGTCAAGGTATTCCTTAAGAGAATCAAGATTCTTTGTAGCAGTCGATAAATTTTTTTCCAATAATGCCTGAGCTTCATCAATATCATATTGAAGCATTACATTAGCCCCCAACCACAGGCACACTTTATCAGTGGGAGGAACTGAAGTGCAGTACAGGTTATCTGCCAGTAAGAATCTGGTCTCCATTGAGTTGGTGGACTCCTTTTTCTTCTGCATGTATTTTAGGATTTCCAATGTCTGCTTAATTTCAGGAATTTGACCTTTTAGCCTCCTTTTCTTTTGAGCAAGGTTGAGTTCCATAAACTTCTACTTCTGATACTGTTCATCCAGCTTCTTTAATACTGTATCTGCAGTCTCATTCCCAGGCTGTTTCATAAAGGAATCCACATCTCCCACAAACACAGCTTCAGGAATCCCCAGGTGAAGACACCGCCCGTTCTCAGCATCCACGTCTATACCACTACCGACCTTACCGGCAGCCATCTTGAGAAAACTTTTTTTATTTTTATTTTTATTTTTTTTCTCAATTTTTATTAACATTTTCCATGATTATAAAAAACATTCCATGGTGGGCTGGAGAGATGGCTTAGCGGTTAAGCGCTTGCCTGTGAAGCCTACAGACCCCGGTTCGAGGCTCGGTTCCCCAGGTCCCACGTTAGCCAGATGCACAAGGGGGCGCACGCGTCTGGAGTTCGTTTGCAGAGGCTGGAAGCCCTGGCGCGCCCATTCTCTATCTCTCCCTCTATCTGTCTTTCTCTCTGTGTCTGTCTTTCTCAAATAAATAAATAAATATTAAAAAAAAAAAAACATTCCATGGTAATGTCCTCCCTCCCCCCACTTTCCCCTTTGAAATTCCACTCTCCATCATATCCCCTCCCCATCTCAATCGGTCTCTCTTTTATTTTGATGTCATGATCTTTTCCTCCTCTTATGATGGTCTTGTGTAGGTAGTGTCAGGCACTGTGAGGTTATGGATATCCAGGCCATTTTGTGTCTGGAGGAGCACATAGTAAGGAGTCCTACCCTTCCTTTGGCTCTTACATTCTTTCTGCCACCTCTTCCGCATTAGACCCTGAGCCTTGGAAGGTGTGATCAAGATGTTACTCAGTACTCCAGTCACTTCTTTCCAGCACCATGATACCTTCTGAGTCGTCCCAAGGTCACTGCCATCTGAAAAGAGAAGATTTTCTACCAAAAGTGAGAGTAGCATTAATATATGGGTATGAACATTAAGAGAAGTGCTTACTGGGCAGTTTGATAAGCATAGTATATACATTTAGCCAGACAGCAGCAGACGTTATACCCCTAGGGCTCATGACTACCCCTGTTTTAAGTTTTCAGTATCAAGGATGTATTCCCTCCCATGGTTAGCTCAGTCTTTGAAAAACATTTTTTTACAACTTCCATACATGTAGACAATATACTATCATCATCATAATCCCCTCTCATCACCCTGCCTTTCCCCCTCCTGAATCCTTTACTAAATCCTTCCTCCTTTCCAAATAGCATGCCCTCCACCTTCCTTTGGCTCTTACATATTTAAAAATATACATACTTTATTTTAAATTTATTTATTTGAGAGAGAAAGAGGCAGATAGAAAGAAAAAGAGAATGGGTGTGCCAGGCCCTCTAGCCACTGCAAGTGAGCTCCAGACACACGCACCACCTTGTGCATCTGGTTTATATGAGTCATGGGGAATCAAACCTGGCTCCTTTGGCTTTGCAGGCAAGTGTCTTAATCACTAAGCCATCTCTCCAGTCCTGGCTCTTGCATTCTTTCTGCTACTTCTGCAGTGGTCCCTAAACCTTGGATACTGTGATAGAGATGTCTCAGTTAGTGCTGAACACCAAACTGTTCACTTCTTTTCAGCACTTTGGTGAGTTTTGAGTCTCCCCATGAAGGAGAAACTTCTCTAACCAAAAGTAAGAGTAGCATTTACATACAGGCATAAATATAAGTATTTAGAGAGCAGTTTTGTGAGTATAATATACTCACTTAGCCAGACAACATTAGTAGTTTTTCCCCAAGGACTTATGGCGTCCCAGTCATAGGCTTTTGATTAGGTTCTCAGTACCAGGCGTGAATTCCATTCTGTGGATCAGGCCTCAAGTCCAATCAGAGACCAGTTGGTTTTCCCCATAACCAACATGCCACCATTGTACCAGTTGGTACATTTGGCCTGGCTGACCAGCTGTAAAGCTTGAAGGGTCCACTGCTGGCTAAAACCATTGATGATTTTTCTCTGCCAACAGGCTTCACAGCTCTTCCCAGCATCCTAACAGCTAGACAACAGGAAGGGAGCTTCTGGCCCAGCTCCAGCTTGTTCCTTCTGGCTCTTGTCGATTGAAGATGCTTTCTATTGTCTTACTTATTTGATTGATTCTTTATTTTATATATATATATTTTTTAATGGGTGTGCCAGGGCCTCCAGCCACTGCAAACGAACTCCAGATGCGTGTGCCCCCTTGTGCATCTGGCTAACGTGGGTCCTGGGGAATCGAGCCTCGAACTGGGGTCCTTAGGCTTCACAGGCAAGTGCCCAACCACTGAGTCATCTCTCCAGTCCATGATTGATTCTTTAATTTCTAGAATTTGCTCGTTTGCTTTGTTTTCAGTCTCTCTATTTCCTTGCTGAATTTTTCCTTCCTATTTTTAAT
Organism: Jaculus jaculus; assembly: GCF_020740685.1. Taxonomy (NCBI): domain Eukaryota; kingdom Metazoa; phylum Chordata; class Mammalia; order Rodentia; family Dipodidae; genus Jaculus; species Jaculus jaculus. The sequence goes on from NC_059105.1 coordinate 161,722,419, forward strand.
TTTTTTTTTCCTTAAAAGCGTTGATTCTGTCATCCACTTTTGTAAGTATCTTGTCTATGTCTTGAGTTGATTGCATAAGCTTCTTTTCCGTGTCACAGGTTGAATTCCTCCTGTGTTCATTTGAGTTCTCTACTCGGCCTTTGGGCCGTTGTAAAAACAGGGCTCTGGAATCTTTGTTCATTTCTGTTGCCTCATCATGTTTGTTTTCTTGCATGGAGAAGTCAGCCTGTGGGACTGTTGTCACAGGGTATGTCTCCTGCCTTTTTTGTTGTTGTTGTTGTTCATTTTTTATTTATTTATTTGAGAGTGACAGACATAGAGAGAAAGACAGATGGAGGGAGAAAGAGAGAATGGGCGTGCCAGGGCTTCCAGCCACTGCAAACGAACTCCAGACGCGTGCACCCCCTTGTGCATCTGGCTAACATGGGACCTGGGGAACCGAGCCTCGAACCGGGGTCCTTAGGCTTCACAGGCAAGCGCTTAACCGCTAAGCCATCTCTCCAGCCCTCTCCTGCCTTTTTAGTGTTCCTTTGCTACAGTTTGCGTATCGGTTGGGATCTATACATTCTCTGGCCCGTAGCTTTCCCTCTCTTTTCACGCTGCTTTTGTTGGTCTTGTTTTATTTCAGGTGGGTTTCTCTGGTCTGCTTAGGTTTATGTTGTGGAGGACAGTGGAAGTTGTGTTCTTAGCTGCCAGGAGGCAGGGTGGGGGTGGGGAAGAGGTCTGGTGGTCAGCAGACATCTTAATGAGTCAGGGCTCTTTTAGATTTCAATTCATAGGCTTATCATGATGAAATGATAGACGTGCATACAGTTTAAGCCTATCAGGCAAACATACAAATGGCATGGGACCCCAAAAGTTCACAGAACATTGAAAGCCAAAGCCAATCACCAAATGGCAGTCACCAGCAATGGCTCAATAGGATCTCCTCAAAGCTCAGAGGAGCACCCTCTTCTCCCTGCCGACCCCCCCCCCAAAAAAAAAAACACCCAGGAGGAAGGCCAAGTCTGATGTGCACAGATCAGGGAGAAACTTACCAAGAGGAAAACATTCTTGAGGGTCCAAAACAAAGTCCAAATACTTGTTTTTCTGCTTCATCAAATAGAGATAAAAGGCAGCTGATCGTGGCTGAAGAGGGAAGATTAAGACTAGAAATTGAGCTGGAGAGATGGCTCAGCGGTTAAAGGAACTTGCTACTTGCAAATCCTGCTGGTCTGGGTTTGATTCCCCAGTACCTACGTAAAAGCCAAGTGCCCAAAGTAGTGTGTGCATCTGGAGTTTCTTTGCAGTGGCAAGAGGCCTTAGTGCTTGAGCTGTCTCTCTCTCTCTCTCTCTCTCTCTCTCTCTCTTCTTTCTCTCTTTCACATTTTTTTGTTTTTATTTTATTTTTTAATATATTTTATTTATTTAGTTGAGAGAAAGTATGGGCATGCCAGGGCCTTCAGCTACTGAAGACAAACTCCAGACGCATGTGCCCCCTTTTGCATCTGGCTTACATGGGTTCTGGGGAATTGAACCAGGGTTCTTTGGATTTGCAGGTAAATGCCTTAACTGCTAAGCCATCTCTCCCGCCCAATAAAAATATTTTTCAAAGTTGAAATAAAGGAATAAAAATGATCCAAAGCTACTTGGAACCCTTCAAAGTTTTTACTCTCGAACCCTCTACACTGCTGCTGGGAATGCAGTCTGGTCCAGACATTGTGGAAATCAGTGTGGAGGTTCCTAAAACAGCTAAAGATTGATCTACCATATGACCCAGCTATAGCACTCCTAGGCATATATCTGAAGGACTCATCTCATTTCCTTAGAAGCACATGCTCACCCATGTTTATTGCTGCTCAATTTATAATAGCTGGGAAATGGAACCAGCCTAAATGTCCCTCAACTGATGAGTGGATAATGAAGATGTGGCCCATTTATACAATGGTATAGTAGTAAAGAAAAATGAAGTTATAAAATTTACAGAAAAATGGATGGATCTGGAAAGGATTATACTAAGTGAGATAACCCAGGCCCAGAAAGCCAAGCGCCACATGTTCTCCCTCATATGTGGATCCTAGCTACGGATGATTGGGCTTCTGCGTGAAAAGGAAAATACTTAGTAGCAGAGGCCAGTAAGTTAAAAAGGAGACATAAAGGGAAGAGAAAGGAAGGGAGGAGGACACTTAATAGGTTGATATTGTATATATGTAAGTACAATGATTGAGATGGGGAGGTAATATGATGGAGAATGGAATTTCAAAGGGGAAAGTGGGGGGGGGGGCGGGAATTACCATGGGATATATTTTTATAATCATCGAAAATGTTAATAAAAATTAAAAAAAAAGTTTTTCCTCTCCACCTGGGGTCAGCTTGCTACACGTGGTAAACACCCCAAAATATGTCTTTATTCCTGTAGTTGTTACCAGTTTGGGGGGTTCAAGTGTGCTGTCTCATGACTGCTGTGGCTGACAAGTGTAACAGTTACCTTCTCGGGGTTGGGGAAGTAAATCCTCAGCGTTCACCAGCTTAGGAAGGAAAGGATTTATTTTGGTAGGGTCTCACTCTGGCCCAGGCTGACCTGGAATTCACTATATAGTCTCAGGGTGGCCTCGAACTCACGGCGATCCTCCTACCTCTGCCTCCCGAGTGCTGGGATTAAAGGTGTGCGCCACCACGCCAAGGGGACTTTCCTTATGGTATGGAAGGCATAGTATCACATTTCCACACAAGCAGGAGGAAGGTAGTGTGAGTCCTAGGCTTGAAGCCGGGTTACATTATCCTCAATGTCAGCTTCCAGAAGCCCACCTCCTCCAGGAAGGCCACACCTCTCAAAGACCTCACTTCTATGCCAAGTTGCCAGCAGCTGGGAACACATGAGCCTAAGGAGAACATTTCGTTCAAACCACTACAAAGAGTGAGAACAGCTGAAGGGCCAGCAAGCAAAATTATTATTATTATTATTATTATTATTATTATTATTATTATTGTTTATTAGAGACAGAGAGAGAGGGAAGAGACAATGGTAGAGAGAGAATGGGCACACCAGGACCTCCAGCCGCTGCAAATGCACTCCAGATGCATGTGCCACCTTGTGCAACTGGCTTACGTGGGTCCTGAAGTCTCAAACTGGGTCCTTAGGCTCTGAAGGCAAGTGCCTTAACTGGTAAGCCGTCTCTCCAGCCCAGCAAGCAAAGTTTGGTTGAAAGGGAAAGTAAGCCAGATGTGATGGCAAAAATGCCTTTAATCCCAGCACACCAGAGGCTGACTTAGAAGGATCACTATGAGTCCAAGGCCGGCCTGGGGTTACTGAGTGAGTTGCCGGTCAGCCTTAACAATTAAAATAAAGCCGGGCGTGGTGGCGCACACCTTTAATCCCAGCACTCGGGAGGTAGGAGGACCACCGTGAGTTCAAGGCCACCCTGAGACTACAGAGTGAATTCCAGGTCAGTCTGAGCTAGAGTGAAACCCTACCTCGAAAAACCAAAAACAAATAAATAAAGAAATAAATAATAAAATCACACCTAGAATATTTTTATTTCAGTGTTCTATTTCTGATTCTATTATAGCAATTTAAGTCTTTATTTAGCTTTCATTTCTTTTTTGATTTTTGAGGGACAGAGAGACAACGGGCATGCCAGGGCCTTTCAGCCACTGTGAACAAAATTCAGACGCATGCGCCCCCTTGTGCACATGTGCAGTACTGCATGCTTGTGTCACTTGCGTCTGGCAAGGGGGGACCTGGAGATTCAAAAGTGCATTCTTAGGCTTCCCAGGCTTTGTAAGAAAGTACCTTAACCACCAAGCCATCCCTCCAGCCCTCATTTCTTTTTAAAAATATTCTATTTATTTATCTGTGTGTGTGAGAGAGAGCATGGTTCCCCAGGGCCTCTAGCCACTACAAACAAACTCCAGACACATGCACCACCTTATGTATTTTGCTTACATGGATACTAGGGAATTGAATCTGAGTCCTTAGGTTTTGCAGGCAAGTGCCTTAACTGCTAAGCTTTGTCTCCAGCCCTTATTTCTTTTTAAATTTTGCTTATACTTTATTTACATCCTAGGACATATTTATGGTGGTGGGGTTATGATTTTTTTATGTACTAGCTATATTATTAATGTTATTTTTTTATTGATCAGTACTTTTAAACTTTTATAGTTAAGGTGGGGCTGGAGAGATGGCTCAGTGTTTAAGGTACTTTCGTACAAAGCTTGATGGCCTGAGTTCAATTCCCCACACCCAGGTAAAGCCAGCTGCACAAGGTGGTACATGTGCCATCTGGAGTTCATTTACAGTGGTGAGAGGCCCTGGTGCCCCCATTAGTTTGTTTCCCTTCTCATTCTCTCTCCCTCCATCCCGCTCTGCTTACAGATAAATGAAATAAATTTAAAACTTTTTCATAGCTATGGATCACATTTTTAGTCATTTCTTTAAGTGCCTGGAATTTTTTTTTTTTTTTTTTTTTTTGCTGGACATTTTGAATTTTATGTGTTTGAGTTCTGGATCTTGTCATAGCCCTGAAAAAGGATTAGATTGGATAGAATACAGTCACTCTGAAACTTTTCAGGCTTTATTTTAAGCATCTTAGGGCAAGTGCACAGTAATCTCTTGTTATAAGGTTATTTCAGTCCTGCTACTAATGCATGGAGATTCTATCCAGAATTCCATATCTTATGGGGTGTTTCTCTTCTGGTGGGGACACAAAAGTTGTTTTTTTGTTTTGTTTTGTTTTTGAGGTAGGGTCTCACTCTAGCTCAGGCTGACCTGGAATTCACTCTGTAGTCTCAGGGTGGCCTCGAACTCTCAGCGACCCTCCTACCTCTGCCTCCCGAGTGCTGGGATTAAAGGCATGCGCCACCATGCCCGGCTCCACAAAAGTATTTCTAACTCCAGAAATTGCTTAGCTACTGACTAAAAGTAGTTGTTTCTTCAACCTAAAGTAGTTTTCTGTCACGAATATGAAGATCAGCACTGAGAGAAAGACCGACCCTCCCTGCCCTGTGAGCTCCCCAAGCTCTCTCCACGGGCTTTTGTTCTCTGTGCTTTCTCTTCTTCCTTACACTGCTCTGCAAATTCTAGCCAACCCCCATCACCCTCAAAATTCCAGCTTTTTTTTTTTTTTTTTTAACCTCAGGCAGACTTCTAGATTCAGTTCAGTTTTCTACTGTGACCCAGAAATTGCCCTGAAGCAGTGTCTCTTAGGATCTCTTGCCCAGTGGCTGAAAATGATTGCTTCATATGTTTTGTCTGGTTTTTAAGTTTTTTTTTTTTTTTTTTTTCAATTCCTGTGTCATTTAATGCTTCCTGGGAAGAGGCAGAAGTTCTATGAATGGCAAAATAACTTGCTAAAGGATAGTGGCCAGGTGGCTTGTTTTTCAATGGCCAGAAATAATGTGCCAAAAAAAAAAAAAATGGGGGAGATTTTGTTGAATGATACGGGGCCATCAAAAGCCCCATGCGACAGTGTCTGCTTAGTATTTGGTAACCATGTAGTTGATACCGTATCTGCTTTCCAGATCCTAACTGCTGGGAAGGATTCTGTAATCTCTGTCAGCTAAATTGCAGGCACATAACCTTGGGCTCACTATTGTCTGCAGCATAGACAGTTTACTTGTGGGAATGTATAGGGATTTAGGGGAGGCTTGGGTCTTGGGTTCTGTATCCGTCTTATAACCTGACACCTCTCTAATTACTCTCTCTGATTACCCCCTTCCCACTTCCCCCATTGCTTAATATTTGTTGAAATCATTCAACCCTGTTTGCAGTGGGCTAAGCCCTTACACTATTTTCACGACTTCATTTGTGAACTTCTATGCCAACCTTGGAGTTCTACGTCTGCCCCATATAGCAGTTTAATATTATAGTATATGACATCTCTATAATTGCTATTCACGAGTCAAAGGAGGGCCTTGCATTCAAAGTTCCAAGCCGATGAGTCTGGTTAGTCCAGTGGGACATTTATAATGAATTCAGAAATCTATCCCAAACCAGAGGTACATCTCTCAGGACTTTATATCCAGATGAATAGCCTATCATGGTGACATAAGCCCTTAAAAATGAGTTGGGCTGGATACTGTCAAGTCCTTCAGACTCTCAGGGGCAATCCTCAATCTTAGTCGGAGTGATATTTTCAGCCTGACAATTCTTGTCACCTGGACATTCTATGAATGTAGGAGAACCTCTACCTACTACGAGTTATCAGCCACCTCCTCCTAGCTTTTAGCAGACATCAAGAACTGCTAGGTACAGATGTACTAAGGTGTCCCACACTGTAGGGAAACTACAGAAGTGCCGTTCTGAGAACTGACTGTGGAGAAACGCAATAAGCCGGTGGTATCTGCTTGAGAGAGGACAGCCCTATGTCATATAGAAGGTATACTGGGAAGATACTAACCCTGGGGTGCAAACTTATAGATCCAAGTCCTCCCTCTAAAGCTTTGAAGCAGAGTCCTCCACTCTGCTCTTTGGTTTCCTTATTTAGAAATGATAAATGCAGCTGTTGTTCATCTGCAAGGAGAGACAGAGCGAATGGGCATGCCAGGGCTTCCGGAAGCTGCCAATGAATTCCAAATGCATGCATTGCTTTGTGCATCTGGCTTTCCATGGGCATTGGGGAATTGAACCCAGGTCCCTAGGCTTTGCAGGCAACTGCCTTATTGCACCAGTCACTTTGTGCATCTGGTTTTACCTGGGTGCTGGGGAATCGAACCCAGGTCCCTAGGCTTTGCAGGCAAGTGCCTTAACTACTGAGCCATATCGCTAGCCCTAAATGCTGCTGTTTATGTCATATAGCATGTCAGCAGTGAGACCAAAATGTCATTTTACATAAACACACATACCCATATGTATAAATGCATTCTTCTATAAGATAGACCTACACATTGACTTAGTAATGGCTCAAACATGTGTGTCCTTAGATTGTGCTTACATGTCCTTATGGTGATGAAAAAGGAAATATATTTAAAAAAAAAGCATGCTCTTCCAATCCATCTTTTCTGTGGTTACTCTGCTAAAAGGCTTATTAGGGGAGAGAAAAAGAGGAGGAGATGGGGGAAGGAAGAAAGGAAGGAGGAAAGAAAGAGTGAGTCTTTGCAGCAATTAGAATTTCAACAAAATGAAAATGAAAATAGCCAGGTTTTAATATTTGCTTCTTAATTTGGGGTTCAATGATCTGACTAGATGGCACCACAATTTAAATGTCTTCACAAGCAATAGTGGATTTTAGCTCTCTTGGGATTGCTTCATGGTGAACCTGGTAAATAATTCAGAAACATATCAGAGGCCAGGGGATGGTCAGCACCTGGCTCTGCATTGTTCATGCCTGAGGACACAGAATTCAGAGGTGACATTCTACACCAGTGTTTATTGTTCTGCCTCAAACATGGGTCTAATGTTCAGTGACTGTTGAAATAACAGTCATTAATATTTTGATCCAACTTTCCTAGACAAACCAAAAAAAAAAAAAAAAAACAAAACATGCTAAGCTGTTTCAAAAACACAAAGCAGAAATGGCATCCTCTTAAATTTCCTGAATAAAATTACAAATCTGTTTTCCCTGTTAACGACTTAGATAGATTTAAAGAATCAGAGCTAAGGGCTGGAGAGATGGCTTAGTGGCTAAGCCCTTGCCTGTGAAGCCTAAGGACCCCAGTTTGAGGCTCAATTCCCCAGGACCCATATTTACCAGATGCACAAGGGGGCGCATGCGTCTGGAGTTCGTTTGCAGTGGCTGGAGACTCTGGTGAGCTCATTCTCTCTCTCTCTCTGCCTTTTTCTCTCAGTCTGTCACTCTCAAATAAATAAATAAATAAATAAAAATAAACAAAAAAAATTTAAAAAAAGAATTAGAGCTAAGTTCTATTTATGCTAATTTGGGCCTTTTTTCCCTTTCTCTCTTTGCTGTACAAAGTTCAGCACTTCTCTCTCTCTCTCTCTCTCCTCTCTCTGTTCAGCATCTTACTTTGCAGCCCAGACTGGCATCCAACTCATGGTGGCTTGAAGTTCTTTCTTGATCACAATATTTGTATCACAAGCATCTTCTGAGAGAAAAGAATACCTCCTCAGCCAGTTTCTCTGTTCCTCTCCCTGACTAGCCTATCTTACCTCAGTGAGTCTAACAGTTTTAAATATATACTTTTTAATTTCTTTATTTGGGAGAGAGAGAGAGAGACAGAGAAAATGGGCACACCAGGGTCTCCAGCCACTGCAAACGAACTCCAGATGCATGCGCCACCTTGTGCATCTGGCTTACTTGGGTCCTGGGGAATTGAACCTGGGTCCTTTGGCTTTGCAGGCGAGTGCCTTAAATGCAAAGCCATCCCTCCAGCCCAAGTCTAACAGTTTTAAAGCAAGCAAAAGTGTTCCATCACCCGGCTCACTGAATATGGGATACTGTCCTTAAAACTGAGAGCTGAGCTAGAGGAAATGACCAGCCATGCAGAGGGGCAGCATAGGGCACCAAGCACAGTACCACCCTTGATCAACGATAGCTTAAGCCTGGAACTGCATGGGAAGATCTTGGAAGGAAAGGAGTTTCCAGAAAGAAGATAGGAAGATGTGCCTTAGAAATGTAAAGTAAAGCTTTTCAAGTGTTGGGCCAAATTAATGCCCTGAAGAGACATTGCGGCTTTTTTTCTTTTTCCCTGGAAACCGTTAGAAGTGCTTTAGCATTGTTTTAAACAGACTACTTTTTTTTTTAATATATTTTTTTTAATTTTATTTATTTATTTATTTATTTATTTGAGAGCGACAGACACAGAGAGAAAGACAGATAGAGGGAGAGAGAGAGAATGGGCACGCCAGGGCTTCCAGCCTCTGCAAACGAACTCCAGACGCGTGCGCCCCCTTGTGCATCTGGCTAACGTGGGACCTGGGGAACCGAGCCTCGAACCAGGGTCCTTAGACTTCACAGGCAAGCGCTTAACCGCTAAGCCATCTCTCCAGCCCCAGACTATTTTTTATAATTTAAAATACATAAGTATTTTATAATTTAAACCTTTGTGATATATAAGTATATGACTACACATAATAAAATGTAACCATGTATAATTAAAATACAGAAATATTTTTAAGCCTGTGTGTGTGTGTGTGTGTATGCGTATGTTTACCTATTAACAGATCAAATTGCTTTACTTCCTTCAGTGCCTAGTGAGAGCACTCGGATCAATGACTGCCCTCTGGTGGTGAACTGGAATAAATTCCCGAGATGCCCTTTCTATGACTTGGCAGCAGAAGACACCCAACTGCAGCACATTTGACATTGGATTATGTCTGACCTGGGGCCCTAAGGAAGCAACACCTCACCTTTGTGGGAATTGGTTGTTGGTGCCAGATTCCCAGCCACCCGCCTGCCCAGAGATGGGGCCTCTGAAGACAAGATTTCAGTTGCTTCAGTGCTTTTAGGGAAAGGTCTGCAGCCTTCCCTGTGAGTCACCGAGACTGTGAGCGACTACTCATCAAGAGAGCATGTGGTGACATGGAGCCTGAAATAAACTGCTCGGAATTTTGTGACAGTTTTCCTGGCCAGGAGCTGGATAGGAAACCCAATTACGAGCTCTGCAGGACAACCATTGTGAGTGAGAGGCCATGGGGCATAAGTTAGGGGAGCTGGTAGGGAAGGGAGGAGAGGAGGCCCATGCAAGACATGGATGGTGGGGTGCTGTGTGGTGGTCAGGTCCGTGTCGCTGGCAGAAAGCACCTGACCAAGAGCAGCTTGTGGGGGGGGGAGGTTTATTTTGGTTTATAGACTTGAAGGGAAGCTCCATGGTGGCAGGGAAAACGATGGCATGAGCAGAGGGTGGTCATCACCCCCTGGCCAACATCAGGTGGACAATAGCAACAGGAGAGCGTGCCAAACACTGGCATAGGGAAGTTGGCTATAACACCCATAAGCCCTCCCTCAACAATACACTGCCTACAGGAGGTGTTAATTCCCAAATCTCCATCAGCTGGAAACCTAGCATTCAGAACACCTAAGTTCATGGGGGACACGTGAATCAAACCACCACATTCTGCCCCTGGCCCCCATAAGCTGATAGCCATACATGATATAAAATGCAATGCATTCAGCCCAATTTTAAAAGTCCCCATAGTTTTTAATCAAGACTAATGATGTTAAAGCATTCCCCTGGTGGCACAGAATACTGCTCACACTGCAAAAGATGTCATTGGGTATAGCAAAGAAATATTCAACCAACACAAGATTTAAACAGGGCAAACATCTAACTCTGTAGCTCCAAGTCCAACAACTCTAGTCAGTGACAAATCTCCAAGTCCTATAATTCTAACCAGCAACAAGTCTCTGGAATTCCAATTCTTTCCCTCTAGCTAGGTTGCTTGGAGTACTGAAAAACTTCATCAGGGGCCAGCAGCTCTCCTTAGCAGCCGTCTTGTGGGCCCAGCATCTCCAAAGGGTCTCCACTGCAACCCACGGTCCATCCTCATGGCTCCATCAGGTCTCCATACAGGCATCCAGCAAACCTGCTTCACACTGCCCATGATTGTTTCCAAAATACAAGACCGTGTTGCAAATTCAATGACCCTCTCTCTCCTGCATTTCTTATACTCCATAATACCAGGTAGACTGCCAATTTGTTAATGCAGGGGAAATAAAGCAGACTTTGAAGAACAGGACACTCCTTCACCATTCAGGCCCCTTCAAAAGACCCAGTGCAGGTCAGCTGGCCCAATCTCAGCAGTAATAATCTCTCAATTGCAGCTGAGTGGGCAGCATTTTCACCCAAAGTTTTCATTATTTCTGTACCATATTCCTCTTCTCACACCAGTCCATTTCTATGCAATGCAACCCTGTGCAACTTCTCAGAACACGACCATAACAGCAAGCCTCTCACACAAACCGCTTGTAGCCCAGTCAAGGCAAAACTCTTTATCACCCTCACAAGCCAAACCTCATAGTCCTTAGTTCTTAGTGCATTCAGGTCTTTAAGCTCTGACCAGAATAGTCTATCAAGCTGTATGTACAGCACTGCAAGGCATCTCTTAAGTCAAGATTTCAAATTCATCCACATTCCTCTTGAAAATGAGCTCTAAAAGGCCAAGGCCACACAGTCAGGTTTCAAGAAGCAATTACCCCACTCCTGGTACCAACTTTATTGATGCAGTCAGTTTCACATTGCTGGGAGAAAGCACCTGACCAAGAGCAGCAGGTGATGTCCACCCTCTGCTGGCTTTATTCCCCCTGCATTACCAAATTGGCAGTCCACCTAGTATTATGGAATATAAGAAATGCAGGAGAGAGAGGGTCATTGAATTTGCAACATGGTCTTGTATTTTGGAAACAATCATGGGCAGTGTGAAGCAGGTTTGCTGGATGCCCGTATGGAGACCCAATGGAGCCATGAGGATGGACCGTGGGTTGCAGTGGAGAAATAGGTTTATGTTGACTTACGGACTCAAGGGGAAGCTCCATGATGGCAGGGGAAAACAATAATATGAGCAGAGGGTGGACATCACCTGCCGGCCAACATAAGGTGGAAAAAAGCAACAGTGGAGTGTGCCAAACACTGGCATGGGGAAGCTGGCTGTAGTACCCATGAGCCTGATCCTAACTATACATTGCTTCCAGGAGGCATTATTTCCCAAATCTCCATCAGCTGGGAACCGAGCATCTAAAACATCCAAGTTTATGGGGGAATCCTGAATCAAACAAATGCATGGTGGTAATGGAGGAGGAGGGTCCATGCAGGACATGCATTCCTCAGCTGTGGTGTTCTCTTTGCATGCTCCTCATTCTTTTTTTTTTTTTTTAAATTTTTATTTATTTATTTGAGAGCGATAGACACAGAGAGAAAGACAGAGAGAGGGAGAGGAGAGAGAATGGGCGCGCCAGGGCTTCCAGCCTCTGCAAACGAACTCCAGACGCATGCGCCCCCTTGTGCATCTGGCTAACGTGGGACCTGGGGAACCGAGCCTCGAACCGGGGTCCTTAGGCTTCACAGGCAAGCGCTTAACCGCTAAGCCATCTCTCCAGCCCACTCCTCATTCTTAACATCCTCTTTTCCTTCTGTTTCCAGGCCTCTCCCCAGCACAGCAGCTCAGCCATCTCTTCCCTGTCTCCAGCTCTCTTGGGTGTCGTTTGGACTTTCCTGAGTTCTGGACTCCTCCTGATGCTTTTCTTTCTTGCTTTCACAATTCGCTGCAGGAAGAACAGGTAAGCAGCCCCATGGCAATGTGTCATGTCGTGTCACGGGAACTGACATCATTTTGTCACCCCAAGCAGCTCTTCCACAGTGTCAAAGCTTGTCACCCCCTGCGGCATTGTGACTCATGAGAAGGCCCCTCAGAAACACCCCTTGACTTGCCGTTCAGTTTTCTTTACGGAAAAGAAAGACTGCCTGAGCGCTGTGCTGACAAATACCTGGGTATCTGTGGAAGGGAAGAGTCTGTCCAGTTAGAAGGGTACAGCCTTCTGAGAAGATGAGAAATTTATACTAAAAAGAGAGACCACGTGGGGAAGATGCCATTAAAATATCCAAACTAGGGGCTGGAGAGATGGCTTAGCAGTTAAGGTGCTTGCCTGCAAAGGCCAAGGACCTCGGTTCGATTCTCCAGGACCCATGTAAGTCAAATGCACAAGGTGGCACATGCGTCTGGAGTTCGTTTGCAGTGGCTGGAAGTCCTGGCGCGCCCATTCTCTCTCACTCTGTCTCTCTGTTACTCTGCCTCTTTCCCTCTCTCAAATAAATAAATAAGATATTTTAAAAAATAATCCAAACTTGGGCTGGAGAGATGGCTTAGCGGTTAAGTGCTTGCCTGTGAAGCCTAAGGACCCCGGTTCAAGGCTCAGTTCCCCAGGACCCACGTTAGCCAGATGCACAAGGGGGCGCACGCGTCTGGAGTTCGTTTGCAGAGGCTGGAAGCCCTGGCGCGCCCATTCTCTCTCTCTCCCTCTATCTGTCTTTCTCTCTGTGTCTGTCACTCTCAAATAAATAAATAAAAATTTTTAAAAAAATTTAAAAAATATATTTAAAAATAATCCAAACTAGCAGTGGGGTGTGCTGAAAGCACATAGAGTTGGTCTGAATGTGTCAAAATTTATACACACACACACATGCACACACACACATGCACACACACACGCACACACACTTGCACGCACACTTGCACACACGCACACATGCACACACAGTTGCATGCACACTTGCACACACGCACACACTTGCACGCACACTTGCACACACACGCACACACATGCACACACTTGCACACACACGCACACACGCACACATGCACACACGCACTTGCACACACGCACTTGCACACACGCACACATGCACACACGCACTTGCATACACGCACACATGCACACACGCACACATGCACACACACACTTGCACACACACACACAGCTGTACTGTCTGACTGTTCTGCTTGATGATACTTGTGGGTCAAATTTAGGTTTCTGTAGTTCTAGGGATGGCGAAAGAAGCAAAGCACCGGCTTTTGTGAAGCGATTTCAAGAATCTTGCCTTACTTGGACATGGTGGCACATACTTTTAATCCCAGTACTTGAGAGGCTGAGGCAGAAGGATCTCCACAAGTTCAAGGTCGCCCTAGGCTACAGAGTGAGTTCCAGGTCAGCCTGAGTTAGAGTGAGATCGTGTCTCAATCAAACAAACAAAGCAAGCATCAGGCCTTTGCTGTTCTCTAACTCTTCCTTCAAGGTCTTATCCCGTCTCTCTCCTTCCAACAATGCACCCTCGTTTGCACTGGGCCATCCCAGGCTACCTCCAGAAAAGCCCCCACTCTCTCTCTCCTCCCAGCCCACAGCTGACTTCGAGCTCGAACCCGTCATTGGAATGCAGCCATTCCCCCGCCAGCCCTATGCAATCAGGTGGTTGTGCCACCCTGACTGTGGATTTGGCACCCTGCTGAGGGCCAGTCAGTTGGATTTGTCTGTTAGGCATTTTGGGATGCTACCTGCCATGACAGACACCCAGGGCACGGAATTGTTCAGTGGAAGTGACTGGCTGAAAGCCAGGTGTGGTGGTGCATGCCTTTAATCTCAGCACTCAGGAGGCAGAGGTAGGAGGATCTCCGTGAGTTCGAGGCCACCCTGAGACTACATAGTGAATTCCAGGTCAGCCTAGGCCAGAGTGAGACCCTACCTCGAAAAACAACAACAACAAAAACGAAGTGACTGGATCAACCTCAGCATGGTTGTTACATGTAACACCAGACCTGAAGTACACCCTGAGGCTGCTCCAACCACTTCTTATTCTGTCACTCAGACTAAGCTATGTCCTTCTCAAGGACAGTCTCTCTGAGACCTCCCCATGACCATTTTCTTTCTTTCTTTCTTTCTTTCTTTCTTTCTTTCTTTCTTTCTTTCTTTCTTTCTTTCTTTCTTTCTTTCTTTCTTCTTTTGCTATTTCAAGATAAGGTCTCGCTCTGTAATGCTCTAAGCTCGATATGCAGGCTTTTCTGGGCAGTAACTGTCATTGGGGTTTTGATATCCTTCCTCCCCGACCACCTGACACACATATAACTGAGCAACTATTTATGCCTCTTTCTCTCTCAAATAGATAAATAAAAATAAAATATATTTTAAAATACTTCAGTTGATTATTGAGGAAAGCAACATGTCCTGCGCCCATTCCTTGTTTTGATGATAGCGTTCCGTTGGGGACAGTGATATAGGACGTCCATTTTGAGAACTATGGAAATCAGCTATGATTCTAGATGGCAATGGTAGTGGATGTTTACAGGGAACTAATATTTTAATTAGGATTAGTGATTGTTTTATTAAGTACTCTAGTTTAAAAGTTAAATGTGTTTTCAGTATTAGGGCTGCCTAGTATTTTCTAACCTTTCATTTTTATACATAATTTTTCAGAATGCAATTTCATCAAATACTTCCATATCCTGTTCAATCAGAACTACTGTAAACTTCACAAAAGTATAGGCACCTATATTTCTGTTATTCTACTAAAGATTTGCTGTCTGTCTTGTTTGCAGTGGTACCATTACTTGGCATAAAGAGTAGGATAAGAACTGTGAATCAAAACTCACTTTACTGCTAAGTCGCTTTCAAGGTCACACAGGAAAGATAAAATAGCCCATTTTCAAAAGTGCTCTATTGAACAAGAAAGTTTCCTCAAAGGAGCAGCATTTCAACCAGACGTTTCTTTTAAGTTCTGAGGTCTCTTAGATGTGTTTATGTGTGCTTACACATATATGCCAAGGGAAGAAAAGTATCTTATTAAAATAAAAATAACAGAGCCAGAGGTGGTGGCGCACGCCTTTAATCCCAGCACTCGGGAGGCAGAGGTAGGAGGATCGCCGTGAGTTCGAGGCTACCCTGAGTCTACATAGTGAATTCCAGGTCAGCCTGAGCTAGAGTGAAAAAACAAAAGTAAATAAATAAATAAAAATAATAAAATAATGATTAAGTTTAGTAGCAGATGTTGCATTGTTTAAATGAAAAATGTAATTCCAGGGGCTCAAGAGAGCATAATGGGAGGGATTATGATCAACATATGTTGTATATGGGCTGGAGGGATGGCTCGGTGGTTAAGGTGCTTGACTGCAAAGCCTAAGAACCCAGGTTCGATTCCCCAGGACCCACGTAAGCCAGATGCACAAGGGAGCACATGCTTCTGGAATTCATTTGCAGTGGCTGGAGGCCCTGGAGCACCCATTCTCTCTCTCTCTCTATCACCCCCTCTCAAATAAATAAATAAAAATAAAAAATATTTTTAAAAAGGAAAAAAGTATGTTATACACATGTATAAAATTTGTCAACAAAAGCTAAAATTTAAGAAATTGAACACAGCCTATAATAGAAAATCAGTAAAGATATGTGAAAATTAAACAATGTTATTAATCAATTTGACCTCATTGGCATTTACATAGCCCTTTATCCAACAATAGCTGATGACACGTTCTTTTCAAGGATACACATAGCATTTGCTAAAACTGGAAATATTCTGGGCCCTAGAAATGTTGCATTGAATTGAAATGAGGGCTGGAGAAATGGCATCACAGTTGAAAGCACTTGCTTGCAAAGCCTGACAATCTAGCTGCTCCAGTACCCATGTAAAAGCCATTTGCACAAAGTGGTACATGCATCTGGCGCTTGTTTGCAATAGCATGAGGCCCTGGTACACCCATTCTCTCTCTGACTTTCTCTGTCTCAAATAAACTTAATTTTTTTTTGTTGTTGTTTTTTAAGGTAGGGTTTCATTCTAGTCCAGGCTGACCTGGAATTTGCTATGTAGTTTCAGAGTGGCCTTGAACTCACAGTGAACTTCCTACCTCTGCCTCCTTAGTGCTGGAATTAACAGTGTACTCCACCATGTCCAGTTTTCAAATAAGTAAAAATACTTTTAAAATTTAAGCCAGGCATAGTGGCACATCTACTGTATTCCCAGTACTCATGAGGCAAAACCAAGAAAATCCCAAGTTTTAGGCCAATTTCATGATTTTTTTTGTTTGGTTGGTTTTTGTTTGTTTGTTTGCTTGCTTTTGTTTTTCGAGGCAGGGTCTTGCTGTAGCCCAGGCTAATCTGGAATTCACTATGTAGTCTCGGGGGGGGCCTCGAACTCATGGCCACCCTCCTACCTCTGCTATCTAAGTGCTGGGATTAAATGCGTGTGCCATCACACCTGATTTGAGGCCAATTTGGACAATGGAGTAAGACCCTATCTCAAAAAGAAAAAATAAAATAAAATAATTTAAGTCAGCTGAGCATGGTGGTGCATGCCTTTAATCCCAGCACTCGGGAGGCAGAGGTAGGAGGATCGCCATGTGTTCGAGACCACCCTGAGACTGCATAGTGAATTCCAGGTCAGCCTGGGCCAGAGAGAAACCCTACCTCAAAAAACTAAACTAGGGCTGGAGAGATGGCTTAGCGGTTAAGCGCTTGCCTGTGAAGCCTAAGGACCCCGGTTCGAGGCCCATTTCCCCAGGACCCACGTTAGCCAGATGCACAAGGGGGCGCACGCGTCTGGAGTTCATTTGCAGTGGCTGGAAGCCCTGGCGCGCCCATTCCCTCTCTATCTGTCTCTTTCTCTCCCTCTCTCTCTGTCACTTTCAAATAAATAAATAAAAAATGAACAAAAAAATTAAAAAAAAAAAACTAAACTAAAAAAAAACCATTTAAGTCATACAAGGTACATTCTCTGAACACCGAGCAATTAAATTAGAACTCGGTGGTGAGCAATTAAATTAGAACTCGGTAGCAGAAAGATCTCTGGAAAGCTCTAAAATATTCAGAAAATAAATAGAATACTTTAATTCAAGCCATCATCACAGAAGAAATCAAAAGTGAAACTAGAAAATATTTCAGACTAAATGACAATGAAAATGTAACAACATATCAAAATTTGTTGGATGTGGTCACATTTGTAGCATTGTGGTCACCAGGGTCCACATTAGGAAAGAAGTACAAACTCAGGTTCCATGACACAAAAAGGAAAATGCTATAAAGAGAATGAGACATAAACCAAGTGTAAGAAAGTGTACAGTAAACATAAGTGAAAATTAATAATATAAAAAATAGGAAAATTCAGGTATGGTATCTCACGCCTTCACTCTTAGCACTCCAGAGGCTGAGTTAGGAGGATTGCCCTCAGTTCAAGGCCAGCCTGGGACTATAGAGTGTGTTCCTAGTCAGACTGGGCTACAGTGAGACTTTTCCTTGAAAAAAGAAAATGAGGGGCTAGAGAGATGGCTTAGTAGTTAAGGCACTTGCCTGCAAAGCCAAAGGACCCTACTTCAATTCCCCAGTACCCACGTAAGCCAGATGCACAAGAGGCACATGCATTTGGAGTTCGTTTGCAGTGGCTGGAGGCCCTGGTGTGCCCATTCTCTCTCTCTTTCTCTCTCTCTCTCTCTCTCTCTCTCTCTCTGTGTGTGTGTGTGTGTGTGTGTGTGTGTGTGTCTGCCTCTTTCCCTCTCTTGCTCTCTCAAATAAATAAAATTTTTTATAAAAGGAAAAACTCAGTGTAACCAAAAGCTGAAGCTAACTGTTTATATCTATCAGTCATGCTGGCCTGTTTCTAGCCAAAATGACCAGGAAAAAAAAAAAAAAGTATAGACACAATTACTCAAATAAGACCCAATTAAGGAGTGAGAGAGATGACACCATGCTAGATTCGACAGGTGTTAGGATATGAAGTCAATGAAAGGAACAACTGTGGAGGGCCGCCTCTGAGATGTTCTCCAGATGTTGTTTTCAAGTAGTCAAACTCTTGTGAAACCTCTTGAGTTTGGGCTGGACTTAACTGACCTGCTTATTCACGAGATGCCATTTCGGGTAGGAGGTTATTAAAAGATGGGGTTCCCTGGGCTGGAGAGATGGCTTAGCGGTTAAGCGCTTGCCTGTGAAGCCTAAGGACCCCGGTTCGAGGCTCGGTTCCCCAGGTCCCACGTTAGCCAGATGCACAAGGGGGCGCACGCGTCTGGAGTTTGTTTGCAGAGGCTGGAAGCCCTGGCGCGCCCATTCTCTCTCTCTCCCTCTATCTGTCTTTCTCTCTGTCTGTCGCTCTCAAATAAATAAACAAATAAAATTTTTAAAAAATAAATAAATAAAATAAAAGATGGGGTTCCCATCTTGCAGCTCACTTCCTCTTTCCCTCCTCACTCTGGACTGCGCCGTGGAAAGGCCTCACACGACAAGGAACTGATATTTCCAGACTGTAGCCTGCGGGCGCCCAGGGTTTCCTACTAGCCATTGATTGGAAATACGTGTTTATTTTCCTCTTTGCATGAGTGCAAGCTCACGTGTGGGCAGGTGCATGTGTACGTGGAGGCCGGAGGACAGCCTGGTGCATCTTCCTCAGGAATGCCACACACCTCACCTCCTTGGAGACAGGATCTCACATTGGCCAGGAGTTCACCAAGCAGCTGGCCAAGGAGTCTGTGGTCTCTGCCTCCCCAGTACATACACACTGTGGCACCTCTCCAGTTGTTGGTTTGTTTGTTTGTTTTTCTGGTCACTTGGCTTTATTGAGGGCAAGGCTCCACAGCACAGCCACAACTGGATCCCGTCCCCCCCCCACCCCCAAAGCACACGTTTCCACCAGCTTCCCTTTGTCCTTGCCCTTGAACTTGGCCCGCTCCTGGGCCTCAGTCACATTTCTCCTCTGGAAGTTCTTTTTTTTTTTTTTTTTTTAAATTTAATTTATTAGTTTTCTTTTCAGTAAATACAGGCAGTTTGGTACCATTATTTAGGCTCATCTGTGATCTACCCCCTCCCATTAGACCCTCCTTGTTATTGAAAATGGGTCGTGCATTGTGGAGTTAGCCCCCAGTTATTAGTATGATAAATGTCTCTGAAAATCATGACCCAACATGTAACTCTGACATTCTTTCTGCCCCCTCTTCCGCAAGATTTCCCTGAGCCATGTTGGGTTCATTTTTGGTCTGCTTCAGTGCTGAGGTGTTGGGGGCCTCTAAAGTTGGAAGTTCTTGATCCGGTCTTGGAGGACGTTTCCTTTGCACTGTGGGACAGAGCAGGACCTGGTCCTTGGAAGCCAGGGCTCCCATTCAGCCTTGACAGCGCTGGGTGCCCAGCCTCCCCGAGCTCCTGAGGATCTGACTTACTAGCAGATGCTTGTCCTGCTCAGGCTGGGCTCACAGAGAAATGCCAGGCTAAAGGGATCTCTCTCTCTCTCTCTCTCTCTCTCTCTCTCTCTCTCTCTCTCTCTCTCTCTCACACACACACACACACACACACACACACAGCAAAGGCCAGTGCCACACAGGAAGGTGCTTGGTCCCTGAACCAGGCACAGCTGCCTGGAGCCCCAAGGCAAGGCTGGACTCTGGTTCAAGGGCCCCGGGGGAGGGGGGCTGTGACCACTAGCCCCCTATAGCTCACACAGCATGTTGCAGCGCTGAGAGAGCTAGCCAGCAGGGAGCTGGCTTCCATCTCAGTTCCAGCACGATTTCTGTGTCCTGTCACCGTAGCCTGCGTTATCTTCAGCAATAGGGTCTTAACCATTTAGATGTGGCAGGGAACCAAGGGCGTTGGCCGTGGTCTGCATTGTGTGGGGGGCATCATGGTATCATGGTCCTGTCTGACCAGCAGCTTACTGGGTTGGGGAGTATAACCCAGTTCTGACACAGGGATTTACCAACAAAAGCCCATGGTTCTAGGATAAAGCTTTCTCTACTCTTTACAGGGTACTTCTGCCTAGACTTTTGTTTTTGTTTTTCGAGGTAGGGTCTCACTCTAGCCCAGGCTGACCTGGAATTCACTATGTTGTCTCAGTCAGGGTGGCCTCGAACTCACGGCGAGCCTCGTACCTCTGCCTCCCAAGTGCTGGGATTAAAGGCGTGCGCCACCACGCCCGGCCTCCCCTGCCTGTCTTATGAAGAGTTATATCTTTCATGTGCTTGCAACAGTGCCTACTGTGCACAAGACAGCAAGCCTAGGGAAATACTAGAAATAGGTTCCAGGAGACTACAAGAATAAGGCACTGCAAAACCTAAAGATGTGAGTTTGATTCCCAAGAACCCATGTAAAGCCAAGGACCTAGGTTCGATTCCTTAGAACCCACATAAACCAGATGCACAAGGTGGTGCATACATCTGGAGTTCGTTTGCAGTGGCTGGATGCCCTGGCATGCCCATTTTATTTTCTTTATCTCTCCTTCTATTCCTCTCTCAAATAAATAAATAATATTTTTTTAAAAAAAAGAAGTGCATGCATGTGAAGTTCATTTTCTTAATTTCTTAAAAGTTACTTTGAGTGCGAGAAAGAAGCAGGCAGAAAGAGAGAGAGAGAATGGGAATACTAGGGCTGTAGCCACTGCGGTGGTTTGATTCAGGTGTGCCCTATAAACTTAGGTGTTCTGAATGCTAGGTTCCCAGCTGATGGAGATTTGGGAATTAATGCCTCTTGGAGGCAGTGTATTGTTGGGGGCAGTTTATGGGTATTATAGCCAGTTTCCCCTTGCCAGTGTTTGGCACACTCCCCTGTTCCTGTTGTCCAACTGATGTTGGCCAGAAGATGATGTCCACTCTCTGCTCATGCCACCATTTTCCCCTGCCATCATGGAGCTTCCCCTCAAGTCTGTAAGCCAAAATAAACCTGTTTTGCCCAAAAAAAAAAGAATAAGGCACTATGGGACTTTAAAGTTAAATAAAACATGTTTACTTGGAAAAAAAAAAGTTATATCTCTTAATTAGCTAACCAACATGAAGGTTTCTATAGTACTGATTCATACCGTCATTCATTTTTTATTTCCCTCTCCCACCTTCTCCTACCTGAGTATCCCCAGAACCCTTCCAGCCCATGTTCTGTTCTCCCGTGTGCTTGTCAAGCGTGACCTTCTCTCTTCCCTCCCTGCTTGCCCTCATTCTAGTTTCTTTGCCAATACTACTGGTACTTACTACAACTTACTGGGGCTGGAGAGATGGCTTAGCAGTTAAGGCACATGCCTGTGAAGCCTAAGGACCCTGGTTCAATTCTCCAGGTGCCACCTAAGCCAGATACACGTGGTGGCACATGCATCTGGAGTTTGTTTGCAGTAGCTAGAGGCCCTGGCATGCTCTCTCTCTCTCTCTCTCTCTCTCTCTCTCTGTGTGTGTCTCTAATAAATAAATAAGTAAAAAATAAAATCTTGGAAAAAAAAGTTGGACTTCTAGGTAAGATGGTGGCTTAGGAACCTCGCCAAAGTAGCCTTGGGGGGGGGGAATTAAAAAAAAAAACAGCAAAATACACTCTTCTACTAAAAAGTGAGGTGTATAAGAAATTACCAATGGCAGCAGTGGGAGAGATTCAGGGCGTCTAGAGCCCCCCGAAGCAGGCAGCACCAGCTCCAGCAGCGGTGGAACCAGGTCCATGTGGCTCCAGCCAGAACGCTCGACCTGAGCCGCAGGAAAAGCCAGGTGAGAAAACTCGCCCCTCATACCAGACCTCATCGCAAACTCAAGAAACGTGAAGGGAGGACGGCAGGGAAGAACGGAGAAGCAGCTCGTGAGGAAGACAACTGAGAAGACCAGCCAGAAAACATCAGCCACTATCCACAGCCTCCTCTTCCTCACCACCAGCATAAGCACCAGAGACCTGGGGAAGGGAGCTCAGCTATGCAGCACCCGACAGGTGATCAGAGCAGTGATCCAGGGACCCAGCCAGCCTACCTGAACCCACAGTGCAGCAAAGAAGGACCCAAGGAGGAGCTCAGCATAATTGAGACCAAAATCATCCCAAAAGGTAACTGGGATTACACCAGGGAAGGGCCTCACATGGTCACAAGCTGACTTGGAACCCTCCACAAACCAGAAATCTTAGCCTCCTAGTTGACAGGATTAAGGGCGTGGGGCAACACACATCATAAGGGACGGTGACTTTGTTAGAGGATCTGGTTGTCATAATACCTAGAGACTCTACCAACAAACTGTTAGAGCTGATAAACACTTATAGCCATGTAGCAAGGATACAAGATAAACACACAGCCTTCCTACGTGCTAACAACAAACACACAGGGGATGAGATCAGAGAGTCACTCCCATTCACAATTGCATTAAATAAATAAATAAATAAATAAATAAATAAATAAATAATAAATCGCTTGGAATAAACCTAACCAAGGAAGTGAAGGATCTCTGCAATGAAAACTTTAAAACTCTCAAGCGAGAGACTGCAGAAGAAACAAGGAAATGGAAAGACATCCCTTGTTCTTGGATTGGAAGAATGAATATTGGGAAAATGGCAATCTTATCAAAAGCAATCTACACACTTAATGCAACCCCCATCAAAATTCCAATGGTATTCTTCCTGGAAGTAGAAAAAACAATCTAAAAAATCATTTGGAAGCATATAAAACCTTCAATATCTAAAACAATTTTGAGCAACAAAAATAAGGCGGGTGGTATCACCACACCTGATTTTAACCTATACTACAGAGCCATAGTAACAAAAACAGCATGGTACTGACACAGGAGCAGATATGCAGATCAATGGAACAGAATAGAGGACCCAGATGTAAGTCTGGGTTGCTACAGCCCCCAATCTTTGACAAAATACCAAAAATATTCACTGGAGAAAAGACAGCCTCTTCAGCAAATGGTGCTGGGAAAACTGGATATGTACCTGTAGAAGGATGAAAATAGATCTTTGTCTCTCTCCATGCACAAGAAGTAAGTCCAAATGGATCAAAGACATTAATATCAATTCTGAAACTGCTAGAGGAAAAAGTAGGGGAAACCCTTCAACATATTGGTCTTGGCAAAGACTTTCTGAATACAACCCCAATTGCACAGGCAATAAAACCACATATTAATCACTGGAACCTCATGAAACTACAAGCCTTTTGTGTAGCAAAAGACACTGTGAATATGCCGGGTGTGGTGGCGCACGCCTTTAATCCCAGCACTTGGGAGGCAGAGGTAGGAGAATCGCTGTGAGCTCGAGCTCACCCTGAGACTTCATAGTGAATTCCAGGTCAGCCTGGGCTAGAGTGAGACACTATCTCAACCTCCCCCCCCCCAAAAAAAAAAAAAGTCACTGTGAATAGAGCAAAGAAGCAACC
Organism: Jaculus jaculus; assembly: GCF_020740685.1. Taxonomy (NCBI): domain Eukaryota; kingdom Metazoa; phylum Chordata; class Mammalia; order Rodentia; family Dipodidae; genus Jaculus; species Jaculus jaculus. The sequence goes on from NC_059105.1 coordinate 161,745,903, forward strand.
TACAGAATGGGAGAAAATCTTTGCCAGCAATACATCTGGTAGAGGCATATATCCTAAGGACTCATCTCATTTCCTTAGAAGTACGTGCTCAACCATGTTTATTGCTGTTCTATTCACAATAGCTGGGAAATGGAACCAGCCTAGATGTCCCTCAACTGATGAGTGGGTAATGAAGATGTAGCACATTTATACAATGGAGTTCTACTCAGCTGCAAAGAAAAATGAAGTAATGAAGTTTGCAGGAAAATGGATGGATCTGGAAAGGATTATACTAAGTGAGGTAACCCAGGCCAGAAAACCAAACATCAATGTTCTCTCTCATATGTGGATCCTAGCTACAGATGACTGGATTTCTGTGTTAGTAGGAAGAAAACTCAGTAGCATAGGCCAGTAAGCTAGAAAGGAGATATAAAGGGAAAAGAAAGGGAGGGAGGGGGAACTAATAGCATCGTATTGTATATATGCAAGTAGAAGGATTGCAAGCTCAAGGCCAACACGAGCTATATATTGAGATCCTGTTTAAAGAAAGAGAGAAAGAGAAAAGAGACATGGGAGAGGAAAGGAGAAAAAAGCAAAGGGAAGAAGGAAGAAAGGAGAGGGGGAAATATTTGGGGATAAGTTTAACAAGGTGAAATATTTACATGCCAAAAACTGAACTATTGATAAGAAGATTAAATAAATAAGTGGCGAAAATGTGTTTATGTGTTGCAGGACTCAATATTGTTAAATTGTCAATTGATCTGTCGATTCAACCCAATCACAGTTATATGCATTTATTTATATATATTAACAAGCTGGTTCTAAAATCCATAGGAAAATATGAAGGACCTAGAATATGGCATAGACAGCTCTTTTTTAAAAAAAAAAGCATAAATCTGGAGGAATAGGATCATTGTCTCTCAAGACTTACCACAGAGCTACAGCAATAAAGACACTTCAGTAGTGGGCAGGGATAAGCATATATATTCACAAAGAAAGAATAGCACACAGATGTAAGCCCATGTCTGTTTGGTTCACTGAGTCACCAAAGATGCAAAGTGAATTCAATGAAGAAAGGACAGTCTTCTCAAAACATGGTGCTAGAAGAAGTGAATACCACAGGAAATCAGCTATCTATTCTTGCCTTGATGAGCAACTTTATTTTTAATAGCCAAAAATTAGAGATAGCATGAAGACCCATGTGGTGGTTTGAATGCAAGTGTGTGCCCCCAATAGCCTGGGATATTTTTTTAAAAATTTTTTAATTTTTATTAACATTTTCCATGATTATAGAAAAATATCCCATGGTAATTCTCTCCCTCCCCCCACTCAGACACTTTTCCCTTTGAAATTCCATTCACCATCATATTACCTCCCCATCTCAATCACTGTACTTACATATATACAATATCAGCCTATTAAGTACCCTCCTCCCTTCCTTTCTTCCCTTTATATCTCCTTTTTAACTTACTGGCCTCTGCTACTAAGTATTTTCATTCTCACGCAGAAGCCCAGTCATCTGTAGCTAGGATCCACATATGAGAGAGAACATGTGGCGCTTGGCTTTCTGGGCCTGGGTTACCTCACTTAGTATAATCCTTTCCAGGTCCATCCGTTTTTCTGCAAATTTCATAACTTCATTTTTCTTTACCGCTGAGTAGAACTCCATTGTATAAATGTGCCACATCTTCATTATCCACTTCAGTTGAGGGACATCTAGGCTGGTTCCATTTCCCAGTGATTATAAATTGAGCAGCAATAAACATGGTTGAGCACGTACTTCTAAGGAAATGAGATGATTCCTTCGGATATATGCCTAGGAGTGCTATAGCTGGGTCATATGGTAGATCAATTTTTAGCTGTTTTAGGAACCTCCACACTGATTTCCACAATGGCTGGACCAGATTGCATTCCCACCAGCAGTGTAGAAGGGTTCCTCTTTTTCCACATCCCTGCCAACATTTATGATCATTTGTTTTTATGACGGTGGCCAATCTGACAGGAGTGAGATGGAATCTCAATGTACTTTTAATCTGCATTTCCCTGATGACTAGTGACGTAGAACATTTTTTTAGATGCTTATATGCCATTCTATTTCTTCCTTTGATAATGCTCTATTTAGCTCCATAGCCCATTTTTTGATTGGCTTGTTTGATTCCTTATTATTTAACTTTTTTTAAATTTGTATTTATTTATTTGAGAGTAACAGACAGAGAGAGGAAGAGGCAGATAGAGACAGAGAGAGAGAATGGGCACACCAGGGCTTCCAGCCACTGCAGTCGAACTCCAGACGCGTGTGCCCCCTTGTGCATCTGGCTAACGTGGGACCTGGGGAACCGAGCCTCGAACCGGGGTCCTTAGGCTTCACAGGCAAGCACTTAACCACTAAGCCATCTCTCTAGCCCTATTTAATTTTTTGAGTTCTTTGTATATCCTAGATATTAATCCTCTATCAGATATATAGCTGGCAAAGATTTTTTAGCCTGGGATATTTTTGATTAAGCTTGCAAATTAAGTGTCTAGTAGCCTGCCAGAGGAAGTGTCACTTGGGAAGAATCATTTATTTAGTCCAGTCCTGTGGTGTGTCCAGAGCCAGTTTGAGCTCTGGTTGTTCGTGTTGGCTGGCTGGTGGAGGATGTCTTTCTGCTTGGATCGATGGAAGGGCGCCAGCTTCCTCAGCCAGGATGAAGTTTCCACTGGAATCTATAACATGAAATAAACCCTTTCCTCCCATAAACTGCTTCTGGTGGGGTGTTGGTCCCAGCAACAGGAAAGTGATTGCAACAACACATCAATAGATAAAATAAACAAATTACTTATGTTCGTATAATAGAATACCACTCAACAATAGCAAGAATGAATTACTGAGCTGGGGAGATAGCTCAGCAGTTAAAGGTACTTACATGCAAAGCCTACCAGCCCAGGTTCAACTCCATACTCAAAGTATCGCATGCATCTGGAAATCATTTGCAGGCATAAGAGGCCCCGGCACATCCATATTTCCCCCCACCATTTCTGCTTATAAATAAATAAATAAAAGTTTTAAAAAGAGAATTATTTATTAATATGTGAAAGAACATAGATGAATCTCACAATAATTATACTAAGGCAAAAAAAAAAGACACACTATGTAATTCCCATGACAGTTTTTGAAAAAATAAATTAATCTACTGTTAACTAATTTGTAATAACAGAAAGCAAATCAGCAGTCACCAACAAGTCAGTGAGGTTGGCAAAGAGAGATCGGAGAGAGGGGTTATGAAGGCCATGTGGGAAATTTTGAATAAATGGGAATGGATGTGGGTTCATTATCTTGGTTTTAGAATTTATGTTTATTTACATATCTCCAAGCTTATCAATTATCTCCTTTAAGAATGTATAATGGGAGCCTGGCATGGTGTTGCACACCTTTAATATGCAGAGGCAGAGTAGGAAGATCACTGTGAGTTCAAAGCCAGCCTGAGACTCCATAGTGAATTCCAGGTCAGCCTGGGCTAGAGTGACACCCTACCTCAAAAAACACACAAATAAACAAGAATGTATAGCAGAGCTAGAGAGATGGCTCAGTGGTTAAGGCGCTTGCCTGTGAAGCCTAAGGACCCATGTTTGACTCTCCAGATCCCATGTAAGCCAGATGCACAAGGTGAGGTAAGTGCAAGGCCACACATACCACTAGGTGGCGCAAGCATCTGGAGTTCAATTTTAGAGGCCTAGACACACCAATTCTCTCTCTCTCTCTTGCTCGCTCGCTCGCTCACTCTCTCTAAAAAATATTTAAAAAAAGAATGTATAACACATTTAATAGCTTCACTGAGGTATTAAAATGTGTTAAATAAACATTTTTTTTTTTGAGAAAGTTCTCATGAGGGGAAAAAAAAGCGTACTATATAAAATGTCCTTTTCCAAAGGGCTATGCTAGGTATCCTAAAAGTATCCAAAAACTCTACTAGATATTAATAACTGATATTGGAGAATGCTTTCATCTTCCTAGATTCTTCATGTTAAATCAGGGCCATCATAACTTAACTACTGAAACAAAGTAGATATTTCAGGTTCCCAGGGAAGTTTTCTGAGTGCCTCCTCTAATATGTACAAAATGGGGGGGCAGTGTAATAGGTTCTCCCTTAAGCTAAATATATTCAGACCTTATTTCACTATTCCATGAGCTGATGCTTGTTGGTGATAGTTCTTATTGATATCTTGTTACATCTCAAAACTAACTGGCAGGGCTGGAGAGATGGCTTAGCAGTTAAGGTGCTTACCTGCAAAGCCTAAGGACCCAGGTTCAATTCTCCATGTCCCATATAAGCCAGATGTACAAGGTGACACATGTGTCAGGAGTTTGTTTGCAGTGGCTAGAGGCCCTGGTGTGCCCATTCTCTCTCTCTCAAAAAGAAAAAAAAAAAAAAACTAACTGGCATTTCCATAATAATCCTCAGTAAAATTCTCTGGAGTTTCTTATCTGAGAAATTTTGAGGTACAAGAATTGTTTAGGTGGCTGGAGAGATGGCTTAGTGGTTAAGGTGCTTGCCTGCAAAGCCAAATGACCCAGCCAGGTTCAATCCCCAGGACCCACATAGGCCAGATGTACAAGGTATAGCCAGGTGTGGTGGCACACGCCTTTGACCCCAACACTCGGGAGGCAGAGGTAGGAGGATCACCATGACTTCGAGGCCAGCCTGAGGCTACATAGTGAATTCCAGATCATCCTGGGCTAGAGTGAAACCCTACCTCAAAAAACCAAACAACAAAAAACAGATACAGAAAGTGGCATAAGTGTCTGGAGTTCATCTGTAGTGGCTAGAGGCCCTGGTATACCCATTCTCTCTCCTCTCTCAAAGTTAAAAATTGTTTAAAAAAATTTTAAGTAGGATATGAATTTTTGCTCTACTTGCAAACTAACAGGTTAACCTATTACTGTTTTGTGGGTGTCAGCAGTCTCCTGGTTAGAGCCAAAGGTCTTCAGTGGACATGACAGAAACAGGTCAGAGTTTCTACTGGGCTTACGCTGGTTCCCAGACTGCCACCCCCCAGGAGGACCACGAAGGGATGGAGTCATGCATAATCAGTCACTGCTCTAACAGTGAGTTATAAAAAGCCTGAGGTTTGGCCTGTGGGATATACTATCTGATCCCTCGAGGTTGCTTTTTTTTTTTTTTGGTTTTTCCAGGTAAGCTTTGCTTACATATATTTAAACATTGTCGGGTGTGGTGGCACACATCTTTAATCCCAGCACTGGGGAGGCAGAGGCCTGAGTTTGAGGCCACCCTGAGACTACATAGTGAATTCCAGGTCAGCCTTGGCTAGAGTGAGACCCTACCTTAAACTCCCTTCTCCCCCACCAAAAAAAAGAACAAACATTATCTGAGATAGGCCTTGGATAAAGAATAGTCACAGTCTTTCTTTAAAATTTTTTTTATTTATTAGAGAAAGAGGAGGGAGGGAGAGAAAGAATGGACACACGAGAGCCTCCAGCCACTGCAAAGGAACTCCAAACGCATGCACCACCATGTGCGTCTGGCTTATGTGGGACATGGGGAATTGAACCTGGGTTCTTAGGCTTTGTAGGCAAGCACCTTAACCGCTCAGCCATCACTTTAGCCCCAGTCAGGGTCTTTCTTCTTGGTGTACCCAGCAAGAATATGCAGCGCTCCTCAGAGCCTGTGGTAGCTTTGCATACAACACTGGAAGCTCTGCTCAAAGGTGAAGCCTTCCCTGAAAACTAAAGGGCCCTAAAGGGTTAACAGCTATCCCTAAAGCTTGCAGCCAGTAAAGAAGTTTGGCACCTTCCCTGATGGATGTACTCCCCTTAGCCTAACTGACCTTGAAGGACCAGAGACCATCTGGGTCTCCCCCCTTAGACATTCCTGGCTGAAGAAGCCTGTTCTGAACAAGGAAACAAACAGCTACAAGTTCCTTATCAACTGCACCTGGTCCAGTCTGTTTTTCTTAGGATTCTTCTTATAAGTTTCCATCCCAGCCTGGCCCAGTGCCTCAGCCTTCAATCCCATGGGAAACTGAGACCCCACCCCCACCCCCTTCGCTGTTTTCTCTCAATAAAACAGTCTTGGGCTGAAGAGACGGCTTAGCGGTTAAGCTCTTGCCCGTGAAGCCTAAGGACCCTGGTTCAAGGCTTGATTCCCCGGGACCCACGTTAGCCAGATGCACAAGGGGGCGCACGCGTCTGGAGTTCGTTTGCAGTGGCTGGAGGCCCTGGTGCGCCCATTCTCTCTCTCTGTGTCTCTCTATCTACCTCTTTCTCTGTCCGTCGCTCTCAAATAAATAAATAAAAATGAACAAAAACATTTTTTTAAAAAAAAGTCTTCTCTGTAGAGATCAAATCCGGTGGTCTCTTTTGCTTTTCTCTTACACTTTCCTAAAAAAAAAGGGGGGGCATCTGACCGACCCTTCTGCCTGCATCCCTGTGGCTCTCCTCACTCCAGCCTTCCTTCCTCCCCAGGTAGAGTCCTCCACATCTGGCAGAGTGGAGGGTCATACTGGCCTGTACGCCGCTATGTCTGCCTTTGGAAGAAAAAAAAAAAAATCCAACAAACTGCATTGTTATCATTGTCCGTCTCAGCGTCTCGGGCGGCTCCCTAGGTTTCACACGGCCTGTTCGTCCTTATCAAAGTCCTCAGGAGATCCATGCTGTTGAGAAGTGTGAGGTTTATCTCTTCTTCATTCTTTCCATTTCCGAAAGCCCTATGTTGTCCCCTGAGCGGGCTTTACCTTATCAATAGTAAATATTTGCTGAATACCTAGGTGCTCATGACACTGTAAAATGTGATTGAAGGGTTTTTAAAGAGTTTTAAGTGGATCTGTCCCCTGGGTAGAAAAACATGAACAAGTCAAAGAATACATTCTGTTTTACTCTGAAAAGGCTTTGAGGAAAAAAAAAAAAGTGTTGAAACCAAAGGGCAGTTAGTAGGGGGGAAAGGGGCCAGCAAGGGAGGGGCAAGGGTTAGAAAAGGGATCACCGGCAAAACAAAGTGCATATGAACATGCCATAATGGGGCTGGAGAGATGGCTTAGCGGTTAAGTGCTTGCCCGTGAAGCCTAAGGACCTGGGTTCGAGGTTTGACTCCCGAGGACCCACATAAGCCAGATGCACAAGGGGGCGCATGCATCTGGAGTTCATTTGCAGTGGCTGGAGGCCTTGGTATGCCCATTCTCTCTCTCTGCGCCTCTTTCTCTCTCTCTCTCTCTCTGTCACTCTCAAGTAAATAAATAAGTAATTAAAAAAAATTTAAAAAAGAAAATGCCATAATGAAACCCATTACTTTATATACTAATTAAAAAAAAACAATAAAAATAGCTTTTACAAACAATTCCTTGCTGCTGGGGCAGGAGCTAAGCTTCTTTCGTATTGATTATTTCAGGTCTGTCATCTTGGTGGTTTGATTAACTGGAGGTGAAAAGCAAGGTGACTGGAAAGCAAGGGAAGCGATATTGATCTTCTTGCAGAGAGAAAGTTTACGTGCTGTTGTGCCCTCTAGGGATTCCTGGGATCTTCTCTATGATTTCTGGTTTGATCGTTACTAAACAAGAGGGAAGAAGAGAAGCTGGTCAGTCCTTGAATAAATACTGGCCATGCCATTCACTGGGGATGACGTTACAGGGTCATGGGGTGGATGAGGAAGAACAGCCAGGAATGAGCCCTTGCCCAAAAAGAAGTTATGCTGGGCATGGCGGCGCACGCCTTTAATCCCAGCACTCTGGCGGCAGAGGTAGGAAGATCACTGGTGAGTTCAAGGGCAGCCTGAGACTCCCTGGTAAATTCCGCATCAGCCTGGACTCGAGTGAGACCGTACCTCAAAGAAGAAAGCAAAACAAAACAAAACAAAAAAGCTCTAACAGTGAATAGTGATGATGTCTTTCTTGGGTCTGAGTTACAGAATGGAGTGTGGGTGAGTCTGCGGAGGCCACAGAGGCAGAGTTGGGTCTGTGCCTAGGAATGGTTTCAGCTCAGTTTCATCTCTGATGCTTATCCATCAGCAGGCAGGCCTAGATAAATATTAACCCTACATGAACTCCATCCACCTTTTACTTTGTGTTATTTTTATTTTTAGTTTAGTTTAGTTTTGTTTTCGAGGTAGGGTCTCACTCTAGTCCAGGCTGACCTGGAACTCACTATGTAGTCTCAGGGTGGCCTCGAACTCACAGCAATCCTCCTACCTCTGCCTCCCATCTCTGCTGGGATTAAAGACATGTGCCACCACTCCCGGCTGTTTATGTTATTTTTGAGACAAGGTCTTATGATCCTGGAGCTCACCAATTAGGCTAAACTGGCTAGCCAGTGAGCCCCAGGGAATGCCTGGCTTTTTTTTTTTTTTGCGGGGGTGCGGGGTGTTCGAGATAGGATCTCACTCTAGCCCAGGCTGACCTGGAATTCACTCTGTATTCTCAAGGTGGCCTCGAACTCACGGGGATCCTCCTACCTCTGCCGCCCGAGAGCTGGGATTAAAGACGTGAGCCACCATGCCCGGCTTTTTCACATGAGTTTTGGGGACCCAACTAAGATCTTCATGCTTTCAAGGCAAGCATTATCCTGACTGAGAAGTCTCTCCAGTTTAGAACCTATTTCTAATTTTTATTTATCTTTTTAGAAAATTTTATTTATTTACTTGAAAGAGAGGCAGATTGGGAGAGAGAGAGATTGGGCACATCAGGGCTTTTATCTGCTGCAAATGAACTCCAGATGCATGTGCTACCTTGTACATCTGGCTTACGTGGGTCCTGGGGAATTGAACCTGGGTCCTTTGGCTTTTCAGGCAAGTGCCTTAACCACTAAGAAATCCCTCTAGCCTGTGAGAAACTGTTTTTTTTTTTTTAATACTTATTTTCATATTCACTTGAGAGAGTGTGAAGACAAACAGAGATAGTGTGGACATGCCCGGGCCTCCTGCCACTGCACATGAACTTCACATATATGCACCTGGCTTTTTGTAGGTACTGGGGAATCAGATACAGGCTGACAGGCTTTGCAAGCAAGCACCTTTAACCACTGAGTCATCTTTCCAATTCCCCTATTTTTTAATATAGGAAAGGTATAAACTAGCCCCTTACAAAAGAAGCCAATATACAGTAAGCCAATAAATTAATAAGAACTCGGCTTCATTAGTCACAAGAGATATTCAAATTAAAGCCACAGTAAGATAGTACTACATACTACATTATGTCTAGGCCAGGCACAGTGGCACACGCCTTTAATCCCAGCACACAAGAGACAGAGGTAGGAGGATCACCGTGAGTTCAAAGCCGGCCTAAGACTACATAGTAGATTCCACGTCAGCCTGGGCTAAAATGAGCCCTTACCTCAAGAGAGGGAGGGAGAGAGAGGAGAGAGAAGATTTGGGCTGAGGAGATGGTTCAGTGGTTAAAAAAGAAGACAGGCAAAACCAAGTGTGGGGAAGAATAAGGAGAAACAGGAATTTCTTTGCATTGCTAGACAAGTTTACTCACTTAACTACACAGATGTTCTGGAAATGCATCCGGAGGTGATTTCGTCATTGTGTGGACATCATCACAAAGTGTACTCATACAAATCAGACAGCCGAACCTCCTACAAACCTCGGCTATAGGAATAGTGTGACGTGTGCACTCTGTATGTACATGTTGCCTAATTGTACATGTGGATACGTTCATTTTGTAAAACTGTTCGGCAATATCTTTTAAGCTTGAACGTATTCATAACCTATTTTTTCCAGAAATTCCATCCAAACTGTCTGCATGTGTATATATCCACCAGAATATATTAGCTAGAACATCCTTAGAAGGATTCCTAGCTGGATATTCTGTTTATAGAACGGAGCCTTGTTTTACCCATGGTCCTATGGCTAGAAAGTCCAAAGGGTATGATACCACTATATGGCCAAGGGTCCCTGGCTGTTTCACAACATGACAGAGAAACAGGAAGAGAACTAGAAATCTGCAGAAGGGAACAAATATGTGGGGATGGCCTTGCTTTATAACCTGCTGTGACAGTAACTAATTGTCACAGTCAGGTTTGCATTGCTGGTAGAAATCACCCAACCAAGAGTGGCTTGTGGGGAGAAAAAATGATTTATTTTGGCTGGCAGGAAAAACGATGGCATGAGCAGAGGGTGGACATCGCCCCCTGGCCGACATAAGGTGGACCATAGCAACAGGAAAGAGTGCCAAACACTGGCAAGGGGAAACTGGCTATAACACCCATAAGCCCGCCCCTAACAATACATCCCCTCCAGAAGGCGTTCATTCCCAAATCTCCATCAGCTGGGAACCTAGCATTCAGAACACCTAAGTTTATGGGGGACACCTGAATCAAACCACCACACAAATCTAGTCTCACAAGATTGAACCCCTTCTCATGAGATGGGCATTAATGTTTTGCTATGATGGGGTGTTTGCATGACCCAAAACACCTCTGTGTGTGTGTGTGTGTGTGTGTGTGTGTGTGTGTGTGTGTTTTTCTGAAGTAGGGTCTCACTCTAGCCCAGGCTGACCTGGAATTCACTCTGTATTCTCAGGGTGGCCTCAAACTCATGGCGATCTTCCTAGCTCTGCCTCCTGAGTGCTGGGGTATAAGGCACGTGCCACCACGCCCAGCTCCAAAACACCTTTAAATGTTCCCCACCGCCTCTCCATAGTGTGACCCTGGAGACCATACGTCAAGGGTTTGGGTGGGGGCAGATCATATAGTCACATCGTGGCACGGCTCAAACTAGAAGCAACTCAAACCTCCATCAACGAGCTAATGTCTAAATACTTCAAGATACAGTCAATGACTTGATACTCTACAATAATGACAGTAGTGTATAATTATGTACCATGATATGAATGACTCTCACGAAAATAATATTGAGCAGGAGAAGCCAGACACAAAGATTATACCCTGTGTGATTCCATTTACATGAGGCACAAAAATAGGGAAAGCTGCTCTAAGATGTCAGAAGTCAGGATAGTATTTATCCCAGAGGTCAGGAGAGAGGAAAGGGGATAAGGCCAAAAGATAGCAAGAGGAAGGCGGCTTGGGCGTGAGCAGTGTTGCCTTTTGTGACCTGCAATGCTGGTTGTACAAGGTGTTTGATTTGAAATTTTTATGAATTACACATTTATATACAGGAATCTTCCTCCCTCCCTTCCTTCCTTCCTTCCTTCCTTCCCTCCCTCCCTCCCTTCTTTCTCTCTCTCTTTCTTTCTTTCTCTCTCTCTCTCTCTCTCTCTCTCTCTCTCTCTCTTTCTTTCTTTCTTTCTTTCTTTCTTTCTTGGGTTTCTGAGGTAGGGCCTCACACTAGCTCAGGCTGACCTGGAATTCACTATGTACTCTCGAACTCTGGGCGATCCTCCTGCCTCTGCCTCCCGAGTGCTGGGATTAAAGAAGTGCGCCACCACACCCAGCTTTCTTTTCTTTTTTGTTTCATACTCTCTCTCCCCTCTCTCTCAAAAATAAACATGATTTAAAAATATTAAATTGTGGTATCAGCCCTTCAACCTCCCTTCTGAGCATCTCGTGGCATTTACATATAGTCCAAGTGGGCACATTGCTAGAACATTGGAACGGATGCTTTTCCAAAGCCAAGAGTGACCTCAGACTTAGGGTGAGGAGTTGGCAAAAGAAAACTGGCAGAAGTGGGAGAAATTAAAGGGACCAATCAGCTTCTAGAAACTTCTTGTGGTTATGAAATAGCAGTAACTATTCCATTGTGCTCACTGACAGATTGCCACAGATATTTATTTATTCATATCAAAGTCTTGGAGTCTAGTGTTTATCCACATATTAAACATAATACTCTGAAAAAAATACTAAATTGTGTATATTCAAAGATACAATGGGTAGTTTTAGGATAGAGGCATGAATTTTATGACTTATTTACAGCACCATTGTTAATAAACTTATTTTTACCAAAAAAAAATACACAATTAATTGACCCCAAAATTACAAGCAGCAAAAGAGAAACACGGCCAATATCACCAAAACCAAACCGTCTGTGTTCCAAAAACATCACCAGGAAAGAACTTACAGAACAAAAAATGCTTTAAGTCCTATAAGGGATTTATGTCTAGATATTTATTTTTTTATTTTTTTATTTTTTTTTGGTTTTTCGAGGTAGGGTCTCACTCTAGCCCAGGCTGACCTGGAATTCACTATGGAGTCTCAGGGTGGCCTCGAACTCACAGCGATCCTCCTACCTCTGCCTCCCGAGTGCTGGGATTAAAGGCGTGCGCCACCACGCCTGGCTTATGTCTAGATATTTAAAGAATGCTTATAATTCAGTAATAAAGGCAAACTGAAAACAGTATCTTAAATGAGTCTTACCTATTGCTGGGCTTCATATAAGTGGAATCATAGAACATGATCTTGTTACTCTCATGGCGAGATAATAGAGCCATTTGAGGAAATGGTGCAAAACACACAAAGATCTGAATAGACGCATCTCTAGAAAACAGCTGGGCTAGGGCTGGAGAGATGGCTTAGCGGTTAAGCGCTTGCCTGTGAAGCCTAAGGACCCTGGTTCGAGGCTCGGTTCCCCAGGTCCCACGTTAGCCAGATGCACAAGGGGGCGCATGCATCTGGAGTTCGTTTGCAGAGGCTGGAAGCCCTGGCGTGCCCATTCTCTCTCTCCCTCTATCTGTCTTTCTCTCTGTGTCTGTCGCTCTCAAATAAATAAATTTTAAAAAAAAATTAAAAAAAAGAAAAAAGAAAAAGAAAACAGCTGGGCTAGCCGTGGGCGTGTCATTGGGGAAAAGCACGGCTAGCCTGTGGTAACGTACCCCCGCATGCTCACAAGAATGGCTGTGATAATCATTAATCAGTGTTTTTGCAGATGGAACAAAGCTAGAACACTCATGTACTATGGGCAGGAATGCAAAATGGTATGGCTAAACTGCAAATGGTTTGGGAGTTTCTGAAAATGTTAATGATATGACACTGCGGTTAGATCCCTGGTTATGTATCTGAGGAAACAAAAACATATATTCACTCAAAACCTTGTTAGTGAGCCAAGCGTGGTGGTGCACGCCTTTGATCCCAGAACTCTGGAGGCAGAGGTAGGAGGATTGCTGTGAGTTCAAGGCCACCCTGAGACTACATAGTGTATTCCAGGTCAGCCTGGGCCAGAACGAGGCCCTACCTTGAAAAAAAAAAAAATTGTTAGTGAATGTTCATAGCATTATTTATAATAGCCTCAAAGAGAAAATAACCCAGATGTCAAATTTAAAAAGCCAGTTACAGAGTATCATGAACTGTATGACTCTCCTTTATTAAAAAAAAAAAAAGTTCAAAGTCAAACCTAGCTAAATTATAGTGTTAAAAGTCAATACAGTGCTTTGCCTTCACAAAGGGGAAAGGTAATAATTATGAGGTAGACTTTTGAGACCTTGTAATATCCTTTTGGACTTGAGTTTTCCCCCCATAGAGGCTTTCTTTGTGACTGGTATATACATTTATAGTTTGTGTACTTAGAAATACCTTTGTTGGCCTGACGTGGTAGCACACATCTTTAATCCCAGTTCAAGGCTATCCTGAGATTACATAGTGACTTCCAGGTCAACCTGGACCATAGTGAAACCTTACCTCGAAAAACTGAAAAAAACAAAAAAGGAGAGAAATACCTTTCTTCCTCTATGATCAGTTTTTTAAAAATATATTTTATTTATTTATTTATTTGAGAGAGAGAAAGAGGGGGATGGGAGAGAGAAAGAGAGAGAATGGGCGCTCCAGGGCCTCCAGCCACTGCAAACAAACTCCAGATGCGTGCGCCCCCTTGTGCATCTGGCTAAAGTGGGTCCTGGAGAATCGAACCTGGATCTTTGTCTTTGCAGGCAAATGCCTTAACCTCTAAGCCTTTTCTTCAGTCCTAGTTTTTTGTTTGTTTGTTTTTGTTTTTTGCTTCTGTTTTTTTTTTTTTTTAAGGCACACTGTAGAAGACAGAACCGGGAAGTGGCTGCATCTCCAGGATGCTATTGAACATGAGGACCGTAGAGCCAACTTCCAAACACCTCCATCACATGATTCCACGGGTTGCACGCAGAATGCACGTGCCTTTCCCCTAACTCACATGTTGACGTCCTACCCCACGTGGCTGAGTGTATGTGGAAACAGAGCGCTCTGAGTTGAACGAGGTTAAATAAGGTCCCAAGGTGGGCCCTGATCCCCTAAGGCTAGGGTCCTTAAAGCAAGCCCATGCATGGGGATAAGGACGCAGCAGGCAGCAGGCATCCACAGACCAGAAGGGATGCTTTGCAGGAGAACAGTCTTGGCCAAATCGCCTGCCTTCCTGGACTGTTGAATCCACCAGGCCTGCTCAGCACAGCTGCCTTGACAGACTAGTCCACCAAATACTCCCATAACTTCAGCTCCTCAGTCTGATAGCTTTTCCTCCTCCGACCAAATTACTCTACTAGGATTTATTCCTTAAAGTCCCTGTTCCCTCTGCTGACCAGATTACTCTAGTCGGATTTATTGCTAAATTTCCTGTTCCCTCCGCTTAGGTAAATAAATGTACTTGAGCGTCCAGAGTTCACTCAGTTTGGATGCTAACACGATTAGACAGTAATCTGACATTAATCAACGCCTGATCCCTTCAACGCCTGATCCCTTGCTGTGCATCTCTCCTCCACATCCTACTAAGGAGCTTGGCGTTTTGTTTTGTTTTGGTCTTTTCTTTTGGCCAGACAGTAAACATTTTTTTAGACATTTTGAATTTTGCCCCTCTCTAGGGTGCACAGTGTGTGTGTTTGCACATGTGTGTGTGTGCGTGTGTGTGTGTGTGTGTGTGTGTCTGCATGCCGGAGGGGTGTTTGGAGGGGTGGAAATCATCATGCTAATCTATGCACAGTGACCTTTGTTTCATCTGACTGAGCAGATGTAGGAATTAATCATAGTCGCTCCTAGATGGGGCAGCTACAGCTGTCCCCCACTGCCTTTCTGCTCCGGATAGATTTATTAGCGTGCTTTGTTTGTTGGCAAACATGCCTCCGTACAAAAGAACTAGCAACTTAGGGAAGCTTATCAGTAAGCATAGATTTCTAGAATCATGTTGGTGTTTGTTTTTTTTTTTCTCCTCCCTACACAGCTTTGCCTATATGCTCTGAACTTAAAAAAACAAAAAGAAAAAAGAAAAAAGAAATAGGGGAAGGAGCAGAGGAAAAAGAGAAGGAGAAAGCAAACTGGCCGGGCTGTGTCTGTGACATCTGAAGGACCACTTCCATCCTGGGAATGTTCACTTTGGAGGTGTCATGGCTGCCCAGGCTAGATTGCAATGAACCAGCTGTTTTCTAACCCTCATTTGTCTCTTCATGTTGCAGCCCCCCCCACACACCCCCTTCTTAACTTCCAGCTTATCAGCTCAGTTTCTCCCTGAGAACCTGGGCATACACCTTGACGCTGGGCCCAAGGAAATTAGTAGACTGGGTTTACTTAGTGCCATAACTATGCATTTCCTGGCCCCCGGCACCCCATTATTATATAGACACTGCTACAGCCTCAGCAAATCAGCCCACGATACTGAAACTGTTTTTGGTTTTTCCGAGGTAGGGTCTCACTCTAGCCCAGGCGGACCTGGAGTTCACCATGGAGTCTCAGGGTGGCCTCGAACTCACGGCGATCCTCCTACCTCTGCCGCCCAAGTGCTGGGATTAAAGGCGTGTGTCACCATGCCTGGCCAGCTCTGAGTTTCTTGGTAAGATTCTTGGTCTGATATTTTTGTCTGTTTTCATTCCAACGGCCCCCCGACTAACTAGCAAGTCAGGACCGCACCCCCAGGCGCTGCAGGGTGGCAGCCGGTACCTGTTTCGAGCTTGTTCATTCTTTCTTGGGGCCCACTGCCTGCCCTGAATCTGAGACCTGGCATGGAAAAGACATCCTAACTAGCTGGAGCCTGTCTGGCCCCACCCCTCCCGCCTGGGGAGCGTTGAGGAGTTTTCTGCCTGATAAACTGTAAATCTAATTCACAGCCTGCTCTCTTGTTGACTGTGTGTGTACTTTTCTTACTATCCCTCCCAGTGCGGACAGTCCCTGGCTAGTCAAACCGTAAATTACCACTGTCTGTTCTTTTGAATTCTCAGCATATGACTTAGGGGTCCGCCCAGATCCCTGAGTTTAAACTCTGTGGCCACCGTTTGAGCCTGGATGGTGACAGTATTCCTATTTCTGATAGTGACACCAAGCACCTTTTTTTCCCCTTGTTTCTTTCTTTCTTTTTTTTTTTTTTTTGAGAGAGAGAGAGAAAGAGGGGGAGAGAATGGACATGCCAGGGCCTCCAGCCACTACAAATGAATCCCAGATGCATGCGCCCCCTTGTGCATCTGGCTTATGTGGGTCCTGGGGAATTGAACCCAGATCCTTTGGCTTTGCAGGCAAATGCCTTAGCTGCTAAGCCATCTCTCTAGCCCACCAAACACCTTTTATGAGAAGCAGATGAATATCAGCCTTCATATTAGAACTATCTCCCAAGAAAAGTGAAGAAATACATCTATTAATTACTCATTTTGGCCAAATAGTCTATTATGAGCCATTTCCTTAAAATTTTACTTTCATTACCTAAACCACCTCCTGGAGGATAAAATTACTTTCATCCTTAAAACTGCTATATGTTGGGCTGCAGAGATAGCTTAGTGGTTAAGGCGCTTACCTGCAAAACCTAACAACCCAGGTTTGATTCCCCAGTATCAACATAAGCCAGATGCACAAAGTGGTGCATGTGTCTGGAGTTCGTTTGCAGTGGCTAGAAATCATGGTACCCCCATTCTCTCTCTCTCTTATAAATAAATAAATAAAAATACTAAAAAACTGCTACATATTTTACAGGCTGGCACGTTATTTTTAATATCCTAAATTTATTTATTTATTTATTTATTTGAAAATTTTTTTATTTTATTTTATTTATTTGAGAGCGACAGACAGAGAGGGAAAGAGGCAGAGAGACAGAGAGAGAGAGAGAGAGAATGGGTGCGCCAGGGCTTCCAGCCACTGCAAACAAACTCCAGATGCGTACACCTCCTTGTGCATCTGGCTAACGTGGGTCCTGGGGAACCGAGCCTCGAACTGGGATCCTTAGGCTTCACAGGCAAGCGCTTAACCACTAAGCCATCTCTCCAGCCCGTAATATCCTAAGTTTATTTATCTGAACCTTTAAATGAGAGCTCCTAGAATTTCATTCTCACTCATGAACTCTTTATGACTTAATAGGATTCAATCATAGCCTGTCTGGCCTTCTTTCCAGCTGCAGAATGGTCTGTCCTCACTCACTAGGGACCCTGTCACTCTAGTTTTCCTTCTCTGGGATTTGTTCAAAGTGAGTAACACAGGATATGTCATTGTGATACACAGTGGGACCTGAGCCTGTGCTTTAGGCTTTCAGAAGAAAAGGGAAGAGACGACCTAGTTTCATATGAAATGTACAACCCGAAATAGTAAAATATATAAAATGTCCTTGGCAAGAGAAATTGTTCTCCCCCCAAAAAAGAAAAACATGAGTAGGAATCTCTCAGACACAGAAGAAGACAATAGGAATAGAGTATTATTGTCTTTTAAGGTGTTACTCACATACCATCAAATTTACCTTTTAGAAGTTTGCAATTCAGGGCTGGAAAGATGGCTTAGTGGTTAAGGTACCTGCCTGCGAAGCCTAAGGACCCCGATTCAATTCCCTAGGACCCACATAAACCAGCTGCATAAGGTGGCGCATGTGTCTGGAGTTCATTTGCAGTGGCTAGAAGCCCTGGTACACCCATTCTCTCTCTCTCTCTTTCTCTCTCTCTCTCATAAATAAATAATATTTTTTTTAAATTAAGTTTGCAGTTCATCTGGGCATGGTGTTCCAGGTCAGCCTAGGCTGAACACTTCCCCACAAAAAAACAAAACAACACATGTTTTCAGGGGTTTGGAAAATGTCTCAGTGGTTACAGGCACTGGCTCTGCAAGCCTGATAACCAGAGTTCAGATCCCCAGAACCCACGTGGAGCCAGATGCGCATGCGTGATTCCAGTGTGCCTGCAGCAGTGGGGAGAAAGTCAGGAGGTTCCACAGCTAGCCAGCTTGTCCCAGGAGCCAAACAAGAGAGACCCTGTCCGAGACAAACTGGACTCTGAGGATACCTGAGGTTGTCCTCTGACTACCATGAATTGTGCGCTGCTACACACATATACACCCAATAATAATAATTATCATCATTACTGAAAGCTCATAATTCAGTGGTTTTTAGTACTATCACAAGGGTCAATAGCCATTACTTGATAGCCTAGTTTTTTAAAAAATATATTATTTATAGCCGGTCGTGGAGGCACACGCCTTTAATCCCAGCACTCGGGAGGCAGAGGTAGGAGGATTGCCTTGAGTTCAAGGCCATCCTGAGACTCCATAGTGAATTCCAGGTCAGCATGGGCTCGAGTGAGACCCTACCTCAAACCCCCCCCCCCAAAAAAAATATATATATATATAACTTATTTATTTGTGAAAGAGAGAGAGAAAGGCAGAGAGAGAGAAGGGCACATCAGGGCCTCCAGCCACTGCAAACAAACTCCAGACGCATGTGCACCCTTGTGCATCTGGCTTACATGGGTCCTGGGGAATCAAACCAAGGTCCTTTGGCTTTGCAGGAAAATGCCTTAAATGCTAAGCCATCTCTCCAGCCCCTCCTCCCCCTTTCTTTCATTTGAAAAAGAGAGAGAGAGAGGGAGGGAGGATGGGCATACCTGGGCCTCTAGCCACTGCAAACAAACTCCAGATGCATGCACCACCATATGCATCTGGTTTATGTGGGTCCTGGGGAATTGAACCGGGGTCCTTAGGCTTCATAGGCAAATGCCTTAATCATTAAGCCATCTCTCCAACCCTGGTAGTCTAGTTATTGAGAATCACTAATTCCCAAACATTTTCATTATTTCCCCCCTAAAAAAATGTACCTATTGACAATTTCTCCTCATCCCTCCCTTCCCTCCGTCCCTGACAATCATTAGTTTTTCTGTCTCTATGGATTTGCCTATTCTGGGCATTCATATAAATGGACTAACACAAAATGAGGCCCTTAGTGTCTGGCTTCATTCAACATAATCTTAGTATTTTTACTAGGTGCAGCAATGTTGTAGTGTTAAACAGGGACTGAATCATATAGAAAGTACACATTTTGTTTGCCCTTTAATCCATCAATGGACATTTGGTTATTTCTACATTTTTGGCTATTATGAATTATATGCTGTTCTGAAAACCCATGTACAAGTGCATGCCTGTAAGAGGAGCTACAAGGCCATATGGTAACATAAGTTTGGAGCTATTTATCAAGGTAGCTGTACCATTTTATAATCCCACCAATGGAAGATGAAGGTTCCAGTTTCTCTAGATCATCACCAGCACCCACGTAAGCTATCCTTTAAATTTTCACCATACTGATAGGCATAATGTGGTAATGTCATTGATTTTTTTTCTTTTTTCTTTTTTTTGATTTTTGAAGTAGGGTCTCACTCTAGCCCAGACTGACCTAGAATTCACTATGGAGTCTCAGGCTGGCCTCGAATTTACAGCGATCCTCCTACCTCTGCCTCCTGAGTGCTGGGATTAAAGGCGTGCGCCATCACGCCCGGCATGTCATTGATTTTTGGTTGCCTGCTTTTGGCTTTTTGAGGCAGTGTCTGTAGCCCAGGCTGACCTGGAACTCACTCTGTAGTTCAGACCGGCCTTGAGCTCCCAGGTCTTGAGATCCTCCTACCTCTGTTTCTCCAGACCTGAGATTAAAGGCATGAGCCACCACAACCAGTTTATTATAAGGTTTTTTTTTTTTGTTTTTTTTTTTTTTTTTGAGGTAGGGTCTTGCTCTAGCCCAGGATGACCTAGAATTCACTATTTAGTCTCAGGGTAGCATTGAACTCATGGCACTTCTCTTACCATTGTCTCCCGAGTGCTGGGATTAAAGGTGTGTGACATGGGCTGGAGAGATGGCTTAGCGTTTAAGCGCTTGCCTGTGAAGCCTAAGGACCCCGGTTCGAGGCTTGGTTCCCCAGGTCCCACGTTAGCCAGATGCACAAGGGGACGCACGCGTCTGGAGTTCGTTTGCAGAGGCTGGAAGCCCTGGCGCGCCCATTCTCTATCTCCCTCTATCTGTCTTTCTCTCTGTGTCTGTCACTCTCAAATAAATAAATTTAAAAAATCTAAAAAAAAAAAAATTTAAAAAAAAGGTGTGTGACACCATGGTCAGGCAGGTTTTTTTTTTAAATTAATTAATTAATTATTTTTTAAGCATTTCCTGGATAACCAATGATGTTGTATTTTCATGCACATAATGGCTATTTCTATATCTTCTTTGGAGAAATATCTACTCAACTCCTTTGACAATTTTTTAAAATTAGCTTGTCTTAGGAACATAGTTAAATCAGCAGTTGTCAAAACTGGTTCATATTTAAAAATCCTGATGCCACCAGGCATGGTGGCGCACGCCTTTAATACCAGCACTCGGGATGCAGAGGTAGGAGGATCGCCACAAGTTCAAGGCCACCCTGAGACTGCATAGTGAATTCCAGGTCAGCCTGAGCTACAGTGAAACCCTACCTCGAGAAAAAAAGAAAAAAAAAAATTCCCAACCCCGTAGTTGCTACTTTCTATCAAATGCCTTATTTTATTTTATTTTATTTATTTATTTGAGAGAGAAAGAGAGAATGGGCACACCAGGGCCTCCAGCCACTTGCAAACAAACTCCAGACGCATGCGCCCCCTTGTGCATCTGGCTAACGTGGGTCCTGGATAATTGAACCAGGATCCTTTGGCTTTGCAGGCAAGTGCCTTCACCGCTAAGCCATCTCCCAGCCCTCTGTCTCCTTTTGATGATAATTACCAACCAAATGAGGTCTTGGGGACAGCGGATGAAAACCCATGGCTTACCACCACCACTGATAGCAGCCAGGGTCAGGAGGGCTTCTGGAAAAGGTTTATTAATCAGTGAGATGGCAGAGCAGTCCCAGGTGGCTGAGGTCACTAGGGGACATGAAAGAATACTGGTGGAAACCAGAGTTGGACATGTGGGTCAGCTGCCCCGAGCTTTGGCCCCATCTGGCTGTAAAGCCATACGGCAAGTCCCTGTGTCTTAAAAAGACAGTCAGGGGCTGGAGAGATGGCTTAGCGGGTAAGCGCTCGCCTGTGAAGCCTAAGGACCCTGGTTCGAGGCTCGATTTCCCAGGACCCACGTTAGCCAGATGCACAGGAGGGCACATGCATCTGGAGTTCGTTTGCAGTGGCTGGAGGCCCTGGCACGCCCATTCTCTCTCTCTCTCTCTCTCTCTCTCTCTCTCTCTCTCTCTCTCTCTCTCTTTGCTCTCTCTGACTGTCACTTTCAAATAAATAAATAAAAATAAACAAAATAAAAATAATGATTGAAAAAAAAAAAGATAGGCCGGATCGTTGGTTTCAAGCTGTCTTCCTTGGGACGTGGACAAGTGGGGAAACAGAGGTGGAGAGCAAACAGAGCCTGCCTTCACGCACTTATCCTTCTGTCTCTCTCCTAAGTCCTGAACCCCCAACACCCCTCCTGTTGTAAGGCTCAGAGCTAGTTTAACAGACATTTAGTAAGGCACTGCTAAGTGAAAAAGGCCCATAGAAGGTGCTAATGGGTTCAAAGCTCAGCCAAAGCCAGTCATAACCGTCCAGACTCCGGCCCGGTGAAGAACCTCTCCTTTCAGATTCCAAGACACTGCAGGGCCTGATGTTCTAGAAGCCACCGACCAGAGGACTAGCGAGAGAGGAGAGGGGAAACTTCCCCATATGGCAGGTGACTTCAGCCCCAAAGGGATGGACTTATGATCGCCTGGGGGCTGGTCCAGCAGTAGACTCCCTGTGACTGGATGCTGCCTATGGCCAATCGGGCATGTGCTTTTTTGCCCTACTTAAAATCAGGGCATCTGCTTTGCTTTTTAGAAAGTGCTTTAAGCCTCCTGCTAGAAATCGCTCAAAGCTTTTTCTTGCAGTGAGGGGGGGGGGGTGAGGGGGTGGGGGAGGGGGAGGGAGCATTGAAATCACTCTATAATAAAATACAGCCCGTGCTGACCTGTAACCCTAGGGCCTGAGGTTCCTGAAGAAAAGATCTTTTTTGTTTTTAAATGTTTCCACTACTCCCCACTCCTCACCCCCAGAACTTAAAATACGTTGCAATTGTATGACATGGAAAAATACATTTGGGAACTAACAAAGAAAAAAAAAAAATCAATGAGAAATGTAGCCAGAATTGTCCTAAATAAAGCCGCACATGCTGCCCGTCCGGTACCAGTACACTTTGGGGCTCACTTTTCCTCTTGCTGGCAGCTTATCTTGGTTTTATAAATATGCTCTTCCAGCCATTTATAATGAGGCAATGGCTATCCAAGTTCCCAGCTACCAGCTTTTAAAATAGTTGCAAAGGGCTGGAGAGATGGCTTAGCAGTTAAACACTTGCCTGTGAAGCCTAAGGACCCTGGTTCGAGGCTCAGTTCCCCAGCACCCATGTAAGCCAGATGCATCAGGTGGCACATGCATCTGGAGTTCATTTGCAGTGGCCAGAGGCCCTAGCATGCCCATTCTCTATCTATCTTCCTTTTTCTCTCTCTGTCTCTCTCAAATAAATAAATAAAAATAAACAAAAAATTAATTTAATTAAATTAATTAATTTATTTTTTGGTTTTTTTGAGGTAGGGTTTCACTCTAGCCTAGGCTGACCTGGAATTCACTATGTAGTTTCAGGGTGGCCTCGAACTCACAGCAATCCTCTTACCTCTGCCTCCCGAGTGCTGGGATTAAAGACATACACCATCATGCCCAGCTCAAAAAAAATATTTTAAATAGTTGCTAGGATGCAATTTTCAGTGGGAACCTTAGTTATGTTTATAGTCCAAAAGAGCTAAGAATTCTGAAATTAGTCTATTATAAATTTACACAAGAATCCATATATTAAGTCCATACATTCCTATACATAGATGTGTTAAATAGCCTTGACACTAAAAACTTTAAGTGTTAAATTAAAATTTTATTCCAAGCCAGCTGTGGTGGCACATGCCTTTAATCCCAGCACTCGGGAGGCAGAGGTAGGAGGATTGCTGTGAGTTCGAGGCCACCCTGAAACTCCATAGTGAATTCCAAATTAGTCTGGGCGAAAATGAAACTCTACCTTGGAAAAAACATTATTATTATTATTATTATTATTTTTGGTTTTTCGAGGTAGAGTTTCACTCTAGTCCAGGCTGACCTGGAATTCACTATGGAGTCTCAGGGTGGCCTCGAACTCACGGCGATCCTCCCACCTCTGCCTCCCGAGTGCTGGGATTAAAGGCGTGCGCCACCATGCCTGACTGAGACTAATATTCTTCTCTGGAAAATGAAGCCATGGCAGAGGTTGGAGCAGAGGAGTGACATGAACTGATCTACGTTTACTGGACTGCTCAGGCTGAAAATAGGCTTTAGCGAAACTCCAGGGTGGAAGCAAGGGGACCAGTCAGAAGGATGTTGCAAGTAAGGCTTCTATCAGGTAAGAGCAGCGGGGGCAGAGAGAAGTGCTTAGGGTCTGGTTGTGCTTCAAGGATAGACAGCAATGAGATTTCAAAACAGATTGGATTAGGAAGCAAGCGAGAGTCAAAGGTGACTCCAGGGTTTTGAGCCAAGCAAGTGGAAAGACAGAGCTTCTATACGGAACTGGAGGAGAATGTGGGAAGAACAGGTTGGGGAAGAGAACAACGAGTAAATTTTGAATGGATTGTAATTTTAAAAACCTGTTTATTGCCGGGCGTGGTGGTGCACGCCTTTAATCCCAGCACTCGGGAGGCAGAGGTGGGAGGATCGCCGTGAGTTCGAGACCACCCTGAGACTCCATAGTGAATTCCAGGTCAGCCTGGGCTAGAGTGAGACCCTACCTCAAGTAAATAAATAGATAAATAAATACCTGCTTATTTATGGTTAAAATTCCTGAAAAGTGGTGCTACTTCAAATTAAGACCCAGGATCTAATCCTGAGGTTGGGTCTCTGAAGTGGAATAGTGTGAAGCCATTATGAGTAAGAAATTAAAACCTCAGAGACTTAAAAGCTTAATGAAGCAGAGTTTAAATATAAATCCCTAGGGGTCATACTAATATTAATTTAAGGTGTGTCAAATTTAAACTGGGTTCAGATTAGCTCAGACATTAGAAATAAATGAATCAACAACAAAAAAATCAGATTTGTGGGGACACATGATACAGCATAATTTTCTTGAGGTAGATTTATAAGCCTGAAGTAGCATCAATCAAAAAATGGGGGTGGGGAGTACTGGAGTGATGGCGTAGTGGTTAAGGCATTTGCCTGCAAAGCCAAAGGACCCAGGTTCAATTCCCCAGGACCTATGTTAACCAGATGCACGAGAGGGCTCATGCATCTGGAGTTTGTTTGCAGTGGCTGGAGGCCCTGGCGCACCCATTCTCTCTCTCTTTCTCTCTCTCTGTCAAATAAATAATTAATTAAAAAAAAAAAACAAGGGGATTAGAAGAGAAGCTCAGTAAGTTGTCATAATTTAAATCACAATTATTTTACTAGCGAGCTTGTTAGAATGAGTCATATTTGGCTTGGGGATGTGTCAGAACTCAATGATACTATGTACATCAACCTGTGTAGCATTTAGAAAGTGTGCCCTGTAGCATTTAAGGAAAATCGTGCCATAGTTGGCCAAGAAACACTACCGACCCCAATCTTGGACCATGTTTTCAGACTCAACAACCCCCAATGCAACAAATGTCCAAGCTCAGAAGCCAACATTTGAGCTGGTAGATGTCACTTAAGCATCAGAACCCGTTGCAGTGATGATCCGGGGTTAAACAGGCTCCACAGATGTAGATGGGCATTCATCTATGTGTGCTGAGACCTTCCTGACTCAGAGAAGAATCAAGAAAGTTCCAGCATTACATTTCCAGTGGATAAATGAAGAGGCCATACGTGGTGGCACAACCCCCAATCCCAGAACTTGGCAGGTGGAAGGATTGCTGAGAGTTTGAGGTCAGCCTGTGATTATAGAGTGAGTTCCAGGTCAGCCTGGGCTAGAATGAGACCTTACCTCAAAAAATAAATAAGTAAAAAATGAAGAGGAAGGGCTGGAGAGATGGCTTAGCGGTTAAGCGCTTGCCTGTGAAGCCTAAGGACCCCGGTTCGAGGCTCGATTCCCCAGGACCCACGTTAGCCAGATGCACAAGGGGGCGCACGCGTCTGGAGTTCGTTTGCAGTGGCTGGAGGCCCTGGTACGCCCATTCTCTCTCTATCTATCTGCCTCTTTCTCTGTCTGTTGCTCTCAAATAAATAAAAATATACAAAAAAATTTTTTAAATGAAGAGGAAGAGAAAAATTAGATAGTTGCATAATCCTTTTTTTTTTTAATCCTAGCTTGTTTCAGACTGCTACCCAGTCCCAACTTGTAACTCTTCAAAAAGGAACCCAAGTGATGTAATATACAATTACATATTCAATATTTAAATCATCTGGCTTTGTGGAATCTTTTGTGTCTGTGGCTGAATTAAAGCATTCCTCTGTGAAGACCTTGTCTTTTAGTTCAACAGAAAACTGTAATGGATATGGCTGTTGAATATCTCCGCTAAGACGCCAAAGACATTTCCCAGACACATGCAATTCACCTGCTGAATTGGGGCTAATTGACCTCTAAGTGACTTGGCAGGTGTTGACGCAGCCAAACAAAATAGGCAAAAATCATCTATTCGCTCTTCTCCTTACGAGACGCGTCATCCGTGAAACTGCTCAAGAAAATCCCCAGGACATGCACGTGCAATCCAGGAGCACCCCTTTTCGGACAATGAATTTGCACCGATGTCAGAAGTGAGAACATAATGTCTAGTTGATCTAAACTAAGCCGAGCTCCTCTTCCCAATACCGACGAGGGGAAGAATTCTAAATTAGGACTCTTATGAGGCACTGAATCGTGCAAATAATACTGAATTGTGGTGTTCAAATAAAATGGGTGCAGGAAAGACCAGAGGCAAACCTCCCCCATCTGTGAGCGAGACAAAATGAATATGTGGCTGTGAGGCTACAGTGGGCTTGTGACGAGGTCGCTGTCAGCTATTCAGGGCATGTAACAGGAGATGTGACTGTATGTGGGAAGAACGGTATCAGGCATTACTATTGCAGGTGTCCCCCCCCCCCACCATGGTGACCCCACTGCCCAAGGTCCAGCCACACTGAGTTGCCAACAGCCCAGGTCCACAGAGCCCTCTGACCTAAATTGGTGTCAGCATTGGTCTCTCAAATGTAGTACTTTAAAATTTTTTTTATTCATTGTTTATTTATTTATTTGAGAGCGACAGACACAGAGAGAAAGACAGATAGAGGGAGAGAGAGAGAATGGGTGCACCAGGGCTTCCAGCCTCTGCAAACGAACTCCAGACGTGTGCGCCCCCTTGTGCATCTGGCTAACGTGGGACCTGGGGAACCGAGCCTCGAACCGGGATCCTTAGGCTTCACAGGCAAGCGCTTAACCGCTAAGCCATCTCTCCAGCCCACAAATGTAGTACTTTAAAAGACACAGTACGGGGTTGGAGGGATTGCTTAGTGGTTAAGGCATTTGCCTGCAAAGCCAAATGACCCAGATTCGATTCCCCAGGACCCACGCTAGCCAGATGCACAAGGGGGCGTATGCAGCTGGAGTTTGTTTGCAGTGGCTGGAGGCCCTGGCATGCCCATTCATTCTCTCTCTCTCTCTCCTTCTCTCTTTGTCAAATAAACAAATAGATAAAAATAAAAAATACTTAAAAAGACACAGTTCGGGGCTGTTGATTAGTGTCATTCTTATTCATGTAGTTAGTATTTACCACATACCTCCCATCTTAAATGAGGAGACAAAATTAAAAAAAAAAAAAAAAAAACAGGGCTGGAGAGATGGCTTACCAGTTAAGCACTTGCCTGTGAAGCCTAAGGACACCAGTTTGAGGCTCAATTCTCCAGGACCCACATTAGCCAGATGCACAAGGGGCGCATGCATCTAGAGTTCATTTGCAGTGGCTGGAACCCCTGGCACGCCCATTCTCTCCCCCCCCCCTCTCTCTCTCTCTGCCTCTTTCTGTCTCAGTCACTCTCAAATAAACAAACAAAAAAATAAACCTTTAAAAAAAAACTAAGGATTTTTGCCCTCCATAAGTCTATACTTTGGAAATATAAACACAGACCTGAATGAATAAGTGACCAGGTAGGATGGAGCTAAATCTTAAATATGGATGAAAGACACTGAAATATTATTATAATTATTGTCTTATATTATTATTAATAGATGACTTCTATGAAGTGATAAAGGTAACAGTTTAAGAAAATAAATCTGAAGTAATATGTAGGATATGTTAGAGCTGGAAATATAGTTATTGCTACATAGAACTGAAAATTAGAACAAAATCTACAAATTAGATGATTGCATCACCTTAGAATTGCAGACTTTGGCATACCTCAACTGTGAAGTGGACATAAAAGATGTTATAGGGCTGGAGAGATGGCTTAGTGGTTAAGATACTTGCCTGCAAAGCCAAAGGACCCAGGTTCGATTCCTCAGGACCCATGTAAGCCAGATGCACAAGGTGGCGCATGCATCTGGAGTTTGTTTGCAGCATCTGGAGGCCCTGGAGTGCCCTTCTCCCCCACCCCTCTCTCTCTCTCTCTCCAAATAAATAAAAATAATTTTTAAAATGTTATATCTTCAGGGCTGGAGAGATGGCTTAGCGGTTAAGCGCTTGCCTATGAAGCCTAAGGACTCTGGTTCGAGGTTCGATTCCCCAGGACCCACGTTAGCCAGATGCACAAGGGGCGCACGCGTCTGGAGTTCGTTTGCAGTGGCTGGAAGCCCTGGTGCACCCATTCTCTCTCTCTCTCTCTCTCTCTGTCACTCTCAAATAAATAAATAAAATGAACCAAAAATATTTTTTTAAAATGTTATATCTTCAACTTATAGAGAAAGCAGCAGAGCCCTTCAGTGATTAAATAGCAAGTCCAAAGTCACACAGTGGTGAGCAGCAAAGCCAACATCCTCATTTATCACATCTGTCCCTAGTTCCATTCCTCCTAACCCGATTGTCTTCCAGGTAGATTTGGAGGCAGGAATGGAGTATGAGGGAAAACTCAAAAAGAACTTGGTGATTGATTGGTTAAAGATGATAAAGAAATAGAGAAAAAAAAAAAAGGATGATTTCCAGGTTTCCAAAACCTGGAAGGTAGAGGTTATAACGCCAATCCCTAATTTTAGCAACATGAACATGCCTCGTGCGTCACAGACCTTGGGCCAAAAACTTGACCCATATGGCCTCAGTAACATCTCACAAAAACTCTTGGAAAGTGTTATTATTATCTGCCCTTTACAAAGGATATGTATGAAAATTGACCTCACTGTTTTTGCCACGTGTATGTGTCTATGGTATATGTATATGTGAGTGCACAGGTGTGCATGTGTGTGTGAACATGGATGCATGTGCATGCAGATGCCAGAGATCAACATTGGATGTCCTCCTTAATCACTCTCTGCCTTACTTTTAAAAAATATATATTTATTTATTTGCGAGCAAAGCGAGACAGAGAAAGAATGGGCACACCAGAGCTTCTAGCCACTGCAAACGAACTCCAGACACATGTGCCCCTTGTGTATGTGGCTCACATGGGTGCTGGGGAATTGAACCAGGGTCCTTTGGCTTTGCAGGCAAATGCCTTAACTGCTAAGCCATCTCTCCAGCCCTCTGCCTTACTTTTTGAGACAAAGTCTCTCGCTGATGCAGCCAGACTAGCTAGCCAGCAAGCTCCAGGGAGCACTGGGATTATAGGCACGCATCGCCATACGTGGCATTTACATGAGTGCTAAGGGTCTGAACTCAGAATCCCATGCTTATGCAGCCAGCACTTTAGTCACTGAGACATCTCTGCAGTCCTGTCCTCACTTTAAAGATAAATATTTCTGATCCAGTAAAAAGGAAAAAGCTCAGGTGGACTCACTGGCCTGTGGTGACAGTACTCAGGGAGGAAGTCTCAGAGTGGCGGCTGGGTATTCCTGTGTGTGTAGAACATGACGATACTAACAATGAAGTCACCAGATGGTCCTGGTGGCCATGACAGTTGCAAATGCATCACTCCCTGGCTCCCTAATGCCTCCTTTGCCTGCATTAAAACAGGCTGCACTCAGTGGATGGTTTGCCTTGGCTCTGGCCTTTAAGATGCTTGGCCAGGGGCTGGAGAGATGGCTTAGTGGTTAAGGTGCTTGCCTGCGAAGCCTAAGGACCCATGTTCCACTGTCCAGATCCTTCGTAATCCACATTCACAAAGGTGAGGCAAGCTCAAAGTTGCACATGACCACTAGGTGGCAAAAGTGTCTGGAGTTCTATTGCAGTGGCTGAGGGTCTGGTGTGCCAATTCTCTCTCTAAAAAAAAAAAAATTAAAATTAAAATTAAAGTAAGATGCTTAGCCAAGTAATTGAGAGGCATCAAAAAGACTGTTTTCCTCCTCTGTCATTTAAAAATAAAAGTATAACCAATAATTACCAAATGAATATTTGTTTGTTTGTTTGTTTGTTTTTAATTTTTATTAACATTTTCCATGATTATAAAATATATCCCATGGTAATTCCCTCCTTCCCCACCCCCACACTTTCCCGTTTGAAATTCCATTCTCCATCATATTACCTCCCCATTACAATCATTGTAATTACATATATACAATATCAACCTATTAAGTATCCTCCTCCCTTCCTTTCTCCACCCTTTATGTCTCCTTTTCAACTTACTGGCCTCTGCTACTAAGTACCAAATGAATATTTGTATTAATGTTATCTTTATGTAGAACATAATTTAGACTAAAATGCTTAAATATAATTTCACTTTTGGTTACTTGCATTTTTTTTTTTTTTTTTTGAAGTAGGGTCTCACTCTAGCCTAGGCTGTCCTGGAACTCACTCAGTAGGCTCTCAGTGATCCTCCTACCTCTGCCTCCCAAGTGCTGGGGTTAAAGGCATGTGCCACCACGCCCAGCCTACTTGGTATTTCTGTTGAATTGCTCTTGGTTACTATCAAGTGACTAACTCGTGCCCTAACCCTCTGCTGGTGCCCATGTTTTACACTACTCTTAAAGATCCTGCCCTAATTCCCTGCTTTTGACCTCTGCTTCCTCTTTCTTGGTTAAGTAAGGAAAGAAAAACAATTTTCATATCTGATAAATATTGTATGCAAAAAAACCCTCAAGGACTGGAGAGATGGCTTAGCGGTTAAGCGCTTGCCTGTGAAGCCTAAGGACCCCGGTTCGAGGCTTGGTTCCCCAGTTCCCAC
Source organism: Jaculus jaculus (assembly GCF_020740685.1). Taxonomy (NCBI): domain Eukaryota; kingdom Metazoa; phylum Chordata; class Mammalia; order Rodentia; family Dipodidae; genus Jaculus; species Jaculus jaculus. The sequence goes on from NC_059105.1 coordinate 161,776,129, forward strand.
GTTAGCCAGATGCACAAGGGGGGCGCACGCGTCTGGAGTTCGTTTGCAGAGGCTGGAAGCCCTGGCGCGCCCATTCTCTCTCTCTCCCTCTATCTGTCTTTCTCTCTGTGTCTGTCGTTCTCAAAAAAATAAAAAAATTAAAAAAAAAACCCTCAAGCCTCTTTCTAAATAGCTTACTTTATAGATCATTTCTGAAAACTCCAAACTGTCTTTCTGGGTACCTGCTTGTCATTTTTGTTGTTGTTTTGTTTTTGTTTATGTTTTTGTTTTTCAAAGTAGGGTTTCCACTCTAGCCCAAGATGACCTGGTAATCCCTATATACTCTCAGGGGACCTCAGACTCAAGGCGATCCTCTTACCACTGCCTCCTGAGTGCTGGGATCAAAGGTGTGTGCCACTTCCGCCCGGCTGGTTTTTGTTTCTTTCAGACAGGGTCTCATGTAGCCTACGTTGGCCTTGACTCAGGATGACTTTGAACTCTTGAACTGCCTGCCTCCATCTCCCACATGCTGGTATTAATGACAAGTGCCATTATAGCTGGCTTTTGATATTTGTCTTTTTTTTTTTTTTAACAATAGACAACTAGATTCTGGTATGTCCTGCTTAGATACTTCAAAATATTAAAAGAAGGCTGACTACCTATACACAGGTGGTATCAGAGAAGAGTTAGGATTTTCTCCACGAAGTTTAGGGGTGTTCAGGGACTGCTATAAATAACTCACCGAATAAAAGTGACAAGCAGGGCTGGAGAGATGGCTTAGTGGTTAAGGCGTTTGTCTGCAAAGCCAAAGGACCTCAGTTTGATTCCCCAGAACACACGTAAGCCAGGTGCACAAGGTGGCGCATGCACGCATCCGGAGTTCATCTACGGTGGCTGGATGCCCTGGTGCTTCCATTCTCTCTCTCTCTCTGCCTCTTTCTTTCTCTCAAGTAAATAAATAAATTTTTTTAAAATGACAAGCAGGCTAGGCATGGTGGCGCACGCCTTTAATCCAACCACCTAAGAGGCAGAGGTAGGAGGATTGCCAAGAATTTGAGACCACCCTGAGACTACATAGTGAATTGCGGGTCAGTCTGGGCTAGAGTGAGACCCTACCTCAAAAAACAAACAAACAAAAAAAAAAAAAGGGCTGGAGAGATTGCTAAGTGGTTAAGGCACTTGCCTGTGAAACCTAAGGACCCAGGTCCCACATAAGCCAGATGCACAAGGTGGTGCATGTGTCTGGAATTCACTAACAGTGGCTATAGGCACTGATGTGGCCATTCTCTCTCTTTCTCTCTCTCCCTCCATCCCTCTCTGTCTCAAATAAAAATAAATTTTTTTAAAAAGATACATCTAGAGGAAAGTGCCGGGGGGGGGGGGGACAGAGGGTATTACCATGGGATATTTTTTATAATCATGGAAAATGTTAATAAAAATTGTGAAAAGAAAAAAAAATACCCTCAGAAGAAAAGTTTATAACACATATTTCATGTAGGCTTGGCACATCTGTCTTCCTCAGGCTGTATGTATGCCCTATAACAATTCTATTTAGCATTCCCCCTTCTAAATGTCATTGATTCTTATCTTCTCTCATTATGTTTATAGCCACCATAATTAGAATTACTTTTGGTATTTTCTTCCTGTCTTTAGTACCCTCTCCATTTTAAAATCTGTTCATATTCTTTTATAATAAATTCCATAGAAAGCTTTAAAAAAAGATACAGCTACAAATAAATAAATATAAAGTAAAATAAAACAAATTTAAATAAATCCTGAGTCCTCAGAGGACAAGCCACGTGCTTTCCTCCCATTAGCCTTTCATTCTGGGCTGAACTGTACTTGGAGAAGCTTTTTTTTTTTTTTAATATTTTTATTTATTTGAGAGTGACAGACAGAGAGAGAAAGAGGCAGAGAGAGACAGAGAATGGGCGCACCAGGGCCTCCAGCCACTGCAAACAAACTCCAGATGCGTGCGCCCCCTTGTGCATCTGACTAACGTGGGTCCTGGGGAACCGAGCCTCGAACCGGGATCCTTAGGCTTCTCAGGCAAGCGTTTAACCACTAAGCCATCTCTCCAGCCCGAGAAGCTTTGATCTCGCAGAGCTCTGAAGAGCCAGGGCCAGAGGGTCATGGCTGTGTCCCTTCCCACTCCCATCTAGGATTGTGAAGATGTCCAGCCCGAACCTGAACATTGTGACCTTACTGGGCAGTTGTCTGACTTACTGCAGTGCCTACCTTTTTGGGATTCAAGGTGTTTTAGTGGGGCGCTCCATGGAAACTCTCATTCAGGTAGGTGGCGTTTCTTGAGAAATTTTGTTTCGCACATAATGTTAAAAGTTTGTCCTTTTCCCAAGAGAGAGAAGCCCAGCAAGGACAGTCCACTGAGGTCCCGGCCTTGGGTCTCTCTCTCTCTCTCTCTCTCTCTCTCTCTCTCTGTCTCATTCTCCCTTCTGCCACAGTGGCATTCAGGTGACCACCAGTCACCACTCCTCCCCTCCCCCCAAAAAAGTCTTTGATGACATTTTGCATCAACTGCTCCAGTGAGTGACGGTCGCATGTTCTTGGTATGGACACTTTCAGAGACACGGATTCAGCGAGGTCCCCTTTGCTGTCCCCCGTCCCTGCTAGGCCTGAGGCTTACAGCTCCTGCACCAAGGCTCTCCTTACGTGGAGTCCTTTGTCCTCTGTCGCTTGTAGATGAGGCTGTCCATGCTGTGCATTGGGACGTCCCTTGTGTTCGGCCCCATTCTGGGGAAGAGCTGGCGGCTCTACAAGGTGTTTACGCAGAGAGTCCCGGACAAGAGAGTGGTGAGTTGGCCGCGCGGCTCCACGGTGGCTCAGAGCTGGGGAAGTCATCTCTGGGCCGCATCTTTAGGGGTGACTGCCATCCTTGCTCCTCTGTTCAATCCTCGGTGTCACTGTGGGCCTCGTAAAGCCCCAGATCTGAGAGGGAGCAACCCCCCCCCCCCCGGGAGCTAGATCTGTAAACACGACCTGCTTAGGGCATAGCCTCCCAGGGCTCTGGGACAACTTGTGCCCATACCTGGCACCTGTGGGAGGGAGAACAGGTTGCCCAAAGTGCTGGCTGGCACAGGTGCAACTGCAAGTAGAAGGAAGGTGATTACAAAGAAGCTAGAGCAAGAAAGCAGTTTTAACCCCCTCCCTGGGGCCCGGGTCTTTTGCAGGCAGCCGGCGGTCCTGTGTCCTCAGAAGGATATGGCTAGGCAGAGAGCCAGGAAGGGGACTTGGGCCTAGCAAGTAGAATTGACCCCGAAGCCATGCAGCAGCTAGGTCAGTGACATGTCCCTGACATCAGACGTCAGTGTAACCACATTCCTCCATATTTAAAAAAACATTTTAGTTATCCTGATGTGGTGGCACACACCTTTAATTCCAGCACTCAGAAGGCAGAGGTAGGAGGATCACCATGAGTTTGAGGCTACCCTGAGACTACATAGTGAGTTCCAGGTCAGCCTGAGCTAGAGTGAGACCCTACCTCGAAAAAAAAAAAAAAAAAAAATATATATATATATATATATATATATATATATATTTTAGTTACCCTGGTGTGGTGGTGCACACCTTTAATTCCAGTACTTGGAAGGCAAAGGTAGGAGGATTGCTGTGAGTTTAAGGCCATCCTGAGACTACATAGTGAATTCCAGGTCAGCCTGGGCTAGAGTGATACCCTACCTAGAAAAACCAAATATATATATATGTGTGTGTGTGATTTATTTATTTGTAAGCAGGAGAGAGAGAAAGAATGGGTGCTCCTGGGCCTCTAGCCACTGCAAATGAACTCCAGATGCATGCACCACTTTGTGAATCTGGCTTCCCATGGGTGCTAGGGAATCAAATCCAGGCCATTAGGCTTTGTAAGTAAGTGCCTTTAACTTCTGAGCCATCTCTCTAGTTCTTCCTCCTTGTTTGTTTGTTTAATTTTGTGAAGCAGACATTGACTCAATTTTATTTATTTATTGTTGAGACAGGGTCTCACTCTGTAGCCCAGGCTGTCCTGAACTTACTATGTATACCACAGTGGCCTTGAACTCATAGCAATCAACTTGCCTTGGCCTCCTGACTGCTGGGATTACAGGAGTGAGCCACTTTGCCCCGTTTTCAATTTGATTTTTAAAATAGTTTAACTGGGGCTGGAGAGATGGCTTAACAGTTAAGGTGTTTGCCTGCAAAGCCAAAGGATCCCGGTTCAACTCTCCAGGACCCACATAAGCCAGATGTACAAGGGAGCGCATGCATCTGGAGTTCATCTGCAGTGGCTAGAGGCCCTGGCACACCTATTCTCTCTCTCTTTCTCCCTCTTTCTGTCTCTCAAATAAATAAATAAAATATTTTTTTAAAAATAATAATAATAGAAAAATGATAAAAATAAAATAGTTTAACTGGGCTGGAGAGATTGCTCAGCGGTTAACACGCTTGCCTGCAAAGCCAGGTTCGATTCCCCAGTACCCATGTAAAGCCAGATGCACAAGGTGCACATGCGTCTGGAGCTCATATGCAGCAGATGGAGGCCCTGGCGCGCCCATTCTATCTGCCTCTCTCTCTTTCTCAAATAAATAACTCAATAGCTTAACTACTGTACAGAATTTCAGTACACATGGCTGTGTTCCATTTCCTATCTTTGAGCCCTGCCTTTGTCAACACTTTTCTCTTTACTTATTTAAATATTTTATTTTTTTAATTTATTTATTTAAGAGTGACAGACACAGAGAGAAAGACAGATAGAGGGAGAGAGAGAGAATGGGCGCGCCAGGGCTTCCAGCCTCTGCAAACGAACTCCAGACGCGTGCGCCCCCTTGTGCATCTGGCTAACGTGGGACCTGGGGAACCAAGCCTCGAACCGGGGTCCTTAGGCTTCACAGGCAAGCGCTTAACCGCTAAACCATCTCTCCAGCCCTCTTTACTTATTTAAACCAATCTTTACACAGTGTTTGCACATGTATACACTATAGGTTGAGCCTGTTCTCTCTCATACTCTCTACCTCCGTTTTCTCCTCACCCCGCTCCCATACGGTATTTCATTTTGTCAGCTCCCCCCAATATGATTGCCCAGACTTCAAAGACCATCAGTTACTTTGGCTGGAGGCTCTGAACAGGCCTAATGTATCATTCTGTCAGACTGCTTCTCTAGAATGGGGAATTTTTTTTCTTTTTTAGCAAACACTATTGAAGTGACGATCACTGTGAATACTTAGCAAAACTTGGTCGTAAACTGGGCTTGGTGGCATATGCCTTTAATCCCAGCAATCAAGAGGCAGAGAGAGGTAGGAGGATCACTGTGAGTTTGAGGCCACCCTGAGACTACATAGTGAATTCCAGGTTAGCTGGACTAGAGTGAGATCCTACCTTAAAAACACACACACGGGCTGGAGAGATGGCTTAGCAGTTAAGCGCTTGCCTGTGAAGCTTAAGGACCCCGGTTCGAGGCTCGGTTCCCCAGGTCCCATGTTAGCCAGATGCACAAGGGGGTGCACGCGTCTGGAGTTCGTTTGCAGTGGCTGGAAGCCCTGGCGCACCCTTTCTCAATCTCTCTCTGTCTCTTTCTCTCTCTCTGTCAGTCTCAAATAAATTAATAAAAAATGAACAAAAAAAATTAAAACACACACACACACAAAAAAAAAAAAAAACTTGGTTGTGTGTAAATGCAAAAGATTGCTCAAAAGAACAACTGGGCTGGAGATACGGTTTAGCAGTTAAGGCACTTGTCTGCAAAGCCTAAGGAACCATGTTCGACTCTCCAGATCCCACCATAAGCCAGGTGCACAAGGTGACGCAAGCACACAGGTCACCCGTTCGCACAAAGTGGTGCACGTGTCTAGAGTCTGATTGCAATGGCTGAGGCCCTGGAATGCCCATATTCATTCTGTTTCTCTCTTTCTCTCTCTCTCTCTGCATGCAAATAAGGAAATTTGTGTGTGTGTGTGTGTGTGTGTGTGTGTGTGTGTGTGTGTGTGTGTTTTCAAGGTAGGGTCTCACTCTAGCCCAGGATGACCTGGAATTCACTACGTAGTCTCAGGGTGGCCTTGAACTCACGGCGATCCTCCTACCTCTGCCTCCCGAGTGCTGGGAAAGGCATGCACCACCAAGCCCGGCACAATCACCTATTTTTGTAACTTAGATTTTTTTTGTTTGTTTGATTTGGTTTTTATTTTTTCAAGGTAGGGTCTCACTGTACCCAGGTTGACTTGGAACTCACTCTGTAGTCCCAAGGTGGGCTAGAACTCACAGCTCTCTTCCTACCTCTGCCTCCCGAGTGCTGGGAGTGAATCACCCTCAGCTTTTACTTTTTTTTTTTGGTTTGTTTGTTTGTTTTTTGTTGTTGTTTTTGTTTTTCGAGGTAGAGTCTCACTCTAGCTCTGGCTGACCTGGAATTCACTATGTAGTCTCAGGGTGGCCTCCAGCTCACAGTGATCCTCCTACCTCTGCCTCCCGAGTGCTGGGATTAAAGGCATGCGCCACCACGCCCGGCTTGTTTTGGTTTTTAATTATTGACTTCTTTCTTTCTTTTTTTTTTTTATATGAATGGTACCAATGATTTTGGCACCATTTGTTGAAAAGGTTGTTCTTTTTTTTTTTTAATTTTTATTTATTTATTTGAGAGCGACAGACACAGAGAGAAAGACAGATAGAGGGAGAGAGAGAGAATGGGCGCGCCAGGGCTTCCAGCCTCTGCAAACGAACTCCAGACGCGTGCGCCCCCTTGTGCATCTGGCTAACGTGGGACCTGGGGAACCGAGCCTCGAACCGGGGTCCTTAGGCTTCACAGGCAAGCGCTTAACCACTAAGCCATCTCTCCAGCCGGAAAAGGTTGTTCTTTCTGCACTATTTTTGCTTCGTTATTAGAAGCCAGCCTCCATAGTTGAGGAATTCTCTTCTTGACACTCCAGCCTGTCTCACTGCTGTGGGTTTCGATTTTCTTGACACCAGCACTGTATTACCTTGATCTCCATAGTATTATATTATACCCTAAAACTGGGCTGTGTTAGTTCTCCGACTATTTTCTTTTCTTTCAGTGTTGTTTTGGCTGATCTGGGTATTTTGAGTTTTCATGGGAGCTTTTGAATTGGTTTGTTAGTCTGCACAGAAATCCTGCTGGGGTTATGATTGGAATTGTGCTAAATCTATAGACATAAATTGTTGAGAATTTATTTCATAACAATGTTGTCTTTTGATTCATGAGCACAGTATATTTTTCATTTATTTAGAGTCTTTTTATTTCAGCAACATTTTTTTGTATTTTTCAAGATAGGTCTGTCACATATTTTATCAGATTTATAAATATGTGTCTTTTTTCACTGGTTGGTGGGAGTTCTGATGTCTTCTTGACTTTTCCTCCTCTGCACCTAGTGTGGCTTTTTTCACGGGTTGCTTTGAAGTGTTTCCTTTGAGTGGGCTTGATCAGATAATGGATTTATCTTTCTCTTATCTTTCTCATAGGACTCCATGCCTTCAGATCCATATTTATGCCCCAATCCATGAATGTTGTACAGTATTCCTCACCTGAGCCTTCATCATAATGTGTATTTGTTGTTTAGCATTTCATCTTGTTGCAACACACACCCTTTCTTAATTTTTATGGTCATAAATGTAACATTTTAGGGGGCTAGGAAGATGGTTCCGTGGTTAAAGCCATTTGCTTGCAAAAACCTGGCCCCGGTTCAGTTCCCCAGGACCCATATAAAGCCAGATGCACAAAGTGGTACATGTGTCTGGAGTTTGTTTGCAGTGGCAAGAGACCCTGGCCCACCCATTCATTTTCATTCTCTCTATCTCTTTCTCTCTCTCCCTTCTCTCAAGTGAACTAAATCTTTTTATATTTTTTAATATTAATATTAATACTTAATTTATTTAAAAAGAAACAAAGAAGCCGGGCGTGGTGGCGCACACCTTTAATCCCAGCACTTGGGAGGCAGAGGTAGGAGGATCACCGTGAGTTCGAGGCCACCCTGAGACTCCATAGTGAATTCCAGGTCAGCCTGGGCTAGAGTGAGACCCTACCTCAAAAAACCAAAAAAAAAGAAAGAAAGAAAGAAAGAAACAAAGAGACAGGGATAGAGATAATTGGTGCACCAGGATCTCCTGCCATTGCAAACGAACTCCAGACACACAAAGTTTTACATGTGTGTGGCTCTACATAGGTACTGTAGAATTAAACTCAGCTCATCAGGCTTTGCAAGCAAGGGCCTTTAACCACTGAGCCAATTCCCTGGCCCTAAATAAAAATATAGTTAAAGTAACATTTTCTTCACATTCCATCAAATTGTTCATATTTAGAAAGAAGATGTTTAGTAATTTCTCTTGTATTCATCCCCATCTCTCAATCTCATGCTTTAAGATAATGGCTAAGTCTTATGATAAAGCCTCCACATTTCTCCACATGCTTATAGAAACACACCCAGAAATAATAGTACATGATGAGGCCCCCTTGACTTCCATATCAGAAAAGGTAGCGTATGAAAAGTTAAGCAAATAGAAATGCTGAATGGTGGTAATAATGGCAAGTATTGTGTCACTGTTTGGTGTGTTTTCTCTCTGTTGGCTGCTTTTGAAGTAGCCTGTGAGGGCTGTCCCTAGATCAGAGCACATGACAAAATCTAGTGCCTGGGTCATACAGCCAGCAAGGGGATTATTTTTTTAATTTATTTGAGAGAGAGAATGGGCACACCAGGGCCTTCAGCCACTGCAAACGAACCCCAGACGTGTGCGCCCCCTTGTGCCTATGTGTGACATTGCACGCTTGCATCACTGTGCGTCTGGCATACATGGGACCTGGAGATTCGAACATGAGTTCTTAGGTTTCACGGGCAAGCACCTTCACCGCTAAGCTACCTCTCCAGCCCCAAGGGGATGTTTTAACCTTGCCTCTTTTGCAGATTATTAAAGACCTGCAGTTGCTGGGGTTGGTGGCTGCCCTGGTGGTGGCCGATGTGATCCTGCTTGTGACCTGGGTGTTGACTGATCCCATCCAGTGCCTCCAGATCCTCGGGGTCAGCATGACGGTGAGGGTCCTATCCCTGGAGAACCCCATTCCTGATCTTGGTTAGCCTCTCTGGTACGTAGGGTCGTTCTCATAGCAGCATCCACTGAGTGGCCACCTGTCATCAAGAAGGAGGGCGAGGAGCAGATGCCACCATGAGTACCCTGCCCTTTGTCCGCTCCTTGTGCCCCTGGATCTTGTCATGGGCATCCCCTGAGATGCCAACACACTGGAATATGTCTGACAGGTCTTTCTGCTTCCACATGATTAATGATGCGAGGAAATGTCCAGCCATGGAGAACTGCTTTCCCTTGACAGTTGAGAGGGAGGGTAATATTTTGACGTGGTCTTTTATTTTTTTTAAATTAATTTATTTATTTGAGAGCGACAGACACAGAGAGAAAGACAGGTAGAGGGAGAGAGAGAGAATGGGCGCGCCAGGGCTTCCAGCCTCTGCAAACGAACTCCAGACGCGTGCGCCCCCTTGTGCATCTGGCTAACGTGGGACCTGGGGAACCGAGCCTCGAACCAGGGTCCTTAGGCTTCACAGGCAAGCGCTTAACCACTAAGCCGTCTCTCCAGCCCTTGACGTGGTCTTTGAAATCAGTCAAGCTGCTTCAGGTCTCAGCTCCACCAGGCTCATGGGCTATGTGTCCGTAGGAAGACTGCTATCAGCCCCTCTCAGTCTCTTTCCCAGACAGGAAGGTAAGGTAGAGATGACGATACTATGAATCTCACTGGAAGGTGATGACAGTTAGGAGAAACAATTCAGGTGAAGGTCTGAGGACCACAGCAGGATCATGACATTACCAGAGACGACGTGTGAGAATTCTGCTCTCTTGCCGAGCGTGGTGACGCACGCCTTTCATCCCAGCACTAGGGAGGCAGAGGCAGGAGGATCACTGTGAGTTTGAGGCCAGCCTGAGACACCATAGTAAATTCCAGGTCAGTCTGGGCTGGAGCCAAGACCCTACTTAAAAAAAAAAAAAAAAAAAAAACCTTAAAAAAAAAAGAATTCTGGGGCTGGAGAGGTGGCTTAGCGGTTAAGCGCTTGCCTGTGAAGCCTAAGGACCCCAGTTCGAGGCTCGACTCCCCAGGACCCACGTTAGCCAGATGCACAAGGGGGCGCACGCGTCTGGGGTTTGTTTGCAGAGGCTGGAAGCCCTGGCGCGCCCATTCTCTCTCTCTCCCTCTATCTGTCTTTCTCTCTGTGTCTGTCGCTCTCAAATAAATAAATAAAAAGTTAAAAAAAAAATGATATCCCCCACTTGACTGTTGGGGTTTTAAAATTAAAAAAAAAGAATTCTGCTCTTTATAAATAATGGCCCATGATGGGAAAAAATTACTGTGCTAGCAAAACACAGGCCAAAGGAGGGGTGAGGGTTCACCCTGTTGCCATGGAGCATCCATGAGCCCGCCCACCTTCACCTTTCCCACCAGCTCCCAATTACACTCACTTAGGTTCAAGTGGAGTCATCTACACATCCTTCCATTTTTTCAGTTTTTGTTTTGCTTTGTTTTATTTTTTGTTGTTGTTTTGTTTTCTGAGGCAGGGTTTCACTCTAGCCCAGGCTGACCTGGAATTCACTCTGTAGTCTCAGGCTGGCCTCGAACTCATGGCGATCCTCCTACCTCTGCCTCCCGAGTGCTGGGATTAAAGGCGTGCACCACCGTGCCCGGCCATTCTTCCATTTCTACTTACTGGCAGGGAGATTAGGTGCCATAAAGGGGTTCACACTCCAAGAATTCCACAGACATCTGCTTTGTGATCCTGGTAAATGTGGGGACCCTCGGTCCTAACCCTGTGTCCCTCCTAGGTGACAGGAAGAGACGTGTCCTGTTCGTTGACCAACACACACTTCTGTGCTTCACGGTACTCCGATGTCTGGATTGCTCTGGTGTTGGGCTGCAAGGTTGGTATCTCCTGGGGAAACAGCCTGTCACCAACAAAATGGTTAATAAAAGGGAAATAAGAGGACTGTTCATTAATAAGGTTGTTGTCATTATGAACATTGGGGTTTTTTGTTTGTTTTCTTGTTTTTTTGAGGTAGGGTCTCACTCTAGCCCAGGCTGACCTGGAATTCACTATGTAGTCTCAGGGTGGCCTTGAACTCACGGCTTATGGGCATTTTTTAAAATTTTTTGTTTATTTTTATTTATTTATTTGAGAGCGACAGAGAGAAAGAGGCAGAGAGAGATAGAGAGAGAATGGGCATGCCAGGGCTATCAGCCATTGCAAACAAATTCCAAACGCATGCGCCCCCTTGTGCATCTGGCTAACATGGGTCCTGGGGAAACAAGCCTCGAACCGGGGTCCTTAGGCTTCACAGGCAAGCGCTTAACTCTCCAGTCCCTATGGGCATTTTGTTTAAAGACAAGGACTTGCTACCTCATGACTTATGCTACCCTTGGACCTGAGGCAGTTCTGCTGCCTCAGCCTCCCAAGTACTGGGATTACAGGAATGTTCCATCACCCCTGGCTTCATGGTCTGGTTTTCAAATTGATTCGGCAATACCTCTTCTTTCTGCTGCTTTTTTAATTTTTGAGGCAGTGTTTCACCATAGCCCAGGCTGGCCTGGAACTCACTCTGTATTCCCAGGCTAGCCTTGAACTCACAGCAATCCTCCTACCTCTGCCTCCCAAGTGCTGGGATTAAAGGCGTGCGCCACCACGCCTGGCTCATTTTTTTTCCTTTATCTAAATTCCTCTTGCAGGGAAGCTGTAGAGAAAAGAAGTATTAGCCAGGTGTGGTGGTGCACGCCTTTAATCCCAGCACTTGGGAGGCAGAGGTAGGAGGATTGCTGTGAGTTCGAGGCCACCATGAGACTCCATAGTAACTTCCAGGTCAACATGGGCTAGAGTGAGAAAGAAAGAAAGAGAGAGAGAGAGGGAGGGAGGGAAGGAGGGAGGGAGGGAGGAAAGAAGGAAGGAAGGGAGGGAGGGAGGGAGGGAGGGAGGAGGAGGGAGGGAGGGAGGGAAAAATAAAGTTCTATCCAGCTTAACTAATTGTCCTAAGTCACTATGCCTCTGTCTTTATTCAGGGTCAGGGTCAAGCATCCTGCTGCCCCTCACTCACATGACTCTGGATAGTGACTCTGGAGAGAGGCAGGTCTGACTCTGAGACAGACAGCAGCATCCGTGTGTCCTTTAAGGGGGGTTCCGGCCGCCTTGAAGTATTTGCCAATATCGCCCCATCTCCCATCATGAGGCTCCAGTGTCTGTATTAGATGGGAAAGCAGCAGAGGTACAAGACACTTGTACAAGGCACAAGAGGGACAGGGAGGCTCAGAACAGAGCGTGGTTTTCTCTAAGGCGGTTTGCACTCTGGAGAGGCAGAGGACTGGCTCTGGGTAGAGGGCCAGCCTGCCTCCGTGATGGGAACTGCTCCTGACCTGGGCTGCCATTGGCTACCAAGCCTGAGAGGCCTGGGCGACTGCTGGAGGAAGAGGAGGAGTTTCTTAGCAGTAGGTCATCTTTGGGGCCAACATTACTCACCCTACCACTAGGACAGGCTTAGAGGTTGTTTTTGAGGAATGGGCAGACTGAGGCAGAGAAGTGTTGCTTTTTAACTATATATATATTATTATATTATATTATATTAAACTATATATATTATTATTATATATTATATATTATTATATTATATATATTATTATAATATATATATTACTTTGATAGAAATATATATGTATATTGTCTACTTAATATACATATTTTCTTTTCTTGGCCTTTTTGAGGTAGGGTCTCACTCTAGCCCAGGCTGACCTGGAATTCACTATGGAGTCTCAGGGTGGCCTCGAACTCACGGCGATCCTCCCAAGGGCCGGAATGATAGGTTTGAGCCATTCCGCCTGGCTTAGAACTTCCCTTGTTTTTAATGAAGACTTCGGGAAATGGATCTCTCTCATATCACAGGGTCAGGAAATGAGCTGCAGAACGTGACAGGGTGACTCCGAACCCTGGTCTGACCCCTTCCTCGCTGACGTTGACCTCCCCTAACCTCTCAGAGCCCCTGCCCTGCCCATCACCTATATACTCGTCTGACTTGCTAAGGAGTTATGTGTTTGAGCATTTTCAGCCACACCTGCCCCAAAGCAAGAGCTCAAGTCTGTCAGATCTCATTACCCTTGTTCTTCTGTATTCCCCCACCCCCAACACAGGTCTGCAGCACCCACAACCTCTCCCAGTTCCTGGGGGCCCATAGCAAGCCTTGTCCTTCCCAGCCACGGCCCCTCATCAGCATTCTCTGTGAACGACTTTCATGTATTTCCTCATCAGCCTTCTCTACGCTCCCATCTCCGCTTTAAGGGGGTTGGGAATGTAGCTGGGCATCACACAACTACTGCGCCAGATGCCCATGGGCCCTGCCAGGGAGGAGTTCCCCGAGCACAGCCCTGATCTCCATAGGAAGTTGTAGGACCCCCCCCCCCCATTCCCCACCAATCTTGTAACAGGGTGGTAGTGTTTCAGGAAAGTTCTTGAATCCCAAAGCCTAGGTTAGTGTCTAATTTTAAACAAAGAATCGAGTAAAAGAAGACTGAGAAGGATAATTATTAAGTTATCCTATTTGTTTAGAGAAGTACAGAACCAAGGGAAGGATGCCCACGTGGGTTGAGAGCCCATGTGAAGGGCCTGGAAAAACCATAGAAAGGACAGAAAAGAAAGTTGAAAGAACTCCTGCCAGGAGGAGAAGGTAAAGAAAGACCCGGTGTGGAAAGTAAGAGCTAGTGAGAGGGAGAAAATGGGCCGCACCAGGGCCTCCAGCCATTGCAAACAAACTCCAGACGCATGCGCCACCTTGCGCATCTGGCTTACGCAGGTCCTGGGGAATCCAACCTGGATCCTTAGGTTTCCCAGGCAAGTGCCTTAACTGCTAAGCCCTCTCTCTAACCCTCAAGTGTATTTATAATCTTACGGGGTTGGGCCCTACCTTTAGACTCAGGTGAGACAGAGGGACAGTGATTGGTCTGGGCTAGAGGCTGTCTCAGGAAGAGGCCAGCCATGACTCCAGATTCTGGGGTCTAAGCTTGACCAACCACAATGTCAGAATTCTAGAAAAGTAACTTTCTCCCAGGGTGGGGCTCAGGTATGGAAAAAAAAAAAAGGCCTAGGGAACTAGGAAAGAGATAAGAAGTGAGATCATCCTTTGATCTCTAGCAAGTGCAGACCTTCCTGTCTTTTTACTTCTGGGGGCCCAGTCACCCTAACTGCCTGACAAAGCTTCCTGACTCCCTCTCAGTCTGAGCCTTTCAACTGTTCCTCTTATGTCACCCTTGGCAGTGAAGGCAAATGACCTTCAAGGGTGAGGTGTGACTCCCTCAGACAGTAGTCATGGGTGCAGACTTTATTCACACCTATTTTGCAAGACTTTTAATGGAATTAAACATTTTCTTTGAATCATGTGTATTTCAAAATCACAGAATTAGCTGGACATGGTTGGTGCACGCCTTTAATCCTAGAATTCGGGAGGCAGAGTAGGAGGCTCGCCATGAGTTCGTGACCACCCTGAGACTACACAGTGAATTCCAGGTTAGCCTGGACTAGGGTGAAACCCTACCTTGAAAAAAAAATCACAAAACTAGTTTTGTTCAATTTTGATTAAAAACCATTAACTCTAATGCTCCAATAGCTGTGTGCCACCCATAGAATCAGTTACTCCAGAGTCAGGGTGGGCTGGCTCTGACTCATGTCCACTACTCAGTGAAGACTCAGGGTGATCGTTTTGGGCCCTCTGCCTCCATTAGAAGCTCCCAGAGGCATCTCCACCTCGTAGGTTCCTTCTCATACCATCACATTGCTTCAAACACCCCTAAAGCCAGGCATGGTGGCGCAGGCCTTTAATCCCAGCACTTGGGAGGCAGAGATAGGAGGATCGCCATGAGTTTGAGGCCACCCTGCGGTGAATTCCCAGTCAGCCTGGACTAGAGCGAGACCCTGCCTTGGAAAACCAACAACAACCACAAAATCATCCCCAAGATGTCCCTGCAGGTGGAGCTAACCAGGTCATGTGACTTTGGGGGCAGGGTCACTCGACGATGTCCTGTTGCTACCTGGCCTGACTGTCCTCAGTGTCCTGAACACGGTCACCATGCTGTGACATCGTTCATGACATCGTCACACTCTGGTTATAAACAGGGGCCTCTGCTTGCTTGCCTCGAATTTCCCTACCAGCCTGGGTTCCCTGAATGCTAGAACCATGACATTGCCGTGGATGTGACAAGTCTCCTGTCATCTGGGCTGGCCTCACTGTGTAGCTGAGGATGACCTTGAACTCGTGATCCTCCTGCCTCCGCCTCCTGAGGGCTGGGATTAAAGGTGCTCAGCAGCGCCACCACAGTCAGTTTTATGCACTGCCGGAGGTTGAGCCCAGGGCGCGTGGCATGCTAGGCAGGCTCTTGACCAACAGCTAGGGCCCCAGGCCCTGCTGCCCATCACTGATCAAAGCCCTGACTTCTGCGAGCGAGCAGCTCCCTCTGGGAAAAGCAACACAGTGACGCTCATTTTCTCCCTGGTACAAGTGAGAACAGATTTGTGTTTGTAAAAAGAGGAAGGAACAGGGCCCTCTGTGCCTCGTGGTGGCGGCTGGGAATGCCACAAAGCGGGGGGATGGGAAGTACAGATGAGGCATGTGCCCCACACTCCTGCGGAGGTCCCAGCCTGCCTTTGTTCTCCTTTCTCTGTCCCTCATCTCCCCCACCGCCCAGAGCCAAGCCACCTAGGAGGTCCCTTTGTGTCACATAGAGAACGGCGTCCCTTCTGGGCAGATACAGCCTTGCAGGTGCAGAGCTTGGCAAGCAGATGGTGCCTTTGAGCGCACTGAAAAGAAAAAGAAAAAGGAAAGCTCCCCCCCCGCTTTCCCCTGGCACTGCCCTGCTATGGCATACGACTGGACAAGCACAGTGGAGGAGGGCGCTTTCAGCTTCCGCGTTCCCCTCGGCCTCATGCAGCGTGAACCACGATGAACACAGAAGCCTATGCCATCCGGTAAAAGCCCTCACTGCCAGCCCAGCACCAGCTTGGACCCCCTGCCCTGCTTGGCCCTGCAGCCCTTCTGAGGGCTCCTTCACACCTACCTAAATGTGCCCCATGCTTTGCCCTAGAGGAGCTCGGATGGCTGACTCTCTGGCTTCTGATAGACTCACTGTCAGTGCAGGAAAGCAAAGTGATATTTATTAAGTAGGTATAAGAATCTCCCTCAGGCCCGGCATGGTGGTGCACGCCTTTAATCCCAGCACTCGGGAGGCAGAGGTAGGAGGATTGCCGTGAGTTCGAGGTCACGCTGGGACTATAGACTGAGTGCCAGGTCAGCTTGGGCTAGAGGGAGTCCCTACCTCAAAAAAAGCAAAAAATAAATAAGCAAATAAATAAATGTTTTAAAATGGGAGGCTGGAGAGATAATTTAGTGGTTAAGGCGCTTGCCTGCAAAGGCTGATGGATCCAGGTTCGATTCCCCAGTACCCACATAAGCCAGTTATTCAAGGTGGCACATGCATCTGGAGTTTGTTTGCAGTGGCTAGAGGCCCTGGCACACCCATTCCATCTCTCTCTTTCTCAAATATACATACATACATATAGATAGATAGATAGATAGATAGATAGATAGATAGATAGATAGATAGATAGATATAGATAGATATATATATACACACACATATATATTATCTAATTAATTAATTTAATTAATTAAATATATGTATTTAATTAAGGCAGGCGTAGTGGTGCACACCTTTAATCCCAGCACTTGGGAGGCGGAGGTAAGAGGATCACCATGAGTTTGAGGCCAGCCTGAGACTACATAGTGAATTCCAGGTCAGCCTGGGCTAGAGCGAGACCCTGCCTCGAAGAACAGATTAATGGGGGTGAAAAGAAGTGACAGAGGCGTGCACAGCTTTGAAACATCTCTATCACACCTTCCGAGGTTCAGGGTCCATTGCGGAAGAGGTGGCAGAAAGAATGCAAGAGCCAAAGGAAGGGTAGGACTCCTTACAAGGTGCTCCCCCCAGACACAAAATGGCCTGGATACCCATGACCTCGCAGTGCCTGACACTATCTACACAAGACCATCATCATAGGAGGAAAAGATCACGACATCAAAATAAAAGAGGGACTGATTGAGGGGGGAGGGGATATGATAGAGAGTGGAGTTTCGGAGCGGAAGGTGGTGAAGACGTTGGTCCTGGTTCTCAGAGCCTGTGTTCCTCTCGGCCCGCAGGGGCTGCTGCTGCTGTACGGTGCCTACCTGGCCGGGCTCACAGAGCACGTCAGCTCCCCCCCTGTGAACCAGTCCCTGACCATCATGGTGGGCGTCAACCTCCTGCTGCTTGCTGCCGGGCTGCTTTTCGTCGTCACCAGATACTTGCCCTCCTGGCCCAACCTGGTCTTTGGACTCACGTCCGGCGGCATCTTCATCTGCACAACCACCGTCAACTGCTACGTCTTCCTTCCCCAGGTGCGCCCAAGGGTGGGCTCGGCCCGGCCTCTTCATTCTGCTGGGCACCCTCCCATGCTGTTATCAGAGAGTCGGGAGGAAGGGTGGGGGGGTCCCCTCCGTCTCTCCTCAGTGCCTGGGGGAGTTCGGCCCTGCTCCCCAGTCAGCAGGCCAGAGGTGGGGGGCCTGTTCCTTTAGGGGGCCTCGCACACCCGCTTCTTGGCCGGCCTCCACTCTGCCACCCTCTTCCAAGGCTATAGGAGGACTTCTTTCAGGAATCTGGGGGAAGGGGCGGGGGCTTCCTTTCTTTGCAATTTGAAATCACACTTGCGCAGAGGAACGCATATGTAGAGCTTTACGACATGAAAGACTTTTCCTAGCTAGGTGTGGTAATGCACACCTATAATCCCCACACTTGGAGGCAGAAGCAGGAGAATTATGATCTACCTGAGGTCCTGTTTCAAAAAGACAGCCAAAATATTTGTCCTCTCTCTCTCTGTATATATATATATACATATATATATATATATATATATATATATAACTTAATTTAATTTTCTTTAAGTTTTCTTTTTTTAAAATTTTGTTTGTTTATTTATTTATTTGAGAGCAACAGACAGAGCGAGAAAGAGGCAGAGAGGGAGAGAGAGACAATGGGCACGCCAGGGTCTCCGGCCACTGCAAACGAACTCCAGACGCGTGTGCCCCCTTGTGCATCTGGCTAATGTGGATCCTGGGGAATCCAGCCTCAAACCGGGGTCCTTAGGCTTCACAGGCAAGCGATTAACCGCTAAGCCATCTCTCCAGCTCCACTTTCTCTTTCCCTCCTGCATACCTCCCTGTGCCCTTCCCTCAGGTCTTTCTCCTCCCACCTCTCCTTCAGGACCTCCATTCTGACCCCCACTGCAACTTCCTGTGACTATTAGCTACTGGCTCATTCCTGTGTTTCTCATAGAGGTTGACAATCAACTTTGAGCCATCATGGTTGGTGGACAGAAGACCCTTCACTCTTCTGGTTCACTGATTCTCAACAAAACATTCATCAAAATAAGAAAATATGACCGGGTGTGGTGGCGCACGCCTTTAATCCCAGCACTCGGGAGGCAGAGGTAGGAAGATCGCCGAGAGTTTGAGGCCACCCTGAGACTACATAATGAATTCCAGGTCAGCCTGGGCTAGAGCGAGACCCTACCTCAAAAAAAAAAAAAAAAAAAATCAAAAACAGGGCTGGAGAAATGGCTTAGCAGTTAAGGCGCTTGCCTGCAAAGCCAAGAGACCCAGATTCGATTCTCTAGGACCCACGTAAGCCAGATGCACAAGGGGCACATGCATCTGGAGTTCATTTGCAGTGGCTAGAGGACCTGGTGCGCCCATTCTCTCACTGTCTGCCTCTCTTCTATCTCTCTCTTTCTCCTTGCAAACAAATAAATAAAATTTTTAAAAATATTTTAAGAAAAACCAAATAAAGGGAAAATCTGCCACAGCAGTGTAGAGTTTAAGGATGGGTGTGGCCTCTCTGCCGGAGACTGGAGGAACTGGTGCTGAATTCTAATGCTGTAAGAACTGGATTATTGGAAGGCACTGAGAGTAGACAGTTTCTGTCTGGGATGCAGCGGAGCCAGGCTCTGAAAAACAACAGCTTCTCCTCCCTGGGATAAAGAGAAAAGGCAGCAGGCAGGGGCGTCTTGGGAAGCCTAGGACTTATGTCCTGCACCGTTCTGGCTAACCGCTTTGCCACCTCTTTTCTCCCTTGACTACCTCCACTGTAAAGGCTGGCAGAGCTAAGCATTTGCATTGCTAGCCTCCCTCATAGATAGACAGACAGACAGACAGACAGATAGCTAGAGGTGCCCCTGTAACACTGTTCGGAACACTGGAGGTTTCTGAGAAACTTACTGCTTTCCTAAGATGGAGGGAGAAAAAGGTAAGTCTTGCTAGTATATCCCTCTATCTACTTCCTGCCTTGAATATATATAATGCTTGGAGTGACGGCAGCCATCTTGTGACCAAGAAAGTGTATTTCTTTTTATTTTTCTTTCTTTTTTCTTTTTTTGGAGGTAGGGTCTCACTCTGGCCCAGGCTAACCTGGAATTCACTATGTAGTCTCAGGGTGGCCTCGAACTCACAGCGCTCCTCCTACCTCTGCCTCCGGAGTGCCGGGATCAAAGGCGTGCGCCACCACGCCTTGCTAGATTTCTTAAACTAGGAAGCTAGCTCTTCCCATGTAAGACTATAAATCCAGGAGGAGAGGATCCATGATGAAGAAAACCTGCAGGTCACAAAAAGAGAACAAATATCTGAAGGTGTGGTGAAGATGCCCTTTCTCTGAAGAAATCTGTAGAGATACCTGGCTTGGTTGTCAAAGAGCATTGCCTCTCTTTGGCCACAGAAAAACGCTCTGCAAAGATGGCCTACATAATGAAATTCAGAATAAGGACGGGAGGTGGTGTTACAATTAAAATCTCAGTCGAAGCACTACCAGATGGGCAGCTGGACATTGCAAAATACAGGAGACAGAAATGGAAGACAGTAAGAAAACGCAGCGTGGCAGTTACCTTCTCGTGGCTGGGACAAAACATCCAGCCAAAGGCAGCTCCTGATAGGAAAGGGTTTATCTGAGGCTCACAGTTCAGGGAAGCTTCATCATAGGGGAGGAAGCCGGCTCACTTCACCATGCATCCATAGCGGACAAAGACCTCAACCAGAACTCTAGCTGGCTCTGAACAGACAGACAGAAGGCTAGACTCAGGATCCACTGCCACGGACACACCTCCTCCAGCAGGGCTCTCTGTTGCTGGAGACTAAGTAGGACACTTAATCAGAAATACCTGAGAGACCAAAAAAAAAAAAAAAATCTTAAAAAAAAAAAAAAAGCAGACATGGTGGCGCACACCTTTAGTCCCAGCACTAGGGAGGCAGAGGTAGGAGGATCGCCGTAAGTTCGAGGCCACCGTGTGACTACATAGCGAATTCCAGGTCAGCCTGGGCTAGACTGAGACCCTACCTCAACCCCCCCCCCAAAAAAAAAGAAAGAAAGAGAGAGAGAAAGACCTGAGCAGGCTGAAGAAATGGTTCAGCATTTAAGGCACTTGCCTGAAAAATCCTGAGAATCTGGGGTTCTATTCCCCACTATCCACATAAAGCCAGATGCACAAAGTGGCGCTTGCATATGGAGTTCATTTGCTGTGGCTAAAGGCTCTGGCGTACCCATACTCACTCTCTGTCTCTCTTCTATCTCTCTCTGCTTGCAAATAAATAAATAATTAATTTAAAAAATATCCAAGGGAGCTGGAAAGATGGCTTAGTGGTTAAGGCGCTTGCCTACAAAGCCAAAGGATCCAGGTTCGATTCCCCAGGATCCATGTAAGCCAGGTGCAAAAGGGGGTACATGCATCTGAAGTTCTTTTGCAGTGGCTGGAGGCCATGGTGCATCCAGTGTTTCTCTCTCTCTCTCCTCTCTCTGCCTGCCTATTTCTGTCTTTCTCTGTCTGTCACTCTCAAATAAATAAATAAAAATAAACAACAAAAAAAGTTAAGGTAGGCATGGTGGGGCACACCTTTAATCCCAGAACTAGGGAGGCTGTGAGTTCGAGGCCACCCTGAGACTACATAGTGAATTCCAGGTCAATCTGGGCTAGAGCAAGACCCTACATCGGAAAAGAGAAAAAAATTTAAAGAAAGATATTTTATAATCTATTGCATTTTAGTTTTAGAAGGTAAATTCTCACTAGCATTTCTTTTTAAATATTCAAGAAGTCCTGAGGTTTGACCCTGAATTGACTTTCCCTCTGACTCAGGCTCTGGGAGTAGACTCCCTGTGAGGCAGGTACCCCGAAGGGCCTCTAGGCGGCGCTGGAGAGCAGGAGGAAGAGGGTGGCCCAGACAGCGACCCAAGTAGCTTGCACTCAGGCGCTCAAGAAATGCCCCAGTGTTTATGCCAAGCCCTGAGGTCATCCCCAGCCATCGCCTGGCCCCTACCTTTGTGACCTATCCCTGATCTCTCCACTCCTAGGATCAGGCCTGTCCCGAGGCAGGACTTTTGCTCTTCCCGCCCCAGTTGCCCCTCTGCCTGACCTGGGCCCCACAAGGCCCGACAGCTTTATGAAAGGCAAGCCTCCCTCATTTCCTGAGACGTCCCTTCTGCCATCTCTTGGCTGCTGTGGATAAGCAGTGAAGCACATCACCGCCCCCCCCCCCAGCACCCCCCAACTGCCCCAAGTCTGGTGGAGCTTCTCTCCAGTCTTCTACTGGAGAGAACTTTAGAATGCAGGGTTGGATAGATGGCTTAACAGTTAAGGCATATGCTTACTAATGCCAAAGGATCCAGGTTGGAGGCGCCAGGACCCACATAAGCCAGATGTACAAGGTGGCAGCTGGAGCACCATTTTCAGTGGCTGAAGGCCCCCGTGTGCTATCCTCCCTAACCCCTCTACCTCTTTCAAATAAATAAATATAAAATATTTTTTTTTTAAAAAATTAAACGTGCTAGTGTTAATCCCAGCACTTGGGAGGCAGAGGTAGGAGGATCGCCGTGAGTTCGCAGCCACCTTGAGACTCCATAGTGAATCCTAGGTCAGCCTGAGCTAGGGTGAAACCGTACCTCCAAAAAACAAAACAAAAAAAAAAAAGCAAGGGTTGGGAAGTTTGAAAGCAGCTTCTCTGGGAATCGGAGACACCTTTGCAGCAAACTGTTGAAGTCGGTCCTGTAGGAATAGAGTTCACAGGGCAGAAGAGCAGTGAGTGGCAATTCAGATGGGATAACAGATTATCAGAGGCAGAGGGATGGCGCTTGGAATATGTTTGGGATCCCCAAGTTTCTGGTGGTCTTGAAGCACAAATGGAACCCAGGGGAGACCCCTGTAAGCTGAGAGTTCTGGTGTAGGCCTGTTAAAGCTGCTATATAGAATCCCATTGTAGTAGCCTCCTGTTGCTGCTGTATCAAATTACCCTAAATTTAGTGACTTAAAAACAGTACAAGGCCGGGCGTGGTGGCGCACACCTTTAATCCCAACACTCAGGAAGCAGAGGTAGGAGGATCGCCATGAGTTTGAGGCCAGCCTGAGACTACATAGTGAATTCTAGGTCAGCCTGGGCTAGGGTGAGATCCTACTTTTTTTTTAATTTTTTTTTTTGTTTATTTTTATTTATTTGATAGTGACAGAGAGAGAATAAGGCAGATAGGGAGAGAAGAGAGAGAATGGGCATGCCAGGGCCTCCAGCCACTGCAAACGAACTCCAGATGCTTGCGCCCTCTTGTGCATCTGGCTAACGTGGGACCTGGGGAATCAAGCCTCGAACCGGGATCCTTAGGCTTCACAGGCAAGCGCTTAACCGCTAAGCCATCTCTCCAGCCCGAGATCCTACTTTTATTTATTTTTAAAAATTTTTTTTGTTTATTTTTATTTATTTATTTGAGAGTGAGAGCGAGAGCGAGCGAGAGAGAGAGAGAGAGAGAATGGGCACGGCAGGGCTTCCAGGCACTACAAACGAATGCCAGATGCCTGCGCCCCCTGGTGCTTCTGGCTAACGTGGGTCCTGGGGAATCGAGCCTCGAACCGGGGTCCTTAGGCTTCACAGGCAAGCACTTAACCGCTAAGCCATCTCTCCAGCCCAAGAGATCCTACTTTTAAACACCAAAATAAAATAAAATAAAATAAAAACAGTAGAAATGTGGGGCTGGAGAGATGGCTTAGTGGTTAAGTCACTTGCCTGCGAAGCCTAAAAGGACCCAAGTTCGATTCCTCAAGACCCAAGTAAACCAGATACACAAGGTGGTGCATGCGTCTGAGTTCGTTTGCAATGACTAGAGGCCCTGATGCACCCATTCTCTCTATATATGCCTTTTCTTCTCTCTGTGCCTTTTCTCTTTCTGCCTGTTCCTCCCACTCTCCCAAATAAGTAAATAAATAAAATACTTTAAAGGAAATCAATAGAAGTATCTTGAAATTCTAGAGGGCAGACATCTAAAATGAGTCCTCTTTGGCTCAAATCAAGGTATCCATAGGCCTACGTTCCTGTAGACTTGTGGAGAACCCGTTTTCTTGTCATTTTCAGCTTCTGAAAGTCACCTGCCTCCTTCAGCCCACGTCCCTTCCTCTGCTTTCTGAATCAGCAGTGCGACACCCCTCCTTCCCTCCCTTTGTGTTCTCACGTCTCCTCTGACTCTGACCTTCTAAGGGCTCTTGTGATGACGTTGAACCCGCTCAGATTATTCAGAATGGGCTTTCTATCCCCTAATCCTGAATTTAGCCACCCTGGCAAAGTCCCTTTTGCCATCTTAGGTAGCATTCACGGGTTTCAGGGACTCAGGGACAAATGAGGACTCAGAGGTGCTATGTTTTCAGCCTACCATAGCCACCCTGCGTCACCCAGAGGCTGAAACAGGAATGTGTCACTCATAGCCGGGCGTGGTGGCGCACGCCTTTAATCCCAGCACTCGGGAGGCGGAGGTAGGAGGATCGCTGTGAGTTCACGGCCACCCTGAGACTCCGTAGTGAATTTCAGGTCAGCCTGAGCTAGAGTGAGACCCTATCTCAAAAAGCCAAAAAAAAATCAAAAAAAAAACAAGTGTCATTCTTTGGTGAAAGTGCTTTGTAATCTGCGGACCCATTAGGAATATCCCAGAATTCCTGAAGGGTCAAGTTTTAAGAACAAGGACCTTCACAGAAGGGTATTGGACGGCTTTGCTTAGCTTAGGGACAGATGGACATAGGGCCAGAGGTGACTATGCCCATGTTGAGCAGCCATGGAGAGGGTCCCACTGAGGGAGCTGAGATTGGTGAGCCCTCAATGCTATGACCCTGGGTCATGTGACCCTGGCACCGGATAGACAATATCACAGCAGCTCCAGAGCAAACCCGTCTAGGGAATGTTCTGTGTCCGCTCCATCCCTGTGGGAGTGAGCAGGCCCTTGCCTCTGAAGGCCACTTCCCAGAAGCCCCACCACAAAAGTCTGTCTCTTTATACGTTGTGTGAGGACCAGAGTTATGGCAGCCTTGGGTACAACTGTGGATCTGTCACAAGTTGCTTAGGAAAGTTACATTCCTACAGGTGTGGTGGTGCACACCTTTAATCCCAGCACCCGGGAGGCAGAGGCAGGAGGATCACCGTGAGCTCGAGGCCACCCTGAGACTACACAGTGACTTCCAGGTCAGGCTGGGCCAGAGCGAGAGCCTACCTCAAAATAAAAGAAAAGAAAATCACTGATTTGGATTAGAAGGCCCACAACAAGGGCTCCAGAGATGACTTAGCGGTTAAGGTGCTTGACTGCAAAGCCAAAGAATCCAGGTTCGATTCTCCAGGACCCCTGTAAGCCAGGTGCACAAGGGGTTGCATGCATCTGGAGTTTGTTTGACAGGCTGGAGGCCCTGGTGCATCCATTCTCTCTCTATATTCTCTCTCACCTCTCAAGTAAATAAATTATTAAATTCAATTAAATAAGACTCACAACAAGATGGAGGTTCTCTTGTTTTCAATTTTTTTTTTTTTTTGAATACACTATGTAGTCTCAGGTTGGTCTCGAACTCAAAGCGATCCTCCTACCTTTACCTCCCAAGTGCTGGGATTAAAGGCATGAGCCACCACACCCAGCTGGATGGGGGTTCTCCAAAGCAGGGTACACATCACTCCTCAACAAGTGAAAAATCAGAATAGCTCCCTACAACTAGAAACATCTGAAAGAGTGTTTGGAAGGCTCCTAACCTCTGGCTTTCGAGTGCCTTCTAGAAGACCTGCTGCTCATATTTCCTCTGATCACCTTGGCAATGGGCAAGTGTGGGAGAATTCTCTCTCATCCTCTTGACTTCCTATTCTTTGGGCATTTTTTTTTTTAATTTTCATTTATTTATTTGAAAGTGACAGACAGAGAAAGAGACAGAGAGAGAGAGAAAGGGCGTGCCAGGGCCTCCAGCCACTGCAAATGAACTCCAGACGTGTGTGCCCACTTGTGCATCTGGCTAACGTGGGACCTGGGGAATCGAGCCTCGAACCAGGGTCCTTAGGCTTCACAGGCAAGCGCTTAACTGCTAAGCCATCTCTCCGGGGAACCGAGCCTCGAACCGGGGTCCTTAGGCTTCACAGGCAAGTGCTTAACCGCTAAGCCATCTCTCCAGCCCTCTTTGGGCATTTTTAAAACATGGAACCTTGACATTTTCTAAGCTTTCTGTCACTGTCTGTGAGCCCTGCCGAGCCAAGAACATTTTGAGGAGAGAGTAGTTGATGCCTGTGTTTATCTGTGACAGTGCCTTGGTATTTATGAGAAAGAGCAAGGGAATGTGTTTCTGAGTGTGTAATTAAATAAATAACATGTGTTCTCCTTACCAACAGCTGAAGCAATGGAAGGCATTTGAAGGAGAAAACCAAACAATCCGGCACATGGCCAAATATTTCAATACCCCCAGCAGGAGCTTCCACACCCAGTTGGGTGAGGACCAGAGCTGCCACCTGAGACAGGAGCACTCCACCGAGAGACTCCTCACCGAAGTAAGTCACCCTCTGCCTGACAGGCACCCTGTGATGCACAGCACCCCAGCCATGCAGGAGTGACCCCTACCCCAGCGTGTCCCTAAGGCTCGCAGCCTCTCGCTCCCAACATTCCCCTTCCCAGCCATTTTCCCACGTTCCTTGGCAGCAAGCAAGACCTCAACATCTCCCCGTGACCCTCATCCACCTCAGGTGTATGCGGATCGAGTTACTCTCATGTGCCGGGCATTGGGATGAATGCTGATGAACTAAACATAGTTCTTGAGGCCGGGCGTGGTGGCGCACGCCTTTAATCCCAGCTCTCGGGAGGCAGAGGTAGGAGGATCGCCGTGAGTTCGAGGCCACCCTGAGACTGCACAGTGAACTCCAGGTCAGCCTGGGCTAGAGCGAAACCCTACCTCAAAACACCAAAAAAACAAACAAACAACAACAAAAGAAAGACATAGTCCCTCCTGTCCTCATGAAGCTCAGAATCTGGTGGTGTAACTGGATATTGATAAGGTCAGCATGTGAAATTGTGATAAGAACCTGGAAGGAAGGGGAATAGAGAGATGGCTCAACTGTTAAAGGTGCTTGTTTGCAAAGCCTGATGGCACAGGTTTGATTCTCCAGTACCCACCTAAAGCCAGTTGCATAAAGTGGTGCCTACATCTAGAGTTTGTTTGTCCTGGCAAGAGGCCTTGATCTTGATCTTGCTATCTATGTATGTATGTATGTATGTATGTATGTATGTATCTATCTATCTATCTATCTATCTATCTATCTATCTATCTATATATCATCTCTGTTTGCAAACAAATAAATATGATGTTTTTTATTGTTTATTTATTTATTTTTTTAATTTTTATTAACATTTTCCATGATTATAAAATATATCCCATGGTAATTCCCTCCCTCCCCACCCCCACACTTTCCCATTTGAAATTCCATTCTCCATCATATTACCTCCCCATCACAATCATTGTACTTACATATATACAATACCAACCTATTAAGTACCCTCCTCCCTTCCTTTCTCTTCACTTTATGTCTCCTTTTTAACTTACTGGCCTCTGCTACTAAGTATTTTCATTCTCACGCAGAAGCCCAATCATCTGTAGCTAGGATCCACATACGAGAGAGAACATGTGGCGCTTGGCTTTCTGGGCCTGGGTTACCTCACTTAGTATAATACTTTCCAGGTCCATCCATTTTTCTGCAAATTTCATAACTTCATTTTTCTTTACCGCTGAGTAGAACTCCATTGTATAAATGTACCACATCTTCATTATCCACTCATCTGTTGAGGGACATCTAGGCTGGTTCCATTTCCCAGCTATTATAAATTGAGCAGCAATAAACATGGTTGAGCACGTACTTCTAAGGAAATGAGATGAGTCCTTTGATTTTTTTTTTCTTTTTTTTTTTTTGGTTTTCCAAGGCAGGGTCTCCCTCTAGCCCAGACTGACATGGAATTCACTATGTAGTCTCAGGGTGGCCTCGAACTCAAAGTGATCCTCGTACCTCTGCCTCCTGAGTGCTGGGATTAAAGACGTGCACTGGCTAAATATAATAATTATTTTTTAAAAAAATGAGTAGGAAGGAAAAAGTAGGATGGTAAGTCAGAATATTGGATGGTAGGGGCAAAGGAACCTAACCTCGAGTAGTCAGAAAAAAAAAAAATGTTGAATAAAAGCTATAGTTTTCATCACAAATTGACCACATGAAGCACACCAGGAAGGTAGTCCACACAGAGGGAACAACCAAAGACCCTGAATTGTAGTGGGTGTTAGTGTCTGTGATATATTTTCCTCTACACAGAGCTGTACCCTTGTCCAAGATTCTTAAAAAAAAAAAAGAAGTGTGTCATAGCATCCAGCTTATTTATTTATTTGAGAGAAAGAGAGAGGTAGAGAGAGAGAGAAGAGAGACAGAGAGAATGGGCGTGCCAAGGCCTCCAGCCACTGCAAATGAACTCCAGATGCATGCACCACTTTGGGCATCTGGCTTTATGTGGGGACTGAGGAACCAAACCAGGGGTCATCATTAGGCTTGGCAGGCAAGTGCCTTAACCGCTGAGCCATCTCTGCACTCCCTCCCTTTGCCCATGATTCTGTGTGGCCTTAGTGTGCTCTCCAGGTGCTCATGAGATCTCAACCCTCCCCTGGCCCAGCCCGTGCAGATGTGGCTGCCGACGTGGTAGAGAGTGAAGCCGGGTCTCCGAGCGTCACTGCTGCGCCAAGGTGGCCTAGGCATCCCCAGCTCTGCTTTCTTCTGTCCTTGAACTGGAGCTGGCCCCTCTCCCAGACAAGCATGGTGTGGGCTCAAGGCAAGCATGCAGAAAACTTGAGGGCTGTGTTCCTGAAGAGGGTGGCCCAGGGCCCAGGGGAATTAGTCAGTGTTTCCACGCTAAGTAAATGGCATTCCAATTTTTTTTTTTTTTCCAGTCCAGGACATACCCTGAGTTGGTACCCATTTAGTGGTGGAACTGTTCCCTGAGTGTGAACGTTCCTGCGAGGGAACGGTGGTGGGCACTTCGGAAGCACTCAGGGACAGGGCCCAGACTGCCTCCACATCCTTGGTTTTGGCCTTCTCTGTCCACCGGAGAGAGAACATTCTGGATGTTATTTCAAAGCCAGATTTCTTCCCACCTGGCAAGGGAGCAGCACTGTATTGGATGCTGTATTTGATGTGGATGTGTAGCATCCACAAAGACACATCCCCCAACTCCCCCCCCTCCCCGCCCCCACACACATACACGGAAGCCCAGAAACGTGGCTAGAACCAGCAGAATGTTTTCCATTTACAATCTGGAACTGGCTCGTGAGCCTTATGATAAACCTGGAACAAGGTCACTATTCTTGCTGCTTTGCTACCGTGTTTGCCATGCAGCGGCCAAATCTGCTCTATCCTTGAGTCCCCGGAGGAAAAGCCCTATGGGACATAGGTGCATAGACAGCCAAAAAAAAAAAAAAAAACCCTGCTAGGCCCAGGCCAGGCATGGTGGCACACACCTTTAATCCCAGCACTCGGAAGGCAGAGGTACAAGATCGCCGTGAGTTCGAGGCCACCCAGAGACTCCATAGTGAATTCCAGGTCAGCCTGAGCTAGAGTGAGACCCTACCTCACAAAAAAAAAAAAAAGAAGAAGAAGAATAGGGGAGGAAGGGGAGAGGGAGAAAAGAAGGGGGAAGGGAAGAAGAGGGAGGAGGAGGAAGAAGAAATTGAGAAGATGGACTGTCCAGACAAATGAGGAAACGAGAGGAAGGTCTCAGGGTGACAGAAGGATTACAGAGACAAGTCCACAAAGAGACCCAGTCAGGACCCAGGCAGATCGTAGCTGGGAAAGAGCTGGTGCTTGTGTAAGGGGCAGAGCTGGCCCTCGGGATGCAGACCGGACCATCCCTCGCCTGCCTGTCTCTGGGCCCTCCAGCTGACTGCTGGTTCTCAGGCCTGTTCTGGGGACGACATTCTGGGCATAGCAGGTGTCATGGAGGGTTTTTTGTTTCTTTCAAGGTAAGGTCTCATTCTAGCCCAGGCTGACCTGGAATTCACTATGGAGTCTCAGGGTGGTCTCGAACTCACAACGATCCTCCTACCTCTGCCTCCCGAGTGCTGGGATTACAGGCGTGCGCCACCACACCTGGCTTTTTTTGTTTTATTGAGATAGGGTCTTACTCTCGAGGCTGGGTTTTGTTGTTGTTGTTGTTATTTGGTTTGGTTTTGCTTTGTTTTGTGGTTTTTCAAGGTAGGGTCTTGTTCTAGCCCAGGCTGACATGAAACTCACCATGTAGTCTCAGGGTGGCCTGGAACTCACGGCAATCCTCCTACCTCTGCCTCCCGAGTACTGGGCTTAAAGGTGTATGCCACCACTCCCTGCCTTTTTTTTTTTTTTTTTTTTTTTGAGACACAGGCTGGCCTCACAAACCATGATTCTCCCGCCTCGCTCTCCCAAGTGCCAGGATTATAAAATATGCATAGTCATGGCCTGTTTGTCTTCTCTTCTTGATTCTCTTACCTCTGTGGTCAGGTCTTCCCTGCAAGTTGCTAAGAGCAGCATGCAAACCAACCTCCTCGTCTATGAGAGGGCAGTGGACAGAGCCCACCCCGGGCTGCTGAGCCTGCCCTCCGCGAGAGGTGGACCCTTTCTCCTTGGGGCCCGCACCCTCTCCAGCAAGCCTGGACACCATGCTACCCTCGTGCACCAAAAGTCACGATTAATTAAGAAGCTCACTTTAAAAAGGCTGCTGCCACAGGAGATCAGAGTGTGATCTCACCACGGCGGGTCCTTGGGGCACACCTCTAATTAGCTTGCAGCCAAGGTGAAAGGAGCTCCCACGCGTGCGTGGTGTGTGCATGCATGCATGTTGTGTGTGTGTGTGCATGTGTGGTGTGTATGTGTGTGCATGGTGTGTGTGTGCATGCATGTGTGGTGTGTGTGGTGAGCGTGTGTGCGTGGCGTGTGTGTGTGTGCATGTGTGGTGTGTATGTGTGTGCATGGTGTGTGTGCGCATGCATGCGTGATATGTGTGGTGAGCGTGTGTGCGTGGTGTGTGTGTGTGTGCATGCGTGGTGTGCGTGCGTGCGTGGTGTGTGTGTGTGTGTGTGCATGTATGGCACTGAGAGACAAGGTTGCTTCTGTTGTCATCAGCTGTGACTTCCTCCAGGCTCTGGCGTCCCCATGAAGGTATCCAAGATGAACTTCAGGTGGAAATGGGGGGTGGAGAGGGTGCCCAAGTACCTCCTATGCAACCAACCACCTGGCACATCCTAGCAATCAGAAGCCTGGCGATCTCCTGTGATCAACAGCTCTGCTCTTGCTGTCTCGGACAGACCCCGCCGGTCTGCAAGAGGGAGTGCCCCATCGGGTGGCAACGCCACTGAAATCTTTGCACCCACTTGACTCATCTCTACTGGTCCCGACTGCTCTCCTGATGTTAAAAAAACTAGCAAACGCCTGTTTTCTTTCTTTTTCTTTTCAGTTTTTTTTAATTAAAACTTCCATGATTATAAACAATATTCCATGGTAATACCCTCCCCCCTACCTTCCCCTTTGAAACTCCACTCTCCATCATATCCCCTCCCCATCTCAATCAGTCTCTATTTTATTTTTTTTACTTAAAAAAATTTTTTTTGTTCATTTTTATTTATTTATTTGAGAGTGACAGAGAGAGAAAGAGGCAGATAGATGGAGAGAGAGAGAATGGGCACGCCAGGGCTTCCAGCCACTGCAAACGAACTCCAGACGCGTGCGCCCCCTTGTGCATCTGGCTAACGTGGGACCTGGGGAACCGAGCCTCGAACCGGAGTCCGTAGGCTTCACAGGCGAGCACTTAACCGCTAAACCATCTCCCCAGCCCTTTTTTTTACTTTTTTATTTTTGCAAGGGCAAGGAGCTTTATTTTGGGCTTAAGCTCAGACCCTTGACTTCACCAACACAGTGGATCCGTGCAAGAGCCTCTCTTTTATTTTGATGTTATCATCTTTTCCTCCTATTATGATGGGCAGACACCTGCTTTCATATGGGGAGTGAGCGTGGCAGATACTGGAGGTGCTGCCAAATCATTTTACTTAAAGAACTGCTCCCCTTAAGCTATTCTTTCTGACCAGAGATGGTGGTACATGCCTGTAATACCAATATTTAGGAGGCTGAAGCAAGAAGATTGCTACATATTTCTGGACAGCCAGGCTACATAGTGAGACCCTGTTTAAAAAAAAGAATGTCAGAGCCAGGCATGGTGGCGCACGCCTTTAATCCCAGCGCTTGGGAGGCAGAAATAGGATCGCCGTGAGTTCGAGGCCACCCTGAGACTACATAGTGAATTCCAGGTCAGCCTAGGGCTAGGATGAGACCCTATCTCAAAAATCAAACAAACAAAAAAGTTGTTGTTGTTGTTATTATTTTTGGGCAACTCCTCCATGTAAACTTGAGAAGCAGCCACTGGCTCAGCGGATGGGTGACTTGTATTATGATCACATTATCATCCTTTGGTTTCCAGAGCATGATAAGTTACCCAGAGAAGCCCTTGCTGGAGCCCAGTGCCTGTTATACTGTCTTCCCCAAACCCTTGACTGACACCATCCACATGCCCCTATGAGGCTGTTTCTCAGCCTCGAAGACTAGAACTTTCTAAAAGGGAGCACACAGTCGGAGCTAGACATCCCACTGCTGCACCCCAGAAAGCCAGAGTGCAGGCATGCCTAGACACCCACCAGCGCCACTCCTGCTTCCTGCCACCTCTGCAGCTGTCACCTGTCAGCCCTCGAGGGCACAGCCTACTTCCCTACGTACATCTGTGCAGCACGCAGTCAGCTCAGCTGCAGAACTGCCCCAGCCTCATTTAGGTTCTGGGCTTCACTTTGAGCTCCCAAACAAAACTATGAGGGATTTAGCTCAATCATCCTTTGTTTTAAGCACCTATTTTTTTTTTAATATTTATTTGAGAGCGACAGACACAGAGAGAAAGACAGTTAGAGGGAGAGAGAGAGAATGGGCGCACCAGGGCTTCCAGCCTCTGCAAACGAACTCCAGATGCGTGCATTGCCTTGTACATCTGGCTTACATGGATACTGGGGAATCAAACCTTAGGCTTTGCAGGCAAGTGCCTTAACCGCTGAGCCATCTCTCCAGCCCCATTTCCCCATTTTTAAATTGGGTTCCTTGTGTTTCTCTTGTCGAGCTTTGTGAGTTCTTTGTATACTCTGGATATTAATCCTGTTAGATGAATAGCTGGCAAACACTTTCTCTGTTTCTGTTGGTTGTCTCTGGTCTGTTGATAGTTTCCTTTGCTGTGAAAAAAAGGCCTTTATACTTCAATGTAGTCCCACTGTCAATCCTTGCTTTGGCTGTTGTGGCCCTACAGTAATTCTGAGCCACAGACTTCTCTCTCCCCCCCCCCCCCCCAACTCCCCTTCCCTTTCTCTCTCTCTCTCTTTTGGTTTTTCGAGGTAGGGTCTTCCATTAGCTCAGGCTGACCTGGAATTCACTATGGAGTCTCAAGGTGGCCTCGAACTCACAGCGATCCTCGTACCTCTGCCTCCCGAGTGCTGGGATTAAAGGCATGCGCCACCACCCCCAGCCCACAGACTTCTTTAGGCCATATTGGCGGCTGAGATCATCACAGGGTTTCTGAAGAGCTGATGACTCCAACCTGAGGTTTCCATCAGCTCCTCCCTGTTCCAGTGAGATCGGTTTGGCCCAGGACTCTCCCCCTTCCCTCTAACCCTCCCATGTCCCAGGCTATTTAACAAGAGGAAGAGCTTTGTTTCATCCCGTGAGCATCCCCCAGAGACACGCTTCAGATTCACACGTGTGTACTCTGCGCAAGTGTGAGAAAGCCAGGGCGGACCGGCCCAAACTATTCAGGCTCCTGTCCCGTGGTGTGCCCCAACCCTCAGGGTTGGCAGCGAGGCTGGGCCTCAGCTCTTCTGGGGGTTTGTACCACCCCACCCAGTGTGGGCATGGAAGGGGAAAGAAAGCTCACACAGCAAGAGGGCAAGCAGCCTTTACTGGGCACCGTATGTCTGTCACCATGATAAACTCACTTCCCCTGGTGAAGGTCCTGCCTGGAGCCTGAAACCTCAAGCTGGAGCTTTGAAAGAGTTGGGATTTAAGCCAAGGCCTCCTGGTGCCCTGTTCTCTGCCTCAGTCACCTAGGTGTGTTGGAATTAGAGGCACCACACCTGGTTCCCTTACTAATGACCTTTTGTTGATGGTTTTGTAATATATATATATATATATAAATATATATATATATATATATATATATATATATATATTTGCATACAGAGAGACAGAGAGAAGACAGACAGGCAGAGATAATGGGTGAGCCAGGACCACTAGTCACTGCAAACAAACTCCAGATGCCTGTGTCACTTTGTGCACCTGGCTTGACGTGGGCACTGGGGAATTGAACCTGGGTCGTTAGGGTTTCCAGGCAAGCGCCTTAACCACTGAGCCATCTCTCCAACCTGGTTTTGCTTTTTGTTTCCCCCGCAGAAAAATGCAGTCATCGAAAGCCTCCAAGAACAAGTGAACAATGCCAAGGAGAAGCTAGTGAAGCTGATGTCTTCTGAATGTACCTACGACTCCCCAGCGTGGGCTGTTCCACCTGCCTCTGCCCATGGCAAGGATGTCCCCGCTGTCGCCTCTGCCCAAGAGCTAGCAGCCCCAGGACCTTCAGAACACACCTCTGCGCCTGCAAACGATGCCGATGCAGCATCCTCCCAACACGTGGAGAGCCCTAGGACATCTGAGATGGACACCAGGCCCTCCTCGGGCCAGAAGAAGCCATCTGACTTGAAAGACTTCCATGATCATCTGGACTTAGATGGTATCCAGAAGCAAAGCCGGGATCCAGAAAGAGGTGACCAGGGACCTGCGGCCCTGGGCCAGAGCTGCATGCTGGATGGAGGAGCCTGTGACCTCCAGAGGCCAAGGCAGAACTCACAGGAGCACTCAGAGAAGCTACCTAGGGTCAGTTCAGTGGTCAGAGAGAAGCTTCGGGAAGTCTTACAGGATCTGGACCTGAGTCCCGAGGCTCCCCTCTCTCCGCTTTGTCCCCAGGAGCCTTGGAAAAGCAGTGCTTCCCACAGCCCTCAGAAGCTACCCCCATCCAGGAAGCTGGGCTTCAGCCCATACGTGGTGAGGAGGAGGCGGGTAGCCCAGAGGGCTCGCCCTCACTTCCCTGGCTCTGTACCCACTGTGAGGCACCAGGCAAATAAGACTGTGCCCGGGGCACGCAGTGGCCTAAGTGTGCAGAGTGGGCACAGCCCCAATCCGGACCCCCAAAGTGCAGGTTCTAAGGTCACAAGCCCTTCCTCCAGGAAGTCCTCACCACTCTCGGATCCTCACCTGCAACCAGGTGCCCTGGGAAACAGCAAACAATGTCAGACAGAACGGCAGAGGCCCAGAGGGCACGAGGCAGCCTTTCCCAGCCAGCCCGCCTCCACCCCTGCCCAGGCACAAAGTTCCACTGTCCCCTGCTTAAGCTACTCACCAGGCTTGCCTGGTCGGCGGCAGCCTTGGCCCGCAGTGTCCCCGGGGTGTCCCTCCTTACCTTCTCAGTGCAACTACCTTGACACTGAAACCAGCAGCTCAGATGAGTTTTTCTGTCGCTGCCACAGACCCTACTGCGACATCTGCTTCCAGAGCTCCTCTGACCCCAGCGACAGTGGCTCATCAGACAGTGACTCCAAGCCTGTTTGGGCGCTGGCCTCTCGGGATAAGCAGTGGGCCCGTTCCAAGCCCATAGTGAACTTCAAAGATGACTTGAAACCCACACTGGTGTGATGCAAGCAGGGCGGGGCTGGCCAAGTCCAATGGGCCAAGGCCCACAGGAAGGGCACCAGACGCCAGTCTTTGGAGATCAGAGCAGTGCCCACCCTTTGACCAGCTCTGACCGTGTGGTCAGCTGTAATCACGGTATCACTGCAAGCGCCTCTTGATCCATAAAGAGAAGGGCATCGCCTGACTTGCTACTCCCTGAGAGCCTTACTCACAAAGGCCTCTGGTTGGCAGATTATAAAATACACTGACTCCTTAAACCAAAGGTGCTAAACCAGTAGATAAGAGTTTTCCATTCGGGTCAGCCTGCATTCAACAAGCCTTTTCATGCACACTGGCTGGCTGGCTGGATGAACGAACAGAAGGGATGGAGAGATGGATGGGCGATTTCTGCAGAATCTAAGTTTCAGGGCTGGAGAGATGGTTTAGCGGTTAAGGTGCTTGCCTGCAAAGCCAAGCTTACCTAGGTTCAATTCCCTGGGGACCCATGTAAGCCAGATGCACAAGGTGGCACATACATTTGGAGTTAGATCACAATGGCTACAGGCCCTGGCATGCCCACTCTATTTAAAGAGAAAAAAAGTAAAAAAAAAAAGAAAGAAAGAAAAGAAAAATAATCTAAGTTTGTTTTTGTAATTTTTTTTTTAAATTTTGCATTACTTAAATGGAAAAGATTGAGACTTTTTGTTGTATTATAGGTATTAATATTTTAAATTATGCATGACCTTCTTTTTTAAAAAATGTTTTTATTTATTTATTTTATTTATTTGAGAGAAAGGCAGATAGATAAAGAATGGGCACACCAGGGCCTTCAGCTGCTGCAAAAGAACTCCAGACACAGGCTCCACCTTGTGCATCTGGCTTACTTGGGTCCTGGAGAATTGAACCTGGATCCTTTGGCTTTGCAGGCAAGCGCCTTAACCACTAAGCCATCTCTCCAGCCTGAATCTTTAGTTTTACACTGTAATCATGAACATCAAACTAGCCTTTCAGCGGCAGACAGACCTGCCAGGTAGGTAAGTCTACATGCTTGATCCTAACACCGTTTATATGGGTTCAAGCAGTTTAGACTGAGCTCAGAGCCATCTCTGCCCCTCTGTTTTCATTCCTGTTCACCCACCATCCTCACCATGACAGTCAGGTCTCCGTGTTTCCACAGGCTGTCAGAATCACAGAACAGGGTTCTAACCAGCCCTGGGGCCCATCCCCAACACTGTTCCAGCAGTGCAGGGTTCTACCAGGGGTGCAAATGCCAGCAATCTCTGTTGGGACATTAGGGAGGTGCCCTCGGTGCCACTGGGGTTGCATCGCTAGGCCTGGAAACAAAATGGGTGCCTAGAAAGGGACGAAAAATAAAATAGGTGTAGCCAGGCTTGGCGGCGCACGCCTTTAATCCCAGCACTCGGGAGGCAGAGGTAGGAGGAGCGCCATGAGTTCGAGGCCACCCTGAGACTACAGAGTGAATTCCAGGTCAGCCTGGGCCAGAGTGAGACCCTACCTCAAAAAAAGAAAGAAAGAAAGAAAGAAAGAAAGAAAGAAAGAAAGAAAGAAAGAAAGAAAGAAAGAAGGAAGGAAGGAAGGAAGGAAGGAAGGAAGGAAGGAGAAAAGGTGGCAAGGAGGCAAGGAAAAACACAGGTTGTGAACATTTCACCAGAGTCTGGCTTAGCATTTGGCAAATTTCAGAGATTCCTTAGATGACTCTAGGAAGTAGATGTTCTCAGTTTGGTAGATGGGCCATATGAGGTTTAGAGAAGCGAGGTGACTTCTCCAGCATCACACTGCTGGATGGTGGCTGAAGGAAAACCAGCAGGCCATTGCTGGGATGAGTGTCCCAGGGGACGCGTGCATCCACTCCTTCTGGAAGTGGTGGACAGCAAAGCCAGGCTGGTGCGAGGGGCTGAGATGTGCGTCTCCACCTCCTGAGGCAGGCCCCCACTTCCTCCCTGTTACTGGGGTGCACCTGCACCTCCAAGAGACTCGGTACAGGATGAGCACCAGAAACTCTGCCACTGCTAGACACAGGAAGTCACACGTGGGTCGCCTTTGCTGGTGGTTTTAGCTGGTTCTCCCCTGACCCCCACTCCTGTGCTGCATCGGGGTGTGCAGGAGTTTGCACGAAAGAGTTTAAGTCTCAGAGGGGGTGTTTGGCACTAAATATCTCAACATACTGATCACTGGCCCTCAGGATAGATCCTGAACCTCCCAGGCACTAAACCCAGTGGCTCTCCTGCTAGGG
Source organism: Jaculus jaculus (assembly GCF_020740685.1). Lineage (NCBI taxonomy): Eukaryota > Metazoa > Chordata > Mammalia > Rodentia > Dipodidae > Jaculus > Jaculus jaculus. The sequence continues at coordinate 161,813,516 of NC_059105.1, forward strand.
GTGGCATCTCCTGTCATTGACTTTTCCCTACAAATGTCCGTAACTTATTCTGTGTACAGGTTTGTAGTTTCTGTGTGTGCCGATTGTAATGATGGCCACGTGCTACCTTAATAAAACTCTTCCAAGCGAAGCTCTTCTGAAATTGTCTTGGGCTGGGGAGACGGAACCCGGGAAAGACTGAACCACCCTGTGGGGTGAAACGTTCCCTAAGGAGAAGCGAATGTGCCCGTTCACTCAGGGGACAAACAACAAACCAAAGCGTGGTCGCAACAATATCCAGTTTTGGCCAACAAATGAGCCGATCGGAGTTACTTACGGAGCATGGGTGAGGGTTGGAGAGGCATGGACCACGCAAAGACCAAAACGCCCACCCTGGCACAGGAGACGACCCCACAAAGCTGCATTGCTATAGCACACTGCACAGGAGTCACAGCCCCTCCCCCAGCAATTGTGGATGGTGGCTGCAAGCTTGGGGACGGGTCTTGTGACCTTACAAGTTTCATCTTCCCCAGACTTTTTTTTAACTTCCTAAGTCTCCCGAAATTGCCTCTAAAATATTTTATTTTTATTTATTTATTTGACAGAGAAAGAGGGAGGGGGAGAGGGAGAGAGAGAGAGAATGGGCGCACCAGGGCCTCCAGCCACTGCAAATGAACTCCAGACGCGTGCGCCCCCTTGTGCATCTGGCTAACGTGGGTCCTGGAGAATTAAACCTGGGTCCTTTGGCTTTTCAGGCAAATGCCTTAATGGCTAAGCCATCCCTCCAGCCCGTGAGATTCTCTCTAAGAGATTGTGTTTCTGTTCAGAGGAGACTGCTACACAGCACACCCAAAGAAGATGAAATGCAAAAGCAATTAGAATACCTGCTGTGGGGCTGGAGAGATGGATTAATGGTTAAGGCACTTGCCTGCAAAGCCAAAAGACCCAGGTTTGATTCCCCCAGGACCCACGTAAGCCAGATGCACAAGGTGGCGTGTGCGTCTGGAGTTCACCTGCAGTGGCTGAAGGCCCTGGTGCGCCCATTCTCTCTTTCTCTTTTTCTCTCCCTCACCTTCTCTCTGCCTCTTTCTCTCTCACATAAATAAATAAATAAGCCTGGTATGGTGACGCACGCCTTTAATCCCAGCACTCAGGAGGAGGATCACTGCAAGTTTGAGGCCATCCTGAGACTACATAGTGAATTCCAGGTCAACCTGGCCTACAGTGAGACCCTATCTCGAAAAATAAAATAAAATGAATAAAAAATGATAAAAATAAATATAAAACAATATTAAAAAAAAAGAATAGCTTCTGGGTCCCCCCCGCCGACATCTCTGTCACCTCTTTCATTCATCCTCCCAGTCTCTTTCCCAAGTCTCTATCCCAGAATCACTCCTCTTAATGGGGAACAGGGATGCTGGAGACCCTCAACTCCACCCACCTGCTGGGTCCTGTGGCTGGACTTTACCTCCATTAGCCCGCCCCCATCAGTAGGTTACCAATTCCATAATGTGCAACCTGCCCTTAGTGACCTGCAGCCTTTCCAGCTTCCTCACTCTCTCCTCTGGACCCTCAATCGCACCATCCCAACCCTTGCACATTTCCATCCTTTCATCTAGAATACCTCTCCTCTCTGTGTTTATTTGGTTTGGTTTTTTTTTTTTTTTTTTTTTTTTTTTTTTTTTTTTTGAGGTAGGGTCTTCCTCTAGCTCAGGCTAACCTGGAATTCATTATGTAGTCTCAGGGTGGCCTCGAACTCACGGCCATCCTCCTACCTCTGCCTCTCGAGTGCTGGGATTAAAGGCGTGCGCCACCACGCCCGGCTTTCCTTTCCTCTCTTTGTACCTGGTGAGTTATTCGCCCTTCAGGGCTTGGATGAAATGTGCATTCCTTCTTCAGCCTTTCTGGAGCACAGACAAGTAAAATTGACTGATCCTCTGCTGAAATGAAGAAAGATCCTTCAGGACCCGTGTTGTGAGAGCTTGTTTGGAGGGTCTAGCAGGGGAGCACAGCTATGTGTGTGCCCTTGACGGGAGACTGATCCTCCTCTACTTGGGGAAGCGTGTCCTCTTCACCCAGGTGCGTAGCTTCTAGCCACCCAGATCAGCTGGATCATCCCTGGTGGTCAACGAGGTGACCAATGTCGCAGCCAGATCTCCCTCACATCCCAGGACCGGTGTTTTGGACTAAGCTGTATGGAAGCTTCTATCATGCAATTTGCTCGAATGACTTTACAAGCCATACTATGTGGTAGAAAAGAAGCTAAAAGTCGAGCTGATTCACTGAGTTACTGTAAGAGTTAATTGCTCAGGAGCTAAACTTGTATTTGTCAGCAGATGGGAAAATCCCAAAGAGAGACCTATCCAGAAAGGGCCCAAAGGGATGATAGGAAGGAAAGACAGTTTAAGTTAAAACAAAGTAAAATGGAGTTCATTGTTAGGGTGGCCTGAGTACAGAAATGATTGCTATGCAAATTGTCACATCTTGTTTGTTAACTCACCCCTCCCCTTGGCTATGAAAACTATAAAATGAGGGCTGGAGAGATGGCTTAGCGGTTAAGCGCTTGCCTGTGAAGCCTAAGGACCCCGGTTCGAGGCTCGGTTCCCCAGGTCCCACGTTAGCCAGATGCACAAGGGGGCGCACGCGTCTGGAGTTCGTTTGCAGAGGCTGGAAGCCCTGGCGCGCCCATTCTCTCTCTCTCCCTCTATCTGTCTTTCTCTCTGTGTCTGTCGCTCTCAAATAAATAAATAAAAATTTAAAAAGAAAACTATAAAATGAAAATGAAATCTCAGCTCCAGGTCAGAGCTTCTTTGGAAGGCTACCTCAAGCTCTTTGGCCCCCAGGGTAAATCTACGTTCACTTAAACTGGAGTTGGAGTGATCTTTCTCAAGAATTTCTGCAACTAGACCTGGCTGGAGAGGTAGAGTCTGCCCTAAATTTCCCTCTTTACATTTTAAATATTTATTTATATGACAGAGAAAGAGGGAGAAAGAATGGGCACTCCAGGACCACCAGCCACTGCAAACAAACTCCAGACTTATGCGTCCTCTTGTGCTTATGTGGCTTATGTGGGTCCTGGGGAGTTGAACCGGGGTCCTTTGGCTTTGCAGGCAAATGCCTTAACCTCCAAGCCATCCCTCCAGCACCCTCTTTATACTGTAGTTCACACACTGTATGCAGAGCTTAGAAATAGTGTCTCTACATCTGACATTTATTCTTTGGACCACCATCATTTCTTCCCACCAGAAAACTCCCCGAAGCTCTGCACAAGAACCGCCAACCTGGTGGTGACAGTTGTCAAAGGTCGAGCGTGCCGTTGCTTTTGGCAAGTTCTTGGTTACATCTTGAAGAAGGGCGACAGACTGTAAGAGGGGTCCTTTAGAAGGTGGCCCACGCCTTTAATCTCAGCACTCAGCAGGCTGAGGTAGGAGGCTTGCCATGAGTTTGAAGCCAGCCTGAGACTATTTTTTTTTTCCTGAGAATAGTCCTGAGACTATTTAATTCCAGGTTAGCCTAGACTAGAGTGAGACCCTAACCTCAAAAGACTAAAACAAACAAACAAACAAAAAAAAGAAGTAAGCATTACCTCAGGTGCCATGAGGTATGGTGTTATTGGTCCTAAGACCCAATTCTGACTCCAGACTTTTGTCTGCTGATTAAAACATCTTGGAGCTGAAAGAAAAAAAAAAAGTCTTGGAGCTGGGGCTGGAGAGATGGCTTAGTGGTTAAAGAGCTTGCCTGCCGAAGCCTAAAGACCTATGTTCGACTCTCCAGATCCCACGTAAGCCAGATGCACAAAGGCAAGGAAAGTGCAAGGTCGCACATGCCCGCTAGGTGGCACAAGTGTCTGGAGTTCAATTGCAGTGGCTGAGGCTTTGGCGTGCCAATTCTCTCTCTCTTTCTCTCTCCAAAATGAATAAATAAATAAGCAAATAAATAAAAGTGACAGTGTCTTGGGGTGGGATAGGATAGGTTAACGGAGTCACCGGGAGAGAAAAGAGAGTTCTCTTGACATACCTGTATCTGGGACTTGTTCCTGGGCAGGAGGCTGTATTAGCAGCAGACCATCTTTTCACCTTCCTCAGTCACCTCTCCCAGAATTCCAAAAGACAGCTCCTCCCTTTCCTCCAGCTGCAGCCTCTCCCCTGAAGCCTCTACAAACTGCACTTCGTTACCCCCAGACTTTGCTCCCTCTTACCTCTGATCTCTTTCTTTCTAGAACGTTCCTAAATTTCAACATCCCCCCCCCCCCCCCACTGCATGCTGAATAGGGAAAACATCTTAAGATGTTCAGCTTGCCCGCTGAAGTCAGAGAGAGACAGGAAATGCCAATGTCTTAAGGCATACAGATCTGTTCCGAGTTTTACAGATCTGGGTCAGGGTTTCCCAAGACCCAGGGCTCAGAAACTGAGTGTCTGAGAGAGGCCCTGGAACGGTCTGTAGATGCCTAGAGAAAAGCAAAAGGACAAAAAAGGAGAGAGGGAAGAACTGCAAACGAACTCCAGACGCGTGCGCCCCCTTGTGCATCTGGTTAATATGGGTCCTGGGGAATTGAGCCTCGAACCAGGATCCTTAGGCTTCACAAGCAAGCACTTAACCACTAAGCCGTCTCTCCAGCCCCCCCCTTTTTTCCCTTTTTTCCCTTTTTTTTAAGAAAAAAAGCTAGGCATAGCAATGCACATCTTTAGTCCCAACACTCAGATGTCTAAGGTAGGAGGATCACCATCAGTTTGAGGCAAGTCTGGGGGTACAGACTGGGTTCCAGGTCAGCTTGGGCTAGAATGAGACAGTGTGACCCTGCCTTGGAAAAACAGAAAGAAAAAGGTGTCATTTTAGATAGCTTTCTTCTCCGTCAATTTTGGGACAATAATTTTCTGTGCCTGTTTGCAGTGCCTGGAATTAAAGTATCTGTGTGGCTTTCAGCAAATCGTATAATCTCTTTATGGGCCATGCTTTCCCTAGTGTAAACTGAAATAATAACACCTATTCTGTGGGTTTTAAGAAGATTAAATTAGGGCTGGAGAAACGGCTTAGTGGTTAAGCTGCTTGCCTACAATGCCAAAGTACCCAGGTTCAATTCCCCAGAACCCACGTAAGCCAGATGCACAAGGGGGCACACGTATCTGGAGTTCTTTTGTAGCAACTAGAGGTCCTGGCCAATCTCTCTCTCTCTCTCTCCCCCTCCCTCCATGCCTATTTTTCTCTCAAATAAAGAAATAAAAAGTAAATTTTTTTAAAGATTAAATTATAGCCAGGCATGGTGACACATGCCTTTAATCCTAGCACTCAGGAGGCAGTGGTAGGAGGATCGCTGTGAATTAAAGACCTCCCTGAGAGTAAATAGTGAGTTCCAGGTCAGTCTGGGCTAGAGCGAGACTCTATCTCAAGGAATAAGAAGAAGGAGGAGAAGGAGAAGAAGAAGAAAGAAGAAGGAGGAGGAGGAGGAGGAGAAGAAGAAGAAGAGAAGAGGAGGAGGAGGAGGAGGAGAAGAAGAAGAAGAGAAGAGGAGGAGGAGGAGGAGGAGGAGAATATTTAATCAGTTAGTATGTAAACTTGAGCCTGGCTTATAGCTTTAATCATTGTCTGAGGAAATGAGGGTGGCCCCTTTGGTTCATCCACTTTGGGGGCAGGAGAATTTTCTCCTGAACCTTTCTCAATCAAGCCCACTTCCTATGGGAAGTAAAGCTGCTAGCAAGACTCAGATATGAGGGTAAGTCCAGTGGAAGAGGTATGGGAAAGCAGGACATCTAATTTTTGTATTTTAGAGTAGAATGCAGACAGACAAGTAATTTGTAGAAATATCATGCATTTTGCAATGATAAATATATATAGCTACTCTGTCTCCTCTAATACTCTTGGCCACCCACATAATAGTTATGAGAAAACTTTACATGGGGCCTCGAGAGATGGCTTGGAGGTTAAGGCACTTGCCTGAAAAGCAAAGGACCCAGGTTCGATTCCCCAGGGCGCACGTAAGTCAGATGCACAAGGTGACGCATGCATCTGGAGTTTGTTTGCAGTGGCTGGAGCCCCTGGCACGCCCATTCTCTCTCTCAAATAAATAAAATATTAAATATTAAAAAGAAGGGCTGGAGAGATGGCTTAGTGGTTATGGTGCTTGCCTGCAAAGCCAAAGGACCTCGGTTTGATTCCCTAGGACCCATGTAAGCCAGATGTACAAGGTGGCGCATGCATTTGGAGTTTGTTTGCAAACTGGTGCGTCCATTCTCTCCCTCTTTCTCTCCCTCTCTCTCTCCCTCTCTCTCTCCCTCTCTCCCCCTCCCTCCCTCTCTCAAATAAATAAATAAAATAAAGAAAAGAAAACTTTACACGGGAGATGACTGGTAAGAGAGTCTCACAACGGGTTAGGGACAGAACTAGAGTTTGCACCCCTCCTTGACTCAGTGCTGGGTCCAAGGCATATGCTACAGGTATGCGTCCAGAGCAGAGAATTTCAACACAGCGAGTCAGGAGCCAAGCCTGAGGTTTCCTTAGGACACAGAGGTTTCCTAACAAAAAGCAGGCTGGTCTGGTTCTGTAAGCCTATTGCAAAACCTCCATGCTGAGTCACTGAATCGGCGTCCCTGAAGCTTGTGGAAGCTACCTGATCACTCCCACCCCCTTCAGGAAGTTCAACGCTAAACATGTGACACTGAAAACAAGGAGAAAAAAAAAAAAAAAAAAACAGCCAGTACCTCAAGCTGAAATTATTTTCCTCTAGCGTTGACACAAAAGGATATGGGACAAGAGGCCCAGGTGACACCAAGACAAAGAGAAATAAACTTCAGATGGGCTGAGACTGAGGAAAAGCCAAAGCATTCCTTTTTAGCTCCCACCCCTACACTGCAGAACAACCTTCCTTCCTTCCTCTTTTCTGTAGGACAAAAAAAGAAAATCTCACTGGTTTGGAGCTTGGGGCTCTCTCTCTGTCTGCTCTACCGCCTAGCATTCTCAACTTACTAAAGGTCTCTGTTGCAGTCCGGTTCGCATTGCTGGTAGAAATCACCCAACCAAGAGCAGCTTCAGGGAAAAAGAGATTTATTTTGGCTTACAGGCTCGAGGGGAAGCTCCACGATGGCAGGGGAAAACGATGGCATGAGCAGAGGGTGGACATCACCCCCTGGCCAATAGAAGGTGGACCACAGCAACAGGAGGGTGTGCCAAACACTGGCAAGGGGAAACTGGCTTTAATACCCATAAACCTGCCCCCAACAATACACTCCCTCCAGGGGGCATTAATTCCCATATATCCATCAGCTGGGGAGCTAGCATTCACAACACCTAAGTTTATGGGGGACACCTGAATCAAACCACCACAGTCTCCTTGCTCGTACCAGACGGGTGTGCTGTTTCCAGACTCAGCCTCACAAGGTTCAGGCTCTGTCCTTTTGCTCCCCAAATCTTACATTTGAACTACCCCTAGGAAAAGTGTGGCTTCTTTTGACAAGCCCAGCTGTCCTCCAATTTATTAGGTGATAAATAAATCATATACTCCTGATATGTCCCTTAAGAGCCTTTCTCCCTTTCTTTCTTTCTTTCTTTCTTTCTTTCTTTCTTTCTTTCTTTCTTTCTTTCTTTTTTAATTATTTGAGAGAGGGAAAGAGGCAGACAGACAGAGAGAGAGAGAGAGAGAGAGAGAGAGAGAATAGGTGCACCAGGGTCTCCAGCTGCTGCAAACAAACTCCAGACACCTTGTATCTGGCTTACGTGGGTCCTGGGGAATGGAACCAAGGTCCTTTGGCTTTGCAGGCAAATGCCTTAACTGTTAACCCCTCTCCCCAGCCCCCCTTAACAGCATTTCTATTGCTGGTTTTATATAAACACTTTGTTGTTAGCTTTTCACAGGCTCATATCTTGCCTCTCCAAACATGAGAAGCCGGGTAGCAAGAGCTATGTTAAGTTCTCATTGTATTGCCACACTGTCTTACACAATGTCTGATACCTGGTAGATCTTAATCAAGATTGCAAGGGTTCGTTTTGAAGATGGGCCAATTTTCTCCTTCTACCTGTCTGGCAGTATTAAAAGTATCCTGAGCAGATAGTAAGGAATTTGGTGGTATTTTCTATCATATTATACCTGAAGTTTAGCATTTCAAAAAAAAAACAAATTCTCAGTTGACTCACTGGAAAGGAGGGAAACAAACATTTGTTTAGAACCAACAGTGTATCAGGCACCATACTGGGACATACTTGGACCACTGGAAGAAATTGAGCTAACAGGATCCAAGCAGGGAAGTCCCTGTGTTGGTCTGTTGTGGTTTCTAAAATAGCACCACAGATGGGTAATTAATAAAAACAACCAATCAGCATTTTATTTCTCAGGACTCAGGAGGCGAAGAAATCAAAAATCAAAGTACTGGGCTGGAGAGATGGTTTAGCGGTTAAGCCGTTTGCCTGCAAAGTCAAAGGACCTCTGTCCGATTCCCCAGGACCCACGTAAGCCAGATGCACAAAGTGGCGCATGTGTCTGGAGTTTGTTTGCAGTGGCTGGAGGCCCTGGTGCGCCCATTCCCTCTCTCTCTGTCTCTTTCTTTCTCAATCCCTGTGTCTTTCTCTCTCTCAAACAAATAATAAAACTTTTTTTTAAAATGAAAGTACTGACAGGTTCAATAGCCTGCATGTTCCGGAGGGGAGGGATGTGGGATCCTCACATGTCAGAAGCCAAAAAGGCCAAGTGAGCCAACACTATGTGGAACCTCTTCTTCCTTCATCTTTGTTAGTTTGTTTGTTTGCTTGCTTGCTTGTTTTTTGTTTTGTTTTGTTTTTTCAAGGTAGGATCTCACTCTAGTCCACAATGACTTAGAATTCACTGTGTAGTCCCAGGATGGCCTCGAACTCATGACAATCCTCCTACCTCTGCCTCCCAGGTGCTGGGATTAAAGGTGTACACCACCACGCCCGGCTACCACATCTCAATTTTTTTTTTAATTTTTTTTGTTCATTTTTTATTTATTTATTTGAGAGCGGCAGACATAGAGAGAAAGACAGATAGAGAGAGAGAGAGAGAGAATGGGCGCGCCAGGGCTTCCAGCCTCTGCAAACGAACTCCAGACGCGTGCGCCCCCTTGTGCATCTGGCTAACGTGGGACCTGGGGAACCGAGCCTCGAACCGGGGTCCTTAGGCTTCACAGGCAAGTGCTTAACCGCTAAGCCATCTCTCCAGCCCCACATCTCAATTTTTGAGAAAGTTTCTGTCGTTGAACCTAGAGCTCTCTGATTCAGCTACGGTGCCTAGACAGTGAGCCCTAGGGATCTGCCTGTCCCCATCCCCCTCAACACTAGGATTACGGGCTTGGGCCTCTGTGGGTGGGTACTGATGATCTGAAACCAGGTCTTCATGCTGGCACAGTACTGCACAGGCTGAGGCATCTCCCTAGACCCCTGTAAAGACCCACACTTCTGATACTATAACAACACAACAGCTAAATTTTGGAAGAGACACGTGGCTCCTGGCCGCCCTGGGGTCGCTGCTGCTTGGTTTCCCATAGGCGTCCAGGCAACTACGAAGCAGGGTCTTGAGTGGCCGTGAGTGCGATGGGAAGAAACAGCCGGGAGGCTGTGTCAGAGGACAGACAGCTTGTTTATTTGTTGGGGGAACGGGCTTATAAGCGTTCATGTACTGGCTGGGAAAAGGTAAGGGTCACAGGGGGATTGGCTGTGTGAAGGCTGCTGGCTGATACCTCATTAACATATAGGGACCTTCCAGGTGAGCAGTAAAAGGTCACATGTCCACAGAGAAACCAAATCCTAAGTGTGATCAGGATGTCCAGGTGCCCCAGGTGAAGGGAGAGAGCAGGGGACCCCTCCTGCTGGTCTCAAGGCAAGATTGTCGGGGTCTAGGCCGAGGTCCCTTAGCCGTACCTGACAGCTCAGGTCTACTTTAGCCTCTGGTGGCTGGGGGCCCCTAACTGTGCCCAACAGAGACACATTCAAGCCACAGCAGTTCCTAAAAGCCTGGACTCCGTTTCCCCAGTGTCCTCCAAACAACTACAACAACAAAACACCTCCCTTTTTATTCATAAACAGCTTCAAGAGGAAGTAGAAGGAGATCAGGTTAATACAGAGGCTTCTCCAGCCATAAAATACAGTGAAAACTGGAAACGGGACATAGATGCATCAACACATTCTCTGACGGCATAAGCAGTCACTTTTCCACTCGGGAAATGGAAGCCATATTGAGGGAATGCAGCCAGATATCTTATTTCTAGCAGTTATCTTGGCCACTTGGCACTGCAGATCTTGGCCAAAGTGGCCTGGATCGTGCACTCAGAAGCCACTGTTGTCAATCCTAAGAGGATTTCTTCCCAGTGAAATACTGACTGTAGCTCCTGGGCTACCTGGGTCGAGTTAGAATCTTGATAACATATGTTTAAAGATTCCAAAGAGCGGGCTGGAGAGATGGTTTAGCGGTTAAGCGCTTGCCTGTGAAGCCTAAGGACCCCGGTTTGAGGCTCGGTTCCCCAGGTCCCACGTTAGCCAGATGCACAAGGGGGCGCATGCATCTGGATTTCGTTTGCAGAGGCTGGAAGCCCTGGCGAACCCATTCTCTCTCTCTCCCTCTATCTGTCTTTCTCTCTATGTCTGTCGCTCTCAAATAAATAAATAAATAAATAAAATTAAAAAAAAAAAAAAAGATTCCAAAGAGCCAAGGGTAACCCACACCTTTAGTCTCAGCACTCAAGGTTGAGTTGGGAGGTTGAAGTAGCGTGGCTGGAAGTTTGAGGCCAGCCTGATACTATATAGCAAATTCCAGGTCAACCTGGGCTAGAGTGAGACCCTACCTCGCAAAACCAAAAGGAATAATAAATAGGGCTGGAGAGATGGCTTGGCAGTTGAGGTGCTTGCTGGCAAAGCCAAAGGATCCAGGTTCGATCCCCCGGTACCCACGTAAAGGCAGATGCGCAAGGAGGCGCACGCATCTGGAGTTCGTTTGCAGTGGCTGGAGGCCCTGGTGCGCCCATGCTCTCTATCTGCCTCTTTCTCAGTTCTCTCAAACAAATAAGTGAAATAAAGATAAATAAATAAACAAATCAAGATTCCAAAGAAATGTTCACGAAAGCCACAGTTGAGAAGCCCTGACCTTTGGCACTGATGTCTTAGCAGATCGGAAGGAAGCTGATTCTGACTATCATCTTCATGCCCAGGCTTAACCAACCCCGGCCTCAGGCCATTCCGCTTTGCAGGTGGTGGGGAAGCCAATGGATTATGACAAGTCAACTCCCCTGCTCTGTCTACTGGTCCCTGCTTTCATCTCAAACGCAGGCTCCTCTTCCTAACCACGAGCTCATCCTCAGCCTGCTGATACTTCTCTGTGTGTCCCTGTTGTGAGCCAGCACTGGCCAGGGCACACTCACCCTCTACCCTGTAGCATGCATCCTCCTAGAGTTCAGGTCTTAAGTGTCTCCCACAGGGCATATGGATGGGCACAGTCCTCACCAAGACACTTCTGGAAATTGATGGAACCCACAGGAGGTGGCGCCCAACAGAAGGAAGTTGGATCAGGTGACATGCCATTAAAGGGAATGGTTGGGGGGATCCTGGCCCCTTCATCTTCTTCTTTCTTTTCTTTTGCTTTTTGAACCATATGGTGTCTTACTGTTCCCACTGATGCCATCAGATGCTGGGGAGCAGTGGATCCAATCAGATCAACCAGTCACTGACTGTAACCTCAAAAACTATGAGCCAAAGTACAATTTTTCTCTTTATAACCTGAACTGTTATTTTTTTGTGGGATATTTTGGGGGGAGGTCTTTTATTTATTTATTTATTTTTTTGGTTTTTCAAGGTAGGGTCCTGCTTTAGCCCAGGCTGACCTGGAATTTACTATGTACTCTCAGAGTGGCCTTGAACTCGTGGCGATCCTCCTACCTCTGCCTCCATCTCATGTATTTGATAAAGCAATTGAATGCTGTTTAGCACACAGGCCCTCAGATGTGCATAAAATCGTAGACTCTCTGGAGGCATAAGCTATTCTTTGTAATTTTTTTTTTATTTATTTATTTGAGAGTGACAGACACAGAGAGAAAGACAGATAGAGGGAGAGAGAGAGAATGGGTGAGCCAGGGCTTCCAGCCTCTGCAAACGAACTCCAGACGCATGCGCCTCCTTGTGCATCTGGCTAACGTGGGACCTGGGGAACCGAGCCTCGAACCGGGGTCCTTAGGCTTCACAGGCAAGCGCTTTAACCACTAAGCCATCTCTCCAGCCCTCTTTTTCTTTTTAAGACACTTTTTTTAACTTTATTTTTTTATTTTTTATTTTTTTGGAAGTAGGGTTGCACTCTAGTCCAGGCTGACCTGGAATTCACTATTTAGGCTGGCCTCAAACTCATAGTGATCCTCCTACCTCTGCCTCTGGAGTGCTGGGATTAAAGGCGTGTGTCACCTATTTCTTTATTTTTGAGAGAGAAACAGAGAGAGGGAGAGAGAAAATGGGCCAGGGCCTTCAACCACTGCAAACTAAATCCAGACACATGTGCCCCTTGTGCATCTGGCTTATGTGGGTCCTGGGGAATTGAACCAAGGTCCTTTGCAGGCAAATGCTTTAACCGCTAAGCCATCCCTCCAGCCTCATTCTTTGTAATTCCTTATGCCATGACAGAAATGAGTGTGGAATGATGTGCATACAGTGGAAGAAGAAAGGGGCTGAGACAAGTAGGAATGAATTCTTAGTCAACAACTAGTTGCTACCCTTCTATCATGAAGCTAGTAGAGAAGTAATGACTAAGTAAACCAAAGAAATTATTTCCTAGAGTGGCAAATGCAATAAAAAATAATAAAGCACTGGGCTAGAGGGATGGCTTAGCAGTTAAGGCATTTTCCTGCAAAGCCAAAGGACCTTGGTTCAATTCCCCAGGATCCACATTAGCCAGATGCTCAAGGGAGTGCACAAGTCTGGAGTTCATTTGCAGTAGCTGGAGGCCCTGGCGCACCCATTCTCTTCCCTCTCTCTGCCTTTTTCTCTTTCTCTCTCAAATAAATAATAAAGCTTAAAAAATAATAATGATAATAATAAAAAGCATGAAGTTGGGCTTGGTGGCCCAAGCCTTTAATCCCAGCACTCGGGAGGCAGAGGTAGGAGGATCGCTGTGAGTTCAAGGCTACTCTGAGACTACATAGTGAATTTCAGATTAGCCTGGAGTACAGTGAGATCCTACCTCAAAATAAAATAAATAAAATAATAAAGCAAGTTAAATAGATGGGAAGTAGATGAACAAATAAAAGAATGAATACGTTTATCAAATTTCTGCTAAATGTAAGCGACACAGATATTGATGCTCACCTAGGATTTTCCCCACCATATTGTACAAAAACAAGAGACAGCCACTAACTGCCTAAATTAGCTAAAATACCACAGCCTGGGTGGATTAAATAACCAAAATTGATTGCCTCCCTGTGGTTCTGAAGGGCCAGACGTCTGACAGCCAAGTGTCAGCGAAGTTGGATCCTCTGAAGACCATGAGGAGAAGATCTGCTCCTGTCTCTCCTAAGCTTGTAGATGGTGGTCTTTTCCTACTGGTGCAAGACCTTAGGATCCAGAAGGTGTCTCTTCAGGCCTGTGAGCCCCAACTTTTGAGTCTTATTCTATTTAGCCAAGAATTGATAAAATGGACTCCAAGAAGGGTAAATTATGAATTATTAAGTTTATTTAGGAAGAGGACATGAGTTATGAGGTTTATTGTAGGTGGGGTTAAGATTGAGGGAGGAGGATAGTTGAAAACCTCAAACCAGAGAATTAAGATCCAGAGAGGAGGGTAGCTAAAAAAACTTAAGCCAGGCCTGGAGAGATGGCTTAGCGGTTAAGGCACTTGTTTGTGAAGCCTAAGGACCCAGGTTCGATTCTCCAGGTCCCACATAAGCCAGATGGACATGGTTGTGCATGCATCTGCAGTTTGTTTTCAGTAGCCAGAGGTCCTGGCATGCCCATTCTCACTCAGGCTCTCTCATTCTCTCTCTCTCTCTCCTTCCCCCTCTCTGTCTCTAATGAATAAATAAATCACAAAACAAATTTAAAAAAAAAACTTAAGCCAGAGGAGAATTAAGATCGGGGGGGGGAGGGGGGGCTGGAGAGATTGCTTAGTGGTTAAGGCACCTGCCTGCAAAGCCAAAGAACCCAGGTTCAATTTCCTAGGACCCTCATAAGGCAGATGCACAAGGTGGCCCATCCATCTGGCATTCATTTGCAGTGGCTGGAGGCCCTGGTGTGCCTATTCTCTGTCTCTCTCTCTCATAAATAATAAAATGTTTTTATTTTATTTTTATTTATTTATTGGAGAGATATAGAAATAGGCAGGTTAGGAAAGAGAGAGAATGGGTGCACCACAGCCTCCAGCCACTACAAACCCTAGATGCATGCACCCCCTTGTGCATCTGGCTTATGTGGGTCCTGGGGAATTGAACCTGGGTCCTTTGGCTTTGCAGGCAAGTGCCTTCCTTAACTGCTAAGACATCTCTCCAGCCCATAAACTTTTTTAAAAGATAAAAGATCCAGGGACACTATCAAGCCTGGCTCTATAAATTGATTTATCTCAGGTATTTGATAAAGCGATTGGATGCTGTTTAGCACACAGGCCCTCAGATGTGCATAAAGTCACAGACTCTCTGTGCTGAAGACTCAAGTCAGAGGAGAATTCTCCTCCTTGCTCCGTGGGAAAGGGAGAGGGGGTGGGGTTCCCCAGAGGGGTCCCCGCTCAGGGCTGTCTACGCGACCCCAAGAACACTCACGCAGGATGCTCTCAATGCAAACCGCACGAGGTTTATTGAATCCGATGCATCGGGGCTCAACACAGATTCCTCTCGCAGGAGGGGTGAAGAGCCCCTAGCAAGGGGTTTGGTCAGCTTATAAAGGCTAAAACCACAGGTATGCAGAGTCATAGGGGCTTTCCAGCCATGGGTCCCTCTGATTGGGTGGGGCCCACGGGGTGGGCTCGTGTGGGTCCCTCTGATTGGGTAGGGCGTACAAAAGGTCAGGTCCTCATGGTATACTTTTTACAAAATGGAGGCAGTTGCAAAATGGCAGTTCTGTGGTTCAGTGCAGCAGCAAGCAAGCCATATTACAGAAGCTTAAAAAGGCAGGTGAGCAGAGCAGCTAGAAAACAGGACAGCAGAAATAGGGCAACTTTTATCCTTTCAAGGGGAGATGGGGACCATCGGCAATCACAGAGGAACCTGCACCCACACGTGAAAGACAAGCACGAGACCCAAAAGTTTCCCTCCAAATAAAAGACCAGAGATTAAGGAATAGTGAAAGACGTAGAGATTAAAGAAAAAAATCATACATGGCCCATGGCCGGGCGTGGTGGTGCAGCCTTTGATCCCAGCACTCAGGAGGCAGAGGTAGGAGGATGGCCAGGAGTTCGAGACCGCCCTAAGGCTCCATAGTGAATTCCAGGTCAGCCTGGGCTAGAGTGAGACCCTACCTCGAATAACCAAAAAAGAAAAATAAAATCAAAGTGAGAAAGCACCCTAAAGCATGACACAGACAGAAAGCAAGCAGGAAAATAACCAGGCTGAGAGAAGCGCTAACCACTCCCCAGCCAGACAGAGAACTGAGCGACAGACTTAAGCACGTGTCCAGCTCACAAGGAAGAGAGAGAACTAGCCCCTCATTTATATGGATCAGACATCCAATGAGGATGAGCCTTGTTATTAGTCTCAAGTGAGTAAGGAAAGACGTGATTAGTCCCATGAGTTCAAGGGGCTGACCCAGAGAAGCTGAGCTGAGGAATAAGAAGGAAGTTCCTGGGCTGGAGAGATGACTGAGCAGAAAGCATAAGGACCCAGGTTCGATTCCACATGTCTCAGGTAAGCCAGGTGCACAAGGTGGCGCATGCGCCTGGAGTTTGTTTTGCACTGGCGAGAGGCCCTGGCGCAACCATTCTCTCCCTCTGTCTCTAAAATAAATCTTTTTTTTTTTAATTATTTATTTATTTATTTATTTGTGAGCGACAGACACAGAAAGACAGATAGAGGGAGAGAGAGAGAGAATGGGCGCGCCGGGGCTTCCAGCCTCTGCTAACGAACTCCAGACGCGTGCGCCCCCTTGAGCATCTGGCTAACGTGGGATCTGGGGAACCGAGCCTCGAACCGGGGTCCTTAGGCTTCACAGGCAAGCGCTTAACCACTAAGCCATCTCTCCAGCCCATCTAAAATAAATCTTAAAGTCGGGTGTAGTGGCGCTCGCCTTTAATCCCAGCACTCAGGAGGCAAAGGTAGGACAATCGCAGTGAGTTCAAGGCCACCCTGAGACGACATAGTTAATTCCAGGTCAGCCTGGGCCATAGTGAGACCCTACCACAAAAAAAAACAATAAATAAATAAAAATAAAAAAAAAGAAGGATGTTCCTGATGGAAGTGTCTCTGGTTTTGAGTTCCAGTTTTGCCAGGATGAGCAGTATGACATCTCCTTATTCCTTTTGGACTTCTGTCCCTTATTTAACTATCCCACTAAAGCTATCTTCCTCCTGTTTCTCCTTCACTCCGCCACTTCATACTGTCTTCCTTCTCCAGGATGGATCACTAGGGCCATGCCTGACACTTGGAAGACACGTCATGATCAGTCAAGTTAGATGATTGAATTCACTTTAGTCCAAGAAAACTCAGGGCAAAGGGTGAAGCTGAGAGAAGAAAGGCCCGTAGCCTGCAGCAGTTCCTGGAACTCTCTGAGTCAGAGGAAATTATATTTCTCTGACACAGCCTGACTCTGGATTTCTTAATTAGGGGTATTTTGCATGATGAGAGGAGACTTGTTTCTGAATAGTCATTGCTCTCCTCCTCCCGAAGCCATGGCCCACTGCTTCTGACATAAGAATTATCTCTATAGCAACTACGAGCCCTGGGATTTGGCTCCCAGGATGGCAGTGAGCAGCGGGTGCCCCAGACTCCTCACCAATGTGCATGGGCACAGGACAGCCCAGATCTCGGCTTCTCCTTGCCAAGGATGGCAGAGGCAACAAAAGAACTTTCAGCCAAAGGTCTTTCCACCTTCAAGATATACTTTCTTTCAGGCCGGGGAGATGGCTCAGTGGTTAAAGGTGCTCGCTTACAAAGCACAGTGGCCTGGGTTTGATTCCCCAGTACCCACGTAAAGCAAGATGCACAGTGGCACATGCCTCTGGAGTTCATTGGTAGTGGCAAGAGGCCCTGGCACATGTGGTCTCTCTCTGTATTTCTCTCTATCACAACTATATAAATGAAAGTATTTATATATATGTGTGTGTGTGTGTGTGTGTGTGTGTACACACATATATACTGCTGGGCATGATGGTGCATGCCTTTAATCCCAGCACTTAGGAAGCAGAGGTAGGAGGATTGCCGTGAGTTCAAGGCCACCCTGAGACTACATTGTGAATTCCAGGTCCGCCTGGGCTACAGTGAGACCCTACCTCAAAAAAAAATAATAATAATAATTAATATAGGTTTTATTTTTTTCTTTTAGCAAAGGTACCATAAGTCCCACAGTAACTGGATACCCTGCCTGCAATCCTTGGACCAATTGTGAGAAACTCAACACCTAATAGAACCGAGAGAGCTCACCCGCGGATGTGAAAGGGTAAGGGCGTTAGCCCAGTGTAACCTGGTGTTTCTTTCCACGGTGGGGTTCACTGTGAGCTGTCACGGTCCCTGTGACAGTGCATTCACAGTCGGTCAGTGCAGCCAGCAGAGATGCTCGACATGGGCCACACAGAGGCCCCCCAAAAGCACACTTCCTGGGTTGTCTTCCATCACTGAGAACCTGAACCAAGATTCCCCACAGTGACTTCTCCAGGGCGGGCGGTGATCATGAACCCTCCCTTTGTAGGTATAAGCAGAATAAAAAGTCAATAAATGGGGGCTGGAGAGATGGCTTAGCGGTTAAGCGCTTGCCTGTGAAGCCTAAGGACCCCGGTTCGAAGCTCGGTTCCCCAGGTCCCACGTTAGCCAGATGCACAAGGGGGCGCACGCGTCTGGAGTTCGTTTGCAGAGGCTGGAAGCCCTGGCGCGCCCATTCTCTCTCTCTCCCTCTATCTGTCTTTCTCTCTGTGTCTGTCGCTCTCAAATAAATAAATAAATTAATTTAAAAAAAAAAAGTCAGTAAACCCCAGGGAGAGGTCTTCTTGCTTCTTCTTCTGCCAACTACAGCCCACTTCAGATGTCTAGAACCACCAGATAGGGTTCCGGTCAAAAGCCCAAGACTCACTTTTGGAAGATGATCCACATCCGCTGCAACTCCAGACAACATCCAGAAAGGGCGTTTTTCTCTCTCTCCTCCCCGTGAACTTGGCTATAGTGTTTGGAATGGAAAGTTTTCCCCATAGCCTCATGTGACTTGTGATTAAGCCTCAAAGTTAATTCCCAGTTGGTGGAGCCTTGCTGGAGACAGTGTGTCACTGGGTGTGGCCTTGAGCTTTATTAGTCCATGGAGTGGTCAAAAGCAGCTCACTCTTGCTGCTTCCTCCCAGCTGATGTGACAAGATGCGATGTACAGCTTCTGCTCATGCCATACTTTCCCTGCAATGAGGAAATTCTCCCTCCAAACGGAAACAACCTTTTTATTTTAACATTGGCTCCTTTTTTTTTTTTTTTTTTTTTTGGTCTTTGGAAGTAGGGTCTCACTCTACCCCAGGCTGACCTGGAATTCACTATGTAGTCTCAGGGTGGTCTTGAACTCACGCAGTCCTCCTACCTCTGCCTCCCAAGTGCTGGGATTAAAGGCGTGCGCCACCACGACCAGCAACATCAGCTGCTTCTGGTCAGGTGTTTTGTCCCCAGCAATAGAAGGTGACTGCTGCCACTGGCCATAGCTGGTAATTTTCCATTCCAATGCTATCCCTTGGAGCTTATTGCTTTGGATTCCATCTGATAGCAATTCAGCAGGCAGCAAGGGCAGCAGGTAACCCCAAGAAAGGACGTTCTGTTCTCAATTCTAACAGGAATTGCCTTAGGTAGAGGTTCCATTGATTCAGATTTCAATAAGACCACAATGCTAGTTTTCTAAGAGAAGATTATGTTATTCTTGTTGTTGTTGTTTTTCTTTTATTTATTTATTTTTTTATATTTTTTTTTTGTTCATTTTTTTATTTATTTATCTGAGAGTGACAGACACAGAGAGAAAGACAGGTAGAGGGAGAGAGAGAGAATGGACGCGCCAGGGCTTCCAGCCTCTGCAAACGAACTCCAGACGCGTGCGCCCCCTTGTGCATCTGGCTAACGTGGGACCTGGGGAACCAAGCCTCAAACCTGGGTCCTTAGGCTTCACAGGCAAGCGCTTAACCGCTAAGCCATCTCTCCAGCCCTCTTTTATTTATTTTTGAGAGCAACAGACAGAAAGAAGCAGATAGACAGAGAGAATGAACACGCCAGGGCCTCCAGCCACTGCATGTGCCCCTTTGTGCATCTGGCTTACATGGGTCCTGGGGAATCCAGCCTTGAACCAGGCTCTTTAGGCTTCATAGGCAAGCTCTTAACCACTAAGACATTTCTCCAGCCCATGTTACATTTTAAACAGATTTTTTAAAATATATTTTATTTATTTGAGAGAGAGAAAGAGGTAGAGAGAGAGAGAGAGAAAGAATGGGCACACCAGGGCCCCCAGCCAAAGGAACTCCAGATGTGTGCTTCCCCTTGTGCATCTGGCTTATGTGGGTCCTTGAGAATTGAACCAGGATCCTTTGGCTTTGCAGGCAAATGCCTTAGCTGCTATGCCATCTCTCTAGCCCCGAAGTTACTTTTTTAAAAATATTTTATTTGAAAAGGCAGAGAGAGAGAGAGAGAGAGGGAGAGAGAATGGGAGCAACAGGGCCTCCAGCTGCCACAGACAAACTCCAGATGCATGCACCACCTTGTACATTTGTCTTACATGGGTTCTGGGGAATCGAACCTGGGTCCTTTTGCTTTGCAGGCAAGCACCTAACTGCTGAGCCATCTCTCCAGCCCTAATGTTACATTATTGTCTAGTAACACCTCATTAAGTTTGGCCTTCAAGAATTGCTTGCCCGTTCTGTTATGGTTAAATGGGAGGTCTGATTATTCTGCACAGCTGTGGTCTGATGTTACTAGTAACGTTTTCTATAACATGCATGCGCAGTCATTCTCTGAATTAAAATAATTGAAGCCTTTAATTCCAGCACTCAGGAGGCAGAGGTAGTAGGATTGCTGTGAGCTCAAGGCCACCCTGAGACTACATAGTGAATTGTAGGTCAGCGTGGGATGAAAAAAACAAACCAAAAATAAATAAAATAATTGAACAAAACATAAATTAAATATAGAACATGAATAAAAATTGTTTTTATCATTAAACAACTCTGTGATTTGACAATGAATGTACCATCTTGCACATGAAGTTGTAAAAGATTTTGTAGGATATTTTTGCTTTGTTTTTTTTCAAAGGAAGGTCTTGCTTTAGCCCTGGTTGACCTGGAATTTACTTTGTAGCCTCAGGCTGAACTCATGGTGATCCTCCTACCTCTGCCTCCCGGGTGCTGAGATTAAAGGTATGTGCCACTACACCCAGCTAGGTTTTTTTGTTGTTGTTGTTGTTGTTTTTAGCTTATTTTATTTTATTTATTTGAGAGAGAAAGGGAGGAAGAAATGCAAAGCCGGCTGTGGTGGCGCACGCCTTTCATCCCAGCACTCGGGAGGCAGAGGTAGGAGGATTGCTGTGAGTTTGAGGCCACCCTGAGACTCCATAGTGAATTCCAGGTCAGCCTAAACTAGAGTGAGACCCTACCTCAAAAAAAAAAAAAAAGAAAGAAAGAAAAGAAAGGCAGAGAGAGAGAGAGAATAGGCATGCCAGAACCTTCAGCTGCTGCAAATGAACTCCAGACACATGTGCCACCTTGTACATCTGGCTTACATGGGTCCTGGGGGAATCAACCTGCGATCTTTGGCTTTGTAAGCAAGCGTCTTGAGTGCTA
Organism: Jaculus jaculus; assembly: GCF_020740685.1. Taxonomy (NCBI): domain Eukaryota; kingdom Metazoa; phylum Chordata; class Mammalia; order Rodentia; family Dipodidae; genus Jaculus; species Jaculus jaculus. The sequence continues at coordinate 161,834,388 of NC_059105.1, forward strand.
AACCATCTCTCCAGCCCTGTATTGTTTGTTATTTAATGAGTCACTGTGGTTTGAAAGTGAAAGACAACCCCCCCCTCAACCCACCCACAGGCTCATCTATTTGGACACTTGGTCCCCAGCTGTTTGGGAAAGCCCGGAAACCTGTAGGAGGTGGAGGAAGTGGGTCATGGAGGGTGATCCACAGGTTTTATAGCTCACCCCCACTTCCCGTTTGCCCTCTCTTCCTGACAGGGATGCAGTGTGACCGGCTGACCTACTCCAGCTACTCCTGCGTCCCAGTGGACTGAACCCACTGGAACTGGAAGCCAAAACAAGCCCTTCCTTCAGCTGCTTCTTGTTAGGGCCCCTTGGTCACAGCAATGAGTAAAGTAACTCATTAAGTGATAATTTGCTTTTATAATCGTGTAAGCTGTGAACAGACCTGTGAGAGTAAGAGTTTATGCCTACATGTGTGTATGCGCACAGCATCTGCAGGAAAAGTCTGCAACATAACGCTTTTCTTTAAAATATGCCCATCTAAGAAAATGTCAGATGCGGGCTGGCGAGATGGCTTAGTGGTTAAGGCGCTCGCCTGAATAAGCCAAAGGACCTTGGCTCCATTCCCCAGGACCCACGGAAAACAGATGCACAAGCGGGTGCATGCATCTGGAGTTTGTTTGCAGTGGCTGGAGGCCCTGACGTGCCCATTCTCTCATAAATACAATATTAAAGAAAAATGCCAAACGTTACATGATTCCACTTAGGTTCTAGGGATATCAAGACCTAATAGAGACAGAAAGTAGAATAATGGCTTCCAGGGTCTGGAGTGGGGGGAGATTGTAGATTGGAGAGTTAATGCTGAATGGATGTGGAATATCATTATGGGAGCATAAAAAGTTTCTGGGGATAGATGGGAATGTCAAAAATGTGCATCTAGTGTGCTCCCCCTTGTGCTAAGGGGGGTCCTGGGGAATCGAGCCTTGAACCTGGGTCGTTAGGCTTCACAGGCAGGCACTTAACCGCTAAGCCATCTTCCCAGCCCCTCTTTAATTGCTTTTCACAGTGTAGGCCCATGCTCACTTCCCCCATGGGCTCCCAGGACACATGGATGTATCCATTTTCCCTTCCTCGGTGTGTGGACCCTCCCATGTTCCTGAATAAAACTTAATAATTATCCTTCTCAAAAAAAATGTGCATCTAGTTATTGGCATTGAACTTTACACTTCAAAATGGTTACAACGTGGCAACATTTCATGACATCTATGTTTTATTGCAATAAAAGAGGAATGTATATTACCCAACTATGAGAAACCCCAGCATAAGTTAAAAGTAGCTGAGGATCCTTCTAGAACTCCCCCCCCCTTTTTTTTTTTTTTACTCATACCTAGCTGCTTAAATTAGACCTTTCAGGTTTTAATATTCAGATAGTCAAGAGAGCTTTTAGGAAAGGGAACCAAGGGATTAGTGCATTTCTCCCTCACAGCCATTCACTCCTCTTGGTAAGGGGCCCCTTTTGAACCTTTTTTGCTGAAAGGCAGAAAGTGATCCCAGGTGGGAGACTCTGAATGAGAGAGCCCTCCACCCGCGAGCAAGAGTATTCACTGGAAACTCCATCCTTACCATGTCTTCATCATGATGTTATTGCACACCTGCCCTCCAATGAAAACCTTTCCTTCCAGAGAGAGGCTCGTCTGAGCAATCCCAGAGACCAAGGTACCTTCCAGCAAAAACAGAAGTACAGCTGAGAAAGGAGGTGCTCAAAGGGAAATTTTTTTAAGATTTATTTTTACTTATTTCCTAGAGAGAGGGAGAGAAAGAGAGAGACAGAGTCAGAGTGTGAGAATGGGCACACCAGGGCCTCCAGCCACTGCAAACAGACTCCGGACGCATGCGCCTCCTTGTGTGTCTGGCTTACGTGGGACCTGGGCCCAGAGGCTTCACAGGTATGTGCCTTAACTACTAAGCCACCTCTCCAGCCCCAGGAGATCTTTAAACTCTTCATATTCTTTTGCTCCTTTAGTTATTCCCAACAACACTAGCTGCTTTTATTTCCAGTGTGTAGAAGAGGTACTGACCTGAGAGATTGGCTTGCTTGACTCATTTGTCACACAGCTCCTAAGTAGCCAGGATGAAAGAACTTGATGTGGAGGGTCTGGTCTTTGCCCCTTCTGTTTCCTAATGCAACCGTTACCTGCTCTGTAACGACTCTATCTTGCTCCACGTCACCTGACTCATCCTACAGTACCTTCATTATATTCTGTAAAATCCCCTGGACATTTTCTCTTCACCCCATCTCTATCTCTCTCAGTAATATAAGAATTTGGCAGGCTGGAGGGATGGCTTAGAAGCTAAGGTATTTGCCTGCAAAGCGAATGGGCCCTGGTTCAATTCCCCAGGACCCACATGAGCCAGATGCACAAGGGGGCACATGTGTCTGGAGTTCGTTTGCAGTGGCTGGAGGCCCTGGCGTGCCCATTCTATGTCTCTCTCTCTCTTTCTCTTTCTCTCTCCCTCTTTCTCTGTAAAATAGATAAATGAAAATAAAATATTTTTTTTTAAAAAAGAATTTGGCAGTTGCTAAGGAACCTGGAAACCTGGAGTCCAGTGGGGAAACAGACTGACCAAGCACTCCTGGCTGGGCAGGGTAGGAGGCCAAGTCAGTGCCCTTCGGCACCCCACCGGGAATCAGCCGCGATCCACTGGTAAGACAACGCTTTCTCCACAATCTCCAGCGTGCTCGTGCGTCTAATCACAAAGCCACTCTGTAAGACCATCAGTCATGCTGCACCCTGTTCTTAGCAGACGAGTGCTTTTGCCTAGCCACGGGATCTGAAAAAGCTCTAAAACTCAGGTTGCAAGCAACTTCCATTTGTTCCTTCCCGGGAGAAGGTAAGCCAGTAAAAGCAAAGACAGCTGCTTTGTCTGCCATCTCTTCCGGAATTTGTTTCTTCTCTAAAAGACAATGCACCTCACCACCCTACCCCTGCTCTTCCTGCTTTAAAAAAATAATATTTATTTTTAGAGAGAGAATTGGAGAATTGGTGCACCAGGTCCTCAGCCACTGCAATCAATGCCAGATGCTTGCGCCACCTACTGGGCATGTGCGACCTTGCGCTTGCCTCACCTTTGTGTGTCTGGCTTACATGGGATCTGGAGAGTCGAACCTGGGTCCTTAGGCTTTGCAGGCAAGCACCTTAACCGCTAAGCCATCACTCCAATCCCTCTTCCTGCTTTTTGGGGTTCCTCCATCAATTCCTCTCCTCTACCTAGTTACATATACAGGTAACATTAATCATGGATTTTTAATTTTTTTATTTAGTTGTATTTGCAAGGAGAAAGAGAAAGAATGAGAATGGGCATGGCAGGGCCTCTTGCCACTGCAAATGAACTCCAGATACATGTGCCACCTTGTGCATCTATCTGGCTTTATGTGGGTCCTGGAGAATCAAACCTGGGCCATCAAGCTTGCAAGCAAGCACTTTAACCATTAAGCTAAATCTCCAATCCTCATCATGGATTTTTTTTTTTTTGAGCAATTCTTTACGCACTAGTATGAATTGATTTCTTGTATAATATTGCCTGTTTAATATATTCCAGACTTGGACCAATGTTCTCCAGTAGCCAGACTAGGAACTGGAAGAAGACAGAGGAGGTTATACTAAGTAACCTGCATTAGTGTGTCAATCTCATACCAAGAATGGAGCTCACATTCTTTAGGTCACTAGATGGCAATTATGCCCCTTTCCACTCTTGTGGTTGGCCCTAGATGGCAGGCTTGTCTCTAAAAGCACAGTGACCTGACTTTGGTCTCTTTCTGATGCAAGTGTTGGAGAAGTTCATAAACAACTCTTTGATTATAGCAACAATTGTCTGCTTTTAACTTTACTAGAAATATTTACAAAAGCACTCAGAGGATATAGCCATGTGGTAGCATGTGTGTTTATCATGAACAAGGCCCTGGGTTTGATTCCCACCATCACACACACACATGCCACTCAGAAAGACATTAAAAGTGGACAAGGAGAACTGTGATAGCTTAGTAGGTACATATCTGATGACACATTTATCCAGTGTTCAGTAAGGGCCTTTGCTCTGTGTGGTGGTTTGATTCAGGTGTCCACCCAGAAACTTAGGTGCTCTGAGTGCTAGGTCCCCAGCTGATGAAGATTTGGGGATTAACACCTCCTGGAGGCGGTGTATTGTTGGGGGCAGACTTATGGGTATTATAGCCAGCTTCCCCTTGCCAGTGCCCAGCACACTCTCCTGTTCCTGTTGTCCACCTGATGTTGGCCAGGAGGTCATGTCCACCCTCTGCTCATGCCATCGTTTCCCCCTGCCATTATGGAGCTTCTTCCTCAAGTCTGTAAACCAAAATGAACCTTTTTTTTCCCCCCACAAGCTGCTCTTGGTCGGGTGTTTTCTGCCAGCAATGCGAACCTGACTGCAACACTGCTTTCATGCCCTCTGGAAAACCTTGGTTGATAGAGTCGGCCTTCTTTGGAGCTGCTCTTTCTTCCTAGCATTTCCCTAAAGGATATTTTCCATTAAAAAAGTATCCCAAAGCCGGGCGTGGTGGCACACACCTTTAATCCCAGCACTTGGGAGGCAGAGGGAGGAGGATCAGCATGAGTTCGAGGCCACCCTGAGAATGCAGAGTGAATTCCAGGTCAGCCTGAGCTACAGTGAGACCCTACCTCGAAAAAGCAAAAAAAAAAAAAAAAAAATCCCAGGCCCTCCTCATCCACCTGGAAAAGTCCTAGCTCCCAGTCCTTCTTCCAGGAGGCCATGTCTAAGTCCTTTCCCACAGCTTATCCCCCACCTCCTTACCAACTGCAGCCAGCACGTGTCAGCCATGTGCCTGCATATTAGTGCAGTATTCCATTGTTATCTGCCCATATAGCTCTTTCTCACTAGACAGTAACTAAAGAGTGGGATAAGGTTTTCTTGAGACTCTCACACTGTCAAGTCCAATGAGCTACTACCACCTGGATAGCAGGTGGGGATTGAAAAGAGAAAAAAAAAAAAAAAAAGCCAGGCGTGGTGGCGCACACCTTTAATCCCAGCCCTTGGGAGGCAGAAGTAGGAGGATCGCTGTGAGTTCAAGGCCAGCCAGTGACTACATAATGAACTCCGAGTCAGCCTGAGACCCTGCCTCAGGGTAAAAACAAACAAACAAACACATCTGTTACCTTCTCTGAGGATCTGAGATATCCAGAACCAATCTTTGTTGAGCTACTGAACAACTTCACATCTCTCTTCTGCCCATCCTGGGGTCTAAAAGCTAATCATCATCATCATCATCATCATCACTGGATAAGGGACAACGTGCTGTTAGATGAGCACGTGACGGGGTATGATGTGTACAGTGGAATGCAATTACCTACATGTGTCTGGAGTCCTTTTGAGCATTAATCGGTTCCCTTTCTCTGTTTCCTTTCAAAGAATTGTCATACCACGGCAGCTTGGGACAAAGTTCAAGACAAAGGTCAAATGGATGAAGGCCAGATTCATTTGACATAAAGGTGTATTCCTTTCCAGCGGCAAGAAAATTGGGAGCTTAGAAAAGAATCTGGGGGCTGGAGAGATGCCTTAGTGGTTAAGGCACTTGCCTGCAAAGCCTAAGGACCCAGGTTCATTTCCCCAGTACCCACACAAGCCAGATGCACATGGTGGAACATGTGATCTGGAGTTTGTTTGCAGTGGCTAGAGGCCCACCATTCTCTCTCTGTCTTTCTCTCGTCTGCCTCTTCCTCTTAAATAAATAAATAAATAATTTTTAAGAAAAGAATCTGAGCCGGGCGTGGTGGCGCACTCCTTTAATCCCAGCACTCGGGAGGAAGAGGTAGGAGGACTGCCATGAGTTCGAGGCCACCCTGAGACTCCATAGTGAATTCCAGGTCATCCTGGGCTAGAGTGAGACTCTACCTCGAAAAACCAAAAAGAGAAAAGAAAAGAAAAGAAAAGAAAAGAAAAGAAAAGAAAAGAAAAGAAAAGAAAAGAAAAGAAAAGAAAAGAAAAGAAAAGAAAAGAAAAGGATCTGGACTCTGGGGTGTTCTCCATCTGCTTGTCCTCCTCCAGAACCCCACTATTTCTTGTCCTTGGGCCAGTTAATGCATGTTACCTGGGAACTTGTTGTTCCAAATATGCTCAGATCTACTGAATCACAATTTAAATTTTCACAAAATCCCCAGATGACTCACAGACACACTAGTGTACTAGAGAACTGAACTTGACCGCCTTTCGGCCATAGTATTTCACGGGGGTGGGGAGGAGTGATATCTGTGAACTCTGGAGAGCTCTTTGGGACCTCACTGAAATTAACCATGTTCTACACACTTCAGGCATTCAACGGAAAGCCCCTTGTGGTAATGCTGGGGTGTTAGAAGCCCTGAGACGTCTTCGAGATATTGAATTAAGCATTAAACCCCACCTGGTGGACACTCAGACTTCAGACTTGGGCTTCTGTCAGGAGAATATCATCTACAGTTACCAGCTGTGAAGACTTGAGGTCACTAGCAGAAAGATTTAGTGCATACAAAGCCAAATTAAACATTTCTTAGCCTCTCTACACCTATTGGGAGGAGGTTTCTTCCTGAGCGCATCAGACAACGCCAGGTGTGATGGCTCATGTCTGTAGTCAGCACTTGGAAGGCTGAGTCAGGAGAATTGGCATGAGTTCCAGGCCAGCCTTTGCTACCTAGTAAGTTTCAGGCCAAGCTGGGCTCTAGTATGAGACCCTGGCTCAAAACAAAACAAGCTTGCACCATACAAGTTCAAGAATTAGCAAGCTACTTAATATGATTTGTGTTGAGTATGGAGAAGCCTCATTATAGGACACTTGAATTATATTCAAGTCTGAAGTTAAGCCTGAGAAACCCTCAGAGCACTGGGCTAGCAAAGACGGCGCGTGACTCCAAACGAGGTAAGACATTTGGCGATAATAAGTATGGAAACCAAGCTGGGCGTGGTGATGCACACCTTCAATCCTGGCACTCAGGAGGCAGAGAGAGGAGGATCGCTGTGAGTTCGAGGCCACCCTGAGGCTACATAGTGAATTCTGGGCTAGAGTAAGACCCTACCTCGAAAAACCTAAATAAATAAATAAATAAATGGAATCCACCTATCCACCTGGGAAAGAATCCCAGGCCAGCCACGAACTTGTATAGATGGCCAATCTTTTTTTTTTTTTTTTTTTTTAATTTGAGAGTGACAGACACAGAGATAAAGGGAGAGAGAGAGAATGGGCGCGCCAGGGCTTCCAGCCTCTGCAAACGAACTCCAGATGCGTGCGCCCCCTTGTGCATCTGGCTAACGTGGGACCTGGGGAACCGAGCCTCGAACCAGGGTCCTTAGGCTTCACAGGCAAGCGCTTAACCGCTAAGCCATCTCTCCAGCCCTAGATGGCCAATCTTGACCAAATTCCCCCTGGTAGATGAACACCAACAAGGGCAAACAGCAGGTGGCAGCCTGGGAATTCAGCTGCCAGTGTGTGCCCAGCCATGTTTTGTGCGTTTTTTTCCCAAGGTAGGGTCTCACTCTGGCTCAGGCTGACCTGGAATTCACTATGAAGTCTCAGGATGGCCTCGAACTCACGGCGATCCTCCTACCTCTGCCTCCCAAGTGCTGGGATTAAAGGCGTGCACCACCACGCCTGGCTCTACTTTCATTTTTGTAGACCTCATTTTCTACTACTTCTTTATGCTTTCAGCAAATTTATGAAAGCGTTGCATTTCTCTTCCTTAGTGTGTTTCTTCCTACAAGAGCTCATTCTCTGCCCCGTGTTCTGCAGCACCAGATCTAGTTCATTTTCAAGGGCTTCTGACAAGATACTGGACTCCCTACGTTGCACTTTAGGCCTCAGAAGACTCCTCCATATTAAGATGGTTGGGGCAGGCGTGGTGGCGCACGCCTTTAATCCCAGCACTCAGGAAGCAGAGGTAGGAGGATCTCTGTGAGTTCAAGGCCACCCTGAGACTACATAGTGAATCCAAGGTCAGTCTGGACTACAGTGAGACCCCACCACACAAAAACCAAAAAAAAAAAAAAAAAAAGTAGAAGGAATTGGAACAGAAGACCTATTCTGTCCACAATGGCTCAATCTGATCCTGAGGACCCCAATATATAGTGAGCTTGTATCATTTACTTTGTCCCTAGATCTCCCCACCACCACCAGGTAGAGTCTCACTCTAGCCCGGACTGACCTGGAACGCTCTCTGTACTCCCAAGCTGGCCTTGAACTCACAGCAATTCTCCTACCTCTGCCTCCCGAGTGCTGGGATTGAAGGTGTGCGCCACCACGCCCAGCCCTTGTATCTTAGCATACAGGAAGCAATATTTCATCTCCTTTCTCCCTCATATGGCCCCAAAAGCACCTGTTTTTCCTCTATCTTTAAACGCATTGGCCTTTCCTTCCACAATGTGAAAGGCCAACAGTTGCTTATATAGAAGCCATTATTGGTTCATAAAGCACTCAGTGATAGTGTCCCCTGGCTGGAGAAATGGCTTAGTGGTTAAGGCACTTGCCTGCAAAGGTGAAGGATCTAGGTTCAGTTCCCCAGGACCCACGTTAGCCAGAGGCACAATGTGACGCATACCTCTGGAGTTCATTTGCAGTGGCTGGAGATCCTGGCATGCCCATTCTCTCCCTCTCACTTCATCGCACTCTCTACTTCTTCTCTTTCTCATAGATAAATAGAAATGTTTAAAAAAATAAATTATTCTGGGCGTGGTGGCGCATGCCTTTAATCCTAGCACTTGGGAGGCAGAGTTAGGAGAATAGCCATGAGTTCAAGGCCACCCTGAGACTACACAGTGAATTCCAGGTCAGCCTGGACTACAGTGAGATCCTACCTTGAAATTAAAAATAAAAAAGAAATTATTCTCTAACTAAAGTGGACAAGATATGCCATTAGCTATATATAATGCATAAGAAGATATGCTATACTCATTTATTTATATATAAATATATATATATTTGAATTTGTGGTTGAAATTTAAATATTTATTAATTTTGTGGTCACAGGCCTATAATTACATTTTTATTATTAGCTGTCACCACAAAAATTAGCCATAACCCCTTCACCCAAATACAGATATTTTTAATTCTCTGGCATTCCTACATGCCTTAAAATGACAACCCCCTCTGAATATAGCCTATGCTGTCTCAGGCCACACCTATGTGAAATAAGAGAGTCACAGTAATAGTAAAATTGGTATCTTTCTCACTCTGCTGTCATCCTCAGTTCTAGGAAATCTGACCCTACTCAAATCCTTCCCAAATACTTCCAGAAGTAATGAGTGGGGGTGAGGACAGGAGTGGTCTCACGTGTTTTCCCAAATAAAATCTTTCCAGTCATAAAGTGATTTATTGTATCCCTAAACGCCTCATAACCTGACAGCATTGACGGTAACTCCTGCACAACGCTGCACCCACACTGGCTCCTCCTGTGAACAGCAATAGGAGGTGCAGCTGAGTTCTTTTTTTATTATTACTGTATTTATTTATTTGAGAGAGAGAGAGAGAGTGTGTGTGTGCCAAGGTCTCCAATCACTTCAAACAGACTCCAGATGCATGGGCCACCTTGTGCATCTGGTTTACATGGGTACTGGGAATAGAACTTGGGTCCTTAGGCTTTGCAGGCAAGCGCCTTCACCACTAAGCCATCTCTCCAGCCCCACAACTGAGTTCTTTTCAGAGCGCCTACCCAGGTGAAACTGGAATTCTCCATGTGCTTTAGTATTGTTTTTCCGAGGTAGGGTCTCAGGTTAGCCCAGGTTGACATGGACTCGCTCAGTAGTCCCAGGCTGGCCTGAGATTCACGGTGATCCTTCCTGCCTCTGCCTCCCAAGTTCTGAGATTAAAGACGTGCGTCACTACGTTTGCCTCACTTTTGCCAACATCTGTATCTCGCTGGTAGATGCAGAAGCAGCTAGATTTGGAGCTATCAAAGGTCTCCAGCTCTCTGCGCAGGGTTGATGAATGTTTTGGAGGTTCCTGGAACTCCAACATGAGTCTCCCAGTCCTGGACTAAAGAACGAGAACCAGATCATGAGAATCACTCAGTGACCTGCCCCCCTGAACAGCTATGTGCAGTCACGGGGCTATCGAGACGCTTGCCACCTAGTGGCCCCATGGACACTGCCGCTCTTATGGGAAAGAGCATGCAAATGCTTCAATAAATCAATAGTTTTGAAATTCCGAAACTTCCAGCTCTAAAGATGAAAAGTTAGGGCTGAAGAGATGGCTTAGCGGTAAGGTTGCTTGCTTGCAAAGCCAAGGGATCCGGGTTCGATTTCTCAGTACCCACATAAAGCCAGATGTGCAAGGTGGTTGGTACAGGCATGGAGAGTTTGTTTGCAATAGCTGGAGGCCCTGGCGTACCCATCCTCTCTCTCATCTGCCTCTGTCTCTCTCTCTCAAATAAATAAAACGTAGAAGGTGAAAAGTTAAAAAGTAAAGTAGGCAAACAGAGATAGCTTGGTAAGCTGCGACTCCAGTTGGCTGGCATTATATACATACCATGCCTCTTTTCTAACAATACACCTAGCGCTCTGGGATCCTCACCTGTATGGAACTGTGTGAGCTCTCAAATTGAAACAAGGGAGTTGCTCCTCCCTTGAATTCACTATAGCAATGCGCCCCTTCCACTTTTTTGTTTTTGTTTTTGATTTTTTGGTTTATCAAGGTAGGGTTTCACTTTAGCTCAGGCTGACCTGGAATTCACTATGAAGTCTCAGGGTGGCCTCAAACTCATGGTGATCCTCCTACCTCTGCCTCCCAAGTGCTGGGATTAAATGCATGCACCATCACACCCGGCATCCCCCATTTCTTTTATTTATTTATTTATTTATTTATTTATTTATTTATTTATTTGAGAGAAAGAGAGAGAGTGAGATAATGGGTGCACCAAGGCCTCCAACCACTGCAAATGAACTCCAGACGCATGTGCCACCTTGTGCATCTGGCTTACGTGGGTCCTGGGGAATTGAACGGAGGTCCATTGGTTTTGCAGGCAAACACCTTAACCACTAAGCCATCTCTCCAGCCCCCCCTCCCATTTCTTTTTAAAGAATATTTTACTTATTTATTTTAGAGAGAGAGAGAGAGAGAGACAGAGAGAAGGGGAATGGGTTTTCCAGGGCCTCCAGCCACTGTGAAAAAACTCCAGATGCATGTGACATCATGTGCATCTGGCCTATGTGGGTACTAGGGAATTAAGCCTGGGTCCTAAGGCTTTGCAGGCAAGCACCTTCACTGCTAACTTCACTTCACCTCTCTCCAAACCACAATGTCCCATTTCTATTCAAACATGTCCAGAAACATCTGGGAATAAGAGGTAGGGGTCACTCTATCCTAAACCAGTTTTGGGTGCATGTACAATAAGTCAAACTATGTCCTCTGAGTGAACATTCATGGAGAATTCTATATTTACCATCCTATTAAGCATACATATGATTAAAATTAGATATACCACCCCCAAAACATTATAGACCATTGACAAGGCCCTTGGTTTCCCACCAGAAATACATGGTAAGACCCTATTGCTGAAGATTCCACATACTTGGGCTGCAAGGTCACTGAGAAATCCTGCTGGAACTGAGCTGATAACCTCCTTCATGTAGATCAGCTGACAGAAAGCTGGAAGAAGCCATTCTGCATGCAGTTCAATGGGAGAGAGAAATCACCAGTGAAGATACTCAACAGTGGACACTGCAAGCCTTACATTCAGCCAGCCAGGCCAAATGAGCCAACAGGTGCAATAGTGGCACGTCTGACATAGTGGAAACCAACTGCCCTCTAATTGGACTGGAGGCCCACTCCATGGGAGGGAATACATCCCTGATACTGAAAACTTAAAACAGGGGTAGTCATGAGCCCTAGGGGTGTAACGTCTGCTGCTGTCTGGCTAAATGTATACACTGTGCTCACCAAACTACCCAGTAAGCATTTCTCTTAATGTTCATACCCATATATTAATGTTACTCTCACTTTTGGTTAGAGAACATTCTCTTTTCAGATGGCAGTGATCTTGGGAAAACTTAGAAGGAAAACCATAGTGCTGGAAAGAAGTGACAGAGGAGTGCTCAGTACTGAAATATCTCTATCACACCTTCCAATTCTCAAGATTCCTTGCGGAAGAGGTGGTGGAAAGAATGTAAGAGCCAAAGGAAGGGTAGGTCTCCTTACAACGTGCTTCTCCAGATACAAAATGGCCTGGATATCCATGACCTCACAGTGCCTGACACTACCTACATAAGACCATCATAAGAGGAAGGAAAGATGAAGACATCAAAATAAAAGAGAGACTGATTGAGAGGGGGAGGGAATATGATGGAGAGTGAAGTTTCAAAGGTGAAAGTGGCGGGGGGGAGGAATTACCATGTGGTATTATTTATAATTTTGGAAGTTGTCAATAGAAAATTATTTTTAAAAAAACAAGCTGGGCATGGTGGTGCACCCCTTTAATCCCAGCACTCGGGAGGTAGAAATAGGAGGATCACCATGAGTCTGAGGCCACCCTGACTCTACACAGTGAATTCCAGGTCAGCCTGAAGTAGAGTGAGACCCTACCTGAAAAAAAGGGGGGAGCCACCCACATATGTCCTTTAGCAACCAGCTCCTCCCTTTCTGGGATCCATAAAAGGAAGCCCCCAGCAGTAAGCAGGGCTCTTGCTCAAGGAGCCCATGGGTCTCCAGCAATAGAGCTAAGCTGTACTTGACGCTTGGCTCTGTAATAAGACTTAGGCTACCTAACAAAAGGGGGACAACTGGGCTGTGGAATGGGAAAAGTGGGCATCAGAAAGGTGAAGAGAGCGTAATAGAGAGGATAAGCATGAGCAAAGGACATTTTTTATTTTATTTTTTTATATTTTATTTTTATTTATTTATTTGACAGAGAAAGAGGGAGGGAGAAAGAGAGAAAGAATGGGCACACTAGGGCCTCCAACCACTGCAAACAAACTCCAGAGGTGTGCAACCCCTTGTACAATTGGTTAATGAGGGTCCTGGGGAATCAAACTAGGGTCCTCTGGCTTTGCAGGCAAATGCCTCAATCGCTAAGCTATCCCTCCAGCCTCAAAGGCCATTTTTATATGCATGCATGGCAACGTCATAATGAAACTCACTAGTTTGTCCAGTTAATGCACACTAACCCAAAAATGTAAAAACTTCTGCTCTAATTAGTGGTAGCAAATGGTGACACCTTCAAGTCTAAAATGCCATTAAAAGAACTGGAAGGGGCCTGGAGAGATGGCTTAGTGGTTAAGGCTCTTACCTGTGAAGCCTTCAGCCACCTTGTACGTCTGGCTTATGTAGGGACTGTGGAACCGAACCTGGGTCCTTAGGCTTTGCAGGCAAGCACCTTAACCACTAAGTCATCTTTCCATCCCCCCATTTTTTAACTTTATTTTACTTATTTGAGATAAAAAGAAAGAGGCAGATAGAATGAGAGAATGGGTGTGCCAGGGCCTTCAGCCACTGAAAACGAACCCCAGTTGCACACACCATGTTCTGTATCTGACTTACATGGGCTCTAGGGAATCGAACCTGGGTTCTTTGTCTTTGCAGACAAGCACCTTAACTGCTAAGCTATCTTTGCAGGCCCCTGGATAAATTTTTTATTTGTTTTAATTTTATTTTTTATAATTTTTTTCTTTTATTTATTTACTTATTTTAGTTTTTTTAATTTTATTTATTTATTTGCAATCAGAGAGAGAGAGAGAGACCAAGCAGAGAGAGAAAGAATGAGCACTCCAGGACCTCTAGCCATTGCAAACGAACTCCAGATGTATGTGCCCCTTGTGCATCTGGCTTACCTGGGTCTTGGGGAATCAAACCTGGGTCTGTTGGCTTCACAGGCAAATGCCTTAACCACTAAGCCATTTCTCCAGCCCTTATTTTTATTTTTTTAAGATTTTATTGTTATTTATTGGAGAGAGAGGGAGATAGAGAGAGGGTAAGAATGGGCATGCCAGAGCCTCTGGCCACTGCAAATGGACTCCAGATGCATGTGCCACCATGTGCATCTGACTTACGTGGGACCTGGAGAATCGAACCTGGGTCCTTAGGCTTCACAGGCAAGTGCCTTAACTAGTAAGCCATCTCTCCAGCCCCTTGATTTATTTTATTTTATTTATTTATTTTTGGTTTTTCAAGGTAGGGTCTCGCTCTAGCTCAGGCTGACCTGGAATTCACTATGTAGTCTCAGGGTGGCTTTAAACTAATGGCAATCCTCCTACCTTTGCCTCCCAAGTGCTGGGAATAAAGGCATGTTCCACCACACTCAGCAATTATTTATTTATTTGTTTATTTTTATTTTTTGTTTTTTGAGGTAGGGTCTCCCTCTAGCCCAGGCCTAGGTCCTCAGTTCTTGGGCTTAAGTGATCCTTTTGCCTCAGCCTCCCCTCTAGCTTGGGAACTATGCACAGATGTATGACATCATTCCTGGCTTGAGAAAAACTATTCATACCAGTTAAGGAGTCTGGATTTTTCCTAAAAGTCATGGAAAGATGCTGAAAGGTTTAAAGCATGTAAATGGCATTATAAAATTAGTGGGGGGTTTTGTGTGTTTTGTTTTTCGAGGTAGGGTCTCACTCTAGCCCAGGCTAACCTGGAATTCACTATGTAGTCTCAGGATGGTCTTGAACTCATGGCGATCCTCTTACCTCTGCCTCTTGAGGGCTGGGATTAAAGGCGTGCACCACCATGCCTGCTCTGTTGTTTTGGTTTTTAAAAAAATATTATTTATTTGCAGTGGCTAGAGACCCTGGCATGCCCATTCTCACTCACTCTCTCTTAAATAAGTGAATAAAATAATTAAATAATTATAATAAATTGAAAAAAATCTTTCCCAAAATAGAACATGTTCAACTTTTAAAGCTCTCCCCTCTTTTCTAATTGAGAAAAGGAGCTGTTTCTCTAACCAAATTTGCTCTTCAAATCCTGCTCTATCACCTTGCATGAACTGGTTTGCCCCATGTAATTTCGTAAGTTCAGAGTCAAATGCCAAGGACGCGGCCTATGTTCTCAGTTTAATGTAGGGATCTAGGAATGTTTCCTCTTGCTTGTCTTCTATGAACCCTTGCCTGCTCTAGTTTTAGGCTTGCTACATGCTTAAGATCATCCTGTTCCTGAGCTGAATTTGAAAAGGCAGGTATCCTAGACTTGCCACCCAGAGACATAGTCAGAACATCCATTGCAAGCCTTGGGAGGGCATTGGCAACCCAAGCGTCCACTATGCTTCCATGTACCCCAGTCTAGTGCGTTTATCTCTCTACACTTAACCTCTTTTTTTTGTTTTGTCTTTCTCACTCTAGCCCAGGCTGACCTAGAATGCACAATGTAGTCTCAGGCTGGCCTTGAACTCACAGCAACCCTCCTACCTCTGCCTCCTGAGTGCTGGGATTAAAGGCATGTGCGACCACACCCAGATAACCTCTTTCTTCTTATCCAGAGTTCTTCCCTTAATTCCTTTTTCTCTTTCTTTTCTTTTTAATTAATTTATTTTTTATTAACAATTTCCATGATTGTAAACAATATCCCATGGTAATACCCTTCCTCCCCCACTTTCCCCTTTGAAACTCCATTCTCCATCATATCCCCTCCCCCTCTCAGTCTCTCTTTTATTTTGATGTCATGATCTTTTCCTCCTCTTATGATGGTCTTGTGTAGGTAGTGTCAGGCACTGTGAGGTCATGGATATCCAGGCCATTTTATGTCCATAGGGAGCACATTGTAAGGAGTCCTACCCTTCCTTTGGCTCTTACATTCTTTCTGACACCTCTTCAGCATTAGACCCTGGGCCTTGGAAGGTGTGATAGAGATATTGCAGTGCTAAGCATTCCTCTGTCACTTCTTCCCAGCACCATGATGCCTTCTGAGTCATTCCAAAGTCACTGCCATCTGAAAAGAGAAGGTTCTCTACCAAAAGTGAGAGTAGCTTTAATATAAGGGTATGAGCATTAAGTGAAGTGCTTACTGGGTAGTTTGATAAGCACTGTATATATGTTTAGCCAGACAGCAGTAGATGTTATACCCCAAGGGCTCATGACTATCCCTGTTTTAAGTTTTCAGTATCAGTGATGTATTCCCTCCCATGGAGTGGGCCTCCAGTCCAGTTAGAGGGCAGTTGGTTTCCATCATGACAGATGTGCCACTATTGTACCCGTTGGCTCATTTGGCCTGGCTGGCTGAATCTAAGGCTTGTAGTGTCCACTGTTGAGTATCTTCACTGGTGATATCTCTTTCTCCCATTGAACTGTGTGCAGAATGGCTTCTTCCAGCTTTCTGTCAGCTGGTCTACATGAAGGAGGTTATCAGCTCAGTTCCAGCAGGATTTCTCAGTGGCCTTGCAGCCCAAGTATGTGGAATCTTTAGCAATAGGGTCTTACCATCTATTTCTGGTGGGAAACCAAGGGCCTCAGCAATGGCCTGTAATGTTTTGGGGGCATCAGGGACCTCCCTGGCTAATGACTCACTGGAAGGTATCCCACTCCTGGCACTGAAAATTTCCTAGTAACAATCTTTGGCTCCTGAGTGTTCCATTGTCCAAAAAATGTAAGTTTCTATGTGGTTTATTTATATCCTCTTAGATTTTGATTAGCCCTCCCTCCATATTTCCTTTATTCGGTATCTTCCCCTGACCTCACTTAAGCCTTTTCACCCCCATTAATCTATTCTTCTACTTACATACATACAATACCATCCTATTAAGTCCCCCCTCCATCCCTTTCTATTCCCTTTTTATCTCCTTTCTAGCTTGCTGGCCTCTGCTACTGAGTTTCTTCCTACTCACACAGAAGTCCAGTCATCTAGAGCTAAGATCTTCATATGAGAGAGAACATGCAACATCTGGCTTTCGGATTTTGTTGTTGTTGTTTGATTTGCTTTGTTTTTGAGATAGGGCCCCACTCTAGTCCAGGTTGACCTGGAATTCACTGTGGAGTCTCAGGGTGGCCTCAAACTCACAGCGATCTTCCTACCTCTGCCTCCCAAGGGTGCCGGGATTTAAGGCGTGCGCCACCACACCCGGCCCTTCCGTGGATTCTGAACCATTTATCCAGAACTTCGGCTCTACCTGGACAGAGCAGCCTTTCCCCATTGCCCTGCACTTCTATGCTCAGGATGGATAAGATCTGAATGAACAGAACTTAGTGAAACTCCCTTGTCTTGCTGGCCTGAAGTGTTAACACTGCCCAGAAGCAGATCCCAGCCAGCAGGGTGATCTCCCTTCCCTTGGAAGCAAGCCAGCAGCCTTCAAATGATATCCCTGTTGATCGAGGCATACGGAGTGCGCACGAAGCTGGTGTCATTGGTCTGATGAGCAAGGCAGGGAAGCACGTAGGGTTAAAGTCAAGGGACTACCATCTGTGGATGTGGCTCGCTTTGAGACCATCTGTTCTTTCTTGGCAAGCATGGTGGCTGGTTCCCCCTTACCCCCTTGGGGAAAGAGGGATAACAGCTATACCTTAAACAACTGGGCTGATTTCAAGGGAGAGCTTCAGTTTTTTTTTTTTGTTTTTTTTTTTTTTTTTGTCTTTTCGAGGTAGGGTCTCACTCTAGCCCAGGCTGACCTGGAATTCACTATGGAGTCTCAGGGTGGCCTTGAACTCACGGCGATCCTCCTACCTCTGCCTCCCGAGTGCTGGGATTAAAGGCGTGCGCCACCACGCCCGGCTGAGCTTCAGTTCTAACAGGATACTCACTTGCCAAAGAGGAACACTCAACTTGGTGTCTCTGCTACACACTGTTAACACAGAGTTGGGGAGAAAAATTGTAGGGTTTTTGAATTGTGGGTCAAGGCAACCTGTTGATTTTGAAATCATGTGAGAATGTGGACAACTTTGTTTTGTTTTGTGTTTTGTTTTCAAGGTAGGGTTTCATTCTAGTCCAGACTGACCTGGAATTCACTATGTAGTCTCAGGGTGGCCTCAAATTCATGGTGATCCTCCTATCTCTGCCTCCCAAGTGCTAGGATTAAAGGCATGCACCACCATGTCTGGCTTCTACATATTTTTTATTATTATTATTTGAGAGGAAAGAGGGAGAGAGAGAGAGAGAGACAGGGCATCCAGCCTCTGCAAACGAACTCCAGAAGCATGTGCCACCTTGTGTATCTGGCTTACATGGGTCCTGGGGAATCAAACCTGGGCCCTTTGGTTTTGTAGGCAAGTACCTTAATTACTAAGCCATCTCACCAGCCCTACAAAAAAAATTTTCAATAAAGTGAAATTAACAGAATGGACTAGAAAGGATCATTAAAGCAAAGTCTATTTCACAAAATTCTCGCCTCAGTTACACAGACTTGAAAATCCACTATTTTTGAGACAATACATGAGAAACGGGGGTAATGGAAAGATGGAAAAGAGATTGATTGATTAGATTGATTTTTGTGGTGCAAGGAATTGAACTCAGGGCCTGAGGCATGCTAGAGAGGCTCTGTACCATCGACCTGCACCCCTGAGATTTATTTATTATGCATAGGAAATGAAAACGTAAGCAGCAGAAAAATATTTACAATAGATATGATGGACCAAAGCTTACTTAACACTCCAAGTAAAACTCATGGGATAAGCATAGTTGCATGAAGATAGGCATGTTGTTTATTACCACATTGTGAATACAGCAAATCAAAAAAATTTTCAAATGTCTATTAATGAGCAGCAATGAATTATAGTACATGTATGCTTTGAACAAACATATTAGCTATTAAATAAAAATGAGGGGGCTGGAGAGATTGCTTAGTGGTTAAGTGCTTGCCTGTGAAGCCTAAGCACTCAGGTTTGAGGCTCAGTTCCCCAGGACCCACGTTAGCCAGATGCACAAGGGGGCGCATGCATCTGGAGTTTGTTTGCAGCAGCTGGAGGCCCTGGTGCGCCCATTCTCTCCCCCTTCTTCCCTCTTTCTCTCTCTCTCTCTCTCTCTCTCTCTGTTGCTCTCAAATAAATAAATAAACAAAAAAATGTAAAAAAAAAAAAAAAAAAAAACAAGAAGAAAAGCCTGGTGTGGTGGTGCACGCCTT
The DNA here is from genome assembly GCF_020740685.1 of Jaculus jaculus. Taxonomy (NCBI): domain Eukaryota; kingdom Metazoa; phylum Chordata; class Mammalia; order Rodentia; family Dipodidae; genus Jaculus; species Jaculus jaculus. The sequence goes on from NC_059105.1 coordinate 161,853,386, forward strand.
TAATCCCAGCACTCGGGAGGCAGAGGTAGGAGGATTGCTTGAGTTCGAGGCCACCCTGAGACTCCATAGTGAATTCCAGGTCATCCCGGGCTAGAGTGAGACCCTACCTCAAAAAAAAAAAAAAAAAAAAAAAACTAACTAACTAAAAGAAAAATCAGGGAAGAACACTGCATAGGAAGAAAGAGGGTAAATGTTAGAGGGGCTCTTCCATGGAAGGTGATGTTTGTGCAAAGTCCTGGAGAAAGGAAGAAAAGGAAACAGTCACATGCAGAGCCAGAGGAACTTTCCAGGAAGAACAGGCCAACAGCTGTAAGGAAAGAGCACACCCAGATGGCTCAGGGGAGAGCTCAGGCCTGCAGCGGGGAGCAGAAGGGACCTTCGATGGACACACACAGCAAGGGTGCACACAGTCCACAGATCCTCACACCGCTGGGCAGGTGGACAGTGGGAGTGACCTACTACTTCACCAAAGAAGAAATATGGCTAAAAGCCAACATTCAGAGTATTAGCAAAGCTTCTCCAATGCAAAAAAAAAAAAAAAAAAAAAAAAAAATTCAGGCAGGAAAGATGGCTTAGCAGTTAAGGCACTTGCCTGCAAAGCCAAAGGACCTAGGTTCGATTCCCCAGGACCCACGGAAGCCAGATGCACAAAGTGGCGCATGCGTCTGGAGTTCGTTTGCAGTGGCTGGAGACCCTGGCACGCCCATTCTCTCAAAAAAAAAAAAAAAATCAAATATTCTACTCAGGCAGTCTTTTCACGACGTTTCTGTCATAGACCTGTTGTGTGGAACTGTAACTCTGTACTCTGAACTAGGCTGGGGGCTTTGTGAGTGTAGAAAGTGTTTCTATGTTTACATTTTTCTGTTCTGTGTACATTTTTCTCTTGAGTGTAGTACTGTTCTTGGCACTTAGAGACATTCATGCTGGCCTGCAGTTAAAGGCGTACCAAGTCCCCAACGGTTCTGAGCACTTAACAAATTCAGCCTTCACGACATGCCTTTGGGGGCAGGCCATCCATCATTGTCACTATGTTGCACGTGATGTACTGAGGCACAAAGAAAGCAAGTAACTCTCTCAAATTGTAGGCCAGAGCAAGAAAGAGCATCGTGGTACCAGATCCTTGCCCTAATTCACTATGTTTATAATGCTTAATAAATATGCTCACTAAATTCATCAGGTAGGAGACACAATGTAATTTTATCAGATTAATTAAAAGGAGTACAATCCCTTACTGGAGAGTCTATGAGAAAATAAACACACAGGGGCTGGAGAGATGGCTTAGCAGTTAGGTGTTTGCCTGCAAAGCCAAAGGATCCTGGTTCGATTCCCCAGTACCCACGTAAGCCAGATGCACAAGGGGGCGCATGCATTTGGAGTTCATTTGCAGTGGCTGGAGGCCCTGGCGCACCCATTCTCTTTTTCTCTCTCTGCTTCTTTCTCTCTCTCAAATAAATAAAACTTTTTTTTTTTTTTGCTTTTTTAATTTTTTATTTATTTGAAAGCAACTGATACACAGTGAGAAAGAGGCAGATAGAGAGAGAGAGAGGGAGAAAGAGATGGGCGTGCTAGGGCCTCCAGCCACTGCAAACGAACTCCAGACACGTGCACCCCCTTGTGCATCTGGCTAACGTGGGTCCTGGGGAATCGAGCCTCGAACCGGGGTCCTTAGGCTTCACAGGCAAGCACTTAACCACTAAGCCATCTCTCCGGCCCATCAAATAAGTAAAATATATTTTTAAAAAAAGAAAGAAAAGAGGGCTGGATGAAGGGATGGTTTAGCAGTTAAGGCGTTTGCCTTTAAAGCCAAAGGACCCAGGTTCGATTCCCCAGAATCCATGTTAGCCAGATGCATAAGGGGGTGCATACATCTGGAGCTCCTTTGCGGTGGCTGGAGGCCCTGTCACGCCCATTCTCTCTCTCTCACTCTCTCTCCCTCTCTCTCTCTTTCTCTTTCAAATAAACAAAGATAAAATAAAATATTAAAAAAAGAAAAGAAAAGAGACACACAGGCCCACTGCTTAGCACACAGTGGTCAATGGTTTAGTAGAAGATTTCTGAACAGCAGATAGGCTATACAGTCTAGATCTGTTCTTTCCTCTGATACTTATAGCTATGTATTTTATTATTATTTTCTATTTTAAGATTTTATTTGTATTTATTTATTTATTAGAGAGAGAGGGTGAGTGAGAATGGGCACACTAGGGACTCCAGCCACTGCAAACAAACTCCAGATGCATGTACCACCATGTGCATCTGGCTTACCTGGGACCTGGAGAATCGAACCTGGGTCCTTAGGCTTCACAGGCAAGCACCTTAATCACTTAGCCATCTCTCTAGCCCTTTATTATTATTGTTGTTGTGAGTTTTTTAAAATCTTTTTTGTTTTATGTTATCTATTAGAATAGAGAGAGAGAGAGTAGGAGAGAGGTAGAGAGAGAATGGGCGCACCAGGGCCTTCAACCTCTGCAAATGAACTCCAGACACATGTGCCACCTTGTGCATCTGTCTTACATGGGTCCTAGAGAATTGAATCTGGGTCCTTAGGTTTTACAGGCCAGTGCCTTAACCTCTAAGCCATCTCTCCAGCACCACCACCCCCCTCAGTTTTTGTTTGTTTGTTTGTTTTTTTGAGGTAGGGTTTCACTCTAGCCCAGGCTGACCTTATTATTTTTTAATTTATTTGAGAGAGAGAGACAGTCAGACAGACAGAGAAAGAGAGAGTATGAGCATTCACCACGACCTCCTGCTTCTACAAACATACTCCAGATACATGTAGCACATCATGCATCGGGCTTTGGGAATTGAACCTGGGCCAGCAGGTTTTGCAAGCAAACATCTTTAACCACTGAGCCATCACCCTAGACCTAGTTATGGCATTTATAATGAGGAAACATGCCATAATTCAAATGTGTAAATTTGAGGACAGATTTTGTTTGTTTTTGAGGTAGGGGTCTCACTCTAGCCTAGGCTGACCTGGAACGCACACTGTAGTCCCAGGCTGGCCTCCATCCTCCTACCTCTGCCTCCCAAGTGCTAGGATTAGAAACGTGTGCCACTATGCCCAGTAAAAATAGATTTCAAAAATATGAGGTAAAATAATATGATTGTATAACTGTTAAATGAAAACTTTGTGAACTATATTGGTGCTTTTTTTTTTCTATTTATTTATTTGAGAGAGAGAGAAAGAGGCAGAGAGAGGGAGAGAGAGAATGGGCACACTGGGGCCTCCAGCCACTGCAACCAAACTCCAGATGCATTGCCCCCTTGTGCATCTGGCTTACATGGGTCCTGGGGAATTGAACTGGGGTCCTTTGGCTTTACAGGCAAATGACTTAACTGCTAAACCATCTCTCCAACCCATATATTGATACTTTAAAATGTGCATATGGGGCTGGAGAGATGGCTTAGCAGTTAAGGTGCTTGTGTACAAAACCAAAGGACCCAGGTTCAATTTCCCAGGAACCAAGTAAGCCAGATGCATAAGGTGGCACATGCATCTGGAATTCATTTGCAATGGCTGGCTGCCCTGACGTGCCCATTCTTTCCTCTGTCTTTCTCCCTCACCCTCCCTTTCTCACTCTCTATGTCTCTTTCTCTCTCAAATAAATAAAGTAAAAATGTGCATATGGCAAGTGTAGTGTCATATCCTTTAATCCCAGCACTCAGGATGCCGAGGTAGGAGTATTATTATGAGTTCAAGGCCAGCCGGGCTATAGAGTTCCAGATCAGCACGGATTAGAGTGAGACCTACCTCAAAAAAAAAAATCAATTAATAAATACATTTAAAAGTAAAGCTAGGTTTGGTGGCACACACCTTTAATGCCAGCACTCAGGAGGCAGAGGTAAGAGGATTGCTGTGAGGTCGAGGCCACCCTGAGACTACATAGTGAATTCCAGGTCAGCCTGAGCTAGAGTGAGACCCTACCTCAAAAAACACCAAAAAGCCGGGCGTGGCAGTGCATGCCTTTAATCCCAGCACTCAGGAGGCAGAGATAGGAGGATCGCCGTAAGTTTGAGGCCAGCCAGAGACGACATAGTGAATTCCAGGTCAGCCTGGGCTACCACGAGACCCTACCTTGAAAAGCCAAAAGAAACAAAACAAAAAACTTACACAGTGAGGTGTATTATCTCTTCATAAAGCTGAATCCTGATGTAATGATGTAAGTTCTACACATCTTTTTGATGGGCATGCCTTCTCTTCTTAGCCAAAGAACAGCTGCCCTCTAAAATCTTTGACCTTCCTATCCATAGGATTCTAACTTGGTTCATAGTGCCAAGCATTAATTCCCTCCCTCTGAGCAGGCCTCTTTTCCAATCAGAGAACAGTTGATTACCCACATAGCCTGCGGGCCACTACTACACACGTGGATACATCTTGCCTGGCTGGTTGATTTTTCAGCTTGCAGGATCTCCTGCTTGTTCACACTGTTGGTGGTCTGTGGCCCCCCAGCAACTCTCATTGCACCCCCCCCCAGCAATCTGGGGGCTAGCCATCAGGGAGTTGGCTTCCTTTTCTGATCCAGTGTGATCTCTCGTTAGCCTGTGCTCACAGCCTGCGGCGTCTTCAGCAATCAAGGCCTACCATTCAGCTCTGGTGGGTAAACAAGTATTTGGTATTAGCCTGCATTGTTTGGGGGGCTTCACGGGCCTCCCTGAACAACATTTCTCTGTGTGTAGGAGGGGTGATCCAGTTCTGGCTTTGCGGTTTACCAGACAGAGTTTATGGTTTTAGGACTGAGGTTTTTTTTCCACCCCTTACAGTGCACTTCTGCCTGAACAATTTCCAACCTCCCTCCTTAGTCTTTTTTTCAAATTTAAAAAAAATATATTTTATTTATTTATTTATTTGATAGAGAGAAAGAGACAGAGAGAGAAAAAGAGAGAGGGAGAGCATGGGTGCGCCAGGGCCTCCAGCCACTGCAAATTCCAGATGCATGCGCCCCCTTATGCATCTGGCTCACATGGGTCCTGGAGAATCAAACCAGGATCCTGTGACTTTGCAGGCAAATGCCTTAACCATTAAGCTATCTCACTAGCCCCTTCAATTTTTTTTTTCTTAGAAAGTGGGGAAGAGAATTGGTACACCAGGGCCTCAGCCACTACAATTGAACTCCAGACACTATCGCCACATAGTGGGCACGTACAACCTTGCACTTGCCTCACCTTTGTGTGTCTGGCTTACGTGGGATCTGGAGAGAGATCAAACATAGGTCCTTAGGCTTTGCAGGCAAACGCCTTAACTGCTAACCCATCTCTCCAGCCCAGAAGTTATATCTTTTAATTAACCAGGAAGAAAGTTTCTATGGTGCTCATTTATGCTGTCATTAGCTGTATGTAATTTCCTCCCCTCCCTCACCCCTGTCCCCTCCATGACCCTTTCACCCCCTGTATTCTGTCCCCCCCATGAATTTCCTCCTCCCATCCCACCCGGATTTCACTGCCTTCTCGCCTCATCCTTGTTCCTCGCCTGTACTGCTGATCCTTATTACAACTTTCAAATGAATCGAGCCGTTCCATGTCAGGAACTGCATATGAGAGAGAACGTGTGGTATTTGTCTTCCTGAACCTGTGTGGCCTTGCTTAGTATGATTTTTTTTTCCAAGTCCATCAATTTTCCTGCAAATTTCAATATTTCATGTTTCCTTACCACTGATTAGAACGCCACCGTGTGTTATGTTCCATATCTTCATTATCCATTCATCTGCTGATGGGCATCTGGGCTGATTCCAATTCCTAGCTAATGCAAATACGTAAGAACAACAACAAACATGGCTGAGCAATTATCTTTGTAGAAAAGAGGAGAATATTTTGTGTATATGCCTAGGAGTGATATAATTTCTTAACCACTGAACCATCTCTTAGGTTTTCTTCTTTTTTTTTTTTATTTTTTTAGGTTTTCTTCTTTTTCTTTTTCTTTTCTTTTCTTTTTTTTTTTGTTTTGTTTTGTTTTATTTTCTTTGTTTTGGTTTTGGTTTTTCAAGGTAGGGTCCCACTCAAGCTCAGGCTGACCTAGAATTCACTATGTAGCCTCAGGATAGTCTCAAACTCATGGTGATCCACCTACCTCTGCCTCCCGAGTGCTGGGATTAAAGGCAAGCGCCACCATGCCTGGTTTCTTTTTCTTTTTTTCAAATGGTGGGCTAGAGAGATGGTTCAGAGGTTAAGACGTTTGCCTGCAAAGCTTAAGGACCTAAGTTCTATTTCCCAGTACCCACATAAAGCCATATATACAAGGTGGTGCATTGTTTACAGTGGCTGGAGGCCCTGGTGCACCCGTTCTCTATCTTTCTTTCTTTTTTGGTTTTTCAAGGTAGGGTCTCACTGTAGCCCAAGCTGATGAGGAATTCACTATGTAGTCTCAGGGTGGCCTCAAACTCACGGTGATTCTCCTACCTATGCCTCCCAAGTGCTGAGATTAAAGGCATGCACCACCACGCCCGGCTATTCTCTCTATCTTTCTCTCTCTCTCTCTCCATCTCAAAGGAATGAATGATAAATAAAATAGAGAAAAAAAGTCATTTGAATTTTTAAAAAATATTTTATTTATTTGAGCAAGAGAAAGAGAGAGAGAGGAAGAGGCAGATAGAAAGAGAGAATGGGCCTGCCTGGGCCTCTAGCCACTGCAAACAAACTCCAGATGCATACGCCACGCCCCCTGGTGTATTTGGTTTATGCAGGTTGTGGGGAATCAAACCAGGGTCCTTAGGCTTTGTAGGTAAACACCTTAAGCCATTTCCCCAGCCCTCATTTGAAGTTTTGATGATAGCCATTCTGGCTGGAATAAGATGGGATCTCAGAGTCATTTTAATATGCCTTTTGCTGATTGCCAAAGATGGCTGGGGAGATGATTAAGTGGATAAAACAGTTTGGTGCTCAAGCCTGAGCACCCAGATTCAATCCTCAGACAGCACATGAAATGCCAGAAACCATGGAGGAACTCTGTAATCTCAGCACAATGATGGCAAGATGGGGGAGGTGGAGACAGGAGAAGTTTCTAGAATCTTACAATGGGCATAATAGTTGACAATAGCTGAAATGAGAGATACAGGAATACACCATCAGCCTCACTTTAAGGACTCAACTTTTGTTTGTGTGTGTTGGGAGGGGATATGACATGTGTGTAAATGTGCATGCCCCAGCCACACACATGTATCCTAGTTCCCTGAGATGGAATCTCTCACTGAGTCTGGAGCTGACATCGTTCAATCAGATTGGCCACTGAGCCTCAGGGATCCTGCTCCTCTCCCATCTCCTGGCCAGTGGTGGGAATATAGGTCTGTCTTTTCCATCTTTCTCACACAGCCCTATCTCCTCAGCCCCAGGACCTAAACTTTCTGATGGCTAATGAGAATAACAACAATTAGCTCCCAAGAATGGCAGGAAGATTAAATAAAATAATGCATGGGAGCCTCTCTAGAAGAATGTCTGGTGTACGGAAGCTCTGCTTTTTTCCTCTGTCTTTCTCTCAAATAAATAAAGAAAATATTAAAAAATAAACTTGTGCCGTATTTTGTGTCTGGCTTGCTTGAGCAGCTTGGGAATTGAATCCAGGTCAATAGGCTTTGCAGGCAAGTACCTTTGCTTGTCTCTTTGTTTTTCGAGGTAGGGTTTCACTCTAGCTCAGGCTGACCTGGAATTCACTCTGTAGTCTCAGGGTGGCCTCGAACTCACAGCGATCCTCCTACCTCTGTCTCCCGAGTGCTGGGATTAAAGGAGTGAGCTGCAAGTACCTTTAACGGCTGAGCCATCTTCCCAGCTCCTACCTGGAATGTCTCTTTTGGAATTGCTCTTAGCTCCAGAAATGAATGTGCCTGCCACTTAACCACATGACATCTGGGGACCAGATCAGAGAAATAGTTCTCAGAGTGAGGTCCTCAGACTGGCAGCAAGAATATCATCTTGAAATTAGTTAGAAATCACAATTTGGTGGGCTGGAGAGATGGCTCAGCACTTAAAGTGCTCGCTGGGGCTGGAGGGATGGCTTAGCGGTTAAGGTGTTTGCCTGCAAAGCCAAAGGATCCAGGTTCGATTCCCCAGAACCCACGTTAGCTAGATGCACAGGGGGGCGCATACATCTGGAGTTCGTCTGCAGTGGCTGAAAGCCCTGATGCGCCCCATTCTCTCCCTCCCTCTCTCTCTCTCTCTCTGCCTCTTTCTCTCTCTCTCATAAATAAATAAAATTTATTTTTTAAAAAGTGCTTGCTTGCAATGCCCAGTGACCTGGGTTCAATTCTCCAGTACCCACATAATGCCAAATGCACAAAGTGGTGCACGTGTCTGGAGTTTGTATGCAGTGGCAGGAGGCCCTGAGTGTCCCAAACATATTCACTCACTCTTTCCTTGCAAGTAAATAAAAATATAAAAGAACGGGCTGGAGAGATGGCTTAGTGGTTAAGCGCTTGCCTGTGAAGCCTTAGGACCCCGGTTCGAGGCTCGATTTCCCAGGACACACGTTAGCCAGATGCACATGGGGGCGCACGCGTCTGGAGTTCGTTTGCAGTGGCTGGAGGCCCTGGCAACGCCCATTCTCTCTCTCTCTCTCTCTGCCTCTTTCTCTCTGTCTGTTGCTCTCAAATAAATAAAATGAACAAAATATATATATATATATATATATATATATATATATATATATGAAAAAATAAATCATATTTTGGGGCCTTACTCCAAAATTCTGGATCAGAAATTCTGGAGAAGGGACCCAGTATTCTGTTTTTTTGTTTTGTTTGGTTTCGTTTTTGTTTTGTTTTTTAAGGTAGGACCTCACTGTATCCCACTATGTAGTCTCATGCTGGCATCAAACTCATGGCAATACTCCTACCCCTGCCTCCCAAATGCTGGGATTAAAGGTGTGTGCCACCATGCCCATCCTTATCCATTTTTTTATGAGAGAGAGATGGCGGGGGAGGGGCATTAGCACACCAGGGCCTCCAGCCACTGCAATCAAACTCCAGATGCATGCGCCACCTTGTGCACATGCGTCATCTTGTGCATCTGGCTTACGTGGATTCTGGGAAGTTGAACCTGGATCCTTAGACTTCACAGGCAAGTGTCTTAACTGCTGAACCATCTCTCCAGACCCATCTCATTCATTTTTAAATGTTTGTAACAAGTCAGGCTTGGTGGTGCGTGCCTTTAATCCCAGCACTCAGGAGGCAGAGGTAGGAGGATCACTAGAAGTTTGAGGGCAACCTGGAACTGCAGGGTGAATTCCAGATGAGCCAGAGCTAGAGTGAAACCCTACCCTGAAAAAATAATAAATTTAAAAGAAAATCGGGCTGGGGAGATGGCTTAGCGGTTAAGCGCTTGCCTGTGAAGCCTAAGGACCCCGGTTCGAGGCTCAGTTCCCCAGGTCCCACGTTAGCCAGATGCACAAGCGGGCGCACGCGTCTGGAGTTCGTTTGCAGTGGCTGGAGGCCCTGGCACGCCCATTCTCTCTCTCTCCCTCTATCTGTCTTTCTCTGTGTCTGTCGCTCTCAAATAAAAAAAAAAGAAGAAGAAGAAGAAAATTAAAAGTCTGTAACAAGGGGCTGGGGAGATGATTAAGTGGGTAAAACAGTTTGGTGCTCAAGCCTGAGCACCCAGATTCAATCCCCAGACAGCACATGAAACGCCAGAAACCATGGAGGAACTCTGTAATCTCAGCACAATGATGGCAAGATGGGGGAGGTGGAGACAGGAGAAGTTTCTAGAATCTTACAATGGGCATAATAGTTGACAATAGCTGAAATGAGAGATACCCTGCCAGACTGCCTGAAAGTTATCCTCTGACTGCCATGTGTGTGCCGTGGCATGTGCACACCCACACTCACAAATACACACATACACACACACACACACACACACACACACACACACGGAGAGAGAGAGAGGGTGAGGGAGAGAGAACCAGAAGTCTATGAAACCTCTTCCTCCACAGTTGAAGCTTTATGTTTTTCTCTTCCACTTCTTCACAGATTTTATTTAACCTAACATGGTATATTTCTAAGCTTGAAGTCTTTTTTTTTAATCTTAAAATGTTTTTGAATCCAGGCATAGTGGCACACACCTTTAATCCCAGCACTCGGGAGGCAGAGGTAGGAGGATCGCCATGAGTTCGAGGCCACCCTGAGATTACATACTGAATTCCATGTCAGCCTGGACTAGAGTGAAACCCTACCTCAAACAAACAAAGAAAGGGGGGGGGGGTGAGGGGCTGGAGAGATGGTTCAGTGGTTAAAAACACTTGCTGCAAAACATGATAGCCTGGGTTCAATTCCCCAGTACCCACATAAAGCCAGATGCACAAAGTAGCATACGTGTTTGGAGTCCGTTCAGTGGGAAGAGGCCGCAGTGTGCCCATATTGTCTTTCTCTCTCCTTGCAAGTGAATAATCAATAAAAACATTTTTTTCAGCCAGGTGTGGTGGCGCATGCCTTTAATCCCAGCACTCAGGAGGCAGAGGTAGGAGGACAGCCATGAGTGCAAGGCCACCCTGAGACTACATACTGAATTCCAGGTCAACCTGAGCTAGAGTGAGACCTTACCTTGAAAAAACAAACAACAACAACAACAAAAAAAAAAAAAAAAAAAGGAAAGAAAAAACTTTTTGTTTTAAATCTAGAGAGAGTTGCCCTGCCAGGCCCTCAGCCACGCCCCTCTAACCAAACTCCAGATGCTTGCGCCACCTAGTGGGCATGTGTGACCCTGCACTTGCCTCACTTTTGTGTGTCTGGCTTAAGTGGGATCTGGAGAGCTGAGCGTGATGGGTCCTTAGGCTTCTTTGCAGGCAAGTGCCTTAACCACTGAGCAATCTCTCCAGCCCAATAAAAACATACAAAAAAAAAAAAAAAAAAAAAACTTTTGAGACAGAGTCTCACACTGTTACCCAGGAACTTACTACGCAGCACAGGCTCCCCTCAAACTTGCAACAGCCCTCCTGCCTTAGCCTCCTGAGTGCTGGAATTACATGGAGTTTTTGTTTGTTTGTTTGTTTTGTTTTTCAAGGTAGGGTCTCACTCTAGCTCAGGCTGACCTGGAATTCACTATGGAGTCTCAGGGTGGTCTCGAACTCACAGCGATCCTCCTACCTCTGCCTCCCGAGTGCTGGGGTTAAAGGCGTGCGCCACCACGCCTGTCCTGGGATTACGTATGTCACCTGACTTATGTTGAAGTCTTACTAGTCATTGCATTGTGAAGCCTTTTGTCTCTGACCGAGTACCTGACAGGAACAGTCTCACGAGAGAAGGCTTTTGTTTATGTTTTGTTTATGTTTTATGCTGGGTCTGCACGCGATAGGAGAGCAGTTCAGGACATGGTGGGCCAGAAAGCAGAATGCCAGTGCTCAGATGTCTCTTTCTTCTTCCACTCTTGTTGCATCGAGACCCCCAGCCTATTGGATGGTGCCGCCCACATTCAGAATAGGTGTTTTTTTCCCCCTCAGTGGCTATCCCATATGGCAATCCTCCTTACAGACACATCAGGACACACACTAACATGTATTCCTCACCAACTTCTTAGATAATTCTAAATCTAGCCAAGTTGACAATGAAGATTAACCACCACAGTCACCTTACCCTTTTTCCACAAAAATAGACACATAGGGAGCTGGACAGATGGTTAAGTGGTTAAAGATGCTGGCTTGCTTGCAAAGACTGACCGCCTGGGTTAAATTTCCCAGTACCCACATACAGCCAAGTGCACAAAATAGAGCATGCAGCTAAAGTCTGTTTGCAGGGCTGGAGGGATGACTTAGCGGTTAAAGCGTCTGCCTGCAAAGCCAAAGGACCCAAGTTCGATTCCCCAGGACCCACGTTAGCCAGATGCACAAGGGGGCGCACGCATCTGGAGTTCGTTTGCAGTGGCTGGAGGCCCTGACACACCCATTCTCTCCCTCTCTCTCTCTCTTTCTCTCTCCCTTTCTCTGTCAAATAAATGAATAAATAAAATGTTTAAAGAAAAAAAAAAGAAATTGTTAAAGTCCGTTTGCAGCATCAAGAGGCCCAGGTGCACCCATTCTCTCTCTCTCTCTCTCTTTCTCTCTCTCCTTGCAAATAAATAAATGAAAATATTTCAAAAATACACACATGTGCCAGGCGTGGTGGCACATGCCTTTAATCAGAAGCAGAGGTAGGAAGATCACTGTCAGTTCAAGGCCAGCCTGGGACTACAGAGTGAATTATAGGTCAGCCTGGGCTAGAGTGAGACCCTACCTCAAAAAACAATAACAACAACAACAAAGTAAAATTTTATTGGAATTGTGTCTCTAAATACAATGAGTGTTAGGAGACAGTTTGCATGTCAATTAAAAGGATTATCACAATGACCCTTTTCTGCAAGAAGGTTCCAGAGTAATGTACAATCATAAGATTTGAAATATCTTTCTTCTACAAAGTGGAAGGGGCATAATGGAATATGAGGAGGAAATTGAAACTCTCCAACACAGAGCAAGTGCAGACTCAGTTCAGTTTTAGGAACGTGTTCATATGGGACTTCAGTATCTGGAAATTGACCCCCTTAAAGTGATCCACACTTCTGCACAGAGAATCATCACACATCTCCAGGTGGGGTGCTTGGACTCAGGGGTCCCCCACAAACTTAGGTGTTCTGACTGCTAGGTTCCCAGCTGATGGAGATTTGGGAATTAACGCCTCCTGGAGGCAGAGTATTGTTGGGGGCGGGCTTATAGGGGTTATAGCCAGTTTCCCCATGCCAGTGTCTGGGACACTCTCCTGTTGCTATTGTCCACCGTATGTTGGCCAGGGGTTGATGTCCACCCTCTGTTCATGCCATCGTTTTCCCCTGCCATCATGGAGCTTCCCCCTTGAGCCTATAAGCCAAAATAAAGCTCTTTTTTGCCCTACAAGCTGCTCTTGGCTGGGTGATTTCTACCAGCGATGCGGACCTGTCTGCCACACTAGCAGAACTGGACGGGAAAGGCCCTTGTGTATGAAAGCGGGTTAAAGTCCAAAGAATTTGACCTGGTGTTCAATCCAGACAGAACTGGACAGAATTAAGTTCTAGGAAAATGACTGGACCTCTAAAGTGGAATCAGGGAAAAGAAAGATCAAGAAAAGACATGCTACGCTGTTGAGATTTGATAAACACCTATCCACACAGCTGGGCGTGGTGGCGCACGCCTTTAATCCCAGCACTCGGGAGGCAGAGGTGGGAGGATTGCTGTGAGTTCGAGGCCACCCTGAGACTCCATAGTGAATTCCAGGTCAGCCTGAGCTAGAGTGAGACCTTACCTGGAAAAAAAAAAAAAAAAAAAAAAAGCCCCCCAGGACTGGAGAGATGGCTTAGCAGTTAAGGCACTTGCCTACAAAGCCAAAGGACCCAGGTTCAATTCTCCAGTACCCACATAAGCCAGATACACAAGGGGGCAGCATGAGTCTGGAGTTTGTTTGTTTGCAGTGGCTGGAAGCCCGGGCATGCCCTTTCTCTCTCTCTCTCTCTTACTCTCTCACTCTTTCCCATTCTCAAATAAATAAATAAAAATAAAATATTTTACTAAGCCCCCCAAATAAGTAATAAACAAAAAGGAAGTGAGGGCTGGAGAGATGGCTTAGTGGTTAAGCGCTTGCCTGTGAAGCCTAAGGACCCCGGTTCCAGGCTCGGTTCCCCAGGTCCCACGTTAGCCAGATGCACAAGGGGGCGCACGCGTCTGGAGTTCGTTTGCAGAGGCTGGAAGCCCTGGCGCGCCCATTCTCTCTCTCTCCCTCTATCTGTCTTTCTCTGTGTCTGTCGCTCTCAAATAAATAAATAATTAATTTTAAAAAAAGGAAGTGAAATAGTAACTATCCCATATTATATTTTAGAACATGAGGATCACATGTAATTTTAAAATTTACATGTATTGCGCCACCTACCACAATAGCAGTCTACTTTTACTGCTTTGATTTCACTGCTACAATTTATTCCTTAACTTAGTTTTTTTTAAAGCTTTTATTTTTATTTATTTGAGACAGAGAGAGAAAAAGAACGGGTGCCCCAGGACCTCTAGCCACTGCAAACGAACTCCAGACACATGTGCCACCAAGTGGGACCTGGAGAATTGAACCTAGGTCTTTAGGCTTCACGGGCATGCACCTTAACCACTAAGCCATCTCTTCAGTGCCTTAACTTAGTTTTTAACTGCTCACAACCTGGCCCTAACACTTCACTGGAATTTTTTCCCTCAAGGTCATTATTCTACCTTCTCATTGATAAACTCAGTAACATCACTAGGATGTTTGTTTCCTGTGAGCCTTGTGCTGCATTGGATGTGATTGATTTACCTTCTTAAGTTTTATTTATATATTTATTTGAGAGAGCAAGAGAGGGAAAGAGGCAGACAGAGAGAGTGTGCCAGAGCCTCCAGCCACTGCAAATGAACTCCAGACGCATGTGCCACCTTGTGCATCTGGCTTACAGTGGGTCCTGGGGAATTGAACCTGGGTCCTTTGGCTTTGCAGGCAAGTGCCTTAACTGCTAAGCCATCCCTCCAGCCCATATCTTCTTTCTTCATTAATACCCAGCTTTGGCACAACTGACATTAGATGCAACAAGCTTTCCTTATACATTCTGAATTCTCTCTTCTTCCTTCCTTTCTTTCTTTCTCTCTCTCTTCTTTATTTTTTCTTTTTTACTTTTTTTTTTTTTTTTGAGGTAGGGTCTCAATCTAGCACAGGCTGACTTAGATCTTAGTCTCAGACTGGTCTTGAACTCATGGCAATCCTCCTACCTCGGCCTCCCAAGTGCTGGAATTAAAGGTATGTGCCACCATGCCTAGCCCTTCAAGTTTATTTCTTTTTCCTCTCTTCCTTTCTGTCTGCTCTGCTCTCATTCAGTAGCTTGTATCTTTTGTACTGAGTTACTGTGCTAGGCTCCTGAATAGAAGGTCTCAAGATCTACTTGTACAAGTCAAGGCAGGAGATCCATGCGCAAGCAGTGTGCTTTGACCAGGGGTGGAACGCCAGAGCAGCAGCAGTGAGGTGAGCTGACTGTCATAGAAATGTGAGGCAACAGTGAAGTGGACTTCAATAGTTAGCAAGATCTCGGGTCGCTCTGTAAGATCTAGAACAAGTAAGGTGATAGGAGCTCTCCAGTTAGTCGGCGTTGCCTAATGTGCTAGCAGTAATATGTTAAAACAGAGATGAAATGGATAATCAGGATTTTACGGGGCTCTCTTGTGAGGACTTCTTGATTAACTAGAGATTATTAACTTGGGGATGTGAGAGGGAGAATGGAGTTGCCTGCGCATCTGTAACGCACGATCTTTTAGAACTCACCGACAAACTTTGTAAATATCACCGTTGTCCTGAGATGGAATCCATTCATTTCAACAACAGTTCATTGTGTGCCCACGCGGCGCTAGGCACTGGGGATACATACGGGGCAGGAGTCTCCATTCGCTTGGCACTTGAACTCTATGATGAGAATGATGAGAAAATAAATATGGAGAATGAAGTTTCAAAGGGGAAAGTGGTGGGGGGAGGGAGGGCATTACCATGGGATATTGTTTACCATCATGGAAGTTGTTAATAAATAAATAAATAAACTTAAAAAAGAAAGAAAAGCCGGGCGTGGTGGCCCATGCCTTTAATCCCAGCACTCAGGAGGCAGAGGTAGGAGGATCGCCGTGAGTTCGAGGCCACCTTGAGACTACAGAGTGAATTCCAGGTCAGCCTGGGCTACGGTGAGACCCTGCCTCGAAAAACCAAAAGAAATAAATAAACAAGCAAATGAGCAACATTAATTCCAGAAAGTGACGGAATCTGCTGCGGTGGGAGATGACAGTTCGTGCGATGCTCGGAATATTTGGGCTTCGCTGGCATCTCGGCAGGGAGATTGTGAGAAGAGATGTCATCAATGGAGTTAGAGGACCTAAGGGGATCTTCAGTTTCCAGACTTGTGATTTTTCCCTTTCTGTCATCGACTACTAAAATAAGACTTCCCCGCAGATACCTCAAGGCTTAGAAAGTCTAAACTCCTTCTATTCCAGGAACAAGCCCTGCACCCAAGTCATTGAGTCAACAGTGAGTCAGCGTGAATGTTTGCCCCTGAGGTGCCCCTGCCTGGAACGCTGGCATTTTGCCCTCTTCTCCTTTTCCCTGTTTTAATCCATCCACCCCCTTCTCCTCCCCCGCCCCCGCACCAGCCTATTGGGGTGATGCCACTCCCATTCCCAGTGGGTCTTCCCACCTCAGTTAATCCTACCTGAAAACACCCTCACAAACACACCCGTAGGTGTGGCAGGGATGGTAACTGAGGAAGGACTTTGCAAGAGTGAAGAACTTAGATCTACAACAGACAGCGGGATCGATACAGGTTCCTGAGAAGCAGGGTGAGGAGAGGCCAGCACTGTGAGAATCAGATCAATGTCACATGTGTGTTGGAGACTATAGAGTGGATTTGGGGACGGCATACATATAAATGAATAGAAAAGTCAAACCAAACATCCCCTCATTATTTTTGCCTCCCAGAAAGGCATTCAAAGTCTTCTTCAAAGGGTATTACTACACAAGAAATGAGGGCTGGGGAGATGGCTTAGTGGTTAAGCGCTTGCCTGTGAAGCCTAAGGACCCCAGTTCGAGGCTCGATTCCCCAGGACCCACGTTAGCCAGATGCACAAGGAGGCGCACGCGTCTGGAGTTCATTTGTAGTGGCTGGAAGCCCTGGTGCACCCATACTCACTCTCTCTCTCTCTCTCTCTGTCACTCTCAAATAAATAAATAAAAATGAACCAAAAAATATTATTTAAAAAAAAGAAATGGTAAGCCAAAGAGAAATTTGAGGGTGAATGACTTAACTTTTTATCTACCAACAAACATCCTCACATCCCCTATGCGAGTACAGATCTTTCACGTTTTCAATCACTTTACAAGAGCTATTGCATTTCAACTTCTCTAGAATTTTCCAGTATTTTCCAACAACTGAAACAGCCCTAAGCCCGGGCCAAGAAGGAACTCAAAGCAGATGCCTTTAGACAACCTGGCCATCTTAGCATTTCCATGCGGGATGGTTTACATAGCTGACGGCTTCACAGGGCAGCTACTTTTGGAGGCTGGATCATAAGTCGTGAAGCATGAATGCCCAATCCTGCACTCAGACGTTCCTCTGGGACATCTTTCTCAGTGCCCATCAGCTCAGTTTTGACACCCAGCCTCTGCAAGATGAAAGTCCTTCCTAGAGCTTTCTAGAACAGCTATTGCTTGATCTGAAGGTAGGTATGTCACATGGAACATATTCATAGACAAGGAAATACACATAAAATGAGCTGATGATCCCTGTCAGTAACTAGTAGCTCTCAAGTTCTGAGTTGATTGAGAATCCTGAGACTGGGTTTTCTATTATTTATGTCTGCATTGTTGAAGTGGAAGAATGGTGGCAAAGGTCCTTATTTTTGTCATGTCTGTCCTAGACTTTGACACTTAGGGCTCATACTTCCACCCAAGGAGTTATCTTCATCAAAGTAGTTTCTAACTTGCCGGGTCTCATTAAATTAGGGAAATTCTGAGTCACGACTTGTGGTGGTTTGAATGGATGTCCCCCAGTTGATTTAGAAGTTTATTGAAGCTTGTAAGTTAGGGGCTGGAGAGATGGCTTAGTGAATAAGGTGTTTGCCTGCAAAGACTAAGGACCCAGGTTCGATTTCCCCAGTACCCATGTAAGCCAGACGCACCCAGTGAAGCATGCTTCTAAACTTTGTCTGCAGTGGCTAGAGGCCCTGACATGCCTATTCTCCCTGTCTGTCTCTCTTCTCTCTGCTTAAAATAAATAAATATTTTAAAAGCTTATCATTTAGGGCTGGAGAGATGGCTTAGCAGTTAAGCACTTGCCTATGAAACCTAAGGACCCCGGTTCAAGGCTGGATTCCCCAGGACCCATGTTAGCCAGATGCACAAAGGGGTGCACGCATCTGGAGTTCGTTTGCAGTGGCTGGAAGCCCTGGCACGCCCATTCTCTCTCGCTATCTGCCTCTTTCTCTCTCTGTCTGTCACTCTCAAATAAATAAATAAACAAACAAAAGTTTAAAAAAAATGCTTATAATTTAGATCTGTAGCCACCTGGCTGGAGGAGGTGTCATGGTGGGTGGATCCTGGGTTCCGGCCCTAAGGTGTGGAGGTGGATTTGGAATTCCAGTCGAAAGATATGCAAAGTGCTGGAGCCCTGGCTGGGGTTCCGAGAGTGTGCCTGCTTAGGTGGTTGCTTTTCTGTCCGTGTGCGGACCTGTGAAAGGGGCCATCTTCTTCTCCCCCTTGATCTGTAAATTGTAATAAACCCATTCCTCCCCGAACTTGTGCCTGGTTTGGAAGTTCATCTGAGCAACATGAGGGTGCTACACTACTGTTCTGCTTTCAGCACAGCCAGAGGCAGCAAGTCCCACCCCAGTGATCTATATCTCACCCAGTGATCTATATCTACCCACCTCTAGGGTAGATTGGTCTCCCCCTTCCTTGGTTATATACGGTGCCTCTGCCATCCACTAAGGTGTTTTTACATTTTTTAAATTCATAATTTGACTGCCAGCATAGAACAAGTCTCTGTGGGCAGCATAATGAGGCTTCTTTCTTTCTTTTTTTTTTTTTAAGATTTATTTTATTTTATTTATTTCTTTGAGAGCGACAGACAGAGAAAGAAGCAGAAAGAGCAAGAATGGGCGCACCAAGACCTCCAGCCACTGCAAACGAACTCCAGACGCATGCACCACCTTGTGCATCTGGCTTACGTGGGTACTGGGGAATCGAGCCTTGAACTGGGGTCCTTAGACTTCACAGGCAAGCATTTAACCGCTAAGCCATCTCTCCAGCCCCCAAGGCTTCTTTCTTGAGTCAACATTTGCATGCTAATAGTGATATCCAAGGCAAAGTCCAGTCACTCTTTCAAGTGGACACTTGGAACAAGTACTTAAGTTTCTTCTGACAGTCACTGGGTCTTAGGCCACTTTCCACGAGGGCAAGAATCTATTAAGTTACTTAGTTAAAACTTTAGCCATTCTCTAACATTTTATAACTTCTTTTTTTTTTTTTTTTTTGGTTTTTCAAGGTAAGGTCTCATTCTAGCCCAGGCTGACCTGGAATTCATTATTGTGAATTGTAGTCTCAGGCTGGCCTCAAACTCATGGCAATCCTCCTACCTCTGCCTCCTGAGTGCTGAGATTAAAGGTGTGTACCACCATGCCCAGGATTTTTGTCTTTCTTTCTCTCTTCTCTGCATCAAACTAATACATTATAGTCAGTATAATGACCACTTTTGGAAGTTAAGAATGGGCACAGGTATAGTGATTTGTCTATCTAAATTAGGGTTTACATTACTTGATAGTGAGCTGGGTGTGGTGGCCCACAGCTTTAATCCAAGCACTTAGGCTGAGGTAGGAGGATTGTAGCATGTTTGAGGTCACCCTGAGAATACAGAGTGAATCCCAGGTCAGCCTGAGCTAGAGCAAGACCCTATCTCCAAAAACCAAAACATCCTTCTCTCTCTGTCTGTCGCTCTTAAATAAATAAAATAAAAATAAAACAAAAAATTTTAAAAAGGGCCGGAGAGATGGCTTAGTGGTTAAGCACTTGCCTATGAAGCCTAAGGACCCCAGTTTGAGGCTCGATTCTCCAGGACCCACGTTAGCCAGATGCACAAGGGGGCGCTCGCATCTGGAGTTCCTTTGCAGTAGCTGGAGGCCCTAGCGCACCCACTCTCTGTCTCTGTCTCTCTGTCTCTCTGTCTCTCTCTCTCTACCTGCCTATTTCTCTCAAATAAATAAATCAAACTAAAGAGAGGCTGGGAAAATTGCTCAGTGGTTTAAAATGCTTGCTAGGCAAGCCTGATGACTGGAATTTGGGCCCCCAGAACCTATGTAAAAATCTGGATATAGGCCAGTTGTGGTGGCGCATGCCTTTAATCCCAGCACTCAGGAGGCAGAGGTAGGAGGATCGCTGTGAGTTCGAGGCCACCCTGAGACTGCGGAGTGAATTCCAGGTCAGCCTGGGCTGGAGCAAGACCCTGCCTTTAAAAAAAAACAAACAAACAGGGCGTCAGGAGAAAACTGACACCCTGAAATTGTCCTCTGACTTACACACACACACACACACACACACACACGCACAGAGGGAAAAAGAAGAAGAAAAAGGAAATGATAAGAGCAATCTTTTCAGCAGCCACTTAGATGCTGCTGAGGTTTCTGTGGTCTGAACACTTGTCACCCGTCAGGAGCCAGCACCACTGACCTTGGTGACCACGGCCTTCTGCTGGACGTTGTCATGATTAGCACCCTGTGCCCTCAAGGGACTACAACGCTTCCGTTTTCTGGAGCCTCTGACACTGCAAAATTACACCGTGCTTTTCTGCCCAAGTGAAACGAAGTCCCAGTGTCTCGCTTTGGGTGCGTTTGGTGACGTCACTGGGCCATGAGCATTTGCCTACTTCTGCTTTTGGCACTCTGCGGTCTGAGTCAGTCCACGAAGGTGTTAGAGTATAAATCCTCGACGTGGGCAGACACTGTCACCGCAATTCCAAGGTGACAAGTAAAAGGGGTGAACAGCTGGCATGTATGCACACCGACCAATTGAAACACCGGCCGTAGCAGTGTAACTGGAAAAACAGTTAAACCCAACCCCCTTCTTCCCCCGCAGCCCCCACAATTCTTTGTAGTCCTTTGGCCAGACCTCTATGGAAATCACTTCTCGGCAGCCTGAACCCACCAACTTGCCAGATACACTAAGAGATAAAAATTGATCCCCAGATTACCTTCTAGCAACAATAGTGGAATGGTTTAAAAAGCTTTATTTTTATTTATTTATTTATTTAAGACAGAGAGATGGGGTGGGGAGAGAGAGAATGAGAATGGGTGTGTCAGGGCCTCCAGCCACTGCAAAGGCGCTCCAGATACATGTGCCATCATGTACATCATCTGACTTACGTGGGATGTGGAGATTTGAACCTGGATCCTTAGGCTTCTCAGGCAAGTACCCTAACTGCTAAGCCATTTCTCCAGCCTGAGGAACGTTTTTTAAAGTTAAAAAGTTGATAAAACTAAGGTGTTAGCTTTTCTTTTCTTTCTTTCTTTTCTTTTCTTTCTTCTTTTTTTTTTTTTTTTTTTTTTTTGAGGTAGGGTCTCACTTTATCCCAGGCTGACCTAGAATTCACTATGTAGTCTCAGGGTGGCCTTGACCTCACAGTGATCCTCCTACCTCTGCCTCCCAACTGCTGGGATTAAAGGTGTGCACCACCATGCCTGGTTGGGGTTAGCTTTTTAAACTTTTTTTGGACACATCCATATAAAAATATTTTAAAGGTTTATTTAATTTGATTTATTTGAGAGAAAGAAAGAGATGCAGAGAGAGAATGGGCACACCAGGGCCTCCAGATACTGCAAACAAACTCCAGACGCATGAGCCACTTTGTGCATCTGGCTTACATGGGTCCTGAGGAGTCAAACCTGGGTCCTATGGCTTTGCAGGCAAGTGCCTTAACTGCTGAGCCATCTCTCAAGCCTATGAAATATTTTATAAAAACTAATTTTGTTTTGTGTTGTTTTGTTTTGAGGTTAGGGTGCCTCTCGCTCAGGGTGGCCTGGAATTCATTATGTAGTCTCAAGGTGGCCTTGAGCTCATAACGGTCCTCCTACCTCAGCCTCCTGAATGCTGGGATGAAAGGCGCACGTCACCACGCTCAGCTCCTAAAACTTAAATTTTTTAGTGATTATAGTTAGGTTTTCATTTTTCAGTTCCAACCATGCCATTCATTTTGCTGACATTTACTGAACGTGTCCTCTGAGCACCAATGGAGATCAAGAGAAACGCTTTGGCCTCCATGTAATTCCACTTAAGCGGGAAGCAAGCAGATAGATGCCCTCTTTTGCCAACTCTTTCAATTATATTGTCCTCTTGCTGGTTTCCATGGTGCTTAGAAGTCCTTCACTTCAATTTTTCTTATGTGAAAGTTAAACCTTAACCTCCAGATAGTAGTATAGTTAAGAGTTCCAGCTAATGTGGCTCAGTAAGAGGTGTTTTTAATTGTAGAAGGGCCCATGCTCCTTTGGATTTGGGGGGAAAAATATATATATATATACATACATACACACACACACACACACACACACATATATTATATATATAATGTTTTTATTTATTTGTTTGTGAGACAGAAAGAGAGAGAGAGAGAATGGGTGCACCAGAGCCTCTAGCCACTGCAAATGAACACCAGAAGCACATGCCACTTTGTACATCTGGCTTTACGTTGGTACTGGAAAACTGAACCTGGGGCTGTCAGGCTTTGCAAGCAAACACCTCCCACTGCCGAGCCATCTCTCCAGCCTCTCTTCTTCTTTCCAACGAGTCTGTCTTTGATTTTGATGCCATTATTTTCTCCCTTCCTGCTATGCAGGTCTTGTGTGGGCAGTGTCAGTCACCGTGAGGTCGTGAATACCATGACCACTTCACGTATGGAAGTTATACTACAAAGCACTTGTAAGCAGACAGCTTCAGGTTCGCTGAGGTGAACTTCCAGACCAGGCACAGTTATGGAGGAAGGGATTTATTGAAGCTTACAGATCCAGGGGAAGTTCCATAAATGGCAGAAGAAGCTGGCCTGCCTTCACAGGACCAAGCAGACAGAGAGAAAGAGGCACAAGCCAAAAGCCAAAAGCTACACAGCACACTTCAGGAACTCCATGGAGGCACGCTTTGCATATCTTTAGATTGAAACCTGAGACCCACCACCACGCCTTAAGATCCGCCCAGTGACACTGCCTCCAGCCAGGTGGCTGCAGATGCAAACTACAAACAATAAAGAACTGAGTACATTGGGGGCCATCTATTCAAACCACCACAGCCCTCCCCTCTTTCTTTTGGCTCTCGAATTCTTTCCACCTCTTCTGCAGTGGTCCCTGATGGTGTGATAGAGACGTCTCAGCACTGAACACCCCGCTGGCATTTCTTCTCAGCAATTGGCGAGTTTTCTGTTTCCCCAGTGGCTACTGCCACATGAAAAGAGAAGTTTCACTAACCAAAAGTGAGAGTGGCATTAATTTATGGGCAGAAGTATCTTAAGTATTTAGAGGGCAATTTGGTAGGCACAATATATCAATTTAGCCAAACAACATTAGCAGTTCCTCCCCTCTTACCCACCCAAGGCTTATGACCTTCCTAGTCATAGGCTTTTTTTTTAATTTTTTTTTTTGTTGTTTATTTACTTGAGAGCGACAGAGAGAGAGAGAGAGAGAGAGAGAGAGAGAGAGAGAGAGAGAGAGAGAAGGAAAGAGAGAGAAAGAGTGGACACGCCAGGGCTTCCAGCCACTGCAAACGAACTCCAGACGCGTGTGCCCCCTGGTGCATCTGGCTAACGTTGGTCCTGGGGAATTGAGCCTCGAACTGGGGTCCTTAGGCTTCACAGGCAAAGCGCTTAACCACTAAGCCATCTCTCCAGCCCAAGTCATAGGCTTTTAACTAGGATTTCAGTACCAGGTATGAATTCCCTCCCTTGGGGCAGTCCTCAGATTCACCCAGAAAGCAGTTAGTTTGGCCCATAACAGACATGCCATTATTCCTATATTTGGCTTGGCTCTCCAGTCATAAAGCTTGCAGAGCTGGCTAGTACTTTTATGTTCAAGTACTAGACACTACTAATACATACACAACAAATGATAAAAATAAGGAACAACAGCTGGGCATGGTGGCGCACGCCTTTAATCCCAGCACTCAAGAGGTGAAGGTAGGAAAATTGCTGTCAGTTCGAGGCCACCCTGAGACTCCATAGTGAAGTCCAGGTCAGGCTGGGCTAGAGTAAAAGCCTACCTTGAAAAAGTAAATAAATAAATAAATAAGGAACAACAACAATGGTAATGAAATTGGGTGTTAAGGGCTTAGGAATAAAATCTTTGAACCCCAAATGTTTGCATTTAAAGAACTGGGTAAACCAAACTGAGAAGGATAATTATGAAATTATTATATTCATTTAGGGTAGTACAAAACCAAGGGAAAGAAAATGAATACACCCACGTGGTCTGAGAGCCCACATGAGCCTAGAGGAAATAAGAAAAGAGATTTAGAGAGAAAAGAAGAGAAAGAACAGAGCGCTCACGTCATGTGGAGGGCAAGGAGGACATGGAGACGGGTTGGGGTTTCTCCCCTCTCTCCTGCCCAGCTGGGCTGAGAAGAGGAGACTCACCAGAACCTGGAGGCTCAGGAGTGACAAACTGGCAGCTAAAAGAGCATGCCCTCCTCTCACAGCTGTATTTTTATACCCTTATGTAGTGGGCTTTACCTTCCGGCTCAGGTGAGCCAGAGTGAGAGCTGATTGGCCAGGGCTAGGGGCTGGCTCATGAAGAGGCCAGCCCTGACACTGAAGTGGGGGCTGAATTTGACCAACCATAATGTCAAGATTAGATTTAATGGGGCGTGGTGGCGCATGCCTTTAATCCCAGCACTCGGGAGGCAGAGGTAGGAGGATCGCCATGAGTTCAAGGCCACCCTGAGACTACAGAGTTAATTCCAGGTCAGCCTGGACCAGAGTGAGAACTACCTCGAAAAACCAAAAAAAAAAAAGATTAGATTTAAGTTCTAGGAAAGGGTTGCTCCCTCCCAAGTGGGGCTCAGATTGATTGTGTAAAAACAGATCGAGGGAGCTCCTTTATGCAAGGCATGAGGAAAAGCCAGTGTCCTCTGAGCTCTCTAGCAAAGCACAAAGGTATTCCTGTTTTTTTACTTTCAGGGGTCCAGTCACCTTAACTTCCTAACAAAGCTAACTGACTCCCTCTCAGTAAGATGTTAGTGGCTTTGTGAAACTGAGCTGTTAACCTACTTCCATAAGAATCCTTTCTGGGGCTCGAGAGATGGCTTAGTGGTTAAGCACTTGCCTGTGAAGCCTAAGAACCCCGGTTTGAGGCTCGATTCCCCAGGACCCACGTTAGTCAGATGCACAAGGGGGCGCATGCGTCTGGAGTTCCTTTGCAGTGGCTGGAGGCCCTGGTGTGCCCGTTCTCTCTCTCATTCTCTCTGTCACTCTCAAATAAATAAAAATAAACAAAAAATATTCTTAAAAAAGAATCTTTTTTGGAGCTGGAGAGATGGCTCAGCAGTTAGGGCACTTGACTGTAATACCTAAAAAGCTGGGTTTGATCCCATAGTACCCCCATAAAAACCAGCTGCACAAAATGGCAAGTATATCTGGAGTTTCTTTGCAGAGGCTAGAGGACCTGGCATGCCCATTCTCTCTCCCTCTCTCTCTGTCTCTTTCTCTCTTTATGTCAAATAAATAAATAAATAAAATATATTTTAAAAAGGAATCCTGGGCTGGAGAGATGGCTTAGTGGCTAATGTGCTTGCCTGCAAAGCCAAAGAAGCCAGGTTTGATTAACCAGGACCCATGTAAGCCAGATGTACAAGGAGGCATGTGCACTGGAGTTTGTTTGCAGTGGCTGGAGGCCCTGGTGCACCCATTCTCTCTATCTGCCTCTCTCTTTCAAATAGATAAATACATTTTTTTTTTAAAAAAAGAATCTTTCCAGTCTGATATCTGATACATCTTACTTAGGGCTAAGTATCATGCATTCCCTCCCATTTCCTACCAGAACTTCAGGATTTCTCTGAGTTTTGATATGCCTTCCTGTTTAATTAATAGGAATATATATATCGTCATGACCTACCATACCCAGCTCACTTTTTTTTTCACCCTTTCAGTCAAGATATTAAGTTGCCAAGAAATAATACCAATTTTATGGTAGCATTCACATTTGTCATCAATGTACTATAAAGACTTAAAGACAAGCCAGGCATGGTGCACACCTTTAATCCCAGCACTTGGGAGGCAGAGGTAGGAGGATCATCATGAGTTCAAGGCCACCCTGAAACTACATGGTGAATTCCAGGTCAGCCTGAGCTACAGTGAGACCCTACCTCAGGAAAAAAAAAAAAAAAAGTTTACTGGGCTGGAGAGATGGCTCAGAGATTAAGGTGCTTGCCAGCAAAACCTAAGAACCCAGGTTTGATTCTGCAGTAGCCACATAAAGCCAGATGCACAAGGTGGCACAGGTGTCTGGAGTTTGCAGTGGCTGGAGGCCCTGTGTGCCCATTCTATCTCTCTCTTTCAAAAATAAATAAAACAAAATAAAGTGTGTGGCTGGAGATATGACTTAGCAGTTAAGACGATTGCCTGAGAAGCCTAAGGATGCCTGCTTGAATCTCCAGGTCCCACACTGCCAGACGCAAAAGTGATGCAAGCATGCAATGTCACACATGTGCACAAGGGGGCGCACATGCCTGAAGTTCCTAGACAGTGGCTGAAAGGCCCTGGTGCCCCCATTCTCTCTCTCAAAAACAAAACAAAACCAAAGTATGCTTATAGTATTCAGTCATCACATACTTATTTTCCATTCATTTATTCAATTTGAAAATATTTGCATTCTGGTGAGGCAGTTAGGATGTCTGAGCCACAAAAGTAAAAGCAGGAATGTCTTTAAGTCTGCCCTTATAATCTCCCTTTTGCTAGAGATTCAAGGATGATCTGACTTCTTATCTCTTGCCTGAAGGAGTTCCCTAGATCTGTTTCTTCACAAACAACCTGAGCTCCCCCCTGGGAGAGAGGTCCCCTTTCCTGGAATTTAAATCTACTTCTAACACTGTGGTTAGTCAAGTTCATCCTCCAGAACTTGGCATCACGGTTGGCCTCTTGCTGGACCAGT
Organism: Jaculus jaculus; assembly: GCF_020740685.1. Lineage (NCBI taxonomy): Eukaryota > Metazoa > Chordata > Mammalia > Rodentia > Dipodidae > Jaculus > Jaculus jaculus. Next base: position 161,880,021 of record NC_059105.1, read on the forward strand.
CTCCAGCCCAGACCAATCAGCTGTCTATCAGGCTCACCTGAGCCTAAAGGTGAAGTCCAGCGCACGGAGGCTATAAATAGACAACCAGAGGATAAGCTTTCTGGGCTGGCCTCTGGACTTGCAGGTTCTGTCAGATAATTCTCCCTCGCTGCCCTCTACCCCTTCCTGCCCCCCACATGGCAGGAGCCTTCTGCACTTTCTTTTTTTTTTTTTTAATTTTATTTATTTGAGAGCGACAGACACAGAGAGAAAGACAGATAGAGGGAGAGAGAGAGAATGGGCGCGCCTCTGCAAACGAACTCCAGATGCGTGCGCCCCCTTGTGCATCTGGCTAACGTGGGACCTGGGGAACCGAGCCTCGAACCGGGGTCCTTAGGCTTCACAGGCAAGCGCTTAACCGCTAAGCCATCTCTCCAGCCCTCACTTGTTTTATTTTTATAGCTATTTGTATAGCTCTTTTCAAAACACGTGGATGGAAATAGGATGGAATAAAACTGAATCAGTGCAAAATAATCTAGCCACTCATAATATAATAAACACACGATTATACCCACAGGACCAAAAATTTGACAAGCATATAAAACAAAAAGGATTCACCAAGGGTTTGGTTTTCAATCCTTGTGATGTGAGAATTATTAGTATTGGTCCATCAAAGGCTTGATAGGGAACATCACACATCCAGTTTCCTTCGCAGCGGCAATGTTTCGAGCATTCTCCCTGGCTTGTTGGGTAGTCCATCCACTGCATTCCCATCTGGGCAACTTCACGGGGTGTAAGATGCTAGGGCAGGCGTGCTGTGTCTGTTTAGCCCAGGGAACACTTTAAGCCACAAGAAAACCCACAAAATGTATGTTCTTTTTTTGTTTTTTTGAGGTAGGGTCTCACTCTGATCCAGACTGACCTGGAATTAACTGTGTAGTCTCAGGGTGGCCTTGAACTCATGGCGATCCTCCTACCTCTGCCTCCCGAGTGCTGGGATTAAAGGCGTGAGCCACCACGCCCGGCATGTAAAATGTATGTTCTTTTAGAGGCTTTCTTGTAGTGACCTATGTCTTCTAAGACACTGCTCCTAGTTTTCTACAGGACAAAGACCAGATTTCTAGGTGTAACAAAGCTCTTTCAAATCTGTTACCTTTTTTTTTTTCCCTCAATTTTTATTAACATTTTCCATGATTATAAAAAATATCCCATGGTAATACCCTCCCTCCCCCCACTTTCCCCTTTGAAATTCCATTCTCCATCATATCCCTTCCCCATCTCAATCAGTCTCTCTTTTATTTTAATGTCATGATCTTTTCCTCCTCTTATGATGGTCTTGTGTAGGTAGTGTCAGGCACTGTGAGGTCATGGATATCCAGGCTATTTTCTGTTACCTTTTCCATCTTATCTTCCACTAGTCCCCTCCATCTGCTTCCTTTCCAGTCAAGTTGGTTTCTTTCTTTTTTCTTTTTCTTTTTGGTTTTTCAAGGTACAGTCTTGCTCTAGCCCAAGCTGACATGGAATCCACTTAGAATGGCCTCAAACTCATGGCTATCCTCCTACCTCTGCCTCCCAGGTTGTGGATTAAAGGCGTGTGCCACCATGCCCTGCTTTCTTTTCTTTTAAAAAAATATTTTATTTATTTATTTGAGAAAGAGAGAGAGAGAGGGTTCTGGGGAGTTGAACCTGGGTTCTTAGGCTTTGCGGGCAAGCACCTTAACCATTAAGCCATCTCTCCAGCCCATGGTTTTCTGAAGTCAGGCACACAGATTCACACTGTCCTCAGGAACTCTGAGACTCCAACATCACAGGGTTTACTAAGGAGGGGTTCGACCAGTTGGAACTAAAGGGATAGAAAATGATTTGCTTTCCCCCTCCTTTGTTCTTCTCTAAATTTTCCTATAACTTATCTTTTAAGACTCACTTCAGATTAAAGTGTCCTCCGCTTACCTATTATACAGAGAACTGCATAAGCAATTTATTTTATTTTAATTTTTAGTTTTTGGTTTTTTGAGGTAGGGTTTTACTCTAGCCCATGTGACCTGGAATTCACTATGTATTCTCAGGGTGGCCTTGAACTCATGGCAATCCTCCTACCTCTGCCTCCCAAGTGCTGGGATTAAAGGCGTGTGCCATCACGCCCAGCAATTATTTTTAATTTTTTTTTTTTTTCATTTGACAGAGAAAGAGAGAGAGAGAGAGAGAATGTGCATGCCAGGGCCTCCAGCCACTGCAAACAAACTCCAGATGCATGTGCCTCTGCCTAACATGGGTCCTGGGGAATCAAACCTGGGTCGTTTGGCTTTGCAGGCAAACACCTTAACCCCTAAGCCATCCCTCCACCCCAGCAATTTATTTTTAAAATATTTTTACTTCCTTATTTGGAAGAGAGAAAGAGACTGACAGAGTGAGTACAGATGCACTAAGGTCTTCTGCAGCAAACAGAATCCAGACACATGCACCAGTCTATGCATCTGGGTTTACATGGGCACTGGATACTCGAACCCAAACCATCAGGCTTTGCAAGAAAGTGTCTCTAACTTGAGCCATCTCTCCAGACTATGCATGAGTAATTTATTTGAGGATGACTTCAAGCCGTATTAGTGAATATGTTCTGTCTTACAAATGTTTTATAGATTCAAAATGTGATTCTCGGGGCTGGAGGGATGGCTTAGCAGTTAAGGCGTTTGTCTGCAAACCCAAAGGACCTAGGTTCAATTCCCCAGGACCCACACTGCACAAGGGGGCGCATGTGTCTGAAGTTTGTTTATAGTGGCTGGAGCCCTGAAACGCCCATTCTCTCTCCTTCTTTCTCGCTCTCTTTCCCTCTTTCTCTCTGTGAAAGGAAGGAAGGAAGGGAGAGAGGGAGGAAGGAAAGAAAAAACAAAATGTGATTTTCATTATTAAACTTTTCTCGCATTGTTTTCCACAGAAAGTGAGTTCACAAAGACCATTAAGATAGTTCTTCATATTAGATGACCAGCAGATGTTTTATGTTTAGTATCAATTCAGTAAGGATTGGCTAGTCTTGCTAGTTTAACAACAAGGGATTATTGGCAGTATTGTTGGTTAGAAAGCATTGCTAAGAAATTTGGGGATTTTGCTAAGAATTTCACTAAGTAGAGGTTTCTGAGAGACATGTGGGTCACAGTGAAGATAATGTTATTTTGGAGGCTTTAAAACCAAACAGATTTTGTTTTATTTTGTTTTTGTTTTTCAAGGAAGGATCACACTGTAGCCTAGACCTGAAATTCTAGACTTGGAATTCACTATGTAGTCTCAGGCTGGCCTTGAACTCCCAGTGATCCTCCTACCTTGGCCTTCCAAGTGCTGGGATTAAAGGTATGTGCCACCATGGCCGGTCCAATTTTTTTTTTTTTTTTTTTTTTTTAGTTAGACCAGTCTGATCTGGAATTCACTATGTAATCTTGGGATGGCTGTCTACACACAGCAATCCTCCTACCTTTGCCTCCCAATTGCTGGGATCAAAGGCATGTGCCACCACACCTGTCTGTTTTTGTTTTTTGACATAGGGTCTTACTCTAGCCCAGGCTGACCTGGAATTTACTCTGTAGTCTCAGGGTGGCCTCTAATTCATGGGGATGAAGATCCTCCTACCTCTTGCTCCTGAGTGCTGGCATTAAAGGCATGCACTACCACACCCGGCTGAGAAAATTTTTTTAAATATATTTTTATTTACTTATTCTGGTACAAGAGTGGCATGTCTGTTATGGGGGAAACCAACTGCATTCGGATTGGACCAGAGACCTGCTCCATGGGAGGAAATACATGCCTGATTTAAAACCTAGTCAAAAGCCTAGGGATGGGCTGGAGAGACGGCTTGGTGATTAAGGCAGTTGTCTGCAAAGCCTAATAACCCAGGTTCTGTTCTCTAGTACCCACATAAAGCCAGATGCACAAAGAAGCACTGGCGTGTGTTTGTATTGGCAAATATTAAAAAGAAATATTAAAAAGAAAGCCTCCCCCGCCCCAAAAGCCAGGTATGGTGGCCCACACCCTTATTCGCAGTACTTGAGAGGCAGAGGTAAGTGGATCACTGTGAGTTCAATGTCACCCTGAGACTACACAGTGAAATACAGGTCAGCCTGGGCTAGAGAACGAGACCCTACCTTGAAACCCCCACCCCAAAAGGGGCTGGAGAGATGGTTTAGCAGTTAAGGCACTTGCCTGCAAAGCCAAAGGATCCAGGTTTGATTCCCCAGGACCTACGTTAGCCAGATGCACAGAGAGGCGCATGCGTCTGGAATTCATTTGCAGTGGCTGGAGGCCCTGGTGCACCATTCACTCTCTCTCTCTGTCTCCTTCTTTCTCTGTCAAAATAAATAAAAATAAAAAAATACAAAAAGAATTATTGGGAGGCAGAGGTAGAGGGATCACCATGAATTTGAGGCCAGACTGAGACTACATAGTGAATTCCAGGTCAGCCAGAGCTGGAGTGAGACCCTATCTCAAAAAAAAGAAAAAAAGAAAGAAAGAAAGAAAGAAGAAAGAAAGAAAGAAAGAAAGAAAGAAAGAAAGAAGGAAAGAAGGAAAGAAAGAAAGAAAAGAAAAGAAAAGAAAAGAAAAGAAAAGAAAAGAAAAGAAAAGAAAAGAAAAGAAAAAATTAAGTCTTGGCCTGAAGAGATGGCTTACTGGCTAAAGGCATTTGCTTGCAAAACCTAATGACTTGAGTTCTAGTCTCTAGTTCTTATGTAAAGCCAGATGCACAAAGTGGTGCATGTGTCCAGTTCATTTGCAGTGGCAAGATAGCCTAGCATACCCAATCTCTCTCTCTGCTTGCAAATAAATAAAAATCTTAAAAAAAGAAAGAAAGAAAGAACTGACTCATGGTAGAATGTTTGCTATTGTAGGATGTAGATATTGCTTTTTCAACATTTTTCAGAGTTGATCAATAATTTGATTTTGTAATTGTTAATGCTGAGAATGCCTTCTTGTATACATAGGACAGTATGCAGTGAGCAGTATGTCTAGCATCAATTCAGACTTTTTTTTTTCTTTATTTACTAAAGACAGGCAGAGAGAGGGAAGGAGGGAGAGAGAGAGGAAGTGAATGGGTGTGCCAGGGCCTCTAGCCCCTGCAAATGAACTCCAGACACATGTGCCACCATGTGCATCTGGCTTACGTGGGACCTGGAGAATCGCACCTAGGTCCTTAGTCTTCCCAGGCAAGTGCCTTCCCTGTTAAACTATCTGTCTAGCTAGCCCCAGAATCTTTTTTGTTTGTTTTTTTGTTTTGTTTTTCAAGGTAGGGTCTCACTCTAGCTCAGGCTTACCTGGAATTCACTATGGAGTCCCAGGGTGGCCTTGAACTCACAGCGATCCTCCTACCTCTGCCTCCCTAGTGCTGGGTCAATTCAGAATTTTCAAAAAATATTTATATATTTGCAAGTAGAGAAAGAGACAGGAAGAATGGGCACGCCAGGGCCTCTAGCTACTGCAAACAAACTCCAGATACCTGGGCCACTCTATGCATCTGGCTTTACATGGTTACTGAGGCATCCAACTTGGGTCTTTAGGCTTTGCAGGCAAGCACCTTAACCACTGAACCATCTCTCCAGCCTGTGAAATTCTTAGAAATTCTATCCCAAAATACATTATTCTCTCCATGGCTCAGGGAAAATCATAGAAGATAGGACAGAAAGAATGTAAGAGCTACTTGGTTCTCCACCAGAATTACATGAGTAAGACCCTAGTCTGAAGACTCCACATGCTTGGGCTGCAGGTCACTGAGAAATCAAGCTGGAGCTGAGCTGGAACCTTCCTCCCTGTTGATTAGCTGTCAGGATGCTGGAAAGACCTATGCCGCATGAGGCCTTTTGGGAAACAGAAGTCATCAACTGTTTTTAACAGTAGTGGACCCTGCCAACTTTAAGATTAGCTAACCAGGCCAAGTGTGCTAACTGGTACAATAGTGGCATGTCTGTTATGGGGGAAACCAACTGCATTCTGATTGCACTAGAAACCTGCTCCATGGGAGGGAATACATGCTGACTGAAAACTTAGTCAAAAGCCTATGGATGGGCTGGAGAGATGGCTTAGTGGTTAAGGCACTTGTCTGCAAAGCCTAACAACCTGGGTTCTATCCTCTAGTACCCACATAAAGCCAGTTGTACAAAGTAGCACATGTATCTGGGGTGTGCTTGTGGCAGGAGGCCCTGGTGTACCCATTCTCTAGTTTTCTCAAATAAATAAATACAAATATTAAAAAGAAAGCCCCCCCCCCAAAAAAAAAAGCCAGGCATGGTGGCCCACACCCTTAATCCCAGCACTCTGGAGGCAGAGGTAGGTGGATCACTGTGAGTTCAAGGCCACCCTGAGACTACACAGTGAAATGCAGGTCAGCCTGGGCTAGAGAACAAGACCCTACCTTGAAACCCCCACCCCAAAAGGGGCTGGAGAGATGGTTCAGCAGTTAAGGCACTTGCCAGTGAAGCCTTAGGATCCAGGTTCCATTCTTCAGGTCCCATGTGAGCCAGATGCACAAGGTGCCACGTGCATCTTGAGTTTGTTTGCAGTGACTAGAGGTCCTGGAACACCCATTCTATCTCTGTGTCTCTCGCAAGTAAAAAAGAAACAAAGCTGATGGCTGGGAAGGTCATGAGCCCTAGGGGAGTAACACCTACTGTTGTCTGGCTAAATGTATATATTATGATCAACAAACTGCCCTCTAAGCACTTTTTTGTTTATACACATATATTAATGCTACTCTCACTTTTTCTTTTTTTTTTGGTAGGGTCACACTCTAGCCCAGGCTATCCTAGGATTTACTCTGTAATCTCAGGGTGGCCTTGAATCCACAGCGATCCTCCTACCTCTGCCTCCCAAGCACTGGGATTAAAGGCATGCGCCACCATACTGGGCTCTACTTTCACTTTTGATTAGAGAAACTTCTCTTTTGAGATGGCAGCGACCACTGGGATAACTCTAAAGTCACCACAGTGTTCAGAAGAAGTGACAGAGGAGTGCTCAGCACTGCAACATCTCTATCACACCCTCAAAGGCTCAGGGTCCTTTGTGGAAGAGGTGGCGGAAAGAATGTAAGAGCCAAAGGAAGGGTAGGACTCCCTACAACGTGCTCCTCCAGACACAAAATGGCCTGGATATCCATGACCTCACATTGCCTGACACTACCTACACAAGACCTTCATAACAGGAGGAAAAGATGGTATCAAAATAGAAGAGAATAGGGCTGGAGAGATGGCTTAGCGGTTAAGCGCTTGCCTGTGCAGCCTAAGGACTCCAGTTCGAGACTCGATTCCCCAGGACCCACGTTAGCCAGATGCACAAGGGGGTGCATGTGTCTGGAGTTCGTTTGCAGTGGTTGGAGGCCCTGGTGCACCCCATTCTCTCTCTCTCTCTGCCTCTTTGTCGCTCTCAAATAAATAAATTCAAAAAATAGAGACTAAATGAAAAAAAAAAACCCGCTGTTGTATATTCGTGTGCATTCATTCATGCATGTATGGGTACACGTGACTGTGCATGTGATTGTGGAGGCCTGAGGTCAACTTCAGGTGTGTTCTTGTGTGGGTGGGTGCAGTTTATTTTGGGTTTTTCAAGGTGGGGTTCACTCTAGCCCAGGCTGACCTGGAACTCCGTCTACATTCTCAGGCTAGCCTCAAACTAACAGTGAACCTCCTTCCTCTGTCTCCCGAGTGCTGGGGATTAGAGGTGTGTCCTTAAATTTGTTTTAAAAATATTAATTAATTTATTTATTTGAGAGAAAGAGAGAGAATGGACATGCCAGGGCCTCCAGCCCCTGCAAAAGAACTCCAGACACCTGCACCACCTTGTACATCTGGTTTAGGTGGGTACTGGGAAATCGATCCTGGGTCAAACACTAACACAATACAATCCAAAGACATACTAATTTGATGCTTATGTATTGAGAAAGGATAGGAGGATAATATTAGAAGTCTTTGTTTCCTGTAATTGACCCACTATGTTTCTGTATGAGCAGAAAGATTCCTATGTACAGTAAAAACACTGCAAGTCATAACACATAATAGTGTTGGATATGAACTAAGGTGATGTGGGAGTGTTTATTGGTGTGGTACAAAGTTGCAGGGTGTGGGGCTGGAGAGATGGCTTAGCGGTTAAGCGCTTGCCTGTGAAGCCTAAGGACCCCGGTTCGAGGCTCGGTTCCCCAGGTCCCACGTTAGCCAGATGAACAAGGGGGCGCACACGTCTGGAGTTCGTTTGCAGTGGCTGGAGGTCCTGGTGCACCCATTCTCATTCTCTCTCTGTCTCTCTGCCTCTTTCTCTCTCTGTCACTCTCAAATAAATAAGTAAAAATAAACAAAAGAAGATTTAAAGAAAAAAGTGGCAGGGTGTGAGGGCAGGCCCGGGTGCCAAGTTGAGTTCGTTGTGTGTGTTTACAAGCAAGTCTGCAGCGATGGGGCTGCAGTACTGAAATAAACACCTCGGACTTACATGTTTCATTTTCAATTAGTTTTTGATTGTTGTGTTTGGAAACCTTTTACTGTTGCATAAAGGTTTGCTTGTTTGTTTTTCGAGTTAGGGTCTCACTCTGACCTAGGCTGACCTGAAATTCACTATGTAGTCTCAGGCTGGCCTTGAACTCATAGGGATCCTCCTACCCCAGCCTCCAAGGCGTGTGCCACCACACCTGGCTCTGTTGTATCACTTTTTACATCCCTTGCATTTAGTTACATAAGCCCATATATGGTCACAGCCTACATTTTAGTAAGCTAAGAATTTGACCAATGGGGGTAGGGAGGGTATTACCATGGGATATTTTTTATAATCATGGAAGTTGTTAATAAAAATTTGAAAAAATAAAATAAAATAAGAATATGACCAAGGCTTGACCCCCCCCCCACTTTCTCATCAATAAAATCCAAGTAGTGATATTCTACCTATGTTGTAAGAAGCTCTGACCATTATATGCCCCAAATGTCTATTAAGGTAACTGTGACAAGTTCACTTTTGTTACTTCTTCAATGTTAAAATAGTTCTTGATACTATTATAGAAGTAAACTCCTACTTAATAAATAAATCAATCACCCTTTCTTTGAAATAATTTGACTCTATTTTTTTAATATATATTTTTGGGGGGCTGAAGGGATGGCTTAGCGGTTAAGGCATTTGCCTGCAAGGCCAAAGGATCCCAGTTCGCTTTCCCAGGACACACGTAAGCCAGATGCACAAGGTGGCGCATGCATCTTTTTCTTTTTGCGGTGGTGGCTTTCTCTAGCCACGGCTGACCTGGAATTTGCTATGTAGTGTCAGGGTGGCCTCGAACTCCCGGTGACTCCCAAGTCCTGCAATTACAGTGAGTCCCATGAGAGTGTTGCCACTAAATGTGTCTGGAGTTCATCTGCAATGGCTGGAAGCCCGGCTGAGCCCATTCTCACTCTATCTCTCTCTTTCTCAAATACATTATATGTATGTATGTATGTATGTATGTGTGTGTGTATGTATGTGTGTGTGTATGTATGTATGTATGTATATGTATATGTATATATTTTTTTTGGGTAGGGTCTCACTCCAGCCCAGGCTGACCTGGAATTCACTATGTAGTCTCATGGTGGCCGCGAACTCACAGCGATCCTCCTACCTCTGTCTCCCAGTGCTGGGATTAAAGGCGTGCGCCACCACACCTGGCCCATAAAATATATTTTGAAAAATAGAAAAAAATATTTAAACATATACATTTTTTATTGACAACTTCTATGCTTACAGGAACAAACCTTGGTATCTCTCTCCCCTCTCCCAATTTGACTTTTTTTTTTTCAGTTCATATAATTTATTGCAGTTAGCACACAGTTTAAAAATTCACCAACACACCAATAGTACAAAACTAAACAGCATTATAAGTTATTCCCCCCTCAGGAAAATAAAACATACTATGATTGTCAAAGCTAGATGTCAGTCTAAATTCTAGAACAAAAGAAGAATGTAGCCCGGCGTGGTGGCGCATGCCTTTAATCCCAGCACTTGGGAGGCAGAGGTAGGAGGATCGCCATGAGTTCGAGGCCACCCTGAGACTACAGAGTTAATTCCAGGTCAGCCTGGACCAGAGTGAGACCCTACCTCGAAAAACCAAAAAAAATAAAATAAAAATAAAAAAAAATAAATAAAGAAGAATGTAAAACTAAGAAAAGGAAAAAGCAATCACTCACAATGACCGCAAAAAGAAAATCCAAAAGAAAGTCCGTTTTCTCACAGACATTGATCGTCTCTTCTAAGTTAATAAAAATTATTTTAACATAAACTGTATTAAAACAAAGACAAACTAGAAACTCTTCAAGTAACTAAAGATAATGCTGCAAGGCCATTTTCACAGCTTTTTTTGTTTGTTTGCTTTAGATGCCATTATACCCAAATTAGCACACATTTGACCATTGAGGGAGGGAGAGAGAGAGAATGAAAGAGAGAGAGAGAATGAGCGAGGGGGGGGGAGAGAATGGGTGGGCCAGGGCCTCCAGCTATTGCAAATGAACTCCAGACACATGTGCCACCTTGTGCATCTGGCTTATGTGGGTCCTGGGGAATCAAACCTGGGTCCTTAGGCATCACAGGCAAGCGTCTTAACCTCTAAGCCATCTCTCCAGACCGTTCTGGCTCTTTTACAGGATATGCTGTCACAACCAATTGATATCTCGACATTAAAAGCTGTCTAGTGAGAGAAAAAAATCCTGTTGTTATTTAACAAAGTTTAAGTGTTCTGATTTTCTGGGTTTCTTCTGCCAGTCTTGGAAACTGTCCTCTTTAATCTCTGAAACTGCCAGTGTTAGCTTCGGCCCTTAACTGTTCCTCTTACATTACTCTTCTGTGGAATACACTGCAAAATTATTGGCCAGTAGGCAACCTAAGCCAATACTGAAAATATGAGTGTAAGGAAGATCATCCAAAATACCACCAATGGTAGTATTTCCAGACACCTGCATATACAAGCACACAGTTTTATAGCACTTTTTTTTTTTTTCTTTCTGAGGTAGTTGCTTGCTCTGGCCCAGGCTGACCTGGAATTCACTATGTAGTCTCAGGGTGGCCTCGAACTCCCCGTGACCCTCCTACCTCTAACTCCCAAGGGCTGTAATTACAGGCGTGTGCCACCACGTCCAGTACTGCTTTAGGGAAGGCAGAGTAATCTATTATAGAGGCTGAGTCAGGTAACTTGCTGTGAATCCCATGCCAGTGTTGCCACTTACTGTGTGGCCACACATAATGGACTTGTCCTAGCCTCCTCCTTCCATTAAAAGGGCTAACGATGCTTATCTCTTGAGGCTTTGGGGAGGATTGAGCAGGCACTCAATCAATATAAATGTATTTTCCTTTCCTTCAAACATTCTCTTTGAAATTGATATTGGAAGGCTTTCTGAGGCTTCATTACTCAACAATACTTTCCATCTCATACTGCAAGTATTGGGAGTCCAAACACCAAATCCTACTAAAATTTGAAAACCAAACCAGTATCCAACATCATTTAGGTGTTTAATGTACATTAACTAAGTAAATGAACTCCTAGGAAGAGTTTGCTCAGAGACTTGTTTGGAAGTCTCTCATATCCTTTTATTTTCTTCTAGCTTCAGTTAAAAATGAAGCAGGTCCTTACTTCTATTATTATTATTATTATTATTATTATTATTATTATTATTATTATTATTTCGAGGTAGGGTCTCACTCTGGCCCAGGCTGACCTGGAATTAACTATGTAGTCTCAGGGTGGCCTCGAACTCATGGCGATCCTCCTACCTCTGCCTCCAGAGTGCTGGGATTAAAGGTGTGCGCCACCACGCCTGACTACTTCTATTATTTTTAAATAAGCCTTTCCTTCCTCAAATCCCATTTGTAGCTGTATATATAATTTTTTTTCTTATAAAATTGGAAATCTTGGGCTGGAGAGATGGCTTAGCGGTTAAGGCACTTGCCTGTAAAAATCAAAGGACCCAGGTTTGGTTCCCCAGGAGCCACATAAGCCAGATGCACTAGGGAGCACACACAAGTAGAGTTCCTTTGCAGTTGCTGGAACCCCTGGCTCGCCTATTCTCTCTCTCTCCCTCTGCCTATTTATTTCTCTCTCTCTCTCTCTCAAATAAATAATATTATAAAAAAAATTGGAAATCTTGGCCAGATCTTTTTTTTTTTTTAAACAGCACTGGTTAAAATATTTGAAGGCAACAGAAAAGCTATCAATCATAACCTTAAGGTACACTATTTTTGTACTATTATATACAAGAACAGCCATATTTCCAGCTTGTATTAACTAAACTTTTTTTTTTTTTTAAACTTCCTGCTGGTATAATTGGGACTAGGAATGGGAAGCCATGAAAAGGTAGGCAGGATTTAAAGCTTTGCCTAGTAACAGAGGTATAGGGTTTTCTTCATAACATGGACAGGCATCATTGAGATGACAAAGTTGCCAAGCAAGGCGTTTGCTTTAACGTTTTTTTTTTTTCCCCGTCTCAGGGCATCCAGGGACCTCATGTTCTTTTCATTGCGAAGGAAGAGCAAGCACTTCTGCTCTTGGCTTATAAAACCCATGCTGGGGTTGAGATTAGAAATTGATTGCCTGTTGGCCACATCTACCCTGAGATGTTTTTACTCGGGCCTGCAGAGTTTTGAAACGTTGTCACCATTTAAAGATTCAGACACATGACAGAACAATCCAACGTTAACAGCTACTCGCTCCTCGAAAAGGGTCGCAATCCTCCAATTTCGAGGTTGCCTATCGTTCTCCATTGTTTCACACCAGGACGGCCTCATGCATTCGCTTCACTCATCGGACGTCTGCAGACATCTGAGGCTGCAAACATTATCTAGACCTCTCCTGCCTCCCACCAGAGCTCACTTTGTTCTGCCCCAAGTCCTTCCATCAGTTTTCCAAATCAGTAGGTATGTAATCTGATCACGTTACGTGCCCTTCTTTCCTACATGTGATTTCTGAAGACAGCATTTTCAACAGAAAGGGATGACTCTGCAGGTGCAAATTACAAGCCTCGGTGAATTACAAGTCTCCATTCTACTTTCTCTAGTCTGGCGGCCGTGGCCATAAAAGCGGAGTTCTGGTGTGGGCCAGGGGAGCCTTTTATCCTTAAAATACAGAACAATGGAAATCTGATCTCCCAAGTGAAATCTATCCAAGCGGCACTGTCCAGAGATCACTCTAGTTCCAGAAAGTGGAAAAGCTCCTAGGGGCAATTCTGAGTTCCTTGGGATATTCGGCCTTGGGTGCATTTGCCCTCACCTGCTTTTTTTTTGGGGGGGGGTGGCGCTGGGCAGTCGCGCCCAAGGAGCGCGCGCATCCAGCATGAGCTCATCTCTCAGGGGCGTTTCCAGAAGGCCGAGCCTGGCCGCGTGCGCCCTGAGCCAGGGTCCTCCCGCTATTAAGCAGTGGCCCCTCGCGGCCGCCGCCTTGTCTGGAAGCTTTGTTCACCAGCCCGGCGTCTGCGAGCTCGCACCCGGCCCTTTGGGGAAAGGCACCCTCGGATACCCTTGCACGCGCGATGACGCGCGGAAGGATGCCAGCCGCGTCCCCGCCGAGAGCCTCCCAGGGGTGATGGTGGGTAGGGAAACGACCCCTCGCCCTCGGGAGCGCTCCGACGAGCCCGGCACCCAAGGGGTCGGCGCACCCACCCTTCGGCTTCCGCACCCGCTGGGAGCAAAAGCTACGGACGAGGCCCGGCCTCCGGGGTCGCTCCCGGGAGAGCTGTAGGCCAATCTCGCGGCAGCTAGGTCTTGCGATTGCCCGGCCGTCACTGCTCATTGGCCGACGCCGCCAAGCTCCAAAGCTGCCAGCCAATGAGAAGGCAGTTTACAGATGCCCTTCCCTTCGCTTTCTTCTCCCTCCCGACTCCGAGAGGGAGCCGTCCTGTGATTGGTCAGATGTCCTCGGAAGCCCCTTTCCTTTCACCAATCATTGAGAAAGGTACACTCCTCCTCCCCCCCCCCTCCCACCCAGCGCAGTTTTTCCAGCCAATGTCGAAGCGGCCACGGCGCTCAGCCTTGCAAACCGCGATTGTGGAGCTTTCACTGTTCCTTTAACTCGTCCAGGCTTTTTTTTTTTTTCTATCCCCACCCCTCCCTGCGGGCAGACAAATCTGATTGGTCCTTATTACTAATGCCCCCCCCCCTCCCGAACTTCTCCTCCAGCCAGCCACAGGAGAAGGCGCATCCCGCACCTCCTTTCTCTTCGGCAACCTTCGGCATTCCTCGCCATCGGGGCGGAGGAGCCGGGAGGGGGCGTGGTTTCCCAGAGGCGTTTTCTAATTGGTTCTTCAGGCCAGGATCGTCATTTTCCGGTTCCACCACCGACGCCTGTGATTGGTTCCTCTCCGGGGTGGGACGGGTGGGGTGGGGGAAGTTTCGGCGCTTCTCCGCCGAAGCTGGCGGGGCGCGGGCGATTCCCAGACGCCTGTTACGCGGGCGGCGGGGCGCTGGGCGGTGTTAAAGACTTGGGGTGAAGGGAGGTGGTGGGGGGGAGGAGGAAGAGGAGGAGGAAGAAGAAGAAGAAGGAGGCGGAGGACCAGTAGGAGCGGGGCGGGGGGGTGAAGAGGGGGAGTGGGGAAGGGCTAGGCGGCTGCGCAGTCGGCGCTCTTCGCACAGAGCAGCCCCCGACCCGGGCGAATGCGGGCTTGTGCCGCCGCCGCCGCCGCCGCCGCCGCCGCCAGGGCCGAGTGACAAAGGAAGGAAGGAAGGAAGGAAGGAAGCGAGGAGGAGCCGGGTTCCCGCAGCCGCTGACAGCGCTTTGGGGCGGTCAAGCGCGGACACTTCCTGAGCGAGCGAGCGAGCGATCGAGAGAGGCGAGGGGTGCCGCGGACGGGGGAGGAGAGGGAGGACTCTTCCCCCCACCCCCCCAGCCACCCCACATCCCCACCCTCAGCCCACCTCCCCCCCCCCACACCTCCGTGGGGGGACGGAAGCGGTTGCCGGGGTTCTCATGTCCCCGGCCTATGGGGAGCAGTCGAGGAGCCGCTGCCTGGGTTCTGAAGGGAGCTGCCGCCGCCGCCGCCGCCGTCATGGCCGCTGGATCCAGCCGCCGCCGCCTGCAGCTGCCCCTGGCGCAATGAGTGGAGGAGCCGCCGCCGCCGCCGTCACCGTCACCGAGTGACCCGCGACGCCCGCTGTCCTTCCAGCCCGCCCGGGTCCTCACCCGCCCCTTTGCCCGATCCCGCCGCCGCCCGAGCCGCAGCGTTTGCCGTCGCATCTCCGAGCCATCCCCTCCCTCCCTCCTTCCCTCCTTCCTCCCTCCCTCCTTTCCTTCCTTCCTTCCTTCCTCCCTCTCTTCCTTCCTTCCTTCCTTCCCTCCATCCCATCCCCCTTCTTGCTTCAAGCGTGAGACTCGTGATCCTTCCGCCGCTGGCTTCCCTTCTTCACTGACTCGGGATTTAAAAAAAAAAAAAAAAAAGAACAAAAAACACAACAAAACAAAAAACAACAAAAAAAATCCCCGAGGAAAATATAATATCCAGAGTACTTATTTTCAATCAAGTATTTGCCCTCGTTCACGTGATATATATATATATATTATATATATATTATATATATTTTTAAGGATTCCACTCCACCCTTTTCCTCACCTCCTAGGAAAGGGAGGTGATTTTTTTTTTTTATTTTTCTTCTTCTCTTCTGCCCCCAACGACTCCGAATCATCTATATGCTGAACAGCCGTACCGAGCTGTCTTCAAGGAGAAATACATCGCTCGTTTGTTTCTAAATAGCTGCACAAAAGGAGTGAAAAGCCAAGAAGACGAAGTCTTTTTTTTTTTTTTTTCATTTTTCCTCGTGGGAGAACTTAATGCTGCATTTATCATTCACCTAGCACCCTCATAAAACAAAAGGAAGAAAAAGGAGGAAGGAAGGTGATTCCGGGAAGAGTTGATCATGTCAGGGCGGCCCAGAACCACCTCCTTTGCGGAGAGCTGCAAGCCGGTGCAGCAGCCGTCAGCTTTTGGCAGCATGAAAGTTAGCAGTGAGTATCGATTTTTATTTTACACCCTTCCTCCGCACCTCGGCCTTAAAATGAGAAACCTGGAAATGCCAGGCTCTAAAAGCCTGCAGACCTTTTCGTAGCGCAGTCGGAGGTAATGGAAAAGGGCAAAACCTGTCTTGAGGCAACGATGAGGTTTGGCTCCCTTTTCTCCTCCCATGCCCATGCCCCTCCCCCAGTCTCATTAACCTTGAGTTGAGAGAATATGATTTTTATTTGGCTGCTTTGGCGTGAAACAACTTTTACACTCGTAAGGCCGTCGGCAGTGAGCTTCATGAAGCGCTCTCGAGTGCTTCCAGGTTAAAATAGCCACGGGAGTGTTGACTTGTCCATCCTTGTGAATTAAGAGGACAGTTCTCGATTAATAAACCGTGATGTACATTGCAGAGCGGATGTCTCCTGGAATGAAGGAGGTTATAGTTTTGTCTTCACAGTCTATTTAAATGCCCCAACCTCCTTAACGTTTTTTTCTTTTTCTTTTTGTCTGTGACTATAGAAAGTATTTCTTAATCTGAGGATGAACTGAGTAGATCACTGTATTCACGTTTGGAGGCAGGCAAGCATCCCTCCCTCCCTCCCTCCATCCCTCTCTTTAGTAAGAGCTGATGGTGGACGCTTGATAAATCTGTAGCAGTTGTACCTCAGAGTGCATTGTCTTCAGTTGCTTAAGTGGCTTAATGTGGCACATCCCTCAACCTTCCTCTTTTGACGTCCCTGATTTGCCACCATATAATTTGTTTAATCAGAAGGTAACTTGGAAGTAGGTCCAAGTTTTGCTTGAGATTGTCTTGCCATAGTGCCAAATACTAAGTCAAATGTTAATCACTCTCGTTTAATTTTGAGGTGTTACTGCATTCATGACTTGTTAAAATTTTTGGAGTACAAGGGATTCTTTTTATTTTTAGGACTATGTAAAATGCTGTCATTATCTGTCGCATTTATCTAAGACTGGATTTAGTTATAAGACTATATACATTTAGCCCTTTCATAGCTTTTGCAGACGTCTGTGGTCTGCGGAAATAATAGTTGTATTTGGAAGGTTGTATTAAGACTTGCTGTGCTGTGTTTAGGGCTGTCAGTGTCTCTTGCCCTAGATTTTTGCTGAAAAGTCTGTGTACTTCAAGTGTTTGGTATACTGAGTATCCAGTGTTTCAATGTATCTATTTGTGGAGATGCTTATATGGAATTTAATGACAGCTTATTTAAACATACTTCCAGAATTTGGCAAAAGTATCTATTTTGTTTTCTTTCTGAGAAAGCATGAAGGCAAAGAAAAACTACTTTGTTGCTGAAGGAACTGAGAGAGTGGAAGAAAGATTTTTTTAAAAACAGTTAAAATGTATTTGATGTCATGTAAAGTTAATTAAGCAACATAAAATGATTACTTTTAATTGCACTAAAAATTTCAGTTCATGTGGCTTTTGCAGCTGTCCTGAAACAAGACTGTCCAAGGTAATAGCTGAATGGCAGATGTTTTTCAAAGTTAAATCCCCCCCCCCACCCTCCCTGACTAGCTAGTAGAGAACTCAGGGATATGTGAAGAGGGAAGATGATTATGCATCTTTCCGGAAGAATCGTGCTTTCTAAGCACTTCATGGGGTCAATTGAAAGGAACTTTTACAAAATTCTGGGGTAATTTTCAGCTATGATGAAGCAGATCTTACAATAACTACTTAAGAACCTTATGTGGTTACTTTAGTATTTGTATGTTTTACATTTAGGTCAAATAGCTTAAACAAAAACAAGTCAAGTTTAGGCAATTCATATATTAGATTTCTTTTCGAGATTTGCAGTGCTAGAATATAACACTACATTTTGGGGCTTTTCGTTGTGTTTACAGGATTTTCTTTGAAAACGACATGTTAGTTAAGATGTTTAATTCTGTATTACCATGTAGGTCAACGTAACAATTAAAAGCCGGAGGTAGGCTAATTGTGTGTTTTTGAAAACTGACCTTAAAGACGTGTAGAAGAGAGGGGAGCCATTAAGCTTTTATTGTGGTGCTGGCTTTCCAAGACGTGAGGAATTGCAGTCCTTGTCCCCAGAAGCTTTAGTGGTAAAAGACAGGCTACCAGGAAAATATATGAAGGCAATAGCAGCATAAACTGCACGATTTTGAATCAGTCATTCAAAGGGACAGAGAATTAAAGGGTGGTGAGAAAGAAAGATGAGAAGAAAGAGCTCTGCAGAGAGAAGATGTGTTTTCAAACTGGTGCTAAGGGAGACTGTAACCTGAACTGATGGGGAAACATGAAGTGTTCTAGATGCAAGGAAAGGATTGGAGGAGCAGGAGATGCTCAGTTTGGTAGCAGAGACCGCAAGTTGTCAAATCAGAATATAGAATCTGAAAATAGGAAAAGAAGAGAGAGAATTTGGAGCCTAGCGGCTAGAGAGCATGGGAGGCCTGTAAAAGTTTGTTTGGGATCCAACAGAGATCTTGCATTCATGGTAGATTGCTGAATAATTTGAAGATTTTTTGGATAGTGGATGGGTTTCAGTGGAGAGACAGTTAGAACCCTTTTGGGAGATTGTAGACCTTGATGTGAATCATGAAGAAATTGAGTAAAATGTGAAAATGGAAGGAAAGGAACAGATTTGAAGATAGTCTGAGTGAAGAACTGGCAGGACTTTGGATTGGACTGAAAGGGAATATTTGTAGAGTCAGGAGTTAAAAATAAATTCTGAGGTTATTGGTCTGGAGGACTTGACCGCTGAGTTTCGTTGTTCATTGTAATGGGAAAGTTGAGAAAGTGCTGAGGTGAGAGGGTAAATGAGTTCACTTTCTAAAAGTTATGTACACTAGATTTTCGTGAAATTCAGCAGACAGTGATTAGTTACTGGCAAAGATATTTAACTTTCCAGTCTGTTAATTTTAGTTTCTAATTTTTCTGCATCCAAAAATGTCTGATTTATATTTAGGAAGAGTAAACTACAGGGTTTTATATGTAAAGGATTTTTCACTTTTATTTTTATTTTGTTTAAAGACTTTACTTCTATTTATTTAATTTATTATTAATTTATTTGAGAAAGAGAGAGAATAGCCATGCCAGGGCCTCTAGCCACTGCAAACAAACTTCAGACACAAGTGCAGTCTTGTGCACCTGGCTTATGTGGGTACTAGGGAATTGAACCTGGGTCCTTAGGCTTTGCCAGCAAACACTAACTGCTAAGCCATCTCTCCAGCCCTGTACATTTTATTTATTTATTTATTTTTGGCTTTTCGATGTAGGGTATCACTCTAGCACAGGCTGACCTGAAATTTACTATGTAGTTGCAGGCTGGTCTTGAACTCACAGTGATCCTCTGACCTCTGCCTCCCAAGTGCTGGGAATAAAGGCTCGCACCACCATCCCGGCTAATAATACTTGTTTTTAAATCTTTTATTTTTGCCTTAAACTTTTTTTATTAAAAAAAAGTTTATTTTAAAAATTGTTTATATGCCGGGTGTGGTGGTGCACATCTTTAATCCCAGCACTCAGGAAGCAGTCTCCTGAGACCACATAGTGAGTTCCAGGTCAGCCTGGGCTAGTTTGAAACCCTACTTGGGGGGTGGGGAAGCAAACAAAATGTATTTATTTGCAAGCAGAGAGAGGTGTAGAGAGAGAATGAGAGAGGAAATGGGCAAATGAACTCCAGATGCATGTGCCTTCTTAGGTATCTGTCTTTACACAGGTACTAGGGAATTGAACCTGGTGAATAGGCTTTGCAAGCAAGTGCCTTGAACCCCTGAGCTTTAATTTCTCCAGCCCCTAATAATAATAATAATAATGAGTTTTTTGCTTTGTATAGGTACTGGAGAATCAAACTCAGGTTGTGGGGGTTGAACTTGGGTTGTTAGGCTTTGCAGGTGATTGCCTTAACTGCTAAGCCATTTCTCCAGTCCCTGTTTTTCTTTCGTTCTTTTTTTTGTTAAAGTACTTTTCAAGATTAAACCAGTGTGTTTCAAATATTTTTTAAATTAAAGTGCTTTAAACTAAGGATTGGGAAGAGGCAGATAAGCCAGTGACAGCTACTTAAGCTGTTACCTCATATAAAAATTTTTTTTTTTTGATCAAAAATTTTAGTAGTACAGAGACAACAGAGGTAGTTGCATGTATAGTCACCTGTAGCATTAAATGGTACTGTGTTAAAACCAAAGATCAGGGAACAGCTTGGAGTCTTTCTAGTTTCCAGGGAAGTATAATCTTTTTTATTTTTATTTTTTCAAAAAAATTTTTTTTTTATCAACAACTTCCATGATTATAAAAAATATCCCATGGCATTGTCCTCCCTCCACCCACTTTCCTCTTTGAAGTTCCATTATATCCCCTCCCCCTCTCAATCAGTGTCTTTTATTTTGATGTCATGATCTTTTCCTCCTATGATGATGGTCTTGTGTAGGTAGTGTCAGCCACTGTGAGGTCATGGATATCCAGGCCATTTTGTGTCTGGGAGGAGCACGTTGTAAGGAGTCCTACCCTTCCTTTGGCTCTTACATTCTTTCTGCCACCTCTTCTGCATTAGTCCCTGAGCCTTGGAAGGTGTGATAGAGATATTGCAGTGCTGAGCACTCCTGTCACTTCCTTCTAGCACCATGATGCCTTCTGAGTCACCAGGGAAGTATAATCTTGTGACAGGTCAAAATTCGGTTATTAGGAGCTGGACATGGTGGCACATGCCTTTAATCCCAGCACCGGGGAGACAGAGGTAGAAGAATCACTGTGAGTTCAAGGCCACCCTGAGACTACATAGTGAACTCCAGGTCAGCCTGGACCTGAGTGGGACCCTACCTCAAAAAAACAAACAAAAAAAAAGAAAGTAGCTAAGGCTGGGGAGATGGCTTTGTATATACAGGGCTTGCTGCAGAACTTCTTAAAAATACTTTTATTTTTTTAAACATGTATTATTTATTTATTTATTTGAGGGAGAGAGAGAGAGAGAGAGAATGGGTGCCCCAGGTCCTTCAGCCACTGCAGGCGAACTCCAGACGCGTGCACCCCCTTGTGCATCGGGCTTATGTGGGTCCTGGGGAATCAAACCAGGATCCTTTGGCTTTGTACGCAAATGCCTTAACCGCTAAGCCATCCCTCCAGCCCCAAATATTTTTTTATTTTTATTCATTTTGAGAGAGAGAGTGAGGCAGAGAGAGAATGGGCGTGCCATTGCAAACAAACTCCAGACTCATGTGCCCCTCTGTGCATCTGGCTTACGTGGGTACTGAGAATCGAACATGGGTCCTTGGGCTTCATAGGCCAGCACCTTAATGCACAGCTTTTGAGTACTTGATCAGATCCCTGGACTGCATGTAACATCAGAAACTCTAGTGGGCTTCTGTAATCTCAGTGCACCTATGGTGAGAAGGGAGGCAGAGACAGAATTTCCTAGAAGCTCCAGAATGGAGCAGTGAAACAGAGACCCTGCCTCAGAGTGGAAGACTCTGACTCCAAAGTTGTCCTCTGACCTCCACAATGCACCTCTACCCCACCAAGTAAATTAACTATTTCTTGATTTTTTTTTTTCCCCTATGTTAGTATCAACAAGGTCGCTTCATGTGTGAGATTGAAAACCAGGGCCTTGGTCCCCCCCCCACCTGGCTAGAGCTGTGAAAACACTTAGGAGTTAGAGGAATTGTCTGCACTTTGAGAATGCTGTCAAGTGACTGTGAGACACAGACCCTGGGAAGAACTTCAAAGAGACTCAAAGATTCAACAACCAGATAATGGCTTTTTGGTAACATTTGTAATCTGATGTGATGTTGTTTTTCAGCCTTTTTAATTTTTATTTATTTATCGTGGTTTTTCTAGGTAGGATTTTGTTCTAGCTCAGGCACACCTGTAATTCACTATGTAGTCTTAGAGTGCCCTTGAACTCATGGCAATCCTCCTGCCTCTGCCTTTGCCTCTGCCTCCTAAGTGCTGGGGTTAAAGACATGCTCCACCACGCCCGGCTTATTCTTGAATATTTCATTGTGTGGAAATACCACAACTTGTGCAGCAGTTGATTGGCATTTGGATGGTTTCAGCTTTTTGCAAGTACAACTAGTTACTGCTTTTTACCTCCGTGAACAAGTTTTGGTGTGAACATATGTTATTCAGATCTTCTGTATATGTACTTAGAAGTGAAATTGCTAGATCATTCGATAAATCTATAATTAACATTTTGAGAAACTATGACACTCTTTCTAAGGTAATAGTCACATTTTCTTTGTTTAAAACTGTTTTCTGGACTTTTACTGTTACAGTTTTCTTTTTCTTGTACTTCTTGCAATGATGCAACCTCACATTTCCCTCACAAATGTATTGTTTTAACAGACTTTTCTTTGCTTCACCCCTCTTTTTTCTTCTTTCCTGTCGTCCTCTGGCTTCATTCCTTGCCCTTCTCTCCTCTTGCTTGGATTTCATCTTTCTGTGTCATGGAATAGATTTTATCTAATATTAA
The DNA here is from genome assembly GCF_020740685.1 of Jaculus jaculus. Taxonomy (NCBI): domain Eukaryota; kingdom Metazoa; phylum Chordata; class Mammalia; order Rodentia; family Dipodidae; genus Jaculus; species Jaculus jaculus. Next base: position 161,902,390 of record NC_059105.1, read on the forward strand.
TTATCTTTGATGTTGGCCAATCCTGCCCAAGCCCTGTGTGGTAAATTTACCTGGAAAAGTGCTTTGTTTTTATTATTTTTGCTTTTTTATTTCTTCACCGTTGCTGTATAGTCCAGGCTGGCCTCAGACTTGCAGTTCTCCTGCCACAGCCTCTGAATACTGGGATTAGAGAAGTGTGGGCCACTGCACTTGGGTCGTTAATGGTTCTGTGTTTGCCCCATAGGGATACTTAGCAAAGCAGCACTATTAAGCATTTTATGATGGGTACCTTACCTTTTCCAAATCTAGACATTATATCATTTTATGATCAACTAAATACCAGGCTCACATGAAGCAATATTAGAAGTCTAAAAATATCGATATTAAGGAGTTTACATTTTTATATTTGAGATTGCATGTTTTATCTTTTTTTTTTTTTTTAGTTTTTAAAAATATTTGTTACAGAAAGAGACTGGTCATACCAGTGCCTCCAGCCACTGTGCATCTGGCTTTACGTGGGTCCTGGGGAACTGAACCTGGGTCCTTAGCTTGACAGGCAAGGGCCTTAACCACTAAGTCATCTCTCTAGCCCTGTCTTTGGTTATTTTGAGGTAGGGTTTTGCTCTAGCCCAGGCTGACCTGGAATTTACTATGAAATCTCTGGCTGGCATCAAACTCACTGCAAGTCCTACCTTTGCCTTCCCAGTGCCACCATGCCCGGCAACTATACCATTTAAAATTGTGCAGTCCACGAGTGTAAGGCAGTTTAAGATGTCTGTGCACCATCTCGATGTAGGAGGATTACCATGAGCTTCAGGCCAGCCGGGAACTACAGAATGAGTTCCAGGTCAACTTGGGCTGGAGTGAGACCAACCTTGGAAAAACAAAATGAATTATGGATCACATAAAATTAAAAACAAACAAACAGGGGAAATAAAAATTATATATACTTACAGATTTTTAAGGTATATTTTATTTACTTATTAATTTGAGAGAAAGAGGCAGAGAGAGAGAATGGGTGCCCCAGGGCCTCCAGCCACTGTAAACGAACTCCAGGTATATGTGCCACCTTGTGCATCCGGCTTACGTGAGTCCTGGAGAATGAACCGCATCCTTTGGCTTTTTAGGCAAACGCCTTAACCTCTAAGCCTTCTCTCCAGCCCCTACTTATAGATTGCATATTTAAAGTATTTCAACGTGTCAGTATAAAAATTAATAACTTTTTTAGTACTAAATGTTTATAGCCTACTTTTTAAAAAAATGTTATTTATTTGAGGGACAGAGAGAAGGAGGCAGATACAGAGTGGATGTGCCAGGGTCTCCAGCTGCTGCAACTGAACTCCAGACACACGCACCACCTTGTTCATCTCGCTTACGTGGGTCCTGGGAAATTGAACTTGGGACCTTTGGAAATGGGATGTTAGGGTTTCAAGAAAGTCCTTGAACCCTAAACCCTGTGTTTTCATTTGCATTTAACCAGAGAACTGGGCAAACCAAACTGAGAAGGCTTATTATATTTATTAAGGGAAGTAGAATGAATACACCCATGTGGCGGGACAGCCTGGTGGGCCTGGTAAAAACCATGGAGAGGACAGAAAACAAGAATGAAAGAGCTCCTGCCACGTGGAGAGCAGGAGGTGTGTAAAGAGCCTGCGTGAACCGTAGGGGTTACGGGCTTCTCCCCTCATGTTGCCCTGCTGGGCTGAGATGGGGGAGACTCTCCAGAAGCTGGAGGCTCACGAGTCGCCAGGCAGCCAGGGAGCTTGTCCTTCCCTCCACATACGCGATTTATAACCTACGCTGGTGGCACTACCTTCCGGCTCAGGTGAGACAGATGGACAGTTCAGCTGATCAGTCAGTCTCTGGGCTAGGGGCTGTTTCAGGAAGAGGCGAGCCAAGTCTCGGGCTGAACTTGACCAACACAATGTTAGAATTAGATTTAAATCCTACAAAAGACTTCCTTCTCATGAGGGGCCCTGGTTGAGAAGTTATTTTTTTAAATATTTTTTTAAAGGACATACTGTTTGTTTGTTTATTTGAGAGTGACAGAATGAGGCAGATACATATATATATAGAGAGAATGGGCGTGCCAGGGCCTCCAGCCACTGCAAACGAACTCCAGATGCATGTCACCCCCTGTGCATCTGGCTTATGTGGCTACTGGGGAATTGAGCCTTGAACCGGTGTCCTTAGGCTTCACAGGCAAGCGTTTAACCACTAAGCCATCTCTCCAGCCCGAGAAGTTAATTTTTAAGGGAGAGCAGAGGGAAAGAGAAGCAGATGTACTATATACTTACCATTCATTCATTCAGTGGCTTGAACTCTTTGGATGGATGGCTGCGTGAATGAAAGAATCCAGCTGCTAGGTTGCTCCAAATAATCTTGGTGCCTTTGAAACATTGAACATGTGCAGCTACCGCAATAATCTCCAGGTTTCAAGGATTTTATTCGGAGTAGATACAGATAGAAGAGCAATTTAGAACAGTTTCTTTTCACCAAGTAGTTTATTGTTTAGAAGTAGACATTAAATAAACAGATGAGACCTAAATATGGACAGAGCCTTTTATACTGAATGTACTTAGATCTGTAATTATAGTTTTAATTATGAGTCTTGAAAACTGTGGGTCTTTAAGGTTTGTCGAAGAAACTAGCAGATACTAGTGTATCAAATATGAGCTTTCCCAGAGAGGAGGAAAAATATTAGTAACTATATTCTGTTGCTTAATAATGCTGTAAATGATAGCTGTAAATGATTCTGAGAAATAAATTGGTTTTTACAGGTTAGCATGGTGTGGTGGTTTGATTCAGGTGTCCCCCATAAATTTAGGTGTTCTGGATGCTAGATTCCCAGCGGATGGAGATTTGGGAATCAACACTTCCTGGAGGGAGTGTCTTGTTGGGGGCGGGCTTATGGGTGTTATAGCCAGTGTCCCCTTGCCAGTATTTGGCACCCTCTCCTGTTCATGTTGTCCACTCTCTGCTCATGTCATCTTTTTTATTTTTTAATATTTTTTGTTCATTTTTATTGACTTATTTGAGAGTGACAGAGAGAGAGGGAGAGAGAGACAGATAGAGAATGGGCGCGCCAGGGCTTCCAGCCACTGCAAACGAACTCCAGACGCGTGCGCCCCCTGGTGCATCTGGCTAATGTGGGTCCTGGGGAATCGAGCCTTGAACCGGGGTCCTTAGGCTTCACAGGCAAGCGCTTAACCGCTAAGCCATCTCTCCAGCCCTCATGTCATCTTTTTTTCCTGCCACCATGGAGCTTCCTCCTCGAGCCTGTAAGCCAAAATAAACCTCTTTTTTCTTTTTCTCCACAACCTGCTCTTGGTTGGGTGATTTCTACCAGCAATGCAAACCTGACTACAACACATGGTATTTGTGCCGTTTGGCTGCCCTAAGATAGAATTCTTAGGCATGGTAGAGATTTGTGTTTTTTTTTTTTTTTGTGAGTAGAAAATGCTTGCCAAGCCCTTCACCTTTTTTTTTTCTTTTGGTTTTTGAGGTAGAGTCTCACTGTAGCCCAGGCTGACCTGGAATTCACTCTGTAGTCTCAGGGTGGCCTTGAACTCTTGGCGACCCTACCTTGAAAAACCAAAAAAAAAATAAAAATAAAATAAAATAATATTCTTTGTATTTGTTTCAGAGAGGGGGTGGTGGTGGAGAGAATGGGTGAGCTAGGGCTCTAGCCAGTGCAAATGAACTCCAGATGCATGGACCAATTTATGCATCTGGCTTACGTGGGTACTGGGTAATTGATTTGGGTCCTTAGGCTTTGTGGGCAAGTGCCTTAATTGCTTAAGCCATCTCTCCAGCCCTTACATTCATTTTTAGAAATAGTTTTATTTACTTATTTTTTAAATTTATTTGATTTATTTGGGGGGGGGGGGAGAGAATGGGCAAGCGAGGGCCTCCAGCCACTGCAGACAAACTCCAGAGGCATGTGTCCCCTTGTGCATTTGGCTTACATGGGTCCTGGAGAATCAAACCAGGATCCGTTGGCTTTGCAGGCAAATGCCTTAACCGCTAAGCCATTCCTCCAGCCCCCAGTTTATTTATTTACAAGCAGAGAGCGAGAGAATGAATATGAATTGGCATACCAGGACCTCTAGCTGCTACAAATGAACTTCATATGCATGCACCACTTTGTACATCTGGCTATGTAGTCTCAGGGTGGCATCAGACTCACTGTGGTCCTCCTGCCCCTGCCTCTGGAGTGCTGGGATTAGGGGCGTGCAGCACCACACGCAGCTGCTAAGCTCTTGAACTAAGTGGACTTACTAAAGAACAAGGCCTAGTTCTGTTTATATTCACTTGAACATTGGGGATAACTTACCGAGAGACCTTTCAGACCTTTAAAACATCCATGCACATGTGTTTTATAATAGACATTTCATTTTATATATGTGTGTGTATGTTGTAGAAGTTTCTCAGTTTGTAGAATGCCAAAGGCTAGCTGTGCACTCTGACAGGGTAGAGGAAATGCCATAGGGTTATATTTATGCCTTTACACTGGAGAAGGAAAGCTTCCTCAGAAGCAGATGGGAGTGAGTGGGCATATTCCTGTGCCCCGAAAAAAGAAAAATGCTTGGCATCAGGAAAAATGTCTGACTTTACTGCCTTCTAGAAATTGTATATCTTCTTCACTTTTGCTATTAGTCTAGAGCTCATTATTATTTTTATTTTGTTTTGTTTTGTTTGAGGTAGGGTCTCTATCCAAGGCTGACCTGGAATTCACTCTGTAGTCTTAGGTGGCCTTAAACGTACCACGATTCTCCCACTTGCGCCTTCCAAGTGCTGGGATTAAAGGTGTGCACCCTGAGCTCATTTTATGTCTGTATGTACGTGTGTGTCTGTGTGTGTGTGTGTATGCGTATAAATAAAAATAAAAAAATATATATTTTAAATATTTATTTATTTATTTGAGAGAGAGAGAGAAATAAAGAGAATGGGCACTCCAGGGCCTCCAGTCACTACAAAGGAACTCCAGATTCATTTGCCCCCTTGTGCATCTGGCTAACGTGGGTCCTGGAGAATTGAACTGGGATCATTTGGCTTTGCAGGCAAATGCCTTAACCACTAAGGGCCATCTCTCCAGCCCTTGAAGACATTTTTATTTGTTAATTTATTTGAAAGAAAGAGAAAAAGAAGACGGGGCAAAGGGCAGTGAGCTCATTATTTTTAACTGAGATCCCCGAGGCTTGCTGGGAAGCTAGGTAACTTTTGCCAAGTTTCCACCGTAGAGGTAGCTCGCATAGTGTTTGACGTTGCAGTTTTGTATTGTCTCCATTGAAAGAACACAGCACATCATTTTTGTTGCTTTTAGGGAATGAATGAGAACTACTGCTGTGGACTAAAGAGAGTGGTGGAAGATATTAAAAGTGCTGGTGTAACGACGATGGACTATTGAGCTGCCTGGGCTGCTACTGGTGGCCAGATCTTAGCACTTGAGAAAATCAGATTTAGTTGCCTGTGAACAATTACTATGTGTCCAGCACTTCCATTTTATTTAACTTCATAAACTTTTTGAGACATTATTGTCAATATTTAATGGCTGAAGAAACTAGGTAAACATTTTAATTGATTTGTTCAAGATCTTGCAGCTAGCAGAGAACCAGCCCTCTGATTTAATAAGATATTTCACTTAGGATCTCCACTGAAAAAAAGTATATTTATTTATTAGAGATACAGAAAGAAAGAAAGAAAAGAAAAGAGAGAGAAACAGGTAGAGACTGGGCATGCCCGGGCTTCTAGCCCTGCAGATGAACTCCAGCATGCGCCACTGTCCCCGTCAGGTCCTCATTGCTGGTAAAAGTCACCCAACCAAGAGCAGCTTGTGGGGAAAAAGGGTTTCTTTTGGCTTACAGACTCAAGGGGAAGCTCCATGATGGCAGGGAAAATGATGACATAAGCAGAGGGTGGTCATCACCCTCTGGCCAACATAAGGTGGACAATAGCAACAGGATAATGTGCCAAACACTGGCAAGGGGAAGCTGGCTGTAACACCCATAAGCCCGCCCCCAACAATACACTCCCTCCAGGAGGCGTTAATTCCCAATCTCCATCCACCGGGAATGTAGCATTCAGAACACCTAAGTTTATGGGGCACACCTGAATCAAACCACTACAGCCGCCTTGTGCATCTTGCTTCCTTTGGTACCGAGTGTAATAGACAGCTTTAGGTCATGGAGATGAACTTTTAGTCCAGGCAGTTATGGAGGAAGGGATTTATTGAAGATCGAGGGGAAGTTTCATAATGACAGAAGAAGCTGGCCTGCTTTTTCAGGGCCAAACACAGAGAGAAAAGCCATCAGCTACCAATAGCACCAGTACACGCATGCACATTTAGGAACTCTGAGCTAAGCTTAAGCACTTTGTATGTCTTTAGACTGGAATTCCGCATCTATTACTACACCTTAGGGTTGGACCGTGGAGCCCGCTCAGTGATACCTCCTTCAGCCAGGTGGCTGCAGATCTAAATTACAAACTTTAATAAAATCCTGAATATATTGGGGGCCATCCATTCAAGCCATCATATTCTGCCCCTGGTGCCAATAGATTTGTAATCATCTCACACTGTAAATTGTACTCAGTCCAATTTCAAAGGTCTCCACAGTCTTTGCCAACTTGATAGTTCCAAAGTCCCAAGTTCTATCTGAGATTTAAGATAGTCTCTTCGCTGTGAGTCTTGTAAAATCAAAATAAGTCTTATATGTTTTTTTAAAATCATTTCTTTAAAATTTCATTTTATCTACTTGAGAGATAGGGAGAGAAAGAGGCAGGTAGAGAGAATGGGCACACTAGGGCCTTCAGCCACTGCAAACGAACTCTAGACACATGTGCAACCTTGTGTATCTGGCTTATGTGGGTCCTGGGGAATTGAACCTGGGTCCTTTGACTTTGCTAAGACATCTCTCCACCCCAAGTTACATTCTTTTAACATATAAAGGCACAGAATAAACTTTTGGTTTTTTTTTGAGGTAGGGTCTCACTCTCGTCTAGCTTATCTGGAGTTCACTATGCAGTCTTAGGGTGGTCTTGAAATCATGGTGATCCTGCTACCTCTGCCTCCCGTGTGCTAGGGTTAAAGGCATGTGCCACCAGCCCTGGCTCAAGAGTAAACATTTTTAATGGTTAGAAGGCATAGCAAGGAGAGACTGAAGCAATATAAATTCAGTAACCATCAAGACCACCATGAAACTTTTGTAGTTTAAGTCTGATACCATGACCAGTGACTGACAGTCTCTGGATTTTTAAAAATTTTGTCCCTCTAGTTGGGCTGAATATCCAGGAAAAACTTCCATCCCAGGCCAGCAGTGCTCAATGGTAGCCCTTGTATAGTTCTGGCATATCCAAAACATTTTTGGGTCTCCATGTAAACCATGTTCCATCTTTTAAAAAATATTTTTATTTTCATTGATTTATTTGTGAGAGGAAAAGAGGGAGGGAGAAAGGGGGAGAGACAGAGAAAGAGAGAAAGAGAGAATATGTACGCCAGGGCCTCCAGCCACTGCAAAGGAACTCCAGATGCGTACCACCTTGGGCATCTGGCTTATGTGAGTCCTTTGGTCTTGCAGGTAAACACCTTAACCACTAAGCCATCTCTCCAGTCTCCCCATGGTCCATCTTTTTTTCTGTTTTTGAGGTAGTGTCTCACTTTAGCTCAGGCTGACCTGGAATTCCTCTAGTCTCAGGGTGGCCTCAAACTCACAGCATTCCTCCTACCTCTCTGCCTCCCAAGTGCTGGGTTTAAAGGTGTGCGTCACCACGCCCAGCTCCCATGGTCCATCTTTTTAATGGCTTCTCATGGTCATCACACCCTCCGTATGTGCTGCATCTCAGCAGTGGTTCCTGGGACCATTTGCTTTATGCTTTTTTTTTTTGAGGTAGGGTCTCACTCTAGCTCAGGCTGACCTGGATTTAACTCTGTATTCTCAGGGTGGCCTCAAACTCACAGTGATCCTCCTATCTCTTCCTCCCAAGGACTGGAATTAAAGGCGCGCTCTCCCACGGCCAGGTTTCTGTGCACTTATTTTTACTGTTTCTGAAACCAATACTAGCTGTGCAGGACATAGCCATAATTTAGAGACAAAATACTTATAACCTTAAAAAGCAGATTCCTTCTCTAGTTAAATCTTTTCAAAAGAGTTTGTATTTTTCTTTTCTTCCTTTTTTTTTTTTTTTTGGAGGGAGGGTCATGCTCTGCCCAGGGTGACCTGGAATTCATGAATTAACTATGTTGTCTCAGGGTGGCCTTGAACTCACAGTGATCCTCCTCCTTCTGCCTCCTCAGTGCTGGGATTAAAGGCGTGTGCCACCACACCTGGCTTAGTCCCCTTAGTCTTTATTGTTGTTTATATTATTTATGCACATGAAGATCCTTTGTATTTAGTTTGCATTTAATAAACAGTGAATGGTAACACATAAATTAAGTCTTTGGATCTTAAAGATGAGAATAGATTGAGATACATTTAGTTCAGGAATACAGTATAGGTAGTATTATTATTTTGGTTTGTTTTTTTTTTAATTTTATTTTTTTTTGGTTTTTCGAGGTAGGGTCTCACTCTGGTCCAGGCTGACCTGGAATTAACTCTGTAGTCTCAGGGTGGCCTTGAACTCATGGCGATCCTCCTACCTCTGCCTCCCGAGTGCTGGGATTAAAGGCGTGCGCCACCACGCCCGGCTATTTTGGTTTTCTGCAGCCCAGGCAGACCTGGAATTCACTATGGAGTCTCAGGGTGGCCTCAGCTCACAACAGCCCTCCTCCCTCTGCCTGCTGGGTGAGTGAGTGCTGGGACTGAAGGCGTGCGCCACCATGCCTGGCAGGAATTATTTTTATGGTGATGCTTTTCTTCCCCAGTGCTGAGGACAGAGCCCAGGGCTTCATACAGTGCTAAGCAGATAGTCTGTCACTGAGCTACAACCCCAGGCCTGTGGTTTTATGTCTGTCCTCTGTGTTTCTTACTCTTCCCTTCTTTTGGGGTAGGGTTGGTACGTAGTCCAGTCTGACCTAGAACTGAGCTTCTGCCTTAGCTTTCCGAGTGCCGGGATTGCAGGTAGGTGCTGCCCGTTGAGCTCAGCCTCGTAGTTCTTGAAGGCAGTTAAACATTAATAGAAAAGGCAGGTTTGTAGCTCTTATCACTTGGAGAAAGTTTTCTCTGCCTCTGAACTGAACTTTGCTTAGTTGATGAGTGTTGTGTCACAGTATAGTAAAAGTGATGCAAAATTCAGATGGAGAATAATTGACTTTCTGCCGTGCCTGTTGTCTGCAGATGAGGGGCCAGGCACACATTTTGTTTCTAAGAATCGACTTATTTCCCCCTCCCATTCTCCTCCTTCATTTAGTGGAAAAATACCATTTTCTGCTAACTTTGCATTGACAGACCCTGGTTTTTCCTATAGTTGGATTGTTTTTGAGCACCACATAAGAGTATCTGGATTTTCTGTACAATATTTAATACTAATATGTCTGGAAGATACTTGTTGGCCCAACGATACAGAATGAGGATGAAAACTAGACAATAGGCAATAACCAACAGTCAGTATAATGCCATTTGATCTTGGAAGAACAAAGTTAATGCTGAGGAGCTAAAGAGTTACACAGTCTGAACCAGTCTCCCTGCCCACTTCCATCCTTTGCTGTTTTGCACTCTTCCTTCCTCCCCCTCCCACCTTGACCCTCAGAAGGACATGGACAAAACTAACGATGGATTTGGCCGATACAGTTGCATAGCCCTTGTTCTGGATTTGCAACTAAGGAACAGTTTTATTTTTGTTTTGGTTTGTGTTTTTGAGGTAGGGTCTCACTCTAGCCCAGGCTGACCTGGAATTCACTATGTAGTCTCAGGGTGGCCTCGAACTCACGGTGATCCTCCTACCTCTGCCACTTGGGTGCTGGGATTAAAGGCGTGCGCCACCACACCCGACCTAAGGAAAAGTTTGATGGTGCCATGTCTGCAGGGAAGGCCTGACCTGGCACCCCTTCCCCCTCCCTCTCCCCTCCCCCCCCTCTGTCTCCCGGGGTGCACTGCTGTGCCTTTTTGCTGTGGCAGTGGTGCATGGCCTGCTGCGGATCATGAGATACGCAACTCACCCTGGGCTGTCTGCCGTGAAGTGCCCCTTGGAGGAGGAATTCGGGGGGTTATTCTTTCTTTAAGTGGGATGAGGGAGCACCCTTACTTGATTAGGTGGGGTCCATCACATGAGTGCGGGGATGTTCTGAGAGTGATTGAAAGTTTAGAGCAAATATTGAAGTCCCCGAGAGGAACGCGCAAGGGGCAAGAGTGTAAGTTAGTGTGGAGATGGCTGGGTGCAGTGAGGCGTGTGTCTGAGGATCTTGCTTATGTCAAAGACGAATTAGAAAGGAAGAGGGCTGTTAGAAGAATACAGAAGTCAGTATTGTGTGACACTCCTCCAAGAACAACAAACACTGCCATCTTCACTAATCCCTGCAGACTGAGCCTGTTGGCATTCCTGCCCAGAAGGAAAAGTGTGGGGAAAGATACTCAGACTCTCATCTGAGATCTCAGGTAAACCGTGCTCAGTGACGCGCAAGGTCGCCTGGCCTCCTTGGGGAGATGATAGATCTCAGGGGGGAGCATATAGAGATTTGGAAGGTCAGGGGACTGTGAGCACCCTCCTCTGCAGCGTGGGGGATTGTTATTTACTTCTACTCTGGGATTCCATGTTCCTGTCTGTCACCCTTTGCCCATATCTGTCAGAAAGTGCATGGTGGCACACCCTTATTCCCAGTGCTTGGGAGGCAGAAGTAGGAGGATCGCCATCAGTTCAAGGCCACTCTGAGACCACATAGTGAAGTAAAAAAAAATTTTTTTAATATTTATTCGAGAGAGAGAGAGAGAGAAAGAAGCAGTTAGAGAGAGAGAGAGAATGGGTGCACCAGGGCCTCCAGCCACTGCAAACAAACTCCAGACGCAAGCACCTCCTTGTGCATCTGGATTATGTGGCTCCTGGGGAATCGAACTAGGGTTCTTAGGCTTCGCAGGCAAATGCTTTAAACCACTAAGCCATTTCCCCAGCCCAGCAGATAATATTTTTTAAAAAAGATACGGTGACTTTAGGACTAGTATTCTTTGCATCATACTTAGTAAGCTGTGCCACACATATGTTTGAAGTTTGAGAAAGGAAGGAAGCTTCCACTACTTGAAAAAGGCATCTGGTAATGATTTTATTTTCCTCAAATAAATAGGGAAAAAGCAAAACATTGGAAGCTTTCTTTAGAACTTCCTTATAATCCCATACACAAGTCAAAAAAGAAAAAGTGGATTCAGAGCCGGGCACGATGGCACACACCTTTAATCCCACCACTTGGGAGTCAAAGGTAGAAGGATCGCCATGAGTTCAAAGCCAGCCTGGGACTACAGAGTGAATGTCAAATCCGGGCTAGAGTGAGACCCTGCCTTGAAAACAAACAAACAACAAAAAAAAGTTAATCTTAGGGGTCTGTTCTCTTCCACTGGAAATCTTGAGAGTACTAAGCAATTTGCCTTCGTGTGTTTGGACATATATACTCAGCTTACTATTGTTTTGAAATTATAGAAAATAATTATCAAAATATCAAGAGCTCTTGGCAATTAATACGAATTCTAGGGATGTATGTTCAGATTTCTGTTTTAAAATCATAAGATATTCTTTGAGTTAATCCACATATATAGGTAGATCCATTTATTTATGTTAAATTTTAGGAGTAACTTTTTTTATTCCTTGGTTTTCCGAGGTGGGGTCTCGCTCTGGCTCAGGCTGACTTGGAATTTACTATGTCGTCTCATGGTGGCCTTGAATTTGTGGTAATCCTTCTATCTTTGCCTCCTGAGTGCTGGGATTAAAAGTGTGCACCACCATGTCTGGCAGTAACATTTTTATTTTATTTATTTATTATCATTATTTGAGAGAGAAAGAAGCAAAGAGAGAGAATGGTCATGCCAAGACCTCTAACCCTGCAAACAAACTCCAAATGCATGTGCCACCTTGTGCATCTAGCTTACGTGGGTTCTGGGAATCGAACCCAGATCATTAGGCTTTGCATTAAATGCTTTAATTGTTGAGCCATCTCTCCAGCCCAGGAGTAACATTTTTTATTATTTTGTAAGTTTGTAAAATATTGAAATAACTTCCCAAAGCAAAATTTTGAGAAGAGGTGATGCTGGTAAAGTCTACTTGTGTAGAACAATTTTCACTAGTTTTTGGTAGCATATGTATACTTACTCATATTTCCCTCATAGAGTAAATTTAGACTTACTGCTTTGCATCTTGTATATTTTTACTTGAAAGAAATCCTAGAGATCACTCAGAAGTACATAGTGCTTTTTAAAAATGTTCTTTTATATCTATGTGGTAAGCAAGCATTTTCATACTTCCGGAGATTAGAATGTTGAATAAAGAAATCTTCTGGCAGCTCCTTTCCCGGGGAGTACCAGATTCAACCTCCAAGGTGTTGGTGGACGTGAGGAACTTCTGGAGAGTTAAAATGCTTAAATGAGGAAATAAAAAGAGAGGAGGGTGGATTTGGTGGCACATGCCTTTAATCCCAGCATTCAGGAGGCAAAGAAGTAGGATTGCTGTGCGTGCGAGGCCAGCCTGAGACTTCATAGTCAATTCCAGGTCAGCCTGGGCTAGAGCGAGACCGGAACTCGGAATGATCCCTCCCCCGCCCCCCGCAAAAAAAGGGAAAAAAATCTATGGGACCAGTAGCTCTTCTCTGGTACAGAAACTTTGGAATATTTTATTTTTATTTATTTATGTACAAGCAGAGCAAGAGAGAAGAGAGGCAGCCAGAATAGGAGTGCTAGGGCTTCCAGCTGCTGCAAGCGAACTCCAGATGCATGTGCCACTTTGTGCATCCTGGGGAATTGAGCTCAGTTGCCAGGCTTTGCAGGCCTTAGCTCCATCCCTCTTTTTGTTTTTATCATGGATGCATCTTACCAGAGCAGTGTGGAAGTGCACACCAGGAAACACTTAACATTTTCTGATTCCCACTTTCCCTCGTCTGTCACATTCAGAAAGTAGCGCTAGTTAGTCAGGTCTGGACTTTTCTAGACGTATTTTAACAATTGAGATGAAAGCAGGCATGGATATTTTGTTTTTCTCACTCAGATGTGTGCCTCCAGGCCTGGTTGATTTCCATGATGTTAGCTACATTGGCTTTTTGGATATAGGTAGGAGTTTTAAAATGGTTTTGAATTGTTTTCTTCTCTGTCATTAGCATTGTATATGCATTATATGTGCACCTCTTAAACTTTTTGTAACTCTTGGTCTAAAATCCATAAAGTGGCATAGATAACTTCTATATTCTTCTTTACTTTCCTCGGTAGACCCAAACTTATTTTGGAGAAGAAATTGACAAAAATTTCATTGTAGTAATAGCTGTAGATTAATACTAAAAGTAAATCTGATAAACATGAGATTATTGACCATGAAGACAAAACATAATTCATTAAAAATAGGTTTATAATTCATTATAAACAGGTTTAAAATGCCTTTCCTATTTTGTTTATGGCTGGGTCCCTAGCACCTAGGATGATAGCAACAGGCTTCCCATTCCTTCCATTCTCTATTTTATGTTTTGCCATCAAAATTAAAATGGGATCATACTATATAACATTGTTATTTTTCATTTATCAGTATATCAAACATTTTCCCATGCCAGTACTTAAATATTTGCTTTATCCTTTTAAAAAATATTTTAATTCGATTATTAGCAATGAGAGAGTGTGTTGGAGGGGAGAGTGAGAATGCCAGGGCCTCTTGCCACTGTAGATGAGCTCCAGATGCATGCACTACTTTGTACATCTGGATTTACCTGGGTACTGGGGAATGGAATCCAGGCTCTTAGGCTTTGCAAGCAACCAAAGACAAAGGTTACCCTCTCTGAACCATCTCTCCAGCCCCATGTTTTTTTTTTTCTTTTTCCCCCTTTTTTTCTTTTTTTTTCTTCTTTGTTTTTTTAAGGCAAGCCCAATAGACTGGCCTCTTTCTTGCTTGCGTTACATTGAGTGTCTGGCCTACGTGGGATCTGGAAAGTCAAACATGGGTCCTTAAGGTTTGCAGGCAAGTGCCTTAACTGCTAGGCTTTCTGTCCAGCCCCCACTTTATTCTGTTAAATAGCTATACTAATGGAGATACAGACTATATAATTAGGTAGTTCTATATTGTTTTTTTTTTAAATTTATTTATTTGAGAGCAACAGACACAGAGAGAAAGACAGAGGGAAAGAGAGAGAATGGGCGCACCAGGGCTTCCAGCGTCTGCAAACGAACTCCAGACGTGTGCACCCCCTTGTGCATCTGTCTAACGTGAGACCTGGGGAACCGAGCCTCGAACTGGGGTCCTTAGGCTTCACAGGCAAGCGCTTAACCGCTAAGCCATCTCTCCAGCCTTAAATTATTTTTTAATTTAAATTATTTGTTGGTTTACAAACAGAGAGAGAGGGAGAGAAGAATATGAATGGACACACCAGGGAGTCTGCCTGCTGCAGATGAATTCCAGGTGGATGCCACTTTGCATCCAAGTGCCTTAACTGCTGAGTCATTTCTCTGGCTCCTGGTTAGGTATCTAATTAGGTATTCCTTTTGACTTTGGCATCAACGTTGGTATTTTGATTTTATATAACAGTGGAAGATACTGAGTTGAGTGTTATGATGGACTGAGAGTGTGTGACTCCCTATAGGTTAATGAAACAAATCTGGAATTCACTGTGGAGTCTCAGGGTGGCCTCGAATTTACGGTAGTCCTCCTACCTCTTCTTCCTGAGTGCTGGGATTAAAGGTGTGTGCCACCACGCCCAGCTGAAACAAACTTTTAAAAAAATTTTTAAAATTTTTTTTGTTTATTTATTTATTTGAGAGTGACAGACACAGAGAGACAGACAGATAGAGGGAGAGAGAGAGAATGGGCGCGCCAGGGCTTCCAGCCTCTGCAAACAAACTCCAGACGCGTGCGCCCCCTTGTGCATCTGGCTAACATGGGACCTGGGGAACCGAGCCTCGAACCGGGGTCCTTAGGCTTCACAGGCCAGTGCTTAACCACTAAGCCATCGCTCCAGCCCACAAACTTTTTTAATGGAATGTCAATGCATGTAATGTTTTGTTTTGTTTGTATCCTTTCTTTTTATTTATTTATTTATTTATTTATTTTTTTGAGGTAGGGTCTTGCTATAACCCAGGCTGACCTGGAATTCTGGAATTCATTCTGTAGGCTCAGTCAGGGTGGCTTTGAACTCACAGGATATCCTCCTACCTCTGCCTCCAGGTGCTAGGATTAGAGGTTTGGGGCACCACACCCAGCTTTGTTTCTTTTTACATCTTTAAGATGTAATATCCTTAAGTGCAGCATTTTGCTGTTTTTTTTTTTTTTGTTATTGTTTTGTTTTTTGAGTTTTTGAGGTAGGGTCTCACTCTGGCCCAGGCTGACCTGAAATTCACTTTGTAGTCTCAGGGTGGCCTTGAACTGATGGCAATCCTCCTACCTCTGCCTCCTGAGTGCTGGGATTAAAGGTATGTGCCACCATGCCCTGCCTCTTTACAAATATATATATATATGGAGAGAGAGGGAGAGAGAGACACACAGAGAGAGAGAGACAGACAGACAGACAGGAGGGGGAGAGAAAAAGAAAGAGAGAATATGAACATGGGCGCACCAGGCGCTCCTGCTACTGCAAAGGACAGGTGCATGCACACTCTGAGTATCTATCTGGCTTTACCTGGGTACTGAGGAATTGAACCCAGGCCTTCAGGCTTTTCAATCAAGTGTGTTTTAACTGCTGGACCATCTCTCCAGCCCAGGTTTATGTAGCCTTTCTGGTGTGGGATTGGGATAAAACTGTATATCTTTCTTACTTTTTTATTCTCACCAGAATTCTTCCCAGGACTTTGAAAGTTTATTCCTTGTGAAGTAGGATGTTGTGAGGGACTGTTGAATAAAACTTTTTTTAATTAAAATTTTTTTTCTTTTTGAATCAAAATTCTTATTGAACCTCAGTTAGCAAGAGCTTTGTTAGAGGTTTATTAGGCTTAAGTGATAATGCGATTCATTATTAGAGAAAGGGAGTGTTAGGAATTTCTGTTGTTCTTTTGAGGCAGGGTTTCACTGTAGCCCAGGCTGACCTGGAACTCACACTGTAGCCCAGGCTGCCCTCTAACTTAACAGCCATCCTTCTACCTCAGCCCCCCACTCCTGCCCCAGTGCTGGGGTCAAAGGCGCGCGCGTCTAACCGCGCCCTACCGCCTGCTCAGCCCTTCGCCGGCTTGCCGCCCTGCTGAGGCCCGCACCCTGGGGTCGCGTAGGCCCATGGCTGCTGCTCATCTATGGTGGCCCCCAAATTTTTCAGTTTTTAAGTTGTGGAGTTTTCTTTTTTAAAGCTATGCTAACATCCTGGTACAGTCAGCAACAGAGTTGGCATGAATCAGGCCCACAATGCCAATCAGTTATTGGCTGCTGCTTTCCCAGACTTACAACCACCTAAGTACAAGGCACCTAGGCAGCTGCTACAGCAGGGGTAAACTGTGGATTTTGTTGTTTTTGAGGTAGAGTCTCACTCTGGCCCAGGCTGACCTGGAATTCACTATGGAGTCTCAGGGTGGCCTCGAACTCACTGCGATCCTCCTACCACTACCTTCCAAGTGCTGGAATTAAAGGCATGGGCCACCATGTCCAGCTAAATTGTGGATTTTAAACCAAGTTTCTTTGATGCCAAAGCCCATAGACTGCTTTAGAATGCTAGTCCTAAACTCTAGTCTAAGTCCTAGAGGCCTAATACGAAGTAAACGTTTAACAACTGTTTGCTTAATGAACTCTCTTAACACTTAGCTCTCTAACGTTGAACAAAATTTATTTTCAAAATCCTTCATTGTTAAAATCAAAGTACTTACATTTCTCATGAATGAGAGCCAAGATAAAGTACTGCTTGGTTCCATTAATTTCTACCTATATTATTTCTTTTTAAAAAGTTTTATGTATTTATTTGCAAGCAGAGAGAGAGAATGGGTGTACCAGGGCCACCGTCCACTGCAAATGAATTCCAGACACATGCACCACTTTGTGCATCTGGCTTTGTGTGGGTATTGGGGAATGGAACTTGGGTTGTTAGATTTTGCATGCAAGCGCCTTGACTGCTGAGCCATCTTTCCAGCTCTGTATTCCTCCTTTACGTGCCCTTGGTAGTATGGTTTATAGCAGTGGCAGCAGTAACACCTGTCAAGTGTTTCTCCAGTGCCAACCACTGTTGACAGTGCATACATTAATTTATTTAATCACTATAACTTCCTATGAGATAAGATCCTCTTACCCTTACTGTAAGATGAGGAACTTGAGGCACTTGGAACAAATAAACTTAGTTAAATTGCAACCAGCAAGTCCTAGAGGCCTGATACGAAGTGAATGTTTAACAACTGTTTGCTTAATAAATTAATTTAAAAATACTCGATTGATTTTTGTGGTACTCAGATGCTATTTGGGTATGCACTGATTAGTTTTCTGTGAGGAGGCCTTTGACATTTAACATGACGCACCAGTTTTTAGACCAGAACTATGTCGTGCTGATCTTTGCTCTTGTAAATGTTAGGAAATAGGAGGGTTGCTATCAGAGATAATGATAGCCTATCTATTAGATTGCCTTCTAGAGACTATCTCATTTCCTAGAGTTATCTCAGATTCTTAACTTACACTCTCAGTGATCTTTTGGGTTACTTTAGACAGTTAAAAATACTAAATGCGGGCTGGAGAGATGCTTAGCAGTTAAAGCACTTGCCTGTAAAGCCTAAGGACCTAGGTTTCTGTTCCCTAGCATCCACGTAAGGCAGATGCACAAGCTGACACATGTGTCTGGAGTTCATTTGCAGTGCCTAGAGTCCTGGCACACCTACTCTGTCTACCTCTTTCTTTCAAATAAATGAAGAAAATACTAAAAAAAAACACCCAAAAACTAAACTAAATGCTTGTTCTTGTGGAGAGAGAATTATGATAGGAAAACATTAGATTATTTGGTCATTAGTTTATTTACAAGGCACTTTGGATATAGTTTCTAGGTATTTTGACTTCCTTAGTTGAAAACACTGAAAATTTTATCTTTGTTTTGTTTTTTTGAGATGAGAATTTATTTTATTATTATTATTATTTTTGTTTTTTGAGGTAGGGTCTCACTCTAGCCCAGGCTGACCTGGGATTCACTATGGAGTCTCCGGGTGGCCTTGAACTCACGGCGATCCTCCTACCTCTGCCTCCCGAGTGCTGGGATTAAAGGCATGCACCACCATACCCGGTTTGAGATGAGAATTTAAAAAAAGCAACTGATACTTGATTATAGCATACATAGCAGAAATGGAGAACTACTTTGGAAAACTTCTTGGCAACTTTTTTTTTTTTATCTTTTCATAATTTTTATTAACATTTTCCATGATTATAAAAAATACCCCATGGTAATCACCACCCCCCCCCCGCACTTTCCCCTTTGAAATTCCATTGTCCATCATATTACCTCCCCATCTCAATCAAATATATATCTTTGTTTTAAGATGAAAGTCTATGACTTTAAAGTCCTCTTGGTTTCGTTTGTTTTGTGTGTTCCTGTCTTGTGTTGGTGGCATTGCTGGAGATGGTACTCGGAGCTAAGCTAGCCCTCTTCCCCGGAGCCACGCCTCCAGGCAGGAAGTCATCGTCGCTCAACCACGTTCATGTGGAAGAGAAAGAAATTGCGAGGTGAATGTAACCCTACAGTTCTGGTACCATTTTCTGTTTGTCAGGTTAATCCCTCTCATTTTACCTTTGAAGAGCCAGAGATGCCATAACGTTATATAATACTGTAATTTAACACATTACAAGAATCAAACCAATCTGCTTGCTCACAGGTACCTGTCTCTTGTGTATCACACTGACGGTAGAATCACCTAGAGAGCTTTCTAAGTCCTTGTGTAGAAATTTTAAATTTTGGTAGTCTTAGGTGGATCCCAGGCAAGTATAAGGAGATTATAGAAACAAAGCAAAGCAATAATTCTAAAATCCTTTTTCTTAAAATGTTAATAATGATAAAATTTCCAATGATACACTGTCTTAATGGCTTGGCACCATTGTGCTGTCATACCTTTTCTCATTCCCTTCCCTTCCCTTCCTTTCATTCGTGGGCTTTCTAGAACTGCTTTAGGGTTATAGACAATGTAAGCAGAATGTGCAGAGTTCTTCCTGTATAATGCCTTCCGTCTTGTCTTTCCCCTGGTAGCGACATCTTGCATCGATGTGGACAGTACATTTTTATGACTAATGAGCCAATAGTGATCCTTGATTATTAACTTAATAATTATGAGCTAGATTATTAGCAGTTCATCATTCTTTATTAACCATCAGCACCCAGGCCCTATCGTTAGTGAGTTTTGACAAATGATAAGGCCATGTATCCTCCACTATCTAAATACCACATAAAACCAAGTGTGGTGACTCAGGCCTATAACGCCAGCTCAGGAGGCTCATGTCAGAGGAATGCAGTGGGTTCTAGACTGGCCTGGGCTACTGAGTGAGCTCCAGCTCAGCTTGAGGGCTGCATGTACATCACATAGAATAATTCTGGTGTCTCTGCACTCCACTTTCGTTTACCATTCCCCATCCTTCACCTGACACTGAATTTCTTTTATTTTTTATTTTTTGGTTTATTTTTTTTTTTCAAATTTTTATTAACAACTTCCATGATTATAAAAAATATCTCATGGTAATACCCTCCCTCCCCCCACTTTCTCCTTTGAAACTCCATTCTCCATCATATCCCCTCCCCTTCTCAATCAGTTTCTCTTTTATTTGTTTATTTAAAAAATTTTTTTTGTTATTTTTATTTATTTGAGAGCAATAGACAGAGAGAGAAAGAGGCAGATGGAGAGAGAGTGGGCACGCCAGGGACTCTAGCCACTGCAAACGAACTCCAGACGTGTGCGCCCCCTTGTGCATCTGGCTAACGTGGGTCCTGGGGAATCGAGCCTCCAGGGTCCATAGGCTTCACAGGCAAGCGCTTAACTGCTAAGCCATCTCTCCAGCCCCATATCTGGATTCTTTTAAAAAAATATTTTTTTTATGTACTTATTTTTGGGGGAGAGAGAAAATATGGGCATGCTGGGCCTGGGCCACTGTGCCATCTTTCCTTCCCTTCCTCCTTCCCTCCTCTCTTTCCTTCCTTCATTTTTCCTCTTTTTTTATTTGAAAGAGAAAGAGCGAGAGAGTTGGGGGAATATGAATTGGTGTGTCTGGGCCTTAGCCAGTGCAGTTGAACTCTAAACGCTTGCATCACCTGGTGGGCATGTGTGACCTTCTGCTTGTCTCATCTTTGTGTGTCTGGCTTATGTGGAATCTGGAGAATCAAACATGGGTCCTTAGGCTTTGCAGACAAGTGCCTTAAAAACTAACCCATCTCTCCAGCCCTTACTTGTTTGAGAGAGAGAGAAAAAGGCAGATAGAGACAGAGTGAGAGAGAATGGGCATACCAGGGCCTCTTGTCACTGCAGATGAACTCCAGACGCATGCACCACCGTGTGCATATGGCTTATGTTGGTACTGAGGAATCAAACCTGGGTCCTTAGGCTTTGCAGGCAAATGCCTTAACCACTAATCCATCTCTCCAGCCCTTATTTTTATTTATTTATTTATTTAGTTTTTTGGTTTTCCAAGGTAAGGTCTCACTCTGGCCCAGGCTGACTTGGCATTCACTATGTAGTCTCAGGGTGACCTCAAACCCATGGCGATCCTCCTATTTCTTCCTCCCAAGTGCTGGGATTAAAGGTGTGTGCCACCACACCCAGCTTACCAGCCCTTATTTTGCTTAAAAAATTTCTTTTTTTAATATACAAGTGTTTTAAAAAATATTTACTTATTTAATTGAGGGAGAGGTAGAGAGAGAGAATGGGTGTGTCAGGGCCTCTAGTCACTGCAAACAAACTTCAGACACATGTGCCTTTGTATAGGTAGTGGGGAATCGAACCCAGGTCCTTAGGCGTTGCTGGCAAGCCCCTTAAACACTGAGTCATTTCTTCAGCCTGTGTTTTGCTTTCCGAGACAAGGTCTTGTTTGAAAGCGCTCCCGATTGAATCTCAGTCCTACTGCCAATTCCTCCTGTGTTTGGAAGTATAGACTTTGTTCTACCAGGCCTGGCTTTGATTAAAATCTCTCATAACCACTGTTTTAGCTTTTCTTTACCATAACCAACATCTGAAATACCCTTATAAAAGCTTATTTTAGGCATACAATTGTAGAAGTTCCAGTCCACAATGAGTTGCTTCCATTGCCCATAGCTTGTGGGGCCATATCATGATGGAGTGTGGCTGTGTGGCGGCGCACGCCTTTAATCCCAGCACTCGGGAGGCAGAGGTGGGAGGATCGCCGTGAGTTCGAGGCCACCCTGAGAGTACATGGTGAATTCCAGGTCAGCCTGGACGGGAGTGAGACCCTACCTTGAAAAAAAACAAAAAAGAGAGACGGTATTGGAGTCTCACGCCCCCTTTGAAGGTGCTTTGCCAGTAGCGCAGAGGCCCCGGCGTGGCACCACTGCTGTAGTTGGCACCACTCTCAGGTACCAACTTCCAACGTGTGGCCTTTGAGGACTACGGAGCACATTTAAGATGCAAAGTGCATCGCAGCCCCGTAAAGTAAAAGAAATACGTATGTGAAATTCATATTAATGTATTTGATTTAACACTGTGATGTAAAAATGTTAACATTTCAACAACTGATCCATGTAAACATTTTGGAGGGTTTTTTTTTGTTTTGTTTTTGTTTTTTTTTGAGGTAGGGTCTCACTCTGGCCCAGGCTGACCTGAAATTCACTATGGAGTCTCAGGGTGGCTTTGAACTCACAGCGATCCTCCTACCTCTGCCTCTCCAGAGCGCTGGGATTAAAGGTGTGCGTCACCACACCTGGCTGCATTCTGTTTTTTGTTTTTTTTTTTTTTCCCCCTCTAATCCTCCGTATCTGTTAAGAGTTATAACACATCTCAGTTCAGACTAGCCCCTCTTAATTGTTTTAAGATCTTAAGCAGTGGTTATAAATTAGACAGCACAGGTGGAAACAGTGTGAATCCCAAAGGACCAGTAACCCTAATAATGTTGAGTGGTTAGCACATTCATCCATTCACTCACGGATTTATTCATCTAGCAAACATTTGAGCTGTTACTATGTAGAAAATTGTAGCAAAATGCACACATGGCTTATTGCGTCTCTGGGTTAGCGATAGTCCCTGTTGAAACAAGGATGATAATTCCTGGGTGAGAGTAAATGAAACATAAAATTTAAGATGTACAATTGTGGGCTTGCTGATTTGTCTTCTTCCACTTTACCCTCTGTCTCTCCTCTTTGTTATAAGCATTACTTGAGGGCATGGTGAACAGGCTTAGGAGGTAGCAGTCTTTGACTACCCACCTGTAGACTCGAATAGCTTGTTTTGGACTTCCTTTAATAAATATATATTTGCGTGTGTGCGTGCGTGTACACGCACCAGGGTCTCTCACCTCTCTTATGAGCAGCTTTACATGGTGGTTGGGGATTGAAGCCAGGCCGGCAGGCTTTGCAGGTAGCACTATCAACCCCTAAACCATGTCCCCAGCCCGCTTGGATTTCTTCAGCCTTTTTTTCACGACAGGTCTGCCTTTCTGGGCATGGAATTTAGGTTTGTACTGTTAGTGCTAAGAGCTACTTAACTGCTGTTAAGTGGGTTTCTGTGGGTTGGTTTAAAATTGTAATTATTAGCCAGGCATGGTGGTGCACACCTTTAGTCTGAGCCCTAAACTGCCCCACTTCCAGGTAGAACGACGGTTCACTTAGTAGGAACAACTGCAACCATTAGTTTGCTAAAGGTTGAAAGACTGGTCTGGATTTACAGACCAATAAATGATAATAATTTAAGTAAATGATAATAATGATAGTTTAAATTGATAAATGATAATTTAAATAAGTGCCATGTATTTAAAGCTCAGAGAGTATATAAAATAATCTAGGGGGAGTATGGAGACAGAAGAGGGAAGAAGGGACCTAAGACCCAAGTTTAGAAGAACTCCAGTTAGTTAATTAGGGGGGACTGGGAGGAGAGGGAATCTAGGACCAAGACTAGAAAAACTCCAGTTAATTAGACAGAAGAGCTCGCTCGCGTAAGACCTGAAGTGATCAGTATATTTTGGATGACTGACAGTTGTAGTGGTTTTGAAAATGGCTTTATGGAGCAAGGAGGGCATTACCTTGAGATGTATGAAGAGGATAAATAATGTCATCCTCTGTAGCATTTCTAAAAGTAACCTTTTTGGAAGAGTTACAGATTGCTTAAGACCAGAGCACAGCGTTTGCTCATCACGTGGCTTACGTCAGAGGGCCTTCTAGAAGGGGCAGCATTGAGGAGGCTGTAGCAAATGAGAGAGATCAGTGTATCTGTGGAGATTTAGGCAGTAAGCAAGAGTATGATGTCTGATGGGGTTTAGACATTACAGTCTTTGTAGGCTGCAGGAATTCAGGATCATAATGACCTAGTCTGAAAGTTTCTAAATAATTTTGGGGGTGAATAGGAAGATTTTGGCAAACAAGTTTCTTCAACAGATTTTAATGTGATCGGCTCCAGGCTGACATACTCACATTATTCATTTATTAAATAGTAATAATACTTCTTTACCAATTACAGTCAGATAGTAAGTGGCTTACAAAAGTTGTATTAGGGGCTGGAGAGATGGCTTAGTTGTTAAGCGCTTGCCTGTGAAGCCGAAAGACCCCAGTTCGAGGCTTGGTTCCCCAGGACCCACGTTAGCCAGATGCATAAGAGGGCACACGTGTCTGGAGTTTGCAGTGGCTGGAAGCCCTGGCATGCCCATTTTCTCTCTCTCTCTCTCTCTTTCTGTCACTCTCAAATAAGAATGAACCAAAAAAAATTTTTTTTAAAGTTGTATTAGACTATAGATACAGTATTTAGAAATTTTTTTATTAAAAATATTTAATTTACTTATTTGAGAGAGAGAGAGAGAGAGAGGCAGGCAAATAGAGAATACGCATGCCAGGGCCTCTAGCCACTGCAAATGAACTCCAGACGCATGCAACACCTTGTGCATCTGGCTTTATGTGGGTCCTGGGCAATTGAATGTGGGTCGTTTGGCCTTGCTGGCAAGAGCCTCAACTGCTAAGCCATCTCTCCAGCTCTCTTACTTTTGTATGTGTATACTTGTTTGTGGAAGTCAGAGAACAACGTCAGGTGGTGTCACCATTATGAACATGTCAAACTTGTTAAAATATTTCCTTATTTATTTATTTGCAAACACACAGAGAGAGGGACAGACAGAATGGGCATGTCAGTGCCTCTAGCCACTGTAAATGAATTCCAGATGGATGTACCATCTTGTGCATCTGGCTTTCCGTGGGGGCTGGGAAATTGTACCTGGGTCCTTAGACTTTGCAGGCCAGCCTCTTAACCACTGAGCCATCTCTTCCTGGCCCCTGTCTGACCTTTCTGAGACAGGGTCTCATTGGCCTGGATTTTACCAATTAGTTTAGACTGGCTGCCCAGCAAGGCCGAGGGATTTTCCTGTCTCTGTCTTCCCAGTGCTGGGGTTCCAGTCCTTAACACCACACCCAGTATGTTTTACCTGGGCACTGGGGATCCAGCTCAGCTCCTCATGTCTGTGGGCAAGCACTTAAGAATTCTTTTAAATATGCCATAATTTATGGTCTAGTCAGATTTCTTTTTTTGAGTGTTTATTACAAGAACAAATGTCTAAGTAATAAACTGGGGGACTAGAGAAATGGCTTAGTGGTTAAGGGCACATACTTGCAAAGTCTGGTGGCCGTGAATGGATGGTGATCCTCCTACCTCTGCCTTCCAAGTGCTGGGATTAAAGGCATGCACCACCATGCCCGGCTACTTAAATTTTATTATTTTATTAGTTTGTTTTTTGAGGTAGGATTTCACTCTAGTCCAGGCTGACCTGGAATTCACTATGTAGTCTCAGGGTAGCCTCGAATTCATGGTGATCCTCCCCCTACCTTTGCCTCCCAAGTGCTGGGATTAAAGGCGTGCGCCACCATGCCCTGCTCAATTATTATTATTATTTAAATATATTTTATTTATTTGAGAGACAGAAAGAGGCAGAGAGAGAGAGATTGGGTGTGCCAGGGCCTCTAGCCACTGCAAACGAACTCCAGATGCGTGTGCCCCTTTGTGCATATGGCTTACTTGGTTCCTGGAGAATCAAACCAGGATTTTTGGCTTTGCAGGCAAACACTTTAACCTCTAAGCCATCTCTCCAGCCCCTATTATTATTATTTTTAAAAGACAGGTTTCTGCTGTGTAGCCAAAGCTGGATTTGAGTTTACAATCTTTTTGTCCTCTGCCTTCCAAGTGTATTTGTCCTTTCTGAGTCTTTTCTTCCTGGTATACACTGTGTGCCTTTTTGTTTGTTTGTTTGTTTATTTGCATGCAAGGGAGAGAGAGAATGGATTGCCAGGGCCTGCAGTCACTGCAAATGAACCTCAGATCATATATTCCACTTTGTACACCTGGCTTTATGTGGTACTGGGAATTGAACCTTTGTCATTAAGCTTTGTAGGCAATTGCCTTAACCACTCCAGCCCCTCTGTGCCTTTTTGTAATATAAGTATAATCTTCTCAATTTCAAGAAACTTGTGTTATTGAACATTTTTTATTTGTTTTATAATTCACCTTTAGAACAGTGAATCCTTATGTTGAATCATCTTTGTTTTTCACATTTGATCTCATTAATCCATTCTGTATCAACTGCGATTTTCTTTACTCCCTGCCAGTCACCATCCTAGCTTCTTCCTTTTTTGTTTTAAATATTTTATTTTTTGTTATTTATTTGAGAAAGAGAATGGGTGTACCAGGGCCTCCAGCCATTACAGATGGACTCCAGACGTATGCATCACCAGTGCATCTGGCTTACATGGGTTCTGGGGAATCGAACCTGGGTCCTTTGGCTTTGCAGGCAAGCACCTTAACTGCTAAGCAGCGTCTCCAGTCCCCGCTCCCCTCCTTTTCTGAGGTAGGTCTTGCTCTAGCTCAGGCTGGCTTGAACTTGCAGTGATCCTCTTCCTTCTCCTTCCTTTTTAAAATTTTTATTTTTTATTTTTTCGAGGTAGGGTCTTGCTGTAGTCCAGCCTGACCTGAAATTTACTCTGTAGTCTCAGGCTGGCCTCAAACTCACAGCAGTCCTCCTACCTGTGCCTACCGAGTGCTGGGATTCAAGGTGTGTGCCACCACTCCTGGTCCGTTTTTCTTTAAATGAATTTTTAGGTGTATTTGGGACAGAATCATGAATTATCAAGTTTATTATACAAAGAATTAAATCCAGGCAGGAGGCTAGCTGAAAAGACTCAAGCCAGAGAATTCTCCTCCTTGCCTGGCCATGGGAAATGGCGAGAATCTCCATACAGAGAAAACTCCAGAGGATAAATAGGTGTTCCTCTTCCTCTTATTTTTTTTTTTTAAGCCATTATCTAGTTTACTTATTCAGTCTATAATTGTTTCTTTGACCTAAGAATGAAATTGAGAACCGTGATGGTCTGAAAATGGTCCTTCGAAAGGTCTTAGCTCAAGCTCCTTATAACAAAATGCCATGAGCTGGGTTGATTTTAAAAAGAGACATTGCTCAGTTCTGGAGGCTGGAAATTCCTGTTCCTGGGTGCTAGCAGGTTCAGTTCTTGGTAGGCACCTACCTCTTGGCTGGAGGGCGAATATGTTCTTACTGGATCCTCACACAATAGAGAGGAAGCTCTGGTGTCTGTTTTGGTGTCTCATGACCTCATCAAAACTTAATTATTTGCCAACAGTCTTGTATCTTAATACTAGGTAGCACATAGGGGCTTAGGGTTTCAGCCTGTGCCTTTTCTGTTTACTCTCTTTAACATTTGATTTTTGATATTTTCACACATATATATTGCATTATTTATTTATTTATTTTTGGGTTTTGGCGGTAGGGTTTCTCTCTAGCTCAGGCTGACTTGGAATTCACTATGTAGTATCAGCGTGGCCTCAAACGCCTGGCGATCCTCCTACCTCTGCCTCCTGAGAGATTACAAAGGTGTGCACCGCCCCACCCGGCACATACTGCATTTTGATCATATGTATTCCATATTATCCTCCCTTATCCCCTCAATCTCATGGTACTCCTTGTCTTTCTTTTTTCTTCTCTTTTTGGTTTTCGGAGGTAGGGTCTCACTCTAGCCCAGGCTGACCTGGAATTCACTATGTAGTCTCAGGGTGACCTCGAACTCTTGGCAACCCCTCCTCCCTCTGCCTCCCGAGTGCTGGGATTAGAGGCGTGCACCACCACGCCCCAGCCTTAGATTCTTATTTTATTTCCTGTGTGTTTTTCAGTTCGTACTCCCAAGTTCCTACATGGCCTGGTACTCAAAGGAAAACTTGCTCTGTTGAACCCTTTCCAGGTGGCTGTTTTTGAGACTGACAGCTTGCCTAGTGTGCGAAGAGGCCTGCAGCGTGGCTGTGTGTAATCAAGTAGTAATCCCAGTAGATCCTTGGGAAGCGCCCATCAAGGGAGATTGACACTTTGTCAAGTCCCACTTCCTGTTGGGTAGAGACACGCAGTTCATTTAAACCTTACGTTCCTGGATGACATAGGGGTAGATTTCCTCAGGAGGTCCTGCTTTATCCCGAGCAGCCGCTAAGATGCAAGCGGCACGAGCAGCGTCAGTGGTTGTGGGCTCTGGAACTAGATCGGGGCCAGTAGGCGGTTTCATCTCTTTACGTATCAGCGGGGTGCAGGAAGCCAAGACAGCTGGCGGGGGTGAAGATGGGGGTGCTGCTACAGTGCGGCTAGAACAACCATGCTTAGCATGACTGACGGCAGTACATTGGCTGAGGCTGGAGCAAAGCCAGCGTGAGCTCACGGGGATTTCACGTTTGCAAGTTCTGCAGTACCTAATTCTTCGAAGGACCCCTCTCCCCATTTGTAGTTGTTTTAAGACAGGATCTTACTCTAGTGCCAGCTGGTCTTGAACCCATGATTTTCCAGCTTCAGTCTTCCAAATGCTGGGATTACAGGCACGTGTCTAGTTGCAGTTCTTCATTTAGCTTTTACGCTTGGTTTCCTGGGATATGTTTGTGTCAACTTTCAACTTCTCAGTGATGTGTGTGTATCTGTGTGGATGTGCATTTGCCATGGCACACGTGTATAGGTCAGAGGATAATACTGACCCGGCTCTTGCCTTTCACCTTGTTCTGGACAGGATCTCTTTTTTAAAAAAAAATTTTTCTTTTTTTTAATTTTACTTATTTGAGAGAATGAGAGAAAGAGATAGGCAGATAGAAAATGGGTACCACAGGGCTGGAGAAGATGGCTTAGCAGTTAAGGCATTTGCCTGCAAAGCCAAAGGACCTTGGTTTGACTCCCCAAACCCACATAAGCCAGATGCACAAGGAGGCACATGTATCTGGGGTTCATTTGCAGTGGCTGGAGGCCCTACTGTGCCTGTTTTTCTCTCCCTCCCTGTCTAATAAATAAATAAGTAAGTAAATAAATAAATAAATAAATAAATAAATGAAGATATAGCTGGGCGTGGTGGCACACACCTTTAATCCCAGCACTCGGGAGGCAGAGGTAGGAGGATTGCCGTGAGTTCGAGGCCACCCCGGGATCTCTTCTTGGCTGACCTGTGAGCTTCTGTGGATTCCTGTCTCCAACTCCCATCTTGGAGGAAGGCTCGCATTAGTATCAAGGCTCGCTCCTGTAGCTGGTGTGCGTGCTTGAGCTCATTTTTACTCACTGAGCCAGTTTTCTAGCCCCTGGGTTTTTCTGTGTGTGTTGTGTTTTAATATCATGCTAATCAATGAATTGTACCTAGTTCTCCCCCTTATTCTGGATCTTTGTTTCTTTTACTTTATTTTTATTTTTATTTATTTATTTTTTTCCCAGGTAGGGTCTCGCTCTAGCACAGGCTGACCTGGAACTCACTATGGGTCTCGGGGCAGTCTCGAACTCGTGGTGATTCTCCTACCTCTGCCTCCCGAGTGCTGGGATTAAGGTGTGCACCACCACTCCCGGCTTCTTTGTTTCTTTTAAACAACATGGCTGTTTATTTCCTGACTTTTTGGAGGGAGAGGGAGGGAGGGAGAGAGGAGAATGTATAGGGCAGACCCTCTGGCCGTTGAAATTGATCTCCAGAAGTGGTGCATCTGGATTTACATGGGTACCGGGGAATTGAACCTGGGCTGGCCGGCTTTGCAAGCACCCACCTTTAACTGCTGAGCCATATGCCCAGGCGAATGTGGCTATTTTTAATTCACTCTTCTGTAGCCTGAGGTGTAAAGTCAAGTCTTGTAGTTGAGTGCGATTCATTCTAAAGATCTGGCTCATCTCCAAGAGCAGGAGTACTCTTCTGGGGTTTTGTTTCTCTACTCAGCCTTGTACAGTACCCTAGAAGTTGTTGACTTACAGGCAGTAATCAATAGGGGGTTCGGAGGGGTAAGAAAAATTTAAGTGTAGGAGATGTTTCCTTCATTTGCCCTTCCCTACCTTGCTGTTCACCTTACATGGTTGTCAGTGGCATTTTCATAGCTCGGTTTTTACTGCATGGAACAGTATCATTGACAGTTTTGAGAGAAAAATAATGACCTTTATTATTTGTTCCTAGATGAAAAAGAGTAGTGATACCACTTTTACTTTCTTGGCCTAGATGATTTTTTAAAATAAAGCAGCATATGTGTTTTGTTTTTACTCATGGTCACTGTTTCTTAATGTTGCTTGCTGAGACGTTTAGTTTTTCAAGGGATCTGTTTAATTTGAGCTGCTCACTTCTCGTGGACTTTATATTCACTTGAAATATCTGGCTAGAGATGACAAAGAACATCTGAAAAGAGAGAAGTTAGAGGATTTTCAAGGATGAAAGTTCTGTTTTGAGAGAAAATTTTTTTTTTGTTTGTTTTTCAAGGTAGGGTTTCACTGTAGCCCAGGCTGACCTGAATGCACTATGTAGTCTCAGAACAGCCTTGAAGTAAGGCGATTCTCTACCTCTGCCTCCCAAGTGCTGGGATTAAAGGCGTGTACCACCACGCCTGGTTGACAAATTGTTTTCTACCTTTATGTCCATCTTAGCATTTGACATTTCAAGTAGTGAGTAAGCAGAGATGGGAGATACCAAGGGTGTGTGTCCTTGGCCC
Source organism: Jaculus jaculus (assembly GCF_020740685.1). Lineage (NCBI taxonomy): Eukaryota > Metazoa > Chordata > Mammalia > Rodentia > Dipodidae > Jaculus > Jaculus jaculus. Next base: position 161,932,515 of record NC_059105.1, read on the forward strand.
ACTTACAAGATCAACAAATGCATCTTTGACAGTACCACTGTCTTTATTGTAGATCATTGCCAGTGGAGAAAATTGTGTCATTCTAATGGTTTCTATTTATCTTTTTTTTACGTTTTTTTTTTATTTTTATTTATTTATTAGAGAGAGACAGGGAAAGATGAAAGTAGAGAGAAAGAGAGACAATGGGTGTGCCAGGGCCTCTAGCCACTGCAAATGAACTCCAGACACTTGGGCCACCTTGTGCATCTGGTTTACGTGGGTCTTGGAGAATCAAATCTGGGTCCTTTGGCTTTGTATGCAAGTGCCTTAATCTCTCCAGCCCCTATTTTATCTTTTTGCTTGTTTTTCCAGGCAGGGTCTCCAGCTCAGGCTGATCTGGAATTCATTCTGTTGCCCCAGGCTGGTCTTGAATTCTCTTCCCTCAGCCTCCTGAGTGCTTGGGACTAAAGGCCTAGCCAGTGCACCCAGCTAGCTTCACCGACTTTTATTGAATAAGAACCCCATTAGCATCTCTTCTAGCATAGCTTTATGTGGGGATGGTAAGTGACTTTGCTTTGCCAACTGACCCAGGTGATGGTATTTTTCGTGGAGAGATGGACTTGAACTTGCCTTGTTTAAATGGCATTGCTGGGTTCTCTCTCTAACATCTGTTTGTTAGTGGAGGATTTTATACCAGTATTTAGAGGAAGGAAGATAGTGACATATATAAAAATCAATATGGATGTGATTCTAAATAATTAAGATAATTGGTACATTATTTAAGGCATTTCTGTCCTACTTCTTGTATTCACAATAAACATAGCATTGCTATTCATGTAATTTTAAGATTTTTTTTTTTACTTTATTTGTTTATTTGAGAGAGAGAGAGAGAGAAAGAGAGAGAGAGAGAATGGACATTCCAGGGCCTCCAGCCACTGCAAACGAACTCCACATGCATATGCCACCTTGTGCATCTGGCTTACGTGGGTCCTGGGGAATAGAACCAAGGTCTTTTGTCTTTGCAGGCTAATGCCTTAACCACTAAGCCATCTCTGCAGCCCTATTCATGTAATTTTAAATTCAAAACTCTTTGAAAATGTATTGTGCTTTTTACCAACATGGAATTAATGACGGAACTCTTGTTATTTGGTTGTTTCATAAGAAATTCTTGGACCAGGCATGGTGTTGCATGCCTTTAATCCCATCACTCGGGGAGGCAGAGGTAGGAGGATCACTGAGTTCGAGCCCACCCTGAGGCTCCATAATGAATTCCAGGTCAGCCTGGGCTAGAGTGAGACCCTACCTCGAAAAAAAAAAAAATCTTGTAAAACACTTAGAAAATATTCTGACTTCATTGTTAATAGTTTAATAGATTCAGTTGTAATATTTTTAGATATATCTTTATGTCTTTAAGAAGCTGTATAATATGCATTGTTTACTAAAAGTTTATTAGTTGTTCTGGAAATGAAAGTTATTTTTTTCCATAGGAGGTTTATAAATATATAAAATAAAAGTGGTTACATTCTTAAGTTATTTTAGAAAAGTTTACCATATGGTGTTAGTGCATTTACAGTGATAGATAATAGACATTAGTACTTTTGCAGGAATAGGAATTAAATATAAATATTTTACCTTTGAAAGGGACAGAGAGGTGGGGGAAGGAGTAGCAGGGGCGCACCAGGGTCTCTTGTCACTGCAACACGCTCCCTTCGAATTGACATGCCTCTGCCTTTACATGAGTACTGGGCAATTGAACCTGGGCCAGAAGGCTGTATAAGCAATCAGCCTTTACCCTCTGAGCCATCTCTCTAGCTCCCAAATAGAAATTTTAAAAACCGTAAGAATTGGGCTGGGAAAATGGCTTAGCAGTCAAGGCATTTGCCTGTGAAGCCTAAGGACCCTGGTTTGATTCCCCAGGACCCACGTTAGCCAGATGCACAAGGGGGCGCACGCGTCTGGAGTTCATTTGCACTGGCTGGAGGCCCTGACGTGCCCATTCTCTCTGTCTCTCTCTCTGTCTCTTCCCCTCTCTCAAATGAAAAATGAAAGATTTTTAAAAGCACCATAAGAATTAATTAAAAAAATTCTCCTGAATACTTGTACATAGTTGGTAACAAGAATTTAATTGAAAAGAGCTAGGAAGAGAGTTGGGAGAGCATGGTAGGCCTTTGGTATACTCGCAATAGCTTAAAGTTGTGGGGTTTTTGTTTTATTTTCTTTTCAAAAATATATTTCATTTATTTATTTATTTGAGAGAAAGGAGAGAATGGGTGCATCAGGGCTTCCAGCCACTGCAAACAAACTCCAAATGCATGTGCCCCTTGTGCATTTGGCTTACATGGGTCGTGGAGAATCCAACCAGGATCCTTTGGCTTTGCAGGCAAATGCCTAAACTGTTAAGCTATCGCTCCAGCCCCTGTTTTGTTTTTCGAGGCAATGTCTTGCTGTAGCTCAGGCTGACCTGGAATTCATATGTAGTGTCGGGGTGGGCTTGAACTATGGCGATTCTCCTCCCTCTGCCTCTGAATGCTGGGATTAAAGGCGTGCACCACCATGTCACCACAGTGGAAGCAATAGCTTTTAAGTTGATGACTGGTGCAGACAAAAAGCCTTGTCCTGGGATGGAGAAATGGCTTAGTGGTTCAAAGACACCTGCCTGCAAAGCCTAAGGACCCAGGTTCTATTCTCCAGAACCCACATAGGCCAGATGTACATGGTGGTGGCATATGCATATGGAGTTTATTTGAGTGGCTAGAGGCCCATTCTCTCTCCCTTCCTCTCCCCCGCCTCTAATGAATAACTAAATAAAAAAAGTCCTATCCTTTTGCACTGGCAGTGGTTTAGGGTTTCTGGTTAGCTTTTGAGGTGGAATAAAATTATTAGGAAATTTTGAGAAAGGCAGAAAGTTTTTCATGTATTTAAGGTTTGAAAGAATTTTGGAAGACATAGTAGTAACCTTAGAAATGCACTTGAAAAATTCCTTGGTATTATAGATTTAATTGACAAAAATATCACAAGTTTAAGACAATGGAAAAGAGAGTGTACACATGAGTGGTCATTGATATAAGGGTTAGAGATCTGTGTCCTGGGCTGGAGAGATGGCTTAGTGGTTAAGGCTTTGCAAGAAAGCGCCTTTAACTGCAGAACCATCTCCCCAGCCTCAGTTACGCTATTTTATGTGAATGATTTCAGAGTTGGTTTTATCATGATTTGGGACAGTCAGCACCAAAGATATTTAAATATCTTGTATGTTGGGGTATTTAATAAATCTTTATTAAGGAAACAATACTTTTGAATTTATGAAAACAAGAATATTGTATTTGTGCTAAATCAATGAGAGATTTCTTTTTAAAAAATATTTTATTTATTTGAGAGAGAGAGAGAAACAGAAATAGGGAGGGGGGAGGATCCATGTGCCAGCACCTCCAGCCACTACAAACAAACTCCATACAGGCATAGGCGCCCCCTTGTGCATCTGGCTTATGTGGATCCTGGGGAGTTGAATCTGTGTCCTCTGGCTTTTCAGGGAAGTGCCTAAACTGCTAAGCCATCTCTCCAGCCCCTCAATGAGAGATTTCTAAAACTATTGTGTGTTGTAGTGGAATTTGATGTTCATCTTTGCTTATCGATAGAAAAGCCATGCTTCCTTGTTTTTTTACATCCTCAGAATGTTTCATATTTAGTGTAAGTCCCAAGGAGGGAAGGTGGTCAGGGAGGTAGGTAATGCTCCCATTCTTACAAAAGTGACAGCTGGCACTGATGAGTTGATTATCACTATCTATTGTGATGCATGTGTTCAAGTGCCCAGTTATTTGCTCTCAGTTCTTTTATTTGATTTTTCCATAGAGGAAGTCTGGCTCTCCTACTCATTTTAGATCATTCACCTGTCACCTGTTTGTCATCTACCTGTCTGTCTGTCTGTCTCTTTCTCTATCATCTATCTTATCTTAGGTAAAATTAAGCAGTTTTTATATTAAAATGTGTTCTTACAGCTTATATTAAAGCATATGGGCTGGGAAGAAGGCTCAGCAGTTAAAAGCCTACTTGAAAAGCCTGCTGGCCCAGGTTTAATTACTCAACACCCATGTAAGCCAGATGCAATAAAGTGGTGCAAGTGTGTTTGCACCAGCAAGAGGCCCTGGTGCATGTGTGCACATGCGCATGCACACACACAAATGAAGAAATAAATAATTGTAAAAGTGTGTGAAAACTTATGTTCAAAATGGGTGGCTGTCTTGGACTGAGTTGTTTATATGGACTTATTTTGGAATATAAATGGCTTCATTGAGTTTTGTTTTTATAGGCATCAACAAGTGTGCTAACCTTGAGAACTAAATGATCTGAGTTTAGTTTTTACTATTATTATATAATCTTGAGTGATATTATATTAGTTTTGAGCTTCAAAAACCTTTCCCCTGATTTTATAACCTCTCCTATGTGACTATTGCTTAGATATAATGAGGTAATAAGTATAAACATACGTTGTAAACTAAAAAGTGCTCCATACGAATATTGCTCATGAGCTGGAAAGGCACTTGTCTGCGAACCCAAAAGGATCCAGGTTTGATTCCCCAGTACCCATGTAAGGCATATGCACAAAGGGGCATGTGCAACCGAAGATCATTTGCAGTGGCTATAGGTCCTGGCATGCCCATTCTCTCTGTTCTTCCCCTCTCACAAAGGGGCATGTGCAACCAAAGATCATTTGCAGTGGCTACAGGTCCTGGCATCCCCATTCTGTCTGTTCTTCCCCTCTCTGAAATAAGTATAAGTAAACAATAAATAGACTATTAAAATATTGTTTGTGATGAAGTTATGTCATAATCAGGATTGGTCCTAAGGAAAATTGCATGTTGTTTTTATTTGATCTTTTAAAATCTCAAGTGGCTTGGTCCTTTTGAGATGGTGAGTACAGGGGCTTTTGTCATTTTAGAAGTGCTTGTTTTGGGCTGGAAAGATGACTTAATTGTTAAGGCACTTGCCTGCAAAGCCAAAGTACCCGGGTTCTATTCCCCAGGACCCACACAAGCCAGATGCATAAGGTGGCACGTGTGTCCTGGAGTTCATTTGCAGCATCTAGAGACCCTGGAGTACCTGATCTCCATTTGTCCCCCTCCCCCGTCTCTCTCCTCCTTTTTCTCTCTCAAATAAATAAAAATAAATTTACTTATTTTTAAAATTTATTTTCATTTGTTTATTGGCAAGCAGAGAGAGAGAAAAAGAAGAGACAAGAGAGAGAATGGGTAGGCTAGGACATCAAACCACTGAAAACGAATTCCAGATGCAGGCACCACTCTGTGCATCTGTTTTTATATGGTACTGGGAAATCAATTCCAGCAGTTACGCTTTGCAGGCAAGCACCTTAACCACTGAGCAATCTCTAGCCTGATACAACAATTCTGTGACTGTTTTCTGGTTTTCTTTTGGATTTGTAGCTGTGCAACTGGTACTGCTTAGTGGCCACTGACTGGATCAGTGAGTCATAGTTATTAAAATAATTACTTCTTTTAGTTTACTTCTTTAGTTGAAATACTTATAATTTACTCTCTTATTTTATTTTAACTTGAGACAGAGAAATTGGCAAGGGGAGAGAGAGAGAGGGAGGGAGAGGCAGATATAGGGAGGATGTGTGCACCAGGGCCTCCAGCCACTGTAAACAAACTCTAGATGCGTGCACCACCTTGTGCATCTGGCTTATGTGGGTCCTGGGGAATCGAACCTCAGTCCTTTGGCTTTGTAGGCAAACACCTTAACTACTAAGCTATCTCTCCAGCCCCAATTTAATCTCCTCATCCATGCATAGTGTGCCATTTTATTAACAATCTAGAAATCTACCTTCCTTTAAAAATATGCATCAACTACCATGTACCCTCTTTTGCCCTGCAAATTGGACAGCACATTTAAGATTTAAAGTTCAAAGTTCTTTATGCATACACTGCAGACCTTTTAGATCTTCCTGGAAAATAATTTTGTTTCTAAAATACTCTTTTGTTTTAATTTTTGAGGTAGAGTTTTGCTCTAGTCTAGGCTAACCTGGGATTCACTATGTAGTCTAGCCTCGAACTCATGGCGATCCTCCTACCTCTGCCTCCTAAGTGCTGGGATCAAAGGTGCGTGCCATCATGCCCAGATCTGATGATTTTTTTTTTTTTTAAACAAACTTATTTCAAGCAGAGAAACAGGCAGAGAGAGAGAAAGTGAATGAATGAATAACGATGGGTGCATCAGGGCCTGTTGCCACTGCAAACGAACTCCAGAAACACGCGCCACTCTGTGCATCTGACTTTATGTGGGCACTGGGGAATTGAGCCTTGCTTTGCAGATAAGTGCCTTAGCTGCTGAACCATCTCTCCAACTCTAATGATGTTTTATGTCTACTGTGAATGGTGACTACAAATTGTACAGCAGTCTCAAGGAACATACATGGTAAATACTAGATAAGACCTTAGATATGTCTCCTGCTCAGTTGTTTTTTAACCCATTGTTTCATATCAATATCCTAAAGAAAACAGAACTATTTGCAAGGCTGAGTAATTCTATCTTTAACAAACGTACACAAGGCTAATTTGATCACTAGTTTTAGGTACTTACCACCATGTTTTCAGTAAATCTTCAATTCTGTTTTACTATTATAAAGGCTTTAAAAACTTGTTAATGTACTTACGTATTTGTGTGCATGTCATTATGTTGTCAGAGGACAAACCTGGAGGTGTCCCGACTTACTTGACATAGGGTCTTTTGCTACTACAAAGTATTTGCCAGACTACAAAAGAACATGTGGCTTACCTGGCTCTCCAGCTTCAGACTCTGGCTCTACCTCCCATGGCCATAGGTGCTTTGGATCACAGGTGCATGTACCACTTTGCATCGGCTTTATGTGGGTCCTGGGGAGTTGAACCAGCCGGCAGGCTTTATGCACGTAAGTGCCTTTAACTGCTAGGCCATCACCCCAGCCATGCAAAAGCTTTTCTTTCTTTCTTTAAAAAAAATTTATATATTTATTTATTTGTGAGAGAGAGAAAGAGGCAGATAGAAACAAAGAAAGGGCTGGAGAGATGGCTGAGAGGTTAAGCGCTTGCCTGTGAAGCCTAAGGACCCTGGTTCGAGGCTCCATTCCCCAGGACCCACGTTAGCCAGATGCACAAGGGGGCGCATGCATCTGGAGTTCGTTTGTAGTGGCTGGAGGCCCTGGCGTGCCCATTCTCTCTCTCTCTATCTGCCTCTTTCTCTCTGTCTGTCACTCTCAAATAAATATATAAAAATATTAAAAAAAAAAGAAACAAAGAAAGCATGGGCACATTAGGACCTCCAGCCACTTCAAATGAACTACAGATTTATGCATCCCCTTGTGTATCTGGCTAATGTGGGTCCTGGGGAATTGAACGGGGGTCCTTAGGCTTTGCAGGCAACACCTTAAGCACTAAGCCATTTCCCCAGCCCTTCAAAGGCTTTTCTATATAACTTATCCCCAGGAAGTTTTGTCTTTCTTTTTTTATTTTTATTTTGTAATTTTTATTTATTTAATTGATAGAGAAGGGTAGGGAGAGAAAGAGGCCGATAGAGAGAATGGGTGCATCAGGGCCTTCAGCTGCTTGCAAACAAACTCCAGATACATGTGCCAGCCATATGCATCTGGCTTTGTGGGTCCTGGGGAGTTGAACCTGGGTACTTTGGCTTTGTAGGTGAGTGCCTTAACTGCTAAGGCATCTTTCCAGTGCAGGAAGTTTCGTTTTTTCAATTGGCAAGCATGGGAAGAAGGAAAAACAGTTATGTTTAGCACTAAGTTCTATCGGTTCTGCTCAAACGATTCTTGTATAAATCCTGTAACAGACCCTGGCTGAACATTTGCATTGGACTAAATCCTGTTTAAACAGGAGGGAAATTGAAATGATTGAGATAACCTCTGGATTTCCTGAAGTGAGGGGCTCACATTTGTACTAAGTGTGTACTTGTGATAAGCTCTGCAGCAGAGCACACCCAGAGCGTCATAGAGCAAGGGATTGATGGTCCTTTCTAGTCTCATTGGCAGTTCATCAGAGTTCAATCAAAGTATAATTTATTGAATACCCACTATGTAGCATAAAATTAGCAAAATTGAATCATTACAGGAGTCCAATAAAGCAATATTCTTCAGCTGGCTGGGGTCCTTTTGCTTTACCTGGGTAGAATTTATTGGTAGGCAAGGATTGCATACACACACACACACACACACACACACACACACACACACGTATATATGTATTAGAGAGAGAGAGAAATGGGAGAGAATTGGCGTGCCTGGGCCTCTAGCCTCTGCACATTCCAGACTGTGCCACCTTGTGCATCTGGCTTATGTGGGTCCTGGGGAATCGGACCTGGGTCCTTTGCCAGCAAGTGCCTTAACCATTTTAACTGCTACAAGCCACCTCTCCAGCCCTGGATTACAACTCTAGCGCAGGCCTATGGTTTGGGGCCCCTTAGCCAGCTCCTGTCCCAGGCAGACAGGAGTCCTTAGCCCCTTCCCTGGCTGTGGCTGGCGATGCAGGCTTCTGTACTTGCCAGGCTGCTACCCCTGTTCTGTTCCTTTTGCCATTGTTGCTGCTTGCAGACCTTCCACAGCTGTCGATGCACCGACTTCTTTGCCGCTTTCACAGCGTGGCTTGCCATCTGCCGCACTCCGCCTTTGCTATTGTCGGAGCAGCCTGGGTGCCCCGCTTCTGCGGTCTGGCTGGTGCGTCCCGTCTGCCTGCCGTTGCTGCTTGAAGGAGGCTCTGTAACCTCCGTAGCTCTCTGTGCTGTCCCCCACCTCTGCTGCCCCTGTTGCTTTCTCAGTAAAAGCTCCAGGAAAGACCACCCAGGAGAATCCTGCACTGGGCCTGATGGTCACACCAGGGGAGGCAGAACAGGCTCTCTCTGGGTTGGCACCTTTCGTGCACATGGAGGTCTGAGTGCGCACCAGTGACGGCGTCATCCGCTCTTGTGTACTGCTCACCCACAGCAGACTTTGGATGTATGCTGCCTGTCTGCCCTGATTGGAAATGGTTTAGGGTTATATAGAGCAGGGCTTCTTGAAGCTTTTCCACTTAGGATCCATTGCTACCTGAGAAAATTTTATATAACCTTATTGTTAATAAATCACAAAGAAATTTACTTTTAAAAATTCTTAGCTGGGCACGGTTGGCACATGCCTTTAATCCCAGCACTCGGGAGGCAGAGGTTCGAGGATCAGCATGAGCTCAGGGTCACCCTGAGACTACTGTGAATTCCAGGTTAGCCTCGCCTAGAGTGAGACCTTACCTTGAAAAACATTTTTTTTTGGGGGGGGGGTCGGGTGTTTTGGGGTAGGACTTGCTCTAGCCCAGGCTCTCCTGGATATATAGTTTCAGGGGCTTTTAAACTCTCAGCAATCCTCCTGCCTCTGCTTCCTGAGTATTGGGATTAAAAGCATGAGGCATCACACCTGGTTAAAATTCTTTGACATACATTGATTTTACCATTTATTTAAAATAAAAGCAAATATATACTAATGAGTGAGATGGATGTGCTTGTTTATTTTTACATTAAAAAATAACTATAAAAGGCCAGCCATAGTGGCACACGCCTTTAATCCCAGCACTCGGGAGGCAGAGGTAGGAGGATCACTGTGAGTTCGAGGCCACCCTGAGACTCCAGAGTGAATTCCAGGTCAGCCTGGGCTAGACCAAGACCCTATCTCAAAAAATAAAAAAACAGACAAAAAAATCTGGACTGAATATTTATACTACAGGAGGATATAGAGCATCTTCAACATTTTTTCAAAATTGACGAATACTTTGATTTTCCTTGAGAAGGCTAAGGACCCATGTTTGACTTTCCAGGTCCCATGTAAGCCAGACGCCCCAGATGACGCAGGTGCACAAGGTGTATTTGCATCTGGAGTTCAATTCCAGTGGCTGGAGGCCCTGGTGTGCTAACTCTCTCTCCCCCTCTTGCTTTTTCTTGCTCTTGCTTTTGGTCTCTCTCTCTTGCATTCAAAACAAACAAACAAAACATGTCTGTTGGGCTCGCCAGAAAACAAAACAACAAACAAAAGCCATCAACTCAAACAAGAATTTCTAGCATTAAAATGTTAACAGAGTGCAACATAAAATTAAACTGTTTTCTATAACTAAAAGCATTATATTTCTATAAGAGCAGACAACGGTATGTATAGGAGAAGCCCACAGTTCGTAACATCCAGTCCTTTTTAGTCCGAGCCGGGCATTTCCGCAGGGTGTGCTGCTGCGACGTGACGTGAGCTCGCGGTGCCCGCCGCTCACTGATGCTCAGAGGTGGCAGTGAAGTGACGTGATCTAACCCAGCTGAGTACTGACATGCACCGTGGGCCCATTGCATGCTTGATGCTGCACTGATTTTCGGCTGTTGCGCATTCAGAAACCTTTTATGTGTTGCCACAGTTTTCACTGCCCCCATATCCAGTGCCACAACCTACACTTGAAGAAGTCGGGATCTAGAGTTCATAGAGTTTGTGATGAAAAGTCTCAGGCAAGCTGTTGGGAAAAGTGGAGCTGCTAGAGTAAGCAGCCACAAGGCCAGTGTCCGTGGGCCGTCGGCCTTTTTTCTTTTCTTTTTTTTTTTTTAAATAGAGGTAGGGTTTCACTGTAGCCCAGGCTGACCTGGAATTCACTATGTAGTGTCAGGGTGGCCTCGAACTCAGATCCTTCTACCTCTGCTTCCCGAGTGCTGGGATTAAAGGCGTGCGCTACCACACCCGGCTGGTGGGCTGTCTTCTGCTGGTGAGGCTGTGAAAACTATTGAGCTGGCTGCTCGACTCGGGGGAGGGTCTCAGAGTTGTCAGCGAGGAAGTCAGATTGCTCCAGTGTGTTTTGCTTACCTTATGGTGAAAGTAAATATTGAAGGGTGTGCTTGCTGTAACCTTGTAACACTGATTTTCAGCAGTTCTTTTTTTTTTTTTTGGTTTTCCGAGGTAGGGTCTCACTCTAGCCCAGGCTGACCTGGAATTCACTATGTAGTCTCAGGGTGGCCTCGAACTCACAGCGATCTTCCTACTTCTGCCTCCCAAGTGCTGGGATTAAAGGCGTGCGCCACCACGCCCGGCCAGCAGTTGTTTAATAATGCTCAGCACCTGCCTAGAAGTCCCAGGGATAGGTAGGTCCCTGTCATCTACATCTGTCTTGGTATGACCAGAGCCCGTATTTTTATTACACCATTATGCCTTTTTAAAAAGAAAATCTGATTTAGGAAAGATTCTTTTAGAGTCAGTGCTTGGCAATCCCATTAGCACGGTACCTTCCTGAGCCTGGGGCTCCATGGTTACTGACTCATCTCCAGAAGCTAGCTTAGGTAATGGCCTTTTAAGAAATGTTTGTATTACATTGAGATCACATAGAAATTGCCCTGAAAATGTTACACTGCTGCTCATGTGCTTTTAGCTGGTATTCCTTCACATGTAGTCTCAGGGTGGCCTCGAACTCATGGTAGCATCACAGTGCTGGGATTGAAGGCGTGCACCACCACACCGGCTCCCTTTTGTTTCTATATGGCTTCACTTGCTGTGAGGTCTGTATACTGTGGCCCTCTGCCCAGAGGTTCCTGTCAGAGTAGAATAAGGCTCTTATTTTAATTATGAGACTAAGTTCATTTTAGAATTTGTCTAACTGATTCTGTGGAACTCAGTTTTTAAATTTCCTTAGTAAATTTTTATGCTATTTCCATGTTAACTTTGTTATTTTTCTTTAATTTTTACAATTTTTTTTTATGAGAGAGAGAGAGAGAGGGAGAGAGCACGCGCGAGCAAGCACGTGAGAGAGTGAGGGAATATGAATGGATTGGTACGCCAGGGCCTCCAGCCATTGAAATTGAACTCAAGACGCGTGCGTCACCTTGTGCGAATGTGTGACCTTGCACTTGCCTCACCTTTCTATGCCTATCTCATGTGGGACATGGAGAGTCCAACATGGGTCCTTAGGTTTCTCAGGCAAGCACCTTAACCGCTATACTGTCTCTCTAGCCCAACTTTGTTATTTTTCTTCATGATTGATAGGCAGTGCTTTTTAATTTTATTTTATTTTATTTTTTGGTTTTTTGGGGTAGGGTCTCACTTTAGCCCAGGCTGAACTCACAGCAATCCTCCTACCTCTGCCTCCTGAGTGCTGGGATTAAAGGCATGCATCAGGGGCTGGGCAGATGCCTTAGTGGTTAGGGTGCTTGCCTGCGAAGCCTGTGGACCCAGATCCCACATAAACCAGTTGCACAAAGGTGAGGCAAGCACAAGGTTGCACATGGCCTCTAGGTGGCACAGGCATCTGGAGTTTGCAGTGGCTGAGGCTCTGCTATACCACTTCTCTCTCTCCCTGTCATTCTCTCTAAAATTAAAAAATAAAAATAAGTAGTAGGCTGGGGAGATTGCTCAGTGGTTAAAGGTGCTTGTTGGCAAAGCCTGACTTCTGGGTTCAATTTCCCAGTAAAACCAGATACACAGAGTGGCAAGAGGTCCTGGCACACCCTTTCTCTCTCTCTCCTTGCAAATAAATAATAAAAAAAAATTTTTTTAAAAAAGGCATGCGCCACCATGCCCAGCTAGACAGTGCTAATTTTTAAATATTTTATTATTTTTTCTTAGAGAAAGGCAGTGCCAGGGCCTCCAGCCACCTATCTATAATTTCTACAGAAACCTGTTATTTATTTATTTGAGAGAGAGAAAGAGAAAGAAAATGGGTGCACCAGGGCCTCCAGCCACTGCAAATGAACTCCAGACGCATGCGCCCCCTTGTGCATCTGGCTAACGTGGGTCCTGGGGATTCGAACCTGGGTCCTTTGGCTTTGTTGGCAAGCGTCTTGACTGCTAAGTCATCTTTCCAGCCCCAGAAGCCTAATTTTGTTTTTGTTTGTTTTGTTCTTTTTTTTATTTTTTTGAAGTAGGGTCCAACTCTAGCTCAGGCTGGCCTGGAAAAATCACTGTGTAGTCTTAGGGTAGCCTCGAACTTGCAGCGATCCTCCTACCTCTGCCTCCCAAGTGCTGGGATTAAAGGCGTGCACCTCCACACCTTGCTTCAGAAACCTGATTTTTGAGGTAAAGGGAGATTTTTATGAAGGTAGTTGTTGAAGATGTGACACCCCACTGCAAGGCCACTAGAATATTGCTTGGGTGGGAGTGACTGCTGATGTGTAGCATGTTGCTCTTTCTCAGCTCTGAATCTTGGGAAATGGCCTCCTTAAGGGGAAAGAGGGAGGAAGAGAAAGGGAGAGGGAGACCCCCAATGGCTTTGTGAAATAAACAAAATATGTTTATTAACTCATATAAAATTAGAGTGTCAATGCCAGACTTCATTAATGACTTAAATGAAGTAGCTTTTTTTTTTTTTTTTTTTTTTTTTTTTTTTAAAGGTAGGGTCTCACTCTGGTCCAGGCTGACCTGGAATTAACTATGTAGTCTCAGGTTGGCCTCGAACTCTTGGCGATTCTCCTGCCTCTGCCTCCCGAGTACTGGGATTAAAGATATGCACCACCACGCCTGGCCCAAATATTTTTAAGATAGCTTTTTTTGCTAGTAAAAAATAAATAGTCAAGGCCTGAGAACTATAAAGGATTGTTCACTCACCTCCTTACATCTTGTTGTTTGGTGTTGATCCTTGTACATTTTATTATCAGAACTATCTTTTCTAGTGGGATAGGAAAATACATCAGAAGTTACCCGTTCAGCATTAGGTTATAAAGTATAGTGGAAGCAACAGAGTTGTATTACAGTAAGTTAATTTTTCTGAGTCACTTATTTGGATAATAGACAGAGGAATATGTTCTTGTTGACATTTTTAAATAATGTCTGACAAATTTTGTATATGTTAATAGTTGTGGTTGGAGTCAGATGTCCCCTGATAACCTCACTTGAGTGCATGGTCCCCAGCTGGTGGCAGTTTGGAAGATGGACCCTTGCTAGAGGAAGTGTGTTGTTGGGCTGGGCTTTGGGGTGTCATAGCCAACTCCCTCCTACTGGAATTTGGCTCACGCTCCTCCTGCTGGTTTCTACCTGCTGCAGGCAAGCTGGTGATGTCCAGCCTCTGCCCATGCCATGCTTTCCTCGTCGTCATGTTTTCCCTCAAGACTGTAAGCCAGTGCAAACATTGCTCCCGTCAGCTGCTTCCGGTCATGTGCTCTGTCCCAGCCATGGGAAGGTGACCATTACCAGTAGTGTAGCTATGTGCCCCTCCCCCACCCACTACCTTTCATTGGTCCTCTCCCTTTCCTGTTCAACCCCTTCTTTCTAACTTGATTTTTCTGGGGTGTGTGTGTGGCCCTCTGGGCTTCATTGGAGCTGCTTGCATGAACAAAGTGTGGGAGTTAGTCTACAAGAGTGTGGGCAACTGACCATTGGCGAAGAGAATGTCCCCCTCCCTAAGCAGCCATTACCTACTAATACCCTGCAAGAGAGCAGGACTCCAAGAGCCTTTCCTCTACTTCGATAGCATGCCGTGTAGCCCGGGTTTGTGCAGGTGACCACAGCCACTGAGTTGATGAGGACAGTGGCTGTGCCCTATCTAAAAGACAGCGTTCCCCAGCGCTGTCCTCATCCTCTGGTTGCTGCATCCCGTGTCCTTTCTTTGTAAATATTAAAATCGATCAAACAATTAATGGAAAAGTTCTTTGTAACAAACAGTCTATCATGTTGATACAGTTACGTCATTCCAACTCAGCTAATTCCCATGCCGGTGGTTCTCTTCGGTGCGCCGGCTGCTAACTGCCCGTGCTGGTCGTGCCCGTCAAGTCACCCCAGCATCCCTGTGGCCTCATCCGTTTTCCCTTCTTCTTCAGCTCTGTTATTTCGGGAGTGCGGTAGAGCGGTTTGAAGAGCCCAGTCGATGATTTTGGAATAAAAATCTTAGGATGCTCAAAGTATATGGAGCGTCTTAGAGCCATTACTCCTGCTATATATACCCAGCATTTCATGTTAGCACAGCCGATAGCCTAAGAACATTCTCTCTAATGTTACAAAAAGAGTAAATCTCTAATGTTTGAGGAGAAAAATGAAAGTAAAATTTTATTCCTACAAACAGTTGTTTTTTTTGGGGGGGGATTGGCATGGCAGGGCCTCAGCTGCTGAAATCGAGCTTCAGACGCTTGCGCCACCCTGTGCACGTGTACAGTCTTGCGATTGCATCACCTTTGTGTGTCTGGCTTACACGGGATCTGCAGAGAGATCGAACATGGGTCCTTATGCTTCACAGGCAAGTGTCTTAACTGCTAAGCCATCTCTCCAGCCCTACAAACAGTTTTTGTTTTTTTTTCCAGTGAGTTAGGGTTTCACTATACCTCAGGCTGACTAGGAATTTACTGTGTAGTCTCAAGGTGGTCTCAAGCTCACAGCAATTCTCCTACCTCTGCCTCCCTGAGTGCTATGATTAAAGGCGTGCCCAGCATTACAAACAGCATTTATTTATTTATTTGTTTATTTATTTATTTATTTTCTCTCCAATGTAGGGTTTCACTCTAGCCCAGGCTAACCTGGAATTCACTATGTAGTCTCAGGGTGGCCTCGAACTCCTGTTGATCCTCCTACCTCTGCCTCCTAAGTGCTGGGATTAAAGGCGTGTGCCACCATGCCTGGCTACAAACAGTACTTTTTTATTTTTAATTTATTTGAGAGAGACAGACAGAGAAAGAGGCAGATAGAGAATGGGTGCACCAGAGCCTCCAGCCACTGCAACGAACTCCAGACATGTGCGCCCCTTGTGCAGCTGGCTAACATGGGTCCTGGGGAATCGAGCCTCGAACCGGGGTCCTTAGGCTTCACAGGCTAGCTCTTAACCGGTAAGCCATCTCTCCAGCCCCCAAACAGTATTTTTAATTTATTATTTGCATGTGTATGTGTAGGCATCCAAGGGTCTTTCGTCTCTGCAAATAGACATTTTGTTTGGCATGATCGGTAGCTGGCTTTGCGAGTGACTTTAACCAGTGAGCCATTTCCTTAGCCCCGTACTTTTAATATTTTAACAGTTATTTCACATGGGCGTTTTCTCATTTGCAAGTCAGGATTCTAGGATAGATAGTCAGACCTAGGCTTAGCAATTGGAATGGAAAAATGCTAAACCCCATGTTTGATGGTTGGATAGCTTGCATATCTTGTTCCCACACCTCTGAAATACAAAGGTAGTGTCCCCTGAGCCGGCAGTAGGAGGCTCGTCATAATGCTTCTGCTACTTGTGCTTCCGCATGGGAGTAGATACGAAGCTGTGGCTCCTGTTTTGTGTGTTGAAATGTATATCAACTATACTGCACACCATTTTTTTTTCCATTAAAATATGGAGTAAGGGGCTGGAGAGATGGCTTAGTGGTTAAAGCATTGTCTGTGAAGCTTAAGGACCCACATTCAATTCCCCAGGACCCATATAAGCCAGATGTACAAGGTGGCATGTGCTTCTGGAGTTTTTTTTTTTTTTGCAGTGGCTGTAGGCCCTTACATGCCTCCTGTCTTTCTCTGTCTCTCTCCCCTTCTCAAATAAAATAGATAAGAAAATAAAAGTTAGAGGTTTTTTTTTTTTTGAGGTAGAATCTCACTCTAACCCAGGCTGACCTGGAATTCACTATGTAGTCTCAAGGTGGCCTCGAACTCATGGTGATCCTCCTACCTCTGCCTCCCGAGTGCTGGGATTAAAGGAGTGTGCCACCACCCCCGGCAAAATTTCTATTTTTTTAAATAATATATAGAGTATCGCAGCTTTTCATAAAAACTGTTTACCTTAATTATGATAATACTGCTTTGTTTCATTAGCTTTGTGAGATTTGAAAGGCAGCTTGTTGAGTGGAACTATTAATTTAAAGGTCTTGATGGTTTTTTAGCATTTAAGCTAGAAAAACTGAGGAGTCTATCTTCAGAAATGTAAAAACACAAAATGTTTTCTTTTCAAATGAGGAAAAAATAAGGGCTTGAGAGATGGCTCCATGGTAAGGTACTTGTTTGTTTATTTATCTAGCTGAGAGAGGCAGATAGAGGAAGGAAGGAGCGAAGGAATGAATATGGGCAGGCCAGGTCCTCCACCCACTGCAAATGAACTCCAGACACATGTGCCATCTTGGGCATCTGGCTTAAGTGAGTAATGGGGAATTGAACCTGGGTCCTTTGGTCCTTTGGCTTTGCAGGCCAGCACCTTAAACTGTGAAGCTGTCACTCCAACCTCCCCT
This sequence comes from Jaculus jaculus, assembly GCF_020740685.1. Taxonomy (NCBI): domain Eukaryota; kingdom Metazoa; phylum Chordata; class Mammalia; order Rodentia; family Dipodidae; genus Jaculus; species Jaculus jaculus. The sequence continues at coordinate 161,949,648 of NC_059105.1, forward strand.
CTCCTATCTCTCTGCTTGCAAATAAATAGAATAGTTAAAAATTAACATGGTAGAAATTATAATCAACTCAAAGATTTGTGATTAATAGGTTTTAGAGGGGACAGGATATGGTAATTTAAAGTTTGATTGCATTTTAGGCACTGAAGAAAGTAAGCATTTGCAGATTCTGAGAAAAGCTGTCTACATATTGGCTTGGGCTGGGGCTTTATGCAAAGCATATATAGCGGTGTTTTAAATAAAAATTGTAGAGTTGACAAGATTTGAGTTTTGTTTCCACAGGTAGTGTCCTAATTTGTGATTTGTATTCACTAAATCATACGTGTGTGTGTGTGTACTTGCCTAGGAACTAAAAAACAACTACCTTTTCAAGACCAGTGGCCATTATATACTACAGGTCTGTAAATCACTTACCTATGTTACTTGGAAATCATTTACTGCTTTTGTATCAGGAAAGCAAGAGTTACTCTCATAGATGGCGCTCACTGACTTTTGTCTACAGTGGTTTCAGTGGATATACACAGCGGTTAGCATGCCACTAACATTGTGGATATTCATTCTCTAGTGACTCATTTTTGGTGGGGGAAATGATCATAAGCACTTACTTGTTTGGTTATTATGAGTTCAGTTAGCTCTTAGGAATAAAGGTGACATATAAAAGACTAATAGAGCAAAACTTGTTTAACGAGCCTAGAGGACATACATTGTGTGAGAATTGGATTTAGATTTTTCAGGTAAGGAGTCATAATTGGTATTTCAAGATGATTCTAGTTTTAGAATCTGTCTGTGTTCTAAAATCACTAAAAGAACAATTTAGAGTTCTTTACAAATCAGGTGACAGGTAGCATTAGATCAGAACAGGTTTTAAGAATTCAGAGAACAAGGTGACTATGGACTCAGTAAGCAGGAGGTGGCTCTTGACCTTGAATTAGAAGCGAGTCTGTGGATTGTTGTTGCCAGGGATGAAGGAAGGCAAAAAAAGTAAGACGTTGAGGCGGGAGCAGAGGCCAAGTCCGTAAGCGGCTTGTAAACAGGGCTTAGTTAGGGCGGGCTTGGCTTTCCTTTTAGCTCTCATGTCTGTATCCCTACATTAAAATTCTTCCTATGTTTTTTTCTTTTCTTTTCTTTTTCTTTCTACCTTATGACTGTCTTCTGAGACTAATTTGTTAATGGAACAAGGAAGTATAACTTCGCTTACTTTCCAAGAGGCAGAGTGGTCTGGATGGAGTTGGTGCATTTATACATTTTCAGTTGCACATATTTTATTTTCCAGCATAAGACCTCAAAGAAAGAAATAGGAACAAAAGCCAAACGATGAAGGGTCTACCATTTGCTGTTTTCCCTTAGGAAACTTTAACGTTCATATGATTATTTCTGTTGCTGCTGCTATTGTTTTTGTTGTTGTTATTTTGAGACAGTCTCATTATGTACCCGTGGGGGACTTAAGCTCATGATCCTCTGGCCTTAGTATGGGTTAGCATTCCCAGCTCTACCCTTAACTTCTTTTTTTTTTTTTTTAAAGTTTTTATTTGTTTATTTGAGAGTGACAGACAAAAAGAGGCAGAGAGAGAGAAAGAGAATGGGCGTGCCAGGGCCTCCAGCCACTGCAGACAAACTCCTGAACTCCAGATGCATGCACCACCTTGTATATCTGGCTTACATAGGTCCTAGGGGATCTAGCCCGACCCGGGGTCTTTGGACTTCATAGGCAAGTGCTTAACCGCTAGGCCATCTCCCCAGCCTTATGTACTTACTACGGCTGTTGTTTCCAGTTAATGATGTCATGGCTATGAACTAAGCATAGTCCTCATCTATTAAAATGACTGAACAAATGGTCTTAAAATTATAATTGAAACTATATGCTTTTTAAAACTAAGGTGAGTGTTTAAAAGTAGTTTAGTGACAGTTTATTTTGTCTGTATTGACCGTTTCTTGGTATAATTTATGCAGATCTAATTTTTGCTTTAAATCCCTTTCTCTTCTAGGAGATAAGGATGGCAGCAAGGTAACCACAGTGGTGGCAACTCCTGGGCAGGGTCCAGACAGGCCACAAGAAGTCAGCTACACAGACACTAAGGTGATTGGAAATGGATCATTTGGTGTGGTGTATCAAGCCAAACTGTGTGATTCAGGAGAACTGGTTGCCATCAAGAAAGTTTTGCAAGATAAGAGATTTAAGGTAAAACCTTTGGTTTTATGCTTTTGCTATCTTAATTACATGTAAATTATCATTTAAAAGATTGTATTCATTTGCATGTTTGCGTATGGGGATGGGGAGCACCAGCCTCTCTTACTGCTACTAAAGAAATGCCAGATATTTGCGCTAAATTTGTGTGTGTTGGGGGGGGGGTTGGGGAGTTCCGAGGTAGGGCCTCACTCTAGCCCAGGCTGACCTGGAATTGACTATGGAGTCTCAGGCTGGCCTTGAACTCATGGCGATCCTCCTACCTCTGCCTCCCGAGTGCTGGGATTAAAGGCGTGCGCCACCACGCCCGGTCTGTGTTACATTTTGTATCCTGTTTGCATGTGGGTGGCTTGGGAACTAAAGTTGGGGCCTGCAAGCTTTGCAAGCGTCTGTAGCTGCTGAGCCATCTCCCCAGCCCCACTAAGTAGCTTTCAGTTGCCTGCTTTGATTTCAATTTTCATCCGTTGCATTAATTTTTCTTTAGCTCGGCTACTACAGTGAGTTAATTTCTAGTTTTAAATTTTATACAGATAAAATTTATTGACTTGTTAAACAGTACTTTTGCAACCACTGTAATGACTAATACATGGACATACAATCATGTGAAAAGGAAGTTATAAAATTACCTCTCCCTGCATTGTGTTTCAGTGTTGTAAGAGATTGGAGAAATATGCACGTACACACACGCACACTTTTGAGGCAAGGTTTCACTGTAGCCCAGGCCGGCCTTGAATTCTCCTACCTCTCCAACTTATAATTCTTTAAGTGATGGGGCTGTTGTTTCTGTTTCTCATCTGTCCCAAGTACCAGTCTCATGTTACATATGCCTGCTGATCTTGATATCTGCGTGTTTATCATTGTCTCAAACTGACAAGGCTTCTTACCACTACCCGCCAGCTCCCTGTTAGCCCCAAGGCAAGTGTCCTACCACTGGCTAAGTCTTCCAGCCCTGATTACATTCTCTGTTTCTCTCTCTCTCTCTCTCTTTTTTTTTATTTTTAGCTAAGTCTCCCAGCCCTGATTACATTTTTTTGTTTATTTATTAATTTGAGAGCAATTAACAGAGAGAGAAAAAGAGGGAGAGAGAGAGAATGGGTGTACCAGGGCCTCCAGCCCTAGGGTTCATGACCTACCCAACCACAGGCTTTTGACCAAGTTTTCAGTACCAGGCATCTATTTCCTTCTGCAGCTCAGGCCTGCAGTCTAACTAGAGCCATTGGTTTCCCCCGTGAGAGACATGGCACTCTCGTACCACTTGGCACATGTGGCCTGCTTGGCCAATCTTAAGGTTTGCAGTATCCACTGCTGTTTACCAGCATTGATGTCTTCTCTCCCTCCAAAGGCTGCTTGCAGCGTGGCTCTTTCCAGCTCTCTGACTGCCAGTCAGCAGGAAGGAGGTTTGTAGCTCAGCTGCAGCCTGATTTCTCAGTGACCCGCTGCCCAAGCCTGTGGAGTCTTCAGCAGTAGGGTCGTCTTCTCTAGTCATGGAGGACAACCAAGAGCCTTGGCATCTGGTGGTTTGGCTGCATGGGGACCTCACTGGCTTACCAGTCACTGAAGTTGTCCCACCTGTGACACAGACGTTTTTCTGATAACAGCCCATGGCTTCTGGGATGATACCTAGAACTTTGTGAATTTAAAAAGTACATACGTAAGAATGGCCCAATAAAGAAAAGGTACCACATGTACACTTGCAAAACCAACTAAAATGGACTATGCACAAATGAAAAATACAAACATTTAACCACAATCATCATAAGGAGACTGCAAATTTACAAAGATATTTCCAAACTAGCAGTAATTAAGTTAAATGGTCTCCCCAAATCCCTTAATTCATACGCTCCATCCTTTCCGAGTCTGCCTAATAAAACTTTGCTCATTAGATTCTTTATCATAATAGGTGCTGGTCTCCTCCTTCAGCCCAGGGTTTTTTTTTGTTTTTTTTTTTAATTTATTTATTTGAGAGCGACAGACACAGAGAGAAAGACAGATAGAGGGGGAGAGAGAGAGAATGGGTGCGCCAGGGCTTCCAGCCTCTGCAAATGAACTCCAGACGCGTGCACCCCCTTGTGCATCTGGCTAACATGGGACCTGGGGAACCGAGCCTCGAACCGGGGTCCTTAGGCTTCACAGGCAAGCGCTTAACCGCTAAGCCATCTCTCCAGCCCTTCAGCCCAGGTTTTTGACAGTGCTGTTGGCTGCACGCGGGAGAGCTGAGGCAGCGTAATGCACACGTGCTGGGACGCCCACTCCTCTGAGGGGTAGCACTTGTCCGACACTGGGTTGGGCACACCAGCTCCCTTCTTCAGATCCAGGGAAGACACGTCCCAAAGCCACCCCCTGCTCCCAGTCAAAGGCACCGCAGACATCAGTCACTGCTTTATGAAGGGAAGAGCTTTTAGCTACCTTACCTATTTCTTTAGAATTTCTCCAAGGCCTGCATCTTTACCATTGTCCAAAGGAACTCATTCGTTTTTTGGTCTAGAATGCCCATGACAGATTATAAAGCCTTCAGCTAGGACATGATATGCAGCCCCTTCCTTACTAAAGGTGTTCGTGGTTTCTTGATTTGCCTTCGCAAAACTAAGAGATGGGATTAAAGACTTCATTTCCAGCATCTCCCAATGGCACTTCTTCAGAACTGCTGAACCTTGTGCCCTTGGAAGAGCAGTGGGAATTTCTCCGGGTGCCCAAGGACCATGGGCTGGTCTCATGGAGATGCTGGCACTGCCCTTGCCAGAGCCAGAGGGTCACTGTACCCCTCAGCTGTCTCGCTGTCATCCTCCAGTGAAGCCAGCCAGCCCCAGGTAGCATGAGCTGCGGATTGATTGCCAGTGGTGATAGCTGCAAGAGACTGACTCTGCTTTTCATAGACACTTTTTTGTTTGTTTTTTGTTTTTCTGAGGTAGGCTGTCACTCTAGCCCAGGCTGACCAATCTTCTTACCTCTGTCTTCCTTCCTGTTCCTTTCTTCTTTCCCTTCAGCGTGTGTGTGTGTATGTATGTGTGTGTGTGTGTGTGTGTGTGTGTGTGTGTGTGTGTGTATATATATATATATATGTGTGTGTATATATATATATATATGTGTGTGTGTGTATATATATATATACACACACACACACACACACACACACACACACACACACACATATATATATATATATAATTTTTTATTTTTTTGTTTGTTTGTTTTTTTGTTTTTCAAGGTAGGGTCTTACTCTAGGTCAGGCTGACCCTGGAATTCACTATGTGGTCTCAGAGTGGCCTCGAATTCATGGCGATCCTCCTACCTCTGCCTCCTGAGTGCTGGGATTAAAGGCGTGCGCCACCACACCCTTCAGTATAGTATGAGTTAAATGAAATAAAGCATTTTGAGAACATTTTCTGCTTAAATTGTTTTTCTTTTTTTCAGAGAGAGGGAAGGAGAAACAGAGAATGGGCATACCAGGGCCTTAGCCACTGAACTTGAACTCCAAATGCTTCCACTACCTAGTGGGAAGGTGTGACCTTTCACTTGCCTCACCTTTGTATGTCTGGCTTATGTGGCATCTGGAGAGTCAAACATGGGACCTTAGATTTCATAGGCAGGCATCTTAACCTTGAAGCCATCTTTCCAGCCCCATTTTCTGCTGTATAACTTCTTGTAATCTAGCTGAAATTTTATTTCTAGGGTAAAACTTATTTGGTAATCCCACTTTTAGATTTAAGTTATATATTTGGAAAAGTATTTGTTGAGATAACTGATAGACAACTTGAATTAATCTTTGTGCCTTGGATAGTAGTGTTTAATGGCTCATAGAAACTTGTGATTATCAACTTCAGAAAAACCTAAAGCCAGCAGTAGGTTGAATAGGGAAAGTCTTAAAGTATAGTATAGCTTTAAGAAAATATTAGCAAAAGTGATGGAAATCCTCAAACAGAAGTTGCCCTTTCAGACTGGTACAGCATCTCCCCCAAAAGACCTCCAACATGAGCCTTGCTTGCTTACTGAGTGAATAAAGCTTGTTGGAAGCTATCTAGGCTAAATAAGAGAATGCTGTGTAGGGCTTCTAGAAGTGTCTTCCACAATGTTAACTCATGAATTTCTGTACTTGGTTCTTTTCATGGAAGGTCTTCATTTCTCTGTTAAAATCAATAAGAAAATTTTGCCAGGCATAGCATTCTCGTTAGAGAGATGCTTAACTTTTAGGCCTTGCAATAATCCTTCCATGCTTTCATGGCTTTTAGAAATTCTGCTGAGAAGTCTGAGAACTTTTGATGAGTTTGCCTTGGGAAATTGGTCGACATTTTCCTTATTATTATTTTAAGACTAAGGTTTTATTACATTAAAAGAAGGAAAGAGAAGGAAGTAGAGAGCTCCTGCCTTGTGGAAGGGAGGAGGTGGAGAGCCCATGTGGGAGTTGGGGTCTTCCCTTCCTGAAGTCCAGGACATGAGCAGCCAGAAAGTGACCGTGGTTGTCATTTTTCTGTCACAGCTGTTAATATTCTTTCTTCGCTCTTGCCTCTCTCGTTTTTGGTTTTTCGAGGTCTCACTGTAGTCCAGGCTGACCTGGAATTCAGTATGTAGTCTCAAGGTGGCCTCGAACTCTTGGCAATCCTATCTCTGCCTCCGGAGTGCTGGGATTAAAGGTGTGCGCCACCAGGCCTGCCCCCCCCCATATATATATGCTTTTTTTTTTCCCAAGGTGTAGAGTCTCTGTAGCCCAGGCTGACCTGGAACTCACTATGTAGTCTCAGGCTGGCTCTGGACTCGGGGCGATCCTCTTACCTCTGCCTCCCGATGCTGGGATTAAAGACGTACATCACCGCACCTAGCTCTTTGCTCTTTTAATTGTATATACTAAAGAGAGATTCCTTTGCTCATGTTTGTTTGGGTTCTAGATGTCTTTTTGTGCTTGGACTTTCATTTCTTTCCCTAGATTTGGGAAATTTGCTGTTAAAACCAAATTGATTGGGATTTTTATACCTTCCTTTTGGATCTCTGCTCCTTCAGAACCATTTAGTCTCTTGGTTGGGCCCCAAAGTTCGTGAAAGCGGAATGTAGTATTTCTTTGGCCTTATTTTCAGACCTTGATACTCTTTCTTTTGCCTGATTTTTAGAGTATGGGAGATGCTTTCCATTGTGTTTTTAAATTGATTTATTGACCTTTTATTATCCAAAATTGCTGGCGTGCACCCACCCCACTCTCCCTCCCTGCTGCGCTCATCTGCATTTCCCCCTCCCTTGCTCAGGCCCTGGGTTACTTCCTCGTTTCCTCATCTGCTTTTCATGTGTTTCTCCAATTAATTGATCACTCTTACAGTTAACCTTTGAATTCTTTGTTTAGCATTTCAGCCATTGCAGAATCTTTTTTATTTGCTAGGCGTGAGGATAACCATCTTTTGGAGGAGCCACAGTACCTAATTGTTTTCATCTTGTATTTCTGTGTTGCAAATTGTGCATCTGTTGGAATGAATGATGTCTCTTACAGTTTTATTTGGGGGCCTCATTACTGGGCGGTCTTCCTTTGAAGACTCAATTCCCAGTACCATTCAGAGAGCAGAAACCAAACCATTGTAAGAGCACCAATATGAAAAGCAAGATAGATAGAGAAATAAACTTAAAGTCTATTAAAGCCAACTACTCAACACCAATATCCATAGGAAAGAAAACGAGAAGAAGAATAATGTAAAGTAAGGTATGAAGTAAAATCTATTATGGTAAAAGTAAAAATAATAGCCAGGCATGGTGGCGCACACCTTTAATCTCAGCACTTGGGAGGCAGAGGTAGGAGGATCACCGTGAGTTCAAGGCCACCATGAGACTCCATAGTGAATTCCAGGTCAGCCTGGGCTGCAGTGAAACCCCACATTGAAAAACCACAAATAAATAAAATAAAATAATAAATGAAATAAAGATGATCAAAGAAAAAGGAGAAGAAAGAAAAATTGCTTAGATAAAAGTATGAGAGACAAAATTCTAATTACAAACAAAATCTGATTACACACAATAAAATATATAAAATTAGTTAAACATGAATGAAATTGAAAATAAAGCTAAAATAATATTAAATGGAAAATATAAGGGATAATAAAAATAATGAAAAAGCAACTAGATTGGTTTCTTTCTAGGTTCTCTAATATTAGAATCTGCCAGGCAGAGGTCGTCATTTGATTTTGGAATCTCTTGTCTTTCATCAGGTTGGTCAGTGGTTAGTTGTTTGAGAGTTCTGTTTACTTTAGCAATTTTCAGTCTTGGCAGACCAGGAGCCAGCAGCCAGCCACATTTAATTTTGCAGCCTGTGTGCCAGGCAGGTTCTTAATCACTGCAGAGACGCCCCAGTTTGTGTACCTGGGTTTGGCTAACTGACGCCCAAAGCAGTTGGAGAGGGATGGAAGCAAAGAGATCACTAAGATGGGTACTGCAGCATCTGCCCGGGCATTCAGCTCACGCCCCGTAGTGAAGATCCCGTGGGAAGGATCCGGTGGACGTCTAGTGCTGTCTTGGTTTTGAACTTCTGAGTCTCACTTGCAGTAAACCCAGCGGTAGAGAAGTAGTTTAAAACCCCAGTGGGTCATCGTCTCTGTGGGGTGATGTTCGAGCGATGGGAGGGTACGGCCAGCCTCCATGCCCTTCAGTCGGCGCCCTCCGGCCTTCTCTCTCCTGTCTCTGTGGGCCCAGACCTCCGCATTCCATGACTGCCGTGTCACTCTCGTCATCTGGCTTGTGACTGGCTGCTCCTTGTTTCCAGCCCGTCAGAGTAGCTCGCTCTTACACAATAGACCCTCTGTCACGATGGTCCATGACCATAGTCCTTCCTCTCAGATACGGGGAATGACGAAGTCAGTGTTTTCTCTGACTAATGGTTACCCAGGAGTCGCTGTCAGACCAAATCATCCGACTGGATTTAGGGTGGACCCTGTGGGTAGGACTGCCAGTGTCTTTTCAAGAGGCTGGCTGCAGTGGGGTGAGCTTGTGTTTCCCCTAAACTGCCAGGGCACGAGGAAGAACGGGACCATGGACTTCTTTGTCTCCCTGTGCAGCCTTCCTTCTTCCAGAATTTTCACCTGTCCTATCACCTTTTCAATGCCTTCCCTCTCTCTGCCACTTTGGCACCCCTTATCTGTTGGGTGTTCCCCTCCTCCCTTTCTCGACTCCTCTTTAACTTAGGTGAGGGCCTCTTTGTCTTTCACGTCAGCACCTCGGTGCTCGAGCCACAGCGCGGCCTTGCTGCGTGGAGGAAAGCAGCACGTGGTGGACCGGGGAGGAGGATGCTACACGGACCTCCTGAGTGTGGTCGTAGTTCTCTGTTAGGGAGGAGGATGCTACACGGACCTCCTGAGTGTGGTCGTAGTTCTCTGTTAGGGAGGAGGATGCTACACGGACCTCCTGAGTGTGGTCGTAGTTCTCTGTTAGGGAGGAGGATGCTACACGGACCTCCTGAGTGTGGTCGTAGTTCTCTGTTAGGGAGGAGGATGCTACACGGACCTCCTGAGTGTGGTCGTAGTTCTCTGTTAGGGAGGAGGATGCTACACGGACCTCCTGAGTGTGGTCGTAGTTCTCTGTTAGGGAGGAGGATGCTACACGGACCTCCTGAGTGTGGTCGTAGTTCTCTGTTAGGGAGGAGGATGCTACACGGACCTCCTGAGTGTGGTCGTAGTTCTCTGTTAGGGAGGAGGATGCTACGAACTTTAAGCATCCTAATTCATTATTATTTGTGGCCAAGTAGTATTTTATTCTGGAATATGTTACGTTTTGTTTATCTCATCAACTGATGAATATCTGTATTATTTGCATTTTTGGCCATTATGAATAATAATATAGCTATGAATATTTACATGTATTATTACTGTTTTTTGCAAGCAATCTCCTTGTTTGTTTTATTTTATTTTTGTTGTTTAGTTTTATTTATTTATTTGAGAGTGACAGACAGAGAAAGAAAGAGGCAGATATATATAGAGAGAGAATGGGCATGCCCGAGCCTCCAGCCACTGCAAAGGAACTCCAGATGCGTGCACCCCCTTGTGCATCTGGGTAATGTGGGTCCTGGGGAATCAAGCCTCGAACCGGGGTCCTTAGGCTTCACAGGCAAGTGCTTAACTGCTAAGCCATCTCTCCAGCCCCATTGCTTGTTTATTTTGGGGTGGGATCTCACTCTAGCCCAGGACAATCTGGAACTCACACTTCAGACTGTGCAGTCCCAGGCTGCCTTGGGCTCGTAGCTATTTCCTACTTCTGCCTCCTGAGCGCTGGGGTTAAAGGGGTGCGCCACCACGCCCAGTGCAAGCAAGCACCTTTAACTGCTGAACCCTCTTCCCAGCCCTTCGTATACCTTTTGTAGGAACCTTTCTTTCTTCCTGTTTGTTTTATGTATATTTCTGGAAGTTGAGTTTCTGGGTCACTTGGTGATTCTATGATTAAAACCTTGAGGGAGTGGTAACCTGCTTTCCCAAGCAGCTGCACAATTTAAAACTAAAGTGTGCATGCACCCCAGTCTGCACATCCTAGCAAGTATGGTATTTAATTGTTCTCTCTTTTCCCTACCCTCTAATCCCCTCTCCTCTTCCTCCTCGCTCTGTGGTACTAAAAATGGAAACCAGGACTTCCCCCACCATAGGCCAGTTACCCATGGCCTTGGTTTTCATTGTCATGTTGATTTGTTGGTATTATAAGAATGGTTTCTTAGCACTGAAAATCTCTTGCCCTGATCTGTCCTCCTCTCCCTCTCTCCAAACCTTTAATCACCATGCATCTCGTTATTACGTTTACAGCTTTGCATTTTGTAGACTATCACAAGTTGGCATCATACACTATGTATTCCTTCCAGGTTTGCTGGATGCAAACACTTAGCAATATACACTACATTTACTTACGTAAGTGTGTGTACGTATGTGTATGTGTGTGTGTTGTGTGTGATATGTAGTGTAGGCATGCGTGTGTGCTGATGCCTGTGTCCCATGCACAGGGTTATGGAGTCTAAAGGAACATGTTAAGTGTCTTTCTCCTGCTGCTCCTCCATATATCTCTTTGAGGTAGCTTCTCTTGTCAGCCTGGACCTGCTGTCCGTCAGTAAGCCCCAGCAATTCCCTGGTCCCCCCACTCTCTCCCCTGTGGATTTGGCACGGCCATACTCAGCTTTGTTTGTACATGGATCCTAGGGAGTGGATCTCAGCAGTCTCCAGCCCAAGAGGCTTCATGCTCAAGCCACAAGTTCTCAATGCTGCATAATTATGTTTGTTTTTCGAGGTAGGGTCTCACTCTAGCCCAGGCTGACCTGGAATTCACTATGTAGTCTCAGAGTGGCCTTGAACTCATGGTGATCCTCCTACCTCTGCTCCCGGCTTCAATGCTGCATAACTTTTTGTGCCACAATTGCTCTTTTTTTTTTTTTTCCTTCTTTGGTTTTTTGAGGTAGGGGTCTCACTGTGGCTCAGGCTGACCTGGAATTCACTATGTAGTCTCAGGGTGGCCTCGAACTCTCAGTGATCCTCCTACCTCTGCCTCCCGAGTGCTGGGATTAAAGGCATGTGCCACCACACCCGGCTACAATTGCTCTTTTTTTTAAAAAAATTATTGTTTGTTTATTTGAGAGGGAGAGAGAAGAAGAAGAGGCAGATAGAGAATGAGTGTACCAGGGCCTCTAGCCACTGCAGAGGAACTCCATGTGCATGTGCCACCTCATGCATGTGGCTTACGTGGGTACTGGGTAATCAGACCTGGGTTCTTAGGTTTTGCAGACAAACGCCTTAACTGCTGAGCCATCTCTCCAGCCACGATTGTTCTTCTAGTGGTAATAATACTTAGTTTTTTGAAAACTCCAAATTTTACTTACCTACTTTCTTCTTGAAGGACCTAGTGGTTGTTTCCAAGTGTTTGTAGTTATGACAATCTGCTCCTTATATTCATATGTGTGTTTTTATTATGGATATAATATAATATAATATGGATATAAGTTTTCGGTTAGCATAATTACTGTATGGTAATGAAGTGTATTTAGTTTTGTAAGAAGATGCCAAATTTCTGCCAAAGTGGCCATGGAAAATAATTCATTTTTCCATCAGCAATGTGTGAGTGTTCTTCTTCTTCCTCTTCCTGTTCTTCTTTTTTTTCAAAAAATTTTTATTTATTTATTTATTTATTTGAGAGTGACAGACACAGAGAGAAGGACAGATAGAGGGAGAGAGAGAGAATGGGCGCGCCAGGGCTTCCAGCCTCTGCAAACGAACTCCAGACGCGTGCACCCCCTTGTGCATCTGGCTAACGTGGGACCTGGGGAACTGAGCCTCGAACCGGGGTCCTTAGGCTTCACAGGCAAGCGTTTAACCGCTAAGCCATCTCTCCAGCCCCCTGTTCTTCTTTTTGAGGTAGAGTTCTACTCTACTCCACACTGACCTGGAATTCACTATGTAGTCTCAGGGTGTCCTTGAACTCATGGTGATCCTCCTACCTCTGCCCTCCTGAGTGCTGGGATTAAAGGCATGTGCCACCACACCTGGCCTGTTTTTTTTTTCCTCTCTGAAGGTTTTACTAACAACCTCCATACATGTAGACAGTGTACCACTATCATGATCCCTCCCAGCACCCTTCCTTCCTCCCACACTGAATTCCTTCTTCCTCTCCTATTTTGATGTCACCATTTTTCCTCTCCTTTTATGGAGGTCTTGTGTAGGTAGCTGTGAGGTATGAATGTGAGAGTACTCTAGTTTTTGTGTGTCCTGAGCCTTCATTTATTAAGTGTTTAACAAATTAAACATATTTAAAGCTTAGTGGTTTTAATTTGCAGTTCTATGATGGCGTTTTATATTTGTCATCACCATCTGTATGATAGCAGGTCTTGTGTCTTTGATTTCTACATCCATGGATTCAGTCAACTAAAGATAGAAACTGCTTGGAAAGAAATTTATTGGTAGTTAGCACACACAGATTGCTTTCTTTTTTATTATTCCCTAAGCACTGTAGCAGCTATTTAAATAGCATTGACATTGTGTTAGGTATTACATACATGCTAGTTTTCATGGCTGTGACAAATGCACTTTGAGAGATTTCAGTCCGTGGTCACTTGGGCCTGATGCCTGTGTACCTGTGCCTGGCAACGCAGATCATCTTGGTGGGATGGACGTGATGCAGCAGAGTGACTTACCTCTTGGCAGACAGAAGACAGAGACATAGGACGGGCCAGGGACAGGGTTTGTCTTTCCAAGGCCCAGGCCCAGTGACTTACTAGGCCCTACGCCTCTGTAAGGCCATCATATGAATTTGTGAGGAGATTAATGCACTGATTAAGTCAGAGCCCCCAGGATCCAGTTACTGTTAAATGGATGGATCCACTGGCTGGGGACCAAGCGTTTGAGGCATCCTTTTTAAAGACACTTCATATCTTCATATCTGAGCATAGCAATACATGTCCTAGAATGAAGTGCGCACAATGATATGTTTGCTAATATTACTTCATTTTATATAATATGTAAGATGAGCATCCCTAGAGTTTGGTATTCCCCCTGTCATGAAGAGGTATGTCCTGTAATCAGTTATTTATGGATACCAAGGGACAAAAGTGTCTGTTCAGGTCTTGCTGTTTAGTCTGTTTGTGATACTGTAATAGCATACAATAAACAATGTGGCTTAGAGACAATAGAAATTGGTTTCTCACAGTTCCAAGCCAGGCAAATGTGAGATCAAGGCAGGAGTAGATTTAGGGCTGAGAGCTCATTGTTTTCTAGATTGCCACAGTTATGTCTTCATTGGAAAGGGCAAAGCACTTCTGCAGCCTCTCTTACAAGAGTGTAGTCCTACTCAGGATGACGAAATCAGCTTCTAGTGTGCTTGCCTCCAAATACCAGCACACTGATGATTAGATTTCAATGCAGACATTTTGGGGAGTTAACGCAAACATTCCTAACCGTTCTTTTGTCCAGCTTTTATATATTTTAGCTTTAAAAATATTTCATTTCTTATTTCAAAGAGAGAGAGAAAAGGGGGGAAGAGGTGCGGGGGGGGGGAGGGGATGAGAATGGCCATGCCAGGGCCTCTTGCCAGTGCAAATGAACTCCAGAGACATGTACTGCTTTTTCCATCTGACTTTACGTGGGTACTGAGGAATTGAACCCAGGTTCTTAGGCTTTGCAGGCAAGTGCCTTAACCACTGAGCAATCTCTCCAGCCCCTCTTTGTGGAGTTTTATCATTGTGCTTTTTTTGGGGGGGGGGGTTCGAGGTAGGGTCTCACTCTAGCCCAGGCTGACCTGGAATTCACTATGGAGTCTCAGGGTGGCCTCGAACTCACGGCAATCCTCCTACCTCTGCATCCCAAGTGCTGGGATTAAAGGCGTGCGCCACCTCGCCTGGCTTCGTTGTGCATTTTATATGTATTCTTCTTGAGTTAACTTTTATGAAAAATCTAAGATTGTCTATCTAGATTCATTTCTTTGCATGTGTCTGTTTAGTTCTTTTAGCATTATTCATTAAAAAGATTGGCCTTTCTTCATTGAAATGCCTTTGTCAGATTCAGTTGACTATTTGTGTCCCATTTCTGGGTTGTCCTGCAGTAACAGATATTTTGGTTTTTCATCAGTAGTTGCACATTCTTACTGTAAGCTTCCTCAGTTTGGTACAGAACATCTATGCTCACCCATAAGTAATAGCATAGTAAGAAACTAGATGCATTTTCAGTACCATCTAAAACGAGGCAAAAATGTGCCTTTACTGCTTCATATTCATCACCAGATCAAAACTTAGAAAGTAAAAGTGTGTAGATTGGGAAGGAAACAATAACTGTTCTTGTTCATTGATGATACGGTTTTTCTACAAAGAAAATAAACGATCACCAACAAGAAGAAACCCTGGAGTTAGTAAGTATAGCAGGGTTGCAGAATACAAGACTAATGTGCAAAAGGCAGCTGCTCTCTTAAATAGCAGGAATTAACTACTGAAATTAAAATTGAATAGAACTGTGCTGGAGAGATGGCTCATTAGGTAAGAGTGCTTCTTGTGTAAGCATGAGGGCCTGAGCAGGCCCGAGACCACCTTGAGATTCATTCCCCAGCACCCATGTAAGCAGCTGGGTGTGGCCATGCGCATCTGTAGCCCTAGTCCTATAGGGGCAGAGAACCTCTGGGAAATACCCAGATAGGCAACGGAGACGGACACCCCTGCTCTCTGGCCTCCGGCATGCATGCGCACACACACACACAAACCAGTTTATACAAGCACTCCCCAATGAAATATTTCAGTATAAATCTAATAAAATACAATATCTACATAAGAAACCCCACAAAAGTCTAAGGAAAGGTAGCAAAGAGAGTCTAAGAAAAATGGAAACTCACTTCAGGTGCATGGAAAATAAGAGACAACATTAAGATGCCAGTTCTTCCAAACTTGATGTCCATATTCCACACAGACCAAATCAGAACACTGCCAACTTTGTTCTATGTCTACAAAGTAATAGTTTTACAAGTCTGTGTTTCCACAGGTCTTCGTCTCCTTCTCCTCCTCCCCCTTCTTCCTTTTTTTTTTTTTTTTTTTTTTTGACGCTGAAGTCTTCCTTTGTAGTCCTTACAAGCCTGAAACTCACTCCTCTCGACTCATCTTCCTTAGCGCTGGAATCACAGGCTTAAACCTTCACGTTCAACTATACTGTCCTTTAAAAATTCTGAGCAAGGGCTGGAGAGATGGCTTAGCGGTTAAGGCATTTGCCTGCAAAGCCAAAGGATCCTGGTTTGATTCTCCAGGACCCATGTAAGCCAGATGCACAAAAGGGCTCACGTATCTGGAGTTTGTTTGCAGTGGCTGGAGGCCCTGGCATGCCTATTCTCTGTCTTTCTCTCTCTCTCCCCCTCTTTCTTGTTCTCAAATAAATAAAATAAATAAAATCTGTTTGAAAGTCTGAGCAATATTGTGTAACATGCATACACCATTTTCCTTGTCTATTCATTTGAGAATGATACTTGGATTGTTTCCCTCATCTTGGCTTTTGTGAATAGTGCAGTGAACAAGAGTGAGTAGAGATAATCTTATAAATCCTAGTTTCCAGTGGGGTTGTTTTCCCCCTTTTTTGGTTTTTCGAGGTAAGGTCTCTAGCTCAGGCTGACCTGGAATTACTGTGTCGTCTCAGACTGGCCTCCAACTCCTCCTCTGTAGTGCTCAGATTAAAGGCATGCACTACCACACCCGGCTCTCAAGGAGACTTAAAAATTTTTCTTTAAATATTTTATTTATTTATTTGAGAGAGAGAGAGATTGGGCATGCCAGGGCCTTCAGCCACTGCATACAAACTCCAGACACACGCACCACTTTGCGTATCTGGCTTATGTGAGTCTTGGAAAATCAAACAGGTCTTTTGGCTTTGCAGGCAAACGTCTTAACCGCTAAGCTGTCTCTCCAGCCCCCTCAAGGAGACTTTTTTTTGTTGTTGTTGTCTATTTTTTTATTTTTATTTTTGTTTTTTTGAGGTAGGGTCTCACTCTATCTAGCCCAGGCTGACCTGGAATTCACTAAGGAGTCTCAGGGTGGCCTTGAACTCACAGCGATCGATCCTCCTGCCTCTGCCTCCCAAGTGCTGGGATTAAAGGCGTGTGCCACCATGCCCAGCTGTTGTTTATTTTTTTGATAGCGACAGAGAGAAGAGAGAGAATGGGTGTGCCAGGGCCACCAGCCACTGCAAACGAATTCCAGATGCATGCACCCCCTTGTGCATCTGGCTAACGTGGATCCTGGGGAGTCGAGCCTCGAACCGGGGTTCTTAGGCTTCACAGACAAGTGCTTAACTGCTTAGCCATCTCTCCAGCCCAAGGAGACTTTGATTAGACTGGTGGTATTACTTTTCTTTATTAGGGTCAGACATCCATACCAAACATGGTTCAGTTACCTGTCCTCATGAAGCCAATTAAGATAGACTGACTGTAACTAGAAGAGGAGCTTTATTCAGTGTGGCCAAATTGGAAGAAGTGATAGATAGAAAGGCCTAGCACATTCCTCCCCCAGTTCATCTTTGGGGTCCTAAAATGAGGGTTAGGGTTAAGTACAGGGCTAGAAGTATGCTTAACTAAGCAGTCCTAGCCAAAGCGCGGCCCCACCCATCAATCATCATCATTGTCTGGGCTGTAATTTCTCCTTTAAGGTCTTCTGACAAGTTGTCACAACTGCAATCTCTCTGAGAGAGATGCTTCTCCTCTGACTGGCATCAGGATTCCTTCCTGTTCCTTCTCCCAGCATGAGACTGCTGTGGGAAATTCCAGTTTCTTGGGGTGCATTGTCTTGATTGTCTCATAGCCAAAGGCAGGAGTGCAATCTTTATACTTCTTCCTATCAGGACAGTTAAACAGATTCCTTCAGATGAGTACATTTTAGAAAGCTAAGGAACTAAGGTAATTCATGTGTTTTCTTATGAAGTGTAGATGCCAATAAAAGAATTAAGTTATGTAAGTGCATAAGTTGTGTAATTCACCAATTATTCATGCAGGAGTCACTTTACCATTTCAGTTGAGAGCCTGTGATGGTTATTATCGGTCATGAATTTGACAGACTCTAGAATCAATTTAGGCAAATCTCTGGGCTTATTTGTTAGGGAGTTTCTAGGTTTGGTTAATTGACATGGGAAGACTCACTCTAACAGTGACAGGCATCATTCATTCCATTGGCTGGGGTCCAAGACCAAGTGAAAAGGAGGCAATCAAGCTGAGCTCCAGTCTTCATGTCTGTCACTCTGCTTCCTGGTTATATATTGGAATGGGACCAGTTGCCTCATCCTTCTGCTGCCATGCCATCCCTGCACCGCGCACTGTACCCTGAAGCTGTGAGCCAAAACACATGCTGCTTTCCTTTGGTTTGTTTTCATGGATTTGGTCCCAGCAATGAGAAAAATGACTAGTATAGAAAATTGTCACCAAGAAGTGGGTCCATTGCTGTGAGAAACCTGACCTTGTTGTTAGGCCCTGGTTTATGGGAGGAATGTGGGAGAGTTTGGAACTTGAGGCTGGAAAAGCCCTACAGTGCTATAAGCAGAGCTTAATAGGTCATTGTGGTGACAGTTTGGAAAAGGAGAATACAGAGAGAAATGTTCTGAAAAGTGAAGGTCTGACTCATGAGAAATCAGAGGGAACAGTGACTCTCAGGAATTGTAGACTCTGGCTTCCTTCTGCCTCATAAATTGATTGATAATGAGTTCAAAAATAAACAAAATGGCAGTTTAGAGGAAAGGAGTGTGTGTGCCTTTAAAATTGCAGGCATATCTCTTTATCTCCCCCCCCCCCACCGTCCTTCTCTGTTGCTCTCAAATAAATAATTTTTAAAAAAACCAAAAATTTTTAAAAAGGGGCTAGAGAGATGGCTTAGCAGTAAAGCACTTGCTTGTGAAGCCTAAGGACCCTGGTTGAGGCTCAGTTCCCCAGGACCTATGTCAGCCAGATGCACAAGGTGGCACGTGCGTCTGGAGTTCTTTAGCAGTGGCTGGAGGCCCTGGTGCACCCATTCTCTCCCTTCCTCCCTCTCTTTCTCTCTCCCCCCTTCCTCTGTCTGTTGCTCTCAAATTAATAATTACAAAAAATAAACAAAAATTAAAATTGCAGGCAAGTGGATGCAGAGAATGCAGCAGTGTGTTAAGGAGCTTAGAACCATTAAAGAGAGACTGCACTAGGCCTATAGGAATGGTTCCCTGAGGGCAAGGTGCGCCCATTCAAGGCTCCAGCTCGTGAAAGTCTGCATTCTTTTATTTTTCTTTCTTTCTTTCTTTCTTTTTTTTTTTTTTTTTTTTTTTGAGGTAGGGTCTCACTCTAGCTCAGGCTGGCCTGGAATTCACTATGGACTCTCAGGGTGGCCTCGAACTCATGGCGATCCTCCTACCTCCCGAATGCTGGGATTTAAAGGCGTGCGCCACCATGCTCGGCATTCTTTTAAAAGGAGAGAGTTGAGAATGCTGCTAAAGGGATTCCTTGCAGGTAAACATCTAGAAATGTTTTCTCCCCAATTCAGCACACAATCACAGATGTAGCTGTGGTTCCTTGGACCAGGCTGCATCTTGCCGTGGCAGCAAAACTTAGTCACATCATCCCATGTGGTACCAATTTTACCAGCATGAAAGATGCAAGAGTGAGGGCATCAAAATGGTCTTTAAAAGCCAGACAGGCTCAGTGCCTGTTAGCAGCCCCCACCCCCACTACTGTGTGAAGCTACTGTGTGAAGCTTTGAAGGTAGAACTTAAGTGTCAGTGGGAGCAACGTGGAGCAGTGGATCGGCGAAGAGAAGCTGCGGGCGTGGAGCGGAGCCAGCCCGCGCGGGAGGCCGTGTGTGCCGCAGGGGACAGCGGTAGGCCAGCGCAGCCTCGGCTCCCTGAGCCCGTCAGACTCCGCCCGTGGCGGCTGCAGCATTTGGTGTTTGTTTACCTTGCCGCATTGTAGTCTTGTTTATGTCGTATCTTTCCTTGCTGTGCCCTTATTCCTTCCTTTGGAATGGGAATGTTTGTTCTGTGCCATTGTACATTGGAACTGTGTAACTTTAAAAAAGAACCTTAGAGGAGATAATGCATTGAGTCTCAGGAGGGACTTGGACTGTGGAGGTTTTAAACAGTGTTCTAAATGTTGGAGAATGGGGACTAAATTCATCTTGTATTATGAGGTGGTTGCGAGTCTGTGGGGTAAGGGGTGATAGATTATAGCTTATAAGTGATAGATGTGGGCGTAAAGTGTACAAGGGGTGGACTTGTGAAGACAAATTAATTTTCATTGTCGACAGGATCTTGAATTGCCTAGGAAACAGACTTCTGGGCACATCTGGGAGGGAGTTTCTATATTGGGTTAAGTCATAGTGGGAAGGCTCCCCCTAAGTGTAGGCGGCAGGTGGCTCCACTTCCTGAGCTGTGGTGCCCTGGACCAAGTCAGCAGGAGGCAGAGAGGAGCGTGGGCAGGTGCCGCGCTCTGCCTCCTGACTGCAGGCACCTTGTGACCAGCTGCCGCATGTACCGCCGTCGCGCCTTCCGTGCCTCGATGGGTTGCATCCTCTAGAACTGAAAACCAGAGCAGACCCTTCCTCCCTTAAATTAATTCTTATCAGGCACTTGATCATATAACAAGAAAGTAGTTATTAATACAGGGGCTGGCGAGATGGCTTAGCGGTTAAAAGTGCTCACCTGTGAGTCCTAAGGACTCAGGTTCAATTCCCCAGTGCCCACGTAAGCCAGACACACAAGGCACTTGAGTTGAGTTCATGCTAGAGGCACTCTCATTCTCTGCCTATCCCCGTGTGTGTCAAATAAATTAAAAAGATTTAAAAAAAACTAACTATAATAGAACCAGAATTTACTTGAAGCCATCATCTTGGACTTGAAGAAATTACTTTTCTTGTCATTGTTTTAATGTGCTGACAGTAGGGAGAAGGATGAAAACACACGCGTGCGCATACCCAGTGTGATGGGCCGAGACCTGGCTGAGGAGTGTCGCTTTCAGTCTTGCTACATTTGATACACGTTTAGTCCCTTTAACAAGTTCTTCATCTTTATTGAGCGGATGAACAGTGATTTGAGAAAATGTGTCACGGCTTTGTTACTCCCTACTGTGTTATGTGGGTGGGGACTCACAGCTTGCGAAGTTATTTGGTGCTTTAGTTCCCCTTTATTTTTGCACTTATAGTGACATATCTTACAACAAAATATATTGCCCCCCCCCCCCCGTGTGTGTGTGTGTGTGTGTGTGTGTGTGTGTGTGTGTGTGTGTGTTTAGGTGGGCACATGTAGAGGTCAGAAATGACTATGTCTTCACCTTGTTTTGATGCAAAAATGTCTCATTGTTTTTCACCATTGCATCTACCAGTCTAGCTGGCTGTGGCTTCTGAGAGATTCCCCTGTCTCCCTCTTCATTCTCACCACATGGGTGCTGAGATTACAGACACCTGCTGCAGCATCTGGATTTTGCATAGGTTTGGGGATCCCAACTCAAGTACCCACACTTGTGGGGCAAGCACTTAAACCACTGAGCCATCTCCCCGGCCACCAAATACAGTATTGCAGCTTGCATTTAGTGGGAAGAGATGGACAGTAATGGTTGAACATATTTCATAGATGTAATGTGGAAAGAAGGAATGCTGGGAGTGAATGTTGCCGTTGTAATTTAAGATCGTTTGAAAATGTAGCATTTGCGGGAAGTCAAGTTGGTGAGGTAAACTAGACATTCAGGCATTAGGAAGTTGTAAGAAACAACAGAGAATCTCATGTACCCCTTACCTACTTTCTCTCAGTGGTCACAGATTCAGAGTATTGTACAGTATCATCATCGGGATATTGACATTGATAAAGCCCACCTCTCATTCAGCTTGTCTTTTCCCGCTCTGGTCACGTGAATGTGCGTGCATGTGTATTTAGTTTTGTGTATTATTATGTGTGCCCATCACTTGAATCAAGATAGGGAACACCAGGGGTTGGAGAGGTGCCCTCATGGTCAAGGTGCTTGCCTGCAAAGATAGGGAACATCACAAAGATCCTCATATTGCCCCTCTGAAACCATTTCTTCATTCCTACCAGTCAGTATAATCCCAGACACCAGTCATTAATTATTAATCTCTTTGTCATTTGTGTGCTGTTCTGTATTTTAAGAATGCTATAGACTATATATCACTTTTGGGACTGACTTCTCATTATTCCTGTGTTACGGCTGAGAAGTGTGCTATTCCATGGTGTAGATGTGCTATAGCCTTTGTTTCCATTCACTCCATAAGACACACCCGGTGGCTCTTCTGATGAGGTCACTGCATTCATGTGTAGGTTTTTGTTTAAACAAAAATTTCATCACTATGAGATAAATATAGAAGATGCATTACTGGGATCCCGAGTGCATTTAGAGAATAGGACCAAGAGGATTTCTTGGCGGGTAGAATGTGAGGTGTGTGTGTTGGGGTGGTGGGGATCAACACGCAAGATCTTGGGTCTGCGCAGTTGGAAGTCAGCAATTGCTGGCAGTTCGTATGGGAAGACTGTGTGTGGAGCAACTTGAAGGTGGATCAGGAACCTTGCTAATGACAAATTGAAATGTATAAAGGAAATTGTAAATAGCTTTTTCACTGAAGAGGTCTGGCCTGGGAATATACCACTGAGAGTCGTTAACCTTTTAAGCTTTAGACTGGGAGAGATAATGGAAACAGCTGAAAAGAGCTGACCACTGCCTTCCCCGGTGTTGGGAAACTAGGCTTACAAGGAAGAGTAGCAAAGGAACAGGAAGGACAGTCCGCAAGGAGGAAACCCCGCAAAGTTCGAGCGCGTCCTAGGTGGAGGGGGTGGCGCCTGCGTTTGTGGAAGCCGCTGCTGCTGCAGTAGAGGTTACCCCCTGCAGCAGTCTTCAGGTTTTATTTCGATTCTGTCCTAGGAGATGCAGAGTGATGCCTCACTTTTCTGTTTTCTTCTCTCTAAGAAAAAAGGTGATTTTGAGTTGTTCCATATTTACAAAGTAAATGATCCCAGAGAGGAAGTGAATCCTCCTCATGGCCTATTAATTAATTTGTACTCGTTTAAGAACAATTATGGTAATATTTCCAGGTGTGAGTGTTCTTTATCTTTTTAGTCCTTTTACACCATTTTAAAATCACTTCTGATGACATTTAACACTTTTTGTTGCACGACATCTTTATGTCCTTTTGTGTACTCACCCTATTTTGAAATGTAAACTCTTTTAGTGCCAAGGCCTGCTTTATGAGTATTGTACTTCCAGTCACATAGTAGTAAGGGAAAGTTGGAATAGGTTACATATCATTTTGATTTTGGAAAAAACATGCATAGTCCTTAACCTCTTTATACCTGTGACCCCTCAGGTGGAGATAATACTATATACTACGAATGCATACACACACAATTTTTTTTTTTCCCAAGGTAGGGTTTCACTATAGCCCAGGCTGACCTGGAATTCACTGCGAAGTCTCAGGGTGACCTCGATCTCGCAACAATCCTCCTATCTCTGCCTCCCAAGTGCTGGAATTAAAGGCGTGCACCACCACGCCCAGCTCAGCCCAGGTAATTTTAGATTTTTTTTTAAAATTTGTTTTTGAGGTAGGGTCTCGCCCAGCCCAGTCTAACTGGGAATTCACTGTGTAGTCTCAGAATGGACTCAAACTCATGGCAATCCTCCCTCTGCCTCCTTATTACTAGGATTAAAGGTGTGCACCACCCACACCTGGTTTACAGATTTTTAACTGTAACTGTATAATAAGACAAATTATACATTGTAATAATTGAAGAAAAGTAACTAAAAACTGGTTACCAGTGAATTGGAATGTAGATGGGACTACAGAAACAGAATTTACTTTGTTTTGAGAACTCTGGTAATAAACTCTGAAAATAAAATTTTAAAAATTCACCTTTTCCTCTTAAGGCACAAGTCAGTTGGACAAGGTATATTTTTGTGTGTGTATCTGTAGTGACAATATATGAATTTTGTAAGCTCTTTTGTAATACATCTAATACACCACCATTTAACTGGGGTTGTAATAATAAAAATACAATATGTATATAATAAATTTCCAGGTACAAGTGCTACAGAAAGTAATTACGGTGTTGGGTCGGCTGTAGGTATTCAGGTGAAGGAGGTAGACACTAAGTAGCAGTGGGTAGAACGGGTCGTACGGGTGGGGCCTAGGGCCAAGATACTGATCTTGTGACTGGTGCCTTCGACTTGGAATGAATAAAAAGTAGGATCTAGGCATAATGTAGAGTTCACATTTTTCAGTAGTGCATGATTAAATTGATAAGAAGCCAGATCACAACGTGAATTTTATGCTTACGTGATTACAGGAAGTGGCTCTCCCTCTCGTCTCTTCTTTCAGATGACGCCGCTGTCACGCTAGTTCTCTCTGCATTATCATCTGCACGACCCACTTTGACTTTGATATTATTTGTCATCTAATTTGTGTAGAGCATGGCTCCCAAAGGTAGAATATAGCTGTGACTTTCTTTTATCCATTTTTTTTATTTTTTTATCTTTTCACAATTTTTATTAATATTTTCCATGATTATAAAAAATATCCCATGGTAATATCCTCCCCCTGTTCTTTCCCCTTTGAAATTCCATTCTCCATCATATTACTTCCCCATCTCAATTATTCTGCTTACATATATACATACCAACCTATTAAGTACCCTCCTCCCTTCCTTTCTCTTCCCTTTATGTCTCCTTTTTAACTTACTGGCCTCTGCTACTGACTATTTTCCTTCTCACGCAGAAGCCCAGTCATCTGTAGCTAGGATCCACATATGAGAGAGAGCATGTGGCGATTGGCTTTCTGGGCCTGTCTTTTACCCATTTTTGTCAGTATGTTCGTTTTGATTTTACATTTTGTGAATTCACAGTTTTTGTAATCTCATGATTCGGAATTACCTATGCTATTTTAAATTTGAGTTTTCTATCTTATGTTTTGTATTTCCCTTCTAGAACTCACTGACTTGTTTGGTTTTTGTCTTTAACAGTTGCATTTTAGTGTACTATGTTTGTTACTTGATTCATTGCTGTGACCAAATACCTTAAAAAAAGCAACTAAGGAAGGGTCTATTTTGGCTCACTGCTTGAGGGCACAGTCTGTCATTCTGGGGAAGTCACAGCGGTGGCGGGTGGGCTGTCTGTGGCAGCCAGGAGCCTGTGAGGCAGCTGCTCACATCGTTTCTGAAGTCAGCCTACAGATAAATGCCCGTGCTCCACTGGCTTTCTCTATTTTATTTAGTCCAGGTCACCAGTCCAAGGAATGGTCCTACCCTCTATTCACGGTTCCTCTGTCCTCCTCGGTTACCCCTTTCTGGAAGTGCTCCGTTTGTCTGTCTGATGACTCTAAACCCTGTCAAGTTGACAACCAGTGTTAACCACTACATATATTATCTTAGGTCCAGTCTTGAAGTTAACATTTGAAAAAGTTATTTTCTAACATTTTAATCTCACCAGCTTCAAGTTAATATTGACTTACTCTAGTACAATATAGCAGTTTTGCCCAAATACAGCTTTATTTTCCCTCCTTTGTACAGTCTTTGTCCTACATGCTACATTTATTTGTGTTGTGAAGCCAACAGTACACTATTTCTTATGTTTTATGACCTTTGATGATACAAAAGGCCCTCTGCATCTCTATTTGTTTCTCCTTAAGGATTTAGATTAGTATCTGGTCTTATTTCCCTTCCTGTGGAGGGGTTTGCAGTATTTTATTTATTTATTTATTTATTTATTTTGGTTTTTTGAGGTAGGGTTTCACTGCAGCTCAGGCTGACCTGGAATTCACTATGTAGTGTCAGGGTAGCCTCGAACTCACTGCAGTCCTCCTACCTCTGCCTCATGAGTGCTGGGATTAAAGGCGTGGACCACCATGCCTGGCTTTTTTTTTTTTTTTTAAATAAAGCAGTTCTAGAGTGTTCTACATTTTATTGAGAATTTCTTTTTGTGCTTGAAGGCCAGTCATGTGTGCTTTTCCTTTTTTGCATAATTGTATTGGCGGTTGTTCTGCACACGTGTCTCCTTTGTGTGCACACACATGCACATGGAGGCCAGAGCTGATTTCAGGCTTCCTGTAGCCCCTCCACCTGATTTACGGAAACGTGTCTCACTTGACCTCAGAGCTCATCCACTCGGCTAGTGTTGTAAGCCAGCCTGTCCTGGGAATCTCTGGTCTCCAGTTCCCAAATGCTGGGTGTCTAGGTGGGGCACCGTACTGCCTGGCATTTTTGTGGGTGCTGGGACCCAAGCTCAGGTTCTCATGCTTGTACCGCAAGCTCTCCACTGAATGAGCCATCTCTCCACCCCCAGTAACAATCTTTTAAAATAGATTTTTAGGGCTGGGGAAACGGCTTAGCAGTTAAGGCATTTGCCTGTGAAGCCTAAGGACCCCGGGTCAATTCTCCAAGACCATGTAATCCAGATGCACAAGGGGGCGCATGCTTCTGGAGTTTGTTTGCAGTGGCTGGAGGCCCTAGTGCACCCATTTTCTCTTTCTCTCTGCCTCTCCACCCCCTTTCTCAATTAAATAAAATATTAAAGAAAAGATAGATTTTTAAATTTTTCTTTCAGCCCTTTTTTTTAAAAAATTGCCCCCTGGTCCTCGTGTTTTTCTGATTAGTCCGCTGTAAGTCATGTTTGACACATGTAGTAGTAAGTCGTTTTTGTGTTTTCTGCTGTTTGTCTTTTTGGCTTCAAGCCACTTAAATGTAGTGTGCCTATATGTGGATTGCTGTGTTCAGCATTTAGGATTTTTGTTTGTTTGGTTTTGGTTTTGGTTTTTCGAGGTAAGGTCTCACTCTAGCCCAGGCTGACTTGGAATTCACTGTGTATTCCCAGGGTGGCCTTGAACTCACGGTGATTCTCCTACTTCTACCTTCAGAGTGCTGGGATTAAAGCCATATGCCACCACGCCCGGCAGCATTTAGGTTTTGTTAAAATTTGTAGTTCATTAGATTAGAATTTTTAATCAGTTTTAGGAAATGTCAGTGATATCTTCAAACTTTTTTTCCTTGTACTGCTTTTTCTGTATGTGTTGCTTTCTGTGATGTTATCCTAGAGGTCTCTGAGGCTCTTAATTTTTCTGCCTTTGTGTATGTGTGTGTGGGTGTGTGTAAGTGTTTTGAAGGATGGTTTATGAATGTGTGTATGCAGTTACACACTCTGCAGAGGCCGGAGGAAGACAGCCTATGTCTCCTTTCTGCCTTGTTTTCTTGTGATGGAGTCTCTCACTGAACCTAGAACTTGCATGTTTCCAGTTAGACTGGCTACCAAGGGCCAGGAAGCCCTGTGTCTCTGTCCCACTTCATGTTAGAATTGCAGACGCATGAGGCCACACCCTGCTTTTTCCACGGGTTTTGGGGATCTGACCTGGGGCCTCATGCTTGTGCAGTAAGCACTCTACCCACTGAGCCAGCGTTCCGACCTCACTCTAATGCATGCAGGTTTTTGTTTTTTTTTTTCCATTCTTCAATAAATGTGAGAAAAGAATATTATTAGAACAATTGAAAAACCTTGAATGAGATTTGTGGATGTATCAGTAGTAGTTGTCCATGTTAATTTTCTGGTTTTAATCCATTTAAGGTAACAGCTTAAACACTCTTCATGGGTGTTGAGCATCGTGAGAACAAGTCCTCGAATGGAAAAAAAAAAACTTGTGAATTTTTCTTGCAATCTTCATGAAAGTATGAAATCATTCTAAAAGGAAATGTAGCTGAATTACTATAATTTCATTTAACTTTTTAGTGTTTTGTTATTTGTTGTTACTTGCTTTTTGTGTGCGTGCGTGCGTGCGGAGAATGGTCTTTAAATGGAATGGAGAATAGGGCTAAACTAGATATAAAAGGTAGGAAGAGCGTCTGAGCCAGGGCTGGGGTGGTTGCTCAGCAGGTAAAGCACTTGCTATGCGAGCATGAATAACTGGGTTCAGATCTCTCAACACCCACATAAAAGCCAGGTATGGCAACATGCCCTGTAATCCTAGTGCTGTGGGGGTGTGGGCAGGAGGCTTCCCAGAGCTTGCTGGATAGCTGAATTGCTGAGCTCTAGGTTTCGGGAGAGACCCTCGAAAAATAAGACGACGTGCAACAGAGGAAGGTGACTGGCAGTGACCGCGGCCTCCACGCACACGGACACGCACGTGCGTGGACACCGCACACACAGAAAACAGATAAAGAAATGGAATAAAATGTTCAAACCATGCATTCCCAGAGCCATGTCTGAAATCTCTAGAAACCCACAGGAATGGAAGAAATGCTAGAAGTTGCCATGACTTTTAACACTACGCCTGTTGCTTGTTGTCTGTAGTGCTTTATGTTGTTTTAGAAGCATTTCGGTCATTATGATCAATAGCTGTTATTGAGCAATAGTCTCATGTGTTTCCTTTACAGAACCGAGAGCTCCAGATCATGAGAAAGCTGGATCACTGTAACATAGTGCGGTTGCGCTACTTTTTCTACTCAAGTGGTGAGAAGGTAAGTTGAACTGAAAGTACTAAATATTGGATAAATTTATGACTCACCTGGAAATAACTTCTTTTCCATGTCAGATTCTGAGTTCAAGGTAGAAAAATCAAGACAAACCATTTCTTGAGCCCAGGACTTAAATTTTTTTCTTACCGGCACACCCGGACTTCTTGCCACTGCAAATGAACTCTAGACACTTGCATCACACTTTATTTTATTTTATTTTATTTTTATTTACTTGAGAGAGGTAGAGAGAGGAAAAGAAGGAGAGAATGAGAATGGGCATGCCGGCCATCCAGCCACTGCAAATGAACTCCAGACACATGCGCCACCTTGTGCATCTAGCTTATGTGGGTCCTGGAGAAAGGTCCTGGGTCCTTTGGCTTTGCAGGCAAGCATCTTCACTGCTAGGCCGTCTCTCCAGCCCCACACTTTATTTTCTTTAGTCCGATTTACATAGATGTCTTGGGAGTTGAACGTGGGCCAGCAGAGTTTTGCAAGCAGGTACCTTTAACCATTGAGCCGTCTTCCCCGACCCCCGGAGCTCCAGCGCTAGAGGAGCCTGGGTGGGGCCCAGGCCGGAGGCGCAGAGGAGGGGCTGTCAGAGGTTACTGGAGGAGAAGGAAGGGCTGCTGTCTGCAAGGGGGCTGGCGTGGTGGCTTGCTTGTAGTTGAGGTTGGGACTGGGGCAGACGCCATTGTCCTCTTCTCTTCCCAGGGTTACGCAGTCACCATTATAGAAGGTGGTCTGCACATGCCATACCTACTCTGAACATGGCCAGATGATGGAAGGAGAGAGCGAGGCACTTGGGAAGAGGAGACTCTGGTCTCTTAGGCCCTACAGCTTTCTATCCAAAAGTTAATTTAACTGAAGAATTCAAAGCACAGGCCACAGTGATTCTAAGCCCGAACTGTGGTCGAGGGCTGGAGGGATGGCTTAGCAGTTAACACATTTGCCTGTGAATCCTACGGATCCAGGTTTGATTTTCCCAGTGCCCACGTAAACCAGATGCACAAGGGGGCGCATGCATCTGGTGTTTGTTTGCAGGGCCTGGATACCCTGGCGTGCCCATTCTCTCTATCATCCACTCTGTCAAAATGGATAATAGAATTTTTCAAAAAAATATGTCTGAGTATCATTTGTTACAGCAGGAAAATATTGAATAAATAGATTATTTAACTGTTTAATTTTATTACGTATTTGTAAGGAGAGAGAATGAGAATGGGCACCACAGGGCCTCCTGCCCCTGCAAACAAACTCCAGATGGAGGTGCATCTGGCTTTATGTGGGTACATTAGAATCTAACCAGGGCCATCAAGCCTTGTGAGCAAATACCTTTAATGGTTGAGTCATTTCTCCAGTCCCTAGTGTGATTTTTGTTTTTGTTTTTGTTTTTTTGTTCTCGAGGTAGGGTCTCACTCTAGCCCAGGCTGACCTGGAATTCACTATGTAGTCTCAGGGTGGCCTGGAACTCACAACAATCCTCCTACCTCTGCCTCCTGAGCGCTACCATGCTCGACCCTCTAAAGTGATGAAGAGTTTCTCAGTAAGGGATGGTGGCGTATGCCTGTAAGCCCAGCACTTGGGAAGTTGATAAGGATCTCAAGTTAGAAGCCAACCCTGGTGCATTAAAGAAACCCTGACACTCTCCTAACCCCCAGATACAAAAAAGGAGAAGAAAAAGAAAGGATTTTAAAAAATTTTTCTTCTTTTAAGTGAACAGTTCTCAAGTGATTTTATTACTTTCATTTAGTATTTCAATGTTCTCTATATGTTTATGCAATCTTCAGGTCATCAATTTATTGGAGGGGGGAATTATGTCATTTCTTTAAGTAGACATTGATGAGATGGACATAGGACATACGGAAAATGTTCAAAAAAGTATAATTTTGTAGAGTTAATTACAAACAGTGTTGAATCAGTTTCACGTTGTTGGCAGAAAACAACCATCCAAGAGCAGCTTGTGGGAAGAAAGGGTTTAATTTGGCCTACAGACTCAAGGGAAAGCTCTATGATGGCAGGGGAAAATGATGGCATGAGCAGAGAGTGGATGTCACCTCCTGACCAACATCAGGTTGCCAACAAACACTGGCAAAGGGAAGCTGGCTAGAACACCCATAAGCCTGCCCCTAATAAGACACTGCCTCCAAAAGGCTTCAACTCCCAAATTGTCACTGCTTGGGGACGTAAGCATTCAGAAGACATATGTTTATGAAGGATAGCAGAATCAAACCACCACATTCTGCCCCCAGCCCCTATCAGCAACCATCCATGGTGTAAAGTGCCATGCAAGCTGGGCACGGCCACACACACCTTTAATCGCAGCACTCGGGAGGCAGAGGTAGGAGGATTGCTGTGAGTTCAAGGCCACTCTAAGACAACATAGTGAATTCCAGGTCAGCCTGGGTTAGAGTGAAACCCTACCATGAAAAACAGAAATAAGTAAATTAATTAAAATAAAATGCATTTGGTCCAACTTTAAAAGTCCCCATAGTGTTTATCAATCCCAGTGATGTTCAGACACCTCCAATAGTCCAAGGTCTTCTTAACTGAGCTGTAATGCCAAAGAAAACCATGACACAGAGTAAGTATTACACTTCAAAAGATGGCTTTGGGAGCAGAGAAATGTTGAGTCATTACAAGATTTAAAACAAGTAGGGCAGGGCTGGAGAGATGGCTTAGTGGTTAAGCGCTTGCCTGTGAAGCCTAAGGAACCCGGTTTGAGACTCGATTTCCCAGGACCCACGTTAGCCAGATGCACAAGGGGGCGCACATGTCTGGAGTTTGTTTGCAGTGGCTGGAGGCCTTGGTGCGCCCATTCTCATTCTCTCTCTTTCTTTCTCTCTGCCTCTTTCTCTGTCGTTCTCAAATAAACAACAACAAAAAACAAGGAGGGCAAACATCATACTCTTGTAGGTCCGAGTCGGACAGTTTCAACCAGTGACAAGTCTGTGGGGATCCAGTTCCACCCCTCCAGCTCAGCTGCTCACAGTTCCAGAAATCGTCAGCAGTGCCGCCGCTCTCCGTGGGCCGTCATCCCACAGTCCCGCATCTCCCCTGGGTCTCCATTGCCCTCCATGCAGATAATCCAAAGCGTGCTGCACACTGCCCGTGCCATTTGCAAACTACAAAACCACGTTGCAAATACAGCGACCCTCTCTTCCCTGCATTTCTCCTGCTCCATGGTGCCAGGTGGGCTGCCAGCTTGTTAGTCCAGGGGAATAAGGCAGGCTGTGAAGACCGGGACACTCCTTCCGCATTCATATCCCTCCAGGAGAGTCTAGCGCAGGTCAGCTGGCCTAATCTCAGTGGTTGTAATCTCTCAAACAATTGCAGCTGAACCGGCAGCAGTTTCAGTCCAATTTCATTTCTTTCTGCCCCATATGCCTTAGCTCACACCACCTCATTTCTGCATAGTTCAGCCGTGCTCAAGTTCTCAGGCCACAGGCTTAGTAGCAAGCCTGTCACACAAACTCCTTCCAGCCCAGTGCAGGCATAGCTCTTTGTTCCCCTTGATAAGCCAAACCTCTCAGTCCATAGTTCTTACTGCATTCAGGTCTTTCAGCTCTGGCCAGAATAGTCCATCAAGCCGTTCTTAACAGCACTCACTGTAAGGCATCTCCTAGGCCAAGGTTACATATCCTTCAAATCTTTCCTGCAAATCAGTTCAAAAATGCCAAAAACCATAGTCAGGTTTCTAGCAACAACTCAACTTCCCCGTATCAATTTTACTGTTGCAGTCAATTTCCAGTTGCTCCACATAGAACCCTACCAAAGAGCAGCCTGTGGGAGGAAAGGGTTTTTTTTTTTTTATGGCTTACAGACTCGAGGGGAAGCTCTGTGATGGCAGAAGAAAATGATTCGTGAGCAGAGGGTGGACATCACCTCCTGGCCAACAGCAGCAGGAGAATGTGCCAACACTGGCAAGTGAAAACTGGCTATGACACCCATAAGCCTGCCTCCAACAATACACCGCCTCCAGGAGGCTTCAGCTCCCAAATTGCCCCAGCTGAGGCCCTATACCTTCAGAACACATAAGTTTATGGTGGACACCTGAATCAAACCGCCAGTCACTGGTATATTTTTTTTTTATTTTAATTTATTTGCAAGTAGAGTGAGGGAAAGAGGTAGGGAGAGAGAAAGAATAAGAATGGGCACACTAGGGCTCTTGCCCTTGCAAACAAATGCCAGGTGCACATCTGGCCCTATGTGGGTACTGGGGAATCATACGCGTGCTGTTAGGCTCTGCAAGTAACTGCTTTAGTAGCTCTCTAGGCAGTCACTGTTTTTGATCACATTTAATTCTATGAAATTTGAGGCTATCTAAGGCTTTGCGCTATGAACTCCATCCACCCTCTCTCCTCCCTAGATTTTGCTCTTCAGAATGCTCAGTAATGTAAGTAACGGCACTTACTGATATTACTTGGGTTTGCTGGACAGTTTTAACTTTGGATTTCATACATATGATAGCTAATTATTACATCCATACCCCCTTTTCTTTTTATGGGACTTCCCTGGAACATGTTTTATTAATCATTTTCACTTAAACTTCATAAAGGTTCTCTTGGATATTCCGTCACTGAACACCTGCAATTTGCGGGTCCCTGTGTACGTGATTCAACCTTGTGATGCCCATGCCCACGTGGCACGCTACAGTGTCACAGCTGATGCCTTGGCCACTGTCGTTGGCAGATCGCTGTCTTATTAACACTCATTTCTCAGTTGCTTCTTTGCTTTTATCAAGTTCAAATGATGCTTCTGCTTATATTGGGAATTGTCAACCCTCATTTCATTTCCAAACCCAACTATTTGGTTCATACTGATTTTTGTTTTTTTTTTCCTTGAACCTAGCGAACTGCCTATTATTGCTTTCTGTTTTAGCATGTCTTTATTTTTTTCCTGTCTCTTCCCAATGAGATTATGGGGCATCTGTTATGTCCATGGCACTCTTATAATGGAATTTTACCTCCTTATGGCTTTTTGTTATTAGATGCTAGACATCATAATACCCCAGGGAGGAAAGTAAAGGTCAGAATTATTTGTTCCATGAGCCACCAGACTACAGAGAGATTCATTTGTAAATGCCTCCTTATAAAGTCCCTAAACACTTTGCCTTGAAGGCTTATATTTTAATAAAGACAGCATTTCTCTCTCTTTTTGGCTTTTCTGAGGTAGACCCTCACTGTTCCACTCATTGTGGTTCCAGGCTGGTTTCGAACTCACAGCACTCTTCCTACCTCTGACTCCTAAATGCTGGGATTAAAGGCATATACCACTACATCCATCAGATACAGTATTTCTACAGATACAGTACAGTATGTCAAGTACTATTTTATTTCTTAATATTTTGGGCTGGAGGGAGAGGGCTTAGTGGTTAAGATACTTACCTGCAAAGCCTAAGAACTCATGTTTGGATCCCACATAAGCCAGATGCACAGTTTCGCAGGTGCACAATGTTACGCATGTACGCAAAGGGGCACAAGGGTCTGGGGTTTGTTTGCAGTGGCTGAAGACCCTGGTGTACCCATTCTCCCCCCTTTCTCTCAAAGATAAAAAAAAATATTTTATTTATTTGCATGCATGCAGGGAGGGAGGGAGAGGAAGAGAGAGAGAAAATGAATGAGAACATGGGCATGCTAGAACCTCCAGCCACTGCAGACAAACTCCAAGTGCGTGCACCACTGTGCATCTGGCTTTCCATGTGTACTAGGGAATCGAACCCAGGTTGTTAGGCTTTGCAGGCAAACGCCTTAACTGCTAAGCTATCTCTCCAGCCCCCACATACTTTTTTTTTTGGTTTTTCGAGGTAGGGTCTCACTCTGGTCCAAGCTGATCTGGAATTAACTATGTAGTCTCAAAGTGGCCTTGAACTCTCGGCGATCCTCCTACCTCTGCCTCCCAAGTGCTGGGATTAAAGGCGTGCGCCACCACACCCGGCTTCCCACATACTATTTTAATGCTTTGCAAATATTAACACATTTAACTCTTAGCAAGTTAGAATACAGACAGGAAGGAAGGTCAAACCTTTGAATACAGGGTACCTAATGGCTTGTCCATATGTTTAGTTTCTGAAAGGCTCCATCACATTCTTATTTGAAACCTGACTGGCTATTTTTGAGTACCTCAGAGAACATTTCCTTCTTCCCTGCTAGGCTAGTGGACTATCATAGGTATCATTTATTGGTGAGGCAAAGTCTCTCATTGGCCGAGGCTCCAAAGGTCTTCCTTTCTCTGCTTCCCTGACACTGAGATCATCACCTGTATAGGGTGCCTCGCCCAGCATCTTGGCCTGGGTACTGAGGGCTGAACTCAGATCCTCACACTTACAAGCACTTTACGGACTGTCCTGTCTCCCCAGCTCCTTAAACCAGTATTTTAAAGTTGTAATGAGCAGGAGGTCTGTGGTGCTCCACAAATAAGGGGCATATACTTTTTGAAGGGAGCAAGGTAGCTCTCATCTTCTACTATTTTGAAAACAGTCTCTGACCCCAGGAAATGACAAGTAATTGATGATAGGGCCATTTACCCAGGAGGCCAGTAAGGTCAGCTGGCTTTAATTGTGTGACATATGCAGCATTATTTCATGAAATATAAATGCCTTTTTTCCATTCTCACGTTTTTGTTAATGGTTTTACATTTACCTTTTTCTTCTATGATTTTGTTGAAAACACCTACTAAGCCTCTGGATTGAAATTCTTCTCCTTCTGTTATACCCTGAATTTACTATGTTTGATCTTTTCATAATGTCCCGGATATCTTGAAATTCGCATTCATACCTTGCTCCTAGCTTGTCTTTCTCTTTGTTGGACTGTATTAGGTCTGCCACCTGGTCTTCTAGTTTAGATGCTCTGTTCTCTCCTTCATCCGTTCAACTGATGAGACTCTCCACAGAGTTTTTTATTTCATTGACTGCATTCTTCAGAGCCAGGATTTCAGCCTGGTTTTTCTGTTTCCTTACTCATGTCTTGTAATGACCTCTTCATTAAGCTGGTTTCCTGTGTTCTCTTTCAGTAGTTTGTTTTCTTCTTTGATTCCCTTCATTTCTTTGAGCACAGATACCATCATTTTCTTGAAATCTTGGTCAGGCATTTCATCTAGAACAGGATCATTGGTGATCATTTCTGATGGATTTATAGTTTTTGGTGGGGCTATATTGTCTTGATTCTTTGGGTTTCTTATATTATACTATAACGACTTTTGCATCCTGAATTGATTTGATGCCTGGGTTTTCTCCTTATCTGCGTGTTCTCAGACGTGGCAATCCACCTGTATATATCCTCAGGATATGAGTTCAAGGGGCCAGTTGTAGCTCTTGTCCCCCAGTCAAGAAGTAATCCTAGGTGTTGGGTTTGCTTGCTAAGCAAGTATTCTAGTGGACTGGGTGGAATAATTTACTGGCAAATTCTAAACTTCAACCGAGTAACATACACAATCAATAAAAAACAGCACAAAGTATGCAATTGTGGGGATTCAAACAGATAGTCATATAAAGCCAAAATCCCTAAGGGTGTGTGTCATTCTACACCCTTCATCTTGTCATCTGGGAGGTAGAGATTTCTGTTCTGAATTGGGTTCCAGGTCAACCTGGATCTGGATCAGACCCTGCCCCCAGTAATGACAGATGCAACAAACAAAGGCCCTATATACATACGAAAGCACCAAAGGCAACAATATTCATTGCCCAAATACAGGTTTTTTGAGAATGGTAAAGCCAACCAAGAATATATACCCCATAACCTGCC
This sequence comes from Jaculus jaculus, assembly GCF_020740685.1. Taxonomy (NCBI): domain Eukaryota; kingdom Metazoa; phylum Chordata; class Mammalia; order Rodentia; family Dipodidae; genus Jaculus; species Jaculus jaculus. The sequence goes on from NC_059105.1 coordinate 161,985,452, forward strand.
CTGACAAGGAAAGAGAGATTAGCTCTTGCAGGACTGTGTACCTATTGTTTCCTTCCTTCCTTCCTTCCTTCCTTCCTTCCTTCCTTCCTTCCTTCCTTCCTTCCTTCCTTCCTTCCTTCCTTCCTTCCTTCCTTCCTTCCTTCCTTCCTTCCTTCTTTCTTTCTTTCTTGTCTTATTTTGTCTTATTTTTGTCAGTCAGCCTCTTTATCTTTTGCGGTGGCTTCCAGTCTCACCAGTGCTGAGGGCCTGCCTCAGCTGCACCTCTGACCCGCTCTGCCGGCTGCACTGCCCCTGGGGGCTGAATGCTGGGATTTCGCGGTTTCAGACTTCAGGCGTTGCTCTCACTTCCAGTAGCTCTTTGGCTGATCTCAGCTGTCTTTCCTTCAGAGTTCTTAACTTTGCAGAAGGCTGATGGAGCTGAAAAATCTGTTGCTTGGTCTCTGCTGGTGCCACCGCCTGGCGCCTGGCGGGACCGCCCCTTGCGGGCGCGCGGATCGCGGTCGTGAGCGCCCCAGTGGGACTCTGGCTGTTTTCCTCCTTTCTGGTGGTCTGGGTCTCTCTGGCTTCTCCACTGTGTCTAAGAATAACCTATGCTCCTTCACTTTTCAGAAGAAGAGTGTATTTTGCTGGGGTTTTGCTTAAAGTCCTCCCTAGACGGGTTTGGTTCCTAAGCCACCATCTTACCCGGAAGTCTCTATCTTCTTCATTATTTATTCAAAGTTATGTATGTGTGTTTGGCTTCATTTCTAATTTAGTTTGTAGCTTCTGTGGCAACCAACTTCACAGATCCAGGGGAAGTTCCATAATGGCAGAAGAAGCTGGCTCCCTTTACCAAATCCATGCAGAGAAAAGAGAAACCACACACACCCCCTCCCCGCACAAGCCAGCACCCAGTCCACAGCAGGGAGCCGTAAGCAGGAATTCAGATCTGCTCCCCGGAACAACTTAGGACTGGACCCCAGGATCCACCTGCAGTGACACCTCCTCTAACCAGGTGGCTAGAAATCCAAGTTACAAACTTTCATAAAACATTTGAATCTACTGGGGGAACATAAATTCAAACTACCACAGCTTTGACAGCTGGTATGTATGCATGCTAATTACACCCAGAGATGAGGGGAAAAGCCTAAGAGCACTTATTTTTGAACAGTTGTTGTAGATGTGAATATTGACTCTGCTCTGTTCTGTATGTGTCTATAGAGCATTACTTGATCTTGATCTCGATCTCTCTCCATCTCTCTCTGTCTCCTGTCATCTGGAAGATGAAATGACGCACATAAATTTTCTTATTACATGAAAATTAAATATGGCTTTTTAGGTGAAGTTTGGTTAATAGATGGTAGACATCATGATACCCTGGGGAGAAAGTAAAGGTCAGAATTACTATTTCCATAGCTTACTCTCAATTCTTCTCCCTTTTCCTAACATTAGTTACCACTGTTTCCTGGTTCACTCCCCATTTTCCTTTCTCATAGTCAATCTGAGCCTATTCGGAACCCTTCTGATTTTAGTTGCTGTCTGATACCTATTTTCAGTTAAGCTCTTTGCTGAATTCTTCATTACCCCACCTTTATTTTGCTTAGCTTGTCCTTGTTTTTCCTCTTTCTTTCTCCCTCCCTCTCTTTCTTTTTCTCACACCCCTCTGTATTTCTGTCCATGTTTGTGTGCACATGTTCATACACATACATGTACGCAGGCACACCTGGGTCACTTCATGTGTGTGTGTCTGGTTTTACATGAGTACCAGGGAGTTGAACTCAGGTTGAGAGGCTCAACAAGCAAGTGCGTTTAACCAATGAGCAATCTCCCCAGCCCTACACCCTAAATTTATGTCCTGGCTGAAATTGACCTAAAAGATTAGGCTTTTACACTGGCATGTTAGAATTTAATTTTCTCCCCTCACCCCTCTCAGAATAATGTTTTCTCCAGTCCATCAATACATTCATGATCAACAAAAGAAACCTGGACATTATATTATCCTAAGCCTTGTTGTTGAATTACACATATCCCTTATTTCTTTCCTGTTGATACTCATGTCCTAGCTCATAGCTACTACACACCTCTGCTTCCTTCCCATCCTTAATTTAAGTGATCTTTGACAACATGTCAGTCATACATGCTAACTTGGATCAATTGAAAGAGAGAACATAGGGCTGAGAAGATGATTCAGCACTTACAGGTGCTTGTTTGAAAGAGAGAATATGGGCCAATGCATTAAGAATTCAATGTCCGAGTTTAGCAAAATCATCATGACTGATGAACATTGGCAGCGAGACTTGTAACTATCCCTAATATGAAATGGCAGCAGGTAGTTTTTTGATTGTACCACTTCTTTTATTGCTTAAACGGTAAAGTCCATATTTTCTAGTGTGATATAGTGGATCTTTGTATGTCAGTACTATAACCATGTCTTTATATCTTCCTTTTTTTACCAGCTACCTGCACTGACAGTGTGCAGTCCTTGCAATATGTTGTATTCTCTAGTAATGGAAACTCCTTTTGGTGGCAAACAACTTGACAGCCTACCTATCTCCTCAGTCCTGCAAATGGACTGCGTCTTCTGAACGCTGCTTCCCCAGCTGTTCTTTTTCTGTGAACTTGATTTTGTTCTTTTATCTCTGTTCAGAAGTAATCTCATTGCTTAGCTTGCTACCTTTTAGAAAAAAATTTCTTAAATTTTTATTTATTTATTTGAGAGCAACAGATAGAGAAAGAGGGAGAGAGAGAAAGAGAGAGAATGGCTATGCCAGAGACTCCAGCCACTGCAAATGAACTCCAGATGTATGTGCCCTCTTGTGCATCTGGTTTACGTGGATCCTGGGGAATCAAGCCTCGAACCAGGGTCCTTAGGCTTCACAGGCAAGCACTTAGCCGCTAAGCCCTCTTTCCAGCCCAACTACCTTTTTTTATTTTTTTTAAATTTTAGTTTGTTTATTTTTCTTTTGGTTTTTTTTTTTTTTTTTTTTTTTTTTTTTTTTTGTTTTTTGTTTTTTGTTTTTTGTTTTTTCGAGGTAGGGTCTCACTCTGGCCCAGGCTGACCTGGAATTCACTATGTAGTCTCAGGGTGGCCTCGAACTCACAGTGATCCTCCTACCTCTGCCTCCCAAGTGCTGGGATTAAAGGCATGCGCCACCACGCCCGCTTCTTTTGGTTTTTTGAGGTAGGGTCTTACTCCAGCCCAGGCTGACCTGGAATTCAATATGGAGTCTCAGGGTGGCCTCGAACTCACGGCAATCCTCCTACCTCTGCCTCCCAAGTGCTGGGATTAAAGGCGTGCGCCACAACGCCCGGCTCCCAACTACCTTTTTTTAAAAAAATCTTTGCATCACCTTCTTACACTGAGTTGCAGTCAGCTCCACATTGCTTGGACGAACCTCCAAACCAGACACAGTTTACAGGAGGAATGCAATTTATTTTAGCCTTAGAGATCTGGGGGAAGTTCCATAATGGCAAAAGAGGCTTGCCCCCTTTCCCAGATCCACTCAGAGAGAGAAAAACCACCACCACCACCACCAAAAGCCAGCAGTGAACCAGCAGCAAAAGTGCAGGGAGCGGTCAGAGCTCACTGGGCACACCGCAGGCTGGAATTCAGATCAGCCCCCAAGCACACCTTTGTGCTGGACCCCAGGATCCAGCCCTGTGGCACAAGCTGTAATAAAACTCCTGTGAGTCTGTTGAGGGACATACATTCAAACTATAACACACTGTAAAAAGTGTATCTTTTCTTAAGATATCTCCCAAATACTTATTTTATATCATTTCCCTTATTTTAAATTACATTTTTAAAAAATCTCGATCTTGTTAGTAGCTTGTCACATTCTCAAAAGCATACACAGATCTTTTTCAGTTTTATTTCTTTTAACATTTAGCCCAGTGAGTGTTTAGTTATGTAAATGATTGCTGAAAGCCTTCTAAATAATCTCAGAAAACTGAGAAGTAAAGTAGAGTTTAGAGACATTAATATTTTCTGAAGTTAGGATTTATTTCTTTATTTTAGGGTGTTTTCAGTATATCAACATAATTTCTTTTTGTTCTTGCGATCTTGCTTATCAGTTTCAGTAGGTCTTAGTAGATTCTTTAGACTTTTTTTTTTTCCTTAGACTTTTCTATAACATCTTTATCCCACAAATAGAAATTGTTTTACTTCCTTACCAATGTGATATCTTTTTGAAAAAAGTGAAAAAAAATATATTTTTTAAGTATACAATTCAAGCACGTGGATTATATTTACAGTGCTGTATAAGCTGCCACAATTATTTTGAGAACTTTGTTATCGTGGAGTTTAAACCTTTTTTTGTTGTTGTTTGAGGTGTGTGTGAGTGTGGGAGCATACATGCCACGCTGCACAGGTTGAGGTGCACAGACGACTTGGGGTGTCAGTTCTACTTTCCGTTTTGGTTGAGGCCGGGTCTCTGCTTTCCTGCTGTGTACACCCCCTTGAGCTTCCGAGGCGCGCGTGTCTGTGCCTCCCCCCTCACCATCGCTGTGCTGGGATTTCAGATGCCCACTACCGTATCTGGCTTTCATATTTGTCCTGGAGATCTGAACTCAGCTGGTCACACACTATGCCAATGCATTATGGAACATTCAAAAACACTTTTGTTGTTGTTTTGTTTTGCTTTGTTTTTCAAGGTACAGTTTCACTCTAGCTCAGGCTGACCTGGAATTTACTCTGTAGTCTCAGGGTGGCCTCGAACTCATGGCGATCCTCCTACCTCTGCCTCCCGAGTACCGGGATTAAAGGTGTGGGCCACCACACCCAGGTCCTTTTTTAATTCTTAAAGTCCACCTCTCTTTAGTTTGTTGGCAGTATGTAAAGTTTGTAGGTACAAACAAAAAATATAGCTGGGCACAGTAATGTACACCTGTAACCCCAGCATTCAGGAGGCTGAGGCAGGAAGAATGAGGAGTTCAAAGCCATCCTCAGCTACGTAGAAGTCCAGGGTTCATGATGAGCCTAAACTAAGAGAGACCCTGTCTCATAAATACGTGGTTTCTGTCTTAATGCCTTTGAAGTCCAGTAGGTGAGAAAAAGAGGAAAAGAAATGTACTACTGAATCATACATGATACAAAATTATTTGCGCTGTGGTTAACAGTGAGATTTTTTTTTAAAGTGAGCTGCTAGAGAGATGGCTCAGCAGTTAAAGGTGCTTGTAAAGCCTAACTGGCTGGATTCAGTTCCCCAGTGCCCACATAGAGCGCAGAGTGGGGCCCTATATCTGAGCTCATTGACAGTAGCAAGAGGCCATGAAGCTCTGTGCCGTGGAGACCAGGCTCTGAGGGAGTTTCGTGTGCAGCCTTACCTTCGCCTCTCACACTCTGCTCTGTCTTCCTTACTGTACGGAGATGAGTCCCAGGGAACTTTATTTATTGAAGTAAAATGATAACATTTTATTGATCTCTGTAATGATGTATGGATTTTCTAGACAAAACTTTTACTTATGAGATGTTTACATTTGCAACGGAGTGTGGTATAGAGAATGAATATATAGATAATGTAAAGCTAGTGTTAGATGAATTATCAAGGCTTCTCATAGAAATGTTACTGATGGTAGATGAAGTGGTGATCTGTTACCACATCTCAGATAGCTGTACTTTTGGCTTCAGATAAGTGAGTTTTTTTTAGGGCTCTAGCAAATGAAAGTAAGAGGAGAATCAAGAAGTAGCAGATTAAAAAAAAAAAAAGTAGAACATCAAGCTGGGCATTGAATAATACCCAGCAGAAATGACTGGAGTACAACTGCTGAAAAGTAGAAGAAACAAATGGCAAGTAGCAGGTAAATATCAATTTCAGATCAGGCAGGAGTTACTCACAACAGTTACAAAAATGATACAGGAAGTCCCTAACAGGTCAGCCAGCGTTCTGGAGAACCTCAGGCAGCCATCTTCTCCAGCAGGGCTTCCTTGTAGCAGCAGTTCTCACCACAGGCATTTTATTCTGTGGGATGAACAGCAGTGGCGGTGGGACACCCAGCAGTCTGGAAGCGTTTTCCCTGTCGGCTGTTGTGTGGGGGCTCGGCGTTCTTCTGCCATCCTTTCTCCTTGCCCCAGGGCCGGGGCTCTCAGATCAATTTGAGACAAACGTGCTTGGATCTGAGATAGTGGCTGTGGGGCAGGCAGGGAGCGCTCCCAGCAAGTGGAAATAGCACATGACGATTTACTCATAACAACATATGTATACAAGTGGTGACTTATCAGGTTGAGATTTAGGAGCTTTAAAAATATCGGTTAGCACCTTTGTTTTATGTTACTGAAGTGGATGTTTTTAAACATCAAAATAGCACAGAAGAGCGATAAAAGTAATTTTTTTTTACCGTGATTACTATATCCCCTAATTCTATTCTCAATGGAGATAGTTCTATTTACATTGTTTGTATACAAGTGTGGAAATATATGTTAATGCAGCATCATACATAAAGCTTAGAGCATGTTTCCGTCTTTCCCAGCAGTTCAGGAATAGGGTTTTCTTTACTCTTTTAAATTATTTTATTTATTCATTTATTTATTTACTTATTTATTTATGAGAGTTCGGGCACACCAGGGCCTCTAGTCACTGCAAATGAACTCTAGACACATGTCACCTTGTGCATCTGACTTACATGGGTACTGAGGAATTGAATCGGGTATTTAGGCTTTATAGGCAAGCACCTTAGCTGCTAATCCATCTCTCTAGCCCATGTAGATGATGATGATGATTATATATTTTTTGTTTTTTCGAGGCAGGGTCTTGCTCTAGCCCAGGCTGACCTGGAATTCACTATCTAGTCTTAGGCTGCTCATGGCGATCCTCCTGCTTCTGCCTCCTGAGTACTGGGATAAAAGGTGTGTGTCACCATGCCTGGCTCCATGTAGATTATTGTTAATTTCTTCCTTTTCACAAGTCTTCAGTCATCTTCTAGTGTTCAGGGCATATATGCATATGTACACAATATTTTCTGAGTCAAGTTTTAGGGGGTCTGCATACTTGTTCATTACCTTCTGAAAAGGTTATATAAATTTAGATGTTCATCAGGAACTTGTTGTGGTGCATATTAGGCAGTGACCTTTTCTAATACCTAGTTTTCTCAAATTGACTTTTCCTTTCCTATTTGATAAGTGAAAAATTGTAGCTCATTGTATTTTTATTGTATTTCTTTAATTGTGTTGAGAATATTTCTACATTTTTGTTGGCCATGTGTTCATACTCCTTTTCCATTTTTTTTTTTAATCTGGATTTCTTGCCTTCTCACCAACTTCTAAGAAGTTAGTACTTTTCAATAAAACAAATTAAAAATAAAAACAATAAAATAAAATCAATAAAAACAAATTAGGCATTTTTGTATGTATTTGCCAAATGATTATATTTTTGGACATGATTTGTATGATTTTTTTTTTTTTTTTTCTTTTTGAGGTAGGGTTTCACTCCAGCCCAGGTAGACCTGGCATTCACTATGTAGTTTCAGGCTGGTCTCAAACTCACAGCGATCCTCCTACCTCAGCCTCTTGAGTGCTGAGATTGAAGGTGTGCACCACCCCACCCAACTATGTGTGTGTGTGTGTTTTACAAGTATGAGTTTCATATTTGTATGTAATCAAATTGGCATTATTTTCCTAGGTAGCTTATAGCTGTTTTGTCCTTTAGCGTTTGCAGAAGCAAAACTATATTCTTTTTGTGTTTTCACTTTTCCCCCACATAAAACTTCTTGATGCCAGCCCTGTACACCTTCAAGGCATGATATCTGTTTGGAAGGTTTTGCAAGCTAAAATTCCTTCACTAATTTGGAGAATCTAGGGTTGCCACGATTCTGGGTTGGATGTCATATTTCTGAGTTCTCTGATACGCTGCTTTGCATCCCATCAGACTTTTAGAACTGCAAACTCCAAGGGATAAGGTTATCATAGTAGTATCCATTTCCCAAAGACAAGAACGGCTCATCCCTGCTGCTGCTGCTAGGTGTAATTGCAAACAACCATGGGGGGCTGGAGAGATGGCTCTGTAGTTAAGTGCTTGCCTATAAAACCTAATGACTTGAATTCAATTAGAGAGCAGTTGGTTTCGCCCATAACAGGCATGCCACTCTTAAACCTGTTGGCTCATTTGGCTTAGCTGACTAAACATAAGGCTTTGAGTGTCCACTGTCACTTACCACCACTGATGACTTCTCTCTCCATAGGGGTGCATGCAGCATAGCTTTTTTTTTTCAGCTTTCTCTCAGCTGGCCTACAGCGGGGAGGTTTTCAGCTCAGCTCCAGCTTGGTTTCTCAGTGACTGCAGCCCAAGCATGTGGAGTCTTCAGCAGTAAGGTCTTAGCATCTATTCCTGGTGGGAAACAAGAGCCTTGGTGATAGCCTGTAGTGTTTGGGGAGCATCAGGGACCTCTCTGGCCAACAACTCACTGGAAGGTATCCCAACCTTAGCAATGAAATTTTTCTGGTAACAATCTTTGGCTTCTAGGTGTGCCATTATCCAAAAGAGTAGATTTCCATATGGCTTATTCATAACATCTGAAATTTTGATTAACCCTTTCCCCGTCCTTCCTTTACTCAATCTCTTCCCCTGACCTCACTAGGCCATTCCACTCCCAGTGATCTGTTCTACTTACGTATATACGATACCCTCCCCTAAGTCCTCCCCTCTCCTCCCTCCCTTACAGCCTCTTTCTAGCTTACTGGCCTCTGCTACTGAGTTTTGTTCCAACTCACACAGAAGACTAAACATTTGTAGCTAGGATCCACATATGAGAGAGAACATGTGATGTTTGGCTTTCTGGGCCTGGGTTACTTCACTTAGTATAATCCTTTCCAGATCCACCCATTTCCCTGCAAATTTCATATTTCTTTACCGCTGAGTAGAGCTCCATTGTGTAAATGCGCCACATCTTCATTATCCACTCATCAGTTGAGGAACATCTAGGTTGGTTCCATTTCTTAGCTACTGTGAATAGAGCGGCAGCAAACACGATTGTGCAAGTGTCTCTAAGGTAGTGAGAAGAGTCCGTAGGATACGTAGGAGTGGTATAGCTGGGTCAGATAGTAAATTAATATTTAGCTGAGTCAGGAACCTTCACACTGATTTCCACACTGGCTGTACCAGTTCACATTCCCACCAACAGTGTAGAAAGGTTCCTCTTTTTTTCCCACATCCTTGCTAGCATTTATTGTGATTTGTTTTCTTTATGGTAGCCATTCTGACAGGAGTGAGATGGAATCTCAAAATAGATTTAATTTGCATTTCCCTGATAGATTGAATTTTAATTTTAGGGTTTTACATTGACCGTGGTTACATTCACACTGTAGGTTTTGTTCTATTATTCTAGCCTATTAAAATCATAAGATTTTAAGCTATTCATCCCAAATTTGTGTCAATTTTAGGTGGGTGGGTTGAAATGAGAAATTGCAGATTGTCAAAGCTATCCCTTAGTATGTCATTTGGCTAGCAATACTGCTAATAGGCTTAGTGTCGTAAGAATGCTTTCAGCGAAGTCTTACATTGATTTGCCAACCGTTGCTCTTTCCCTTACTCCACCACTTAGCTGTTCCTTACATTTGTTACTTAGCCATCTAACAAGTGAAAGGCATTTGTCTTTGAAACCTCAAATAAATGAAATCGTTCCTGGCGTTAGTCAGCTTTCCTTTGCTGGGAGAAAAGCTCCGAAGGAAAACAAAGTAGCAAAGGTTTGTTGCACATGGTCCGGGGGTCCCAGTGTGTCAGGGCTTGGTGTTGTGGAGATGAGCTGCTCATCCAGCAAGAAAGAATCCTGGACTCGGGTTTCGTCCAGTCCTTTAGCATTTGTTATTCCTTCCCTTTGGGAATGTTTGCCCTCTGATGTCTTAACTGTGGTGCATTGGAAGTATGTAATTTGTTTTTTGACTTTAGAGAAGCTCACAGTTAATAGTTACCTTGAGTCTCAGGAAAGTTTGAACTTGGACTTTTGAGGAATGTTGGAGACTTTCGGAGATGGGCTAAATGCATTTTGTAATCTGAGATATAGTGCGAGGAAGGGCCTCGTGACAAGATTTACTTTCTAGAGGCACATCCCCAGTGACGCTCCTCCATGTAGCCCCACCTCTTCAAGTTCGCACTGTTCCCAGTACTCTTCAGTACATGAGCCATGGAGGGGTCCATTTCAGATCAAAACCATTAAAAAACAGACGCTGCAAACGGACTCCACACGCATGGCACTTTGTGTACGTGATTTTATATGGCTATTGGTGAATTGAACCTGGGCCAGCTGACTTTGCAATCCAGTGGTTTTAATCACTGAGTCATTTCCCCAGCAAAAAGGCCCTAGTGTACCTGCCCATTCTCTGTCTCTATCTCGCTCTGTCTGCTTGGAAATAAATTTTCAAAATTTGAAAAAAAATTTAAGGGCTGGAGAGATGGTTTGGCAGTTACGGTGCTTGTCTGTGAAGCCTAAGGACCCAGGTTTGATTTCACAGAACCCATGTGAACCAGATGCATAAGGTGGCACATTTTTTACAGAAAAAGGGAATGAAATGTGGATATGATATTTGTCTAAAGTCCACCCTAAAGAGTCATTGCTAAGAGCTAACCTTGATCTGTCAAATCCAATACGAATCTTTTCACTATACAGAACTCATTTGACTCACCTCACTTGCTTCTTTTACTCCTGTGTCATGTGTCTCTTACTTTACTAAGATCAATTTTGTCACTATTTATTCAAAGAAACTGGCTGATTTGTACACTTTAAGTTTTGCTTTTTCTACTTTGAAAGTCCTCTTAAGCCCTTTCTAGTTGCTAATGCTTTTCAGCTCTAAGGTCCATTTCAAAGACAAGCAGCTAGAAAATACTTTCTTAACTAACCTGAGGTCAGACCTTTTCTTTTTTGCCTGAATTTCTCTCATGTTTAATTTCTATATTACAAATTTGTCATGTAGCTATATGTGCCATCCTATAAATGATCATCTCAATAGATGCAGAAAAGGTCTTCAACAAAATTCAGCATCCCTTCATGATCAAAACACTGAAGAAGGGCTAGAGGGATGGCTCAATGGATAAGGCATTTGCCTGCAAAGCCAAAAGACCCAGGTTCGATTCCCCAGGACCCACGTTAGACAGATGCACAAGGGGGCACACACGTCTGGAATTCGTTTGCAGTGGCTGGAGGCCCTGGCACACCCATTCTCTTTCTCTGTCAAATAAATAAATAAATAAAATATTTTAAAAACACTGGAGAAGACAGGGATGGTGGGGGGAAGCATATATCAACATGATAAAGGCAATCTACAATAGACCTAAAGCCTGTAATACTGAATGGGGAAAAGCTGGAAGTATTTCCATTAAGATCTGGAACCAGGCAGGGGTGCCCACTGTCGCCACTGCTTTCCAACACAGTACTTGAAATCTTAATTTAAGCAGTAAGACAAGTGAAGGAAATAATGGGAATACAGACTGGGGAGGGAGAAGTCAAATTAGCCCTGTTGGCAGAATGAATCTGAATTCTTTTTGTCTACGTGTGTCAGAAGACCGTCAGCTATGCCCACACTAGCGCCTAGCGCATAGTAGGAAGGAATAAGTGAGCAAACATTCTGCAATCATGACCCCTTGTGTCCATGTCTGTTCATTTCTCTGTACTTTGCAGATTAGAAATATGGGACTAGGCAGTTCTGGATTAAACTGGTTGGGTGAGAGCGAAAAAGAGTGATCTCCAGTGGAGGCAGAGGAGTGACAGTTGAAGACCCGCCTCAGCTACATAGCAAGTCCCAGGCAGCCAGGCTGGGCTATGTGAGACCCTGCTGAGAGACACCGAGAGAAAATTGACTTTGATATCCCAACCAGGCAGGCGGAGCCAGCCCTCAGGGAGGTTTTCAGTTTGGAAGGCGCCACTGCTAGTGAGAGACAGCTCTGTCCTGAACGGCACCCGGCGCTCCTCCCGCCTCCCAACTCAGAGGGCTGAGAAGTGCTTTTCAGTGAGACCGAGAAAGAAAGAAGGCTAAATAGCCCTCTTCACAGACAACATGGTTCTCTACATAAGAGAACCAGAAAACTCCACCAAAAAACTAAAATTGGTAAATGCTTTCAGCAAAGTGGCAGGCTATAAAATCAGCACACAAAAATCACTAGCCTTCCCTCCCTTCCCCTTCTCTTTCTCTCTTTCTCTTTCTTTCTTTCTTTCTTCTTTTTTTATTTTTTTTTAATTTTTTATTTATTTATTTATTTGAGAGGGACAGACACAGAGAGAAAGACAGATAGAGGGAGAGAGAGAGAATGGGCGCGCCAGGGCTTCCAGCCTCTGCAAACGAACTCCAGACGCGTGCGCCCCCTTGTGCATCTGGCTAACGTGGGACCTGGGGAACCAAGCCTCGAACCGGGGTCCTTAGGCTTCACAGGCAAGCACTTAACCGCTAAGCCATCTCTCCAGCCCCTTTCTTCTTTTTTAAATGTATATATATATATTTGTAAAATTTTATTTGTTTTCAAGCAGAGAGAGACAGAGACTAAAGCGAACTCCAGATGCATGCACCACCGTGTGCATCGGGCTTTATGTGGGTACTGGGGAATTAACCCCGAGACAGTAAGCTTTGTAGGCAAGTGCCTCAACCACTGAACCATTTCTCTGGCCCAGTTTCTCTTTTCTTCTCTCTCTCTCTCTTTTTTTTTTTTCTTTCTTTTGCTTGTTTTCTCAACATTTTTACCTTAGAAAGGAGCTTGTTCAACTTATTTCTAGTCATAGATAAGAAGCAAAAATTGATTGGGGCAGGGGGAACTGCTGCGGAGATGGCTCAGCAGTTAAAGGTACTTGTTTACTTAAAAGCCTGGCAGCCCACGTTTGGTTCCTAGTACCCATGTCAAGCCAGATGCACAAAGTGGTGCCTGCATCTGAAATTTGTCTTGCAGAAGCATGAGGCCCTGGTGCACCCATTTCCTCTCTCCCACTCTTCCCTACCTCCTCCCCCTTGCAAGTAAATAATAAAAACGGATGGAGATAGATGCTGACAGGTAGGCTGCAGCCAGGGCCATCAGGCCTAGACTAGAGAGAAGAGATGTTGGAGGTGGGGGAGGAGAGGAAAATGTGGACCCGGAAAACGAATAGATGAGGTTACGGTCAATGAATAATTATTAGGGAGCCGTTGACTTTATTTATTGATGGTAACTTTAATGTGAGACAGTGTGTGTGTGTGTGTGTGTGTGTGTGATGTCCAGGTTACTCAAGTTTCACCAGAGTGGTAAAAAGCGATGCATGTTTTCTAAACATTTCTCATTTTGCAAGCTGCAGTAGGGAGTATCATAGATAGGACACAGCTGTGTTCCGTCAAAGCGTTACAAAGTAGAGCAGCAGGTGGCTACCATTGCTTTCTCACCCCTGTGTCGGTGAGAGTACCTTGTCTATGGATGGGAAGAGTTCCTTACGTGGAGGGAGGGAGAGAGGGGCAGAGAGAGAGAGAAAGAGAGAGAGAGAGAGAGGGGGGGGGGGGGAGGGAGGGAGGGAGGGAGGGTTTCCTGAGCTCTGTTGTACCATGACCTCACATCTCTCTATTTTTTTGTTCTTTTTGAAGTAGGGTCTCACACTAGCCCAGTCTGACATGGAATTTACTCTGTAGCCCAGACTGACCTTAATCTTACAGTGATCCTCCTGTATGTTAGGATTAAAAGCATATGCCAGTACACCCCACCTAACCTCACATCTTAAATAGAGTTCTCTCTTTGCCTGAAATGCAGTTTTCATATTTAATTCAAAAAACTACAAGCAGAATCCTGTATTTGATCTTCACACTGTCACATAACTGTTAAATCCACATCCTTTCTTCTTTCCCTATAGCAGTTATTGACATACAAGAAATGCTCAGAAAATGCTGCAATTGAGATCGTGCACTGGAATCTGATGACTGAGATCACAGGGAGCATCTGCTTGTGCAGATAGACTTAAGTCTGTCTCAAGTTTCATCCACTTAGTCGTCAGCAGTGATTCTCAACTTAGATTTTTTGCTACAGTTTACCAAATAGCTGTTCTTCACAAGAACGGGGTGTGGATAGCGTTTCTTCCTCTTTCCTCTTTCGTTCCAGTTTCTTTCTCTGCACTGATTTTGGGTTCATGTCCTTTTGCTGCTAAATATGGATATTCACTTGCTTATTCATTCATATATTTGTTCATGCATGCATTCATTCATTCCGAAGTATGGTTTCACCATAGTCCAGACTGATCTGGAACTCATTCTGTAGCTCCAGGCTGGCCTCCATCTCATGGCAATCTTCCTACCTCAGCCTCCCAGCTGCTGGGACTAAAGGCGTGCCCCTCCACACTTCGCTCAAAATGGGCATTTAAACAGAACTTTTAATCAGCTTGGGATTATGATAACTCATTAGTGTAGATTCTTTTTTTTTTTCCCCAATTCATTATAGAATACAAATGTCCGTTCTAACTTTAGACTGTTAACTAAACAAAATGGATATTGGAAACATTTTGAAGAATACCTAGTCCAAACTTTCATATTACAGTAGAAGAAATCGAAGCCTAAACAGTTAAGTGACTTGCACACACCAGTTAGCAGTAGAATGGGAGCTGGAAGTCCAAGTAGACACTGTCACGCCGTCTCTCCTGGCAGCATAGGGAGCTCGGATCTTCAGCGTAGAGAATAGGAAATGTTACGGTAGGTGATGCCTTCAAAATGCACAGTAATCAATGTGAGCCTTATGACTGGGAATCTTAATAGTGTTGGTATTATTAATTTTTAATATGGATTTGCTAGTAAAGTGTTTTAGACTTACTTTTACAGTCATGTCTATATTCAAAAGTAACTTTTGTGTAATTACAATTAAGCACATGATTTTTCAATTTGAGTAGGTTTATATAGAGAGAGGTTACTCTTGATTTGCATACTTAAGATCAGTTTCTAATCTCTTTTTTCAATGATCTTTTTCAGAAAGATGAAGTCTACCTTAACCTGGTGCTGGACTATGTTCCGGAAACAGTGTACAGAGTTGCCAGACACTATAGTCGAGCCAAGCAGACGCTCCCTGTGATCTATGTCAAGGTACGTAGCCAGAGCAGAGCTTCCCAGCCTGCAGAACGCCCAGTGTGGGCCCAGGGGAGCAGAAAACTCTCGATTCTGCTTGATTTTTGTTCATGGTTCTGTGTATGTGTGTGTGTGTTGCTGTACACGTGTGTGTCCCCATGCAGTGCTGCATGAGCCCGCCAGTGTGGGGTGACTCTCCTGTGCTGCGTGAACTCGCCAGTGTGGGGTGACTCTCCTGTGCTGCATGAGCCCGCCAGTGTGGGGTGACTCTCCTGTGCTGCATGAGCCCGCCAGTGTGGGGTGACTCTCCTGTGCTGCATGAGCCCGCCAGTGTGGGGTGACTCTCCTGTGCTGCATGAGCCCGCCAGTGTGGGGTGACTCTCCTGTGCTGCATGAGCCCGCCAGTGTGGGGTGACTCTCCTGTGCTGCATGAGCCCGCCAGTGTGGGGTGACTCTCCTGTGCTGCATGAACTCGCCAGTGTGGGGTACGCTCTCCTGTGCTGCATGAACTCGCCAGTGTGGGGTACACTCTCCTGTGCTGCATGAACTCGCCAGTGTGGGGTGACTCTCCTGTGCTGCATGAGCTTGCCAGTGTGGGGTGCCCTCTCCTGTGCTGCATGAACTCGCCAGTGTGGGGTGACTCTCCTGTGCTGCATGAGCTTGCCAGTGTGGGGTGACTCTCCTGTGCTGCATGAACTCGCCAGTGTGGGGTGACTCTCCTGTGCTGCATGAGCTTGCCAGTGTGGGGTGCCCTCTCCTGTGCTGCATGAACTCGCCAGTGTGGGGTGACTCTCCTGTGCTGCGTGAGTGGAACATTGGGTGTCCTGCTGCATTGTTCTTCCACTTAACCCTATTTTTGTTTTTATTATTAACCCTATTCTTATTGGAGCCAGAGTCTCTTGCTCTCTTTTTTTTTTTTAAACAATTATTTATTTATTTATGGGAGAGAGAGAATGGGCACACCCGGGCCTCGAGCCACTCTAAATGGACTCCAGACACAAGCGCCACCTTGTGCATCTGCCTTATATGGGTCCTGGGGAATCGAACCTGGGTCCTTAGGCTTTGCAGTCAAGCGCCTTAACCACTAGGCCATTTCTCCAGCCCCACAGTCTCTTACTGATCCAGGCTTGCCTTTTCTTTCTCATGAGCTCCAGCAGTTTTGGGGTCTCTGTTCCCCTACAGGGCTAGGGTTGCAGACACACTTTCTGTGCCCCGCTACTTGTGCAGATTCTGGCTGTCAGCTGAATTAGCCCCTCAGGCCTCCTAAGGCCTTTATTGCTTGCACAGGAAGTGCTCTTAGCTACTGAGCCATCTCCCTAGCCTGTTTTGCTAAATTCTTCGACAATTTTGCAGTGCAGTCTTCATTTTAAAAACCTTCAGGGCTGGAGAGATGGCTTAGCGGTTAAGCGCTTGCCTGTGAAGCCTAAGGGCTCGGTTCCCCAGGTCCCACGTTAGCCAGATGCACAAGGGGGCGCACGCGTCTGGAGTTCGTTTGCAGAGGCTGGAAGCCCTGGTGCGCCCATTCTCTCTCTCTCCCTCTATCTGTCTTTCTCTCTGTGTCTGTCTCTCTCAAATAAATAAATAAATAATTAATTAAAAAAAAAAGAAAAACCTTCATTGCACGTATTTTTGAGGTCTGGAGAGATGGTTTAGTGGTTAAGCGCTTGCCTATGAGCCTAAGGACCCCGGTTTGAGGCTTGATTCCCCAGGACCCATGTTAGCCAGATGCACAAGAGGGCGCACGCGTCTGGAGTTCGTTTGCAGTGGCTGGAGGCCCTGGCGCGCCCATTCTCTCTCTCTCTCTGCCTCTTTCTCTCTCTGTCTGTTGCTCTCAAATAAATAAATAAAAATAAACAAAAAAAAATTTAAAGATACTTTGACAAGGTGTAGTGAATTTTTTCATAGCTAATAGATTTAATTCTGACAGCCATAGCACCTTTCATTTTTTTTAACCTTTTTTTTCTTTTTCTCCCTCTCCACTTTTAATTTCTTGTCTTGTCTTTCTTTCTTTTCTTTTTCTTTTTTTCCAAGGTAGGGTCTCACTGTAGCTCAGGATGTCCTGGAATTCACTATGTAATCTCAGTGGGGTGGCCTCAAACTCATGGCCATCTCCCACTTCTGCCTCCCAGGTGCTGGGATTAAAGGTGTAAGCTACCACGTCCAGCTTCCCCACTGCTTTTTAACATGAGATAGCCAAATGATTTTCTGTTCAAATAATCTCTGCAGATTCTATTATGATGCCAGGATATTTTCTTAGCTTTTGTTTTGTGTGTGTGTGTGTGTGTGTGTGTGTGTGTGTGTGTGTGGTATGCATGCAGAGGTAAGGGATTGACAGGCCTGTTCCTTGATCGCTCTCCTCTTCACTGCGCTGAGCCCCCAGGACCCCTCACTAGAGGCCAGAGCTCACGGACCGCTAGTCTAGCCCCAGCATTCCCTGTTTCTGCCTGTTCTCTTTGGGGTCACAGGCAGCTGCCACACCCACCCACCTGCCACTTACGTGGGTGCTGGGGACCCTAACTCCAAACTCCAGTTATCACATTTGTGCAGCAAGTGCTCCACCGAGGAAGCCACTGCCCCGTCCCAGAACGTTTGCTTTCTGTGGCTACTCCGATCGTTTGTTGTTGTCGTCAGAGATTTTAAATACAGGGAATATAAAACAGTGAACCCATGGTGCAGCTGCAGTTATTACTTCATAACCAACTCGATCTCATCAGTATCAACCTCTGCTCTGTATGCCCTGTATTTCTTTTGTAGCAAATTGCAGCAACTATTTTCAAATGTCATTATACAGCAGACCTGTATAAAAGTCAGGGATTTCGTACTTAATAGGACTTATTATACCTTTGCAAATTAGTAAGAGTTTGTTAATTTCATTAAATTTTTATGTTCCCATGTGTTGTAACTTGAAAAAGTAATTCATTTGAATTGTCATCCAGTTAAGTCATTGCATATTGTGACTGGCTGATGTGCCTTTGACGTTTCTTTTAATCTGTAGGTTTGTGTTCTCTCTTTTACTTTGCTGAAAAAATGAGTTCATTTGTTGGTCTAGGTTTTGCTGATCATATTTCTTTCTTTCTTTTTTTTTTAATTTTATTTATTTGAGAGCGACAGACACAGAGAGAAAGACAGATAGAGGGAGAGAGAGAGAATGGGCGCGCCAGGGCTTCCAGCCTCTGCAAACGAACTCCAGACACGTGTGCCCCCCTGTGCATCTGGCTAACGTGGGACCTGGGGAACCGAGCCTCGAACCGGGGTCCTTAGGCTTCACAGGCAAGCGCTTAACTGCTAAGCCATCTCTCCAGCCCTGATCATATTTCTTTTTTTTTTTTTTTATAAATTTTTTTTTAAATTTATTTATTTATTTATTTGAGAGTGACAGACACAGAGAGAAAGACAGGTAGAGGGAGAGAGAGAGAATGGGCGCGCCAGGGCTTCCAGCCTCTGCAAACGAACTCCAGATGCATGCGCCCCCTTGTGCATCTGGCTAACGTGGGACCTGGGGAACCAAGCCTTGAACTGGGGTCCTTAGGCTTCACAGGCAAGCGCTTAACCACTAAGCCATCTCTCCAGCCCTGATCATATTTCTTTAGTGGTATTAGCATGTACTGACAAGTAATTGATAATACATTGTTGGTAGGAGTCAAGTCTAATTCAAATGTGATGTGATTCCTTAAGGAAGAAAATACTGTCTTTCATGATGTTGTTGATAGTTAGTGACCATTGCATAAAATTCATTAATTTGTCAAGGGTTGTAAAATATTGTTTGGGGGTGCTGGAGAGGTGGCTTAGTGGTAAAGGCATTTGCCTGCAAAGCTAAGGACCCTGGTTCGATTCCCCTGGACCCACATAAGCCAGATATGTACATTTGGAGTTCGTATACGGGGTCTAGACACCCTGGTGTGCCCATTCTCTGTCCCCTCTCTGCCTCTTTAATCTCTCTCTCAAATAAATAAATAAAATTATAAAAAATACTGATTTGCACGTGAGTTTGAAGCAAGGTCTAGTATGGGTCAGGATGACCTGGAACTCACTCTGTAGCCTAAGCTGCCCTCAAATTCTTGGCAATCCTCCTTCCTCTCTCATCTGGGGTTAAAAGTGTGCCACTACATCTGACTTAAATGTCGACATTTTAACATTATTTTTGTTATAAGATGGAATACTTCCATGAAATTTCCCTGTTAACTCTTTATATCTCAAGGATATCTTCTTTAAATTTTTTTACTTGAGAAACATTTATATGAAAAGTTTTTATTGCTCCTCACGTGTATAGCTATAGAAAATATGTACACAAACACTGATAATTACAAAAATGTATTTTAAAATAACTCTTTAGTATATGTATGCTTTTAACTTTTTTTTTTTAAGGTAGGGTTTCACTCTAGCTCATGCTGACCTGGAATTAACTACATGGTCTCAGGGTGGCCTCAGATTCACAGCTGTCCTCCTGCCTCTGCCTCCCAAGGACCAGGATTAAAGGTGTGCACAACCACACCTGGCTTACTTTAACATTTTTATACATGAAAGCAAATTTGCATCCTAAGAAGATATATGTGCCCCCCCTTTTTTTTTAGAAAAAATTCAATCTAGGTTGAATATTTGATAGTTCATAATATAGAGCACCTTCAACATTTTTCATTTCATAATTATTAATACTGAGAATGCCACTTTACATAAATGTGTATTACAATATGACAAAAGTTTGCTAAGGGCTATTTTATTTTATTAATTTTTTTTGTTTATATTATTTATTTGAGATTGACAGACAGAGAGAGAAAGAGAGAGAGAATGGGCGCGCCAGGGCCTCCGGCCACTGCAAACGAACTCCAGATGTGTGCACCCCCTTGTGCATCTGCCTAACGTGGGTCCTGGGGAACCGTGCCTCGAACCAGGGTCCTTAGGCTTCACAGGCAAGCGCTTAACCCACTAAGCCATCTCTCCAGCCCTAAGGGCTATTTTAGAAATTGTGGGAAATTCTCTTGTTAAGCCAAAATTCATTATAGGATTTTTTGGGGGTGGTATTCAAGGTAGGGTCTCACTCTAGCCCAGGCTCACCTGTAATTCACTATGTAGTTTCAAAGTGACTTTGAACTCACAGTGATCTTCTGACCTCTGCCTCCCAAGTGTTGGGATTAAAGGCATGTGCTACCATGCCTGGCATCCCGATTTTTTTTTTTTTTAACGAAACTCAAGCCAGCAACTCAAAGCAGCAATTTTTAAAATCAAACATTCTAGGGCTGGAGAGATGGCTTAGCAGTTAAGGGTGCTTGCCTAAGAAGCCTAAGGATCCAAATTTCATTCCCTGGTACCCACGTAAACCAGATGCACAAGGTAGTGCATGCTCATGGAGTTCCTTTGTAGTGGCTGGCGGCCTGGACTCACCCATTCTCCCTCCTTCCTCTCTCATAAATAAATAAATATTTGCAATCAAACATTCTGTCACAGTACAGTCCAAAGATAAACTAATTTAGTACATGCTAAGGAAGCACAGTAGAGGAATGTGAACAGTTTGTTTCCTGTGAGTAAACCATTGTGTTTCGGTAAGAGCAGAGAACTGTGATGCGCAGTGAAGACAAGTTAGTGACGCAGCCGAGGTTCACATAGAGGTGGTGCTTCAGGCAGTTCTCATTGGTGCTGCTTGGCTTGACTGTATGCTCTCTGAAACGTGAACGTGTTCCATGTTCAGAACCAAGACTATAGTGAAGTCAGTCACTACACCATTAGCTAGCCTGACAGAAGCATCTGGGGTGTGTTACCTACTTAATGTTTGGGCGTCTCATATTCAGAAACCATTTTTTAAGTTGTTTACTTATTTGAGAAAGTCAGAGAGAGAAACAGACAGACAGAATGGGCGCGCCAGGGCCTCCAGCCACTGAAAACCATCTCCCGATGCGTGAACCCCCTTGTGCATCTGGCTTACGTGGGTCTTGGGGAATCAAACCTAGGTCCTTTGGCTTTCCAGGCAAACAAAAACCTTAACCACTAGGCCATCTCTCTCTCCAGCCCTCAGAAAACTTTTATTAGTGCCATTTTTTTTGTCACCACCCAAATCCGGTTATGTGATTGCATAAAGGGTTGTGGCCCACAGTTTACGAAGCTGAGCCCTAAGGTACAGTTTATATAATATGGCAAGGTACATAGTTTTATTTATTAAAATGTATAGTTAATTCATTCCACAGCATCCTTCATAAATGAGCCTTTAGGAGTTCTCTTGATTGTATACTTTAAAGTATCAGCCATGAGTTTTCATACTATTTGATAGCTTTCTTGCTTTTTGGAAAGTAGGATTCCAGGTTCATCTTAATTCCTTCCTTCCTTCTTTCCTTCCTTTCTCCCTCCCTCCCTCCCTCCCTTCTTTCCTCTGTCCCTTCCCTGTCCAAACTTGCTGTTATTTTTTTAAATTTTTAATTTTATTTATTTATTAGAGACAGATAGATTCTAGACACTGCAAACAAACTCCAGAAGCATGCATCACCAAATGCCTCTGGCTTACATGGGACCTGGAGAATTGAATTTGGCTCCTTAGGCTTTGCAGGCATGCCTTAACCACTAAGCCATCTCTCCAGCCCCCTTTTTGAGTTTTCAAGGGTTTCATTCTAGCCCAGGCTGACCTGGAATTCACTTTGTAGTTTCAGGGTGGCCTCGAACTCATGGTGATTCAGTGCTGGGATTTAAGGCTGCACCACCACGCTCTTTTCTTAATACATTTCTTTCTCATACTTGGAAGCACCTTTTTTCTTTGAGGAGACTTTATTGTTTTAGTGGAAAATGGTGTTTCAAGGCCATTATTTGGATGCTGGGGGTCATAATTATCACAGCTTGGTTATTGTGTCTGGATCTTTTGTAAGTACTTTTTTACAAAGCTCTAATATGTAATGTATTTAATGATAAATACACCAAAAGTTCATTTGGTACTTGCAATTAAAATTGAGGGAATTTTACCTTAACTCTGACAATCTCACATCTCTTATTTCTTTTCACTTTCTCAGAATTCCATTTCTCATGACAGCAGTGTGATCACTAACTTACTGTATTCTATATTTGACGTAGAACTGTTAAAGTAACAATAATGCTGACAATTATCTAGATTAAGGCATGGGCCAGAGGAGAGGGGAGTCACTGATTGAGGGATGGGAGCATACACAACTCCCCTCACTGAGATCTCACCTAACTCACTGTATGAACAAACCTTTGGTTTTTTTTGAGAGGTAGGCTCTCACTCTAGCTCAGGCTGACTTGGAATTCACTATGTGGTCTCAGGCTGGCCTTGAATGCCCACCTTGAGTGTTCACCTGTCTCAGCCTCCCAAGTGCTAGGATTAAGGGTGTGTGCTACCATGCCTGGCTTGGGAAAAAGAAAACAGAAAAAATGAAAAAGAAAAAAAAAATAGAACATCAGCCTTGAGGTAAACAGAATGTTTACGGTATTACATTCAGTTAAACTGTTTAATTTTTTTTTTAATTTATTTAAGAGAGAGGTAGAGAATGGGCATGCTAGGGCCTCTTGCCGCTGCAAACAAACTCCATGCATCACTCTGTGCATCTGGTTTTTACATGGGCACTGGGGAATTGAACCAGGCTGTTGGGCTTTTGCAAGAAAGTGCCTTTTTTATCACCAAGTCATCTGTCCAGCCCAGTTTATCTTTTTGACAGGGATGATTCATTTTTTTAAAAAAATCTGGGCCAAGGGAGGTGGCACACACCTTTAATCCCAGCCCTCAAGAGGGTGAGGCTGAGGTAGGAGAGTCGCCCTGAGTTTGAGGCTACCCTGGAGCTACAGAGTGGGTTCCAGGTCAGCGTGGCCTGCAGTGAAACCCTGCATGGCAGGGAGAGGGGACACAAAGCAAAACAAAATCTCTTGAAGGCTAGGGACATGGCTCAGCTTGCTGGCAAAGCCTGTGGGCCAGGTTCAATTCCCTGGTACCTGCCCAAAGCCAGGCACACAGGGGTGCATAGCATGAGACTTTGCACTTTGGAGCTCCCTACCTCCCTTTCTCATCCCCTCCCCTCCCTCCTGCTGTAAATAAAAGATGTTCTTTTTCTTTTCAAATTTTTTTTATTAATAACTTCCATGATTATAAAAAAATATCCCATGGCAATGGCCCTCCCCCACTTTCCCCTTTGAAACTCCATTCTCCATCATATCCCCTCCCCTTCTCAATCAGTCTCTCTCTTATTTTGACGTCATCATCTTTTCCTCCCATTATGATGGTCTTGTGTAGGTAATGTCAGGCACTGTGAGGTCATGGATATCCAGGCCATTTTGTGTCTGCGGGGAGCACGTTGTAAGGAGTCCTTTGTAAAGGAGTTCCTTCCTTTGGCTCTTACATTCTTTCCAGCACCTCTTACGATTAAATTACCTCTTATGATGATGTCATTAGTTAGCTAGGCATCTGATTTTATTGCTTACTTGTTTTGTGTGTTTATATGCACGAGTGTGGCACATGTGTGTTTGGTTACATGGGGGGGTGAAGAGTTAATGTTGGATATCTTCTTGATTGCTCTGTCCCTTATTGGCTAGGATGGGTTCTCTCACTGAATCTGGAGCTCCTCAATTCAGCTAGACCAGTTAGTCAGTGGGCCCCAGGAGTTCCCTGTGTCCACTACCCTAGCACTGGGATTGTGGGCATGCACCACCACACCCAATCCCAGCACATGGATTGGGGGATCCAAACTCAGGTTTTCAAGATTGCTGGGCCGTCCCCTAGCCAAGGGATAATAAATCACATAGAAACAATGGTGTGTGGTGGTTAGTTTAAATTCAAGTAGGAATGTGGGTGCCCAGGCGCCACCATGCCCAGCTTCCTAGCATCTTTTAAAGCGACATTTAGTACTTACTTGTTTCTAAAAGGTACTAATAGTAACGGTGGGGATGCTAGTACAATGTTACTAACATCGTAGTGGCCAGCTGTGTAGATTAGAGTACTGATGTTGCTGGATATATGCTTATAGCCTGCATTACTAGAAAGAATAGTGAACTTAAGATCAGAAGACCTGTCTCCTAATTTGAATATCATTACCTACCAGCCATATAGTTTGGGATTATTTTTGCGGGGCAAGAGGTTGAGGTAGGGTCTCACTGTAACCCAGGCTGACCTGGAATTCACTATTTAGTTCCAGGGTGGCCTCGAACTCACACCAATCATACTACCTCTGCCTCCTGAGTGCTAGGCTTGAAGGCGTGCCCCACCACACCTAGCTGTCCTGTTTTAAATAAAACTTCATCTTAGCTTGCTTGAGGTGAGATGTTGGTAAAATAAAGATATAATACATTTTGTACATTTTTAAACTTCGATTTATCTATTTATTGAGAGAAAGACAGACAGTGAGTATGGGCACAGCAGGGCCTGTGCTATTGCAAACAAACCCCAGACACACGGGCCACTTCATGTACCTGATGGCTTTTGTAAAGTTTCTGGGAGGGAAGTTCAGCCTGAGCTAGAGTGAGACCCTACCTCAAAATCCACCCCCACAAAAAATAAAATAAACAAATGAATGAATTCAATAAATAAATGAAGTTGAGCCCAAGACCTTGTGCATATGAGGCAAGTGTTTAAATGCCCTAACTAAGGCGCATCCCCAGCCCATTGTTTTATTTCAGTTTGAGTCAAGAGTCTCTCTAAGTTGCCTAGATACCCTTGAACTTGTAATCCTCCTACCTCAGTCTCCCAAGTTACTGCCACTACAGGTGAGTGCTATCATATCTGGATCCTTTTCCACATCATTAAAAATGGTACAAATACATGGCTAATGATACTTTAATTAATTAATATAGAAAAGACTGAGTACCAACAATCACCGGCATTTCATCTGTTCTTTTCTCAGGACATTGTTTTGTTTTGTGTTTTGGTTTTGGTTTTGGTTTTGGGTTTTTTTTTTTTTGTTTTTTGAGGCAGGGTCTCACTCTGGTCCAGGCTGACCTAGAATTAACTGTCATCTCAGGGTGGCCTTGAACTCATGGCAATCCTCCTACCTCCGCTTCCTGAGTGCTGGGATTAAAGGTGTGCGCCACCATGCCCGGCTCAGGACATTGTTTTATATACTGCTTAGTGATTCTGAATTGTTTGAAACCAAAAGTATTCACTTAATGTTTATTATTTATTCTAGTTGTATATGTATCAGCTGTTCAGAAGTTTAGCCTATATCCATTCCTTTGGAATCTGCCATCGAGATATTAAACCACAGAACCTCTTGTTGGATCCTGATACAGCTGTCTTAAAACTCTGTGACTTTGGAAGGTAAGGTAACTTTCTCCTTTCCCCCTTCCATTTCCTTTACAGGCCCTATACTCATAATATATTCCTTCTACAATGTCAGTCCAAATTCTATTGTCTTCAGGGAGTATAAGCTAATGCAGTTCTTTATGAGGTTAATTGTGCTAATTTTTGTCAGAAATACGTGAGTATGCTCTCTTTCATCTAACAATTTAACTTCTAGGATTAGTTCCTCAGACACATTTACAAAATAATGTATGTAAAGAGATTTTTCATCATAGTATTGTTTATTAATGTCCATTATCCAGAAAATGTCCAAATAACTTATGGCATATATAATACATGCCACCAAAATTAGAAGTTGACCAGCTCTGTGAACTTCACAGTTAACTTCGACTAGGGAGTGAGGTTAAAAATCTAGAAGCAGGGCTGGAGAGATGGCTCGGCAGTTGAGGCGCTTGCCTGCCAAGTCTGACTACCTGAGTTGGATTCCCAAGTACCCATGAAAGCCAGAAGCCGGATGCACAACGTAACACCTATGTCTGGAGTTTGTCTGCAGTATCTAGAGGCCCTAATGCACCCATTTTTTCCCTCTCTCTCCTTGCAAAAAAAATTTAAAATATTTTTTAAAAATCTAGAAGCAAGTTTTTTTTAAAAAAAAAAAACACAAAAACTTTTTTCTCTATTACCTAGTCTCCCTCCCATTTTTAAAAAATTTTTATTTATTTGTTTGAGAGAAAGAGTTGCATGCACCCCTTTGTGCATCTGGTTTACATGGGTCCTGGGAATCAAACCGAGGTCCTTTTGGCTTTGCAAGCAAGTGCCTTAACCACTAAGCCATCTCTCCAGCCCGTCCCTCCCATTTTGCAAATGCTTTAATCATATACTACTATATATATATGTAATAGAACCTCATCCTTTCCATTTTTTATTTATTTATTAGTTATTTATTTATTTTGGTTTTTTTGAGGTAGGGTCTTTGGCCCAGGCTGACCTGGAATTCACTATGTAGTCTCAGGATGGCCTCGAACCCACGGTGATCCTCCTGCCTCTGCCTCTAGAGTGCTGGGATTAAAGGCGTGCGCCACCACGCCCTGCTGTAATAGAACCTCATCCTTTCCGTTTAGTTCTCCGCATCAGGCGCTTCTGACGTAACTTTTTGGAGATGTAGTCATGTCTATTTCCTCCTGTAACAGAGGTTCCCCCGATTCTTCCCCTCTGGTGTTGTCACCTGTAGTAACTTCTCTTCTCTCGATCCCTAAGACTTCTCTACATAACTTGGCTTCTCTCCACTGCATTTTATTTTTCATCCTTGTCATAAATTCTTATTTTTAATCTTAGCACCATATTTTACATATTAACTGATACCTTCTGGTATCTGTATCCTTACCTGTTTGTAAGAGTTTTATGCCAACCTACTTTGCATTGTGAGTTCAAAAATATTTTCCACAGGTTGTAGAGAAATCCTTAACCAAAACAAGCACATCTGCTCTATCAAGTTAATTCTTCACCTCACAGTTATATCCTCTTTCAAACCTTCTCCGTTTTACTATTCCTAATTTAGGATCCTATCCCAGAATCCCCTTCACTTTGCAGTCTAGCTAGGGTGAAAAATACCGAATCAAAACTTTCATTTGCATATTTAAATCAACTACTACTGCTTATTATATTCACTGCCGAAGTCAAGTGAACTTTATAAAGACGGGCTGCGGCACTCTACACAGACCGGAAGGCCCCTGACCAGCAGAGCTCCTGCCCTTACCGTCGTATCACAGCACTCAGGACAGATCATTCTCTTGGGACATACGATAGCTTTGTTCTAATAAATTGGGTGGGGGGGGAGTGGATTTCACTTGTAATGATTGCTTATTTTTTTACAAGCTGGTACAACAAAGTACCTTTTGAAAGTGAATATTTTTCTTTATTTGGGAGAGAGAGAGGCATAGAAAGAAAGAGAGAGAAGGAATGGGAACCTCAGGGCCTCCAGCTCAGCAACAAACACGAGACGCATGTGCCACCTCCTGCATCTGGCTTACATGGGTCCCAGGGATCACACCTGGGTTCTTCGGCTTTGTAGGCACATGCCTTAACAACTAAACCATCTCTCCAGCCCCAGAGTACCGTTTCAGTTTTTAACAAAACATAATTGGTAAGAAGGGCTTGGGAGACACTTAAGATTCCTTGGTAGAAGCTTGCACATAGCTCCAGTAGTTGTTTTGTAGTGATTTTTTTTTTTTTCTTTTGCTATCTATCCTTGCTGGAAAGGAGTTACAAATGGAATAGAACAGGAGGAAGGAGAGACTTAATAGGATGGTATTGTATATATGTCAATAGAAGAATAGATTAATGGGGGTGAAAAGGCCTAAGTGAGGTCAGGGGAAGAGATTGAGAAAGGAAAGGTGGAGGGAAGGTTAATCAAAATCTAAGAAGATATAAATAAGTCATATGGAAACCTACTTTTTGGACAATGGAACACACAGGAACCATAGATTGTCACTAGAATATTTTCAGTGCCAGGGATGGGATACATTCCAGTGACTTGTTGGCTAGGGAGGTCCCTGATGTCCCCAAAACATTACAAACCATTGCCGAGGTCCTCGGTTTCCCACCAGGAATAGATGGTAAGACCTATTGAAGACTGCACATACTTGGGCTGCAAGGCCACTGCAAAATCTTGCTGGAGCTGAGCTGTAAACCTCCTCCTTGTAGACCAGCTGACAGAAAGCTGGAAAAAGCCATGCTGCATGCAGTTCAATGGGATAGAGAGAAATTACCAATGAAGATACTCAACAGTGGACACTGCAAGCCTTATAATTGGCCAGCCAGGCCAAATGAGCCAATGGGTGCAATAGTGGCACGTCTGTTATGGGAGAAACCAACCACCCTTTAATTTGACTGGAGGCCTGCTCCAGGGGAGGGAATACATCCCTGATATTGAAAACTTAAAACAGGGTAGTCATGAGCCCTAGTGGTTGTAACATCTGCTGCTGTCTGGCTAAACGCTTATACTATGCTCACCAAACTTCCCAATGTGCACTTCTTTTAAGAATTAAGGCTACTCTCACTTTTGGTTAGAGAACCTTCTCTTTTCGGATGGCAGTGACCTTGGGATGACTCAGAAGGCATCATGGTGCTGAGAAGTGACAGAAGAGTGCTCAGCACTGAAATATCTCAATCACACCTTCCGTGGCTCAGGGTCCATTGCAGAAGAAGTGGCAGAAAAAATGTAAGAGCCAAAGGAAGGGTAGGACTCCTTATAATGTGCTCCCCTCAGACACAAAATGGCCTGGATATCCGTGACCTCACAGTGCCTGACACTACCTACACAAGACCGTCATAATAAGAGGGAAAGATAATGACATCAAAATAAAAGAGAGGCTGATTGAGAGGGGGAGGGGATATGATGGAGAGTGGAGTTTCAAAGGGGAAAGTGAGGGGGGAAGGGTGGGAATTACCATGGCATATTGTTTACAATTACAGAAGTTGCCAATAAAAAATAAAATAATTAAGAGAGAAAAAATAAAATTAGTTTTATTGACAACTTACATAATTGCAGATAACAGACCATGCTGATTCCCTCCTCCCCTCATTTTCCCCTTCACAACTCCACTGTTCATCATATCCCTTTCCTCTCTCAAGTAGTCCCTCTTTTATTTTGATGTCGTCATCTTTTCTTCCTATGATGATGGTCTTGTGTAGGTAGTGGAGGCACTGTGAGGTCATGGATATTCAGGCCATTTTGTGTCTAGAAGAGGGCATTGTAAGGAGTACTTCTTGTCCTTTAGCTCTTACATTCTTTCTGCCACCTCTTCTGCAATGGACCCTGAACCATAGAAGGTGTGATAGCGATGTCTCAGTGCTGAGCATTCCTCTGTCACTTCTCAGCACTACAGTGACTTTTGAGTCATTCCAGAGGTCACTGCCATCTGAAAAAGAGAAGCTTCTCTAACCCAAAAGTGAGAGTAGCATTAATATATAGGTATGAACACTAAGAGAAGTGCTCTAAGGGCAATTTGATGAGCATAACATATGTGTTTAGGCAGACACCAGCAGGCATTACCCCCCTAGGGTTCATGACTCCCCATCACAGGTTTTCAATATCTGGTAATATTCCCTCCCATGGAGGGGCTTCCAGTCCAATTAAGAAAGCAGTTGGTTTCCCTTTAACAGACGTGCCACTATTGCACCTGTTGGCTCATTTGGCCTGGCTGGCCCAACTTAAGGCTTGCAGTGTCCACTGTTGTTCATCCCCACTGATGACTTCTCTCTCTCCCATGGAGCTGCATGTAACATAGCTAGCTTTTTCCAGCTTTCTGCCAGCTGGTCTACAGTGAGGAGATTTTTAGATCAGCTCTAGTAAGGTTTCTCGGGACCTTGCAGCCCAAGCATGTGGAGTCTTCAGCAATAGGGTCTTACCATCTATTCCTGGTGGGAAACAAAGAGCCTTGGCGATGACTGTTATGTTTTGGGGGCATCAGGGACCTTCTTGGCCAACAACTCGTTGGAAGGTATCCCATCCCTAGCACTGAATTTTTTCTCGTAACAATCTATGGCTTTGAGTGTTACATTGTACAAAAGCAGGTTACCGTATGGCTTATTCATACCCTCTTAGATTTTGATTAACCCTCCCCTCCCCCTTCCTTTACTCAGTCTTTTCCCCTGGCCTAGGCCTTTCCACCCCAGTAATCTGTTCATCCACTTACATATATACAGTATCCCCTTAAGTTCTCCACCCTCCCTTCAGCCCCTTTCTAGCCTATTGTTGTCTGCTACTGAGTTTTATTCCAGCTCGCATACAAGTCCAAACATTTGTAGCTAGGAGCCCCACATGAGAGAGAACATGTGGCACTTGGCTTTCTGGGCCTGAGTGACCTCACTAAACATAATCCTTTCCTGGTCCATCTATTTTCCTGCAAATTTCATTATTTTGTTTTTCTTTACTACCAAATAGAACTCCATTGTATAAATATCCCACATCTTCATTATCCACTCATCAATTGAGGGATTTCTAGGCTGGTTCCATTTCCTAGCTATTGTGAACTAACGCCTGGTACTGATCCCCATTACCCATCCAAGGAAAGAGATTGAGCAAAGTTATTTTTGCTGGATTAAACAAGGCCTAAAAGTAGCTGAGGGGGTAGATGGAGTGTGGGGCCATTACATGGCGCGGGGGCTTTACAACCACTTTTACTCGTATTAGGAGAAAGGTTCCTCCAGCAGGTAATGGGGGGGGGGAGCTACAGGATTTAAAAACTGTCAACATTGCCATTTTAACTATAATGAATTTTCTGTCTGTATAATTGTAATTTAGCAAGTAGTTGCCAAAAATACCATTCATTCATTTGAGGTGGGGTTTGAACACAGGTCCTCACACGTACTTAACAGGTGCTCTACTGTGGAGCTCCACTCCAGGCTCCCATAATGCATTTAAGAAAAATTATTTTATTATTATGATTATTATTTCTTTTAGAGAGAGAGAGAGAACTGGCATGCCAGGGTCTCAGCCACTGCAGTCAAACTCCAGATGCTTGTGCTACCTAATGGGCATGTATGACCTTGGCTTGCCTCACCTTTGTGTATCTGGCTTGCATGGGATCAGGAGAGTCAAACATGGGCCCTTAGGCTTCACAGGCAAGCGCCTTAACCACTAAGCCATCTCTCCAGCCCTAAAATATTGATTAATTATTTATTTTAGAGAGAATGGGCATGCCAGGGCCTCCAGCCACTGCAGACGAACTCCAGACACATGCACCACCTTATGAATCTGCCTTACGTGGCTACCACAGAATCAAACCTGGGTCCTTAGGCTTCGCAGACCAGCACCTTAACCATTAAGCCATCTCCACCTCACTCCCAATGAATTTTTGAAAGTAGGGGGGAAAAATCTGCTATCAGTTATGCTTAAAATTATCTTTATTTTCATTCATGTTTTTACATTTATTCAAGCCATTATTTAATCATTTTATAATGGTTGTTTGATAAAGAAGTAAAGAGAGAGAGAGAGAGAATGGGACACCAGGGCCTCCAGCCACTGCAAACCAACTCCAGATGAATGTAGCCCCTTGTGCATCTGGCTTAAGTTGGTCCTGGAGAGTCGAAACAGGATCTTTTGGCTTTGCAGGCAAACACCTTAACTGCTAAGCCATCTCTCCAGCCCCTGGCTCCCTCATTTTTATCTTTTGTAAGTAGAATTCAGGGAACAGAGAACTAAAGAAATGCAACATCTATCCTTTTATGACTTTTTATGACTTTTAATCTCTCTTTTCCTTAGATGACAGTTGACAATTTTTTTAATTACTATTCTTAGAGCCAGGCGTGGTGGTACATGCCTTTAATACCAGTACTTGGGAAGCTGAGGTAGAAGGATTATTGTGAGTTTGAGGCTGACCTGGGACTACAGAGTGAGTCCCAGTCCATCCTGGGCTAGTGAGACCCTACCTCAAAGAGAACAAAAAAGAGCTATTCTTTATTTATTCATTTGGCAAGAGGAGCATGGAGAGAATGGGTACACCAGGGCTTCCAGCTGCAGCAGACGAAGGTTCCACCTTGTGCATCTGGCTTACATGGGTCCTAGGGAATTGAACCTGGGTCCAAGTGCCTTAACCACTAAGCTATCTCTCCATCCCAAAAGCTACTCTTTTTTTTTTTAAAGCAGTTTGATAAAATTATATAATTCTTCTCTTGTAGATAGTTAGAATTCATATTTTTTTCTCTGTATGTTATACAATTGGAGTGATGCAAAGCTTAGACAAACACTTGGTGTTGGAAATGATAAAAGGGATTTATTCCTGTAAGGCTTAGATTTAAATAAGCTTATTTTTATTTTTATTTTTTCATCAGTGCAAAGCAGCTGGTCCGAGGAGAACCCAATGTTTCATATATCTGTTCTCGGTACTACAGGGCGCCAGAGCTCATCTTTGGAGCCACTGACTACACCTCCAGCATAGGTGAGTGCTCAGCCTGAGTGTAACATCACATTGGTTTTTGTCACTCATCACTAGTGCATGTTTGCACTGCCGTGCAAAAGTGTGCCCTGTAATACTTGTTTTTCTTAAAAGATGAGATGTAAAAATGTATAGAATTTTAAAGTTCTTAACTTTTCGAATTTAAGATACACTTAACTATTCTCTATGATTGTTTCCTATTAGAATTATAAAGGTATTGTTTTGTAGTTGGTTAATACATTTGTTTTCACTTTAAAGTTTCATAAATCCCAAATAGTATATGTTTTAAAAATATTGTATTTATTTATTTATTTATTTGAGAGAGAGAGGAAGAGGCAGAGAGGGAGAATGGGTGCGCCAGGGCCTCTAGTCACTGCATATGAACTCCAGACGCATGCACCACCTTGTGCATCTGGCTTATGTGGGTCCTGGGGAATTGAGCCTGGGTCTTTAGGCTTTGCAAACAAGAACCTTAACTGCTAAGCCATCTCTCCAGCCCCCAAATAGTATACTTTCTTGCAGTCTTTTTTTTAATCCTCCTGATGAAATATTTACTTCCAACACTGATCTCCAGTTAGAGCATTTGTTAACTAAGAATGTTATTTCTGAAGTAGTTATTTCATTATGGTAGTAATGAAGTTATTGTTAAATTCCTACCTTGCTTTCACAATTGATCATTTAGTTGAAAGTTAACTTTATCCACTTAAACTCACCAATTGTTTAAAAATACTCAACAGAACTGGGCACAGTAGCACATGCCTGTAATCCCAGCACTTGGGAGGTAGCAGTAGGAAGATCGCCCTGAGTTCAAGATCAGCCTGGGCTAGAGCGAGAACCTACCTCAAAAAAAAAAAAAAAAATTACAGTGTTGAGTGTTGTCATGGCTATGTTATGTGTTGAATGTTAATAGATAAATAAATGCTATAAAGATTTATTTTGCC
This sequence comes from Jaculus jaculus, assembly GCF_020740685.1. Classification (NCBI taxonomy): domain Eukaryota; kingdom Metazoa; phylum Chordata; class Mammalia; order Rodentia; family Dipodidae; genus Jaculus; species Jaculus jaculus. The sequence continues at coordinate 162,018,503 of NC_059105.1, forward strand.
TGCAGTTGACTTCTAGGTTTACTATTGCTTGGCTAAACTATAAAGTAAAGATTATTAACAGTTCTGCCCATCTTTATTAGTGCTTGTGGAAAAATAAAGAAAATGCTAGTGAAAGTTCCATAGACTTGTACAAGTAGCATTATTGCATAGTTATTACCTTGACTGTCCCTAACAAGTTTTTCCCTTTACCTTCATGGTGCCATTGGATATAGTACTTACCAGATGTATATTACTGGTTAATCCATATACAAGATACTGTTTGCTTCTTCTAAAATAATCACAATTAAGTCATGTGTGGTGGCACACGCCTTTAATCCCAGCACTTAGGAGGCAGACGTAGGAGGATCACCATGAGTTCGAGGCCACCTTGAGACTACATAGTGAATTCCAGGTCAGCCTGAGCTAGAGTGAGACCCTACCTTAAAAAAAAAAATAATAATAATAATAATTAATTAAATACAGCAAAAAAAATTTTTTTTAAATAAAATAGTCATCACCATCTTACCTGACACACACAGGAAGAAAGTGGCACTGATTCTGAACACATTGTTAGTGTATTTACATAAAACCAACATTATGTGAACAGAGATTCAATTCAAGCCTTAACTATGTTTTCTCTTCAGATGTGTGGTCTGCGGGTTGTGTGTTGGCTGAGTTGTTGCTAGGACAACCAATATTTCCGGGGGACAGTGGTGTGGATCAACTGGTGGAAATAATCAAGGTGAGGTGGTTGAAGTAGAACTTTTGAGCCACAAAACAGACTTCGGTACTATTTTAATAATGTATCATACACATAAAAGCACAAGAAATGTAAAAGAAATTATTCTGGGGTACTTAGTAAGTTGAGGTGTAGGACAGATCAAAGAGCCCCATTAGCCTTTTGATCTTCAATTTAATTATTTACTGTTTGAATGATTCAGGAAAAGTCACTTTATTTATGTCTCTGTTACTTAAGATACTTAAAACCGAGAGCTAGGCAGGTAGCTCGACAGGGAAGCAAAAGCACTTGGCGCAAGCATGCGCCCTCTAGACCTCCCCAGTGCGATTTGCAGCAACCGCGTGTGGAGCTGGACCGGACCGGACCGGACCGGGCACATCTGCAGCCCCAGTGCTGTGGAGAGTGGCTGTGGCTGATCAGCGAGGGAGCCATGGAGGGGTCACCTGGTGTCCTCCTTGCACATGCAGGGTGCTGCATATACCCTCCCCCCCCCCCCCACACACACACGTGCACCCCCAACCCTTCTAGTCAAAACTCAACTCTAGTTCATTAAAGTCGTCGTGAGGTGGACACAAGCAGAGGCTGTAGCTGGTTCTGCTCACCATGCTCTCTATACTCAGGAGACGTGGGAGATGTTTATGCTTACTTCCTATGTCAATATTCCTGGGATCAAAGGAGGAGTATCTGCCCCAGAGTTCTGAACTTAAGGATTTACTAAAAGTTGTTACTTATTTACACGTTTTCCTCCACAGCCTACGTTGGCTTCAAGCTTTGATTGATTGTCGTAGCGTCTTTGTGTGGGGACATAGGATGTGTACGTGAATGTCAGGGGAGCTCTGGACAGCCCTGTATGGCGGTCCCCGCCTTCCGCCTTGTTTTGAGGCAGAGATTCTCTCTTGTCTTCCACTGCCTGTGCCAGGCCAGCTGGCTCCCGGGCTTCTGGGATTTGCCTCTCGTAAACCTCCATCACACCGCCAGAGGGGGGACTGCAGATACTCACTGGCGCATCCTGTGCTCCATGGTTCTGGGGGTCCGAACCCGGCTTGTCAGGCTTGCACAGCAAGCACTTTGACCCCCTCAGCCATCCCCCGAGCCCAGCTCCAAACTCTGTGTTTGATTTTGGAGGTAAGGTCTCACTCTAGTCCAGGGAGGCCTTGAACTCATGGCAATCCTCCTACCTCTGCCTCCCAAGTGCTGGGATTATGGGATTAAAAGCGTGCGCCACCCCACCCGGCATAGTCCAAATTTTTAATCCTCCTGCCTCAGCTTTCTAATCCTGTGATTGCAGGAGTGTTCCCTGACACCTGACTCTTTATGTATTAACTTTATGTATTGGTCTGTCAGCACCTTTATTAACAATTCAAAATATGATTTGGGGATCTGTGTGACTTAGAGGCCAGCCGGGGACTACAGAGAGACCCTATCTTGGAAGCCCTTTCCTCCCACCCCACAGAAAACAAACAAACAAACCAAGAAGAAGAAAAAAGCAGAGATTTAAAGTTTCTATTGGGGCTGGGAAGATTATTTAGTGGCTAAAGGCATTTGCTTGCCATGCCTGCCAGACTGGGTTCAATTCCCAGTGCAAAAAGTGGTTCAAGCATCCAGTGTTTGCTTGCAGTGGTAAAAGGCCCTAGTATGCCCATTTACTTACACACTCATACAAATAAACAGTAAATAAATACAAAATAAAATTTTTAAGTTTTATTATTTGCAAGGTGAAATGAAGCCTCTAGTCTATGCCCTTACACAAAGTCAAGTATCTACTCTTAAGCTGCATAATGAGGTAATTAAGTTTTGGTGAATAAAAACAACCACCAACTATGTTTTGGGCCTTCAGAGTTTACATGAATGTGTACAATTAAAAATTTTTTAAATTTTTGTTTATTTTTATTTATTTATTTGAGAGCAACAGAGAGAGAGAGAATGGGCGTGCCAGGGCCTCCAGTCACTGCAAACGAACTCCAGACGCATGCACCTCTTTGTGCATCTGGCTAATGTGGGTCCTGGGAAACTGAGCCTTGAACCGGGGTCCTTAGGCTTCACAGGCAAGCCCTTAACCACTAAGCCATCTCTCCAGCCCCAGTTGCACATTTTAAAAGAACCTTTCAGTTACATTTCTGACAAATGGTTTTCCAGTGTTTACACACTTCCTGCATTCGATTGCTATTTTGGGATGGAGTCCATTGTTGATTCAGACAGCTTGACTTCAGTTATGCCAAACCATGGTAATTACAACTGTTTGAACATGGGATTTTTTTGGAGGTAGGATCTTGCTCTAGCCTGGACTGACCTGGAATTCACTATGCAGTCTCAAGGTGGCCTTGAACTCACAGCAATCCTCCTACCTCTGCCTCCTGAGTGCTGGGATTAAAGGCACGTACCACCACACTTGGCTTGCTCAAATTATTTTTAAGACCTCTCTACTTCATTTTGCAAATAAATAATCTTTTAATGTAAGGTGTTTTTTGATAGTTGCACTGTGTGCCCATGTGGTTGAAAAGATCACTGCGTGCTCAGCGACCCTCCTTACTGTCTGTGTAATTTCCCAAGATTGATAGTCCGTCCACTGTGCTAAAGCTGAGTTTGAATGACACTAACTTTCTTGGGGAGAATTTCAAAAGTCCAACATGATTTCATGTTTCTAGAAGTATGCTTTCCAGGAACGTTTACTTATGTTTTGATGTTGAGTACTGTTGACTGGGAGAGTTTCAGGACAGAGTCCTACCTCATTATGCTAGAATTTCGTAGTTTCAGTAACGGGTGTCCCTCGTAGGAAAAGCTGCATGAAATGGAGTGACACTTAGTTGATGGGCAGTAATAATGCCCATCATGGCAGTTAAAACACTTCTCAACTTTTATCAATAAAGAGGAAATTAGTAAGCGAAAAGGAGAGTTCTCATTTTTTTGTATTTTATTATAATAATTGTTTAACTGTTGGCAGGCTGTGGTATTATTTAGAACTCCCTAAGAATTCTTCATTTTCAAATTACTGAGAAACTAAAGTTTCTAATGAAAGTTGACAATCCAAGTAACCATCAATTTGGACTAAGCACTTTACATTCATTATCCCATACAGTCCTTTTATTATCCCTAGAATGGAAGTAGTATTGATATTGTTATCATTACTACCACAATATCCAAGAGAATTGGGACTATGGAGTTTGGTTCATCATTAGCTAAAGTAAAGTCCTCTACTCATGGAATTTCATAACTTTGAAATAAGATAAATGTCTTTAAATGTCAATTTGAACCCATTGAATAATATTTATTACTTACTGTGTGTTTTCTATAAAAATTAGTTACCTGTTAGGGTTTTTATCAGTAATGATTAGTAATAGTTGGATACTAGAAAATACGTAAGGAAATAGCAGTCTTGTTTGAAGGGGTTTTTAAACATGCTAAATTCTTGTTCATACTTATGAGACAATTTTTAGTGTTTCATTGATACATAAGATATAAGGAAGCTAGGCATAGTGGTGCACATCTTTAATCCCAGCATTTGGAAGGCAGAGGTAGAAAGATCACTGTGAGTTTGAGGCCAGCCTGGGACTACATCCTGGTGGGAAATGACATTTTTAAAGTTTGAGAAATATGTGACACTTCCCCCATAATTCCTTATCAAAAATATTTTAGTTGGGCTGGAGAGATGGTTTAGCAGTTAAGCGCTTGCCTGTGAAGCCTGAGGACCCAGGTTCAAGGCTCAATTCCCCAGGACCCATGTTAGCCAGATGTACAAGGGGGGCGCATGCATCTGGAGTTTGTTAGCAGTGGCTGGAAGCCCTGGCGCACCCATATATTCTCCCCCCCCCCCGTGTGTGTGTGTGTGTGTGTGTGTGTGTGTGTGTTTGTGTGTCTTTCTCTCTCTGTCACACTCAAATAAATAAAAATGTACAATAAAATTTTTAGTTATTCACGAGAGAGAACTACAGAGACATACAGACAGAGACTGACTATGGGTGCACCAGGGCCTTCTGCCACTGCAAATGAACTCCAGATGCGTGTACTACTTCATACATCTGGCTTTTATGTGGGTACTGGGGAACCAAATCCCAGCTGTCAGGCTTTTTAGGCAAATGCCTTTAACTGCTGAACCACTTCTCCAGCCCCTGATTTTTTTTTTTTTTTTTTTTTTTTTTTTGTGGAATAAATTGTATTATTGACAGTAATATGTACAAGACACAGAGACAAATTCTGAGGAAAATCAAGTCACATGAGAGACATTTACTTCTTATGTTGGTTACATTAGCTTTTTTTTTTTTTTTTTTTTTTTTAATTTTTATTAACATTTTCCATGATTATAAAATATATCCCATGGTAATTCCCTCCCTCCCCACCCCCACACTTTCCCGTTTGAAATTCCATTCTCAATCATATTACCTCCCCATTACAATCATTGTAATTACATATATACAATATCAACCTATTAAGTATCCTCCTCCCTTCCTTTCTCCACCCTTTATGTCTCCTTTTCAACTTACTGGCCTCTGCTACTAAGTATTTTCATTCTCACACAGAAGCCCAGTCATCTGTAGCTAGGATCCCCATATGAGGGAGAACATGTGGCGCTTGGCTTTCTGGGCCTGGGTTACCTGACTTAGTATAATACTTTCCAGGTCCATCCATTTTTCTGCAAATTTCATAATTTCATTTTTCTTTACCGCTGAGTAGAACTCCATTGTATAAATGTACCACATCTTCATTATCCACTCATCTGTTGAGGGACATCTAGGCTGGTTCCATTTCCCAGCTATTATAAATTGAGCAGCAATAAACATGGTTGAGCATGTACTTCTAAGGAAATGAGATGAATCCTTTGGATATATGCCTAGGAGTGCTATAGCTGGGTCATATGGTAGATCAATCTCTAGCTGCTTTAGGAACCTCCACACTGTTTTCCACAATGGCTGGACCAGATTGCATTCCCACCAGCAGTGCAGAAGGGTTCCTTTTTTTCCACATCCCCGCCAACATTTATGATCATTTGTTTTCATGATGGTGGCCAATCTGACAGGAGTGAGATGGAATCTCAATGTAGTTTTAATCTGCATTTCCCTGATGACTAGTGACGTAGAACATTTTTTTAGGTGCTTATATGCCATTCGTATTTCTTCCTTTGAGAACTCTCTATTTAGCTCCTTAGCCCATTTTTTGATTGGCCTGTTTGATTCCTTATTAGATATCTTTTTGAGTTCTTTGTATATCCTAGATATTAATCCTTTATCAGATATATAGCTGGCGAAGATTTTTTCCCATTCTGTAGGTTGCCTCTTTGCTTTTTTCACTGTGTCCTTTGCGGTGCAAAATCTTTGTAATTTCATTAGGTCCCAGTGGTTAATCTGTGGTTTTATTGCCTGAGCAATTGGGGTTGTATTTAGAAAGTCTTTGCCAAGACCAATATGTTGGAGGGTTTCCCCAACTTTTTCCTCTAGCAGTTTCAAAGTTTCCGGTCTGATGTTAAGGTCTTTAATCCATTTGGACTTAATTCTTGTGCATGGCGAGAGAGAAGAATCTATTTTCATCCTTCTGCAGATATTTATCCAGTTTTCAAAACACCATTTGCTGAAGAGGCTGTCTCTTCTCCAATGAGTATTTTTGGCATTTTTATCGAATATCAGGTGGCTATAGCTACTTGGGCTTACATCTGGGTCCTCTATTCTGTTCCACTGATCTACATGTCTGTTTTTGTGCCAGTACCATGCTGTTTTTGTTACTATGGCTCTGTAGTATAGGTTAAAATCAGGTATGGTGATACCACCAGCCTCTTTTTTGTTGCTCAGTATTATTTTAGATATTCGAGGTTTTTTATGATTCCAAATGAATTTTTGGATTGTTTTTTCTATTTCCATGAAGAAAGCCTTTGGAATTTTGATAGGGATTGCATTAAATGTGTAGATTGCTTTAGGTAAGATTGCCATTTTCACTATATTGATTCTTCCAAGCCAGGAACAAGGGATGTTTCTCCACTTTCTAGTGTCTTCTGCAATTTCTCGCTTGAGTGTCTTAAAGTTCTCATTGTATAGATTCTTTACTTCCTTAGTTAGGTTTATTCCAAGGTATTTTATTTTTTTTGATGCAATTGTGAATGGGAGTGATTCTCTGATTTCATCCTCTGTGTGTTTGTTGTTAGCATATATGAAGGCTACTGATTTCTGTGTATTTATTTTGTATCCTGCTACATTGCTGTAGGTTTTGATTAGCTCTAACAGCTTGGTAGTAGAGTCTTTAGGGTCCTTTATGTATAGAATCATGTCATCTGCAAATAATGATAGCTTGATTTCTTCCTTTCCAATTTGTATCCCTTTTATGTGTGTCTCTTGCCTTATTGCTATGGCTAAGACTTCCAAAACTATATTAAATAGAAGTGGAGACAGTGGACACCCTTGTCTTGTTCCTGATTTTAGTGGAAAAGCTTCCAGTTTTTCCCCATTTAGTAATATGTTGGCTGTAGGCTTGTCATAAATAGCCTTTATTATATTGAGATATGTTCCTTCTATTCCCAGTCTCTGTAGGACTTTTATCATGAAGGGATGTTGGATTTTGTCAAATGCTTTCTCTGCATCTAATGAGATGATCATGTGATTTTTGTCCTTCAACCCATTTATGTAATGTATTACATTTATAGATTTGCGTATGTTGAACCATCCCTGCATCTCTGGGATAAAGCCTACTTGGTCAGGGTGAATGATCTTTTTGATATACTCTTGTATTCTGTTTGCCAATATTTTGTTGAGAATTTTTGCATCTATGTTCATGAGGGAGATTGGTCTGTAATTTTCTTTTTTTGTTCTATCTTTGCCTGGTTTTGGTATCAGGGTGATGCTGGCCTCATAGAAGGAGTTTGGTAGGATTCCTTCTTTTTCTATTTCCTGGAAAAGCTTAAGAAGCAATGGTGTTAGCTCTTCCTTAAAAGTCTGGTAAAATTCAGCAGTGAATCCATCCGGGCCTGGGCTTTTTTTAGTTGGGAGATTATTGATAACTGCTCGGATCTCCATGTTTGTTATAGGTCTATTTAAGTGATTAATCTCATTTTGATTTAATTTAGGTAGGTCATATAGATCAAGGAAATCATCCATTTCTTTCAGATTTTCATACTTGGTGGAGTATATGCTTTTATAGTATGTCCCTATAATTTTTTGAATTTCTCTGGAATCTGTTGTGATGTTACCTTGTTCATCTCTGATTTTATTAATTTGTGTCTCTTCTCTCTTTCTTTTGGTCAGATTTGCTAAGGGTTTATCAATCTTGTTTATCCTTTCAAAGAACCAACTCTTTGTTTCATTAATTCTTTGGATTGTTCTTTTTGTTTCTATTTCATTAATTTCTGCCCTAATCTTTATTATTTCTTCCCGTCTACTACTTTTTGGTTTGCCTTGTTCTTCTTTTTCCAAGGCTTTAAGACGAAGCATTAGGTCGTTTACTTGCGACCTTTCTAATTTCTTAATATAGGCACTTAAGGCTATAAATTTACCTCTTAGAACTGCCTTCATTGTGTCCCAGAGATTTTGGTATGTTGTGTTCTCATTATCATTTGACTCTATAAATTTTTTGATTTCCTTTTTGATTTCTTCATTGACCCACTCATCATTTAGTAGTGTATTGTTTAGCTTCCATGATTTTGTGTATGCTCTATAGCCTTTCTTGCTACTGATTTGTAGTTTAATTCCATTGTGGTCAGATAGAATGCAAGGAATTATTTCAATTTTCCTGAATTTGTTAAGATTTGCTTTGTGTCCTAATATATGGTCTATTTTAGAGAATGTTCCATGTGCTGCTGAAAAGAATGTATATTCTGCAGCCTTTGGATGAAATGTCCTGTATATATCTGTTAGGTCCATATCTTCTATGACCTCATTTAGTCCAGATGCCTCTCTGTTTATTCTTTCCCTGGATGACCTGTCAATTGATGAGAGTGGGGTGTTAAAGTCACCCACCACCACCGTGTTTGGTGTTATCTGTGACCTTAGTTCTAATAGTGTTTGTTTGACGAATTTGGGAGCCCCCATGTTAGGTGCATATATGTTTAGGATTGTAATGTCCTCCTGTTGGAGTGTGCCCTTAATCAATATAAAGTGACCTTCCTTATCTTTTTTGACTAACTTCGGACTAAAGTCCACCCTGTCTGATATTAGGATAGCAACCCCTGCTTGTTTTCTAGGCCCATTTGCTTGAAACACCGTCTTCCAACCTTTCACCCTAAGATAATGTCTATCCTTTGTAGAAAGGTGAGTTTCTTGAAGACAACAAATTGTAGGATCCTGCTTTTTAACCCAGTCTGCAAATCTATGTCTTTTCGTTGGGGCATTGAGACCGTTGATATTAAGAGATATTATTGAAATGTGTGTATTTATGTTTGCCATTTTTGTGTGTGTGTGTGTGTGTGTTACTGGTTCTACCTGTGCTCTCTTCTGTTAACTGGTATTTGAGTATGGCTGGTTTTTTCTAGGTTCCTTATATGTGTGCTTTTCCTTTTGTTCAGCATGGAGGATTCTATCAAGTATTTTCTGTAGAGCTGGTTTTGTCTTCAGATATTCCTTTAACCTGCTTTTGTCATGGAATGTCTTTATTTCTCCATCTATTTGGATGGATAACTTTGCAGGATAAAGTAACCTTGGTTGACAGTTGTTATCTTTCAGAACTTGGAATATATCACTCCAGGCCCTTCTGGCTTTAAAAGTTTGTGTTGAATAATCTGCTGTAATCCTGATGGGCTTGCTTTTGTAGGTAACTTGATTTTTCTCTCTAACTGCTTTCAATATTTTTTCTTTGGTTTGTGTGTTTGGAAGTTTGAGTATAATGTGGCGAGGAGAGTTTCTTTCTGGGTTTTGTCTGGCTGGGGTTCTAAAGGCTTCCTGTATCTGTATTGGCACCTCTTTCCCAATTTGGGGAAAATTTTCCTCTATGATTTTGTTGAAGATGCCTACTATGCCTCTGGAGTGGAATTCTTCTCCTTCTACTATGCCCTGAATTCTTATATTGGATCTTTTCATAGTGTCCCGAATATCTTGAAATTCCCACTCATACTTTTCTATAAGTTTGTTTTTCTCTTTGTTGGACTGCATTAGGTCTGCCACCTGATCTTCTAGCTTAGATATTCTGTCCTCTCCCTCATCCATCCTACTGGTGAGATTTTCTACAGAGTTTTTTATTTCATTAACTGTGTTCTTCATTGCTAGTAATTCTGACTGGTTTTTCTTTATTATTTCTATTTCTCTATTTATGTCTTGTATTGCCTTCTTTATTTCATTAAATTGGTGTCCTGCCTCTTCTTTGATTCCTTTGATTTCCTCTTTGATTTCCTCTTTGATTTCTTCTTTGATTGTTTTCATGTGTTCTTTGACCTCTTTGAACATATTTATAATTATTCTTTTGAACTCTTTCTCAGGCATTTCCTCTAACTCTTTCTCACTGGAGGACATTTCTGATGTATTAATACTTTTAGGTAGATTTATATCGTCTTGCTTTTTAGTGTTTCTTGTGTTATAATGTATATATTTTTGCATCTTGGATTAAGTTAATGCTTGGATTTTCTAGCTAGCTGTGTATTCTTAGCTGTATCAATTGATTTGGTGTAAAATATTTTCAGGGTAGGACCTTAAGGTATTAGGTGTGGCTCTTAAGACTCTCAGAGTATCTACAAAGATGTTCTTAGGGGTTGAGTTTCCCTGCTATAGGAGTATTCAAGCAGGCTGAGTGGAATAATATACTGGTAGATTCTAAAATTTAGCTAAACACTGTACCCATTCCATCAAAAACAGCCCCGAGTATGTATGCAAGAGTAGTTATTATAATGACCAGATCCTCTATCAACAAAGAGGTTTAGATTTCTGGTCTGTTGAGGTATCCAAGTCAGCTTGTGACCAGGTGAGACCCTTCCCTGGTGCAATCCCAGTTACCTTGGGTGATTGTGGTCTCTGTCAAGTTGCTGCCTGGGTCGTCGGGTTGCTGTTCTGATTTCTGGAGCTGGGCACTTGCTTTTCCTACGGGGCAAACTGAGTCGCTGCCGCCGCCTCTGCAGCTGTTGTAGATGTCACCGCCGGAGCCCCCACCACTGCTGAAGCTGCCGTTGTCGTGTCCACCGCTGCTGCTCACCCCGAAGCCGCTGCTCTCCTGGGTCCGCTGCTGCTGGGGCCACTGGTACCGGTGCTGGAGCCGCTGAAGTTGCTGCCAAATTCTGCTCCTGCTTGGGTCCCGCCGTCAGCCCAAGTTGGCGTGGCCGGGTCCCGGGCCGCTGCTGTGTTCGCTGGAGCTGGGTTCAGGCGGCAGGGGAGGGGAGGGAGCCGCGGCTGTTCTGGTTGTATCGTGTGCTTTTACCTCGCGGTCTGCTCCTCCCTCCGTTGCTCGCTGCCGCTCTCCCCTCACGTTTCCCGAGTTGCGGAGAGCGCGGTGTGAGGGGAAATTCCCGCACCTGGCTTGTCCTGCGGCTCGAGCCAAGAGTCCGGCGGTTTTCTGCCGCTCCGCGGTTGCGGCGGGTAGCTGAGCCGCCCCGGGCCGCTGTTCCCGCCTGTGCAGGCTCCGGATGCTCTGTAACTCTTCCACTTCTCCGCTGCCGCCTCAACTTCCTATACACCTCACTTTTTAGTAAAAGTGTGTATTTTGCTGAGTTTTTTTTGGTCTTCCCCCCCCAGGCTATTTTGGCGTGGTACCTACGCCGCCATCTTAACCGGAAGTCCCCCCTGATTTTTTTTTAAGATGTTTGATTCATACAAATGTATGTCAGCAAAGAATGGATGGGTTCGTTCACATTATGTTCAGTAGAAACATCATCAAAACAATAATCTTTAGAGGCTGGAAAGATGGCTCAGTGGTTAAAGGTACTAACCTGCAAAGCCTAATGACCTGAATTCAGTTCCCCCATACACATGTAAAGTCAGGCGCACAAAGTGCTGCATGCATCTGGAGTTCATTTGCAGTGACTGGAGGCCCTGATGCACCCATTCATATTCTCTCTCTACTTGAAAATAAATAAATAAAATGTTAAAAATAATCATCTTTTGGGCTGGAGAGATGGCTTAGCGGCTAAGCACTTGCCTGTGAAGCCTAAGGACCCCGGTTCGAGGCTTGGTTCCCCAGGTCCCACGTTAGCCAGATGCACAAGGGGGCGCACGCGTTTGGAGTCCGTTTGCAGAGGCTGGAAGCCCTGGCGCGCCCATTCTCTCTTTCTCCCTCTATCTGTCTTTCTCTCTGTATCTGTCGCTCTCAAATAAATAAATAAATAAATAAATAAATAAATAAAATAATAATCATCTTTTGGTGGGAAGGCAAGAACTTGTTTCAAAGTATAAAATCTTATTTAGAAAGAAAAGAATGATTGCTATAACAGTCTTGATTTAAAAAAGAGTATAACTGAAATACTCATCTGTCTTGTGTTCAGGCAAGAGCCTTAACCACTGAGCCATTTCTCCAGGCCACTTGTCCTGTTTTCAGAACTTATTGTTCAACCTTAGCAATTAAAAAAATGTAGCTAGGCATGGCATTGCAAGCCTTTAATCCCAGCACTTGGGAGGCAGAGGTAGGAGGATCACTGGGAGTTCGAGGCCACCCTGAGACTACATAGTGAATTGCAGGTCAGCCTGGGCTAGAGTGAGACCCTACCTTGAAAAACCAAAAAGTAACAAATATTTACTTATTTTTTGAAAGGTATGGTCTCACTCTAGCCCAGGCTGACCTGGAATTCACTCTGTAGCCTTGGGGTGGCCTCAGACTCAGCAGAGATCCTCCCACCTCTGCCTCTGGAGTACTGGGCTGAGGGGCATGCACCACCACACCCAGCTGAACTGATTCTTGAATATGAAAAAGTGTTCACTATTCAGAGATGAAAGATTATTGTTTCTTACCTACAGCCTAGTCTGTGATATGTTCATTTTGGTTGTAAATTGTAGTTAAGAATAATGGGGTTGATATAATGTTAGTGTGCCAGTAAAGAGAAGTCTGGTACTGTGAGCAGTGGCCGCACACACTTACCTTGTAGGAGTGTTAAAGCCATTGCAGAATGTTAAGTAGAGAAGGAAGAGAAGCAGCGTTTGTAATGAGCTTTCTTTGACTTCACGCTAGCTTTAAACAGGTGCCTGCATGTGCTTCTCTTTGGCTGAGGTTTGGCGACCTCTGGTGGTGTGTTCAACAAGAACGTGTGAAAAGCAGCTTTCAGAACTTTAGTCAGAGGCTTCCTTTGGCTTTGATTGATTTCCTTCTTGATGATAATTATCAATTCATAATTCCTGATATATTTGTGTGTATGCATACATGTTACTCATTGAATGAAAATGTATGGCTCCAGATGGGATTGCCATAGCTGAAGTGACTTATTTCTTATAAGAGGAAGAACAAGGTCAGCCAAGAGATCTATCAGCCTGGTCACTGACTCTTGAATCTTTCGCCAACCCCCATGACTTATAAAATGGTGGGCAAGGGCTGGAGAGATGGCTTAGTGGTTAAGCGCTTGCCTGCAAAACCTAAGGACCTTGGTTCGAGGCTCCATTCCCCAGGACCCACGTTAGCCAGATGCACAAGGGGCGCACGCATCTGGAGTTCATTTGCAGCGGCTGGAGGCCCTGTTGTGCCTGTTCTCTCTCTCTCTCTCTGCCTCTTTGTCTGTCACTCTCAAATAAATTTAAAATAAATTTAAAAATTTTAGCCAGGCGTGGTGGCGCACGCCTTTAATCCTAGCACTCAGGAGGCAGAGGTAGGAGGATTGCCATGAGTTCAAGGCCACCCTGAGATGACAGAGTTAATTCCAGGTCAGCCTGGACCAGAGTGAGACCCTACCTCGAAAAAAACAAAAAAAAATTAAAATTATTAAAAAAATGGTGGACAAAAGAAAAGCTACTTTTTGCTCAGATGGGAAGGTTATGAACACTAGTAATAAGTGACTGATCCTTTTCCCAATGGTGCGGTCATTCTCCTTCCTCTTTTACGATGTGAGATCCATGCCTAGAGAAGAGCACGTGTGACATTTATTCCAGTTTAGCTTAAGATATGATGGGCATGATTTTTTATTAGTTATGTATATAGTGTATTTACAGCTGTGATGGTGCCATTGTTAGTTCTCCCTGTCACCTCCCATGAGGAGTGTGGGGGTGCCCATCAGTTAATGGGGAGAGGCAGTGTCTCTGTGTATAATGACCCAACTTGTGGCTCTAACAGTCTTTCCACCCCCTCTTCTGTGAATTTCCCTGAGCCATGTTGGATTCATTTTATGTGTACTTCAGTGATGAGGTCTTAGGAGCCTCTGTGTCTCTGGATCTCGGGTTTGGTAGGAGTTGACTGTTCTCTGTGTCTATCTCCTTCATCCTTGTGCTGGTACCAGGCTCACTGAGAAAGCAGCTCTTACTCATTGCCCCACTAACTCTATGGTTTCAGTTGATACCCTGGTGAGGTGCCATGGGCTGGTTCTCTCCTCAAGTTCTGCATCCATCTTTTCTTCCCTGTGAGGTGAGGTCAGGTTAGGCGCATGCCATCTTGACCAGAAGTCCAAGTCAGATAATCTTGATTTTTAAGAAACCCAGAAATAGTGTTCATTTTCTATAAACGTATATTCTCCATCAGGAAACTTTTTTTAAAACATTACCACCCTTAAAACTCAAGAAATCCTTAAGACTTGTATCTGAAATGTGGTCCATCCTAAGCATCCTTCTTCTGTATAATGAAGAAGTTTGATTTTCCAGTTTCAAAATTCCTAAATAGGTAATTCAGGTATAGTAAGTCAAGTGGAAATACTCTCTCAGCCTAATAAAAACTTAACATTAAAAAAAAACAACCCTGAGATGTTGCCAAAAGCTGAAATGCAAGCGCTGACTTGCTGAAGGGTCTGTTCCTTGCCGTAGGTGGCCGCGCACTCCGCGTCCTGGTTCTCATGGTCTTTCACAGCTTCCTGCTGGGAGAAGAGGCGCGATCCGGGCAGTGTGGGGCTGCCCGCCTGCGCGCGCGGGAGGGCACGGGCAACGTACCAGGGCCACGCTGCTAAAGAAAACCACTTTCCCCGCCTGGCAGCCATCAACTTACAGCTCCCCAGGGAAGGGTGGGGCTTGTGAAGACCCCCTCCCCCAGCCATGAGGGAACTCGATGGGCACAGCCAGGTGCAGGACACCGCAACTGCGAGAGTCCATGAGGACAGCAGCCGTGTCCTGTCGCGAAGAGCCTGTCCCTCAGGACGCCTCCCAGCCGCCTCAGCGCTTGTTTTCTGCCCCCTCTTCTGTGATATTCATTCCCTGAGCCTTGGAGGGTGTGCATTACATTGTAGATGACTCCATTTAAAGATGTGCATGCAGTAGTGACTGGCTCCTAGCAGCCTGTGGTAACTGCCACCCATGGCAAAAAAAAAAAAAAAGCTTCTGTGACCAAGGCTGAGAGCAGTACTAACCTGTGGGCATAAACATTTACAGGGCAGTTTGATGGGCACCTGCCCATTTGGCAAACAGCACTAACAGGGACCGTGCAAGCCACAGGCTTTTGACCCGGTGTCCAGTACCAGGTGTGAATTGACTCCTGTGGAGCAGGGCTTTAAGTCCAAGCACAGAGCGCGCGGTCATTCCCATAGCACGATCACATCAGCGGACACATCGTGTGTATGTCAGAGTCAGAGAAAGAGAGAGAACGTATGTGTCACGGCCTTTAGCCACTGCAGATGAACTCTGACACACGTCCACTCCGTGCATCTGCCTTTACACGATTGCTGGGGAATCGAACTTGGGTCCTTTAGCTTTGCAGGCAAGCACCTTAATCTCTGAGCCATCTCTCCAGGCCAAAGATTTTTTACTTTTCCCTCCTTTTTGGTTTTTCGAGGTAGGCTCTCACTCTAGCCCAGGCTGACCTGGAATTCACTGTGTAGTTCTCAGGGTGGCTTCAAACCCATGGCAATCTTCTTACCTCTGCCTCCTGAGTGCTGAGATTAAAGGCATACGCTACCATGCCCAGCTTTCAGACTTTTTAAAAATTCTTTTTTATTTTTTTTAATATTTTTAATTTTTTTGTTTATTTTTACTTATTTATTTGAGAGCAACAGACAGAGAGAGGAAGAGGCAGAGAGAGAGGGACAGAGAGAGAGAGAGAGAGAATGGGC
The DNA here is from genome assembly GCF_020740685.1 of Jaculus jaculus. Taxonomy (NCBI): domain Eukaryota; kingdom Metazoa; phylum Chordata; class Mammalia; order Rodentia; family Dipodidae; genus Jaculus; species Jaculus jaculus. Next base: position 162,034,276 of record NC_059105.1, read on the forward strand.
GCACCAGGGCCTCCAGGCACTGCAAACAAAGTCCAGGCAACATGCGCCCCTTTGTGCATCTGGCTGACATGGGTCCTGGGGAATTGAGCCTCGAACCGGGGTCCTTAGGCTTCACAGGCAAGCGCTTCACCACTAAGCCATCTCTCCAGCCCTAATTCTATTTTGAAATGAGCTCACATAATGGGTGTTCATATGCTTTTTCTGTATCTGATTAATCCTTTACCCACTCACTCTCCCTCCCTGCTCCCTCACCCATGGTTAGCCGTCTCCAGTACAGCCCCCCACTTTCACATCTTCTTCCATCCTCCACCCTCCTACCTCACGTGACCCATTTGTAGTGCCTGGGCTTTGACAGGCACACTCTCCAACTTAAACACACAAAGCTAAAACTTGAAACTATGATCCCCTAGAGGGCATGCAGTGCTTGTCTTTCTGAACCTGTGTTCCATGTATTTTCCTGAAAAATTCATAATTTCCGTTTTCTTTATACCTAAATAAAATATACCTACATCTCATGGTGTACTTCCCACTTCTTTACTTTAGCAGTTTCAGAGTTTTGGGTCTAACATTAGGTTATTTGATCCATTTGGAGCTTATTTTTTTATGTACTTATTTTAATATATTTTATTTATTTGAGAGAGAGAGAATAAGAGTGTCAGGGCCTCCAGCCACTGCAAACAAACTCCAGATGCACGCGCCCCCTTGTGCATGTGGCTTACGTGGGTCCTGGATAATCAAACCAGGATCTTTGGCTTTGCAGATAAATGCCTTAACCACTAAGCCATCTCTCCACCCCCATTTAGAGTTTATTTTTGTGAGAGATAAGGATCTATCTTGCATGTTTCTACATGTAGATACCCAGTTTTCCCAGCACTGTTTGTTGAAGATGCTATATTTCTTTTCAGTATTTTGGAGGCATATTTGTCAAATGTCGGGTGGCTGTAGTTGGTGGACTGATAGAAGTCCTCTCTTTTTTTTTTAATTTTTTTGTTCATTTTTATTTGTTTGAGAGCGTCAGACAGAGAGAGAAAGAGGTGGATAGAGAGACAGAGAGAATGGGTGCACCAGGGCCTTCATCCACTGCAAATGAACTCCAGATGTGTGCACCCCCTTGTGCATCTGGCTTATGTGGGTCCTGGGGAATCGAGCCTTGAACTGGCATCCTTAGGCTTCACAGGCTAGTGCCTAACCGCTAAGCCATCTCTCCAGGCCAGAAGTCCTCTCTTCTATTCCATTGATCTATATATGTATGTAGTCTGGGGTTTTTTCTGTGGGACCATTGTTTATTTTGTTTGTTTTTGCCAATCACATGCTGTTTTTATTCCTCTGGTGCTGTAGTGTGGCATGAAATGATAACAGTAGTGTAATTTGAAACTAGGTGTGGTGATACCTCCAGCATTACTATCTTTACTCAAGATTGCTTTGGTTATCCATAGTCTTTTATGCTTCCATATGAATTTTAGAGTTTTATTTCTCATTTTTGTGAAGAATGGTACTGGAATTTTTATTGGGATCGCATTGAATCTGTAGATTGTTTTTGGTAGAATAGATATTTTCACAGTATTCTCCATGAACATGGAACATCTTTTCATCGTCTATTGTCTTAATTTTTTTTATTCAGTGGGTGTTTTGTTTTGTTTTGTTTCGTTTTGTTTCGTTTTGTTTTGTTTTGTTTTTCAAGGTAGGGTCTCACTCTGTCTCAGGCTGACCTGGATTTAACTGCATAGTCTCAGGGTGGCCTCAAACTTAACAGTGATCCTCCTACCTCTGCCTCCCTAGTGCTGGGATTAAAGGCGTGCGCCACCATGCCCGGTCTATTCAGTGTTTTTTTAAAAATATTTTTATTTATTTATTTGCAAGGAGGCAGGGGAGAGAGCGAGAGAATGGACATGCCAAAACCTCTTGCCACTGCAAACGTATTCCAGATGCATGTGCCACTTTGTGCATCTGGCTGATGTGGGCATTAGGGAATCGAACCCAGGCCATCAGGCCTTGCAAGCAAGTGCCTTAGCTGCTGAGCCATATCTCCAGCCCTGTTCAGTGCTTAAGGTTTTGTTATAGAAGAGATCCTTTAAGTATATTGTAAGATGTTTTGTTGTTGTTGTTGTTAAGGGTGCTATTTGTTTGATTTCTGTGTCAGTACAACTGTCATTGTATGGGAAAGCTGCCGTTTCTTGTAAACTGTGTCCTGCCACTTTGCTGGAAATTTTTCAACGCTAGGAGTTTTCTGGTGGAGTCTTTATAGTATCTTACGTGTAAATCATATAATTTGAAAATCAAGGTAATTTGATGTCTTTCTCCTCTCAGCTCATACCCCTTTCATTTACTGCTTTTGTCTTAGTACTTCAGCTAAGACTTCAAGGAGTGCATGGAGCAGCAGTGGAGAGAGTAGCCACCTTCAGCTCATTTCTGATTTAGTGGCAATACTTGAAGTTTTCTCCTGACAGATTTGTTGCATACAGCCTTTATGAAGCTGAGGTACATTCCTTCCATCCCTAACTTCTTCAGGACTTTTATCATGAAGGGATGTTGAATTTTGGTCAAGGCCTTTGCTGCTCTAATTAAGATGATTGTGTGATTTCTGTTCTTGAGTCCACTAATAGGATGAATCACATTTATTGATTTTTTTTTTTTTTTTTTTTTTTTTTTTTGGTCAAGGCCTTTAGCAGACAGATTCAGGTTCGCTGAGATAAACTTTCAGACCAGACACAGTGATGGAGGAAGGGATATTTATTGAAGCTTACAGATCCAGGGGATAGCAAAGAAAGCTGGCCTGCCTTCACAGGACCAAGCAGAGAGAGAAGCACAAGCCAAAAGCCACACAGCACACTTCAGGAGCTCCAGCTAGGCATACTTTGCATATCTTCAGATTGAAATCTGAAACCCACCACCACACCTTAAGATCCGCCCAGTGACACTGCCTCCAGCCAGGTGGCTGCTGATGCAAACTACGAACAATAAAGAACTGAATATATTGGGGGCCATCTATTCAAACTACCACAGGGCCTTTTCTGCTTTAATTAAGATGGTTGTATGATTTCTGTTCTTGAGTTCACTAATAGGATGAATCACATTTATTGATTTTTATATGTTGAATCATACCTGTGTCTGTCATATGTACCCTTTGTTATGTTGAGACATGTTCCTTCTGTTCCCAGTGGTTTGTTTTTTTTCAGGACTTTTATCATAAAAGGATGTCGGATTTTGTCAGAAGCTTTGTCTGAATCTATTAAGTGCTCTTTTGTCTCTGTGTTTCTAGCCAGTCACATTTTCACTGATCCATTAACCAGTCCTTGCTCTCTAATAGCATGCTACTTTTTAAAGTCTTCCCTGCTAATGCTTCTGACTCATTTGCCTCATAGAGTTTCTGAAGTAACATCAGCTCTTCTCTCCTCTTCCAGGACTTTCCACAACTCTCTTCTTACCCCAGTGCACTGTGGCACTTTCTCCTCATACACTGTCCTTAGGCTTTACAGGCAAGCCCTTAACCGCTAAACCATCTCTCCAGCCCAATAGTTCTGGTTTTAAGACTGATACATTTAGTGCTAATTTTAAAATAGTGATTAAAGAAGAATGACATCTAGCTTTTGTTTAGCTGAAGCTATACCAATTACATAATGGAAGATCTTTTTTATAAATCAAATTAATAATAGAGATGTCATTTAGATCCAACAAAATGTATCAACTTAAATGTACAGTTTAATAAGTTTAAACAAACAAACACCACTATATTACTACCCTATAACTAACACCTTCAGGGAAAGCAGTGCTATCATTTATATGGAGCCACAAAAGATCCTGAAGAGCTAAAGCAATCTTGAGCCAAAGGAATAAATCTGCATTGGAGCCCTGACTTCAAAACATTATACAAAACTGTAGTAACTATATACAAAACTATAATAACTTACTAGCATTAAAATTGACCCAGAGACCAACCAGTAGATAAGATTTGAAACCTCAGAAATAATTCCATAAACATATATGGCCACTTAGCCAATTTCACCAAAACTATAGAGAACAATTGCTTTTATTTAGTAGTAGTGATAAGAAAACCACACTCCTCAAAAGGAAGCTAGACTTATCCTCTTACCTCTCACCATCCAAAAGTACTAATTGAATAGGGATCAGAGACCTCAATGTAAGACCCAAATAGTAGAAAACTACCAGAAGAAAACAGGAAAAGCACGTGAAAATGTTCATATAGGTGCTGGGTTTGGCATGGACACCAGAAGGACATGCAGCAAAAGTAGACCTGGAATCGGAACAGATACTGTCCAGCAAAGGAAACAGCAACCCAGCGGAAACAAACTGCAGAGTGTAAGAAAATATTTACAAGCTAGTTACCCAATAAGGGATCAATATCCTAAGAATTACATAAGAAACAAACTCAAAAGATGATGTGCAGATGACCCACACATCTATGAAGAAATGATCCATGCTGCAAATCATCTATCTAGGAGATGATATGAAAACCACAACACAATATCTTACCCTAACCAAGAAGCTGAGGGGTTGGGGAAGAGAACATGGAACAGCCTCTTTTCAGAGAAACTTAGAAGTGTTGATGGTGATGCAAATTTGTGCACTCATTATGATCATTTCGAGACGGGACCTGTGAGGGATCCTGTAGATTAAGTTGACCTCTGTATTCGTGTGGGAAGGTTTCTCTTGATTAGATTAGTTAAGGTGGGAAGGTCCACCTTATATCTGTGGCAGCACCATCCATCTGCAGTCTTGGACTTTGTAAAAAGGAGGTTGCTGGCTGAGCAGAAGCGTTCATCTCGTTTTCTCACTGCTGACGTAACGGGGCACCCTTCCTTGCTTTGCCCACCATGATGAGCTGTGCAGTCTGGAACCGTAAGCTGAAGTAAACTCTTCTCCAGCAAAGAGGAGTTGCCCAACTCACTCATTTTATACAAAACAGTATGATGATTCCTCAAAGATAAAAATAGAACTACCATGTAAACCAGCTATTCATTATTGGATAAATATCCAAAGAATGTGTAATTACTAGCAGAGCAATAACATGCATTTCCAGATTTCTTGTAGCACTACCCACAATAGCCAAGATAAGGAGCCAGGCGAAGTCCTCACCGCGTGGGTCTTAATTGGCTGCAGTCTGTCGTCAGGTGACATACCACCTCATATGCAGCCCGATGACAGCTTACTTTATTCCCTTCCCGGCCTTTGCAAAATTATCATCATACATTTTGCAAACCTGGGAAACAAAACTCAACAGTGTCAGGGCTGGAGACATGGCTTAGCAGTGAAGGCGCTTGTCTGCAAAGCCTAAGGCCCCATGTTCTCTCCAGATCCCACGTAAGCCAGACCACAAGGTGACAGCTATGCAAAGTCGCACATGCTCACAAGCGGGCACACAAGCGGGCACACAAGTGGGCACACATGTTTGGCGTTCTATTGCAGTGACCTGAGGCATGCCAACTCATTTTCTCTCGCTCATTAAAAAAAACTCAGCAGTTTTAAAGCAGCAGAAAATTCACCTACAACCAGTGGGGGAGGAGAGAACCATTCAATCACAAAGCTATAGAAATCAAAGGTGAAAGAATTAGTATGTAAAGTATTTTAAATTAGCTATTATAATAAAGAGAGAACTAGAAAATAGAAGGAAAAAACTGGTGGAAAAACTGTGTGCAAAATTAAAGGTTGACTTGGGGGCTGGAGAGATGGCTTAGCTATTGAAAAGATTCTTAATTTAAAAAAAAAACTTTCTCTTTTTTGTTTATTTTTATTTATTTATTTGAGAGTGACAGACACAGAGAGAAAGAGCCAGAGAGAGAATGGGCACACCAGGGCCTCCAGCCACTGCAAACAAATTCCAGACGTGTGTGCCCCCTTATGCATCTGGCTAACTTAGGTCCTAGGGAATTGAACTGCGGTCCTTAGGCTTCACAGGCAAGCGCTTAACCGCTAAGCCATCTCTGCAGCCCCATTAGTCACTCTTTTAATAATTATACATATTTGTAAGAAACTGTCATTTCAGTACATAAATACAGAGTATAGTGATCATATCTGGGTAACTGGCTTCTCTGTTCATTTGACATTTGTGTAATTATGTTAGAGTTACTCAGAGTGCACAGTGATAACCCTACACTATGGTACCTCACTGTGTTAAAAATACTCACGTGCACTCTACTATCTATTTTGAAATACTTAGTTGTTGTAAGCCATAGATAAGTCTGTTGTGCTATTGAACACTGTAAGCTATTGCTCCTAATCAAGTGCTCCCAGGGCCCATTAACCATCTTCTCTCCACCCCCCACCCCCGCTGGATCTACCCCAGGTTCTCGAAATCCCTGTTCTTCCCTACTTCGAAGTCCGATTTTTTGCTTCCCTGTAAAAGACAACATGTGATGTTTTTCCATCTGTGCCTGACTTATTTTAATACAATGCTTTCCAGTTCCATTCATGCATTCTGCAGATAACAATTTTATTCCTTTTTATGACAGTAATATTCCATTGTATATACATAACATGGTGTCTTAATCCATTCATCTCTTGATGGGCATGTAGGTTGATTTCAAATATTGACTTGTGAAGTAATAAATGTGTTAGTGCAAATGTCTCTTCAATTTTCTTCATTCCTTTTTATGAAGTATTTTTCGTATCTGCACGCAGAAAGAGAGAGGAGCTGACAGGTAGCTAGTGTGGGCATGCCAGGGCCGCCTGCTGCATATGCCACCTTGTGTGTGTGCTTGTACCTGGGCGCTAGCAAGTTGAGCCAGGCTGCAGTCTCTGCAAGCAAGTGCTTCTTAGCCATGGCGCTGTGTCCCCAGAGTGCCGGTTACTTGTTGGTGGTGGTTTGGGCACATGTGTATGGTGGTGTGTATGCATGATGTGTGCACTTTTGTGTACAGATGCACACCCGACTGCCTGTGTCTTACTCTACTGCCCATCCCCATCTTTCCTCGAGAGGGAGTCGGCAGATCCTGGAGCTGCTATGTTCGGCCGAGCTGGCTGAGCTGAGAGCCCAGCAGGTCTCTGCTTTCCGCTCCCCACAGGACTGGGGTCACAGGCTTGCGCGGTTATGCCCATCTGTCTACATGGGTGCTAGGGAACTAAACTAAGGGCCGGTGAGGCCCACATAGGCCCTTACACGTACACGGCGGGTGTTCTTACCCCTGAATCTCTCCCTGCCTCTCTCCAGCATTTCCTCAGGACACTTAACTAACGCAATACGGATATTTAGCAGAATGAGACTTTTTTCTAAAGAATATCTTTTGAACAACTGTTTTAAATGTCAGAGAAGTTCTGAAAGTATAAAAGGAATCTAGAGAACTAGGACCATCCAAAATATTTGGAACTTCTCAACAAACTTGTTTCTTGCTAAGGTTATAGAAATAAGTATATGGTGTCTGTCTTGAAAATGCACATTTTCATTTACCTTGTTTCTTCCTTGAACTTGCCTTATGCAGCCAGGTCCATATACTGTCCTTTGTCCAGGGCCTGGTACAGCTGTAGAGGTCAGGAATGCTCAGTCATGTTTAGTTATGCTTTTTTCCCCCAGTCAATAGAGGAGTTCACTGTTACAGGACATCACTTATTCTTTAATTCACCGTATAGTCAGTCCCTCTTGTGCAGGGAGCGCTCACTAAACATTCAGTAATTGAGTGAAAGTAATGATGAAAGTACTTGAATAAGCTGATTAACATTTGTAGTTCAACCTGTAACTGTACCATATTAAAGGAATCAGAGATAATGCTTTTTTAAATTTATTTTTTTATTGACAACTTCCATAATTGTAGACAATAACCCATGGTAATCCCCCCACACACACTTTCCCCTTTGAAACTCTTATTCTCCATCATATCCCCTCCCCCTCAATCAGTCTCTCTCTTATTTTGATGTCATGATCTTTTTCTCCTATTATAATGGTCTTGTTTGTGTAGGTAGTGCCAGACACTGTGAGGTCATGAATACCCAGGCGATTTTGTGTCTGGAGGAGCATGCTGTAAGGAGTCCTACCCTTCTTTGACTCTGACATTCTTTCTGCCACCTCTTTCGCATTGGACCCTGAGCCTTGGAAGATGTGATAGAGATGTTTCAGATGTTTCAATGCTGAGAACTCCTCTGTCACTTCTTCTCAGCACCATGGTGTCTTCTGAGTCATGCCAAGGTCACCACCTTCTGAAAAGGGAAGCTTCTCTAACCAGAAGTGAAAGTAGCATTAATATAAGGGTATGAACATTAAGAGAAGTGTTTACTGAGCAGTTCGGTGAGCATACTATATGCATTTAGCCAGACACCAGCAGACGTTACATCCCTAGGGCTCATGACTGCCCCCTGTTGTAGGCTTTCAGTATCAGGGATATATTCCCTCCCATGGAGCAGGTCTCCAGTCCAATTAGTGGGCGGTCATTTTCCCCCATAACAGACAGGCCATTATTGCTCCAGTTGGCTCATTTGGCCTGGCTGGCCAAATTTCAGGCTTGCAGTGTCCAGTGTTGAGTATCTCCACTGGTGATTTCTCTCTCTCCCATTGAACTACAGGTAGCGTAGCTTTTTCTGGCTTTACATGGAAGAAGTTTTCAGCTCAGCTCCAGCAGGATTTCTCAGTGACCTTGTAGCCCAAGTATGTGGAGTCTTCAGCAATAGGGAATCTCACTTTGGGGGGAAGTTGCCTAAAAGTAGCCCACATACTAGATGCCGGACTAGTATAAGACTATAAGACTCACTAGAATGTTACTTTCCATGTTTTTAGAGCTACAAGACCATGTTGAGATAAGATTGGAAAGGGGAGCCAGAGGTTTACTCAAACTTTTTTTTGTAATAGTTTTATGACCTAAATTAGTATCATCATCATAGAGATTGGATTTTAAAACTTTCACAAAATCTGTTCTATTTTCTGATATATATTTTATTTTTTTAATCTTTGAATTCCCTTTTTCAGTAAAAAAAAAAAAGCATTAAAAATAAAGACTATGTCAAAGTGTATAGAAAAAATTGGTAATATGTTTTTTGTTTGTTTGTGTTTTTTTTAGGTCCTGGGAACACCAACAAGGGAACAAATTAGAGAAATGAACCCAAATTACACAGAATTCAAATTCCCTCAAATTAAGGCACATCCTTGGACAAAGGTGAGTCAAAATGAGTTGTTAAGAACACATACCAACTAATAGTCAACTCAAACTTGAGTTTCTTGTTCTGAGACCAGATACCTGCCTGAGTACAACAGTATAACAGTTCTGCATATAAAGATAATTGAGTAGTTGTATTTCAATGTTTCATTTACCATATAGTTTTATTCCCATTGATTCCCTGTTGGCAATTTCTAGTCTGGACTTTCATTTGCAAGGTAAGAACAAAGAACTTATATTAACATTTGTAATTCAACCTGAGGCTCTACCATATTAAAGGAATCAGAAATACCCTTTTTTAAAATTTTTTTTAATTGACAACTTCCATAATTATAGACCGTATCCCATGGTAATTCCCTCCCTCCCCCCACTTTCTCCTTTGAAACTCCACTCTCCATCAAGATATTGTGTATAAATTTTGACAACCTAAAATTCAGTACTTAATTTATTAAAGTTGAGGTACATAGCTCAATATTACATTCTAAATGATAACATTTTCTTGAGTCTTTTAAACTATTAAAACAGACCTTATTATAGATATTGTATGTTTTTCTTATTTATTGTTCTGGTGATAATTTATGAACAGTATTAAAAGAGCAGATATAATTTGGCTGAATATGTACACCTTGAAAATAAAACTAGTATGTTTAGGATGCCACTAGTCATTAGAAAACCTTAATCAAGGTTTTCTTACCTCAGTTTGATATATGAAATTAACAGTGCAAAAATAAAAGCCCACAATGGACTATTTTAGCAATTAGAGAATATATTGTTTCTCACTTTTACAGATTCAGATACTCTGGCTAAAAATATCTAGTGAGTTATTGTGGTGGTTTGATTCAGGTGTCCCCCATAAACCTAGGTGTTCTGAATGCTAGGTTCCCAGTTGATAGAGATTTTGGAATTAACGCCTGCTGGAGGGAGTGTTTGTTGGGGGCGGGCTTATGGGTGTTATAGCCAGTTTCCCCATGCCAGTGTTTGGCACACTCTCCTGTTGTTTTGTCCACCTTATGTTGGCCAGGGGTTGATGTCCACCCTCTGCTCATGCCATTGTTTTACCTGCCATTGTGGAGCTTCCCCTTGACCCTGTAAGCCAAAATAAACCTCTTTTTTCCCAGAAGGTGCTCTTGTTTGGGTGCTTACTACCAGCAATGCAAACCTGACTGCCATAGTAAAGTGGTACCAGGAGTGGGGCTGCTGCTAACCACCTTACTGTGTGGCTTTGGCCTTTTGGGGCTGATTTTTAAGAGGAATGTGGAAGGATTTGAAACCTTGGCCTAAGAGACACCTTACAGTGCCGTATAGCTTCATGGGCTATTCTGGTCAAAGTTGAAAATCTGAAGGCAGTAAGAACTATGGACTATGAGGTTTGGCTTATGAAGATGAGAAAGAGCTTTGCCTGGACTGGGCTAGCAGTTTGTATGGGAAGCTTGCTGTTATGTCTGAGTCCTGAGAAGTTGTGCAGGGTTGCTTTGTGTAGAATTGAACTGATGTGTGAGCAGAGGGATATGGCACAAAAGAAAAGTCATTGGGTAAACTGATGCCCATTCAGCTGCAATTGAGAGATCACAACCTTTGAGACTGGGCTAGCTGACCTGAACTGAGGCAACAGGAAGAATGTAGACTCTTTTGGAGGGGCTTGAGTGCTCAAGAAATGTCCTGTTGTTCAAAAGGCTGCTTTATTCCTCCCCCGCCCCCATGAACAAATTGTCACCCTGCCTGGTATCGTGGAGTATAAGAAATGTGGGAAAGAGAGGGTCATTGAGTTTGCAACACGGTCTTGTGTTTTGGAAATGGCCATGGGCAGTGTGAAGCAGGTTTGCTGGATGCCTGCATGGAGACCCCATGGGGCCAGGAGGATGAAGCATGGATTGCAGTGGAGACCCAGTGGAGATGCAAGGACCATGAGATGGCTGCAAAGTAGAGCTGCTGGCCCCGATGAAGTTTTCCAGGACTGTGAGTAGCCTAGCTGGAGGGGCGGAAATGGAACTCCAGAGACTTATTGCTGGTTAGAATTATCGAACTTGGAGATTTGTCACTGGCTAGAGGTTTTGGACTTGAAGCTACAGAGTTTGGTGTTTGCCCTGGTTGTTTTAAATCTTGTCTTGGTTGAATATTTCTTTGCTATGCCCAGTGCCATCCTTTGCAGTGTGAATGCTTATTCTTTGCCATTATGGGATTTTTTTTTTTTTTTGAGGTTATTTTTTGGTATTAATGGCTCAGTTAAAAGATCTTGGACTGTGGGGATGTATGAACATCATTGGAATTGATAAAAATTATGGGGATTTTTAAGTTAGAGGAATGCATTGTATTTTACATCATGTATGGATATCGGTTTATGGGGGCCAGGGGCAGAATGTGGTGGTTCGACTCAGGTGTCCCCCATAAACTTAGGTGTTCTGAATGCTAGGTCTCCAGCTGATGGATATTTGGGAATTAATGTCTCCTGAAAGGAGTGTATTATTGAGGGCGGGCTTATGGGTGTTATAGCCATTCCCCATGTCAGTGTTTGGCACACACTCCTGTTGCTTTGTCTACCTGATGTTGGCCAGTGGGCGAGGTCCACCCTCTGCTCATGCCATTGTTTTCCCTGCCATTGTGGAGCTTTCCCTCAAGCCTGCAAGCCAAAATAAACCTCTTTTTCCCAGAAGTTGCTCTTGGTTGGGTGATTTCTACCAAAAATGCAGACATGACTGCAACAGTTAATGTATGGCTACATAGGTGGCTTGTTTGTGTTTGCGCATGTGTGTCTTAATGCTGAATCTTCTAGACCCATGGCCATATGCCACGCACCATTCATTAGTAGCTCATATTTTTGAGGATCGGAAATTGTCAGCATTTTAATATGTATTTCAGATAAAGACTTTGGTATTTAAAAGTGTCCACATAACATTTTGTTTCAGGCATTGATAATGTTTGGTTCTTTTTGTCAGTTATGAAACTTTTTTAGTAGGAGGTGAAGTGATTTAGGCTGTAGATAAACAAGTCACACTCCTTGAAGATAAAGAGTGAGTGCTTCCACCTTCATCCTCTCACCTTCTCCCTTCATTCTCAGTAGGGTTATGATTGCATTGACTTCACTTTAAAATTTTTATTTATTTATTTGAGAGGGAGAGAGAGAGAGAGGGAGGAAGGGAGAGAGGGAGGGAGAGAGGGAGGGAGGGAGGAAGGGGGAGGGAGAAAGAAAGAAAGAAAGAAAGAAAGAAAGAAAGAAAGAAAGAAAGAAAGAAAGAAAGAAAGAAAGAAAGAAAGGAAGGAAAGAAAGAAAGAGAAAAAGAAAGGGCATGCCAGAGCCTGTAGACACTGCCAACGAACTCCAGATGTATGTGCCATCTTGTGCATCTGCCTTGTATGAGCCCTAGGGAATTGAACCTGGGTCTTTTGACTTTGCAAGCAAGCGCCTAAACTGCTAAGCCATCCCTCAAGCCCTACTTTACAGATGTTCTCACAACTGCATTACTTCTCTTTGGAAAATATTAATTTGTAATTATTTCCTTCCTATTTGAAAACAAAAATATCAGTTGTATTTTATTGCTAGAAATATAGATTTTATTGACCAAGAGACTGAGATATTGCCCATTACATTTTTAAATTTATGATAAATGCTAAGTAATATTTGATAAAGTATTGCTTTAAATATTTTATTTTTTTTATTTATTTATTTACAAGCAGAGAGAGAAAGAGAGAATGGGCACACTAGGGCCTCTAGCCACTGCAAATGTACTCCAGATGCATGTGCCACTTTGTGCATCTAGCTTTACCATGGGTACTGGGGAATCAAACCCAGGTTGTTTGTAGGCAAGCACCTTAACTGCTGAGTCATCTCTCCAGCCCTGATAAAATAATTTTTGATCTTTGTACTTCAACTTTATTTTGAATCTGAGTGAGATAATATTTAGGGGTTTTCACCTGATTTTAAACCTAGAGTATCCCAATTGATGTATTTGAATCTGGGGCTGAGTTACAGTTTGAATTCATTATAATTATTACAAGTTAACAGTGATTACAAGCGCTCCATAGGAGGGAAAACAACACAACCCAGAAAATTCCTGGTATTAAATAAATACAGGCAAATATTCCAAAATACTAACAAATTTAAGTAAGAAAACTATTTTTCTTTGCTCTATCAATCCATATTTCCATATAATCATGTTTATGAAGTAAAGAATTAAAAAGGGAAAGTTTTTCCTTGGTAAAGTCAAGCATTACACACACATACCCTCAATGTGGAGTTGACAAATGTGATGTTGAAATTGAGGTCATATAGTTCTGTTTAACAATTGCCATATTTATTTATTTTAATCAATATTGCCACCAGCATTAGTATGTGCCATTTTCTGCATTTTCCCTTGGATTTGTCTTTCTGTAATAGAATATTAGCCACAGTGAAAGGTAAAGAATGATTGATTATAATTAAAATATAGCCAGCAGAAAACACTAATGGTGAATTTGTATGCTACAAGCTTTCCTTTGCCTGCTTGGGTTGCTCAAGTTTCTGTAATAAACTTAATCCTTTTCAAACTTGAATAGCATATCTGAAGCCCTTTTACTTAGATCTCCGTTTCTATGTCACGTATAGTAATAATGGCTCAGTTCTCCTATGTTTGCTAAAAATTATGGTGAGCCTTTACTTCATACAGTGTTCTTTGATAATTTGGTTTTCCTTTATAAAATACATCACGTAATAAGTAGATTTGTGTTTTTTTCCCTATTAGTACACATGACTCAGTGGTGCACACAAATCCTATGGTTTCATTATGTCAGCTAGATGATCAAAATTTGCTTGTTTTTATTTTTTATTTTTAAAAGATTATTGGGCTAGAGAGATGGCTCAGCGGTTAAGGCACTTTTTTTTTTTTTTTTTGCAGGTTAAGCCTGCAAAGCTTAACAACCCAGGTTGATTCCCCAGTACCCATGTAAAGCCAGATGCACAAAGTGGCACAGGCCCATTCTGTCTGTCTGTCTGTGTCTCTTCTATCTCTCTCTGCTTGTAAATAAATAAATAAAATTTAAAAATAAGCCGGGCGTGGTGGTGCATGCCTTTTCCCAGTACTCGGGAGGCAGAAGTAGGAGGATCGCAGTGAGTTCAAGGCCACCCTGAGACTACAGAGTTAATTTCAGGTCAGCCTGGACCAGAGTGAGACCCTACCTCAAAAAACCAAAAAAAAAAAAAAAAAAAAAAAAAAAAAAAATCAAAATTAAACATTTAGAATTCAAAAAAAGTTAGAATTCAAGGCTCTGGATAGCCTGTCTTCATTATCATAGTTTGCACAACTTGAGAAATACTGCCATAAGCCAGGTAGCCACTGGAATCATTTTTTAAAAAATACATAATGTGCCGGTTGTGATGGTGCACACCTTTAATCCCAGCCCTCGGGAGACAGAGGTAGAAAGATCGCCATGAGTTCGGGGCCACCCTGAGACTCCATAGTGAATTCCAGGTTAGTGTGGGCTAGAGTGAGACCCTGCCTGGGGTTGGGGGAGGGGAATAATAATGCTCTTCTCTAATAAAGTAGAGGAGTTTCTTGCCCTTGGGATATAGCAAATGGAAGTTAGGAAGCAAGAAATGCCTCTCTATTGTATATCTTCCATTAGAATCCACTTGTGTCCTGTTTCCTGAGACTAGGGAAGTGAGCCCTGGTTTCCTGGCTGCAGTGTTACCTTAGGTATTCAGCACGTATCAGATACGTAAGGATGAAGTTCTAGTCACGGGACCCTGTCTCGTAGGCCTCCTCTCTGCCTCACACTCACAGATCCTCCTCCTCAGCCTCCACGTGCTGGGGTTTAAAGCATGTGACACTACGTGTGACTCTTTTTCCCCGGTACTTTTTAAAGTCAGCACTGCCATCAACATTAGTCTGTACCATTTCCGCGGGGCATGTAGCGCATTTTCTCAGAGGTGAGCAGGGGGCAGGAGTAAACGAGGAAGAAACTGCAACGTCTTCCTTGCAAGGATGCAGAAAGAGAGGAAATCAAGCATACAGCAGTGCTCTCAGTGTGCTGCGTGGTAGCAATCTTGAGTGAAGTTGCCCATGACTACTATAAAATTGCCAAGTTGCCAAGCGTGGTGGCACTTGCCATGAGTCCCAGCACTCGGGAGGCAGAGGTAGGAGGATCACTGTGAGTGTGAGGCCAGCCTGAGACTACAGAGTGAGTTGCAGGTCAGCCTGGGCTAGAGTGAGACCCTACCTCAGGGGAGTAAAAACAAAAACAAACAAACAAAAAAAAACACACAGCCACAAGTCAATACCCAGGTTAACCAAAACTTAATTCATTAAAAATGCATATGTGTACCTAGGAAAGGAAATAGAGGCTACTGGTCTTGAAATAGGGACCTGGTAGAGATGAAAGGATCAAGCATTGCTATTTGCTTTATACTTCAGAGAAGAAAAACCAGACTGAAAGTAAAATGGAGTAATTGAGAAGTGGATGGAGAATTACATAGAAATTGGTTGAGGGAAGAAAGAAAAATAAATTGTATTTAGTAGTACATGGAGATGTGGTTAAGTGATGGGTCATTAGGATGCAGTAGCATTGTAGTTTAAACACTGTTTCTTCTCAACATGTTTCTTCTGTGAGAATGATGGTCTGCTATGTCTTTACTTCTGGTTCCCTTGAAAATATACCTATAATGCTTCTGAAAAATTCTCTTATTTTCGTTAGGAATGTTCTACCTCTGGTGTTGACCTTATTTTGTCTCTGCTGCCCTGGCCTTGGGTGGTGGTGTAGTTGGCTCCACACTGCTGGGATGAACCTCCAAGCCAGACCCAGCTTATGAGAGGAGTGGCAGTTAGTTCGGGCTTACAGACCCAGGGGAAGTTCCATAGTGGTGGGAGAAGCTGCCCCCATGGAATCCTCACACGCTGGCAGCACACAGGGAATCCCCAGGCAGAGCTCAAGCACTCTGCACACCCCTAGGCTGGAATCCAGTACCACCATTGAGCTGAACCCCAGGATCTACACACAGTGACACCTCCTCCAGCCAGCTACAAGTGTCAATAAAACATATGACTCTAGTGGGAGACACAAATTCAAACTACCACATTCCTCCCCCTGACCCCTAATAGACTCATGACCAATTCAAGCTGCAAGTTGTATTCAGTCCAACTCCGTAAGTCCCTTAGTGTTTACCAACTTTAGTTCCAAAGTCCCAAGCTGAGATTTAAGACTGTCTCCTAACTGCAAGGTCTATAAAATCAAAATGCAGTACATACAACAACAAGGATAATAGTGTGTATTGATCTACACCTGTCTCGCATAATGGTTAACTGCTTGTTCCTTCACACTCAGAAGGGTCCCAGTTTGGATGACAGATTATTTGGTCACTCTGTTCTTATCTTTCTACTTAACCTTCCCTGAGGCATCTCATTGCTTGAACTAAGTCTTTTCCCCAAGTTTTCTGCCTTTCTCTGTCCTTAAATGCATATTGTTAGGCCATGAATGTAAAGTTTAGTGTATAGTTTAAGTAGATTAGGGATTTCTAATAAGATCACGTTATAGTAGTCATAGACGGGCCCCTCCCTGCCAGTTCTGAATAGCTGATTCTGCTACCTTTTTGCTTAAATTAGTAGGACAACTATTGTTCCTCCTTCCTCCTGGTAAATAATTCTGTGATGCAAGATAAGTAATGTCATCATCAGTCAGAGTGTAGTGGAAGTCACTAGTGATTAAACTGCTCTGTAGAAGGAAATTGAGTAGAATTACAGCAGTCCTAATCTCTTACACACACATACACACACACACACATTTTTTTGTACATAGGTTATAGTCTTGTATCCCCTCACCCCAGGTTCCCATTTCCCTGAGGTCCCTCCTCAGTAGGGTGAGTGGTATTCACTGTGGGGTAATTAGGGCCTCTGTCACTCTGGGGGGCTGCTGTGCCTCAGGATATTTCGACCTCCCTCTGCAGCCTCTGTGTTTCTGTTAGGATGTTTCACTTCCCCATAGCACTTGTTGCTGTTTTCCTGGAGGCGGTTATCAGACCAGCATTGGAACCATGTTCAAGTCACTGCTTCCTCTGCCCTTTCTCCTGGAACCCACGAAATGGCAGGGGTGGCGCATCTTGTGGTGAGCAGTCGGCTATATTTTCTTGATGTATTGATAGAGCTTGGTTTTACCCAGTATTCTGTGCTATCTGTAAAATAAAAATAATGATTCTCCGACCAAGAGTGAGAGCAGCTTTAATGAAGGAGATATGCATAGAAATGTGAGAGACAGTTTGATGAGGAAGGATCTCCACCCGACTTGCCCAGAGAACAGTGGGGGCTTCTTGCTGGGGATTTGGGGTTTCCTGACTGTGGGGTGCCAACTTGGTTCCCAGTGCCAGTTAGGAGTTCTGTTCCACTGAGCAGGCCTCATGTCCAGTCGGAGGGCAGTTGGTTACCCACAAAGGCTGTGCCCACCTTGCACAAGTGCTGCTTGTTTGGCTGGCATGCTCCATAGCTTGCAGGGCCTCCCACTTGCTCGTGCTTGGGGTGATCATCATCACATGGCAGCTCCCACAGCACTTCCCAACACCATGATGGTTTGCCAGGAGGGAACTGGCTCTCCTCTCAGTTCCTACATGGTCTCTTGGTGTCCTGAGGTAGCAGCCTGTGGAGTCTTTAGCAATAGGTTCCTGCCATTTAGCTCTGTTGAAAATGTCATGGATCTCCCTGGCCAATTGCTCGCTGTTGGGGGTAATCGAGTTCTTGTCCTGACTTTTGGACTCCTCTTCACCTGGTCTGTTTTAGAGCCTCATATGAGAGAAGACTTATGTATGGCGTTCATCTTGCTTAGACTCTTCACTTAAGATGATGCTTTCCAAGTCCATCCATTTTCCTGAAAATTTCATTATTTCCTTTTTCCTTACTGCTGAGTTGAGTTCCATTGTGTACATATACACATATGTACCACTTCTTCATTTTCCACTCATCAGTTGATGGACATCTGGGTTGGTTCCAATTCCTGGCTACTGTGAATAGAGCAGCAGTAAATATGGTTGAGCAAGTATCTCTGAAGGAGAGAGTGGAATCTTTAGGGTAAGTGCCCAGGAGTAGAATAGTTGCTCAGATCTTTTTCAGGAGTCACCATAATGATTTCCAAAGTGATTGTACAAGCTTGCACTCCCATCGGCAGTGAATAAGGGTTGCTGTTTTCCCACATCCTCACCAACATTTTTTTTTAAGAGCTGCCAAACTGCCCACCTGCCCTGATTCTTGGCTCAGACCTGCTCTGCAAAGAACAGCTATTCTTTTTTAAAATTTATTTGAGAAAAAGAGAGAATGGGCACTCCAGGGCCTCCAGTCACTGCAAATGAACTCCAGATGCATGCACCACTTTATGCATTTGGCTTATATGGGTCCTTTGGCTTTGCAGGCAAGTGCCTTAACAACTAAGCCCTGTTATTTGATTTTTTGATGATTGCCATCATGACTAGAATAAGATGGAATCTCAAAAGTTGTTTTAATTTGCATTTCCCTGATGAACTAAGGATGTTAAATATTTCTTTAAGTGAGTAATGTCCATTTGTATTTCTTTCTGCTCCATTGGAGTGGACTGTTTGATTTCTTTTATTGCTTAGTATTTTTTTTTAATTTTTATTAACATTTTTCATGATTATAAAATATATCCCATGGTAATTCCCTCCCTCCCCACCCCCACACTTTCCCGTTTGAAATTCCATTCTCCATCATATTACCTCCCCATTACAATCATTGTAATTATATATATACAATATCAACCTATTAAGTATCCTCCTCCCTTCCTTTCTCCACCCTTTATGTCTCCTTTTCAACTTACTGGCCTCTGCTACTAAGTATTTTCATTCTCACGCAGAAGCCCAGTCATCTGTAGCTAGGATCCACATGTGGCGCTTGGCTTTCTGGGCCTGGGTTACCTGACTTAGTATAATACTTTCCAGGTCCATCCATTTTTCTGCAAATTTCATAACTTCATTTTTCTTTACCGCTGAGTAGAACTCCATTGTATAAATGTACCACATCTTCATTATCCACTCATCTGTTGAGGGACATCTAGGCTGGTTCCATTTCCCAGCTATTATAAATTGAGCATATTGCTTAGTATTTTTTGTTGTTGTTTGTTTGCTTGTTTTGTTTTAGTTCTTTGGAGATTGTAGATATTAGGCCTCTGTCGGAGGTTTGGCTGGCAAAGATTTTCTCCCATTCTGTGGGTAGGCTGTTGGCTCTGTTTATGGTATGCTTGTCTGTTCAAGATTTTTTAGTTTCATGAGATCCCATTGGTTGAGTATTTGTTTCATTTCCTGAGCTGCTGGGGTCCTGACATTCAGGAAGTCCTTCCCCACTCCTGCATCTTGGAGAGTCTCCCCACACACACTAGTCGTTTTAGAGTTTCAGGTCTTAACATTGAGGTCCTTAGTTCACTTGGAGTTGATTTTTGTGCAGGGTGAGAGGAGTGTGTGTCAGGGCCTTTTGACGGCTGTAAGTAAACTCCAGGTACATGTGTCACTCTGTCTGTCCATCTAGCTGGACCTGGGCACTGGCAAGTTGGACCACAGCTGGCCAGGTTTGCAAGTAACCACCTTTACCACAGAGCCGTCTCCCCCGCCCTCTCCTTCCTAACACCCATTCTGCTGTGGGAGTAGACACCTCATTTCTTACTGATCCAAGCTACGCAGTGTCCTTTCCTTTCTGAAAGCCGTACACATTACAACCCAGCCGCTAAGGCCAGGGATGTGGCTCTGTAGCGGAGCACTTGCGTAGATGTACAAGGCTCCGGGTTTGATTTACCACCACCACCACCCAGCTCCTAGAGACGAATACACATGTAAGAGGAATAATGTGAAAATGGAGGAGGAGGAGGAAGGGAAAGCGAAGGAGAAGACGACGACAATGTAGATTGCTTGTGGGGCACAGGGTGCATTCGGGATAAGTTGAAGGTGGAGCCTATTTTTAATTGGGATCCTGTGTGTTCTTTATCACCAGTGTTGTGATAAAGTGATACAGAGGATGCAAAAGAAGTAAAATAAAGCTCTTGTCCATGCAGAGCATAAATTAATCAAGTACTAAATAGTGTAAATTGTGTATTATGAGCGTTTGAAGGTGAGTTCATGTCCAGTGGGTGTCCTAAGACTGACCTTTAGGGAAGGGAGTGGAGGATGTCTCCCTGAAGATGTTAAAGAAGATGGGGGCCAGAAAGAGGTGGGGTTTGCTTAGGTGTAGAAAAGGTTAGGAATTATAGCCTGGGTGAACATTGTAAGACAGAAAGATGTGAAAAAAAGGAGATTTTCATGTGTTGTTAGGAAGGCCTGCTTGATTGCAGTAACTAGTTTGTGAACAGTTATGTTGGGTAAGTAGTGATCTGTAAATCGTGCTGATGGGTAGCCGTGTAGTATTGATTCATCAGTAAGCTATGTTAGGAGAGAGCACATCATACAGGTAAATGATAGTATCTCCACAGAGCTCAGACAAACTCATGAGCACAGCTGAAGCCCGTTGAATGCTGGGTGCCCACCTGCCACGACTGCCAGCTTTGCTTTCTTTGCTCAGTGATTAGAAGAGTGAATCCGTTTAGTAGACTTAAGCGGGGTAGTTTGCGCATTTTTGCTATCAGGTGCTGTCTTGAAGCACAGCAAATTTACTTGGCTTGCGGAGTCTCTGGAAATTGGTTTTCAGTAGCTGCTGAGCATGATTTTTTATAATATTAAAGTAAGTTGAAATATCTTCTATGTCAATGCATCACCATTAGATCAATGTATAAAAGCATGCAAAACATCACCAAGTAGTATTTTCGAAAATAATCTGACAATTATTAAATTGTATATTAATACTTATTTCTGAATAAATTTAGGAAGACTTGATTTCTTAACTAATGAGTGAAGGCCCATGATGCTGTTTTGACTCCTTCACTTCGGTTTGCAGATGCAGATGGTTTCGGGTGAATACTAGAGCACTTGACAGCCGGTATCGGAGCTGCTCTTCAGGAGTGTTCATGATTTGTCAGTTTTTAAAACTGAGGGTTCATGTTTCATATATAACCAGAAAGTGATGTCAGTTTCACAAACATAATGAAAATTAGTGAAAAGTAGTGTTTGGAACAATCACAGCACTTGTTCTACATTCTGTTCAACCAGTTACCATGGTCCATAGTCACTAACAGAGTGGGCATTTGATACTGCTTTTGTTGGCTGCGTACTGCAGTTGGGTTGGTGAGAAATAGCTTCCACCAGAGACCTTGATACGGTGCGTGTGATTGTTCTGGAGGTCCAGTCAGCAGCTAGCTCCCTCTTGAACTTTGACTCTCTGCTCTTGAACGGGTAGGAGGAAATTGCCTCTGTCATTTTTGAGTTATCCAAGTGCAAATTTATTTTGAATAATTCTTCATTTAAGGATTTATTTGCATTTATTCAATACCACAGAGACTTGCTTTTTGAAA
Source organism: Jaculus jaculus (assembly GCF_020740685.1). NCBI lineage: Eukaryota > Metazoa > Chordata > Mammalia > Rodentia > Dipodidae > Jaculus > Jaculus jaculus. Next base: position 162,055,764 of record NC_059105.1, read on the forward strand.
AAAATGAATTTTTATGTTAATTTTTTTCTATGGACTAGGATTTGTGATGAGTGTCTTTATTTCCAATTAAGCAAATGTGTTGCTGCATAGGTGAGGTAGTATTTGAATCACTTAAAAAAGTTCATGTCAGTGTTTTGGTTCTTTTGATTTTTTTTTTTTCCTTTTTTTCTCTTTTTCTTTTTCTTTTTTTTTTTTTCTTTTTTTTTTTGTTTGTTTCTTGTTTTGTTTTGTTCTGTTTTATTACTTTTGTTTTTAGTTTTTAAAGGGGTGTACGTGGCCTTGCTGCATCCTTGGCTGGCCATATTTAGTCTGCGCACTAATTGTTAGTTGGGCCCAGTTTAATCTTACTTTGTGCTGTCAGTTCTTTTAGTACGCTTTTCTACCTTCGTCCACCTGGTTGTGTTTTAAGATTTTTATTCTGATGGGCTGGATTTTAATCCATGTACTAAATTTTAGTCTGCAGACTAAAAGTAATCCGCGGATTATTTATTTTTGCAAAATATTTAATTCCCCCACTGGAAACTATCTTAAAAGAATGTTACATTCTCTTAGATTAGCCAAGGGAGTTCACAGCTACTGGTGAGTTCTGCCATTTTTTGGTTCTCAATACCTAGACATAATAGACCCCTGCTTCCTCCCTTGCATAATTGCCTCCGTTGTGCCTAGGTGTTGGTGTACATTACAATGCATGCCACCTGTAACTGTGACTGTCCCTTAATTGTTTTGTTTATTGTATAAATTTTTGTTTAGCTTTTGGTGGGTGAATTGGGCATATTTACAGATAGAACTATGTTGAGTTTGTAGTGCTCAAAGATAAAGGATTTTTTTTCAGTGATTTTTTTTTTTTCCCAAAAGGAAAGAATGTTCTATATTTATATTCAATGGGTGCAGGGGTATGAGGGGGCAAAGCCCACAGTAGAAAAAAATTAAGTTTATACCCGCACTCCTGAGGTGACATGTCAGTTTCCTGAACTATTTTAAGATTATGAGAATGTCAGTAAATAAATATCTTAGCAGGGAAGTCAATCCAAAAAATAAAAAAACAAGAGAGAATAATCCGCGGTGGTGGCCTGATCCTTCTTATCTCACACAAATTACAAATATCTGGCTTGAAATTTGTAATATAAATTTGACGAATTTGATACTTTTTCTCATCATTAATAATTTAGCAAAAAAATGTTTATACTGTGTAACTGGGACAAATTAATTGTGAAAAATTAGCATATTGGGAACTTACATCTTTAAAAGCAGGCCAATATGCCCCTCCCAGCCACGTTTGTGGACATGAATCCAGGTCAAAGAAGACCACTTTATTTTGGGAACTTTACTTCTAGATTTCATTTTGATTTTAACTTTTTTTGGTTTTGTATTTTTTTAATAAACACACTGGCATTGGAACATAATAAAATAAAACTAAAATATTTCTTTACTGTGCCTCACCATTGCACAAATCAAAAATTTTTACATACATTTGTAGTGAAATAATTTTTAAAATTTGGACTTGCTACTGTGGAGACTGATGTTTAAAGTTTTTAACTGTATAAACATTTTCTATGTCCCCTTACACCATGGATTTCTTATAACATTGGATATATTTTTCCTTGCTGGACTATTCTCTTTTGCATTGACTTCCCCTGTTTGGATTATTTCACTGCATTATCATCTTTAGGATTCGTCAGGAACAGGACATTTCACCCCAGGAGTACGGGTATGTACTTAATTTTTTTATCCCCCACTCCCCCAAAAAATTTCAGGGCAGGTCTATAACACTCAGGGAAAACTTTTTTTCTTTTGAAGGTACACAGTTGCTCATCCTTGAGATGTAGTTGGAATAAAAACAGTGTAGAGAGTTACTCTTTTTTTTTTTTTTCATTCATCAGATGACATAGATTTTCTTACAGTGTGTTCTTAGATTGTCCATCTCCTACAGCCGTTGGCTTCTCGATTGCAGCTTAGAGACTGTTCTTAGAAGGGGCAGCAGGGGGCGCTCTGTGGAACTGGAGGCTCGAGTGCGGGTCAGCCACTGCACACCTCTGCGCAGAGTGAGGAATGAGGTAGAAGGAGGAGCTTCAGCAAAAAACTGTCGCTTTTCTTTAAAGCGAATTTCTAGTTAGAACTCTGTGGAAGTTTATGCTACCACTCCACATGTTATGGTCAGAAATCTGAACTGGGAGATACTGGGCCTTAACAACCCCATAATACTGCTTTTAACCTTCAAAGTACTGAGCCATGGCCTTTTTAAATCCAAAATTTCTCAAAGGATTTAAAGGAATAGTGGGCATATATTTTTTTTTGTGAAAGCAGTTTAAATCCTGATTTTAATGAAAGTTTTTGGAATGAATTTTTTTTTAAACTCTGATTCCATGAGTTAGGATTTCTTAAGAAAATAAGAAAGTACATATGTCTTAATGTCTTAGTACCAAAATAGACAATTACTTGTAGCCCGCATCAAAAAGACATGAATGGAGTTTGTTTTTTAAATCAGAAATAGGGCTTACAACACTAGTTTTTATTAATACTTTTGGGTTCAAAAGTCTTTTATAATGAATTTTTTTATTTAAAATAACTTACCACACTATATTTGAATTTTAACAGTAGTTTTAAAAAATTTATTTATTTGAGAGAGAGAAAGAGGCAGACAGTGTGAATATGATGGTATGTAAGGACCTCCTGCCTGCAAGTGATGCCACTGTGTGCACCAGACTTTACCTGGGTATTGGGGAATTGAACTTGGACCACTGGGCTTTACAAACCAGTGCCCTTAACCACTGAGCCATATCTCCAGCCCTTAACAGTAGGTTTTTTTAATTTTTTATTTCAGTGTTATTTTTAATTCTACTTGCATGGCACCATTATTGGTGCCAAGGCAGATAGCTAGCAAATAAATCCATCTATCTTCAGGTAGATACAAGCTACTGTCAGTTCCCAAGAATGAGATATGCTAGTAACATTTAATATTTTTATGATAAAATTTCTACTATTTTCTTTTTGCTTTCTGGATTCAGTTGTAGCTTGAGAACAAGAGAGGGGACAATGGCCAAAAGCAGTGGAAGACTAAAACATTTTAAATAACACCGTAACTTTGAGTTCCTTGAATAAGGGAAATCAGAGTGCTCAGAACAAAAAGACAAGGCAGTATTTCACTTTCTAAAGGGTTATCTAAAATAATAAACTACTAAGATCCTAGTCAATCCAGTTTCTCAGTTTCTGGGGAAATAATATTTTTCAGTAATAAGCTATTTACAAACAGTCTCTCCCTCTCCCCCCTGGAAAAAATACTGATTTTCACTGTTTTTAGAATTGCTTTCATAAAGTCTTCTGAATATCTACTGAACTCTTTAGAGGTAAACTACTTCTGCCTTGACCTAAGTGAATAGCCAGGTGATGTAAACCATTCTCATTAAGAATGGTGGTGCACACCTTCCCAGCACTCAGGAGGCTGAGATAAGGGGATCTTGAATTCAAAGCCATTTTGAGTCTACATAGTGAATTCCAGGTCAGCCTGGGCCAGAGTGAGACCCTACTTGGAAAAACCCATAAACTTTAACTACCCAGAGTCCTTCGTTCGTGCCCTATCAGTTTTATGCCCTTTCTTTGCTTATGAGTTGAATTCCTTCCATACGAGTGTGGCTCGCTCCCTCCCTCCCTCCCTCCTTCCCTCCCTCCCTCCCTCCCTCTCTCTCTCTGCCTTTACCATCATACTTTTTGTTTTAGATATATGTGGGTTTTTTTTTTCCATTTGAAAGACTTTTTGTCCATTCTTTGTTTGTTTCTTTCCTTTCTGCTCTAGCCTTTAACTGACCATAATTTAGAATAAGTATATTTTCCTAGTTTTATATACTAATTCATTTAAGACACAAATGAGTAGAAAGCTATCTTTTTCTATTCAGCAATTAGTTTAATGACATTTTACTTCAGTATAGCCTTTAGTTGACTTTTTCTATGGATTACTGGCTCTCAGTGACATACATTTTTATCTCTCTGATTAAAACTCTAGAATATTTATTGAAATTAATTCAAACAACAGTAGTCTGGTCCCATTCATTAGAACAGCTACTTAAGAAAATAGTGTCAGACTTTTTATCAAAGCCTAGGAACTCAGGAATTTCTTTAAGTGATGAAAGGCTCTACTTATTGAGATAATGACAAATCATTAGTATTTATAGGGCTAGAATGGTAGCGTGTTTTCTTTTTTTAATTTGCAAATTTTGAAGAGTGCCATTCAATATCAACAGTTGTTCTGCTAAAAATAATGCCAGAGGCAATGCTTTTGTTTACTATTCCAGACGTGAAAATGTAAGCTTTTGTAAGCATTCCTCTAGTTGTGCTTGCCTCTAGGACTCTGCCTTTGTGTGTGCCTGTCACAGGTCATAGGCATGCTTGACTGTACCGCTTTATGATTAGCATATGTAGATTTTTTCTCTGAGTTTTGATTAGCAGTTCATTCATTGTGGTGAATTGCATGCAGTTAACACTTTTCATTCCAGAACGTTTTTTACATTCTGGGAAGTAACTCAGTGCTCAGAAGATTGTTCAGTTAGGTTCTTACGATAAAACAATTGTTCTTTCCTCTTTGTCCTTGCAGGTCTTCCGACCCCGAACTCCACCCGAAGCAATTGCACTGTGTAGCCGTCTACTGGAGTATACGCCCACTGCCCGCTTGACGCCACTGGAAGCTTGTGCGCACTCCTTCTTTGATGAATTACGGGACCCAAATGTCAAACTACCCAATGGGCGAGACACACCTGCGCTCTTCAACTTCACCACCCAAGGTAACTCCAGACCCCGAGCTTTTCACATCTTCACATCTCAAGGCAAGCTACACACTGGGTGGTTTTTGTTTTGTTTGGGGCTTTTTTTTTTTTTTTTTTTTTTGGCTTTTTCTCCTCTAGGCTGCTTTGGCGTGGTTCCTACCCTGCCATCGTTTTTTTTCTTTTTTTTTTTTCTTTTTAATTTATTTGAGAGCGACAGACACAGAGAGAAAGACAGATGGAGGGAGAGAGAGAGAATGGGCGCGCCAGGGCTTCCAGCCTCTGCAAACGAACTCCAGACGCGTGCGCCCCCTTGTGCATCTGGCTAATGTGGGACCTGGGGAACCGAGCCTCGAACCAGGGTCCTTAGGCTTCACAGGCAAGCGCTTAACCACTAAGCCATCTCTCCAGCCCTACCCTGCCATCTTAACGGGCAGTCCTCCACACTGGGTGTGAAATAACACTTTAGTTGGTGGAAGATCTATAGACAGCAACAATAAATATATAAGTACTTAATGAAGGAAAGAAGCACCCTGTGGTTTTATTAGGCCAGTTTTTGTATGGTCTGGAACAAAATAATGAAGGACAAGAGTTTTCCAGTGGGCATGGTTCCTCTAATTTTTAGCTGAATATAATCATTTTGTTTGTTTGATGAGGTGGGGGTCTCATTCTACTCAGGCTGGCCTCGAACGCATGGCAGTCCTTCTACCTCTGCCTCCTGAGTGCTGGGACTAAAGGCGTGCACCACCACGCCCGGCTCAGTATCCTAAATCTTGACACAGGAGAAGCATGTAGCGACTTTATCACGTGAGATCATCGTCAGTAGACTAATGCACAGTGTAACCCTTAGCCAGGGTTATTTTCATTTCTTGTTTTCCAAGCATTTATAGCAAGTTCTTAAAACCTAGAAATAGATAAATCTATATAAATATAATCATTAACGTATCTTGCCAAAATGAGGGGAAAAAAACAAAAGCCCTATAAACATTTTCCAAGAACTTACACAAGAGATTCACCCCGAGGAATTCCCATCCCTGTGGGACTTGGAACCTCTGCTGCTGAGAGAGGGTGCCGGGTACTACTGCTCAGTATTGGTGGTGCCTGAGAATTCTAAAATAGTCACCCTCTTGTTCACCATTTGTATGTTCACTTTCTGTTTCACCCCAGTTGTGACCCCCAAGTGACTTTTCATTTATTGACATTCCCTCTGATTTATTTTAACTGAACATAAAACGTTCATCAATTCCCTACAGATAAATAAGAAATAAGTTGTGAATATATTGATTGACGGAATAGTAAGGCTTCACATCAGGCCGGAAAACACCCAAGAGAATTGGACAGCTCTTGCGACCGAGAAAGAGGCATTTTCTTAGTTCTAAGATCAAGACTTTTCCTCTGTGTTTAAACTTTACTGAAACTGAATGTGGACAGATGCACGGGCAGTGGATGGGGAAGGCGCAGGTTGACAGACTGAATAGTTAGCCGTGTTATTAATCATGCGCTGCACGCAGGAAGACTATTCACCCTATTGAAAACTGACCAGAAACTGCTTAGAATGTCGTTGCAGATCCTAGTTATGCCATTAAAGTGTGTGTTTGTTTGTTTGTTTGTTGTTTTTTGAGGTAGGGTCTCACTCTAGCCCAGGCTGACCTGGAATTCACTATGTAGTCTCAGGGTGGCCTTGAACTCACAGCGATCCTCCTACCTCTGCCTCCCAAGTGTTGGGATTAAAGGCATGCGCCACCACACCCAGCTTAAATTTTTTTTTCAAATATTTTTATTTATTTACAAGCAGAGAGTGACTGTGAATGGGCATGCCGGGGCCTTTAGCCTGTTTAGACAAACTCCAGATACATTTGCCACTTTGTGCATCTGGCTTTAGGTGTGTACTGGGGAATCAAACCCAGGTTGTTAGGCTTTGCAGGCAGATACTGTAACTGCTGAGCCATCTCTCCAGTTGTAGTTACTCCAGTTTAAGAAAAGTGGTAGTGAATTGGGTAGCGTATTCCAAGATGCAGAGTTAAATACAGAGTATGGGAGAAGGGAATTTAGGGACTGTTAACAGCTATCCAAAGAGACCTCAGGTATAGTCTTCAGAGGAAATGTGTCCTTTATCCAGACGTCAGAATTGAAAATGGGAGGAAACTAGAGAACTGTATGTTATTTGTACTTAACACAAGGACTTGGGTCTCCGATAAAGAGACTGAATAAAATTGTCCATGAAACTAATGTATTTTTCAGTTAACATGGGACCATGTTGTTTTCAGAATATCAACCTCTGTACTTGGAAATGCTCGGAAGAAAACTGGATACTGTTAGGTCTTTCAGATAGAGTTATTGCAGTGTGACAAAACATTGAAACGCTAGACTGCTTTTTCTTTTTTCTTTAAAATATATAAATATAAATATATAAATACATATTTTTGTTTTGAGAGAGAGAGAGGGAGAGACAGGAAGAGAATGGGTGCGCCAGGGCCTCCAGCCACTACAAATGAACTCCAGACATGTACTACCTTGTGCATCTGGCTTATGTGGGTCCTGGGGAATTGAACCGAGGTCCTTTGGCTTTGCTGCAAATGCTTTAACCACTAAGCCATCTCTCCAGCCCCTAGACTGCTTTGTTGTTGTTTTGTTTTTTCGAGGTAGGGTTTCCAGGCTGACCTGGAATCCACTCTGTAGTCTCAGGGCACACTTGAACTCACAGCAATCCTCCTACCTCTGCCTCCCAAGTGCTAGAATTAAAGGCATGTGCCACCACGCCTGGCTTTAGACTGCTTTTTCACAGCAAAGATTCTGTGGTCCCATGCTCTTGACAAAGCACATTTAATTTTAATTCTTTATGCTATTGTTTTAACCAAGAGTGATACATGTAGAGTAGGGAAAACAAAAGAAATATACAGAAAATTAAAATCACAATCCCTAAATAATTACTATTAACATTCAAAATGCAGCCTTTTTAGTATTTTATAACAGTTTTCACTCAGGAGACAGAAGTAGGAGGACCTCTGTGAGTTTGAGGCCATCTTGGGACTATGGAATGAGTTCCAAGTCAGCCTGGGCTAGAATGACAACCTTTGATCAAGGGCTGGAGAATTGGTTTAGTAGTTAAAGGCACTTGCCTGCAAAGCCTAAGGACCCGGGTTCAATTCTCCAGATCCCACATAAGTCAGGGGCACATTTTGATTGTTTACTCACTGGCTAAAATCTTCCATCTTTTCTAAAAATAGTAACAGTAAAACTTAAAGATTCATTGGTTTTAAGCTTTTTTAAAAACCAAGGTGAGGGCTGGGGAGATGGCTCAATAATTAAGAGTGATTACTGCTTAAACTTGAGAGCTTCTTGGCCAGAAAAAAACAAGTTTAACTGTCTAGAACCCACATTTAAAAAAAAAAAAAAAAAAAAACATTAAAGCTGGGCATAGCCATATGCCTGTAACCTTAATCTACAGGTAATGAATACAGAAGAATTGCTGGGACTAAGTAAAACAGCAGCCCTAGGTTGAGGGAGAGCTCCTGTGTCAAAAAAAATAATGTGGCCCTCAGCATTGATGTGATTGGAAGCCACCCCAAAAGATGGCAGTGACCACTGGGATGACCCAAAAGGCAACATAGTGCTGAGAAGTGACAGAGGAGTGTCCAGCACTGAAACATCTCTATCACATCCTCTAAGGCTCAGGGCCCATTGCAGAAAAGGTGGCAGAAAGAATGTAAGAGCCAGAGAAATGGTACCACTCCTTACAATGCAACTGTCCAGACAGAAATTGGCCTCAATACCCATGACCTCACAGTGCCTAGCAATACCTTCACAAGACCCTCATATAGGAGAAAACATGCTGACATCAAAATAAAAGTAACAGAGAAAGGGAGGCGACATGATGGAGAATAGAGTTGTGCAGGGGAAAGTGGAGGAGGGGAGGAAAAAGAATTACTGTGGCTTATTGTCTATAAGTATAGAACTTGTCAATAATAAAATTATACATAAAAAAAGAAAAAATATGGGTGAGCCCCAAAGGATACTCAGTATTCTCCATTGCCTTCCACACACATGCACATGGGGCAAATGCATCTGTACATGCACCACACGTTACATCCCACATTACATGCATACACACACGACATGCATACACACACAAGTTTTTAATTAATAAACAAAAATAACGAGACATGGTGGCACATGCCTTTAATCCTAGCCCTCAGAAGACTGGGGTAGGAGGATCATTATGAGTTCAAAACCAGCTGTGAGTTCAAGGCCAGCCTGAGACTATAGAGTGAATTCCAAGTCAGCCTAGGCTAGAGCAAGACCCTACCTTGAAAACCCAAAGAAATAAATACTGAGGGCTGAACAGATGGCTTAGCGGCTAAGGCACTTACCTGTGAAGCCTGAGGACTCATGTTCAACTCTCCAGGTCACACATCTGCACAAGGTAGCACAGGTGTCTGAAATTTTAGTGCCAATTCTCGTTCTCACCTCCGTAAAAATATTATAAAATAAGTAAATTAAACTGAGGTGAAATTCCATATTACCTCTTTGAGGGGAGGGTTTCATGGTAGGGTTTGCCCCCTGGAGTACTGGGATTAAAGGCATGCACCACGAGCTGTTAATAGTCTTTTTAAAGGATGTGAAGTAATTTAACTTTTCCTAAACTTACTTCACTCAATATGTGTTACTGCCTATTCTCATAAGTTGCAAACTAACATGAACATAAATTGACTTAGACTCTAGAATATGGTTTTGAAAATATTAAAAGGACTTAGGGCAGTTTTTACACAGTAACTAACAGAATTGACTATCCTTTATAAATCCTCTAAGATCTTAAAATTTTTCAGCTTCGGCACACACCTTTTAAAATCAAGAAGATTGGACAGATGGCTTAGCGGTTAAGTGCTTGCCTGTGAAGCCTAAGGACCCCGGTTCGAGGCTCGATTCCCCAGGACCCATGTTAGCCAGATGCACAAGGGGGCACACGTGTCTGGAGTTCTTTTGCAGTGGCTGGAAGCCCTGGTGCACCCATTCTCTCTCTCTCTCTCTCTCTCTCTCGCGCTCGCTCTCTCTCTCTCTCTCTCTCTCTCTCTCTCTGCCTCATTCTCTCTGTGTCGAGCTCAAATGAATAAGAATAAACAAAATTAAAAAAAAAAAAGATTGGGCTAGAGAGATGGCTTAGCAGTTGAGCGCTTGCCTGTGAAGCCTAAGGACCCTGGTTCGAGGCTCAATTCCCCAGGACACACGTTAGTCAGATGCACAAGGGGGCACATGCATCTGGAGTTCGTTTGCAGTAGCTGGAGGCCCTGGCGTGCCCATTCTGTCTGTCTGTCTGTCTCTCTCTCTCTCTCTCTCTCTCTCTCTTTGCGTCTTTCTCTGTCACTCTTAAATAAATAAAAATAAAAAATAAAATCAAGAATATTAAAGGACTTAGTTCAAACTTTAACCACACAAACATACAATTTATAAAGTTTTTTTAATGTTTTATGTTGTTACTTAAAACTATTACATTTGCCTGCGTATCAAGTATAAGTATAAATATGAATGTACCTGAGCATACTTTGTGGGGTTGGAAGGGCACATGCGTATCTTAGCATAGTGGCATAGACATAGACCACAGTCAGTGGTTTGTCACAGCGTGTGTGATCCTGTGTCTTCTCAGGTGGGCCCTGTAAATATGCCCTGGGGGTCGGTTTTCAACATCGCACGTTGAAGGGATCCTTCAGCGACACGGCCTTGTGCGCTTGTTTCTGTGAAAACCCCACGTCAGCCCTTCCCTCGGAAAGCGGGCTGCTGGCAGACGCGGTGCTTTCTCCCTGGACCTGAATACTTGTAAACCACTTGCTGCTCCTCGGCGTCTATGTTAAAGGGCAGAGCTGCCCACGGAAGGGATGTTACTGGCGTTACTTGATGTGATTCTGTTTGAAGCTCTATGTGCTAATTTCGTAGCCGTGTTTACGGTTAATTGTCTTCTAAAGCAAAGACGTAGTGGTTGTGCAAATGTAACTTTAAACCAGCTCCTTAGTAGTAATGAATGGATGATGAGAACAACACTGTGTGACCGGAGGATGAAGAGTGAGAAGTAATTCCCCTCTTGATTATATAGCTGGAGCGTGTCCATTGATAGAGCCATCGTTAGGAGGAGAGAACCAATAGGAAGGTTCTGCCGGTGACGGTTTCAAGCCCTTCTCTGTCCTCACAACAAATTTCCAGTGACACCTGTACTCCTCTACTCAAATAAAATAAGGATAATGCCTTATCTACCTATGGCAGTGCTCATTGAATGCTTTAGATAGTCTTAAATTTAAGACAGTGTTTATTAATTCAGACAACCAGTACTTGGGGAACATTGCTAATGTGGCCTCTAGCAATTTGCTATTTTGTTTACAAACTCAAAGAATACAAGGAAACTTCACTTTACTATTTGTTACCATACTGTCAAAAATTACCATAATTGGGCTGGAGAGATGGCTTAGCGGTTAAGCGCTTGCCTGTGAAGCCGAAGGACCCCGGTTCGAGGCTCGGTTCCCCAGGTCCCACGTTAGCCAGATGCACAAGGGGGTGCACACGTCTGGAGTTCGTTTGCAGAGGCTGGAAGCCCTGGCACGCCCATTCTCTCTCTCTCCCTCTATCTGTCTTTCTCTCTGTGTCTGTCGCTCTCAAATAAATAAATAAAAATTTTTAAAAAAATTACCATAATTGGTAATTAGTGTGGTGTTCATTTAATCACAAGAAAAACTTGCGTGGTCAGCTAGAGGAAGGGGAGTGATAAACACATGGGTATGGGACAGAAACTTTGAGACCCTTACCTAAGCCGTGCCTCGGGAGAATGTAAGACCCGCTCCCATTTTGCCAGCACTTGGGGCTTCAGTACGCTGAGACATTGAAGTCCTGGACAGAGCTTCAAGACACCCACTCATCTCCCTTTCCTCAGCCATTAGATCCCAAAGGTTGAATCAACTTCAGGAAGGAAGGCATAATCAAGAAAAGCTCAATAGGGATCAGTATTTTCTTATTTATCAATTTGTTGCCTATTCTAAGACTGGAATAGGTAGGTATATATAAGGAAATGGAAATAAGGGGTTTTATGTTTAAAAGGGAGGGTTTCTAGTTGTACCACACTTTTGGGGGGTGCTTTTCAAGGTAGGGTCTCGCTCTAGTCCAGGTTGACCTGGAATTCACTATGTAGACTATGTAGTCTCACTATGCCTGGCTTTAGTCTTCATTTTGAGTATGATTTAATTTAGAATCTAATTCTCTAGCTGTGTATAAGAGATTTATGTATAGCTTTATGGGGAGATAAAGAGGAGATAGAGAAGCCGGGCATGGTGGGACATGCCTTTAATTCCAGCACTCGGGAGGCAGAGGTAGGTGGATCACTGTGAGTTTGAGGCTACCCTGAGACTACACAGTAAATTCCAGGTCAGCCTGGGCTAGAGTGAGACCCTACCTCAAAAAAGAAAGAGGAAAAAAAGTGATTAGGCAACACTAGAAACAGTGTGTGTGTGTGTAAGACAGCCTTGAGGTGCCTGTGCTCGTCTGCCTCCTTTGAGAACGGGTCCTTCGCTGCAGGAAGGCACCACCAGTCTTGCTGGCCTGGAGCTTCAGATGCTCCTGACCCCGCCTCCCATTGTCAGAGGTGGTTTTTTGGGATTACAGGCGCATGTGCTGCATGGGTGGTAGAAATTGAACCCAGGCTGCTAGGCTTTGCAAGCAGACACCTTGAGTGTAATTTCTCCCTTGCCCTAGAAAGTTTCAGTTGGGAATTAAAATGGTATTTGGGATAGCCAGGCAGCAGCACACAGACTAGACCGCTTGGGAATGGAGAGGTTAAAGAAGGTCTGAAGAAGAAAACATGATAATGAGCTGAAAAGGAAACTAGAAAGCAGTGTGGAACCCTGATTTCAGTAGTATTTAGAGAGAATTTCAACAGTTTGGATCTCTGCATCACATTCACTGCTGCACACTTTGACCTCCAGAATTGGGTAACTTTATATCAACGAAAGAAACATACCAGCATGATTCCTTACTCTCAAACTTTTGACTACCACCTTTCCCCAAGATACATTCAGTTCTTGACGTATCTTAATTTTTAACATGCAGTGCCTTTGTTGAGTGTCATCCACATTTCTGTGATTCTGCTCTATAGCATGATTGTTTGGTTATCGGTTTTAGTTTGTGAACTGCCGCTTTAACATAGTATCATTTTTACCAAGTAGTTTCAGGTACAGAATGGAGAGCGGGCTCTGATCGCTGTGTCTCTTCCTCTAGAATTGTCAAGTAACCCACCTCTAGCCACCATCCTCATTCCTCCTCATGCTCGGGTTCAAGCAGCTGTTTCAACCCCTACAAATGCCACAGCAGCCTCCGGTGAGTACAGAGCTCTACTGTCAAAACATGCTGGACGGGTTGTTTGTTTTTAAACATACTGTGTTTCTAAAGGACATGATTATACCCATTTAATTCCTTTAAGTTTCAAACACAGCACCACCGAATGCGTAAGAGTGAATATAATATTTATTTCCAAAATGCATAAAATAAAAATGCCCTATAAATACTCTCTATATATACATATACATCTGTGTGCTTTAAATAAAATAGAAATAGCTGCTGGGCGTGGTGGTGCACACCTTTAATCCCAGCACTTGGGAGGCAGAGGTAGGAGGACCATCGGGAGTTTGAGACACACTGAGGCTACATAGTAAATTTCAGTTCAACCTGGGCTAGGACGAAACTCTACCTTGAAAAACTAAATAAATAAATATCTTCTTGATATCTTGGTAGGCGTGTCAGATGAGATGCATGTAACAGAGAACAGTCTATAAATGTAAGAAATTTACTTGAGTTCTAAGAGGCAGATTTTTAAGAAATTGAAATATAAGTTGCTATAATTTTTGATCATTTGTAAGGCTAAAAAATACAATAAAGACACCTTTAATTTTTAGATCAGAATGTGACTAGACTCATAAGTGTGTGTGTGCGCATACATGCATACTCATTCACTCCAGACTGGATGCCCAGAGTCTCAGCTGGAAGTGCTTCCAGCTCCTTTACCAGCTACACTGGAGCCTAGTTAGAACAACTGTGATTCCAGATCTTCTGAAAATACCTAATCCATAAGTAAATTCCTCTAAAGAATGGTGGGGTTCTGTTTAAAATGGAGTTAGAAGCATAATAAAAAGTATGATTAGGTACTTCTCACACCAAAATAAAAGGGGTGATGTCAGATTGTCTGTTGAATTGAAAAGGATCAGATCCATTATGCTGCAGGAGATAAATCTTCCTTTTTTTGTTGTTGTTGTTGTTTATTTTCTTGTAAGATAGTGTTGTGTAGTCAGGTTCACATTGCTAGTAGACATCACCCAACCAAGAGCAGCTTGGGGGAAAAAAGAGGTTTATTTTGGCTTACAGACTCGAGGGGGAAGCTCCACAATGGCAGGGAAAAAGACAATATGAACAGAGGGTGGACGTCACCCCCGGCCAACATCAGGTGGACAACAGCAACAGGAGAGTGCCAAACACTCGCAGGGGGAAACTGGCTATAACACCCATAAGCCCACCCCTAACAATACACTCCCTCCAGGAGGCGTTAATTCCCAAATCTCCATCAGCTGGGAACCTAGCATTCAGAATGCCTGAGTTTATGGGGGACACCTGAATCAACCACCACATGCTGGCCCTGGCTCCCATAAACTGATATCTATACATGATGTAAAATACAATGCATTCAGTCCAACTTCAAAAGTTCCCATAGTTTTTACCAATCCCAATGATGTTCAAACAACCCCATAGTCCAAAATATTTTAACTGAGCCATAATACCAAATAATAACCTCAAAAACCTTATAATGGCACAGAATACACATTCACACTGCAAAAGATAGCATTTGGCATAGCAAAGAAATATTCCAGCAATACATGATTCAAACAGGGCAAACACCAAACTCTGTAGCTTCAAGTCCATCAACTCTAGCCAGTGACAAATCTCCAAGTCCACTAATTTTAACCAGCAACAAGTCTCTGGCATTCCAACTCTGCCCCTCCAGCTAGGCTACTCACAATCCTGGAAAACTTCATCGGGGCCGGCAGCTTTCCTTAGCAGCCATCTCGTGGTCCCAGCATCTTCACTGGGTCTCCACTGCAAGCTACGGTTCATCCTCATGGCCCCATGGGGTCTCCATGCAGGCATCCAGCAAACCTGCTTCACACTGTCCATGACCATTTCCAAAACACAAGTAAAGATTAAAATCTGTCTTCTGTTGTCTTAAGAGTTCTGTTTCTGTCCAGTGTTAATTCTTAAATGTTGGCTAATCAAAACTAACAGTATTTCATTCTCGTCTGTCCTACCTTCCAGGAAAATATCAGAAAAGAAAGTGTTTTTTTTTTTTTTTCTCTTGCTCCAGTTCATCAACGTGTGTGATCTGGAAAAAAAAAAAAATCATTTAAACTTCGTTAGCATTATTACTATGTTGGTTGTTCCGTCTGCAAAATGGAGTGGCAGTGTGTCCCAAAGGAATATTGTAGAAAGCAGTACATGCCAAAATCTGGTTAGAGTTGTTGTTGTTTCGAGGTGGGGTCCCAGCTGAGCTGAGGCTGGCCTGAACTTGCAGCAGTCCTCCCGCCGTAGCCTATGTCAGAATATTTTTATTTATTTATTTATTTATTTATTTATTTATTTATTTATTTATTTATTTGAGAGCGACAGACACAGAGAGAAAGACAGATAGAGGGAAGGGAGAGAGAATGGGCGCGCCAGGGCTTCCAGCCTCTGCAAACGAACTCCAGACGCGTGCGCCCCCTTGTGCATCTGGCTGACGTGGGACCTGGGGAACCGAGCCTCGAACCGGGGTCCTTAGGCTTCACAGGCAAGCGCGTAACCGCTAAGCCATCTCTCCAGCCCATATGTCAGAATATTTAAGTGAGCTCTTCCTATAAATGAATAGGAGAGCTGGGGAGATGGCTCAGTGGATCAGGTGCTTGCCAAGTGAGGGCCTGAGCTCAGCCCCCCAGCACGCACATAGGCGTCAGTTAGGCATCGTGGCCTGCCTGTAATCCCAGCACTTGGGAGGCAGAGACAAGGAGTTCCTGGGATAAACTGGCAGGCTAGACTAGCTAAATTTACAAGTTCTGGGTTCAAATGAGAGGCCCTGCCCCAGTAAATAAGGCGGCAAGTGATTGAGGGAGACACTTGACCATCCATCTGCATACAAAAAAGAATAATAAATTTAACAGGGCCGGGCGTGGTGGTGCACACCTTTAATCCCAGCACTCTGGAGGCAAAGGTAGGAAGATCACCGTCAGGTCGAGGCCAACCTGAGACTACATAATGAATTCCAGGTCAGCCTGGGCTAGAGTGAAACCCTACCTCAAAAAATAAATAAATAAGTAACAATAAACTTAAAAGGACTAGTGAGATTGCTCACTCAATAGTGTTTTGCTTGCAAGCATGAGAACCTGAGTTTGATCCCCAGTACTCAAATCAAAATATTAGGTGTGGTGACATATGCCTGTGATCTTGGCACTGGGCTTGTCTGCCAATCTAGCCTAATTGGTGACCTCTAAACCGGTAAGAGACTGTCTCAAAATAAAGATGGACCCTCCTGAAGAATGATAAACAGAATGGTCCTTTGGCCTTAACATGCGTGCACACGTGCTTTAAAAACAATAAATTAGCCAGGTGTGGTGGCACACGCCTTTAATCCCAGCACTCGGGGAGGCAGAGGCAGGAGGATTGCCATGAGTTCAAGGCCACCCTGAGACTCCACAGTGAATTCCAGGTCAGCCTGGGCTAGAGTGAGACCCTACCTTGAAAAACCAAAAAAAAAAAAAAAAAACAATAGATTACTAGATACGTTAGTTTAGATTGTTCACAATATGAAGCCTTGAACGAACACATTTACTTCTGAGCCCGCTTCCAGAAGGCTTGTTAGAATTGGTTTAGACTGCATATAAAAGCGAGAATCTGGGCCAGGAGTGGTGGAACACTCCTTAAATCCCAACTGAGGTTGGAGGATCGCATGAGTTGGAAGCCAGCCTGGGCCTTCAGGTCAGCCTGGGCTCAAATGAGACCCTACGTTGGGGGTGGGGGGAGGGAAACATAGGTCAGAATTACGATAATTTATTTGGGGGAAGTTTAAGATAACCTCATTGTGAGATACCAGACTTCACTGTGATTCTAGCTCAGGTTCTGGAGCCTGCTGTAACCTGACTTTTGTGTTGCTTTGGTACAGGCTACAGTAGTCTCCAAAAACAAAAACTACGTATGTATATATTTCTTAAAGCTGTGAAAGGTATCAACACAAAAATAGAAACTGTCCCTGGACTTTGACTCAGATCTTATTCCAAAGTTGAAATAAGTAAAAGTATAAGATTGACTAGAAATGATTAAAGAATTGCATGTCTTGAGTACCAGAGAACATTTCCTGTGTTGCTCTGAGCTTCCTAGTACCTAAATTAAAGTTATCCATTAAAATTTTTGGTTGTTCCTTACATGAGAAGTCCCTTAGTGGCTTAGGAGAAGCCGTGTTCCTGGCCCTGCTGTTGGAGAAGTATTTCTCCTTACAGTCCTCAGAGTTGGTACTGGAGGAAATAACAATAAATGAAGATGTCCTCACTGTCCCGACAATAAGTGTGCTTCATGTGCATGCTTTATTTTAATGCTTCTCACTTTAAGCCAAAGGCATGATACCACAAGGAACATAATTGTCTAGGGGCCAAAGTGATGAAGGCCAAGTAAGCATGTCCCTGGTGCCTATGTAGACCAGCACATCTACTGTGTGGCCATAACAGCTGCCTGGTTTTGGCTATATATATACATTTTAAGTAAGAATTTGACAATGTAAGTTACATTTTTAGTAAGACCTTGAAGCATACATGTCCTCTGTTTGGGGTTTTTTTTTGGGGGGGGGTTAGTTTTTTCTCTAACTATAGAACAGGAATAGTAGAAACCTCTTACTATAGAGTTGTGAGAAGTAAGAGGTAAAGTCTCCAAAGAGCTTAGCCCTTTGTTTATTCAGCGAGCCTGCAGTGAAAGGAAGCTGCTGTCATTAATCTTACTGTTACTACAAAGTAAGGCAGATCCAGACATGTCTTTGAAACATGCAGGTGTGGTGGCACACTCCTATAGCATCAGCACTCGAGAGACTGCGGCAGGAGGATTTGGGCGAGTTCAAGGCCTCAGATGAGAAGCAAGCAAGCCACGTGTGTGGAAGGCAGGTTGTCTAATGAAGGAGTCTGACCCCTTCTCTCGTGTAAGCGGGACTCCAATCTCTGCGCACAGGCGTAGTACTGGGATGTCTTAGCATGAACCAAAACTTCCCCGTAAAGCAGGTCTCTGCTCTAGACTGTAAAGAAACTACTAAACTGTAATACTCTTAATATCTGAACCTAGAAGAATTTCAAATGTTACATTTTTAGAGTTGAAACTTCTAAGTATCTACCTAACTGCACCATCGCAGTGACAACCTCAGCATGCCCTAGGTTTACTTGGGTGGAGTATGAACCTATAAGTCATTAAATTAGTTGATCTTTGGATTTAAGTCTGTATCAAAAATCATAGTATTTTAGAGGCAGAGGATTATAAATTATTAGTTTATAATGAAACCATAACAAGAAGCAGCATGTCTGTTCTCAGTAGCCTGAGAAGAAGGCACATGCTGGTCATCTAAAAATAGGGTTAGATCACGAAACCTTGATTTGAAGAGCAGTGGAAAGCTGACTGGTGATCGGGCCTGTTAAAAGCACTGCTGAGGCGCAGCCTCTGTGGCTCACTTCATCAAAGGAGCCTGCCAGGAGCGAGGCTGTTGAAGGCCAGAGGCGGCTGTCTCAGGAGCTTGCTTGTCCTTAGCTGGCTTGAGGAAAGAATGGAGTTTTCTGGCTTTCTTGACCTGGGAGTGAAGCTCGCGCTTAAAAGTGGGTGGAATATAGAAGCAGAGAACAAGGCCGATTGACAGATGCCATCGACCGGGACCGTACTCACCGCCCTAGAAAACATGTCACAGCTGTCCTATGGCTTCCAGATATCTTGGCCTTGCTAAAACTTAACTACATTATGGATGGAAATCTTGATTAATTAACTCTGTTGCTGCTTATAGAAAAGCAAAGAAGATAGATTTCTTACCATGATTGAGCCCTAAAATCCTACTTTGGTTGTGCTGAGCATATATAATTCTCACCTTTAGCCTCTCTGAAACCTTTAGTTTTTAAAATTTCTTTATTTGAAAGAGAGAAAAACAGACAGAAGGAGATTGAGTGCACCGGGGCCTCTTGCCATTGCAAACCAAATCCAGATACATGTGTCACTTGTGCATCTGGCTTTACGTGGATACTGGGGAATCAAACCCCGGGCCATCAGGCTTTCAGGCTTTGCAAGCAAGCACCTTTAACCGCTGTGCCATTTCTCCAGCCCCTTCTCCAAAACCATTAACTAGTAAAGCATTGCAGTTATAATTTCTCACCTTTAAAATAATAAAAATGGTCTAGCTATTAAGTTAATGACATTAATACTCAGGCAACTACTTCCACAGATGTTGCAACTACTCTTTCCTTGTGTTTTAACATTAAAGTAGCCACTGATAAAAACTAGTTGGAAAATATTTACAATTTATAGCCATCAGCATTCATACTTTCAAGGCTGGAGAGATGGATCAGGTATCAATAAAGGTGCTTGCTTGCAGAGTTCATACTTGTAATTCACTAAGGTTTTAACTTAATGGTAGATTGTAGTAAGAGAAAAATACTACATACAGAGATAGAAATCACATAATATGTAATAAAATACATAACAATGTTTAAAATAAATAGTAAGTACAAGTCAATCTTCTGAATGGCTAATGGGAGGAAATTGTTTTAATAATTGTGGAATCTCCATTTTTTATGTGGACATTTAAAAAACTAAACTGCTATTTTAAACAAAAAAAAAAAAGAAGCCAGGCATGGTGGCGCACACCTTTAATCCCAGCACTTGGGAGGCTGAGGTAGGTGGATCACTGTGAGTTCAAGGCCCACCTGAGACTACAGAATGAATTCCATCCAGGTCAGCCTAGGCTAGAAAATAGCAATTATGACGCTTATAAACAGTTTTGAAAGTATTTTTAATTTGTTTGGAGAAATTTTTTAAAACTTATGAACCATGTTGGTAACTATACCAAAATATGTTTGTATTTGAAGAGGAACTAGATACATATAAAAATTAAAAGTTTTGTTAAGCTAGGACTTAGGGTTATCAGTTTTGTTTTTCCAAAAAAAAAGGAGTTTACATGCATTTGGTTTTTACAATGCTTTACTGACTTGGAGCATTGTAACTGATCATGGCTCTGAACATCAAGAACCTCTTGGAAACTATGTAGTGTGTCAGTCCATAAATCTCATCGGTGTGTGACTTTCTGCACACCCTCTGGCAGATTATCTCGGGCCCTCAGTTTGGAACCATTCATCTAGACTAATACGAACCACTTCAGAAGTCATGTGATGAGTGTGAGCTGCGTGAGATGTGGTGTGGGTATTTTAACCGGAGCAGTTTTCTTGCTTTAGCTGTGAGGGTTTTGTTCTAACGAGTAAGCTTACTTGTAGCGCAGTGGGCATGCTGTTAAAACAAGTCTAAAAGCCACCAACCTTAGCTCATCTTCTTCTTATTAACTCCTGAGCAGTGGTTATCTGTCCCGTGATTGCTTATGCCCAGTAACCGGAAGCTGATTTCACCCTGTGAGCATACACTTGTACATCACCCCGACTTTAGAACGCCTATTCTTCTTTGTTTGTTTTGTTTTCATTCTGAAGTGAGTTTCTCTTCCTTCTTCTCAGTCCTTCATAGGATTATACAGAACCAACCAAGCCCTCCAGAACATCTCTCCTTACTAATAAAGATTTTAAATCATAGTCCTGGATATTTTTAAAGGATCAAGGTGCTAGGTTTCCTGCACAGCTGCATATATCCACACATTTTGTAAGCATGGCGTTTTTCACTTTCACCCAAGCAGAGAATAAAACTGTACTGAAGGGGACAAGGAATATTCTACTAGAGATTTTTGCCACTACCTAAGTTACTGATGGAAATGGGAAAGTCAGCAAGGCTTAGCAGAGATTACTCGTCTAGAGACTTCACAGGGATTGGTTGCCCCTCTTGTTTGCCAGCCTATAGACTAACCTTATGATAGTCATTTATGGAAGAGCTGTGGGCTGGAGAGGTGACTCAGTGGTTAAAGGTACTTGCTTGCAGAGCTTCATGGCCCCGGTTCGATTCCCCAGTACTCTTGTAAAGTCAGATGCACAAAGTGGCGCATGCACCTGGAGTTTGTTTGTAGCGGCAAGAGGCCCTGACGTGCCCATTCTCCTCCCCTCTTCATCCTCACTGTCTCCTTGCAAATAAATAATGAGCATAAAAAAAAAAAAAAACTTTAAGGAATTTTATGGAAAGCCCTTGAGAAAAGCTTTGCTGTTGCCAAGGAAACTTTCAGCCTTTTTCCATTTAAAAAAAAAGTAACCCTATCAAATATGCAAATTAAACTAGTTCTGGTTGTCTAGGGAGCTTTGTGTGAGAAGGGTTGTTTGTGAGTTTGTTTTTTGGTTTCTGAGGGTCTTTTGCAGGGAGGCAAAGTGGTTTAAGATCTAGGGAAATTTCTAGTATCTAAATATTATGTGAATTGTGGAATCCATTTTAAATCTGTATTGTGAACTATAGATTCTGGGTTTAAAAATATTTAAAATGTATGCCTTGCCCTTTCCTTCTCTGGGCTTAGGATTTTTATTATATCCTTTCCAGGTTGAACACTCTTCTAACAGAAAAGGGAATCATAAAAGTTGGATAAGGTCTGTCATCTCTGTCATTTTTTCTGCTTAGAGGGCTGAACTTCTGGGTGTTTCCTTGAAGGCTGTTGGTCTTAACCATATTCAACCAGTTCTGACCTGTCCTTAGCGGGTTTACACTGTTATTTTCTAGTCTTTGAATATATGTGTTCTAATTAAGGTTATATTTTGTTTCATATTTAATGAGCTGGTCAGAGAAAACCCTTTTCCTTGATTCCTTTTCCATTTTCTCTTCAGTGAGATTATTTACAGTTGCTTAAAGACTGGCCATAAAAATCACAATACCTACTTACTATCTCAATGTTCTAAAATCCATTTTTGCTGACATCTTGTGAAAAATCTATCCATGGCATTTGGCTTCCTCTCCTTCTGTTTTTACCTCAGAATTCCTCTCATCTTTTTGTTTGTTTGTTTTCTTTTCTTTTTTTTAATTCAAGGCAGGGTTACAGTGTAACTGTAACCCAGGTTGACCTGGGAGTTACTCGGTAGTCCCAGGCTGGCCTCGAACTTGCAGTGATCCTCCTACCTTTGCCTCCCAAGTGCTGGGGTTAAAGGCGTGTGCAACACACTGTGCCAAGAACTTTTGAATTTATGACCTAAGAAGCTAAGTGGAATAGTTTCTTCTGTACTGAGAAAGTGGTGCTGATCTGTGACTCCAGAATCTAGGAACTTCCAGATCTTTGAGGACAGGGGAAAGGCGAGAAAGGAAATGATCTTGTCCTAGGGGGAAAATGTGTGTGCGCGCGCACACACACACACACTTTTATAGTAAAAACATGTATGGGTACACCAAATATGTATTTTACTATAAAAATTTACAATATATATATGTGGGTATCAGATAGGAACTTTTGCTATGAAAAATATACATGTGAGTGCCAGATACGAACTTTTACTCTAAAAACTTACAAGCTGGGTGTGGTGACACACACAGGTAACCCTAGTACTAGGGGCGGAGGCAAGAGATCACTAAGATTTTTGAGGCCAGCCTGAGATACATAGTGAATTCCGTGCTAAGTTGTGCTGAGTGACGTTTTACCTCAGTAGACCAAGACCCAAACAAAATAAATGCATAATTTGCTTGGCAATACCCATGCCATACAAGTATATACTATATATACCTAGCCATACAACTATATACTCTTAGAAAACAGTTGATTTCTGAAAAAGTTCAGGGAGTCAGTTGTCTCACAGAATCTTTGTTTTCTGTGTTTATTAGGAACACATCTGAGAATGTAGCAGGACTTGGTCAGTAATGGTCTTGTGGGTGTATGAGTACAAACCCCAAGTTCTTTAAATGTATTCATTGTATTCTGTACTGTTGTCCCCAAATTTAACAACTGAAAGACAAATATTTATTATCTCTGGATCAGGAGTTGAGAAGCAGCCTAGCTGGGCAAGGTTCTCTTGAGCTGCAATTACAGAGTTAGCCAGGCGGGCAGTGATCTGGTGGCCAGCCTGGAACTACAAGGTCTCCTTCCAGGTTGGGTCATTACATGCCTAGCTGGTTGTATGCAGAGGACCTTTGTCGTTGCTCCTTGTGTGGCCCTTGTCATCGTACTACTTGAGTGTCACGTCATGACAGCTGGTCTCTCTTGAACCAAGTGATCCAAGAGAGGGCAAGACAGAAGCCACATGTCTTTTATGTCCCAGCTTTAGAATCGCTTGCCATGATTTCTGTAGGGTCTCTTTGGTTACACAGGTCATTCCTATTTGGTATGGGAAGGGTCTACATTGAAAGCATGGGTACCAGCCAGACATGGTGGTGCACGCCTTTAATCTTAGCACTCTAGAGGCAGAGGCAGGATGATTGCCATTAGTTCAAGGCCACCCTGAGACTGCATAGTGAATTCCAAGTCAACCTGGGCTAGAACAAGACCCTACCTGGGGGGTGGGGGCTGCTGAGCTTAGTGCCTGGTGCCATCAAAAGCATGGGGACCAAGAGGTGATTGGGGTCTTCTTGGAAGGAAGCTAAGACGATATGTTGGGGTGATCTTATGCCTTCCTTCCCTCAGAGCTGATGGTTTTGTAAAGTTTATTATCCATTCCTGTGTTGGGGATAGGGTTACCATAGTAACTTATGAAAGGCAGGAATGGGCACTGTTTCTTGGATTCGACAATATTAGCAGACTATCAAATCTGGAATTGTTTCCAGAATACTTTTACCTCTGTTTACCCTAGACTATTTGAAAGCACTCTTAGTTCTTAAAAATTCACTCTTCTATTGGAATTGCATAACTCTTAGATAATGGAAACCACACTGGCTTTTGTTGAGATTAGCTCTAAATAAAAGTCCACTTGAAGCATGTTTTCCTCTTTGCTAGGAAGTCTTTGTTGTCACCTCCTGTCCTGTATGCTTCCTCTGTCTTCTTCTCCACCTATTGACCAAATGGTATAGCCTTGGGTTTATTACTTAAATCTCCTTGTCCCCTTTATCTTGTTTGAAAAAATGGAGGGGTGGGTTTGTACCTACGTCTGAGGGCTGCTGTCTGGGCGAAATGAGCTGCCTGCAAAGCACTTGGCACGGTATGCCTGGCACATTGGAAGCCCCCACAGGATTTCCAGGCACAGCGGTACATGTCTGTCATCCCGGCACTCTGGGGGCAGAGCTGGGAGAATTGCAAGTCCAAGGCCTGCTTGGGCTACATATAGTGAAGACATTGCCCCCCAAAAAGAACAAACCATGCATAGGTTACTGCTTGTGTGATTATTATTGTTGTGATTATAATTGCTTTAGATTAAAAACAATGTTTCAGGCATCTCTTTGACCAGTCTGCTTATTGAATAGTTACTATTTACCAGATACCATACTGGACACTTCACATGCCTCCTTTCATACACAGTAGGTAGTACTAGCACTAACCAATGAAAGAATTAAGAAGAATGGGGGGCTGGAGAGATGGCTTAGCGGTTAAGCGCTTGCCTGTGAAGCCTAAGGACCCCGGTTCGAGGCTCGGTTCCCCAGGTCCCACGTTAGCCAGATGCACAAGGGGACGCACACGTCTGGAGTTTGTTTGCAGAGGCTGGAAGCCCTGGCGCGGCCATTCTCTCTCTCCCCCTCTATCTGTCTTTCTCTCTGTGTCTGTTGCTCTCAAATAAATAAATTAAAAAAAAAAAAAAAGAAGAATGGGGAAGTAAAGTAACATGTTCCCAATCACAAAGCTATTAAGTTGAATCACTAGTGTTCATGCTTAATAAATGCTCATGAAATTGGATTAGGGCTAAGAAAAGTACATCAGCAAGAAGTTCCAAAGAGCATCTGAGGACTGTAGAGTCATTGGTAATTCGTAGGTGGATCTCTGTAATCAGATCTTAGCCCGCCTTTACTGTCAGGTAACAGTGCTTGTAAAAGAAGGATAATAGGAGAAATAAAATGAACTTAGCTACTTTTATAGTCACTGTTTAAATATCATCTAAATCTAATAGCAAAAGCCAAAATGCAGATTCCTTTATGTAAGGAGAATTTATAGGATGTCATGGAAACTGAATAAGCATGTCCCAAGACGTATTCTCTTAGGTCACGTGCTCAAAGGTAGTCAGCTCTGTCTGCTGTCTGGTTTCTTGGCTTTCCTCATCTAGTTCTATCCCAATTACCTCTCAGACAGCAGCTCCTGGTGTACACTTCTCACCACCTTCTGACGAGACTCAAGAGCTTAGGAAAAGCGCCTTGGTCTCAATCCGTCCTCCCAGCCCTTCTTCCCTTTTTTGTTTTGCCTTCCTCCGCCCTATGCTCTGTCTCCCTGTGGGGAGGGGGGAAGAACTCTTGCTTTTCTCAGCAAAGGGCAGGTGTAACTTGATTTGAGGTACAATTCATCATATCAGGAAATTATTGTTTTCTTTGAGTGCAGTACTGTGACTTCACTGTTCCCTTATAGACATGTCCCCTCCAAAGACTGGGTTAAGTGCATTGTTTGGGGGACAGGAAAATTGGGAGATGTGTAGTTTCTTTGGAATGACTGATAATTGATAAATTGAACAGCTGGTCCTTCAGTAATAAAGCTCCCGTGTGCCCTTGGAGTCTCTTTTTGTGTTCAAACATTTACCAGCTTATGCAGCAGCATTTGGAAGATGACTTAGAATCGTTAGCAAGTTTTCCCAGTCTTCCTTCATTTTCAGGTGAGCTAGAGTCCAGAGGAGTGTGCACATACCACAAAGTCCGATAGCAAGAGCCTTAATGGAAATTATCTCTGGCTTCCTGGTCTTTAACTTATTCAAAAATCCAGTAGCTAGAGAGATGGCTTAGCAGTTAAGGCACTTGCCTATAAGGCCAAAGGACCCAAGTTCATTCACTTCCTGGTAGCCACATAAAGCCAGATGCACAAGGTGGCACATGCATCTGGAGTTCATGTCCAGTGGCTAGAGGCCCTGGTACACCCATATTTTCTTTCTCTCTCTCTCTCCCAAACAAATAAAAATGTTTAAATCTAGTCTTCCCACACCAGCTAATGCTAGGCAGAAGGAGGTCCTATTTCCTATCGCTGGCTATATTTAAACCACAGAGCTCAGTCTGCGCTTGAAGCAGTGTAGTGCTCGTTTTCTTTGGGCGTTGCACGCTCGCTCACGCTCTCTCGGGACTTTGGATTTGCAGATGCTAACGCTGGAGACCGTGGCCAGACCAATAACGCCGCTTCCGCATCAGCGTCCAACTCCACCTGAGCAGTCGCGAGGAGCCAGCCGCACAGGAGAAACACCAGTTACTTGAGTGTCACTCAGCAACACTGGTCACGTTTGGAAAGAAAATTAAAAAGAGAAAAAAAAAACCTGTCCATTTTAGGGTTCAGTTCTTTTTATTATTGTTTTTCTTATTTAACCTTGTAAAATATCTATACATACAAACCGAGTTCGTTGTATTCTCAGTTTGCAGGAGACCCAGGGGCGGGAGGGAGGGGGAGGGAAGCGGAGCACTAGAACAGTCTCCCTCCCACGACAATCCTGTGCTTTTTGTTACATTTTTTTTCTTTAAATCAAAGTCTGCTATTGTATACTTCAAAAAGGACTCCTGCCTCGTGCCCCTTCCATGAAAGAAGAAAACCTTGTTCTGTGCTGAAGTTTATTTTTTGAACTTTTCCCTTTTAAAGTCTAGTTTCAGACTTTGGTATCGTGCACAGCTTGAAATTGGTTGGGAGCTTCGCAGGTGTAACGTAAAAGGGACTTAAATGTCACTTTAAGATTGATCCGTAGCCTCGGGGATTCGAAGACTTGCCTTTGGCATGTTGCTGGCAGGTATGGCAGACAAGAAAGGAAATTCTATTGTCCGTAGCCCAGGGAGGTTACTGACGTTTGGATCTCTAAGATGCTTAGTTACCAGTGCGAGCCTCACCGCTCCAGGGAGCAGCAAGCAGGACTGACCGCAGCCCTTGGGCTAGGGTGGCCCTTTGTTCGCCCAACCAAAGGCTCTCTGCCCACGGAGGAGGAGACCCGAAAGAGTGGAGCAAGCCGCTCTGGACACAGGCCAGGAAGCTGATGAGCCTATAGGAAGGGGACAGGTCAAGGGCAGATCTCACCACTGTGAATGAATTTGTCCAGAGCTTTTCTAAAGTCACTTCCCTTAAAAAGATGCACTTGAGAAAGTACATGGTAGTTAACAATGTGAGCTGTAACCGTCTACTGCTTTGTTTTTCATATTTTTAATTGAAAATCAAGATTGCAAGAATTGCCGCATTCTTACGCGTAGTTCTAATTTTAAACCCAAATGTAGAATCTGTATTTAATTTCAGCTTTTTTAACCTCATGCTTTTTAAGTTTATTTATTGATGCATGTCAGATAGGCCATTATAATTTTAGATGATGGTAGGGGTATTAAAAACTACACATCAAAATTATAAACAGTCACTTGTACCTGCTGACTTTATATATAAATGTGTGTATATGTTATATATACATATTCAATACTGCCTTTTCTTTTTTTTTTTTTTGTCTACAGTATCAAAATTGACTGGTTGAAGCATGAGAAAAATGTTTACCCCCAAACCCAGTTAAGACTTTTTGTTTTCCTCTGTTTATCAGTGAATGGTGTAAGAACCAGTCTCTTGTTTTTTGAAGAAAAAGCAATATTCCTTGGAAAGCAAGGAGGGTTGAAGGATTATGTTTGCAGTGAGAAATAGTTTGTCTTATACTTTTAAGGTTGGTATTTTTGTGGGCCTTATATACTCTAAAATGAACCTTAGTCACCTTGGTGCTTATGGGCCATTACTTGACCTATGAATCTTTAAGGCACAATCAGTTGTATTTTACATTTAAAGATCACTCTTAAGTGATGGCCACCTTTCCTTCCTACCCACTCCTTCTGCACACACCTCCACGGTTAGCTGGTAACGGTAGGGCTGCAGAACTGAGCCCTAGGTTGTACGTAGCCTCCCTTGGCCCCCCATCGCCACCTTAGGTCACGTTAGGGGTCCCGCCCTCACGGTGGTTAGGAAGTGGAGGCTCTTAGCAGCCCTCATGCAGGCTTCAGCAACCTGTCCTGCTTCTTGATCACGTGGATGATTCTAGAAGAGTCATGCTGCCTGCTGAGTGAAGAGTACCCGGAAAGACAATGGCGAGCCCTCTGCTGATCACTGTCTGCTCAGCTAAGCTCTTGGGGCCGCAAAAAGGGCTCCACAAGCCTCTGGTGACATCAGAGTTCACGGAAAAGGACATGCAGTCAGTTAGACCAAATCAAACAAGTGGAGTTTTACTTTTCAAAAAGTGCTTCCGAGAGCTAGCTAATTAAGATGTGAGCTAAGCACGAAATCAAAGTTTCTGACATCGTAGCTCCTTAACTGGAATGACTCGGTAGACTTTCAGAGAGACTTTCGAAAGCATCCGAACCAGGTAGGTCCGTGACTGATGCGTGTAGTAAAACCGCCCAGCCAGGTACCAGACCTTACTCCAGACTTGGTGTACTTGCTCGAGTCTATATAAATCAGTGCTTGTTTTAGCAAACACCTTCCCCACACGTGGGGTAAGAGACGAAGAGAGGAAAGTGAAGTGCTTTTCTCTCACTTGTGCGCGTGTGGTGTGTGTGCATGTGAGGGCTGAGGTGCACGGATTTTCTTTCTCAAGGATCATGGCAGGATCAAAGAACTCTTTTATACAAGTGAGATCCAGGTCTCTGAATATCTTTTTTTTTTTTTGTAAATAATAATAATTAAAAGCTCCTCACCAAATTCAAGCTTGTACATTATATTTTCTTTCAATGTTTTTAAATTTAAGTTGTATTGTTTTGTATGTAAATATGTGGACCCAGGAACTGTTATTAATGAGCAAAAAGTTACTGTTCAGGGCAGTGATTCTGTTTAATAATCAGACAAAATGTAGACGAGCTTTTTAAAGCCATATAGTTTTAACTCTGTACAGTAGGTACCGGCCTGTATTATTGTAACAATAACTCTAGCAATGTATAGTGTATCTATATAGTTTGGAGTGCCTTCGCGTCCATGTATTTGGTTTTTGTTTCGTTTCACTTTTGCTTTTTCAAATGTTACTTGCTTCCTTCTAGTCATGTGTCCCTGTCCATCCCCTCCCCTCTGCACTGACACCACATCCATGATCTCATTCCCTTCAAGCCTTGCCTCGGTTCTGGTTCTGGTTCTGGTTCTGAATGTCTGTCCCCTTCTCAGTAACAGCAGCCAGTTTCACTTCATTCTCAGTCCATTCAGCGACTTTGTAGTGTTAAGCGTACACAGCCTAGAGCTGAGGACGTCAAATTAGATTCGATTTTGCTTGTCTTGTTCCACAAGCCCTCGCCATGGTTCTTACACAAACGGCAGATCCTGGGACTGACCTTCCCACGCTCACTCTCTCCTTCCCTACTTCCTTCCCAAGCGCGAGAAAGAGAGAGACATTGGTTTAACGGATCTCGCTACCTTAAGCATCAGGTTTTGCTGTCTGTCAGTGGTCTGAATGCCCTGGGGCAGTTACCAGCCACTGCGCCGGGCCTCTTAACCCCTGTTCAACCAAAAGACGGGTTAATTTCCTTTCTACTGTGTGCCCCCATAATAAAGACCTTTATTTTTATTTTTTTTTTTTTTTCGAGGTAGGGTCTCACTCTAGCCCAGGCTGACCTGGAATTCTCTTTGTAGTCTCAGGCTAGCCTCGAACTCACAGGGATCCTCCTACCTCTGTCTCCTGAGTGCTGGGATTAAAGGCATGAGCCACCATGCCCAGCTGAAGGTCTTTTTTTGCGGGGGGGAATAAAGCAGGAAAAAAAATATTGTTTTTGCCTCCAAGTACTCCATATGTCTTGAATAGATGAAGAAAAAAAATCTTTACTAAACCAAAGGTTGCTGTTTTTTGATACATCGTGTGTTTGTTCCAGCGAGGTAGAAGACTGTCCCTTCTTTCCAATGACATGTTGTGGTGTTTCTTTGAGTCCTCTTGATCTTGCCATCCATCCATTTGGTTTGTGTTTTAACAAAGTACACCCAACCCGGTCGTCTTCTCTGTGCCCAGCAAAGGTTTCTGAGAGGACTGCTATATTCTCTATCCTTGTGGATAGAAAGACACTGGCCTTTCGTTTATTTTCCTCCTTCCTTTTCAAAGGACTTAACTTTGGCATCTTCCAAAGGAAGCTTGTTTCTTGTTTTAACCCAAAATTGAATTGTATCCGATTCCTGTTATGCGTGATCATTCTAATCACAGAGATGAATGCTTTTCTCCCCTGTGTGAGATTCAAGCACGCTTTACAATAAAGTCCATCTTCTCTGGTAGAAACCTAAGCCACTGAACGTAAGAGGAGCAGCCAGAAGCACAGCAGAGTCCCGGACTGAGGTCTACCTTTGACAGGCTTTGACAGTAATCCCTGGGGTCTGGATTATTTTCACAAGGGTTATGCCATTGTATTCAAGTTTGTTGCTCCGTTTTGCACCTCAATAAAAGCAAATTGACAACCAATACATAAGGGGTTAGCTTGTCAAAGTAGACTTCCTTGTGTTAATTTTTTAAGTTTTTTTTTTCCTTACAATATCTGTCTTACAAGCAGATACAGGTAGATGTATGAAAATGTGCTTGCCTGTAAAATTTGCATTTATAAACGTGTTGCCGATGGATCACTTGGGCCTGTACACATACCAATTAGCGTGACCACTTCCATCTTAAAATCAAATCTAAACAAAATTTACTATATATATATATAAAGGACTGTGGGTTGTATACAAACTATTGCAAACACTTGTGCAAATCTGTCTTGATATAAAGGAAAAGCAAAATCTGTATAACATAATTACTACTTGAATGCCTCTGTGACTGAATTTTTTTTCATTTTAAATATAAACTTTTTTGTGAAAAGTATGCTCAATGTTTTTTTTCCCTTTCCCCATTCCCTTGTAAATACATTTCGTTCTATGTGACTTGGTTTGGAAATAGTTAACTGGTACTGTACTTTGCATTAAATAAAAAGTAGGTTAGCCTGGAAATGAAATTAAAATTCACAAGTGTGTGGTCTTTATTTCAGTGCCCATCCCTCTTTCTTCACCCTACCCACATTGCTAGTCACATCACCATCTCCGTTCTTCAAACTAGGGAAACATGAGTCTTTGTTAACAAACATCAAGATGTGAACACCACATCTTTCGTTCTTTGAAATGACTTTGCTCCAGTGTGTAGTCCCAAGAGGTGCAGCTGCCAGCTTGGAAACCTTTGGATCTGATGTAAAAAGCTCCGCAGACACTGCTTGAAAAGAGGGAAAATGTCCCTGAAAGGGACAGCTGTGAAGACATGTATAAGCTGCTGTCTTTGATTACTGTGCTCATGATCTGATGTAGCTGTATTTTCTTTTAACTTTCATCCATTAGTAATGGTCCTTGGAGGTCTCTGTAAAAACATTACTACCACCAACAGTGGAGCTGAACCTCCCAGATAGCCAACACGTGTTAAGAGTCTGCTCATTTCCAATACTGGATGATGTATGTAAACATGTTATGTCTCTTAGTGCAAAAAAAAAAAAAAAAAAAAGCAAAACACCATTTTTGAGGGCTGAATCATTGTCAGGCCTAAAGGCTAGATATAAGGTCATGTGACTGCTGCTTCAATAAAAACAAATTTATATTCGATAAAGTGTGGTCTTTTTTTTAAATTTATTTATTTATTTGAGAGTGACAGACACAGAGAAAGACAGATAGACGGAGAGAGAGAGAATGGGCGCTCCAGGGCTTCCAGCCTCTGCAAACGAACTCCAGACGCGTGCGCCCCCTTGTGCATCTGGCTAACGTGGGACCTGGGGAACCGAGCCTCCAACCGGGGTCCTTAGGCTTCACAGGCAAGCGCTTAACCGCTAAGCCATCTCTCCAGCCCAAGTGTGGTCTTTTATTAAGGTGTTGGAGTAAGCTAGTTTCATTAACAAAAGAAGCTAGGTATGGGGTGAATATGATCAAAATATTTACATGTATGAAATTGTCAAAAAACATTACAAAAATTAGGCATGGTGACACATGCCTGTAATCCCAGCACTTGGGAGGCAGAGGCAGAAGAATTGCCGCGAGTTTGAGGCCAGCTGGAGTGACCCACCGGGGGCTGTCACGAAGCCAAAGGGTGCATGGAGGTGGCAAAGATAACAACAAGACCAGCAGAGGCTGGTGACGCTGATGCAGGTCTGACCTCAGCTTTTGAAATGGCAATTAAGAGTCTAAAACAGCCATGTAACTTAGAACCCTGAAAGACTCCTTCCAAAGATGGCCAGGGAGGCTCTTTGGGATCGTGTCTGGGGAAAGCAGTGGTAGTGGGTGCTCTCTGTGGAGGCACCCGAGGCCTGTGTGCAAGCTGTGTGCCGGGCAGCACCCTCAGAGGAGGAGAGCTCTATGTGTAGAAAAGGAGAGCAAAGGCTGGAGGAACGGCTTAGCAGTTAAGGCGTTGGCCTGCAAAACCAAAGGTCTCAGGTTTGATTCCCCAGGACCCAGGTGCACAAGGGAGCGCACATGTCTGGAGTTTGTTTGCAGTGGCTGGAGGTCCCGGAATGCCCATTCTCTCTCTCTCTCTCTCTCTCTCTCTCTCTCTCTCTCCCTCTTGCTCTGTCAAATAAATAAATAAAAATACAAAAAAAACAAAAAGGCCAAGTAGGAACGAGCTGCCTAGGAAGGTAGCGGGATAAGGCCCGTAAGTTTTCTAGAGCCAGGAAGAACCGCAGAATCTCTCTCTCTGAAGAAAGGCCACTCTTCTGGACAAAGTCTGGGCCGTGTATACAGGGGGGCTGGTGGGAAGGCCATCAGTCATGCAGATCTGTTTCCTCCTTCCCAGCCTTTCCTGATAACCAAAACCAGAAAGAGAGACCAGTGGCCACAGAGATGGCTAGAAAGTGAAATTTGGTTCTACTCGCTCAAACCCAGGGAGGATAGGAATCAGGAAATGCGCTTTGGGGAGTAGGGGAAGTTGAATCAGGCTCCTAGTCCTATATACTTCAAAGCCACACAGTGCTGAAAGGATGTGTCCTGTGTCAGCTTTTTGTATCCTGGGCATGTATCAAGTTAATGTTTACACAACTACCTGGTTGTTTTAAAAGCAGTTTTGGGGCCAAGCCCACTGTGGGTGGTGCACATCTTTAATCCCAGCACTGGGGAGGCAGAGGTAGGAGGATCACCTTGAGTTTGAGGCCACCCTGAGACTACATAGTGAATTCCAGGTCAGCCTGGGCTAGAGTGAAACCCTACCTCAAAAAATGCCAGGCGTGGTGGCGCACGCCTTTAATCCCAGCACTTGGGAGGCAGAGGTAGGAGGATCGCTGTGATTTCAAGGCTACCCTGAGACTCCATAGTGAATTCCAGGTCAGCCTGAGCTAGAGTGAGACCCTACCTCAGGAAAAAAAGGAAGGAAGAGAGGGAGAAAAGAAAAGAAAGAGAAAATAAATAAAAGTCAATTTTGAGGCATGAAAGTTTAACCTTATGCCCCAACCATCTTAATCTTGCCTTGAGCTCACTTTATCCTGACACACATCCACACTCAGGCGTATGTATGGATAGCACACTGAAGAGGATTTCCTGCAGGAAGGAGAGATGCATGCATTATTATGAATATTGTTGAACGAAATTTGGACTTCTCTTCCAAATGTGAAACTTGTATCTAATTATGCCTGAGTCTACCACCCCAACCCTAAAAGCAAAACCTGCATGTGTGAGTTTGCAAAGAATGGCTCAATTTACCCTCAGTTTTCAAACAATGAGTACTGTAAAAGGGGGCGCTGGTAAATCTGGGGGATATAAGATTGTTCACTTGCTTTGATTTACATTGACAGTTTCTTAATGTTTTCAAAGTTTTTCCTGTAAAATAGTAAAAGCTAAGAAATTCCTTAACATTCAATTACTTGTCGCTTCACTTGTAACTCAATAGTACACATCTAAACCTTCAGCTACTATGTGGGGTCTTTTTGTTTTGTTTTGTTTTGGTTTGGTTTGGTTTTTCCGCTCTGGCCCAGGTTGACCTGGAATTCTCTGGGTGGCCTGGAATTCATGGCCTCTTAGCCTCTTACCTCTGCATCCACGAGTGCTGGGATTAAAGGCATGGGCCACCCTGCCCAGCAAATACACTGTTTAAATTATGATACATATATATATATATATATATATATATATATATATATATATATATAAATAATTTTAATACATAATCATTCATTTTTATGTTACCAGTCTGCAAATTTGTGTAGTATAATAAAGAGCAAAATACATGTGCACATGTGTGTGTTTCTGGTTGGTCTGTGTCTTATGGGGGAAAGGGCTTGGTGAGTAATTGTTTTTGTTTGCTTTTTTGTAAGTGTTTTGTTGAGGCAGGGTCTCACTCCAGTCCAAGCTGACCGGGAGTGCATTCTAGAGCTTCAGGCTGGCTTCAAACTCATGGCCTCCTGAGTTCTGGGATTAAATGTGTCCCCACCACCCAGCTCCTTTGCTTTTTTTTTTAATGATGCCTCCACGTTTTTATATTTTATTTATTTTTTTGAGAGAGAGAATAGGCATGCCAGGGCCTCCAGCCACTAAACAAACTCCAGACGCATGTGCCACCTTGTGCATCTGGCTTATGTGGATCCTGGGGAATCAAACCTGAGTCCTCAGGCTTCACAAGCAAATACCTTAACCACTAAGGCATCTCTTCAGCCCTCCTGCTTTTTTGTTCTTTATTTTTTTTATTTATTTGAGAGAAAGAGGCAGAGAGAGGGAAAGAGAGAATGGGCACGCCAGGACCTCCAGCCACTACAAACGAACTCCAGATGCATGCACCCCCTTGTGCATCTGGTTTACGTGGGTTGTGGGGAATCGAACTGAGGTCCTTTGGCTTTGCAGGCAAATGCCTTAACTACTAAGCCATCTCTCCAACCCCCTCCTGCTTTTTTTTTATTTTTTTATTTTTATTTTTTATTAGCATTTTCCATGATTATAAAAAAATATCCCATGTTAATTTTCCCCCTCCCCCCCACACACTTTCCCCTTTGAAATTCCATGCTCTATCATATCCCTCCTGCTTTTTTGAGACAGGATTTTTTCCACTTTGTTGCCCAGGCTATCTAGTACTAGGATCATAGATGTATGCCACCACACCTGGGTTTGTTTTTATTTGTTTGTTTGTTTTTTTATTTTTTTGTAGAGTTTCACTCTAATCTAGGCTGACCTAGAATTCACTCTGTATTCTCAGGATGGCCTCGAACTCAGGGCGATCCTCCTACCACTGCCTCCCAAGTGCTGGGATTAAAGGCGTGCGCCACCACGCCCGGCTTTGATTTTATTTTGAGTTATTTTTCTACTCCCACCTTTTCTGGGGAGGGGGGAGGAGTGATATCTCTAGCAGAAAATTCATTGAGTCCTCTGATCTTGACCACAACATATTTGCCAAGCCTAGCTTTAGGTATGGAACAGCGTGTGTGGAATGAAGATGTAACTTGTGAAAATGCAAAAGCAGTTTTACTCAAGTGATAAGCAAAGCAGACACTCTACACTTTAGCTCCGAGAACCGGTGCGAACTCAAGAAGATGGCTACGTGCAGGTGGCTCTGCTCTTAGCACATTTATTAAATGTCACCACAACCCTGCCACAAACCCAGGCCCCAGTCAGCTGGGAACAAACCCATCTACACGGGTACCCTCCCTCCCACGAGCACATGTCCTGGGAAACCTCACTTGGGGTCCTCAATACCCACAGATCCCCCGGGCAGCTCAGCATCCATGCGGTGTTTCTTGGCCTTATGTCACATGTCACTTGGAGTCCAGGTCAGCTGTGATAACAGATGCTGGTTAACGACAGCTTTTTCAGCTTGTCCTTCATTATCAACACCTTGGGGTCCAGCAGGTTGCATATTGTCAGCGCTTGACATTGTGACCAGATACAGGGATCCCCAATCATGAGCCTTGGACGGGGTCCCGACAAGCTTCTGGTACTAGATGCGGGCCACCCAGCTTCTCCAGAAGACTGTACTGCACCCACAGATCAGGCACAAGCAGCTCAGGAGGAGGCTGGGGTGTGGGGGTGGGAATGAGTGGAGAGGGGGTGTAGACCCTCAACTGGTCTACCCTGATCACTCCTTTCCCTCCTGGTGGGAATTGGAATTTGGGGAGGGGGGTGGATATTCCCAACCACTGGGCCTTTTCAGGGGAAAAGCAGCTTTATATCTCGGATCGGCATTAACCTACAGGCCAGAACTCTGTACAGACTGCACTGGGGTCCGGGTACACCTGTGTCCCCTGCCTAGAATACTAGCCAGCTGTAGTCACATCACGGGGTGTGTCCATCTGCTTAGCCCCAGAAGCAGCAGTTCCGAGAGCTCTGAGTCTCTGTCCCGCAGAGGCTCCACCCAGGGGCAGCGGCTCAGCCGTCGGTGCTGCTGAATAACTCCCGCATGAGCGGGGTGGCAAATGGGTGCGTGTCTTGGATGCGCAGCAGCCGCTGGGTGTGCTGGGCGTTGATGCTGCGCAGCTCCGTGAGGACGGCCATGATCTTCAGGAACAAGAACCTGCGGGCGGCCAGAAGAGAGGCTGGGGTGCAGCCCATCCTGTCTCCTCCCCAACAGACTTGGCCGTGTTCTGAGAGTGCACCCACATTCCATCTCAGAACACCTCCGGTCAGCCAAGAGAGGATGCTTGGAACTCCTGCAGGCTGACCGTGACAAGGCAGAGCTGGAGGTGGGAGCCAGGGCCTCCCTGTTCCTACCCCAAGCATATCTATGTATGTAGAGACCTTGGCGGGAAATCCAGGCCTTGCAGATGCCAAATGCATATAGTAATATGAAGGCCAGGGAAGCCATTGCCTTGGTGAACATTTGGGGGACCAAGATTGAATAGTCCCAGAGGTTAGAATTTGCAGACTAGAAGACCTTCCCAGAACTTGCTCAATCCAGCGATCAAAAACATCACTCACCTTGCTTTCCCCACAATGTGCCCACACAGTCTCCTGGCTCCATTCAGGTAAAGATTGAGCAAATAAAGTTTCGACCACCCCAGCAGCATCTCTGGTGATACAGGCCAACTGAGGATTTGAGCGTCAAGTTTATACCCGAACACCTAGGACGGGCCTTAATCTTCAAAACCTTAGGCTCCCTGCAATCCAGGTTTGCCCTTGCCCTCCATCCTGTGGGCATCATGCTGGACACTAGGACACAGGAATACTGAGGAACAGTGAAGATGTGGTAGCCACTAGCAGAAAGTAGCCTTCCAGGCTAGAGAGACGGCTCAGCAGTTAAGGCGCTTGCCTGCAAAGCCTAAGAACCCACGTTCAACTCTCCAGATCCCAGGTAAGCCTGACATACAAAGCTGAGGCAAGCACAAGGTTGCACATGCCCACTAGATGGCGCAAGCGTCTGGAATGTAATTGCA
Organism: Jaculus jaculus; assembly: GCF_020740685.1. Taxonomy (NCBI): domain Eukaryota; kingdom Metazoa; phylum Chordata; class Mammalia; order Rodentia; family Dipodidae; genus Jaculus; species Jaculus jaculus. The sequence continues at coordinate 162,093,059 of NC_059105.1, forward strand.
GTGGCTGAGGCCCTGGTGTGCCAATTCTCTCTCTAAAATAATAATTTTAAAAAAAGAAAGTAGCCTTCCTTTTTTAATTTAATTAATTAATTTATTTGAGAGAAAGAGAAATGCAGGGACAGGGGCTGGGGAGAGTTCCAGGGCCTCCAGCCACTGCAAATGAACTCCAGAGGCATGCGCCCCCTTGCGCATCTAGCTTACTTGGGTCCTGGGGGCATTGAACCGAGGTCCTTTGGCTTTACAGGCAAGCGTCTTAACTGCTAAGCCATCCCTCCAGCCCCAGCCTTCCTTTTGACTGATAACCAGAACAAAGTTAGGAGACTTCCAACCCCAGCAAGTTTGTGTTCCTCTGCGAAAGTTCTTAGTACTCAAGAGCTGGCGCTTTGGCCATCGCCTGGCTGGCTCCACTGTCCCCTTGCGCCCTTCTGTCTGTGGAGTCCAGATACCCACCTCAGGGCAAGCTTTAGAGAATGAAAGGTAATAATACACATAAGTTACTTGGTCCCAGCACTGGCACTTCCCAATAAATAATAGCTATTATAGATTTACTAATGACAACCACCATAACTCAGGTTTTGTTATCTTTACTACCGTTAGGGCTATTGTCAGCCATTGCTGGAAGACCCCGTAGGAAAGACAGCGGGTGTCTGCCGTGCCGTAGTGACGGGAGCATAGAAGACCCGGGACAAACAGGTGTAACCCCTCAGCTGGGCGCAGGCTGACCACATAGGCCTTGCTGGTTATCACAGAAGGTGGTTGCAGAGCTTTCCCTGGCTCAGCTCTGGCCTACCGTCCCATAAAGTCCCAGGCAGGCAGGGGACCAGAAGTTAAAAACATGAGGCAGAACCGGGCGTGATGGCACACGCCTCTAATCCCAGCACTCGGGAGACAGAGGTAGGAGGATCGCCGTGAGTTCGAGGCTACCCTGAGACTCCATAGTGAATTTCAGGTCAGCCTGGGCTAGAGTGAGACCTTACCTCAACACCCCCCCCCGCAAAAAAAAAAAAAAAAAAGATGAGGCAGGGGATGGAGGGATGGCTTAGCAGTTAAGGCACACTTGCCTGCAAAGGCAAAAGGACCCAGGTTTGATCCCCCAGGACCCACGTAAGACATGTGTCTGGAGTTCGTTTGCAGTAGCTGGAGGCCCTGGTGCACCTATTCTCTCCCTCCCTCTCTCTCTCTCTCTCTCTCTCTCTCTCTCTCTCTCTCTCTCTCTCTCACGCGTGCTCTGAAATAAATAGTTTTTAAAAGGCAGCCAGGCGTGGTGGCACACTCCTTTAATCCCAGCACTCGGGAGGCGGAGGTAGGAGGATCGCCGTGAGTTCGAGGCCATCCTGAGCCTACATCGTGAATTCCAGGTTGGCTTGGGCTAGAGTGAGACCCTACCTCAACCCCCCCCCCAAAAAAAAGGTGAGACAGGACGGACCCCTCAACCCTCACGAGTTCTCCCCTCCTGTTCAGGCTCACCGGTGGGCAGGATAGGGCCGGCTGCACTCAATGTAGGCCTTCAAGGTGAGGGCCACTCGCTCCTGCAGCTGGTCCACGACGCCGCGCTGCACCACGCCAGGGCGGTCTGAGCGGGGAGGGAACGGAAGGGAGTGCGGTGCCGTCAGGGCAGAGAGAAACAAAGACCAGAGCTCCGTGCATGCCCTGGTGTGGGTACTGCCAGCCAACCACCTCTGCAGCCACAGAGTCTTGCAGGTCGGGGAGGGAAGACTAGGGAGGGCCCTGCTTCTCAGCCCTGACCAAGGAGAAAGCGGGGCGCAAGTGTCCCTGCAGAGGACGGGCTGCCGCCTCCTGCAGAGGCTCAGGAGAGTGTCAGTGGCTGGGGACTGGGGGGGTGTCCATCACCTGGAGAGAAGAGGGACATGGCCTGCATCAGCACGTATTCCTCTTTGTGAAGCTGTAGTTTCTTTAGCATGTAGTGGAATTTCATCAAAGGATCCAGGAGCAGTTTCTGCACACCACCTGAGACGGGTACAGGACGGAAAGGGGGTGTCACAGGGGGCCTAGCCCCACACTCAGTCTGCCCTCAAAAAGCTCTTTCTTTTTTGTTTGTTTGTTTGTTTGTTTGTTTGTTTGTTTGTTTGTTTCGAGGTAGGGTCTCACTCTAGTCCAGGCTGACCTGGGATTCACTATGGAGTTGCAGGGTGGCCTCGAACTCACGGCGATCCTCCTACCTCTGCCTCCCAAGTGCTGGGATTAAAGGCGTGCGCCCCCATGCCTGGCTTCACAGAGTTCTTTCATTCCACCACCCATGGTAGCTTGAGTGGATGCCCTCCCCCCGCCCCAATAGATTCAGGAGTGTTATAGGAGCTGTAGATTGGATATCCAGCTGCCTGGCTGGAGGAGGTGTTACTGGGGGCGGACCTGGAGTTCCAGCCTAAAGGTATGTGGAGTGCCTGAGTTCTGCCCTGGGGTTCCTGGAGTGTGCTTGCATAGGCTGCTGGTGATCGTTTTGTTTCTGTGTTTCCCTCTCTTTCTGGACCTGTGAAAAGGGGCCAGCTTCCTCCACCGTTAGGGAACTTCCCCTGGATCTGTAAGCATCAAATAAATTCCCTTCCTCCCATAACTGTATGTGGCCTGGAGGTTCACCCCAGCGACTGAAGCTCTCCATGACACCACCCAGTCTCGCTGCCCTGCAATCCCAGAATATGGTGTGGCTCCTTTCCTCCCAGAGCTGTTGTGTCTCCCTCGCCCGGCATCACTTGGGCACCTTCAGGGTCTTCGAAGCAGTAGGCCAGTCTTCCGCACTCCCAGGTCCCAGTCTCGGTGTTGAACATGGTATTGAACCTCAGGATGCACATCTCAAAGGTAGCCCCTTTTAGCAGGGAGATCTGGTCTTCAATGGGCAGGTCCCTGGCAACAAGGACAGGAGGGGGAGGGACAGCTACTAGGCTCCCCACAGGCTGGGAACAGCGCCATCCCATAATCCCAAATTTGCAGGAGGAGGAAGGGGAAAGAGATTGAATAGAATCCTCTGGAGGAGTGGTTGCCTGCCAGCCCAGTCCAGCCCAGCAGGATACTTTCCCCACCATGTCTTCCTCCCATACTGTCCTTACAGTTCTTCCAACCATTTAGCTTTGTGTCCAGGTCTCTTATGGCTTCAACTCCCTACACAAGCATTGACCAACATTTGATGTCTTGCCTCTTGACTCCTTAGCATAACTTCTGCCTGTTTTCCCAAACTGGAATTATTGTCCCTTTAACGTCACCTAAATAAATTCTGCTGGGTTTTCAGGCCAAAAGAGAGAGACAGAGAAACAGGAGAGAGATAAGAGAATTGGCACTCCATGGCCTTGGCCACTGCAATGGCACGCCAGATGCTTGCGCCACCTAGTGGGCGTGTGCGACTTTGCACTTGCCTCAACCTCGTGCGTCTGGCTAACATGGGATCTGGGGAGTTGAACATGGGTCCTTAGGCGTCCCAGGCAAGCGCCCTAACCACTAAGCAATCTCCCGAGCTCTATTCTTTTTTTAGAGAGAGAAAAAAAAAAACCAGGGAAATATTTTCTATTCTGCTATTCCTCACCAGTACTGGAGAGTTGAGCCTCACTCCCTCACTCCTAATATCTGCTCTACCAGTGAATTCCAGACTCCTTGCATGTGTGCATGTGTGGTTCATCCCTACTTGACCAGGCCTGGCAAGGCAAGGTGGTTAATCCAACAGCAGTACACTCAGCACCCCACCCACCTTTAGCTCTGCAGAATGTATCTTTTTTTTTTAAATATTTTTGTTCATTTTTATTTATTTGAGAATGACAGAGAGAGAGAGAGAGAGGCAGATAGAGAGAGAGAATGGGTGCACCAGGGCTTCCAGCCACTGCAAACGAACTCCAGATGCATGCGCCCCCTTGTGCATCTGGCTAACGTGGGTCCTGGGGAATCGAGCCTCGAACTGGGGTTCTTAGGCTTCATAGGCAAGCGCTTAACCGCTAAGCCATCTCTCCAGCCCTGCAGAATGTATCTTAACGGGCTACAGTTCCAGCCACACCAGAGGGTTCCGGGGTCTCATACTGACTCCATACCCGACCCGACCTGGCTGCTGGACCTCAGGCCACCCACACTCCCCGTGGCCTGCTTGGGCAGCAAACAGCTGGCGGACTAACATCTGTTCTTCTTTTCTCTCCATGGTCTTCCTTCTTTTCTTCCTTCCAACTTCTTTTCTTCCTTCCATGAGTGGCCGAGACAAATGAGGGCCCTCTGACACCAGGGTCACGCAAATTCACGGGGACTGACCCCCAGAGCCTTTGAGACACTGGGCCATTTCCTTGTTCCTTGCTATCGCCCTCCACCCAACCGCCACGGCCTACCTGAAATAGGAGATGACCTTGGCAAAGTTGATGACCCCCTTAAACATGTAGGTTGACACATCGGCCAGGTGGGGCAGCAGGGGAATGATCTCTTTCCCATCGTTTTTGGCTGGGGGCTTGTAGTTCCAGACGCTGCCATCTTCGCCCCGCAGCTGCAGAGATATCTTCAGAGGACTCAGGTCTTCCTTAATCCGGCTCCACGTGGCGGGGTCGTCCATCAGTGAGGCTTGCAGAAACTCTGGGATCTCACAGCCACCACTAAGTACCGCTGGCAGCTGGGGCACAAGGCAGGAAGCAAAAAGGAATAACAGGGTGTTGCCACAGACAGCTGCTGCAGCCGGAGAAGATGCACAGTCAGGGCGTGCACACTTGGAGACGTTGTTTCTTCTCTTAAGCTAACTCCTATCAGGTAGGTGGTTTTTTTTTGTTGGGGGTGGGGGTGTTCGAGGTAAGATCTCACTCTAGCTTCCAAGCTGATCTGAAATTCACTATGTTAGTCTCAGGGTGGCCTTGAACTCACGGTGATTCTCTAACCTCTGACTTCCAAGTGCTGGGAGTAAAAGCATGTGCCACCATGCCTGGCTTTATTTTGTTTTTCAAATAATTGTATTTATTTGCAAGCAGAGAGAGAAGAGAGATAGAGAGAATGGGGGTGCCAGGACTGCAAAGGAACTCCAGATGTATGTGCCACTTTGTGCATCTGGCTCTACGTGGGTCCTGGGGAGTTGAACTGTAGACGGAAGAGCACAGATGTTGAGGTCCCTGGGCTAATCCAGTTCTCTGAGCCAGGTAGGCCCCCCCATAAAGTACTTATGAGCACGCAGGGTTCAATGCGGTCATACTCCAAGAAGTCCTGTCTCTGTCCTCATAAAGTCCCAATGCCGGTGACATGTCTCCACGTCCCCTCAGACCCAAGTCTGAGAAAGCAGACACATTCTCCAAACTGAGTCTGCCTGGGGGTGAGGGGGCTTGGGTACAGTTGCCCCTGACCCCAGGACCACACTATGAGAACCCCCTTGGGAGGAGCTGGCACCACGGTAGAGTTAGACTCTTAGCCTCCTACCCGGAAATCCTTGAAATGGGAGAAGGTGGTGTCAAAGGTCTTCATCTGGGCGTCCATCAGCACCCGGATCAGCTCCTGCTGCTCCTCCGTCAGGCCCTGCACCCCGGGGGGCTGAGCCTCGATCCTCTCCCTCTTCTTCCTCTTGATCAAGGCCCGCCTCTGTTCCACCGCCGCGTCGGACATGATCACTGCAGAGCAGGTGGTCAGCGGTACACGTGTGTGTCCCCCAACAAGGTCTGCCGCCCCAACTTGCCCTACCCCACCTGCAGAATATTAGGAAGGCCACAACAGGGGCGAGGCAGGGGCGGCTGCGAGGAAACCTGCCAGGCCCCGCCCCTCCATCTCCCAAGTCCCCCCTGCCAGCTCCCGGCGCTGGCAAGGTCACGTGGGCACACGTGCCCATCTGCACTGTGCATATGGGCACCCAACCCCCTCTCCGTGTGCACACCCCTGAGCATGCCCACAGTGCTTCTTTGCGCAGGGCACACCGGGCACCCCTGCCCCGCAAGCCCGTGGTCACTCACTCTCCTTCTTCATGCCACTCTCCAGGCACTTGCGCAAGCGGCAGGCCTGGCACTGTCGCCTGGTCTTCCGGGTGATCTCGCAGGTGCCCTTGCGGAAGGGACACCTCAGCCGGACGTTACGTTTCATGGCCCGCCTGTGGAAGGGGCAGGAGCGTTAAAGTGGGCTTCTGTGGGGGGGGGGGCGCTTGGGTCCTAGGCCACACTGTGCCCAGCCCCCAATGCACGCTAACCTGGGTCAGTGGGCCTCACCTTGGTGTGGGGTGGGATTTTATAGGCTTGGAGCACTTTGCTAGGAGAGGAACAAGAGTGGAGGCTTCTAGACTTTTCCACGGGCAATGGAAGGCACCTGCAGATCTGGAACCACTTTCTTTCTTTTTAATTTTTTTTTGTTCATTTTTATTTAATTATTTATTTGAGAGTGACAGACAGTGAGAGGAAGAGGCAGGTAGAGAGAGAGAGAGAGAATGGGCGCACCAGGGCCTCCAGCCACTGCAAACGAACTCCAGATGCGTGCGCCCCCTTGTGCACCTGGCTAAGGTGGGTCCTGGGGAACTGAGCCTCGAACCGGGGTCCTCAGGCTTCACAGGCAAGCGCTTAACCACTAAGCCTTCTCTCCACCCCTGGAACCACTTTCTAAGCCCTTTCCTTAGGCACCTGTCCTCCTCCTTCACACCCTTGTGAGGAGGCCATGTTTCCACCTAGACAAGCCTCTTCCTGGATTTGTCCTGGTCAGAAACATAAGCAGTCCCTTCTCCTTCTAGATTAGGGGCAGTTGCTGGGATGAACTTTTAAACCAGGCACAGTTATGGAGGAGGGGATTTATTGAAGCTTACAGCTCCAGGGGAAGTTCTACAATGGCAGAAGAAGCTGGTCCCCTCTCCCAGGTCCACGCATGGAGAAGGGCAGCCAGCAAGCACGTTTCAGGAACTCAGAGCCAAGCTCAACCACGTTCCCTGTCCTAGACTGGGGTTCAGACCCAACTATCCGCCCACTGGTGGCTGGAGATCAAATTTATAAGCTTCAATAAACTCCTGAATGTATTGGGGGACACTCTTTCATGCTACCACACCAGAAAGCCCCCTTCTGATTGACTTGGTGGTCAAGAGTTGGGGCGCTCCGTAGAGTGGAGTCGGGTGGGCAGGGGGAGCTCTACAGCACTTCTGTGTTTTGACCATTTCAGGGTCAACAAAGTGAAGGGTACTGGAGAGCCATAGGCCTTCGTTCAGGGGTAACGGGGCAGAAGAAAGACTGGCACACCACTTGTGGTAGTTTAAATGGGTGCCCCCCAGTAGATTTAGGGGGTTGTTTCTTTCTTTCTTTCTTTCTTTTTGTTGTTGTTGTTTTTGTTTTCCTAAGTCGGGACTTGACCTGGAACTCACTCTGTGGTACCAGGCTGGCTTCGAACTCACAGCGATCCTCCTACCTCTGCCTCCCGAGCACCGCCACGCCCCGCTGGATCCGGGAGTTTTATTCAAGTTAGATCGCCAGCCACCTGTCACTGTGGGCAGATGCCGGGGTCTAGCCCTGAGGGATTACTGGGGACCCCATCTGAATTCCAGCTGATGGGATGCAGAGCACTTGAGTTCTGGCCGGGTTCCTCGGGCTGTTTGGCTGCCGGGTTATTGTTCTTGCTTTTGGTGGTGGGTTTGCTCTTTGGGCCATTATGGAACTTCCCCTGGATCTGTAAGCTCTAATAAATCCCTCCTGCCCATAACCTGTGCCTGGTTTGGATGTTCATCCCAGCGACTGACCGCATCACCACTCGTGCTGCCTAATCTTGTCAATTTACTGGGCTTTAGAATCACCATGGAAACCAACCTCTGGGCATCTCTGTGATGAATTTTCGAGGTTAGGTTACAAGAAGGGAAAAGACAGACTGGAGAGATGGCTTAACAGTGAAGGCACTTGCCTGCAAAGCCAAAGGACCCAGATTCGATCCCCCAGGACCCACGTAAGCCAGACGCACAGGGGGCGCATGCGTCTGGAGTTCGTTTGCAGTGGCTGGAGGCCCTGGGGTGCCCATTCCCTCTCTTTCACTCTGTCTCTTTCCCTCTCTCAAATAAATAAAAATAAAAATATTTTTAGAAAAGAAGGGAAAAGATGCACCGTAACTGAATGTAGCCGTTCCATGGATGGAGAGAGGTTCCTGAACTGTGAAAGCGAGGGCGCTGGCTAATTGTACTCATCTTCCTCTGCGTCCTCGCTGTGGACTGAGTGTGATCAGCTGCCTGGAGCTCTGCCGCCACGCCTTCCCAGCCACGGTGGACTCACCCCAAACTGTAAGCTCGAGAAAACCTACTCAGCAGCAAACAACCTGTCGTGATGCCCACACAAGTGCAACAGTGGCACACAGCCATGGTGGGAACCAACTGCTCTTGATTTAGCTAACTGATCCCCTCAGTGGAACGGGCGGGACCCATAGCTGGAGCTGGGAAACAAGTCAGAACCATATCCAAACATGAGCCTGCTCTCCATTATCAAGCTACCAACAATCGTGGGCTACAAGAGGGCCTACACCTATTCAATTCTCTATAAAGGGGGCTGGGGAAATGGCTTAGCAGTTAAGGCGTTTGCCTGCGAAGCATAAGGACCCTGGTTCGATTCCCCAGGACCCACGTAAGCCAGATGCACTAGGGGTGCATGTGTCTCAAGTTTCTTTACAGTGGCTGGAGGCCCTGGCGTGCCTATTCTCTCTCTCTCTCAAATAAAGAAATAAATAAAATATTTTAAAAAATTCTCTATAAAAAAAATAAGAGTCAGTCCCCAGACAGTCAGCGTGTCTAGTGCCACAAGGTGCTACATAGGTGACTGGGGGAAATGACCAAGATGTGTCCAAGCAACACATTGTTTAACCTAATTAGCAACAAATAACCGGATGTGATGCCCACACAGTGCAATAGTGGTACACAGCCATGGTGAGGAATCAATTGCTCTTGATTTGGCTAACTGATCCACTCAGTGGTACTAGACCCTTAGCTGGAGCTGGGAAACAAGTCAGAACCATACCCAAACACAAGCCCACTCTACAACATCAAGCTACCATCAATCACGGGGTATAAGAGGGCCTACACCTATCATACTGTCTATCAAAAAAGTAAGTGTTATCTCAATTCTCCAGGTGCTAACTTACTCTCCGTTGAAGAATCTGCTTCTCTTTTCCAGATAGGTGCAGAGCCTAAGAAGAGAGCTGCCCCGACATACCTCAAAAGGGGCCCAACTGAAACTAAGGACAATTGGCGAAACAAGCAAGGGTGATGTTTTCCTGTGAACCGGATACCAGCACAAAGGGGAAGGAGACCAACGCAGAGAAAAATCAACTCCTACCAAATCAGAGAGCCAGAGCCTCAGAGGCCCCACCACCTCAGCACTGAAGCAGACCAAAAATGAACCCAACATGGCTCAGGGAAATCTTGCGGAAGAGGGGGCGGAAAGAATGTCAGAGTTACATGTTGGGTCATGATTTTCAGAGACATTTATCATACTAATAACTGGGGGCTAACTCCACAATGCACGACCCATTTTCAATAACAAGGAGGGTCTAATGGGAGGGGGTAGATCACAGATGAGCCTAAATAATGGTACCAAACTGCCTGTATTTACTGAAAAGAAAACTAATAAATTAAATTAAAAAAAAAATAAGGGTTATCCCATTGTGTGGTGCTAACTTTACTCAGTTGGAGAATCTGCTTCTCTTTTTCAGATAGACGCAGATCCTAAGGAGAGAACCACCCCTTCATACCTCAAAAGGGCCCCAGATGAAACTAAGAATAATTGGCAAAACAAGCAAGGGTGTTCTTTTCTTGGTGAAACAGGTACCAGCACAAAGGTGAAGGAGATCGACACAGAAAACAATCAACTCCTACCAAATCAGACAGCCAGAGACCTAGAGGCCCCCAACACCTCATCACTGAAGCAGACCAAAAATGAAACCAACATGGCTCAGGGAAATTTTGCAAAAGAGGGGGCGGAAAGAATGTCAGCCACACATTGGGTCATGATACACAGAGACACTTCTCCTACCCATAACTGAGGGCTAACCCCACAATACATGACCCATATACCTCAACAAGGAGGGGCCAGGGGGAGGGGGTAGGACATGGACGAGCCTAATAATGGTACCAACTTGACTGTATTCACTGAGTACAAAACTAATTAATAATAAAAAAATTTTAAAAATAATAATAATAAAAGAAACCCTTCAGTTGCTTCTGGTCAGGTATTTGGTCACGCACAAAGGAGAGGGTAATTAACTTCGTTTTTCCTGTCTTCCCAAGCTGAATAGAATGACCCCAGTCGTTCATCCTTGGCTCCCGCATGTGAAAATTAATGGGAAATGTGGGAACAGAGAAGAGAGCGGACTAGAAAGCTAGACTGGAGGCTGACCTGAGCTCATGGCTCCTCCAGGTTAGATGGGGCCTGGAACCAGCAATCAGCCAAAGCAGGCATGCCTCAGCCCCCCCCCCCCCCCCGCCGCCACGATTGTTCCCCCCTGCTGACCTGGGTGACGGACCCCGATGCCACCTCGAAGTGAGCCCAGCATGGGTAGCAAGCCTCGTGTTTATCAGAAGCATGTGGTGTAGCAGATGTTGAACTAGATATTTGTCAGAGCTTTGCACGTTTAGTTTTTCAAAACCCTAGGACTTCATCCATACCTGCTGGTATAGATGAAAGAGGCTCTGAAAACTGAAGCACTACTTTGTCCTCCAGGAAAATGACGGTGCGTGTGACTTCAAGTGTGCTTGGTAAGGAAGCCACGCCCCACCCGCTGGTGCTGATGGCATGCCCAGCAGAGAATTCCCAACTGTTTTTTTTTTTTTTTGGTTTTTTTTGGTTTTTTTTTTTTTTTTTTTGTCTCACTCTAGCCTAGGCTGACCTGGAATTAACTCTGTAGTCTCAGGGTGGCCTCGAACTCACGGTGATCCTCCTACATCTGCCTCCTGAGTGCTGGGATGAAAGGCGTGTGCCACCACGCCTGGCCCCAACTGTTTTTTTTTTGAGAGGGGGGAGAGGGCTTCAAGGTAGGGTTTTGCTCTAACCCAGGCTGACCTGGAATTCACTATGTAGTCTCAGGTTGTCCTTGAACTCGCGACGATCCTCCTATGGAATCAAAGATGTGCACCACCAAACCTGGCTCGAGAGAAGATTCCTGGGTGGAGCTGCCTGCAGCTTGTGCGGGGTCTGTACTGAGCGCCACCCTTCCTGGGCACATCCCCATCACTTATGATGGGATGGGACTTTTCTTTCTTTCTTTTTTTTTATTTATTTGTTTGAGAGCGACAGACACACAGAGAAAGACAGATAGAGGGAGAGAGAGAGAATGGGCGCGCCAGGGCTTCCAGCCACTGCTAACGAACTCCAGACGCGTGCGCACCCTTGTGCATCTGGCTAACGTGGGACCTGGGGAACCGAGCCTCGAACCAGGGTCCTTAGGCTTCACAGGCAAGCGCTTAACCGCTAAGCCATCTCTCCAGCCCGGAATGGGACTTTTCTATGAAACCAGTCACCCATTCTCCTGTAGGTAACCTCAATAAACTCACTGGTCATCACGCTACACCTGGATGGAATCATGACTTTGGTCTGTCCTTGGTGCCCTTCTGGGGGAGAATAGACACTTGTTCCCACCTCCCCAGGAAAAGTCACACAACAGAACTGACCCAGATGGATGAGGAGAACCACAGATGAGTTTGGGAGGAGCAGCTGTCTAGCCCCTGCTAAGAATGAGAAGACATGCAACCGGGCTTTGCGATTAAGGCACTTGCATGCAAAGCCTAAGGACCTAGGTTCAATTGCCCAGTAACCACGTAGGCCAGATACACAAGGGGACACATGAGTCTGGAGTTTGTCTGCAATGACTAGAGACCCTAGCACACCTATTCTCTTTCTCCCTCTGCATCTCTCTCTCTCAAATAAATAAATAAATAAAACTTTTTTTAAAAAAAGGAATGCAGAGCCGGGCGTGGTGGCGCACGCCTTTAATCCCAGCACTCGGGAGGCAGAGGTAGGAGGATCGCCCAGAGTTCGAGGCCACCCTGAGACTCCATAGTGAATTCCAGGTCAGCCTGAGCCAGAGTGAGACCCTAACTCGAAAAACCAAAAAAAAAAAAAAAAAAAAAAAAAGGAATGCAACTGAGGCTGAGCCATCTGAGAGTGGACTACATAGTGAATTCCAGGTCAGCCTGAGCTACAGTGAGACCCTACCTCGAAAAACCAAATAATAATAATAATAATAATAATAATAATAATAATAATAATAATAAAAAGAGCATGATGACCTGGCTTTAGAGAATATATTACAATCTCTGAGATTAGTACATATGGAGCCCACTTTTTGTTTTGTTTTTTGAGATTAGGGTCTTGCTCTAGCCCAGGCTAACCTGAAATTCACTATGTTGTCTCAGGGTGGCCTTGAACTCACGGCCATCCTCCTACCTCTGCCTCCTGAGTTCTGGGATTAAAGGTGTGCGCCACCATGCCCGGCCCTAATTTCTTATTTAAATGCATTTCTCAATTCAAGGCATTTGGAGGCAAATAGGATCTGAGTATTATAGTTTCCTGTTTTGAGTCATTATTACAGTCCCCGTCTTCATGCTGAGCCATGGGCTTTTCATCCTTTTATATTAAAGGGAGGTATCTCCCATCACTTCTGCCTTGCTTTGTCCTTGCTCGTTATCCGAGTCTTCCCAGGAGTCCCAAGCTTCTAGATCCCAAGAAGAGCTTTCTTTTTTTCCTTATGTCCCACTAACCATCAGGGACGACGTATCTATATCTCCTCTTTGTCCCCCTCTCTTGCCAGATCAGAGGCTAATATGGGGGTATCACCTGTATGCCTTTTTCCTATTGTAATCCTCCAGTGCATGGTTAGGTTCTTTCTAGGCACACAGCTCAGCCCCAATTGCATGTCTTACCCCCAGCAGACATGGTATTATAGCCGGCTTATGAGTGGGTCCCACCAGGCATGATGGCGCACACCTTTAAGCCCAGCACTCGGGAGGCAGAGGTGAGAGGATCGTCATGAGTTCGAGGCCAGTCTGAGACTTCATAGTGAATTCAAGGTCAGCCTGAGCCACCTCTCCAGCCCCAAGTTTGTTTGTTTGTTTGTTTGTTTTTTAAAATTTTTTTTTGTTCATTTTTTATTTATTTATTTGAGAGCGACAGACACAGAGAGAAAGACAGAGAGAGGGAGAGAGAGAGAATGGGCGCGCCAGGGCTTCCAGCCACTGCAAACGAACTCCAGACGCGTGCGCCCCCTTGTGCATCTGGCTAACGTGGGACCTGGGGAAACGAGCCTCGAACCGGGGTCCTTAGGCTTCACAGGCAAGCGCTTAACCGCTAAGCCATCTCTCCAGCTCTTGTTTGTTTGTTTTAAAGAGTTTACTTTCTGTATTTCTCTCCTGGTTGGGCAAGATGAGATCTGTAAAGCTGCCCATCCCAACTATGAAAACAGAACAGTATAGATTACCCAGCAGAAATTCAATCCAGGAATTAGAAAAGACAGTGACTGTTTGCCTAGGCTGAATTCTCTTAAACAACTTGATGTGGCCCGTGAGGAAGCCAGAGAGCTTGTGGAGAATGTGAATTATAGAGAGCTTAGCACAGTGGTGTCCCCCCAAAACCCTACAACTGTTCGCTCTGGCCCAGGCTGGCTTGGCATTCACTATGTAGTCTCAGGGTGGCCTCAAATTTATGGTGATCCTCCTACCTCTGCCTCCCAAGTGCTGGGATTAAAGGCATACACCACCATGCCTGGCTCACCAACATTGCTTTATTTTGGGGGAGTGGGAGGGGCTTCGAGGTAGGGTCTCACTCTAGTTCAGGCTGACGTTGAATTCGCTATATAGTCTCAGGGTGGCCTCCAAATAATGGTGATCCTCCTACCTCTGCCTCCTGAGTGCTGGGATTAAAAGCATGCGCCACCACACCTGGCAATACTGCTTTTTTGACAAAACAACTGATGCAAGATCTATACTGAACCTTGTTAATGGTTGTTTTTATGTTTGATTTTTAAAGTTTTGAGGAGTGTATTTTTTGTTTTGTTTTGTTCTGTTTTGTTTTTTGAAGTAGGGTCTCACTCTAGCCCAGGCTGACCTGGATTTCACTATGTAATCTCAGGGTGGCCTTGAAACACAGCGATCCACCTACCTCTGCCTCCCAAGTGCTGGGATTAAAGGCGTGCACCACCATGCCCGGCTAGGAGTGTTTTTTAATTTAGTTTATTTATTTGAGACAGAGAGGGAGAAAGAGGCAGATAGAAAAATTGAGCAAGCCAGAGCTTCCAGCCACTGCAAATGAACTTCAGACACATCTGGCTTACATGGGTACTGGGGAATCGAACCAGGGTCCTTGGGCTTTGCAGGCAAGTGCCTTAACCGCTAAGCCATCTCTCCAGCCCTGTTTGTTTGTTTTTAGTTTCCCTTAGCTGCTCAATTCCAAGACCAATATGTGTTCACTAGGGATGGGTGGCACTGGACACCCAGAATATTTCCCCTAAGTCACATGCACAGTTGACTCTTCCACCTCAAGTGGCTGCGCAAACACTCATACCACACAGGCTTGGGCCAAACCTGTCTCTGAGGTGGCACAGATCAAACTGCCAAGGTGGCCTGTCTGCTGGGCTGGAGAGATGACTCAGTGATTAAGGCACTTGCCTGCAAAGTCCAAGGACCCAGGTTCAGTTCCCCAGTACCCATGTAAAGCCAGATGTACAAGGGGCACAAGCATCTGGAGTTCTTTTGCAGTGACTTGAACCCCTGGGCGCTCCAGGGCCTCAGCCACTGCAAACGAACTCCAGACGCATGCGCCCCTTATGCATCTGGGTAATGTGGGTCCTGGGGAACTGAGCCTCGAACCGGGGCCCTTAAGCTTCACAGGCAAGCGCTTAACTGCTAAGCCATCTCTCCAGCTCCTGCCTTCTATTCTTGGGCAAGGCTCTGTGCTACCAAGCCAGCTCTGGGGTTTCTTTCCTGTCCTTTTCTTTTCCTTTCTTTTCTTTTCTTTCCTTTTCTTTTCCTTTCCTTTCTTTTCTTTTTAAAAACAACTCAGCTTAGGCTTGGGTATTTCTTTTTAAGATTTGTTTTAATTTATTTACTAAAGAGAAAGAGAGAGAGAAAGTAAGAATGACACGCCAGGGCCTCTAGCCACTGCAAACAAACTCCAGACACATGCACCACCTTGTGCATCCAGCTTATGTGGGATCTGGAGAGTTGATCCTGGGACCTTGGGCTTTGCAGGCAAACGCCCCAGCCACTAAGCCATCTCTCCAGCCTGGCTTTCTACTTCAGTTGAACATCATGAACCTTCTGTCCAGGCTTACTTTGTCATTTACCTGTTTCTAGATGAAATTGTTTTTGTTTTTATGCACTTTATGTCATTCTTTCCTTATCTGCCCTGTAAGACTGATGAGGCACTTGCCTCTTAAATCTTCAAACTACTTTACTTCTGTACTGCCTGGGCTTGCATTCAAGGGTGCATAGGAGAACAAAGGCTATCTTCATAGGAAGGATCCTTTGCAGACAGACCCAGGAAGGCTTGAAGAGGAAACATCCTTCTGAGGTATAAGTGGATCAATCACTTGGACTAACTAGGAGGGTTTTGAGTGAGCGCCCAGTCATATCTGAACCTAGAAATAAGATCAAGCTGGGTCCTGAATACTTTGCTCTATGGGCTGATAGAAAACTCCCATTATGGCTGGAGAGATGGCTTAGCAGCTAAGGCA
Source organism: Jaculus jaculus (assembly GCF_020740685.1). Classification (NCBI taxonomy): domain Eukaryota; kingdom Metazoa; phylum Chordata; class Mammalia; order Rodentia; family Dipodidae; genus Jaculus; species Jaculus jaculus. The sequence goes on from NC_059105.1 coordinate 162,108,671, forward strand.
CTTGCCTGAGAAGCCTAAGGACCCATGTTCAACTCTCCAGGTATCATGTAAAGCCAGACACACTAGGTAACGCGAGTGTGCAAGGTCTCACCTGCGCACAAGGAGGTGTACATGTCTGGAGTCCAAGTGCAGTGGCTGGAGGCCCTGGCACACCAATTCTCTCTGTGTGTGTCTCTCTCTCACACTCTCATTCTCTCACATTAGAAGAAGAAGAAGGAGGAGGAGGAGGAGGAGGAGGAGGAGGAGGAGGAGGAGGAGGAGGAGGGGGAGGAGGAGGAGGAGGAAGAGGAGGAGGAGGAGGGAGAAGCAGCAGCAGCAGCTGGTGTGGTAGCTCACACGTTTAATCCCAGCACTGGGGAGGCAGAGGTAGGAGGATCACTGTGAGTTCAAGGCCAGCCTAAGACTACAGAGTGGATTCCAGGTCAGCCTGAGCTAGAGCTCAAAAAAAAGGAAGGAAGGAGGAAAAAAAGGAAGGAAGGAAGGAAAGGAAAAAAAGAACCCTCTAGAGGTAACGCAGTGTGTGAGTGATGAGAAGTGAGTGAAGATCGGTGGGTGACGGTACCTGAAAAAGCCCTTGCACCCTTCACATGTCATGACGTTGAAGTGGTAGCCATTGGCCTTGTCTCCACAGACACGGCAGACCTGAAGAGCCCCATCGTCCTTGTCCACGTCGATGGCGGGGTTTTCTGGGACAGAGTCGGCTCCTTCGCAGCGCCCGAGGTCAGCGTGGCTCCAGCTTTCTCCAGGTCTCATCTCCAGGTTTGCTCCTGCGTGTCTCGGACTGAAATGGAGGAAAAACACAGGGAATGAAATTGCTGAGTCGTGGCGGGCCGGCTGGCATTTGGGTTGGATGCCAGGCCTTTGTGGAAAAAATGTAGGTAACTTGGTTGAATTGTTAATAACAAGATATAACCGTGATTAAATTGGTAAATGCTTTTTTAAAATGCTAAAAATACTCCTAAGCTTTTTTTGCTTGTTTGTTTTGCAAAGTAGGGTCTCACTCTAGCCCAGGCTGACCTGGAATTCACCATGCAGTCTCAGAATGGCCTCGAACTCATGGCGATCCTCCTGCCTCTGCTCTTGCCTCTTCCCCCCCCCCCATGCTAAGATTAAAGGCGGGGCGCCATGATGCCTGACCTGTTCCTAATCTTTTTTTTTTTTTTTTTTTTTTTGCTAGGGAAACAAAATATAAATTTAAAAGATTAATTTTAGGAATGAGCTGTAGGTAGAGATTTTGGGCTTCATTTCATATGAAATACTCATGTATTCTGTCAATGTTGAAATGGGCTAAATTTTTTTTTGTTTGTTTCTTTCTGGGTAGGCTGACCTTGCACTCACTCCAGTACCAGGCTGGCCACAAACTCACAGTGATCCTCCTGCCTCAGCCTCCTGAGTGCTGGGATTAAAGGCGTGCACAACTATACCTGGCCTAGTAGATTAATTTTTGCTATTAGAATAATAAAGCTGTCATTCAATATTTATTTATTGCTAATAGATTGAGATGTCCTGTTACAAATAATGATATGGGACATTATCTTACTATCTCATTTAGTGTGCAGGTACATTATAATTTTTTTTTTTAATCTTTGGTATTTTCAAGGTAGAATCTCACTGTAACTCAGGCTGACCTAGAACTCACTCGGTCGTTCCAGGCTGGCCTCAAACTCATTACCTCTGCCTCCCGAGTGCTGGGATTAAAGGCATGCACCATCACGCTTGGCTTAAATGTTTCATTTATTTATTTATTTAATTTATTTATGAGTAGGAGAGAAAGAAAAATAGAGAGAGAGAGAATGGGCGTGCCAGGGCCACTAATTGCTGCAAACAAACTTCAGGCAAATGCCCCCCCCCCCTTGTGCATCTGGCTTGCTGGGTTCTGGGAATTGGACCTGGGTCCTTTGGCTTTGCTGGCAAGTGCCTTAACTGCTAAGCCATCTCTCCGCCCCCTAAAATTTTTATCAAGATAAAACCAGTACTGTTCACAAAAATCAAGGTGTCTATTCATTGTATTATTAGACTTAATATTTATGTCTGTAACTGAGAATGTTCTTACGATATGTGGTATGATGCTGTGCAGCTCTGACAGATGAAGCATAATGAAAATGTTATTAGGGATATGTTTGCTGTTTTGATTTCCAAATACATTTTAGTGAATATGTAATGATTATATCTGTAAATGCTATCTGTATCTTGGAGTATACTAATAAATTTGTAAGGCTTATAGAAAAATCTCATAAGAACAGATTTATATGTAATTAGGTTGACAATAGCCAAAATTTTGTATAAAAGGATTTTTAGTGCTTTATATTCAAAGAAATGGGACTTTTTTAAAAAAAATATTGATTTACTTTTGGTAAAATTTTAAAGGCTAACCAGGAGTAGTGACTCATACCTTTAATCATAGAGCTCAGGAGGGATTGCAGTGAGTTCAAGGCTAACCTGGGTTAGAGTGAGGCTTTGCCTCAAAGAAAGGGAATGGGGGGCTGGAGAGATAGCTTAGTGGTTAAGCGCTTGCCTGTGAAGCCTAAGGACCCCGGTTCGAGGTTCGATTCCCCAGGACCCACGTTAGCCAGATGCACAAGGGGGCGCACGCGTCTGGAGTTCGTTTGCAGTGGCCAGAGGCCCTGGCGCGCCCATTCTCTCTCTCTCTCTCTATCTGCCTCTTTCTCTCTCTGTCTGTCGCTGTCAAATAAATAAATAAAAATGAACAAAAAAAAATTTATAAAAGGGAGTGGGGAAAGAGCTAATTTTAAAAGGTAAGAATTTAATGTATTATGTTTCCTATTAATTTTGTCAGGCTTCTGATAGAATCAGAGATTATTTAAATTTCTATTTGATTAGCTACGTGGTATGTGAATTATACCTTGAAATAAGTAAAGTATTCTTGGGTTAGTAATTCTCTCACAGACCCAGAGAGGCAGTTTCAAACCCTCCTCTTTAGAGGAACGCATGCTCTACTTTCCACTCAGCTACAAATGATTAGACATTGATTAGACATGTAATTTCCAAGATGAAGGAATGAAGACTTACAAATTATTCATTAAAGACTAATGTGACATTACGAGCAAAGGAGCAACTAAAACAGCTTACATGGGCTCCACCGTTGAAGGCACTCACTTGCAAAGTCTGATTGCTTGGGTTCAATTCCCCAGTACTCATGGAAAGCCAGATGCACAAAGTTACACACGCATCTGGAGTTTGATTACAGCTGCAAGAGGCCCTGGCACACCCATTCTCTCCCTCCCTCTGTGTCTCTCTCTGATTGCAAACAAATAAATATTTTAAAAAAAAAAAAACACTTTCAGGGCTGGAGAGATGGCTTAGCGGTTAAGCGCTTGCCTGTGAAGCCTAAGGACCCCGGTTCGAGGCTCGGTTCCCCTGGTCCCACGTTAGCCAGATGCACAAGGGGGCGCACGCGTCTGGAGTTCGTTTGCAGAGGCTGGAAGCCCTGGCGCGCCCATTCTCTCTCTCTCTCCCTCTATCTGTCTTTCTCTCTGTGTCTGTTGCTCTCAAATAAATAAACGAATAAAAAAATTTAAAAAAAAAACACTTTCAGCAGAATTAGTCATGCAAAGACTCCTTTAATCACCAAACATCAAATGTTTAAATAGAGGTTGGAGATGTAACTAAAGAACAAATATTGACCAACCTCTTTGGGGAGAAAAAAAGAGAGAGAGAGAGAATAAAAATTAACTGTGAATTCTGAACAATGACTACATAAGCCAACAATAACAATGCATTGGGAGACACAAGAGGAAATTTTAACTGGTGTGCAATAATATATGTCAGGAGATGGATAATTTTCTGTATTGTTGAGGACAGAAAAAGATAGCAAGTTACTTCGATTGTTTTTATCTTGAGAGAGAAAGAGAAAGAAGGGGGAGAGAGACAGAGAATGGGTGCACCAGGACCCTCAGGCTGCTGTGAACGAACTCTAGATGTTTGCGCCCCCTTGTACACATGTACGACATCATGTGCTTGCATCACTGTGTCTGGCTACGCTGGACCTGGAGATTTGATCATAAGCTTTTAGGCTTCGCAGGCAAGTGCCTTAATCATTAAGCCATCTCTCCAGCCCTGCTTGGCTTTTGATTGGGAAGTATGTTTGTCTATGGAAAGCACTAACAGTGTCGGCACAGAGTGCATAACTTGGAAGGCAGAAGGAAGGAAAAATGTCCCAAAGGAGGCCACAAAGGAGACTAAAAATGTGAAAGGAGGCCTGGGGGAATGGCTTAGCAGTTAAGGCATTTGCCTACAAAGCCTAAGGACCCAGGTTCAATTCCCCAGGACCCACATAAGCCAGATGCACAAGGGGCACATGCATCTGGAGTTCGTTTGCAGTAGCTGGAGGGCCTGGTGCACCCATTCTCTCTCTCTCTCTCTCTCTCCCTCTTTCTCTGTCAAATAAATAAAAATAAAATATTTTTTAAAAAAAGAAAGTGAAAGGGTGGCACAAATGGAAAAGCACAAGACAGGATGGTAGAAACACTGAGAAAGCACTTTAAGATTCTGATGTTGGCAAACACACTTTGGATTAAACCTCCAAAGCAAAAATGGGCAAATGAGATCATGTCAAATTGAGAAACTCTACATACCCACCAAAACAGCTAAGATAAAGAGAAATCTATTCATCTGACAAAGAATTCAAAGGATTGATACTGACTACATAAAGAACTCAAAAGCAATAAATAAATAAATATAAATTGGACAAAAATAAGGTGGGTGCAATCAATGATGTACTCCTGACAGGAGAAGTGTGAGTTCATTTTTTTTTTTTTTTTTTTTTGGTTTTTCGAGGTAGGGTCTCACTCTAGCCCAGGCTGACTTGGAATTCACTATGGTGTCTCAGGGCGGCCTCGAACTCATGGCGATCCTCCTACCTCGGCCTCCCAAGTGCTGGGATTAAAGGCGTGTGCCACCACGTCCGGCGTGAGTTCATTTTTTTATATGCCATCTGTATTTCTTCTTCTTATTATTATTATTATTTGGTTTTTCAAGGTAGGGTCTCACTCTAGCTCAGGCTGACCTGGAATTCACCAGGTAGTCTAAGGGTGGTCTCAAACTCATGGTGATCCTCCTCCTGAGTGCTGGGATTAAAGGTGTGTGCCACCACACCCGCCCTATTATTATTATTTTATTTTATTTTATTTTATTTTATTAGAGAGGGAGAGAATGGGCGCACCAGGGCCTCCAGCCACTGCAAACAAACTCCAGATGCGTGCAGCCCCTTGTGCATCTGGCTAACATGGGTCCTGGAGAATTGAGCCAGGGTCCTTAGACTTCGCAGGCAAGCGCCTTATCCCCTAATCTGTCTCTCAAACCCTGTGTTTCTTCTTTTGAGAACTCTATTCAGTTCCATAGCCCATTTTTGAATTGGGTTGTTTAATTTATTATTATTTAGTTTTTTGAGTTCTTTGTATATTTTGGGTATTAGTCCTCTGTCAGATGTATAGCTGGTAAAGATTTTCTGCCATTCTGTGGGTTGCCTCTTTGCTCTATTCACAGTGAGTTTTGCTATACAAAAGCTTTGTAATTTCATGAGGTCCCAGTGGTTGATCTGTGGTTTTGCTTCATGAACAATTGGGGGTATATTCAGAACGTCTTTGCCAAGACCAATATGTTGAAGGGTTTCCCCTACTTTTTCCTCTAGCAATTTCAGAAATTCAAGTTTGATGTTAAGGTCTTTTTCTATTTGGATTGAATTCTTGTGCATGAAGGTTCTATTTTCATCCTGCTATAGATATATATCTAGTTTTCCCAGCACCCATTTGCTAAAGAGGCTGTCTTTTCTCCAATGGATATTTTTGGCATTTCTGTTGAAGATAGGGTGGCTATAGTAAATCTGGGTAGCTATAGCCACCCTATCTTCAACAGAAATGCATCTGGGTCCTCTATTCTGTTCCATTGATCTACATGTCTGCTTTTGTGCCAGTACCATGCTGGTTTTGTTACTATGGCTCTGTAATATAGGTCAAAATCAGATAGTCAAGGTTTTTCTGTGCTTCCAAATAAATTTTTGGATTGTTTTTTTCTAATTCCATGAAGAATGCCGTTGGAATTTTGATGGAGATTGCATTAAATGTGTAGATTGCTTTTTTGATAAGATTGCCATTTTCACAATATTGATTCTTCCAATTCAAGAACAAGGGATGTCTTTCCATTTCTTAGTGTCTTCTGCAATTTCTTTGTGTCCTAATATATGCTCTATTTTAGAGAATGTTTCATGTGCTGCTGAAAAGAATGTGTATTCTGCAGCATTTGGATGAAATGTCCTGTATATATCTGTTAGGTCCATTCCTTCCCCATTTAATCCAGATACATCTCTGTTTATTTTTTGCTGGGATGACCTGTCAATTGATGAGAGTGGGGTGTTGAAGTCACCCACTACAATTGTGTTTGGTGTTATCTGTGACCTTAGTTCTAATAGCGTTTGTTTGATGAATTTGGGAGCCCCTATGTTAGGTGCATATATGTTTAGGACCGTAATGTCCTCCTGTTGGAGTGTTTCTTTTTTTTTTTTTTTTTTAATTTTTATTAACATTTTTCATGATTATAAAATATATCCCATGGTAATTCCCTCCCTCCCTACCCCCACACATGTTTCTTTAATCAATATAAAGTGACCTTCCTTATCTTTCCTAACTAATGCTGGTCTGAAGTCTACCCTATCAGATACTAGGATAGCAACCCCAGCTTGTTTTCTAGACCCAATTGCTTGAAACACCGTTTTCCAACCTTTCACCCTAAGATAGTGTCCACCTTTGTAGAAAGGTGAGTTTCTTGGAGGCAACAAAAAGAAGGATCCTGATTTTTTTTTTTTTTTTCAAGGTAGGGTCTCAGTGTAGCTCAGGTTGATCTGGAATTCACTATGGAGTCTCAGGGTGGCCTCAGACTCATGGCGATCCTCCTACCTCTGCCTCCCGAGTGTTGAGATTAAAGGTGTGTGCCACCACGCCCAGCTTGGATCCTGATTTTTGAATGCACTCTGCAAACCTGTGTCTTTTGGTTGGGGCCTTGAGTCCTTTGATGTTAAGAGTTATTACTGAAAGGTATGTATTTATTTTTTGCCATTTTCCTTTGCTCCTTTGTATTAACTAATATTTGAGCATGGTTTGTTTTTGTCCAGGTTCCTTATATGTATGCTTTTCTTTCTCTTCAGCATGGAGGATCCTTTCAAGTATTTTCTGGTGAGCTGGTTTAATCCTCATATACTCCTTTATCCTGCTTTTGCCATGGAATGTCCTTATTTCTCTATTTGAATGGATAGCTTTGCAGGATAAAGTAACCTTGTTTGACAGTTGTTGTCTTTCAGAACTTGGAGTATATCACTCCATGCGCTTCTTGCTTTTAAAGTTTGTGTTGAGTAATCTGCTGTGATCCTGATGGGCTTGCCTTTGTATGTGACTTGATTTTTCTCTCTAACTGCTTTCAATATATTTTCTTTGCTTTGTGTGTTATGTAGTCTAATTATAATATGATGGTGAGAAGTTCTTTCCTGATTTTGTCTACTTGGCTTCTATAGGCTTCCTTATTTGTATTGGCATCACTTTCCCTATTTGGAGGAAGTTATCTTCTATGATTGTGTTGAAAATACCTGTTATACCTTTGGAGTGAATTTTTTCTCCTTCTACTATGTCCTGAATGCTTTATAGTGTCCAGAATGTCTTGAAATTCCCATTCATGCCTTCCTATTAGTTTGTCTTTCTCTTTGTTGGACTGTATTAGATCTGCCACCTGGTCTTCTAGTTTAGATAGTCTGACCTCTCCTTCATCCATTCTATTGGTGAGACTTTCTATAGAGTTTTCTATTTGTCTTACTCTGTTATTCATTTCTGGTATTTCTGATTGGCATTTTTTCATTATTTCTATTTCTTTACTCATGTCTTGTATTGACCTCCTTATTTCATTAAGTTGGTTTCCTGTGCACTCCTTCAGGAGTTGGTTTTCTTCTTTGATTCCTTTGATTTCTCCTTTGCTGTCTTTTGAGTATAGATATAATCTTTTTTTTAAAAAATCTTTGTCAGGCATTTCTCCTAAAGCAGTCTCACTGGAGGTCATTTGTGATAGATTTATAATTTTTGGTGGTATTGTATTGTCTTGATATTTTGTGTATCTTGTATTATAATGCAGAGATTTTTGCTGCTTTGGTAGGGCTAGCATGCTGTCGTCTTACCCAGAAGTCCCTGAGGCCTGTGAGTTCAAGTCCAGCCTGAGATGCGCAGAGACCATGTTCAAAGCACAACAAAACTTAGGCAAATGACCCAAATAGACATTTATCAAAAGAACATATACAAGTGGAAAATAAATGCATAAAAATACCAAAATTACCAATCACCCGAGAACTGTGACTACAAAGCACAATAAGACATCATCTCTGGGTATTCAGAAGAACCGCCAACCAAAGGATGGCTTCTGCTAAAAACTACAAAAATAATGAATGTGCATGAAAATCCAAAGAAAGGGGGACTCTCATATATTACCAGTGTGGCTGTTACAGGCAACAATGTGGGTGCTCCTCAGAACAATGAAAACAGACCCGCCATATAACCCAGCTCCCCCATTGTTGAGTATGTATCCGGAGGAAATGACATCATCATGTCAAAGAGACATTCACATCCCCATGTTTATTGCAGCCTCTTCACAAGATCCAGGATATGGAATCAACCCAGGTACCCATTAACAGATGGATGGATAAAAATTACAATATAAAGATATAATGCTATTTTTTTAAATATTCTACTTTTATTTGTTTGACAGAGAAAGAGGGAGAGACAGAGAAAGAGAGAATGGGTACACCAGGGCCTCCAGCCACTGCAAAGGAACTCCATTCGTGTGCGCCCCCTTGTGCATCTGGCTTACGTGGGTCCTGGGAAATTGAACCTGGGTTCCTTGGCTTTGTAGGCAAATGCCTTAACTGCTAAGCCATTCCTCCAGCCCAATAACACTATATTTTTCAACAAAATGTGATATCTTGTCATTTGGGCAACATAGATGGAACTAGAGGGTATCATGTTCAGGGAAACAAGTCAGTGGCAAAAAAAAAAAAAAACACCCAAATCTCTGCTCATGCCATGCTTTCCTCTGGCATCGTGAAGTTTCCCTTCAAGACTGTAAGCTGAAATAAAAATTTTCATCCTGTTCCGTTGCTTTTGGTCAAGAGCTTTATCCCAGAAACAAGAAGATAACTAAAATAATGTTCAATTAGTATATGTCAATTCGAAAAATAAAACGATCTTTTTCAAAAAAAATTATTTTTATTTATTTATTTGACAGAGAGAGTGTGTGAAAAGGCAGATAGAGAATGGGCATGCCAGGGCCTCCATCCATGGCAAACAAACTCCAGATGCTTGGGCATCTGGCTTACATGGGTCATGGGGAGTTGAACCTGGCTCCCTTGGCATTGCAGGCAACTTAACCACTAAGCAATCTCTCTAGCCCCAAAACAATCATTTTAAAGATAATAGAAACAGGGCTGGAGAGATGGCTCAGCAGCTAAAGGTGCAAGGTGCTTGCTTGAAAAGCCTAAAGAACTGGGTTTATTTCCCTAGTACCCACATAAAGCCAGATGCACAAAATAGCACACACATCTGGAGTTGGTTTGGGGGGCAGGAGGTCCTGGTGCACCCATTCTCATTCTCTTTCTTTGTCTGTCTCTCTCTCTTTCTCTCTCAAATAAATAAACATATATTAACAATCAACAATTTTTTAAAAGGTAGAAATAACAAATATATTGATATCTAAATGCAAACACATTTAATATTCCCACTAAAAGACCAAGAAGTGGTTTGAGAAAATGGCTAGGACATCGTAAAATTCCAGGATTAGGGTTTTAGAGCAGGCTTTTCACTGAAGAGGAAGAGCTGGAAGACATGCTGAGTGGTAGCTAACAATTGCTGGATTCCAGGTCAGCGTTCTCAATCCACTCACACTGCCGTAACAAGACACCATAAACCGAGCAGCTGATAATCAGCAGAAATTTATTTCTCACGGTTCTGGAACCTGGAAGTCCCAGATTCTTTTTCTTTTTCTTTTTCTTTTTCTTTTTCTTTTCTTTTTCTTTTTCTTCTTCTTTTCTTTTCTTTTCTTTTCTTTTTTTTTTTCTTTTTTCTTTTTTATTTTTTTGAGGTAGGGTCTCACTCTAGCCCAGGCTGACCTGGAATTCACTATGAAGTCTCAGGGTGGCCTCGAACTCACGGCGATCCTCCTCCCTCTGCCTCTCGAGTGCTGGGATTAAATACATGCCCTCTCAATGCCAGTTACCACACAGGGACCAGAGAGCCTTCCTGCCTCTTAGGTAACACCCAGGAGCATTTTCATTCACTGGATTTTGGCCAGTTGCAGAAGGGTTCACTCTCCCTCCACGTTTCCAGCAAAGGCTGTTGTAAACCATCCACCCCTGCCCCATGCTGGTGACTAAGTGGTTCTCAGTGTTTATTATGTTGAGAGCACTTTCTTTTGTTTGTTACCACTTGAGCTGTTAACTATGCCCCAGTAATACCAGCTTTGGCCCAGTCATAGGTCACCTCTGGAGAGTTTTGGAGAGGACAGTACATTTCAGCATGTCCTTTACCATGCTTTCTGAAGAAAAAAAAAATTCTATGAAACTACCAGAGGCTCAACACTATGTGAGGCAGCAAAGCCTTCCTTATCAAGTGCATTTCTAATTTTCAAATCTTTTAGGCATGTTTAAATAACGGCATCAAACATTTTGAGTTACATAAGTTACCTAAGAGCAATAGCTATTTCTTTTTTTTAAGGCAAGGTCTCACTCTAGTCCAGGCTGACCTGGAATTCACTGTGTCGTCTCAGGGTGGCCACAAAGTCACTGCAATCCTCATATCCTCTACCTCTGTCTCCAGAGTGCTAGGGTTAAAGGTGTGTGCCACCATGACCAAAGGCCAATGACCTTTTTTTTTTTTTAAGGTATCATATATCAGGATAAGTGAAGATAGATTTTTTTTTTTTCATCAACTTTGGAAGGCATATTAGGGATCATATCACTAAATTATGTGCATGTGTATATGCCCACACACATACACCCAAATACATATGAAGATGTATGCATGTATACATGCATATCACACATAACAAACAAACAGCACTGGGAAAACAGGATATTCACATGTGGATAGATAAAGTGAACTCTTACATCACATACAAAAAGCTACTCAAAAATAAGTCATAGACCTAAATGTGGAGCTAAAACTCTAGAAATATGAGATGAAAACAGGAGTAAATCTTCATGACTTTGGGATCAGAATTTCTTACTTAGGGTACCAGAGTATGAGCTAAATTAGAAAAATAATGGGGCTAGAGAGATGGCTTAGTGGTTAAGGCACTTACCTTCAAAGCCAAAGGACTCAGATTTGGTTCCTCAATACCCACAGAAAGCTAGATGCACAAGGTGGCACATGTGTCTGGAGTTTGTTTGCAGTGGCTAGAGGCCCTGGTACACCCATTCTCCCTTGCAGAGAATGGGTGCACCAGGGCCTTCAGTGGCTGTGAACTAACTCCAGGTGCATGCACCCCCTTGTGGGCATGTGTGACATTGCATGCTTGTATCACTGTGAGTCTGGCTTACATGAGACCTTGGAGATTTGAACATGAGTTCTTAGGCTTCATAGGCAAGCATCTTACCAGCTAAGACATCTCTCCAGCCCTGAAATTTTTTTTTTTTTAAGAAAAGAAAAAAATGATAACTTGAACTTTATTGAAGGTAAAAACGTTTTTACTGGGCTTAGCCTTTAAAGTGCTTGCCTGCAAAACCAAAGGACCCAGGTTCAATTCCCTAGGACCCACGTAAGCCAGGCGCACAAGGTAGCACATGCATCTGGAGTTTGTTTGCAGTGGCTGGAGGCCCTGGTACGGGCACTCTCTCCCTCGTTCTCTCTCTCAAATAAATAAATAAATGTTTTTACTTTCTATACTATTCAGAAAGTAAAAAAATATGAGTTCCAGACTGAACAAAAATATTTATAAGATCAAATAAGGGATTTGTATTCAGAATCTTCAAAGAACACTTACAACTCACTAATAAAAACACAAAGAAGCCAACTTGAAAATGGGTCCAAAATGTGGATATGCATTACAACCATGAAGCTGTAAAATGAACAAATAAATACATGCCGATCCAGAACAGGAGTCGTTACAGTAGTACAGAATAAAGCCATAAAGAAATACCTCTTACAACACCCAAGAATGACCGTGATCAAAAAGGCAGATAACACATTGGGGTAATGATGTGGGGACCAGGAACCCTCACACTGCCAGCAGGAATGTACACACGGCCTGCTCTGAAGACACTTTTTCACTTACTTCCAATGGCAAGCATAAATTTAGCATACTACCCAGCGATGTTGCTGCAGATCAGGGGACTTTCTTGCTGTCCCCTGAGGCTGGAGGTGAAATAATCATTATCTTACTCTCCTTGTCAAGAGCCCCTGGCAGCTGGTCACTTGCTCTACCCACTAACTTCTCTGATGACCAGTGTGCATGTAACAAAATGGAAGCTGCTGGCTGTGACATGGCTTTTGGCATGACAAGGGAGACATGACCAGGGTATTGTGTTGGCTCTGGGAGAAGCTGAGGTTTGGCTCTGAGCCGGTGAGACCCTGCTTCCATGGAACTGGGGGATGGATGTGGAAGCGATCTCAGATGCTTCGGTGGTACGAACTAGATCATGGCTTCAAAACTATGGAGAAAAAGAAATAACAGAAGTCCTTGTCTCTGTGGAAGGGCATGTGGAGGGAAAGGGCTGAAGGGAAGGTACGGGGGAGAGACTTTGTGCCTTGTGGAAAGTGAGAGGGCAGAAGTGCGTGAGTCACTAGTGACCCTTGGAGTCAAATATTTAGAAACTGTAGGGGAATGGAGGCAAGCTGTGGTGCAGACACCTCGATGTCCACTGGCCAGGAATCGCAGGTAGCCGGGGCCAGTAAGCTCTTCAGAGCGAGAAAGAAGACATTCTGTAGAAGATAAAATTAGGTTGAGAAGTGTAGCAGAGGTGTCAAGCGAGAAAACAAATTTCCACCGGGACAGGATGAGCGAAATACCAGCTAGGAATAATAATAATAATAATAGGAGAGAAGATTGGTGGCTAATGTTTGAGAGGCAAGGAGAGCGAAAAGCAAAGGAGGGAGACTAGAGATTGTGGACAGGAAGGAGTTAAGGGCAGAATGAAAGTTGAAGGCCTTGACCTCCAGAGTGGGGAGATAGTGTTAAAGATAAGAGGGCAGAAAAAAATGGGAAGGAAGAGAAACCCCAGGGGATGGGCTGGGTGTGTTCCTTAGCGCAGCAAAAATAAATAAGCAAGGCAGCTGGTTGGTGCCCAGGCCAAGAAAGTCTCAAAAGAAGGGTGTTTATTATCAGTGGCACTCCTTGCAGCCTAGGTGCCCAGAAAAGAGCTCTTCAATTCACCCCCAGCCACCTGGCACAGAGAGAAAGAGAGAGAGAGAGAGAGAGAGCGCTCACAGTGGGCACTCAGCATTGGTGAGATTGGCAGCCATCCCAAAAGATAGTGGTGACCTTGAGGTGACTCAGAAGTCACCATGGTGCTGGAAAGAAGTGACCGGAGTGCTCAGTATTGCAATATCTCTAACAACACCTTCCAAGGCTCAGGGTCCATTGCAGAAGAGGTGGCGGAAAGAATGTAAGAGCCGAAGGAAGGGTAGGACTCCTTACAACGTGCTCCTCCCAGACACAAAATGGCCTGGATATCCATGACCTCACAGTGCCTGACACTACCTACCCAAGACCATGATAGGAGAAAAAGATCGTGACATCAAAATAAAAGACACATTGGTTGCGGGGAGGAGAGGGGGAAGTATGAGGAAAAGGGCTGGAGAGATGGCTTAGCAGTTAAGGCACTTGCCTGCAAAGCCAAAGGAGCCTGGTTCAATTCCCCAGGACCCACATAAGCCAGATGCACAAGGGGGTGCACGCGTCTGGAGTTTGTTTGTGGTGGCTGGAGGCCCTGGCGCGCCTATTCTCTCTCTCTCTCTGCCTCTTTCTTTTTTTCTCTCTCTCAAATAAATGAATAAAAATAAAGTTTTTTAATTTTTTTTTAAGGAGAAAAAAAGAAATGGGCTCTTCACAATCCCAGGGAGAAGGAGAGTGCTTATTGAGACACAGGGGATCACGTGTGCCCTCTCCTGCCTTCCTTCTTGGCCTGCGCACTGACCAGCCCCAGCTACCATTGACTTTCCAGCCAATGGTGGTTTGGGAAAGGAATTTCACTGGGTTCTCAGTTTAGTTAGCGGACCCTTCTTTGGTCATCTTAGGCAGGTGTGACGCATGCACAATGTGGAGAGTCCTAAGAAAAGGAATACAGCTGGAGCTGAACTCCAAACCTCCCTCCTGTTGACTAGCTGTCAGAATGCTGGAAAGAGCTATGCTGGGGCTGGAGAGATGGCTTAGCAGTTAAGCGCTTGCCTATGAAGCCTAAGGACCCCGGTTCGAGGCTCGGTTCCCCAGGACCCACGTTAGCCAGATGCACAAGGGGGCGCACACGTCTGGAGTTCATTTGCAGTGGCTGGAGGCCCTGGCGCGCCCATTCTCTCTCTCTCCCTCTCTCTGCCTCTTTCTCTCTCTGTCTGTCGCTCTCAAATAAATAAATAAAAATAAACAAAAAAATTAAAAAAAAAAAAAAAGAGCTATGCTGCATGCAGCCTCTGCGGGGAGAGAAGTCATCAGTGGTATTAAGCAGCAGTGGACCCTGCAAGCCTTAAGGCTGGACAGCCAGGCCAAATGTGCCAGCTGGAACGAGGTGTCAAGTCTGTTATGGGGGAAAACAACTGCTCTCCGATTGGACTGCAGCCTGCTTCATGGAAGGGAATGCATGCCTGGTATACTGAAAACCTAGCCAAAAGCCTATGGCTTGGGAGGTCACAAACCTTAGGGGAGTAACGACTACGGTTGTCTGGATAAATGCATATATTATGTCCATATGTTCATACCCAGATATTAATGCTACTCTTATTTTTGGTTAGAGAAGCTTCTCTTTTCAGATGGCGGTGACCATTGGGGTGACTCAAAATTGGCCAAAAGTGCTGAGATGTGACAGTGGAGTGTTCAGCACTAAGAGAGACATTTCTATCACATCCTCTAAGGCTCAGGGACCATTGAGGAAGAAGTGGCAGAAAGAATGTAAGAGCCAAAGGGAGGAGGGCTTACAACGCGGTCTTCCAGACACAAAGTGGCCTTGATGTTCATGACCTCACAGTGGCTGATGCTACCTAGACAAGACCTACAGAATAGGAGATAAAGAATAATGGCATCAGGGCTGGAGAGATGGCTTAGCGGTTAAGCGCTTGCCTGTGAAGCCTAAGGACCCCGGTTCGAGGCTCGGTTCCCCAGGTCCCACGTTAGCCAGATGCACAAGGGGGCGCACGCATCTGGAGTTCGTTTGCAGAGGCTGGAAGCCCTGGCGCACCCATTCTCTTTCTCTCTCTCTCTCTCTCTCTCTCTCTCTATCTGCCTCTTTCTCTCTGTCTCTGTTGTTCTCAAATAAATAAAAATTTTAAAAAAATTTAAAAAAAAGAATAATGGCATCAAAATAGAAGAGAGAGCTGGGCATAGTGGCATAATATTTGTGATTGTGTCTTTTAGGTGGGTAAATCACTGTCCCCTCAAATGTCTGCACATTCACCAGAACATGTGACTAATATTTCCTTATAGAGAAGGAAGGCGTATTGGCAGATGTGATATCTATAGCCACCTGGAGGACAGGAAAATATCTGAATGTGTCATGTGGGCTCAATGTCATCACATGAATCTTTAAATCAGAGAAAGTTTCTGAGATTTGGTCATAAACAGAGGGGTGACATAGACCGGGTGTGGTGGCGCACGCCTTTAATCCCAGCACTTGGGATGCAGAGGTAGGAGGACTGCTGTGAGTTCGAAGCCAGGCCTAGAATTACAGATGGAGTTCCAGGTCAGCATGGACTCGAGTGAGACCCTACCTTGAAAAAAAAGAAAAAGAAAAAGGGCTGATACAGAAAGGGGCCATGTGGCATACCACCAGTGTGAAAATGGAAGAAAAAGGCATGAGCCAAGGAGGGCGTGGTATCTAAGAAACTGCAAAGGGCAAGCTGTCTAGGAAGCTTCAAGTGGTTGGACAAAGAAGCCCCCCCCCCCCCGACCAGCAGGAAGCTGCCTCTGGCCTCTCTGCTGCATGGTCTGTCTTGAATCCTGCACTCGAGCTTGTTTGAAGGAACACAGGGTCTTCGCAAGAAGAGCAGGATGGAGGCAAGGTGGGAATGATCCACTGACTCACTCAGCTCCTGCCCCAGTGAGCAGGATGCTTAAAGGCAGAGCCATATTTAAGGCTGTTGCCCACGAGGTGCCACTTATAAAGGTGCTCCATAAGGCATTGCTGGAACTAGCAAAAAGTGAGGTGAAGCCGGGCATGGTGGCACGTGTCTTTCATCCCAGCACTTGGGAGACCAAGATAGGAAGATCGCCGTGAGGTTGACACCATCCTGAGACTACAGAGTGAATTCCAGGTCAGCCTCGGCTAGAGAAAGACCCTACCTTGGGAAAAGAAAGAAAAAGGGCTGGAGAGATGGCTTCGCAGTCAAGACACTTGCCTGAAAAGCCAAAGAATTCAAGTTGGATTCCCCAGGACCCAAGTAAACCAGACGCACAAGGGGCATATGTGTTTGGAGTTCTTTTGCAAAGGCTGGAGGCCCTGGTGTGCCCCTTCTCCCCCAACTCTCTGCCTATTTCTCTCTTTCTCAAGCAATAAATAAATAAAAATTATATATATAACTTACATATTTACATGTAATTATATTATATATTATATAATTATAATAAATAAATATACATATAAGAATCAATAATTTAAGGCATGATTTTCCTTATAGGACATGCAATAGGCAGACACAGAACACAGAATCATAGTTGCAGGGGAAGGGAATGGAAGGTTGTTGTTGCTTTTCCTTTTTAAAAAAAATATTTTATTTTTATTGACTTATTTATTTGACAGAGAAAGAGGGCGCAACCACTGCTGGTTAAAGTGGGTCCTGGGGAATCGAACCTGGGTCCTTTGGCTTTGCAAGCAAATGCCCTAATGGCTAAACTATCCCTTCAGCGCGCCCCACACCTTTGCAAGAGCGAGAGGGAAAGAACTGGGGCACCAGGGCCTGCAGCCATGTGATCAAACTCCAGACGCATGCAGCCCCTTGTGGGCAATGTGCGATCTTGCGCACCTTGTACATCTGGCTTAAATGTGATCTGGAGAGTCAAACCTGGGTCCTTAAGCCTCACAGGTAAGCTCCTTAACGGCTAAGCCATCTCTCCAGCCCTCAGTTTTCTTTTTTTTTTTTTCTTCTCAATTTTTATTAACATTTTCCATGATTATAAAAAATATCCCATGGTAATACCATCCCTCCTCCCCCGCACACTTTCCCCTTTGAAATTCCATTCTCCATCATATATATCCCTTCCTCATCTCAATCAGTCTCTCTTTTATTTTGATGTCATGATCTTTTCCTCCTCTTATGATGGTCTTATGTAGGTAGTGTCAGGCACTGTGAGTCAAGGATGTCCAGGCGGAAGGTTGTTGCTTTATGTGTGTAGAGATTCAGGTTTATAAGAAGGAAAACCCCACGCTGGGCGGGTTTGAACGTCCACAATGACCAGAACACCACAGAGAAAGAAGCCATGACAAGGAGGTCAGGAGGCAAAGGAAGCGGGAAGGAGACAGGAAGGAAAGAGCAGCCGAGTCCGGGTGCCACAGTGTGGGATCCAAAGGCAGCCGGCCATCGAGCCCCCTGGAGTTCAAAGCTGTGCTTGAATCCCTGTGGTCCAGGTCTGGCCAGTTTAAGGGAACCTGGAGCTCTGTTTAAATCCCCGAGTGATCCTCCAGCTTTAATGAGCTTCCAGGTGACCTGGGAGCTTCTTTATTCAAAACCCCCTGGGCATGTGTGTGAGGGGGCAAGGGACATGGTGATGCTGATCCGTGCCGGGCGGTCACTCTTGGAGGGACAAGGACCTCAGAAATCCAGTGAACACCACTGAAAACCAACAGTACAGAAAGAGGTTGACTGCTTCAGCAGAAACACCTTTCAGGTCCTAGAAGAAAAAGGGAATAACAAAGGGGCTGGAGAGATGGCTTAGTGGGCAAGGCACTTGCTTGCAAAGCCAAAGGACCCAGATTTGATTCCCCAGGACCCACGGAAGCCAGATGCACAAGGTGATGCATATGTCTGGAGTTCATTTGCAGAGGCTGAAGGCCTTGGTGTGCCCATTCTCTCTCTCTCTTTCTCCTTCTCTGTCTCTCTCAAATAAATAAATAAAAATTATTTTTATTTATTTATTAGAGAGAGAGAGAAAGATGCAGGCCAAGAGAGAGAGAGAATGGGCACACCAGGGCCCCCAGCCACTGCAAACGAACTCCAGATGCATGCCTCACCTTGTGCATCTGGCTTCCATGGGTCCTGGGGAATCCACCAAGATCCTTTGGTTTTGCAAGCAAGTGCCTTACCCACTAAGCCATCTCTCTAGCCTCCCCCCACACACACACACAATTTTTTTTTAAGTAAATAAAGGGATGGAGAGATGGCTTAGCAGTTAAGGGGCTTGCCTGCAAAGCCAAAGGATCCTGCTTCAATTCTCCAGGACCCACTTAAGCCAGATGCACAAGGGGGTGCATGCCTCTGGGGTTCGTCTGCAGTAGCTGGATGTACTGGCATGCCCATTCCCCCCCCCCCTCTCTTCCTTCCCCTCCCTCTTTCTCTCTCTCAAATAAATAAAATATGTCTTTAAAAAAAGTAAATAAGGCATGTGCAATTACTCATATCATAAGCTATTGTTTAAAACCAATACAGTCTTGGTGCTGAGTCAGTCCCTTCTCAAGAAGAAGCGTGGGGAGGGCATGAAGGTATGTTGAGTCTTCAAATGAGTCGTACCTTAAAAGTTTTGAAACCAGGTCACTGAGATGGGAAGGAGAGAGCAGATAACTCCAAGTTGAAGCAACAGAGTTTAAACGAAGGGGCAATGGCAAAAGAACCACATTCTTAGCAAAAGAAACCTTTGGAGACAAGTAGAATGATGGTGTGTGTGTGTGTGTGTGTGTGTGTGTGTGTGTGTGTGTGTGTGCACATGCACACGCGTGAGCCCGTGCATGTCACTACACATACATACACTGCAGGAGTGGCGGGGGGCGGGGGGTGAAGCAAGGAGAAATACCATCAGAAGACAAAAATTGGGAAGTGGAGCTTATACCATGGCTTTGCCCAGTAAGATGAGAAGACTGGTAAATTTATAAACCAACATTTCCACAGGCTTTGTTGATGACAAGATGATTTCAAAACCATGGCTTCACATGGAGTTGCCATGATATAGGGAAAGCAGGGGTCCTCCCCAGATGAGCGGAGCGGGGGCTGAGGAAGCTAGCGGATTCGGGGGGGGGGGACATTCTGAGGTGATAAGGGCTGTCGATGGCAGAACCCCTTTTCTCTTTCGTTCATCCAGCGAGCGGGCAGACCGTGTTCATCAGAGAATTCACACAGGTAAAATTCTTTTGAAATGGTTCGAATATTGTGAGTAAAGACTGCCCCTTGGCCCTGGCATGAGCCGATCTCCTAGCGTTGTTTAGACAGCAAAAGCCACAGATGATGAATTCAAACAGAGCCCAGCTGCTATCTGCAAGTGGCCATAAATGGAAGTGGCCTTTGTGCCTCCTGCTCAGTCACCAGATGCAAGAGGTCAGGTCTGTCACTCTACCTGGATCACAGTTGAAAGCTGTGCCACAGCTCACAGCCAAAGTACACCCTGTGCCCCTTGCTGGTATCGGACAGGACATGGTGACCTCTGATTTCACGGCCTCTCTCCTACCAGAGCCTAGGCAGTGCCATGAGGCCTACAGTTTTACCCTTTCACTCCTTTTTTGTGTGTGTGGTTTCTCGAGGTAGGGTCTCACTCTAGCCCAGGCTGACCTGGAATTCACTATGGAGTCTCAGGGTGGTTTCGAACTCTCGGCGATCCTCCTACCTCTGCCTCCCGAGTGCTGGGATTAAAGGTGTGCGCCACCACGCCCAACACAGACACTTTGACTCCTTGCCTGAAATTCAGAGTCTTGGGAGAATTGGTTCATGCATTCGTCTCTTGCTCTCCGTTTTCAGTGGGAAGCTTATTATTTCAATATGTCCTGGGAGCGTTCAGTATGCTCAGGGGGTGGATGTGGTGGGTAGGTTCTGGGAAGGAGTGGTTTTTCAGTTTCCTCCAAACATACCACCTCAAAGGCCCTTATCTGTAAACAGACTCACATGTCCCTCACGTCCTGAACAAGGTTCTGATAGCTCAGACATCAAGAATTTGAACTGACTTTCCATTCCTGAATTACCCTTCTTTTTCATGAGGAAATCAAGGGTCTCTTCCAAAGGTGGGCAATTGGGTCATTTCTGTTTCTGTCCCCTTTGGGAGGAGTGATGGCTCATGACAATGAAAGTAATTAAACTATTTTTCTCTGAAACAATGAGAATTGTTCAGCTGAGCACAGTTAAAATTCAGGTCTATTGGCTCAAGAGATGGCTTAGCAGTTAAGGCACTTGCCTGCAAAGCCTAAGGATCCAAGTTCGACTCTCCAGGTCCCACAGAAATGGAGTCCCTAGTGTACCAATTCTCTCTCTCTCTCACTTTGTAGCATTAAAAAAAAAAAAAAAAAAAAAAAAAAAAAGGCCAGTTTGTTGGGCTTGCATAAAAAGAAAGAAGAATGAAAAAGAAAATTTAGGCATATGCTTTGCTTTTTCTGCTTACCAAAACACTGAACTCAAACTTATGAAGACCAGCCAGGTATGGTAGTGCACACCTTTAATCCCAGCACTTGGGAGGCAGAGGTAGGAGGATCACTGTGAGTTCGAGGCCACCCTGAGACTACATAGTGAATTCCAGGTCAGCCTGGGCTAGAGTGAGACCCTACCTCAGAAAACAAAAACAAAAACAAAAACAAACAAACAACAACAAAATTGGCCCAGCAAATGCCTTAACTGCTAAGCCATCTCTGTAGCCCAGGGCCTTTTGGTCTTATCACTACTTTAAACTACTCTAACATTGCTTTATTCTTTGTTTTTTTAAAAAAAAATCTTGGGTTGGAGAGATGGCTTAGCAGCTAAGGTGCCTGTGAAACCTATGGACTGAGGTGCAACTCCCTAGGATCCACATTAGCCAGATGCACATGGTGGCACATGTGTATGGAGTTGGGTTACAGTATCTAGAGGCCTTGGAGTGCTCACACTTTCTCTCTATATATAAAAATAAATAAAAATAAAATATATTTTTGAAAAATCTTATCTGGGCTGGAGAGATTGCTTAGCGGTTAAGGCGCTTGTTTAAGAAGCCTAAAGACCCATGTTTGACTCTCCAGATCCCACATTAGCCAGATGCAGAAAAGTGAGGCAAGAGCAAGGTTGCACATGCCCACTAGGTGGCGCAAGTGTCTGGAGTTGGGTTACAGTGGCTGAGGCCCAAATCCCTCTGACTCTTAAAAAAAAAAAAAAATCTCATACAAAACAGGAACTCTCTATGAGGACAGGCTAGTCTTGAACTCCTAATCCTTCTGCCTCTGCCACCTAAATTCTAGGATTATAGGTGTGCATTGCAGTCAATTTGTTAAAATTATTCTTTAAGATACAGTTACCTCCCACAGCAAGCTGCTTTCCATCCGTAGGACCTGTGTTTGTCCTATACGTTGCTTGGTTTTCTCTTGTTAATCTGTCTTTTGTTCTAGGAATGTCCCAACTATAAACTCATGAGAGTTCAGGAAAACATCTTTTTTTTAAAAAACAAACAAACAAACAGGACCTTCAACTGCTGCAAACAAACTCTAGACACATGTACCACTTTGTGCATCTGGCTTATGTGAGTCCTGGGGAATTGAACCTGGGTCCTTTGGCTCAGCAAGCAAATGCCTTAACCACTAAGCCATTTCTCCAGCCCACCTATTCCTTTTGTCCTTTTAAAAATAAGGTAAGAGGGCTGGAGAGATGGCCCAGTGGTTAAGGGGCCTGTCTGCAAAGCCTGAGGACCTGGGCCCAGTTCCCCAGGACCCATGTGAAGCCAGATGCACAAAGCGGTGCACTCGCCTGGAGTTCCTTTGCAGTGGTTAGAGGCCCTGGTGCACTCATTGTCTGTCTTTCTCCTTGCAAATAAATAACATTTTTTTTAAAAAAAAAAAAAAATAAGGTAAGAGCTGGGCTGGTGGCTCATACCTTTAATCCCAGCACTCAGGAGGCAGAGGTAGGAGAATTGTTATGAGTTTGAGGTTAGCCTGAGACTGCAGAGTGAATTCCAGGTCAGCCTGAGCTAGAGTGAAACCCTACCTCAAAAAAACAAAGAAATAATAAGATAAGGAAATTAATAGAGCAAAACACTTACTAAAACTCAATACCTTATTCATGATTTAAAAAATTCTTGATTAACCAAGAAGAATAGAACTTCATTAGCTCAATGCAGGGTAGTTTCTAGAAACTTTCATTGCACACACACACACACACACACACACACACACACACACACACACACGATTAATTCTCACCGATGTAAAAATTGGGATTTTATTGCTGATGCTATCTGTGACGGAGAGAGTGATAATAAGAGGTCAGGGCACTAAGACGCAATGGGGGCATTGGAGATAAAGGCCAGCCTGGCAAAGCAAGGTGGGATGTCATGGCCATCAGCATGAATCAGGGCGACACCCTCAGTAGAACAAGGTGACACCCTCTATGGCCCTCTTGGGTGCGGCTCCAGGTGGAGCAGGAGGAAACTGTTTCCCTTGAGAATTCCCCAACAAGAAGCCTATCAAGGTTGGCTTGAGTTCAAACGTATATGGTTATGTGGCCAGTAAAAGCCAAGCTGACGGCCGTTCCCATCGCTACTGAAATCCCCTGCAAGGACAAAAAAAAAAAGTTTCCGTCTCTACTTCAAAGAATCTCGGGGCAAATGTGGAATCCTGACGCCCCTCTCTGCAGACCCGCTGGCAGTTAATGGGGGAGACACTTGCTTCTGCAGAGGGGCCACTTGTAAGTCCCCACGCTCCTCTACATAGCCTTCTCCCCTGCCCTTCCAGCGAACTTGGATTAAACCCATCGGGTCACCAAACAAAATTTAGGAAGACTTAAAAGTAAACAGTGGCAGGAGAAAGGGATCTGAATGAACGGGAGAGGGAAGAAAGAGGGTGATGAGGCGTGTGATCAAACCCCATCATAGGCATGTATGAAAATGCATACCAAACCCCACTATTAGCCGGGCATGGGGGCGCACTTTAATCCCAGCACTTGGGAGGCAGAGGTAGGAGGATCGCTGTGAGTTCGAGGCCAGCCTGAGACTACATAGGAGTGGGCTAGAGTGAAACCCTATTTCAAAAAACCAAAAAAAAAAAAAAAGTTAGGAACACTGTAAGAATACCTAGGAAAGATAACTTTTTTTGTGTGGAAAACTATCTCTAGAAGGACAACGTAATGTACAGCCCACCCAACTGCATGCAGCAGCCCTGAGACTGGCCCATCGGCCCTTGCCACCACTCCCCTCGCGCTGACGGCCGCAAGAAAGCAGCAAGCCAAAATAAAAATTAAACTATGCAAGAAATGGGCTGGATGCCCAGGTGTGGTAGTGCACGCCTTTAATCCCAGCACTCCGGAGGCTGGAGTACCAGGACTGTCGTGAGTTCGAGGCCACCCTGAGACTACAGAGTGAATTCCAGGGGGAAGGTCGGGGGGGGGGGGGGACTCGGTGGTAGAAGGAGGCCTGAGAGTCTGCTAGGGTCATCCTCTGGACCCACATCAATAGCTGGGCGTGGCCACGCACATCTGTAGCCCCAGTCCTGTAGGGGAGCAGAGACCTGAGCATCACTGGAACTTGGGGTGAGGGGGTGCAGAGCCAAATACGCAACAATCTGATCAGGCCACTGCAGGTGAGTGCACCCAGGTACAGGCCCGCACATGAGGCACACTGCATGGGAATATAGCCTTGCTACCACCACACATACCATACACCCCATCACAAGCAAGAGGAAGGAAGGAAGGAAGGGAAGGGAAGGAAAATGGGAAGGAAGAAGACTTATATTGTATCAAGACCAGCCGGGCGTGGTGGCGCACGCCTTTAATTCCAGCACTTGGGAGGCAGAGGTAGGAGGATCACTGTGAGTTCGAGGCCACCCTGAGACTACACAGTGAATTCCAGGTCACCCTGGGCTAGAGTGAGACCCTACCTCAAAAAGCAAAAAAAAAAAAAAAAACCAAGACCATATGGCTGCCTACGATCAAAAGAAACTATTGCAAATGCTTAAAAAATTCAACAAAGGCTGGTGAGATGGCTTAGTGGTTAAGGTGCATGCTCACCAAGCCTAAGGACTCAGGTTCGATTCTCCAGGTCCCACATAAGCCAGAGACACATGGTGGCGCACATGTCTGGAGTTCGTTTGCAGTGGCTGGAGGCCCTGGCGTGCCCATTCTCAATCTCTCTCTCCCTCACTCCCTCTCTCTGTCTCTAATAAATAAATAAAAATAAAAATCTTTAAAAAAGAAAAAGTATTTTTAAAACAGGAAAAAAATAATTCAACAAGGTAACCAGATAAATATCTACAACAAAAGAGATCTCCTGCACACCCCAGGAAAGGTAAAGGCACAGTGGGATTGGCTCAGGAAGAAAAAAATAAGTGCAAGGAAGGAGTGTCTCAAAATGGACATGGGTGTGTCCATTTACTACACAATAAAGGTGGCATTTCAGGGATTAAAAATTTCATTAAAGGAGGGGGGGCTGCAGAGGTGGCTTAATGGTTCAGGCCCCTGCCTGCAAAGCCAAAGAACTCAGGTACAATTCTCCAAGACCCAAGTAAGCCAGATGCACTAGGTGGTGCATTTATCTGGAGTTTATTTGCAGTGGCTGAATGCCCTGGCATGCCCATTCTTTCTCTTTCTTCTTCTCTCTGCCTCTTTTTCTCTCAAATAAATAAAAATAAAAAATAATTATTTTTTTAAAAAAGAAAATATAATAGGGCTGGAGAGATGGCTTAGCGGTTAAGCGCTTGCCTGTGAAGCCTAAGGACTCCGGTTCGAGGCTCGGTTCCCCAGGTCCCACGTTAGCCAGATGCACAAGGGGGCTCACGCGTCTGGAGTTCGTTTGCAGAGGCTGGAAGCCCTGGCGCGCCCATTCGCTCTC
The DNA here is from genome assembly GCF_020740685.1 of Jaculus jaculus. Taxonomy (NCBI): domain Eukaryota; kingdom Metazoa; phylum Chordata; class Mammalia; order Rodentia; family Dipodidae; genus Jaculus; species Jaculus jaculus. Next base: position 162,133,826 of record NC_059105.1, read on the forward strand.
TCTCCCTCTATCTGCCTTTCTCTCTGTGTCTGTCGCTCTCAAATAAATAAATAAATAAATAAATAAATAAATAAATAAATAAATAAATAAAAGAAAATATAGCCAGGTATGGTGGCACAAGCCTTTAATCCCAGCACTTGGGAGGCAGAGGTAGGAGGATAGTCAATTCCAGGTCATCCTGGGCTACAGCAAGACCCTACCTCAAAAAACAAAACAAAACAAAACAAAAAAAATCCAAAAAAAGTAAATATCATTAAAGACTACAGAGATGGCTCAGCAATTAAGGCCCTTGCCTGCAATGCCTAATGATCAGGGTTTGAGTCCCCAGTGCCCATGTAAAGCTGGGTGCACAAGGTGGCACATGAATCTGGAGTTCAGCCCATTCTCAATCTCTTTTCTCTCTATTTCTCTCTGCTTACAAATAAATAAATAACATAATATATTTTTAAATTTTTTATTTATTTATTTGATAGTGACAGACACAGAGAGAAAGCCAGATAGAGGGAGAGAGAGAGAATGGGCGCGCCAGGGCCTCCAGCCTCTGCAAACGAACTCCAGACGCGTGTGCCCCCTTGTGCATCTGGCTAACGTGGGACCTGGGGAACCGAGCCTCGAACCGGGGTCCTTAGGCTTCACAGGCAAGCGCTTAACTGCTAAGCCATCTCTCCAGCCCAATAACATAATATTTTTAAAAATCTTCATGGGGTGCTCGCTTCAGCAGCACATATACTAAAATTGGAACGATACAGAGAAGATTAGCATGGCCCCTGTGCCAGGATGACACACAAATTCGTGAAGCATAAAAAAAAAAAATCTTCATGAGGCTGGAGAGATGGCTTAGCAGTTAAGGCACTTGCCTGTGAAGCCTAAGGATCCAGGTTCAATTCCCCAGTATCCATGTAAGTCAGATGCACAAGGGGGCACATGCTTCTGGAGTTCATTTGCAGTGATTGGAGGCCCTGGCATGCCTATTCATTCTCTCTCTCTCCTTCTTTATCTCTCTCTCAAATAAATAAGTAAAAATATCTAAAAAACCAAAAATTGTTCTTTAAAAGTCTTCATGATCCTAGAGGCAGAAAGGCTTTCTTAAATAAGCTTCAAAGCAAGACACACAAAGAAGAAAACTGACTAATTCAATGTGAGCAAAATAACAAGGCAAATAATAACAGTAAAATCTGCTCTAAACACAGGTTGAAAGCAAGTGACAGAATATTATACAAACATCAAAGGATTGGCATCAGAAATAAACAGCAAGCTCTACAAATGAGGAAAAAAACTCTTAAGATGAGCTAAGGAGATGAGTGGGCAATTTAAGAAAAGAAATACAATAGCCAGGCTGGAGAGATGGCTTAGCGGTTAAGCGCTTGCCTGTGAAAGCCTGAGAACCCCGGTTCGAGGCTTGATTCCCCAGGACCCACATTAGCCAGATGCACAGGGGGCGCATGCATCTGGAGTTTGTTTCCAGTGGCTGGAGGCCCTGGAGTGCCCATTCTCTCTCTCTCTCTCTCTCTCTTTGCCTCTTTCTTTCTCTGTCTATTTCTCTCAAATAAATAAATAAAAGTAAAAAGAAAATTTAAAAGTTTTTTTAAAAAAAGAAATACAGTAGCCAAGAATTATACAAAAAGTGTCCTCAGCTTTAACTATAATCAGGTAAATAAAAATATTAAAATAAGCCGGGCATGCATTTGATCCCAGCACTTGGGAGGCAGAGGTAGGAGGATCGCCGTGAGTTCGAGGCCACCCTGAGACTAGATAGTGATTTCCAGGTCAGCCTGGGCTACAGTGAAACCCTTCCTCAAAAAACAAATTAAAATAATAGATTAGCATTTTCACTTATCCAAATTAGAAACAAAAAGTTACTGAATCAACAGCAAGTGTGGCTTAGGGTAGGAAGGAGTAATAAGTATTTTCCTTGTTGGTAGGAGTATAAATTGGTACGGACATTCAGGGGATGGTGTGACAGTCTATGAGCCACATATATCCTTGGGGTATCAATGCTCTGACTGAGCGTCTCAGTAGCTCCTCTGGAGAAACACTTGTACACGTGATAAAGCAGACATGAGCGGGGAGGTTCCGTTTTGATACTGAAAATTTAGAAGCAGCGTAATTAATGATTAAAAAAAAAAACAACAACAAGGTGGTGTGGCTAGGCGTGGTGGCTCACGCCTTTGACTCCAGAACTCAGGAGGAAGAGATAAAAGGACTACAGAGTGAATTCTAGTCTGCCTTTGCAAGAGTGAGACGCTGCTTCAAAACAACAACAAAAACCAACCAAAAATAAATAAGTAAAAAGGAAATGGTTAAATAAAAGTATTCTATACTGGGCTGGAGAGATGGCTTTAGTGGTTAAGGCATTTGCCTGGGAAGCCTAAGGACTCAGGTTCAACTCCTTAGAACCTACGTAAGCCAGATGCACATATTGGCGCATGAGTGTGGAGTTTGTGGTGGCTAGAAGCCCTGGTGCATCCGTTTTCTCTCTCTCTCTCTCTCTCTTAAATAAATAAAGTATTATATACTGAAATATCTTATAGCAGCTAAAATAAATGAAGTAGAGCTCTTTGTGGATATGGAAAATCTCTAAGTCATGTTGAGTGAAAAACAAACAGAATGAGAACAGTGTGACAATAAATATATCTGTTACTGCATACATCCATTCTGCTCATAAAGAATATGGGCTGGGGGCTGGAGAGATGGCTTAGCGGTTAAGCGCTTGCCTGTGAAGCCTAAGGACCCCGGTTCGAGGCTCGGTTCCCCAGGTCCCACGTTAGCCAGATGCACAAGGGGGTGCACGCATCTGGAGTTCATTTGCAGAGGCTGGAAGCCCTGGCGCGCCCATTCTGTCTCTCTCCCTCTATCTGTCTTTCTCCCTGTGTCTGTCGCTCTCAAATAAATAAATAAAAAATGAACAAAAAATATTTAAAAAAATATTTACTTAAAAAAAAGATTGGGATACACAGGATGGCCATTGGAGAACTGAGTGGCGTTTATACTGCCTTTTTGCTTAACAAAAAGCTTGTGAGTGGGCTGGAGGGATGGCTTAGCAGTTAAGACGTTTGCCTGCAAAGCTAAAGGACCCAGGTTCAATTCCCCAGGACCCACATTAGCCAGATGCACAAGGGGGCGCATGTGTCTGGAGTTCGTTTCCAGTGGCTGGAGACCCTGGCGTGCCCATTCTCTCTCCTCTCTCTTTCCCTCTTTCTCTGTCAAATCAATCAATAAATAAAAATATTTTTTTTTAAAAAAGCTTGTGAGCATATATTACCTTAACATTTAAACAGTGACTAGCTACAAAAAGAGTGTAATTTGTCTTATTTTACAATAAGTTAGGATCAAATTGGTTGTTTTTAGGTTAGGAATTAGCAAATGTTCTCTGTGAAGGGCCAGATAGTTAATGTGTTAGGCTTTGGGGCCATGGTGTCTCTTTTGCAACTGCTCAGACCTGTCATTACAAGGCAAAAGCAGTCATGTGCAATGCACGGTAAATGAATCTGGCCGTGTTCCAATAAAATTATTTTAAAATTTATTACATTTTATTTATTTGAGAGATTGAGAAAGAGGCAGAGAGAGAGAGAGAGAGAGAGAGAGAGAGAGAGACAGAATGGACACACACTAGAACCTCTCGCCCCTGCAAATGAACTCCAGATGCATGAGCCACCTTGTGCAACTGTCTTATGTGGGTCCTGGGGAATTGAACCTGGGTCATCTCTCCAGTTCCCAGTACATACAGAATTTTATTTATAAAACTGCTGTGGTGGTGGGGGGGGGGACTGGAGAGATGGCTTAGTGGTTAAGATGCTTGCTTGTGAAGCCAAAGGACCCAGTTCAATTCCCCAGGACCCACGTAAGTCAGATGCACAAGGTGGTGCGTGTATCTGGAGTTCATTTGCAGTGGCTGGAGGCCCTGGGATACCCATTCTCTCCCACCCCACCCCCCTCTTTCTTCCTCTCTCCCTCTTTCTCTCTCAAATCAATAAAAATAAAACTCTTTTAATTAAAAAAAAAAAAGCTAGTGAGTCACATTGGGTCTGTGAGCTATACATCTTGCCAATCTCAGGTGTAGACTAAGCTTGTTACATAACTAAAAGAATTTTTTTTTAAGTAAGTCCATTTGTATATGGAAAATAATCTTTCCTGTTTACCAACTGGTTTATCCATAGCCTCTGAGGTCTTGCTTAGAATTTTTTCGAGCAACTCTGGCTGTGTCATTGGAGACCAAATATTGATCTCAGTGTAGCTAATCTAGACACCTTTCATGTGGGTGGTAACCACTGACCTTCCCGGCAGCAATGACACCCAGCAACGAATGTGCAAGAGACGGGGCCAAACCTGACTCACGGAGGAAAGGTTCAAGGGCCCCACGTGTGGCGGGGCCTTAAAGCAGTACCTCTGGCCTTTGTCTGGGCCACACCAGGCTGCACTGAGGTGGAAGAAGGACCCACGAGAGCACAGAGCACCCACCACCACTGCGTTCATTAAGCAAGCTGGCTGCCTCCTCTTACAAGCACAGATAGAAAATTCAGTGGTCTAGCTGGGTGCGGTGACACCCGTCTTTAATCCCAGCGCTCAAGAGGCAGAGGTAGGAAGATCTCCATGAGTTTGAGGCCTCCCTAATACTACAGAGAGAATTCCAGGTCAGCCTGGACTAGAGTGAGACCCTATCTGAAAAAATAAAATTAAAAAAAAAAAAAAAAGAGGGCTGGAGAGATGGCTTAGCGGTTAAAAGCTTGCCTGTGAAGCCTAAGGACCCCGGTTCGAGGCTTGGTTCCCCAGGTCCCACGTTAGCCAGATGCACAAGGGGGCGCACGCGTCTGGAGTTCGTTTGCAGAGGCTGGAAGCCCTGGCGCGCCCATTCTCTCTCTCTCCCTCTATCTGTCTTTCTCTCTGGGTCTGTAGCTCTCAAATAAATAAAATAAAAAAAAAGAAAAAAAAAGAAAGAAAGTTGCAAACTGGACATGCTGGCGCACGCCTTTAATCCCAGCATTCAAGAGGCAGAGGGAGGAGGATCGCCCTGAGTTCAAGGCCACCCTGAGACTACAGAGTGAATTCCAGGTCAGCCTGAGCTAAAGTGAGACCCTATCTGGAAAAATAAAATAAAATAAAAACTAAAGAGAGGACTTCTGGCCAAGATGGCAACCACCCAGCTGCACTGCATATACCGGGAAAGAAAGACAGATGCAGATCCTAAGGAGAGAGCTGCCTCAACATACCTCAAAAGGGGCCCGACTGAAACTAAGGACAATTGGCGAAACAAGCAAGGGTGATGTTTTCCTGTGAACCGGATACCAGCACACAGGGGAAGGAGACCAACACAGAGAAAAATCAACTCCTACCAAATCAGAGAGCCAAAGCCTCAGAGGCCCCCAACACCTCAGCACTGAAGCAGACCAAAAATGAACCCAACATGGCTCAGGGAAATTTTGCGGAAGAGGGGGCAGAAAGAATGTCAGAGCCACATGTTGGGTCATGATTTGCAGAGACATTTAGTATACCAATAACTGTGGGCTAACCCCACAATGCACGACCCATTTACACCAACAAGGAGGGTCCATTGGGAGGGGGTAGATCATAGACGAACCTAAACAATGGTACCAAACTGCCTGTATTTGCTGAAAAGAAAACTAATAAATTAAATTAAAAAAAACAAAAAACGAAAGAAACAGAGAAAGAAAGGTGCAAACTGTCCATGGTGGCGCATGCCTTTAACCGCAGCATTCAAGAGGCAGAGGGAGGAGGATTGCCCTGAGTTCGAGGCCAGCCTGAGACTACAGAGTGAATTCCAGGTCAGCCTGGGCTAGAGTGAGACCCTACCTCAAAAAACCAAAAAGAAAAAACAAAGAAAAGAAAATTCAGTGATCTAAAGCCAGTCACTCTGCATGCGTGTGACAGTTCCAAGAGACCACCAGGGAGGCCTCGTGACCGTCCTGAAAGTGCCTTTGACCTTGCATGCTTCCTGCCCTCCTCCGACAAGCCCAGGGCTACTGTCTGCAGATCCCAGAGCCCAGAGCCGCCGAGTTTTCTGACTCAGGGACTCCAGCTGCGTCACGCACGGGGCTGGTGGCCAGTCTGGCACATGGTAACCCTTGCCAAGGCGAGGCTTCCACTTCAGTATTCCTTTCAGAGGCCAATGGGGGGGGGGGTCAAGGGCTCGATTTAGTGACTGTCTTTCTGCTTTCTTCAACCCAGAAAGGGCTTAAAAACATGCTCCATCCTCCCCGCATGGCTGACCCCAAACAGGACATCCACCTGTGTTCCCACACGCCTTTGCACAGGTACGGAAAGCAAGCCAACGCGTACCTGCTCGGTAGTCACTGCTGTCCTGGGATTTCTCCCTTGGGCTCCACGCTGAAGACTCAGGAGCGAAAGATGCACCCAAGGCTGGGTGCTCCCGCGATGGCTGCCTTGCTGCAGATGGAGGTCCCCGCCCGGGAGCCAGGTGAGCCCCCCGCTAGAGAAAGGACAGTGCTCTCTGCTCCAGGGCTAGCTTTGGGCTTGTGGCATCCCAGGACACATGCGACAGGCCTGCCTCTCACCCACATTGCAGCCCAGCTTCCTGACATAGGCTGTAGGAGGCCCCATCTGACACTCCTAAGTCCCAAGTCCAGCACCCGAACTAGCAAATGAAAAATTACCGTATTTACTGGCATTACAACCCCCTTCCTTTTTCTTCCTGCAAAACACAGAAGAGGAAGTGCATTGCTAAGGAAATCTGGGTAGATTTACACCACGATAGGTCTTTGTGCATAGCCACCTGGGGAAAGTTCATCCATTTATTTATTTATTTATTATAATTTTTTAGGTTTTTTTGAGGTAGTGCCTCACTCTAGTCTAGCTGACCTGGGATTCACTATATAGTCTCAAGGTGGCCTCAACTTTACAGTGATCCTCCTACCTCTGCCTTAAGGCATGATTTTCCTTATAGGACATGCAATAGGCAGACACAGAACACAGAATCATAGTTGCAGGGGAAGGGAATGGAAGGTTGTTGTTGCTTTTCCTTTTTAAAAAAAAATATTTTATTTCTATTTACTTATTTATTTGACCTCAACTTTACAGTGATCCTCCTACCTCTGCCTCCCTCATGCTGGGATTAAAGAGTATCACCACGCCCAGCTGGGAAGTTCTTTTCTTTTCTTTTTTTGTTTTTTCGAGGTAGAGTCTCACGCTAGCCCCAGCTGACCTGGAATTCACTCTGTAGTCTCAGGGTGGCCTCGAACTCACAGCGATCCTCCCACCTCTGCCTCCCAAGTGCTGGGACTAAAGACGTGCGCCACCACGCCCGGCTTTGGGAAAGTTCTTTTAAATCTAGAACTCCTAATTGTTCTTTGTTAAGCCACCTTCCTGGACAGTGCTATTTCACATGAAATGAGGGAAGTGCTGGGTTGTGATGACACTGGCCTTTGTTGACATGAGGCAGGGGGAGGCACAGGAAGAGTGGCTGTGAGGCAAGAGCCACCCTGCAGCTCCAATGTCAAGACAGAAGGCTGCTGAGGAGGAGCAGGGCACTGGACCATCTGGAAAGTTCTGGAGGCCTGTTTCCTCCCTCAGGTCCCTTTGGAGCTGGGACACAGGGATTTGTAAATCCTGCTGCCTGGGAGGTTGCCCTGCGCTTTGGGCGGTGACCTAGAATAGGTGAAATACTGGATTCCAGTCCCGTGGAGGGGCCCCTGTGTGGTGTACTCTGGAGTGGCATGGGTCTATGTCCTGGGCCTGGAAGTCATAGCCAAAGAGGATGGGGGGTGGCTGCAAAAGGACTTTCATTTCCAAGATAGGAGGTAGGTTTCTCTGCATAAACAGGCGCTTTCGCAGCCAGGGTAGGTAGGGCAGCTTGCCCAAAGTCCTGGGGTCACGGGTAAAATATACAGCTTCCTGGCTCACAAAGGCCGGGCTTTATCTCTGTTATAAAAATGGTGAATTATTTACAGCAGAAATAAGGGAACTCGGGACAGGCTAGAAACCCACCGATGGGAAGGAGTGTCCTCAGTGCTCTGATTCTAGGTCTTTCCTCCTCAGGCTGTCATACAACGGCCCAGATGACAGGAAAAGACCACGGGCCTGGCTAGTGGTGACTGCATGTCCTTATCAGGCGGGGCTCCGTTTGGAAACAAGTTAAAACATGCAGAAAGTACCTGCTAGTTCCTAAGAGCAGCGGACTGGTGCCGCAGGAGAGAGTCTGTGTCCGTCCCAAGCTCAGCTTGGAAGTCGGAGAAACTAGTGTCCCGACATACTCCACACAGCAGCCAGAATGGGCATAAGTGTGGACCATTTCCTTGAGAAGTTTTAAATTGTCTATCTATCTGTCTGTCTGTCTGTCTATCTATCTATTATCTATCAACCTGGGAATAGTTCTATTTAAGACAATAAACTTACAAAAATATAAACAGAGCCGGAGAAATTGCTCAGTGGTTAAGGCACTTGTCTGCAAAGTCTAACAACCCGGGGTTTGATTCCCCAGTTCCCATGTAAAGCCAGATGCATGAAGTGGAGTATGCATCTGGAGTCCGTTTGCAGTGTCTGGAGGCGCTAGTTGCTCCTATTCTCTCTGTCTTTCTTCTCTCTCTCTCTCTCTCTCTCTCTCTCTCTCTCTGCTTGCTAAGAAGTAAATAAAAATATAAGTAACAAAAGTTATAAAATAGAAACTCCTAAAAATATAGAGATTTCTGAATGAGAACTGAGAGAGCCAACTAAATGAGTGGTGGAATGGTGGTGTAAAGCCACATGGAGACAGAGGTGTTTATCCAAGTGGTCTTTCTCAATGTCCTTTAACATCCCTCTGAGTGTGGCCCAGGGACAAGAGCCAAAGCATGGCGGTCCCATGAGGGTAGATTTGGAGGACCTTCTCCCCTTTATTCCTGGGTAGGGAGAGCAGCGAGATACCCAGGAAGACTGGGGCCACCTGCTCTGAAAGGGATTCCATTTCACCCCCAGAGCTACATACATTGCCACAAGACTGACAGTTCCAGCAGCAGGGGCTGGGACAGGGACAAGACTGTTCCTTCCTAGAGATGGCGTTTCCAACGGTGGGGTCTGGGGCAAGGAGCCACCTCTTCTAGGCCATTTAATTACTGAGGCTTCACGGATGACCTTTGCCATGTTTGAGGTCCCACTCTCTCCGCCTCAGGATCCTGAAGCACTTTGTTTGCACCTCATTTTTAAGGACACTGCAGAATGTGCCTCCTCCCACTTGGTCATAATCTCTGCTATCATTTAGACCTGGAATAACTTCAAAAGCCCATGTGTTAAAAGCTTAGTCCCTACATATCTCAACATAATACGGGCTATTTATAACAAGCCTACAGCCAACATATTGCTAAATGGGGAAAAAACTGGAAGCTTTCCCATTAAAATCAAGAATAAAAACAAGGGTGTCCATTGTCCCCACTTTTATTTAATATAGTACTGGAAGTCTTAGCCAGAGCAATAAGGCAAGAGACACACACATAAAAGGGATACAAATTGGAAAGGAAGAGATCAGGTTATCATTATTTGCAGATGACATGATTCTAAATACAAAGGACCCGAAAGACTCTACCAGCAAACTGTTAGAGCTGATAAACACCTACAGCCATGTAGCAGGATACAAAATAAATACACAGAAATCAGTAGCCTTCATATATGCTAACAACAAACACACAGAGGATGAAATCAGAGAATCACACCCATTCACAATTGCATCAAAAATAAATAAATAAATAAATAAATAAATAAAGTACCTTGGAATAAACCTAACCAAGGAAGTGAAGGATCTCTACAATGAAAACTTTAAAACAGTCAAGCGAGAAATTGCAGAAGACACTAGGAAATGGAAAGACCTCCTTTGTTCTTGGATCGGAAGAATCAATATTGTGAAAATGGCAATCTTACTAAAAGCAATTTACACATTTAATGCAATCTCTGTCAAAATTCCAGTGGCATTCTTCATGGAAATAGAAAAAACAATCCAAAAATTCGTTTGGAATCACAAAAAATCTTGGATTTCTAAAACAATATGGAGTAACAAAAATAAGGCTGGTGGTATCACCATACCTGATTTTAACCTATACTACAGAGCCATAGTAACAAAATCAGTGTGGTACTGGCACCAAAGCAGACATGTAGATCAATGGAACAGAATAGAGGACCCAGATGTAAGTCTAAGTAGCTATAGCCACCTGATATTTGACAAAAATGCCAAAAAAAAAAAAAAATACTCATTGGAGAAAAGATAGCCTCTTCAGCAAATGGTGTTTTGAAAACTGGATAAATATCTGCAGAAGGATGAAAATAGATTCTTCTCTCTCGCCATGCACAAGAATTAAGTCCAAATGGATTAAAGACTTTAACATCAGACCAGAAACTCTGAAACTACTAGAGGAAAAAGTAGGGGAAACTCTTCAACATATTGGTCTTGGCAAAGACTTTCTGAATATAAACAGGCAATAAAACCACAGATTGACCGCTGGGGCCTCATGAAATTACAAAGATTTTGTACGGCAAAGGACACTGTGAATAAAGCAAAGAGGCAACCTGCAGAATGGAAAAAAATATTTGCCAGCTATACATCTGATAGAGGATTAATATCCAGGATGCACAAAGAACTCAAAAAGTTAAATAATAAGAAATCAGACTTCCGGTTAAGATGGCGGCATAGGTACCACGCCAAAGCAGCTTAGGGGGGAAAAAGACCAAAAAAACTCAGCAAAATACACACTTTTACTAAAAAGTGAGGTGTATAGGAAATTGAGGCGGCAGCGGAGAAGTAGAAGAGTTCCAGAGCATCCAGAGCCCGCACAGGCGGGAACAGTGGCTCCGGGGCAGCTCGGCCAACCGCCGCAGCTGCGGAGCGGCAGAAAACCGCCGGACTCTCGGCTCGAGCCGCAGGACAAGCCAGGTGCGGGATTTTCCCCCACACCGCGCTCTCCGCAACTCGGGACACGTGAGGGGAGAGCGGCAGCGAGCAGCGGAGGGAGGAGCAGACCGCGAGGTAGAAGCACACGTGGAACAGCGAGACAACCAGAGCAGCTGTGGCTCCCTCCCCTCCCCCACCACCTGAACCCAGCTCCAGCGAACACAGCAGCGGCCCGGGACCGGCCACGCCAACTTGGGCTGACAGCGGGACCCAAGCAGGAGCAGAGTTCGGCAGCAACTTCAGCGGCTCCAGCACCGGTACCAGCGGCCCCAGCAGCAGCGGACCCAGGAGCGGCAGCGGCAGCAGATCTCGCAGCAGCGGCTTCAGGGTGAGCAGCGGCGGTGGACACGGCAGTGGCAGCTTCAGCAGCGGTGGTGGCTCCGGTGGTGGCAGCTACAACAGCAGCAGAGGTGGCAGCAGCGGCTCAGTTTGCCCCGTAGGAAAAGCAAGTGCCCAGCTCCAGAAATCAGAACAGCAGCTCGACGACCCAGGCAGCAACTTGACTGAGACCACAATCACCCAAGGTAACTGGGATTGCACCAGGGAAGGGACTCACTTGGTCACAAGCTGACTTGGATACCTCAACAGACCAGAAATCTAAACCTCTTTGTTGATAGAGGATCTGGTCATTATAATAACTACTCTTGCATACATACTCGGGGCTGTTTTTGAATGAATGTGTACAGTGTGTAGTTAAATTTTAGAATCTACCAGTATTTTATTCCACTCAGCCTGCTTGAATACTCCTATAGCAGGGAAACTCAACCCCTAAGAACATCTTTGTAGATACTCTGAGAGTCTTAAGAGCCACACCTAATACCTTAAGGTCCTACCCTGAAAATATATTACATCAAACCAATTGATACAGCTAAGAATACACAGCTAGCTAGAAAATCCAAGCATTAACTTAATCCAAGATGCAAAAATATATACATTATAACACAAGAAACACTAAAAAGCAAGACGATATAAATCCACCTAAAAGTATTAATGCATCAGAAATGTCCTCCAGTGAGAAAGAGTTAGAGGAAATGCCTGAGAAAGAGTTCAAAAGAATAATTATAAATATGTTCAAAGAGGTCAAAGAACACATGAAAACAATCAAAGAAGAAATCAAAGAGGAAATCAAAGGAATCAAAGAAGAGGCAGGACACCAATTTAATGAAATAAAGAAGGCAATACAAGACATAAATAGGGAAATAGAAATAATAAAGAAAAACCAGTCAGAATTACTAGCAATGAAGAACACAGTTAATGAAATAAAAAACTCTGTAGAAAATCTCACCAGTAGGATGGATGAGGGAGAGGACAGAATATCTAAGCTAGAAGATCAGGTGGCAGACCTAATGCAGTCCAACAAAGAGAAAGACAAACTTATAGAAAAGTATGAGTGGGAATTTCAAGATATTCGGGACACTATGAAAAGATCCAATATAAGAATTCAGGGCATAGTAGAAGGAGAAGAACTCCACTTCAGAGGCATAGTAGGCATCTTCAACAAAATCATAGAGGAAAATTTCCCCCAAATTGGGAAAGAGGTGCCAATACAGATACAGGAAGCCTTTAGAACCCCAGCCAGACAAAACCCAGAAAGAACCTCTCCTCGCCACATTATACTCAAACTTCCAAACACACAAACCAAAGAAAAAATATTGAAAGCAGTTAGAGAGAAAAATCAAGTTACCTACAAAAGCAAGCCCATCAGGATTACAGCAGATTATTCAACACAAACTTTTAAAGCCAGAAGGGCTTGGAGTGATATATTCCAAGTTCTGAAAGATAACAACTGTCAACCAAGGTTACTTTATCCTGCAAAGTTATCCATTCAAATAGATGGAGAAATAAAGACATTCCATGACAAAAGCAGGTTAAAGGAGTATTTGAAGACAAAACCAGCTCTACAGAAAATACTTGATAGAATCCTCCATGCTGAACAAAAGGAAAAGCACACATATAAGGAACCTAGAAAAAACCAGCTATACTCAAATACCAGTTAACAGAAGACAGCACAGGTAGAACAAGTAACACACACACACACACACACAAATGGCAAACATAAATACACACCTTTCAATAATATCTCTTAATATCAACGGTCTCAATGCCCCAACGAAAAGACATAGATTTGCAGACTGGGTTAAAAAGCAGGATCCTACAATTTGTTGTCTCCAAGAAACTCACCTTTCTACAAAGGATAGACATTATCTTAGGGTGAAAGGTTGGAAGACAGTGTTTCAAGCAAATGGGCCTAGAAAACAAGCAGGGGTTGCTATCCTAATATCAGACAGGGTAGACTTTAGTCCGACGTTAGTCAAGAAAGATAAGGAAGGTCACTTTATATTGATTAAGGGCACACTCCAACAGGAGGACATTACAATCCTAAACATATATGCACCTAACATGGGGGCTCCCAAATTCGTCAAACAAACACTATTAGAACTAAGGTCACAGATAACACCAAACACAGTGGTGGTGGGTGACTTTAACACCCCACTCTCATCAATTGACAGGTCATCCAGGGAAAGAATAAACAGAGAGGCATCTGGACTAAATGAGGTCATAGAAGGAATGGACCTAACAGATATATACAGGGCATTTCATCCAAAGGCTGCAGAATATACATTCTTTTCAGCAGCACATGGAACATTCTCTAAAATAGACCATATATTAGGACACAAAGCAAATCTTAACAAATTCAGGAAAATTGAAATAATTCCTTGCATTCTATCTGACCACAATGGAATTAAACTACAAATCAGTAGCAAGAAAGGCTATAGAGCATACACAAAATCATGGAAACTAAACAATACACTACTAAATGATGAGTGGGTCAATGAAGAAATCAAAAAGGAAATCAAAAAATTTATAGAGTCAAATGATAATGAGAACACAACATACCAAAATCTCTGGGACACAATGAAGGCAGTTCTAAGAGGTAAATTTATAGCCTTAAGTGCCTATATTAAGAAATTAGAAAGGTCGCAAGTAAACGACCTAATGCTTCGCCTTAAAGCCTTGGAAAAAGAAGAACAAGGCAAACCAAAAAGTAGTAGACGGGAAGAAATAATAAATATTAGGGCAGAAATTAATGAAATAGAAACAAAAAGAACAATCCAAAGAATTAATGAAACAAAGAGTTGGTTCTTTGAAAGGATAAACAAGATTGATAAACCCTTAGCATATCTGACCAAAAGAAAGAGAGAAGAGACACAAATTAATAAAATCAGAGATGAACAAGGTAACATCACAACAGATTCCAGAGAAATTCAAAAAATTATAGGGACATACTATAAAAGCATATACTCCACAAAGTATGAAAATCTGAAAGAAATGGATGATTTCCTTGATCTATATGACCTACCTTAATTAAATCAAAATGAGATTAATCACTTAAATAGACCTATAACAAACATGGAGATCCGAGCAGTTATCAATAATCTCCCAACTAAAAAAAGCCCAGGCCCGGATGGATTCACTGCTGAATTTTACCAGACTTTTAAGGAAGAGCTAACACCATTGCTTCTCAAGCTTTTCCAGGAAATAGAAAAAGAAGGAATCCTACCAAACTCCTTCTATGAGGCCAGCATCACCCTGATACCAAAACCAGGCAAAGATAGAACAAAAAAAGAAAATTACAGACCAATCTCCCTCATGAACATAGATGCAAAAATTCTCAACAAAATATTGGCAAACAGAATACAAGAGTATATCAAAAAGATCATTCACCCGGACCAAGCAGGCTTTATCCCAGAGATGCAGGGATGGTTCAACATACGCAAATCTATAAATGTAATACATTACATAAATGGGTTGAAGGACAAAAATCACATGATCATCTCATTAGATGCAGAGAAAGCATTTGACAAAATCCAACATCCCTTCATGATAAAAGTCCTACAGAGACTGGGAATAGAAGGAACATATCTCAATATAATAAAGGCTATTTATGACAAGCCTACAGCCAACATATTACTAAATGGGGAAAAACTGGAAGCTTTTCCACTAAAATCAGGAACAAGACAAGGGTGTCCACTGTCTCCACTTCTATTTAATATAGTTTTGGAAGTCTTAGCCATAGCAATAAGGCAAGAGACACACATAAAAGGGATACAAATTGGAAAGGAAGAAATCAAGTTATCATTATTTGCAGATGACATGATTCTATACATAAAGGACCCTAAAGACTCTACTAGCAAGCTGTTAGAGCTGATCAAAACCTACAGCAATGTAGCAGGATACAAAATAAATACACAGAAATCAGTAGCCTTCGTATATGCTAACAACAAACACACAGAGGATGAAATCAGAGAATCACTCCCATTCACAATTGCATCAAAAAAAATAAAATACCTTGGAATAAACCTAACCAAGGAAGTAAAGAATCTATACAATGAGAACTTTAAAACACTCAAGCGAGAAACTGCAGAAGACACTAGAAAGTGGAGAAACATCCCTTGTTCCTGGCTTGGAAGAATCAATATCGTGAAAATGGCAATCTTACCAAAAGCAATCTACACATTTAATGCAATCCCTATCAAAATTCTAAAGGCTTTCTTCATGGAAATAGAAAAAACAATCCAAAAATTCATTTGGAATCACAAAAAACCTCGAATATCTAAAATAATACTGAGCAACAAAAAAGAGGCTGGTGGTATCACCATACCTGATTTTAACCTATACTACAGAGCCATAGTAACAAAAACAGCATGGTACTGGCACAAAAACAGACATGTAGATCAGTGGAACAGAATAGAGGACCCAGATGTAAGCTCAAGTAGCTATAGCCACCTGATATTCGATAAAAATGCCAAAAATACTCATTGGAGAAGAGACAGCCTCTTCAGCAAATGGTGTTTTGAAAACTGGATAAATATCTGCAGAAGGATGAAAATAGATTCTTCTCTCTCGCCATGCACAAGAATTAAGTCCAAATGGATTAAAGACCTTAACATCAGACCGGAAACTTTGAAACTGCTAGAGGAAAAAGTAGGGGAAACCCTTCAACATATTGGTCTTGGCAAAGACTTTCTGAATACAACCCCAATTGCTCAGGCAATAAAACCACAGATTAACCACTGGGACCTAATGAAATTACAAAGATTTTGCACCGCAAAGGACACAGTGAAAAAAGCAAAGAGGCAACCTACAGAATGGGAAAAAATCTTCGCCAGCTATATATCTGATAGAGGATTAATATCTAGGATATACAAAGAACTCAAAAAGTTAAATAATAAGGAATCAAACAAGCCAATCAAAAAATGGGCTAAGGAGCTAAATAGAGAGTTCTCAAAGGAAGAAATACGAATGGCATATAAGCACCTAAAAAAATGTTCTACGTCACTAGTCATCAGGGAAATGCAGATTAAAACTACATTGAGATTCCATCTCACTCCTGTCAGATTGGCCACCATCATGAAAACAAATGATCATAAATGTTGGTGGGGATGTGGAAAAAAAGGAACCCTTCTGCACTGCTGGTGGGAATGCAATCTGGTCCAGCCATTGTGGATAACAGTGTGGAGGTTCCTAAAGCAGCTAGAGATTGATCTACCATATGACCCAGCTATAGCACTCCTAGGCATATATCCAAAGGACTCATCTCATTTCCTTAGAAGTACATGCTCAACCATGTTTATTGCTGCTCAATTTATAATAGCTGGGAAATGGAACCAGCCTAGATGTCCCTCAACAGATGAGTGGATAATGAAGATGTGGTACATTTATACAATGGAGTTCTACTCAGCGGTAAAGAAAAATGAAGTTATGAAATTTGCAGAAAAATGGATGGACCTGGAAAGTATTATACTAAGTCAGGTAACCCAGGCCCAGAAAGCCAAGCGCCACATGTTCTCTCTCATATGTGGATCCTAGCTACAGATGACTGGGCTTCTGCGTGAGAAGGAAAATACTTAGTAGCAGAGGCCAGTAAGTTGAAAAGGAGACATAAAGGGTGGAGAAAGGAAGGGAGGAGGATACTTAATAGGTTGATATTGTATATATGTAATTACAATGTTTGTAATGGGGAGGTAATATGATTGAGAATGGAATTTCAAACGGGAAAGTGTGGGGGTGGGGAGGGAGGGAATTACCATGGGATATATTTTATAATCATGGAAAATGTTAATAAAAATTAAAAAAAAAAAAGAAATATGTAAGGGAATATGAGGGAGGGAAGTAAGAAAGAACAAATCAGAATAAATGATGCATGTGCATGAAAATGTGAGGAAATCCATTACTTTGTATGTTAATCTAAAAATTAATAAAAATAAATAAATGTGAAAAATAATAAAAAGTAAAGTAATACCAGGTTAAAAAAAAAAAAAGAATTCAAACAGGCCAACTTAACAATGGTCTATGGAACTAAATAGAGAGTTCTCAAAGGAAGAAATACGAATGGCATATAAGCATCTAAAAAAATGTTCTATGTCACTAGTCATCAGGGAAATGCAGATTAAAACTACATTGAGATTCCATCTCACTCCTGTCAGATT
This sequence comes from Jaculus jaculus, assembly GCF_020740685.1. Lineage (NCBI taxonomy): Eukaryota > Metazoa > Chordata > Mammalia > Rodentia > Dipodidae > Jaculus > Jaculus jaculus. The sequence continues at coordinate 162,151,202 of NC_059105.1, forward strand.
GGCCACCATCATGAAAACAAATGATCATAAATGTTGGCGGGGATGTGGAAAAAGAGGAACCCTTCTACACTGCTGGTGGGAATGCAATCTGGTCCAGCCATTGTGGAAAACAGTGTGGAGGTTCCTAAGACAGCTAAAAACAGATCTAGTATATGACCCAGCTATAGCACTCCTAGGCATATATTCTAAGGACTCATCTTATTACCCCAGAGATACTTGCTCAACCACGTTTATTGCTGCTCAATTCACAATAGCTGGGAAATGGAACCAGCCTAGATGTCCCTCAACTGATGAGTGGATAATGAAGATGTGGCACATTTATACAATGGAGTTCTACTCAGCAGTGAAGAAAAGTGAAGTTATGAAATTTGTAGGGAAATGGATGGACCTGGAAAGGATTATACTAAGTGAGGTAACCCAGACCCAGCAGGATTTCTTAGTGACCTTAGAGAATTGGTGTACCAGGCCCTCAAGCCGCTGCAATTGAACTCCAGATGTGTGTGCTATCTTGTGCACATGTGTGCCCTTATGTGTTGGTCACCTCGTGCATCTGGCTTACATGGGATCTGGAGAGTCAACTATGGGCCCTTAGGCTGTGCAGGCCAGTGTCATAACCACTAAGCCATCTCTCCACCCTCTAATGTTTTTTTTTTGTTTTCTGTTCTTTTAACTGTGTCTAGATAATATACATATATATACATTTTGTCATTGGATTTGAAATATTTTGGTATCTTTTTCCTTCTTGCCAGCTTTCTTTGCTTTTCAGCATGCATCTGTCTGCTTTTATCTTTCCCTATTTCCATTTACACGGAAGTTTTTTTTTTTTCCTGTTGCTTCCTACTGAAAACATTAGGAGTTTTCTGGAACTAATCTTAGTTTTTGATAATTTTGCTTTTGTTCTGGCTTCAGCGTGACGTATATTTTCCTTTGCAAAGTCAGGGAGTCATGGGCTCCATCTTGATTCATGGTTCTGTCCACTTACTGTGTTTCCTTTGGGTGGGTAGGGATCCAGTCGACTCTGAGGTTTCTCTAGAATGGGCGCATGGCCCTCCGACAGTGCTCTCCCTGGGGGTGTTCAGTGAATATACACCCCAGATCTAGAGGTCACCTGTGGATTGATGCGTCACTGTATGGAGCCATCAACTCTTCTTTTCCTTTGTTTGGTTTTTCAAGGTAAGGTCTTGCTCTAGCCCAGGCTGACCTAGAATTCACTATGTAGTCTCAGTGTGGCCTCGAACTTACAGAAATCCTCCTACCTCTGCTTCCCGATTGCTGGGGTTAAAGGAGGGCACCACCACCACACCCGTCTAACACTTATTTTTTTTTGTTTTGTTTTGGTTTGGTTTTTCGAGGTAGGGTCTTGCTCTGGCTCAGGCCGACCTGGAATTCATCTGTAGTCTCAGGGTGGCCTTGGACTCACAGCGATCCTCCTACCTCTGCCTCCCGAGTGCTGGGATTAAAGGCATGCACCACCACACCTGGCTACTTTTTCATTCTAATAAAGATGGTCACTTGGGTGTCCAGTTTGGAAGACATCCTGAATAATAATATCTCTGTGAGTGTTCTTGTTATACGTGTTGATGCACACACTAGTGCTTTTCTGTTATAATTCTGGGTGAGGGGGTGATGCATATTTCACCTTTAGTATATAGTGTCAATATCCTATGAATATGAAACCAAAGCTACTTAAGAAATATTCAGAGGCTGGAGAGATGGTTTGTGGGTAAGAATGCTCACTGCATAAACATGAGGATCTGAGTTCAACGCCCCATGCCCATGTAAATAGCTGAGTGTGGCTGTGTATGCCTATGACCTTAGTGCTAAGGGAGTTGGAGACAGGAGACTCACTGTTCAGCTAGTCTAACATAAAAAATATCCTCTTGAGGGGCTAGAGAGATGGCTTAGCGGTTAAGGCATTTGCCTGCAAAGCCAAAGGATCCCGGTTCAATTCTCTAGGACCCACATGAGCCAGATGCACAAGGTGGCACATGCATCTGCAGTTTGTTTGCAGTGGCTGGAGGCCCTGGAGTGCCCATTCTCTCTCTCTCTCTCCCTCTTTCTCTCAAATAAATAAATGAAATATATTTTTTAAAATTCTCTTGAAGTAGAAGACACCAAGGAGAATAAAATTATTTCATTTGACTGTTACTGAAAGTCATTTTAAGTATTGAGAATTTTAGGAAAATAAGTCTTTTTCCTCCAGAATCACACTTTGTGGGCTGGAGAGGTGGCTTAGTGGTTAGGATGCATGCCTGCAAAGCCTAAGGACCCAGGTTCGATTCTCCAGGTCCCACATTAGCCAGACGCACATGGTGGCACATGCATCCGGAATTCGTTTGCAGTGGCTGCAGGCCCTGATGCGCCCATTCACTCTTTCTCCCTCTCTCTGTCTCTAATAAATAAATAAGTAAATAAAATATTTTTAAAAATCACATCTTGACAAGCCAATAAGAGTTGTGTTTTAAGAGACACATAGACTACTAAAATATTTATTATTTTCTTTTCTTTTTTAAAATTTTGTTTTTATTTATTTGAGAGCAACAGACAGACAAAGAGGCAGAGAGAGAGAGAGAGAGAGAGAGAGAGGAGAGTGGGCATGCCAGGGCTTCTAGCCACTGCCAATGAACTCCAGACACATGCACCCCCTTGTGCATCTGGCTAATGTGGGTCCTGGGGAATCGAGCCTCAAACCATAGTCCTTAGGCTTCACAGGCAAGTGCTTAACCACTAAGGCATCTCTCCAGCCCTATTTTATTTATTTTCAAGCAGATAGAGAGAAGAGGGTGGGGGGAGAGAGAGATAGTGGGCGCAACAGGGCCTCCAACCACTGCAACAAACTCCAGATGCATGTACCTCTTTGTGATCTGGCTTCATGTAGGTACTGGGGAATTGAACCCTGGTCATTAGGCTTTGCAGGCAAATGCCTTAACCACTGAGAAATCTCTCCAGCCCAGGTCTACTGAAATATTTTAAGTGAGTTATAACACTCCCTCCCCCCCCCAAAAAAAAAAAGAAAACATCAAGAAATAGCAAAAACACAAGAGTATGTTGTATTTTGTAAACACTTATTGTCAGAATGAATGGAACTGCTGGGCTACAATGAAATAGAGGCCTGGCTTTGAAGTCAGGGCTGGAACATCCTAGCTCTGCCATTTGCGAACCTCATGCTGCTCCTACCTCTGTGGTTCTGTTTCCAACTCTACCAGCTTCCACGAGCTCGCCTGGAGCTGGAGATCCTCTGGTCCCGTGTGTCACTGCAGAGGAGCATTGCCACCCCACTTAATCGTTCACAATTCCCATCCTTCATCTGAATGTTTCCTTCTATCTACCCACCTTCTTCTTTTCTCTCAAGCTGAATGAATTCTGTTAATTCCCTTTGAGTGTCTCATTTTGTCTACCATATTTTTATTTATTTTTAATTTTTTAATTTTATTTATTTATTTGAGAGGCAGAAAGAGAGAGAGAGAGAGAGAACGGGTGCCCCAGGGCCTCTAGCCACTGCAAACGAACTCCAGAGGCATGCGCCACCTTGTGCATCTGGCTTACATGGATCCTGGGGAATCAAACCGGGGTCCTTTGGCTTTGCAGGCAAACGCCTTAACCACTAAGCCATCTCTCCAGCTCTCTACCATATTTTTAAATCTTAGATTTTCTATTTTCTTTAAATCTGCTACATGTTCTCACCGTTTCTAGTTCTCTTGGACATTTCAAAGTTGTCATTTACCTCTTTAAGCATATTAGTCAGCTCAGGCTGCCCTGACAAAGTCTAGAGATTGAATGGTATCAACACAGAAATACTGAGTAGCTGAGACAACAGAAATTTATTTTCTCATCGTTCTAGATTCTGGACATCCAAGATCGAGATGCCACCAGTATGTTTGATTTGGGGTTGAGGGCTATCTTCCTGGTGTAGAGCTGCCATCTCACTGGGTCCTCACATGGCTGGAAGAGGAAGCAGTGAGAGAGGGAGGAAGGGAAATAGAAATTGAGAGAACTGCCTTTATGAGGGCTGGTCCCATCATGACAGCCCCAACATCATGACTTCATTTTAATCTAAGTACCTCCTAAAATCCTAATACCATCACATTGGGAGTTGGAACTTCACTATATATATATATATATATGTTTTTGGTTTTTGATTTTTGGAGGCAGGGTCTCAGTCTACCTCAGGCTGATCTGGAATTTACTATGTAGTCTCAGGGTGGCCTTGAACTCATGGTGATTCTCCTACCTCGGCCTCCAGAGTGCTGGGATTAAAGGCATGTGCCACCATGCCTGGCTTATTTTATTATTGATAGCTTCCATACTTATGGACAATAAACCATGATAATTCTCTCCTCTCCCCCACTTCTCCCTTCACAAATCCACATTCCATCATATTCCTTCCCTCTCTCCATTAGTCTTTCTTTTATTTTGATGATCATCAACTTTTCCTCCTATTATGAGGGTCTTGGGAACATTGTGCTAGTCACTGCAAGGTCATGGATATGAAGGCCAATTTATATCTGGACGATTGCATTGTAAGTAGCCCTACCCTTCCTTTGGCTCTTACATTCTTCCCACCACTTCTTCTGCAATGGACCCTGAGCCTTGGAGGTCTCAGTGCTGAACACTCCTCCGTCACTTCTTCTCAGCCCCATGGTGCCTTTTGGATCATCCCAATGGTCACTGCTATCTGAAGAGAGAAACTTCTCTAACCAAAAGTGAGAGTAGCATTAATATATGGGTATGAACATTAAGTAACATGTACAGGGCAGTCTGGTGAGCATAATATATGCATTTAGCCAGACAAGAGTGGGCATTACACACCTAATGCTCGTGACCTCCCATACCCCACAGGCTTTTCATTAGGCTTTCAGTGCCAGGCTTGTATTCCCTCCCACAGAGTGGGCCTCCAGACCTAGTAGAGAGTAGTTGGTTTCCTCTATGACAGACATGCCACTATTGCACCCATTTGGCCTGGCTGGCCAAACTTGAGGCTTGCGGTGTCTTCTGTTTCACCATATACATTTTAAATGTTTTTATTTTTATTTTTATTTATTTATTTGAGAGCGACAGACACAGAGAGAAAGACAGATAGAGGGAGAGAGAGAGAATGGGCGCGCCAGGGCTTCCAGCCTCTGCAAATAAACTCCAGATGAGTGCGCCCTCTTGGGCATCTGGCTAATGTGGGACCTGGGGAACCGCGCCTCGAACCGGGGTCCTTAGGCTTCACAGGCAAGCGCTTAACTGCTAAGCCATCTCTCCAGCCCTCACCATATATACATTTTATATGGTCACAATTCAGCACAAATCTGCCCCAGCCCCTACCCTCCAGGTTTCATGTCTTCACCTGCAAAATACATTCAATTCCATACCAATACTCCAAAAAATAATAAGAACTTGTTTCAGTTCTGATTCTAATGCATGAAGTCCAAACATTCAAACAACATCAAAATCAGATTTGGTGAGACTTAAGATACAATGCATTAGGAGGCAAAATTCCTCCCTAGCGATAAAGGCTGTGAAACCTGACAAGTTACAAGCTAGCCAGGCGTGGTGGCACACACCTTTAATCCCAGCACTAGGGAGGCAGAGAAAGGAGGACCACCCATGAGTTCGAGGCCACATACATACATACATACATACACATACATATATATATATATCAAGGCCAATTTCTGTCTGGAAGAGTGCATTGTAAGGAGTCCTACCCTTCCTTTGGCTCTTACATTCTTCCCACCACCTCTTCCGCAATGGACCCTGAACCCTGGAGGGTGTGATAGAGATGTTTCAGTGCTGAGCACTCCTCTGTCACTTCTTCTCAGCACTATGGTGCCTTTTGGTTATTTCCAGTTACAAAGTCACCTGCACCCCATAATTACAAACATATTACAGAGTCACCCCAATGCTGTTTCAAATATTTGTCCTAGTCATTTGGGGCTTCTGTAATAATATAATTGTAGACAGGGTGGCTTAAGTCACAGAAATACAAGTCTATAGAAGAAAGCACAGGTATTGTAAAGTCCCTGTGTAATAGTTTCAATATTTTAGCTTCTTTTAAATATGCTTTGGCAATGATTGAGATGGGGAGGTAATATGATGGAGAATGGAATTTCAAAGGGGAAAGTGGGGGGGGGGAATTACCATGGGATTTTTTTTTTTTATAATCATGGAAATGCTAATAAAAATTTAAAAAAATAAATGTTTTGGGTTGGAGAGATGGTTTAGTGGTTAAGGAGCTTGCCTGTGAAGCCTAATGTTCGACTCCCCCGGACCCATGTAAACCACATGCACAAGGTGGCGCATGCATCTGCAGTTCATTTGCAGCGGCTGAAGGCCCTGGCATGCCCATTCTCTCTCTCTCTTTAATAAGTAAATTAATTACTTTTTAAAGGAGAAATTTTTTAAAAATATATGTTTCTATCATCCAGTGTTTCTTCATAGTTACTTGGTTAGTGTCATGTCTCCTCATGTACCTGGATAGTCTGGAAATCATATGTGAAAATTTGTCTGTGAAAATAAATTGAGGTCCAGGGTGATGCTAACTTTCTCCAGAGGCTTGATTTCACAGGCCAACATGTGTCATAATTAGAAGTCAACAGAAATATAGTGAATTCAAACTGTATAAATTACTAATTTTATTCAATTTGCATGTCAGAAAATGGCATTACAACTCTATGCTTACTTTTATCACAAATTTATGTTTTACAGTAATAGATGGTATTGCATGTAAACATGTGGTTTATACAATGATTTCAAAGGTCACTTCATTATTTTTGTGGTTAAGTCAGGGCCTCACTATATTGCCCTGGCTGGTCTCAAATTCCTGGGATCAGCCTCATCAAGAACTTGGGACAGGATTATGCCACTACAACCCAGCTTGGTTGCTTCATTATTAATGAAAGATGAAAGATTTTCTGCTGTAATGTACAGCCACAATTTGACATTGAAAATTTGTGTGCCTGTTTTCTCTCAAGTCTTTAGTTCTCCTCTTTACCTTATATTGACCTTCCTTTCACAATCTCCAACTTTGATTGAAGATTGAGATTCCAACAGAGCTCCCGCAAAGGAAGAGAAATTATGTCTAAGGGTCTATACTGTTAGAGGCAGAGCCTCTCAATGGCAAGACAGATGTTCTCCTGGGGTAAGAACACTCGGGGAGAACGTGACCCTCCTCCAAGACAGGGAGAGGGTTCATGTCCCTTCTTAGTTGACTCTGTTCTCCTGGTAACCTGGGAAATGTGGTGTGTGTCAACTACGTTACCAAGCAACTTCAACTGCTCCAGGTAAGAATGACCCCTGGCTGGTAAAGTGCATGTGGACTGGAGAGAAATATGAATGCACTAAATAGTGGCCAACAGGAAATTACAGCTTTGGATGTTCCTTAGTGCGCTCACTTTTGGAACTGGGCAAATCCACTGTGGGCCTCCAGGTAGCTATATCGATGGGATTATTATTGTAAGATTCTGGCCCCTGGGATGGGAGGGTCATAAACCCTCGGGTTGTACCCATCCTATATAAATGTCTTTTTGCTGCACCTGAGTGCTGTAGTGGGGAAGGGGTAGAGAAAACAGCTCTGTGCCCTGTATGGTGTGGCAACAGCTTCTGCAGGAAGAAGCAACTGGAAATTATGCCCCCATCTTACATCTTGCTGAGCAGATTGGTGCCGAATATGGAGTGTGCTCTGTGAACATGAGTGTAGGCCTGAGCCTCGCGCCGCCCCTTGCTGGGCCCTGCAACCAAGGCCGAGGCGGAAGTGGGCGGCTCTGGGCTGCGGGCTGGGCTTGCGGCTAGCGCAATGACCCCAGCCCACCGCCTCCACCGCTGTGAGAACACGCCCTTAAAACAATGCTCATGCAGTCTGTGACATTTTATTTGTGACAGAGTACAGTTACCTGCTAAAAAAAAATTTTAAATTTTTAGAAAAAGGACTCACAAAATAACCCAGATCCGTTTTCTAGACCACAAAACCCATCTGCTATAAAACCAGCTAACTCCAGCTCTGCCCGCCGGCCCTGGATGAAGTATGCCGATTTCAATGGAAATGCTTCCTTCTTTTAAGCAACTGGCAATCCGTTCACGCGGAGTTAAATGGCGATTTTCCTCTTCCGTTTCCTTGTGGGTGGAAGTCAAGCTCCCCCTAGCTGTTTTCCTGATGGGGGGCTTCTTCTGGGGGTGAGCCGTTGGGGCCAGGGACCTCACTCTGCTGGTACTCGCTGGCGTTCTGCTGGACCATGGTTTCCGTGTGGCTGTGGATGACCTGGTGCGCAGCAAGAATGTGCTTCTGCTGGGCGTTCCTCACTGCGACAAAGCGACACAAGAAGTTTGACTCTGAAAATCTGCATGAAACCATGTCCAAGTGTCATCAAGCTCACAGCGAGAAAGGCGGTGATTCTGCAGGACACGGGTTATCTGTTGGCCCAACTCTGTCAGATAAAAATGACTTCCTTTCTACTTTAGAAGGACGTGTTTTACGTATTTAAAAAAATTTTTTTTGTTTATTTTTACTTATTTGAGAGTGACACAGAGAGAGAGAAAGAAGCAGAGAGAGAGAGAGAGAGAGAGAGAGAGGGAGGGAGAGAATGGGTGCGTCAGGGCTTCCGGCCACTGCAAACCGAACTCCAGACGCGTGCGCCCCCTTGTGCATCTGGCTAACATGGGTCCTGGAGAACCGAGCCTCGAACCGGGGTCCTAAGGTTTCACAGGCAAGCGTTTAACCGCTAAGCCATCTCTCCAGTTCACGTATTTTTTTTTAATTAGCATGCAAAGTGTTAAGTTTCATCATGGCATTTTCAACCATAGTTTGTTTTGTTGGCCCTTCTCCCCACCCTCTCCCGCACCCTTCTAGCCCCGAGACCCTTCCAGTCTTAGGAGCCTCTTTTCTGTCTGCATGTCACACAGGTTCCATTACCTTCTCCCCTTCCTCAACAACGCTTTATCCTCTCACGGTCCCCTTTCTAGTTTAACTACCTATGTCCACACTCATATGGATTATATGTGTCGATACACACGTATACATGTGCATCTGGGCAGTAGAAGCTAAGATCTGTAGATGAGAGTAGAAGGAAACCTTCTAAAAGTAACCAGGCCTATCATCTTTTAGATTTTCGGTGTTCTCCATAAAGGCTCTGGCACACAATCCATGCCCTCCGTCTTGCTGCTCTGTGTGCCAGCTCTCCTTGCTTCCGTGCGGCGTTCTCCTTCCAGGCTTGCGTTACTTCCAGCCCTCCTCAGCCTGCCCGCGCTGGAATGCCAGCACTCCATGCCCTGCCCTTTTGCCAAGCTCAGGTCCTCCAGGAAATCGGCTATGCTTAGGCCAGCCTGCACTTGCCGTGAGGCATGCTCGCGTGTGCTCCAGCCCCGGCAGCACCAACATACTTAGGCACATTTCTTATTTTATTTATTTGAGAGAGAGAGAGAGAGAATGGGCACGCCAGGGCCGCTAACCACTGCAAACAAACTCCAGGTGCATGCGCCACCTTGTGCACCTGGCTTACATGGGTAAGCCTGGGGAATCAAATTTGCAGGCAAGCGCCTTAACTGTGAAGCTCTCTCTCCAGCTCAACACTCTGATTTTTTACCTACATTATCAATAAGTGACTACGTATTCATTAACAGCTAATTAACTACAGTTAATGATACCATTGCCTCACACGTCTCTTGAACCTGGTGACTGAGGCACAATACAGAGATCCCTCTGGTACCCTTGCTTTTCCACACTCATGGCTTATATGCCCTGCCTGCAAAAGGCTGCTACACGGTAAATGATACAAGATGCCTCTTTGGAACCTGGGAAGTTCCTTCTAAAGGTGGTTGCATTTTGATATTCTGCCAGGCCTGCTAGATATGAGAAGATTCTAGGACCAGCTAGATAGCAGGAAGAAAATTTGACAAGCTCAGCAATAAGAGCACTTAGGGCTGGAGAGATGGCTTAGTACATCTGGCTAAGTGGTTAAGGTTAAGGCGCTTGCCTGAGAAGCCTAAGGACCCATGTTCAACTCTCCAGATCCCACATAAGCCAGACACACAGGCTGACGCAAGCAGACGGTTGCACACGCCCATTAGGTGGCGCACGTGTCTGGAGTTGGATAGCAGTGGCTGGAGGCCCTGGTGTTCCAATTCTCTCTCTCCCCTCTCCTTTCTCTCTCATTAAAAAAAAAATTTTAAAGAAAAGAGAAATAAGAGCACTTAGTGATTCTCTTACACTTCTGTGATAGTAAAAATAATTTTTGCATTGGCTTACCTTTTGTTTTGACAAAGTCTTTTTGCACCTCTGGAATCAGAAAACTATAAACCAACTCGGCAACAATCTCCTCTGACTGAAGATATGTTCGACTGAAAGATAAGTAAATAAACAACCTATTATCTTTGTTTCTTTGCTGAGCTGCTGACCTACCTTAGGCCTTCTTGGCTTACGAAAACAACTCCACAACCTAAATCCTACCAACAACCTTCTCCTTAACCAAATGATCAGAAATAACACATTTCTGGCAACCTTAACTCCATGGAAAATTACAATTTTTGTCTACCCTTCATTTACTATCCTGCTAAAGGAAATATTTAAAAAATTCCACTTATATGTGGTAGTCAAAATCCTTGGGATTGAGTCCCAGTGAAATTGCACACGCATATCACATCGCTTTCCTCCTTGTGGACGTTTTGAAAGTGTGACAGTAATCCAGAATGCAGAGGATAACCAAGAACTCAATTGGGGATGCTCCTACCACACAGGGGTGTGGGCCCGCTGATGTCTAACGAGTCTTGCTAGTAAAACGATGGCTGCTAAAGCAGTCTATCTTGCTGGTGAGACTGTAAGCTCCTGGGAAAATTGCATATGGTTAACAGCAAAGGCGCTGTCCACTCTACGGTCCATTCTTTTGACGCATGTGTACCGGCTTTCCATCTCGTAAGCGATGTCGTTGATTTCCTCGGCAATCCTCTCGATTTCCTCTCTGGCTTGTTCTTCTGCAGTACTCTCTTCTGTGCTCAGTATTATGTCTTCCAGATAGGAGGTCACAGTACTTTGGTGAATTTTAACAACCTGTGAAAAGCAAAATCAGGCCAACTTACTAGGAACACCTATTTTAAACAAGACAAACCCCACAAACATGGGGTAGTATGTTCACAGTGTGTCCAGGTCCTCTCTTAGTCAAGAGTCCATTCTGTTGCTCATACGCTTAGACCATATTGAACTATTGCTCTTACTTGAGGCTGTGTAAAAGGCAGGGCAGAAATATCATGGCTGAAGCCTAGTCAAAAGCCTGGCTGTGAACCTGCTTTTGTCACTAGCAGTGTGACTTACCTATGTAACCACTGCATGGGCTAAAAGAAATTTCTCAGTGTCCTTTCTGTCTTTTACAAAATATTTTATTTATTTTTTAATGTTTTTGTTTATTTTTATTTATTTATTTGAAAGTGACAGACAGGGAAAGAGGCAGAGAGAGACAGAGAGAGAGAGAGAATGGGCACGCCAGGGCCTCCAGCCACTGTAAACGAACTCCAGATGTGTGTGCCCCCTTGTGCATCTGGCTAACGTGGGTCCTGGGGAATGGAGCCTTGAACCAGGGTCCTTAGGCTTCACAGGCAAGAGCTTAACCACTAAGCCATCTCTCCAGCCCTTGTTTATTTATTTGTAGGCAGATGGGGGTGGGGGAGAACAGGTGCACCAGGGCCTCTAGCCATTGTGAATGAACTCCAGATACATGCTCCACTTTGTGCATCTGGCTTTATGTGGGTACTGAGGAATCTAACTAGGGTCGTCAGACTTTGCAGGTGTAAGCCCTAACTGCTGAGTCATCTCTCCAGCCCATCTTTTCTGTCTTTTATCTTAAATAACAAAGTCCTGGGCTGGAGAGATGGCTTAGCGGTTAAGTGCTTGCCTGTGAAGCCTAAGGACCCTGGTTCGAGGCTCGGTTCCCCAGGTCCCACGTTAGCCAGATGCACAAGGGGGCGCATGCATCTGGAGTTCGTTTGCAGTGGCTGGAAGCCCTAGTGTGCCCATTCTCTCTCTCCCTCTATCTGTCTTTCTCTCTGTGTCTGTCTCTCTCAAATAAATAAATAAATAATGCACAAAAAAATTAAAAAAAAAAAATAACAAAGTCCTGGGATTTGAGCTGGCAAAAGGCTGATTAGATAGGACTATATGTCCCGGGACTCACAGGAGTTTGACCAGGCCATGTTACCAAATTCGGATCAAGGGAGTGTATACAGAAATTGTATGTGAAGCTTCTGTAGCATATTGTTAAAGGGCAAACATAGCTTCCTTTTTGTCCTTTCTTTTTCTCTATTTATTATTTCATGAAGACAAGATGCTGGAGTACCAGTAGCCCTAAGGGCCACACTTGAGGGACTGATGAGCAGAAAGAAGGGTCCAGGCTGGAGAGATGGCTTAGCAGTTAAGGTGCTTGCCTGCAAAGCCAAAGGATCCAGATTCAATTCCCCAGGACCCACGTTAGCCAGATGCACAAGGGTGCGCACGCCTCTAGAGTTCATTTGCAGTGGCTGGAGGCCTTGGCGCGCCCATTCTCTCTCTCTCTCCCACTTTCTCTGTCAAATAAAAAATAAAACTATTTTTTTAAAAAAGAAAAAAGAAATGTTAGAAGGGTCCTGTGTCTCGGAAGGGTTTATTAAATTGTCATATTAGCCCTGGACTACAACTCTCTGAAGATTTCTTGAAAGCATGAACTAAAAGACAGAGCCATAAAGGCCCAGCATGATGCATTCGAGTAAGCTCCCACACATGGTCACTGCAGTACCTGAGAAGGCCAGCACGTTTCTCCTGACCACAGCCCTTTCCACATCCACAACTGTCCCGGCACATACTTCCTTTGCTTTATAGCTCTGCTCTCTACCTCTGGAGCCTCGAGCACAGTAACTGGCCTTGTTCTGTTTGACAGGCGTAGTAGACAGCTTCGGGGGTTGGGATGAACCTCCAGACCAGACACAGTTTATGGGAGGAAGAAGGGATTGATTTGACACTTACAGATCCAGGGGAAGTTTTGCAATAGCAGAAGCAGCTGGCCTGTGTTCACAGATCCAAGCAGAGAGAAAAACCACCAACCAAAAAAACCAGCAAGCACACTTAGGAACTCCAGGCAGAGCTCAAGCATCTTGCATATCTTTAGGCTGGAATTCCAAATCCATCTCACATGTCAGAAATGGAGCCTCGCTAGTCTGCCCACTGTGATACCTCCTCCAGCCAGGTGGCTATAGGTCCAAATCATAAGCTTTTAAAAAATTTTTTTAATTTATTTATATTTGAGAGCAACAGACATAGAGAGAAAGAGGCAGATAGAGAGACAGAATGGGCGCGCCAGGGCCTCCAGCCACTGCAAATGAACTCCAGATGTGCGCCCCCTTGTGCATTTGGCTAACGTGGGTCCTGGGGAATTGAGCCTCGAACCGGGATCCTTAGGCTTCACAGGCAAGCACTTAACTGCTAAGCCATCTCTCCAGCCCCAAATCATAAGCTTTTAATAAACTCCTGAATCTACTGTGGGACATCTGTTTAAACTACCATAGCAGGAAGCCTGGGCGTCAATATAGGGAGCTTGGTATGTATTCTCTCCTCAGAAAATTGTGAGTCCTTAGAAGCAGAGGACTTATATGTCTCTCTATTTCTTTGGATCCAAAATACTTCCCAGGATTCAGCATCCATTCACAACTTGTTTCTTTCTTTATATATATACTACATATATATAATTATATATATATTAAGATATATATTAATTTTTATATAATATATATATAATTTTATATATAAATATATATGTAACTCATTTATTTATTTTATTCATTTGAGAGAGAGAATGAGAATGGGCAACAGGGCCTTCAGACTCCGTAAGCAAACTCCAGATGCATGTGCCCCCCTGTGTATCTGACTTACATGGGTCCTGGGGAGTCGAACCTGAGTCCTTTGGTTTTGCGGGTAAATGCCTTAACCACTAAGCCATTTCTCCAGTTTCCTTTTTAAAAAAAATTTTTATTATTAACAACTTCCATAATTGTAAATATCCCATAGTAATTCCCTCTCTCCTCCCACTTTCCCCTTTGAAACTCCACTCTCCATCATATCCCTTCCCCCTCTCCATGAGTCTCTCTTTTATTTTTATGTCATCATCTTTTCCTCCTCTTATGATGGTCTTGTGTAGGTAGTGTCAGGCACCTGGAGGTCATGGATATCCATGCTATTCTGTGTCTGGAGGAGCACGTTGTAAGGAGTCCTACCCTTCCTTTGGCTCTTACATTCGTTCTTAATGGGTACAGGAGCACATCCCTTCTCGGTATCTGAACCCACCATCAACCTTGACCCCCCCCCACACCCAATGGAAGCATCTCAGTGATGGGTCCACACATGATCAACCGAAGCACGTTTTGTTGGCTGTCTAGCATGTGCAGATGCCGGCACTGTGGACAGCAGAGCCCACGTGTACAATATGGCCGCGCTCATGACACCCACCGTGTCCTTCAGGAAGCAAGCTGCACATACATGAGGCATCAGTTGAGTCATAACATGGAAGACACGGAGGAAGTTATAATGACATGTGGTTACACACATGGCTACAAGCTAACAGGTTTCTGGGCATATCTGTACTTGTAGGTATGTGAGTGCATAAGGAGGAAATGGGTGGCTGGGCATGGTGGCGCACGCCTTTGATCCAGCACTTGGGAGGCAGACGTAGGAGGATCGCCATGAGTTCAAGGCCAACCTGAGACTCCACAGTGAATTCCAGGTCAGCCTGGACTAAAATGAAACCCTACCTCGAAAACCAACTAACCAACCAACCAAACAAACAACAAAAGGAAGTAGATGGTTTCATGTGTTTCTTCTATGCTTGTGCTAACAGTGTACAAACTGTAATATTGCGCTAATATCTGTGACTACTTCTTTGTGTATAAACCTTACAACAGTGTGCTAATATGTAAAATATAACTATGTGACTCTGTGTATCCGTGTATCTGTGTTTCCCACTGCCTACATATGCTTCTCCCCGACCCCAGAAACTGATTACATATATTTTTATTTTGCTTTTTTTCCCCCTGGAAATTGATTATATATATATTTTTCTTTTGACATAGTTATGTGCAAACCCATCTATTTTCAAGACAGCCTGTAGGAAGGGGTAAGGGTGTAGGAAGGGAAACAGCAGTGGCATTTTAATTAGGAAACCTAGGAAGTGAAATAATGGGTGGAATTGGAATGTGTGGGTCTGTGCTGGGTTAATCTCTATGTAACTGGTCCTTAAACCAGGCTGGTTATTGTAACTCTTTCTTGTCCTTCCTCAACGTGACTGAACGGTCTGGCATGTTTCCCATCTAGAACACACCTTCCTGAGAAGCATCTTACCCGTGCCATCCCTTCTCTATTTTGAGCTCCTGGTGACTCTATTTTGTTTCTTTTTATCCTCACTCCTACTCAGTTCTTCACATGCACAGCTGGTTTCTCCTTAGTGACATCAGATAGAAGAGAATAAATTCTAGTTTATTAATCATTTCTAAATCTCAGTAATTCTGTTTGAATAAAAGCGTATTAGGAGCTGGAGAGATGGCTTGGTGGTTCACTTGCCAGCAAAGCCTAAGGATTCATGTTCGATTTCACAAGACCCACGTAAGCCAGATGCACATGGTAGCACAAGTGTCTAGAGTTCATTTGCAGTAGCTGGAGGCCCTGGCATGCCCATTCTCTTTCTCTCTCTCTCAAATAAATAAATAAAAATAAAAAAATTTAAAGTGTGTTAGAATTGTAGAAATCTAGAAAACGAATTATTACACATCATAGTTGATCTACTCAATGTAAAAACCTGAACCTGACGACATATAACCCCAAACATCCTCTGAAGGGGAGTTGGTTGTTGCTTAGTTTTAATTTTAAAAAGGTTGAATAAAAAGGCTTAACAAAAAGGTTACTTAGTTTAAATAAATAACAAGAATGATTTATTTATTTGCAAGGAGAGAGAGAAGGAATATGGGAGCAATCAAACTCCAGATGCATGCACTGCTCTCTACATCTGGCCTTACATGGGCACTGGGCAATCAAACCAGGCCATCAGGCTTTGTAATAAAGCGCATCTGAACTCTGAGCCATCTCTCCAGTCCCAAAAGGTGCTTTTCATTGTTGTTGTTTTGTTTTGCTTTTGTTTTTCAAGGTAGGGTTTCACTCTAGCCCAGGCTGACCTGAAATTCACTATGTAGTCGCAGGATGGCCTCGAACTCATGGTGATCCTCCTACCTCTGCCTCCCAAGTGCTGGGATTAAAGGCGTGCGCCTCCATGCCAGACTTCCAAGAGGAGTTTTTTTAAATACACCTCCGTGTGGCACGCCAGCCTGACTTCCCAACCTTCTCCATTGCTGGGAGTCAGACACCCCACCTACAAGTATACACAACAAACTCTCCCGATGGGAAAGGTCTCCCCACATACCTCTGGAAAGAGCCAATGTCAGCAGTACTCATTCTAATGAAATCCTCAAGGTCCATACTTGACCTGTAATGTTTTTGTTTGTTTTTTTATATATTTTTTTTCCATTGATGATGGAAGAAGCTGGCTCATGCCAGAGGGCACAGCAGAGAGATACCACCTAATAGCCAGAGGCCAACTGCTTCCCTCCACACACCTACTAGGGCTGGTCTACAAGATCTGTCCCCAGTGTTACCTCCTCTAGCAGGCTGCTGGAGACTTAAGTAGGAAGCTTAACCTTAATCAAAAATCCCTAAGACTGCTTACTGGATGTGGTGGTGCACGCCTTTAATTCCAGCACGCAGGAGGCAGAGGTCGGAGGATCAATGTGAGTTTGAGGCCAGCCTGGGAGAACAGAGTGAGTTCCAGGTCACCCTGTGCTACAGTGAAAACCTACCTTGAAAAAGCAAGGGGGAAAAAAAATCCCTATGGGTGGCATACATTCAAACCACTAGAAAGCTTTGAGAAATTACTGGTGGCTAGAATGTCCTCTGAATTTGTATCTTGATCACTGAAATTTCATATCAGTTGTGCCTTGGTTAAGATTCTAATTTAAGACGAGAGAGATGGCTCAGCAGTTAAGGTTCAAGATTCTAATTTACTAACCTAGTACAACTCCCAAATTTATAACTTCAGCCAAAGTTTCTCTCCTAAATTCTCTGTTGGAGATTCATCTGCTTGAATGATAGTTCCACTCGGCTGTCCCAAAGCAAAGTTATTTTTTTTTTTGCTCCACTTTCCCACCTCAGCAAAAAAGTAGTCACATCTTCCACCACCATAAACACAGCTAAATACGTCATCTTTGCTGTTTCTCACTCTGCCCTCCACTTACTTCAAGAACAAATGTCACCAGTGCCACCGGCTTCCTTCACAGAACCGTCCCACTTTCTAATTCTATGCTTATACACATGTTTTATATCATTTAAATTCCAGGAGCAAAGGGACTATGTCTGGTTTTCCCTTCCCAAGTATCCACCCCCAATGCCACCAGACATCCTGGTATACACAGGAACCCAGCACATATTTGCTAAATAAAATGAAAAAAAAAAAAAAAAGAGCCCAGATGCCATTTTGTTATGAAATGCCTTTGGTAAAAGGGGAAAGCTAGCTGTGAACTGAAGAGACATCAAAATGTGAGATGTGGGCTGGAGAGATGGCTTAGTGGTTAAGCGCTTGCCTGTGAAGTCTAAGGACCCCGGTTCGAGGCTCGGTTCCCCAGGTCCCACGTTAGCCAGATGCACAAGGGGGCGCACGCGTCTGGAGTTCGTTTGCAGTGGCTGGAAGCCCTGGCACGCCCATTCTCTCTCTTTCTCTGCCTCTTACTCTCTCTCTCTCTCTAATAAATAAATAAAAATGAACAAAAAAACTTAAAAAAAAGTATGAGATGCCTTTGGTTCAGGGTTAGGATGGGGCTTCCCCACACCCGGGGCCCACTTGCCTCCTTAAATATCTGGTCCTCCTGTCGCAAGCGCCTTTGCTCCACCTGGCGCCGCCCGCTCTCTTCGGCCTCCCGCATGCGCCGCTGGCGCTCGGCCAGCATGGCGAAGGCGTGGACCCTCCTCTCCTCCTGCAGCCTCACCAGCTCTTTGGACAGGAAGTCAAACATGTCCGCCAGCGCCTTTCCTTCCACTCCAGCCAAATGGCCTTCTATCAGTGACACCTTAAAAACAGCGACAACTCTTAAGGGTATGGATTCCACTGTGAATGGTAAGCATTAGAAGCATTGGATTAAGCTGCTGTACAGATGCAGTTAGTTTTTCTTGGGAATGCTATGTCTAAATGGAAAACATGATGTGAGAAAGTGGACTGGCCCATCAGTCACTGACACATCCCAGTTCTCAAGTCACAAAGAGCACTTAGCAAAACATTGCTCTTAGCAACCACACACAATGTATTTTTCTTTCGTTTTTATGCAGAAGGCCAAGTGTCAAAACTCACTACAAACTCTCTCACACACAAACACTTGAAAAAGTAAAAGGCCTGTCTGATGGGCTTGCCTCAAAAAAATTAAAAAGTGGATCAGAAGGCCAGGTATGGTGGTACATGCTTTTAATCCCAGCACTTGGGAGGCAGAGGCAGAACTGCTGTGAGTTCAAGACTAGCCTGAGGACTACAGAGCAAGTTCCAGGTCAGCCTGGGCTAGAAGACCCCAACTTAACAAAAATAATAATAAAAAAAAACACAGCCGGGTGTGGTGGCACACACCTTTAATCCCAGCACGTGGGAGGCAGAGGTAGGAGGATCACCATGGGTTCAAGGCCACCCTGAGATTACACAGTGAATTCTAGGTCAACCTGGGCTAGAGCGAGATCCTACCTTGAAAAACAAAAACAAAAGCAAAAAAAAAACAGGGCTTCTAGTTTGGGCTGGAAAGATGGCTCCGCAGTTATGATGGCTTAGCGGTTGAGGAGTTTGCCTGAAAAGCCAAAGCACCCAGGTTCGATTCCCCAGGACCCACGTTAGCCAGATGCACAAGGGGGCGCACACATTTGGAGTTTGTTTGCAGTAGCTGGAGGCCCTGGCGCACCCATTCTCTCTCTCTCTCTCTCTTCCTCTTTCTTTGTCAAATAAATAAATAATAAAATATTTTAAAAAATAACAGGGGGGAAATGATTTTCCCAAAAGCAGAAAAGACCACCACGTTCAGTGGTGTAGGAAGGACACAGCCCTGTTGGAATGGCAGACCGCAGCAGGACGTGGGCCGGAGTGCGGGGCCGTGGGCATTTGTTCCCTCTCATCCTTTCCTCTGGTGTCGGCGCAGACGTGCGCGGAAGGAAGCAGACCTTGTGCTCGTGCAAGTTCCTCTGCCTCTGCAGGGCCAGCGTCACTTGCTTCTCTGCTTTCTTCACCAGCTTATCGTCTTCCTGCAGCGCGTGGCTGGTGCGCAGCTCCTGGATCAACTCCAGTCGCTTCTCCTTCCCTTCAAACATCTGTGGCAAATCAAATCAAGAGATGGCTTAGTGGTTAAGGCCCTTGCCGGCATAAGCCAAAGGACTCAGGTTCGATTCCCCAGTGCTCACGCAAAGCCAGTTGCACAAGGTAGCGCATGCACCTGGAGTTCGTTTGCAGTGGCTGAAGGCCTTGTGTGACATTTTCTCTCTCTCTCTCTCTGTGTCCCACTCTCCCCCTCAAATAAATAAGACTAGCCTGTTACCATGCCTTTGTGCCCAGACTAGGCCCATTTACCATCCCTTCATGCCAAGACCAGGAGCCACAGACAGCGACCCGTGGGCATCTGTGACCAGCGAGCCCGTCCCTCCTTTGGGACTAGGAGCAGGTGGCTTCCAGTGGCAGAATTCAGCCCCCTTGGCCTCCGCTGGGGGCGCAAGTAGGGAAGGGGCTCAGTGTTCAGGGAGCTGTGTGTCAGCTTCCGAAGACGTCTCAAAGTCGCCAACTACAGGCAACATAGTAAGGAACTAGAACCTTCCCCCAAATTCACGTGCTCCTTCCCCCAGGAGCCTGGGACAACCCTACCCATGGCCCTGTGATCTTTCTAGTGAAGGAGCCCTGGTTACACATTGTGCTGTCTGAACTGAACTGGGTTTCTCCTGGGGAGTATTCAGAGGAGAGGTAAGGCCAGGGCAAAGCACAGGGGGGGGGGAGGTGGGGGGCTGAACTTACTTGCCACAGTGGAGTCTCTTAAGAACTACAGCTTGGGAGGCAGAGGTAGGAGGATCACTATGAGTTCGAGGCCACCCTGAGACTACATAGTGAATTCCAGGTCAGCCTGGGCTAGAGTGAGACCTAACTTTGAAAAAAAATTAAAAAAAAAAAAACTACTACAGCTTTCGGGGTCCAGGGAAGACAGGAAATGGGGGCTTTATGTCAGCCCAGTTTGTAAGTGAAGTGGGTCTGCTATAGCAGCGGAGATCGTCTGACAGAGCTTCAGTAAGGAGGACAGGCACTGAATTTGCTGGTGGGATGACTCGCCCAGAGCATGAGGTTCCCAGTAGGAAGAAAACCGAGATGGCAGCTGCAGAACACAGAATATGTACGGGAACATACAGGAGGGGCTCACACCGCAGCTGCTGTTATTAGCTATTGCATAAGGAATCCAGGTATTGTTAGCTACGTGCAGACTTACATAACTATTATGACTGATGTAAAATGAGGGAATGCACTTGCTTTGTAATGCTACAACAGTCAAAATTCAGGTGAAGCTGGGCGTAGTGGCGCACGCCTTTAATCCCAGCACTCGGGAGGCAGAGGTAGGAGGATTGCCGAGAGTTCGAGGCCACCCTGAGACTACATAGTGAATTCCAGGTCAGCCTGGGCTAGAGTGAGACCCTACCTCTATAAACAAACAAACAACAACAACAACAAAAAAAAAATCAGGTGAG
Source organism: Jaculus jaculus (assembly GCF_020740685.1). Taxonomy (NCBI): domain Eukaryota; kingdom Metazoa; phylum Chordata; class Mammalia; order Rodentia; family Dipodidae; genus Jaculus; species Jaculus jaculus. The sequence continues at coordinate 162,171,978 of NC_059105.1, forward strand.
AAAATGTGAGGAGTTAGGGGTTCTAAGGAAGAAAGGGAAGTCTACAGTGGTTGAGGCACAGCTGTGGCGAGCAGCAGACAGGTGGCTCCTCTGTCCTCTCTCCCCGCTTGGCCTTGTGTGGCCCCCTGAACAAAGACAGCATGAGCTCCCCGCTAAGCTGAAGAGGGCGGCAAGGGGACTGATTTACCCTGGAATCAAGCACGAGCATTCTAGGGAACCGAGTCTCAAAGGAGAAACGCGGGGCCCGTGGCTGAACCTACGCACCATATTCTGCACGGCTCTGCCCCGTATTAATTTTTGCAAGTAGGTCACGGCCATTTCTATTTCTCCTTCCTCCTGGAAGAACATGGGGAGAACAAAGCAGCTTGAGGACAGCAGGAATCTGAGCATCAAAGATTTTTTTTTTAAGACTTATTTGAAACAAAAGAGACTGTGGGTATGAAGAGATGGCTTAGCGGTTAAGGTGCTTGCCTGTGAAGTCTAAGGACTCAAGTTCAACTCTGCAGGTCCCATATCAGCCAGAGGCACAAGGTGACACAAGCATACAAGGTCACACATGCACACAAGGGGGCACACGTGTCTAGAGTTTGACCGCAATGGCTGGAGGCCCTAGCACACCAATTCTCTCTCTTCCTCTCATTTTCTTGCATAAAAAAGAGACTGTGCTATGCCAAAAAAAGTTTCAGGAGAAATAAGACATGGTCTCTGCCATCACTGATCATATAGTATTTTATTTTATTAATTTTTTGTTTATTTATTTATTTATTTGAGAGAGAGAAAGAGACAGAGAGAGAGAGAATGGGTGGGCCAGGGCTTCCAGCCTCTGCAAATGAACTCCAGATGCGTGTGTGTGACCCCTTGTGTATTTGGCTAATATGGGTCTGGGGGAGCCTCGAACCTGGGTCCTTAGGCTTCACAGGCAAGCGCTTAAGTGCTAAGCCATCACTGACCATATAGTATTTTAAATATCATTAATTATTTCATTAAAGTACATAATTTTCTGTTGGATGTGGTGGCGCACGCCATCCTAGCACTCGGGAGGCAGAGCTAGGAGGATCACTGTCAATGTGAGGCCACCCTAAGACTACATAGTGAATTTCAGGTCAGTCTGGACTAGAGGGAGACCTTACCTCAAAAAAAAAGGCAAAAATAATTCATACTTTTTATTATGAATAACACATCATTACCAGAAGGGGGAAAGGACTGCCATGCTATTCTTACAAATAATATCATTTCCAGGAAAATCTTTCTTGAATGAGCAAATAGAGCTTATAATATCCTTTGAACAGTCGCACTTTCATGTTTGATTGTGAGCAATGAAGAATATAGCTAGGGTAGGGTGCTTCTCACAAGATTCAACGAAACTGGTAAAATTCAAATGTACTGGATAAGATTGGTTCACTATCTACAAAAATAATTAAAAAATTTTTTATTAAGAATATACTTTGGGCTGGAGAGATGGCTCAGCGGTTAAGCGCTTGCCTGTGAAGCCTAAGGACCCCGGTTCGAGGCTCGGTTCCCCAGGTCCCACGTTAGCCAGATGCACAAGGGGGCGCACGTGTCTGGAGTTTGTTTGCAGTGGCTGGAAGCCCTGGCGCACCCATTCTCTCTCTCCCCCTCCATCTGTCTTTCTCTCTGTGTCTGTTGCTCTCAAATAAATAAATAAAAAATGAACAAAAAAAAATTTAAAAAAAAGAAAAAAAGAATATACTTTGTGGGCCAGGAGTGGTGGCGCACACCTTTAATCCCAGCACTTGGGAGGCAAAGGTAGGAGGATCGCCGCTGAGTTTGAGGCCACCCTGAGACTCCATAGTGAATTCCAGGTCAGCCTGGGCTAGAGTGAGACCCTTCCTCAGAAAACCAAAAAAAAAAAAAAAAAAGGAATATACTTTGTGGGCTGAAGAGATGGCCTAGCAGTTAAGGTGCTTGCATGTTAAACCTCAGGACCCCAGATTCATTTCTCCAGATCCCACGTAAGTCAGATGTGCAAGGTGGCACATGCGTCTGGAGTTTGTTTGCAGTGACTACCAGCCCTGGTGCGCCCATTCTCTCTGTCTCTCTTCCCTTTCTCTCTCTCTGCTTGCAAACAAATAAAAATATTTATGAAAAGGAAAAAAAAATCCCCACATAGCCATGGCTGGCCTCAAACTCATGAACCTCTTAGTTGGGCTTCCCTAGTGCTGGGATTACAGACATGCGCCACCACACTTGGCACACGTGCTTTATTTGGCATACCTGAAGATCACCTTGTGATGACTATTTTCCATAGGAAAACTTCTCATTCATGCTTCATGTTTTTGTTCTTGAGGGTTTTGTTTTTGTTTTGTGTGTGTGTGTGTGTGCGTGTGTGTGATGGTTGAGACTTAGAAATAAGAAGTCAATTTTCAATCAGAATTTGAGAAATTAATGCTCCAAATACACTTGCTTCCCACCCAAACTATGCAAAGAATGAACTGAGCACGATACTAATCTTAGTGTCTCAAAGGACAGTTGCATACTTACATAGGAGCTCATTTCCAAGGTTGGAGTTGGAATTCGGGCCTGCGGGAGCGGCTTGCTCTGAAGGAAACGCAGGGGTTTCTTTGGCTCTGGAACCTTATTCTTCCTGTCCAGCAGAACCTGAAATAACACCAACTGACGTCAGCTCTGACTGTCTCACTCTCCTCCAGTTCCAGGCCGTGGATGACGGACAGAATATCCATGAGGAACAACATCTCTAGGACTGCCAGTCTGAGACGGTCTCAACGAGGGTGCATCACTTCCTTCGATGCTACGACACTCCCAAGGATACAAGAGCCACAGAGTAAACATGGCATGCGTGTGTAGTGTACTAATCACAGGTTTGTGGGATTTCATTTAAAAATATATATATATATTTTATTATTTATTTATTTGAAAAAGAAAGACTGGGCGTGGTGGTGCACAGCTTTAATCCCAGCACTCGGAAGACAGAGGTAGAAGGATTGTCGTAAGTTCGAGGCCTGGGCTAGAGCAAGACGGTACCTTGAGAAAAAGGAGAGAGAGAGAAACATGCAGAGAGAAGGGGGAGGAGAGAATGGGCACATCAGGGCCTCTGGCCACTGCAAACAAATTCCAGTCGTATGCGCCACCTTGTGCATCTGGTTTATGTGGGTCCTGAGGAATTGAACCAGGATCCTTAGGCTTCACAGGCAAACACCTTAACCAGTAAGCCATCTCTCTAGACCCAGATCTCAGTTTTAAAGTGTTCTGTCCTGTGTGCACAAGCAAAACCTATAACTCCTACTTTTCCATAGTTCTTATTTCTTTTTTTTTTTTTTTTTTTTGCTTTAGATGACTATAGGAGCAATCAGAAATCTTTCTGTGTTGCAAATGTTTTATTGTTACAGAGGAACTGAGGAACATAAGTGGCAATATTGATCAAAACCTTCAATGAGCCCACATTCTGGCCCCGCGATTCTGTGTCCAGATGCGTTCGCACTTGAACCCAACTGTATAAAGAAGTTCTTCACTGCTGCACTGGCTTGAATACTAAAAATTTATAAACAGGGCTGGGAAAATGGCTTAGCAGATAAGGCATTTGCCTACGGAACCTAAGGGCCCTGGTTCAATTCCCCAGGACCCACGTACACCAGGTGCTCAAGGGGGTATATGCGTCTGGAGTTCATCTGCAGTGGCTGGAGGCCCTGGTGTACCCATTCTCTCTAACTGCCTCTTTCTCTCAAATAAATAAAGTAATTAATTATTACCAAAAAATAACAAAACAAAACAAAACAAAAAAACAAACAAGGGCTGGGAAGATGGCAAAAAACGAAAGAAAAATGTCCATAATCTAATAGTGTTTTTTGGTCCACACAGTATTCAGGACACGTATATATCAGGACAGGAGATGGAGATAAGGTGGGAGGAATATGTAACTGTTATCAAGGCTCTGTTTCTCAGGTTGAATTTGGGTTCTCGTGGACTTTTGTGGAACAAATGAAGCATGCAGGGTCATGGTAGGAGCGTGTCCTAAGCCAGGTTTCGGAAGTGTGGCTCCAGGCCTGCAGCACCACCTGGAAACTGCCGATTTCCAGCAGATTTTCTGGGAGTGGGGTCCTGCAGCATGCTTTTTAAATAAGCTTTCTGTGTGGTCCTGACGCTTGGTGAAGTTTGACAGACCTCAAACCGCGGTTTAGTTAGCAGAGGTAGGAGGACTGCTGTAAGATCAAGGCCCACATAGGACTACAGAGTGAGTTCTAGGTCAGCCTGGCCTAGAGTGAGACCTCATCTCTTAAAAAAGAAAGAGGGAAGGAAGGAGGGAGGGAAGGAAAGAAAGAATGAGAAAGACAGGAAGGAAGGAAAGAAGGAAGGAAGGAAGGAAGGAAGGAAGGAAGGAAGGAAGGAAGGAAGGAAGGAAACTATTCCAGATGCTTGTACCACCTAGTGGGCACGTGCCACCTTGTGTTTGCCTCACCTTGTGTGTCTGGCTTACGTGGTGTCTGCAGAGTCGAACATGAGTCCTTAGGGTTTGCAGGCAAGTGCCTTAACTGCTAAGCCATCTCTCCAGCCCCCAAGTACTTCTTAATACTAGAATACACATCCAAGGTTGAAAGCAGGCTCAGAAAGTAACAGGACATCTACAGACTTGGAAATCATGCTGCAGTTTGAAGCGAGGAGGGACAGCGCGTTAGCCCAGCACACAGTGGCTGACTTCCAGGAGAGGAGCGCCTGGCCGGGAGAAAGCTGTGTGTCAGGCCCGTGGACAGCACGGCCCGGGACAAAGGTCGTGCGGGGAGGGCGGCCCTGCTGTGCAGCAGCGGCACGTAGTCTGGCATCGCCACGGTACCTTATGGACCTCTGCCAATTCGTAGTCCATCCTTGCTTCCCTCTTCAGAAAACCAGCTTTGGTGGTCATGACTTTTGGTTTGGGAGGCTTGATTCTCGGTTGTGTCACAAAATCGGGGAGACATGACTCGAGTTCCACTAATCCTGTGGGAAGGAAGCGCAAGCTTTTCAGTACGCAGCTCTTCCACTTAACATATATGAGCAGTTGACCATCAATTGTAGTAGCTGTTCGCCGAGTGTTTTCACTGGGGTTGTTGGTTCAGGTGTAACTGATGTAGAACAATGAACTGTCCCTGAGAGGAACCGATCTTGACTTTTCCAGGCACCTTTCTGTGTAACTGATTTAGGTTCTCAGCAACCTGGGATGTAAGGTGAGAAATGCACAATAAAAAAACATGCACTGTGGGCTGGAGAGATGGTTTAGCGGTTAAGCGCTTGCCTGTGAAGCCTAAGGACCCCGGTTCGAGGCTCGATTCCTCAAGACCCACGTTAGGCAGATGCACAAGGGGGCGCACACGTCTGGAGTTCGTTTGCAGTGGCTGGAGGCCCTGGCGCGCCCATTCCCTCTCTCTCTCTCTCCCTCTTTCTCTCTCTCTGTCACTCTCAAATAAATTTAAAAAAAATCATCCACTGTGAGCAGGGTGTGGTGGCGCATGCCTTTAATCCCAGCACTCGGGAGGCAGAGGTAGGAGGACTGCCGTGAGTTTGAGGCCACCCTGAGACTGCATAGTGAATTCCAGGTCAGCCTGGACTAGAGCAAGACCCTACCTCAAACAGCAACAACAAAAAATGCACTATGAAAAGTAACAGTCAGCAGAACATCAGTGATCCTGTGACACACAGGGCCACCATCCTAAGTGAATGTCACTGAGTCATCTTTTTACTCTGGAGACAGCCAGCCAGAGTTAGAAGTCAAGAGTGTGGCCATCAACTCATGGGCTTGGCCACGTGATGCTTCAGGTTGTGAGATGAAATTTAAATAATTTAAACACACCTCTTGGACTTGATAAAAAACCATATCCTCGGGCTGGAGAGATGGCTTAGTGGTTAAGGCATTTGCCTGCAAAGCCAAAGGACCTTGGTTCAATTCCTCATGACCCATGTTAGCCAGATGCACAAGGTGGCGCATATGTCTAGAGTTCGTTTGCAGTGGCTGGAGGCCCTGGCACACCCATTCTCTCTCTCTCTCTCTCTCTCCCTCTTTCACTCTCTCAAATAAATAAATTAACTAAAAAAAAAAAACATCCTTTCCATGAATTTATTAACTGGTGACCCATTCTCTTGTTACCTAGATTTTTAAAACATTTTTTAAAACATATTTTATTATTTATTTAAGAGAGAAAGAGGCAGACAGAAAGAAAAAGGATGGGCACACCAGAGCCTCCAGCCACTGCAAATGAACTCCAGATGCATGCGCCACCTTGTGCATCTGGCTTACATGGGCCCTAGGGAATCGGACCGAAGTCCTTTGGCTTTGCAGGCAAACGCCTTAACTGCTAGGCCATCTCTCCAGCCCATGTTGCCTAAATTTTTGAAAGTTCTCTAAAGGATGATTTCATTATAAATGTTTTCCTTACTTCATAAACCTGGTATAAAAAAGTTTTGAGGGTATTTTTTTTTTCCAGGAATAAAACTTATTCCTGGAAAAAAGCCTTTATTCGCTCATTTATCTACTTATTTTGAAATGGGTGCCTTGTTATGCTGCTCAGGCTGGCCCCAAACTCAGACTCAAGTGGTCTGCCTGCCTCAGACTTCTTAGCAGCTGGGGCCACAGACGTGTGCTACCCCGTCTAGCTAACATCTTTAAAGGTTCAATAGCTAACTAAATGTACTCTGCCAAATTATGCTAGTGCATTTCTTTTCTTTGTTTAGGTCAGCAACTTTTTTTTGAGGCAAGCCAAACAGTCTGGCCTTTTTTAAAAAATTTATTTTTATTTATTTGAGAGAGAGATACAGAAAATAGGCAGGTAGAGAGAGACAGAATGGGTGCACCAGGGCCTCCAGCCCTGTAAACAAACTCCAGATGCATGTACCCCCTTGTGCATCTGGCTTACGTGGGTCCTGGGGAATTGAACCGAGGTCCTTTGGCTTTGCAGGCAAATGCCTTAACTGCAAAGCCATGCCTCCAGCCCTAGATCAGTAATTTTTATTGTTCTGCATGTGCTTATTGGTGAGCACACAAAACCTGTTCATTTTTTTTTTTTTTTTTGAGGTAGGGTCTCACTCTGGTCCAGGCTGACCTGGAATTAACTCTGTAGTCTCAGGGTGGCCTTGAACTCACGGTGATCCTCCTACCTCTGCCTCCCAAGTGCTGGGATTAAAGGCGTGCGCCACCACGCCCGGCTTCATTATTTAAAAATACATATATTTTGTTTGCTTTTTACTTTGAGTTGATATAGGTGACTCATGTGTCTGAGGAAGCTCCCTTCTGTAACTTTCAACTGTAACCTGCGTACCTTCGTAGGTGTTGAGATAGCGGTTCTTGACCACAAAGTCCTCAGCGTTGTCTGGGAAGCGACCAAGGCGAGCGAGCGGTCCGTAGACCTGAGACGCATAGTCAGAGTAGTCCTTGATGATATCTCTTCTCTCCAGCTTCCCCTCTATGTTCTTCCCCTGCCTCATAATCTTTCTCATTGCTAAAATTAAAAAAAAAAAATCCCTAATTATCCCCCAAATGCGGTTCCCGATTATAAATACGGGCTAGTGAACTGATTCTGCTTTTATTCATCGGGAGGCTACTGAACAGAACGAGTTTCCTGACTCAGCGCGGCCCGGCATACCACTCAACACAGCGCCCTGCCATCTGTGTGGCTCAGAATGCCACGGGACAGGCAGCAGGGGCAGAGGCTGAGTCAGCTAGCATCCTCCGTTGGTTGAAAACTTTTATAAGCTCCGGGCCAATAAACAGTATTGAATAAAAGTTTGCTGGGGGTGGAGAGATGGCTCAGCAGTTAAAGGCACTTGTTTGCAAAGACGGATGACCAGGTTCAATTCCCCAGTGCCCATGTAAAGCCAGATGTCCACAGTGTGCCGATTCTCTCTCTGTCCTCCTCCTCTTTCTCTCTCAAGTAAATAAATATTTTTTAAAAGTTTGTTAAATGACTGAAAGCAGCTCAAAGCAGATGGACAACAGATGCTCGGTACAGAGTTAGAGAAACTTGTCTTCACTATGTGAAAAGTCAGCAGGGCGATTGCTAGCTGCTCTTGGCTGACACCAGGGTGACCAGGGGCCCGGCTTGAGCTTTCAGGCAGGTGTGGCACCTTTGCGGTGCGCTCCTCAGAGGAGTCGGGCTTGCATCCCAACTGCTCTTCTCTGACCTCTCCCTTCACAGCCACCCCTTTGACAGCTCTCCCCAGTGCCCTGTCAGCGGGTATGGGATCACACCACAGCACTGCAAAGTCATGACGCAGGAGGGGAATCACACCACAGCACTGCAAAGTCATGACGCAGGAGGGGAATCACACCACAGCACTGCAAAGTCATGACCCAGGAGGGGAATCACACCACAGCACTGCAAAGTCATGACCCAGGAGGGGAATCACACCACAGCACTGCAAAGTCATGACGCAGGAGGGGAATCACACCACAGCACTGCAAAGGCATCGAACTCTCAGTGATCCTCCTACCTCTGCATCCCAAGTGCTGGGATTAAAGGCATGTGCCACCATGCCTGGCTTGAATTTTTAATGTAGTTATTTTGCACTGAATAAACAGTAAACTGCATAGTCCCTGATTTTATGTATGAAGTGTAAAGGTATAATTATAGCATATATGAATATATATGCAATATGTGTTAGAGAAAGGCAATTAGTTTAAAAAAATGACTGAATTTTCACCTTTGGGGAGCAATTCAAGAAACACACACAGACTCAGCACCAGGCTCTCGATCCAGGGCTTTGGCCCATAGACATGGGATATCCCATAATGTCAGCAACTCGACTACCTACTAGAATATGGTCACTGGGGCCGGGCGTGGTGGCGCACGCCTTTAATCCCAGCACTCGGGAGGCACAGGTAGGAGGATTGCCGAGAGTTCGAGGCCACCCTGAGACTACATAGTGAATTCCAGGCCAGCCTGAGCTAGAGCAAGACCCTACCTCAGAAAACAAAAAAATAAAAAATAAAAAGAATATGGTTACTGGAGTTTCTTAGACAGGGATTTCCTCCAATTTTCCTTCTTTGAAAAACAACTTCTAGCCAGGCATGGTGGTGCATGCCTTTAATCCCAGCACTTGGGAAGCAGAGGTAGGAGGATAGCCATGAGTTCAAGGCTGCCTCGAGACTATGTAGTGAATTCCAGGTCAGCCTGGGCTAGAGTGAGACTCTACTTAAAAAAAAAAAAAAAAGAAAAAAAAAGAAAAAAAAGAAAGAAAAATAACTTCTCCCCCATCCCTTGACGAGCTGACATACCAGAACTTCATCATAGCTAAGTCAGAGGCCCAAAGCCAAGCCCCCGCCCCTTTTCTGGCTGGTCTGGCTGTGCCTTACCTGATACGTGTTTGCGCTGGATATAGGCCACTTTCGCCTCCTTGGCTTCCTGCAGTCTACACCACTGGGCGTTCAAGTGCTTCATGTCCAGCTCAGTTTGGTTCTCTTCGCGCTTCTTCAACAGCTCCTTCAACACCTCCAGGCGTAGCTCCTGCAGTCTTCAGACAAACGACGGAGCGTTAAGACACACGGACGGTGCGGAGAGCGAGGCCACGGCAGGCTCCGTCCCGTGAGCACCACGTGCGTGAGCTCTGTGAAGACCATGGTGACAAACGCACCGAGACGAGGGGCGCACGCAGGAGCAGATCGCTCCCTTTCCACCCACGCGTGCACACGCACGCACACGCATGCACACGCACGCACACGCGCAGCTATGTGGAGGATGAGGAGCAGACGGCAGGCAGCTGGGGCCATGGAACCAGAGATCTGTGGACAACTCGGGGTCTGCCGGAGAGCTAAGTAACCAGGGAAGCGATGAGAACTGGGGGGGGGTGGCATGCCATCTTGGGGATGAGTGTGGCAGTGCCACGCCTGCCACACGGCAGACACTCTTCCGTCTTCCCTTTCCCTTTATGAGCCTGTGCTCGCCTCCACGGCCCCTCAGTGCTCTCCAGGGCTGCCCTGCACTCATGGCCGGTCTTTTGTGAGTGGTGGTGAAATCGGGGCCACGGCCCAGGTGCTTCTTGAGCCACTGCTTCTGTCTACTGACTCTCCTGCTGTCCTTTCAAAATAGTTTTTTAAAAAAAAAATTTTTTTTTTACTTTATTTTTATTTATTTGAGAGAGAGTGGGGGAGAGAGAGAATGGGCGTGCCAGGGCCTCCAGCCACTGCAAACGAACACCGGACATATGCTCCCCCTTGTGCATCTGGCTTACATGCGTCCTAGGGAATCGAACCTGGATCCTTTGGCTTTGCAGGCAAGCGCCTTAACCGCTAAGCCATCTCTCCAGCCCTAAAATATTTTATTTATTTATTTACTTACTTAAGAGAGAGACGGGGGAGGGGCAGACGGCGGTGGGGAGAGAGAATGAGCATGCCTAGGACTCACTCCAGACACATGCACCACGTTGTGCATCTGGCTTCACATGCGTACTAGAAAATCAAACCTAGGTCCTTAGGCTTTGCAGGCAAGCACCTTAACTGCTAAGCCATCTCTGCAGCCCCTCCTACTGTCTTTTGACAGTCTCCAAAACAACTCCTTTGTTTCCCCTAAGAAAGCTCTGCTTGTCCGCAGCCGCCCTCTCTGCTAATGTTTCCTCCTTTGGCGCTCCAGGGACATCTCTCTCCTAACGTGGACTTCCTGCTGTGCGTCACCCTCCTTCTGACCTCTGCTCCACACAGCTGAATGCTGTGCATTGTATTTTATATCATGTATGCACTGTATTTTATATCATGTATGCATACCAGGGGTAGAATGCAGTGGTTTGATTCAGTTGTGCCCCATAAATTTAGGTGTTCTGAATGCTAGTCTCCCCAGCTGTTGGCAATTGGAAATTAAAGCCCCCTGGAGGCAGTGTATTATTGGGGGTGGGCTTATGGGTGTTAGAGCCAGTTTCCCCTTGCCAGCGTTTGGCACACTCTCCTGTTCCTGCTGTCCACCTTATGTTGGCCAGGGGGTGATGTCCACCCTCTGCTCATGCCATCAATTTCCCCTGCCATCATGATCTTCTCCTCAAGTCTGTAAACCAAAATAAACCCTTTTACCCCCCAAAAGCTGTTCTTGGTCAGGTGATTTCTGCCAGCGATGCGAACCTGACTGCAACATATATTTTAAAAAATCGCTGCCAAGCTATGCCAGCAGCAGCCTCACACCTCTGCTGTTCACCACATCCCTTGGTCAGTGCATGACTGAACCATGCTGATCACTGAGCAGCAGTCACACAGTGATGAAACCACCTTGCAACACAGTTCTCAGAACAGATTCCCCATGCGGTGCCAGGTTCAGCTCTCCACCTGACTTTACCTCAGTTTCTCCGACTGCAAAACCGCCCTTTAAGGTTGTTGTGAACATTCATTGAGTTAATGTACACAGAATGCTAGAACGGTTTGCAAACTTGAGTGTGCACCAGAATAATCTGGAAGGCTTGCTATGACAGACTGTGGCGCCCCAGCCTGATTCAGTAGGTCTGAGCTGGGCCCAGAAATATGCACTTCTAAAAAGTCCCCAGGTGACGCCGCTAGCCTGTGGGCTCCGCTCTGGAAGCCACTGGCTTGGAACACGGTCGGGCACAGTCAGCACTCCGTGGGTTTCCATGTCTACAAGGATCTTCATCATTACGGGTGCTGTCATCCGCCAGTGGCTTCACGCCCTCCTTCCACACCCGCCAAGTCACTCATCTCAGCGTTGTGTACGGAGTAGCCCACTGCCTGGGAGCAATTGGTGGGGGCTGGCCTGAAGGCTTCTTCTCCTGTCTGCCTCCCCAGCCCTAGCTGGCCTAAATTGCTCTGCTAGAGTCCAGAAAGTTCCTACTCATTCACACGGGCTTCCCCATCCCACAGCACAGAGCTCACACAGAGGAGGGACTCAAATGCGTTTACTAAAATTGTGTGCAGAAATGGGATGGGGAAAGTTTGCGCCACTTAAGCTGGGGTGCCCGAGCTTGACCCCAGACCACACATAAAAGGCTGGAAGCCAAACTGAAAAAACAAACAAACAAACAAACACGTAAGGGCTGGAGAGATAGCTCAGCAATTAAGGCACCTGCCTGCAATGCCTAACAACTAGAGTTCGATTCCTCAGTACTCCTGTAAACAGCAAGATGTACAAAGTGTAAAAAAATTTAAAAAATTAAAAAAAAAGATGTACAAAGTGATGCATGCATCTGGAGTTTGTTTGTAGTGGTTGGATGCCCTGGCATACCCATTCTCATTATCCCTCTCTCCTCACTCTGTGCTTGCAAATAAATAAAAATAATTTCAGCTGGGTGTGGTGGTGTATGCCTTTAATTCCAGCACTCGGGAAGCAAGGAAGGAGGATCACTGTGAGTTCGGGGACACCCTGAGACTACATGGTGAATTCCAGGTCAGCCTGAGTTAGAGTGAAACCCTACCTCAAAAAAACATATATATATATATATATATTTAAAAGGGGGGACTGGAGAGATGGCTTAGCACTTAAGGTGCTTGCCAGTGAAGCCTAAAGACCCAGGTTTGATTCCCCAGTACCCACATAAGCCTGATGCCCAAAGTGATGCATGTATCTGGAGTTTGTTTACAGTGGCTAGGGAAAGAGGAATAAAGAAAGAATGGGCATGCCAGGTTCTCCTGCCACTGCAAATGAACTCCAGACACAGGGCATCTTGCTTTATGTGGGTCCTGGGGGATCACAAGTGAACCAGAAGGCTTTTAACCACCAATTCTTCTCCCCAGGCTTCGGTTTGAACTTCTACAGACAATGTTAGGTAGGTAGCTTGACATTTGCTTTGCCCCCTTCCCATGGTTTTCTAAAAAGACCACATAATTTGGATTCAGTCATAATTAGAAGGAATTGCTTATTTAAAAAAAGGGGGTGTTGGAGAGATGGCTTAGAAGTTAAGCGCTTCTCTGTGAAGCCTAAGGACCCCAGTTCAAGGCTCGATTCCCCAGGACCCACGTCAGTCAGATACACAAGGGGGCGCACGCGTCTGGAGTTTGTCTACAGTGGCTGGAGGCCCTGGTGCGCCCATTCTCTCTCTCTCTGTCTGTCTGTCGTTCTCAAATAGATAAATAAAAATAAACAAAAAAAAATTACAAAAAGGAGAAAGGAAGGAGGAAACACACACACACGCACGCGCGCACACACACACACACACACACGCCATTCAGCAACAAACAGAGCTGCTCCCTTTGAGGCCCCGTGCTTGTATGTTGGGGACCTGGTCAGCACCGCTGCCTAAGTGAATGACTGCACAGCCTGCGTCCGAGGACAGCCTCGGCAGGGCCCTTCCCTGCTTGCTTGTTGGCGAGTTGTAGTCATTGGTTCTAATGATTTCTTGTCAGTCTACATTAGCAGCAACAACCTCCTCACAAAAAAAGACCTGGCGGGGGTAGGAGGCTCAGGAGGGGGAGGCTGGAGGGATGGCCTAGCGGTTAAGGTGCATGTCTGCAAAGCCTAAGGACCCCATTAGCCAGATGCACAAGGTGGCGCACACGTCTGGAGTTCTTTTGTTTTGTTTTGTTTTGTTGATTTTTTGAGGTAGGGTCTCACTCTAGCCCAGGCTGACCTGCAATTCACTAGGTAGACTCAGGGTGGCCTCGAACTCATGGCGATCCTCCTACCTCTGCCTCCCGAGTGCTGGGATTAAAGGCATGCGCCACCACGCCCGGCACGTCTGGAGTTCCTTGCAGTGGCTAGAAGCCCTGGTGTGCCCATATAAATCTTAAAAAAAAAAAAGACTTCAAGGGCTGGAGCCCATTCCCCCCCCCCCCCTTGCAGGGCTTGGTGGTGCAGGACTTCAATCCCAAGGTTTGGGAGGCAGAGGATAGGAGGGCTGCCTTGAGTTCGATGCCAGCCTGAGACTACACAGTGCGATAGAGCAAGACCCTACCTCAGAGGAAAAAATAAAAAAAAGAGCTCAAGTAAAATGACGTGCAACTTACGAAACGAGCCTCAGCATACTGCTTTCTCATGCTGTCATGTGAGCTCAAGGCTTCACGGGTGAAGTCCACTCTTTGTCTTTGAAACAGGAAGCACCCCACAGTTCAATACAGAACTCGGGTACCCTACGAATCCAGGGACAGGTGACTGAGGACAGGGCTGTTGGTGGGTCCCGGTGGCAGGCCTAGAATATTGGCACTGGGGATGACCCAAGGGGCCGCATGAAAGGTGCTCTGCGGCCGGGCGTGGTGGCGCATGCCTTTAATGCCAGCCCTCGGGTGGCAGAGGTAGGAGGATCACCATGAGTTCGAGGGCACCCTGAGGCTACATAGTGAATTCCAGGTTAGCCTGGGCTAGAGTGAGACCCTGCCTTGGGGAAAAAAAACAAAAATCTGGGATGCTGAGACAGTCTGCATAGATGCTGAAGGAGAGCCCTGGAGCAGCTGCGAGGCCGAACCTCGCACACGGGGGGTGGGGGTGGGGGGTTATTTCTGGAACAGGATACCGAGCTCGCACAGCACAGCGGGAGTGGATGGCTGCTGCTCCAACGTGCTGTCGGCTCGGCTTGAGGAATGCTTTCAAGACCAGGCACGGGGGGGTGGGGACAATGGTCGCAGACTATGTCCACAGGTGACCCCATCCTGTCAGGAGTAACTGGTTGTCCGTAGGACAGTGCACTTACTTCTCGATCTCCTGCTCTCGGAAGGCCCACTCCTTCCTCTCCATGGCATCCATCATCTTCCTCCTCTTCTCAAACTGGGCCGTGTCGCTCAGCTGGGGCAGAGTAGCTTCCCAGCTGCGCTTCTCCCGGGCCCGCTCTATCATCTCCACCTCGGCCTGTCCTGCGGGGAGGCCGCGGCCTGCAGGAGACAGCACAGCGCAGCGACAGAAGCAAACACATATGTCACCAGTGCAGAACTTACTCCTGTCCTCACTCTAAGCTCATGGGTTACGACATGATTCTTTTTTTTTTTTTTTTCTTGTTTTCTTTTTTTTGGTTTTTCTCATTCTGGCTCAAGCTGACCTAGAATTCACTATGTAGTCTCAGGGTGGCCTTGAACTCATGGCGATCCTCCTACCTCTGCCTCCCTAGTGCTGGGATTAAAGGCGTGCACCACCACGCCCAACAACGTGATTCTTTTTGTTTAAAAAAAATTTTTTTTTCAAGGTAAGGTCTCACTCTCCAGCCCAGGCTGACCTGTAATTCACTAGGTGATCTCAGGCTGGCCTTGAACTCACAGTGATCCACCTACCTCTGTCTCCTAAATGCTGGGATTAAAGGCGTGCACCACTATACCCAACTTAAAATAGTTTTAAATATTATATTTGTATTTATTTATTTGTGAGAGAGAGAAAGAATGGGTGCACTAGGGCCTCCAGCCAGTGCAAACAAACTCCAGTGCATGTTCCACCTTATGCATCTGGCTTACATGGGTACTGGAGAACTGAACCTGGGTCCTTGGCCTTCACAGACAAGTCCCTTAACCACTGAGTCATCCCTTCAGTCCTAAATGACACAATTCTATCAGGAAAGACCCCCAAGATGTGCCTCATGGCTTGTATCAGCTGTGCCCGGCACCCTATCTCCTTACTAACTGAGCTGTTAGTTATTTTAAGTTGTACATAAACTGAAAGAGAGTATTTGAAAAATAGTAAACAACCCATGAACAAGTACCCACAGCAAACACAAAAAGGAATTCAGGACTCTTCCAGTCAATCTTAGTATTTTAGACACAGACTTATAGAACTATGACTTAGAATATTAAGTTATATTTCAAGCATTTATAATATGCTATTCAAACTTACTGAGTCCTCAACAATGCATTACCATATAAATACAGTTATTCCCATTTCACAAATGAACAGGTGCTAAAGGTGCAATAGACTGTCCAAGATCAGAGGTGGGAAGAAATGGGACTTTGGGGTTCTTATGTGTTTACGGAATGTTGCGTGCTGTAATCAAGTGTCAATCAGAAAGCAGATCTGGGGCTGGAGAGATGGCTTAGCGGTTAAGCACTTGCCTGTGAAGCCTAAAGACCCCGGTTTGAGGCTCTATTCCCCAGGACCCACGTTAGCCAGATGCACAAAAGGGGCACACGCATCTGGAGTTCGTTTGCAGTGGCTGGAGGCCCTGGCGTACCCATTCTCTCTCTCTCCCTCTTTCTCTCTCTCTCTGTTGCTCTCAAATAAATAAATAAAAATAATTAAAAAAAAGAAAGAAAGAAAGCAGATCTGGCTTAAATGTGACCCAAAAATTCACTACACATGAGTTTTTCTGAATCTTGCTTTCTTTACTCAGATTTGTTTGGGGGACTTAGCTATACTAACATAGAGATCTGGGACTTCATTACAATTTAAGCTTACTTCTCAGGTGACCTTTAGATTTCTTCAATTTTTTTGTTATATTTTTATTCACTTATTTGAGATAGAGTGTGTGAGAGACAGAGTATGGACATGCCAGGACCTCTTGCCACTGTGAACAAACTCCAGATGCATGGGCCACGTTGTGCATCGGGCTTTATGTGGGTGCTGGGGAATTCAACCCAGGCTGGCAAGCTTCGCAAGCAAGCGCCTCTAACCACTGAGCATCTCTCCAGCCCTGCTTCAGTGTCTCAACAAACCCCTGCACTGGCCGCCCTGTGACCATATGTGAGTTTCTCTAGGGTTCTTAGGAGTAGAAAGGCTAGAGTCTATAAGAAAAATCACAAAATATGATCCTTTTTAATTCTGGAAACTGCCAAACTTATCCTCAGTCAGTGTATTTCTGTGCCTGCCTTCTGAGAGTGCTTGATGGCTCCTTCCCCGTGCACAAGTCTCCCACATGGCTTCCTACAGGCCTTACAAATGTTTAGGGGTGCACAGATTATGTATAATTTTTACTTTCACTGACCATGGAGTTTGTAGAAGTCTTACCCTTGTTATTTTTATGTAATTTTGGAGAACAGCATCTCATGTACACAGGGACTGTTGAAGTAGGAATTTGGCTTACAATTATTTGAAGGCATAAGTTATTTGAGGAAGAAATTTTAACCTTAGGGCTGGAGTGATGGCTCGGCAGTTAAAGGCATTCGCTTTCAAGGCTTTTAACTCACTCTTTCTACCTCTCTGTCTCTCTCTCTCTCAAATAAATAAAAATAAGATATTTGAGAAAGACAGGGAGAGAGAAAGGCAGATAGAGAGAAAATGGGTGTGTCAGAGCCTCCAGCTGCTGCAAATGAACTCCAGACATATGCGCTACCTTGTATATCTGGCTTATGTGGGTTCTGGGAAGCTGAACCTTTGGCTTTCAGGCAAGTGCCTTAATTTCTAGGCCATCTTCCCAGCCCTAAAAATGTTTTTAAAGAAAAAAATCAGAAAGAAAAAAAAAATCATAGGGCTTGAGTGATGGCTTAACGGTTAAGGTGTTTGCCTGCAAAGCTTAAGGACCCAGGTTCAATTCTCCACTGCCCACGTAAACCAGATACACAAGGTGGTGGGTACATCTGGAGTTTGTTTGCAGTGGCTTGAGGCCTCGGTGTGTCCCTACTCTGCATTCTTACTTGTAACAATTATGAATGGGCTTTTTTCCAATAATTTTATACTTAGACATTCACTGTCCATAGAGAAAAGGTACTACTCTCTGTATGTTGATTTCATAATCATCTGTCTTGTAGAACTCTCTTCAGAATTCTGATAATTTATTAGGTTTTTAAATTTTTATTTATTGGGCTGGAGGAATGGCTTAGTGGTTAAGGCGTTTGCCTGCAAAGCCAAAGGACCCTGGTTCAATTCCCAGGACCCACGGCAGCCAGATGCACAAGGGGGCGCACGTGTCTGGAATTCGTTTTCAGTGACTGCAGGCCCTGGCATGCCCATTCTCTCTCTCTCCCTCTTTCTCTGTCAAATAAATAAATAAATAAAAATATTTTTAAAATATTTTTTTAAATTTATTTATTTATTTGTAAGCAGAGAGAAGAGAGACAAAGAGAATGGTAGGTATGCCAGGACCTCCAGCCACTGCAATCAAACTCCAGATACATGTGCCACTTTGTGGGTACTGGGGAACTGAACTTCAGTCTTTAGGCTTTGTAGGCAAGCACTTTAACCACTCAGTCATCTCCCTTGCCCCTTTATTTGGTTTTGAAATGAGCACTGTCTACAAATAAAAGTAGTTTTCCTGCTTCTATCTAATCCTCTTAATACTGACCTGGAATTCACTATATAGTCTCAGGGTGGCCTCAAACTCATGGCAATCCTCCTACCTCTGCCTCCCGAGGGCTGAGATTAAAGACATGCGCCACCACACCCAGTTAGCTTTTAAAATATAGTAAAATCTGGGGCTGGAGAGATGGTTCTCTCTCTTTCTCTCTGCTTACAAATTAATAAATATAAATAAAATAAAAGGTAGCAAAATTTGATGGCTGTGTCTTAGATTATTTGCATATTTCCTTCATATATTCGATTGTCCTGCAATTTTCCTTTGTCTTAATCCAATTTCAAATCAAATCTATACTAACTTCATAAAAGAATAAATTAAAATTTTTTTTTTCTGTCTTTGTAGAAGAATTTTCCAAAAGAGAGTTCATGTATTCCTTGCAATCAACTTGGTAATATATGTTTCCTTGTAAAAGAATCTTACTGGCTGGGTGTGGTGGTGGCACACACCTTTAATTTCTTGGGAGGCTGAGGTCAGAGGACTGCTGTGAGTGTGAGGCCAGCCTGGGGCTGCAGAGTGAGTTCCAGGTCAGCCTGGGCTAGAGAGACCCTACTTCCAAAAAAACAGAAATGAGTTAAACACACACACACACACACACACAAGTTTTTAAACATAGGGAAAATATATTTACAATATTTTCTGTTTCTTATGTTATTTACTCTGTGGTTATGCCCTCTTTAAACCTAATATTCTATTTGCATATTTTTGTATGTGTGTAACCAAGTACTTTAGCACTGGGCTACAGCCCTGGCCTCTGTATCTTCTTTTTCTTAGTGCTTCCTTCAAGTAACCTGTAAAACAATTATTTGCTCATTTGCATGACTGTGTGCATGGCTGAAACAGGCCTTACCCCCCCCCACACACACATATTTGTGTTTCGAGACAGGGCCTCACTCTAGCCCAGGCTGACCTGGAATTCATTATGTAGTCTCAGGGTGGTTTCAAAATCACAGCGATCCTCCTACCTCTGCCTCCCAAGTACAGGGATTAAAGGCATGCGCCACCATGTCTGGCCTAAATAAAATATTTTGACAAGGAATATGTTACAGGGCTGGGGAGATGGCTCAGTGGCTAAAAGCACTTGCTTGCAAAGCTTGGTGTCTGAGGTTCAATTCCCTAGTAACCACGTAAAGCCAGATGCACAAAGGGGCCGTGCATCTGAAGTGCCCTCATTCATTTATTCATGCTCTCTCTTTCTCAATCTCTCTCTCCTTGCAAATAAATAAATAAAAATACTTTTTACAAAGTGTGTACTACAAGATATCATTCTGGTAATTTTCCTTTGTGAACAACTTAGCTTTTCTCTCTGATAGTTTTTGTGGGTTGTTTTTTTCCCCTCTCTTTTTTCTTGATACTCAATGGAATTTTCCTTTAGAAGGGCTCATGTTTTTCTTCTGTTCAGGTAAATTCTTAGCCATTGTCGTCTCTTACATCATTTCTCTACACGTTCCCTCTATCATCACTATCTGGAGCTATAGCCCTAGCCCACATGACTGGTTTTCTTTTCTCTTGCCTGTCTATTTTGCATAATGGAATTATTTTCCATTTTTCATATATCTGTTGACATGTCTTCTTTTGAGAAATGTCTATTTGGGGCTTTGTTCATTTCTGAACAGGTTATGTTTTCTTGTTATTGACTAGTTTGAGTTTCTTGTATACTTTGGAGACCAGCAATTTGTCCACTTTTTTTTTTTTTTTTTTGAGTTAGGGTCTCGCTCTAGCCCAGGCTGACCGGGAATTCACTACATAGTAACAGGGTGGCCTTGAAATCATGGCGACCTCTGCCTCCCAAGTGCTGGGATTAAAGGTGTGTGTCACCACACCCAGCTCTGGCCACTGTCTTATGTACAAATGTTTTCTCTTGATTTGTGGGTTATCTGTCCACTCTACAAACCAGAACTGCCTAGGCCTATGTCATTTCTAGAAACTTGGTAGCACGTGTGGTTATCAGCACTGCCATGTACAATATTCAACAAGAATTACCAACTCACCCCAAGTCAGTGTGGCCAGGGTCAAGAGCTCAGGAACGGTGTCCTGACAGACCACGTACTCCGGAGAGTACGGGTCTGTTTGAACATCAGCATCCCGGTAGTCAGTCTGAGTGCCCACGTTAGACTTGGTAGGAATGCTTGCACGCTTTGTCGAAGCAGGAGAGAAAATAAATGGTTCTACCCTAGAAGAGGAAAATTAGTTTAAAAGTTGAAAGTTGAAGTAATCATTTAAAATCCTATTTGCTGGAGACTGGTTACAGGTGCTTGCTTGCAAAGCCTGTTAGACTGAGGTCTATTCCCTAGCCACACATGTAAATCCAAACTATCATTTGTTTACAGTGGCGAGAAACCCCAGTGCACCTGCACATGTTCACACAAAACATCCAAACTAACTGATGAGTGAATGAAAACACGATATAATCCCCTAAAGAAAAATCTTTGAGCTTCATGAAATACATTTCTCCTTTTAATGTTGAAAGGAACAAAGGTAAGACTCCAGTGTGACTAGGGTTATGTCCCAAATCTCAAAAGAACTGCCTTGTTAGTCTCTTATCTGCCAAGAATGGAAACAAAAATAAATATCTTGCTGTACTTACAAAAGTGTCTATCTGTGCTGGGCATGGTGGTATATACCTTTAATCCCAGTGCTTGGGAGGCAAAGGCAGGAGGATCACCATGAGTTCAAGGCCACCCTGAGACTAGTGAATTCCAGGTCAGCCTGTGCAGCCTATCATGGAAAACAAAAGTGTCTATCTGTGGGCTGGAAAGACAGCTCAGTGGTTAAGGTGCTTGCCTGCAAAGCCTAATGACCCAAGTTTGATTCCCTAGTGCCCACGTAAAGTCAAATGCACAAAGTGGCACATGCATCTGGAGTCCATTAGCAGCAGCTGGAGGCCCTGGCATGTTCATCCATTCTGTCTCTCTTCTCTCTCTCTGCTTGCAAATAGATAATAATTTTAAAAAACATATTGTTTTAAAAGGTGTCTATCTGGGCTGGAGAGATGGCTCAGCAATTAAGGTGCTTGCCTGCAAAGTCTAAGGACCAGATTTGATTCCCCAGGACCCAAGTAAAGCCAGATGCACAGGTGGCTCATGTGTCTGGAGTTCGTTTGCAGTGACTAAAGGCCCTGGGACGTCCTTTATCACTATGTACTTCTTTCTCTCTCTCAAATAAATGAATTAATTAAATATTTTTTAAGGTGTCTATCTGTGTGATATTGGGTGAAGTTGCAGTATGAAGCTCTGAAAGGTGGATTTGGAGGTATTGCATCACTCCTCTGAACCTGTTCAGAATCACTACATTCCACGTTCCATTTCCACTGTCAACTATACACCTGACTTAGCTGTTTCTCTGCAGAAATCCAGAAGGAGAGAATGGAAATGAGGCTTTCTGAGCAGGAAACAAGCTTAAGAGCCCCCCACCTCTTTCTGGATGATGACTCAGTAATTAACGCTAGTAATAACTTGGGAACATATGGGAAAGTCACCAAATATCTTGTGCAAAAATTAACTCCAGATCATTTTTGAAGGGACAAGCCCAACAGACTGGCCTTTCTTTTTTATGAGAGACAGCAAGCACGAGAGAGATTGAGAGAGAGAGAGAATCAGCGTGCCAGGACCTCCAGCCACTGCAATTGAACTCCAGAGGCGTGTGCCCCCTTGTGTGCATGTGTGACCTTGCACACATGTTGCCTTGTGCGTCTGGCTTATGTGGGACCTGGGTAGACAAACATAGGTCCTTTGGCTTTGCAGGCAACTGCCTTAATTGCTAAGCTATCTCTAGTCCCAGATCATTTTTAAATTAGTGTAAGCATTAAACTACAAAAACACTAGAAAGAAGTATAAATAGTCAGGAATGGTGGTCCACAACTATAATCTCAGTACGTAGGAAGCAGGCATGTGCCCTAACCGCTGAGCCATCTCTCCAGCCCTCGTTGTAACTTTCTGGCTGCTGGGTCATTCGTGCTTGCTGCTGTTTGGTGTTTGCTGGCTGGTGGTGGTTTCTCTCTCTGTACTTGGGTTTATGAATGGGGGCCAGCTGCTTCTGCCACTGACAGAACTTCCCCTGGATCTGTATGTTTGGAATAAACCCCTTCCTCCCTTGAAAGTGTTTGGTTGGATGCTCATCCCAGCATTGTGGAGCTGTCTACTACATACACTCTCATAATAAATTAAGTAAAATAATAAAAATGATTAAATTTTTTTATATTAAAAAAAAGGCTGGAGAGATGGCTTAGCAGCTAAGGAGCTTCCCTGCAAAGCCAAAGGACCTAATTTGATTCCCTATGACCCACGTAAGCCAGATATATAAGGTGGCGTATGCATTTGGGTTCATTTGCAGTGGCTGAAGGCCCTGGCACGCCCATTCTCTCCCTCTATCTGCCTTTCTACCTCTCTCTCTCTCTTAAATGAATAAATTATATATATATATATATATATATATATATATGTATATATATATATATATATATATATATATAGTTTGTTTGTTTGTTTGTTTTTGAGGTACGGTGTCACTCTGGTCCAGGCTGACCTGGAATTAACTCTGTCATCTCAGGGTGGCCTTGAACTCACGGCGATCCTACTACCTCTGCCTCCCGAGTGCTGGGATTAAAGGCATGCGCCACCACGCCCGGCATGAATAAATAATATTTTTTAATCTAGTTTAGGGCTGGAGAGATAGCTTAGCAGTTAAGGCACTTTACCTGTGAAGCCTAAGTACACATGTTCAAATCTCCAGGTCCCACGTAAGCCAGACGCACAATGGCACAGGCGCACAATGTGTGTCTGGAGTGTATGACATATCTGGCTTTACGGGGTACCGGGGTTCAAACTCGGGTTGTTAGAACGTATAGGCAAACACCTTAACCACTGAGCCATCTCTTTCTAGCCCTAGTTGTAATTTTCTTGTTGCTAGGACAAAATACCTGACAAAAATCAGAAAGGGACAACTTATTTCTGCTTAGAGTTCAAGGTTATGGTCCGTCATAGTAGGGAAGGCATGGCAGCAGTCAGGAAGTAGGGAATGGGGCTGCAGAGCTGGTTTAGAGGTTAAGGCACTTGCCTGTTTAGCCAAAGGACACAGGTTTGATTTCCCCAGGACCCACATAAGCCAGAGACACAAGGAGGCACCTGCGTCTGGAGTTCATTTATAGTGGCTGGAGGCCCTAGCACACCCATTCTCTCTCTGCCTCTTTCTCTCTCTCAAATAAATAAATAAAAACAAAAATTTATCTTAAAAAAAAAAAAAGAAGTAGGGAATGATGAGGGCCAGTGCTCAGCTATCTCTCTTTTTTTAAATTGTTTTTCTCTTTCTCTCCTTTTCATCCAGTCCAGGACTCCAGCCCATAGAATGCTGCCGCTGATAGTGAAAATGGGTGCGCCAGGGCTTCAGCCACTGTAAAAGAACTCCAGACACATGTACCACATTGCGCATCTGGCTTATGTGGGTCCTGGGGAATTGAACCTAGGATCTTTGGCTTTGTAGACAAGCACCTTAATCACTAAACCCAAGAAAGAAATTTCTATTGTTTATAAGTTATCTACTATGTGGTAATTTGTTACGCTAGCACAAACATAAAAAGAAATACATTTATGCCATAATCAATTATAGACACTTAAACAAAATACATAAACATAAACAACTTACCCCCAATATGCATGATGCTTTAGTTATTTTATATTCTCTTGTGATTTTTCTTA
Source organism: Jaculus jaculus (assembly GCF_020740685.1). NCBI lineage: Eukaryota > Metazoa > Chordata > Mammalia > Rodentia > Dipodidae > Jaculus > Jaculus jaculus. Next base: position 162,195,737 of record NC_059105.1, read on the forward strand.
AATGTTGCTCATGACTCAGTTTTTAAAAAAAATCAATGAGATTTAATATTCCATACAACACTAACCCTCAAACTTCGGCACAAAGAAAATCACCGCACAGGGCTGGAGAGATGGCTTAGTGGTTAAGCGCTTGCCTGTGAAGCCTGAGGACCCATGTTAGCCAGATGCCACAAGGGGGCGCACGCATCTGGAGTTCGTTTGCAGTGGCTGGAGGCCCTGGTGCACCCATTCTCTCTCTTTCTTTCTCTCTCTGCCTCTTTCTCTCGCTCTCTGTCACTCTCAAATAAATAAATAAAAATAAAAACAAATTTTTTTTTTAATTATTAAAAAAATAAAATCACTGGAGAGAGCAGGACACTCTTGTTTACCTTCTCAAGGTTGTTGATCACAGTTTGAAAAGTAATTTAGAGAACTATCTTCTGGAAACAAACACGGTTACTGGGAAAGAGTTTTGAAATAGAATCACTTACTTGGATCTTGCATAAACAACATTGAATATCATCTGTTGAAATGGAAGAACGGGCCTGCAAAAGAGCAAAAACACATATGTGGGACTTCTAAATTTGGGTGTATTCTTCCAACTTTAGTAGTTTTTCCTTAAAATCAGTGACATTCAATAAGCCCTGCATCAGTAATATTCAAACTTTGGCATGTGCAAAAAGCCCTGGGGTGGGGCCGGGGAGATGGCTTAGCAGTTAAGCGCTTGCCTGTGAAGCCTAAGGATCCCAGTTCGAGGCTCGATTCCCCAGAACCCACGTTAGCCAGATGCACAAAGGGGTGCACACATCTGGAGTTCGTTTGCAGTGGCTGGAAGCCCTTGGCGCACCCATTCTCTCTCTCTCTCTCTCTCTGCCTCTTTCTCTGTTTGTTGCTCGCAAATAAATAAATAAAAATAAACAAAAAATTTAAAAATAAAGCTCTGGGGTAGGGTGTCACTTTCTACCTGTCAAAGAACTTATAACGATTCCTTCCAGTAACGTCAGGATCTTGGTAAACTTCTTCAGTCATCTGGAAAGAAGCATCTGTTCTACAATGAAGCAGGAAAACATGATTCAGCATTGTTGCTCCTACATATCACTGCCATGTCATATTTCTATGTGCACACAGTAGGAGACAAAGATCTCAAACTGACAGCAAAGTCTTCTGTAACATGCTTTTAACTGCCCTGCATTTTGAGCTTAAAAAAAAAAAAAATGACTTCCCCTCAGCCAGAAAACCAGAATCCAGTAAGGGGAAAAGTACAAGTGGAGAAATGAAGTGCCCAAAATACCCATTTTAAAATGAAAAGCACATAAAAATAGTAGAGCTTCAAAGGACAATTTTGTTACAGGCTAGAAGAAAGACATTGTTATTAAGTTACTAAATATTAACTTGTAAGTAATTTAAATACCAAGGATTTCAACAGATTTATGTTTTAAGGTGCTTTGACTTCAGGTCACCAAGAAATATTCTAGAATTTTTAAGGTGCATTGAAGGAACTACACAGTCAGTCAGATCTATCTCTGACAAGTTGTCTGTCATAGGACGGATAAGAAATGTTCAGGCCAGTTCCTGAGAAGTTCCTCTGGCTTGTAATTTTATCACAGCTATACAACTTCAAGTCATGCAAAGTAAATGAAATTTTGAAAAACAGAATCACAACCCTGAAAGCGTGAGTGTGCCACACACGACACTTACACACACGACACTTACACAGCAAGCTGCCGGGGGGCTTCTCGGGCTCTCTCGGCTTGTCCCTTCCATTGTCGACGGAAGAATGGCGGGACGGGATCCGACTTGCTCCAATACAGAGAATACCTCGGACAATGCACCAGGCTGCTGAACATGGAGCTGAAGCTCGGGACCTTCCTCTAACGTCGGAAGATGAAGCAGAGAGGAAATGGCCAAAATTACACACTGAAGTTTCTAAATAATTTTAATTATACATAAACTTTAAAAAAACAAAAGTATAAGCCGGGCGTGGTGGCGCACGCCTTTAATCCCAGCACTCGGGAGGCAGAGGTAGGAGGATCGCCATGAGTTCAAGGCCACCCTGAGATGACAGAGTTAATTCCAGGTCAGCCTGGACCAGAGTGAGACCCTACCTCAAAAAACCAAAAAAAAAAAAAAAAAAAAAAAAAAAAAAAAAAAAAAAAAACAAAAGTACAACACAACACATATAGAATTGGAAGATGGGCAGAATATCAGTAAAAGGATACTCAAGAAACTGGTGAAAGGGGTTATGTGGGCAGGGACTGGGGCTAGAACCGCTTCATTTTGGTTTTTGTTGTTATGGTTTTTTTTGTTTGTTTATTTGGTTTGGTTTGGTTTGGTTTGGTTTGGTTTGGTTTTTCGAGGCAGAGTCTCACTCTAGCTCAGGCTGACCTGGTATTCACTATGTAGTCTCTGGGTAGCCTCGAACTCTCAGCAATTCTACCTCTGCCTTCTGGGATTAAAGGCGTGAGCCACCACGCCCGGCTACAACTGCTTCATTTTGTCCTGCTTAAATTCTCTCCATTCAGTTGTAGCTTTTACACTGAAATAAATTAGCTTGTGGGTCCTTTATTAACTATTAGTTAATCCTCACAATATGCTATAGGTATTAACATGCCAGCCCCTTACCCACAAGGATGCGCATGCATCGGAGTTCGTTTGCAGTGGCCGGAGGCCCTAGCATGCCCATATTCTTTCTCTCTCTCTCTCTCTCTCTCTCTCTCTCTCTCTCAAATAAATAAAATATAGAACTAAAAAATTATTTAAAAAAAATCACTCGGGAGGCAGAGGTAGGAGGACTGCAGTGAGTTCGAGGCCACCATGAGACTCCATAGTGAATTCCACGTCAGCCTGGGCCAGATTGAGACCCTACCTCAAAACAAACAAACAAAAAAAGATTCATTAAGTCAAGCTAGGCATGGTGCACATGCCTTTAATCCCAGCACTCTGGAGGCAGAGGTAGGAGGATCACTGTGAGTTCGAGGCAGCCTGAGCTACAAGTAACATACTACCTTTAAAAAAATAATAAAAAATACCCCAGATCATTAAGTATGTTCCTCAATTAAATAGTCTTACCAGTCTGCTTCGAACCAGGGTGGCTTGAATATTTGCTTGTGCATGGTCTCGCTCACTTGACACAATAAATAATGGATCTGTGAAACAATGAATTAACATAAGGAATAGTTCATGTTTGCACTTAGGATGAGAATAATGGCAAAACAATGCAGCTTTATTGCTCGTTCTTTCTTTCTGTCTTGTTTTTTGCTTATGTGTACTGGGTGTGCATGCATATGGAAGTCAGGGGTCGACATCAGATGTGCTCCTCAGTTGTTAACCGCCTTATTTCTGTGTGTGTGTGTGTGTGTGTGTGTGTGTGTGTGTGTGTGCATGTGTGTATGTGAACGCATGCCACCACACACTTAGGAAGCCAGAGGACGACCTTGGGGTTTATGTCTTCCACTTTGTTTGAGACAGGGTCTTAAAACAAAACAAAACATTTTTTATTTATCTATTTTATTTATTGATTTGAGAGAGAGAGAGAATGAATATGCCAAGGCCTCCAGCCACTGCAAACAAACTCCAGACGCTGTGAGTTCAAGGCCAGCCTGGAACTATAGAGTAAGGTCCAGTTAACCTGGGCTTATTCCAGATGCGTGTGCCCCCTTGTGCATCTGACTAACGTCGGTCCTGGGGAATTCAGCTTCAAACTGGGGTCCTTAAGCTTCACAGGCAAGCGTTTAACCGCTAAGCCATCTCCCCAGCCCTCAATATATAATTTCTAAATGAAAAAAATTGAACGATATAAGAAGGTACAGAGTTTTCTGCTTAAAAATAAGTATAGTTACTGAATATTTCTAAGTATACCAAAAATAAGGGGCTGGAGGGATGGCTTACCAGTTAAGGTGCTCAAGCCAAAGGACTCAGGTTCAATTTACCAATAATCACGTAAAACCAAATGCACAAGTTGGTGCACGCATCTGCAGTTCGTCTGCAGTGGCTAGAGGCCCTGGCTCCCCATTCTCTCTCTCCTCTCAAATAAATACCTAAAATATGGTTTCAAAGTGGAGAGAAAAAAATTCAAGTACAACTCTTAATACAGAGTGCCAAATGTGGAGCTGCCCAGAGAAGAAAGTAGGCAAATGGTGTTCTCTGGGCATTTTATGCAGTCTGAATGCGGGAACGCTGTGTGAAGCTCCAACTCTGCAAATCATAGGCATGCTTTCCTGGACGCCACAAGGCCCCGGGGCTAGGCTTCAGGGAGATAAGGGTCAGGACAAAAGTGTGACGAGGAGGAAGGCGCCTTCCTGCCCGCACCCGGCAAAGGTCCACGGAGCTCTTCCCTCGGCCGCGCCGCGCCCCGGGGCCAGGTGGCACCACGCCGAAGGGGGCCCGGGGCGGCCCTTACCGTACAGGAAATCGTATGTCCGATTGGTGGACATCAAACCCCTGGCCAGCGACCTCTCGCCACATGACTCCTGAAGTCCTTGAAAGCTGGTCTTGGGCTCCTCGATGGTCACGACGTGGCTCCCGGTGCTGCCTCTCATCCTGCCCGCCGAGCACCGGCTCGGCAGACGCGGCGGCTACGTGCGCCGTCGCTATGGTAACCGCCGCGGATCCAGGGCGAGGGGCGGGGCGATGTGGGGGCGAGGGGCGGGGCGGTGGAGGGGGCGGGGCTATGGTGTGGGGCGGGGCGAGTCAGGGGAGGGGAGGGGCGATGTGAGTGCGAGGGGCGGGGCGAGTCAGGGGAGGGGCGATGTGAGGACGGTGGGCGGGGCTAGTCACGGGAGGGGCGGGGCTACGGCGAGGGGCGGGGCTATGGTGAGGGGCGGGGCGAGTCAGGGGAGGGGAGGGGCGATGCGAGGGCGAGGGGCGGGGCTATGGTGAGGGGCGGGGCGAGTCAGGGGAGGGGCGGGGCTATGGTGAGGGGCGGGGGGAGTCAGGGGAGGGGCGGGGCGATGTGAGGACGAGGGGCGGGGCTAGCCGAGGGGCGGGGCGATGGGAGGGGCGGGAAAAGGCAGGAAGGGAAATGGAAGGAGGTCAAAGCCTGGGCTGGGGAAAAGGGAATGCCAGCGAGGACAGCGTCGCCTCCCGAGAAGGTCATGCGGTCCAAGTGGAAGATGGAAGGGAAAAAAAGACTATTCTTTTAGAAATCTAGAAGCTGTTAGCTAGGCGTGTAATCCCAGCACTCGGGAGGCAGGGAGGTAGGAGGATCGCTACGAGTTCGAGGCCACCCTGAGGCTACATAGTTAATTCCAGGTCAGCCTGGGCCAGAGTGAGACCCTGCCTGGAAATAAATAAATAAATAAATAAATAAATAAATAAATAAACATAATAAATATAATAAAAGAAAGAAATCTAGAAGCTATTTGCTAGTGACCTTCCCTTCCCTCTGCGTCTCCTCTGTGATGGTTGGAAATTCCTGGGAAGTGTCAGAGCCTTCGAGAAGAACTGGGTACTTTGATTTTAGAAAGTCTCTTTCCACCACATTTGTCCGGAGGAGTCCAAACTCCTGTGTGTTGGACCTTGCAGTGCTAGCCCAGTGCACACCGTGATGTGGAATGGGCTAGACCATCAGAGGTTCTGAACCTGCAGACTGCGGCTCTAGGCTTTAGATCGAGGCGGGGAGACTGAGGTGTGGGCCCCGGCTCTGCTTCTATTCTTTTTATTTTGTTTTATTCATTGGATTTCGAGGGTCTCCTAGCCGAGGCTGACTTGGAATTCATTATATAGTTTCAAGTTTCAAACTCATGGCGATCCTCCTACCTCTGCCTCCCTCCCAAGTGCTAGGATTAAAGGCGTGCGCCACCACAATCAGCTTGCTTCTATTTTTAAAAAACTATATTTTATTTTTATTTATTTAAGAGAGAGAGAGAATGGGCCTCCAGCCATTGCAAACAAACTCGAGACGCATGCACCGCCATGTGTATCTAGCTTACACATAGGTTCTAGGGAATCGATCCAGGGTCCTTGGGCTTTGCAGCAAAACGTCTTAACCGCTAAGCTGTCTCTTCAGCCCTAGTTCCACTTCTAAAAACTTTTTTAACAGGAAAACATAAACAGGCAAAAGAAATGGCACGTTAATGCTTTTTAAAATCTATTACCAGTGCTCAGTGGTTAAAGGCGCTGGTTCACAAAGCTCACCTGCCTGGGTTTCATACCCCAGTACCCACCTAAAGCTAGAGATGCACAAAGTGGGGAATGCATTTGGGGCTTACAGAGTAATTTGCAATGGCAACAGGTCCTACAGCCATTCTCTCCCTCCCTCCCCGCCCCCCCCTCTCTGTTTTGCAGGTAACTTAATTTTTTTAAAGCAGAAAACAACACTGTGCTATTTATTTTAAAAAGAGACAGGGAAACAAATCCAGTCTAGACTGGCAAAAATGTTGACAAATATTATTCTGAGCGATGGGCACTTGAGGGTTCATTGACCACTTTTACCTTCAAATTCTGACCCATTTCTCCAGTCCTCTACTACTTTCTATAATTCTCTTATTTATCTGAGGGAATTCTTCTATAAAAATAATCTCAAACCCAACTCATTGGTTATCCTGAAGTACCGATCATAAGAATTAGTGTTAGGTAAATGTTAGAGTCTTACTCTTAAGCATTAAAATCAGGAAATGAGTCAATACTCATTTGGAGTAAACTCCAATTTTAACAGTAAAAAGTTGTTTCTTTAGTATCATTATGTTTGCTGACCTGGAACTCACTTTGTAGTCCCAGGCTGGCCTTGAACTCACAGCTCCTCCTCCCTCTGCCTCCTGAGTGCTGGGATTAAAGGCATGCGCCATTATGCCGGCCACTGCCTGCATTTTTATATATCTGATGTTTAATTTAAATTTTACACTTTTGACTTAGAAATAATATTTGATGGGGGTTGGAGAGATGGCTTAGTGGTTGAGGTGCTTGCCTGTGAAGCCTAAGGACCCAGATTCAATTCCCCAGTACCCATGTAAAGTCAGGTGCACAAGATGGTGCATGTGTCTGGAGCACGTTTGCAATGGCCAGAGGCCCTGGCGTGCCCATTCTCTCTATATATATCTGTCTCTGTCTCTTTCTCTTTCTTTCCCTCCCTCCCTCTCTCTCTCTCTCTCAAATAAATAAATACAATATTTTTTTAGAAAATAATATTTGATTTTATTAGTGTTTTTTCAATTTGTTGAATTTTTTTTTTTTTTTTGAGATAGGGTCTCACTGTAGCCCAGGCTGACCTGGAATTCACTGTGTAGACCCAGCTGACCTCGAACTCACAGTGATCCTCTTACCTCTGCCTCCCATGTTCTGAATTTTAGGTGAGGAAATTTTCCCCAGTCAGGAATCAAAGGTAAATGTACATATATGCATTTCATCTCATTTTTGTATTGTTCTCCAATTTCTCTTTATTGGTGAATATTTTCTGCAGTCCGGGTCGTACACTTATCTTTGGATAATCAGCCTGTGGTGTACCAATTCCTAGGTGGCCCCTAGGATCTTGGGCTCCTTGGTGTTCATTCTTTGATATGATTCCGTACCTATTCCTTGTGTACTGTGACTTGTTTTAACCAATAAACTATGCCAAACATGGTGGGAAATATGTGATTATGTATCTTACAAAAACTGTAATATTGGGCTGGAGAGATGGCTTAGCGGTTGATGTGTTTGCCTGTGAAGCCTAAGGATCCAGGCTCAATTCCCCAGAACCCTCATAAACCAGATGCATAGGGTGACACATGTGTCTGGAGTTTGTTTGCAGTGGCTAGAGGCTCTGCTGAACCCATTCTCTCTATATATCTGCCTCTCTCTTTCTCCAGTAAATAAGACAGAGAGAAAGAATGGGTGTGCCAAGACTTCTGGTCACTGCAAACAAACTCCAGACGCATGTGCCACTTTATGCATCTGGCTTATGTGGGTGCTGGGGAATTGAACCAGGGTCCTTAGGCTTCACAGGCAAGCGCCTTAATCACTAAGCTATATCTCCAGCCTGACTCTTCCAGTCTTAATTGCAGGCTAGCCCCAGACTCCTGTGCTATAGAAATTACAAGGTGATAAGTGTGATAAGCCACTGGGCTTGTGGTAATGATGGTACATGGCTGTCTTGGTCTCCTTCAACTGTTAGGACACAGCGAATAGTGTAGGTGGTTTAAACAACAGGTACTTATTTCTCACATTTCTGGAAACCAGATAAGGTGCTAGCCAGGTTTGTTCCTTGTGAGAGCTATCGTTCTCCTCCTGACCGGCCAATGGCTGCCTGCTTGTTACGTTGTCATGGCAGAGTTGAGGGAAGGGGGTGTCTGATCTCTAGTCCCATCATGGGGTCTCCATGCTTCTGATCTCATCTGAATTTAACTACCTCCAGGTCCTAACCCCAAATGCCATCATATTAAGGAATAAAATGTTAATATATGTGAAGGAACCCCAAGAGGGGGACCCCACACTCTGCCCAGATATGGCGACACCCCAGATCACTCAGGAGAAGCGGTCTTGATGCAAACTGCAAGAGGATTTTATTCCAAGCGCGCTGGGGCCCACAGTCGTACACCGCACAGGGGTAGAGGACTGCAGAGCCCCGAATGCAGGAACGGGGCAGTTTTTATAGGGTTTCTAACAAAGCCTGTGCCTTAGACCAATCATTTTTTTAATATCAGGAGCCCGCGGGATGCGAGCCAGTCAGTTTGTGCCACCCCATAGTTTCTAAGCCAATTAGTTTAATTTGTTCAAGCCCCTCGTGGACCAATCATTCTCTTATGACCTTGGTGGTCAGCATTTGCGCAGGTCCTTGGGTGGGAGTAGCAGAGTGTGGTACCAGTCTCCTATGACCTCGGAGGTCAGCATTTGCTCAGGTCCTTGGGTGGGGGTAGCAGAGTATGGTATCAGTCTCCTATGACCTTGGTGGTCTGAGGCAGGCTGCTACAGCTTATGGTGCGAGCTACTAAGGCTTACAGTGTGGGCTATTAAGGCTTATGGTGCAGGCTATTTACAGAAACCAAATAAGTGGTTCACTTCATTACTCATTTCCCATCCTTGAGGGCTACCTCATGCCCTTTTTACCTAGTTTTATATTAGGAGCGGGCTCTGATATAATGAGAAGAGGGATTCTTTACTTGCTTCCAACAGAGAGTAAAGCCTGGAGTTTGAGGTATGCAGGGGCCCACTTAAGCTCCCTTTGGAGCGTGATAGTATTTCTGGGCTTCTGAATTCTTGGGCCTTTCATATGGACTTAGGGAAGATACAAGCGTTAAGTACATAGCAGCAACTGTAAGTGACAAAGACACAACCTTTATGAAATCAGGCCCGTGTCACTTAGTCTACTTGTATAAAGGAAAGTTCAATAGTGAAGAGGGGTACTGGTTAATAAAATGTCATTAAAATGAAAGTCATGCTTGGCCATCTGGGGAGACATGGGTGTTCATGTTCCGACATGTCTTCTTCTTTTTGTTTGTTTGGTTGGTTTTTCAAGGTACAGTCTCACTCTAACCCAGGCTGACCTGGAATTCACTATGTAGTCTCAGAGTGGCCTTGAATTTACGGTGATCCTCCTACCTCTGCCTCCTGAGTGCTGGGATTAAAGGTGTGTGCTACCAGGCCTGGCTCAGGGGAACTTTTATTTTTTAAGTTTTTTGTTTATTTTTACTTATTTGAGAGCGACAGACACAGAGATAAAGAGGGAGAGAGAGAGAGAGAATGGGCGCGCCAGGGCCTCCAGCGACTGCAAACGAACTCCAGACACGTGCGCCCCTTGTGCATCTGGCTAACGTGGATCCTGGAGAATCAAGCCTCAAACTGGGGTCCTCAGGCTTCACAGACAAGCGCTTAACCGCTAAGCCATCTCTCCAGCCCCCTACACATCTTTTTTTTTTTTTTTAATTTTTATTAACATTTTCCATGATTATAAAATATATCCCATGGTAATTCCCTCCCTCCCCACCCCCACACTTTCCCGTTTGAAATTCCATTCTCAATCATATTACCTCCCCATTACAATCATTGTAATTACATATATACAATATCAACCTATTAAGTATCCTCCTCCCTTCCTTTCTCCACCCTTTATGTCTCCTTTTCAACTTACTGGCCTCTGCTACTAAGTATTTTCATTCTCACGCAGAAGCCCAGTCATCTGTAGCTAGGATCCCCATATGAGAGAGAACATGTGGCACTTGGCTTTCTGGGCCTGGGTTACCTGACTTAGTATAATACTTTCCAGGTCCATCCATTTTTCTGCAAATTTCATAACTTCATTTTTCTTTACCGCTGAGTAGAATTCCATTGTATAAATGTACCACATCTTCATTATCCACTCATCTGTTGAGGGACATCTAGGCTGGTTCCATTTCCCAGCTATTATAAATTGAGCAGCAATAAACATGGTTGAGCATGTACTTCTAAGGAAATGAGATGAGTCCTTTGGATATATGCCTAGGAGTGCTATAGCTGGGTCATATGGTAGATCAATCTCTAGCTGCTTTAGGAACCTCCACACTGTTTTCCACAATGGCTGGACCAGACTGCATTCCCACCAGCAGTGCAGAAGGGTTCCTTTTTTTCCACATCCCCGCCAACATTTATGATCATTTGTTTTCATGATGGTGGCCAATCTGACAGGAGTGAGATGGAATCTCAATGTAGTTTTAATCTGCATTTCCCTGATGACTAGTGACGTAGAACATTTTTTTAGGTGCTTATATGCCATTCGTATTTCTTCCTTTGAGAACTCTCTATTTAGCTCCTTAGCCCATTTTTTGATTGGCTTGTTTGGTTCCTTATTGGTTAACTTTTTGAGTTCTTTGTATATCCTAGATATTAATCCTCTATCAGATATATAGCTGGCGAAGATTTTTTCCCATTCTGTAGGTTGCCTCTTTGCTTTTTTCACTGTGTCCTTTGCTGTGCAAAATCTTTGTAATTTCATTAGGTCCCAGTGGTTAATCTGTGGTTTTATTGCCTGAGCAATTGGGGTTGTATTCAGAAAGTCTTTGCCAAGACCAATATGTTGAAGGGTTTCCCCTACTTTTTCCTCTAGCAGTTTCAAAGTTTCCGGTCTGATGTTAAGGTCTTTAATCCATTTGGACTTAATTCTTGTGCATGGCGAGAGAGAAGAATCTATTTTCATCCTTCTGCAGATATTTATCCAGTTTTCAAAACACCATTTGCTGAAGAGGCTGTCTCTTCTCCAATGAGTATTTTTGGCATTTTTATCGAATATCAGGTGGCTATAGCTACTTGGGCTTACATCTGGGTCCTCTATTCTGTTCCACTGATCTACATGTCTGTTTTTGTGACAGTACCATGCTGTTTTTGTTACTATGGCTCTGTAGTATAGGTTAAAATCAGGTATGGTGATACCACCAGCCTCTTTTTTGTTGCTCAGTATTATTTTAGATATTCGAGGTTTTTTGTGATTCCAAATGAATTTTTGGATTGTTTTTTCTGTTTCCATGAAGAAAGCCTTTGGAATTTTGATAGGGATTGCATTAAATGTGTAGATTGCTTTAGGTAAGATTGCCATTTTCACGATATTGATTCTTCCAAGCCAGGAACAAGGGATGTTTCTCCACTTTCTAGTGTCTTCTGCAATTTCTCGCTTGAGTGTTTTAAAGTTCTCATTGTATAGATTCTTTACTTCCTTGGTTAGGTTTATTCCAAGGTATTTTATTTTTTTTGATGCAATTGTGAATGGGAGTGATTCTCTGATTTCATCCTCTGTGTGTTTGTTGTTAGCATATACGAAGGCTACTGATTTCTGTGTATTTATTTTGTATCCTGCTACATTGCTGTAGGTTTTGATCAGCTCTAACAGCTTGCTAGTAGAGTCTTTAGGGTCCTTTATGTATAGAATCATGTCATCTGCAAATAATGATAACTTGATTTCTTCCTTTCCAATTTGTATCCCTTTTATGTGTGTCTCTTGCCTTATTGCTATGGCTAAGACTTCCAAAACTATATTAAATAGAAGTGGAGACAGTGGACACCCTTGTCTTGTTCCTGATTTTAGTGGAAAAGCTTCCAGTTTTTCCCCATTTAGTAATATGTTGGCTGTAGGCTTGTCATAAATAGCCTTTATTATATTGAGATATGTTCCTTCTATTCCCAGTCTCTGTAGGACTTTTATCATGAAGGGATGTTGGATTTTGTCAAATGCTTTCTCTGCATCTAATGAGATGATCATGTGATTTTTGTCCTTCAACCCATTTATGTAATGTATTACATTTATAGATTTGCGTATGTTGAACCATCCCTGCATCTCTGGGATAAAGCCTACTTGGTCAGGGTGAATGATCTTTTTGATATACTCTTGTATTCTGTTTGCCAATATTTTGTTGAGAATTTTTGCATCTATGTTCATGAGGGAGATTGGTCTGTAATTTTCTTTTTTTGTTCTATCTTTGCCTGGTTTTGGTATCAGGGTGATGCTGGCCTCATCGAAGGAGTTTGGTAGGATTCCTTCTTTTTCTATTTCCTGGAAAAGCTTAAGAAGCAATGGTGTTAGCTCTTCCTTAAAAGTCTGGTAAAATTCAGCAGTGAATCCATCTGGGCCTGGGCTTTTTTTAGTTGGGAGATTATTGATAACTGCTCGGATCTCCATGTTTGTTATAGGTCTATTTAAGTGATTAATCTCATTTTGATTTAATTTAGGTAGGTCATATAGATCAAGGAAATCATCCATTTCTTTCAGATTTTCATACTTTGTGGAGTATATGCTTTTATAGTATGTCCCTACGATTTTTTGAATTTCTCTGGAATCTGTTGTGATGTTACCTTGTTCATCTCTGATTTTATTAATTTGTGTCTCTTCTCTCTTTCTTTTGGTCAGATTTGCTAAGGGTTTATCAATCTTGTTTATCCTTTCAAAGAACCAACTCTTTGTTTCCTTAATTCTTTGGATTGTTCTTTTTGTTTCTATTTCATTAATTTCTGCCCTAATCTTTATTATTTCTTCCCGTCTACTACTTTTTGGTTTGCCTTGTTCTTCTTTTTCCAAGGCTTTAAGGCGAAGCATTAGGTCGTTTACTTGCGACCTTTCTAATTTCTTAATATAGGCACTTAAGGCTATAAATTTACCTCTTAGAACTGCCTTCATTGTGTCCCAGAGATTTTGGTATGTTGTGTTCTCATTATCATTTGACGCTATAAATTTTTTGATTTCCTTTTTGATTTCTTCATTGACCCACTCATCATTTAGTAGTGTATTGTTTAGTTTCCATGATTTTGTGTATGCTCTATAGCCTTTCTTGCTACTGATTTGTAATTTAATTCCATTGTGGTCAGATAGAATGCAAGGAATTATTTCAATTTTCCTGAATTTGTTAAGATTTGCTTTGTGTCCTAATATATGGTCTATTTTAGAGAATGTTCCATGTGCTGCTGAAAAGAATGTATATTCTGCAGCCTTTGGATGAAATGTCCTGTATATATCTGTTAGGTCCATTCCTTCTATGACCTCATTTAGTCCAGATGCCTCTCTGTTTATTCTTTCCCTGGATGACCTGTCAATTGATGAGAGTGGGGTGTTAAAGTCACCCACCACCACTGTGTTTGGTGTTATCTGTGACCTTAGTTCTAATAGTGTTTGTTTGACGAATTTGGGAGCCCCCATGTTAGGTGCATATATGTTTAGGATTGTAATGTCCTCCTGTTGGAGTGTGCCCTTAATCAATATAAAGTGACCTTCCTTATCTTTTTTGACTAACGTCGGACTAAAGTCTACCCTGTCTGATATTAGGATAGCAACCCCTGCTTGTTTTCTAGGCCCATTTGCTTGAAACACCGTCTTCCAACTTTTCACCCTAAGATAATGTCTATCCTTTGTAGAAAGGTGAGTTTCTTGGAGACAACAAATTGTAGGATCCTGCTTTTTAACCCAGTCTGGAAATCTATGTCTTTTCGTTGGGGCATTGAGACCGTTGATATTAAGAGATATTATTGAAAGGTGTGTATTTATGTTTGCCATTTTTGTGTGTGTGTGTGTGTGTTACTTGTTGTACCTGTGCTCTCTTCTGTTAACTGGTATTTGAGTATAGCTGTTTTTTTCTAGGTTCCTTATATGTGTGCTTTTCCTTTTGTTCAGCATGGAGGATTCTATCAAGTATTTTCTGTAGAGCTGGTTTTGTCTTCAGATACTCCTTTAACCTGCTTTTGTCATGGAATGTCTTTATTTCTCCATCTATTTGGATGGATAACTTTGCAGGATAAAGTAACCTTGGTTGACAGTTGTTATCTTTCAGAACTTGGAATATATCACTCCAAGCCCTTCTGGATTTAAAAGTTTGTGTTGAATAATCTGCTGTAATCCTGATGGGCTTGCTTTTGTAGGTAACTTGATTTTTTTCTCTAACTGCTTTCAATATTTTTTCTTTGGTTTGTGTGTTTGGAAGTTTGAGTATAATGTGGCGAAGAGAGTTTCTTTCTGGGTTTTGTCTGGCTGGGGTTCTAAAGGCTTCCTGTATCTGTATTGGCACCTCTTTCCCAATTTGGGGAAAATTTTCCTCTATGATTTTGTTGAAGATGCCTACTATGCCTCTGGAGTGGAGTTCTTCTCCTTCTACTATGCCCTGAATTTTTATATTGGATCTTTTCATAGTGTCCCGAATATCTTGAAATTCCCACTCATACTTTTCTATAAGTTTGTCTTTCTCTTTGTTGGACTGCATTAGGTCTGCCACCTGATCTTCTATCTTAGATATTCTGTCCTCTCCCTCATCCATCCTACTGGTGAGATTTTCTACAGAGTTTTTTATTTCATTAACTGTGTTCTTCATTGCTAGTAATTCTGACTGGTTTTTCTTTATTATTTCTATTTCCCTATTTATGTCTTGTATTGTCTTCTTTATTTCATTAAATTGGTGTCCTGCCTCTTCTTTGATTCCTTTGATTTCCTCTTTGATTTCCTCTTTGATTTCTTCTTTGATTGTTTTCATGTGTTCTTTGACCTCTTTGAACATATTTATAATTATTCTTTTGAACTCTTTCTCAGGCATTTCCTCTAACTCTTTCTCACTGGAGTACATTTCTGATGCATTAATACTTTTAGGTGGATTTATATCGTCTTGCTTTTTAGTGTTTCTTGTGTTATAATGTATATATTTTTGCATCTTGGATTAAGTTAATGCTTGGATTTTCTAGCTAGCTGTGTATTCTTAGCTGTATCAATTGATTTGATGTAATATATTTTCAGGGTAGGACCTTAAGTTATTAGGTGTGGCTCTTAAGACTCTCAGAGTATCTACAAAGATGTTCTTAGGGGTTGAGTTTCCCTGCTATAGGAGTATTCAAGCAGGCTGAGTGGAATAAAATACTGGTAGATTCTAAAATTTAACTAAACACTGTACACATTCAATCAAAAACAGCCCCGAGTATGTATGCAAGAGTAGTTATTATAATGACCAGATCCTCTATCAACAAAGAGGTTTAGATTTCTGGTCTGTTGAGGTATCCAAGTCAGCTTGTGACCAAGTGAGACCCTTCCCTGGTGCAATCCCAGTTACCTTGGGTGATTGTGGTCTCAGTCAAGTTGCTGCCTGGGTCGTCGGGCTGCTGTTCTGATTTCTGGAGCTGGGCACTTGCTTTTCCTACGGGGCAAACTGAGCCGCTTCTGCTGCCTCTGCTGCTGTTGTAGCTGCCACCCCCGGAGCCACCACCGCTGCTGAAGCTGCCGCTGCCGTGTCCACCGCCGCAGCTCACCCCGAAGTCGCTGCTGCGGGATCTGCCCCCGCTGCCGCTCCTGGGTCCGCTGCTGCTGGGGCCACTGGTACCGGTGCTGGAGCCGCTGAAGTTGCTGCCAAATTCTGCTCCTGCTTGGGTCCTGCCGTCAGCCCAAGTTGGCGTGGCCGGTCCGGGCCGCTGCTGTGTTCGCTGAAGCTGGGCTCAGGCGGTGGGGGAGGGGAGGGAGCCGCGGCTGCTCTGGTTGTATCTCTGCTCCACGTGTGCTTCTACCTCGCGGTCTGCTCCTCCCTCCGTTGCTCGCTGCCGCTCTCCCCTCACGTTTCCCGAGTTGCGGAGAGTGCGGTGTGAGGGGAAAATCCCGCACGTGGCTTGTCCTGCGGCTCGAGCCGAGAGTCCGGCGGCTTTCTGCCGCCCCGGAGCCGCTGTTCCCGCCTGTGCAGGCTCTGGATGCTCTGGAACTCTTCTACTTCTCCGCTGCCGCCTCAATTTCCTATACACCTCACTTTTTAGTAAAAGTGTGTATTTTGCTGAGTTTTTTTTGGTCTTTTTCCCCCCTAGGCTGCTTTGGCGTGGTACCTACGCCGCCATCTTAACCGGAAGAGAGCCCCTACACATCTTCTACCAAGGCAGAAGTCACTGTCTGTCCTTGATCCTTCGTGTGGGAAACACCCCCAGTGATAAAGATACCATCTCCCTTTGAGCAAAGGGCAGGCTCCCTTATTTCTCTCTCTCTCTTGTTTTGTTCTCCAAGGTAGGGTCTCACTGTAGCCCGGAATTCACTACATAGCCTCAGGGTGGCCTTGAACTCACAGCGATCCTCCTACCTCTGCCTCCCAAATGCTGGGATTAAAAGCATGTGCCACCACGCCTGGCTCTCCCTTAGTTTTCTTCATTACAGATTTTGTTTTCCTTTTCTTAGAATGCTACCCAAGGCACAGGTAGATATTATCTAGCCTTTCCACCACCACCTTGTGGAAAAATGGGATTCTGAAAACTAGCATAAAAATGCTAATACTCTACTGCTCTAAGTAACAAACTGCTCCTTTTCTGTAACCCAGTAGTTTGATGGCTTCTGAACTCTAGTAAGACATAGGAAGTAAAATGTTAGACCCTTCAGGTACTTGAGACCCTGTAGAGAACGCTGTGCAGCATATGTTTATCTGGGGAAATCAGAAAGGGCTTTTTGTTGTTGTTTTTTCAAGGTAGGGTCTCACTCTAGCCCAGGTTGATCTGGAATTCACCATGTAGTCTCAGGGACGTTTTGAACTCATGGAAATCCTCCTACCTGTGCCTCCTGAGTGCTGGGCTTAAAGGCATGCACCGCCACCACGTATGGCCAGAAACCTTTTAATCCTTCAGAAACAGATATGTTAATACTAGGCAAAAATTACTTAGCTTTTGTGAGGCTGCACAAAGTCTAGCTTTAAATGAAACAAGAGGCTTTATGCCTTGCAATTCTTCTCTCTCAACATGGGGTGTCACTCCTGTACTAAGGGCAACCCCTACTTGCTAAAGCCACCACACCTGGGGATAGTTAGGCATGATCATTGGCTAAATACCTTTATCAAGGAAGGATTTTACGAAGCGTTTCCTTAGTTACTGCTTGTTGCATCATTACGACTGTCATCCCATCAAAAGAACAACTCTTTGGTACCATGTATAACTAAAACCCCCATTCAGTACTGTACAAAAAATATGTTGCATGATGCTAGGAGACAGTCGACTCAGGTCACTATTTCAAGCTTGTTGCCTGCTATTTTAGCAAGTACAGCAACAGAAGGGGTCCTAGAGGTTTGTTTACTTAGTTTTTGGAGGTAGGGTCGCCCTCTAGCCCAGGCTGAGCTGGAACTCACTCCACAGTTCCAGACAAGTGCTACATGTTCTGAAGTTCCAGGCTGGCCTTGAACTCACGATGGTCTTCTTACCCTTGCCTCCTGAGTGCTGGGAGTAAAGGTGTGAGGCACCAAGACCAGCACCTAGATGTTTAAAAGTAAAATGTTGCTGCTTAAAATCAGAGCTGAGCAGTAGCAACTCTGAGCAAAAGGTGCTGAACTAACCTTGGCGTTGTCTCTCTAAAACAAATGTGAGAATCTTTACTGTTGAATCTACAGACATCACTTACTTTCAATTTAATTTCTAACTAGCTCTTGAAAATTGTTGGGTTTTGTTTGTTTGTTTGTTTGTTTACTTAGGAGGACTAAGAAATTTCAGATATTTTATACTCTTAATTCTTTAATGCCAAAGTAAGCAATCCTAGAAGACCACAGGCATTTAGGCTGAGCAATAAAGACTTGAATGCTTACTTGTTCATAAATTTATGTTTATTTACTTACACATGTGGGTGTGTGCATGTGGGCCTCTTGTTGCTGCAAACACTTGTCCCATTTTTGGGGTTCAGTTTACGTAGCTGGCTAAGAATTGAACCTCAGGCTGGCAAGGTTTTTAAGCAAGCACCCTTAACCACTGAGCGATCTCACCACCTTCCTTGTTCATAAATTAAAAGGAAAAGAAAAAGTCACTCATATGTGCAAGTTAGCTCTACCATTCAAAAATGAGAGAAGAATTAAGTCACTGGGCATAAATAAGTAAATGTTTCATTTTTTTAAAAATGTATTTTATTTATTTATTTATATATTTGAGAGATAAAGAGGCAGAGAGAGAAAGAGAGAACGAGAGAGAGAGAGAGAAAGAATAGGCATGCCAGGGCCTCCAGCCACTACAAACAAACTCCAGACACATGCACCCCCTTGTGCATTTGGCTTTCCTGGAGAATCAAACCGGGATCCTTTGGCTTTGCAGGCATACTCCTTAACCACTAAGCCATCTCTCCAGCCCAAATGTTTCATTTTTGAAGAAACAACCTTTGTTTAATTGTTTGTATTTTAGACAAGGTCTTGCAACATGGCCCAGACTGGTCATGAACCCACCATGTGACTCAGGCTGGCTTTGAACTCCCTATACAATTGCCTCAATCTCTTGAGTGCTAGGATTGCAAGCTTGTGCCACCATGCCTGGCTTGCTCTTTTATTTAGTTTTCAAGACCAGGAGACTATTCTATCACAAAGAAACAGCTGTTGGAAGAATGTGTCATAGTGTTCAGAGAGGAAAACAAGGGTTTGTTGCTGTCTTGGACTCAGCAGGCTAAATCAAAGAGCTATGAGGAAAAAGATGTCTTTGCCTGTGGCCTGTCATTAGTAGTAGAGTTCACAGAGATTGTCACAGCCAGTACCCATCCCCCTAAAGCAGAAAAAGGGGAGCTGGGTGCGGGTCTTTTCTCAATTTGCAAAAAGAGCTGTTTTAGAATTGGGCATGCCCATGTGTTTGTGTGTGTTATCTCTTCTATGTGGATCGTCGCTATAAATGTTTACATTGGTATGTGAGTCACAGTAAAACTCAGCAGTAGCATCCAGGAAGCTAGAAAAGGGTTATAAGGGAGGGAGGAGAGGGGAGAACTTAGGGGAGGGTATTGCATATATGTAAATGCAGGAGTAGATTACAGGGGGTGGAAAGGCCTAAGTGGGTCACAAGAAGGGATTGAGGAGGGGAGGAGGGTTAATAAGAATGTAAGACGTTATGAATAAGCCATATGAGAACCTACTTCTTTGGGTAGTGGCACATCCAGAAGCCATAGATTGCTAGAAAAATTTTAGTGCCAGGGGCAGACTATCTTCCAGTGAGTTGTTGGCCAGGGAAGTCCCTGATGTCCCCAAAATAGCACAGGCCATTGCCAAGGCTCTTGGTTTTCCACCAGATAAGACCCCACATGCCTGGGCTGCAGGTCACTGAGAAATCAAGCTGGAGCTGAGCTGGAAGCTTCCTCCCTGTTGACTAGTTGTCAGAAAGCTGGAAAGAGCTCTCCTGCGAACAGCCCTTAGAGAGAGAAATCACCATTGGTGTTAAATAGCGGTGGACCCTGCAAGCCCTAAGGTTGGCCAGCCAGGCCAAATGTGCCAACTGGTACAATAGTGGTACGTCTGTTATGAGGGAAACCAGTTGCTGTCTAAATGGACATGAAGCCGGGCGTGGTGGCGCACGCCTTTAATCCCAACACTCGGGAGGCAGAGGTAGGAGGATTGCCATGAGTTCAAGGCCACCCTGAGATGACAGAGTTAATTCCAGGTCAGCCCGGACCAGAGTGAGACCCTACCTCAGAAAACCAAAAATAAAAAATCAAATCCTTAAATGGACATGAGGCCCGCTCCATTGGAGGGAATGCATGCCTGGTACTGAAAACCTAGTCAGAAGTCTGTGGCTGGGGAAGTCATGAGCCCTAGGGAAGTAATACCTGCTGTTGTCTGACTAAATGCATATATTATGCCCATTAAACTGCCCTGTAAGCACTTTTTAAAGTGATCATACCCAGATATTAATGCTACTCTCACTTTTGGTTAGAGAAGCTTCTCTTTTCAGATGGTGGTGACCACTGGGATGACTCAAAAGTCACCACCGTGCTAAAAAGTGACAGTGGAGTGTTCAGCACTGAGACATCTCTATCACAACCTTCCAGGCTCAGGATCCTTGCAGAAGAGGTGGCAGAAAAAAAATGTAGGAGCCAAAGGAAGGGTAGGACTGCTTACAATGCAATCTTCTAGACACAAAATGACCTTGATACTCATGATCGCACAATGCCTGGAACTACATACTCAAGTCTTTCATAACAGGAGAAAAGATGAAATCAAAATAACAGAGACTGGGCTGGAGAAATGGCTTAGCGGTTAAGGCACTTGCCTACAAAGCCTAAGGACCCACGTTCAATTCTCCAGGTCCCACTTTAGCCAGATGCACATCATGCCACATGCGTATGGAGTTTGTTTGCAGTGGCTAGAGGCCTTGGCACGCCCATTCTCTCTCTCTGTTTCTCCCTCTTTCTCTTTCTCAAATAAATAAATAATAAAATATATATTTTTTAATAACAGAGACTAATTGGAAGGGGGAGGGGATTCAGTGAAGGGTGGATTTGAGAGGGGGCGAATGAGGGTGGGGAAGGGAATTATAGCTTTATTATCTATACTTATGGAAGCTGTTAAAAAAAAAAAAAAGAACTGGGTGTGGTGGTGCACTCTTTTGTCCTAACACTAGGAGGTTGAAGTTGGAGGCTTACCATGAGTTCGAGGCCAACCTGAGCCTACAGAGTATGTTTCAGGTCAGCCCAGGCTACAGTGAGACCCTAGCTCAAAACCAAAAAAAAAAAAAAAAAAAAAAAAAGGAAAGAAAAGAAAAGAAAAAGAACACTCAGACAAAAAGACCCTATCTCAGGGCTGGAGAAATGGCTTAGCAGTTAAGGTGATTACCTGCAAAGCCAAAGGACCCCGGTTTGATTCCTGGCTTTTTTTGTTCAGGTGCGTAGTCATCTGGATCTACACGTGGATCAGCAGGCTTCACATGGGAGTGATGTATCCAAGCGGGGACGCCGTCCACCTTCACAGCAGTTGGGGTGGTCAGGATCATGGTGGAGGGTCCCTTCCAGCCAGGTTCAGGAATCTCTTTTTTGTGTCTTTTGATAATCACTAGATCTCCTGGCCTGAACCCGTGGGGTGTAGGAGGAGGTGCTTTCTCATAGATGGCCTGCAGCTGAGGCCAGAGATGTTCTTGCACCCGAAATAACACTTGTAGGGGGGAGAGGGATCTTTTGTCATCAAAGTCAGTTAACACTTCTGCTTTTATATTGGGCAACAAGGGCAGGGGGTTTGCCTACATGATTTCAAAAGGGGTCATCCCCATGGGATATGGGGAGTTTCAAACTCAGGAGAGGGCAAAGGGAAGGAGAGACACCCAGTCACCGACAGTTTCAAAGGTTAATTTCATCAGGGTCTCCTTTAGGGTCCGATTCATCCTTTCTACCTGTCCTGAACTCTGGGGATGATACACACAATGGAGTTTCCAATTTGTCCCCACAATTTTAACTATAGCCTGGGTTACCTGTGAGATGAAGGCTGGTCCATTGTCTCACCCCAAAAGAACAGGTAAACCATGCCTTGGAATGATGTCATCTAACAGTTTCTTGGCCACAGTTGTGGCAGTCTCATTCTTAGGTGGAAAAAACTCGGTCCATCCTGAAAAGGTGTCTATAAATACTAGTTAATATCTGTATCCATATAAACCAGGTCTTATCTCTGAAAAGCAATTTCCCAATTTACTTCTGGTCAGGTTCCTGTTTCCCTGATTCCTGACTGAGAAATTCCAGAGTGTCCTCAGAAACCCCCAGCCCCAAGGTAATTACTGGCTCATCAGCCTTACCTCTATGGGCCTCCATATTGTGCCCAGATGCCAGATTTACTGAAAACAAAACAAGGAACAGAGAAGACCAAAGACACACAGTACAGAGGGGTGCCCTAACTCACTGATTGGCAGAAAACCAAATGCTCTCCTGGAAACGCTCCACTATTGAATCTGGGGAGGGGTTCCCAGTGATCCCAGATGAGCCCCCAAATGTAAGGGGTCCAAGAATCACTGAAGAAAGACCCCAGACTCAAATATCATGTAAAAGCAAAGAGTGTTTATTCCGCAGAATCAGCCAGCCTGCGGGGTCAACCATTCATGCAAAATGGTGACCCTGAGAAGAGCTTGCAGGCTCCCTTTAAGCACAGCTAGAGGAATTTTTGTGGGCTTAGGTAAGTTTTAAAAATGATTGGCTAAGCAAGCGGCAATTACAGTTGTGCATCTCTGATTGGTTGGGGCAGAAGGGGTACAAAAATGCACGAAAGGGACATGACTCCAGGGACTGTCCCTGCCTATGGGTGGTTATCTTTACTGGCCACATGTCGGGATCACTGTTGATTAACAGCCCGTCCTTTCTCAGAAGTCTTGTTTGTCTCTCCGGGAAACTGGAACTTAGGCCTAGTTAGAGTGGCCCCTTACTGAAGCCTGTCATGGCGTCAGTTTTTTCCCTTTAATTCTAGCATGGGCTGACTTGTAAATCACTCTGTAACCCCAGCCTGGCTTCAAACTCACAGTGGTCCTCCTACCTCTGCCTCCTTAGTGCTGGGACTACAGGTCTGTACCACCACACTCAACTTAATTATTAACTTTAAAATAAGAAATAGGGCTGGAGAGATGGCGTAGTGGTTAAGGTGCTTGCCTGCAAAGCCAAAGGATCTGGGTTCAATTCCCCAGGACCCACAAAGTGGCACATGTATCTAGAGTTTGTTAACGGTGGTTGGAGGTTCTGGCATGTCCATTCTATCTATCTGTCTCTTTCTCTCTCCTTCTCAAATAAATAAATAAAAATAAGAAATAGGGCTGGAGAGATGGCTCGGCAGGTAAGGTACTTGCACCTAATGACCCGGGTTTGATTCCCTGGTACTCACATAAAGCCAGATGCACAAATTGGTACGTGCATCTGGAGTTCATTTGCAGTGGCTAGGGCCCCTGGCACACCCATTCTCTCTCTTTCCCTCACAAGTAACAAAATAAATAAGAAATCATTATCTTGCATTTAGATAAGTTACATGGGATGGTAGACGTGGCACCTCAGAAGTATGTGACCTTCAAATTATGTGTAGTTTTGAACAGTCACTTGTTTTTATTCAAAAGTGTGCTTTCAACTGCTGTGAAGATTAACTGTTTCACAAAGTCAACAGCACTAAACATGGAAGCTGGTATGCTTCCACCTGAATTCAAGAAATAGCCAGTGTGGGGGTGCACGCCTTTGATCCCAGCACTCAGGAGGCAGTGGTAGGAGGATTGCCATGAGTTCAAGGCCACCCTGAGGCTACATAGTGAATTCCAGGACAGCCTGGGATAGAGTGAGACCCTACCTTGAAAACCAAAGAGGAAAGAAAAAAGAAAGAGAGAGAAAAAAGGAGGAAAGAAAGATTGATCAATTGATCAGTCAAGGGAAATATATGATTGAACAGTTCATGCTAAAACCAGTTTGGGGACTGGAGATATAACTCAGTTGGTAGAGAGCTTGCCTGGCCTCAAAATAAAATACGCAGATCTCATCTCAAATGAGTAAGTTTATTCTGAGTGACCACGGCCATGGCCGAGGAAAAGTGATTTAGGTCACCCCAAATTCCATGTTCCAATGAGTTACCACTTTCATGAAAGTTTTATAGTTACAGAACAAAAGAAAGTCACAAGCCAAGGCAAAGTAAGTAGAGGGGGAAGCTATAAGCTTCAGATCTTATCTGAGGACATTCTTAGTCTTTAGGTTGGTGAAAGCTGGTCGTCTGTAAGTACAATCAAAAAAGGTTTCATCTGACCACCGGATAATCACAAGAACGTTAGGTTAGACACAGAGGTGGACAATAAATGGTTGTTAAGGAGCTAAAGGTAGCCCAAGCTCCAATCCTACAAATTCCAGCTCTCTGTGATCCCTAGCCCAGGCTGACCTGGAATTCACTATGGAGTCTCAGGGTGGCCTCGAACTCATGGGTGATCTTCCTACCTCTGCCTCCCTAGTGCTGGGATAAGGGCATGCACCACCACACCCAGCGAGATCCCAGGAGTTCTATCAGTCCGTTCAACTTTGTTCCAAGTAGATGTAGAGCTTTTCTTAAACTTAGTTCACACTAATATACATGAGGCTCTTGGTTTGCACTAAATGAACAGGTGAGGGGCGTGGTGGCACACATCTGACTTGATAGGCAGAGGCAGGAGGATCCAGAAAGTTCAGCGTCATCCTCAGCTACCACTGGGGAGTTCAAGGCCAGCCTGGGCTAGAGGTCTTCCCCCCGTCCCAAAGTAGGGTCTCACTTTAGCTCAGGCTGACCTGGAATTCACTATGTAGTCTCAGAGTGGCCTTGAACTCATGGCTATCCTCCTACCTCTGCC
Organism: Jaculus jaculus; assembly: GCF_020740685.1. Classification (NCBI taxonomy): domain Eukaryota; kingdom Metazoa; phylum Chordata; class Mammalia; order Rodentia; family Dipodidae; genus Jaculus; species Jaculus jaculus. Next base: position 162,220,124 of record NC_059105.1, read on the forward strand.
TCCCAAGTGCTGGGATTAAAGGAGTGTGCCACCACACCCAGCTTTAACTTTTTAAATTTAATGAATTAAAATAGTTAATCTGGGCTGGTGAGATGGCTTAGTGGTTAAAGTGCTTGACTGCAAAGCCAAAGGATCTAGGTTCAATTCACCAGGACCCACATAAGCCAGATGCACAAGGTGCACATGCAATGTCTGGTGGCCCTGGCGTGCCCATTCTCTCTGTCTCCTCTCTCTTTCTCTCTCTCTGCTTGCAAATAAATTAAATTAAATTAAATTAAATTAAATTAAATTAAAAAATAGTAAATATAAAATAAAATTAAAGCTAGGTGTAGGGCTCCTGCCTTTAATCCTAGCTCTCAGGAGACAGAGGTAGGAGGATTTCAGTGAGTTCCAAGGCCAATATTGGCTACAGTGTGGGTTCCAGGTCAGCTTGGGCTACAGTGAGACCCTGTGCTTCAAAAATAAATAAAATAAAATAATTAGTTAGAAGGGATCTACCATAAGTAATTAGGTGTGGATTTAGTAAGTATGGAGGAGAAATAAGAGGAATTCCCCCCCTCCAGCACTGGACAGGTCAAATGCTTTTGCTACTCCATTTTAACTAGGTCAGGGCAAAACATTAAGGGCCTGGTGGTGGTGAAGTGTGGTGTGGGCAGGAAACAGGCAAATAATGAGAAAATGTCCAACATGTATCTCCTACTCCAGGGAACGGGTTTTCACTAGTGGTTTCTCTTTGGCTTAGAGAACTCCTTTCACTTTCTTGGGCTTCTGTTTCCGTATTGGTGGGAGTTGAGATGTCTCAGGTGGCCTCCTTCCCAAACCTAACCTAAGGTGACCTTTTTTTTTTCTTTTAAATATTTTATTTTTGTTTACTTATTTGAGAGAGATAGAGAAAATGGGCATGTCAAAACCTCCAGACACATGCACCACCTTGTGAAGCTGGCTTACGTGGCTACTGGGGAATCGAACCTTGATCCTTTCGCTTTGCAGGCAAGCGCCTTAACCGCTAAGCCATCTTCCCGGCCCTAGGTGACCTTTTAACCTTTACACACGCAGCAGCGCCTCCCTGGGTGCGGAACCTCCTCTTCTGCGCATGCGTCCTCTCAGAACCCGCCTCCCCTCCTTCCCCCCCGCTTCCGCTCCGTGAGGCCGGACTTCCTGTTCCTAGCGGCGCTGTTGCGGAAGTGGCCGCGGACGCGGTTCGGTGTTTTCCTGAGCTCGGAGCTGCTGTCGGCGGGAAGGATGCCGGGTCTGGCGGCCGCGAGCCCTGCGCCGAGCGAGGCCCCGGAGAAGAAGCCGCTGAAGCCCTGCTGCGCCTGCCCGGAGACCAAGAAGGCTCGCGATGCGTGGTCAGTGCGCAGCCCCGGCTCGGCCGGCCGGCCCGCCCGCCGCTGCCTCGGGAGTTCCGGGTCCCGCAGGGTCCCCGGAGGAGCCGCCGGTTCCCCGAGCCCTCTGCTGAGTCTCGGGAAATTAGGGTGGAGGGCGGGCGAAGAGGGCACTTTCCTGCAAATGACTTTTGAGCCCCTTAAAAGAGTCAGGCGCTGTCTTAGGTCCAAATACGTAAAAGATCATAAAGGACTTAAAATGCAGGGACCTATTCCAGCGCTTGATGGCGTACTGTCTTGTAAAGGCCAGGATCATTTGGCAAGACCCAAGTGCAAACTTTTCTCCTTTCTTTTATATAATTTGTTTGTTTTTCCAGGTAAGGTCTCACTCTAGCCCAGGCTGACCAGGAATTCACTATGGAGTCTCAGGGTGGCTTTGAACTCTTGGCGATCCTCCTACCTCTGCCTCCGAGTGCTGGGATTAAAGGCGTGCGCCCTTCTCGTGATTTCTCCTGAATCCCCAAACGTGCACGTAGTATGTAGGGCCCAAGATGCATTTCTGAAAGGTTCCCCTTCGCCCCTTTTAAGACACCCAGAAGTTGAAAATGAAATGAATCAGTCTACACTATAGGTGACATTAATAATATTTAACTGCTTATCGGTTTACAAAAGGGTGGGTGTTTTTCTTCTTTTTTGTTTAGAAGAAGAATTTAGCTTTCTAGCCCAGGCTGACCTGGAATTGACTTTGTAGTCTCAGGGTGGCCTCGAACTCACGGTGATCCTCCTACCTCTGCTTCCCTAGTGCTGGGATTAAAAGCAAAGGTGTGGGTCCCACGTCCAGTGACAAAAGGTTTTGTTGTTGTTCTTGTTGTTGTTTATTTATTTATTTGAGAGCTATATAGAGAGAAAGGCAGAGAGAGAATGGGCGCACCAGGGCCTCCAGCCACAGCAAGCAAACTCCAGATGCGTGTGCACCCTTGTGCATCTGGCTAAGGTGGGTCCCTGGTTCTCACTTTATATAGTCTGTATTGTAGGACAAGTCTCATTAGGAAGAGTCCAAAGATAACGTGATTCTGTCTCTTTCTCTTCAAAGCAGAAAAAAAAAGTTTAAAAAGTGTAACTTGGTCTGGATACTCACCTGTAATCCCAGTACTCAAGAGTGAGGTAGGGAGGATCTCCAAATTGGAGGCCAGCCTCGGCTACAGTAAGACCCAACATGGGCTAGAGAGATGGCTCAGTGATTAAGGCACTTGCCTGTGAAGCCTAAGGACCCCAGGTTCAATTCTTCAGTACCCTCGTAAAGCCAGGTGCACAAAGTGGTGCATGCAACTGGAGTTGGTTTGTAGCACCTGGAGGCCCTGGCATGCCCATTCTTTCTGTCTGTCCTCTCTTTCTTTCCGTGTGTGTGTGTGTGTGTGTGTGTGTGTGTGTGTGTGTGTATATAAATTTTAATTTTTATTTTCTGAGGTAGGGTCTCACTCTAGCTCAGACTGACCTGGAATTCACTATGTAGTCTTAGGGTGGCCTTGAACTCTTGGTGATCCTACTACCTCTGTCCCCAGAGTGCTAGGATTAAAGACGTGTGCCACCATCCCTGGCTCTAAGTAATATATATATATTTTAAAATTTTTATTTATTTATTTGAGAGCGACAGACACAGAGAGAAAGACAGATAGAGGAAGAGAGAGAGAATGGGCGCGCCAGGGCTTCCAGCCTCTGCAAACGAACTCCAGACGCGTGCGCCCCCTTTTGCATCTGGCTAACGTGGGACCTGGGGAACCGAGCCTTGAACCGGGGTCCTTAGGCTTCACAGGCAAGCGCTTAACTGCTAAGCCATCTCTCCAGCCCTCTAAGTAATATTTTAAAGTGTTTTTATTATTTATTTGAGGGAGAGAATGGGCGCGCCAGGGCCTCCAGCTACTGCAGACGAACACCAGACATGTGCGTCCCCTTGTGCATCTGGCTAATGTGGCTGCTGGGGAATCGAACCTGGGTACTTTGGCTTTGCAGGCAAACGCCTTAACTGCTAAGCCATCCCCCCAGCCCCATAAATAATATTTTTTAAAAAAACACACACAAGGATATTAATTGATATGATGAGGTAATAGTATAGCCCACTGCTTTCATTAGTTCTCACCACTTTAAAAAAAATTTTTTTGTTACTTTTCTTTATTATTTGAGAGCAACAGATAGAGGGAAAGAGGCAGATCGAGAGAGAGAGGGGGGGGGGGGGAGAGAGAGAGAATGGGCATGCCAGGGCTTCCAGCCACTGCAAATGAACTCCAGATGTGTGCGTCCCCTTGTGCATCTGGCTAACGTGGGACCTGGGGAATTGAGCCTTGAACCTGGGTCCTTAGGCTTCACAGGCAAATGCTTAACCGCTAAGCCATCTCTCCAGCCCAGTTCTCACCACTTTGTAAGTAGTACTGTAAATGGAGAGCTTCAAGACTACATTCTGATACTGAGATTGCTCCAGTTGTAGAGTTTATGGAACCTTTTGAAAAGTATGGGTGCCAATCAGAATTTGAATTTTTAAAATCTTTATTTGCTTATTTGCACATGTGTGTGCTATGGCCTTTTGCCACTACAAACAAATGCTGGATGCATGATCCACTGTGTTTTTTGTTTTGTTTTGTTGTTCTTTTTCCCATTTCTTTCTTTTTAATTTTATTTGCAAGCAGAGAGAGGAGACAGAGGGAGAATGGGTGCACCAGGGCCTCCAGCCACTGCATATGAACTCTAGACACGTGCCCCTGTGCATCTGGCTTACATGGGTCCTGCAGAGTCAAACCTGGGTCCTTTGGCTTCACAGACAAATGCCTTAACTGCTAAACCATCTCTCCAGCCCCTCTTCTTCTTCTTTTTTTTATTTTTATGTAAAAATATTTAACATACCAGCTTCATATGTCTGCCAGATGATTCTTAATTTGCAAGAGGATGAGGATGGGCGTCAGGGCACTGTGCGTGCTGGCCCAGGCACTATCCACTACGCTGCAACCTTAGCCCCCATTATGTATTCTTTTGAAAGTTCTTCATATCTACTTTATTGGGTAATGAGTGCATTTTATTTTCTAGCATCATTGAGAAAGGAGAAGAACACTGTGGACATCTGATTGAGGCCCACAAAGAGTGCATGCGAGCCCTGGGGTTTAAGATATGACATGGTGAGCATATTACTTCAACCTGTGTATTAATTTACAGAGGTAGCAGGTGCTGGGCAACATTCCACTGGAAAGGTAGGATGTTGCCTGGTAACATGTTTAAATAGTACTAAGAACACTTTAGAGCTGGGTGTGGTGGCACACACCTTAAATCCCAGCGTTTGGGAGGCAAAGATAGGAGGTTCGCCGTGAGTTCGAGGCCACCCTGAGACTACATAGTGAATTCCAGGTCAGTCTGGACTAGAGCAAAACCCTACCTTGAAAAACCAAAAAATACTTCTGGATTTCCAGTATGGGGACTAAATGATGACATTAAATTGAGAGGTGTTTAGTTAATTTGAGATGCGGAATGTGTAGCTTTCAGGAAATGGTTTAACAAAAGCCCTTAGAGTATTATTATAGTCAAGAGGGTCTTGTGGCTCTAGGAAGTTTAAAGTTCTTCATTTTCCAAGTTAAAAGAACTAAATGGAAATTGTTCTCTTATCTCTTGTTTCCAGTGTAGGTCTTCAGTAAATAGAAATGTTACCTTCTGCCAGTGAAAATGGAAGTGTTCTGGTTTCTTTCTTACTGTGCTTTATTTTAATACAACTAAAGCCTCTGACCTTTTTGTTGTTTTTTTTTAAATATTTTTTTAATTTTTTTTTTAATTTATTTATTTGAGAGCGACAGACACAGAGAAAAAGACAGATAAAGGGAGAGAGAGAATGGGCGTGCCAGGGCTTCCAGCCTTTGCAAACGAACTCCAGATGCGTGCGCCCCCTTGTGCATCTGGCTAACGTGGGACCTGGAGAACCATGCCTCGAACCGGGGTCCTTAGGCTTCACAGGCAAGCGCTTAACCGCTAAGCCATCTCTCCAGCCCTGTTTTTTTTTCAAGAACTTTGAATCCAATTTTTAATGCCAAAAGGAACCTTTGGTGATGTGTATATAATAGTCTCACAAATAAACGACCTCTTGTTTGGGACCTCTTGCATCAGAATGGACTTTGCTCCACTCCAATCTGGTCATTATTCAAGAGTCTCGTTAAAGAGGCTTTCCCTCAACAGCCACGTAAAGCAGTGCCCTTTCCCCATCTCTACTCCAGCCATATCCAGGAGACCACTCTGAAGGCAGTGATGTTCCATGTCCACATTCTTCACTGTGGAATCCATTAACCATGTGTGGCTGTTGAGAATTTGAATTGTGGCTAATGAGGTTAAAGAACTGAATTTTTAGTCTGAATTTTTTTTTCAGTCATATGTGGTTAAAGGTTACTCTTACTTATTATTATTATTATTATTTATTATTATTTTGGTTTCCCAAGGCAGGGTCTCACACTAGCTCAGGCTGACCTGGAATTCACGATGTAGTCTCAGGCCTTGAACTCTTGGCAATCCTCATACTGTTGCCTCCCAAGTGCTGGGATTAAAGGCGTGTGCCACCATGCCTGGCTAGGCTCAAGGTTATTTTCCTACCTCCGCCTCCCAAGTGCTGGGATTAAAGGCATGCGCCACCACGCCTAGCTCTGCATATTAAGTTTTTAAAATAAATTATAAGGCTGTAGAGATGGCTCAGGAGCTAAAGTGCTTTCTTGGTAAGCCTGCAGGCCCAAGTTCGATTCCCTGGTACCCACAGAAAGCCAGATGCACATCTGGCATTTATTTTCAGAGACAGGAGGGCCTGGTGTGCCCATCATCCATTTTCTCTCTCTCTCTCTCTCTCTCTCTGACAGATAAAAGATATTAAAATAATCTGCATTACTTAACTCCATCTAGAATGTACACTCTAAGCTGGGCATGGTGGCGCATGCCTTTAATGCCAGCACTTGGGAGGCAGAGGTAGGAGAATTGCCATGAGTTCAAGCCCACCCTGCAATGACATCATGAATTCCAGGTCAGCCTGAGCTAGAGTGAGACCCTACCTTGAAAGACCAAAATAAACATATAGAATGTGCACTCCAAGGAAGGTAGAATTTTCTGTTTCACTCAACTACCATCTCCTCAGTACTTATAATACTTCTTGGCACATGAGGATTGTTAATTTAAATGAATAAGTAAATAAATGGGAAAATGAAGTCTTCTCATTATGCAGGGACTCCTGAGGTGAACTAAACAGGGTCAGTACTGGCATCTTGGTTCCAGGCAGGCTCTGCTTTCTGCTTCTCTCTCTTAAGTCTACACCACATTGCCACTTTTAACTTAATGATGTCTGAGAGATAATACCAAAGCCATGTGCCAGTTCAATAGTAATAAAGAGCCGGTTTCTTTTCCCTTACACCGCTTTGCTGTCGTCTGGACTTTCATGTATGGCTAGTCTTTGAACTAACCCCGGCTGACTGGAAGGAGAGCGCAGGCCAAAAGTCCCAAGGCCACGCTCGGGCCCTCCCAGTACATAGTTTCACGGGTTTTTCATTTCAGCCATGTTTAATTAAGTAAATTGGAGGAAAGTATATCCTTACAAAGTATACCTATTAACTGCTGCTTTTAAAGACACAGTCCTCAGCATTTGTTTTTTTTTCCTTTTTTTTCCCCTCAGCATTTGTACATGGCTTCCTTGTTCACATTCTAGAGCTCTTTATAGTCTGTTGTGCTAAACTATTGGTTAGGGCTGAACCTGTGTTGATAAACATTTTTTTTTGTTTTTTGAGATAGGGTCTACTCTAGCTCAGGCTGACCTGGAATTCACTATGTAGTCTCAGGGTGGCTTTGAACTCATGGTGATCCTCCTACCCCTGCCTCCCAAGTGCTAGGATTAAAGGCGTGCACCACCATGCCCAGTTAAGAAATTTAAAAAATACATATTTTATTTTTATTTGTTTATTTATTTGACAGGAAAAGGAGGAGAGAGAGAGAGAAAATAAGCACATGGGCACACCAGGGCCTCCAGCCACTGCAAACGAACTCCAGATGCTTGTGCTCCTTGTGCATCTGGCTAACAGGGGAATCAAACCTTGGTCCTTTGGCTTTGCAGGCAAGCATCTTAACTGCTAAGCCATCTCTCCAGCCCAAGAAAAACATTTTTAAAGCAACTTTTGTTTGTTTGTTTTTTGTTTATTTTTATTTATTTGAGAGTGACAGACAGAGAAAGAGGCAGAGAGAGAGAGAGAATGGATGCGCCAGGGCCTCTAGCCACTGCAAATGAACTCCAGGCGTGTGCGCCCCCTTGTGCATCTGGCTAATGTGGGTCCTGTGGAATCGAGCCTCAAACCGGGGTTCTTAGGCTTCACAGGCAAGCTCTTAACCACTAAGCCATCTCCAGCCCAAGAAATTTTTTAAAATGCTGATTTTAGGAGCAAACAAAGCTTCTCTGTGTGATGTGATATAGTTGTTACAGGTAGTGTACATTCGCAGGGACCAGAAGATACCATATTTTTTGTTTCAGGTCAGAAAATTTGAATAATAGCTTTATTCTTCATTTGTAAATGAAAGAAAATGCAAAAGCTTTGAAATTAGAAAGCTTGATAATTAACTGTGTGGTCTTGGGCAGATTCTTAACTTACTTTTTTTTTTTTCAAGGTAGGGTCTCACTCTGTTCCAGGCTGACCTGGAATTAACTCTGTAGTCTCAGGGTGGCCTTGAACTCATGGTGATCCTCCTACCTCTGCCTCCCGAGTGCTGGGATTAAAGGCGTGCGCCACCACGCCCGGCCCATTCTTAACTTTCTGAACCTACTTAGTCCTCCCATTTTTTCAAATAGAAATAATACATATACAAAGCACTTGGAGCTATTGTGATGATTAAATTATATAACACACATAGCAGCATAGCCCATACCTGGGATCGTGTGGCTAGCAAGCATTCAGTTGAGGTCTGTGGAATATATGACCTGGTTATAATTGTGCATCCTGATTATTGGAAGGGCGGTCTGAATTCACAGTGAGGCCTTTCTAAGAATTCAAGCCTGCATTTGTACTCTCAGTAGGTGTATTCTTTTGGAAGAGGAACAGGCGTCGGAATCCCCTTTGGCCCCAAGTGTATTAGTTCCTCAGCCGGCATGAGGAAGTCAAGGCACATTGAAGTCACAGAGGACTTGCTCCAGTGAAGGAGGATGATGGTGGAATTAACACGAGTGTCCCGATTTCTGTAGTCCCAGTCGTAGGCACACACTTCACTCTTCTCTCCTTGAACTTGATGAGATATAGGCCAGTGTGCACATTGCCATAATCTTCAGATGAATGCTCATTGGAACGACGTGTTGCTGGAATGCATTGGTTCTTAGACTTCAGGCCACTGGCTATAGGATAAAATCCAGCACAGCTCTCCACTGCGCTAAGCATTAGTATCTCTTAGACTATTATACCATGTTTTGCTGAGAAGAGTGTCAAAGAAAGATACTTTGCAAACTTGGATTGCTTTAGCATGGGCACGAGAAGGTAAAAACCTAAGTAGACTTTGTTATTCCTGAGTAAAATGCCCTTAGCTGTACCTTGATCTCAGTATATGTGTGAATAAATATAGTATACCTCTTTTATACTTTTGGAAAAGCTGGCTGAAGCTGGACATGGTGGCGCACGCCTTTAATCCCAGCACTCAGGTGGCAGAGGTAGGAGGATTGCCATGAGTTCGAGGTCACCCTGAGATTCCATAGTAAATTCCAGGTCATCCTGGGCTAGAGTGAGACCCTACCTCAAAAAAAAAAAACAACTTAATTCAGCCTGTGCTTCTGAATCAGAGGTACACCTAAGAAACATTTTCCAAAATTTGTAAGCCTGGACCCTGGCCTCTCATGTTGACTTAAAGTTGTAGATGATTTTCAGGTGTAGCCTTCCTTAACAACCTGAGCTGAAGAAGAATTCGGATATATGCTAAATATAAAATTATCTGACAACTTAATAGTAGCAAAATCAGAGACTTGAAATTTAGTAAGAAAAAAATAGGTATGGAGCCAGGCGTAGTGGCGCACACCTTTAATCCCAGCGCTGATAGACGGAGATAGGAGCATCAGCATGGGTTTGAAGCCAGCCTGGGGTTACAGAGTTCCAGGTCAGCCTGGGCTAGAGTGAGACCCTGCCTCAAGAATAAAAGAGGTGTGATGGTAATGATTCTAGGTACTTTTTAAAACCTTAATGCTTTTTCTTACTGAAAATGGAAGTAAATGAGCCCGACACCTTATTAGACATGTCAGAAAATAGATGGGCTAGTATCTTTCTGCTCTTAAGAATCAGAAAAAAAAAAAAAAAAACCAACTAAGAAGCAGAAGAAACATGGAAAACCCAGAATTTGGAGGCTAAAATCAAACTGATAATGATATTCACTTAGTGTTTACTAGTTTAATACTGTTGGGTGCTTAAAATATGCAGCTTTCATGTGGAGACACGCATAAGTGATTAGTTGTTTATGAAACTAATCTAAGGTAATCCAGAAAAAGGTTACTGCTACTAAAACATTTTAAAAATAGTTCTTAAGACCTGTGCCAAGATGCAAATGATAACTTCACCTCCCGAGGACTTTACCCTCAGAGGTATAATGAAGAGGTTCCCATTCCTGTTTCATAAAATAGCCCTTTCTGATAGGTAGTCAGTATCAGAGGCGAGGGTGTCACAGGCTGTTGTCAGTGATGGGTGGTCAGTGTCAGAGAGGTAAGGGTGTCACAGGCTGTTGTCAGTGATGGGTGGTCAGTGTCAGAGAGGTAAGGGTGTCACAGGCTGTTGTCAGTGATGGGTGGTCAGTGTCAGAGAGGTAAGGGTGTCACAGGCTGTTGTCAGTGGAATGGTGAATTTGCTTTGTTTTTTTGCTTATCTTTCTTGCCCGAACTTTCCCCTTAGTGTGTACTTCCTTTGAGCTCTTTAGGAAGGGAGATTGAGGTCTTTACCTGACCCCAGTGAAAGGAAGCACTGGCATTAGACAGAGTTGGCTAGCCCAATGCAGTTCCCTTCTAGCCTTTCTTCTCCATCCTCCTGGACAGGGATTGGGGATGCCAGAAACACACTGCCAAAACCCAGTGGCACCTCTGCCCGTGGCCACTCTCTTTTCAATCTTTTAAAAGGGGTGCCCTTATTTTGCCTTTGGGATTAAAGGAGAAACTTTCCACAGGAAGTGTTTTGTGTACTAAACTGACCTTCGGCCTTCCACTCTGTGGATCTTTGCCAAACATTCTTGAATCAGCCGAGAGAGGGATTCGCAGGTCTCTTCTGTTGAATGTCTATAAAAATAAAATGCCTTAGCCTTTTTTGTAAGATGTTTTTAGGATTAAAAAAAAATCTGCTTTTATCTCAACAAAAGCTTCTAAAGAATGAGCAGTGTAATGAATTGAGCAATTCCGAGTTTTCAGTCAGGCTAAAGTAGGACTTTGAAATGTTGATCTTTATGTCATAACTGATTTAGAATCATTGTGGCAATTAGTCAATTCTTGAATGAAGCTTTTATCTCTAGTAGTCTTAATTCCCTAGCTACAGTGATGTAGTTTCATGTTTGGAATCTGACTTTGTCCAATAAATCTTCTCTGTAGGTGGCCTACTCTGCGAATGAATAATCCCTGAAGAATGAAGAAGATTAAATCTTTTGGAAGTTCTTTGATTATCTTTGATAAGTAGATAAAGTATTTATTATTTATTTTAAAAGAGAAAATAAAAAAATGCCCTATTCCATGATCTTCAGGTATGTTTCTTTTTCTGTTCTTCACATACTCACATAGGTTCTTTTTTTTTTTTTTTTAAATTTTTTTATTTATTTATTTGAGAGTGACAGACAGAGAAAGACAGATAGAGGGAGATAGAGAATGGGCGCGCCAGGGCTTCCAGCCTCTGCAAACGAACTCCAGACACATGCGCCCCCTTGTGCATCTGGCTAACGTGGGTCCTGGGGAACCGAGCCTCGAACTGGGGTCCTTAGGCTTCACAGGCAAACGCTTAACCGCTAAGCCATCTCTCCAGCCCAGGTTCTTTTTTTCTTTGAAGAATATTGTGACAAATCTTATGACACGAATTTCTCTTGTTTGTTACTTTGTCATGACGGAAACTGGATGTTTATTACTAGGAAGAAAAAAAATACAGTTATTTCTCTCAGCCAGAAAAAATCTCCAGAATTTAGGTACATGGCAGGAAAAATGAATACCTTTTACCCTTTCAGTACAACTGTGGGAGCCGTATCATTTTCTTAAAGACATGTTTTGCTGGTGCGGTGGCCCACACTTACCGAAACAGGAACACTGCATGCGTAAGGGCAGCCTGGGCCCCTTCCCCCCGTCCCCCGTAATACACACACACTACAAAAAAGCATTTTCAAAAATATTTATTTAATTGATAGAGAATGAGAGTGGGTGTACCAAGGTATCTTGCCACTGCAAATAAACTAGACACATGTGCCACTTTGTACCTCTGGCTTTATATGGGTACTGGAAAAATTTAGCCTGGGCCAGCAGGCTTTGCAAGGAAATACTTTAACTACTGGGCCATCCTGAAAACATTTTTTTCTGAGGACACTTTTATTTATTTTCATTTTTTAAATTTATTTTTTGATCTAGATCAATCGATCTCTCAGATCAAACCTAGTAGTGTGTCCCCTCACCCACCTCTGAGCCACATTCCCAGACCTTAATATTAAAACCATTATTGTTCATTACTAGTTCCATTTTCTGGCCTCTACTCACAGCCTGCCAGGCGGCTGGAGATGTAAATGATAAGCTTTAATAACCTTTTTATTTATTTATTTTGGTTTTCTGAGGTAGGGTCTCACTCTAGCTCAGGCTGACCTGGAATTCACTATATAGTCTTAGGGTGGCCACAAACTCATAGCGATCCTCCTACCTCTGCCTCCCGAGTGCTGGGATTAAAGGCATGTGCCACCATGCCTGGCCTTCTTTTTATTTATTTATTTATTTGGTTTTTAGAGGTAGGGTCTCACACTAGTCCAGGCTGACCTGGAATTCACTCTGTTGTCTCAGGGTGGCCTTGAACTCACGGCAATCCTCCTACCTCTGCCTCCCGAGTGCTGGGATTAAAGGCGTGCGCCACCACGCCCGGCTTTCTCTTCCCTTTTTTTTGAGGCAAGCCCAACAGACCAGCCTTTTTTTCTTTAAAAAAATACTATTTTAATAATTTGTTTATTTGACAGAGAGAGAGAGAGAGGCTGAGAATGGGCGTGCCAGGGCTTCTAGCCACTGCAGATAAACTCCAGATGTGTGCTTCCCCTTGTGCATCTGGCTAACACCGGTCCTGGAGAATTGAACCTGGGTCCTTTGGCTTTGCAGGCAAATGCCTTAGCCACTAAGCCATCCCTCCAGTCTTTTTTTTTTTTTTTAATGAAAGAATTGGCACTATAACCAAACTCCAGATGTGTGCGCCACCTTGTGTGCATGTGTGACTTTGTGCACTGGCATCACCTCTTGTGTCTGGCTTACATGGGACCTGGAGAGTTGAACATGGGTCCTTAGGTTTTGCAGGCAAATGCCTTAACCGCTAAGCCATCTCTCCAGCCCCCATTCTCTTTCTCTATCTGCCGTTCTCCCTGTCTCTCTTAAATAAATAAACAAATTTCTGAACCAATTGGGGGACATCCATTCAAACCAGTACACCATGTAAAGCCAGATTCATTAAGTGGTGTAAGCACCTGGAACTCATATCCAGTGTTGGGAGGCCCTGGTCTGCCCGAGAAAATTGCTTACTTTATAGAATAAAAGTTGAATTAAGTCATTCCTTAGGATTCCTACCTAATTAATTAGTTAGGTGCATGGCGTATTTACCTTTCTAGCGCTGTACCATCAAGTTTTATCCCCAGCCCTTTTTTTTTTTTTTTTTTTTTTACATTTTATATTGAGTCAGGGTGTAGCCAAGTTGCCCAGAGTGGTCTTGAGCTAGACCAGCCTTGAACTTGCAGTTCTCCTGAGAAACTGAAAATTACAGGCCTGTGCCATCCATCCCAACCAACAAGTGCCTGTCTGTGACAAACAGGTTTAACAGCTGCCCATGTGATATCAGTAAGCCCCCACATCTGAGTCTGTCCTCATCTGGAAAGAAACAAGTAATTCTACTTTAAGAGCTTGTGAGTACTAAGCTAGTACATATAAGGCATTTGGCCACCAGCATTTATTGTTAGTTGTCCTACAATTTTTTGATTTTTGTATTCACATTTTCAATATTCATGTGACTGTAATACGTTTTATTTTTTAGGGTTTTTGTTTGTTTTTTTGAGGTAGGGTCTCGCTGTGGTCCAAGGTGACCTGGAATTAACTACGTAGCCTCAGGGTAGCCTTGAAATCACAGCAATCTTCCTACCTCTGCCACCTGAGTGCTGGGATTAAAGACATGCACCACCACACCTGACTTCTGCTCTCAATTTATTATCTGGTGAATACATATGTGTTACTACTAAAGACAAAAATTTGGGCCAGACATGGGGGCACCCATGTTTAATCCCAGCACTCGGGAGGCAGAGTTAAGAGGATCACTGTGAGTCTGAGGCTAGTTTGGGACTACAGAGTGAGTTCCCCAGGTCAGCCTGGGCTAGAATGAAAACTTGCCTTGAAAAAAACAAAAGTTGAGGGAGGGAGAGATGGCTTAGCAGTTAAGGTACTTGCTTGTGAAGCCTAATGACTCATGTTCCAGGTCCCATGTAAGCCAGATGCACAAAATGACACAAGCATACAAGTCACACATGCGCAGAAGGGGTACACATGCATGGAGTTTGATTGCCCCAATTCTCTTTCTTTCTCTCTCACATTAAAATTATTTTTAAGGGCTGGAGAGATGGCTTAGCGGTTAAGCGCTTGCCTGTGAAGCCTAAGGACCCCGGTTCGAGGCTCGGTTCCCCAGGTCCCACGTTAGCCAGATGCACAAGGGGGCGCACGCGTCTGGAGTTCGTTTGCAGAGGCTGGAAGCCCTGGCGCGCCCATTCTCTCTCTCTCCCTCTACCTGTCTTTCTCTATGTGTCTGTCTCTCTCAAATAAAAAAAAAAAGAAAAAAAATTATAAAAAAAAAAAATTTTTTAAAAAAGGCCAGTCTGTTGGACCTGCCTCAAAAAAAAGAAAAAAAACGTTAAGTGTCTGGTGCTATGATGGATATTCAAGGTGCTTTCCTCAAGAGTTCATGTGTGACTGTGTCCTGGGTTTCTTTCTCTAGTTATTATAAGTTTAAGTAGAGGGCTGGAGAGATGGCTTAGCAGTTAAGCGCTTGCCTGTGAAATCTAAGTTAGACCCCAGTTCGAGGCTCAATTCCCCAGGACCCACGTAAGCCAGATGCACAAGGGGGCGCATGCATCTGGAATTCATCTGCAGTGACTGGAGGCCCTGGTGCACCCATTCTCTCTTATTATCTCTGCCTCTGTCTGTTGCTCTCAAATAAATTAAAAAAGAAAAAAGAATAAACAAGTAGAGCCTGGAGAGATGGCTCAGCGGATAAGCGCACTTGCTACACAAGCATGAATACCAGAGTTCCCAACACCCATGGAAAAAGCCAGATGCTGCGGCAAATGTAATCTCCTAGGGTGAGAAGGAAGATGGAGGCGAGGGAGTCCACCTGAAGTGTGGGAGCCAGCGAAAGCAGATGTGAACAAGAAACCTTGCCTCAAAAAAGGTGGAAGGTGAGGGCCCACACCCTAACGTTGTCCTTGGATTTTCACAAGTGCACCGCGGCACACATATGCCCACACTTACATATTAACACACATCAAAAGCAAGCCCCTAAAGATGTTACTTATTTGCAAGGAGGTTATGGGGAGGATGGGCACATCAGTGCCTGTGGCCACCGCAGACAACTTCCAGATGCATGCACCGCTTTGTGCATCTGGTTTTACATGGGTACTAGAGAATCTAACCAAGGCCAGCAGGCTTTGCAAGCAAGTGCCTTTAACTGCTGAGCCATCTCTCCAGCCCAGAACACACTGTTTTGACACACAATGTTTTTCTTTCCTCTTCTATCAAATCTGGTTTTAAAAAGAGAAAACACAACTGTGTATTATTGTACTCTGACCACAGGACCTGTTCCACAGGCATCAACATCACTATGATTCTATGACATGTATGTCACCCCAGCAGCATACGTGACCCCTGTAGTAATAATTGCATGTACATACATACAAATTCATCCCCTAAATACATAGCTGGATGGAGTAGCAGAGTATATATTTTAGAGTCACGTTGGCCTAAGCTTTAATCCATATTCACCTATTAACCCTGGGACCTCAGGAAAGTTCTTTAAGCCTGTTTCTTCCATTTAGAAACATATGTACAGCCGGGCATGGTGACGCACGCCTTTAATCCCAGCACTCGGGACTATGAGGCAGAAGGATTGCTAGTTCAAGGGCAGCTTGAGACACAGTGTCCAAGAAAAAAAAATCTATATCTATCTATCTAGATATCCAAATAGATAAAATAATAATACATAGGTTAGAGAGATCGCTCAGTGAGACACTTGACTTGCAGGCAGGAGAAGCTGAGTTTCATCCTCCAACTCCCACGTGACATAAGCTATGTATGGTACTGCGTGCTTGTAATCCCAGCACTGCAGAGGCAGACACAGCTGGATCCCTAGGCCTTGCTGGTCAGCCCTTCTAGCCTAATTAGGAAGACCCTGTCCCAGGAGAAGTGGATGGGGAGGTGACTCAGCAGTTAAAGGCCCTTGCTTGCAAAGCTTGCCAGCCTGGGTTTGATTCCTCAGTACCCACGCAAAGCCAGGTGCACAAAGTGGTGCGTGCATCCGAAGGTAGGTTGCAGCAGCAGGAAGCCCTGTGCCCCCTATCAGAAATAAGTAAGTAAATAAATAACTTAAACCAGGCGTGGTGGGGCACACCTCTAATTCCAGCAGTCGGTAGGCAGAGGTAGAAGGATCACCATGAGTTCAAGGCCACCCTGAGAGTACATAGTGAATTGCGGGGTCAGCCTGGGCTAGAGGGAGACCCTACCTTAAAAAATAGTTCTAGGCCACCCTGAGATTATATAGTGAATTCCAGCTCAGCCTGGACTAGAGTGAAACCCTACCTCGAAAAACCAAAATAATAATTCAATTTTTTTTATTTTAGAGAAGGAGAAAAAGAGGCACATAGAGAAAGAATGGGCACATCAGGGTCTTCAGCCACTGCAAACAAACTCTAGATGCATGTGTCCCCTGTGCATCTGGCTTATGTGGGTCCTGGGGAATCGAACCTGGGTCCTTTAGCTTTGCAGGCAAGTCCTTAACCACTAAACCATCCCTTTAGCACCCCTTCCAAAAAAAAAAAAAAATTTAAACAATAGATGGCCCTGGAGGAATGACACCCAAGATTGTCCTCTGACCTACACATATGCACACCCACATACACAAACACACACATGAAAGATAATAGTTATTTTGAGTGACATGAGAAAACCATAGCTTCTGTTTTTGTTTGTTTTTTGCTTTCCAAGGTAGGGTCTCACGCTAGCTCAGCCTGACCTGGAATTCACTATGTAGTCTCAGGGTGGGCTCGAACTCTCGGCGATCCTCCGACCTCTGCCCTTTGACAACCATAGCTTCTTGATAACGTTAGCTGGCTCTGCTCAGACAAGCGCTTGTGGGTCTGCGGGGAGGCAGGCTGAGCTCCCGCCGGGAGACAGCAAGTGAGTGTTGGCTAATGGCTCTGCCTGTCTCTTTAAATGGTCAGGGCCAATCCCTTAGCTGAGCTTCCCAGAAAGCTGCTTTGACCTTCTCTCCTCCTGAGTGGGCAGCTCACAGCTGGCAGGGACTCCCAGCTTTGGGAGCCTGGATGCGTGAGGACAGAGGTGGGCGGGGGAACAGCTGCTGTTTCCTCAAGTGGGCGGGCTGGTTGGGAAGGAGGCGATGACAAAGCAGCGCGTGGAAATCCCCTCGCTCTATTCCTCCAGTGACGTCACAGTCACACCTGGAATCCCAGCACTTGGGAGCCCAAGGCAGGAGCATGGCCATTAGTAGTCCGGGTCCTGAGGGTCTAGCACACGGGTGGCTCCGAGAGGATGTTAAGCACCTCACTTGTACCTTAGGGGCGATGGTATTATTATTATTATTATTTTTGATTTGTTGAGGTAGGGTCTCACTCTAGCCCAGGCTGACCTGGAATTCACTATGTCGTCTCAGGGTGGCCTCGAACTCACGGCGATTCTCCTACCTCTGCCTCCCGAGTGCTGGGATGAAAGGCGTGCGCCACCATGCCCGGCGGCAATGGTATTATTAACCCGGTAGCCAGGATAAATACTCAAGGAGCCTTGTAGAAGCCAGTTACATTTCTTAGTTTAATGCTTGCATTCTCCAGGTTTAATTCTTGGCAGTCCCAAACACATCCCTCAGGCTCATCCTGAAGTTCCGTGAACATCAACAGACAAGGCATCTTAGGAGTGTGGAGCTGGCAGTCATAGAGCAAGGTCTGCATGTCCAGTTACCCTGCACCCCACTTCAGACTAAGTATTAAAGCCGGGTGTGGCGGCACACACCTTTAATCCTAACGCTCGGGAGGCAGAGGTAGGAGGATCGCCATGAGTTTGAGGCCACCCTGAGACGACATAGTGAATTCCAGGTCAGCCTGGGCTAGAGTGAGACCCTACCTCAAAAAACCAAAAAAAAAAAAAAAAAAAAAAGTATGAAGTCTGACCGTCTCAGGTTCAAAGTCTGGCCCTGCCACCTACTCCTTAAGGGCACATGTTACCTTTCTGAGCCTCCGTTTCTTTCAGATCTAGGAGGGCTGTGATGACTGAATACATCATATAAAATGCCCAGGGTAGACCTGGTGCTTACCGGATGTTTACCAGCTAGTTATGATTTGGGAGTCCTAGGCGGGGTGGTGATCTGGGTAGTGGAGAGTGCATTACCATTCATTAACTATCATTGGAGGCAGATATATGCAGAGGAGAGGCGGCTTAGACTTCAAAGGCCTGGGTTACAGAGTTAACTCTGCTGAATGGATGTCAAATTAACGTGGAAGGATGTTTGCGGTGTGTCTTCATGAAATATTTCATGGGGATTTTCCGGTTTTCCCCTGCCAGGACTATTTCTGTTAATAGTCCCATACTTTCCTACTTCGAAGTGTCCTGTTACCTCCGGTGAGCCCGCTAATCCTCCACCGGGAGCTCTGCCCTGTGTCCTATCTATTACAATTTCTGATCACTTCACCCCCTTGACTGCCTCTGTTGACCCAAAGGTCTTATCTTGTCCTCTGAGCGGTATGTTAAGTGCTCTGCCAGCCTGCTGGTGTGCCTGGCCTGTTTTTTCTCAACTGCCAGTACCTCTTGGATTCCAATTCCAAACATGGTAACCCTCTGGGGTCACCCTTTCTTCCGGTGCCAAGAGAGAACGCATTCCAAACGCAGCACAAGTGTGCCTGTCACGCTGGGCAATCCTCATTCTGCTTGGGGACGACACGGGGTGTGTGCCTGCTTCCTCTGGCCCTGCTGAGGTTTCCAGGCTCAGTCTAACTTTCTCTCGGACAAGTTATGTGAAGACTGTCCTAGGAATCCTGGAACCAAGGAAGTTTGCCAGGGGGAACTGCGGGGAGGGAGGAGGGAGAGAGAGAGAGAGGGTGAGTGGGGGGCAACCTAGCTTTTCAATTCCCATGAAGTGGGCTATGTTCCCACAACTATTGGAAGCCTTTCTCCCAGCAGAGGTGGAGTTGGTGGTGAGAAGCCGGAGGTGAGCAGTCCTCCCTGGGAGGACAGATCCCTTCACCTTCAGAGGGTCACATGCGGGGACAGCGTCAGGGCCAAAAATGACCTCCAACAGCAGCACGGTGGGCCAGCTCCTTTGGCATGGCCCAGTGTGCACCAGCTGGAAGCAGGAGCAGGAAGGGGCCATCTACCACCTGGCCAACTGCATCTTGCTGCTGGGCTTCATGGCGGGCAGCGGAGTGTACGGAGGGCTCTACCTTTTCGGCTTCCTGGGCACAGGCTACCTGTGCCACGTGCTGTGGGGCTGGTTTAACGCCTGCGGACTAGACGTGGTTCTCTGGAGTGCCCTGCTGACGGCCGCCTGCCTGCTGCAGCTGGGACACCTGGTGTACCGCCTGCGCGTGGACACCCTCCCCGAGGAGTTCTGCCTCCTCTACAAGACGCTGGGCATGCCCCTGCGGGTGCCCCTGCACACCTACCAGGAGATCATCCGCTGCTGCCACCAGCAAGTCTTGACCCTGGCCACAGAGCAGACCTACGCCGTGGAGGGCGAGACACCCATCAACCAGCTGTCCCTGCTTCTTGCTGGCCGGTAAGCCGCTCCGTCACTGTCACTGGCTGGAATTTCGTTTCGTTTCGTTTTGTTTTGTTTTTCTTTTTCCCCCAGCCCACACTTCTCATTTCCTAGTGTCCGCTTTCCATTTCATGTCCCCTTTCATTGAGAGAAGGATGTGGCAAGTCAAAGAAACCCAAAATAGATTTAATTTTTCTCTAGGAGTGGACTTGCTTCCTCTTTTGTAACATTTTCCAAGAGGAAAGTAGATCATAAGGTATTTTCGATGATGTCAGGAGTGATGGTGCATATGTACTTACTGCTGGGGCAGGGAGGGGAGGTGAACCCAGGCCTGAAATGAACATACACCTACAAACACACACACACACACACACACAGAGAGAGAGAGAGAGAGAGAGAGAGAGAGAGAGAGAGAGAGAGAGATGCATCATACCAGTGTGTGATGATTATGCTACAGCAAGGTTTTTGTGAGCTTTGGAAAACTGACCATTTCAGTAACTTTCTTTTCTCCCATTTGCATTCAGCATTTGCTAAGCACCAACTATGTGCAAGAATAAAGCCAGAACCAGGTCAGATTTCCAGCCACTCCTGTTCCCCAAAGCAACAAGGGAACATATCCCATTCGTGTTGGGCATATCCTATGCCAACCCTGGAGTATAGCTGTCCCGGGCATATCCGGTCCTGTCCGCTTTCCCATTTCCATGATTGGGGACATTCCGCACTGCAAATCTAAGGGCCCATGGTGACAGACAAGTAGTGACGCCCTCACAATTATCTTTGGGGATTTGGAGGAGACACCCACCTCTATGGAACAGTGTTAGACGTTGTGGGTGGTGGTCTCAGTTAGGGCGAGTGGATGCCCTCACTCTAGCTCAGGCTGACCTGGAATTCACTATGTAGTCTCAGGGTGGCCTCGAACTCACAGTGATCCTTCTACCTCTGCCTCTTGAGTGCTGGGATTAAAGGCGTGCACCACCACCTCCGGCTCTTCCTTTTCTTTCTTTTTTTTTTTTTTTTTTGTAAATTAATTTTATTTATTTATTTGCAAGCAGAGAGTGATAGAAGAGAGATAAAGAGAGGAAGTAGGAGAAAAAGAGAGAATGGGCACACCAGGGCCCCCAGCCACTGCAAATGAACTCCAGATGCATGTGCCATTGAACATCTAGCTTTATGTGGTTACCGGGGAATCGAACCTGGGTTGTTAGGCTTTGCAGCAAGCCTTTAACCACTGCACCACCTCTCCAGCCCCCGATGTCTTCTTTATGGTAGCTATACTGTGAGCTCATATAAGAGCGTCTTCCCCAGAAAGGGATGCTTTTCCTAGTATGTTTAGCATCAAAAGTTAGGAATTGGGGCTGGAGAGGTGGCTTAGCTGTTAAGCACTTGCCTGTGAAGCCTAAGGACCCCGGTTCAAGGCTCAATTCCTCAGGACCCACGCTAGCCTCACGTAAGCCTGATACACAAGGGGGCGCAAGTGTCTGTAGTTCGTTTGCAGTGGCTGGAGGCCCTGGTGGGCCCATTCTCTCTCTCTCTATCTGCCTCTTTCTCTCTCTGTCTGTCTGTCACTCTCAAATAAATAAGTAAACATAAAAATAAGTATTTTTTTTTAAAGAAGTTAGGAGCCGGGCATGGCGGTGCATGCCTTTAATCCCAGCACTCGGGAGGCAAAGGTAGGAGGATCGTCCTGAGTTCAAGGCCAGCCTGAGACTACATAGTGAGTTCCAGGTCAGCTTGAGTTAGATTGAAACCCTGCCTTGAAAAACAAAACAAAACAAAACAAAACAAAACAAAAAAGTGACCTTGTGTGCATGCATCACCTTGTGCGTCTGGCTTACATGGGTTCTGGGGAGTCAAGCCTGGGTCTTTAGGCTTCACAGGCAAGCGCCTTAACTGCTGAGCCATCTCTCCAGCCCCATAAATACCTTTGTATCTTTCATTGTATCTTTCTTCTTTCCTTACCTCATTTCCTTTCTTCTATTTTCCCTTGTGCACTTCCCCCCCCCCCTTGGCAGGGGTGGGGAGTGGGGTCTCTCTCTCTCTAGCCCAGGCCGACCTAAAATTCACTCTGTAGTGCAAGACTGGCATCCAGATCACTGCGGTCCTCCTACCACTGCCTCCCAAGCGCTGGGGCTAAAGGAGTGTGCCATCGCACCGGGCTTCCTTCCCCACTTTCTTCAGCTATTTCTCAAGAGTGCTAGGAGGCAGAGATAGGAGTGTCGCTGTGAGTCTGAGGGCAGCCTGGGGCTACAGAATAAATGCCAGGTCAGCCTGAGCTAAGTGAGAACCCACCTTGGGAGAAAAAAAAAGGGGGGGGGAAGTGCTGGGGGCCAACCTCTAAATATTTGTGTTTATACCTATAGAGTAATTGGCTTCTTTTTTAACATCTTTTTATTTTATTTTATTTATTTGCATGCAGAGAGAGAGAGAATGAGAATGAATGTGGGCATACCAGGGCCTCTTGCCACTACAAAGGAATTTCAGGTTCATGTGCCACTTTGTGCATCTTGCTTTATGTGGGCACTGGGGAGTCAAACCTAGGCCATCAGGCTTTGCAAACAAGCCCCTTTAACCACTCTACATTCTCTCCAGTTTCCTTTTCTTAAAAAAATATTTTTATAGGCCGGGCATGGTGGCATACACCTTTAATTCCAGCAGTTGGGAGGCAGAGGTAGGAGGATCACCGTGAGTTCGAGGCCACCCTGAGACTACATAGTGAATTCCAGGTCAGCCTGAGCTAGAGTGAGACCCTACCTCAAAAAACAAAAAACTTTTTTTTTTTTAATCAAGGTCTCCTGCCTCTGCAAAGAAACTCCAGAGGCATCTGGCTCTATGTGGGTACTGGGGATTGAACCAGGGCCTTTAAACTTTACAAGCAAGCACTTACCTTAACTTCTGAGCCATCTCTTCAACCCCTGGAAGCTTCTTTTTGCAGATAGTGATAAATACTGGGGAGATTCAAAACCCATCAAAGTGCTGAGACTAAGTTACTGTTAAGTGCTCAGCACTAAGTGAGACATCTCTCTCACACTATTCAAGGCTCAGAGAACAATGCAGAAGAAACGGGCGGAAAGAATGTAAGAGCTGGAGGATGGAGAGCTAACAAGGTCATCTGGACATGAAGTGGCTCCTGCAATTCACGATCTCACAATGGTTGTCACCTACACCGAAGCTGTACAACTTTGGATCCATCAGCATTCTGTCATGTGTGATGGAGGAAAGAAATGAGACATCATTCTCTTTCTATTTCATTTATTTGAGAGAGAGAGAATGGGTGCACCAGGGCTCCAGCCACTGCAGACGAACTCCAGACACATGCGCCCCCTTGTGCATCTGGCTAACATGGGTCCTGGGGAATCGAACCTGGGTCCTTTGGCTTTGGAGGCAAACATCTTAACTGCTAAGCCATCCCTCCAGCCCGAGACATCATTCTCTGTGGAACTTTGTGGGACTAGTTAGAAATAAGAAGGGGTCCAATGGAAGAGGGGAAGAGGCACAAAGGGTAGTGGAAGGGGTTTATGATCAAAGGACATTTTGAAACTGGTTGTGGTAGTTCATGCCTATAATTCCAGCCCTTGGGAGGCTAAGGTAGAAACATTGCTATGAGTTCAAGGTCAGCCTGGGCTACAGTGAGACCTTGCCTAAAAAAGAAAAGTGGGTCTTAAGTAGATAATGAATGTGTGCCACTTTGGTTAATAATGGACACAGCAGGGCTAGAGAGATGGCTTAGTGGTTAAGGTACTTTCTGACAAAACCAAAGGACTCAGGTTTGATTCCTCAGTACCCACAAAAAGCCAGATGTACAGGGTGGAGCATGCCTCTGGTGTTGATTTGCAGTGGCTGGAGGCCCCAAAGTACCCATTCTCTATCCTCTCTCTCCCCTGTTTCTAACTCTTTAACAAATAAATAAATAAAATATTTTTTAAAAAAATTATGGACATAGCACTTTCATGGAGAAACTAAAAGTATAGTGAGACTGAAAATGGTGGATCTTGCTCTTCTTGGGAGATCAGACAGACTTCAAGTAAAGAGTTAAGCTGAGCTGCTCGGGAAGGGGTCTAGCTGAGGACGGCATATGTAAGTACCCTGAGGTACGGCAACAGAGCATGCCATTTTTCTCTAGAACTTTTCATTACTCAAGGAAGTTCCTGTAGGCAATCTCTATGAAATTTCCTGGTCCTGTAAGAGCAAGCATCTTCCTTCCACCAGAGTGTGGGCTAACTCTGTTCCTGGCTTGGTTTGAACCTCCATCGCCTTCTGCCTTCCTTCTTTAGGTGGTCAGATGATTGGAAATAGCTTTAATGGCTCAGTGATGGACTTTAGTCATTTTTTAAAATAAAATTTTAAAGCCTTATCAATTATTGGAAGTTACAACTATTTCTTTTTTTTTTTAAATATTTTATATTTATTTAACAGAGAAAGAGAGAGAGAGAATGGGAGCTTCAGGGCCTCCAGCCACTGCAAAGAAACTCTAGATGCATGTGTCCCCTTGTGCATCTGGCTAATGTGGGCCCTGGGGAATCGAACCTGGGTCCTTTGGCCTTGCAGGCGAATGCCTTAACCGCTAAGCCATTTCTCCAGCCCGACTTTGGCAATTTGTGCACACATATATCTAGGCACTCGTTAAGTGCAAGACTGAGGAATGCTTATATGCCATTGGCTAGAACTTAACCTTTTGGTTTATACCCTGCTATGAGAATGTAGCCTTGAGCTCTACAGTGTCTGTCCAGTTAAAACTAGAGTGACGTGGAGGAAGAGAAGCAGCAGAGATTCAAAATCATACTGCCATGGCGGATTCCCAGATCTCTGTCCATCCCCATCTTATCTTCTTCTTTTTCTTTAAAACATTTTTATCTTATTTATTTATTTAAGAGAGAGAGAGGAAGAGAACTAGGCAGGTGTAGAGACAGAGAGAGAGAATGGGCGCACCAGGGCCTCCAGCCACTGCAAATGAACTCTAGTTGCATGTGCCCCCTTGTGCATTTGGCTTACGTGGAGAATCAAACCTGGCTGCTTTGGTTTTGCAGGTAAGCGCCTTAACTGTTAAGCCATATCTCCAGCCATGTTTGTTTGTTTTTAGAGGTAGGGTCTCACTCTAATCCAGGCTGACCTGGAAATCACCATGTAGTCTAAGGGTGGCCTTGAACTCACAGCAATCCTCCTACCTCTGTCTCCCTAGAGCTGGGATTAAAGGCATGTGCCACCACACCTGGCTTTTTTTTTTTTTTTAATTTTTTTTTTTTTTTATTTGAGAGAGACAGACACAGAGAGAAAGACAGATAAAGGGAGAGAGAGAATGGGCGCGCCAGGGCTTCCAGCCTCTGCAAACGAACTCCAGACGCGTGCGCCCCCTTGTGCATCTGGCTAACGTGGGACCTGGGGAACCGAGCCTCGAACCGGGGTCCTTAGGCTTCACAGGCAAGCGCTTAACCGCTAAGCCATCTCTCCAGCCCATGGCTTTTTTTGTTTTTTTAATCAGAGAGAGAGAATTGGTTCACCAGGGCTTCCAGCCACTGCACTCAAACTCCAGATGCACACGCCACCTTTTGCGCATGTGCAACCTTGCGAGCTTGTACGTCTGACTTACATGGGATCTGGAAAATCAAATGTGGGTCCTTAGGCTTCACAGGCAAATGCTGTAGTTGCTAGGTCATTTCTCTAGCCACCCCCCCCCTTTTTTTTTTGGTTTTTCGAGGTAGGGTCTCACTGTAGCCCAGGCTGACCTGGAATTCACTATGGAGTCTCAGGGTGGCCTCGAACTCACAGCGATCCTCCTACCTCTGCCTCCTGAGTGCTGGGATTAAAGGCGTGCGCCACCACGCCCGGCTTAAGCCACCCCCTTTTAAAAAAATACTTTTCTTTACTTCTCTGAGAGAGAATGAGCATAGGTGCGCCAGGGCCAGCTGCCTCTGCAGACGAACTCCAGGTGCATGTACCACTTGGTGCTTCTGGCTTCTCATGGGCACTGGGGAATCTTACCGCTTTTCAATAGCTTGTTCATCTTTCAAAACAAGCTGGAACCAAACCCTCCCTGTCCCGTGCCCCTGCATCACAATGACGCTCCTCACCTTGACTCACAGCCGGTTACTTATGTGCCCATGTTTTCCACCAACTGTAAAATCCTCTGAGACAAGGGCCACAGTATACCCATGTGGACATGCCCAGGCATGCAGCAACAAGGTGGCACCGTGAATATCCGGGTAGTCAGCAAAGCTCCAGATGTAACGAAAGGACAGCACACACCCTGTGGACATGTGCACCTCCGAGCTGGCTTTCTTCCTCCTTTCCTTCCCGACAGAGGCACCTTTTTGCCTGGTACAGCTCACATTAAAAGAGAAGGTGGGGCTGGAGAGATGGCTTGGCGGTTAAGCGCTTGCCTGTGAAGCCTAAGGACCCCGGTTCGAGGCTCGGTTCCCCAGGACCCACATTAGCCAGATGCACAAGGGGGCGCACGCATCTGGAGTTCATTTGCAGTGGCTGGAAGCCCTGGTGCGCCCATTCTCTCTCTCTCCCTCTATCTGTCTTTCTCTCTATGTCTGTCGCTCTCAAATAAATAAATAAATAAATAAATAAATTTAAAAAAAAAGAGAAGGTGAAGGGTTGGAGAGATGGCTTAGATGTTAAGGTGCTTGCCTGAGAAGCCAAGGGGCCAGGTTTGACTCCCCAGTACCCACATAAGCCAGATGCACAAGATGGCACATGTGTCTGGAGTTTGTTTGCAGCAGCTGGAGGCCCTGGAATGCCCATTCTCATTCTCTCTCTCTCCTTCCCTTCCTCTCAAATAAATTAAAAAATGGGCTGGAGAGATGGCTTAGTGGTTAAGGCATTTGCCTGCAAAGCCAAAGGACCTAGGTTTGATTCCCTAGGACCCACATAAGCCAGATGCACAAGGGGGTGCATGCAGCTGGAGTTCATTTGCAGTGGCTGGAGGCCCTGGTGTGCCCATTCTCTCTGTCTGCCTCCCTCTCTGTCTCGCAAATAAATAAATAAGTAAAATAAATAAAAATATTAGATATAGATATATTAATTAGAATTCCTAGTTGCAGCCACAGAAAACCTCTCAAGTTACCTAAATCAGGGCTGAGGAGGGCCTTTAAAAACAATACAAGGAGGGCTGGGGAAATGGCTCAGCAGTTAAGGTGCTTACCTGTAACACTTAACGACCCAAGTTTGATTCCCCAGTGACCCATGTAAAAGCACAAGGGGGCGCATGCATCTGGAGTTCATTTGCAGCAGCCAGAGGCCTTGGTGTACCCATTCTCTCTCTCTCTCTCTGTCTGCTGGCTGTGGTGCTATTAATCCCAGCATATGGGAGGTTAGATAGGAGGGTTACTGTGAGTTCAAGGCCAGCCTGAGACTACACAGTGAATTCCAGGTCAGCCTGGGCTATGCTGGGACCCTGCCTTGAAACCAACCAACCAACCAAACAAACAAACAAACAAAAACCCCACAGAAGGATCGCTTATTAAACTCAAAGAAAGCTATATATTTGGGCCTCAGGTTGGAAGAGGAACAAGAACATACTGTACTGGGTATTTTGTATGATTTTAGACTCCTTTTACCACTGCAAATGAACTCCAGACGCGTGCACCCCCTTGTGCATCTGGCTAACATGGGTCCTGGGGAAACGAGCCTCGAACCGGGGTCCTTAGGCTTCACAGGCAAGCGCTTAACCGCTAAGCCACCTCTCCAGTTCTAATTTACTTGATTTTAATGCACGTAAACACATGTGGCAAGTGGACAACTGAGCTCTGGTATAATGGTTTCTGTCCTGGATACACAGGAGGTTCACTGGGGCAGTTTCCAAAGTAAGCCATGTCCACACTCCATCTACAGAGATTCTGGCTTAATTTTGACATAAGGCCCAAGCTTAAGTGAGCTTTTCTTGTTTGTTTGTTTTGTTTGAGGCCTTGGTATACACTGTAGAGCCTGGGCTGGCCTTGAACTCATGGTCATCCTCCTGCCTGGCATTCTGGGAGTGCTGGGATTATAGGTATGAGCCACCCATCCTGGCTTCTCAGTGTTTTTTTTTTTTTTTGGTTTTGTTTTTTGTTTTTATGAGAGAGAGAGAATTGGTGCACCAGACCTTTGGACACTGCAATCAAACTCCATTTGCATGTGGCACCTTGTATGTCTGGCTTACGTGGGATCTGGAGAGTCAAACATGGGTCCTTAGGCTTCATGGCAAGCACTTTAACCGCTAAGCCATCTTTCCAGGCCCCTCAGTGGGTTTTTAAAATGCTCTCCAGGGGTTTAAATCTATAGGCTGGAATTGAGAGCCTTGTGTGGTTAAAAAGGAGACTTCAGGAGACCTCTATGGGTTCCCAGCTTAAGCACTTTCACATTTAAAGGGGCCACTCCTGCTTTGAGCCTTCCCACCCTGTCAGGAGCTGTGCTCATCAGCCGCGTGACTTCCTAGCAGGGTGTCTGAGAAACCACTTCCCCCTCCCACGCAGTCTCTTCTCTCCCTTTCCCAGGGTGCGGGTGAGCCAGGATGGACAGTTTCTACACTACATCTTTCCATACCAGTTCATGGACTCTCCAGAGTGGGAATCGTTGCACCCCACGGAGGAAGGGGTCTTCCAGGTAACAAGGAGCCCACCCCCACGACAGCCCCGCCACACCTGCACGGCTATAACCCGGGGTCCTTGCCTCCTCTTTGCCTCTCTCACATCTTTTTTCTTTTAAATATTTTATGTTTATTTAGGTATTTTGAGAGAAAGAGAGAGAGAGGCAGATAGAGAGAAAATGGGCATGCCAGGGTCTCCAGCCATTGCAAATGCCACCATGTGTATCTGGCTTACATGGGTACTGGGGAATCAAACCTAGATCCTTAGGCTTCACAGGTGAGCACCTTAACCACTAAGCCATCTCCCCAGCCCCTTTTTTTCTTTTAAAGATTATATTATTTATTTATTTATTTTGGTTTTTCGAGGTAAGGTCTCACTCTAACCCAGGCTGACCTGGAATTCACTATGGAGTCTCAGGGTAGCCTCGAACTCACGGCAATCCTCCTACTTCTGCCTCCCGAGTGCTGGGATTAAAGGCGTGCGCCACCATGCCCGGCTTTTTTTTATTTTTTAAAAAATATTTATTTATTTATTTATTTAATCGAGAGAGAAAGAGGCAGAGTGAGAGACAGAAACAGACAGAGAGAGAGAGAGAGAGAGAGAATGGGCACGCCAGAGCCTCCAGCCACTGCAAACGAACTCCAGCTGCATGTGCCCTCTTGTGCATCTGGCTTACGTGGGTCCTGAAGAATCGAACTGGGATCCTTTGGCTTTGCAGGCAAACACCTTAATCGCTTAGCCATCTCTCCTGCCCTCCAGCCCTATTTTTATTTATTTATGAGAGAGAGAGAGATAGAATGGTCCTGGGGAATCAAAACCTGGGTCCTTAGGCTTTGCAGGCAAGCACCTTAATTGCTAAGCCATCTCTCCAGTGGTTTCCCTCCTTTTAAGGTACGGTCTTACTTTAGCCCAGGCTGACTTGGAATTCCCTATGTAGTCTCAGGCTGGCCTCGAACTCATGGTGATCCTCCTACCTCTGCCTCCCAAGTGCTGGGATTAAAGGCCACACCTAAGTCCTCTCTCCTATCTGCCTTTACCCACTGCCATTATGATCCTAGGGCTGAAACCATGACCTGCTGCTCCAGTGGAAGGGGTGTCTGGGCTCCTGGGGAGGGAGGGACAGGGCAAGCTGATGCTGGTCCCTGACAGGCCTGTGTCCAAAACCCTTCTAGAATATTCTACTGTCCACAGGATAAATTCCCCTCTTTTGGGCAACTGAAACCCATTAGTGATCTGGGGCTGCAGCTGCTGGGCTCCCTTCCTCGTACATTTGTGCTCCGGCTCTCTGTGCTGAATGCTAGTACTTCCTAAACACACTCTTTTTTTTTTTTTTAATTTTATTTATTTATTTGAGAGCGACAGACACAGAGAGAAAGACAGATAGAGGGAGAGAGAGAGAATGGGCACGCCAGGGCTTCCAGCCTCTGCAAACGAACTCCAGACGCGTGCGCCCCCTTGTGCATCTGGCTAACGTGGGACCTGGGGAACCGAGCCTCGAACCGGGGTCCTTAGGCTTCACAGGCAAGCGCTTAACCGCTAAGCCATCTCTCCAGCCCCTAAACACACTCTTTTGATGTGCCACTCCACGCCTTGACCCCGCAGTGCCCTCTCTCTAAATTACATTGCCTTTCTAGACAGATACTGTGGCCCCCTCACTCCTCCGTGAAGACTGCCAATGCCACCTCCCAGCCTCCACCCCCGTAGTTTTCAGCCACCTCCTGCCTGCCAGGGCACCTCCTTCTGTTTCTGCCAACCGTGCACACGTCACTTCTCTGTCCTGAAGATCTGGGCCCTTCCAGTCTTCCACACACGGCAACTCTTTGAAGTGAAAACTGGGTCTGTCCCTCTCCCTCTCCTTCCCCCCCCGCCAACACCTTGCTCCAAAAGATATCGCAGAAAGCACGGCAGATGTTCAATAAAGGTTTGTTGGGCCAGGTGTGGTGGCGCACGCCTTAAATGCCAGCGCTCGGGAGGCAGAGGTAGGAGGATCGCTGTGAGTTCGAGGCCACCCTGAGACTACATGGCGAGTTCCAGGTCAGCCTGAGTTATAGTGAGACCCTACCTCGAAAGACAAAACAAACAAAATTGTTGAACTGCCTTGTCAGTAAGCAGTTGGTGTCTGCGAGAAGTCTTAGAGCACTCACATCCATGTCCCAAGGGGGAACCTGGCCCTCAGCCCCTGCTCTCCGCCAGTCCTTCTGACTTGTTGTTCTTTCTTTCTTTATTTATTTAAGAGCAACAGAGAGACGGAGGGAGAGAGAGAGAATGGGTGCTCCAGGGCTTCCAGCCACTGCAAACGAACTCCAGACGTGTGCGCCCCTTGTGCATCTGGCTAACGTGGGTCCTGGGGAACTGAGCCTCGAACCAGGGTCCTTAGGCTTCACAGGCAAGCGCTTAACCGCTAAGCCATCTCTCCAGCCCCCGACTTGTTGTTCTGGATGACTGAGCAGCTAGCTGGTTGCAGGCACCGCAGGTCACATTGCCTCACTGATCCACACCGGTTGGATTGGCTATCGTTGTGACTCTACTTGACAGACGAGGAATCTAAGGCCCTAAGACATCAGGTCAATTCAGCCAGAAAGCAAAGCCAAGTAGCAGTGTGAATCGGCTGTTCCGTTCTTTTCCAGAAATGGAAGGACCACCGGAAGAGTGGAGTTTATATAGACATCCTCCCCTCCCCTTAGGAACTCTCCTCCACTGACAGTTGGCAGGAATCTGTGTGTTTCCCGCCACTTCTACCAGGGGCTCCCCTAGGCTGCATATGAACCAATCCCTGAACAGACACATACTAGACAGTGCCACTGGCCGGGCCGGCTCCTGTCCCCACCCAGGCACTTGGCTTGGTGGTGATAGAGGCCGAGAGGCACTCTTGATCCCATTTCTAGGACCACCAAACACTGACCCCCTCCAATCCCATTCCCATGCCTGCCCGTGCCTACTCTCTCTGCCCAGCCCAGCAGTGTCTTCAATGCCAAGGAGGGCTGATTGGCTCTGCCGAAATAGACGGTGACGCTGACAGGAGCAGGTGAGCGTGTCCACATCCTTCCCTGACCATGCTCCAAAGGACGGGCTGTAACCCCAGTTGGCCTCAGCCTGGAATGTAAGACCGCTCATGTTCCTCTCCTTCCTATTTTTAGCGTGTGCCCCCTTTGGAAGCAGCGGGATGCACACACTCGCCGTGGGCTGTGTGAAGTCCCATTTCCTCTTTGCAAATGTCAAGTAGTAAGTAGTTCACCCTGACGTTGGCCTTTCGCCTTTGTTGACTGCAAGAACGGTACTCGGCGGCTGCCTGAAGCAGGAGCCACACCGTTTAACCCAAATCAATCAACATTTTATCATAGCGCTCAGAAGGCCAGTTATGGCACCATCTGCTAACTGGTGCTATGACACTGTCATTAGTCACCAAGTAGATCAGTCCGGAGCTTCCCCCTGAAAACTACTTATTCATCAACCTACATCCTGTTTACCCAAGTCCTTTTTATATATGTTCTCATTTAATCCCTTCAACCAACCTCTAAGGTGAGTGTTAAAGAAAAAGCTAGATACTCGTCTGAACTTTCTTTTAAAAAAATTTTTTTTGTTTATTTTTATTTATTCATTTTGACAGCGACAAACAGAGAGAGAAAGAGGCAGAGAGAGAGAAAGAATGGACATGCCACGTCCTCCAGCCACTGCAAAAGAACTCCACACACGTACGCCCCCTTGTGCATCTGGGTAACGTGGGTCCTGGGGAATCGAGCCTCGAACTGGGGTCCTTAGGCTTCACAGGCAAGCACTTAACCACTAAGCCATCTCTCCAGCCCCGTCTGAACTTTCTTGCGGCTGGCCCTGTATGCATGTAGAAAGCAGACTTCTGGAGCACCTTTGCAGAAGAATTTTATAAAGAACACAAGAAAGTGACGAGAGGTTGTTTTGCAACAAACAAAAGATTGACGGGCTGGAGAGATGGCTTAGGAGTTAAGGTGCTTGCCTGCAAAGCCAAAGGACCCAGGTTCAATTCCCCAGGACCCACATAAGCCAAATGCAAAAGGGAGCACATGCATCTGAAGTTGGTTTACAGAGGCTGAAAGCCCTGCCATGCCCATTCAAATAAAAATAAATTAAAAAAAAAGATTGATCATCTTCATTTGATTCATTCATTCATAGTAACCACTAACACATCCATAAACAGCACAAGGCCAGGCTTGGTAGCCAGCACTTGGAAGGCAAAGGTAGGAGGATGGATGTAAGTTCAAGGCCAGCCTGGGATTACAGAGTGAGAGGCCAGGTGAGCCTGGGCTAGAGTGAGACTGCACCTCAAAAAACCAACCAAACAAAAACAAATGAACAGCCACAGTTCCTGCCCTTGTGCAACTTAAACACTAGTGGGAGAGACAAAAAATAAACCTTATGGGCTGGAGAGATGGCTTAGCGGTTAAGCGCTTGCCTGTGAAGCCTAAGGACCCCGGTTCGAGGCTCAGTTCCCCAGGTCCCATGTTAGCCAGATGCACAAGGGGGCGCACGTGTCTGGAGTTCGTTTGCAGAGGCTGGAAGCCCTGGCGCGCCCATTCTCTCTCTCTCCCTCTATCTGCCTTTCTCTCTGTGTCTGTCGCTCTCAAATAAATAAATAAAATTAAAAAAAAATAAATAAAATAAACCTTAAACAGAATGATAACTAAATCATATAGGCTAGAAGATGATAACCGCTAATTTAAAAAATAACATACAAGGCCGGGCGTGGTGGCGCACGTCTTTAATCCCAGCACTTGGGAGGTAGAGGTAGGAGGATTGCTGTGAGTTCGAGGTCACCCTGAGACTATAGAGTGAATTCCAGGTCAGCCTGAACTAGGGCGAAACCCTGTTTTGGAAAACCGAAAGTAAAAATAAAATAAAATAAAAAGAATAACATTGAGAAGTGTAAGGTTGCAGTTTTAAACAGGTGTTTGTGGAAGTTCTTGTTTAACAGGTGCTGTCTGAGCCAAGGCCTGAGAGAAGTGATGGTGGTTCCCTATGAGACAGAGCACAGATCAAATCCTGAGGCAGGGCTAGGGCTTTTGACATCCAGAAAGGAGAGCTCCTGGAATGGAGGCAGGGAGGGAGAATCGAGTAGGAGAGGAAGTGGCCGAGGTGACGGGGTACCAGGTGATGTCAGAGCATATGTTTTCTAGATAGAGCCCTAACGGTATCATCCCAATACGTCGGATGTAATATGAGAGAGGGAGAGACAAAAAGAATCTATATGAATTGCCAGGCATGGTGGCGCACGCCTTTAATCCCAGCAGCAGAGGTAGGAGGATCGCCATGAGTTCAAGGCCACCCTGAGACTACATAGTGAATTTCAGGTCAGCCTGAGCTATAGTGAGAACCTATCTTAAAAAAGCAAAAAGCAGGGCTGGAGAGATGGCTTAGCGGTTAAGCGCTTGCCTGTGAAGCCTAAGGACCCCGGTTCGAGGCTCGGTTCCCCAGGTCCCACGTTAGCCAGATGCACAAGGGGGCGCATGCGTCTGGAGTTTGTCTGCAGTGGTGTGAGGCCCTGGCGTGCCCATTCTCTCTCTGTCCCTCTCTCTGCCTCTTTCTCTCTCTGTTGCTCTCAAATAAATAAATAAAAATGAACAAAAAAAAATTTAAAAAAAAAGTTTAAAAAAAAAAAAGCAAAAAGCAAAAAAAAAAAAAGAATCCATAAGAATTAATCAGAAAAGACTAAGGCGCTGCCTGAGCAGCTAGTAGGATGGAGTGACAGGGAATGCTGCAGGTAATGCTGGCCTGGAGGGAGTAGACACTCAGCCTGGAATGTTCTGCGTCCACCTCATCTATGGACGGTGTAGCGGAGATGCTGCGTAGGTCTGAAATTCAGAAATGAGGTCTTCTGAACTTGAGACGTAAGTTTGGTAACTGGTTGATACTTAAAGAAAATACTTAAAGCCAGTGACTGAGATAAGATCACCTAGTAAGTGTGGGCAGAGAAGGAACTCAGAAACGGATCCTCTTGCGTCAAGAAGTTGAGAAAAAGAGGACGTGGCGAAGGAACCTGGGAACTAGAGATTAGGAGATTGCCCAGGAGCCCGTGGCATCCTGGGGACCATGAGAGGGGAGTGTGTCAAAGGGGAGGGGCCGGGCATCCAGCAGCTGATCTGCGGACACAGCAGCTGAGCGATGCTTGGGGATCCTGGGCAGGAACAATGCTTGTAGCCCAAAGCCTGAATGGTTTAAGAACAAGTGAGAAGATGGGATATTGGACACACTTTTCTTTCTGTGGATTTTTGCTAAAAAGAAACAAATGAATGAGACCATGAAAGGGAAGAAAAGGGTTTTCATACCTTGCTTTTTAAAAAAGGGAAGCAGGGCTGGAGAGATGGTTTAGCAGTTAAGGCGCTTGCCTGCGAAGCCTAAGAACTCACATTCAATTCTCTAGATCCACATGAGGCAGACAGACACACAATGACGTAAGTGCCCAATGTCACACGTGCACACAAGGGGGCGCATGCAACTGGAGTTGGATTGCAGTGGAGGGAGGCCCTGCTGTGCCAATTCTCTCCCTCCCTTCCTCTCTCTCTCCCTCTGTCTCTCTCCCACGTAAAAGATAAAAAAGGCTAGTCTGTTGGGTTTGCCTCAAAAAAAAAAAAAAAAAAAGCAGCAACAGAACTTGCGTGGGAACACCCAAGCCCTCTGTGTTTGGCTTAAATACATTGTTTTCTTCCAAATCAGCTCTTCCTCAAACACACCTGCTCAGGTTTGGCACCGATATCTTGTCTGGAAAATTGTTGGTCAGGAAATCTAAGGCATAGGCCATGGCAAATTGTGACAACTGCTTCTTCTACTGTTGGTAATGGACAGCTTTGAGTTATCCGCAGAATTCTCTGTCAGGAGGCAGTGTGCCCAGCCAGACATGGTTAATAATTTGTCTGATGTCACAGAGCTGGTAAAGGAGTCAAGCTAAAAACAGGAACCAGGGCTGGCGAGGTGGCTTAGCGGTTAAGACACTTGCCTACAAAGCCAGAGGACTCAGGTTCAGTTCCCCAGAACCCATGTAAACAAGATGCACAAGGTGGCACATGCGTCTGGATTTCGTTTGTAGAGGATAGAGGCCCTGGTATACCCATTCTCGTTCTCTCTCTGCCTCTTTCTCTCCCAAATAAATAAATAAAAACCAACCAACCAACCAAACAAACAAACAAACAAACAAAAAAAGCAGAAACCAGCATCTGGCTGCTGTGTCTACCTGGTATGGTTTGAAATGCCTAACCAAAAGCTTTTTTCTCTCATGAAATGTTTTTCTGTTGATGACTAGACCCTAGCTACCCCAATATACTGTCCCTCTCTATTCTTTGTTTGTTTTCTTTGTCTTTTTTGCCCCCTGTGCTGGGGGTTAAAACTAGGACCTTGTAAGTGGTAATCAAGTACTTTATCAATGAACTATATCCCTAGAACACTTTTGTAAACTTTTTACTTTGAGAGTCCTTTTACTCTGGCCCTGAACTCACTGTGTGTAGCCCAAGTTGGCCTTGAACTTGCTAACCTCCTGCCCCAGCCTCCTCAGCTGGAATGACAATACTGGACTGTGGGGGTTTGATTCAGGTGTCCCCCATAAACTTAGGTGTTCTGAATGTCAGGTTCCCAGCTGATGGAGATTTGGGAATTAACTTCTCCCGGAGACGGTGTGTTGTTGGGAGTAGGCTTATGGGTGTTATAGCCAGTGTCCCCTTGCCAGTGTTTGGCACACGCTCCTGTTGCTATTGTCCACCTTATGTTGGCCAGGGGGTGATGTCCACCCTCTGTTTGTGCCATCGTATTCCCTGCCATCATGGAACTTCCCCATCAAGCCTGTAAGGCAAAATAAACCTCTTTTTCCCACAAACTGCTCTTGGTTGGGTGATGTCTACCAGCAATGCGAACCTGACTGCCACAGTAAAGTGGTACCAGGAGTGGGGTTGCTGCTAGACACCTGTGTGGCTTTGGCCTCTTGGAGCTGATTTTCAAGAGGAATGTGGAAGGACTTGAAACTTGGCCTAAGAGATGCCTTGCAGTGCTGTAAGTACAGCTTGATGGACTATTTTGGTCACAGTTGAAAGACCTGAATGCACAGTAAGAACTATGGACTGTGAGGTTTGGCTTCTGAGGGTGAGAAAGAGCTTTGATTGGACTGGGCTAGCAGTTTGTGTGAAGCTTGCTGTTATGCCTTGGTTGTGAGAAGTTATGCATGGTTGCTTTTCATAGAAATGAACTGGTGTGAGCAGAGGGATATGGCTCAGAAAGAAAAATCTTTGGGTGAACTACTGTCTGTTCAGCTGCAATTGAGAAATTACAGCCTTTGAGATTGGGCCAGCTGACCTGCACTGGGGCAACAGGAAGAATGTAAACTTTTTTGGAAGGGCCTGAGTGCTCAAGGAGTGTCCTGTTCTTTCAAAGTCTGCTTTATTCCCCCCTGGATTAACAAATTGGCACCCAACCTGGTATTGTGGAAATGCAAGAAAGAGAGGGTCATTGAGTTTGCAACACGGTCTTGTGTTTTGGAAATGGCCATGGGCAGTGTGAAGCAGGTTTGCTGGTTGCCTGCATGGAGACCCCATGGGGCCATGAGGATGAACCATGGGTTGCAGTGGAGACCAACTGAAGATGCCTGGACCACGAGATGGCTGCCAAGGAGAGCTGCTGGCCCAGGATGAAGTTTGCCAGGACTGTGAGTAGCCTAACTGGAGAGGTGGAATTGGACTACTAGAGACTTATTGCTGTTTAGAATTATCGGACTTGGAGACTTGTTACTGGCTAGAGTGGCTGGACTTGGAGACTTGTTACTGGCTAGAGTGTTTGGACTTGGAGCTACAGAGTTTGGTATTTGCCCTGTTTAAATTTTTTTGTTTTATGTTTATTTATTTATTTGAAAGTGACAGAGAAAGAGGCAGAGAGAGAGAGAGAGAAAGAGAGAGAGAGAGAGAGAGAGAGAATGGGCACGCCAGGGCCTCCAGTCAATGCAAACGAACTCCAGACGCATGTGCCCCTTGTGCATCTGGCTAACGTGGGTCCTGGGGAATTGAGCCTCGAACCCTGGTCCTTCACAGGCAAGCACTTAACTGCTAAGCTATCTCTCCAGCCCTGTTTGCTCTGTTTAAATCATGTATTACTTGAATATTTCTTTGCTATGTCCAATGCCATCTTTTGTATTATGAGTGTTTATTCCATGCCATTATGGGTATTTTTGAGTTTTTTTTTTTGGTATTATGGCTCAGTGAAAAGATCTTGGACTATGGGGATGTTTGAACATCATTGGGATGTACCTCTGCCTCCTGAGTGCTGGGATTAAAGGCTTGCTCCATCACACCTGGCTCTCTTCTTTTTAATTTTAATTTAATTTAATTTATCTTGGGGGGGATTTTGAAGGTAGGGTTTCACTCTAATTCAGGACCTGGAATTCACGATGTAGTCTCAGGGTGGCTTCAAACTCACAGTGATCCTCCTACCTCTGCCTCCCAAATGCTGGGATTAAAGGCGTGAGCCACCACACCTGGCTTCTGTTGTTCTTTTTTTTTTTTTTTTTAAATTTATTCATTTATTTGCAAGAGTGAGAGTGAATGAATGAGAAAACGAATGAGAATGGGTACATCAGGGCTTCTTGCTGCTGTAAGCAAATTTCAGATGCATGTGCCATTTTGTGCATCTGACTGTAACTAGGTATTGGGAAATCAAATCTAGGCCAGCAGACTTTGCAAGCAAGCACTTTTAATTCATGAGCTGTCTTCCTTCTTTTATTATTATTATTATTATTATTATTAATTTTTTGATTTTTCGAGGTTGGGTCTCACTCTATCCCAGGCTAACCTGAAATTCACTAGGTAGTCTCAGGGTGGCTTCGAACTCATGGCGATTCTCCTACCTCTGCCTCCCAAGTGCTGGGATTAAAGGCATGCACCACCACGCCCAGCTCTATCTTCCTTCTTTAAAAAAAAAAAAAATTATTTACTTGAGAGAGAGAGAGATTGAGAGAGAATGGGCACACCAAGGTCTCTAGCAACTGAAAACGAAATCCAAACACATGTGCCACCTTGTGCCTCTGGGTTTCATGGGTATTGGGGAATCCATCCTGGGTCCTTGGGCTTTGAAGACAAGTGCCTTAAGCACTAAGCCATCTCTCCAAGCCCTCATCTTCCTTCTTTATCGTTAAAATGAATAGTCACCAGGTTGACATCTGTCCAGCCCATTAGGAAGCCCCCCCCCTGCCCCTCCGATCACTAGACTCGAATCTTTTGCAGATGCGCAGCCATAGAATGTAAAAACCCAGGAAATAGGCTATGGAAACAGGTTCCAGAAGGTGAGAGGTGAGTGGCTAGAGGGGCTGAGCCCAGCATCCTGACACAGGAGACCTACCTATCAGTGCACGCAAGTGGAAGGCAGTCCCTGGACCTCCGTGGGAGGCCACTGGGGAATTCGGAAATGAAAGAAGTCCCTTATTGGTGTGCAAGCAGGATGCATGTATTCTAGTGTGAACCTTCTCTCTCTGCTCCTGACCCCCCCTCCCAGGTCACTCTGACCGCAGAGACTGAGTGTAGCTACATCTCCTGGCCCCGGAAAAGCCTGCATCATCTTCTGGACAGAGAGCGGTACATCTCGGGCCTCTTCTCCGCCCTGCTGGGCTATGACATCTCGGAGAAGCTGTACACCCTCAATGACAAGCTCTTTGCTAAGTTTGGGCTGCGCTTTGACATCCGTCTCCCCAGCCTCTACCACGTCCTGGGTCCCTCAACCTCCGATGGAGGCCTAGAGTCTGAGAAGGACGATCAAGAAAACTGTGAGCCAGCCATGTCGCCTGCAGAGGCTCTCCCCACCTCTGCCCAGCCCACACCCTCTGTGACTTCCTCTCCAAGTGCCACCAGCCTTCCCGCACCTCTGCCCCGGGCCAGGATGTCAAGGCCCGACAGCAGCGTCCTGGGTGAGGACTCCACCAGCCTGGTGCTGGAGGATTTTGAGGAGGTGTCGGGATCAGAGTCGTTTATGGACTACAGGAGTGACGGGGAGTACATGAGGTGAGGGCAGAACTCACCCGGGCACGCCCATCGCCTCGGGACCCCACGTAAGTAACCCATGCGCCAATGCCACCTGCTCCTTCCAGAAGCTTGCGAGGACAAACGCCACTTGGACAGAGCTCCTGTCCGAGCAACGGCCAGCAAGTGACATTAACCCAGGGGTCAGGTGCTTGCATGGCATGAAGGAACCTTCTAAACTCACTCATGACTAGCTGTGGCTGCATTGTGGAGATAAACTGTTGATATTGAGCAGGCAGGTGGGTTGCTAATGTTTTCTTTTTCTTTTTTTCAAGGTAGGGCTTTGTTCTAGCCCAGGCTGACCTGGAATTCACTATGTAGTCTCAGGGTGGCCTCGAACTCACAGCGATCCTCCTACTTCTGCCTCCTGAGTGCTGGGATTAAAGGCATGATCTACTACACCCTGCTGATTTTTTTCTTCTTTCCTTTTCTTTCCCACCTTCCTTCCTTCCTTCCTTCCTCCTTCCTTCCTTCCTTCCTTCCTTCCTTCCTTCCTTCCTTCCTTCCTTCCTTCCTTCCTTCCTTCCTGTCTTTCTTTCTCTCTCTCTCTTTCTTTCTTTCTTTCTTTCTTTCTTTCTTTCTTTCTTTCTTTCTTTCTTTCTTTCTTTCTTTCTTTCTTTCTTTCTTTCTTTGGCAAGACTGTGCTAGTAGTAAGGCCACTGCTGGGGTTAAAAATTTTATTTGTGGCCGGGCATGGTGGTGCACACCTTTAATCCCAGCACTTGGGA
Source organism: Jaculus jaculus (assembly GCF_020740685.1). NCBI lineage: Eukaryota > Metazoa > Chordata > Mammalia > Rodentia > Dipodidae > Jaculus > Jaculus jaculus. The sequence continues at coordinate 162,259,989 of NC_059105.1, forward strand.
GGCAGAGGTAGGAGGATCGCCGTGAGTTCGAGGCCACCCTGAAGCTACATAGTGAATTCCAGGTCAGTCTGAGCTAGAGCGAGACTCTACCTCGAAAAAAAATAAATTATTCGTGGCATGTGTTTATATGGAAAAGAACACTGCATGTTTCGCTTCCTCCGGATTGTCTTCCCGGCATGCGCACAGTTCTGGGAAGGAGCTGTGACTCGACCAAGACTAGGCAGGAATCTGTTGAAATCATTTTAAAGAGGTCCGTGATCGCAGGAAAACATTGGCATATTGTTTGCCCCTTGCCCAGAGGACGGCGTGCGGTGCCCCCGCAGAGGACTCCGCGCTGCTCTGATTAAACATTTCCGTGGCACGCAGGTGGAGGACAGCCTGGCTTTCCCCAGCAACCACATGCGTGGGTGATGTGCTGGGCCTGGACCTGGGTGGCCTCACGGTTCTGGCAGGATTTCCCTCCCCGGAGAATGTACCAGAAAGGCCACCCTCTAGTTCTGGGAAGCTGCCTGCATGTTTCCCCCTGTCTGTTCTCACAATACTGTGACATTTTTCCTCTGGGCTGTACCCAACCATGGTGGATGCCCGGCTTTTCCTGAGGAAAATCCCACCCTCCTCAACATGGAAGGCATTTCATTTATATATTTTTATTTTTAAAAATTAATTTTTTTATTAACAACTTCCATGATTGTAAACAATGTCCCATGGTAATGCTCTCCCTCCCCCCACTTTCCCCTCTGAAACTCCACTCTCCATCATAGCCCCTCCCCATCTCAATCAGTCTCTCTTTTATTTTGATGTCATCATCTTTTCCTCCTCTTATGATGGTCTTGTGTAGGTAGTGTCAGGCACTGTGAGGTCATGGATATCCAGGCCATTTTGTGTCTGGAGGGAGCACGTTGTAAGGAGTCCTACCCTTCCTTTGGCTCTTACATTCTTTCCTCCACCTCTTCCACATTAGACCCTGAGCCTTGGAAGGTGTGATAGAGATATTTCAGTGCTGAGCGCTCCTCTGTCACTTCTTCACAGCACCATGATGCCTTCTGAGTCATCCCAAAGTGACTGCCATCTGAAAAGAGAAGGTTCTCAAGTGAGAGTAGCATTATGAACATTAAGAGAAGTGTTATTGGGCAGTTTGATGAGCATAGTATATACATTTAGCCAGATAGCAGCAGACGTCATACCCCTAGGGTTTTTTGAGGTAAGGTCTCTGGTCCAGGCTGACCTGGAATTAATTCTGTAGTCTCAGGGTGGCCTTGAACTCTTAAACTCACGGTGATCCTCCTACCTCTGCCTCCTGAGTGTTGGGATTAAAGGCGTGTGGCACCCCTGAGAAACTCTCCCACTGAGAAAAGCCTCCATGAAATGAATGAGGGAATATATTTTACACACACACACACACACACACACACACACACACATATATATATATATAAATTTATTTATTTATTTATTTATTTATTTATTTGAGAGAGAGAGAGAAAGGGTGTGTCAGGGCCTCTAGCCACTGCAAACAAACTCCAGATGCATACGCCACCTTTCTGCATCTGGCTTACATGGGTACTGGGGAATTGAACCTGGGTCCTTCGGCTTTGCAGACAAGCGCCTTAACTGCTTAGCCATCATTCCAGCCCTGGAATATATATGTTTTTAGAAAAACCAAGTCACATCAATGATAAAAGGAGCAAGAAAGGTAAATGTTACCAGGACAGAAACTTGGTTTTATAAATCCAGAATGTGTTATTTCCTAGAGTAATTCCAAGGCTCTGAACCCTCTGTGACTTCACTGCCTCCCTCTGTTTGCCCAGTTGTCTCTCAATGTCCTTCCCACCACACAGCTTCTATCCACCTTCCCGCTCTGTCACCCTCGGTGCTGAGAAGTAATAAATAAAATATTTTTAAGAAAATTTTTAAAAATGTAATCAGGGCTGGAGAGATGGCTCAGCAGTTAAAGTGTTTGCCTGTAAGGCCTAAGGACCGAGGTTCAATTCCCCAGGACCTACATAAGCCAGATGCACGATGCGGTGCATGTGTCTGGAGTTCATTTGAAGTGGCTAGAGGTCCTGGCATGTCCATTCTCTCTCTCTGCTTGCAAATATATAAATAACAATAAAATAGAATATTTATAGCCTGGTGTGGTAACACACACCTTTAGTCCCAGCACATAGAAGGCAGAGGTAAGAGAATTGGCATGTGTTTGAGGGCAGTCTGAGACTACATAGTGAAATCCAGAGTGAGACCCTATCTCAGGGGGGAAAAATCAAATTGGGGCTGGGCCTGGAGAAGATGGTTTAGCAGTTAAGGCATTTGCCTGTGAAGCCTAGGACCCAGGTTCAGTTCCCCAGTACCCATGTAAGCCAGATGCACAAGGTGGCACATGGGTCTGGAGTTCGTTTGCAGTAGCTGGAGGCCCTGGTGAGCCCATCTTCAATCTCTATCTGCTTTTCTCTCCTTTCTTTTTAATTTTTTTTTGTTCACTTTATTTATTTATTTGAGGGCAACAGAGAGAGAAAGAGGCAGAGAGATAGAGAGAAAGTGGGCCCAGCCCCTGCAAACGAACTCCAGATGCATACACCCCCTTGTGCATCTGGCTTACGTGGGTCCTGGGGAGTCAAACCTGGGTCCTTTGGCTTTGCAGGCAAGTGCCTTAACAGCTAAGCCATCTCTCCAGCCCACCAATTTTGTTTTTGCTTTCATCTTGTCCTGAAAAGTGTTGTGATTTGAAAAGATCTGTCATACTGTATTCACGCTCTTTTGGTCAGAAGGAGAACGTAGGTAGCTGCCGCAGTGGGTAAAAAGCACCTCTAATTTCCGTCATATTGTTTAAATAAAGAAACAATGGAAAGGTTACAGTATAGAGGCAAATTGTCTTTCAGTGAAGGGTCCTGTGACAATTGGTATCCTTCTCATGGGAAAACAAATGACTTTAAGGCTGAAGGTTATCAGGATTTCAGCAGAGTATTAATAACAGATGGCTCATGGGATAGTGTGTTACTCACTATTTGAAGAGCTTAAGCAGGAGGCCAGAAGAAATGTTTGTGTAATGCCACAAAGTGATTCAGGTTCTGGGACAAGGATGCCTTTGATTACCACTGGTAAGGTGACATATATATATATATATATATATATATATATATATATAAATATATATATATTTACTTATTTATTGATTGATAACTTCCATGATTGTAAGCAATATCCCATGGTAATTCCCTCCCTCCTCCCCTTTGAAACTCCATTCTCCATCATATCCCCTCCCCCTCTCAGTCATTCTCTCTTTGATTTTGATGTCATGATCTTTTCCTCCTCTTATGACGGTCTTGTGTAGGTAGTGTCAGGCACTGCGAGGTCATGGATATCCAGGCCATTTTGTGTCTGGAGGAGCACACTGTAAGGAGTCCTGCCCTTCCTTTGGCTCTTACATTCCTTCCACCACCTCTTCCGCAGTGGACTGGCAAGGTGCTTGCTAACTCTGCCATGCTCTAAGAGCTCCCACCCTGCCCCTGGCCACCCTCAGGAGCAGAACGGGGCTGTGGTGCCTCTGTCTACCTTACTGGGTTGCTATGGGATCATTGAGATTATGTGTATAATGGCTGTCTGGAAGTTGTAAAACACTGGTGGAATGTATGATATAGCTTAAAATTCTCTTGTGGGTAGAATTGGAATTGACAGTTCTCTTCCTCTCTGTTCTCCACCCCGTCACTCCATTCTCTTTCCAGTTCCCCCAGTTTGCCTTTCCAGGCATGGTGGCAGCTGCGAGAACCCTCAGATAACAGAAGGAGCAGCCTCAGTAGAGGCCTCGAGTGGACATGTTCAGCTCCTTGACTTCTGATTCCTTAAGAGACAGATCTGTCATGCTATATTCAGGCTCTTTCGGTCAGAAGGAAAACTTTGGTGGCTGTCACTGTGGGTAAACAGCATTTTTGTCACAGGACCACCAGAAAGACTCCTGCTCTTGAACCGGGCCTGGAAGGCTCTGGAGTGTCCAGCAGAGGCTGGCCTGCTGACCAGAGGCTCCCTGTGACAATCAAGTGCAAAGCAGTGGGTCCTTATGCTCTCAGGTCCTTCTTTTACTTCTGTTCTATAGGTCTCATTTTCCTACCCATCTGTCTGTGGAGAGAAGAAACAGTTGTTTTCCAGAGCCTAACATATTTCAAAGCAAGTGTTTGGTCTTTTTCCTTAGCTCATCTATTAGGGCTAGTAGAAAGTAGTGTCCTTAGCCAGGTATGGTGGTGCAGATCTTTAATCCCAGCGCTTGGAAGGCAGAGGTACGAGGATTGCTGTGAGTTCGAGGCCACCCTGAGACTGCATAGTAAATTCCAGGTCAGCCTGGGCTAAAGAGAGACCCTACCTTAAACAAAAACAAAAAACAAAACAACAAAAGAATGTAGTGTTCTTTGTATGGATGATTCATAGGAAGCCACAGAAATCAATCTTCTGGTCTCCTCATCTACACAGTAAGACCACTCCACAATGGACTTGCCTAATATCCTAGAATAACAGGATTCAAAGGCACACTGTCCCTACAGTCAGGTATTGGGTACAGTTAAAATTGGGCATTTGTGTACCGGATGTGGTGGTGCACGCCTTTAATCCCAGCACTCGGGAGGCAGAGGTAGGAGGATCGCCGTGAGTTCAAGGCTACCCTGAGACTACATAGTGAATTCCAGATCAGCCTGGGCTAGAGTGAGACCCTACATCGAACCCCCCCCAAAAAAGAATGGGCATTTGTGGACTGGAGAGATGGCTTAGTGGTTAAGATGCTTGCCTGTGAAGCCTAAGGACCCAGGTTCAATTCCCTAGGACCTATATAAGCCAGATGCACAAGGTGGCGCATGCACCGGAAGTTTGTTTACAATGGTTAGAGGCCCTACTGCATCCATTCTCTCCCTCTCTCTCTGCCTATTCCTCTCAAATAGAGAAATCAAATATACACATATATTTTAAAATGGGCATTTGTAAGAAAATAAAGGTCGGGTGTGGTAGTGCATGCTTTTAATCCTAGCACTCGGGAGGCAGAGGTAGGAGGATTGCCATGAGTTCAAGGCCACCCTGAGACTATAGAGTGAATTCCAGATCAGCCTTACCTAGAGTGAGACCCTACCTCAAAAAACAAACAAACAAATAAATAAAATAAAATAAAAACCCTAAAAGAATACCGTGAAACCAGGCAAGCCCTCTGGAGCCCTATGCTGACATCCTCTCTCTTTCTCTTTCCACAGCTTCTATGACAGCTCTCCGAAGCTCCCCTCAAGTTAGGTCCAGGGGACAGGCCCCTTTGGTTCCAATCCATACCCCTGAACTTTAAGGACCACTGGGCTGTTGTCTCTGCAGCCAAGAGTTCTATTTTTCACGTTCACTGAATGGTCACTTGGACACACACCTCTCCTCTCGCCCACTGGAAAATTCTGGGACAAGATGGGAATGAACAGAGGGTACCAGCACTGCCGCTATCCAAAGTGACATGGGAAGACTCACCCTCATGGGCCTTGCTCCGAGTTCGAAGCTGGACTCCATCCTTTATGGCCTGCAGAACCTTGGTGTGTTTCTTACCTCTGCGCCTAATCTGTCTGTCTGCAAGCCCACCCAGCTCCCAGGGATTTGGAGAGTGAGTTGACTCAGGTAAAGCACCCATGACGTGGCGTGGCGCCTGACAAGCACTCAGTTAATCACCCAGCTCTGGGAAGTTCCAGATGCTGTTTCCATGAACTGTCTAAAAGGAGCCAAGAAGCTGTTACTCCTGGCGATTTTTTTTTTTTTCTTTGCTTGTTTCAAACAAGTTTAGTTCATGGAAGTAGAAACTGAAAGAACTGAATTTTCCCTTAGGAATTTAAGTTCCACTTACAAATCTGGTGTTCAACAATGGTTTTCAGAAGGATCTTTGTGAACTTTTTATTGACCATCGCCGCACATACACACAGTATGCCATGTACATAATTCCCTCCCACCGTCTTTCTTTATGTCTCCCTGTCCTTCTGCTGAAGCCGTTTGCAAGGATTTTTGTTTATACTTGGCCAATTTGGTTCCTTTCCTAAACATTTAAAAGTAAATTTATAAATTAAATATATTCTGTTTTCCTTCCTCCTTCCCTCCCTCCCTTCCTTCCTTCCTTCCTTCCTTCCTTCCTTCCTTCCTTCCTTCCTTCCTTCCTTCCTTCCTTTCTTTGTTTCTTTCTTTTTGCACTAACTTTTTTTTTTTTTGAGGTAGAGTCTCACTCTGGTCCAGGCTGACCTGGAATTCACTATGGAGTCTCAGGGTGGCCTTGAACTCATGGCAATCCCCCTACCTCTGCCTCCTGAGTGCTGGGATTAAAGGCGTGCGCCACCATGCCCGGCTGTTTCTTTCTTTTTTTATTGTTATTGTATCTCACTATCATAGCCCAGGCTGGTCTTGAACTTGCAATCCTCCTGCTTCTACCTTCTGGGTGTTGGGATTGCAGATGTATGCCACCGTGCCCACATGACTATATTCTCAAATTTCCCCCCGAACGCTACAACATATATTCTGGTTATCTAGCTTTGTGTATTAGCTATTCCTAAAACAGTACTTGAAATAACTATGACAATTCATCTTGCGCATGTTATGGGACCAGCATGGTTGGCCAGGCGGCGCTCACTTAAGACCACGTCTCTCAAGCTGCGCGTTCGGATGCCCCTCATTTGAAAGGCTTCTTCACTCATCTGTCTGGGGCTCAGACGGGGAGGGCTCACCCAGCCGAGGACTGATCAGCACCCCCGAAACACTTAGCACGTTTTCGTTCACGTACAACTCTCTAATGTATGAATACATACCACGAGTTACTCATCCATCCCGCTGCTGCTGTGCATTTGGGTAGTGTCTACCTTGGAGTGATTCCAAATAGTGCTACCATGGACATCTTCATACATACGTCTTGATACATAGGGATACTTGTTTCTTTCTGGTTTTTCGAGGTAGGGTCTCACTATAGTTCAGGCTGACCTGGAATTCACTCTGGAGTCTCGGGTGCATTTCTTTTTTTTTTTTTTTGTCTCAGTTTTTATTAACATTTTCCATGATTATCAAAAGTATCCCATGGTAATACCCCCCCCCCACTTTCCCCTTTGAAATCCACTCTCCATCATATCCCCTCCCCATTTCAGTCAGTCTTTCTCTTTTTTTTAATTTTTTTTAATTTTTATTTATTTATTTGAGAGTGACAGAGAGAGAGAGGCAGATAGAGAGAGAGAGAGAATGGGCGCGCCAGGGCCTCCAGCCACTGGAAACGAACTCCAGACGCATGCGCCCCCTTGTGCATCTGGCTAATGTGGGTCCTGGGAAATCGACCCTCAAACTGGGGTCCTTAGGCTTCACAGGCAAGCGCTTAACCGCTAAGCTATCTCTCCAGCCCCAGTCTCTCTTTTATTTTGATGTCATGATCTTTTCCTCCTCTTATGATGGTCTTGTGTAGGTAGTGTCAGGCACTATGAGGTGATGGATATCCAGGCCATTTTATGTCTGGAGGGAGCACGTTGTAAGGAGTCCTACCCTTCCTTTGGCTCTTACATTCTTTCCGCCACCTCTTCTGCATTAGACCCTGAGCCTTGGAAGGTGTAATCGAGATGTTACTCAGTACTCCAGTCACTTCTTTCCAGCACCATGATATCTTCTGAGTCATCCCAAGGTCACTGCCATCTGAAAAGAGAAGATTCTCTACCCAAAGTGAGTGTAGCGTTAATATAAGGGTATAAATATTAAGAGAAGTGCTTACTGGGCAGTTTGATAAGCATAGTATATACATTTTTCCAGACATCAGCAGATGATACACCGCTAGGGCTCTTGACTACCCCTGTTTTAAGTTTTCAGTATCAGGGATGTATTCCTTCCCATGGAGCGGGCCTCCAGTCCAATTGGAGGGCAGTTGGTTTCCACCATGACAGACGTGCCACTATTGCATCGGGCACATTTCTTGAGTATAGAGCTGGAATGGTGTACTTACAGCATGACTTGGGCATTGGAAGGTACACATGTTCAATGCACTATCACCCAACAATTTTCCTAAGAGATTATATACCCATTTACATTCCCACCAGCAGTGTTTGAGAGTTCCTCCCAATGTATTTTTAAAAGAAATATAAGCTTTTTTTATTTTTTTAGGTAGGATCTTGCTCTAGCCCAGGCTGACCTGGAGATACCCTATAGCCTCAGGCTGCCCTCGAACTCACAGCGGCCCTCTCACGTCTACCTCCTGGGTGCTGGGATTCAAGGCGTGAAACACTACACCCAGCTTTAAAATAGATTTTTTTTTTTTTTTTGCCATTTGGACATGTATAATAGCATATCATTGTGGGTACAGTTTTCATCTCCTTGATGAATACCAAAGTTGACTAGCTTTTCTTTTCTTTTTGCCTTTTGGTGGTCTTTATTTTTCATTGTTGTTTTGGTTTCTCAAGGTAGGGTCTCACTCTAGCCTAGGCTGACCTGGGCTTGCTCTCTTTCTCTCCCTCCCTCCCTTTTTCTTTCTCTCTCTAATAAATAAATAAATAAATAAAATCTTTTTTCTAAAGTCATCATGCAGGTATTATGCACACCTTCCTCCAGATACATTCGTTCTCCTATTTTGCAGCTCCTTTTGCGTAAATGGTGTGTTTTGATGAGCAACTTCACTGTAGCGATTTAACAATCGTTTTCTTTCTTTGTTGCTTTCTGTGTCGAGTTTAAGGAACCTTTTTCTCCTGAAGACATTTCCCGTATGTTAACCTTCTAGACATTTTATTGTTTCTTTGCTTTCTGGTTTTTCAAGGTAGGGTCTCACTCTAGCCAGCCCAGGCTGACCTGGAATTCACTATATAGTCTCAGGGTGGCCTCGAACTCACAGCGATCCTCCTACATCTGCCTCCCGAGTGCTGGGATTAAAGGCGTGTGCCACCACCACGCCTGGGTATTTTATTGTTTTATGGTTCACCATGGGGCTGATGTCAGGGTGGATTTGATTTTACTGTATGTTATGAAGCAAAGGTCCATTTGGATATCCAATTGATTCAACACTACTTATTGAGATGATTATTTTATTTCATTTCTTTAAAGATGTGTGTGTGTGTGTGCATGTGCACACGAGAGAGAGAGACAGAGACAGAGACATGCACCAGGGCCTAATGAATTCCAGATGCCACTTTGTGCATCTCGCTTTACATTAGTATTGGGGAGTCGAACCTGGGCCATCAGGCTTTGCAAGCAGGCGCCTTTAACTGCTGAGCCATCTCTCCAGCTTCTAAAATAATTATTTTAATCCCTTAGTATTCAGTATCTCTTTTGTCTCAGGCCCAATGTCTTTATTTCTATTTTCCATTGATATGTTTTTCCTTTTTTTTTTTCTTCTTTCTAGTACTAACTGGGAATGGAACCCAGGATCTTGTGCACGTGAGGCAAGCACTCACCACTATATTACATCTCCCAAGTTGCTCTGTTTGTCTGTTTTTCTACTCATTGATGATACCACCTTGTTGTAGTTGTTATGCTCTTGTAATATGCTTTGATCGCTGATATCTTTCAGGTTTTAGTTATTCTGGACATCTCCCTTTGCACATGCACAGAAACTTTATCATCAGTTTGTCAATTTTGGTACACACACACACACACACACACACAGAGCTACTGGGATTTTTAATAGGATCATATTGATACTATGAGTCAAGCATGAAAACTTGATATCTATTTTTTAAAAAGGTGAAAAAGAAAGCTGGGCATGGTGGTGCACGCCTTTAATCTCAGCACTGGGGAGGCAGAGGTAGGAGGATCACTGTGAATTCAAGGCTAACCTGGGACTACAGAGTGAGTTCCAGGTTAGCCTGGGCTAGAATGAGACCCTGCCTGCCTCAAAAAATACCAAAAAAAAAAAAAAAAAAAAGAATACCTTTCTGATGCTAATGTTTGGGTCTACGAACATGGTTTATTTTGGTTGCCTTTATTGTCTCATAATAAGCATTTTGTAATGTTCTAAGGAGATGTCCTTGCATGGCTTTTAGGTTTATTTATATGTATTTGAAGAATTTGAAGTGATTATAAATGTTACTGTTACAGGAAACTGAGTCACACAGAGCTGGCACCAGACAGAGTAGAGAAGTATAATATTTATTCATGCCCACATGGACCCAGGGGAATAATTTCCAAAGCCTGAGTGCTGAGCTCCGGCAGCTCAGAGTGTGGTAGTCTGACATCATCTTGAATTCTATTGGTGGGTTAGAAGTTTCTAAGGTTACATGGTTTGGGGGCGCAAACAGAAAATTCCTTAGCGATCAGTCAGTGATAAGGAAGTACAAATGTAGAACGGAGAGGTGTTTCTTCAAGGGTGTTTCTTACTCACGGTCTAGTTTTACAAGGTACCGGACTGACTTGAGACAGGATGCGGTGACCCAGGGCACATCGGCCTCAAGACCTGATGAGAGAAGAGCTTCACATTTTTAGTGTAGACTCTGAGGGTTTGTAAAGACTGCTCAGCACAGAATGGGAGAGGGTAGTTTGATTGAAATCTCCACCACAGTCATAGTACCATTGAACATTTTTCATTTTTGAATTGTCTATTGCTGTTGTGTATAAATATGATTTGTTTTGCAACATCCACTTCTACCAGTGATTGTGATATTAATTACTAATTCTAACCTACAGGCTTCTTCAGGTTTTCCAAAGATACAATTGTGTTATATATAAATAATGACAGCTTTATTTTTGTTTTTTGTTTTGTTTTGTTTTGTTTTTTGTTTTTTTGAGGAAAGGTCTCGCTCTAGCTCAGGCTGACCTGGAATTCACTCTGCATTCTCAGGGTGGCCTTGAACTCACAGCGATCCTCCTACCTCTGTCTCCCAAGTGCGGGGATTAAAGGCGTGTGCTACCACACCCAGCTATTTCTTCATCTTTTAAGCAAATATTTATTTTCATTTATTTATTTAAGAGAGAGAATATGGATATGGGTGTGCTAGGTTTCCAGCTGGTGTAAACGAACTCCAGATGCATGGTGCCACCTCAAGCATCTGGATTATATGGGTCTTGGGGAATCGAACCTGGGATCCTTGGCTTTGCAGGCAAGCGCCTTAATGGCTAAGCCATCCCTCCTGCCCTATTTCTTCATTTTTGACCTATACTTTCTCCTTCTTTCTGTTTTTTTTTTTTTCCTCTTTAGTTCCTTGTGTCAGGTGAGAACTTCACTCCAGGAATAGACAGATGATAAAGGAAATTGGACTTAAAAGAACATAGTTTCAGTATTTCATCCCTAATATGAAGAGTGCTCCTTAATTGCTATGTTTGGCTTTAGGACAAGGAGTATTTGCTATGTAGACTAGACTGGCCTTGAACTTGGCATTTTCCTGCCTCCATCTTGCTGGGATCCCAGGTACTATCACAGGCAATGCCGTCCCTGTCTGCTGTTAGGTGTTTGTCAGTATTGTTTGGTTTGGTTGGTTTGAGTTTTTTCAAGGTAGGGTTTCACTGTGACCAAGGCTGGCCTGCAACTCACTCCGTAGTCCCAAACTGGCCTCGAACTCACAGTGATCCTCCTATTCCTGCCTCCTAAGAGCTGGGATTAAAGGTATGGGCTACCATGCTCAACTAGGTTTTTATAAAAGGGTATATTTTTCCAGATTAAAGATGTTCTCAATATATTACTAATTTTATGATTTTTAACAATCATGAATAAATGTTGAATCTCAAAACCGTTTCCTGCATTTCATTTTTCCTTTTTTTTTTTTCAGGATGGGAGGGGGAGGAGGGAATTACAAGGTAGAGTTTCACTGTGCCCCAGGCTGACCTAGAATTCACTACGTAGTCTCAGGCTGGTCTTGAACTCAAAGCAGTCCTCCTACCTAGGCCTCCTGAGTGCTAGGATTAAACACGTGCCCCATTGTGCTCGGCTAGAACACAATATTTGAATCCCACTCACCTGCTCACTCTCTTGTTCTTTCTCATTTGTGCCCAAAACCTTGGAGACTTTTGATCAGTCCTGTTCGTTGTTGTTTTGGTTTTTTGAGGTAGGGTCTTGCTCGAGCCCAGGCTGACCTGGAATTCACCATGTAGTCTCAGGGTCTCTGCCTCCTGAGTGCTGGGCTAAAGGTGTGCACCACCATGCCCAGCTCCTATCGTTTTTTTGTTTTTTTTTTTTTTACTTTTTTTGTTATTTTTATTTATTTATTTGAGAGTGACAGAGAGATAGAGAAAGAGGCAGATAGAGAGAGAGAATGGGTGCGCCAGGGCCTCCAGCCACTGCAAATGAACTCCAGACCCGTGCGTCCCCTTGTGCATCTGGCTAACATGGGTCCTGGGAATCAAGCCTTGAACCGGGGTCCTTAGGCTTCACAGGCAAGCGCTTAATCAATAAGCCATCTCTCCAGCCTGTATCAGTTTTTATCTTCAAAAAATATTCTGAATACAACTCACCTGTCTGCTGTCACACTAACTTCAATCCAGCATCGCCTCCGGACTAGATCCTCTGCAACAAAGCTGTAACTGATCAGCTATTCAGCTACTTTCACCCCATCCTCTTCCCCACAACCTGTCCTGCAGATAGCAAAGTAGTCTTTTGTCTTTTTTATTTTGGTTTTTCGAAGTAGGGGCTCCTCTAGCTCAGGTTGACCTGGAATTCACTATGTAGTCTCAGGATGACCTCGAACTCATGGCGATCCTTCTACCTCTGCCTCCTGAGTGCTGGGATTAAAGGCGTGCGCCACCACGCCCGGCTTTAACATTTGAACATGGTGGAATCTGGAGGATTTTTCCACAAGGCAAAATGAATAAGCACGGATAAGATCTCACCATTCTTTAACTCAGAATTTGAAGTGACTTCCTGTGACATCTGAATAAAATCCAAACTTCCTACCATGTAGTCAGGGCTGGCTTCCTTGATAGCAAACATTTATGTGCCTCTTGGTTAAAGTCTAGGAAGAGCGTGGGTGTGACTCATAAGAACAACTGCGTGTCATATTCCAGCGTAATGATTCAGCAGACTTGGACCTTCATGTCTGTCATCTGAAGGGAGAGATGGCTCCACAGTACTGGGCTAGCTCTTCCCAGCGTTGGCCTGGGAAGTGGGCAGCATCACCTCCGCTTGCCGTACTGACCCAGTTAACAGTCAGCTTTGGGGACACTGTTGATTAAAGGACAAGAAGTGGGGACAAAATGCCGGGCGTGGTGGCGCACGCCTTTAATCCCAGCACTCGGGAGGCAGAGGTAGGAGGATCGCCGTGAGTTCGAGGCCACCCTTGAGAGTACATAGTGAATTCCAGGTCAGCCTGAGCCAGAGTGAGACCCTACCTCGAAAAACAAACAAACAAAAAAAGTGAGGACAAGCAAATGCTTGATGGTTTACGGCGTCGTCGCTTATGACCGCAAGCCCTCCCTGCCTGTCCCGCTGCCACGCGTCACTGAACGTCATTCCTGCTATCGCGACCCAGCCACGCGGGGCTTGCATCTAGGGCCCTTGTGGTTACTGTCTTGTCTACGTGCTTCCCACTCATCTTCTCTTGGCCAGCGTTCTCTCCTTCATTTCTATGCTCAGAGGTCACCAGCCCAGCTGAAAGACCCATCTCACTCCAATGCCACCGCGTCCTCTGGCCCTGCTCAGATGTTCCGAGCGCAATTTCTCTTCCCCCTCTGTTTAGGATTCCAGTCGTATGTTTGGTAGAAATGCATGACCCATATGGTTCCTAGTTGTTTCTTCTTCTTCTCCTCCTCCTCATAAGAGCACAGGGCTGGAGAGATGGCTTAGCGGTTAAGCGCTCGCCTGTGAAGCCTGAGGACCCCGGTTCGAGGCTCGGTTCCCCAGGTCCCACGTTAGCCAGATGCACAAGGGGGCGCATGCGTCTGGAGTTCGTTTGCAGTGGCTGGAGGCCCTGGTGCTCCCATTCTCTCTCTTTCTCTATCTGCCTGTCTCTCTCTCTCTCTCTCTCTCTCTCTTTCTGTCACTCTCAAATAAATAAATAAAAATGAACAAAAAAATTTTTAAAGAAAATAAGCACTCATATCTATTGTGTCTCTTTCACGTACATTTCATCATAGAAGACACCTGTACGTCTTGAACGATCCTAAGCTTTCTTGTCAGCATCCGTGGTTGTAGACTCCATGAAGCAGTGATCAATAACAATGAGCACATTGCACATTATAAATTGAATCCCAATTTTGCCTGCAAATGGTGGTCTTTCCCACCCTGACAGCCACCAGGGCAGGACTTGCCATACATCGATGGTATAATGCAGTGGCTCCAAAGGATGAGACCTCCCTGAGCTGTTTTCTTTGCTGTGTTTTTTTTTTTTTTTTCAAGGTAGGATCTCACTGTAGCCCTGGCTGACCTGGAACGTACTCTGTAGTGTCAGGCTGGCCTCAAACTCACAGTGATCCTTCTTCCTCTGCCTCCTGAGTGCTGGGATTAAAGGCACGCACCACCACACCAGTCCTTGAACTTCTTTTACAAGGTAGGGTCTCACTCTAGCCCAGGCTGACCTGGAATTCTCTACGTCGTCTCAGGGTGGCCTCGAACTCACAGCGATCCTCCTACCTCTGCCTCCAAGTGCTGGGATTAAAGGTGTGCACCACCATGCCTGGTGAACTTTTTTTTTTTTTACGGATCAAAACCTTTTCTTTTTAAAAATATTTTATTTATTTGAAAGAGACAGATAGAAAGAATGTGTGCACCAGGGCCTCTAGCCGCTGCAAATGAACTCCAGATGCATGTACCACATTGTGCATCTGGTTTACATGTGTCCTGGAGAATTGAACCTGGGTCCTTTGGCTTTGCAGGCAAGTGCTTTAACCCCCTAAACCATCTCTCCAGCCCCCAACCCTTTTCTAGTAGAAATTGTGCTTTTATTACCTAATGGCTTTTAAGTAAGTTAGTAGGTTTTAAAATTAACTATGAAGGGCTAGGGATGTGGCTCAATTGGCAGAGTGTTTGCTTAGCATGCACAATCCCAGCACTTGGGAGCCAGAGGATTGCTATAGTTTGAAGACAGCCACTAATGTACATAGTGGGAAACTGCCTGAAAAAGCAAAAGTACAATCAACAGGAATAAAATTATCTGTGACCATATATTTTTTTTTTCTTGGTTTTTCGAGGTAGGGTCTCACTCTAGCCCAGGCTGACCTGGAATTCACTGTGTAGTCTCAGGGTGCTCTTGAACTTACTGTGATCCACCTACCTCTGCCTCCTCAGTGCTGGGATTAAAGATGTGGGCCACCACGCCCAGCTTTATGACCGTATCTTTATATAATTTAAATATAGCGTCATATATATGTATAAGACATTTTATTTATTTAATTTATAGAGGTGTTTGCCATGATGCAGATTTGTTGACCTCTTATAATTCTACAATAGAGACCAATATATGTGATAAAAATATTAATTTAACTTTAAAAATTTATTTTTATTTTTATTTATTTGAGAGCTACAGAGAGAGAGAGAGAGAATGGGCGCACCAGGGCCTCCAGCCACTGCCAACGAACTCCAGACGTGTGAGCCCCCTTGTGCATCTGGCTAACGTGGGTCCTGGGGAACAGAGCCTCGAACTTAGGTCCTTAGGCTTCACAGGCAAGTGCTTAACCGCTAAGCCATCTCTCCAGCCCCAATTTAACTTTTTAACAATATTTTCAGTAATAGCGTTTGAAATGCAACCAGATTTGCTCCATGGAGAGGGCAGTAAGTGGTTTGTGTTTTTTTTGTTGTTTGTTTGTTTTGTTTTTTTGTCCTATGCTGTTTAATTGACTGAAACCCAATGCTTTCATATTTATTATGAGATTGATAGAGGTGTCATTTTTACAGCTTAGGACTTTTTACTTTAACTTTCCCCTGCCCAAATACTTGGTCTTACAATATAGGAAATGATGACATGGAAATCAAAGTCCATAAAACATGTATGTGTAGACACAGCACTGTTCTTTAGAGATCAGAAGCAACCCTCATCCCTAACCAACAATCAAAGGTTGTTTTGTTTTTTTTTTTTTTGAAGTAGGATCTCTCTAGCCCAAGCTGACCCGGAATTTACTATGTAGTCTCAGGGTGGCCTTGAACTCATAGCGATCCTCTACCTCCGCCTCCCAAGTGCTGGGATTAAAGGCGTGCGCCACCACGTCCAGCTTCTATCAGTTTTTAATCTTCAAAAAATATCCTAACTACAATTTACCTGTCTGCTGTCACACTGACTTCAATCCAGCATCGCCTCAGGACTACATCCTCTGCAACAAAGCTGCAACTGATGGGCTATTCGGCTACTTTCACCCCATCCTCTTCCCCACAACCTGTCCTGCACACAGCAAAGTGATCTTTTTTGGTTTTGTTTGTTTTTGGTTTTGGAGGTAGGGATTAAAGGCGTGCGCCACCCCACCTGGGGCCCCGGTAAGTATTCTTTGATCTCATGACTATTCACTCACTCACTGCACACACTACCGGAGACTGGGACCTCTCTCTTTTCTAGGTGAGTCCCTCTCATCTCTGCTCCCACAGAGCTCAAGATACAGAGGAGGAGGAAAGCAAGCTGCAGTCCCAAGCTAAGCACTAAGGCTTTATTAAGTCACACTCCCTTGACCTGACTCTCTGCGCATGACAATTTTCCCTGGTGACTCTCCAACCCCTTGGATGACTGGGCATCTATATAGTGCGCCTTTAATCCCAGCTCTTGGGGAGGCAGAGGTAGGAGGATCGCCATGAGTTCAAGGCCACCCTGAGACTACATAGTGAATTCCAGGTCAGCCTGGGCTAGAGTGAGACCGTACCTTGAAAAAAAAAAAAATCTAAAAATAAATAAGTAAAATTTAAATAAATAAAATAAAAATAGCTTGAGGCGACACTGGTTGCTTGGGGTGCACACTCCAGTGAGTTTCCCGCCAGTCAGCTGTGGAGAGCAGACTGGGGTGTTTTGCAAATGGGGGCTGCGTACTGTGGCTGTGATCAGAAAGGCTTCTTGGAGATCTGTGCTGTACCTTAAAATATAGAGAGTTTAAAAGGGTATTAGCTGTCCAGGTGAGAGAAACGCCTGTGACCCACTGGGATCTGGGCTGTAATCAGACAGCAGTGGGGTCCGATATGGGGATCCACGCCTGCCATTCTAGCACTTGGGAGGCGGGGACCTCACAAAATTGTTATTTATTTATGAGAGAGAGAAGGAGGGAGAGAGAGAGAGAGAGGGAGGGAGGGGAAATGGGCACACCAAGGCCTCCAGCCACTGCAAACGAACTCCAGCTGCATGTGCCCCCTGTGCAACTGGCTTACCTGGGTCCTGAAGAGTGGAACCAGGATACTTTGGCCTTGCAGGCAAGTGCCTTAACAGCTAAGCCATCTCTTCAGCCCTTATTTTATTTGTATTTATTTATTTATTTGAGAGAGAAAAAGAGAGAAGAGTTCACAAAATTGAGACCAATCTGGGCTACAGTAGTAACACTCTGTCTCAAAAAAAAGGGGGGGGGGTGCTGGAGAGATGGCTTAACAGTTAAAGCATTTGCCTGCAAAGCCAAAGGACCCAGGTTCGATTCCCCAGGACCCACATAAGCCAGCTACTCAAAGGGCACATGTGTCTGGAGTTTGCTGTGGCTGGAGGCCCTGGCACACTCATTCTTTCTCTCTCTCTCTCTCTCTCTCTCAAATAAATAAATAAAATATTTTTTTAAAGTTTTTTAATACATTTTTATTTATTTGAGAGTGACAGAGAGAGAGAGAGAGAGAGAGAGAGAGAATGGGCACGCCAGGGCCTCCAGCCACTGCAAACGAACTCCAGAGGCGTGCACCCCCTTGTGCATCTGGCTAACGTGGGTCCTGGGGAATCGAGCCTCGAACCAGGTCCTTAGGCTTCACAGGCAAGCGCTTAACCACCAAGCCATCTCTCCAGCCCTAAAATATATTTTTAAAAAGACAACAGGCACTGAGCTGGCAAAGTGTGCTGTGCCCATGGGCAAGTGTCTGGCAGAGGGTCATTGTTTCATAGACATTGTGTTTGGGTGGGATTGAATAAGGAATACAAATCCAGATGATCAGCTGGACAGTGGCCAAGGCTGGTAGGTCTGAGGCATCCAAGCCCACAGGCAGGTGGTGGGGACAGGAACAGGGAAGTGAAGGCATGTCAAAGAGCTGTGGAGGGTTGCCCCCCAGGAGGGAATGGAGCCCTGCGGGGTTCTGGCCTGCTTTTCTGGGTTCAGGCCTGGCTACTGTCCCCACACTTTCACTTCCTGGCGCACTGAGCACACACCCGTGGCGTCACCCTCAGAAACACACCCAGAGGTCATGGGATTTTATGTCACTTTTGGTACACCCTGTCTGAAGCCACCTTTCCCCTTCCAGCCAGTGCAAGGCTGCAGTTGTCTCTGGTGATCGCATCCCTTCCCTTGGGGAAGCCCAGGACCCTGCTGGTCCGCAAATCCGATTCATTCAGCCGGGAAAGCAAACCTCTCCTCCAGGGTCTGCAGCTACCCGGAATCCTTCCCAAACCCTGCCTGCCACCCGCCTCCACCTCTGCCTGGCATCGCACGCTCTGGCTCCTTGGCAGAGATGCCCCCTTGGACCACCTTCCTCAGCTCCCCTCCCCCAGGCTCCCTCTCTCTGGGGGGGGGGAGGAGAGAAAGGGGGCTTCTTTTCTATTGCTGTGGGCTCAGTACCCCCTCAGTGGCACTTGATAACTGTTAGATTGTCTGTCAACTCTGCCACCCAGAGTGCAATGACTGATTCCTATGTGTCTTTCAGGACGGGTGAGATGACCTGGGACCTCAGAAACCCTTTGTTCCACTTTCCAGTTTGCTTTTGCTTCTCTGCCCGACCTTTTGCTCTGACTCCCAAGACACCGTGTGGTTTCTTGAGGCCCTGCTGAATCACTGCTGGCCCCCAACAGCTGGGCCCACGTGCCTCCCCCAAGATCTAGAAGATCAAGAAGATAGTAGCTACCCTCCACTGTTTTTCTCTTCAGCACCTACTCTTTTCTAAGAATTTACATTCTTTGCTTTTTTGGGGGGAGGTGGTTTTTTGAGGTAGGGTTTCACTCTAGCCCAGGCTGACCTTGAATTCACAATGTAGTCTCAGGGTGACCTCAAACTCACAGGGATCCTCCTATTTCTGCCTCCCCAGTGCTGCAATTAAAGGCATGCACCACCACGCCCGGCTGAATTTACATTCTTGTAATGCTTTTTTAATTTTCCCTTTTAGCTCCTAAGTTATTTTAATATTTGCCTTTTCTTCAACCCCCAAATACATTTATTTTTTAGGGCGTGGGAAAATGACTCAGAAGTTAAAAGCACTTGCTTACAAGTCTACCTGGCCCAGGTTCAAATCCCAAGCCATCCACGTAAGCCAGCTGTAAAAACTTGTGCAAATACCTGGTATTCATTTGCAGCAGCGAGAGACCCTGACACGCCTGTACACACATGCAAATAAATAAATAATAAAAATTGAAAAACTAGATAAAGATATTTTTAACATTTTATTTTTTTATGAGAGACAGAGGAAAAGAGGTAGATAGAGAGACAGAATGGGCACGCCAGGGCGTCAAGCCACTGCAATCAAACTCCAGATGCATGCCTCACCATGTGCATCTGGTGTACATGGGTCCTGGGGAATTGAACTTGGGTCCTTTGACTTTGCAGACAAGTAGCCTTAACCACTAAGCCATCGTTCCACCCCCTGATGCATATTTTAAAAAATGAAAGACAAAATGAGACAGCTGTAAGAGTTGACCATTGCTAAAGCTGGCTGACCATATGTGAGGATTCATTGTACAACTTTTCAAATTTCGTGTTTGTTTGAAAGATTAATAAACAGACAAAGGTAAGCATATAAAAACATGTCTTTGTATAAGCAAATGCGTACATGTGTTCAGTGTATACCACATTTAAAAAAAATGATGATTGAGGGCTGGAGCGATGGCTTAGCGGTTAAGCGCTTGCCTGTGAAGCCTAAGGACCCCGGTTCGAGGCTCGGTTCCCCAGGTCCCACGTTAGCCAGATGCACAAGGGGGCGCACGCGTCTGGAGTTCGTTTGCAGAGGCTGGAAGCCCTGGCGCGCCCATTCTCTCTCTCTCCCTCTATCTGTCTTTCTCTCTGTGTCCGTCGCTCTCAAATAAATAAATACATAAATAAATTTTTTTAAAAAATGATGATTGAGCCCAGAGAAAACCAATTAAGAAAGAATTGTTGGGGTCACTGGGTTTGGAATCTGCGCTTGTAAAAGCTGTAAAGAGAGTCTTGGAATTGAGATGAGAACATGGGCTGTGAAAATAGTGGGGCTGGAGAGCCTGCTTGGTTACAAGCACTTGCATGCAAAGCCTGACCTCCCAGGTTCGATTCCCCAGCACCCACATGAAGCCAGAGACACAGAATGATGAATGCCAACGGAGTGTGTTTGTGATGAGAGGAGGACCTGCTGCACCCATGCTCTGTCTCCATAAGTCTGCCTCCTTCTCTGTCTCAATAGATAAAACATTTAAAAAAGAAAAAAAATGACTGAGCTGACAACAATAGCCGATTTAAGACTGCAGCCTAAACTGGCCTCAAATTTGCAGCAATCCTCCTGCCTCTGCATCTCAAGTGCTGGGATTATAAGCACGAGACACAAACCCAGTTTGGGACTGTGAACTTCTGAGGAAATGCCACATAACTGCTTCTGATTCCTGACTTGGACAATTATCAAGAATGCCTCGGGCTGGAGAGGTGGCTTAGCGGTTAAGCACTTGCCTATGAAGCCTAAGGACCCCAGTTCGAGGCTCAATTCCCCAGACCCATGTTAGCTAGATGCACAAGGGGGCACATGCGTCTGGAGTTCATTTGCAGTGGCTGGTGGCCCTGGCGTGCCCGTTCTCTCTCTCTCTCTGTCTCTCTCTCTGCCTCTTTCTCTCTGTCTGTTGCTCTCAAATAAATAAAAATAAGCAAAAATAAAAAAAATAATGCCTAGAAGAAAGCCGGGCATGGTGGCCGTCCTACAGACATAGGAAAACTGCAGTGAATTCCAGGTCAGCCTGGACTAGAGCAAGACCCTACCTTGAAAAACAAAACAAAAAGAATGCCTGGGCAATTTGGTGAGCGTAGTATATACTTTTAGCCAGCCAGCAGCAGACATTACATCCCCAGGGCTCATAACTACCCCTGTTGTAGCTTTTCAATATCAGGGATGTATTCCTCCCATGGAGCCGGCCTCCAGTCCAATTAGAGGGCAGTTGGTTTCCACCATGACAGATGTGCCACTGTTGCACCCATTGGTTCATTTGGCTTGGTTGGCAAAATATAAGGCTTGCAGTGTCCAGTGTTGGGTACCTTCACTGGTGATTTCTCTCTCTCCCATTGAACTGCATGCAGTGTGGCTTTTTCTACCTGTCAGCTGGTCTACATGGAGGAGTTTTTCAGTTCAGCTCCAGCAGGAGTTCTCAGTGACCTTGCAGCCCAAGTATGTGATGTCTTCAACAGTAGGGTCTTACCATCTATTTCTGGTGGGAAACCAAGGGCCTCAGCAATGGTAATGTTTTGGGGACATCAGGAACCTTCCTGGCCAACAATTCACTGGAAGGTATCCCATCCCTGGCACTAAAATTTTTCTAGTAACAATCTATGGCTTCTAGGTGTGCCATTGTCCAAAAAAGCAGGTTTTCATAAGGCTTCTTTTAAGCTTTTTTTTAAAGGGAAGGAAGAAGAAAGGGAAAGGGAGAAGGCTGAAAGAGATTGCTCAGGAGTTAAGGTGTATGTTTGCAAAACCCAAGGACCCATGTTTGATTCCCCAGGACCCACATAAAGCCTGGAGACCCTGGTGCACGCATTCTCTCTCTGTCTGCCTCTTTCTTAAATAAGTAAATAAATAACAGACAAAATTTATAAAAAGAAAGAAAGGGGTCTGGAGAGATGGCTTAGTGGTTAAGGCACTTATCTGCGAAGCCTAGGGACCCATGTTTGACTCATCAATTCCAGTAAGCCAGACACATAAGGTTATGCAAGCAGGCAAGGTTGAGCATGCACACAAGGTGGCCCACACGTCTGGAGTTCAGTTTCAGTGGCTGGAGCCCCTGTCATGCCAATTGTCTCTCTCTCAAATAAATAAAATATTTTTTTTTTTAGAGAGAGAGAGAGATAAAAGAGAGAATTGGCGTGCCAGGGCCTCAGCCACTGCAATCATACTTCATATGCTTGCGCCACCTAGTGGGCGTGTGCAACCTTGTGCTTGCCTCACCTTTGTGTGTCTGGCTGACTTGGGATCTGGAGAGTCGAACATGGGTCCTTAGGCTTCAAAGGTATGCACCTTAACCACTAAGCCATCTCTCCAGCTCAAACAAAATTAAAAAAAAAAAAATAGTAAGCCAGGTGTGGTGGTGCACGCCTTTAATCCCAGCACTCAGGAGACAGAGGTAGGAGGATCATTGTGAGTTCGAGGCCACCCTGAGACTATAGAGGGAATTCCAGGTCAGTCTGGGCTACAGCGATACCCTACCTCAAAAAGCAAAAAAAAAAAAAAAAAAAAAAAAAAAAGGAAAGAAAAGTAACAAGCAGTGGGGAAAACCAAGCAACGTTTCTCAGGGTGGCTATCAGGGTAAGGCTGTCTCTAGTGAAGTCCACTGGGAAGCAGAGTGGAGTCAAGAGAGGGTATAAAGAGTGGTTTTGAGTTTTGAAGGAAAAGGAAAACGTGACGCAAGCCTCATTATAGGGGAGCATGCGACTCCAGAGGCATTTCTACGGGCTGTGGTGACTGACACCGAAAGTGAAGGCGTGGGCAAATGCTTTCATGACATCGCCCATCCTGCCGAGTGCGTTTCCACAGCCTGGAACGTTCCGGAGCCAAAGCCCTGTCGTGAGCCCCGCCTGACTTGGCTGGAGGAGTGACTGTGGACTGCTGCTTCCATCATGCTCCCTGGCTTTGTTACTGTGGACCAGCAAGCCAGTTCCCATTCAAAGCACATTTATTTAAGATTTTTTTCAAATTAACTTTAAAAAGATCAGTGCCGGGCTAGAGAGATGGCTTAGAGGTTAAGGTGCTTGCTTATGAAGCCTAAGGACTCAGGTGCGATGCCCCAGGACCACGTAAGCCAGACGCACAAGGTGGCACATGCGTCTGGAGTTCATTTGCAGGGGCCAGAGGTCCTGGCACGCCCATTCTCTCTCTCTCTCTCTCTCTCTCTCTCTTAAATAAAAAAATAAAAGAGCTGGGCACAGTGGAATGCACTTTTAATCCCAGCACTTGGGAAGCACAGGTAGGAGGATCACTGTGAGTTTGAAGTCATCTTGGGACTACATAGTGAATTCCACATCAGCCTACCTGAAAAAAATTAAAAATAAAAGAATAAGATAAAATATCGGGGAAAAAAAAAACTTTAACATTAAAAAACAGAAGTGTAGGCAGGGCGTGATGGCGCACGCCTTTAATCCCAGCACTTAGGAGGCACAGGTAAGAGGATCGCCATGAGTTCGAGGCCACCCTGAGACTACATAGTGGATTCCCGGTCAGCTTGAGCTACAGTGAAACCCTACCTCGGAAAATGAAACAAAACAAAATAAAAACAGAAGTGTCTAGGAAGGTAGTGGCAAGAGTAGAATGTCGGATCTTTCTGTTCCCACACCCATTCTCTACCCATCTCTATCTTGCTGTGCACACTGGGCCCTGTTGGACACATTCATTGCTTCCTGTCCTCTGGGTTCTGGCCCACTTGGGAGGGGTGTCAGTCACTGGAGACAGGAGCAGGAGGAGAGAGCAGTGAGAGGATCAGGCCCATGAGAGTAGCAGCCTCCACCTAAACACAAGGACCCGCCCAGGGTCATTGCAAGAAGTCTTTCAGTTTTCCTTGGGCTGTGGCTGATACCAGGTTATTTGCAAAGATTAAAGTTTGGGAAATACTGAACCGACCTTTACTCCTCCCGGTTCCTCCAAAAACTAGTGGAGGCCACGGTAAGGAATGGGAAGGATACCATCATCTTCCTCCCCACCTTCATGTCCTCTCTTGTGCAGGGCATTTCTTTTTATTTTCTTTTTTCTTTTTGGTTTTTTTTTTCCGAGGTAGGATCTCACTCTAGGACAGGTTGACCTGGAATTTACTCTGTAGTCTCGGGGTGGCCTCGAACTCACGGTGATCCTCCTACCTCTGCCTCCCGAGTGCTGGGATTAAAGGCGTGCGCCACCACGCCCAGCGAGGCATTTCTTTTCAGTATCTATCTTCAGCTGAGAATTCAGAATGTACTGTTATCTCCAATCCCACAAAATGTAGCTCACTTTTTCTATGAAACCGAGTCCCATTCTAATAAAACAAATGATTCAGACATTCCATGATATTTTATTTAAAAAAAAAAAAAAACACCACATTTCTCTGTGTATGTTTCCATTGAATACTAAGTACAGATGTCCAGGATAATATGGGGTAACTGCAGTTATGTAGAAATCTATGCATAGCTGAGATCAAGTTTTGCACAATGGGCCCTCTCTTCCCTTCACTACTTACGGGGAAAACAGCCCAGAGTTTGACCTTCCACCTTAGTAATGGTCTAGAACAAGTTGCCTGTACATCCCTCACCACACAGTCCTCAAACATGTCCAGGCCGATGCTTCCTGGCCAGGCTTACGCTACACGCAGGCCGTCTTCAGGTCACGAAAGACAGGCAGACTTGCTTGCAACTTCACTGGTTCCGGTAAGCACACTGTGTTTTTGCTGTGGGAGAGCAACGAAAGGCAGCTTCGTGATCAGGGGAAAGTACCAGGAGCTGTGTGGATGCTGTTTCCACAATGTTTAGTGAGAGTCTACACTCTACAGTACACCCGCTTCTTGCCTCCCCTGCCCAGGGTGCCATGGCTAACCATAAAAACGCCTGCTAAGGGCAGGGGAAGGGGAAGGAATTCCAGATCCACACTCAGGAATGTGACCAGTGACATATGGAAATGGAGGCTAAGTGGAGACATGCCATGGGGAATATTGCTCCAATTTAAAAGCTTACCTAAAATCGGGCTGGAGAGATGGCTTAGCGGTTAAGCGCTTGCCTGTGAAGCCTAAGAACCCTGGTTCGAGGCTTGACTCCCCAGGACTCACTTAGCCAGATGCACAAGGGGCGCACGCATCTGGAGTTTGTTTGCAGTGGCTGGAGGCAGGCCCTGGCATGCCCATTCTCTCTCTCTCTGTTGCTCTCAAACAAATAAATAAATAATTTTTTTTTTTTTTAAAAAGCTTACCTAAAATCAGGCTGGAGAGATGGCTTAGCTGTTAAGCGCTTGCCTATGAAGCCTAGGGACCCCAGTTCGAGACTCGATTCCCCAGGACCCATGTTAAGCCAGATGCACAAGGGGGCACACGTGTCTGGAGTTCGTTTGCAGTGGCTGGAGGCCCTGGCGCACCCATTCTCTCTCTCTCTCTCTGCCTCTTTTCCTCTCTGCCACTCTCAAGTAAATAAATAAAAATGAACAACAAAAAAATCTTACCTAAAATCAGGTTGGAGAGATGGCTTAGCTGTTAAGGCGCTTGCCTGCCAAGCCCAAAGACCCATGTTCTACTCTCCAGATCCCACGTAAGCCAGACACACAAAGGTGAGGCAAGCGCAAGGCTGCACATGCCCACCAGGTGGCGCAAGTGTCTGGAGTTTGATTTCAGTGGCTGAGGCCCTGGCACACCAATTCTCTCCCTCCCTCTCTCTCTCCCTCTCTCTCTTAAAAAACAACAACAACAAAATCTTACCTAAAATCAAATACAAAGGGCACGTGAAGAGTTTCTTATGTTAAAAGTAAGGGTAGGGCTTAAAGCCCATCCCCTCATCTTCCTTCCTAAAACCCCAATTCAAAGTGGCCCTGTAGAGCATTCAGGAAAACCCAGGGTCTCTGTCACTCTCCACTTCTAATTTGGTCATGATGAGACTGAAATTAGCAAGCAACACCCCCTGAGGTGTGCTTGATGCTGGGACTTACCTGTCGTGGACGGGCAGGGGCGCAGTGCAGAACTCCCCCACAATCGTAGACCTGTCCTTTTTCCACACTCTCCCGGGGACCTGGAACTTGAACCTCACTTGGTTTATCTGGCACGGTGGGCTGGGGTGGGCTATGATTCCTCTGCCCTGGAGCTGCTGCTTGGGTCTAAAGGGAGAGGAGAAGGGAAGGGACTTTAGTCACTGTATCGCTTTCTGCTCTGCTCGGGGCTGGCCCCTGGGAGATGAGGACCGGTCCTCTGTGTCACCCTCACTGACTCCCCTCTGTCCACCCACCAACACTTTGGAACACAACCCAAGAAATATCAATTTTTTTTCGTTTATTTTTATTTGTTTGAGAATGGCAGAGAGAGAGAGAGAGAGAGAGAGAGAGAATGGGCGCACCAGGGCCTCCAGCCACTGCAAACGAACTCCAGGCAACATGCACCCCCTTGTGCATCTGGCTAACGCGGGTCCTGGGGAATCCAGCCTCGAACCAGGGTCCCTAGGCTTCACAGGCAAGCGCTTAACAGCTAAGCCATCTGTTCAGCCCCTATTGAATTATTTTTGAAGGCAAACCAGCAGACATGGCAGGGGGGTGGAAAAAAGTAAGGTCCTTCCCAGATGGGCAAGACTCTGTTTTGGCTCGGCACCTCTCCAGAATTTCCAGGTCCCCTCCACCTCACCTCAGCCCTCCTGGGCTGAAATGGGGGACCCCTAGCCTGACTCCCTTGTGGGTTCCCCTATCCTCTCTATTGCCTTCCACGTGGTGGAAGTTCTCTATACTTTCTTTTCCTTTTTCCTTGAATAAACGTGATGACTTAATAAGAAAAATAATAATAATTAAGTCCCAGTTAGAAAGCCATGTCCAGAAAACTGTGTCTCACAGCTGGGTTCTTAGATGGATGGGGGTCCCATGTTCAGGTCCAATTATGCCGAGACAGAAGCCCTTTCTTAGGGTCTCCCTACTCAAAGAATTTAGTATGAGGAGCACTTAGTGTTAGGCTAGCTGTGATGATGTGGATAGTCAAACCAGCAATAACAACAAAACAGATGCTGAAGATCAAGAGAACTGGGATAAAGCCCAGGGGTTTTTTTGTTTTGTTTTGTTTTGTTTTTTGGTTTTTGGTTTTTTTGTTTTTTTTTTTTTTTTAATTTTTTATTTATTTATTTGAGAGCGACAGACACAGAGAGAAAGACAGATAGAGGGAGAGAGAGAGAATGGGCGCGCCAGGGCTTCCAGCCTCTGCAAACGAACTCCAGACGCGTGCGCCCCCTTGTGCATCTGGCTAACGTGGGACCTGGGGAACCGAGCCTCGAACCGGGGTCCGTAGGCTTCACAGGCAAGCGCTTAACCGCTAAGCCATCTCTCCAGCCCTTGTTTTTTTTTTTTGCCTGTTTGGAAAAGTCGCCTGTCCTAGCAAGGTGGCTGTGGAGTCACGCAGCCCTGGCTACAAACCTGGGCCTTCTCCGTTGGCTGCTGTGGGCACGAGGTCTGCATTTATTTACTTCGGCCTAGGTGGCCCAGTGGGGAGATGGAATCCAGACCTCTCCTGCCCCAACTTCCTGAAGGTGCCCAGTAGTGGGAGATGCACCACCGAGACTGGGACAAGGAGAAAGGAAACCAACCCAGTGGGCTGCTTTCCAAAGGGCTGCAGGGCCCCAGACAAAGGTAAGAAATGGTGAGATGGTGTGGGAGAAGTCACCTGCTGTTTTAAAGTCCCCAACCTGCCATCAGCCATTCTGGCTTAGCCTGGAGGTTGCTTATAGTGGAGAGGGGCGAAGTTTTGTTTTCCCTTTAACAGAAAGATTCTTTTTTTTTTTTAATTTTTTATTAACATTTTCCATGATTATAAAATATATCCCATGGTAATTCCCTCCCTCCCCACCCCCACACTTTCCCGTTTGAAATTCCATTCTCCATCATATTACCTCCCCATTACAATCATTGTAATTACATATATACCATATCAACCTATTAAGTATCCTCCTCCCTTCCTTTCTCCACCCTTTATGTCTCCTTTTCAACTTACTGGCCTCTGCTACTAAGTATTTTCATTCTCACGCAGAAGCCCAGTCATCTGTAGCTAGGATCCCCATATGAGAGAGAACATGTGGCGCTTGGCTTTCTGGGCCTGGGTTACCTGATTTAGTATAATACTTTCCAGGTCCATCCATTTTTCTGCAAATTTCATAACTTCATTTTTCTTTACCGCTGAGTAGAACTCCATTGTATAAATGTACCACATCTTCATTATCCACTCATCTGTTGAGGGACATCTAGGCTGGTTCCATTTCCCAGCTATTATAAATTGAGCAGCAATAAACATGGTTGAGCATGTACTTCTAAGGAAATGAGTCCTTTGGATATATGCCTAGGAGTGCTATAGCTGGGTCATATGGTAGATCAATCTCTAGCTGTTTTAGGAACCTCCACACTGTTTTCCACAATGGCTGGACCAGATTGCATTCCCACCAGCAGTGCAGAAGGGTTCCTTTTTTTCCACATCCCCGCCAACATTTATGATCATTTGTTTTCATGATGGTGGCCAATCTGACAGGAATGAGATGGAATCTCAATGTAGTTTTAATCTGCATTTCCCTGATGACTAGTGACGTAGAACATTTTTTTAGATGCTTATATGCCATTCGTATTTCTTCCTTTGAGAACTCTCTATTTAGCTCCATAGCCCATTTTTTGATTGGCTTGTTTGATTCCTTATTAGTTAACTTTTTGAGTTCTTTGTATATCCTAGATATTAATCCTCTATCAGATATATAGCTGGCGAAGATTTTTTCCCATTCTGTAGGTTGCCTCTTTGCTTTTTTCACTGTGTCCTTTGCGGTGCAAAATCTTTGTAATTTCATTAGGTCCCAGTGGTTAATCTGTGGTTTTATTGCCTGAGCAATTGGGGTTGTATTCAGAAAGTCTTTGCCAAGACCAATATGTTGAAGGGTTTCCCCTACTTTTTCCTCTAGCAGTTTCAAAGTTTCCAGTCTGATGTTAAGGTCTTTAATCCATTTGGACTTAATTCTTGTGCATGGCGAGAGAGAAGAATCTATTTTCATCCTTCTGCAGATATTTATCCAGTTTTCAAAACACCATTTGCTGAAGAGGCTGTCTCTTCTCCAATGAGTATTTTTGGCATTTTTATCGAATATCAGGTGGCTATAGCTACTTGGGCTTACATCTGGGTCCTCTATTCTGTTCCACTGATCTACATGTCTGTTTTTGTGCCAGTACCATGCTGTTTTTGTTACTATGGCTCTGTAGTATAGGTTAAAATCAGGTATGGTGATACCACCAGCCTCTTTTTTGTTGCTCAGTATTATTTTAGATATTCGAGGTTTTTTGTGATTCCAAATGAATTTTTGGATTGTTTTTTCTATTTCCATGAAGAAAGCCTTTAGAATTTTGATAGGGATTGCATTAAATGTGTAGATTGCTTTAGGTAAGATTGCCATTTTCACGATATTGATTCTTCCAATCCAGGAACAAGGGATGTTTCTCCACTTTCTAGTGTCTTCTGCAATTTCTCGCTTGAGTGTTTTAAAGTTCTCATTGTATAGATTCTTTACTTCCTTGGTTAGGTTTATTCCAAGGTATTTTATTTTTTTTGATGCAATTGTGAATGGGAGTGATTCTCTGATTTCATCCTTTGTGTGTTTGTTGTTAGCATATATGAAGGCTACTGATTTCTGTGTATTTATTTTGTATCCTGCTACATTGCTGTAGGTTTTGATCAGCTCTAACAGCTTGCTAGTAGAGTCTTTAGGGTCCTTTATGTATAGAATCATGTCATCTGCAAATAATGATAACTTGATTTCTTCCTTTCCAATTTGTATCCCTTTTATGTGTGTCTCTTGCCTTATTGCTATGGCTAAGACTTCCAAAACTATATTAAATAGAAGTGGGGACAGTGGACACCCTTGTCTTGTTCCTGATTTTAGTGGAAAAGCTTCCAGTTTTTCCCCATTTAGTAATATGTTGGCTGTAGGCTTGTCATAAATAGCCTTTATTATATTGAGATATGTTCCTTCTATTCCCAGTCTCTGTAGGACTTTTATCATGAAGGGATGTTGGATTTTGTCAAATGCTTTCTCTGCATCTAATGAGATGATCATGTGATTTTTGTCCTTCAACCCGTTTATGTAATGTATTACATTTATAGATTTGCGTATGTTGAACCATCCCTGCATCTCTGGGATAAAGCCTACTT
The DNA here is from genome assembly GCF_020740685.1 of Jaculus jaculus. Taxonomy (NCBI): domain Eukaryota; kingdom Metazoa; phylum Chordata; class Mammalia; order Rodentia; family Dipodidae; genus Jaculus; species Jaculus jaculus. Next base: position 162,290,030 of record NC_059105.1, read on the forward strand.
GGTCAGGGTGAATGATCTTTTTGATATACTCTTGTATTCTGTTTGCCAATATTTTGTTGAGAATTTTTGCATCTATGTTCATGAGGGAGATTGGTCTGTAATTTTCTTTTTTTGTTCTATCTTTGCCTGGTTTTGGTATCAGGGTGATGCTGGCCTCATAGAAGGAGTTTGGTAGAATTCCTTCTTTTTCTATTTCCTGGAAAAGCTTAAGAAGCAATGGTGTTAGCTCTTCCTTAAAAGTCTGGTAAAGTTCAGCAGTGAATCCATCCGGGCCTGGGCTTTTTTTAGTTGGGAGATTATTGATAACTGTTCAGATCTCCATGTTTGTTATAGGTCTATTTAAGTGATTAATCTCATTTTGATTTAATTTAGGTAGGTCATATAGATCAAGGAAATCATCCATTTCTTTCAGATTTTCATACTTTGTGGAGTATATGCTTTTATAGTATGTCCCTATGATTTTTTGAATTTCTCTGGAATCTGTTGTGATGTTACCTTGTTCATCTCTGATTTTATTAATTTGTGTCTCTTCTCTCTTTCTTTTGGTCAGATTTGCTAAGGGTTTATCAATCTTGTTTATCCTTTCAAAGAACCAACTCTTTGTTTCATTAATTCTTTGGATTGTTCTTTTTGTTTCTATTTCATTAATTTCTGCCCTAATCTTTATTATTTCTTCCCGTCTACTAATTTTTGGTTTGCCTTGTTCTTCTTTTTCCAAGGCTTTAAGGCGAAGCATTAGGTCGTTTACTTGCGACCTTTCTAATTTCTTAATATAGGCACTTAAGGCTATAAATTTACCTCTTAGAACTGCCTTCATTGTGTCCCAGAGATTTTGGTATGTTGTGTTCTCATTATCATTTGATTCTATAAATTTTTTGATTTCCTTTTTGATTTCTTCATTGACCCACTCATCATTTAGTAGTGTATTGTTTAGTTTCCATGATTTTGTGTATGCTCTATAGCCTTTCTTGCTACTGATTTGTAGTTTAATTCCATTGTGGTCAGATAGAATGCAAGGAATTATTTCAATTTTCCTGAATTTGTTAAGATTTGCTTTGTGTCCTAATATATGGTCTATTTTAGAGAATGTTCCATGTGCTGCTGAAAAGAATGTATATTCTGCAGCCTTTGGATGAAATGTCCTGTATATATCTGTTAGGTCCATTCCTTCTATGACCTCATTTAGTCCAGATGCCTCTCTGTTTATTTTTTCCCGGGATGACCTGTCAGTTGATGAGAGTGGGGTGTTAAAGTCACCCACCACCACTGTGTTTGGTGTTATCTGTGACCTTAGTTCTAATAGTGTTTGTTTGACGAATTTGGGAGCCCCCATGTTAGGTGCATATATGTTTAGGATTGTAATGTCCTCCTGTTGGAGTGTGCCCTTAATCAATATAAAGTGACCTTCCTTATCTTTCTTGACTAACGTCGGACTAAAGTCTACCCTGTCTGATATTAGGATAGCAACCCCTGCTTGTTTTCTAGGCCCATTTGCTTGAAACACCGTCTTCCAACCTTTCACCCTAAGATAATGTCTATCCTTTGTAGAAAGGTGAGTTTCTTGGAGACAACAAATTGTAGGATCCTGCTTTTTAACCCAGTCTGCAAATCTATGTCTTTTCGTTGGGGCATTGAGACCGTTGATATTAAGAGATATTATTGAAAGGTGTGTATTTATGTTTGCCATTTGTGTGTGTGTGTGTGTGTTACTTGTTCTACCTGTGCTCTCTTCTGTTAACTGGTATTTGAGTATAGCTTGTTTTTTCTAGGTTCCTTATATGTGTGATTTTCCTTTTGTTCAGCATGGAGGATTCTATCAAGTATTTTCTGTAGAGCTGGTTTTGTCTTCAAATACTCCTTTAACCTGCTTTTGTCATGGAATGTCTTTATTTCTCCATCTATTTGAATAGATAACTTTGCAGGATAAAGTAACCTTGGTTGACAGTTGTTGTCTTTCAGAACTTGGAATATATCGCTCCAAGCCCTTCTGGGTTTAAAAGTTTGTGTTGAATAATCTGCTGTAATCCTGATGGGTTGCTTTTGTAGGTAACTTGATTTTTCTCTCTAACTGCTTTCAATATTTTTTCTTTGGTTTGTGTGTTTGGAAGTTTGATTATAATATGGCGAGGAGAGGTTCTTTCTGGGTTTTGTCTGGCTGGGGTTCTAAAGGCTTCCTGTATCTGTATTGGCACCTCTTTCCCAATTTGGGGGAAATTTTCCTCTATGATTTTGTTGAAGATGCCTACTATGCCTCTGGAGTGGAGTTCTTCTCCTTCTACTATGCCCTGAATTCTTATATTGGATCTTTTCATAGTGTCCCGAATATCTTGAAATTCCCACTCATACTTTTCTATAAGTTTGTCTTTCTCTTTGTTGGACTGCATTAGGTCTGCCACCTGGTTTTCTAGCTTAGATATTCTGTCCTCTCCCTCATCCATCCTACTGGTGAGATTTTCTACAGAGTTTTTTATTTCATTAACTGTGTTCTTCATTGCTAGTAATTCTGACTGGTTTTTCTTTATTATTTCTATTTCCCTATTTATGTCTTGTATTGCCTTCTTTATTTCATTAAATTGGTGTCCTGCCTCTTCTTTGATTCCTTTGATTTCCTCTTTGATTTCTTCTTTGGTTGTTTTCATGTGTTCTTTGAACATATTTATAATTATTCTTTTGAACTCTTTCTCAGGCATTTCCTCTAACTCTTTCTCACTGGAGGACATTTCTGATGCATTAATACTTTTAGGTGGATTTATATCGTCTTGCTTTTTAGTGTTTCTTGTGTTATAATGTATATATTTTTGCATCTTGGATTAAGTTAATGCTTGGATTTTCTAGCTAGCTGTGTATTCTTAGCTGTATCAATTGGTTTGATGTAATATATTTTCAGGGTAGGACCTTAAGGTATTAGGTGTGGCTCTTAAGACTCTCAGAGTATCTACAAAGATGTTCTTAGGGGTTGAGTTTCCCTGCTATAGGAGTATTCAAGCAGGCTGAGTGGAATAAAATACAGGTAGATTCTAAAATTTAACTAAACACTGTACACATTCAATCAAAAACAGCCCCGAGTATGTATGCAAGAGTAGTTATTATAATGACCAGATCCTCTATCAACAAAGGGGTTTAGATTTCTGGTCTGTTGAGGGATCCAAGTCAGCTTGTGACCAAGTGAGACCCTTCCCTGGTGCAATCCCAGTTACCTTGGGTGATTTTGGTCTCAGTCAAGTTGCTGCCTGGGTCGTCGGGCTGCTGTTCTGATTTCTGGAGCTGGGCACTTGCTTTTCCTACGGGGCAAACCGAGCCGCTGCTGCTGCCTCTGCTGCTCCCATAGCTGCCACCACCGGAGCCCCCACCGCTGCTGAAGCTGCCGCTGCCGTGTCCACCGCCGCTGCTCCCCCCGAAGCCGCTGCTGCGGGATCTGCCGCTGCTGCCGCTCCTGGGTCCGCTGCTGCTGGGGCCGCTGGTACCGGTGCTGGAGCCGCTGAAGTTGCTGCCGAATTCTGCTCCTGCTTGGGTCCCGCTGTCAGCCCAAGTTGGCGTGGCCGGGTCCCGGGCCGCTGCTGTGTTCGCTGGAGCTGGGTTCAGGCGGTGGGGGAGGGGAGGGAGCCGCGGCTGCCCTGGTTGTATCGCTGTTCCACGTGTGCTTCTACCTCGCGGTCTGCTCCTCCCCTGCTCGCTGCCGCTCTCCCCTCACGTTTCCCGAGTTGCGGAGAGCGCGGTGTGAGGGGAAAATCCCGCACCTGGCTTGTCCTGCGGCTCGAGCCAAGAGTCTGGCGGCTTTCTGCCGCTCCGCGGCTGCGGCGGTTGGCCGAGCTGCCGGAGCCGCTTTTCCGCCTGTGCAGGCTCTGGATGCTCTATAACTCTTCTACTTCTCTGCTGCCGCCTCAATTTCCTATACACCTCACTTTTTAGTAAAAGCGTGTATTTTGCTGAGTTTTTTTGGTCTTTTTCCCCCCTAGGCTGCTTTGGCGTGGTACCTATGCCGCCATCTTAACCGGAAGTCTCTCAGAAAGATTCTTATGTAACCATTAAAATCTGTCCTCGCTCCAGAAATATTTTTAAATATGTCAGGGAAAAAAAAAAAAAGGATTGTCATCCTTAAGAAATTGCTTGGTGGGGCTGGAGAGATGGCTTAAAGGTTAAGCGCTTGCCTGTGAAGCCTAAGGACCCCGGTTCGAGGCTTGATTCCCCAGGACCCACGTTAGCCAGATGCACAAGGGGGCACATGCATCTGGAGTTTGTTTCCAGTGGCTGGAGGCCCTGGCATGCCCATTCCCTCTCTCTCTCTCTATCTGCCTCTTTCTCTCTGTCGCTCTCAAATAAATAAATAAAAATAAACAAAAATTTTTTAAAAACCATACTTCTCAACTTCTTTGTTGGCAGATTCCACCAGGGTCCACTCTGGAGCCTTAGGTCTCTTGGGTTGGGATTGGTGAAGGAGCCACACTTCCCGTGGGGCTTTAGGGTTCCAGCTCTTGTCCAGTAGCCTCCCCTGGGATCCAACTCCATGGGTGCCACTCCAGGGTTTGGTCCTGGTAGTCATACTGCTTTTGTGGTCCTCACTGCTGCCAGTATCTGCCTTGTGCCTTCCCCTACGGCACCCCTGAGTCTCCCTCAGCTCCCTCGATGCAACTGTAATTAATTGTCAGAGTCAGTTTCCCTGTGTGGAATGACCCGGCTTGGGTTCTGTTTTCCTGACTGGACCCGAACAGAGCCAGTGACCTTCATTATCTGACTGGTCTGTTTGTAACTTAACCAGCTGCTTTTTATTTAGTTAGTTAGTTGCTTATTTATTTATTTAAGAGAGACAGTATTGGCAGCTACAGATGCATGTGATTCTTGGGCATCTGGCTTTGTGTGGGTACTGGGGAATTGAACCCAGGTCATGAGACTTTGTATAGAAGTGCCTTTAGCCAGTGAGCAATCTCCCCAGCCCACTAATTCTTTCTTTTTTGTTTTTAATTTTTACTTATTTATTTGAGGGAGATAGAAAGAAAGAGGCAGACAGAGTGATTGAGAAAGAGGGAGAGAGAAAGGACAGATCAGGGCCTCCAACCGCTACAAAAGAACTCCAGACACACATGCCACCTCGTTCATCTGGCTTACATGGGTACTTGTGACTTGAACCCGGGTCCTTTGGCTGTGCAGGGGAGCGCCTAAGCCATCTCTCCAGCCCCTCACCAGTTCTTCTTCAAAAAAAGAAAAAAAATACACCATTGCCTCCTCTCGTCCCCTGCCAGGCTTGCACTCCTTACTGCTGGAGGTCTCTGCCCTCTCACTCCAATCCTGGTCTCCCCAGCCTGCCAGACTCAAGTGAGACCCAAAAGAAAAGGGAAGCAAGCAGCCTACGTTGCAGCCCCTGGAAACACCAGCCCCAAGCCATTCTGGCCATTGCATCGTCATCATGTGCTTATTTTTTTTAAAACTTTTTTTTTATAATTTTTTTGTTTATTTATTTGAGAGCGACACAGAGAGAGAAAGAGAGAGAGGCAGATAGAGAGAGAGAATGGGCGCGCCAGGGCTTCCAGCCTCTGCAAACGAACTCCAGATGCGTGCGCCCCCTTGTGCATCTGGGTAACGTGGGAACTGGGGAAGCGAGCCTCGAACCGGGGTCCTTGGGCTTCACAGGCAAGCGCTTAACCGCTAAGCCAGCTCTCCAGGCCTCATCGTGCTTATTTGCCACCTGGCCCCGTCTTGAGGTCTGTTCAGGTAAATGGCCTGGTCCTACTTCCCCCTTCGCAGGAGTAGTTCAGGCTCTAATCAGCCCTTTGGCTGGGGCTACCTCAGGCCCTTCTCCCTGCTGGCATTCCTGGCTCTCCCTTGTCTGAACTCCTGAACCTGTTTCCTACCAGGGACCTGATTCCCGCCTGCCAGCATTCGTGCTGCCCGCTAACCTTGCCAGCTATCTCAGGGCACGCGCTTGAATTACTGCCCATCCCAAAACGGGGCTGCGTCTCATCATGTGCCTGCCGACCCGGCGGGTCTACAGTAAGCGGTAGGCACTGTCTCCAGCCTGGTGGGCTCCGCCCGAAACGTCAGCAATCACGTGGTACCTGATCTTGCATGCATACGTAAAAGGAAAAAGCAAGGCTGGAGAGAAGGCTTATTGCCTGCCAAGCCTAAGGACTCCAGATCCCACATAAAACAAAGGTGAGGCAAGAGCAAGGTCGCATGTGCCCACTAGGTGGCGCGAGCATCTGGTGTTCCATTGCAGTGGCTGAGGCCCTGGCACACCAATTCTCTGTCTCTCCTCTCTCTCTGTCTCTCTCTAAAATACAAAAAAAAAAAAAAAAAAAAAAAAAAGGAGCCAGGCATGGTGGCACATGCCTTTAATCCCAGCACTTGGGAGGCAGAGGTTGGAGGATAGCCATGAGTTTGAGGCCATAGTAAATTCCAGGTCAGCCTGGGCTAGAGTGAGACCATACTTTGAAAAACCAAAATAAACAAATAAAATAAAATATACACACACACACAAAGGAAAAGCAACACCTGGGGGGGGGGGGATCGTCGGACACACACACACACACACACACACACACACACACACACACACACAAACAACAGGTGTTGCTTTTTGCAACGTTTACTTACATGGTAATCTTCACCGAGGAAGTGATATTGCTGCTGAGAAAGGTGACCTCAATGTTGGTGTCCTTTTTCCTTGGCTCCTGCAGGAGAAACTCCACCAGGTTGTGATGCACTATGAAAACAAAACATTGCAAAGGCTAGGCCCGAGGGCAGAGGTGCGATGAACAAAAAGCCCCCACCCCCTCCCCGGGGAGATGGCCCAGTGGTTACAAGCACTTGCCCGCAAAGCCTGATGTCCTGGGTTCCATTCCCCAGCACCCAAAGACCTCCAAGCTACACAAGGTGGTGCATGCATCTGAAGTTCATTTGCAGTGGCAAGAGACCCTGGACACGAACATGCCTTCTCTCTCTCTTTTTTGGTTTTGGTTTCTTCAAGGTAGGATCTCCCTCTAGCCCAGGCTGACCTGGAATTCACTCTGTAGTCTCAGAGTGTCCTTGAACTCACGGCGATCCTCCTACCGCTACCTCCAGAGTGCTGGGATTAAAGGCCTGTGCCGCCATGCCCAGCCCTTTCTCTCTGTCTCTCTCTCTCTGTTTCTCTATCTCGATGGTAGCAGTGCCATCAGGAACCTTGGCTATACCTCTTAGCCACAGTGTGCCCCATGTGGGTCACCTGTCATCTCAGGTCCTCAGTTTTCGTTAAGTGTGGACTGGGGGAATAATAAAACAGCTACACACAACCCCCAAAGAGGAATTGGCGGCTGAGCGGATGAATGCATACAACATCCTGGGAGGGGTGCCCATCCCTAGTAACCCGTTCAGAAAGTGTGCTTTTATTTGTATTTGAAATGCTGGAATGGTTCACTCCTCTCTGGCAAATGGCCTCGTTATGGTGACAGAATCTTGACAGAACCAAAAAGGATCTATCATACACCGCTACTGTTTGAATGGCTGGGTCCCTTCCATGCTTAAACGTGATCCCCGATGCAAGAGTACTGGGTGGCCACCTTAAGAGTGAGCATATCATGAGTGCAGAGCCTCCGTGAGTAAATAAACACCCCATAAAAGGCCGCAGGAAAGCTGGAGAAATGGCTTCGCGGTTAAGATGCTTGCCTGCGAAGCCTAAGGACCCAGGTTCAATTCTCCAGGACCCACGGAGATCAGAGGCACATGGTGGTGCATGTGTCTGGAGTTCGTTTGCAGTGGCTGGAGGCCCTGACGTACCCATTTTCTCTCTCTCCCCCCCACCCTTTCTCTGTCTCAAATAAATAAATAAAAATCTTTTTTTTTTTTTTTTTAGAAAAAAAAGGCTTCGGGGCTGGAGAGATGGCTTAGCAGTTAAGCACTTGCCTGTGAAGCCTAAAGACCCCGGTTTGAGGCTCTACTTCCCAAGACCCACGTAAGCCAGATGCACAAGGTGGTGCATGCATCTGGAGTTCGTTTGCAGTGGCTGGAGGCCTTGATGCACCCATTCTCTCCCTCTCTCTTTCTCTCTTTCTCTCTGCCTTTTTCTCTCGGTCTGTTGCTCTCAAGTAAATAAATAAAAATTAAAAAAAAATTTTTTTAAAGGCCTCAGGAGAGCTAGTGGCACCCTTTTTGCCCTTCTGCCTTTGGCCCTGTAAAGACACAGTGACATGGCAACAAGGTGCCAACTTGGAAGCAACGACAATAGCCTACAGGCACCAAAACACCAACACGCTTGACCCTGGATTTCCCAGACCCCAGACTGTGCGAAAACAAATGTTCTGTTCTTTACAACTTACCCAGTCTTGGATACTTCACTACAGTCGTACAAACATGCTAGGGCATATACTAAGTAATTAACTCAGAATAAGCAGCTGTCGGGCTGGAGAGATGGCTTAGCGGTTAAGGCATATGCCTGCGAAACCTAAGGACTCAGATTCGAATCCCCAGGACCCACGGAAGCCAGATGCACAAGGGGCACGTGTGTCTGGAGTTCGTTTGCAGTGGATGGAGGCCCTGGGGTGCCCCATTCTCTCTCTGTCTCTCTTCTTTCTCTCTCTGCTTGCAAATAAATAAATAAAAATAAAAATAAAATTTAAAAAGTACACACACACATGCATACATACATACATATATATATATGCATGTATGTGTGTACCATATATATATACATACATACATACACACACACACATGAGGGGGGAGAAGCAGCTGTCTTTTCCTTCGCCCTCCATGCAGTGCCAGGGAGCCAAGCTGGGTGTGCAGGAGAAAGCTGTGTCTTTCCCTGTGGTAGCTGGTTGTCTATGGGGCACATTGAACTTCCCTTGGGCAGAACAGATGGCTGCAGCTGTCGCAGTAGATGCCATCCACAAAGACTTCTTGGTTCATGGTGACCCCATGGGGGCCTGATGTACCCTCTGGCACGAGACGTGAAGGGCAGCTTCCATAACTGCTGTCTTTCCTTATTAAGTAGCACCCGATAGCGTTTACAGTGACTCTGCTCTCCGGTGTCTTCCTAGGCTTACTTGGTGATGGGGACATAGTTAGAGACGCAAGCTTTACCCCTCTCTCCAACCTGTATGTTTCTGTCTGCCGTACTTCATGGCTGACTGTCTGGGAAGCATCCGTTGAATACACGTTAGAAGAATGCCATGGCCCATCTGAGCTCGCAGGGCTTTGTGGTGGGTGCATTGGCAAGTGCCAAGATGGTAAGAACTTGCAAAAAGGAAAAGAGCTTCGGGCTGCAGAGACGGCTTAGCCGTTAAGGCGCTTGCCTGCGCAGCCTAAGGACCCAGGGACAGGTCCTGCTGCTGACAAGCCACGGCACCTCTGTGTGCCTTTGTCACCTCGTAGGACAACAGTGAGAATCCAGTGAGACCACAGAGAAAAGGCGCTGTGTGAAGAACTATTCCATGAAGAAAAGCCAGTCTTGTTTAAAACTTATCATTTGGGCCAGGTACGGTGGCGCATACGCCTTTAAAATCCCAGCACTCGGGAGGCAGAGGAGGATCGCTGCGAGTTCGAGGCCGGCCTGAGACTAATTAGTGAATTCCAGGTCAGCCTGGGCTAGAGCGAGACCCTACCTCGAAAACCCAAAGTAAATTAATTAATGAGTTAAATCAATAAAATGGATATCTGCTGCTCTCACAACTCCTAACCTGCAACCCTATGGTGAATACCAGCAATCTCACTGAGGAGTGCCCTCAGGGATGAGGGAAATATCACCAACACAAGATGTGTTGTTCATACACAGTTTCTACCTAACCAAAAAAGAAAGAAAGAAAGGAAGGAAGGAAGAAAGGAAGGAAGGATAGAAGGAAGGAAGAAAGAAATATAATTTGGTATAAGATCTCCCATGTTGGCAATGTTGGCACATGGCTGGCAGAAATCAAGGGTGGCCACTAATTTCATGAGCAAAACAGTAGACTAAGTTCTGGGCAGGTTGCCCAGGGTCATGGGGGGGGGCTGGAAGACAGAGCCTGGAGAGTCAAGCCTACCCCTGCTCCTACCTGAGCCCCCCGAGGTAGATGGGAAAGATCTGGCTCAGGGAAGGGAGGGTACCCCACTTCTGTCCTTAGTCTAGAAGGCTCGGAGCTTACAGTCAAGCAGGTGCCCACCCTGGCCTGTTTCCTGCGGTGCCCCGTGAGGTCCTTGCTCATGTTTCTGGGTGTGGTGAGGAGGTTTCCCAGCAGACACACAATGGAAAACTTATGACCTTGTAGCTTTCCCTCGGAAGGGACCTTAAAGCTCTCCCAACCTGTCAGGGTTTCCAGGCCTTCCGGCCCAGGGTATTCTTAGCCATGCAGACGCAGAGGAGCCGGTTCCGCTTGCTGCCAGCCTGCTCGGGGCTAGAATTAGAAGCGGGGACGCCTGGTCCGGGCAGCACCGCCTCCTCCGTGAGACCCCACATCCTCCTCCTCCTCCTGCCGACCTCTGATGGCCAGCTGCTGGCGGGAGCGTGAGGGGACAGACTGCCCCCCAGCAGCAGGCTCCCCCCATGAAGTGAGCGTGGAGGCGGTTGAATCCTGGCGCCTGTCACTTTGTTTCCTCGGCATGTCCTTTTCTGTCAAAAGCCCACCTCTGGGCTGGAGAGAGGGCACAGTGGCTAAGTGAGCTTCCTGGGCAAGCATGGGGACCCCGGGGTGTCTGAGATGATCTTGGGTTCGAAACTCCAGAGCCCACATAAACAGCTGGATATGGCCACGCACACCTGTACACCCGATCCGGGATCAGCGAGACGGGCTCCGCCTCACCAGAACGGCCGAAGAGCCATGCAGCGGGACACCCAGCGTCCCCCTCGGGCCACCGCAGGCAACACCTTGCTGCAGGTGTGACAAGAGCCCATTCTTGTGCCTACCCCTCACGCAGACACACACACACCACACACATGTGCATGCACCATGCAAACAAGAAAGAAAAAAAGGAAAGACCCACAGCTGACTGCAAACCACGTGTTTCCACGAATTCCTTGGGCGTGAAAGGAGAAACCCTTCCATCTATTTTTCTCCCCAGTTCTCCGGCTTGGGGAAGAGAATCGTCACAGATTGGGGCTCCGGTTACCATGCCAATGACTTCCTCGATGGCACTAGTTCAGCCTCACAACTGGTTCTTGTAATAAAATGTTTGTTTACGAAAGAGAGAGATAGAGAATGGGTGCACCAGAGCCTCCTGCCTCTGCAAATGAACTCCAGATGCATGGGCCACTTTGTGCATCTGGTTTTACGTGGGTCCTGGGGAATTGAACCCAGGCCATCAGGCTTTGCAAGAAAATGCCTTTAACTGCTAAACCACCTCTCTGGGCCACAACTGATTCATGTATATATATATAATTTATTTATGTATTTGAGAGAGAGAAAATGGTGTGCCAGGGCCTGCAGCCACTGCAAACGAACTCCAGATGCATGAGCCCCCCTTGTGTATCTTGCTTATGTGGGTCCTGGAGAGCTGAACAGGGTTCCTTTGGCTTTGCAGGCAAATGCCTTTAACCACTGAGCCTCAGCGTTGATTCTTAAAACTAGGTATCGTTATTGTTCCCATTTTCCCCATAAGGCTCCTTTTGCAGAAAGGTAAAGTAGCTTTCTCTTGATTTTACAGCTGATAGAGCTGAGATTCAAATGTAGCTCTGGGCTCCAAGTCATGTCGCATCAGACCTTCCAGTAAAAGGAAAAAGAAACTCCTCCACCAACTCACTAGAAGCCGAGGAGAAAACCAACATAGTCTTACCCTGTTTATACCACTGAGTAGACAGGAAGTCCCCAAGACAGCAGGCATAACAAGCCAGGGGATGTCATCACCCCAGGGAACATGAAAATAACAAGCAGGGAAGAGTGGCTCAGCTTGTAATGGACTCCTTGGCTCCTGCCTGCCTTGGGTCTTACACGCTTGACCCGAGCCCGTCTGAACTTCCAAACCCCAGCAGCAGCAGCACCAGTGAGTGGCTGGAATGTTTCTGTAACGGGAAAGTGGCAGAGGTCAAGGCTCTGCTTTCCCAAAGGATCCTGACTCAGGAAGGCTGCCAGGGTGGAAGGGGCGTCAGGTGGGATTTGGGGGTGAGGGAAAGAAGTATGAAGGAAAAGGGAGTGGGGGAACACTCCAGGGAGAACCCCCTGCAAGGCAAAGGAGAAAGGAGGGTGCTTACAGAGGCAGTGGGGTACACTCAGGACGTCATCTGTAAAGCCATGGGTTGGGCTCACTCTGACAGGTGTGGTTCTAGGACCAGGAGCTGTTCTCCCACCTCGCGGGAGATCTTTGCCCAGTAGCTCACACCCCCGCGTGGGCTCCACACTGGGCTGGAACCATTGGTTGGAATAACTGGGATTATTCACTATTCATATTCCAACTATTCATAGCTGGAATCCACTTCCCTTACTCACCGCAGTATGGGGCTCTGGATGTGGTCTGCAGGTAGACTCTCACTTCCTTGGGAAGTGGCTCGAACTTGATGCCACCTTGTTCTACTAGCCCTGGAGGGGGGGGAGGGAGAGATAAAAAGAAGCAAAGCTGGCAAATTCCTGAGATGGCCATTTCAGGCTCCCGTAGTCCCCAATCGGGTATGGATTCGTGCATGCACCCAATATTCCACAGACACCCACGCTGCATGGGACTCCGGGTCGTGGCCTGTGGCTAGTACCAAAATCCAAACAGTCCGATGGGGGAATAAACATGGAAGTAAACAGGCTGTGCAGTCTTCAAATCACTTGGCTCATTCTCGGTAGATTATTGGAACAAATCTAAACTTGTGTGCCTAATTTGCCCATCAGTCTATATCACGATTGTTTGAGAGGCACCTGTATGCTGTTCTGGGGATTTGTAAAACAAACGCCCTGAAGACTGGCATCAACGAAGAGAGAAGAGTTAGGGTAAAGATCTTCAGGGTCAAGGAGTGTGAGGTACACTTGGAAGTGCATGAGGTCAGAGCCGCTGTGATGCTCAGTGGGAGGGAAAAAGCAAAGAATCTGGACAGACAATGGGAAGTGGCTGTCATACTTCAAGCCCATCACCTGTTTGGGGTGGGGTGGCTGTCTGAACGTCTGGTCCACAGAAGAGGAAATAATGCTGGTTTGTGTTGTTATGGGAGGCTGTGTACCTTTCACATTTGTTTTGTTTTGTTTTCGAGGTAGGGTCTCACTCTAGCCCAGGCTGACCTGAAATTCTCTACATAGTCTCAGGGTGGCCTTGAACTCATGGCGATCCTCCTACCTCTGCTTCCCGGGTGCTGGGATTAAAGGCGTGCGCCACCACGCACGGCTCCTTTCACATTTTTGTCAGCCTAGTTCTAGAGTCATCCTGTGATCAGTGCGAGGCTGCTAAGTTCTCAGCAGCAGGAGGTGGGGGATTGTGAGAACAAGAAGAGGCCATCTCTGACACGTGCGAGGATTTTTACTAGAGTTTTCGCCTTGGGAGCCCCAGGTTATGAGCTCCAGGGGTCTGTACAAACGAGCAGAGGCCACACTGATCGGCCTTCCAGGAGTCCGTGTCCTACACTGGCTTGAATCACGCAGGAACACATCCCCTCCCCCACCAGCTGTTATGTGGCCACCACATCCCCTCATCTCTACAGAGGGCCACGTGGTAACTTTTGAGCCTCTTTTCTACCCACTGATCAGAGGCCATGGGGAGCTGGAGAATAGCCGCTTTTCTTGGAAAGACCTACGGAGGGGTTGTGGAGAAGGCTTAGCCGTTAAGGCGCTCGCCTGCGAAGACTGAGGGACCAGGTTCAATTCCCCAGGACCCACGGAGGCCAGATGCACAAGGTGGCGCATGCGTCTGGAGGGGTGGAAAGACTGTCAGAGCCACATGTTGGGACATTATGCACAGAGACATTGGCCCTTACCCATAAGTGATGTGCTAACCCCACAATCACGACCCACATTCCCCAACCAGGGGGGGTCCGTGTGGAGGGGGGGAGGAGGCTAACGATGGTACAAACATGGCTGTATAAGCACTGTGTAAATAACTAATAATAAAAATAAGTAAAATAAAATCATTAAAAGACTTATGGAGGGCTGGAGGGATGGCTTAGTGGTTAAGGCGCTGGCCTGCCAAGCCAAAGGACCCAGGTTCAATTCCCCAGGACCCATGTTAGCCAGATGCACAAGGGGGTGCACGCGTCTGGAGTTCGTTTGCAGTGGCTGGAAGCCCTGACGCACTCATTCTCTCTCTCTCTCTCTCTCTCTCTCTCTCTCTCTCTCTCTCTATCTGCCTCTTTCTGTCTCTGTCACTCTCAAATAAAAAAAAAAAAAAAGAACAAACAAACAAAAAAAGACTTATGGAAGCTCAGGTCTGAAAGTGGGAAGAGGCTCTGGCCTATTCCCATATTTCTGGACAGAGCTCTGAGGCTCAGGACTTTCAGGAAAGAGGATCTGGGCGGGGGGGGGGGGGGGGGGGGCAATGCCCAGCAAGTTTGCCACAGACAGCAGCCCAGGAGATGGGGAGTGGGACACTGCCACCTTCCAGGTGAGACCAGGCTGAGCGCCCCCACCCCTGCATGCTTCATTTTTGGTCCCCAGATGGACCAACCTCTTAGCCACAGGAGGTCAGAGGTGACCTAAAAGGCGTCACAGAAACAGGCAGGTCCGGAACTTGCCCTGACTTGTCAAAGGGAGCCAAAGGGGTGAGTGAGGTTTTACCAATCCTTGGACAGGCGAGCAGGAAAGGGTTAAAGCAGTCCAGACAGTGCCCAGCAAGGAAGTCCTTGTAGCTGGCACAGGGAAAAGCCATCAGCGGGCAGGAGTTCTCCAAGGCACTGAGGTAGAGATGCACGGCTCTCATGTGATCACAGATCAGATAACTGTAACCTGAACAGAGAAGAAAACCACGGGCAAGACAGATGGAAATTCCCTCCGCAGCACTTACTGTAACTCTACTCAGCATTATATCCCAGAAAGCTATAAATACACAGGCTGCCCCCCCCCCACCCACCCCCTGCCCCGAGCCATTTGAAAAGTATTAACGGATAAGGTTACCACGGTCTCCTTTCCCTTGTAATTTTCCTGACATATATGTTTAATCGGCCGGGAAATGTTATTGATTTGAGACTCATTCTCATGAGCGCTGGCAAACACTCAGGTCAAGTGAGAGCACCCAGGGAGCTGGGGAGAACTTTCTGGAAATGGCGGGTGGCACTTATCTTTCTCAGCAGCTGCCCAAACATCTTCCCATCCCTGCAGAGGTAGTCCAGGGAGCCAGCAGACGTTACCAGTGGTCTTTTAGAGCTGATGGGTGGTCGCTTCCCCCAGCCCCGAGGCAGAATGACTGACTCAATGAATTCTCCAAACACCCCAACGTACCAACACTTAGTTTGGTTGTTGCTTTTTGCCATCTAAAGTGTGCAGCTAGCTGGGGTGATCTAGCCCTGTGGTAGAGCATTTACCTAATATACTCAAGGTCCTAAATTCAACCTCCAGCACTGCAAATAATAATAAATATATTTAATGCCAGCACCGGGGAGGCAGAGGTAGGAGGAGCACCATGAGTTCAAAGCCACCCTGAGACTACATGGTGAATTTCAGGTCATCATGGGCTAGAGCGAGACCCTACCTTGAAAAACCAAAATCAAAAATAAAAATAAAAGTGTGCAGCAACCCACATAGGATGGAGTGGCTGGGGCCGTGGCCTAGGATGCTCTGTCGAGTGGGACAGCTAAGGTGAAAGCTGTGTTCGCTTTCGCCTAGGCTGGGACACCAGCCATTGGGACACCAGCCATTGCCAAGTTCCTTTCAGCATCACCAGGGAACTGAGCAGAATCAAGCTTTCCCGTTCTCAATCTGTGTCATGAAGAGATGAAAAGGGGGTCGGGCAAAATACCACCAAAAACTTTTTCAAAGCCATTGAAACTGAATGAGCCCACCTGATCAGGAGTGTTGAAAGTTGTTATTAAAGTTTTACCAGAAGCATGTTTTTGAAGGAAAAACAGTGGGGGCTGGAGAGATGGCTTAGCGGTTAAGGCACTTGCCTGCGAAGCCTAAGGACCCAGGTTCGACTCTCCAGGTCCCACGTTAGCCAGATGCACATGGTGGCACATGCGTCTGGAGTTCGTTTGCAGTGGCCATAGGCCCTGGCACGCCCATTCTCTCTCTCTCCTTCTCTTTGTCTCAAATAAATAAATAAAATAGATACATAAAATGTTTTAAAAAGCTATAAATCCCAATGTTAAAATGACATTTTTTTAAAAAGAAAAAAAAAAAAATTTGGTAAACTGGATTGTGGTTACTCACAAAAACTGTGAGTCCAGTGTGGTTGTGCACCCTATAATCTTACCACTAGGGAGGAGGATTTCTGAGCGTTTGAGACCAGCCTAGGCTACATAGTGAGTTCAGGCTGGCTTGGATAATACTGTGTGATACTGGGTTAAACGACAGTGACAAGCAATGGCATGAGATCTGGGGAGACACCCCAGAGGATCAAGCGCTTGCCATACAAGTGCAAGGGCCCGGGACTGGATCCTCAACAGCCACAGAAAAGCAGTGTGGGCTGGCGTACATCTGCAGTCCGAGAGCCAGGGGTACAGAGACAAGAGGAACTCTGGGATTTGTGGGCTAGCATGTCTCTGAGCTCTGGGCTCAGTTAGAGACCCTGTCAAAAAAAAACACACAGTTGGGCTGGAGAGATGGCTGAGTGGTTAGGCGCCTGCCTGTGAAGCCTAAGGATCCTGGTTCAAGGCTCGATTCCCCAGGACCCACGTTAGCCAGATGCACAATGGGGCGCACGCGTCTGGAGTTTGTTTGCAGTGGCTGGAGGCCCTGGCATGTCCATTCTCTCTCTCTCTCTCTGCCTCTTTCTCTCTCTTTGTCTGTTGCTCCCAAATAAATAAATAAAAATAAATGAAAAAAATTTAAAAAAAAAACATATGGTGGAGGGGCTGCAGAGGACTGAGCTGTTAAAGGTGCTTGCTTGCAAAGCCTGCTGACCCAGGGTTCAATTCCCTGGCCACTCACATAAAGCCAGATGCACAAAGTGGTGCGGTTGGTATTCATTTGCAGCAAGAGACTCTGGTGGAAGTTCATGCACACACCCACAAATATTTAAAATAATATAAGTGGGGAGAGATTGAGGAAGGCACCGGACATTGGCTTCTGGCTTTAACATGCACCCACATACACATGCATATGTACCTACACACACATGTATGTGCATACTTCCACATATATATGCACCCCCATATGTACATGCACACACACACACATGCATATGCACCCACACATGTATATGCACACACACACATACACACACACCCCAACACATGTACACACACACATGTACATGCACCCGCACGCACATATATGCACCCTCACATACACACGCACACACACCACATACACAGACACACACCAAAAAAAAAAAAGTCTAAAAACATCATAAACAGAAATCAGCATTTGAATTTTCCATCTGAAATGTCAATATGTTGGTTATAGTCATAAGAAACAGGAAAGATGGGCTGGAGAGATGGCTTAGCGGTTAAGCGCTTGCCTGTGAAGCCTAAGGACCCCGGTTCGAGGCTCAGTTCCCCAGGTCCCACGTTAGCCAGATGCACAAGGGGGCGCACGCATCTGGAGTTCGTTTGCAGAGGCTGGAAGCCCTGGCGCACCCATTCTCTCTCTCTCCCTCTATCTGTCTTTCTCTCTGTGTCTGTTGCTCTCAAATAAATTAATAAATTAATTAATTAATTAATTTAAAAAAAAAGAAACAGGAAAGATTACTAAGCCATCTTTGGTGTATAGCTTTTCAAACAACTTTAAGCTGGCTGTGGTGACGCACACCTTTAATCGCATCACTCGCTCAAGAGGCGGAGGCAGGTGGATCACTGGAGTTCGTTTGCAGTGGTTGGAGGCCCTGGCATGTCCATTCTCTCTCTCTCTCTGCCTCTTTCTCTGCAGCCTGAGACTGCAGTAAGTGCCGGTGAGTGCTGGGCTACAGTGAGACGCTACCTCAAAACAAACCAAAACCTTTTACTCAGATTATTTGTGTGCCTGGGTATAATAGAGATGTGTGCCACAGCACGTGTACGGAGGTCACAGGAAAACTTGGAGTGTCTGTAGTCCACCTTCTTTGAGACAGGGCCTCTTGCCGCTGCGAACAAACCACCAGACTGCAAATGGACGTCAAGCTGGCCGGGAAAAGTCAGGTTTTCCCAGATTCGTCTCCCATTGTCACAGGTGCATAGGGATCACAGATGCCTGCGCCGTTTTTCCCCCAGCTTTACGTGCATGCTGGGGAACTGAACCTGGGCGGGCAGGCTTTGCAAACAAAAGTGCCTTTAACCACTGTGCCACCTCCCCAGCCCCTGGTATTAAGCGTTTAATAAATGTAATATTACTTAAAACACTACTATGCGAAGTATATTCAGTGAATAAATTCATAAAGAGCATTCCAGAAGAATGTATTTAGGAGAGAAATCTGGACTCACTGACTGTGTTCAAGATTATCTTGATAAACCAGACATGGTGGCGCACGCCTTTAATCCCAACACTAGGGAGGCAGAGGTAGGAGGATCACCATGAATTCGAGGCCACCCTGAGACTACATAGTGAATTCCGGGTTAGCCTGAGCTGGTGTGAGACCCTACCTCAAAAAACCAAAAAAAAAAAAAAAATTATCTTGACAATTTTATTTTTATTTATTTATTTATTTGACAAAGAAAGAGAGGGAGAGAGAGAGAATGGGCACGCCAGGGCCTCCAGCCACTGCAAACGAACTCCAGACGCGTGCGCCCCCTTGTGCATGCATCTGGCTAACGTGGGTCCTGGGGAATCGAACCTGGGTCCTTAGGCTTTGCAGGCAAGCGCCTTAACCGCTAAGCCGCCTCTCCAGCCCTATCTTGACAATTTTAGAGAAGTGTTGTGTGAAGTGATCCCATTGGCTTGCCTCTGCCACAACTGAGAGGCAGCTCCTGAGCCACACGTCAGAGCCCGGAGGGAGAACCGAGGTCATAATTCTGAGTGGTGTGAGATCCAGCAGGTGAGAGGGCACCACAAGTACGGGAAAGGTTTCTTCTCTTTTCTTTCTTTCTTTTTCTTTTTTTTTTTTAGTAGCTCAATTTTTTTTTTTTTATTAAGGACATATTTTGTATGGATCCATCATGTGTTGGTACCATCTTTTCCCTCCTCCCTGCCCCCATTCTGCAAGGGCTTCTAATGTCAGGGATCCCCACCTGGAATTCATGTGCTCCAGAGATATTCAATAATAAGCACTAAGTCACTCCAGAACCCTGCAAAGGTCATTGCCAGGAGACTGCTGGCCCACCCTGGCTAACTCAGCACATGGACTTGGTGACTTCCAGCCCACGAGGCAGGCAAACACCAGCTACGTGCTTTTCTGACCTGCGTGAATGAATGCGGGGCAGCCGGGTTGGTCTTGACCTCCATTGACGAAGTAGTCCACGTGTCCAACGGGAATCCGAATACCCAGATCTGAAAGAGATAGGACCCCATTCATTTCTCATCCCAAGAATACGTTTTCCACACCCCACCACAGGTTCTCCCGGCAGCAGAGCCTGCAGTCAGATTTTGGGAGCCAAGGCAGGTAGTGAGCACCTCACCCTAAAATACTGGGCAAGCCATTGTGGAAATCAGTGTGGAGGTTCCTAAAACAGCTAAAGATTGATCTACCATATGACCCAGCTATAGCACTCCTAGGCATATATCCAAAGGACTCATCTCATTTCCTTAGAAGTACATGCTCAACCATGTTTATTGCTGCTCAATTTATAATAGCTGGGAAATGGAACCAGCCTAGATGTCCCTCAACTGATGAGTGGATAATGAAGATGTGGCAATTTATACAATGGAGTTCTACTCAGCGGTAAAGAAAAATGAAGTTATGAAATTTGCAGAAAAATGGATGGACCTGGAAAGGATTATAAAATACTGGGCAGCTTTACAAGGTGAGCCATGCTGAGAGGAAGGGCTGAAGAATCAATTTTTAAGACACTCGTGGGGCTGGAGAGATGGCTTAGCGGTTAAGCGCTTGCCTGTGAAGCCTAAGGACCCCAGTTTGAGGCTCGATTCCCAAGGACCCACGTTAGCCAGATGCACAAGGGGGCGCACGCGTCTGGAGTTGGTTAGCAGTGGCTAGAGGCTCTGGCGCGCCCATTCTCTCTCTCTCTGCCTCTTTCTCTCTCCCTGTAGCTCTCAAATAAATAAATAAAAATGAACAAAAAAATTTAAAAGATGCTTGTATTTGCTTAATAAAAGCAAGAAAATATCCCAATACAAGTTTACGTATATCAGTACATGTTCTACACTTGGTAAATTTCCTTGTTGAGTAGTTTTACTTTGAACAACAGTTCAGATAAATATGCCTGGGGCCACATGTTTCCAGTCTCCCACAAAGTATACTCCTGTCTTACTGGAAACAGGATGTGGCGACCAAGAGCTGAGTTTGGGGCTGGAGAGATGGCTTCACAGTGAAGGCATTTGCTTGTGAGGCCTAAGAACCCAGGTTCAGGCTGGGTGTGGTGGTGCAATTTTATGTTTATTTATTTGAGAGAGAGAATGGGCACGCCAGGGCCTCCAGCCACTGCAAACGAACTCTGGATGCATGTGCCTCCTTGTGCACCTGGTTTATGTGGGTCCTGGGGAACTGAACTGGGGTCCTTTGGCTTTGCAGGCAAACACCTTAACAGCTAAGCCATCTTCTCCAGCCCATAGTTTTTCTTTCTTTTCTTTTTTTTTTTTTTTTTTAGAGAGCTGAGTTTAAAGGAGCTGGAGAAATGGCTTAGCCATTAAGGTCCTTGCCTGTGACGCCTAAGGTCCCAGGTTTGATTCCCCAGTACTCATAAAATTCAGATGCACAAGATGATACATGCCCATCTTCTCTCTCTCTCTCTCTCTCTCTAATAAATAAATAAAACTACAGGACTAGAGAGATGGCTTAGTGATTAAGGCTCTTGCCTGCAAAGCCTAAGGACCCAGGTTCCACTCTTCAGATCCCACATTAGCCAGACACACAAAGGTGATACAAGCCCAAGGTCGCACGTGCCCACTAGGTGGCGCAAACATCTGGAGTTCTATTACAGTGGCTGTGGCCCTGATGCACCAATTCTCCCTCTCTCTCTCCCTCTCTCTCTCTCTCTCTCTCTCTCTCTCTCTCTCTCTCTCTCTCCAAAACAATACAAAAGAGCTGAGTTTGAGGCAGAGGCTGTGGCCCTTACCCTGTCACTATGGCTGTACCCTGGGCCCTCACATATGGAACGCACGACCACCTCTGAGTCAGGCCCAACTGCCACAGATCCTGATCTTCTACCTATCACTATCGTGAGAAATCAGTCACGTGATATGTGTTTAAGGCCTTCTTTTTTTTAGGGTTCCTGGCTTCCTGCCTTTCCCCCACACAGCCCACTACGAGCGCAGTCAGCGCTGGCTCAGAAGGAACTTTGGATCTTTGTACTATATGTCTCTGCGGTCACCAACTTGGCCCAAGCCACCAGCATGTCGCTCTGTAATAGTCACTTTATCGTACTGCTGTTACGAAACACCTGACAGAATTAAGTTACAGGGAGGGATTATTTATCTTGACTCACAGTTTCAGAGGGTTCGGTCCACGGTGGCTCGGCCCCATGCGCTTAGGCAGAATATGATGGAGGCAGCAGTATACGGAAAAGACAGTCGTTTGCCTCACGGTGAACAGGAGGCAGAGATCGGAGGACCTGGTATCACCTTCTATGATGGTTTGAATGTCCAATGTTTCTCATAGACTCAAGTGTTTAAATATTAAATGTTTAAAATATTTCCTTCCCAGCTGGTGGCATTGTGTGGGAAGGCTGTGGAACCTTTAGGAGGTACAGCCTTGCTGGCCTTGAACTCCTGGCGATCCTCCTACCTCTGCCTCCCTGATGCTGGGATGAAAGCTAGGCACCACGACGTCCGTCCAGCTGGGATGTGTATTTTTGTCTCAGCGATGAGGAAGTAACTGATGCATCATCATTGCCATGTCCCCGGTGACCTGCTTCCTCCACTTAGGCCCTAGGTCTTTGACTTTCCAGAACTTACCACCATTTCCAAACCAGCTGGGGACTGAGCATCAAACACATGAGTCCCCATGGAGGGGGGCATTTCTTTTTTATTTATTTATTTTTTTAGGGGGACATTTCTTACTCAAATCATAACACATGCCGCAGACCCCTGGGGGTCGGGTTTCTCTGTGCCCTCCTGGAGTCCCTTCTCTGCATAGAAACCATAACTATCCTTTAAAGAAATTCAAACTAGGGCTGGAGCGATGGCTCAGTGGTTGAGGTGCTAGCCTGCAAAGCCTAATGGCCCGGGGTTCGATTCCCCAGTACCCACGTAAGACCGGATGCACAAAATGGCACGTGCATCTGGAGTTTGTTCGCAGTGGCTGGAGGCCCTAGCATCCCATTCTTTTTGTCTGTCTCTCTTTTCTCTCTCTCTCTCTGCTTGCAAATAAATAAATAAAAATATAAACAACAAAAAAGAAAGAGAAAGAAAGAAAGAAATTCAAATCACTTCCCTGTTCTCACTGATCTCAGAAGCAAACGTGAGCTCCTTGCCACGCCAGACTGCACTACCTTCCACTCCAGGTCAGCTCAGTATAGCTCCCTTCTCCACTGTGCCCTGATCACTGTCCCCTGAATAAACCAAGTCCTTGCCCACATCTGGGCTGCCCTTTACTGACCCTCTCCACGTAGGATGCTTGCCTTCTAGCTCTTCCTGGATGTCTCGCTTCTCCTCCACCAAGTCTCACCTCACTGGACAGACATTCTCCAATAACCCTAGTTGAGGTCACCTCCCTGCCCAAAAGTCACCTTCTCTCACATGTTCTTTACTGTAACAGTCAAGATCTGTAACTATCTGGTCTGTTTCTTTGGACGGAGGCACCATGGCAGCAGCTGTTTACCCGTTGTGTTTTCTACTGGGTTCCCAACAACCTAGCAAAGTGCCTGGCTCAAAGTACCTGCTTGATAAACAGTCATTGAATGAATAAATGGACACATGCCTCACCGCATAGCCTTGATCTCTGCCTTGTTCTCAGTGTTAGCTTCGGATCCCAATAAAGATTGATTGACTAAATGGAATTATTACTTTTCTTTAGTCCCATTAGCAAGAGACTCCAACTTTAAAGGATCAAAAAGGCCTATCTCAGGTAAATAGGGATCTAAAAAGATACATAATTAGCAAATCTAAGGAAAAAATGTGGGGGTTACCATCTTTATTTCTTTTAATTGTTTTATAGGGCTGGAGAAATGCCTCAGCATTTAAGGGACTTGCCTTCAAAGTCTAAGGAACCAGGTTCAATTCCCCAGTATCCATGGAAAGCCAGATGCACAAGATGGCCCATGCATCTGAAGTTCATTTGTAATAGCTAGAGACCCTGGAAAGCTCTTGGTCTCTCTCTCTCATAAAATTAATTTTAAAACTTTTTTTTTTTTTTTTTTTTGGTTTTAGAAGGTGTCGCTCTAGTCCAGGCTGCCCTGGAATTCACTATATAGTCTTAGGCTGGCCTCAAACTCATGGTGATCCTCCTGCCTCTGCCTCCTGAGTGCTGGGATTACAGCTGTATGTCACCCTGCCTAGCTTTAAAAAATTGTTTTGTATAAGAAAACCATGGCTTTTTTTTTACTCATGGTAATATACACAAGACAAAAGTTACCATCTTAACTTAATTTCCTACTTGCGCAGCAAAAGTGAGAACAGGGTTTATCCCCACGTCTGCTTCTTCCAGAATTTTGCCTCTGTGAGCCTCAGAGGTTGCAAGAAGGGCTTTGGCCTAAGGGACTGACACGCGGCTATCCCTCACTCAAACTGCAAGCCCTTCCTTAGCACTGAGCTCATGGCCTATCTACACTCCCAGGGTAGTTTACGACCAGTAGAAATGAGGACAATTGTCCACTTCCTTTTGCAGGTGATCAGAAAGACCAGGGAGGTCGCAGTAGATTGAGAGTTGGAGAGCTTTTCCTGGGCATGTCACTACTGGATGGGTGGTGGATTCTTTCTCCAGGGACTGAGAACTGAGCTTGTCCTTTGGTTGAGGAGGGAAGTCGTGACCGAGTGGCTTGAGTGTCTACGAGGTGGAAGGCCCGTGTCCCCAGGGACCAGACACACAGAGCCTGAAAAAGCAGGATGACTTTGTCTATGTCATCAAGACGGCAATTCCTGCTCTGTCCCACTCAGCCCGCAGTTCGGTATTGAACCAACGAGACGCCCCAACAAACAATTTTGGTCCGTGTGTGATAATCCTCCTGCCCACCGGTAGCTTAAAATAAAAACCAGTCGTGTCCGTGTTGACAGTAACGGGTGGCGGCCACAGGATGACAGAGCCAGAAAGGACCTTCTAGATCATACCGATAAAGTCCTCACTGCACAACAGAAGCCTTGGCAAGGGACAGGGCATCTCCGGCCAGGGCCACACAACCGATTGCCAGCCTCCTTATGGGTCCCTGCTTGGGTCTGTCACTCACCCTGGACACGTCACCTCTACTCACTGTCAGTGTCTGTATGGATGGCTTCCACGAAGAGGGCGTCTGTGGCATCCAGACGTTCCTCCAGGCTGGCTCTTGTGTACTCCGGTCCAGCAGGGTCCAGGCCTACAAGGACAGACTGCCATCAGGAGCATCTTCCCTCGGAACCCCTGAGATTGTCATGGGTCCCCCACATGCCTCCCCCCTCAGCCCCTCGAGTTCAGCTCACAGTGTTCTCCATCAAGGATCCAGAGTTAGGAGAACCAATTCAGGACCCAAGAACCCCTACTCTCCCCGTTGTTTCTCTTGAAGGCACCTCTCCATAGCCCGGGTCTCCTGGCTCCAAAATGAGTTTAATGCTGGGCATGGCGGCGCACGCCTTTAATCCCAGCACTCGGGAGGCAGAGGTAGGAGGATTGCCGTGAGTTTCGAGGCCACCCTGAGACTACAGAGTGAATTCCAGGTCAGCCCGGGCTAGAGTGAGACCCTACCTTGAAAAACCAGAAATAGAGCTGGAGAGATGGCTTAGCGGTTAAGCGCTTGCCTGGGAAGCCTAAGGACCCCGGTTCGAGGCTCGCTTCCCCAGTTCCCACGTTACCCAGATGCACAAGGGGGCGCACGCGTCTGGAGTTCGTTTGCAGAGGCTGGAAGCCCTGGCGCGCCCATTCTCTCTCTCTCCCTCTATCTGTCTTTCTCTCTGTGTCTGTCGCTCTCAAAGAAATAAATAAAATAAAATAAAAAAAGAAAAACCAGAAATAAATAAAATAAAATAAATAAATAAAAACAAAATGAGTTTAATAATACTAAACATTTGTTTTTTTTTAAAAAAAAATTTTTAAGTGCTACTTAGATCTCATCCCCCAGGGGTCTCTCTGAGGGATTTTGTAGAACATGTCTCCGAATTATCCCACCAAAAGGCCAAAAAGCCAGGGGATTTACCAGGCCACCATAGTCCCCAGCTGAAGCATAAATCCCCTCACTCCCCCCGGCCCCGCCCACTGCTACCACACATACATCTTTTCAGGTGTTTAACAAAACTCTCTGAAGGTGATTTCCACAACAGGCCAAAAAAAAATATGGCTTACTAAAACCCATTTTATAGAAGTTCACTGAGGTTCAAAAGTAAATACGTGACACCTTGTACTGATATTACGACGATGAAATGTCAACACCGAAATAACACAATAGCATCATATGCAAAGAATAGGCAAGTTTTAATAGTAATAATGATGCAATCGTAAGACTGTAGGCTCAGCACACTTCTAAGGTGTGGTCCAGTCACTGTCTCTTTGTTGCTAAGCCCCGGGGGAGGAGGGGCAGGAAGGGACATTACCTGTGATCCGTCCCAGCTGGCCTTTATAGAAATGTCCCACCATGCCTCCAACATGAGCCCCCAGACTCACGCCGATGATGTGGATTGATGATTCCGACACTCCGAGCATCTAGGACAGCCAGTGGCAGACAGTCAGTGACATTCGGACCACACTGGCTCTTCCAGAGGCTTCTGAAGCCAAGGACTCCGGACACAACACACCCACCACATAAGGCCCTTATGCAAGCCAATTACTGCTGTCTTCCTCTTGGACTCCCCACCCCAATAATGCACTCACTTCAAAGTCTACTTCATTCTGCCTAATCACAGTCACTGCCCATTTGCAGTGACACTTTTTGTTTTTATTTGGTTTTTCGAGGTAGGGTCCCACTCTAGCTCAGGCTGACCTGGAATTCACTATGGAGTCTCAGGGTGGCCTCAAACTCACAGCGATCCTCCTACCTCTGCCTCCCGAGTGCTGGGATTAAAGGTGTGCGCCACCACGCCCAGCATGCAGTGACACTTTTTACAGAAGAGTGAGGGCCTCAAAGAGGCTCAGTGTCCTGCCCCAAGGTCAGCACTCCAAAGGACCAACTCCACCAAAGATCAAAGACCAAGCAACCCCTGGGTGGCTCTGCTGCACCCACACCTCAAGGAGTGTGACCACTGCTCCCTCTACAAAACAGCCCAAACACCCTGGGCTCTTCTGCACCCACCAGGAGCTTCCCGAGGAAACGAGAGATCTCGAGGCTCAGCTTCACCACGTTTTCCACAGCCGAGAAGTACACGCCCGTGGAGCCGTAAACCCAGTCCACGGCAATCACGTTCACATCTGCCGCCCGAAGAAGGGCTCTGATGAAGGCGCCAATCCAAGACGGCTTCGTTCCCAAAGCCCTAGACATAAGCCAAAAACAGAGGGAGAAGTTACCTGCCAAGTTGCTACTCACTGTCACAGGATCCCCGACTAATCCCAAACCCAGAGAAATTGGAGGGGAAAAAATGAGGAGTGGGCTGGAGAGATGACATAACGATTAAGGCGCCTGCCTGTGAAGCCTAAGGACGCAGGTTTGATTCCCCAGGACCCATGTAAGCCAGATGCACATGGTGGCTCATGAGTCTTCCATTTGCAGTGGCTGGATACCTTGGCGCTCCCATTCTCTGTCTGTCTCTCTCTCTCTCTCTCTCTCTTGCTGTCTCTCATTTTCCTTCTCAACATGAACAATCTTTTTAATATTTAAAAGAATGAGACGGGGATATAAGGGTTGTCAATCGCAAGTGCTCCTGGCAGGGGATGACACAATCCCAGGATAGCCACGTCTCCCCAACCACCTGTGTAGCCTCCACAGGACTCGAAAGAGGGTGTCTCTTGTCCCCAGGAGAACTCAGGGTGCAGAGTGGATTCCAGCCACAACTGCTGTCACCCTGACACCTTTGCAGAGTGCATAAACTCCATGAAATGTATATACCGTCCTTCTTGCTTCTGCCATTAATGGAAGACAATATATAGTTTTGCACCTTAAGATCAGAATTTAAAGTCCTAATTCTCTCTCTCTCCCTCTCTCTGTCTCTAACACATAAATGAATTAAAAAACAAAGAAGTAAGAAGAATGACATGAACTTCTGTGTGAACTGGAAGAAAACTCAGTAGCAAAGGACAGTAAACTAGAAAGGAGATATAAAGGGAAGAGAAAGGAAGGGAGGGGGTACTTAATAGGATGGTGTTGTATATATGTAAGTAGAAGAATAGATTAATGGAGGTGAAAAGGCCCAAGTGGGGTCAGGGGAAGAGATTGAGTAAAGGAAAGGTGGAGGGAGGGCTAATCAAAATCTAAGAGGATATAAATAAGTCATATGGAAACCTACATTTTTAGACAATGGAATACTCAGGAGCCATAGATTTTTGCTAGAAAATTTTCAGTGCCAGGAATGGGATACCTTCCAGTGAGTTGTTGGCCAGGGAGGTCCCTGATGCCCCCAAAACATTATAGGCCGTTGCCAAGGCCCTTGATTTCCCACCAGGAATAGATGGTAAGACCCTATTGCTGAAGGCTCCACATACTTGGGCGGCAAGGGCACTGAGAAATCCTGCTGGAACTGAGCTGATAACCTCCTCCATGTAGACCAGCTGACAGAGAGCTGGAAGAAGCTATTCCGCATGCAGTTCAATGGAAGAGAGAAAAATCACCAGTGAAGATACTCAACAGTGGACACTGCAAGTCTTAAATTTGGCCACCCAGGCCAAATGAGCCAATGGGAGCAATAGTGGCACGTCTGTCATGATGGAAACCAACTGCCCTCTAATTGGTCTGGAGGTCCACTCCATGGGAGGGAATACATCCCTGATACTGAAAACTTAAAACAGAGGTAGTCATGAGCCCTAGGGGTGTAACGTCTGCTGCTGTCTGGCTAAATGTATATACTATGTTTATCAAACTGCCCAGTAAGCACTTCTCTTAATGTTCACACCCTTATATTAATGCTACTCTCACTTTTGGTAGAGACCTTCTCTTTTCAGATGTTTTCAGATGGCAGTGACCTTGGGACAACTCAGAAGGCATCATGGTGCTGGAAAGAATTGACAGGGTGCTCAACACTGCAATATCTCTATCACACCTTCCAAGGCTCAGGGTCTATTACAGAAGAGGTGGCAGAAAGAATGTAAGAGCCAAAGGAAGGGTAGGACTCCTTACAACGTGCTCCCCCCAGATACAAAATGGCCTGGATACCCATGACCTCACAGTGCCTGACACTACCTACACAAGACCATCATCATAGGAGGAAAAGAAGATGACATCAAAATAAAAGAGAGACTGATTGAGAGAGGGAGGGGATATGATGGAGAGTGGAGTTTCAAAGGGGAAAGTGGGGGCAGGGAGGGCATTACCATGGGATATTGTTTATAATCATGGAAGTTTTAATAAAAAATGCATAATAATAAAAAAAGAAAAATGACACAAAAGCAGAACGGGGATTAGTTGAGAAGAAGGGGGATCAGTAGGTGTGGGACGTGGAAAGGGGACAATGTTGGATGAATATGATCAAAACATATGCATGCATGAAAATGTCATAAAACCCATTATGATGTATAATTAATCTTTGTTGACAAAAACAAAGTAAATAAAGGCTCTTCCCTTAAGATGTTATCATGCATTCCTTTGCCCACTCATTCATTCCAAAAACATTTACTGAATACCTATGGAGCTGAGGAATGATGACTTCCAAGAAATAAAGGGAAGTGGGATTCAGTCCCTATCTTTCTGGAACTTAGTGTGTAATGAGACTGTTCCAAAAAACAAATAATGATAGGGCTGGAGAGGTGGCTTAGCAGTTAAGCGCTTGCCTGTGAAGCCTAAGGACCCTGGTTCAAGGCTCGATTCCCCAGGACCCATGTTAGCCAGATGCACAAGGGAGCGCACGCATCTGGAGTTTGTTTGCAGTGGCTGGAGGCCCTGGCGTGCCCATTCTCTCTCTCTCTCTCTGCCTCTTTCTCTCTCTGTCACTCTCAACTACCTAAATAAAAATGAACAAAGTATTAATAATAGAGCCAGACGTAGTGGTGTGTGCCTTTAATCCTAACACTTGAGAAGCAGAGGTAGGAGGATCACTGTGAGTTCGAGGCCACCCTGAGACTATGTAGTGAATTCCAGGTCAGCCTGGGCTAGAGCAAGACCCTGCCTTGAAAAACCAAAATAACAATAGTGGTAGTAGAAATATATTCAGAAGGTTTTCCCAACCATTAGGGATGAGGAAAGAGGTTTTTCTAGTGGCCCCTTCCCCGCCCCATCATCACAGGAACAACGTGAACATGTTGGATGCATGCTGGGAAGCGGACCAGCTTCTTAATGAATGAAGTAAGTCAGCTCTAGCCTCCAGCCGTGGGCTGCAGGTGCGCACTCTGCCTGGGGCAGTGACGGATTCTACGACTTGCTAGCCAAGTGACTATGGCGCAGAGCTGAGGAGGCCCAGCGGAGGAAGGATGTGGCGGGGGCCTGGATCACAGAGAAACCAGTGGGGAGGAAGTGAACCCTCTGCACAGTGCCTGTGTGTCGCCTCTTTGGTGGCTCTGCTGTCTTCATACCCTTCCCCTCTTGCTCCCTTGCTTTGGGCCTTGTCCCTGTGGTGAAGATGGTTGCAGGAAGGACAGGGACTGAACTGGGCCACAGGGTACCAGAAGAGAATTGCAAAGCTCCCGAGAAAAGCTGACCCTGTGGGTGTGATGGAAGAAGCGCCCGTAAATAGAAGCCTCTCGAGTCATGACACCATGGGAAAGCGTGAAAAGGGGAAATAAAACCCTGAGCAAAAGCACCGTGGTGTTCTCCCTCAAGTGACTGCGCGCAGCCTGTGATTTCATTGTCTGAAATGAATCACACCGCGCAGCCCACGCATCAAGAGCAGCAGCAAGGTGTTTTTGCCCAGGGACCACTGAGGCCATTCCAGAGCCTCCAGACTTGGAAAGTGAAGCTCTGTCTAAGGGAGTGAAATGTCCAGGGCCATACATAGCCTCTGCTTGGGAGTTGGCACACAAGACAGGGAGGAAAAAAAAAAAAAAGTAGCATATATGACCAACAGGAGTGAACAGTACACCTAATGTGCACGCGGGGTATATGAGACATCTTCAAAGACATCAGGACATGAACGAGGGAAGCCTGTGTTGGGCAGTAGATGCCAAGTCTCCTCTTGGTTGGCTAGCTCCCACCTGAAACCGTGAATGATGATCTTGGTTCCCAAGGTGGCATTGAACTCGGAGTTTTGGATGTCGCTGAGTTTTCCTAGTAGCTGCCCACAGCTAGGGTCCGAAGGGCTAAAGAAGAGAAACTGGACTTTGAGGTTGGTGCCCCAGAGGAGGCTGGCATTCTGGAAGTCGGTGCACTTTGGCTGGGCTGCAGGAGGCGCGTGTCCTGAAAGAAATCAAAGCAGAGCAAACGCGTCCCGAGTGAGCTGGTCACTTCTCCGTGTGTGTGTGTGTGTGTGTGTGTGTGTGTGTGTGTGTTTGGTGCCCATGGAAATTAAATCCTTTTTCTTCTTTGGATGTGTGTGTGATGGCACCTGTGAATGTATGTGTGTGTGTACATTGGGGAAGAGGACAGAGGTCAACATCAGGGGTCTTCTTTAATCACCCTCCACCTTATCTCTGAGACAGGATCTGTTGCTGACTCAGTTCACCTAGACTAGCTGGCCACTGAGCCCCTGGGATTCCCCATCTCAGCCTCCCCAGTGTTGGGGTCACAGGCACGTACCGCCAGGCCTAGCATTTTACGTGCCTGCTGGGGGTTTGAACTCAAGTTCTCATGATTTCTTTGCAAGTCCTTTACCTATCTAGCCATCTCCCTAATCCAGAATTAAGTCCTTTTTGTTGTGTTTTCTTTTGGTGGTGGTGTTGCTGTTTTGAGGTAGGGTCTCACTCTAGCTCAGGCTGAGCTGGAATTCACTATGTAGTCTCAGGGTGGCCTCAAACTTACAGTGATCCTCCTACCTCTGTCTCCCGAGTGCTGGGATTAAAAGCATGTGCCATCACACCCAACCAGAATTAAGTCCTTTTAAAAAATATTCTAGGAGCCAGGCGTGGTGGTGCACGCCTTTAATCCCAGCAGTTGGGAGGCAGAGGTAGGAGGATCGCCGTGAGTTCAAGGCCACCCTGAGACTACACAGTGAATTCCAGGTCAGCCTGGACCAGAGTGAGACCCTACCTCAAAAAAAAAAAAAAAAAAATTCTAGGGCTGGAGAGATGGCTTAGCGGTTAAGGCGTTTGCCTGCAAAGCCGAAGGACCACAGTTCTATCCTCTAGCACCCACGTAAGCCAGATGCACAAGGGAGCACAAGCATCGGGAGTTTGTTTGCAGTGGCTGGATGCCCTGGCACGCCTATTTTCTCTCTCTCTCTCTCTCTCTCTCTCTCTCAAATAATAAATATAAAATTGCCTCTTTCTTTCTCAAATAAATAGTTTTTAAAAAAAGATTCTATTTATTTATTTACAAGCACAGATAGAGAAGAGAGACAGAGAGGATGGGTACACCAGGGCCCACTGCCACTGCAAATGAACTCCAGACGCATGTGCTACTTTGTTCATCTGGCTTTATTTAGGTGGGTACTGGGGAATCGAACCCAGGCAGTCAGGCGTTGCAGGCAAGCGCCTTAACCACTGAGCCATCTCTCCAGCCCCAGAATTAATTCCTTTTAAGTGAACACAATATGTGACAAGGCCAGTGCTATGGTTTGGGGGGAAAAAATGCATTTGGAAGTATAAACAGTAGTGAGCAGTGTGCAGGTTAAAGGCTGATCACCGTGGAAATTGGAGAATATTAAAAGCTAAATGACAGTAAAAGAAACACTCGTCAAAATGTATATAGCGTGGCTACTGCAGCTCTCAGTGTTACAATAACTTCGAGGGAGGCCAGACAAGCAGAAGATACAGTGCTTGTGTTCCCCCTGAGCAAACTGAAACCCCACAAATGGGGAACAGCCACAGCCTAGGAAACAAAACCTGGGCTTTGCAGATCAGAAATCGCCAACTTATGTCCAACACGGGACTCTGAAGGCTCCTTGAACCAGTGGAATGTCTCAGCATCTTTCCACGTGCACTTTTTGACAACTTTCCACTCAAATCTGTTCTGTGAAGTCCTCAACCATTTGTGGACTAGAGATGCCCAATCTGTGAATCACTTCTCAAATAAGCTAAAACTTCAGGGACCCATGTGGATGGGGTTTTTTTTTTGTTTGTTCGTTTGTTTGTTTGTTTTTCTGAGATAATGCTCACTCTAGCCCAGGCTGACTTGTAACTCACTCTGTACGCCCAGGCTGGCCTTGAACTCACAGCAATTCGCCCACCTCAATATTGGTATTAAAGACAAGTTACCACCATGCCCAGCAAGATGTTTGATTAGCTAAATTAATCTTCGAACTCACAGAAGGACAACACAGGAACTCCAACTAAAATGTAAAGGTGATAGATGAAAGGATATTAAAGAAACAGGTAACAATGAGATATAAGAACCTTGTTAGCTACCCAGTCATTGCAGCTTCTCAGGCTAAACGTCTTGGAC
The DNA here is from genome assembly GCF_020740685.1 of Jaculus jaculus. Lineage (NCBI taxonomy): Eukaryota > Metazoa > Chordata > Mammalia > Rodentia > Dipodidae > Jaculus > Jaculus jaculus. The sequence continues at coordinate 162,322,785 of NC_059105.1, forward strand.
ATGTCTTCGATCTTGTTCTGTTGGAACCACACACTCAGAGTTCAGCCTCTCCCAACTACCTGGTTACCACCTGCGTCCAAGCCATCATTCCTCAGCATCACTGCAATGGCTTGTTGCTGTTTTTCCTACTGTCAGCTCCTTCTGTCTAACTGTAATACGGCAGCCAAGATTGTCCTTTAAGAAAGGAAGCAATGGGCTGGAGAGATGGCTTAGCGGTTAAGCGCTTGCCTGTGAAGCCTAAGGACCCCGGTTCGAGGCTCGGTTCCCCAGGTCCCATGTTAGCCAGATGTACAAGAGGGTGCACGCATCTGGAGTTCGTTTGCAGAGGCTGGAAGCCCTGACGCACCCATTCTCTCTCTTTCCCTCTATCTGTCTTTCTCTCTGTGTCTGTCGCTCTCAAATAAATAAATAAATAATTTAAAAAAAAAATAAGAAAGGAAGCAAGGCTGGAGGGAGTGCTTAGTGGCTAAAGGCACTTGTTTGCAAAGCCTGGTGGCCTGAGATTCTTTCTCCACTCCCCATGTAAAGCCAGATGCACAAAAATGGTACGGGCAAGTGGAATTCATCTGCAGTGGCAATTGACCTGGTGGGCCCATGCTCTCTCTCCCTCTTTCTCTCCTGTCTCTTTCTCCCTCTCTTCCTACCTCCCTCTCTGCTTATAAATTAAATAAAAGTATTTTAAAAATAAAGGTGGTACGTGTATCTGGAATTTGATTACAGTGGCTGAGGTCCTGGTATGCCAATTCTCTCTCTCTTCCTCTCCCTCTATTGCCTTAAAAAAAAAAAAAAAAGCTCAGTCTGTAGGGCTTATCACAAAAAAAAAAGAAAGTCATGTCACTCCTTTAAAAAGCCTCCCAGGTATTTCACGCAAGATAGAAGCTAAAGTCTGGGCTAGAGAGATGGCTTAGTGGTTTAAGGCACTTGCCTGAGAGGCCTAAGGACCCAGGTTCGATTCTCCAGCTCCCACATAAGGCACACTCATGTGGAGTTCATTTGCAATGGCTGGAGGGCCCTGGCACACATACTCTCTCCCTCTCTCTCTGTCTATAATAAATAAATAAATAAATTTTTGTTTTTTCAAAAAGAAGTTGAGCCCGGCATAGTGGCGCACGCCTTTAATCCCAGCACTCGGGAGGCAGAGGTAGGAGGATCGCCGTGAGTTCGAGGCCACCCTGAGACTCCGTAGTGAATTCCAGGGCAGCCTGGGCTAGAGTGAGACCCTACCTCGAAAAACCAAAAAAATTTAAAAAATTAAAAAATAAAGAAGAAGAAGTTGAAGTCCTAGGAATAGACTACCAGGCTCAGGGTCTGGCCCGCACCCCTGGGAGTCCTTTGCCTCATCCTGTTTCACTTTGCTCCAGTCACAGGTGTACCTTCTTGCTCTTCCTCCTGCCAAAGCCGCCACACGGGCTGTTCCTTCTGCCTGGAACGTTCCTGTTCGGGTGACCATAGTTAATGGTCTCCCCTCCTGCAAGCCTGCTCGCCAGGTGCCACTTTCCCCGCTCCCGCCCCCCTATGTAACTCGTGACTGGCCTGTGCGCCTCACCCCAGTTCTCCCAGTCCTCCTTACCCTGAGCGATGTAGTCTACTGGGCATCCTCTGTTGCGCTTGCTTTAGGGACTGTCTCCGCATTAGAAGAGATTTTCAAGCGAGGCACAGTGTTACCTATCTTGTTCACTCCGATGCCTAGAACAGAGTGTCAGCTGCACACACAACACCCTCCAGAGGCTTTGAAAAATAGTAAACTACATGTATTGCTGATAAGACATAGTAAGAAGAAAAGACGGAAACCTCAAGTAAGCAATATCAGGAATTCAAAGGGGACATCAATACAGACACAAGCGATTTTGTTTTCAAACCATGAAAGAGCACGTTTAGGTCCAACCAGAAGTTGAAAGTTTGCATGTTTTTCTTTAAAAAAAAAAATGAATCATTTCCTTAAAAAGTATAACTCACCAAAACCCTGGCAAGAAAGAAAAAAGAAAGCCGGGTGTGGTGGCGCACCCCTTTAATTCCAGCACTTGGGAGGCAGAGATAGGGGGACTGCCTTGAGTTCAAGGCCACCCTGAGACTCCATAGTGAATTCCAGGTCAGCCTGAGCTAGAGCAAAACCCTACCTTGATAATGAAAGAAAGGGCTGGACAGATGGCTTAGCGGTTAAGGCTGTTGCCTGCAAAGCCAAAGGACCTAGGTTCGATTCCCCAGGACCCACATACATGAGTCAGGTGCACAAGGTGGCACATACATCTGGAGTTTATTTGCAGCCACTAAAAGCCCTGGTGTGCCCATTCTCTCCCTCCCTCTCTCTCTGTCTGTCTGTCTTTCAAATAGATAAATAAGTCATTTTTTAAAAAGGAAAGAAAAACAAAACAAAGAAAAGTAGCAAAGGAATTAAAACAGTAGCTTTAAACCATCCACTAAAAAACTCAAACAGAGAGCTGGAGAAATGGCTCAGCAACTAAGGTGTTTGCCTGCAAGGCCTAAGGACCCAGGTTCTATTCTCCACATAAGCCAAATGTACAACGTGGCGCATGCATCTGGAGTTCATTTGCAGTGGCTAAAGGTCCTGGCATGCCATGCTCTCTGTATTTGCCCCTTTCTTTCTCTCTCTAATAAATAAATAAATAATCTTTTAAACCCTCAAACAGAAAAAAGCAAATAAAACTCGAACAGGCCAGACAGGTTTACAGAGGTTGTCTATCAACCTTGCAATCCTCAAGTTCATATATTGTTTCAGAGAACAGAAAACATGAGACAGAATCCCAATTCATTCTGTAAGAATAGCCAAAATACCAAGCCCAAATAAAACTCCAGCAAATCTAAAGGCCTTAAAAAGGACCAGAATAAGCACTCAGGAGTCAGAAGGAGGAGGGTCACTGTGATCAAGGCCACCCTGAGACTACAGAATGAATTCCAGGTCAACCTGGGCTAGAGTGAGACCCTATCTCAAAAAACAAACAAACAAAAAGAATAAAGGAAACAATAAAAATATGCCGTGGCCAAGAAGAGTTCATATTCACATATATATTCATATAAAAATATGTCATGGCTAAGCAGCATTTATATTCATATAAAATATGTCATGGCCGAGCAGGGTTTATATTCATATATATATTCATATAAAATCATATGCTCATCTAAACAGATGTGATTTCACTTAGCACTTAGAACCAACAAGGTTCCAAGGTTACCAGGCATAAGTGATGCACGCTTGTAATTCCAGCACTTAGAGGATAAGGCAGGAGGATCCCAAGCTCCAGACCTGCTTGGGTTACATACTGAGAACCTGTCTCCAAAAAAAGAAAGTCTGCTCTTAACTGGTGGCTAGAATCTCCTTGCCCCACTTTTAACTCTCTCCTATCTCAATTTCCTGAGTGTTGGGATTAAAAGCATGGGCCACTATGTCCAGTCTCTCTTTTTTTTTTTTGAGGCAGGGTCCCACTCTAACTCAGGCTGACCTGGAACTCACTATGGAGTCTCAGGGTGGCCTCGAACTCATGGCGATCCTCCCACCTCTGCCTCCCGAGTTCTGGGATTAAAGGCGAGGGCCATCATGCCTGGATGCTATGTCCAGTTTCTTTTTTTGTTCTTTTTTTATTTATTTATTTGAGAGTGACAGACACAGGGAGAAAGACAGATAGAGGGAGAGAGAGAGAGAATGGGTGCGCCAGGGCTTCCAGCCACTGCAAACGAACTCCAGATGCGTGCACCCCCTTGTGCATCTGGCTAACGTGGGACCTGGGGAACTGAGCCTCAAGCCGGGGTCCATAGGCTTCACAGGCAAGCGCTTAACCGCTGAGCCATCTCTCTAGCCCAATGTCCAGTTTCTTAAACTGAGTTTTGTTGGGTATTTTGTTCCAGAAATGAGAAAGCAACTAATACACATTCATATATACTATATAAGTTGCAATTATTAAAATGTAGACAAGGGGCTGTGAATGTAGCTCATTGGTAGAGTCCTTGCCAAGAATGTGTGGGGCCTTGGGTTCAATCCCCAGGGCCAACAACTGTAAAATAAACAAACAAACAAACAAAGCAAAATGCAGAGGCTCTAGGACTCCTCTGGTAATGGTTCTCTAAAGGAAGATGATACAGATATATTCCCAGCCCTCAGGAGGCAGAGGCAGGAGGAACAGGCAAGTTTGAGGAAAGTCAGCCTACATAGTGAGTTCCAGGCCACTCAGTGATATATAATGAGATATCAAAAGAGAGAGACAGTGGCTGGAGAGATGGCTTAGTGGTTAGGTGCTTGCCTATGAAGCCTAAAGACCCCGGTTCAAGGCTCAATTCCCTAGGACTCACGTAAGCCAGATGCACAAGGTGGCACATGCATCTGGAGTTCGTTTGCAGGGGCTGGAGGCCCTGCAGCGCCCATTCTCTCTCTCTCTCTCTCTCTCTCTCTCTCTCTCTCTCTCTCTGTGTGTGTGTGTCTGTCACTCTCAAATAAATAAATAAACAATAAATAAATAACTAAATAGAGAGAGAGAGAGCTGGGTGTGGTGGCGCACGCCTTTAACCCCAGCAGAGGTAGGAGGATCACCATGAGTTTAAGGCCACTTTGAGAATACAGAGTGAATTCCAGGTCAGCCTGTGCTAGAGTGAGACCCTACCTTGAAAAACCAAAAATAAATAAATTAAATTAAAGAGAGAGAGAGGGAAAAGAGATAGGAGAGAGAATGAAAGGAAAATGCAGTTTAAAGTTTTTTCTAAAAAAACTTTCCATATTATGGTTTCTCCAGTCAAAATGTATTCTCAGAGAAATGAGTGAGATTAAAAATGATCTAGGAGCCAGACATGGTTGCTCATGCCTTTAATCCCAGCACTCAGGAAGCAGAAGTAGGCAGATCGCCGTGAGTTCAAGGCCACCCTGAGACCACATAGTCAATTCCAGGTCAGCCTGAACTAGAGTGAGACCCTACATCAGAAAAAAAAAAAAAAAAATCGCTACATTTGCCTGATATCTCACATGTCTTCTCACAAGACTTTCAGAATCAAGCGATTCCTTGCCAAGAAACAAAAGCAAAACCATCCCACTCCCCCCACCCCCACAGGGGATTCAGATGAAAACTGGTAGCAAAATCAGGTACAACGTCAAGAGAAGACACTGGAGGAGAACCAAGCTGAGTCTGTAAAGGACGTGCACACTGGTACAACTGGCCATGACAAATCATGACTGAGTCTGAGGCCAAAGGGAGCCCATAATGTCTGCACTGCAGAGGTTTCTACACGTTAAATTGGAACTGGACTTTACTTTCTATCTGATCTGCATGGATGGGTTGATCCAAAAATAAATGTGTAAATCCTTTTGAAAAAAAAAGAAAAAGATCTACAGGACTGGAGAGATGGCTTAGTGGTTAAGGTGCTTGCCTGCAAAGCCTGAGGACCCAGGTTCAATTCCCCAGTACCTACGTAAGCCAGATGCACATAGTGGGGCATGAATCTGGAATTCGTTGGCATTGACTACAGAGACCCTGGTGCCCCCATGCTCTCTCTCTCTCTCTAATAAATAAATGAAAACTAAAATAAAATAAATGTGTAAGAGTGGCCTACAATAAGTCATCTGAAGTTACCACATAGTAGAGAAAAAGGAAACGAGAGTGCATACATTTCTGGTGAGGCTCTGAAAGGATCAGCGGGCTCAGGAGGAAGAGCCACTGGCTGGGGACAGTCAGAAGTGAATCTCTAGTGTTTCACATTGCAGTGTGGAATGCACTAGAACAATGTCAGCAAACAACTCAGCTAAGCTCTGGTGGAGAGAGATGAACCAACGGTGAGTTCATTGATAACTGACCAGCCTGTGATGCTTAAAATAAACAGTCTCTGAAGCAAGATGTTAATATTCAATCTGAATGCTGAAAAGTTTGATAAAATAACTATTTATCAGGGCTGGGGAGATGGCTCAGTCATTAAAGGGCTTTCTGCAAGCACAAGGACCTGACATCAGACCCAGGACACAAATTTGCTGGCTAGCTGTTCTAGCTACATTGGTTCTAGGATCAGTGAGAGACCTAACTTTAAAAATAAATAAATAGGAGGGCTGGAGAGATGGCTTAGCAGTTAAGACACTTGCCTGTGAAGCCTAAGGACCCAGGTTCAATTCCCCAGTATCCACATAACCCAGATGCACAAGGTGACACATACGTCTGGAGTTTGTTTGCAATGGCCAAAGGCTTTGGTACAACCCATTTCCTCACTATCTGCCTCGTTCCTCCTCTCTCTCTCTCTCTCTCTCTCTCTCTCAAATAAATAAATAATAAAAATAAGAAATGGAAGTAGGTGCAAAGGGATAAAAGAACATAATCTGTTACATATAAAACAGAATTATTTGGGGGGGGTGTTCAAGGTAAGGTCTTGCTCTAGCCCAGGCTGAGCTGGAATTCACTATATAGTCTCAGGGTGGCCTCGAACACAACATGGTCCCCATACCTCTGCCTTCCGAGCGCTGGGATTAAAGGCATGTGCCACCACACCCAGATAATAATTTTGTTAAAGGTAGAAGGTGATTGTGAAAGATACCAACATTGTCCTCTGGCCTCCACATATTTACACACGCATGCACACACACACACTTCTGCCCACACACATACATGCACACCACATATTAGAGGATTATTTGTTGTACTTACTCAATTCTTTATATCCTTAAATCATTCATAATTCTCTTAAATTTGGCAAAAAAAAAAAAAAGGAAGGAAACTATATCAGAATGTTAAAAGTGTCTATGTGTAGCCGGGCATGGTGTCGCACACCTTTAATCCCAGCACAAGGGAGGCAGAGGTAGGAGGATCGCTGTGTTCGAGACCACCCTGAGATGACATAGTGAATGAATTCCAGGTAAGCCTGGGTTAGAGAGAGACCCTACCTCGAAAAACCAAAAAGAAAGAAAAAAATGTCTATGTGTCTGGACAATAGACTATAAGCAATGCGTTTCCACATACTTTATTGTATTTTCACATACATTTTATGTAAATTTTTATACGTTTATTTTTATTTTAAGGCTCAGAACAGTTTGAAGGAGTGCAAGCAATAATCCACACTCGCTCTACATAGACAGTCTCTGTTGAATCTTAAAAAGTCAGATTAGAAATCTTAAACCTTTCTCTCCAAAGACAGTGAATTCTGTCCACTTGCTTGTGATAGTTTTCCCCTCCAGGGGGGAAAAACTGTATATAAACTGCACATACAGCATAAATTGCATATATCTGTATATTTCTTTTGGGTTGGTTTTGTCGTGGAAAATACCTAGAATTTAGCTAAAGAGAAAATAATTCCTTTCTGCATGTTAAAAAGTGCCGGGGGCTGAAAGGAATGCAGAGAGCTCAGAGCTCTTCAGAGAAAGGGACGCGGGTTAGAGGAGGAGGGACCTCAGAAGCCTTCCAGGGTACCCCGTTGTCTCAAATGGGAGGTGGTGAGCTGCAGATGGGGGGTGCAGGGGGCCTGGGAAGGGAGGGATGGCTGGCTGAATGGGCTTCCCAGGTCTGGGGCTGATTCCCTCTGCGATGGGTAACCCCTGCTAGGTGTGTTGGTTTGGGCGACCAAAATTTCAATTTTAGGAAACCCAGGAATCCCCGGGGCACTCAGGGGGGCTTTCAGGATCAGAGGGACCCAAAAACCAGTTGCCCAGCTGAAGACAGCCTCGGCTTCTCTCACTCTCTACACTCGCGACCTGTCCTCCGGCTCTGTGTACCCCGGATGGTATTGTGCTCTTGGGGGAACAGAGTTCTAGGCCCAGTAAAGGAACCTAGAAAGTTGACAGAAAGAACAGACTAGGCAGGTGCCAAGGATAGGAGTGAAGGGCGGGCCCCGGGGGTTTGATGGGGCCAATCTGCCTCCATCGTCCTCATTTTTGCAAAGAGCTTCTTGGAACAGTCATGCGGAAGAGAAAGGCACTTTCTTCTGCAAATCTCCGGCCTTGGTTCCAGCCCTCTTGTCTCTGGCTAATGATGTTTTGCAGGTCACCAATGTGCTTTATGGCTGCCCCATCCAACGCCTCTGAAAGCCTTTAGAACATCCCCCCCCAACACACACACACACACACACACACACACACACTTACAACTAAAGAGTAAAGAACTGTGCTCACTTCTGATCTGTGGGGGGGGGGTAGTTTTCCCTCAATGCTCAGAACCAGCCAATTCCCAAGATAGATGGATTTAATCAAGATTCTGGGGACAGGTTGGAGAGATGGCTTAGCAGTTAGCCTGCAAAGCCAAAGGACTCGGGTTCAGTTCCCCAGGATTTACATAAGCCAGATGCACAAGGTGGCACATGCATCTGGAGATCTTTTGCTGGCGTGCCCATATTTTCTCTCTCTCTCTCTTTCTGTCTCTCTCTCTCTCTCTCTCTCTCTGTCATCTAAAATTTTAAAAAACGAACAAACAAAAGATTCCAGGGACCTCACTGCATGCCTAGGTAGGCCATGGAAGAAATAGCATATGTCTAAGCATGTAGATCTGTCTCATAGCCATCACAGTTGAGTGTGAAAGGCCAGTCCAGCACACACGAGCCACTGCACCAACGTGGGTGCAGGCTCAAGGCCGGGAGTGAGGGACCAGGAACCTGATGCTGGGGTTGAAGGTAGCAAGGGGATTCTGAACACCCAGCAGCCAGAGAAAGCCCAGGAGAAGAGGTCTCCATAGATTTTGTAGGGCTCAGGGTATATAGGTCAGGGCAAGGCCAGCAGACAGAGGCCCAAGAGAACGGAGGGCTGGTGAGGTTGTAAAAGTGGGAACCACGTGTGGCATGAGGTTTTATAAATAAAGGACGGGGAGCTGTAAGTGACCCCTGGGAGTCTAAAGACGATGGTTGGGGAAATGAAAGGGGAAAATCTTCCCTCCTCATCCCAACACTCTCCGTGCAGAGCAGGATCCTCTTGTCCGTCCTGTGGATATGAAAGGGCCATTGCCCCAAGACCACCAAAGTTCATTTTCAGATGAGGTAAGGTGAAGAATTGATTTGGCCTGGATTAAAACAAGGGCCTGTGGTTTACTAGACAAGAGCTCTACTACTAAGCTACTTCTCCAGCCCCAAAAGATTAATTTCTATAGAGCACCAACAAATAGCTAGGAAAGGAAATGAAAAGGCGGGGAGGACATAAACAGGCAGTTAATTTAAAGCAAATGAATTCAGTAGAAAGTAATAGATATATTCAAAGATGCCCAACTTTAATCATAAGAAGACAACATTAAAAATTAAAGCCAGGGGCTGGAGAGATGGCTTAGCAGTTAAGGCATTTGCCTGCAAAGCCAAAGGACTTCCATTTGATTTCCCCAGGACCCATGTAAGTCAGATGCACAAAGTGGCACATACATCTGGAATTCATTTGCAGTGGCTGGAGGCACTGGCGTGCCCATTCACTCTCTCTCTCAATCTCTCTCTCTGTCTGCCTCTTTCCCTCTCTCATTCTCTCTCAAATTAAAAAAAAAAAAAAAATTAAGACCAAGCCAGGCGGGGTAGCACACACCTTTAATCCCAGCACTTGGGAGGCAGAGGTAGGAGGATCGCTGAGAGTTCGAGGCCAGCCTGAGACTCCATAGTGAGCTCTAGATCAACCTGAGCTAGAGTGAGACCCTCCCTCTAAAAACAAAACAAACAAAATTAAGACAAGATGGTAATACTATTTTTCTTATTAGATCAATGATTCTAAAATTGCTTGATCTTATAGGCAGAAATTAGAAAATGGCCACGCTCAATTGTCGTCAAATGAGAATTTAGAGGAGCCATGAGTACAGGGTCATGGGCTCCCTGTGCCCATTGCTCAGAGGGTACTACAGGATGGCAGGAGGATTTCTGTTCCCCTGATAGCTGACTGGAGGGTAGGTTCATGGCAGAGGACAGCATCTCCTTCAACTGGCTCTTATTTATTTATTTGAGAGAGAGAGAATGGGTGTGCCAGGGCCTCTAGCTACTGCAAACGAACTCCAGATGCATGCGCCACCAAGTGCATCTGGCTTATGTGGGTCCTGGGGAATCGAACCTGAGTCCTTTAGGCTTCGCAAGCAAGTGCCTTAACCATTAAACCCCCAACTGGCTTTTAAGGAGTGGATATCTTTTCCTTTTTAAATATTTATTTATTTGCAAGCAGCGAGACGTAGAAGAGAAAGAATGAGAGAATGGGCTCCCGATGCGTGGGCCACTTTGTGCGTCTGGCTTTATGCGGGTGCTGGGGAATCGCACGTAAGGCTCTGAAGACAAGCGCCTTAACCGCTGAGCCATCTCTCCAGCCCTAAGGAGTGGATATCTAAGGCTTCATTTTGGCTGCTGCTTCTCAGTGGCATGTGGCCCACCTCAACACTATGAGGTCCTGCACGACTCGCCACCTCCTCTGAGGACCCCACCCACTACGCAGAAAGCACAGCTGTGTCCGTGACCCCTGTTTTGTTTTGTTTTTTGGCCGGAAGTGCTGTTTTAGGGGCTGACAAGATAGGTGTGAAGAGGAAGATAGCAGAAGATGTAAGGGGCAGGGGAAGAACCCCCTGGGGCCTATCTGTAAGTTATTACCAGTTACCGTTCTGCCGCCCCCCCCCCTCATGAGTTGGAACTGGATCAGCTCTGCCTTGACTCCAACTCCACCTACCTATCTGACCTCCTTCTGTCTGTGTCTGAGGCTCAAGGCTTGCTGAAAGTGAGATGCCAGAAAGAATTTGAGACAGGGAAGGGGAGGTGCCTCAGTGGCTGAAGGCGCTTGCTGGCAAAGCCTTACCAGCCAGGATTCAGCTCCCAAATGCCCACAAAAAGCCAGATGGGCAAAGTGAATCTGATGCATGTCTCTGGAGTTTATTTGCAGTGGCAGGAGGATCCGGTGTGCCCATTCTGTCTGTCTCTTTCAAATAAATAAATACTTTTTTTTTCAAATATTTTTGTTCATTTTTATTTATTTATTTGAGAGTGACACAGAGAGAGAGAGAGAGAGAGAGAGAGAGAGAGAGAGAGAGAGAATTGGCACGCCAGGGCCTCCAGCCACTGCAAACGAACTCCAGACGCGAGCGCCCCCTTGTGCAGCTGGCTAACGTGGGTCCTGGAGAATCGAGCCTCGAACCGGGGTCCTCAGGCTTCACAGGCAAGCGTTTAACCGCTAAGCCATCTCTCCAGCCCAATAAATACATTTTTTTAAAAGGATTTGAGTCGGGCTTGGTGGCGCACGCCTCTAATCCCAGCACTTGGGAGGCAGAGGTAGGAGGGTCGTCATGAGTTCGAGGCCAGCCTGGGACTCCATAGTGAATTCCAGGTCAGCCTGGGCTAGAGTGAGACCCGACCTCCAAAATAAAAAAATAAAAAAAAGAATCTGAGATAATTTTCTCATCCTCAAGTTTCCAATCAGGACATCCAGTGAGTGCCTCCTGCCCCTCAGTAGGGATAGGGCTGTGAGCAGGGACAGAACAAGCTACTAAACACATGGTACCCCAGATCGCCGATGCTCCTCGGGGACACTGCAATCTTCTCTCTGGAGTGGCTCATGACAGCCCTGGGCCTTCTTCTCCCATCTACTCGGCAGCTGCCCGAGGTCAGACCTGGGCACAGAGGCTGTCTCGCTTAGCTCTTACATATTCCTACCAAGTAAGGATGGTCTCCAAGGACAGGTGAAGAAAACTCACTTTCTCAAAGCCACGCAGCTGCTAAGAAGCAGTCAGGCTTTGATTCAAATCACTGTCTACTGACTGGGAGCTCGTCTCCCTCCCTGCTCAATGCCTGGCCTCCCCTGGACGGGAACGCCACACTCGCTGAGCATCCCCGTACGTGAAGCTGTGTGCTCACTTTACTCCAGAGGCAGGGACCATCAAACCCTCCCTTTGCGGGAGCAAACCACCGATGAAGGAAAAAGCCCATGTGAAACCAAACAGCACATTTAAAATCTTCTCAGAGCCGGGTGTTGGTGGCACACACCCTTAATTCCAGCACTCGAGAAGGAGGCACAGGTAGGAAGATCGCCATGAGTTCGAGGCCAGCCTGAGACTACATAGTATATTCCATATCAGCCTGGGCTAGAGCAAGACCCTACCTAAAAAAAGAAAGAAAGAAAGAAAGAAAGAAAGAAAGAAAGAAAGAAAGAAAGAAAGAAAGAAAGAAAGGAAGGAAGAAAGAAAGAAAAGAAAGGGCTGGAGAGATGGCTTAGCGGTTAAGCGCTTGCCTGCGAAACCTGAGGACCCTGGTTCAAGGCTCGATTCCCCAGGACCCACGTTAGCCAGATGCACAAGGGGGCGCACGCGTCTGGAGTTCGTTTGCAGTGGCTGGAGGCCCTGGCACGCCCATTCTCACTCTCTCTCCATCTCCCTCTTTCTCTCTCTGTCTGTCGCTCTCAAATAAATAAATAAAATTTTTAAAATATATTTGAAAAAAGAAAAGAAAAAAGGAAGGAAGAAAGAAAAGAAGAAAGAAAGAAAGAGTGAGAAAAAGAAAGGAGAAAGAGAAAGAAAGAAAATCTCCTTAGGCTGTGAGAAGAAAATAGATCTGAGTGATTTGGACTTTGGAGAAGGGAAGGAATGCTGAGCAGAAATAGTGAACTGTGACAGGAAGTGTCAGGAAAGGCCTCTTGGAAGATATGAGGCATAGAAATAGCCCAAAAGTGGTATGAGTAACTCCAGGCACAACGGATGACACACAGCAAAACTAAAGGATGTGGCCTCTTGCAGGGAGGACAGAAAAGCAGTTGCTACAAGGAGAGACAAGGAGGGGACCTTCCTGAGGACGCTGCCTCTGCTCTGCTCTTTGCTATGTGTGTGTGTGTGTGTGTGTGTGTGTGTGTGTGTGTGTGTACGCGCGTGCACACACACATGCATGATCATGATCGCATGTGCACATTTGCACAAAGTGGCACATGCATCTGGAGTTCATTTGCAGTAGCAAGAGGTCCTGATGCACCTCTTTTTCGAAGTAGGGTCTCGCTCTAGCCCAGGCTGACCTGGATATGTAGTCTCAGGCTGGCTTTGAACTCACTGCAATCCTCCTATCAGTGCCTCCTGAGTGCTGGGATTAAAGGCGTGCGCCACCACACCCGGCCTCTCCGTTTCTCTCACACTCACCCACAAATAAAAACATTTTTTAAAAAAATCATTATTTCAAGCTGGATGGTGTGGCACACGCCTTTTAATCCCAGCACTCGGGAGGCAGGGGATGATGATCACCGAGTTTCAGGCTAGCTACTATGAGCTCCTGGTCAGCCTGGGCTAAAGTGAGACCCTACCTCAAAAAAAAAATTTTTTTAAGCTGAAGCTATTTAAATATATTTTATTACTTATTTATTTGAGAGGGCAAGAAAGGCACGGGGGCGGGGGGTGTTAGGACCTCTAGCTGCTGCAAATTTCAGACACATGGGCCACCTTGTGCGTCTGGCTTTATGTGGGTCCTGGAGAGTCAAGCATGTGTCCTTAGGCTTCACAGGTAAGTGCCTTAACAGCTAAGCTATCTCTCCAGCCCCCCAAAAATAAATTTAAAAAAAAGTCATTGATGTATTCCATGAATACATCATAAAACACTGGATATTTATAAAGTGAAAATAAATATTTTAGAATTAACCACATTTTATTTTCTTATAGACTCCCTGGCTTGTGCAAGGTAAAAAAGTTTGTAATGCAAGTTTCAAAAAATGAGTCAGGCCAGCAGGGGAACTTCAGTTGTTTTTGTGACCCGAGAGAGCATACTATTTACCATCATTCCCATTATAACAGGGAGTTTCTTCCCTCCTTTTCAATTCACCTTGAGAGAGATAAAGGACTTTTAGGGGACCTTCCAACAGTACTGAGTAAGAAGACAGTTTAAGAAATACAATTATGGACTGAAAAATATTCCACCCCAACGTCTGAGCCCCCGGCATACCTGAATTTCCAAAGCTGAGCCACAAAAGGGACCCCCACAAGCAAAAGCTTCTCTCCCAGAGGCCACGGGGCATTGCTGGGCTGGAGTCTCGGATCTCATATGAAACAAGACTCCCACTGCTACAGATATCACCCAGGCCGGCTTCCCACCAGACACCCACTTGAGGCTTACTAATCATTTACTGGCCTTGTGGCCCTGTCAAAGAAAGATAATCTTCCTATTTGTTTAACTTCCAGAATTTTCAGTTTCTTCTTCCCATTGAAAATAAACACACTCTCCCCCTCCACACACCAGCCCCCACAAACCCCCTTTTTTAAAAAAAATTTAGGGATGTTGAAACACACTGTACTTCCTCTCTGGTCCCAAACATGGTCAGGAAATGACTTTCCCAAACGCCTCCCATTATGAAATTTCAGTAAAGGTCAGGGCAGTCTTTTCATCTCTACATGGTCACAAAACCCTCATTGTACTGGAATTTTCTGTGGATATGTTTGTCCCTGAGGAATGTGAGCAGCTGGAGGATGGAAAACCCTTCTCTTTCCCTTTTGTATCCTGGACCTCCAGGATGGATCACAGCCAACTTCTGCTGGTCAGAGAAGGAGATAAGATTTTCCTCTGCGTGGCATTAGCTTTCCTGGTCTTGGGACCTCCCAAAAGAGACGCTTTACTTCCCAAATTTACAAATATAGAACCAGAATCGTAGAAAAGGGAAATGGCCGCTGGTGGAAGTGGTACCAGGGACTGTCATGCCCGTATGGCCTCCTCACCCAAAGCAGCAGCAGAAACCACGGGGAGCTGTTTCTAGAGAGAGAGCGGGGTACGGCATTGCCCTTGCCTGACCAGCGCTCCTTGAAGCCGTGATGTATTGCTGTACAGCAAACACCGATCAGTTGGCCAGCATCGCCTTTTAAAATATTTTATTTTTATTTACTTATTAGGGAGAGGGAGAGAGCAAATGGGCACACCAGGTCCTTCAGCCACTGCGAATGAACTCCAGGCACATGTGCCACCTTGTGCATCTAGCTTACATGGATCCTGGGGAATCAAACCTGGGTCCTTTGGCTTTGCAGGCATGTGCCTTAACAGCTAAGCCATTTCTCCAGTCTCAGCATCAGCTTTTTAAACAGTAACTGTGAGGTGACTACTGTCCCCAGATGTGTTTTACACAGCTGTCAGGAATAAACTGCTCAGGTAACGTGCACAGGGTCACGAAGAGTTGATATTTAAAGCAGGACAAGCTGCTGGGAATCGTGGCGCACGCCTTTAATCCCAATACTCAGGAGGCAGAGGTAAGAGGATCACCATGAGTTTGAGGTCACCCTGAGACTACAGAGTGAATTCCAGGTCAGCCTGGCCTAGAGTGAAACCCTACCTCGAAAAACAAAAACAGGGCTAGAGAGATGGCTTAGCAATTAAGGCGCTTGCCTGAAAAGCCAAAGGACCCAGGTTCGACTCCCCAGGAACCACGTAAGTTAGCTGCACAAGGTGGCACATGCATCTGGAGTGCATTTGTAGTGGCTGGAGACCCAATCTCTCTCTCTCTCTACCTGGCTATTTCTGTATCTCTGTCTTTCTTAAATAAATACATAAACAATGGCCTGGAGAGATGGCTTAGTGGTTAAGCGCTTGCCTGTGAAGCCTAAGGACCCTGGTTCAAGGCTCGATTCCCCAGGACCCACGTTAGCCAGATGCACAAGGGGGCGCACGTGTCTGGAGTTCATTTGCAGGGGCTGGAGGCCCTGGAATGCCCATTGTCTCTCTCTCTCTCCCTCTTTCTCTTTCTGTCTGTCACTCTCAAATAAATAAATTAATTAATTAAAATAAATAAATAAATAAATACATAAACAAAACAAAAAAGCAAACCCAGGACTAGCTAGGTCCAGAACCCATTCCCAGAACCACCACACTCTGCAGCAATAGGCCCTGAGGAGAGTTGGTACCATGCCATCGTGGTGGAAGAGAAGCCTAAAATGAGCTCTGCAGGACCAGCCCGGGCTGTCCTCACGCACACCGTTCCTCCACTTGCAACGCTGATGGCCCTGGCAGGGAGCGTAGAGCCCAGCCGAGGTCCCTACCGAGGGCCGGTGAGATGTCACAGGCCTAGCCTCAATCTTCTGAGAGGACAGCAGGGTGGGACAGATGTGTAAGAGGGTTTGGGTCCCCCACCCATGAAGAGTACAAATGCCAGTGCCGGGGACAGCCTTTAGTCTGCAGGGCAAGTGTGACGCTCGTAAAGGAAAGAGGGAATAAAAGAGGATAACACAGGAAGGGTCAGGGACAGCAGCGTGGGTCCTAGAATATTCTGGCCAGGCCAATGGGGAGTCCTCTGGCTAATGTGCCCTAATGAGGCAGCGGGAGCAGGCAGCCACACCCAGGGCAGAACAAGGCCAGCATGCCTTGATGTTTTTTTAGGGTTCATACGTTTCAGTGCCTTCTGGGTGGAGGTGTCAGGAAATTATGACTCGACCCTGAACTTATGACCCTAACCCTCACCGACCAATCTGTGCCTACAACATGAAGTTACGTTAAATTTTTTTAACATTTTACTTATTTATTTTAGAGAGAGAGATTCAGACACTTGCCCCACTTTGTGCATCAGGCTTTACATAAATACTGGGGAATCGAACCCAGCTAGCAGGTTTTGCAAGCAAGTGTCTTTAACTGCTGAGCCATCTCCCTAGCCCTAAAAGTGTGTCTTTTTGTTTTGTTTTGTTTTTTCAAGGTAGGGTCTCACACTAGCCCAGGCTGAGTGAATTCACTATGTAGTCTCAGCCTGGCCTCGAACTCATGGCGATCCTCCTGTGTCTGCCTCCCAAGTGCTGGGATCAAAGGTGTGCACCCCCACGCCCAGCTCCTAAAATGTGTCTTCTTGAAGTGTGTTCTACATGTGCATGCTTTTTTAAAAAAAATTTAAAGTACAAAAGCATATGGCAGGGACTGGAAGCTGGCTCAGAATTTACAGGCGTTTGCTTGCAAAGCTTGCTAGCCTGGGGAGATTGCTCCTTGCCGCCTGGCTGAATACAGTGAGCCCACTTCCTGGAACTTGGGGGAGATGGGGGCTTGGTCTCAACAATCTAAGGCAAATTTGCAGTCAGTACGCCCCAAAACCACTTCACACATAAGCCAATCTAAACTCCCAAAGAGAAAAAGAACATTTCATGCCCCTTCTGTCCCAAACCACATAAATTTGGAGACTTTTGTGTCTATGTGAGGTTAGGGTGATTGAACCTCACTTCTGCCAGACAAGCACTCGGCACTTGACCACTGAGCTACATTTCCCAGCCACTACTTTCTTTCTTTTTTTTTTTTAATAGCTACATTCCTCTTTTCCCAGAAAGACTAGATAGACTCCAGCTTTATGTTTGTCTAGACAGAAGGTCGTGGCCCTTTGAATGAACAAGATCTGTGAGGCCCCAAGTAACTTCAAGAGTTCTAGTGTTCAGAGACTGAACATTGTTTGTAGCTTCGGAATGAGGGTGTGATGTTAAAAGTCTACATTTTAATAAAACTTTTAAAAAATATTTATTTTATTTTATGTATTTGTTTAAGAGAGAGAGAGAGGGCTGGAGAGATGGCTTAGCGGTTAAGTGCTTGCCTGTGAAGCCTAAGGACCCCGGTTTGAGGCTCGGTTCTCCAGGTCCCACGTTAGCCAGATGCACAAGGGGGCGCACACATCTGGAGTTCGTTTGCAGAGGCTGGAAGCCCTGGCGTGCCCATTCTCTCTCTCTCCCTCTATCTGTCTTTCTCTCTGTGTCTGTCGCTCTCAAATAAATAAATAAACAAAAAATATTTAAAAAAAAGAACTTTAAAAAAAAAAAAAGAGAGAGAGAGAGAGAGGGCTGGAGAGATGGCTTAGCAGTTAAGCGCTTGCCTGTGAAGCCTAAGGACCCCAGTTCGAGGCTCGGTTCCCCAGGTCCCACATTAGCCAGATGCACCAGGGGGCGCACGCGTCTGGAGTTCGTTTGCAGTGGCTGGAAGCCCTGGTGTGTCCATTCTCTCTCTATCTGTCTCTCTCCCCCTCTCTCTGTCACTCTCAAATAAGTAAATAAAAATGAACAAAAAATATTAAAAAAAAAAGAGAGAGAGAGAGAGAGAGAGTGAGAATGGGCGCACCAGGGCCTTTAGCCGCTGCAAACAAACTCCAGACACATGTGCCACCTTGTGCATCTGGCTTATGTGGGTCCTGGGGAATCGAACCTGGGTCCTTTAGCTTTGCAGCAATTGCCTTAACCACTAAGCCATCTCCCTAGCCCAAAAGTCTATGTTTCACTATTTGTTTCCAATATATCACCTAACCTCAAAGTAAAACGATCGTGAGCCGTACAGGTTTCTGACTCTGGTGCAGTGCTGCAAGGCAGAACCAAGAGAAAATGGAAGGGAAATAAATCCCTGTGCATCCCTTGGACTGAGTCAAAAAGTTTCCCGAACGGTGAGTAAAACTGACTTGAAGTGGTATATCTGGGGATTTCCCCATATCTCTCATTTTTGACAGGGTGGCAAAAAGAAGACACCAGACCCATTAAAAAAAAAAAGGGGGAGGCTGGAGAGATGGCTTAGCGGTTAAGCGCTTGCCTGTGAAGCCGAAGGACCCCGGTTCAAGACTCGATTCCCCAGGACCCATGTTAGCCAGATGCACAAGGGGGCGCACGCATCTGGAGTTCCTTTGCAGAGGCTGGAGGCCCTGACACGCCCATTCTCTCTCTCTCTTTCTCTCTATGTGCCTCTTTCTCTGTTTGTCTGTCACTCTCAAATAAATAAAATAAACAAAAAAATAAATAAAAAGATATCAGTAATATGGAGATAACATATGTTGACACTACCTTATCATATGTAAGATATTATTGTATGTAAAACACAAAATTCTACCATGTAGGTGAGATTATTAACCCCCCCCCCCTTTTTTTTTGGCTTTGGTTTTGGTTTTGGTTTTTTAAGGTAGGGTTTTGCTCTAGCCCAGGCTGAACTGGAACTCACTATGTAATCTCAGTGTGGCCTCGAGCTCACGGCAGTCCTCCTACTTCAGCCATGGTGGTTTGATTCAGGTGTCCCCCATAAACGGGTATTCTGAGTGCTAGGTTCCCAGCTAATGGCAATTTGGGAATTAATGTCTCCTGGAGGCGGTGTATTGTTTGGGGGCGGGCTTATGGGTGTTATAGCCAGTTTCCCTTTGCCAGTGTTTGGCACACTCTCCTGTTCCTGTTGTCCACCTTATGTTAGCCAGGGGGTGATGTCCACCCTCTGCTCATGCCATCGTTTTCCCCTGCCATCACCACAGAGCTTCCCCTTGAGTCTGTAAGCCAAAAGAAACCCTTTTTTCCCCCCACAAGCTGCTCTTGGCCGGGGTGTTTTCTGGCAGCAATGCGAACCTCAGCAACATCAGACAATCCCGTTTTTTGAATCTGGAAACAAGGGCAGAAATTAAACAACGTTCCCAAGTCCACATAAAGTGGCAGGGCAAGGGTTTCAGTTTGAAAAAGTGCCACCAGTAACCACATCTCTCCTCACCAAATGTGAGTCACCTCACCTCACCACAGCCCTCAAGGCAATGTACCCCAAACTCACATTAGTCCTCACTGAGGCCCACGGTGGCCGATGACATACATGCCTGGTAGCAAGGAAGGATTTCAAAAAGCATTTTGGGGCTGAAGAGATGGCTTAGTGGTTAAGGCACCTGCCTACAAAGCCAAAGGACCCAGGTTCGACTCCCCAGAACCCATGTTAGCTGAATGCACAAGGTGGCACATGCATCTGGAGTTTACTTGCAGCTGCTGGAGGCCCTGGTGTGCCCATTCTCTCCCTCTTCCCCCCTCCATATTTCTCTCTCTCAAATAAATAAGTAAATAAATAAAATAAAAAGTCATGTTTAAAAAAAAAAAAAGCAGTTTCCGGTAAAATATCAGATGGTGCCTATTCTTAGGTCCAATTGCACAGTCATTATCATGTCCCTGCAGCAAGTAAAAAAATGCCTTCATCCCAGGACTGCTGAAACAGGGATGCCAGAAAACCCATCTTAACTCACGCCACCACCTCCACTAAGCAGTCTGCAGTGGGTATCATCCTGCTAGAGAGTCTTTTGTTTGCTCAAGGCTGGTCATTACCAGTCTCACCTCCCCTGTTCCTAATCTAGCCCTTACTCATCTGCAATAATATGGATTCAAGGGCTGGGGAAATGGCTTAGCAGTTAAGGCATTCACCTGCGAAGCCTAAGGACCCTGGTTCAATTCCTTAGGACCCACGTAAGCCAGATGAACAGGGGACGCATGAGTCTGGAGTTTGTTTGCAGTAGCTGGAGGCCCTGGCGTGCCCATTCTCTTTCTCTCTGCCTCTTCCATTCTCTCTCTCTTTCTCTCAAATAAATAGAAATAAAATGTTGTTGTTTTCTTTTTTTTAATGTGGATTCAAGCCAGGTGTGGTAGTGCACGCCTTTAGTCCCAGCACTTGGGAGGCAGAGGTAAGAGGATCGCCAAAAGTTGGAGGCCACCCTGAGACTACATAGTTAATTCCAGGTCAGCCTGGGCCAGAGTGAGACCCTACCTTGAAAAACTAATAAATAGATAGATAGATAGATAGATAGATAGATAGATAGATAGACAGACAGATAGATAGATAGATATTTCAAAAATAAATATCTTTCTTTTTTTTTTTCTTTTATTGTTTTGTTTTTTGAGGTAGGGTTTCATTTTTAGCTCAGGATGACCTGGATTTCACTATGTAGTCTCAGGGTGGCCTCGAACTCACGGAGATCTTCCTACCTCTGCCTCCCAAGTGCTGAGATTAAAGGTGTGTGCCACCATGCCCAGCTTAGTTTTTTTTTTTGTTTGTTTGTTTTGTTTTGTTTTGTTTTAAGAGAGACAAAGAGAGGAGAGATGGAGAGAGAACTGGTGCACCAGGGCCTCAGCCACTGCAAGCAAACTCCAGACACTTGTACCACCTAATGGGCATGTGCGACCTTGCACTTGCCTCACTTTTGTGCATCTGCCTTACGTGGGATCTGGAGAGTCGAACATGGGTCTAGGCTTCACAGGCAAGCGCATTAACCACTAATCCATCTCTCCAGCCCAATAAATACCATTCACAATGAAGATTTATATGAAGAAAGCATACTAACCCCTGAAGCATGCCTGAAAGGGTGCACTGCATTACCTTTGGGTGCTGGAATTGGCCACTGTGTGGAAAAGTTCTCCATATTCCAGCTAAAATGATGGGGATCACTGGTTGGAAGCATGGTCCTTGATTAATAAACACATTTCAACCCACACCTCTGTGGATGGGGGGGAACACAGGATTCTTCTCACATGCTCTCGGCATCTCTTCCGGCTGCTCTTCACAACATCCTTTGTAATAAGACACGTACATCCCTGAGCAGCTGAAAGCAGCTCCAGAAATTCACTGAATCTGAGGAGGAAGCTGTGGGAAGTCTGAGTTACAGTGACTTGTCAGAGGCACAGGAATCATGACTGGCATCTGAACTGGGCAGTCTTGTGGGTGCCCCTGTGGATCTGATGCTCACTCTGGGTAGATAACATCGGAATGGAGTTAGAGGACACCCAGCTGGTGGTGTCTGGGGGGGGCTTTCTGGGTGTGTGGGAAAGCTAATCCCAAAAATCTGCTGCCAGAAGTGCCGAGCAGTACAGAAAAATCACGTTTTAATCCCATTTCGTAGAGACAAACCTGGACATAAAACCTAGCTCCATTACAACCTAGCTAGACAACTTTGGATAGAAGAGAAAACTCTCTGAACCCAATTTCTTTGTTTGTTAGCTTGGTGTGAAATGCTTGACACACAGAGCTCTCTTCCTCATCCTCCTTTTCCTTCCCTAAGTAGAAAGAGCCTCACCTACTCCTTACAGGTCGCACTTCCCAAGTCCCATACCCTAAAGATTAATAATTAATAATAATAATAATAGTGGCAAGGTTGCCCCCTCTCCTCAATCTTTATCTGGTTAAGCTTTGGTTCCTTCACCACACTCTTGGCAGCCACTCCCAGACTTGGCCTGATAGGCTTGTCAGAGGGTGAAACCATCTGTAGTAGACAGCTCCACAATGCTGGGATGAACATCCAAGCAAACACAGCCTATGGGAGGAATGGGTTTTATTTCAAGCTTCCAGATCCAGAGGGAGTTCCATCAATGGCAGAGAAGCTGGCCCCCTTTCACAGATCCAAGCAGAGAGAAACCACGACTAGGCAGCAAACACCAAAACGTGGGGAGCAGGGACCCCACCAGAGCCCACTCTGCTCTCCACAGCTTTGGGCTGGAATTCAGATCTGCCCCCAGGGACAGCCTAGGGGTAGATTCCAAGATCCAACCCAAGCTGGCGATTCAAGTTACAAAGTTGAACCCCTGACTCAATGGGGGGACATCCATTCAAATGACCCCGCCATCAGAACTCCATGTCTATCTACATGGTAACAACTGTGGCCGCAAAACAGAGGAAGAGAGGGGCAGACAGAGGGCTGAGAAAGGAGTGAGGGAGCGAGGAAGTTAAGAAAAGAAGAGATACAAGTTGACTTACTCTAGCGAGGTAGGGGATGAAGAGTAATGTGTCTGGAGAAGCTTGGAGAAGGGTCGGCAAGGCCAACGTATGTCATGAAAGGAACCGTTTGTCTAGCCATCTTAGGTAACAAGGAAAGAAAATAAAGTCCCTCTGTTCAGCATCCAATCACCACTCTGGTCTTCAGTGCCCGTGGTAACCTGCTAAACTAGAGATTCACACTCTGATCACACTTTTATCCACTGGCTTGAACATGATGCGCATGATCTATCATCTCTTAGGGCTGGAGAGACGGCTTAGCAGTTGAGGCACTTGCCTGGGAAGCCTAAGGACCCAGGTTCAGGTCCTACATAAAGCCAGATGACACATGTGTCTACAGTTCATTTGCAGTGGCTACAGGCCCTGGCATGCCCATATTCTCTCTCTCTCTCTCTCTCCCCCTCTGCTTGTTTCTAATAAATAAAGAAAAACATATCTATCATCTCTTTCCCTGTCCATCCTCCTTCCTTCTCTCCCGCCCCCATTGGCCAAGGTTCAGAGGAAAGTTGGATGAGGCATTCGACAAAAGGAATCAGAAAGTCTCAGCTTTCCCAGCGTGCCTGTGATGCAGAGTGCGAAACAGCAAGAAAACGGGACAGGATATCCGGAGTTTTCTTGTGCTCTCTAATTGTGACTAAATCTCTGCACCAGCAAACAAAAGAGGCTAACACAAGCCCCTCTCCAAGGTGACCGAAGTGCTTGGGAAGGCAAGTCTATGAGTACTAATTTAGGGGCCACCAGACTGCTGTGGTCAGACCGCCCTCCTCCACCCCAGCTGAACATCACGGATTGGAAGCAAAAATGGCTGGAATCGGAGCTTTGAGTTTATAGCAGGATAGTGGAATTAGACGATCCTCAGAGTAGACGCTCCTCACCCCTGGCAATATGCCAACTGAGGAGGCTCTCCTGGCTGGGGTGACCACACGGAGGTGACTGTGGCATCTTGCTTCCAAGCCAACGACCCGGGAGACACACTCAGCCACCACCCAGCAGGGTCAGGGTGGAGACAGGGCTAGAATAGAAGGTGAGGTGAGAAGCAAGTGGTCAAATGTCAGGGCAAGGAAGAGAGGCTTCATAGCAGGTTCAGCGAGGCCTTTGAAGGATGGGTCAGAATCAACAGGTGGTGGGGAAGGGGAGAAGCAGCAAGAGGCGACAGAAGTCACTGATGGACTTAACTGAAAAGTGAGGGAGGCCTGTAAGGAGATGAGCAACATGTAACGCATACTGACCAAGTGCATGTTGGGGACCCAGACTCTGCACTAGGGTCCATCTTAAAAATATAGGAGCAGCCGGGCGTGGTGGCGCACGCCTTTAATCCCAGCACTCAGGAGGCAGAGGTAGGAGGATCGCCGTGAGTTCGAGGCCACCCTGAGACTACATAGTGAATTCCAGGTCACCTTGAGCCAGAGTGAGACCCTACCTCGAAAAACCAAAATATATATATGCAGCACATAGAAAATAACCACACTGGCAAGGTGCTAAGAGTGGCTGGCTGCAGCACCGGCCTAGAGTTGCATGGCTTGGACTGTAGAAATCCAGCTCAAAGATACTCGGATGCGGGCTGGAGAGATGGCTTAGCAGTTAAGCGCTTGCCTGTGAAGCCTAAGGACCCCGGTTCGAGGCTCAATTCCCCAGGACCCACGTTAGCCAGATGCACAAGGGGGCGCACGCGTCTGGAGTTCGTTTGCCATGGCTGGAGGCCCTGGAGTGCCCATTCTCTCTCTCTCTCTCTCTCTCTCTCTGCCTCTTTCTCTCACTGTCTGTTGCTCTCAACTAAGTAAATAAAAATAAATGAAAAAATAATTAAAAATAAAAATAAATTGCTGGGTACAAGATTAAGTCTCTTGCCTTTAGAGAAATTCAAAAGAGACTGAACAGAAAAGGAGCTTCAGGAAGAAAACACCACCAGAAGCTGACCTCCATCTCCCTAAAGGCCAGTCACAGTATCTTCCTTCAACCCCAGAGCGTACAAAGCCCTTCCCGTCTCTTCCAGCCGGTGTCTGTATTCCAGTTTCCCATAGTTGGAGTGACTGACTCCTTTGAAACCGTGCATGGCTCCCCACCAGCAGCCGGCGATGGCCGCTGTGGAATCACTGTCTCCACCATGGAAAAAGGCGCGGTGGGCGAGCTCCTTCCAGGAGTCCCCCGCGGCAAGGATGGCATCATAGGCGATCATAGGAGCGTCGTGCCCACTGCTGCCACCCCAGCCAGAGTAGCTCAGCGACGTGTAGAACTGATCCCTCTCCTTCACACCGAAGGGCTGCGGGAAGGTAGGGGCTGACTTGCCATCCAAAATCCCTCTAAGTTTCAGGTAGTTTTCCCATTGATTTTGGAAGTAGGACCTGTTGGGGAAAGGGGAGGAAAGAGAATGAAAAGATAAAGTTAAAAAGCTCTAGAGAGGACTGCAGAGGTGGCTTGATGTTAAAGG
The DNA here is from genome assembly GCF_020740685.1 of Jaculus jaculus. Classification (NCBI taxonomy): domain Eukaryota; kingdom Metazoa; phylum Chordata; class Mammalia; order Rodentia; family Dipodidae; genus Jaculus; species Jaculus jaculus. The sequence goes on from NC_059105.1 coordinate 162,347,557, forward strand.
CTCTTGCTTGCAAAGCTTGACATTCCAGGTTCGATTCCCCAGGATCCATGTAAAGCCCGATGCACAAGGGGGCACATGTGCTTGAAGTTCATGTGCAGTGGCTGGAGGCCCTGGTGTGCCCATATTTTCAATCTCTCTCTCTCTCTGCCTCTGTCTCTCATATAAATAAATAAATGCTATAAGTACTAGATAAGATGTGTAAATAGAGAAAAATCCACAATGACTTCAACTCCTTGTGCTATTATCATAAACTAATTTTTAAAAACCCTATGTTAGCTCTATAAGCCATTCATTCTATAAGTTGTTCCCCCCCACCCACCCACCGAGGTAAGGTCTCACTCTAGCTCATGCTGACCTGGAATTCACTATGGAGTCTCAGGGTGGCCTCAAACTCACAGCAATCCTCCTACCTCTACCTCCAGAGTGCTTGGATTAGAGGCATACGTCACCACGCCCGGCATTCTATAAGCTTTACTATGCACCTACACATGATATGGACCCAATTGCTAAGTAAAGAAGATGTGGGGCTGGAGGAATGGCTTAGTGGTTAAAGGACCCCGGTTTGATTTCCTAGGACCCATGTCAGCCAGATGCACAAGGGGGCGCACGCATCTGGAGTTCGTTTGCAGTGGCTGGAGGCCCTGGCGCGCCCATTCTCTCTGTCCAATAAGTAAATAAAATCTTAAAACAAAAGAAGATGTGCATCAAGTTATAGGGGGAAAAAGTGTGGGTTTATTTTTCCTGGGATAAGAGTAACATTGTGTCATCCATCCATCCAAGGGAAACTTGGGGACATCACAACGATGAGTGACTTCAGTAGAAAGCTTCTAGACCTTTTGATTCTGAGAAAGAGAATGTGAAGTAGTTCACAAAAAGGGGAAGATGTGGCCGTACTATTTATCTAATTAGCTAGTGGAAAATCCTATCCCTAAGGCCTTGTACACGTGGGTTCCAAAATATTATTTGTGTCAAGGAGATAATGGAAAAACAAAAGACAACGGGTACAGTAGGAAATAACCAAGGAAGTTTATCTCAGCGATAGATGGCTACAAAAATTAGAGAAGTTGGAGCCCATAACTGGAGATGCTTGCCTAACAGGGAGGCACTGCTTCTGGACTGTTCTCTGAGGCATCCATTTGACTACTTTAGGCAAGCAGAACTGGGAGGGAACTTGACATTGTTAGCTGGTGAGGTAGGGGTGCTCAGTGGTGAGAGCTATGCAGGCTCCTGTCACTTCTGAACCCCAAGCAAAGCACAGGTGTGGAGCCTATGTCCACGCACATTCACGCGCGTGTGGACTTGGGGCACCCGGCTGCAGACTCACCAGTGTTGAAGGTTCTCCTCCACCGAGTAACCCGACTCGACGATGTACTTTTTAGCTTCTGGAAGCACCTCCATGAGGCCCTTGCCCCACTGCCGGGGTGGCCGGCCATGCACGGCATAGGCGGTGAAGAGAGCGGATGCCAGGGCTCCCAGGTAGCCCGTTGGGTGGTGATGGGTCATCCGGCCGCTCTCGATGCTCACCTGGATCAAGGTGTGCAGCTGGCTGGGCCGAGGGAACCGCAGGCCGATGCACATGGCCCGCATGGCAGCCCCGCAGCCACCCTCCCGCCTGTTGAAGGGGATTCGCCAGCCATTGGCCCTGCTGGGCTCCAGCCGCATGGCGTTGTGGACAGAGGCACCACCTGAGGATGAATCAGGCAGGTAGGGGTCAGAAGGAAGCAACACTAAACAGAAACCCCCCAAGTTTCTCTGAAGGAAAGAGAAAATGCTATGGGGATGACCCCAAACCCCAGCCCGTCACAGAGCCTTACTTTAAATGGAGTCCTTAGCACCCCAGTGTGGATTAAGAGATGGCTTAGCAGTTAAGGCACTTGCCTGTGAAGGCTCTCTATCTTCCCCTCTCTCTCCCTCTCTCTCTCAGATAAATAAAATAATTTTAGAAAACAGAAGATCCATATAAAGAACCTCAGAATATTTGTCATTTAGTCCAGAGAACTTACAGCAACTCAAAAAGTTAGCTACAATGTATTGTTTTCCTTTTTAAGGAATGTTAAGAGCCGGGCGTGGTGGCGCACGCCTTTAATCCCAGCAATTGGGAGGCAGAGGTAGGAGGATCACCATGAGTTCAAGGCCACCCTGAGACTACATAGTGAATTCCAGGTTAGCTCTTAGCTAGAGCAAGACCCTACCTCGAAAAACCAAAAAAAAAAAAAAATTAATTAAGAGCTGGACGTGGTGGCACACACCTTTAATCCTAGAACTCAGGTGGCGGAGGTAGGAGGATTTATGTGAGTTCGAGGTCACCCTGAGACTACATCATGAATTCTAGGTCAGCACAAGCTAGAGCAAGACCCTACCTCAAAAAAAAAAAAAAGAAAGAAAGAAAGAAAGGAAGGAAGGAAGGAAGGAAGGAAGGAAGGAAGGAAGGAAGGAAGGAAGGAAGGAAGGAAGGAAGGAAAAGAAAAGAAAACTAATTTTTATTTTATTTGAGAGGGACAGAGAATGGGCAAACCAGATCCTCCAGCAACTGCAAATGAACTCCAGATGCATGTGCCACCTTGTGCATCTGGTTTACGTGGGTCCTGGAGAATCGAACCTGGGTCCTTAGGCTTTGTGAAGACAGGCGCCTTAAACGCTAAGCCATTTCTCCAGCCTTGTTTTTCTTTTTTTTGAGGTAGGGTCTCACTCTAGCTCAGGATGACCTGGAATTAACTATGTAGTCTCAGGGTGGCCTCAAACTCATGGCAATCCTCCTACCTCTGCCTAGTTTTTTAAAGACAGCTTTGCTATATAGCCCTGGTTGGCCTAGAACTCACTATATAGCCCAGCTTGGCTTAAAACTTGCAGTGGTCCTCCTGCATCAGCGTCCTAAATAATGGAATCATAGGTGTATGCCACTGCTGCTTCCATACTTCCACCTCCTTCTTCCTTTTCCTTTTGTTTTAGGCCGGGTCTCAGTTGACCTGTTTGTCACTCATTCTGTAGTCCAGGCTAGCGTTAAACTCAGAGTGATCCTTCCTCAGCCTCCCAAGTGCTGGGATCAAAAGCACATTATTATTATTGTTGTTGTTGTTGTTGTTATTATTATTATTATTCTCCTCCTTCCCCCTCTCTCCCCTTCTCCTCCTCCTTCTTCTTTTTCTTTTAATGAATAAAATAAGGTTCAAAGTTTGGAAATTTGGTCAAGGTCCAAGAACCAGCTAGTAGCCATGGAAAATCCATCAGACGCCATAGCCTAAGCCCTGTTGGACTTTATGACTGTCAGAAAAAGACCACAAAGTCCAAAGTGAAGCACTTGGGCTCAGAGGAGCAACGGGCCGTGGCTGTCCCCAATGGAACAACGATGTAAGCCGACTTGTCCCACTGGCCTGCGAGGCTGGGAAACCGTAAATACACAAGGAGCTGAGCAAGGCCAGCAGCATCGTATATGGTTCCTTCATAGGCCAGAGTATTCCCGACAGTGTTCATGGATGACACGGGTAGACAGAGAAAACTTTCGCCATGTCAAATTGAGGGCTTTAAATATTAGATGCTTTAAGGAAGGGTGGACAGGTTTTTACAGAAAATCCTTAGGGTCAGGGGCTGGAGAGGTGGCTTAGCGGTTAAGCACTTGCCTGTGAAGCCTAAGGACCCCGGTTCAAGGCTCGATTCCCCAGGTCCCACGTAAGCTAGATGCACAAGGTGGCACACGCAGCTGGAATTCGTTTGCAGTGGCTGGAGGCCCTGGTGTGCCCATCTTTCTCTCTCTCTCCTCTCTCCCTCCCTCTTTCTCTGTCTGTCTGTCTGTTGCTGATAAACAAATTAAAATAAACAAAAAAAAATTTTAAATCCTTAGGATCAGGAGAGGACCCTGGGTATGGCCACAGGAAATTTTTCCATGAGGATGAATTTTGGGCTTCACTGTGTTCATACATTGAAGCCCAAATTCATGCCTTCTAAGCCCTCAATGATGAAATAGACCTCTGAAGGAATAATTAAGCTAAAATGAGACCATGAAGGCGAGGCCTACTCCAGTTTGGCTGGTGTTCTTATAGGAAGAGGAACACGGACACCCAGAGAGACACTGCGGACGCACACACCTCGAAAAAGGACTGGAGGTGGTGACCATCTGACAGGCAAGAGGAGACCCTCAGAAGAAAATCAAATTCACGCACTTGCTTCAGAGCTGCAGATGTATTAACTAAATTTAAAATAAATTTAAAAAAAATTTTTAATTTAAAAAAAAAGGAAAATAAGAAACTATAAGCATTCCTATTATGTCTTTATTTGCATATGGGTGCAGACCTCTCCCAACACAGAGATGCACAATTTGTGTTTTTTGTTTTTGTTTTTTTTTATTTTTTTTTAATTATTTATTTGAGAGCAACAGACACAGAGAGAAAGACAGATAGAGGGAGAGAGAGAGAATGGGCGCGCCAGGGCTTCCAGCCTCTGCAAACGAACTCCAGACGCGTGCGCCCCCTTGTGCATCTGGCTAACGTGGGACCTGGGGAACCGAGCCTCGAACCGGGGTCCTTAGGCTTCACAGGCAAGCGCTTAACCGCTAAGCCATCTCTCCAGCCCTTGTTTTTGTTTTTCGAGGTAGGGTCTCACTCTAGCCCAGGCTGACCTGGAATTCACTATGTAGTCTCAGAGTGGCTTTGAACTCACAGTGATCCTCCTATCTCCGCCTCCCCAGTGCTGGGATTAAAGGCGTGCGACATCACGCCTGATTGTATTCTTTTTTTTCCTGAGGCAGGGCATCATGTAGCTCAGGATGACATTGAATTATGCAACCAAAGATGACACTGAACTCTTGATTGAACTTCCTGCCTCTGTTTCCTGAGTACTGAAATTTTAGATGTGTTTTTTGTTTGTTTGTTTGTTTGTTTTGAGTCTTGGTCTTCCTCTCGTCCAGACTAACCTGAAACTCCGGCTGTAGCCAAGGCTGATCTGGAGCTCACGGCAATCCTCCTACCTCAGCTCCCAAGTGCTAGGATTAAAGTCAGGCTTTACCCACCCAGCAACACTATATATATAATTATTTTTTACCACATTTGTACTACTAATGACAGTGAGCATGCTGTTCTAAACCTTCTTTCTTCCTTCCTTTCTTTTTCTTTCCTTCCTTCTTTCCTTCTTTCTTTCTTTCTTTCTTTCTTTCTTTCTTTCTTTCTTTCTTTCTTTCTTTATGAGACAGTTAAGAAAGAAAGAGAGAATAGATATGTCAGCATGTTTAGCCATTGCAAACGAACTCCAGACATGTGTGCCACCTTGCGTATCTGAGTTATGTGGGTACTGGGGAATTGAACCCGGGCCCTTAGGTTAGCCATCTCTCCAGTCCTGAAACTTTTTTTTCACTTTACATTTCCATATACATAAGGATTCGTCTTCCAATTTTAGCCGCGAATGTACTGCCCTAAATACATTACAAGAACTTTAGGTTATTTATGTTTGTATCACAACCACAGACACTGCTACTGTTTGCTTGATATTTCAATTCCTCCCTCCCTCACTCTTTCTTTCTTTCTTTCTTTCTTTCCTTCCTTCCTTCCTTCCTTCCTTCCTTCCTTCCTTCCTTCCTTCCTTCTTTCTTTCTTTCTTTCTTTCTTTCTTTCTTTCTTTCTTATTGATAACTTACATAGTGATAGTCAATAAACCATGACAATTCCCTCCCCCTCCACTTTCCCCTTTGCAACTCCACGCTCTCATATCTGTTCCCCCTCTCAATCAGACTCTGCTGTTTTGATGAAACTTTTTGTTTGTTTGTTTGTTTTTCCAAGACAGAATCTTGCTATGTCATATAGGCTGGCCATAACCTTTCAGTCCCACGGAGTGCTGGCTGGGTGGGGTTCCCCTCCGCTCCCTGCCCTCCATCTGCAGCCGTGGTGACATCCTCGGGTCTACCTCTCCATCTTCCCCGAGCCTCCCTCCCCCGACGGGCGCTCACCTGGTGCCCGGCCGTCCATGTCTTCCATGCAGTCTTGGTAATGCTTAGCCAGCAGGGCATACAGCCGAGAGGACTCTGGGTTTTCCCCGGCTTCCAGGAGGGCTTCTGCCGTGGCCAGATGCATCACCGTGTCGTCGCTGACCCTCCACTGGGCTACGTCGATGGCTTCTAAGCCGCCCCGCTGGGCCAGCTGCTGGTGGATCTTCTCCCCATCCCGAAGGAACTCCCACTTGCCGTTGAAGTACCCCAGGGCATCGCCAGCTGCGCTCAGCACCATGGCCGCCACGTACCTCTCAATCATTCCCCCGCACATGCTGGGCTCGGCACAGCCTCTCCTGGGAGGCAGGGAAGACGCCTAAAAGAGGATGAAGGAAAAATCAATCAGGAACAATAAGCATCCCTGTCTACATTTTACTGAATACCTGTAGGCATCCTGCGCACTGTATCTCATTTAACCTACATAACCCACTCATTTATTAGCAGGTGCAACAACCTCCTGGCTGTGCTGTAAGTAAATAAACTAATTTCCATAGGCACTTAGTACTTTGTTCATTTATTTATTTGAGAAAGAGAGGGAAAGGGGCAGAGAGAAAGAGAAAAAGAGAGCAAGTGAGCACCAGGGCCTCACGAACTCCAGACGCATGCGCCACCTTGTGCATCTGGCTTACGTGGGTCATGGGGAATCGAACCTGGATCCTTAGGCTTCGCAGGCAAGCGCCTTAACCGCTAAGCCATCTCTCCAGCCCTGCATAGGCACTTAGAACAGAACCAGCGCCCAGTAAGCACTACTTTGTAATGAGTTTTATTATTCTTTTTTTTTGGGGGGGGGTTGGTTTTTCGAGGTAGGGTCTCACTCTAGCCCAGGCTGACCTGGAATTCACTATATAGTCTCAGACTGGCCTCGAACGCACGGTGATCCTCCTACCTTTGCCTCCTGAGTGCTGGGATTAAAGGCATGTGCCACCACGCCCGGCTGAGTTTTATTATTCTTATGTGACCAGTTGTATAAGTAAATTTTGCCCCCACAACCTTCACTTCGCCAGCAATATTTAAATCCTGGTTTCCTTGAAAACTACGAATTCATTAGTATTGGATCTCAGCTGATATTCCCACAATGAATTAAAATAAATATCTTTGGCTCAGTGGTTAAGGCACTTGCCAGCAAAGCCAAAGGACCCAGGTTCAATTCCCCATTACCTGCGTAAGCCAGAGGTACAAAGTGGCGCATTCGTCTGGAGTTCATTTGCAGGGGCTAGAGTCCCTGGTGCATCCGTACACACACGCACACACACTCTCTTTCTCTTTGTGTGTGTGCCTGCTTGCAAATTAATGATTTTTCTGAAAGGATATTTACATTTTTTAATTATATCTCTGGTAAGCCATTGTGTGCGCATTCCTAAACCCTACTTCCTCCATGAGCCATTTTCTCAGTGCACCACATTCCCTACGGCATTCGAGTTCAAAGCCGGCCCTCCACCGTCTGCGCACCCTATCAACCCACCTGCACAGGTAAGCAAGCACTCTGGATGACAAGCCTAGCTTCCCCTCCCCTCCTCAAGCTCTTCCCTCACCCAATTGGCCTTCTTTCTCTCCGCTTAACCTAAATTCTATTTTCTCCCCGTTGAGTTCAAGTCGCCGGGCCTCTGGAGTCCTCTGGCCCGCCCTGCCCTGGGCCTTGGACCACAGGTTGGCAAGGGTCTGAGGAAGCAGAAACTGATGAAGAGGGCCTGGGCTTTTCAGTACCCTTCTACTGATCATGCTGAGTTTCTTGACTCACACAGTGAAGGGTTAATAGCCTTTCCCTGAAAACTAAAGGGAACTAAAGTGTTAATAATGATCCCTAAAGCTCTCAGGCAATAAAGAAGGCATTCGGACTCATTAAGCTTGACACCTTCCCTGATTGATGTGCTCCCCTCAGTCTAGATGGACTTGAAGGACCAGCGACCATCTGAGTCTCCTCCCTTAGACGTTCCTGGCTGAAGAAGCCTCTTCTGAACAAGGACACAAACAGCTACAATTTCCTTATCAACTACACCTGGTCCAGTTTTTTTTTTAGGCTCCTCCTTGTAAATTCGAACCCCAGCCTGGCCCAGTGCTTCAGCCTTCATCCCGTGGGATAGCTGAGACCCCTCGCTGTTTGTCTCCATAAACAGTCTGTCTGGAGAGATCAAGTCTGGTGTTCTTTGCTTTTCTCTTACACTTTCCTTACACACAGAGGATCATAAAGTGTTGATCACTATCCTGTTATTTATAAATGAAGCCTCATAACTGAAGTCCTGGGCTCTCTCCCTTGAGTTCACAGCATGACCACCCATTCACCAGCTACCTGCCTTGGAGTACCATTTCCCTATCTGTGAAGTGGACAGTGGAGGAGGAGTACACAGATCCTCTCTGAGGGCCTGCCTTAGCTGATATTTTAAGAGCTCAAGCTTAGCCTACCTCGGAGGCCCAAGCTTTAACATCCCCTGCCCTGTCCTTCCTCTTCCTCTCCCCCCTCTCTCTTTATTATTTATAAATGCTATGTATAAATTAAAAAGAAATTTTAAAACTTTTAAAAAGAGGGCTGGAGAGATGGATTAGCGGTTAAGGTTCTTGCCTGCAAAGCCAAAGGACCTTGGCTCGGTTTCCCAGGACCCACGTAAGCCAGATGCACAAGGTGGCACATGCATCTGTAGTTTGTTTGCAGTGGCTGGTGGCCCTAGTGTGCCCATTCTTTCTCCCTCTCTCTCTCTCTCTCTCTCTCTCTCTCTCCCCCCCCCCTGTGTCTTTCTCTCATAAATAAATAAAGCATTTTAAAAAGAAACTAAAAAGAAAAATACCAAGCAGGGCGTGGTGGCGCACACCTTTAATCCCAGCACTTGGGAAGCAGAGGTAGGAGTATAGCCGTGATTTCGAGACCACCCTGAGACTACATAGTGCATTCCAGATCAGCCTGGGCCAGAGCAAAACCCTACCTGGACAAAGCAAAAGCAAAAGAAAAAAAAAAAAACCACCTATAATCCCAGCACTCAGGAGGCAGAGGTAGGAGGATCACCATGAGTTCGAGGTCACCCTGAGACTACAGAGTGAATTCCAGGTCAGCCTGAGCTAGAGTGAGACCCTACCTCGAAAAAACAAACAAACAAACAAAAACCTAGCAGTCCCTGCTGTCTGGCGGTGGGGAAGGGGACTGGGCGACGCGCGGAGGCCCGGGTACCTGGGCGGGTGGAGGGAGCCAAGTGCCGGGTCCGGGTCGGGGCGGAGCCGCGGCCTGCGGCGTCCTTCGGCCGGGGCTCAGCCTCCTGCGAGCGGGCGGAGTCGGCGATCGATCCCGGGACGGGCGGAGCTGGGGGAGCCGGTGCAGATCCGTGCGCCCGCCGGTACCCAGTGCGCCCGCCGGGGACCCAGTGCGCCCGCCGGGGACCCAGTGCGCCCGCCCGGGACCCAGTGCGCCCTGCCCCGGCCTCGTCACGTGGGACCGTGAGGATTGGGTCACTTCTTACAGCAGCGTCTCTAAGGGCGGAAAATCGGAAATAAAATCGGTCTAAGGGAAACCTAAGTTTCCTTCCTGTAAATGAAATATGGCTTGATTTCATGAGGGAGATAACGGGAGGGACTCGGATAGGAAGGGCTGGGGAGACTTTGGTTAAGCGAAAGTATATATTAACAAGTCATCAGATTCCATCCAGAATGATGGATGCAAATGCAGAGTCTCTAGGTGAGAAACCCTTGTGTGTGTGCCTCAAGTAAACTGATTGGAAAGGGAAACCTGAACTTGTTAATGATTACGAGATGCCTCTTGGAAAGGGAAACCAGGAGAGAGAGTTTTCTGAGAACATGGAGAAGAAAGATGAAGAGAAATTTCATATCTTTCTCTTCTTTCTTCAAGGCAGGGTTTCACTCCGACCCAGGCTGACCTGGAATTCACTATGCAGTCTCAGGGTGGGCTCGAACTCATGGCGATCCTCCTACCTCTACCTCCCCAGTGCTGGGGTCAAAGGCGTGCGCCACCATGTCCGGCTTTCATTTTTATTTTGTTCAATGGTCTTCTCTAACAGAATCCTCCTGTCTCGACCTCTAGAGCGCTACCATTTCAGGTGTGGACCTGGCTTAAATATTTCATAATAAGTACTTTTCTATATTATGTATACAAATGGATTTCAGAAAGCAGAAAAAAAATAGAGACCACTGACTCTGGTTAACCAAAGACCGTCTCCCAGCGAGGGGTGGTTTCACACACCTTTAATCCCATCTCTGGGGAAGGAGAGGTAAGAGCAGTATTATGAGTTCGAGGCCACCCTGAGACTACATAGTGAGTTTCAGGTCAGCCTGAGCTAGAGTGAGACCCTACCTCGAAAACCAAAAAAAAAAAAGTGTGCAAAATGAAGCTTTAACAATTTATGCCCTGAATGTGTCATGTCCTTACTTATTAGTTATGTAAAGAGAACTAAAGCTTTTGGACAGTGTGAACTCACAGGAAATAGCAATACAGGAAATATTAGGAAATACAGAAAAATTAAAAATAAGGACGAGGAGAACACAACAGAAGAAAGCTAATCAAGACAAGCTCACACATCCTGTGTGGTCACTTTAAGACAACTTGTATCTGGGTGGCTAGATTTTTGGGGGACGGGAAAGGACAGGTTTTTTGTTTTTTATTTTTTTTGTTTTTTGGGCTTTTTTTTTTTTTTTTGAGGTAGGGTCTCACTCTAGCCCAGGCTGACCTGGAATTCACTCTGTAGTCTCAGGGTGGCCTTGAACTCACAGTGATCCTCCTACCTCTGCCTCCCCAGTGCTGGGATTAAAGGCGTGCGCCACCACGCCCGGCTGACATTTTTTTTTTAAGGGACAAATGTTTAGGCAGAGTCTTATATAGCCGAGGCTGAACTTGATTTGGAGCCTTGAATTCCTGATCCTTCTTCCTCTGCCTCCTGAGTATTGGAATTACAGGCATGTACCACCCTGCTCAGACTATTTTATGCACCCAGATGTTTGCTCAGACCTTCATCCACATGAGAAGGTATTTTAAACCTGAAGATTAACATTCTGATCAGTGCACTTAGAGTCAAGCAGACTGTCCTTCATCATGTGGGTAGGCTTCATTGAAGCTGTTGCAAAAAGAGAGCTGGATCTGAAGAGATGGCTTCGTGGTTAGGGCGCTTCTCTGCAAAGCCAAAGGACCCAGGTTCAGTTCCCCAGATGCACAAAATGGCACATGGAGTTCATTTGCAGCAGCTGAAGGCCCTGGCGTGTCCAATCCATCTCCCTCTCTCCCCGTCTCTCATAAATAAATAAAAATAAAAGGGCTGGGCGTGGTGGCACACGCCTTTAATCCCAGCACGTGGGAGGCAGAGGTAGGAGGATCGCTGTGAGTTCAAGGCCACCCTGAGATTACATAGTGAATTCCAGGTCAGCCTGAGCTAGAGTGAGACCCTCCCTCGAAAAAAAAATATAAATCATATATATATATATATATATACATATAGGACCTCAATGCCCCAGATGCCAGGGCAGGCAAGACGCTTCCAAGGCTCTGCACACAAGGTCTCTCCTCACCTCTCCTCTCCCCTCCTTGTTTTATTTTTGTTGTTGTTGTTGTTTTGTTTGTTTGTTTGTTTGTTTTTGAGGTACAATTTCACTCTAGCTCAGGCTGATATGTATATATCAGCCCGTTGTGGTCATGCACGCCTTTAATCCCAGCAGTTGGGAGGCAGAGGTAGGCGTATTGTCATGAGTTCAAGGCCACTTTGAGACTACATAGTGAATTCCAGGGCAGCTTGGGCTACAGTGATACCTTACCTCACAAAACAACAAAACAAAGCAAAATCTTTTTTAAGTTGAAAAGAAAAGAAAAACTCTAAGCTATGCATGGTAATTTAAGTAAGAAGGCAGTTATCTCACATAGCAGGGAGTAGGCATGGGAAACACTTTATGCAAAGGAGACAAAGGGTCTGAACTGTTAGGGTGGCGTCTTTCCCTTTAAGCAGAACAGAAAGAGACCTGGGGAAGTCCTTGTCACTGTACCCCGGGGGCGCCTCCCACCACAGTACAGCATCTTCTTTCCTTTGGTCTGGAGATGCACCACCATGTTTCAAAATCTTTGGTGACTTGCTAGCAGGTCGTCTTTCTCTTACTTTTACAGGGATTTCTCACAGCAAGGAGGCTCAGCTGGCAAAACCCCCCCCCCCCCACAATCCCAACCCCAGTTACACTTCCAGGGCAATGGCCCTTGACTGCCTTCTCAGCTCAGGATAGGTGAAAATGCAAAATCAGAAACAACACAGAGCCTTCCTTGCTGGAGTTCCTTTTCTGCCCGGGCTCCTCCTTGCCTGCATGAAGGTCACCCTGAACTAACTAATGGGTCCCTTGGCCTCTGTAACTTTTCCCCAGGAGAAATCAGCTCAAGGCTCAGAGAGGTGCCCTCCCTCAGACATCCTGTGGCTGTACTGCCCTTCCAATAGTCAGGTCTTTTCCTGTATGCAAAGGTGTGTCCATACCAACATTTTCAATGTTGACCTTTCTAGAAAGAGTGAGTGAAGGGAAAGTCCCCTTAACATCCAAACCACGCAATTTCTTTTTTTAATTCGATGAACAGAGTTGTTTTCCTTTTGGTGAAACCTGGAAGCCATGACCTTTGGTTAAAGATCACCTGTGGATTATGTTGTGGGTTCAAAATAAAAAGCAAGCCGGGTTTAGGTGGGCACACCTTTAATCCCAGCACTCAGGAGGCAGAGGTAGGAGGATCGCCGTGAGTTCGAGGCCACCCTGAGACTGCATAGTGAATTCCAGGTCAGCCTGGGCTAGAGTGAGAGCCTACCTCACAGAACCAAAAAATAAATTAAGGGCTGGAGAGATGGCTTAGCGGTTAAGCACTTGCCTGTGAAGCCTAAGGACCCCGGTTCGAGGCTTGGTTCCCCAGGTCCCACGTTAGCCAGATGCACAAGGGGGCGCACGCGTCTGGAGTTCATTTGCAGAGGCTGGAAGCCCTGGCGCGCCCATTCTCTCTCTCTCCCTCTATCTGTCTTTCTCTCTGGGTCTATCGCTCTCAAATAAATAAATAAATAAATAATTTTTTAAATAAATAAATAAATTAAGTAATTTAAAAAAAAAGCAATTCTTGGGCTGGAGAGATGGCTTAGCGGTTAATCGCTCGCCTGTGAAGCCTAATGATCTGGGTTCGAGGCTTGATTCCCCAGGACCCATGTTAGCCAGATGCACAAGGGGGTGCACGCATCTGGAGTTCGTTTGCAGTGGCTGGAGGTCCTGGCGCACCCATTCTCTCTCTCTCTCTCTCTCCCTCCCTCTTTCTCTCTCTGTCACTCTCAACTAAATAAATAAAAATGAACAACAAAAAAAAAAAGCAACTCTTTGGTTTGCTTCTCAGAAAAAAAGAAATAAACAGGAAGGAAGGAGGTGAAAGGGTCATGGGGGGGGAGGGGAGAAAGGGAGACTTTAGGAATGAGTAAATGGCCTAATATGTCTAAGCACTAAGTGACAGTCTCCCGTTGAACCCTTACTAGACTGCAGGGCTCTCCAGACTTAGGTCATTCATGTTGACACGCTGTCCCACTCTGAAGGCACCGAGGTCATCACTGGCTTTCTCCACTGCCTGATCACTGTCTCCTTGCTCCGTGTCTCAGAGAAAACGAAACAGGAAACCGAAAAGTGTAATTTTTGTAGACTGTTCTGGTGGGAGGGAGTGGCAATCAATGGCTCTAGGACCTCAATGCCCCAGATGCCAGGGCAGGCAAGACGCTTCCAAGGCTCTGCACACAAGGTCTCTCCTCACCTCTCCTCTCCCCTCCTTGTTTTATTTTTGTTGTTGTTGTTGTTTTGTTTGTTTGTTTGTTTGTTTTTGAGGTACAATTTCACTCTAGCTCAGGCTGACCTGGAATTCACTCTGTAGTCTCAGGGTGGCCTTGAACTCATAGTGATCCTCCTACCTCTGCCTCCCAAATGCTGGAATTAAAGGTGTGTGCTTACCACGGCCAGCTCCTTTTTTTTTTTTTTTGAGATAGGGTCTCACTCTAGGCCAAGCTGATCTAGAACTCACCCCATAGTCTTACTCCGGTGCTGCCCCCAAACTCACAGCCATGCTCCTACCTCCGCCTCCCAAGTTGTGGGGTTAAAGGCATGCACCACCACGCACAAGGCAATGCAACTCTGTAACCTCTTTGAAAATTATCTTTTTTCGGTTTCCTCATCAAAATCAAGTTCCCCCTTAAACACAAGCAAACTTTCCCTTGCATCGATTTCAGATGATCTCCTCCAGTCTGGTTGTTACAAGCTGAAAAGAGATAGAAACACCCCTCAAGGGCGTCAGTGGGGGGAGCGGGGGTGTGTGGCTGGGGAGATGGCTTAGCAGTTAAAGGTTCCTTGCTTAGGGCACCTGTTCGTCCAGGTTCGATTACCCAGTAGCCACATAAAGCCAGATGCACGAAAGGGCACACGCATCTGGAGTCCGTATGCAGTGGCAACCGGGCCCTGGTTTCCCCTGTTCACTTTCACTTTCCTTCTCTCTCTCTCAAATAAAAAAAACTCAAAAATAAAAACCTCAAGAGAATGCACAATCATATCAGGCACCTCAGAGCCACCTGTGCCTTAGGATCTTCCACCATTTCTCATCTCTGGGCACTCTCAGTGCTGAATACAGTTCCGGGCACACAGTGGACACAATAATTGTATTTGAGAGGCCTTTATTGCTGTGCTGAATGAGTCGTGGAGACATAGGAACTCCAGAAAGAAAACAGTAGATGAGGATTAGAACAGCCCAGGAAGGCTTCTTAAGGGAGTGACATTTGATCTGGCCCTTCTGAGAAGAAAGATGTTTGGATGGTGTAGCAGACAGCTTCAGGCTCGCTGAGATGAACGTCCAGACCAGGCACAGTTATGGAGGAAGGGATTTGGTGAGGCTTACAGATCCAGGGGAAGTTCCATAATGGCAGAAGAAGGGCCAAGCAGAGAGAGAGAAGCCACAAGCCAAAAGCCACACAGCACAGCTCACCTCAGGAGCCCCAGCTAGGCACACTTTGCATATCTTCAGATTGTAACCTCAAACCCACCATCACACCTTGAGATCCACCCAGTGACACCGCCTCCAGTCCAATGGCTACAGATGCAAACTACAAACTAATAAAACACTGAATATATTGGGGGCCATCTACTCAAACCACCACAGATGGGCAGAGAGAAAACCGAAAAGCCATCTAGGAACTCAAGGGACAGTGTGTCAAGGCTTGTGGGCCTTAGAGAGGACAGAACCAAATAGAAGAGAAAGAGCAACCGTGTGAACAAGGTTAGCCACAAGTGCTTGCTTCTCTCCTGTTAAAGTTGATGACTTACGTGCTGGAGAGATGGCACTTGCTTGCAGAAGCCACGTTTGATTCTCCAGTAGCCAAGTAAAGCCAGATGCACAAAGTGGTGCGTGCATCTGGAGTTCATTTTTAGTAACAAAAGGTTATGACGTACCTATGCTCCTCTCCCCCACCCCGTGCAAATAAAAACAGATTTAAAAATAACTCTGTGGTAACTTAAATCTCAAAGAACCAGAGAGACTGGGGTAGGATGTTAAGAGAACAAGATGACCATATCAGTTGTCTATTGTGGTGACTCATACCTATAAAATTAGTGCTTTGGACTCTGAAGTAGTGAGGGAGTCCCTAGAATTCAAGGCCAGACTAGGCTATGTAGTGAGTTCCAGGACCTGTAGAAAGAAAGGGGCCGGGGGAGAGAGGGAAGAAAGGAAGGGAAGGAGGAAGAAAGGGAGGAAAGGAAGAAAGAAAGGGAGCTGGCGAGATGGCTTAGGGGTTAAGGCGCTTACCTGCGAAGTCTAAGGACGCAGGTTTGATTCCCTGATACCCATGTAAGCCAGATGCACAAGGTGACACATGTGTCTGGAGTTAGTTTACAGCAGCTGTAAGCCATGGTGTGCCTATTCTCTCTCTTTATTCACCTCTTTCTTGCCCTCGGATAAATAAATGTAAAAAAAAACAATTTTTAAAGAAAGAAAGAAGACAAGAAAGGAAAGGAAAAGGAGGGAGGACTCTTCTTGCTGGCTTCCCATATATATATATATATGTACATATACATATGTAATTTATTCATTTACTTGAGAGAGAGAAAGAGGCAGAGAGAGAGAGAGAGAGAATGGGCACAGCAGGGCCTCCAGCTACTGCAAATGAACTCCAGATGCATGTGCCACCTTGTGCATCTGGCTTATGTGGGTCCTGAGGAATCAAACAGGGATCCTTTGGCTTTGCAGGCAAATGCCTTAACCACTAAGCAATCTCTCCAGCCCTGGCTCTCCCCTCTTTAGCCAAATGTGGCACTGCTCTGAAGCACTGTGGCTTTCATCAGCACAGGCAGGTTTAACAGCTCTAAGGTGAAGAGAAGAAATAGAGGACGTCGTTTCCAGAAACATCAAGACAGGTGTGTGGGGGGGGGCAAAACAAGAATGAAACTTTCCCCATAACAAGCTCTACCCTCCCCCAGCATTTCTGAGAAGCAGGCCTGTATCTCCTTAGCCATCTCTTCTTGGAGGGCCTTCTCCATTTACTCACTCTGTGACTTTTTGATTTTGTTTTGCTCTGTTGTTGTTGTTTAATATATATATTATTTATTTATTTGAGAGAGAAAATGGGCACTCCCGGGCCTCCAGCCACTGCATACCAACACCAGACGCAGGCGTCCCCTTGTGCATCTGGCTCATGTGGGTCCTGGAGAATCAAACCAGGATCCTTTGGCTTTGCAGGCAAAATGCCTTAACCACTAAGCCATCTCTCCAGCCCTGTTGTTTGTTTTTGTTTTTCAAGGTAGGGTCTGACTCTAGCTCAGGCTGACCTAGAATTCACTATGTAGTCTCAGGGTGGCCTTGAACTCATGGCGATCCTCTTACCTCGGCCTCCCATGCTGTGATTAAAGAAGTGTGCAATCAGGCCTGGCTGCTTTGTTTTTTGAGCTATGGTCTCCCTTTGTAGCCCAGACTGGCTAGAAACTTCTGGTCTCCCAGTTCAGCTGTTCCGGTGATGGAATCACAGGCGTGCCCTGTCAGATAGTCCAAATTCCTATCACAGTCTGAGACTGGTTATTTCATTACTGGTGTCTTGCACTGTATAATACTTTTTACTATTGGTGAAATCAAATTTATTGCATGCCTTGTTTTCCTACCATAGTGTAGTGTTAGGGAACGATTCTCTTATAAATTTATAACCTTTAATTTTTCTCATAATTGTTTTTTGTTTGTTTGAGGTAGGGCTTCACTGAAGTCCAGGCTGGCCTAGAATTCATTGTGTAGTCACAGGCTAGCCTCCAGCTCAGTGATCCGCCTACCTCTGCCTCCCCAGCGCTGGGATTAAAGACTAAAGATGTGTACCACCAGGCCGGCTTCTTCAATCACCTTTCAGAAAAGGGAACTTGGGTTTAGAATCCATTGCTCTCACCTCCTCCAATTTCCAGGCTCCAGAAACTTTTAGACCAGAGGTCATTTTGTGGTCACTGTAATTATGGACATATCCCTGAAGATGTGTTTTTTGTTTGTTTTCGTTTTTCAAGGTAGGGTCTCCCATCCAAGTACTAACCAGGCCCGACCCTGCTTAGCTTCCGAGATCAGACGAGATTGGGCGCATTCAGGGTGGTATGGCCGTAGACTCAAGGTAGGGTCTCACTGTAGCCCAGGCTGACCTGTAATTCACTATATGGTCTCAGGGTGGCCTTGAACTCATGGCGATCCTCCTACCTCTGCCTCCTGAGTGCTGGGATTAAAGGCGTGCGCCACCACGCCTGGCCCTGGAATTCTTTTATTTTATTTTATTTATTTGAGAGAGACAGAAAGAGAGAGAGAGAGAAAGGCAGACACACACAGAAAGAGAGAGAGAGAGAGAGACAGAATGGGCGCAGCAGGACCTCCAGCCACTGCAAACAAACTCCAGATGGCTGCACCACCTTGTACATCTGGCTTACATGGGTCCTGGGGAATCAAACCTGGATCCTTAAGTTTTCCCGGCAAGTGCCTTAACTGCTAAGCCATCCAGCTGACCACCCCCCTTTTTTTAAGTATTAATTTACTGGCATTTCAGGATGAAGAGCTATTAAGCCTATCCCATTACTGAAAAATCTGGGAAGATTTGAGGAAAGGACATACAGCTGTAAAACAGCTGCCGGCTGGCCTTTTCTTTCTGTCTGTGCTTAATTCCTAGCCAGCTGTGGTATTTATTTATTTATTTGCCAGGAGAGAGAGAGAGAGAGAGAGAGAAAGAGAGAGAGAGAACGAGCATGCCAGGGCCTCCTGCTGCTGCAAATGAACCCCAGACACATGGGTCCCTTTGTGCATATGGCTTCACATAGGTACTGGGGAATTGAGTCCTGGCTGCCCAGGCTTTGCAAGCAGATGCCCTTAATCACTGAGCCGCCTCCCAACCCTTCTCTGGAACCCATAAAACTGCAAGATGAGGCTGGAGAGACGGCTCAGAGGTTAAGGTGCTTGCCTGCAAAGCCTAAGGACCCAGGTTCTATTCCCCAATACTCACATAAAGCTAGACGCACAAGGTAGCATATGCATCTGGAGTTCATTTGCAGTGGCTAGAGGTACCGGTGTGCCCATTCTCTATCTGTCTCTGTCTTTCTGTCTGTCTGTCTCTCTCTCTCTCTTTCTCTCTCTCAAATAAATAAATAAAATATTTTTTAAAACTTCAGTATGTTTTATGGTCTTCCAAATTTTTGCTCATGGGCTGGAGAGATGTCTTAGCTATTAAGGCACTTGCCTGCAAAGCCAAAGGACCCAGGTTCAATTCCCAGAACCCACATAAGCCAGGTGCACAAGGTGGCACATGCGTCTGGAGTTTGCAGCGGCTGGAAGCCCTGGCGTGCCCATTCTTTCTCTCTATTTGCCTTTCTCTCTCTCTCTCAAATAAATAAATATTAAGCAAAAACTATTGAGTCTCCTTAAAAATTTTTTTGTTCATATACTGCAAATGAAATTCCTAATACTGTGTATTTCGTTGCTCTTTTCTAAACGGACACCTAGAATTTTGTATTATTTTAAGACATCTGCAAAGAATAGTTTCCAATGTATTGTGATATTCTCATTTTAGAAAAATTGTTATAGCACTTTAAATGCATTGAGTAGAGTTTAAAGCAGCAAGAGCTCATTGATCCTAAGATCCGTATTAACGTCTGTTGCCGTCATCTCCGGGTATGTGGGATGAACATTCAAACCGGGCGCAGTTCATAGGGAGGAAGGCAATTCCATATGATGGAAGAGGTTGTCCTCTCACAGGTCCAAGCAGAGAGACAGCCACCACCAGCCAGCACCACAAGCAAGCAAGGGACCCAGCCAGAGCCCAGACTGGCCCACACACCTTCAACCCGGAATTCCGATCGCCACTCCCCACAGTAACACTGTAGGGCTGGACCCCAGGATCCACCCCCAGTGCCATCTCCTCCAGCCGAGCAGCTGGAGACAAGCCTTAATAAAACACATGAGTCGGGCTGGAGGGATGGTTTAGTAGTTAAGGTGCTTGCCTTCAAAGCCAAGGACCCAAGTTCAATTCCTGGGGACCCACATAAGCTGTCTGACATGAAGGTCCCAGGCTAGGGAGAGGCCGCAGCAGCCACCAGTCATATCTCCGGAGCTCCTCCCCCCACTCTCAGGGGTTGCAGTGAGCCAGGATCCTCCCCAAATTCTTGGGGGTTGCAGTGAGGCTGGACTCCCCGGACAAAATCTCAGACCCCGAGATTGGCAGGAAGTAAGGTCACTCCCTCTCCAAGCACGGGATACCTGGACATTTAGATAAGACAGGCTTTGCCCATAACCTTGTGGTCTTTGGCCAGTTGCCTAATTACCTAGGAACCTCCTTATATGGAATCAGCCAGCACCTTTCACAGCCCGTCCCCCTGTACCATTGCCTATGTGCTGGAATGAATGCCCCATATGCTAATTGGGCATCAGCAAGCAACCTTGTACATCCAATCCCCTTAGGACCCTCAACTGCTTATAAACCCATTTCCCTGACAATAAACTAAGAGCTGTTCACCAAAACTGTCTCCCAAGAGCACTCACCACTATGGTTGCCTGGATGCCTTGGGATCCACAGCTGGCCCAAGGACCCAGGAACCCACAGTGGAGCATACATATAGAGTTCATTTGCAGTGGCTGGAGGCCCTGTTATGCCCATTATGTCTCTCTCTCCCTCTCTCCCTCTCTCCCTCTCTCTCTCTCTCTCTCTCTCTCTCTTTCTCCCAGGTTCAATTCCCCAGGACCCACGTAATCCAGATGCACATGGCACATGTACCTGGAGTTCATTTGCAGTGGTTGAATGCCCTGGCATGCCCATTCTCTCTTTCTCTCCCAAATAAATAAATAAAATATTTTTTAAAAAAATAAAGTAATGCCGGGGGTGGTGGCGCATGCCTTTAATCCTAGCACTCGGGAGGCAGAGGTAGGAGGATCGCTGAGAGTTCGAGGCCACCCTGAGACTACAGAGTGAATTCCAGGTCAGCCTGGGCTAGAGTGAGACCCTACCTCGAAAAACCAAAAAAAAAAAAAAAAATAAAATAAAATAAAATAAAATAAGTAAAAATTTTAAAAACCACATGATTCTACTGGGGGCTGGCATCCAAACTATCACAATGTCCAAAAAATATAAAGTAGGAATTACTTCTGAATACGTACATATACATATATATCCTGTACTTGAAAACTTAATGCTGAGCCAGTAGAAGTAAGACAATTGGACAATTGTTATATCCTTCCTCCTTGTCATTAATCAAAATATACATCTGAGACCCAGACCAAGCCTTGGGAGCCACAGCATTCATGAAGCCCCCATGCAAAAGGACGGAATGCAGTGGTTTTCTATCATGGCAAGTCTTGCCCGCCTGCTTCCCAAAACCGAACTGTTCCATCTCTGAGGTAGACAGAGCAGCACCCTTGGGCCCTGCCACACTCTTGTTTTCTCTCCCATGTTCTCTTTGCCCTTCCCAGCTGCTGTGGGAGGCATGGCGCCTTGGGACCATGCACAGGAGGGAGAGACGGGCACTGTGGAAGCTGTCACCCCACTCTGCCAAACATCTGCTTCTGCTTATGGGGTGAGCGAGTGGGAAGGACACAAAACCGGGCCTTGTGTTCATGATGCCTGGATTTAAGGAGGCCACTGTGATCATTATATCAATTCACTGAAAAAGGCTTCACCTAAAAGGGCTTCTGAAGCCATTCTGCATGCAGTTCAATGGGAGAAAGAGATATCACCAGTGAAGATACTCAACAGTGGACACTGTAAGCCTTATATTTGGCCAGCCAAGCCAAATGAGCCAATGGGTATAATAGTGGCACGTCTATCATGGTGGAAACCAACTGCCCTCCAATTGGACTGCAGGCCCACTCCATGGGAGGGAATACATCCCCAATACTGAAAACTTAAAACATGGGTAGTCATGAGCCCTAGGGGTGTAACGTCCGCTGCTGTCTGGCTAAATGTATACACTATGCTTATCAAACTGGCCAGTAAGCGCTTCTCTTAATGTTCATACCCTTATATTAATGCTACTCTCACTTTTGGTAGAGAATCTTCTCTTTTCAGATGGCAGTGACCTTGGGACGACTCAGAAGATATCATGGTGCTGGAAAGAAGTGACTGGAGTACTGAGTAATATCTTTATCACACCTTCCAAGGCTCAGGGTGTAATGCAGAAGAAGTGGTGGAAAGAATGTAAGAGCCAAAGGAAGGGTAGGACTCCTTACAACATGCTCACTCCAGACACAAAATGGCCTGGACATCCATGACCTCATAGTGCCTGACACTACCTACACAAGACCATCATAAGAAGAGGAAAAGATCATGACATCAAAATAAAAGGGAGACTGATTGAGATGGGGAGGGGACATGATGGAGAATGGAATTTCAAAGGGGAAAGTGGGGGGAGGGAGGGTATTACCATGGGATATTTTTTATGATCATGGAAATTGTTAATAAAAATTGAGAAAAAATAAATAAATAAAAGGGCTTCTGGGTGATTGTCTTAGTTAGGTTCATGGAGGTGGGAAGACCTACTGTGAGAAGCAGCATTCCATGGGCTAGAGATTTGGGCAATATTAAAAGGAGAGACCCCGGCTGGAGGAATGGCTAAAAGGACCAAGGTTCGATTCCCCAGGACCCACGTTAGCCAGATACACAAGGGGGCGCACGTATCAGGAGTTCATCTGCAGTGGCTGGAGGCGCTGGTGCACCCATTCTCTCTCTCTGCCTCTTTCCCTTTCTCTTTCTGTCTCTCAAATAAAATATTGTTTTAAAAAAAGAAACAGAATTTGAGACCAGTACAGATACAGCCAGCCCAGAAAGCTCACATGCCATTGACCAGGCATCTAAGTAGTGGCAGTCCAGCCCGTGACCTTTCCCTGAGTGTCTTCAGTTGGTTGATGCCCGTGTGGCCATGCGACAGGGCTGTGGGTGACGTGACTTCATCACACACTGTCGAAGGAGAGATAAAAGGGGCTTCCTCAAAAGCCTTAGCAACACCCTTCCCAGCAGCGTAGATTTACGCACTTATGAGAGAATGCAAATACTCCCCAAGCAAAGGGAAGTTGGAAAGGGGGAAATGCCCTCTCAGACATTTCAGTTCGCTCATAGAAAAACGAAGTCTTGCCATTGCACTTGAGGGAGCCCGAAGAGAACAGCTCCCCAGTGAGCCCTGGGCTTTTGATTTGCAACAAATCTGCTCTCAGACTCAAGGAAAAAAAAGGAAAAAAAAGTAAGTGCATCTATTCTTATCTTACTGGGGGTAGCTTGGCAGAACTAGTTACCGTCAGTTTGACCGATGCTGCTGTGGCGTTGGCATAGTGTCTCACGTAGCCCAGGCTGGTCTTCAACTAGCTGTGTGGCAGAGGATGACCTTGAACTCCTGCCTCTTGGGACTATAGTGTTTTGTTTTGTTTTTTTTGTTTTTTTTTCAGTGCTAAGGATTGAATTCAGGTTTTGTTCATGCCAGGCAAACACTCTACTAACTGAAATCCCCAGCTCCAACTTGATTTTTTTTTTTTTGAGCAAAAATACAGTCAGGACTGCCTCGGAGGAACCCTCTGAGGTCTCTTATTTTCCAAGCTGTGGCTTCCCAACATGGGTAGAGCCTCGCCACCCGAAGCTGAATTTTGAATTTCCTGGATGGTCACAAATATTTTTTGTAGGCTGAATTCTAGTTTTTTTATAATCAGACTGATTGAGATGGGGAGGGGATATGCGATGGAGAATAAAATTTCAAAGGGGAAAATGGGGGGAGGGAGGGTATTACCATGGGATATTTTTGGTAATCATGGAAAATGTTAATAAAAATTGAGGAAAAAATTTCTGGTGGCAATGTCCCTCAAGCTAATTAGTTAAAATGGACTGTCTGGAGGCCAGCTCTGGGGTGAGGCTCCCAAGGATTAAACCCACTCATCTGGTCAGCTCTTAGCAGCCTTTGCTGGGGCAACACACCATCCATGTCCATTAAATTTTTTTTTTAAATTATTTATTTGCAGAGAGGGAGAGATTGAGATTGGGTACACCAGAGCATCTTGCCACTGCAAATGAACTCTAGACCCATGTGCCACTTTGTGCATCTAGCTTTACATGGGTACTGGGGAATCAAACGTGGGCTGTCAGGCGTTGCAAGTAGGTGCCTTAAATCACTGAGCCATTTCCCCAGCCCCCCCCCCACGTCTTAATTTTGATACATTTATTGGAAAACATCCTAAATGTTCAGACTAGACCATATAATAAGAAACACTTGTAGTGTGTCTTTTTCTTTCTTCCCTCTTTACTGATAAATTTCTCTTTTCTTTGATTTTTTTTTTTACTTTTTTATTTATTTATTTGAGAGCAACAGACACAGAGAGAAAGACAGATAGAGGGAGAGAGAGAGAATGGGCGCGCCAGGGCTTCCAGCCTCTGCAAACGAACTCCAGACGCGTGCACCCCCTTGTGCATCTGGCTAACGTGGGACCTAGGGAACCGAGCCTCGAACCGGGGTCCTTAGGCTTCACAGGCAAGCGCTTAACCGCTAAGCCATCTCTCCAGCCCTTCTTTGAGTTTTTCCCCCCTCCCTTATAGGACACACTGAGTAGAGGTGTTTAAAAAGCAGGATATTTGGGCTGGAGAGATGGCTTAGTGGTTAAGCACTTGCCTGTGAAGCCTAAGAACCCCGGTTCGAGGCTTGATTCTCCAGGACCGACATTAGCCAGATGCACAAGGGGGCGCATGTGTCTGGAGTTCATTTGCAGTGGCTGGAAGCCCTGGTGTGCCCATTCTCTCTCTCTCTCTCTCTCTCTGCCTCTTTCTCTCTCTGTCACTCTCAAATAAATAAATAAAATAAACAAAAAAACTTAAAAAAAAATATAAAACAGGATATTTGTTTTGCTATGTTACTATATAGACAAGTGGGCTGGACAGATGGCTTCGTGGGTAAGGCGTTTGCCTGCGAAGCCAAAGGACCTCGGTCCCAGTCCCCAGGACCTGCATAAGCCAGACGCACAAGGTGGCTCAGGCATCAGGAATTCATTTGCAGTGGCTGGAGGCCCTGGCATGCCCATTCTCTCTCTCTTTCTCTCTCTCTCTCTCTCTCTCTCTCTCTGCCTGCCTCTTTCGCTCTCTCAAGTAAATAATACCCATTTGCTGGCTGTCAGGTGTTTTTGCTTCATATCCCAAAGACAGTTTGAGCTTCCAAGAGCTGGTGATCCTGGGTTTGTTGCTGTTCTTTGTGACTCAGGGTCTCACTGCGCTATCTAGGCTGCTTTCAGACTCAAGCCTTCCTTGTGCCTCAGCTTCCTGCCGCGAGCTATTTGTTTCTAAGAAAGGGAGGCACACCCACTTAGCCTGCAGATGGTTCACCAGGCCTGTGGTTGAGCCTTGGGACAGGCCAGGGCAAGTCATCTCCTCTGGCTGTCCCCACCTTCGCACAGCCACACCCTGACTCCCATGTCACCCAGACGTTCAGGACGCTCACCCATCTTAGGCTGGGCAACTAGACAGTGTGTGTGAACCCACGGATCGGTTATCAAGTTCTTTTATTTTTTTCAGGCTGTGAAGATTAGCCCACAGTCCCTGGAGACCCAAGAACGCTATCCAACATTCCCCAAGGACCCTCTCCGCGGAGCAGGTGGACCGTCTTTGGCCCCTGACGTGTGTGGTGTGTGCAACCCCCTTTGGAAACTTCTGGGGTGCCCACTAAATTCCTGGGCTTTTTTGGTTTTTTTTTTTTTTTTTTTTTTAAATCCCAAACATCGGAAGCCATGGGTTCCCCACTGAGACAGAAAGCACCACCCCCCAAGCGTGGCCTCCTTGGGCCCCTTGGTCTGTTCTTTACACTGGCCGGTCTTCTCCATGTTTCTTCAGGTAAGCGACTTTCAGGAGCTTGACTGAGTGTTGACCTAAGGTCTCCAGGGGTTAAGAGGAAGACAGTGGGCTGGAGAGATGGCTTAGTGGTTAAGCGCGTGCCTGTGAAGCCTAAGGACCCAGGTTCGAGGCTCGGTTCCCCAGGACCCATGTTAGCCAGATGCACAAGGGGGTGCACGCATCTGGAATTCGTCTGCAGTGGCTGGAAGCCCTGGCGTGCCCATTCTCTCTCTCTCTCTCTCTCTCTCTCTGCCTCTTTCTCTGTCTATTGCTGTCAAATAAATAAATAAAAATAAACCAAAAAAAAAATTTTTAAAAGAGGAAGACAGTGCTCTTCTGTCTACCATCCCTATAACCTTGGGAGCTTGAAGGACCTTCAGGGTGTTCCCAAGCCAATTTATAGCTAAGAACGCTCTAGCCAGGTGTGATGGCACATACCTTTAATCCCAGCACTTGGGAGGCAGAGGTAGGCGGATCGCCATGAGTTCGAGGCCACCCTGAGACTACAGAGTGAATTCCAGGTCAGCCTGAGCTAGAGTGAGACCCTACCTAAAAAAAAAAAAAAAAAAGCAAAGCTCTAGTCTAAAGAGGTTAGAGGTCTTGCCTAGGGTCACATAGCCAGTTAGTGACCAGTAGTGACCAGGTTAAATCAAGAACCCAGACTTTTACAGTAGGGCTCGGGGTGACTGTTGTTTTAACAGCACCACAAAGCTGAAAGGTCGGTGCGTGACGTCTTCTGTGAATAATAGATACTCATTTATGTCTTGTGACATGTCAAGGGCCTGGGCTGGGGGTCTGGCTTCCAGAGCACGTCGCTAGGGTACACCTGAGTCAATGCGGTTTAAACTCTAAAACTCAGTGGCAATGGCCTATCCCAGTTTGGGGGACAGGGAGAGCCGTCGAGGACTATAATCATCTTTCTATGAAATCCTTCTCATATTACTTGTTCTTATGATTTGGGTATGGTCAACATTAGCCTCTGACATTAAGAATTGGCACAAAAAAAAAAAAGTTAGTTATTTCTGACAATATAGGTATTTCCCATGTGTCCTCCAAAGAGTATTTTGGCAGGTGGTTTTAAGGGTGCTGGACTTGCAGCACTGACAAGAAACGTGGGGGCTTTGGACAGGACTCGGTGGTACATGTCTGTAACCCCAGTACTCAGGAAGCGGAGGCAGGAGGATGGCGAGTTTGAGGCCAGCCTGGGTTACAGAGAGAGCTCTGTCTAAAAAATGATGCCAAGAAGATGGGTCAGTAGATAAAGTGCTTGCCAAGCAAGCACGGGGACTGGGGTTCATTTCTCCAGCACCTACAGAAAGCTGGGCATGCCAGCATGTGCCTGTAATCCCAGTGCTAGGGACAAACAGACAATTCTTTTTTTTTTTTTTTTAATTTTTTTGTTCATTTTTATTTATTTAGTTGAGAGTGACAGAGAGAGAAAGAGGCAGATAGAGAGAGAGAGTGGGCGCTTCAGGGCCTCCAGCCACTGCAAACGAACTCCAGATGCTTGCGCCCCCTTGTGCATCTGGCTAACGTGGGACCTGGGGAACCGAGCCTCGAACCGGGGTCCTTAGGCTTCACAGGCAAGCGCTTAACCGCTAAGCCATCTCTCCAGCCCCAAACAGACAATTCTTGAGGCTTGCTGGCCAGCTAGTCTAACTGAGCTGATGAGCTCTAGGCTCAGCAAGAAACCCTATCTTAAAAAATAAGGTGGGGGGGCTGGAGAGATGGCTTAGCGGTTAAGCGCTTGCCTGTGAAGCCTAAGGACCCCGGTTCGAGGCTCGGTTCCCCAGGTCCCACGTTAGCCAGATGCACAAGGGGGCGCACGCGTCTGGAGTTCGTTTGCAGAGGCTGGAAGCCCTGGCGCGCCCATTCTCTCTCTCTCCCTCTATCTGTCTTTCTCCCTGTGTCTGTCGCTCTCAAATAAATAAATAAATAAAAATACTTAAAAAATGCTTTAAAAAAAAATAAGGTGGGGGCTGGAAAGATGGCTTAGTGGTTAAGGCATTTGCCTGCGAAGCCAAAGGACCCAAGTTCGATTCCCCAGGACCCACATAAGCCAGATGCACAAGGGGGCGCACATGTCTGGAGTTGGTTTGTCGGGGCTACAGGCCCTGGCATGCCCATTCTCTCTCTGTCTGTCTCTCTCGATCTCTTTTGCTCTCTGCTTACAAATAAATAAATAAATAAATTCTAAATCAATAAATAAGGTGGTTACTGGCTGGAGAGATGGCTTAGCCGCTAAGGTGTGTGCCTGCAAAGCCTAAGGACCCAAGTTCAATTCTCCAGGTCCCACGTAAACCAGATGCACAAAGTGGTGCACGCGTCTGGAGTTCGTTTGCAGTGGCTAAAGGCTCTGGTGCACCCATTCTTTCTCTCTCCCTCCCCCTTTCTCTAATAAATAAATAAATAAATCTTAAAAATAATAAGGTGGTTACTGGCCATGGTGGCACACACCTTTAATTCCAGCACTTGGAGGGCAGAGGTAGGAGGATCACCATGAGTTTGAGGCCACCCTCAGACTACATAGTGAATTACAGGTCCTGAGCTAAGGAGTGAAACCCTACCTCGAAAAAACAAAAACAAATAAATAAACAAAAACTTTAAAAAGAGGGGCTGGAGAGATGGCTTAGCGGTTAAGTGCTTGCCTGTGAAGCCTAAGGACCCCGGTTCGAGGCTCGGTTCCCCAGGTCCCACGTTAGCCAGATGCACAAGGGGGCGCACGCGTCTGGAGTTCGTTTGCAGAGGCTGGAAGCCCTGGCGCGCCCATTCTCTCTCTCTTCCTCTATCTGTCTTTCTCTCTCTGTCTGTCGCTCTCAAATTAAAAAAAAAAAAAGCCAGTGCAAAAAATGAAAACTGAAAAGTAAAACAAAACCAAACAGTGGCGGAGCTCCTCCTGCTCACAGCAGAGTTCTGATCTGATTTATTTTGTTTTGTTTTGAGAAAGGTCTGAAGTAGCTGAGGCTGAGCATTGACTTTCCTGGGTACTTGAAGCTGCCCTTGAACTCCTGATCCCCCTGCCTCCACCTTCCAAGGGCTTGAATTACAGGCATATGTCAGCCACCACGCCCCACATGACTTTGGTTGACTCTGTGTGTGTGTGTGTGTATAAGTATGAATGCTAGGTGGTATGATTATGAATAGCGTGTGCACATGCGTGTGCAGATGCATGCACACATGTATGGAGGCAAAAGGAGAACATGGAGTGTCCTCTTTACTCAGCCTTTCTATTTTCTTGAGACAAAGTCACTCAAACCAGAGCTGCCGCTTTTACTATTTTTTTGTTATCAAGCCCCAGAGAGAGAGAGAGAGAGAGAGAGAGAGAGAGAGAGAGAGAGAGGGAGATTGAGAATAGGCCCTCCAGCCACTGCAAATGCACTCCAGATTTATGTGCCACCTTGGGCATCTGGCTTTACATGGGTCCTGGGGAATCAGATCTTCAGGCTTTTCAGGCAAGTGCCTTAACCACTGGGCCCTCTCTCCAGTCCAGTTCTACGTTTTCTATCTTGAGTTGTAAAACTTGCTATTTTACATTATTGCAACACCAAGAGAATAGTGGCTAAAGTCTCCCAATTTACACATAACATTTTGTATGCAGTTGACAATTCCAATAAAGTTACCTTCCCCACCCCACCCCATCCCCCTGGGAAGTTGGGAGAAACATTCACAAGTTCAAGTCTTCTGGAGAAATTGAGTAAATCTAGAAATGGGGCAGAGCTGTTGTGGAGAAATGAAGGCTAATAAAAACCAAAAGAAAGAAAGAAAGAAAGACGCAAACCAAGATGTTGCAATTATAGTTTATTTATTTGAGAGAGAGGGAGGGAGGGAGGGAGAGAATGGGCGCACCAGGGCCTCCAGCCACTGCAAACGAACTCCAGATGTGAGCGCCCCCTTGTGCCTCTGGCTTATGTGGGTCCTGGGGAATCCAGCCTGGGTTCTTTGGCTTTGCAGGCAAACGCCTTAAGCGCCAAGCCATCTCTCCAGCCCCCAAGACGTTACAATTGTACCAGGAAAACTAAAGCTAAACCAAAGAACATCACTTCTTAAAAATTTTTTTGTTTATTTTTATTTATTTATTTGAGAGTGACACAGAGAAAAACAGGCAGAGAGAGAGAGAGAGAGAGAGAGAGAGAGAGAGAGAGAGAATGGGCACCAGGGCCTCCAGCCACTGCAAACGAACTCCAGTTGCATGAGCCCCCTTGTGCATCTGGCTTACATGTGTCCTGGGGAACTGAGCCTTGAACCGAGGTCCTTAGCCTTCACAGACAAGCACTTAACTGCTAAGCCATCCCTCCAGCCCATAAAGGACTTCACTTTTTGACCAAAAGAGGGTGTTTAGGAAAAAGAAAAAAAAAAAAAACAACTTATTTTGCAGACATGCCCAGTTTTTCCTGAACCAACAACCAGCCCATGAGCTTCTTAGGTCTGACCACAACTTATATCAGGTCAGCCATAAAAGTTGAGCCTGGGCCAGGCGTGGTGGCACATGCCTTTAATCCCAGCACTCAGGAGGCAGAGGTAGGAGGATCACCATGAGTTCAAGGCCACCCTGAGACTACAGAGTGGATTCCAGGTCAGCCTCGGCTGGAATAAGACTCTACCTCAAAAAACAAAACCAAAAAAAAAAAAAAAGTTGAGCCTGGGATTTCTGATCTCAGAGAACTTTGCTTTTGTTAGTTGGGGGAAGAGAAAACTAGCCCAGACACAGTGAGTGGAGTGTAGGAAAATGCTGGCTCCTAACTGTTTTGGAGAGAGAGAGAGAGAATTGGCATGCCAGGACATCAGCCACTATAATTGAACCCCAGACGCTTGCACCACCTAGTGGGCATGTGCAACCTTGCGCTTGCCTCACCTTTGTGTGTCTAGCTTACATGGGATCTGGAGAGTGGAACATGTGTCCTTTGGCTTCACAGGCAAGTGCCTTAACCACTACGCCATCTCTCCAGCCTGGGAACTTTAAAAAAAAATTGTTGTTATTTTTATTTATTTATTTGAGAGCAATAGACAGAGAGAGAAAGAGGCAAAGAGAAAGAGAATGGGCACACTAGGGCCTCCAGCCACTGCAAATGAACTCCAGACGCGTGCGCCCCCTTGTGCACCTGGCTAACGTGGGTCCTGGGGAATTGAGCCTTGAACCAGGGTCCTTAGGCTTCACAGGCAAGCGCTTAACCACTAAGCCATCTCTCCAGCCTGGGAACTTTGTTTTTTTAATCATTTAGTTCAACAGATGGGCAGCTCCTATGTACAAAGTACTTTTCTTGGTTCCGGGTACAAAGTATGAGTAAAATGGATGCAGCTTTTGCTGTGGAGGAATCTATGAAGAATGGGAGGAAGAAGACAAGCAATGTAATAGTCACTGTGATGAAAGGAAAGCCAGAGTGAACTAGGGACCTGCAGATGGGCAGGGCTGGGCAGCTCGGGACCACTAGGGAGCTGGGCCAGGACCTGCAGGGCTTGCCAGTCACCATAAGGAATCGCAATCTCTAGTGAGTTTAGAAGAATGTTTATTGGAAGACCTGTGATTCACTTTTCATTGGAAAAATTCCACTTTACTTTTTTTTTTAACCTAATAGCAATCAATTCTGAAAATTTAAAGAAAAAAACTGTAGTTACTTTTTTTTTTTTTTTTCGAGGTAGGGTCTCACTCTAGCCCAGGCTGACCTGGAATTCATTATGGAGTCTCAGGGTGGCCTCGAACTCACGGTGATTGTCCTACCTCTGCCTCCCGAGTGCTGGGATTAAAGGCGTGCACCACTATGCCCTACGTGGTTGTATATTTGAAAGTAATGACCAATTATAAATAGTAAGCAGCCATAAAGAAACAACCTACATATTCTAGTATCCAAAATAAGTACTGACAGGTTTTCTGAAATGTTATGTTCTCTATGCATTTTTTAATGTAAACTTGATATTTTAGGGTCTTCAGTTATAAATACACCTCTTATAAGGTGTTTAATATAGCTCAAGAAAGTGAGCATTTGTGGGAAAAATGTATGATATATTGTATCTAATGACAGGGATAGGTTGAATATTTTCTTTTTTCTTTTCTTTCTTTTTTTTTTTGGTTTTTTTTTTTTTTTGGTTTTTTGAGGTAGGGTCTCACACTAGCCCAGGCTGACCTGGAATTCGCTATGGAGTTTCAGGGTGGCCTCAAACTCACGGTGATCTTCCTACCTCTGCCTCCCGAGTGCTGGGATTAAAGGCATGCGCCACCATGCCCGGCTTAGGTTGAATATTTTCAAATGTGATGAAGCTGTTTAAAAAAAATAAAGCGATTAGGGCTGGAGAGATGGCTTAGCGGTTGAGCACTTGCCTGTGAAGCCTAAGGACCCCAGTTTGAGTCTCGATTCCCCAGGACCCATGCCAGCCAGATGCACAAGGGGGTGCACGCGTCTGGAGTTTGTTTGCAGTGGCTGGAGGCCCTGGCACATCCATTCTCTCTCTATATATATATGCCTCTTTCTCTCTCTCATTCTCTATCACTCTCAAATAAATAAATTAAAATGAAAAAAAATATATTAAAACAATAGCAACAACCTGGTGCAGGGCATGGCAGGGCACACCTTTAATCCAGCACTTGAGAGGCAGAGGTAGGAAGATTGCTGTGAGTTTGAGGCCACCCTGAGACTACATAGTGAATTCCAGGTCATCCTGGGCTAGAGTGAGACCTTACCTCAAAAAAAAAAAAAAAAAAAAAAAACCTGGGCTGGAGAAATGGCTTAGAAGTTAAGGTACTACCTGTGATGCCTAAGGACCCAGGTTCAATTCCCCAGTACCCACAGAAGCCAGATGTACATGGTAGCACATGTGTCTAGCGGCTCTGTCATGCCCATTTCTCTCTCTACCCCTTTAATAAAAAAAGAATCAACCTTATAGTGTCTTCCTGTGAACAAAGCACTTTGCTTCTATTGGCAATCATTGGTGATTATGTATATGTGATTATGGTGATTCAATGGCGATTATATAAATAGGGAAGATGGTATGATCACTCTGAAGAAGCCGGACCTGAGGTCTACAGTTAACCTGAAATGGGGTACGGGGGGTTCATGAAAGTCCTTGAACCCTAAACCCAGGTTCATGTCTACGTTTAACCAAAGACTTGAATAATAAAACTGAGAAGGATAATCATGAAATTTTTATATTTATTTAGGGAAGTACAAAACCAAGGGAAGGGAAATGAATACACCCACGTGGTCTGAGAGCCCATGCGAAAGGCCTGGAAAAGCTGTAGAGGTCAGAAAAGAAAGTACGAAGAACTTCTACCATGTGGAGGGCAGGACGGGGTAAAGAGCCCACGTGGACAGTAGTGGTGAGGGCATTCTCCCCTCGGCCAGAAGCTGGGGGTTCACAAATGGTCAGGCAGCCCAGAGAGAGAGAGACAGAAGGGGGGCAAGGAGGGAGACTGCCCTCCCCCTCCCCGGGTAAAACTCATTTCTAATCTTGTGGTTGTGAGTTTCACCTTCTGGCCCAGGTGAGCCCGAGAGAGACAGCTGATTGGTCTGGGCTAGAGGCTGGCTCAGAAGGAGTCTAGCCATGATGCCAAGTTCTGAGGTCTAATCTTGACAATGTCAGGATTCTAGAAAAAGACTTTTCTCCCAGAGAAGGGACTCAGGGATGGAAGAACAGGTCTGGTGGCACATGCCTTTAATCCCAGCAGAGGTAAGGAGGCAGAGGCAGGAGGATCACTGTCAGTTCGACGCCACCCTGAGACTACAGAGTGAATTCCAGGTCAGCTTGAGCTAGAGTGAGACCCTACCTCAAAAAAAAAAAAAAAAAAAAGAAAGGGCTGGAGAGATGGCTTAGCAGTTAAACACTTGCCTGTGAAGCCTAAGGACCCAGTTCGAGGCTCGGTTCCCCAGGTCCCACGTTAGCCAGATGCACAAGGGGGCGCATGCGTCTGGAGTTCGTTTGCAGAGGCTGGAAGCCCTGGCGCACCCATTCTCTCTCTCTCCCTCTATCTGTCTTTCTCTCTGTGTCTGTCACTCTCAAAAAAAAAAAAAAAAAGTCTAGGGAACTACGCAAGAGATAAGAAGTCAGATCATCCTATGATCTCCAGCAAATGTGCAGACCTTCCTCTCTTTTTACTTTCAGGGGCCCAGTCACCCCCAAACTGCCTAACAAAGCTACCTGACTCTCTCTCAAACCCACTTGCTCAAGGTTATGATTCTAACTCAGGGTACACAGAGCCAGGCCTTATCTGCTGATACCTAGCTGCTGTGTGTTCAACAAGTATCTCAAGAGTTCCCGCTAGCCCAGACCCTCTTCTCAACGCTGCAGATGGGCTAATGATTAGATGCCCCCCCCCCCTTGGTGTTTACATGACATTCAGGTAAGCACACATCCCACATGCTAACAGGTGCCAGCTAGAGCAAGACCAAAGACAAAGTCAGACGTGGTGAGTGAGCCGTGCCTGGAATCCCAGAATTCCAGAGGCAGAGAGATTGCTGTGAGTTCAAGGCTAGCCTGAGCAAAATGCCAGTCCAGCCAGGGCTACATAACTACAGAAACAGAAGAAACTGAAAACAAATCAGGGAAGAGACTAAGGTGTGAACAGGAAGGAGGGGCTCCTTGGGAAAGCCAGAGAAGGCCTCTCTCTCTCTCGCTCTTTTTAAATTTTTATTTATTTATTTGACAGAGAAAAAGGAAGAGAGAGAGAGAGAGAGAGAGAGAGAGAGAGAGGAGGACCTCCAGCCACTGCAAATGAAATCCAGAACGCCCCTTGTGCATCTGGCTAACATGGGCTCTGGGGAATCGAACCTGGGTCCTTTGGTTTTTCAGGCAAAAACGCCTTAACCATTAAGCCATCCCTCTTAACAGTGCTGAGGGGTAAGCCCTGGCCCTGAGGAAGACACTGGCTTCCACTGTGACCCAGGCACCCCGGGGCGGAGTTGCAGGGGTAGCCTGGATTGGATCTCCACAGCTGCTGCGTGGTGATGCTGCAGGGGCCACTTGCGCAGTGACCGCTCGCACGGTGGCATGCAGGACGCAGAAGGTCACGCTGTGGCCTCAGGGACCTCACTTTCCTCCAGGGCCACTGCCGCTGCTGACACGCTCTGGCCGCCTTCTTATTACTCGGCGTGAAACGGAGGTCCGGGCAGTAGGAGTTTGGTTCCTGTGGGAACTTCCAGATCGCCCCGGCCAGTTTTGATTCCTCTTTTCAGTCCAGTTCTTCCTCAGCACGAGCGTCTGATGAGCAGCAGGCCTCAGACAGGAATGAGGGGGCAGCTCGCTGAAGGGGATCCGTGACCTTTAGGGAGATGCGCACCCCTTCCTACCCTCACAGAGACTCCTTTGGGACTGCCATTGAAACGAGACAGCTGTACCTTGGGTTACGATTTCTCCCTTTCTGATGCTGTCAGATGTCCAACTCCATTAGAAAGCAGGGGAGACCCCATTATTGGGGTTCTCCGATGACTGCAATGCCTTGTGTTATGTTGTCTGTCAGGCCCATAGCAAAACCAGAACCCTAGATATCTGATAAGATCCCCCCCCAAAAAAAAATGAGATAAAAGGAACCAGAGACGATTTGGGGCAGGTAGAAGGAGACAGAAAAGAAGACACTCTTGCAGAAGACCTCTTATATCCTTGGAACTTCTCTATTTATTTATTTTTATTTTTTTAAGATATTTTTTAAAGTATTTTATTTTTACTTATTTGATTGTTTGACAGAGAAATAGAGAGACAGAGAGAGAGAATGGGCACGCCAGGGCCTCCAGCCACTGCAAAGGAACTCCAGTCGCGTGCGCCCCCTTGTGCATCTGGCTAACATGGGTACTGGGGAATTGAACCTGTGTCCTTTGGCTTTGCAGGCAAATGCCTTAAACGCTAAGCCATCCCTCCAACCCTGAACTTCTCTGTTTATATAATGTAACTGAATTAATTTGGCGGTGCTCCTAAATAGGCAAAAATGCCCAGCATACAGAAGAGGGCTGGAGAGATGGCTTAGTGGTTAAGCGCTTGCCTGTGAAGCCTAAGGACCCCGGTTCGAGGCTCGGTTCCCCAGGTCCCACGTTAGCCAGATGCACAAGGGGGCACACGCGTCTGGAGTTCGTTTGCAGTGGCTGGAAGCCCTGGCGTGCCCATTCTCTCTCTCTCTCCCTCCCCCCCCTCTCTCTCTGTCACTTTCAAATAAATAAATAAAAATAAACAGAAGAGGAGACAGATTCATGGGCAAGCGGCAGAGCTGGGACTAAAATCCAAGTCTGCGGGGAATGCCACACACCTTTAATCCCAGCACTTGGGAGCCTGAGGTAAGAGGATCGCTGTGAGTTCGAGGCCAGCCTGAGACTACATAGTCAGCCTGTGTTAGAGCAAGACACCATCTTGAAAAATCAAACTGTGTGTGTGTGTGTGTGTGTGTGTGTGTGTGTGTGTGCATGCAAGCAAAGAGGAGGAGGGAAGGAGAGAGAAAGAGTACATGGATATGTCAGGGCCTCCTGCCCCTGCAAACAAACCTTTAGTCACTTTGTGCATCTGCCTTTATGTACATCCTGGAGAGTTAAACTGAGGCTGTCCGGCTTTGCAAGCAAGTATCTCTTACCACTGAGCCATCTCTCCCAGCCTCTTCTCTTTATTTATTTATAGGAGAGAGAGAGAATGGACATACCAGGGCCTCCAGCCACTGCAAACAAAACTCCAGATGCGTGCGCCACCATGTGCATCTGGCTTATGTGGGTTCTGGGGAGTTGAACCTGGGTCCTTAGCCTTTGCAGGCAAGTGCCTTAACTGCTCCACGGTCTTTCCAGCCCCCTTTTGTTTTTAATTCTTTCTCTCTCCCGTCCGCCTGCACTATTCCTTCATGACCGCAGTCCTAAAGCACACGGAATTCTCGAGCACCCTCCCCTGGGCCAACTTCCTGAACTTCTCAGGGTCTTAGGCACCTCATCTGTAAAGTGTTATGATCCTTATCTCATAGGACTATTTTGGGGAGTAAATGACATTGTGCTTATTCCCATCATAAAGTGACCCTAGAGAAAGCAAAGGGGAAGGGTGTGACGGGCAGCTCAGCATGCAGACCATCTGATGGAGTGTCGGTCAGAGCCTTCCAGAAAGAAAGCAGGGGTGTGGATTATGTAATAATGCTTCCTCCAGGAGTCTGAGGTCGGTGGTGCATCTTAATTAGCTCGGAAACCAAGTCAATTTTTTTTTTTTCATTCAAATGTATTTAGCTTTAGAAATAGTGACTTCCAAATCCTTTCAAAAGCACTGTATGAGCAACCTCCGTGGAAAACTGTAGGGAAGTTTTCCAAAAAGTTACAAATAGAACTACTGAGCTGAAGAGATGGCTTAGCAGTAAAGCATTTGCCTGTGAAGCCTAAGGACCCAGATTCAATTCCCCAATACCCATGTAAACCAGAAGCACAAGGTGACACATGCATTTGGAGTTCGTTTGCAGTGGCTGGAGGCCCTGGTGCACCGATTTTCTACCTTTCCCTCGACCTCTCTTTCTCTCCTTGCAAACAAATAAATAAACTATTTTTTAAAAAATAAAATTATTACATAGTTTTTTTAAAACTTCCACTTTGGAAGTAACCCAGGCCCAGAAAGCCAAGCGCCACATGTTCTCTCTCATATGTGGATCCTAGCTACAGATGACTGGGCTTCTGCGTGAGAATGAAAATACTTAGTAGCAGAGGCCAGTAAGTTAAAAAGGAGATATAAAGGGAAAAGAAAGGAAGGGAGGAAGGTACTGAATAGGTTGGTATTGTATATATGTAAGTACAATGATTGAGATGGGGAGGTAATATGATGGAGAATGGAATTTCAAAGGGGAAAATGTGGGGGGGGGGAGGGAATTACCATGGAATTTTTTGTATAGTCATGGAAAATGCTAATAAAAAATTTTTTAAAAGGAAAAATAAATAAATAAATTAATTAATTAAAAAAAAAAACTTCCACTTTGGGTACATATACAAAAGAATTGAGGCTTCTATCTTCTCTTCTCCTCACCAAAAGGTCTGTAAGTCCCGAAGCCAGCCATTGTTTGGTGCTTGCGCGGGAACCAAATAAAGTTTCTTTATTCAAAAAAAAAAAAATTGAAAGCAAGGTCATGAAGAGACATTTTGTATACCAATGTTCATAGCAAGATAAGAGGTAGAAGCAACCCAAAACAAAATGTGATGTATATGCAGTGAGATATTAATCACTGCCATTATTGTCATATCCTTGTTTGTTTGTTTGTTTGTTTGTTTTGTTTGTTTTTCGAGGTAGAGTCTCACTCTAGCCCAGGCTGTCCTGGAATTCACTATGGAGTCTCAGGGTGGCCTCGAACTCACAGCAATCCTCCTACCTCTGCCTCCCGAGTGCTGGGATTAAAGGCGTGCGCCACCACGCCTGGCTGTCATATCCTTTCAATTCCTTAAAAGGGAAGGAAATAGTTTCATGAAACAAGATGAATCTTGAATATATTATGTTAAGTGAAATAGGTCAATCACAAAAATATTCCACTTAGAAGAGATGTCTAAAGTAATCAAAGTCTTAGAAAGTAACAGATTTCTAAGAGATGAGGGGAAGGGGAGTTTGTGGTTCAGTGGATACAGGACTTCATGTCTGTAAGATGAACAGTTTGGGAACTCACAGCAATGGGTATATACTTAACCCTATCAAACTATATGTTTGAAGTTATCAAGATAGAACAACTTCATGTTTTTGTTTTTGTTTGTTTGTTTGTTTGCCAGTGCTAGGGATCAAATCCAGGGATCTGTGCATGATATGTAAGTGTCCCACCACTGACTTGCATTTTTGATCTTCTAAGACAGTCTCCTTTTGTAGCCCAAGTTAGCCTCAACTTTTTGATTCTCTTGCCTCAGTTTTTTTGAACCACAATAATAATTATGAGCCCAAATATTTTGCCCAATTGTACAGTAATAAAATATAATGGGCAGAGCCAGGCATGGTGGTGCACGCCTTTAATCCCAGCACTCGGGAGGCAGGGGTAGGAGGATCACCGAGAGTTCAAGGCCACCCTGAGACTCCATAGTGAATTCCAGATCAACTTGGACTACAGTGAGACCCTACCTCAGAAAACTAAACGATAATAATAAAATATGATGGGGAAAAGTACTAAGGGCTAAAAATACCACAGTACAATCTCTCTTCATAGTTCCTAGTCAAAACACCAATTTTAGCCTGGCGTGGTGGCGCACGCCTTTAATCCCAGCACTCTGGAGGCAGAGGTAGGAGGATCGCAGTGAGTTCGAGGCCACCCTGAGACACTCCAGGGTGAATTCCAGGTCAGCCTGAGCTAGAGTGAGACCCCACCTTGAAAAACAAAAAACAAACAAACAACAACAACAACAAAAAAAAACCACATCAATTTTGGTTACAGCCTGTTCACGCAGCTATTGATGTTCACATAAAATAAAATCTTGAGGAAAAGATGTGAAAATAAATAAATAAATAAAAAGTAAGGTAAAATCCTGTTCCCTTTGCCTCTCCTCAGGCACGCACCAAGTGACCAAGGCGGTGAATGAAATTGCCACACTGTCCTGCGCTTACAACATCTCCCTTGACGAACTGGCCAGGATCCGCGTCTACTGGCAAAAAGGCAACAAGATGGTACTGAGCATCATGTCTGGGAGTGTGAAAAAGTGGGACACATACGAGAACCGGACTCTGATCGACTTAAGAGATAACCTCTCTCTCGTGATCCTGGCCCTGCACCTCTCGGACATGGGCACTTACACTTGCATCATTCAGAAAAGTGACGAGAAGGGGATTTACAAACGGGAACACATGATTTCCGTGACTCTGTCCATCAAAGGTTGGTGGGACTTTTCTGGTTTACTGATTTAAAAAAAAAAAAAAAAAAGTCTTAAGCCCTCCCCTGTCCTCATTCCCCCTTTCTAGCTTCGTGGCCTCTACTTCTGACTTACTCCAGCTCACATACAAATCTAAAGATTTGTTTTTTAATTTTTTGATTTTTTTAAAATTTATTTATTTGAGACAGAGAGAGGGAGAGAGAAAGAGAGAGAGAGGGAGAGAGAGAATGGGTGCGCCAGGGCCTCCAGCCACTGCAAATGAACTCCAGATGCGTGCGCCCCCTTGTGCATCTGGCTTACGTGGGTCCTGGAGAATCGAGCCTGGGTCCTTAAGCTTCACAGGCCTTAACCGCAAAGGTCTGAAGCTAGGATCCGCATATGAGAGAGAACGTGCAGCCGTTTGTCTTTCTCACTCTGAGTTACCTCACTTAGTGTAATATTTTCCAGTTCCATCCATCCTCCTGGGAGCTTCATAATTCCATTTTTCTTTATAGCTGAAGAAAACTCCGTTGGGTCTCTCACATCCTCCGTATTCATTCACTGATCATAGGTATCCAGGCTGAGTCCATTTCCTAGCTATTGAGTTTGGAGCAGCAATAAGCACGGCTGAGCATGTACCTCTGTAACAGTGCAGAGTCCTCAGGGGATATACCCACGAATGGGACAGCTGGGTCCTGTGGTAGATCTGCTTCTAGCTGTTTGAGAAACCTCCACACTGGCTTCAGTAGTGGTCGTACCAGTGAGTAAGGGTTCACTTTCCTCACACCTTTATTTGTTTTCCTTGCATTTCCCCTTTCTTCCTTTTTTTTTTTTAATTTTTTTTTTTTTTTTACTTATTTATTTGAAAGAGAGAGAGAATGGGCACACCAGGGCCTTCAGCTGCTGCAAATGAACTCGGGACACGTGTCACCTTGTGCATCTGGCTAACGTGGGTTCTGGGGAATCGAACCTGAGTCTTTAGGCTTTGCAGACAAACACCTTAACTGCTAAGCCATTGCTCCAGCCCATTATTTGGTTTCTTAATGAGAGCCATGCTGGCCAGAGTGAGATGGAATCTCAAAGTATTTTTTTTTAACTTTAATGAATTACTTATTTGCTTAAGTGGGTGTGTGGTGGGTGTGTGCATGCCATGGTTCGTATAAAGGTCAGAAGCTCTCTTCTTGCAGCAAATGCATCTCGACCCACAATTGGCTGGCGAAATGAACCCAGGCTGTCAGGCTTTGCAAATAGTGCCTTGAACCACTGAGCCATCTCAACAACCCCTTAGAAGTGGTTTTAATTTGCATTTCCTTGATGGGTACAGATGTTGAACGCTTTAAAAATGTTTTCATTTGAGAGAATGAATGAATGAATGAATGATAATTGGCCTTTTGCCTCTGCTAATGAAACCCAAACCCACGTACCACATTGTGCATCTGGCTTTATGTGGGCTCTGGCGAACTGAACCCTGGCCGACAGACTTTGCAAGCAAGTGTCTTTAACCACTGAGCCATCTTCCCCACTGTTGAACATTTAAAAAAATACTATTTATTGGTCATTTTTATTTCCTCTTTTGAGAAGTCTCGTCAGTTCCACAG
The DNA here is from genome assembly GCF_020740685.1 of Jaculus jaculus. Taxonomy (NCBI): domain Eukaryota; kingdom Metazoa; phylum Chordata; class Mammalia; order Rodentia; family Dipodidae; genus Jaculus; species Jaculus jaculus. Next base: position 162,388,166 of record NC_059105.1, read on the forward strand.
CCCATTTTTCCACTGGGTTGTTTGATTTCTTTTTTTAATTTTAATTATTTATGAGGAGAAACAGAGAAAAGAGTGGAGGTATAATGGGGCCTATAGAAACAAACTCCAGACACATGTACCACTTTGGTGTCTGGCTTTATATGGGTCCTTGGGAATTCCAGTTTAGTTTTTTGAGTTCTTTGTACATTCTAGATGTTGGAATCAGCTCCACGTTGCTGGGATGAACATCCAACCAGACACAGTTTATGGGAGGGAGGGGTTTATTTCAGGCTGAACGATCCAGAGGGGAGTTCCGTCAATGCTGGAAGAACCTGGGCCCCCTTTCATAGATCTGAGCAGAGAGAGACCACCAGCAAGCCAGCCAAACTGCTCAGAACACACCTATGGGGCTGGACTCAGATCCACCTCCAGTAGTGACACACCCACCTCGGGAGGGTTCTGCCCTGCCCTGGGCTGCAGTAGGAAGTTTAACCACAAGTAGCTGAGTCTATGGGGGCCAAACCTTCAAATTAGCACACTAGATAGTAATCCTCTGTCAGAAGTATGGTGGAAAAGATTTTCTCCCATTTTGTAGGCTGCCTCTTCACTCTTCAATTAAGTTTCCTTTTCTGTAAAAAAGGTTTTTAGGGCTGGAGAGATGGCTTAGCAGTTAAGCGCTTCCCTGTGAAGCCTAAGGACCCTGGTTCGAGGCTCAGTTCCCCAGGTCCCACGTTAGCCAGATGCACAAGGGGGCGCACGCGTCTGGAGTTCGTTTGCAGAGGCTGGAAGCCCTGGCGCGCCCATTCTCTCTCTCTCCCTCTCTCTGTCTTTCTCTCTGTGTCTCTCGCTCTCAAATAAATAAATAAATAATTTCTAAAAAAGGTTTTTAATTTCATGAGGTTCCATCTCTTGATTATTGACCTTATTTCATGAGTGATTAAGGTTTTTTTTTTGTTGTTTGTTTTTTTAGTTTTTTAAGGTAGGGTTTTACTCTAGTCCAGGCCGCCACGCCTGGCTTAGGATTCTAATTTATAAAGCCCTTACCTGTACCTACGTGTTACAGTGTTTCCCCTACTTCTTCCTTCAGCAGTTTCAGATCTTATGTCAATTGTTTTTCTTTTTGTTTTGTTTTGTTTTTTTGAGTTAGGATCTTCTAGCCCAGACTGACCTGGAATTCACTGTGTAGTCTCAGGGTAGCCTTGAACTCATGGTGATCCTCCTACTTCTGCCTCCCGAGTGCTGGGATTAAAGGCGTGTGCCACCACTCCTGGCTAGATGTCAAGGGCTTTTATTCATTTAGAGTTGGTTGTGCATAGAAAGAGAGAAGGATCTGTTCTCATTCTTCTGTAGACAGATTTCCAGTTTCTATAACACCATTTGTCTTTTCTTCAGTGAGTATTTTTGTCAAAAGTCTGATGATTAGGTAGGAGGACCTCTGTGAGTTCAAGGCCACCCTGGGGCTATAGAATGAGTTCTGAGTAAGCCTGGGCTAGAGTGAGACCCTCCCTGGGAAAAAAAAAAAAAAAAACCAGGGCTGGAGAGATGGCTTAGTGGTTAAGGCGCTTGCCTGCAAAGCCAAAGGATCCCGGTTCGACTCTCCAGGACCCACGTAAGCCAGATGCACAAGGGGGTGCATGCATCTGGAGTTCGTTTGCAGTGGCTGGAGGCCCTGGAGTGCCCATTCTCTTTCTCTCCCTCTCTCAAATAAATACAATTTTAAAAAAAATTAGGTGACTATATCCCATTCAGTCACGGACTTATGTCTGGGTCTTTGATTCTATTCCATTGATCTGGTTTTGTGCCAGCTTCACGCTGTCTTTGTTCCTAAGGCTCTCTACTACATCTTGAAATCAGGTATGTGAATACCACTAAGCCTTATTTTTGTTGCTTAGGATTGCTTTCAGTACAGGATTTTGGGGTTTAGGAGGGGTTTCCCAAATTTATCAACCCCAAATTTGGGTTCTGGCCTACCTTGACAAAAAATTGATAAAGACAGACTCAAAAAGAATAAAGTATGAATTATTAAGTTTATTTAGGGAGAACTTACTAATTGTGGGGTTTATTTAAAGGAGAAATCACAAAATGTGGGATTTATTTAAGGGCAACTCGGTGCTAGAACAGTCATAAACACATAGAAATACTGCATAGTTTATTAGGTACATTTAAGAGAAATTGAGGTTTGGGGGGGAACTGGAGTAGAGCCACAAGCACGTGGGGGACAGAACTTAGACGTGTAGGTAGGGGGACTTGGAACACACATAGCATCTGCCATGGGCTTTCCTGTGGAGGGAAGTTAAGAGAGCAAATGGTGAGGCCCAAGGAAGAATAAGAGGGAAAATATCAAAGCAGAGACCAATAAATTCAGAGGAGAAATGAAGCCGGGCGTGGTGGCGCACACCTTTAAACCCAGCACTCAGGAGGCAGAGGTAGGAGGATCATCATGCGTTCGAGGCCACCCTGAGACTACATAGTGAATTCCAGATCAGCCTGAGCTAGAGTGAAACCCTACCTCGAAAAAAAAAAGAAGAAGAAAGAAAGAAAGAAAGAAGAAAAAAATAAAAACGAGAGATGAGTAATGAATAGAGTTACACTCACAGCTACCCTGAGTTGAAGGAACCTACCCAGGTAGCAAGCCTAGAGTTACAGGAAGCACCCAGGTGGTACATGTAGAGTGTATGGAAAATACACATGTGGTAGACTCAGAGAGCAGAGGAAAATCATGCACGTGATGAAAGCGAGAAGTTACCCCAAACTATAAAGCAGAAGCAAGAAGGAACTGTATTATGCTTCCCACCCTCCAGCCAGACTGGGGAAGGGGGAAGGTAGATTCACCTGCATCCCTGTGGCCCATCAAAGACAGGCAGGGCAGCAGCAGCAGGCCAGAGAAGCAGAGCTGAGCTGGAAGAAGACAGCAGCAAGGGGAAGACCTGGTTGGTTTGGAGTTTGGGAGGGTGGATCCCAGAGCCAGCCGGCCCGAGCCGCGCCATCTAGGAAGTATGCCAGACTGCGGGCAGCAGGGGGCGCTGTAGATCAGTCTCCAGATCAGACACTAGTTCCATTCCTGCCAAGAGTTCCCTTCTTGTGCCTGGGCGAGGTGGCTTCTCCTGGTTCTCTCTGGGCCTCAATCTCTAACTGAAACTGCCTAAGAGAAATGAGCTTGCTGATTTCTAATAGTTATCCTCCTTTACTTTGTGGATCCAAGGTTTTTTGCGCTTCCAAATAAATTTTAGGATTAAAAAAAGCAGAGAGGCTAGTAGAGAAAGAGACAGGCAGAGCTGGGTGGGGCGGGGAGATTGCAAAGTCCAGATGCATGTGCCGCTTTGGACATCCGGCATTATCCGGGCCATCAGGCTTTGCAGTAAGAACCTTAACTTTTTTTTTTTTTGTTTTGCTTTTTTGAGGTAGGGTCTCACTCTAGCCCAGACTGACCTGGAATTCACCATTAGTCTCAGGGTGGCCTCGAACTCACGGCAATCCTCCTACCTCTGCCTCCCGAGTGCTGGAATTAAAGGCGTGCGCCACTACGCCCGGCTTGTCCTTTAACTTTTTAAAATAAGTACCTTTACTGCTGAGCCATCTCTACAGCCCTAAGAATTGTTTGTTTGTTTTAGTGAAAAAATTGGACTGGAATTTTTAGGCAAATTCATGAAATCTGTAGATTGCTTTTGGTAAGATAGACGTTTTTACAGTTATCGGATCTTCCAATTCATGAGCATGGGACATTATTTCTTACTGCCTTTTTCAACATTTCTCTTGTTTTAAAGTTTTTATTGTTAAAGGTCTTTCACTTCGTTGGTTAGGTTTATTCTGAGGTATTTCTGTTTTGAAAGAATTGTGAATGGGATTATTTCTCTGCTTTTACCCTTAGTATGTTTGTTATTGGTATATAGGAAGACTACTGATTTTTAAAGTATTTTTTTAATTTATTTATTTATTTGCAAGCAGAGAGAGAAGAGAGACAGAGAGAATGGATGTGGCACAGCCTCCAGCTTCTGCAAACTCCAGATGCATATGCTACTTTGTGCATCTGACTTTACGTGGGTACTGGGGAATTGAACTTGGGTCATTAGTCTTTTCAGGCAAGCACCTCAACTGCTAAGCCATCTCTCCAGCTCTGATTTGTTTTTGTAATTTTTTTTAATTTTAATTTTGTTTTGTTTTGTTTTGTTTTTCAAGGTAGGGTCTCACTCTAGCCCAGGCTGACCTGGAATTCACTATGGAGTCTCACGGTGGCCTCCAACTCATGGCAATCCTCCTACCGCTACCTCCTGAGTGCTGGGATTAAAGGCATGCGCCATCACACCCGGCTTTGTTTTTTGTAATTTTTTATGAGAGAGAGAAAGAGAATTCCCTGATTTTTTTTTTAATTTTTATTTATTTATTTATTTGAGAGCAACAGACAGAGAGAAAGACAGATAGAGGGAGAGAGAGAGAATGGGCGCGCCAGGGCTTCCAGCCTCTGCAAACGAACTCCAGACGCGTGCGCCCCCTTGTGCATCTGGCTAACGTGGGACCTGGGGAACTGAGCCTCGAACCGGGGTCCTTAGGCTTCACAGGCAAGCGCTTAACCGCTAAGCCATCTCTCCAGCCCTCCCTGATTTTTTTTAAGGGAATAAAAGATAGCTTAGGGTCTGGAGAGATGGCTTAGTGGTTTAAGGCACTTGCCTGTGAATTCTAAGGACCTGGGTTTGATTCCCCAGGAACCACGTAAGCCATCTGGACAAGGTGGTACATGCATCTGGAATTCCATTGCAGTGGCTGGCGGCCCTGGGACACCCATATTCTCTCCCTACCCCCCCTCCTGCTCTCTCAAGTACATAAATAAAATATCTACAAAGAGGTAGTTTATTCTGGCACCATACATGAGTGATCAGGACCCAGGAGTATAGATTCAGGTTACCAAATGTCAGGCCAATGTATTGACAAGTTCATGAAGATTTTAGAGTTAAGAACAAAAGAAAGTTATAGACCAGGGCACTTTTCAAATGCACTGGTGGAAACATCGGGTGGGAGGTTATAGCAAAGCCATAGGCCTCAGATGCTGTCTGATGGCATTCTTTTTTTTTTTTTTAATTTATTTATTTGAGAGCGACAGACACAGAGAGAAAGACAGATAGAGGGAGAGATAGAGAATGGGTGCGCCAGGGCTTCCAGCCTCTGCAAACGAACTCCAGACGCGTGCGCCCCCTTGTGCATCTGGCTAACGTGGGACCTGGGGAACCGAGCCTCGAACCGGGGTCCTTAGGCTTCACAGGCAAGCGCTTAGCCGCTAAGCCATCTCTCCAGCCCCTGATGGCATTCTTATCCTTCAGGCTGGTAGCACCTGGTCTGGGTGCGGGGGGTGGTTTGATTCAAGCGTCCCCCATAAACTTACGTATTCTGAATGCTAGATTCCCAGCTGATGGAGATTTGGGAATTAAACGTGGTGTATTGTTGGGGGCGGGCTTACGGGTGTTATAGCCAGTGTCCCCATGCCAGTGCTTGGCACACTCTCCTGTTGCTATTGTCCACCTTATGTCGGCCAGGGGGGTGATGTCCACCCTCTGCTCATGCCATCATTTTCCCCTGCCATCGTGGAGCTTCCCCTCGTACCTGTAAGCCGAAATAAATCCTCTTTTTCCCACGAGCTGCTCTTGGTTGGGTGGTTTCTACCAGCAATGCGAACCGGACTGCAACAGGGTGTCTGTCCATATATTTCATTGGGAATTTACTTGGTCACAGGATGTGAGGTCGGTCATAGAGTGTGATGTTAATTGGCCTTCAAAGGGGCTAAGATAACTGAGGATAATCTGGCTGTGGTCCTGCAAGGTCCCACTCTCTCCACATTGACATTTTAACCAGTTGCGACATTGTAACCAGTTGCGTAGTCTTTCAGGAGGTTCAAGTAGGTTTAGCTTCTTTCCAGAAACTTTAGCTCACACTTTCCAGCCTTCAGCCTCCCACACGCCACCACTTTTCCACATCTGCCTCTCACCCTGGGGCTGCGCAGGATCGCTTCAGCCTCTGTAATTTGAGACTGCTCCTTAATCCCAGGTGCCCGGAGATAGCTCAGTGTTTTTGTTTTTATTTTATTTTATTTTACTTTATTTTATTTTATTTTATTTTATTTTATTTTATTTTATTTTATTTTATTTTATTTTATTTTATTTTATTTTATTTTTATTTTTATTTTAGGGGGAGAGAGGGAGAGAGAGAATCAGAGTGCCAGGGCCTCAGCTACTGAAATAGAAGGCCAGATGCTTGCGCCACCTAGTGGGCATGTATGACATTGCACTTGCCTCACCTTTGTGCGTCTGGCTAACGTGGGTTCTGGAGAGTAGAACATGGGTCCTTAGGCTTCACAGGCACTCATCTCTCCAGCCCCCAGGGGTAGCTCAGTTTTAAACAAAACTGTGAAGAAGGTGCCTGGCCGTAGCATCCAAGCATGGGGAGTGGCATGACAGAAACGGAGCCCTGTCTTCCCCATAGCTGGTGTGTGCTGCATGAGCCACTGTCTCACCAAATCTGCACCTGGGTTCCAGGCTTGTCACCGGGCACTACCTGGCTTACCTTTTTTTTTTTTTAAATTTTTTTTTTTGTTCATTTTTTATTTATTTATTTGAGAGCGGCAGACATAGAGAGAAAGACAGATAGAGGGAGAGAGAGAGAATGGGCGCGCCAGGGCTTCCAGCCTCTGCAAACGAACTCCAGACGCGTGTGCCCCCTTGTGCATCTGGCTAACGTGGGACCTGGGGAACCGAGCCTCGAACCGGGGTCCTTAGGCTTCACAGGCAAGCGCTTAACCGCTAAGCCATCTCTCCAGCCCCCCTGGCTTACCTTTTGCTTGAGGCTCTGTCTCCCCCCACCCGCCATGGAGTCCGGTCTGCTTCTCTTTGCCGAGTTACTTTTCAATTTCTTCACAGTGTTTATTGTCTATCACTCACAGTGTTATTAGTTTTTTTTTTTAACTTTTTATTTATTTACTAGAGGCAGAGAGAGGGACAGAAAGAGAGAACGAGAGAAAGAATGGGTGCACCAGGGCCTCCAGCCACTGTAATCAAATTCTAGACACATGTACCACCTTGTGCACTTGTGTTACCTGTGCGTCTGGCTTATGTGGGACCTGGAGATAGAACATGGGTCCTTAGGTTTCCCAGACAAGTGCCTTAACCACTAAGCCATTCCTCCAGTCCAATTTGTGGTGGTTTTTTTTTTTTTTTTTTTTTTTTTTTTGGTTTTGGTTTTTGTTTTTTCGAGGTAGGGTCTCACTCTAGCTCAGGCTGACCTGAAATTCACTATGTAGTCTCAGGGTGGCCTCCAGCTCACAGTGATCCTCCTACCTCTGCCTCCTGAGTTCTGGGATTAAAGGCATGTGCTGTCACACCCAGCCCTGTTTGGGGAGTTTTTGAGAGCAGAAGAGTCTTTCTCAGCTCTTGGGTAGGCAATGACTCAGGAATTAGGGTACCAAACTGTCACAGTCACACAAAACTTCCACTTGCCTCCATGTTCTTGTCTTTTGAATTCAAAGAATGAAATCCACAGACCATATATCGTGACGTTTGGAAAGATTTTACCATAGAGATACAGACAGAATTTAAGAGAAGGGAGGGATGCAGAGTTCATGCCCAAAAGGAATCAAGAGAGGGTTCTAGAAAATGGAAAATACCATCTGGAGACCAAGATTGGGGTCTTTTAGAAATGACAGAGCTTGAGCCGGTCGTGATGGCACATGCCTTTAATCCCAGCACTCGGGAGGCAGAGGTAGGAGGATTGATGACTTCAATACCACCCTGAGACTACATAGCGAATTCCACATTGGCCTGGGCTAAAGCAAGGCCTTACCTTGAAAAAAAAAGAAAAGAAAAGAAAAGAAATGGTAGAGCTTAAGAGAAGGAAAGAGGAGGGCTGAAGAGATGGCTTAGCAAACGAACTCCAGACACATGTGCCCCCTTGTGCATCTGACTTACATGGGTACTGGGGAATCAAACCTGGGTCCTATGGCTTTGCAGACATGCACCTTCTCTATATCGCTCTCCCTTTCTCTCTCCAATAAATAAATAAATAAATAAATAAATAAATAAATAAAAAATTTTAAATATTTTATTTATTTATTTATTTGAAAGAGAGAGAGGAAGAGGCAGAGAGAAATAGAGAATGGGCATGCCAGGGCCTCTAGCCACTGCAAAGGGACTACAGATGCATGCGCCCCCTTGTGAATCTGGCTTATGTGGTGGGTCCTGGGGAATTGAACCAGGGTCCTTAGGTTTTGCAGGCAAACGCCTTAACCGCTAAGCCATTTTCCTAGCCAAAATTAAAATTTTTAAAAAAGGGAGAAGGAGCCAGGCGTAGTGGCACACGCCTTTAATCCCAGCACTCGGGAGGCAGAGGTAGGAGGATCGCCATGAGTTCAAGGCCACCCTGAGAATTCAGAGTGCATTCCAGGTCAGCCTGAGCTAGAGTGAGACACTACTTTAAAAAAACCAAAAAAGAAAAAAGACAGAAGGAAAGAGGAAAGAGTATAGAGCCCAAGAGGAGGCAAGAGTGGGGTTCCCAAAAATGGAAAAGCCTCAGGCTACTGATTTCTGGGTGTTAATTTTGTATGCTACTATCTTGATGAAAGTGTTTATCGGCTCTAACAGTTTCTAGTAGAGTATTTAGGGTCTCTTACGTATAGAATCATATCATCTGCAAGTAAAGATAATTTGGCTTCATTTCCTATGTGTATCCCTTTATAAATTTTGTTTTTCTTCTTTTGGTTTTTTGAGGTAGGGTCTCACTCTGGCCCAGGCTGACCTAGAATTCACTATGGAGTCTCAGGGTAACCTCGAACTCACGATGATCCTCCTACCTCTGCCTCCCGAGTGCTGGGATTAAAGGCGTGTGCCACCACACCCAGCCTCGTGAGACTTTAATACACAAATATACTGTAATTTGACCATGATCCCCTTCCACTACCCTGTCTTGTCTCCCACGCCTTTATTCTGTTGAAGTCCCTCCTCTTTCCAAGTAGTCCTTCATCTATTTTTATGTCTCCCTTTTTACATTTTTTGTCATCCTCCATCATCTAGTAGACATGTAAAACAGGGCACAAAATATAGAATATAAGAATTGGAAAGGTCTAAGTGGGAAAGGGAAAGGGGATGGAGTGGAGGAGGGTGTGAGGGGAGGAATATACAAAACTAATCACATTATGGGAGCTCAAGAGTTGGCTTAGTGGTTAAGGCACTTACCTGCCAAGCCTCAGGACCCATGTTCAACTCTTCAGAACCCACGTAAACCAGACACAAGGTGACTCAAGTGCACCAGGTTGCCCATGCACACAAGGTGGTGCACATGTCTGGAGTTTGATTACAGGGGCAGGAGTCCCTGGTGCGTCAATTCTCCCTCTCTCGCTCTCTCTCATGTATATAAAAAAGGAACAGTCTGCTGGGCTTGCTTCAAAAAAAAAAAAAGAGTACAACATAATACATTATGGATTTTAATTCATTTTTGAGGGATGAGTCTCTAGTTTAGAAACACTTGCTTGATGGCTCAAGGTGGAACATGTGTAACTTAGGCGTGTTCACAGTCGGCATCCCAGGCTCTGTAAATGGCCTTCAAGACCAGAGGACAGCTTTGGTTTAAGGTGGCTTTACTGTGAACTGTGCTTGAGCCAGCGATGCAGGCCTTCGAAGCCACACTGGAGAGAGAAGAGAGCAATGTTGGCCTAAATGTTTCCCAAGTAGTATTTGAATGCCTGTCACCGTGAAGTTCTAACATTTTCAAAACACATTTACTTATTTCATATTTGAGCTCCCCCTTAACAGTCGTTCCCACCAGGTTATATGTCGAAGATTTGTTTATATGAGTCATGCCTGCCACAGGAACACCAACTCCAGAATCAAAGTTCTGTTTACACACTACTGTGAAGGGCACCTCTCCTCCTGCTTAATTACCAGCTAAAGAAGCTACTGATGGAGCTAGAGCCCTGTTGACAATTACAACCCCAGGGCTGGAGAGATGGCTTAGCGGTTAAGGTTAAGGCGTTTGCCTGCAAAGCCAAAGGGCCTTAGTTCGATTTCCCAGGACCCACATAAGCCAGATGCACAAGGGGGCACATGCATCTGGAGTTTGTTTGCAGTGGCTGGAGGCCCTGGCACACCCAATCTCTCTTCCTCTCTCTCTCTCTGCCTCTTTCTCTCTCTCAAGTGTATATTTTAAAAAAAGAGCCGGGGCTGGAGAGATGGCTTAGCGGTTAAGCGCTTGCCTGTGAAGCCTAAGGACCCCGGTTCGAGGCTCGGTTCTCCAGGTCCCACGTTAGCCAGATGCACAAGGGGGCGCACGCGTCTGGAGTTCGTTTGCAGAGGCTGGAAGCCCTGGCGCGCCCATCCTCTCTCTCTCCCTCTATCTCTCTTTCTCTCTATGTCTGTCGCTCTCAAATAAATAAATAAAAAATTAAAAAAAAAAAAAAAAGAGCCGGGCATGGTGGTGCACACTTTTAATCCCAGCACTTGGGAGGCAGAGGTAGAAGGATTGCCGTGAGTTTAAGGCCACCCTGAGACTCCATAGTGAATTCCAGGTCAGCCTGGGCTAGAGTGAGACCCTACATCGAAAAAAAAGGAAAAGAAAAGAAAAAGAAACTGGGGCTGGAGAGATGGCTTAGCAGTTAAGGCACTTGCCTGCGAAGTCTAACGACCCAGGTTCAATTCCCCAGATTCCACATAAGCCAGATACACATGGTGGTGTACGCATCTGGAGTTCATTTGCAGTGGCTTGAGGCCCTGGAGCACCCATTCTCTATTCTCTCTCTCTCTCTCTCGTTCTCTAATAATAAATAAATAAAAATATATTTAAGAATAATGAAACTGTGGCCAGGTGTGGTGGTGCACACCTAGTACTTGGAAGGCACAGGTAGGAGGATCACTGTGAATTCGAGTCAGGCTGAGACTGCATAGTGAATTCCAGGTCAGCCTGGGCTAGAGCGAAACCCAGCCGCAAAATAAATAAATAATTAAAAGGAAACTGACCCGTAGTAGGCGTCACTACAAGCATAGTAGCCTATATGAGTAAACTACATTAAATCAGACCTCTAACAGAATACCAGAAAGAAATAGAGGAAGGACAGGGCCAGAGAGACGGCTCAGCAGTTGACACTCGCCTGCAAAGCCTAACAACCCAAGTTGGAAGCCAGGCGTGGTGACGCACGCCTTTAATCCCAGCCCTCGGGAGGCAAAGGTAGGAGGATCGCCGTGAGTTCAAGGCCACCTGAGACTACAGAGTTAATTCCAGGTCAGCCTGGACCAGAGTGAGACCCTACCTAAAAAAAACAAAACAAAACAAAAAAACAAGTTGGAGTTCATTTGCAGCAGCTACAGGCCCTAGTGCGCCCAATTTCTCTCTCTCTCTCTCTCTCTCTCTCATCTTCTCTCCACTTCTCTTTCCTCTGCTTACAAATAAAATAAAACAGAAGTAGAGTGAGGGGAAAAAAAAAAGAGAAAGAAGAGGAATATTTAGGCTTGGAGGTCACTTCGCATGAACCTTACAACTTATTAAATAAGTAGAAAAAGAGAAGCCATTTTTGTATCTCAGGATCTCAGAAAGAAAGGAATGAAAGAGGGAAGTAAGGCTAGGCTCTGTTGCCAGAGAAATGTGACTGAAAATCCTAGTTCTGCCACTTAGGCTCATGAATTCTCGAAATCTATTTATAAAATGGGAGTTATAGTAGGTTAATTCATATCAAATTAGTGCTATTCAGCCTGTGAATTTTTTACTTTTTAAGAGACAGGATCTCACTACGCTGCCTATACTGGCCCTGAACTTGTGGGCTCAAGCCATCCTGTCTTAGCCTCCTGGGTAGCTGGGACTCCAGGCACACCCCCCAACACTTGGCTTGAGCTATATCTTTTTTTTCTTTTTAATCTATAGCCAACCTTGAGTTGTAAAGACAAGAAGTTTCAGACAAGAAACCAGTAAATGCTGTCTATTGGTATTCTCTTAAAATGGCAAGTTTCCCATCTACATTTATTCACATGGACTTCTTCTTTCTCTAAGTACTCTCTTGCATCCTTCAAAACTGGTTTAAAAAATTGGATACAAGCCAGGCGTGGTGGCGCACGTCTTTAATCCAAGCACTCTGGAGGCAGAGGTAGGAGGATTGCCGTGAGTTCGAGGCCATCCTGAGACTCCATAGTGAATTCCAGGTCAGCCTGGGCCAGAGTGAGACCCTACCTCGAAAAAAAAAAAAAAAAAAAAAAGAAATTGGATACAACCAATTACAAATAGTGTATCATTTCATCATTCTCCCTTTTTTTTAAGATTTTATTTTTATTTATTTATTTGAGACAGAGAGAGGGAGGGAGGGAGAGAGAGAGAGAATGAGAATGGGCACACCAGGGACCCCAGACACTACAAACAAACTCTAGATGCATGCACTCCCTTGTGCATCTGGCTAACTTGGGACCTGAAGAATCGAACTGGGGTCCTTAGGCTTCGCAGGCATGTGCTTTAACCACTAAGCCATCTGTCCAGCCCTCATCATTCTCTTTTAATATTTTAAAATATATTTTATTTATTTATTTATTAGAGACAGAAAGAGAGAAAGGGCACACCAGGGTCTCTAGCCACTGCAAACAAACTCCAGATGCATGCGCCCCCTTGTGCATCTGGCTTATGTGGGTCCTGGAGAATTGAACCAGGATCCTTTGGCTTTGCAGGCAAACACCTTAACTACTAAGCCGTCTCTCCAGCCCCGTAGTATTTTATATTTGAGAAGGAAAGAGAGAGAGGCAGATCGATAGATATAGAGAAAGACAGAGAGAGAATGGGTGCACCAGGGCCACCAGCCACTCTAAACAAACTCCAGACCACCTTGTGCATCTGGCTTACATGGGTCCTGGGGAATCGAACCTGGGTCCTTATGCTTTGCGGGCAAGAGCCTTAACTGCGGGGCCATCACTGCAGCCCTGATTTTATCATTCTTATTAGAGCTAGATCGTCTGTTTCAAAACATAAATGCGCGTACACAGATACGGGCCTATGTGTAAGTGTGTCCTTCTCTCTCTCTAGCTAACTTCCCTGTCCCTAGCATAATGGAACTTGGACATCCTTTTCCTAATATTGCAAGAATAATGTGCTCAACGTCTGGAGGGTTCCCAAAGCCCCACCTCTCCTGGAGGGGAAGTGAAGATTTAAGCGTCGTCAGCACCACGGTGTCCCAGGACCCCGAGACGTGGCTGTACACAGTGAGCAGCAAGCTGGACTTCAACGTGACATACAACCAGAGCTTCGTGTGCGTTGTCCAGTATGGAGAGCACACGGTGTCAAGTGTCTACGACTGGATAAAACGTAAGCAACGTGAACCCTGGAGGCTCTATTACGTATAACCTAAAACGAGGGCTGGAGAGATGGCTTAGCGGTTAAGCGCTGCCTGTGAAGCCTAAGGACCCCGGTTCGAGGCTCGGTTCCCCAGGTCCCACGTTAGCCAGATGCACAAGGGGGCGCACGCGTCTGGAGTTCGTTTGCAGAGGCTGGAAGCCCTGGCGCGCCCATTCTCTCTCTCTCCCTCTGTCTTTCTCTCTGTGTCTGTCGCTCTCAAATAAATAAATAAAAATTAAAAAAAAACAAAAAAACGAGATAGCCAGGCGTGGTGGCGCACGCCTTTAAGGCCAGCACTCGGGAGGCAGAGGGAGGAGGATTGCTGTGAGTTCGAGGCCACCCTGAGACTCCATGGTGAATTCCAGGTCAGCCTGCCCTAGAGTGAGACCCTACCTGGAAAACCAAAAATAATAAAACTCAGCCAGAAACATTTTAGAATTGAACTGACGTTGACAACAATTTTAGTCATTTTAGACACGCAAAAATGTGCCATTATGACTTGTTAAGGTCATTTTAATAAATATTCTCAAATCGACACACCTAATAACTGTTGGCTATCAGGTAGTTAGTTTCCTTTCATGCTATGTAACAATGTTGCCTGTATTGGTAGCAGTAAAACTTGTCCTAGGGAGTTTTCCCCAGGGCTTTCGCGCCTCCCTATGGGATGTCCCTAGGGTCCCATGGTATCAAATTATTGTCTTCTGTGAGGGATGTGCTTTTGAAGAACTGCTGGTTTACACTAGGTTTAGATCCGTGATAAAGTGTTTGTCTGGGATACACAAGACCCTGGGTTTGATTCCCAGCACTTCAAAATAGAGCAAGCAAAAAACCCTGCTGGCTCGTTCCGCTCAAGTTTGGTAAAGAAACTGACTCTTTGATGACAATTCCTGAAAACCAGGTAGTTTAATTTCTTTACTTGAGAGAGAGAGGCAGAGAGAGGGAGAATGGGCGCACCAGGGCCTCTAGCCACTGCAAATGAACTCCAGATGGCTGCACCCCCTTGTGCACCTGGCTTATGTGGGTCCTGGGGAATCGAACCTGGGTCCTTTGGCTTTACAGCCAAACGCCTTAACCACTAAGGCATCTCTCCAGCCCAAAACAGGTAGTTTTTGAGCCAGTAATTTAAATTACAGGTAGTAAACATAGAATCTCCTTCCCCAAAAGTGAAATCATCTGAAAATATGAAATGAAGAATTTGGTTTCATATAAATACATGATTTATTTTATTTTATTTTTGAGGTAGAGTCTCACAGGGAGTTCAAGGCCACCCTGAGACTCCATAGTGAATTCCAGGTCAGCCTGGGCTAGAGTGAGACCCTACCTTGAAAACAAACAAACAAAAAAAGCCTTCTGAGAAGGTCAAAAGCCTTAGGGAAAAAACTACAAAAAAGACAAAAAGAAACTTTAAGAAAAATAAAGTAGAGTGTTAAGGACAATACTGGATGTCAACCTTTGGTCTCCATGTGTGTACATACAATACGTGTGCACTTACATATACAAACACGCATACACACATACTACACACAAAAAAACCCGTTAGTAAAATTTTTTTTATAATTTTTTGTTTGTTTGTTTTGTTTTTCAAGGTAGTCTCAGGGTGGCCTTGACATCTGCCTCTGCCTCCTGAGTGCTGGGATCAAAGGCGTGTTTGAGAGAGAGAAAGAGGGAGGGAGGGAGGAAGGAGAGAGAGAGAGGCACACACATAGAGAATAGGCGAGCCAGGGCCTCTAAACACTACAAATATATTCCAGATGCATGCACCACTTTGTGCAGCTGGCTTTACGTGGGTACTGTGGACTTGAACCTGGGTCCTTTGGCTTTGCAGGCAAGTGTTCTAACCACTGAACCATCTCTCCAGCCCAGTAAAGTTTCTTTTAATACTTTTTTCTTTGGTGCTTTTATGTATGTTACATGTACTTGTGTACAAATATGTATGTATATATATAATCATTTTGTTTTGTTTTAATATATTTTATTAATTTATTTATTTGAGAGAGAGAAAGAGGCAGAGAGACAGAGAGAGGGAATGGCTGTACCAGGGCCTGCAGCCCCTGCAAAGAAACTCCAGATGCATGTGCCCCCTTGTGCATCTGGCTTTTATGGGTCCTGGAAAATCGAACCAGGATCCTTTGGCTTTGTAGGCAAACGCCTTAGACGCTGAGCCATCTCTCCAGCCCCAGGCATGCTTTTTTAACGTGGGTGCTGGGGACTAAACTCAGGTCCTCTTGTTTGCAGAGCAAAAGCTCTTACCCACTAAGCCATTGCCCCTGCCCCACGGACTAAATGAAGTCTTTACCTGTAAGCCATTCCAGAGACGCCAGAGGAGAATGAGTGGTGGGTGTTCCTTTAAATTTGCGCCCCTGCCCTTTCTACAGTGTTTTGGTTAGCCATGTCAATCCTACTAAGGGATTGAAAAATAAATGGCAAACACACACACACACACACACACACACACACACACACACACACACACAGAGTATACCTGCTGGCCTTGACCAGAAGGAGGGGTGATGGCAGTACCACACACAGTCATCTCTTTCTCTTTCTCCTCCCGCCCATATCTTCCTTGTTTCCCCTTTGTAAACGAACTCCAGAAGCCATGAGCCCCCTCGTGCATCGGGCTTATGTGAGTCCTGGGGAATCGAACCCGGGTCCTTTGGCTTTGCAGGCCAAGTGCCTTCACAGCTAAGCCATCTCTCCCGCCCCCTTGTCTCCCCTCTGTGCTCCCTCTGGGATGGTAAGTCCAGCGGAAGCAAACCGTCTTTCAGTGTGGTCCCAATTCATACCAAGTCGCATCCACCGTTAGTTCTTTGCTGGGCCGCCTCTATCCTCCCAGAAGGTGAAAGCTGGATGGTGAAAATAATAATAATAATGTAGCCGAAAGTGAGGGTGAAGTGACTCTTACCATTAAGTAGCTATCGCGTAGGGTTTGGGTGAGGGATTGTTCAGGGGGGAAGTGGGAGAATAACGTGGTAAGAGACAGGGAGAAGACATGATGGAGCCAGAGGAGGAAAACTAAGATAGATCTACCACTTGACATCGAGTTATTACTACAGGTAAGGTATAACCATACCAGCTTATAAAAATCAGCTACAGGGCTGGAGAGAGGGCTTAGCAGTTAAAGAGTAGCCCTAACCCAGGTTCAATCCCCAGGCCCCACATAAGCCAGATGCATGAGGGGGCACACACATCTGGAGTTTGTTTGCAGTGGCTGGAGGCCCTGGCGTACCCATTCTCCCTCTCTCTCTCTCTCTCTCTCTCTCTCTCTCTCTCTCCTTGCCTATTTCTGTATATCTCTTTCAAATAAACAAACAAATAAAATAAAATATTTTTAAAGATCAGCTAT
The DNA here is from genome assembly GCF_020740685.1 of Jaculus jaculus. NCBI lineage: Eukaryota > Metazoa > Chordata > Mammalia > Rodentia > Dipodidae > Jaculus > Jaculus jaculus. The sequence goes on from NC_059105.1 coordinate 162,404,823, forward strand.
AGCTGGGCATGATGGCGCCCACCTTTAATTCCAGCATCTGAGAGGCAGAGGTAGGAGGATCACTGTGAGTTCAAGGCCACTCTGAGACAACATAGTGAATTCCAGGTCAGCCTGAGCTCACGTGAGACCCTACCTCAGAAAACCAAAAAAAAAAAAAAAAAAAAAATCACCTACAAAAATAAGATGGCTTTTAACGGCCGGGCGTGGTGGCGCACGCCTTTAATCCCAGCACTCGGGAGGCAGAGGTAGGAGGATCGCCGTGAGTTCGAGGCCACCCTGAGACTACATAGTGAATTCCAGGTCAGCCTGAGCCAGAGTGAGACCCTGCCTTGAAAAACCAAAAAAAAAAAATAAGATGGCTTTTAAAGTATCTCCTTTCTCTTCTAGCCACTCTGACGGGTTTGGGGTCTCCCGTATCGGCTGCCATCTTGGACCAGAGAGGCCTACACTTACCTTGTGCATGGAGGCCTGGTGGGCTCGGCGTAAACCAGTGCCAAGAGTGCCTGGCTCCTAGTCCCAGCAGACATGGGCAAGCCCAAACTATCTTTTGTTTGTTTGTTTATTTTTTCAAGGTAGGGTCTCACTCTAGCTCAGGCTGACCTGGAATTCACTATGGAGTCTCAGGGTGGCCTCGAACTCATGGCGATCCTCCTACCTCTGCCTCCCAAGTGCTGGGATTAAAGGCGTGTGCCACCATGCCTGGCTCCAAATTATCTTTAAAAAAAAATTTTTTTTTTGATTTTTCGAAGTAGGGTCTCATTCTAGTCCAGGCTGACCTGGAATTCACTATGTAGTCTCAGGGTGGCCTCGAACTCACAGTGATCCACCTACCACTGCCTCCCAAGTGCTGGGGATTAAAGGTGTGTGTCACCACACCTGGCTCTTAAAAAATATTTTATTGGTTTATTTGCAAGCAGAGAGAGGCAGAGAGAGAGAGAGAGAGAGAGAGAATAAGCCCATCAGGGACTCTAGCTACTGCAACTCCAGATGCTTGCGCCACTTTGTGCATCTAACTTAACATGGGTACTAGGAATTCAAACCCAGGTCATTAAACTTTTTAGGCCCCCAAGTTTTCTCTTCCGTTCCATATCTGATATTTGAATATTAGCTACCCAGAATATATATCTGATAGAATTTTGTCAAAAAAAAATAAGCAAAAAGACAAAAAAAGGGAAAGTGGGCTGGAGAGATGGCTTAGCGGTTAAGGGCTTGCTTGTGAAGCCTGAGGACCCCGGTCGAGGCTCGATTCCCCAGGACCCACGTTAGCCAGATGCACAAGGGGGCGCACGCGTCTGGAGTTTGTTTGCAGTGGCTGGAAGCCCTGGCGTGCCCTTTCTCTCTCTCTCTCTCTCTCTCTCTATCTCTATCTGAATCTTTCTCTCTCTGTCACTCTCAAATAAATAAATAAAAATGAACAAAAAAAAATTTTTTTTAAGGGGAACGTGAGGGGAGGGAGGCATTACCATGGGATATTGTTTACAATCATGGACGTTAATAAAAAATAAGTTGATTTGGGCTGGAGAGATGGCTTAGCGGTTGAGCGCTTGCCTGTGAAGCCTAAGGACCTGGGTTCGAGGCTCGGTTCCCCAGGTCCCACATTAGCCAGATGCACAAGGGGGCGCACGCGTCTGGAGTTCGTTTGCAGAGGCTGGAAGCCCTGGCGCCCCCATTCTCTCTCTCCCCCTCTATCTGTCTTTCTCTTTGTGTCTGTTGCTCTCAAATAAATAAATTAATTAATTAATTTTAAAAAAATTAGTTGATTTAAAAAGAAACATAAAGCAGGCTGGAGAGACGGCTTAGCGGTTAAGCCCTTGCCTGTGAAGCCTAAGGACCCCGGTTCGAGGCTCGGTTCCCCAGGTCCCACGTTAGCCAGATGCACAAGGGGGCGCACGCGTCTGGAGTTCGTTTGCAGAGGCTGGAGGCCCTGGCGCGCCCATTCTCACTGCCTCTTTCCCTCTCTGTCGCTCTCAAATAAATAAATAAAAATAAATAAAAAAATTAAACACACACACAAAAAAAAAACCACTAGCAACTATGTACTGGTTGCCTAACCAGGCAAAGAAGTGGAGACTCCCCTTCAGTGCCTACGGAGGAGGCGCAGGATGGGACCCAGGCAGAAGGAAGTGCATGACAGCCATGTCCTTTTTCCTTCTCAGCCACAGAAGAGCCTCCAGAGAAGCAGGCACTGTCACCAGCCCATATTAACATAGTGACACTAGCTGTTGCCGTCCCAGTGGTCTTTGGAATCCTGATCTACAGTGAGTACCAACCATCTTTCTATCATCAAGAGCAATTTCTAGAAGCCCAGACTCTATCAGTAGGTTTCAGCACTTTTTGGTTTTCTTGCCATTGTCAGCCCATTTTCTTTCCATGTTTGCCACCAGTCTGGCAACTTCAGTTTCTTCTTTACTTTTCAGCAAAGTTCTGGCCATTCACTGTGCGAACTTTCCTTGGATTCCTCCTCTAAGTCTGGTATGCTCCTAGGCGCTGTAGTTATAAAGACGAGATGTCAGTGCCATTAGATGCATCTGAAGGGCTGGGGAGATGGGTCAGTAGTTAAAGACACTTGCTTGAAAAGCCTGCTGGCCTGGATTTAATTCCCAAGCCATCCACATAAGCTGGACACACACCAAAAAAAAAAGTACAGCAAGTATTTCTCTACAGTGGCAAGAGTTCCTGGCGTGCCCGTATGCATGCATGCGCGTGCGCGCGCACACAAACACACACACACACACACACACACACACACATACATAAATTTAAAAAGCCAGCCTGGATTACACTGTGAAATGTAAACAAATGAATTTTAATTTATTTTTTTTTCCTTTTGCTAACCTTCTATTTTCTTGAGACACAAGGACTGGTAACTATCTTGAAAATATCTCTGATACAGATACTTAAGTCTTTGATTTGGACTTAGAGGGAAGGTAAAATGACAAGGTTTAGGGGACAAATATCCTGCTTAGGAGATCAAGGAATACTAATGGAACAGCTAAGCTACATAGTTTCAAGTGGTTTTACCAATTTTCAGTTGTTCAGAACACATTTCTTTTTTTTATAGTTTTATTTTTATTTGTTTATTTGAGAGAAAGAGAGAATGGGCATGCCAGGGCCTCCAGCCACTGCAAACAAACTCCAGACGCATGTGCCCCCTTGTGCATCTGGCTTATGTGGATCCTGGAGAATTGAACCAAGGTCTTTGGCTTTGCCAGCAAATGCCTTTACCTCTAAGCCATCTCTCCAGCTCAGAACCCATTTCTGAATGAAAGGCATAATGGTTGTTGATGAGATGTCTAGGATATCTTACGTTAGGGGTCTAAATTTTGGACCTCAGACATTTAATTTCTATAATTAACTAAAGAGAAAATTCTAGGTCAGAGCTATGGCCATAGTCACCAGGAAGGGTTACCAGCTCTTCTTAAAGCGATCACATACACTGCACAAATAAAATTAGAAGACCCAAATCTGCTGAATTTATAATCTTTGGCATACAACAAAAAGGGTCAAAGCTCATAGGAATCCCAAGACTCTAAGCAACTCACCTCAGGAGCAGGAAGAAGGAGCTGGTGTTCTGGGCTGTTTTGTTTTGTTTTGTTTTTAGTCTCATTATCTAGAGGAGAGTTGTTGACATTTTGGGGCCAGGTGATTCTTCTCCACAGTGTGTTGTAGGATGTTTATAAGAGGCAGCTTCCTGAACTCCTTGTGACAAACAGAAACTGTTTTCCAAGTATCACCAAATGTCCCTGGGGTGGAAGGCTTTTGGAAATTTTCCTCATATAAGAACCATGCTCAGAGCCGGGTGTGGTGGCACACACCTTTAATCCTAGCACCCGGGAGGCAGAGATAGGAGGATCATCGTGAGTTTGAGACCACCCTGAGACTCCATAGTGAATCCCAGGTCAGCCTGGGACAGAGTGAGACCCTACATCAAAAACAAAAACAAAACAAACAAACAAAAAAAACTATGAAGCCTAAGGACCACGGTTCAAGGTTCAATTCCTCAGTACCCATGTAAGCTAGATGCACAAGGTGGCTCATGCGTCTGGAGTTCGTTTGCAGTGGCTGGAGGCCCTGATGTGCCCATTCTCTCTCTGCCTCTTTCTCTGCCTGTCGCTCTCAAATAAATAAATAAAAATAAGCAACAACAACAACCAAAATTATGCTCAGCCAAGCATGGTGGAACACACCTTTAATCCCAGCACTCAGGAGATAGAGATAGGAAGATCGCCATAAATTTGAAGCCACCTTAAGTCTACATAGTGATAATTCCAGGTCAGTCTGGGTTAGAATGAGACCTTACCTCAAAAAAAAAAAACAAAAACAAAAACCACAAAACACTCTAGGTTTAAGACAGTATTAAAGCTTGCTGAGGGCTAAGCCAGGCGTGGTGGCGCACGCCTTTAATCCCAGCACTCAGGAGGCAGAGGTAGGAGGATCGCCATGAGTTCAAGGCCACCCTGAGTCTACATAGTGATTTCCAGGTCAGCTTGGACCAAAATGAGACCCTACCTTGAAAAAAAAAAAAAAAAAGCTTGCTGAGGGCTGGAGAGATGGCTCAGTAGTTTAAGGCATTTGCCTGCAAAGCCAAAGGGCCTAGGTTCAATTCCCTCAGGACCCACATAAGCCAAATGCACTGGAGTTCGTTTGCACTGGCTGGAGGTTCTGGTGCGCCCATTATCTACTCTCTATCTCAAATAACTAAATAAAAATAAGCAACTTGCTCAAATAGATGGACATGATTTAAGGACACTCACCTATCATTTTTTTATTGTGTACGTTTGTGTCCAAGTATTTATCAGAAGGTGGAGAATGAATAGGCCAAGAGTGGAAATGGGAATGGCGCCCAGAATCTACACAGGACCTGCAGACCCATCAGGCTGAAGAGAATGTCTGAAGGTGGGCTTCTTCTTTTCTACCCGTGTCAGGCCCATGGGCTCGTGTACGTCTGTGAGGCACAGCTTTTCACCTTCTCAAACCGTTCTGATTCTTCCAGATACAGGGTGCTTGGCATGCATGCCTCTCCTTCTCCCTGCACGCCGCTTGCCTGCCGCTGCCTCTTCCTTTGCTTTACTGTTCTGTGATCTTGAAATGCTCCCCTCTTGTCAGCCAATTCAGCATCTTTCATTTTAGAAGACTGATCTAGCCGGGCAGGGTAGCTCACGCCTTTAATCCCAGCACTTGGGAGGCAGAGGTAGGAGGATCACCTTGAGTTCAAGGCCAGCCTGGGATTACAGAGTGAGTTCCAGGTAAGCTTGGGCTAGACTGAGATCCTACCTTGAAAAAACCAAAATTAATCAATTTTTTTCTCAATTTTTATTAACACTTTCCATGATTATAAAAAATATCCCATGGTAATAACCCCTCCCCTCCCCACTTTCCCCTTTGAAATTCCATTCTCCATCATATCCCCTCCCCACCTCAATCATTCTACTTACATATATACAATACCAACAATTAATCAATTTTTTTTGATGTGTAAAAATATTTTTATTTATCTAGAGAGACATATATATATAGTTATATTATATATATAGTATAAATGTATATTTAATATTATATATATGTATATATGGAGAGAGAGAACAATTAATCAATTTTTTAAAAGCGACTGATCTAAACACTCAGGAGGTTGAGATGGGAGGATCTCCATGAGTTTGAGGCCAGCTTGGGTCTAAGAATGAGTTCGAGGCCAGCCTGGGTCTAAGAATGAGTTCGAGGTCAGCCTGCGCTCAAGTGCGACACAATCTGTGATCCCAGCGGCCTGTGGGAGGCAGATACAGGAGCGTTGGCAGGCAGCTCACAGGCTAGCTATCTTTTAATTATTTATTTATTTATTTATTTGAGAGCGACAGACACAGAGAGAAAGACAGATAGAGGGAGAGAGAGGGAATGGGCGCGCCAGGGCTTCCAGCCTCTGCAAACGAACTCCAGATGCGTGCGCCCCCTTGTGCATCTGGCTAACGTGGGACCTGGGGAACCGAGCCTCGAACCGGGGTCCTTAGGCTTCACAGGCAAGCGCTTAACCGCTAAGCCATCTCTCCAGCCCGAGGGCTAGCTGTCTTGGTGAATGTGGCAGCAAACACGAAGGGACTGTGCTTCAAACAAGGTAAAAGGCGAAGACCCACAACTGAGGTTGTCCTCTGATCTCCACACGCACACTGTGGCACGCATGTGCCCACACTCACACTCATAAGCATGCGTGTGCACACACATACACATCGAAAACGATCTGTATGCGTGAGATATTTCTATCCCATTCTAGGAGACAGAAAAATGAGGCTCACAAAGGTTGAGTGATTCGGCTGAGCTCATTGTATTACTTAGTTTGTCACTGCAGTGACAAACTTGACTGAACAGACGGGGGTTGGCCTGGGGAGATGGCTCAAGGGGTCACAGGGCTTGCAATGCAAGCATGAGGGCTTGATGCACCCTGAGTTCAGTCTCTAGTACCCAAGTAAAAACTGGGTGTGACCATGTGTACCTGTAACCCCAGTTCTATAGAGGGCAGAAACTGGAGAGTTACTGGGACTGACTGGTAAGCCAGTCTGCCTGAAAACAGTGCTCCAGGTTAAGTGAGAAACTTCTGATGCAGGAGTTTTGCGTTTCTTGTAGGCCAATGCACTGATAATTTGGGGATCTTTGTTCCATGAATTCAATGAAATCCATGGGCAGGGCATGGTGGCACACACCTTTAATCCTAGCACTCAGGAGGCAGAGGTAGGAGGATTACTGTGAGTTCGAGGCCACCCTGAGGCTACATAGTGAATTGCAGCTCTGCTTGGGGGTAGAGCAAGACCCTAATGAAAGAAAGAAAAAGAAAGAAAGAAGGGAAGGAAGGGAGGAATGGGAAAGAAAAGGAAAAACAGAAAGAAAGAGAGAGAGAGGGAGAGAGAGAGAGAGAGAAAGGACGGAAGGAAGGAAGGAAGGAAGGAAGGAAGGAAGGAAGGAAGGAAGGAAGGAAAGAAGGAGAAAGAAAGAAATCTGCAGACCAAAGGATAAGGTTCAGAAAGACTTTATTATAGCATAAAGCTTTAGGACGAAGAGAAAGGGCGCTTAAGCCCAGAACATAAGGAAGCAAGGTGAAGCTCTTGCTCAGGGAGGCAAGAGGGCGTTTGAGAAGATCTGTTTTTGTTTTTAAGTTTGTATGTATTTATTTGAGAGAGAGAAAGAGGAAGAAGCAGATAGAGAGGGAGAGAATGGGCATGCTGGGGCTTTTAGCCACTGCAAAAGAGCTCCAGACACATGCGCCACCACGTGCATCTGGCTTTTGTGAGTCCTTAGGCTTTGCGGGCAAGTGCCTTAACCACTAAGCCATCTGTCCAGCCCACGATCTGGGTTTTGTATAGGGATTGAGTGGCTATGTGAGGAAGACCAGGAATGTAGGTTGCTATGGACACAGAGCAGACTTTACAGCTTTCCCAGTAATCTTAGGTAAGAATCAAGGTTTCTGTCCTCTAGGAAGGGCCAAGACTCAATCCAGAAATCTTCCCAGGAAGGTGTAACACGCAGGTTTCTGGAGTGACATTTCCTGCTTTTAGGCAAGGAAGACAAAACACTCACATTTGGGGTTCTGTTACCCTGACTCCCTAGCCAACTTGTCTGCTAACACCTCATCGCAAAGAAGTAAAAGGCAGAAGAGGACATGCAACGCTGTCCTCTGCACGTATGGGGGGGTACGGACATCTGCACACACATGTGGGGTGCACACATACCATACGCATACACACCCACAGAGAGCGTGGTCGTAAGTTCACGGCTCCAGCAGATGGTTTCTTGGCTCCACCACCGTGGCCTGTGGGGACACAGAGCTGCTCACCCCGCGCCCGTTGACAAGCACAGAAAAGAGGATGGGGCACAGGATAAGACAGGGCAGGACTCTGGGGGACCTACTTCCTCCAGTTAGCCACCCCCCCTCCTCCTTTGCACCATCTCCCAGCAATGCCACCATAGAATGAAAAGATCAAAGCCCCTTAGCTGGCACCAGGCCTTTAATCACTCAGGGGTGCTTTGGGGGACCATTTCATAACGGGAGGAAGTCACACAGACGAGGGGTCAGTCCAGAACCAACAGGTGGACCGCTGCTGCTCTGGGGCAGCCCGTCCTGTTCCCCCCAAAGCAACACAGTACTTCTCAGAGGGGCTTCCCGAATGCTCCCCACTTCGGCTCTATCACTACGAAGCATTAACTCTCTCAAGTCTGCTGCTGCAAGCGAAGCTGTGACTCCAGCCTTGAACGCAAAGCCTCCCGGACCACTTTCCGGCGTTCAAACAGGCCCACCTCTGAACTGCCGTTTAGTTTGGTATATCACATGCCACCCGGAGTTCAGTTTCATGGGCCCTGGTATCGCATCACTCACCAAACCCTAGGCTTGCTGAGAAAAGCAACCAAGTCTTTACCCGTGGCCCCCTGCCCACCACCACCACCACCCAGAAGAGTGCCAGCACATGCCTGGGGCAAGCGAGTACTGAAGTTAAGTATTTGGTCAGCATTTACTACATTTTGCGCAGTAGAAGCTACAAAGGACGTGGTGGTGCACGCCTTTCATTCCAGCATTTGGATCAGTTGAGTTTGAGGCCAGCCTGGGATACAGAGTGAATTCCAGATCACCCTGGGCTACAGACCCCGTTTCAAAAAAAAAAAAAAAGTTACATCAGAGCTGGAGAGCTGCTCAGCAGTTAAGGTGCTTTGCCCGTAAAGCCTAATGACCTAGGTTCAATTTCCCAGTACCCATATAAAGCCAGATGCACAGAGTAGCATATGCATCTGGAGTTCGTTGGCAGTGGCTAGGGGACCTGGCGTGCCCGTTCCCTCTTTGCAAATAAAAATACTTTTTAAAAAGTTACATTAAGCCGGGCGTGGTGGCGCACGCCTTTAATCCCAGCACTCGGGAGGCAGAGGTAGGAGGATCGCTGTGAGTTCGAGGCCACCCTGAGACTCCATAGTGAATTCCAGGTCAGCCTGGGCTAGAGTGAGACCCTACCTCAAAAAACAAACAAACAAAAAAAGGTACATTAATTCTCATATCTCTGAAAACTGGGAGCTCCCTTCATATTACTTAGGATCAAGATTATCATGTACAATGTTACCTCAAGTTAGCAATACACTTGGCCTTGAGATTTAGAATATACAGAATTGGGGGCTGGAGAGATGGCTTAGTGGTTAAGCTCTTGCCTGTGAAGCCTAAGGACCCTGGTTTGAGACTTAATTCCCCAGGGCCCAAATAATCCAGATGCGCAAGGTGGAGCATGTATCTGGACTTTGTTTGTAGTGGCTGGAAGCCCTGGTGTGCTCATTCATTCTCTCGCTTTCTGCTTCTGCCAGGCTCCTTCCCAGTGGGCAGGTAGTGCTGAGGAGGGACCAGGCCCGCTGGTTCCTCCCAAGGGATTGAGGAGATGGATGAGCACTGGATGACTCAGAACCTCTCCTATTCACCAGAGAAAAACCACACTGAGTCAGGAGTCTTGTGGAAGCAGGAATTCATAGGAACTCGCTTTATTGTTATAAGCAGTTGCCTATATCATGTTGGGGACAAAGGCGGGGAATTTAGGATGGGGGGAGGTAAGGGCCAATAGTAAACTGTGACTATTGAGATGGTAAATACAATTGCCACGCGGAGGTGGCAGGCCGGAAGCCATTAGGCGTCTTGCTGAGTCCTAGCTGGCCAGAGACAAGTCGCCAAACTTTAGCTAGACTCAGGAAGTTCCACTAAGCCTCATGCCCGGGCCTCTCAAGGCCCAACATGTTTCTTTCTCTGCGACTCTCAAATAAATTAATTAATCTTAAATATATATATATATATACATATACATACATACACACACATACATACGTATGGACAGAATTGGGCCAGGCATTGTGGCACATGCCTTTAATCCTAGCACTTAGGAGGCAGAGGTAGAAGGATCACTGTGAGTTTGAAGCCAGCCTGGAACTAACAGAGAGAGTTCCAGATCAGCCTGGGCTCCAGTAAAACCCTACCTGGAGAAAATAAGCAAACTAAATATATAGCTAGAGAGCTGGCTCAGTGGGTAAGAGTACTTGGCACAAGCAGGAAGGCCCAAGAGGACCTGAGACCACCTGAGTTCAATTCCCCAGGACCTATGTAGACAGCTGGGCATGGCCACGCACACATACCACCCCAGTCCTGTGGAGAGTGGAGAGCAGAAAACCACTGGTACTCAAGAAAAGGGCAGCTCCATGTTCACAAAAGACTCCATCTCAATGAAATACCCGGATGAGTGACAGAGGAAGGTCTCCTGATGTTCAGCTCTGTACCTGCAGACAGAGCACATCTGCACACCCACGTGCATGCACACCCACACACATACAACACACCACAGTACAGTCAAAGATAAAATACTTACGAATATAGGGCTGGAGAGATGGCTTAGTGGTTAAGCGCTTGCCTGTGAAGCCTAAGGAACCGGTTCGAGGCTCGGTTCCCCAGGTCCCACGTTAGCCAGATGCACAAGGGGGCGCACGCGTCTGGAGTTCGTTTGCAGAGGCTGGAAGCCCTGGCGCGCCCATTCTCTCTCTCTCCCTCTATCTGTCTTTCTCCCTGTGTCTGTCACTCTCAAATAAATAAATAAAAAATGAACAAAAAAATTTAAAAATATTTACGAATATATAATTGTAATGTTTCCTCTTTCAAATGTAGGGCTTGAGCTATTCATTGATTTATTTTATTTCCTCAGGTTCTACATCTACATTTGCAACTGCCTTCTCAGATGTCTAGGACTACCCTGCCCCGGCCTGCAAATGTGTTCTCTAGGAGGAGCCTTGTTGCAGTCAGGTTCACATTGTTGGCAGAAATCACCTGACCAAGAGCAGCTTGTGGGGGAGAAAGGGGTTTATTTTGGCTTACAGACTTGAGGGGGAAGCTCCATGATGGCAGGAGAAAATGATGACATGAGCAGAGGGTGGACATCACCTCCTGGCCAAGGTGGACAATAGTAACAGGAGAGTGTGACAAACACTGGCAAGAGGAAGCTGACTATAACACCCATAAGCCCGCCCCCAACAATACACCGCCTCCAGGAGGATTCAATTCCTGAAATGCCATCAGCTGGGAACCTAGCATTCAGAACACAGGTTTATGGGGGACACCTGAATCAAACCACCACATTCCACCCCAGGCCCCCAAAACTGATAACCATACATGATGTAAAATATAATGCATTCAGCCCAACTTTAAAAGTTCCTATAGTTTTTATCAATCCCAATGATGTTCAAACATCCCCATTGTCCAAGATCTTTTAACTGAGCCGAAATGCCAAAAAACCCATAATGGCACAGAATAAACACAATGCAAAAGATGGCATTGGACATAGTAAAGAAATATGCAACCAGAACAAGATTTAAATAGGGCAAATATCAAATATCAAACTCTGTAGCTCCAAGTCCAACAACTCTAGTCAGTGACAAATCTCCAAGTCCCATAATTCTAACCAATGACAAGTCTCTGGCATTCCATTCTGCCCCTCCAGCTAGGCTACTCAAGTCCTTGAAAACTTCATCCAGTGCTGGCAGTTCTCTTGGGCAACCATCTCATAGTCCTGGCCTCTCCATTGGGTCTCTGCAACCCATGATTATGTCCATGGCTCCACTGGGCTCAATGCAGGTAATTCAAGAAGCCTGCTTTACACTACCCATAGCCATTTCCAAAACACAAAACCATGTTGTGAATTCAATGACCCTCTCTTTCCTATATTCCTTATACTCCATAAAAGCAGGTGGGATGCCAATTTGTTGATCCAGAGGGGAAAAGGCAGACTTTGAAGAACAGGACACTCCTTTCAGCATTCAGATCCCTTCAAAAGATTGCATTCTTCCTGTTGTCCCAGTACAGATCATTTGGCCCAAGCTCAATGGTTGTAATTTCTCAAACAGCTGCAGCTGAAGGGGCAGAATTTTCATCCCAAAGATTTCAGGTCTGCCATATCCCTCTGCTCACACCAGTCTGTTTCTCCGCAATGCAACCCTGCACAAGTTCTCAGGACACAGGCATAACAGCGAGCCTCTGACACAAAGTGCTTCTAGCCCAGTCCAGGTAAAGCTGTTTCTCACCCTCATAAACTAAACCTCACAGTCCATTACTACATTCAGGTCTTTCAACTCTGACCATAATAGTCCATCAAGCTGTATACTTAGAGCACTGCAAGGCATTTCTTAGGCCAAGGTTTTGAATCCTTCCACGTTCTTCTTGAAAATCAGTTACAAAAGGCAAAAAGCCACACAGTCAGGTTTCCAGCAGTAATGACCCCACTCAGTGCCAATTTTACTGTTGGAGTCAGGTTCACATTACTGGCAGGAAACACCTGACCAAGAGCAGCCTGTGGGAAAAGGGGGTTTATTTTGGCTTACAGACTTAAGGGGGAAGCTCCATGATGGCAGGAGAAAACAATGGCATGGGCAGGCGGTGGGGACATCACCTCCTGACCAACATCAGGTAGACAACAGCAACAGGAGAGTGTGCCAAACACTGGCAACAGGAAGCTGGCTATAACACCCATAAGCCTGCCCCCAATACTACACTGCCTCCAGTAGGATCCAATTCCCAAATTGCCATCAGCTGGAGACCAAGCATTCAGAACACAAAGTTTATGGGGAACACTTGAATCAAACCACCACATTCCTCTTCTGTGGTCATGAAGAATCAAGAGGAGTGTGATGAGCTCCACAGTAGTTCTGGTGGCCTCCATACAGAAGACTGTTTGGAAGGGACATTACAGAACACTAGCTTTTGATTTTTGTAGGTTTTTTTTCTCTTTTATTTTTTTTTTTGGTGGGGGGGATCTTACTCTGTAGACCAGGATGCTCAACTCATGACGTAGCCCAGTCTAGCCTCAGACTTGGAGCAATCCTCCTGATTCAGCTTCCCATGAGCTGGGATTGCAGGGGGTAAGCCACCACTCCTGGTAGAACACTAGTCTTTTCCATGACAAGGGCACGGAGGCTCAGGGAGGGGACCTGAATGGTGTAGGCCAGTCAGAACCAGTTTCCTGGCTCTGGCACCTTCATTCATTTGATCTTCAGCTCTGACCTTAGCTACATGGCAGTTAAAGTCTTCTAGAGTTCCTGATGTTAGGTGGGTCTTGGACAGTTAACTCAGTGGTATAGTGTTTGCTTAGTTAGCACTTCTGCAGCCTTGGGTTTGATAGAAAAAACTTTAAAAGGGCCCAGTATAACTTGTGTATGAACCTCTATATCGGTGTAATGGAAACATTGGTGTTCAGCTAGTATTTTTCATTGCATTTGCCTTTCTGTCCCTCTACTTCCTTATGAGGTTCATGAGAAAATTATACAAAACGATTTGTTGTGACATGCAGGATGAATGCAGGCCTTGCATCCCTCAAAGCAAAGGTCAAGCTGCAGGCGTTTACAGATCCACACTCTACTAGTTCATATTGGACTGGCAGTCTCTTTATATGGCTTTAGGCCAGTCTCTTCTCGTTTGAAATAGTTATGAGAGAGTTCTCAATGAGATAGTTTACTAAGCAGTGAGAAATCACTTTAGGTAACAGTCTTCTGTAGGGTTCCCTGAGACCCAGAAGTACCTTTTGCTCCTTGTGACTGACGGATCCCTCTGACATCAGTGAATTGAAAAGTAAGATGTTAAGTCGGGCCATGGTGATGTATGCATGGAATCCCAGCATTCCAGAGGCTCACGCAGGAGAATCTTGAGTTCCAGGCCAGCCTGACTACACAGCAGGATGCTGTCTAACCCAGATTCCTTTCTTTGTCCAAAGAAAGAGAAGCAAGAAGTAGTGGTGTTCCTTATGTTACCCAACTGCTCCTTTTCAAACTGTCCTCTGTAACTCACTGGACCAGGAATGGGCCCAGCCATTTTAGGCTGGAGCAGTTGGTCTCATGTGAAAATGTGGAACTGGATGGTAAAAGATGACATTTCTCAACTGTGGCTAGATGTTTGCTTTTGATGGCCCTAACAGCTTCTGTTATACAGCCTGAGAACACAGGTCCATTTTTATATGGGTGCTCTCAGAACCAAGGCACTAAATAAAAAAATAGAAGCAGTGGACTAATAAGAACTTGAAACAAACACCAAAACCAACCAACTAGGAGCATTTAAGATTCATAATGCTGCCAGGCGTGATTGTGCACACCTTTAATCCCAGCACTCAGGAGGCAGAGGTAGGAGGATCACCATGACTTTGAGGCCACCCTGAGATTACATAGTGAATTCCTGGTCGGCCTGAGCTAGAGTGAGACCCTTACCTTGGGGACCAGAAAAAAAAGTATGTGGTAGAATCTTAAGATTAGCAATCCTTAGAGTGATCAAAAGGAGACCTCAAGATTTTAGCCACCAAAAATTACCTAACTTGGGCCAAGTGTGGTGGTGCACGCCTTTAATCCCAGCACTGGGGAGGGGGAGGTATGAGGATCGCCATGAGTTCAAGGCCACCCTGAGACTACATAGTGAATTCCAGGTCAGCCTGTGCTACAGTGAGACCCAACCTTGAAAAACCAAAAAAAAAAAAAAAAACTTAATCAACTCAAGTATATTAACTTATTACATTTGATAAATGTGTTATTTAGTTACACTTTGCTTTTATTATTCAGATACTCTTGTGACATAAATAAAATTATTTTAAAAGCAACTTTCTAGTTGTATACTTTAAAAAGATTTTTGTGTACTTATTTGAGAAACAGAGAACGAATGGGGCACCAGGGCCTCTAGCCACTGCAAAGAAACTCCAGATGCATGTACCACCTTGTGCATCTGGCTTACAAGGGTACTGGGGAATTGAACGTGGGACCTTAGGCTTTACAGGCAAGCACCTTAACAGCCAAGCCATCTCTCCAGCCCCTAGGTGTATACATTAATGTGTGAATAAAACAATGAGCAGAATAGCTAGTTAACAATTTTTCAGAAGTTATTAGAGCAATTATGAAAAACATGACTTATATGGTAGTAATACAGACTTCACAGTGTCAATGTACTGGTGATTGGTGGCAGAGATCTTCATATTTTTTTTCAAGGTAGGGTCTCACTCTAGCCCAGGCTGACGTGGAATTCACTATGTAGTTCCAGGGTGGCCTTGAACTCACAGTGGTCTTCCAACCTCTGCCTCCTGGGTGCTGGGGTTAAAGGCGTGCGCCACCACGCCCGGCCTGGCTTTCATATTCTTATAGCTACAAATATCATGTAAACATTTTACTAAATAATTTTGCTAACCCCCCCTCCCCCCGCCCAATCTCACAGTTTTGTGACTCCAAAAGTGGCAAATTCGGGCCTGGAGAGATGGATTAACGGTTAAGGCACTTGCCTGCAAAGCCAAAAGAACCAGGTTTGACTCCCCAGTACCCACATAAGCCAGATGCACAAGGCGGCAGATGTATCTGGAGTTCATTAGCAGTGGCTGAAGGCCATGGCACACCCATTCTCTCTCTCCCCCTGCCTATTTCTATCTCTCAAATAAAGAAAAATTACATACATACACACACACATATATATACATATGTTTTTCAAGCGGCATTTCTTCTAGGCAGCAATTATCCCAGCAGTGGACACCAGAGTGAATCCGCTTCCATTCTAACAACCTGCCTGATGTCAGGTCACACAGAGTAAAGGCTCAGGCCCTTACAACTGCCCTCCCCGTGGGTGCCAACCTTGAGGCCCACTTTATTTTATGTCTATCTGGCTACAACTCAAGTTTTGACCCCTTCCTTGGTAATGAATTTGCTGGAGTTCACAGAATTCAAAGGAACATACTGGTTTTTTGCAAGACATTCCACAGAATACAATAGGCAAAGTGCAGGGAAAGAGTGTGGGGACTCCAGCCCTGACCGGGCTGCTGCATTCCAGGGCCTCATGAGGCCGTCCAGCTTTCCACACAGTCCTTTTGGGTTTCCGTGGAAGCTTCTTGCATTCCACAGTCAAATCTTTGGTAACTGGTAGGCCACTCAACCTTCAGTTCCCCTCTCTAACCAGCAGTTTTGGAAGGGGACTAAAAATGATTATCCTTTCTCTTGCTTTGAATTTTTTAAATTTTTGTTTATTTGCAAGCAAAGATAGACAGAATGGGCACACCAGGGCCTGTAGCCACTGCAAATGAACTCCGGACACATGTGCCCCTTGTGCATCCAGCTTATGTGGGTCCTGGGGAATCAAACCTGGGTCCTTTGGTTTCACAGGCAAATGCCTTAACCACTAAGCGATCTCTCCAGCCCTGTTTTATTGTATTTATTTATTTGCAAACAGAAAGAGAGAGATAGAAGAGAGGCAGACACAGAGAGAATGGGCACACCAGGGCCTCCACCCACTGCAAATGAACTCCAGATGCATGTGCCCCTTGTGCATCTGGCTTATGAGGGTCTTGGAGAATCAAACCTGGACCCTTTGCTTTTATAGGCCTTAGCCGCTAAGCCATTTTTCCAGCCCTGCTTTGATCTTAAAAAAAAAAAAAAAAAAAATTATTCATTTGACAGAAAGAGGGAGAGAAAGAAAAAGTGTGTGTCATGGCCTCTAGCCACTGCAAATGAACTCCAGACACATGCGTGTGTCCTGGGGAATCGAACCTGGGTCCTTTGGCTTTGCAGGCAAATGCCTTAACCGCTGAGCCATCCCTGCAGTCCTGCTTTGATCTTTTGTGTGAGCAGCCCTCGGCTCGGGGGAGAGCCAGCCATAGCACAAGTCACCTGCACACAGACACTACCACTTGGGAGGTTTCAAGGATTCTAGCGGCTGTATATCAGGGATGAAGACCAAATATACTTTTGAGGGGCTGGAAAGATGGCTCAGCAGAGTAGAGAAGTCCAAATTAAAATACTAGCAGCTGGGTGTGGTGGCCCAAGCCTTTAATCCCAGCACCCGGGAGGCAGAGGTAGGAGGATCGCAGTGAGAACTGCACAGTTATTCCGGTCTTTTGTTTCCTTCTGCCTACTGTGGGAATCTTCAGAACGGCTTCCCTCTTGGCAGCGAGCTCCTCAGTGTAGCTCCTGTACACCACAGCACAGACATGTAGGTTAGCCCCCCAGAGAGAGGACTTCTCTCATAGTGCTGACCTATTTCTTTTTGGTTACACTGTATTTTATTTCAAACAACACAGTAATTGCGGCTGATTCTCATTAAAACAAACTAAACATTACTATACAGTCGGGCCCACACCCAGGGACAGGGTCTAAGGGTACAGGGCATCACGGCCTCTGCCCTGTTCCTTCCTCTCTGCTCTCCTGCCAGTGATAGTGAAGGAACACAAGAGGACACTTAAAGACTGAGGGACAAACAAGCTACCTGGAGGCTTCAACTTTAATCTCTCTTGAATTTTTAATTAATTTTGAAAGAGAGAGAGAAAGAACCAAAGAGAGAAAGAATGGGTGTGCCAGGACCTTTAGCAACTGCAAGATGTGTGTGCTACCCTGTACATCTGGGTTCTGGGGAACTGAACCTGGGTCCTTTGGCTTTGCTGGCAAGCATCTTAACTGCTAAGCCATCTCTCCAGCCATCTACTTTTGGGAAGTGTTTTACTTCCTTCTATAAAATCCAAAAAGGCAAAGACATATAAGCTATAAATAGATTAGCAGACCAACCCATATTCAAGGATAATGAATATGATGGAGAATGGAATTTCAAAGGGGAAAGTATGGGGGTGGGGAGGGAGGGAATTACCATGGGATATATTTTATAATCATGTAAAATGTTAATAAAAATTAAAAAAAAAAAAAAAAGAAAAGAAAGAAAGGACTTAGGATAGTACACTGAGAAAGATTTTCAGACAAAGACACTTGTATGAATGTATCATAAATGTAAATGGTGATATTTTCCTTTCAAAATTATAATATGTTTTGTTAAAAAATATTCCTGTTTTATAATCAGAGCCCAAAGTACTAAATATTACACCATGGAGCCATTTCGAATTGCTTCATAATCCAAAATGTTAGGGTCTGCAGAAATGACTTAGCAGTTAAGGCACTTGCCTGCAAAGCCAAAGGACCCCAAATTCAATTCCCAGGACCCACATACACCAGATGCACAAGGTGGTGCATGCGTACACATCTAGAGTTCGTCTGCTGTGGCTGGAGGCCCTGGCATGCCCATTCTCTCTCTTTCTCTCTCTCTCACTCTCACTCTCACTCTCTCTATCTATCTATCTCAAATAAATAAATAAATTTTTCAAAAAAATAAAATAAAATAAAATCCAAAAAGGCAAAGACATATAAGCTATAAATAGATTAGCAGACCAACAGAGATGTAAGTACATATTCAAGGATAATGAATATGATGGAGAATGGAATTTCAAAGGGGAAAGTGTGGGGGCGGGAGGGAGGGAATTACCATGGGATATTTTTTTATAATCATGGAAAATGCTAATAAAAATTAAATAAATAAATAAATAAATAAATAATAGGGCTGGGGGAAAAAAAAGGATAATGAAACGTAGACAGTTCTTCTTGGCTATTTGGCTTTCTGTCCTTCCTTGACCTCTGAGTAGCTGAGGTTACAGGTGTGGGACACCATACGCATATCCCATGGTAATTCCCTCCCTCCCGCCCCCACACTTTCCCCTTTGAAATTCCATTCTCCATCATATTCATTATCCTTGAATATGTACTTACATCTCTGTTGGTCTGCTAATCTATTTATAGCTTATATGTCTTTGCCTTTTTGGATTTTATTTTATTTTATTTTTTTGAAAAATTACAAAATTCCCCATTCTTGATTTTTTTTTTTTAAATTTTTATTTATTTACTTGGTTTTTCAAGGTAAAATCCACTCTGGTCCAGGCTGACCTGGAATTCACTATGTAGTCTCAGGGTGGCCTTGAACTCATGACAATCCTCCTACTTCTGCCTCCTGAGTGCTGGAATTAAAGGTGTGTACCAACACACCCACCCCCATTCTTGATTTCTTTAAAGGTAGGAGCAAGTCACCACCATCACATGTGTGAGAACTCGTATCTATCAGAGGCTGACAGAGGCCTGGCTTTGGCAATGCCAGATACATGGCTCCCTGTAGCACTCTGAGTTTGAAGGTCAAGCATGTTCAGTCCTTGTTTTGCTCAGCTGATGATGAAGGGTTTCTAGGAAGGCTGAGGAGTGTTTCAATTTTCTTAACATCATCCTCGGGTTGATTTTTCTGTAAGCTGCTTTCAATTTCTTCAGGGAGAAGTTCAGTGACTTTCAGTCTGGTTTTCCTATAATCAAAGAATAAAAAGGATGTCTACATAGATTAAACAACAAGCGAGTCCTGGCTCACCTACCTGCTTTGGTAGAGCAACTTATGAGCAAACACCGATCCTTGCACTTCACATAGGATGACTAACTTGTTAGTTTCACTTGCAAGCTAACCATGATTTCCACATTATCACAGCATGAAATCACTGTAGACCTATTTACAATGTTCATGCATGTGCATGTAACACATGGCAGTTTCAAATAAATCATTGGAAAAATAAATAGTGCTTATTTACCCAGTTACAAAAGAGCAGCAGTGACAGTAGATGTCCTTTCAGGAAGTTGGACGGTGACCATCACTGCGCTCACGAGCACTAGATGGCAGCCCACGATGTTGGGCTTACAGGGAGCCTACAGAAATCTGATCACTTGCCAGGCGTGGTGGCGCACGCCTTTAATCCCAACACTCAGGAGGCAGAGATAGGAGGATCACCATGAGTTCAAGGCCACCCTGAGACTACACAGAAAACTTCAGGTCAGTCTGGCTAGAGTGAGACCCTACCTCAAAAAAAAAAAAAAAAAACCACCTAAAAATTAAATAAACAAACAGTTAAAGGAGGTCTGGGAGTTTGGCTCAATGGGCGAGCACTTCTCTAGCATGTAGGTTCAACCCCTACCTAGTACAGAAAAAAATAAATTACTACACTAATAAATGACTAGCTAGAATAGGCAAAAGCTTTCAGGTTCCACAGAGGCATCCAATTCAAGAGCAACCACTGTGCCTACTTAACGCCCCTCCTGTACAGGACCAAGTCAATTTCTGAGTGTGGAGATTTTACATGCATGAAATTTACATCTTTGGGTTTTTGTGTTTTGTTTTTTGAGACAAGGTCTACTCGATAATCCACGCTGGCCTGGACACACATGATTGCCCTGCCTCAGCTCCCCTACATTTAAAAAAGAAGTACCTAAAGATCCTCGGATTGAAAAGATTGGTGCCTTCTGTTTCTCTATCCCCTTACGTTAAATAGCTCAAAATACGCGAAGATGAAAAGAGCTGAAGGATTAAGCAAATGAACTGCGTGGTCATCTAGACTGGGCCGCGGCTCGAGACCAACACCAGCCTGCAGTCTCCATGCTCCTTACCACTCCTCCAGTTTCAGCTCATGAAGTGCCTTCCGGTCCTTCTCTTTCCTCTCCTGAACGGTCTCACCATGGTACTTCTGAAGTGCCATCAACAAGCTTCCCATAGGCAAGCTGACAGTATCAGAGAAAGACCAAAGACGTCATCAGCTTGAGTGACATGTAAGCATCTCTGCTGACCACCACCAAGTCAGTCACCAGTTCACTGTCAGACACTGGAGTATGGAACAATTAAAGCATCTTTGTCAGATAAAGAAATAAATATTGGGCTGGAGAGATGGCTCAGTGGTTAAGGTGCTTGCCTGCAAAGCCCAAGGACCCACGTTCAAATTCCCAGGGCCCATGTAAGCCAGTTGCACATGGTGGCACATGCATCTGGAGTTCGTTTGCAGTGGCTGGAGGCCCTGAAACATCTATTCTCTCTGTCCAGCTCTCTGTATCTTAAGAACAAATACAGAAGCAGGGGAGATGATGCAGTGAGTAAAGAGCCTACTAAACAAGCGGGAGAACCGGAGCTTAAGTAAAAACACCAGGTGTGCGGCCGTGGTGCGCACCTTTAGTCACAGCACTCGGGAGGCAGTACGCGACCAGTGAAAAGAATTCTGAGTATGCTCCTACCCTGGCTGTATCCAATCAATGTTATTTATTGTGAGAATTACAGTGTGATAACTACATGGTGGAATCAGAACTGGACAGTCAGAGCTGGGGATACAGTTCAGTGCATTTGCCTAGCATCTGGCTTTGGTCCCCATTACACACCCCAAGAAGAAAAAGCTGAACAACCATAACCGCTTTCAATATAAGACAGAGATCTCTTATAACCTCTAAGGATCAAATTTATTCTTTCTAATGTTTAATAGGCAAGGTACTTAGACTCAGACCATGTTAACACTTACCCCAACAAGGTTCCAAGTATACCACCAGCTACCAGGCCTCGAAGTCCTAAATTTATTCTGAAAAGACCTCCTGTGACAGCTATTTCAATCAAAAGAAAAAAGGTAGTAATTAATCACCTTTAAAAACTGCAATTCAGCCGGGCATGGTGGCACATGCCTTTAATCCCAGCACTCGGGAGGCAGAGGTAGGAGGATTGCCATGAGTTCGAGGCCACCCTGAGACTCCATAGTGAATTCCAGGTCAGCCTGGGCTAGAGTGAGACCCTACCTCGAAAACAAAAAACAAAACAAAACAAAACAAAAAACCTTGCAATTCCCTGGGCTGGAGAGATAGCTTAGCAGTTAAGGTACTTGCCTGCAAAGCCTAAAGACCCAGATTCAATTCCCTAGTACCCAAATAAGCCAGATGCCAGATGCACAAGGTGGCGCATATGTCTGGCGTTCATTTGCAGTGGCTAGATGCCGTGGCATGTCCAATCTCTTGCTTTCTATCTAGCGCACTCTCTCTCAAATAAATAAATACATAAATATTTTTAAAAACTGTAATTCCACTTAAAAAAATTATATGAGACACAAATCTCTAGTGAACTTTCTAAACATAGTATTAATACAGCATACTGACAGCTTACATTTCCTGATTCTAAAATGACCATGAAGGGAACTTCCTATTCACTCTAGACAGCCAATGGAAGAAAATCCATTTATAAAAATAAGTCTTAGGGGCTAGAGAGATGGCTTAGTGGTTAAGGTGCATGCCTGCAAAGCATAAGGATCCAAGTTCAATTCTCCAGATCCCACATAAACCAGATGCATAAGGTGGCACATGTGCCTGGAGTTCATTTGCAATGGCTAGAGCCCGTGGCATGCCCATTCTCTCTCTTTCTCAAATAAATAAGTTTTTTTTTTTTTTTTAATAGGCAAATAAGCCGGGCGTGGTGGTGCACACCTTTAATCCCTTCACTTGGGAGGCAGAGGTAGGAGGATCGCCATGAGTTCAAGGCCACCCTGAGTCGACATAGTGAATTCCAGGCCAGCCTGGGCCAGAGTGAGACCCTACCTTGAAATAAATAAATAAATAATAGGCAAATAAATAAAAATAAATCCTAGCGCTGGAGAGATGGGTCAGCAGTTAAGGCACTTTCTGTAAGGCCTAACAACTCAGGTTCAGTTCCCCAGTACCAATGTAAAGCCAGATGCACAGGGTGCACATGCATCTGAACTTTGCTTGCAGTGGCTAGAGGCCCTCAAGGGCCCATTTGCTGTGTGTTTGTGCATGTCTCTCTCTCTGCCTGCAAATAAATAAAATATTTAAAACAAAAAAAATTAAAAAGTAAGTCAGCCAGGCGTGGTGGCACACATCTTTAATCCCAGCACTTAGGAGGCAGAGGTAGGAGGGCCACTGTGAGTTCAAGGCCAGCCTGAGACTCCATAGTGAATTCCAGGTCAGCCTGGGCTAGAGTGAGACCCTGCCTCAAAAAAAAAAAAAAAAAAAGCCACAAAGTAAAATCAACCCTCAGTCTATGCTGTGGCTCTAATCTCCTGCTGCTTCAGTGTTGTTCATTTCCCCTTAAAAGTTAGCAACTCCACTACACCCTCCACCAACCACCTCACTTCTTCCTTCAAGGCGACCGTTTTCAAAATGAAAACAAAACCCTCACTAGCCCCAGCAGACTGGGCCTCTGCCAGCCTCGCCCATCCTGACAGCTCCGCCGCAGCCTTCAGGCAGGCCTGCGCTGGTCAAGCACCCACTGCCATCTGGCGGCCGGTACCTCTTTCCACTGGCCTGTGTGGTCCTGGGGACCACAACCAGGGATAGGCACACACCCTACTAGCTATGCTACACTGCCAGCTCTGTTTTCTCTTTTAATGTTTATTTAAATAGATTACAGTTTATTTGCAAGCAGCGGGATAGAAGAGACAGAGAGAATGGGCACACCAGGGCCTCTAACCACTGCAAACAAACTCCAGATGCATGTGTCACCTTGTGCATCTGGCTCTGTGTGAATACTAGGGATTTGAACTCAGGTTGTTAGGCTCTGCAGGCAAGTGCCTTAACTGGTAACCTATCTCTTCGGCCCCCATTTTAAAAATACATCTTTGGGGCTGGAGAGATGGCTTAGCGGTTAAGCACTTGCCTGTGAAGCCTAAGGACCCCGGTTCAAGGCCCAACTCCCCAGGACCCACGTTAGCCAGATGCACAAGGGGGCGCACGCATCTGGAATTCGTGTGCAGTGGCTGGAGGCCCTGGCGTGCCCATTCTTTCTCCTTCTCTCTATCTGCCTCTTTCTCTGTCTATAGCTCTCAAATAAATAAATAAATAAATATTTTTTTAAAAAAATACATCTTTGGCCTTTAATCCCAGCACTTGGGAAGCAGAGATAGGTGGGTTGCTGTGAGTTTGGGGCCACCCTGAGACTAGCCTGGGCTAGAAAGCGAAACCTTACCTCGAGAAAAAGAAAGAATATTTAACATTTATTTCTCTACTAATTTATAAGTACACAGCACATCATTATCAACTACTGTCACCATGCTGTACAATACAGCTCTAAAACTCAGTCCTCCTCACTAACTTGAAATTTTATAGCCAGGACCAACATCTCCTTCATTCAGCCCCTACTAATCACCATTTTATGTTCTACTTTTGTTTTTGTTTTTTCTGTTTTGAGACAGGGTCTCACACTCTGTATGTATCTAAGGATGACCCTGAACTCCTGGTCCTCCTGCCTCACTTTCTGAGTTAGGTTTACAGGCAGGCCGACCACACCTAGCTCCTATGTTCTGTTTTTAATACCATTTTTAAAAAGTGATTCAGTGGCTGAGGCCCTGGCATGCCAATTCTCTTTCTTTCAATCTAAAATTTAAAAATATTAATAAATCTAGTAGTTCTTATTCATAAATTCTTACATATTTTCTAAACCATACTTGAGACTGAAAGTAGTAAATAAGAACAAGAATGTCTTACCTCCTGCAATGACAAAATGGCTCAGAGAGCTTTTATTACGGTATACAGTTAGCCCAGTGTTCACTGTGCTAGGAAGAAGAGAAAACATTCAGGTCAGAGCACATCCCATTTACCTTCCTCATTGCTACCTTCATTGAAATGGCAGGCTTAAGAGATCATTTTGGGACTGGAGAGATGGCTTACTGGTTAAGGCACTCGCCTGCAAAGCCAAGGACTCAGGTTTGATTCCCCAGGACCCATATAAACCAGATGCACAAGGCGGCACATGCATCTGTAGTTGGTTTGCAGTGGCTGGAGGCTCTGGTGCACCCATTCTTTTTTATCTCTGCCTCTTTCTCTCTCTGTCTCCTTCTCTTTCTCAAATAAATAAAAATAAAATAAAATAAATTTTTTTGAAAAAAGAAAAGTTCATTTCAGCCAAGGGTAGTGGTGCATGCCTTTAATCCCAGCATTTGGGAGGCAGATTTAGGAGGATCTGTGAGTTCAAGGCCAGCCTGAGACTATGGAGTGAATTTCAGGTTAGCCTGTGCTAAAGTAAGCCCACACCTCAAAAAGCCAAAATATATATCTATATCCTTTGAAGCTGGGCATGGTGGCACACACCTTTAATCTCAGCACTCTGGAGGCAGAGGTAGGAGGATTGCTGTGAGTTGAAGGCCACCCTGAGGCTACATAGTGAATTCCAGGTCAACCTGGGCTAGAGTGAGATCCTACCTTGACAAACAATCAAACAAAAAAAAAAAAAAATTTTTTTTTTAAGTAAAGGGCTAGAGAGATGACTCTGTGGTTAAAAGTACTTGCTTGCAAGCCTGTCAGTCTGGGTTCAATTCTCTGGTAACCATGTAAAGACAGGTGCACAAAGTGGCAAACCCAATCTGGAGTTCATTTGAAGTGGTAAAGAGCTCTGGCTGGTTCTCTCTCTCTCTTTCTCTCTAGATCTCTAATTAAAAAAAAAAATACTAATATATATATATTAACAATAAGAAGAAGAACTGGGCTCGGTGGCCCATGCCTTTCATCTAAGCACTCAGGAGGCAGAGGCAGGAGGATCACAGTGAGTTTCAGGTCAGCCTGAGACTACACACTGAGTTTCAGGTCAGCCTGGGCTACAGCAAGACCCTACCACCTACCTCAATAAAAAATAAAGACAGACAGACAGAGAAAGAGAAGCCAGGACTACAGAGTGAGTTTCAGGTCACCATGGGTAAAAGTGAGACATCTTTCTCAAAAAAAGAAGCAAAGGGGCTGCTAGAGAGATGGCTTAGCGGTTATAGCACTTGCCTGTGAAGCCTAAGGACCCAGGTTTGATTCCCCAGAACCCACGTAAGCCAGATGCACATGATGGTATGTGCATCTGAGTTTGTTTGAATGGCAGGATGCCTTGGCATGCCCAGTCTCTTTATTACTCAAATCTCTTAAATAACTAAATAAATATATTTAAAGTAATAAAGTCTCTCTAAAACTTAAAAAAAAAAAAAAAGGAGAAGGGGAGTAGAAGGAAGAAGAGGGAGAGAAGGATAAAAGGGCATCATGAAGATTTCATTGTTTTCCAGTTTCAATAATCCCACTTGCACTCTTAACAGACCCCGCTCTCTAGGCATGATAGTGCACATCTCCAATGCCAACATTTGGGAGGTTAAGGCAAGGGAATTGTTAGGACAAAACCAGCCTGGACTACATGGTGATTTTCAGGCTAGCTGGACATACAGCAAGATCTTGTCTCAAAAAACATAAAACATGGGCTGGGGAGAAGGCTTTGCAGTTAAGGTGCTTGCCTGCAAAATCTAAGGACCCAAGTTCCATTCAACAGGACCCATGTAAGCCAGATGTACAAGGTGGTGTATGTGTCTAGAGTTTGTTGGCAGTGGCCTGAGGCCCCAGTGCACCCATTCTCTCTGCCTTTCTCTCTCTCTCAAATATATATGTAAATAAAATAGTTTTAAAAAAAACATTAAAAAAGAAAAATATAAAAGTGGGATGGAGAGATGGCTTAGTGGTTAAGGCATTTGTCTACAAAGCCAAAGGACCCAGGTTCAATGCCCCAGTACACACGTAAGCCAGATGCACCAGGTGGTGCATGCCTCTAGAGTTTGTTTCCAGTGGCTAGAGGTCCTGGTGCACCCATTCACTCTCTTTCTGTCAAATAAATAAGTAAAGGGCTAAAGAAATGATTCAGTAGTTACGGTACTTGCCTGCAAAGCCAAAGGACCCAGGTTTGATTCCCCAGGACCCACATAAGCCAGATGCACAAGATGGTGTATGTGTCTGGAATGCATTTGCCACCACTGGAGGCCCTGGCACGCTCATATTCATTCATATTTTCTCTCTCTCTCTCTCAAATAAATAAATAAAACAGTAAAGGGAAGAGAAAGGAAGGGAGCAGGGTACTTAATAGGTTGATATTGTATATATGTAAGTACAATGATTGAGATGGGGAGGTAATATGATGGAGAATGGAATTTCAAAGGGGAAAGTGCGGGGAGGGGAGGGAGGGAATTTCCGTGGGATATTTTTTATAATCATGGAAAATGCTAATAAAAATTAAAATAAAAAAATAAATTAATAAATAAAACAGTTAAAAGTTTTAAAATAAATAAATAAAATACTTAAGAAAAAACACCTCAAGACCCTCTCTAACAACTAAGAGAACTTACTTGAATATAGTTACAAACAGTCCTGTCCTCCAGCTCCAGCGCCAGCCATAGCGAATGAAGCCTCGTGTGGCAGCACGATGGGCGCTTTGCTAAATCAACAACAAACAAAAGGCTGAGAGGTCCCAAGACACCACGACACTTTTCTTAGTCTAAAACTGTAATGGAGGCATGCCAGTTAGAGATAAAAACACAGCAGTAACCTTTAGAAATATGTTGACCAAGTGACTGAAGTTCCTATCACTAGTAAAAAAAGGAAATTTAATAGCTAGAATGTGCTCCTGATATAAGGTATTAAGAGGATACAATATCAACTCTAGGGGGCTCCTGCCGAAAGGAAGCCTAAGTCTCACACAAGAGACCATCGACGGGGACTAACAGCTCTGGCCTCTCAGCTCAGGGGCTTTCTGCTTTCTTTCCTCCTTTATTTTCACAAAAGAAGTCTTTCTTAACTTGAAAAAGAAAAAGCTATCCAACAAATCTAGATGGAGGGACACTCTACAATGAGCTCCATAGTCTTCAAAACGGTCACTGACACAGAAGAGAAACAAAAGCAGCTGGGTGAGATGGCTCACGCTCACGCCTGTAATCCCAGCATGTGGTGGTTTGATTCAGGTGTCCCCCATAAACCTAGGTGTTCTGAATGCTAGCTACCCAGCTGATGGATATTTGGGAATTAATGCCTCCTGAAGGGAGTGTATTGTTGGGGGCGGGCTTATGGGCTTTATAGCCAGTTTCCCCATGCCAGTGTTTGGCACACCCTCCTGTTGTTGTGGTCCATCTTATGTTGGCCAGAGGGTGATGTCCACCTTCTGATCATGCCATCGATTTCCCCTGCCATCGTGAAGCTTCCCCTCGAGCCTGTAAGCCAAAATAAAACTCTTTTTCCCAGAAGCTGCTCTTGGTTAGGTGATTTCTACCAGCAATGCGAACCGGACTGCAACACAGCACTTGGTAGACAGAGGGGAGGATCGTGAGTTCAGAGGGCAGCTGGGGCTACAAGTTAGTTCCAGGTCAGTCTGGCCTAGAGAGAGGTTCTGCCTGCAAACAACAAACTGCCTGGGGATGGCTCAGAGGTAAAAGGTGCCTGCTCAAAAAGCCTGTCCACCCAGGTTCAATTCCGCAGCACCCAGGTAAAGCCAGCCCACAACGTGATATGCATGTGTCTGGAGTTCATTCACAGCAGCAATGGGTCTCTCAAATAAATACAAATCTTAAAAACAACAAGGCCGGACATGGTGGCGCACGCCTTTAATCCCAGCACTTGGGAGGAAGAGGTAGGAGGATCGCCGTGAGTTCGAGGCCACCCTGAGACTCCATAGTGAATTCCAGATCAGCCTGGGCTAGAGTGAAACCTTACCTCAAAAAAAAAAAAACAAAAAAAAAAAACCAACAACAGGGCTGTTGTGTGTGTGTATACACACACGTGTGCACGCACGTACACACACACACATTATATATAAAGTATAGATTGGCTGGGAAGATGGCTAGAGGTTAAAAGCACTTGCTTCCAAAGGCTGCCAGCCTGGATTCAATTCCTCAGTGCCCATGTAAAGCCAGATGCACAAAGTGGACCATGTATCTGGAGGTTTTTTGCAGTAGCAAGAAGTGCTGGTGCACCTAACTCTCTCTCTCTCCCTCCCTCTCAAATAAATAAAAAGTATATTTATAAAAAGTAGGGGCTGGAGAAATGGCTCAGCAGTTAAGGCACTTGCCTGCAATGCCTAATGACCTGGGTTCAATTCCCTAGTACCCATGTAAAGCCAGATGCACAAGGTGGAACATGTGTCTGGAGTTTGTTTGCAGGAGCTGGAGGCCCTGGCACGCCCATTCTCTCCCTCTTGTTCAAATAAATAAATAAAGGGTTGGAGATATGACTCAGTGGTTAAGGTACTTACCTGTAAAGCATCTGGAGTTCGTTTGCAGGGGCTAGAGGCCCAGGTGTGCCAATTCTCTCTTTTTCTCTCTCTACTTGCAAATAAATATTAAATAAACAAACAATAGATATATTTTTAGAAAGCAACAGAGAGAGGAGAAATAGAGAATTGGCATGTCAGGGCCTTAGCCACTGCAACTGAACACCAGATGCTTGTGCCACCAAGTGGGCATGTGTGACCTTGCGCTTGCCTCACCTTTGTGCATCTGGCTAATTTGGGATCTGGAGAGTAGAATATGGGTCCTTAGGCTTCATGGGCAAGCACTTTTAACTGCTAAGCCATCTCTCCAGCCCAACAAAAATATTTTTTAAAAAAATTTTTTAAAGAGTATAGACTGAATTTCTGTAATTTGACAAACAAAACCATCCCAACCCACAACCTCACAAAGGTGAAGTATAAAATGAGTTGCTAAATTGGTGTGTCCCCACTACTTACCACAGCATCAAACCGACTGTGGTACAATTCAGCTTGGCTTTGCTCAACGTAGCGTCGTTTTGCGTGAATAAAAGCTGGTATGCCTCCATACGCCCAGCCAATGATGCCTGCCGAAGCAGCTGCCTTAAGAATATATTCAAGTTCCCTGGAAAGTCTCTGTTGTTCACTAAAACATCAAAAAGACAATGTTAGGACATTATGCAAATCACTATCCCAAATGCGAACACTGCATGTTTGTTTTTGGCAGAACAGACTAAAACCTTGACTGAGTTAAACAATGCACTTATATTAAAGCAACACAAGCTGGACATGGTGGCTCACACCTGCGATTCCAATTTGTAGGCGTCTAAGACAGGAAGATGAAGAGTTTAAGGTCAGGGGCTGGAGAGATGGCTTAGCAGTTAAGGCACATACCTGGGAAGCCTAAGGACCCAGGTTCGATTCTCCAGGTCCCACATAAGCCAGATGCACATGGTGGTGCATGCATCTGGAGTTTGTTTGCAGTGGCTGGAGGCCCTGGTGTGCTCATTCTCACTCTCTCCCTTTCTCTGTCTATAATGAATAAATAACTAAAAATAAAATCTTAACAAAAGAGTTTAAGGTCAGCCAGTGCTACATATAAAGCTCCTGTCTCAAAAATGAATAAGATAGGGCTGGAGAGATGGCTTAGCGGTTAAGGCACTTGCCTGCGAAGCCAAAGGACCTAGGTTTGATTCCCCAGTACCCACCTAAGCCAGATGCACAAGGGGGCACATGCATCTGAAGTTCGTTTGCAGTGGCTAGAGGCCCTAGTGTGCCCATTCTCTCTGTCTGTCTCCTCTCTCTCTCTCGCTCTGCTTGCAAATAATTTTTTTAAATGAATAAAATAAAGCCAAGGCTTCTGCGTGAGAAGGAAAATACTTAGTAGCAGAGGCCAGTAAGTTAAAAAGGAGACATAAAGGGAAGAGAAAGAAGGAGTGTACTTAATAGGTTGATATTGTATATATGTAAGTACAATGATTGAGATAGGGAGGTAATATGATGGAGAATGGAATTTCAAAGGGGAAAGCATCAGGGGGGAGGGAAGGAATTACCATGGGATATTTTTTTATAATCATGGAAAATGTTAATAAAATTTTTTAAATAAAAAAATAATAATAAATAAATAAATAAAGCCAAGTATGGTGGCTCTTTCCTTTCATCTCACTACTCAGGAGGCTGGTGTAGGAGAACTACCAAGTTGGAGGTCAGCCTGGACTAGAGTGAGTTCTAGTTCAGCCTGGGGAGCATGAGATGCTGCCTCAAAAAAAAAAAAAATTAAAAAAAAATAAATAAATAAAATAGGCCTGGGGAAATAGCTCAGCAGTTAAAAGATGCTTGCTTGAGCCAGGTGTGGTGGCACATGCCTTTAATTCCAGCACTCAGGAGGCAGATGTAGGAGGATTGCCAAGAGTTCGAGGCCATCCTGAGACTACATAAGTGAATTCCAGGTCAGCCTGGACCAGAGTGATACCTTTCTCAAAACAACAACCACAACAAAAAGATGTTTGTTGGCAGTGTACTGGTCAAGGTTCGATTCCCCAATACTCACATAAAGACAAATGGACAAAGTGGCACATGAGTCTGGAGTTTGTTGACAGGGACAAGAGGTCCTGTAGCACCCACTTACTCAAATAAAAATATTTAAAAAAAAAAAAAAAACAGGGCTGGAGAGATGGCTTAGCAGTTAAGCGCTTGCCTGTGAAGCCTAAGGAACCCAGTTCAAGGCTCAATTCCCCAGGACCCAAGTTAGCCAGATACACAAGGGGGAGCATGCATTTGGAGTTTGTTTACAGAGGCTGGAAGCTCTGGCGCGCCCATTCTCTCTCTCTCTCTTTGCCTCCTTCTCTGTCACTCTCAAATAAACAAACAAACAAAACAAATAAAAATAAAAAAAATTTAAAAATAACATACTGAGTATGTACATAAGTAATAAAGAAAACAAAACAATCAATCAAAAAAATAAGGGCTGAAAAGATGGCTCAGTGGCTAAAGGTGCTTACTGACAAAGTGGGCCAGCCAGGGTTCAATTCCCCAGTAATCATGTAAAGCCAGATGCAAAAAATGATGTATGTGCTGGGGCACATGCCTTTGATTCCAGCACCCAGGAGGCAGGAGGAGGATCGCCACGAGTTCAAGGAGACCCTGAGATGACATAGTGAATTCCAGGTCAGCCTGAACTAGAGTGAGACCCTACTTTGAAAAGCCAAAAAAAAAAAAAAAAAAAAAAATAATAATAATAATAATAATAAGATTTAAAAAAATGATGTATGTATGCATCTGTTTTTTTGTAGCAGCAAGAAACCCTAGCACATCCATACACATACATATTCCAATTTTTGTAAATAATTAAAAACAACAATATACAAACCTTAGACAAAACTAATCTATGCTGTTAGAAAACTAGGACAATAGCTGGGCGTGGATTTGCACACCTTTAATGCCAGCACTCGGGAGGCAGAGGTAGGAGGATCGCTGTGAGTTCGAGGCCACCCTGAGACTCCATAGTAAGTTCCAGGTCAGCCTGGGCTAGAGTGAGACCCTACCTTGAAAAACAAACAAAAAAAGAAAACTAGGACATTGTGAAGAACATGATTAGAAAGGCGGAGGGGAAGTTTCTAGGGTGCTGGTAACAATTTCTGGTGTTGGTTGCACAGCTATGTTCAGTCTGGAAATTCATTGGTAAATACACTTAGGTGTATTTTCTTTTTGTTTGTATGTTATGTATTTGAGAGAAAATGGGCAGGCCAGGGTCTCCTGAAGGTAAAAACCAACTCCAGACACATATGCCACTTTTTGCATCTGGCTTTATGTGGGTACTAGGCAATCAAATCTGGGTTGTCAGGCTTTGCAAACAAGCAACTTTAGCCATTGAGCCATCTTTCCAGCCTCTTAGGAATATTTTCCTAAATGCATATTATCACACCAGAAATAGGGAGGGAAAAAGTCTATTGGCTGCAGAGACCAGTGTTTTCACTTTTGAATTTTTGTTTTGTTTTTTGCTTTTCGAGGTAGGATCTCACTCTAACTCAGGCTGACCTGGAACTCACTCTGTAGTCTCAGGGTAGCCTTGAACTCACAGCGATCCTCCTACCTTTGCCTCCCAAGCACTGGGATTAAAGGCATGCGCCACCACACCCAGCACTTTTGATTTTTTAAAATATTTTATTCACTTATTTATTTGGGAGGGGAGGACAGACAGGCAGAATGGGAATGCCAGGGCCTCTAGTCACTGCAAACAAATTCAATACATGCACCAGCTTGTGCATCTAGCTTTATGTGGGTACTGGGGAGTTGAACCTGGGTCCTTGGACTTTGCCAGCAAGCACCTTAACTGTCAAGCCATCTCTCCAGCCCTTAATTTTTTTAAAGGCCAGTCTGTTGGACTTGCTTAATAGTTTATTTTTATTTATTTGACAGAGAGAGAATGAGAATGGACACGCCTCCTCCAGCTACTGCGAACGAACTCCCGATGTGTGCGCCCCCTTGTACATCTGGCTAACATGGGTCCTAGGGAATCGAACCAGGGTCCTTTGGCTTTGCAGGCAAATGCCTTAACTGGTAAGCCACCCCTTCAGCCCCTGAATTCTGCCCCCTCCCCCAGTCAAGGCTGGCCTTGAACTCAGTGATCCTCCTATAAACCTCTTAAGGACCGACACTAAATGTGTGAGCCACCATTCCTGGCCTCACTTCTGAATTTTAGGTTTATACAAAGTATACAAATTCACAAGATATTGGAGCAATATATCAACAAAACATGAATTTTTAAAGCGAAAACCAAACCCTTATTTAGTTTTTATGATATACTCAGGTTAGCACTATAAAAAGCCAAGTGGTGGCCCATGCCTGTAGTCCCGGGAGGTTAACTACTTGAGCCCAGGAGTTTCAATCCTGACAATATTCTGAGAATCTCTCTTTTCGTGAGAACAGACTGGCAGTAAACTCATATGAAGTTTGTACGTACGACCTCGCATAGTTTTGAGACGGGGTGTCACATAACCCAGGCTGGGCTCCCAACTTACTATATGGTCCAGGCTGGCTTCTGCCTGCACCTCCCAAGTGCTGGGGCCGGAACCCAGGGGCCTCACTGCATGCTCGTCAGGCACTGTACCGACTGACCTATATTCCCAGAAGAATGACCTTGAGTTACTGCTCTTTCTACCTCCAGCTCCCAAGCGCTAAGATTACAGGCAAGTGCCAAAGTGCCCAGCTGATGATGCCGTGCTGGGAATCGAACCCAAGGCTTCGGGTCTGCTTGAGGAGCACTCTACCAACGGAAGCCCTAACACGCATGACTTTCAGAGTATAACCTTTCTCTTTAACGACCAAATGACCATGCCGGGCACAAACCTAAGTAAACCATGAGCTTGGAAAGATGGCTTAGCGGTTAAGGCGCTTGCCTGCAAAGCCAAAGGGCCAAGGTTCGATTACCCAAGACCCACGTCAGGCAGATGCACAAGGTGGCGGCATGCACCTGGAGTTCCTTTGCTGTGGCTGGAGGCCCCGGCCGGCGCGCCCATTCTCTCTCTACCTCGTTGTCTCGCTAATAAAATAAAATATTTACGGCTGGAGAGATGGTTTAGCGGTTAAGGCGTTTGCCTGCAAGGCCAAAGGATCCCGGTTCGACTCCCAGGGACCCACGTAAGGACGCACAAGGGGGCGCACGCGTCTGGAGTTCGTTTGCAGTGGCTGGAGGCCCTGGTGCGCCCATTCTCTCTCGCTCTGTCTCTCCCCCCCGTTTCTCATAAATAAGTAAGTAAATGTTTTTAATATTTAAAGTAAATAAATAAGCCACACGGCCCCGGGGTCCTCCCGGGCGGCCCTCCCCACACACCCGAGGCACTTTTACTCTTTGACAAACAGCTCCCGGAGGCGGGCCCATCCGGATTCCGGCTCGTTGGGGGGCCGCTTGGGAGTCTCCAGCAAGGCTCCGGACTCGGCGGCCCAGACCCGGGGAAAGGGAGCCAGGGCCCGGCCGAGGATGCGGCGGGGCGCCGCCGGGGGCGCGTCCATGGCCGGCTCCCCGCGAAGCAGCGCGGGGCAGTGGCGTCCGCACGCGGGGACCGACTTCCCACGCTTGCCCGGCGCCGGGCGGAAGTCCCGCCCCCAGCGAGGGCAAAGGCCAAGGGGCGGAGCGACGCGGTGTCCCGAGCACAGAGCACTTCCGGTGAGGGCCGGGTGGGCGGGACGGTCCGCCCCGGAAGTGACTTGGCGTCACCCGGCCCGCTCCTTGGAGATATGAGCCCCACCTACAGGTTGCGTGTGAGGTGCTCACAGGTTGGAGTTAACTCAGTGATGATGCTGGAAGATCCCAGGCCGCCTTTTTTTTTTTTTTTTTTTGGTGTTTTGAGGTAGGGTCTCACTCTGGTCCAGGCTGACCTGGAATTAACTCTGTAGTCTCAGGGTGGCCTTGAACTCATGGCGATCCTCCTACCTCTGCCTCCCGAGTGCTGGGTTTAAGGCGTGCGCCACCACGCCCGGCTTTCAGGCCGCCTTTAATCCCAGCACTCGGGAGGCAGAGGTAGGATGGCAGAGTTCAAGGCCACCCTAAGAATACATAGTGAATTCTAGGTCAGCCTGGGCTAGAGCAAGACCTTACCTCAAAAAACAACCCTCCCAAAAAAACAAACATCATCAACAACAACAAAAAGTCCATTAACTACATAGCTACCTCTTTGGGCAACTGGTGGTGGTTTTAATGCGGTGCTGGGATTGAACCTATGCTAGGCCAAAGCTCTTCCACCAACGTATCGAAACTCTGAAGACTCACTTGTAAGGTGCCGTTTGTTACCTAGTACCTCCAGAAAGTCCTCTGACTCGGTTGCTGCCAGTCCATTTTGTCTTCCACGCAGTCAGGGGTCCCTTCCACATATCCCAAGCACGGAGGCTTGCTTACCTTCCTCAAACCATTTAGGAAATACTGTTCTTCTGAGGCTGACCTTTGCAGAGTCTCAAAGCAACACTGTCCAATTCATCAGATTGTGCTGTCGACACATACAGCTCTCTCGATCTTCCAGGGCGTTTGCCAACAGAGTAACCATTAAGGAGGGATTTTAGACACATCACCAAACTCTGCCAGTAAACATTTTTCCCTCAGCTTTTCGAGCTCCTTTCAGCAAACACAACAGTGCTGCATCTGTTGGGAATTATCTCTGGGGTCAGCAAGCTCCCTTTCTCTGCCAAGTTCACCTAGTGCAACTCTTGCTAAATTTATTACATTTGGTTATATTGCCATCAATATGAACCTTTTCTGCAGATAGAGAATGAATGAATTTATTCTTACTTTGAGAGAGAGAGAGAATTGGTGCACCAGGGCTTCAGGCGCTGTAATCGAACTCCAGACACTTGTGCCACCTACTGAGCATGTGCTTTCCTCACCTTTGTGTGTCTGGCTTAAGTGGGATCTGTGGAGTAAACATGGGACTTTAGATCTCACACAGTCAAGGGCCTTAACCACTAAGCCATCTTTCCAACCCAAGAATGAATTTTTTAGGAGAAAATGGTAAGTTTTGGACAGAGCTAATATTGACGACAACAAAATCTTCAAAATTTGTGGGGATAAAAGTTATTTTCAAAACCATATACTTTACATACTATAACACACCATCTTCATACCATCTATATACTGAGGTAAACAGATAAGTATAAAATCTGAGTAACTCATGCTGTATCTAAAAACAAATAAGGAGCTGGAGAAATGGCTTAGTGGTTAAGCACTTACCCGTGAAGCCTGAGGACCCTGGTTCAAGGCTCGATTCCCCAGGACCCACCTTAGCCAGATGCACAAGGGGACGCATGCATCTGGAGTTCATTTGCAGTGGCTGGAGGCCCTGGCACACCCATTCTCTCCTCTCTATCTGCCTCTTTCTCTGTCACTCTCAAATAAATAAAAATTAAAAAAAATTAAAACCAATAAGCTGGGTTTGGTGGCACATACCTTTAATCCCAGCACTCAGGAGGCAGAGGTAGGAGGGTCTCTGTGAGTTCAAGTGAATTCCAAGTCAGCCTGAGTTAGAGACCTGACCTCGAAAAACCACACACACAAAATAATCCAGGCTGGAGAGATGGTTAAGCGGTTAAGGCACTTGCCTGCAAAGTCTAAGGACCTGAATTCAGTTTCCCAGTACCCATGTAAAGCCACATGCACAAAGAGGTTATGTGTGGCTACAGTTCGTTTGTAGCAGCTAGAAGCCCTGGCGTGTCCATTCTCTCTCTCTCTCTTCTCTCTCTGTGCTTACAAAAAACAAAAAACAAACAAACAACAAAAAAAAAACACCAAACACCTTATTAACTCTTCAGAGGGTGAGGATTTGTATTGATCTAATTCTTACAATGTTTTCCCAACCCCCTTGGGCCCAATGACTAAACAACCCACATATAGGATCTAGTTAAGCCAAGTATATCCATCCGTCCGTCCATCCAGTGATTCTTCAGTATTTATTCTGTGTGAGGCACTGTGCTGGATAATGGAGACATCAAGACAAGTAAGCTCACAAAACATTAGGAGAAAGAGCCAAGTAACCACAGTGCAGTGAGACAGCACGTGCACATCCATGAGCTGATCGCGACAGTAGTCCCTGCCTGCTGGGGAGGGTGAGACTCAAGAGTGATGTTTGAGGGACAATTTCCAATGAGAAGCGTTACCCGAGGAACGGCACCCCAGCTCCTGATCTAAAGGACGGCAACTTTTGTTCCTATTTTAGTGAGTGAACTAAAACATGGAAAGCTTACAACTAGTAGGCCCTGGTGACAAGGACAAACCACAGTCCAACTCAGAAAGGACTGCCTTTCTCGACATTTACAGTCCCCTAAGGACATGGAATCTGAGTGCTTTAAGTACTCAAAACAAGTCTGCCTTTAGTTCATGTAATTCTCTTCCCAAGTATGTTCAACAACTCTAAGAACTCCCGAGATTTACATTTTTCAATAAGGGTCTTGAAAAGGACAAATATACTTCAGAAACAAGAGGAAAGATCTGAATCTCACATTTACTTTTTTTGAAACCAGTTAATACCAAACAGTTCTTGAAAGGTGCCAGGTGTAGTGACTCATACCCTTAATCCCAGCACTCCGGAAGCTGAGGTAGGAAGATTGCTATTTCAGGCCAGCCTGGGATATGGTGAGTTCCAGGTTAGCATGGGCTACAGTGAGACCCTGCCTCAGAAAGAAAAGGAAAGGGAGGAAGGAAGGAAGGAAAGGAAAAAAAAAAAAAGCCAAGGAAGGAAGGAAGGGATAGGAGGATTCTAAACGATTAGACTAGTTTAAACAATGTTTTTCATTTTTCTTTACTATAGTAGGGACAGCATCTGAGAGAATAAACTATTCAAATGTCTTTTTCAAAAGTAAGAAAAGGACTCCAACAGTGATTTGCACAAGTATATGTTACAGCCAAGTACTCTAAATTAACACTTGATGATGTGTTCACATCAAAGACTGCGATCTCTGCCCTCAGTCCTGCTGCCAGTAGTTTAAGGAAGAACAAGGTGTACAATGAAGTACAAAAGGCAGAGGGGCCAGGCGCGATGTGCACACCTTTAATCCCAGCACTTAGGAGGGTCTCTATAAGTTCAAAGCCACCCTGAGATGACTGAGTGAATCCCAGGCCAGCCTGGGCTAGGGCGAGCCCCTACCTTAAAAAACAAAACGAAACAAAAAAAGGTGAGAGAAGCAGTCTTTGTGTGTGTTTGAGACAGTCTCATGCAGCCCAAAGTGGTCTCAAGTTTCCTACGTAACTTAAGGTGGCCTTGAACTACCGATCCCCCTGCCTCCGTATCCCCAAGGGCTGGGATTACAGGCATGAACCACCATGCCTACTTGAGCTGCTCTCCTACGCATAGTTGATGTAACGTATGAGACTACTTCCTAGAGCATTATTAGGATCTTTCTCTCCGCTCTCTGTCTCTCCTTTACAGAGACAAGACGGGAATAAAGGCACAAAATGAGGGCTGAAATCCAACTGCAAAAACCCCTCCTGCAACTGTGCGTCATAGACACCTCCCGAATACCAAATTCATCCTTTTACAAAAGAACTCCGGCAGCCCTGCAGGGCATAGCCACTGCTCCCTCGGACTTTTTGGGAAATGATCCCCAGATTTTTTTTTTCACAAACCCCACAGGATTCCTACATTAAGCTAGAGCAACAGAGATCTAGCGCAAAATAATCCCACACGTGCAGCAACGCACTGTACTAGTTCCAAACGATGGATTTCCTGCTCCAAATCCTAGGACCAAGGGCGTCACCGCGTGGACCCAGCCAGTCTCACAGTGTTGAACACACACACACACAGGCGATCTCAGGCACAAGCTGTGATTGGTCCTAAGAACATGAAAGGGAGATTCCCACTCTGAATCCACATCTCATGGGTTCTGGCCTCTCCTCAGCCAAGAGTTGAACTGCTTCACTCTTGCTTATTACGTGCGTCTTAGAGCCTTCTCAAGACTCGTTCTGGATGCAGCATGATAAGAAAACTGGAGGCTTGGCTTGATAAGATGTGTTCCAAGTACAGGTACCATGCTCACGGTATCCTCACCACAGGACATCTCAGATCACCGCCACACACAGGACTCTGGTCCTTCGATGACCACTATAGTTCCGTCTTCAAAATTTTGGGCATAATCAGATCATAGCCTTTCCTTTTTGTTACATTATAGGACAGGAACTTGGAGTATTCAGTCAAGAGGTTCTCCCAGTAACAAGTGATGTCATCCATCTGCAAGTGGTTCATGATAAATTGGCTTCCCCTGGAGACAAGATTAACAAAAATAGCTTAAGCATGGAATTTAGTAATAAGACAACCACATTTAAGTAGAAAACCTTATTCTAAACCCTATTCTGAGTACTGTATATAACTGAACTCATGTGACCCTCAGAACCAACTCAATAGTTATCATATTCACAAGTGTGCCTTTAGCAGTGTATGAGGTATGTATGTGGGCGCATGTGTGCCACAGCACGTGGGAGAAGGTTATAGGACACCCTTGGGTGTCACCCTCACCTACCTACCCCCTTGCTCATAGCTCACTATTGCACACGCCAAGCTAGCCAGCCTGTGAGCTTCAGGGACTCTCCTGTCTCCGCCTCCCATCCTGTCGTTGGCGCATTGAGAGGACAGACACGTGTGACCACGTCCAGCTGGAAGTGGCGCTTCCATGGTGAGCCCTTTGCCCACTGAGCCACCTCCTCAGCCTGACTGTGACATGTTCCCCTTAAAAAACCTATCAAAAACCAACCAGTAATGGAGGCTGGAGATATGGCTTAGTGTTTAAGGCATTTGCCTGCAAAATCAAAAGACCCAGGTTTGATTCCCCAGGGCCTATGTAAGCCAGCTGCAAAGGGTGGCACATGTGTCTGGAGTTCACTTGCAGCAGCTGGAGGCCCTGGCACGCCCATTCTCTCTCTCTCTCTCTCTCAAATAAATAAATAAAAATATTAATTAAAAAAAATCAGGCTGGGGAAATGACTTAGCGGTTAAGGTGTTTGTGAAGCCTAAGGACCATGGTTCGATACGCCAGGACCCACGTAAGCCAGATGCACAAGGGGCCGCATGTGTCTGGAGTTCATTTGCAGTGGCTGGAGGCCCTCGCACGCCCATTCTGTCTTTCTGTCTGTGTCTTTCTAATAAACAAATAAAAAATTTTTAAAATACATTTAAAAAACAGTAATGGGGGCTGGAGAGATGGTTCAACAGTTAAGGTGCTTGCCTGAAAAGCCTAATGACCTGGGTTTGATTCCCCAATACCCACGCAAAGCCAGATGCACAAAAGTGCATGCATGTGGAGTTTCTTTCTGGTGGCCAAAGGTCCTGGTTAGCCCATTCTCTCTCTCTGCTTGCAAATATATATATATTTTTTAAATACAGCAATAAGCCAGGCGTGGCGGTGCACGTCTTTAATCCCAGCACTTGGGAGGTGAGGTAGGGAGATCACCGTGAGTTCAAGGCCTCTCTGAGACTACATAGTAAATTCCAGGTCAACCTGGACTAGAGTGAGACCCTACCTCGAAAAACAAAACACAAAATAAACAAAATAATAAAGTAACGGAGCTGGGGATAAAGGGATAAAGACTGGCAGCAGAGTGCTTGTCTAGCATATGTGAGACAAAGAGTTAAATCTTCAGTAGCACAAATAGTATACAGAATATCCATGTACAGTCTCAAACTGGAACAAACAAAAAACCAACAATCACTGTAAAATACTGGTGTTTTGTTGTTGGTTTTCTATTGTTTGCATCTTTAATGAACTTTGGCTTTATTTTAAGATTCATGAGAAGCCTGTCTCCCATCAGGGAGAAAGCCCAGATCATAGGAAGAACAGCATGACCGTCCCCACCCACAGGGCAAAAGTGATTCTCAGGCACTTTTCATGTCTTGCCCTCAGCCGGGAGGGCCTCTTTGAAAGCAGTGTCTTGCCTGGATCCTGGCTGACTTGAATTCCTGCTGAATGGAGCCCCAGCTGACTGGAAGCCCATGTGGAGAACCTTCTGCCATCTGTGACCCCCCCACCTGTCTTGAGCAGACCTCTATGAGGAGCACACAACAGCCTGGACTTCTGTTGCACGGCTCCTCGTGCAGTTCTGCGTCTACGCCAGGACAGTCCTCACCCCAAGACCTCAACATCCACGTCTACCAGACGCCCTCCTACTTGTGTCCGTGACTCCTGCCGCTGTCCCGCCTTTCACTTGGCCCCTCCATTATCAACTGGAGTTTCCCAGGTGCTAGGCAGGCAGACTACGTACACAGGCTATAATCCTCCTAGGCCACTCCTTCCAGCCTTGCATTTGCCCAGGAAAGAGGCCGCAGTCCCACCGTGGGGTGCCTGATGAGGAGGGGCTTCTCTTCTGACGGGGGGGCTGCTCTCTGGGTCAGTGTGAGAGGGAAAGGCAGAAGCTTCGGGAGCAACACCAGCCCTCTGGAGTTCTCGGCACTGGGGCACACAGCAGGTGGTAATGATCTTACTGCATTTCCTGTCATGATTCCTGGGCGCTATGTGGACGAAACACATGTGCCACCACGGCTGGGTCTGGGCAGCTGGTTAGCTGAGCCAGGGTGCCCCAGGATGTCCTCGAGAAGCCCCGCAGCTCTCTGGGAAAGGTGATGGGCAAGGTCATACCTTGGAGCAAAAGCTGGTCCTTGAGCTCCTGTCAAATGATGTCACATGGGAGGGTCCCCTAACCACAGAGTCCAGCGGACACCAAGGTTCATATGTCCATGTTAGAAAGAGTCTGGGCATCAAATTGGCAAGGACTATGTAGCCTGGCAGGCTGTGGCTCAGGCCACAGTCGCTACTCTTCACTTGGCCTGTGGCGTGCAGCATGACACTGTCTGGCTTGAGGTCTCTGTGAACTGGGCTCCGTGGTGGTCGCGGCACGGGGCACCTCACGCTCCCGCAGGCCGCGGGTCCCTTGGCCACAGGGCAGTAGCTTCTCTCCTGGGGCAGCCCCATGACCACAGAGGCTCGCCTATGCTGACACGGCGTCCAAGCAGTCAACAACGGTCACTGCACCCACTTCAGATGTAATCAGGTAGACACTGCTATGCCCTCTTCAGCAGTGGGGCACCTGTGAGGTGGTGGGTGAGGGGCAGATTCACCTGTGCACGGATGCCCTGGCCTCGGGACTGTACAGAGAGCCCTGAGAATTTCATCAGAGATTGGGCCCTGTTGTTTCACCATCAATTTGACTAGACATCCTAGGTAGCAAGGCTATGGATGTGAACAGGAGAGGGGAGAGGAGAGAGAAGAGGAGGGGAGGGGAGGGGAGAGGAGAGAGAAGAGGAGGGGAGGGGAGGGGAGGGGAGGGGAGGGGAGGGGAGGGGAGGGGAGGGGAGGGGAGGGGAGGGGAGAGGAGAGGAGAGGAGAGAAGAAAGGGGACTGGAGAAATGGCTCAGAGAATAAGGTGCTTATCTGAAAAGCTTAACAATGCAGGTTTGATTCCCTAATACCCATGTAAAACCCAAATGCACAAAGTGGCACATGCCTCTGGAGTTATTTTGCACAGCAGGAGGCCCGGGCACACCCATTTTCTCTCTCTCTCTCTCTCTAACTGCAAGTAGATAAATAAAAAGCAAAGAAATATAACTTTTTAATTTAAAAAATCCAAACTAAAAATCAACTAAGAAATAAAAAAAAAAATCAAATCCAGCCAGGCGTGGTGGCGCATGCCCTTAATCCCAGCGCTTGAGAGTCAGAGGTAGGAGGATCGCCATGACTTTGAGGCCACTCTGAGACTACATAGTGAATTCCAGGTCAGCCTGGACTGGAGTGAAACCCTACCTCGAAAAGAAACAAAAAAACAAAATCAAATCCAAAAACCCTCAGAAAATCAAAACCTAAAATAAAAATAGAAACAGACTGGGCAGAGGGCTCAGTGGTTAAAGGTGCTTGCTTGCAATGCCTACTGGATCTGATTCCCTAGTACCCACGTAAAGCCAGATGCGAAAGTGGCACATGTGTCTGGAGTTCAGTTGCAGTGGCAAGAGGCCTTGGTGCACTCACAGTCAGTCTCTTTATGTCTAATAAATAAACAAACATATTTTTTAAAAGAGAAAAAGAAAAATAGCTGGGTGTGGTAGCACATGCCTTTAGTTCCAGCACTCGGGAGGCAGAGGTAGGAAGATCACTGTGAGTTCGAGGCCAGCCTGATACTACAAAGTAAATTCCAGGTCAGCTGGGCTAGAGCAAGACCTTAACTTGAAAACACAAAAGAAAAAAAAAAAGAAAAAAAAAAAAAGAAAAAGAAAACTTCTGCCAGACATGGTGGCTCACACCTTTAATCCCAGAACTTGGGAGGCAGAGGTAGAATTGTTGTGAGTTCTAAGTCAGCCTGGGCTAGAGGGAGACCCTACCTGGAAAAAAACAACAAAAAAAGTTGGTAATTTACATACAAATCATTGAGTTGAAATATATTTAATTTGTAATGTTACCTAATTGTCACGTATACATCACAAAATTAAAAATAAACATCTTGTCATTCATAATCCTATAGCCAGCAAAACTATTCAAAAAAATCAACGAGGTTGGGCGTGGTGGGGCACGCCTTTAATTCCAGCCCTAGGGAGGCAGAGGTAGGAGGATCGTTGTGAGTTCAAGGCCACCCTAAGACTAATTTGAGGTCAGCCTGGGCTAGAATGAGACCCTACCTCAAAAAACAAAACAACAACAAACAATAAAAGAGACAGAGAAATTAAGCCATTTCCGTATGCAAACAATAAGGCATGTTCTCTCTCTGGGGCTTCCTGAGTTAAGTTCATGTTCAGAAGAAAGGACATTAGCAAGGAACTCAAAGCTAAGGAAGAAGCGAAGAGCTGCCATGAAGGTAAGTGTGAAAACACTGTGAAAGCCAGGACTGTTTTTGTTTCCTGCAAGATGTGAGATTGCTGTATCATGTTTTTTGGTGTTTTTTTTGTGTGTGTGTTTTTGTTTTGTTTTGTTTTTTGAGGTAGGGTCTTGCTGTAGCCCAGGCTGACCTGGAATTCAGTATGGATTTTCAGGGTGGCCTTGAACTCATGGTGATCCTCCTATCTCTGGGGTGCTGGGATTAAAGGTGTGCGCCACCACGCCTGCCCGGCACTGTTTTTGGTTTTTTGAGACAGTTTCACACTGTAGCTCAGGCTGACCTTGAACTCACAAGTAATCCTGACCCAGCCTCCTAGGTGCTGGGGTTGAGACTGTGTCACCATGCTCAGCTGAAAACATGCTTGTGAAGGACTCAGGATCCAGATGGACGCCATGACAGGCTTCAGAGTCCTCAGTAGGCTTAAGTTTCTGTTTCCGGCAAGACTGAAGTTTTTATTTTCTGGTAAGGATGGGCTTAACAGTTACTGGAAACTGATTATGCCATACATTCCTGTAGTCATAGATAAGTTCAATTCCCCTAGCCCCAGCCAACCAACTTTGCCGGCCAAAATCCTAAGCCAATCAGAAGAGTACAAGTGCAGTTACTGTTTAAATCAACCAATCACGTACCCATCCCCTTCTATGTTCAGATCCCTATACAAACCCTGCCCTGCCACTACTCGGGGCTCTTGTATGGATCCACTGCGTTGGTGACATCAAGAGACCGAGCTTAAGCCCGAGATAAAGCTCCTTGCCCTTGCACACGTGTTTGGCTCTCCTTGGTGGTCACTGGGGGTGCCAAGAACTGGGCATAACACTTGCTGGCAGGGTCTGCTGGTACAGGTTCAACTCTCCAGTTCCCGTGTAAAGATGGCAGCAAAGTGGCTAACATATCTGGTGTTTATGTGCAGTGGCAAGAACACATGCATGTGTTCTTTATTTGCAAACAAATAATTTT
Source organism: Jaculus jaculus (assembly GCF_020740685.1). NCBI lineage: Eukaryota > Metazoa > Chordata > Mammalia > Rodentia > Dipodidae > Jaculus > Jaculus jaculus. Next base: position 162,449,288 of record NC_059105.1, read on the forward strand.
TTTAAAAAAATTTGCTGCATTTCCTCCAATATCTAAGTGCATACAGCATGGAGCATTTATGAATGTGCGTGTATACTGTTTCCCTCCAGGGAAGCTTTCATTCTAATGAGGATGAGGTATAGACAACCTCAAGGTAACAATATTCATGCACTGTGGATGGGGCAAAATGAGGGTGATTAAGAAAGGAAAAATGAACAGAACTTACCTTTCAGCAATTTCCTGAGCAATATCATCATTTGCTTTTACAAACTGTAATAGCTCCCTAAAATGACAAGAACGATGTGACTTTAACGTGTAGAACAGCTGTACTACTACCAGGACAGAAAGACGATAAAGTTCTCTCTCCATATGTAGATAATGATTTCTTTCTTTCTTTCTTTCTTTCTTTCTTTCTTTCTTTCTTTCTTTCTTTCTTTCTTTCAGTTTTACTTATTATTTGCAAGCACAGAGAGAAAGACAGAAAAGGGACAGAGAGAGAATGGGCACCCCAAGGCCTCTAGCCACTGCAAACAAATTCCAGATGCATATGCCCCTTGTGCATCTGGCTTATGTGGGTCCTGGGGAATTGAACCTGGGGCCTTTGGCTTCACAGGCAAATGCCTTAACCACTAAGCCATCTCTCCAACTCTGTTTTGTTTTTGAGGTAGGGTCTTGCTCTAGCCCAGGCTTACCTGGAATTCACTATGTAGTCTCAGGCTGGCCTTGAGCTCATGGTGCTCCTCCTACCTCTGCCTCCAGGGTGCTGGGATTAAAGGCATGTGCCACCAGGCCCAGCACAAGTTATTTCTTTAAGCAAATCTACCAGGGACCTTGACAGAACAAAAGAATAACAAAACAGGGCTGGAGAGATGGCTTAGTGGTATGGTGCTTGCCTCTAAAGCCTAAGGACTCAGGTTCAAATCCCCAGAACCCACATAAGCCAGATGCACATGTAGCACATACATCTGGATTTTGTGGTAGCTAGAGGCCCTGGCATGTCTATATTCTTTCCCTCTCTCAGGCATGAATGAATAGGTAAGTATTTTTTAAAGCAGTGCATTTTAAAGTTTATTTGTAGCCCTGCTGCTATTCTCTCCCCGCCCCCATCTTAAGTAAATGAAAAAAATTTTAAGTATTTTATTTGAGAGAGAAAGGAGCGGGGGGGGGGGGGAGGGAGAGAATGGGTGCACCAAGGAAGAGCCTCCAGCCACTGTAAATGAATGCCAGACTGACCTACCACTTTGCGTATCTGACTTGTATGAGTACTGGGGAATCAAATCTGGGTCCTTAGACTTTGCAAGTAAGTGCCTTGACCACTAAGCCAGATCTCCAGCCCCTGAAAGTCTGTCTATCTGTCTGTCTATGTTTCTATCTATCTATCAATCAATCTATCTATCTATCTATATCTTTTTTTGGGGGGGGGTTGAGGTAGGTCTCACTCTAGCCCAGGCAGACCTGAAATTCACTATGTAATCTCAGGCTGGCCTCAAACTAACAACGATTCTCTTACCTCTGCTTCCTGAAACTACAATGAATTCCAGGTCAGCCTGGGCTAGAGCAAGACTCTACATATATATATATATATATGGCTGGAGAGATGGCTCAGCGGTAAAGGCATTTGCCTCCAAAGCCTAAGGAAACAGGTTCAATTCCCCAGAACCCACGGAAAGCCAGATGCACAAAGTGACACATGCATCTGGAGTTCGTTTGCAATGGCTACAGGCTCTGGCTCGCCCATTCTTTCTCTATCAGCCTCTTTCTCTCTCTCCATTTTTTTTTTACTAAATTAAATCCCATTCCTACCCTACCTGGATAATAAGGTAATAGTACACAATATGTACAGATGAAACAACTGAGGAATTGAAGAAAATCATAATGAGAAAATACCTTCAGTGGATGGACACAGAGCAAGACTAGTGTTCTGAAACACTTACTGGACATTGGAGAGGTCTGTTTTCACAGGGATATAGTGAACCCATGGCTTCAGCTGCGGGTAGAAGAATTCTACCCACTCATCACCAACATGGAACACAAGTGAACCGCACAAGAAAAGGTGTTTGAACCGGAAACTTGCAGCTACACCCCGAAAATTAAACAGATACCTAGGGAGAAAAAGAACAAAATATAGTTAATAGTGTATGCCTCCTGCCACAAGGGTGTCTTTCTTTCTTATCACTCCTATTTTTTTGTTTTGTTTTTGTTTGGTTTGGTTTGGTTTTTCGAGGTAAGAGTCTCGCTGTAGCCCAGGCTGACCTGGAATTCACTAGGTAGTCTCAGGGTGGCCTATATCTCTTGGCTGTCTTACCTCTGCCTCCCAAGTGCTGGGATTAAAGGTGTGCGCTACCACGCCCGGCCTTTCTCTGTTTTTTTTTTTTTTTTAATTTAATTTAATTTTTTAATTTATTTGAGAGCGACAGACACAGAAAGACAGACAGAGGGAGAGAGAGAATGGGCGCGCCAGGGCTTCTAGCCACTGCAAACAAACTCCAGATGCGTGTATCACATTGTGCATCTGGCTTCACATGGGTACTGGGAAATTGAACCCAGGATGTCAGGCTTTGCAAGCAACCATCTTTAACTACTCAACTATCTCTTCAGCCCCCTTTCTGTCACTTTTTTTTTTTTTTTTTTTTTCCCGAGGTAGAGTCTCATTCTGGTCCAGGCTGACCTGGAATTAACTCTGTCATCTCAGGATGGCCTTGAACTCATGGCAATCCTCCTACCTCTGCTTCCCGAGTGCTGGGATTAAAGGCGTGCACCACCACGCCCGGCTCCTTTCTGTCACTTTTAAAAATTATTTTATTTTTATTTACTTATTTGAGAGAGAGGAAGAGGTAGATAGAGAAAGAGAGAAGAATGGGCACACAAACGAACTCCAGACACATGTGCCACAATGTGCACCTGGCTTACATGGGTCCTGGGGAATCGAACCTGGGTCCTTTGGCTTTGCAGGCAAGCACCTTAACTGCTAAGCCATCTCTCCAGCCCTGTGATTTTTTTTTTTTTTTCAGATAGGGTCTCACTCTAGCTCAGGCTGACCTGGAATTCACCATGTAGTCTCAGGGTGGCCTTGAACTCTCAGCGATCCTTCTACTTCTGCCTCCTAAGGGATTAAAGGTGTGCAAGACCTTTAATCCCAAGACCCTTTTTATGATCTATATCACTTTCTTCATTCTTTCAGGCCCGTTCTTGGCTCCCTCCCTCTCTCCTCTTCCTTTTGCTAGTGCCTATGTGTGGAGGTGTGCTTGTGTGTGTGTGTGTATGCATGTAGGCACTCACACCCTCTGTGTAGGCATGTAGAGGCCAGAGGAGAACAGGAACTCTGCTGTGCATATGCATGGTTTCCTTGAAATAGTCTCTCTCCCAGAACCTGGAGCTGCTGGTTTGGTCAGACTGGCTAGCCAGTGAGGCCACACCCAACTGAACACGGGGTGTTCGAGAGTTCTCACCCGCTGAGTCAGCTTCCCAGCCCTCTCTCTCTTGGAGATAGGGTCTTACTTTTCAGTTCAGACTGCCAGGCCTCCGCTTCAAAGCACTCTTCCCGCCTTGGCCTCCCAAGTATGAGGATTACAGGCATGTGCCACCTCGCCTGGCCAGAGCTGCTCTTGCCTCCACCTCCAACTGTGTACAGACATGACTCTTACTTTAAGTATCACCACCGCCTTCCTCCAAGTCTCAGTTTTCCTGTTCAGCTAATTCTTAGTCCTGGCATTTCCCTGGAATGTTTGTTGCAGTGCTGGGATCAAATCCAAGGCTCACATATGTTTAGAAGATGCTCTACCACTGAGTCACATCTTCAGCCCCACATTATATTCATTAACCTGATAAAATACCTCATCTAACTTCAACTGTTGGCAGAGAGATTCAGGGAAACTGGTAATTCCACCACTTTAACTACTGGTTAGAAAGAAGAATCATGTTTCATTCCCTCTCTACAGCCACTATAAAATGCACGACAGGCGTCAGGAAAAGCCAACCAAATGAAGTAACCCTAGGTCTCAGTATTAAAGTTCTTATTCAAAGTTAAGGTATTTTAGCTAGGTGTGGTGATGCATACCGTTGACCCTAGCTAGCACTCAAGAGGTTGAGGTAGGAGAATCACTGTGAGTTCAAGGCCAGCCTGGGCTACAATGAAACCCTACCTTGAAAAAAAATAAGTGAAAACAAAACAAAACAAATTAAAGGCATTTCATAAGTAATATGGATGCCAGGCAGGCTTCGTGGTGCATACCTTTAATCCCAACACTCGACAGGCAGAGGTGGAAGGATCACTGTGAGTTGGAGGCCAGCCTGAGACTATACAGTGAATTCCAGGTCAGCCTGGGCTAGAGTGAGACCCTACCTCGAAAAACAAAAGCAAAAACAAAACAACAGCAGCCAAAAGAAGTTATATGGAGGGCTGGAGAGATGGCTTAGTAGTTAAGGTGCTTGCCTGCAAAACCTAAGGACCCAGGTTTGATTCCCCAGAACCCACATAAGCCGGATGCACATGCTGGCACATGCATCTGGAGTTTGTTTGCAGTGGCTATAGACGCCCTGAGCCCCCATTCCCTTGCTCTCTCTAATATTCATACATATACATTAAAAAATTTAAAAAGCAATGTGGAAACCAATAATTAGAAGTCTTACTTGTATTTGCAGTGGTCCACAAGATGGACATCCTTAGCAGCTGGCTTTCCCAACGTGTCCTTCAGGTGAAAAAGAAGTTCTCAGCATGAGTGGTAGTCCCGCTTATGGGCAGACAATGTGCACCAAGCAATAACCTAACCTCATTTAACCCTCATAACAAACATGCAGAGAGCATTATCCTCACTACACATATGTAAAGGCCAAGGTTTCTACACACTTAATTTTCTCAGAGTCATATCCACTACCCAAGTAGAATCAAGAGGGTTGTGAGCCAGCCAGGTCTCTCTCTCTTTTTTTTTTTTTTTTCTTTTTAGCATTTAATATGACCCTCCTTTGAATTAAGAGGCCACAGTTTACAGTGCCCATTTTACACTTTACTCTCTGAACTCCACCATGGATCACAAGGCTGGTGGGTAAGTCTAAGGGTGAAATATATACACTTTGTGGGATGTAGAAAGTATTTAAAAGTATATATTCAGCCAGGTGTGGTGGCGCACGCCTTTAATCCCAGCACTTGGGAGGCAGAGGTAGGAGTATTGCCATGGGTTCGAGGCTACCCTGAGACTACATAGTGAACTCCAGGTCAGCCTGGGCTACAGTAAGACTCTACCTCGAAAAACCAAAAAAAAAAAAAAAGTACACATTCAAACTACCAATATTTATTAGGTGGCAGGATATTTCTTGCAAAAACCCAGATTTCGGGCTGGAGAGATGGCTTGGTGGTTAAGCGCTTGCCTGTGAAGCCTAAGGACCCTGGTTCAAGGCTCGATTCCCCAGGACCCACGTTAGCCAGATGCACAAGGGGGCACATGCGCCTGGAGTTCATTTACAGTGGCTGGAAGCTCTGGAGCGCCCATTCTCTCTCTTTCTCTCTGCCTCCTCTCTGTTGCTCTCAAATAAATAAATAAAAAATAAAAACAAAAAAAATTAAAAAAAAACAAACACCCAGATCTCGGGACTGGAGAGATGGCTCAGCAGTTAAAGCATTTGCCTGCAAAGCCAAAGGACTTTGGTTTGATTCCCCAGCACCTACATAAGCCAGATACACAAGGGGGCGCACGCACTGGAGTTCATTTGTAGTGGCTGGAGGCCTGGCGCATCCATTCTCTCTCCCCCTCTCTGCCTCTTTCTCTCTCTCAAAAATAAGTAAAAAAAAAAGTTTAAAAACAAGAAAACAAAAACAGATTTCCAGCCAGGCATGGTGGCATGATTGTAATCCCAGCACTGGGAAGGAGGTGGGGCAAAGATTAAGAGCTGAAGGTCATCCTCAGCTACAAAACTCAAGGCCAGCCTAGGTTTCCGGAGACCCTGTCTCCAGGAAAAAAAAAAAAGAAAAAAAAAAAAAAAAAAAAGTATTTCCCAATTTTTTGGAGAAAAATACTACTACTAAAACAGGCCTGGCACAGCAGCCTCCTGCCCCACTTGGCAGCCGTCAACTAGAGGTGACACCCACCGCCTCCGCTCATTCTCCCACCCACTCACTATCTCCTGGGGACACTCGGGTTAAGATCCACGCACATTCCACCCTCCTTAGATGGAAGCCTTAATACCAGGCATGTTGCATGGCTTTTGCTGCTTTTCTAAACTTGGGTTCTTAGGCTTCACAGGCAAGTGCCTTAACCACTAAACCATCTCTCCAGCCCTGCTTGATGTACTTTTAATCAAACACAAGCAAATGAGTTTTAAGAAACTTTGTTAGATAACCCAAATTCTGACTCCCCAGATCCGTAAGCCAGACATCAAAGCGACACAAGCGCAAGGTGGCCACGTGCGCACAGAGGCTAGAGGCCACAGACAGACAAACTCTGTAGCAAACGTCTCCGAGAAGTTTAAAGCTTTTTCTCACAACACTGTCATATGGACACTCCAAATGAACTAGATCTTTAAGTTCTTTAATTAAGGAGTTAAGATGACAGAGTCAGGTCTCAATTTCTGGCATCTTAGAATCACTTGGGAATTTTTTTTTCTATTTTTTATTTTTTATCAAGGTAGGGTTTCGCTCTAGCCCAGGCTGACCTGGAATTCACTAGGTAGTCTCGGGATGGCCTCAAACTCACAGCGATCCCTCTATCTCTGCCTCCCGAGTGCTGGGATTCAAGGCGTGCGCCACCATGTCCAGCCTGGCACTTGGGAACTTTTAAAGAAATGAAGATTCTTGGAACTCCACCCCCAGAAACTCTGGTTGATTTGATTCACTGTTTAATTCTCTTGGTTGAGAGCCACTAGTCAAACTTGGGGATGGCATACTAAAGCCCACAGACCAAATCTAACTTACCACTTGGTTCTGTAGAATCCATGGACAGACATTTTTTACATTTTGAAGTGGTTGAAAGAAAAAAAAAAAAAAAGCAAAGGAGGGGCTTGAGAGATTGCTCAGTGGTTAAAGGTGCTTGCTTGCAAAGGAAAAATACTTTTTGGTATGTGAAAAATTTATGAAAACCAAATTTTTGCCCATAAATAGAGTAATTATTAGAAAAGGCCATGCTCGTTTGTTAACCCACTGCCTATGGCTCTCTCACCTCGCCACAGTATAGAACCTGCATAGCATAAAATATTTACTCTTAGCCGGGCATGGTGGCACACACCTTTACTCCCAGCACCTGCGTAAAAAGAAGTAAGAGGATCATTGTGAGTTCAAGGCCACCCAGAGACTACATAGTGAATTCCAGGTCAATCTGGGCTATTGTGAAATCCTACCTCGAACCCCCCTCACCCCCCACAAAAAAATTTACTCTTTCACAGAAAAGGCTTCAGAACTCTGGTTGAAACCTTTCAAGTAGTATAATATTTGGGGGGGGGGAATGAACTTGCATATAAGCTAATACAGGTTCATGAACTTTCTCCACATCCGGGAAACCCAACTGGCCCTGCTCTGGGAGACCGAGCATTCTGTGCCAGAGCTCTGCTCAGAAGACGGCTGCTTACTTCCATAGATTTCCAGGCCTGGTTTTTGGTGTATTCTGCGTCAACAAGTTTAGGGTTTTTCCGAGACAGAAGAATGAGAGGATCCCGTTCTGGACTTGTCCTAGAAAGGAAACACATAGCATACAACCACGTGGTCTTCCCCAGTCCCCGAGAAGTAAGCAGGACTTGGACCCCAGCCACGCTGTCTGCACAGAGGGACAGCTCACTGGTTCACGGACAGTGGGGATCCCGAGCATGCCAGCATCTTGGTGGGCCTTGTTACTCCCCATTTTTCCCACCAGAGATGGGGGAGTCCGGCCCTTCTCTGCTTGCCTCTGGTCTTGAAGGGCATGATGTCCACTACAGCTATTCCCCTTTTTGGAAGGTTTGCGGAGCTCCTATAACCACTGACGCTCATAGCTGTGTGACTACGTAAGTACTGCTCGCCAAAATAGCTACATGACCTTTAGTGGGTATGCCCTGTGAAGTCCAGTATATTTAAATTTGAAATGAAAACAAGAGCTGGGCACAAGCCTTAAATTTTGGGAAGCAGAAGGCCTCACAAGGCCAGCATAGACTATGTAGCAAGACCCTGTCTCCAAAAAAAAAATACATTTATTCATATGGTGTGGTGGCACATGCCTTAATCCCAGCATTTGGGAGGCAGAGGTAGGAAAATCACCATGAGTTCAAGGCCACTCTGAGACTAGAGTGAATTCCAGGTCAGCCTGGGCCAGAGTGAGATACTTCCTCGAAAAACAAAACAAAAAAAAAAAATTGTTGAAGACTAGAGAGACGGCTTAGCGGTTAAGCGCTTGCCTGTGAAGCCTAAGGACCCCGGTTCGAGGCTCCTCCATTCCCCAGGACCCACGTTAGCCAGATGCACAGGGTGGCGCACGCGTCTGGAGTTCGTTTGCAGTGGCTGGAGGCCCTGGCGCAACCATTCTATCTGTTGCTCTCAAATAAATAAATAAAAATAAATGAAAAAATGTTTTAAAAAATTGTTGAGAGTCAGAGAAGTCAGCACTGACAGCAAACAGTGGATAACGACAGTAAACGGTGGGTATCTGGCCCACTTGCCTTCTGAAAATCCACTGCACAAGCAAGCACGACCGAAGATGGAATAACTGCTAATAAACACTGGCCAGAAAAACCGCGGACCTTTTTCCCTCCATGGCGGTTCCCAGTCGTGTGTGCCAGACAGTTACTGGGCAGCAGCAGGCCGGGTACCTCCCTTGGCACTGGGGTGAAGGAGCACAGCACAGCCAGGACGTCCAGCCCTAGTTACTCAGCTCGTCCTTTGAGCCATACGGTATGTCAGGCTGGAAGAGTATCACTTTGAAAATTGTTTCAGGGCTTGCTTCAGCAGCACATACACTTAAGTTAGTATGACATAGAGAGCTGGGTGTGATGGCTCACGCCTTTAATTCTAGCACTTGGGAGGGAAAGGTAGAAGGATCGTCGTGTGTTCAAGGGCAATCTGAGACAACATAGAGAACTGCATATCAGCCTGGGCTAGAGTGAGACCCTACCTCGAAAAACCAAAAGAAAAAAGAACAATACAGAGAAGATTATCATGGCCCCTGAGCAAGGATAGCAAGCAAATTCATGAAGTTTTCCATATTTTTTAAAGGATTTGTGTGTGTGTGTGTGTGTGTGTGTGTAAAAGTTTAAGTATGGGATTCTTGCTGCTGCAACTGAACATCAGAAGTATGCACCAATTTGTATGCACCTTTATGTGGGGACTTGGGAATCGAACCCTGTAGGTCAGGCATTGCAAGAAAATGCCATTAACCACTGTGCCATTTCCCCAGCCTCAGAAGAATTATCTTTATACAAGGTTAAAAAACATGATCAACCGCACATGGTGGTGCACGCCTTTAATCCCAGCACTTGGGAAACAGACGTAGGAAGATTACAGTGAGCTCCAGGCCAGCCTGAGACTACATCATGAATTACATGTCAGCCTGGGCTAGAGTGAGACTCTACCTTGGAAAAATAATAATAATAATAATAATAATAATAATAAAACACAATCACCTTGATCCTCGGAAATATGCTGTAGAGTTTTTCTTTTCCCATGGCCACTGTGCTGCTGACCTAAAAATACAGATTCTGATTAGTTTCTGTTTTCTTCTGGACATGGTTTTTTTATTTTTATTTTTAATTTATTATTTATTTGAGAGTGACAGAGAAAGAGGCAGAGAGAGAGAGAGAGAATGGGCACGCCAGGGCCTCCAGCCACTGCAAACGAATTCCAGTTACGTGCGCCCCCTTGTGCATCTAGCTAACATGGGTCCTGGGGAATCGAGCCTTGAACCAGGGTCCTTAGGCTTCATAGGCAAGCGCTTAACCACTAAGCCATCTCTCCAGCCCATCCTGGACATGTTTTAACCATCTCTGAGGATTGGTCCAGAGCTTCAAAGTAAGTCTGTCTAACCCTACTGGCACAAATCCTGAATGACACCATAATCCTGCCAGCCTCTCACTGCTTCAGAGGGCTTGCCGGACCATCTACACATCTACTCGCCTCTTAACAGTAACTGACGGAAACAAAAGCTCTTGAATTCCAAACAGCATACTTGGGGCTGCTTGATTGGCTCAACCAGGATTTCTTCTCTGAGTAGAGGGCTATTGATAAAACTAGCACATGAAGAGAAATTAGCCCGGCGTGGTGGCACACGCTTTTAATACCAGCACTCAGGAGGCAGAGGTAGGAGTATCACTGTAAATTCAAGGCCACCCTGAGACTACATAGTCAATTCCAGGTCAGCCTGGACTAGAGTGAGACCTTACCTCAAAAAATAAATAAATAAATAAATAAATAAATAAATAAATAAATAAATAAATAAAATAAAGCTGGGCATGGTAGTGTACACCTTTAATCCCAGCACTCAGGAGGCAGAGATAGGAGGATTGCCATGAGTTTGCGACCACCCTAAGACTACATAGTGAATTCCAGGTCAGCCTGGACCAGAGTGAGACCCTACCTCAAAACATTGAAAAATATAGCTGGGCATAGTAGTGCAATGCCTTTAATCCCAACACTCTGGAGGTAGAGGTAGGAGGATTGCCATGAGTTCGAGGCCACCCTGAGACTACACAGTTAATTCCAGGTCAGCCTGGACCAGAGTGAGACCCTATCTTGAAGAACCAAAAAAAAAAAAAAAAAAAAAAAAAACAAAAAACAAAAAACTAAGCCGGACATGGTGGCGCACACCTTTTTTAATCCCAGCAGGAGGCAGAGGTAGGAGGATCGTCATGAGTTCAAGGCCACCCTGAGACTACAGAATGATCAACTTGAGCTGAGACCCTACCCTGGGGAAAAAAAAAAACCTGAAAAATTAATTAAAGGACAAAATAAAACCTTTTTGGCCGGATGTGGTGGCGCAAGCCTTTAATCCCAGCACTTAGGAGGCACAGGTAGGAAGATCACTGAATTCAAGACCACCCTGAAACTACATAGTGAATTCCAGGTCAGCCTGGGTTAGAGGGAAACCCTACCTTGAAAAATGAAAATAAACAAACAATGTAACTTTTCTATAAAGGACCTACCTTACCAGATCTTCCCTGAAGAGGTCCCACCGTCCCAGACCTGTAGGATAAATTGGCCAAACTGCTGGTCCTCCTTCCCAAAATGTCCAAGCAGGATACATGATATCATGGTACTCTGACGTCTTTGAAAACAACAGAAATGAACCTGAGGACTTACAAGCTGTTCACTGTATCAGGCTCTCCACGCCTATAGACATGTCCTGATTACTTTCATCCTCCACAATGAGACCCAGAGGCTCCTCTCTCATACAGCCTTCTTGGTTATCTCAGGCCTGCCTCCATAATGCATCATTTAGACACAAACCACGTGCAATTACCCGACACGCTCAGGTTCATTTTCAGCCATGCCAGGCCCCTCAGATACTCAGATGAACAGGACAAATGCTATTCCGCACCATGACAAACCTATGCATTGTAGAAATGCCATAGAGATTTTGTGAATGAAAGTACTCCAGGCTCCAAGCCCATGAGTGTTCCTGCATGCCTCTCCCCATGCTCTGTGGGTTCCCCGAATGTCTTACAGGGTGCTTAGGCATCTCTTTCCCTAGCCTCCATCCCTATTCCTAAAGACTAGACCTTTTAGGCAACCTTCCATTACCTATGGGTCTTCAACTCTGTTTCCTCTGTGAATTCACAAGGACACAGATCCGTTTCTGGATCTCAAGGCTCCTCCTCGTTCTTCCTATTAGACTCCACCACAGGACAATGGTCACCTACTCATACTCCAGAAGACCGCCTGCACCCCCCCCCCCCATGGCTCTTCCTGTACTTACCTTACTGAAGGAGAAGACAGGAATGGCAGGCTCCATCCACTTAGGAACCTGAGGGTAATCTCGGACATTGACCACCATCTCCATGTCAGGGAGGCGCCCAATAACTTCCAAAATGAAGTGCTCAACACCACTGCACCTGTCAACCAGAAATCCCACAAAATCACCAGGGAGGCTCTCTAGGACAAGGAAAGGTTATTGCAACACTAACATCAGCCCTCTGCACAGTCTCCTGAAAGTGATGCTTCCAGGGCTGGAGAGATGGCTTAGTGGTTAGGAGGCTTACCTGCGAAGCCCAAGGACCCAGGTTCAATTCCCCAGAACCCACATAAACCAGATTCACCTGAAGTTCATTTGCAGTGGCTAGAGGCCCTGGCATGCCCATTCTCTCTCTCTCTCTCTCTCTCAAATAAATAAATAAAATAAAATGGGGGAGCTGGGCATAGTGGCACATGCGTTTAATCCCAGCACTTAGGAAGCAGAGGTAGGAGGATTGCCATGAGTTTGAGGCCACCCTGAGATTGCATAGTGAATTCTAGTCAGCCTGGGCTAGAGTGAGACCCATCACAAAAACAAAACAAAAATCCCACATAATGCCAGGCATGGTGGCGCACGCCTTTAATCCCAGCACTCGGGAGGTAGAGATAGGAGGATCACCGTGAGCTCAAGGCCACCCTGAGACTACATAGTGAATTCCAGGTCAGCTTGGGCTAGCGTGAGGCCCTACCTCGAAAAACAAAAACAGAAACAAACAAAAAAACCCCACATAAGGAGAGAAGCTGGTCATGCTTTGTAGTTCCTCTGGAAGGTGAGGACAGATTCACTTGTCAGTTGCCTGGATTGGCTTCATTCTAAGAGCAATACCAAGTGGGCCTATGTACAGTTAAGACACATCTGCATCTTACCTCGAGGGGAACATGCAGTCACTTTCCCGGTATAATCTGTTCTTGATGATCTGATAGTGGGTCCCTAGCTTCCGTCTGACCACCTCTGCCATCAGCTTCCTGGAGATACCTCCGCGAAAAGGTGTCAGGTCCTCTTCTATGACGCTGGGAAGGAATGGGAATTGTCAAAGACTCCAGGTGCCATTCCATCTACTTCCTAGGTGCATTCTTGCTTAAAAAGCACTCTGAACTGAGGCGAAAGGAGTCTACTAGTGGGCAGCTCTACCAGAGAAGCAGCGCTGGAAACTGAAAAGCATCAAGCACAGGACTGCAGAGAGCGCAGTGGTAGAAAGCTTGCCTAGTGTAAACAGGGTCCTGGCTTTACACTCTAGCACCTCAGAAACTACACACCAGGGCGGGAGAGATGGCTCAGAGGTTAGGGCACTTGCCTGCAAAGCCTGGCAACCTGAGTTCAATTCCCCAGTACCCATGTAAAGCCAGATGCACAAAGTGGCACAAGTTTGTTTGCAGTGGCCGGAGGCCCTGGCGTGACCATTCTCTTCCTCTCTCCTTCTACTTGCAAATAAATAACAAATTAAACACCACATCGAACACAACTCAGCCAGAAATACAGGCATGTTTCATTTTCCTCCCTCCATCAGATGGCCCCTTCCTTAGTTGAACCATATTCCTTCTTGCTATTTATGTGACATCTCTGTTCTCACAGCCCCTGAATCCCAGAGATGTCCCTTCCTCTGAATCCCACATGTGGGGCTCATGCCTCAATTCTACAGTCTTATCTTCCCCTGTACCCCTCAAAACAAGCTCTAGCAGCCTTACTGCAGTATCCAGAAAATAATTTATTTTGTCTCTCTTTCAAAGCGCAGTACATAGTAAGTTTCCATAAATATCATTTAGCATCAGGTGAATTTTCCAGGAATCACTGACAGGACAATGAGCTACTAAGGACTTGGCTATTTAGCTGATGAGGAACTTCCAGAGAAGTGGCTTGCCATAGGGGTGTTATGGTCAACTTCTCATTGCGGCGGCGGATAAACACCGGACCAGAAACAGTTTATAGGAGGAAGGGGTTTATTTCAGGCTTACAAATTCCAGGGGAGTACCGTTAATGGAAGAAGCTGGCTCCTTTCATAGATTCAAGCAGAGACAATCAAACAGCCAGTGCATACCAGCACCAGCAAGCACAAACAAACAGCCTGCGCTCTAACTGCTCTCCACAGGCCTTAGGGCTAGACTCCAAGATGTTCCCCCAGTGACATTCCTCTTTTCCAGCAGGGCTCCACCCACGGGAAACTCAAGATTCAAGCCTGAGTCTACGGGGCCACACATTTCAATTTGGATCAGAAATCAGAACCCAGGCCTGTTTTTCTTTCTGTGTGTGCGTGTTTTTTTTTTTATTTTATTATTTTTATTTATTTGAGAGAGAGAAAGAGGCAGATAGAGTGAGAGAAAGAATGGGAGCACCAGGGCCTCAAGCTACTGTAAACAAACTCCAGACACATGTGCCACCTTGTGCATGTGGCGTACGTGGATCCTGGGGAGTTGAACCTTGGCCCTTAGGGTTTGTAGGCCAGTTTCTTAACCACTAAGCCATCTCTCCAGCCCCTGCTTTTCTTTCTATCATACTGCATCTGAACCCTAATTTGTATATTTAAAGATAACCAACAAGAAAATACTGGATTCCCTGCCGGGCATGGTGGCACACACCTTTAATCCCAGCACTCAGGAGGCAGAGGTAGGAGGATGGCTGTGAGTTCGAGGCCACCCTGAGACTCCATAGTGAATTCCAGGTCAGTCTGGGCTAGAGTGAGACCCTACCTCGAGAAACCAAAGAAAGAAAGAAAGAAAGAAAGAAAGAAAGAAAATACTGGATTCGATGATCAATATAGTCATTCCTTCAACATTTACTGAGTGCACTTGCTAAGGGGCCAGCACCAGGAATACAACAGTGCATCAGAAAGGCCCTGACCTCAAGCTTTCAGTCCAAGGGAAGTTTAACACATGTGTTAAGTCCCACAGGGTCTAGGGGTGATGTTGAGACCACTGGGGCACTCCTCTTCCAGAGTACTTTCCTTCCTTAGAATTCGAACCATGTCGGCCATCCTTCCTGCTCCCAAGACATATGTGCGATCTCTGACCACCACAACCAGTCTCTCATGGATCTTGTGACAAGAATTCAGCTCTCAGGGGCTAGAGAAATGGCTTAGTGGTTAAGGCATTTGCCTGCAAAGCCAAAGGATCCCAGTTCCATTCTCCAGGACCCATGTAAGCCAGACGCACAAGGGGGCACATGTGTCTGGAGTTTGTTTGCACTGGCTGGAGGCCCTGGCATGCCCATTCTCTCTCTCCCTCAAATAAATAAATAATAAAACATATATTTTAAAAAAGAATTCAGCTCTCAGAGATACATCAAGGGACTCACCTATGATAGCAGCTGCAGTTTTGGCTTGAACATGGTTCATAATTCTCCAAAGACCTGCTAATTTGGTCAATGAATACTTTCCATTTTGAGCCTTCAAAAAGTGAAGTAAAGGAGAATTAACAAAATACCCCTGGCATTCTTATTTGCAAGCAGCATGAGGCAGAACAAACAGGAGACCAAAACTTGCAGAAATCCCCTTCCTTTCCCAGCGGTGGAAGGGCAATGCCAAGCAGGACCTTTGTGAAACTTGTTAGGGCTTGACTGAAATCCACCTGGGTCATGAGGAATCCAAGACATTGGAAAAGTTGGGCTAAACGTCAGGCATTCAAAAGCTACGGATAGGGCTGGAGAGATGGCTTAGCGGTAAAGGCGCTTACGTTCAAAGCCAAAGGACCCAGGTTCAACTCCCTAGGACCCATGTAAAGCAGCTGCACAAGGGGGCGCATGCGTCTGGAGTTCATTTGCAGTGCCTGGAGGCCCTGGGGCGCCCATTCATTCTCTCTCTCCCCATCTCTCTCTCTACCGGTCTCTTTCTCTCTCTCAATAAATAAAAGTATTTTTTCATAAATAAAAGTATTTTTTCTAAAGGCTATGGCCGGGCATGGTGGCGAACGCCTTTCATCCCAGCACTCGGGGAGGCAGAGGTAGGGGGATCGCTGTGAGTTCGAGACCACCCTGATTCTCCATAGTGAATTCCAAGTCAGCCTGAGCTGCAGTGAAACCCTACCTCAAAATAAATAAATAAATAAATAAATAAATAAATACATAAGTAAATAAGGCTACGGATAAACTAACCGGGCTTGTAATATGTAATAAACGGAACCCCATAGAGAGAAGCCTCTGGAAGCCAGGGACACCAACCTCTCCATTCATCTCTTCTGACAAGGCGCACGCCTCCCGCCCTCCCCTCCCTCCCCCAGGGCGTTCTAAGGTGGCACGGAAGGAAGAGCCAAGTGCAGAGAAGCCGCCCGCGGGCGAACCGGGCACATCCCTTTCTCCGGGAGCACGGGCTGGCAGCAGAGAGCAGGACCCGCGCGCTCCCCTCCGCCTGCAGGCGCGGCATCCTCCGGGCGCGCCGAGGACCACCCCCGCGGCCCTGCCCGGAGCCCACCTGACTCCTTCTGGCGGCCCTGCACTGGGCCCACGAACGCGAGCAGCAGCCAGAAGCCCAGCACACAGCTCGCCCGCCGCTCCATCGCCGGCGGGGCCGCTGCGGACTCCCGTTCCCGCGAGCCGGCGGAAGCGCTCGCCCCGCACAAAGATGGCGGCGCGGCACGCAGGGGTGCCCCACACAAAGATGGCGGCGCGGCACGCAGGGGCGCCCCACGCAAAGATGGCGGCGCGGCACGTAGGCGTGCCCCACTCAAAGATGGCCGCCGGGCCGCCCCCCCCCCCCCCCCCCCAGGTCTTTCTGCACATCTGTGACATCTCGAAGACATCTTAACTCTCTGCTCCCAGAAAATGCAAAAAGGGAGCCGGGCGTGGCGGCGCAGGCCTTTAATCCCAGCACTCGGGAGGCAGAGGTAGGAGGATCGCCGAGAGTTCGAGGCCACCCTGAGACTACATAGTGAATTCCAGGTCAGCCTGAGCCAGAGTGAGACCCTACCTCGAAAAAACAAAAAAAAAAAAAAAAAAAGAAAAAAGAAAAAAGAAAAGAAAATGCAAAAAGGTCTTGCCTATGACTATGACCTTGACCTCACAGTGACACCAGTTTATTTGGAGAACATGAGAATGCACACTCTGTTAGGACACAAAGGGTTGTACACTAAGGCACAGGGCCCTTGGTAACAGAAATTTAACAAGGATGCCAATCAGTAGTGTTAAAGAAAATGTATGGAAAGCCCTTGTTTTGTACTTTTTAATTTTTTTTTAAATTTTTAAAATTTATTTATTTTTTTTTTTTTACTGGTTTTTCAAGGTAGGGTGAGAAGCACTAGCTCAGGCTGACCTGGAATTAACTATGTATTCGCAGGGTGGCCTCGAACTTTCAGCGATCCTCCTACCTCTGCCTCCCGAGTGCTGGGGTTAAAGGTGTGCACCACCAAGCCTGGCTCTGAACTTTATGCTTTCTATGTATATGTATGTATGTATGTATGTGTGTGTGTATATATATATAATTTTTTTTTTCCCTTCCTTATGTAGGGATGGTCTCACTATATAATTCAGGCTGCCCATGAACTCATCTAGAATTTTCCTCCTACAAAAGCCTCCCAAATGCTGGGATTAAAGGTGTGGGCCACCACAGCCCACTAAACTGAACTTCAAATGGGCCATTTAGCTCCATGAACCTCCCTACCCATCAGTTTGAAGCGAGCCGGGGCTACAGAGTGAGTTTTTGTTTTTCGAGGTAGGGTCTCACTCTAGCCCAGGATGACCTGGAATTCACTATGGAGTCTCAGGATGGCCTCGAACTTATGGCGATCCTCCTACCACGCCCGGCCAGAGTGAGTTTTGAATAAGACTGGGCTAGAAACCTTGCCTCAACCATAAAAATAAGTAAATAAGCCAGGTGTGGTGGTACACGCTTGTAATACCAGCCCTTGCGAGGTAGAGGTAGGAGAATTGCCTTGAGTTCAAGGCCACCCTGAGACTGTATAGTGAATTCCAGGTCAGCCTGAGCTAAAGCAAGATCCTACCTTGAACAACAACAACAATAGAAGCCGGGTTGGAGAGATGGTTTAGTGGTTAAGGGGTTTGCTTGTGAAGCCTAACGGCCAAAATTCAATTCCCTAGGACCTACATAAGCCAGATGTGAAAGGTGTAGCATATATCTAGAGTTAATTTCCAGTGTTTTGAGGCCCTGGTGCATCCTGTGGTTTTTTAAAAAGCTTTTTATTATTGTTTATCTTTATTTCTTTATTTTCTTGTCTGAGGTGGGGGGGAGAATGAATATGAATTGGCATGCCAGGGCCTCCAACCATGGAAATTGAACTCCAGACAAGCGCACCATCTTGTGAGCATGTGCAACCTTGTGCGTTTGCGTTACCTTGTGCATCTAGCTTACATGAGACATGGAGAGTTGAATTTGAGTCCTTAGTCTTCACAGGCACATACCTTAACTGCTAGGCCATCTCCTGGCCCGTGATTTTTTAAAAAATGTTTGTTTTTTGAAGTAGGGACTCACTCTAGCCCAGGCTAACCTGGATTTCACTCTGTAGTATCAGGCTGAGCTCAAACTCAGAGATCCTCCTTCCTTGGCCTCCCAAGAGCTGGGATTAAAGTGGGTGTGTTTTTTGAGACAGGATATCATGTAGCCCAGGCTGCTCTGCAATTTACTATCCAGTAAAGGATGATTGCCTTGATGTCCTAATTTTCCTCCCTCTTCCTTCTGAGGTCTTTGACACCATGTCTACCTTTTTTGTTTTGTTTTTAAGTATTTTATTTGAAAGAGGGAGGGAAGGAGAGAGGAAGGGAGAGAGAGAGAGAGAGAGAGAGAGAGAGAATGGGCACATCAGGGACTCCAGCACTGGAACAAACTCTAAACACCTGCTCTACCTTGTGCATCTGGCTTACAAGGGTCCTGGGAAATCGAACCTGGGTCCTAGAAGGTTTGCAGGTAAGTGCCTTAGCCACTAAGTCATCTCTCCAGCCCTCATTTAATTTAATTTTTTTTTTTTTAATTTGAGAGAGAGAGAATGGGCATGCCAGGGCCTCCAGCCACTGCAAACGAACTCCAGATGCATGTGCCACCTTGTACATCTGGCTTATGTGGGTCCTGAGGAATTGAGCCTCAAACTGGGATCCTTAGGTTTCACAGGCAAGCGCTTAACCACTAAGCCATCTCTCCTTCCCCATAGTTCCTATAATTCTTTAAATACACATATTATTTTTCTTCCATTATTGTGTTTTCAGATAGTGTCTTGTTATCTGCCCTGGGTGACTTTCAACTCACAATCCTCCTGCTTCAGCAACCCAAGTGCTGGGAATATAGGCAGCTGCCACCAGTGCCTGTCTGATATATTACTTTTCTACAAGTTAAACTGGAATTTTGTGTTAGTCGATACATAGACTTAAGCAATAAAAAAGGGTAGCCAGGCTTGGTGGCACATGCCTTGAATTCTAGCACTCAAAGGTAGGAGGATAGCTGTGAGTTCAAAGCCACCCTGAGAGTACATAGTGAATTCCAGGTCAGCCTGGGCTAGAACAAGATCCTACCTTGAAAAACCAAAACAAAAGTTATCCTTTGGGCTAGAGAGAATGTTCACTGGAGCTGGAGACAGCCGGCTGAAAGGGTTTGAGCCTGATGGGGAGTGAGGATTAAAGAAAGACAGGAGAAAGACTGAAAGCAAGGACTCCAGTCCAGGACTGAAGCAAGGTTTATTTCACAGCATCCCCTTTTATATCTTCTTACAAACAGTTTTTCCATGGACAAAAGTTCCATGACTCTCACACAAGTTTCTATCAAAAAAAAAAGAAACCTTCCTGTTAGAGAGTTTTTGCACTTCAATCACTTCTCAGTACACAAAAGACTATTAAGGCCAGCCAAATGGCTTCCAACACTGAATATACATAATCTTGCTTACATGTAGGCTGCTATAGTTTTGCTAAAGCCTTGCTATAGTTTTGCTAAAATGTTGCTGCCAAAAGCCCAGAGCTATGGATACAAGTCCAGCCAAGATGGCTCCTGACAACTAGTTAAAGGCACTTGCTTGCAAAGCCTGATGGCCCAGGTTTGATTCTCCAATACCCACTTAAATCCAGAGGTACAAGGTGGGTGGAAGGCAAGGAGTCCAGCACAGTAAGATTCTTTTTTTGTTTTTTTTTCCGAGGTAGGGTCTCACTGTAGTCCCGGTACTTCAGGTTTTTTTTTTTAATAAGGATTTCATTTTTATTTATTTATTCAAGTCAGAGAGAAACAGGGAGGGAGAGAGAGTGA
The DNA here is from genome assembly GCF_020740685.1 of Jaculus jaculus. Classification (NCBI taxonomy): domain Eukaryota; kingdom Metazoa; phylum Chordata; class Mammalia; order Rodentia; family Dipodidae; genus Jaculus; species Jaculus jaculus. The sequence continues at coordinate 162,469,328 of NC_059105.1, forward strand.
GAATGGGCGTGCCAGGACTTCCAGCCACTACAAACAAACTCCAGATGCATTTGTCACCACGTGCAGCTGGCTTCCGTGAGGCCTGGAGAATCGAACCTGGGTCCTTAGGCTTCGCAGGCATGCGCTTTAACTGCTAAGCCATCTCTCCAGCCCGGTACTTCAGTTTTTAATGGCAGCATCTGCCTAGTCCTTTAACATACTGCAGGTTTTAGCGCAGGGCTAGACGCTGAGAGGAGGGCTGGAGAGATGGCTTAGTGGTTAAGCGCTTGCCTGTGAAGCCTAAGGACCCCAGTTCGAGGCTCGGTTCCCCAGGTCCCACGTTAGCCAGATGCACAAGGGGGCGCACGCGTCTGGAGTTCGTTTGCAGAGGCTGGAAGCCCTGGCGCGCCCATTCTCTCTGTCTTTCTCTGTGTCTGTCGCTCTCAAAAAAGCTGAAAGGAGAATTCAACACTCTGCCGTCTTTGCTTAGCAAAAGGTGGCCGAGTCTCACAATCTGCTCATCAGGAACAAGGGAACAAGGGGCAAAGACATGGCTATTAATAGTCCTTTAGGGGCTGGAGAAATGGCTTAGCGGTTAAGGCACTTGCCTGCAAAGCCAAAGCACCCAGGTTCGGTTCCCCAGGACCCATGTTACACACCTGCACATGCGTCTGGAGTTCGGCTCCCAGTGGCTGGAGGCTCTGGTGCACCCATTCTCTCTCCTCCCCCCCTCTCTCTACCTCTTCTCTTTCAATAAATAAACAAACAAGGGGCTGGAGATATGGCTTAGCTAAGGCGTTTGCCTGAGAAGCCAGAGGATCCGGGTTCGATTCCCCAGGACCCTCGTTAGCCAGCTGCACGTGGGGGGCGCGTGCATCTGGAAGTTCGTTCGTCTGCAGTGGCTGGAGGCCCTGGCGTGCCCGTTCTGTCTTCTATCTCTCTCTGATTCCAAGTAAATAGATAAATAAAATAATAAAACAAAATACAAAAAAAAAAAAACAACCCAGTCTTTTATACATCAAGGGCAGCAGGAGGAGAAGGAGGGAGGGAGGAGCACGCGGCCAACCCCACCGCGGGCGGTCCCCACTGCGCAGGCGCGCGCGGGGACGTGGGGAGGGGGGGGCGGGAGAAACGCCCGGGCGCGGCGCTGACGTCATCACCGCGCGCTGCCACGTCTGCTCATAGCTCCGCGGCGATGGAGGCTGAGGAGGAGCGGTGACGGGGCTGGGCTCTCTGCCTGTGGCTTTCGCTGTGCCTCCGGCGAGGACTCGGGGACGGGGGGGGGGGGAGGTCCGGTACCGGAAGGAGTGGGCGCTTTTGCTGGGCTCTGCCGGGGGGGGCGACGGCGTGCGCGAGCGGGGAAGCTTGGTGTGCCGCGCTCCGAGGCGGCGCGGAGTGGTGGGAGCGCGGGCGCCCATGCCCAGCGCCGCAGCCCACCGGGGACCGGCGTCTGCGCGTGAGTGATGCCCGGGGGTGGGTGGGTGGGTGGGTGGGGGGCATCGTCGGGCCCGGGGACCGCCCTGCCGAGCTCCGGGAGCCCCGGGGCCGCGCTCTTCTCCCGGGTGCCCCGCCCCTCTCTCGCTCTTCTGCTCTCCAATTGAGCAAGGAACTCTCGAACAGCTGGAAATTATCATAATTATTATTATTTGGTCTCACCTGTTGTTTTTATTTTTTTTTCCCCCCCTTCCTTTTTAGTCTCTCGTACGAAAAGGCGCATCAGGAGTTAAGGAACATTGAGTGTATTTGCACTAACATATTGAAAATCAGGGTCCCTCCCCCGCACCCAGCATATCAGTTTTCACTGTATTTTAGTTGCACTTAGGAAACATTCGGTGTCAATATTGGCGGAATCATAAGGTTTCTTTTTTTTTTTTTTTTTTTTTTGCCTAACAACTTGTTTTCATTGAAAATCGGTTCCTTTTTTTTTTTTTTTTTTAAAGTATGTCTTTATTTATTTGAGAGCGAGAAAAGCAGGCACAGTGAGTATGGGCGCACCAGGGCCTCCTGCCACGGCAGCCGAACTCCACGTACGTGCACCACGTAGTGCCTCTGGCTTTACGTGGGAATCGAACCTGGACCATTAGGCTTTGCAGACAAGTGCCTTTAACCTCCGAACTCTCTCCAGCTCCTAGTTGCCTTTTCATCTTGCAGTTTCAGTACTTGTAAACTTCCAGGCGGCCTTAGGGAAGTTTTTGTCCTGGAAAGGGCATATGGGTGGGTTCCTTGTAGGATTTCTCTCTCTGGATTTCATTATTTGGCCTGGGTTGGCCTTTATCACCCTGCCTCAGTCTCCAGAGTTCAAGGATTTCAGGCCAGGCCTCTGCATCCAGCTGTTTTGGTATTTTCAGCACAACATGAACAGTTACGTTTTTGTGTTTTTGAGAAAGACTCAATCTGTAGCTCAGATTGTCTTAAACTTGTGGCAGTCTATTTCAGCCTCCCCAGTGCAGGAATTATTGGTGTGAGCCCCCACAAGCAGGCTCAATTTTACCTTTTAAAAGACTTAAAAAGCCTACAGTGTCCTTTGGTTTTTGTCAGTTATGACAGATACTTATGTAGGACTAGGAACACTTATTCCTGATGAAGAATCAAACTCAGGTGAAATGAATTTAGTCAAAGCCAGATAGTGCGTGCCATATCTTATCTCACAACCCAGATTGCTCGCTCACAATTTAATGTTTTGGACAAAGATGAACATCCTGTATTTCCGGTGACTTTAATGTGAAGTCCTGAATTGGAAATGAATGCTTCTTACAAACTTTCTTGATTAAGGTTACTTTCCTGTAATGACAAGTCAGTGACAAAGACACAAATTGTGAATTGCCTAACGCCAAAGCTTAGGTCAGAATTTAGTCTTCTGATCCATTATAGGATATAAAATGTATAATAGATCTTGGGAACATTTTTTTTTTTAAACATGACCTTTCAATTTTTGTGATTGTTACATTGTTGTAAAAAAAAAAAAAACACCCAGTAAACTGATATGTATTTTTTTTTAATTGTTCAGAGTTGAAATAGGTTGACAACCACTAACATGGGTTGCAACTGCAGGTGACACTGGACGCTGACTGGTTCCTGGACATGCCCAGTAGAAGGAGGGGTCCTAGCCGGCAGCAGCTAAGCCGCTCTGCGTTACCTTCTATACAGACGTTGGTCGGTGGGGGCTGTAGCAATGGAACAAGCTTGAGAAACAGGTAACGAAATAAAACTTTGTATAATTTGTGCTATCAGTAAGACTAACAGAAAAAATCATTGTGGACCGGGATGGCTCAGTGGTTACATGAGTTTGCTTGAAAAGCCTGGTGACCTGGGTTCAAGTCCCTATTACCCATGTAAAGCCAGATACAAAGGGCACGTGTGTCAGGAGTTTATTTGCACTGGCAGGAGGCCCTGGTGTACACACACACACACACACACACACTCTTTCTTTCTCTCTCTTTCTCAAATAAATATTAAAAAGAATCATTCAGATACTTGCTTATCAAACTTGGTTCTTAAAAAAAAAAGATGAGGGCTGGAGAGATGGCTTAGTGGTTAAGCGCTTGCCTGAGAAGCCTAAGGACCCCGGTTCGAGGCTCAATTCCCAGGACCCACGTTAGCCAGATGCACAAGGGGGCGCATGCATCTGGAGTTCGTTTACAGAGGCTGGAAGCCCTGGCGTGCCCATTCTCTCTCTCTTCTCTCTCTTTCTCTCTCTGTCTCTGTCTCTCTGTCTCTCTCTCTGCCTTCTTCTCTCTGTTGCTCTCAAATAAATAAACAAAAAAAATTAAAAAAAAAAAAGATGAGCACAGTAGCATAACCTTTAGTCTCAGCACTTGGGAGGCAGAGGTGGGAGGATTGCTGCGCAGTAGGGGCCAGCCTGGGACTACAGACAGAGTTTCAGGTCAACCTGAACTAGAGTGACTCCCTACTTCAAAAACACTGGGGCTGGAGAGGTGGTTCAGTGTTGAAGGGTACTTACTTGCAAAGCCTAATAGCCTGAGTTTGATTCTCTAGTACCCATGTGCAGCCAGACGCAAGGTGGTGCTTGCATCTGGAGTTTGTTTGATAGTGGCACTAGGCCATGGCACTCTCTTTCTCTTTGCAAAGAAAAATACTTTTATGGAGCTGGGTGTGGTGATGTACACCTTTAATCCCAATACTTTGGGAGGCAGAGGTAGGAGGATCACCATGAATTTGAGACTACATAGTGAATTCCAGGTCAGCCTGGGCTAGAGCAAAACCCTACCTCAAAAAGATATATGTATGTATGTATGTATGTATGTATGTACACACACACACACACACATACATATTTTATGGCTGGCATAGTGGTTAAGGCACTTGCCTGCAAAACCTAACAGTTTTGTTCAGTTCCCCAGTGCCTGTGTAAAGCCAGACATGCATATGGAGTTTATTTGCAATGGCTGGAGGCCCTGGCATGTCCATTCTCTCTCCTTGCAAATATGTATGTATGTATGTATGTATAAAATTCATGAGAGAGAGACTGGATGGGCTTGCCAGGACATGTTGCCACTGTAAGCAAACTCCAGATTCATACCCCATCATGTGCATCTGGCTTATGTGGGTCCTGGGAAGTTGAACCTGGGTCCTTAGGCTTCACAAACAAGTGCCTTAACCACTAAACCATCTCTCCAGCTCTATAAATAAAAAAACAAATATTTTTTAAAAAAGAATAAGGTGAGTGTGGTGTGCATACCTTTAATTCCAGCACTCAGAAGGCAGAGGTAGGAGGATCGCTGGAGTTCAAGTCCACCCTGAGACATACATAGTGAATTCCAAGTCAGCCTGGGCCAGTGGGAGACCCCAGCTCAACCCCTCCCCCTCAAAAAAAAAAAGCACAAAAGGTTACCATGTTTGCTGCATACAGCAAGTGGTGTGCATGGGTATTACACATGTTACATGTGGAGAAGTAACTGGCAGCCAGGCCATGTGGTTCAGTGGAGAGCTCCACGGAGCATGCTAACAAAGTTTGGCTGTGGTCCCTCCCTCACTGGAGAACCGGTTTCATAGGTTTAGATAAGGGAGTAATTGTATCAGAATTTCACTTCAGAGAGACCTCTTAAAGCAGCAGGTTAGAGGGTTTGGTAAAAGTAGAAATTTAAGTGGAGAAAATTAACATTTAGGTAAAAGTTGGTGAGTCTTTGAACCAAGACATTGTATTGAGAGAAGGTACAGTTTGACAGAAGTTTTAGAAAATGGAATCCTGTTCTTTAGAGTGATTGGATGTGGAGAGACTGATGAAAAGTTCTAGCCTAGGTTTCTGAGTTGGGCAGCCATCAGATTAGGAACTAGGGCCAGGACACTGGGTTGGGAGAGCGATGTCCATGAATACAGAAACCTATACCTGCAAGTGAATTCTGTGGAGTGGAAGTTCAGTGTTCTCTGTCCAAAAGGTAACGGAAGCCATGACTACATCTGAGGTCACTGATAAATGTAGAGGGAGAAGGAAAGAGAATTTCCGAATGGGGCCTTGGGAAATGCTAACGTCAGGGGTGGGTGGAGGAGGCAGCAGGATGCCCTTTGTGCTGTGTGACTTTGAGGCTGTCAACATTTGACTTAATTACAGTTTTTCTTTCAGGAATGGTAGTGCTGTTGGCCTTCCTGTTCCACCTATCACAGCCTTAATTACCCCAGGTCCTGTCCGTCATTGCCAAATCCCTGACTTACCTGTGGACGGGAGCCTGCTCTTTGAATTTCTTTTTTTCATCTACCTGCTGATTGTTCTGTTCATTCAGTACATCAACATCTACAAGACCGTGTGGTGGTACCCCTACAGTCACCCTGCGTCTTGTGCGTCACTGGTAAGTCTTCAAAGGCCTTACGTTCTTTGTGACAGTAGGGCGGGAAACCATTTGGAAAAATCTGTAGAAATTGTTTTTCTTTTAGATGTGGCCTCATGTAGTACAGGCTTGTCTTGAACTTGGTGTGTAGCCACGGATAAGTTTGAACTTGTGATCTTCCTGCATCCCTCTCCCTTAGAGTACTAGGATTATAGGTATACAACTTTGCCTTTTTACTTTTGGTGGTTCTGGGCCCTCAAGTGTACTAAATAAGTGGTCTGCCACTGAGATCCATCCTCAGCACCAACTTTACCTTTTTTAAAAAAAATTTTTTTTGGTTTATTTATATTTATTTATTTGAGAGCGACAGAGAGAGAGAGAATGGGTACACCAGGGCTTCCAGCACTGCAGATGAACTGCAGATGCGTATGCCCCCTTGTGCATCTGGCTAACGTGGGTCCTGGGGAATCGACCCTTGAACCAGGGTCCTTGAAGGCAGGCGCTTAACCGCTGAGCCATCTCCCCAGCCCTTATTTTTTTGAAGTAGGGTCTCTTTCTAGCCCCAGGCTAACCTGGAATTCACTGTGTAGTCTCAGAGTGGCCTGGAACTCACAGTGATCCTCCTACTTCTTCCTCCCAAGTGCTGGGATTAAAGGTATATGCCACCATACCTGACAAGCTTACATTTTTCGTAGCTGAATTGAGGTAATAACTGCTATAATAAAACCAAAATTGTGTAAAGTTTCTTAACACATAACAGTCTTAGGCAATTGTCCTGGTTGGCAGGAGTTTATCCATGTGAATCAAGTCACCCTGGTGGAACATGTGGTCTCCAGGGTAGATGATCAGCCAGAAAAAGAAAGAGTGCAGGGAAAATACAAAGCGTAATCTGTCATGGGTCATGCAACCATCATTTCCACATGCACTCCTACCTCTAAGGGAGCCTAGAAAACGGTCCTTTGGGTAGTAATTTGAACAAAATTGCATTCTGTTTCAAAAATGGAATTGAGATGGGGATTGGCTGTCTATCCTGAGGTATGTAAACTATATGTTATAGCTTTCTTTTCTCTTCCCTGCTATTTAGTTGGTGGTGGTAATCTTGATGCAGAGAAAGTACAGACCTTTTGACCATCAAAATGAAAGTATAAAGCTGGGTGTGGTGGCACACGCCTTTAATCTCAGCACTCTGGAGGCAGAAGTAGGAGGATCATTGTGAGTTCAAGGCTACCCTGAAACTACAGAGTGAGGTCCAGCTAAACCTGGGCTATAGTGAGACCCTACCTTGAAAAATTAAAAAAGACAAGAAAAGAAAACATCACCCAATTTTGTTGATTCCAAGGATTTATTTATTTATTTTTAAAATACTGTATTTATTTGACAGAGGAAGAGAGAAAGAGAGAGAGAATGGGTGTGCCAGGGCCTCCAGCCACTGCAGACGAACTCCAGACACATGTACTCCCTTATGCATCTGGCTAGTGTGGGTCCTGGGGAATTGAACCTGGGTCCTTTGGCTTTGTAGGCAGACACCTTAACTGCTCCTATTTTTATTTATTTATTTTGCTTATTTTTATTTATTTGAGAGTGACAGAGAGAGAGAGAGAAAGAGGTAGAGAAAGAGAGAATGAGCATGTCAGGGCCACTGCAAATGAACTCCAGATGTGTGCACCCCTTTGTGCATCTGGCTAACATGGGTCCTGGGGAATTGAGCCTTGAACCGGGATTTTTAGGCTTCACAGGCAAGCGCTTAACCACTAAGCCATCTCTCCAGACCCCTATTTTTATTTTTAATATTCTATTTTCATTTTATTTGAGAGAGAGAAGCAGAGGGAGAGAGACACGGATAGAGAATGGGCATGCCAGAGCTTCTAGCCACTGCATATGAACTCAAGACACATGCACCACCTTGTGTATCTGACTTACGTGGTCCTGGGGAATTGAACCTAGTCTTTTAGATTTGCAGGCAAGCACCTTAATGAATAAGCCATCTCTCCAGCTCAAGGATATTTTTTACTAAAGGTTCATTTTTTTGCTTGTCCCAGAAATATTTACAGGTTTAGAAAAAACTATTGGTAGCATCTAGGTAATGCTCTTTTATAGAAGAGATCAATTAAAAGGCATATTTCTATGTTTTTTTTATTTTTATTTATTTGCTAGAGAAAGGGGGAGAGAGAATGGGTGTACCAAGGCCTCCAGCCACTGCAAATGAACTCCAGACACGTGTGTTCCTTTGTGCATCTGGCTAATGTGGGTCCTGGGGAACTGAACCTGGGTCCTTTGGCTTTGCAGGCAAATGCCTTAACCACTAAGCATCCCTCCAGCCCAAAAGGCATATTTCTAAATCAAGTTAGAAAGACTAAATGAATATAATGGGCATGTACCACAATGTAAGTTTAATAGTAGATGCCCAGGTCTAGTAAGTTGTTCAGTTAAAGAGCTAACAGTAGTAACTCCTGAAAACTGAGTCCTGACTTGTCCACTAAAGTGAGCACATTATAAGTGTGGCATTTAGATGAATTAGTTTTATAATTCTGCAGGTAATTACTTCTTCAAGCTATCATCCTCTCTCCCTCTTCTTCCTTCTTTATATCCCTTTTTCCCTTCTTTGTTCTTTTTGAAACAGTCTTACTATGTAGGCCAAAATGGCCTCAAACTTGTGGCAGTGTTTTACCTCAGTCTCCCAAATGCTTGGATTACAATAATGCGCCACCACACCCAGTTATTTTCCTTTTAATATAGCAAAGCTTCGAAACCAGTGAGGAATGCATTGTAGGTAGTTTGGAAAGTTTAAGCAATTTGTTGTGAATGAAGTAGAAGGTGGGCAAGTCTTCTCAGGACCCTGACACATCTATGTTCTCTAAGGGTACAGTCGTTTTCAGAAGGTCGTTTGAGTGAGCAGACTTTTCCATATTACTTCCAACCAGAGCAACCCAGTATTTCTGTCTGACACAGTTCTTTGTTTCTCTTATAGAACTTTCATCTCATTGATTATCACCTGGCAGCATTCATCACAGTGATGCTTGCGAGGAGGCTTGTATGGGCCCTCATTTCCGAGGTATAATGGCTCATTCATTATATTCTATTACTGGAACTAGACCTAGTTACTAAGATGGGTTCACACTGAAAACATGAGATGGCCAAATGTAATTTCACTACAACTACAAATTGATCTTCTATGAGTTGTGCAGGCTCATTGAAAACAGCTTCTTGCTGTTTAAAATTCAAATGTTTACAAATTTAAGAGAACTATTAAAAACCTAACTGGTAGGTTAAGAGCTTATTTTGAAGCACTTTTTAAAATTTATTTGAGAGAGAGAGAGAATTGGCACACCAGGGCCTCAGCCACTGAAATCCAACTCCAGATGCTTGCACCACCTAGTGGGCGTGTACCACCTTGCACTTGGCTTACCTTTGTGCATCTGGCTAATGTGGGATCTGGAGAGAGAGCGAACATAGGTCCTTAGGCTTTGCAGGCAAGAGCCTTAACTGCTAAACCATCTCTCCAGCCCAATTTTTAACTTGCATATTTTTAAATTTTATTTATTTGAGAGCGACAGAGAGAGAAAGAGGCAGAGAGAGAATGGGCGCGCCAGGGCCTCCAGCCACTGCAAACGAACTCCAGATGCTTGCACCCTTTTGTGCATCTGGCTAATTTGGGTCCTGGGGAATCGAGCCTCAAACCTGGGTCCTTAGGCTTCCGATGCAAGCGCTTAACCGCTAGGCTATCTCTCCAGCCCATATTTTTAAATTTTTTAATCAGGTCTTTAATCAGGTAGTTTTACTGAATATGGGGATGGATTTCAAGTAACTTACTAATGTGAAAAGTTATCTGTGTTTGTGTTTATATTTGTATATATAGTTGAATCTAAAATACCCAAATTTCAGATGACATTAGCTTATAGTGAATTTATGAAGTGTGCTAATAAAAAGCATTGAATTTATTAAAACTCAAAATATGCCAATTAAAATTTGCATAGGATTAATCTGAAGGTTAGAGTCTTCAGGTTAATGGGCAGAGGGAAAGAAAGAACGAATATTAAAGGATCTTTTTTAATTTAAAAGTTGCTGATAGATTTGGCCATTGACATAATTTTTCATATATATGTAAAGGGTGAAGGAAGAAAATGTGCTTTCATGAGGTTTTGTCATCTTGTAACCTTGTAAATAATTGTGAAAACACAAAATGGTAACAGCCAAAGTGGGTAATGATTTTAAACCTGGAAATTATATTTTAGTGTGATAGTTTAAGTGAATATTTGCTATAATCACAAGTAACTGAGAATCAACTTTCCATTCAGAGCAGACACAAAATTACTTATGTGTATAAGCTCTAATTGGAACTGGATTTCTTCTTTTCTTGTTCTTTTTCTTTCTTTTTTTTTTTTTTTTTTTTTTTTTTGGTAGTGTCTCTAGCCCAGGATAACCAGGCACTCACTCTGTAGTGTGGGCTGGCCTCCAACTCACAGTGATCCTCCTACCTCTGCCTCCCAAGTGCTGGGATTAAAGGCGTGCGCCATCATGTCTGGTTTAGGAACCGGATTTCTATGAGCACAGAGTAGTTGGAGGCATTAAGTTATAATCAGAAAGCATTTGAACTTAATTGATTTTTACAGTGAGAAAAACTGTCAGCAACCATTCACTAAAGTTCAGCATTCAAGTAATAAAAATAGATGCTGAGCCGGGTGTGGTGGTGCACACCTTTAATAATCCCAGTACTCGGGAGGCAGAGGTAGAAGGATCACAGTGACTTGGAGGCCACCCTGAGACTACGTAGTGAATTCCAGATCAGCCTGGGCTAGAGTGAAACCCTACTTTGGAACCCCCCCCTCAAAAAAAATATGCTGAGTTTGATGTGGCACATGCCTGAAATGTCAGGACTTTAAAGCAGGAAGTTCAGAAGTTCAAGATGAGCCTGTGCTGCAGAAGACCTTGTTTCAAAAACAATAAGAAATAGAAATAAAAACAGGGTTAGAGAGATGCCTGAGTGGTTAAGGCACTTGCCTACAGAGTTTAGCACCTGGGTTCGATTCCCCAATACTCACATAAAGCCAGATGCACAAAACGGTGTGCACTTTTGGACTCCTTTTGCAGTAGCTAGAGGCCCTGGTAGGCCTCTCTCTCTTGTCTGTCTCTTTCTATTTCTCTTTGCTAACAAATAAATAAATTATAAAATAAAAATAGATGCTTACCTCCTCCCCCCTTTGGTTCTGGGAATGGGATCCATGGCCCCAAACATGCTGGGTAGGTGCTGTAGCATGGAGCTGTGTCCCCAGTCCTCCTCCGACTTTCTTTCTTTTTTTTTTGTTTTGTTTTGGTTTGTCGAGGTAGGGTCTCACTCTAGCTCAGGTTGACCAGGAATTCACTACGTAGTCTCAGGGTGGCCTCGAACTCACATGACCTTCCTACCTCTGGCTCCCTAGTGCTGGGATTAAAGACATGTGCCACCACGCCTGACTTTTTCTAATTTTTGAGAAGGCTGGGAGAGAAGAGGAGAGTACGGGCACACCAGAGACTCTTCTCCCCATAAACTTCAGACACATGCACTACTTGGTGCATCTGGTTTTAAGTGGGTACTGGGCAGTCAAACCCAGGCTGTTAGGCTTTGCAAGCAAGCACCTTTAGGTCTGTGCCACTAGGCCTATCCTAGATGCATTCCTGTTTTGTGGGGTTTTTTTTTGTTTTTGGTTTTTTTTTTTTTGGTTATTCAAGGTAAGGTCTTGCTTTAGGCCAGGCTGACATGGAATTCACTATGTCATCTCAGGGTGGCCTTGAACTCATGGTGATCCTCCTTCCCTACCTCCCATGTGGTAGGCTTAAAGGCAAATGCCACCACCCCTGGCTTTTAAAAATTATTTTATTATAATTATTATTACTGTTTTTTTCCCTAACAAGCTCCAGACACATGAACCATCTTGTGCATATGGCTTACATGAGTCCTGGGGAATGGAACCTGTATCCTTTGGCCTTGTAGGCAAGTGCCTTAACCATTAAGCCATCTCTCCAGCCCTATTATTTTATTATTTTCGAAAATAATAAAAAAAATAGGGCTGGAGAGATGGTTTAGCGGTTAAGTACTTGCCTGTGAAGTCTAAGGACCCCAGTTCGAGGCTTGATTTCCCAGGACCCACGTTAGCAAGATGCACAAGGGGGTGCATGCGTCTGGAGTTCGTTTGTAGTGGCTGGAGTTTCTGGCACGCTCATTCTCTCCCTCCCTTCCACTCTTCCTCCCTCTCCCTCTCCCTTTCTCTTTCTCTTTCTCTCTCTCTCTCCTTTTCTCTCTGTGTCTGTCAATCTCAAATAAATAAATTTTTTAAATGTTATTATTTATTTATTTATTTATTTGAAAGAGAGAGAACGGGCGCGCCAGGGCCTCCAGCCACTGCAAACAAACTCCAGATGTGTGCGCCCCCTTATGCATCTGGCTAACGTGGGTCCTGAGGAATCGAACCTGGGTTGTTTTGCTTTGTAGGCAAATAAATGCCGTAACTGCTAAGCCATCCCTCCAGCCCTTATTTTAGAGTTAGAGAGAGGGACAGACAGACAGACAGTTGGCACACCAGGGCCTCAGCCACTACAATCAAACTCCAGATGCTTGCGCCACTAGTGGGCACGTGCGACCTTGCGCTTGCCTCATCTTTGTGCATCTGGCTTATGTGGGATCTGAAGAGTTGAACATGACTCCTTAGGCTTTGCCGGCAGGCACCTTAACCTCTAAGCCAATCTCTCCTGCCCTCTTTTTCATTTATTTATTTATTTTTGTTTTTTTTTTTTTTTTTCAAGGTAAGGGCTGACCTGGAATTCACCATGTAGTCTCAGGGTGGCCTCGAACTCTGTCCTGCCTTTGCTTCCCAAGTGCTGGGATTAAAGGCATGTGCCGCCGCCACCCAGCTCTCCTGCCTTCTTTAATTTTTTTTTTTTTTTTTGCAAGAAGAGAGAGGGAGGAAGAGAATGGGTGTGCTGGGACCTCTAACTGCTGCAAGTGAACTCCAGACACATGTGCTACTTTTTGCATCTGGCTTTATGTGGGTACTGGGGATTGAACCTGGGTCCTTAAGCCTTTGAAGGCAAGTGCCTTAACCACTAAGCCATCTCTCCAGCCTTCTCTCTCTCTTTTTAAAGAAAGTATTTCTTTTTAAAAAACAATGTTTTATGTATTTTTTATTTATTTGAGAGAGAGAGGGAGGGAGGGAGGAAGAAGCAGAGAGAGAATGGGCACACCAGGGTCTCCAGCCATTGCAAACAAACTCCAGACATATGTACCACCTTGTGCATCTGGCTTACATGGGTACTGGGAAATTGATCCTGAGTCCTTTGGCTTCACAGGCAAGTGTCTTAACTGCTTAGCCATCTCTCCAGTACCCTTCTCTTTTTTCTTTTTTCTTTTTTCTTTTTTTTTTGTTTCGAGGTAGGGTCTCACTCTGGCTCTGGCTGATCTGGAATTCACTATGTAGTCTCAAGGTGGCCTCGAACTCTCAGCAATCCTCCTTCCTCTGCCTCCCGAGTGCTGGGATTAAAGGCATGGGCCACCACGCCCGGCCATCCCCCTTTTCTTTTTTTGCTAAGCTATCTTCTCCAGCCTGCTTCTTTTTTTGTTGTTGATACTGTTTTGTTTGTTTTTCGAGGTAGGGTTTCACTCTAGTCCAGGCCGACCTGTAATTCATTATGTAGTGTCAGGGTGGTCTCGAACTCACAATGATCCTCCTACCTCTGCCTCCCGAGTGCTGAGATTAAAGGCTGCGCCACCATGCCCAGCTGCTTTTTTTTTTTTTTTTTTTTTTATTGGAGACAGAGAGAATGAGCGCACCAAGGCCTCTAGTCACTGAAAACAAACTCCAGATGCATGCGCCACCTTGTGCATCTGGTTTACATAGGACGTAGAGAATCAAACCTGGATCCTTAGGCTTTACAGGCAGGCACCTTAGCTGCTAAGCCATCTCTCCAGTCCTGGTTGCTTGCTTTTGATATATTGAGAACTTTCTTTATAGGAACTTAGTAGTCATTTGTCGTTTACTAGAGAATGACTTTGTTTCATCCCTTCAGTTTCTTAGAAACGGTACTTACCGTTTGGGTGTGTGATATGTTCCTGAATCCCAGTACTCGGGAGGTAGAGAGGCAAGGATGATGACTTGAGGCCAGTCTCTGATACGTAGCAAATTTGAGGCCAGTCTGGACTACATGAGACCGTGTCTCAAAAGAATAGCAACAACAAAAAGTACTGGTACCTGGGTATGCCAATTGTCTGTGCCCTGTTGGCATGTAACCCTTTCTAACCGCAGTTTCTGGCTGATGCTGCAAAGACTAAAACTCAAGGTGTTTTATTGCTCCCAGTACTAGTAATCTATTAGTTATTTAATTGTTGATTAAGCAGGTTTTGCACAACCTCATTTCCTGGGAAGCTTGCAACTCTTACTGAAAACACAGAATGCTTAAACTATAGAGTTAATTTTTTTTTTCTTTATTTATTTGCAAGGAGAGAAGGATGGAGTAAGAAAGAGAATGGGGAGGCCAGGGCCTCTTGCAAACCAACTCCTGACACATGTACCCCTTTTTTTATCTGGCTTTACAGAGGGTACTAGGGACTCAAACCTGGGCCTCCATGCTTTGCAAGCAAGCACCTTTATCCACTGAGCCATCTCCAGCCCTAAACTATACAGATTTTTAAAGGTTAGGGCAGGACTGGAGGGATGGCTTAGTAGCTACAGTGCTAGCTTGCAAAGCTAAAGAACCCAGGTTCGATTCCCCAGGTCCCACGTAAGCCAGATGCGCAAGGTGGTGCATATGTTTGAAGTTTGTTTACAGTGGCTGGAGGCCCTAGCTTGCTCATTCTCCCCCCTTTTCTCTGTCAAATAAATAAAAATAAAATATATTTAAAAAAACACATAAAGTTCAAGACAATGTCCATCAGTAAGGGAATGTTAAATTATTATGATATATCTACATAATGGAATAGTGTGCAGCCATTGAAAAGATGAGTGCTTGTGTGTTGATCTCTAGATACCAAGTTGAAAACAGAGAAGGTGGTTTTAAAACCTGGTGGATGTTTTCTTTTTTGTAGTGGCTTGAGAAAGGGTCTTACTGTGTAAGCCTGGCTGGTCTGGAACCCACTGTATAACCCAAGTTGATCTTGAACCCATGATAGTTTTCTTACCCCAACCTTCTGAGTGCTGGAATTACAGGTATATTCAAATAGTGTTTAAAGCTGGCCATGGTGGTGCACACCTTTAATCTCAGCACTCAGGACACAGGTAGGCTAGCCTGGGACTACAGAGTGAGGTTAAGGTCAGCCTGGACTAGAGAGAGACTCTACCTATAAAAAAGAAAGAAAGAAAAAAAGAAAATAGTGTTTAAAACCATGGGGGTTGGGGAGATGCCTTAGTGGTTAAGGCACTTGCCTGCAAAGCGAAAAGACCTCAGTTTGATTCTCCAGGACCCACATAAGCCAGATGCACAAGGTGGCACATGCATCTGGAGTTCCTGTGCAGTGGCTGGCGGCCCTGGTGCATTCTTCCTTTCTCTCTTTCTCCCCCCCCCCATGCCTCTTTAAATAAATAAATAATGTTAAAAAAGCAGACAGGTAGTGGGAACAAAATCTATCTGCTAACTGCTAATATATAAATAAGTTGTCTCTGGAAGGAGATACAGACTAATAATAAGCTGTCTGTTGGTGGGGGCTGGGGGCTGGGACCAGCAGAAAGGAAAGCTCTTCACTACAAACAATATTCATGTGTGTGTGTATAGTGTTTTGAGTGCTATGACTATTACCTATTCACAAATTGAAAATAAGAGCTGTATCATAATTCTTTCCTAAAATACCTAAATTAGATAAATGAAACTCATCAGAAATCATCTTTTCTTCCATTAAAATGTTTGCCTTTTTTCCTTATATCACAGAAAGGATCCTTACCTGGGAAAGAACAGTGATTTTTAAGGACAGGCTGAGGTAATAATTCAGAAGGCTAAACAGTACTCCAAAGGGACTGCTGATCTCTCACCAGGTAGACCGTGGTCACCTCCAGGCCAGCACTTCTCTCCTTACTCCATAAGACTGAGGTTCAAGTTTTACCAACTGAAAGTACTTCTCATCAAAAGTTGTTTCTCATAGCCGGGTGTGGTGGTGCACGCCTTTAATCCCAGCACTCAGGAGGCAGAGGTAGGAGGATCACAGTGAGGCCCCCTGAGGTTACATAGTGAATTCCAGGTCAACCTGGGATAGAATGAGACCCTACCTCAAAAAAAAAAGAGTTGTTTCTCTAAACAGAAAATGTTTTATTGAAAAACACTTAAAAAAAAAATAGGCAGAAAATTAGAAAATTACAATTCCATTATTGAGAACCACATTTTGATATGTTTCCTTCTAATCTTTATATATGCATAGAGTTTATAGACACATATTTATATGTATGTATTTGGGAACATTATCTGTATACTTCTAACATAGTGTTAAGAAGAATGTCCCTTTTTTTTGTTTTGTTTTTTGAGGTAGAGTCTTGCTCTAGCCCAGTCTGACCTGGAACTCACTATGTAGTCTCAAGCTGGCCTCCAACTCACAGTGATTCTCCTACCTCTGCCTCCGGAGTGATGGGATTAAAGGCATGCACCACACCCAGCCTATTCATTTTTATCGATTGGTTTTGGTCTTTTCAAGGTAGGGTCTCACTCTAGGCCTGGGTGAGCTGGAACTCACTCTGTAGCCCATGGCTGGCCTCAAACTCAGGTCAGTCATCCTAGTTCGGTCTCCAGAGTACTATTCTGTTCTGTTTTTGGCTAGTGCCTACTGATTCTTTAGTTCTAAGCTTAGATTACACTCCCTGCGCACCGCTCAGCCCCACGGAACCCAGGGACTCTGCTCTACCGGTACGCTACATCCCCAGTACACGCACGTCGTTTTTTTTTTGTTTTTTTTTTTTTTTTTTAAATTTTTTTTGTTCATTTTTTTTTATTTTTTATTTATTTATTTGAGAGCAACAGACACAGAGAGAAAGACAGATAGAGGGAGAGAGAGAAAATGGGCGCGCCAGGGCTTCCAGCCACTGCATACGAACTCCAGATGCGTGCGCCCCCTTGTGCATCTGGCTAACGTGGGACCTGGGGAACCGAGCCTCGAACCGGGGTCCATAGGCTTTCATAGGCAAGCGCTTAACCGCTAAGCCATCTCTCCAGCCCCCACACGTCGTATTTTAACTTTTTTTTTTTTTTTGGTTTTTCAAGGTAGGGTCTTGCTCTAGCCCAGGCTGACCTAGAATTTACTTTGTAGACTCAAGCTAGCCTTGAACTCATGACAATCCTCCTACCTTTGCCTCCCGGGTGCTGCGATTAAAGGCATGCGCCACCATGCCAGACTTTTTTTTTTTTTTTTGCTATTTATTTATTTATTTATTGGTTTTTTTGAGGTAGGGTCTCACTCTGGTCCAGGCTGACCTGGAGTTAACTAGGTAGTCTCAGGGTGGCCTTGAACTCACGGTGATCCTCCTACCTCTGCCTTCCAAGTGCTGGGTTTAAAGGCGTGCACCACCATGCCTGGCTTATTTATTTATTTTAATATGTTTCTGATTACTAGTGAGAAATGGAGGCCGTGTGTGAATATTGGGTGTACCAGGGACCTCTTGCCATTGCAAATGAACTCCAAACTCATGTCACCTTGTACAGCTGTCTTTAGATGGGTCCTGAGGAATTGTACCCTGTCTGGCAGGCATTGCAAGCAAGTGCCTTAAACCATTGAGCCATCTCTCCAGCCCCTTCTTCTTCTTCTTTTTTTTTCCTTCATGTTTCCACTTTTATTTGATGTTTCCAAAGGTAAAAAAGTCAAAATTCTTACATCAGTTAGAATGAGACCATCTCAAATGAGACCATGTAAAGGAATTTATTGTGTGCAACAATCATTTCTCTTCAGTTTTTCTGATTTATACAACAGTGTTTGATAAAAACTGGATGATGGCATGTGCTTGGTTTTTTACAATGTCTTTACAAAAACCACAGACAGGGTCAATTTACAATAACTTGTTTTCTGGTTTTTTTCTTAGGCACATGGAACTTGAAATTTTAGCTTCCCAATTTTATTCACCTACCTCACAAATAAGCACAAACAGCAGTCTCAACACTACAAACTTTGGTGGGTTGAGATAATAGACATTATGTAGTAGATCCAACTACTTAGCCTGAAATGCTATTGGTTTTCTTTAAGAATGACTGTCCTTAGGGCTGTCCCACTAATGTTGCTATATACTGGGTTCCAAACAGTAAAGAACCCTGATGTGAAATTTTAAAGTGACATTCTTCTGCTAGTTGCGTAGACGGTCTGCTACATGGCACTGAAGAAAACCTGACCCAAGTGGCACTACTTAGTCCATATGTTTCTGACCAGAGAAATTATACAGCAATATTTATAGGCTAGCTTTCAAGAGAAGGTTGACATTAATACTGTCCATATTTTACATGACAATACAGTCGGAGAGTTTATAAAATGAGTTCATGCACTATTACCTTCTAAGAATATCATGAACAAGAAACTACATACTTGTGAAAGCATTTAAGGTGGAAGCAGTCTTATATACAAAACAATCTAGTTTATGTTAAGTATGTAATTTAGAGAAATTTCAGGGATTACAGAGAAAAATTAGCCCAATGGTGACTGGTAAAGTCAATTTGTAGGACTTAAAATGTTTCCTTTTCTAAAAAACATCCAGAATACATAACCTCTCTACAAAGAAAATATAAAAATTCTGGATGGCCATGTTGGATTATACAATATAATTTAACATATACTCATTCCTTTGACAGCATTAGTTTGTGGGCTGATGTTTTTATTTAGTTCAGCTGCACTTATGGCACAAGATCTCATTTTCAAAACGGCACCAATTTTCCTTAAGTTTAAGGACAATTTTTAGCAGCAATTATACTTTAACAACTTACAGAACAACTATCTTTACCTACCTTTCTACTTTATGCTTGCCAGGTACAGTGGTATTTACAAAAAGCTAACAATGTCTACATACAAAATGATCTTTCATTCTCCCCACCCTGCATTTCAAAGGATTTCCCCCACCCCTTTCATTTGTGACCTCATTAAAAAGCATGAGTTTTACAAATAAATAAATATTTTTTAAAAACATTTAATAAAATAAGAAAGAAATGAAAAAAAAAGTATGAGTTTTAGACCAGGTACCTAGATACTTTCCATGTGATGGTTAACTCTGTGTGTGTAAAGTCCAGCCCTTCTTGTTATTTATTCTTGATTTTTCAAGGTAAGATCTCACTGTGGCCCAGGCTGACCTGGAACACACACTAGTCCCATACCAGACTAGCCTTGATCCTCCTACCTCAGCCTCCAGAGTGCTGGGATAGAAGGCATACACTATCAAGCCCAGGTCCTGCTTTTTTAAAATAATTTTTCAATTTTTTAAATACTTTATTTATTTGAGAGAGAGAAAGAGTGTGAGAAAATGGGCACACCAGGGCCTCCAACCACTGCAAACGAACTCCAGACATATGTGCCACCTTGTACATCTGCCTTACGTGGGTCCTTTGATTTTACAGGCAAATGCCTTAACTGCTACGCCATCCCTCCAGCCCTTTTGTTTTTGTTTTTGTTTTTGTTTTTGAGATAGCTCTAGCCCAGGCTGACCTAAAATTCACTATGTAATCTCAGAACTTGAACTCATGGCAATCCTACCTCTGCCTCCCGAGTGCTGGGATTAAAGGTGTGTGCCATCATGCCCGGATTACATTTTTTTAAATTTATTTATTTGAGAGTGACAGAGAAAGAGGGAGAAAGAGCACACGTACACCAGGGCCTTCAGCAACTGCAAATGAACTCCAGATACATGCGCCCCCTTGTGCATCTGGCTAACATGGGTCCTGGAGAATTGAGCCTTGAATCGGGGTCCTTAGGCTTCACAGGCAAGCGCTTAACCTCTAAGCCATCTCTCCAGCCCTACATTTTTGTTTTTTGTTTGTTTTGGTTTTTTGGGGTAGGGTTTCAGTCTAGCCCAGGCTGACCTAGAATTTGCTATGTAGTCTCAGGGTGGCCTTGAACTCACGGCCATCCTCCTACCCCTGCCTCCCAAATGCTGGGATTAAAGGTGTGCACCACCATGCCCGGCTTATTTTAATTTTTAATTTTTTTTTATTTATTTTTGGTTTTTTTTTTGAGGTAGGGTTTCACTGTAGTCCAGGCTGACTTGGAATTCACTGTGTAATCTCAGGGTGGCCTCGAACTCACAGTGATCCTCCTACCTCTGCCTCTCGAGTGTTGGGATTAAAGGCATGTGCCACCACGCCCGGCCAGTGGCTTTTAAAAAAAAAAAAATTATTTTTATCTATTTATTTGAGAGAGCAATAGAATAAGCACATGTACGCGTGCGCGCACAGACAAACACACAGAAACAGAAATAGACAGGAAGAGAGAGAGAGAATAGATGTGCTAGGGCTTCCAGCTGCTGTTAAAGAGTTCCAGATGCATGCACCTCCTGGTGCATCTGGCTTATGTGGGTCCTGGGAAATCAAACCCGAGTCCTTTGGCTCTGCAGGCAAATGCCATAACCGCTAAGCCATCTCCCCAGCCCAGCTTCTACTTTTCTATTTATTTATTTCTGAAAAATTTTAGAAAAATTTATTTGCAAGCAGAGAGAGAGAATGGGTAGCCACTGTAAACGAACGCTAGGTGCATGGGCCACCTTGTGCATTTGGCTTTACATGAGTACTGGGGAATTGAACTGGGTCGTCAGGCTTTGCAGGCAAGTGCCCTAACTAATGAGTAATCTCTTCAGCCCATCTTAATTTTTATTTTGAGATGATAAGGTTTTGCTAATTCCCTAGGCTAGCCTTGAACTTGTTCTACAGCTCAGACAGGCTTTGAACTTCCATCCTTGTCTCAGCTACTCCCTTCCAAGGATCTGCTTACGCAACCAGTCCCTAAATACTGCTTTCTAAAGGAATCCTTCCTGCACTGGAGAGACGGTCTGGCAGTTAAGGTGGTGTTATTTGCTCTCTTGCTGTGATCCTCCTCATAATTACAAAAATAGTTGTTGAAATTTAAGTTTAACATTTGCTTTTCTTGACTGGGCAGCCTCAGCTGTATTTTTTCTTGGCTACATTGGTTTCCCAAGGACTTGGTATAAGGTTTGTCTCAAACAGCATAGCACTTAGGTTCTGGAACAAGGCATAATTAACAAACCAGTTTAGCCCTGTTGTCATGACATTGCATAGAAACAGCCTTTAATTCCCTCCACCTCTCATCCATATACCATTTTAGTGGTATTTGAAGATAGGGTTTTGCTATTAACCTAGGTCAGCCTTGGACTCACTGTGATCCTCATACCTCAGTCTTCAAGGATCGAAGAATAAAGGCATGTGTCATGATACCCGTCTTGTCTTTAAATTTTAACCCTGGTTATTAACCTAAATTTTGAGAACAGAGCCAGTGGAGTAGCTCTAATGGTGTGAATGACTTTCCCAGGCTTTAACATGTGAGGTCCATGGCCATATGATAGGATGCATGTGCAGGGGAGTGAATTGCAACATTTCTTGTGTTCGTTTTCAGGGTAGTGCCTCACAATAGCCCAGGATGACCTTGAATTCATCTGTAGTCCCAGGCTGGCCTGGAACTCATGGGGCTCCTCCTCCCTCGTGAGTGCTACGATTAAAGGTGTGCCACCTCACCTGGCTATTTTACAGTTTTAAGTAAGTACATCTGTAGCATGTGTGTACAGAATGTTTACATAAACACAGACATTTTCTTATGTCATTTAAATGACCAGATAGGATCTGGAAAATGCATTGCAGGTTGGTTTCTTCATTAATTGAACTTGACAATCCATATGGTATCTTGATACAATCCAGAGATTCTGTAAACACATGCTTTATGAACAGTCTGCCAAAGATATCCTATATATAGTTTGCAGTAGATGTATTATTTGAGAATTAGCTTTAAGCTGGGTATGGTGGTACAAGTCTAATCTCAGCACTTGTGAGGCCGAGGCAGGAGGTAGGAGGTTTGCCGGCAGTTTGTGGCCACCCTGAGAGTACATAGTGAATTCCTGGTCAGCATAGGCTAGAGTGAGAACCTACCTTGAAAAACCAAAAAAAAAAAAAAAAAAAAAAAAAAAGATTGCTGTATTGAGTTCTGGGCATGGTGGTACATACTTATAGTCCATCAGGAGGCTGAGACAAGAATTCTGAGCCAGCCTAGGCTACAAAAGTGAGACCCTGTCTCCAAAATAAATAAGTAAATAAAAAACAACACAAGACTGCAGTTTTAGATTTATGGGGGCATTCTATTTTCTTCTTCATTTTGCTGTCTGTTCTTTTATTGTGGGAAAAAGTAGCATTGATGGGTTGGAGAGATGGCTCAGTGGTTAAGGTGTTTGCCAACAGTCTAATGACCCAGATTCAATTCCCTATTACCCACATAAAGCCAGATGCATAAGAGTGGTGCATGTATCTGGAGTTTGTAGTGGCTGGAGGCCCTGGCACATGTGCTCGCTCTTGAAGACACACACACACATACACTCACTCTCCTCCCCCCCACAAATAGTTTTTTGTTTGTTTGTTTGTTTTTGTTTGTCTTTTTAATTTTAAGTAGCATTGGGCCGGGTATGGTAGCGCACACATTTAGTCCCATCACTCAGGAGGCCAAGGTAGGAAGATGACTGAGTGTGAGGCCAGCCTGAGACTACAGTGAGTTCCAGCTCAGCCTGGGTGTGAGACCCGACCTCAGAGAATAAAAGCAAAAAGTAGCTTTGGAAGCTTCAAGTTTTTTTCCCCCCTGAATTTTTATTAACATCTTCCATGATTATAAAAAATATCCCATGGTAATGCCCTCCCTCCCCCCACTTTCCCCTTGGAAATCCCATTCTCCATCATATCCTTTTCCCCTCTCAACTAGTCTCTCTCTTATTTTGATGTCATGGTCTTTTTCCTCCTCTTATGAAGGTCTTGTGTAGGTACTGTGTAGGCACTGTGAGGTCGTGGGTATCCAGGCCATTTTGTGTCTGGAGGGAGCTTCATGTTTTGACAAGGATGTTTTCTTACTATACGTAAAGCAGGTTAAAGGTTTGGGATTAGAGAAGACTTTGAAGTTTTGAAATTGAAAGCAATTGTCATTTTTCCCATCTGCAGAAGGCAAAGAAGAAACATAGGGATCTGTCAAAGAAGAGGTGATGATTGCATGAAACTTGAGTCATTTATTAAATATTAACTTCTTGTTGAGATTCTTGCTGTTTGGAAAGAAGACATAAATTAATGCTTTTCTTTTTCTCACTATTGTTATTTATTTGTTATATTTGGAATTGAACCCAGGATCTTACCTCTTTAATTTTTCAGACAAAACTGGCTCTGAACTCACTGTTTAGCCCAGGCAGACCTTGAAATTATTATTATTTTTTGTCCCAAGTTGCTATGGTTACAGGTGTTGTTGCTAGATCCAGGTCCTTCCAACCTTCTCTTTTTTTTTTTTTTTCTTTTTTTGAGGTAGGGTCTCGATCTAGCCCAGGCTTTGAACTTATGGTGATCTTTCTACCTCTGCCTTCCAAGTGCTGGGATTAAAGGCATGTGCCACCATACCCAGCTTAGGTTTTATTTTTTTAATAAATACATAATTTGTATGAGCTAGAGTCTCCTTGAAGCCCAGGCTGACCTGGCACTCGCTCTGTAGTTCAGACTTTTGCTTCCTACATCTGCGCAGGAAAGTTGTTAGGATTTATGTTTAGTGAGCAGCCCAGGCGATTGTGGTGACTGGTCTGTAGACCATGTTTTGAGGAGCTGTAGTGTAAACAAATTAGATGATAATTGTGTGAACTTAACGGAGACTTGGGCGAGGGAGTTTGGGGCGCAAGAAGGAGATAACTGCTAAGAGATGTCAGAATTTTCAGGCATTAGGAAGATAAGGTGGGGTGGACAATTTTTTACTTTTTAAGGCGATTTTAATTTCCACTAAATCTACTGAGCTCTTACTTTGAGGCACATTGATTTTGAATAAAATAATTTATAAAATGTTTCTTTTGGTGCTTCCAAACTTTCAGGCCACAAAGGCAGGTGCAGCATCCATGATCCACTATACAGCTCTCATCCTGGCCCGCCTGGTGCTCCTTACTCTGTGTGGATGGGTGCTTTGTTGGACCCTGGTCAATCTCTTTCGAAGCCACTCGGTCCTCAATCTTCTTTTCCTTGGCTACCCGTGAGTACTTCAGTTTTAAATTTTATTAGCAAATCTTTAGAGGTTATTTAGGTCATGCAAATGATATGATATAAAGGGAAAAATGAGATTGTTCAAATATAAATTTTAAGAGTTCTGGAAGTTGTAAAGCCAAAAGATGTTGATTCTATAATTTGTTTTCTCAAGTGGAGTGGTTGGGAACAAGGCACAACCAAAACCATCTCTAAATGCCCAAGGCACATAGCTGTCCTACCAGTGGAGTTTTTTGTTTTTTTTTTTTTTCCCCCCAGTTAGGGTCTCACTCTAGTTTGGGCTGACCTGGAATTCACTATGTAGTCTCAGGGCTGGCCTCAAACTCATGGCAATCCTCCTACCTCTACCTCTACCTGAGTACTGGGATTAAAGGTGTGCATCACCATGCCTGGCTTGAGATTTTTTTTTTTGTTTGTATGTTTTTTGAAGTGGGGTCTCACTCTAGCCCATGCTGGCCTCGAACTCATGGTGATCCTCCTACCTCTGCCTCCCCAAGTGCTGGGATTAAAGGCGTGCACCACCACACCTGGATTTCTTTTTTTGGTTTTTCGAGGTAGGGTCTCACTCTAGCCCAGGCTGACCTGGAATTCACTGTGTAGTCTCAGGGTGGCCTCGAACTCACAGCAATCCTCCTACCTTTGCCTCCCGAGTGCTGGGATTAAAGGCGTGTGCCACCATGCCCGGCTCCACACCTGGATTTTTAAAATTAGTCTATTTTATTTACTTGGGGGGGGGGATGGGCACTCCAGGGTCTTGAGCCACTTCAAATGAACATCCAGACACATGTGCCACTTTGTGCATCTGCCTTACGTGGGTCTTAGGGAATCGATCCTGGGTTCTTTGGCTTTGCATGCAAGTGCCTTAACTGTTAAACCATCTCTCTAAGCCCCCCCATTTTTTTTTTTTTTTTTTGAGGTAGGGTCTCTAGCCCAGGCTGACCTGGAATTCACTATGTAGTCTCAGGGTGGCCTTGAACTCACAGCAATCCTCCCACCTCTGCCTCCTGTGCACCACCAGGCTCTGTTCTTGTTTGTTTTCTTGAGGCAGTGTCTTGCCTAAGTTGGCCTTGAACTCACTTGCCTCAGCGGGATTAATCAGTTTTTTGTCTAGTAAAGTTCTCCAGTTTAAGAGCATTGTCATGTGAAGATGGCTATGACTAACAAACTTTTTATTTTCATTTAGGTATATAAAGAACCTTATTTATTTCTGGGGATTTCCTATACCCCACAAAACAGTGCAATAAGCATGTTTAACTATATTTGTTTTCTTTACTTTTTGGAGCTCATATTTTTTTTTTTTTTTTTTTTTTTTTGAGGTAGGGTCTCACACTGGCCCAGTTTGACCTGGAATTCACTATGTAGTCTGAGGGTGGCCTCGAACTCACGGCGATCCTTCTACCTTTGCCTCCCGAGTGCTGGGATTAAAGGCGTGTGCCAACACATCTGGCTTCGTATAATCTTTTATATAGGTTTTAATAAATATGAAAAATTTAAAATCCTGGATTGTGTATATAAACACATCTTTTCCTATTTATAGGCTTATCCTCCCATGTCTACCCTCCATTTTTTGTTTTTTGTTTTTTTTTTTACTTCAGTTCTCAAATACCTTCTTTCTTTCTTCTTTCTCAGTATAGGGTCTTGCTGTAGCCCAATCTGACCTGAAATTTGCTATGTAGTCTCAGGCTGGCCTCTAACTCATAGCAATCCTCCTACTTCTGTTTCCTAAGTGCTGGGATTAAAGGTGTGTGATACCATGTCTGGCTAACCAAGTAATTTTACTTGTGGAAATTTATTGTATTTATTTTATTTTATTTATTTGAGAGCGTGAGAGAGGAAAAGAGGCAGATATGTACAGAGAGAGAGAGAAAAAAAAATACGGGTGCACCAGGGCCTTCAGCCACTACAAACGAACTCCAGACACATGTGCCACCTTGCACATCTGGCTTACATGGGTCCTGGGAAATCAAACTGAGGTCCTTTGGCTTTGCAGGCAAATGCTGTCTCTTCAGCCTGGAAATTTATTGTATTTCTAAACTGGATGTGGTAGCTCACACTTACAATCCTAGCACTTAGGAAGGTAAGGGAGGAGATTCACTATGAGTTCAAAGCCAGTCTGGGCTAGAGGACATTCCAGGGTTATACCCTGCCTATGAAAAAGAAAAAGCAGAAGAGATTTATTGCACCATCAGAACCTTTTTCATTATTGTGTCATATATATATATATATATATATATATATAGAGAGAGAGAGAGAGAGAGCCTACTGTGTTTCAGCCACTGTTCTAGGCACAAGGAGACATCAGTGAGTTAAGCAGGCTGAAATTGCTTCACAGAGTGGAAAATTGTAACGAAAGAAGGTAAACCAAGAAAAGTGCCACTCCTAATAAACATATATGTAAAAAACCAGAGAGCCAGACGTGATGGCACACACTTTTAAATCCTAGCACTCAGGAGGCAGAGGTAGGAAGGATCGCTGTGAGTTCAAGACCACCCTGAGACTCCATAGTGAATTCTACATCAGCCTGGGCTAGAGTGAGACCCTGCCTTGGGGAAAAAAAAAAAAAAAAAAAAAAAACCAGGAAAGGGGAATTACATGTGCCTTTGGATGTTGGATGATACAGTTTGGGCGCAGAAAGTTCCTTGCTAAGTGGGAAGAGACATTTGTGCTAATGAGCAAGTTATAGAAATTATTAGATGACACAAAGCTCTGTGTTAGGAAAATAGCCTGTTTCTAACAAGAGAAATGGTTTATGGTACATCTATATAAAAAATACTATGCTATCTTTAAAATCTGTGACAGAAAGATATTTAGATATGAGAGTGCTCAGCACACAAAGTTAAAATGTCACGATGTAGTTTATACTGATTGTGAGATGGGACTGCACGCCAGGGCTAGACAGCATTCCGGGATGCCTGCCTGGGAGGGATCAAACAAGTGGAAGAGAGCAGAGAAAATGGACATTAACCAAGATCCACTGAGAAGACAAGAAGATAGCCAACTGCTCAGCACAGGACATGCTCTCTCTACCACATCTGTTAGGCCCAGGAGAAATTGCCGAGGAAGCCATGACATGAACACTGCTTTTACTGCAAGCCTGATAACCAGCTCTAGGACAATGGTATTAGATACAGTGATCAATACAAACCTATCAAAACAGAAATCTAGAGACTACAGAGAACTGAATTCTAAATCAGACTGTCAATAGGCCTGTCATGGCTTAGGGAACATGTGGGAGGGGGGCAGGCAGATTGTAAGGGCCACAGAGTGGGTAGGAATATCTCGAGGCATGGATTCCC
The DNA here is from genome assembly GCF_020740685.1 of Jaculus jaculus. Taxonomy (NCBI): domain Eukaryota; kingdom Metazoa; phylum Chordata; class Mammalia; order Rodentia; family Dipodidae; genus Jaculus; species Jaculus jaculus. The sequence goes on from NC_059105.1 coordinate 162,496,566, forward strand.
TCCCCCCACTATGCCACAGGGACCAACTAAAGCCTTCGTGAGCCCACAGTGAACGCCATAACCCCATTGAGAAGGGCCCCCAGGGGCGAAGGAATAAACGAGTTTTAATTTTTTTTTTCCCTGAGGTAGGGTCTCACTCTAGCTCAGGTTGACCTGGAATTCATTATTAGTCTCAGGATGGCCTCAAACTCACGGTGATTCTCCTACCTTTGCCTCCCAAGTGCTGGGATTAAAGGCGTGCACCACCACGCCCGGCTTTAAAATATATAAATATATATAAATTCATTTGCAAGCAGAGAGAGCTAGAGAGAGAGAGTGGGCGTGCTAGGACCACCAGTTGCTGCAGGCGTATTCCAGGCGCAGGCGCCGCTTTGTGCCTCTGGCTTTATGTGGGTTCTGGGGAATCAAACCTGGGTTCTTAGCTTTTTCAGGCAAGTACCTTTAACAGCTGAGACATCTCTCTAGCCCTTCATTTTCATTTCCCTTTATTTTATAGGTTTGGTGTTTATGTTCCTCTCTGCTATTTCCATCAAGATAGTAGAGCCCATCTTCTTCTCACAGACTATATGGTTCAGCACCAGGCCGTAGAGGAAAGTGCTTCAAATGTGGGCGGTTTGGCCAAATCCAAAGACTTCCTGTCCTTATTGTTGGAGTCTCTGAAAGAACAGTTTAATAATACCACGCCCATCCCCACCCATAGCTGTCCCCTGTCTCCAGACCTCATTCGCAGTGAAGTAGAATGTCTGAAAGCAGATTTCAACCACAGAATCGAAGAAGTTCTTTTCAACTCCCTCTTCAGTGCCTACTATGTGGCGTTTCTCCCCCTGTGTTTCGTGAAGGTAAGCAACTGTCTTGATTTATGAGTTCCCTGGATTTGCGTGTAGTTACATGCACTGGGTGTTTCTTGTTTAATCCCCGTTTTCTCTGTCTCCCCTCTGGCCGCCTGGATGGTGGAGTGCGGCTGCCTCTGGTGTGTGCCTCTGGTGTGTGCTGGTCGGTGGATGGGTATTTTCATGTATGCGATGCGCCTGGTGGTAGTCCCCCCCCACACACACCTCTTTTATTTTCCCTAAGTAGTTTTTACATTTCTGGGGAGAACAGACTTTGTGTTTATGATAGAATCATTTTGTAGCAGCTTAAGAGAATCAGGATCTCAATGAAATTCAGCATTCTGTGGTTAATATTATTAACAGGCTTATCAAGAGTTTGCCTGAATTTAATCTAACCTTTATCTAAACTTCAGTTTATTTCATTAGAAAAAAAAAATGGTTTGGATGTCACTTGGGACCAAAATTGTGGAGTCCTTCTCTTGCCCTCAGCAGTACTTCTGCAGCTGGACTTGCTTCAGAAGCGCCCAGGTCTTCTAGAAAGTATAATTGCCTGCCCCTCCCACCCAGCCCACGTAGTCAGAAATCACGTTGAAGGATTGTGGAGAACACTGCTTTTGATCTTTCTTCATGGACAGCTGGACACCCAGTGCCTGTTGACTCAGTGTGGTGTCTGTCAGCAGGGCCTGTGTCCACACACCATCGTGCCTCTGTCCACTGCCAGTGCGCGGGTCATTCCTCTCTCTCCTGATCTCTTCCAGAGTACCCAGTATTACGACATGCGCTGGTCTTGCGAGCACCTCATCATGGTGTGGATCAATGCTTTTGTCATGCTCACCACCCAGTTGCTGCCATCCAAGTACTGCGATTTGCTGCATAAGTCAGCTGCTCACCTGGGCAAGTGGCAGAAGCTGGAACATGGCTTCTACAGCAATGCTCCACAGTACATGTGAGTCACCGAGCGGGTAAACCAGGCAGCACTTTTCTACAGGCTGCTGATCCTGTTTATTTGCCTTGTATGTCATTCTTGTTCTTGGCTTTGAACTTGGTTTAGTTTTTGTCTACGTGGATGCTTGTCATCATGCTAAAACAGAGTGCAGGGCATTAACACCTCATTGCCACCACCATCCCCAGCTGCTTCTCAGATGTCTCCTACACTTCCGCCGCCCGTTACTTTAAGAGTGTCATTTATGTTCCAAGCTGTACTTCAGAGTTCTTTGCCCAGATCCAAATATTTGGATATACATTTTAAATATAAATTTTACATTTTTTAAGATTTAAAAATTTTGTCTTAATTATCATAGCTAAGTACTTCCAGCTCCCTGTCTCACACTTAAGACAGCTAAATTTTGCTTCTCTTGTCTTTTCTAATACATGTAGATTTGGTCTAGTAGTTTTCCTTGCCTGTAAATTTTTCTTTCTGATTTCTGTACTGTCGCCCTGCTGCTCCTGTGCTCAAGTGAAAACGGTCGCTGGCTTCCATTGTGCCCTCGTCAGTCGCCCTCTGCATGGCCCTGGGACTCAGAATGGCTGTCTTGAGAGCCCCTCGTTCCCTCAGCCTGTCGTCATCCCTGTCTCTCAGCCCTGAACCCTCTTCCACCATGGACCCTCTTCATCCTCCTTCCTTTGTAAAGTTCATGCCATACCAGTTTTCTCTCATTGAGTGGGACAGACGGAGGTGACCTTCCCTTCCCCTCTTCCCCTCAGAGTCCTCCCTTCAATTATCTGCCTTGATGTCTGATACAGATTAGCACAGGCCTTCAAGCCCAGGAACTGAGAGATTGGGCCAGGCTGAAAAGAAACCTGACTGTGGGCAAAGGACAAATTTCAATAAAAATTGAAAATACAATCCACAGTGTAGTACTGTCCATCTTCAGGCTACTGTGGCGCATGGCCATGAGCTGTGTCTTCACTTTACTGCTGGTAAGTGAGCAAGGCCGGCGGAATGTGTTCTCTACCGGGACAGCTCCAGGGCGCTAGCGTGTTTTCTTAACATAGCGAAACTGCTGCCCCAGTTCTTACCCTAGGAAACTAACCTTTCCAAAATCAGGAAGAGATGGATTGAGTTAGCTTTTTAAAAAAGGTCTGATCTGAAGATCCTTATCCCATTCCGGTTCATTTAGTTTAATGCTGGAGAGAATGAAGCCTTTCCTCTAGTTTCATTTCCCTAGAGAAACCTCTATAGAAATGAACCACAGCAGTGCCAAAGAGAAAGTCTAAGGCCAGTGCCTGCGCCTCTGTCCTACTGCGCAGCTTCTCACGGCCATGCGATACTTGAATTTTGTCTGATAAGCAAACTGATCTGTAGCTTCTTAGGGGTATAATTATGCAATAAATGTCTTCTGGTTTGACAGTGTGTTAATTTCTCCTCTGCTGTTACCGTTAATCACTTTCACTTCTGTCTGCACCTTCTTAATCATTTCCACCTGAAGACTGCTCACTTGAGATGCAAATGACAGTCTGCGTGCTTACACCATGTTCTGGCCCACAGGCGCCTTACTGAAATGCCTTACGTGCTCTTGTTCTTCTAAGCCTCTTACGTCTTTAGCACCGAGTTAAATGTTACCCTCTTTATACTGTACTAACAGTGAAATTACAGAACAAATCCTTTCTAACTCCTTCCTAGGAAGGACTACTGTATTTTCAGAATTTGGGCAGGTGAAGCCTTGAACACTTAATTCGATCTTCTATAGAAATAGCAGGCTTTGCAAGACATCTTCTCTGTAACCGTCAGTATGCTAACAGTGTGTTTCTTCTCCTTCAGTTGGTCAGAAAACACAATATGGCCTCAAGGGGTGTTGGTGCGGCACAGCAGATGTTTATACAGAGCCGTGGGGCCTTACAACGTGGCAGTGCCTTCAGATGTGTCCCATGCCCGCTTTTATGCAAGTACCACTTCCTTACTTTCAAGCATACCCTTGCAGGAGTTAGGAGGCCAGTCTGTATGCACGTGTCATAGAAAGTTAATACAATGTAATCACTGCCTTGACAACAGCAACAGTCCTTGACCTTTAGTAATGTCTTTTGAAAGGCTGGTTGAAGGCTATATAGCATTATTTATTTATTATTATTTTGGTTTTTCGTGGTAGGGTCTCACTCTAGCTCATGCTGACCTGGAATTCACTTATGTAGTCTCAGGGTGGCCTCGAACTCATGGCGATCCTCCTACCTCTGCCTCCCAAGTGCTGGGATTAAAGGCATACACCATCACGCCCAGCACGTTTAAAAATTTTTTGTTGTTGTTGTTTTTTCAAGGTATGGTCTTACTCTAACCCAGGCTGACCTGGAACTGAATCCTGTAGTCCCAGGATGGCCTGAAATTCAGTGATCCTCCTATTTCTGCCTCCTGAGTGTTGGATTAAAGGTGTGACATCACTTCATTTCATGTTTATTAATTTAGCTTGTTTTTCTAGTTATAGTACAATTTGTTGAATGTAGCGTTGCTTGAAATAAGTAGACACTTATGCAGCTTTCTCTTTCATCTTAATTGTATTTTACAATAGCCTAGTTTAGTGGTATCCTTAAGATGACATTATATCTGAGCCAGTATAATGGCATATGCCTGTAATCCCAGCACTTGGGAGTTGGTGGTAGGAAAATCAGGAACTTAAAGCAAAGTAAATTGGCCACCAAGTAAATTCAAGGTTAGCCTGGGCTAAAAGAGGCCTTGTATCAAAAAAGAAAAGAAATATATCTATCTGTATATCTGTACGTGTTATTTAATAATAATATGGTTTTGCTTTTTGAGGCAAGACTCATTCTACTCCAGGCTGACCTGGAACTCACTCTGTAGCCCAGGTCAGCCACAAACTCATGGGACTGCTGCTGCCTTACCCTCCTGGGATTATGGCCATGAGCACTACACTCAGCCTGATTTTAAGGTTTTCCTTGGATTTGAAAGAAAAAAACTTAAAAAAGGAAAAATCCAATAGATACCCATTACATACAGTTTCTGTCTCATTGAACTTAGGCCTTGGGTTGTGTCCAAATTGATCTGTTTTCTAGAAATCCTGGTTGTAGGAGTCACAGTGTTGTATCGTCTTAGCTGGCTGACCAGTGGGAGTAGGGAAAAGGTATATGCACAGAATAACTTCTAGTCAAAATGTCCATTGCCTTTGAAATTTAGAGTAGAAATTCAGCTTTTTTTTTTTCCTTAGATGTTTGCATCCCTTTTCTCCTGCTCCTCCCAGTCTTTGTGAGGATTTTTAGCTCTCAGATAAGTGTTACTACGGGATTTTTCCTTTACATGCACCTTTCTTTTAAAGAAAAAAAGTTAGCCGGGCTCCATGGTGCACACTTTTAATCCCAGTACTCAGGAGGCAGAGGTAGGAGGATCACTATGAGTTCAAGGCTACCCTGAGAGTAGCTGGTGAATTACAGGTCTGCCTGGGGTGGAGCAAAACCCTACCTAGAAAAAAAAAAACAATAGAATTTCATTCTGGCAACCAGAAATAACTGCCTGTTCCATTTCTACATCCTTTCAAATCAGCCTGGCATTTGTCAGTAACAGCACCCCTCCAATCTTTCACACACACTTCAGACCTCAAGAGCTTACACGGCAAAGGGTGACCTCTGCCCTTTATTACAGGTCCAGTACAGAGCACTAGGGAAGCACCACGCATCAGTTTCTCAGGTACTTAATGCAGCCGGGTGCAGAGGCGCACACCTTTAATCCCACCACTCTGGAGGCAGAGGGACCCTGAGACTACATAGTGACTCCAGGTCAGCCTGGACCAGACTGAGACCCTACCTTGAAAAATCAAAAGCATATGCAGAGAGGGAGAGAAGTATGGGGAGAGAGGAAGAGAATGGATGTAGCAGGGCCTTTTAACACTACAAAACTCCAGATGAAGTGTGTGTGCGGGGGAGGGAATTACCATGGGATTTTTTTAATAATCATGGAAAATGTTAATAAAAATTAAAAAAAAAAACTCCAGATGTATGTGCACTTTGTGCACCTGATTTAGGTGGGTAGTGGGTACTTAAATCTGGACTGTCAAGCTTTGCAAGCAAGCACCTTTACCTGCTGAGCCTTCTGTCCACATGGTACCTTTCATTTTCAGTTGCTTCTATCAGGGCAGGGTGCCTGGGATACATCAGAGTTAGGACAGGCAGAGTTGGGAGGAGTGTGGGAGAGTGAAAGGGTCTCTACTGGGAAGCAGTGTCATTTCCCCCTCCCTGTGGATTAGTGGGTCAAGTCCCACACAAACATTTGGTTTCCCTAAAATATTTAACGCATCTGGCTGAATTCTCTCGGCTATTCATTAATGAATTCTGTTGGTGCTTGTTTTTCCCTGAAATAATAACCAGGTATTTTACTATAATTTTCTGGTACAAAATAAGTGGTTTTTGTTTTTTTCCCCTCCAAGGTATGTTCTCACTCTAGTCCAGGCTGACCTGGAATTCACTATGTAGTCTCAGGGTGGCCTCGAACTCACGGTGATCCTCCTACCTCTGCCTCCCGAGTGCTGGGATTAAAGGCATGTGCCACTACGCCTGGCTCATTTTTACATTTTAAGTGGTAACATTTTAAATAGTCAATTTAACTGCATATGTACATGGCTTCTTCAGTTTTTGCCTTTTGAGTTGGAAAGCCTAAAGTATTTCCCATCTTCTCCTTTACCGTATCTTGTCTCAGATAAGTATACTTTTGGCTGTCTTAGGTAAGATATGTACCTACATAATAATCTAAGAAATATCTTCATAGAGAGTGTTGGGCATAATTCCTATTGGCAACTCAGGGATATTAGAATGAAGTTTCATGATTCATGAATAAAAGGAAAATGTAGGGTGTGAGGAGGTGGCCCAGTGGTTCAAGTTGCTTGCTTGGAAAGCCTGCAAATCCAGGTTTATTTTCCCAAAACCACATAAAGTCTGATGCACAAGCATCTGATGTTCCCTGCTGTGGCAGGAGGCTCTGGTATGCACCCCTCCCACACAGGCGCAAGTAGTTAAATTAAGAAATAAATTATATGCATGTTTGAGAGAGAAGGAGATAGAGAATGGGTGTGCCAGGTGCCTCTAGACACCACAAACTAACTCCACACACATGTGCCACCTTGTGTATCTGGCTTATTTGGGTACTAGAGAATCAAACCTGGGCCCTTAGGCTTTGCAAGCAGGTATCTTAACTGCTAAGTAATCTCTCCAGCTCTGGTTTTGTTTTTCAAGGTAGGGTCTCGCTCTAGCCCAGGCTGACCTGGAATTTACTGTGTCATCTCAGACTGGCGTTGAACTCAGTGATCCTCCTACCTCTGCCTCCTGGGTGCTGAGATTAAAGGTGTGCATTAGCACACCCTGGTAAATAAAAATTTTTAAAAGGGAAAGGTGTTTTGCATACATCAAGGGATAGTCTGGCTAGTAGCAGATCTGTTATTGTATTGTAAATCTATAAGTATGGAATTGTTTAGTTAAATGAATTCAGTAATAACTTCATTCTCCTGTGAACATAACATGTTGTTTTTAACTTCCTACAGTTCCTGTTTCACCGTCCGTTAAGGCTGTTGAATCTGCTCATCCTTATTGAGGGCAGTACTGTCTGCTACCAGCTTTATTCTTTGCTGCGCTCAGAGAAGTGGAACCACACGCTCTCCATGGCTCTCATCCTTTTCTGCAACTACTATGTTTTATTTAAGCTCCTCCGGGACCGAACAGTCCTAGGCCGGGCCTACTCCTACCCCCTCAACAGCTACGGACTCAAGGCGAACTAAGGTGCCTTCCACAGAGGGGGAGGAGTCAGATAAAAATATTTTCATACGATCTATTTTTTCTTGCGATTTTTATAAATATTTAAGATATTTTATATTTTGTATACTATAATGTTTCAGAAGTTGGAAAGGGCAAGGGATATTAAATGTACCCGTAAACAAGGTGATGTGAGCTTCTTTTCCGTGCTAGTGTATTTGGGTAATATTCCTGAGGTGGTCTGTGTGGTACCTGATTGGCTTGCTTGTGTGGTTCTCGAATGACTTTCATTTATCAGCACATCTCTTCTGTCACATGACACAGTATCTTTGGTGTATCTGCTTATATATATATATTATTTATTTATTTGAGAGAGAAAAAGAGGTGGATAGCAAGAGATAGAGAATGGCCAGGAGTGGTGGCGCACGCCTTTAATCCCAGCACTCGGGAGGCAGAGGTAGGAGGACTGCTGTGAGTTCGAGGCCACCCTGAGACTACATAGTGAATTCCAGGTCAGCCTGGGCCAGAGTGAGACCCTACCTCAAAAAACAAGAACGAGAGAGAATGGACACGCCAAGGCCTTGAGCCGGTGCAGAGAACTCCAGACGCACCACCTTGTGTATCTGGCGTACGTGGGTCCTGAGGAATCAGACCTGGGTCCTTTGGCTTTGCAGGCAAGGGCCTTAACCACCAAGCCATCACCCTAGCCCATGTCTGCTTTCTTATCCAGTCCTTCTCATTACCTTTAGTCCTCACCTGCCCATTCATTTTCGCTACAGAAAGGGAGGTGAGCGGGGTTGCCTTCCCTCACCCGCTGTCTCTGCATGCAGCTGATTAATCACATTGGAATAGCTACAGTGAAGAGTGGGTTAAGATCCTGGGGCTGTGGGTGGAGCACTGTCCGTGGCCTTTACAGGTAGGCCCTGGCTGCTCTGTCGTGTGGCGTCTGTAGGAATTTCCAGCGGGCGGCTGTCCTGGTGCTGGGTTGCTGTCTCTGTCCTTCGCCTCTGCTTCCCAGGATCTCCCTGTGCCCTTAGCTGTGTGCATGCTGTTCTGCAGTGTGTCCGTATCCTGGAGGAGACGGTATGGGAGAAGGTGAGAGTAAACACCTTGTGGTACTGGAGCATGTGCAGATTAAAGACACTGGTCCCTGGACACAGGGTCCAGTCCTCGGCTAAACAGTCCCGGGTAGCAGTCCAGGACCCTCCGTTTACAATGCCCTTGTGTTAGGGGGTGTGACGGGAGCTCTGCTTAGCTGTGTCTCACATTTGTGTTTTAAATTTCATACCCAGACTGGGGATGCAGCTCGCTGGTGACATGGTTACCTGGAATGCATGAGGCGTGGGTTTGTGCCCCAGCCTTCCAAACAAGCAAACAAATGAACTGTGCACTTGGAACTTTCAGACTTGTGAGCATTGACCCTGCAGCTGGTCAGCTCCCGTGCCCAGGGAGGTAATGTGCTTACGACTTCCTTCCGAGAACCTGTGCAGGGTGGTCTCAAACTTGAACTGAGGGAGAGCCTCCTACCTCTGCCTCCTAAGTGCTGGGATGAAGGGCGTGTGCCTCCACGCCTGGCTTTTCTTAAATATTTTGGTGTACATACTCCCCCCGCCCCCCGGTTTTTCGAAGTATGGTCTCACTCTAGCCCAGGCTGACCTGGAGTTCACTATGTATTCTTAGGGTGGCCTCAAACTCATGGCCTCCTGAGTGCTGGGATTCAAGGTGTGTGCCAGCACGCCTGACAATACACATACTTTCTTCCAAAATTACTCTTGGCAGGGCGTGGTGGCGCACGCCTTGAATCCCAGCACCCAGGAGGCAGAGGCAGGAGGACTGCTGTGAACTGAGACCAGTCTGGGACTGCAGAATGAGTCCTGGGTCAGCCTGGGCTAGAGTGCGACTCTTATCTTGGAAAAAAAAAAAACAGCAAATAGTTGTTCTCAGGGCTAGAGGAGTGGCTCAGCTGACAAAAATACTTGCTTTAAAAGCTTGGTTGCCTGGGTTCAATTCCCTAGTACCCATGCAAAGCCACATGCCTAGAGTGGGGCACATGTGTCTTTTCAGATAAGGGCTGGAGAGATGGCTCGGTGGTTTAAGGCGCTTACTTGCAAAGCCCAAAGACCTAGGTTCAATTCCCCAGTACCCACATAAAGCCAAATGTGCAATGTGGCGCATGCATCTGGAGCTCATTTGTAGTGGCAGGAGGCCCCAGCACGCCCATCCTCCATCTGTCTTTTTTTTTTTTTTTTTAATATTTGAGAGAGAGAGGGGCAGAGAGTGAGCACCACTGCAGACAAACTCCAGACTCATGTGCCATATATCTTACGCATCTGCCTTACATGGAAACTGGGGAATCAAAACCAGGTTCTTAGGCCTCGCAGGCAAGAGCCTTAACCGCAAAGCCTTTTCTCCAACCCTTTCTAACATAAATTAAAAATATTCAGAGCTTGGCATGGTGGTGCACATCTTTAATCCCAGCACTCGGGAGGCAGAGGTAGGAGGATCACTGTGAGTTCAAGGCCACTCTGAGACTACATAGTGAATTCCAGGTCAGCCTGGGCTAGAGTGAGACCCTACCTCACAAAACAAAACAAAAAAACTGGGCTTGGTGGCACATACCTTTAATTCCAGCACTGAGGAAGCAGATGTAGGAGGATTGCTGTGGGTTTGAGGTAAGCCTCAGACTGCATAGTGAATTCCAGGTCAGCCTGGGATACAGCAAGACCCTACCTCAAAAAAAAAACAAAAGCCAGGCGTGGTGGCGCATGCCTTTCATCCCAGCACTTGGGAGGAAGAAGTGGGATCGCCGTTGAGTTCAAGGCCACTCAGACTAAGTAGTGAATTCTAGGTTAGCCTCGAAAAACAACAGCAAAATAAATAAAAGTTAATCTTTATCCATTCAACAAACGTATATTGTCCACCAGGCACTGTGTGGACATTGGGGATATAGCAGTGAATAAGAAATAAAGATAAGGGGCTGGAGAGATGGCTCAGCACTTAAGGCGTTTGCCTGCAAAGCTCGAGGACCTGAATTTGATTCCCCAGAACTTACATAATGCCAGATGTACAAGGTTCGCAGTGGCTCGCTGCCCTGGCGTGTCTATTCTCTCTGTCTTGCTTCTCTTCTCTCCATCTCGCTCTGCTTCCAAATAAACAAGTTATGGAAGGTGAGTATTTGAAATCTCAACACTTGGGAGTCTAAGGCAGGAGAATTGCTACAACATCAAGGCCAGCTTGGGCTACAGAGGGGCTGTCTCGAACAAAAAAGACAATACACAACAATTTATAGAAGCTGATTTGTGAGATCAGAACTTGAAATAAAATGACATCAAGATGTACAACGTACCTAGAATTCATTTGCAGTGGCTGGAGGCCCTGTTGCACCCATTTTCTCTCTATCTGCCTTTCATTCTCGCTCTCAAAAAAAAAAAAAAAAAAAGAAAATATTTTATTTACTTATTTATTTGAGAGAGAGTGAGAGGATGGTGGGTGGGAGAGAATGAATTGGCATGCCAGGGATGTGCCCTCCACCTTGTATGTCACCACGCCTGGCTAAAGTTATTCTTTATTTGGGAAAGAGAAACGCAGTGGTGGGGGGATGGCTATGCTAGGCCTCTAGCCTCTGCAAAGTAACTTTCAGATGCTTGGGCCACCTTGTGGCAGAGGTAGGAGGATCGCAGTTGAGTCGGAGAAGACCCTGAGAGCGCATAGTGAAGTCCAGGTCCCCTGGGCGAGAGCGAGACCCTACCTTGAAAAACAAAACAAAACACAAACCCAAGTCCTACAACTAGAGAGATGGCTTAGCAGGTCCTGCTTGCTATACAAGCATGAGGTTCAACTTGCCCTGAGTTTGAAATTCCCCAGTACACATGTAAACAGCTGGGCATGGATTGCCCACCATAGCCCTGTTGGAGGTGGAGAATCACTGGAGTTGGCTGGTCACCCAGTCTGACCAAAAAACAGCAGCTCCAGGTTCACTGAGAGACTGTCTCAAGGAGGTGAGAAGAGGAAGCCAGGCATTTTCTGTAAGCACACCTGCATGTACCACAGACACTGAAAAAAGAAAAAGAAGCTGGGCGTGGTAGCACACCCCTTTAATCCCAGCACTTTGGAGGCAGAAGTAGGAAGATTACTATGAGTTCAAGGCCACCCTGAGACTACAGAGTGAATTCCAGGTCAGCCTGGGCTAGAGTGAGACCCCACCTCGAAAATCCAAAACCAAACCAAACCAAAAGTCCTCGACTGGTTCAAGCAATAGGGAAACTGAGTTCACATCTGTACAGTGGATTCTCGGGACTACAGAACTTAAGTTATTGAGTTTTAATTATTTATTTATTTGAGAGAGAAAAGGGGGGACCAGGGCTTCTGGCCCCTGCAAAGGAACTCCAGATGCATGCGCCATCTTGTGCATCCAGCTGATGTGGGTCGAGCCTCTGTTTTAGTTTTCCTCCATTACAACTGATAGTGGGGACATCAGTTTATCTTGGATATCTGAGTGAAATGACTGCTTTCCAACAGAAATGTAAAAATAAAAACAAATTATGGCGCTGGGAAGATGGCTCAGCTGTTAAGCCTAAAGACCCAGGTTTGACTCCCTAGTACCCATGTAAAGCCAGATGCACAGTGGCGCACGCGCCCGGAGTTTGTTCGCAGTGGCTCGCTGCCCTGGCGTGTCTATTCTCTCTGTCTTGTCTCTCTTCTCTCTCTCCATCTCGCTCTGCTTCCAAATAAACAAGTTATGGAAGGTGAGTATTTGAAATCTCAGCACTTGGGAGTCTAAGGCAGGAGAATTGCTACAACATCAAGGCCAGCTTGGGCTACAGAGGGGCTGTCTCGAACAAAAAAGACAAAACACAACAATTTATAGAAGCTGATTTGTGAGATCAGAACTTGAAATGAAATGACATCAAACAGAACAAGCTGGAATGATGAGTTGGATGTTTATAATTTACTTTTCTGATTATTGAGTTTGGCAACCCCCATGCCCTCAAGCTCAAAGTCCCATCATAGGCATTACATTTTATATCATTTATTAGAGTACATTTTAAAAAGCACAACAATCTTAATTACACTTAAAATGTCTCTATGGATAGGTTTAATATTTATACTTTTTGATGAATAGGAAAACACTTTGATTATATCTTTGGGAAAAAAAATATTTGTAGAGTTCTAAAACAGATGCAATCATATGGCTTCCAACAGAATCCTTTGAAAAAGTGCCTTACTTTGCAGAATTATAAAAGCCAGAAAGTACGATGACATTAAGTTAATGCAAAGCGTTGTGGGGGTTCATCCAGTAAAACACGAGGCTATGGACCTCCCAGGCTTCTTATATTGGGAATATCTTCTTTCCCTCAGAGAGAGGCAATCCCTGCATTGCCCAGGTACCTCGGGGTACTTAAGTGATTTCCTGTGTGCCAATCCCGTGGCCCTCAACTCTACTCTCCTGACGCGTAAGACTTCAGGGGGTCCAGCTGAGACTCCCTCTTCTCCATGCCTAGAAAGGCTCACTTGCTCCCTCTTCTGGTGGTGGTAAAGGAAGACACGTTTGTCATGACATTCTGATCTGCATGACCTTCCTTATAAATGCCTAAAATCATCCGCTTGGGAAGCAAACCTTAGGGTTCATGTTATCATCAAATAGGACCAGTCACTAAATAGAAGGTGGTTCTAACCACCAATAGCGGGAACTGGACCTACTGGGAACTGCTACACTCTTGTCCCAAACAAATGAATCTTAGGACCTCTGAAGGCATGAACATAAGACCTGTTAGACAAACGACTCACCCAATAGCAAACTCCAGCCAAATGTGATTGTCAAGTGTCACACACCACGTGAGGTAAACAATTTATCTTGGACCTGGCTTCAGCAACAGCGGGAATTAACTTTGTTTTCTTTTTAATGACCAAATCCGAGATCCCTTCTCAAGGTACACGGAATGCTGATATGATATGCAGACATGCAACAGTTGAACTTTGCAACCAAACAATCAGGATTATCCAAAGCCTCAGTTATTCTTAGGTTGTTAACACTCTTTTTTTTTTTTCCAAGCAGAATTCTCAATACCTGAGTTTCTCACTGGTACATTTTAACTGGATTTGCAATTCTGTTTATTTAAAATCCGTAGGCCGACTGAATAGTACTGAAAGATGCTAGTTACTCTTTCTGCTTCCATTTGGTAACTAAGGAATCTTAACCTTGTTCTTGGTTGGTTAAGGGTTGTCACATCCTTCCCCCTTTTGATTAGACTCAACAATTTAGGGGTAACTAAGATGCCCAGTGTACTGTTACTAAGCTCTTAGTAAATATTTGATGAGGTTTCTCTAGAGTCCAGAATTTTGGGTTGGACATAGTTTGAATTTTTAGGCTTAGATTAGGCTAACAGTGCCTTATGGGATTCTTAGGTCTTTTCATATTCCAAGTGGGGCAGAAAAACAAAAACCCCCTTGCTGGGCATGGTGGTGCATGACTTTGATCCCAACACTCAGGGACTTCGAGGCCAGCCTGGGACTACAGAGTGAGTGCCAGATCTTCCTGGGCTAGAGTGAGACCCTACCTTGAAATAAAAACAAAACAAACAAACAAACAAACAAAAAACCCAATATCCTTTCTCTGATCCATTTAGGCAAAAAAAAAAAAAAAAATTAATGGCCATTTTGTAAATAAATACAGGTTATCTTAGGCAACCATTACTGCCAAGAGAAATCAGTGGTACACGTGTGCCTTCCATTTCAAACTGCGCAGCTCAAATGAGTGGCCTGCATCTTGAGTGATCCGGAGAGCAGACAGCCTCCTGACCACCCTTGGCTCTCCATTTTCACTGTGGCCAAGTGAGTAACCCCGAGGTATGTTGAGGAACAACAGTATGAGCTGGTGAAACAATACCAGTTTTCTTTGCCACGAGGTGGAATTTCATCAGAGCCCGACTCACCCAGCCCACAAGTTTATGATTATGTGGAAAAGGCGCACAGCTGAGATGATCAGGTCAGAGGCCCACACTTCAGCGACAGGACTCTGAAAGCGTCAGTCAGCCTCTGACTGGCAAGGAAAGCTCAGAGCAAGGGACATGTCCAGGCAGCTGTCAGCGGTCACATGGTGACCGCCACAGGCTCGTGCTCCCAAAGCAATGTACACAGGCCCAGCTGGGCGTAGTGGCGCACACCTTTCATCCCATTATTCGGGAGGCAGAGGTAGGAGGATCTCCACGAGTTCAAGGCCACCCTGAGACTATATAGTGAATTCTAGGTCGGCCTGAGCTAGAGTGAGACCCCACCTCAAAAAAAAAAAAAAAACACAAAAAAGGGGGGCTCCTCAGCTCTCAGAATTGAAGTTACTTGTCAATACACAAATGGTAGCCTCTCTGTCTATCCCCTAATAAAAAACAAATAGATGCTGGAAATATTATGAACAAAAAAATCTTAAATAATCTTTAAGTCATTTAAATGCTTCATTACTTGCTTAGGGCTCTGCTGGTGAAGCAAAGGGTAGTTCTTTCCCTTTCTTGCCCTTCTAAGTGGAACAGGGTCCTTATCAACGCAGAGACACCACAAATGCACCAGCCCGACACAAAACTTATCGGACACATTTCCTGATAATGCAGGAATGTGCTTTTCAAATCCCCTGACATGGCCTTTCTCATCTCTCACCTTCATCTCTCTTCACCTTGCTTGCCTGGAGGGAGATGCTATGTTCTGGGGGTATCCTTACAGAATGAAATCCCAGCAACTGTTGGTCCAACGTTTTGATCACCTAGTAAGAAATAACTAACCCCAAAGGTCTGAATGCACCCTTTGCTCACTTATCGGGATGCTCTCTCAAGGCAGAGCTCCCCAGCTGACTTGCCAAGTGCCCTTTCCATAGACACTGGTTTGAAAGGTTTACAGCGAGATTTCAAAACCTTAAGATTTACCAGGGAGTGCGGAAGGGAAGAGGTGGGGAGATGTAAAAGGAGAGCAGCTTCCACATTCTTATCGAGGTGACTTCAGCTCGGTCTCCACCCAATCCAGCACTGGCCTGGGTTGGGAGGTCTGCCCTGAGGTTCTGCAAGCCCTTAGGGGAATTTTTGCAATGACTGAAGGGAGAAGAGGTTACCTGGGGAGTCTCTGGGAGGAGGAGAGCACATCTTTCTGAAGAGGAAAGGGCCAGTGAAAGTCCTAAGACACTGAGAGAAAGGTTGGTTTGGTGTCTGCTTAGAGCCACAGAGTGGGCCAGCAAATGGATGGATAGAGAGAGTCGTGGAAGAGAGAGGGAGGTCTTTTAAGTTTGTTCTTGAGTGAGGGAGAAAGGGGAAAGGAAGAGAGGCCACTGGCTAAACACAACAGATTTTCATGGACGGCAGCTCCTGGTGAATGGTGGTGGTGGTCAGTGTGGTAGGACCCACCATGATGCAGTAGGAGGGTGAAACTGAGCTAGACAATGTTTTCTGCTAATTCCCCACCAACCTCAACCACCACACTGACACTGTTAAAAAAAGCTGACACCTTCCCACCGCAACAAGTGTGAAGATTTCCTTAAGGCCTCCCTCAGCTGCCCAGCTACTGGGCACAGCGGCACGTGGAGAGGCTCAATAAAGCCCGAGCCAGGAAGTCTCTGGGGATGGTGCCAGTCTTGGGGTTCTGCTCTGGGATACAAGTTCTCCTTTTTCTGTGTCAGTGTGTGTGTGTGTGTGTGGGGGGGGGTCATCTTAGACGGGTCTGCTGGGATCCCGGGGAAAGAGCATGAGCAAGTTCCCCCACTTGAACGTCGAAGTGCACGTTAGTTTGCATTTCCAGATGTGCTTGCTTTGGGGTCGTCCACATCCACGAAGCCGAGCAGGAAGCTGATGTGAAAGAATCACAGGCTTTAAAGGGCACTGGGAAGTATGCTGAGAAGGTCTTCCATCTCAGTGCAACGTGTTCTGCCACAGGCAAAGGGTTTTGCTTTGCTTTCTCTCTCCTTCCTTCCTTTCTTCCTTTCCACAGGACATTGTTGGAGCCAGCTCTCAGCAGTAATAGATATGGGTAACGGAGGGTAATGCAGCTCTCAAACAAACCCCGATTTCCACCGGAGGCAAGCATTCTACCCTCCTCCTCCCTGACCTAACCTTTGCCCCCTCTCCACACATTCTCTCATGTAGACTTCACCTCTTGCCTGGACTACTTCTGACAAATGGACTTGCGAAGGATCAAAGGCTGGAAAAAAAGAAGCCAGCGGGCAAAGTAAGCCTGAAGATAAGACAGCCCGTGCCTGGGAAATGGCAACTTGGTCTTGCCACGTGACGTGTGTCGGACACAGGCAGTTGGACTGCTGTCATTCGATCTGCCTCCCACTTCTTCCATCCAGAAGCACGGATCTCCGCTGGGGCTGGTAAAAACAGCTGGTCGAGGTCTCTAGTCTTTGGCCATTCTTTGGGATGGTCATTTTATTTCTACGGGTAACCCCTTCTGGCGTGACCCATGTGTTTTCTGCCAGCTCCCCACACAGAAGGCCGGGGGAAACGATCTGAGAAGGGCTTCTGATGGGGGACAGCAGGACCTTGGACTCTGTCACTGCGGACGAGGGGGGCAGGTGGTCTGTGATGGGGAAAGGAGGGCTGAATAAGATTAGGCTCTGAGGTCTGCCCGGTCTTGACCTGTGGAAAGGCTTCGAACCCTCACACGGTCTTTCCAGTTTTGAAGAAAGAAGATTGTCCCCAAGTGGCTCTGTCTCTGACGTGCGCTTTCTGCATTGCACGGTCGCATCCTGGGTGGCGAGTGGACTCGATGAGCCTGGCTCCAGGAACAGGCCGAGTCCCTCACCCGTGCAGGGTACAGCGCTGTCCGGCTGCGGGGCTGCAAAGGCTCCCGGCTCTTGCTTTGGTTGCTCTTTGGGGCTTTCCAGGGGGCAGGGATGATCATCTCTGGCAGGTTTCTGAGTGGTCCCGTTGGTTGATGTGGGCTCTTCTTGACTCTCTTCTAGGGGATGCACCCCACTGTCCCCGGGGCTCTGAGAGGGCAGGGGCTGTGGGATCTGCGTGTACTGTATCTTGGGTGGGATGACAGGGACGGCTTTGGCCTGACACATTTTGACCATGAAGGATGTTCTCACAGCGGACACGCTCACCGGAGCAGAATTCCTGCGGCCTGTCAGGGCATGGGCAACCATGTCCAGGTCCTGGGTGTCCTTGGCACACTGCCAGGAGTCTGCTTTACAGTTGGAGGAGGTCATCCAGGTGACCTTGGGGTCTTCCCCCAGTCCAGATGATCTAAGTGAGGTCCCATTTTCAAGCCGCAGGAGATCAGCGACGACTGTGGCTGAGTCCAGGTTGAGGGAAGCGGGCCTGTTTTTCCCTTTTGACGGTCCACCCTCGGCGCTCCTAGGATGGATCTTTGGGGAGTGCTCCTCAGGTGAGGTGCTCTCTTGAGCCCTAGGTGAACCTGCCTCCCTACCGTCGGGCCCGGGAGCACCTCCTTCTTTCATCAGTGGGTTGCTGAACCCCAGATGCTTCTCCTGCTTCCCCTCCTCCACTGAGCTGGTCTCTGCTGGTTTGGCGGGTGTTCGGGCTGCTCCCTTGTGGCTTGGGAGAGCCCCTGCCCCTTTCAGGCCAAACAACTCCCTAAAGGCCTTCAGGGCTTTCTCATCCCACCCACTCATCTCAATGCTGGCTGCCAGGGCCTGCTGCGCAGTGGTGGGGTTCCTCTCCGTCCCAAGATCGGCGCAGCTGCTGGAGGCGGGAACCTCAAGGGTCCACTGGCTCTCCTCGGGGGTTTTGCTGTCCAGAGAGTGGCTCTGGCGGAGGAGGCCACGTCTGTGGCAAAGCCTCCTCTCCAGTCGGTGGCCCTGGGAGCCTTGCACCTGGTGGGACACTTCTTTCAACGTGGGCGAGTGGAGGGGACTTGTCACCCACTGGGGCTCCTCCCAGGGTTCTTCCGTCTCCAGGCCATGTTGGGTGATGTCTGTTCCGCTGTCATCTTCGTCACAGTCCGAAGGCTCCTGCATCGAATGGGCAGCGTCTCCTTCTCCTTGTGGGGAGACGTCAGTGTGCTTGGTTAGGCTTGGAGACCCAGGGCACAGGTCCTCATCGGGGGCAGTGATCTTTGAAAGCTGCTTTTCTTTTTGGCCTGTGGTGGACTCGTCTCTCCGGCAGGGGCTGGGGATGCCAGGGCTGTCGCTGCCCTTCGGCTGCTCAGTGCAGGGATTTGTCCTTGAATGTCTGGAAGGATCTTCTCTGTCCAGGGGCGCTGGAGGGGGAGAATCAGGGGGGAGTGGAGGAGAGACATCCTCCCCTGGGCCTCCCACCTCTATCCTGGCTCCAGGGGACATCTTTTCCAATGCAACGGTGGTTTCCGGAGGACTCAGTCCCAGCCCAGCCTCGGCTCCAGCAAGGCTGCTGGTGAGTCCCAACTTGGGTCCAGGGTCTGCCATGGTAAGCTCTCCTGTGCTTTGACTGGTTGGGTCTCTAGTGCATGGCTCTAAAGTGGGGGAGCTGCAAGGCAAGCTCCCAGGGACCTCCGGGGAAGGAAAGGGTGCTGCTGGACTTGACTCAAGAGCCGGTTGGGTGGGGCTTATCTTCTGAGCAAGTGGTGGCAAGGAAGGGAGTTCTTCCTCAGATTCGATGATCTTCAGCTCCTGTTGGATCTCAGGCCACATCAGGGCATTAGCTAGGTCCTCTTCGTCCTGAAAAAATACCAACAAGCTTGTTACTGTCAGAGCCAAGAACTCTGGGTGCTGATGTCCGCCCTGTGTTCAGCGAGAGGGAAGAAGGGAGTGGAGTGACCCCAGCAAATAAAAGGGTGCAGCATCACTGGTGACCAGATATGCCACATGATACTTGGTCTTCTGGTTTGACTTTTCCCGCACTAAACAGTTTACCTAAATCACACAGCGCAGCGGATTTGAACTCCAGCCTTGCGTACATGAGAACATGATCCGTGCAGCCCTTGCTTCCCACCCAGCTTCTCACCACCTACTGTTACACCAGCCCAGTTTCTAGGCAAGGGCTCTGCCACTGAACTGTGCCCCTTGCCCTCCAGGTCCTTGCATTTCTTTTTTTCTTTAACTTTTGTTGATTTTTTTTGGTTTGTTTTTTGTTTTTCTAGGTTGGGTCTCACTCTAGCCCAGGCTGACCTGGAATTCACTATGTCGTCTCAGGGTGGCCTTGAACTCACAGCGATCCTCCCACCTCTGCCTCCCGGGTGCTGGGATTACAGGCGTGCGCCACCATGCCCGGCTTAATTTTTTTTTTTTGTTGATGTTTTTAAAACATTTTATTTATTACTTGAAAGAGAGGGAAAGAAATAGGCAGGCACACAGAGAGAATGGGCGCGCCAGAGCCTCCAGCCGCTGCAAACGAACTCCAGACGCAAGCACCACCTTGTGCATCTGGCTTATGTGGGTCCTGGGGCCTTGAACCTGGGTCCTTTGGCTTTGCAGGCAGGTGTCTTAAACTGCTAAGCCAGCCCTCCAGCCCATGGTCCTTGCATTCCTTGTCTGAAGGACTAATTCTGTTTGGAGGAGAAGCAGCTGGGGGAACATCTCTACCCTGTGGGATTGCAGGTCTGAGACGCTCTGACCTCTCATTTCTCACTTCATTTGGTTCCTAAAGCCTCATGTATGCATGCTAGGCAAGCGTACTACACCCTGGCCCCATTTTTCTTTTCTTTTCTTCTCTCTCTCTCTCTCTTTTTTTTTTTTTTTTTTTTTTGGTTTTTGGAGGTTGAGTTTCATTCCAGCCCAGGCTGACTTGGAATTCACTAGTCTCAGGCTGGCCACGAACTCACAACAATCCTACTACCTCTGCCTCCCAAGTGCTAGGATTAAAAGCATGCACCACCACACCCGGCTTCTCTTCTTTTATTATTTATTTGCATGTGTGTGTGTGCATACTAGAATCTCTTGCTGCTACAAACGAACACCAGATGCTTGCACCACTTTTTATTTTATTTTATTTTACTGAGGACCTCCAGACACTGCAAACGAATTCCAAATGCATGTACCACTTTGAGCATCTGGCTTTACGTGGGTACCGGGGAATCAAACCTGGGTCGTTTGGCTTTGCAGGCAAGTGCCTTAACCACTAAGCCATCTCTCCAGCCCTTGTATCACATTTTGCATCTGGTTTTACATGGGTGCTGGGGAATTAAACCAGGGTTGGCAGGCTTTGCAAGAAAGCACCTTTAGGGCTGGAGAGATGGCGTAGCGGTTAAGCGCTTGCCTGTGAAGCCTGAGGACCCTGGTTCGAGGCTCGGTTCCCCAGGTCCCACGTTAGCCAGATGCACAAGGGGGCGCACGCGTCTGGAGTTCGTTTGCAGAGGCTGGAAGCCCTGGCGCGCCCATTCTCTCTCTCTCCCTCTATCTGTCTTTCTCTCTGTGTCTGTCGCTCTCAAATAAATAAATAAATAAATAAATAAATAAATAAAAAAAAGAAAGCACCTTTAACTGAAGAGTCATCCCTCTAGCCCCTTCTTTGATTATTTAAGTTAAAGCATGCTGGGCTGGAGAGATGGCTTAGCGGTTAAGCACTTGCCTGTGAAGCCTAAGAACCCTGGTTCGAGGCTCGATTCCCCAGGACCCACATTAAACAGATGCACAAGGGGGCACATGCGTCTGGAGTTCATTTACAGTGGCTGGAGGCCCTGGCACACTCATTCTCTCTCTCCATCTGCCTCTTTCTCTCTCTGTCACTCGCAAATAAATAAAAATTAAAAATTAAAAAAAATTTAAAAAAATGCTCCAAGATTATTTAGCCAAAAGCAACTGGATTTGACACACCGTGTATAATTGTGTATCGTTTAATTTTGCCCACTAGACTGAGCAGAGCAGAAGAATCTTGGATTTTTTTTTTTTTTGAGGTAGGGTCTCACTCTAGCCCAAGCTGACCTGAAATTCACTCTGTAGTCTCAGGGTGGCCTCGAACTCATGGCAATCCTCCTACCTCTGCCTCCCAAGTGCTGGGATTAAAGGCATGCGCCACCATGCCTGGCTCAGAATCTTTGATTTTGTTTTTCTTCAAGGTAGGGTCTTGCTCTAGCCCAGGATGACCTGAAACTCATTATGTAGTCTCAGGGTAGCCTCAAACTCATGGAAATCCTCCCACCTCTGCCTCCCAAGTTCTGGGATAAAAGGCATGTGCTCCCACGCCTGGCTCAGAATCTTTTTTATTTTTTTAAGATTTATTTGTATTTGTTTATTAGAGACAGAGAGAGGGAGGGAGGGAGAAACAGGGAATGGGTGCGCCAGGCCTCTAGCCACTGCAAATGAACTCCAGACACATGTGCCACTATATGCATCTGGCTTATGTGGGACCTGGAGAATCGAACCTGGATCCTTAGGCTTCACAGGCTATTATCTATTTTTTATTTTTTGGTTTTTCGAGGTAGGGTCTCACTCTGGCCCAGGCTGACCTGGAATTCACTATGTAGTCTCAGGGTGGCCTCGAACTCTCGGAGATCCTCCTACCTCTGCCTCCCAAGTGCTGGGATTAAAGGCGTGCACCAGCTTAGCCACTGTGGTGGTTTGAATAGATGGCCGCCCCAATATATTCAGTGTTTGATTAGCTTGTAGTTTGCATCTGCAGCCACCTGGCTGGCGGGGGGAGGGGGGGCGGTGTCACTGGGCTGATCTTAAGGTGTTGGTGGTGGGTTTCAGATTTCAGTCTAAAGATACGCAAAGTGTGCCTAGCTGGAGTTCCTGAGGTGTGCTGTGCTGTGTGGCTTTTGGCTTTTGGGCTTGTGCTTCTCTCTCTCTGTGTTTGGACCTGTGAAGGCAGGCCAGCTTCTTCTGCCATTGTGGAACTTCCCCTGGATCTGTAGGCTTCAATAAATATCCCTTCCTCCATAACTGTGCCTGGTCTGGACGTTCCTCTCAGCGAACCTGAAGCTGTCTGCCACAGCCAGCCAGGACACTGCTTGATTAGAGCGGTCAACACACCCTACACTACCCAATGGACCTGGCGACATGTTGGCAACCTGTGACTCCTGCCTGTATTGGGCTGCAGGACCACTGCGCTCCACACAACAAGAACTAGTTTTCTTCTTATTTTAGCAGCCGCTCTTCATGATCAGTAACCATCAAAATATCTTAGATCGATCTGGGCTTAGAACAGCATACGGGACTGGAGAGAGAGTTCAGCGGTTAAGGCACTTCGCTGCAAATCCTAACAACCTGGGTCTGACTCCCCCACACCCACGGGAAGCCAGATGCATAAAGTGACACATGCTTCTGGGGTTCATTTGCAGTGGCTAGAGGCCACGGTCCGCGCATTCTCTCTTTCTCTCTCCCTCTGCTTGCAAATAAATAAATAAATAAAAATTTAGCTGGGTGTGGTGGCACATGCCTTTAATCCCAGCACTCTGGAGGCAGAGGTAGGAGGATCGCTGTGAGTTCGAGACTACCCTGAGACTACATAGTGAATTCCAGGTCAGCCTGAGTTACAATGAGACCCTACTTCAAAAAACAAAAACAATAAACAAATAAATAATAAAAAAGAACATCATAAGTATGCTTAAAATCAGATAAGATGCATCATGGGAAGGAACACAGTACAGGAAATATTATATAACCAAGCACGTTAATCACACTATAGGACTGGGGGCTGGGGAGATGGCTCAGTGGTTAAAGGTACTTTCTTACAAAGCTTGCTGGCCTGGGTTCAATTCCCCAGCCCCCACATAAAGCCAGATGCAAGGTGACACATGCTTCTGCGACCCCAACCCGCCTATGACAACGGGAAGCAGAACCAGGAGAACCCGAAGCTTGCGGACCAGCTAGTTCTGATTTTCCTTTTTCTAAAAAGTCTTTAAAAAATATTTTATTCACTTATTGGCAGGGAGAGAATGAATATGGGTACCCCAGGGCTTCGAACCACTGCAAATGAACTCCAGATGCATATGCCACTTTGTGCATCTAGGTTTACATGGGTACTGGGGAATGGAACCTGGGCCCTTAGGCTTTGCAGGCAAATGTCTGAACCACTGAGCCATCTCTCCAGCCCAAGTTTGATATTCCTCTGCGTCTGGCAGTTTGTTTGCAGTGGAAGAAACCCTGTCCTAGTGAAGATGGAAGCTGGACGTGGTGGCGCAGACCTTTAGTCTCAGTACTGGGGATGACCCTACCTTGAAAAATAACAAAACAGAAAGGTGGAGCATGGACACCTGGACCTATACACACACATACACGTGCATGCATGCGTGTACACACACACACATACTCACACTCACACACAGCCTGTGTGCCCCCACCCCACAAATCAATAAAATGTTTTTGAAAAATAATTTTAAAAATATTTTATTTTTTTGAGAGAAAGAGGGAGAGAGAAAAGAGAACGGGCGCACCAGGTTCACCAGCTGCTGCAAACGAACTCCAGATGCACGCTCCACCTTGTGCAGCCGCCTTATGTGAGTCCTGGGGAACTGAACCTGGATCCTTTGGCTTTGCAGGCAAGTATCCTAACCACTAAACCATGTCTCCAGCCCCCCAAATAATTTCTTTTTGAGCCCAGGCTGATCTGGAACTCATTCTGTAGTTCCAGGTTGGCCTGGAACTCAAGTTGATCCTCTTTAGTGTTGGGACTCAAGATGTGCACCACCATGCCTGGCTTAAATTAAAAAATTTAAAAAAAAAAAACAAAAACAGCCAGGGCTAGAGCAAGACTTTACTTAAAAAATAATAAATAAATAATTAAAAAAAATTAAAAAAAACACCAGATAGGCCACCAAAATTATTTCCCTAGCAACCTAGCCATCATCCTCCGAAAATACTATGGAGAGAAGCCCCCAACCATTTTCTGGGGCCCTTGAGCACTCTCTCCTTGAGTGATCCACTGACCCTCAGACAGTGTATTCAAGCCTTTACTATGGATTTGCTCTTAATAAAATGTCTTTCTGCATAACTGATTGTGGGTGACATTGAGTAAGATGTCAAGAAACACCCAGAGACCAGTCATAACACTAAGAGGTTTCTCTGCCTTCTCTCCTTCCTTATTTGAGCTATTCTCCTCACAGAATAGAGGGACTCTTTGAGGACGAAACTCTGAATATGTTAAATGCTTTATTTTTTTCCCCTGATTTATTTTTTATATATTTATTAGAGACAGACAGAAGGACAGAGAGAGAAAGAGAGAGTGAGAATGGGTGCACCAGGGCCTCTAGCCACTGCAAACAAACTCAAGATGCATGCGCCATCATGTGCATCTGGCTTTTGTGGGACCTGGAGAATTGAGCCTGGGTCCTTAGGCTTCACAGGCAAGGGCCTTAACCTCTAAGCCATCTCTCCAGCCCCGTTAAGTGTTTTCATTGCCTTCAGGTGGATCCCCAAACCCTTCCACACAGCCCTGCCGGATTGATTATCTCTTGTTTCCATCCAAGCCTCACTTCCTCCAACCCAGCCATCTTGGTCTTGCTTGAATTCCCTGAGTGCTTCAGGCTAATCCTTACCTCAGATTCATGGCATTTTTTGTTTGTTTTGTTTTTTGAGGTAGGGTCTTACTCTGGCCCAGACTGACCTGGAATTCACTATGTAGTCTCAGAGTGCCCTTGAACTCAAGTGATCCTCCTACCTCTGCCCCCTGAGTGCTGGGATTAAAGGTGTACACCACCAAATCTGGACTTTTTTTTTTTTCAAATGAGAGAGAGAGAAAAATTAGCATGTCAGGGTCTCTAGCCACCACAATGGAACTCCAGATGGGTGTACTACCTTGTGCACATGTGACCTTGTGTGTATAGCTTTCGTGGGTTCTGGAGACTCAAACCTGGGTTTGTAGCCTGGCAGGCCAGTGCCTTAACCACTAAGCTATCTATCCAGCTTTCTCTTGTTGTTGTTATTATTATTATGTTTTTTATCTTCAAAAGACACAGAGCAAGAGATAGAAATGGTGTGCCAGGGCCTCATCTACTGCAATTGAACTCCAGATGCTTGTGCCACCTAGTGGGCATGTGCGACCCTGCATCTGTGTGTCTGACTTACGTGGGATTGGAGGAGTCAAACCTGGGTCCTTAGGCTTCACAGGCAAGCACCTTACCTGCTAAGCCATCTCTCCAGCCCTTATTTTTAATTTTTTTGTTTATTTATTTATTTGAGAGTGACAGAGAGAAGGAGGGAGAGAGAGAGAGAAAGAATGGGCACACTAGAGCTTCCAGCCTCTACAAACGAACTCCAGACGCGTGCGCCCCCTTGTGCATCCGGCTAACGTGGGTCCTGAGGAATCAAGCCTCAAACCAGGTTCCTTAGGCTTCACCGGCAAGCGCTTAGCTGCTAAGCCATCTCTCCAGTCCTTATTTTTAATTTTGAAATCTCTTCTCATCACACTCTTTATCCCTTTCTTCTAGTGAGGTTCTCAAGGAAAGGATCTTCTCTTCTTCCCTCTGACTAGTTTAGTTCCCTCTGCTGCATGCTTTCCCCACACTCCGTATTTCCACCTCACTCTACAGTCCAGTGACTGCTCCCTGTGAGGCCGACAGCTCCAAAGAGGCAGGGGCAACGAAGACAGACTTGGTGACTACAGAGGCCCCAGTGCCGAGGCCAGCAGAGTGCTTGGCACAAAGTGGGGATTGATTACGTGCTTTCAGCAAATGAGCTACACAGTGCCCTTACCCTCTCGTCCCCTTGGATCCACTCGAGATCTGCACTGGCACCATAACTGCTTCTGCAATGCTGTTTGTACCCAGGCCTTCCACCAGCATGAGAATTTGATGCCCTAAGAACTTATTCTTCCTTTTCTCAAATGCAGTAACGTCTTGCAGGAACCCTTATTCTGCCCTCCTAAGGCCACCACAGGACCTCAGTGTTGCCCTAACTCCCAAGCTAAGAAGTGGGCCTTTTAGAGCGTCTTTTGCAAAAATTGACCCTTAATTTTTTTAACTAAAACTTTAAAAAATTTTTGTTTTACAAGCCAATCAAAAAATGGGCTATGCAGCGAAATAGAGCATTCTCAAAGGAAGAAATATGAATGGCATATAAGCATCTAAAAAGATGTTCTACGTCACTAGTCATCAGGGAAATGCAGATTAAAACTACATTGAGATTCCATCTCACTCCTGTCAGATTGGCCACCATCATGAAAACAAATGATCATAAATGTTGGCGGGATGTGGAAAAAGAGGAACCCTTCTGCACTGCTGGTGGGAATGCAATCTGGTCCAGCCATTGTGGAAAACAGTGTGGAGGTTCCTAAAACAGCTAGAGATTGATCTACCATATGACTCAGCTATAGCACTCCTAGGCATATATCCTAAGGACTCATCTCATTTCCTTAGAAGTATGTGCTCAACCATGTTTATTGCTGCTCAATTTATAATAGCTGGGAAATGGAACCAGCCTAGATGTCCCTCAACTGATGAGTGGATAATGAAGATGTGGCACATTTATACAATGGAGTTCTACTCAGTGGTAAAGAAAAATGAAGTTATGAAATTTGCAGAAAAATGGATGGACCAGGAAAGGATTATACTAAGTGAGGTCACCCAGGCCCAGAAAGCCCAGAGCCACATGTTCTCCCTCATATGTGGATCCTAGCTACAGATGATTGGGCTTCTGCATGAGAAGGAAAATACTTAGTAGCAGAGGCCAGTAAGTTAAAAAGGAGACATAAAGGGAAGAGAAAGGAAGGGAGGAGGGTACTTAATAGGTTGATATTGTATATATGTAAGTACAATGATTGAGATGGGGAGGTAATATGATGGAGAATGGGGAATTTCAAAGGGGAAAGTGTTGGGGGTGGAGGGAGGGAATTATCATGGGATTTTTTTTATAATCATGGATAATGTTAGTAAAAATTAAAAAAATAAAAATAAAAAATGGGAAAAAAATTTGGTTTTAGAGAGAGAGAGAGAATTGACATGCCAGGGCCTCAGCCACTGAAATTGCACTCCAGACGCTTGCGCCACCTGGTGGGCATGTGTGACCTTGCTCTTGCCTCACTTTTGTGTGTCTGAATTATGTGGGATCTGGAGAGTCGAACCGGGGTCCTTAGGCTTCACAGGCAACCTCCTTAACTGCTAAGCCATCTCTCCAGCTCTTTTTTTTTTTTTTTTTTTTTAATCTACTTTAAATTGTACCAAGAGCCCTTGGGCAAAAGCGGCTTCTGTGTGGTCAGAGCAGGCATAGTCCAACTTACCATCTCATGGAGAAGCATGTCTTCAGCTTGGGTCCTGCAGCTCTCCTGTGGAGTAGTGGGCTCCGGCCGGCCAGCCCCTAGGCTCTCCTCCACCAACTTCTCTGCGTTTGGTCTCTCTTCTAACTCCCCTGAAAGCTGAGAACTCAGGGAGATTTCCAAAGGTGTCTTCTCCACTTGCGTGGCCAGCTCCAGGGAAAGGCCTCGACTGCATTCCGCTGTTCCTGTGGCTCCTGGTTCTGGTGTGGTGGCCTCCAGGACTGCCTTCTTGGCCACAGAGGCTGGAACAAGGACGTCAGTGATCAGTACAAAGCGTTCATTTCAAAGGCCAGTTCCCAGCACCACTGCTGCTGTAGTTCCTGACCCTGCTTCACAATGATGGAGGAAGTCTCCAAACTCATTGACTTAAAAAAAAAAAAAACTGGGCTGGAGAGATGGCTTAGCGGTTAAGCACTTGCCTATGAAGCCTAAGGACCCCGGTTCAAGGCTCGGTTCCCCAGGTCCCACGTTAGCCATATGCACAAGGGGGCGCACGCGTCTGGAGTTCGTTTGCAGAGGCTGGAAGCCCTGGCGCGCCCATTCTCTCCCTCCCTCTATCTGTCTTTCTCTCTGTGTCTGTCGCTCTCAAATAAATAAATAAAATATTTAAAAAAAAAAAACAAACCAATTTTCTTTTGTTTTATGTTTTTTGGTTTTCGAGGTAGGGTCTCACTCTGGTCCAGGCTGACCTGGAATTCACTATGTACTCTCAGGGTGGCCTCGAATTTATGGTGATCCTCCTACCTCTGCTTCCCAAGTGCTGGGATTAAAGGTGTGTACCACCACGCCTAGCTTAAAATTTTTTTCCCCCAGATATTTATTTAAGAGAGAGAGAGAGGAGAGAGAAAGGGCTGGAGAGATGGCTTAGCAGTTAAGCGCTTGCCTGTGAAGCCTAAGGACCCTGGTTCGAGGCTCGATTCCCCAGGAACCACGTTAGCCAGATGCACAAGGGGGCGCACGTATCTGGAGATCATTTGCAGTGGCTGGAAGCCCTGGTGTGCCCATTCTTTCTATCTATTTGCCTCTTTGTCTGACTGTCTTTCTCAATAAATTAATAAAAATAAACAACAACAACAAAAAGGTGTGTGCCACCATGCCTGGCAATAAAAATATTAAGAGAGCCGGGCATGGTGGCTCATGCCTTTAATCCCAGCACTCAGGAGGTAGAGATAGGAGGATCACAGTGAGTCCAAAGCCACCCTGAGACTACATAGTGAATTCCAGGTCAGCCTGGGCTACAGGGAGACCCTACCTCGGAAGAAAAAAAATATTAAGAGAGAGAGAGAAAGAGGAAGATAGAAAGAGAGAGAACCTGATGGAGCCATGAGGATGGAACATGGGTTGCAGTGGAGACCCAGTGGAGATGCCAGGACCATGAGATGGCTGCTAAGGAGAGCTGCCAACTCCAGATGAAGTTTTTCAGGACTGTGAGTGGCCTAACTGGCGGAGTGGAATTGGAACTCCAGAGAGTTGTTGCTGGTTAGAATTATCAGACTTGGAGATTTGTCACTGACTAGAGTTGTTGGACTTGGAGCTACAGAGTTTGATGTTTGCCCTGTTTAAATCTTGTGTTGGTTAAGGGGAAAGTGTGGGGGGGGGGGAGGGAGGGAATTACCATGGGATATTTTTTTTTATAATCATGGAAAATGCTAATAAAAATTAAAAATAAAAATAAAAAAAAGAAAGAGAGAGAATGGGCACCCCAGGGCCTCCAGCCACTGCAAATGAACTCCAGATGCATGTGCCACCTTGTGCATCTGGCTTACATGGCTCCTGGGGAATTGAACCTGGGTCCTTTGGTTTTGCAAGCAAGCACTTTAACCACTAAGCCATCTCTCCAGCCCTCATTACCTTTTCCAACTCTTTTCTCCTGACAGTATCTTGACCTCTGATCTCAGGGATCATCCGGTATAGTGGTTCTCAATGAAGTTCCAAATTCTGTTCTTTCTGCCATAGTTTATTTTTCATGTTTGAGCAGGTACTGGAGCTGTGTATATTTTTATACAGTTCACCTCACTGCATGAAGCATGGCATATGATATGTGCTTTTCTTTGCTGTGTAGTTTTTTCACTTAGTGATGGCCCTCAAACTCCATGCCCCACTACGGCCCGAGAGATGGCTTGGTGGTTAAGGCGCTTGTCTGTAAAGCCAAAGGACCTACGTTCAACTCTCCAGATCCCACATAAGGCAGACTCACAAAGGTGAGGCAAGTGCACAGGTGCACATGCCCACTAGGCGGCACAAGAATCTAGTTTGATTGCAGGGGCTGAGGCTCTGCTGGTTCCCTCCTTCCCTCTCTTTTTCTCTCAAAAATAAAAATAAAAAGAATGAATAAATAAATGAATAAAAACTTATTTTCCTCTAAGGCTTCATTTTCTTCCGTACTCCGCACCCTAATCCACCCACAGCACCCATGGACCATTCTCTGGTTGTCACTTGCTGCCCCTTGAGCTTCTGCTCATCCGTGTCTGCACCCTAAAGAAGAAGGGGAGGAGGAGCTGACTATTGTTCATGGGCATTGTCTATGAGCCAGACCACGGATGGATAACACAGTCTCTCACTGGGATTACACCACAGCCTTTGCTAGAGGAGCCTGTTCTGACTTTAGATAAGAAATGAGCAGTCACACTGCCCCAAAAGTGGCAAATCTGGGATCTGGGCCAGCTTGATTAGGGTTCGCAACATTCAGCTGTTTCTCAGCCAGAATGTCCTTTCTCGTCACTTCTGCACGGAGAAACCCCACCGTCTGTGAAGACCTGCCTGAAGGTCACCCCTCCTAACCTGGAGCTCCGCTGGGAGGCATCATGCCCTCTAAGTCTTTTCTGAATGCTTCCGTCATTACACTTGGGTATCTAAGTCCTTTCTAATGCCAAAAAGCTGGAGCAGGGCTCTGATGCCACTTCTATAGGGTGGCTCTCTGCCACACTTCAATCAGCCTGTTTGCCTTCCCAATTTTGAGCTCACTTGGCGAAAGAGATTATGTCTCAACACAGCTCACGGTAAACACACGAGGGAGCATGGATTTTTAACGTTTGCATTAAAATGCGCCTTTTCTACTTCCTTGTGAGTTTTAAGGAAAATTCCCTATCTATCTCTAAACCTATGAGGTTAATAAAAGCTACCTATACCTCAGAGGGCTGTTGTGAGAAGATAATACCTGTAGGAAAGAAAAGCAAGCCCCACAACACAGCAGATGCTAAAAACGTTGGATGTTAATGGAAATAAAACAATGCTGGTTTGACCATCAGCT
This sequence comes from Jaculus jaculus, assembly GCF_020740685.1. NCBI lineage: Eukaryota > Metazoa > Chordata > Mammalia > Rodentia > Dipodidae > Jaculus > Jaculus jaculus. The sequence goes on from NC_059105.1 coordinate 162,527,432, forward strand.
ATCTTTGGTTTAGGGTTTTCTCTCTCTCTCTCTTTTTTTCCTTGTAGATGGCTCATCCTTAATCAAACAACCCTTCCTAACAAAAATACTCTGCATTTTTTTAATCTTAAAATTTTTTTGTTGTTTACTTATTTGAGAATGACAGAGAGAGGAAGAGGCAGATAGATAGATAGATAGATAGATAGATAGATAGATAGATAGGGAGAGAGATTGGGCACACCAGGGTCTCTAGCCACTGCAAACGAACTCCAGACACATGTGCTCTCTTGTGCATCTGGCTAACGTGGGTCCTGGGGAATCAAGCCTCAAACTGGGGCCCTTAGGCTTCACAGGCAAGCGCTTAACTGCTAAGCCATCTCTCCAGCCCCAACATGCCCCTCTTTACAGACAGCCCAGAGGCTCACACTTGGCCCATCTTACAACCCTAATTGCCATTAACAGGGACTGGCCAAAGTTGGGCATATGACCCAAGCCAACTTTCTTGTATTTGATGCTCTCAGATAGGAGGTGGGAATGAGGAATGGATAAAGAAAGAATGGAAGGCTGGAGAGACGGCTTAGCAGCTAAGGCGCTTGCCTGAGAAACCTAAGGACCCATGCTCGATTCTCCAGATCCCACGTTAGCCAGACGCAGAAAGGTGAAACAAGTGCAAGGTCACACATGCCCACTAGATGGTGCAAGCGTTCTGGAGTCCAATGACAGTGGCTGAGGTCCTGGGTGCACCAATTCTCTCTCTCCCCTCTCTGTCTCTCACTATCTCTAAAAATAAAAGAGAAAGAAAGAATGGAGTGTGGAAGAGCTGAACCCTGAATTTCAGCTCTGTGGATCTGTATTCTGTGGCGCACGCCTTTCATCCCAGCACTCTGGAGGCAGCCGTAGGAGGATCGCCGTGAGTTCGAGGCCACCCTGAGTGACTACAGAGTGCCCTCCAGGTCAGCCTGCGCTAGGGTGAGACCCTGCCTCGAAAAACCAAAACAAATCACACCTGAAGGTCACACAGCCAAAGAGGACCAGAGCGAGCCCGGCTCTGCAAGCCAGCCCATTTCTGGCCTTTAGCCCTCCCAAGCGCAGCCATCTCTCAAGTCTTAACTGCCCTTGCAGAACCTTACTGAAGCCGGTTCGAAGCCCGGCTGCTCCGATCTCTGGGGCGATGGGAGGAGCCTCCCTAACCCCCCCCACCCCACCCCCATCCCCGGGGCCCACCCCAGTACGTTACCTGCAGAGGGCTCAGCTCCTGGGGGCTTCTCTTCGGGCCAGCCCCCTCCTCCTCCTGCGCTCTCCGAGCCCTGCAGAGCGAGCTCGTCCAGGCTGGAGAGGGACTGCGGCTCCTTGGGGGGCGTCCTGCACGGGGTGCTGTTGGCGCTGATGACGGCGGACACGCGCAGCGGCACCCACACGGCGAAGGGCTCGGAGATGTTGAGCGCCTTGCGCGGGTGCCGCGGGGACGCCTCCACCGGGAACAGGTGGCCGCCGCCGCCGCCGCCGAACCCCGACTTGCCCGGGGGCCCTTCGCTCGACGTGTAGAACATCCCCAGCATCTTCGGGGCCGGCTGCTCGCCGCTGCTGCTCTCGGGGTCCTCGACCACCACGGCGCGGAACACCTTCAGCTGCTCGGGAGGGGGCCGCCCCTGCCCTCCCTGCGGGGGGCTCGCGTCGAAGCCCCCCTCCGCCCCCGCGGGCGTCCCCTCCGCGCCCCAATCGCCGCCCTCCTGCTTGCTGAGGTCGCAGGAGCTGCCCGTGCCCGGCGCGTGCATTTTGGTGGCCGGTATGAAAAACCCACCGGTATTGACTGTCCGGTTGAAATTCCCTTTGTTTTCTTTTCCTAGTGTGGAAAAGAACGAGCCATTCACCGGGAGCAGCAGCAGCAGCCCCCCCCCCCTCTCTCCCCCGATGTGTGTGTGTGAGGGGGGGCGCACACAGCTGCAGGTATGGGGATACCTGGGCAGGTGTGGGCAGCATTCTAGAAAGGGCATGGCATCTGAATGAACCGCAGGTGCTCAGCGGGCTTTCGTGGGACCCTGGGAATTTGAACCTGGGTCCTTGGGCTTTGCAGGCAAGCACCTTAACCACTGAGCCATTTCTCCAGCCCAATACAAATATTAAAAAAAAAAAAAATTAAAAAGAAATTCAAGGGAGGGATGCCTGAAATTTGGCCATTAAGGCTAGAGCGATGAAAATAAATGTGGTTTCATGGTTCTTTCATGGGTGGATGTGTCAATTCATGTGCAACTGGACACACAGTAGATGTCATGTTGGAGAAAGGCTTGAGAAAGAGGAAGGTCCTAGCCCTGGGGTAGAGCGGATGACGTTATAATAGAGAAGCCTTGGAGTTTGGGGTGGATCAGGGATGGATTTGGGGCTGGGTGAGCATGTGTGATCATGTCCTCAGGTGAGAGGCGAGGCAGTAAATCTGGGGTGCGCTCCACTCCCCAGTTCTGAAACTGGCTGTCAAGTCTTACCTTCTACAGGCACTGAACACAGTGAGTCCATGCTTTTCGCGGGTCGGATGGTAGCCTTTTCCACTGAAAACGAAAGAAAAAATAGCCCCACTGAAGCCATATTAAGAGGCGCATTCGGAACAATAGGTCAGGCTATACTCACAGGAGGAAAATTTCCAGGAATAATTTTCAAGTGTTACAATGTGTCACCTTTAGAAAACATCTCCCCACTCCATTCTAGATGAACCTATATTGCTAATTGGGAATGACCTTCTAAAAACAGGACATTGGTAGATGAAATTTTGTCAATATTTTACAGATAAAGGTAAATTATAATCTTGTCAGATGCAGATGAGAAGTCCTGAGCCCATTTAACTACAAAAATTATTCAAACTGGTGTGGTGTTACACATTGTTAATCCCAGCACTCAGGAGGCAGAGGTAGGAGGATTGCTATGAGTTCGAGGCTCAATACCCAGCACACACATAAGGTCAGAAGCACCAAGTGGCACCCTGGCACACCTATTCTCTTGTCTCCCCTCTCTGTTTTTGAAAAATAAAAATTATACTTGGAGAAAAAAAAAGAGAAAAGGAAAAGGTTATTTATGAGAGAGACAAAGGAAATGTCAGGGCCTCTTGCCTCTGCTGCAAACAAACTCCAGACTTTCGCCCCACTTTGGGCATCCAACTTTACTTGGTGTGGTTTGATTCAGGTGTCCCCCATAAACTTAGGTGTTCTGAATGCTAGGTTCCCAGTTGATGGAGATTTGGGAATTAACGCCTCCTGGAGGCAGTTTATTGTTGGGGGCGGGCTTATGGGTGTTACAGCCAGTGTCCCCTTGCCAGTGTTTGGCACATTCTCCTGTTGCTGTTGTCCACCTGATGTTGATCAGGAGGTGATGTCCACCCTCTACTCATGCCATCATTTTCCCCTGCCATCATGGAGCTTCCCCTTGAGTCTGTAAGCCAAAATATTCACCCCCCACCCCCCGCCAACAAGCTGCTCTTGGCTGGGCGATTTCTGCCTGCAATGTGGACCTGACTACAACACATGGGAACTGGCAAACCGAACCTGGGCCATCAAGTTTTGCAAGCAAGCACGTTCAACCACTGAACATCTTCCCAGGCCTATTTCTATAAATTTGAAACTGATTCATTATCCTACAACTGCCTGGCTGGCATCCGAGGTCTGTATTCACCTCTGTTTTCTCTCTCCTTTGCCCAGTTTCCACGTGATGACATGAGGGGGCGGTGACCAGGCGACTCAGAGTCTCTCTCATCTACCTCTCCGCTGTCTCCCTCCCTCCCTACAAAGTCATGTGCTACAGAGGAGCCAGGCTACACATGAGAGTCACCGCAGTGCTGTGGGTTTCAGCCACGTCCCCAAGCATTCGTTGGCTCCTTTCCTTTGCAGTAACTAAGGGCTCAGGACCCCTTGGCTCAGGCCTATACTTAGACGACATGTTTCTCTCTCCGATGTCAGTCTGGCCTCCTAAGGTGTATCTTCACCCCTTGGTTTTCTCCTAACCTCTGTGCCACTTCTTCTTATTTTTTTTATTTTTTCATTTTTACTTATTTGAAAGTGACAGACAGAGAAAGAAAGAGGCAGAGAGAGAGAGAGAATGGGCGCGCCAGGGCTTCCAGCCACTGCAAACGAACTCCAGACGCGTGCGCCCCCTTGTGCATCTGGCTAACGTGGGACCTGGGGAACCGAGCCTCGAACCCGGGTCCTTAGGCTTCACAGGCAAGCGCTTAACCACTAATCCATCTCTCCAGCCCTGTGCCACTTCTTGTCACTGCTTCGCTCAGGTAATGCCTAGAATGGCCAGTGGCCCGTGGCTTGGGATTTCTCTGCTCAGAGTAGGTTATCTTGATATGATACAGAGAACATTAAATGAATCATTCAAATGCCAGTATCTACTATTTCAGGTTTTTTTTTTTTCTTAAATCTCTGTTCAGTTTTCTAAAATATACTTAAGTGTGCCTTTTCCCCATTGCCAATCTAACACAACCAGTACTATTCATGATGGACCAATTTTTAAAATGCCCTTAGGGGCTGGAGAGATGGCTTAGCGGTTAAGCGCTTGCCTGTGAAGCCTAAGGACCCCGGTTCGAGGCTCAATTCCCCAGGACCCACGTTAGCCAGATGCACAAGGGGGCGCACGCGTCTGGAGTTCGTTTGCAGTGGCTGGAAGCCCTGGCGCACCCATTCTCTCTCTCTCTCTCTCTCTCTGTCTCTTTCTCTGCCTGTCATTCTCAAATAAATAAATAAAAACAAACAAACATACAAAAAGATAAAATGCCCTTAGGGGCTGGAGAGATGGCTCTGTTGTTAAAGGCACTTGCTTATAAAGCCCGCTGGCCTGAGTTTGATTTCCCCCAGTAGCCATGAAAAGCCACATATACAACATGGTGCATGCATCTGGAGTTCATGTTTAGAGGCAAGAGGCCTTGGCACGCCCATGCTGTCTCTCCCTCTTCATAAACAAGTAACAATTAAAAGTATGAAATATTCTGAGCAGGTCTGGGAAGATGGCTCAGTGGTTAAAGGTGCTTGCTTGTAAAGCCCTCCAGCCTGGGTTCACTTCCCTAGTGCTCATGTAAAGCCAGATGGTCAAAGTAGAACATGGGTCGGGAATGTGTTTACGGCAGCAAGAGGCCTGGTGTGCCCATAGTTTGTTCTCCCTCTTCCTGTCAAATAAATAGATACGGGGCTGGAGAGACGGCTTAGCGGTTAAGCGCTCGCCTGTGAAGCCTAAGGACCCCGGTTCAAGGCTCGGTTCCCCAGGTCCCACGTCAGCCAGATGCACAAGGGGGCGCACGTGTCTGGAGTTCGTTTGCAGAGGCTGGAAGCCCTGGTGCGCACATTCTCTCTCTCTTCCTCTATCTGTCTTTCTCTCTGTGTCTGTCGCTCTCAAATAAATAAATAAAAATTAAAAAAAAAATAGATATGGATATAAAAAAAATGCCCTTAGTTGGGGAAATTTGTAATTTATAATTTGCATATGTTAATCCACAGATTTCCTTTTTACACGTGCATATTTAAAAAATAGCAAGTCCAGGGCTGGAGAGATGGCTTCGTTTATAGTAGCTGAAGGCCCTGGCATTCCAATTCTCTCTCTATCTGCCTTTTTCTCTCTCTCTCTCTCAAATAAATAAAATAAAAATAATTTTAAAAAATCAAATCCAGCCAGGGTATTTTTTTTTTTTTTTTTTTTACCCTTGGCATGCACTGGGTTTGAGAAAAATCCTTAGACATGTCAGATGTGTGGCAGCTACCTTTAATCCCATTACTTGCTGTGAGTTCGAGGCCACCCTGAGACTACACAGTGAATTCCAGGTCAGCTTGGGCTAAAGCAAGACCTTTTCTTAAAAAACCGAAAACTTTCTCTCTCTCCTCTCAAATAAATAGATAAATAAGTAAATAAATACAATATTAAAAAAAAAGAAAGAAAGTGCACTGGAGAGATGGCTTAGTGGTTAAGCGCTCGCCTGTGAAGCCTAAGGACCCCAGTTCAAGGCTCGATTCCCCAGGACCCACGTTAGCCAGATGCACAAGGGGGTGCACGCATCTGGAGTTTGAGTTCGTTTGCAGTGGCTGGAGGCCCTGGCGCGCCCATTCTCTCTCTCTCTATCTGCCTCTTTCTCTCTCTGTCGCTCACAAATAAATAAATAAAAACAAACACAAAAATTTAAAAACAAAAGAAAGAAAGAGAAAGGGCTGGAGAGATGGCTTAGTGGTTAAGGCGTTTGCCTTACAATGCCAAATGACTGGGGTTTGATTCCTTAGTACCCATGTAAAGCCAGATGCACAAACTGGTACATGCATCTGGAGTGTGTTTGCAATGGCTAGAGACCCTGGCGCGTGCACACACACACACTCTTTCTCTGCAAATAAACAAATAAAATATTTTCTTAAAAAGTTACCTCTCGAAGGAATCCAGTTCCCTCCCTGCTAGCCCTCATAATGCTGGAAAGTGCTGTGAGAGCGGCTGCAGAGTAACAGGTGCCCAGTGATTGGTTAAACGGGAGATCCTGCCAGTTACAAAATCAAGCAGCCGAGTAAAAAGCATACACTTGGGGCTGGCGAGATGGCTTAGTGGCTAAAGCACTTACATGTGAAGCCTAAGGACCCAGATTCAATTTCCTAGTACCCACTTAAGCCAGATGCACAAGGTGGTGCATGTGTCTGGAGTTCATTTGCAGTGGCTAGAGGTCCTGGCATGCCCATTCTCTCTCTCTCTCTCTGTGCCTCTTTCTCCCTTTCTCCCTCTCTCAAATAAATAAAAATATTTTGGGCTGGAGAGATGGCTTAGCGGTTAAGCGCTTGCCTGTGAAACCTAAGGACCCTGGTTCGAGGCTCGGTTCCCCAGGTCCCACGTTAGCCAGATGCACAAGGGGGTGCACGCGTCTGGAGTTCGTTTGCAGAGGCTGGAAGCCCTGGCGCACCCATTCTCTCTCTCTCCCTCTATCTGTCTTTCTCTCTGTGTCTGTTGCTCTCAAATAAATAAATAAATTAATTAATTTAAAAAAAATTAGTTGATTTAAAAAGAAACATAAAGCAGGCTGGAGAGACGGCTTAGCGGTTAAACCCTTGCCTGTGAAGCCTAAGGACCCCGGTTCAAGGCTCGGTTCCCCAGGTCCCACGTTAGCCAGATGCACAAGGGGGTGCACGCGTCTGGAGTTCGTTTGCAGAGGCTGGAAGCCCTGGCGCACCCATTCTCTCTCTCTCCCTCTATCTGTCTTTCTCTCTGTGTCTGTCGCTCTCAAATAAATAAATAAATAAAATTAAAAAAAATATTTAAAGAAAAGAACTATACACTTGTGCAATAGTGACACACAGCTGGTGTAGGTAACCAACTGCTCACAGATTGATCAAAAGACCCGCTCAGTGTGTGTGGGGGGTGAGCTTGTATCTGGCTCTGGGAACCAAGCCAGATTCCCTACAGTAGGAAACCACTAGGCTCCAGAGAGAACCTCCACTGCTCTCTAAGAAGAGTGGACATGGGCTGGAGAGATGGCTTAGCGGTTAAGCGCTTGCCTGTGAAGCCTCAGGACCCCGGTTCGAGGCTCGGTTCCCCAGGGCCCACATTAGCCAGATGCACAAGGGGGCGCATGCGTCTGGAGTTCGTTTGCAGTGGCTGGAGGCCCTGGCAAGCCCGTTCTCAATCTCTCTCTCTCTGTCTCTTTCTCTCTCTCTGTCACTCTCAAATAAATTAATAAAAAATGAACAAAAAATTAAAAAAAGAAGAGTGGACATACACATCAGTGTATCTTTATTAATTAATTAATTTATTTGAGAGCGACAGACACAGAGAGAAAGGCAGAGAGAGAGAGAGAGAGAGAGAGAATGGGCACGCCAGGGCTTCCAGCCACTGCAAATGAACTCCAGACGCGTGCACCCCCTTGTGCATCTGGCTAACGTGGGTCCTGGGGAATCGAACCTTCAATATGTCAGCTTTAGCCTGTGCCTCCTAGAAATCATTAGCATACTATAAAATTTATAATTCCTTAATATTATCTAATAGCCAATGTGTATATTTTTCTTGTTTATTCCTAAAATTGCCTTTTGTAGCTCTTTTATTTCAAACTATAATCTAATCAAGATTTGCTCAGCCATATCTCCAGCCCTATTTTAAAAAAAAATTATTTATTTATTTATTTGACAGAGAAAGGAGAGGAGAGAGAGAAAGAGACAAAGAGAGAGAAAAACAGAGAGAGAGAGAGAGAGAGAGGGAAAGAATGGGTGCACCAGGGCCTCCAGCCACTGTCAACGAACTCCAGACATGTGCGCCCCCTTGTGCATCTGGCTAATGTGGGTTCTAGGGAATCGAACCTGGGTCCTTTGGTTTTGCAGGCAAACGCCTTAACCACTAAGCCATCCCTCCAGCCCCCCTTTTAAATTTTTGTTCATTATTTACTTGCAAGGACAGAGAGAGAGGGAGAGAGACAGAGAGAGAGAAAAAGAGAGAATGAGAATGGGCTCACACTGTAAATGAACTCCAGATGCATTACCACTTTTTGCAACTGGCTTCACATGGGTACTGGGGAATCAAACCCCAGGCCATCAGGTTTTGCAAGAAAGTGCCTTTAACCACTCTCTAACCATCTCTCTAGCCCCTATTATTATTTCGAAAGATCCCCTCCCCATCTCGTAGACTTATAAGTTCTCTTTCGGGGCTAGTGAATTGAAGTGGTTGAGTCAAGGACCGAGGAAGCAGAGGTCGGAAAGTGAAGGTGCGTCGGTGGACAGGCGGCTGCGCACTCTTACCCGAGAGCCTCTGTCCTCTCACGAAGACACTCCCGTTCCTGCTCAGCTTGGACTTGGAGTCGGAGCCAGAGCGCCCCAGGTTGAAGATCGACTTCCACTTCTTTGACTTACTGGAAAGCTTTCTCCTAAGACAGCCAAGCCGCGGAGGTTAGTTTAAATTGTCATTTCAAGGGGACAGTTTTCATTGCATGCGTATGTGTTCGTAGACTGTGTGCATATGTGTGTAAGTGTTAATATGTGTGTTTGCTGGTGCACACACACACGTTAAGAGGTCAATGTCAGGTGTTTTCCTTCCTTTCCTCCTCCCCTCCTTCCTTCCTTCTCTCCTTCCCTCCCTCCTTCTACCCTTCCCTTCCTTTTCTCCCTTCCCTTCCTTTTCTCCCTTCCTTCCTTCCCTCTCTCCCTCCTTTTTTCCTTCTTTCCCTTCCCTTTCTCCCTTCCTTCCCTCTCTCTTTCCTTCCTTCCCTCTCTCCCTCCTTTCTTCTTTCCTTCCTTCCCTTTCCTCCCTCCCTTCCTTCCCTCTCTCCCTCCTTTCTTTCTTCCTTCCCTCCCTTCCTCTTTTATTTTTCCTTCCTTCCTTCCTTTCTTATGTGTATATGGGCATGCCAAGGCTCTTGCTACTGCAAACGTTCCAAATGCACAAGCCACATTTGTGCCCAGCTTTATGTGGTCACTAGGGAATTGAACCTGGGCCAGCAGGCTTGGCAAGCAATTGCCGTTTACCACTGAGTCATCTTCCCCGAGTTCACCTTGTTTTTTTGAGATGGGGTCTCTCATGGAATCTGGAGCTTACCATTTCAGCTAGACCAGCCAGCCATCAAGTTCTGTCCTCCTGCCTGTCTCTGCCTCCTCAGTGCTGGGATTACAGGTGGTTGCAGATGTTGGGGATCCAAATCCGGGTATGCTTGCGTGGCAAACACTTTACCAATTAATCAATTCCCAGTTCCTTATTTTATCGGTTTTTTTTTTTTTTTGTTTTTGTTTTTAAAGACAGGATTTCGTTATATAGTCCAGGCTGGCTTTCACTCATGATTCTGCCTCAACCTCTCAAGGGGACTTTTTAAAAAAATATATATATATTTTATTTATTTGTTTAAGAGAGAGAGAGAGAGAGAGAATGGGTGTGCCAGGGCCTCCAGCCACTGCAAACGAACTCCAGATGCATGTGCCACCTTGTACAACTGGAGAACTTAACTGGGATCCTCTGGCTTTGCAGGCAAATGCCTTAACCACTAAGCCATCACTAAGCATGTTCTCAGTTATGAAATACTTTTTTTTTTCTTTTAAGTTTTTCGAGCTAAGGTCTCACTTTAGCTCAGGCTGACCTGGAATTCACTATGGAGTCTCAGGGTGGCCTTGAACTCATGGCGATCCTCCTACCTCTGCCTCCCGAGTGCTGGGATTAAAGACATGCACCACCATGCCTGGTAAAAATACTCATAGTTTTAGAATTTCTTTTGTCAAATGGATGTTGAAACTGACTCTCACCTGCCCAGGAATGCCCTAAGTGGCTGAGCTAGGATTTTAGGAGTCAGAGTAAATACCTGTTCTCTCAGGACACAGGCGAAGCTCTTTTAACTTGGAAGTCACAAGCACACAGTAAATTCAGTAGTCCTGGCTTTTCAAAGATACTGGCCTTTTCAAAGATACTGTTTTTTTCAAAGAGTAATAAGCATTACAGACATTGACCCCAGTCCTGCGTGCTCCCGACTGGTGGTCACCTGGCCAGAACATGTACAGGTGAAGTGAAAGATGCTGGAGATGCAAAATGGGAGGATGAGAAAGCAGAGCTGCCGTGGGATCTCTCTCCCTGTGGCTGGGGAGAGCGTCGCCTAGGGGATGGCGTTGGTGATCACTGCACAGGAAGGCAGGTGTTTTGGCCCGCCTCTAGCTTGGCTGCTTTGGGGGAGGGGCAGCCCTAGCCACCACTAGAGGTCACCACAGAGGCAAGTCCTGTTGTAGTTCCACCTAGCCATGAGACTTCATGAAGCTCAGAGTGAAACTCTTAACTTGTGGGATACACAAAGGACCTTTCCTCCGCAGGGATCCCACTGAGCGTCCAGGGCTCAGACGTGGCATACCTTCATGATCAATCGGAGGCAAGTTGGCAGTACTTGCTGGTTTCATTTGGACTTGGCTTTTTTTTTTTTTTTTTAAGGTAGGGTTTCACTGCAGCCCGGGCTGACCTGGAATTCACTCTGTAGTCTCAGGCTGGTCTCAAACTCACAGTAATCCTCCTAATTCAGCTTCCTGAGTGCTGGGATTAAAGATGTGTGCCACCACGTGAGACAGAGAGAGAAAGCAAGAGGGAGAGAACGGCAAACCAGGACCTGTAGCCACCGCAAACAAATTCCGGGTGCATATGCCATGTGGTGCATCTGGCTTTACGTAGGTACTGGGGAACTGAACTCCGATAGTTAGGCTTTTCATGAAAGTGCCTTAACCACTGACCATTTCTCTATCCCTGTTTTTGTTTTTTTTTTTTTTTTTTTTTTTTTTTTTGATGGCCAGGATCATCGAATCTTAAGTGCTCAGGGAAAGCTGTACACAAGACGGCTCCACTCCTGCGTCTTCTCAAGTGTTTCCTCCTTGTACTTGCCCTTCTCCTTTCCTACTGGGCGAGATTTGGCTTTCCGTTCCAGGATCTTCTTGCGATCTTTATCCAGTTTTAGCCTGGTGATCACCACCTTGCTGGGTGGATGCCCACATGGACAGTTGTGCCATTAGCCTTTTCCCTCTGTACCCGTTCAATGTAGATGACATATTTCTTCCTGTACACCTGGACTACTCTGCCAATCTGCTGACCTTTATAGTGTCCTCATACCACCTGAACTTCATCATCCTTTAGGATAGGCATGGAACGAACACTGTACTTCTGTCTCAGCTCTTTGGAAAGTGGGGAAGACATAATCTTCCTCCGGATGTGGGAAGGTGCATTGAAATGCCTTTTACGGTTCTTGCTTCGGTCAGAAGTCACAAAGGGATTGAACTTCATTTTGGCAGCTATCACTCTGGGGATGGTCGCTAAAGGGAAGAGATCTGAACTCCCCTGTTTTTTTTTTTTTAATCAAGCATTTGGCTTTGGGGTCTATTTTATAGGGTGGTATACCTTGGAGTATGGTATACCTGATTTGGTAGAAAGCACAAAGAAAATGCATGAGACGATCCTTCCCAGGATGCTTGGGAGGGACTCGTTCTCCACCTGTACATTCTGGGAAATGGAGCACACCCCCTCCCCCAACCAGGCAATTCAGGTGTACCGTGGTGGTTTGAATCGGATGTCTTCCAAACACTCCTGCTTGGTCTCCAGCTGGTGGCAGTTTGGGAGGTGGAGGCTTGCTGGAGAAGGTGTGCCACCTGGGGGGGGGCGTGGTTTTGGGGGTGTGATAGCCTAGCTTTCCCATTGCCAGAGCTCAGGTCACTCTCTTGCTACTGTGGCAAGAAGTGATGCTCAGCCTTCCCCTGCTGTGACAAAGCTTCCCCTTGAGACTGTAAACAGAAATCAACCCTTTGTTCCAGTTGGCTGTTTTTGGGCAATGTTTTGTCCCAGCAGCGAGAAGGTAATTACTACAGCATGTACCTTAGCTCCTTATTAGCTATGCAAGGTGGCGGCCCTCTTCCTCTCTCTCCAAGGCAAAACAGCCTGCTGTCTTAAGACTGACAAAAGGGGCTTGCTCTCATACTTCTTTTCACTCACCAAATGGCAAGGATAATACTGTTGATGAAACGGTTGCTCAGGGCTGGAGGGATGGTTTAGTGGTTAAGGCGCTTGCCTGCAAAGCCAAAGGACCCAAGTTTGAATCCCCAGGACCTACGTAGGTCAGATGCACAAGGTAGCACATGTGTCCGGAGTTCGTTTGCAGTGGCTGGAGGCTCTGGCACACCCATTCTCAATCTGCCTCTTTCTCTTAAATAAATAAATAAAAATTAAAAAGAAAAATTCTAAAAGAAAAGAAAACCCAGTGTGGTGGCTCACGCCTTTAATCCTAGCACTCAGGAGGAGGTAGGAGGATCGCTGTGAGTTCGAAGCCACCCTGAGACTGCATAGTGAATTCCAGGTCAGTCTGGGCTAGAGTGAGACCCTACCTCGAAAAACCAAAATAGAAAAGGTTGTTCACAGCCTTTACCTTGTACCTACATAGGGGTTTAGGGCTCCTGCCTTGGTCACTGCCTTCTTTCCTGATGGGGTACAGTGATGGGGTACAGAGGAAGACTTCAGTGGGAGAAGAAGAGAGGAAAGGAGACTATCCTGATGTAAATGATGCTTGAGAGGAGGCACATATGCCAGGGGCGCTGTCCCTAGTGGCGTCACCCATGGCTCTCTGCCTAGACGGTGCCCTTTGTTAATCTATCCTTTGGCTGAAATTTCTCTATATGCCTTTTGAAATGTCATGGGGGGAGGTGGAGGTCAGGGGAGGGAGTCAAGTTTTGTCTTTAGTAAAATTGCTTTTGTAAACTCTACACTGACTTTGTCTTAGCTGAGGAGGAAGGGATTGTGGTCACCACTCCCCCGACTCCTCACCCCCATCCTTGCACCTGGCTCTCTGGCGAGAGACCAGAGCTCTTGGTCACTTTGGTGTACCGAGTGTAGGCATCACCACCACTGAGAGTTGTGTGGTGGGGATGGCCCCCTTTTCTTCCAGAATATTTCTTTACACCCCACCCGGACCACACCTCCGGTCTTGAGAATGTATGCCTCTCCTCTGCTCTCTCCCTCCATCCACACATCCCCCACAAGTTTAAAAGAATGTTATTTGCAGCTAGGCGTGGTGGTGCACGCCTTTCATCCCAGCACTCAGGAGGCAGAGGTAGGGGCCATTGTCCTGAGCTCGAGGCTACCCTGAGACTACATAGTGAATTCCAGGTCAGCCTGGTCTAGAGAGACCCAAAACAACAACAAAAAAACCATTAAAGCCGGGCATGGTGGCGCACGCCTTTAATCCCAGCACTCGGGAGGCAGAGGTAGGAGGATCGCAGAGAGTTCGAGCCCACCCTGAGACTACAGAGTGAATTTCAGGTCAGCCTGAATCAGAGTGAGACCCTACCTTGAAACCGCCCCCCCCCAAAAAAAAAAAACATTAAAAAAAAGGGCTGGGGTTGGATAGATGGCTTAGAGGTTAAGGTGTTTGCCTGTGAAGCATAAGAACACTTGTTCGAATCTCCAGGTCCCACATATATCTAGCCTCAAGTGACACAGCATGCAATGTCGCACATGTGCACAAGGGGGCGCACGTGTCTGGAGTTTGTTCACAGTGGCTGAAAAGTCCTGGTGCACTCAATTCTCTCTGCCTCTTGCTGCCTCCTTCTCCCTCTCTGTCTGTCTATCTCTCAAAAATAAAATAAATTTTAAGAAGGCCGAAGAGATGGCTTAGCAGTGGAAGCACTAGCCTGCAAAGCTAAAGGATCCAGGTTTGATTCCCCAGGACCCACATAAGCCAGATGCACAAGGTGGTGCATGTGCCTGGAGTTGGTTTGCAGTGGCTAAAGGCTCTGGCGTGCCCATTTTCACTTTCTATCTGCCTCTTTCTAAAATAAAATAAAACAAAACAAAAGAATGTCATTTACTTGTTGTCTGGTAATTCAAGGACGGTGTGGAAGAGCGTGCCCATGGGAGGGACGATCTCCGGCAGGCTGTTCTCCCGCCTCTCCTTCCGAGCAGGGTGGTTCGTAGCCAGGCTTCGGGCTTGAGCCTCCTCCAGGCTTACCAGCTTCATGGGCAGGCTCAGGGCTGGTAGGGTCAGGCTCTTTGTGATGGGCCGGTTATCTGTAAAGAGAAAACAGCGAGCATGGAAGCAGACAGATTCCCCGACCGCTGCCCCTCCATCCTGACCCTTTCACAGGAAGCTGAGCACCAACTCTGGCTTTTTCTTTTCAGGCACAGCGGAGTCTGCAGCTGACGCTACACTCAGGAAATGGACAGTTCTCCAGGCCACATTAACAAAAAGACAAAGAGGGACCTCAGGAGGTGACAGGTTTCTGTACCTTTCACAGACAGGATGATTAATCAATCCATCCATTCATAATTTATTCCACAAACATCTATGGAGCGCTTCCAGGTTTTTCACTCCTGAATGTGGCTTAGCCAGACAGCCCTACCACGAAGCGACAGAGGCCTCTACCTCCCTGGGTGCCCTGGGCTTCTGTCTTTACAGGCACAGCCCCGTTACAGAGAGAAGAGGCTCCTGACACACTTCCCACTCGTCTTGAGGATGAACTCGATCACCACCTGCTGGACTCGTCTTACACTGTTTACTTCCCTGCTTTGTGTGGTTTTAAAATTTTTTAAAATTTCAAAATTTTTTAAAATTTTAAAATTTTTAAAATTTTCATTCATTTATGCATTTGACAAAGACAGGGAGGGAGAGAGAGGGGCAGATAGGAAGAATGGGTGTGCCAGGGCCTCCAGCTATTGCTACTGCAAATAAATTCTAGACGCATGAGGGTACGGAATGAGTTCCAGGTCAGCCTGGACTAGACGGAGACCCTACCTCGAAGAAACAATATCAAAACAAAAGCCAGGTCTAGCCACCTATGCCTGCAAGCCCAGTCCGGAGGGGTGGGGGTGGAGGCAGGAGAATCACCGGGCAGCCAGTCTGACCAAAAAACGCAAGCTGCAGGTCCAGGGAGAGGCTCTGTGTCAAGGAAACAGCGCCGCGGGAGAGTGATGGAGGAAGACACCCCACGTTTCACTCTGACCACTGTGCGCTCACACGCACATGCACCTGCCGTGTGCACCCCAAACCCATCCTCGTTTATTTACTTTTTTTAAAAAATTTTTTATTTATTTATTTGAGAGCGACAGACACAGAGAGAAAGACAGGTAGAGGGAGAGAGAGAGAATGGGTGCGCCAGGGCTTCCAGCCTCTGCAAACGAACTCCAGACGCATGCGCCCCCTTGTGCATCTGGCTAACGTGGGACCTGGGGAACCGAGCCTCGAACCGGGGTCCTTAGGCTTCACAGGCAAGCGCTTAACCGCTAAGCCATCTCTCCAGCCCCTCGTTTATTTATCTTTTGAGACAGGGTCTCACGTAGCAGCTTATTCTGCTCTCAAACTTGCTATGTGGGCAAGGATGACCCCGAGCCCCTTTTCCAGCCACCTCTGCCTCCACCCTCCCTTATCTTGGGGCCCCAGGACTAGGAAAGGCTGGTGGGGAGTCTTTACCCTCCTGCTCCAGAGCCGCGGGGGCGCCGTTGCTGAAGATCTGATCCACGTGATTGAGGATGAACTCGATCACCACCTGCTGGACCCGGACGGCCAGGAAGGCCGCGTCGCCGTTGCAGCCAGAGGCTTCTATTTCTTTCGACCTGCCGTGGAAGAAACAGTCATTGAGTGGGTCTGCATGCAGCAAGGACAGCTGGAGGGCCTTTGTGCATAGGCCCCACATTTTATTTTATCTTTATTTATTTATTTTTGAGGTAGGGTCTCACTCTAGCTCAGGCTGACCTGGAACTCAGTCTGTAGTCTCAGGGTGGTCTCAAACTCTTGGCAATCCTCCTACCTCTGCGTCCCAAGTGCTGGGATTAAAGGTGTACACCACCACGCCCGACTAAGGCCCCATGTTTTATTTATTTATATATTTATTTTATTTTATTTTTTGATATTTATTTGGCAAAGAAAGAGAGAATGGGTGCGTCAGGGTCTCCAGCCACTGCAAACGAACTCCAGACATGTGGGACCCCTGTGCATCTGGCTAATTTGGGTCCTGGGGAATCGAACTTGGGTCCTTTGGCTTTGTAGGCAAATGCCTTAAATGCTAAACCATCCTTCCAGCTTTTTTATTTTTAAATATTTATTTATTTATTTATTTGAGAAACAGGTAAGGAGAGAGAATAGGCATGCCAGCCACTGCAAACAAACTCCAGATGCGTGCGTACTGGAGAATTGAACCAGAGTCCTTAGGCATCTCAGGCAAATATCTTAACCGCTAGGTCATCTCTCTAGCCCAAGGCCTCCATATTTTAAATCTCTGTGACTGATTAGAGGGTTTCCACAGGGGCACTGAAGCTCAACCCACCAAACGCATCTGAAGCCATTACCAGGCAATCTCCTGATTTCTTTTTTCCTTCATAGGATCCCCTCCCCCTCCTATGCAATGGGAAATATTGACGCGTACAAAGTGGATGATTTAAGTTACAGCCACCTGTGACCCTGCCAAAACCAAGAAAAGCCAGTGAACCTGAGACCAAAGGGAACTTTTAAAATTTATTTTCATTTTTATTTATTTATTTGAGAGCGACAGACAGACAGAGAATGGGTGCGCTAGGGCTTCCAGCCATTGCAAACGAACTCCAGGCACATGCACCCCCTTGTGCATCTGGCTAACGTGGGTCCTGGGGAATCAAGCCTCGAACCGGGTCCTTAGGGCTTCACAGGCAAACGCTTAACCGCTAAGCCATCTCTCCAGCCCCAAAGAGACCTTTTTAAAGAAACTGCAATACATAGACCAGTAACTTTCGCCACATTGGAATTAACAGCCAGCGAGTGCCTGTGGAACAAGAATTTCGCGTTCAAGCTCTTAAAAGTACCTTTAATTCACATGGGTTATAGAAAGACCATTTTGCTCCAGGTTTGGTCTTGCAGGGCCTTCACTTTAGAAGAACTGGTGTCCCACGTGTAAGTTGCTCTGAGCCCATGGGGCAGCAAGCAGGCGAGTATGGGGTACATACCTGAGGAGGTTTGGGGCCCACACCAGGGCCAGGTTCCTGGCGTGCATGTTGGTTTTGCTGCTGAATGAGGCAATGTGAGCCAGGTGTCGAATCAGGTATTCCAAGGTCCTATAACAGTGCATTTTTTAAAATAATTATTTTTAAGAATTTTGTTTTTACTTATTTATGGTGGGATAGAGAATGGGCGCACCAGGGCCTCCGGCCATTGCAAAATGAACGCCAGACGCATGCGCCACCGTGTGCATCTGGCTTACGTGGGTCCTGGGGAATCGGACCTGGGTACTCAGGCTTGGCAGGCAAGTGCCCTAACCACTAAGCCACCTCTTCAGACCTCGTTCATGTGTTTTTCGGCAAAAATAAGAAACTTCGGTGCCTTTGTGACGACTTCCATCTGAAGGCCATCGTTATGTTTTGATTTAATTGATTCTAATATATGAATTTTGAAGGAATATTTCAGAGAGATCAAGATAAATAAGAGTGACTTTCTTGATTCCTGGCCCACTGGGGTTAGTTTTATTAGATCATCAGTGAGGTCCCTGGAATACCCAACTAGATAGAGCCAGGGAATTACAGACCACTTGCTCCACCTTTCATCCAGGGCAAAAACACCTCTCTTCAAATAGATTCTCATTCAGATCTTCAAAAAACCCATGTTCTAGCCAGGCATGGTGGCACATGCCTTTAATCCCAGCCCTTAGGAGTGTCAGGTCTGCTTGGGTTAGAGTGAGACTCTGCTTCAAATAAATAAATAAATAAATAAATAAATAAATAAATAAATAAATACCTCCCCTCCCAGTGTTTTAGCTATAGGTAATTTGGTTCTCTCTCTCTTTTTTTTTAAAAGGCCAGACATAGCGGTACATGCTTTAAAAAGTTTTGTTTATTTATTTAAGAGAGAGAGAGGCAGATAGAGAAAAGTGAATGGGCGCGCCAGGGCCTTCAGCCACTGCAAACAAACTGTAGACACATGTGCCCCCTTGTGCATCTGGCTTACGTGGGTCCTGGGGAATCAAACCAGGGTCCTTAGGCTTTGCAAGCAAACCCCTTAACCACTAAGCCTTTTCCCCAGCCCAGTAACTTGGTTCTCTATAGGAAGCTTATTGTGATACCTGCTAGACAAGGAATTGGATAAGAGCTAACCAAGGATCATTGCAGACGCATCTTAGTACATGTGTGTCCCAATGGTGAGAATGGCCCTGTGTGGTTAGAAAGCTGCAGTTAGGTTGTTCCTGCTACATCAGAACGCCAAGCGTCAGGGCATTTTCCTCCACATGTGTATCAATAAAAGGGTCTGCATCCTCAAAAGATTTGCTGTGTAGTTTTGACACCACCCTACCTCTGTCGGCTTTTCTATAGCATTATGGGATGAAAAATCCTGAAAGTGAAACCTAGTCCACCATGATCTTGGAGGGAAGAAGGGTCATTTTGGGCTGGAGAGATGGCTTAGTGATTAAGGGATTGTCTGTGAAGCCAAAGGACCCAGGTTCGATTCCCCAGGACCCATGTAAGCCAGATGCACAAGGTGGCACATGAGTCTGGAGTTTGTTTACAGTGGCTGAAGACCCTGGCATGCCAATTCTCTCTCTCTCTCATCCGTCCGTCCGTCCGTCCGTCCGTCCGTCCATCCATCCATCCATCTATCTATCTATCATCATCATCTCCTTCTCTCTATCTCTCTCTCAAATAAATAAATAAATAAAATTTAAAAGAAGAGAGAGAGGGGGGAAATAAAGGGTCATCTTACTCCATAAATATGCCACCATATCATGAATATTCATCAAAGCTTTTTACAAAATCCACAGTGAGCCAGGTGTGGTGGTACTTTTAATCCCAGCCCTCTGGAAGCAGAGGTGGGAGGGTCCCTGTGAGTTCAAGAACAACCTGGGACTACGCAGTGAGTTCCCGGTCAGCCTGGGCTAGAGGGAGACCCTACCTTGAAAACAAGCAAACAAACATCCACACTGTAGAACCCACTGCATGGCCAAGCCCCTCCACTGGGGCGCCCTCCTCCAGCCCCTTTGGGGTATATGTTTTGCCTTGCATACATCTCTGTGTAAATGTGTCTCAACTGATTTTGGTTTTTCGATGTTGGGTCTCTTTGGCCCAGGCTGACCTGGAATTCACTATGTAGTCTCATGGTGGCCTCGAACTCATGGTGATCCTCCTACCTCTGCCTCCCGAGGGCTGGGATTAAAGGCGTGTGCGCCATCACGCCCGGCTCTCAATTGAATTTTTTCACTTTGGGAAAATAGATTTTTTATGTTGTTGATGCCCTGTCATCTCAGAGTGCTGCTCTGTGAATGATGCAGTTGGAGATTCAGTTCCTGCCTCTGCCTTGGCACCTGCTCACTGGCCGCCTGAAGTGTCAGGAGGCACTGAGCTGTGGTATTCTCTTTACAGCTTCATGGCTGGTCAGCATTCGTGGTGGCTAGGGTGTTCTTTCTATCGCCACATCAAAACCTACCCTTTTGGGGCTGGAGAGGTGGCTTAGCGGTTAAGTGCCTGCCTGTGAAGCCTAAGGATCCTGATTTGAGGCTCGATTCCCCAGGACCCACCTTAGCCAGATGCACAAGGGAGCGTACGTGTCTGGAGTTTGTTTGCAGTAGCTGGAGACCCTGGCATGCCCATTCTCTCTCTCTCTCTCTCTCTCTCTGCCTCTTTCTCTCTGTCTGTCACTCTCAAATAAATAAAAATGAACAAAAAAATTTAAAAAATAATCTACCCGTTTTGAAAAGAGGCAGGTGGAGGTGATATTTGGCCTGGGCTGGAGAGAGACGGCTTAGAGGTTAAGGTGCTTTCTCACCAAGCCTAGAGACCTAGGTTCAATCCCCCAGTACCCATATAAACCAGATGCATAGGGTGACACACCCATCTGGGGTTTGTTTGCAGGGGCTAGAGGTCCTGGTATGCCCATTCTCTCTATCTGATTCTCTCTCTCTCTCAAGTAAATTTTTTTTTTTTTTTTTTTTTTTTTTGGTTTTTCGAGGTAGGGTCTCACTCTAGCCCAGGCTGACCTGGAATTCACTATGGTGTCTCAGGGTGGCCTTGAACTCACGGCGATCCTCCTACCTCTGCCTCCCAAGTGCTGGGATTAAAGGCATGCGCCACCACGCCCGGCTCAAGTAAATATTTTTTAAAAAGAGAAATATTTGGCCTACACTGTGAGGATAGAACAAAAGGCCGGGGATGATGTCTGGGCTTGTTTTAATGAACAAGTAGAACCGGCCAGTGCTTACGAGCCACAGTCATCCCTGAAAGGTGACTGAGTGACTTAGAAAAGGATTTGGGTGTGGCACAAAGCTGGGTGAGAGAACCAAGGATGTCACCATGAGCCTTGCTGGTGAGATTGGGGTGACTCTTTTGTGTCCTGCAAGTAGAGACGGGCTACTGTTTGCGGCCACTGTCTCTGGCCAGGCACCAGCTCGCCCTGATAACAGTGACCTGTTCACTAGTTTTTCTTAATATTTATTTATTTGGGAGAGAGAGAAAGAATGGGTGCATCGGGGCCTCCAGCCACTGCAAACAAATGATACACACGCCACCTTGTGCATCTGGCTTATGTGGGTCCTGGAGAATCGAACCTTGAACCGGGGTCTTTAAGCTTTACAGGCAAGTGCTTAACCGCTAAGCCATCTCTCCAGCCACTGTTTATTAGTTTTTTAAAGTTTTATTTATTTATCTGAATGAGAGAAAGAGACAGATGGAGGAAGGGAGGGAGAGAGAACGGGCATGCCAGGTCCTCCAGCCACTGCAAACAAACTCCAGACACACGCACCACCGTGTGCATCTGGCTCTACATGGTGGGTCCTGCTGAATTGAACCTGGGTCCTTTGGCTTTGCAGGCAAGCACCTTAACCACTCAGCCGTCTCTCCAGCCCCTGTTCATTCATTTTAAAACCCTTCCCAGGAACGCATCACTGCCCGCTGACTTTGCTTCATTTATCATGCCTCCCTGCTTCCTAGCTGTCACCTCACATTCCTGTCCCCAAGGGTTCTTACCTATAATGGGACGGGGGGAGCTCCTGGATAACATTCTGGATTCGGGCTAGTTGGCCTTCTTCGGGGCAATGGGACACCGCCTCCTGTGGGGAAGAACACGATGCACCCAGTGAGTGCCCGGGCGTGCATACTACCCGTGCGCTGGCTTTACTCAGGACCCTGGCCCTCCAGCCTCACGACTGAGCCTTGAGATCCCCTGGCAAGAAGCATCATCTCCTGTGAACACAAGCGGGCAAGGGCCATTCCTGCACACTCACCACGCCCAGGACGCTGGGGTCTTGCGTCCTCAGATGTTGTCTGGTGTCTGAGAAGGGCTGTGTAAGCAGGGAAGTCACAAAGACTCACCCTGGGAGAGACAGCTAGCGTGAGACAGAGATGTCATGGGGCATGTGCCCACCCTGTCAGCTGACCTCATCGGTGCCAACAACCACTCCCCACCTAGGCCATGGACCTCCATCCTCAGCTGCTGCCTGTCCTGGGTGCCAAGAGACAAGGGAGATGCGCTTCCTTCACTAAGGTTATGAGCTTTGTTCATTGGGTTAGAAGGCTCTGGCTTCTCCCTGTGTGGCCGGGAGAGATGGCTTAGCTGTTACGGCGTTTGCCTGCAAAGCCAAAGGATCCTGGTTGTACTCTCCAGGACCCACACGTAAGCCAGATGCGCAAGGGAGCATCTGCATGTGTGGCTGGAGGCCCTGGCGTGCCCAGTGCTGGGTATGGAGATCCAAGCACCTGGGCGATGGAGGTAGGAGGTTCAGGGATTCAGGGCCATTTCTCTCTATCACACAGCTAGTTCTACAGAAGCCTGGGCTACCCCAAACCCTACCTCCAAACAACACAACAACAACAATAAGTTTGAAAAGGTGTCTAGAGAATAAAGGTGTAGCTAGAGGTATCAGAGCTCATGGAAAGTTCCTTTAATATTTTAGGAAGCTGTAATTCATCTTTGTTCTCGGAGGAGGGGCAGGCTCACCCTCTGATGCCTTACTTGCAGGGCCCAGTTACGGTTAGCAGTTAGGACTGCTGTTTATTTAATTATCCAGTTCTTTCCCCAGCTCATACCCATCCTGTCCAGAAACTCTTTAGATCCTTTGTTTTCTTTCTGTTTTTTTTTTTAAATTTTTTTGTTCATTTTTAATTTATTTATTTGAGAGCGACAGACACAGAGGAAAGAGGCAGAGAGAGAGATAGAGAGAGAGAATGGGCCTGCCAGGGCCTCCAGCCACTGCAAACGGACTCCAGATGCATGCGCCCTCTTTGTGCATCTGGCTAACGTGGGTTCTGGGGAATTGAGCCTCGAACTGGGGTCCTCAGGCTTCACAGGCAAGCACTTAACCACTAAGCCATCTCTCCAGCCCAACACAGTTTTGAAAATAATATATCTGTCATTTATTTGATTTACCTTCAAATTCTATACAAGTAGATGTTCTCCAAAATTTGGATAAATTTGGGTAATACGGCAATGGACATAGTTTCACATCATCATTTGTGTTCACAACTAACGATTACTCTGGAACTGAATCCTAGAGTTACTGGATTAAAGAACATAAACATTTTAGGACCTTGGCTATAATTTCAAATGACTGTCTGGGATGTCCAACTAATTTACATTTCCAGTAGAAAGCTATAAAGCGCCAGTCTTCCCAGAGTCTTGCCAGCACGTTACGGTAACAGTAAACGTTACTGCTGGGCGTGGTGGCGCACGCCTTTAATTCCAGCACTTGGGAGACAGAGGAAGGAGGATTGCTGTAAATTTGAGGCTGGCCTGGAACTAACTATACATAGTGAATTCCAGGTCAGCCTGGGCTGAAGTAAGACCCTAATTCAAAAATCCAAGAAAAAAAACTTGTTTTACTTCTTTACTTGTGAGCAGACAGACAAATAGAGAATGAGTCTGCCAGAGCATCTAGCTCCACTGCAGATTAATTCCAGATATATATGCACCTCTTTGTGTACCTGGGCTTTACGTGGGTACTGGGGAATTTAACCTGGGCCATCAAACTTTGCAAGCAAGTGCCTTTAACTGCTAATCCATCACCCCAGCCCTCATTCTTGACATTTTCATACATGTATATTATTTTTTTTTAGGATGTAACTCCAGTCCAGGCTGGCCTGGAATTCACTATGTAGTCTCAGGTTGGCCTTGAACTCACAGTGATCCTCCTACCTCTGCCTCCTGAGTGTTGGGGTTAAAAGTGTGTGCCACCATGCTGGACTTATAAATGTTTTTTTTTTGGGGGGGGAGGTAGAGTTTCACTCCGGCCTAGGCTGACCTGGAATTCACTATGTAGTCTCAGGGTGGCCTTGAACTTATAGCAATCCTCCTACCTCTGTCTCCCAAGTGCTGGGATTAAAGACATGTGCCACCACACCCGGCTCTATATGATGTATTTTTATTTTATTCTCTCAATTACCCCATTCCACTAACACCTCCCCATTAATCCCCATCTTACTTAAAGAAAAAAAACCATTTTATTTGTTTATTTGAGAGACTGAGAGAAAGGAAGTCAGAGAGAGATAGAGAATGGGCATGCCAGGGGCTCCAGCCACTGCAAATGAACTCCAGACACATGTGCCACCTTATGTATCTGGCTTATGTGGGTCCTGGGAATTCAAACCTGGGTCCTTTGGCATGTAGGCAAGTGCCTTAACCTCTATGCCATCTCTCTAACACCCCCCCCCACCACCACACCTTACTTTCATACCTTGTTTAAAACCCGAGTTAAATTAGGGTCGCTTGTATGTTTCTGAATGTTTGAAGGTTTACTTATATTGTCATACTCATTCCTGTAATCAAAGAAATCTATTAAGTCATCAATTCTGCAACACAAGTCACTTTACTAGGTCCTATTTCTACAGAAGTAGAAGTCAAAGCAAAACATTCCTATCAATAAACTGCTTCAACACAATGCCATTTCCTTCAACTCTGATGGCAAGTTGGCAAAGTGCTGCCTTCCTATTTTCCAGTTCTGGTGAGAGGTCCAGAGGTTAGCAATGTCGGAGACGGGAGCAAGGGAGGAGTGTCAGGGCTTTGTTGTGAGCCTGGAGGTGAGATGAAGAAGAGAATGCCTTCCTGAAGTCTCTCGTAAGAAGTTCTCACAGGGGCTGGAGAGATGGCTTAGCGATTAAGCGCTTGCCTGTGAAGCCTAAGGACTCCGGTTCGAGGCTCGGTTCCCCAGGTCCCACGTTAGCCAGATGCACAAGGGGGCGCACGCGTCTGGAGTTCGTTTGCAGAGGCTGGAAGCCCTGGCGCACCCATTCTCTCTCTCTCCCTCTATCTGTCTTTCTCTCTGTGTCTGTCACTCTCAAATAAATAAATAAATAAATAAAAAATGACCAAAA
Organism: Jaculus jaculus; assembly: GCF_020740685.1. Taxonomy (NCBI): domain Eukaryota; kingdom Metazoa; phylum Chordata; class Mammalia; order Rodentia; family Dipodidae; genus Jaculus; species Jaculus jaculus. The sequence goes on from NC_059105.1 coordinate 162,552,146, forward strand.
AAAAAAAAAAAAAGAAGTTCTCACAGCTGTTCACTAGCTGCTATATGTCGACTTGGCAGTGGCCAACAATTCCTTTTTTAAAAGATTTTATTTTTATTTATTTATTTATTAGAGACAGGGGGCAGGAAGAGAGAGAGAGAGGGAATGGGCGCACCAGGGCCTCTAGCCACTGCAAATGAACTCCAGATGCATGCGCCACCGTGTGCATCTGGTTTATGTGGGACCTTGGAGAAGCGAACCTGAGTCCTTAGGCTTCGCAGGCAAACTCTTTAACAGCTAAGCTAACTCTCCAGCCCAGAATTGTTTTTGTTTTCTCAAGGTAAGGTCTCACTCTAGCCCAGGCTGACCTGGAACTCTGTAGTCCCAGGCTGGCCTTGAACTCACAGTGATCCTCCTACCTCTGCCTCCTGAATGCTGGGATTAAAGGCGTGCGCCACCATGTCTTGTGCTTATGCCCAGTCAATACCATGTCTGGTATTGAAAACCTAATCAAAAGCCCTTGGAGTTCATGAGCTCTAGGAGGGAAGTGACTACTTTTGTTTGGCTAAATGGATATATTATGCTCACCAAACTACCCTCTAAGTACTTATGTTTCTGACCAGATATTAATGCTACTCTAACTTTTGGTTAGAGGAGCTTCTCTTTTCAGATGGTTGTGACCACTACTAGGGAAACTCAAAACTTAACAAGCCGGGCGTGGTGGCGCACGCCTTTAATCCCAGCACTCGGGAGGCAGAGGTAGGAGGATCACCATGAGTTCGAGGCCACCTTGAGACTACAAAGTGAATTCCAGGTCAGCCTGGGCTAGAGTGAGGCCCTATCTTGAAAAAAAAAAATTGAAGAGAGCTGGAGAGATAGCTTAGCAGTAAAAGGCACTTGCTTGCCAAGCCTGACATCTCGGATTTGATTCCCAGTACCCACTTAAATGCCAGGTGCATAAAGTGGTGCATGTGTCTGGAATTGGTTTGCAGTGGCAGGAGGCCCATGATCATTCTCTGCTTCTTTCTCTCCATCTCTCTCTCTCTCTCTCTCAAAGAAATAAAAATATTAAAAAATAAACAGAACTTTGAAGAGAAGGCTGGAGAGATGGCTTGGCGGTTAAGGCGCTTGCCTGTGAAGCTTAAGGACCCAGGTCAGACACTCAAGAACCCATATAAGCCAGAAGCACATGATGGCACATGGGTCTGGATTCGTCTGCAGTGGCCAGAGGCCCTGGCATGCCCATTCTCTCACTCTTTCTCAAATAAATAAATAAATAAAATATTTAAAGAAATTGAAGACAGGAAGCCAGGTGTGGTGGCGCATGCCTTTAAAATCCCAGCACTTGGGAGGCAGAGGTAGGAGTATCGCCAAGAGTTCGAGGCTACCCTGAGACTATAGAATGAATTCCAGGTCATCCTGAGCTAGAGTGAGACCCTACCTCGAAAAACAAACAAACAAACAAACAAAAAACAGAAAACAAAACAAAACAAAAAAACACCACCACCACCAATAGGCCTGTGAAGCCTAAGGACCCGTGTTTGATTCCCTAGGATTCACATAAGCCAGATGCACAAGGGAGTGCACGCATCTGGAGTTGGTTTGCAGTGGCCGGAGGCCCTGGTGCGCCCATTCTCTCTCTCTCTCTCTCTCTCATGATTATATAAAAAGAAAAAATCCCAACTCAAGAGGCTCTCCTGCCTACCATCCTCCAGGTAGCACTTTTTTTTTTTTCGAGGTAGGGTCTCACTCTAGCTCAGGCTGACCTGGAATTCACTACGGTGTCTTAGGGTGGCCTTGAACTCACGGCAATCCTCCTACCTCTGCCTCCCGAGTGCTGGGATTAAAGGCGTGCACCACCACGCCCGGCTTTTTTTTTTTTTCTTTTTTTTGAGGTAGGGTCTCACTCTAGCCCAGGCTGACCTGGAATACACTCTGTAGTCTCAGGGTGGCCTCGAACTCACGGTTACCCTCCTACCTCTGTCTCCTGAGTGCTGGGATTAAAGGTGTGAGCCACCATGCCTGGCCTTATTTATTTATTTGACAGAGAAAGAGAAAGGGAGGGAGGAAGGGAAGGGGAAAGGGAAAGAGAGAGAGAGAGAGAGAGAGGAGAGAGAGAGAATGGGCACGCCAGGGCTTCCAGCCTCTGCAAACGAACTCCAGACGCTTGTGTCCCCTTGTGCATCTGGCTAACGTGGGTCCAGGGGAATAGAACCTGCGTCCCTTGCCTTTGCAGGCAAACACCATAACCGCTAAGCCATCCCTCCAGCCCCTGGCCTCTTTTCTTTCTTGAGGTAGAGTTTCTCTCTAGTCCAGCCCTCTTGCCTCGGTGCCTGGCATCAGCCCTGCCCGCTTCCTCCCGATCCTCAACTGCATCGCATCCTCACTTCTTTTCTCCGCAGCCTAAATGCCACAGTCGACAATTTCAGTCGTCCTCAGTGTATTTTTGCCTCTCCAGCTGAACCCCAACCTTGGCTGAAGCCACTGTCTGCCCGCCTGTACTATCTAGCCACCTACGCAGGCACACGCTCAGGCCCAGTTTTAATGTTTCCTCTACACACACACTTTAGTTCAAGCAGTTATTCTCTTTTCTCTTCACCCACAGGAGTCCCATTTGGGGGCCAAATAGCTTCTCTGTAGCCATTGTCATCAGCCCAGCTCACTGGCCCTGCTCGGCATTATTTCCTCTGGAGTGCTTGGCCAGTTTCCTTTCTCTTCCTACCTTTCCAGCCTATTCTCTTGACTTTCTTTGTGATTCTATCTGCTTTCTCATTGCAACCATCTCTCTCCCCCCACAAAAAAAACAAAACAAAACAAATAAAACCCCACAGAAGGACCAGCTTGATCAAAATGAACCAGCGGGGAATGTAGCATCAGGGGTCTCAAGTTCCTGTCCCGCCTCTGCTGTGTGACCTTGGGCCGGCCACTTCACCTCGTTGGTTCTCAGTCCCCCCCCCCCCCCGTATAATGAGGCGTATTCGGTTGGCTAAACATGGAGATAATTTAACACAGCTCTTAAAACAAACAACAGCATCCTGAAAATTCAAGAAAGAGCCATTCAGAAAAGAGTTCTACTACCCTGTTTGCCTTACCATCCCATCCCTCTTCCCCTCACCATGCTAAGATAATGTCAACCAGCTGGTGCGTTTTATTCTTGTTATTTTTGTACTGAAGCTGTCCGCGGACCATCCAGGCATCCCCTCTCAGCAACCACCCTGGAAATCCAAGGAAGGACTCACCGTGAATTTCTCATAGAGCTCGTACGTCAGGAGGGGGTTGGGCAGCTCCCTAAAGTAGAGTTTGCAGAGGGAGCCCACACAGTGGATGTCCTGGAGGTACACTTCCCTCGTCAGATCTGGACACTGATCTGAGCCAAACTCTTGCCTGAAACAACAGAGACGGAGACATAACAATCCTGGGGAGCACGCCTTCCATGCCGACTGCCGCTTGCCAGCGTGGGGGTACAGCGACCCCGTTCTGCTGAGCTGACGCGCTCTCCTCCTGGCGCAAGGGAGGCACAAGCCCAGGGAGACCTGTGCTTCAGCTCTGAGACTTCCTCGTAAACCGTGACACTCGTCATCAAATAGGTGTCCCCAGGGCGCCGTCTCCGCAGTCTTGGCCAGGAACATCGGGAAATATGAAAACCATTTGCCAAAACGGTCTACTGAGACTCCTCATTTTTTTCTTCTTCCCCAAAATAGTGCTCAAAATGCAATTATCTTTCTACAAAAGACACCAAACACCAGGGCGAGTCAGATCCTATCAGGGCCTCTCCATATATTTATGTTACAAATTTGTTTTATCCTGACACTCAAATCCAAGACTTGGAAATCTTACTTCATGTTTTCTTTTTTGTTCAGGCTGGCCTGGAATTCACCACGTCATCTCAGGGTGGCCCTGAACTCTCGGTGATCCACCTACCTGTGCCTCCACACCCGGCTCGAACCTTATTCAATCTCATTGCTCAGAGGATTTTTTTTTAAATTTTTTTGTTTATTTAATTTATTTATTTGAGAGTGACAGAGAGAGAAAGAGGCAGAGAGAGAGAGAGAGAATGGGCGCGCCAGGGCCTCCAGCCACTGCAAACGAACTCCAGATGCGTGCGCCCCCTTGTGCATCTGGCTAACGTGGGTCCTGAGGAATTGAGCCTCGAACCAGGGTCCTTAGGCTTCACAGGCAAGCGCTTAACCGCTAAGCCATCTCTCCAGCCCTCAGAGGATATTTCTAAGGTGCTGGATGGAACTCAAGGTTACATGAATTTATAAATATCTTCTTGAGTAAGTTGATAGTGGGATTCTGGGAGCATCAACATCATCTGGTCCCAGGCTTGGTCTCCTCTCTCTTCTAGACTGGGTCTCACTGTGCAGTTCAGACAGCTCTTGAACTCATAACCCTCCTGCCTCAGCCCCTGGTGTACTGGGACTGCAAGTTTGTACTTCAACGTTCAGTTTGAGCCTGCTTTCTAATTTGAAACAATTTTCTAAAACGTTTGCAAGAGACCACTGCTAAAAATATGCACACACAAGTTATAAATCTGTTTTTAAAGTGTGAAATTTGGCCTGGAGAGATGGTGTATCGGTGAAGGTGCTTTTGCTGCAAAGCCAACGGACCCAGCTTTGATTCCCTAGCACTCACGTAAGCCAGACAGATGCACAAGGGGGCGCATGTGTCTGGAGTTCACTTGCAGTGGCTAGAGACCCTGGCATGCCCATTTTCTCTCTGTGTGTCTATCTGCTTCTTTATCTCTCAAATAAATACAGTATTTTTAAAGATTTGGTAAAAAAGTAAAAAAAATACTTGCAAGAAACTAGTTATTTTTTTCCTCAACAATTACACTGTCCCACAAGTAAAATATGCATTTTATTCCTTTTCTATAAATCATTTTTTAGTCTCTTTCTCTCTCTCTCTCTCTCTCTCTCTCTCTCTCTCTCTATATATATATATATATATATGTATGTATGTATGTATGTATGTACATGCGTACCACACTTGTATGTAGAGAGCCGAGGACAATCTTGGGGTGCTTGTTCTCTCCTTCTACCTCGTTGGAGACAGGGTCTCCCTTGTTCTTGCTGCTACACGCGTGTCGTTCTAGCTGACCTGTGAGCTTCCCGATTCTCTTGGATTTGCCTTCCACTGCCGTAGGCATGTTGGGATTACAGACCTAAACATCATTTTTCGTCTGTCTTTATGTAGGTGCTAGGGAATGGAAGGCAAGCACCTTTAACCACTGGGCCATCTCTCCAGCCATCTCTCTTCGCTATCATTTAATTATGAGGTTTGGAGGGAAGGATCAGAAACCAAGAAGAAAGAAGACAAAAACTGGATTATCTACATAATCACATTCCACATGTTAACTTTTCAATAAAACTGTTCTACTGAAGAGGGATAAGAATAGTGGTTAAGACGCTTGCCTGCAAAGCCTAATGACCTGTGTTTGATTCCCCAGTGCCCACGTAAAAACAGACTGACAAAGTGGTGTATGTGTCCGAAGTTCCTTTGCAGTGGCTGGAAGACCTGGTGTGCCCATTCTCTTTGACTGTCTCCCTCTCTCTACTTGCAAATAAATAAATAAAAATATTTTTAAAAGAATATTCTACTAAAGCAGGAAGATTGCTGAGTTTGAGGCCAACATTAAAATAAAAAATATATATGTGGGGCTGGAGAGATGGCTTAGCGGTTAAGCGCTTGCCTGTGAAGCCTAAGGACCCCGGTTCGAGGCTCGGTTCCCCAGGTCCCACGTTAGCCAGATGCACAAGGGGGCGCACGCGTCTGGAGTTCGTTTGCAGAGGCTGGAAGCCCTGGCGCGCCCATTCTCTCTCTCTCCCTCTATCTGTCTTTCTCTCTGTGTCTGTCGCTCTCAAATAAATAAATAAAAAATATTAAAAAAAATATATATATGTGTATTTATTTATTTGAGAGAGTTGGGGGGTTGGGGGGGGTGAGAATGGGCATGCCATGGCCTCTAGCCACTGCAAATGAACTCCAGACACATGTGCCACCTTGTGTATCTGGCTTAACGTGGGTCCTGGGGAATTGAATCTGGGTCTTGGCTTTACAGGCAAGCGCCTTAACCACTAAGCCATCTCTCCAGCCCTCAACACAAGTTTTTTTAAAAAAGTAATGTTCTCATTATTTTAGAATGGACATTGAAATATAATGAACATACAAAAACACCGAGTGTTCTTTGAGGTATTAAAATTATATGCAAAATGTATGACTCCATTGCTGTATTCATATAAAGTTCATTTGTACTTTTCACATGCTCTGTACATATGTCACGCCACACATACCTGTTTAGCTCTTTCCATGTCACAGACATTTCTTCCAAATGTTTAGGTTAAGAACATAGATTTTGAAATTAATCACTAACTTGTAATTAATTTTTTTTAATTTTTATTTTGAGAGAGAAAGAGGAAAGGAGAGAGAGAGGAAGAGAAATGGACACATCAGAGCCTCCAGCCACTGCAAATGAACTCCAGATGCATGTGCCATCTTGGGCATCTGGCTTACACGGGTCCTGGGGAATTGAACCTGATTCCTTTGGCTTTGCAGGCAAGCACCTTAACTGCTAAGCCAACTCTCCAGCCCTCATGTGTAATTTTTAAGATCTCAGCATCCTAGAGCCATGTGAAATCACACAGACTTTGATTTCTCAACCAGATGAAGTATCAATGTGTGCCCAAAGAAAACCTCCCAAGGAACTTTGGAAGGGGCCCTCGCCTCACTTGGGCTTTGGGTTAGCAAGGGAAATGACAACGTGTTATGTTTTCCTAGCTCGTAACTTAGATCATCTGAGTTAAATCCAATCCACCTAAGAAGGGTAAACCTGACCCAAGAAAAAGAAAAAGGCATTTATGTTGGAAGGCATTGCTGCAGGCTGGGGAGCCTCCTGAGTAGATGCAGAACAGTCAGGCATTTGAGACGTGCTGTACCTCACCTCGGCCTGATACATGCTTCCTTAGGCCTGACACACTTCCCTATAGCCTGAGGTCTGGGTACTCCCCACGGCTGCCAACAGAGGCATGGACAGAGGAAGGCTCATGGGAGAATCCCCTGAACACTTCTTTTAGCTCACCTTAGCCGCTGTATGTTTGAGGTGACGCCGGAGAGACGGTAGATCCCATCCACAATGCCGTGAGTCTCTATGAATTCTGCACAGCTCTTCAATACGTATGGCACTGTTCAAAGAAAACAAACAGCAAAGAAATAGATGTGAACCTGACTGTCCTTTAAAGATGTCCTCTTAAAAATCCAGGTAAGAACCGGGTGTGGTGGCACACACCTTTAATCTCAGCGCTTGTGCATCTGGCTGACGTGGGTCCTGGGGAATCGAACCTGGGTTCTTAAGCTTCTCAGGCAATCGCCTTAACCGCTAAGCCATTTCTCCAGCCCTTCAAGGCCACCTTTAGCTACAAAATGAGTTCAAGACCAGCCTGGGTTGCAAAAGACCCTGTCTCAAAATTAATCAAAGGAGGGCTGGGGAGATGGCTCATTGGTGAAGATCCTTAGCTGCAAAGACTAATGACCTGGGTGTGATTCCCCAGTACCCATGTCAAACCAGATGCACAAAGTGGCAAATGCACCTAGAGTTCATCTGCAGTGGCTAGAGGCCCTGGCATGCCCATATTTTCTTTTTCTCACTCTGCTTGCAAATAAAGAAAAATATTTTTCAAAAAAGAAAACAAACAAATGAAGGCATACATTCATGCACACCACGCCCCCCAAACATACATATTTATTTTTTATTTATATTTTTATCTGTTTATTTGAGAGAGAGAAAGACCCAGGGGGAAAGAGAAAGAGAGAATGGTCGCCAGCATACGAACTCCAGATGCATGTGCCACCTTATGCATGTAGCTTACGTGGGTCCTGGGGAATCGAACTGAGTTCCTTTGGCTTTGCAGGCAGTGCCTTAACCGCTAAGCCATCTCTCTAGCCCAAAACATACACTTAAAAAAAATTATTTATTTCTTTGAGAGAGAGAAAGAGACAGAATGGGCACACCAGGGCCTCCAGCCACTGCAAACAAACTCCAGATGCGTGCGCCCCCTTGTGCATCTGGCTAACGTGGGTCCTGGGGAATCAAGCCTTGAACCTGGGTCCTTAGGCTTCACAGGCAAGTGCTTAACCGCTAATCCATCTCTACAGGCCAAATACACACTTTTAGAAAAGACTTTTGAGAGCAGTAGTGACCTTAGAAATTCCACAGCCTTACCTCCCCATTGCATATTCTCCACTGTGCGCCTCCAGCGCTAGCATCTTTAGAGACTTGCTAGACCTAGCAGTTCTTAGAACCACCCCAGTCCTGGTGATTCAAACTCTTAGGGTGGGATCTGGTCATTTGTCTTTAAAAAATTTTTATTTTATTTTTTGCTGGGCGTGATGGTGCACACTTTTAATCCCAGCACTGGGGAGGCAGAGGTAGGAGGATCTCGGTGAGTTTGAAGCCACCCTGAGACTACACAGTGAATTCCAGGTCAGCCTGAGCTAGAACATTACTTTACCTCAAAAAAAAAAAAAAAGTTTTTTTTACATCTGCACACGGTTCATGGCAGATAATTTATTTTTTTTTATTTTTTTAAATTTTATTTATTTATTTATTTGAGAGCGACAGACACAGAGAGAAAGACAGATAGAGGGAGAGAGAGAGAATGGGCCAGGGCTTCCAGCCTCTGCAAACGAACTCCAGACGCGTGCGCCCCCTTGTGCATCTGGCTAACGTGGGACCTGGGGAACCGAGCCTCGAACCAGGGTCCTTAGGCTTCACAGGCAAGCGCTTAACCGCTAAGCCATCTCTCCAGCCCATAATTTATTTTTTTATTTTTTACTTATTAGAGTCGGAGAGAGAGGGAGAGAGAGAATAGGCACACCAGGGCCTCTAGCCACTGCAAACGAACTCCAGACATATGTGTCACCTTGTACATCTGGCTTAAGTGGGACCTGGAGAATTGAATCTAGGTCCTTAGGCTTTGCAGGCAAATGGCTTAACCATTAAGCCATCTCTCCAGCACTTTTTTTTTTTTTTTTTTTTGGTTTTTCGAGGTAGGGTCTTACTCTGGCTCAGGCTGATCTGGAATTAACTATGTAGTCTCAGGGTGGCCTCGAACTCACGGCAATCCTCCTACCTCTGCCTCCCGAGTGCTGGGATTAAAGGCGTGCGCCACCACACGGGGCTTCGCTTATCTTTTAAAAGTTATCGGTGGGAAACTGATAATGACGCCTTTGAAAGGGAAGAACCCGGGACTCATTTAATGGATAACACAAAAGCCTCCAACCAGGGTTTCTTGATTGACGGCTGTCCTAGAGGTTGACAACCCTGGTGAGAGAATATGGCTGGGCTGATCTGTCCTCGGGGTCACCATGGACCCAGATTTTTACCCACAGTAGCAGAGGGACACATGCCTTTAGCTGTATGGAGGGGACAGAATCGTAAGTTACTTTGTGTTCATGGACAGGTCTACCCGAGGTTCCCGTGCGGCTGCACAGCAGTTGGTGGATTGGAACAGCCCAAGCCTCGGACTGAAAAGTCTTCAGGGGCTCCAGGAAGTCTAGTGGTGGCACCAGCCCCCCATGAGCTAAGGTTAGCATTATGTTACTACCCCAACATATGCTCAGTCCTTCCTCCCCTGAGAGCTAATGCCAATTCATTAGTGCTTTATTGCACACATGTACTTTTTTTAAAAATTTTATTTATTTATTTGAGAGCGACAGACACAGAGAGAAAGACAGATAGAGGGAGAGAGAGAGAATGGGCGCGCCAGGGCTTCCAGCCTCTGCAAACGAACTCCAGACGCGTGCGCCCCCTTGTGCATCTGGCTAACGTGGGACCTGGGGAATCGAGCCTCGAACCGGTGTCCTTAAGGCTTCACAGGCAAGCGTTTAACCGCTAAGCCATCTCTCCAGCCCACGTGTACTTTTCAATGTGATCCATACTGGACTGGACCTTTCTTCTTCTTAAACTGCTTTTATTTATTTATTGCTTTTTATGTTTTTGGTTTTCTAAGGTAGGGTCTCACTCTAGCTCAAGCTGACCTGGAATTCACTATGTATTCTCAGGGTGGCCTCGAACTCTCGGCGATCCTCCTACCTCTGCTTCCCGAGAGCTGGGATTAAAGGCGTGCGCCACCACACCTGGCTTAAACTGCTATTAAAAAATATTTTATTTATTTATTTATAAGAGAGAGAGTGTGAGAAAGAGGCAGATAGAGAGAGAAAGAAAGAATTGGGCATGCCAGGGCCTCAGCCACTGCTAACAAACTCCAGATGCATGCGCCACCTTGTGCATCTGACTTACGTGGGTACTAGGGAATTGAACCTGGGTCCTTAGGCTTCCCAGGCAAGCACTTTAAGTGCTAAGCCATCCCTAGTTTGTTGTTGTTGTTACTTTGGTCTTTTTTAAGTTCTCTCTCTAGCCCAGAATGACCTAGAATTCACTATGTAGTCTCAGGGTGGCCTCAAACTCATGGTGATCCTCCTACCTCTGCCTCCTGAGTGCTAGGATTGAAGGCGTGCCCAACAACACCCAGCTTCTTCAAACTATTTGTTTTTTATTTGCAAGCAGAAAGAGATACAGAGAAGAGAGACTCACAGAGAGAATGGGTGCACCAGGGCCTCTAGCCACTGTAGGTGGAGTCCAGATGCATGCACTACTGCACTACCTTGTGCATCTGGCTTTACATGGGTAAAGTCATTAGGCTTTGCAGGCAAGTACCTTAACTACTGAGCCATCTTTCCAGCCCTCAAACTTTAAAAAATATTTTATTTTATTTATTTAAAATATTTTTTATTTTTATTTGAGAGAGAAAGAGGGAGGGGGGAGAGAGAGAGAGAGAGAGAGAATGGACATGCCAGGGCCTTTAGCTGTTGCAAATGAATTCCAGGCACCACCTTGTGCATCTGGCTAACGTGGGTCCTGGGGTATTGAACCTGGGTCCTTTGGCTTTGCAGGCAAATGCCATAACTGCTCAGCCATCCCTCCAGCCCTATTTTCTTTATCTGAGAGAGAGGGAGAGAATGGGCACATGCCAGGGCCTCTGCGAATGAACTTCAGACGCACGTGCCACCTTGTACATCTCGCTTTACTTGTATGCTGGAGAATCGAACCTGAGTCCTTTGGCTTTGGAGGAAAGCACCTTAACCTCTAAGCCATCACTCCAGCTCATTTTTTCAAACTTTTTTTTTTATTTAGATTTTTATTTATTTATTTGAGAGTGACAGAGAGAGAAAGAGGCAGATAGAGAGCGAGAGAGAGAATGGACATGCCAGGGCTTCCAGCCACTGAAAACAAACTCCAGATACGTGCGCCCCCTTGTGCATCTGGCTAACGTGGGTCCTCGGGAATGGAGCCTTGAACCGGGGTCCTTAGGCTTCACAGGCAAGCGCTTAACCGCTAAGCCATCTTTCTAGCCCACATTTTTTCAAACTTTTATTGAGAACTTCTAACATGTACACAGTGTACCCTAGTCAAAATCTCCTCCCATCACCTTTCTTTATCTCCTCCTCCCCTCCCCTCCCCCCAAACTCCTTTCCAACTAGATTGTCTTCTGTATGATTTTTTAAAAATTTGTTTGTTTGTTTGCAATCAGAGATTGAGAGAGAGAGAGAGAGAGAGAGAGAGAGAGAGAGAGAGGAGACAGACAGAGAGAAAATGGGAGTGGCAGGGCCTCCAGCCACTGCAAATGAACTCCAGATGAATGTGCCTCCTTGTGCATCTGGTTTATGTGGGTATTGGGGAATAGAACCTGGGTCCTTTGGCTTCGCAGATAAGCGCCTTAACTGCTAAGCCATCTCTCCAGCTCTGTCTTCTGTTTTGGTCAAACCTTTCTTCTAGATGTTTTGAGATAGGATCTTGCTTTTTGATACAAATTAAGAGTTCTACATCCCTAGTCATCAGGGAAATACGGATTAAAACTACGTTGAGGGCTGGAGAAATGGCTTAGCAGTTAAGCACTTGCTTGTGAAGCCGAAGGACCCTGGTTCGAGGCTCGATTCCCCAGGACCCACATTAGCCAGATGCACAAGGGGGCGCACACGTCTGGAGTTCATTTGCAGTGACTGGAAGCCCTGGCGTGCCCATTCTCTCCCTCTCTCTCTCTCTGTTTCCCTCTCTCTCTCTGTCTGTAGCTCCCAAATAAATAAATAAAAAATATTAAAAAAAAACTACGTTGAGATTCCATCTTACTCCTGTCAGATTGGCTACCATCATGACAGCAAATGACCATAAATGCTGGTGGGGATGCAGAAAAAGAGGAACCCTTCTACACTGTTGGTGGGAATGAAATCTGGTTCAGCCATTGTGGAAATCAGTGTGGAGGTTCCTAAGACAGCTAAAAATAGATCTACCACATGACCCAGCTATATCACTCCTAGGCATATATCCTAAGGACTCATCTCACTACCTTAGAGATACTTGCTCAACCATGTTTATTGCTGCTCTATTCACAATAGCTGGGAAATGGAACCAGCCTAGATGTCCCTCAACAGATGAGTGGATAATGAAGATATGACACATTTATACAACGGAGTTCTACTCAGCGGTAAACAAAAATGAAGTTATGGGATGGGATCTTGCGATGCAGCTGAGACTGGACTCAAATTTTCCACTCTACTATCCCAGCCTCCCAAGTGCTGGGATTATATAGCATAGCTGGTGAAAACTTTATTATTCTTTGTTGAGGTAGGGTCTCACTCTAGCTCAGGTTGACCTGGAATTCAGTCTAGTTTCATGCTGGCCTCGAGCTCACAGCGCTCCTCCTACCTTGGCTTCCCAAATGCTGGTATTAAAGGCGTGTGCCACCACACCCAGCTAGACTTTTACTAGATATTCAGATTCTACATTCTGCCTAGACACTAGGTATTCAAATTCAACAATGTACTCATTATTGTTATTAATATTACTTTTAATTAATTTTGTGGTGCCAAGGATCTAACCATATATGCAAATAAATATGCAGATAAAACACTCCACCACTGAGCCACAGCCTCAGCCCACATAACTCCCTATTGCAGCACTTTCTAAATACCCCCCCTCTGCTTTCTGCCTCCAAATAACTCAAAGTTTAGGTACTTAATCAAGTTCATCATACTTAAAAGCATCCTGCCCATCCCTCAAATACTGTGCATACCAACAGCCCTTTTCCTCCACCACACATCTTTGTTTTGCCCCTGGCCTGTTCTGCAAGACGGAGCTGGGGAGAATCTTCCATCAGCCCTGGAGCAAAGAGGTCAGGGGTGGATCTGGGATGGAAATACTGAGGCCAGAGGCCGCAGAGGTCGATACACTTCCTTTGAGGGAATACAGGGCGCGAGCAGGGAGTGGGGGCGGGCTCTGCTCCAGGTCCTCTGCACTGTCTTCAGTCAAAAGAACTACAGCTGGGCTGGAGAGATGGCTTAGTGGTTAAGCGCTTGCCTGTGAAGCCTAAGGACCCCGGTTCGAGGCTCGGTTCCCCAGGTCCCACGTTAGCCAGATGCACAAGGGGGCGCACGCGTCTGGAGTTCGTTTGCAGAGGCTGGAAGCCCTGGCGCGCCCATTCTCTCTCTCTCCCTCTATCTGTCTTTCTCTCTGTGTCTGTCGCTCTCAAATAAATAAATAAATAAATAAAATTAAAAAAAAAAAAAGAACTACAGCTGGGTGTGTTTCATTAACGAGGGCTTTTGGTGAGTCTGTGTCTCATGAAAATAAAAAGAGTTCCAATGCTTAAGAGACACACACACATGCACACACACTCACACTCACACTCACACACACACACCGTAAAACCCTGTGGTGTACAACAGTGGCTATTTCCCAACACATGAAGCCATTCTGTAACCTGCCACATGGGGTATAGGATTCAAAGTGCACAGTGAGATGCCAAACTGCCTCTGTGACCTTGGGTCAAATATGTAAGGATTCTAAGTTTCTGTATCTATAATGTGAAGATAGCAACTCAATTAAACCCTTGGCTAGGACTGACATGTTACTTGTAAGCATTTAGCATAGACTCAAGCACGTCAAAAGTATTCTACCATGATAAATACTATTTCCTTTGTAAAAGATACTTTGTTTATTTCTGAGAGAGAGAGAGAGAGAGGGAGAGAGAATGGGCATGCCACGGTCTCCAGCCATCACAAATAAACCCCAGGAGCATGCACCACTGTGATAGTTAAGGTGTTGTCAACTTGATCTGTTTAGTAATCCACAGGCTGCTTCTAGGAAGGATCAACTAAAGGAGGAGGTCTTTCTCCCAGGGTGAGCCCTTCCCCCAGAGTGGGCGGCCCCGCTCAGAGGGGGACTTGATACAAGGAAGCTCTGGGTAGAAGAGTTCCCGTTTCCTTCCTTCCTTCCACTTGGCTGCCGGAGCTGCTCCCTACCTTCTAGCGTGGATTGAAGACCAATACGGACTAAAGACCAACTTCAACTGAAGACCCGCGTGGATCGAAACCCAGCGGCTCCTCAGGAGGCCTCCAGGCTTCCCCGCACCATCTGCAGTGCCCAGTCAGGACTGCTGAGGCATCCAGCCACGTGGACTGAGCAGCTACCAGGTTCGGTGATTCTCGGGCCTGCAACTGCTATTGGACTACTGTAAGCTAATCCAATAAATCCCCCTTTTAAAATAATTCATTCTAGTAATTCTGTTCCTCTAGAGAACCCTGACTAATACAACCACCTTGTGCATCTGGCTTTACGTGGGTACCAGGAGAATCAAACCTGGGTCCTTAGGCTTTGCAAGCAAGCGCCTTAACCTCTGAGCCATCTCTCCAGCCCCCCACAACTACTATTGCTGTTTGTAGCCTATGTGAGGTATGGCTTTATAATTTGCTTTTCCTGGTGAAAACAGAGCTCAGCTTTTCCTATGCAACAGGCTCATACCAGTCCAAGTCACCTCTACTCAAATGGCTCTTGGGTCCTTTGGTGTTTCTGTTTGAGAAGTTTGCTCCTATGAGGTCTCTGAGGGAGACTGGCAGCCCCAAGGTAATATTTTATTTTCCAGGTGGGTAATCACATTCCATTTACTCTGGCGTTGGTACTTCTCACCCACGGCACTGTGTAAGCAGGTGGTGATGTTTATAACCACAGGACGAAGCCACAATCCTGTTCTCAGTCCCCGTCCATGTGGACGGAGCAAAATCCTCAACCTGGGCCAGCTGGGAAAGTGCAGGGATTTTCCATCACACCCCGTCATAGGGAAGGATTCCCTTCCTCTCTCACGATCATTTAGCACAGAGGTCTTCAGTCTGCCATCTCGGGTCCCCCTAGCCAAGGTGGCAGATGCCACTTCAAAGCTGCAAAACCACCTGTTTCCAGGAGAGCTGCTCCAACTCTATGTGCTTAACGCAGTGCCCAGGGTCCTTGTTAACGGATATTTTCTAATTCAGAAAGAAAGTGCAGAGAGAGAGAGGGAGGGAGAGAGCAATGGAGAATCTGTGCTCCAAACAGTGAAACGATCTGGCTAATGTGAAGCCATTCTTAGGGCAGCAAGGGCCCAAGGTGGGCCTAGAAGCCCGTGTGGCAGAGGGGGCCACCAAGAACTCATTTTCAAGACCTCACAAGTCTTTACACCGTTGTGTCTGGGCTCCACCGGGATGAGGACCCTGAGCGGGGTAGAATCGTTTATCGATTGGTGCGGGGTACGGTTATGTGCGGCACGTGAATGGATGTGTGACTATGCGTGTGCACAGTCACACACACACGTGTGGAGGCCAGGTGTCCTCCTCCGTCACTCCTGCTGCATCATGTCCCTGAGATGGAATCTCACCGAACCTGGAGTTTGCTGGTTTCTGGTTAGACTCACCAGCCATTTAGCCCTGATGATCCTCCTGTTTCTGCCTCACATGTGTGGCCATGCTTGGCTTTTTTATTTTTTGTGTGTGTGTGTGTGGTCTTTAAAGGTAGGGTCTCACTGTAGCCCAGGCTGACCTGGAATTCACTATGTAGTCTCGGGGTGGACTTGAACTCACAGCGATCCTCTCCCTCTGCCTCCCGAATGCTGGGATTAAAGGCATGTGCCACCACGCCCAGCTCATGCTTAGCTTTAAAAAAATTATTTATTTATTAATTATTATTTATTTATGAGAGAGAGAAAGAATGGCCATACCAGGGCATCTAGCCATTGCAAACAAACTTCAGACATATGTGCAACCATGTGCATCTGGCTTATGTGGGTTCTGGGGAATCCAACCTTTATCCTTAAGTTTTAAAGGCAAATGCCTTAACTGCTAAGCCATCTCTCCAGCTCTATTTATTTATTTAAAAATTTTTAAAATTTATTACTTATGTGCAAGCAGAGAGATACAAAGAGAAGAGAGACAGACAGAGAGAATGGGCATGCCAGGGCCCCCAGTTGATGCAGATGAACTCCAGAAGCGTGGTGTGTACCTGGCTTTACATGGGTACTGGTTAGGCTTTGCAGGCAAACACCTTAACCACTGAACCATCTCTCCAGCCTCCCCCCACTTTTTTTTTTTCTTCGAAGCAGAGTCTCACTCTGGTCCAGGCTGACCTGGAATTAATTCTATCATCTCAGGGTGGCCTTGAACTCATGGCAATCCTCCTACCTCTGCCTCCTGAGTGCTGGGATTAAAGGCATGCGCCACCATGCCCGGCTACAGCTTCCCCTTTTAAAATAGATTTTATTTTATTTTATTATTTGAGAGAGAGAGGCATATATAGAGAGAATGGGCATGACAGGGCCTGTAGCCACTGCAAATGAACTCCAGAAGCATGTACCACCTTGTGCATCTGGCTTACGTGGGACCTGGAGAATCAAACCTGGGTCCTTAGGATTCACAGGCAAGTGCCTTAACTGCTAAGTCATTTCTCCAGCCCCCATCTTAAAATGTGACTTCCAGGGATTGAATTGAGGTTCTCATGTTTAATGGGTAAAAGCAGCAAGTGCTCTTATTCATTAAGCCATCTTCTTGGCTCTTAGGTAGGGTAAAATTTTGGCACCTTCCCTTGTTGATTTTGACGTGAAGTGTGACGTTGGAGTTTGGAGTCACAGAGCTCAGTCTAGGGGATTTATTCTGGGCCCAGAGTCCTTTGGGTCTCCTCCAACACAAATCTACACAGTTGCTGACAATGATATGATGTCATAGCTTCTTGGAATTGGGGGTTGGAGAGATGGCTTAGTGGTTAAGGCACTTGCCTGCAAAGTCTAAGGACCCGGACAACTTGGGTTTGATTCCCATTACCCATGTAAAGCCATATGCACAAAGTGATGCATGCATCTGGTTTGTCTGCAGTGGCTGCAGGCCCTGACACCCCCATGTATTTCCTCCCTCTCTCCCTCTCTCTCTCTCCCTCCTTCTCTCTCTCTCCCTCCTTCTCTCTCTCTTTTTCTGTCTGCCTGCTTGCAAGAAATAAATAAAAATAAATAGGGCTGGAGAGATGGCTTAGTGGTTGAGGTATTTGCCTGCAAAGTCAAAGGACTCAGGCTCAATTCCCCAGGACCCACGTAAGCCAGATGCACAAGGAGGCACATGCGTCTAGAATTCATTTGCAGTGGCTGGAGGCCCTGGCGTGCCCATTTTCTCTCTCCCCCTCCCCTCGCAATAAATAAATACATACATTTTTGGGAATTGTTTCATGGATGCTTCTCTAACTCTTCCTATTTTGGTTTGATTTTTTTTTTTTCTATATCAGCAATCTTAAAAGTTTGCTACCACACCCAGCTAGATGTTTGATTTTAATTGAAATATAGGGCCAGAAAGATGGTCAGTTTTCAGTGGGCTTCTTTTTTAAAAAATATTTTATTTTTATTTATTTGTTTGACAGAGGCAGAGGGAGAGAGAGCGAGTGAGTGAGAATGAGTGGGCGCGCCAGGGCCCCCAGCAAACGAACTTCAGACACATGCGCCCCCTTGTGCATCTGACTAACGTGGGTCCTGGGGAATCGAACCTGGGTCCTTTGGCTTTTCAGGAAACACCTTAACCAAGCCTTCCCTCTAGCTCTCAGTGGGCTCCTTATGTAAGCAGCTCAGTTGTAATCTGCAGAACCCAAAGAAACTGCTAATAATAGCCACCTATGTCTGCAACTCCAGACCTGTGGGGAATGGAGACTGGGGAATCACTGGGGCTCTCAAGTTCTGAAATCAGCAACAGACTCTGCCACAGTGGGCTGGAGAGATGGCTTAAGCCGTTAAGGTGCTTGTCTGCAAAGCCTAAGGACCCATATTTGACTCTCCAGGTCCCATGTAAGCCAGACACACAGTGACGCAAGTGTGCAATGTCACACATGTGCACAAGGAGGCACGTGCATCTGGAATTCGATTGCAGTGGCTGGAGGCCCTGACATGCCAATTCTCTCTTGCGCGCACACACTAAAAAAAAAAAATAAAAAAAAAGACCAGTCTGTTGGGCTTGCCTCAAAAAAATAAATAAAATAAAATAAAATAAAACACACAAGATTCTGCCATAAGACAGATGAGTGAAGAGAGGGGGCACCAGGTGTTCTTCTCTGGTCTTTTCAGGGTACCCTATGCTGTGTGCATAAACCACACACCACACCATCCGAATACTACTTACATGAAAAGAAAAAAAAAAAGGAGATATAGATCAAATGCTACAAATTTCCCCTTTATTAAAAAAAATTACTTATTTGAGAGCAACAGACAGAGAGAAGGAGGGGGAGAGAGAGAGAGAGAGAGAGAGAGAATGGGCGCGCCAGGGCCTCCAGCCACTGCAAACGAACTCCAGACGCATGCGCCCCCTTGTGCATCTGGCTAACGTGGGACCTGGGGAACCGAGCCTCGAACCGGGGTCCTTAGGCTTCACAGGCAAGCGCTTAACCGCTAAGCCATCTCTTCAGCCCCCATGGCATTCTTTTAATAGTTGAATAACATTCCAAATGTTATTCTAAGTAGGTTCCTCATTTTGTTTTGAGTTGCCTGCAAATTTTGGCTATTATTAATATAATAATATAATAATATTCATAATATATATAATATACAATAATATAATAATACTGAATACTCTGTTGTTCAGGTCTTGTGTGGACGTATGATTTTCCTGCTGTATTTCAGGAGTGGGGTGTAACCCTATGCTTAACCTCTGAGGCCTGCAAAACTGTTTTCCAAAGCAACTGTGTCATTTATGTTGCCACTAGTCCATCTACGAGGCTCCAATTTCTCCATCTCCTTGCCACACCTACCTTATTATTTATTTATTTATTTATCTTTTTTTATTGCAGTCATCTCCCTGGGGGCGCTCTGGTACTTACTGTGGTTTTGATTTGCATTTTCCTAGTGATTAGCAGTGTTGAATATCTTTTTTAAAAATTTAAATTTGGGGGCTGGAGGAATGGCTTAGCGGTTAAGGTGTTTGCCTGAAAAGCCAAAGGCCTCAGGTTCGATTCCCTAGGACCCATGTTAGCCAGATGCACAAGGGGGCATAAGCATCTGGAGTTCATTTGCAATGGTTGGAAGCCCTGGCGTGCCCATTCCCTCTCTCTTTCTCTCTCTCTTTCCCCCTCTTTCTCTGTCAAATAAATAAAAATAAAGTATTTAAAAACAAATTTGGGACTCGTGAGATGGTTCAGTGGCTAAAGGTGCTTGCTTGTAAAGTCTGCCAGCCCAGGTTTGATTCCCCGGTACCCATGTAAAGCCAGATGCACAAAGTGGCTTATGTATCTGGAGTTTGTTTGCACTGGCAAGAGACCCTGGCATACCCATTCTCTCTCTCTCCTTACAAAGAAATAAATAAAAAATTTTCAATTAATTTTTTTGGGGGCCTGAGCCGTGGCTCAGAGATTAAGGCACTTGTTTGCAAAGCCTAATAACAAGGGTTCGATTCCCCAGTATGCATGTAAGGCCAGATGCACAGAGTGATGCATACAGGTCTGGAGTTTGCAGCAGCTGGAGGCCCTGGTGCACCCATTCTCTCTCTTTGTCTCTCTCTGTCTGTCTGTCTGCTTGCAAATAAAATATTAATCTTTTAATTTTTCTATATTTTGAGTCCTTATATATTAAAAAATTAGAATCATGTTAGATGTAGATTTTGTGTTAGTATTTTAAATATATAAATCTTTTATATCTGAAAGATTGTAACTATAATTCAGTTAGCTATTCTTATTGACAATTTTCAATATTTCAGGGTTTTTTTTTTTTTTTTTTTTTAGAGAGAGAGGCAGACAGAAGGAGAAAGAGAATGGGCGCACCAGGGCCTCCAGCCACTGCAAACGAACTCCAGACGGGGGTGCCCCCTTGTGCATCTGGCTTACATGGGTCTTGGGGAATCAAACCAGGGTCCTTTGGCTTTGGAGGCAAACGCCTTAACTGCTAAGCCATCCCTCCAGCCCTTGGCTTATGGATTTGAGAAGTTGTTTCATCATGGTGGGGAAAGCACAGTAGGAGCTGTAAGCTGGCTCACATCCTCCTGCATCAGCAGGGAAGCAGCATCAAGAGTGAACTGCTTGTGACATCCAGCAGGGCTGGACTAATACACCGGGAAGACCTGTCCCCGTGACACACCTGCTCCCAAAAGCCCACCTGCTAGGGACCAGGTACGAGGCTCAGTCACAAACATTTAAGGCTATGAGGGACATTTTACAGTCAAACCACTACACCATCTAGAAAACAAAACAAACAAACAAACAAAAAAAACCCAAAGTAAACAACAACAATAATTAAAAAATAAAAACCCAAAAGAACAGACAGGGAAATGTCAACATTATGTTC
The DNA here is from genome assembly GCF_020740685.1 of Jaculus jaculus. NCBI lineage: Eukaryota > Metazoa > Chordata > Mammalia > Rodentia > Dipodidae > Jaculus > Jaculus jaculus. Next base: position 162,572,782 of record NC_059105.1, read on the forward strand.
CGTACACAGCTTAAAGCAGTTACCTTTTCCTCAAGGTTTTTTTTTTTTTTGGGGGGGGGGTATTTTTATTTATTTATTTGAGAGTGACAGAGAGAGAAAGTGGCAGAGAGAGAGAGAATGGGTGCACCAGGGCTTCCAGCCTCTGCAAACGAACTCCAGACGCGTGCGCCCCCTTGTGCATCTGGCTAACGTGGGTCCTGGGGAATCGAGCCTCGAACCGGGGTCCTTAGGCTTCACAGGCAAGCGCTTAACCACTAAGCCGTCTCTCCAGCCCACAGTTGCCCTTTTTATTTTTTTTCAATGTTCAAATTCATTTGAGGGAGAGTGGGTTTTAGTTCTCTTCCCTCCCCAGTTCCTATGGACAGGTCTTTGGAAAACACAGAAGCAATTGTGTTACTCTTAGGCCTACACAGCTCCCACGGTCCCCCCCAAACAGGAACAGACCCCCCCCCCCACAGTGTGAAGGCCACAGTCCAGCTCAAGACTCTCCTCTCTGGAAAGACTGTTTCCTTCTCCCTGCACCCAGGAAGGCTGGGTTCTGGTCCTGCTGAGCTGCTGCATCCTGAAGGTGCTCTGCGTGGCCACACCTCCCTGGCTTTACAACAGACTGTCCCCTACCTGAACCCACTGCCTGTCTCCCAAGTTCTCCTCCATCCCCGCACTCACCTTAAGGTCTGCTCCCTTGGTGGTACCCTGGAACTGTCTAAGTTCAATGCAACTGCACGCCGTCTCTAGGGACATGTGTTTTCACATATGTAACTTTTCAGTTCACAGCTATGTTGACAAGCCCTTGGGAAATCAAGCTTGCCAGTGACAGTGTCGACCGGTACCACCTCTGGAGAGAAATCCACCATGTTCAGTTACAATTATCCACCAATACGACAAGACACACACTCTTTGATCTACTGAACCCTGTTCCAGGCATTGATCCTACATTCTTCTTATACATGTGATAAATAACATACTTACAAGGTTGAAGTTTTTCTTGTTTCTTTTTTTGGTTTCTCGAGGTAGGGTCTCACTCTAGCCCAGGCTGACCTAGAATTCACACTGTAGTCTCAGGGTGGCCTCGAACTCACAGTGATCCTCCTGCCTCTGCCTCCCGAGTGCTGGGATTAAAGGCGTGCACCACCACGCCCAGCTAAGTAAAAGAATTTTAAATAAACGACGGTCTAGTGAGAAAGAGCACTTGCCACACAAGCATGTGGACCTGAGTTAGACCCTCAGCACCCGCGTAAATAGCCGGGTGTGGCCATGTGCACACCTATAACCCCAGCACTGAGGGGGTGGAGACATGTGGATGGCTGGGGGTCCCTGGTCAGCCAGTGTGACCAAAAAACAAATTCAGTGAGCTTCAGGCCCAATGAGATCCTGTGTTTCAAAGAGATAAGGCAGAAAAGCAATAGAGAATGACGCCTACATTTACACCCCAGATAAAGAGCATGTGGGGGGAAGAAATGGAAAGATACACAGAGTACCCAGGGATTGCTTCGACACCGCCTTCTAGAGCAGAGCCTGATGGTGCAGGCCTGTGACCCCAGCGTGTAGGGAGGTGGAGGCAGGGGAAGCAGGAGTTAAAGGTCACAGCTACAAAGAGAGTTCAAGGCCAGGCTGGGATACATGAGATCCTGTCTTTAAAAGAAAAAAAAATACAAGGGGATATGATGGAGAATGGAATTTCAAAGGGGAAAGTGGGTGGGGGAGAGGGAGGGTATTACCATGGGATATATTTTATCATCATGGAAAATGTTAATAAAAATTGAGAAAAAAATAATTAAAAAATATGCAGCGAAAAAAAGAATAGAGATGAGATGGCTTAAGCAGTTAAGGCACTTGCCTGTGAAGCCTAAGGACTCACGTTTGACTCTCCGGGTCCCACGGAGGCGAGACGCAAGTGCACCAGGTCTCACGTGGGCACAAGGGAGCACACGAGCCTGGAGTTAGGTTGCAGAAGCTGGAGTGCCCTGGTGTGCCAATTCTCTCTCTTTCTTTCTCTCTCTTTCACTCACATATAACAAAAGGCGATCTGTTGGGCTTGCCTCAAAAATAATGGGGGGGGGGGACTGGAGGGATGGCTTCGTGGTTAAGGCGCATGCCTACAAAGACTAAGGACTCTGGTTCGATTCTCCAGGTCCCACGTAAGCCAGATGCACATGGTGTCGCACGCATCTGGAGTTCATTTGCAGTGGCTGGAGGCCCTGGCACACTCATTCTACCTCTTTCTCTTTCTCTCTCTGTCTATAATAAATAAATTAATTAATTTTAAGAAAAGGAACCCATCGCCAGGCATGGTGGCATGTGCCTTTAATCCCAGCACTCGGGAGGCAGAGGTAGGAGGATTGCTGTGAGTTCAAGGCCACCCTGAGACTACATAGTGACTTCCAGGTCAGCCTGGGTTAGGGTGAAACCCTACCTCGGACTAGCCCCCCCCCCTCCACAAAAAAGAAAAGAAACCCTGGTGGGCATGGTGTTTCATGCCTATGATCCCAGTGCTTGGGAGCCTGAGGCAGGAGGAACACTGTGGTTTGAATGCCATCCTAGGATACAAAGTAAGTTCAAGATCAGCCTGGGCTAGAGTAAGACCCTGACTCAGAAAACGAAGTAAAACAATAACAGGGCTGGAGAGGTGGCGCATCAGTTAACGACGTTTGTTTGCAAAGCCTGATGGTCTGGGTTCGATCCCCTGGTCCCCACATAAAGCCAGTACAAAAAGCAGTGCATGCATGTATTTGGAGATCGTCTGCAGTGGCTGAGGACCCTGGCACACACACATCCTCCCCCTCTATCTTTCCTTGCAAATAAATAATAATTTTTTTTTTTTCGAGGTAGGGTCTCTCTCTAGTCCAGGCTGACCTGGAATTCACCATGTACTCTCAGGGTGACCTCAAACTCATGGTGATCCTCCTACCTCTGCCTCCTGAGTGCTGGGATTAAAGGCGTGTGCCACCACGATGGGCTACATAAAAGAAATTTTAAAACAAACAAACAAACAACAAAACACAAGTAAACCAATTAAAAAGCAACAAAACAAACTACATTTCCTCACACGTTCAATGACCAGAAGGAACTTACCCTGGAATGTTAAGAGTGGTTACCTCAAAGTGGTAGAAATGATTTTTTTTGCTTCTCCGTATTTTTAATTTTGTTTTTATTTATTGAGTTGCAAGGAGAGAGGGAGAGAAAGAATGGGCACTCCGGGGCCTCTAGCCACTGCAAACAAACTCCAGACGAATGTGCCACCATTCTGTGCAACTCTTTATGTGGGTACTGGGGGAAATGAATCCAGGCCAGTAGGCTTTGCAAACAAGTGCTTTAACCACTTGATCATCTCACCAGCTCAGTGAAAATCCTTACTAAAACTCAGTTTAGGCCTGGAGAGATGGCTTAGTGGTTAAGGTGCTCACCTAGCATAATGACCCGGGTTCAATTCCCCGGTACCCACATAAGTCAGAGGCATAAGGTGGTACATGCTTCTGCACTGTGTTTGCAGTGGCTGGAGGCCCTGGTACACCCATTCTCTCTCTCTGTATCTATCTATCTGCTTCTTCCTTTCTATCTCTCTCCCTCCTTCTCTCTTTCAAATAACTAAGTAAAATATAATTTTTTAAACTTTTTTTTTTTTTTTTTTGGTTTTTTGAGGTAGGGTCTCACTGTAGCCCAGGCTGACCTAGAATTCACTACGGAGTCTCAGGCTGGCTTCGAACTCACAGCAGTCCTCCCACCTCTGCCTCCTGAGTGCTAGGATTAAAGGCCTGCGCCACCACGCCCGGCCTTTTTTTTTTTTTTTTTTTTTTTTTTAAAAAGAACAGAACAAGGGTTTCTCTAATCAGTGTGGCCACTTTTAAATGTTTGCTGAAGGCTCTGTGGCGCAATGGATAGCTCAGTAGACTTCTAGATAAATGTTTGCTAAAGTCCTTTCCGATGCCCCCATCAAGTCACTTAGCCCTCTTTAGGCAGAAGCGTTTGGCTAACTTGCTGGCAAGGACCTCGAGGGCTTGCCCCTTCTCTTCTGGAGAGCTGGACTTCCAGGAAAGGCTACACGCAGGACCCGATTCTAGCGCAGTGCTCAGCAGGTGTGCCAGGCAGTGCTCCCGAGCCAAGTCCGGTCAGCTCCGCAGGCCTCCGTGTGTGAGGCTCCCTGTGGTCACACCCTGACTGTCATCCCCACCATGCCCCTGCAGTACCTGTTACCACCTGTTACCAGGTGGGTCTCTCTGTTCTTTCCAGATGACAGACAAGGGTTCTCCTACTAAAGCAGATGTGCTAAGGGCCCGCCTCACTGGAAGGGGAGAGGGGTGCGTATGCATTATGCCTTCCAAAGCCGATCTGGAGACAGCTATCGTGAGGCTGCTAGATGCAAATTCCCAGCCACACTTGTTATCCATGGCTAAGTGAAGTGCACTCCTCAGGACCACTTCAGGAGGCAAGTATGCATCCCATTCAGAGGAGGAAACAACCTGGAGGTATTAAGCAACTAGGCCACTATGAAAATAACCAGCAAAGTGTGTCAAGGGTCCTAGACAAGGCACAAAGTATGTGATGGCAGTTCCTTTAAAGAGTACCTATGGGGGGCTGGAGAGATGGCTTAGGGGTTAAGGCGCTTGCCTACAAAGCCAAAACACCTAGGGTTCAATTCCCCAGGACCCACGTAAGCCAGAGGCACAAGGTGGTGCATGCGTCTGGAGTCTGCAATGACTGGATGCTCTGGTGTGCCCATTCTCTCTCTCTCTCTCTGTTCCCTCTCTCTCTCTGCCTCTTTCTCGCTCTCAAATAAATAAATAAATAAAAAGAGTTCATATGGTAGTGGAGGTGGAGGTCAGCCAGGGTTTTTCAGTGTTGAACAAGAATAGCAAATTATATGTATTTACAGAGCAACAATTGTATGAGAAGGACCACGGCAGAGTGCTGGGCACCTCATATTCTGAGGCTCCCAGCGTGGCAAGATAAGTGGCTAAGGAGGATGCAATAACATCCTGACACTGAGCTGGAGCGATGGCTTAGCGGTTAAGTCACTTGCCGGCAGAGCCAAAGGATCCAGGTTCTATTCCCCAGGACCCACGTAAGCCAGATGCACAAGGTGGTGTGTGCATATGGAGTTCATTTACAATGGCCGAAGGCCTTGGTGCACCCCTTCTATCTCTGTCTCTCTAATAAATAAATAATAAAAAAAAATAGGGGCTGCAGAGATGGCTTAGCGGTTAAGCACTTGCCTGTGAAGCCTAAGGACCCAGGTTCGATTCCCCAGTACCCACGTAAGCCAGATACACAAGGTGGCGCATGCATCTGGAGTTTGTTTGCACTGACTGGAGGCCCTGATGCGCCCATTTTCTCTCTCTCTCTCTCTCTGCCTCTTTCTCTGTCTGTCGCTCTCAAATAAATAAATAAAAATGAACACAAATTTTAAAATTTAATTAATAAAAAATAAAATAAAAATGTTGACATTGGTATGATTTAAGATGATGGGGTATGATGCCATGCTCACTATAAAACATGCAGCATGCTTGGTTAAGTGCCCGGCATGGAACAAAGCCAGTGCCCTCAATGGAATGGGAAGCAGAGAATGATGCAAACACGGTGGCAAACTGAGAAATACTGTGTTGAGTTCCAGGAATGCTGGCGGAGGGTTCAGGTTAGTAGAGAAATTTTTTAAATGATGGCTTACAGCCTGGTGTGGTGGCACACGCCTTTAATCCCAGCACTTGGGAGGCAGAGGTAGGAGGATCGCTGTGAGTTCAAGGCCACCCTGACACTCCATAGTGAATTCCGGGTCAGCCTGGACTAGACTGAGACTGTACCTCGGAAAAGAAATAAAATAAATATACCTAAGAGGATTGCCCCCTATTTTGACATCAACTGCCAGAAAACGGCCTCTAGAACGCCACCTTGATAACAACAGTGTATTCTAAAGCATTCCATGACTCTCCCAGAATAACGCCTCCTCCAGGCAGCTCCGGGACTAGACGTGCAGCTGCCTCCTGGGCCAGCTCCGGAGTTCTTCCCTTCCAGGAAACAGGCTTTAAGAGAGGAAGACTCACAAGGTGTGTGCATGTGTGTGTGGGGGGTGGGAGTGGCTATGAGGAAGGGCAGGGAATGCAACATCAAACAACTTTACAAGGACGCACCCACATCGGGTGAGGCTTTGAGCAGGCCTAGCTCACAGCGCACACAGACGCTCTTCTTGTCTGTCCCCTGGCTGACTGGGGAGGCTGCTGGACTTGTGAACTCTGTAAAGAAAGACTCGTGGTCCATCCTTTCCACTGTCCCACTGAGGGAAGCCTGGCTCTCTGGGGACATGTAGGGCACACCTCCAGAGGTGGCGCACAGCACAGAGACATCCATATCCATTAACCTCCAGCCCATTTCCTGGTCCAGCTGGTAAGCCACAATGGATCATTTAAAAATCAATAAATCAGTTTGAGGTCAGCCTGGGATTACAGAGTGAGTTCCTGGTCAGCTTGGGCTAGAATGAGACTCTACCTCAAAAAAAAAAAAATAAATAAAATAAATAAAATAAAAAATAAAGGAAGAAAGAAATAAAAGGAGAAATGGCTTAATGGTTAATGCGCTTGTCTGCAAAGCCTAAAGTCCCAGATTCAATTTCTCACAACCCACATAGCCAGATGCAGATGATGGTGCGTGCGTCTGGAGTTTGTTCACAGTTGCTAGAGGCCCGGGTGCACTCATTCTCACTCTTAAATAAGCAAATGAAACATTTTAAAAGGCACAACAACAAAACATCTATAAACCAGGGCTGCAGATATTGCTCAGGGTTTGTTAAAGGCTCTTGCTTGCAACACTTGCTGGTCTGGGTTTGATTCCCCAGTTCCTACCAAAAGCCAGATAGACAAAGTGGCACATTCATCTGGAGTTTGTATGCACTGGCAACAGGGCCTGGTGTGCCCATTTTCTCTTTCAATACATAAATAAATAAAATAAAATAAACACAACAGGGCTAGGGAAATGGCTTAGCAGTTAAGCACTTGCCTGCAAAGCCTAAGGAGCAAGATTCAATTCCCCAGGACCCACATAAAGCCAGATACACAAGGCGTCACGTAAGTCTGGAGTTTGTTTGCAGTTGGTAGAAGCCCTGGTGTGCCCATTCTCTTTCTCTATCTGCTTCTCTGTCATAAATAAACAAAATAAAATACTAAAAAATATATACAAATCCAGAAATCCAAGCCAGGCACGGTGGCTCATGCCTGTAATCACAGCATTGGCGGTCACTATGAGAGGGACCTAGTTAGAAACCATGATACTTAGGGGGACAGCTGGGGGAAGGCTCCTACAGGGAATCCTGTCTCTGCCTGTGGATTCCCTGTCTTCTTCCCCACCCTGGTGTGGGTGGACCCCTTCTCTGAGCCCAGGGTGATTGGCTTTCCCATGTTCCCATGTGACACAGGTGTGCAAACCTTTTCTAGAGCGCAGGCTGCAGATCTCTTACCTGAGCTCAGGGAAGGGAACTAACTCCCTTTCCGGCTCTGTGGCTTCCACCTCCCTGCCTGGGTCCCCGGTTTTGGTAAGACTATGTCCTTTCTACTCAGGCAGAGCTTCCAGAGTGGGAAGGAATATCTCTTTGTTATTGTTTTTATAGCCTTTTGATTATTTCGGGGGGGAGGGGGGAGGTAGGGTCTCGCTGTAGCCCAGGCTGATCTGGAATTCATTATGTAGTCTCAGGGTGGCCTTGATCTCATGACGATCCTCCTACCTCTGCCTCCCAAGTGCTGGGATTAAAGACGTGTGCCACCACGCCCGGCTGCCTTTTGATTTTTTTTTTTTTTTTGAAAGCACACGCCTTTTTAGAAAAATCATTTTTCACATTTTTGTGCCGGAGAGACCATGTTTGTTCTCCTACGTGGACTCTGGGACCACATGGGTGTATCCATTCTCCTTCCTCAGTTTTCGAGCCCTCCAACTCTCTCCTACCCCTGGTATTTCCGAATAAAATGTGATGGTTTATAAACTATCCTTCTCAGTCTGGTTTATCTAATTCTGGGGTTAAAAACAAACAGAAACTCAGGGTTTGGAGTTCAAGGACTTTTCCTGAACGCCTAAAAAACCCCGTCACTAGTCAGTACCTGCGAGGTCAGCCTGGGCTTGAGCGAGACCCAATCTTGAAAAACAAAGTCAGGGACTGGGGAGATGACTCAGCATTTAAATACTCAAGATCCTGCTTGCATTCTGTAGGCCGGGGTTCTATTCCACAGTACCCACATAAAGCCAGACGTACACAGTGATGCATGTGTCTGACATTAATTTGTAGCAGCAAGAAGGCCCTGATGCAGCCTTAGTCTCTCTTGTTCCACTCAATTAAAAGCAAAAACAAGGGCTGGAGAGATGGCTTAGCAGTTAAGGCGCTTGCCTGCAAAGCCTAAAGACCCATGTTCGACTCTCCAGATCCCATGTAAGCCAGACGCACAAAGGTGAGGCACGCACAAGGTCTCACGTGCCCACTAGGTGGCGCAAGCGTCTGGAGTGCGATTGCAATGGCTGAGGCCCTGGTGCACCAATTCTCTCCCCGTTTCTCCCTCTCAATAAAAAAATAAATAAAAACAAAAACCACAAAATGCACAAATCCTCAATTTCTGAACGGTCTGATTTTTTGCAGCTTTCCTGCCACAAGCTCCGCAGGATGCCAGTGGGTAGAAAGATCCTGCCAGTCACCACGGATAAAGGAGTAGGCCACACAGCCTTTCAGCGGGCGCCGCAGGGGGACATGGGTCATCAACGAAGCAGGCTAATGAGGGATAAACAAGCAAAAAGACCTGTTTCTAGATCCACAGGCTTCTAAGTAACACCAGCCATCTTAAGAATAAGGATAATTGATTTTTTTCTTTTCTGAGCATGTCCAGGCTGCTGTTATTGGCATGTGTTGAGAGAACTGACCAAAGGCTCTTTGGAATCTCAGGCTGCACATCTACTGGGGAATCGAACTTGGGTCCTTTGGCTTTGCCGGCAAATGCCTTAACCTCTAAGCCATCTCTCCAGCCTTTTTAATTTTATTTTTATGTATTTATTTTTGAGGAAGAGAGGCAGATAGAGAGAAGATGGGCACACCAGGACCTATATCCACTGCAAAATTAACTCCAAATGCATGCGCCACTTCGTGCATCTGGCTTACATGGGTTCTGGGGACCCGCTTTGTAGGCAAGCGCTAAGCCATGTCTCCAGCCCATCCCTACCGTTTAATTTAATTCCTGTTGCTATTCCTGTTGCTACTAAAGGTCACCTGTCTGCAAAGCTCATGTCCTTTTCAGTGCATTTTTACAAGTGTAACTTCCACCCTAGGGAAACCAAGCCGTAGGCCAGAGACGGGGCATGCTGAAAACACACATGGGATTTCCCAACGAAGGGCACTTTGACGAGGGACAAGGACAGAGACAAGGCGTCAGGAAACCTGGGTTCCCTTCTTGCTCCCCAGGAATTAGATTCGCACCTTTGAGGAAGGTAACTCTTCCTTTCTGAATTGCCCCAGGAGACTCTCAGGATTGTTGGGCCCAAGTTCGTGCCAGCCGGGGTCGCGAGCAACCAACCTGCGCCCAACCTCCGGCTTCCTGCAGCACAAGAAGCAAGTTCTGGACCTAAGGATGGGCAGGGTTACTTCCAGGCCTAAGACCACCCCAGCCCGTGCCAGTGCTCTGGATGAAGCTCTGGCAGCGGGTGGGGGGGGTGGGCTGGAGAGATGGCTTAGGGGTTAAGGCGCTTGCCTGCAAAGCCTAAAGACCTAGGTTCGATTCTCCAGGTCCCACTTAAGCCAGACACACGTGGTGGCGCAGCAACCGGAGCTTGTTTGAAGTGGCTGAAGGCCCTGGCACGCCCATTCTCTCTTTTCTTTCTCCCTCTGTCTCTAGTAAATAGATTTTAAGGGCTGGGCGTGGTGGAGCTCGCCTTTGATCCTAGCACTCGGGAGGCAGAGGTAGGAGGATTGCTGTGAGTTCAAGGCCACCCTGAGACTCCATAGTGAATTCCAGGTCAGCCTTGGCTAGAGTGAGACCCTACCTCAAAAAACCAAAAAAAAGAAAAAAAAAAAAAAAAGATTTTAAAATAAATCTTAAAAAAAAAAAAAGCCAGATGAGGGTTTTCCTGAGAGGGCCTCTCTAATACCCACTGTGATTTACATCTAGGTCTTCCAGTACAAACCAGTAGGGTCATTTATTTATTTAGTTAGTTTGGTAGTTTTGCCCTTGTTTCTTACTTGTATTCTTCACGACTCTCCAACTCACCCCGCCCATACGAACGGAAATTCTGTTACATCAAGTGCAAACTTCGGCCTCAGAAGGTTTATTTGTATCTGCTTCCGACTGCCATTAACCCCAACGCTATTTTCATTTTATATTTTACTTTTTGGTTTTCCCGAGGCAGGGTCTCACTCAGCCAGGCTGACCTGGAATTCACCATGTCGTCTCAGGGTGGCCTCGAACTCACGGCGATCCTCCTGCCTCTGCCTCCCCAGTGCTGGGATCAAAGGCGTGCGCCACCACGCCCGGCTCCAATGCTATTTTTATTCCGCAGAACTCTGGCGTTTCCCCGGCCCTCGGGGGATTTATCTGTATGTGATTCTGGTTCATCTAGGCTGCCGCCCTCCACTGACATTACCATGCCCGCCTCTGGTTTATTGTACCCTCTGGTTTCCTGGGCGGTGCAGCTTGCCCATGGGCGAAGCTTCTGTCATTTCAGGTTTGCTGATGGACACGGGGAGAATTCAGGGAAAAGTGATTTCAGCCTTGTGGTAGGCTAAGTCCACGGGAAGAGGAGCCAGGTAGCTTATCAGCGCCTCACTGCCCCCAGCCCTCTACCCTAGGCATCTTTTCATTTCCTGCCCAGTATTCCCCAAGCCCCAGGAAGCCATTATTCCCAGAACCGCTTTGCTTGGAAGCCTTGGTAAAGAGACCTCCCAGCGCTTCCTGTTGATCCAGGGCCTCTTTTTCCTGCAGTGTGTAACCCTTTTCAGGGAACTTTTTTTTTTTAATTCTACAAGCTAGGCCAAATGGATACTGGGCACTCGTTACATTTGTTTTATTTAAGCATGTTTTAAAAATTTGTGTGCAAGCATTACAAGAAATGCTTGGTAGGAGAAACAAAACAAAATAAAGCAACTAGAGATGAACCCATTTCATTGTTGGGGATGTTGTTTTCAAGGTAGGGTGCAGGTTGACTGGAATTCACTATGTAGTCTCAGGGTGGCCTCGAACTCATGGCGATCCTCCTACCTCTCTGCCTCTGAGTGTTGGGATTAAAGGTGTGCGCCACCATGCCTGGCCTTTTTTTTGGGGGGGGGGTAAATGAATAAATTTTTAATTTTTTTGTTTATTTTTATTTATTTGAGAGCGACAGAGAGAGAAAGAGGCAGAAAGAGGGGGAGGGGGGGAGTGGCCATGCCAGGGCCTCCAGCCACTGCAAATGAATTTCAGACGCGTGCGCCCCCTTGTGCCTCTGGCTAACGTGGGTCCTGGGGAATAGAGCCTCGAACCAGGGTACTTAGGCTTCACAGGCAAGTGCTTAACCACTAAGCCATCTCTCCAGCCCTGAATAATTCTTTTTAAAAAGTCACTGCTGGGTGTGGTGTGGCACACCTTTAATCCTAGCACCTGGGAGGCTGCCTGGGCTACAGAGTGAGTTCCAAGTAAGCCTGGGCTAGCATGTGACATCCTGCTTCATCAAAACAAAAACAGGGCTGGAGAGATGGCTTAGTGGTTGAGCTGCGTGCCTGCGAAGCCTAGAAACCCAGGTCCAGGTTCGATTCCTTAGAACCCATGAAAGCCAGATGCACAAGGTGCCCTGGTGCATGTGTCTGGAGTTTGTTTGCAGTGGCTAGAGGCTTTGGCATGCCCTTTTCTCTCTCTCTTTCCCTCTCTGTCTCTTTCTCAAATAAGTCGATAAATAAAGAAGGTCTCAAATCTCATTCCCTCGATGAGCACTGAAAACTCACCGAAACTTAACAGGATGGCTCTATACCTGTGGTGTTTTCTGGGATTGCAGTGGTGATCACGGACAACCGCAGTTGGAATGGAGGCAGGAAGCTGCTCAGAACTAGCCTCCTGGGGCCCCTCCTGTATCTGTGCGGAAGTGTCTCTTGAGAAAAGTGCAGATTCTAAGAGAATTCTCCAGAAAATTCTCAGGAGCATCCTTGGAGAAACTTAAGAAACATCACGTTTACATTTCAGTGAAGGCGGAGGTTGGGAGGGGGGGAGTATAAAGACTCAGATCTGCCTGAGGTTGAGTTGACCTCTTCCTGGCCCTTCCCCCAACACCATCCATCTACCTAATTCCCCTCCGGTCCTTGATGATTACTCTTCACTCCATCCCAAAGTAGAAAGGGATCCAGGAGGGTTGGAGAGATGGCTTAGTGGTTAAGGCACTTGCCTGCGAAGCGACTCTCCAGATCCCACCTAAGGCAGACGCACAAAGGCGAGGCAGAGTGCAACGTCGCACGTGCCCACTAGGTGGCGCAAGTTTCTGGAGTTGGATTGCAATGGTCGAGGCCCTGGCACACCAATTCTCTCTCTCTTTCTCTAAAAATAAAATAAAAATAAAAAGGATCCAGGAGACATCTGACCCTGACAGAGCTGAGAGAAGCTGTCCTCAAGGCTAGTCCTTTCACCTTGTAGGAAGTAACTCCAGTGCTGCCCCACAAATGGTGCAGATTTCTGAGCACTGATTCTCGGCACAATTCAAAATACCCTAAGTTTCTGTGTTTCTGTTTCGCAGCCCCGAAGCACACAGCTGAAGGATAAGGTGTAGTTCTTCCTCTCACTATTTTCAGAGCTGGTTTTACCCGCCATAGATTTAGGAATAAGGCTCGGGGCTGCAAGACTGTGACTTGGAGGGGACCTTGTTGAAAGGTGCTTGGCTCGGTGCCAGGACACTGTGGCTCCAGGAAGTTCAGGGGCTTATCCCAGGCCACCTAGCTTGACAGTTGCAAAGCCCTTTGAGTTAGAAACTGAACACAGGGAACAGGAATAATGTTCAAAGTGGCTTAGGTTGTCTTTCTGCAAATTTGATTTCTGTCAAATTTGTGGAGGAGGAGCAGACCCCGGTACTGTATAAAAGCTGCCTTTACAGCCAGTCAAGGGAATTTCCAGTTTAGCATCAGAAGCTTATGTCTAGAGTTGAAGTTAATTATCTACCAGCTCTCTTTATTTCTAGTATTTTGTCTCCTGACCCTTTCTTACACATCTTTAGAATCGTATGCTGCTGGGCTGCAGAGACGGCTAAGTGGTTAAGCGCTTGCCTGTGAAGCCTAAGGGCCCTGGTTCGAGGCCTGATTCCCCAGGTCCCACGTTAGCCAGATGCACAAGGGGGCGCAGGCGTCTGGAGTTCATTTGCAGTGGCTGGAGGCCCTGGCGCACCCATTCTCTCTCTGCCTCTTTGTCTGTTGCTCTCAAATAAATTAAAAAAAAAAGAAAAAAGAATAGTGTGCTGCCTTCTGCAAGAGGAAAAATGTCAAAGGCCAGATCTGATCTGAAGGTGGCTGTGTCATGGGGGGCTTTTACAAGGAAAGGCGGGGGCTGTGAGTCCATTTCTTGGGTTCACAGAAGGTTTCAGAGATGTCTCCAGATCACTGTACATCCCGAGACAAACAGCTCATCCTGAAAGGACAACTGGCAAGAAGTGGAAACTGATTTACTCTCAAAAAAAAAAAAACAAAAAACAAAACAAAAAAAACTTGCACCCTGGGGCCACTGTAATGCCTGTATGAAGGAAATGAGGGCAGGACACTGGGGTTCTATAGATCTGTTGGTATCACCTGGAAGCAGAGAGGCCTTCTAGGAAATGATCCAGGTATTGGGTAACTTGACTCACTTCCAGGTCACTTCTGGCAAGACTGTCCTGATCCTCAAGAGTGGGGAGTACCTGTTATCATGTAGTTGTGCTGGTTTGAATCAGGTGTCCACTATAAACTCATGTGTTCTGGATGCTTGGTTCCAAGCAAGCTGGGGGCAATTGGGGAGGTGGGGCCTTTGCTGGAGGAGGTGTATTTTGGGGGGCCAGGCTTAGCTGTGTTAAAGCCAGCTCCCCCTTGCTAGACTCGGGTTCACTGTCCTGCCATGGTTGTCCATTTGATGATGGCAAGAAGGTGGTGTCCAGCCTCTGCTCCACCATCTTCCCCTTGCCTTCATGGACCCTCCCCTTGAGACTGTAAGCTAAGATAAGACCCTTCCTTCCCTGTCTTTTCCTCCCCAAGTTGCTTTTGGGTCAGGTGCTTAGCTACCACAGTGGTCTAAGTGCGATTGCACATGATTTTTGAGGTGTAGCACAGGCTGGTCTTGAACTTACGATCCTCCCACCTTCATCTCCCAAGTGCCGGGATTATAGGGGCGTGTTACCATGCTTGGCTCGTGTGGTGTTTGAATATGTGCATTATTGATTTTTTAAATTTGCATTTATTTCTTTGAGAGCAACAGACAGAGAAAGAGGCAGAGAGAGAGAGAGAGAAAATGGGCGCGCCAGGGCCTCCAGCCACTGCCAATGAACTCCAGATGTGTGCGCCCCCTTGTGCATCTGGCTAACGTGGGTCCTGGGGAACCGAGCCTCGAACCTGGGTCCTCAGGCTTCACAGGCAAGCGCTTAACCGCTGAGCCATCTCTCTGGCCCTATTTATTTATTTCTATGTGTGCACACTCCATGGCGTGCAAGTGGAGGTTAGAGGACAGCCTTGAAGTGTTTGTATCCCCATCTTCTTTGAGACGGGGTCTCTTGCTGCTGCAAAAGAACGGCCAGACTTGCTGGGCCGGACTCAGCGGGCTGGGAGCTGGCGATTCTCCTGGCGCCGTCTCCCACTGTTGTGGGCCCGTGGGAATCACAGATGCTTGCTCCACTTTGCACCCAAATTTATGTGGGTGCTAGGAAATTGGACCTGAGTCATCAGGTTTTGCAAGCAAACACCTTGAACTGCTAAACTATCTCTCCAGTCCCCCCTCCGACCACTCTTTTTTTTTTTTTTAAAACTTTTATTAACATTTTTCATGATTATAAAATATATCCCATGGTAATTCCCTCCCTCCCCACCCCCACACTTTCCCGTTTGAAATTCCATTCTCCATCATATTACCTCCCCATTACAATCATTGTAATTACATATATACAATATCAACCTATTAAGTACCCTCCTCCCTTCCTTTCTCCACCCTTTATGTCTCCTTTTCAACTTACTGGCCTCTGCTACTAAGTATTTTCATTCTCACACAGAAGCCCAGTCATCTGTAGCTAGGATCCACATATGAGAGAGAACATGTGGCGCTTGGCTTTCTGGGCCTGGGTTACCTGACTTAGTATAATACTTTCCAGGTCCATCCATTTTTCTGCAAATTTCATAACTTCATTTTTCCTTACCGCTGAGTAGAACTCCATTGTATAAATGTACCACATCTTCATTATCCACTCATCTGTTGAGGGACATCTAGGCTGGTTCCATTTCCCAGCTATTATAAATTGAGCAGCAATAAACATGGTTGAGCATGTACTTCTACACTCTTTTGTTTTTTGAGAGAGAGAGAGTGTGTTGCTGTGTAGCTCTGGTTGGCCTAGATGTGGTGGTAATCCTTTATCCTTTGCCCCCCAAGCACTTGAATTATGGGTAAACACCGTCATGCCTAGCATCTTATGTCTTTTCTTCTGTTCCATTTTCTCCTTTCCTTCATCCTGTCCCCACTTCCCTCACCCTCTCTTTCCTTTTCTTTTCTTCTTGGTTTTTTGAGACACGGTTTCACTCTAGCCCAGGCTGACTTGGAATTCACTATGTAGTCTCAGGGTGGCCTCAAACTCACGGCGATCCTCCTACCTCTGCCTCCCGAGTGCTGGGATTCAAGGTGTGCACCACCACGCCCGGCTCTTCCTTTCTCTTTCTAGAAAAACAAAGTGCCTTTCCTGTATTCTCTAAGCTTGGAGAGGAGTTATGTCTATGTTATTTTATAAGATACCACCCATGACCTCAGTTTACCATCCATTAATTTCCTAGCGTGTTGAAGAGATGCCAGAAACAAGGCGCTGCACACGTATGGATGCAGAAAAGGAAGGCTGGTCCCAACGCATGGGCATCCCTTGGACACCATACAGGATGTGACAGATGTGACTGTTTTAAGAAGGATGGAACAAGCCCTGGGGAGGAGTGCATTTCCTCCCTTCCCAAATCTATGTTTATTTTCTTCTTTCCAGCCTCTACATCCCCAGGATCTACTCCGTGCTCATCCACACTTTCCACTTGTTGATCACCCGGTATCCTGGTACATCAGAAGTGGGGAGGGACCTGAACACCATCTTGTTGAACCTACTTGCCCATGCCAGGCACTTGAGGCCCCAAAGAAGTTTTGAGGCCTGTCCAAAGCCATCTAGCTCAAAGGTAGCAAAGCCCTCGAGTGCCAGAGACTGAAAAGGAGAGGCAGGAGTAATTTGCCAATTAATTCAGATTTCCATTCTCTCCAACTTGTAAGAATTAGAGCCTAACTACCCAGCAGGCTTTTTTTTTTTTTTTTTTTTTTCCTGCCCACATTAACTAACACTTTGATGTCATAGGTAAATCACGGTGTTTGAACGTGGACACACCTTTGGTGGTTAAATCAAATAAATCATGTTTATTGAATCCCCACATGTAAAACACACTGTCAGAGACTTTTAGGATCCAAAGAGGTATCTTACAAGACACTGCTCATGACCTCAGCTTAAGTTGGCTCAGTGACATGCAGTTAGATTGTGGGTAGAACAAAAACGTTGGGCAGAGCCTGTGTTCCTACTGTGGCTGTGGGCAGAAGTCATT
Organism: Jaculus jaculus; assembly: GCF_020740685.1. NCBI lineage: Eukaryota > Metazoa > Chordata > Mammalia > Rodentia > Dipodidae > Jaculus > Jaculus jaculus. Next base: position 162,589,532 of record NC_059105.1, read on the forward strand.
GGGTTTAATGACATCTTTCTGGAAAAAAGAAGAAAAGGAGCCCGCTGCCAGAGGCTGTCTCTGCTCGTCTATAAATTTGTCTTCTCTTCTTAAAAAGCAAGTAGCTGATCCTAATGCAAGAGGAGGGATTTATTTGTTGTTTGAGGGCTTTGGTGATTCCTGTTTGAAGAGGGTGTGATAGATTGTCGGAGGCTTAAACTCACTGAGGGGAGATGAAACTAGCTTGCCCAGCGGGCACAGCCTCAGCTGGGGGTGGAGGTGGCCTCAGGTTAGGTGCTGTGAAAGAACGGAGGGGACAGCAAGTCTGAGCTGGCCGGGGAAACCTGAGCTGGAGGGACATCCCTGAGGTTCAGCCCCAAAGGGAGGACAGCACACCTGCATGCTAGGGATCCAGTGGTGCGTGTGGTGGTGAGGGGGTGGTGATCCACTGGTCAGAGTCCTGGAGGGGTGACCCATTCTCCACCTACAAGATAAGCTGTGGAAGGCAGGCGGTAGACACCTAGGTAGGTAAGGCCTGACAACCCTTTATGACCTGATCCAGATAGACATCACCTGCTCCGGTCTTCCTGTCTCACCACTGTGGTCTGCAATTTCATGCTGAGCCCACTCGGTGGCGCTCTCTCTCTCTCTCTCTCTCTCTCTCTCTCCCTGACCCAAGCTCCTGGGACAAATCAAGACAGGAAAGGGTCCTTGCCTCAGTCCCCTGCATGAGTCAAGCCATGTTCATGTCCTCAAAGGCTTCCCAGGTTCACCTGCCCATCAAGTTTCTCTTAGCATCTGTTCTGTGCTGAGGTACTGGGTGCCGGAAGCCAAGGACGCAGTTGGGGTCTCCATCTTCGGGGAGCCTCGTGTCTGGTTTCGGAAGTTCATAAATGTGGATCCCTTCTACTACTGGGAGATTCCTTCCAGGTTCCTGGCTAAATGGTTGAGTTCTGGAGCCAATCTGCTTGGGTGAGACCAGGATGTGCTGGGGGGCAGGTCTAGTTTATGCCTGTTACTTTTTCTGGTTATGGATATAGCTTCCTTTAAAACATTTCTCCTTTTGGGTGAAAAATTATAAGGTCGCCTTTATTTTTCTTTCTTTCTTTATTTGCAAGGAGAGAGAGAGAGAAGATAGAGAGAGGAGATAGAGAATGGGTGTGCCAGGGCCTCTAGCCCCTGCAAACGAACTCCAGAGGCCTGTGCCTCCTTGTACATCTGGCTTATGTGGGAAATGGGGCATTGAACCTGGGTCCTTTGGCTTTGCAGGCAAGCACCGTAACCACCGAGCCATCTCTTCAGCTCCAAGGTCACCTTTCCTTTTTATTGTTATTTATTTGAGAGGGACAGACAGAGAGAGAGAGAAAGAGAAAGACAGAGAATGGGTGCTCCAGGGCCTCCAGCCACTGCAAACTAATTCCAGACGTGTGCGCCTCCTTGAGCATCTGGCTAACCTGGATCCTGGGGAACTGAGCCTCGAACCAGGGTCCTTAGGCTTCCCAGGCAAACACTTAACCGCTAAGCCATCTCTCCAGCCCAAGGTTAAGCCTTTCTTAAAGGCTTAGTTGCTTTATCTGTAAATTGAAGTCAGTAATAAAATCTACATAAGGGTTATTGTAAGATTTTTGTAATGTGCTCAGAACAGTGTTTCCACAAGCTCCCAATACCTATGAACAACTTCCAACGTGAACTGTTCACTCTACTGGTTTTCCTCACACCTCACAGTACTGCGTTCTGCCCAATGCTGCCATGTCTACCCACAGGCCTGGCTGCGGCGCGGTGAGCTTGCAGAACCGCGGGTTAGTGGACCGTGCCCACCAGGTCTCACGGTGAGGCTCAGGACCATGAAGGACGCACCCTCACTCCCTTTCTGAGTAGGGCGGCCAGACGACCCGGAACCCTCAGTCAAATGTGAATTTCCAATAAGCAGCAAATGACTTTCAGTACTGCTGTGTTCCCAGTATCGCTTTGGAGCCCATGTTGGAACGTGATCTGTTTTCTGGGAGTCTCGGCGAGGTGAAGTCTCTTACACTCCTATTTGCCAAGTGCCAGGCTCTTTGCAGCCCGTGCCCCGGCGGCGGAGTGTCCGGAAGCCTCATCCTATTTATGGCCGGGGTAGGAAAGGGTGGGCGGCAGGGGTGTGTGAGGTCAGGGAGGCGGCCTGCGCTGTGTCAGGGCTCTGGAATGTCCAGAGGTGTCTGCCACCTCCCCTCCCTGCTCCCCTGCCCCGACTCCAGCAGAGAAAGCAAGGATGAAGGTCGCCTTGATGAACCAACCATCAGGCTTTCCTGCCCATGGGGGTCCTAGCTTCTATCTGCCTGCTGCCCAGTCCTGGTGCTGGAAGCATGTTTTTGAGCATACCACTATGTAACTGATTGGGGGTATCTTTGAAGCACTCTTTTATATATATAATTAATTTACTTATGGTTTATTTTTATTTATTTATTTATTTGAGAGTGACAGAGAGAGAAAGAGGCAGAGAGAGAGAGAGAGAGAGAGAGAGAGAGAGAGAGAGAGAATATGGGTGTGCCAGGGCCTCCAGCCACTGCAAACGAACTCCAGATGCGTGTGCCCCTTGTGCATCTGGCTAACATGGGTACTGGGGAATCGAGCCTCGAACCAGGGTCCTTAGGCTTCACAGGCAAGCCATCTTAAAGATAACTAGGAACATCAGTGTCCGTGGACCATAGGACCTGGCAGCAAAACATGCTCGTCTGAAAACAAACACTAAAGATCTTTGCCTGAAATATCTGATCTCAAGTTACTTTCATGGCCATATGTGTTGACTCGCTCCTATAACCCCAGCACTTGGGTGCTTAACCACTAAGCCATCTCTCCAGCCCCTATTTATTTATTTCTGCGAGTGGGGGAGAAGAGGAATGGGCATGCCTGGGACTCTAGCCACTGCAAAGGAACTCCAGATACGTGCAACATCTTTATGAGGGTACTGAGGATTTGAATCTGGATCCTTTTGACTTATCAGGCAAGCTCCTTAACCGCTAAGCCATCGCTCTAGCCCTGAAGCACTTTTAACAGAGGGAGTTGAGGAAGAATTTAGCAGGCTACTTGTAAGTTTAGGGAGGATACATTTTTTTTCTCCCCGAGTATCAACCTCCCCTGCTTCGTTCCCTTAAAGTATTAATGCAGCCGTCGTAGGTCTGGGCTATGTGTCTGACAGATGTCCCCTCATGGCATTCACACAATGGACGGTGAGTATTAAGTACCCTCATTTGAGGAGACATTAGAGGCTTCACCCTTTACTGGTGACTATTTGTATATAAACAGAGGCGCAGCTCTTTCAGGCCGAACCTCTCTGACTGCCAGTCCCAGACTAGATCAGCTTACTACCCGGCTCTTCTTCCAGAACCCACCCTGGCCCTGATGAGGTACTCACGCAGTGAACGAGGGAATGTGTCAACAACTTATCAAGAGACCCGAGGAATCACACATTTCTGTACACTTGCTCAGCGTAATTATTTGTTATGTGGCATCTCTCTCTCTCTCTATATATTTTTTTGAGGTAGGATCTCGCTCTAGCCCGGGCTGACTTGGAATCCTCTACTTCGTCTCAGGGTGGCCTCGAACTCATGGCAATCCTTCCTACCTTTGCCTCCGGAGTGCTGGGATTGAAGGTGTGCGCCAACACGCCCGGCTTATAGTTTTAATTATGAAAATTCATTAAAGTAATGTTTTGGGAGGTAGGGGCTCATTCTGTAGCCCTTAAATTTGAAGCGATCCTATGCAGTCAAGTGCTGGGGTTATAGGAGCGAGTCAACACATATGGCCATGAAAGTAACTTGAGATCAGATATTTCAGGCAAAGATCTTTAGTGTTTGTTTTCAGACGAGCATGTTTTGCTGCCAGGTCCTGTGGTCCACGGACACTGATGTTCCTAGTTATCTTTAGTATCTGTCACCATGTTTCGTAGGAATATAGTCTCTGTAAATGTTCAGGATTCAGCCAGCTTTTTTGGGAAATCATCCTTGTGAGACTATTAAATCATAGCTTCTTGCTGGTCCTTCCCCCCGACTTTTTTTAAGGATGTCACAGAAACGTGTTCTGACCTCCAATTTTATGAGAGGCAGCAGTAACCAGCGGTCTCTGCAGAGCCCTGAGAATTCCATTGAGAAACTTATTGCTTCCTTTTGATCTTGCTGTACATTTGGTATTAATTTTTTTTTTCTTGGTGTGTTTCCATTTACACATGCATGACCATAGTCTGTGCTCAGCAGAGTATTGCTACAGCTGGATGAAGACGCAGGGCTGCCTAGCTGAAATCCTTGAAGCGGCTGGGCTAGGTTACAACCACCCTTTCAAACCTGTACGGTCAGAGCACATATTCTGCGTGTGTGTGTGTGTGTGTGTGTGTGTGTGTGTGCACATACCAACCCAGTCACAAAAATCAAAACCTTAGGCTATAAAATACGGAGGGAAGTCTATTTTGCGGAATGTGATAATAAATATGAGAGACTGAAGCAATTGCCATCTTAAGAAAGAAGCAGTAGGTAGGTTGGTCACAAGCTGTGACATCAAGTCTGGGATGGTTTTGATCAACATTCCAAATGCGTTCATACCTCGAGCTCTAAGCCTCTTGACAGAAAGGGACAGGACCTCAGGTTGAAGGAAAGCCTTACACGCCGATTTCTCGCTGTTTAGTAATATCCGCGGTGGATTTCTCACTCACGCGTGGTATATCCCTACCACCATCACGAGTGTGCAGGCATAGCCGAGAAGTCCAGTTACTTATGTGTTATAGGAACACATTCAAAAGGTCAAAAGTTGCCCAGTGTGGTGGCGCACGCCTTTAATCCCAGCACTAGGGAGGCAGAGGTAGGAGGATCGCCGTGAGTTCAAGGCCACCCTGAGACTACACAGTGAATTCCAAGTCAGCCTGGGCTAGATGGAGACCCCACCTCCAAAAATTTCTTTCTTTTTTTTAAAAAAATATTTAATTTATTTGAGAGAGAGAATGAGGCAGAGACAGAGAGAGAAAGAGAGAAGGAGAGAATGGGCACCCCAGGGCCTCCAGCCACTGCAAACAAACTCCAGATGCGTGCGCCCCCTTGTGCATCTGGCTTATGTGGGTCCTGGAGAATTGAACCGGGATCCTTTGGCTCTGCAGGCAAAGCCAACCCCTCTTCTTTAAGAATTATTTTATTCATTTATTTGAGAGAGAGGGGGAGAGAAGCAGATAGAAAGAGAATGGACATTCCAGGGCCTCTGGCCACTGCAAACGAACTCCAGACACATATGCTACCTTGTGCATCTATCTGGCTTTTGTGGGTAGTAGGGAATTGAACTTGGGCCCTTAGGCTTTGTAGGCAAGAGCCTTAACTGCTGAGATATCTCTCCAGTCAAAAAATTTCTTAATCTTTTTTTTTTTTAATTTTTAATTTTTATTTATTTATTTATTTGAGAGTGACAGACACAGAGAGAAAGACAGATAGAGGGAGAGAGAGAGAATGGGTGTGCCAGGGCTTCCAGCCTCTGCAAACGAACTCCAGACTCGTGTGCCCCCTCCCTTGTGTATCTGGCTAATGTGGGACCTGGGGAACTGAGCCTCGAACTGGGGTCCTTAGGCTTCACAGGCAAGTGCTTAACCACTAAGCCATCTCTCCAGCCCAATTTCTTAATCTTTTAATGTCTTAGTGTCCTTCTCTGTCAAAGAGGATACTAATAAGAGGGCTAGAGAGATGGCTCAGAGGTTAAGGCATTTGCCTGCAAGGCCTAAGGACTGGAATTCGACTTTCCAGGACCCACGTAGAGCCAGATGCACAAGGTAGGGCATGTATCCGGAGTTCATTTGCAGTGGCTGGAGGTCCTGGCATGTCCATTCTCTCTCTGCCTCTTTCTCTCTCTCTCTTTCACTCTAATAAATAAATAAATAAATAAATGAATAAAATTTTTTAAAAGAATACTAATAAGCGTCACACATGGTTCCTGAGCAGATTAAATGACACACGGAAACCACTTAGGACAGTGCCTGAGTCACCACAGCACTCTGTGCAGGCTTTCTATCACCATCATCATCATCACCATCACCACCATCATCATCCTCACCATTACCATTATCATCATTACCATCACCACCATCACCATCACCAGCATCACCTCACCATCACTGTGGTCACCGTGACCACAAAACCACTAGCCTGAGATAAGTAGAACGCGGTACCCTCCGTGAGCTTCCCTCGGTCTCCACAATTGGATGGCCATTCCCTCCCCTTCCTTATGTACCCTCCTCTCTTATTCCATCCCCATTTAAACTCATTTGCAGCCAAGGGATCTATGTTCCTGGCTGTAAATAATTATTAGCAACACCATTGTACTATTCACTGTGCCAAGCATACAGTGGCAGCTTGGGGAAGAACATACATATATTTTTTCAAGGCCGTGTCTCTAGGCTAGGCTGACCCGGAACTCACTCTTTAGCTCCAGGCTGGCCTCGAACTCACAGTGATCCCCTTATCTCTGCCTCCTGAGTGCTGGGATTAAAGGCATGTGCCACCACACCCAGTATGAATTGTTTTCTTTTTTTTTGAGATAGGGTTTCACTCTAGCCCAAGCTGACCTGGAATTCACTATGTAGTCTCAGGGTGGCCTCGAACTCACGGTGACCCACCTACCGTATCTGCCTCCCAAGTAATGGGATTAAAGGCGTGCGCCACCACCCCTGGTATAATTCTACTTTTTCATTTGAATGTGTCCTTCTAAGTCTCTGGTGTCCTCGATCCCAACTGTCTTCCTGGGTAATATGAGTAGCCTCCTTGCTTTCAATTTCATATTTCTCTACACAATCAACACTCAGTGCTTTTCTTCGTTCAACACATATTCATAGACACCTGCTATGTGCAGGCCCTGCCAGGCACCGGAGAGCAAAGGAACCCTGCGCTGTCTCCCGTGCCAGTTCACATACTGAAGGAAAACTGACCCAAACGTTTAAACGCTTTCTCTGGCTGAGTGGCTGAGGAAAGAAATGAGGCATAGAGAAAGCGATTGTGTATCTCAGGGGAAAAAAATTAAGGTGCAAGCTCAAACATTAGCATTCTTACGAGAATAACAAGGCAGAGTAATAACTTGGAGGTTGTCTCAGATATTCTTTTTTTTTTTTTTTTGGTTTTTCGAGGTAGGGTCTCACTCTAGCTCAGGCTGACCTGGAATTCACTATGTAGTCTCAGGGTGGCCTCGAACTCTCAGCGATCCTCCTACCTCTGCCTCCCGAGTGCTGGGACAGATATTCTTTTTTTTTTTAAAAAATGGTATTTATTTATTTGCTAGCAGAGAGTGAGAGAGATAGGACCTGTAGCCGCTGGGGGGTGGAGGGAAACCCTCCAGATGCATGTGCCCCTTGTGCATCTGGCTTACATGGGTCCTGGGGAATCGAACCTGGGTCCTTTGGCTTCTCAGGCAAATGCCTTAACCACCAAGCCATCTCTCCAGCTCCTGTCTCAGATATACTTCTCTGTTTAGCTTCCTCTTGGAAGCCTTGGCTCACGTGTGGAAGCCACATCCACGGGCACACTGAGCACCAGGGCGGCAAGTCACACGTGCGGGCTGCGTGGTCGAATCCCCACGAGCCCCAATAAGCCCAGAATTACCACGCTCATCTCCAGAGGATAAAAACCGCCCGTGCACCAGGTCCCTTGACACGTCACACAGCTGGGAAATGGCCCCAGTCCTGTCCATCCTGTGCACCTGCCGCGACCAATGAGCAGGGTGCATGAGGTCAATTTTCACGAACACCGCAGCTACTCCTAGATCTATAGTCCCTGAACCTTTCTGAAATTGAATGTGCTTGAAAGATATACTTGTAGGGGCTGGAGACATGGCTGAGTGGTTAAACGCTTGCCTGTGAAACCCCAGTTCCAGGCCCGGTTCCCCAGGACCCACGTCAGCCAGAGGCACAAGGGGGCGCACGCGTCTGGAGTTCGTCTGCAGTGGCTGGAGGCCCTGGCGCGCCCATTCTCTGTCTTCTCTCTATCTGCCTCTTTCTCTCTTTGTCTGTCACTCTCAAATAAATAAATAAAAATATTTAAAAAAAATAAGCAAAATTAAAAAAAAAAAAAAAAAACCCTGTATACTTGTAGCCAGGTGTGGTGGCACACGCCTTTAATCCCAGCATTTTGGAGGTGGAGGTAGGAGGACTGCCGTGAGTTCGAGGCCACCCTGAGACTACATAGTGAATTTCAAGTCAGCCTGTACTAGAGTGAGACCCTACCTTGGAAAAAAATAAAAAAAGATATACTTCTAGAGACCTACATGGAGTTCCAATTGACAAAATGCTATTAGAGCATTTAATTTGTATAATAAAATTGAGGGGGGGAGTCACTTTGAGAGATGGAATTGGGATCACTTCAGCTACTAACTAGGTAAATTAGTAATTTCTATATTCCAGACTCTCATGCATTACAAATGTAAGGCCCAACAAAAGTAGAAATGCTGTAAAACATGTGTTGTGGGGTTTTTGTTGTTGTTATTGTTTTCTTTTCGAGGTAGGGTCTCACTCTAGCCCAGGCTGGCCTGTAATCCACTCTGTATTCTCAGGATGACCTTGAACTCATGGCAATCCTCCTACCTTTGCCTCCTAAGTGCTGGGATTAAAGGCATGCACCACCACACCTAGCCTCTCCATCACTCTTCTGCTTTATTTTGAGAGAGGGAGAAAGAGGCAAAGAGAGAGAGAGAGAATGGACATCATTGGGTCTCCAGCCACTGCAGATGAACTCCAGATGCACGCGCCCATCCATTTGGTTTATATGGGTCCTGGGGAATCAAACCTGGGTCCTTTGGCTTTGCAGGAAAGCACCTTAAGCGCTAAGTGATCTCTCCAGACTGTGGTTTTAATTTTGTAGTGGCTAATGATGGCAAGCATCTCTTCACATGCTCTCCATTTGTGTCCTCCTTGTTGATATTTGGTGCATGGCCTTTACCAATTTTCTAATTAGATCGCTACATTGTTTTTTCACTACTGTGGTTTGAAACTTTTTTTTAAAATTTTATTTATTTATTTATTTGAGAGCAACAGACACAGACAGAAAGACAGATAGAGGGAGAGAGAGAGAACGGGCGCGCCAGGGCTTCCATCCTCTGCAAACGAACTCCAGATGCGTGCGCCCCCTTGTGCATCTGGCTAACGTGGGACCTGGGGAACCAAGCCTCGAACCGGGGTCCTTAGGCGTCACAGGCAAGCGCTTAACCGCTAAGCCATCTCTCCAGCCCTGAAATTTTTTTTACATAGTCTAAATAGTAGTCTTTTGTCAGGGTTGTGGTTTGCATATAGTTGGTCCTTTCATATCTCTTATTTATTTAAGGAAAAATAAATTTTTTGTTTTTGTTTTTTAAGGCATGTACCACCACGCCCACTAACTGTCTCCATTTTATTTTATTTTTAGTTTTATGTATTTGCAAGGAGAGAGAAAGAGAGAGCAAGACAGACAGACACAGAGAGAGAATGGGCATGCCAGAGACTCTAGCCACTGCAAACAAACTCCAGATGCACGTGCCACTTTGTGCATCTGGCTTACGTGGGTCCTGAGGAACTGAACCTGGGTCCTTTGGCTTCAGAGGCGAATGCCTTAACTGCTAAGCCATTTCTCCATCCCTACTTATTTATTTTTGAAGCAGGGTCTCACTGTAGTCCAAGCTGACCTGGAACTCATTCTGTAGCCTAGGCTGACCTCAAAATCACAATGATCCTCCTACCTTAGCTTCCTGAGTGCTGGGATTAAAGCATTCCTTTCATCCTCTCTCTCAGCTTTACTGAAGTAATTCATGTATTGTAAAGTTTATTACTTAAGTGTATAGTTTGACGGTTTTTAGTATATTCACAGATTTATGCATTCTTCCCCACAAGCAATTTTAGAACATCCATGGTCCCAGAAAAAACCTTGAGCTCACTGGCATCCAATTCCCTTGCCCTCCTCCTAGCTCCTTGCAGTTGCCTATGGATCTGCCCATTTGGGGATTTCACGTGACCAAGTAAGAGCCTGTGTGGTCTTTGTGATGGGCTTCTTCGCGGAGCTGTTTTCCAACCTCATCCATGTGGCAGTATATGTCGGTTCTGTATTTCTTGGCTCGCTGAATCATATTCCATTGTAAAGATATCCAACACTTTATTAAAACAACTGTTCATCAGTGGATGGACATCTGCATTGTTTCCACTTTGGAGCTATTATGAAAAATGCTTCTAACCAGGCATGGTTGGCCCACGCCTTTAATCCCAGCACTCCAGAGGTAGAGATAGGGGAGGATTACTGTGAGCTAAAGGCCAACCTGGGCTATAGAGTGAGGTCCAGATCAGCTGGGGCTAGAATGAGACCCTGCCTAAAAAAAAAAAAAAAAAAAAAAAAAAAGAATGCTTATGACCATTTTGTGCATTAGTCCACTTATAGACACTGTGAATGCACAATTTCCTACTTACTAAGCCAGAAACATTACTACAAATTCCTATCCTAAGGCTCCTATGATCTTGATGTTGCGTGTGTCTTTATCCTTATGGTTTAATATAAAACTCTTTTGACCAACTCCTATAGGAATCTACTTCCTGCTTTTTCCTGCTTTCTTAAGGGTCTAAGTGTAATCCCAGGAGAGCGATTTTGAAGATAAATAATCTTGTGGCTTCAGTTTAGCTTTTCCCACATCAATAGGCCTGCATAGTTACAACTCTGGGTTTAATCCCCGCCACGAAATAAACCAGATGTTGTAGCTCATGACTATAATCCTCATACTTGCGAGGTAGAAGCAGGAAGACGAGGAGTTCAAGATTATTCTCAATTACATGGAAAGCTTGAGAACAGCCCGGGCTACAGTTAAGGCGCATGCCTGCGAAGCCTAAGGACCCCAGTTCAATTCTCTGTGTTTCACGTAAGCCAGATGCACATGGTGGTGCATGCATATGGAGTTTATTTGCAGTAGTAGGTGCAACTATTCTCTTTCTATTTCTCTCTCGCTCCCTCTATTTGTAATTAATAAAAGTAAATAAAATCTTTTCTTAAAAAAAGTAAGGATCTTGCATGGTGGCACATACCTTTAACCCCAGCACTTGGGAGGATCCCTATGAGTTCGAGTCCAGTGTGAGACAACACAGTGAATTTTAGATCAGCCTGGGCTAACGTGAGACCCTACCTCGAAAAACCAAAAAGAAAACAAAAAGTAAAAAGCTTCTATTCTGGTCATCTTTGCTTTGCTTCCCTTTAGTTATGAAGTTTGGGGGTATTTTTGTGTTTGTACCCCCAACCCACCCAGACCAAATCCTTCGGATGCCAGCAGCTTGGCTTGTTTTATTATTTATTTTGTTTTTTCAAGGTAGGGTCACACTCTGGCCCAGGCTGACCTGGAATTCACTATGGAGTCTCAGGGTGGCCTCGAACTCACGGCGATCCTCCTACCTCTGCCTCCCGAGTGCTGGGATTAAAGGTGTGCGCCACCACGCCTGGCTGGCTTCTGTCTTTACTGGAACCTTTAGTGCTGTTGACTTAGAGCACCTTCCTGGGCTGCTCTGACTCTTAGCAGGCCAAGGGGTGAGTGTGACTAACTATAAAATATTCCTTTTAATATTTGAACTAGTTAATGACAGGCTCCTTCTAACCTGCTGTCTCTTAGACCATTCGCCGCCTCACCCTCCAGCTCAGGACCTGGGCCAGGTCCCCTCAATCCACCATGGACCCCAACCCACCCTCAGCCATCAGCGCAAGGGTGAAGCCTCACTGCCTTCCTTTTCATCTTTTTTGTCACTCCCCCCGCCCCCTCTCTTTAATCTCTTAACAGGATCTCTTTATCTTTGATGAGGTCAAATTTCTCAGCGTCTGTTTATAGATTATGTTTCTGGTGTCAAGTCTAAGAATTTCTTTGCTTGGCCTCAGATTCCAAAGATTTTCGTTATTTCCAAGACTTTTATGGTTTTGTTCTTTACGTTTAAGTTCATGATCACTTTGAAGCTAATTTTTTTTTTTTTTTTTTTTTCTGAAGTAGGGTCTCACTCTGGCTCAGGCTGACCTGGAACTAACTATATAGTCTCAGGGTGGCCTCGAACTCACGGTGATCCTCCTACCTCTGCCTCCTGAGTGCTGGGATTAAAGGCGTGTGCCACCACGCCCAGCAATGAAGCTAATTTTTAAAAATTATTTTTATTTATTTATTAGAGAGAGAGAGATAAGAGACAGAGAGATAGACAGAGAAATGGGCGCGCCAGGGCCTCCAGCCACTGCAAACGAACTCCAGATGCGTGCGCTCCCTTGTGCATCTTGCTTTACGTGGGTCCTGGGGAATCGAACCTGGATCCTTAGGCTTTGAAGAGCAAGCGCCTGAAGCTAATTTTTTTGTTCATTTTTATTTTTAAAATTTTTATATTTTTATTCATTTGCAAAGAGAGAGAGAGAGGGAAAATGGGCACACCAGGACTTCTTGCCACTGCAAACAAACTCCAGATGTATGTGTGCCACTTTACACATCTGGCTTTAGGTGGGTACTGTGGAAAGGAGCTCAGGCTGTCAAGTTTCTTAAGCAAGTGCCTTTAATCACTGAGCCCTCCAACCTTCAAACTAATTTTTTTTTGAATAAAGCATAAGTTGTACTTCAAGCTTGATTTCTTTTTTTTTTTAATTTTTTTTTGTTTTATTTTTATTTATTTATTTGAGAGCAACAGACAGAGAAAGAGACAGATAGAAATTGAGATATAGAGTGCCAGGGCCTCCAGCCACTGCAAACGAACTCCAGACGCGTGTGCCCTCTTGTGCATCTGGCTAATGTGGGCTCTGGGGAACCGAGCCTCGAACCGGGGTTCTTAGGCTTCACAGGCAAGCTCTTAACTGCTAAGCCATCTCTCCAGCCCTCAAGCTTGATTTCTTATTGTTGCTGCTGTTGTTATCGTGAGACAGGGTGTCATGTGGCACAAGCTGGCCCTCAATTCCCCCCATAGCAGAGGGAGACGTTGGAGCCTTCTGCCTTTACCTCCCAAATTCTGGGATTACAGGCATGTGCCACCACGCCAGCTCAAGGGACGTTTCTGACATACTGATATTCAGTTGCTCTAGTACCATTTCTTTCTCTCTCTCTTTTTAAGTAGAGTTGGAACTGAGTAAAGGTATTTTACGATATATTTTAGACTTTAAGCACAAGGGTTAAGTTCAGGGAAAGGGTTGTTAAGGTTAAAGAGGGGCGCGCTTAGAATGAACACCGGAGAGACACCCCAGAGCATGGGCGGGGTTTTTCTCTCAGATAGTTACAGCCTCAGTCATGCATGCCATTTTGGGGGCATGCCGAGATTATAGGTGGATATATGTACCTTCCATTAGACAAACTGGTCAAGTTAAGGGAAAATTGGTATCTTTACTATGTCAAATTTGTAGGGTCATATATATATATATGTTTTTCGAGGTAGGGTCTCACTGTAATTCAGGCTGACCTGGAATTCACTATGGAGTCTCAGGGTGGCCTTGAACTCACGGCGATCCTCCTACCTCTGCCTCCCGAGTGCTGGGATTAAAGGCATGTGCCACCACGCTCAGCTGTTTTGTTTGTTTTTGTTTTTGAGGCATCGTCTCACTCTAGCCCAGGCTGGCGAAACTTACTCCGTAGCCCAAGGCTGGATTCAAACGCCCGTGTTGGGGACAGGTCTGTTGCCACCACGCCAGACTTATGCATTTATTTTTTAAAATATGTTCCTTGTCCATTCTTTTAACCATCACACTGAAGAAGACCCTGACTAATGTCTGTACTACCTGGCCAATCTTTTTTTTTTTAATTTTTTGTTTATTTATACTTATTTATTCGAGAGTGACAGAACAGAGAGAGAAAGAGGCAGAGAGAGAGAGAGAGAGAATGGGCGCGCCAGGGCCTCCAACCACTGCAAACGAACTCCAGACACGTGTGACCCCTTGTGCATCTGGCTAACGTGGGTCCTGGGGAATCGAGCCTCGAACTGGGGTCCTTAGGCTTCACGGGTAAGCACTCAACCGCTAAGCCATCTCTCCAGCCCAACCCGGCCAATCTCATAACTAACTCTTAGGGTTAGTTATAGCTCCTAGAGCTGTCCCATTCAGGCTGGGCAGGTATGAACCCCAAGCCTTTCTCCACCAGGGCCTCTCCTTCCAGGAGTCTCAGACTGCTTTTTACTCTAGACTCAGACCCATGCTGAGTCTTGCCTGCAAGCTTGCCAAGCTTCTACTTCTCTCAGCTTAAGTTGTCCAGGTAATTCATGACTATTGTCTTCTTTTCTTGGAGGGGGGTGGTTTGAAGTAGGGTTTCACTGTAGCTCAGGCTGACCTTGAATTCACTATGTAGTCTCAAGCTGGTCTCAAACATAAAGATACCCTTACCTCAGCCTCAGCCTCCCATTATCTCTCTCTCTCCCCCTCTTTCTCTGTCAAATAAATAAATAAAAAATAAAATATATAAAAATCTTTTAAAAATTCTATTTTAAAGACAGCCAAATTCAGTAAAATGCTTCATATATGAAATAAGACTTGTACTTCTGAAATAAAGATATCTTTCAGTTAACATTGTTTTATATTTATGGCATTAGTTAAAAAAAACTTCAAGTGAGCTGGGTGTGGTGGCACGCACCTTTAATCCCAGCACTCGGGAGGTAGAGGGAGGAAGATTGCCATGAGTTCAAGGTCATCCTGAGACTACAGAGTGAATTCCAGGACTAGAGTGAGACCATATCTCGAAAAGCACCCCGGCGAAAAAAACCAAAAAACCAAAACCAAAACAAAACAAAACTTCAAGTGGTCCCACACCAATTCATTTTCTGATTCTTCCAGTGGCAATCATTGTGCTATTTTTGCTTATTTCACACCTACTGCTTATGTGCGCGTTATATAGTAGTAGAGTTAGAAACAAACCATCCGTGAAAGGCAGCCAAACTGTTCATATTCATATAAGCATACTGTTAAAATAAGTCCACATGCGGTGAAGGCTGACAGTCTAACCAGTTTTCCAAATAGTGTCTATATACTTATATGTCTCTATATATGTTTATTAAAGGACAAAAATTGAAAATCTACTTAGCAAAGGACAAGAACAATATTCTAATATACTACATATATTTGCATAAATGTTATTAAAATTCACAGAACCTCAAAATGTTAACCTAGTACTACCATATGATTCAGCAATTTGATTCCTAGGTGCGTATAGCCAAGAGAAATAAAACCATACATTCAAGAGCTGGACGTGGTGGCGCATGACTTTAATTCTAGCCCTTGAGAGGCAGAGGTAGGAGGATTGCTGTGAGTTCAAGGCCACCCTGAGACTACAGAGTGAATTCCAGTTAGAGCGAAACCCTACTTCCAAAAACCAACCAACCAACCAAACAAAAACCATACATTCAGGGATGGAGGCACACAGCTCAATGGTAGAGCTCTTGCTTAGGATGCATGAGGTCGTGGGTTTGATCCCCACCTGCACGCCACAAGAATGAAACTAAACCATACACAAAAACATCACCAAATGTTCACAGTAGCATTATTCGTAATATCCAAGGAGCAGAAACAACTCAAGCGTCCATCAACTGAGAAACAAATAATCCCTCTTATGTCCACAAACTAGAATATTGTCTGGCTGTAAGAAGGACTTGAGTTCTGATTTGCGCTTTAACACAGGTGGGCCTTAAAAACATGTAAGTGCAAGACGCCACATCTTGTGTAAGGCCATTCATACAAAACCTCCAGAACAGAGATAGCTACAGAGACAGAAAGCAGATTAACAGGTGCTTTAGGCTGGAGAAGTAGACAGGGAGTTGGGACTGGGAAGTGGCTGGAAGGGTGATGAAAACAGTCTAACACACTGATAGCATTCATGGTTGTACTGCTCTGAATGTTTAAAAAACTGACTTATACATACCTTTACTTATTTATTTATTTATTTGAGAGTGAGAGAGGCAGGGAGAGAGAGAGAGAGAGAGAGAGAGAGAGAGAATGGGTGTGCCAGGGCCTCCATCCACTACAAACGAACGCCAGACACATGGGCCACCTTGTGCATTTGGCTTACGTGGCTACTGGGGAATCAAACTTGGGTCCTTAGGCTTTGTAGGCAAATGCCTTAACCACTAAGCAATCTCTCCAGCCCATACCTACTTTAAATAGGAAAGTTGTGTTGTAAATTACTATTTTTTAAAAATAATTTATTTATTTGCAAGCAGAGAGAGAGAGAGGGAACGAGAGAGAAGAGAGAGAGAGAGAGAATGGGCACACCAGGGCCTGTAGCCACTGCAAATGAACTCCAGATGCATGTTCCCCTTGTGCATCTGGCTTACATGGGTCTCAGGGAATTGAACCTGGGTCCTTTGGCTTCGCAGGCAAATGCCTTAACTGCTCATCCATCTCTCCAGCCTGTAAATTATATTTGAATAAAACTGTTGTTTTTTTTTTTTTTCATTTTAAGCAATAGCAGTAAACAATGCAGTTCTTTGGGATTTAGGCCAATAAAATATTTTGGGGACAAGGAATATTTTGTCGTAATAATTTATCATGGTTATTGTTGGATTACTGCTTTAGGGTGACTGAGGAAAGCTGACCTGCTCCTAGTTGGTTTCATTGTCGTATGTAACCTCTCTGCCGACAAACATGGTCTTTTATTTCGGGTACGCAGGGTGGCTCTCCCCAGCCCTACCTCTTGGTAATTATCACTGTTGACATGTCAGTCTAAACCACAGCTCATCCAGTGACTGGCTGGTAGACATTACTCGTGTTTAGAGGAAACCCTATTTGAGACCTGTAAGAAATTTTGAAATAAAAAAAGTTGACACCCTGGATTGCAAGGAGGAGGGTTCAGAGCCGCTGACAACAAAACGGAACTGTTTCTCTGGCGAAGCGAGTCTTCAGTCAATGCTGTATCCAGAATTTATTGTATTTAAAAGCCAGTTAATACCAGATCTAGATTTCCTGGATCCCCCCCTGGATGCGATTTTTCAGATTGGCCGCCGCTGTGGTCCCCATGAAGGCCTTTGCCCATGAGCTGGAGAGAGTCCACCGAATGGCCTGCTGGTCCCTCCAACTCCCAAACAGTCAGATCTCCTGTTTCCACAGCTGTGGGGAGAGTGCCCTTGAATTCTCTCACCCTGGGGCTACAGACCAACTCCTCAGCATCTTGATCCCCACTACAATGTCCCCTTGTTCCCTTTTTCTGACTGGACCCAAGAGCCCCCAGGGAGCCTCTGAGCCTCTCCTACCCACATTTTCTCCCTCCTGAGTTCCTCTTCCCTCAACTAACCTGCCTCCACCTGAGAAGTTTCCTGAGAAGTTCCTAAGCCTGCCCTTGCCCTGTAAACTGCCTTGTCACTACCCACTGGGCTTCCGGGAGTCTCTGTCTCTACTTTGAGAATCTGGAATTAGGGTTGTTGGAAATCTTACTTGCCTCCTGGCAGTCATAAATAGGGGTCAACTTTTATAGTACAGTAAGTTTTATTTTATTATGTTTTTAAGATAGGGTCTCACGTAGCCCAGACTGGCTTTAATCTGTGTTTAAACTGGTCACCTTGAACTTCTGATTCTGATCTACAAGCCTCCAATTCCTGAGCGCTGGCATTACGGACACGTACTATTACCACACCAGGTTTTCCCCCCTGCATATATGTTCATGTGTTGTGTGCATACATGGGCACTCACGTGCACATGTGTGTGCAGGTATATGTGCACGTGTGTGTGGAGGTTGACTTTGAATGTCTTCTTCAATTTCTTTCCATGGGACAGGGTCTCTCATTGAACTCAAAGTTCACAGATTTGACTAATTTTTTTTTTAATTTTTATTTATTTATTTATTTGAGAGCGACAGACATAGAGAGAAAGACAGATAGAGGGAGAGAGAGAACAGGCGCGCCAGGGCTTCCAGCCTCTGCAAACGAACTCCAGATGTGTGCGCCCCCTTGTGCATCTGGCTAACGTGGGACCTGGGGAACCGAGCCTCGAACCGGGGTCCTTAGGCTTCACAGGCAAGCACTTAACCGCTAAGCCATCTCTCCAGCCCAATTTTTTTTTTTAAGACTTAAAAAAAGAAATTGAGACACACACAGAGAGAAAATTGGCATGCCAGGGCCTCAGCCACTGAAATTGAACACCAGACACTTGCGCCATCTAGTGGGCATGTGCAACCTTGCTCTTGCCTCACCTTCGTGCATCTGGCTGACGTGTGATCTGAAGAGTCAAACATGGGTCCTTAGGCTTCACAGGTGAGCGCCTTAACTGCTAGGCCACCTCTCCAGCCCTTGGCTAATCTTGAGAGACCGCTTACCCCAGGGATCTCCCCGAGTGCTCAGGTTACAGGTGCTTATCTTCACACCAGCATTTACGTGTGCGCTGGGGATCTGGACTTCGGCCCTTCACACTTGCACACAAGAGCTTTACTGATCAAACCATTGCACCAGCTCTCATGCCAGGTTTTATGTGGTGCTGGGGACTGAACGTAGCTAGGGCTCTAGGAATGCCAGGCAACTACCCACTGAAGCCACATCCCCAGGCCTAACTGCTATTTCTTTGAGGCAGGGTCCGCTAAAGTGACCTGGAGCTTACTCGGTAGCTCTTGGCTGGCCTCGAACCTACAGTGATTCTCTTGCTTCAGCCTCCCAAGATCTGGGATTAAAGGCATGCGCCAACACACCCAGCCTAAAGGCTATTTTTAAAGGGCTTCCATATACATGATCTTCTATGATTCCTGTAATTTTTTTTAAGAAGCTAAACATTATCTCTATTTTGGTGAGGCTCAGAGATGTTAAATAACTTGTCTCAAGTCACACTGTCAGTGAAAGAACTGAGACAGAAACCTATGGTTTCTGCTTCCCATTCCAGCTTAGTATTGCATGGAAGGAGCAGACCACAGTGAAATTACAGTCTGCATAAACTTTTGTTGTTTGGGCCTGGCGCCTAACCACTATTTTAGACCTTTTGTTTTTTTTAAACCATGGAAAACTGCGTTTTGAATTCCAAGCAATCAACATACAAGTGTTCCTCTAAAGTGTAACCAATTTTTAATTTGGAGGCTGTCTCTATTGTCTCCCATGGAAGGTTTGGTTTTTATTGATTCCATTATCAGAATGGGCAAGACCGAAGGGTAGGACTGAAAAACAAAAACCTACCACTTACGGCATGTTACCTCAGACAAATTAGTGACTGAGCCATACTCATTTTAAAGCACATATAGTTTTTGCAAATATTTATGGGATACGCTGATATACATATGCATATACAGGGTCATGATCAGAGCAGTGAAACCATTCT
The DNA here is from genome assembly GCF_020740685.1 of Jaculus jaculus. Taxonomy (NCBI): domain Eukaryota; kingdom Metazoa; phylum Chordata; class Mammalia; order Rodentia; family Dipodidae; genus Jaculus; species Jaculus jaculus. The sequence continues at coordinate 162,608,722 of NC_059105.1, forward strand.
AGCATCCCAGATTCTCATCATTTGTGTGTGTGTGTGTTAGAAACATTCAAAATCCTTTCTTTTATCTTTTCTTTTCTTTTTAAGTTTTTGAGGCAGAGTTTTACTCTAGCCCAGATTGATCTGGAACTCACTCTGTAGTCCTAGGCTGGTCTCAAACTCACAATCCTTCTCCTACCTCCAACCCCTGAGTGCTGGGACTAAAGGCATGGGCCACTATGCCTGGCTCTCAAAATCCACCCCTTTTTTTTTCTAAAAAAAACCTTTTATTGACAATTTTCATACACATAATAATATATTTTGATCATAATCCCTTCCCATTAGCTTATTTTTTAAGTTTTATTTTTTATTTTTATTAGAGACAGAGAGATGGAGAGATAGAGAGAGAGAATAGGTGCACCAGGGCCTCCAGCCACTGCAAATGAACTCTAGATGCATGTGCCCCCTTGTGCATCTGGCTTACGTGGGACCTGGAGAACCGAACCCGAGTCCTTAGGCTTCATGGACAAGCACCTTAACTGCTAAGTCATCTCTCCAGCCCCCATTACCTTATTTTTAAAATTTTTATTTATTTATTTTTATCAAGGTACGGTCTCACTCTAGCTCAGGCTGACCTGGAATTCACTATTTAGTCTCAGGGTGGCCTTGAACCCATGGCGATCCTCCTACCTCTGCTTCCCGAGTGCTGAGATTAAAGGTGTGCCACCACACCCTGCCCATTACCTTATTTGTATCCCACTCCCCCATTCCCCTTCCAGTGAACTCTTTATTTATTTATTTATTTATTTATTTATTTATTTTCCCTCCTCCATTATCTGTGTTGAAATGTCGAGAAGCCCAATAAAAGCGTAACGTGCTTCGCCAATCTGCGTGTCATCCTCCTGCAGAAGCCACACTAATCTCTCTATCATTCCGATATTAGTGCATGAGCTGCCTAGGCAACACTCAAAATCCTTTCTACTATCAAGCAAATTATCTAACTTCTCGGATCCTCAGTTTCCTCCTCTGTAAAATACAAGCAACAATATACAAATCAGATGTGTAAAAATTAAGCAAATCCTACATGCTTGTAAAGTGCTTAGCCAATGAGTGGTATAGTTAGATTGCAATAAATGTGGAATTTAATTTTTTTTTTTTGTTTTTTTAAGGTAGGGTCTCGCTGTAGCCCAGGCTGACCTGGAACTTACAATGTAGTCTCAGGATGGCCTCGAACTCACAGTGATTCTCCTACCTGTGTCCTGAGTGCAGGGATTAAAGGTGTGTGTCACCACGCCTGGCTTAAATATGGAATTCTGTTGCTATTTGAAAGGGGGAGTCCACTTGACTGACCTGAAAATAGAACCTAAACTATGTCCCCAGTGGAAGGAATGATCTTTGTAATGTTTTTTTTTTTTTTTTTTTGGTTTAGTTTTTTTTTTAAATTTTTATTAACATTTTCCATGATTATAAAATATATCCCCTGGTAATTCCCTCCCTCCCCACCCCCATACTTTCCCATTTGAAATTCCATTCTCCATCATATTACCTCCCCATTACAATCATTGTAATTACATATATACAATATCAACCTAGTAAGTATCCTCCTCCCTTCCTTTCTCCACCCTTTATGTCTCCTTTTCAACTTACTGTCCTCTGCTACTAAGTATTTTCATTCTCACACAGAAGCCCAGTCATCTGTAGCTAGGATCCACATATGAGAGAGAACATGTGGCGCTTGGCTTTCTGGGCCTGGGTTACCTCACTTAGTATAATCCTTTCCAGGTCCATCCATTTTTCTGCAAATTTCATAACTTCATTTTTCTTTACCGCTGAGTAGAACTCCATTGTATAAATGTGCCACATCTTCATTATCCACTCATCTGTTGAAGGACATCTAGGCTGGTTCCATTTCCCAGCTATTATAAATTGAGCAGCAATAAACATGGTTGAGCACGTACTTCTAAGGATATATGCCTAGGAGTGCTATAGCTGGGTCCTATGGAAGATCAATTTTTAGCTGTTTTAGGAACCTCCACACTATTTTCCACAATGGCTGGACCAGATTTCATTCCCACCAGCAGTGTAGAAGGGTTCCTTTTTTCCACATCCCCGCCAACATTTATGGTCATTTGTTTTCATTATGTTGGCCAATCTGATCTTTGTAATGTTTATGGGAAGTTATTCAAAGCACTACTTCCTACTTTTAAGATGCCCCGATATACGGTGGTACATTGTACGGTCACTCTACCTGGATGGACATGGGTGGCTGGCAGGTCCCAGGAGGTGTGACCTCGAGAGGACCACAAAGCTCCAAGGTGAGAGCTCACTAATCACAAGGAAATCTGGCCTTTGTCAAGAGTATCCCACCAGTGAGCTGGGGATCTGTCTGGATGTTTCCAGAAGCAGCATCCAGGTTCCTATTGAGGGTCTGATGCCAGGGAGAGAGCTTGCAGGGTTGAGGGAACACAGCCAAAGGAGCCAGGTCACAAGGTTGGGGAGGAGGCTGGATAGCAAGCCAAACAGGAGGTGATTGGGAGCCAGGAGATAAGGTGTCAGGGACCCCAGTAAGGAAAGCCAGCAAGGTGTCTGAATGGTGAGGGGTTTCGCTGAGCCTCCTTTGGGGGCCTGGCTCCATCCTTCCTCATCTTTAAGGGGCCACAGGCACTGTGAACAACACATCTGGGTGCTGTGCCCATGTGCCCAATCTCACAAGACCACCAGCAATCAACAGGGAATAAACACCAAAGAGGCAGAGCTAGTTACACCCCCCAGGGCTGGGCTTCCCCACCCGCCTGCGTCAGTGCCCTGCTCAGCAGAAGCGGTGGTTTATTTCAGTTTCACCCAAGTACTAGAACTCTCACTAAGACCGGAGTGCTCAGCACTGCAATATCTCTGTCGCACCTTCTGAGGCTCAGGGTCCATTGCGGAAGAGGTGGCGGAAAGAATGTAAGAGCCAAAGGAAGGGTAGGACTCCTTACAACGTGCTCCTCCAGACACAAAATGGCCTGGATATCCATGACCTCACAGTGCCTGACACTACCTACACAAGACCATCATAAGAGGAGGAAAAGATGATGATATCAAAGTAAAAGAGAGACTGATTGAGATGGGGAGGGGATATGATGGAGAGTGGAGTTTCAAAGGGGAAAGTGGGGGGGGGGAGGGTATTACCATGGGATACTTTTTATAATCATGAATGTTGTTAATAAAAATTTGAAAAAAATAAGCCAGGCGTGGTGGCGCACGCCTTTAATCCCAGCACTTGGGAGGCAGAGGTAGGAGGATCGCCGTGAGTTCGAGGCCACCCTGAGACTCCATAGTGAATTCCAGGTCAGTCTGGGCCAGAGTGAGACCCTACTTCGAAAAACCAAAAAAAAAAAAAAATTTTTTTTTTGAAAAAATAAAATAAAATTCTCACTAAGTCACTGTGGTGGACTGCTTCTCATAAGTGAGGTGTGATGGTCCAAGGCCCTCCTACCGACGCGCGCGGTGAGGAGACACCCTGGCAGGCGGAGGGAGCAGCCGGCCTGCTTCTGTGGGAAGCTTTAAAATGAGTGGCTTCCCGCTCCCCTAGATATCAGAGAGGAGGGCACTGTCCTGAGGGTCAGGGGGGCCTGCAGGGCACCAGCGCCGACAAGAACATGCACTGGGGCGCACACAGACCTGGATGGCACTCTCCATGGAACAGCCCAACACTTTACAGTGTAAGGAAAAAGCCCAGAAAACAACATTCTATTTTTTACTTTTTGGTTTTTCTAAAGACTTATTTATTTATTAGAGACAGAGAGAGGGAGAGAATGAGTGAGAATGGGCGCGCCAGGGCCTCCAGCCACTGCAAACGAACTCCAGATGCATGTGCCATAATGTGCATCTGGCTTACGTGAGACCTGGAGAATTGAACCCAGGTCCTTGGGCTTCACAGGCAAATGCCTTAACCGCTAAGCCATCTCTCCAGCACAACATTCTGTTCCTCTCCGCTTCCCCAAGGTAGGGTTTCAGTCTAGCCCAGGGAGACCTGGAATTCACTATGTAGTCTCAGGGTGGCCTTGAACTCATGGCAATCCTCCTACCTCTGCCTCCCAAGTGCTGGGATCAAAGGCGTGCACCACCACACCTGGCCAACATTCTATTTTTTTAAAAAAATATTTTTATTTTTATTTATTTATTTGAGAGGGGGGGGGGATGAGGCAGAGAGAGGGAGAGAGAAGGAGAGAGGGAGAGAGAGGAAGAGAGGAAGGGAACGGGTAGGTGAGGGCATCCAGCCCCTGCACATGTATTCCAGACACATGTACCACCTTGTGCATCTGGCTTAATGTGGGTTCCTGGGGAGCTGAACCTGGGTCCTTTGGCTTTGAAGGCAAGCACCTTAACTGCTAAGCCATCTCTCCATCCCAACATTCTATTTTTTTTGTTTGTTTGTTTTGTTTTTCGAGGTAGGGTCTAACTCTGGTCCAGGCTGACCTGGAATTAACTCTGTAGTCTCAAGGGGGCCTTGAACTCATGGCGATCCTCCTACCTCTGCCTCCCGAGTGCTGGGATTAAAGGCCCAACATTCTATTTTTTTAAAGTTATTTATTTAATTGTGGGAGAGAGAGAGAAAGAGGCCAACACAGAGAAAGCGATCATGGGCACGCCAGGGCCTCCTGCCGCTGCAAACGAACTCCAGACATGTGTGCCACCTTGTGCATCTGGCTTTACGTGAGTGATGAGGAATTAAACCTGGACCGTTAGGCTTTGCAAGCAAGTGCCTCCAGCCATCGAGGCAGCTCTCCAGCCCCTAACATTCTATTTTTAAAAGAATATAACTGAGATAAATATAATATGTAGATTAGAATGAAGATAACATCAAATACCAAGATATATTTTTCTTTCTTTCTTTTTTTTTTTTTTCAAGGTAGGGTCTCACTCTAGCCCAGGCTGACTTGGAATTCACTATGTAATCTCAGGGTGGCCTCGATCTCATGGCGATCTTCCTACCTCTGCCTCCTGAGTGCTGGGATTAAAGGCGTGCCCCACCACGCCGGGCTTCGAGATATATTTTCAATTGTGTCTAGACGTTCCTGGGAGTTGTTAGCCTTACCTAGTTCTGAAAACATACTAACAGGTAGAAAACATAAATCAATACCAAAAGGTTAGGCTAGAGAAACAGAAGACCGATCCAGATTATTTATATTAGTGGAAATGTAGGGTCTTCGTTGGAAGAAGGATGGCTGTTCTTTCCAGAAGCAAGAATGCTAGGTCATACCGTTTTGGGTCCAAGATTCCCAACGTGTGGAGCACAGAGCACCTTTCATCAGGGAATCAATGCTGTAGAGAAAACAGAACTCTGAAATCTGACCAGCCTGGGCTCCTACCCAAGTTGCCCCCCGCTGCTTTTATAAGACCTTATATAGGTCTTAGGCTCACTGGTCCCCTGTGTTCTCATGTGGAAACTGGAGATAGCTGTGTTGACCTAGTTAAGTTCAGTTACATAACATCTGCCTCCTTCCTATATAGCATGGCGGGGGGGAGGCATGAGTAAATGGAGGTTCTCCTTGTGATGAAGTGTCCTGTGCTCTTTTGAGCATTGCCAGGAAGTCAGTGGCAAGGACTGTGACAACTGTCTGCTTTTTTTTTTTTTTTTCCGGAGGTAGGGTCTCACTCTAATCCAGGCTGACCTGGAATTCACTCTGTATTCTCAGGGTGGCCTCGAACTCGTGGCGATCCTCCTACCTCTGCCTCCCGAGTGCTGGGATTAAAGGCGTGCGCCACCACGCCCGGATGTCTGCTTCTTAACACGAGTGAGCCGCAGAGCAAAGCAGCTGAAAAAGCTAACATGGTCAGGTCCTGTGAATAGAAAACACAGGGTCTGGAGTGTGATCACTGAGCGTTCTGTGTCAGCGCTTGGAAAAGCTCATCTAGCACAGGAACCCCTCCAAAGAGGGCTGGGGAGATGGCTCAGTGGTTAAAGGTGCTTGTTTGCAAGGCCCATCAGTTTGGGTTTGATTCCCCGGTATCCACACAAAAGCCAGATGCACAAAGTGCTACATACATTAGGAGTTTGCTTACAGCAGCAAGAGTCCCTGGCATGCCCATCCTCTCTCTTTCTCTGCTCACAAGTAAATAAAAATATTACAAAAGAGAAGAGACCAGGGAATCTAATGAGTATCTTATTTGGACAATGACCGAAGGACCTGGGGGACTTAGTCTAGCAAAGAGGAATCTAAAAGCAAATATTCAAGGGTTTCAGGCAGAAGTCAGCGAGATATAAGTCTCTGACGCTGCATAACAGAGCCACCAGAGCTGCCGCCTATCTCTGTATCTAAAGGGCTCTTGGTTCAGTGGTTCTCTTCCAGGGGACATGGGCTGCTCTGAGGTGGTCAGCATCTGGTCACTACAGGCCACCAGGCAGAAGCAGGAGTTGTCTGCCATACCTTCCTTGATTCCTGATCAAAGCCCAACAGGTTGTCAGCACCCTATCTAGTTACTGTTCACTCCAACATTAAAGTATGTTAAAATGGAAGCCGGGCGTGGTGGCGCACGCCTTTAATCCCGCCAGGATGGCCGTGAGTTCGAGGCCACCCCTGAGACTCCAGAGTGAATTCCAGGCCAGCCTGGTCCAGAGTGAGACCCTACCTCGAAAAACCAAGAAAAATAAATAAACCAATAAAAATGAAGTATGTTAAAATGTAAACTCTGAAAGGAGTTAAGACCACTGCTTAGCAAAACCCTTCTGTATTTATTCTCTCCCCTCTTTATTCTGAACTTCAGAGCATGCTTGGGCAGACATGCAGCGGGATCCCCTATGAGAGGGAAACTGAGTCGAGGCTGGTGTTGAGCCGTGTGCAACCCGTGAATGTCGCGTCAGCCATTTCACTTCCAGCCCCAGAACGCCACAGCGCTGCGACCCAGGGCAGAAACAATGTCCCCTTTTTTCAGCGCTGGGACCCTGGGGCGGACTCGAGGACCCCGTGGGTCTGACTTTGTTTGGCCATCAGAAGTGGACATTTGAAACATGTCAGCAGTTTCAGAGGAGCGCTCAATGACATTTTAGTCTGGGGGAAAAAAAAAAAAAATTATAAACAACTCCACTCCCACCACCGGCCGGCCGTGCCACCTCCAGAGGAATGCACAGGGGGTGGACCTGCAGGAGCCCTGATAAGGAGGGTAGCTTTCCAGAGCTCCGCCAGGCCAGTCTGACAGCTGGGATTATTTTTAATGCTCCCCGAGATGCGCGCACACACACACACACACACACACACACACACACACACAGGGCACAGATCTGCTTTGCTGGGTGACTTCTCCTAAGTGCTACGGGTGAGGGATAAAGGAGTCACGACCCTCCCTTCCACCAGAAGCACCCGACGCTCCTGGCCGCCAGGCGCTTGGAGACTTGTCTCCATCTTTCTCATTTAACAGCTGAGGGAAGCGGGAGGGGAGCCTCCAAGAGGTTACTTAGGGGTCATCGATAATTTAGGCTTAGGATCCATGGTTTTGAATCTCAAGACTGGAATGCCAGAAGAAAAGAAAAAAGAAAAAGAAAAAAAAAATACAACTATACTAAACATTAGCAAAACATCCTTCTGGGTAAAGTCACTGGTGGCCAGCTCACCTCATAGGGAGGAAGGAACACGGTGCCCCAGTGCACCCCGTTTTCTGGCCACTGAAACAAAGACCAGTGGGTCATGGAAGTCCCACCCTTAGCATGGAATGCAGGCGGCCTGGTCATGCCTATGATGCCAAGCAGGCTAAGCTGCCTAGATTGGCCCCTGCCTACAAGAGGTAGAGCTGGCCAGGCCATGTCCAGTCCCCCACTGGGGGTTCTTAGGCCATCTGAAATTAGGAAGAGGCCCATGGCCAAATAAACAAGCCACCTCCTACGTTTTCTCAGCCACGCACCCTTGCAGCCTGGCTCATTTCCTGAGATGGTCACTGCATCATCCAATGGAGCGATCCGATGGGTTCAAAGGGCATCAAAGGAAATCTCTTCCACCCCAGCTGATGTCACTGGAAGCCACTGGACCACCGAGTCACGGGTGACGGCGGAAAAGCCGCTCTGCACAGACACAGCCCCCATTCTCTCTCTTCCTTGACCTGCTCACTGCCTGCCTTGTTTACCCAGACAGGGTCTTCATTTACCCAGCTTCCCAGCACCAGCGCGAATGGCTCAATGGGGTTTTTTTGGGTGGCGCTCCGCTGAGGATGCGGCGGGATGGGCGCCCCGATCCGCTGGGTCACAGAACAGTCTGTCCTTTCAAGGCACCGTGGGGGGGGGGGGTGAGTGCCAGCTCTGTGAGCGGGCACGCAGGGCATCCTCTCTGTCTGAGCCAGGGCCCGGTCCCAAGTCCCCCCACCCCCCCGTAGCCATGGTTACGGCTGGATGGGGGTGGGAGAAGCCTGTGAGAGGCCTTTGTCCCTGGAGACTCTGAGGATGGAGGGGACTGGGCAGCTGGGTTCTGGGCCGGCCAAGGAGGGGGGAAAGGAGTCAAAAGGGGAAACCTGAGCTCTCTGCACGCCCACAGGGACAGGGCAGAGCCAGGTTCGAGCCCATCACGCTGAGCATCCCACGTCTTCTAGCGACCCCCCAATACTGCCCTCCCCCGCTCGCAGGCTGCAAGGACTCTGCACACAAGGCTTTGTGCGGCAGCAGCGCCCGGCTCTGGCCTTGCCATGGGCGACCCGGTGCAGGCTGGTTGATCTGTGGCTCAGGGTGAGCAGCAGAGAAAAATCAGCATCTGCCGCCAGGATCTAAAAGGCAGGGAGGTCCACTCCCCTCCACAGAGTGCCTCCTGGTGAGGTGTCCATGCTGTACTCAAGGATCCCCAAACTGTGCCCATGAAAGCAACCCCAATAAAACTCAGTGGGGGCCCCAGCATGGTGGCGCACGCCTTTAATCCCAGCACTCGGGAGGCAGAGAGAGGAGGATCACCGTGAGTTCGAGGCCACCCTGAGAGGACAGAGTGAGTTCCAGGTCAGCCTGGGCTAGAGCGAGACCCTACCTCGAAAATCCAAAAAAAAAAAAAAAAAAAAAAAAAAAGAAAGAAAGAAAAAAGAAAAAACAGGGGCTGGAGAGATGGCTTAGCGGTTAAGTGCTTGCCTGTGAAGCCTAAGGACCCCGGTTCGAGGCTCAACTCCCGAGGACCCACGTTAGCCAGATGCACAAGGGGGCGCACGCGTGGAGTTCGTTTGCAGTGGCTGGAGCATGCCCATTCTCCCTCTCTCTCTCTATCTGCCTCTTTCTCTCTATGCCTGTTGCTCTCAAATAAATAAATAAAAATAAACAAAAAAATTAATAAAAAATGTGTGTCACCTCACCTGACCCTAATCTGTCCATTTAGAAAAGAAAGAAAGAAAGAAAAAGATTTATTTTTATTAGAGACCAGGGTTGGGGGGGGGGAGCAGAATGAGAATGGGCGCTCCAGGGCCTCTAGCCACTGCAAACAAACTCCAGACACATGCCCTACCATGAGCATGTCGCTTATGCGGGGCCTGGAGAATCGAACCTGGGCCCTTAGGCTTTGCAGGCACGTGCCTTAGCCGCTAAGCCATTAGCCCAGCCCTGAACTCACTCTTTCTAAAGTCCCTCCCCAGTGACCAGATCCTGCCCTCATTTCCTCTCCAATGGAACAGTAGCAAGATGGAATCTCTTGACTTCTCGTACTCCCCGCCCCAGGGTTAAGACACTACCAACTAGATGCGCATCCAGTTCAGTTTATTCATCCATTCTGTTCCAGAAACTGCTCCTGGCCTGAAAGCACCGCACACAAAACCCAATTACTGGTGACAAGCTCACAAAAAGAAGACCCCAGCAGGGAGAAGTGTGTGTGAGGCCCGGAGCAAAGAGAAAGAAGTTGTTGTCGCTTGATGGGGGTGGAGAAGTCCCCTGAGATGTTATTTCAATAGCAGCAGCCCCATTAGCAGGTGATGGTGTGTGTGGGGGGGTGTTATATCTCAGCACATTACCAGACAGAGGGGACAGCAGACACCCAGCCTCAGCCATGTTCTGAAGCCCTGCCAAGTGTTCAGCGTCACGTGTGACAAAAGGGACTGAAGCCCTCGCCTCTGAACACCGGGACCTTGAAGAGTAAAGAACACATCTGCACCCAAAACAATGGGCAGCCCACTGCCAAGGGCTAAATCGGGCAGATCGGATCTCCGACAAGTGTCTCCCCTGCACTTACGCTGGGCCAGCCATTGTCCTAAGAAACCCTCCTGCCATGTCCCCCCCTCTAAGGGCTCCCCGTGTCCCACCTCCCTGGCTAGAAGGCTCTTCTCATACGTCTGCAGTAGATCCTAGGCACCCTCAGGGGGCCACCCAGACAGGTCCTCTGTGAAGAGCTGCCTGACCACACAACACCCACGGGTTCTGGTTGTGGCACCCAGAGCTGAGTTTCAACACCACCCACAGGCGATCAGATCTGCATCGAGGCCACTCGGTCTTTAGGAGTGTGGCTGCTCCCCGGTAGGCCCAGGGAAGCTTTTCAAAAATCCCCAGGCCTCGGCTCCACCTCTGGAGGGAGTCCAGTTTGATCCGTCTGGCTGAGAGCTGAGTATCAATCACGACTTCTTAATTTTAGTGTTTCAAAACTTCCCCAGTGATTCCAACACGCAGGCAGTCTGAGAATGACTGGTTACTCTTTCATTTCCCTCCAGTTCTCCACCCCCCCCCCCAATCACTTCGTCCTAGCTGTCAATCAGCCTGTCTCAAAGCCAAATCATCTATTCCAACCACCCCCAGTTGGAGTCTTAGGCACAGGGCCCTGGGAGAACGCACAATGGCAGCAGGGGCAAAAGGAGATGAATGGATTAGCAGGCTTACGGTCTTACACAAGCAATTTTAAGCATCTTCCCTCTAACGGGGAAACATAGTATCTTTCCAGTCTTCCTCAGGAGTCACAGGGAAGGTGAACATATATGAAAGTAGTTTTACTTTGTAGATAGTATGGCATTCATAGGCACCAAGGCTTGGATGGCCTCCTGTCTAGTCCTAGGACACTTGCCCTAAACTTAAAAATCTTCCCTTTCCCGGGCTGGTGAGATGGCTTAGCGGTTAAGCGCTTGCCTGTGAAGCCTAAGGACCCCGGTTCGAGGCTCGATTCCCCAGGACCCACGTTAGCCAGATGCACAAGGGGGCGCACGCGTCTGGAGTTCGTTTGCAGTGGCTGGAGGCCCTGGCGTGCCCATTCCCTTTCTCTCTCCCTCCCTCTCTCTCTCTCTCTCTCTCTCTCTCTCTCTCTCTCTCTCTCTCTCTGCCTTTCTCTCTGTGTCTGTCACTCTCAAATAAATAATAAAATAAATAAATAAATAAAAATCTTCCCTTTCCCTACTTCCCAAATCTAAATAAGAATTGTAAACAAATTTTATCTCAGCACCCAAAAGGGTGCATATTGTGGTGGTTACCTTGCTTGCTGGGATGAAACTCCCAACCAAAAGCAGCTGACAGGAGAGGTTTTATTTTTATTAATGAATTAATTATTATTATTATATACAGATATTTTTTGGTTTTTCATGGTAGGGTCTCACTCTAGCCCAGGCTGACCCGAATTCACTATGGAGTCTCAGGGTGGCCTCGAACTCACGGCGATCCTCCTACCTCTGCCTCCCGAGTGCTGGGATTAAAGGCGTGCGCCACCACGCCCGGCTGAGAGGTTTTGTTTTGGCTTACAGTCTCGAGGGAAAGCTTCAGGATGGAGGGGAAAACATGGGAGGGCAGAGACGGGACATCACCTCTGCCACAGCAGGTAGAAAGCAACAGACAGTGAGTCAGAGTCTAGCAAGGGCAGCGGACCATAGGACCGCACAGCCTCCCCCAAGCAACACACCTCCTCCAGCAAACCTTCACCTCCCGAACAGCCATCAGCTGGGGCCTAGGCACTCAAAGCACATGATTTTATGGGGGATATCTGATTCAGACCACCATGGTCTCTGCATGGATAGGTGCAATTTAACAATCACTGTTTGTACCACCTATTCACCATTAGATGCAAGTAATTCTGTGATTTGAAGATGGTTGAAGTTAACACTATGAGAGCATTCAATAGATATTAATCCATGAGGTCCAGTTTACTATGGAACCACAGAAGTCCACACTCTTCCAGTATTGAAATGAGGAGTATTACATGTTGATAATTCATGCGACCTAATGTTCACCTTTCCTCTCTGTCCCAGTCTGGCCTTAAACTCTATGTAGCTGAGGACGACTTTAAACCACCGATTCCCTGCCACCACCTCCCAAGTGCTGGGATTATAAATGTCAACAGCATGCCTGTTGTGTGCAGTGTTAGGGATTGAACCCAGGCCTGGTGTATTCTAAGCAAGCACTCTTACAGATCCGACTTTTTACCTTTTAAGGTAAAGGACAGCATCTTCATTTAGCTGTTCTACTGATTTGGAAACTGGAAGGCCGCAAGATTGGCTTATTCAAGGCAGGTTCTCTGTTTTACCAAATAGGCCAACAGGAGTCACCTCTCAGAGCTGGGGAAGTAAGTCACTGGTGCAGTACTTGCCCAGCATGGTGAGGCCCCGGGTTCCACCTCCAGTACTTGGGGAGATGCGTGTCAGCTCTCAATGCTAAATACCAGGAGTTAGGAATAGACATAACTGTGCCACCCTAATCTAGTCCAGGGCTTCTTGAACTTTTCTCTCACTCACAATCCCTTCCACCTGAGAAATTTTTACACTACCTCAAGTTTGCAGGTATATAAACGAGGCATACAAATCATCTACTGATAAGTTAGTAAATTAAAAATCAGGGCTGGAGAGGATGGCTTAGTGGTTAAGGCATTTGCCTGCAAAGCCAAAGGACCCCGGTTCAATTCTCCAGGTCCCACGTAAGGCAGATGCACAAGGGGGCACACACGTCTGGAGTTCATTTGCAGTGGCTGGAGGCCCTGGCATGCCCATTCTCTCTCTCTCTCTCTCAATAAATAAATAAAATATATTTTAAAAATATTTTTAAAAATAAATTAAAAATCAGAGTCAGGCTAGGCATGGTGGAGCACACCTTTAATCCCAGCACTCAAAGGAGGCAAAGGTAGGAGGATTGTTGTGAGTTCAAGGTCAGCCTGGGACTACAGAATAAGTAACAGGTCAGCCTAAGCTAGAGTTAGACCCTACCTTGAAAAAAAAAATTCTTTGTCATACAAGTGTGTGTGTGTGTGTGTGTGTGTGTGTGTGTGTGTGTGTGTGTATGGAGGGCAGAGCTTGAAATTGGGTGTTGTTCTCAATCACTCTCCACCGTATTTTTAGAGAGAGAAGAAAGAGACACAGAGAGAATTGGTGCGCCTGGGCCTCAGCCATTGCAATCAACTCCAGATTCTTGCGCCACCTAGTGGGCATGTGTGACCTTGCACTTGCCTCACCTTTGTGCATCAGGCTTACATGAGATCTGGAGTGAAAGGTCCTTAGGCTTTGCAGGCAAGCGCCTCAACTTCTAAGCCCTCTCTACAGCTCGCTCTCCACCTTATTTACTGCGACAGGATCTCTCACTGAACTCAGAGCACATTGATTCAGTTAATGTAATCAGCAGCTTATCCTGAGGATTGGCCTCTCTCTACCTCCTGAGCACTGGGACTACAGGCCTACACTACTGTGTCTGCCTTTTACACAGGTGACTAGATCTGAACTCAGGTCCTCATACTGGCATAGCAAGTACTTTACCCACTGAGCCATCGGCCCAGCCCTTAGGTACAAATAATGTTACCATTTATTTCAGAAAGCAAATGTGCATATGAATGAGATGCTTATACTCCTTTTTTATTTTTTATTTTTATTTACTTATTTGAGAGTGACAGACAGAGAGAAAGAAGCAGACAGAGAGAGAGACAGAGAAAATGGGTGTGCCAGGGCTTCCAGCCACTGCAAACGAACTCCAGACGCGTGCGCCCCCTTGTGCATCTGGCTAACGTGGGTCCTGGGGAACTGAGCCTTGAACCGGGGTCCTTAAGCTTCACAGGCAAGAGCTCAACCACTAAACCAGCTCTCTAGCCCACTCCTTTATTTTTTACATAAAGAATTGAATCCTGCTCTGGAGAGATGACTAAGCAGTTAAAGGTACTTGTCTGAGTGCTGGAATTGAAATTCCCTGGTATCCACATAAAGCCCCATGCACAAAATGGAGGATGTGTCTGGAGTTCATTTGCCAGTTCATTCCACACCCAAACCCACGCTCTCTGTCTCTCTCACACACACAAAAATAAATAAAAAAATGTTTTTTACAAAGCCAGCATGGTCCCAGCACTCAGGAGGCAGAGGCAGGAGGATCACTGTGAGTTAGAGGCCGGCCTGTGACTACAGAGTGAATTGCTGGTCAGCCTGGGCTAGAGCAAGAATTTACCAAGAAAAACAAACCAACAAAAGAAAGTTAAGGTAAGAATTGAATCTTGTTGCAAAAGGTAATATGCTCCATTTTTAAATTTTGGTATATGGCATTTTCTAACTTAGGAAGCCACAGTGTTCTTGGCCCATCATGACATTATAAGTTCTGTGCTTCCAAATCACTTTGTTTTTTAAAACTATCTTGGTATTCTTATAGCCTGCCTTTGATTTGATCCTTTATTCTTTTCGTTTGCCAAGTGCGCGAGATTACCTACATTTGTTTTTTAATTTATTTTTTTTTAAAAAATTTATTTATTTATTTATTTGAGAGCAACAGACACAGAGAGAAAGACAGAGGAAGAGAGAGAGAGAATGGGCGCGCCAGGGCTTCCAGCCTCTGCAAACAAACTCCAGACGCGTGCGCCCCCTTGTGCTAAGGTGGGACCTGGGGAACCGAGCCTCGAACCGGGGTCCTTAGGCTTCCCAGGCAAGTGCTTAACTGCTAAGCCATCTCTCCAGCCCAGATTACCTACCTTTTTAGCCTCTTATCTTGGCACTAACCATTCCTACTTGGTGGCCATGTACTTGGGAAAGGCCGCATGATCTCTGGCTCCACTCATGTCTAAGATAATGATCTGCTTCCTGTGCTTGCACCCCACACACTTCCCATCTCCCCTTTTCTGCAGCACATCTCTCCTTAGTTGATGAGATTGTGTCTGTCTCCCTGTCCTGAATGGTCTGTCGCTGTCTGCCTTTAAAATCCTTTCCCTTCCTCTTTAAATAACGATGGGGCTAAGTTATACCCAAAGCTCACACCCTACCGAATATTTCCTCAGTACTTTACCGAAAACACCAAACAAAATTGCCATTTTAAAAGAGGTGTATTTTTTTTTTTTTCTTTTTGAATGTAAGCTCCTCACAAGCAGGGACAATGTTTTCTGTATATTCTGTTGTGCCTAGTACGCTGCAAATGCTCAATAAATACTGATGACGGGGAAAAAAAAAAAAAAAGAATTGAATCTTGGCTATCTGTCAACACAGAACATAGAGCAGCTTCAACAATTTCTGGAGTTGACTGGTACTTTGATTTTATGATCACCAATACTGAGAGTGTCTTTCACATAAACATTTGCACAAACTGGCAGAAGTACATCTAGAGCCATTCAGAAATTGTGTCCTAACCTCGAGTCAAAATTCACAATTCTGTATGAAACTCAGGTCAGCAACTCAAGCAGCAATTTTTTTTTTTTTTTTTTTTTTTGAGGTAGGGTCTCACTCGGGTCCAGGCTGACCTGGAATTAACTCTGTAGTCTCAGGGTGGCCTTGAACTCACTGCGATCCTCCTACCTCTGCCTCCCGAGTGCTGGGATTAAAGGCGTGCGCCACCACGCCCGTCAGCAATTTTTGTTTTATTCATTATTTATTTATTTATTTTTGAGTAGGGGGTGGGGAGAGAATGGGCATGCCAAGGCCTCTTGCCCCTGCAAAGGAACTCCAGATGCATGCACCCCTTTGTGGGTTTGGGGGAATTGAAAAAACAAGTGGTTTTAAGCACGGAACCGTCTCCCCAGCTCCTCAAATTAGCGATTTTAAAATGGAAGCATTCTGTTACAACACAGCCCAGAACTCTACCAATTTGATAGATGTATGCTGGGGAATGACGGTAGGAAAATATTAAGTCTGTTTCCCATAATGAAAGCATCATGTTTCTTTAAGAGCAGAAAACTTGGATGTCTTTTTTGTTATTTTTTTTAATTTTTTTTATTTTTTAAATTTTTTATTTATTTATTTGAGAGCGACAGACACAGAGAGAAAGACAGATAGAGGAAGACAGAGAGAATGGGCGCGCCAGGGCTTCCAGCCTCTGCAAACAAACTCCAGACGCGTGTGCCCCTTGTGCATCTGGCTAACGTGGGACCTGGGGAACCGAGCCTCGAACCGGGGTCCTTAGGCTTCACAGGCAAGCGCTTAACCGCTAAGCCATCTCTCCAGCCCAAAACTTGGATGTTTAGTAAAAACAGTGCGCTTCATAACATACAATAGTCTCAAATCTGAGCCAAGGTGTTTCGGGCAGTGTTTGCTGATACTGAAACATGTAAAGGCATTGTCAGCATAAAGGGAGCCTGTTGCGTTTGCAGAACCAAGGTTGTAGTAAAATCATATGATGTAACATGGGCAAGGGCTGCCTTGAAAACCTCATTACATATTTGATTTTTGAATTAAGTTTTGGTTGTTTCTTGTTTAGAAACCTTTTACGATTGCCAAAGGTTTTCTTACCCTATACTCACTTATGCAACCCCGGTTTAAGAAGCTATGATTAGACCAAGGAATTGAGAAAGTATAGAAAGGTTCCTCTGCCCACATATATTTTTCCCTCACATCTAAAAATTCTTTGAGATTCTCATTCTGGCAGGTTTAACTTTTTTTTTTTTTTTTAAACAGATACAAATACTCCTGGGAGGGTCAACAAAAGGGCATCAGAACGTCAATGTGAACCAGATGTTGAAGGGAGCAATTGTACTCAAGCTTCTTGGATTCCACTGAAGTTTAAAGGATTTAGGGGATCCATACATGATTACTCATTTTTATTTTTTTGAACAAACACATCAACTGACAACAAGGGCAACTATCACAGAATAGAGAGTTCAAAATAAAGCTATGAGAAACATAGGCTCGGCATAAAAAAAATTGTGGGATTGGAGAGATGGCTCAGTGGTTAGAGGAACTTGCTTGTAAAGCCTAACAGTCTGGGTTTGATTCCCTAGTACCCACATAAAAGCAGATGCACAAAATGGTGCATACATCTGAAATTATTTTGAAGTGTCAGGAAGCCCTGGTACACCCATGCCTTCTCTCTCTCTCAACAACAACAACAACAACAACAACAACAAAAAAACAGAAAGAAATGCCAGATATGGTAGCACATGCCTTTAATCCCAGCACTCGGGAGGTAAAGGTAGGAGGATCACTGTGAGTTCGAGGCCACCCTGAGACTACACAGTGAATTCCAGGTCAGCCTGAGCTAGAGTGAAACTCTACCTTGACCCCCCCCCCAATATAGATAGTAACCTTAAAATTGTGAATGATATATCAATATAAACGTGTCACGTGACCCTAGCTTCCCTATGGGTCTGCATTTTGTAAGCCAGTATTCCAGAAGGTGTTTGAATTGAGTTGAAAAATGTCTGGTGTCCTGGGATTTGAAGCATAGGCTACAGTGGAGGTAACAGGCTAAAAGCAGGAAGAAAGAAAGAGAGAGAGAGAAGGAAGAAGAAAGAAGAAAGAGAGAAGAGAGAGAGGGAGTGGGAGAGAAGGGAGGACAGAGGAAGGAAGAAAGAGAAGAGAGGAAGGTACAACAGCAGTAATTCTGCCTAGGATTACCTCCGGAAACCCAGTGCTGGATGTGGGATGAAAGGGGACTTCATGTCCCTTGGTTGTGCAAAGATGGTAAGAGCCTCACCTATGGATGCTCAAAAAGGAGAAACCTCAATGACAGTGTCCTTATGTTAACTTTTTTCTCTTTCTCTTTCTTTCTTTCTTTTTTTTTTTTGTTTGTTTGTTTTGTTTTGTTTTTTTTGGTTTTTCGAGGTGGAGTCTCACTCTAGCCCAGGCTGACCTGGAATTCACTATGGAGTCTCAGGGTGGCCTTGAACTCACGGCGATCCTCCTACCTCTGCCTCCCGAGTGCTGGGATTCAAGGTGTGCGCCACCATGCCCGGCTATATCTCACTTTTCTTCAGGACTCTCTACTCATTACCAAACGGGAAGAAACGCAGCCTCTGCGCTGTGACCATAAACTACAAAAACAACCTGGGTTCAGGGAGGTGAACCAGAAATCTTTCTGAAAAGAACCCGAAGCTCTGAAGATCCATCCCAAGCCATGCAGGGCCTGGCCCAGCCGCAGCTCCCAAGGCCACACCGTCGCTGTTCCTTTAAGCCTCCTTTTTGCTATTCAAAGTACGTCCTATGAGGCAAATTAAATTTTTTAAAGTTTTATGAGAGAGAGCTAGACAATGAGCATGCCAGGGCTTTCAGCTGCTGCAAACAAACTCCAGATGCATGTGCCACCTTGTGCATCTAGCTTAAATGGGTCGTGGGAAATTGAACCTGGGTCCTTTGGCTTTGCAGGCAAGCGCCTTAACTGCTCAGCCATCTCTCCAGCCCTAATTCTTTTTTTAAATTGTTCTTTATGTCATGATGTACCCTCTTCTCTCTCTCTCTCTTTCTTTTCTTTCAGCAGACAGTGTTTCCCCTCTTCCTGTATATGGTAAACATCGTGCCTGGCCTGCTTTTTGGCCCTTGGCCTGAAAGGCCTCTGGGCACCCAGAGTTGCTGGGTGGCGGACAGGCAAGCCCCGGACTGGGGTTTCCCCACCCACGGGTCGCGTGCGGCTCCCAGGTGACTTTGTACATCCAGACTAGAGGCCAAGAAGGGAGCTCCAGGGAAGCCACCTGCCCATCACAGGTCACCTTGTCCTCTGTGAGGAGATGGCAAAACTAAAGGGGCAGGTGAGAAGTAGGCCAGCAGGAGTGGCGGCCCCAAGCTCACCTACCTGGCAAAGCAAGTTCATTAACAAAGTCTTGGATCGAAAAATCAGGCCAAGCAAGGCACAGCCCAGCAATCGTCACTGTGGGTCAGGCGCTTTTAATTGCAATCTCCATTTCATCTTAGATAAATGCTATTACCCCATTGTCAAGGCAGGGGAAGTCCAAATTCCGGTCTCTGGGGCCAGCTCCCCTCTGTGCGGGCGTGCTTATCTACATCAGTAACACCCCACCCCACTTTGGTCTCATGCGAAGGGTTCTCTCACCCATAACCAAGAAAGTCCTGACTTGTTACACCTTTTAATCCAGTAATTTTGTTTTTGGCAACCGATTCTAAAGAAACATTACAAAAAAAGAGCCATCATGCCTCCTAAATGGTCACTGTGGTTGTATTTATAATATTAAAACAATTGCAAATAAAAATACCTAATAAAAGGGCTGGAGGGATGGCTTAGCGGTTAAGGCGTTTGCCTGCAAAGCCAAAGGACCCAGGTTCTATTCCCCAGGACCCATGTTAGCCAGATGCACAAGGGGGTGCATGCGTCTGGAGTTTGTTTGCAATGGCTAGGAGCCCTGGAGCGCCCATTCTCTCTCTCTTTCTCCCTCTTTCTCTGTCAAATAAATTAAAAAAATAAAGAAAGAAAGAAAATACCTAATAAAAGGCAAGCAGAAATAAACTGGTACATTTTATATGATAAAATACTATGAAGCTGAAAGTGATGTTTTATGTAGCATTTGATAAAGATTTAAGTCCTTGGGCTGGGGAGATGGCTGAGCAGCTAAAGGTACTTGCTTGCAAAGCCTGACCGCTCAAGTTTGATTCCCAGGTCACCCCATATAGCAAAATGTGCAAAGTGGCGTGTGCATCTGGAGTTCGTTTGCACCAGCAAGGGGCCCTGGCATGCCCATACATTTTCTCCCTTTCGCAAATAAATTTTTAAAAAATTTTTAAAAAGATTTAGGTTATATTGTAAAAAAGAAAGTATACAAAATAATATGCCATGTATTTTTATTAAATAATAAAATCATGAGGGTAATACTTCCTCCTGCCTTCTCATGGGCAGAAACAGTGTGTACTCTCTCCTCTTTCCTTCTCATAATATAGTGACATCTCTCTAAACCTTCAAATACATATAACAACACTAGTTTGAGAATATACATATAACAGTACGAGAAGGAACTCTCCCAAAACATTGCATCTTTGGGTGAGAGAGTTACACCTAACTTTTCTTTCTATGACATGGTTTTTTTTTGTAGGATAAGCATGTATTAAATAAAATATGAAAGTATTGGTTTTAAAAATTCACCAACATGGGCTGGATAGACGGCTTCATGGCTAAGGCGCTTGTCAGCAAAGCCAAAGGACCCAGGTTCGACTCTGCAGGACCTACGTAAAGCCAGATGCACAAGGGGGTGCACACATCTGGAGTTCGTTTGCAGTAGTCAGAGGCCATGGCATGCCCGTTCTCTCTCTCTGCCTCTCTTTCAAATGGATAAGAATAAAATATTTTTAAAAATTCACACACATGGTCAATAGGAAGTCATCGGCTCAAGTTCTACTTGAGCAATTTTTCTATTAACTAAGCAGTTTTCTGTAACTTAAAAGGGGGTAGGTCAATTTTTACATGTTCAAGACTAATGAAAGGGAAGGGCATGCCTCAGGTTCATAACAGACATGGGAAAATATCCGATTTAGAATGCCCACAAAGGAAATGATAAGATCCCAGCAGATTGCTGATTGGCAAACACATACTGATTCATGGGCAGAAGTGATTAAAACCAAACTTTTATTAAGCTGGGCATGGTGGCGCACGCCTTTAATCCCAACACTCGGGAAGCAGAGGTAGGAGGACTGCCATGAGTTTGAGGCCACCCTGTGACTACATAGTGAATTCCAGAGGTCAGCCTGGGACAGAGTGAGACCCTACCTCAAAAAAACAAAACAAAACAAAAAAAATCTTTCAATGGAAAAGGAAAAAAAAAATACATTCACAAACATGGCATAAGAAAGGAGGTAAGTGTGTAGTAGGCAAGGAAACTATTGTTATGAATATTTTGTATTCATCAGACAACTATTTTCTAATCTTAAAACACATTTATCAACGGGCGTGGTGGCGCTCACCTTTAATCCCAGCACTCAGGAGGCAGCCGTAGGAGGATCACTATGAGTTCGAGGCCACCCTGAGACTACATAGCGATTCCAGGTCAGCTTGGGCTAGAGCAAGAATCCTACGTTGGAAAACCAAAAAATAAAATAAAGCATATATTTATCATGTTCACATTTGACCTGAAGTTGCTAACACCAGACTTTATTATTTATTTATTTGAGAATGACAGAGAGAGAGAGAGAGAGAGAGAGGGGGGGGGAGGGAGGGAGAGAGAGAGAGAATGGGTGCATGGGGGCCTCCAGCCACTGCAAACAAACTCCAGATGCATGCGTCCCCTTGTGCATCTGGGTTACGTGTGTCCTGGGCAATCGAGCCTCGAACTTGGGGTCCTTAGGCTTCACAGGCAAGCGCCTAACCACTAAGCCATCTCTCCAGCCTCTAATACCAGACTTTTGTATGTATGTGTGTGTAGAGTGCCTGTGGTATGCTATGTGTGGCGTATATGTGTGCGCACACGCGTGTGCAGACGCCTGCGATGCGGCCAGATGGGAACTTCCGGCGCCCCTCTCTATCCCTCAACCACATGCTTACTTGAGATGGGGTCTCCCCCTTAACCTGGTACTGTTACTACAGGCCAACGACCCCAGTGATCACCTCCCCCTGCTGCGGACTGGGGTGACAGATGCGTGTGGCCAGGTCCACCTTTTCATGGGTTCTGGAGGAAATGGACTCGCTCCAGCAGCCTCAGGCTCTCCCAAGCCCTTCTTGCTTAAGGACCGGGCGCCCTTAACTGCCGAACAATGTCTCCAGTCCTAATAACGGAATTGTGATCTTAACCCAGGCCAGATGATGGTGACGACGTTCCCCTGTGGATGGAAAGGGCCTCTCAGTGAAGTAGCCCCCTTATTCGGGACCCAGCCTTTTTCTACAGGGAAAGCCTTTTTGTCTGCATCCTGCGTATCACCAGACTGGCCTTCTTGGCGGCAGAGGACGCGCACTAATTACTGTTAAGTTTTCCCTTGTTTGACTTCTGTTCCATCTTGTGTGAGGATCCGGGAGAGCGGAGAATACAGCCCTCAAGGGACCTCATGCTACATATAGTGCTTGGTAATTTTTAAATTTTATTTTTATTTATTTGAGAGAGCGAGAGAGAGAGAGAGAGAGAGATTGGGTATTCATCTTGTGCATCTGGCTTACCTGAGTCCTGGGGCATCGAACCTGGGTCCTGTGGCTTTGCAGGCAAGCGCCTTAATCATTAATCTCTCCAGACTTATGTATAGATATATATTTTTTAAATGAAAGAGAGCAAGAACACGCAAATTGGCATGCCTGGGTCTCCAGCCACTGCAATCCAACTCCAGACGCATGTGCCGTCTTGTGAGTACTTGCAAGCTGGCGTCACCTTGTGTGTCTGGCTTACCTGGGACCTGAAGAGTCAAACATGGGTCCTGAACATGGGTACTTTAGCCTTTGCAGGCAATGGCCTTAACAGCTAAGCCATCTCTCCAGCCCTACATACTGGACTTTGAACAACTGATGGTGTGCACATTGTATTAAAGGCCTGGGCTCACAGAAGGCAAAACTCTTGTACTGAAATCTCAGGTTCTCTGGGTGATGGATGGAGCATTTACCAAGTCATTTATAGAGCTGTCTCTTGGGCTCAGAGAACTCTTCACTGGTGGTTCCCATTCCTCTCCTGCAGGGGAGATCCCTTGCTGACCTCAGTCCCCACAATGATTTCATCATATGGTTACGTGTGGGCTTTTCTCCCTCCCTTCTTTCTTCTTTAATTTTGTTTTTGTTTATTTTTATTTAGTTATTTAAGAGGGACAGACAGAGAAAGAAAGAGGCAGAAAGAAAGAGAGAGAATGGGCGCGCCAGGGCTTCCAGCCACTGCAAATGAACTCCAGATGTGCGCGCCACCTTGTGCATCTGGCTTATGTGGGCCCTGGGGAATGGAGCCTCGAACCGGGGTCCTTAGGCTTCACAGGCAAGCGCTTAACTGCTGAGCCATCTCTCCAGCCCTCTTCTTTCTTTTTCTGAGGTAGGTTCTCACTCTAGTCCAGGCTGACCTGGAACTCACTCCGTAGTCCCAGGCTGGCTAAACTCACAGTGACCCTTCTACCTCTGCCTCCCGAGTGCTGGGGTTAAAGGCCATCACACCCAGCTTTTTTTTTTTTTTCTTTTAAAAAAATATTCTGATTTATTTGTGAGACAGAGAAAGAGACAGAAGGACACAGAGAGAAAGTATGGAGGTGCCAGGGCCTCTTGTCACATGAACTCCAGATGCTTGAACCACTTCTTTTTCTTTTCTTTTCTTTTCCTTTCCCTTCCCTTCCCTCCCCTCCCTCCTCTTCCTTCCTTCCTTTCTTTCTTTTTTGTTTGTTTTTTAAGGTAGGGTCTCACTCCAGCCCAGACTGACCGGGAATTCACTATGTAGTCTCAGGCTGGCCTCGAACTCACAGCGATCCTCCTCCCTCTGCCTCCCCAGTGCTGGGATTAAAGGCGTGCGCCACCACACTCATCTTATTTTTAATTTTATTAATTTAACTTATTTATTTAAATGTTTCACAAACCTCAAACTCTTACCATCCTTCTGCCTCAGCCTCCTTGCTATCATTCCTGGTTTATTATTATATATCATAAATTAACGTTGTTTTATTCTTTGGCAGTGCTGAGAATTGAACCCAATGCCTGGAGCATGCAAGTTCTCTACCACTGAGTTACATCCCCAGTCCCACGTTAAGGTGGTTTTGACTTTAAAGAAATAAGAGCGACAGGTCCCATTGTAGAAGAGGTGGCAGGAAAAAAAAGCCAAAGGAAGGGTAGAAGTGACTTCAGCAGAGCCGGAGATGGTTTTGTGGTTAAGGCGCTCGTGCTTGCCCGCAAAGCCTGGAGTTCGTTGGCAGTCTTGCACCATTTTTTGTGCCTGGCTTTACGTGAGTGCTGGAGGATCAAACCTGGCCAACAGGCTTTGCAAGCAAGTGCTTTAACTGCTAAGCCATCTCCCCAGACCTCTTTTTCTTTCTTTTCTTTTTTGACGGTTAGCCCAGGCTGGCCTCGAACTCACTATCTAGCCAAAGATGACTCTGAACCTCTGATCCTCCTGCCTTTCCCTCCTGAGTGCTGAGATTGCAGGCACGTGCCGTGACGCCTGGTATTATGCAGAGCTGAAGATGGAGCCAAGGGCTCGGCACACGCCAGGCAAGGATGCTACCAACTGAGCTGCATTTCCAACAATGTCTGTGTTTGTCTCCCTCCCCATTCTCTCCCTTCCTCCTCTCTCTCCTTTCCTCTGCACTTCCCTTTATTCCCTCCCTCCTCCTCCTCTTCTTCTTCTTCTTGGCTTTTCAAGGTAGGGTCTCACTCTAGCTCAAGCTGACCTGGAATTCACTATGTAGTCTCAGGGTGGCCTTGAACTCACAGCGATCCTCCTACCTCTGCCGCCCAAGTGCTGGGATTAAAGGCGTGTGCCACCACGCCCATCTCTTCCTTTCCTTCCTCTTTAAAAATAGTATTTATTTATGACAGAGAGAGAGAGAAAGAATGGGTGCCAGGATCTCTAGTCACTGCAAACAAACTCCAGACACATGCACCACCTTGTGCATCTGGCTTACGTGTGTCCTGGGGAATCGAACCAGGGTTCGGGGTTTTTTTTAGGCTTTGCAGGCAAAAGCCTTAACCGCAAAGCCATCTCTCTAGGTCCTTTCCTTCTTTTGAATCACTTTCACTCCTCTGTCTACTAAAAGCTCTACTCTTTATTTTTTTTTATTTTACTGGGTGTAAAGAGGGAGGATCCACTAGCTGGGGAGCCCCGGGCTCTCTCCTCATAGTCACCAGCTCTATGCTCCTCCGTCACTGGAAGAGATGACAAGAGACAGCAGGGGCCACCCGTAGCTTTCACACCTTTAAAAAGAAAGGCTACTGGGTTGGAGAGATGGCTTAGTGGTTAAGCGCTTGCCTGTGAAGCCTAAGGACGCCGGTTCGAGGCTCGGTTCCCCAGGTCCCACGTTAGCCAGATGCACAAGGGGGCGCACGTGTCTGGAGTTCGTTTGCAGAGGCTGGAGGCCCTGGCGCGCCCATTCTCCCTCTCTCTATCTGCCTCTTTCTCTCTGTTGCTCTCAAATAAATAAAAATTTAAAAAAAAAAAAAAGGCTACTGGAGCCAGGATGTTTCCACACTAGAAATAGGTTACATTTTCTACTAGTACTTGTGTTAAGTGGGATATGATTTTGTTTTGGTGCCAAGATGGAAGGAGACTGACTGTCTTGGTTGGTATCCAGCATCTCTGTGGAATTTAGAGAAATGTTAAGATGCCCTTATGATGCAAGATGCAGTGATTCTTAAAACTCGCCATCAAAGTCAGAGTTGGCAGTAGAGAAATCATCCTATTTAAAAATGACAATAGGGGCTGGAGGGATGGCTTAATGGTTAAGACGCTTGCTCACAAAGCCAAAGGGCCCAGGTTCGGTTCCCCAGGACCCATGTAAGCCAGATGCACAAGGTGGCGCATGTGTCCGGAGTTCATTTGCAGTGGCTGGAGGCCCTGGAGCGCTCATTCTCTCTCTGTCCCTCTTTTTGTCTATCAAACAAATAAAATATATATTTAAAAATTAGAACAGGCAGGGTTCCTGTTTAGTTTCCCCCAAATCCAAACAACAACGTAAACATCTGTGTGACACTTGAACTCAAAAAATTAAAAATGTTTCTGAGGGCTGGAGAGATGGTCTAGCGGTTAAGTGCTTGCCTGTGAAGCCTAAGGACCCCAGTTCGAGGCTTGATTCCCCAGGACCCATGTAAGCCAGATGCACAAGGGGGCACATGCATCTGGAGTTTGTTTGCAGTGGCTGGAGGCCCTGGTGTGCCCATTCTCTCTCTCTCTATCTATCTGCCTCTTTCTCTGTCTGTCTGTCACTCTCAAATAAATAAATAAAAATGAAAAAAGTGGTTCTGAGCTATCATAAATCAATTAAAAAATAAACAAGTAAACAATAAATGAGTAAATAATCAACCACAACCAGTGCTATAAAGACTCCTTCTTAAAAAGTACGGGATGAAATCCAGAAGAGGCTTTTATTTCATATTGCCCATGCAGAAGATTAATCTTGTGGTCGGCGTCCTGTTCTGACTGGGGAATATGTTTGAGCCCCGCTTTGGAATTCTCTCTAGTCAAACATCTGCTCCACAGTTGTTAATGTTTGTTTGATATTTCCCCCAAAAGAAGGGAGCACAAGAGAAGAAATTTTAACAACTCGTCCCAGGACAGATCGGACCAGCAGGAGCTCATTTTGAAAAGGCATTTTGAGAGCAATCTGACCTGACTCTGAAAAAAAAAAAAATGACCAGGTCATTGGAGCAAGAGATGGGTGTTCATCTAATGCTGGAATGTAGCTTAGCTTGTTTCTACCATTTCTCAAATTCCCCCCACCCCGAAGCACTTACGCACTGATTTATTACTGTATTGTACGTTAGTAAGCCTTCTCTTAGCATTTTTTGAGATTTGAATGTGTAACTCTCTGCAATAAAGGGAAGACTGATCTTCAGCATTCACCAGAGCTCTGCAAGATTCAAAAGTTTCTAGCCATCTTGAAGAGAAAATTCAAGTAAAATATATAACTACAATCTATCATTTATCAATTTCTTTTTTTAATTTTTAATTTTTTTAGAGAGAGAGAGAGAGAGAGAGAACTGGTGCATCAAGGCCTATAGCTACTGAAGTGAAACTCCAGAGGCGTGTGTGACCTTGTTCGTCTGGCTTCTGTAGGAGTTGAACCTGGGTCTTTAGGCTTAGCAGGCAAATGCCTTAACCACTAAGGAGTCCGTCTGGCCTTGGCGCAGTCAGGTTCACATTGCTGGCAGAAAACACCCGACCAAGAGCAGCTCGTGGGAGAAAAGGGTTTGTTTTTGGCTTACAGACTCGACGGCGAAGCTCCATGATGGCAGGAGAAAATGATGGCATGAGCAGAGAGTGGACATCACCTCCTCACCAACATCAGGGGGACAACATCAGCAGGAAAGTGTGCCCAACACTGGCATAGGGAAACTGACTGTAACACCCATAAAAGCCCCCCCCCCCCAACAATACACTGCCTCCAGGAGGCTCAATTGTCAAATTGCACCCAGCTGGGGACTTACATTCAGAACACCTAAGTTCATGGGGGACACCTGAATCAAGCCACCAAAAGCCCCATTTGTAAATTTCTATCAGACAGAGAATGACCTGCCACTTCTCAGGCTAAAAAAAAAAAAAAAAGGATTAAATTAATTAATAAAGGGAAGAAAATATCTCTAGATTGCTAGGACAAAGTTCAGGCTAAGCTAATCGGCATTTGCAGAACAAAACAGCTTCACTTAATTCAAAATCAAACTACTAGGTGACACTTTCAAGGAAGATTAAAGCACGGCTCTTTGGTAAGTAATGCTGTATTCAAAACTGTTCCTTTTCCACAGTGAAGGATTCTAATGGAGATAATACTTAGCACTGTAAGTTCCTGCATTTTTCATCCAGTGAAAAACCACTAAGACCTAGCATCTGAAAACTGTATAAACAGCTGGGTTTAGTTTCAAAGCTCCAAAATGAAAATGAAAGAGGGGAAAACCCTAATCCCTCAGACCATCTGTTCAAAGCACAGTGAAGTTAGAAATGATGGCAGAGCCTTCAGCAGGAAGACAAGGCTTTCTGGTGGACAGGCCCACTGCCCAGAGAACCACTTCAACCCGTCCTCACAACATCTCTGTGAGACCTACCAAGCAAATATTTTAAATTATTTTCATTTTATTTATTTATTTATCTTAAGAAAGAGAGAGAAAGAATGGTTGTGCCACGGCCTCCAGCCACTGCAAATGAACTCCAGATGCATGTGCCACCTTGTACGTCTGGCTTACATGGGTCCTGGGGAATTGAACCTGGGTCTTTAGGCTTCACAGGCAAGCGTCTTAGCTGCTAAGCTGTCTCTCCAGGCCCCAAGCAAATATTTTAATCCTTGTATTATAGATAAAGAAACGAGGTCTAGGCAGGCATCGTGGTGCATGCCTCTGGACATGGAGGAATGAAGAGCAGCAGAAGTCAAGGCTAGCCCAAACCCTTGTCTCAAAATAAGCCAAAATCAAACGCAAGACAAGAAACACACACACACACACACACACACACACACACACACACACACACACACACGGTGGGGGGGAGATGAAATTAAAGGAAAAGAAAGAAAAGAAAGTGAAGTTTCGAGAAGACTTCCTCCACAACCTTCAACAGCAAAGGCGGGACTCCCACCCAGATGACCACTTCAAAAACTAGAAAACTGGACTGGAGAGATGGCTTAGCGGTTAAGCGCTTGCCTGTGAAGCCTAAGGACCCCGGTTCGAGGCTCGGTTCCCCAGGTCCCACGTTAGCCAGATGCACAAGGGGGCGCACGCGTCTGGAGTTCGTTTGCAGAGGCTGGAAGCCCTGGCGCGCCCATTCTCTCTCTCTCCCTCTATCTGTCTTTCTCTCTGTGTCTGTCGCTCTCAAATAAATAAATAAATAAATAATTAAAGAAAAAAAAAAAACCAAACACGTGGACTGCCTGGAAGAGAGGTTCCAGGGGGCTGTGCCCCAGCACTAGGGAACACAGAAGGGGACACTAGGGGCCAGGCAGAATGGGCAGAGGCTGGGCGGGGACAGGAGATGAGAGGCTGGCGGCGAGGGGAGGCGACCCTCCGGCAAAAACATTTTGCTGCTATATTTAAGCAGTAGTGATTTCTTTCAAACTGAAAAAAAAAAAAAAAAAGTATAACATGCTTTGCTCAGATAAATTTCAGCTCAAACCTAAATCAAACAACATTGAAACGCTGAGCTTTCCAGATGTGGATGGAGGGGGGCCCTGGAGCACCCCTGCCTCCACCCCACTGGCCCCTGCTACAGAATAGCCTAGCTCAACCTTACCCTTACTTGTCTTTTTAAAAATTTATTATACTCATTTTTCTTAACTTTTTTGTTGTTGTTGTTTGTTTTTTCGAGGTAGGGTCTCACTCTGGCCCAGGCTGACCTGGAATTCACTGCGTAGTCTCAGGGTGGCCTCGAACTCACAGCAATCCTCCTACCTTTGCCTCCCAAGTGTTGGGATTAAAGGCGTGCACCACCACGTCATCTTACTATTACTACTTTTTTTGTTTTGTTTTGTTTTGTTTTAGTTTTTTGAGATAGGCCTCACTTTAGGCCAGGCTGACCTGGATTTCACTCTGCAGTTCCAAGTTGGCCTGGAACTCACAGCGATCCTCCTACCTCTGCCTTCCCAGTGCTGGGATTAAAGGTGAGTATCACCACACCCAGCTGGTCACCTATCTTTTCAAAAGACATTTTAAATATATATGTGTGTGTGTGTGTATGTATTTTAATATTTTTTATTTATTTATTTATTTGACACAGAGAGAGAAAGAATGGGCGTGCCAGGGCCTCCAGCCACTGCAAACAAACTCTAGACACATGTGCCACCTTGTGCAGCTGGCTAATGTGGGTCCTGGGGAATTGAACCTGGGTTCTTTGGCTTTGTAAGCAAATGCCTTAACTGCTAAGCCATCCCTCCAGCCCTTGAAAAACATTTTTACTTATATATTTACAAGTATATAGAGAGACAGACAGAGAGTGAGAATGGGTGCACCAGGGCCTCTAGCAATTGCAAATGTACTCCAGACGCATGTGCCACCTTGTGTGTCTGGCTTCATGCGGGTACTAGGGAATCAAACCCAGGACATCAGGCTTTGCAAGCAAGCGCCTTTAACTGCTGAGCCACCGCTCTGGTCCCAAGGTTACTTGTCTTTCAGTATCTTTGAAAATGAGCAGATGAGACCAATTTCTAGGGAATAATGCATGGGCTCACAGCAGCTATTGTCACTAAACGCCTTTAACTTAAGCCCACTGCAACTCAGGGATTGCCAAGAGAAGAGGCAGCTGGCCAGAGGGTCCTCTCCTTCCTGGAAACCTGGTTCCCTTCTCCAGAGCAGGGTCAACCCTAAGCAGAACAAGGGGGGTGAAAAATAGGTTTGGCTTCCTGGCCAAATGGCTGAAGTTGGGGGTGCTGGATTGCTATGGGCTGCATTAAGTTGATCCAGTCCTAAAACTGCATCTCTGCATAGAGAAAACTGTCCCCCAAACATTTCCCTTCATATTACGTTGACAATACCATTCATACTTCATACTGCTTTAGCATTTCATGATTTTCAACACACAGTATTTCTGTGCCACTGTCTTGTCAGATACCCCCCCACACACACACCTCCAGAGGACAGCCACCATTAACTCCTCTGACAGATGAGGAAGTTGAGGCTGAGAAATCAGGGCAGAGTCCCGCAAAGTCACATGATTCAATACACAGGGCTTAACCATGCACGTGACTCCCACAGACCTTGCACCTAGTGTGATGGTAAATCTAGGCCACAGATTTGGTGTGACCAGCTCGGCGTCCTTGGGGGACACTGGTGTCCTCATTACACGGCACGTCTAAAAATTACCCAGCTCACCTACTTCACAGAGTTTTGAAGGACAAACGAGATGATGTGGGAGAAGCGCTTTGTCACGTGCTAAGGGTTAGTCATTCCTATCTCCCCTGCCCCGAAAGTTTCTTTATCCTTCTGTTAACTTGAGCCTTATTTTGACAGATCAAATAAAATCCCTCTCCCACCCTCTGCTGGTATGGTGCAAACCTATGAGAAAATGTCAGCAGCTGGCCACTGGCCAGAGCAGCCAGCTAACCCAGCCTTCTGCATCACCTTAAAGCAAAGCACTCCTTCTAGTACAGTCAGAGAGTGGAGGCTTCCCTGCCAACTGTTTCTTTTTTTAAAAAAAATTTTAAATTTTTATTAGCATTTTCCATGATTATAAAAAAATATCCCATGGTAATTCCCTTCCTCCCTCCCCCCCCACTTTCCCCTTTGAAATTCCATTCTCCATCATATTACCTCCCCATCTCAATCATTGTACTTACATATATACCATATCAACCTATTCAGTACCCTCCTCCCTTCCTTTCTCTTCCCTTTATGTCTCCTTTTTAACTTAGTGCCTGCCAACTGTTTCTGAGGGTAGTCTACCCAGACGCTCAAGCAGTGGCCCTAAGGACTACAGGTCAGAGGGACGCTGGAGCTCTATGGAGTCACGGGCCAAGATCTTGTCTTCACCGCAGACTCAGGGCTTGAACTTGGCACATAGATCTCAGGGGATCTTTTCCCTGCAGTTAAGTGTGTGTGCGTGTTCGGGGTGGGGGAGTTGACTTTGTAGAGTCAAATGGAAATTTAATAGTTTTTTTAAATGGGAGTTCAAATTTGGGCTTGGGCTTTTTATAGACAGGGGCCTTCCCCAAGGAGAGTATTGTTAGAGATGACAAAATTGGTTTCATGAAAACAAAATCAAAGTTAAAAAAAAAATCGGCCAGACGTGGTGGTGCATGCCTTTAATCCCAGCACTCGAGAGGCAGAGGTAGGAGGATCTCCGTGAGTTTGAGGCCAGCCTGAGACTACACAGTGAATTCCAGGTCAGCCTGGGCTAGAACAAGACTCTACCTCAAAAAACGAAAAAAAAAAAAAGGACTGATTTAGGGAATAGGTATGTCTGGATAAAATGAAAACAATCTTGTTTTCTTTTTTTGTTGTTGTTGGTTTTTCGAGGTAGGGTCTCACTCTAGCCCAGGCTGACCTGCAATTCACTATGGAGTCTCAGGGTGGCCTCGAACTCACAGCGATCCTCCTACCTCTACCTCCCTAGTGCTGGGATTAAAGGCGTGCGCCACCACGCCCGGCTCAATATTGTTTTTTTTTTAAACTATGAACATTATATATATATATGTTCCTTGTTACAACAACAAAATTTAGACAACACATCAGTATATGCCAAAGAGAAGAGCATCCATCCAGAGACACTGTCATAAATATTTATGAGCCATCTAGATTTCTTGCTATATTTACTCAAAATGGAATTATATCATGTAGGCTATCCTGTAAACTTTTTTACACTTCAAGTGTCTTGGGAATATTTCCATGACATTAAAAATATGTCATCCTTTTAACCAGCTGTGAAAAAGGCTATTTTTCTCAAGTTGTGAGGTTACAAACCTCCCGTTTTATCTAAAGGCACCATCATCTGACCACCCCTCTTGGGGATCCCTGATGCTGGATGGTTCTGGAAGCCCCCCTGACCTAACGAGTCAGGCCAACACCAGCAGGCAGCCAGAACCCCAGCTGCAGCTTCTCAGGCAAATGCCTTCTCTCCAGGGCTCCAAGTTCACCACGAGTTAAACAAGTGGGTGAGATCGAGGTTTTTCTAAGACTGTCAGCTCTGAGAGGCTGGACTAGTTTCTAGTTCGTTTATCTCCGTGTTTGTCTTGGCACAGGATAACTGAGGCACTGTGAAAAGGGGGGGATCCCGTGGGGGAGCCAAGCTGTGCACCTGAGGTGGGCTTGAGGGTCCCAGACAATCTCTGCTGGCAGGGCTGGGGGAGGTGCGGGGGTGCGCAGGCTTGGGGTGCAGAAGGCAGCTCTCCTGCCTCTTCCACAGTGGCAGTGGGGGTGTCTATTGGAGGCCTCAAGCTCACAGCAGAGCAGTGAACACAGCCTTTGGGGAGAGTTAGGGCTTCCTAAACACTGTCTAGCTGTGATACTTGTTTTGTAGGTTTAAAAAAAAATTATTTATTTATTTGGGAGAGAGAGAGAGGGAGACAGGCAGACATATATATAGAGAGAGATAATGAGTACATTAGAGCCCCTTGCCACTGCAAATGAGCTGCAGATGCATGTACCACCTTGTGCATTTGGCTGACATGGGCTCTAAGAATTGAACCTGGCTGGGTCTTCAGGCTTCACAGGCTAACACCTTAACTGCTAAGCTGTCTCTCCAGCCCTGTTTTCTGTTCTGAAAGCTCTCTTGCATATACTATCGATTTTTCAATTCTCTTTTTATTTTATTAGCTATTTACTTACCCTCTTTTAATTTTTTTTTGGCAGGGTCTCCCTATACACATGGCTTTGAACTCTCAATTTTCATTCCTCTGCCTCCCCAGTGTTGAAAATAATGATGTGAGTCACCATGCCTAGCTCAATCCAATTTTTTATCTATTTAATTTAATTTATTTTATTTTTTGGTTTTTCGAGGTAGGGTTTCGCTCTAACCCAGGCTGACCTGAAATTCACTATGTAGTCTCGGGGGGGCCTTGAACTCATGGCGATCCTCCTACCTCTGCCTCCCAAGTGCTGGGATTAAAAGCGTGTGCCATCATGCCCAGCTCAATTTTATTTTATTTTTGAGGTAGGGTCTCGCTGTAGCTCAGGCTAACCTGGAATTCACTCTGTAGTCTTAGGGTGGCCTCGAGCTCATGGTGATCCTCCTACCTCTGCCTCTGGAGAGCTGGGATTAAAGGCGTGCGCCACCAAGCCTGGCTTTTAATCTTTTTGAGAGAGAGAGAGAGAATTGGTGTGCCAGGGCCTCAGCCACTGAAATGGAACGCCAGACGCTTGCGCCACCTAGTGGGCATGTGCAACCTTGTGCTTGCCTCACCTTTGTGGGATCTGGAGAGCTGAACATGGGCCTCAACAAGTAAACCCTCTCTCCAGCCCTCAATACTATTTTTTCAGATGAAAACATTGAGATTCAGACAATGTTCACTTGACTAAGATCAGGTGATGATTAGATGCAAAACAAAGACTCAACCATCCTTCACCAGTAGATTCTCTCATCTCCACAGCTTCCACAGGGGTACATGCAGATACACAGATGCACATATGTGTGCAAAATATTCCTCCACCTCCACCTCATCACCACACAGCCCCGTGGCAGTATGGTCCTTTCCTGGATCCAGCCACTCAGGGAACAAGTGTTTGTAACCATCATGCCAGGCCCTGGCAATCAAGCGGTTGGTTCTTGACCTCATGAAGTTAAGGAGAAGCAAGAGCAAATGGCACCCACAGAAAGGCCGTCTCCCCTTCCTCAGAGGGATGAAGGAAGGCATCCTGGATGAAGAGACTGCCAGGCTGAGAACCACAGGATGACGTGGAGATGGCAAGGCCCAAGAAGGAGTTACAGAGAAAGATGGGAGGCTGGGGAGATGGCTCAGCAGTTGAAAGCATTTGCCTGCAAAATCTGCTGGCATGGGTTCAATTCCCTAGAACCCACGCAAAGCCAAATGAACAAAGTGTTGCATGTGTCTGGAGTTCGTTTGTAGCAGCAAGATGTTCTGAGGCACCCATTTTCTCTCTCTCTCCCTCCTTCTCTCCCTGCCTACATAAAAATAAAAATAGTTTTAAAAAGAATGATGGGCATGGCGCTGGAAAGAAGTGACCAAAGTGCTCAGTACTGCAATATCTCTGTCACACCTTCCAAGGCTCAGGGTCTAATGTGGAAGAGGTGGCGGAAAGAATGTAAGAGCCAAAGGAAGGGTAGGACTCCTTACGATGTGCAATCCCCAGACACAAAGTGGCCTGGATATCCACGACCTCACAGTGCCTGACACTATCTACTCAAGACCGTCATAAGAGGAGGAAAAGATCACGACATCAAAATAAAAGAGAGACTAATTGAGATGGGGAGGGGATATGATGGAGAGTGAAGTTTCAAAGGGGAAAGTGTGTGGTGGGGGAGGGCATTATCATGGGATATTTTTTATAATCATGGAAATTGCTAATAAAAATTTGAAAAAAAAGAATGATGGGGAGAGTGTTCAACACAGAGGAAGGAGTGTGTAAAAAAAAAAAAAAACAAAAACTTGGAGCTGAGAGGATCGTGGCACGTTCGAGGACCCGTGAGAAGCACAGTGTGGCCGGGGCTATGTCCAAGTGGAAGGTCATGTCCACTGCAGCTGCTGAGGAGCTCCGTGAAGTGCTGGTGAGTCTCGTGGGTGTGTATGGGGTCCATGTTTGTCTTAAGCATGATGACGGGAAGCCAGTGGAGGGCTCATTAACCTAGACAGTAAGCTCTTGTGAGCCCATTCTTTTTGTTTGACTACTTTATGAATCTATGGGTTTTGTGATTATTATTATTATTATTTTTTGATTTTTCGAGATAGGGTCTCACGCTAGCTCAGGCTGACCTGGAATTCACTATGGAGTCTCAGGATGGCCTCGAACTCATGGTGATCTTCTTATGTCTGCCTCCTGAATGCTGGGATTAAAGGTGTGCGCCACCATGCCCGGCTGTGATTCTTTTTATTTTTAATTGTTTTGTTCATTTTTATTTATTTATTTGAGAGTGACAGAGAGAGAAAGAGGCAGATAGAGAGAGAAAGAGAATGGGCCGCTAGGGCTTCCAGCCACTGCAAATGAACTCCAGACGCGTGCGCCCCCTTGTGCATCTGGCTAACGTGGGTCCTGGGAAATTGAGCCTCGAACCAGGGTTGTTAGGCTTCACAGGCAAGTACTTAACCGCTAAGCCATCTCTCCAGCTCTGTGATTCTTTTTAAAAATATTATTTACTGGGCTGGAAAGATGGCTTAAGGCACTTGCCAAAGGACCCAGGTTTGATTCCCCAGTATCCATATAAAGCCAGACTCACATGGTGGTGCATGCAGCTGGAGGTCATTTGCAGTAGCTAGAGACCCTGGTGTGCCCATTCTCTTTCTAGCTGCCTCTCTATATATACCTATCTCATTAAATAAATTAAATTAATTAAATAGAGATGGGCATGGTGGCACATGCCTTTAATCTCAGCACTGGGAAGGCAGAGATAGGAGGATTGTCCTGAGTTCAAGGCCACCCTATGACTACATACTGAATTTCATGTCAGTCTGACCTAGTGTGAGACCCTACCTCAAAAAACAAAACAAAATAAATAAAATAATTGAAAAAAAATCGTTTATTTGGGTATGTGGCAGACAGAGAGACACAGAGAAACAGCGGGTGCATCAGGCTCTCTTGCTGCTGCACATGAACTCCACATGCATGTACCATTTTGTGCATGCATAGCTTTACATAGGCACTGGGGAACTAAACTTAAGCCAGCAGGCTTTGCAAGCAAGTGCCTTTAGCCACTGAGCTATTTCCCAGGCCCTGTCGTGTGATTCTATGTTAAGAAACGCCCTGGCTGTCATTTCTGCAGAGACAAACGCGTTCAGCTTTAGAGAAACTTTTCCAGCTGAGGCTGCCCTTCTGTGCCACCTGCTTTTGCCACTTCGCTTAGGTCTCTGTGGTTGGTGCCAGGGTGGTTCAGATAACCACCGTGCTCAAGATACCACGGATACGCCAGCCAGGGTGAGAACCAGGCGGCTTCTAACGATTCTGCTCTCAGCTTCAGCCTTGACCCAGGGCCCTAGACTCCAGCTGACAGACTATCAACTGACCAGACAACATACCCCATGAATCCTGGAAGACAAGCTTAAACTATAATTAGAAGCATGTGGCTAGCAAATTTTAACCCCCATCTTCAGCAAAGGGAAGCAGTATTAATACTTTCATAGAAATTACCAGCACAAATGATGTGCGGTTCATACAACATGTTCAATAAATAATTTACAACAGTACTTAGGCAAGAAGAGACATCTTTTCTTGAGGCAGGGTCTCGCTCTAGTCCAGGCTGACCTGGAACTCACTCTGTAAACTCAGGCTGACCTCAAACTCACAGCGATCCTCCCATCTCGGCCTCCTGAGTGCTGGGATTAGAGGTGTGCGCCACCACACCCTGCTAAGAGAGAGCTCTTTAGAGCTGGACATAGTGGCGCATGCCTCTAATCCCAGTACTTGGGAGGCAGAAGTAGGAGGATCACTGTGAGTTCGAGGCCAGCCTGCAACTACAGAGTGAGTTCCCGGTCAGCCTGAGCTAGTGAGAACCTACCTTGGGGGCAGGGGGAAAGAGAGAGAGAGAGATATCTTTTAAAAAAAAGTATTTGGGTCTCTTGCCACTGTAAACGAATGCCCATTTGGCATTACGTGGGTGGCTGGGGAATTGAACCCAAGTAAGCACCTTTAGCCACTGAGCAATTTTCTCAGCCCCAATAAGAGCTTTTTTTTTTTTTTTTTTGAGACAAGCCCAACAGACTGGCCTTTAAAAAAAATATTTTATTTTTATTTATTTATTTGACAGAGGAAGGGAGGGAGAGAGAGAGAATGGGCACGCCAGGGCCTCCAGCCTCTGCAAATGAACTCCAGATGTGTGCACACCCTTGTGCATCTGGCTAATGTGGGCCCTGGGGAATCAAACCTGGGTCCTTTGGCTTTACAGGCAAACGCCTAAACCCCTAAGCCATTCCTCCAGCTCAAGACTGGCCTTTTTTTTTTTTTTTTAAATGAGAGAGAGTGACAGTGAGAGAGAGAGAGAGAAGAATTGGTGTGCCAGGGCCTCCAGCCACTGTAATCAAATTCCAGATGCATGTGCCACCTTGTGTGTCCAGCTTACATGGGATCTGGGGAATCAAACATGAGTCCTTAGGCTTTACAGACAAGTGCCTTAACTGCTAAGCCATCTCTCTGGCCCCCCAATAAGAGATATCTTAAGGGAACTTGTAAGTCAGCAAAAATTCAGACATAGAGAACTGGTCAAGCTGGGCGTGGTGGTGCACACCTTTAATCCCAGCACTCCAGAGACAGAGGCGGGAGGATTGCCATGAGTTCGAGGCCACCCTGAGACTACATAGTGAATCTAGGTCAGCCTGGGCTAGAGCAAGACCCTACCTCAAAAAACAAATAACAACAATAGCAATAAAACCCTGGTCAAATATGTTGTAGTATTTATTATTAAAATACTAGTATTTTAATATTGATTTAATAAATGTAGTATTTGGGGCTGGAGAAATGGCTTAGTGGTTAAGGTGCATCCCTGCAAAGCCTAAGGACCCTGGTTCAATTCCCCAGGTCCCACGTTAGTCAGATGCACAAGTGGGCACATGCGTGTGGATATCGTTTGCAGTGGCTAGAGGCCCTGGCAGGCCCATTCCCCCCCCCCGTCTCAAATAAATAAATAAAAATAAAATCTTTAAAATATATATATTTGCTTACAAAATAATACAGGGATCCATAGCAATAGTTCCAA
This sequence comes from Jaculus jaculus, assembly GCF_020740685.1. Taxonomy (NCBI): domain Eukaryota; kingdom Metazoa; phylum Chordata; class Mammalia; order Rodentia; family Dipodidae; genus Jaculus; species Jaculus jaculus. Next base: position 162,646,629 of record NC_059105.1, read on the forward strand.
GAAAATTAGGACGAATTACTTCTCTGGGGGAAAAACAGTAAGGCTGTGGTTAGAAATGGCAGTGAGATTTTTTTTTTTTTTTTTGGCCATAATCTTTAGTCTTTTATGTTTTCAACAATAGGAATGACATTTAAAAAAAAAACAAAAAAAACCAGGGCTGGAGAGATGGCTTAGCGGTTAACATGCTTGCCTGCAAAGCCAAAGGACCTCAGTTCAATTCCCCAGGTCCCATGTAAAATAGATGCGCAAGGTGGCACATGTGTCTAGAGTTTGTTTGCAGTGGCTAGAGGCCCTGGTGCACCCATTCAGTTAAAAAAAAAAAAGATATAACTTTATTTTGTAAAGGAAATCACTTTAAAAATGTTTGTATGCCAGATGTGGTAGTGCACGCCTTTAATCCAAGCACTTGGGAGGCACAGGTAGGAGGATCACCCTGAGACTACAGAGTGAATTCCAGATCAGTGGGCTAGAGCGAGATCCTACCTTGAAGAAAAAAAAAAAGAAGGGCTGGAGAGATGGCTTAGCGGTTAACATGCTTGCCTGCAAAGCCAAAGGACCTCAGTTCAATTCCCCAGGTCCCATGTAAAATAGATGCGCAAGGTGGCACATGTGTCTAGAGTTTGTTTGCAGTGGCTAGAGGCCCTGGTGCACCCATTCAGTTAAAAAAAAAAAAGATATAACTTTATTTTGTAAAGGAAATCACTTTAAAAATGTTTGTATGCCAGATGTGGTAGTGCACGCCTTTAATCCAAGCACTTGGGAGGCACAGGTAGGAGGATCACCCTGAGACTACAGAGTGAATTCCAGATCAGTGGGCTAGAGCGAGATCCTACCTTGAAGAAAAAAAAAAAGAAGGGCTGGAGAGATGGCTTAGCGGTTAAGCGCTTGCCTGTGAAGCCTAAGGACCCCGGTTTGAGGCTCGGTTCCCCAGGTCCCACGTTAGCCAGATGCACAAGGGGGCGCACGCGTCTGGAGTTCGTTTGCAGAGGCTGGAAGCCCTGGCGCGCCCATTCTCTCTCTCTCCCTCTATCTGTCCTTCTCTCTGTGTCTGTCGCTCTCAAATAAATAAATAAAAAAAAAAAAAAAGAAAAGAAAAGGTCTATAACAGGTGTGAGGACATGCGAACAGACTCAAACCACTGCAGCAGCTATGTTGCCAAGGAAGCAATGGAGGTTGTAACCCCTGTCCAGAGGTCTCATGGCCTAGGGGCAGCCTATTGGACTATGACAACTATCATGTTCCATCAACATCTTGCTCCCTTCTGGGCTGGTTTTCAGTCACTTTGGGGAAAAACAAAGCAAAAAGCAGTTCAAGTGCATGCCGTATGGGGAAGTGAAAGCTAAATTACTATTTTTAAGTATTAATATTAAAATATTTGTAGTTATCTGTGATAGGAGAAAGAGCCACCACAAATGAACTTCAGATACATATGCCACTTTGTCACTGTGTCTGGTGCATCTGGCTTTATGTGGGTACTGGAGAATCAAACCCGGGCTGTCAGGCTTCGTAAGTAGGCATCTTTACTACTGAGCCATCTCCCCAGCCCTGAATTCCTTTTGATTCTTGGGACTCTGGAATCTGGTGAGGGTGAGGCGGGAGGTCTGGGAAGGCTACTTGCAATGGACCCTGAAGTCACCTAAGAGACGGAGATGGGGAGAGTGGGAGAAGATTGAAGTGGGGACAGACAACTGGGTGCAACAGGAACACAGAGAGCAAGCTTAAATTTCACCTTGCATAGAATCAGAAAGAATAATAGATCATATGTTTGTCCTGTGGAGGAGTGACCACAAAAGCAGAAAAGGCTAGAAGGTAAATGAAGTTTGATGGCGAGCCGGGCGTGGGTGGCGCGTGCCTTTAGCCCCAGCAATTGGGAGGCAGAGGTAGGAGGATCACAGTGAGTTCGAGGCCACCCTGAGACTACAGAGTGAATTCAGGCCAGCCTGAGCTACAGTGAGACCCTACCTCGAAAAACCAAAAAAGAAAAGAAGTTTGATGGTTTGATGAAGCAAAAGCATGACTGGGAAGCAAAACAAAGTTTTTCACTTCAAATAAAATTTGGATTTGAAATGTTAAACATCCTTCTGTTTACCATCCACACGACAGAACAAAATGCAACTTCCGAGGGTTTATAAGTAAACGGAGCAAACTTTGAAACTCTGCTACGCACTTGCTCTGGGCGCCTCCATTTCCCTCCACCTGAAGGAAGTTTGTTCCTTGATTGGGATCCAGGTGTTTTCTCAACAGCAACAACATAAACAGAAAAAAAAAAAAAAAAAAAAAAAAAGCCATCATGGTTTTACATGTGGTTCTTTTGTGATGATGATGATGATGATGATGATGATGATGATGATGATCATGATTATTTCTCAGTGTAGAGTTTACAAACTGGCAAAGTTTGCTCATACCACTCTGGGAGCTCTAGAACGGCCACTCAGTAAGTCATCTGCTCTACAAGCACGGTTCACAGAAGGAGACACCTTCACCCTCCTGCTGCCCAGAGAACATCAGTGCAGCCTCACAGTGGCAGACCTCTGCACCCCGAGTTGGGAGACCGTCCCTTAGGAAAGGTGCGCTCGTTTTCCCACCCATCTGACCTGACGGGAGGGGTCCCACTTCTCTGGGACCGGTGTCTTTAGCTTCCTATAGGGTGGGTGTCAGAATGATAGGCTTGCACAGCATTGGGACTTCCCCTTAGGGACAGGGGATGCCTGTCCCAGCTGATCCAATGTCCGATGCACGCTAAAGTGCTTCATGAATGTCGGTGGCCTTCGATGGTCCTTTTTATCCTGCACCCTCATAATCACTACCCCCCGACAACAAGATGATGCGTTCATTGAAACCACCATGTGTGGTGAGAGAAAAAGAAGGTGGTAGAGACTGAGTGATTCTCCACCCATCCCCCAAAGGGGCCCATATCCTTTCTTCCTGGGAGGTGTGAAGCTGTGGTTAATGATAGTTTTTCTGGGATCTGGATCCCCTTCCTGGCACACCCCTGGGTTATCCTGGAATATTCCTGCGTCCTCTTGGGCTGTTTTCCTGGCCACGTCTAGCCAGTTTGTTTTTACAGGGTCTCTCCCTGTAACTAGGCTTGCCTAGAACTTGACATCCTCTTGCCTTGGCCTCATGAATGCTGGGATAACAGTCACATACCACCATGCCCAGCCTGGTTTGTTCCTGCGGCTGAGAACTACGCCTGGCCTCCCTGGACGTCGGGGGATGGAAGCACCCACTGTTGGCACTTTGTTCTCTGGCAGCCTCTCAAGTGAGGCTCTCCTTTGAACTTGACTAGAGGGTACATTAAGAAGGGACCAGAAGCCGGGCATGGTGGCGCACGCCTTTAATCCCAGCACTCAGGAGGCAGAGGTAGAAGGATTGCTGTGAGTTCAAGGCCACCCTGAGACTACATAGTGTATTCCAAGTCAGCCTGGCTAGAGTGAGACATTTCCTCGAAAATAACCCCCCCCCCAAAAAAAAAGATCATGTACTTAGATGGAATGAGACTTTGGCTTTGCCAAATTCCACTTATGTGGTTTGGGGAATATGACTTCTCTGAGCCTCTGTTTTCTCATCTGAGAAAATAAAGGCATTACAAGTGAAATAAGCCAGTCACAAAAGGATATGTACTCCCCCTTCCACTCCTGTGTGGTCCCTAGAGGAGTCACATTCCTAGAGATGAAAATGGGGATTTCTGGGGCAGTGGGAAGAAAGGACAGGGAGCGTTTAATGAAGACAGGGGTTCAGGGATGGTGAAGTAATTCGAGAGATGGATGGCAATCATGGTTGTGCAATAATCTCAGTTATACCAAGTGTTGCTGAGTTGTACATTTACAATGGTTAAAATGATGAATTTTATGTTATGCGTATTTCACCACAATTAAAACAACAATTTACTGCGCTAGCTAGGGGGTGTAGCTCAGTGACAGAAACCCTGCCTAGTATGCTCAAAGCCCCGGATTTCTTCCCCAGCACCACACACACAGAGCCTTAAAAAATAGTTATTAATAATGCCTGCTTCTCACTATTATACCTGACTATAAAACATACTATCAAGCTACAATGACCAAAATGGCATTTTTGTCACACACAAACAATAGAGACCAGTGGAACAGAAATCCCAGAAATAAATTCATATATTTAAAGTCAGCCAATTAAAAAAATTGTTTATTTTATTTATTTGAGGGAGACAGACAGAGAAAGAAGGAAAGAGAGAGAGAGGCAGAGAGAATGGGCACACCAGGGCTTCCAGCCACTGCAAACAAACTCCAGATGCATGTGCCACCTTGTGCATCTGGTTTATGTGGGAACGGGAGAATCAAGCCTCGAACCGGGGTCCTTAGACTTCAGAGGCAAGTGCTTAACCACTAAGCCATCTCTCCAGACCAACTCAGCCAATTTGTGACAAAGGCACCTAGAACCCACATTGAAAAGTGATAATGTCCCCAGTCAACAGCACTGGGAAAACTAGACATCCAAATGCATTACCATAAAAGTAGATCTATATCTCTCACCATATGAATAAATCAACTCAAAACAGACCAGCCGGGTGTGGTGGGCGCACGCCTTTAGTCCCAGCACTCGGGAGGGAGAGGTAGGAGGGCTGCTGTTAGTTCAAGGCCACCCTGAGACTACAGAGTGAGTTCCAGGTCAGACTGAGCTAGAGTGAAACTCTACCTCAGAAAAAAAAACAAAGACTTAAAGATCAAAGACTTAAATGTAAGACCCCAAAGTATGAAACAACTTAGAGAAAACCCAGAGAAAATGCCTCAGGACATCCGTCTGGTCAAAGATTTCTTGGCTAGGACCCAAATGCACGGATTACATAAATGAAAACCAGCGAATGCTCAGCAAAGGAAGTGGTCGATACAGAGGATGGACTGGCTATAGAAGGAGAGAAAATATTGGCAAAGCAACATAGAAGGCACTCTAGAAATTCAACAATAAAACAACTACAAATAATTCAATTAAAACCTGGGCATAGTCAGGCGTGGTGGTGCATGCCTTTAATCCCAGCACTGTGTTTATTGAGCACATTTGTCAAGATATAGTATCAGCCCAAGTGCCATCATTAGATGAGTGAATAAATAAAATGTTTATGTACACTGAATTACTACACAGCCATTAAAAAAAGAAAACCCTGGGGCTGGGGAAATGGCTTAGTGGTTAAGGCGTTTGCCTGAGAAGCCTAAGGACCCTGGCTTGGTTCCCAAGAACCTAGGTAAGCCAGATGCACAAGGGAGCACATGCATCTGGAGTTCATTTGCAGTGGCTGGAGGCCCTGGTACGCCCATTCACTCTTTCTCTCTGCCTCTTACTCTCCCTGTCTCTCTCACTCAAATAAATAAATTAATTAATTAAATATTAAAAAAAGAAAATCCTCTCATTTGTGGCAATTAAGGGTGAACCTGGAGGACATTATATTATGTAAAACATGTTATACAGAGAAAGACAAATACTGTATATTCTCACATGTGGAAGCTAAAATAGTTGATCTCATAGAAGTAGAAAGTAGAATTGTTCTTACCAGAGGCTGGGAAGGATGCAGTTGAAGAAAGGATGGTGAGGTAGTTGGAATCAGATACCCCCCCCACCATAAACTCATGTGTTCTGAATGCTTGATTCCCCAGCTGTGGTGGTTTGAATAGAATAGATGGGCCCCAATATATTCAGTTTTTTATTGTTTGTAGTTTGCATCTGCAGCCACCTGGCTGGAGGCAGTGTCACTGGGTGGATCTTAAGGTGTGGTGACAGGTTTCAGATTTCAATCTAAAGATATGCAAAGTGTGCCTAGCAGGAGTTCCTGAAGTGTGCTGTGCTGTGCTGTGTGGCTTTTGGCTTTTTGGCTTGTGGTTCTCTCTCTCTGCTTGGTCCTGTGAAGGCAGGCCAGTTTCTTCTGCCATTATGGAACTTCCCCTGGATCTGTAAGCTTCAATAAATATCCATTCCTCCATAACTGTGCCTGGTCTGAAAGTTCATCTCAGTGAACCTGAAGCTGTCTGCTACACCAGCTGATGACAATTTTGGAGGTGCAGCCTTGCTGGAGGAAGTGTGTTGGGGGTGGGCTGATGGGCGTTATAGACAGTTTCCCCTTGCTAGAGTTCTGCTTAGTCCCCTGCTGCTGTTTTCTTCCTGATGTGGGGCAGAAGCTAAGTCCAGCCTCTGCTCATGCCATGCTTTCCTTTGCTATCATGAAGCTTCCCTTCGAGACTATAAACCAAAATAAAAACTCTCCTCCCATTGGCTGCTTTTGGTCAGGTGCTTTGTCCCAGAAACTGGAAAGTCACTGCAACAGATGGTCATGGGTAGTGGGGTGCAGTTGGTTGGCACCAACTTCTATTGCTCAATAGTGCAGTAGAATAACTACCACTGACAACAATTAGTTATCCATTTCAAAAGAGCTAGTCAAGAGGTTTTGAGTGTTTCTTACACAAGAAGATGATAAATCTTTGGGGTGATGGATATGCCGGTTATACCCTGATCTGATCATACCACTGCACTAAAATATCACACTGGACCCCATAAATATGCACACGTATGGTCAGTGAAAAAATAACGCTGAGAATACTTGACTCCCAGGGCCGTTGTCAGAGACACACGAGTTAATATTTATGCAATGCCTGATAGGTGGCCATTTCTCAGTAACCAGGCAGCATGATCCCAGCACATCCGCCACTCCCTCAGCCACCAACAAGGCTGACCACACAATCCTCCCAGGCAGTGGCATGGACAGCATACAAACTCTTCCCATAGAGTAACATGTTCTCCGTGGACCCAGGCCTAGCAGGGCTTCTGTTTGTCCATTTTGTTTCCAGGAGTTTAAAATGAAGGTCAACGAGTATTTATAACAGCATACCAACTTGCATTAAAATGATACGAGTCACCGAGTGTTGGGGTTGTGGAAGACCTCTGAGATCACCCGATACGCAGTTCATGGAGTGCTGTTTGGGAGGTGATAACGGAATGTAATGCTCTTCAGAGATGTCCATGACATAATTCCTAGAACTTGTGACCAAGTCGCCTTTTATAGTGGTTTGAATGTAAAATATCTCCCTTAGCCTCATGTGTTTGTCACAAAGCTTCACTCTTAATCCCCAGCCGATGGAGCCTTTGGGAGGTCGAGTCATGCTGGAGGAAGTGTGTCGCTGGGGGCTCTCTTGGGATTTTATAGCCTGGACCCGCTTGCCGGTGCTAAGCGCTGGCTCTCTTCTTCCTCCCAGCTGTGGTGAAGATGTGATGCCCAGCCGTCTGCTCCTGCCATGTTTTCCCCTCTATGTTGAACTCACCCTCGAAACTGTGAGCTGCAAATAAACCCTTTCCTTCCCTAAGCTGCTTCTGGTCAGAGGTTTTGTCCCAGCAGGGAGAAGGCAGCTGCTATCCTCCGCAAAGAGCCTTTGTGGCTGTGATGGGCTTACACGTCTTGAGGTGGAGATAGTGTTTTAAGAGGTAGGTCCAATCTGATCCCCAGGTCTTTAACATGGAGACCCTTGAGGGCCAGCTAGACTGCCAAGCAACAGTGGCAAAACAAGAGAGACTTGCCTCAAGAAAGTGGAGCCGGGCGTGGTGGCGCACGCCTTTAATCCCAGCACTCGGGAGGCAGAGGTAGGAGGATCATTGTGAGTTCAAGGCTACCCTGGGACTACATAGTGAATTCCAGGTCACCCTGGGCTACAGTGAAACCCTACCTTGAAAAACCAAAAACAAAAAGAAAATTACACAAATATGTGTGTAAACATACTTTTTAGTAGTCAATATCAAAAATATAAGACAGGGCTGGAGAGATGGCTTAGCGGTTAACTGCTTGCTTGTGAAGCCGAAGGACCCTGGTTCGAGGCTCGGTTCCCCAGGTCCCACGTTAGCCAGGTGCACAAGGGGGCGCACGCGTCTGGAGTTCGTTTGCAGAGGCTGGAAGCCCTGGCGCGCCCATTCTCTCTCTCTCCCTCTATCTGTCTTTCTCTCTGTCTGTCGCTCTCAAATAAATAAATAAATAAAATTAAAAAAATATATAAGACAATCTAGAAAATAATTTGAGGTAAATGGAAACAAAATTACAACACTCCAAAACAAATGAGATGTAGCTAAGTGAGGGGTTGGGGAACCATAAGTGCTTATATCAAGAAGAAACATGGGGCGGGAGAGATGGCTCAGCAGTTAAGGCACTCACGTGCAAAGCCTAATGACCCCAGTTTGATTGCCCAGCACCCACGTAAGCCAGATGCACAAGGTGGCACACACATTTGGAGTTCATTTGCAGTGGCTAAAGGACCTAATGCATCCATTCTCTCTTTCTCAAACAAATAAATATATAAAAATAAGGTATATTTTTTAAAAGAAGTACAGTTTCAACAGGGCTTAAAAAGTGAGGCTCAGGGTTGGAGAGACGGCTTAGCAGTTAAAACCACGTCCTGTGCGAACCCCAGGGCTTGAGGAAGCCTGAGAGACCCCTGGAGTTTAATCCCTAGGACCCACATCAACAGCTGGGCGTGTCCAGTCCCATAGAGAAGCAGAGACCTGAAAATCCTGGCGTGCATGCAAAACTGGGAAAGCTCAAGCCTGGGCGCGGTGGTGCACGCCTTTAATCCCAGCACTCCAGAGGCAGAGGTAGGAGGATAGCCATGAGTTCAAGGCCACCCTGAGACTACATCGTGAATTCTGGGTCAGCCTGGACCAGAATGAGACCCTACCTCGAAAAAACAAATAAAACAACAAAAAGAAATGGCAGGCTCCACTAACAGCCAGACTCTGGCTCAAATGAGAGAGTCATTGAATCTATGCCCCCCCCCCACCTTAGAAGTCCAGCATCAGATGAGAGACCACAGGATACATGCACATGACCCCAGGGGTAGATTTTCCTGATCTGAAACTGCAGGCTCTGTGCTCAGGTTTTTCATACTTTCTAGCCCCCCCACCCCCAACAAGGTCCCCAAACAGGGCTCTGTTCTCAGCTCTGAGCCTGGTTTAGACACTTGTATTTAGCTTTTATTTTTTATTTTTATTTTTATTTTTTTTTTGCCAGAAAGCAAAATGGCTCCTTTTCATCAACACCAGGCCCATGCTCTAGCCATTAGCCAAACAACAAAGGGTTTTCCAAATATGGCTCCAGAGAAGTATGTGTACTTTTTAAGACCACAATGAAGCTAAACTAGCGAAAACGTATTAAGAAAGCGAACAATCGATGCCAAAAGCTCTAGGCTCCCCCCACCCAACAGAACAGCAAGACAAAAGCCAGAAAGAGGAACCAAAAACATGCATTGTTAGGGGAGGGGCCAGCAGGGAGGTGTCGATTTGTATGGAAGGGCTGACGTCATTGTTTCCCAGTAGTGCCCAGCACGCAGGAAACAGATGGGGAAAAAAAAAAAGTAGTGGGAAGGGGGCTACTGGTGGTAACCCGGGCTTGCTCTCTATTTCCCATACTGCCATTTGGAGCCTACACTGTTTATGTACTTTTTGGAAAAAAAAAATGAGGGATGGGAACTCTGTTGCCAGAAGTTTTATTAATTATTTCAGAGCCTACAGGACTGAGCTTGGCAAAGCATGGCGCGGAGCTCTGCGTATCAGATGGCATCCCAGCAGAGCCACAGCTATTTGGGTCAAGTGCAGCCCAAGCCACGGAAGGAGAACTGAGCATCGGTCCGACCCAGGGCTTGAGTGCTGCTTTTCCCCCTTCCTGCCTGGGTGATACTAGGCAAGTTACTTAGCCTGCCCGAGCTGGGTCTCCTTGCTAAAAGAGCCAGAACAGAACTTTCCATACACATAGCGGGAAGAGGTTGAGACTGGACATTCCTGCCACAGGCCCACACCTAGGAAACAAACAGGGTGGGGAGCATCTCTTTTCTTTCCCTTCCTTCCTTCCCTTTCTTTCTTTTTTTAAAAATATTTTTATTTATTTAATTGACAGAGAAAGAGGGGGAGAGAGAGAGAGAGAAAGAATGGGCGGCACCAGGGCCTCCAGCCACTGCAAACGAACTCCAGACACGTGCGCCCCCTTGTGCAGCTGGTTAACGTGCGTCCTGGGGAATCGAACCTGGGTCCTTTGGCTTTGCAGGCAAAAGCCTTAACCGCTAAGCCATCCCTCCAGCCCCCTTCCCTTTCTTTTACTGACACAAGGTCTTGCTATGTAGCCCGGCTGGCCTCAAACTCACGATCCTCCTGCTTCAGCCTTTTGGCTGCGGGGATTACAGGAATGCGTCATCACGCGTTGCGTCGGGAGCATCGTATTTTAAAGTTTTGTCTTTCAACTGAGTGTCTTGTTCTTCAGTGTGTGGGTAAGAAACGGCCACAGACCAGTGACAAATTCCTGTCATTTTCAGCCACTCTGTTCTGCCCTGGGGTTAAGTTCACTCCCTTGCTTTGAAGAGAGGCATCAGTCATGTCATCATCGTCCACATTGTCCTCTCTCCCAGACTGCTCTCAGAAAACCAGGCTCAGCTACCTAAGCGTCTTCTCCCCAAGGCTGTAGGGGGACATGACCAGAGTCCCAAGTGTCCAGAGAAGCCATCTGGTTTCCCGCCTCGAGAAGGCGTCCACCCCTGTCCCCATTCATCCGCCTATGCTTCATGATCAGATGACTTTACCACTTAATCAACTTTCCCTGCTACCAACAATCCCTTTGTTCGAGGCTCTGCCATTCCGCTGCGTCACACGTTAGCCTCACCTGCTCATGCATCCTCAGAAGCTCTTACATTATTCCTGGTACTCTTTAGGGCTCTCACGCTTCCTCACCCCTCTAGGCCAAGAACAACTTGAGAACATCTTTACAAACCCAACAGAGTCTAGTGTATTATGATCCCATTAACAGGTGAACAATTTGGGGGGGCGGTGCTGGAGAGATGGCTTAGAGGTTAAGGCATTTGCCTGCAAAGCCAAAGGATCCCGGTTCGATTCTCCAGGACTCACATAAGCCAGAGGCACAAGGGGGCACAAGTGTCTGGAGTTCGTTTGTAGTGGCTGGAGGCCCTGGTATGCCCATTCTCTCTCTCTCTCTATTTCTCTCTGCCTCTTCCTCTCTCTCAAATAAATAAATAAAATGTATTGTTTAAAAAAGATGAACAATTTGATCTGGAGAGATGGCTTAGTGGTCAATATGCTTGCCTGCAAAGCCTAAGGACCAAGGTTCAATTCCCCAGTACCACATCAGCCAGAGGCACATGCTGGCACATGTGTCTGGTGTTCATTTGCAGTGCCCAGAGACCCTGGTGTGCCCCTTTCTCTCTTTCTGTCCCTACCTCTTTTTTTCCTCTCACTCTCAAATAAAAATTAATTAAAAAAAAAAAAAACAGGTGAAAGATTTATATAATCTGAAGAGAAACTACAGTATATGGTCCTGTTAAATATCGGTTGCATTGAGCTGAAAAGTCCTATACAAGATAATTTCTAATGGAAAACACAGACTGGGCTAGGGACATAGGCCATTAGTACAGTGCTTGCCTAATACATGCAAGGCTCTGAGTTCAGTCTTAAATGCTGAAGATCAAACAATGACAGCCAAACAAAACTAAAACCCTAAAGAGACATTAACAATCAAGGTCATTTCAGCTCTAGATTTATTTGTATTCCAGAATCTCAGCTCAGATGTCCAACCATGTTCTAGCATCTGTAACAGTGAGAACCAGTATATATTTTGTGGGGGAAGGGTAATATTTAATCCTTTTCCTTTGGGGATTGCTGGGGAGGGGGGGGGGTCTTTCAAAGATATTCTGGGCCAGCAACAAACAGGTCAAGGGCATGGTATCAGAGCCTGGTATGCATCAGCCAAGCTTGGGACATGAATGAAGAGTGCTCAAGACTCGATCCCAGAAACTTAGTTGGTTCCGGGGCCCTGCCAAAGCGTGTGGTCCCCACCAAGGAGTGGCTGGTGAGGAGCTAGGAAAATGTAGGGTTTCTGGGGGGAGTTCTGTGTGAACCCAGGGCCCGGGTGTCTTTCGGGGGGAATAGCTATGAGACCCCCGTGTGACCATAAAAACCTTCTTGGATTCCTGGTAAGCCAACATTTGAGCTCCCTAGAAGTTTCCAGCGCTGGAATTAATGAAGTAATTAATGAATGAATGAAGGAATGGTCCGGTATCTACTTCTTCCCACAGAGCCTGCAACAGCATGGGGCAGCAGGCGAGGCGGAGAAGCCACTGGCTGCCTCAGACTCCAAGGCCATGCATGTTTCCAGCGGGCAGGAGGGTTGTGGCTGGGTGGGCACGGAGGGACCTTGGAAGAAGAGGCTGGCTGACTTGAAAACCAATAGATTTAGATGCGTGCATTCGTGGGTGCATGGGTGTAGGACAAAATACTATAGCAGTATCAGTTGTTATGACTATTGCTGGTCTTGGCTGGGGGAAAGCAAAGAAAAAGAAAGAAGTTTAATGATTTTTTTGGGGGGGGGGCAAAGTTGCAACCCTCCAAAGCTCAGGGACCCCTCCAGGAGAGGTGAAGAGAAGAGGGTAAGAGCCAAAGGAAAGGGGAAGAGTGCTTATAATACTGTCATCCAGACATAAAGTGGCCTTGATATGCATGACCTCACAGTGGCTGACACTACCTGTACAAGTCTTGCATAATAAGAGGGAAAAAAATGATGGCAGCAGAGCCGGCCATGGTGGCGCACGCCCTTAATCCCATCACTCGGGAAGCAGAGGTAGGAGGATCGCCATGAGTTCGAGGCCACCCTGAGACTACATAGTTAATTCCAGGTCAGCCTGGGCCAGAATGAAACCCTACCTCAAAACAACAACAACAACAAAATGATGGCATCAACTGCTGGGTGTGGTGGCGCACGCCTTTAATCCCAGCACTCAGGAGGCAGAGGTAGGAGGATGGCTGTGAATTTGAGGCCACCCTGAGACTACATAGTGAATTCCAGGTCAGCTTGGGCTAGAGAGAGACTCTACCTTAAAAAAAATGGGGGGTCTGGAGAGATGGCTTAGCAGTTAAGATGCTTGCCTACAAAGTCTAAGGTCCCCAGTTCGATTCCCCAGGACCCATGTAAGCCAGATGCACCAGGTGGCACATGTGTCTGGAGTTCGTTTGCAATGGCTGGAGGCTCTGGTGCACCCATTCTCTCTCTATCTGCCTCTCTCTCAAAAATAAAACAAATAAATAAATAGTTTTTTTAATGGCATCAAAATACAAGAGAAGGATTGGGGAGATGGCTCAGTGGTTAAAGGTGCTTGATTCCCCAGTACCCACATAAAGACAGATGCACAAAGTAGCATCAGGCCCTGGTGTGCCCATTCTCATTCTTTCTCTCACTCTTTGCAAAGGAAGTAAGAGTCCTGAGACACCCCTTCCCCACGCCCCTGGGCCCACAAGCAGGCAGCTTGGCGTGAGCAGCCTTTCCTGGAGGGAAGGAGCAATGGGAAGCCCTGACCAAAGGTTCTGGCCCTATTTTGGCTACAGCATCTAGCTAAAGTGGGTGCTAGGTAACGGTCCCCATCTCCAGGCGCAGTTTTGGAACTCAGAGCTCCACCCTTTCCTCCACCTCCTGCTGCAGAACCACACAGAGCAAGGAATTCCCTTTTTGCAGGGAGGCAATCAGTCCCGCAAACCATCAGCGCTCGGAACAAACTCTGGAATTCAAAGAGTTTCCCTTCCCAACAGACAAGCTTCCCAGGCTAGCCCACAGATGCATCAAACGGGAATACCAAAATTGCATCAAAATTGCAACTCTGGGGCTGGAGAACGCCTTAGCAGTTAAGGTGTTTTGCCTGCGAAACCTAAGGACCCAGGTTCGATTCCCTGGTACCCACGTAAGCCAGATGCACACAGGGGGCGTGTGTGTTTGGAATCTGTTTGCAATGGCTGGAGGCCCTGGCACGCCCATTCTCTCTAGATCTGACCCTCATGCTTCCTCTCTCTAAATAGTTTAAAAAAAAAAAAAAAATCAAGGCCGAGCGTGGTGGCGCACGCCTTTCTTCCCAGCACTCGGGAGGCAGAGGTAGGAGGATCGCAGTGAGTTCGAGGCCACCCTGAGACTACATAGTGAATTCCAGGTCAGCCTGAGCTAGAGTGAGACCCTACCTAGAAAAACAAACCAAAACAAAACAAAAATGAGCTCCAATGGTCTTGGAGAGCTTGTGCACCCCTTAGGGCATCGTTTATGGGACCTGTGAAGGAGGTTTCCTGCCCTTCTCGTCTAAGATCCCCCCACCAGCCCTGCCCTGGCCAGCAAGTGGCTCTCTGGGCTGCAGGTAGGCTGTGGGGTGGGGGTGGGGGGCAGGCTTCTGAAGCTGGAAGTCATCTAGCCAGAGGGGGTGGGCAGAGAGGAGACAGGGCGAGGCTGCTTCTGTGGTCAAGGAGCCCTTGGCAGAGCTCTGAAAAGCGGGCAGAGGAAGGCATGCAGGCCATAGGTGGAAGTGGTTGTTTCCATTCTCAGAGGGGGTGGTTTGTTGTACCCAGACCTGGCTAGAGCAGTCCTGGCGGCTCAGCGGTGGCCGGACACACCGCTGCTCCCAAATGCCGCCCCCTTCTCTCCCGAGTCTGCCGGTTTCACTCGGGGAGTCCGGGGTGAGGGGTCCCTTACACTCAAGACCCTGCGGTTACAGCCCAGCCTCTAACTGCCTCCTGTCCCAGCACCTGACTTCTCTTTCAGTTCCCTGAGGCCTAGCCGGCCGACTGACCCTCAGGCTTTTTCTTTTTTCTCTTTTCTTTCTTTCTTTCTTTCTTCCTTCCTTCCTTCCTTCCTTCCTTCCTTCCTTCCTTCCTTCCCTCCTTCCTCCCTCCCTCTTTCTTTCTTTCTCTTTTTCTTCTTCCCTCTCTCCCTCCCTCCCTCTCTCTCTGACTTCTTTCCTTCCTTCCTTCCTTCTTTCTTTCTTTCCTTCTTCCTTCCTTCTTTCTTTCTTTCTTTCTTTCTTTCTTTCTCTTTCTCTCTCTCTCTCTCTCTCTCTCTCTCTCTCTCTCTCTCTCTTTCTTTCTTTCTTTCTAATTTTCTGTCTAGTCCAGGTTAGCCTTCAACTTGAGATCCTCATGCCACAGACCCCCCCCCCCAAGTGCTGGGATTACAGCTGCGCCCTCACCCCAGGCTCTAGGCCACTTGAAGGCGCTTTAGTTTAACATTGACACCTTGCTTCCCCCAAACTGGGAAATCTGTGTGAAGTGGCCTCTTCATCACTGTGGCAAGCGGTCCTCTGGGCTACTGACGACCCCTCAGCCACATCATCCATTCCCCTCGTTATCTCGAACCTTGTTCTGTCACCATGGCTGTGGCAGTCAGTGTGAGTCCAGGCTGTCAGGACAGTTGTGACTGAGGTGTGTATGTCCTCTGGGAAGTGCTTGTCCTACGTTAACTTATGTACTTACACATTAATCCTGGGGTCCCCATTTTACAAGAGAGGAACCAAGACCCAGAGTGGGCACGCAAGTTGCTGCGGGGACCATCAGCCCGGATCGAGCAAACTTGCGATTCTGTTTCAGGCAGTGAGGTTCCAGCCATCTTAATGGGCTCCCGCAGCAGAGTCACCTGACTTGGATCAGGAAATGTTTCCAGAACTTTCCTAAGCTGAGGCCCAGAGGATGAGAAATTAGCCAGGGAAGGTATGGTGGTGATGATGGGTCAAAGCGCTGGGGAGGAGCTAACCAGAGAGAAACCCTTGCCCTTGCTCTCCACTCAAGGCAAAATCTTTTTTTTTTTTTTTCATTTTTATTTATTTATCTGAGAGTGACAGAGAGAGAGAGAAAGAAGCAGATAGAGAGAGAGATATAAAGAGAATGGGCACGCCAGGGCTTCCAGCCTCTGCAAACAAACTCCAGACGCGTGCGCCCCCTTGTGCATCTGGCTAACGTGGGTCCTGGAGAATCGAGCCTTGAACCGAGGTCCTTAGGCTTCACAGGCAAGCACTTAACTGCTAAGCCATGTCTCCAGCCAAAAAATCTTTTTGAAAAATATTTAATTTAATTTAATTTATTGAGAAATAGATAGATGATAGATAGATAGGTAGGTAGAGACAGAGAGAGAGAATGGGCCCACCAGGGCTTCCAGCCACTGCAAACAAACTCCAGACATGTGCACCACCATGTGCATCTGGCTTATATGGGTCCTGGGGGAGTCGAACCTGGGTCCTTAGGTTTTGCAGACAAGCGCCTTAACCGCTAAGCCATCTCTCCAGCCCAAGGCTAAATCTTGTCTTGAACAGAAAAAACATTTCCCTTCTTGGCTTAAGTCCTTGCTCCTGTTTATGTTGTTCAAGTATCTGGTCTGTCTTCCCAGTCTTGACGGTGGACTTCTGAAGGTGTGTTTGCACCCCTGAGCCTGTCCCTTCCTGAAACCTGGGGCTCTTTTTTTTTTCCCCTTCCCTCTGCATCTACTACACTGCCTGAATATTTCTATTTACTGAATGAATGAGTGAACAAATGGGCTGAATAAACACAGTGAGGAAATCACATAGCTTCAGAAACAAAGCGTAGCTCCATCGACACTTCCCACTGGTTTCTCCTCATCCTTTTAAACTCTGGAGCTGGGGCCGAGAAGACGGCGCAGTACTTAACGGTGCTTGCTCCCAAAGTCCATTGGCCCAAGTTCTACTGCCCAGCACACACATAAAGCCAAACTCCGAAAACACCAGGGGGCTGGATGGCTTAGCAGTTAAGGCGCTTGCCTGCGAAGCCTAAGGACCCAGGTTTGATTCCCCCAGGACCCACATAAAACAGATGCACAAGGTGACACGTGAATCTGGAGTTCATTTGTAGTGGCTGGAGGCCCTGGTACATCCACTGCCTCTGTCTCTCTATCTGTTCCTCCCTCTCTTAAATAAATAAATAAAACACTTAAAGAAACACCAGGGCTTACTCTCATCAAATTTAGTACTAAATCTGCATTGGTGAGTTATATTTGTTATGAACCTTCCCTGAAATTAAAGATGTTACGTATAAATACATGGAAACATATTTTCAGCCTGACAGGGATGAGAGAAAACTCCCCCCATTTTCTTTTCTTTTCTTCAAGATAAGGCCTTGCTGTAGCCCAGGCTGACCTGGAATTCACTATGTAGTCTCAGGCTGGCCTCCAACTCACAAGGATCCTCTCTCTCTCTCTCTCTCTCTCTCCTTCTCTCTCTCTCTCCTTCTCTCTCTCTCTCCTTCTCTCTCTCTCTCCTTCTCTCTCTCTCTCTCTCTCTCTCTCCTTCTCTCTCTCTCTCTCTCTCTCCTTCTCTCTCTCTCTCTCTCTCTCTCTCTCTCTCCTTCTCTCTCTCTCTCTCTCTCTCCCCTTCTCTCTCTCTCTCTCTCCAGTGCTGGAATTAAAGGCGTGTGTCACCACGCCTGTCTGAGAGAAAAATCTTTAGGAATAAAAAAGGTTCATATTTCCTATCAAACATTGAGAGGGAATATTTGGAAAGGCCACTTAAGGAAGCATGGTCTGTAAGCCTCCTGTTATGCAGGCTTGTGTAGCTAGCCTGAGCCGCTGAGAGGTCATGCGTACCACGGCCACTCTGTGTGTAGAAGACGGGATTGCAAAGCACTGCGGGCATTGTGCGCAGTAGACCTCCATCCTGACCAGACATCACCACCATCTGGGAGAGATTCCGATGTAGTCAGTCTGGAATGAGACCTTGGAATCAGTGTGTTTGTGACTTTTGTTTGTCAGGTTGGCCTCAATTGTGCAATCCTCCTGCCTCCGCCTCCTAAATGCTGAGATTATAGGTGTGCACCATCACACTTTTAAGTGGCTTTAACTTTTTTATATTAAATATTTAATTTTATTTACTTAGCTGAGAGAGAGAGAGAATATGATCTCTAGATACATGTGGTATATGGTGCTTTCTTTTTTAATATTTCATATTTTATTTATTTAGTTATTTGACAGAGAGAAAGAGGCAGAGAGAGAGAGAGAAAGAGGGAGAGAGAGAGAGAGGGAGAAAGAGAGAGAATGGGCACGCCAGGGCCTACAGCCACTGCAAATGAGCTCCAGAAGCCTCCCTGTGCATCTGGCTTACGTGGGCCCTGGGGAATCGAACCTGGGTCCTTTGACTTTGTAGCCAAGCACCTTCACTACTAAGCCATCCCTCCAGCCTGGCTTCAACATTTAAAAAACAAAAAACAACAACAACAAAAAACCCTCTCCAGTGACTGCAATATTTTACCATCATGGCCTCTAAGGCCAGATTAACGTCGCTTTTTACTAAGAAGAGGGCAAAATGGACAAAGACAGCTCAGAAGGGTGAGAAACACGTTGGCTTTTATAACGGTGCCAACCCAGAGGACCAAGTCAGTTTTTCCTTCTCACTCACTTACTTGTTCCCTTGCTCCCAGCCTCAGAAAATCCAAAGTCTGTTGGGAGAGCAGAGCACTTGGAAGAGAGACAGGCCATGTCTGTGGGCACATTGTAGCCTGCCTAAGCTTCACCAACAGCCTCCCATCACAGGTGACAACAGGATGTGGCTTTTCTCACACAGCTACAAGGAAAAGCCTTCACATTTAGCAATTAAAAGAGAGAGAGAGAGAAGAGATAGGAGCTGAGCATGGTGGCACACGCCTTTAATCCCAGCACTTGGGAGGCAAAGGGAGGAGGATCACTTTGAGTTCGAGGCCACCCTGAGACTACATAGTGAATTCCAGGCCAGCTTGGGCTACAGCAAGACCCTACTTCAAATTAAAAAAAAAAAAGAAGAAGAAGAAGATAGGCCTGGAGAGATGGCTTAGCAGTCAAGGTGTTTGCCTGCAAAGCCTAAGGACCCAGGTTCGATTCCCTAGTACCCATGTTAGCCAAATGCACCAGGCGGCACATGTGTCTGGAGTTCGTTTGCAGTGGCTGGAGGCCCTGGTGGGTTCATTCTCTCTCACTTTCTATCTCTCTCTTAAATAAAATACTTTAAAAAAGAAGAGGAAGAGAAGAAGAAACATATACCCTCCCTCCCCCAAGCATGAGCAGTGAGGAAGGGATGAACTTGCTTGTCTACCCTGGACAGGGAGAGAAGCTGGGGTGGTTCCCAGGGGAGGTCCGTGGTTTGGGGCAGCCATCCCTGTGGCTGGAAGGGAACTGAAAAAGGCTCCAAGAAGCCATGGTACGGACCTGCTGGGGTGTTCATAACCAGGCCAGAGAAAAAAATGGCCACAGAGGAAAACTGGCCTGGAGATGTCGCGAAGAGGCGCAGCACTGACCTCGCGTGAGGGAGTCCAGGGCTCCGAGCCACAGGGCTGCTGGAGGAAGAAGAGAGGATTTACCTTTGTGTATTGCGCTGCCTATAGAACCCGTGCGTAGAATGCTGCCTGTGTGTGTTTCTAAGAGAAGGCGTTTCTGTTTTTCATCAGCTTTCCAAAGATTAAGAGTGACAACGGGCCCTGAACAACATCCACCCTAATTTTGTTTTGTTTTGTTTTTTAATTTATTTATTTGAGAGCGACAGACAGAGAAAGAGGCAGAGAGAGAGAGAGAGAGAGAGAGAATGGGCGCGCCAGGGCCTCCAGCCACTGCAAACGAACTACAGACGCGTGCGCCCCCTCGTGCATCTGGCTAACGTGGGTCCTGGGGAATTGAGCCTCAAACCAGGGTCCTCAGGCTTCACAAGCAAGCGCTTAACCGCTAAGCCATCTCTCCAGCCCAACATCCACTCTAAACTGAACAAAATATGTCGCCCATCCATATACTCTGCCCCATCGGATTTGTCCATCGGAAGGCAGCAGTGAATTATACAAGCAACTGACAGTCATCCTTGGCGCTCAGCCTTTGCCTGCCTGGAGTTCCCACTCAGGGGTGCAGCTGCCCCACATTCAGATGGCCCACACATAGCTCACTCACCAGCTCTGAGCTGTACCTCAGGGCTTGGCTTCCCTTCACAGCACAGGGCTCTCTCTCTATATTGGCATACATCTCTTTTCTTCCCTTCTGCCCTTGTGGTACTGCGTTTGAATCTGTTGTTTTCTCATCTCTACCAGGGCAGTGCCCTGCCCTTCACCTCCAAAAGTTCAGAGTTCAGTGACCACATTATCAGTCTCGAAAAATCCTCCAGGGATGGTGGCTCATGGTTACCACTATGACGGTCACCTACGACATTCTGGGATGTTCTTCCAAGGTCATGGGCAAGGGGACAGTTTCCTGCCCAGCCTTTCCTCCCTGGGAGTAGAGTCTACTCCTTTTTATTTATTTGCGTATTTAATATATTTAATTTATTTGAGAGAGAGAGAGAGGGAGAGGGAGAGAGAGAGAGAGAGAGTGCCAGGGCCTCCAGCCACTGCAAACAAACTCCAGATGCATGCGCCCCCTCGTACATCTGGCTTATGTGGGTCCTGGAGAATCAAACCAGGATCCTTTGGCTTTGCAGGCCAATGCGTTAACCGCTAAGCCATCTCTCCAGCCTCAGAGTCCTTCTTGTCTATTAACTCACACATGCCTCTGGACAGTCCATGAAGAAGCTACATTGAGGAAGCCAAAGAATGTAGGAGCCACAGGGTGGAAGGGAATATCCAGAGGCATTGCCCCCCCCCCACAATGACTGACTGCTGCTCCCACAACTCACAGTTTCATAATGAATACCAGCAACCCCAAAGAGGAGGGTCCTCAGTGGAATGGGGGCAGGGAGGAGGGAATGGTGATAGCAACATATGATATATCCATACAAAGTTTCTACTTAATAAAAAATAATATTAAGACACTTGGGAGGCAAGAGGTAGGAGGATCACTGTGAGTTCAAGGCCACCCTGAGACTACATAGTGAATTCCAGGTCAGCCTGGGCTAGTGTGAGACCCTGCCGCAAAAAAATAAAATAAAATAAAAATAATAGTATAA
Source organism: Jaculus jaculus (assembly GCF_020740685.1). Classification (NCBI taxonomy): domain Eukaryota; kingdom Metazoa; phylum Chordata; class Mammalia; order Rodentia; family Dipodidae; genus Jaculus; species Jaculus jaculus. The sequence goes on from NC_059105.1 coordinate 162,667,325, forward strand.
GAAAAGAATCTACGTTGTTTTGGAGAAAACTGTTAGTGTTGATTTTGTTGCTCAATTGTATACTAACAAAAACAAGAGACAGGGCTGAAGAGATGGCTTAGCAGTTAAGGCACTTGCCCGAAAAGTTAACGGACACAGGTTTGATTCCCCAGTACACATGTAAGCCAAATTCACAAGGTGGTAGGTGCCTCTGGAGTTCATTTGCAGTGGCTCAAAGCCCTGGTGTGCCCATTCTCTCTCTAGCTGCCTCTTTCTTCCTCTTTCTCTCTGTCTCTGATTTCTCAAACAAATAATAACAAAAAATTTTAAAAAGGTAAGAGGCAAACAATTGAGTTTTGCTATAGGGTTGAGGAGGGAAAGTCTGGTTACGCTCACTGATAATAAACTGCTCACTACGCACGTTGAATTTCCACGTAGCACACTAATAGTGTGGGGATCATTAAGTGGGTCCGTGGCATTTCATTTCAAAGCTGAACTCTATTCAGGTATATTCAGTCTTGAAAGTTTGCTGATCCTGTGGCAGGATTGTCTGCTTTCAATTTAGGGACCAAAAAAAAAAAAAAAAGTTATCAAAAGAAAATGTTGCTTTATATATGGGAACCAGAACGAGCCAAAGGGCCTAACAGGTTAGAGCCCTCCTCGCCCGTTGTGACTGTCTATGTGACTCCAGGTAAGTCAGTTTACCCACCCGGAGCTCCCTCTCCTCCTCTGCGGAAGAAGCCATGGTCCTGGCTTTGCCCTTTTCCTCTAAGCAGTCGCTCCCTTCCTTTCTCCTTAAATGCAGCACGCGGAGCCTTGAACTTGAAGCAGAGAGAGCAGTCGTCTGGGGCACTCTGGCATGGCTCAGGTTCATCCTAAGGCCCAGAACTCTTAAAGAGCGGGGTGGGGCTGGAAAACTCTCTTCCGGAACTCTGGAGACTTTGAAGAGAGAGCCCCAGAATAACTCCTACATGGTGGAAGGTGGCATCCCAGGAGCATGCGCAAGTGACCCTGCAGGTTAACCTGAGGACCCCCTCTCCTCTACAAAAACAAGTGGAGCAAAACATTTTTCATCCTAAACTGCAGGTCCCAGTGGTTAAAATATACATTTGGGGTTTTGCCACATTCAAAAAAGAAAAAAAAAAGTTCAAGCCAAGTGATCTTTAAAAAAAAAAAAAAAAACAACAACAAAACACTCAAGTCAATCTCTGGAGAGTGCTGGTGAGAACTGAATGCCTTGGCTCCCAGTTCTACTTCAATTCCAGAGAGACAGTTTTGAAACCTGTGGTTCCCTGAAGACTAAAATACTAAGGCATTTGTCCTAATGACACAGCAGACTGAACTCTAGAAGACCACAGGAATATCACACCACTGCGAATCACCAGCGGGCCGAGTCTTCAGAAAGAGGAAGCGAAACAAAAGCTCTGCACTGTTTTTAAGATGGACTTGATATGGACAAACCAAATCAGTTTTTTTTTTTTTTTTCTTGAGAGAGAATTTTCCTGGAGGCGGAATTATTCTGCACGGTTACACAGCCCTTAAATTTCCCCTTTGTTGCATGTATGTATGTATAAACACGGGGCCCATGTAGTGAGCTCTTTTCTCTGTCTCTAAAGCTTCCCAAGTTTTTTTTTTTTTCTTCCCCCTGGTCATGGGTTAAGGGCAGGGCCCGTCAGTGTCCTAAAGGAGCCATTTAATGCTCAATTTCTCCAACTTTCCTAGGATTACAAACGTCTCCCCTCAAATAACGTTACCGTATTCCAGATTGTTTTCTTCCTTTTCTTCCTCACCCAACAAATGTTTAAATTGTCTCCACGCTGCTAGGACCTTTTTTTTTTTTTTTCTTCTTTTTCCAAGCTGACCCTGAAAACAGACACACACACTCTCTCCTTTTCTCCCATGTTCCCTAAACTGTTTTAAAATCCTGGTTCTCTGAACTTCCTAGGACACACTTCTGGCCTGATACCCCAAATCCAAACGCTAAGAGGAGGTCAAAGGGTGGTGGCGGCCGCGATGCTTGGGGACAGAGTGTGTGGTGGTGGGGGCGGGGGAGAGGTACTATATATTTGGCATTGGCTCAGAAATTCAGAAAATGTTTGTGCAAGCACTCCTCCCCAGCCAGCATCTCCCCTCCTCCTCTCCCCCCCCCCCAACCTCCTAGGATGCGAGCTGGTGACTCGGTACCGCAGGGCCAGCTAAGAAGACGCTCACAGTGGCGCACGGTGACCAATCCACAGTCTACCCGTCATCCTTCCCTTGCAACATCTAAGGTTTAGGATCAGGACCTCTTTGGGTCCCTCAGGAAGGGTCAGCTGAACTTGCAGCAAGCACAGCCCATTAAAATAGCTTGTGTGGGACTAACCCGAGGACTGACACCGCTTCTGCATGTCCTGGGGGGCGGGGGGGGGACGTTGGGGGGAGTAGGGCGGCAGCGTTGTGCACCTTCAGAACCGGGTACGCTCTTGGGAAAGGACAGAACCGTACGTGAGCACACACGAGCCTGGAATACATTAACTTGTGAACTGAATCCAACACCAGCCGCGCGACCCCCCCCCCCAAATACACATACACACCCAGCCCAGAGACTCAGTCCGTCACTCGCAAACACAAAAATAAGTAAATGAAATAAGAAGAGAAGGGGAAAAAGGTCGGAGGCACTTTACCATCCTGTCCCGAGCTCTCCAGATACTCCGTCAGGTCACATCCGAACGCACTGGCGGCCCCCTTTCGTTTAAGCTTCTGCTTGGCACCCTTGTTCTTCATGAGTTAGTCCCCGAAGAGGCTTGCCCCCCTCTTGTCTCCTGGGCCCCTGGGCTTTGGCAGCGCGCGCGGTCTCGGGCGGGGGTTTGGATGGATGGATGGATGGGTGGATGGATGGGTGGGTGGGGTAGGTGGGTTAGCTCAGCGGAGCAGCGCGGCACCGGGGGGTCTGCATGGGCGCACGGAGGAGGAGTAGGGCGAGGACGACGTCGAGGAGGAGCTGGGGACCTCCCTCTTCTCCCGGGGACCGGGTGCTGAGCGCGGCTTCTCCAATCCCACGCGCGATCGCGCGCGCGCGCCTCCAGGGGCCGCGGACGGTGCCGGAGAGGCCGCGCGCGGGGCCGGCTCGTTCCAGCCCCCCGGAGTGTCCGCGTCCCGGGCCACTCCCGCGGGGAGGAGTCCCCTCGTGCCAGACCGCGCTGTCCGCTTGGCTTTTCCTCCTCCCCCGCCCCGCCGGGTGGCCGGGCACGGGATGGGGGACGCTGGCGGGCGGGGAGGGCGACGGGCAGCCCCGGGGACCGGGGACGGGTGTGGGGCGGGAGGCGGCCGTGCGTCCTGCGCCCCGGGGCCCGCGCTCCTCCGCCGGCCTTCAGACGGCTCCGGTGGAGCGAAAACCAAGCATCCTGTCTCTGCGGCCCGCCCTCCCCTCGCGCGCGCCTCCCCCCCCCCCTTTTCTCTCTCTCTCTCTTTTTTTTTCCTGTCTTACAAATCCTAGGATCATCCAGCGCAGGAAACGCTGGAAGGAAGTCAGCTCGGGAGGGAAGGCGGGGGGGGTGGCGCGGAGGGTGGAAACTTTTGGCAGCTCGGAGCTCGTGTGAGTGTGCGTGGAGCCGGAGGAAGTAGGCGGGTGGGTTCGAGGAGCTCGGGGCTTGGGGGAGGCGGGGAGAGGTTTGGGGTTGGGGTGGCGGGGGTGGAGGGGGGAGGAAGGAGAAGAGATCGCGCTCTGCCTGCCCCCCGCCCCGGGGACGCCCCGGGAGGAAATGTCGCCCTCCTCCTCCTCCCGGGGACCCGGAGGGCCGCCGCCCGCTTCCTGCCGCGCGCGCCAGCCGGGCTCTTGCAAGAGAGAGAGAGAGGCCCCGCCGGTGCCCGCGATCTCGGGGAGGCTATACCGGATGGGCACCCCCTCCACACACACACACACACACACACACACACACACACCGAGAAAGCTCGGCCTGGGGCCTCACATTGTCATCCCCAAACCTGACGCTTTCTATTTTCGGTGCCTGCTTTCCAGCGCACCGCGCGCGCACACACACTTTTTAAAAAAAAAGAGATAGTAAGTGACACGAACAGAGTCGAGGAATCCGCGGAGAAACCTGATGGGCAGCGGGGTTGACGCTGGCCACGCCCACCTGGCCTCCATAGGGTCCGGGTGTGTGTGTGTGTGTGTGTGTGTGTGTGTGTGTGTGTGTGTGTGTGCGCGCGCGCGCGCGGGGGGGGGGGTGGCGTCCCAGGAGATTCCGCTCCCATGCTGATGTCAGGAAGGATACCCTCAGGGCTTTGGAATCTCTGCCCAGAAGTGAGTACACACACACACACACACACACACACACTATTGCAAACTGTGATGAGAGGGGAGAACCCAGTATCTAAAAGGCCTCTGAGACTGACTCTCTCTTTTGCAAACTGATGGGAGAGCCCAGTATCAATCAAAGGGATCTCTTGACGCGCACGCACGCACGCACGCACACACACACACACACACACACTGTTGCAAACTGTGATGGGAGGGGACGACCCAGTATCGAAGGGGCCTCTGACATTTTCGCACCAGCCCCCCAGGTTGTTGATAACCTCTCAGGTTCTTGCGGGAGGGCATGTCCTTCCGTCTTCAGTTAGTTGAAATCTTTATAATTGTGTGTACTCAGCACACAGTAAGCACTCAATTCCTGTGATTTAACCATTTGAGGACTAAAAAACTTCCTGTATGAATTCAAATCCATATATAGGCTTGAAAAGTTAAGAGATATTCATACAGTGTGGATTGCTGCCCAAAGCTTTATGTATAGTAGTTTAGTTATGGAATCCCCTAACAGTGTCCATGACAACTTATGAACTGGGACATTTTCTGTCAGGTCACAACCTGATAGCTAGCCTACCAAATCTTGCCCACAGATGTATTTGGTTTGGCACAGGCAAGGCTTTCCTTAAAAAAAAAAAAAAAAAAAAAAAAGCTAGCGTTAAAGTTATTTTTCCATAAGAAATCTGGATTTCTGCCTTCTCTTGCAAAATGGAATTGCTGGTTATTCCATATGGCAAAGACCAGTGATGCCAAGTCATGCTCATGCCAAGTCATTCTATTTACAGATGGACCCTCCCAGGCTGGAGAGATGGCTTAGCAGTTAGGGCATTTGCCTGCAAAGCCAAAGGACCTCGGTTCAATTCCCCAGGACCCACATAAGCCAGATGCACAAGGTGGCGCACGCATCTGGAGTTTGTTTGCAGTGGCTGGAGGCTCTGGTGTGCCTATTCTCTTTCTCTCTCAAGTAAATAAAAATAAAATAAAACATTAAAATAGAGACAGACCCTCCAGTTTGCAGCCCCATTGATCGCCCTCCCTCCTTCCCACTTGCCGGGTCACATGAGGCTTTACATAAACTCTGAATGGTCTTGCTTGCCTTCCTTCCACTTTCCTATCTGTCTCTTGGTGATACAGGCTCTGGCCCAGTCATCTTGGCGAGACATCTTCAAGTAAAGCACCAGCTGACTCATTTCTCTCCTTCCATGTCCCACTTCCAAGCTAGACCCACCCTGAATGATGTGTCCTTCAAAATGCCTCTCAGCTGGGCTCTTCGTGGTCAGGCCTGCCCACTCAGTGGCAATCACGTATTCCTCAATGATGAGGATCTTTCCTGGTGAGGTCTTCCCATGTGAAGCTCATCCCTCTCGGTCCAGTGTACCGGAGGCCTGCCGGGTCTTCCTCTAGTATTGCTGGTACACGCTTGCTCGTCAAAATGTCAATGACTCTTTGTTTTCTACTGCCAGGGTTGCGCTTTGTAAGCATTTTTAAACTTCTTTGGAGACCCTCCAGTGGAATATCTCATATAGTGGCTTGTTTCTCTGTGTATTTACGTAGAGAAGCATCTCTGTGTGGGACCAGAATGATCACTGATAATGTTTGCTTAGGAGTTTACTTCAGAAAGGACATCTACATTCTCATTTTTCTCTTTCTCCTTGCTTTTTTTTTTTTTTTTTTTTTAAGGATTTGCGACTGGGGTTTTCCCAGCCACAAACTCAGAATGCTAGCCCCCCCTCCCCAGCCACTTGCTTATTTTAAGCAGACTCTATGGCAAAAAAAAAAAAAAAAAAAAAATAGACTTGAGTTCCAAAGGGCTTTTCTATTTTACTGTGGATTTCCTAGGATGTAAAGTCATATGAAGTTACTGTAGGAATGTTAACTGGAAAAAAAAAGTCATGAGCTGGAGAGATGGCTTAGTGGTTAAGCGCTTGCCTGTGAAGCCTAAGGACCCTGGTTCGAGGCTTGATTCTCCAGAACCCACATTAGCCAGATGCACAAGGGAGCGCACGCATCTGGAATTCATCTGCAGCGGCTGGAGGCCCTGGCATGCCCATTCTCTCTCTCTCTCTCTCTCTCTGCCTCTTTCTGTCTCTGTCGCTCTCACATAAGAAAATAAAAATAAATGAAAAAATAAAAGAATTTAAAAAAGTATTTTCATGATAATATAGATGTACATTTACTGGAAGAAACATTTTGCTTACAGGAAACTGTTACTGAAGAATTCTTCAGGATAGAGGGACTGCTTAGTGGTTAAGGCGTTTGCCTGCAAAGCTTAAGGACCCAGGTTCGATTCCCTGGGACCCATGTAAACCAGATGCACATGTGCCGCATGTTTCTGGAATTTGTTGGCAGCGGCTGGGTGCTCTGGTGCACCCATTCTCTCTATCTGCCTCTCTCTAAATGGACAAATAAATTAAAAAGATAAAAAAGCAATCATTGGCTGTTTATGATGCCCCTTACCTGCATCTGTTGAGGATGGATGCAGGGTGCCACACGCTTTCTTAAGAGCAAGGAGGGTAGAGCCCTCCCCTGATGTAAATGCCTAGGCGGACGTCAGGAGCAGGGGTTTGGAAAGTTTAGCGTCATCTGTGATTATAAACGTTTCTTTTACCCAGTTTGTCCAGCATTTTCAGCCTTCTTCACCCCACTCCCACAACTAGAGGCTCTTACTGACTCCTTGTCCCTCACCTGTGACCAGTGTGATCTGAATGCCATGTTCTCCGGAACTAGAGTGTCAGGTCCTTCTCTTACCAGATGTTTTTCTTTCCTGACTTCCTCTCTATTCTTCCCCTATGTTTTTGTTTTTTTTTTTTAATATTTTACTTATTTATTTGAAAGAGAGAGGGAGAAAATGGGCACGACAAGGCCTCTAGCCACTAGAGACAAACTGGCTTGTACACTCAGCTTTGCATGTGTCCTGGGGAATCGAACCTGGAGCCTTTGACTTTGCTTGGAAGTGCCTTAACTGCTAACCCGTCTCTCCAGCCCTAGTGCCCCTGTTTTAAAGGTTTTCGTGGTGTCTAGGGGTCAGATCAATGGTTAAAGGAGGCTCTTCTGTGAGAGTGGCTTTGCACCTCACCTCAGCACAAGTTCCCTGAGGCCGTGAGATCAAGGATAGACCAGGGCTGCAGAAGAGTCATACATCCCAGGTTCCACTGCTCTGATTTCCCACGCATGGTGTCTGTATTTAGGTTAGGGCACAGGTTGCCACTTCCAAATGTCCAGATCACGTTGACTGTTCTTCCTGGGAGGGATGCGGAAGGTCACATTACCAATTCTTTACGAAGCAGAATGGAATGGAGACGTCTGCTTGGTGGAAGAGAAGAAATGGGACTTTCGCGACAGCTCACCTCGCATTGCTCCACCATCTCTCTTAACTATGAAAGCCAGTGCTGCTTCTAAAAGGGCTCCAAAAAAGCCAGGCGTGGTGGCGCACGCCTTCAATCCCCGCACTCGGGAGGCAGAGGTGGGAGGATCGCCGTGAGTCCGAGGACACCCTGAAACTACATAGTGAATTCCAGGTCAGCCTGAGCTAGAGTGAGACCCTACCTCGAAAACCAAACAAACAAAAAAAAGTGTGTGTGTGTGGGGGGGCTTCAAACAACAAGCTGGTGCTGTGATAATTAGGGCAAGGCGGGCTTTCAATGTCCATTCCCAGCCTTAATGCTGAAGAATGAATCTCATCATCATTACAGTGTTCACCCTCTTTCCTCCTCTCTCTGTATGTTCCCATTTCTGCATTAGTCAAGGTGAGATATATAAGCACATTGTTTACCTCCCCACATTCCTGACTGAGAGGCTCTCTAGCCAGAGGGTAAGAGAACAGTGAGATGGAAGAAAAAGACCAAGTTACAGATGACGTCTTAACTTTGTTTCATATAACAAATGCAAATTGACCAACTCTCTTCCTCCAGTTCAGATCTTCAGACTTCATTCATATATATATATATATATATATATTTGGTTTTTTGAGGTAGGGTTTCACGTTAGCCCAGGCTGACCTGGAATTCACTATGTAGTCTCAGGGTGGCCTCGAACTCATGGCGATCCTCCTACCTCTGCCTCCCGAGTGCTGGGATTAAAGGCGTGTGCCACCACGCCCGGTTTCAGACCTTAGTTAAGAGGCAAGATGTAGGAGGCCTGAGTCCAAGAGGACCCCAAGTTTATAAGATTGGGGCTGGTAACTGCTTTGTGAAGAAAAAAACAAAACAAAACATAAACCATACTTTTCTACACATCTTGGGCCATATGAGAACTTTTAGGAGGAAATGTTCTTCAATAGCGTAAAATACAGTGCCATGTAGAAACTGACAGGTTAGGAGGAGACATCTGCACATAGTATTCAAAATTACTTCATAAATTAAATTTTCCCTACAAATATTTCAGTTATGTTCTAATATCGTTGTACTGAATGCCATATTGTTTGAAAATAAGAGGTCTGGAGAGCTTTTGTGTTTTACTGAATGATTAAGAAACCATCATGAAGTTGTCGGCCGGGGGGTCCCTGATGCCCCCAAAACATTATAGACCATTGCCAAGGCCCTTGGTTTCCCACCAGGAATAGATGGTAAGACCCTATTGTTGAAGACTCCACATACTTGGGCTGCAAGGTCACTGATAAATCCTTCTGAAGCTGAGCTGAAAATCTCCCCTATGTAGGCCAGCTGACAGAAAGCTGGGAAAAGCCATTCTGCATGCAGTTCAATGGGAGAGAGAGAAATCACCAGTGAAGATACTCCACAGTGGACACTGCAAGCCTTATATTTTGCCAGCCAGGCCAATGAGCCAACGGGTGCAATAGTGGCACGTCTGCTATGGGGAAAACCAACTGCCCTCTAATTGGACTGGAGGTCCGCTCCATGGGAGGTAATATATCTCTGATACTGAAAGCTTAAAACAGGGGTAGTCATGAGCCCTAGGGGTGTAGCATCTGCTGCTGTCTGGCTAAATGTATATACTATGCTCACTAAACTGCCAAGTAAGCACTTCTCTTAATGTTCATACCCTTATATTAATGCTACTCTCACTTTTGGTAGAAAATCTTCTCTTTTCAGATGGCAGTGACATTGGGATGACTCAGAAGGCATCATGGTGCTGGAAAGAAGTGACAGGAGTGCTCAGTACTGCAACATCTCTATCACACCTTCTATAGCTCAGGGTCCATTGTGGAAGAGGTGGCGGAAAGAATGTAAGAGCCAAAGGAAGGGTAGGACTCCTTACACCGTGCTCCTCCAGATACAAAATGGCCTGGATATCCATGACCTCACAATGCCTGACATTACCTACACAAGACCGTCATAATAGGAGGAAAAGACTATGACATCAAAATAAAAGAGACTGACTGAGAGGGGGAGGGGATATGATGGAAAGTGGAGTTTCAAAGGGGAAAGTGGGGGGAGGGAAGGCATTACCATGGGATGTAGATTACAATCATGAGGTTGTTACTAAATAATAATTTACTAATAAAAAAAGAAACCATCATGAGGGTTAGAGAAATGTCTCAGTAGTTAAGGTGCTTGCCTGCAAAGCCTACGACCCAGGTTTGATTCCCCAGTATCCACAGAAAGCCAGATGCCAAAAGTGGCGCATGTGTGGTGATGCACGCCTTTAATCTCAGGTCTCCAGAGGCAGAGGTAGGAGTATCACTGAGTTTGAAGTCAGCCTGAGACTACATAGTGAATTCCAGGTCAGCCTGGGCTAGAGTGAGACCCTACTTCTAAAACCCAAAAGTTGGTTAGTTAGTTAGTTAGATAGATAGATAGATAGATAGATAGATAGATAGATAGATAGACAGACAGATAGATAGACAGATAGATAGACAGACAGATAGATAAATAGATAGATAGGGCTATATTTTGCATGTGTGTGCTGTGAATGCATGGGCATGCCAGGGTTTCTTGTTGCTTCAAAGGAATGCTTGGGTTGCTTTCTGCATCTGGCTTTACTTGGGTGGTGGGGACTTGAACCTGGACAGAAGAGCTTATCAGAAAGTGCCTTTTATCACTAAGCTTTCTTTACAGCCCCCTTGGACTGTGTCTTTGATTTCTCACACTGGCTAGCCTCTGAGGGAACCTTCATGCAGCATAGACTGTGGTAGTTCTTGAGATAGAAGACTATCTTGCCTACTTGACTTTTTTTTTTTTTTCTCGAGGTAGTGTCTCACTCTAGCCCAGGCTGACCTGGAATTCACGATGGAGTCTCAGGGTGGCCTCGAACTCACGGCAATCCTCCCACCTCTGCCTCCCGAGTGCTGGGATTAAAGGCGTGTGCCACCACGCCCGGCGCTACTTGACTTCTTTATTGCCTCGTTCTGCCTCTGTTTCCCCTTCCACTGGGTTCCGTGCCCTTTGGGCACAGTGCCTTTTATTTGGCTGGAGAAAGTACAGATCCCAGGCTCTGAGCTCCATCTGCCTCCCTCCAGGGTATCTCAACAGCGCAGCAAGTCATTTTTCGTAGGTGGGTGGGGACCTGTCCCCGCCCCGTTCATTGTGTTCCATAGTTTCCTGCACACTGCCTGTACCCTTTACCAATCTGCCAGGCGCCTTTTAACACAAAGGGGAGGAGAGGGGGGGCAGGGCGCGCTGAAGAAAAACATCCCTATAAATAGCCCTCTTGAGCAAAATTGTTTTCCCAATACACAGTTGTTGTTAGGCCTTGACTCCCGCTAATTTTCCTCACGTATTCTCCTCCCCTTCCAGTCTATGCCAGCTTTTCCTCCAGTTCTGCTGGGAGATGCAGTCTCCCCTAGGCTGTGGGCTCTGGGCAGGGTGGTGCTGCCAATGATTTGACCCGTGATCCAAAGGAAGACACATGTGCCCACGGGTGGCTATGTCTACATCTACGCCTCTTGTTTGCTTATATCTAGATATTGTCCCTCAATTTGGTGTCATGGGAGTTCTCCTTAGTCTCATGAGACCTCATGCCTAAAAGTAGCCACAGGTTTTGGCTCTCATCCTATATGTTCAGCAAAGCTTCTTTAGTTGTAATCCACCTACGGGATATTTAAAAACCATTCTGAATAAGTCTGAGCATGCCTGGGTTTACTCCTACTAATGCTTTCCCATATTTCCCAGACAGTCCCCATTGCAAACATTAGCCCATTTTCAAGCCGTGTGCCAGGGAATGTGTCCTGAGTTTTGCTTTAGAAAATACAGCCTGGGGGCGGGGGGGGGGGGACTTGGGAGATGGCTCAGTGATTAAAGATGCTCTTTTGCAAAGCCTGCTGGCTAAGGTTCAATTCCCCAGTGCCCACATAAAGCCAGATGCACGAAGCGACGCACCCATCTGGAGTTTGTTTGCAGGGCTAAGAGACCCCGTGGTACCCATGCACTGGCTTTCTCTCTCTCTCTCTCTCTCTCCTTGCAACTAAATAATAAAATATTAAGAAAATTTAGCCTGCTCAATTTTGAGGGTGGGGGGCACAGACCCAGAATTATAGATTGGATTTGTTTGCTCAAGAGTAGGCTGGTGGGCTGGAGAGATGGCTTAGCGGTTAAGGCACCTGCCTGCAAAGCCTGAGGACCCATGTTTGATTCTCCAGATTCCAGTAAGCCAGGCACACAATGAGGCAAAAATGCAAGGATGCACATGCCCACTAGGTGGCGCAGGCATTTGGCGTTGTATTGCAGTGGCTGAAGATCTGGGCCCATTCTTTATCTCTCTCTCTCTCTCTAAAAAAAAAAAAGGTAGGGTCTCACTCTATCCCAGGCTGACCTGGAATTCACTATATAGTCTCAGGGTGGCCTCAAACTCACAGCGATTCTCCTTCCTCTGCCTCCCAAGTGCTGGGATTAAAGGCATGCATCACCACGCCCGGCTTCACTAGTGGTTTTTTTTTTTTTTTTAATAATTTATTTATTTTCAAGGGGAGAGAGTGGGGGGGTCAGGGAGAGAGAATGAGAATATGAGTGCACCAGGGCCTCCAGCCACTGCAAACGAACTCCAGATGCACGTGCCACTGTGTGCAATTGGCTTTATGTGGATACTGGGGTATCAAACCCTGGGTCGTTGGGCTTTGCAGACAAATGCCTTAACTGCTGAGCTATCTCTTTAGCCCTGCTTTTTGTTTGTTTGTTTGTTTGTTTTTAATGAGAGAGGAAAAAAAGAGAGAATGGGAGGAAGGGAGGGAGGAGAGAGGGAGAACTGGGGTGCCAGGGCCTCTGGCCACTGTAATTGAACCGTAGACATGTGCGCCACCTAGTGGGCATGTGCGACCCTGGCCACGTGGGATTTGAAGAGTCAAACATGAGTCCTCAGGCTTTGCAGGCATATGTCTATGAGTCCTTAGGCTTTGCAGGCATAGGTCTTAACCCCTAAGACATCTCTCAAACCCCAGCCCTGGTGTTTTCACCGAACAGCAAAAACAGTGATAAAGGACTGGAGAGATGGTTTAGCGGTTGAGGCGCTTGCCTGCGAAGCCAAAGGACTCAGGTTTGATTCCCCAGGACCCACATAAGACAGATGCACAAAGTGATGTATGTGTCTGCAGTTCATTTGCAGTAGCTGGAGGCCCTGGTGTGTACATTCTCTCTCTCAAGTAAATAAATAAAAATTTTAAATATTTTTTAAAAAGAACAGTTAGCTGGGTGTGGTGGTGCACGCCTTTAATCTCAGCACTCAGGAGGCAGAGGTAGGAGGATCGCTATGAGTTCAAGGCCACCCTGACACTACATAGTGAATTCCAGGTCAGCCTGGGCTAGAGCGAGACCTTACGTTGAAAAAAAGCAAAATAAAATAATAAGAAAAGAACAGTAATATGTGAACAAGTTGAACATTGTGTGAGAAAGGGCAAGGAACTTTTGACTTTGCTTTTTAAAATTTATTTTAATTTTGGTTTTGTTTTTTTGTTTTTTTTTGGGTTTTTCAAGGTAGGGTCTCACTCTGGTCCAGGCTGACCTGGAATTAACTCTGTCATCTCAGGGTGGCCTTGAACTCATGGCAATCCTCCTACCTCTGCCTCCCGAGTGCTGGTAATTTTGGTTTTTTGAGGTAGGGTTTTTGCTCTAGCTCAGGCTGACCTGGAACTGGTTAACACTGGTTAAAGGAAGGGATTTAGGGGAAATGACCCGCTGATCCAGTACACACACACAGTGATCACAAATGCGATCACATTAAGCCCTCCTGCTGCCTCCAGCGGATCTGTGGGTCCTTCGTTACTAACTTTGTTGTCTTCAGAGCTATGATCATCACTTCATACCCACGTGTGCTTGCTCTGAGTCGAGAGGCCACTGTGGAAATTGGGCAAGGAGCAGAGCTGAAGATCGGTCAGCATCTGCAAACACTGCCTGTCTGTCTTGCTCCTCCGCGCGGTTCCGGCCAAAGGCGCACCAAAGGCAGAGGGAAGCTCCTCACATTGCTTCAAACCGGCGGATTGCATGGCGGGAAGATTAACTTCAGGGCAAGTTACAAGTCAGGGATTTAGCGTCTCACAGCGATAATCTCTCAGAAAAGCTATTTGTGAGATCCACAAGAAACACTCCCACAGCTTGTTCCCACATTTCATTCTTACAATGTATTCCCACAGTTTGATCTCGTAGTTCATTGACACAGTGGTCAATACTGCGGACTGAATTGCATCCTAGTCTCTAGTACCTCAGAATGTGCCCCCCCCTCTTTAAAATAGAATGGTTGTGGTCAGCCTGGACCAGAGTGAGACCCTACCTCGAAAAACCAAAAAAAAAAAAAAAAAACCAAAAAACCAAAAAATAGAATGGTTGTGATATAATTAGTTAAGATGCAATTAGCTGGGAGAGGCTGGGACCCTAACCACCATGAAGAGTGTTCTTATAAAAGGGGGTGCTTTGTACATTGCCACTTACACAGGGAGAATGCCGTGTGGAGATGAAGGCAATTGGAGTGATGTTTCTACAAAGCAAGGAGCATGGAAGATTGCCAGAGAGCCATCAGAAGTTTGGGAAGAGCGTGCAACATTCACTGCACAGTCCTCAGAAGGAGCCAACACTACGGACACCTAGAATTTTTGTTGTTTAAACCACATAGCTTGTGGTATGTTGTTATAGGAGCCCAAGCCAACTAGCGTGGCAACATAACAAAGGAACAGAACGCTCCTATCTCTGCAGCAGAACCTGCCATTCTAATGACTAGATTGGAATCAGTCTGAGTAATCTCCAGGTGGAGCCCAAGTCACTATGGATGCTAAGCAGCTGATACATGCAGCCAGGCGTGGTGGCTCAGGACTCAGGAGGCAGAGGTAGGAGGTAGGAGGATCACCATGAGTTCCAGGCCAGCCTGGGATAATGTGAGACCTTACACCAAAACGGTGTTTGCCTGCAAAGCCAAAGGATCCCCATTCAATTCTCCAGGACCCACATAAGCCAGATGCACAGGGAGGCGCACGCATCTGGAGTTCGTTTGCAGTGTCTAGAGGCCTTGGCGTGCCCATTCTCTCTCTCTCTCTGCCTCTTTCTCTCTCTCAAATAAATAAATAAAATATGTTTTTTTAAAAAAAGCAAAATGAAAGCCTATTTTAATGAGGAACACCAAAGGAGGTCAAAGAGAAACTACTGCAAAAATAGCCAGAGAGGGGCTGGAGAGATAGCTTAGCGATTAAGGCACTTGCCTGCAAAGCCAAAGGACCCAGGTTTGATTCCCCAAGACCCATGTAAGCCAGATGCACAAGGCGGTGCATACCTCTGGAGTTTATGTGCAGTGGCTGAAGTCCCCAGCATGCACATCCTCTCTCTCTCTCTCCAAATAAATAAATAAATAGAAATAAAAACATTTATATAGGGCTGGAGGGATGGCTTAACGGGTAAGGTACTTACCTGCAGGCCTTTAATCCTAGCACTCAGGAGGCAGAGGTAGGAGGATTCTTTTTTTTTTTTTAAATTTTTATTTATTTATTTATTTGAGAGCGACAGACACATAGAGAAAGACAGATAGAAGGAGAGAGAGAGAGAGAATGGGCGCGCCAGGGCTTCCAGCCTCTGCAAACGAACTCCAGACGCGTGCGCCCCCTTGTGCATCTGGCTAACGTGGGTCCTGGGGAACCGAGCCTCGAACCGGGGTCCTTAGGCTTCACAGGCAAGCGCTTAACCGCTAAGCCATCTCTCCAGCCCGGTAGGAGGATTCTTGAGAGCTGAAGCCAGCCTGGGACTGCAGAGTGGACTAGTGTGAGATCCCACCTTGAATAAAAAACATCACACCGGGTGTGGTGGCACAGGCTGAGATTACAGATTACATAGTGAATTATAGGGCAGCCTGGGCTAGAGCAAGGCCGTACCTTGAAAAACCAAAATAAATAAAAAATAAAATAAAAAACAAGCAAGCAACCAACCAAACAAACAAACAAAAAGAACCCAAACATAAAAGAGTGAGGAGGCTTGAGAGATGGCTTAGTGGTTAAAGCGCTTGCCTGCAAAGCCTAAGGACCCAGGTTCCATTCCCCAGGACTCACATAAACCAGATGCACAAGGTGCTGCATGTGTCTGGAATTCATTTGCAGTTGCTAGAGGCCCTGGAATGCCCATTCTCTCTCTCCCTCTTTATAAAATAAAATAAAATAAAATAAAATAAAATAAAATAAAATAAAATAAAATAAAATGAAATGAAATGAAATGAAATGAAATGAAATGAAATGAAATGAAATGAAATAAAATAAAGAGTGAGAACAGTGGGAGCTGCCCCTTCCGATGCCCAGCCCCTTCTGGCTGCTCTGTCCTCCTGTTACTACACCCCCTCCAAAATAAACAGAGCACCAAGGGCACCTGGTCTCTTACACCCCAAGGTCTGCCCCCCAGTGACACACTTCCTCCAGCAATGCTCCGCCTGAGGTTCAAGACTCTTCCAAATAGTACCACCAAACACTTCTGTTAATGGGGGACATTTCACATTTAGATCATCCTAAGAAGACACCCAGCACTCGGGAAGCAGAGGTAGGAGGATTGCTGTAAGGTCGAGACCACTATGAGACTACACAGTGAATTCTAGGTCAGCCTGGACTGCAGTGAGACCCTACCTTGAAAAAAAAAAGGAGACACCGTTCTTGGCCTCATGGAATGATCACTCGTGACAAGAAATCCAGGCACACTGTGTCGTTAACAGCATGATGGATGCATTGAAGTCAGTGCCCAGCTGCTGGCAGAGTCAGAGAGCTTCTTTCAGAGAACGCAATCCTCAGGAAGACTGGCAGACCAGTGGTTCCTGCAGATACTAAGAGAAGTCTTTGGGACAACAAGGGTATCATTTAAATATATGTATGTATGTATGTGTATATATATATATATATATATATATATATATATATACACACACACACACACATATACACATATATTTTATTTATTTATTTGTTTGTTTATATGAAAAAGAGAGGAGGCAACAGAAAGAGCAAATGGACATGCCAGGCCCTCAAACCATTGCAAACGAACTCCAGACACACGCACCATCTTTTGCATCTGGCTTACGTGGGTTCTGGGGAATCGAACCTGGGTCCTTAGGCTCTTCGGGCAAGCGCCTTAACTGCTGAGCCATCTCTCCAGCCCGAGGGTAGCATTTTTAGAGACCAGGATTTGCTCAGGGAATGAAACACAAGTTAGTGCAGTTAGTTGAGTGTGGGAGACTGGTGCAGTTATCTGGCTTGTGCTGAGGAAGGAGACAGATTAAGACGCCACAGCGTGTCCTGCAGAGTTGAGACTAGACCGGAGGCTAGAGTGAGGAGCCACGGAGAATTTGAGCGGTGCAGCGTCAGCTAAACTGGAATGGTGAGAAGGAAGGCACCTTGCCCTCTTCGGCTGTTTCCCTGGCACCTTAGCGAACAGTGGAAACATCTCCTGGTTCAGTGCTTCTCTTATGGTGTGAAGCTACTGGGATGTCTTGTCACTTTCTGTAGTCCCACAATTAGTTTTGAATTAAATGACCTCTTGAAGCGAATTTATCTACATTTTTGTAATTTTGTTTATTTGTAGGCAGAGAGAGAGAGAGAGGGAGGGAGGGAAGGAGAGAGAGAGGGAGGGAGGGAGGGAGAGAGAGAGGGAGCTAGGGAGAGAGAATGGGTGCACCAGGGCTTCTGGCCACTGCAAACAAACTCCAGACGCATACGCCACTTTGTGCATCTGGCTTTCTGTGAGTACTAGGGAATTGAACCTGGGTCATTAAGCGTTGCAGGCAAGTGTCTTAACCAGCTGAGCCATCTCTCCAGCCTAATACTATTATTTTTGAATGAAAAAAGAAATAACTAAAAGTAGATTCTAGAAATGGTGGTACTCTAAGTTTACCGTCTATTCCTGGAAGTTATTTCTAAGACTGTCATCACAAAGTTAATTTGCCTTTGGAAAACGTGTACAGTAGTGTTGGCTTGTAGAAGTTGGGCTTGAATTATTAAAGTACCTCAGACATCCAGAAGGGGGAAAATCCCAGCCATTAACATTTGAGATGTGGGTTTGCCATCTAGTGGGCATCTTTGAACATGTATATGTTATAAATTTACACACACACACACACACACACACACACACACACGCATGAATTTCCATCAATGGTACTTTATCTCCTATCCTCAACATTTAACATTCAAGCGTTATTTCAGACACATCTCTATTGGCAATGCTTAGTTGTGTCAGGGTAGAAGAAGGTTTTATGACGTCTGCGCCTGCGCACACAGTTCAGCAGATCAGCCTCCCAAGGAGGGTTCTTTCAAACTTCCTGTACTCCCCCACGTGGCTCTTCTGGGCTCCATATCAGAATCACTGATCTGAACAGAATGAAGAGAAAGATAATCACCATTCGCAGGCAGGCCCTGTGTTTGCCCCACAGCAGGATCTCAGTAAACTTTTCCTTCCCTCCCTCTCGTTCCCTCACACCCTCTCCCATAAAAGCTACATTCCAAATGACAATGTCAATGTGCATTTGGGGTGCGAGGCATTCCTGTGAGTGAGATACTTGGTTATGGGGCTGGAGAGATGGCTTAGCGGTTAAGGCACTTGCCTGTGAAGCCTAAGGATCAAGGTTCAAGCCGGGCGTGGTGGCGCACGCCTTTAATCCCAGCACTTGGGAGGCAGAGGTAGGAGGATCGCCATGAGTTCAAGGCCACCCTGAGACTCCATAGTGAATTCCAGGTCAGCCTGGGCTAGAGTGAGACCCTACCTTGACAAACCAATAATAATAAAAAAAAACTGGAGGGAGCAGAGACTTAGAATAGACCCAGGAAGGGCAGGAAGGGCAGTACAGGAGCCATGTGGGGCGTGTTCTGTAAAATCTGAAGGGAGGGAGATTGGGAAGCAGCTACCAGATGGTGTGAGGTACTGAGAGAGAATGGAGGGAGAGCTTTAAAAGGTTTTGTTATGTATTATGGATGGCATCCCCCTTTGATGTTTTCACGGCATGCCAATGAAGATTTAAACCGCCTTTCTGTTATTTTTGGATGTGGGTTAGTATTTCTTTGGAAAATAACACCATGAGGAGACGGGCTGTGAAGTGGTTTAGCGTTATCTGGAAGATATAAATGTTCAGATCATAAAACGTTAAATATAGATGCATTCTACTGTCCTCCTGTGTCTTAAATCTAAAATCAAACAAAGGGGCTGGAGAGATGGCTTAGCGGTTAAGCGCTTGCCTGTGAAGCCTAAGGACCCCGGTTCGAGGCTCGGTTCCCCAGGTCCCACGTTAGCCAGATGCACAAGGGGGCGCACGCGTCTGGAGTTCGTTTGCAGAGGCTGAAGCCCTGGTGCGCCCATTCTCTCTCTCTCTCCCTCTATCTGTCTTTCTCTCTGTGTCTGTCGCTCTCAAATAAATAAATAAATAAATAAATAAATAAATAAATCTTAAAATTAAACAAAGGCAAAGTGATAAGATCAAACAAGGAATGTTTCTTTTTTTAAATATTTTTATTTATTTATTACAGTCAGCAAGAGAGAGAGAATGGGTGCACCAGGGCTTCTAGCCACTGCAAACAAACTCCAGACACATGCACCACTAATGAGCATCTGGCTTATGTGGGACCTGGAGAATCGAACCTGAGTCCTTAGGCTTCACAGGCAAGCGCCTTAACCGCTAAGCCATCTCTCCAGCCCAGGAATATTTCTTTTAAAAGTAAGACACAGGGGATGGAGAGATGGCTTAGCGGTTATGACGCATACCTGCAAAGCCTAAGGACTCAGGTTTAACTCTCCAGGTCCCACATAAGCCAGACGCACAGGGGTGTACACATCTGGGGTTTGATTGCAGAGGCTGGAGATCCTAGTATGCCAATTCTCATTCTTTCTCTCTCTCCTTCTCTCTTGCATTTAAAAAAAAAAAGGATTCAAAAAAGAAAAGGCTGGAGGGATGGCTTAGTGTTTAAGGCATTTGCCTACAAAGCCAAAGGACCCAGGTCTGATTCCCCAGCACCCACATTAGCCAGATGCACAAGGGGACACATCTGGAGTTTGGTTGCAGTGGCTGGAGACCCTGGCGTGTTCCCCTCCCTCTTTTTCTGTCAAATAAATGAATAAATAAATAAAAATAAAATATTTTTTAAAAAAGGATCCTACCCCGAAAAACCAAAAAAAAAAAAAAAAAAAAGTTAGGGCTGGAAAGATGGCTTAGTAGTTAAGGTGTTTGCCTGTGAAGCCAAAGGACCCCCGTTCAATTCCACAGGACCCACATAAGCCAGATGCACAAGGTGACACATGCATTTGGAGTTTGCCTGCAGAGGCTGGAGGCCCCAGCACACCCATTCTCCCTCTCATGTAAATAAATAAAAATTTAAAAATGAAAGTAAGGACTGGAGAGATGGCTTAGCGGTTAAGCGCTTGCCTGTGAAGCCTAAGGACCCCGGTTCGAGGCTTGGTTCCCCAGGTCCCACGTTAAACAGATGCACAAGGGGGCGCACGCGTCTGGAGTTCGTTTGCAGAGGCTGGAAGCCCTGGCGCGCCCATTCTCTCTCTCTCCCTCTACCTGTCTTTCTCTCTGTGTCTATCGCTCTCAAATTAATAAATAAAAAAAAAAAAGAAAAAAGAAAAACAACGACAAACAAAAACAAAGAAACAAAAAATTTAAATTAAAAGAAAAAAAATAAACTACATAAAACATACCTAAGACATGCTATGGTTTCCTCCCCTAAGAGTTAATACAACTTATCAATCACACAAATAGAAGACTATCCCTCATGAAAGGTGATTCACCTGAAAACATGCTAAGGAGGGGCTGGAGAGATGGCTTAGCGGTTAAGCGCTTGCCTGTGAAGCCTAAGGACCCCGGTTCGAGGCTCGGTTCCCCAGGTCCCACGTTGGCCAGATGCACAAGGGGGCGCACGCGTCTGGAGTTTGTCTGCAGAGGCTGGAAGCCCTGGCGCGCCCATTCTCTCTCCGTGTCTCCCTCTTTCTCTCTCCGTCTGTTGCTCTCAAATAAATAAACAAAAATAAAAATAAAAGAGTGCTAAGGAGATGGGAGAACATGCTTATGAAAATCCTCAATCCCTCTTTGAGTGCTACCTCAAAAGAAAAAAAAAAAAAAGTTACTTTCTCTCCTTTCCCTTTCTTTGTTTGGATCCCGGCTAAAATTCCAAGCATGTTCATTCTTCCTCTTTGTCTGAAGTCACCCTGGCTGGCCCCCTTAGATGCAGCTGCTTTGAGAGCTCCATTGCTGACACGGGTCCATCGACATTCCATCGTGGATGGTGGAGGAGGGCATGGGGTTCCCATCCCTCCCTGAGGACTCACTGGTAATTAAGGGCTGTGGGTAGAAGAGAATTTTCTTTCCTCCCCCAAGCACTGGGAATAAAGGTGTGTGCTACCATGCCTGGTTTTTTTTTTTTTTTGGTTTTGTCGAGGTAGGGTCTCGCTCTAGCCCAGTCTAGCCTGGAACTCACTATATAGTCTCAGGGGTGGCTTTGAACTCATGGTGAGTTCGAAGTATAGTGGGTTAGAGCGAGACCCTAACTCAACCCCTCCCACAAAACAATTATCCTTCTGAGTCTTCTTTTTTATTCACTCTTTGATTAAAATTAGAAATGAACCTACAGTTTGGGGTTCAAGGACTTTCCTGGACCCCCTTGCACCCCTTTACGCTTCGGTCCTTACAGTCTTTCTGTCACCTCTTCTGCAATGGACCCTGAGCCTTGGAGGGTGTGATAGAGATGTTTCAGTGCCGAGCACTCCTCTGTCACTTCTTCTCAGCTCCGTGGTGCCTTCTGAGTCATCCCTGAGGTCACTGCCATCTGAAAAGAGAAGTTTCCCTAACCAAAAGTGAGAGGAGCATTAAAATATGGGTATGAGCATTAAGAGAAGTGCTCACCGGGCAGTTTGGTGAGCATAATATATGCATTTAGCCAGAAAACACAGGCCTTACAGCCCTAGGGCTCATGACTTGTCCTGGCATTGATTTTCAGTAATATGTATAATCTCCCATGGAGCGGGCCTCCAGTTCAATTAGAGAGCAGTTGGTTTCCACCTTGACAGACGTGCCACTATTGCCCCCATTGGCTCATTTGGCCTGCCTGGCAAAACTTAAGGCTTGCACTGTCCACAGTTGTTTATCTCCACTGATGATTTCTCTGTCTCCCATTGAGCTGCATGAAGCATGGCTTCTTCCAGCTTTCTGTCAGCTGGTCTACATGGAGGAGGTTTTCCGCTCAGCTCCAGCAGGATTTCTCAGTGACCTTGCAGTGGGGTCTCATAGGGTCTTACCATCTAATCCTGGTGCGAAACCAAGAGTCTCATCAGTGGCCTGTAATTTTGTGGGGACATCAGGGACCTCCCTGGCCAACAACTCACTGGAAGGTATCCCATCCCTGGCACTGAAAATTTTTTGTAACAATCTATAGCTTCTGGGTACACCATTGTCCAAAAAAGTAGGCTTCCATATGACTTAATCACACCCTCTTAGATTTTGATTAACCTTCCTCCCAACTTCCCTTTACTCAATCTTTCTCCCTGACCTCACTTAGGCCTTTCCACCCCTAGTAATCTGTCCATCTACTTACATATATACGACGTTATCCCCTTAAGTACCCCCTCCCCCTTCCCTTATGGTCCCTTTCTAGCTCACTGCCTCTGAGTTTTATTCCAACTCACATACAAGTC
Source organism: Jaculus jaculus (assembly GCF_020740685.1). NCBI lineage: Eukaryota > Metazoa > Chordata > Mammalia > Rodentia > Dipodidae > Jaculus > Jaculus jaculus. Next base: position 162,689,606 of record NC_059105.1, read on the forward strand.
CAAACGTCGGCAGCTAGGATCCACACAGCAGAGAATAAAGTCATTTTTGATATTGAAGGCTTTGCAAATCTCCTCATGAGTCATCCCCTTAGTCATATTGGCAACCGTGTTGCGTGTAACATCCAGCAAACCCTTGATGTAGAATCAGTTCAAAAGGGTTCCTTGTTCAGCTTTCAGGAATTCTTGGCCCCGCACGGGAATGTCACCTGTGCGCTTCTCTTTGCTCTCCTCATTCTCAGGAGGAGAGTCATCCTAATAGCGGGCGCACCACTGAATGACCTTTTCCTTTTCTTTTAAAATATACTTTTATTTTTTTTTAATTTTTTTTTGTTTATTCTTATTTATTTGAGAGCAACAGAGAGAGAAAGGGGGGGGGAGAGAGAGAGAGAGACTGAGAGAGAGAGAGAGAGAGAGAGAGAGAGAATGGGCGCTCCAGGGCTTCCAGCCACTGCAAACGAACTCCAGATGCGTGCGCCCCCTGGTGCATCTGGCTAACGTGGGACCTGGGGAGTCGAACCTCGAACCGGGGCTTCACAGGATAAGTGCTTAACCACTAAGCCATCTCTCCAGCCCTGAATGACCTCCCTCTTTCTTTCTTTCTTTCTTTCTTTCTTTCTTTCTTTCTTTCTTTCTTTCTTTCCTTCCTTCTTTCTCTCTCTCTCCCCCTTCCTTCCTTTCTTCTTCTCTTCTCTTCCCTCCCTCTCTCTCTTTCTCTTTCTTCCTTTCTTTCTTTTTTTCAAGTATGACTGTACTAACATTTGGTAGGGGAACTGGGTCATCATCTCCTTCACCATCCATTCCCAAATCTTCCAACATGGTCTTGATGTTCTTGGTAACTTCTTCATCAACCTCAAATATGTCTCCATCAGAACTCTTTGACTTAATTGAAGAAGTTTGGTCTCTAAACCATAGGTGGGTGAGGAGGTATCTGCAAAGAAAAGAGAAAGTTGGGGGACAAGGCCACTGGGGGTGGGGGTTGCAGGTAGGCCCTGGCTCTAGCCCAGGCTGAAACCAGTCTCACGTCTGGCTTTTTCCCCCCCCCCCCCAAGGTAGGGTCTCACACTAGCCCCAGACTGACCTGGAATTCACTATGGAGTCTCAGGGTGGCCTCGAACTCATGGTAATCCTCCTACATCTGCCTCCCAAGTGTTGGGATTAAAGGTGTGCACCACCACGCTCGGCTTGGACTTCTTTTTTTTTTTAAAGCCAAATCTTCCACATAAACATAATTTTGTTTTGGAAAGATAGGAATCCCGCAAAACCGCAAATGCCAAGGCAATCTGGCCCATTATATAATTGAGAAGGCTGACAACTTAGCACAGTGATGTAAAAGCAAGTTTAGGGCTGGAGAGATGTCTTAGCAGTTAAAGCGTTTTCCTGCAAAGCCAAAGGACGTAGGTTCGATTCTCCAGAACTGCACAAGGGGGCGCACGCGTCTGGAGTTCGTTTGCAGTGGCTGGAGGCCCTGGCGCGCCCATTCTCTTCCTCTCTCTCTCTCTCAAATAAATAAAAAAAAGCAAGTTTATACCTCTTGAAGTCAGATTATTACTGTAAAGAGGGAAAGGTCCCAATCCCCTTCCCTGGATTTTTGTGACACTCACGGGGGTGGGGGGGGGGTGGGATTTGGGAGGTGCAAGGGCCCTTACCCCAATATTATCAGAATAGTCTGGAATCCTCCTTCCCAAAGCTGGGATGTTGCACCACAGCTCCGGTTTAGCAAGCTCCAGCAGGGCCTGGGGAGGGCGCTAAGCCCGCGGAGACCGGGCAGACCCACCTCCAGGGCGGCAAGGGGCGGAGCCGGTTCCCGGGTCAGCTGAGGCGGTGCTCCGGCTTTACTCTTGGCCATCCTATCCTCCCGGGGCTCTGCTGCCCGCGGCCCGGTCCCGCCGAGTGAGTATGCCAGGGGCTCGGGCACCACGGGCGGGCGGGCGGCCGAGGCGCGCGCGCCGGGCCCGGGGACGGCGAGGAGCGGGCCGGCTCGGTCCCCGGGGCTGCAGCCGGGCGGGCGCGGGGCCTAGCGAGCCGGGCCTGGCCGGGGACCGCCCGGGTCTCTGCCTGGAGCTGCGGGGGGGGCCCTGCGGAGGCCGAGGTTTTGGGCCGGGGGTTCGGGCTCCCGGGGCGCGCCGGCCGCTGCCCACTGCGGGCCTGGGAGGAGGCAGGTGGAGATGCTGCTGGATGGGGATCAGGTCCGGGGCGCGTCTTCGGGGTTCCGCATCACGGATCTGGGGGTCACCCGCTTGCAGCTGTGTGACCCCCGACAACGACCTTCTTCCTGGGTACCTTTCACTGTCATTTCACCCGCGAAACTGTCCAAGCTCACCTGCTCTTGGCTCGCGGGGGCTTGGGGATGGGGAGGGGCGCGCCTGGCGCCTGAGGATTTTTTTGTTTGTTTGTTTTTTAGTTTTTCGAGGCAGGGTCGAGGCTGACCTGGAATTCACTCTGTAGTCTCAGGCTGGCCTCGAACTCACGGCGATCCTCCTACCTTTACCTCCCCAGTGCTGGGATTAAAGGCATGCGCCACCATGCCCGGCTGGCACCTGAGGATTTGAGAGACACCTGCAGCTGGTCGGGGGGTGGGGTGGGGTGGTGGTGCTGGGGGGGGGGGGGTCTCTGTCCACCTTGGCGGCTGTATCTCTCGGTGGGGTGGTCTGACATCCATTAGATCAGGGCGGTTTCCTCTCGGGTCGGCGGGCGGTGTTGAAAGGGCAGCGGAGATCTGCACCCTGCAGAGGCCCCTGGACCACGCGAGCTACGCGAGGGACGTGCAAGGTACCCAGTGTCCCCAAGTCGGGCGAGCGGGTGTCCCGGGCAGGGAGAAGGGCACCCGCAGCCCTCCCCTACCCGCTGGCGATGAAAGGGCAGAAAGAAGGTAATTTGAGATTTGAGCGGAGATTCGTAGGGCTTTTTTTTTTTTTTTTTTAATTGATTGATTGAGCCGGTTTTAAAGGGAGGACAGTCATGCATTGAGCATGGAAGAAAAGTCAAGAAACCTCCAGGACGGTTGAATAGAACCCAAGGCTCGCGTTGAGAAACTGAGATTCGGGGAGAGGGCGTTCCTTTCGCCCTGCCAAAGAATGCTGGAATGCGGCTCCGGGGGAAGGAGATAATGTTTGGACTGAGATTATGTTTGGACTTTTTTTTTTTTTTTTTAAGTTAACTTCTAGAGCAGCTTTGGCCTTTGTGGAGCCTGTGTACTTTTGGGATTCTGATTGTGTGCGTTTTTTTTTTTTTTTTTGGAGAGCTCCACAACTTTAATCAGATTAAAAACATCTCAAAGAGCTGGTGCTGAACTATTTGAGCAGGTAGGGGCAGAACCAGCAGCTCTTGTTTTTACGTGTTATATGTCACTGCTAGGATAAGTGCATGGCATCTGCCTAAGCTGACCTGGTAATGTGTGCTTTACCCATACATGTGCAAATGACTTGAAAACCAAGGCTCAACCCGCTCTGAAGGGCCTGTTCCTATTGCCAGCATCCTAGGCAAGGCAGCTATTGCTTTTTTTTTTTTTTTTTTGAGACAGGGTCTCGCTCCTTGCCTAAGCCGGCTTGGAATTCGCTCTTGCAGCCCATTGGGGTCCCAAACTTGGAGCAGCCTTTCCACCTCAGCCCCCACGTGTTAGCATTATTATTGTTATTATTATTATTATTATTATTATTTTTTGGTTTTTCGAGGTAGGGTCTCACTCTGGTCCAGGCTGACCTGAAATTAACTCTGTCATCTCAGGGTGGCCTTGAACTCATGGCAATCCTCCTACCTCTGCCTCCTGAGTGCTGGGATTAAAGGCGTGCGCCACCATGCCCGGCTCACGTGTTAGCATTATAATCAAGAGGCAGCCGCAGTGCCTGGCTCTTCTAGTATATATATATATATTTAAACATAGAGGAACAATGATTTCTCAAACCTGGCTGCATGCCTCAGAATTACCTGGATTCCCATGTAAAATACAGATTTGTTTTTTGACCCCACCTCAGATTTTTGAAATAAAACCCCTGGGCATTTAGGAATAGGTATTTCAAGCAGAATCCACAGGTTTCTCGGGCATTGAAATATACCTACAACCCCCTGTCTTGGGGTAGGGTCTCGCTCTAGCCCAGGCTGACCTGGAATTCACTATGGAGTCTCAGGGTGGCCGGGAACTCTCAGTGATCCTCCTGCCTCTGCTTCCTCAGTGCTGAGATTAAAGGTGTGAGGCATGTACTACCATGCCCAGCTTTAAAAATTTTTATTTATTTATTTTAAAAAGAGAGAGAGAGAATGGGCTCACTAGGGCCTCCAGCCAGTAGCCACCGCAAATGAACTCCAGATGTATGTTCCATTTTGTGCATCTGGCTTTATGTGGGTATGAGGGACTTTAACTCTAGTCCTTAGACTTTGTAGGCAAGAACCTTAACTGCTGGGCCCTTGTTTGTTTTGTAGAAGGGCCTGCAGTACCTATTTAACACTGTTTTTTTTTTTTAAGTTTATATGATTGCATTGCTGTGAACTTTATGTAACTAAACATTGTGATCTCTGTCGTATTCTCTTTATGTTTTAGTATATTGTAAAGGAAAACTAATCATTAATCCAGAAAGCAACATCGTTTCTGGTGATGAACTCTTCCCCCACCCCAGTTAAACATTACAAAACAGGGCTGGAGAGATGGCTTAGCAGTTAAGGCACTTGCCCATGAAGCCTAAGGACCCAGGCTCGATTCCCGAGATCCCGTGTAAGCCAGATGCACATGGTGGTGCATGCATCTGGAGCTCATTTGCAGTGGATAGAGGCCCTAGTGTGCCCATTCTCTCTCTCTCCTTTTCTCTAATAAATATATAAAAATTACAAACAATTTCTGTTGACCACCAGTGACTGCTGTCTTGCATATAGAAATCATGCACACACATATATTGCATAATTAGGATTGCATACACATGCTTATATTGCATAATTGGGATTGTATTTTGTATACAGTTTTATATTCTTTTTTTTTCGCTCACTTGGCTATTGTGAGCTTTTTCCTATGTAGTTAAGGACTTTGAAACACCTTTTCAATGAAAGCATGTGTTCTATCATATGTATGTACCATAATCAAATCAGATCATTATTGTTAAGTTTTGGATTCTTTTCAATTTTTGGTTATTTTAGCAGTACTGGTCTCAGCGTCACAATCTGTCTCTGATTATATCCTAAATAATAGAGTCAAAAGCTGTGTTGAAGCCAGGCTTGGTGGTACACAACTTTTATCCCAGCACTGAGGTAGGAGGATCATCTGCCAGCCTGAGACTACAGAGTGAGTTCCAGAACAGCCTGGGCTAGAGACCCTGTTTAAAAAAAGAACAGGGCTGGAGAGATGGCTTAGAGGTGAAGGTGCTTGCCTGCAAAGCCTAAGGACCAAGGTTTGGCTCCCCAGGACCCATGTAAGCCAGACACACAAGGTGATTTTGACCATAAGGTCACACATGTGCACAAGATGGCACACATTGCTGGAGTTCAATTGTAGTGGCTGGAGGCCCTGGCATGCCAATTCTCTCTCTCTGTCTTTCTCTCTTAACTTAAAACAAAACAAAACAAAACACACACACACACAAAACCACCAACAGCAACAAAAATCTGTATTGAGTGGTGGTGCACACCTTTAATCCCAGCACTGGGGAGGCAGAGGTAGGAGGCTCACCGTGAGTTCGAGGCCACCCTGAAAATGAGACTACAGAGTGAATTCCAGGTCAACTTGGGCTAGAATGAGACTCTACCTCGAAAAGCAAAAAAAAAAAAAAAAAAAAAAAATCTGTATTGAAATGCATTAAAAAAAAAAAGTCTCCTTTGCACATATCTTCTTCCTACTTTTCTTCCCTCAGAAGGAAAATGAAAGCTCGCTCAGGCTCCATTACTCCGCAGGGCCGCTCTCCTGTTTCACTGGTTCTCAAACCTTACTGTAAGAGTCGACTATGTTAAAGTTTCATTTTCCTGTATCTCAGACCCCGGAAGTTATTGAGGTTCAAATCACCACTGGTACAAACCTGCCAACCACGTGAGCGCGGGTTGTGCCACACCAGAGGGGGACCCCATCTCTTCTGTGGCGTTTGTGCCGAAGAGGGATTGGAGTGGAACCCAGAAATCAGACAGTTTCAGTACACCACCGTGCTATTTCATAAAAGTACTTCTGGAGTACTTTTATTGGAAATACTTTCTTTTCTTCTTCTTCTTTTTTTTCTTTTGTTTGGGGTAGGGTCTCACTGTAGCCCAGGCTGACCTGGCATTCACTCTGTAGCCCCAGGCTGGCCCCAAACTTACAGCGATGCTCCTGCGTCTGCCTCCCCGAGTTGCTGGGATTATAGGTGTGAGCCACCACACTTGGTCGAGGCATGCTTTTGGAACAAATGTCCAGATAAGCTCAGAAAACGTAGGTTACTTACCCGCAACCATTCCTGCAGCTGGTAAGAACTTGAACTCAGCACTTTTGTCACTTCAGCCAGAAGCCAACTTTATCCCAGATCTCTGAGCGTCTCAATCTTAAATGGCACAGACACATCCTTAACTACTACAGAAGGTTACTCCCAAGGTCAGCTGGAAAAGACATCCAACTACCAGTGAACTTCCAGTAAAGCCTCCTGGACTGGAGAGGTTGAGGGTACTTCTGAGGTCTGAGAGATGGGTCAGAGTTTGAGCCACAGGACCCACAGGGGCAGCTGGGTGTGGCCTGCATGTAATCCCGGTAGGGAAGCAGAGACCCCACCGAGTGCCCACCCCCTACCTCCTGCCAGAGACTCTCGGGGTGCAACTCAGAATGGGCAGAAGAGCCATGCAATTGGACGCTTAAGGTCCACCGTGCCACTGGGGCAAGGAAACTGATGGACACGTGCAGTGGATGCATCATCACACTGCGCGTGCACGCACACACATACAAGCCAAGAAAGAAAATAACGCCCCACCAGGAATTCTTGATAATCCTGTCTTGTTCTGTATAGCGTGCATCCCATTGAGACAATTTCAGTTATTCGGTTCCCTCGTTGTTTCATGAGAAATTCATGCTGCAAAATAGGTGTTGCGCAAACACCTGTCTGCAAGTCTGGATTCCCACGGGCTCTTGCTGTGTGAAGAGGTGCATTGTGCTCCACGGGGCTGGGTAGCTCTCCTGTAGTTAGGATATTATGCGCCCCTCAAAGGCCTGTGTGTTGAAGGACTGACTCCCAGCTTGACATTTTTGGGAAAGTGGAGTCCAGTGAAAGGTCACTTGGGGACATTTGGAGAGTGGGTTTCCAGCACCTTCATTCATTTATTCATTTATTTATTTATTTATTGAGGTAGAGTCTCACTCTAGCTCAGGCTGACCTGGAATTCACTATGGAGTCTCAGGTGGCCTTGAACTCACAGAGATCCTCCTGCCTCTGCCTCCCAAGTGCTGGGATTAAAGGCACGTGCCACCATGCTTGGCGCCCTTTCTCTTGCATTTTTTTTTTAAAGATTTTATTTTTATTTATTTATTTATTTAGAGACAGAGAGAGGGAGAGAGAGAGATGTAGTCACTGCAAACGAATTCCAGAAGCATGCGCCCCCTTGTGCATCTGGCTTATGTGGGACTTGGAGAATCGAACGGGGTTCTTAGGCTTCGCAGGAATGCGCCTTCACCGCTAAGCCATCTCTTCGGCCCACTTTTTTTTTGGTTTTCGAGGTAGGGTTTCACTCTAGCCCAGGCTGACCTGGAATTCACTATGGAGTCTCAGGGTGGCCTCGAACTCATGGCAATCCTCTGCCTCCTGAGGGCTGGGATTAAAGGCATGCGCCACCCACGCCTGGCTGAGCCCACATTTTTAAAATGTAGTTATTTGCAAGGACAGAGAGAGAGAAGGAGAGACAATGGTACACCAGGGCTTCCTGCCACTGCAAACCAACTCCAGATGCAGGGGCCACTTTGTGTAACTGGCTTTATGTGTGTACTGGGGAATCGAACCCAGACTGTGAGGTTTTGCAAGCAAGAGCCTTTAGCTACTGACCCATCTCTCCAGTCCCTGCATCGGCATTGTTTTGTGCCTATATGCTTGTGTTGGGCATGTGTACGCAGTATTGACTTTGGGTGTCATATTCCATCGCTCTGTTTTACTGAGGCAAGGTCTCACCTTTACACGGAGCTCAGTGACTCAGCTAGTCTAGCTAGCAAGCGTGCTCCAACGTTTGCACTGGGGTTACAGTACTGGCCTGCATGTCCGCCCAGCGTTTATGTGGGTGCTAGGGAATCCCAACTCCATCCTCAAGTGCTTTAGCAAATGAGGCAGAGAGAAAGAGAGAGAGAGAATGGGCTCACTGCAAATGAACTCCAGAGCATGCACCACCTTGTGCATCTGGCTTATATGACTACTGGGGAATCGAACCAAGGTCCTTTGCAGGCAAGCACCTTAACCGCTAAGCCATCTCTCCAGCTACGAGGAGAGGAGTTAGGTTGTGCCACTTCACCACATCCCCATAAACAAGACCAACTGACGGTGGTTTGAAATCTCCGAAACTATTGGCCAGAATTGATCTTTCCTTCTTTCTAAGAAGCTCATTGTCTCAAGTATTTGCTATAGTGAGGAAGGCTGAGTTTTACAACCTCAGGCTGTAACTCAGCTCAGGCCAACAGGCAGCTGTTTCTTTTTGAATAGTCAGTTGTCCTGGAGAGAGGGTGGTGGGCTGCCCCAAGAGAAAGTGTTACTTATTGGCCTTGGGACACTGCTCATAGAAGGGCATTGAATCTTTTCTCTTGTCTATTAGTCTTTTCTTTTTAAAAATTTTATTATATTAAAAATTTTTTTGGTGTTTTTATTTATTTATTTGACAGTGACAGAGAGAGAAAGAGGCAGAGAGGGAGAATGGGCATGCCAGGGCCTCCAGCCACTGCAAACAAACTCCAGACACGTGCGCCCCCTTGTGCATCTGGCTAACGTGGGTCCCGGGAATCGCGCCTTGAACTGGGGTCCTTAGGCTTCACAGGCAAGCAGTTAACGGCTAAGCCATCTCTCCAGGCCTTTTTAAAAAAATCATCTCTTTCAGCAGTAGGAATTTCGATGTGTTCTCATGCATTTTGGCAGTATAGCCTAGAAAAGTGCATTATTTATCCAGTTGAATAACTGCAGTGTGTTATGGTGGGCCGAGGCATAAAGAATACATAAAGTGATTTTCTTTGGGAATTCAGTTCATAATCTACAGATGCTGATTTGGAACGTTCTTTCTCTGGCTTTATGATTTTTTTTTTTTTTTGAGGTAGGGTCTCACTCTAGCCCAGGCTGACCTGGAATTCACTATGTAGTCTCAGGGTGGCCTCGAACTCACAGCGATCCTCCTACCTCTGCCTCCTGAGTGCTGGGATGAAAGGTGTGCACCACCACGCCAGGCATCTTTTATTCATTTATGTTTTTGGTCATGATTTTGAGGTCTGTTTGTTACTTGTGGAAGAGTTTGATGTTGTCTCAGGCTTGTAATGAAGCTGAACCTCTTCAGTCTTTGGCACAGATCACCTCTGTCGTGGTCAGGTTTGCATTGCTGGAAGAAATCACCCAACCTAGAGAAGCTTGTGGGAAAACGAGGATTTATTTCTGCTTACAGACTTGAGGGGAAGCTCCACGATGGCAGGGAAAATGATGCATGAGCAGAGGGTGGACATCGCCCCCTGGCCAACATAAGGTGGACAATAGCAACAGGAGAGTATGCCAAACACTGGCAAGGGTAATCTGGCTATAACACCCATAAGCCCGCCCCCAATAATACACTCCCTCCAGGAGGCGTTAACTCCCAAATCTCCATCAGCTGGGAACCTAGCATTCAGAACACCTAAGTTTATGGGGAACAACTGAATCAAACCACCACATTCTGCCCCTGGCCCCCATAAACTGATATCCATACATAATGTAAAATACAATGCATTCAGTCTAACTTTAAGAGTCCCATAGTTTTTATTAATCCCAATGATGTTCAAACATCTCTGTAGTCCAAGATCTTTTTATTGAGACATAATACCAAAATATAACCACGAAAAACCCATAATGACACATAATAAGCATTCACACTGCAAAAGATGGCATTGGGTATAGCAAAGAAATATTCATCCAATATAAGATTTAAAACAACCAGGGCAAACATCAAACTCTGTAACTCCAAGTCCAACAACTCTAATTAGTGACAAATTTCCAAGTCTGATAATTCTTTTTTTTAAAGCATTCCTTTTTATTTCCTTTTTTTCTTTTCAAATTATTTTTTTTTATTAACAACTTCCATGATTATAAAAAATATCCTATGGTAATTCCCTCCCTCACTCACTTTTCCCTTTGAAATTCCATTCTCCATCCTATTCCCTCCCCTTCTCAATTAGTCTCTCATTTATCTTGATGTCATGATCTTTTCCTCCTCTTATGATGGTCTTGTATAGGTAGTGTCAGGCACTGTGAGGTCATGGATATCCAGGCCATTTTGTGTCTGGGGGGGAGGACATTGTAAGGAGTCTTACCCTTCCTTTGGCTCTTACATTCTTCCCGCCACCTCTTCCGCAGTGGACCCTGAGCCTCCAAGTCTGATAATTCTAACCAGCAACAAGTCTCTGGTATTCCAATTCTGCCCCTCCAGCTAGGCTTCTCAAGGGGCCGGCAGCTTTCCTTGGCAGCCATCTCGTGGTCCCAGCATCTCCACTGGGTCTCCACTGCAACCCATGGTTCATCCTCATGGCCCCATGGGGTCTCCATTCAGGCAACCAGCAAACCTGCTTCAAATTGCCCATTACCACCTCCAAAACACAAGACTGTGTTGCAAACTCAATGACCCTCTTTCCTGCATTTCTTATACTCCACAATACCAATTTGTTAATCCAGGGGGGAATAAAGCAGATTTCGAAGAACAGGACACTCCTTGAGCACTCAGGCCCTTCCAAAAAAGTCTACATTCTTCCTGTTGTCCCAGTGCAGGTCAACTGGCCCAGTCTCAAAGGTTGTAATCTCTCAATTGCAGCTGAACGGGCAGTAGTTCACCCAAAGATTTTTCTTTCTGTGCCATATCCCTCTGCTCACACCAGTTCATTTCTATGCAAAGCATCCCTGCACAACTTTTCAGGTCACAATCATAACAGCAAGTTTCTCACACAAACTGCTAGCCCAGTCCAGGCAAAGCTCTTTCTCCCCCTCATAAACCAAACCTCACAGTCCATAGTTCTTACTGCCTTTAGGTCTTTCGCCTCTGACCTGAATAGTCCATCAAGCTGTACTTACAGCACTGCAAGGCGTCTCTTAGGCCAAGGTTTCAAATCCTTCCACATTCCTCTTGAAAATAAGCTCCAAAAGGTCAGAGCCACACAGTCAGGTGTCTAGCAGCAACCCCACTCCTCAGTACCACTTTACTGTTGCAGTCCGGTTCGCATAGCTGGCAGAAATCACCCAACCAAGAGAAAAAGAGGTTTATTTTGGCTTATATACTCGAGGGAAAGCTCCACAATGGCAGGGGAAAACGATGGCATGAGCAGAGGGTGGATATCACCCCCTGGCCAACATCAGGGGGACAATAGCAACAGGAGAGTGTGCCAAACACTGGCAAGGATAAACTGGCTATAACACCCATAAGCCTGCCCCCCAACAATACACTGCCTCCATGAGGCGTTAATTCCCACATCTCCATCACTGGGAACCTAGCATTCAGACCACCTAAGTTTATGGGGGACACCTGGATCAAACCACCAAAACCTCAGAAGACAGGTTCCATTCTTGGTGGGGCCAATCAAGGGTTCACAGGTCAGTAGATCCTAGCCCAGGTGATTTAAACCTTGGTAACTTCCTTAACAATTGTGTAACTCTTATAGTTAGTGATTGAAGAAAGGAGAAGGTTTACAGTGAAGCAAAGCACAAGGCTGTTCATCCTCAATTTTTGTTTTTTCTTTTTCCTGAGGTAGGGTCTCACTCTAGCCCAGGCTGACCTGGAATTCACTATGTAGTCTCAGGGTGGCCTCAAACTCACAGCGATCCTCCCACCTCTGCCTCCCAAGTGCAGAGATTAAAGACGTGCGCCACCACACCGGGCTCATGCCTGGCTATTTATACTCAATTCTTCACCCTTTAATTTCAGCCTTCATGGGTGGAGCCTTGTAAGTAACAATTATTACTGTGAGTGTTTGCCTCATGGTGATTTATTTTCTCCCTCCCACCTCTTTTATTATTGGAAGCTTGTTAGAAGAGCTGCGCTTTCTCATTTGAGTGTTTGATCACTACGTCATCGTGGATACTCATTTTATCCTGGGGGTTAAAATCCAGCGCCACCATTATTTTGTTGCGCCCTCTCCCAACTGATGATCACTTCCTCCCTCTCTCCTGTGGGTTTCACCATAGGGAGGTCCAGGGACAGACTCCAGTGTGCCTGAGCCCTCGCTCTGGTCCAGGTTCTCTGTACCAACCAGTCCAACCCCAGGGTGTCTGACTGGCGGGTGTGGGGGGGGACTCAGCCCACCCTGGTTGACACCTCATTCCCTCAGCAGCTGTGTATAAGTATCTCTTCGCTCCTCTGAGCTGGAGCCTGGCACTGGCATGTGATTTTTGAATGAGTACAAATACTTTAAAAAAATTATTTATTTATTTATTTGAGAGAGAGAGAGAGAGAGAGAGAGGGAGAAAGAGAGAGAGAGAGAGAGAGAATGGGAGCATCAGGGCTTCCAGCCACTGCAAACGAACTCCAGATGCGTGCCTCCCCTTGTGCATCTGGCTAACGTGGGTCCTGGGGCATGGAGCCTTGAACCGGGGTCCTTAGGCTTCACAGGCAAGCGCTTAGCCGCTAAGCCATCTCTCCAGCCTGAGTACAAATACTTTTGAAATAACCTCTGGCGCTTATAATCAAGTTGTTTCCCTAAGTTGGAACGACAGGTCTGTGGTATCATTTCTAGCCACTTATCACGTCAACAGGACCACTCATGTCAGGGCAGTGGTCATTGGTAATTGGGACGGTCACAGTCAGAGGTCTGAGGAGAGTGGGCAAATGTGGGTGAAGGTGGGCTCTGCTGAGTAGGTGCAGTAGCAGTGAACAGTGCTGCTCCAGGGAGCCAGGGCGCTGGCTCACCCTGAGTCTGGCTGGGAGGATGGCTTCAGAGGCCTTGGGATGCCAATGAGGTGCTTTTCCCATTCTGTACATGAGTAGCTTGGGACTCCCCAAGAATGAGTGTTCATGAGTGTTACTGTTTGTTACAGTTTGTCTTCCTGGTTAAAAAATACACTTTTTGGGGGGACTGGAGAGATGGCTCTGAAGTTAAGGCGCTTGTCTGTAAAGCCTAACGACGCGAGTTCGATTCCCCGGTGCCTGTGTAAAGCCAGATGCACAAAGTGATGCATGCTTATTATCTGGTGTCCGTTGGCAACGGCCAGAGGCCCTGGCACACACATTCTCTCTGCTTGCAAATAAATAAAATTATTTAAATAAAAAATCCTTTTTACTATTATGAACCATTACAGCGTACACAAAACTAGAAAGAGATACCTGTCACTTAGTGTCGAGTGCGAGGGAGCCAGCTTGCTTGAAAATAAATTACAAGCACTCAGACCCGGGAAAGATCCAAGACAAACCGGGATGATGCTTGGCTTCTCCTTCTAGCCTGCAGGTACCTAAGCCCATGCTCAGAAAAGACCGATTCCATGGCAGGAAGGACAAGTAAAAATACAAAAACCTCCGATTATTTTGAATCGACCCTAAAACAGACTTCTAGAAAGGAAATAATGTGGTGAGGGCTGCCCTAAAATAACATCTTTGATGTTGCCTGAATTTGTTCTCTGGAGTCATTCTCTTGACATTCGTGACGGCTCTGATTGAGTCAGGAAATAGTTGTGGGGGCTGGAGAGGTGACACTTGTTTGCAAACCCTAATCACTGGGGTCTGATTCCCCAGTACCCATGGGAAGCCAGATGCACAAAGTGGTGCACGTGTCTGGAGTTTGCAGTGGCTGGAGGCTTTGGTGTGTCTATTCTCTTTCTCTCAGTCTTTCTCCTCCTTCTCAATGTTTCTCTCAAGTAAGTTAAAATATATATATGTATATATAGTAAAGAAAGTGTTCTAGGACTGTGGTAAATGTTCAGAGTTTTACAATCACTTAAGTAATGGTACAGAGAGGTCCAGTCTGATGCCAATTCCCCAGACACCACCATCCAGGAACAACCCATCTTAGAAATAACTCTTAGAAATAAATCATGGTTTTTCTAACTCTAAAAGGAACATATGCTCATTGAAAGAAAAGTAGAAACTATGGAGAGACAGAAAATAAAACAAGTATATTTCTTTTTTTTTTCCCCAGACAATCAACACATTTTTATTTTTGCAGAAAAATAGGGTCACCAAACATGAAGATTTAAAAAGATCATATAATCTACTAGCCTATTTTGAATAATTCTTTTTTTTCTTTTTCTATTTTTTGTTTATTTTTATTTATTTATTTGAAAGTGACAGACAGAGAAAGAGGCAGACAGAGAGAATGGGCATGCCAGGGCCTCCAGCCACTGCAAACAAACTCCAGACATGTGCTCCCCCTTGTGCATCTGGCTAATGTGGGTCCTGGGGAATCGAGCCTCGAACTGGGGTCCTTAGGCTTCACAGGCAGGCACTTAACCGCTAAGCCATCTCTCCAGCCCAAGGGGCCACATTCTAAACTCAGCACAGGAGCATTACAAGTATGGATCTATGGGCCGCATTCTAGGAAGTTATCAGTAGTCAGATTTAATCTGGAGAAATAAAACAAGTATATTTCAACATCGAGTTTCCAGGGGTGTCATTGACTTGGCTAATATTCTGATAACATTTGAATAGGGGTCACCTTGGTAGAGTCAGTCAGGACTGTGTTTCTGGAAATGAGGTGGGTGTGTCTGTGAGCATCCTCTGTTGAAGTTTTTATAGTAGCCTTGTAAAGTAAGGGCACTTCTGCTCCCGAGTTTTATTGCTAGAGAAACTGATTGGGCTGGGTCGCCTGACTGGGTGAGGTTGCCTGGAAGCCACGAGGCAGTTAGCTGGTGAGCTGGGGTGGGCTGGGGGTGGGGGTGAAGGTGGAAGATTGCTCTTGAAAGACTCATGGGGCGGTGTTTCTGTCTAAACCCTTCCTATCTTTTGTTCACTCGCAGGAGACTGAAGAGTCTTTGCTCTTGACCTGTCTTCTGCAAGGAGAGGTAAATAATTATTCATTTATTTATTAGGGAGAGAAAGAAAAAAAAAAGAGGCAGAGATATAGAAAGAGAATGGGCGTGCCCAGGGCCTCCAGCCACTGCAAATGAACTCCAGGATGCATGCGCCCCCTGGTGCATCTGGATTACGTGGGTCCTGGAGAATCGAACCTGGGTCCGTATGTGTCATAGGCAAGCGCCTTAACTGCTGAGCCATCTCTCCAGCCCCTCAAAGTTTTTTTTTTTTTTTTTTTTTTTTTAATGGCCACAATGTCTTCATTTAGCCCAAGAAAAGTGGGAGCTTCCATTTAGGGTCTATGATTTTCCAGACCATAGGCTTTTGACTTGATTCTCAGTGCCAGGCATGAATTCCCTCCCACTGCAGGGGCCTTATAACCAGGGACCAATTGACTACTCCCAAAACCTATATGCCACCATTGCACCTGTGGGTGTATCTTCCCTGGCTGATTGATGATGCAGTTAGCAGGGTCCACTGCTTGTTAAGACTGTACGTGACTTTTCTCCCCCAGCCCTGTGACAGCTAGCCCGCAGAGAGATGGCTTCCGTCCGCTTGATTTCTCAGTGTCCCACGACTGAAGCGCGTGGCATCTTCAGCGATAGGGTCTTAACAACTAATTCTGGTCAGTAGCCAAGTGCCTTGGCAATGGCCCTGCATTGTTTTGGGGGCCTTGTGGGCTTCCTTGAGTAGTATCCCAAATGTGATGGTATTAGGAGGTATGGGACACATCGGGGACAGTCAGGTTAAGATGAAGTCATGAGGAGACGTCTTAAAATTATTAGCCTGAGACATAAAATGTATATTTGGAATATATATACAACAAAGAAAGGCCATAATAAGTGGTTCCTCAGTAACAATGTGAGACTCTGACCTCGGACTTCCAGAAAAGCCTCCAAAACTATGAGGAGTCCATTTATGGTATTTTATTAGAGCAGCCCAAGTGGAATGACGGGGTCTGCAGTTGCCTAAGAGCAAGAAACCCACAAAGAGCCCCCCCCCCCACTCTGGAGATAGCTCTGTTAATGTACCCTGGGAGCCACAGCGGCCTGTTAGGGAGGGCAGCTGGACTGTACCGTTGGAAAGGGCACAAGCTGCTGCCTACTGTATGCCAGGGGGCGAGCCGATACTGCATACATTAATATATTAGGTCCAGTTCTGTAATTTAGCTAGAAATTATTCTATTTCACTTTATAGATAAGGAAATGAAGGTTCAGTGGCCGTTTTCTGTCAAAATCCAAAGCCTCTGTTTTTTTTTTTAATTTTTATTTTTTGGCTTAAAAATTTTTGTTTGGTTATTTATTTATTTGAGAGAGACAGACAGAGAGAGAGAGAGAGAGAGAGAGAATGGGCGCGCCAGGGCCTCCGGCCACTGCAAACAAGCTCCAGACGCGTGCGCCCCCTTGTGCATCTGGCTAACGTGGGTCCTGGGGAATTGAGCCTCGAACCGGGGTCCTTAGGCTTCAGGCAAGCACTTAACTGCTAAGCCATCTCTCCAGCCCATTTTTTGGCTTTTTGAGGCAGGGTCTCACTCTAACCCAGGCTAACCTGGGATATTTACATGTAATGTCAGGCTAGCTTCAAACTCACAGCAATCCTCTTATCTTATTCTCTTGAGTGCTAGGATTAAAGGCATGTACCACTACCTGGCTTTTTTCTTTTTCTTTTTTTCCAATTTTATTTATTTGAGAGAGACAGATAAAGAGTAGCCTCTAGCCACTGCAAATGAACTCCAAAAGTATGCATCAGTTCTTGCATCTGGCTTTATGTGGGTACTGGGGACTCAAACTCAGGTCCTTAGGCATTGCAGGCAAGTGCCTTAACCATTGAGAAATTTCTCCAGACCCCCCTTTTACTTATTTATTTTTTAGTTTTTCATGGTAAGGTTTCCTCTAGTCCAGGCTGACCTGAAATTCACTATGTAGGCTTAGGGTGGCCTCGAACTCGCAGTGATCCTCCTACCACTGCCTCCCAAGTGCTGGGATTAAAGGCGTGCACCACCACGCCCGGCAAAAGCCTGTGTTCTTAACCACTGTTGAAGTCAGCACGTTGCTGGCAGAAAACATTTGACAAAGAGAAGCTTGTGAGAGGAAAGAGTTTATTTTGGCTTACAGACTGGAGGGGAAGCTCCGTGATGGCAGAGGAAAATGATGGCATGAGCAGAAGGTGGACATCACCTCCTGGCCAACATCAGGTGGACAACAGCGGCAGGAGAGCATGCCAAACCTGGCAAGGGGCAGTTGGCCATAACACCCATAAGCCCTTCCCCACCAATGCACTGTCTCCAGGAAGCTCCAGTTCCCAAATTGCTACCAGCTGGGGACCTAGCATTCAGAATACCTAAGCTGGAGAGATGGCATAGCGGTTGAGCGCTTGCCTGTGAAGCCTAAGGACCCCGGTTCGAGGCTCAATTCCCCAGGTCCCATGTTAGCCAGATGCACAAGGGGGCGCACGCGTCTGGAGTTCGTTTGCAGTGGCTGGAAGCCCTGGCACGCCCATTCTCTCTCTCTCTCTGCCTCTTTCTCTCTCTGTCACTCTGAAATAAATAAAAATCTTTAAAAAAAAAGAATACCTAAGTTTATGACCTGACTCAAACCACCACAATCTTTGTGCTGTAGCTCTTCCTGTTTTTCCAATAGATTGTTGAGCTCTGTTGGGGTTCGCTTGTGTTTTTGCCTCACCTCCACTTCCTGTGTTGGGTTGTACCCTGTAACAGTGCCTCGTTGACAGTGTAGCATTTGTTCTCTGTTGTTGAGGGCTATGTGCTTTTCTAGCTCTGCAGGGGGAAAGCTTTGCTTTCTTTCCCCCTTATTTTCTTTCTTATGGTTTTTCGAAGTAGGGTCTCATTCTAGCCTGGGCTGACCTGAAATTCACTACATAGTCTCAGGGTGGCCTTGAACTCATGGCAGTCTTTTTACCTCTGCCACCCAAAATGCTGGGATTAAAGGTATGTATTACCATGCCCAGCTTGTTTTATTTTTTAAGTTTATTTGGAAGAAGAGAGCAAGAGAGAATGAATGGGCACACCAGAGTCTCTTTCCACCTGTAAGCGAACTGCAGACACATGAGCCACTTTGTGCACATGGCTTTATGTGGGTACTGGGGAGCCAAGCTTGGGCTGTCAGGCTTTATAAGCAAGTGCCTTTTAACTGCTGAGCCATCTCTCCAGCCCCTCCCCTTATTTTCTCTTTGAGTACAAGTATATTTCTGTTACAAGGCTTCACATTTTGTTCACCTCTTTAATTAATTAATTTATTTATTTTTATTTGTGTGTGTGTGTGTGTGAGAGAGAGAGAGAGAAAAAAAGAGGCAGATAGAGAATGGGGGCTCAGGGCCTCCAAGCCTCTGCAAGGGAACTCCAGACGCATGCGCCCCTTGTGCATCTGGCTTACGTGGGTCCTGGGGAGTTGAATCTGGGTCCTTTGGCTTTGTAGGCAAACGCCTTAATGGCTAAGCCCTCTCTCCAGTCCCTCTTAAAGCTGTGCCAGGAAGGGGCATCTGAGGAAGAAAGCTATTGGGGCTGTAGTTTAGTCTAGGGGTCAGCTCAAAAGTAAGGAGTATTGCCAGGCATGGTGGCGTACGCCTTTAATCCCAGCACTCGGGAGGCAGAGGTAGGAGGATCGCCGTGAGTTCGAGGCCAGCCTGAGACTACATAGTGAATTTCAGGTCAGCCTGAGCTAGAGTGAGACCCTACCTAGAAAAACAAAACAAAACAAGAAAGTAAGGAGTATTCAGAGCACCTTCCTCTATTTTGCCTTTGTGTTCAGTGTAATCATGTCTGTAAGTGGCTTTCCTGAGCTGGTGACAGACAGCAGTGAACCCAGAGAGCTTCAGTGATGGGTTGGTGGCTGGAACTTTCTACCTGTAAGTGCATGCACCCTAAATGGGAAAACAGCAGCTGCTGTTGGGCAAGCTCGGGGCGGATGGATTTCCAGTGTGCGCTGATGACAGTCATTGGGTAGGGTTTCCATTCAAACCGCGCGTCCTTTGTGGTTGCCTTTCAGGGAGCTGTGGCCCCGCTGGGCACAGGCAGGTATCGCATCCTCATCAGTTGTCATCGAGTTCTCAGTGAGACTGGAAAGTTCATCCGGAAGCTTCCTCGCCAGCCTCAGAAGCAGAGGTACAGACAGCCGGCCAAACAGAAGACATGGGCTGCAACCTACCTTTCCACCTCCCCTACAAATTCCGCCTACTGCTGCTCTTCACCTTGGGCCTGACGGTGGTCGGGTGGGCCACCAGCAACTATTTTGTGGGTGCTATTCAGGAGATCCCCAAGGCAAAGGATTTCATGGCGAACTTCAACAAGGTCATCGCTTTGGGGAAAGAAGAAACCCTGGCCAGTGAAGCCACAGCGAAGAGCGTGGAACTTGACAACTGCCCCTCCTTGTCCCCAAACCTCAGTAAGTGGTCGCGATCGTCTTTTTTTTTTTTTTGTATGCATTCTGAGCAATTTTACATAACTGTAACGTGTGTAGGAAGCTATAAATATCTGAAGTGTACAGCTTGGTGGTTTCCCACAATGACTCTACCTGTGTAGCTAGCATATAAATTAAGAAATGGAATCTTTATTAGAGCCCTGTAAAGCCTCCTATTAATTTTAGTCACTTCCCTGACTTCCAGTTACTATTCATTAGATTCTTCCCTGTTTTTTTTTTTTTTTTTTTTGTTTTTGTTTTTGGTTTTCTGAAGTAGGGTTTAACTCTAGCTCAGGCTGACCTGGAATTCACTATGGAGTCTCAGGGTGGCCTCGAACTCACAGTGATCCTCCTACCTCTGCCTCCTGAGTGCTGGGATTAAAGGCGTGCGGTACCATGCCCAGCTTTTCCCTGTTTATCAAAAACATTTTATTTATTTATGACACACACACACACACACACACACACACACACACACACACACTCAGGATGGGTGCACCAGGGCCTCCAGACGCATGCACCACTTTGTATATCTGGCTTTACATAGGTACTTGGGACTTGAACCTGGCTGTCAGGCTTTGTAAGCAAGGGCCTTTAACACTGAGCAATCTCACTAGCCCTTGAACTTAATTTGTTTTTTTTTTTTTTAATTTTTATTTATTTATTTGAGAGCAACAGACACAGAGAGAAAGACAGATAGAGGGAGAGAGAGGGAATGGGCGCGCCAGGGCTTCCAGCCTCTGCAAACGAACTCCAGACGCGTGCGCCCCCTTGTGCATCTGGCTAACGTGGGACCTGGGGAACCGAGCCTCGAACCGGGGTCCTTAGGCTTCACAGGCGAGCGCTTAACCGCTGAGCCATCTCTCCAGCCCTTAATTTCGTTTTTATTTCTCCCCGTTTTTGAATCTTACAAGTTGGAAGCATACGTTGCCTATGGCTTCAGTTGCTCTCTGTTTCTGTGAGATGTTTGAGTCGTACTTTGTTTTCTTTCATCACTATGGTTCACATGTCATCTACGAACATCATTTTATTACGCAGCTGCTAAAGTCTCTCAGTAGTAGGGTCAGGGCTTTGTCCCACACGTCTCTCCTCCTCCTCCTCCTCCCAGGACCAGTAGACAAGCCTGGGCACGTTCGGCTGGTGACCTGACAGTGGAGAATGCAGGTGCACTCCTTTGTGTCACCCCTGTTGGCATCCCCTTGGTTAAAAGCATGGAGTTTAGGGCCAGGGATATGTCTTTTAGTGTTGTCTTTAGTGATATTTCCTTTTTTTATTTAAAATTTTATTATTTATTTATTTATTTGAGAGTGACAGACACAGAGAGAAAGACAGATAGAAGGAGAGAGAATGGGCGCGCCAAGGCCACCAGCCTCTGCAAACGAACTCCAGATGCATGCGCCCTCTTGTGCATCTGGCTAACGTGGGTCCTGGGGAACTGAGCCTCGAACCGGGGTCCTTAGGCTTCACAGGCAAACGCTTAACCGCTAAGCCATCTCTCCAGCCTGATATTTCTTTTTAAAAAAATATTTTTTCTTTTTTTTTTGAGAGAGTGAAAAAGTGTGGCGGGGGGAGAGAAAGAAAAAGAGAGAGAAAGAGAGAAGAGAGAGAGAGAGAGAATGGACACTCAGGGCCTCCAGCCACTGCAAATGAACTCCAGATGCGTGCGCCCCCTTGTGCATCTGACTAACGTGGGTCCTGGGGGAATTGAACCTGGGTCCTTTGTCTTTGCAGGCAAACGCCTTAACCACTAAGCCATTTCTCCAGCCCCTAGTGATATTTCTTCAGTGGCTTGTATACTTTGATTTCTTTTTTGCTGTCTTGCTTCTCAGCTTCTATGAACAATGCATTGTTTTTGAGTGAACACAATAAACCCAAGAGGAAAAGCCCCCCACTCACTGTTATTTCTCACACATCCTGATTCTCCAGAGTCTCAAAGTGCTTGTAGTTTTCTAGATAATCTTAAGATTTGTCTTTTTTTTTTTTGGGGGGGGGTGGTTTTTGAGGTAGGGTCTCATTGTAGCTCAGGTTGACCTGGAATTCACTATGCAGTCTCGGGGCAGCCTTGAACTCACAGTGATCCTTTTACCTCTGCCTCCCAGGTGCTGGGATGAAAGGTGTGTGCCACCACGCCCAGCTCCTTGCTTTCTTTTTTTTAAAATTTAAATTTATTTATTTATTTGAGAGAGAAAGAGAGGAAAAGAGAGACAGAGAGAATGGGCACTCAGGGCCTCCAGCCACTGCAAATGCACTCCAGATGCATGTGCCCCCTTGTGCATCTGGCTTATGTGGGTCCTGGGCAATCAAACCTGGGTCCTTTGGCTTTGCAGGCAAATGCCTTAACCACTAAGCCATCCCTCCAGCCCTGCCTTGTTTGGTTTCCTTCCCCCCAGAGTGACTTTTTGTCGCTGCTTATCTTCCCAAAAGACTTCTGCTTAGTCATCAGAAATCCAACGTTGATCTCTCCTTCCAGAAAGGAATCCGGTTCTGTCCCAGCCGGAGTCAGTCTGAGGCTCCACGTGAACTCCTACTGCTGTGACGCTGGCCACAGTGTGGCGGTCATCTGTTGGCGTTTCTTGCCCAGGAGACAGTGAACCAGCAGGACTCATGGGGGGGTCCTTCCCAGCTGTATAGTCCAGCTGCCCTCCCCGGCAGGCTCCCTGTGTCTCTGAAGGGGCTGCCTGTGGGGTGGCCGGGGCCCCTTTGCACACTTGTTCTTGACCAGCTGCAGAAACTGCACACCCTCTGTTTCTGTCTGCTTGGCTGCTGTGGTAAAATACCGTGAATCACTCCTCACAGGCCTGGGGGCCCTCTGGAAGTGTGACATCGGGATCTAGCACAGTCAGATTCTTGTCGAGAGTCATCTGATTAGTTATGATGGCCAGCTAGAGGGATGGCTTAGTGGTTAAGGCGTTTGCCTGCAGAGCCAAAGGACCCAGGTTCAATTCCCCAGGACCCACGTTCGACAGATGCACAAGGGGGCACACGCGTTTGGCGTTTGTTTGCAGTGGCTGGAGGCTCTGGTGTGACCATTCTCTCTCTCTCTCCCTCTTTTTCTGTCAAATAAATAAATAAAAATTATGTCATCACATCGCCTTGCCTTGGCGTGCCAAGTATGCACACACATGTACGCATAGACACAGATTAACCCATATTTCCTCTTTTTTAAAAACAAATATTGGGTTGGAGAGATGGCTTAGCAGGTAAGTGCTTGCCTGTGAAGCCTAAGGACCCCAGTTCAAGGCTCGGTTCCCCAGGTCCCACATAAGCCAGATACACAAGGTGGCACATACATTTATTTGGAGTTCATTTGCACTGGCTAGAGGCCCTGGTGTGTCCATTCTCTCTCTCTCGCTCTTACTCTTTCTCTCTCAAATAAATAAAAATAAAACAAAAATTTAAAAAAATTATTAAAAGAATAAATAAAATCAAATATTTTTAGTTATCTGTAATCAGAGGGAGAATGGGCACGCTAGGGCCTCCTGCCACTGCAAATGAACGTCCAGATGCATGCGCCGCCTTGTGCATTCTGACCGTATGTGGTACTGGAGACTTGAACTCCAGTCTTCAGGCTTTGCAAGCAAGCAACTTTAACCATTACAGAAACTACTACATCAGACCTGTTACATGAAGATCTTCTGGTATATGAAAAAAAGACACCATAAGATTAGTGATGGGGTTTGTTTATTTATTTGTTTATTTATTTTTGAGATAGGGTCTCGCTCTAGCCCCAGGCTGACCTGAAATTCACTATGCAGGCCCAGGCTGGCCTCGAACTCACAGCCATCCTCCTACCTCTGCCTCCCAAGTGCTGGGATTAGAGGCGTGCTCCACCCCTTCTGGCTTCTGATGGGATTTATTAACAGGCCACACAGGAAATCATCTCTGTAGCCGACCCCTCCTCCACCATCCCCTGGCAGCTCAGTAGCTTGATATCAGCTCTCTAGGGTGTCTCCCACATGAACTTCGTTTCCTATTGCTCATAGGGCACAAGGGACTGACTGTTCCTTCCAGTCTCATGTGGACCTTCCCGGAAGGTTGTCTTTGGCCAGTTATTCTCTTGGGTGACGGAGGTGATCCTTTTCTTCTTGGTACCGTGGAGCTGAGTCTCCAGTTGCTGTGAGACTGAAACTTACGCTTGGTTGGAGTTGCCATGGCTAAGGTTGGCACAGGGAGAAAAACTTACACGTAGAATGGGCGTGTGGCTGCTTACGTCAGAGCCATTTGCATCAGCCTGCTATTTGAAGTCTTTTTAAAAATCATTTTTATTTTTATTTATTTATTTATTTGAGTGAGAGAAAGAGGCAGAGAGAGAGAGAGAGAGAGAGAATGGGCGCGCCAGGGCTTCCAGCCTCTGCAAACGAACTCCAGACGCGTGCACCCCCTTGGGCATCTGGCTAACGTGGGTCCTGGGGAACCGAGCCTCGAACCGGGGTCCTTAGGCTTCATAGGCAAGCACTTAACCGCTAAGCCATCTCTCCAGCCCTATTTGAAGTCTTAACTGGGGCTGTTTGCCATGGTTGGTCTTGGGTTTCCTAATGGGTCAGGCTGCTTCCAAACTCACTGGGCAGATACACTGTGCTTGACTGGAAGTGTCTGCCTGGTGGCACAATGGTGGAGGGTACTGGTGACCGCTGTCTAGGGACCGAGGCTGGCCTCTGCTTCTTTCTGGTCTTGCCTTCTGGGAGCTGGGTTCAGGGAGTCTAGGGCAGAAGGAGGAAAGGGAGTTTGATTCCATGGACTGTTCCTGGTCTTTTTATAGTTTGCCTTTCTGGGGCTTTGAGAAGCAAAAGAGTGGAAGAGCTACTCACTCTAGCCCTGACCTTGGTGGCCCAGACAGTTTACATTTGGCACTCAGAAATGTTTTGATCGCCCAGGCATAAAGAAATGCTTTTAAATATTGGTTAGGGCCGGAGAGATGGCTTAGCGGTTAAGGCACATGCCTGTGAAGCCTAAGGACCCCGGTTTGAATCTCCAGGTCCCATGAAAGCCAGATGCACATGGTGGCGCATACGTCTGGGGTTCATTTGCAGTGGCTGGAAGCCTGGTGTGCCCATTCTCTCTCTCTCTCTCTCTCTCCTGCTTTCTCTGTCTCTAATATATATAATATATATATATAATATATATAAGGACCCCAGTTCAAGGCTCGGTTCCCCAGGTCCCACATAAGCCAGATACACAAGGTGGCACATACATTTATATATATATATAAAATCAGTTACTTGCTTTTCCAGCCGGTCTTCATCACATGGCTCTGTGGTTACATTTCATGACCAAATGAGACTTTCAGTGAACAATGCTAATAAGAGCTAATACTCTTTCATTGCTTGTGCGTGCCAGGCTGAGGACCTGTGCTGGCTGTGCAAACCTCCCAAGGCTTTATGCCACAGCTTCTGTGATGCCACGTGTCCTGTGTTGATTGTAGGAGGCCAGAGCAAGCTAATTTTCAAGCCGGACCTCACGTTGCAGGAAGTGCAAGCAAATAACCCCAAGGTGTCCCGAGGCCGGTACCGCCCAGAGGAATGTAAGGCGCTGCAGCGAGTCGCCATCCTCATCCCCCACCGGAACCGAGAGAAGCACCTGTTGTACCTGCTGGAACATCTGCACCCCTTCCTGCAGAGGCAGCAGCTGGACTATGGCATCTACATCATCCACCAGGTGAGGGTGGGGCCTGGCCACGTCACAGGGCCATAAAACTGTCACGAAAGACGAGTTCTCTTACCCTTGATCAGAGGAGAAGAAATTCTTATTCCGAAGTGTGGCAGCGTCATGGAACCAAGTTCTGGGAGATCTTCGGGCCCTAAAATGATCTTCTGGAGGAAGCCCATTTTCGTGTTAGCCAGCGCCTGCTCCGATCTAGCCCCTGAGGTCTCCTGCCTCTCCTGATGGTCTGTGAGGCTGGACTTCTGGTTCTTGATGAGTGAGGCTGCCCAGTGGAAATCTAGCCAGGGTGTTTGACCCAGCATCGACTGTTAATAGCTCTTAGCTTCACCACTATTTATTTATTTTTTATTTTTTTGGTTTTTCGAGGTAGGGTCTCACTCTGGCTCAGGCTGACCTGGAATTCAGTATGTCGTCTCAGGGTGGCCTTGAACTCACGGCGATCCTCCTACCTCTGCCTCCTGAGTGCTGGGATTAAAGGCGTGTGTCACCACGCCCGGCTTCACCACTATTTATTATAGCAGACATGCTGTGCTTTTCACTTGGTTTCCAGAAGATATCATGTAGGAGGAACACCATGTAACTATAGCCTGGTTTTGAAGAGTTCGGCCCCAAGGCCAGTGGCAGTAGGTGACTAAAGATGCCTATATTTGCTATTAAAGTTTATTAGAAGAAAAATGAGGGATAGAGGAAGGTTTAGCGGGCAAAATGCTTGCCATGCAAACATGAGAACCTGAGTTCGGATTCGCAGCACCCACGTACACGCTGGACATGGTAGCATGTGCCTATAATCCCGGAGGAGATAGGTCCCATGGGGGCACACTGGTCAGCTAATTAATTGGTGAGCTCTGGGTTCACTGAGAGATTTTTGTCTCAATAACTAAGGTGGAATGCCATTGAGAAAGACACTCTACTTTGACTTTTCATCCCGACACACATGAGCATGCACCCCCGACACCTGTGCATCAACACACATGAACATGCGTACACACATGTATACACACCACGCAAACATTCACACACAAGAAGAGAGACAGGACATCAGCTTAAACTTTTCAAAATCATCCCGGGCCATCTTCAAGTCTGTACAAACTCTAGTGAGAGTGCAAGGAAAACCGTCACCTGCTCACTTACTATTGGATATAGCTTGTGGTGTTTTTATTTTATTTCATTTTTTTTAAGCTGGTGATATTCTAGGTAGACTTTTAGACATCTAAGAGGGTCTGTCTGCAGTATGTGCTTCATGGCAGACTGGGGCTCTGGAAAAGACCCCCGCTGTGCTTTGCAGGGTGTGGTGGTGCCCACCTTTGATTCCAGCACTCAGGAAGCTGAGATAGGAGGATAACCCTGAGTTCAAGGTCAGTGTGTACTAGAGTGAATTCCAGGTCATCTTGGCCAAGAGTGACACCCTTCCTCAAAAAAAAAAAAAAAAAAAAAGAAAGAAACTAAGCTGGGGTGATGGCACATGCCTTTAATTCCAGCACTCAGGAGGCAAAGATGGGAGGATCCCCATGAATTCAAGGCCACCCTGAGGCTACATAGTGAATTTCAGGTCAGAGATAGTAGAGGGAGAGGGAGACATAGAGAGATATTGGGGTTCCACTATGCCCAACTTTTTGTTGTTGTTGTTCATTTTTATTTATTTATTTAAGAGTGAGAGAGAGAGAGAATGGGCGCGCCAGGGCTTCCAGCCACTGCAAACGAACTCCAGATGTGTGCACCCCCTTGTGCATCTGGCTAACATGGGTCCTGGGAAATCGAGCCTTGAACCGGGGTCCTTAAGCTTCACAGGCAAGTGCTTAACTGCCATCTCTCCAAACCCCCCTTTTTTTTGAGATAAGGTTTCACTGTAGCCCAGGCTGACCTGGAATTCACTATGGAGTCTCAGGGTGGCCTTGAACTCACGGTGGTCCTCCTACCTCTGGCTCTCAGGTGCTGGGATTAAAAGCACGCGCCACCATGCCTGGCTTACATATGCTTTTATATGATGAGCCATTTATCCAGTTGGAATTTATTCCTGTCGATTTTGATTAGCCAGTTAGCCATGAAAAAAACAGTACTATGAGGTCTTTGGGGGCACATTGTATGTGAAGCTTTGGCCACATTGCCGGCCGTGTTGTGTGCATATGTCTGTAAGGCCGCTGTGAGGATTAGTCTCTGCCGTCAGTATTATGACAGGGTTTTCTCCCATCCAAGTACTAACCAGGCCCGACCCTGCTTAGCTTACGAGATCAGACGAGATCGGGCGTGTTCAGGGTGGTATGGCCGTAGACAATGAGGCTTTTCTTAAGTGATTTCTGGGAAATTTCTAAGTAGCTTAGAAATATTAGCAGTAACCTTCTCTATTTATAGATCATGATTTCTTGATCCTTTCTGGCCAGCTCTCAGGTGAATCTCTTGGAAGTTCACTGTTGGTTTTTAACTGAGGGAAAGATGAGATGAGCCCAGAGTTAACAGTGAAGCATTACCAACAACTGATGTGACTAATATGTTCAAGAGGTGCTTTTTTTAAAAAAAATATTTTTTGTTCATTTTTTATTTATTTTTTGAGAGTGACAGACAGAGAGAAAGACAGATAGAGGGAAAGAGAGAGAATGGGCGCGCCAGGGCTTCCAGCCTCTGCAAACGAACTCCAGACGCGTGCGCCCCCTTGTGCATCTGGCTAACGTGGGACCTGGGGAACCGAGCCTCAAACCGGGGTCCTTAGGCTTCACAGGCAAGCGCTTAACTGCTAAGCCATCTCTCCAGCCCAAGAGGTGCTTTTTAGGGAGCCGGGCGTGGTGGTGCACGTCTTTAATCCCAGAACTGGGAGGCAGAGGTAGGAGGATTGCTGTGAGTTCGAGGCCACCCTGGGACTCCATAGTGAATTCCAGGTCAGCCTGGGCTAGAGTGAGACCCTACCTCAAAAAAACAAAAAAAAAAACCCGAAAATAAAAGAGGTGCTTTTTAGGTTTCCATGGAATTAATAAAGGTATTTTCAAGTTTTTTCTTTTATGTTTTTGGTTTTTCAAGGTGCGGTCTCATTCTAACTCAGGCTGATGTGGAATTCACCATGTAGTCTCGGGCTGGCAATCCGACTTCTGCCTCCCAAGTGCTGGGATTAAAGGTGTGCACCACCATGCCCAGCCCGTTTTTTTAGTGTGTGTGTGTGTATATCTTTTTATTAAAATCTTTTATTTACTTACTTATTTCCTCTGCTACAGCTCAGTGTCACAAGTATAGTCTTGTGTGTCGGCAAGAATGACATGAGCTCTGCATTGGGGTTAAAGGGGTGTGGTGGTTTGAATAGATGGCCCCCCAATATATTCAGTGTTTTATTAGTTTGTAGTTTGCATCTGGAGCCACCTGGCTGGGGGTGGTGTTATTGGCGAATCTCAAGGTGGAATGGTAGGGTTGTGATTTCAGTCTAATGATATGCAAAGTGTGGCTAGCTGGAGTTCCTGAAGTGTGCTGTGTGGCTTTTGACTTTTAGGCTTGTACTTCTCTCTTCTCCCCCCCTCCCTCTCTCCCTCCTCCTCCCCCTCCTCCTTCTCCTCCTCCTCTTCTTCCTCCTCCTCCTTCTCTCTCTCTCTCTCTCTTTTTCTCTGTGTGTGTGTGTTTGGACCTGTGAAGGCAGGCCAGCTTCTTCTGCCATTATGGAACTTCCCCTGGATCTGTAAGCCTCACCAAATCCCTTCCTCCATAACTGTGCCTGGTCTGGACGTTCATCCCAGCGAGCCTGAAGCTGTCTGCCACGAGGGGAGAACGCAAGGAAACCTCATCTCCCGGGCTTTTCACACCCGAATTTCCATTCTCAACAGGCCGGGACTAAAAAGTTTAATCGAGCCAAACTCCTGAATGTGGGCTATCTGGAAGCTCTCAAGGAGCAAGCGTGGGACTGTTTTGTATTCCACGACGTGGACCTGGTGCCGGAGAACGACTTCAACCTCTACACGTGCGAGGGGCAGCCCAAGCACCTGGTGGTCGGCAGAAACAGCACTGGCTACAGGTAAGCGGCTCTGCCCACGGGCTGCTGCCCTCCAGCCTCTAATTCCTTGGGAGGGCAAGACAATGGGAAAACGGTCTGTTCTTTTATTTATTTATTTATTTATTTATTTATTTATTTATTTATTTATTTGAGAGCGACAGACACAGAGAGAAAGACAGAGAGAGGGAGAGAGAGAGAATGGGCGCGCCAGGGCTTCCAGCCTCTGCAAACGAACTCCAGACGCGTGCGCCCCCTTGTGCATCTGGCTAACGTGGGACCTGGGGAACCGAGCCTCGAACCGGGGTCCTTAGGCTTCACAGGCAGCCCACGGTCTGTTCTTGTTCACAGTGTGAGACAGGAATTAGAAAATGTAAGAAGGTGGGGGGTGTGGGGGGAACAACCTTCCAGAAACCTTGACAGTAAACATAAAGACAGCCGGAGAGAAAAGGAGGGAGAGTATCCTCCAAGCTCTGCAGACCTGTGTGGTGGGACTTTTGCAGGACAGTGGACTTCTAGTAACTTCTTTTAACCCTGACCTCCCCTCTCTGTGCGTCAACATGATGGTGCGCATCCCCCCCCCACCCCCCCCCCCGCCAGTCAGCTTTTAGAAATGACATCTCCTTGTAATTGGAAGCCTCTTTCTAAGAGCTTTGGGGAAAGGTGGGGACAGTCCTGTCCGCTGACCAGTGTGCTCAGGAGCGGGGACACCCAAGACAGATTCTATTCTCAAGTGAGAAGAGCCACCATCTCTTTGTTCCTCTCCGTCCCTGCCCCCAGGAAAGGAATAGATGGAATAAATGCTTTTCAACTTCATTCCTTTTTAAAGTTTATTTATTTATTTATTTGAGTGAGAGAGAGAGAGAGAGGGAGAGAGGGAGAGAAGAGTTGGCATGCCAGAGCGTCTATCCACTGCAAACGAACTCCATCCAGATGCATGCGTCACCTTGTGCATCTGGCTTATGTGAGCTCTGAGGAATCAAACCGGGGTCCTTAGGCTTTGCAGGCAGGCACCTTAACTGCTAAGCCATCTCTCTAGCCCTAAAGTTTGTTTTATTGACAATTTTAATCATAATCCTCTTTCATTATCTTCTCTTGTCCCCTCTTTCCTTTACCCTTCTTCTTCTACTTTGAGTTTTTTCTTTTTGCACCCCCTCCAGCCATCCATGACAAAATGTTGGTGGGCCCGACATTGTGCAGGCCTTGTACAGGTCACGAATGTAGTGGCCTTATCATGTCTGGAAGACGTCACTTCTCCTCTTACCAGTTTCTATTCAAATACAGCTAAGGGGAAATAGTGTGCAAGGAAATTTCTATGCAACTGACACTGTTGACCTTTCTATACGCACTCACCTGACATCTTTCCCCACGCCTGCCACTCCCAGTTAGTTACGATACTCCCTAGGCCAGGGCCCAGCAGGCCAGTTTGAAGGGGCAGAGTTCCTGGGGAATGCTGGTGTGGGGAGACAGGAAGGGCCTCCGGGGCTGGATCAATACTGCACCTGTGCAAACACAGCTATAAGCACTTAGAGGGAGGGAGAGGGATCACAGAAGAGTCAGCTATAAAACTGAGATGGAGTCGGGTATGGTGGCGCACGCCTTTAATGCCAGCATTTGGGAAGCAGAGGTGGTAGGATGGCTGTGAGTTTGAGGCTACCCTGAGAATCCATGGTGAATTCCAGGTCAGCCTAGGCTAGTGTCAAACCTTACCCTGAAAATCCAAACCAAACAAACAATAACCCCTGAGATTGCAAGAGATGCCTCCAGTGTAAGTGTGACAAGGAAACTTGACTCTTTTGACACGTTATTCGGTATTACATAAGTCTTTCCTGTGAGGCTACTTAAAAGAATTCTTGCCTGGCTGTTTCATTCCTTTTGATGGGCTCAGAACAGCGCAAGTCTTGTGGAGGCACGAACGCACCAGTCTGCTCATGTTGGGAGAACAGTGGCCCCCAGCACACTTTCCTGCCCTGTGGCTTACATTCTTTCTACCCCTTCCACAATGTTCCTTGGAGGCTGTGATAGAGATGTCTCCTTCAGTGTTGATCTCTCCACAGCCTCTTTCTTAAAATATTTATTTATTTGACAGAGAGAGAGAGGGAGGAAGGGTGGGGGGAGAGAATGGGTACACCAGGGCCTCCAGCTACTGCAAACCAACTCCAGCTGCATGCGCCCCCTTGTGCATCTGCCTAATGTGGGTTCTGGGGAATTGAACCTGGGTCCTTTGGCTTTGCAGGTAAATGCCTTAACCGCTAAGCCATCCCTCTAGCCCCACAGCCTCTTTCTTTTTATTTATTTATTATTATTGTTTTTTTGGTTTTTCGAGGTAGGGTCTCACTCTGGTCCAGGCTGACCTGGAATTAACTCTGTAGTCTCAGGGTGGCCTTGAGCTCTTTCTTTTTAAAAGAGGCCACACAGGGACACAGACTGGGGACTGAGACTCCCTTAGGAGGCTCTTTTTTTTTTTTTTTTAAAGATTTATTTATTTATTTATTAGAGACAGAGAGAGAGGGAGAGAAAGAAAGAAAGAATGAATGGACACACCAGGGCTTCCAGCCACTGCAGCTGAACTTCAGACACATACGCCACCATGTGCATCTGGCTAATGTGGGACCTGGAGAATCGAACCTGGGTCCTTTGGCTTCTCAGGCATGCGCCTTAACCGCTAAGCCATCTCTCCAGCCCCATAGCCTCTTTCTTGATGAGGTGTTGTCTCCTCAGTGTCTATCATCTGGGCTTCCTTTTTGATCCCTCGGAGTACAAGCTCTGAGCCAATTTCAGGCCCTCTTTTAGAAACTGAAAAGAATCTTGCTTAGAGTTCAGAGTGCTAATTTTTTTGTTGTTGTTGTTTTCTATCCGGTCCTGCACGTACGAGGGCCTGTGCATTCTCATAGGCTGCGATGCTCTCCCACAGGCTTATGCTACAGCCGGCTAGTTCCTGTCTTACCTTAATCTTCTGTTCTGATTAAAGTGTTGTTTTTTTTTTTTTCCTGCGATTCTGGCTTTGTATGTAATTTGTAAGCCTCTCATCTTCTGTGGCCAGTAGAAGGAGGGCCTCTCTCATCTCTTTTCTTTAACTGTCTTGGGCAAAGTCCACCAATGGCCGAGGCCAGCAAATTCAGTTGCTGGCAGCCAGTGTCTGCCTTTCACTGGTCACTGTGTGTCACCGTGGGGATGTCACCATGCCACGGGGTGAGTGTCAGTCAGGCACAGGCTGCTTTGCTGTCCCAGCAGCGTGACAGGCACCAGAAATGCTTTCACCTGCCACACATTCATAGGGGGGAAATGAAGGCAACTTGCCGCACGTGTCGTGGGGTCATGGCACATTTTACTGCTGAGACGTCCTTTGGTACGTGCCTGCTTTGTACAATGATCCTACTGTGCTTTTATGACTACATTCTTCCTCATTTGGGGGCCCCTACAGCCCTTTAAAAATATACTATAAACTCACTGGCAAGGCCAGTTAAAATTCATGCTTTCGCAGATAAGAGACCAAAGGCGAGAATCAGTAAACACAGAGACAGTTGTCACATAGCAAGACCCAGGTGCTTCCTCTTTCCCCAGCGTGTCTCCTGCTTCTCCCGCGCCAGTGGCCTGGGGTCAGGTGTTCCTTGGTCAGCCTGCACTTGTCCTCAGCGTGTCCTGGCCACTAGATCCCCGGTTCTCCTGCCTGTCTGGATACCTCCGGGCTCGGCTCTTCCCGCTGTGTGGCGGTTGGTGACTCCTTCCTCGGAGCCCTGGGCTTGGGGATTGTGGACTGGAGGAGGGCAGGCCCCTGCACCTCAGTGCTGGACAGCGGAAGGGACAGATGTCCGCTAGAGAACCCACGGAGGTGGAGATGGATTGCTGGTTGGGACCTGGCGGGTTACGCGGGGAATGTTTTTCTGCTCACAGAATCCTGATGGAGCTGCTGCCTCTCCAACCCCAGGGAGTTCAGAGTGTTTTCCCTGCTAAATAGTTGGATGGATTACTTTGGGCACAAGTCACTGTTAGTAGACATTTCAGTCAGCAGTAGCCACCTTCTGGGTATTTTGGTTTTGTTTGCTTAAGTTGTGAAAGTTTCATTTCCAGTGGGAGTCTATAACTAAGGTGGGTGATCTTGGTAGTCGTCTTGATTGCCTGGAGGGATGCCTTGAAAGTCAGGAAGGGTGCTTCTGGGTGTGGCCAGAAATAGTTCATGAGGCACTGATCCAGCGATTGGCTCAATCCATTATGGGTTCATAATCTGATGGCGTTTTGGGGAAACTTTCAGAGGTGGGGGTTATTTGGAGGAGGTGAGTCATGTAAGGGTAGTTTTTGGGAGCTATGTCTTGTCCCAAGCCCCCTCCTCATCTTTTTCTGCTTCATGGCCGTCATGAGGCGAGCATCCTCCTTTCCCACACCCGTTCCACCGCGATGTTCTGCCTCAGCACCGGCCCAAAGCAGTGGAGCTAGCTGGCCACAGACTGATACTATGAGGCAAAATCTTGTTTTTCTCTTCCTTTAAAATAGTTTCACGTTGGGGCTGGAGGGATGGCTTAGCCCTTGAGGCCTTTGCCTGCAAAGCCAAAGGATGCAGGTTCCATTCCCCAGGACCCACGTTAGCCAGATGCACAAGGGGGCTCATGCGTCTGGAGTTTGTTTGCAGTGGCTGGAGGCCCTGGCACACCCATTCTCTCTCTCTCTCCCTCTTTCTCTGTCAAATAAATAAATAAATAAAATATTTAAAAAATGGTTTCTCGGTGCTTGGGAGGATGGTTCAGTGGGTAAGGTGTTTGCCAGGCAAGTAGGAGGAATCTGAGTTCAGATCACCTGCACCCACATAAAAAGCTGGGCATAGGGGCACATTGTTTATGATCCTGGCATTAGGGAGGTAGAGGCAGGCGTGATTCCCCAAGGCTTGCTGATTAGTTTGTGCAGCCAAATCAGTGAGCTCTGGGTTCACTGAGAGACCTTGAGTCAAGAAAATGAGATGGAAAACAGTATAGGAAGATACTGGACATTGACCTTGGGCCTCACTTGCACATACACATGTTCCTCCACATGTGCGCATGGGTACTCACACATAAACATGTGCCCACACATACATACATACACCTAAATATGTAAAAATTATTTCAGATATCTGTCCCATGAAAGCCTGATTAGCCTAATTAAATTTGGTTTTATTATGATCTAAACAGGTACACCAGTTTGTTCTCAGAACATGCAAGCAAACAGCTCACCTACAGATTGATTGTGGGGTTCCATTGTTAGATGGCAAATATCTTTTCTCTTGGATTTTCTTATCTGGAAACTAAGTATTTTTTTTTTTTTTTAATTTTGATTTGTTTATTTGAAAGAGAAAACGGGAGAGAGAAAGAGAAAGAAAGAGACTGGGAGAATGGGTTCACCAGGGCCTCCAGCCTCTGCAAATGAACTCTAGACACATGCGCTACCTTGTGCATCTGGCTGATGTGGTCATGGGGAATTAAACCTAGGTCCTTTGGCTTTGCAGGCAAGCAACCACTAAGCCATCTCTCTAGCCCTGACAACTAAGTATTTAGTTGCCCCAGGCACTCTGACCTGAAGTGAATTAAGTTTGAAAGCTTCCATATAGTCACATATCTTTTTTTAAAATATTTTTATTTATTTGCATGGGGGGTACTGCAAATGAACTCCAGATGTATGTGCCACTTTGGGCACCTGACTTTATGTGGATACTTGGGAAATCAAACCCAGACCTGCAGGCTTTGCAAGCAAGCGGCTTTAACTACTAAGCCATGTTGCCAACCTCAGTATAGTCACATCTCTCTCTCTCTCTCTTTTTTTGGTTTTTCAAGGTAGGGTCTCACTGTAGCTCAGGCTGGCCTGGAATTCACTATGTAGTCTCAGGGTGGCCTCGAACTCCTGGCAATCCTCCTACCTCTGCCTCCCGAGTGCTGGGATTAAAGGTGTGCGCCACCACGCCCGGCTGGTCACATCTTTATTTAGTCATATCCAGGTTATGAAGCGACCTTTGCTTGCATTTCTGGATGGTTCCAATGCTCTGTGTGAGGGTTTCTTCATCTCTCAGGTTGGGTTGTCACTGCACTGCACGGGAGAGCTGGTGGGCTGGGAGATGCTCTCTAACTTCGCCTCCTGGGATGTCATTCTTCTTTCTTTCTTTCTTTTTTTTTTTTTTTTAACTTTTTTTGGTTTATTTTTATTTATTTATTTGAGAGCAAACAGACAGAGAGAAAGAGGCAGATAGAGAAAGAGAGAGAATGGGCGCACCAGGGCCTCCAGCCACTGCAAACAAACTCCAGATGCGTGCGCCCCCTTGTGCATCTGGCTAACGTGGGTCCTGGGAAATTGAGCCTCGAACTGGGGTCCTTAGGCTTCACAGGCAAGTGCTTAACCGCTAAGCCATCTCTCCAGCCCTCTCTTCTTTTTTTTTTTAAAAAATATTTATTTATTTATTTGAGAGAGAGAAAGAGAGAGAGAGAATGGAGCCTCTGCAAACGAACTTCAGAGGCATGCACCACCTTGTGCATCTGGCTTACGTGGGTCTTGGGGAACTGAACCTGGGCCCTTTGGCTTTGCAGGCAAGCGCCTTAACAGCTAAGCCAGGTCTCTAGCCCTTCGTTCTCTTCTTTCTTGTCAGTGTTAGCTGTGGTTCCACCCTTGGTGCTCTTCTCACCCACTCCATTGTCTCCCAGTGACTTCTCCTACCCTGGTGTCTTCGAGCACTCCCCGCCAGCCGCTTATCTGTAGCCACAACTGTCTTGTGAGCCCAGCTGGATCCTGTGTTCTGTTTTCTTTTGTTTTTTTTGGACTACTACCAAAATCCCACGGGTACCTCAACTTCAGCTTATCCAAGAATAACTTACCATCTTCATCTCAAAACCAAGTGACTTCTCTGTACTCAGTTTTCACGAAAGACACTGTTTTCTATCTGTTTGCCCAGGCCAGAGCCTCAGGGGTGGTAAAGAGTTAAACTCACTCATCCGCGCTTCATAACAGGTGGGAGGTACTTTGCTTAGTGATGTCTAGACAGAGAACGACGGGATGTCAGGCAGGGGCGGTGGGAAGAAGGGCACCCTCTGCTCAGTGTTCTGGAATGCCTGCCCTGCCAACCAAAGACTTCTGGGCCCCTGTCTGGGGGCGAGAGGGGTGGGGGGTGTGACAAAGGGACTCTGTACTAACTTGGTCACCTCTTCTCTTTCTCTTCTCTCTTGCTCCAGGTTACGTTACAGTGGATATTTTGGGGGTGTCACTGCCCTCAGCAGAGAGCAATTTTTCAAGGTGAATGGATTCTCTAACAACTACTGGGGATGGGGAGGCGAAGACGATGACCTCAGACTCAGGTGAACAACAGAGGGGACCCCCTTCATGGGGCCCTGCGCTCAGCGGCGGCTCTGAGACCTATGTTTCTGTGTGTAGCTCTTGCAGGTCCTGGGCCAGCGGGTCCCAGGGCTGCAGATTTGGGCTCAAAGGGTGGCAGAGCATGGAGGGATGGCAGGATGGCCCAGGCTGGTCTGTTGCTACGTTTGGAAGAAGGATTGGTAGAGGCTGTGGAGGACACAGCAGTAGCAATTCTCTTTCTCTCTTTAATTTTTTTTTAAAATTTTTATTTATTTATTTGAGAGTGACACAGAGAGAGAGAGAGAGAGAGAGGGAGAGAGAATGGGTGCGCCAGGGCCTCCAGCCACTGCAAACGAACTCCAGACGCGTGCGCCCCCTTGTGCATCTGACTAATGTGGGTTCTGGGGAATCGAGCCTCGAACCGGAGTCCTTAGGCTTCACAGTCAAGCGCTTAACTGTTAAGCCATCTCTCCAGTTTTAAAAAATATTTATTTATTTGAGAGAGAGAGAGAGAGAGAGAATGGGTGTGCCAGAGCTTCTTGTCACTGCAAATGAATGCCAGATGCATGTGCCGCTTTGTGTCTCTGGCTTCGTGTGAGCTCACCTATCTCCGTCCTGCACCACACGTCCGTTCTTGCACTGTCCCGCTGGGGTGTGTGGATTTCAGCTCTCGTTGTTTACCTTCCCTGTCTCTTCCTTCTGTCCCTCAGCTGCAAGGTAGAGGAGAGCTCTAAGTTTTCTTTCTTTTTTTTTTTTGGTTTTTCATCTCACTTAGTCCAGGCTGACCTGGAATTCACTGTGGAGTCTCAGGGTGGCCTCGAACTCTCAGTGATCCTCCTACCTCTGCCTGCTGAGTGCTGGGATTAAAGCGTGGGCCACCACACCCGGCCTCTAAGTTTTTTTTTTTTTTTAAACGGTTTTTAAAATATTTTATTTTCAAATTGTTTATTTGAGAGAGAGAAATACAGAAATAGGCAGGGGGAGAGAGAGAGAGAGAATGGGCATGCCAGGGCCTCCAGCCACTGCAAACAAACTCCAGATTGCGTGTGCCCCCTTGTGCATCTGGCTAATGTGGGTCCTGGGGAGTCGAACCTGGGTCCTTTGGCTTTGTGGGCAAGCACCTTAGCCGCTAAGCTGTCTCTCCAGCCCCTAAGTTTTATTTTCATTGCATCGTGTCATTGGTGGTGAGGGTGGGGGCATGGTTCTCCTTGCTACCTGCAGTAACCTGAGGAGGTCTCTTCAGAGACCTGAAATCAGATCCTTGGTTTCACTGAAGAAAAGAACTTCAGAACAAGCCATTATGAAGCAGAGTTGGAGTGTATTAAAAGGCATTAGAATTGCTTTAATTTAATCCTCATAACAAGCCTTTGAGTGCCTGAGATCATAAACCTGAGAAGTGGCAAAAGTGGGGGCTGGAGAGATGGCTCAGGGCTTTAGACGCTTGCCTGCAAAGTCTGATGACCTGAGTTCAATTCCCTGGTGCCCACAGAAAGCCAGAGTCACAAGGTGGTGCATGTGCCTGGAGTTCCTTTTACAGCGGTTAGAGACTGGTTCTCTCTCTCTCTCTCTTTCTCTCTCTCTTTCTCATGGATGTGTTGACACACACCTTCAGTTCCAACACTCCAGATTCCCATCAGGGGTAAGAGGATCGCCGTGAGTTCAAAGCCAGCCCGAGACTACACAGTGAATTCCAGATCAGCCTGGGCTAGAGTTTGACCCTACAAAAGTGGAAAAAAAAAATGGATTCTCAAACTTAAATCTATTTGATTATATATCTAAAGTATAATGTAGCAGTTAAAAATGGCATCTTCTTGCATTGTTAGGCCAGTGAAATGCACATTTTCCTGTCCTGCTGCTCCTGAGCACATTCTTATCTGGACAGACTCTCTTTTGGAGACAGCAGTATCTTCCACTTTTCTTTCTTTTTTTTTTTTTTTAAAGTTATTTATTTATTTATTTATTTATTTATTTATTTATTTGAGAGCGACAGACACAGAGAGAAAGACAGATAGAGGGAGAGAGAGAGAATGGGCGCGCCAGGGCTTCCAGCCTCTGCAAACGAACTCCAGACGCGTGCGCCCCCTTGTGCATCTGGCTAACGTGGGACCTGGGGAATTGAGCCTCGAACCGGGGTCCTTAGGCTTCACAGGCGAGCGCTTAACTGCTAAGCCATCTCTCCAGCCCCACTTTTCTTTCTTATCTCACAAGTCTGAAGAGTGAGTTTATCAGCAGAGAACTTGAATGAGATTGTGGTTTATGCCAGCAAAGGGCTTACTAGGTAAACCGATGTGTGGGTGGAATTTACAGTGTGCAGGGTAACAGGAGGAGGTAGTTGAGGCACTTTCCTCTTCTATTTATTTTCGCTCCCTTCCTCTCTCCCTTCTCCTTCCCTCCCTTCTGGCAAGGTCTTGCTATATATAGCTCAGCTGGCCTCAAACTCACTATGTAACTCAGGCTGGCCTCGAACTTGTGGTAGTCCCAGGTGTGATTCTTTCTTTTGGTTTTTTTCTTTTCTTTTTCTCTTTTTGGTTTTTCGAGGTAGGGTCTTACTCTAGCTCAGGCTGACCTGGAATTCACTATGGAGTCTCAGGGTGGCCTCGAACTCAATGGCGATCCTCCTACCTCTGCCTCCTGAGTGCTGGGATTAAAAGTATGCGCCACCACGCCCTGCTATAAGTGTGATTCTTTTATGAGCTCATTGCCTGGGGTCCCACTATTATAAAAAATCTGAAACCTAAGAAGATGTTCTTTGATGCCTTCCAAAGCTGTATGCATATGTTAATTTTTTCCAAGTGATTCCTTTTAATTTTTTTTTTTTTTTGCAAGTGTCATGTGGTAGGGAAATGAAATAGATTGGGAAAAAAAGTATTATGGAAGTTGTTAACAAAAAAATTAATTAATTAAAAAAAAACAATGACAACTTGTTATTTTTCTAGGGTTGAGCTCCATAAGATGAAAATATCTCGGCCTAAGCCCGAAGTGGGCAAATACACCATGATCTTCCACACTCGAGACAGAGGCAACGAAGTGAACGTGGACCGGTAAGGCTGGCATTCCTGCGCCTGGCACCAACTGGGTATCTAGTTTCTTTGGTTGCTAAGCACCGTGCTGAATTTGATCGCATTAGCCAGTTCATCTTGTTAAAAGCTTTTTATGAAGAAACTTTCTCAAACAGAGCCTGAAGTAAGAAAACATTGTGTGTGGAACCCTCTTATCAACAGCCGTGAACTCCCTGCTTTCTCTCTTTTTCTCCTTCTTGACTGGATTATTTAAACAAATCATCTGTGACCGCTTGTTTCACTATGCATCCTTAAATATGAGAAATGTTATCATGTACCATTAACATGTCAAGGTGAAATTAACACTATTTCATTAGAACCATTAAGTATCTAGCCATTAAGTATTTAGTGTTTAGATTTACTTGATTATCTCATAACTGCTTTTTTTTGTTTAAAGTTTTATTTAGTTTGGTATAGAGGGTCATCTCCCCCCCCCCCTTTTGAGATAGGGTCTCACTATCTGTGAGGCCCATGCTGGTCTTGAGCTAGTGGCCCTCCTGAATGCTGGGGGTGCACCACCATGTCTGATTGCTTTTTTTCTTTTCACTGTCTTTGCAATGTTTTTATTGACTGTGCTACATCATTTAATCTAATAGAATTTCTTACCTTATGGATTTTTGCTAATTGCAAGTGGCTGGTTTAGTTTGATATGTTCCTGTGACCTCTGTACTTTCTGTGAGCTGAAGGGTTAGATTTCTGGAAACTTGAGCGGGTTGTGTGTACTCTTGGAGGGCAACAGCTCTGCGCTGTTCAGTGGTGTGTGTCAGGATGGGTGGATAGAATGTGTGTGCCATTGTGATGATCTCTGGTTTGCTGTGTGGATCTGTGTAATGTCGGCCCCATCTTCTCCAGTGTGGGGTTCCTTTTCATTTCTTTCTTTAAAAAAAAAAAAAAAGATTTACAAGCATGGGGAGGAGAGGCATGCCACAGTGAATTCCAGACACATGCACCATTTTGTGCATCTGGCTTTATGTGGATACTGGGGAATCAAACCCGGGCCATCAGGCTTTGCAATCATGTGCCTTTAGCCACTGAGCCATCTCTCTAGGTCCTGCTCTTCATTTCATTAATCATTTTTAGTACCTCTTCTTCATTCCCTAAGGTCTTTTTAAGTATTGATAATAGTTATTTATTTTAAATAATTCAAATTTATTTAATGTTTAAATACTTCATTCAATATTAATTAATTATTATTGATAAATACCATCATTTATTATTTGTTAATAAGTAATATTACTAAGTTATTATATTATTGCGTATAATGTAATGATTATATACAATAATATAATAATGAAGAGCTGCCATAGTGGCTGAGCTTATCTGCTCAGATACTGTGATAATTGTAATATTCTGTCATTCCTTCTTCATTTATTTATTTTTTTAAAAACATATTTTATGGGCTGGAGAGATGGCTTAGCGGTTAAGCGCTTGCCTGTGAAGCCTAAGGATCCCGGTTCGAGGCTCGGTTCCCCAGGTCCCACGTTAGCCAGATGCACAAGGGGGCGCACGCGTCTGGAGTTCGTTTCCAATGGCTGGAGGCCCTGGCGCGCCCATTCTCTCTCTCTCCCTCTATCTGTCTTTCTCTCTGTGTCTGTTGCTCTCAAATAAATAAATAAAAAAAATTAAAAAAAATATTTTATTATTTATTTGAGAGAGAGAAAGAGGCAGAGAGAGAGAGAGAGAGAGAGAGAGAGAGAGAGAGAGAGAGAGAGAGAGAATGGGCATACCAGGGTCTCTAGCCCTGCAAATGAACTCCAGATGCGTGTGCCCCCTTGTGCATCTGGCTTATGTGGGTCCTGGAGAGTCAAACCAGGATCCTTTGGCTTTGCAGGCAAATGCCTTAACCACTAAGCCATCTCTCCAGCCCCCTTCTTCATTTATTAAACTTTCTACAAAGAAGGATGCGCCCTCTTCCTCCGCCCGCACACCTTCGGGTTCATTCTAACAGCCCAGGCAGAAGAAAGAGCCCGGACCTTGCAGGCAGGGCTGCCTCCATGCTCAGAGCGATGGTCCGCTGTCCCCTCGCATCTTTTCTCGTGTGGTACACGTCCTTATGTCATCCCCGGTCCCATCTTTGGCCAGTGGGATCTTAGAAGCTTACATTCCTGTGTCCCGGGGAGAGGACATCTTAGCTTCATCTTGTTTCTTCCTGCCTTGGGACTTGGGCCTTTTACCAAAAACACTGGCAGATAAATTAGTTCCTTAAATTTTTTTTTTTTTTTTTTTTTTTTTTTAGGTAGGGTCTTACTCTAGCTGATCTGGAATTCACTCTGCAGTGTCAGGGTGGCCTTAAACTTACAGCGATTCTCCTACCTCTGCCTGCCAAGTGCTGGGATTAAAGGCATGTGCTACCACTCCTGGCTTAAAAAATATGTTTTTCTTTATTTACTTGAGGGAGGGAGAGAGAGAGACTGGGCATGCCACGGCCTGTAGCCACTGCAAGTGAACTTCAGACACATGCGCCA
The DNA here is from genome assembly GCF_020740685.1 of Jaculus jaculus. Classification (NCBI taxonomy): domain Eukaryota; kingdom Metazoa; phylum Chordata; class Mammalia; order Rodentia; family Dipodidae; genus Jaculus; species Jaculus jaculus. The sequence continues at coordinate 162,731,595 of NC_059105.1, forward strand.
CCTAGTGCATCCGTCTTTACATGGGTACTGGGAAGTAGAACCTGGATCCTTAGGCTTTGTAGGCAAGTGCCTTAACTGCTGAGCCATCTCTGCAGCCCTTTTAAAAAATAGAAATTTTATTTTATATGAATTATAACATGTTTTCCTCTTTTATCCCCTCGCCCCAGCTCCCGTTACCCTGGAGACCCTCCTCAGTGGGGTTATGGTATTCACTGTGGGTCATGAAGGCCTCAGTCAGTCCCTGTGGGGTAGGAGGGGCCCATGCCTCAGGATATTCCTACCCACTCTGTTCCAGCCTTTAAAATATAAATATATATATATATACACATGTGTATATATATGTATATGTATGTATGTATGTATATATGAGTGTGTGTGTGTATATGTATATGTATATGTATATGTATATGTATATGTATATGTATATGTATATATATATTTGCAAGGAGTGGGGGCAGAGAATGGGTGCACCAGAGTCCCTGCTGCTGCAAATGAACTCCAGCTGCATGCTCCACTTTGTGCATCTGACTTTAGACTTTATGTGGGTGCTGGGGAATCAAACCCAGGCTGTCAGGATTTGCAAGCAAGGGCCTTATCTGCCGAGCCATCTCTCCAGCCCCAGATAAGCTAATTCTTCTTGAGATTCTGATTTTGGTTTTTCAAGGTAGGGTGTCTCACTGTGGCCCAGGCTGATGACCAGGAATTCACTGTGTCGCCTCAGGGTGGCCCCTAACTCATGGCGATGATCCTACCTCTGCCTTCCGAGTGCTGGGATTAAAGATGTGCGCCGCCACGCCTGGCTTTGGTTCTGAGTTATTAAGAATTGGTTTCTTTGCAAGCAAGTGTTTGTGTGTGCAGCGCTTTCCTTTTTATTGCTGACATCCAGCGTCTGAGCCAGTACAGCTTGTGGGAAGAAAGGGTTTGCTTTGGCTGCAGTTTTGAGGGGAACGTTTCATACTGGCGGAGGAAGCATGACAGAGCAGGCAGCCAGGGTGTCACATTTTGTCACCTCAGCCGGAAGGAAGGGATTTGGGTCAGCTAGGTCCAAACACCTAGAAGGGCTGGACTAACACACCACCTCCGGCAAGGCTCCATCAGCTGGGGGCTTAATCACAAGTGCTTCTGGTTATGGGAGACATTTTACATTCACACCACCACAGAGTATGTATAGGCGCGTGTGTGTGTGTGCGCGCGCGCGCGTGTGTGTGTGTGTGTGTGTGTGTGTGTGTGCAGGCGCATGCGTACTGAGGAGCACAAATGGGGGTCAGAGTGTAACTTTCAAGTGTGTGGGTCCTTGTCTTCTACATCACGCTGAGGAGGGCTCTCTGGTTCTTGTCACCCACCATCATGTACACAGGCTAGCTGACTCAAGAGTTTCCGGGAGATTCTCCTGTCACCGCCTCCCATCTCCCCACCAGTGGGCTGGGATTACAGAAGCCCACTGTGGCTAACGGATTTTTTTTTTTTTTTGGTTTTTCGAGGTAAGGTTTCGCTCTAGCCCAGGCTGACCTGGAATTCACTATGGAGTCTCAGGGTGGCCGCGAACTCACGGCGATCCTCCTACCTCTGCCTCCCGAGTGCTGGGATTAAAGGCATGCACCACCACACCCGGCTGGCTAACGGATTTTATGTGGAGCCTGGGATCTGAACTCAGGTTCTCATATTGGCATGGCAAATACCTTATCTGCTGAGCTCTCACCACAGGCCATGTTTTTTCCATGTTTTCTTTTTTTAATTTTTTGAGTGTTTTTATTTCTTTGTAAGCAGAGAGAGGGATAGAAAGAAGACAGACAGAGAGAATGGGCATACTAGGGCCTCCAGCCGCTGCAAATGAACTCCAGATGCATGCGCCACTTGGTGCATCTGGCTTTACATGGGTCCTGGGGAGTAACACCTAGGTTGCAAGGCTTTGCAGGCAAGTGTCTTAACTACTGAGCCATCTCTCCAGCCCCAGTTTTCTTTTCTTTTCCTTTTTTTCCTTCCTTCCTTCCTTCCTCCCTCCCTCCCTTCCTCCTTCCTGGCAAGCCCAGCAGACTGCCTTTTTTAAATGGAAGTGAGAGAGAGAATGAGAGCGCGAGAGAGAATTGGCACGCCAGGGCCTCCATTCATTGCTATCAAACTCCAGATGTGTGTGCCCCCTTGCGGGCATGTGTGACCTTGCCCACTTGGGTCACTGGGCATCTGGGCGTCTGGCTTGCATGGGACCTGGAGAGTTGAATGTGGGTCCTTAGGCTTTGCAGGCAAGCACCTTAACCACTAAGCCATCTCTCCAGCCCTCTTTTTTTTTTTAAAGTATATTTTATTTATTTATTTGAGAGAAGAAGGCACAGAGAGAAAAGGGGGGGGGAATGGGTGCTCCAGGGCCTCCCGCCGCTGCAAATGAACTCAAGATGCATGCGCCCCCTTGCGCATCTGGCTTACGTGGGTCCTGGAGGGTCGAGCTAGGATCCTTTGGCTTTGTAGACAAACTCCTTAACTGCTAAGCCATCTCCACAGCTGCCTCCTTTTTTTTTTTTTTTTAAAGAGCAGTATTCAGGAGCTTTTTGTGCTTTTGTTAGTGTCTACATTTTAAGACAATATTAAAAGGCTCTTTTCTGTGTGTTTCCGTCTTTATCCATTAATGTGCATTTTTCTGTTTAAATCAATTAGTTACAAAAGAATACTTATATGTTCTATGAACTGTACTCCCACGTCTTACATACGCCCAAATAGCCTCCCTAAGTCCACATGCTTCCCTTCCTACCACAAGCGCCCTAACTTCTGTGATCATAATTACTGTAGCTATACTGTACCGTAGCTTGTTCTCTTGCTTTCATCTATATGAGTATTGTTAGATAAGTTTCTGCACTTTTTTTTCAGCTCTATGCTAATGAACCATTCTTTTTTTTTTTTTTTTTGTCTGGCATTATTTCTGTTCTCCACCCCTGCTGTTTTCCCTGCTGTGTTGCTGGGAGCCACCTCAGTTCACCACCCACGGCTCTGCTCAGCTCTGGCCACCCCAATGGCATGCTCCTCCGCAGATGCTCCCTGTCCTTTTGTCTGTCTGTGCGCCTTTCCCACGCATCTGTCTGCTTCCCTTCTTAATGGCTTTCGTCAAGTTTCAGCTTCAGTGAAATCTACCTTCTCTGGTCCTGCACGCCCTGTGATGTGAAATGCCCCTTCCTTCCTTCCTCCTCCTCTCCTTACCTTTTCACCTTCAGACACGACATTTTCCCAGTCTTGGAGGATTCAGACATCCCCTAAAATTCATCCAGGGACCCATTCAGTGAGGGTGACACACATCACCTGCCCCCAGTGGTACTGGTGCCTCCCTCTTCTGTAGACGGTGCTCAGTGAAGGCTGCGACCTCCTTCCACCATTTCCCAGGGCCTGATGGGTAGACCTGGGGATGCATGAGCGTCACTGGTTTCCGTGACCTTCCGTGAGGAACACAAAACAAAACTTGTGTGCAGCAGGAAACTCAACAGGTGCAATAATTTCATAAAAAATACTTAGAATTTTTATTTATTTATTTGAGAGTGACAGAGAGAGAGAAAGAGGAAGGGAGGGAGGGAGAGAGAGGAGAGAGAGAGAATGGGCACACCAGGGCCTCCAGCCACTGCAAATGAACTCCAGATGCATGCACCCCCTTGTGCATCTGGCTAACATGGGACCTGGGGAACCGAGCCTTGAACCAGGGTCCTTAGGCTTCACAGGCAAGCGCTTAACTGCTAAGCCATCTCTCCAGCCCATAAAAAATACTTTTGCCACACTTGGGGGCAAGGCAGGGAACAATGGAGACCTATGTTGAGGTCTTGTTTTTCTCACCCACACTTGCTCTTTTTCTTTTAGGATGAAGCTCTTACACCAGGTGTCACGCGTTTGGAGAACAGATGGCTTGTCGAATTGTTCTTACAAGCTACTGTCTGTGGAATACAATCCTTTATATACCAATATCACAGTGGATTTCTGGTCTGGTGCATGACCTTGGATCCTTCGGGTGATATTCCAGGAGAACTGATGATTTAATTGCAATAATTTTGGCCTAGAGACTTTCCGTAGTAGCACACCTTAAGACCTTTTTACGGCTATTATTGGGCTGGATTGTTTTTCTTTTCTTTTTCTTTTTTTGTATTTTCAGCACAGCTCTTGTGATTTGGAATGCAGAACCACTGTAACAAGACCACTTCGTTGTTTGGATGACGACGGTGAAACGTAATGAAGGACTGAATCTAAGGGGACAGCACAAAGGAGACAATGACAGTGACTTGAGGACTCTGGTTGGAGATTTCCTCAAGTTCGAGGTGACCCACGCTGAGATTGGAGGATAAGGAAATTCTCTCCAGAGTCTCAGGGAACCAGAATGAGTGCGGAGCTGCAACGGTACCTGTGCGGGCATCTGCGAGGCTGTGGTCCCTGCTAGAACATGGCCTTGGGAGCAGGGGACAAAGGGAAGAGTGCTGTGAACTTGGGAGCGAAGAGGTGGCGAAGGACGGGGTGTCCGATGGGCTGGCCCTGGTGGCTGCTGCCACTGCTCCTTTGCAGCGCGTGTCACCTAATCAGAAATGCCTTCGGGAAGAGCCCAGCAGAGAACACATGATCTACTAGTTTTTAAAGCATTTTTTTATAAAATGATTTTGTACGTGTAGGATGTGACTTAGCAGTTTACAAGTTAAGCATCCACCAGTAATACATCTATAAAGTACCTCTGCATTAAAATAGGAAAAAGCTTTGGATATTTGGTCTTGTTGATTTTGACGATCTTGAGGCTAAAGATGTATTTAGTAACTGTAATTCTAATCTTTTTGTTTTGTTTTGTTTTGTTTTGAGGTAGGGTCTCACTCTAGCCCAGGCTGACCTGGATTCTACTATGTAGTCTCAGGGTGGCCTTGAACTCACGGTGATCCTCCTACCTCTGCCTCCCGAGTGCTGGGATTGACATGTGCCACCATGCCTGGTTCTATTATTTTTTTTTTATTAAAAAATGTATTTATGAGAGAGCAAGAGAGATAGGGAGAGAGAATGGGTGCACCAGGGCCTCTAGCCACTGTAAATGAACTTGAGATGCATACGCCACCTTGTGCATCTGGCATGTGCCTTAACAGGTAAGCCATCTCTCCATCTGCCCCTTCCCCCCCGCCCATTTTTTGGCTTTTTGAGGTAAGGTCTTGCTCTAGCCTAGACTGTCTTGGATTCACTATGTAGTCTCAGGGTGGCCTTGAACTTGTGGCAATCCTCCTGCCTCTGCCTCTGCCTCTCAAGTGCTGGGATTAAAGGCATATGCCACCATCCCCGTTCTTATCCTTTCTTTCTTTTTTTTTTCCTTCCCCCTTTTCTTTGAAGTAGGGTCTCACACTATGGTCTAGGCTGACCTGGAATTCACTCTGTAGTCCCAGACTGGCCTCTAACTCACAGCAGTCCTCCTACCTCTGCTGGGATTAAAGGTGTGTGCCAACATGAGCAGCTCAGTACCTGTAATTCGAAACACCTTAGAAGAACAAGTGAAACTGAACTCTCCACTCTCTTCCTTTTGCCACTTTTTTTTTTTGTTTGTTTGTTTTTCGAGGTAGGGTCTCACTCTAGCCCAGGCTGACCTGGAATTCACTATGGAGTCTCAGGGTGGCCTCGAACTCACAGCAATCCTCCTACCTCTGCCTCCCGAGTGCTGGGATTAAAGGCGTGCGCCACCACGCCCGGCCCTTTTGCCACTTTTTGTACGTGACTTCCGTGTACACAACTCCATTAAGACGCCTCTGTGTCTTAGACCCTGGGCTCTCTTGAATTCTTACTGTCTTCGTTCCCTTGTGCTTCCTCTTTGCCCATTCATCAGTAGTGGGAAGGAATAGCAGAACTGGGCAGGCAGGGCGCAGGTAGCCTTTGAGGGGGTTGGATTTGGGAAGCCTGCCATCTGGAACGGTAGTGAGACTGGCGCTGATGTGGCAGCTGTGAGATTTGGGGATCAAAGCGCTCACCACACCAGGTGAATGCAGGACGGACCTGGAGGAGAATCAAAGCGGGGTGGGGTGGGGGGCAGGGAGGAGCCATTCTGTTACTGCAGCAGAACAGAAATAGTATATATATATAGTTTTTCAAGGGCTGGAGAGATGGCTTAGCGGTTAAGCACTTGCCTGTGAAGCCTAAGGACCCCGGTTCGAGGCTCGGTTCCCCAGGTCCCACGTTAGCCAGATGCACAAGGGGGCGCACGCGTCTGGAGTTTGTTTGCAGAGGCTGGAAGCCCTGGCGCGCCCATTCTCTCTCTCTCTCTCTCTCTGTCTTTCTCTCTGTGTCTGTCGCTCTCAAATAAATAAATAAATAAATAAATAAATAGTTTTTCAAGGTAGGGTCTCACTCTAGCCCAGGCTGACCTGTAATTCACTATGGAGTCTCAGGGTGGCCTCGAACTCACGGCGATCCTCCCACCTCTGCCTCCCGAGTGCTGGGATTAAAGGCGTGCACCACCACGCCCGACAGAAATAGTATTTTGTTTGCATAGATGAGTGAACGGACACATAAATAACAGAGATGTTCTTAAATATTTCATAGAGCTGTGTTCCGGGACTTGCCATCTGTCTTTTACGTGACTCTTTTGCTGTTAAAGTTGAACGTGGATGGATGCCACCCAACCAGCTGAAATAGTCTAATCCTTCTCAAACAGGGAGAGGAGCTGGGAGGGTTTCACCATACAAAAGGGGATGGAACATTTTGAAAGTATGTTTTGTAGACGTGACAGGTTTGCCTAGGGCTAGCCTGGTTTATCATTAACTCAGCCTGGGAAGTGAAAGTTGTGGTTTAAAAAAATTTATTTAGTATGGCTTTCATGTTTCCCCCCCCCCTCAGACCTTATAAAAGAAGTTCACACTTGAAACATTCTCTGATGGGGTGTGATGTAATAAGCATGGCTCTTGTTTTCCCGCCTCTCTAGAACTTTCCTTTAGTGCTGTATCCAAATTTCATGGATAGGCTGTGGGTCTCTGAAAAAATGGTTGGGAATGGTGATGCAAAAGTGTGTGTAAGAACTTTGAGGATTCATATTGAAGAACTCATTGTCCCCCCTTTTTTCAAGGTAGGGTCTCTCTCTAGCCCAGGCTGAACTGGAATTCACTATGTAGTCTCAGGTTGGCCTGGAACTCATGGCCATCCTCCTACCTCTGCCTCCCGGCTGCCACCATGCCTGGCAGGGGCCATCCTCTTTCCCTGGAACTAGAATTTACTGATTTGGCCAGACCAGGTAGCCAGTAAGCCCTGTGGATCTGCTTGTCTGCCTCCTTAGTTCTGGGATTGTAGGTGTGTCACCACACCTGGCATTTTATGTGGGTGCTGGGAACCTGAAAGCTTGGGTCCGCATGCCTTGTGTAGCAAGCACATTACTGACTGAGCCATCTCCCCAGCCTGGAAGATTTAATTTCTCAATGGGCACAATATAGCTAATATCTATGCCCATATATATATATATATATTGCCTCCTGCTTTTTTTTTTTTGTTGTTGTTAATCACAAGGTAGATGAAGGAACTGGGGAAACGAAAGGCTCAGTGGGTGAGGGCACTGCTGTATAAACAGAGGCTCTGCGGCTGCCTGAAGTTTATTCCTAGTTGCTACTTAGAAAGCTGGACTGGAGAGATGGCTTAGCAGTTAAGGCATTTGCCTGCAAAGCTTAAGGACCCAGGTTCAATTCCCCAGAACCCATATAAGCCAGGTGCACATGGTGGCGCATGCGTCTGGAATTTGTTTGCAGTGGCTGGAGGCCCTGGCGTGCCCATTCTCTCTCTCTCTCTCTCTCTCTCTCTCCCTGATGGTTTGATTCAGGTGTCCCCCATAAACTTAGGTGTTCTGGATGCTAGGTTCCCCAGCTGATGGCAACTGGAAATTAAAGCCTCCTGGAGGCAGTGTATTGTTGGGGGGCAGGCTTATGGGTGTCATAGCCAGTTTCCCCTTGCCAGTGTTTGGCACACTCTCCTGTTGTCCACTTCATTTTGGCCAGGGGGTGATGTCCACCCTCTGCTCATGCCATCATTTCCCCTGCCATCATGGATCTTCCCCTTGAGCCTATAAGCCAAAATAAACCCTTTTTTCCTCCCAAAGCTGTTCTTGGTCAGGTGATTTCTACCAGCAATGTGAACCTGACTGCAACACTACCCATCTGCCTCCCCTCACCCGAAAATAAATACATATATATTTTTAAAAAGCTGGGCTTGGCCATGTGGGAGGCAGAGACTGGAGAACTAGATTCACCAGTCAGCCAGTCTGACTGAAAACATGGCAGCTCTGAGTGTTGTCAAGGAAACAACGTGGAGCAACAGAAGACATCGATGGGGCTGGAGAGATGGCTTAGCGGTTAAGGAGCTTGCCTGCAAAGCCAAAGGATCCTAGTTTGATTCCCCAGGATTCCCTAGGACCCACATAAACCAGATGCACAAGGGGGGGGCATAAGCATCTGGAGTTCGTTTGCAGTGGCTGGAGGCCCTGGCACATCATCCTCTTCCTCTCTCTCTCAAGTAAATAAATATATATATATATATATATATATATATATATATATATATATACACACACACACACACACACACACACACACACACACACACACACATATATATATATTTTTTTTTTTTACAAAAGAAGACATCGATGGTCTCCTCTGGCTTCAGCATGTGTGTACACAGGGCACAGATACCTACATGCATGCACACATGCATATAATATATGCACAACACATTCAAAAGCCAGAAGACTAGCCAGCTAGCTGGGTTAAGAGTGTGGTGCTGATAAAAGCCAATGAGAGTAACAGTAAGTTGGAGACCTCCGAACTATGCCTTTTACTTTAGATAATTCTTTTCAGCCATGATGATGTACAAGTCGTTTCAGTGGCTTGCTGTGACATTTCTTGACGTGGAAGATGATCTTTCAAGGACCCTGCGCCACCCTTGTACTTGAAATGTGATTATGAGTCATTGCAGTGAGTGAGGATGCCCCTCCCCCCACCCCCGAGGGGAACCATGGCATGAGTTGGTAAAGGGGCCTAGAGGATCTCTGACATCATTTGGGCTTTGGGTGGGTCATCTGGGTAGTGGATCTAAGGAAGTGGGGGGTGAGCTACATTAGTTGCTGTCAGAAAGCAGGGGCAAGTCTGTGATTGTGTATCTTGGTAAGTATATATGTATATATATATATATATAGAGAGAGAGAGAGAGAGAGAGATCTATCTATCTATCTATCTATCTATCTATCTATCTATCTATATTCTATTGTTATTTATTTGCAAAAGAGTGAGAGAATGGGCACACCACAGCCTCTAGCCATTGCAAACGAACTCCAGGTGCATGCGCCGTCATGTGCATCTGGCTTACGTGGGTACTGGGGAATTGAACCTGGATCCTTAAGCTTTGTAGGCAAGTGCTTTAACTGCTAAGCCGTCTCTCCAGCCTAGCTTTTTTTTTTTTTTTTTCCTGAGGTAGGGTCTCACTTTAGCCCAGGCTGACGTGGCACTCACTCTGTAGTCCCAGGCTGGCCTCAAACTAACAGAGATCCTCCTCCCTCTGCTTCTCGGGTGCTGGGATTAAAGGCGTGTGCCACCATGGTAGGTTTTATTCGCAGAGAGGGGGGCTAGTGGAGCACAAAGTGGTCGTTAGTAAATTGCAGCACTCAATCCTTTCAGCCAAGAAAGGAGGTGTCTGGAGTTTTGTGCTTGAACGTGATAAAGTAGCCTCGCTGTGCCTTGTTTGATCAGTTGTCCCCCTGTGGCCTCGTGTGGGGTTGGTGTATTTTTTCCGATAGAAGAGTCGAGCCTAAGTGTGAGGCCGGGCCAGCATCTGAATGTTGGGGCTGTCTAGCTTCCTGTTTCTGAGGAATTCACTAGGAAGTAGGGCGCTCAGCTCTTGTCTAAAGTTGCGTGTGTGTGCGTCGGTTTGTCCGTGGGTATGGGGATTTGGAGTCGGGGGGGGGGGGCGGGTGTGGAGGGTGGATAGGTGATACCTGTGCACATTTTATCAATGCCAAGAGGTTTCTGGACCTCCTTATTGGATGTGATCTCCGAACCTAAGGATAATATGTCACCCTTGGGAGCAAACCAGTTGTCCACATGGAGCTGTTGCCGGGCCTTCCTGAGTCTATCTCACAGGAGTTGATAAGATCTCAGTGAGGTGAAGCCGGGAAGCAAAGCCCAGAAGAAAGACTACATAAAAGGAGGAAAGCAATTGTTCACTCCAAAGCAATGAAAACCAGACAAGTTTCTAGTTCACAGCCCACCACAGCATAGCACAGCTTGTTATCAGTCAGGCACATGGAGACAGGATCAGGTGGAGAGATTAGATTTTCAAATTTACATATTATTTATGCATAGCCAGAATGTATCTGTTCATCTGCTTCAAATAGAAAACATCCTGCTGGGCTGGAGGGATTGCTTGGTGGTTAAGGCACTTGTCTGCAAAGCCAAAGGACCCGAGTTTGATTCCCTAGGACCCATGTAAGTCAGATGTACAAGGTGGCATATGTGTCTGAAGTTTGTTTGCAGTGCCTAGAGGCCCTGACACACCATTCTCTCTATCTCTCTCACTCTGGCTTTCTCTCTCTCTCATAAATAAATACATTTAATTAAAAGAAAAGAAAAGAAATAGATCCTGTTGGTTTTGGCTGATGTCGAAAAAGAAGCTCCAAGGTTGACCAATGTGAACAGTAGGCTTTGAAGCATTAAAAATGTCAACAGGGTCACCGGATGTGGTGGCACATGCCTTTAATTCCAGCACTCGGGAGGCAGAGGTAGGAGGATTGTCATGACTTCGAGGCCAGCCTGAGACTATATGGTTAATTCCAGGTCAGCCTGGACCAGAGTGAGACCCTGCCTTGAAAAACCAAAAAAAAAAAAGAAGTCAATAGGAGCTGAAGAGATGGCTTAGTGGCTAAGGCACATGCCTGCAAAGCCTAAGGACCCTGGTTCAATTCCCCAGGACCCACATAAGCCGGATGCACAAGGGGGTGCATGTGTCTGGAGCTCGTTTTTGCAGTGGCTCAAGGCCCTGATGCGCCCATTCTCTCTCTGTCTGTAGCTCGCAAATAAATAAAAATAAACCAAAAATAAATAAATAAATAAATAAATAAATAAATAACAGAATGTCAACAGACTGCCAACCGGAGGGTGAGGCAGTTTATCTGCAGATTAAACTTGCCCCAGAATGAGTCTGACTGGGTTTGGTGTTAGGCGTTCATTGCTCCTTGCCCACCTACCTGGTAAGCAGCTAATTGCTGCAGAACAGTTATTCACCGTAGTTTTTTGTGGCTGTCTCTCAAGTCCAGACATCTTCCATTTCCCAGAGCCAAGTCCTCTGCTATCCTCCCCTCCCTGGTCTGGGACAGCTGTGGCCTGAAGTCTGGAGCTTGCAGCCCCATTTTTAGTTCCAGAAGCCTGAGGAAAGGAAGGACGGGGCCCCAAGGGAAGTGCACAGGCGTGGGACATGGGACCAATGAAGCAGAAACGTCCCTGAGATTGGCATGAAGGCCCCACAGTGGTGAGTCTGAAAAGCGGGACTCCTCTGGGGGACCCTCACGCCTGCATCTGTCCCAGCCGTAAGTTTTGTGGCTTGGCCCCAGCAGGTGGCCTCACTTGATTTGGGACAAGCTGTGGGACACTGGTGTTCACTCCTTTTATTTAAAACCCAGAATCGAGGAGAAGGGGATTTTGCAAGCGCAGAGCATTCTGGAGTTTGGAGCCCCCTGGGAAAGAAGGCAGCGGTGGGGTTGGGTCAGGAATCACTGAGCCCATGGAGAGCCCAGCGGTACTAGAAAACCCCATTCGTGTTGGCAAATAAAAAGGGCATTGGAGGGCTGGAGAGATGGCTTAAGCAGTTAAGCGCTTGCCTATGAAGCCTAAGGACCCTGGCTTGAGGCTCGATTCCCCAGAACGCACGTAAGTCAGATGCACAAGGTGGCGCATGCATCTGGAGTTTGTTTGCAGTGGCTGGAGGCCCTGGTGCGCCCATTCTCTCTCTACCTATCTGTCTCTTTCTGTCTCTTGCTCTCAAATAAATAAATAAATTATATATATATATATATATATATATATACATATATACATATATACATATATATACATATATACATATATATACATATATACATATATACATATATACATATATATATATACATATATATATATATATATATATATATATATATATATATATATATATATTTAAAAGAGTGCATTAGATGCAGGAGAGAATATGGAAAGGTTGGTAAAAAGCCTTACCCATAGAAACTCCTTTCTCTTAGTGCAGATGTAATTGATCCTGATACCCCAAGATAGCTTCCTCGGGAGAGACAAGGGTGCTCTTCACTCCTCACGCATCTCCACCCCTCCGGCCCCCCAACCCAGCCCCACTGGCAGGACGGGACCTCCCATTTCCAAGTTGCCTATTCCCAAGTGCCCGGTACATTTCCTTTGTAAGGGGCTGTTGGCATCAGAGATGTGTGCGTCGCTGCCAAGTGTGAGGGCCGGATGTTGAAGAGCCACAGCTTGCTGGTCAGGGCAGCAGCGGTGAAAAGCAAAAGTCAACAGAGACTCCCAGCCGTTTCCTGCCCTGCTGGGCGAGCCACTGGGCAGCAGGAACCTCTCTGGTGCCTGGGCTTTCCCAGCTCCTCCACTTTCACCCCACCAGTTGGGTTCTTCTGTGAGCAACCCCTTTTAAGAGGCTCATACAGACTCACTGTGACACTGTTGGAGATGAAAGAAAATCAACTGCATGGAAGTTGTTAATAAAAATTTGAAATAAAAAATAAATGATAAAAAAATTAAAAAAAAAGAAATGTCAAAAAGCGAAAGAAAATCAACCGAATTTAAGAGGCCTTTTTATTTATAGACAAAAAGTAAGTTGTGAGAACGTCAGCATGGTTCAGAAGAAAAACATTTCGACAGCAAACGAAAGTCCCCATAAGTCACTTGCTCTAATAGTTGGCCTGTGTCGCACCTGCTGGAGAAAAAATGCTTCAGGTTGAGACCATTCAGGGCAAAGACGGGCCCCGTCCACGTGTCCAGAGTTGACCTACTTTCAGCTAGTCGAGAATGAGGTCAGTACGTGGCTCACCCCTGAAAGGCAGGAGAGGGAAGTTGAGCTGCTGACTGAAGATCAAGGGTTCTTCTGGAGAACAAAGGATCTGAAGGTGGCATCAAGAGACTCACCAGTCTGCAAGCAGGTGCCACACAGAACCAAAGGCAGAAAGAAGGCACGTTTCGGCAGTCTGCCCTTTCCTCCCCTCAGCAGACAATGCTGGGACACACGGAAGGCTTGCAAAGCTTTTATACTGTATTTGCTTTCCACATTTGCTATTAAATACAGACCTGTCATTCCGTGACAATACAGGTGCCTTTGTAAGATCCTTATTCCCCCACATTAAAGATAAACAGGGATGAGAGTCATCTTACAATTTTTTTATCTTACAGTGCATAACAAGCGTTGTAGAATCTTAGATGAAGACAAGAAATATTACTCCTGAAGAGTGAGGAAGCCCGAGAGATGAAAGGAACTCCATCCCACCCGAGTTGGCAATTTGAGTGACCTATGCATGCGACTGTGGAGCACTCGTGGGGATTGTGAGGAGACGGTGTGTCACAGCACCAAGTCCAGAGTCACAGGAAGAAGACACGATGGGAACATTTCAGTCTTAATATTCAATTCTGCTCCAGAAGAACATGGTGCCCAGGAGAACCCAGAACTAGAATGAAAATGGAGAAAAGAAGGAAGAAATCGTTTTAGAAACATCTCCTACTTGAAAAAAAAAAAAATTGACGAGATTCCTTTTATTCAGGGCTTAGGTGACTCTAGATTCTTATTTTTACTCTATTTAACACGTGTATTTATTTACTTAAAGGGAGAGAGAGTGTGTGTGTGCGTGTATAAGTGCACCCAGGGGCTCCTGCCACTGCCAATGAACTCCAGATGCACGCACCACTTTGTGCATATGGATCTACGTGGATGCTGGGGATTCGAACCAAGGCCATCAGGCTTTGCAAGTGAGTGCCTTTAACTACTGAGCAATCTCCCTAGCCCCAACTCTAGATTTTTAAGAGTAATCCTTCCTTAAGCAGATGTGACACCGAATCCATTCTGCTCCAGGGCACTGCTACCCTCTGCCCCTGGGACCGCTTCCCTGTGCCCCCCCCCCCATTTTCACTGCACTTCCCATCCTAGACTTCTTGGTTTCTGAGGTACCTTTCCCATTTGGGGCCAAACTAGCTCTAGGGAAATTCTTTTATCTTGCCATCAAGGCTAACTACTTTCTAGTATGCTCCTGTTTTTAGTAGATGCCATTTGGGGAACCTTTTTTTTTCTTTGTAATTTCCCCTTCCTCTCCAAGGGTCTTCCCCCATATTCTAACATGCCCATGACCTGGAACGTCTGCCTCGGGTGAATGCCACAGATCCTGAGACACGTCACTCAGGCAGGGCATCGGAAAGTCGAAGATGTTTCAGACCTGGCGTCTGTCCCCAGGGAGCTTAGCCAGGTCACTAAACCGCCCCAGTCTCACTTTCTATACCTGTAAATAAACCTAATACCTTCAACCTCTGCCTCAGAGATCCAGCAGCCAATGAGAACTTAAAAAATTCTTTTTATTAACAACATACTTTGAGCTGGGCGTGGTGGCGCACGCCTTCAATCCCAGCACTTGGGAGGCAGAGGTAGGAGGATTGCCATGAGTTCGAGGCCAGCCTGAGACTCCATAGTGAATTCCAGGTCAGCTGGACTAGAGTGAGACCCTACCTTGAAAAACAAAAACAAAAACAAAAAACAAACAAAAAAGAACACACTTTGTATGGATACATCATGTGTGGGTACCATCTTCTCTGCCCCTCCCTTCTGCTGTGGGCCCTCCTCACTGGGGTTACTGGTTTTCCCCATGGGGTTGTGGGTTATGCATTGTGGGAGCAGCTGTCAGTTATTGAGGGGAGGCAATGCCGCTGGGCATGATGTCTCAACCTGTGGCTCTTACAATCTTTCCACCTCCCTCTTCCACAAAATTCTCTGAGCCTTGGTGGGTGAGCTTTAAGTCTGCTTCAGTATGCTGGCCCCAAGCAGCCCGTTATCATCTTTCATTCATTCAATTACTGAGCATTCACTATGGTGTGCCAGGTACTGGGTAATAAAGAACAGCTGGCTGTCAGCCTTTAGCAGAGTCAAATGCATCCCAGCCAGTCATTCCATATCTGAGTAGATAAGGGCGATGTGGGAACTCCTAAAAGGCTGGGCTGAGGGATCCTAACAGACTTCTCAAAGGAGCTTTCTCTTTTCTTTCTGCCTCAGATTATCATTCCTTAACTGAGCACTTTTTTTTGGCTTTTCAAGATAGGGTCTCGCTCTAGCCCAGGCTGACCTGGAATTCACTATGCAGGCTCAGGCTGGCCTCGAACTTACAACAATCCTCTGACATTGGTCTCCAAAATGCTGGGATTAAAGACCTATACCACGGTGCCCAGCAACCCAGATCTTTTCAAGGAACGCACACAAGCACCCTGTCAGGGGAGGTGAAGAATACCATAGGACTTTATTTGCTTTTTCACTGTTTTCGTATTGGCACTGATGATGTCAAGGCAGTGGAAGGCAAGGCCATTGAGACTTGGCAAGAATCAAGACTGAGTCATTTTAAACTGTCTCTGGTCATGGTAATTCTTCACTGCTGTGTCTTTCAATAACAAAAAGATGCCACTTTAACATGACAGTGTCCTCAATGAAGCAATAAGAGTTACTAACTTTATTACATTTTGGCTTTTGAGTATACATCTATTTAATATCCTATATGATAAAAAATATGCATAAACAGTCCCATGGTATACTGAATATATGACTACCTGGAAAGAAAGAACCTGTATGATTGGGTTGTGCACTAACCTAACCATTGTTTTTTATCATGGGGCACCATTTTACAGACAGACAGAGAATTGGTGTGCCAGGGCCTCAGCCACTGCACTCAAACTCCAGATGCTTGTGCCACCTAGTGGGCATGTGTGACCTTGCAATTGCCTCACCTTTTGTGAGTATGGCTAATGTGGGATCTGGAGAGAGATGGAACCTGGGTCCTTTTTAGGCAAGTGCCTTAACAGCTAAGCCATCTCTCCAGCTCCATTTTACATTTTGCTATTTTTTTTTTTCTGTTTGTTTTTGAGATAGGGTTTCACTGTAACTCGGGCTGACTTGGAATTCACTATGTAGGCTCAGGGTGGTCTCAAACTCACAGCGATCCTCCTACCTCTGCCTCCCAAGTGCTGGGATTAAAGGTGTGTACCTGGATGAACATTTGGCTTTTTTCTTTTTTAAGACCAACACAAAAAGTTATGGCTATATTTAGACTTGGATATTTGGACAGGTGCTTTGTCCAAAATTTACAAAGTTGATCCCAAGGAAAACAACTGACAATATATGTCACCAACAATACATTTCTAGATCTTTAGAAAACTGATCTGCCGCCATGAGCTGGATAGCATTCTTTACTCACAATCTTTTCCAATATGCCAATATCAATAAATGTGATCGTTTGTTGTTACATATGGGGAAGATCTATATAGGGTAGTATTCCCAAATAGCCAGTTCATGAAGTTATAGACTTATACATGGATCAAAGATTTGTGCAAGGTCTGGGAATACAGCTCAGTGGTAGTGTTTGCCTAGGCTCAATTCTGTACATTGCAGGTGAAAAAAAATACTGTAATGTGTTTTAATGAGTACAAAGTACAAAGAAATGATTTAATGAGTAAATTGACACAAAGGGTTTATCATTAATATACTTTCAGACTCCATACTGTAACTCATCCCTCAGAAACTTTTCAGTTTAGTATAGTTTCAATAGCCACTGAACCCAGATGAGAATTTGACTTTTCTTTTTTTAAAGACCAACACACAAGTTATGGTTATATGGAAAAAAAGAGTGGGGCTTGCAGAGATGCCTCAGCAGTTCAAGGCACCTGTTTGTAAAGCCTGCTGGCCCAGGTCCAATTCCCCAGTACCCAGACACACGTCAGGAGTTTCCAGACCTTTCTCTATGTGAAATTTTCTCCATCTCCCCTCCCCTTTCCTAGCCAGGCTGGGAAGGGGGAGAATTTTTTCTTGTCTTGGGATTTTCTGCTTTTCTTTCCCCTCCCTAAAATAAATTGCATAATTCACAAGTTTTTTTCTTTTTTTTTTTTTTTTTTCTCAAGGTAGGGTCTCCCTCTAGCCCAGGCTGACCTGGAATTCACTATGTAGTCTCAGGGTGGCCTCGAACTCTTGGCGATCCTCCTACCTCTGCCTCCCAAGTGCTGGGATTAAAGGCGTGCACCAACATGCCCAGCGTGAATGTTTTTTTTTTGTATGCGAGAGAGAGGGAGAGAATTGGCACACCAGGGCCTCTAGCCACTGAAATCAAACTCCAGACCTGGGCGTCACCTTGTGTGCATGCAGGGCCTTGTGCATCTGGCTTACGTGTGTTCTGAGGAGTTGAACCTGGGTCCTTAGGCTTCACAGGCAAATGCCTTAACTGTTAGACCATCTCTCCAGCCCTCACAAGTACATTTTTAAAATCCATGGTTATCTTCAGATAAGATCATTAAAGCATTCCTGTTTTCAAACTACACATTGATATGAAGGATATATTTTCTTAAAAAACACTGACAACATATTAGAACAGACTATTCAGCAAAAACCGGCAAATCCAGCTTATCCAAAAGTTGAGCGGACTTGACAGAGATGTACAGCAGAGCAACTGTACTCATTTTTGTTTTGTAAAACAGTCATTTTTGAATATGTTTTTTTTTATGTTGACTTATAATTGTCTTGGTTTTATTTTAAACTAAATCAATAAATACTTAATTTTTTTCTGTGCTAATAATTCCCAGTGGAGCTACTATCAATAGGCACAGGTCAAATAGAAAAAAAAAAAGCTTTTTTGAATCATACACATGCACGCATGTGTGTGTGTATGGGGGGGAGGGGTGGTGCCGTGCACTTGTGTGTGGAGGCCAGAGGCCAGCCTCACGCATCCTTCCTTCCTCAAGCCTAGTCCACTGTTTCTTTTTCTTTTTTAAATTTATTTTTGGTTATTTTTATTTATTTATTTGACAGCGACAGACAGAGAGGAAGAGGCAGAGAGAGAGAGAGAGAGAGAATGGGCACATTGGGGCATCTAGCCTCTGCAAATGAACTCTAGGTGCGTGCGCCCCCTTGTGCATCTGGCTAACGTGGGTCCTGGGGAATCGAGCCTTGAACCGGGGTACTTAGGCTTCACAGGCAAACGCATAACCGCTAAGCCATCTCTCCAGCCCATAGTTCACTGTTTCTTGAGACAGGGTCTATCATTGGCCTAGAACTTACCAGTTAGGCTAGACTGGCTGCCCAGAAAATCCCAGCGATCCTTCTATCTCTGCCTTCCCAGCCCTGGGATTACCAATTTGCCCCACCATCCATGCCTAGGAAGTTACACAGATTCTGGGGATTGATTCGTCGAGTCTTCATGCCAGAAAGGCAAGCACTTGACCGACTCGGCTGTCATCCAGCTCCTTGAATGTGTTTTGAGATGGTCCAGCGGCCCTGAAACCAAAAGTGTGGGACTGCTTCCCTAATGTGACAGTTGTCAGCCTTGACCGAAAGCTAGAATCATCTGACAAATTAAAAAAGGCTTAGGCCCGGTCCCCAGGTCCACTGAACCAGCATCATGTCTGGTGAGGGCCATGCGTGTGTTTTACCCCGTCTGGGGGGGTGGGGGGCTGATGTGTGGTCAGAGCTGCAGACTAGATCTCTGCCGTCTTGCTGTCTGTGCCTCATACAGAGACGGCAGCAGGAACTGGTGAGACTGGTAGAGGCTGGGAACTGCTGCTTGAGAGACCGGATGGACCAGTGTCGGGCAGGAGCTGTGCAAAGACGGGTCAGGACAGTCCTTGAAGAACGACTGCAATGAATTGTGAGACCCGGAGACCTGGGGCGTAGGCTGGAGTTCAGGAAGAAGCACCGACAAAGCGGAAAAGCTTGCCGGTACCCAGAAATGGGAGCATCGGGGGCAGCCAGAGAAGGGTCTGGTACTAGGGCACATCCTTTCCCTAGCAGAGAAGTTGACTTCCCTTGCCGCGGGGGAACCCACCGTCATTGATCTGGTGCCAGAATTTTCCCAAGTAGCTTTCAGCTTTCAGGTTTGGTTTTCAGACCTTTTAATGTGGTTAAGGCCTCTCCTTAGCATCACTGTGGTGCTTGGATTCAGGCCCCCCCCCCATAAACTTAGGTGTTCTGAATGCTAGGTTCCCAGCTGATGGAGATTTGGGAATTAACGCCTCCTGGAGGCAGTGTATTGTTGGGGGTGAGCTTATGGGTGTTATAGCCAGTGTCCCCTTGCCAGTGTTTGGCACATTCTCTTGTTGTTGTTGTCCACCTTAGGTGGGCCAGGGTTGATGTCCATCCTCTGCTTATGCCATCGTGGAGCTTCCCCTCGAGCCTGTAAGCCAAAATAAACCTCTTTTTTCCCCACAAGCTGCTCTTAGCTGGGCGCTTTCTACCAGCGATGTGAACCTGACCGCAACAATCACCATTCCTGAAATAATAAATACGCGCCAGCAATACTCACAGTCCAGCAGAGGATGGCGAATCCAAACCAGGCGACCCCCCAGGCATGTCGGTTCATTGGTCCAGAGATTAGTTGATAGCAGCCCTGGAAGAGGAGGTGAGCCACGTTCACGCGACAGGAGACAGGAAAAGGGCAGGACCCCAGCGGACAAGCAGATTCCATTTGATTCAGTGTCCCCCGCTGTCCAGGTCACAGTCACGCCAGGCTACAGCTGACATCTGAGCGGCTTTACACACACATATCACTAGGGGCTGGAGCAATAGCTTAGCGGTTAAGGCGCATGCCTGTGAAGCCTAAGGACCCTGGTTCGATTCCCCATGTCCCACATAAGCCAGATGCACATGGTGGCGCATGTGTCTGGAGTTTGTTTGCAGTTATGGGCCGTGGTGCGCCCATTCTCATTCACTCTTTCTCCCCCTCTCACTATCTCTAATAAATAAATAAATCCTTAAAAAATTAAAAAAAATATATCACTAGGGACTGGGGAGATGACTCAGTGGTTAAAGGCACTTGCTTGCAAAGCTTGCAGCCTGGGTGTGAGTCCTCAACACCCACGTAAACCAGATGCAAAAAGTTAGTGACACAAACATTTGGTGTGTATTTGCAGGAAGCAACAAGAGACACTGGCAGGTATGCGCGCGCGCACACACACACACACACACACACACACACACACACACACACACACATGTTTAAAACAATATTTCATTTACTTATTAGAAAGAGAGAGAGGGAGGGAGGGAGAAAGTGGGTATGGCCACCACACCAGGGCCTTCTGCCACTGCAAACGAACTCCAGACACGTGCACCACTTTGTGCATCTGGCTTTATATGGATACTGCGGTACTGGACCTGTGACATCATGTCGTTCAAGCGAGCACCTCTGAGTGCTGAGTCATCTCTTCATCCCAAATGATTTTTTTTTTTTCCCGAGATAGAGTCTCACTCTAGCCCAGGCTGACCTGGAATTCACTACAGAGTCTCAGGGTGGCCTCAAACTCACAGCGATCCTCCTACCTCTGCCTCCTGAGTGCTGGGATTAAAGGCGTGCGCCACCACGCACAGTCCCAGTGAAATATTTTTATGAGCATATCATAGCTCTAAACTCTTGTTGCATCTTCCTTGTCCCACCTTGACCCTCTGGGGCCTCTCTTGAGGGTCACTGCAATAGTCTCGGTGACGGTGTCCTTGACAGCTGAGTCCACTCACAAGATCAAGACTTTCCATGACACTGCTCATTTTACTGGTGCTTTATTTCCTTGATCATCTTACTATTCTTCTTTTTTTCTTTTGGCTTGTGTGTGAGTCCATGCACGTGTGTGTGCGTGCGTGTGGCGATGGCAGTGTTTGTGCCAGATGGTGTGCCATGTGCTTGCTTGCAGTGGCCAGAGCAGAGCGTCTGGTGCCCTGTCCACTACTTTTCCTTCCACGTGTTCTTACTTAAGCTGGGGTCTCTTCCAGATCCTGGAGTTTGCTTGAAAGCTTTATATTTATATTTATCTGAGGGATAGAGAGAAAGAGAGAGAGACAGACAGAGAGAGAGAGAGAGAGAGAGAGAGAGAGAGAGAGAGAGGGAGAGAATGGGTACACCAGGACCTTCAGCCTCTGCAAATGAACTCCAGATGTATGTGCCTCTTTGTGCACCTGACTTACGTGGGTCCTGGGGAATCTGGGAGCCACCAAGCCATCTCTCCAGCCCATGACTTGACAATTGTTTTGCAAGCTACAGTGACTCTCAAGGTTCTTCTCACATACAGATACACGTGGCCATGCCCAGTGCTTATGTGGGTTCTAAGGATTGAGGGCAGCTTTCTTGGGCCTGCTTGGGCCCTCATACTTGCACAGGAAGGGCTTCTTATTTTAAATATATATTTTATTTGTTTATTTGAGAGAGACAAAAAGAGAGAGAGAGAGTGAGCGAGCATGCCAGGGCCTGCAGCCACTGCAAACAAACTCCAGATGCATGCACCCCCTTGTGCATCTGGCTTGCATGGGTTCTGGAGATTTGAACTGGGATCCTTTGGCTTTGTAAGCAGATGCCTTAACCACTAAGCCATCTCTTTAGCCAGGAAGAGCTTTTAACTGCTGAGCCATCGCTCCAGCCTCCTTCTTAATATTCTTGAGGTGTAGTTGTTGGGATTTGCACATAGCATTCCAAAGGCTAATGGAACATGGAGGGAGGGAAAGAGAGAGAAGGAGAAACAGAGAGAAAGAGAGAGAATATCTGAACTGCTAGTGAAATTCTGGTTAATTTCTACCATCACCGCACACGCCTTTCCTACTTTTGTTAGTCTTCATGGCTGTAGCAGCACACGTGTGTGTGTGTGTATCTTGAAAAACTACAATATGGATGTGCGAAAGAGTCATTCACTTCACTCACCCTCCAATCAGCTCTTGAGTGTTTGCCTGATGCCAAGCACTTAAGATACGGACTTGAGTAAGATGTGGCCTTTAGAAGACTCATGGGAAAATATACTGATGATCAAATTTCATCAGGGATGGTAAGCGTGACATCAGGAGCAGAGTCAAGTAGATGTTGGGGTGGCCCACTTTGCTGTGTGGTGGAGGATGGTTACAGGCGAATCTAACAGGATTGTTAGTGGGATCTGTAAGGCAGAAAATGGTGGGGGTGGTGTGGTGGAGGGGGTAGAATCTGGGGACTGGGATAGGGAGAAAGATTAGCAGAGAAGGGTCTATGTTGAAGGTGAAGAATGAGTGAGATCCAGGATGCAGGGACAGAGGGCACAATATTAGAACGCAGGAACTTGGTAGAGGAATGGGGTTGGGTGGCAGAGGTTTGTGGGTGTGGCACAGCCAGTAGGTTGTAAAGACAAAGAAACTGAAAGGAAGGTGTTAGGATGCCTGTCAAACTGAGTATGGGGATCCCAAGACAGAAGAGAGTGACTTTTTGAATATTTTATTTATATTTATTTATTTGAGAGAGGGAAAGAGGGAAAGAGGGAGAGGGAAAGAGAGAGAGAGAGAGAGAGAGAGAGAGAGAGAGAGAGAGAGAGAGAGAGAATGGGTGTGCCAGGGCTTCCAGCCACTGCAAATGAACTCCAGACACGTGTGCCACCTTATGCATCTGGCTTACGTGTGTATGGGGAATTGAACCGAGGTCCTTTGGCTTTGCAGGCAAGTGCCTTAACTGCTAAGCCATCTCTCTAGCCCAGAGAGTGAATTTTATATGTCCCTCAAAGCTTACCTACCTGAACTTAAGAAAATGAGTGGTTTTAGGTTTATTTCCCTGACTACGATATTCTCCATATTAAGGGAAGGGGGATTACTACGAATAAATCTGATCATCTGAAGATGTGTATCCTTTTTGTCTTTTCCAAAGAGGCGCTGTTTGCACACAACCTCAGTGTAGTCAAGATTGGTTTGCATGAGCCAGTTCCAATGTTGAAGCGTTGAACCCTTTAAAAAAAATATTCCAAGGCCAGGCATGTTAATCCCAGCATTTGGGAGGCAGATGTAGAAGGATTGCCGTGAGTTCGAGGCCACCCTGAGATGACAGTGAATGCCAGGTCAGCCTGATGTACAGTGAGACCCTACCTGGGAAAACCAAACAAAAAAAATTCTATTTATTTATGTATTTCTTAGAGAGAGAGAGAGAGAGAGAGAGAGAGAGAGAGAGAGAGAGAGGGAGGGAGGGAGAGAATGGGTACACCAGGGCCTCCAGCCAGTGCAAACAAACTCCAGACTCATGCGCCACCTTGTGTGTCTGGCTTACATGGGTCCTGGGGAGCTGAACCTGGGCCCTTTCACTTCTCAGGCAAGTGCCTTAACCACTGAGACATATCTCTAGCCCCGCCTAGCCCTTTTTGTCAGTAGTGAGAGTTATGGTTATACTGCATACTGGCTGCAAGCAACACATTTTGTTTTTATGATGGTCTGTGTAAACCAATGCCAGAAAAATGTTGCTACAAAGCTCGGAGAGAGATGCTCTGGACACTACTGCAAAAGCATCTTTGACAGTCCCGTAGCTTTTCTGAGCTAATGTCTCCAATTCTGGCCTGGGTGCCCTGTCGCGTTTATTCTCCTGAAGAGCCTGATGCTTTTCAATGATTTAACCAAGTGGCACGATGCCAGGTTTCCTCTCAAGGGCACCTCTCACAGGACCTCAGTGCACCGCGTCTGCGGATGCTGGCTAGAGGGGTGTGGGAATGCCCACCAGGCTTTTGGGAGTATCATTGAGCCCTTATGGTCTTAGAGTCTGTGCACCATAGCGAGGTTACTTCATTTAAAGTCTGATTTCTGCCGGGCGTGGTGACGCTCGCCTTTAATCCCAGCACTCGGGAGGTAGAGGTAGGAGGATCGCTGAGAGTTCGAGGCCACCCTGAGACTACATAGTGAATTCCAGGTCAGCCTGAGCCAAAGTGAGACCCTACCTCCAAAAAAAAAAAAAAAAAAGTCTGATTTCTGATTTATTTATTTTTTAATTGTTTATTTATTTTTTATTTATCTGAGAGAAGGAGGGGGGAGAGAGAATGGGCACCCCAGGGTCTTCAGCCGCTGTAAACAAACTCCAGATGCATGCACCACCTTGTGCATCTGGCTTACGTGGGTCCTGGGGAATCAAACCTGGGTCCTTTGGCTTTGTAGGCAAGCGCTCTAACCACCAAGTCATCTCTCCAGCCCTATTTATTTAGTTTTTGGATTTATTTTATTTCCCTATTAAATATGGGGAGGGGGAGAGAGAGAGAATGGGTGTGCCAGGGCCTCCAGCCACTGCAAATGAACTCCAGAGCATGTGCCACTTTGCGCGCATCTGGCTGACTGGGGTCCTGGAGAATTGAACCTGGCTCCTTTGGCTTCACAGGTATGCGTCTTAACAGCTGAGCCATTTCTCCAGCCTTGATTTCTAATTTTGTGACCTTGGGCATGGTACTGAATTGGCGTTTCCATCTCAGTTCCTTGCATGTAAAATAGGGATTGCAAGGGCCTTTGAAGACATCGCCATATGTCTGGCACCTGGCACAATGCCAGGCATTTGGAAATAACTCAATGAATGGCTGCTAAGCATCATCAGATCATCTTCATCTTCCTGTAAACATGTTTTCAAAGACCATGTGTACACTAACCGTCCTCAGTCCAGTTCCTAGCCGAATGCTGCATTTAACACCAGAACTACATTGCTGCTGGAAAGGAACGGCGGTCTATAATTGCTGGGGCACAATCACCTTTTTGCATAGCACGCCTTCCAATTTCCATTTCGTAAACATTTTGCACATTTTTAATCTAATGCCAATCTTTTTCTTGGAAAGAAAGAACCAATTCTAGAATTACACAAATTGGCTTCACTTATGTAAACATTGGGATTTCGTCATGTAAAATTGGAATTTGCTATTACAATCCTCACGGTCTGCTAATTTGGTCAAAACGTAAATTTATTCTGCATCACTTCTAAATTACCAGTCACAGTTTACTAGCAGAAAAGGCAATAATTGAGAAGAGGCTTAAAGAAAAGAATGAAAACTTCCTTACTGAGCAACTATTACTTACAGTTGGCCATTATTTTCTTCCTAGAGAGCAGAAGAACTTTCTGGTAGGTCTTGAAGGGGGAGGGTGCTCACCTGATTGTGGTAATAACCGGGCACCCCAAGCTTGCAGGCATCTAGGTTGAGAGGCTCTTTAAGGCTGTTCATGATACAACACTGCCGAGGCCAGGGGTAGTCGGCATCATTGTTCTCTGTCCGGAAGGCAGACGTATATTTCTGCCAGTCCGATGGGCCATTGACTCCACAGCAGTGATCCTGTCCACATACGGGAGGTACGAAATTCTCAGTTCATGGCTCTCATTAGCATCATCAAGGTAGAAATGCAGAGTTTGTGCAGAAGAAAGGGATGGAAAACCATACCATGTTTTATGCTTACTAAGAATTCTCCCAACTACAGTTTTTGTAATTTACTCTTTTATTTATATATTTGAGAGAGAGAGAGAGAGAGAGAGAGAGAGAGAACAAGTGACCCAGGGCCTCTAGCCACTACAAACAAACCCCAGACACATGTGCTACTTTGTGCATCTGACTAATGTGGGTATTGGGGAATTGAACCTGGGTCCTTAGGCTTTGCAAGCAAATACTTTAACCACTGGACCATCTCTTCACACCCCTGTTTTTTTTTTTTTTTTTTTTTTTTGGTAGGTTCTCACTCTAGCCCAGGCTGACCTGTGTTTTCTCAGGGTGGCCTCAAACTCGTAGTGATCCTCCTATCTCTGCCTTCTGAGTGCTGGGATTAAAGGTGAGTGCCACCACATCTGGCCAGTAATTTCCTTTTTAAAGTTTGTGAGACGAGGGCTGGAGAGATGGCTCAGTGGCTAAGGGACTTGCCTGCAAAGCCCAAGAACCCAAGTTAGCTTCCCCAATACCCACATAAAGCCAGATGCACAAGGTGGCTCATGTGTCTGGAGTTCGTTTGCAGTGGCTGGAGGCCTCTGAGCATCCATTCTCTCTCTATCGGCCTCTTTCTTTTACTCTCTTTCAAATAAAATAAAATAAAGTAAAATGTTTGCAAGACTTTTTTTTTTTTTAAATTTTTATTTATTTATTTATTTGAGAGCGACAGACACAGAGAGAAAGACAGATAGAAGGAGAGAGAGAGAATGGGCACTCCAGGGCTTCCAGCCTCTGCAAACGAACTCCAGACGCGTGCGCCCCCTTGTGCATCTGGCTAACGTGGGACCTGGGGAACCGAGCCTCGAACCGGGGTCCTTAGGCTTCACAGGCAAGCGTTTAACCGCTAAGCCATCTCTCCAGCCCATGCAAGACTTTCTTTACATCTCTTACTTTATTATCTATGAATACACAACTTTCAGAATGGCTATATTCAAGCAAACTTATTGATAAAAACCATGTTCAAGGATGCCCAATTTTACCATTGTGTTATAGGAAATAATGATTAAGTTTGAGCCAGGCTTACTTCAGAGAACTCAGTTACAGACAGGAGAGTTAAGGGCCCAGAACGAAGCTTGGTTGAGCTCTCCCACAGAGTCTGGAAAGAGTAAGGATCCAACAGAAGAGAATGAGCCGGAGTGGCAGTGTGTGTGTGACAAAGGCTGATGGGACGTCATGTAAAGATGAGGACAGGAAACCTGACCGTTAGAAACTGTGGTCAGTGCGATTTTAGTGGAGTGACGAGGTCAGAATCCACTGGATGGGAGTCGTGGAGAGGTGCGCCATGGGGACGGACAACACGGATGTCTCCTTGGAGACCTGTCACGAGATAGGACCACGGCCGGGGACACAGCCACGCGCGACTGACTCCCGGACAAGAGTTCTTGGAACCAATGTGCGAGCAGACTTGTCCTGGCGGAGTGAAGTGAGGGAGAAAACGGATCAAGGCGATCGGAGCAGCAAGACAGCTGGAGCAAAGGGCGGCGGGGCAGGGAGGCGTCCACGGGCTTGGTGCAGGACAGGCCATTTGTCAGGACAGGGGGCAGAGTGCTCTGGCGCGGATAAATGTGGACGGGCAGGTTTGCTGGGGGAAACATGGGATGGTTCTTGTCTGATTGCTTCTATATTGTCAATAAAAGGTGAAGTGACATCATCAGCGATCACTGATGTTTGGAAAGGAACTCACCCAGGCGAAGAATGAACACCCACAACAGTGTGGAGCTAGACCAGGAAACGCAGAGCTACCATTCGAACTTTGTGGCAAGGTATCGAAGCTAGCCTGCCCGAGTGAGTTTTCCTAGCAGCATTTAGCTCTTAGGTAAGGAGTTGGTAAAAAAAAGCTGTATTGTTAGCCTATAGCAGGGATTGGTTGGGAAAGACTGAGGAACAGAGGTAGGTAAATAGGTAAAGGAATAAAGGAGGCCAGTGAAGAGGGATGGTAAGGAGAAAAGAGAAAATGTAAAAAAAAAAAAAAAAGTGATAAGGAATGAAAAAGTGGCCAATTAAAAGGAGGTCATGAGCTGCGCATGGTGGCGCACACCTTTAATCGCAGCACTTGTGAAGCAGAGGTCAGAGGATCGCTGTGAGTTCGAGGCCACCCTGAGACTATATAGTGAATTCCAGGTCAGCCTGGGCTACAGTGAGACCTTACCTCAAAAACAAAACAAAACAAAAATCCCCAATAATAGTGAACTCCAGGTCAGCCCGAGCTACAGTAAGACCCTACCTCAAACCAAACCAAACCAAACCAAAACAAATAAACAAACAAAAAAGGAGGTCATGATAAAATACTAACGATTGAAATGGAGATATTAGAGAAAATGAAATAAATTATAGGAGGCAGTCAGAGGGGATGGGACAGTTGTTGGCATTGGCCGTGGCATGGAATACGGTGGCCTGGGTGAGGTGGGGGAGAGGACATGGAACAGACGTCAGAGATGTGGGTCCTGAAGCCCTGTCCTAGGTAGGATGACAGGCGCGTCAGTGGAAAGTGTGTACCGTGGGGGAGATATTGAAATTCCCAGCGGAGGCAGGAGAAAGATGGGCAGACGTTGTGGGGGGGGGTCGGTAAACAGTCACAGTGAAGCGGGGATGATGGGGACGTGAACCTCAAGCATTTGAAAGAGGGAAGAAAGAAGGGAGGCAATGGTATGGAAGCCGGGCGGACCAAGGAGGAAACCTACTTGGTGTTCAGGTTGTATGGAACGTGGAGTAAGGATCCAAAAGGGGACGGGGGCAGAGGGCAGGCAGGGTCACCAGGAGATAACTATTTTTTTTTTTTTAGCAAAGCAAGAGAGGAAGAGAGTTTTAAGGAGGAGATTTTTGAAAAGCCGGTGGTTGAAGGGAACGGATGCCGGGGCCAGTGAAGAGTTGGCTCAGGTAAGGATTACGTGGAAGATGGTGACTTTATATACATGGGACAACCACATGGGGTGATGTTCTGCAAGAGTTGGAGTTCTGATGCTAGTTAAAATAAACTCACTTAGAAAAAAAAATTGGGTAATTAAATCCACTCATAACCCCTAGTCCTTAGCAGAACGAGATCATAATAGATATAAAAAGATGCCACAAAGGCAAGACAGGCAGTTATTGCCATTTGAATTCAGTGTGGGAGAGAAGAGAACCTGCTGATTTTCATGTTCTAAGAAGGAGAACATATGATTAGTCTAAATTTCTTTTTAAAATTATTACTATTGGGCTGGAGAGATGGTTTAGCGGTTAAGCGCTTGCCTGTGAAGCCTAAGGACCCCGTTCGAGGCTCGGTTCCCCAGGTCCCACGTTAGCCAGATGCACAAGGGGGCGCACGCGTCTGGAGTTCGTTTGCAGAGGCTGGAAGCCCTGGCGCGCCCATTCTCTCTCTCTCCCTCTACCTGTCTTTCTCTCTCTGTGTCTGTCGTTCTCAAAATAAATAAATAAATAATTTAAAAAAATTATTACTATTATTATTATTGGGTTTTTTTGTTTGTTTTTGTTTCTCGAGGTAGGGTCTCACTCTAGCTCAGGCTGACCTGGAATTCACTATGGAGTCTCAGGGTGGCCTCAAACTCATGGACATCCTTCTACCTTGGCCTTCTGAGTGCTGGGCGCCACCGTGCTTGGATCTTAAAATTATTTTTTTTTTTAATTTTTTTTTTTTCGAGGTAGGGTCTCACTCTGGCTCAGGCTGACCTCGAATTCACTATGTAGTCTCGGGGTGGCCTTGAACTCTTGGCGATCCTTCTACCTCTGCCTCCAGAGTGCTGGGATTAAAGGCGTGCGCCACCACGCCTGGCCTTTAAAATTATTTTTAATTAAAATTTTTTTGATGTTATTTTGAGGTAGGGTCTCACTCTTGCTCAGGCTGACTGGAATTTACTCTGTAGTCTCAGAGTGGCCTTGAACTCATGGTGATCCTCCTACCTCTGCCTTCCAAGTGCTGGGATGACAGGCATGTACCAGCTCACTTTTAAAAATATTTTATTTGGGCTGGAGAGATGGCTTAGTGGTTAAGCGCTTGCCTGTGAAGCCTAAGGACCCCGGTTCGAGGCTCGGTTCCCCAGGTCCCACGTTAGCCAGATGCACAAGGGGGCGCACGCATCTGGAGTTCGTTTGCAGAGGCTGGAAGCCCTGGCGCACCCATTCTCGCTCTCTCCCTCTATCTGTCTTTCTCTCTGTGTCTGTCACTCTCAAATGAATAAATAAAAAAATTAAAAAAAATAAAAAAATAAAAAAAAATATTTTATTTATTATTTATTTATTTGAGAGAGAGAAAGAGAGAGAGAGAGAGAGAATAGCTGCACCAAGACTCTAGCCACTGCAAACGAACTCCAGGCGCGTGAGCCACCTTGTACATTTGGCTAACATGGGTCCTGGGTCCTTAGGCTTCGCAGGATCTCTCCAGCCCCTAAATTTCTTTAATCTATCCCCTATAAAGGTAACCTAGTCAACATTATGGCTTGACAAATTATAGATCTAGGGGTCCCCCTGAGTTAAGCATAAAACATCTCCCTACCCCCACCCCCCACCAGTAAGTAAGAGGCATAAATGACCTGGCCTGGACCACAACCACACCTCTTTCTGAAGGAGACCCTCTTGAGGCACTGAGCTCACTCCCACCCACGTGGTGGTGGTTCCTGGTTTAGACATGAGCACACATCTTACCTGGAGCATGAGCCTGTCCCAGGTTTTGGTGACCCCATTGTTTTTCCATTCGTCATCATTCGTTGGGGGGCTGTTGTTCTGGTACCTTACCAGCATCTGCTTCAGGAAGAGGTTGGGCGTGAACTACAGGTGGGAAGGAAACACAAGAGGCTGTTAGCATGCTTATTCCAAGGAAGGTTAGCTGTCTTCCTCAGTCTGTTGTTGACAGTGAACATCTTGGAGTAAAGCTATCCTCATAGGCATCCAACACAGTTGGCTGAGGTTGCTTTAGATTTTTTTTTTTCTTATTTTTTCCTTTTTTTAAAAAAATATTTTTTTTGAAAGAGAGAGAGGGGGCTGAAGAAATAGCTTAGCACTTAAGGCACTTGCCTGCAAAGCCTAAGGACCCGGGTTCAATTCTCCAGGTCCCACGTAAGCCAGCTGCACAAGATGGGGCATGGGCCTGGAGTTCACTTGCAGTGGCTGGAGGTGCTGGCACGTCCATTCTCTCTCTCCTCCTTCCCTCCCCTCCCCTCCCCTCCCCTCCCCTCCCCTCCCCTCCCTTCCCCTCCCCTCCCCTCCCCTCCCCTCCCCTCCCCTCCCCTCCCCTTCCCCCCTCCCCTCCCCTTCCCCTTTCTTTCTTTCTTTTTTTCTTTCTTTCTTTCTTTCTTTCTTTCTTTCTTTCTTTCTTTCTTTCTTTCTTTCTTCCTTTCCATTCTCTTTCTCTCTCTTTCTTTCTTTCTTTCTTTCTTTCTCTACCTCTCCCTCTGTCTGTCTCTAGTAAGTAAATAAAAATTGAAAGTGCATGCAAGAGAGAAAGAGGTAGATAGAATGGGTGTGCCAGGGCCTCCAGCCTCTGCAAGCGAACTCTGGATGCATGTGCCACCTTGTGCATCTAGCTTACCTGGGTCCTGGGGAATTGAACCTGGGTCCTGTGGCTTTGCAGACAAGCACCTTAACCACTAAGCCATCTTTACAGCCCTGCTTTGAGTTTTTGATACAGGAAGAAGATACCCATCTTCAAAGAAGTCACTATATGACCAGGGTAGACAGATTTTTTTTTTTTTTTTTTTTTGGTTTTTCTAGGTAGGGTCTCACTCTAGCCCAGGATGACCCGGGATTCATTATGGAGTCTCAGGGTGGCCTTGAACTCACAGCAATCCTCCTACCTTTGCCTCCCGAGTGCTGGGATTAAAGGTGTGTGCCACCATGCCAGGCTAGACAGATATTTTTAGGATGATATAAATGAGGGACATGGTGAAGGGAAGAGCAAGAAAGAGTCTGAATTAGAGACTTAGATGGGGCAGACTAGGGGTCATCCCTCAGAAAGGCAAGGGTGTGGTAGAACAGTGACCAGCTTGGGTCGTGGGGGTCAGGTTGCTTGGGCTCTGGGCTCAGAAGTCTTGCTCCATCATTTGTTTCTGCATATTTTTAGACAAGTGGCTTTGCCTTTTCTGTGTTATGATTTCATTTGTAAAAGACAAGTGACACTGCCCATCTCTTTGGTTTGTGAGTAGTAAATAAAACTGTGCAGGTATTTTTAGGGTGTATATTTGCCTTCCTGGTACATAGCAAGGACTTAAATCTCCTCAGTTAGGATGCTAGTGGGGTTCACAGCATCACGATTGCCGAGGCTTGGGGACATACTTACAAAGTCTCGTTGCGTTGCCGCTGTGATACAAGATGCCACCTCAAAGCCATATACTATAAACATCAGAATGAAGTACTGAAACGGAAGCGAGTGAGAAAAACAATTACGCTTCTCCCCACTTAGAGACTCCCCCAGACAACTGCCGAGTTCTCGGCACATTCATCAAAGCACCATATCCGATCACTTCGTGTGGCTAGTCCACAATCCCTCTCTGGTTAGCTCCTTAGCAGAGGCCATGGAGCCAGGTCCTAGGAATAAGGTAGGAGGCTGGTTAATGTAATTCTCTGCTTTTTTTTTTTCTTTTTTCTAGAGAGCAAATGACCATTCAATATAGAGTTTTCTTATCCATTATATTGTCATTTTAACTGAGGAGAACTTATCAAACAAAGAACTGATATGTGGGTCTCTCTCTCTCTGTGTGTGTGTTTATACACGTGTGTGCATGCTCAAGCCCGGCACAAGATTCTTAGTGTATCACACATGAGGCAGAGCACTCTTTTTTTTTTTTTTTTTTTTGAGGTAGGGTCTCACTCTGGTCCAGGCTGACCTGGAATTAACTCTGTCATCTCAGGGTGGCCTTGAACTCATGGCGATCCTCCTACCTCTGCCTCCCGAGTGCTGGGATTAAAGGCGTGGGCCACCACGCCCGGCGAGGCAGAGCACTCTTAACCCCCTCCAGCTGGAGGAATTTTCTCCATGGACTGCTGAACATTGATAACCACAGAAGCCAGAAAAAGATGAGGCACGGCATATTTCACGTCCGTGTTTTCCTAGCCGGGACCCAGTCTCACCTGCGCGGGACATGTAGTCTTTAGGCACACTGTTGTTGTAGTGATGCCAGTTCAGGTGAGGGAAACCTATAGAACATTTTATGTTTTTATTTTATCTTGTTTTTTCAAGGTAGGGTTCACTCTAGCTCAGGCTGACCTGGAATTCACTATGTAGTCTCAGGGTGGCCTTGAACTCACGGCGATCCTCCTACCTCTGTCTCCCGAGTGCTGGGATTAAAGGCGTGCGCCATTACGCCTGGTTTATTTTAAAGATTTATTTTTATTTATTTATTTGAGATCGACAGAGAAAGAGGGAGAGAGAGAGAATGGGTGCACCAGGGCCTCCAGCCACTGCAAATGAACTCCAGATGCATGTATCACCTTATGCATCTGGCTTACATGGGTTCTGGGGAATAGAGCCTGGAACTGGGATCCTTAGGCTTCACAAGCAAGCACTTAACTGCTAAACCATCTCTCCAGCCCTGAAAATTTAATTTTTAAAAATATTTAGTATTTTTAAAAAATATTTATTTTTATTCTTTTATCTGAGTGTAAGAGGGAGAGAAAGAGAGAGAGAGAGAGA
Organism: Jaculus jaculus; assembly: GCF_020740685.1. Lineage (NCBI taxonomy): Eukaryota > Metazoa > Chordata > Mammalia > Rodentia > Dipodidae > Jaculus > Jaculus jaculus. The sequence continues at coordinate 162,764,661 of NC_059105.1, forward strand.
GACAGTGTGTGAATGGGCATGCCAAGGCCTTTAGCTGCTGCAAATGAACTCCAGCTGCATGCATCACCTGTGCATGTGGCTTACGTGGGTCTCGCGGAATCAAACCCAGGTCCTTTGACCCTGCAGGCACGCGCCTTAACTGCTTAGCCATTTCTCCAGCCCCCAAATTTTATTTATTTATTTAGTATATTTTTTCTATAGAAAGTTTTAAGCTCTTACCGCCAGCAGAATTTTCCGGTTTGACTTCACGATGCCTACGATGGCTAGAACGGATAAGCAGAAGAGGCTGATGCCCACAAACATGCCAATCCAGGCAGCGCCATAGATGTCGTCATTGTTGGTGGCTTCAAGGAGCGGGTAGAGGCTGTTCTGGTCGGACACAAAGAAGATGCACTCTGCGGTCAGGGCGATGCCGCACATCTGTGGACAAGCCGAGAGGGGGTCGTTCAGGCTGGTGGCCAGCAGCGCAGCCTTGGGAAAGGGGACGGACGGCGGCCCTGGTTAGAGGAGCTGAATTCCTCCTCGATCCTGATACTGGAGAACAGATAGGCCCTTCCAGACCTTGCATAAAACCCTCGGGGCATGAACCACTCAGACACCCCCAGGTTACAAGATTTGAAATGGTTCTGGTGACCGTCACAGTGGGAGCTGCAATCTTGTCAGTTCTCTTACCACCGGCCATTATTTTATGATGGATGAAGACCCTTGCCCTGAAAGATGACAGGTCCGGCTGAAGGGATGGCTTAGCGGTTAAGGCACTTGCCTGCAAAGCCAAAGGACCCAGGTTCGTTTCCCCAGGACCCCCGTTAGCCAGATGCACAAGGCGGTACATGCATCTGGAGTTCATTTGCAGTGGCTGGAAGCCCTGGCGTGCCCATTCTCTGTCTCTCTCTCTCTCCCTCTCTTTGTCAAATAAATAAATAAATACATAAATAAAAAAAAAGATGGTAAGTCCACAGCCAAAGATGGGACTCAGAGGCAGAGCCCAGCCTCAAAGGTCAGCTCTCTTGACTTCAAAACTAGCGCGCTCCCCTTAACCTCACGTCTGCATCGCTTGCCCTCTGAGTCACTCTCATACCCTAGTAATGACCTCTGTCTAGGTCAACAAGAATTGACCAACACTTGCCCCGGCAGCTTTAATAACACAGTCCTCAAGTCAAACTAAGGTGCAACTGGACAGAGTACTCAGTGTTTGGATGCTGGCCATGGTGGACATAACTCTTAAGGTTTTTATGCGAAAGATGGAAAGCAAGCATTTCTCTTTTCCACCATGGTCTTCCGACATAATAGACAAGTATATATTACTGTTTATATGCGGAAATTCCAACTAGCTATTATTCTATCACATTTCTTTATTTCTTTAAAAAATTTTTTGTGTTTTTTTTCAAGGTAAGTTCTCACTCTAGCCCAGGCTGACCTGGAACTCAATCTGTAGTCCCAGGCTGGCCTTGAGCTCACGGCGATCCTCCTACCTCCGCCTCCCAAGTGCTAGGGTTAAAGGCGTGCGCTACCACGCCCAGCTTTTTCAATATTTTTGTTTATTTGCAGGACAGAGAGAAAGAGAGAGAGAGAGAGAGGGAGGGAGGATGAGGGTGAATGTGGGTTTACCAGGGCCTTCTGCTGCCACAAACTCCAGATGCACGTACATCTAACTGGCTTTGCGTGGGCACTGGGGAATCGAACCCAGGCTGCCAGGCTTTGCAAGCAAGGGCCTTTAACTGCTAAGCCTTCTCCTGAGGCCCTACAAGATATTTTATATTATATATATATATATATATATTTTTTTTTTTTTTTCTTTTTTTGAGGTAGGGTCTCACTCTAGCCCAGGCTGACCTGGAATTCACTATGTAGTCTCAGGGTGGCCTCAAACTCATGGAGATCCTCTTACCTCTGCCTCCGAGTGTTGGGATTAAAGGCGTGCGCCACCACACCCGGCCTATTTTATATATTTTTAAAAAATATTTTATTTATTTGAGAGAGAGAGAGAGAGAGAGAGAGAGAGAGAGAGAGAGAACACCAGGACTTCTAGCCACTGCAAATGAACTCTAGATGCATGTGCCACCTTGTGCATTTGTCTTATGTGGGTACTGGGGAATCGAACCTGGGTCCTTAGGCTTTGCAGGTGAGCGCCTTAACTGCTAAGCCATCTCTCCAGCCCCCATGTGTTTCTTAAAATGAAGAAAATATATAGGGAACCAGTAATTATGCTATTCTTTTCCTTTAAGCTTTTACTTCTGATTAATCTAAAATCATGCCGACAAGGACATACTTCTCTGAAAAAATGCTCATGACTTACACCAACAATCACATGTCCAAAAATCAGCAGGCTCTGGAAGCAACGAACAGCAGAATCTTCTTTGGCCATCTTCAGGCTCTCCCTCCAGCTGAAGACATAGTTGAAAATATTACCATTTGATAGGAGCAGGTGACAAATACTGCTACATCTTCCATGATGTGACTAAGTCACAAGTGTGTTATCGTTTTTCTTTTTTTTCTCCTGAAGTAGGATCTCATTCTAGTCCAGGTTGACCTGAAGCTCACTTTGGAGTGCCAGGCTGTCCTTGAACTCACAGTGATTCTTACAACTCTGCCTCCCAAGCACTGAGATTAAAGGCCTACCCTGAGATAACAATTTTTTTTTTTTGAGGTAGGGTCTCACTCTAGCCCAGGCTGACCTGGAATTCATTATGGAGTCTCAGGGTGGCCTTGAACTCATGGCGATCCTCCTACCTCTGCTTCCTGAGTGCTGGGATTAAAGGCGTGCGCCACCACGCCCAGCGAGATAACAATTTTTAAAAATTTATTTGCATGCAGAGAGAGACAGAGAAAAGAGAGAGAGGAGAAAGAGAGACTGGGCACACCGGGGCCTCTAGCTACTGCATATGAACTTCAGATGCATGTGCCACTTTTGTACGTTTGGCTTCATGTGAGTCCTGGGGAATTGAACCTGGGTTCTTAGGCTTTACGGGAAAGCGCCTTAACTGCTGAGCCATCTCTCCAGCCCTGTGTTATCCTTTTGTGTCCCAAGGCATACAAACCAAGGTTCTGAAATCTCTTAGTAATGAATTCTTTTTTTTTTTTTTTCCCAAGGTAGGGTTTCACTCTAGCCCAAGCTGACCTGGAAGTCACTATGGAGTCTCAGGGTGGCCTTGAACTCACGGTGATCCTCCTACCTCTGCCTCCCGAGTGCTGGGATTAAGGGCGTGCGCCACCACGCTGGAGGTCAGCAGTCACACCAGTTTTATGAAGAAGATGGAAAAGAAAGAAGAAGAAATCAAAGTCTTCCAGAGTTTGACCAGTGTCTTGTTGGAGTTCCTTCAGATATGACGTGAAGCGGATGTGTACTTCAGAGAGATGGACTGAGGCTCTGAAAGACCACCGGGTGCACACAGAGCGGACCCGAGGTGGTGATGTCTGGGCTGGCACACACAGAGATTCTCTGGTATTGGTCTGTGACCCTTGATCAAGGCAAACTGCCACCTACTGGGCACTGGGGAGTTGTTTGTATCCTCTATGGTCTGTGGGCTACTTTCCAAAACAAAAGAAAACAACAACAACCCTCCCCCAAAAACATAGTAACCAGTATAAAATTGTTTTAATGCACACTGATACTATGTATATAAAATGCCTTAATTATTAATAAGCCAATGTATTATGATTATACCAGTATATCTTTAAAAAAATAAGAAGACCTAATGCTTCTGGCATACTAAAATCATGGAATTAAATCAGGGATTTAACATTCATAAAGGATGTTATTATTGAAATATATCCCATACCATTTCTTTTAATTTTTTTATTTTTTTGGTTTATTTATTTTTATATTTATTTGAAAGTTATAGAGAGAGAAAGAGGCAGAGAGAAAGAGGGAGAGAGAGAGAGAGAGAGAGAGGGAGAGAGAGAGAGGGAGAGAGAGAGAGACAGAATGGGCGCGCCAGGGCCTCCAGCCACTGCAAACGAACTCCAGACGCATGCACCCCCTTGTGCATCTGGCTAACATGGGCCCTGAGGAAGCGAACCTCGAACCAGGGTCCTTAGGCTTCACAGGCAAGTGCTTAACCGCTAAGCCATCTCTCTAGCCTTCCCATACCATTTTTTAAACTTGAGAATATTTTTAGTGACTCTGTTTTTTTCTTTTTTTTGCCCGAATCTTCACATTATATTTGTATATATTTTTAATCCTTATATAAAGAGAAAAGATGATTATGTATTTGTATGAATGTTTAACTGGAAATGTCCATGGATTTGGCTAATTTATATTCATCTTTAATTATATATTTTATTATATACGGATTTCTAATAGTTTTCATTTATGTAACATTTAAACTTCTTTAATTTGAGTAAATTTACTAATTAGTTCAGAAACATCACAGCTTTTTCTGAATATTTTGTTATCTTAAGAAGATAGGTGGCAAATAACAAAGTTCCCTGTCATATAAAAGAGGAAGTAGGAAGGAGGAGGGACATTTAGTTCTTCTAGGAACTTCATGTGCACATCTAGTTCTGGTCACCTAATTAGGTAGAAAGGAAAGAGAGGAGAGGCTCCATTATGCAGATCAACCAAAGCTTAAAGTGGCAAAATAGTTTCTTGGAGGACACACAACCAACCATGCTAGAATTTGGTGGTGTGCTTGGTCTGTGTGACTGCACCCTGCAGCCCACGCTGGCACCCAGAAACCATTTATAACGTTGTATGCCCAGATGCAACAAAACACAGGGCTCTCACTTCCCTGAATGCTCTCTGGAAGGAGTGTAAGATTAAGTATTTGGGGCAATCATTTTGATTTCTGTACTTGAAGCACGTTGAGAAAAGCCATCCATATTTCTCATTTATTAATTACTCAGTTAATCATGCTCTTAATTAAAAGGTATCCAGTGATACAATTTGCATTTTGAGGTATATATTGGAAAGGAAGAGATCAAGTTATCATTATTTGCAGATGACATGATTCTATACATAAAGGACCCTAAAGACTCTACCAGCAAACTGTTAGAGCTGATAAAAAAACTACAGCCATGTAGCAGGATACAAAATAAATACACAGAAATCAGTAGCCTTCATATATGCGAACAAACACAAAGAGGATGAAATCAGAGAATCACTACCATTAACTGCTGGGGCCTCATGAAATTAGAAAGATTTTGTACGGCAAAGGACACTGTGAATAAAGCAAAGAGGCAACCTACAGAATGGGAAAAAAATCTTTGCCAGCTATACATCTAATAGAGGATTAATATCTAGGCTATACAAAGAACTCAAAGAATTAAATAATAAGAAATCAAACAAGCCAATTAAAAAATGGGTTGTGGGGCTGGAGAGATGGCTTAGTGGTTAAGCGCTTGCCTGTGAAGCCTAAGGACCCCGGTTCGAGGCTTGGGTCCCCAGGTCCCACGTTAGCCAGATGCACATGGGGGCGCACGCATCTGGAGTTCGTTTGCAGAGGCTGGAAGCCCTGGCGTGCCCATTCTCTCTCTTTCCCTCTATCTGTCTTTCTCTCTGTGTCTGTCGTTCTCAAATAAATAAATAAAAATTTAAAAAAAAATGGGTTGTGGAACTAAATAGAGAGTTCTCAAAAGAAGAAATATGGATGGCATATAAGCATCTAAAAAATGTTCTACATCCCTAGTTATCAGGGAAATGCAGATTAAAACTACATTGAGATTCCACCTTATTCCTGTCAGATTGGACGAAAACAAATGACCATAAATGCTGGTGAGGATGTGGAAAAAGAGGAACCCTTCTACACTGTTGGTGGGAATGAAATCTGGTTCAGCCATTGTGGAAATCAGTGTGGAGGTTCCTAAGACAGCTAAAAATAGATCTACCATATGACCCAGCTACAGCACTCCTAGGCATATATCCTAAAGACTCATCAAATTAGAAATACTTGCTCAACCATGTTTATTACTGCTCAATTCACAATAGCTGGGAAATGGAACAAGCCTAGATGTCCCTCAACTGATGAGTGGATAATGAAGATATGGCACGTTTATGCAATGGAGTTCTACTCAGCGGTAAAGAAAAATGAAGTTATGAAATTTGCAAGAAAATGGACAGGTCTGGAAAGGATTATACTAAGTGAGGTAACCCAGGCCCAGAAAGCTAAGCGTTGCATGTTCTCTCTTATATGTGGATCCTAGCTACAGATGAGTGGACTTCTGTGTGAGTAGGAAGAAAACTCAGTAGCAAAGGCCAGTAAGCTAGAAAAGAGATATAAAGGGAAGAGAAGGGAAGGGAGGCGGGTACTTAATAGGATGGTATTGTATATATGTAAGTAGGAGAATAGATTAATGGGGATGAAAAGGCCCAAAGTGAGGTCAGGGGAAGAGATTGAGTAAAGGAAAGGTGGAGGGAGGGCTAATCAAAAGCTAAGAGGATATAAATACTTCATATGGAAACCTACTTTTTTGGACAGTGGAACACTCAGGAGCCATAGATTGTTGTTAGCAAATTTTCAGTGCCAGGGATGGGATACCTTCCAGTGAGTTATTGGCCAGGGAGGTCCCTGATGCCCCCAAAACATTATAGGCCATTGCCTTGGTTTCCCATCAGAACTAGATGGTAAGACCCTATTGCCGAAGACTCCATGTACTTGGGCTGCAAGGCCACTGAGAAATCCTGCTGGAACTGAGCTGATAACCTCCTCCATGTAGACCAGTTGACAGAAAGCTGGAAGAATACAGTTCAATGGGAGAAAGACAATTCACCAATGAAGATACTCAACAGTGGACATCGCAAGCCTTATATTTGGCCAGTTAGGCCAAATGAGCCAATGTGTGCAATAGTGGCACATCTGTCATGGTGGAAACCAATTGCCCTCTAATTGGGCTAGAGGTCTGCTCCATAGGAGGGTATATATCCCTGATACTATACTTATCAAACTGCCCAGTGAGCTCTTCTCTTAATGTTCATACCCTTTATAATGCTACTCTCACTTTTGGTAGAGAACCTTCTCTTTTCAGATGGCAGTGACCTTGGGATGACTCAGAAGGTATAATGGTGCTGGAAAGAAGTGACAGGAGTGCTCAGTACTGCAATATCTCTATCACACCTTCCAAGGCTCAGGGTCTATTGTGGAAGAGGTGGCGAAAAGAAAGTAAGAACCAAAGGAAGGGTAGGACTCTTTACAATGTGCTCCTCCAGACATCAAACAAACTGGATATCCATGACCTCAAAGGGCCTGACACTCTGCACACAAGACCATCATAATAGGAGGAAAAGATCATGACATCAAAATAGAGAGACTGATTGAGAGGGGGAGGGGATATGATGCGAGAGTGGAGTTTCAAAGGGGAAAGTGGGGGGGGAGGGCATCATCATGGGATTTTTTTTATAATCATGGAAGTTGTTAATAAAAAAAATTGAAAAGAAAAATTATTTATTTATTTTAGAGTGGGAAAGAGGGGGAGAGAGAGAGAGAGAGAGAGAGAGAGAGAGAGAGAGAGGGAGAGAATGGGTGCGCCAGGGCTTTCAGTCACTGCAAATGAACTCTAGATCCATGTGCCACCTTGTGCATGGGTCCTGGGGAATTGAACCGGGGTCTTTTGGCTTTGCAGGCAAGTGCCTTAACCACTAAGCCATCTCTGAAGCCCTTTAAAAATTTAAAAAAAAATTATTTATTTATTTGAGAGCGACAGAGAGAGAAAGAGGCAGAGAGAAAGAATGGGCATGCCAGGGCTTCCAGCCACTGCAAAAGAACTCCAGGGGCATGCTCCCCCCTCTGCATCTAACGTGGGTCCTGGGGAATTGAGCCTCGAACTAGGGTCCTTAAGCTTCACAGGCAAGTGCTTAACCACTAAGCCATCTCTCCAACCCTCTCCAGCACCCCCACCTTTTTCTTCCCTGAGGTAGGGTCTCACTCTAGCTCAGGTGACTTGGAATTCAGTCTATATTCTCAGAATGGCCTCGAACTCACAGCGATCCTCCTACCTCTGCCTCCCGAGTGCTAGGATTAAAGGCGTGCGCCACCATGCTCAGCTCCAGCACTTTTTTTTTTTTTTTAAAAACCTAATTCAGGCCTTGCTCAATTATAGCTCCATTGTTGGACTATAATATATCATTAGCAACCTCCCAGGGAATTTAAACATCCCTGCATATTTTTCTTTTCCATTTACCTGGGGGGCTCTGGGAACATAAGGAGTTCAAACTTGTACATCTGGATTTACATGGATCCTGGACACTGGCCATAGTGGGTATGACCAGTGTTCTTGGCTCAGCTTTTGGCACACAGTGGCCACAGCAACAAGTTTTGCTGAAGGATAGAAGAATCTGGGCCATTGTTAGAAAGGCCTCTCGTTTCTCCCTGGTGTCGGTTGCTCGTTTGGCCTTAGGGGAGCCTCAGTGCCTTCAAGGAGATTCTTTCTCAGGCAGCCAGATCAGCCACATTGCAGAGGTCATGACTGGCACGCACAGGCCAGTTGGACCGCTCTCTAAGCTAGACCCATGAATAAATAGACTGTGAATGATAGAAATTCAGATAACACCAGTATTGAGGGCCAAGGGTAAATATCTGGAGAGGGCAAGTTCAACACCATTACTGATCAGCCTTGACTGGGCACGGGCTCATTTGTCAGGGACCAACTCCATTCGTGGTGGTTCAACAAACAGAAAGAAGGCAATTTCTTCTTTCAGGAAATTTAAAGCAAGGTTATAGCGAAATAGATTTAATGCCTTAGATGAACGAGACTCAGCATTATTCCTATTATTATTTTTGTTTTTGTTTTTGTTTTTTTTTGAGGTAGGGTCTCACTCTAGCCTAGGCTGACCTGGAATTCACTGTGTAGTCTCAGGGTGGCCTCGAACTCAAGCAATCCTCCTACCTCTGCCTCATGAGTGCTGGGATTAAAGGTGTTTGCTACCACGCCTGGTTGAGACACAGCATTCTTAAAGGAGAAAATGGGAGTGGTGTGGATAAAAATGAGAGAGAGAGATAGTAGCCCTTCCCAGTTACAACAAGAGTCCAGAAAGGAACAGAAATGTTCCCTGTGAGTATGCTTTTCTAAAGATGGTTTTGCTACAAAACTTTTTATATTTATTTATTAATTTTTTTTGTTTATTTTTATTTATTTATTTGAGAGCAACAGAGAGAGAGAGAGAGAGAATGGGCATGCCAGGGCTTCCAGCCACTGCAAACGAACTCCAGACGCGTGCGCCCCCTTGTGCATCTGGCTAACGTGGGTCCTGGGGAATCGAGCCTCGAACTGGGGTCCTTAGGCTTCTCAGGCAAGCGCTTAACCGCTAAGCCATCTCTCCAGCCCTATATTTATTTTTATTTATGAGACAGAGAGAGAGAGAGAGAAGGAGAAATAAAGAAAGAAAATGGGCATTCCAGGGCCTCCATCTACTGCAAACAAACTCCAGGTGCATGTGTCACCTTGTGCATCTGGCTTACATGGGTACTGGGGAGTCAAGCCTGGGTCCTTAGACTTCTCAGGCAAGTGCCTTAACCGCTAAGCCACCTCTCCAGCCCATGCCATAAGGTTTTAAAAATGGGGATCCCTCCTTGACTTTTTCACTAAGATCAGGTGGCAAAGAGAGAAAGAGCAAGCAACTGCTGCATGGATGGATTCCAAGAGCCGGGATTAGCTTGGAAAAATGCAGGTGGGGGCGGGAGTCAAGGCAGAGGGAGGGAGACGGGGCCCAGTTTGAGCAGGAAAGGTGTGAGGCAGCCCAGCCATGGTTCGAGGGCAAGGACACGTGGATAGGCAAGAAGTGCTGAAGCTGTGAAGAGAGGGTTTCTAATATGTTTGCTCCTTTCCCCTCGGCTGACGGCAACGGTGGCACACAGTAGCCAAGGAAGCCAGGTTTGTCTTCTGAGGTAACAAACAGAAGGTGATAGAAGCTGCCTTTCGGGGGGCTCCCATGATGCCGTGATAGACACCTTCACATTCATCATCTCAGCTAAACTGAGGAATGAGTAGCTTTGCCAAAACTCATGTCTCTCTCTCTCCATATGTATGTATGTATGTATGTATGTATGTGTGTGTATGTATACACACACACACACACACACACACACATATATATATGTATGTATGTATATGTATAAATTTATTTTGAAGCACAGAGAGCTAGAGCTAGAAGGAAGACAGACAGAAAGAGAGAGAGAGGGAGAGAATGGGCATGCCAGGGCCTCTAGCCACTGTATACAAACTCCAGATGCATGTGCCCCCTTGTGCACCTGGCTTACATGGGTCCTGGGGAATTGAACCTGGGTCCTTTGGCTTTGCAGGCAAACATCTTAACCACTAAGCCATTTCTCCAGCCTTTTTAAAAAATATGTTTATATTTATTTATTTATTTGAGAGAGACACAGAGAGAGAGAGACAGAGAGAAAAGCATGGAGAGAGAGAGAGGGAAAGGGAGAGGGAGGGGGAGAGAGAGAGAGAGAGAGAATGGGCACATCAAGGCCTCTAGCCACTGCAAATGAACTCCAGATGCATGCTCCCCTTGTGCATCTGGCTTACGCCGGTCCTGGGGAGTCAAATCTGGGCCCTTTGGCTTTGCAGGCAAGTGCCTTAACCACTAGACCACCCCTCCAGCCCTTTCATGTCTGTTTTTGGTGTGTGTGTATATGAGTGCAGGCCTGTGTTTGCCACAGCATGCATGTGGAGGTCAGAGGAGCCCTGAGTATTTTCTAATCTTGTCTGAGGGAGGGTTTCCTGTTTACCACAGGCTAGCTGGCCCGTGAATTGATGGATTTCTCTTTCTTTGCCTGTCTTCTTGCCCTAGGCAAACTGGGATGATGGATGCTGTAACCCACCAGCTTGACGTGGGTTCTGGGGATCTGAACTTGGCAAGTGGTTTAGCCACACAGTCATCTCCCGAGTCCTTATGTCTGTTTCTCACTGCTGCTGTAACCAATTACCTCAATGTTATAGACAACGTTATCTTAACAGTTTGGGGAGCAGCCGTCTGAAACGAGTGTCACTGGGTGAAACTCATGATATTGGGGCTTGAGAGATGACTGAGTGGTTAAGGCACTTGCCTACAAACCCTAATGATCTGAGTTCGATTCCCTAGTAGTAGCCACGAAAGCCAGATGCACAAGGAGGCACATGCATCTGGAGTTCGTTTGCAGTGGCTACAGACCTTGGTGCGCTCGTTCTCTTTTCCTCTCTTTGCTTGCAAATAAATAAATACTATTTTTTTTTAAATCACGGTGTTGCTAGGGGTACGCTCCTTAAGGAGCTAAGAAGAGAAACTATTTTCTTCCGTCTTAGAAATGAAGAAAAGGAGGCTTGGAGAAAGTTTCCCCGAAGGCCACACTGCTAGAGTTCAGGCCCTGAGACTCAGGCCCAGGTCTGCCTGGCTCCAGGTTATTTGCTCAGCACCACAGTTCACCAAGTCCTGCCACACCACTAATGTCTTGCGTAGAAACAGGCACACCTGGCTGCCTTTCTTGCTAACCCAGGAATAACGAGGACAAACCTGCAAGGTGTTCTCTCCCTCTACTTTTTAATTTCAGTACTCTGAAGGCAGAGGTAAGAGGATCACTGTGAGTTTGAAGCCAACCTGAGACTACATAGTGAATTCCAAGTCAGCCTGGCCATAGAGCAAGACCCTACCTCAAAAAAAAAAACCAAAAAAACAAACAAACAAACAAAAAAAACTGGCTAGGGGGCTGGAGAGATGGCTTAGCTTGCCGTGAAGCCTAAGGACCCAGATTTGACTTCCCAGAGCCCACATAAGCCAGACACCCAAGGTGACGCATGCACACAAGGTGGTTGCAGTGGCTGGAGGTCCTGGCATGCCAGTTCTCTCTCTCTCTATCTCTCATAAAAAAATAAAATAAAATAAGGGCTGGAGAGATGGCTTAGTGGTTAGGCGCTTGCCTGTGAAGCCTAAGGACCCCAGTTTGAGGCTCAATTCCCCAGGACCCACGTTAGCCAGATGCACAAGCTGGCACATGTGTCTGGAGTTCGTTTGCAGTGGCCGGAGGCCCTGGCGCACCCATTCATTCTCTTTTTCTCTCTCTCTGCCTCTTTCTCTCTCTGTCTATTGCTCTCAAATCAATAAATAAAAATAAAAAAGTTAAAAATAAATTAATTAAAAAAAAAATAAACCGGGCAGGACATAGCTCGTTCGAAGATGATGAAATGAGGTAAAATGCAGAGTGGCTAGGAGCCACTATCGCTTTTTACAAACATGAGGAATTATTAATAATGACCAGGGGACATTGAGGAAAGAGCACTGGACGAAGGTTCTGGTTGATGCACGGGAGACACGTGCAGCAAAGGACAGAGGCTCTCGTGGTGACCGCTCCCGCACGCAGGCGGTTTCAGGTGGAGGAGAAGGCGCTTCAGCTTCCCACCTTTGTCTCCGGGAGGGGACAGGGGAGCCTCTCACACCCTTGCCCACTTGGGCTCGTTTTCATTTTCCTCTTGACATTTGTGGTTAAAATCTCTTTAAAAGAGAAAAAGTTTTCCCACCCATGCCGGGGTGTGGCCAGAGTCAGGTACCAAGTGGCTCTTGTCCACCCACGTGGGAGGGGCTCAGTGCATTCCACTGGCATTCCTTACTGGGTCACTGCTGCCTTGCCCATGTCCTGGCTTTGGGCAGCTCCGAGGCCTCTGCTCTTGTCTTCAGGCACGTCGATGACCTCTGAGGTTGTCTTTGTGTGGGAGGGGGAATGCTTTCTCTCCCCTGCCCCCCGCTTTGCATCTTTCCTCCTAGTATCACCTGGGTAGGGCTTTTTATTTATTTTTTTTTTGGTTTTTCAAGGTAGGGTCTCACTCTGGTCCAGGCTGACCTGGAATTAACTATGTAGTCTCAGGGTGGCCTTGAACTCATGGCGATCCTTCTAGGTAGGGCTTTTTACATGCTATTGTAAGAGGCTCCAAAATAGAAGTGAGGGCTCTTCTATTTGTTCTGGGTCCAGTGGGGCATACTGCCTGCCACAGACCAGGCACTCCATCATTTTGCTAAATGATAAAGTAGATAGGATAATGTTTACTCCAATGAGTGAACGAGTTGCTGAGTGTATGAGTTAGTAACCTGCCTAGAACTTATTGCAGAGTGGGTGAGGGAGCATGTGATGAGGTGGAATCTCAGCCTTACCAGAAGTTAGCAGTTCTGTGACCCCAGGAATCTTGTTGAGCTTCATTTCTAGATAAGAATTGTCATATCTCACTGCAAGAGATGCAGTAAGCATTAACGAGAATATATGCAAAGTTCTCATGCCATATTAGTAATCTGGCCATTACGTTTCTTTGCTTTCATCTCAGTTTCTTTCTTTTTTTTTCCTTTTTCTTTATTTGTGAGAAAGAAAGAGGCAGAGAAAGGGGGGCAGAGAGAGAGAGAGGAAGGGAGAGAGAAACAGGTGTGCCAGGGCCTCCAGCCACCACAAATGAACTCCAGATGCATGTGCCACCCTGTGCATCTGGCTTACATGGGTCCTGTGGGATCGAACCTGGGTCCTTTGGCTTTGCAGGCAAGTGCCTTAACTGCTAAGCTATCTCTCCAGCCCCTCACCTCAGTTTCTTTCTTTTTAAAATTTTTTTGTTTATTTTTATTTATTTGAGAGCAACGGACAGAGAGAGAAAGAGGCAGAGAGAGAGGGAGAGAGAATGGGCATGCCAGGGCTTCCAGCCACGGCAAACGAACCCCGGACACATGTGCCCCCCTTGTGCATCTGGCTAACGTGGGTCCTGGGGAACCCATCCTTGAACTGGGGTCCTTAGGCTTCACAGGCAAGCACTTAACTGCTAAGCCATCTCTCCAGCCCCTCCGGTCAGTTGTATAGCTGGGTTTGTCAGAGAGCATTCTTAGGGAGACCTTTGAACTTGGGCGGATTGGCCTTTTCTTTTCCTCCTCTCTCTCTTCCCTCCTTCCTTCTCTCTGTCTCTGTTTATCTCTTTCTTTTTCATGTTGCTGTGAGGACATTTTTTTTAAGAGGTGAGAGAATTTAAATCAGTAGTGTTTTGGGCAGGGTTGGAGAGATGGCTTAGTGGTTAGGGCCTGCAAAGCCACAGGACCCAGGTTTGATGCTCCAGGACCCATGTAAGCCAGATGCACAAGGCAGTGCATGCGTCTGGAGTTCGTTTAGAGTGGCTGAAAGCCCTGGATTGCCCATTCTCATTCTCTCTCTCTCTTTCTCTCTGCCTCTTTCTATCTCTCCAGCAAATAAATAAAATAAAATCCTCTGTTTAAAAAAAAAAAAAATCAGTAGTGTTTTTTTTCATTTCATTTCATTTCTTTCTTTCTTTTTTTTTTTTCTTTTCAAGGTAGGCTCTTACTCTAGCCTGGGCTGATCTGGAACTTACTTTGTAACCCAGGGTAGTAGAAAACTCTCAGTGATCCTCCTACTTCAGCCTCCCACGTGCTGGGATTAAAGGCATGTGCCACCATACCCTGCTAGTAGTTTTGTGTGTGTGTGTGTGTGTGTGTGTGTGTGTGTGTGAGGTAGGGTCCCACTCTAGCCCAGGCTGACCTGGAATTCACCATGGAGTCTCAGGGTGGCCTTGAACTCATGGCGATCCTCCTACCTCTGCCTCTCGAGTGCTGGGATGAAAGACGTGTGCCACCACCCCTGGCTTTTTTTTTTTTTTTTGCATGAGAGAGAGAGAGAGAGAGAGGGAGAGACAGAGAGAGAGAGGGAGAGAGAGAATTGGTACACCAGGGCCTCCAGCCACTGTAGTGGACCTCCAGGTGTCTGCACCACCTTTTGTGCATATGCGACCTTGTGCATAAGTCACCTTGTGTGTCTGGCTTATGTGGGATCTAGGGAGTTGAACATGGGTCCTTAGGCTTTGCAAGCAAGTGCTTTAGCCATTAAGCCATCTCTCCAGCCCCCCCTTTTTGGGATAGCCTCTCTTTTTTCTTTCTTGAGACAGGGTCTCATGTGTCCCAGGCTGGCCTCAAACTTGAAATGCAGTTTAGGCTGGCCTTGAACTCCTGATCTTCCTGCCTGCATTTTCCTAACGCTGGGATTCTATGTGTGTGCCACCATGCCTGGGTAATGTAAGGCTAAGAAGTTGAACCCAGGACTCTGTGAATGCCATGCAAGCACTCGACCAACTGAGCCACATCCCCTGCCAGGATTATGTTCTCAATAGAAGCAAAAAATGATTGTTTTCTGATCACTCCCAAGACCACTTGATCCCTTCTTCCAGCTCCCACAGCCAGCTGCTGACTTCTGACTGCAATGAATCCAGTAACTTCTGTTCCCACTCCACCCAGTGCTTCTGTGTAAAGCAGAGCCTCCAACTGCAGGGACAACGTGTCTTAATACCAAAATTGAGTATTTTAATATCTTGTAATTTGAAGAAAAATTTGCTGATTAAAATTTGTAATTTTTTTTTTTTGAGGTAAGCCCAACAGACTGGCCTATTTATGTTTTATTTTATTTTTTTAATGTTAGAGAGCAAGAGAGAGAAAGAGAGAGAGAGACTTGGTGCACCAGGGCCTCCAGCCACTGTAATTGAGCTCCCTGTGCACATGTGTGTCCTTGTGAGCTTGTGTCGCCTTGTGGGTCTGGCTTACATGGGACCTGGAGAATTGAACATGGGTCCTTAGGCTCCGCAAGGCAAGCACCTTAACAGCTAGCCCAGCTCTCCAGCCCAAATTTGTGATTTAAAAAAAAAAAAATTATTTGAGAGAGAGAATTGAGTATGGGTGTGCCAGGGCCTCCTGCTTCTGCTGCAAGCAAATTGCAGACACATGTGCCACTTTGTGCATCTGGCTTAATGTAGGTACTGGGGAATTGAACCTAGGCTTTATCAGCAAGTGCCTTTAACCACTGGGCCTTCTCCCCACTCCAAAACTTATGATTTTAAGTGCTTCCCCTCATAATTTTTTTTAATTCTTAGGTGGTATAAGTACCTGTCTGTATTGAAATTTTGTTCATGTACAAATGTAGGCAAAATGATCGCTTTAATTATCTTGAATGTAGCAAATCAACAGGGTGAGATGTTCCACAGAGATGAATGACCCCCGTAACGGCCAGTCACGTCACCTTGAGAGCCACTGGCCTAAAGACAAGTCTCATCTCATGTCACTTTTCCTAGTAACTTCCCAGAGCTCCCTGAAACCCATCAAAGGAGAGCCCGAGGGAGCTTCCTGTCACCCACAGGCTTTCCCAGTGTTCCGTTGTCACATGACATCACTTGACCAGCATTTCTTCACTGCTGACCCATCCCTTCAGACTCAGCTTGGCTCCCATCTCACTGTGCTGGGCTCAGATGTGAGAACCTCTTGGGTTTTCAGTTCTTGGCGACTGAACAAGGCTTTCCTTTTATTTATTTATTTAAGAAAGAGGGAGAGAGAGAGAGAGAGAGAGATATTGAAAATGGGCACGCCAGGGCCTCCAGCCATTGCAGACGAACTCCAAATGCATGCGCTCCCTTATGCATCTGGCTAACATGGGTCTTGGAGAGTTGAACCAGGATCCTTTGGCTTGCAGGTAAATGTCTTAACCACTAAGCCATCTCTCCAGCCCAGCTTCCCTTTTCTTTGCTCCTGTTTTATTTAGTCCAACCGTTCTATTCTAGTAAGTGGACGAGAGGTTGGACAACCAGAGAGATCAAGGCCGCCGCTCCCCAGTTCCAGGAGGCTGCCTGCTCCTCTTGGGGTCCTGGTTGAGCTTTGGCTGTCTCTCCCTGTTCTGCCTGTTGAACACTTTGTCATCTTCTGAAGACTTGAAAAACTCCTTTAAAAAAATTTTTTTTTTTTTGCTGTTTTTATTTATTTATTTGAGAGTGACATACAGAGAGAGAAAGAGGGAGAGAGAGAGAGAGAGAGAGAGAGAGAGAGAGGAGAGAATGGGCACGCCAGGGCTTCCAGTCTCTGCAAACGAACTCCAGACGCGTGCGCCCCCTTGTGCATTTGACTAACGTGGGACCTGGGGAACCGAGCCTCGAACCGGAGTCCTTAGGCTTCACAGGCAAGTGCTTAACTGCTAAGCCATCTCTCCAGCCCCCAATTTCTTTTTTAAAATGCATGTATGTGTGTGGGTACATGTACATGTGTGTGCAGGTGCATGTGGAGGCCAGGAGATAAACCTGGGTGCCACCTTCAGTAACATTGTCCACCTCCCTTGAGATAGGGTCCCTCATTGCCCTTGAGCTTGATAATTAGGCTATACTAGCTGGCCGGCCAGCCTCAGGGATACTTCTTTCCACTTCCCCGTTATTGGGAATAACAGGCTTTAAGCCACCATGCCCAGAACTTGATGTAGGTACTGAGGATCGAACTCAGGTTGCCATGCTTGTGAGGCAGCCGTTTTAGGGACTGAATTATCTCCTTGGCCCCTCTCCCTCACTCGTGAGATGCTACAATTACAGAATGGTACAGAAAAGAGTAATTCTTTGCTTCCAATGAAACCCTACCTTGCAAAACCAGTCACGTTACCTAAATAAAAACAGATGTAGGGGCTGGAGAGATGGTTTAGCGGTTAAGTGCTTGCCTGTGAAGCCTAAGGACCCCGGTTCGAGGCTCGGTTCCCCAGGTCCCACGTTAGCCAGATGCACAAGGGGGCGCACGCGTCTGGAGTTCGTTTGCAGAGGCTGGAAGCCGTGGCGCGCCCATTCTCTCTCTCTTCCTCTATCTGTCTTTTTCTCTGTGTCTGTCACTCTCAAATAAATAAATAAATAAAATTAAAAAAAAAACAACAGATGTAGGAGAAGCCCGTCTTGAGTCTCATGGTGAGCCATCCATGGCTCTTTGTGAGTGATTTTTTTTTTTTTCAGATCTTTTCTCATGCTGATAGTAAAAAAAGAAAAGAAAGATACCCCAAGAAGGAAACAGACCTCAGTTGGAAGTAGGACTTAAAGTCAGATTGGGCTAGAATGAGACCCTACCTCAAAAAAAAAAAAAAAAATTCAAGGTTGGGGCTAAAGGGCTGGGTGTTGTGACGGCCGTCTGCTATCTTGGCACTTGGGAGGTTGAGGGAGGAACGTTGTGAGCTCGAGGCTAGCTTACACTACGTAGTGAGATGCTGTCTTAAAACAGCAATTGAACAGTAGGAAAAAGTAAAAAGAGAGAGAGAGAGAGAGAGGAGAGAGGAGCTTGAGTTGGTAATGTGGTGTGCCCTTCAGTCCTGCCTTCCCATAGTATGTAGAGACTATTTCACACGTGTGACCTTCTGGAACTGTTCATATCATTCTAACCTAGTGCTTCCCTCACATAGGTTACATTTCCTTGCCTGGTGGGGCTGGAAAAGGAATAGACAGGATGAAGAAGCTGGGCATGGTGGCGCACGCCTTTAATCCCAGCACTCGGGAGGCAGAGGTAGTAGGATCGCCGTGAGTTCGAGACCACCCTGAGACCACAGAGTGATTTCCAGGTCAGCCTGAGCTAGACCCTACCTCGAAAAAGCAAAAATAAGTAAATAAATAAATAAAATAAAATAAAATTAAAATAAAATTTAAAAAAGCAAAAAAAAATAAAATAAAATAAAGAAATAGACAGGATGAGGTGAATTACAAAGTGGTTAGTGGCAGAGGCAGGTGTGCCTTACACATCTCACGGGGAAGTGTGTTCTTCACCTTAATGGTTTCCATGTAAAGCAATACCCCTCATGGGCCCCACCACGTGGAAGAACTCACTGACCTCACATTGCTCAAAGCCCTAGGAGTTTCTTTGCTTTTGGAGGTGCTAATTTTCAAAAAGACTACAGATGTATGCCTTGTTTGTTTTTTTTTTCCCCTTGTGTTTTTATTCAGCTCTTTTGCCTATAAACGTGTTCATACTCAGCGTGTTGATTCTTTCAGACACATTGAATAGGCCTGTACACAATTACTCACTAAGCAAACCGATTTTCAAAGAAGACACAGAAGAGACGTGACACTCCTTCACCAAACATGAGATCATTTTTTTTTTCAAGTTCATTATCTCTTTTCCTCCCCTTTTCCAGCAGAGCATGCACAATCCACACCTCAAACTCTACTCACGCTAGAGAAATTTGGATTAGCAAAAGGAGGGAGGAAGAAGGAAGGGTGGGGTGGGGGAGAGATAGGAGAGGGGGAAACGACAGACATAATTCGCCGTTGCCTCAGCCCTGACTCTGAAGTTCAGGACAAGGGTGAACAGTTGCCTGGCTTAGAATATATAATGGACATGGCTGGAGATGTTTTAGATCGGGAATATTGATAGGCTGTTTACATTTAGAGTAAGATGGGTCTGGCAAAGACAGAGAAGCGTATTCATGTGGGCTGGGAGACAGCTCTCCACGCTCTCCACTGATGCTCATGGTCTGAGATCCAGGACTGAGTGTATCAATGGCTGAGGTGTCCACAGGTGTGGGCAATGGAGGAAGATGCCCAGCCCCGGGGCTCGAGTGCCACGGAGGACCCTTGAGGGGCCCTTCTCACCAGTGTGGCACTTGTTCCACTTAAGGTAGTGGTGGTCCCTCAGGTTTGGGGACAGCCTGAGTGGCCGTCAAGATTCCGGAGCAAGGTAGAGCAAGAATGTAAGCAGGAGATGTTAAAAAAAAAAAAAGAAGAAGAAGAAGAAGAAGTTGTGAGCCAGGCGTGGTGGCGCACGCCTTTAATCCCAGCACATCTGAGGCAGAGGCAGGAGGAGAGACATGAGTTCGAGGCCACCCTGAGACTACATAGTGAATTCCAGGTCAGCCTGGGTTAGAGCGAGACTGTAGCTCATAAAAATAAAACAACAACAACAACAACAAAATCCAACAAAAGAGAGAAATAAAATAAAATAAATCCCGACTTTTTTTTTTTTTTTTAAACTTTTCTTGACCACATGGTGTCCAAGGCCCACTTGGATTTCGGAGTCTTTCTAGGCACTTTACAAAAATGAGAGTGGAGTTTTAACCCCACCATAGCAGGAAGCTAAAGAATTTTTCTTTACTAAAAACCTTAATCATAAGGACATCAGGCCTGCCATGGTGGCGCATGCCTTTAATTCTAGCACTCGGGAGGCAGAGATAGGAGGATCGCTGTGAGTTCGAGGCCACCCTGAGACTACATAGTAAGTTCCTGGTCAGCTTGGGCTAGAGTGAGACCCTACCTGGAAAAAGCACAAAAATAACAAGATGACGTGTTACATGTTATGTAACTGAAATACAAATACAGAAAGCCCAAGTGGGCTCTTTCTTGTTTGCTTATCACACTCTACGCAGGCAAGAAATGGTCAACAAATATTGTCTTTAATTTTTTTTTTTTCTTTTGGTTTTTTGAGGTAGGGTCTCACTCTAGCCCAGGCTGACCTGGAATTCACTATGGAGTCTTAGGGTGGCCTCGAACTCACAGCGATCCTCTTAGTTCTGTCTCCCGAGTGCTGGGACTAAAGGTGTGTGCTGCCACGCCGGGCTGTCTTTAATTTTTAAAAGACATCAAAATTAATAAAAATTTGCTAACATTTAAAAAATGTCTAATGCTCATTAGAAGTGAGGATCTTAGACTTATAAACATAACCATAAATATAAACATAAAATAACACTGGTGCTGGGTTTTGAAACTTAAATTGCATTTTGTGTAGAAGTGTTAAAAAACAAAAAGTATATTTAGGATCTGCATATCGTGGTGGACCAACTAATTGGTGGAAAGTAGAAATAAATTCTGTAGAAAATAGCCTTCACTAGATGAAGCTAATTTGCTGACTTATTGCCACTGACACACAGATTAAGCTGCACTGATTGTGGAAAAGACCCGTGAATAAATTACTTCACAAATCCTATTACGAGTTCACAAAACCATATGATTTATGATGAGAAAAGACAACTTTTTATTTATTTATTATTTTTTTGCCAAAAGGAAAGATTATCAAAGAAGAATATGGCTCAGAAAAGTTGCAAGATCTCAAATTACAAAAAAGGGACAGACCATTCACGCAGTGGGGGTGCCCCTCTGTGCCACCTGGCTAGCTTGCCCCCCCCCACCCCCGGGACTACATGGCAAAGCCCCTTTACTCACAGACCTGTGCCTGGTCTTCTTCCTCCTCCTCTTCCTCCTCCTTGCGCTGCACAGCCCACAGTGCAGTGTGCACCAGCCCAAGGCGCTTTTCTAATGGCAGCTCTCTCAACCTCCAGGCCCAGGAAAGGGTGGTCTGGGATTGGGAGGAGGCATCTCACATGGGCCGAACCCGAGCATGCCTCGCCCAGCAGGAAGCTCCGTTGGCATGTGCCTGCTGCATCTCTGACCTCCACACGCACTTCTCAAGGCTCTGCTCACCACCTGTTTGGATTTGGTTTTACTTGTTTCTTTTTCTTTCTTTCTCCCTTCCTTCCTTCCTTCCTTCCTTCCTTCCTTCCTTCCTTCCTTCCTTCCTTCCTTCCTTCCTTCCTTCCTTCCTTCCTTTCTCCCTCCCTCCCTCCCTCTCTCCCTCCCTCCCCCTCTCTCTCTCCCTTTCTTTCTTTCTTTCTTTCTTTCTTTCTTTCTTTCTTTCTTTCTTTCTTTCTTTCTTTCTTTCATTCTTCCTTTCTTTCTGGCTTGGTTAGATTAGTAACTTTTGACTTTGTGTATTTAAAGGCCTGTTCGTTCTCTCTTCTTTGAATGATGCCCGTACCTTTCTACCTGTGCAGGTCAGGGGCCAGTTTCAATCTCTGTAGCTCACATGCTATATTTACAGAGATGGGCTGGCAATTGCCCCAGTAATGATCACATCATGTAGGTAGTTCAAAAGTGAACAAAGGGCCAAGCGATCTGGAAACCAACAGGTGGGGAGAAGTGCAGGCAAAGAGAGGGGGCTCAAGTAATTATCTGATGATGTCCGATTTGTTCCTCGCTCTTTCCCCTTCCCCTTTTCCTTCTGGAGCCACTGTGAGTCATACAGCACCAATAATATTGCTCTTTTAAAATTTTATTTATTTGAGAGAGAGAGAGAGAGAGAGAGAGAGAGAGAGAGAGAGAGAGAGAGAGAGTAGGGTGGGTGTGCCAGGGCTTCCAGACACTGCAGATAAACTCCAGACACACATGCTTCTTTGTGCATCTGACTTACATGGGTCCCGGGAATCGAACCTGAGGTCCTTTGGCTTTGCAGGCAAATGCCTTAACCGCTAAACCATCTCTCCAGCTCAAGAATACTGTTTTGAATGGGTGAATAGCATATCATTGTAACCTGGTCTTAAGGGATGGTAAAGGCAGTAATACTAAAATCTAATACTGGTTTTGGTCTAACTTGGTCTAAAGTGCTTTCATCAACAGACTTGGGCATTCCTCAGGGACCAGCACCCTCGTTGTAGGTGAGGTGCTTCAGGAGCAGACAGGGAGGAAGGGTTAGTGCCTGGCATGTGTATTTGGTGTGCCCTGAGATTTTCACCCATGGAAGCAAGACAGAAAAGGAGGACTGGGGAGATAAAAGTCAAGCACAACAGCAGCCAGAGCCTTGGATGAGCAATCCCCAGCTAGCCTCTGCCCCGGTTCTGCACAGAGCTCCTCTGTGATTCCTTGTCGCATGCGGGTCACCTGGGAAGGCAGCTTTTTGTAGCTGAGGACAATTCCTGAACAGGGCTGCTAAGGGGAAAGATCCAGGCCTCCCAGGAGCTGAGCAATAGGCTACTCCTTGAGGGGATCTGCACGGGGCCTCTCTGTCCCTCACAATGCCCTCTTCCTCTTCAGCCCTTTGGGGCCAGGTTAGATGAATTATGATGATTTATACAATGTGATTCTACACAGCAGTTAAAAAATGACATATGAGGGGTTGGAGAGATGGCTTACCAGTTAAGGCTCAACTTTCCTCCCCCGGTTTTCATACTGTACATCTTGATGCTTCTCCCATTGCTAAACTCTCCTTATTCTGACTCCAGAATATGCAAATAGGGGGCTGGAGAGATGACTTAGCAGTTAAGGCACTTGCCTGTGAAGGCCAAGGACCCATGTTTGACTCTCCAGGTCCCACACACAAGGTGACACAAGTGTGCAAGGTTGCACATGTGCACAAGGAGGCGCATATGTCTGGAGTTTGATTATAGCGGCTGGAGGCCCTGGTGCATCAATTCTCTATCTCTGATAAAAAAAAAAATAAAAAATCCAAATAGGTAAATAGGTAAAACTTATCTTTAAATAGTTACTTGGAGATAAGTATTTCAGGCTTTGGGTAACTTTGGGGTTCATGTGCGTGTGCAGACTATATGTGGTGTACAGTGTATGAACGAGTATGCACAGATGTGCATCCGTGCAGAGGCCAGAGGAGGATGCTGGGAGCTGGAGAGGCGGCTCAGTGGTTAAAGGTACTTGCTTGCAAAGTCTGATGGTGGGGTTTGATTCCCCAGCACCCACGTGAAGCCAGATGCACAGACGGGACACGTGTCCAGCGTGCTTGCAGCGGCAGGAGAGCGGGTGCCCGTCTCCTCACTTAGCTGCCTGTTTCCTTAGTGTTTCCCCCACTCAACCCAGAGCTGCTGCTTCCATCAGTGAGCCCCAGAGGTTCTCCAATCTTCAGTGCATGCAGGATCGGGGTGACGGATATGTGTGGCCATGCCCAGCTGTTTATGTGGGTGCTGGGGAATTGCATGCTGCTGGTCTTAGGCCCTCTGAGGTCTCTGTGCTTGGGCAGGAAGCACCTCAACCTCTGAGCCCTCTATGCAGCCCTTGGTTTCTTTCTTTCTTTTAAAAAATTTTTTTTATTGACAACCTCCATACATATAGACAATATACCATGATCATAAGCCTCTCCTATCCTCCCATTTTCTTCCTCCCAAATCTGGCCTCCACTGAATCCCTTTTTCTTTCATTAGTCTTTCTTCTATTCTTTTTTTTTTTAAATTATTTATTTATTTATTTGAGAGCAACAGACACAGAGAGAAAGACAGATAGAGGGAGAGAGAGAGAATGGGCGCGCCAGGGCTTCCAGCCTCTGCAAACGAACTCCAGACGCGTGCGCCCCCTTGTGCATCTGGCTAACGTGGGACCTGGGGAACCGAGCCTCGAACCGGGGTCCTTAGGCTTCACAGGCAAGCGCTTAACCGCTAAGCCATCTCTCCAGCCCTCTTCTATTCTTTTTTAATTGACAACTTCCATAATTGTAAACAATATCCCATGGTAATTCCCTCGCCCACCACTTTTCCCTTTGAAACTCCACTCTCCATCATATCCCTTCCTCCTCTCAATCAGTCTCTCTTTTATTTTGATGTCATGATCTTTTCCTCCTCTTATGATGGTCTTGCTCTCTTCTATTTTGGTGTCATTATTGTTTTCTTTCCTATTTTGCAGGTCTTGTGAAGGTTAACCTCTGCGAGGTCATGGATGTCAAGGCCACTTAGTGTGTGGAGGACAGTATTGTCAGCACGCCTCGCCTTCTTTTGGCTCTTACATTCTTTCCACAGCCTCTTTCACAAAGTCTCCCCCCCCCCCCAGCCTTGGAGGGTGTGATAGAGATGTCTCTTAGGGATAAACACTCCATTATCACTTCTTCTCAGCATGCTGGCCATTTTTGAGTCTCTCCAGGGATCACCACCACCTGAAAAGAGAAGCTTCTCTAACCAAAAGTGAGACTGGCGTTAGCATACAGGCATAAACATTCAGCCAGACAACAGTGGTAGAATTCCCCCTAGGGCGTATGACTTTCCCAGGCCTAGGCTTTTGTTTAGGTTTTCAGTAAGCAGGCAGAAATTTCCAGCTGCAGATCTCAAGTACAGAGGGCAGCTTGTGTTCCCTATAGTAGACAGGCCACCATTGCACCAGTTAGTGCATTTGGCCTTGTTGACCAGCTGTAAGGTTTGCAGGGTCCGCTGCGGGTTAAGCTTGTTGATGACGTTTCTCCCCCAAACAGGCTGCGTGATACATAGCTCTTTCCAGCATCCTGACAGCTAGTCAACAGGGTGGAAGCTTCCAGCTCAGCTCCAGCTTGATTTCTCAGTGACCTGCAGCCCAGGCATGTGGAGTCTTCAGCAACAGGGTCTTACCATCTAGTTCTGGTGGGCAGCCAAGAGCCTTGGCAATAGCCTGTAATGTTTTGGGGGGCATCAGGGACCTCCCTGGCTAACAACTCATGGGAATGCATCCCAACCCTGGCGCAGAAATTTCTATTCACAATCTATGGCTTGTGGGGGCACCATTACGTGCCTCCACAGGATAGTTCTGCCCATCCTGCCTCTTTTTCTGCATATCTACTATTAGCTAATGGAGTAGGTTTCCATATAGCTTATTTATAGCATTTAATTTTGATTAACCCTTCCCCCCTTTCTTTTTCTTTTTTAAAGTCAGTATACACAATAAAGGGTTTCTTTGTGGAATTTTTATCCCCACTTTGTTCTTATCTGTCCCTCTGCCCCCCACTCTTGCCGGTCACTTCCACCACACCAATAGTAACCCTTCTGTTTTCACATGTATTCATATCCTATTACCCTTTCTTCCTCACCCCTTAAGATCTCCTCTCCCCTTACGGGCCCCTCTCTGGTTTCATAATCTACACACCAACACCCACGTATGCAAATTAAAATCTAGGTTCCACATATGAGAGGGAACAGTATTTATATTGCTGAGTTTGGCTTATGTTGCTTAAAATAATGGTTTGTGGGCTGGAGAGATGGCTTAGCGGTTAAGCGCTTGCCTGTGAAGCCTAAGGACCCCGGTTCGAGGCTCGGTTCCCCAGGTCCCACGTTAGCCAGATGCACAAGGGGGCGCACGCGTCTGGAGTTTGTTTGCAGTGGCTGGAGGTCCTGGCGTGCCCATTCTCTCTCTCTCTCTCTCTGCCTTTCCTTGTTGCTCTGAAATAAATAAATAAAAATAAACAAAATAAATGCTTTAAAAAAACAATGGTTTCTAGTTGCAGCCATTTCCTTGCAAATGTCATGATTTCCTTTTCCTTGATTGTTGAGGACTGCTGCTCCTAGTCACTACATTTGCTTTATGTCTTCATTTGCTTATGGGTGTCTAGGCTCGTTCCATGCCCTGGCTCTTGTGAATAGTGCAGCTATGAACATGGATAATGAGGTATCTGTGGTATGCTGACTTTGGGGTATCTACCCGGGAGCCGCATAACTGGGTGTTTTTTTTTTTTTTTTGAGGTAAGGTCTCACGCTAGCCCAGACTGACTTGGTTTATTTTCATTTTTTTTAAATTTATTTGAGAGTGACAGAGAGAAGCAGGCAGAGAGAGAGAGAGAGAGAGAGAGAGAGAGAGAGAGGGAGAGAGAGAGAGAGAATGGGCACGCCAGGGTCTCCAGCCACTGAAAATGAACTCTAGATGCATGTACCACCTTGTGCATCTGGCTCACATGGGTCCTGGGGAATGGAGCCTTGAACCAGGGTCCTTAGGCTTCACAGGCAAGTGCTTAACCACTAAGCCATCTCTCCAGCCCATGTTTACTTATTTTTATTTTTTTAAAATTTTTATTTTTATTTATTTGAAAGTGACAGACAGAGAGAGAAAGAGGCAGATAGAGAGAGAGAATGGACGCGCTAGGTCCTCCAGCCACTGCAAACGGACTCCAGACACATGCACCCCCTTGTGCATCTGGCTAACATGGGTCCTGGGGAATCAAGCCTCGAACCGGGGTCCTTAGGCTTCACAGGCAAGCGCTTAACTGCCAAGCCATTTCTCCAGCCCTGTTTACCTTTTTTTTGAGAAACCTCCATTCTGGTTTCTATACTGGCTCTAAATTACATTCCTACCAGCTGTAGAGAAGGGCTCCTCATTCCTTACATCCTTACCAGCATTTGTTGTCATTGGCTTTCTTTCTTCCTTCCTTCCTTCCCTCTTTATTTGCAAGGAGAGAAAGAGACAGAGAGAGAAATGGGCACATCAGGGCCTCCAGCCACTGTAAACAAACTCCAGATGCATGTGCCACTTTGTGCATCTGGCTTTTACGTGGGTCCTGGGGAATCGAACTCTGGTTGCTAGGCTTTGCAGGCGAGTGCCTTAACCACTGAGTCATCTCTTCAGCCCCTTTTGTTTTCTTGTAAACACAAAGGTGCTTCCCTGTTTTTCCTCTGGAACCTCATTTTTATTTCCTTGGTCAGTTGTTTGGTTTTTTGAGGTAGGGTCTTGCTCTAGCTCAGGCTAACCTGGAATTCTCTATTTAGTCTCAGGGTGGTCTTGAACTTGCAGCAATCTGCCTACCTCTGCCTCCTTAGTGCGGGGATTAAAGGTGTGTGCCACCACACTCAGCTTCCTTGGTCAGTTTTTTAAAATTTATTTTCAGTTTTTAAAAATATTGTTTATTTATATATTTGAGAGAGATAGATAGATAGATAGATAGAGAGAGAGAGAGAGAGAGAGAGAGAGAATGGGTGCACCTGGGCCTCAAGACACTACAAACGAACTCCAGATGCATGTGCCATTATGTGCATCTGGCTTACATGGTATCTGGAGAATCGAACCTGGATCTTTAGGCTTCATAGGCAATCTCCTTAACTGCTAAGCCATCCCTCCAGCCCCTTGGTCAGTTTTTGAAGAACACTGACTCAGGTTGTAGCCTCTCTTAATTTGAATATATATTATATTCATATTTATTATATATGAGTATATATTATATTATATATGTATTTAGAATACATATATGGTTTTGAGATTTAAAAAGTTAAAAAATTGTTAAATATTGGCTGTGGAAGTTTCTGTGATGTGGTTTGGATGCACCCTTGAATTGGACAGTTTCTTTTTTTTTTTCTCAATTTCTATTAACATTTTCCATGATTATAAAAAATATCCCATGGTAATATCCTCTCTACCCCTCTTTCCCCTTTGAACTTCCATTCTCCATTATATCCTCTCCCATCTCAATCTGACTCTCTTTTATTTTGATGTCATGATCTTTTCTTCCTCTTATGATGGTCTTGTGTAGGTAGTGTCAGGCACTGTGAGGTCACGTGAATTGGACAGTTTCTTAAAAAATAACCCCAAACTCTTGGACTTAAGTCAGGCTTTGTTCTCTCCTCATCCACGTCCAGTGGTTTTCTTTGTATTCGGCAGCAAGTCCATGTCCCTCACTGTGGTTTCCAAGTGGCCTGTGTCTTCTGCTCCACCTTCATTAGGGGCCGCTTGGACCTCATGCACCCCCGGGTCACATGACCTGTTCCTCTAAGCTGCTGCCCAGCCAGGGCCTCACTGGCCTTGAGCCTTTCCTGCTTGTCCCCAGCTCTCTGGAAGCACTAACACCCTTGTGTCCCCTGCCCCCCATTACATTCTCTTACAACACCTCGCTCGTTTTCCTTCATAAAAGCATCAGCCTGGCATTGTTCAGTGCCTTCTGCTCCTTGCCCATGCTGCCTCATCCAAATGCGCTGGAAGGGTTTCAAGGGAATAAATGACTTTCTCACTTGGAGGGTTTAGGATAAACTGTTCTATTCAATCCTGAGAAATAAAAAGTTAAAAAATAAAAAGACAGCATGATGGAGCTGGGGAAATGGCCCAGCGAGTAAGAGTAAGATGCGCAAACACCTGGCCTCACAGGGTCTGAGATTCCCTGCCCCGCTTCAGATTTCCAGCCACTGTGTGAAAGGTGGGCCTGGCCACGCACGTCTGTACCCCAGGTCCTGCGGGAGGGGGACGGGCAGAGATGGGAGACTCACTGGAGCACATTGACCGAAAAACAGAAGCTCCAGGTGGAGCGGGAGGCTCTGTCTCATGAAAATAAGGAGATGAGCAAAGAAGACACCGGATGCTCTCCACTGGTCTCCACGTGTGAGCTCAGGGCACACATAGCTGCACTCCTGTGCGTGTGCCACCCACACAGCACATCACACCTCCCACTCATGTGCCAAAAAGTGATGCATGAGGGCTGGAGAGATGGCTTAGTCCTTAAGGCCCTTGTGGGCAAAACCAAAGGCCCCAGGTTCAATTCCCCAGGACCCATGTAAGCCAGATGCACAAGGGGCTGTACACATATGGAGTTCGTTTGCAGTGGCTGCAGGCCCTGGCGTGCCCATTCTCTCTTTCCCACATTCTACCTCCCTATTTCTCTCTCCCTCTCTCTCAAATAGATAAATAGAAACAAAACATTTTTTTAAAAAATTTATTTTTATTTTTATTTATTTGCGAGAGAGAAACGGCAGATAGAGAATGGCCACATCAGGACCTCTAGCCACTGCAAACAAACTCCAGACACATGCACCCCCTTGTGCATCTGGCTTTCGTGGGTCCTGGGGAGTTGAACCTGGGTCCTTTAGCTTTGCAGGCAAGTGCCTTAACTGCTAAGCCATTTCTGTAGCCTGGAATAAAATATTAAAAAAAAAATGATTGCATGAGATGATTCTTGAAAAGAGAGCCAAGGGCTGGAGATGTGGTTTGGCAGTTTAAGGTGCTCGCCTGCAAAACCCAGGAGCCCATGTTCAACTCTCCATGTCCCACATAAGCCAGATGCACAAGGTGACGGAAGAACACAAGGTTGCACGTGTGCATAAGGTGGTGCATACATCTGGAGTTTGATTACAGTGGCTGGAGGCTATGGTGCACCAAGTCTCTCTCTCTCTTGCTCTCTTGCATTAAAAAAAAGATCAGTCTGTTGGGCTTGCCTAAGGCGGTGGGGGTGGGGGAGAAAGAAAGAAAGGAGACCCAAAAGTGTGTGACCAAAGACCAAATCATATGAAGGTTCTACATTTCTTTTAATATTGCCCCAAATCATTCTCTGCTCTAAAATAGCATTCATCAGCCAAGAGGGAAACTAGGGTCCTCCTGGTTGGTCCTCCCAGTTCTGGGAAGCCTGATAGGAGCCACTGGAGGACAGCGGTCACTAACAGCATGAATCAGCAGGGGACCCTGGAGACCAAGAAATCAACCAGCCATACAGGAAGCACTTGTGCTACAAGGGTGCACAGCTTTTGTGGGTAACCAACTGTCCTCTGTTTGTCCATGAAGGCAGCTCAGTGGGGGAGAATTCATGTCTGGTGCTGGAAACTCAGAAAAGTCAGAATCCCATGGTCAGGAAACTCATAGACTTTACAGAGAACTACCCACTGCTCTCTGGAGAAGAAGAGTGGGCTTTCACACCAAGAAGTCTCTCAAATAACTTTGCATACTCCCTTTGACCCAAGATACTCTCACTCTTAGTTGGAGAATCTGTTTTATTTCACATCTAGCAGAGAAAATGGAGGCCCGAGATCCATCAAATAAGACAAGAAGATAGCCAACTGCCCACTATGAGACTGGCCACCTCTACCACACTGGGGCCCAGGAGAAAGTGCCGAGGAAGTTGTGACCTGAATACTGCTCTTACTGCTAGCTTGACAACCGGCTCCAGAGTGGTGGTGACAGACACAGTGATCAATCAAAATCTATAAAAGCATAATCCAGAGCGACAGAGAACTCAACACTAAATCAGACTTCCAACAGGCCTGCCATGGCTCAGGGAACATTGTGGAAGATGGGGTGGAGAGATTCTAAGAGCCACGGAGTGTACAGGAATACCTTGAGACATGGCTTCCCCCACCGCCACCCCACAGGGACTGACAGAGGCCTTTATGACCCCACAGTGAATACCATATTCCCACTGAGAAGGGCCCCCAGGGTAGTGGGAGCAGGGGCCAGGGGAAGAAAGAGTTTAATCTGTTACAATATATATAAGATAAAATTAAAAAACCATAACATTCATCATTGCCACTAACACTGTTTAAAACCATAATCACCCATATTCTTTACTCAGTGGTAAACACAGGGAATGTTTTGGGGGTGGAATCACATCTTCAGAGACTACTGAAGGACTACTGTATATCAAGTCCAGTTCGAATATGAATAAAACAGGGGAAAACTCTTGCTCTCCGGACCTTCCTATCTTCCTTCCTTGCACCTCACCCCACACCATTGGAATCATACTTAAACTCTCCTAGTTACCTTTACTTAAAATCACGATGTGAACGCATGAATAGTATCCTATTATATAAATTTGACAGAATCTCCTGGTTGAAAGTCAGGTCATTTACAACAGTTTCAATATTGTAATAATGCCATAGAAAATATACATGTATCTAAGAGTTAAAACACATTCATTGTTTCCTTGTTAAAATTCCCGGGTAAAGTTCATGTTTATTTTATTTTATTATTATTTTTGTCCAAGGTAGGTTCTCACTCTAGCCTGGGCTGACCTGGAACTCACTCTGTAGTCCCAGGTTGGCCTTGAACTCTACCTCTGCCTCCTGAGTGCTGGGATTAAAGGCGTGCACCTCCACGCCTGGCTTGCTTACAACTTTTTAATTTTTATTTGCAAGTGGAGAGAGAGAGAGAAAGAGACAGCGGGGGTGAGAGGGTGGAGAATGGGCATGCCAAGACCTCCTGCCATTGTAAACAAACTCAGGACACATGCACTACTTGTGTATCTGGTTTTATATGGCCACTGAGGAATCGAACTCAAGCCATCAGGTTTTACAAGCACGCACCGTTAACTGCTGATCCATCTCTGCAGCCCTCATGTGCATTTTAAAGTGCTCCGATGCATGAGCTCAAGTTGCATTTTGTGAATGTCGTGAAAGTGACTACTTCCTAAGGAGGTGTAAGCAAGTTTCCGTTTCTTTGCATTTTTACGTATGTTGCAGTTGCCTTAGCATTGCTGAGACAAAGCACCTGACCAAAAGCAGCTGCTGGGAGGAAAGCTTTCGCTTTGGCTTACAGTCTCAAAGGGAAGCTTCCTGATGGCGGCAGAAAGCACGGCATGAGCAGAGGTTAGACACGCTGTTAGACACAGCATGTAGAAAGCAGCAGCAGGAGGAGGAGCTGATATCTGCCACAGGGGAAGCTGACTGTAGCACCCCAAAGCCTGCCCCCCAACAACACACCTCCTCTAGCAAACCTCCATCTCTTGAATTGCCACCGGCTGGGGACCAAGCCCTGAGAACACATGAGTTTATGGGGTCATCTGATTCAAACTACCATAGTGTTTTTTAAAAAATAAAAGATATTTAACTAGCATTTATTTTTTGTTTTATATTTCTCCTTGCTTATTTCTGGTTTATTATTCAATAAGTTTCCTTTCATGTTCTTGGCCCATGTCTTTAATTGGCAGTATGTATAGATTTAAAATGGATTTATGAAAACATTCATATTCAGGGTGTTGATGCAGCATGAATATTGCAACTCATTCTTTTTCATTTACATTTTGACTTTTCTCCATCATGTTTTTTTTTTTTGATTTTTCAAGGTAGGGTCTCACTTTAGTCTAGGCTGACCTGGAACTCACTATGCTGTCTCAGGGTGGCCTTGAACTCACAGCGATCCTCCTACCTCTGCCTCCCCAGTGCTGGGATTAAAGGTGTGCACCACCATGCCCGGCCATAAATTTTTGTTTTTATGTATTTTATTTATGAGACAGAAAGAGAGAGGGGGTGGGGGAGAAAGAGGCAGATAGAGAGAATGGGCACGCACGCCAGGGCCTTCAACTGCTGCAAATGAACTCCAGGCGCATGCACCACTTTGTGCATCTGGCTTATGTGGTTCCTGGGCAATTGAACTTGGGTCCTTTTGGCTTTCCAAGCAAATGCCTTAACCACAAAGCAGTCTCCCCACCCCCCAATTTTGGTTTCTTTAAATCAAATCTATCTTGTTTTTAAAGGTTTCTATATTTGGTACTATGCTCCATGAAGGCTTTATAACTCAAGATTTAATATCCTGTTTTTTATTCTTTTATTCTTTAAGCCAGCCCACTTTACTCTTTAATGTGTCTGTTTATTACTCATATAGATAAATATTATTCTGTGATGAGGGGCAGAACATATGCTCATACACATACCTAACTAATAGCAACAGTAATGTTTACTGGGTGTATATGATTTCATTGGATGGAAGCACTGTAATTTGACTAATGTGCAAGTGGATAGTTTCATGCTTGGATAGTTATCCCCATTTTCTTTTTGATAAAATGTTCAGACAAATATTCCCTATAAAACTCCCTTGACTCCGTTTCATTTCTATAGGTGTAACTGATCTACATGAGTTGTTTTCAAGGTGGGGTAGTTTTGGTGATGACCAGGTGTGGCTACGGTAGTAGGTGACTAAAACAATTGTAAAGGTCATCAGAAAAGAGAAGTCTCTTAGTGACTAATAGCTACTCATAAAATCATGTTTTTTTTTGTGAGTTTTATCCTTAAAATGTTCCCAATCAAATATATATATATATATATATATTTAAAATTTTCTTTATTTATGTGTGAGAGAGAACTAGGTGGCTGGGGGGGGGGGGAAGAGAGAGAGAGAGAGAGGGAGAATGGGGGAGAGAGAATGGGCACGCCAGGGCCTCCAGCCATTGCAAACGAACTCCAGATGCATGTGCCTCCTTGTGCATCTGGCTTACCTGGGTCCTGGGGAATCGAACCTGGGTCCTTTGACTTTGTAGGCAAGTGCCTTAACCACTAAGCCATTTCTCCAGCCCCCAATCAAATATCTTTATTTTAGACTCAGAACTGAAGGCTGAAGCCAGAGCCTCATGCATGCTAGGGAAGTGTTCTATTACGGAGCTGCACCTTCAGGCTCATAGTAACTGATGTGATGGTGAAAACATATCTTCTGGAGCCATTCTTGTCTGCACCTATATCCACACAGATAGGCTGAGATGAACACAAAAACAATACACCACACCTATATCTTAAATACAACAGTAGTTGGGTTTGCATACAGCTAACAACAGACGTCAGTAATAGAAGAGCATAAGAAAATAGGTGAAAAAATCCAGGGATGGTGGTGCACGCCTTTAATCCCAGCACATGGGAGGCAGAGGTAGGAGGATCTCCAGGAGTTTGAGGCCACCCTGAGACTGCATAGTGAATTCCAGGTCAGCTGGGCTAAAGTGAGACCCTGTCTCAAAAAACCAACCAAACAAACAAAAATAGGTGAAAAGAATGACTAGTGATAGGAAGTTTTTTTTTTTTTTCCTTAAAAAGAGCGTGTATAAGAGACCAAAAAGTAAATAATGGACTCTGTAAAGAATGAGGGGCTGGAGAGATATCTTAGAGGTTAAGGCACTTGCCTGTGAAGCCTAAGGACCTAGGTTCAATTCTCTAGGACCCATGTAAGCCATATGCACAAAATGGCATGTGCATCTAGTTTGTTTACAGTGGCTGGAGGCCCTGGCACACCCATTCTCTTTCTTTCTGCCTCTTCTCTCTCTCTCTCAAATAAATAAATAAATAATTTTTTTTTTTTAAAAAGAATGAGGGAAATAGGAAACATTCTTCTGTAAGGCTTTGGTATTTCTGCTTCCAAGTTTCATAATTAATTAATTTACTTATTAATTTATTTTGGTTTCTGAAGTAGGGTCTCGCTGTAGCTCAGACCTGACCTGGAATTCACTCTGTAGTCTCAGGGTGGCCTGGAACTCATGGCGATCCTCCTACCTCTGCCTCCCTAGTGCTGGGATTAAAGGTGTGCGCCATCATGTTCGGCTTAGCAATTATTTTTTTCCCTCTTCTGTCATGTGGTAAACTTAAAACTATTAACAATTCTTTTTAAATAAAAATAGCTTTTTTCTCTCTCTCTCTTTTAGTTTTTCAAGGTAAGGTTTTGCTGTAGCCCAGGCTGACCTTGAATTCATTATGTAGTTTCAGGGTGGTCTTGAATTCACAGTGATCCTCTTACCTCTGCCTTCCAAGTGCTGAGATTAAAGGTGTGTGCCACTATGCCCAGCTTGGTAAAAATAGTTTTTTGGTTTTTTTTTTTTTTTGCATATAATTCATATACCATGAAGTTCATTTTTTGAGGTGAACAATTCTGTAATTTTTAGAATATTCAGAGTATAACCATTGCCCCTAGTTCTAGAACATTTTTTATCATCGTCTAGAGAAATCTCATGCCTGTTAGCAGCCATTCCCTAGTCCCATGGAAGCCTTACCTGTGTAATACTCTGCTTGTGCTTATGTGGTTTCCTGTTCTGGACACTTTCTGTCACAGAAGTTGTGTAACGTGTGGTCTTTGGTTTCCGACTTCTTTTACCTGGGCTCATCCTTGTCACGGTCACATATATGTGCATTACATTCATTTTTATTGCTGAATGATACCCCACTGTGTGCACAGATCACTCTTTAGTTATGCATTTTTTTTTTAACAAGCTTATGGTAAAAAGCATATAAGGGCTGGAGAGATGGCTTAGCAGTTAAGGTGTTTGCCTGTGAAGCCTAAGGACCCAGGTTTGATTCTCCAGTACCTACAAAAGACAGATGCTCAAGGTGTTACATGTGTCTGGAGTTGCTGTGGCTAGAGGCCCTGGGGCACCCATTCTCTCCCCCCACTCTCTCTCTACACACACACACACACACACACACACACACACACACACCTCCAATAAGCAAATAAAATATTTTAAGAAAGCATGTAAAAAGGGGCTGGGAGATGGCTCATTAGTTAAGAACACTTGCTTGCAAAGCCTGCTGTCCTGGGTTTGATTTCCCAGTACCCACATAAAGCCAGATGCGCAAAGTGAAGCATGCATCTGGAATTCCGTTGCAGTAGTAAGAGGCCCTGGTGCGCCCATTCTCTCTATCTGCTTATAAATATCAATAAATAAAAAACAAATTTTAAAGCCAGGCGTGGTGGCGCACGCCTTTATTCCCAGCACTCGGGAGGCAGAGGTAGGAGGATAGCCGTGAGTTCGAGGCCAACTGAGACTCCATAGTGAATTCCAGGTCAGCCTGGGCTAGAGTGAGACCCTACCTCGAAAAACCAAAAAAT
The DNA here is from genome assembly GCF_020740685.1 of Jaculus jaculus. Classification (NCBI taxonomy): domain Eukaryota; kingdom Metazoa; phylum Chordata; class Mammalia; order Rodentia; family Dipodidae; genus Jaculus; species Jaculus jaculus. The sequence continues at coordinate 162,800,145 of NC_059105.1, forward strand.
GCAAAATAAAATAAGCAAATAAATAAAATAAAAACAAAATCCTCCACGTGGTACACTTCTCCTATCTACAGTGACTCCTTCCACGCGCCCTTGTGCGCGGCCTTCGGGGGAGACATGGCTTTGATCTCTGTGTGCTGTGACATTGAAACTGTCATTCCTCATTTTTACAAAGACCCCTCTTGTTCTGTTTGACAGCCAAGTCCACGCATGCTGTAGTGGAGGCCTGGGACTAGGTGCTTCCCGTCGCTTGGCAACATCAGCCGATCGGTCATCTGCCCTGGACAGTTCTGGAGAGCCTGAGTCACTGCACGTGACGCCTTGGCATTCTCTTCCTTCTCGTACAAATGCTTTCAGCTTGAGTCAGCCGGTCGTAGCAAGCCCGTATTCGCTTGGTCCTCTGCATCATTATGAGAGGTCACAAGTGACAGTTGTGAAAAGCGCCACAGGCAGCTTAAGGGCAGGACTAGAGCAGCAGCTGGTGCAGTTGCATCTGAGATGTTATAAAACTGTCTAGTATTAGGGCTGAATACCCATAATCCACTGCCTTTTTTTTTTTTTTTTTTTTTTTGGAGGTAGTGTCTCACTAGCCCAGGCTGACCTGGACTTCATTCATTGTGTCGTCTGAGGTTGGCCTCGAATTCAAAGCGATCCTCCTACCTCTGCCTCCCGAGTGCTGGGAACTAAAGGCGTGAGCTATCATTCCTGGCTTAAATTCCCCTTTCGACGCATTTCATTCTATTTGTTGTGTTCCTCTAGAGAACCCCGACTAATACATCAATCTTTGGGTTATTTCTTTCATCCAGTAGATTAGTTAAAACCTTTAGCTGTCACCGCAGCTTCTTCCATAGTCACTGCAAGTCTATCAGCCTTCACGGGTCTTGTGGCCCCCCAGTCAACAGATAGGCGCATTATCAGAGTGGAGAGCATTTATTGATTCTGAGCCCATGCCCGCCTTATGGACAGCTTAATGAAAAAGCTAACTCAACCTTGAACTATAAAGGGCTTTGGGGGAATAATAAGAAATGAATATCTGAAGCTTAAAATAGGGTTTGTGTGTGAAAGTGCAAACACATTTAATTCATTGGTAATGCAACCACAATCATACTATGTTACCAGCTAACAATATAAAGCATCAAATGTGGTTCAATGGTTAAACACAGATTTTAAAACAAGGTTCAGCACCCCAAAGTAGTAGCAAATGATCTTCGCACTTAGATTTCTGGGCAGATAATGCTCATGCCAGACAGAAAGGTTAAAGCTTTTTGCTATTAAATACCAGTTGGACTGGTTATGCATTCCACACAATGTAGATTTCTTTAGGTGGTAAAGGTAATGAGGAAGTGATATTTACCACACCCACTGGTATGTACAGAGTATTTGAGTTCAGAGTATCTGAATTTTGTTGTAAGTTAAAAATCAAGAGAAATCCCAGTATCCAGGCGGCAGAGGTAGGAGGATCACTGTGAGTTTGAGGCCAACGTGTAACTATAGAGTGAGATCCAGGTCTAGCCTGGGCTAGAGTGAGACCCTACCTTCAATAAAATAAAAAGGCTGCAGAGATGGCTTAGCAGTTAAGGCACTAGCCTGCAAAGCTAAAGGACCCAGGTTCAACTCCCCAGGACCCATGTAAAACCAGATGCACAAGGGGTGCATGCTTCTGGAGTTTGTTTGCAGCAGCTGAAGGTCCTGGTGCACCCATTCTCTCTCTCTCTTTCTGCCTCAAATATAAGTAAAAATAAAATACAAAATAAATTTTAAACACAAAAAAATCAAGAGAAGGTTAAATCCTATTCACTGGTGGCAGAACAGGTGGTAATAGGAGAATGGTAAAACTACATGGTGTTACTAAGAAATATGAAAGAGGAGCTGGAGAGATAGCTTAGTGGTGAAGAAGTGGTAAGAAGCCCAAGGACCCAGGTTCTATTCTCCAGGTCCCAAGAAAGCAAGATGCACATTGTGGTGCATGTGTCTGGTGTTCGTTTGCAATGGCTGGAGGCCCTGGCACGCCCTCTCCTCTCTAATAAATAAATAAAAATTAAATAAAAAAAATATGAAAGAGATACTCCAATAATAATAATCATAATCTTTTGCTAGAAGGATAAAAAGTGCCACCATAAGTTCTTTTCCACGTTTTCTGATTGAAACTTTGTGAGCAGCTTGGAGATGTGACCGTCTTACGCCTTATGAGAAGTTGCTAAGGGTCAGTGACTAATAGTTTTTTTTTTAATCCCCTTTGGGATTTGTGAACTTGTTCTTGCTCAGGGCTTCAGGGGAGTAGGTGTGAAAGTACAGATGCTGTGGGTAGTCGTGATATGTGTGTTCTTTCTGTGTGATTATCTAGAGGTATCTGTCACTGCCATGTGGATTTCACGAAGGTTCCCTATGTATGTTTACTTAAAGCTAAGACCACATTTAAGTAGAGTCACCACTGATGCTTACTCTAAAACCATTTTTTCCTGAGGCGGCAGAGACGGAGTTGACACTGAGCTGTGAACAACGCTGGTTTTCTGAGGCGGCAGAGACGGAGTTGATGCTGACGGCTGTGAACAGCAGCGGTTGTCTGAGGCGACAGAGACGGAGTTGACACTGACGGCTGTGAACAGCAGCGGAGAGATCCGTTCTTTGTGGCTATCACATTTCATCTCTTTTTCTAATCATTTCCTGTACCTACGGAGAATGAGAAACCAATTTTCTACTTTTGATCTTAATTTATCTGGAAGGACTGCATGTTGTGGGGTTTAAATAAGTAGAGATTTGAAATACAGGAGTCCTTGTACTGAGAAAGTACACATGATTTAGACTTTGATCAGTGAAAGATACGCGTCGTAATCTCAAGGGGAACCATTACAAAACACTGGTAGGATTATCAGGACAGTGACTATTAATAGTAGGTGTGTGTCATATATATTTGTCAAAACCCGTATTTGACTAGACTCGTACTGTCTCTCTGTACAATATAATCAGAGAATCCTGATGTAAGTTATAGACGTCAGCTAATGTATTAGTATTGCTTTATCGATTGAAACGAACATATCACTAATGCAAAATGTTAGTAATAGTGGAAGTTAGGGGTAGGTCTGGGGGAAAGGTAAGTAGGCCGATAGAACTCATTATACTTTCTGTTCATTTTCTACTAGTCTACAAAGAGTCCTAAGAAGTCCATTAGTTTAAAAAAATGCCGCTGAGAAACCAAAAAATATAAAAGAATGTCGCGGTGAAGCTAATGCAGGGGAAATGCAGTGGCCAAGGGATAGAGCGAGAGAAACAGACCAAGTGGTGCAGGCAGCACATAGAAAATGAGATCTAGGGCTGGAGAGATGGCTTAGCGGTTAAGCGCTTGCCTGTGAAGCCTAAGGACCCCGGTTCGAGGCTCGGTTCCCCAGGTCCCACGTTAGCCAGATGCACAAGGGGGCGCACGCATCTGGAGTTCGTTTGCAGTGGCTGGAAGCCCTGGTGTGCCCATTCTCTCTCTCTCCCTCTATCTGTCTTTCTCTCTGTCACTCTCAAAATAAATAAATAAATGAACAAAATATTAAAAAAAAAAGAAGATGAGATCTAAACCCAACTCCTCTTTCATTACAGCTGAAGGAGTCACAAACTTGTATTTGAATAATGCCAATCAAAAGCAAAACTCAGTCAAATCTTGTTTATAGAAAATGCAGCTAAGGACTAAGAAGGTTTCAAAATAATGTAGATGGTAAAGGCACATCATTTAGATACTAACTAAAATAAACTTGATACAGTTAGAATAATGTCGCACAAAGTATCCCAGTTCACGGTATGCTTCTTAGGATGAGAAGTTCAACTTACCAGAGAGGTGTAAGAGTCCTAAATTCACACCTCACGGCATCACTGGAGTCACATGTGCACAGAGACACTAGAGGCGACAGCCAATTTCAGGAACATGTTGGAAGTCTTGAAGGTCTTGTGCAATAAATTTGCTTCAGTGTGTAGATTTAGGCCCCTTCTCGGTGATGTCAAAAGAAATAGTTTTCCAACTCCAAATAATTCATTAATAATAATTAATCATGTGCTGTGTTATCAAGCAAGTCAGCACATTTAAAAGATTTGACTTCAACCCGGGCGTGGTGGCGCACACCTTTAATCCCAGCACTTGGGAGGCAGAGGCAGGAGGATTGCTGTGAGTTCGAGGCCAGCCTGAGACTCCATAGTGAATTCCAGGTCAGCCTGGGCTAGAGTGAGACCCTACCTCCAAAAAAAGAAAAAAAAAAAAAGATTTGACTTCATCCCCCATATCCATTAGCAACATGTAGCTGGTTTAGAAGCCAAGAGACAACTACAAAACCCAATGACTAACACTTTATAAAAATAACCTAATGTCTAAAAAACCATGAGCTGAAGAAATCATAAGAAAAATTAGAAGCTATTCTGAACTAAATAAAAAACACCATGCATTTAAATTTATGTGATAAAGCTTTAAATGCATGTAGCTTTTTTTTGTTGTTTTGCTTGCTTGTTTTTTGAGGTATGGTCTCTCTCTATCTAAGGCTGATCTGGAATTCACTCTACAGTCCCAGGCTGGCCTCTGATTCATGATTTTCCTATCTCTGCTTCTCAAGTCCTGGGATTAAAGGTATGCACCCCCAACATGCTGATCAAATGCACCTATTTTTTTTTTTTTACAAAAGGATATTATGCTGATTTTATATACAGGGAGAGACACTTAAATGCAAATAACATCTGTCTATTACAGACAATCTACAACCCCTATTTTCTAAACAAACCAAAGCAAGGTGATCACGACTACCTGAAGGTTCTGGAGACTAAACAAAGACAAGCAAGCGACACATGGAATTAGTTCTTACTGTTTTTTTTTTTTTTTAACTTTGAACTAATGGCAGCCACAGAGCTAGCCAGAGTAGCGAAGGAATGCCTAAAATAGTTTGGAATTTCTGTCTTACTGGATGGAATAATCTGAGACATAGGCTCATCAGATATGACCAGATGCTGAAGGGTAAGGGAAATCATCTGAGAGAGGGTTCCTTAATCGTGTATATGAACCCTGTGCAAACCTCAGTGTGACCCTTGAAACATGTGCTCACAGAACAGCTTCGAAGTAGAACAGCAAACATTTGAGGAACTGACCTGAGATTCGACCTAGCAACCACGGACTGCCAGACAAAGCTGGTCGTTGAGTCTAGCAATGTTAACAGCAAGCTAGACAAAACTGCCGGCGTTGATCAGAGGAGCACAGCAACACTCAGTCTATATACTGTCTAAAATGATCTAACTTACAGAAAACCTAGCAAATGCAGCCCGCTCTCAATGGAAAGAGATGGTCCTAGTGTTCAGATCATGAGACAGGGCCTTCGAAGCACTTAGGATAATTTTGCTTTGTAAAGTAAGGGAGAGGACATGCAAGAACAAAAGAATATAAATATGAGATGAGAAACAGAAAATATAGAAAATGACCAAATGGAAATTTTACCACTGAAAAATAATTTTTTAAAAAAATCACTAAAGGTGCTGGAGAGATAGCTCAGCAGTTAAGGCACTTGCCTGCCAAGCTTAAGGACCCAGGTTTGATTTACCAGTACCCATGTAAAGTCAAATGCACATAGTAGCGCATGCATCTGGAGTTTGTTTGCAGTGACTGGAGGTCCTGGAGTGCACATTTTCTCTTTCTCTCTCTCTCATAAATAATAAATAAACACAATCTTTTTTTAAAAAAAATCACTGAAGGGATGGAGAAATGGATTAGAGGTTAAGATGCTTGCCTGCAAAGCCAAAGGACCTAGGTTTGATTCCCCAGAACCAACATAAGCCAGATACACAAAATGGCACATGTGCCTGGAGTTTGTTTGCAGCGGCTGAAGGCCCTGGTGTGCCCATTCTCTCTCTCCCTCCCTCTCCTTCTCTGCCTCTTTCTGTCTCCCTCAAATAAATTAAAAATAAATAAATAAAACTCACTGAGCAAGCCAAATAGCAGAGTGTAATGACAGAGGAGTGGGGATACTTAAAATAGAGGTAATTATTTTGTCTAAAGAAAATCTTGTAAACAAAACATAAAAATACCTTCAAATATCTGTAGGAGAACATAAGATGGCCTAACATGAAAATCGTGTGAATTTTAGAAAGAGAGAAAGTGACGGAACAGGGCAGGGAAATAGCTGAAAAAATTTATTGCAGGAAATTTCCAAAATTTGGTGAAAGAGATGAGTGCATATATTCAAGACTCTTAGTTAATCCTCCCATCAAAGTAAATTCCAACAAATATTGTGATAATCTCCCTGGAAACTAAAGATCAAAAAGATGATGAAGGTAGAAAAAGAAACCAGCACATTATGTTCAGGAAAACATAAATTTGACTTTTTAGAAATGACAGAGGTCAGATAGGGAAAATGCAGTTTTAAAGAGTTGGAGGGGTAAAAATGAATTCTATGTACAGTGAAAATATCCTACTATAACTAAAGTAATATAAACCTTCAGATGAAGGAAAGCTGAATGGTCATTGCTAGTAATATTACAGAACTCTCTCTAAGTAAAAGAAGGATTTCAGGATGGAGAGATGGCTTAGTGGTAAAGGTGATTGCCTGCGAAGCCTGTGTTTGACTCTCCAGATTCCACATAAGCCAGACACACAAGGTGATGCAAGCTCCAGGTTGCATATGCATACAAGGTGGCACATGTGTCTGGAGCTCGATTTCAGTGGCTTGAGGCCCTGGCATGCCAATTTTTTCACTCTTTCATTAAAAAAAGAAGAATTTCAAGATGGAGGAAAATGACAGTGAGAACTGTGGAAGGTCAGTAAATGAATGGAGAGCAATGAAAATGCAAAGTTTCTAGATAAAGGTTGAAAATCCTACTTTTTCCTCAAGCATTTTAAAATGTGATTATTTAAAACCGAAATCATATCATTGCCTTGTTAGCATTTTCCTATATGCAGAGAATGATGCATACAACAACTTTAACATAAGAGGATGGTTGAAGGGAATAAAAAAAAGTTCAACTAAAAAGCAGATAGGGTCCAGCATGGTGGTTCATACCTGGATGGGAGATGAGGCAGGAGGATTAGAAGTTTGAGGCCAGCCTAGGCAATTTAGCAAGATCTTGTCTCAAAATAAAATAAAAATATACTGGAGCTATAGGTAAGTGATAAGAGTGTTTACTTGCCTACATTCACGAGGCCCTGAGCCTCAAAGTATTGTGTTCAGACCCACTTCCTGTTTGCCTTCTAATTGCTGATCATGAACATAATGTGACTGGCTCTACTTCCTGATCGGCATGTGGTGGTCTGGCTTCCCACTCTTGCCACCATGCCGACCCTGCTGTGATGGAATGCAGCCCCCTGGAACTGCAAGTGGATTCAACTTTTCCTTCCTTAAGCTGCTTCTGGTCAGGGATTTGTTCATAGTAATGAGAAAGTAACTAATACACAAAGACGGTCAGAATAAATCACAACATTAGACCCAATGATGTGCTTGTCCAAAAAGTACATCATGGGCTGGAGAGATGGCTTAGCGGTTAAGCGCTTGCCTGTGAAGCCTAAGGACCCCGGTTCGAGGCTCGGTTCCCCAGGTCCCACGTTAGCCAGATGCACAAGGGGGCGCACGCGTCTGGAGTTCGTTTGCAGTGCCCGGAGGCCCTGGTGTGCCCACTATCTTCTCTCTCTCTCTCTCTCCCTGTCTCTAATAAATAAATACAATTTTTTTAATGTACATCATTTGGCTGGAGGGATTGCTCAGTGGTTACAGGCACTTGCTCACAAAGCTCACTATCCAGGTTCCATCCCGCAGCAACTATGCAAAGCCAGGTGCACAAAGTGGCACATTTGGCTAGAATTTACTTATGGCACAGGAGGCCCTGACATGCCCATGTTTTTCTTGTCTGCCTCTTTCTCTCTGTCATAAATAAATAAATAAGTAAGTAAATTTAAAAACACTTAAAAAAAAAAAAAGCCGTAGCTCAGGCTGGCCAGGAACTCTTCACGTTCCCACCTCCTCCTCTTTAGCAATTCCCTACTGGTGTCTCGTTGAGGCACCACAACAAGCAAAGCACAGAATTTAAAGGTGAAGCACAAACAGGTTGAAATAGACACATGGGAAGAGATTTGTGTAGCAGTCAGCTTCATGTCGGTAGGATGCACTTCCAAACCAGGCACAAGTTACGAGACACCAGGAGGGAGGTACTTATTGGAGCTTACAGATGCAGCAGACGTTCCATGATGGCAGAAGCAGCTGGCCCCCTTTCACAGATTCATGGAGAGAGAGAGAGAGAGAGAGAGAGAGAGAGAGAGAGAGAGAGAGAGAGAGAGAGAGGGAGGGAGAGAGAGAGAGAGAGAGAGAGACACCATCAGCAAAAGCAAGCACACTTCAGGCACTCTGGGGAGAACTTAGGTACTTTGCATACCTTTAGGCTGGAATTCCAGGTCCGTCCCCATAGCTTAGGTCTGCACTCTCGGATCAGCTCACAGTGACACCAAGTTACAATCTTTCTTAAAACTCCTGCATCTAATGGGGGACATCCATTGCAACCAGGACATTCTGCACCTGGCCCCAAATCAATTTATAACTACCTCGTATTGCGTTTTGCATTTAGTCCAAATTCAGAGATCCCCATAGTCTTTACCACCTTAAGATAGCTCCAAAATCCCAAATCTCATCTGAGATTTACGATTGCTTCTTAGCTGCAAGTCATGTAAAAATCAAAAACAAGCTATCTACTTTCAACATATAAAAGCACAAAGTAAACATTTCCAACTGCTATAAAGCATAACAAGGAGAGACTGGAAAAATGCAAGCTCCAAAACCATCGAGCAGGGCTGGAGAGATGGCTTAGCGGTTAAGTGCTTGCCTGTGAAGCCTAAGGACCCCGGTTCGAGGCTTGGTTCCCCTGGTCCCACGTTAGCCAGATGCACAAGGGGGCGCACGCATCTGGAGTTCATTTGCAGAGGCTGGAAGCCCTGGTGCGCCCATTCCCTCTCTCTCCCTCTATCTGTCTTTCTCTCTGTGTCTGTCGCTCTCAAATAAATTAAAAAAAAAATTAAAAAAAAAAAAACATCGAGCAGACATCAGACATCTGCAGTTCAAGTTCGATATCGTAAACAGTGACTGACGGTCTCAGGATTTTTCAATTCTGTCCCTCCCGCTGAGCTGAACCACCAGGGAAAACTTTCATCCTGAGCCAATAGCACTCCATGGCCCCTGCACAGTACTGATATATCTAAACATCTCTGGGTCTCCACTGCAAACCACAGTCCATCTTCCAGTGGCTTTGCCAGCCTATGGGTCATCTCACCCTGCCTCATGCTGCTTCTCAGCAGTGGCTCCTGGAACCATGTGCGCACTTCATGACCCGCTCCACACATTTTTCATGCTTTCCAAACCAATACCAGGTGTTCAAGACATAACCATGTTCTTAATCGAGGGATGAAATAAATCATAACCTTGAAGGTCAGGGTCCTTCTCCAGTCAACTTCTTTGAAGAGAGTTTGCATGTCTATCATAGTCTTTCCTCAGGCATCCTTTCCATTGTTTCAATGTAAAGTATTTGGGCCATCTTCCTTCCAAATGCTAACGTATTTGACCATAGCAGCTTCAGCAACCGGTTTCTGTCTTGGTAATTTTAAAAGTGAGTTTTTCCAACTTTAGAGCTTAATATTTTCAGGTGGGTATCTTTAGCCAAGCACATCAGTTAATTACAAGTTTAACCTCGATCAAACTCTCTGGGCCTGGGCATCAGAACACAGCTAACCTTTACGCCAGTAGCCCAGTTCTATTAAGTTCTCTGCAGTCTTTCCTTCCCCATAGAAAGTTCATAAGCAAAGCTTCCAAATGCAATTCTCTCTGCACTTAGTATTTTTAAACTCTCACAAGAATGGCCCATACAACTTGGTTTACTACTCTGGAAGGCATCTTCAATTGCAAGTACCAAGTCCATGCCAATTCCCATAAACCAAAAGTTCCAAAAGAGCAAAATCCACATAGTTAGATATATCTCATCAACTCTAAGCCAGTTCTGGTAACAATTACATAGCAGTCAGCTTTATCTTACTGGGATGAAGTTCTAAACCAGGCACAAGCTATGGGAGGAATGGTGTTTATTTGAAGCTTACAGATCCAGGGGAAGTCCCATAATTTTGGCAGAAGAAGCTGGCCTGCCTTCAAGATCCACACCATCACCATCACCAGCACAAGCGAACACACTTCAGGAACCCTGGGCAGAACTCAGGCACTTTGCCTGTCTTTAGACTGGAATCCCAGGTCTGCCTTCACACCTTAGGGCTGGACCCTGGGATCTGCCCACAGCACCAAGTTATAAGCTTTAATAAAACTCTTAAATCTTTTGGGGGGACATTCATTCAAACTACCACAATATGCAAAGTAAAATATTGGCTGTGAATGAATGGTGGGCCAACTGTCTCCATATGAGAGGGAAAAGGCTTATAGACAAATAATGGAACCAAAGATAATGAAGGACTTGGAATAATGGAATGGTCTGAGATTGGGGAGAAAACTGCTTGTTAGTGTGTATCATAATGGAGCCTTAGACTACATGAAAGGAAAAATAATAGAAGGAAGAAATTCATGGGAGAATGGCCAGTTCCATAATTACCATAGAAGATTTAAGTACCAATTTTTAGCTTTCAATAGAACTACACAAATAAACAAGAAATAGGTTTGAACAACATTATCAATCTCCTTGATCTAAGTGAAATTGACAGGTCAGAACATCCATAACAGCAGGGTAGACATCCTCTGCAACTCTATAAAATATATTAGCCAACATGGACTCTATGCAAGGCTATTAAAAAATATCAATAAACTTAAAAAGATTTATGGTACACAGAGCAAAATAAAATTAAACTGGGAATCAATAACAGGAATACATCTAGAAAACAACCAAGTATTTGGAAATAAAACAATACATGCCCACATAAATAATTGGTCAGAAGAAATCTACAGAGGAATAAAATCTATTCTAAATTGACTAGTAATGAACATATAAAACATCAAAACTTGTGGGGGTGCTATTGAAGCAGTAACTAGAGGGAAAATATTCTTAAATATTTGTATTGGCAAGGAAGAAACTTCTAAAATCACTCAAGGGCTGGAGACATGGCTTAGTGGTTAAGGTGCTTGCCTGCAAAGCCAAAGGACCCAGGTTTGAATCTCCAGGACCCATGTAAGCCAGATGTACAAGGTGGCGTATGTGTCTGGAATTTGTTTGCAGTGGCTAGAGGCCCTGACACACCCATTCTCTCTCTCTACCTGTCTTTTTCTCTCTCTATATATCTCTCAAATAAATAATAAATAATAAAAAATTTAAATCATTTAAATCTAAAATCCTAAAATTATTGTAAGCTCAAATTAGGGAGGAGAAAATAAAGCAAAAATGTAATAAAATTTTAAAAAGTTTTAGAACAGATAAGTCAACAAAGCCAAAAGCTACTTATAGGAAAAGGTTAACAAAATTAGTGAGCCTTCAAGCAATATTGATTAGAGGAACACAGCTTGTTATGGGCTCATTTTCTTGTATTCTACCTTAAAAACTAACAAAATGTACTTGAAAGTCTACCATATATGTATACATTTGACACTTTCATACGTGGATACAATATACAATCATTTTGATTTCACTTATCCCCAATTACCCTCTCTCTTCACTTCCCCTCCAACTAATTCATTCTTTCTATGGAATCTCCACCCTAATTTCATATATATATACACATATATATATGAAATATATATGACTGAACTTTTTATCCATGACCATGCAAGCAACTGGAATTTAATTCAGTGGTTAAAATATATATATATAAATATAAATATATATATATATTTAAATATATATATATATTTTTTTTCCCTAATTTCATATATAACTGGAATTAAATTCTAGTTGCTTGCATGGTCATGGATAAAAAGTTAGTTACTAGAGAATGAACCCAAGACAGCCTGGGGTAGAGAGAAAGAGAGACCGTGTCTCAAAACAACAAGAATCATACTTTATCAGCAGTAAAAATGCATGGCATTTGGGTGGGAGGGATGGTTTAGTGGTTAAGACATTTGCCTGCAAAGCCAAAGGACCCAGGTTCTATTCCACATGCATCTGTAGTTCGTTTGCAGTGGCTGGAGGCCCTGCCTTGCCCATTCTCTCTCTCTCTCTCCCTATTTCTCTGTTAAATAAATAAATAAATAAAAATAAAATATTTTTAAAAATGCATGGCATTTGAGAATGTCATGAAAAATCAAAGGAAGTCAAAACTTCTACTTAATAATAACAAAACAACTCTGATGAGTAATCACCATCGTCAGCTTGACTGGCTCAAGTGACACATAGGTACAATTGTAGGGAAAAGTATACCTCTGGGTGTGTCTGTGATGGTGTTTCTGCGGATGATTAAGGGTTTTGCTCTAGTGAATGAATTAACCACTTGATGGCTCCACCTGTTGTCATTACTGTGGTGAAAGATAGGAAGTATGGTCAAGTTAGAGGAGACAGGAAACTGGGAAGGTGTGTCACCAAGGGCCATGTCTTGCCCTGCCTGCTTCCTGAACCCTGTCTCTATTTCTTTTTGTTTTTTAAGTTTTTTTTTGTTTTTTAAATTTTTATTTATTTATTTGAAAGTGACACAGAGAGAGAGAGAGGCAGAGAGAGAGAGAGAGAGAGAGAGAGAATGGGTGCGCCAGGGCCTCCAGCCTCTTCAAACGAACTCCAGATGCGTGCGCCCCCTTGTGCATCTGGCTAACGTGGGTCCTGGAGAATCGAGCCTTGAACCGGGGTCCTTAGGCTTCACAGGCAAGCGCTTAACTGCTAAGCCATCTCTCCAGCTCCTGTCTCTATTTCTTATCTGCCAAGAAGTAAAATCCAGCTGTCACCCCATGTCCTGCTGCTAGTGTGTTCTGCCCAAGCATGGAGGGGCTGAAACTTCAAGTCAAAATAAATCTCTCCTTCCTTAAGTTATCCTTGGGCATTTTGTCACAGCGATGAGAAAGTAGTCAAAACAAACCTAATTAAACACAGAGATATTCACCCAACAAGTCACAAAGATGATATGCAAATGATGGACAAATACATGAAAAATGTTCAAAATTTCTTTATTGTGTCCTTCCTTCCTTCCTCCCTCTCTCTCTCCCTCCTTCTCTTCCCTTCCCTTCCCTCCTTCTTTTCTTTCTTTTTAAAATTTATCTGCCAGCAGAGATAGATAGAGAGGAAAGGAAGGTGTGGCAGGAGACTGGAAACAGAGAGACCACAGGATGCTGAGCCAGCTGTAACGCACCAGGCCCTATGTCCCAGTGACACACCTCTTCCAGCAAGGATCCTTCTCCTTAAGATTCCATAACCTTCCAGAATAACACTACGAGCTAGGGATCAGGTATTCAACACACGAACTCATGGGAGATGTTTTATATTCAAACCACACACTCTACCCCTGACCTAGGTTCTATGACTGGACTAGCTCATGGTGCAAAATGCATTCAGTCAACTTTTAAAAGTCCCCACAGCCTATCCATCCTGACATTGCTCAAAAGTCCAAAGTCACCTCTGAGACTCAAAGGCAGTCTCTTAATTGTGAGCCCTGTAAAATAAAAACACACGTTAAGCCGGGTGTGGTGGCACACGCCTTTAATCCCAGCACTCAGGAAGCAGAAATTGTGTTTGAGGCCACACTGAGACTACATAGTAAATTCCAGATCAGCCTGAGCGAGAGCGAGAACCCTACTTCAACCACCTCCCCCACAAAAAAAAAAAAAAAAGCAAACACACACACACATTGCATACTTCTAGTATATAATGGCAGAGATTAGTGTGGCCATTCTGAAAAGGAATAATGAGGGCATATCAAGGAAAGATTGTACCAAAGCAAGACTAAAACCCAGCTGGGCAAACACCAAATCCTGTAGCTCCATGTAGCATTGGTAATTAATTGCCTAGGCTCCACAAGGCTTTGGTAGCTGCGCTGCCTGTAGGCTCTCCCCTGGGGAGGGTCCCTAAGCCTTCAGCTTTCCTTGGCAGACATCCAATGGTTTTGACCTCTCCAACCTTCTGGTGTGGGGGGGGTCTCCTTTGCTATTTCCTGTTCACCTTCACAGTTTCACACATTGGCCTCTGGGCAGCGACTCTGGTCCTGATTCACATCGCTCAGCCTCAGCAGCTCTCTGAAACCACGGTGCAATACTTCCATGGCACTCTGCAGCTTGAAGTTGTTTTCTTTTTTTCGAGGTGGGGGTCTCACTCTAGCTCAGGCTAATAACCTGGAATTCACTATGGAGTCTCAGGGTGGCCTCGAACTCACGGCGATCCTCCTACCTCTGCCTCCCGAGTGCTGGGATTAAAGGCCTGCGCCACCACATCTTGTAGTTTTTAAAAATTATTTTTATTTATTTATTTGAGAGAGAGAGAAGAGAGAGAGAAAGAAAAAAAGAATGGATGTGCCAAGGTCTCCAGCTGTTGCAAACAAACTCCAGACACATGCACCACCTTGTGCATCTGGCTTATGAGGGTCCTGGGGAATTGAACTGGGTCCTTTGGCTTTGCAGGCAAGTGCCTTAACCACTAAGCCATTTCTGCATCCCCATCCTGCAGTTTTCATGCCTCTAAAACTAGTAACATGTGGGCGAGGCTGCCAAGTTCTGCTGCCAGCTTGGGATAAAGCCCTGGGCCACAGTTGTAGTTGCCCTTGTTTGCTGACCTTGGAAAGCAGGGAGCACCTGTATTCTGTCTTCAGGTCTTCTTCTTTCAAGATAGTTTATATTTTTACTATCTTGAGCCTCCAGTGGGTTGAGTCACCCGGACTTATTTCTTTCTTTTTTATTTTATTTTTGTGTATTATTTATTTATTTATTTGAGAGCGACAGACAGAGAGAGAAAGAGGCAGATAGAGAGAGAGAATGGGCGTGCCAGGGCTTCCAGCCACTGCAAACAAACTCCAGACGCGTGCGTCCCCTTGTGCATCTGGCTAACGTGGGACCTGGGGAACCGAGCCTCGAACCCAGGTCCTTAGGCTTCACAGGCAAGCGCCTAACTGCTAAGCCTTCTCTCCAGCCCCAGGACTTCTTTCTTATCATCAGTGCAGAGCAGTAGGTTTTCCTTCACTGATGGTCACATCCTTAACAATTGCAGCTGAAGTGGCTAAAGTCTCGGGCCTGGGACTTTAAAACTTGCTTCCCTTTCTTTCCCTGTCAAACTTCACATATTTCTTCTCTTTTTGCTTTGCATTTTTCTGTCTTTAATTGTATATCTGAATAGGAGCAGCTAAAAGCATCCAGGGCGCAGACTCAGCACCACTCTGCCTTGAGACATGCATTAATCCATTGCCTTTTTATTTTATTTTATTCTTTGAAGTATGGTCTCGCTCTAGTCCACGCTGACCTGGAATTCACTATGTAGTCTCAGGGTGGCCTCCAAATAACTAATGGGGCTCTTCCCACCTCTCTTTCCTGAGTGCTGGGGTGAAAGGTGTGCGCCACCACACTTGGCTAGTCCATTCCTTTCACACTCAGCTTCATTCAAGTGCTGAGCACACGGATGGAAGGCAGCCAGTTTCTTTTCCAGAATATCACACTAACTGCCTGCAGCCCAGGTCCTGATAGACTTCCTTGTTCCTCTCTGAGACACCCCCCCCCCCCAACTGCCCGTGTTTCTACCTTCTAGTTCTCCAAACTCGCATCAGAATGACCGTTTATCTCTGTGTGCAGGCTTACAAGGTTCCTCTGGCCAAAAGCTGAAAATCTTACACAATCCTCCCACAAACTCATTCCAATCACCTACAAACCCTGTCGTCGGTTGTACTGCAGCATGACTCCACTTCTGTGACCGACGTTTCTGAATCACCAGTCGCGTTCTCATTTCTGGGACAAAATGCCCAAGCAGAAGTGGTTTTAGAGAAGAAAATGGTTGAATTCAGCTTATAGTTCCAGAGCCCATCCGGGTGGGAAGTGAGCATGGTCACACCCAGTGCAGTAAGCAGAGGAAAAGGACGGGATGTGGAGACAGAGATGTCACCTCAAGGCCCGAGCCCAGTGATACATGTTCTCCTAAGTTCTACAACCTTCTGGAGTCGCCCCATCTGCGGACGATTGAATATTCAAGCACACGAGCCTGGGCGGGAGGGATGCGGTTTACATTCAAACCACCTCAGTAACTCTCCTTTGAATGAACACTTCCCTGTTCTTCTCTACAAAAGATCTTAAAGCAGAAACTTGACAGCTTCAGACGTGTTTCCCAGATTTCACGTGCTGAACATCGTCATCAACACAACAGTGTTGGTAAACCTCATGGGAGGACTCGAGTGGATTAAGCCTGCTGGGCATGGTGGCGCACGCCTTTAATCCCAGAACTCGGGAGGCCGAGGTGGGAGGATCGCCGTGAGTTCGAGGCCACACTGAGTACATAGAGTGAATTCCAAGACAGCCTGGGCTAGAGTGAGACCCTACCTTGAAAAAAAAAAAAAAAAAAAAAGAGTGGATTAAATTGGTTCACACTTCTTGCCATGTGAGCAAAAGTGTTTCTCCAGGACAGGCAGGATTCAAGGCACTTTGGGAAGCAGAGTTCAAGCCATCAAACCTACTTGCACCTTGACCTTGGACTTTTCAGCTTCTAGAATTGGGAAAGAGGAATTTCTGTTCATTATAAATCACCTATTCTGTTATAATAGTACAAACGACCAAGACAAAACTGCTTCTAAGTAAATCAAGTGAATTCAAGAATACTAACCCAAGAATATTTACAATGTGAAAACAGGGATGGAGATGGGTTAGTAGTTAATATATTTTTTTTAATTTTAGAAAGAGAGAGAGAGAGAGAGAGAGAGAGAGAGAGAGAGAGAGAGAGAGAATGAGAATGAGAATGGCATGCCAGGACCTTAGACACTAAAATCAAACTACAGATGCTTGCACCATCCAGTGGGCTTGTGCAATCATGCTCTTGCCTCACCTTTGTGCATCTGGCTAATGTGGGATCTGAAGAGTAGAACATGGGACCTTAGGCTTCCCAGGCAAGTGCCTTAACCGCTAAACCATCTCTCCAGCTCAGGGTCAGCATTTAAAAGTGCTTGCTTGCAAGCCTTCCAACTTGAATGTGATAGCCCAGTACCCATGTAAAACAAGGTCCCAAGTGGTCCACACATCTGTGATCTTGTTGCACCTATGACAGTTAGAGGCAGAGCCAGGTTGAATCGGGAAGCTCACAGGCCAGTAAGATGGTGCACAAGAAGCTGCGGAAACAAGGGGTGTCCTATCTCATTAAGAAGGCAGAAAGAGGGCTGGAGAGATGGCTTAGCGGTTAAGTGCTTGCCTGTGAAGCCTAAGGACCCTGGTTCGAGGCTCGGTTCCCCAGGTCCCACGTTAGCCAGATGCACTAGGGGGCGCATGAGTCTGGAGTTCGTTTGCAGAGGCTGGAGGCCCTGGTACGCCCATTCTCTCTCTCTCTCTCTCTCTCTCTGCCTCTTTCTCTCTCTGTCACTCTCAAATAAATAAAATAAACAAAAAAAATTAAAAAGAAAAGAAGGCAGAAGGAGCGGACAAACACTCTGAAGTTGTTCTTTAAAAAAATTATTTATTTATTTGACAGAGAAAGGCACCAGGGCCTCCAGCCACTGCAGACGAATTCCAGACACGTGCGCCCCCTTGTGCATCAGGCTAATGTGGGTCCTGGGGAATTGAACCTGGGTCCTTTGGCTTTGCAGGCAAACACTTTAACCACTAAGCCATCCCTCCAGCTCTGAAGTTGTTCTTTAACCTCATATGTGTGTATGCTCTCCACATGCACACACACACACACACACACACACACAATTTTAAAGAAAATTATGACAACATTGTCATATCACCAAGATGAAACAATATCCTGCATCAAAGATCGCCAGGGAGATTTCCAGTAGTGGCATCAGCAAACTGGCAGAATATGTGTTCATATTTCCCCAGTCCAGCAAGACTGCTCTTGTCCATAGTAAAGATCACTGTGTGGCAGTCCTGATATTAAGTTCTATTCCATCTCAGCCACAGAGCAGGCCAGTAGACAAGCCCAGGAAGTTACCAATCAACTACATCTAGCAGAAAAAGAATGCCAGTCACTGAAGACAAGATTGAGACAACACTATCTTCAAACATGAAGTAAGAAAATAATATGACTTCAACTTTCCAGAACTCTGGGATATTATCAACCTGGAAATCCGTTGAGTGAAAGTTGCTGATATAAAAACTGCCCCACGGAAAACCTGTTCAAACCAAATTTTGGCAAAAATTTCCCCAGTCAATGAAAAGATATGAACATTCGAACATAGGAAGCATCTCAATTCAAAATAGGACCAGAAAACAGTCTGTCCACATGACATAGTACTTAAAATTTAAGGCTCAAGAACAAAGCAAGTATTGAAAATTGCAAGAGAAAGATACCAACTTACTTATAAAAGCAAACTCTTCAGAATTATATCAGATCTCCCAACAGAAATCCTAAAAGCCAGGCAAGCACAGAATGATATATTTCAACCCCTGAGTGATAACTGTGGGAAGTGTGGACTTGACAATTCAATAAACAATGTTGACAGCTTGAAACAGGAGGAAAAAAAAAAACAAACCCAAGATTAATATGGGCAGAATAAACTCTAGAGATAAGAACCACATCTTGCAGAATATTACAAAGGACGAACACCTCTCTAGCCAGAAGAAAAGGGAGTAATAAGGGTTCAAAGTGCGAAGGGTTAACCCAAAGGTATCAGGGATGGCAATAGAAAAGAACAATGGGGGCTGGAGAGATGGCTTAGCGGTTAAGCGCTTGCCTGTGAAGCCTAAGGATCCTGGTTCGAGGCTCAGTTTCCCAGGACCCACATAAGCCAGATGCACAAGGGGGCGCACGCATCTTGAGTTCGTTAGCAGCAGCTGGAGGCCCTGGCGCACCCATTCTGTATCTGTCTGCCTCCTTGCCTCTCTGTCTGTTGCTCTCAAATAAATAAATAAAAATAAACAAACAAACAGACAAAAAAAGAAGCCAGGGAGAAGTTTTCTCAGTTGGCCGGTGGGCAATTTGTATGAGTTCAAAGAGCACAGTTCAGAAGGGGATGCAAGTAAAGGACAGATGACAGAAGACGTGTGGAAGGGCAGGAGAGATGGCTTAGCGGTTAAGCACTTGCCTGTGAAGCCTAAGGACCCCGGTTCAAGGCTTGGTTCCCTAGGTCCCACGTTAGCCAGATGCACAAGGGGGCGCATGCGCCTGGAGTTCGTTTGCAGAGGCTGGAAGCCCTGGCGCGCCCATTCTCTCTCTCTCCCTCTACCTGTCTTTCTCTCTGTGTCTGTCGCTCTCAAATAAATAAATTAAAAATTAAAAAAAAAAAAAAGAAGACGTGTGGAAGAGTAAGACATGTTTAGCATCTTCTGAACAATTTGTTTAGGTGACTTGTTTCAGGCACTGGAAAACTTGCGTCTTCTCAAGCTGTTTGTGACCTTGTTCTGTGAACACTGAACATCAAGGCTATAAGGATCATGGTTATCTGTTCTGCCGCTGTCTCCTTGGAGCTTGGCCCAGTGTGTGGCACATACTATGAACATAAAACCCACTGCTAAGTAACTGAGTAAACTGTTTTTGTTGTTAACCTGTGCTCCCTTACTCAATTATCTAATTCATCTAGCAACCAGTCATGCATGTGTTTGGATGGGCTGTCAGGGACATCTGTAAGGACTGGAAGCTACTGAGTCAGACAGTGTGGGTTTGTGTCTTGGACAGGTATGCCCATGCTGGGTGACCTTGGCCGTGTTACTTCTTCTGTACTCAAGCTGGTCTGGGAAGTAGGGAAATAACACCCACTTGGGTGTGTGATAATGGCAGAGGAGAAACATGGGCTGGGCTCATGAAATTCTGGGAGGACATCATGTCAGGGGATCGGGAAAAGTATCAAGAGCTAGAGGCCAAGATTATATCATATGTGTGGGGCAGAGGGTCCAGATTAAAAAAAAAATTTTTTTTGTTACTTTTATTTATTTATTTGAGAGTGACAGACAGAGAAAGAGGGAGATTGAGAGAGAGAGAGAGAGAGAGAGAGGGAAAGAGAGAGAGAGAGAGAGACAGAGAGAAAATTTTCACAAACAAACGCCAAGTAAGTAGTGGGGGCAGTTTCAAGTTGCCCAAAATCTATGTAAATTTCCAGTGATGGGGTCTGGGACTGAAAAATAAAGAAATAATGATGGATAAATTCCATAAAAGAACTGTAAGCTTTTAATGCCAAGAAATTCAAAGCACCACAGCACAAGAACCTTGAGTAAAACTGCAATTCTACTTTATACAGGAGTGTAAACTTTGGGGAACTTGTTGGAAGAATTTTACTTATTTATGAGAGAGAGAGAGAGAGAGGATAAGTATGGGTGCACCAGGGCCTCCGGCTGCTGCAAACGAACTCCAGATGCACACAGGCACCACTATGTGCATTTGGCTTATGTGGGTCCTGGGGAATCGAACCTGGGTCTTTTGGTTTCGCAGGCAAGAGCCTTAACCACTATGCTGCCTCTCTGGCTGAATTTGTGGCGATATCCTACATCTCAGCATTTCCATTTCTTGATATGGGCCCAGTGGAAGAACATGTGCATATGTTACCACTGTACGCGTTACCAACACGAACCAGAGGTCACCAGTGAGCGACGCAGGGCAGAGGACGCCAGAGTGAGAAGGGATGAGCAGTATGCACAGCGTGGCCCAATCTCGTGAGCATGTTCCCGAGCAAAGAGGCAGACGTTGAATTCCTTCAGAAAGCAAGAATTACCTACAGGCCCGAATCATGGTTATTTTGCGCAGGAGAAAGGATAGACTTTGGAAGTGCACAAGGGGGGCGCTCAATGGGTCTAGCGCTGTGTTATCACATGATTGATGGCTGCGTGAATCTGATCGCTTAGCATTGACCAATCAAGTTGTGTAATTATGATCTGGGCAGTTTTCTACATGTGTACTTTAAAAGTGTGAAAATGAGAGAGGGGGGGGAGGGAGGGAGAGAGAGAGAGAGGGGGAGAGAGAGACGACGGGAGAGAAACATTTCAACACGTTTCCCAAATAATGTGAAAAGCCTTACAACCATTTTCAAGGAAAGAGAACAGAGACCCACTCCGCACCAAAAGCCCAGGCACTCATGAGCTCAGTGTGCTTCCTGAAATGGCTCTGATGCATCCCCTACTTGTTTCAACAGATCCCAGAGACACGAGATGCAGAGGCTGGATCACCAATGTTGAATCTTTCTGAGGGTTCTTGCTAAGAATCATTTTCGACCTCAGAAAATCCTTACATTGTGAACCATTTTCAAGTGACCTTAAAAAAAATATTTAATTTATTTGTGTGAGAGAGGCAGGTAGGTAGGTAGGTAGATAGACAGATAGGTAGATAGAATGAATGGGCGTGCCAGGGCCTCCAGCCACTGCACATGAACTCTAGACGCGTGTGCCACCTTGTACGCCTGGCTCATCTGAGCATCCGCACTGGGGGAGAGCCTTTCACCTGCACCACATGTGACAAGTCCTTCCTCCACAAAGCCAACCTGAAAGCTCGTGAGAGGATTCACACAGGCCAAAAAAAAAAAAAAAAAAAGAACCTATTAAAAAAAATCTTAGAAAATGCATGAAAGGGAACTCAATTTACTCGATGCCACTGTGCTGTTTTATTTTGATTGCCGATTTGTCAGGACCCAGGAAAGCAGCCTTGGCACATGCCCGTGAGGGATTACCTAGACTTAGTTAGCCTCTGAATATGTCTATGAGTCTATGAGGGATTATCTTCATTAGGTTTTTTTGGTGGTAAGCCCACATGAATGGTAGGCAGCACCATTCCCCGGGCTGGTAAAAAAGGGGAGAGCCGCCTGAGCCCCCGCCTTATCCTTCCTGACCGAGGTGACCCGCTGCTCTGAGCCCCGTCACCCCGCCTCCTCTGCTGTGATGGAGTCTCTCCTTTGACCCGTGAGCCAAATGTACACTTCCTTCCTTAGGTTTCTTCTTGTCAATATTTGGCCACCACAACAAGAAACCAACTAATGCAGATACCTTCAAACAATAAACACTATACTTAATGGTGAAGCAATATATATACATATACATATACATATACATATATATATATATGTATATATATATATATATATATATATATATATATATATATATATATATATATATATATATTTTAGGGAGGGTCTCACTCTAGCCCAGGCTGACCTGGAATTCACTACGTAGTCTCAGGGTGGCCTCAAACTCATGGCGATCCTGCTACCTCTGCCTCCCGAGTGCTGGGATTAAAAGCGTGCACCACCACGCCCAGCTTAGTAATTTCTTTTTTAAGATCAAGTTAGATGACGCTATATAGCCATTCCTATTCAGCATAAATTCTCCAGAGCTCTTTAGCTATGCACTAAACTCTTCAGTGTCCCCCCCCCCAAAAGAAAACACACCACACAGCCCACTTGAAGCATAATTTCATGAGGACTTATTCAGAGGATGGGCTACGTCAACAAAGAAGCGGGCAGGTGGGGTTACGCTGGACGATCTTAATGCTGGAAACAGGGCTGAAGTTTGTGTACACGAGAGAGGGAACTTGACTGGAGTTCAGAAGAAACAGTCATGTCAACTAAGATGCCCTGAGACAGCTTAAGACAGACCAGATGAAGGTGACCTCTTGAGAGAGAAGACCACAGGAACAAACTTGAACATATCTTTCTTTTCCCTCCTAGTCTTCCTCGAGGGTTCCCTACTGGCTTCATCCAGGGGCAAATCAGGGGGACAAGAGTCTGTTGATTTGGTCCCTATAGGTCACTCCTTTTGTTGGGTAAGAAGAGTGGACAATGGATATCGAAGGTTAGAGAGAAGATACACAATATAATATGACAAAGTAACAGAGAGGACAAAGGTTAGAAAGGTCAAAATAAAACTGTTACCATTTGTAAATGACATGACTATGTGGAAACATCCAAAGACTGAACAAATATAGCACTAGAATCAATGAATTGAGCTCAGTAAAGTTGCTGGATAGAAATTATCAAAAAATTGTATTTATTCATAGCAGCAGTTGAAAACTGAAAATTTAATGTTTTAAAATTACAGTAGCATCAAACTATTAAATGTATATGAATAAGACTATTAAAATAGATGTAAATGTTTATGCAAATAGTAAGTGTACAGAAAGAAGCAAAATGAGGCTTAAGTAACTGAGAAGGATCAAGTATCCTTATGTTTAAAGAAGAAATAAGTACTCTACCAGGTGTTCATTTATTCCAGTGCACCCTAATTAAAATAGTCTCATTTTGAAACAAGGATAATTTAAAAAAAACACATTAAATGATTCAAATAGAGAGCACTGTGGAAGCTATGGCCTTTTGCTGAAATTGCTTGATCACATATTGAATGTCTGCTTCCAAAAAAAAAAAAAAGGAAGAAAGAAACTTTCTCCCTCTACATACTCTATACAAAATCCATTCTAGGGCTGGAGAAATGGCTCAGCAGTTAAAGGGCTTGCTTGCAAAGTCTGCTGGCAGTGGGTTCGATTCTCCAATACCCATGTAAAGCCGGATGCACAAAGTGGCGCATGCATCTGGAGTTCATTTGCAGTGATAAGAGGCTCTGGAATGCTCATTCTTTCTCTCTTCTCCTACCTCAAATAAATATAAAATATTATTTTGAAAAAAAGAACTATTTAAAAACATCAATTTCAGATAGATTGCATTGTAAATGTGAAAGGTAACAAACAAGCAAAGCCAACCCTGCACTCTATGAAATGTACACGCGCATGCAACTAAATTTCTACAAAATAACACAGGAAACCATAGCATGTGGGGAAGACTTCTAATATATGACTTTGACAGAACTGATCATAAGAGAAAGATGATTACATTTGATTATATTAAAATGAGGAGGTGTCCATTTGCAGTGGCAAGAGGCCCTGGCACACCACACTCCTATCTTTTCCTTTCAAGTAAATAAATAAATTATATATATATATATATATATATATATATATATATATATATATTTTTTTTTTTTTTTAAAGAGAGATTTCAGAGCTAGAAGGGAGAGACAGAGAGTGGAAAGACAACTTGAAACAAACTTAGTTAAAAGGAACAAATCCAAAATGTATAGAAAACTATCAGCCAGTAAGAAGAAGATTAAACAACACAGTAGAAAAATAAGTATTTCCAAATGGTCCGTGAACAAAGGAAAAGATTTGCAAGTGCCTAGTAACTAGGCAAAGGCTGAAATAACGCTCTTCTTTCTGCTTGTTTCTCAACACGGCTAATGCTAAGAGCACTGACCACAGTAAGCACTGGTGAGGGTGTGGGATCCAGGCTGCTGGTGGGATTCCCATTGGCACGTTCGTTTTGGAAAACTCTCAAGTAACCATTTTAGATATTTTTTTGTTTATTTTTTGCTTATTTATTTGAGAGCAACACAGAGA
Source organism: Jaculus jaculus (assembly GCF_020740685.1). Lineage (NCBI taxonomy): Eukaryota > Metazoa > Chordata > Mammalia > Rodentia > Dipodidae > Jaculus > Jaculus jaculus. Next base: position 162,824,520 of record NC_059105.1, read on the forward strand.
GAAAGAGGCAGAGAGAGAGAAAGAATGGGCACTCCAGGGCCTCAGTCACTGCAAACGAACTCCAGACGTGTGCGCCCACTTGTGCATCTGGCTAACGTGGGTCCTGGGGAATTGAGCCTTGAACCAGGGTCCTTAGGCTTCACAGGCAAGCGCTTAACCGCTAAGCCATCTCTCCAGCCCTCAAGTAACCATTTTAAAGCTAAGTCAACTCAGGCCCCACAATCTAGAGATTACTCTTCAAGGTATGTGCTCAAGAGAAATGTCTCACTGAAAGTTAAACACACAAGAAGTCTCATAATAAAATTATTCATAAAGAATGGCTGTCAGAGTTACTACCCAATGTATACCATGTGACAATGAACCCGAAGTCCAGCTACACAAGATGGATGGTTCAATCTCACACACATACTTTTGAGCAAAAGAAACAAGATGTAAATGAGTGTCTACTGTATATAGGTCCTTTTATATAAAGTTCAAAGAGCTAACAAATCAAAAGTCAGTGTTTCATGATTCATATTCAACAGTAAAATTTTAAAGAAAAGTTATGGCTAGAATACCAATCCCTTTGTGGGGTAATAATGGAGAAAGGAAGGAGGGGGGGGGGGAACTGTGGTAATTTGAATGTTTGGCCCTGTTTACAGCCACACCACCCTGAACCCCAGGATTCAGTATCATCTGAATGTATGGCTCCATTGACTCACCTGTTTTATTAAAATTGAGCTTGATTGGCTGGAGAGATGGCTCAGCAGTTAAAGTGCTTGCCTGCAAAGCCTAACAACCTGAGTTTGACTTCCCAGTGCCACATAAAGCAAAATGTACAAAGTGGAATATGTGTCTGACGTTCATTTTTAGCAGCTAGAGACCTGGTGGTGCCCATTCTCTCTCCTCTCCCTCTTTCTCTGTGCTGGGTGTGGTGGAGTATGCCTTTAATTCCAACACTTGGGAGGCAGAGGTAGGGGAATTACTGTAAGTTCAAGGCCCTCCTGAGACTATATAGTGAATGCCAAGTGAGCCTGGGCTACGGTGAGACCCTACCTCAAAAACAAATTGAGCTTGCCCTTGAGTCCCTAGCCGGAAGATCCTTGCTATGGGGGGTATATCAATGGGAGTAGGTCTTGGAGTCCAGTCCTAAGGTGAGTATAGAGCAGTTTGGGGCTCTGGCTGTTCAAGTTTGGTGCTTGCTGGTATTGATGCTTGCTGGATATTTGGTGTTGTCTCTCTGCTTGGATCTGTGGAAGTGAGCCAGCTATTCGGCCATTGACAGTATGCCCCTGGAATTTGTAATCCTGAAATAAACCCTTTCCTCCTATAAGATGCTTCTGGTTGGATGTTTGTCCAGCAACGAGGCTCCTGACTGCAGCAGCAGCTTATGTGATCACGGAAACATTCTGATTTTGTTTTAATAAAAACTTGGATGTTAGCTACATGTTTAGCTAATTCACAATCATCTGCATGCTTTGCTTCATACAGCTTGCTGCTGACATGCTACGTTTTCTAATAACAGGAGTGAAATGGAGGCTCATGCCCTACTGTTCCATACCTGACGTAGCATAGAACTCAGGGGGTCCCGTGGCTGCTCATAGACTAGGTTTTCAGTGATCTGCTGAGAGAAAGCATATGGCATCACATTTTGGTGCAGAGAGTATGTTTTACAGTCAGTTTATTACTGATTGATCTTTTCCACTAACCTAATACATACCACTTCATTTTGAAAGCATTCATGTATATCTTACAAAGTAATGTCTTAATTTATTCCAGGCAAATTAAGATAAAATTTGGAGGAATAAAAATTTAGTAATAAGGCGGAGTGTGGTGGCACACGCCTTTAATTCTAGTACTCAGAAGTCAGAGGCAGGAGGATTATTGTGAGTTCAAGGCCACTCTGAGACTACATAGTGAATTCTAGGTCAGCCTGGGATAGAGCAAGATTCTACCTTGAAAATTAAAAAAAAAAAATAGTAGTAAGTAGCAATGGATGTTTTTATGTCATTTCCAAGATAACGGAATAGAGATAAGTTATGCTCATGTTATACGAGGAATTAAAAGCCAAGTAATTGTTTCAAAGCAGTCACAAGCCTAGCATCTGAGCGGTGGGCAATATCTATGCTCTTTCTTCCATACCCATATGCAAGTAAGGCTGACAAGCTTAGGTGTTTTCACTGGAAGTAAGCACTTCTAATTTTATACCCTTCTCACCACAGTGCACTTCATGTACGCATGGTCAAATACTACTACTAACATAAAACTAAATGTAGCTGGGGGCTGTTCACACTCTTAATCCCAGCACTCGGCAGGCTAAGGTGGGAGGGTCACAGTGAGCTCAAGGCCAGCCTGGGCTACAGAGTGAGTTCTAGATCAGTCTGGCTTAGCCTGGGCAACAAAAACAAAATAAAACCAACAGTGCTTACGGCAGGCAAACAAAAGTCACTATCTCCATACTAAATTATAGCTGGGATCATCTCTTGGAATTCTGTGTTGGTCAAGAAATATTACACATTGAATGAAGTTTCAACACTGTACCTTAAGATCAATGAAATTTAAGATTCAAGGACATAGAGGCAATTTTTTAAAATTAATTAATTTTTTGTTTATTTTTATTTATTTACTTGAGAGTGACAGACAGAGAAAGAGGGAGAGAGACAGAGAGACAGAGAGAGAAAAAGGGTGTGCCAAAACTTCCAGCCACTACAAACGAACTCCAGACGCATGCACCCTTATGCATCTGGCTTACATGGGTCCTGGGAAATTGAGCCTTGAACTGGGGTCCTTAGGCTTCATGGGCAAGCGCTTAACCACTAAGCCATCTCTCCAGGCCCATGGGGCAATTTTTAATCTGCATCTTTTTCCTTTGGAGGACTACGGACTACATGGTCATGAAAGTGGCCATAGTTTGAGGTAGTAGCCTTCCGTCTACAGAGCCTTTTTAAAATCTTTTCCCATTGCCAATAGTTTGTCATTCCCCAAAGGCAAAACATTATCAACTAAGTTCCCCCCCCCACCCCACCATCAACTCTTCTGCCAGCTCTATCATGTCCCTGAAGGGCTTAACATGTGATAGTGTCATCCTCTTGGCTTCATCATTCACTCATTTTGGAAAGTACAACTGAATGCACTCACGAACTTCTCTAGAAGATATTTCCCTATTTACCGCAGTGACCCTGGCCCTCTGAGAATGTTCCTAGTTAAAGGAAGGACTGAGCAGCTTACCTGGAATATCTGAAGGATGTTGTGTTCCTCCATGTACTTGAGCGCGACTTGGTAAGGATCTTCATACACGATAGAAGGGAACCTCTTCCTGTAAGTCAGACTGTATCTTTTCGAAGACATTCCTTCTTCGGCTTCAAAAATGTCATCCTGAAATTGAAATGTTTCCCAAAAAGTTTGATTTTTTTTTTTTTTTTTTTTTTTTTGGTGTTTTGAGGTAGGGTCTCACTCTAGCCCAGACTGACCTGAAATTCACTCTGTAGTCTCAGGGTGGCCTCGAACTCATGGCGATCTTCCTACTTCTGCGTCCCCAGTGCTGGGATTAAAGGCGTGCACCACCACGCCCGGCTCCCAAAAAGTTTTTTAATAAAACTGAAAGCCCTGGTGATTTTTGCTGTTCTCATCATCAGTGGAATCTAGACTGGATGGTGATGTACTTACCTTCTTGTTGCTGGACAAACACCTGACCAGAAGCAGCTTATGGGAGGGCAAGGTTTATTGCAGGCTTAGAGAGTCAAGGGGAAACACCATCAGTGGCAAAAGAAACTGGCTAACTTCCAGAGATTCCTAGCAGAGAGACACTATCAAACAGCCTGCAAGCACCAATGACCAAAGCTCAAAACTGCTCTCTACACACCCAGTAAGGCTAGGCTATAAGATCCATCCCCAGTGACGTACCTCTCTTCCCCGGCAAGGCTCTGCTTACTGGAAACTCATGCTGTAAGTTCAGTATTAAAAAGAAAAAACAACAAACAAACAAACAAACAAACAAAACAACACCTGAGTCTATGGGGTCACATTACCCCATTCCAGCCCTAGCCCTCCCCCCACCCCGTAGACTCATGACCATCTCACAATACAAATTGCATTCAGACCAACTTCAAAGGTCCCCATAGTTTTTGTCAACTTTAACATTGTTCAAAAGCTCTAAGTCACATCTGAGATTTAAGACTGTCTGTTAATTTTTGAGCCTCATGTAAATCAAACACCAGTTACATACTTGCCGTACGTAATGGCACAGAGTAAACATTTTCCCTTGTAAAAGTCGTGACAAGGAGAGACTGGACCAATGCAAATAATTACCAGCGGGTAACAGCAGGTAATGAAGCAGATGCAGGCCAACATCCATAACCAGCGATGAAAGGGTCTGGATTTCAATTCTGCCCCCTCCAGCTGGCAGCCATTCTATAGCCATGGCACAGTCAAAGCTTCCGGTTCATACTGCAAACCACGGTTCATCTTCATGATTCCATGTGGTGGCCTTAACTTGGTCTCCAGTACAGAGATTTCAACCCTGTTTCCTGTTCTTCATCTCAGCAGCAGCTCCTGGAACCAGCTTAACTCCATACGATGGGCTTACTTGGCTTCCAATACTGGGATCTGTACCCTGATTCATATGCCATATATCAGCAGTGGCTTCTGGAACTGTGTGCACTGCATGACCTGCTTCCCCGCATTTTTTTTTTTTTCATGCTTCCAAAACCAATACCAGGTAAGCAGATTATCCAAATTTGTAAACCCAGGAGGAAGGGGGGTCAGAATAAATCTTGACCTTGAAGAGCAGCGTACTGTTTCATCAGTCTTCCTTCAACCACCTCCTTTTCAAAGAATTTGTATTCTTACTCATTTAAGCTACTCACAGCTGACACTCAAGCATCATGTCCATTGTTTCAGTGCAAAGCCATTGGCCCACCCTTAGTGGTGGTAATCTGTTTAATAATTTCAGCTTCCTTAAGCTAACACCAGTCTCTGTGTCTGTAACTTTAAACTTGTTTGAATTTTTCCTGTGACAAACCAAACATTGTTTATATCTTCTGTTCTATGCCTTCTGCCAAGCACACCGGTCCGTTATCTTTAAAGTCAACCTTGATCAAACACTTTGGGTATGGGCAGCAGGACATAGCCAGCCTTTTCTTTCTTTCTTTCTTTTTTATTGGCCAATATCCAAGTTCCAACAAGGTTCTCTCCTGTACCTTTAACAATTCATAAGCCACATCTTTATAGTCCACAATTCTCTCTGCACTTAGCATTCTCAAACTCTCACCAGAATCGTTTATTAAGTTCTCCCGACAATGCTGCAAAGCTTTTCCAATCCAAAGTACCAAATCCTTCCAATTCCTCCAGCACACAAAGGAACAAAACACACATGGACAGATTTATCACAGAAACAGCCTCTCTTCTCTGTACCAAATCTACTATTGCGCTTACCTTCTCACTGCTGGAGAAACATCTGACCACAAGCAACTCATGGGAGGAAAGGGTTGATTTCAGGCTTACGGAGTCAAGGGGAAACACCCACCATGGTGGAAGAAGACGACTAATTTCCATGGTTGCATAGCGGAGAGTCACCACCAAACAGGCCACAAGCACCAATGCCCAGAGCATGAAGCTGCTCTCTACACACCTGGTAGAGCTGGGCTGCAAAGCCCACTCCTAGTGATATGCCTCTCTTCCCCCACAGGGCTCTGCCTATGGAAGATGAAAGTTGTAAGCTCAGTCTTACCAAAACACCTGAGTCAATGGGGCCCATACATTCATATCACCATCAATGGGCTCTTAACACCAGGATGTGGGGGTAAGGTATATTTTCTTTTTAATTTTATTTATTTGCGAGAGAGAGAGAGAGAGAGAGGCAGATAGAGAGAAAGAGAGAATGGGTGCACCAGGGCCTTTTAGCAACTGAAAACTCCAGATGCATGCACCCCCTTGTGCATCTGGCTTACACGGGTCCTGGGGAATTGAATCGGGGTCCTTAGGGTTCACAGGCAAACACCTTAACTGCTAAGCCATTTCACCAGCCCAAGATTTGTTTTTTTATGTGTTTTGAATGCATGCATGTATATGGGTATACAGAGTGTGTGTGTACACGTGCATGTAGAAGCCAGAGGCTGAAACTGGGTGTCTTATCTTTATCACCCTCCACCTTATTTTACTGAGGCAAGGTCTCCCATTGAATCTAGAGCTCAACAATTCAGCAAGTCTAGCCAGCTCAGATTGCCCCAGGGAGCCCACTGTTTCTGTCTGTCTCCTGAGTATAGGTATTATAGGCAAGCAATGCCACGTCCACCATTTATGTGGGTGTTAGGGATCCAAACTCAGATCCTCATGCTTGCACAGCAAACAGTTTTACTGCCTGAGCCATCTCCCCAACCCCGATATATGTATTTGTGAGTGGTTACAGGTCATCCTCTGGCAATGTGAAGCACCTCATGACTTGAGAGGTACCTGAGATATCACTCCTTTCCTTTGAACACTGTCTCCTTCACAGTGATCGCCAGTCAAGTCTTTGGTAGAAACCTAGAGGGGGGAGCCTTGCCTTTGTAGAAAACTAGAGGAGGAAATGACTTAGTGTCATAGAGTTAGTAGCAGAACCAGGCCTTGAAAGCCTGGTTTTACTAAACCCTAGTTCACTGACCCTTCCTAAACAGCCTGAGGTAGAAGAGAAGGCTACACAGGCATTATTTTACAATCTTCTTGAAACCATGGGTTGCATGCAAGATGACATGTGGGCTTATTTCTTCTTGTCTTTTATTTATTTATTTATTTATTTATTTATTTATTTATTTATTTATTTATTTATTTGAGAGCGACAGACACAGAGAGAAAGACAGATAGAAGGAGAGAGAGAGAGAATGGGCGCGCCAGGGCTTCCAGCCTCTGCAAACGAACTCCAGATGCGTGCACCCCCTTGTGCATCTGCCTAACGTAGGACCTGGGGAACCGAGCCTCGAACCGGGGTCCTTAGGCTTCACAGGCAAGTGCTCAACCGCTAAGCCATCTCTCCAGCCCTCTTCTTGTCTTTGATCCTACTGCTACCCCTCACAGGTCCCAACTTGGCTTCCAACCCCCCTTCCAGGTAGCTATCAGATTTCCCTTTCACCTACAGGAATGATTTCTGGGACGTGGATTTTTTCCATGCTGGAGGTATAGTACACTTTGGTTGAGATAGTGGGCAATTTTTCATAAGAAGGTCGTTCCTTTGCTTGGACATTATTGGTGGGTTTGATATCACCTGTGTTGTAGAGTTGGATAGTGGGTGAACTTTCAGTTTCCTGTGCTGAAAGCTTGGGTTTGAGGTCTGTTTGGCTATCAGAAAATGTGCAAGGCTCTATTCTGTCATCATCTCCTATGTCGTCCTTTCTGTCGGGAATAAGTCGATCTTCAGCCTGGCGAAGGGTTTTGTAGTATGATCGGAAGTCCTTTTGGTCAATCTCTCTGCTTCCTAAGAGGTGAGCCTGATTTTCATCCTCATGGTCATAGATCCTGTCCTGGTACGTAGCTTGCTCTTCACTCTGTTGAGAAGTCCCTTGGTCAGACAGGACAGGAAGTTTGTTGTCAGTCTGACTGGCTATCTTTTCAGCTGGGGTGGGTGCGCCTTGATCAATTTGCCCAGAGCCTCTTCCATCAGATGGTACCTCATCTATCTTCCCAGAAGAGATTGTCTCAGTTAGGCTGGGCAACTGGAAGTCAGGGGACTCAGAAGTTCTTCTGTCCACCTGGCCAGATGATCGGCGGTCTGTTTGCTGAGAAGTTCTTCTGTCCACCTGGCCAGATGATCGGCGGTCTCTTTGCTGAGAAGTTCTCCTGTCTACAAGGCCAGATGATCGGCGGTCTGTTTGCTGAGAAGTTCTCCTGTCCACCTGGCCAGACAATCTGTGGTTGACATTCTGAGAGGCTCTTCTCTCATCTGGGCTGGACAAGTTTTGTTCAGTCTCTTCATAAATTATCTGGTCTGTCTGTCCGTGCCCTGAACTGTCCGCTTGGCTGGACATGTTGTTGTCAGTCTGCTCAGATGATTGTAGATCAGCCTGGTCATATGTTTCCGGCACGGCGTGTTCAGGTATTTTGGGATCATCTTCACTAACTGTGAAGGCTTCATCCTGGCCAGACTCATTTTGATCGGATTGGCCAGCTATTCTGTCACTAGCCTGATCATCCTCTTCTTCCTGCTTCTCCTGCTTGTCATTTTCCCGTTTATGAATTTGATCAGCAGGTGGGGAGGAGACTGTATTTTCAGCTTCCAAGGAGCCGGCTGCAGCCTCTTCGACAGGCTCGTCCATCCTCTGCCCAGCCCCTGTCTGGCAGCGGTTGCCAGGTGGTGCTGGGTGGGGTTGGGTTTGGTTGTCTAGGCATCCTTTCAGGAGTTCAAGATTCTGATGGGCTTTGTTCTACCTCTGTGAAGGTTCAGGTGGCTAGCTGCCAGCTTGGTAACAGCCACTATGAGGAGAAGGACCACATAGGTGTTGATTCTGCTGTGGGAGCAAGAGCCTTGACACCTTGTCCCGGGAAGAGTGAGTCCCCCTGTGGTTAGCAATACCCCCAAAACACCAGCCTGGTTCTAAGCCCCAGAAATATTTTGACTTGGGGAACAGGGGAATTAAAAATGAATGAGACAAAAAAAAAAAAACAACAACAAAAAACAGAGGAAGGGGCTACCTTACAAGGGGAGGGTCTTCAGAGAATGGGGGCTAGGGGACAAAAGAGGATCATGGTGAGCTGGACGTGGTGGCGCACGCCTTTAATCCCAGCACTCGGGAGGCAGGGGTAGGAGGATCGCTGCGAGTTTGCGGCCACCCTGAGACTCCATAGTGAATTCCAGGTCAGCCTGGGCTAGAGTGAGACCCTACCTCGAAAAAAAACCACACACACACACAAAAAGAGGACAGTGGTACAGGAATATCATCAAATTACTTATGTACATATATTAGTGTTTTAAGTAAAAATGTTCATAAAAAGAGGTGAGTCCCAAAGGCAGGCAACCCAGGGACCTCCATTTCAGTCTAGCAACAAGGCCTTCAGGCTCGGCATTGATGCCCTAGTGCACCTCATTTTTTCACAGAGCAAGTTCCAGTGGTATTGAACTTTCAGGTACCATTCCTCTGACTTCCACACCCCGAAAAACACTCGGACAGAGGTTTATCAAGTCTGATCCACATCGCGGTCAGTTCTGACTTTTGTCTTATCACAGTTGCACTGAGTAGTGTGTTAGTGTTAGGTGTCTTCTTGATAAATTTTACACACTTTCTGTGGCTGGGTCACCCGAGGAAGGTGACAAGATTTGGTAAGATAGGGTTTGAATATCATGCAGAAAAGATTGTTGGAACAAGGAGGCCAAACCAGAATTTAGTTTTTATTTTGCTTTATTTTTTATTTTTTTAATTAATTATTTATTTGAGAGCTACAGACAGAGAGAGAGAGAGAAGCAGATCGAGAAAGAGAGAGAGAGAGAGACAGAATGGGTGCGTCAGGGCTTCCAGCCACTGCAAACGAACTCCAGACGCGTGCGCCCCCTTGTGCATCTGGCTGATGTGGGACCTGGGGAATCGAGCCTTGAACCGGGGTCCTTAGGCTTCACAGGCAAGCGCTTAACTGCTAAGCCATCTTTCCAGCCCCAAAGTTTAGTTTTTATCAGTATATAGTATGCTTCTTTGTCTCATAAGTTTTTGTCTGCAAGTCTATTGTGTCTGATATTTATGTAGCCATCCAGGTATTTCTGTTCACTATTTGCATGGAATATCTTTTGCCATCCTTTGATTTTCAACTTTGGAGCTGAGAAGACTGTCTTGTGGGCAGCACACAGTTGGATTATGTTTCTCTAAAGTTCATTCTACCAATTTTTTTTTTTAATTTGGAGAGTTTAATCCATTTATATTTAGATTATTGATGAAGATAGACACCTTATGTCAGTTTGCTATTGGTTTTCTATATTTATATCTTCTTTATTCCTTCATTCCTCTATTACTGCCTTTCTTTGTATTTAATTGAGTTTTTTGTGGTGTACCATGTTGACTCTCATTATTTCTATGAATATAATCTTGATTATTTTATGAGTGGTTATCAGAGGATGACAATTAATTTCTTAAGCTTATAATGACTATTTGTTATTTATTTATTTTTTTCAAGGTAGGGTCTCACTCTAGCTCAGGCTGACCTGGAATTCACTCTGTAGTCTCAGGAATAATGACTATTTTGAATTAAAGCCAGCTTAGATTCAATAGCTTACAAAATTCTGTTACAAAATCCAGCTTTGTTCTTCTCATTAAAAAAAAAATGAATCCCTTATTTCATTGAATTTTACATTGTGAGCACTTTTTCATTTTACCTTAAGAATCCTTTAAAACAGCATTTTATCTTCTACAGTCTTTTATGTTATTAAATATTCACAAATACTAGTTAGTATATAAATGAATTATAAAGTGAACACTTCTAGCTACGAGGAGATAGAATGTTGCTGGCTATCCCAGAATTATTTTTTTTTTTTTTTTTTTTTGGTTTTCTGAGGTAGGGTTTCACTCTAGCCCAGGCTGACCTGGAAAATTAGTTTCAGGATGGCCTTGAACTCACAGCAATCCTCCTACCTCTGCCTTCTGAGTGCTGTGGTTAAAGGTGTGCACCACAATGCCTGGCCCAGAAGTATATTTTTAGCATTTCCCTCCTGCTAAAATTATTGCCTAGTGATTTTTAGTAATATCATTGTATTTCTCTTTTTTTTTATTTTTAAAATTTTCTTGATAAGATCTCATTCTAGCTCAGGCTGACCTCGAACTCATAGTGACCCTCCTACCTTTTCCTCCTGAGTGCTAGGATTAAAGGCATGCACCACCACGCCCAGCGTATTTCTTTTTCTTAAATAAACATTTTACTTAGTATCTAAAATAATTGGTATGATTATGACATTCTCAAACAGACATAATTGTGCCTTGCATATATTTAACACCTTACTACCCTTCCCTCACTTTCCCCTTCTTACTCTACCCTAACTATTGCCACCTCTCATCCCTATTTCCTACTCTCTCTAGACTCCAGACCCCTTCCTCCCACTCATAGTCCCTTTTCTACTTTATTCTTTTAAAAAAATATTTTATTTATTTATTTGAGAGAGAGAGAGAAAGAGACAGACAGAGAGAGAATGGGCACACCAGGGTCTTTAGCCACTGCAAATGAACTCCAGATGCATGCGCTACCTTGTGCATTTGGACTGAGGAATTGAACCACAGTCCTTTGGCCTTGCAGGAAAATGCCTACTTCTAAGCCATCTCTCCAGTATCTTTTTTCTACTTTAATATGTGAATGGTATGAAATATCATACATATGTTTATCATATTTAAATCTAGAGTCTGAAAATGAGAGAAAATATACAATATCTGTACTTATCTATGTGGCTTGTTAAACTTAACATGATGATTTCCAATTTCATCCATTTTCCTGCAAATGACACAGTTTTTTTTTGGTTGTTACTTCTTTCTTTCTTTCTTTCTTTCTTTCTTTCTTTCTTTCTTTCTTTTGTTCGTTCGTTCGTTCGTTCGTTCTTTCTTTCTTTCTTTCCTTCTTTCTTTCTTTCTTTCTTTTTTTCTTTCTTTCTCTCTCTGTCTCTCTCTCTCTTTTTGAGAGAGAGAGAGACAGACAGAGAAAGAGGCAGAGAGAGAGAGAGAGAGAGAGAGAGAGAGAGAGAGAGAGAATGGGTATGCCATGGCCACCAGCCACTGCAAACAAACTCCAGACGCGTGCACCCCCTTGTGCATCTGGCTAAGGTGGGTCCTGGGGAATCGAACCAGGGTCCTTTGGCTTTGCAGGCAAATGCCTTAACTGCTAAGTCATCTCTCCAGCCCTGAGTTTTTTTATTTTTATTTTCAATTCCTCAGGCTGGATAATTTTAATCATCTTATCCTTATATATTCTTGTTCCTTTTTTCCTATCTACTCAAACTGTTATGGTCATCTAATGAATTTTACGTTTTAGTCATAGCTTTCAGCTCTGGCATTTCCATCTGGTTCATTTTATCACTGTGCTGTTATTCTCTTTGTTGTCATTAATCTATTATTGATTACCTTTTTGCCTACAATTAACTTCAGGTCTTGGAAGATATTTAAGACTGTTTTATTTAATTGGTTTTTCTAGTAAGTATAATACTTGTCCTTTCTTAATAATTTTTGTCCATTTCTTCTAAGAACGGGTCATAGTTTCTTGTTTATTTGAATGATTCATATAAAAACCAAAGCTGAAAACTGCACAGTATGTACATTATAATAAACCAACTCTGGAAATGGTCTTCACTTCCCCGGGACTATTTGCTTAATGGCTTTCCTATTTCTGTTAAAATTTTTTCTTGCTCCCTGGTCTGAGTCACTTGCATGGACAGTGTGTGGGCGGTTGCAGTGGTTGGGAGTGAGTAGGCCAGACCCATGTTTCCAAGCTCCTCCCAGTTCCCCAGTCTGGGTTGCCTGCTCTGGTCTTTGTGCTGGAGGGCATGGCACTAAGTAGGCCAGATTCCCGTTCCTTTGCTCCTTCCAGTCTCCTAGCCCTGGTGGGCCCATTGTGTCTTGCTTGGGGGAGGCCTGTCCCCTATGTGAGCTGTGGAATCAGACCTTTTGCTCTGGTATCCTGACTGGCCACTAGGTACCAACATCCTTGTTCACCTGATTCAGAGGGTAAACAGGCCAAAGGACAAAAACTTGCTTCCTTTTCAATAAAATAAAAAGTCTTCCTAAAATGGATAGACAACAATGCAAAAAAAAAAATGAAAGAAAGTCAGAAAACTGAGAGATCTGAGAAAACTGAGGATGCCTAGTCCTACAGTGGAAGTCTCCAATGACATCATAGAGAAATCAACAGAAATTCATTCCCAAAATGAAGATACAACCACCAATGAGACCCTGATTAAAAAAAAAAAATTGCTGAACTTGAAGCAAACTGTCAAAGAACCAACAATAGTATTATTGAAATTGAACAGAATCATCTCCTAGGGTGTTCAGCTTTGACAGTAGGCTTAAATTGATTTATGAAAGTGATAAAATCCTCCAAAGAGATATTAATAAGTTGAAGGTAAGTCAATAAATGGACGATTTCAACAACCGGTTGATTACGCTTAATGAAGACTTGATCAAAAAAAAAAAAAATGCAAGAATGAACTACATGAAGCATCAAGAAAATCAGAACTTGAATTGAAATCATACCTCAAAACAGAGATAGACATGATACATTAGGGGGAGTAGGGTTTGGAGGAAGAGAAAGTACGGGGGTGGGGGAGACACAAAACTGAAACTAAATTGGACTTGTACCACAGAATCCTATATCCTGGAAGTCCGACCAAATGGGGAAACACTTGAATCGAAAGGCCCTGGACAGTGTGAGATAAAACCTAACCTCAAATTTCTCCTATTTCTCTTTCTTCTCTGTCTTTTTCTTTCTTCTTTTCTCTTGGTGTTGACCTGCAATTCCCTGTACCAGGATGTGGTCTATATCCACAATGAGCTGTTGATCAGAGAGACCTACTAGATCTCCCAAAACAAACAAGGCAGACTTCTCTCAGAGCACTTGATGACCCACCAGAGGTTAACGGTAAGACCCTACTGCTGAAGACACCATATGCTGTTGGCACGGACCATGGAGAGACCTGGTTGGAATCCGGAGGAGATCCAGCTCCCAGACAATTAGCCCATCTAGTGCTGGGAGGCACTGCATGAACTAGAGGGGGGAAGTGGCCAACATCTGTCCAAGCAATTCAAAGTCTAAGCGACTCAGAAGCAAATAACCTGATGTGATGCTCACACAAGTGCAATAGTGGCACACAGCCATGGTGGGTAACAAACTGCTCTTGGATTGGCTAACAGATGTCAGTGGAAAAGAAACCATATCTGGAACTGGGAAACAAGTCAGAATCATATCTAGATAATGATTCTGCTTTCCATTGTCAAGTTCCCACTAACCTTAGACTATAAGAGGGTCAACACCCTTTTAATTTTGTCTAAATTAATAATGGTTATCCTATTTAACAGGCACTGACTTCACTCTCTGTTGGAGAATCTGCCTCTCTTTTTCAGAAGGTGCTGGACCTAAGGAGATAAACAACCCAGTGCACTTGACCCCAGCCCCTGCTGAAGCCACAGAGGAATTGGGGAAATGAGCAAGAGAGCTCCTTTCTTAGTGAATCTGGTATCAGCACAAGGGTGATGGAGACAGACACTAAGGACTCTCAACACCTACCAAACCAGAGAACCAGAGGATCCTAAGTGCCCATCACTGAAGTAGACTTAAAATGCTCCCAGCATGACTCAGGGAATTAAAAAATTTTTTTTATTAGTTTTGTATTCAGCAAATAAAGGCAGTTTGGTACCATTTTTAGGCTCATCTGTGACCTACCCCCTCCCCATTGGCCCCTCCTTGTTGACGTATATGGGTCATGCATTGTGGAGTTAGCCAACAGTTCTTGGTAGGATAAATGTCTCTGCATATCATGACCCAACAAATCAGAGAGCCAGAGCCTCAGAGACTCAGGGAATTTTGTCGAAGAGTCATTCTACAATAGAAATAGCTGTACATGCATGTTTTGGCTGTACTATTCACAACAGTCAAATTATCTAACTAGCCTAGAAGTCAATCAACAGGCAAAAGTATAAAGACAGCGTGACATGCGTACACAATGGAGTTTTGTTCAGTTTTGTTATTAACAGTGAAATTTGGGAGGAAAAGATGATGACATCAAAATGATAGAGAGGGGGAGGGGGTATGATGGAGAGTGGAGTTTCAAAGGGGAAAGTGTGTGTGGGGGGAGAGGGCATTACCATGGGATATTGTTATAATCATGGAAGTTGTAAATTAAAAAATAATAATAATGAAATCATATGACTTCCAGGGTGATCAGTGGAACTACAGGCCTATCACATTATGCAAAATAAGTGAATCAGAAAAACAGATATTGACATTATAGATCAATATTTCTGATGAAGCTAGATGCAAAAATGCTCAATAAAATCCCCACAAACTGACTCTAGAAACATATCAGAAGCATCATCCACCTTGATCAAGTAGGCTTCATCCCAGGGATGCACGGATGGTTCAACATGTGGAAATCGGCGTATGTAATATACCACATAAACAAACTTAAACACAGGAACCATATGATCATTTCAATAGATGAAGAAAAGGCCTTCAACAAAATACAATATATTTTCATGATTAAAAAACTGGAGAGACTTGGGATGGAGGGATCATATATGAACATAATAAGGGCTATATACAAGGCACCTGACACCTAGATTTTAATGGGCAAAAATTGATGTATCCTCACTAAGGCCTGGAACAAGACAGGGATGTCCACTCTCACCACTGCTTTTCAACATAGTACTAGAAGTTTTAGCTCAAGCAATAAGAGAAATAAAAAAAGAGATAAATCAGGCTAGTGATGGAGAGATGGCTTAGTGGATAAGGCACTTGCCTGTGAAGCCTAAGGACCCAGATTCAATTCCTCAGTACCCACATAAGCCAGATGCATAAGGTAGTATCTGGTTGTTTTTTTTTTTTTTTGAGGTAGGGTCTTGTTCTAGCTCAGGAATTCACTATGTAGTCTCAGGATGGCCTTGAACTCATGGCAATCCTCCTGCCTCTGCCTCCAAAGTGCTAGGAGTTCTTTTTCAGTGGCTGGTAGCTCTGGCATGCTCATTCTCTCTCTATCTGCCTCTTACTCTCTCTCTCTCTCAACCTCCTTTCCTCTCATTCAAAAATAAATAAATTGGCCATGCCAAACCAGCCTTGGGAGTGATTTAAGCAAAATACACTCTTCTTCTGGAAAGTGAAGGAGTATAGGTTATTTTTAGACACAGCAGAGAAGCCGGAGAGACCAAGATCCCCAGAAAGGAGGAAAAGGGCCAGAGTCCCACTGAGGTGCTTGTGGCCTGCAATCCACTCTCTGTGTACCTGCCCCGTGCCACCCTGCCAGGCACACAGCAGCAGCAGAGACCAAACAGACTTTTCAACTTCATCAGCCTCCTTGCAAAGTTAAGAAATCTGAAGGAGGGCTGGAGAGATGGCTTAGCGGTTAAGCGCTTGCCTGTGAAGCCTAAGGACCCCGGTTCGAGGCTTGGTTCCCCAGGTCCCACGTTAGCCAGATGCACAAGGGGGCGCACGCGTCTGGAGTTTGTTTGCAGTGGCTGGAAGCCCTGGGACGCACATTCTCTCTCTCTCCCTCTATCTGTCTTTCTTTCTGTGTCTGTCGCTCTCAAATAAATAAATTTAAAAAGGGGACAAAAAATATTAAAAAAAAAAGAAAGAAATCTGAAGGAAAGACAGCTGAGATCAATTAAAGAGCTACTGAAAGTGCGAGCAACTCCAGAAGTCTGAACTCTTCCATCCCCCAACATCAGATCCTAAACCTCCAGCATTCAGCCCCCAGTGGTGGTGCGGCCAGCGGAGCGGATCAGAGGTACAGCTGCCCAGCACAACACGGAGGGATCGAGGTGGCACTCAGCATTGGTGGCACTGGAAGCCACCCCAAAAGGTCATGAAGCTGACTGACACACACACACACACACACACACACACACACACACACACACACACAGAGAGAGAGAGAGAGAGAGAGAGAGAGAGAGAGAGAGAGAGAGAGAGAGAGAACAAGAGGACAGTTACGCAGATCTGCATTGGAAGAGCTAATCTCTCTTTCCTTGCCAGGGCAGGTTATGGGGTTGGGGGCAGGGTCTGATCCAGATCCAGGTTGACCTGGAATCCAATTCAGAACAGAAATCTCTACCTTCCAGCTGGCAAGATTAAGGGTGTAGAACAACACATACCCTTAGGGATTTTGGCTTTATGAGACTGTTTGTTTTAATCGCCACAGTTGCATACTTTGTGCTGGTTTTTATTGGTCGTGTATGCTACTTGGTTGAAGTTTAGAATTTTCCAGTAAATTATTCCATCCAGTCCACTAGAATACTTGCTTAACAAGCAAACTCAACACCTAAGATTACTTCAGTGGCTTGATTGAGGGACAAGAGCTACATCTGGCACCTTGACCTCATATCCTGAGGGTATATAGAGGTGGATTGCCATGTCTGGGAACACTGCAGATAAGTAAAAAACACAAGCATCAAATCAATTCAGGATGCAAAAGTTGCTACAATATAATACAAGGAACTCAAAGAATCAAGACAATACAGTCCCCCCCAAAACTATAAATCAATAAGAAATGATCACCAATGAGACTGTTCTAGATGAAATGCCTGACAGAGATTTCAAGAAAATGATGGTATCTGTGCTCAAAGAAATCAGAGAAGAAATGAAGGGAATCAAAGAAGAAAAAGGAATTAAAGGAGAAAACGAATTTTTGAAGAGAACACAGGAAACCAGCTTAATGAAATAAAGAGGTCATTCATTACAAGACATGAGTAAGGAAACAGAAAAACCAGGCTGAAATCCTGCCTCTGAAGAATACAGTCAGTGAAATAAAAAACCCTGTGGAAAGTCTCACCAGTAGAATGGATGAAGGAGAGAACAGAATATCTAAACTAGAAGACCAGGTGGCAGATTTAATACAGTCCAACAAAGAGAAAGACAAGCTAGAAGCAAGGTATGAATGGGAATTTCAAGATATCCAGGACATTATGAAAAGATCAAACATAAGAATTCAGGGTACAACAGAAGGAGAAGAATTTCAATCCAGATGCTTAGTAGGTGTTTTAAGCTTCCCCTAAGTTGGGAAAGAAATGGCAATGCAGATACAAGAAGCTTTTAGAACACCAAACAGACAAAACCTGAAAAGAACCTCTCCTCACCATGTTATAATTAAACTACTAAACACACAAACAAAAGAAAATATATTGGGGCTGGAGAGATGGCTTAGCGGTTAAGCACTTGCCTGTGAAGCCTAAGGACCCCGGTTCGAGGCTCGGTTCCCCAGGACCCACGTTAGCCAGATGCACAAGGGGGCGCACGCATCTGGAGTTCGTTTGCAGAGGCTGGAAGCCCTGGCGCGCCCATTCTCTCTCTCTCTCTCCCTTTATCTGTCTTTCTCTCTGTGTCTGTTGTTCTCAAATAAGTAAATAAAAAAAAATTAAAGAAAAAAGAAAATATATTGAAAGCAGTTAGAGAGAAAAAGCAAATCACTACAAAGGCAAGCCCATCAGAATAACTGCAGATCACTCAACACAAACATTAAAAGCCAGAAGGGCTTGGAATGATGTATTCTGAGTTCTGAAAGATAATAACTGCCAAGCAAGATTACTTTATCTTGCAAATTTACCTATCCAAATTGATGGAGAAATAAGGACATTCCAAAACAAAAACAGACTAAAGGAATTTATGACAACTAAACCAGTTCTACAGAAAATGCTTGAAGGAATTCTTCATGCTGAAGAGAAAGCAAAATATACACAGGAAGAAATAGAAAAAATAAACCACACTCAAATAACAGTTAAATGAATAAAGGGAAAACAGAAAACACTCCAAAATAAGAAGAATGGAGAATAAATACATACCTTTCAATAATAACTCTTAATATAAATGGCCTCAATGCCCCAACCAAAAGACACAGGCTTGCAGACTGGATTCAAAGGCAGGATCCTGCCATTTGTTGCCTCCAGGAAACTCATCTCACAATAGAAGATAGACACTGCCTTCGAGTGAAAGGATGGAAAATGGTATTTCAAGCAAATGGGCCTAGGAAACAAGCAGGGGTTGCTATCCTAATATCTGACAGGATAGACTTCAAACCAACATTAGTGAGGAAAGACAAAGAAGGTCATTTTATACTGATTAAAGGAACACTCTAGCAGGAGGAAATTACAATCCTAAACATATATGCACCTAACATGGGGGCTCCCACTTTCATCAAACAAACACTATTAGACTTAAGTTCACAGATAACATCAAACACAATTGTAGTGGGAGACTTCAATACCTCACTCTTATTACTTGACAGGTCATCCCGAAAAAAAAAAAAAAAAAAAAAGAAAAAGAAAGACATCCGAATTAAATGATGTCATGGAACAAATGGACCTAACAGATATCTACAGAACATTCCATCCAAATGCTGCAGAATATACATTTTTCTCAGCAGCACATGGAACATTCTCTAAAACAGACCATATATTAGGACACAAAGCAAATCTCCACAAATACAGGAAAATTGATATAATCCCTTGTACTCTATCTGACCACAATGGGATTAAAGTACAAATCAGCAACAAGAAAAGCTACAGAGAATACAGAAATTCATGGAGACTAAGCAGTACACTATTGAATAATCAATAGGTCATTGAGGAAATAAAAAAGGAAATCAATAAATTCATAGAATCAAATGATGATGATAATACAACATACCAAAACCTTTGGGACACAATGAAGGCAGTCCTAAGAGGGAAATCTATAGCTCCTAAGTGTCTATATTAAGAAATTAGAGAGTTCACAAATAAACAATTTGATGCTTCACCTTAAGGCCTTGGAAAAAGAACAAGGCAAAGCAAAAATCAGTAGGCAAGAAGAAATAATAAAGATTAGAGCAGAAATTAATGAAATAGAAACCAAAAAAACAATCCAGAGAATTAATGAAACAGAGTTGGTTCTTTGAAAGGATAAACAAGATTGATAAACCCTTAGCAAATCTGACCAGAAGTAAGAGAGAAGAGACAAAAACTAGTAAAATTAGAGATGAAAAAGGCACCATTACAACAGATATTCAGACAATTATAAGGACATACTTTAAGAATATATATGCCTCTAAGTTTGAAAATCTGAAAGAAATGGATGATTTCCTTGATTCATATGACCTACGAAAATTCAATCATGATGAGATAAACCATTTAAATAGACCTATAACAAATACAGAAAACCAAGCAGCTATAAAAAGTCTCCCAACTAAAGAAAGCCCAGGCTTTGATGTATTCACTGGTGAATTTTACCAGACTTTCATGGAAGAACTAACACCACTGCTTCTCAAACTTTCCCATAAAATAGAAAAAGAAGGAATTCTACCAAACTCCATCTATGAAGCCAGAATCACCCTTATACCAAAACCAGACAAAGACAGAACAAAAAAGAAAGGAAGGAAGGAAGGAAGGAAGGAAGGAAGGAAGGATGGAAGGAAGGAAGAAAAATTAGAGACCAATTTCCCTTATGAACATAGATGCAAAAATTCTCAACAAAATATTGGCAAACAATACAAGAATATATCAAAAAGATTATTCACCTTGACCAAGTTGGCTTTATCCCAGGGATGCAGGGATGGTTCAACATACACAAATCAATAAATGTAATATATCATATAAATGGTATGAAGGACAAAAATCACATGATCATCTCAATAGATGCAGAAAAGGCATTTGACAAAATCCAACATCCTTTCACAGTAAAAGTATTACAGAAACTGGGAATAGAAGGAACATATCTCAGCATAATAAAAGCTATTTATGACAAACCTACAGCCAACATAATACTAAATGGTGAAAAGTTTGAAGCTTTTCCACTAAATTCAGGCATAAAACAAGGTGTCCACTGTCTCCATTCTTTTTTTTTTTTTTTTTCCTGAGGTAGGGTCTCACTCTAGCCCAGGCTGACTTGGAATTCACTATGGAGTCTCAGGGTAGCCTTGAACTCATGGCGATCCTCCTACCTCTGCCTCCCGAGTGCTGGGATTAAAGGCATGTGCCACCACGCCTAGCTCTCCATTCTTATTTAATATAATTCTGGAAGTCTTTGCTATAGCAATAAGGCAAGATATGCTCTTAAAAGAGATACAAATTGGAAAGGAAGAGATCATATTATCATATTATCACTTTTTACAGATGATATGATTCTATAAATAAAAGACCCTAAAAACTCTACAAGCAAACTGTTATAGCTGATAAACACTTTTAGCAACATAGCAGGATAAAAAATAAATGCACAGAAATCAATAGCTTTCCTGTATACTGACAAGAAACATGCAGAGGATGAAATCAGGAATCTCTGCCATTCACAATTGCCTCAAAAAAAGTACCTTGGGATAAACTTAACCAAGGAAATGAAGGATCTCTACAATGAGAACTTTAAAACACTCAAGTGAGAAATTGCAGAAGACACAAGGAAATGGAAAGACATCCCATGTTCTTGGATTGGAAAAATCAATATTTTGAAAATGTCTATCTTACCAAAGCAATCTACACAGTGGTACGGGACCCATAGCTGGAGCTGGGAAATAAGTCAGAACCATATCCAAACATAAGCCCACTCTCCATTATCAAGCTACCATCAATCATGGGCTACAAGAGGGCCTACACCTATTAAATTCTCTATACAAAAGTAAGGGTTATCTCATTTGTTCTGGTGCTAACTTACTCTGTGTTGGAGAATCTGCTTCTCTTTTTCAGATAGATGCAGATCCTAAGGAGAGAGCCACCCCATCATACCTCAAAAGGGCCCCAGCTGAAACTAAGGAAAATTGGTGAAACAAGCAAGGATGCTGTTTTCCTGGTGAACTGGATACCAGCACAAGGGTGAAGGAGATCAACACAGAGAAAAATCAACTTCTACCAAATCAGAGATCCAGAGACCCAGAGGCCCCCAACACCTCATCAGTGAAGCAGACCAAAAATGAACCCAACATGGCTCAGGGAAATTTTGCGGAAGAGGGGGCAGAAAGAATGTCAGAGCCACATGTTGGGTCATGATTGCAGAGACATTTATCCTACCCATAACTGAAGGCTAACTCCACAATGCATGACCCATATACCTCAACAAGGAGGGGCCAAAGGGAGGGGGTAAGATAATTAATATGATACATATTACAAAGGAATAAGCCATTTTTGCAGATGACATAATTCAATATATAAGTGACCTGAAAAAACTCACCAAAAAACTCCTAAAGGTAATAAATTTTTTCAGCCAAGTGGCAGGATAAAAATTCAGCATGCAAAAATCCATAGTCTTTCTATATCAAAGACAAACATGTGAAGAAAGAAATAAGATGTTGTCTTGCTTACAACAGCCCCCCACCCCCCAAAAATAAAATATTTTTGCTAGGCATGATGGTGCCCTTTAATACCAGCATTCCCGAGTAGGATTGCTGTGAATTCAAGACTAGTCCGGGAGTTCAGAGTGAGTGCCAGGTCAGCCTGGCCTTGAGTGAGATGCTACCTTAAAAAAAAAAAAATCAAATATCTGGAAATCTCACTAACCAAGGAAGTAAAAGACTTATGCAACGAAAACATAAAAGCACTGAAAAATGGAATTGAGGAGTACATAGGAAGATTGAATGACCTTTCATGCTCTGGGAGTGAAAGAATTAATATTGTGAAAATAGCCATTCTACCTAGCAATACACAAAGTCAATGCAATTTCAATAAAAATCCCAGCAACATTCTTTACAGAGTTAGAAAAAAAAAGTACTAAAATTAATATGGCCTTGGATAACCAGAAATATCCTTAGCAGAAGCAGTACTTCAGGTGGAGTCACCATACTTCAAGACATACTACAAAGACACAGTAATAAACATGGGGTACTGGCACAAAGAGAGACACACAGATCAATGGAATAGAACAGACCCAACTCTCAATTCAAGCAACTACAGCTACCTAATCTTTGGTAAAGGAGCCAGAAATGCTCACTGGAGAAAGCATCTTCACCAAATGGTGCTGGATAAATTGGATGACCGCACGTAGAAAACTGAGTCTAGAACCCCTTCTCTCGCCCTGCACAGAACTCAACCCTTACTGGATTAAGGACTGCAACATAACATCTGAAACTCTAAAGTGACTAAAAGTATAACAAATAAAAATAACTCTCCACGGTATAGGCATAGGCAAAGACTTCCCAGTAGCATCGGGAATCAGACAAAAACTCAACCACCGTGTTGCAGTCAGGTTCACATTGCTGGCAGAAATCTCCTGAGCAAGAGCATATTTTGGGGACAAAAAAGGGTTTATTTTGGCTTACAGACTCAAGGGGAAGCTGGAGGGAAATTATGGCATGAGTAGAGGGTGGACATCACCCCCTGGCCAACATAAGGTAGACAATAGCAACAGGAGAGTGTGCCAAACATTGGCAAGAAATTGGTTATAATCCCCATAAGCCCACTCCCAACAACATACTGCCTCCAGGAGGCATTAATTCCCAAATCTCCAGCTAGCATTCCAAACATCTAAGTTTATTGGAGACACCGGAATCAAATCACCACACACTGGGACCTCATAAGACTCCATAGCTGCTGTACAAACATGCAGAATTTCAACCAAGTCAATAGACAACACATAGAATGTAAGAAAATCTTTGACAGTTATACCTCAGACAGAGGTTTAATATCCAGAGTCTATAAAGAACTGAAAAAACTAAACAATAAAAAAGCAAATAATTGGGCTGGAGAGATGGCTTAGCAGTTAAGGCGTTTGCCTGCAAAGCCAAAGGACCTAGGTTTGATTCTCCAGGACCCACATAAGCCAGATGCACAAGAGGGTGTATGTATCTGGAGTTGTTTGCAGTGGCTGGAGGCCCTGGCACACCCATTCTCTCTTTCTCTCTCTGCCTCTTCCTCTCTTTCAAATAAATAAAGAATATTTTTTAAAAGAAGCAAACCATTCAATAAAAAATGCAATAGAGTTGGGTGTGGTGATGCACGCCTTTAATCCCAGCATTTGGGAGGCAGTGGTAGGAGGATCACCATGAGTTCAAGGCCACCCTGAGAGTAATAGTGAATTCCAGGTCAACCTGAGCTAGAGTGAAACCCTACCTCAAAAAAAAAAAAAAAAAAAATGTGTGTGTGTGTGGGGGATAGAGAACTAAACAGAGCATTCTCAAAGGAAGAAATTCAAATGGCAAATACACACTTAAAGAGATGTTCAGTACCTTTTAGTCATCAGAGAAATTCAGATCAAAACTTTGAGATTCCACCTTACGACAGTCAGTATGGCATTCATCACAAAGGTGAAAGTAAGGGCTGGTGAGGCTGTGGGGAGAGACCCTCATCCACTGCTGGTGGGACTGTGAATATGCTCAGCTGATGCATTATTTGGGGATCCAGGAGGGGTCCCCAAAATTGATGAACCCTAAGTTTGGGTTCTGTCCTACCTTTAACAAAAACATCGATAAGGATGGACTCAAGAAGGATAAATCATGAATTATTAAGTTTATTTAGGGAGAAATTACAAATCGTGGGGTTTAGTTGAAGGGAGATTGGGATCTAGGAAGGAAGGTTGGAGCAGAGACAGGAATAGGCGGGAAGTAGGAAACACATGCTTAGGCAGAAAGCACAGTATAGTTCATCATGTTCATTTAAGAGAAATTGAGGTTTTTTTTTTTTTATTTTTATTTTTTTTTTTTTTAAGGAAGGACTGGAGAAGAACCACAAGCAGATGGAAGATAGTTTATACAGCTCTTCAAAGAGAAATGGAGACTTTCAAAGAAAATATGGAGTCGAGCCAGAAGCACGTGGAAGATAGAATTTAGGAGCTTGGGTAGGGAGATTCAGAACGTGCTTTCCCCATGGAAGAAAGTTATAAGAGCAAACGATACTGACTTAAGGAAGAATAGCAGAGAGAAAATATCAAAGCATAGGAGACATGAGTAATGAAGAGTTTGCACTAATTGTTACCTTAGGTTTAAGGAAATTACACAGGTAGCAGGCTTGGAATTAATGAGAGCTAGAGCACGCGGTAGATTCAGAGACCAGAGGAAAATCACACATGTAATCAGAGTGAGAAGTTACCCCAAACTTTAAAGCAGAGGCAAGCAGAAAAGTTCCCCAGACAATGAAATAGTGTTATGCTGGGTAAGAAGCTAGACTCAATGTGTAGCCAAGCAGAGATGTGAGGGAATCCAGAGAGAGCTCACAAAGAGGAAAAGGCAAGATGGGAAGAAGATGAGAGCCTTTCTATGCTAGGGGGAAGACCCAAGTGGTTTATAGATTTGGAGGGTGGACCCCAGGGCCAGTCCACCTGGGCCGTCTATCTAGGTAGCATGCTAGCTTGTGGGCAGCAGGGGCCGTTGTAGATGAGTCTCAATCCTATATGAGTTCCCTTTCTGCCAAGAGTTCTGTTCTTGCGCCTGGGTGAGGTGGGGTGTGGGGTGGCATTTCCTGGTTCTCTATGGGCGTCAATTTCTAACTGAAACTGCCTAAATGAGGTTACTTTCCCATATCCTCCTTCACAACTACTATGGAAATCAGTATGGAGACTCCTGAAAAAGATAAAGGTAGATCTACCATGTGACACAGCGATCCCACTCCTGGGCCTACACCCCAAAGACTCCACTCTTTCTTTACCACAGAGACAGGCGGTCAACCATGCTTGTTGCAGCTGCTCCATTCACAGTAGCTAGGATTTGGAACCAGCCCAGATGTCCATCAACTGATGAATGGATAATGAAGATGTGGCACATGTACACAGTGGAATTCTGAACAGCAGTAAGAAAAACAAGATGAAATAACGAAATTTGCAGGAAAGGAAAACAATCATTCTAAGCAAGGTCAAGTCAGTGAGGCACAGAAAGACAAGCTCCAGTAGGTCTCATTACCTGGAGATAATGTCAATGGTCGCAAGCGTCAGGAATATAGACACGAGGCTAGAATGAGACCAGGAGAAAGAAGAAACATGGAAGGAGGAAAGGCTAGAATATTCCTTAGACTAGGTGAGGGGGCGTAAGAGAGGGGTGGGAGGGTCTTGTATGGGTAGGTGGGAAAGGGAATCACACATAACTTACAACATGTGTCGGTTCCATAGAGACCCTCCTTCTAGAAACCATCGTACAAGATACAACCACCAATAAAGGGGAGGAGGGAAAGTCCAGAAAGAGGCACCCTGTATAAAGTAGAAAACCAACTCAAGCCTAAAACCATCAGCTCAGACTGAGCAAACCCAGGCCCAGAATTGAGTGAGGCCCCACAGCAAGCTGTTGGCCAGGGAGACCATGCGGAACCCACCATAATGCAGGCTCTCTCGCCATCACACTTGATTACCTGCCAGAGCCAAAAGGTAAGACCCTATTGCCAAAGACATCCCAGACTGCAGTTGTGGGTCATCCAGATGCCATGCTGCAACGGAGAGGAAAGCCACTTCCCTCCCGGCTTGCTCTCATGGTGTTGGAAAACGCTCTGAGAATTGTGGAGGGATAATGCTTACCAGTAACGTGAGTAAACGGGGTACCCTGCAAGCTCTGAAATAACCATCCTGGCAAAAAGTACACACTTGTGCAATAGTGGCCTACAGCCTTTGTGGCAGCTATTCTCTGACTGGATGTGAGGCCTGCTCAGTGGAGGAGAACTGATATATCGTAGTGGAAACAAAGTCAGAATCCCGTGGCCAGAAAATCCATAGACTCCAGAGAGAAGCCTCCACTACTCTGTGAATAAGAGTGGGCATCAATGGCTAGAGGCCCTGGTACTCCCATTCTCTCTCTATCTACCTCATTCTCTGTCTGTTGCTCTCAAGTAAATAAATAAAACAGAAAAATTTAAACAAACAAACAAACAAAAAACAAGAGTGGGCATACACACCAAAAACTCTCAAATAACTATGCATATCCCCTTTTTTTAAAAATTATTTATTTATTTATTTGAGAGCGACAGACACAGAGAGAAAGACAGATAGAGGGAGAGAGAGAGAATGGGCGCGCCAGGGCTTCCAGCCTCTGCAAACGAACTCCAGACACGTGCGCCCCCTTGTGCATCTGGCTAACGTGGGACCTGGGGAACCGAGCCTTGAACCGGGGTCCTTAGGCTTCACAGTCAAGTGCTTAACCGCTAAGCCATCTCTCCAGCCCAGCATATCCCCTTTAATTCAAGCTGCTCTCACTCTTTGTTGGAGAGACTCTTTTTATTTTACAGATAGCAGAAAAGATTCCGGAGACTCAAGATCCATCAACACAATGAGAAAAGACAGCCAACTGCTTACCACAAGACATGCCACCTCTATGTCTACATCTGCTGGGATCCGAGAGAAATTGCAGAGGAACTGGCAACAGAAGCCTTGCTCCCACTGTTAGCCTGACAACCAGCTCCAGGGAAAGACAACACACACTGTGACTGATCAGGATACAATGAATCAGAAACCTGGAGACTAGAGAGAACTCAACACTAAACCAGACTGCCAACAGACCCACCAAAGCTCAGGGAACCACCGTTGCAGAAGAGGGTCCTGGAAGATTGTAAAAGCTGCAGGGTGATAGAAATATCTTGAAGCATAGTCTCCACGCCACCCCCAAAGACTGACTGAGACTTTGTTTACCCAACAGCAAACACCGATAACCCTACTGAGGAGAGCCCTCAGAGAAGTGGGACAGGGTGGGGACAGGACTGTTACTAATTGCGTGTCATCTCCCCATCCTGTCTTCCTTTCCACCCTTTGTTTTCTGTCCCCTTACTTGCCTATCAAGTGCCTTCTCCTCCCATCCCTCCATGTCTCCATTATCTCCCAGCCTCATTCCAATTCCTTGCCAGCACTACTGACATTACAACTTTCAGACCAATCAAGCTGCTCCACAGTAGGAACCACACGTGAAAGAGAACGTGTGGCATTTCGCTTTCTCAGCCCGTGTGACCTCACTTAGCATTCTTTGTTCCAACTCTATTCACTTTCCCGAAGATTTCACGTTCCTTTATTGCTGAGTAGAATTCCATGGTGTATCTGTCTTACATTATTGACTCATCACTTCATGGCCAGCTATCCCACTTCCATATCCCTGGCTATTGTAAATAGAGCAGCAACAATCATGGCCAAGCGGGTATCTCTATAGCGATATATGAAATTCATATATTGTGTCATCACAACATAAAGAAGCCCTTCCTAACTACTTTTGGGTAAGAAGAGGATATGTCGCCGGTAGGGCTTTTGCTCTGGGGGGATGGCTATTCCAGATCTGGGGGGCGCTTTGACCTCAGTCTTTGTTAGCACTGCGTATAGTTATTATCTCTGGTGGCCTAGGTGAGCTAATAACTATTGGTGATACTCAGTTCCACTCACATTCGCTTAATATGAAAAAACTCTTCTGTTTCTTAATCTTGAGAAAAACAAATCATGTTCCATTGACATTACTATTGACACAGCATTCAGTAACATTGTCATATGCCTGTTGCAGTCAGGTTTGTATTGGCAGCAGGAAACACCAGATCAAGAGCCGCTTGCGGGGGGTAGAAAAAAGGGGTCATTTTGGCTTGCAGACCCAAGGGGAAGCTCCACGATGGCAGGGGAAAATGATGGCATGAGCAGAGGGTGGACATCACCTCCTGGCCAACATCAGGTGGAGTAGAGCAACAAGAGAGTGTGCCCGAAACTGGCAAGGGGGAGCTGGCTATAACACCTATAAGCCCGCCCCCATCAATACACTTCCTCAAGGAGGATCCAATTCCCAAATTGCCACCAGCTGGGGACCTAGCATTCAAATCATATAAGTTTGGGGGGGACCCCTGAATCAAATCACTATAGTACCAACAGCTAATAATCTGAACCAAGAACCAAGAACGTTATCCCATCTCCAATGGCTACAAAAAATACATTCAATCAAATAAGTGAAAGCTCTCTACAGTGCATGCTCTACCAGACTCATGAAGGGCAGTGAAGGTGACACATGCATAAAATGGAAAGACCGTCAGCATTTATGAGGGAATCATACTGGTAAAGTGTCTGAACTGCACAAAGCAATGTACATATTCAATGCAATTCTTACCAAAATACTAACGACATGCTTCACATAATCAGTAGAAACAATCTTAAAATTTGTATGGAAGCAGCCACTCTCCCCCGACAATAGCCAAAGCAATCTTGAGCAAAAGTATCAAAAATTATATCACTTGACTATTTTGTTGTTGTGTTTTTTTTTTTCCTGTTTTGGTTTTTCAAGGTAGGGTCTCATTCTATCCCAGGCTGACCTGGAATTCACTGTGCAGTCTCAGGGTGGCCTTGAACTCATGGCGATCCTCCTACCTCTGCCTCCTGAGTGCTGGGATTAAAGACATGCGCCACCACGCCTGGCTCTACTTGAGTTCTTAATATGGCATAATGAAATTTTAGTAATAAAAAGACATTGTCTCAGCACCAAAACAGACACACGGGCCAATGGGACAGACTAGAGAGCCAAGAAATAAACAATGCTTCTATAGCCAAGTGATTACTTTTTTTTTTTTTTTTTTTTGAGTTAGGTTCTCACCCAGTTCCCAGGCTGGTCGTGAACTAACTTAACTGCAGTCCTCTTGCCTCAGCCTCTTAGAGCTGACGTTTACCTTGTCCAGTGATCTCGACAAAGGTGCTGAGAACAGCAGTGGGTGAAGGACGGCGTGGTCACGAGCTGCTTCTAGGAAAACTGGATACTTGTGAGCAAGAAAGTGAAAGTAGGCCCATGTCTCTCACTAGCTCAACCCAAAGTGGATTAAGGTTTAAAAGCAGGACCTGCAACTCTGAAACTGTTAGAAGAAAACCTAGGGAAATGCCTTAGGGCATAGGGGTGTGCAAGGTCTAATTTATTTTTATTTTTTGACAACACCCCTCCAAAAGCATAGAAAGCAAAAGTACAACTAGACAAATGTGATTGTATCAAAGTAAAAGCCAGGAAAACAATCAACGCAGTGAAGTTACAACATAGAGAATGGAGAAAATATTTGGAAATTTTATATCCAGTACATATAAGAATTAAACCCAGGGCTGGAGAGACGGCTTAGCGGTTAAGTGCTTGCCTGTGAAGCCTAAGGACCCTGGTTCGAGGCTCGGTTCCCCAGGTCCCACGTTAGCCAGTTGCACAAGGGGGCGCACGCGTCTGGAGTTCGTTTGCAGAGGCTGGAAGCCCTGGCGCGCCCATTCTCTCTCTCTCCCTCTACCTGTCTTTCTCTCTGTGTCTGACGCTCTCAAATAAATAAATAAATAAATAAAAATTTATAAAAAAAAAAAAAAAGAATTAAACCCAATAGTTGTGTTATTACTTTCTTAATGCTGTGACCAAACCAAAAAAAAAAAACAACAACAGCAAAAAAAAACAAATTAAGGAACGAAAGAGTTTATTTTGATTTATACAGTTCAGGGATCATGGCCGGGAAGGCTTGGCCGCAGGTGCAGGAGATCAGCTGGTCCCATTGCATCTACAATCAGGAAGCAGAGAGCCAACAGGAAGTGGATCCAAGACCCACTTCCTCCAGTAAAGCTCTACTTCCTAAAGGTTCCGCAATCTTTCCAAAAAGTACCACCAGCTGGGGTCCGAGTGTTCAGATCCTTGAGTCTACCTGGGAACATGTTACATTCAAATCACAATAGCCAACAACCCAGCCTGGTTTTAAAAATGGATGGTACATGTAAACAGACACTTCTTTAAAGAAGACAGAAAAATAGCTTAAGGGTTTAATTAAAAAAAAAAAAAGAGTTAAAAAATTTTTTTAAAAAAATTTATTTATTTGAGAGCGACAGACACAGAGAGAAAGACAGATAGAGGGAGAGAGAGAGAATGGGCACGCCAGGGCTTCCAGCCTCTGCAAACGAACTCCAGACGCTTGCGCCCCCTTGTGCATCTGGCTAATGTGGGACCTGGGGAACCGAGCCTCGAACCGGGGTCCTTAGGCTTCACAGGCAAGCGCTTAACCGCTAAGCCATCTCTCCAGCCCAAGAGTTTTAATATTCTAGCAGAAAATAGTAATATTGAAAGAAATTTGTCCTGGGTTACAGAGCACCCCCCAACCAACAGGCCAGAAGTTGCCCACAGAGAATAGAGAGATAAACTCCTGCTTGCCCACAAGCCTTCACAGGGGGAGGCCAGAGCACAGAGAGATAAGTTTCTTGCCCACAAGGAACATCTTGCCCACAAGGAACAACCAGGGAATGAAGGTAAGTTTCCTGCCCACGCTGTGAGTTACTGATAGTTTTGGGCAAGAAATTTAAACTATGTAGCTGCCTGCCCATGCCAGTGTGCCCTTCTGTCACCTTGCCTGCTTGTAAGAAGAAAGCTGTAAAAATCCCCTCTTGCCTAAGCTGGGGGCTGACGCCACTGCAGACGTCAGCCCATTTGTGTGCATCAATCTTCCTCTCCTCTGTCCAAATGTCTCTGAGTCTCATTCTGTTGAGAAGTCCTGACCCAAAATATGACCAGTAATTAGAGAAATGCAAATTAAAGCTGCACAAATTATATCATCTCAGGCTGGAGAGATGCATGTTCCGTCCCCCAGCAGCCACATAAAGCCAGATGCATGAAGCCACACACGTGTCAAGTTCATTTGCGGTGACAGGAGGCCCATACACACTTTGCCTCTCTCAATCTCTCTCTGTCTTTGTCTCTTGCTCGCAAATAAACAAAAATATTAATAAAGAACATATCACCTATTTAGAGTGAGGATGGCCAATCACAAAGGAAAAAAAAAAGTCGTAGTGACCTCTGGAGAAAAGAGAACACTTATATACTGTTGATACAAATGTAGGTTAGTGTGGCCATTATGAAAATCATACGAGGATTCACCAAAGACTAAAAATGGAGCCACCACATGGGCCCACAATACTACTACGGAGCATATGTCTGTATCAGTTCTTTTACTCATTGCTGTGACCAAGTACCACGTGAGAAGCAGCTTAGGGAAGGAAGGGGCCTATTCTGGCTTACAGTTTTGAGGGGGACACCTTGTATCACATAGCTGCAGAAGCTGGAGGCTGGCTGGTCACACTGCACCCGCAGGCAGGAGGCCAAGGATGAACAGGAAGCATGCTCAGACTATGACACCTCAAAGACTGCCCAGTGACCCACTTCTTCCAGCAAGGCTTGCCTCCTGAAGGCTCCACAACCTTCTTACATAGCACCACCAATTTGGGACCAATTGTTCAAATAAGGAGCTTATGAAGAACATTTCCCTTTTACACTGCAACCCACATCCATAGGAGAGGAAATCAGTACGTTGAAAACACATCTACACTTCCGTGGTTAATGCAGCAGTAATCACAGCACTAAAGAAATGGAAACCGCCTGAGTGCCCACTAACTGGTAAAGAAAAGGTAAAGCCTAGGAACAGTGGGATATTATTTAGCCATAAAAAGAAAGTCATTTGCAACAACATGGATGATGTCGTTAGAAGCAGGCAGTTGTGATGTGCTTTTGCACACTAGGGAACTGTAGACAACATTAATACATGGTGTATTTCAAAAAGCGAGAGAAAAGGATTTTGTTTTTACCACCAAGAAATGATAAATCAGATACATTTGCATAATTTACTTAAACATTATGTAATATATACTATGTTAAACATTACAAGGTACCACATATATATGTATTATATGTGTGTGTGTGTGTATTTTTTTATTGTTGTTTTTTTCCAAGGTGGGGTCTCGCTCTAGCCTAGGCTGACCTGGCATCCTCTGTACATGTAGTCCTAGGCTGGCCTCCAACTCACAGCAATCCTCTTACCTCCTGCCTCCAGGCTGCTGGGATTAAAGGAGTGTGCCACCATGCCTGGTTCATATGCTTGCAATTTTTATATATCAGTTAAAATGAAGTGTTAATGGAAATATGTAGGTTTCAGAAGTAAAAGGGAATAGGAGGAGCAAACAACTGTCAATCCTCACTGGAAAGAGGATATAATGTTCCTTGAACGGAGTTGATTTAGTTAATATTACTACTTATTTTGTTTTATTTATTTGAGAGAGAGAGATCCAGATACAGAAGAGAGGAAGAGAGAGAGAGAGAGAGAGAGAGAGAGAGAGAATGGGTGAACCAAGACTTCCAGTCACTGAAAATGGATTCCAGATGCATGTGTCACCTTGTGCCTCTGGCTTATGTGGGTTCTGGGGAATCGGACCTGGGTCTTTAGGCTGTGCAGGAAGATGTCTCAGCTGATAAGACATCTCTCCAGCCCCTAATGCTTATATTTCTAATAATATAACTCTGTACTTTGATCTGCAGGGGAAGAAGGAGGGTCTAGTGTACAAAAGGTGATGTTTTACCTAATTATCTCTGTTCTCATAATACTAATTCTAACACACAGTTCAACTAAAAGTTAATTTAAATTAAAAAATGAACACTTGCCTTGTGTCAGGTAATGTGCATTCAAGAGGAAACAGGATAGACATAGTTCTTAACCTCAAAAAGTTCATATTCTAGAATGGTATTTGATAAGAAAATAGGCAATTATATCATACTGTGTTAAGAGATGATGGGAGGGTTAGGAACGTAGCTCAGTGATACAGCGCTTGCCTAATAAGCATGAGATTCTGGGTTCAATCCCTGCCACGGGGGGGGGGCGGGAGGGGGAAGCAGGGATATGATGGAACAGGTACAAACAGCTATTAGTGATTCGTGCATATGTAAGTAAAAGCCCTTGATCCAAAGCTGAAGCCATGAGGAGAAGTAGCATAAATTAACGGAATGCTTAGTGAGGGTCTGTGGAGAACTGGAGTCTAGCTGCAGCTTCTATTTCTACTACTCTGTTGCCTTGGCGAGTTTCTTAGCCCTTTAAGTTTCAGTCTCCTCATATTTAACATGCAGACAATAACAGTATTTGCCTCATGGATGAGTTGTGAGAATGAGCGTTAACGCATATGAATATCTTAGCACTATGCTTTGCTAAACAATAATGGTATCTTGTTATTATGCAGAGCTAAAGAGTTATTAATAGCTAAAATGTGAAGGGGGGAGCTGGAGAGATGGCTTAACAGTTAAGGCACTTGCCTGCCAAGCCAGAGGACCCAGGTTCGATTCCCCAGTACCCACATAAGCCAGATGCACAAGGGGGTGCATGCATCTCGAGTTCGTTTGCAGTGGCTACTGGCCCTGGTACACCCATTCTCTCTCTCTCTGTCTGTCTCCTCTCTATTTGCAAATAAATAAAAATTGAAATAAAAAGATACTTAAAATGTGAAGGGGGTATTCATTGTCAGGAGAAGAATATTCTGGGCATAGAAGCATAGTTAGAATGCTTGGAGGTCGAACAGGCCAGGAGGAGTCTGGATGACTGACAGAAGTTCGGTGTGCTGCAACAGGGATTATAAAAGGGATGCTCACTCACAGAGGAGCAGGAAAGGTAGACGGTTCGATGCCCAGAGATGAGATTTACTTGGCTTCCGCTCTGAGTATGCTGTCATCAGATGAATGATAAAACATGAATTTGTAGGTCGTTCTTGCAGTTTGAAAACTGAACTGAAGCCTTTAATCCCAGCACTTGGGAGGCAGAGGTAGGAGGATCGCTGTGAGTTGAAGGACAATCTGCAACTACATAGTGAATTCCAGGTCAACCTGGGCTAGAGCGAGACCCTTCCTCGGAAAAAAGAAAGAAAGAAAGAAAGAAAGAAAGAAAGAAAGAAAGAAAGAAAGAAAGAAAGAAAGAAAGAAGGAAGGAAGGAAGGAAAGAAAGTCTGGAAATAGGGAAACAAAGAGTACTAGCAGAGCCACAGAGAGACACTTCATCCTGTGAACCCCGCAAGAGATGAAGCTCTTCCCCAGAAGAGGAATGGGGTGCCCATCGAACCCCAGGATGAGGGTGACAGAAATCTGAACCTGGGAGATTTCCAGTCTCCACAATTTCTTCCCCCGTGCCATTCTGAAGCAGGTGATGTGACCTTGAGATTCTAGGAACTGACCAGACGTGGAGAAGTCCTCAGAGGGCCTCCTGACACGACCCTTGCTGTGGAGACTTCTCGGGGGGCTGTCTGGCAGTCAGCAGGGGGAGGCTGAGCACAGGCCTAGTAGAGCTTGTGACAGCTCTTCAAGGGTGGCCAGTTTGCCATTGCTGAAGTTTTGTTCCCCATGTGATTTACCTGGGAGTTACAAGGGGTGCAGATCCTGGAATGCCTGAACCCACAGTTCTAAGCCTACCTTGGGGAATAAGGGGCTGTTTGGTCATCTGTATTTGGAAACAATTCATCATGGATGGCATGTGACGCAGATGAATAAAAGATGGGACAGCGTTCTGCTGGTCATCAGCTGGATGGCACTGGGCTTTTCTAGTGCACCTCTTGGCAAAGTAGAACCTCTGCTGAGTTATGATAGAATATCAAAATAAATATTTATTTTATTTTATTTGTATTTATTAGAGAGAGGGGGGTAAAGAGATAGATAGATAGAGAATGGGCACGACAGAGCCTCCATCTACTGCAAAGGAATTCCAGATGCATGTGCCACCATGTGCATCTGGCTTACGTGGGACCTGGAGAATTGAACCGGGGTCCTTAGGCTTCTCAGGCAAGTGCCTTAAATGCTAAGCCATCCCTCCAGCCCTACTTTTTTTTTTAAAAACATTGTTAAAAATGTATTTATTTTTAAAAATAAAATAATAAAATAATAAAAAAGGGGGGGCGCTGGAGGCCCTGGTGCGCCCATTCTCTCTCTCTCCCTCTTTCTCTGTCAAATAAATAAATAAAAATAAAAATATATTTTAAAAATAGTAGTCTTCAGAGATCATGAAGATCTGAATGCAGCCCTCCAGAAAACAATCCAAAGAATTTCCACCAGAGTTCCAGAGAAAGGGTGAGGACCTAAAACCAGGGGGAATGCTCACTGCAATGCACATTTTACCCCAGCCCAGCCGCTGCAATTGCCCCATAGAACAAGGGAACCTTTGGAACCCCAGGGGGATGAATGTGGAATGCGGCGGTAAGACAACAGGACCACAGCAATGGACCCCAAGACACAGAGACCGTGGTGACCACAGCAAACTCCCCGTTTGGGCCTCAGCGAAGTGCTCTTGGGAAGGTTGTGGAGCCTTGCTGGAGAAAGCGTGTCACTGGGGTGGGCCTTGAGGTATCACAGACTAGCCCAGCATGCTGTTTGCGCTCCCTGCTTCTGCTCTGCGGATGTGACAGTGTGCCTCAGGCATTCTGCTCCCGCCATGCAGCGGACAATGAAAATAGGGCCCATGCACACAGCCGAATTTTACTCGGTCATGAAGAAAAATGAAATTATGAGACTTGCAGAAAAATGGAGAATATTATACTAGAGATCAGCAGAACAGTGCTTGAATTCCTCAAGTACTGAAGTGTAGATTCAGAAAACGTATTCCAAGCCAAATCAACCTTCTAGTATAAGGGCAACAGACGTCTTTGAACATTCAAAAACCCAGGGAAAGTAACAGCCATGAATCCTGATAGCAGATGTAAACTGTTAAGAACCAGATGGATGGGGAAATTATGGCCAACAGAGCAGTAACAAGGCACTGCTGTGACTAAATGTGAGATTAAGATGGAAATAACATGGGAGTTAACCTGATTTCATCCTTACAAACGGTTTGTGTGTATGGAAACATCACATTGTACCCCGTATATTTTTGTTAATTTAACTTATTATTAGTGGGATTTAAGAAATTATTTATTGGTATGCCTGTGTGTGTGTGTGTGTGTGTGTGTGTGTGTGTGTGTAGGTGCATGATGGTCTTTTGCTGCTGCCAATGAACACCCAACCAGCTTTATGTGGGTGGCTGGGAAATTGAATTTGGGCTGGCTGACTTTGTAAGCAAGTACTTTTAACTGCTCAGCCACCCTCCAACCCCAGATTATTGACAGTTTAAAACAATAAATAAATAAAACTGGAATTAGAAACTTACAGTCCATTTGAACATTTAGCTGGGCATGGTGGTACACACCTTTAATCCCAGCACTCGGGAGGCAGAGGTAGGAGGATCACCGTGAGTTCAAGGCCACCCTGAGACTACAGAGTTAATTCCAGGTCAGCCTGGACCAGAGTGAGACCATACCTTGAAAAACCAAAAAAAAAAAAAAAAAAAAAAAAACCTAAATAAATAAAAGAAACTTACAGTCCAGCTGTGACTTTTAGATTTTCGTTATAAATTTAAATGCATTAGAGTATGAAGGTACATTTTTTTTTTTTGAGGCAAACCCAACCAACTGGCCTTTTTTTTTATTATGAGAGAGAGAGAGAGAGAGAGAGAGAGAGAGGGAGAGAGGGAGAGAGGGAGAGAGGGAGAGAGGGAGGGAGGGAGAGAGAATTGGTACGCTAGGGCCTCCAGCCACCGTGATCAAACTCCAGATGTGTGTGCCACCTTGTGTGCGTGCATCACCTTGTGCATGCATCACCTTGTGTGTCTAGCTTACATGGGATTTGAGGAGCTGAACATGGGTCCTTAGGCTTTGCATGCAAGGGCCTTAACTGCTAATCTATCATCTCTCCGGCCTCAAGTTCCATACTTTTCATTTTCCTCTTCCTTCATCTAAATGATAACTTAACATTTTTAATCTTTGGAAGCTAAAGTGACTGTGTCCTTTAACAACACGTGGTAAATAGGCACCACAGGACATGAGTGCTAAGGTTCCTCCATCTCTGTAAACTGTACCATTGGCATCAACATCTTTCCAGCTGTTCAGACCAAAACCCCAGAGACTCTTCATTTTTAAAAAATATTTTATTTTTCTTTCTTTCTTTATTTGAGAGAGGGAAAGAGGCAGAGAGAGAGAGAGAGAGAGAGAGAGAGAGAGAGAGAGAGAGAGAGAGAGAATGGGAGTGCTGATACCAGGTTCACCAAGAAAGCAGCCCTCTTGCTCATTTCCCCAATTTCTCTTGGTTTCAGCTGGAGCCCTGGTGAGATGCGATGGGCTGAATCTTTCCTCAGGTTCTGCATCCATCTGAAAAAGAGAAGCAGATTCTCCAATGGAGAGTGAAGTCAGCACCAGATAAAAGGGATAACCATTATTAGTGTAGAGAGAATTTAATCTTGTAGCCCACAATTGGTGGAAGCTTGATAGTGGAGAGCAAACTCATTTTTTTGGACATGATTCTGACTTGTTTCCCAGTCCCAGCTATGGGTTCCATTCCACTGAGAAGATCCATTAGCCAATTCAAGAGCAGTTGGTTACCTACCATGGCTGTGTGCCACTATTGCACTTGGGTGAGCATCATGCCAGGTTGTTTGCTGCTGAGTAGCTTAGACCGTGAGTTACTTGGACAGATGTTGGCCATTTCCCCCCAGTAGCTCATGTAGCACCTTCTGGCACTAGACAAGCTAACTGTCTGGGGACTGACTCTCTTCCAGATTCCAGCCAGGTCACTCCATGTTCCATACTGACAGCATATGGTGTCTTTGGCAGTAGGGTCTTACCACTAATCTTTGGTGGGTCATCAAATGCTCTGACAGAAGTCTGTTTTCTTTTGGTAAAACTTGTAGGTATCTCTGGTCAACAGCTCACTGTGGATGTTAACTATGCTGGTACTGGGAGTTAGAGGCCAGTGCTAAGGGAAAATAAGGAAGAGAAAGATAGGCAATATCAAAGAGAAAGAGAGACAGAGGGAGAGAGAGAGAAAGAAACAGGAGAAGATTAAGGTTAGTCTTCACCTTACCCTCTCCAGGGCCCTTTGATTCAGGTGTTGCCTCTAAGGACCTGATGAAGGTTCAACCTTTTAGTCTGTCTTTCAGGATATAGGATTTTATGATTCCAGTTTTGTGTCCCCTCCCCACCCTTACCCTCCTGGCCTCCCCCTGACCCATTGTCAGGTCCTCGCAATGCCTATTAGGTCTGTCAGCGTCTCGGGAAGATCCAGGTTAGGAGCCACAGGTGAGTGAGACCATGTGAAGATTGTCTTTCTGTGATGGGGTGAGTTCACTGAGAATGATCTGTTCCAAGTTTGACTGTTTTTCTTCAAATTTCATTGTGTTACTTTTCCTTCCTGCCATGTAGAATTCTGTCGTGTAGATATACCACATTTTGGTTATCCATTCTTCTAATGGTGGACATCTGGGTTGACTCCAGCTCTTAGCTATTATGAATTGAGCAGCTATAAACATGGCTGAGCAATTATTTCTGAGCTGAGGCATGTAGCTTTTAGGGTAAATGCCCAGTAAGGGAATAATTGGATCTGTTGGTAACTCTATAGTCAACCTTTTTTAGGAGCCTCCATATTGCTTTCCATAGTTATTTTCCTTTTATTTTTGAAATAATTTTTATCGAGAAAAATCATAATTAAATTCTTTAACCACTAAGCCATGTCTCCAGCCCAATAACTAAATTGCTTCTTTCTTTCTTTCTTTTTATTTTCTTTATTAATTAGGAACTTTGCTGTACAGACAAATTGTGTGTTATCCTCTCATATCTTCCTCTTCCATGCCCCAATTCCACTGAAGGCTCTCCTCAGCGGGGTTACTGGCATTCATCACGGGGTTATGAATGTATCAGTTAGTCTCTGTGTGGGCTGCGGGGGTGGGGGAAAGACAATGACTCATCGTACTCCTTCCCATGCTGTGGTTCTTTGTCTTTCTTCTCTCTCTTCTGCAATGGTCCCTGAGCCTTGGCAGGTACATTGTAATCTTGTGTTGAGCTCTCTGCAACCTTGGAACTTCTGCTTTGATGAGTTCTGAGTGTCCTCAGTGTCAATCACCATCTCCCTGGAGCAGGCTGTCAGGCTAGCAGTGAGAGCAGCGCTCATGTTTAAATTGCCACTTTCTGATGTCTCCTGAGCCCTGCAGGATGTGGCAGAGGTGGCTTGTCTTAGCTTGGCAGTTGGCCATAGTTTCTTGTCATACTGATGGATTTTGGTTCTCCATGAAACGTCACATATAAACCTTTTTTTTTTAATTTTAATTTTTTTTTTTTTTTTGGAGGTAAGGTCTTGTTCTAGCTCAGGCTGACCTGGAATTTACTATGTCCAGGCTGGTCTTGAACTCATGGAAATCCTTCTACCTTTGCCTCCCTAGTGCTGGGGTTAGAGGTGTGTCTCACCACTCAAGGATTCAGAAATTATTATTATTATTATTATTATTATTATTATTATTATTATTATTTGATTTTTTGAGGTAGGGTCTCGCTCTAGCCCAGGGTGACCTGGAATTCACTATGGAGTCTCAGGGTGGTCTCAAACTCACAGTCATCCTCCTACCTCTGCCTCCCCAGTGCTGGGATTAAAGGCGTGTGCCACCCACGCTTGGCTTCAGAAGTTATTTTTTAAGTGAACTAAAAATACAGCTTATTTTTTAATTGTCAGAATAACCTCTAAATGTTCGTTTATCCCCATCAATGGGTGCTGCTTTAGGCCTTGGTCAGAGGAGCTTCTTTCCTCTCTCTCTCTCTCTCTTTTTATTCGTTTTCTATTCAGCAAATACAGGCAGTTTGTACCATTATTAGACTCATCCATGACCTACCCCCTCCCCATTGGCCCCTCCTTGTTGAGGTATATGGGTCATGCATTGTGGAGTTAGCCCACAGTTATTGGTACGATAAATGTCTCTGCATATCATGACCCAACATGTGGCTCTGACATTCTTTCCGCCCCCTCTTCCACAAAATTTCCCTGAGCCATGTTGGGTTCATTTTTGGTCTGCTTCACTGATGAGGTGCTGGGGGCTTCTGGGGCTCTGGATCTCTGATTTGGTAGGAGTTGATTTTTCTCTGTGTTGGTCTCCTTCACCCTTGTGCTGGTATCTGGTTCATCAGGAAAACAGCACCCTTGCTTGTTTCACCAATTGTTCTTAGTTTCAGCCGGAGCCCTTTTGAGGTATGATGGGGTGGCTCTCTCCTTAGGATCTGCATCTATCTGAAAAAGAGAAGCAGATTCTCCAACGGAGAGTAAGTTAGCTCTAAGACAAATGAAATAACCCTTACTTTTTTTTTTATAGAGAATTTAATAGTTGTAGGCCCTCTTATGATTGATGGTAGCTTGATATTGGAGAGAGGACTTATGTTTGGGTATGATTCTGACTTGTTTCTCAGCTCCAGCTATGGGTCCCGTGCCACTGAGGGGATCAGTTAGCCAAATCAAGAGCAGTTGGTTTCCCACCATGGCTGTGTGCCACTATTGCACTTGTGTGGGCATCACACCAGGTTATTTGTTGCTAAGTAGGTTAGACCATGAGTTGCTTGGACAGGTATTGGTCATTTCCCCCCGTTGCCCATGTAGCGCCTTCTGGCACTAGACACGCTGACTGTCTGGGGACTGACTCTCTCCTGGCTTCCAGCCATGCCGTTAGAGGAGCTTCTTTTTGTTAGTGGGACGTTTTAATACGGAAACTCATAACTCATCAAAGTGCCAAGAAAAGGTGACTCTTCAGGGCTAAGTCCAAACCAGAACATCGATACTGCCTACTCCAAAGCTCGGGGAACAGTGTGGTGGTGGTTGGGTCAGAAAAACATGGACGAGCTGCAGGATGGGGAGGAGGACTGTGAAGCGCTCTCTTCACGGCTGCCGCTCACGAACACGCTGTAGTCACCTGCGCAAGATCACACCCGTAATGTTCTCGTCATGAGTGGGAGAGAGCTCTGCTCACGAGACCCCATTTTCTTGTTTTTCTTTTTTTTTAAATTTTTATTTATTTATTTGAGAGCGACAGACACAGAGAGAAGGACAGAGAGAGGGAGAGAGAGAGAATGGGCGCGCCAGGGCTTCCAGCCTCTGCAAACGAACTCCAGACGCGTGCGCCCCCTTGTGCATCTGGCTAACGTGGGACCTGGGGAACCGAGCCTCGAACCGGGGTCGTTAGGCTTCACAGGCAAGCGCTTAACCGCTAAGCCATCTCTCCAGCCCAAGACCCCATTTTCTTTTACTGGCAGTGCATGGTTGACACAGGAGGGGACTCATTCTTCTCCGTGGTGCAACAACTGGTAAGTCGCTCAAACTCCAATAACACCTACATCCATGCTCATATAAGCAACCCTAATAAAATGCACACACACACACACACACACACACACACACCATGAAAGTGAGGGGGGGAATGGTTGGGAAGAAGACATGTTCAATGGGAGGGGAATGAAAGAATGTGGAAGGATAAGAATGTGATTAAGGGGCTGGAGAGATGGCTCAGCGGTTAAGCGCTTGCCTATGAAGCCTAAGGACCCCGGTTCGAGGCTCGGTTCCCCAGGTCCCACATTAGCCAGATGCACAAGGGGGCGCACGCGTCTGGAGTTCGTTTGCAGAGGCTGGAAGTCCTGGCGCGCCCATTCTGTCTCTCTCTCTCTCTACCTGTCTTTCTCTCTGTGTCTGTCGCTCTCAAATAAATAAATAAAAAATGAACAAAAAAAAAAAAAGGAATGTGATTAAAACATGTTGTACACACGTATGAATTGTCAATAAGTAAATAGATTTCACATGTGCATACATGTGTGCACTTACATGTCTGCTTGTAGGTCATGAAGCTAGAAAGGGGATCATGAGAGGGGAAGCAGAGATCTTAAGGGAGGTAGGAAATAGAGAAAGTCATGTAATACGTGTAATAGGAAATCAGAAGACGGGGCTACCCGGGGAAAGAAAGGAAACCAGTTGGAGGAAGGCATGAGAGAGGGTAGCAGGGCGGGGGATACGTAAGAAGAAAGCATAATGACATGTGTATGAAGAGCCCGTGATGAAATCCAATAGTTTGTATGCCAATCTATAAATAAATAAAAAAAACCAAAATTCGATGTAACCGAGGTTAGACCCTGGGGTTAACTATGAACATGAATGGGACGAAAGTACTGACATCTGTGGTGTGGCCTTCTCCACTAGCATCTTTAAAGAATGATGTTTTTCAATGTTGCAATTGGCTATGATTGGTGTAAAATTTACAGAGTAAAATATGACTCCTGATATCCAAAAAATGACTAAATTTTGGGTGTAAATAAATTTGTTACTTGAGACATTAATGCAAATGTTGTGAAAAAAACTGGAATGTGTAAGACAGAGCAGTTAGAAAAATACCTGTAAATACCTGTGGAGAAAAATTGGTATATATACATATAAATTTAAATTTTTTGAGGAAAGCCCAACAGACTAGCATTTTTTAAAAACTTATTTATTTATTTATTTGAGAGCGACAGACAGAGAGAAAGACAGATAGAGGGAGAGAGAGAGAATGGGCGCGCCAGGGCTTCCAGCCTCTGCAAACGAACTCCAGACGCGTGCGCCCCCTTGTGCATCTGGCTAACGTGGGTCCTGGGGAACCGAGCCTCGAACCGGGGTCCTTAGGCTTCACAGGCAAGCGCTTAACCGCTACGCCATCTCTCCAGCCCAAGACTAGCATTTTTTAATGCAAGAGAGTGAGAGCGAGAGAATTGGTGCGCCAGAGCCTCCAGCCACTATAATCGAACTCATGTGCCACCTTGTGCACGTGTGTGACATTGCACGCTTCCGTCACCTTGTGTGTCTGGCTTACGTGTGATCTAGAGAGTAGAACATGGGTCCTTAGGCTTCACAGACAAGCTCCTTAACTGCTAAGCTATGTATTATTAAAGAACACACTCTGTATGGACACATCATGTGTTGGTACCATCTTTTCCCTCCTCCCTGCCCCCATTCCAGAGGGGTCACGGCTCAGTGGGGTGGCTGGTATTCCCCATGGGGTTGTGGGTTAGCCTTTGTGGGAGCAGAAGTAAGTTATTGAGGGGAAGGCAATGCCTCTGTGACTCTTACAGTCTTTCCTCTCCCTCTTCCTTAAAATTTCCTGAGCCTAGTGGGCATGTTTCAAGTCGACTTCAGTGATGAGCTCTTAGCAGCCTCTGGATCTCTGCATTGGTATGTGTTGAGTGTCCTCAACCTCTGCCTCCCTCACCCTCACGCTGCCAGTCTCTACCATTCCTCGGTGGTCTCGCCTGGGCCTTGACTAAGATTCGAAGGGTGATTTATCTCCTCGGTCTCGCTACTTTCTGAAAACTAAAAACATTCTCCAACGGTGAGTGAAGTCAGCGTAGGTTAAATCAGAAAAATGTTATTAATTTAGGACGATTCTCATGGGTGTGGCTTGTCTTTTATTTTTTTTCCTGGCTCGAGGAATTTATTTTTGTTTGTTTTTATTTTATTTTACCTCTAATTGCTAGGAATGAAACCCATGACCTGGCGCATGCTAGGCAAATGCTCTGCAGAGGAGGTTAAGCCCTTTTGGTTATTGATTTTTAGAAACTCATTTTTACATCGAGGGTGTTAATCTTTGGTCTTATGCACATCACTGGTTTACCCCTCCCAATATCTCTTGCCTTTTAGCTTTGTTGATGATATATATATTTGACAACTTCTATAGTTACAGACAACAAACCATGCGGCTTGTCTTTTAGCCAAAGACTAGTGGGAGCTTGACCTTGGAAGGCCTCTCCCTTAACACCATCACCTTTGTGTAGTTACACGTATTGTCCACTAGAGGGGAGCAAAGACTCATTATTGCATTATGCAATCATTTTTGTATTTTGCGATTGTTTTCAGAATATGGTTTCCAATGCAAAACTGGAAAAATACATTTGCCATTACTTTAAAAAGCATCGTTTTCTACCTCTGTATACATACTATACATAAAGCCAGAGTGACTGCTTTATGCT
Organism: Jaculus jaculus; assembly: GCF_020740685.1. NCBI lineage: Eukaryota > Metazoa > Chordata > Mammalia > Rodentia > Dipodidae > Jaculus > Jaculus jaculus. Next base: position 162,868,629 of record NC_059105.1, read on the forward strand.
TTTAGTAGATGAAATTTTTAACTTCATTTCTTGTTTCATCTATACATACAAAAGGCATATATTAACCTCTCTTCTCCGCTAGGTGATGGGCTATTTAAAAAATAATTTTAGGGGGCTGGAGAAATGGCTTAGCGGTTAAGTATTTGTCTGCGAAGCCTAAGGACCCTGGTTCGAGGCTCGATTCCCCAGGACCCACGTTAGCCAGATGCACCAGGGGGCGCATGCAGCTGGAGTTCCTTTGCAGTGGCTGGAGGCCCTGGTGCGCCCATTCTCCCTCTTTCTCTCTGTGTCTGTTGCTCTCAAATAAATAAATAAATAAATAAATAAATAAATGAAAAAAAAATTAAAAACAAATAATTTTAGGACTGGAAAGATGGCTTAGCGGTTAAGCTAGGGAGGGAGACTGGGAAAGTTGTGCCCAGGTGACTCCTCCTGTCTTGTGAGCAGAGAAAAGCCACGAAAGAGGGTTACTGGCTCCTTCCGGGAAGGAAACACCTGAGGTGGTGGCAGGTGCATTTGGTAGCTATTTACTTTTTAATTTTTTTTTAAAGTTATTTGTTTGTATGTGTTGTGTAGAGATGTTACAGGACCTCTTGCCACTGCAAATGAATGCCAACCAGATGCTTACACAACTTTCTGCGTCTGGCTTACCTGGGTGGTGGGTCTTGAACCCCAGACCAGCTGACTTTGCAAGCACGCGCCTTTGACTGCTGAGCCACCTTCCCAGCCACGCTTCTTAAATTTTTCAAAAGGGGGCTGTGGTAGACAAAATAATGTCCGCCCCAATGACATCCAACTCCAGGAACGTGTTCTTATGTTACACGGCAAAGGGGGAAATAAGAGCTCCGTGTGCTAATCATCTGAACTTAAAATGGGAGATTATTTTGGATAATCTTTTTTTGTTTTGTTTTGTTTTTTGAGCCCAGGCTGACCTGGAATTCACTACGTAGTCTCAGGGTGGCCTCGAACTCACGGTGATCCTCCCACCTCTGCCTCCTGAGTGCTGGGATTAAAGGCGTGCACCACCACGCCTGGCGCTTCTTTCTTTTTCCTGTAAATACATGTTCTCCCCACACAAGGTCTGTGGTTGTGAGTGCTCCGCCCCCCCCCCCCCCTTGCTTGGGTTTGGTGGCTCCTAGGGTTGTGCTGACACACAGCTTTTAAATAAAGATGCTCATGTGGTTTTGGCCTTGCTTCTAGTTGTTTTTTTTTTTTTTTTTTTTTTTTTTTTTTTTTACATGGGGATTTGGAAAAAACTAGAAAACTATGTTTCTACTGCCTGCCCTAACTTTCTGGGGGATCCATACTAATTTATTTTTTATTTTTAGCTGGGCGTGGTGATGCACACCTCTAATCCCAGCACTCGGGAGGCAGAGGTAGGAGGATCCCGATGAGTTTGAGGCCACCCTGAGACTACAGAGTGAATTCCAGGTCAGTCTGGACTACAGTGAGACCCTACCTTAAAAAACGAAAAAAAAAATTTATTGACAAGTTTTATATGTGTATATAACGTATTTTGATCATAATTACCTCAACCTCCCACTATCTTTGCTTTTCTCCTTCCTCTCCTACTGAATTCCCCATTCCTCTCAACCAGTTCCTTTTCTGCTATGATGTCTGTCTCTGTGAGGTGTGTGTGTGTGTGTGTGTGTGTGTGTGTGTGTGTGTGTGTGTGTACTGGGTTCAATTAGGGTTATAAGAACATGGGCCACTTAGTGGTTATACCACCGAAGAAAATGCCCCCCCCCCGATACCAACCATCCCCCTCCATAGCCACCAATACCACCTCAGGGAGGGACAGGGGCCTCTGCCTACCTTCACCATATGTAGTCATTTGGATGGATGTCCCCCAATACATTCAGGAGTTTGGTAAAGCTTGTAAATTAGGTTTCCAGCCGCCTGGCTGGAGGAGGTGTCACTGTGGGTGGATCCTGGGGCCCGGCCCTAAAGTGTGCTTGGGGAATCCCAGTCCAAAGATGTGCAGAGTGTCTGAGCTTTCCCAGGGGGTCCTGGACTGTGCTTGCTTGTGTGTGGGTGGTGGCTTGATTTGTGTGTGGACCAGCTTCTTCTAACCCCTCTATCTGTACACTCCAAAAAAAAATCCCTTCCTCCCGTAACTTGTGCCTGGTTTGCAAGTTCAACTGAAGCTGACTACTGCACCACACGTGACAGAATCTTGATGGCCCAAGACTGCGCAGGTATTGAACAAGCGAGGACAGTGTCTGTGGGCCCATGAATGCGATGGCCACGTCTGGTCTGGAAGACAGCGCTCCACAGCACTCCTCCCCTCCTCTGGCTCCCACATTCTTTCCATCCCCTCTCTCACCAGACTAATCTCTTTATCAAATAGAACTTTATGTCATAGGTTTGGCCTGTGTCTTCCTACTGCATGCTATACCTGAGGAGGATATTCTATTCCAACTTCATGCAAACAGCTCTTAAAAACCTTTTAAAATATTTTATCCATTTGAAAGCAGAGGGACGCAGACAGAAGAGAGGCAGAGAAAGAGAGAATGGGTGCACCAAGACCTCCAGCCACTGCACATGGACCCCATATTCAAGTACCCCTTTGGGCATCTGCCTTTCCCTGAGTCCTGGGGAATCAAACCTGGGCCATTAGGCTTTGCAGGCAAGCGCCTTAACTGCTGAGCCATCTGTCTAGCCTGCCCTTAAAATCTCTTGCCATCATTTTTCTGAATGTATTCTAGGCTATCCTCTGGTTTTAATTTGATTTCTTTCTCAGAGGTGATCATGTTAATTAGCTAAGATGAATAAAATACCCTTAGATGTTCAATTTCTCATGAATTATTCATCAACTACATTCAGGCTAACCCTTCTTTTGGGCCTTCAGCTTTTGCCAGGTACTATGAGCAAGGATTTGGGAAACAGAGTCAAATGAGTCATAGATCACACACTAAAGGGCCTTGCCGTCATTAGGGAATGGGTTCTCCTTGTCACAAATGATGTCAGACCCCTGCAAACAACTCCTAGTGAAGAGAAAAGAGTTGGCCTTTCTCACCAGTAAACCCTCCTGAAAATATCTGGCAAGCCAAACTGCCTTTGAGTTCCAAATTAATGTAGAGAAAAGAGACAAAAATAGAAGGCAGAGAAAGAATAAGGAGAATAAAAATGACCAAAAGAGAAATGGATTGAAAAAAACGAGGATGAAAAGTGAATAAGAGAAAGAATGAAAAAGAAGACATGAAAGATGAATGCCAGCTCCCCGCCCCCCTGGGCAGTTTAATGCCTCCTCCGAGTCCTCTGCCTCTGAGAGACAATGCCTTGACAAGGTAGCTTAAGTCATTCCTTGTGCATTTGGTCTACCATTTCAGTTGTTGAGCCATGTAAACATGTTGCTAACATGAAAATCAAGAGTAAAAGCACTCAACCCAAAACTTGCTGAGTAACATTTTAGCAAAAGGAAATTCATAATGTACTCATAGATTTCTCCCCCCCCCCACTTGGTGTCTAGGAAAGTATTAAACTGGGATAAAAAGCAACTGTCACCCTAGGTATGGTCTCTCTTCCTTTAAAGATGCAAATTAAGCAAGACTCTCAAGTCACTGAGGACTGGGAAGTTACAATTAGCTTGCAGTAATAACTGTGCTCTTGGTTTCTTGCTTTGTTTTACAGTGACTTTAATTAAAGGCCCAGTGATGTCGGAAAGTCACATTAATTATTCATCTGCAAACATTTACATAGGCTTTCCTGTTCCTTTCAATAAATTATCAACTTCACATCTCCATAATTTAATCAAAACGCCTAAAAATACACCATCTCAAGCTTCCACCCCTCCTCTCGGGGTCTTTGTTTCTTCAATGCTATTTGTTACTAGAGAAGACTTCCCACTGTTCATAAGAAAGACGAGAAGAAAATCTGTCTGCGGAAATTGTGTAGATGGTAGTTACTTTTTCCCACACTGTCACATTGATTGGTATAAAGCTATGGTTTGCAAATGTCCGTAATTTTTTTTTTCTTTTGGAGTAAGATGAGAGATACCCTAGAAATGTGCTATTATTAAAAGCCACATGCTGTTAGGATATACTAATAGAAGCAGAATATTCAGGAACACAAGGGCAATTTCTCCCATAATGCTTAGTATGCATGGAATCAAGGCTTCAACAACTTAGCACAGAAAACTCATAAATAGGGACAACTCCAGGGGGTACAGTTAAGAGATAAGGAAAACCAGTGTTAGGGAGTCATATGTAAAATTAGAAATGTGGGTTAAAAAAAATTGTCCAAGGAGACAGATGCAATTCGATAGATAAGTATTTACTTACTCTGTCTGCACTTTGGCCTAAGTTAAAGTTACACTGATAACCAGTTAAATCTAAGTACTTTTCTAAAGCAATATTGGGGAAAAAAAAACAAAAAACTCATGGATTTTAGAGTCATCTGGTCCCAAGTTCAAATCTCAGCTCTGCTATTTACTAATGCTGTAATTAAAAAACATACTTTACATATTCATTTAATGGAAAGAGAGATAAAGAAGGAGGGGGGGGGGAGAGGGAGAGGGAGAGAGAGAGACTGGATATGCCAGGACCTCTAATCATTGCAAACAAACTCCAGATGCATGTGCCATCTTGTACATCCGGCTTATGTGGGTTCTGGGGAATGGAACCTGGGTCCTTAGGCTTCTTAGGGAAGCTCCCCACCTGCTGAACAATCTCTCCAGCCCAAGTGCTCTGATTTGAACAGTTCCTGAACTTTCTTTTCTTTTCTTTTTTTTTTTTCCCTAGGTTGGGGTCTTACTCTGTAGTCTCGGGATAGCCTCAAACTCATGGCGATCCTCCTACCTTGGCCTTCTGAGTGCTGGGATTAAATGCATTCACCACCATGCCCAGCTCAATTCCTGAACTTTCAATCTTCACAGATAATGTTCTAGTCAAAGATTATTTGATTGCAAGGAGTAGCAACCCATATAAACCAGATTAAGTATAGTAAATTTACTAGATACAAGCAGGGGCCTCACGGAACAGAAGTGTACTAAATATATCCAGGCTCCATGGAGGCTGGAAACATTTGGGGCAGGTTTTTCTTGCTCTGAGTGTTGTATTCTGATTCCGGTGTAAAATTTTTATTTTCCGAAGAAATAATAAACAGGCGGCTGTGATGGTTAAGTTCTATTGTCCATTTGGTCAGACTAGGAATTAAGAGAATTTTTTTGGGTGGGTCTATGAGGGTCCTTCCCGTGGTAGACTATATATAAAGAAAATACAAGAGCGCATAGGTCCTCTTGCCCGAATGCCCCTGATTCTTAATTTTTTAAAAAATTATTTATTTATTTATTTATTTATTTATTTGAGAGCAACAGACACAGAGAGAAAGACAGATAGATAGAGGGAGAGAGAGGGAATGGGCGCGCCAGGGCTTCCAGCCTCTGCAAACGAACTCCAGACGCGTGCGCCCCCTTGTGCATCTGAATGTCACTGATTCTTGCTGATGCATGCCTCTATCCCATTGCTGCTAAACTTGGACATGGGCAATCAGCTTCACCAGCCTTCTAACATAGGCTGAAGACCAGTGACTCTCCAGAAATCCTCCAGGCCCACCGGGACCAGTCTGGGACTGTTGAGGCATCCAGCCTTGTGGGCTGAGAAGCTACCAGGAGACTCTACAGCTTGTAGCCAGCAATTGCTGGACTTCTCAGCTCATAGCCTGTAAGCTAACTTGATCAATCCGCATTATAATACATACCCATTCTATCGTTCCATTCCTCTGCAGAACCTTGACTAATATAATTTATGTTTAATGGCTCAAAAGACTTAAAGTAATTCAGTTGGCGGAGTGCTTGCCTAGCATGTCCAAGGCCATGTATTTGATAGCTAGCATTATAAAAGGCGAGTGAAGTGGTGTACTTGGGAGGTGAGAGGCAGGATGATCAGGAGTTCAAGGTCATCCTCTGATACTTTTGAGGCCAGCTGGGCTGCAAACAAGTTCTCAAAACGAACAAAAGGAAACAAAAGACATAATTGATCAGATAGTAGTGTGCTCCCCAGAGTGATCTAAAAGGGCGATCTACTCTGTCCATAAATTCAGCTCTTGGATGAAATGTCCTGTATATATCTGTTAGGTCCATTCCTTCTATGACCTCATTTAGTCCAGATGCCTCTCTGTTTATTCTTTCCCTGGATGACCTGTCAATTGATGAGAGTGGGGTGTTAAAGTCACCCACCACCACTGTGTTTGGTGTTATCTGTGACCTTAGTTCTAATAGTGTTTGTTTGACGAATTTGGGAGCCCCCATGTTAGGTGCATATATGTTTAGGATTGTAATGTCCTCCTGTTGGAGTGTGCCCTTAATCAATATAAAGTGACCTTCCTTATCTTTCTTGACTAACGTCGGACTAAAGTCTACCCTGTCTGATATTAGGATAGCAACCCCTGCTTGTTTTCTAGGCCCATTTGCTTGAAACACCGTCTTCCAACCTTTCACCCTAAGATAATGTCTATCCTTTGTAGAAAGGTGAGTTTCTTGGAGACAACAAATTGTAGGATCCTGCTTTTTAACCCAGTCTGCAAATCTATGTCTTTTCGTTGGGGCATTGAGACCGTTGATATTAAGAGATATTATTGAAAGGTGTGTATTTATGTTTGCCATTTGTGTGTGTGTGTGTGTGTGTTACTTGTTCTACCTGTGCTCTCTTCTGTTAACTGGTATTTGAGTATAGCTGGTTTTTTCTAGGTTCCTTATATGTGTGCTTTTCCTTTTGTTCAGCATGGAGGATTCTATCAAGTATTTTCTGTAGAGCTGGTTTTGTCTTCAAATACTCCTTTAACCTGCTTTTGTCATGGAATGTCTTTATTTCTCCATCTATTTGAATGGATAACTTTGCAGGATAAAGTAACCTTGGTTGACAGTTGTTATCTTTCAGAACTTGGAATATATCACTCCAGGCCCTTCTGGCTTTAAAAGTTTGTGTTGAATAATCTGCTGTAATCCTGATGGGCTTGCTTTTGTAGGTAACTTGATTTTTCTCTCTAACTGCTTTCAATATTTTTTCTTTGGTTTGTGTGTTTGGAAGTTTGAGTATAATGTGGCGAGGAGAGGTTCTTTCTGGGTTTTGTCTGGCTGGGGTTCTAAAGGCTTCCTGTATCTGTATTGGCACCTCTTTCCCAATTTGGGGGAAATTTTCCTCTATGATTTTGTTGAAGATGCCTACTATGCCTCTGGAGTGGAGTTCTTCTCCTTCTACTATGCCCTGAATTCTTATATTGGATCTTTTCATAGTGTCCCGAATATCTTGAAATTCCCACTCATACTTTTCTATAAGTTTGTCTTTCTCTTTGTTGGACTGCATTAGGTCTGCCACCTGATCTTCTAGCTTAGATATTCTGTCCTCTCCCTCATCCATCCTACTGGTGAGATTTTCTACAGAGTTTTTTATTTCATTAACTGTGTTCTTCATTGCTAGTAATTCTGACTGGTTTTTCTTTATTATTTCTATTTCCCTATTTATGTCTTGTATTGCCTTCTTTATTTCATTAAATTGGTGTCCTGCCTCTTCTTTGATTCCTTTGATTTCCTCTTTGATTTCTTCTTTGATTGTTTTCATGTGTTCTTTGACCTCTTTGAACATATTTATAATTATTCTTTTGAACTCTTTCTCAGGCATTTCCTCTAACTCTTTCTCACTTTAATACTTTTAGGTGGATTTATATCGTCTTGCTTTTTAGTGTTTCTTGTGTTATAATGTATATATTTTTGCATCTTGGATTAAGTTAATGCTTGGATTTTCTAGCTAGCTGTGTATTCTTAGCTGTATCAATTGATTTGATGTAATATATTTTCAGGGTAGGACCTTAAGGTATTAGGTGTGGCTCTTAAGACTCTCAGAGTATCTACAAAGATGTTCTTAGGGGTTGAGTTTCCCTGCTATAGGAGTATTCAAGCAGGCTGAGTGGAATAAAATACTGGTAGATTCTAAAATTTAACTAAACACTGTACACATTCAATCAAAAACAGCCCCGAGTATGTATGCAAGAGTAGTTATTATAATGACCAGATCCTCTATCAACAAAGAGGTTTAGATTTCTGGTCTGTTGAGGGATCCAAGTCAGCTTGTGACCAAGTGAGACCCTTCCCTGTTGCAATCCCAGTTACCTTGGGTGATTGTGGTCTCAGTCAAGTTGCTGCCTGGGTCGTTGGGCTGCTGTTCTGATTTCTGGAGCTGGGTACTTGCTTTTCCTGTGGGGCAAACCAAGTCGCTGCTGCTGCCTCTGCTGCTGCCGTAGCTGCCACCGCCGGAGCCACCACCGCTGCTGAAGCTGCCGCTGCCGTGTCCACCGCCGCTGCTCCCCCCCGAAGCCGCTGCTGCGGGATCTGCCGCCGCTGCCGCTCCTGGGTCCGCTGCTGCTGGGGCCGCTGGTACCGGTGCTGGAGCCGCTGAAGTTACTGCCGAACTCTGCTCCTGCTTGGGTCCCGCCGTCAGCCCAAGTTGGCGTGGCCGGGTCCCGGGCCGCTGCTGTGTTCACTGGAGCTGGGTTCAGGCGGCGGCGGGGGAGGGGAGGGAGCCGGGGCTGCTCTGGTTGTATCGCTGTTCCACGTGTGCTTCTACCTCGTGGTCTGCTCCTCCCTCCGCTGCTCGCTGCCGCTCTCCCCTCACGTTTCCCGAGTTGTGGAGAGCGCAGTGTGAGGGGAAAATCCCGCACCTGGCTTGTCCTGCGTCTCAAGCCGAGAGTCTGGCGGCTTTCTGCTGCTCTGCGGCTGCGGCGTTTGGCCGAGCTGCCTGAGCCGCTGTTCCCGCCTGTGCGGGCTCTGGATGCTCTATAACTCTTCTACTTCTCCGCTGCCGCCTCAATTTCCTATACACCTCACTTTTTAGTAAAAGTGTGTATTTTGCTGAGTTTTTTTGGTCTTTTTCCCCCCTAAGCTGCTTTGGCGTGGTACCTACGCCGCCATCTTAACCGGAAGTCAAATTCAGCTCTTGGGATTTGAGGGTAGAATGAGCAAATGGGTCCTAAAATTCATATGGCTACCCCAGAGACTCAGAATAACCAAGATAATCTTGAAAAAGACAAAGTTAAGGTCCTCACAGGTCCTGATTTCAAAGCTTGCTATAAAGCTACTGGAATCCATGCATGATTGACGCGAAGGCAGGCGTATGGATCAATGGAAATTAATTTGAGGCTCCAATAATTACAAATATGCACATACATAAATCAATTTTGCTCTTTCGAGGTAGGGTCTCACTCTAGTCCAGGCTGACCTGGAATTCACTATGAAGTCTCAGGGTGGCCTCGAACTCACAGCGATCCTCTGACCTCTGCCTCCCGAGTGCTGGGCTTAAAGGCGTGTGCCACCACACCCGGCTCATAAGTCAAATTTTGACAAGATACCCAAATGTTTAATAGGGCAAGAATCATATTTTTAGCAAGTGGTAGCTTGCTATGACAACTAGGTAACTACATGCAAAATAATGAAATTAGACTCCTGTATCACACCACATACAGAAATGAACTGAAATGGATCAGTCATATGAAAGCCAAAAAAACTCCAACTCTTAAAAAGATAAATAGGGGCTGGAGAGAAGGCTTAGCAGTTAAGGCACTTGCCTGCAAAGCCTATGGTCCCTGGTTTGATTCCCCAGTACCTACGTAAGCCAGATGCACATGGTGGCACATGCATCTGGAGTTCGTTTGTAGTGGCTGGAAGCCCTGGTGTGCCCATTCTCTATCTGTCTGTCTTTTTATTAAAAAAAAATAAAAGGGGCTGGAGAGATGGCTTAGCAGTTAAGGTGTTTGCCTCCAAAGGCTAAGAACTCATGTTCGACTCATGTTCCATGTAAGCCAGATGCCCGGTGGTACAAGCGTGCAAGATTGCACGTGTGCACACGTCTGGAATTCATTGGCAGTGGCTGGAGGCCCTGGTATACTGCTTCCTTCTCTCACTTTCTCCCTCCCCCTCACATAAAAAAAAGATAAATAGCCGGGCGTGGTGGTGCACGCCTTTAATTCCAGCACTTGAGAGGCAGAGGTAGGAGGATCACGTTGAGTTCAAGGCCACTCTAAGACTATAGAATGAATGCCAGGTCAGTCTGGGCTAGAGCAAGACCCTACCTTGTAGAACCCCCCCCCCAAAAAAAAAAGATAAATAGTACTAGATTTTCATAAGCTTGGATTAGTGAATAATTCCTCTCTTTCATCTGAAATAATTTATAACAGGGGATGACCTTGAATTCTTAAACATGACGCCAAAAGCATAAGCCACAAAAGAAATAATAGATAAATTGACTAAAAGTATTAAAGTTGTTGCTTTAAATATGTATTATTTGTCCATTTATTTGACAAAGGGAGACAACAGAGAGAGAAACAGATGGAGAGAGAGTGAATATTGGTGTGCTACGGCCTTCTGTCCTCACAGACGAACTCCAGGCACGTGCAGATATATGTGCCAGCTCGTGTATTTGGCTTACATGGGTACTGGGGAATCGAACCTGGGTCATCCGGCTTTGTAGGTCAGCACCTTCAACCGCTGAGCTATATCTACAGCTTTTTTTTTTTCCTTTTTCTTTCATTTTTTTTTTTTTGTTGTTGCTGTTGCTGGGGATTGAAACCAGATGTCCACATCTGCTATGAAGGTGTTCGACCACCGAGTTATACTCTGAACACATTTGTTCATCAAATTGAGGAGTTGAAAGGAGAACCACAGAAGGGGAGCAATTATTTGCAAACCATTTATCAGATAAGAGTCTGATATCTAGAATACATTAAGAATTTCCACAACTGCTATGGTAAAAGTGTTAGCAAGACACGCAACCCAATTAAAAATGGACAACGCACTTGAGTAGGCATTTCTCCAAAGAAGATGTGTAAATAGCTGAGAAGCACATAAAAGGATGGCCAGGGTTACCAGGAATCAGGGGAAGGTGGAGTCAAAGCCTGGGAGAGATACCGGATACAGGCACTGGCCTATCTGCAGCCTAAGGGGAACAGCATGTGTTGATGGGAGCTGGAGAATCTAGAGCCCTCACACCCTGCTGGCGGGAATGTGAGGGCAGATGGCCACTTTCATCCATCCTGGCACACACTGGATGGTTTCATGTGTCCGAACTGTTCTGTATAGGAAAATCTACAAAGAACGTCAATTAGTGTGGCCTGGGGATGTGAAGGTGTGGGAGTGAAAATGGGAACTGACGACTAATGAGTATGAGGTTCATTTGGGTGTCAGAAAGTGCTATAGTTAATTTTAAAAATATTTATTTGAAAGCAGAGAGATACAGAGAGAGAGCGAGAGAGAGAGAGTGAGTGAGAATGGGCACACCAGGGCCTCCAGCTACTGCCCGTGAACTCCAGATGCATATGCCGCTTTGTGCATCTGGCTTACGTGGGTCCTGGGGAATCGAACCTGGGTTATCAGGCCTTGCAGGCAAGCACCTCAGCCGCTGAGCCATCTCTTCAGCCCTTGAAATTAATGATGATGATGGCTATACAATTCTATCATACCAAAACCATCTCACTGGACAAACTCCAACACAAAACAAATAACCCAAGAAACAAAGGCAAGGTACTCCTAACAGGAATGCCTGGTCTCAGGTTGGAGAGATTGCTTAATGGTGAAGCGCTTGCCTATGAAGCCTAAGGACCCTGGTTTGAGGCTCAATTCCCCAGGACCCATGTTAGCCAGATGCACAAGGGGGCGCACATGTCTGGAGTTTCTTTGCAGTGGCTGGAGGCCCTGGTGCGCCCATTCCCTTCCTCTCTCTGCCTCTTTCTCTCTCTGTCTATCGCTCTCAAATAAATAAATGAAAATAAACAATTTTTTTTTTTTAAAAAAAAGGAACGCCTGGTCTCATGGCTGAAGCCTTCAGTGAGATGACTTGAAGGAAACTCCAGACAAAGAGTTCCAAAACACAATTATAATAAGCACATACAACACACGTAAAGAGGACACGAATAAACAGCTGAATGCAATGGAAGACAATCATCTAAAAGAACTCAACAGAGGGCTGGAGAGATGGCTTAGCGGTTAAGCGCTTGCCTGTGAAGCCTAAGGACCCCGGTTCGAGGCTCAATTCCCCAGAACCCACGTTAGCCAGATGCACAAGGGGGCGCACGCGTCTGGAGTTCGTTTGCAGAGGCTGGAGGCCCTGGCGCGCCCATTCTCTCTCTCTCCCTCTATCTGTCTTTCTCTCTGTGTCTGTCGCTCTCAAATAAATAAATAAAAAATGAACAAAAAAAATCTTTAAAAAAAAAAAAAAAAAAGAACTCAACAGACACCTGAATGAATTCAAAGAGGACAAGAGCCTGAGTGAATTCCAAGAGAGTGCAATCAACTGAACGCAATGAGAAAGTCAAACCAAAAAAGGAAAATGGGGAAAATAAAGAGATAGAGATGCTGAAGCAAAACCTAATGGAAATCAAAAATGAAATAACTCAGGGCTGGGGAGATGGCTCTGCGGTTGGGGACACTTGCTTGTAAAAGACCGGTGGCCTGGGTTTGATGCCCCAGTGCCCACGTATAGCCATGGGGGCCATGTGTGTATAGTTTCCTTACAGTGGCAACAGTCCCTGGTATACCTATTCTCTCTTTCCATTTCTCAAGTAAATAAAGGGTTTTTTTTTTTTTTTGTTTGTTTTTTTTTTGAGGTAGGGCCTCACTCTGGTCCAGGCTGACCTGGAATTCACTATGTAGTCTCAGGGTGGCCTCACACTCATGGCGATCCTCTTACCTCTGCCTCCCGAGTGCTGGGATTAAAGGTGTGCACCACCATGCCTGGCTTAATTTTTTTTTTAAATAAAATAATTCATTTAAAAAGATCCCAAGACAGCCACACCTTCAGAATAGATCATGTGGTAGACAGAACATTAGGAATTGAGAACAAAGTTTAGGGAATAGGTTGGAAGGCCAAAATCAATGACAATTTCAAAGAAAATGTACCAACATAACATGAAAGAAATGTAGGACATCATTAAAGGACCAAATGCTTGGGCTGGAGGAGGGCTTAGCAGTTAAGGTGCTAGCCTGTGAAGCCTAAGAACTCATGTTTGAATCTCCAGGTCCCACGTAAGCCAGATGCACAATGCTGCACATGCACAATGCTGTAAGGGGGTGTATGCGTCTGGAGTTTGTTTGCAGTGGCTGAAGGTCCTAGCAAGCCCATTTTTCTCTCTCTCTCAAGTAAAAAAGACCAAATGTTTGAATTATCAGCAAACAAGAAGGGATGAAGTACAGGTCAAAGGTATAGGGAACATGTTCAATAATATTATAAAAGAAAGATTTCCAAATATTGTGATAGAGAGGATCATTCAGATACAAGAGGCCAAATAGACAGAACAAGAAAAGGGATCCCCACATCATATTCTAGTTAAAACACTAAACGTGAAAAAACAAAACAAAATAAAACAAGGGCTGGAGAAATGGCTTAGCAGTTAAAGCGCTTGCCTGCAAAGTCAAAGGACCATGGTTTGATTCCCTAGGACCCACGTAAGCCGGTGGCACATGTATCTGGAGGTTTTGTTTTTTTTTTTTTTTGCAGTGGCTGGAGGCCCTGGTGCATCCACTCTCTCATTCTTTTTATCTCTATCTCCTCTTTCTCACATAAATAAATAAATAAAAATATAAAAAATTTAAAACAAAACAAAAGAGTACTAAAATGTGCAAGAGAAACAGCTTATCACTGATAAAGCAAGCTCATCTGAGTAGCATCCAATTTTCCAATGGAAACCCTACAAGCCAAAAGGGCTTCAAATGGAGAATTTCAAATACTGAATCGTCATAGCTGACCACCCAAGTTACTATACCCAGGAAAACTATCCCTCATAATCAGAGAAATAAACACTGTCCATGATAAAAGACAATTATATGCATATATGAGCACTAAGCCAGCCCTACAGAGAATACTGTGCACTGAAGAGAAGAAGAAATGTATTCAAGAGGTTACAGGATGGAAGAAAAAAAAAAACAACCCAACAATCAAAACTAGAACCATTGTTAAAGCAAATGAAGATCAAGAAAACACCAAACCCCACAAACTTGAGAGGAATTAACTCACACCTCTCAGTTAAAACTCTGTATATTGGGCTGAAGAATGGTTTGGCAGTTAAGGCGCTTGCTTGTGAAGCCTAAGGACCCAGGTTTGATTCCCCAGAACCCATGTAAGCCAGATACACAAGGTGGCACATGTGTGTGGAGTTCATTTGCAGTGGCTGGAGGCTCTGGCACACCCATTCTCTCTCTCTCTCTAACTCTCTCTCTCTCTAAATAAAGAAATGAAATATTAAAAAATCTGAATATTAATGGACTAACATCTCCAGTCAAAAGACACAGGTCCACAGGCTGTGTTATAGTTACCTTCACTTTGCTGGGACAAACACCAGACCAGAAGCAGCTCGTGGGAACAAAGGGTTTATTTCAGGCTTATAGAATCCAGCGGAAGTTCTATTGAGGAGGAGGAAGCTGGCTCGCTCTAGCATGCGTCCACAGCAGAGACAGCAAAGCCAGTGCCAGCCAGCAGGCATGAACAACCAGAGCTCAGAACAGGCTCTGAACACACTTACTACAGCTGGGCTCAGCAGTCTCACCCAATGACATACCTACCTGAACAGGGCTCTGGCTGCTTTAGTCTAAATAGGTAGCTCAATCAAAAGTACCTGAGTCATGCTGGAGAGATGGCTTAGCGGTTAAGCGCTTGCCTGTGAAGCCTAAGGACCCCGGTTCAAGGCTCGGTTCCCCAGGTCCCACGTTAGCCAGATGCACAAGGGGTCGCACGCGTCTGGAGTTTGTTTGCAGCGGCTGGAAGCCCTGGCGCACCCATTCTCTCTCTCTCCCTTTATCTGTCTTTCTCTCTATGTCTGTCACTCTCAAATGAATAAATTAATAAATAAAATATTTAAAAAAAAAGTACCTGAGTCATGCTGGAGAGATGGCTTAGTGGTTAAAGGCACTTGTCTGCAGAGTCTAAAGACCCAGGTTCAACTCCCCAGTACCCGGATGCCCAAGGGTGACACATGCGCCCGGAGTTTGCAGTAGATAGAGGCCCTGGCACGCCCATTCTCTTTCGTTATCTGCTTCTTTTCTCTCTCTCTCTCTAAACAAACAAACAAACATAAATAAGTAAATAAAATAGTTAAAAATTACCTGAGCCCATGGGGGACATACATTTACATTTAAACCACCACAGGCTGAATCAGAAAAGAAGTTTGCATCCATTTGCTGTCTTTAAGAAATCCACTTACCATTAAAGACAGAAAATACCTTAGGGTAAGAGGAAGGAATTAGATATTCCAAGCAAATGGAAATGGGAAACAAGCAGGCGTGGCTATACTAATATCCTACAAAACAGACTTTAAACAGCAACAACAAAATAGTGAAAAGAGGTAAAGAAGACTACTTTATACTCATTAAGGGAACAATTCAACAAGAGGATATTACAATCCTAAACATACTCAAACCAAACACAGGTGCACTGAATTTTATAAAGCAAAATGTACTAGACATTAAGTCAGACATAAATCCTCACTATAGTCGATACACAGATCATTCAAACAAAAAATATATGGAAACAATGGAGCCATACAACACCATAGGACAAATGGACTCAAGAGACAGCTACACAATTTTCCATCAAAACTACAGAATTCTCAGCAGTTCATGGAACCTTTCTCTAAAACAGATCAAATATTGGACAAAAAGCCAAGTCTCCACAAATTTAGGAAATGTGACACAACTTCTTGTATTATATATGACCATGATGCAATAAAGTTAGAAATCAACAAGAGGACAACAGAAAATATACAAACTCTTGGAGACTGAATAACACCCTACTGAACAATGAATTGGTTGTTGAAGAAATAAAGTTGGAAATCAAAAAATTCTGAGAGCTGAATGAGAATGAAAACATAACCTACAAAAACATATGGGACACAGTAGAGGAAGTCCTAAGAGGAAAGTTTATAGCTTTAAATACTGACATTACAAAAATAGAGAGACTTCAAATAAGTCATGACCCAAGTGAAAACAAAAGCAATCCAAACCCCAATGTACCAGACAGAAAGAAAAAAATCAAGAGCAGGGCAGAGACACATGACTTAGAAATGAAGAGAGCCACTGGACACAGTGGTGCACACCTTTAATTCCAGCACTCGGGAGGCAGAGGTAGGAGGATCATGAATTTGAGGCCAGCCTGAGACCACATACATAGTGAATTCCAGGTCAGGTTAGCCTGGACCCTACTGCAAAAAAGAAAGAAAGAAAGAAAGAAAGAGAGAGAGAGAGAGAGAGAGAGAGAGAGAGAGAAAGAAAGCAAGCAAGCAAGCAATGAAGAAATCCACTTAAAAAGCTGCTGAAATGAAACCTGTTTTTTTCAGAACAAGAAAAAACAAAACAAAACAAGACTGATAAACACCTGGGCAAATTTATCACAAGGAAGAGGGGGAAGGGAAGGAAGGAGGGAGAGAAAAAGGGATTATAGATTGGAACAAGAGATGTTACAACAGATATCAATGCAATTTAGAGAATTATAGGGACATATTTCAAACACTTTTATTCTACCAAATTGGAAGAGTTGGAAGAAATGGATGAGTTTCTTGATAGAGATGATCTGCCAAAGTGAAACAAGGAAGAGATACGTTGCCTAAATAGAGCTATATAACATCTAAGATTGAAGCAGCAATTTATAAACCTCTCAACCACAAAGGTCTAAACCCAGATAGTTTCACTGCATAATTCTGGCATTGATGGAAGAACTGAAACCACTTCTCAAGCTATTTCATGAAATTGGGAGAGAAGGAATGCCGCTTGACTCCTTCTATGAAGCCAGCAAACGCTAACACCAAAACCAGATAGACACGATGAGAAAATTGTAGATGAAAATCCCTGATGATCCCAGACACAGAAATTCTCAGTCAAAGCCTTTCTGGTTGAATACAAGAACACATCAAAAGTGTCTTCTACCTTGATCAAGTAGGTTCCATCCCAGGAATGATTCAACATATGGAAATTGATAAATGCAATACATCATGTAGATAGATATAAGGACAGAAATCACATGACCATCTCAATAGATGCAGAAAAGGCCTCTGACAAGATACAATATCCCTTCATGATAAGAATATTGGTGAGAGCCGGGCGTGGTGGCACATGCCTTTAATCCCAGCACTCGGGAGGGAGGCAGAGGCAGGAGTGTGGTGGTTTGATTCAGGTGTCCCCCATAAACTTAGGTGTTCTGAATGTTAGGTTCCCAGCTGATGGAGATTTGGAATTAATGTCTCCTGGAGGCAGTGTCTTGTTGGGGGCCGGCTTATGGGTGTTATAGCCAACTCCCCCTTGCCAGTGTTTGGCACACTCTCCTGTTGATGTTGTCCATCTTATGTGAGGCAGGGGGTGATGTCCACCCTCTGCTCATGCCATTGTTTCCCCCTGCCATCGTGGAGCTACCCCTCGAGACTGTAAGCCAAAATAAACCTCTTTTTTTTTTTTCCACAAGCTGCTCTTGGTTGGGTGATTTCTACCAGCAATGCAAACCTGACTGCAACAAGGAATATTGCTGTGAGTTCAAGGCCACCCCGAGACTACATAGTGAAGTCCAGGTCAGTCTGGGCTCCTACCTCAAAAAAAAAAAAAAAAGCAAAGCAAAGAAAGAAAGAACAAGACATATAGTCAGTTATTGTACATGTCTTGACAATGTTAAGCTTAGTTGCTCAATTATTTTAAATCCACTGTAATTTGTTAAATACATAACTCTGCATGATTTTTTTTAAAAATTTTTTATTTATTTGAGAGCAACAGACACAGAGAGAAAGACAGATGGGGGAGAGAGAGAGAATGGGCGCGCCAGGGCTTCCAGCCTCTGCAAATGAACTCCAGACGCGTGCGCCCCCTTGTGCATCTGGCTAACGTGGGACCTGGGGAACCGAGCCTCAAACCGGGGTCCTTAGGCTTCACAGGCAAGCGCTTAACTGCTAAGCCATCTCGCCAGCCCTGCATGATCTTTTGTTATTGAATTTGTTCTTCATTTATTAATTATGGACATAAGTATGGATACTTCATTCATTAGTACCATCCTTTCCCTCTTCCCTGTCCCTTTCTGCTGGGGGCCCTCATAGTGGGGATGCAGGCACCCCCCCCCCCCAAGGAGCCATGGGTTGTGGGAGCAGCAGTCAATTTTTGGTGGCAGGCAGGGCCTCTGGGCATGATGTTTAAACATATGGCTCTTTACAATCTTTCCGCCCCCTCGTCTGCAAAGTTCCCTGAGCCATGTTGGGTGTGTTTTAAGTCTACTTCAGTGATGAGCTTTTAGGGTCCTCTGGATCTCTGCTTCAGCAGGTGTGGAGAATCCTCAGCTTCTGTCTCCTTCACCCTGGTGCTGATTGTCAGGCTCACCATGGAAGCAGCTCTCTTGCTCTCTCCCAACTTCCTCTGTGGTTTCAGCTGGGCCTTGGCCAAAATGCGAGGGGTAGTTTCTCTCCTCTGGTCTCACTGCCTTCTGAAAGAGAAAAAAACAGATTCTCCATTGGAGAGTGAAGTCAGCACAGGTTAAACAGGATGAGCCTTATTAATTTGTGGAGAATATGATGGATATAGTCCCACTTTTAGCCAAAGACTAGTGGGAACTTGACATTGAGAGCAAACTCTTTGTCTCTATAGGATTCTTAATCTGATTCCCAACTCTAGATATGGGTTCCTTTCCACTGAGTGGATCTCTTAGCCAATCAGAAAGCTATTGGTTACCCACCAAGGCTATGTGCCACTATTGCACTGGTGTGTACCCTTGTCAGGGTGTTTGCTTCTGAGTAGCCGAGACCCCCTGGTTTCTTGGACCCTTGTGGGCAACATCCCCCAGTACCAGTTCATGTAGGGCTTCCCATCACTAGACGGGCCAACTGTCTGGGGACTTGCTTTCTTCAGGATTCCACCAAGGTCTCTCCGTGTTCTGTGATGGCAGCATATGGTGTCTTCAGCAACAGGTTCATACCTTTTACCTCAGGTGGGTAATCAAGTGCTTTGACAGAAGCCTGTCTTGTTTTGGGGACCTCATAAGTCTCTCTGGTCAATAGCTCATTGTGGGTAGCAACCACGTTCTGGCACTGGGAGTTACAGGCCAAAATTAAAAAAAAAAAAATTAAGTTAGGCTTCATCCCACCCTTTCCAGGATCTTTCCCTGCCCATGCTCCTGTTGAGGGTTCAACCATTTAGTCTGTCTTCAGGGATAAAAGTTGCTATGGTACCAGTTCATTTTGGGTTTAGTTTTGGATTTTTCCCTCCCATACTCCCCTTTCTCCTCCCTGCAAGGTCTTTTATCCCTATTGTCTGGGCCTCAAGTTGAATCTTAGGTATGTCATCAACTACAGCTGACCCAGGTTAGGAATGGCTGATGAGTGAGACCATGTGGCGATTGTCTTTCTGTGATTGAGTGAGCTCATTGATTTCACTGTGACATGCTTTTTTCTTAACTGCTGTGTAGAATTCCATTGTGTAAATGTACCACAACTTCATTATCCATTCATCCAATGATGGGCACCTGGGTTGATTCCAGTTCTTAGCTATTATGAATTGAGCAGCTATAAGCATGGCTGAGCAAATATCTCTGTGGTGAAGCATGGAGCATTTAGGGTAAATGCCCACTAAAGGAATAACTGGGTCTTTTGTATCTCTGTATTCATCCCTTTCCAGGAATCTCCATATTGATTTCCACAGTGGTTGTACAAGTTTACATTCCCACTAACAGTGGATGAGGGGTCCTCTTTCCCCACATCCTCACCAACATTTGTTATCATCTGTTTTTTTAACGATTGCCATCCTTATTGGAGCAAGGCAGAAGTTAAAAGTATTTTTTTTAATTTGCATTTCCCTGATGGTTAGGGATGTTGAACATTTTCATAAGTGTGTGTTAGCCATTTGTATTTCTTCCTCTCAGAACTCCCTATTCAGTTCTCTGCCCCATTTTTGGAGTGGGTTGTTTGATTTTTTTTTTTTTTTTAGTTGTTTAGTTTTTTTTGTGTGATCTTTGTAGAGTGTAGATATTAGTCCTCTGTTGGTGGTATCGCTGACAAGGATTTTCTCCCATTCTGTGGGTAGTCTCTTGGCTCTGTTTATGGGATGTTTGTCTGTGCAAAAGCTTTTTAGCTTCATGAGATCCTATTGGTTGAGTGATTGCTCAATTTCCTGGGCTACTGGGGTTTTGTTCAGGTAGTCTTAACCCAGTCTATACTGTGGAGAGTGCCTCCTATTTTTTCCTCCAATAGGCAAAGAGTTACAGGTCTTATATTAAGGTCTTTAATTCATTTGGATTTTATTTATTTATTTATTTTTTTAAATATTCATTTATTTATTTATTTGAGAGCAACAGACACAGAGAGAAAGACAGGTAGAGGGAGAGAGAGAGAATGGGCGCGCCAGGGCTTCCAGCCTCTGCAAACGAGCTCCAGATGCGTGCACCCCCTTGTGCATCTGGCTAACATGGGACCTGGGGAACTGAGTCTCAAACCAGGGTCCTTAGGCTTCACAGGCAAGCGCTTAACCGCTAAGCCATCTCTCCAGCCCTGGATTTTATTTTTGTGTGTGGAGGGATGAGTGGGTCTAGCTTAATTTTTCTACAAATGGTTATCCAGTTTGTCCAGCACCATTTGTCGAAGTGCTGTCTTTTCTCCAGTCTATGTTATTGGCATCTTTATCACAGATCAGGTAGCTGAGTTACTTGACCTAAAGTCTGAGTCTTCCATTCTGTTCCATTAGTCTATTTCTTTTGTTTATTTTTATGCCAGTACCATGCTGTTTTTGTTACTGTGGGTGTTAGGAGCCGCGCAGACGCTATTACAAGCTGGCGCCGGTTTCTGGCCTCTTATTGGTCACAGCTGGTGTAAATTTAGCACAGTGCGCATGCTCCAACCCGTTGCGGGCCGATGCTAATGAGGCATCCAGAAAGTAACCAATCACTGGTGGCCACATATCCTCAGTTGACCAATCATTTGTGGGTAAGCAGCCTAAAACCCTATATAAACAGTTGCCTTTCGTGGTTCTGGGTCTTCGCGTCTTCGCATCTAGCAGTTTGGCAGTCCCTAATAAAGTGTGTTCAGAAGAATCCTGATTGTGGCGTCCTCCTTGCTGGCGAGGCGGGCGTGACAAGTGGTGCCGAAACCCCGGGAATTGAAGAACATCTTGCACCAGCGAAGACCCCTGTTTTAAGGAGGATTCAGAACTGACACACGGGACGGACGGATCCGGACTTTTTTCTGAGAGGTATGCTGCCCTGGGAGGTTGATGCTATTGTTATGATTTTCTTCTTGCCCTGTGTGCTCATTAAAGTGAAAGAGGGCCAGAGGACTTTAGCGGAACATCAGGACAGTATGTCAGAAACAGAAAAAAGGGAACAAAAAGGAAAACAGAATAAAAGGAAGGAACAAAATGTAATGAAGGTTAATGGTAAAAAGAAAACTAAGGTTAATGGTAAAAAGAAAACTAAGGTTAAAGATTTAGAAGGTAATAAAAGGAAGGAACAAAATGTAATGAAGGGTAATGATAAAAAGAAAACTAAGGTTAAAGATTTAGAAGGTAATAAAAGGAAGGAAAGAAAGAAAGAAAGAAGGAAAGAAAGAAAGAAAGAAGGAAAGAAAGAAAGAAAGAAGGAAAGAAAGAAAGAAAGAAGGAAAGAAAGAAAGAAAGAAGGAAAGAAAGAAAGAAGGAAAGAAAGAAAGAAAGAAAGAAAGAAGGAAAGAAAGAAAGAAGGAAGGAAAGAAAGAAAGAAGGAAGGAAAGAAAGAAAGAAGGAAGGAAAGAAAGAAAGAAAGAAGGAAAGAAAGAAAGAAAGAAGGAAAGAAAGAAAGAAAGAAGGAAAGAAAGAAAGAAAGAAGGAAAGAAGGAAAGAAAGAAGGAAAGAAGGAAAGAAAGAAGGAAGGAAAGAAGGAAAGAAAGAAGGAAGGAAAGAAGGAAAGAAAGAAAGAAGGAGAGAAAGAAAGAAGGAGAGAAAGAAAGAAAGAAAGAAAGAAGGAAAGAAAGAAAGAAGGAGAGAAAGAAAGAAAGAAAGAAAGAAGGAGAGAAAGAAAGAAAGAAGGAAAGAAGTACTGAGATACATGGAGGGAACTTCTTTCTGCAAGCCAAAAGAAATAAGAAAAATTCAACAAATATTTCCAGTGTTTGACGATCCAGCTCAGGGCCGATATCATGAGCCCATAGGACATAAACAGTTAAAAGATCTTGCAGAGTCAGTTAGGACGTATGGGACTAATGCCTCCTTTACTCAGGCTCAGGTAGAGAGGCTCACTGCTTATGCAATGACTCCTGCAGATTGGTATAATACAGTGAAAGCCTGCTTAACAATGGGACAATATCTTGATTGGAAATCTATCTATCAAGATGCCTGTGCCGCTCAGGCTAGACAAAATGCTGCTAATGGTCAGCCATTTTGGGCTTATGAAATGTTGACTGGCCAGGGACAATGGACGGTTAATCAGACGGCCTACCCTGTGGAGGTATATGGACAGATTAACCAGATAGCTGTACGAGCATGGAAAAGCCTGCCCAATAAAGGAGAAGTTACTGGCAACTTAACAAAAATAGTTCAAGGCATAAATGAACCTTTTTCGGATTTTGTGGCAAGAATAATGGAGGCTGCAGGTAGAATTTTTGGAGACCCTGATACTGCTATGCCCCTTATAGAACAGCTTGTTTATGAGCAATGTACAAAGGAGTGTAGAAATGCTATTACACCATGGAAAGGAAAAGGGCTTAATGCCTGGATGAAAGCATGCAGAGAGATAGGAGGTCCTTTGTCTAATGCGGGGATAGCAGCAGCTGTCCTTGCTGCAAAGAGGATTAGAGACATTACTTGCTATAATTGTGGGAAAAGAGGACACATAAAAAGGCAGTGTAAGAGTCAGATTCCAGGAAGTCAAGACAGAGTTAATGTACAGAAGAAAGTTCCTGGGATGTGTCCACGTTGTGGGAAGGGTAAACATTGGGCCAATGAGTGTAGGTTAGTTAAAGATATTAAGGGGAGAGTGCTCACAAATGATTCTAATAGCCAGCCAAAAAACGGACAGAGGGGCCCTCGACCCCAGGGCCCTCAAATGTATGGGGCCATGAATGTCGAGCCACCCAAGGTATCCATGAGGCCACCGGGGAGCCACGGAGAGCCACTCTGGGTTCCGCAGGATTGGACCTCTGTGCCACCACCGGAGCAGTATTAACACCACAAATGGGTTGTCAACCAATCCCCTCTGATTTTAAAGGACCCCTGCCCTCTGATACAGTAGGCTTGGTGCTAGGACGCTCATCTTCAGCTCTGAAAGGCTTAATTGTTCACCCTGGAGTTATAGATGAGGATTATGAAGGACAAGTAAAAATTCTGTGCTCTTCCCCTAGAGGGATATCTTCTATTTCCTGTGGGGATCGTATTGCTCAGCTTTTAGTATTGCCTAGCCTACATGGCTTGTTCCCTTATAAAAAGGATATTAGAGGAACAAAAGGTCTTGGATCCTCCAGAGGAGGATGTGCCTATGTCTCACTGGATCTGGATGAAAGACCAACCTTGGAGTTAATTATTCAAGGAAAAATTTTCTCTGGTATTTTAGATACGGGAGCAGATACTAGTATTATCTCCACCAAATGGTGGCCTTCTAATTGGCCTGTCAATCAGTCTTCACAAACCTTACAAGGGTTGGGATATGAGTCTTCTCCTAGTATAAGTGCTCAGGCTTTAAGATGGAGGGATCATGAAGGACGTGTGGGAGAATTCATACCATATGTACTCCCTTTACCAGTAAATTTGTGGGGACGAGATATTTTACATCAGATGAAGTTTAAATTGACTAATGATTACTCTAATCAGAGTCAACAAATTATGAGAGATATGGGGTGTGTTCCAGAAAAAGGATTAGGAAAAATGTCACAAGGAAGTCCAGAGCCTGTGACTGGTACTCAAAAATTAGATCGAAAAGGACTGGGTTTTTCCTAGGGGCCATTGAGGATGCTTTGCCCATACCCTGGGTGACGGAGGCACCTGTGTGGGTACCCCAATGGCCTCTCACCTCCGAGAAATTAAGAGCAGCAAAAGAACTTGTGCAGGAACAATTAACTATTTCCCTAGCTCTTTTTACACTTAATTTTTTAAATTTGGACGTGATGGGTAGGTCAGCAGCAGACAGGCATTGTCTGCCACCATCACCAGTTTCAGAAAAAATAAAATGGAAAGATGTTATATCTAATCAATGGAAGGGCCCGGATCTTGTTTTAATAAGATCCAGGGGAGCTGTTTGTGTTTTTCCACAGGATCAAGACAATCCCATTTGGGTTCCTGCCAGACTGACGCGAGTGGTCAAAGAGAGTCCAGAAAAGGATGAAGATCGTGATTGCTGTGCTGATGATATTACCCCTGTTCAACCTGCTGGGGATATGGACAGAACCCCGTTGGGGAATACTCTCAGTATTCCCAAAACCTCTACCTGTAATACATGAAGCTGTTCTCCTAGTTCTATGACTTTGTTTAGAACCAAAAAGAGATTTTGGGATTACTACAGCCATTGTGGCTGCTATTACTATATGCTGTTCTCCTAGTTCTATGACATTGTTTAGAATCAAAAGAGATTTTGGGATTACTACAGCCATTGTGGCTGCTATTACTATATGCTGTTCTCCTAGTTCTATGACATTGTTTAGAATCAAAAGAGATTTTGGGATTACTACAGCCATTGTGGCTGCTATTACTATACAAATTGCGGCGACTTTGAATAATTTATCAGCTAATGTAGCTAATACTTTGGATGTTCAAACTTCTATTAATTGGACTGGATATAGAAAGCTACCCTTTATTTGAAGGAATGGGCTGGAATGGGTTCCATGATGCTGTTTATGATTGCTGCTGCAATCGGGTGTTTTTGGTGTTTCTGTAAAATGCGAAGTCAAAGACTCAGAGACATTGCTATGCTAGTGCAAGCATTTGCTGCACTGGAAATAGGACATTCACCTAATGCTTGATTGATAACTCTGAAACAATAGGGAGCTGAAACCAGTGATTGGTGCTTACTCTGGGCCTCGTTGGTACTTGCATGATGTGCCTGTGTGTAATTTTGCTATTGCTTGACCTGGACGTTTTCTCCCTTCGTTTGAGCTGTCTTGTGGCCTTTGCACCCTGAGAGCTTATTCTCATTGCACCAGGTTAGGCATAAGACTTTTAGTTTTATTTCACACTCAGCCTTTGCACATCCCTGAGGA
This sequence comes from Jaculus jaculus, assembly GCF_020740685.1. Lineage (NCBI taxonomy): Eukaryota > Metazoa > Chordata > Mammalia > Rodentia > Dipodidae > Jaculus > Jaculus jaculus. Next base: position 162,893,778 of record NC_059105.1, read on the forward strand.
ATAACTCATTGCACAGGATAAGGTGAGTTGTGAGTTTTCCAAGGCCTTATAACCTTGATCGCCTGTTGCCAGAAGTGGGAAAGGCTAGATCGGTGATTTGGTCCCTTGGTGTCTAAATAATAAAAAAAAAGGGGAGATGTTAGGAGCCGCGCAGACGCTATTACAAGCTGGCGCCGGTTTCTGGCCTCTTATTGGTCACAGCTGGTGTAAATTTAGCACAGTGCGCATGCTCCAACCCGTTGCGGGCCGATGCTAATGAGGCATCCAGAAAGTAACCAATCACTGGTGGCCACATATCCTCAGTTGACCAATCATTTGTGGGTAAGCAGCCTAAAACCCTATATAAACAGTTGCCTTTCGTGGTTCTGGGTCTTCGCGTCTTCGCATCTAGCAGTTTGGCAGTCCCTAATAAAGTGTGTTCAGAAGAATCCTGATTGTGGCGTCCTCCTTGCTGGCGAGGCGGGCGTGACAGTGGGTTTGTAACATAACTTTAGATCAGGTATGGTGATGCCTCCAGAGGGGTTTCTTTTGCTGAGGATATGTTTGGATATCTGAGGACTGCTGCTATTCCATCTGAATTTTGAGATCATTGTTTTCTATCTCAGTAAAGAATGATGCTGTGATTTTTATTGATATTGCATTAACTCTGTATATTGCTTTTGGTAGAACTGCCATTTTCACAGCATTAATTCTACCTATCTAGGAGCATGGGAAGCATTTCTACCTTCTCAAGTCCTCCTCGATTTCTTTCTTGAGTGTTTTTATGTTTTCATTATATAAGTCTTTCACATCCTAGGTTAGTGTTATTCCAAGGTATTTAATTTATTTTGTTGCTATTGAAAATGGGGCAGCCTTGCTCATTTCTTCCTCTGTATATTTGTCCTATGTGTATAGAAAGGCTACTTATTTTTGTGTGTTGATTTTGTATCCTGCTACTTTACTGAAGGAATCAATCACCTTTAGAAGTTTTTAAAAATTATATTATAATGGGAAATTATTATTCATTTTGCCACACCAACTCAAGTTGCTTTGTCACCCATGGGATGTGTTACTTTACCCCAAGATACTTTTGTGCCTCCTCAGATTTCTGAGCAGAGATTTTATTACAGAAACCATTTTATAAACTCTGACATTTTTATACCAATGACAAAAGATAAAATTATGTAACCTTGTAAAGGTTCATTTGTTTTCACCCTTTTAAGATATAATCATTCTTTTCAGATCTAATTATAGATTTAACAAAACTTCATATGTTGCTTAAGTTTTTGTTTTTTTTTAAAAAAGTCTTCCCTTTCCAGGATAATGTTTTTTTCCTCCTGTTACTGATCTAAAGTGGGATCCTTGAAAACAGACAGTTTTCAAAGGTTTTAAAAATAGATAATAAAAGAAGATATGTGTAATGCATATGAACTGGATGTGATTTTATACCAAGTGACAATGTGGAATAATTATTAGAGGTCTAGCAATATATCAAAAGCAGTGATTTATGGGAGGGTTGGAGCTTCATAAATACATACTACAGTAGTAAGTAATTGCTTTGTTCTCTTTTTTCCTAGGATCTTGGGATGTGCTGACAAAAAAAAAATATTTTACTTTAATTTATTTATTTAACAAAGAAAGAGGGAAAGAAACAATGGGTGTGCCAGGGCCTCCAGCCACTGCAAATGAACTCCAGATGCGTGCGCCCCCTTGTGTATCTGGCTAACGTGGGCGCTGGGGAACCAAATGTGGGTCCTTTAGCTTTGTAGGCAAATGCCTTAACCTCTCAGCCATCCCTTCTGCCCTGTTCTGATTTTTTAAACCTATTCTTTGCATAACAACTTTGATATTATTAGTAGAATAACAGGTTTATTATTATGCAGGCCTCAGCTCTTGGGATCTAGTTTTAATGTTAAAGATTATGTTTCTTTTCTTTTTTTAATATTTTATTTTTTCTTTATTTATTTGAGAAAGAGAGAGAAATAGGTGGGGGTGGGGGAGAAGAGAGAGAAAGAGAGAGAGAGAGAGAGAGAGAGAGAGAGAGAGAAAACGGGCATGCCAGGGCCTCCAGCCACTGCAAACGAACTCCAGACATAAGCGCCCCCTTATGCATCTGGCTTACATGGGTCCTGGGGAATTGAACCTGAGTCCTTTGGCTTTGCAGGCAAGCACCTTAACTACTAAGCCATTTCTATAGCCCTTCTTGCTTTTTTAAAATTTTCCCTTTTAGATCCATTTTTCCTATTCACCCCTCCTTCAGAATCATTGCCATGCCAGAACCCCTGTTATTGGAAGCTCAGCCCAGCAATGGCTGGGACCAGAATTCTTCACCATGGTGTTTTTTTTTTTTGTTTTTTTTTTTCCTCATCACATGAAACCATCTGCCAAAGATGAAGAAATCCAAGTGATTAAAGAAATGGTAAAGGTAAGGCAACCTAAAGCCTCATGTTGTCCTTCAGGACTGTAATAAATCTTACATTCACCTGTCTAATATTCTGGTGGCTACTATTGTGTATGATCCACGGTTCCCATTATTTATTTATTGATTATTTTTCTTCTTATTATTAACAACATATTTTGTACGGATACATCATGTGTTGATACCCTTTTTTCCCTTATCCCTGCCCCCATTCCGCTGGGGACTCTTCTCAGTGGGGTTGCAGGTGTTACCCATTGGGTTGTGGGTTATGTGTTGTGGGAGCAGTAGTCAGTTATTTTGGGGGGAGAGTTAGAGGGAATGCCTCTGGGCATGATGTCTCAACTTGCAGCTCTTACAATCTTTCTGCCTCCTCTGCAAAATTCCTTGAGTTGTGGTGGGTGAGTTTTTTAAATAAATATTTTATTTATTTATTGCGGGGGGGAGAAGGGGTGTGCCAGGGCCTCCAGCCATTGTAAATGAACTCCAGATGCATGTGCCCCCTTGTGCATCTGGCTAACGTGGGTCCTAGGGAATCGAACCGGGGTCCTTTGGCTTTGCAGGCAAATGCCTTAACTGCTAAGCCATCTCTCCAGCCCCATGGGTGAGTTTTAAGTCTACTTTAGTGATGAGCTCTTAGGAGCCTCTGGATCTCTGCTTCGGTAGGTGTTGAGTATCCTCAGGGTCTGTCTCCTTCACCCCGGCGCTGAGTATCAGGTTTACCACGGAAGCAGCTCTCTTGCTCATCTCCCCAATTCCTCTGTGGTTTCAGCTGGGCCTTGGCTGAAGTGCAAGGGTGTCTAGCTACCTTCTGAAAAAGAAGAACAGATTCTCCAATGGGGAGTGAAGTCAGCGTAGTTTAAATGGGATAAGCATTATTAATTTAGGGAGAATTTGATGTATGTAACCCCTCTTTTAGCTCAAGACTAGTGAGAGCTTAACACTGGAGAGCATAATCTTTGTCTCCATAGGATTCTGATGTGGCTCCTAATTCCAGATACAGGTTCCTTTACCCTGAGCAGATCTCTTAGCCAATCAAAAAGCTACTGGCTACCCACCAAGGCTGTGTGCCACTATTGCTGTTGTGTGTATACGTGTCAGGGTGTTTGCTCCTGAGTAGCTGAGACCTCTGGTTGCTCAGACCCTTGTTGGCCACTTTCCCCTAGTAGCTCATGTAATGCTTTCCTGCTAATTGTGTATGGACTGGCTCTCTTCCATATTCCATCCAGGTCTCTCTATGTTTGGTGTCAGCAGCATACGGTGTCTTTAACAATAGGGTCCTATCTTTTGCCTCAGGTGGGTAATCAAACCTGTCTTGTTTTGGGGACCTTGTCGGTCTCTCAGATCAATAGCTCATTGTCAGTAGTGACTGATTTCTGGTACTGGAAGTTATAGGCCAGAGGGGGGAAGCTTGGGCTTCGTCCCACCCTCCCCAGGGCCCTTATTTTCAGATGCTTGCCCCCTGTAGCAGACAGCTTCAGGTTTGCTGAGATGAACTTCCAGACCAGGCACAGTTATGGAGGAAGGGATTTATTGGAGCTCACAGATCCAGGGGAAGTTCCATAATGGCAGAAGAAGCGGGCCTGCCTTCACAGGACCAAGCAGACACAGAGAAGCACAAGCCTAAAAGTCAGAAGCCACAGCACACTTCAGGAACTCCAGCTAGGCACACTTTGCATACCTTTAGAATGAAATCTGAAACCCACCATCACACCTTAAGATCGCAGCCCAGTGACACCGCCTCCAGCCAGGTGGCTGCAGATGCAAACTACAAAGTAATAAAACACAATATATTGGGGGCCATCTATTCAAACTACCACACCTCCTTACTCCTGTTATTTAGTCTACCTCCAAGCATAAAGGTTTCTATGGTACCAGCTCATTTTGGATTTAGTTTTGTGCTTGCTTTTCCCCACACTTCCCTCCCCCCCAAACCCTTCCATCCCAATTGCCTAGGCCTTAAGTTGCCTGTCAGATATGTCAGCAAGATTGGGAAAAGTTTCTTCAATAATTTTGTTGAATATGTTCTCTATGCTTCTACCTTGGATTACCTCTCCTTCTGGTATACTCATGATCCAGATGTTTGGTCATTTTAGGGTGTCCCACAGTCCCCTTATTGCCTGTTTGCATGATTTCTTGACCTTTGCAAAGTTTTTGGACTGCCAATCAGTTTCTCCTGTCTTGTCTTCCAGCTCAGAGTTTCTGTCTTCCACGTTTCTGTTACTGAGGAGGTCTAGAGAAGATTTTCAAAGCTCTATTTGATTTTTATTTTTTTCTGTTGTTTATGTTGCATTGTGCCCTCTTTTTTTTTTTTTTTTTTTTGAGGTATGATTTCAGTTTGCAGTCTAATTTTCTTGATGCCTGCTGGAATTCATTCTTCCATTTGATCAAGTCTTCATTAAGCTTAATCAGCTGGTTATTGAGATCCTCTACTTGTTGATTTACTTTCAGTTCATTTAGATCTCTTTTGAGGTTTCTACAGCTTTCTTCAATTAAGTTAAACCTAGTGAAAAAAGCTGAATGCTTTAAGAGACAATTCTGCTCAATTTCATTTATGCAATTTTTTTTGTGTTCACTTCCTTTAATATCATAACGTATGCCATGTTGTCACTGTGGAATGCATGCTCATATTAGACAAGGGAATTTTACAAATGCACTCGAACATTCTATAGTGTATCAAAGTCTGCACAAGGCCTCACAAGTCAGCTTGTTCATCAACCATTAATCACTCCCCTCTCTCAGCACTTGACCACTTATGGTCTTTACAGAGAAGTAGACACAGTCTACATTTAAATATGTTCATTCACCTCTGCATTAGCACTGGAGGTGGCAGGGCACTTGCCTAGCTTGTGAGGCCCTGGGCTCGGTGCCTAGCATCACCAAAAATGAACAACAACAACAAAAATTCTCTATTTCAAGATGCCCTTTAAGAAATAATTTACTACAACAGAAGCAAAACTATGATTCTGCAATTATAAAAGAACTAAGCCAGAACCCACAGCTAAGTCATTCTCATGTGTGTAAGTGTGATTATAAAATAAATACCACTACTATGCAGCTCTGTTATAAGTATTCCAGGCTTGATTTAAACACATGTATACAACATATGTATATATATATACACACACACATACACACTCACCCTCTCTCTCTCGTGGAAAACTGTACATTAGTGTTATATTTCATGCACTTTCTTGAGAATTATTCAGAAGCCAACAAATCTCAGGCTGAAGTCCTTTAATCAGTTCACAGGCAGGAGAAAAGATTAAATTAACAATATGGGCAAACAGGATTCCTACCTCATTCCTTTCAAAGCATGAAGTATTATGTAGCAAACTGGGGGTACTTCAAGACTGGCTTGCTGTCTTTGTAAAACTAATCTCATCATAAATATTTAAGGAGGAGGACATCTTAACATAATCAAGTGTATTCGGTGACATGTTTCTTCACTGGTAACTTGACTGAGGATCTCCTTAGTGAACTAGTCACCAATAATTTGGTCACTAGGTAAATTAAGCTGGCAGGCCCAAGCCTGAATAGAAAGTTCTAAAAGGAAGAAATGCACATGGCAAGTAAACAATAAACATGTTTGTTGCTGCTCCATCCACTCCATCCACAATAGCTGGGAATTAGAGACAGAGGCTAGATGCCCATCAAATGATGAGTGGATATTGAAGATGTGGTGCATATATACACCATGGAATTCTACTCAGCAGTAGGGAGAAATGAAATAAGGAAATCTGCTGGAAAATGGGTGAGACTGGAAAATAAATTATACTGAGGTTACACAGGCTCAGAAAGACAAATGCTGTATGTTATCTCATAAGTTGATCCCAGTGTGGAACTGTTGGTTTGTTTATGAGTTGTAGTAAGCAGCAGTAATACTGGTATTAGAATGAGGCTTGGGGAGAGGAGAAACAGGGAGGGATCAGAGGAGGGGATTCTAGACACTCAAGTGAAAGGACAGAACACAGGAGGTAGAAGGATCTGGGAGGTACTGGTATAAAGGATGAAAGAAAGGGGAGATTGGGCTGGAGAGATGGCTTAGCGGTTAAGCGCTTGCCTGTGAAGCCTAAGGACCCCGGTTCGAAGCTCGGTTCCCCAGGACCCACGTTAGCCAGATGCACAAGGGGGCGCACGCGTCTGGAGTTCGTTTGCAGAGGCTGGAGGCCCTGGCGCGCCCATTCTGTCTCTCGCTCTCTATCTGCCTCTTTCTCTCTCTGTCACTCTCAAATAAATAAATAAATAAAAATCTTAAAAAAATATATATAAAAAAAAGAAAGGGGAGAGATTCTCAAAACTAATGATGACATCAATCAGTACCACAGAAACTTTCATCTTTGTTAGCTAAATAAAAGAGATAATTAGGGCTGGAGGGATGATTTAGTGGTTAAGGCATTTGCCTGCAAAGCGAAAGGACCCAGGCTTGATTCCCCAGGACCCACGTTAGCCAGATGCACAAGGGGACGCAAGCATCTGGAGTTTGTTTGCAGTGGCTGGAGGCCCTGGCATGCACATTCTCTCTCTCTTGCTCCCTCTTTCTCTGTGAAATAAAAAAAAAAAATCTAAAAAGGACATAATTATAGTCTGGGAAGAAGCAGCCTGCAGAGGTAGAGAACGCTGTACCCCCAAACCCTAGGCTGTTGCTGATAAATCCTGTTCCAGAAGTGGGTCATCCTCTCAAAGTGAGCTATTGGCAAGGGAGGTCCATGAGGTCCTCCGGACAATGCAGGCCATTGTAGAAGCACTTGGTTTTCCCACCAGAACGAGATGGTACGTCCCTAGTGCTGAGGACCCCATAGGACGAGAGCATTGTTCTGGGACTTAGATGGGAACCATCTCCCTGCCGGGTAGCTCTCATCATGTCGCAGTGCATGTCTGTGAGAGCTGCTGGAGTCATCAACAGAATGAGCAAACGGTGACTCCTGCAAGCTACCAAATCCACCAGCCAGGGACAATGTGGTTACTGCTCATGGCTGCAGTAGCGGCGCATAAATGATGGGGGTAACAACCGCTCTCTGGTTGGATATGAGCCCTTATCAAATGGGTGAGATTTTATGCCTGGTATTCGAGAACCTCCTCCATGAAGATGGTGATAAGATGCCAAAGAGAGTCAAATCTCATCAAAGCACAAAACCAGAGGCTGCTGAGAGCTCAACACTAAAGGAGACTTATAACACACCGTCCAGGGCTCCAGGGACCATTGTGGAAGGAGCAGAAAGAATGTAAGAGTCAGGCTGGCGAGATGGCTTAGCAGTTAAGGTGCTTGTCTGTGAAGCCAAGGACCCAGGTTCAACTCCCCAGTACCCACATAAGCCAGCTGCACAAGGTGGTACATGTGCCTGGATTTTGTTTGCACTAGCTAGATGCCCTGGCATGCTCAATTCTCTCCCTTTCTCTCTCTCTCTCTGTCTCTTTCTCTCTCTGCTACATAAATAAATAAAATATATTTTTTAAATTATTTATTTATTTATTTGAGAGTGACAGACACAGAGAGAAAGACAGATAGAGGGAGAGAGAGAGAATGGGCGCGCCAGGGCCTCCAGCCTCTGCAAACGAACTCCAGACGTGCGCCCCCTTGTGCATCTGGCTAACGTGGGACCTGGGGAACCGAGCCTTGAACCAGGGTCCTTAGGCTTCACAGGCAAGCGCTTAACCGCTAAGCCATCTCTCCAGCCCAATAAAATATTTTTTAAAAGGAATGTGGGCTGGAGAGATGGCTTAGCAGTTAAGGTGCTGGCGTGCGAAGCATAAGGGCCCATGTTTGACTCTCCAGGTCCCACATAAGCTAGACGCACAAGGTGATGTAACTGTGAAAGGTCGCACATGTGGACGTGATGGTGCATACATCTGGAGTTTTATTGCAGTGGCTGAAGGCCCTGGTGTGCCAATTCTCTCTTTCTTTTTCCTTCTGATTAAGAAGGCTTTGCCTTTGCCTCAAGGTTAGGTTAGAATTCCCTGTACCCCTTGGTCCGTTTCCTTCTCTGGACCCTATACGTTGTATACCCTCCTTTTATTTCTTGCCTTCTGTCCATATAGGGAGGATACATCTCCTTTAATTTTTTCAGAGTCAGGCAAGGCACTGTTAACCTTTTTTTAAAAAAGAATTTTGTTTATTATTTATTTATTTGAGAGTGACAGACAGAGAAAAAGGGAGGGAGGGAGAGAAGGAGAGAATGGGCGCACCAGGGCCTCCAGCCACTGCAAACGAACTCCAGACGCGTGCGCCCCCTTGTGTATCTGGCTAACGTTGGTCCTGGGGAATCGAGCCTCGAACCGGGGTCTTTAGACTTCACAGGCAAGCGCTTAACCACTAAGCCATCTCTCCAGCCCTATTAACGTTTTTTGTAGCAGTGTGCAAAATGGCTAAGATATGGAGCCAACCAGTGCCCATAAACAAATGCATGGCTAAAGAAAATATTGTATATTTATAAAAATATTGTTCAGGGGCTGGAGAGATGGCTTAGCAGTTAAGCGCTTGCCTGTGAAGCCTAAGGACCCCGGTTCGAGGCTCGGTTCCCCAGGTCCCACGTTAGCCAGATGCACAAGGGGGCGCACGCGTCTGGAGTTTGTTTGCAGAGGCTGGAAGCCCTGGCGCGCCCATTCTCTCTCTCTCCTTCTATCTGTCTTTCTCTCTGTGTCTGTCGCTCTCAAATAAATAAATAAAAAATTAAAAAAATTTGTTCAGCCACAAAACAGTAACGTGCTGTTAAATGAAATAAGTAAGCATAGAAATACAAGCACGTCAGGTCTTCTCATATATGTGGAACCTAGAAAAGTTCCACTCATGTTGACTTCAGAGAAGAACAGTGGTTATGGGAAGCTAGAGAGCAGCACAAATTGGGAAAGATGGGACACTTCTATTACTTGGTATTTTTCTTTTCTCCTCAAGTATTCCCAGTATTTGCTTTACTGCTGTATGTTATTTCAGGTACAGGCAGCAATACCGGAAATTCTTATGCACAAGCCTTTTTTTTTGTTGGAAATCTATTAAATTTTGGTTTGAATTTTTTTTTTTATTGCTTTACATATTGACTAGAGACAGAGGGGCAGAGGGAGAGAGAATGGGCACTCCAGGGCCTCCAGCCACTGCAAACGAACTCCAGATGCTTGCACCACCTTGTGCATCTGGCTAACGAGGGACCTGGGGAATCAAACCTGGGTCCTTAGGCTTTGCAGGCAACCGCTTTCACTGCTAAGCCATCTCTCCAGTCCTTGAATTTTTAAATGTATATAAAGAATGCTTTTGACATTCTTGATTTTTACCTTTTTTTAAAAAAAATTTTGCCTAAAAGAACTGTGGTAAAAATAATATAATGTGATCTCTGAAGTCACGAGCATCTGAATTTTAACTAACCTAGGTACTTATATAGGTGACTTAAATTTTTTTTTTTTTTTAAGACAAGGACTTGCTACAGGCTGGCCTCTGACTCACAATCCACCTGCCTCTACCTATGCAGTGCTGGGATTTCAGATGTGCACCACCATGCCCATCACCCAGAACTGTATTTTTTAGGGTGCTTTGTTAGCCCAGCCTCCTCCCTTGCAAACTGAATACACTTCCCAGTGTTCACAGCAGGCTGAAGCGAGACAGTTTAAATGCCTCACATCTAGAGGGGCTCCCACAGGTGCTCCTTCCTCCTACTCCGTTGCCTTTTCTCCCAGAACTGGCTGAAACCTCAGTGAGTCATTGCTATATGGAATTTTAGAGCTGAGAGAAATAAGCCTCAGTTTTCATTGCCATGACGACAGAATCAGAGAAGTGAATTTTTTTTTTTTTTCCTGAGTAGCTGTTAACAAAGTGGCACCTTTTAAATTGGTGGCAAGCGTGTGATTCCATTCCCTTGTCCCCCTTAGCTGATTTCCCTCATTCTATGTATTTACTTCGAGAGGACAGAAGTTTATTATTGACGTTCTATGTGCTGTGGACGGCTAGCGGTGATATCGTGCACTTTTATGTCTCTGCCTGGATATTGACAGAAGATCATGGACAGGACCTGGGGCTTTATGACAATCTGAAGTTAGACATTTTCTCAATCAATATCTATCTGTTTTCCAGACACCTTTAAGCCATAAGTATAATTTATTCAAAAAATTTCAGTGAGTTACAATGGCTACTTAGCATTTCTTTCATACTCGAAAGAGGACCATTTCCAAAGGGATTTTGGAAATTAAAGTGAAAAATAATCTGAGGCACTAGGAGTTGATTCTCCTGGAAATACATTTCATTCCTTCATAAATCTGGTCATGTTAATTACCAACCCAATTTACTAGGGCTTAGAAGCCTGTTGTCCCCTTAGCACAGATCCAGAAAAGTTATAAATCGTATTCCCTAATCTCATGTTTTACTGCAGGATCACTCTAATTCTTGATCTTCTCTTTGAGATCAATAAGCCCCTGTGCATTTATTGTGTTACTCAGGAAACAGGGACATTGAAGTGAAAGAAGTGCAGTCACTCAGATGTATGACATTGTGATGAAGCCTGTTACACTTCCCACTTGAAATTCGTTCTTAAGAACTCACTTTGGGGATGGAGAGATGGCTTAGCTGTTAAGGCTCTTGCCTGTGAAGCTTAAGGACCCAGGTTCGACTCCCCAGAACCCATGTAAGCCAGACACACAAGGTGATGCATGCACACAAGGTGGCACAAGCGTCTGGAGTTTGACTGCAGTGGCTAAAAGCCCTGGCATGCCAATTCTCTCTCTCTCTCTCTCTCTCTCTCTGTGTGTGTTTCATAAAGAAAGAACTGACTTTGAAAGCCTGAATTTTCCAAAGCAATTTGGTAGAATTCAGCCAAGAATTCTTCATTGGGACTGTCTTATTAGAGAGAAGAACAGAATAGTAGGAACATGTGGTCAGTGGAATTATTTCCTTCTTACTGCAAACAGGGAAGTCATGCGTCTTGCATGCATTCTGAATATGAAATGGCTGAATGCTTCTTCGGTCTTCGATAAGGTACTTGGAGCAGAAAATGATTTTTTTTTTCTTGGGCAGTTATTAAGAGGAAGTTATTAGATAAGAAAGAAGCTAAAAGAAGTGCTAAGCCTGGAACTGTGGCAGAGACTGCTAGCTGCTCTCCTAACGCCTATTCTCCCTCCTCCTTAGTACGGCAAGCCCAATATTCATGGGAGCAACGGTGTACTCAGATAAAAAAAAAAATACATTTCCAAGTTTGTCTTCCAAATTGAACTGGATGAGGGCTGCACTTTGGATCAATGATAAAATGATATTGAAAGCTTAAGGTTGGAACTTCTGGGTTGTGTCTTGAAAGCTAATGATTGGCTCTTGAAACTTTCTCCTTTTCTCTGCATGAAACTCAGTAGGTGTGATGTATGGCAGCCCATCTGTCTTGTAGCAATGTAGGAAAGCTGAAAGGACCCCAGGTATGTTAGCCTCGACCTTCACCTTGTAATTGTTTCTTTCTTTTTTTTTTTTTTCTTTGAGAGCGACAGACACAGAGAGAAAGACAGATAGAGGGAGAGAGAGAGAATGGGCGCGCCAGGGCCTCCAGCCTCTGCAAACGAACTCCAGACGTGTGCGCCCCCTTGTGCATCTGGCTAACGTGGGACCTGGGGAACTGAGCCTTGAACCGGGGTCCTTAGGCTTCACAGGCAAGTGCTTAACCGCTAAGCCATCTCTCCAGCCCTAATTGTTTCTTTCATCAGGTCACTTGTTGCCTCCTGAGGCTAATCAGAATCTACTGGGGATGTTTCTTACACCCATTGCTGAGTCTCCTACTAATGGGTAGGATGTGTAGACTATGGCAAGTCCAGTGTTGAAAGGATCAGAGAGCTGTCAAAGCAAGCTTATGTTACTAAATTTTCAGACAGGGAAGATCTATTTTCAAGTAAGGAGAAATACGTACTTACTTGCCCCTTTGAGGACCTTAGCTTAGGCAGAGGGTCTCTAGAGAGGGGGAGGGAGGGAGACAGAGAGAGAGAGACACAGAGAGAGAGAGACAGAGAGAGAGAGAGATTGAGAGAGAGAGAGAGAGAAAAAGTTTTTAGAGGTGATACAGTGACAGAGTGAGCCACCGAAGCTTGAAGCGTTTCCTGTGTGTGTCTGGCTTCCCTCTGGGACACTAGCCAAGTTTAGGTGCTTCACAGGTGGTGGAGGGTCTAAGCTGGAAGCTTCCAAAAGGCAAAGTGGAATGGGGGGGGGGGGGGAGGTGTCATGACATTGAGGAAACAGACTCATCAAGGAAGGGGACTTGCTTTCACCACATGGCTGGTCTCTCCTTCAACACATCCATTAAATTTCAACATGTAGGGGACAGGAACCCAGAAGCTGAGCTGAGAATCCTGGAAGGGGAGAGCTGGATCTTTCCCCAGCTTGTCAGTATTGAAGGCTGCCCACGGGAAGCCCGGGAGAGTAGGAGGAACAGGACTGACTCAGAGGCACTGAGCTCTGACTGGGTTTAGTAATCAGTCTGTCATCCTGTAGGCTAGTAGAAGACAGGAGAAACGTTGGTGAAAGATTTGGAGATTCCAATCTAAAAATATTTTTATTTATCTGCATGTGTCTTGTGTGTGTGTGTGAGGTAGGGCCTCACTCTAGTCCAGGCTGACCTGGAACTCACTCTGTAGTCCCAGGCTGGCCTTGATCACATAGCTATCCTCCTTCCTCTGCTGCCTACGTGTTGGGATTAAAGATGCACATGACCATGTCCAGCATAGTGTCTCTCTCTTATTTATTTACTTATTTATTTATTTATTTGAGAGCGACAGACACGGAGAGAAAGACAGATAGAGGAACAGAGAGAGAACGGGCGCGCCAGGGCTTCCAGCCTCTGCAAACCAACTCCAGATGTGTGCGCCCCCTTGTGCATCTGGCTAACGTGGGACCTGGGGAACCGAGCCTCGAACCGGGGTCCTTAGGCTTCACAGGCAAGCGCTTAACCGCTAAGCCATCTCTCCAGCCCCATAGTGTCTCTCTTAATACACAGACTTTAGTGTACAATGAGGCAAGACAAATGTCTGTAAGGAAGAGGAAAAGCAGGAAACTGTAGTAGAGCCACACCTGGTCCAAACAGTGGAGTCTGTAGACAAAAAGTAAAAATAAATTTGACTAGCATGTTTAAGAAAACAAATAATATATAGACAGATAGGTGAGATGATCAAACATTTCACCAGAGAATTCAGATCTGCACAAAATGAAATGGACTTACCCATGTAAAACACATGTGGAGGTCACAAACTCCATGGATGGGTTTTATGACACTGGACCCAGTACAGCATAGATTTGGTGAACTGAAAGATATCTCAAGAGGGCTGGAGAGATGGCTTAGCGGTTAAGCGCTTGCCTGTGAAGCCTAAGGACCCTGGTTCGAGGCTCGGTTCCCCAGGTCCCACGTTAGCCAGATGCACAAGGGGGCGCACGTGTCTGGAGTTCGTTTGCAGAGGCTGGAAGCCCTGGCGCGCCCATTCTCTTTCTTTCCCTCTATGTGTCTTTCTCTCTATGTCTGTCGCTCTCAAATAAATAAATAAAAAATGAACCAAAAAAAATTTAAAAAAAAAGATAGCTCAAGAGAAAGTTTCCAGGTGGATGTATATCAATTAAAAAGAATGGAAAGAATAAAACAAATAGGGTATTATACACAAGAGCTAGTAATGTGCTGAAGCCCATGTTTGCTGACTGCCACGTACACGTATTCTCCCTATGATGACCTCAAGCTGGCAGTGATTTAGCAACCACACAGTGACTGGATATTGCATAGCTAATTCTTTATTAAAGATCTTTTATTTATTTATTTACTTGAGAGACAGAGGGAGAGGCGGAGGCAGATAGAGAGAAAGGGCACCCCAGGGCCTCCTAGCCACTGCAAACGAACTCCAGACGCATGTGCCACCTTGTGCATCTGGCTTATATGGGTATCAGAGAATCGAACCTAGGTCCTTTGGCTTTGCTGGCAAGTGCCTTAACAGCTGAGCCATCTGTCCAGCCCTTAATAGCTAATTCTGACAAGCTGGTGCCAGCATACTGGTCCATGAAGGCTGTATACACAAAATCTAAAATACGTTTGAGATCTAGAAAGAAAACACAGAGAAGCTTTTGAAAAGATCATAAACTACAAATATTCTAAAACTTTTCTAATAATTCAAGCCACAGATTGAGAATTGCAGTGAACTACCAGCATAGTATGCACAAAAAAAGACACACCCAGATGCAGATGTGGGGATCAAGGCGCAGTGAGGTGTAGGAAGATGTTCAAAAGGACAGGACTGCAACCCTACCAAGGAGCGCCCCAACAGAATGGGGGCAGGGATGAGGGAAAGGGCACCAACACATGATGTTGCCATACAAAACATCTTGTTAATAATAATAATGATGATAATAAACATTTAAAAAGACAGGTCTGTGTCCTAGTTCTTGGAACTTGTGAATGTTCCATTGTTTGGAAAATTAAGGTCCTTTAAAACAGGATTAATTTTAATTTGTTTTTTTTTTTTTTTTTGGTTTTTCGAGTTAGAGTCTCACTCTAGCCCAGGCTGACCTGGAATTCACTATGGAGTCTCAGGGTGGCCTCAAACTCATGGCAATCCTCCTATCTCTGCCTCCCAAGTGCTGGGATTAAAAGCGTGCACCACCATGCCCGACTAAATTAGGATTTTTGAAAAGAGGTGATCAGAATTACTTGGTCCAATTAAGCCCTAACCATTATCCTATGCCTGCTTTGTCCCTGTAAAATAATAGAAATGCAATTTGTCGCTGTAAAATAATAGAAATACAAAGTATCTGAATTTTTTTTATTACCATAGATCTTATAGATATGAAAATATACTAAGAAGCTATTATGTACAATTTTTTTTTTTTTTTTTATTTTTCAAGGTAGGGTCTCACTCTAGCCCAGGCCGACCTGGAATTCACTATGGAGTCTCAGGGTGGCCTCAAACTCATGGCGATCCTCCTACCTCTGCCTCCTGAGTGCTGGGATTAAAGGCATGCGCCACCACGCCCGGCTTATGTACAATTTTTTAAACCAGTACGTTTAGGTAAATTGGAATGAAATGGTTACCTTTGATTGGAAAATATAACAAGCGCCAGGCACGCTGGTACACACCTGTAGTCCCAGCTACTCCCGAGGCTGAGGCAGGAGAATCACTTGAGTCCAGGAGTTCTGGCCTATGTAGATTGGGTGTCTGGATTAAGTTGGACATGAACATGGTGACCTCCCAGGAGTGGGAGACCACCAGGTTTCCTAAGGAGTGACTGGCCCAGGTCAGAAAAATATAACTAGATAAAGCTAACAGAAATGGAAATAAAAACTTAATATTATACTTATGGATTTAAAAAATTATTTATTGGGCTGGAGAGATGGCTTAGCGGTTAAACGCTTGCCTGTGAAGCCTAAGGACCCCAGTTCGAGGCTCGGTTCCCCAGGTCCCATGTTAGCCAGATGCACAAGGGGGCGCACGCATCTGGAGTTCGTTTGCAGAGGCTGGAAGCCCTGGCGTGCCCATTCTCTCTCTCTCCCTCTATCTGTCTTTCTCTCTGTGTCTGTCGCTCTCAAATAAATAAATAAATAAAATTTAAAAAATATTAAAAAAATAAAAAAAGTATTTATTTGACAGAGAAAGAGAGAGAGACAGAGAGAGGGAATGGGCATCCCAGGGCCTTCAGCCACTGCAAATGAACTCCAGATGCATGCACCTCTTGTGCATCTGGCTAATGTGGGTCTTGGGGAATCGAACCTGGATCCTTTGGCTTTTCAGGCAAATGCCTTAACCAATAAGCCATCCCTCCAGCCCATACTTATAGATCTTTACAAGTGTTTGTTGAACAATAAACTAATGGCTAATCCTTTTTAATACAATAGAAAATGAGGGATACTTTTCACCTGGATAGGCATAACATATATTCAAAACCTTGCAGGAAAATTATGACTACAAAATAATTATAGGTCACTGTCTCATGAAAATTAGTGCCGGGCATGGTGGCGCATGCCTTTAATCCCAGCATTCGGGAGGCAGAGGTAGGAGGATTGCCATGAGTTCGAGGCTACCCTGAGAAAACAGAGTGAATTCCAGGTCAACCTAGACTAGAGTAAAACCCTACCTCAAAAAAAAAAAAAAAAAAAGAAGTAAAATAAAATTCAGCCCATTTCTGGGCTCCTCCCACCTCCTGTGTTTGAGTTCCTTTCACAGACAGTGTTGGGCAGGCTTGGTGGTCTGGAGTGAGTAGGCCAAACCCCTGTATCTGGCTTCCTTCCACCTCCCCAGTCTGGATTGCCTGTGCTGATCTGTGTCCTGGAGGGCACAGCACAGAGCAGGCCAGATTCTGTTCCCTTGCTCCTCCTAGCCCCCTGATCTTGCTAGGTCCCACTGTGTCTTGCTTGGGGAGGCCAGGCCCCTGTGTGAGCTGTGGAATCAGGCCTTTTGCTCTTTCGTCCTGACTGGCCACTAGGTACCAACATCCCTGTTCACCAGAGTCAGAGGATGAATGGGCCAAAGGACAATGACTTGCTTTCTCCTCAATAAAATAAAGAATCCTCTTAAAATGGGTAGAAAACAATGCAAAAAGGCCAAGGAAAGTCAGAAAACAGAGATCTCCGCCAAGGATGTCTAGTCCTACTATGGAAGCCTCCAGTGAAATCTTGGAGGAAGCAACACAAATTCATTCCCAAAATGAAAACTCAACAATGAGACCGGGATTAAAAAAAAAAAAAATTGAGGGCTGGAGAGATGGCTTAGCAGTTAAGCACTTGCCTGTGAAGCCTAAGGACCCCGGTTCGAGGCTCGGTTCCCCAGGTCCCACGTTAGCCAGATGCACAAGGGGTCGCACGCGTCTGGAGTTCATTTGCAGTGGCTGAGGCCCTGGCGCGCCCATTCTTTCTATCTCTGCCTCTTTCTCTCTGTCTGTCACTCTAAAATAAATAAAATAACAAAAAAAAATTTGCTGAACTTGAAGCAAACTATCAAAGAACCAAGAATCATATCAATGAGATTGAACAGAATCATATCCTAGAGCATTCAGCTTTTGACAGTAGGCTCAACTTGATTGAAGAAAACTTCCCCAAAAAGAAAAGTCCAAGACCGGATAGCTTCTCAGTTAAATTCTATCAAAACCTCATAGAAATGAAACCAATTTTTCTCAAACTGTTCCCCATAATTGGAGACCAGGGAATCCTCCCCAATTCCTTTTATGAAGCTAGCATCACCCTAATACCAAAATCAGACAGAGATGCAACAAGGAAAGAAAATTATAGGCCTATATCCCTAATGAACTTAGATGCAAAGATCTTAAACAAAATCCTTGCAAATGGAATTCAACAACACATCAAAAGCATTATCCACCTTGATCATGCTAGCTTCATCCCAGGGATGCAGGGATGGTTTAACATATGGAAATTGGTCAACGTGATACACCACAAAAATAAATTGAACTGTAAGAACCACATGATCATCTCAATTGATGCAGAGAAGGCCTTTGACAAAATACAATACCACTTTATGATCAAAACACTAGAAAGAATAGGCATGGAGGGTTTATGTCTGAACACAATAAAAAGCTCGTAAAGCCCAAATAATACTTAATGGGGAAAAACTCAAGGAGTTCCTACTAAGATTGGGAATAAGACAAGGGTTCCCACTCTTACCACTGCTGTTCAACATAGTACTAGAAGTACTAGCCCAAGCAAGAAGACAGGAGAAAGAAATAAAAGGGATATAAGTTGGAAAGGAAGAAGTCATGTTAGCTTTATTTGCAGATGCCATGATCCTATATATAAGTGAGCTGAAAGTCTCCATTTCAAAACTTCTAAAGGTGATAAATTCCTTCAGCAAAGTGGCAGGATACAAAATCAATGAACAAAAAATCAATAGCTTTTCTATATACAAAGGACAAATATAGAGAGAAAGAAATCAGTGAGGCTGTCCCATTTTTCAATAGCAACCCCAAAAATTAAATAGCTAGGAATAACACTAACCAAGAGCTATATAATGAAAACATATAAACAGTCAAGAAAGAACTAGATGAAGACTTAAGATGGAAAGACCTCCCATGTTCCTGGACATGTAGAATTAATATTGTGAAAATGACAATTCTACCAAAAGCAATATACAGAATTAATGCAATACCAATAAAAATACCAGCGTTGTTTTTCACGGAGAGTGAAAAAAAAAAAAAAAGAACTCAAAATTCATATGGAATGGCAGAAGGCTTCAGATATTGAAACATATCCTCAGCAAAAGAAACACCTCTGGTGGTATCACCACACCTGATCTAAAGCTATATTACAAAGCCATAGTGACAAAAACAGCATGGAAATGCAATAAAAACAGAAACATAGACCAGTGGAACAGAATTGAAGACCCAGACCTTAGGGCAAGCAACTATAGCTGCTTGATCTTTGACAAAGGTGCCAATACTGTATACGGAAGAAAAGGCAGCATCTTCAACAAATGGTGTTGGACAAATTGGATGACCATATGTAGATAAACGAAATTATACCCACTCATTTCGCCATATACAAAAATCAGTCCAAATCAATTAAAGACCTCAGTATAAGACCTGAAACTACTGGAAGAAAAAATAGGAGGTACACTCCCCGATATAGGACTGGGAAAATATTTCCTGAACAAAGCCCCCAGTACCCAAGAAAATTAAACACTCATTCAACCAATGGGATCTCATGAAGCTATAAAGCTTTTTCGCAGACAGAGGCCGGTGTGGTAGCACACGTCTTTAATTCCAGCACTCAGGAGGCAGAGGTAGGAGGATAGCCATGAGTTTGAAGCCACCCTGAGACTACAGAGTGAATTCCAGGTTGGCTTGAGCTAAGAGTGAGGCCCTAGCTCGAAAAACAAACAAATAAACAAAAAGCTTTTTCACAGACATACCTACCATAAACAGAGCTATAGATTACCCACTGAATGGGAGAAAATCTTTTCCAGCTATACCACTGACAGAAACATAATATCTAGAATCTACAAAGAACTCAAAAGACTAAACAATTAAAAAAAAAAAATCTACTCCAAAAATGGGCCAGAGAACTAAATAGGGAATTCTCAGAGGAAGAATTACAAATGGCTAACACAAACACACACCTAAGAAAATGTTCAACACCCCTAACCATTAGGGAAATGCAAATTAAAACACCTAGAAGGGGCTGGAGAGATGGCTTAGAGGTTAAGCGCTTGCCTGTGAAGCCTAAGGACCCCGGTTCGAGGCTCGGTTCCCCAGGTCCCACGTTAGCCAGATGCACAAGGGGGCGCATGCGTCTGGAGTTCGTTTGCAGAGGCTGGAAGCCCTGGCGCGCCCATTCTCTCTCTCCCTCTATTTGTCTTTCTCTCTGTGTCTGTTGCTCTCAAATAAATAAATTAAAAAAATTAAAAAAAAAAAAAACAACACCTAGAAGATTCTACCTAACCCCAGTAAGGATAGAAAACGTTAAAAAATCAAATGAAAACAAATGTTGGTGGGGATGTAGAGATACAGGAACCCTCATTCACTGTTGGTGGGAATGTAAGCTGGTTCAACCACTATGGAAATCAATGTGGAGACTCCTGAAAAGGATGAATATAGAGTTACCAACAGACTCTGTTAATCCCTTACTGGGAATTTACCCTAAAAGCTCCACATCTCAATTCAGAGATATTTGCTCATCCGTGCTTATAACTGCTCAATTCATAATAGCTAAGAACTGGAATCTACCATCATTGGATGAATGGATAACCAAAATGTGGTATATCTACATGATGGAATTCTATTCAGTAGTAAGAAAAAATGACACATTGAAATTTGTAGAAAAATGGTCAAACTTGGAACAGATCATTCTAACTAAACTCACACAATCACAGAAAGACAATCGTTACATGATCTCACTCATCTGCAGTTCCTAACCTGGATCAGCCCAAGTTTGCTGACATAACTGAATAGCATCTTAAGGCTTGGACAATAGGGAGGGTAGGGCTTGTGGGAAGGGAAAACAGGTGTGTGTGGGAACACAAAACTGAACCCAAATTGAACTGGTACCATAGAATCCTATATCCTGGAAGTCAGACTAAATGTTGGAACCCTCAAGAGGATCTTAGGGGAGCACCTGACTCAAAAGGCCCTGGAGAAAATGAGATGAAACTTAACCTCAAATTTTTCCTGTTTCTCTTCTCTGGCTTTTTCTTTTATCTTTTCCCTTGGTGCTGGCCTGTAATTCCCTGTGCCAGGATGTGGTCTACATCCACAATGAGCTGCTGATCAGAGAGACCTACTAGATCTCCCAAAACAAACAAGACAATTATGTCAGAGCACTTGATTACCCACCAGAGGTTAATGGTAAGACCCTAGTGCCGAAGACACCAAACGCTGTTGGCACGGACCATGGAGAGACCTGGCTGGAATCCAGAGGAGAGCCAGTCTTTAGACAATTAGCCCTTCTAGTGTTGTAAGGCGCTATATGAGCTACTGGGGGAAAGTGGCCAACATCTGCCCAAGCAATTCAAAGTCTAAGTGACTCAGAAGCAAACAACCTGACGTGATGCTCACACAAGTGCCATAGTGGCACACAGCCATGGTGGGTAACCAGCCTCTCTTAGATTGGCTAACAGATCCACCCAGTGGAAAGGGAGCTGGGAAACAAGTCAGAATCATCCAGATAATGATTTTGCTTTCCATTGTCAAGCTCCCACTAATCTTAGACTATAAGAGGGTCTACACCCTTTTTTATTTATTTTATTTTATTTATTTGAAAATGACAGATAGAGAAAGAGGGAGGGAGGGAGAGAGAGAGAGAGAGAGAGAGAGAGAGAGAGAGAGAGAGAGAGAGAGAGAGAATGAGAATGGGTGTGCCAGGGCCTCCAGCCACTGAAAATGAACTCCAGATGTGTGTGTCCCCTTGTGCATCTGGCTAATGTGGGTCCTGGGGAATTGAGCCTTGAAGGGGGGAGGGGTCCTTGGGCTTCACAGACAAGCGCCTAACTGCTAAGCCATCTCTCCAGCCTGGTCTACACCCTTTTAATTCTCTTTAAATTAATAGTGATTATCTCATATACCAGGTGCTGACTTCATTCTCTGTTGGAGAATCTGCTTCCCTTTTTCAGATAGGAGCTGGACCTGAGGAGATAACTGACCCAGTGCACCCCACCCTGGCCCCAGCTGAAACCACAGAGGCATTGGGGAAATAAGCAAGAGAGCTGATTTCTCAGTGAACCTGATATCAGCACAAGGGTGAAGGAGATAGACGCTGAGGACACTCAACACCTACCAAACCAGAGATCCAGAGGCTCCTAAGTGCCCATCACTGAAGTAGACTTAAAATGCTCCCAGCATGGCTCAGGAAGTTTTGTGGAAGAGGGAGTGGCAAGATTGTTAGAGCCACAAGTTGGGACATTTTGCAGAACCATTGCCTCCCCTCCCCCTTCATAATGCATGACCCACAATCCCCATAGGGTTGACCTGCATCCCAACTAGAGAGGCCTCTTTAGAAAAGGGACAGGTAGAAGGGAAAGGATGGTACCAACACGTGTTGTTTACACACAAAATATGTCCATATCTAATTTAAAAAAAGATGAAAGAAAAAAACTGAACTCAAATTGAACTGGTACCATAGAATCCTGTATCCTAGAAGTTAAACTAAAAGGTGGAATTCTCAAGAGGACCTTAGGGGAGCACCTGAATCGAAGGGCCCTGGAGAGGGTGAGATGAAACCTAACCTAAAATTTCTTCTGTTTCTCTTTCTTCTCTGTCTCTTTCTTTTTTCTTTGCCCTCGGCACTGGCCTGTAACTCGCTGTTACAGGATGTGGTGTACATCCACAATGAGCTATTGATCAGAGACCTACTAGATCTCCCCAAAATAACAAGACAGATTTCTGCTAGAGCACTTGATTACCCACCAGAGGTTAATGGTAAGACCCTACCACTGAAGACACCACACACTGTGCAGACCATGGAGAAACCTGGTTGGAATCCAGAAGACAGCCATTCTCCAGACCTTTAGCCCATACAGTGCTGGAAGGTACTTTAAGAGCTATAGGGGGAAAGTGTCCAACATCTGTCTGGGCAACTCAAAGTCTAAGTGACTCAGTAGCCAACAACCTGATGTGATGCTCACACAAGTGCAATAGTGGCACACAGCCATGGTGGGTAACCAGATGCTCTTGGATTGGCTAACAGATCCACCCAGTGGAAAGGAAACCATATCTGAAACTGGGAAACAAGTCAGAATCATATACAGATAATGATTCTGCTTTCCATTGTCAAGCTCCCACTAACCTAAGACTATACGAGGGTCTACACCCTTTTAATTCTCTTTTGAAGTCTCTGTAAATTAATAATGGTTATCCCATTTAGCTTGTGCTGACTTCACTGTCTATTGGAGAATCTGCTTCTCTTTTTCAGACAGGAACTGGACCTGAAGAGATAAACAACCCAGCACACTTCACCCTGGCCCCAGCTGAAACCTCAGAATAATTAGGGAAATGAGCAAGAGAGCTGCTCTCTCGGTGAACCTGATATCAGCACAAGGGTGAAGGAGATAGACACTAAGGACACTCAACACCTACTAAAACCAGAGATCCAGAGGCTCCTCAGTGCCCATCACTGAAATAGACTTAAAATGCTCCCAGCATGGCTCAGGGAATTTTGTGGAAGAGGGGGCAGAAAGACTGTTTGAGCCACAAGTTGGGACATTTTGTACAGAGACATTGCCCCTCCGCCATAACTGACTGCTGTCCCCAGAATGCATGACCCACAATCCCCATGGGGTTGACCTGCATTCCCAACGAGGAAGGCCTCTTCAGAAAAGGGGCAGGGAGGAGGGAAAGGATGGTACCAACATGTGTTGTTTACATACTAAATATGTCCATATCTAATAGAAATAAATTTAAAAAAATAAATAAAAATGAAATTCAGGGGATGGGGAGATGGTTCAGTGGGTCAAATTTTTGCTAGTCAAGCATGATGACATGAGTTCAGATCCCAGCACCTACTTAAATGCAGGGAGGATGTGGTGGTCTGCCTGGAGTCCCAAGGCTTGGGAGGTGGACACAAGGATTTCTAGAGCAAGATAGCTTGCTCGACTAGCTAAGTTGGGAAGCTCTGGGTTCAAGTGAGAGAACCTGTCTCAACAGATACTTTGGTGAGTGATCAAAGAAGACACCTGACATCAACCTCTGGCCATGTGCACAGACACATGCATGTCTCCATGCAAACATGCCTAGAAGCATGAAAAAAAATAAATGAACTGGGCCTGGGGGGGATGCACCTTTAATCCCAGCACTCATGAGGCAGGTATAAGAGGATTGCTGTGAGTTCGAGGCCAGCCTGAGACTACATAGTGAATAGCAGGTCAGTCTGGGCTACAGCCATACCCTACCTCAAAACATCAAAATAATAATAATAATAACAATAAATTAAATTAAATCCAGGCTAGTCGTAGTGGCACACACCTTTAATGCCAGCACTCGGAGGCCAAAGTTGGAGGATTGCCATGAGTTCAAGGCCAGCCTGGGATAGAGTGAGACCTTAGTTCAAAAAAAAAAAAATGAAATCCAGCTGTATATACACAAAATAGAAAGCATCATGATTTAGTGGGATTTATTTCATGGACATAATTGAAGTTTAGTACTCAACTCCAGTGAAGGGTTGGCTCATGTTGGAGTTCAGTTGGTAGAGAGCTGTCTAGCACACATAAAGCCTTGGGTTTAATCCCAAGGTGGTGTATGCCTATAAACCTAGCATCTGGGAGAGGGAGACAGGAAGGTGAGAACTTCAAAAGTTCAAGGTTGGGCTGGGAAGATGGCTCAGAGGCTAATAGTGCTTGACATGGAAGCACAAGGACCTGAGAGGGCCTCATTCATTCTGAGTTGACTCCCAGCACTTAGTTAAGCAGCAGGGTATGGCCATATACGGTGACTGTAACCCCCCCCCTCCCGCCAGTTCTGAGGGAAGCAGAAGCTAGAGAATCACTGGGTCTCCCGGGCCAGCTAATATGACCCCCAAAGATGCTTAGGGATAAGACTGTCTCAAGAAACCCTGTGGATAAGTAACAGAGGAGGACCTTCTCTGCCCTCCACACATACGTATGCACAGGGTGTGAGCATCTGCACACACACAAGCATACGCCACACACACACACACACACACACCACAACATATGCTGTAAACACGTGCATGTGAAAAAAGTTCAAAGTCACCCTCCCTACAGAGTGAGTTTGAGGTCAGCTTGGTCTACGTGAGACCTTGTCTCAAACAAAGCTATGTATTCTATATGCCAGCAACAACTAAATAGAAAATGAACTTGAAAAATAACACTTATGTTAAAAAATCACTTATCTATGAAAAACTTTAAATGGACAAGCAACTGCAGAATAATATGGTAAGAAATGGAAAAAAAAAGCAAAAAAAAAAAAAAAAAAACCAAACCCTGACTTTGATTAATATATCATGTTGTTAGATTGGGAGGCCTAATTATAAGAGGATTATTTTTTCCCAAATTCATCTGTAGTTTCAACATAATCCGAATCATAATTTGAGAAGGTTTTATTGTGGAAATTGAAGTGTGGATTCTAAAGTTCACATGGAAATGAAAAAGGATCAAGAATAGCCAAGGCAATCAAGCAGAATAAAGCTGGAAAATTTAGACTACCAGATATCAAGATATTATAAATATACAGTAATTATACAGTAGTGTAGTATTGTGGCAAGGGCAGGGAAATTGAAAAATATAGGAGAAGGAAGATACATATACACTCATCCCATTTATTTATTTATTTATTTATTTTACTTTTGGTTTTTCAAGGGGGTCTTGCTCTAGCCCAGGCTGACCAATCATTCACTATGTAGTCTCAGGCTGGCCTTGAACTCACAGTGATCCTCTTACCCCTGCCTCCCAAGTGCTGGGATTAAGGGTGTGTGCCACCATGCCAGGCTTCACTCATCCCATTTATAACAATGGCTACACTGCAGTTCATAAGGAAAAGACTTGGCTAAATGTTGCTGGGTTAACTGGTTATCCCTATTTCACATCATTAAAAAAAAAGAACCAATAGGATCAAAGATACACATATGAAAAGCAAACCAAGATTTTAGAAGAAAATGTAGAGTACCATATGACCATGTTGTTGTAACCCTTTCTCTGTGGCCATTTCACTCCAAATTCAGGGTTTCTCTGGCTCACCAATTTTCCTGACATCTCTGTGTCCCTTTCCTTTCGTCACCGGGAAACCTTCTCCCTGGGGTGAATTCGAACACAGGTCTTCACTCCAGATAGGACACAGACGACAGGTCAAAGTACACTTATACCCAAACCAGTTTGGTGAACCAGTAACTTTATAGAGCGGGGTGAGGGTTTGCTAACAGAAGCAATGGACGACTGGAAGGCTGCTTCACCACAGGAAAGTATTAGTTTCTAATTAACATAACCTTGGGGAGTGATTGTGTGACCTTTAAGTTTCAGGTCTCCCAGACTTGACTTCCTGGATCAGAGCCTCCTTCCTCTCTTCAGGAGAGAGAGCATTTCAGTTTCGGGGGAATTTGTTACACTATACCTTTCCTTTACCAACAACCTGATGACTTTGATCTGTCCCCTTTCTGTACAATCCCAGTGGTATATATGTAGCAGCAAGAGAACACGTTTTTTTTTTTTTTAAATTTATTTATTTATTTATTTGAGAGCAGCAGACACAGAGAGAAAGACAGAGGGAGAGAGAGAGAATGGGCGCGCCAGGGCTTCCAGCCTCTGCAAACGAACTCCAGACGCGTGCGCCCCCTTGTGCATCTGGCTAACGTGGGACCTGGGGAACCGAGCCTCGAACTGGGGTCCTTAGGCTTCACAGGCAAGCGCTTAACCGCTAAGCCGTCTCTCCAGCCCGAGAACACGTTTTTAGATGTTTACATGCCATTTGTATTTCTTCCAATTAGAACTCTCATTTTTTTGATTGGGTTGTGTGATTTCTTATTGTTCTATTTTTTGAGTTCTTTGTATATTCTGGATATTAATTATCTGTCAGATATGTAGCTGGCAAAGATTTTCTCCCATTCTTTAAGATGTCTCTTTGTTCAATTCACAGTGTCCTTTGCTGTACAAAAGCTTTGTAATTTCATGAGAACCCAGTGGTTGATTTTAGTGGTTTTATTTTCTGAGGAATTGCGGTTATATTCAGAAAGTTATTCCCTATGCCAATATGTTGAAGGATTTCCTCTACCTTTTCCTTTAGCTATTTCAGAGTTTAAGGTCTGATATTAAAGTCCCTGATCCACTTGGATTTGATTCTTGTGCATGGAGAAAGACAAGGATCTATTTTCATCTTTCTACATATAAATGTTCATTTTTCCCAGCACCATTTGTTGAAGAGGCTGTCTTTTCTCCAGTGAATATTTTTGGCATTTTTGTCAAAAATCAGATGGCTGAACCTGCTTGGGTTAACATATGGGTCCTCTATTTTGTTCCATTGATCTACATGTCTGTCTTTGTGTCAATACCATGCTGTTTTTGTTACTATGGCTTTGTAATATAGCTTAAAATCAGGCATGGGGTTACCACCAGCCCTATTTTTGTTGCTCAAAATTATTTTGACTATTCAAGGCCTTTTTTTTTTTTTTTTTTTACTTCCAAATGTATTTTAGGATTGTTTTTTCTATTTCTGTGAAATGCCATTGGAATTTTAATGAGGATTACATTAAATGTGTAGATTGCTTTTGGTAAGATTGACATTTTCACAATATTGAGTCTTCAAATCCAAGAACATGGGATGTCTTTCCATTTCCTTGTGTCTTCTGCAATTTTTTGCTTGAGGGTTTTCAAGTTCTCATTGTAGAGATCCTTCCTTCCTTGGTTAAGTTTATTCCAAAGTACTTTTTTTTTTTTTTTTTTTTTGAGGCAATAGTGAATGGGAGAGATTTCCTGATTTCATCCTCTGCATGTTTGTTCTTAGTATATAGGAAAGCTACTGATTTCTGTGCATTTATTTTGAATCCTGCTATGTAGCTAAAAGTGTTTATCAGCTCTAACAGTTTGCTGGTAGAGTTTTTAGGGTCTTTTATGTATAGAATCATATCATCTGCAAATAGTGATAATGTGATCTCTTCCTTTCCAATTTGTATCCCTTTTATGAGTGTCTCTTGCCTTATTACTATAGCTAAGACTTCCAGTACTATGTTAGATAAAAGTGGGGCAGTAAAGACCTTTATTTTATTCCTGAATTTAGTGGAAAACCTTCAAGTTTTTCCTCCATTTAGTATTATGTTAGCTGCAAGTTTGTCATAAATAGCTTTTATTATGTTGAGATATGTTCCTTCTGGTTCCAGTTTCTATAACATTTTTACCATGAAAGGAAGTTGGATTTTCTTGAATGTCTTTCCTGCATCTATTGAGATGATCATGTGATTTTTGTCCTTCAGACCATTTATATGATGTATTACATTTATTGATTTGTGTATGTTGAACCATCCCTGCATCCCTGGGATAAAGCCAATTTGGTCAGGGTGAATAATCTTTTTGATATATTCTTGTATTCTATTTGTCAAAATTTTGTTCAGAACTTTCGCATCTATGCTCATGAGGAAGATTGCTCTGTAATTTTCTTTTTTTGTTCTGTCTTTGCCTGGTTTTGGTATAAGGATGATGCTGGCTTCATAGAAGGAGTTGGGTAGAATTCTTTCATTTTATATTTTATGAAAAAGTTTGAGAAGCCGTGGTGTTAGTTCTTCCATGAAGGTCTGGTAAGATTAACCAGTGAATCTATCTGGGCCTGGACTTTTTTTTAGTTGGGAGACTTTTTTTATAACTGCTTGGTTCTCTGTATTTGTTATAGGTCTATTTAAATGGTTTATCTCATCTTGATTTAATTTTCATAGGTCATATGAATCAAGGAAATCATCCATTTCTTTCAGATTTTCAAACTTAGAGGCATATATATTCTTAAAGCATACCCTTATAGTTTTCTGAATTTCTTTGGTATCTGTTATAATAGTGATCTTTTCATCTCTAATTTTATTAATTTTTGTCTTATCTCTCTTTCTTTTGGTCAAATTTGCTAGGAGTATATCAATCTTGTTTATCCTTTCAAAGAACCAACTCTTTGTTTAATTGTACTTTGGATTTTTTTTTTTATTTTTTGGTTTCCATTTCATTAATTTCTGCCCTAATCTTTATTATATCTTCTTGTGTACTGATTTTTGCATTGACTTGTTCTTCTTTTTCCAAGGCCTTAAGGTGAAGCATTAAATTGTTTACTTGTGAACTCTAATTTCTTAATATAGGTACTTAGAGCTATAAATTTCCCTCTTAGGACTGCCTTCATTGTGTCCCAAAGGTTTTGGTATGTTGTATTATCATCATCATTTGATTCTGTGAATTTATTCATTTCCTTTTTGACTTATTCAATGACCCATTGATCATTCAATAGTTTATTGCTTAGTCTCCATGAATTTCTGTATGCTCTGTAGCTTTTCTCGTTGCTGATTTGCAATTTAATCCCATTGTGGTCAGATAGAGTACAAGGGATTATTTCAATTTTATTGCTTTTGTGGAGATTTGCCTTGTGTCCTAATATATGGTCTATTTTAGAGAATGTCCCATGTGCTGCTGAGAAAAATGTATATTATGCAGCATTTGGATTATACCTAACTTTTGATACCTTGTTGAAAGTACTCTTGCATGGGCTTAACAAATGCTTGTTCCAAAGCAAAAGAATGAGTTTTTTCCCCCTAAGTACCCTTCTTTCCAATCTGTACACAATAAAAACTTTTTACCTTAAATGCAAAAAATTGCAGGAAAACATGATTTACAAGATAGGGACATGGGGAAAGAAATGCAGAGTTAAGTTATATGCTAAAAATTGCCCACTTCCTTTTCCTAGTAAATCTTTAACTTTTATCCAAGGCTTATGACTTTAGAGTACTCTTTCTCTATCTTTTTTTTTTTTAATCTTTCACTTATTTATGAGAGGGGAGAGAGAAAGAGAGAGAGAGAAAGAATGGGTGCACCTAGGCCTCTAGGCATTGCAACTGAACTCCAGGTGCACGTGTCACCATGCGCATCTGGCTTACATGGGTTCTAGGCAATCCAACTTGGGTCCTTTACAGGGAAATGCCTTAACTGCTAAGCCATGTCTCCAGCCCAGCTTTACATCATTTTTATTATGACAACTTTATCTGTCATGGAGTCACTTGGAACAGACCTCTGCCTCTTTCAGAAATCGTGCCATATTTGTTTGTATGGTTTTGTGATAAAGTCTTGCCTTGTCCACAAAGAGCCATCATTGTTTGATGGTTAATGTTTCAGCAGTTCTTTGGACAGAGCCTGGGCGATAATATAGTCTCTGCCCTATGAACAATGAGAATTAGCATATAATTATATTGATAATTGATTCCTATGACCCACTCCCTCTCCAAGCCCAGCACACCTGAACTTAGGCTTTGGCCTGTGACCTTTGACCAGTTGCCTTGGAAACTCCTTATCAGCCAGCAGCCTTCACATAGCCCATCCCCCTGAAACCCTCTTCCCGACACCTTGTAGATCACCTGACTCTCTCCCTATGTGCTTGAATGAATGGTCCCTAGGCATTGCCTAGCAACCTTTAAACCCACCCATCCCCTTCGGATCCTCTTCCTGCTCTCAACTGCTAATAAACCCATTTCCCTCTTGAATAAACTGAAGGACTCTCTGAAGTCGTCTCCTGGGTGTGTAACATCCCTTCACGCTCACGGCTACTCAAGACCTTGCTCTCCACGGTTGCCTGGATGCTTTGGCGAACTGTGGCCCCCAGGATCCAGGAACCCACATCAAGAAGCAGGTTGAAGAGCTTACATTCTAAGGAAAGATGTGCTGAAGTGAATGAAGCTGTACGTTCAAGTGGAAGAATCAGAGAATGGATTTCTACACACCATGGCCCAGCCAGTGTCTTGTAGCAAGTTTATACTGCCTACTAACTACTGCTCCTGGTGTCAACAAAGTTTCCCAGTCAATCCAGAACTCAGGAAAATCCCCACCAGGAAGCTAAGCTTGAGTTTGAAGTGTCACCAGGTGGTGCTAAATTGTAGGACAGAGATAGGTGAGGATCCAGCAGCAGCAAAGACACCAGGGATTTCTAGCTGTTTAGCTAGTCAGCTTATTAACCTGGTGGTTTTATAATTTCATGATAATGTAACTCTGCTTTTCACATGACATGACTGCTTCGTTTTCACTTACAGCAGCATCACAGCTTTCTATACTTGAGTTGGTGAAAGACCGCCCAAGAACCGTGAAAATCCCAAGGCAGTTGGAAACTCAGGGAAGGACTGCTTGTAGGGAAGGTTTTCGTTAAATCGCTGAGAACTTGAAGTTTCTCATTTCAAAGATCTAGACACAGAGGGTTTTTTTTCCCAGTTCATTCTGTGGAGATATTTTGTTTCTAAGCACTGAGTGAATTCATATATTGGATTATGGCTTCAAAATAAATTGTGATGAAACATTTTAGGTGGAAATAACAGGTGTACAAAATGGATATTTTATCCTCATGGTGGCAGACTTTCAAATCAAACCTATTCTACTAATAATGGTAATAACAGAAGCTAACAGCATTTGCCAGGCTGATTATCTGCCTGGCAGTATAATGGGCATTTTTCTCACATATTACTTCATTGTGTCCTAATAACAACCTGTGAAATAGGAATTACATCCCATTTTAATAAATGTGGTCATTGAGTATAGAGAGGTAAATTGACTTTCAAAAGAGTATTAAAATATATACCAGAGTGGAAATCGAGCAAATCTGTGGTTAGGAGTTCAAACACCAAAGCTCGGTATTTTCTTTATTTGATTCCAGTAATCACGTGAAACATTATCGAGAACTTCTGAAATCTCTAGGACAAGAAGAATACTGGTCGCATAATTCTGATCTGTAATTTAAAATTGCTGGATACTATAAAAATTGGAGTGCTATAAGTCACAACGCGGTAAGTCACAGTGAGAACCACATATGTGGGTGTATACAATCTCTGCAGGGGCAGTCTCTTTGCTGGGCTGTCCCTGAAAGTATAGCCTGAGTAAGAGGATTATGTGTAACCTATTTATTTAAGAAGTGACTTCAGAGGACAGTAGTAGTTGATGGGGGGTGGTGGTGTTAAAAGAAGAGGAAAAAGCCAATTAAAGATGCATTTGTTGTTGTTGAGTTACTGTTTATTGGTCTGGCATCTTCTGATGAGCATGATGGAATATGGCTAAGAACTGCCATTGTGAGGTGGTGAGGGAAGATGATCGGATGTTGACATTTCTCTTCTGGGTCACCCACATGAGTGCCGCCAGGTTCGAACCAGTGTTTCAGAGCAGTGTCAGAAGGAGCCCTGAGTAGAAAACAGCAAGGCATTGCTAGGTTACATGTGTTGGAAACCAGGCTAAGGTGGTTGCACAGGCTGAGGAGGCTCAAACATGGCGTAGAGTGTGCGCTAATGTGTACACTTCTTGTACGAAGGTACTCATTTGTGGTTTTAAAAAATGGGCATACCAGGGCTTCCAGCTACTGCAAACAAACTCCAGATATATGTGCCCCTTTGTGCATCTGGCTTACATGGGGCCTGGGGAATCGAACTGGGGTCCTTTGCTTTGCAGGCAAATGCTTTAACTGCTAAACCATCTCTCCCCAGCCCCATATGTGGGTTTTTATGATAATAATGACTGGGTATGTGTGAGTTTTCTAAACATTATATTAAAGCTTTTGACTAATGTATTATAATTAAAATATCTCTTAGGTCACTTAAGTTTCCCTTATGTTGCCATAGAAACATAGCATAGCTCACTATTTTTAAGTTACAGATTTTATGGGTTATTTCTGATATTAAAAAATATTTATTGGGCTGGAGAGATGGCTTAGCAGTTAAGTGCTTGCCTGTGAAGCCTAAGGACCCTGGTTTGAGGCTTGATTTCCCAGGACCCACACTAGCCAGGTGCACAAGGGGGCGCATGCATCTGGAGTTCATTTGCAGTGGCTGGAGGCCCTGGTATGCCCATTCTTTATCTATCTGCCTCTTTCTCTGTCTGTCACTCTCAAATAAATAAAACAAAAAAATTTTAAAAATAATTATTTATTATTTGGCAGAGAGAGAAAAAGAGAGTATGGGCACCAGGGCCTCTTGCCACTACAAAGAAAATTCCAGATGCATACAACACTTTGTGCATCTGACTTTATGTGGGTACTGGGGAATTGAACCTAGGCAGTTAGGGTTTGCAAGCAAGTGCCTTTAATTGTTAAGCCATTGCCCCATCCCTGTGATTTTATTATTAAGAGCATATAAATAGGGTGTTATTCATTTCATCCTTCAAGCTCACTAAATATAAAATTCAGCTTCACTTTTAAAAATATTTTATTTATTTATTTTTGTATATTTGTTTAACAGAGAAAGAGGGAGAGAGAGAGAGAGAATGAGCATGTCAGGGCCTCCAGCCATTGCAAATGAAATCAAGACGCCTGCGCTGCCTTGTGCATCTGGCTAGTGTGGGTCCTGGGGAATCGAACCTGGGTTCTTTGGCTTTGCAGGCTTAACTGCAGGCTTCACCTTAACTGCTAAGCCATCCCTCCAGCCCCAGATTCACTTTTTAAAAGAAAGACATTTTTATATTTTATTTATTTGCAAGGGGAGAAAGAGAGAGAGAGAGGGAGGAAAGGGTATACCATGCCCCGTGGCCACTGCAAATGAACTCCAAATGCATACACCACCCTGTGCATCTGGATTTATGTGGGTACTGGGGAATTGAACCTGGGTCATTAGGCATTGCAGGCAAGCATCTTAACCACTGATCCATCCCTCCAGCCCCGGTTAACTTTTTTTAGAAAGTTTTTATTTATTTTTTTGAGACAGAAAGAGGCAGACAGAGTGAGTATGGGTATGCCAGGGCTTCTTGCCACTGAAAAGAAGCTACAGATGCATATGCATCTGGAATCAAACCCAGGCCATCCAGCTGTGCAAGTAAGTGCTTTTAAACACTGGGACATGTCTTCAGCCCAGAAATTCAGTTTAATTTTTCCGAGGCTAGTATCTATTTAATTTTGTAAATCTATTTCTCAAAGAAGAATGCTCATTAATGGATACAGAAAACAGACCAAAACTTGAACAAACAAAACAATATCCAAAACGTAGGAGAAAAATGATCAGTTCCAAGCTATTATTCCCTTGATAATTCAAGAAGGTATCAGGGCACAGTGTAAGGAACGTTGGCCTTAGAATCAGGAGGCTTGGGTTGGATTTTTTGGGCTTTACTGGTAAGGATTACATGATCTTCACTGTGCGATTTCAACCTTCCTTGAATCTCACTTTTCTTTATCCAGAAAAGTGTAAATGTGTTACTTACTTTTCTCATTTCTGTAACACTGCATCTAACAAAAGCAACGGAAGGAAAGAGGCGTTGGCTTTGGCTCGTGTGTTGAGGGCATGTAGTCAGTCATGGTGGGGCGTGCATGCTGGCAGTAAAGTGGGGTGCCTCGTCAGCAAGGATGGGTAGTCATGGGTGCTTAGCTGGCTTCCCCCTTCCCTTTTATATTCACGTTTGGCCCCAAGCCCATGGAACAGTGATAATCATTTTCAGTTCCAAGCTCCTCAGTTAAGCCTCTCTGGAAATATATTTTCTAGAGTTCCAGTGTAAAAGAGCATTGTAAATCTACTATAAATAGGGGTTGAATTGAAATGTGAATTGTATCCTGGCTCTGAGCTCGTCACTGATTATATATGGTATCAGACTGGAGGCCAACTTTAAAAACCCTACTAGTTCTCATGCTTGTTTTTTTACTATTTGAGGAATTGTCTAGATACATTTTCTCTGACAGATCTAAACAAGGATCTTTGTTTATATTTATTTATTTATCTTTGGTTTTCTGAGGTATGGTCTCGCTCTAGCTCAGGCTGGCCTGGAATTCACTCTGTAGTCTCAGGGTGGCCTCAAACTCACAGC
Organism: Jaculus jaculus; assembly: GCF_020740685.1. Lineage (NCBI taxonomy): Eukaryota > Metazoa > Chordata > Mammalia > Rodentia > Dipodidae > Jaculus > Jaculus jaculus. The sequence continues at coordinate 162,928,030 of NC_059105.1, forward strand.
GATCCTTCTACCTCTGCCTCCCAAGTGCTGGGATTAAAGGCATGCACCATCACTCCTGGCTATTATTTATTTTAAATTATTTATTTATTTATTTGAGAGCGACAGACACAGAGAGAAAGACAGGTAGAGGGAGAGAGAGAGAATGGGCGCGCCAGGGCTTCCAGCCTCTGCAAACGAACTCCAGACGCGTGCGCCCCCTTGTGCATCTGGCTAACGTGGGACCTGGGGAAGTGAGCCTTGAACCAGGGTCCTTAGGCTTCACAGGCAAGTGCTTAACTGCTAAGCCATCTCTCCAGCCCATATTTTTTATTTTTTTAAGTATAAATTAATCAGTACCTTTAACCTGAAAAGACAAGATGGTCACAACCCTTTAATCATAAATAACTTTAAAGTTCTTCGTCACGAACAACAAGAAATTAATGGGGCTTAATTAAAAAAGAAAAAGTCCAGAGAGTTGGGTAGCTCAGGAAAAGGCGAGAAGGCTACACAAGAAATAACCAAGCCAGGTGTATTAGTTCCTCTTTCAGTTGCTGTGATGAAATACAGGAACAACTCTGGGGAGGAAGAGCTTGTTTTGGCTCACGGTTTGAGGGGACACAGTCCCTCATGGCGCAGAAGGCATAATGGCAGTGGTGTGAGGCGCTGGCCGTGCGATGTGAAACAGAGAGAGGTGACTGCTGGCCTTCAGCTTCTTTATCTGTTAATTCCGTCCTGGATCCCAGCTTATGGGATGGCACTGCCCACATTCAAGCTGCATCTTCCCTCCTCATTTGAACCCTGTGGGGAAAACTCTCACAGACACATCCAGAAGCATGTTGCCACGGTGACTCTAAATGCGGTCAAGTTGGCAATGAAGATCACCATCACAACTCCATAGCCAAAGACAAATTTTTAAAGTCATAACTTTCCACTCCAGGCTCCTAAAGCCTTATTATTATTTTTTTTTAATCTCATAATGTACAGTACATCTAGTCCATCTCTGAAAGTACCCGCGGTCGTTACTGGTCCCAGCACTTTTCAAAATTCCAAAATCTAAAGTCTCTTCTGAGACTCAAAGCAACCTCTTAATTGTAAGACCCTATAAATTTTTTTTAAAAACAGCAACAAAAAATTATGCAACGACACAGAATAAACATTTGGGGACCTATCAAAGAAAGATTAGGCCACATAGCTCCACGATTCAGCATCCTGGTGTTCCTGATTGAAAACACCTTAGCTCCAATGGCTGTGGACAGCCTGTTTGTCCAGATCTGCTGCTTTTAGCAAGTGTGACCTGTTTGGGGCCAGGCCAGCTCCATGCCTGCAGCTTTTCTCGGCTGCTATCCCATAGTCCTGGCATCTCAGCATCATAGGGTTTCTACTGCAACTTAGGTTTTCACATGCATGGCTCTATGCAATGGACTCTTAGGGCCTCCTTGCAAGGGATCAAGTCCTGTTAGGAATTGCCTGGTCTTTTCAGCTTTTTGAAGCATTGGTGCAAATGTCTTAACTCCTTTTTCTTTTGAAGGACTTTTTTTTTTTAGTTGACAACCTCTATACATATGGACGATATACCATCATCATAACCCCTCCCACCACGCTCCCTTTTCACCCTCCCAAGTACCTCCTTCACTGAGTAGTATCTCTTCTACGTTGATGTCATAATTTATTTTTTATTTTTTTTTAAATTATTTATTTATTTATTTGAGAGCGACAGACACAGAGAGAAAGACAGATAGAGGGAGGGAGAGAGAATGGGCGCGCTAGGGCTTCCAGCCTCTGCAAACGAACTCCAGACGCGTGCGCCCCCTTGTGCATCTGGCTAACGTGGGACCTGGGGAACCGAGCCTCGAACCGGGGTCCTTAGGCTTCACAGGCAAGCGCTTAACCGCTAAGCCATCTCTCCAGCCCCATAATTTTTTTTTTTTTTTTTACTCTTCTATTATGCGGGCCTGGTGTTTGTAGCACCAGCTACTGTGAGGTCATGAATATCATGATCCTGTTGTGTCTGGAAGACAGTATTGGAAAGTACTCCTCCCCTTGTTTGGCTTTGATATTCTTTCCATTCTTCTGCCATGGCCTCCGAGCCTTGGAGGGAGGGACAGAGATGTCTCAGTGCTGAACACACGACTGTCATTTCTTCTCAGCACTTTGGTGAGTTTTGAGTCTCCCAGTGGTCACCACCATCTGAAGAGAGAAGCTTCTTTATCCACAAATGAGCGTAGCATTAGTACATGGCCATAAACATAAGTGTTCAGAGGGTAGTTTGGTGAGCATAATATATCCATTTAGCCAGAAAACAGTAGTAGTCCCCACCCTAGATGAGGTTCTAATCCTGCCAGGGAAGGCAAGGTGAAATCTCCTTGGGCTTCGGTCCCTGGCTGACTACTTACTTAAAAGAAGCTATCTTGTTCCATTTCTCTTTCACTGGGTTCTACCCCTGCCTCTGCTCTGTGGAAAGTGGTAAGAATTCTTCCTTAATTTCATCTCTATCATCATTTCCCTGTCTTTAGCCCTGAGTTATTTTTTTTTAGCATTTTAAAATTATTAATTAGTTTTGTACTCAGTGAATACAGTCAAGTTGGCACCATTGTTAGCCTCCTCCCTGTCCTCTCCCCTTCCCTAACCCCTCCTTGTTGAGGTATATGGGTCATGCATTATGGGGTTAGCCCTCAGTTATGCGTAGGAGGAAATCTTTCTGTGTATGGTGACCCAACGTGTGATATTCTTTCTGCCCCCCTCTTCTTCAAGTTTCCCTGAGCCATATTGGGTTCATTTTAGGTCTGCTTCAGTGATGGTCTTGGGAGCCTCGGTGTCTCTGGATATCTGATTTGGTAGGAGTTGATTGTTCTCTATGTTGATCTCCTTCACCCTTGTGCTGGTACCAGGTTCATCAAGAAAACAGCACCCTTGCTTGTTTTGACAATTATTCTTAGTTTTAGCTGGGGCCCTTTTGAGGTATGATGGGGTGGTTCTCTCCTTAGGATCTGCATCTATCTGAAAAAGAGAAGCAGATTCTCCAACAGAGAGATGCTTGCTGGGTATGTCGGCATCTTGGGTACATAGTCCTGAGTTATTTTTATGGCATCTGTTCGAGACTTATTTTTCCAGAAGTAGTCTTCTCCAATGGCTAACCATGTGTTCTATAACTGCTCTAGGGTTGCTAAGAAGTAGGGAAGCTTATTTATTTATTTGTGTATTTATGTATTTATTTATTTATGAGAAAGAGAGAGAGAGAGAGAGAGGGAGAGAGAAAGGGAGAGAATGGGCACAATAGGGCCCTTTTCAGCTGCTGTGAATGAACTCCAGACACACGCGCCCCCTTATGGGCATGTGTGACATTGCATGCTTGTGTCACTGTGCATCTGGCTAAGTGGGACCTGGAGATTTGAACATGCATTCTTAGGCTTCCCAAGCAAGCACCTTAACTGCTAAGCCATCTCTCCAGCCAGCCTGGGAAGCATTTTTGATTCTGCTTGTCACTACAAATCAAATCCTGGAGAATTCTCTCTGTACAGCTGGAGAAGGTCTTAATGACAGCAGTTAAAATATACACTATAACAAGATATGATATATTTTATGTATTATATTATTATATATATATAAATATAATATATAATATAAAATATAAAATCTATGTCGTAAGGACTTGCTTTCTCTCTGAGTGAGATAGAAGCCACAGGAAGGTCTTGGGTAGGGGTTGGTGTAATGGGGACCTATGGTGGATTGAGTCATGGTCAGCTGATGGCAATTTGTGGGGTGAAGGCTTCTGGATGAGGCGTGCCACTGGGGGAAGGCCGTAGTGGTGTTATAGCCAGCTTCCCCGTGCCAGAACTGGGTTCACTCTCCTGCTGCTGTTTTCTAACTGCTAAGGCAGAGGCGATGTCCAGCTCCTGCTATCTATCATAAGCCTCCCCTCAGGACTGTAAGCCAATAAAAAACTTTCCTCCCATCAGCTGCTCTTGGTGGCTACTTTGTCCCAGCAAGGAAGGTCAAGGCAATGGGACCTGATAAGGTCACTGTGGGTGTTGTGTTGAGAACAACACAGAGGATTCTTCTTTTTACCTAGCTTTTGGCCTCATTTCCCGTATTTTGTGTTGAGTCCATCAACTCCACATTAGATTAACAAAATATAGCTTCATTTTTTTTTTCCTCCATAAATCAAACCTCTGGTCTTTGTTGCTGCAAATGAAAATCTGCCTTACAGTTTAAAATTCTCTGAAAAACGCACTCATGGGAACGGTGAAACAACTGGTTGCTTCTAACAACACGTACAAAATCAAGTGAAAGGAGTTTGAAACAAACCAGTGTAGTGAAATTTGGAGAATTTTCTGGGTACTCAAAAATTCCCTTGCACAAAGAGATCATGCCAAATTTTAGGTGACAGATAAAACGCTACTTACGTTATTACTCTTGTCAAGTCTCCAAAACACAGTAATGCTGTTTAACATTTCTCACTGGAATGAATTCAGTCCCACTTTGTTATAATATGCCATGCCCAGAGAGCAACTACTTAAAAATAAATGTGTTCATGATGAAAGGCTTTCAAGGAAAAGAGCTATAACTTTTCCTCAAATAGGTGAAGAGGTTGTGAAAGTTTTCTTCACAATCCAACATAGTAGTGGCAGTCATTGGACTTTGGGGAGGAGGTTAAAAATTGTCTCTCATCGTTGTCGTATAAGTTCTAGATTGCTAGCATTGTCAAAGGCACTGGGAGAAGCAGGTAGGAGAGACAAAGCTATCTACACATCCAGGGGGAGCTAGATGCTAAACGGCTGTAAAACCTGAGGATACTTAAAAGTATTAAATGGTCTATTTATGTCAACATACAATAAACGCTGGCTGGTTTTCTCGCTGTTTTACTCTGGTGGTTTCACTGGTTCCTCTCCACAGCTTTCTTGTTACTTTAGAGTTTTTATTGAGGATCCTTCTTTAAAAATATTTATTTTAGAGAGAGAGACTGAGAAAAAGAGAAAACCAGAGCCTCCTGTTGTTACAAACAGAACTCCAGACACATGCCATTTTGTGCACCCAGATTTTATGTGGGTGATAGGGAAGTGAACCTAGATCAGCAGGCTTTCAAGCAAGTTACTTTATAGCTGAACTATCTCTTCAGCTTCCTCTTTCTTGATTCTTAAAAATTAATTAATTAATTAATTAATCGATTAATTAATTAGTTAATCGATTAATTAATTAATTAAAGAGACAGAGTGTAAGAGGGAGAGGGGTAGGGAGGGAAGAGGGAAAGAATGAATGGGCATGCCAGGGTCTCAACTGCAGATGAATTCCACATGCATGTGCCACCAGGAGCATCTGGCTTATGTGGGTTCTGGGGAGTCAAACCTAGGTCCTTAGGCTCCCCTGGCAAGTGCCTTAACTGCAAAGCCATTTCCCCAGCCCCCTTCCTTGACTGTTTTTAAGAATTTCTCTCATATTTTACTTTTATTTTCAATATTTTTGTATTTGTGTGTGTGGGTGGCTCGAGGACAACCTTGGGTGTCATTCCTTCCAGATGCCATCCACTTTAAAAATTAATTAATTAATTAATTTGAGAGTGAGGGGCAGATAGAGAATGGGCACACCAGGGCCTCTAGCCACGGCAAACAAACTCCATGCATATGCATCACCTTGTGCATCTGGCTTAATGTGGGTCCTGGAAAATCGAACCTGGGTCTGTAGACTTCACAGGCAAGTGCCTTAACCACTAAGCAATCTCTCCAGTTCATCCACTTGTTTTTGTTTATTTTTACTAATTTATTTGAAAGTGACAGGGAGACAGAGACAGACAGAGCGAGAGAGAGACAGAGAGAAAGAGAATGGGTGCGCCAGGGCCTCCAGCCACTGAAGACGAACTCCAGACGCGTGTGCCCCCTTGTGCATCTGGCTAACTTGGATCTTGGGGCATTGAGCCTCAAACCGGGGTACTTAGGCTTTGCAGGCAAGCACCTAACCACTAAGCCATCTCTCCAGCCCTACTTTTTTTTTTGTTTTTAAAACATAGGTTCTCTCATTGGCTTGCAGCTTACCATTTAGGCTAGACGGCGAGCCTGGGGATCCTCCTGTCTCCTCTTTCCCAGCTCGGAAATGACAAGCGCACATCCCCACGCCTGACCTTGTTGTATGGTTACTTGGGATTGAACTGAAGTGTTCGTGCTTACAAGGAAGCATTCACTGGCTCTCTCCCTCGCCCTCAAGTTTTACCTTTCAAAGGACCAGGTACTAACACAGACAATATCTAACACTAAGCAACTGGGCTAAAAGAGTGACAGGATGAATCATTGGCTCAAAAGGTCTTCACTAATTTTTTAAAAAATCATATATATATTTTTTGAGGTAGGGTCTCGCTGTGGCCCAGGCTGACCTGGAATTCACTATGTAGTCTCAGGGTGGCCTCGAACTCACGGCGATCCATCTACCTCTGCCTCCCAAGTGCTGGGATTAAAGGCGAAAATCATATTCTTAGTAAGCATTTCATAAATAAATATTTCCCACATTTGAATGCAATTAACATTTAACGTATATACATCAGTGGAAAGGAATCTGAGGTATTGCTAATTTAAAACAGCTAATTCAAAAGTAATTGATATTTAACTTTGGAAGGCTTTATAATTCTATCATCGTTGTCTTTCTTAATTATGTTTCTCTTAAGCTAACAATAAGATTAATTTCCATTCTTGGACATGCATTGTGGAAAGAGGTGGTTCAGCATTTTGATGGACTGGAAGTTTGTGTGCCATTAAAATTTGAATTTGGCAAATCCATACTTACATAATTAGAAGTTGACTCTATTCTGTCATCCATGGTTTTGAGCAAAGATGACTATAATAACCTCAGGAGAGTCCTTTACTGGGTCCCTTGTCCCGGCCCTTCACCTCTCCATGTCTTTCTTGGTAAATTATGTGGGGGTGGGGCAAATCTCATTCAAATGTTACTGCTACTAATTTGGGGTGTGTGTGGTGGGGGTGGTGGTGGAGTAGAGGAGGGATACATGCTGCAGAGGTGACTTTTCCGGCTTCCCCAGAGACAGTATAAGTTACCAGGATGTCTTTGACTGTTGGTCTTGAAAGAAATAATGTGGTAGGAAAGGCTATCATAAGTGTTAGAGGACCCTGTTTCTAGCTCTGTCCATTGCTATTTACAATCTCAGAGGCGGCTCTTCATCTCTTTGAGATTCAGTGTGAAGAGGGAGGTAGAATACAAACCCTCCTTACCCCCCCTCCCACCCAGCTAGATCAAATAGATTGCAGATGTGACAGCGCTTTGAAAGTTATAAAGTATTATACAAACATCTGATGACATCCCTGCTTTCACACACAAACTACTTAAGGGATTTAAAGAAATCCCGCTGTGGTCATCAGGCAGATTAGGATGAAAGGGCTGGTGGAGTTTATCATTACTAATAAGAAACGTCTTCAGCGTGCCTGACGGTGGCAGTACGTCTGTGGGTTCAAGATCACACCTTTTCTGTTTCCTGTACAAGTTCTGCCCATGGCTTCTGCAAGCTCCCAGTTCTCCTGCTGTGCTTCCTGGATCCACATCTACGAGCTGGCCTTGGGCTTCTGGGCCTCCTGCATTCTGACTGCACTGTTCCTTTCGAAGCCCCACAGCTTTTTCTGCTGCAAAGACACCTCTATCAAACTGCCAAGGCCCTATCCTTACAAAGACTCATCAGGTCTTGTCCAGTGGGGCAGGATTGCACCACTGTGACAAAAAGTCAGGAGACTTATTTCACCACTGTCTCCTGACAGCCCAGGGACAGCCCAGGTGCAGTTGGAACAGATCTGGGGGCCAGGGTCATACCTTATGGGTTCTGTTTAACCTTCAACCCAGTGCCTTAACACAAGGAAGGTGCTGAGTTAATATTTGCTGAATTGATGTGATAAGTGTATTGAGTAACTTGCTTTATCAGGACCTTAAAATGCAGGCTATTAGGTTATCTGTTTAAGTAGAAAATAAATATTCTGTCTACATTTAGATATTTTTATTTTTATTTATTTATTTAACAGAGAGAAAGAGGGAGAGGGAGAGAGAGAGAGACAGAGAGGAAGAGAATTTGTGTGCCAGGGCCTCCAGCCACTGCAAACGAACTCCAGATGCATGTGCCCCCTTGTGCATATGGCTAATGTGGGTCCTGGGAAATAGAACCTGGGTCGTTTGGCTTTGCAGGCAAATACCTTAACTGCTAAGCCATCCCTCCAGCCCTCTGTCTACATTTCAATGTGGGATACGATAAAGCAGTGTGAAGGCTCTAAGCAGCACTTACTGCGTCAACAAGGATTTGCTTTTCTCCTTCTGCTGTTAGTAAGCCCTCTTCAAGCTGGGGATAGACTCTATTCAAGAGAGAAGTGGATGGAGAAAAGAAAATCCAGTCCTTGCCCTCGAATGCAAAAGGCCTAGTGATGATGTCATAGTTGGGAATGTAAACTCGTTATCAATATGAAAGATAAATGGAAATAAGAGAACAAAGTAGAGGCATCTCCAGTCTCTGCATAAGCTTGTCTTTTCAGGGCATTCTTGTGAAAAGTGATGGCATTCCTCAACACTTCCTCTTCATTTTTACTTGAAACTGTAACATTAACATTTTTTTTTAAGGCATGTGCCACCATGCTCAGCTTATTTTTATTTTAGAGAGAGAGGGAGAGAATGGGCATGCCAGAGCCTCTAGCCGCTGCAAATGGAACTCAAGGTGCATGCACCACCTGGTGCATCTGGTTTATGTGGGGCCTGGAGAATCAAACCTGGGTCCTTAGGCTTTGCAGGTAAGCACCTTAACCACTAAGCCATCTCTCCAGCCCCTTCTTTTCTTTTCTTTTTGTTTGTTTTTTGAGGAAGGGTTTCACTCTAGCCGAGGCTGACCTGGAATTCACTGTGTAGTCTCAGGGTGGCCTCGAATTCACGGAGATCTACCTACTTCTGCCTCCTGAGTGCTGGGATTAAAGGCTTGCAATACCATGCCCAGCTTCTTTTTTTATTTTTTATTTTTATTTTCTTTTTAAATTTTTATTAACATTTTCCATGATTATAAAATATATCCCATGGTAATTCCCTCCCTCCCCACCCCCACACTTTCCCATTTGAAATTCCATTCTCCATCATATTACCTCCCCATTACAATCATTGTAATTACATATATACAATATCAACCTATTAAGTATCCTCCTCCCTTCCTTTCTCTACCCTTTATGTCTCCTTTTTACCTTACTGGCCTCTGCTACTAAGTATTTTCATTCTCACGCAGAAGCCCAATCATCTGTAGCTAGGATCCACATATGAGAGAGAACATGTGGGGCTTGGCTTTCTGGGCCTGGCTTACCTCACTTAGTATAATACTTTCCAAGTCCATCCATTTTTCTGCAAATTTCATAACTTCACTTTTCTTCACCGCTGAGTAGAACTCCATTGTATAAATGTGCCACATCTTCATTATCCACTCATCTGTTGAGGGACATCTAGGCTGGTTCCATTTCCCAGCTATTATAAATTGAGCACCAGCTTCTTTTTTTAAAAGTTATCTCTCGGAGCAGGAGAGATGGCTTAGCAGTTAAGGTGTTTGCCTACAAAGCCAAAGCACCCAGGTTCAATTCCCCAGGACCCATGTAAGCCAGACGCACCAGGTGGCGCAAGAATCTGGAGTTTGTTTGCAGTGGTTGAAGGCTCTGGAACACCCAATCTCTCTCTCTCTCAAGTAAATAAATAAAAATTAAAAATATTTTAAAAAGTCTCTTGGAGAGAGAAAAAAGAGAGAGGAGGGGAGGAGAGAGGGAGAGAGACTAGGAGCACCAGGGCCTCCTGCCACTGCAAGGGAGCGCCTGACATGTGTGCCACTTTGTGCATTTGGCTTTACGTGGGTTCTGGGGAATTGAATCCAGGTCATCAGGCATCGCAAGCAAGTACCTTTAACCACTGGGCCGTGTCTCCAGCCCTCACATTTTCATAAGAGTATAATTTTATCCTCTTGATATTATTTTCAATCCTTACACAAATATATGTGTGTGTGTGTGTGTGTGTGTGTGTGTGTGTGTGTGTAGATCAGAGGGTAGCCTGGGTATTATCCTTGGGAATGGTCATCCACCTTTTTGAGACAAGGTGTCTGATTGGTCTGGGGCTCAACATTAGGCTAGAGTGGTTGGCAAGCTAGCCCCAGGGTTTCTTCTGTCTGCCTTTCCCCACACCCAGCACTTTTACTTGGGTATTGAGAATCAGGTCCACATGCTTTCCAGGAAAATCCTTTACCCACTGAGCCATTTATCTAACACCAAATATGTGTTTTGAAAACTCTTCTATGTATGTGTCTTTCTCCTGAGCAGATCACGGTTTCTGAGCTGCCCTGGCACGGCGTGTCTCCTGGGTGACTCTGGGAATTCCAACCCATGCTGCTCAGAAGTTAACTGTAATGGTTCGGTGATCCCTGGACAAGTATATCCCCAAATGGGTGCAGCTGGGTGTGAGTGCGGAAGCAAAACATGACCATGGGCTGTAAAACGAGAACAGAAACCAAAATGGAGATAAAATGAAGATTAGATTTTTAAAAAAAATACTTTATTTTTATTCTTTTTTTTTCCTTATTATTAGAGAGAGAGAAAGATGGAGAGAGAATGGGCATGCCAGGGCCTCTAGCCACCACAAAGGAACTCCAGATGCATGTGCCACCACGTGAATCTGGCTTGGGTGAGTTCTGGAGCATCAAACCTGGGTCTTTAGGCTTTGCAGGTGAGCGCCTTAACTGCTAAGCCATCTCTCCAGCCCAAGATTGGATTTTATCAGGCAAGATGTAACTCAAATGATTTAGGTAAAATATCTTCACATGTTAGCAAGGTCTTTCTCTCCAACTCAACAAAAACAAGAAAGAAAAACTAAAGAAAACACTCTCTACAATCAGCACACCTTCCTAACAGTTAGGTATTTGAAATTAGTCTAAGACAGCTTTAAGACTGAGCTTTATAAGGGTAAACCTGAAATATTAGAGGGTGACAAGCTAAACAAAACAACAGCTTAAAAGCTAAGCTTGGTGCTGCAGGCCTGGAATCCCAGTACTCCCGAGGTGGAGGCATGGGGATCAAGAGTTCAAGACCAGGGGCTGGAGAGATGGCTTGGTGGTTGAGGTGCTTGCCAGCAAAGCCTAAGGACCCAGGTTCATTTCCCCAGTACCCACGTAAGCCAGATGCACAGTGTGGTGCACGCATGTGGAGTTTGCATTTGCAGGGGCTGGAGGCTGGCCCATTGTCTCTCCACCTTCCTCCTTCTCTCTCTCTTTTCCAAACATTTTTTTTTGTTTGTTTGTTTTAAAGAAGAGTTCAAGATCAGTCTCCACTGAATAATGACATTCTCTTGCTGGCCAAGGCAGAAGTGGACTACCAGAGACCATGACTCGAAATTCGCGAAGAGGGCGGGTGGAAAGATTGTTAGAGCCACAAGCCGGGTCATTACACACAGAGACATTGCCTCTCCCCCCTGACTGATGGCTAACCCCACGATGCAACACCCATAATCCACAGGGGTGGGAGGCGGGGACGCCAGGGAGAAGGCTAACGATGATACCATATGACTGTATACACGCTATATACATAACTAATAAAAAAATAAAAGAGTCCGTGACTCAAAGGGTGGTGGTGGGGGGAGAGAAAAAAATACCCTAAAAAAGTTGACTTAAGTGTTATGTCAGAGACTAGAACAGGGAGACAGAAGACTCCTTGCAGGGCAAAGAAGGGAAAGAGGGCTATCTAGAGGGAAATAATAACATAATAATAATATATAATATATTATATAATATATACAATACAATAGAATATATTATACATGTAATATATAATATATATTATACATATAATATACATAATATAATAATATAAAATAATATATAATATATACGATACAATATAATATATATAATATATGATATATAATATAATGTATAATATATATTATACATATAATATATAATAATATATATAATATATTATACACATATAATATATAATGTAACATAAATATGTATATATGTATAAAATATGTAATATAAATATGCATATATGTATAAAATATGTAATATAAATATGTATATAATATATATTATATATGTATATAATATATATATTATATGCATAATATATATAATATTATATATTATATTGTATTGTATATATTATACATATACATATAATATATAATAATATATATAACATATAACATATAATATATAATATATATTATATAATAAATGTAATATATACCATAATAAAATATATAATATATAATATAATAAATATAGTATAGTATAACATAACATAACATAACATAACATAACATAACATAACATAACATAACATAACATAACATAACATAACATAACATAACATAACATAACATAACATAACAATTATTATAAAGCTCTCGAGGGCTAGGGACAGACCGCTTGGTCCCTGGTGTGGCTGGGCCGGGCGGGGAGGACAGCACGCGGCGGCAGGTGGCTGAGCGCGTGGCTCCCGCGGGCGCCGCACCGCCAGGCGTCGCGCTGGAGCCGCGGTTGCCGTGGAGACGGCGGGGGCGTGTCTGCGTGGCCCGGCGCGGGCGGCGGCGGCGGCGGCGGCGGCGGCGAGGGGAGGCTGCGCGCGGGGCCGGGACGCCCGCGCTTCCCCGAGCCTCGGCGGGCGCCCGAGAGCCGAGCTGCGGCGGGCGGGGGCAGCTGTGCCCGGCCCGAGGACCCGGCGACTGAAGCCCGGCGGGGTCGGGGCGGCGGCCGGGGGATGACGCCTCGGGGCTCCCCGCTGGCGCCCCTGCTGCTCCTGTCCCTGCACGGTGAGTAGCCGCGGACCCCCCAGCCCCACCCCAGCACCCCCAAATCCCGGGGGCCCGGTGACCCCTGGACCCGTAACGAACCCCGCCATGGACCGGCCACCCGCGGGCTGCTCAGAACTCCTCCCTCGCGCCCGCCTGAAAACTTTGAGATTTTCCCATCACCTTCCCAAGGACTTTCATGGGTGAAAAGATAACTTGGCAGGTTTATTTTATTTTTTTTTAAAGTCTGCCTTCAGCATCTTAAACTTGAAGAAGCCTGCGGATAGTTAAAAAAAACCCATTTTTTTTTAATGCATAGAGTGTGCCGTTAACATTTGAAAGCTAGAGATTATCTGCACTCCATCCTCCCCCCAAAATCATTGTCTCAAAATTGTCTCAAAATATACATAGAAATGTGACAATATTAGAACGAAAGAAAAAGCATCGTTTTGTTTCTTTTTAACGTTTTTTTTTTAAACAAAAGCATCCATTAGTTTAAGTTTAATTCCCGCTCTCTTAATCTTCCTTACATTTTATTTGCTCTCCAATTCCATCGTATACGGTGCCCCGTTAACTGTGTGCATGTTGTCCTGTGGAATCACATTTTCTGACTCATTTGATTGATTGCTGAGGTTTGCGGAGATTTATTCTGAAGGGTTTTGTTTAAAGCCATTTGTTTGACAAGCAAGTTCAGTGATTTAGAGTGTTGCGGTTAACCCCGTTTCTGGAGACATCAGTGTGTTCCCTTGATTTCATGGCCTTCCTTGCACTTACCGTGTGCCCAACAGCTCTCCGGGTACACAAGTTAAATTGCATATTCATTCAGTAGGGTAGAACTTTCTTTGTTCCGTCGGCATAGCTGCCAGGGAAGGTAGATCAGCCAAGTCGAGCTGGGCATGGCAACGCAGATAACTTTCCTGGAGTTCAGTATTGAGGACGTGCAGATAAATGAAGTCACATCTCCGGGTGCCTTTCATGAACTTACACTTTCAAATTAATGCTATCAGTGTGAGCGGGCCAGTGTTCCTTTCTGCCCTGCCTTTGTAGGTTGGAATAAATGCTATGCTCTTCTTTTTGTAAATGGCATTTGTGTATAGATCATTTTTGAGTTGTTAGGCAACACTTTTTTAAAAAAGAGTTTGATTGCATTCTCAGAATCAGGCTTGCAAGGCCGTCTGATTAGTGCCTTGGATTTCAGCAGAGCTATTCCTAAGCAATCCGAGAGTGCTTCTAAACTCTTCCAAGGACGTTTGTAATAATCGACTCTATAGAGCCACTTTTTTACCATCACATATGCGTCCATTTGGTCAACAGGTATTTTCGCAGGTACCACTCTGCATTTGGGTATCTTGGGCCTGAGGAGGGTGTGTGTGGGAGATAGACACGCAGAAGAGTTAGTCAGCTTTAAGGGGTGTTCAGCATCATGTGCACAGATAATTTATGGTACAACACGTAGATGGTGGTTACCTTTGTTAGTGACATCAAGAAATATGCCCTGGTCAAGCTGACTTTTGATGTGAAGCGACTAGAATTTGAATTCTCCAGTAAAGCAGCAGTTTGGCTTTAGCAGATGGAGGAACTGCCTGGATGAAGCCTGAGGGGAAAAGTGAACGGGCAGAAGAGAGCCTTGCTGGAGAGTCCAAAGGAGCAAGGGATGAAAGGGAGCTGGGGGAGATGGCAGAGAGAGTTGAATGCTGCGTTTGTGCTTTGTGCTGGGAGAGGCATTGGTGCTCAGTTTCCTTACGAGGGTGAGGGAAGAGGGAGGAGCAGGGAGAGTACCCATTTGTGTTTGAGTGCCCATCTGTCTCCAGGAGATGTCCCGGCAAGCTCTTGAACCGGGCTGTGGCGCACTTGGTTTGAGTGAGTCTCAGGGCATCTCTAGATCACCCACTGGGGGAATGTAGGAGGGTGCTTATTGTATCAGGGACAAGGGCGATGCCCCTACGTAAGTTACCAGGGAACCATGCACCAAAAGGCGGAAGAGGTTTTCAATAAAAGAAATAGAACGGGGCTGGAAAGATGGCTTAGCAGCTAAGGTACTTGCCTGTAAAGGCTAAGGATCTAGGTTCGATTTCCCAGTACCCACATAAGCCAGATAACAAGATGGTGCATGCGTCTGGAGTTTGTTCCCGGGCCTGGAGGCCCAGGGTGCCCGTTCTCTCTCTATCTGCCTTTTTCTCTCTCTCTCCAGTAAATAAATAAATAAAATATTTAAGAAAGAAAGAAATAGAATGGATACCAAGACATGTGTCGTATTTGTTAAATCTTTAAAAATAACCTTAAAGGGAATTCAATTGAAAAGTTCATTTTTATAGAGTAGCACCGTTGGGTTAGAGATATCTAAAATGTTTCTTCTCCTTGTGATTTCTTGCAATAGCAGATAACTTCACAGAATTTGAGAAATAGTATAAAATGCAAGGAAAGTTCACATAAAAATGAAAAGAAAATCAAAAAGGTCGTGAACCTTTTCCATGTTGGCATTAGGAAAATTTCAGTTTCTCAACTGAATTTGATGATGTGACCATTTTGGAAGAATTTGCTTTTTTAGTATAAATCTGATATTTGACCTATCTGAAAGGTGACAGTTGCTGTACGAAAGTTTTAGAGAAGTTAAGCTTGTTTACCATAGGCTATTTTAAATATCAACTCCAGTGCTTTTCAAATGTGATGTTTAACATTGTTGTTATGCCCAAGGTCATGATGCAATGGGTAAAGATACTGGTATTACTTCCCCCCCCACCCCGTTTGCCCCTGGTAACAGTAAGTGGTACATTTTCAAATGTGTTTTCACACTTTGATAGTGAAAACATCTTCATACTTAAGCCATGTGATTTAGTGTCAAACAAGGTGAAGTTCTGGGGCATGATATTCTTTAGACGCGATTTAGTACAGAACAAGGGGCTGGCAATATTTGCTAATTTGGGACAAAGTTTGGAGATTGTCGTCCCATGAAAATCTTCATCTGTCAGCTCTGCTTGTTGACCCATGTCTGGAATCCTACTACTTGGGATGCTGGGGCCAAAGGCTGAGTGTGAAGGCAGCCTGGTTTTATGTGGAACGTTCCAGTCCAACCTGGGCCGTATGATAGAGGCCCTGTCTCAACATCCCCACTCGACCACTCCCACAGCAACTTCTAGTTTATTTAGAACAAGAATTTGATACCTATTGGTATCTGGACTGACTGACGCTAATTTCTTTCTCTCAACTTTTAAATAATTCTGATCTGATGCTTGCCACAAACACAGCCGCTTAGCCTTACCCCTCTAGTGAGGACTGGCATTCATGTGGCTCACCCCTAACTCTCAGCGACCAGCATCTCCCACCCCCACCCCCACCCTCACCCTCACCCTCACCATCTGTGCCATGTCAAATCCTCTCTTGATCATTCTTTGTGAGCCACTGGTTTAAGAGGAGTTGTCAGTTTCTGGGTGGTATTCAGATGCCATCTGATTTGGGAGATGAGTTTGGTCCTAAAAGTAGGAAGTTAATTAGGTTACTTACTGGTTAAGCCAATCTCATTAAACCATGGAGGCATTTTTGTTGCTGTGAAGTTGGGTGATCGTATCTGTACCTCATTTCCTGCCGTCCAGGAGAGTGACGGCCATCCTCGTCAGTGGCAGAAAGGGGGGGGGCATCAAAGAGAGAAAGTGTGTTTTCTCATTGGCAAATGAGGGCTTCCCCAGGGACCTGCACATCCGCAGCCAGGTACTGTAGGTGCTAAGCTCCTTCTCCCTCCTGTGTTATAGGAAGAATCCGATTTTCACCAATATCCCTCAATTTTCTGTGTTTACGGAATAGGATTAAACCACTGTAAAGCCAGTGTGAGCTGTGTAATGAATAGTCTTCTCAAAAGTGTACTTAATGATTTGTTTTCATTCAGCTTTCAGCTTTTAGGATGATAAGATAAATTGACATTATTAGAGGCATACTTTAAAGAAATTTGCATACCAGAAACACTGGCCTTGGGAAATATTTATAACACATTGATTCTTTGGAGGAACTATCAGAGAATTAGGTCCATATTAGTGGATTTTAATGATAGTAGATCAGTATTTAGGGTCAGGGTGGTCACAGATAATTAAACACCATGACACTGAAAATGCAACTCTAATGTCATGGAGCCACTGCTAGGCCATTCTTAAGACTCACTAGTTAGATATTTTAAAAAATTGAAAAGGAGTTTAAATCTTGACTAGAGTCTGTTAGGAATTGAGAGGAAACATAACAAGGTGCTAGTTTGGAGAATGCCTTTCCTACCTTGCCCAGTTCCCGTGTTCACAGCAGTTGTCCGTCTAAATTCTCTCCTGTCCTTCCATTTATGTGCAGTTTTTCTCTCTCTCCCATCTTCCCCAGTTGGTAGCATCAGATTCTGCTAGATAATCTACTCACTCTTGGCCATTTCCCATAATTTAGCTCTACCTAGTTCAAGTATTGATTTGAAAAATAACAAATACTTGGAGCCAACCAAACAGAATCAGAAGTCACCTTAGAAAGTGGGAGTAGGTAGGAATATGGACCTAGATTACATGCTAATACTTCCTCCATGTTCCCTGAAGTTAAACATGATATAATTCTCTCAGGGTGTGGATGTATATATATATTTTTAAATGTATTTATTTATTTATTTGAGAGCGATAGACACAGAGAGAAAGACAGATAGAGGGAGAGAGAGAGAATGGGCACACCAGGGCTTCCAGCCTCTGCAAACGAACTCCAGACGCATGCACCCCCTTGTGCATCTGGCCAACGTGGGACCTGGGGAACCGAGCCTCGAACCGGGGTCCTTAGGCTTCACAGGCAAGCGCTTAACCACTAAGCCATCTCTCCAGCCCTGTTTTTTTCACATGTAAGTGAATGTTCACTAATTTAAGCGCCTGGCCTATGCGCTTGGCAGGCCTGAAAAGGATGTTATTTTTCCTTGTTCTTTTTTTTTTCTTACTTATTTGCAAGTGAGGGGGAGAAGGAGAGAGAGGGAAAGGATATATGAATATTAGCACTCCAGGGCCTGTTGCCACTGAAAATTCCAGACACATGTGCCACTTTGTGCATCTGGCTTTATGTAAGTACTGGAGAACTGTACCTAGGCATTGAAGCTTTGCAAGCAAGCTCCTTTAACTGCTGAGCCATCTCTTTTCTTTTAAGAAGAAAAACAAGGGTCTGGAGACGTGCCTTGCGGGGAAAAGTGCTTGTCCTGTGAACATGAGAACCTGAATTTGATTCCTTTGCACCCAGATAAAATGCTGGGTATGGTGGTATATGCCTGGAATCCAAATGCTGGAGAGGTAGAGATAGGGTTCAGTGAGACAGCCTGTCTCAAACAATAAGGCAATTATCCAGGTGTGGTGGTGCACACCTTTAATCCCAGCACTCGGGAGGCAGAGGTAGGTAGATTGCTATGAGTTCAAGGCCACCCTGAGACTACATAGTGAATTCCACGTCAGCCTATACTAGAGCAAGACCCTATTTCAACAAATCAAAAGAAAAAAAAAGTGGAGAGCGATTGAGGAAGACACCCAGTAGTGACCTTTGGCCTCTACACACATGTGCTCATGTATATATTCACATGCACATAGACATGCATACATACTACATACATTACACACGCACACACACACACTCACTCACAAAATAAAGAATTTTTGTTGGAATTTCCTTCAGGGATTGATGGGCCTGTGTCAGCTGCAACGACACTAGCTTGGGATGTAAGTGATAATGATTTACTTTTATGGTTTTTAAAAACTATTCTGTGAGGCTTAAGAGTTGATTAAAAATATTAGCTTTTGCAGCTCTTTACAATAGTTTCTTTGCTTATCTGTCCCTCTGTCCATTTTTGAATTGTTTTCTGTTGGAATTCTGGAGGTGTTGCCCAGTGCAGTAAAGATGATATCAGGCTCTTGACATTGTATTGTAAACTCTGAAGTTTCCCACGCACAGGGCTGGTGCGTTCTTAGCCTTGAGGCCCCTGTCCAGGTTTTCAAGAAGAGAGACAGTTAAAATCACATGTGTTCTATCTGCTACAGTCTAGGCGCTCCGTCTTCCTCCACATGTCATTGTATATAAAGTTCTAGAGATGTTGCATGTCTTGATAGAAATAGGCATGTTAACTAAATCAGTGCCAGTAGGGGTGGGGTAGCCCCATTCCCGTGGGAATCGGCAGCTCTTGCTCCTCCTGTTCCGGCCCCTCCATTCATAGTTCATGCCAGCTGTGACTCCTTCCCTGATGAGCCATTGTCTCAGTCTGCAGTGTGGCTTCTGCTCCTGGGAAACGGCAGAAGTCATCTCTGCTCATGACCGAGTCCGCATCCACGTGCTGGAGAGACTTAAGCACAAGGAGCAGCGCACGTCCATCGTCGCACTTCCTGGGACTGGCTCATTACTGTCACTGGCGTGCCTTCTGTTATCCCCATGGGTCTAGATTGTTTGCCAGAACACAGAATACATGCAAAACGCCGAGGCTGCAGTGTCATGAACATCGTTTCTCGTGATGTTAACATAGTCCTACCAGGCCAGCATTTTAGGTTCTCGCCAGTAAAACAAGCCTGCTTGTGTAGTTCGCTTACATGTATTACTCATGTGTAAATACAGATTGCCGTACCCTCTCCTGGTAGCCACGATTTCAGACAGCACAGGGAGCAGGTGAAGTGCATGTTAACTGCAGTGTAATGGTGCTTAAACTTCTGTCCTCAAAGACTGCTGGGCGGCACAGAGTGTTTCCTTGTTTACAGACCTGGAAATTAAAAATGACAACTGTTGGAAATATTTCTTAATCTACTTTTAATTTTTTTACATTTTTAAAATTATCTATTTGAGAGTGACAGACATAGAGAGAAAGAAGTGGATAGAGAGAGAGAGAGAGAGAGAGAGAGAGAGAGAATGGGCTCGCCAGGGCCTCCAGCCACTGCAAACGAACTCAGAAGCGTGCACCCCCTTGTGCATCTGGCTTATGTGGGTCCTGGAGAATCAAGCCTTGAACCGGGGTCCTTAGGCTTCACAGGCAAGCACTTAACCACTAAGCCACCTTGCCAGCCCTCTTCTTTTAATTTTTAAACCTGTTTATTTGAGGGAGAGAGAAAAAGAGGCAGATAAATATAGCGAGAATGAGTGTACCAGGGCCTCTAGCCACTGCAAATGAACTCCAGATGCATGTACCACCTTGTGCATCTGTCTTACATGGGTACGGGGGAATCAAACCTGGGTCCTTAGGTTTTGCAGGCAAGCGCCATAACTGCTAAGCAATCTCTCCAGCCCCTCTCAATCTGTTTCAAACTAAGAAATCTATTAGATGTCATTATAATTTTTTTTCTGATATGTAAAAATCCCCCCTGAAGCAAACATTAGTATTGCTGTTTTGTAGTTTTTGAAATCTCCTCAGTGTCTGGCTCATTAGAATACACTGTATTCGGTATCTCTGCTTCTGTATTGCAGTATAATCATCATTTTGGATACTCTGAATAGTCTACCAGAATGTGACCATTTTGGCTTGGTTGCAATGGGAAGTGGAAAGAAAATCAGTAAATATCTCCTATACGTCATATTAAAACCCCTTGGTTTATCTTGTTTTCCTGAATGGATCGTTTAGTCATACATGGTTTTGTACAAAATATTGCTCATTGATCGCAGCAGAGTGTTAACTCGCCAGGTTATGAGATCTTATGCCTATTGGTATGTTACACTGTCTGACAGAAGACATTACCAGAACAGTCTTCCAGCCTTGTGAAGCTGTTACAGTCACGTTGCTAAGATTTTCATATCTGCTCCAGATCTACTTCATCGGAACAAACAACTCTAAGTGATAGCTTTTGCTCCGTTCAGGTTTTGAGAAGATATGTGTCATCTCCTCAATCTGAATCCCCACCCTCTGAGAGCTGTGCTTTCAAATCAGGGTGACAGTCCATGAAGACAGTGAGGTCTGGGCCCACGTGCCTGTGCCCGTACTTTCCCCGGGACAGCCACTGTGCTCCGATGCGTAGCACGTGTGACTCATGCCACTTAGCGCGCCTCCTGTGACGCTGAGTGTGACGGCACGTCATGAGTTAGTAGCCTTACTGTTACTTTTTCACCAGGGCCAGTTTTCTGTGAAACCAGATTTTCTTTTCAGACTGTGAGTAAATTAGGGTAAAGACTAGTGACGTTGGTGCCGAGACCTATGGAAAGGTGCCAGCGGTTTCACCATAACTGCTTCTGAACCACCAGCGCACTGCCAGCCCAGGGAAATGGCAGGTAACCCCTCGCTGCTGCTAAGAACGTTTGGGTTTATCCCACAGGCTTTCTAAGCTGGTCTTAGGCTGTGGCCACATTTGAAATACTGGTATTTGGAGCAGAATATGAGATTGTCTCCCTCATTTTGGAGACAAGTAGCTGGACAGTTAATCTGTGCTATGTGGGATGGCTGTGAATGGAATATGCATGTGTTATTTCAAAATAAATAATAAACTCATTTAAAACTGCTTATTTATATTATACTGTTTAATGCATAATATATTAAGTTAAATTTTATTTAATATATAATATATTAAAGTTAATATAATCTCAGCTGGGAGTGGTGTTACACGCCTTTATTCCCAGCACTTGGGAGGTAGAGGTGGGAGGATCATTGTGAGTTCGAGGCCAGACTGGGACTACAGAGTGAGTTTCAGGTCAGCCTGAATTAAATGAAGAGGTAGACTCTCCCTCAAAAAAGTTTTAAAAAATCATATAATCTCGGGCTGGAGAGATGGCTTAGTGGTTGGTTAGGCACTTGTATGTGAAGCCTAAGGACCTCAGTTCGAGGCTTGATTCCCCAGGACCCACGCTGGCCAGATGCACAAGGGGGCGCACGCGTCTGTTTGCAGTGGCCAGAGGCCCTGGCGAGCCCATTCTCTCTCTCTCTCTGTCTGCCTCTTTCTCCTTCTGCCTGTCACTCTCAAATAAATAAATAAAAATAAACAAAAAAATCATATAATCTCAAAAGTAACATTCTTTTTTTTTTTTTTTTGGTTTTTCGAGGTAGGGTCTCACTCTAGCCCAGGCTGACCTGGTATTCACTATGGTGTCTCACAGTGGCCTTGAACTCACGGTGATCCTCTTACCTCTGCCTCCCAAGTGCTGGGATTAAAGGTGTGTGCACCACCACACCCGGCAAAAGTAACATTCTTAGTATAAAATTTCAAATATTGCCAAAGTATATGAGATATGAGTCATGTCCAAATTCTACCCACTACATGTTCTGGATTTCTTTCCTTTTTTGTTTTTTCCTTTTTATTAAGTAGAATCTTTGTATGGACACATCACATGTTGGCACCATCATGTCCCTCCTCCCTGCCTCACTCCACTGAGGGCCCTCCTCAGTGGGATTGCTGGTATTCACCTTGGAGTTAGGGGTCATGAGGTTTGAGAGCAGCAGTCAGTCATTGTTGGGGGAGCAATGCCTCTGGATATTCCCTCCACCCTGTGGCTCTTACAGTCTTTCCACTCCCTCTTCTGTGAAATTCCCTGAGCCTTGGTGGGTGTGTTTTAAGTCGTTTTTAGTGTTGAGTTCTTAGCAGCTTCTGGATTTCTGCTTTGGTATGTTTTGAGTAATTTTCTGGGTTTTTGTGCATTGTTTCAGATGTTTATGTAATCACAGATCAAGTGTATCTGTAAATGAATTTCTTCTCAAAATTAACCCATAACATAGACATTGTTCTAAAATCTATTTTTAAAACAGCAGTTTACTGTAGGAATATTACATCTGTTACATGGATATGCCTCAGTCTTTTTAGTAGCAGCATTAGCCACACTTCACTTATGTCCCTTTTATTGGACATTTACATTGTCTCCAAGTTTTTGATGTCAACGATGTTGTCATGAGCATTTTTATACTTACGGCCTGTGCATTTGTATCAGTACTGTGCGGTGCAGATTCGCCAAAGTGAAATTATTTAGATGTATGCACTCAGCATTTTGGTGAGATAGTTGCACTGTGTAAAGCACATGTGTTTTTTAAACTTTTTTAAAAATTATTTTTATTTATTTATTTTGTTTTTTTGAGGTAGGGTTTCTAGGCTGACCTGGAATTCACTCTGTATTCTCAGGGTGACCTTGAATTTACAGCAGTCCTCCTACCTCTGCCTCCTGAGTACTGGGATTAAAGGTGTGGGCTACCAAGCCCGGCTTTCAAAAATTATTTTATTTTTGAGAGAGAGATGGGGGGATGGACATTCCAGGGCCTTTTCAGCTGCTGTGAACCTTGTGTGCATGTGCAACATTGTAAGCTTGTGTCACTTTGTATCTGGCTGTGTGGGACCTGGAGATTTGAACATCCATTCTAAGTCTTCGCAGGCAAATGCCTTAACCACTAAACCGTCTCTCCAGCCCACATGTACTTTTTCCAGACATATTGAGTTTGAATTTCCAACTTGACATTTCTTTACTGTATGTCTTCAGGAATGGCACTTGATAACCAAGCCTGAGTTTTGAGTTTATCTTGTAAAGTAGACTGGACTTTTTTATTAGAGACAGAGAAGGAGGAAGGAAGGGAGGGAGAGAAGCAGAAAGGGAGAAGTAAAGGGAGAGAGAAGGGGGAGAGTGGGAGGGAGGGATAGAGAGAGAGAGAGAGAGGGAGAATGGGCGTGCTTAGGGCCTCCAACCTCTGCAAACGCATGCACCACCATATTTATCTGGCTTACGTAGGACCTGGAGCATCAAGGCTTTGCAGGCATGTACCTTAACCACTAGGGCATATCTCTAGCCCTTTATTTATTTTTATTTGAGGGGGGCCATATAGAAAGACTAGGCGTGCCAGGGCCTTCAGCTGCTACAAATGAACTCCAGATGCATGCGCCACCTTGTGCATCTGGCTTACTTGGGAGCTGGACAATCAAGCTTGGGTTGTTTAGCTTTGCAGGCAAATGCCTTAACCACTAAGCCATTTCTCCAGACTGGACTTTTTCTTATGTTCAAGAAAGCTAAATAAAATGAAATCTTGCTCTAAAGGGCCTAACATAGTGCCTGTTACGTCGTGAATGCTCAGTGGAAGTTATTGGTATGAGGATCGAGCGGCTTTGATCTAAGGCAGGAGATAAGCCCTCTACCAAGAATGAATCACTGGAGGGGTGGTGACCTGGGGCATATATAATTCTCCAGGCCTGCATTCCTTTTCAGAATGAGGGCATTGGATTAGGTGATCTGTTCTTTGCTGCGGTTTTTGCATTCTTTTTTTTTCTAGTAGTGAGGATATTGGACTAAAATAAACTGAAGATATGTTGCATAACTTTTCATAAAATAGTTGACTTTCTTCCCCCCATCAGTGCCATAAGACATGGTGATTTCTGTCCTAGGAATTAAAACTATCTCCATCTGCTGTAGAAGATTATAAAAAAGTAGTTAAGATGTAAGTAAATAATTGTATGTAACATTTTTATTTGAAGATTGATTTTCTTGGCCTGGGGAGATGGCTCAGTGTCTCAGAGTGCTTGCTGTGTAATCTGAATATCCGGAGGTCAGATCCCTAGAGCCCCCATAAAGCCTGACGCAGTGGCATCGGCTTCTGGAATCCCACTGTGCCTATGGCAGTGGATGTGGAGCTGGAAAAATCACGAAGCTCACAGGCCAGCCGTTCTGGCATTTGTAGCAATAAACAAGAAGAGAGCCCGTGTCAGACACGATGGAAGGTGAGAACTGATACCTCAGAGTTGTCCTTTGAACTCCACATGCATGCCATGGCCTAATGTGCCTGTAAGTGCACAACATACACACACACACACACACACACACACACACACACAGTAGGGGGAGAGAAAGAGAGATTTCCTCACTTTGGTGTAAGATGTATTTGTGCCTCTGTTTTTCATCTTAAGTCCTTCATATCATAACAGATTCTGCGTGCTTGGAGGGTCATTCAAAGCAGAGTCTAAATGTTTCCCTTCTTTTTAACCATGACCATGGCATCTGATCCTTTTGCTCATCTTTTAGGATTTTTCTTCGTCTAAGCCAGACGTACTTGTCTAAATTTTGTTTATTCTAGAGAAAATGTTCACTGATACTCATACTGATTAAAACTGAAGCCCGTGAGCTTGAAGACACTTTAATTTTAGCCAGGGCAGCCGCGACGCTTCAGCGGTGTGGTTCCTGTGCGTCTCAGTTCTGAGGATGTTGGTAGGTGTGGCCCCGGAGGGACCCCCTGTTGCGTTTTCATGAAAGATGGGGTTTTTATACAAAGCCAGGTGGTCCATGATATGCACAGTTAGACATACTGGCCTACTGAGGGATCTTGTTAAGTAGAGCCTCTTTCGTTCATATCATTACATTTTTCCTGAAGCCCAGCCACTTGATAAGAGATGGTTCTTGAGTTTTCATACCAAAATAGTTACAGAAACTTAAACATGATTCATTTCCCTGAAATTATTGTCCGGAATTGTGACTTTTTAATTGTTGTTCTTTAAAGTTTTCTCGTCCTCAGGGCCTGACATAATTTACTCACCTGCTGATCAGCCAGTTTTGCTGTATTCAGTCTTAACATTGGCACTTCTTTTTCTAGTTGTGCCCTTGTCCCACTCCGCCCTGGTCGTCTTGGATTGAGAGCGTTGAGTTTTCTTTCTCATTAGTGCGGAAGTCTAATGTGAGCTACAGGGCGCTGGACCAGTAAGGTCTCTCAGAGCCCTTTAATTCCATAGTGTCCTTGATCTGACGAGGCCGCTCAGTAAATCTCTTCACAATTTCCATGGCCAAGCCATCTGCCTGCATTAAAATAAATCAAATCTGCTTACTCCTCAGTGTCTAACAAATATTCCATAACTGACGATGCAGTGCACGGACACAAAAATAATCTGCAATTTTCAGCGCTTCCTCTCGCGTTCTCCGCCCATCCTCTTGAGCAGCGCAAGTTGGCAGACCCACTTTCTGTGACTGGATGGAGGGGGACAGAGCCTTTTCCCCCAGTCCTTTTTGTTGTGATTTCCCCAACTGTGCCAAGTGAGCCAGTTCAGCTTTCATGTGTTTAAATTAAATATTGCAACAGCTTTACTTTTCGTTTTATTTCAAATATGTTAGTTAGGAAAAATAGACATCTAGTTTTGTATATGACATTTACATACATGCGGTGCCTATTTCACGTCGAGGTAGGAGCCTGGCACAGTTTCTGAAGTGTCCGGAGTTTGGGGACTCTTAATTGCGGTGGCACCATGCTCTTGCGTGCGTGATCTCACGGCCTGCTCCTAGGCAAAAATAGCTCATGTCTTCTCATTACTGAAAGACCATTGAAGCTTTGAAGTATTTCTTCTTCATGATCTCATTGCCATCTTATATTCATCCCTTTCTTCCTCATCATTCTAGGTTGATATCATGCTAGCTCTCTGGCTGATCTTTTTCTTCACGTTGATCCATCCTGTACTCCGCCATGGGGCTTTCCTGCCACACACTGCTTTTGCTAGGTCCTCTCTTCTGTCAGCAGCAGCCGCCAACTCCAGAAGCCTTACAGGATGCGCTCCAGAGGTACAGGAGGGCCCTTCGGTGCCCCTGTGGCTCCCTAGTCTTTCCCTGTGGACACTCAGGTCATGTGTCTCTTCAGCTTTGTGGTGACCATCTCCCACCCTCTCTGGCTGGCTTAAGCAATCTCACATGCTAATCTTGATGTCTTTTGACCTGCCCTTCCAGCACTCCTCACGCCTGGTCTCTGCGGCTGGCTAACTGCCCTGTAAGCTCTCTTCCTTTCCCAGCTTTCTAAGCAGGTGTCCTCGGGCTGCTCTGGTGCCCTCCGCACACTGCCCTGCCTTGTCCTCCCCTTCCTCGCCAGCTCTGCAGGCTGAGCAGACTTTGTTCTCGCATTAGGCAAGAATCTAATTCTTTCCATTTTCCAGGCAGAAAACTGAAATTCTAGATTTGGGATTGAGATATTCCTACGGACTGAATTTTTTTTAAATAAAAGCATAGATATTTTTATTTTCAAATATGATTGAAACATGTAGTTTGGGGCTGTGGGTTGGTTTACCTTTCATTTGTGCTCCACCTTTGAAAAGGTTAATGCAGTTCTCAGCCTTTCCTTTTGGGAGCTGAGCGTAAGGTAACCTCCCACTGAGTGTCTCCTAACAACTTTCTGCTGTCTATGGTGTGTGCATGGTTCTCTCTGCTGAATGGCATTTTCCTCATTGATTATGGTGTATCTCAAAGTTGCTGTATTTTCTGGAAGTAGCGACAGGGACTCGAAAATCTTCAAAGGCAAAATATGGGTGCTACTCACGCGTCATCAGTGAGTGCTCTTCGTCTAGACTCTAGTGTGCAGTCCCTTCCTCCTTGGCCTTTCTCAACTTCCCTGCTGTTTCTTGCTTCTGAGAGGTATCTGTGTCATGATTTGTAGCACCAGAAATTAGTTTGCATGTTTTGGAGTTTATGTAAGTGGAATTTTGCATATTCATGAAGCATTCTTTTCTGCCTGGCTTTTTCTGTTCAACATTGCTTATGTGATGCATCCCCTGGGTGGGGAAACACTCAGCCCTGGTTCCTTCAACTTCACTGCAGTGCGGCCTTGCATCACATGCGGACACCAGGGCGTTTATTTCCCTCCCTCCTGTTAACAAGCATTTGGCTTGTTTGTCGTTTCATCTATAATAAGTAATACTGTTAGGAACATTCTTGCGGGGGGGGGGTCTTTTGATGTACTCTAGAATGTACTTTTTCCAAGTCACCACTTTAACAGATTAAAAGTAAAAAAAAAAATGTTAATTTCAATAGATTAAAAAAAACTTGTGATGACATCCACCAACCGTCTATAAACTTCCAGTAAACAAGGACTAGAGGAGCCTTTCTTCAGACTGATCGTGGGCATCCACAGAAACACCACCATTGCCGTTAGTAACTGGGGAAAGACTGGGTGCTTTTCCGGAGGTGAGGAACCCGCTCCGTTTCTGTTTGGCATCGTCATGCGACGCGGAGGCTGTGTGGGTTGTTATGGACCCGGGTGCCTGCCTGCTATCACGCTCCTGCTTGGAGGAAGGGGCCCCGTGAACATTTCTTGTACTGGGCTTGTGTTTCGATCTTCTTTTTATATCTGAAAAACACATTAGATCACTTTTGTTGTTGTTTCTTGAGATAGGGTCTTACTATATAGTCCAGGTTTGTCTTGAAAACATGATCCTCCAGTCTGTCCCCTACATGCTAGAATTTCAGGCCTGAGGCATCAAGTCAGCTGTCATCTTATTAGAGAATATTTTGACTATGTGAAGGACTGTAGGTTGAAATAATTTTTCTTCAAATGTTGAGGAATTTTCTCCACTGTCATGCAACTTACATCCAAGAAGAAATGTACTTCATCCTTTGATTTTCCTGTACGTAGGTGTTTTATCTTTGGCTACATTTAAGGGCTTCTCTTTATTTTATGTAATGACATCCCTTGGTGTATTTTTAAAAATATGTTTCTAATGCTCATGGTGCAATGAGTATCTCATATCTCAGAGCTATACTTTTCATTGAATTTAAAAAATTTGATCATTACTTCTTCCAACATCTCCTCCTCCTTCGTTAAGGACTTGATTATACATGCAGCCAGCGTAATGACATGGTCCACAGCCCGGCTGGTGCTCTGGTTGTCATAGACATGTGTCTTGCCCTAATGTGTTGCATGTTTGGTAGTTTCTGTTGCTGTCTTCAAGTTTGCTAGCTTTTCTTTTGAGATGTCTCATGTGCCCAGCTTGTGTGTATCTAAGACATGTAGCTTCCATCTGGGGCCATTTGTATTGTGTCTTCAGATAGTTTATGCATTGCCCTTTCTTCTGATTCCTTTGCCACATTCTGAACTCTATTGTTTGATGCCCTTACATCCTAAATAATTTTCAGTGGTTTGCATACAATGAGGATCTATGGGTTTTGACAAGGTCATGTTAAGTAACTGAAATTACAGTGTCACACAGACTAGGTTCATCATTCTCAAAATTCCCTATGCTTCCTCTGTTCAATTCTCTTTCCTCCTTAAGCCTCCAAAACCCTCCAATCTATTGGGCATCTTGTAGTTCGTGGTTTCACCGAGAGAATATGCGTTGGAGATGTTTGTGTAATTTGTAGCTCACTCCCTTTTATTTCTGAGCACTATTTCACTGTATGAATGTTCTGGGTCTGGCTTTTTGCTGTTTTTGGTGACTGGAGATGAAGCTGCCATCAGAATGCAAGCTCTTGTGTAGACCCACATTCTTCGGGCCTCTCAGGAGCTCCCCTGCCTCTGCCTGCTAATGCTGGGCTCTGAGGATCAGACAAAGGTTCAGTAATGGCTTGTTCCATGTTCATGAATCTTGGAGTTAAACAAGACATTGAAGTAATTAATCTTTTTGTTTTATAATTTATAATTTTTTTTTTTTTACAAAACAGAGAGAGTGAGAGCAAGAGCAGGGGGGGTGGGATTGATGCATCAGGGTCTCCAGCCACTGCAGTTGAACTCTACACATGTATGCCACCTTGTACACATGTGCAGCCTTGCACATCTGTGCCACCTAGTACTCCTGACTTATATGGGACCTGGCGAGTCAAACGTGGGTCCTTAGGCTTTTCAGGCAAGTGCCTTAATCACTAAGCCATCTCTCCAACCCCCCTTTTTTTTTTTTCAGTGTGTTTTCCTTGGGACAGGATCTCATTTACCTCAGGCTGGTCTTGAACTTATGTAACTGAGGCTGATCTTTCTGCTTCACCTCTAAATACTGGTATTATAGGCTTCTGTCACCATGCCTGGTTGTGATGGCTCATCCTGATTGTCACCTTGATTTGATTGAGAGATAACTTAGGAGAGCAGTAAATTGTACTTCTGATTGTGTCTGCAAGGGAATTTCCAGAGAGAACTAATACATGGGGAGGCCCACAGTCAATGTGGGTGTACATCCAGTAGGCTGTGGGCTCGTATGGAATAAAAGGGTGAAGGAAAAGCCTGGGAGCCATCATAATGTTTCTCCTCATCACAGGCACATAGCTGTACAGCCAGCTGACCATGGACCAAAACCTCTGAAACTGTGAGCCAAAATAAATTTTCTAATTTTCTTATAAGTTTAAAAAATATTTTGTCTATCTATCTTTATCTATCTATCATCTACCTATCATCACCATCTATCTATCTATCATCTATCTATTTATGAGACTGTGTGTGTATGTGTGTGTGTGTGTGTGTGTGTGTGTGTGTGTGTGAGAGAGAGAGAGAGAGAGAGACAGATAGAGTGAGAGAGAATGGGTGTGCCAGGGCCTTTAGCAAATGAACTTCAGATGCATGCTACAGTTTGTGCATCTAGCTTTATGTGGGTACTGGGGAATTGAACCTGGGTCCTTTAGCTTTGCAGGCAGGCATCTTAACTTGCTAAGTCATTTCTCCATCCCTTGTAAGTTTTTTTTTTTTTTAATTGAGATTTGACAATTATTTTCCTTTTTTGC
Source organism: Jaculus jaculus (assembly GCF_020740685.1). Classification (NCBI taxonomy): domain Eukaryota; kingdom Metazoa; phylum Chordata; class Mammalia; order Rodentia; family Dipodidae; genus Jaculus; species Jaculus jaculus. The sequence goes on from NC_059105.1 coordinate 162,958,138, forward strand.
TAACATTTTTTGCATTTAAGTTGGGGATATTTTTAATGTTTTTAATGTCATAGAGATATTTTCTGTTGTATTCTATAAGCAATGGCATTTTACCCTTCATATTTTGTTTTATAGTTGATATTTTGTGGGTCAATGAGAGTTGAGGGCCCAGGACTAATTTTTATTTTTTTGAGATAGATCTCTATAGCCTAGCTTGACCTAGAACTCTATGTAGCACAGGTTGGCCTTAAACCTACAGCCCTCTTGCCTCAGCCTTCTGAGTGTTGGAATTACAGGTGTGTGCTACCATGCCCAGATACCTAAAACCTGTTTTCTAAAATGATGGCTTGGCTGTTTATGTATTTACATGGATGTGTGTTCTTTTTGGTTAGATAAATCTTTTGATGTGCTCTTATACTTTTTGCCCTTCAGGATCAAGTGCAATGTTTTGCATATTACTAGTGATCAATATATTCTTTTTTGTAATTTTTTTGTTTATTTTTATTTGTTTATTTGAGAGCGACAGACAGAAAGAGGCAGATATAGAGAATGGGTGTGCCAGGGCCTCCACCCACTGTAAACGAACTCCAGATGCATGTGCCCCCTTGTGCATCTGGCTAACGTGGATCCTGGGGAATTGAGCCTTGAACCAGTGTCCTTAGGTTTCACAGGCAAGCACTTAACTGCTAAGCCATCTCTCCAGCCCAATATATTCTTATTATAAGTCATGATCAGGATTCAAAGTCTCCACTCCCAAAGGACAGATAGAGGCCCTAACAAAATGGTTTGAAATCTCACTTTGTTCTTAAATAATGCTCCTTATATATTTTTCATATCATTCTTTTCTTCCATTTTTCTTTAATTTACTTTTTCTTTATTTCCACCACCATCATCTCGTTTTGGTGTGTGTTTATGTATGTCGTTCGCAGGTGTGAGTGTGGGCATATGTCTGCCATGGTGTGTGCATGTATGTCGTTCGCAGGTGTGAGTGTGGGCATATGTCTGCCATGGTGTGTGTGTGCATGTATGTAGTTCACAGGTGTGAGTGTGGGCATATGTCTGCCATGGTGTGTGCATGTTTGTAGTTCACAGGTGTGAGTGTGGGCATATGTCTGCCATGGTGTGTGCATGTTTGTAGTTCACAGGTGTGAGTGTGGGCATATGTCTGCCATGGTGTGTGCATGTTTGTAGTTCGCAGTGTGGGCATATGTCTGCCATGGTGTGTGCATGTATGTCGTTCGCAGGTGTGAGTGTGGGCATATGTCTGCCATGGTGTGTGCATGTATGTAGTTCGCAGGTGTGAGTGTGGGCATATGTCTGCCATGGTGTGTGCATGTATGTCGTTCGCAGGTGTGAGTGTGGGCATATGTCTGCCATGGTGTGTGCATGTATGTAGTTCGCAGGTGTGAGTGTGGGCATATGTCTGCCATGGTGTGTGCATGTTTGTAGTTCGCAGGTGTGAGTGTGGGCATATGTCTGCCATGGTGTGTGCATGTATGTAGTTCGCAGGTGTGAGTGTGGGCATATGTCTGCCATGGTGTGTGCATGTATGTAGTTCACAGGTGTGAGTGTGGGCATATGTCTACCATGGTGTATTTATGTATATAGTTCACAGGTGTGAGTGTGGGCATATGTCTGCCATGGTGTGTGCATGTATGTAGTTCGCAGGTGTGAGTGTGGGCATATGTCTGCCATGGTGTGTCCATGGCGGTCGGAGGACAACTGGGGGTGTCCCTGCTTCCCTTCCACCTTGAGGCATGCTCTCTCATTCCTTACTCATCGCTGTGTTGGCCATGCTAACTGGCCTGCGGGCTGGGCTATTCTGTCTCCTTTTAATTTCTAAAAAAAAAATCTATATATTTATTTATTTATTTGAGGGGGGTTGAGAGAAAGAGAGAGGACATGAGAATGAGGAGATTTCACAGGTCAGTACCTTAACCATTAAGTCATCTCCCTAGCCCTAAAAAAGATTCATTTATTTATTTAAGAGAGACAGAGAGCGAGAGAAAATGGGCACACCAGGGCCTCTAGCCACCGCAGATGAACTCCAGACACATGTGCCACCTTGTGTAGCTGGCTTTACATGGGTATCGGGGAATTGAACCCGAGTCCTTTGGCTTTGCAGACATGCCCTTTAACCACTAAGCCATCTCTCCAGCCCTCTGTCTCCATTCTTGCTACAGGTGTGCTGGGCTCACCGATGCTCTGTGAAATGTCGTGTGTGGTATGTGTGGATCCCTGGGGCTCTGAGCTCAGGTTCTGAGGCTCGCACAGCAAGGGCTTTATTCATTGAGGCCTCTCCTCAGGCCTCTACCACCGTCTTTGTCACCATCATCTTCAGAAATGTCATTGTCCATATTTGGAGCCAAGGTTACCTTAATCTTTGCATTGCGTAGTAATTTCTTTTCAAATAATTATTTTTGCTGGTAACAGCCTTTTACATATCAAGTCTTTTGTATCATAATGCCATTATCCATGTTTGTTTATTTTTCTTTATTTATTTGAGATAGACAGAGAGAGAAAGAGGCAGAGAGAGAGAGAGAGAATGGGTGCGCCAGGGCCTCCAGCCACTGCAAATGAACTCGACGCATGTGCTACCTTGTGAATCTGGCTTACTTGGGTCCTAGGGAATTGATCCTTGAACTGGGTCCTTGGCTTCACAGGCAAGTGCTTAACCGCTAAGCCATCTCTCCAGCCCTGTCCATACTTATTTGTACAGGGGATTTTTTAAAATTTTAAAATTTTTTATTTTTTTATTAGTTTTCTATTCTGCAAGTACAGGCAGTTTTGTACCATTATTAGGCTCATCCATGACCTACCCCTCCCCATTGGCCCTTCCTTGTTGAGGTATATGGGTCGTGCATTGTGGAGTCAGCCCTCAGTTATTGGTACGATAAATGTCTGTATATACCATGACCCAACATGTGGCTCTTGTACAGGGGATTTTAATTTATGACTTAAAGATAATTTTCTGGGCGTTCACTGAAATTTTTTTTTCTTGGCCAAATTTAGTGTTATATTTTTTTTGAGATTTGAAGTGTTTCATCATCTTTGTGTGTGTATGATTGCATATAGGTGTGCAGGTGTGTATGCAAGTGTGTGTGTGTGTGTGTGTGTGTGTGTGTGCATGTATGTAGTTCACAGGTGTGAGTGTGGGCATATGTCTGCCATCGTGTGTGCATGTATGTGGAGGCAAGATGTAGATACGCTGTTTTCCTTGATCACTGCTTATTTTTAGGGGTGTTTTAGCGAGGGAATATCTTATTTGTTCAAACCGGCTAGTCAGTAAGCCCTGGGGCTTCCTGTCTCTGCTTCCACAATGCTGCCATTACAAGCACCGGTCTCAATGCACAGCATTTTGTGTGGCTCCTGGGAATTTGAACAAGGTCCTCGTGCTTGGCCACACCTTCCCCCCTGAGCCGTCTCTCTGGCCTCACCGACTTCTTGAAGTGTATTTTTCTAATTTTCAGCCATGTTGAAAACCTACTCTCCCTCTGCTAGCAGCTTACACAGCGGTTCATGTGGTTCTAAGGTATGCTTTGCATATGGGTAGCTATAGTTAGAATTATAGCTTTAGTTATAATTTTCAGACCCACGTGACTCAGAAGAGGCGTGACCATAGCATCCTTGTGGTTCGGATTGCATCAGGAAGCAGGAGGGCAGATACATCCGTTGAAACGCCAGGTGGGCGAGATAAAGCCACGTAGTTAACCTGGGTACTGCCTAGGTGGCCTTCAGTCCATGAAACATGCGATCTTTTTTTTTTTTCTTATGAACTCATCAGATTTTAGGATTTAAATAACAAAATACTGAATTTACTTGTCCACATGAGTTTTGCCCCCCATCCAGGATGGGGGTAGATTGTGTAAGAGGGGCAGTGTGAGAAGTGGCCAGAAGTATAAACTGATACATTGCTGTCCTCGATACAACTGAGTCAGATGCATGGCCAGGCCCATCGAATCTCGTGCCCCTGTCTAGCCAGATGTGCCGATCCTGAGCACTGTCCTAGTTCTTAGCTTAAGCGGATAGACCACACGGCAGCACGCGTGCTCAGTGGCAGCAATTGTACCACGTGCTTGCTGAGCCTCAAGAAATGATCTCTCTTTCCAGAAAAGCATCTTTATTTGCTTGAGCACTTAGAGTGTTTCTTTTTTAACTTGGATTTTGCAGCCTCTTCTGATCCTGAGGTACCCAAGTGAACTGAATGTGGTTAAACAGCTTGGAGCACTGGAGTTGACTAGGCTCTGGGCACATGTGCCAAAGGGTGGCCGGCCAAGTTCTCCAGCACTGATGCCAGCTCCGCGGAGCTGCAGGTCTGCCGCCGCCACCGCTGCTGCCTCCCCAAGCCACGTATTTCCTCTGCCTTCTTTTTCAAGCGTGTGTTGTGTGCGTGCGTGTATGCATGCGCCTCCCTGTGTGTGGGGGCCAGGGGCCGGTATCAGGTTTCTTATTCCATTGCTTTTCCACTGTAGTTTTTAAGACATGGCCTCTCCCTGAACTGGAGCTAGACCAGCTAGCCAGCAAGCTCTAGGGTTCCTCCTGCCTCTGCCTCCCCAGCACTGTGACTAGAGTCACATGGTATAGGACCCATATTTTTTGTGGGTGCCATGGCATCTACACTCAGGTCTTCATGCTTGCATGCTATGACATCCAGTCTGGATGTCAAATTATTGGGTACCCAGTAGGTACCATGCATCACATAGACTGTATATGTTTTTTTACATTACTTTCTCATGTTTGTGTATGTGTGTGTGTTGTATGTGCATATAGGTGTGTGCGTGTGTATTTGCACACAGTGAGGTGTGTGTGCATGCATGTATGTGAGCATGTGCACAAGCACGTCTGTGTGCGTGCAGAGGCCAGAGGCTGATGGGTGGCTTACTCACTCTCTCTCTCACATATAATTTTTGAGACATCATCTCTCACTGAATCTGGGGCTCAACTGATTTGGCTAGACTGGCTGGCCTGGAAGCCCTAGGGAGTCCCATGTCTCTTCCTCCCCAGTAGTGAATTGCAGCTGAGTCCCTCCACGCCTGGCTGTTTTGTGGGTATTGGGGATCTGAACTCACTTCACTGCCTGAGCCGACTCTCTGGCCCTGCTCATTAGTTCTTCAGCCCGCACAGTCTGGTAAGCTCCAGTACCGGATCCCGTAAGGAAGTTGTTGATAGTGTGATTTACGTAGTGGAGCGAGTTTCAGTGTCTGGAACTTAGTACCTGGAAGAGTAAGGTCATGTGTAAAATGTCAGTAGTATGTTAGGCTCAGATGTCTGCCGGTGGCTTAAATCTTGTCTTCTAAGCTTCGGATTTGCAGTGGGTTTGTCTTCATCCTAGGGCCTACCTAGAGAAGAATGTGGGAAGTATCTTATTTATAGGAGTTGTGGCTGACCTTGCAGAGAATTTAAGAACCCTGAACTGTGAAAATAATTAAACCTTCAGCACCATGAGACTAAAATGCCTAACTATACCATAAGAGTAAGTCCTGAACAGTTCAGACCTTTTCCCTCAAGAAGACTGCTTTCTCCCTAACCTCTGTCCCTGCCTTATTGATCCTTACTTATCTGTTTGATGTGTCTTAGGGGAAAATCAGCACTAGCAATTAGAGACTTTAACATTTTCTAAAATTAATTTTTGGTTCATTTTTATTTATTTATTTGAGAGTGACAGACAGAGAAAGAGGCAAATAGAGCAGAGACAGAGAGAGAGAGAGAGAGAGAGAGAGAGAGAGGGAGAGAGAGAGAGAGAGAGAGAATGGGCACTCCAGGGCCTCCAGCCACTGCAAATGAACTCCAGACACATGCGCCCCCTTGTGCATCTGGCTAACGTGGGTCCTGGGGAAACAAGCCTCGAACCAGGGTCCTTAGGCTTCACAGGCAAGCACTTAACCACTAAGCCATCTCTCCAGACCAACTTTAACATTTTATTCATTCATATCATCAAATAAATGAGTGCTAGAAAACTCAACAAATTCAAAGAAAATTAATTAAAATATTATATTTAAAGTTTTGGGGTCAGTGAAAAACTGGAAATATGAAACTTGCTTCCTGTCCTCGCTTCGGTTATAATGTTAGAGAAGAAGGAGTCTTGAATGGCAGGCATGTGTACCAGTCCCTGTTTTGCATGCATACATGTTTGCGCATGCATGTGTGTATACATGTCTCAGGTATGGGGCGCACAGGTGTGTGCAGGTGTGTGTGGAGGACCAAAGACAAATGCAGGTGCTCCAGGTGTCCTTCTTCAGGAGGGCTGTCCACCGGGGTCTCTCATTGGCCTGGAATGTCCCTGTTAGGCTAGTCTGGCTGGTCAGCGAGACGCAGAGATTAACTGGTCTCTGCCTCCCCAGCACTGGAATTACGATGCACTCTGCTGTTCCCAGCCCTTTACATGGTACTGCACGGCTGAGCTGTCTCTCCCGGCATTAGCCTTTTAATATGCATTACATAATTAATCTTTAGCATATCCTGGTATTCTTTTTATTTATCAACAAGGAAAAGATGGTCAGAGAGATCAGGTCAGTTCACTCAGCTGATTTGATTTCTAAGGTCCACTTTCCTGCCTGGGCAAACAGAATAACAAAATATTAATTACCTCATCTTGAAATCTGCCTTAAAGTTTTTTTTTTTTTGGGGGGGGGCTGGAAAGTAATGTTATGATTCAGTTCAGTAAAGGTTTGTTTTTTGTTGTTGCAGCAAAATAAGCTGATAAAAACTTCAGAAAGGAAGGCTTCCTTTCGGTTCACAGTTCAGGGGGCTTGTCCATCTTGGTGAGGAAATGGTGATGGCGCAAGCTTGAGACAACTGGTTCCCTTACACGTGCAGTCAGGAAGCACGGAGACAAATACTGAATGTGCTGCAAGAGGCAGAGCTGGAGCCTAGGTGATTCTACCGCAAGCCCTAGACGCTCAGCAGGGGCCGCAGGGCTTAATGTTTGCCTTACTGGGCTTTTGTCTTGCTCTGGTCCCATATTTACTTTTACCCATGCCTTCCTGTTAATGGGAATGTTCACCCTATGTCGTTGGATGCCGGAAGTACGCATTTTGTTTCTTGCTACTATAGCCACTCCCTGTTAAGAGACTGACTGCGTCTCAGAAGAGCGCTATACTTACACTTTTTTGGGGGGGGGGGCTTTTCAAGGTAGGGTCTTGCTCTAGCCCAGGCCGACCTGGAACTCACTCTGTAGTTTCAGGCTGGCCTTGAACTCACAGTAATCCTCCTGCCTTGGCCTCCCGAGAACTGGCATTAAAGGCGTGTGCCACCCCATCCGGCTGTACTTATACCTTTGCCCAGTGTGGAAATTGTTGAGGACTGGCCATCACTTCCTCTGAGCTGCCTACCTGGAGCTTTCTTCTTTCTCTGTCCATATGACTCTGTGGACACTTTTGCCCCTGCTGGTTTGCTATGCTTTCCTGTTTCTTTGTCCCTCCTTTCATCAATAGTAAGTGATCATTGTACAGTTGAGGTTCGATGTGCAACTGAGACGGGGGCCTGGCGGCTCTCGCAGGGCCCGCGTGGGATTTAAGTGAGCTCAGAGGACCCGCGCGTGCCAGGGTGGGCGGGCAGGGCGCAGCGCAGTGCACAGCACGTACACAGGGAAGGGGCATTGCTAGTCCCTCCTAGGGACTGATGTGAATTAAGTGTGGGTACCATGTTTGTTATTCAGCTCTCTGAACTGCCCCTAATAGTTTCTCTTTTCTTTTGTTTCCTAAAAAGTAATTGTCTTTTGGTAGCTATGGTAACTCCTGGGAAGTTCTGCTTTGCATATCATCTGTATACATGGAACTATTTGTTTCCGCATTCTAAACATTTTGCTGCATAGTTAATAACTTTGTCTAACAATGTTCTCATCCTTTTGGTGAAAATTGGCTTTTCCCTTTAGATTTATAACGGTGGTTTTAAAAAGCACTAAGAATTACACCTTGACTAATAAGTTACCATGAATGTCCACCATCTTTATCCACAGTTTTTGTACCAGTTTTCACATATATTGACTTATTTCTAAGCAGTTCTTACTTTGAGAAAAGTTTGCTTTGTTGTTATTTTTTTTGAGGTAGGGTCTCGCTCTAGCCCAGGCTGACCTAGAATTCACTGTGTATTTTCAGACTGGCCTTGAACTCATAGCAGTTCTCCTACCTCTGCCTCCCAGGCGCTGGGATTAAAGGCGCACGCCACCGCGCCTGGCTAGTTCTTTCTTTGAGAATGCATGGTGCTCACCAGCCTGGTTTCCGAGGCTCCTCAGCTGCCAGGGCCCCTCGCCCGCTCTCTTCCTGGGCTTACACGCCTCCTCCCTCCGGCCTGTGCCCGCCCGGGTCCAGCAGCCACACGTCGATGGCTGAGGTGACAGTTCCTGGGATACTGGTCACCTGTTGCCAAGACCCCTCCCCAACCTTTGTGTGCTCTGCCTGCACCCCCAGTTCTGTGAGGTGGGCTCGGGGTTTCTCTGCCCGCTGTTCTTCCATGGCTAAGGAACTGTCATTTTCTGAGTTACTTTTGTGGACAGTGGGGCAGGTAGCCCTGTGCTGAGTGGGACTGGACAGGTCAATAGATGGACCTGAGGTACCTGTTGCTTGGTGAGCTTCTAGCTCTTCCTGGAGGGCTGCGCTGGACAGCTGCTCATCTTCATCCCACTCGTGATTTGTCCTCCACTCACCCCGTGCCTGCAGGTGAGCACTGTGTTCCAGATTCAGAGGCAAAAATCGATCCCATCAACAGCACCAATGTAACAAGCAAAGACAGACTAACATCATGCAAGGCAGAGAGAAATGGGCTGGTACTGAAAAGTTTCAGACACTTCTTCAGTTGTTCACTTACCATTTCGGATCTTGTTATGTGTGTAAGCATGCTCCGTCATGGGAGACATGGTTCATGTTGTGTTTGTTTATGTGTGTAAGTATCCTCCAGTCACGGTAGACGTGTCCTATGTTATGTTCATGTCATGTTATGTGTGTAAATCTCCTCCAGTCACGGTAGACGTGTTTTATATTATGTTTATGTCATATTGTGTGTAAGTATGCTGCAGTCACGGTAGGTATGTTTATGTTATGTTCATGCCATGTTATGTGTGTAAGTATCCTCCAGTCACAGTAGACGTGTTTTATGTTATATGTATATTATGGTACATGTGTAAGTATCCTCTAGCCCCCGTAGACAGGTTTTATGGTATGTGTATAAGCATCCTTCAGTCATAGTGGACGTTTTTCAGATGCTTTTCCCTCTTTGGTCTTTGCTCACACCCTCTGGGTGTGTTGTAGGCTCCTTGGTGAAGCACCAGGGTTGTGTAGGTCTCACGGTCTTTGTCTCTGATACCCTTGCACTTAGTTTATGTTAGGAAAACCAGATGTTATAAAAGCAGTTGTTTTCATTTCTAATTCACTGGTTTCCTATTGCTAAGAGCACTAGTGAGAACCTGGATCATTTTGTTACCTCTCTATTTTGCTTGTACCAGTAAAGCTTGTACATGCAGTAAAGGTTGTGGACCCAGAAAGTGCCTTTTCTCTGATTGTGCTTTTGTAATTATTTTTGGTAGTGCAAGGAGGATTTGGGGAGCGATTTCATTTGATGTTTATCTACAGTAATACATATCCTAGGTCCTTTTCCTGTTTCTTTTAATTTATGTTTCTACATTAGAAAAATAAAACTGTTGTTTGGATTGTATTCATTTAAGAAATATTTCTAAGTTGTTTTAGTATTTGCTAAACAAATATACGTTTCACTTATATTGATGTACACATTTTCAAGGGACTAAATTACCACTGGCTTTACTGTTAATAATTTCAAATCAGAAGGGGCACATTTCTTCCAGGTGTGCTTGCTTGCTTCCTTGTGAAAACGTATGTAGCTCTCCTGTAGGATCAACATTGTAGATCTCCCAAATGCCTGTAGTCTTTTTGTTTCCCTTTTATGCTCACCTCCTTGCTCCTCTTACCGCCTTTGTTCTTCATGTCATGTAAATGACATTTTTTCAAAACTACACAGTGTGTAAGTGTCAAAGTTTGGACCAGAGTTTGGATTAATAAAAAGGGTAAAACAAATAGCTAAGTGACATTTAATTTACCTTTTCTGTCTTGTTTAAACTATCGTAACCTATGAAAGAGTCAAATATCATTATTTTCCTAGGTTTTTCTGTCTGCCATCCTACCTCAACAGTTTTACATAAGAAAAAATGTATGTGTGCCTTGAGTGTCCATAGACGTGCTTGTATAACTGTGACACAGGTTTTAGGCACAATGAGGCGCTGCATCACGTACCAAACGTAACACGCACTGGAGACCCACCGCCTTCTGCTTCGGCGGGGTCCTTGTGAGTGTTGCACACGGGGAAAGATGTAACAGAAGAAAATACTCAAACTTCATTTCAGAATCTGCAGCAGCTGGAGTGAACATCAAGCAGATGGGTTTTTCCACCCTGATTATCCCAACTTCCTAAATTTAGAAATACATGCTTTAAAAAATGTAAATTACCCAAGGGGGGTGGTGTAGCACATGCCAGGCAGTGCTAACGAGCGCAAATAGATGTCATCTGCCGACTTAGATGGAGCTCAGCTCCTGTGGCTGGAGCTCTGTCAGGCTATTTTGTTTAAAGTTATTGTGTATTAACATCACTTTCCTTTCTGAAAGTGTGGTGTTCAAACTTCTGTTCACATATCAATTAATATTATTTTAAGCTACTGAGATGTATATGGTATCTTTTTTTTTTTTTTCAAGGTAGGGTCTCACACTAGTCTAGGCCTACCTGGAAATCAGTATGTATTCTCAGGGTGGCCTCGAACTCACAGTGATCCCCCTACCTCTGCCTCCCAGGACCTGGGATTAAAGGCATGCGCCACCACACCCAGCTTTGTTTTGTTTTTGAAACAAAGTCTCATGTAGCTCAGGTCATGAACTTGCCACATAGCCTTGAACTCCTGATTGCCCCGCTTTCTGCTTTCTAAGTGCTGGGATTATAGATGTCCACTGTAAGGTTTGGGAATGACCAAGACCACGCAAACCCCTCTGAGGCAAAGATGAAAGCATTTATTCGGGAAAAGCCCGAGCTGCCAGGGCTGGCTCACCAGAGCGGAGTGCAGCCCACCGGAGTCTCCAGGCTTCACAGCGCTTCTTCAGCTGGGGGAAGGTGAGGACGGGCAAAGAACTCCTTTGTTCTTTACATCAGCCATTTCAGATGTCTAGGGTGTGAGACCAGAACAGTGAGCAGGTGACTTATGAGAAGAGGGGGTAGGAAACCATGACCTGGGGCATTGTTAGGCAAGGAAGGGGTAATGAATGGCTGGGCAGTTTCTTGAGGAGTGTGGATAAGTCTGTGTTGCCATCCTGCTGTCCTCGGTGACTCCATTTTGGGAGCCTGCCTTGACCTAACCTCCACTGACCTGAAAATAGTAAATGAAACAAAAATAGTATTTAACCTATTGTATCACTCAAAAGTCCCTTGAATTTGGTGGGATAGGCTAAACCCACTTCTGTTTTATTTTGTCATGAACTAACTGAGTAGATTTAGGCAAGACGCTTCCTCCGCTCTAGGTGGACTGGGTTCATTGATCTTTTGATCTTGGATGTACCTCTTTTTTATTTTTAAAAATATTTTGTTTTTATTTATTTATTTGCGAGAGAGAGAGAGAGAGAGAGAGAGAGAGAGAGAGAGAGAGAGAGAGAGAGGGAGAGAATGGGTGCACCAGGGCCTTTAGTCACTGAAAATGAACTCCAGATGCATGCAGCATCATCTGCAGCTGGCTTACATGGGTCCTGGGGGATTGAACCTGGGTCCTTTGGCTTTGCAGGCAAGCACCTTAACCAGTAAGGCATCTCTTCAGCCTGGAGGTGCCTTTTACTACAAATTTCTTTGTTTTATTTTCTACACTTATAAGTTATTTTGACCATTGTTTTGTCCCTAGAATCTGGCACGGTGCTAGGCATATAGAAGGTATTTAAACATTGTTAGAAGAATCAACATTGTGTCTTATATTTCCCACTAGCAAATTTCATTGAGAAAATTGTTTCAGAACTAAATGTTTTGAGTCCTCTGTTCCAATAGGAAATTGAAGACATTTCTTTTGGGGAGAAGAAGGTGAAAGGAGACAGGGAATGAGCTCCCAGGATGGAGCTGGGGGTGGGGGGTGGGGGTCTGTTCCCAGCAGTGTATGACAGGCAACTTAGAGAAAAAGCTTTGAGAAGGGATGATCTCTAGAAAGATCCATGAATCCATCACCCAAAAAGAAGTGAATTGATGAGGGCAGGGAGCCCCTAAGGCTCATCCTGGAGGAAGAGAGTTCAGGAGCAAAAGGCTGATGTGGAGGAAGCGGGGAGCATGGAGGAGCTAGCCTTTCTCCACAGAGCCCCCAGGAGAGCCACAGAGGTGGGGACCAGCCTGGCGTTCCTCTGTCTCTCCACGGGACCCAGGGGGGGCTTCAAAGGGAGCTAGGCTAGAGCCAGAGGACAGGCAGGCACCGAGTGTTTGGGTTTTAGCCCCGGGGCAGTGAGTAGCTTTCCAAGAGGTTGAGACATGAGAATTATTGATCAGGTTTGCTGTTTAGCAGCTCGGCTTTGGCAGCATTGTGGAGAATGCACTGGCTGGGGGAGAGAGAGAGAGATGGAGAGAGCGAGCTGGAGAGATGGGGATAGATCATGTGAGATTCTTCATAGATGTGGGACATTAAGTCCCAGAGAGAGATTCTCAGGGAATCTGTTAACAAAAATTGGCATAATTAGTGTTTCAGAGCCCAAATAAAAGATAAAAGGTAAAGGATGTGTGTGAAAAACTTGAAAAGAATTTTTTTTTTCTTTTCCAAATGGGAAAAACAAGAAGGAAAAAGAAAGAATTTGGTGGGAATTTAATTTAATACTTGAGAAATGTAAAAACAAAGAGGTAGCTACTTACCAAGACTAGTCTGACCATTTGTATCTGTTTGCTAGTTCTCGTGTTAGAGATTAAGCCAGACCTCAGATTCTAGATTGTATAGAGAAAGGACATTTAGTCTCAACTCATCAAACAGAACCCAGCTGAGCACGGGCTAAAGCAAGCCGTGGGCTTGGGGGAAGAGATGTGGCAATTCAAGTCATAGTGCAGAACTTACTTGGGGGTCAGCAAAGGCCTGGGCAATGCCCTAGTAGAGAATTTTGAGGGTAGCAAACCATTGCGGGTTTTCTTTCTCAATCCATCTTTAGAGACTATTTGCCCGTATTTCTGAGGCCTCCAGTGAACCCCACAGTCTCCTGCAGGCTCTTTCCCCAAGTTGCCTGTGTATCATTTGCCTGTCTAACTTCTGGGAGGTGGAAGGTGCCAAGGTGCGAAGGTCCTGGGTCACCTTACCCTTCTCTGCATTTCTGAGCCCGAAAGTGCCCTCAGGGTCTGGCTCCTGACCTTGCCAGTGTAGCTGAGTACAAACTGTCTCAGGAGCAGCATTTCTTGTTCAATGGCAATGAAAAGATTTTACCTTGAAGTGTTAGGGAGAGAGCTAATTTATGTGCTGGGCATATTGGCACAATTAATTATATGTCATTAGTCAGATGAAACATTTCTGTTTCTGCGTCTCCCCTGATCTCCACAGGTGGCCCTAACCACCAGGCATCAGGTAGTTCTCCTCTGTCAGCTCTTGTCCTAAGTCCCTGTGCACTTGAATTTGTGAGCTGGGCACCCGTCCATTTCTGCGTGTTCATACTCAGTGCTGCTGCTTGCAAGGTTGTTAGGTCCCCTCCAGTACAACTTCTTCCCTTCCACTACAGTGCCAGGCAGACGATTATCCTGAGTTTAGAAATCAAGACATTGGAGCTCAGTGACGTGACGTAAGCTTCTGTAGGTTGTCAGTAAGGTTGGGAATCTGGACGAGAACCCAGGTGGGTCTAGTTGTGAAATCCACTGATCAGACCTCAGGAAAAGGATCCATTTTTTTTTAAATCAACACTTTGTATGCAGTTTCTGTTAAAAATTTTTCATAGATTTCAAAAGTGTACTTCTATGATATGTGCCTCTACCCACTAACACTACTTCAGTAAAGATGCAGAACATTTATTTATAAATTTTTTATTTATTTCCAAGCAGAGAGACAATGAGAGAGGATGAGAGAGAGAGAGAGGGAGAGGGAGAATGAATAATAATATATGGACACACCAGGGCCTCTTGCCACTGCAAATGAACTTCAGATGTATGTGCCACTTTGCACATGTTTAGCATTATGCCGGTTCTGGGGAATCAAACCTGGGCCATCAGACTTTGCAAGCAAGTGCCTTTAATGGCTGGACCATCCTCTCAGCCCAGAACATTTTTAGTACTGTTTGGAGATAACCTGTGATCTTTCTCATCCATCTTTCTCTGTGCCCACAGGACCAGGAGGCTGCTAATCTATTTTCTGAGACTGTCTCTTAGTTTATATTTTTCTTGCTTGCATATGTGTGCATGGTATGTGTCAGTGTTCATGTGTGTATGAACATGTGTGTGAATGTGCTCATATGTATATGGGAACGTATGTATGTTGCCTCATGTGAGCATCCATACATGCAGAGCCAGAGGACGGCATCAGGTGCGCAGCGTTCTCTACCTCCTTTATTGAGACACACCCTGGGCTCACCATTCTGCTAGTCTAACTAGCCAGTAAGTCTCGGGAACCTGGCTGTCGCTGCCTCCCAAGCACTGGGATTACAGGGGAGCACCACCACACCATGTCAACATTTAAATGGGTACTGGGGGTCGAAATTTGGGTCATCTGCTTGGTAAGAGCTTTACTACTGAGCCAGCTCCCAAACCTCTGTATTGTATAGAATTTTGTATAAATTGAGGGATACAATATATACTCTTTTGAACTTAGTATGTTTCATTCATTGTAATGATTTTAGTGATTTTGAAATTCATCTGTGTTACTGTGTATTTCTATAATTGGATGATTTTCGTTACTGAGAGAACAACTTCATGTGGATAGACTAAGTTCATCTTTTCATTCTTTGTTATTAAATGCTTTATTTATTTGAGAGAGGGGGGTCAGACAGACAGAAAGAGAATGGGTGACCCAGGGCCTCTAGCTACTGCAAATGAACTCCAGGTACATTCTCCATCTAGTGCATCTAACTTTATG
The DNA here is from genome assembly GCF_020740685.1 of Jaculus jaculus. Classification (NCBI taxonomy): domain Eukaryota; kingdom Metazoa; phylum Chordata; class Mammalia; order Rodentia; family Dipodidae; genus Jaculus; species Jaculus jaculus. Next base: position 162,973,169 of record NC_059105.1, read on the forward strand.
TGGGTCCTGGGGAATGGAACCTGGCTCCTTAGGCTTTGCAGGCAAGTGCCTTATCCACTGAGCCATCTCTGCAGCCCCCATCCTTCCATTCTTGTTTTGAGGAACATTTGACTTGTTTCTACTGGCGATTGTTGTATCAGACTTTCTGTTAATTCATATTTTCACTTTTCTTTTTTTTTTGGTTTTTCGAGGTAGGGTCTCACTCTAGCTCAGGCTGACCTGGAATTCACTCTGTGTTCTTAGGGTGGCCTCGAACTCACAGTGATCCTCCTACTTCCACCACCCGAGTGCTGGAATTCAAGGCGTGCGCCACCATGCCCAGCTCTTTTCACTTTTTTGAGTATTTGTGAGTTAAGTGGTTGGTGTTCAACATTCTAGAAATCTTCCAAACTGCTTTTCAAAGCAGTCATCCCATTTTCCATCTCCACTACCAGCATTTGAGAGGTGTTCACTGTAGTAGTTACTTTCTCCTTGCTGTGGCCAAATACCTGAGTGGAAGGAACTTTGGGAAGGAAAGGTTTGTTTTGGGTCAGTTCCAGGTCACAGTCCATCCTGATGGGGAAGGCATGGTGGCAGGAACATGAAATAGCTGGTCGCATTTGGTCCATGGTCAGGAAGCAGAGAGAGGTGAATACTGGTACTCTGCCCACTTTCTTATTTATTTATTTTTTTGATGTTTTGTTTTTTCAACGTAGAGTCTCACTCTAGTCCAGGCTGACCACACTCACAGCAGTCCTCCTACCTCTGCCTCCCAAGTGCTGGGATTAAAAGGTGTGCGCCACCACGCCTGGCCACTTTCTTATTTCTAGCACCCTCAGCCATGCTAGGATGGTTCTTCAATTAACCTAATCTAGAAAATCCCTCACAGGCTCAGAAATTTGCTTTTATTGTGAACTTCAGATTATTCATTACATTCACATCATTTCAGTGTTGATATGGTCAATCTTTTAAGATTTCAGCCTCTTAATATGTATATAGGTACAGATATAGATTAGATAGAGGTATAGGTTAGATATAGATGACATAGGTATGGTGGTATTTCATGGGGTTCTGGTTTGTCTTTTGCTGATGACTAGAACTGTGGAACCCCTGTTTATGTGCTTTGTTGCCATTTATATCATTGTCTTGGTGAAGTGCTTGTCCAAATGTCTTTTTAAATGTTTTCTTACTAGTGAGTAGGAGGAGTTCTTTCTGTATTCTGGATAATTTTTATTTGTCAGATACATGTATTGTGACTATTTTGTCATTCTGGGATTGCCTTTTCACTGTCTGATTTCACTTTTACTTCTGAAGAGCAAATGTTCTTAATTTTGAAAAGTTTATGATTTCTATTGTTCTGACCTAAAGTTCATTGCTTCCCCCCCCCTTTTTTAATCTATTCTGCTTTTAAACTAATCTAGTGAATTTTAAAATTGTAGGTACTTTGTAACTAGCCTTTCCACTTTATTTTTTTTATTATATCTTATATTTTTAAAATAGACACATCCTGTCTTATTTGTCATTATAAATGCCTATTCTGGTTCTTTATTGAACATTATTATTGATAATATAAAATCTATACTTAATAATTCCAATATGGCTTCATTTTGAAATTAGCATTTATGATGGTTAATTTTATGTGTCCAGTTGACTGGGCCCTGAAATACTGAGGAAGCTGTGGGTGCCTGTGAGGGTGTTTTCAGGTGGGATTAAGGTCTGAACTGGAGAGTGAAGAAGGCACAAGGCCCTGGCCTGTGTGGGCTGGTGTGGTGGTTTGATTCAGGTGTCCCCCATAAACTTAGGTGTCCTGAATGTTAGGTTCACAGGTGATGGAGATTTGGGAATTAACGCCTCCTGTAGGAGGTGTATTGTTGGGGGGAGGCTTATGGGTATTATAGCCAGTTTCCCCTTGCCAGTGTTTGGCACCCTCTCCTGTTCCTGTTGTCCACATTATGTTGGCCAGGAGGTGATGTCCACTCTCAGCTCATGCCATCGTTTTCCCTGCCATAGTGGAGCTTTGCCTCGAGCCTGTTAGCCAAAATAAATCTCTTTTTCCCACAAGCTGCTCTTGGTTGGGTGATTTCTACCAGCAGTGTGAACCTGATGCAATAGCAGGCATCATTCTGTTGAAGGCCTGAGTAGAGCAACAAGTGAGGGAGAGGCTGAATCCCATAATGCCAGGGTCACTGAGCTGACGTCACCCTGGCCTTCTTGCTCCTGGGTCTCAGGCCTTCAGGACTAGACAGAACTCACATCCACCACCCTCCAGCTACGAGATCTTCTCACCACAAGGTTTCTCCAGCACAAGGTGGGTGACATGGTGCTTCTGTCCTCCAGAGTCACGGGAGCCAATGCTGTGTTCATAAACATGCATGAATGCATGTATGCACACCCTCCCCCACACAGAGAAAATCCTTATGTAATGCAGCATCTGCTGACTATCTTTTTCTTTGAAATTAAATCAGAACTTCTTAGACGTTTTATGAGAATAATTTAAAATTTTGCCATCAGTATATTGAAGTGAGCGTCATCTTGTGGGCTCAAGTTTCTGTTAGCTTGCTCCATAGTATGTTGTCTACTGTTACTGCTTTTCCATGGTAAACAGGCAAGCTTTCACTTGGTTAGACCCAGCCTGTAGTCCGTCATGCCTGTGGTGACCCCGATCTCATCCTGGGGCTTCCGCAAGTTGGCTCTGTGTATCCGTGGTACATGGCTCAGCTGGGAACATTGCTCAGTTGTACAGTGTTTCAACAAAATCACGATTTCCACTTCTTTGGATTCTTTCTCAGGCTCCCCCGTCATTTTCCAGTAGATTTAGTGTCTGGGCTGCTGTTTTCTTTTGCCTTCAGGATGCAGGCTTGCCTGCTGGTGTAGAGTGTTGACGGGCAGTGCCCACGCTAGGTGGTAGACCCACGTCACTGTGTGTGTGTCTGTCCCAGCAGACAGTGCTTCAGGCATCTTCTAGAAATGTGAGCAGAGATTATCATACAAATTTAATCTTCTCCCTGTCTTGTTGTCTCCTTTCCAGTGTTCCCCCCATTCTTGGGTGGCACTGTCCCTCACTTCTTCTGACTACCTTAAAAAAAATTATTTTGTTTTTTTTTGAGTAGGGTCTCACTTTAGCCCAGGCTGACCTGGAATTCACTACAGAGTCTCATGGTGGCCTCGAACTCACGGCAATCCTCCTACGTCTGCCTCCGAGTGCTGGGATTAAATTAAAAAAATTATTTATTTGCTTGAAAGAGAGAAAGAGAGAGATGTATGTGCTACCTTGTGCATCTGGCTTACATGGATCCTAGGGAATTGAATCTGGGTCCTTTGGCTTTGCAGACAAATGCCTTAACTGTTAAGCCATCTCTCCAGCCCTTCCTGGCCATTTTGATATGCAGTTTTAAAAATTTTTTTTGTTTATTTTTATTTATTTATTTGAGAGCGACAGAGAGAGAGAGAGAGAGGGAGGGAGAGAGAATGGGCGCACCAGGGCCTCCAGCCACTGCAAATGAACTCCAGATGCATGTGCCCCCTTGTGCATCTGTCTAACGTGGGTCCTGGGGAATCAAGCCTCGACCTGGGGTCCTTAGGCTTCATAGGCAATCGCTTAACCACTAAGCCATCTCCCCAGCCCATGATGCATTTTTTTTTTTTTAATGGGATCTTAGTTGTTTAGAGCCGCCAGTACATGAAACTGTCCTTATGTCAAAGGTGCGAACACTGGACACTGCCTGGCCCGGCACTCACTGTTCGGACTTCCCGCCACAGATTGGAGAGAGCCCTCTAATGAGTGTGCCTGTTCAACGCGTAATCTGTTCCAAGAACATCCTCAGAGACATACCCAGAAACTATATATATATAGTTTTTTTGAGGTATGGTTTTGTTATTGCCCAGGCTGACCTGGAATTCACTCTGTAGTCTCAGGGTGGCCTCGAATTCGTGGCGATCCTCCCACCTCTGCCTCTCATGTGCTGGGATTAACGGCATGCACCATCATACACCACATGAGTGGCTCAGAAACCATATCTTAGCATCTGGTGGGCATTTCTTAGTACATCTAATTTACACAGAAGTTTAAGCACCAAGTGCTCCTATCTCTTCTTGCCCTTTTCCTGTGTTTGTTTATTTATTTATGACATTTAAAGAAGACTGCAAGGGGAAGGTGGCTGAACAATTGTAGCTGGATCTCTGTAACTTTGTGCTCTGTTTTGTAAGAGGGTTCCTATTCATGGGGTATCCTGTGTTTGCTGGATCGGATGTGTCCTGCCTCTGAAACAGGAGTGCAAAGCAGAGGACTGTAAGTAGATCTCTCCCTGCAGCCCAGAGAGCCGCCAGTGGGATCATTCTCCAAATAACTTCCTCCCCTTGTTTTCATGTCCCTTCCTTTATCTCTTCTCTTCTTTGTTCACTGTTCCTCCTCTTCTCATTCTGTTTGCTAGTCTTACCAAATTAATATTTATTATCATATCAAGTAATATGTTTCTTAGTAAAACCTGATTTTAATTTGCAGGTTTAACTTATAATTCTGTGGGAGTATATAATTCAGGATATATATCCAGTTCCCTGCAGCATCTTAACTTTCTCAGTTTGTGTATTAATTGAAAATACTATGTGACAAGACACTAATGATTGAAGAAAAGCCTATGGAACTTCCCAGCTATTTGGCAATCAACATAACAGGAGAGGCTCAGAGTTAAAGCACAATAATTAATCTGTTAATTCCTAATGATCTTTCATAGGTTCTTTGTTTATAGTTCTCTCTCTCTCTCTCTCTCTTTCTCTCTCTTTGGTGACATGGATATTGCAAAGGGCTTTGTCTTTATGGAAGAAGGGAAAGCTTGGATAGTGCAAGTTCAGATTTTTTTCTCTAAGATGGTTGCTCCATCTCTGGACTGGCTGTCTAGACGGCTGACCACCGGAGCGAATGAATTAAATGATGTCGACTCCTCATGCTCACAGGGTAGGTTAGGCTTCTCCAGAGGAGTGAGTGTCCACGTGTTTCAACAAGTCAATGGAAAAGCATTGGCCCCTGCGGCAGGGGGCTGGCAGGAGAAACACCCACAGAGCTGGCATCCCTCTGGAACCAACCTGTGCGTATAGACTCTCCTTTCTCCATAGTCCTCGACCCTCAGAGAGTTCTTTCTCCTTTAACCACACTGGCTTCTTTGCAGGATCTTTGAATACTCAGATTTAGGGCTGGAGAGATGGTCCAGCACTTAAAAGTGCTTGCTTGAAAGCCTGGCATCCTGGGTTCTATTCCCCAGTAACTCCGTAAAGCCAGATGCAATAAAGTGGTATTTACTTCTGGAGTTCATTTGTAGGAGCAGGTGGTCCTGGTGCAAAATCCTCTCTCACTCTCTCCTGCCAATAAATAAAATATTCATTAAAAATCAACAACAACTGAGATTTAGTTTATGGAGAAGATAAAAGCAAGAAAGGTTTCCCCCGACGTTTTTATACTTTATTACTTTGTCTCAGAAGTTTCAGAATTCCCAGTGCACAGCCCCATTCCAGAGCCCGCTGCGCCGGGTGTGCCTTTCCTGCGCAGGGCTTGTACGGCTCTCCCCACTGGCAAGGGGGCCGCCTTTTTCCTTTGTGGAGATACCGGAAATCATGTTGAGGAGATAATGGCTGTCCTTGTGGCGAAGGCTGCTGGATTTATCATGTATCATGGTTGGTCAAATTTATTCCAGGTCTCAGCTTCTCTCTTTGGAAAAGTCTTTTTTTTTTTTTTTTTTTTTTTTTGCCTGGGAGCTGAAGAGATGGCTCAGTTGGTAAAGCATTTGCCTTGTAAGTATGTGGACCTGAGGTTGACTCCCAGACCCAAGTAGGATGTGGGGCATGGTGGCGCTTGCTTTGGAGATGGATAGGTGGACTTGTTGGACAGCCGGTTTTACCTTATAATGAGCTCTGGGCCAATAAGAGACCAATTTTGAAAATGTTTTTATTTTTATTTATTTATTTGAGAGCAATAGACACAGAAAGAGAGGCAGATAGAGAGAGAGAATGGGCACGCCTGGGCCTCCAGCCACTGCAAACGAACTCCAGATGTGTGCGCCCCCTTGTGCATCTGGCTAACATGGGTCCTGGGGAATTGAGCCTCGAACCGTGGTCCTTAGGCTTCACAGGCAAGCGCTTAACCACTAAGCCATCTCTCCAGCCCTAAGAGACCAATGTTGGTCTCAAAAAAGATGGCTAGGGGCTGGAGAGATGGCTTTAGTGGTTAAGGCACTTACCTATGAAGGCTGAGGACCCATGTTCTACTCTCCAGGTCCCATGTAAGCCAGGCGCACAAGGTGACACAAGTGTGCAAGGTTGCACATGCACGCAGGCTAGAGACCCTGGCATGCCAGTTGTCTCTCTCTCTGTCTCATAAAAAAGTACCAAACAACGAACAACAACAAAAAGGTAGGTAGCATTGCTGATAATACCTGAGGTTTCCTTGGACCAGCAATGCATGTGTGCCTGGCCGTGCACAAGTATATGCACACACGTGCACACACGCATATAATGGAGAAAGATGTGTCCTGGTAGCTCTGAACATTTGTTAGGATTAACACTTTATGGTAAATTACTTTCTAGTACTTCATATCATATTATTTTATAATTTTATAATTGGGGGAGCTTCCAGTAGAAGACAAAAATTATGGTAACTCATGTTGACTGTATCAAAACTTGGAAAATCCTTGGTATATAGTCAGAATACAGACTTCCAGGTACGACCCAGATGTGCTAAGACTCAACCAAAACTGATGACTGTGCTAAGGAAGCCATTTGGGGGGCTGGAGAGATGGCTCAGCAGTTAAAGGCACTTTCTTTTTAAAAGTTTGGTGACCTGAGCTGAATTCCCCAGTGTGCACATAAATCCAGGTGCACGAAGTGACACAAATGTCTGGAGTTCATTTGCAGTGGCAGGAGACCTGGAGTGCCCATTCTTTCTCTCTTTCTGTTTGCTTCTCTCTTTTTCTCTCAAATACACACACACACACACACACACACACACACACACACACACACACACACATATTTATTTATTTAAAGAAGTCCTTTGTAAATGGCTAAGGACATCAGGAGCCAGAAGAGCAGACACGTTGCAAAAGAAGTTTGAGAGAAGTGACCCAACATGTCTGGTCTTCCTCCTCATGAAGATGCTCCGCAGATCCAGCCATTGAGGGATGGCTTCTGGTGCCCTTTACATGCTGACCTAAGCCTAACCCCAGAGTGGCTGACTTCCAGATTAGAGTGACACTTTAATCTTTCCTAAAAGCTGAGCTTGCTGCAAGCAAGTTAACTTAGTTCATGATTACCTGAAATAGACTTAGTCCTCTTTTCGTGTTCAGTGAGTGGAGCCGGTCAGCTCGCTTCTTGGTCTTTCCTGCCAGTGTGGTGTCCACAGGTTCCTCTTGCCCAACAGGCCCCAAACAGAACTTGGATACTTTCTTTTCAGCACATTTATTGTCCACAGTATTATTGTCCTCAGAGTTTTTTTCACTGGTTATATCAAGTGGTGTAGAACAAAGCATGTTCTCTGTCCTGGGAATCCACTGAAGGTTTCCCACTTTAGAAAGACCATTTCTGGGTGCAGAGCGAATTAACGTCAGGCACAGCAGCGGAGAGCGGCTTGAGACCCTGCTGCAGAGGTGTGAAGTGAGGGGGCAAGAGCCAGGCCGGTGGCCGTGGCAGCTGAGAGATGTGGTAGATGAGAGAAGGGTGCGTGTTGGTACTTGATTTCTTTTTTCTTCTCTTTTTCAACGTGAGTTCAGTTCAGTGAGAGCTCTTCAGAGCTTTCTGGGTTCTCTCCCCCCTCGCTGCATCCTGTAGGCGCTGGCTGTTTTCCCATACGTCTACTGCGTCACCTGTCCAATCTTTACCTGGCTTTAGTCTGGAGTTTTCCTCACCATCTTCTGCGAAGCATTGGCACTCTTTAGTGGTGGGCATGACAGAGCCCAGGCCTCCTGTTTGGCCAGAGAGCTTTGCCTTTTTCTCTGTTACATCTGGGTTACTATGTAAAACTTCATCTGAAAACAGGTTGAGCATTTATACACATAATATATAAATTATATAAATAAAAGGGAGAACCCTTGTCCTAATGACTTTTCATCTTATAAACATTGCTAGAATGATGTTACTAAAATAATATAATCACTTTATTCACCCACTTAGTAACCTTTATTGGCTCACCGTTCACTTCAGGATAAGGTTTAACATTTGCGTCATATCCATACTCTGTGGTTAATTCTCTAGATCCATTGTTATGGTTTGAGGGTGTCACCCAAGTGTCACATGTTACAGGTATGCTACTGGGAGCTGATGGAGTCTTCAAGGAGTGGGGTTTGATGGTCGATCTGTGGGCCTTTGGGATTGTATCTTTGAATAGAACTGTGGGACTCTCGTCTCTTCCTCTTTGTTTTTTGTTTTTTAATCCTCTCCATGAGGTAGGCGGTTTGCTCATTGCGTGCTCCCCACCGCCGCCTCAGTGTGCTCTCCAGAGGCCCCAGGCAGTGTGGGGTGAGGTCACACACGTTCTGAACGTGGACATGCTGGTTACCAGTCTCTTAGCAGACGTGCAGTTCACAAATCCTTACTCCAGTTCTGTTGGCTGTCTGTTGACTTTCTTGATGCTGTTGAAAGAATTAACATTTTTAAAAAGTACACCTGGACATTTAGGATGCTTTAACTTCCATTTACTTCATTTGCCAGGGTCTCTTGCTGCTGCAAATGAATTTCAGATGCATGCACCCCTTTATACGTGGGTCTTGGAGAATTGAGGGCAGACCAACAGGCTTCGTAAGCAAGCATCTTTAACTGCTAAGCCTTCTCCCCAGCTCCACATTTTTAATCTGGGTGATATTTATCAATTTTATTTTCTTTTATCATTTGTGCTCTTGGATTCACAGCTAACAAGTTTTTTCTGAGCTCTAGCAACAGTTATGCCTGTGTTTGTTCCTTCAACTTTTTTTTTTTTTTTTTTTTTTTTCCAATTCTAAAGTAGCCACATAATCATTTCAACCAGTTTCGGTGCCTGTTGCTCAGACTTGCAAAACAAAATATCCCCTGGCTAGTTAAACTGCGAGTGTTTGCGTGTTTGGAGATGGAGGCGAGGTGGGTGCTGGGGTGTCCTGCTCTTCCTGGTGATGCATTTGCTAGAATGCACTAATAAAGAGTTAGTGGCCTTCATCTGATGAATAGACTTTTGTAGATTGTCCTTTTCTTGCCGAATGTTCAAGGCAAACCATGCGAATGCACCCGTGCTGGAATCTTGGACTATAGTTTGGGATCTACAGCAGGATATCTGGCCGGAACCCAGCAGTGTAGGTGGGTAACCGAGAGGCCTATAGAGTGTCTTAGCTGTGCCATGTAAACGCTTTCAAAATGCAAATGATAGTAGTCTTTCTGACTTACTTCACATTTTGGAATATTGGGCATTTGGGATGTTCTAGTCCGTTTCTTGGCTGCTTCTCTTAGTGCCAGCTTAAGGAATTGCTAATTGTTCATTCTTGTTGGAAAGTACTGATTTCCATTTGAATACAACAGTCTTTTTTGCTAAAACTTTCCTATGGTTGATTCGAGCAAACACAGAAGCCTTCTGTTTGTGGACGGAATGTTCAGCCAGCCATGACGTGGCCACGATTATCAATGAAGCTCGTTCATCGCTTTCTCTGCGAGCGCATCGTACGGAACTGCACAGGGTCCGGGCGACTTGCATGCCCACTTTGCCTTGCTTGCCTCCATGCACCGCTGGCGTGAAGTAATTCTCTTCTCTGTCTTTTCCAGACCTTGTGGATAATTAGATCTTTTGTTTTCTGTTAATTCCCGATAGTATTTTGCAGTTTCTGGGCACCAGTTGGGAGTTTGCTCATTTTCTAAATTAGAAAAGGGCAGTTCAATGCTCTTACGAGATTGGTTTTGTTCTGTTCTTTTTATATATGAACATTTATATCCAGTATCATTGATATAGGCAATATAGTGGTTTTTTTTAATAACAAAATGAAGTGGCAAATTGAAGATCTTAGGTTAAGAGCTCATTAGTTTTAGGTGAATTAAATATTTTAAATATTTAATTTTGTATAGTTCTTGGGCATTAGATTAGCTCATGGGTTAATTGCTGAATTTTACTCATACAGATACAGCTGTAGAGATAGAAAAGGGAGTTAATTGTTCCAGTTCATGACCAGATTGCTGTAGAAGTTACCAAACTAAGCCTTTGTAGAAATCATGTGTCTTGATGCACAGGCCAGCCACTTTTTCTGAGAGCTTTGAAGAGCAGCCTGCCCGCGCCCAGGGCCTGGTCCTGCCCCCCAGCGCTGCTCCGGCCCTGTGCTCCCCGTGTGTGCTGGTTGTGGGGAGGCCACATGCAGAACAGCCGCTCCAGAGCAGCAGCTATTTTCCCTGACTCCTAAAATCCTTTTCGTTTTTTTCCAGAATGTTCCATGAAAAGTGGTATATGCTGGGTGTGGTGGTGCGGGCCATTAATGCCAGCACTCTGGAGGCAGAGGTAGGAGGATTGCTGTGAGTTCCAGGCCAGCCTGAGACTACATAGCGAATTCCAGGTCAGCCTGGGTTAGCGTGAGACCCTGCCTCAGAACCAAAAACGCTTAATTTTTGGCCTTTCCAGGTACTTGCTAAGACTGACTTCCAACCTATGAAGACACACAGTTCTCTGGATCTCTGTGGAGTTTGCATTAGCTCTGAGAAGGCTGCACTTTCCCTGCAGACTAGGTGTTGTTGAGTTGTTGGTTGATTCAACAGTTTTCATTTGAAGGAATTATGTTGTCCATCCCTGGGGACGTCTTGGGAAACACTGTTTTTCAGATAAGGAACCCCTTTCCTATATACTCTCCACAGAGATGACCTGAACTCACAGGGTTCCTAGGGTGAGAATGAGTTTTGATCTGCTATACACCTCAGGTTTGCTTGGGTCCACACCTAACTCCAGGAAATGGAAGAGACTAGCAGTTAAAGGACTGTTCTCAGTGTCTGAACAGTGTTCTGCATCTCAAATGGGAAAACCAAGTATGTGGCTGTCACCTAGAAAATTCTTCTATTTATGTGGGTCTAGTTAAGATTAATAAAGCCCAAGATCATGTAGACTTTCATATTTTACCCCATGTACCTCACAGACCTCTCAGAAATGCCCTGGTAATATTTGGATTCTGTTCTAGAATTCACCTTTTCTCCTCGCTTCTGCTTTATCTCCCATTCTCTCAGTAACGTGTAAAAATCTTCGTAGCACCTGCTCATCTGCCCAACTGAATGTGGTCAGAGTTGAGGGGAAAATGATTTCTTTCCACATTCTGACCTATATAGATATACAAAACAGTTCTTTAAGCCATTATGTCCTGCCCATTTTCCTTGGGGTAACGTAGATCTCGTCACACTTAGATCGTCCTGATACAGTCATGACTGGTCCGCGCTTCTTCTTGTATTCTCCCCACCCAGCCAAACCTGCTACGTGCCGCAGTGATTTGTTCCTTGTACGTGTGGTGTGTGCACATGTGTTCACACCAGGAGCATGCTCCTGGAGGCCAGGAGCTTTGGGTGCCCTTCTCCTTTTGCTCTTCTACTGATTGCCTTGAGACAGGGTCTCCCTTCAACTGGAAGCTGCTGTTGTTTCAGTCAGCAAGCCCAAGTGATTCTCTGTCCTCTGCCCCCACCTGAAGTTACAAGTTGTGCTCGGCCATGCCAACTGCAGCTGTTAGGGGGTCTAGAGGGTCAAACTCCACCGGGCTGAGGTCCTCATGCTTAAGCGGCAAGCACGCTTAGCTGCTGGGCTATCTCCCCGGCTCTGCCACGGTGATCTTAACAAAAGCAGAAATGCACCCTCCTCTTGCCTGTGACAGTCTTCATTGATTCCCCATTGTGTTTCGGGGAAAGCCCAAACCCCACGACATGAAGTTATGCCAATCTCTCTGGAACGTAGCTTTCTGCCCTTTCACTGTTTATTATTGCCCTCCAGCATAGTTTGTAACCTTACCCTCCACTTGTATAATCCAGGGTTTTGTCAGATTCTCCCCCTCTGCCTGCTGTGCTTCTCATCTGGGCTGTTCTTGGAAATCTTTTCTCCCTCTGCCCCTTGGAGGTTTTTATCCTGCCCAGAGCCTCTCCTAATCTTACAGGCTATCTCTCTTCATCTGTGTTGCTGTGGTGTACTAAGCAAAGCCAACAGATTTCTGCTGCGTCACTTTATATTACATTGTTCACAAGCTCCACGGGCTGATAGTTTTGTAAAATATACTGAAAATGAAATACTAGAAAAAAAAAAGTGTAAAACAGATGGCTCCTTTGCAGGTCAGTATTGGTCCAGCACCACTGCTGGAGAGAGAGTAAATCAGCAAACGTCAGTTGAATGACTTACGTGCAGCATTAAAACTAATGAGGGCTGGAGAGATGGCTTAGTGGTTAAGCGCTTGCCTGCGAAGCCTAAGGACCCCAGTTCAAGGTTCGATTCCCCAGGACCCATGTTAGCCAGATGCTGCGTCTGGAGTTCGTTTGCAGTGGCTGGAGGCCCTGACGCACCCATTCTCTCTCTCTCTCTCTCTGCCTCTTTGTCTCTCTCTGTCTCTGTCACTCTCAAATAAATAAAAATGAACAAAAAAATTACAAAAGATAATAATGATTGCTTGCATGTTACTTTGCGGTGTAGCTTGTGAAGAGTTAAATATCATATGAGTATTTCTTCAAATGTCATGATGTATAATTAAAGGAAAGACCTGATAAAATAGGGGCAATTCTATTGTAAAATGCCTTAATTTCAGTGGTCTCTTAGAACTCTTGAGTGTAGACAGGTGCCATCACTAGATTGTTAGCACAAGTGATAAAGAATAGTTGTTTGCTGCAGGTGAGGAAGTTGGAACTGGGGCTTTCATCGAAGCAAGTTTTCTCACAGATGGTTGCTTGAGGAGCATGCCTGCTGCTGCCAATTACACATGAAACAGTTTTCACTTTTTTAGGGGGTTTCATTGATAAAATTTAGGGAGATGCTATTCTGTCCTCCAGGTTTCTACCTCAAGGACAGCTGGCTCCCACACTCCTCTCCCTCTCCACGTATATTGGGTTGATCCAAATGCTTGTAGGAACTGCAGTTTCAAAAGTTGTATTCTGAGCTGGAGAGATGGTTCAGTGGTCAGAGGCACTTGCTTGCAAAGCCTGATGGCCCGTGTCCGGTTCCTCAGTATCCGCGTCAAGCCAGATTCACAACGTGGTACATACGTCTGGAGTTCGCTTACTGTGGCATGAGGCCCTGGCACACCTGCACATTCTGTGTGGATCTTTCTTCCTGTCTCAAATAAATAAAAAATATTTGAAAAAGTTGCATTCCCACTTCAGAAGCCTAGAACTTGTCCCCTTTCCTGTGGCTTCTGAACAGTGTGGGGGACCATCGGGAACCCGAGCTGTGCTCAGGGTTTGACCTCGACTAATAGGTCACTCTGGACAGGTTGTATTCCTAACGCCACTTACGTCCTCAGTAAAAACCCAGGCTAAACTATTTGTAGCGTTGCTTTGTCCCTCTTCCCTTTGGTCTTCACAGGAGGCCACAGTTACTTGCTTTCTTTTGTCATTTGTCTCTTGCTAGTGATCTTTATGCACTACCACTTATGTGTTGTGCTAAGAATTATCGTAGCATATTGACTTGCTCTTTGATTTTTTTCTCCATAAGTATACTGTGGCCTTCTCTAAGACATCTTATTAATCTTCATAGGAGCTGATTTTCTCCCCTGTGTCTCAATTTAGTGTTCGATGATAAGTGAAGCTGAACTCTGTGGTTGGCATTTGTTTCTGAGTTTGACTTACCAGCTTGGGTGCTAACCCTGCATTGGTTGCATATTTGAATCATGATTAATATTGAACCATTAATGCTGGTAAAAGTTCCAAAGCGTAGCTAGAGTACTGCTGATCAGTCATATGCACAAGTCCCACAGAGGGGCTTTGTGCTTATTCATTCATTGTTCTTAGGAAGGTCTCATTGATCATTAGCTTGATGGAGGCTGGCCGTGATGCCTTCTTGGCCTCTGGCAGCAGAGAAAAGACGTGAATTCTCTGCCCATAGACTGTCCCACAGGGCCAGCTGCCAAGTCTCAGTCACATGCCTACTCCGTTGCTGCTACATTCTTTCTTCCCTGGAAGTTTTCAAGGCTACTGTTGTTGGCCTTTCTGCCTGGTGTCCCTGAATTGTAGCCCTTTTAGTTCTCTGAGTGATGAACTCCAACCATTGTTTGGCAATGGAAGCAGTGTGATGGGGTCTGGGTTACCCCCACCAAGCAAGCCAAACGTGCACTAAGCAGATCTTCCAGGAGTGGAAGATTCTGGACTGGTTCTAGTTCTTGCTCTTAAACTTGAAGCTCAAACACACACTAGCCAGCTGTCCTCAGTGCTGACAGTTTGCTGTGCCATGTCCCCAAACCAGGAGCGTGTGTGCAAGAAGGGTGAGAGGCACTCCACGCTTCCTTAGTTCCTGGAAGAGACCTGTCTGCCTCTGGGATTTGCATGTGAGTGAAAGAGCTCACACTTGGTGTTCTGCAGGCATCCCATGCAGCATTTGAGCTGAGCCTCGTGCTTCCTTCTTGGTCACGGGTCCCGCGTGCCAGAGTGTACACGCACCACCGGGGAGGCTAGCGCGTTGAGCTCTGTTTGCAATGGGTTGAAGCCGGGCTTCTGCTCATGTTTGCTGGCTCATGTGTTTATGAGATGGTTTCTAAGAGTTTAGTGGATATTTGTCTAATGGAATGAAGCTAATTAATGCTTAACTTTACTGACCTACTAACCTTACCTTACCTTCTTAGTTAGTAAATACCATCTTCTTAGATGACCTCATTACCCACAGTTCTTGTTCTTCTGAGGAGTGCCGAGGAAAGAGAGAACAGTGGAGAACTTGAAATGTTTTTTCTCCTTAATTTTTTTCTATTCCCTTTTCTTTCTGTTTAATTTCTACATTCCTTTCTTAAGTGAGAAGCACATTGTATTCATGTAAAACTTCATGTTTTTTTAAAAATTTTTATTTATTTATTTATTTGAGAGTGACAGACACAGAGAGAAAGACAGATAGAGGGAGAGAGAGAGAATGGGTGCACCAGGGCTTCCAGCCTCTGCAAACGAACTCCAGACGCGTGCGCCCCCTTGTGCATCTGGCTAACGTGGGACCTGGGGAACTGAGCCTCGAACCGGGGTCCTTAGGCTTCACAGGCAAGTGCTTAACCACTAAGCCATCTCTCCAGCCCAAACTTCATGTTTTAATGTTTGGATCCAGTCTGCTGCTCTCTGGGTGCTGTCCTGTCCCTTCTCAGGATTCCACAGTGACTGAACTTAGTGACTAAATAACATCAGGAAAGTGTGCCTTTGGCATAATGTATTGTGAATGTGATAAAACCTCAGTAAAGGCCCCCTTTCATTTTCTTGTTAGGTTGAGCATACAAAATATTATTTCCTGCCAATCCTTTACATGGGCAGTGTTGGTTCTGAGCAGGCATGGCTGCTTTCCTCTGCAAAAACCAGAGGAAAGAACTTGGTTCAGGCTCCCTAGGTGGGGTGTAAGATGGCAAGAGACAGAAGATGAAGCTGTCAGTGGCACTCATTGAAGGCCTTTTTTATTTTTTTGGTCATGCTAAGAAACTTGATTTATACCTTGTGGAGAAAGGGGGCCATTCATTCCAAGGCTCTTGTATTGGGCAGTGACAGGTCCCATTTGCCTTTTATAAGAATCGCTCTGGTGTGGGATGGAGTGTATTGGGGGGGGATAAACTGAGGGGAGAGGGGGTAGGGCACACCAGGAGGTGAGACCTGCGAGTGTGTTGCAAGGAAGAAGCCCCTCCAGGGCGAGTCTCTTTGTTTGGGTGCTTTTACTTGTGATGGTAAAAGAAGACCAGACTTGGGAGAAAGACGGTAAATCAGTTCTGTTTGCAGGATGTGACCCAAGGGGAAGGGTTACCAGCAGCCAACCTGGTACGTGGGGTTGGGGCTTACTAGAGGTCAGGGCCAGGTATGCTGACTTTATCTGTCCTGATAATAATGATGGGAGAAACAAGTGAAAGGTCCCTTTGATCTTACACTGTGATGGAGAGCCACATTTGGAGCATATCCCAAATAACGCTGTCAACAAAACTGCCTGGCAGATTCACCTTACCTCCCACTTCAGGTCTCTGCTTAGTGGAGGCAGAACGCCGCCACCTCCCTTTCATTCTGAGTTCTCATAATGCCTTTTGGTTTGAAGTACAGCTTTGAAATTAACTAAGATTGGATCTTGAAGGGTATTAAATTTTAACGTGATGCTTTACATAACCTCAAGCTCATTGTAGAATGGCTCGGCATATTTTCTGTTGACTCGGGGTGGGCTTCCAAGCAACATGTTATCATTATTAATTTTATTATTAGTTCCTAGAAAAAGGTTCAGAGAACATTATTAGCAAAGCAAGGATGTCTTCTCCAGGCACTTGCAGGGGCCACTGTAACTGCCCCAGCTGCAGCGGCCTTTGTTCTCGTCTGCCCTTCTGCAGGCTCTGTGAGTGACAGCCTTTCGTCACCCAGAGCTCTTTCAGCTCCAGAGATTTCAGGTGATCTTCTACACTTTGCCTTCTGACGGAGGCTTTATCTATTTCAGAGGGGCCGAGGAACTCGTTCTTGGATGCTCTTGTTCTATTACTTTATGGTCCGTACATGACTTTAAGAAATTACCCTGTCAATATTGAGATTCATAGCAACCTTTTCCTTCCCCCCTTCCATTTGAGTATACCCAGAAAGTCAGCTGCTGACCTGGCTCCTTCAAAAGCATAGATTGGTCAATCACTCACATTCTCTCTCTCCTCTCTTCCCCCCTTCTCTTCCTTTGGCCTCTTCCCTCTCTTTTCTAAAAAAAAAAAAAATTATTTATTTATTTGTAAGCAGAGACAGACAAACACACATACAGAGCAAAAGAGAAAGAGAGACAAGAGAGAGAGAGAAACAGAGAGAGCGATTATGGGTGTGCCAGGGTCTCTGGTCACCACATACAAACTCCATTTGCATGTACCACAGTGTGCATCTCACTTTATGTGGGTCCTGGGGAATCAAACCTGTGTCATTAAGCTTTGTAGGCAGGCACCTTAACCACTGAGATATCTCTCCAGCCACTCTCTCTTTTTCAATTTAGTCTGTCCATTAAAGAAAAATATTTTGGGTCCAATCACTACTCTCCCTCTAACCCAATTATGTTTGTTAAGTCTCGACATTGCTTTGGTTATATGAACATCAACCCTTTCCTTAAGTACATCTTGTCAGTCCATTTAATTTTTATTAGCTTTAATTGTTGAAAGAGCAGAATAAGTTTCCATGTCCCAGCTAAATGAATGTTTGCACCAGAATTAAGCTTAATTACAAAATGAGCGAACACATAAATAAAATGAAGTTAAAATTTGACAAGGTCACCTGCAGACCAGGGTTTCCATTGGCTCTGTGAACAGCAGTGAATCATGGTAAAGTTCTGTGTAGGCTGTGAGGCTGGATAGATTTGGGTTTTAATCCTAGCTGTGTGTAATATCTTAGTTAAATTATTTAATCCCTGTGAGTCTGCTTTCTTATTTGTGTAACTGGACCCATAATCTGTACTTGATTGAAATGTTAAGTGCTTGCTTGCAATAGGAGCACAATATCTAGAATGGCGCCTGGTTTTAAATCGCCACTCCAAAACGCTTTCTTCGCTTAAATTTTTCTCTTTCTCACTTTGTGTTCTCAAGACTCAGAATTTATCCAAGTCTTCCTTTTGTATGGAACCCTGTGGATATGTGAATGCTGGCGCCCTAGACCTTGCAGAGAGCAGCTGGGCATAGTCTATTCTGAAACACTGCTTGACTGACTCTTAGCTGGGCTGCTGTCCAATTGCCTAGGAGCTCCTTTTAACCTCCTTTGGGCCTTACTTTTCATATTGGCCAAGTGAAGACATTAATAGTAATGCCTATCATGAAGTGGTTGTGTTAAAGATGCTCATGTATATAAAGACTTCTGGACATCTGAGGCATCAAGTACGTCATTGGGTCAGAGACAGTACTGTATGCTCACTTAATCTTTTTTCTTTTTTCTCTTCAGAGCCATACTGTGGCTGTATTTTCCTGATTTCCTTTCAATTATGTTGAAGCTGTGTGCTCATTCTGTAGTTCATAGGTAGACTACAAGAAGCCGTGAGGAGGAGATTGGCATCATTCATGAGTCAAAGCCTTCTACAATGTAGTTTGTGGAGACTATGTATTGAGGTAGAGATCCACAGGTGACTGGGTTCCTAACTCGTCATTTGGAAGAGAACCTCTGGATCTATAAAAGGACTCCGCATGGGATGAGGAACTCATGCGGCATGTGAAATCTGAGAGTCCCCTGGGGTGGCAGTCATCAGGAGGGAGCTGGATAAGGTAGATTTCTGGATTAATCAGAGTGGAAACAGGAGGAGAGAGCTGAAAGCTATGCGAAACTTCTATGTCTTGATTTTGGTCTGAGAAAGCAATACACACACACACACACACACACACGCATGTACACACACAAACCTACCTACCTACATAAAATGGCTACTGGGGCAGCATAAAACCATAGTAACTCACTACAGTAGAGAAGGTAGGTAGTGCCTGGTGTATTTATAACAGTCAAATGATCCTTGAGGAGAACCCTAATAAATGGGAAAATATTCCCATCTTGGGAAGTACATTTTATTTTTTTTAAACAATTTTATCAATTTAAAAATCTTTAAGAGAGAGGGAGGGGGGAGGGAGAGAGAGAGCATGTGAGGGAGCGTGTGTGTGTGGGTATGTCAAGGCCTCTAGCCACTGCAAATGAACTCCAGATGCATGTGCCATTTTGTGCATCTAGCTTTACATGGGTGCTAGGGAATTGGACCCAGGATGGCAGGCTTTGCAGTCAGATGCTTTAACCACTGAGTGATCTTTCCAACCCCCAAACTTAAAAAAAAATTTATTTATTTAGAGACTGTGAGAGAGAAAGAGGCAGATAGAGAGAGAGAGGGAGAGAATCGGTATGTCAGGGCCTCTAGTCACTGCTGGTGGATGGCAGAATCTGCAACACCTTGTGTATCTAGCTTATGGGCTTATGTGGGTACTGGGGAATTGAACTCGGGTCCTTAGGCTTAGTAGGCAAGTGCCTTAACAGCCGAGCCATCTTTCCAGCCTGAAACTGTTTTGTTTTGAAACAAGAATTTTGTATGTAGCCCAGGCTGATCATGAACTTCTGATCCTCTTGCCTCAGCCTTCTGAGCAGACACTTTAGATTACACATATCCATCACACCCAGATAACACACTAATTTTTAAGGATATTATATGAAATTGAAGTTTTGGACTCTAAGCTTAAAGTGATGATTATTAAAATGGTGACTGGAAGTCTGGCTTTTGATTGTGTTAGAGTTAGCAATACTTTAGACAGACTTTGTTGTTAGGCCAAGTTACTTCTTGATTCCGTATTTGATAGAGCACATCTATAATAATAATAATATGATATTAATATAATATAATAGTATAATGATGTAGGTTTGTGGAAATATATGGTTCATAGTTTGAACTCCTAACAACTTTCTATAAACTTAAAAATGTATTTTTATACAGGTTACAGATTATCTGTTTCTTAGGGTAACAGAAACCTTCATAAAATGATGAATTTGTTCTTAAGGAAAGGTACTGTTAGGAAATAGAAAAGTTGGATAACATTTAGGGTTATCTTTGGCTTTGTGAATAAATGATTTAATTTTGAATTTTTTTTTCAAGGCCAAGATTCTTCAGTAACAGGCTAAGGGAGAATTTCTTTTCTGTGGAACTTAATCTATAGCCATCTGCTGCTGGATCTCATTATGTTCTTCATGTAATTAGAGCAATTAGGATGAGGCTTGTGCCATATATTGGTCTAGGAAAGAGGGCTGAGCTATTTCTAGGCTTGTTTTAGAGACTGGAGATTAATGGCCTAATCTTTTAGGTAAAGTAAAGGAAACTAAGAAATATTTAAGCTGGGAAAAGGAGGACAGTTGTTTTTGCTTTTAGAAACCTTGCTTTCTTATCATAGTGGTAACTAGATATCTTGACAAATACATTTTAAATGAGCTTAACTCCAAAGGTGATAGATAAGAAAGATTGTGGAAGGAAAGAGAAGATGGGCTCTGGTGCAGGGACAAAGATGGAAACCTGGCCTCAAACTTTTAATACCACATAGGGTAGAGAAAAGGTGGGGGGGGGATTGAAAGTAAAGGCAAAATTAAGTGTCTGCAGCATTTCTTGGGGACTTAATCACATAAAAACGATGTTCAAAGAGAAGGGCAAGAAGATGAGGGTCTGTAACAGATGTGCTCAAGCTTGTGGGATTCTGAGGTGCCTGGTGGTGTCCCCCATGCTCCTGTGTGGCGTTCCACTCTCTGTGACAGGGCTTCCCAAGGGACTTGACAGTCTTCCCTCTCTGCCCACTGTTCTGATCTACGGCACTTGCCAGTACTTAGGAAAGGTGGTTCTCATTTGTGAATCCAGAGGCGTTCTTCCACGTGGTCTTCCTCAGATCATCTGCCTGTGGCTACCAAGTGTGCTTTACTTTTTCAGTTTTATTTCCGAGTGAGCAAGAGCAAGAGAGACAGGAGAGAGAGAGAGAGAATTGTCACGCCAGGGCCTCAGCCACTGCAATTGAACTCCAGATGTGTGCACCACCTAGTGCGCATGTGCGACTTTGTGCTTGTGTTGCCTTTGTGCGTCTGGCTTATGTGGGATCCGGAGAGAGATTGAACATGGGCCCTTAGGCTTCACAGGTAAGCGCCTTAACCACTCAGCCATCTCTCCAGCCCACCAAGTGCATTTTAAAGAAATACGATTCTATCCCTGTACCATTTTTATTCAGATGCTTTTATTGAAGGCTTGTATGTTTGCAGTGACAGACTTCTTACCCCGACATTTAAGATAACTTGTGAAGAGCCTGGCCCACTTCATCTTGTGTCGCTCTTCCACATGAACCCTGTTCCCAGCCAGTGTGGTGTCCTCCCTCTCTGTCACGGGCGCTTCCCTCACCCTCTTTCCTCACTTCTCTAAGCCTTCAAGGTCCAGCTCAGCACCCCACTATGCCAGTTGCATCCCGTCACTTATCGCCTCTTAGTTTTACTTAAGAGCCCTTCACTGCTCAGTATGTGCTTTTCGGTAGGTGGATGCCCAGTGGTCAGTGCCAGTGGCCGAAGCAAAGGCCCTCGGAAGTAGAAGCAATGTCAGAGTGCCTCCTCCACTGGGATTTCAAGTTGCTGTGGCACCAAGTCTTTGGGAGCGCAGACAGGCAGCTTCAAAAGCTGGCTGGGTCTTTATTTCATCATTCTGTTTAACCTTCTCTCAGAGCCCTGGTGCCGCCAATTTCAAGGCACCAAATTCCTCACTCAGGCACTTGACAAGAGAAAGCCATTTTCTCCAGTTCTGTGTGGAATTACCCTGGACGCACTGAATGCCTTTCACTGTTGGTTGTGTGCCCAGGCCTTATACACAGAACAGTTCATTCTGCGCTGTCCGTGCCCCTTTCTGTTTAGACCAGGCCTCGTTTATGTGTGCCAGGCCACTGCTGGGCTTGGCATATGCTAGTGGGCAGGAGAGGCCTGGCTTCTCTCTACGTATGACAAGCTCTGCTCCCTGCTGGGAGGGGCAAGTGCCTGGGTGAGAGCTGCTCAGCGAGGCAGAGCAAAGAGGACGTCACACTGGGAGGAGGAGGCTGGGAGTGAGCAGTCCGAACAGAAATGAAACGAGACACCATAATTAGAGTGACTGCGATCCCCGCTGTTAGTGGACGCAGCCAGGTGGAGGAGCGCTCCGGTGCGCCTGCCCGGGCTCTGCGTCTTTGCTTCAGGTCTCCCTGAGTCCCAGCAGCACCTACCAAGGTCCCCCACTCTTGACTCATTTATGGTGTGGACTTCATCTTGTCAAACACTGCTTTAAGGAGGTGCTAATTCTTCATTAAAAGCATTCATTGTTTTCAGTTTTCAGGGGCTATTGTATGCCTAATTTGCTTTTATGCACTGAGGCTCTGGACTACATATCTGAAAATGTTTCATTTATCCTTGAATTATGTGTCCCAGGCCTTAAGCTGGACTTGCTACAAATCTAGTCACAATGAACTAAGCTGCTCAACGGCTAGTAATTGAGCAGCATTTTCTTCTTTTTCTTCGAGCAGTGCTTTCTAATATTAAAAACACAAAGATTCCCTGTCTCTTTGACCCTGTGGGCAAGAAGACAATAAAGCGAGGTATACAACATTCCTAATAAGCATTTTAGGAAGTGATAAATCCACTGGAGACAGAAAAGGTACTAAGAGAGTGTTCTGGAAAAGCTCAAGTGAGATTGACTATAGTGTAATATTTTCAACTTGAATAAATGAGGCCTTGTATTGTGACAGATCTATAATGAGGACAGTGTGCCTCCCGTGTGCTTTTAGGTCACATGAGCATGAGGAACTCATGTTCAGACCCGGGCATTCAGAATCCACCACATCATTGGTTATTTTAGTTCTGGCCAACTGGGATCAGAGACAAGCATGGAGGGAACCCCCAAATCTGAAGCCTGGGTGAAAATTTACTGAGAAGAAGCCCTAGAGCAAAACACTGTCGAGTTCTTCCTTTCTGCTCTTGTAGCCCTGCTCTAGAGTTTGTCTCTGAGCACAGCAGCTTGATACGACTTGAGAAATCTCTTACTGAATCGATATGAATGTAACAGCTGGACTATGTTACCTTAAACATACCATTCTTTATCCACTAATAAGCTAGAACGTTCAGAGGTGAGGACAAGCAGGGGGTGGACAGGATGCGTTTCTTTTGCCACTAACTATACTTCTCTATCTCTGTATTTTTCATTTTTTTGTTTCAGTCACCAGGATCAAGTGCAAGCCACACAGTCTGGCATAGCCCTGAGTGCTTGCTGCTCTTTTCCTCCTGTGCACGCACAAACCTAAGATGCTTTTCTCTGGGTATTTGTTTTCCGTTACTGGACTTTCACTCCTTGAAGTTTGCTCATTCAATAAAAGCTGACCCAACAGATTTCTCCACGGAGAGCTGCCACTGTCTCCGAATGAAGCCACAGATGCAAGCTGTGTTCTGTGTCCTTGAGTCACTACGGGGCCTTCTGCCACCTTATGGTGACATTGGTTTTCACATGTGTCTCTTCAGCTTCCCATCTGGGCAGAGAGCTAACGGAGGTAGGCACATCTGTGGGTGTGGCACTCACTGGGACTTGGCTCTAGGCTTCGGAAGGGCGAGCCCCTGGCACTGCCACCTCACCACCACCAGCCTTGGCACTGCTTTTGCTGGAGATCTGTGGAAGTGGGTGCTAGGCAGACAAACCTAGTGCACCCCTGCATATTCCTGTGCCAAGAACACTTGAGATTTTTCTTTCCTGTGGTAGTTTCAGTGTATGCCCCCACAAACTCAAGTGTCTTATGAAAGCTGACTCTGCAGCTTCCAGCCCTAGCAGGCCACAGCGCAGGCATGCCACTGGGGCCAGATCTGAATAACAGCTAAAGGGGCGCAGAGAGGCACTGAGCTCGTGCAGGGGTCCTGTTAGCGACTTTCTGGTGTTTGCTGGCCGTTGGGTTGCTTATCTCTGCTTTGATGTATGGAATCAGCTTCTCCCACAATTGATGGAGCTTCCTTGGATCTGTGAGCTTGAGATCATAACCCCTTCCTCTCACACGCTGTGTCGGGTTGGATATTTGTCCCAGCCCCCTGGAACTATCTATAGCATTTACCAGAAAGGGCGTGAGTGCGGCCACAGGAGAGCCCGACGTGCAGAGGCTTGTGGCAGGGATGAGGAGGGACTTTGGGTGGAAGAGCTATGGATTTGCGCAGGATAAAAGTCTCAGCACCTCCACCCACCCTTCCCCGTCTCCATGACCTTATGCAGCATTTTGGAGTTCCCTGGGACTTGGCCGTGGCTCTTTGCGAAGGGATACCGGAAATGAGATCACCTTGACTTGACTGAGATTTTCGCTTGCCCATTCAGCAAAATGGGGGCCTCAAAACAAAAGTGAAGCCCAGTTTTACAAAACACCTCATACCCGAGTGTGTGCTCTGCCACAGAACCTGCCACAGCAGCTCTTGGCAGGGTGTGTGTGGGGGGAGGGGAGCAGCATTTTGAAGGACAGGCCTGGATGTAGCTTCGTTATAGTCTGGGTCCCTCCATTGCTTCTGTTCCCCAGCTCCAGCCTCTCACTAGGGCTGGTCTCCTCATCAGTCTCCTGTTGCCAGATGACTTTGGTGACAGCTCTGTATCACGCAGCTGCTCGTTTCTCCGAGAAAATGCCTGACAAAATCAGCTTAGGGGAGGAAGGGTTTATTCTACCTGACAGCTCCAGCTCCATCTTTTCAAATCTTTATTTATTTATTGGGGGTGGGGAGGAGGGAGGTGAGGCAGAGAGAGAACGGGCACATCACAGTCTCCAGCCTCTGCAAACAAACTCCAGACGCATGCCCCACCTTGTGTATCTGGCTTACGTGGGTCCTGGGGAATGGAACCTGGGTCCTTAGGCTTCGTAGGCAAGCGCCTTAAGTACCAAGCCTTCTCTCACACCCTCCAGTTTCATCTTGTCAGGGAAGAAATGGCAGCAGGACCTTGAAGCAGAACTGGTCACATTCAGCGCAGCGAGGGAGAAGGGAGTGACGAATGTCGCTGCGCGGCCGGCTCTCTCCCGTAGATAGAGACCAGGACTCCAGCAACAACCCGGATCAAGATAAGTCCGTACATGCTGGTACCTCACAGGTGATTCTAGGTCCTGTCAAGTGAATAGTCAGTAGAAACCATCGTGAGCTCATGGGTCCTCCAAAGGCTCATTTGTTCAAGACTTGGACCCCGGTGTGGTACTGTTAGGCGGTGGTACAACCTTTTAGGCAGTGGAGTTTAGTATGGAGTCTTCACATCATTGGAAGATGTGCTGTGAACAGGAGAGAGGCACTCGCAATCCTTTCTGGGTTTTTTGTTTTTAATTTTTTTTCTTCCTTGGCCATGAGGCAGTGAGCAGTTTTGCTCTGCCACACATTTCTGCCTGCAGTGCCTGCAGAGGCTCGAAGCAACAGTCACTGGATGAACCCTCCACAAGTGATGGCCTCAGGCCTTTGTTCCAGTGATGGAAAACTAACACCGTGTCTCACGTTCCATCTACCCTCTCTTTTGTTGGTTATACTTCTCTACCGCATACGCAGACACAAGCCATCCTCTTCCTCTCTTTTACCAGTCGAAATCCTACCCATTGTCAAGGTCAGTCCAGATTATGCTGCCTTTTTAAAACCTTCCCTTATCTTCAAACTCAGTAGTCTTGCTTTAAAAAAAAAGTATTTAAGGGCTGGGGTTTTGGCTTAGCGTTTAAGATGCTTGCCTGTAATGCCAAAGCACCCAGGTTTGATTTCCCTGGACCCATGTAAGCCAGATGCACAAGGTGGCACATGCGTCTACTGTTTGTTTGCAGTGGCTCCATTCTTGCAATTGCTTCTTCTCCAGTTAGATGACAAGCTTCTTAGG
This sequence comes from Jaculus jaculus, assembly GCF_020740685.1. Lineage (NCBI taxonomy): Eukaryota > Metazoa > Chordata > Mammalia > Rodentia > Dipodidae > Jaculus > Jaculus jaculus. Next base: position 162,998,613 of record NC_059105.1, read on the forward strand.
GGCCTGGCCTCTCTTAATTTTTCTTGAATTCTAACATGTAGCTCTCATAGCAGATACTGAAAAATTATTTGTCCATAGGGGAGAAACCATTGCTGTTTGTGATGTATGACTGTGTGAGGTGAATCTTACCATTATTTGCTTTACTTTTTATATGATTCTGCGTTTCACCCCCTCTCGCCGCTAATAGAAGCAGGCAGTGGGTGGCTGCGCTGTGCGCATCTCTAACAAAGCTGATTTGCTCTATTTTTAGAAAACTCGATGGTGTTAATTTTTCAACTGTCACTTAAATATAGGAAGCTAACTAAACTCTCTTTTTAATGCAATGGTATATGTTATAAGGAGAACTTCTGGAAGCCGGGCATCACAAGCTCACATCGTTCGTCAATACTTCCCCACTGTCTGAAGGGAGAAAGCAGTTATTTCTGACTGCCATGTAATTTCTCTCGATTGTGAAAAGTTTTCTAATATTAGGGTAGCTTTCTGACACATGAGTTCCTTTTGTTCTAGATCCTCAGTGTTTCTCTATGTGCCGGAAAGAACACTGCTCTCCTCCCTCGTCGGCTTTATTTTCTGTTCGGTGGTAGGAGGGTTTCTGCAGAAGGGTGGTTCTATGTCAGCTTTGAGAGAGGCAAGGTCCTCTTTCCCCACATTGCTTCTCTGGCTCATATCATTCCCTGGGGCCCAAAGCAGTAGGAGACAGGGAAGGAAGGAAGCGAAACCCGAGCGGTTTCAAGCACACAGGAATCTTTTTCTGTTCTCCCTTACTTCACCCCCCCCCACCTCCAGTCGTGAGCTGGTTTTCCCCCTGCCCAGAGAGCAACACAAAACCTATTTTGTAGAAAAGTAGGCCACGAGCCCTTCTTTAGGATGACCTGTGAGATTCTTTTTTTTTTTTTTTTTTGCCATTAGTTCATAATACATTTATTTTTATTTTTATTTTTATTTTTATTTATTTATTTATTTGAGAGCGTCAGACACAGAGAGAAAGACAGATAGAGGGAGAGAGAGAGAATGGGCGCGCCAGGGCTTCCAGCCTCTGCAAACGAACTCCAGACGCGTGCGCCCCCTTGTGCATCTGGCTAACGTGGGACCTGGGGAGTCGAGCCTCGAACCGGGGTCCTTAGGCTTCACAGGCAAGCGCTTAACCGCTAAGCCATCTCTCCAGCCCTTCATAATACATTTTTAAAGTCACAAATAGCCCTTTACAAGTAGTTTGCATTTTATAATGTTTTGCTTATAAGTCAACCTTAATAAAATCGATCAGTAAAAACAAAAATCAGTCTGTCTGTAGCCAGAAATTAGCCAGTATACAGTAAGGGTATTGGAGTGTGTCCTCGAGGTGAGAGTAAAGAGAATCTACAGTAACCTTGGAGGGATCTCTGGCTTCCTCGGTGGTACTGCTTGCCAACGCATTGTAAACAGACAGCAGACACATTTCTACAGAGGAAAGCACCTCAAATCGATTTATTCACTTGCTTGCATACTCACCTATTTCTTTGAAACATTTCTGAGAAGCAAAGCACAGGGTATTTTGAGAAATGGCTGGGAGGGAGGGGTGTTTGTGAGAAGGATTCTTTAAGAAGTGATATCTGATCTGAGACTTGAAAAGCAAATACGGAGTAGAGAACAAGAGTGACAAAGAAATGGTTACCTGAAGTTAGACAGTGTGGCTCAGAGACTGTGTGTGTGTGTGTGTGTGTGTGTGTGTGTGTTTGTGGGGGTGGGGGGATTGAGGGCAGAACATTAGCATTCTTGTATGTTTTAAGAACTTTTTATAAGTTGGTTCAATGAAAATCTAACATATGGTTAACTTAGAGCTCTCCCTCAAAATCCCCGATCAACTCCGACTGATGTTCCCTGGGGGTCCACAGCAGATGGGAGGCCTTGCCCGTCTCCTTCCCATTCCCGTCCGTGGCGCATTTTCTGGAACAGTCACAGAAGCTAGCAGGAGCAGCTGTCTGCTCTCGATGTGGTGCTATGTTACCAACTCCCGTGTGGGCAGAGCCCTGGGTGTCCCAGAGACGGCCTAGGAATAGAATTTAGACAAAGTGGGGGCCTGGAGGGACGGGAAACTTGCTCGAGCCTTCAGTTTGTGAGGATGAAGTGGGCATGCAGATTAGGAAAAGAGAAAAGCGCTCCACATGGCTGGCTGTAAGTGTCAATCTGACTCTTGTGAATGTGATCTCACTCCTTTTTATTTGAGCATATAGTCCTCAGCTTGGGGCTTACCAGTGGCAAGGCTCGTTTCTGACCCTTTCTTTATCCGTTCTCTCTCTACCTCTGCCTTGTGCCCACTGTCGCTGAGTGTGTATAACTGTGGAATGCTATAATTTGTTCACCAGTATGACTCATCAAACTCTCCTGAGTTATTTTCTAATTATCTGCTGCTTTGTTTAACAATCTATAGAACAAATATGCAAACCTAGAGTGTGATGACGCTCCAAGACCACTTTTCCCATGGTAAATTCATGTCTGGAACGCTGCAGAGCAGTCGAGGAGGATGTAAGTGGAAGAACTCCAGAGGCAGAGCAGATCCTATGAAGATGGGAGGTGGGTTTTGTCATGATTTTAGAAACTATGTGAAGGTTAACTAATTGGCCTGTCAAGGATCTTTCTGGCTTCCGTATTCCAAGAGTTTAAAAAGTGTTACCTAGGGCTGGAGAGATGGCTTAGCGGTTAAGTGCTTGCCTGTGAAGCCTAAGGACCCCGGTTCGAGGCTCGGTTCCCCAGGTCCCACGTTAGCCAGATGCACAAGGGGGCGCACGCGTCTGGAGTTCGTTTGCAGAGGCTGGAAGCTCTGGCGCGCCCATTCTCTCTCTCTCTCTCTATCTGTCGTTCTCTCTGTGTCTGTCGCTCTCAAATAAATAAATAAATAAAAATTAAAAAAAAAAAAGTGTTACCTAGTCAGAGGTTGTTGAGGCCAAAAGGCTTCTCCACATGATTGGAGCTCATGGGACGGCTTGTTTGCCAAGCCTGGAAGAGGCCTGTTGTCTGACTGTCATCAGTTAATTAAAATCAATATCAATTAGGGGATATTAATTAAAATTGTAGTCTCCCTAAGGACAAAATATTGATTCTCTTCCTGTATGTATCAAAACATTGATGCTCTCTTTCTATATATAAGTACATAGAAATATAAGGATTATTCCCTGCCAAAAGGAAGCCAAAAACTGAATTTTTTAGAGGTGTCTTAATAATAGTAACCTTGTGTTTTTAGGTTGCATGAGTCCTTTTCAGGACCTCACACTAGACACAACTCTCCCTTTTATTCTTTTTTTTTTTTTTTTTGCACAGTTTATGTTGCCTACCCTTCATCTCTGAGGGTCCTAGCTAATTATATACATACACACACATATATATATATAATTCTTCCCAGACCTGTAACTTAAAAACTGTCAGAAGAATGAAGGAAATTCATGATCAAAATGAATTACTGGAAAATTTTTTTTTAAAGGATTTGTGGTGGGTTCCTTCAGATTATTTCCTAGTTATAGAGTGATTTTTGCATCCTGGTTAGGTTAGGGAATCATAACTTCATATTTTCAGAGACAATCCACCGAAGGGCAGAGGGTCAGACTGAAGAGTATGGAGAGCAGTGTTCTTTATTGATCTTGGGGGTGTGTATGTGTGTGCACACGCATGTGCGCACATGTTCACATGTGTGAGTGCGGGCACGTGCCATGGTATACACGTGAGGTCAGGACAATTTCAGGTGTCTGTCCTTGTCTTCACTTTGCTCAAGACTGCTCTCGTTCACTGTCGCATTTGCCGGGTTTGCTGACCCACGAGCTCCAGAGGGACTCTCCCGCCTCTGCCTCCCTCCTCGCTGCAGGCACACGGGGACTACAGACACGCGCGCTGTCGGGCCCGCCTTCAGGTGGCTCCGGGTATCTGAGCTCAGCTACTGGTGCTCACAGAACAGTCTACCCATGAGTCGTCTTCCCAGTTCCTGGTCTTCAAGTTTTCGTGTGTGTAAGGAATACCTGGGGAGCTTGTTAAAGAGACATAGTCTTGAGTTTTGCCTCCTTAGATTCTACTTGAGTCATCACTTTACGTATTTAAACAGGTACCTCAGATAATGCTGATGCATTTGGCCAAGGGAAAACCTTCCATAGGTCAGCAAGCCCAGGGATTCCCACCATGGGTCGTCCGGCAGAGGAGCTATGGCTCCTAACGCTACAGTTACCACTGTGAGCTGGGTTGCTTTTTAAACTTTTTTTTCAAAGACCTTGTTGTTGTCCTGTTGGCTTCATAGTCAATTGGCTTAAATGTACTAGACAATTTTATAACTTTTAATGCCTTGATTCCCCTTTCCCTTAGCATTCTTCTCTTCTTCTTGCTCTTATCTCCTTTGATTCATTCTCCTCCCTCTCTTTTCTCCAGGCCTCCTTCCTCTGGGTTGAGCAGGTACGCTCTTTTAGCTCTGGTGCTCACATTTGAATACAATTTCATAGCCTCAGTGGCCCATCTGCTTGATTGTGACGTCTACACCTTGTTCTTTACTTGTATTTCTACCCACTTTCTAGGAGCCTTAATGGGTCTGTATATTGAACCTTCATATTCCGTGTCTGAAATGAAACTCAAGGTCATTTTTTCCTGGTTAGTGCCTGGATGGGAGTCCTATTCCTTTAGTATCTACTTTATTCCAATTCCCCTCAAGCCAGGAATTTTGAGTCCTACTGAAAAATAATTTTCTTCTATGATTTTTGGAATTTGTTTTTCTTATTTAGTTTTAACCTATTATTTGGTGAATTTATTAATTTTGTGAGTTTTTGATACTTTCAGTGTTTCTGGTAAATACCCTTTATCGTGTTTTGAGAACACAGCTTCTTTCTGGGTAAGCTTTGAGAGGAAACGTGAAAAAGACTGGGAAATAACTTCTGCCTGGTGTTGGTAGAGAGCTATTTGTGTGGTTTCCATGAGCAAAGCCAGCTGTCTGGGACCACAGGGCCCAGAATGAAAGCCACACTCCTCTGCAGAATGGTCCCAGGGAAGTCACGGCTCAGCAGAAACCAGTCCATTGAAGAGTGCTCCTTTTTTTTTTTTTTAAATTATTTATTTATTTATTTGAGAGCGACAGACACAGAGAGAAAGACAGAGGGAGAGAGAGAGAGAATGGGCGCGCCAGGGCTTCCAGCCTCTGCAAACGAACTCCAGATGTGTGCGCCCCCTTGTGCATCTGGCTAACGTGGGACCTGGGGAACCGAGCCTCGAACCGGGGTCCTTAGGCTTCACAGGCAAGCACTTAACCGCTAAGCCATCTCTCCAGCCCAAGAGTGCTCCTTTTGTAGTTGACAGTAGCAATGATGCCTAGGGCCATCAGCTGGGGCAAGACCCTCATCTTCCCCCACCAGAAAGCTCTGCTTTGCATAAGCAGTGATATACATATTTCTTTGCATATATTGGCATGTTTGAAGTTTTTCTGTGGATAAATTTCTTAAGTGGAAGGCCTTAGACAAGTAACAGGATGTGTTTTTTTTTTTTGCACATGTGTGTGTGTATGTGTGGTCGCGTGCATACTGCATGTGCGCATGTCCAAAGGTCGGTGTCACATGTCTTTCCTGGCACTTGCCACGTTGTTCTGTGAGACGGGGTTTCTCACTGAGCCTGCAGCTCACTGCTTTGGCAAGTCTAGGTAGGCAGCAGTCCGGGTCCTCCCGGTGCCTTCGCCCCGGTGCTGGGGATTGGAGGTGCGCACGGTGCCAGGTGCAGACGGACTGTCACGTGACTGCTGGAGATCAAACTCAGGTTCTCATGCTGGGGCAGAATCATTTTACCCACTGAGCCACCTCCTGAGGCCCAGTGGGGACATTTTTAATGTTCTAGACATTAGTTTTAATTTCATTGATGCTTTAGGAGCCTTGACTGAAGATTGAGTAATTTTTATCAGAGTTTAACCTTTATATTCTACATTTACTTATTATGCAACATTATATATTATTAGTATTTATTTATTTATTATATAATAGTAGCAATAATAATTTAATAATTTTAATAATTTAGAGGTATAGATGTAGCTCAGTGGTAGAAACTTACTTTGTGGAGCATGCTTGAGGCCCTGGAATCCATCCATCCCTGGCATTACAAAAACAAATAAAACAACAAAAAAGTGAAAAATAAAAATCTCTTTACTGAAAGACTGTCAAGAGAATAAGAAGGAAGCCACAGGCAGAGAGAAAATACTTGCAAAAAGCACATCTGTTCAAGGACTGTTACCCAAGATAGTCAAAGAACTTAAAAAATTCAATAATAAGCTATCACCTGATTTAAAATTGGCCAAAGACCTTAACAGACACCTGAATTAAGAACATTTACAAACCACAAATGTATATATGAAAATAGGCTCCTATCTTACATGTGAAATGCAAATAAAAAGACAGTGAGATATTGCTGTATGGTTCTTAGATTGTCTAGTATCTGGAACCCTGATCACACCAACCACAACAGCAAATGATGACACAGGAACGGACCTCACTGACTCCTGTCCATCACTAGCAGGAATACAGAATGGCACAACCACCTTGAAGGATAGTTTAACAGTTTATTACAAGCTGAGTTACCTTCACTGTAAGATCTAACACTTGTAGAGTTCTTGGAATTTTTTCAAAGGTATTACAAACATGTCCCCACAAAGATGTGCACACATGTTCATCAATTCTTTGTTCATAACTGCCACAACTTGAAAGCAAGCCCTATGGTCTTCAGTAGGCAAATGGATAAGTAAGTGCAGTGCTACCAGGAAATCCAATATTACTTAGTACTAAAGAGAAATGATCCATCAAACAAAAGCATCATTGAGAAAATTTAAATCCATACTGCTTAGAGGAGGAAGCTAGTCTGAACAGGTTGGATGCTGTATGATTCTACCTCTGGCATTCTGAAAAGGCAAGACTTTGGAGCTAGGGTTGGGGATGTGGCTCAGTGGTGGAGCACTGGCCTCACAGGCGTGACACCCTGGGTTTGATCTCCACAACAGTAAATCAAACTATAGGGCCAATGAAAAGACCCCAGGGATTAGGAGTTTGAGGGAGGGACATGTTAATAGGCAGCACACAGGATTTTAGAGCAGTGACAATGTTCTGTAGTTCCAGTGTATTCCCCAGATTTATGTTCAAACATAAATTCAAAGGTAGGCAGTTTGGGAGTCTTGAGGGTTCTCATGAATGGATTGGTGCCTTATAAACAGGTGAAGGGGTCTCATTTTGGCTATTTTGACCTTCTCTACCTTTTGTTGCATGAGAGTCCAGTGCCCATGGTGCTGTCTTGGAAACAGAGGCTTGAACCCTCACCAAACATTGATCCTGCTGGCAACTTGATCTTGGACCTTTCAAGAACTGTAAGGGAAGAAATTTCTATTCATTATACATTATGCAGGCTTGGGAACACTTTTTTGTTGTTGTTGTTTTGGTAGTACAAATGGACTGAGACAGGTAACTGTAGTGATGGATACATGGCATTAATAATTTGTCTAAAGCCCACAAAATGTATAATAATAGGTGAAAATCTTACTGCAAACTGTGGACTTTGAGTAATGATATGTCAATGTAGGTCCAGCATGAAAAGAGTAATGATATGTCAATGTAGGTCCAGCATGAAAAACAATGTATGACTGGAGTAGGTGTGTTGACAGTGAAAAAGTTTATTCATGTGTGGGGCAGTCAGTATTTGTGAATTCCCAGTGCTTTAAACCTAACACTGTTCTTTTTAAAATATTATTATTTTGGACTTTACAATATGAACATGTTACATATTGGTCATATTCCCATTGGGTTTTATACTCTTATAGCTCCTTTCCCCTCCCCTAATTCCACTGAGGGTCCTCCTCAGTGGTGTTGCTGGTTTTCATGTGGGGCCATGAATGTACCAGTCAGTCTCAGTAGTGGGAGACAATTCCTCAGGATACAACTTCCCATCATGTAGCTCTTAGAATTTTTCTGCCCCTTCTTCTGCAATGTTCCCTGAGCCCTGGCAGGCACATTATAAGTTTCCTTTAGTGTTGAGCTTCTCTGTGTCTCCTGAATTTCGGTTTTGATGGATTTTGAGTCTCTTTGGTGTGTACCACCATCTCCCCAAAGGAAGTTGTCAGGTTAGCAGTGAGAGCAGCACTCATGTTTTAATCACCACTTCCTCTGTGGTGTTTCCTTGGCCCTGGCAGAAGTGATAGAGATGACTTGTCTCATGTAGGCAGTGGACTATTTTTTCCTGTTGATGGGTACTGGTTCTCCCTGGTATTCACTGCCATTTGTAAAAAGCCAATTCTCCAATCAAGAATGAGAATAGCATGGATCAAAGGGAATAAACATAGTACTTTCAAAGACTTTTTGATGGACATACCTTCTCTTCTTAGCCAAGGAGTAGTGGAAACTTCTCTCTAGAGTCTGTGAACTTCTTATCTCCACAATTCTGACATAGTTTTAAATGCCAGGTATGAATTACCTCCCACTGAGTGGGCCTCATACCCAGTCAGAAAGCTGGAAAAAATCAATATTCAAAATATTTTGTAATAAGGAATCTGACAAATTTTGTAGGAGTACCCAAGTAAAGTGTGTGTGTGTGTGTATACATACACACACACACACATAAAGGATAATCACAAAATATTAAATACAATGGTTAACTGGGGAGTACATTATCTATAGTAATTTAACTTAGATTAAAAAGCAAAAGTACCATGGATCACAAAATGGCATCCAAGTTTGGCCCATGAACCACTATTTCTCATCTGTGACATAGGGGATAGATGACTGGTAAAGAGTTTAGCTTTATAAAATGACTTAAATGTCTTAAGCTGTTCTATGTAGTATGACAGCCACTAGCTGCATATGGATATTTAAATTAAAATTAATTTAACTATGGCTGTCAATGATAGCGTGGATATTAGAACACTGCCAGTTTTAGAGAAAATTTTGTTGGATAGAGCTAACCCAATGGCTTATAGAATTTTTTTTTTTTTTTTTTTTTTTTTTTTTGGTAACTGCCTTCTGTTACTTGGTGAGAAATAGTCAAGACAGGGCCAGCAGACTAGTATTACATGGTAGTGTGGGACTGATGTTGCAATATGACCTGCAAATTCACTCCCTAGTAGAAATGTGTAATTTCGGCCCAATTTGAAAAAAGATTGCATGGTGAAAAGTGATTATTCTTCAAGAACATCAAAGCTCTTTTATTTAGTGCCTTTCCAGGCTGAGAGAGACTAATGAATTGGGGTATCTATGAAGTGGTGGTTTGATTGAGGTGTCCCCCATAAACTTAGGTGTTCTGAATCCTAGGTTTCCAGCTGATGGAGGTTTGGGAATGAATACCTCCAGGAGGCACAGTATTGATGGAGGAGGGCTTATGGGTGTTATAGCCAGTGTCCCCTTGCCAGTGTTTGGCACACTCTTATGTTGCTATTGTCCACCTTATGTTGGTGAGTAGGTGATGTCTGTCCTCTGCTCATGCCATTGTTTTCCTCTGCTATCATGAAGCTTCCCCTTGAGTCTGTAAGCCAAAATAAACCATTTTTTTTTTACCCCAAATCTGCTCTTGGTCAGGTGTTTTTTTTGCCAGTAATGTAAACCTTACTGCACCATGTGAATTTGCACATTTGTATATTTTTAACTAAGAAAAAATGTATCAGAGAGAAACATAAGCCTCCAGTATTCTCTATAGTCAACAAAATGCATATTGCCTGAAGAGCTTTTCTGTTATGTATATGTGTGTGCACATGTGTATGAGTGTGCACATCTGTGTAGGCATGTGGAAAGCAGAAGGCAACCCTAGGTATCATCTTGGGAAAGCCATCCACCTTTGTTGAGACCAGTCTCATTGCCTGGAGCTCACTAATGAGGCTACACTGGTTGACCAGTGAGCCGCAGAGGTCTTCCTGTCTCCATCTCCCCACCACAGGTTTGTAGGCATGTAGTGCCACATCCAGCAGTGTTTTTCTTTTTTCTTTATTTTAAATTTACTTATTAGAGATAGATAGAGGGAGGCAGGGGTGGAAGGATGGAAAGAGAGAAAGAGAGAGAATAAGAATATGAGCACATCAGGGCCTCCAGCCACTGCAAACAAACTCCAGACACATGCGCCACCATGTGCATCTGGCTTACATGGGACCTGGAGAATCAAACCTGGGTCCTTAGGTTTCGTAGGCAAGTGCCTTATCTGCTTAACTATCTCTCCAGCCCACATCCAACATTTTTATGTAGTTTCTGGGGATCACACTCAGTCCTCATGTTTGCAAGGCATGAAATTTACCCACTGAGCTATCTCCTCATCTCTGCCTTTGGAAGCTTTTGTAATGTCATAGTGATATATGTATCTTATATGATGATCAATAGATTGCTATCACTACATTATTGTGTTATAATTGGAAATAACCCTCATTAATCACTTAATGGTGGGCTAAGGAGGTTTTAGTATGTTCAGACCTAACTGGAGGAAGTAGGAGTCGGTGATGGATGACCTGGCAGATTAGATCCTTTGTGGCTTGTGGTGGTTTGGATGTGAATGTATGTCCTCCATGGACTCAGGGATTTTGATCAAGGTTAAACTTTCTGATTAATTCTCCAGCAGCCTGCTGGAGGGAGTGTGTTACTAGGGACAGATGTGATTCCAGTCCACAGGTGTGGCAAGAGAAGTTTGAACTCTGGCTATTCAAGTTTATGGTGCTGGCTGTTGGTAATTTTTCTCTGCTTGGATCTGTGAAGGTGAGCAACCTTCTTTTGCCATTAGGGGAACTTCCCCTGGATCTGTAAGCTTGAAATAAATCCCTCCTCCCATAAACTGTGTCTGGTTTGAGGATGTTCATCCCAGCAATGTGGAGCTGACTGCAACAGGGCTTTTCAAGTTAGTGGCTAGATACAGTTTTATCTCTGGTGCCTTTCATGACATAGCCATGTGTTACTCCCAATGCACGCAGTACAGAATGTGCTGTAGAAGGAACCAGTAACATCAAGAAGATTAAATATTAAATGGAGAAGGATGTATTTTACCTGAAAAATGTATTTCTTTTAAAATTTTTATTTAATTTACTATTTATTTGAGAGAGACAGAATTTGACAAAGAGAGGGGTTGGGAAGTATGGGCACACAAGTGGCTTCCTGCCAATGCAAATGCACTCCAGGCCCATGCACCCCTTTTTGCAACTGGTTTTACATGGGAACTGGGGAACCAAACCCAGGTCATGAGACTTGGCAAGCAAGTACCTTGAACTGCTGAGCCACCTCTCCAGCCCCTATTCTTGACTCAATACATATGGGGTGATGGTCACTGGACTTTCGTATTACTCATTGTCCCTTCTCCTCTTCCACTGAACCTGCTTTATTTAGGTTATGGGCTAGCAGGTGAAGGCCAGCGTTCCTTGGTGAATTAATTTTAGGTACTATTTGTCCATTAGAGTGAGTGCAGCCCTTCTCTCAGAGGTGAGGCATCTTAACTTACCTGGGACTGCCCTTTGCTCAGTCCTCTTCTTGGGACTGTGTGTCTCAGTCTCAGTGGAAAGAGAATGAACATCTTGAATCTTGAATTTTCATCTTGGCCTTTGACAAATCTCTTGCATTGCTTTACGCAAGCCACATAATCACTGTGTCTTATTTTCTCAAGGCATAAAATGAACATTACGATACCAGTGGCAGCTAAACTCATGAGAATGTTGAAGATAATTTATGAATGAGTGAAACTCCCTACAGCCCTTAGGAGGGAGGATACAGATTAGGCTCAGATTTCATCGTCAGCATTTCAGTTAGACAGGCTTCGCTGGAAAAGCCTGGAAACTACGGTAGAGTCTGATTAGGTTTCAGGAGACTCTTTCTTACTCTTGAACGGAGTTCGTGTGTAGTGCTGTGTCTGTGTGCGCTCATTTCATTTCTTTGCAGTGGGCCGGCTGGCTGGCGCGGGGCCTCCTTAAGCTCCTGCAGACTCTCAGACAGAGTGCAGTGTTTTCCCAGCTGGCCAAGGCCACGCTGTGGAAGCTTCTGAATAGTAGAAACAGGAGCTTTTGACTTTGTTCTCCAGTTGTACGGTGCCAAAATCCGTCTTCTCCTCCTGGTGTGGTTGGCACACGTAGTTCTGCTGACACGGACAGTTTTCATTGTCTCATATGACCCAGGTCCCAGCTTACTGGATCAGAAACAAAAGGGTAGCCTCTTTCCTACCAGAGTAACTCTTACGTGGTTTCCTAGGGCATCTTTGCTTTTTTTAATATTGCTTAAAATTTGCAGCATTTTTAAATATAGCTTTTGGTTTTTAAGGGTCATATTGCTTCCTCTCAAGAAACCAGAGAGGAGTTCTCTGAGCATAATCAAAATAAGAGGTCTGTACTGTGGTACTGCACGGATCCTTGGCAGCTACCAGCCGTCCCAGACCAGTGGCTCAGCCTCCTCCTCCTCCCTCAGCCCGAGTTTCTCGCACCTGTCACATGGCTTGGCAGTATCACCATCCTGTCAGCTTCCATTTCATGCAGGTTGTGTTTCCAGGCTCTTTGTACCGTTCTCATGAACGCCTCTCACAGGATTCTCAGGACTCCTCGCACATGGGCAGTAATGGGCCACCCGTTGGACATTCTCACATGTAGGTGCTCCCTATGGCATCGTTTCAAGATCCACAGAATCTTATGCTCCTACACACACGTGTTCACACACAGACCTGCACACACTGTGGAATGTTTAGATATGACAAATGCATTAGGCCACATAGTTGTCATTTTTGCGGTAGGAACTCTTAATCGTCACCCTCTGAATTTGTTACTTGTCTGCTTTTCACGAGGTAGGGTTTTGCTCTAGCCCAGGCTGACCTGGAACTCGGTCTGTAGCCCAGCCTGGCCTTAAACTCATGGCAGTTTCCCTACCTCAGCCTCCTCAGTCCCAGAATAAAGGCATGGGCCACCACACCTGGCTTTTCAGGACTGACTTTTATGTGCATTATGGGGATCAGAACTCAGGACCTGTATTGCATAATAAGCATTTCACCCACTGAGTAATCTCCCCATAATCTTTTAAGTTCTTTTTTAAAATAATTTTTTATTTTTATTTATTTATTTTCAAGCAGAGAGTGAATGAGATAGAGACAGACACAGAGAGAATGGGTGTGCCAGGGCCTGTAGCCACTGCAAACAAACTCCAGACTCATGAACCCCCTTGTACATCTGGCTTATGTGGGTCCTGGTAGAATCAAACCTGGGTTCTTTGGCTTCACAGGCAAACACCTTACCGCTAAGCGCTCTTTCAGGCACTCTTTTTTAAAATCTTCAAGTTGTTAATGGTAACTTTGGAGGGAGAAGATGATGGTAATCTGAGTTTTAGCACAAATGACATCTGATTTGCCCAAGACTTTGTGTTGCAAAAAAGAGAAGATCTGGGGCTGGAGCGATGGCTTACCGGTTAAGCGCTTGCCTGTGAAGCCTAAGAACCTGGGTTCGAGGCTCCATTCTCCAGGACCTACGTTAGCCAGATGCACAAGGGGGTGCACACATCTGGAGTTCTTTTGCAGTGGCTGGAAGCCCTGGCACGCCCATTCTCTCTCTCTCTCTCTGCCTCTTTATGTCTCTGTCACTCTCAAGTAAATAAATAAAAATGAGTAAAAAAAAAAAAAAGAGATCTCATTTAATTATTTGATAACATTCCATACATTTTTCACTAGCAAAGCACTTTTATACTTTGCATTGTTCACACACACACACATTCACACGGGGACTTGCTGCTTCTTAGGATTTGGATATGTTTAGACACCATGTTTTAGAAAACAATTGTCTAGGGCTGGAAAGATGACTTAGAAGTTAAGGCACTTGTCTGTGAAGCCTAAGGACCCAGGTTCTGTTTCCCAGATCCCATGTAAGTCAGATGCAGAAGGTAGCACATATGTCTAGAGTTCATTTGCAGCAGCGGAAGGCCCTGGCATGCCCATTTTCTCTCTATACATGCCTCTCTCCTCTCTCTAATGCATAAAATATTAAAAAAAGAAAAAGAATTATCTGCCTCAGCATTGCTCAGGAGCTTAAAAGCCCAATGGGAGGTGTGACAGCTCATACCACCAACAGGATATTCAACATATGAACACACACATACACACACACACACACATACACACACACACACGCGCGCGCGCACTGTTAAGGTATTTTTTAAAATGTTTTTTATTTTTGGGCTGGAGAGATGGCTTAGCGGTTAAGCGCTTGCCTGTGAAGCCTAAGGACCCCGGTTCGAGGCTCGGTTCCCCAGGTCCCACGTTAGCCAGATGCACAAGGGGGCGCACGCGTCTGGAGTTCGTTTGCAGAGGCTGGAAGCCCTGGCGCGCCCATTCTCTATCTCTCCCTCTATCTGTCTTTCTCTCTGTGTCTGTCTCTCTCAAATAAATAAATAAATATTTAAAAAAAATGTTTTTTATTTTTATTTATTTATTTATTTGACAGAGAAAGAGAGAGAGGAGAGAATGGGTACACCCAGGGCCTCTAGCCACTGCAAATGAACTCCAGATGCATGCGCCCCTTGTGCATCTGGCTCACATGGGTCCTGGGGAATTAAACACGGGTCCTTTGGCTTTGCAGGCAAGCACCATCCTTCCAGCCCCTGTTAAGCTATTTTTGAACTGGTGGTTCTATAGATAGTTGGTTACAGTGTGCCTGTCAGCAACAGAATGAATAGACATGTCGTATGTTCCCCAGGAGAATAGTCACAGCATTAGAAATAAAGTGAACTTCAGCTGTGTTCAGTAATCTGTTAAATCTTACCATCAAAAACTTGGACAGAAGCCTCCATCACACCATAAAGGATCCAGCATGACTTGGTCACGTTCAAGCACAGTAGACAACATGTGTGGTTTTAGAGGCCAGCATAGTAGTTGCCTTGGCTAGGGAGTGGGAGTGACTAGAAGGGGCTTGTGAGAGTGTGGTAATGCCATGATGTGTGTTGGTTACACAGTGTGCTCCTCATGGAAAGCTGTGGAAGCATATACTTGAGGTATGCGTATTTTTCACTATGGATGTTATACTTTAAAAGTTTTAAGTTAAAAAAAGAAACTGTAGTTTGTAATATATTCCCTTACTCGGTTAGGCTTACTAATGTAACAGTTTAAAAAGAGTATTTATTCTTTAATTTTGCATCCTAACTGTAATGACTTAAATTTTCACTTGCTTTATCCTGTAATTTTCTAGTAAATCGTTCAGATGTATAAAGTTATCTTTAAACACTACTCTAGCCGCATCCAAAATATTTCAGGGTTCTGGAAAAACACTCATGGCAGTCAATGACACAGCCAAGGGCTTAATTCAGAGTTGACCAAATAAGGCAGAAACTGACATAGAGAAGCCCCCAAGCCTGATGATGCTGATTTCAGGCCTTTTGGGAAAAGAAAATTTAACATGTAAACTGGGTAAAAAGGCTCTTCATGACATGTTTGTAGCAATTACCAAACCAAACAAAATTAGGTCTAAAATAGCATATAAAAGCGTACTTTAATATATGGAAAGAAAATAAATTGAATCAGAGGCATGCACTTTGGCCCAATTGAAAATTCAAAATTTACTAAAATAATTTGTATAATGAAAAGATAAAAGACACTGATCAACTTCTGCTAGTCAATGACACGGGCTTTGAACTAGCTTTACTGTGTCCTAGGTGGGCCTTCACAGCTTAATTGATGCTGATGCTCAAGTTGCAGAGCCTGACACATTTTTAAAAGGTAGCCCTCTACATAAAAATTATATGAATTTTAATAAGGTATAAACTAAATTAGAAGGAACCTAACCAAATATAAAATAGAGAGCAAATGAATGTTTCACGTAAACTATTAGAACTTATACTTTGCTTAATTCTTATGGTCATACCCCAAAATACTCATAGTCCCTACTCAGCATGGATGCTTCAACCAGTGAGCAAGGAACTAAAATTAAAGTGCATCTTTGCAATCTATAATCATCTTAGCCGAATGAGATTCTCTTTACTTGCTTTCACTGCTGATGAAGTGAGTATGTGGCCCAGTGTCAGAGGCATAAATAATTATTCAGAGAAGAGATGATACCTAAATAGCCCTTTGTACCTTTTCTCAAGTTTGACAGAATGAATGGGCTTCACAGTGGATTATCATAATATTTTGTTTGTTTGCTTGCTTGATTGGTTGTTTGAAGTCTCATGTAGCCCAGGATGGTCTCAACTCCTAATCCTCCTTGCCTCCAGCTCCTAAGTGCTGGGGTTACAAATTTTTGCTACCACGATCAGCTTGATTACTATAATTTCAATACTGTGAACCTCTTTTAAGATCCATGTTCTGAATATTAATGAAATTACTGATTGCATCTAATATTAGCTGTTGGATGGGACTTTTTAGATATAGCGTTGACAGCCTTAGCTGCTTCCCTTTTTGTTAAGGACACAGAATACTTATACCCAGCTCACTAGGGCTGTCTTAGTAGCTCAACTCTCACACAGACCACGTCTCTGTGGTGCGGTGTTAACCACACCTAGCTTTCTCCAGAAGCACAGGCAGGCATCATGTTGATGTTGTCCTCAAGGGAGATGCATGTGACACATATATCTAGGATATTCTAATAAAAAGGAGCTGACAGACAGGTCAGACCTCACACGTGAGATTGGGTCTTGCTTGCTCTCTTTGCTAGACCATGAAATTTTTTGTTGAGCTGAGAGCCACTGCATCTCTGATGCAACCAAGACACACCTTGCTGCCCTTTAAGCACCTTCCCATGTTAAAACAGACTTAACATCTTTCAGACCACTCTGACTTTTGGATGCTCTTTTTTCTGTCTTTCGTTCTCTTTCTTTTCTCCTTTCCTGGCCTCTCCTCTCTATCATAATGAATTTTACATAAGCCTGTTTATACCGTTAATTGCAAACCAGCCTATCTTGGATGGGACCTTTTTAGCATTTGTGCAAATGATGCATGATTGATACATGCTAAACTTCACTCATTTTGGTGTGCAGATCTTCTAGTTTGGCAAACAAATAGTTGTGTAACAACCACAGTCAAGTTACAGAAGAGATCTACCATCTAGAGGTTTCCTTGAGTTGGCCCCTGGTCTCACTGATCCTCTTAACATTCCTCTAATCTACATTTCGAAGACTGTCTGCCTTTTAAGATCTCCTTATCTCTGGGGTTAGCAGTCTGGCCATGGTGTGCTCGGTTGTTATCTTCTTCATGCTTCTTCTGCTGGGTTCTGTTTAACTCCTTTGGCCTATGGAGTATTTTTTATCGTATCTCTTCACGTCGTCGTTTCTTAATTGTCATTCTGGGGCTGCAGTTACACATATTTCTACTGCTCAGTGTCCTACAGGCCAGCAAGGCCCTGGTACTCTCCCTTACAGTTTCTTTTTCTTTTCTTTACTAGATATGCACATATTCATTGTGTATCCAGCCTCTCCCCTGTCCTCCCCGCTCGGCAGGGATCCTCCTTGTTGGGGAACATGAGTCATGCATTGTGGAGGTAGCCATCAGGTATGGGGAGAGGCAATGTCTTTGTGCACAATGTCCCAACTTATGGCTCTAACAGCCTTTCTTCCCCCTCTTCTGTGAATTTCCCTGAGTCATGTTGGGTTTGTTTTAGGTCTGCTTCAGTGATAAGGTCTTGGGAGACTCTGTGTCTCTGGATATCTGGTTTGTTGGGAGTTGAGTGTTCTCTGTGTCTATCTCCTCCACTCTTGTGCTGATACCCAGTTCACCAAGAATGCTACACTGTTGCTCATTTCTCCAATTCCTCTGTGGTTTCAGCTGGGGCCCTGGTGAGGTGCAATGGGCTGATTCTCTCCTCAGGTTCTGCGTCCATCTGAAAAAGAGAAGCAGATTCTCCAACAGAGAGTGAAGTCAGTACTGGATAAACGGGATAACCATTATTAGTGTAGAGAGAATTTAATAGGTGTAGGCTCTCTTGTAGCCCAAGATGGTTGGGGTCTTGATATTAGAGAACGAACTCACTTTTTGGATATGGTTTTGACTTGTTTCCCAGTTCTAGCTATGGGTTCCATTCCACTGAGTGGATCCATTAGCTAACTCAAGAGCAGTTGGTTACCCACCATGGCTGTGTGCCATTATTGCACTTTGGTGAGCACCACATCGGGTTGTTTGCTGTTGAGTAGCTTAGACCATGAGTTGCTTGGACAGTTGTTGGTCATTTTCCCCCATCTGTTTATG
Source organism: Jaculus jaculus (assembly GCF_020740685.1). Classification (NCBI taxonomy): domain Eukaryota; kingdom Metazoa; phylum Chordata; class Mammalia; order Rodentia; family Dipodidae; genus Jaculus; species Jaculus jaculus. The sequence continues at coordinate 163,016,730 of NC_059105.1, forward strand.
TAGCACCTTCTGCACTAGATGAGCTGTCTGCAGGCTTATTTTCCAGGGAGGCTTCCAAAGCTCCCGTCAGACTGGAGAGACTAGTCTACAAATCCTGCACATCTCTGTGGCCCTTGGTTGAGTCCCTTTGTCCTCTGTTTTGTGAGCATGCTGTGTGCTCCTCTTATTCCATCCTGGACACCAAGCAGGGGACAGTCATTGTGCTGGGATATACCCTGTGCACTTCTCATCCCGCTTCAGGAAACAACTGCTTCATCTATTTTCTCAGTTGTGTAGTCATTTTCAATGGATAGAATGAAATCGTTTAGTCTTTCATGGCTGGTAGCAGAAGTTTTAATGTACCTTTTACTAATACTTACTGGCAACTTTCTAATCACTTTGGTAATTCCAGTCTTCTTCAGTCGAGTGGTTTAACAGAACATTGGGCTTAATGTTATTTACATAATCTAGATTAATTAATATTACTATGATCATCTTTTTATTTCTGTTCCTTAAATAGCTATGAAATTACCTAGAAGTTTGCTACACAGTTTATATTTAGCATTGCCAGCTTCAGATGTCTATGGATATGGTGTAAAAATGGATATTTTTTGCTTTTATTCCTTTTTTTTATTTTTATTTTTCCAAGGCAGTGTCTCATCCTAGCCCAGGCTGACCTGGAACTCACTCTGTAGTCCCAGGCTGGTCTTGAATTTACAACAGTCCATCTACTTCTGCCTCCAAGCGCTAGGATTAAAAGTGTGCACCCCATGTCTTGCTCTTTTACTACTTCTTACTTATGCTAATTTTAAGTGTATTTAAAATTCTTGCATAATGAAAGATGAGCTAACATAAGATGCCCTGTAATAGGTATTTTACATAGCAGAGTAAGCATCTGAAGCTCTTGTATTGTGTTAGAATTCATGTAGAAATATTAATGTCAAAGTTTGGTTTTCTGAATAAAGGAACAATTACTGAGTTTTTGTGGGTCTGTGGCCTAATATATTAGAAAGTGGCGAGAAAGGAAGAATAGGTAGCTGAAATTAGTGAAATCTGGTTACATTTTTTAAAATTTCAATCTAATTTTATTCTAGAACTTTAAAGTTCCAATATTTCCTAGAAGTTATTAGGGTGGATTGATTTCAGAGTCACTGTCTTTACCTCTGTCACGTAACAGTAACTGAGTGACTGGAGGAGTAATGAACAAGTAACAGTGGAACATATAAAAAAAAATCAGAAGCTTTAGGATTCTGTTAATAAATTCCTGGGATCTGTTCCTGTATATCTGAGTTTCTGTCCTTTGTGCAACAAATCTGATACTGAGGAAATCACTCACAGCTGGAAATTAAGGACTACCGTTGAAACTTCAGACAAATTCCTTTTCTGTTATGGGCTCAAGCTTTATAATAGCTGAAATAACATGATTAGAATTAGTGGCATTTAAACCATTTGTTAATTTTTAACATCTTGAAAAGCTAAAAATTAAATATATTTACATATGTTATATGTATATTAGTATATATTTTAAATATTAAAATAATATGTAACATCTAGGATTTACCTAAATATTTATTTTTACATAAATTTGAGAGAATTTTTAATCTGTTTATTCCCTAAGGAAATTTAGATGTGACATATAGAGCTATTCAAAATAAATACTTTCAGAGAAACTTTGAAAACTTTGAAGTTGATGAAAGTGGAGCAGGAGAGCAAAAGAAGATGCCATCTAGCCACTGACTGACTGTCTGAGCACTGTGGGTAACTGATCCTCTTATGAATAGAAAAACCCCCTGTGGGTGGAAATACTAATCTCAAGGTATCCTAACTTGAATTTAACATGGAACTGAAATCTACCATATGAGGTAAGGTTGGAACAACCTACAAACTACAACTATTGTTTTTAAGCATTTCAGTTCGAGGACTGAGAAGCTGAATAGTTGTAGAGCACTCTTTTATGTAAGCTAACCTCTGCTTTGGTGCGATGGTGCTGCTTTGTTTCTGTCAGAAGTTTGAATAATGCCTCGGTTGATTTATACTATGGTTTTCTCTGTTGTGAGCATATACCCATCTCGGTTACAGATGCACACATGCGCAGTTTTGCTCAGTGCATTTGCCACTAGATATAGAGGTCATGAGTCTCAGTCCTTGGACTCCAAAGGAAGGCGCTCCCCTTCTGTTCTCCTAGAAAGCTCCGTGCACACATCCCAGCCCACTAGCTGTCCTGGTTCCGTCTCAATTTTCTAGAAATTTGTGGACGGGCTTATAGTTCTGGAAGTAGCTGTTGTTATCAGTGAGATGCCCCTCAAATCCGTAAGTTAACCTCACAACCAAAATGTCTCATTTCCATGTATTTTTATGGTTAACATCCATATTTCTACCGCTGTGTAAGTCTCATGAGGACAGGAGTGGGTCTCTCAGAGACGCCACTCTGTTGCTAGTATCTGACATAGGCATCGGCCTGCCCCCTGTGAATGTGGACCAAAGCAGTAGCTTACAGGCGACTTCCTCAGGGCCCCGAGACCCAGCCCTCAGCCACTGCCTCTTTATTCTTCCCCTTCCCTCCCCTAAATATCCACAAGTAAAGCCATCCCTGCACGGGTATAGCAGGCATTTTTTCTCTGTCCTGCTCCTGAAACAATCAAACATGCCCTTTCCTATTAAGTGGCTAATAATGTGTCTGGCATTCTTTTCATTGTTCCTTCATTTAACCATTGTGTCCATACCCTTTATTGCTTTTTCCATCCATTTATTTTAAGAAAGGGAGTCATAAAAATATATCTTCCTGTAACATCCAAATGACCAGATTTAGCATATTTAGCTGGGCCACTAATAAGACCTCGCTATTTAGTTTAGGTTGCCGTAAGGTATAAGAAATGCTCATTTATCAGTGAACATCTCAAAGACCCAAACAGGAAGGAGGCCTTCTGAACCCTACTGTGGGCTTTGGCCAGGTACGCGGCTTCTGAGCTGGTTTCTAGGAACCAGATGTTAGCAAAGGATACAGTGAGATGGTCTGGGATCGTCTGTCCCTCCGAGGAATGGTCTCAGAGAGCACTCATTCTTGTCCCAACCCTTGCCGATGCACTTGTCTTTCTATGAAGTGGAGGTGTTAGGGCACAGTTAAGGTTCCTTCTGAGGAAAGTATGCTCACCTGGCAGAGGACCTGTCTCCGTGTGACCCTTCCAGTTCTGGTTTCCAGCTCTGAGGAAGGGCTAAGGGTGTAAGAAGTGTACCAGCAATGCCACAGTTCAGGAATGCCACTGCCATAGTTTTCTCGTCACTCAGGAGTGGGTTGGGAGGTAGTCAACACCCATAGTAATTTTCTTACTCAGGCGTATATGCAAGGTAGTAAAAACCCAGTCTTCTGGGCCAAATGCTGGGAAATCAGTTAAATCTGTGAAGTTTTTCTTTTCTTTTCTTTTCTTTTCTTTTCTTTTCTTTTCTTTTCTTTTCTTTTCTTTTCTTTTCTTTTCTTTTCTTTTCTTTTCTTTTCTTTTCTTTTCTTTTCTTTCCTTTCTTTCTTTCTTTCTTTCTTTCTTTCTTTCTTTCTTTCTTTCTTTTTTTTTTCCTTCTGTTTTGTCAAGGTAGGGTCTTGCTCTAGTCCAAGCTGACCTGGAATTCACTAGGTAGTCTCAGGGTGGCCTTGAACTCACGGTGATCCTCCTACCTCTGCCTCCCGAGTGCTGGGATTAAAGGCATGTGCCACCACGCCCAGTTCTTTTTATAATAAAATGGGCTCATTTCAGAGAGTTATAAAATGCTCTAGGTGTTACACATAGGCGTGCCATAGGAAAGTCCTTACACTATGCTGAGTTCAGTCCAGCTGTTCTGGTCAGCCTTTGACAGCATGAGGAGGTTCGGCGGGGAATGTGTGATTTTTTTTTTTTAAACCACTAGCTTAATTCAGTACACTGCATGCTCAGCTACCAGTTGCATGCTTGTTCCTGGAAAGGATTCAGTATATTCCAAAATTGATTGCAAAGAAAAATAGAAAAGAAACACTGGAAAGCAAAATTAGTGCAAAATACAAAGATGGATCTGTGTCTGTTGCGCATTCTTTGCATCCACGTGTCCTTGTCCCTCTGAGTTCTTGCCTCTGTGGTTGGTCCTGTGGTTGCTGCAAGGATCAAGAACATACTGAGGTTACAGGTTCTCCACGACGGGGACAGAAAGAACAGCCCGGCACACACCGTCTCACCATGCTCACGGGCCGCCTGCAGGGGGCCATTGCTGAGGGAAGCGGGTCTCTTCTCTCTATTCCCTTGAAGCTTTGTCACTTTCCTCATTTCAGTGTCATCCCAGGATGGAATGACATGCTTCTACTTTATTTGTGTGTTTAAATCTTTTATTGACTTTGTACATATGAGGGCAGAGAAGCTTAGAGACAGACCTGATGTCAAACAGTTGGGATTTGGTTAATCTGCTTAGAAATAGCACTAATCAGCGTATCAGATGCTGTTTACAGTGCAGTGCCTTCCTGCCTCGTTTTCTTCCCCTTTCCCTGTCTGTGCCTGTTTTTCCTGTATTACTGTGGCTTTGCTTAGATTTATCATTGTTTCTTATTAGTTTTTGTTTTCTCACTTTTTTTTTTTTTGCATTTCAGGATGGCTTTGTTGTGGAGGGTGCTCAGTCTTTGACCTCTTACATGGAGGCATTGAAATACATTATTAGTAGATATATGTTTCTTTTTTAAAATCATTTATTTATTTATTTATTTGAGAGTGACAGAGAGAGAAAGAGAGAGAGAGAGAGAGAGAGAGAGAGAGAGAGAGAATATTGGGTGCACCAGGGCCTCCAGTCATTGCAAACAAACTCCAGATGCATGTGCCCCCTTGTGCATCTGGCTAACGTGGGTCCTGGGGAATTGAGCCTCGAACCGGGGTCCTTAGGCTTCATAGGCAGGCGCTAAACCACTAAGCCATCTTTCCAGCCCATATATATGTTTTTAAACATATGAAAACGAAAACATATGGTTAAGAGTAATTTTGGGCCATGCATGGTCATGCATGCCTTTAATCCTAGCACTCTGGAAGTGGAGGTAAGAGGATTGGCACGAGTTCGAGGCCACCCTGAGACTACATAGTGAATTTCAGGTCAGCCTGGGCTATAGCAAGACCCTACTTCAAAAACAAAACAAAACAAAAGAGCAATTTGGAGGCTGGAGATATAGGTTAGCAGTTAAAGGCACTTGCTTGCAAAGCCTGATGGCCTGGGTTTGATTCCTCAATCCCCATGTAAAATCAGATACACAAAGTAGCACATACATCTGGAGTTTGTTTGCAGTGGCAGGGGCCCTGGTGTGCCCATACTCACTGTCCCTCTCTCTCTCTCCACTTCTTTGTCTCTCAAGTACGTAAAATAAAGTATTTGAAAAGAGTAATTTTGTATTCTTTTTTTAAAGTCAATACTAGTAAAATAAGACTAGTTTTATACCATCATAAGAGCATGACTATAATTTCCTTGAGATGTCTCATGTCTCTGGGACAGTTATATGAGCATAGCTGATCACGCTGTTTTCTTTCTTCTGTTTCCTTTTTCTCACTGCTCACAACCTGAAGTTATTTTTCTAAGACTGGAGTCAGTTACTGCTTGTTAAAGCATCCTTTGTCCAAGGAAATTTCAAGTGCACTTTTCAAAATGATCCTGTGAAGTAGATGTTTTTATCTTTCTTAAAAATGAGAACCAAGAGGCTGGAGAAATGGCTTAGTGGTTAAGGCGCTTGTCTGCAAAACCAAAGAACCCAGGTTTGATTCTCCAGGACCCAAGTAAGCAAGATGCACAAGGTGGCGCATGCATCCGGAGTTCCTTTGCAGAGGTTAGAGGTCCTGGCATGTCCATTCTCTCCCCACTCTCTCCCTCTCTGCCTCTTTCAAATAAATAAATAAAATACAGCAAGTAAAAAAAAAGGCAACTAAGGTTCAAAGAGTTTTAAGTAACATGGTATAAGTTAAATGTTAAGAATATGAAGCTAGTTAGGTACCACACCTGAATTTTAAGTTTTTCCATTATAGAGAGGCTATATGGGGGTACAGATTAGGAACAGTAGACAGTGGTCTGAGTCCAGCTCCATTTCATGACCAACAAACATACCACCTTGCAGCCTGTTACTAAACATTATCTAAATTGCTCTCAGCAGTGCTTGCCACATGGGTTCTTAAAGAATAGTGTCAAATATGTGTTTGTTATTTATTGTATTATGAGCTTGTTGTTAGGACCTGGGGATATAGCTCCTCCTTTGAAACTAAGTGAGCAAAGTCCTATATGAGAGTTTGAAGTGTCATCATAATTCCAAGGGAATTCCAGGGAAGTATAACCCGTTCGGATTATACCTCATCAGTGGTATTTTGACAGCAGAATTAGAAGAATTGTGTGATAATTTAATTATGATAACAGACCATACAACTCTTGAGTGGGGAGAGGTCAGTGGACTCTGAAACTGAGTGAAGTCTACTGTAGGGGCTGGGAAGATAGGGGAAGGTCAGGTTAAACAAGGCGTGGGAAATTATGAAACGTATATGGATGCATTGCCAGGACCTAATTACATTGCTATAGTATTCCTGTATCTCTCTATATATTCCTAGATTTCTCTGTGTGAAAAAAAATATTGCCAGGCGTGAGGCATATGCCTTTAATCCCAGCCCTTGGGAGGCTGACATAGGAGGATTGCTGTGAGTTTGACTACATAATGAATTCCAGGTCATCCTGGGCTAGAATGAGAATTTACCTCAAAAACAAAACAAAACAAAACAAAACAAAAAAACTGGGCTGGAGAGATGAGTTAGTGGTTAAGGCACTTGCCTGCAAAGCCTAAGGACTCAGGTTCAATTCTCCAGTATCCATGTAAGCCAGATGGACAAGATGGTGCATACATCTGGAGTTTGTTTGCAGTGGCTAGAGGCCCTGGTACACTCATTCTCTCTCTCTTTATTTCAAATAAATAAAATTTTAAAAAACAGTTTTTTTTTTTTTGCAAGGGGGGAAGGGAGGGAGGGAGAGGGTAAGTGAGAATATGGATGGGTATGTTAAGGCCTCTAGCCACTGTAAACAAACTCCAGATGCATGTGCCACTGGATGTACCTGGCTTTACTTGGGTATTGGGGAATTAAACACAGGCAAGCAAGTGCCTTTTAACTGCCAACAGTCTCTCCAGCCCTATATTCCTAGATTTCTATAAGCTTCTGAAAGGATAACCAGAGCTCTCCACATTTCAAACTTCTTGTTTTTTCATGTTGTATATACCTTATAAGAATGCTTCAACTTCATTCTATGTTAAAAACTAGTACTGACAGGGCCTGGAGAGATGGCTTAGCGGTTAAGGCACTTGCCTGCCAAGCCAAAGGACTTTGGTTTGATTCCCCAGGACCCACATAAGCCAGATACACAAGGTGGACCAGGCATCTGGAGTTCATTTGCAGTGGCTGGAAGCCCTGGTGTGCCCATTCTCTCTCTGTTTCTCTCTCACACAAATAAATAAATATATAAAAAAAATAGTACTGGCAAATGTAAAAAAAAAAAAGAACACAAGAAAAAATTTAAAATTCAGGCTCAGTTTGGAGAGAGGCACTATTAGTGAACAAGAATAAAATATTTTCAGTTGAGCCATGTTTAAAAACGAATCATTTTCAGAATCCAACATCCTTCCTAATAGTTTCAGATGGCTGTATTTGTAAAATAAATAACAACTTGTTGATTTAGCCACTTTTATCATATGAATGCTTCATTAAACATTTGGAGCTTTCTCATTACAGCCAAGTGGGGCTGTATTCAACTCAGTGGCGAGGTGGAGTGAATGCTCGTGTTTAACATCCAGGGTCATTGCTCGGGCCTTTTGCCACCTGGGGACTGATGGCATTTCCCAATCTAAACCTGAGAGCTGGTCCTGGGATTGAGGGGGTCAGTCAGCCCCGTATCAGACTAGCCTGCCTAAACACAAGTAATGGTACTGGGTCAGTAATATAAGCTTAACCGGGAAAGAGAAATGCTTTCTTCTTAGCCTGGCTAAAGGCTTGGTTTTTCAGTTCTTAGAAAACCCAGTAGGAAGGCATTTTGAATGTCCTCCCCATAAAAGCAAGTCTCTTACCTGTTCAGATTGAAAGGAGATCCTAAGACACCACATAAACAAACAAGTAACACATAGGTTCTGACAGTTTTCTCTTCTCATTCCTTGATGTGACCCTAAACTATAGTTTCTGAAATTTAGAAACATAGAAGTAAGACATCTTTCATTTGAGCCTTGGTACATTAAAATCATGGGCTGGAGAGATGGCTTAGTGGTTAAGCATTTGCCTGTGAAGCCTAAGTACCCGGGGTTCAAGGCTCCATTCCCCAGGACCCACGTTAGCCAGATGCACAAGGGGCGAACGCGTCTGGAGTTCGTTTGCAATGGCTGGAAGCCCTGGTGTGCCCATTCTCTCTCTCTCTATCTGCCTCTTTCTCTCTCTGTCTGTTGCTTTCAAATAAATAAATAAAAATGATAAACAAAAAAATTTAAAATCATATTCATCATTCCTAGGTTCACAGAGGTTTGCAAGAAGAAAGAATTCTGTTTTCTTTAGGTCAAGTTACCTTTAAATCTTAAACTCTCCTTTAACCAGTAGGGCATACATTTCTTATTGATTTCTAAGGCCCCCTTTCCCACACCAACTCTGCTCATCTGTGGTTTCACCTAGGCCCTGGTTGATGTGTAAGGGGTGGTTCATCTCTTGCCTGGGAGTCAGATATCTTTTCTCATTTTGATAGATTTTGATTGTCCTTGGTTCTTGCTGCCTTATGAAAAAGAAAAACAAATTCTCCAGTAAAAGAGTGAGATCAGCATAGGTTTAAGGGGATAAGCATTGTTAATTTAGAGAGATTTTGATGAGCGTAGCCTCCTGTTTTGGCTAAAGACTAGTGCGGGACCTTCTTGTTGGAGTCCATGATCCTGGTCTCCATAGGATTCTGACTTGGTTCCTCCTCCCAGCCATGGCCCCCTTTCCCGTGAGCAGATCTCTTAGCCCATCAGAGAACTGTGGATTAGCCACCCACGCCGGATGCCACCATTGCACAGGTGTGTACGTCTTGTCGGGCTGATTGCTTTTGTGCAGCAGGGTCCTCTGCTTACCCATAGCATTGTTCGCCATTCCCAGCCCCTCCCGGAAGCTCATGTGGTGCTTCCCAGCAGTATATGGCTTACCATTTGGGAACTGGCATCCTTCCAGATTGCAGCCAGATCGCTCAATGTTCTGTGTCGGCAGCATGTGGTGTCTTCAGCAACAGGGTGTCACCTTGTACCCGAGGCAGAGCTGTTCTTACCTGATAATTCCCCCCTATTCCGGTTGAGGATTATATCTTTCAGTATGCTATCAAGGTTTCTGTGGTACTAATTCATTCTGGCTTTAGTTTTGAGTATATGTGCCCTCCCCCCATCTCCCCCCCCCGGTAGCGCTAGAGATAGAAAATAAGGCCCTGCACGTATTGAACAAGCAGCGTACTGCTGAGCCGCAGCCATCAACATTCAGCGTATCTTCTGACAAGATGACCATCTCATAAGCAGCTGTTTAGTGTGTAAAGGACTCCTTGGACAAGTTCTGGTTCCTGGTACAATTGTTCTTAGCCAGGGTGTGAGTGAGATCCCGTGTCATAAACCACTGAGACCCATGCATAAAGATTTCTTTTTTTCTCTGAAAGGAATTTGGAGTATAGTTAATAATTGTATTATCATGTTCATTGCAAAACTTGGTTCTGCTTTTTTGTCTTGCTTCTTTATGGTCAATCATGATTACGTGCCTCATGTTAATTTTAAATAATGATTTACAAGTGTGGTCTCCCCAGGAGCTAGGCAGATGAGATGCAGGAGAACAGTGGGCTGTGTGGCTTGATGGAGAATGGGGGGCTGCACTGTGTGGAGAGCTCCCGCTGGCTGTGAAGGGGAGCACTCATCAGCAGTGCGGGCTCAGTGTGCCTGGTTTCCCAAGATGAAGTTGTTAATCTAGATGTTGTATTATTTCATCATAAAGAATTTCAGAATCCTATGTGTCATAACATAGGGGACAAAAATATGTGTGTAAATTATCTGCCACCTGTTTGGTTTGTGGCACTGCAGTGGCTAGATTACCTGTAATTACTCTAGAGACTCCTCCTATCTTGCCAAACTGGAGTCACCCTGCTAGGGGATTTCTTTTTCACTTTTATTTTATTTTTTTAAAGGTAGGGTCTCACTTTAGTCCAGGCTGACCTGGAATTCACTATTTGGTCTCAGTGTGGTCTCAAACTCACGGCGATCCACCTACCTCTGCCTCCCAAGTGTTAAAGGTGTGTGCCACCACACCCGGCTTGCTAGGGAATTTCTAAGTGGAGTAGAACACCTAAGCCCATAGAAGGACATGACATGGGGGGTGTTAATGTGACATCTGAGGAGGATTGTTATGAAGTTCATACTAGGCTTTAGGAGATATTGTTGAATACACACACACACACACACACACACACACACACACACGCATACATATGCCGTGGTGTGAAAGCAGAAAGGTGACAGATATGCATGATGATGTAGGGTGAGCAGTGGCTCAGTACAAGGGCTAGGGCTCCCTCTGTGCCTCTCTCATCTCTGAGATGCTCATCAGAATTGTAGCTGAGGCATCACTTCGATGCTCAGTCTCCTCCCACGCCTTTTGCCCTTGGAGTGGTCCCTGAGGCATGGTTGTGCTTGAAGCATAGAAGTTAATGGGAAGACACTAAAATAATATCTGAATGGGAACTACAGTACTGTCAAAATATAATACCACATAGACTGTAGAATAAGTGTTCAGTACTTCAGCCAAAATGTGAGGTTGCATGCTTTTATGATACCATGTGAGGGCATAAAATGCAGTAGAGGTGAGGCAGTGATCCTGTAAGTTGATAATGTAGATAAACAGTATGTCATAGAAACTTCTATGTTCACAAAGTTAACCAGACATTAACAATCATTTCATTTACCGTGTCAGTGGTCAAAAGATAATTTTTTTAGAGAGAGAGAGAAACACACAGAGAGAATTGGCATGCCAGGGCCTTAACCCCTGCAATTGAACTCCAGATTTTTGCACCACCTAGTGGTCATGTGTGACCTTGTGCTTGCATCATCTTTGTGCATCTGGCTTATGGGGGATCTGGAAACAGATTGAACATGGGTCCTTGGGCTTTGCAGGCCTCTGCAGCCCTCAAAAGATAATTTAATTACAATAAATATGTACATCATTTTTAGTTCACATGGTAGTTTTAAAAGAGATCTTGTATGTATAAAGATAGATTCTGTCATCTAATTAAAATTTAGAGAAAGTTATGTGCTTTCAAAATGACTACGAGCCGGATGTGGTGGCACACACCTTTAATCCCAGCACTCGGGAGGCAGAGGTAGGAGGATCACTGTGAGTTCAAGGCCACCCTGAGACTACATAATGAATTCCAGGTCAGCCTGGGCTAGAGTGAAACCTGAAACTCTACCTTGCAAAACAAACAAACAAAAAAACCAATCAAACAAAAAACAACCACTACAATTTTAGATAATTATGCAATTTCTTAGTTTCTTCCAGAAGAGAATAGTGTAATAGTGTTGACATTTATTTAAATCTGATAGAACTATCAAACTTTATGTGAATAGATTAAATAGAATTTATATATTTTATATGCAAAAGACACTTGTGAGATCATATATGAATTACAAAAGTCAGCATTGACTACTATTAAATGTTTGAGAAAAAGGCTGATTTAAGTCTTCTTGCCCTTGATGCTTTGTTGATTGCATTCCTGAGGGAACATATTCTGGCTTGGTGTTGGCCCCAAAACAGAAGTATATGTCCATGAACATCAAGAGAATATTCTGTCTTGAAATCTCACTTGGGTTGCTTGGACCAGTCTTCATCCTGAGCTTCCATCATTCCATGTCTGGTAGGGATGTGGGGGGCCAGAGGAGGGGCTTCATGTCATTTGAGTCTGGCCATTGGCAGATGGATGACTTAAATGTCCCTGTCCCTTGGGTGTACACTGTGGAATTTCTCTCAGGACTTTTAGGATTCTCGCTGGCAGCTTGCTTTTGTATAACAAGAATTTCCTGATCATAGATAATTCTTTCTGCTTTGTGCTTTGCATTTTGGAAGAATAAAAGACAGTTGTAATTTATGATTGCAACCCCTCAAAGGAAACATGGCCATGCACTTTATTCCTTTTTTATTTAATTGCTAAGAGTCATTCAGAATTCATGAGTTGACTGTATATATTTGGGTTGAAAGTACTAAGAAAAGATTCAAGTTGGCAAATGCTACCAATTCAGCTCTTGAATTATGCATTTCACATGTAAATATTGCAAATTGCAGGGTGTTGTAAGTGAATTTTTAATCCAATATTTAACATTAAAATTTTAAGTCTTGTGGAGAATTTCAAACATGGAAATACACTCTAAAGAAAAGTGTTTTCAGTTGCTTTCTTATGAAATGGATAAAAACTGAGCATTTAAAATGTAAAAACACTTTTTTCCTTATGTTCTTGAAGAATTTTTAAAATTTTATTTGCTGTACTCAATATGTTTTAAAAGATTCTGAAATACAATCACAAAGCAACATTTTATTTTCCATATTCCTTTAAATTGGTTCAGGAGCCAGCTCTTTTTCCCTAGGTGATAACTAAAGCAGGTTATACAATTTTATGTATGTGTGTGTGTGTGTGTGTGTGTGTGTGTGTGTATCACATATACATACATATTCATTCATGTATATTCATTTCCCAGAATGCTATACTCTCTAGGAACCCAGAAGTCTTCACAGCTTCCTTCCACTGAAGCTCATCAGAAAATCCTCTGGGCAGACCCCAAGGAGACCCTGCATCAGCTAGTAGGTGTGTTCATAGGTGATCTAGTAGAAACATTCAGGCATCTTTGCCCAAAAACATGCAGGCCCTTTTCAGGTAGGATGGGCTGGATCATTCAGTATACCACAGTTCCTTTTTATCTTTTATGAGAAAGAGGGTGAGTAAGAGAGAAAGCGAGTGCGTGTGAGAGAGAATTGGTGTACTCAGATCTCCAGGCACTGCAGTTAACTCCAGATGCGTGTGCCATCCTATGCACATGCGACCTTGCGTGCTTGTGTCACCTTGTGCATCTGTCTTACACGGGACCTGGAGAGTTGAACATGGGTCCTTAGGCTTCACATGCAAGCATCTTAACCACCAAGCCATCTCTGCAACCCACATTTATTCTCCTCCTTCTCCTCCTCCTCCTTTTTAAAGCTTTTACAGGTAGGGTCTCACTCTAGCTCAAGCTGACCTGGAATTCACTGTGTCATTTCAGGGTGATCTTGAACTCTTGGTGATTTTCCTACCTCTGACTCCCAAGTGCTGGGTTTAAAGGCATGTGTCACCATGCTTGGCTTACAATTCTTTTTAAAATATTTTTTTTTTATTTGAGAAAGAAAGAAAGAAAGAGGGAGAGAGAGAGAGAGAGAGAGAGAGAGAGAGAGAGAGAGAGAGAGAGAGGGAATCAGAGAGAGAGACAGAGAGAGAGAGAATTGAGAAAGAAAGAAAGAAAGAAAGAGGGGGAGAGAGAGAGAGAGAGAGAGAGAGAGAATCAGAGAGAGAGACAGAGAGAGAGAGAATAGTTATGCCAGCACCTCTAACCACTGCAAATGAACTCCAGACACGTGTGCTACCTTGTGTATGTGGCTTTATGTAGGGTACTGGGGAATTGAACCTGGGTCCTTTGGTCTTGCAGGTATGCACCTTAACAACCGAGCCACCTCTCTAGCCCTCAGTGTACCACAATTCTAACTTAAAAATTATCTCCCCAAGGCCTCTGATAGTGCTTGGTGTTCTATAACCAGTTTCCATCTACCTTCCTTGTATACATTCTCCTCAGTAGTAAAGAGTGTCTGAAAACTTCGGGTTTCTGATATATGGTATCTTAAGGTCTTAGGTAACTTTCTGTTAAAATTTTTATTCCACAAAGAGTTTTAAATAGAACACCAGCCTTTTACTGTCAGATGTTTCCATGTGAGACAAGGAAGAGAGCAATAGACGCTTTTATTACTGCATCTCCATCCCATTTGTAAAGAACTCCTCCCTCCCCACCCCCCCATCCCCGCTCCAAATGCAGATGATAGATTGTCATGACATGTTTTCTGAGACAGGATGTGTGAAAGAATTTGGTAGAATGGGAAACAGACTTGACTGAGGGTCAGAAGACTCAGATCCTGATCTCAAGAGCTCAGGCAAGCCCATTAATTTGTAGCCTTGTATTTTCATATGGAGAGTGGAAAAGCTGGGTTAAATCAATATATCAATATGTATTTATCAAATTTCTATTGTGTGCATCCTTAGACCTTATAGTATATGAGTGACTGTATGTTAACTACACTAATGACTACATGTGTGTGTGTGTGTGTGGCTGTGACCTGAACTAGAGGTTATTTTGCAAAAAGGTAACACTTAGAGTAGCAAGGAAGAGCTCAGTTAGTTAAAAGGGTTGGAATTCAGAGAAAGAAAACTGGATAGAGAAAAGGCAAGAGGAAAGAGCAAAATCCCCTATTCGAGAACTCTTTTTATTCTCTATAACTACCCAAATGAAAGCCACGCTGTTGTATGATCCATTTTGTCCACTAAGAAAAATAGGAGTTAAGAAAGATTTCTTTTTTAATTTATTTGTGCGTGAGAGAGAAAGAGAAAGAGAGAGAAGGCCGTGGTGGGGGGTGGTGGTGGGAGAGGGAGAGAGAGAGAGAGGGAGAAAGAGAAAGAGAGAATGGGTATGCCAGGGCTTCCAACCACTGCAAACAAACTGCAGACTCATGAGCCACTTTGCGTGTCTTGCTTCCATGGTTCCTGGAGAATTGAACCTGGGTCTTTTGGCTTGGCAGGCAGGTACCCTAACTGCTAAGCTATCTCTCTAGCACAAGAAAGATTTCTGAATGTTTCACGTTCAACTTAGTGCTGGTTGAACCACTCCCCACTATAAAGGACACCAGAAAGGAGTTAGCTACTGTGGAATTTACCAGATTTTAAAGAAGACCTCACACTAATGCTTCTCAAAACTCTTTTTAAAATACAGAGGTAAGGGACACTGCCAAACACATTCTGCAAGGCCAGCATTGGCACCAAAACTGTGTAAGAGCACAACAAAAAGATACACTGTAGTCCAATTTCTCTGTGAAAATAGAGGCAAAACTTCTTGCAAACTGAATTTGAGAGCACAACACATTAAGATCACACACTATGATCAGATTGGTTTCAGTCCAAGGGTACAAGATTTAGCATGTGCAAATCAATAGGTATAAAATAGCACATAGATAAGCTTAAAGACAGAAATCACTTGGTAATCTTTTTCCACACAAAAAGTACCTTTGAGCCGGCCATGGTGGCGCACGCCTTTAATCCCAGCACTTGGGAGGCAGAGGTAGGAGGATCGCCATCAGTTCAAGGCCAACCTGAGACTCCATAGTGAATTCCAGGTTTGCCTGGGCTAGAGTGACACCCTACCTCATAAAAAATTAAATTAAATTAAATTAAAAAAGGAAGCATAGGACCAAACTAATCCAGGGGATAAAATGAGGAAACCTTTAAGACACTGAAGCAAGGAATTGAATACAGAAGATGGAAAATCCTCCCATACTCACAGATTATTGGAGTTAATATTGTAGAAATGGTAATATTACTAAAAGTGATCTACAAATTCATTGTAATCCCTATGAAAATCCCACTGACATTCTTCACAGAACTAGATAAAAACAACCACTCTAAAGTTCATAAGAAGCTCAGAAGACCCTGGCTAGCCAAGGCAACTCGTAGCGGAAGGAGTAATGCTGAAGATATTGTAGCACTCCGTTTTGAATTATATTACAGAGCTGCAGTAACAAAAATGGCAAAACGAAACAGACATGTAGACCAGTGGAATAGAAGGCTCAGAAATAAATTCACACAGCACAGTTACAGCCACTTGGTTTTTGACAATCAAAAACACACAGTTGCAGAAGAGACAATCTCTTTAGTCAGTCATGCTGGAAAACTAGATTTCTGCATGTAGGAAATGAAATTATCCATGTCCATTATGCACCAAAATCTACTCAAAATGGATCAAAGGGCTGAAGGTGAAACCTGGAACTTTGCAACTTCAGGCGGAAGACACTTGAAAGTATGGTATGGGCATAGGCAGCGGTTTTCTGAAAAAGGCTTCAGTTACACAGGAAATAAACCTAAGAATTGACAAATGCAGTTACATGAAATTAACAGGCTTCTGTGTAGCAAAAGAAATAGTCACCAGAAAGAGGCAGTCTACAGAATGGAAACAAATCTTGACAGGCACATATCAGACAGTTTATTAATATGTAGAATATATAAATAACTGCAAAACTGAGCAACTAGAAAACCAATCATCCAATCAGCGCGAATGGGCTCATGAACTGATGAGACAGTTCTCAAGAGAAGCGATTCAGATGGCCAAATAAATACTACACAGAATCTTTAATGTACTTAGCCATCAGAGAAAATGCAAATTAAAACTCCTTTGAAATTGCTTCTCATCTCAGTCCTGATTATCAAGAAACAAAGTGACAACAAATTCTGGAAAGGATGAGGGAAAAGAGGAATGCTTATTCTCAGCAGGTGAGAGTATAAACTGGTCTAGAAACAGAGCTTCTGTATAACACAGCTAAACCACTCTTGTGTATATACCCAAAGTCAGCACAGCACAGAGATACCTTCCATGCCCATGTTTATAGCTACACTGTTCACAATAGCCAGGAAATGGAACCAGCTTAGATGCCATTGGCAGGTGAATGGATAAAGTGTGGTGTAAATACATGTGGAATTTTATGCAGCTATAAAAAAGTGAAAGCATGACAGTCGTAGGAAAATATATAGAAATGGAAATCATTATGTTAAGTGAAATAAGCCAATTTCGAAAGACAAATACCACATGGTTTCTCATATGTGGAATGTAGATTTAAAATTCAGTGGTATATAATTATAGGTATATATGTATCTGTTTGAACGTGTGTGTGTACATGCATAGGTTATGAAACTCGAAAGGTCATTATGAGTGGGGAGGAAGAGATCCAAAGGGAAGGGACCAAAGAGATAAAAGAGTAATGGAAGGCATGGATCCTGAAAGCAGGCCTGGAGGGGAGCTGGCTCTCTGGGGGAAGGCAGCCAGCCAGACGTGGGATGGGAAAGCACGGGGCAGGGAATGAATGAGAACAAAGGATGATGACGCATATGTGTAAAATGCTATAAACCCATTATTTTGTTTATCAACTTAAAAATTAAAAAGGAGAGATGGCTTAGTGGTTAAGCGCTTGCCTGTGAATCACAGCCTAAGGGCCCCGGTTCAAGGCTCAATTCCCCAGGACCCACGTTACCCAGATGCACAAGAGGCTGCATGCATCTGGAATTCATTTGCAGTGGCTGGAGGCCCTGATGCACCCATTCTCTCTCTCTCTATCTGCCTCCCACTCTCTGTCACTCTCAAATAAATAAATAAAAATGAAAAAAAAATATTTAAAAAGACCCTCCTTGCAAAAAAACAAAAAAGCTACTTAAAAAAATCAAAAAGAAGAAAGCAACCCGATATACTAAGGAGGTTGGCATGGGAGGGAAGACTTTGACCTTGAACACGCTGACTCTGGTGACTCTGGACAGTCATGGGGGAGTGTCTAGGAGGTGCTGCGTAAGAAAAGAGGTTTGAGGTAGAGAAGTTTGAAGCCATTGATTCATAAATGAAACTTGAATTTATGGCTGTGGGCGAGCTTCTCTGGGGAAAGTTTAGAAGTCAGGCAGTCCTTTAGGAAAGCCAGCACTTGAGGCCGTGTGGAGAGGAGTTAATTAAACAGCACGAGAGACCGAGATGTGTCCAGAGAAGCGGGTCGAGGAGCGGAGCTCTGTGTCCGACGCGGAGGGCAGGGGTGGCTCAAGAGCGCGGCTGCTCGCCTCCGCTTGTGGCGGTTTGATTCAGGGGTCCCCTAAACCCAGGTGTTCTGGATGCTGGGTTCCCAGCTGATGGAGATTCGGGAATGAATTAACACTCCTGGAGGTGGTTTATTGTTGGGGGTGGGCTTATGGGTGTTATAGCCAGTGTCCCCATGCCAGTGTTTGGCACCCTCTCCTGTTGCTGTTGGCCACTTGATGTTGGCGAGGGGGTGATGTCCACCCTCTGCTCATATCGTTCTTTTCCCTGCCATCGTGGAGCTTCCCCTTGAGTCTGTAAGCTTGTGGGGACAAGCTGCTCTTGGTTGGGTGATTTCTGCCAGCAATGCGAACCTGACTGCAACACTGCTTGACAATATAAGGACATGCAGCCACACAGAGCCTTCTAGAGCCCTGGAGGAGCTGCTGGGGCGGGAGCAAACCCCAGACTGAAGGGGAGGAGTCCGTGGAGAGCGAGAACGAGGACAGACAGTTCTCCCCAGAATGTCACCATGAAGAATCCAAGGCAATAGACCCTGGAGGAAGGCAGGGAGGCCAGAGTTAGTTTGAAATTGAAATACTGGTAAAAGTTACATGCTGTCAGGGAGGTTCCGTGCAGAGAGAGGCTTGTGGCGGTGAAGAGTGCGGCCGTCGATGATAAGCTTACCAAAGGGCTCCGAGACGGAGTTCAAAGCTCGCCTAAGGAGCCGGCCCTAGAGAAACTTCTCTCCTCTAACAGGGAGAGGATGGGACAGACTGAGCAGATTGGTAGGTTTATAAGCAGGGAATTGAACAGACTTTTCATTTAATGGCTTTATATAAAAGTCTATTATCATTTAAGATTTTGTGACTAATATAGTAGTAATAATAAACATTTATGGAACTATTTATTTATTTATTTATTTATTTATTTATTTATTTATTTATGAGATGGGAGGAGGGAGAGAATAGGCATGCCAGGGCCTCTAGCCACTGCAAATGAACTCTAGACGCATGTGCCATCATGTGCATCTGGCTTATATGGGTACTAGGAAATCAAACCTGGTTCCTTAGGCTTTGCAGGTAAGTGCATTAACTGCTAAGCCATCTGTCCAGCCCATATGAAGCAATTTAGTGTATATTTTCTTTCTTTCTTTTTTTTTTTTTTTTTTTTTGGTTTTCGAGGTAGGGTCTTAACTCTGGTCCAGGCTGACCTGGAATTCACTGTGTAGTCTCAGGGTGTCCTCAAACTCACGGCGATCCTCCTACCTCTGCCTCCCGAGTGCTGGGATTAGAGGAGTGTGCCACCATGCCTGGCTCTAGTGTATGTTTTCGATAGGCAGACTGCCTGGTCAGAATATGGAATGGCCCATTTTCTTATGTGGCCTTCAGCTAGTGGTTAGTTTTCTCTGGGCCTCCATCCTCCTCGTTGCTGTTTTATAGACTAAAACGAGTAGATCTGTATAGTGTTTGCTGTGGACTTGGTGTGACCTGCGTGTCCAGATGCTAACCAGGCGGGCAGTCGTGGTGGCAGTCACTGCGTGTGTCTGGCGCTGCCCTCCTCCTGCCCCGCGGCGCTGCAGCCCTGGTGAGACGTGAGGCCTCACAGGCATAGCTGAGCAGATGCAAGAGGCAGATTTCCAGCCGGACCTGCCCAGCTTCACCCATGCGTTCACAAGTCCTGAAAGCAGCCTATCTAGAATATTTCCTGGGCCGCTGTGTCAAAGCTTGGGGTGTCTGGTTCAAGTTTCCATACGAAGGCATCAAGTCCATAAAGGGGGTCTTCCCGTCTGCTCTTTCCCCCTTGCTGCCTGTCCTGTACTTGCTATCTGAGGACTTTTGCCCATATGTGCCTTTCTCTTCCATTTTTAGGTTTTACTGCTATTTTTTTTTTCTTTTTAAAATTTGTGTTAAATTTGTCTCCTCGTCGGGGGCTTATGGGCTTGTGTTATCAGTGACACAAGGACACTGTGTGTCACATCTGCCTTATGAGGTAATTTGTTCTTAGCCTGGCTGCCTTCTACAGGACGAAAGCCTTCTCCTTCGGTATCTTTTGAGCTCTTCCAGCTTTGTTTTTATAATAGGAGCTTCCCCCGTGTTGTTACACAAGTTATCACAGATGGCCTGTTTTATGAAACATTTTGTACTGAAAATTTAACTTGTGAGAACAGCATCAGACAGAAATGTGGGGAGCATTAAGTTCTATAGGAAGGTGTTAGTATGCTTTTAAAACTAATTGTAGTCACAACAGTCTATTTTTGTTTTACTTTTTTGGAGAGAGTCGAGATACTGTCTCTTGAAAATAAAACAGCTGAAATACTGCCATAAACTTATGTACTTTTCATGATTTTAAATAGCTGTGTTGAGGGTCTGTCTGACCTATTTTAATCTCGATTTATTTCCATGTTGTTCCATCATCCACCAAGGAGGGCTGGCATTCTCTGCAGAACAGATAACAATTGTTATGACTTCCTAACAGTTGGCTCTGATGAGTCACTTTTTGTTTTTGAATTTTAACAGTGTTATTGAAGTATAATTTACATTCTACAAAAATCACCCATTTAGTCTAAACTTTAGGGATTTGTACGGAGTTGTACGGAGTTTACAGGGTTGAACGACGATTGCAACAGTCTGCTGTTAGAAATTTTTCATTGTCCTACCAAGTTCCACTGAGCTTGTTTATTTGCCCACTACCCCTCCCTTCAAGCCCGGACAGCCAGCACTCTTTCTGTCTGGGTAGATTTAACTTTTCCATATATTTCATAGATTTGGAATCATGTTTAATGTAGCATTTAAGTTCTGGATTTGCTCATCTAACAAAATGTTTTGAGATCATCCTTGTTGTAACATACCAGTGGTCTGATGGATTTTATTACAGAATAGACTCTCATAGTCTGCATATACCACATCTTGCTTAGCCATTCGCCAGTTGAGGAGTGTTTGTATCATTTCTGTTTGGGGGCATTGTATAAGTGATGTTACTATCAATATTTACAGATGACTATTTGTGTATTCCTATGTTTGAGTAGATTCCTAAGAAATGGCAGTGCTGAGCTATAATAATCTGCTCATGTATAGCTTTATAAAACATTAAAACTACTTTACAAAGGGGCTACACTGTTTCACCTTCTCCCCAGCAAACATGAGACTAGTTTCTCAAAGTCTTCATTAGCACATGGGACTGTGTTTATGGCAGCCATTCTAGGGAACGTGCAATGGAACTGTGGTTTCAATATGTATAACCCTTTAAAAGAGGGCTGTCTTTGCAAATAAGAGTTATCATAGTTCTTGGGCTGGAGAGATGGCTTAGTGGTTAAGCGCTTGCCTGTGAAGCCTAAGGACCCCGGTTCGAGGCTCGGTTCCCCAGGTCCCACGTTAGCCAGATGCACAGGGGGCGCACGTGTCTGGAGTTCGTTTGCAGAGGCTGGAAGCCCTGGCGCGCCCATTCTCTCTCTCTCCCTCTATCTGTCTTTCTCTCTGTGTCTGTCGCTCTCAAATAAATAAATAAAAAATTAAAAAAAAGAGTTATCATAGTTCTTTATATATTCTGGATGCCTATCCTTTATCAAATACATGATTTATAATATTTCTTTCAAGTCCATACCTGGACTTTGCATTTTCTTAAATGTTTTGCAGCACAAAACATTTTAATTCTAAGGAGGTATCTTTTACTACTTTCTTTTTTAAAATTTATTTATTTGAGAGCAACAGACACAGAGAGAAAGACAGATAGAGGGAGAGAGAGAGAATGGGCGCGCCAGGGCTTCCAGCCTCTGCAAACGAACTCCAGACACGTGCGCCCCCTGTGCATCTGGCTAACGTGGGACCTGGGGAACCGAGCCTCGAACCGGGGTCCTTAGGCTTCACAGGCAAGCGCTTAACCGCTAAGCCATCTCTCCAGCCTATACTTTTTAAAAATGATTCATAATGTTGGTAATATTTTTAAGATCTCTTTGACTAGGCCAAGGTAACTACAATTTTCTTCTATGTTTATTTTGTAGATGTCATATAAATTTAGCTCTTTTAAGTTAGTAAATAGTTTGAGTTGTTTTCTTTGTGTATTCTGTAAAGCATGTGTCTAAATTCTTTCTTTATGTCTTTATTTTTTTAATATATATAGAGAGAATTGGCACGCCAGGGCCTCCAGCCATTGCAGTTGAGCTCCAGAGGCGTGTACCATCTTGTACGCATGTGTCACCTCGTATGCTTGTGTCACCTTATACATCTGGCTTATGTGGGATCTGGAGAGTCAAACATGAGTCCTTAGGCACTGCAAGCCAAGTGCCTTAACTGCTAAGCCATCCAGCCTTCTTTCCCTCTTACATAATATTATCAAATTATCCCAGCACCATTTGGTAAGAAATAAAATAATAACACATACACATAAACATTAAAAAAAAACACAAAAAAGTGTGAATTCACCATTGTTGATAGTTTTTTTTTGGTATTATTTTGGTTGTGTATGATCTTCGCCTTTTCATATGTTTTAAAATAAATCCATTACATCTACTGAAATGCCTGGTAGAATTTTGATTAGAGTTACTCTGACTGTGTGGATAATTGACCTCTTAACAAAATTCAAGCCTTCAAACTCGTGAACATTGTATATCTTTGCATTTGTCCAGCCTGATTTTCTTTCTTTTGGTGGGGTGTTATATGTGGTTTTTGGCATAGAGCTACTATACATGTTTTGTGAGACTATATATAGACAGTTTGGGGGTACTATTTTAACATCAGTTTATGCCTCAACCCTTATCACCACTTACAAGCTGTGCTCAAACTCTTGCCAGTGGAATTTTCCATGTTGTATTTGAATCTAGCCAAATACTAGGTATTGTTTTATAGAAGAGAATAGGCCCTAATGCCTTTACTTAGTTTCCATGATGCAAAGGGATGCACCACTTTTATCATTGTGCCTCAGCTATGGCCAGTGATCGTTCAGTAACGTTGCCCTGTTTGTCTGTTTGCACGTTCAGCAGTCATGGGATAGATAGCGTGACACTTCCGACCTCTGCGGGCTTCGGGCTTCAGACAGTTGGCAAAGGGCGAGCCGTCACCTCCCTGTTCCTTCTTCCGTAGGTGTCGCTGCGTCCCTGGAAGTGTCAGAGAGCCCTGGGAGTGTCCAGGTGGCCCGAGGTCGGACAGCAGCACTGCAGTGCTCTTTCTCGACCAGTGCTGCCCTCATTAACCTCAATGTCATTTGGATGGTCATTCCTCTCTCTAACGCAAACCAGCCCGAACAGGTATTTCCGCTCTGCCTTGCAAATACCGACACTTTCAGAAGAGAAGGGTGCATGGTTGACTTCAGGAACAAGGTGGCATTGGCTCTGTTCTCCGCCCATCTGTATTGCTTGTGAGATAGCTGTCAGAAAAAGAAAAGAGGCTGGCCTCTTTTTAAAAGACCATCATCATCACCAAAGATTAAGAAGATTCTTGGGGAAATCTTGTGCTAGAGCCTAGAACTCAAACACAAACAAAACCATTGCTGACAAGGAAATAATAGTAAGATAGGAAAAGCCGGGTCTGTTGTTTCAAACAGGGATTGGCCTAGTGCGGGTAAATGAGAAGGGATTTCTTTCTTTCTTTCTTTCTTTTTTGTTGTTTGTTTGTTTGGGTTTTCATGGTAGGGTCTCACTCTGGTCCAGGCTGACCTGGAATTAACTGTGTAGTCTCAGGGTGGCTCGAACTCATGGAGATCCTCCTACATCTGCCTCCCTAGTGCTGGTATTTAAGGCATGCACCACCATGCCCAGTGAGAAGGGATTTTTTAAGGGGAGTGATTGTAGGAAGCAAAAAACAATGGGTCATATGGTCTGCTGGGATAATCCTACATGTCTAAACAATAGCCAACTCCGAGTCTCACAGACTGGAGGGTGGACAGAGATATGTGTGACCATGGAAACTGCTCCCAGGAAGGCATGCCAACTATACGGAGATGATTCATAAATGGTGATGCTCACTATAAACACTAATGCCCAGAAAATTAATGAATTGTGTTGTCACTTACATTTACAAAAGTGACATTTTTTTCCCCTGATAATATTTTAAAAATTACTACCTAACATATTCAATAAACTACATTTTCTGATCATAAATTCTTTTATTTCCTCACACCACAAAATTTTTTACTTAAATTAAACCTTCAAGATCATTTTGTTCAACCTCCTCATTGTGTGTGTCATTGTTGAAGCTGGTGAGGTAAAGAAAGATCCTGGGTACAGTTTCCCTCGTTTGTGTAGGTGGAACCTTAGTAGAGTTCCTTATCTGAGGTTGCAGGGCTTTTCTGGTATATGATATTCCAACTGTTCCCCCAGGAATGTTTAGCTTTGATCATAGACGTTGACAAGAATAGAAATCATTGATTTGAAATTGCTTCTCCCTATGGCCTAAGGAGCATTTGAGAATAGCAATGCTAATATCTTTTAAACCTTATTTTGTAGTTTTCAGAATTGACGAGAATATTTACATGCTGTTATTAGTATAGCATTAATGATATTTTCTGTGTTTCCATGAGCCAGATAAGGAAGAAGTCATATTCTAACTTAGTGTGTGAGAATTTAGAGTCCCAAGATTCCTGCACACAGGGGTAATCACAAAACAATTGGTGACAGCGCTCACAAATGAACATTCCCAGCATTTTGTGCGGGAGCATCTGGTCTCGCGCACAGGTGGCTCCTGCTCGGTCTGTGTCTCGGAGGGGCACGGCCCGCGGCTCGTTTTCTTACACTGCTTTCTTTTGCAGGTCATTCTCTATCAGGGCGGACAGGTGTTTGATGGCGCCCCCCGGTTCCATGGTAGGGTAGGATTCGCAGGCACCATGCCTGCCACCAATGTCTCTATCTTCATCAATAACACTCAGCTGTCAGATACAGGCACCTACCAGTGCCTGGTCAACAACCTTCCAGACAGAGGGGGCAGGAACATTGGGGTCACTGGCCTCACAGTGTTAGGTGAGTGACGGGACAGTCCGGACACCTGGTGCTTTTCACAGAATCTACGCAAGCATGTTTTCCTCTGTCCTCCCTCCCTGTCTGCTCAGTTCCTGCCTCGCCTGCCTTCTCTTGCTTCCAGTCTTCTCTGCCTCTTAAGCTTCTTACACTGTCTTCCCATTCCTCTGTTAATTTCAAGTACTTTATAAGATCTACTACTTTTTCTTTTTCTTTTCTTTTTTTTTTTTTTTACAAGGTAGGGTCTCACTCTAGCTCAGGCTGACCTGGAATTCACTATGTAGTCTCAGGGTGGCTTTGGACTCACGGTGATCCTCCTGCCTCTGCCTCTCGAGTGCTGGGATTAAAGGCATGCGCCACCATGCCCGGCTTAAAATCTACGTCTTTAAGGACATTTTCTGAAGGTGGGTGAAGGTAGTATAAAATACCACCTACCATTGCTTAAGCTTCTACAGGCTGGAAGCTTCTGTCGAGAGCCAATTCAATCATGAATTATTTAGTGTCAGCACAGAGCAGAGGTCACAGCCTGTGTCTGAGTGACTTCATATCCTCCTGCATCTGTAACAGGAAATGGGATCACCACAGTGGTCAGCTTGTACCTGCTGTCCTGGAACCTTGTTAATTCCATTTCCTTGTACTTTTAAAGATATACTTGGGCTGGAAAGATGGCTTAGTGGTTTAGGGCATTTGCTTACAAAGCCAAAGGACCAAGGTTCAACTCCCCAGGACCCATGTAAGCCAGATGTATGAGGTGGCACATGCGTCTGGAGTTCGTTTGCAGTGGTTAGGGAACCTGGTCCATCCATTCTCTCTCACTCTAATAAATAAACACATATATTTTTTAAAGTTATCCTTGAGCTGGAGAGATGGCTTAGTGGTCAAGCACTTGACTGTGAAGCCTAAGGACCCTGGTTTGAAGCTCCATTCCCCAGGACCCACTTTAGCCAGATACACAAGGGAATGCACACATCTGGAGTTCTTTTGCAGTGGCTAGAAGCCCTGGCGTGCCAATTCTCTCTCTCTCTCTCTCTCTCTATATATATATATAGATAGATAGATATAGATATAGATATAGATATAGATATAGATATCTACATATATATATCTATATCTATATATATATATCACTCTCAAATAAATAAAAATAAACAATTATTTAAAGTTATCCTTGTTTAAACAGTAAATCAGATGTCCACCTTAATATTGAGTCCAAATGGTCTTATGGCCTTGTGCTTTAAGACAATGAACAATACCAAGTTTGGACTAGAATTTGAGGTCTCTTTACTCTAGCCAACACTCTTTCCATTATACCAGATGAGTAGACTATGTCACACTAAATTATAGCCATGCTAACCATGTTTGATCTCTCAACCATTTCTCATTTCTCTGAATGGATACTTACAGTGGAGGTGGCCAAACCCAGTTCATTTGAGCAGTGCTCAGAGACGGCTCACGCCCTAGACCTCCCCCAGCCTGCTCAAGTCTCAGCGCTGACTCCAAAGTCCTGCTCACAATCTCCCACCACTTTTCTTTTCTTTGAGGATATTCGAGTTATTTGAGGATACTGATATTGAGGATGTCTTGCCATTTTTCTTCTTTGGAAGACAATATGCTATAATCTTTGATATGTTTTTTCCTAGTTTTCAGAATTAAAAAAAAAGCTGAGGACCAGAGTAGAAATTTATATACTAAAATTATTATTCTGATAGTATATTAAAATTATAAAGTACTCCGAACACTAAGTATAAAACAATATCGAATCAAATGCTATTCTGATGTTTATAGTTAAGCATTGAGTAACTGGATGCCCACAGTATTCAGGCTGCTGCTGCTTCTTTTTTTATTGAGATGGTTTATCATGTAGCCCAAGCTAGTCTTGAACTTATTTTGAGGCTGAAGATGGCCTTGAGCACCTGATGCCCCTTCCTCTGATTCTTAAGTAAGAATATGGGATTATAGTGTGTGACACCATACCTGGCTATATATATCTACACACACACACACACACACACACACACACACACACACACACACACATATATATTCGAGGTAGAGTTTCACTCTAACCCAGGCCAATCTGGAATTCACTATGTAGTCTCAGGGTGGCCTTGAACTCATGGCGATCCTCCTACCTCTGCCTCCTGAGTGCTGGGATTAAAGGCATGTGCCACCATGCCCAGCTACATATATATATATTTATATTTATATTTAAGTTCTATATTTTATTTTTATTTATTAATTTGAAAGAGAGAAATACAGAAATAGGCAGGTAGATGGAGGGAGAATGGGTATTCCAGGGCCTTGCGAATCCTCCTTTAGAGGAAGAGGTCAGACCTTGCAAATAGAGCCAAAGGCCATAGCTCCATTCGCAAATGTGCTTCCTGCTGCTACAGGCCCTGGGAGTGGGTGCTGGCCTGTCCTCTGGCTTCTGCTGGTGTGTGGGCCACACTGTGACCAGGGCTGCACAGTGTGCTGTGTTGATGTCTCCTTCCTTACCCCTGGGCTCAGGGCGAGCATGGACCTTACTGCTCATTCTTCCCGTTGCAGTTCCCCCTTCTGCCCCACACTGCCAAATCCAAGGGTCCCAGGATATCGGCAGCGACGTCATCCTTCTGTGTAGTTCAGAGGAAGGCATTCCTCGACCGACCTACCTTTGGGAGAAGTTAGACAACACCCTCAAGCTACCTCCAACAGCCACTCAGGGTATGTACCCGTGCCATGCCTGCTTCATAGTACTCATGAAAAGGGCTGGTATTTGCGAAGTAATTTCATAGATTTTGGAAAAAATAATCCTCTCTATTTCTAAGGGCTGAATAAATTTTCTCAAGCATTTTGTATTTTCAGTTTTAAAGAGCATATAGCATTCTTTTTCTTATGTCTGTGACCTTAGTGAGACATGGCTCATGGCAAGTAGATACAGACATTCTGTCCCCTCCGAGCTTTGAAATAGTATGATGATGGTAACTTCTTTGAGTTAATTTGGGGACAGTGCTTGACCTTTCTATTTCATTTCTTTCTTATATTCTATTTATTTATTTGAGAAAGAGAAAGAAGCAGAAAGAGAGAAAGAGAGGAGGAGAGAATGGACATGCCAGGGCCTCCAGCCCCTGTAAACGAACTCCAAATGTATGCGCCCCTTTGTGCATCTGGCTTACGTTGGTCCTAGAGAATCGAACTGGGATCCTTTGGCTTTGTAGGCAAACGTCTTAACCGCTAAGCCGTCTCTCCAGCCTTTCTATCTGATTTCTTGCTTGTGGCACAGGTGCCCCAACCAGTGTGAGAGACATCCTCATGGTCACAGAGGCCTCTGTCTCCTGTTTCCATCATGTTTACTGAGAGGAGGAAGATTAAAAAGGACAGAAAGGCCTCTCGGGTCATGGAGCCTGCGGAACTGGTCACACCAGGCAGAGGAGTTCTGTGCATCATAGATGGTTTTCTGTGTGTAAATCTGTTTCAGTTGGATTTTAAAGACAATGTTTTTGATATTTTGAGGAAAGTTTTATGAAATAAAATGAGATATATATTATAGATTCATATGTAAAATCTTGTGTTTCAAGGAAATGGAGTTGAGTGTTACACTCTCTGTCTAGTATAGAACACTTTCCCTGTAGCAGTCTCAGGGCAGATGTTCAAATCTTATTTTAAATATGAAGACTTGGCAGTTGATGGAGAGACCCAAGCAACCTGAATTTAGCCCCTGTTGGAGTCATGTTGATGGTCTGTGCTTGCAGGGGAAAGAGAGACCCAGGCAGTATGGTGAACTGAGACGTGAAGAACTGAAACGGAGGGCTGGCCTACAATGGGGTGCTCCCTGGAACCCCAAGCCCTGAGTTCACATCTGCAAATTAACCAAAAAATAGGCAGTTCCAGACTAAAGACTATCACTTTTAAAACATCACCTTTTACTCAGATTTTTGCAGGGATTGGGGAAGGGAAAGTGCTGAGGAGGGGAAGGTAGAGTGGGGAGACTGTCCAGGAGCCCACATAACCGAATGTGGGCCTGAGATCAAGCAATGTGAGAAGGGATTAAAACAGTAAGTGTGCGCTTCCAGAGATTGAAAGTGAAAACAGCCCAAGTGTCCCTTCCCGTCCTGCCGTGCTGCGGGCGGGCAGAGAAGGGGAATCTTACCAGCGCGGATCGGAAAAGATAGAGTTCGAGCTCAGCACACCTGGGCACATCTGCACCAGGTTCGGCCTGGGTTCAGAGGGGAAATCCACCCACACCTGGGCAGGGTACTCACTCAAGAGAGATCTGTTTGGGTGAGGATGGCAAACAGTTGAATCCTGCAACTGAAGCAGGCAGGGTGAGGGTGTGACTTGAGATCATCTCAAAATGCCTCCCTTAAAGGCAGTCCTTTTCTGCCTAGTCCAGAAACTATCTGCCTGTTTTGGTGCCCCACAGAACCAGAGTCACAAGTGTCTGAACAGCCTATAAGTTCCCTGTAGATTCCAAAAGAATGTCAATAGACTTCCAACACATTTCAATTCAGATAGTCTAAAATTCTTTATTAAAAAATAAAAGCAGAGCTGGGCATGGTGGTGCATGCCTTTAATCCCAGCACTTGGGAGGCAGAGGTGGGAGGATCGCTGTGAGTTCAAGGCCACCCTGAGACTCCATAATGAATTCCAGGTCAGCCTGGGCTAGAATGAGACCCTACCTCGAAAAACCAAGAGAAAGCAAAACTTATTTTTAGCACAATAACATCATTTGCTCTGGCTATGACTACCGTAATACTGAATACTGTTGTTTATTGCTAAGAGTTTCAGCAACACAGTGGGATAAATGCCTTTTTTTTTTTTTGTGGGCTGACTTGTTAATCTCACTACTGTAAGTGGCATGGCTAAAATAGCTCTTGTCTTGAAATGCTGGAAATTATGTTCAAAATATATAGTTTCCAGTAACTGTTTTCTGTAGTAGTTTTCTGGGCCTGCATAACCTTTCTGTAAAATCCAGGGGTTACCACAGGGACCTACTGAGGCCTTCATGACCCCACAGTGAATACCGTAATCCCACTGAGGAGGGCCTCCAGGGTAATGAGAGCTGGGGCAAGGGGATGAACAAGAATAACCAGTCATAGGGCTGGGGAGATGGCTTAGCAGTTAAGACGCTTCTCTGCAAACCTAAAGGACTTTGGTTTGATTCCCCAGGACCCACGTAAGCTAGATACACAAGGTGGCACATGCATCTGGAGTTCATTTGTAGTGGCTGGAAGCCCTGGCACACCCATTCTTATTCTCTCTTTCCCTCCCACAAATAAATAAATAAAATAAAAGGAATAACTGGTTATAATTAATACAAAATGAAAGTTAGTAAAAAAAAAAATCCAAGGTTTAAAAGCATTATCTTCTGTGTCCTTTGAAACAGCATGAAGGGTTTGTGATTTATATTGGTATTATTTCTGTGGGGAGTTGGAATTACTGGTCATTTGTATGTAGGCTGAGAGATACATGGAGAAAGGGCCTTCTGTATTTCGTTTCTGGAAAGTCAGAACAACTTGAGTGTTTGTTACTGTAGAAAGTAGAAAGGTGAATGTGAATGCCAAAGATGAAAACTTTTCTCTTTTGTATTCAGTCTTTGGATTAATAATCAGAATAATTTCAAATAACCTTACCTATTGTCATAATACACATTAAGCATGTCATAGTTTTTATTTAAATTCACCTCTTGCCATCTATGTTGGTAAAGTAGATCTTAAAATATCATTCATTCCTCAAACAAAAGTTTTTTCCTACATTTGCTTTACTGAGAGTGTATGTAGTTGTTTGAATGAAGCCCTGGTGCAGTCTCTGAGGGAATAATAATGAGATCAGTGGAGAGCATCCTAAAAGTTTGGTTAATAGTGAGAGAACAGTAGTTAGGGACTTTTGCACATGGAGGCTTGGAGGCGCTTCCTCTGCCAAACCTGGGGTGATTTGATGATTAAAATAGGTATATTGTCCACAGAGTTACTATGGATTTAATCCATAGACTAGAATGAGAATCACTGACTGTTGATATCGATGAATGTGAGTAAGTGGAGATGAGGAGAAAGCATCGTCAGACAGTAGAATACACACTACTGCATACGGAGGAAGTGATGTAATTAAAAACCAATACTGATGTCAAAACAGTATGCAAAAGTGTGATGAGGAAAAGGTTACTTAAATAGCGCCAAAGTACACCCCACAAATCAGTCATTAATTAGAAGGTAAATATGGTAACCTTGTAAAGGGGAAAATGACCTGACAACTACCCCTTTAACCAAGTGATCAAAGCAAACATCACCAACCCTGTGACAAACTGACATCATGTGCCTCCTTGTTATCTGCACCGAGGACCCGTATCATTTCTGTGTTATTTTTGTTGAACACACATAACCTGGAAACACAAGACCAACAAATGTGAAGACAGAATTGTCCAGATTGAAAGAGACTGTATGGTCTGACCCGATTTGGCTGTGTCCCTCAAAGGTTCATACGTTAGAGGCTTGGTCCTCACACAATAGGTGAGGCTTAGTAGGAGACCCTTGGGTTGGTTGAGGGCATGCCTTTGGAAGGGATTAAAGTTGGTCTGGTGAGGCCAGGCACAGTGGTGCATGCTTTTAATCCCAGCACTTGGGAGACAGAGATTTGGAGGACTTCTATGAGTTCAAAGCCAGCCTGAGACTACATAGTGAATTCCAGGTCAGCTTTGGCTAGAGTGAGATCTTACCTTAAAAAACCAAAATAATAGTAATAATAAAGTAGGTCTTGTGGAACTCCTGAGCTCTCAAAAGACAGTGACCTGTTGTAAGAGTGAGTTCAACTCATGAATTGCCATGGCTATCTATCTGGCAATGTGTATACAGTTCCATATGCGCCCTCATCAGAGGCCATATGGATGGGGCTGGCCAATTGTGGACTTTGAGTGTCTTCCCCCAAACCCTAGAAGCCTAGCTGGGGTGACGGAGAAAGAATGGGGGACAGGCTAGGATTCAAAAGAGACTGAAGATAAATATGATCAGCATCTGACACTTGGATAGAAAATGGGACTAGGAAGAGTCAGTGTCTGCCTGGATTTCTCCGGGGGCTTCTGGGTGAAAGAGTCCATAGGGGTTCCCCTGCACAAGGTTTTGAGGTAGGGGACCCTGGGTCCTCTAGGTAAAGACAGAAGTCATAACAACTCTTGAGCATGAAGTGCCATTCTTCTTCGAGAATTGAAAATTAGCAGTCAGCATAGAGACACACTGATTCGGGTCCACTGATAGGTTAAAACGCACAGAGCTGACACTCTCAACCACGTGAGGAAGACGTAGTCAAGATCTCAGCCAGTCTTGCTCTTAGCTGTTTCCCTGTCATAAACGTCTGTTCATGACCTTGTATGTTGCTCATGGTGAATCAGTACAGAGAAATATTCATGTGTATGTGTGCGTGCACGCGCGCGCGCACACACACACACACACACACACATTTTATGTAAGCTTCATGAGTGGTATCCAAGAAATGGCAAATGAAGGCCTAAACTTGATAATTTGGACATTTGATCCTATGCAGTGTTTGATGGTTACATTATTCAGCTATTGCCCAGGAAAGTCTGTTGACGGTTTCCAGCGTTTGAATGTTGGTGTGGGCTTCAGTTCTTTGTGCGGGTAGAGAAGGTAGGACTGTTGCCGTGGAACACACGGAAAATGGAATCAAGTGGATTTGACTCTGAACCCATGAAAGCAGCCTCCACCTTGATGACCAGATCAATGAGCAGATGAGATGCTTTTACCACCCGATCAAGGAATTGAGCTGACAGGAAGCACTGTGCAGTCTCCCGTCCCTCTGGGAGTATGTTTGCATTCTCCTAATTGGGAGAATGGTTCTTTTTCATCTGTTCTCTAACT
Source organism: Jaculus jaculus (assembly GCF_020740685.1). NCBI lineage: Eukaryota > Metazoa > Chordata > Mammalia > Rodentia > Dipodidae > Jaculus > Jaculus jaculus. The sequence goes on from NC_059105.1 coordinate 163,049,380, forward strand.
CCATCTTAATTCAGCCAGCATTACCACATTGTATTTAGCGAGCAAAAATCAAACCTATTGGGCATATGCCAAATACCACATAATATAAGTGTGTTGGAATTTAAATATTAATTACCTGTGGTGTTTAAGTTGGTGTCCATTCATGTGTTTTATGTGTGTACCTGCATGTGGGTGTCATGCCTCAAGTGCCATATACCTTTCCTTGTTTTGAGTTAGGGTCTCTTCTGGTCCTGGAACAGACCTAATTAGGTTAGATTGACTGTCCAGTAAGCCACAAGTCTCTGCCTACTCTGCCTCCCCAACACTGGGATTACAAGTCCACTCTCCCACACTTGACCTTCTAGGTGGGTTCTGGGGGTCTGAACCCCCATCCTCATGCTTCAGTGGCAAATACATCACCCACTGAACGATCTCCTCAGCCCCTTACGTTTTTATTTTGTTGTTTTGAAGCAGGGCCTCACTCTAGGCCCAGGCTGGCCAGAAGCTCAGGGCTCGGCTCCTACTTCAGCCTGTGGAGTGCTGCGATTAAAGGTGTGCTGTGCGCCACCACCCTCCACTTCCACTGAACTTTAAAAAAAAACAAATTATTTCAGGGACTTTTATGTAAGAAATGGTTCACTACTTATTATTATAGTCTTTTATTATTTAAAACATATAAATCATGAAAACAGAGTAATTCATGGTTTTTCTTGCGGAAATTCCGATTAATATATATTAAGGATTTGGACATATTAAAACTTTTAAATTTCTGGACAAAGATTTTTTTAGAAACAATTTAATTAGAAAATAAAAATAATCTGTTTTTCTTTTTTTTTTTAAGTAGAAAGATTTTTTTCAGGATTTAGAAAAATATATAAAATTTCCAAGAAATTTCTAGACAGAATTCCCACGTAGGATACCCTAATTCCAAATTACAGATGAAGACTGCATACACCCAGGCTAAACAGGCAACATGGTCAGTCTTGTGTGATGCTGGGAGGCAGGAGAAAGTGTCACCCGGGCTGGGTGCCGCCTGGACCCAGGCCCTTAGCTGACACGCCACAGGCCCAGCGGGATGTGGGAGTGTGGAAGTGGGGAGAAAGGGTGGCACGGGAAGCATTCACTTGCATCTGCTTCTCTGGTTCGCAGAGCGTGCCAGGGCAGGTGCAGGGCCTGGTGGGTCCCTGTGCTGCTCGGGAGCCGGAGAGGCCAGGTGGAGCGTGGAGGGCCACAGGGCTACTCCGGAGCTCAGCGCAGGCTGATGACCTTTGAGCCACCCAGGCCGTATGCAGTTCCACACAGTTGCGCTCTCCGTGTTGGAAAGAAAGAGGAGCAGAGGGATATCTGTTCCCTACCTTCATTTCAGCAAACGGCTTCTGTAGCAGCGCAGGTGCGGGCACGTGACAGGTTGAGAAACGAGCCCGCTGTTGGCAGGAAGGGCTCTGCGCTTTTGCTGAAGAGTGACCAACGTGCCTGCCCCATCCTCCTCCACACCGCCTGCCTCCTGTGCCCTGCTTACGTTCTGCGTTCGCTCAAGCACGTATGTCAGCAACACGCTAAGGATGGGCCAGGGAAGAAATTTGTTTGTTTGTTTGTTTTTGAGATAGGGTCCCACTCTAGCCCAGGCTGACCTAGAATTCAAATGTAGTCTCAGGGTGGCCTTGAACTCACTGTGATCCTCCTACCTCTGCCTCCCTAGTGCTGGGTTGAAAGGCGTGTGCCACCACGCCCAGCTAAGAAAAGATTTTTTATTTAGTTTTTATTAGGTAGAAACTTTATACGGACACATCATGCATTGTTAGTTCCATCATTTTCCTCCTCCCTGTCCCCACTCCACTGAGGGCCCTCCCCACTGGGATAGCTGGTATTCAGCGTGGGGTTGTGGGTTACGAGTTGTGAGAGCAGCGGGCAGTCGTTCTGCGAGGGGGGAACGATGCCTCTGGGGACCCCCCCCCCCACCACTCTGTGGCTCTTTAGTCTTTCTGCCCCCTCTCCCGCAACTTCCCTGAGCCTTGGAAGGAATGTTTTAACTCCACTTTAGTGTTGAGCTCTCAGCAGCTTCCGGAGTCCTGTTTTGAGTATTGTCAGTGTCTGTCTCCATCCCCGGGCCCAGGTTGTCAGGCCCGTCCCGGAAGCAGCGCTCCTGCTCATCTTGTCAATTCCTCGGTGGCTTCCCCTGGGCCCTGGACGATGAGCAAGGGAGGCTCATCTCCTGCCAGGGAGCCAGCTGTCTTTTCTTGTCTTTGTGATAGAGTTTGGTTGTCCTTGGCTTTCGCTGCCTTCTGAAAAAGCAAAGTAGACTCTCCAATGCAATGTGAGATCAGCATAGATTTAAGGGGATAAGCATTGTTTAGAGAGATTTTGGGAGGTTTTCATTGGAGTCCATAATCTTGGTCTCAAAGAAAAGTATTGTGTGTGTGTGTGTGTGTGTGTGTGGTTTTTTGAGGTAGGGTCTCACTCTAGGCCAGGCTGACCTGGAATTCGCTATGTAGTCTCAGGGTGGCCTCAAATTCATGGCAATCCTCCTACATCTGCCTCCAGAGTGCTGAGATTAAAGGCATATGCCACCAAGCCTGGATTCCAAGAAAGGTTTGAAGTACCTCTTTGCACATGTTCAAATACTGCCTAGAGCAGCTTTTTAAAGTTCCCCAGTTATTTTCATACCAATTATTAGTTTGATGCAAACTGATCAAATTTATAGAATTTCATGCCAGAGGGAGGAAAAGAAAGAAAAGTATAGTAGTATTTGGAATTGTTGGGTTTTTCTTAACTGATATTAGGATACTTAAAGATGGTATTGGGCAGTTGCCTTGATTTTTTAATACTAATAGCCTCGTTACTTTGTATGGTTAAGAACTGTCCTGTAGATATTTTCTGTATAATAGGTACTTTCAAATGTGTAACCAGAAAGCCAAGGATGTGTGACCATCATGAGCTAGGGGGAGGCCAGATCTGCTGCTCCTTGTGTATCATGTGACATTGGACAAATTGTGTACCTACTCTGAGATTTCACGTATATGACAAATAGGGAGTATATAGCCTAAGCAAGATTTGAGGTGAGTTGAGGGTAGTTAAAGCTCCCAGCTCATCACATATGGGATCCAGCAGACACTGAGGGGGAGGAGCACTTCCACCTATCAGTGAATTATCTTTGTTAAGCACTTTTCTGTGTACTGGGTAATTTCTGAGGATGGTCGTACAAAGGTTGAAATGACAACCCCACTCTCGATCACAGCATGACAAGGAGGCATGTGATTGCCATCAGGGGGCTGAGTGCTTGTCTAGAGCATGCAGGGTGCTGAGGTTCACACAAGAGGGGTCTCTCCTGAGGGTCTGGGGAGTCAATAGAACACAAGGAAGCAGTCAACTACTGCTATCAGGCTAGACAAGCATGTGAGTGAAATCACTGAACCCTACCTTCCTGGTCCCCCAACACTACAAGCACTTGGAATACCTTTTAGGGTGAAGGAAATAACACACAAGGGCAAAGCAAATGGCCGCTACCAACACTGACTCTGGTGTGTGCTGTGCAATCCAGTATTGTTGAGTATCCTGTCTGGGATATGATATAAACTTAGCTTTTAAATTGTTCCCAGTTAACAAGGCAAAAATGAAATCTTTCCTTTGGCCTATTACTGTTGAAGCTAATTCAAGTGTGTTTATTCATGAACATAATTCCCTTGGATTATGGTAGAAAGCTTAGGAACAACCCTGGTGGCATTGATGTACGTGCACGTAGGGCCGTGGTGTTCTCCCGCCATGTTCTGTTGATCCCCACTCTGTAGGCTCCCTTAGCTCTGAGATCTGTACTCCTGGTTGACATTTAACCTTCTTTTTTATTTATTTATTTTGGTTTTTCAAGGTGTGGGGGGGTTTCACTTTAGTTCTGGCTGACCCAGAATTCATTATGTAGTCTCACGGTGGCCTGAAACTCACAGTGATCCCCCTACCTCTGCCTCGTGAGTGCTGGGACAGTGATTTCCTGCCTTCTTCTCATTAAGGTTCGTTCTGTAGATGGTATATCGCTAATCTCAGGATCCAGCGCAGATGGGCGCTCAGTGAGTGCTGCTGCACTGGGGGAAGGCCTTGAGGAGGGTGCGCCCTGGCTTCTGCCTTAAAGCTGCTGGCGAAGCCTGTCATCAGATCTTCGTTCCGTGTAGAAAGTCCACGCGGGGCGGGCGCAGCTCATGTGTGGCCCTGCATGCGTCCACCTGGTGCCCTATCGTTTGCACTGGCGCCTTTGGGAGCCTCCACGTGCTTCTCAGTTCACAGGCACTTTGGATGGCTGTGGTGACGAAGCACGATTTCTTTTCCGCTGAGGGGATACAGTAAAGCCCAGAACTAGAGGTGAGATAGCCAGCCGCACAATTCCAGCTTCACATGAGTAGCTGTGAAATCTTATTGTCCATCTGAAGCTTCACAGCATTTTCTTTTTTTTTTTCCAGTGGATTAATAGTAAAAAATTCCTCAAAAGACCATAGTAAAGATTGAGATTGTATTGATGTAGGATTTGGGGGTTCAGGGAGGGCCTGTGAGCCTAGCTTTTGAGTCCTTAACTGATTTTAGCAATGAGTTGATGAAACAGACTCTGAGCGAGGTAAATTATGAATTATAAAGTCTATTGTAGGGGGACTTAAGATTCAGGGAGAAGGCTACTTGAAAGACTTGAGCCCGAGGAGAATTCTCCTCCTTGCCCGGCTTGGACGTGGACAGATCTGATTTTGTGGACTGTGCTCCTGGTGTATCACCTGATGTTGGACAAATTGTGTAGCTGCTCTGAGATGTCCAGCTTTTGAAAAGTAGGCTGGAAAGGGAGAGTGGGGGGGGCGGGTAGAAAAACTCTCCATCACAGAGAAACCCCCAGGGGGTAGGGAGGCTTCTGAAGAGGGCACAGGCACCCACAGGTGGAAGACAAAGCACGAGAATCAGGCATACCCCTTCACGGAGAAGACCAGAGAGGGTTAGAACAAGTGAAGCCCTCAGAGATCAAAGAGAGGTCATAGGTGCAGCACAGGGAGAGAGCCCCCTGTACAGGGTGCGAGCCTCAGTTCAGGGCCAGCAGGAGAACACCCAGGTAGAAGGGAGTGCCCCTGCGCCTTCCCACGCTGGCCGGGAAGGAGGAGAGAGGGTCTTGCAGGCTGGTGGCTGCTGTTCTGGCAAAAATCAGGAAGACGAGAGAACTTACACACATGGTTAGGCTCTGTGATACGGATCAGACATCCAACTAAGGTGAGCGTTGTTATCAGACCCAGGCGTGTAAGGGAGAGACACAATTGGTTCATGGACTCAAGAGCCTGACTCAGGAGGGGTCAGCCCACAGAGGTGTGCTGGGCTGAGGAGGAAATGGAAGTTGCTGCCCCCAGAGAGTGTTGCTTGGATGAGAGTGGATCAGATGTGGGACCTGTTCCTGCCAGGACAGACAAAGAGACATCCTTGGGCCTTTTCCCCTACCTATAGAAAGCTATCTTTCTCCTGTTTCTTCTTCAGTACATCCAGTGTTTGGCATGTCTTCATAGCTGTTAACCTGGATTTTTATCCTAGTTAGTCATTTACATTTTGTAACAATCGTCAAACCGTGCTGGTACTGAATTGCTAAAAGCATTTCTTGGTAATGCAATATGGTGGCCTTGAAAAGGCAGTGTGCCACTCACCTGGTATGGAAAGGAAATTGACATCCCTGGATACTTCATACCCTCTGGTTTCTTACTGCTTGGCACAAGGGCCAAGCTTCCCCTGGGCTGCTCATAGAAGTGATAGGGCATGTTGAAACCTTGAATGTCACCCATTCCTGAAAAGCATGGATGTTTGCAATGGATGACTTGGGTTCAAGGAAACTCCATATGCCTGGTGGAAAGTTCTGTGCAGTCATGTTGCAGTCAAAGACTCCTCCTCCTAGCCAGACATCCTTCTTCTATTCTTGGAGGTCAGACCTGCATCCTAGTCTGAGGCTCTCTTGGCCATCTCCAGCTTTCTTTCCATTGTGACATTCCCTCTGGTGAAACTCATGCTTGTTTGAATGCGCTATGGTTTCTTGGGGGCTCTGAGAAATTGTAATAATCAGAGCACTGAACTGGTATTTTCTCCATCAAGTATAAAGTGTGTATAGGTTCTCACTTGATCTTCACAGTATTGCACGTCCAAGGTAAAATATGGTGTTGCTGATCATGAACTCTCTAGGGTATTCATTAGCCTTTTCTTAAGGAAGACCATTGGCATTTAGAATATAATATGCTGATTTGTAATTGAGTTTTCAAATTGTCTTTGTTTAGTACAGTCCTTAATAGTTCCAAGTCTTCAACCTGTTCTAGAAGTAATTTTAATCTTTAGTCAAGAGCTTCTCTTCCTGCCCCCCCCCCAAAAATAAGAAAATTGGAAACTTTCCAGTACATCTATTCAATAGTCTTATCTTGTGCTGATTTCTTTGATATCCTTATTCATACCACCATGTTGTTGCCTGGTTCCTATCTCTGTGACAGATCAAGTCCAGGGGACAGTCACCATACGGAACATCAGTGCCCTGTCTTCAGGCTTGTACCAGTGTGTGGCTTCTAACGCCATTGGGACCAGCACCTGCCTTCTGGACCTCCAGGTTATCTCACGTAAGTCCACAGAGTTAGGATGCCAACTTTGAGCTGAACTCCAAGGCCTTTGTCTAGCCACAAAATGCAGTGTTCTGCTTAGTTGCTTTGAGGGTATTTGAGGAGCACATCGAAATTCTTTTAGTTTCAATCACTGTTGAAAGCATTATATAATATCCTGCTATACTTTCTAAGCTCCAGCAATGTGATAATCTTTCTGACAAAATATCTTCTCAGGATCGTTAGAAACAAGCTGCTGTTGGTTTCACGGTGCTGTAGACATGATCGAAGTCAGCAATGATCTCATAGCTGTCATAAGACCTTCTTGTTTTTTGGTTTTTTTTTTTTTCCCTAATCCTTTTTATCTGCCTGATTGTTGGGTGCCTGGTTATAAATAGGCAGTGCTGAACATTTCTCTTCAGTTGTGAATTCTGGGTTATTTCAATTCTGTTGCAGAAGCGAGTGATGTGGTTGTGATGAGGCCATAGAGAGTCCCACTGAGTGCCAGCGTTCCCTTGGGGGGCTCTGGGAAGTTGGACAGGCACTGTCTGTCCCACCCAGCTTGGGCTGCTGTTCTCCTGATGCCTTCGGAGATGCTTACATTCAGCTGAGGCCGAGAGCCTAGAATGGGTCAGCCGTAGCCACTGGGCATGTTGAAAGTTAATCAAGGTTTAACTTTATGTAGATATGATATGTCAGTTCTGTACATTTTAAGCCCAGCTTATTTATTTTTCTCCAGTTTCATTGCTATGCATTGTTTATTACTTGTCTTTCCTTTAAGTCTACCTTAAATGTATTTTGCAGCCCAGCCCCGACGCACTGGAGTGATAGCTGGAGCCATTGGCACGGGTGCAGTCATTGTCATTTTTTGCATTGCACTGATTTTAGGGGCATTCTTTTACTGGAGAAGTAAAAACAAAGAGGAGGAGGAAGAAGAAATTCCTAACGAAATCAGGTTTGTAAGTCAGATAACTGATCCCGCATAATCAGTGTGCTGTCTCTACCCAATTTAGATTCAGGGTTTCATTGCTGGTCTTGTAACTCTTATGGTCAGTAAAGGCAATAAAAGTGCATAAATGAGATTTTCTTGTACATATCGCTTTTCTTTGTGGTCATACTCATCTTGAACTATTAGGTCATGGGCGGTCGGCATGTGCCCAAGGAGGGGACAAATGAAGATCCCTGCCCCTGCACATTTCTAGGTCAGATCAATGACTGCCCACTGGAACAGTTTGTTTAAAACATGCCTGTTATACTGGCCTGTATAACAGATAGAAGCAGAAAGTAAGAAGGAATTACCTTAGCAGACCATTTCCTGTACAAAGTTATATATAGCACTATGCCTTGTGTGAATGAGTGTATTAGTCTGCTTTTTATTTTTAAATATATATTTATTTACTTGGAGGGGGAATAAACAATGGGCGTGCCAGGGCCTCCAGTCACCATGGCAAACGAACTCCAGACACATGTGATCCCTTGTACATGTGGCTTACATAGATACTGGGGAATTGAACCTAGGTCCTTTGGCTTTGCAGCTTTACTGCTAAGCTATTTCTCCAGTCCTAGTCTGCTTTTTAAATTACCACACCAAAATACCCCAGGCAGGCTTCTGATGCAGGATTTTGGGGTTCAGGAGGGGTCTCTTAGAATATGAACCTCATGTTTTTGGTTCTGTCCTACCTTTAATAAAGAATTGATGAAAAACAGACACGAGAAGGATAAATTATGAATTATTAAGTTTTTTCAGGGGAAAAATCACAAATTGTGGAGTTGATTTAAGGGAGAAATCACAGATTGTGGAGTTTAGGAAAAATGCTCTCAGTGGAAACACTGCATAGTTTATAAGGTTTGCTTAAGATAAATTGAGGGTTGTTTTGGAAAAAAAAACAAACTGGAATAGAGCCACAAGCAGGTGGATTTAAGAGAAACTGAGGCTTTTAACGAGTGATTAGAGTAAAGCTGCTGCCACGTGGAAAGTAGAATCCAGGAGCTTGTGTGGGCGACTTGGGAAGGACCCGCACATGGTCGATTCAGAAACCGGAGGAAAACCACGCATGTAATCAGAGAGAGAAGTTACCCCAAACTATAAAGCAAAAACAAACAGAAAAGCCACCCAAACCAAGAAATGGCTTTATGTGCTCCCCCCCGACCACCACCACCCAGCCTGGTTACTCACAGGTGTCCCTGTGGCCTTTAGTGAGGAGAGGCAGGCAGGCCAGGCGAGATGCAGAGCAGAGCGGAGCCATGCTGGCGGGTTCCCAGAGAGGAAGAAGACAGGACCCTTTGTTGGCATGGGGAAGATACGATGGGTTGGTGAACGCAGAGGGCAGATCCCGGGGCCAGCCCATCAGGGTGTCTGTCTGGGTGGGTAGACTGGGCCGCAGGGGTACGGCAGGTCAGTCTTGATCAAACACGAGTACCATCTGGGGGGTGGCATCTCAAGGCTCTCTTTGAGCGTCCATTCCTGAGACTGCCTAAGGGAGGGGGAAGCTAGCTTTCTCCAATCCTCCTTTCTACTTTGTGTGAAAAGTTTATTTTTTAATATTTTATTTGCATGTCAGGGCCTCTAGTCACTGCATATGAACTCTAGACACATGTGCCACCATGTGCATCTGGCTACTGCGGGTTCTGGGGAATTGAACCTGGGTCCTTAGGTTTTGCAGGCAAGTGCCTTAACCACTAAGCCATCTTTCCAGCCCCAAAAGTTTATTTTGAGTCAGAGTTTTGGAGGAGCCAGATTTAGGGATGCCATCTGGTGATTGGCATCTTGCTGGCATAATCTCAAGACATACAGGGCATCACATGGCAAGAGTTAGGGAGCACATGTCTGTCTGGTCTGTCTTACCAAGCTGCCAGGGTTCAGTCATGGAGCCCCCCCTGACGGTCTTATCTGATCCAAGCAGAGCCCGTGTCTCTCAGTACCACCGTGGATTCCACTTCACACTCAGAGGCCCTATAGTAGGGATCACATTCCAGCCCATAAACCTGTGGCGGGTGGGGGATCACTGAGGCTACATAAGGATCACAGCAGATAATTAAGATGAGAATATGAGTGTCTTAAAAAGTGTCACTGTGATCTTTAAAGAAAAGCAACCCTGGGACACTGTGGAGGCTTGCCAGTTCAGGCTGTCTCAGAGCTCGTCACATCATCGTTGTAGAGGATGAGTCTGTGGCCCCGTCTCCTCAGCGCGACCAGCGCACCCCTGACCCTGCTCAGTGCAGATTCCCATCTGTTCTGGGAGCCTTTCCACTCTTTGGGAACCATGTGCTGTCTCTTTGAGCTGAGTCTTACTGAATCCCGTACTCTCACTCCAAACTCATCCAGACATGTTTAGCCTTTGCCCGACCCTTCACACTTCCGTTCATTCTTACATTGGTCACCGCCCCTGCTTGACCATGTGTTCCTCGTCTTTCTTTTCTTTTCTTTTCTTTTCTTTTCTTTTCTTTTCTTTTCTTTTCTTTTCTTTTCTTTTCTTTTCTTTTCTTTTCTTTTCTTTTCTTTTCTTTTCTTTTTTTCCTTTCCTTTCCTTTCCTTTCCTTTCCTTTCCTCTTTCTTTCCTTCTTTCTTTCTTTCTTTCTTTCTTTCTTTCTTTCTTTCTTTCTTTCTTTCTTTCTTTCTTTCTTTCTTTCATGAAGTATCTGATAGAATGTACTCAGTAAATGTGAAATACTGGAGTTACCATCTTACATGAATAACTTTTTGAAGCCTCTTGTAATTTGCAAGGGTGTTGGCTATGTTAGGGGACAGATTCTACTCCAGCATCAGACCATTGAGTGTTTTCTCACGCTCCGCAGTATAAAATCAGGACCTCATGAACAAGTTCTCCATATGCAAACTTGGTTTCTTAGCTCTCTTATGATAACTAACTCAGTGGATTTCTTCATTGGCTATTTTCTTATTAATAGTGTGTGTGTGTGTGTGTGTGTGTGTGTTTGTACTTCAGTTACAGGTAACTGAGAATCTTTGAGATAATTGATATTTCTTTGTCTATTCTTGAAGATTGAATAGCTGAGAAAGGGTTTTCCTTACAGTTGTCTCACAGGGAATGAGTACTAAAGCTGAGGTCATTTCCGGTGCCTTGTTTATTTTCTAAAGAGGATTTGCATTTCAGACATAATGTCCTCCGGTGTCAGGTATCGGAAGAGAGAGTCCTGGGTAGAAGGGGAGATAAATCCCCAGTAACTCCTGTTGACAGCTTCATTTTGCTCCTTTGCAGGGAGGATGATCTCCCACCTAAATGCCCTTCTTCTGCCAAAGCCTTTCACACAGAGATGTCCTCCTCGGAGAACAACACTTTGACCTCTTCCAATACCTACAACAGTCGATACTGGAGCCACGACCTGAAAGTCCCCAGAAATACAGAGTCGTTCAACAACTTCAGTGACTTGCGCCAGCCTTTCTCCCTCCACTCCGGCAATGCCATTATCCCGTCCATCTATGCCAACGGGAGCCATCTGGTGCCAGGTCCACATAAGACTCTGGTAGTGACAGCCAACAGAGGGTCATCACCCCAGATGGCCCCCAGGAACAATGGTTCAGTCAGCAGGAAGCCTCGGCCGCAGCATGCGCCCTCCTGTGCCGTTAGCCAAGCGACCCTGGAGCGCATCGGAGCAGTGCCTGTCATGGTGCCCGCCCAGAGTCGGGCAGGATCCCTGGTATAGGACCTTTGGGGCTGCTATGTTCAGGAGAGAATAAATGGAAATGCTTCCAAGCAAAGGGGAGAGTGGGGTGGGCAAGTGCTGGGCAGGTGCCCTTTCCCTGTGGTTATATTAACTAGTAAAAAGCACAAAGAAGGTGGTGCTGTTACCTGACCACTGCGATCCACATGTGGCGTGGACTTGGGGGGGTGGGGGCCTCTGTCATGAAGAATGTTCCCTCACCATGGTGGTTCTGGGATTCAGGTAAAAATGCTGCATCTCAAAGATGTGCCAAGCCAAGGAGAAAGATACAAGAGCAGACTAGCGCTTACAACCCTGACTGTGGTCCACATGGGCCTGCTCTTTAATTCTTGCCTAACTTAATAATTTTTAAGAGACTAAAGTGCCAGGTGGAGTTCAAAGAATGAATCAGAAAGCCTATGATGTGTGCGGCCTGCCCCAGTCCTTCTGATGCCGAGGGGCTTCGGGCTGCATTATCTCCATGTCGGTTCCAGCCGGGGCTGGACCTTTCTCACAGAATCAAAACTTTTTACACAACAAAACTCAGTGAGAAATGCTGTGTGTGGTGGGAGGTGGGGGGATCAAAGGAAACTTCATGGGGAACCCCTCCATATTTATTTATTCTTTCTGAACCATGGATCTCATATTTGGAATTTTGCTACATTGACAGTTTCTTGCTTGTCTGGTTATTATGGGATCTGTTAAAGGTCCATGGTAATTACTGTTCATTATTTCCTGCAAAAAACTTTTTTTTAAAAAGAAAACAAAACAAAAAAAAATACTTGAGAGGCATGGAGCTAGGAAAGCACATGCCACCTTGCTCAGTGATTGTATCTCAGGAGTGCAGGCAGAGCTAGGTGGTGTGGGTGACAAGGGAACAGGAGAAGAGGAAGGGCCTCTGCAGCCCCCCAGAGCAAGGCTGTCCAGGGCTCCCTGGCTATCACAGAGGTCACTAGTAATGAGGGCAGTGCCGAAGCCATTTGCAGTGAGGAAGATAACTCCTTATCTGACCAGTGGGGTTAGGAGGTTGTTGCACAAGGGCATGGAATAGCTTTGTTGTGTGTGTGGTTTTTTTTCTCCCTTCAAAATAATTCTTTTTGCAAAAGAGATAAGAGTTAAACAAATGGAGTGTCTCCCAGTGTGCTCTTGGCGAGTCTTCCCTGCACCCGAAAGCTCAGGTCCGCCCTTTCTCCCGAATGCATTTTGCACCACTGCAGAGGCTTCGTGACGCGGCTCGGGCCTCTGCGCTGCGCCGGCCACCTGCGAACCGCGCTCTGCTCTCTGAGACGCGCATCTGGCCGCACTTGTATCGGTGACTATCTCGCGCCTTAATCACACTAGCAGCAACCCATGGTGATTTTTTTTTTCCTCTCTCAGATTTGTTTCCTCAGTTACTTACGATACTGACTCTTTCCTGAGCGTCTTTTTCTTCCTTAGTCTCTCTTCACCACGCTGCTTGCCTTCTTCCTGCAAGCAGTCTTCCCAGGGAACGGCCTCCCCACTTTCTTCAGTTCTGGAACAAATGGAAACCATCTGCTGCTGCACACGCTGTCCTTCCAAGGGGGCCACACTCAAGAACTTCACTGCTGTGGCCATTTTGATGTTGGGGGAAAGCTGGATTTACCTTAGTATTACTTATTTTGTTCCATTTGATGGTTCTTGACTTTGTAAAAATTTAAATAAATGAATGTCTATACTTTTTTATAAAGTGAAAAATACCATGTCACAGAGAAAATACTACCAGATGCTGTTTAGAAAACACTTATCTTGCACTTCTTTATTCTTTCTAATTATCTAAAATTCAATAAAAGTTTATTCATATAAATAAGTTGGCATTACTTATCATAGTAGTAATGGATATGTTGTAGTTTAGTGTTCTCTTAGTTTCATGTGCATTTTCCATAATATTCATAATCATTTAATGGGCATATAATATCTTAAAAACTACTTAACATTTCTCCTATTAGAACTCTGATTACAGTTCTCACCCGTATGATTATCACCTTTGTTTCTTTAATTATTTTTAAATTTTATTTTACAGAGTGCATGCGAGAGAAAGAGAGATTGAGAGAGAGAGAGAGAGAGAGAGAGAGAGAGAGAAATGGCACGCCAGGGCCTTAGCCACTGCAGTTGACGTCCAGATGCTTGTGCCACCTAGTGGTCATGTGCATCCCTGCGCTTGCCTCACCTTTGTGTGTCTGGCTTACATAAGTGGGACCTGGAGAGTCAAACATGAGATTTTAGGCTTCAGAGGCAAGCACCTTAACTGCTAAGCCATCTCTCCAGCCCTTTTTAAATTTTTAACTTATTTATTTGAGAGGAAGAAAGAGGCAGATATAGAGAGAATGGGTACATGCCAGGATCTCTACTTGCTGCAAACGAACTTCAGACATATGTGTCACCTTGTGCATCTGGTTTACGTGGGTCCTGGGGAACTGGGTCCTTTGGCTTTGCAGACAAGTGCCTTAACTGCTAAGCCATCTCTCCAGCTCCATTTTCACCTTTCTTAATTCAAAAATTTATGAAGACAGGGTCCAGCCATGCTCTTTTCACCCCTGAGTCTCCATCATCTACCATACTGCCTTTTCTGGGTATTGAGTAGATAAATGTCAGCATCTCTAAGCTGAAGTTGCCAAGTCAAATTAGGGACATGATTATAGCTCTTGATGTATATTGGATTAACTTTTTCCAGGAAGAAACATACAACTTTATTTTAAACATTTTATTTTGAGATAGCACATTTACCTGCAACTGTAAGAAATTATACAGGTCACAAATATTCACCTAATTTCTCCCCATGATGATATCTTGAGTAGCTATAATACTACAAAGTGACATTGACATGAGCCATTAATGTTATTCAGAATTCAAAACTTTGTCCGTTGAGTACCTATGTGCACATTTACACATTTAGTTATTTCCTTTTTAAATTTCTTTCTTCCTTTTTTTTTTTTTTTCAGTGTAGGGTCTCACTCTAGCCCAGGCTGACCTGGAATTCACGGTGTAGTCTCAGGGTAGCCTCGACCTCACAATGGTCATCCTCGCTCTGCTCCCAGAGTACTTGCATTAAAAGCGTGCGCTGCCATGCCCGGCTTAGCTATTTGGTTTTGTGGTTTGTGAGTCTTATTATGTAGCACAGGTTGGTCTCGAACTTGAGGTCCTTCTGTCCCTACCTGTCAAGTATTGGGTTTAAAGGTTGCAGTCCTGCACCCACACCACTGCCCAAGCAGGCAGCATAGACTCCTGCAGCTTAGCTGTGGTCACAATACCTAGCACATTGCTTCAGAGCAAGTGCTTGAAGGATGTGCTGAATCTATCAAACTGAAAATGTCGCCCGGGTGTGGTGGTGCATGTCTTTAATACCAGCAGTCAGGAGGATCGCCGTGAGTTTGAGGCCACCCTGAGACTACAGAATGAATTCCAGGTCAGCCTGAGCTAGAGTGAGACCTTACCTCGGAAAACAAAACAAAAACAAAAAAAGAAAGAAAATATCTTTTTATTAAAAAAAAATTTTTTTTGTTTATTTATTTGAGAGTGACAGAGAGAGAAAGATGCAGATAGATAGAGAGAGAATGGGCGCGCCAGGGCCTCCAGCCCCTGAAAACAAACTCCAGACGTGTGCACCCCCTTGTGCATCTGGCTGACGTGGATCCTGGGGAATAAAGCCTGGAACCGGGGTCCCTAGGCTTCACAGGCAAGTGCTTAACCGCTAAGCCATTTCTCCAGCCCTCTTTTTTTTTTTTTTTAACTTCAACATTAAAAATAGGAGCCAAGAGCTGTAGGGATGGCTTAGCAGTTAATGCATTTGCCTGCAAAGTCAAAGGACCCAGGTTCAGTTCCCCAGGACCCATGTTAGCCAGATGCACAAGGGGGCACACGCATCTGGAGTTCTTTTGCAGTGGCTGGAGGCCCTGGAGCATCCATTCTCTCTCTCCCTCTTTCTCTGTCAAATAAATAAGTAAATAAAAATGAAAACGAATAGCAGTCAAATATAAGTTCCCAAAGCAAGGCTGCATTATCATTGCTTACAGAGGTGCCAAGTTTGTGTCCGTTATCTTAGTGGCACTTTATGTCACACTGGAGGGCCAGGTTTCTCTGGAAAGGCTGTAGAGAAAACATACTGAGTGCAGTGGTTTGAAAGCGTCCCATGTTATGTAATTGTGATGTAGTTTATGTCACTCGTCCTTGTTTTTTTATTTTTTTAATTTTTAAATTTTTTATTTATTTGAGAGCAACAGACAGAGAGAGAGAGAAAGAAACAGATAGAGAGAATGGACATGCCAGGACCTCCATGCACTGCAAGCGAACTCCAGACACATGCGCCCCCTTGTGCATCTGGCTAATGTGGGTCCTGGGGAATCAAGCCTCGAACTGGGGTCCTTAGGCTTCACAGGCAAGCGCTTAACTGCTAAGCCATCTCTCCAGCCTCCCTCTTGTTTTTGTGCTTACGATGTGGCAAACACTTAAAGTTGCATTTCAGGTACAAGTTAATTAAAATCCTCTTGGAAAGATGCCATCACTCATACGTTGCAAGTGTAGAAACTCAGAATAAAAGAGATTAATTTGTCTAAATTACTAAGATATTTGTCACATAGTTTTCTCCTAGTATGTATTCTTGACTGAACAAACCAGCATCTAAAAAGAAAGTGTTGGGTTTCTAGTGTTTTGCCCTCTTTTGGACAATTCAATTAACTTATTTTAAGTAAAATAATACTCTTACTCCACAGAAAAATGTTAAGGTGATAAATGCATTGCAGAGACAAGGTGACTTGTAAAATTCCGTGTGTATATAATTATTTATAGCTTCTCCTCATGGCTCCCTTGAGAAGAAGGTATTATTTCTCTATGTTAGGTAAAGGCAGGGCACAACATTCTGACTTAATCGCAGGGCATTAACAACAGACACTTCCATCAGACAAAGAAATAAGCAGGTGTCTGTTGTGTATTTAACACCATGGCTTTGGTTGATACCACTAATTTTTCAAGTGGGACAACCAGGGTAGATAATTTAGCCGATAGTGGTTTACATCACAGTCCCATTTCTCTCTCATTCATCAGTTGAACTTGAAGGATGGACTCCCCAAATTCAAGGACTACAGATTTTGCTTTGGGGCTCAAGCAAAATGGAATGCTCATTTATATGCATACATGGTGTCTGTCAACTGCCCATTGCATTGGATGAGGCACAAAGCTTCAAGGTCCACCAAGAGCTCACTGGTTGTCACAGAGCCACAAGACTTCCCAAGACATGGGGCCCTCTCTCGGGAGGACCAATTCCAGGGCTCCTGGGTGACAAAATTCTTTAAGGCTCAGTTCTATTTACAAAATAGAGGCAATAGTAGATAGCTTTGTACTTGGGAGGGCAAATTAATGCTTGTAAAATAAAGAGGACAGTCTGGATGTAGTGAATAGCATCTCTTGCTACTGGTAAGAGCTCAGGAGCTTTAAAGTTCTAGGCTGTGACCAAGTCATTTGTGTGTTCTCTTCTTGCCAGGGGTGCTATTTGATTTCTACTGCATATAACAGTGCATTGAGACTCTGCGCAGAAGGAAGAAGATGTGGTCATTACTGTCTGTCTGCTTCCAGTGCTCCCTTGTTGCCCTTTTCCCTTACATTTTATTCCAAAATAGTACATTCATGTGATGATCATCACTGTGGAGACTTATGAGGCATCAGTATTTATACAGAAAGTACTTCATGTCCGATAGCATGCTGATCATTCCATATCTCATTTAGTGCTCCTAACATCCAAGCTCAGTGTTAGGTTAATTTTACAGATGAAGAATCTGAGGCTTAAATTGCTTAGGTAAAAAAAAATCACAAACTTTTATTTAATCATTTATTTGAGAGAGAGAGAGAGAGAGAGAAGATGGGTGAGCCACAACCTCTTGCCACTACAAACCCCAGAAGCATGCTCCATCCTGTGCATCTTACTTTGTGTGGGTCCTGGGGAATCAAACCAGAGTCAGGCTTTGCAGGCATGTGCCTTAGCCATTGAGCCTTCTCTCCAGCCCTAAATTGGTTATGTAAAAATATTTTGTTTATTTATTTATGAGGGAAGGGAGAGAGAGAGAAAATGGGCATGCCAGGGCCTCCAGCTGCTGTGAACAAATTCCAGATGCATGTACCACCTTGTGCTCTAAATTGGTTAATCTTTTTTTTTTTTTTTTTTTTTTTTTTTTGCTTTTCAAGGTAGGGTCTCACTCTGGCTCAGGCTGACCTGGAATTCACTATGTAGTCTCAGGGTGGCCTTGAACTCTCAGTGATCCTCCTACCTCTGCCTCCCGAGTGCTGGGATTAAAGGCGTGCGCCACCACGCCCGGCCTTAAATTGGTTAATCTTAAGGTCACAAGCTGCCTGGAGAGATTGCCTAGTGGTTAATGAGTCTGTTAGTGAAGCCTAAGGACCCAGGTTCGATTCCCCAGGACCCACGTGAGCCAGATGCACAAGGTGGCACATGCATCTGGAGCTCATTTGCAATGGCTAGAGGCCCTGGCATGCGCAGTCTCTCCCTCCTACTCTCTCTCTCTGTCTCAAATAAACATAAATACAAATTTTTTTAAAAAGCTAACATTGAAAGGCTTGGTGCTCCCTCAAATTCAGCATGGTGTGAACACAGCACTTATTTCATTTTAGTCATTCTTAGCTTATTTGAAAAAAGATAAAACACTGAGGAAAATTTCAATCTCTGACATAAACCACTAGAGTGATTTTTTTTTTTTATTCTACATAGCCAAGCTTTTTGAGTCTTCCTTTTTAGCTCTCACACACTTAGGGAGTCTCACATCAGTTTCCTAGGGCATTCACAATTTGCATAAAACACCAACCTACTTCCCCATCTTTAGCTCTGCAGAGAGCTCTATCCACAGAAGTGTAGGTAGTCAAAGTTACATCCACAGGAGGGTGGATTTGAGGAAGTTTTGGGGGAAATGTGGTCTCTGAAGACATACAGTGAGTGTGGAGAATGCTAAGTGGGAGGAAGTCCTGCTAGACCCTGAGCTCCAGTCCAAACTCCATCACTTCCTACTGACCAGGCAAGTTCTTCAGCCCGACCCTAGAAAATACGGTCATGATTCCTTCATCATAGACAGTGTGTATAGAATGGAATCATGATTCTTACATAATAGACAGTGTGTGTCATGATTCCTACCTAATAGTGTATGTAAAGTGGCAGAGCTCTTCTTTCTTCTTCTTCTTCTTCTTTTTTTTTTTTTTTTTTCCTGAGGTAGAGTTTCACTCTAATCCAGCCTTGGAATTCACTATGTAGTCTCAGGGTGGCCTCAAACTCACGGCGATCCTCCTACCTCTGCCTCCTGAGTCCTGGGATTAAAGGCATGTGCCACCACGCCTGGCTTAGAGAGCTCTTCTTTTTTAATCCATCATTTTTGTTTTTAATTATCTTGTCTTATGTATATCTAATTTAGAAGCTCTCTCCTCTATTTTAATCCTTCTTTTTCATGAGTTGACAAAAGCCTCATTACCAATCACACATATGCAATAGCTTCACAGTTTTTTTTGTGTTTCTGAATAGCTGTCTCAAGGTAACATCTGATTTAGATAATAAAGCATTTGAAAATAAGGTTGTGGTGGTCTGAATGTAAAATGTCGGTTCGATTCCTCAGGACCTGCCTAAGGCCAGATGCACAAAGGGGTGCGTACGTCTGGAGTTCGTTTGCAGTGGCTGGAGGCCTTGGTGCACCCATTCTCTCTCTGTCTCTCTCTCTCTGTCTGCCTCTTTCTTTCTTTCTCTCTCTAAGATAAATAAATAAAAATAAAGTTAAAAAAATAAACCCTTTCTTTCTTTAAAGTGCATCTACCTTAGTGTTTTGTCACAGCAATGAGAAAGTAACATACAGAAAATGACACAATTTGCTAGGCATTTATCATGCTGATGTGTGTGTGTGTGTGTGTGTGTGTGTGTGTGTGTGTAGAGTATGTATGCGATGTGATATGTAGTGTGTATGTGTGTGTGCGCATGTGTGCGCAGATGCATGTGCCCCAGGCATGTGCATGCAGAGGCCAGAAGTATTAAATATTCTTAATTCAATATTGTATATAAGCCAAACTAAAATGCTTTTCAATATGTAAAATGCCTTTCAATTAGAAATATTTGGGATACAGGGAATTCTAATAAAAGTAGCATAGTTAAAACCAAAAACATAAAATGGACTTGCTGCCTTATCTTTAACCACTGCTTATAATAGGCTAATGAACACAAACATAGGCAAGCCTTGCTGTGACTCAGTGAAGGCATTTTTCCCCATACTTAAACACAACCAGGTATATAAATCTAAATATAAAGCCTGTATTCAATAGGTTTTGAAATGAAATTCTCCATTTGTGAAAATTTGAGCACTAAGTCTTTTTTTTTTTTTTTTAATTATTTTAGAGAAAGACAGGCCGGAGTGAGAATTGGCACACCAGGCCTTCAGCTGCTACAGTCGAACTCCAGACGCTTGCACCACCTAGTGGGCATGTGCAACCTTGCATTTGCCTCACCTTTTGTGTGTCTCTGGCTTATGTGGGATCTGGAGAGTCAAACATGGGCCTTTAGGCTTCACAGGCAAGTGCCTTAACCACCAGGCAATCCCTCCAGCCCTGCATTAAGTTTTTAGAAAGGAAATCAGTGGTAATATTTGTGGAACTGGAATTACCGCTTTGAAATAAAGCTCATAATAACTGAGCTAAAAGATAATTTAACTTAAGTCAAAATGTACAATGAAAATACTGTGCTAGCCATTCATGATCTGAATTCAATTATGGTATATGTAAAAAGTCACTAGACATGTGTGTGTGTGTGTGTGTACCATGACTGTGCCCATGCACTGCCCCTTTCACTTGCCTGTGGTGACCAGAGAAGAATCTTGGATGTCCTGTTCCTTTCCTCTTTGACCCAGTTTTACTGAGATGGGGTCCCTTACTGATCCTGGAGATTTACAAGCTCAGATGATCCTCCAGTCGCTGCTCCTCATGAGATTGTTTAGGTGGGTCCTGGGGGTCAAATTCCAGCAGTCTCTCTGGCCTTCTCAGGCCCTCATAATTGCTCTTAACCACTGTCCATCTCTTCAGCCTATCATCAGCCATTTTTTTGACAACTTATTTTTTTTATTGACAACTTCCATGATTGTAAGCAACATCCTATGGTAATTCCCTCCCTTCCCCCTCCACTTTCCCCTTTGAAACTCTCCTCCCCATCATATCCCCTCTCCTCTCAATCAGTCTCTCTTTTGTTTTGATGTCATGATCTTTTTCTCCTCTTATGATGGTCTTGTGTAGGTAGTGTCAGGTGTTGTGAGGTCATGCATACCTAGGCCATTTTGTATCTGGAGGAGCACGTTGTAAGCAGTCCTACCCTTCCTTTGGCTCTTACATTCTTTCCGCCACCTCTTCTGCAATGGAACAATGGACCCTGAGCCATGGAAGGTGTGATAGAGCTTGATCTTTTGTCCACACCAGGAACATTCTGATTGGAAGCTGGGTGTCCTGCTCTCTGGTCTATTTCTTACAAACAAATATTATTTATTTATTTAACTTATTTTTATGCATTTGAATTTTATTAGGACAAATAGGAAGTGCTATTAGAGAAACCAAAGAACATAAGAGTCTCTTAGTCCTAGCCCTTAATATTTCTTATTTTCCTTACCTAAACCATCCAGAAGTCAAGAACCAGCTCACTCCTCCAACTTCACAGGGCCAGTACTTTTTATTTGTTTGAGATAGGGTCTCCCAATGATGCCTAGACTGGCCTTGAACTCACAATCCTTCTGTCTTGGCTTTGTAAGTACTAGCTTGCAGTCATGTGCCCCATGCCTGGCCAGTGCTAATTCTTTGTGAGAATGTAGGCTAAGCTATGATTTGTGATCCCCAGTCCCTCTGGTATAGACACAGCCTCAAATGCCTAGATGGGTTAAGTAAGTGAGAACCAAGCCAGACAGGGCACACAGGGACATGACCAAATTGTGTCCCACTCCCTGAAAAGAGTCCAGCAATGCTCAGCTCCTGCTAAGAGCTGTCAGCAGGACTCTTGCTCCAGTCATCCAGGTCTCCTGAATTTCTGAGTTGGAGACGTTGATTTGTGTAGTTTTTAGATAGCTTGTGTGGTCAGTGAGCTAAAAAAGAAGGTTAGAGTCTTCGGGAATTAACTGCATACGTTCATGAGCTCTACTCAGCCTGTGGCTCAGCATTTACAACTGCAGTTTAGTGGCAGACCTGTTTCTAGAAGCTTCATGGATCAATCTAACCACGAGCCTTTGTC
Organism: Jaculus jaculus; assembly: GCF_020740685.1. NCBI lineage: Eukaryota > Metazoa > Chordata > Mammalia > Rodentia > Dipodidae > Jaculus > Jaculus jaculus. The sequence goes on from NC_059105.1 coordinate 163,070,851, forward strand.
TTTAGCACATCTAGAGACCAGAAACTATGTTTCTATTTAAATTATTTTATTTGTTTATTTATTTGAGGGGGAGAGAGAGGCAGATAGAGAATGGGTGTTCCAGGGTCTCCAGCTGCCACAAACAAACTCCAGACACATGTACCACCTTGTGCTTCTAGCTTATGTGGGTCCTGGGGAATCGAACCTAGGTCCTTTGGCTTTGTAGGCAAGTGCCCTAACCACTAAGCAATCTCTCCAGCCCTAGAAACTATTTGTTTCTCACTATTCAGAGTCCTTTATACCCACTCTCTTCAAAATACACTTACCTTCTAATCCTCATACAACTCTGTGGTCAATGCTAAGAACCCATTTCCCAGATGGGGACACTGAGGGTCAAGAGCTCCAGTAACTAGCCAGGGCTCTGTAGCAGCAGCAGCAGCAGCAGCAGAGCAAGGACGCCGATTCCAATGCCAGCCATTTGGCTGTTAACTGCTGCGCAACAGCAGGGTTTTCTCATTTCTGTGCCCCGAGAAGAAGAAAAAGTGCATGTCTGATCATATTGACATTTAGAAGATAGAAATGATTTGGCTCAGTACACACGCTCATTTCTAGTTCCCTAGAACAACCTGGGTGAGCTTGGGTGGAAGGGGAAAAGGCTGGTTATCCCAGCTGGCCCTCTCTGCAAGGCCTTTCTGAAGTAGGGAGCTAGCTGAAAGCCCCCTTTGTCAGCCAGAAGTCATGAGGGGGTCCTGGGCTCCACATCACTGCAGAGGCCTCCAGAGGAAAACTCTGATTTGTGACTGTCCTTTGATAAAAGGAACAGCTTGAGCAAGGCAGCCTTCTTCTTCTTTCTGTTTTTTAAAGTGCAGTGCTTTGGGGTAACTTGCAAGGCAACGAAGAGAAATTCACTTTTTCCGTGGGTCCGACGCATCTTCAGATGTGCTGCGGAGAGCACGCCTCACCATTCGAATGTACGGTGAAAAGAAAGTTATATTTCAGGGAGAATTATCAGGAAAGAGACTTTCTTCTCAGTTGATGGAACACAGCCATAAGGGGGGAAAAATCTCTCACCCAGCTCTGACTTTAATTATTCCATATGAGGAAGAATTTCCTCCATCTTGCTTGAAAGAGAAGTGAAGACCTGCCATTTCAATCTCGCACTAGAACACGTATGAATGTGTTTGACGTGAGAGGAGAAGGGGGCCAGGAAAGGGAGGATTTGGCTCCAGTCCTTCCTTCCAGGAGAGAAAAATGATTCCTTGAGAGCCCACCTGTGCCCGGCAGTGCGTACATTCTCTAACTCCTCACTTCCCCCTCATAAGGTGAGTGCCATTTTCCCCGAGGTGTTGGAGAGACAGCCTGCTTTTTTACACTCCCTTCCCCACTTCCTGTTCCCACACACGCGTGTGGGTGGCAGCTTAGACGTGGCATCCTCTGGACAGTGAGCAGAGCATAGGGACAGCAAGCAGCCCATTGTCCCTGAGGTTCTGTGACTGTCTGCTTTTGTTGAACTTATTTATCAGGACTGCAAGAGACTATGGAAGGGCTAAGCCTCCACCACCCCTCGCCACCACTACTGTCCCCATACGGAGTCCGCACATTGACAGTCATGCTGGGCTCTGTGGCTGGACTTACTGCCATTAATCTCACCCACTTGCAGACCATCCTCCATACGGTCACAGCCAGAAAATGTGATCTTACACCTCTGTTTATTTAATTTAATTTTAACTATGCACTCATTGCCTAAAGGAAGATGTTGAATAGAAGTTGTCAATAAAAAAATAAATAGGCCCGGAGAGATGGCTTAGCGCTTAAGGCATTTGTCTGAGAAGGCTGTGCGGGCTGGTTGGCTTCTCTTTCACCCTGGCCAGGCGCATTCCCAGATGAGACTCAAGCGACAGTCTCTCCTTTCGCCAAGCACTGGTGTTCCCTTGTTTGACTGACCCAGCTTCCCCGATCCCACTTCTCTATGGTGAGCATGATGGTATCAGCTGTGCCAATGTCATTATACCATGTGGTTATAGCATTTCAAGTGAGGTTACAAATATGAAAACTACTTTGAAATAGATACACAATAAATACATCTTCTTGTCTAAATCCGAGAGCTAGGTTTACCAGGCCTGGTGATTCTGGGAAGGGCAAAGCAGGCAGGGAGAGGGCCGTGTGTAGCATTGCCTTGAGAAAAAAGAAAACACTAAGTCTGAGAAGTTGTCACCCAGACTTGGGGGATGGTAAAACAGAACGGGGACTGGAGAGATGGCTTAGCAGTTAAGGCGCTGGCCCGTGAAGCCTAAGGGCCCATGTCTGACTCTCCAGATACCACATTAGCCAGACGCACAAAGGTGAGGCAAGTGCAAGACTGCACATGCCCACCAGGTGGCGCAAGCGTCTGGAGTTAGATGCAGTGGCAGAGGCCCTGGTGCACCAATTCTCTCTCTCTCTCTCTCTCTCTCTAAATAAAATTAAAAAAAGGAGGCTATGGAGATGGCTCCCATGCAAACATGAAAGCCTGACAGGGCCTGGTTTGCTCCAATTTTGATCCCCAGCCCTCTCTTAAACAGATGGACAAATATGCCTCTAACCCCAGTCCTGGGAGGAGAGGAGGCAATGGACTCACTGGGGCTAACTGGTCAGCAGTTTGACTGAAAACGGCAGCTCCGGGTTGAGAAATAAAGGAGTAGCCTGACTCCGGTAATTACCTTCTCGTGGCTGGGACAAAGCACCCTTCCAAAAGCAGCTGGTGGGAGGACAGCTTTTCATTTTTTTAAATTTTTAAAAAAATTTTTTATTTATTTATTTGAGAGCGACAGACACAGAGAGAAAGACAGATAGAGGAAGAGAGAGAGAATGGGCGCGCCAGGGCTTCCAGCCTCTGCAAACGAACTCCAGACGCGTGCGCCCTCTTGTGCATCTGGCTAACGTGGGACCTGGGGAACCGAGCCTCGAACCGGGGTCCTTAGGCTTCACAGGCAAGCGCTTAACCGCTAAGCCATCTCTCCAGCCCTATTTTTTTAAATTTATATTTATTTATTTGAGAGTGACAGACAGAGAAACAGGCAGATAGAAAGAGAGAGAGAATGGGCGCGCCAGGGCCTCCAGCCACTGCAAACGAACTACAGACGCGTGAGCCCCCTTGTGCATCTGGCTAACGTGGGACCTGGGGAATCGAGCCTGGAACTGGGGTCCTCAGGCTTCACAGGCAAGCGCTTAACCGCTAAGCCATCGCTCCAGCCCGGGAGGACAGCTTTTGTTTTTGGCTTACGGTCTTGAGTGGAAGCCTCCAGATGGCAGGGGAAAGCATGGCATGAACAGAGGCCAGACATCACCTCTGCCATAGCGGGTGGAAAACAGCAGCAGGAGAGTGAGCTGAAGTCTATCAAGAGGGAGCTGTTTATAATGCCTCTAAGTCTGCCTCCAGCAACACACCTCCTCCAGCAAGGCTCCACCTCCCAAATTGCTGTCGGCTGGGGACCACGAGTTTGTGGGGGACATCTGATTCCACACACACATTTTCCTCTGTTTTATGCATGCATACACACTACAATATACAACACACACACACACACACACACACACACACACACACACACACACAAAAGGAGCACTTTTGACAATCTTTTTTTCTTTTTTGGTATCTCGCTGTAGGGTCTCACCCTAGCCCAAGCTAACCTGGAATTCACTATCGAGTCTCAAGGTGGCCTTGGACACATGGCAATCCTTCTACCTCTGCCTCCCAAGTGCTGGTATTAAAGGTGTGTGCCACCACGCCCAGCAACTTGACAATCTTCTTTAACGGTCAGTCCCCATCCATGGCACATAGCTGCTGTCCCGAGCATTCTTCCTGACTGATGGACAATCAAAGCCTGTGTTGGGGGAAAACACCTTTTAATAGTAATTATCTGCAATGTAGTATGAAGGAAGCAGTGCAATGGATTTTCTTTTTCCTCTAGTTTTGTATGGCTTTATCCAGGTTAAGATGCAGGTGGCATCCTGTGTAACGCAGCGTGCATTCCGCTGCCTCCTAATGCTTTCAGATCTTGGGTATTGGCTGTGTTCGGTAGCTCCAGGGCGACACCCACTGTCAGCTGGAGGAAACTGCAATCCCTAAAAAATTCACCATCTGGGTTTCTGTAGGCAAAAGAGGTATGACTGGTCAGTACTGATCAACCTCCCAGGCGGTTCATGGAAACAGGATTCACTCATTTAACTGATGTATACCTACCTATATATTGAAATCAGTTAATACCCCGTGCTGCCACCATGTGGTGCAGGAGGGGATGGAGCAGAGAGGAATATCTGGAATGGGAACAGGTTAAGTAACCAGCAACTGAATTGCAGCCTTCCGTGACTTTTCTGTGATGCACAAATCCACCTGGCCTTGTACAACGGGGCTGTGATGTGGGTAGAGTAATGTGTATGCAATAGCTGTAAACTCTGTATAAAATCGCTTTTCTGAAATGACCCCCACAATTTACACTCCAGTGGTGTGGAATATGAGCAATAAATAATAACTACGCATGACACATATACAATGGTGGCAGTAATAATAATGATGATTTTTTTTTGTTGTTGGTTTTTCAAGCTAGAGTCTCTCTCTAACCCAGACTGACCTGGAATTCGCTATGTAATATCAGGCTGGCCTCAAACTCATGGTGATCCTCCTGCCTCTGCCTCCCGAGTGCTGGAATCAAAGGTGTACATGGTCACCCCTGGCAAGGTTGTTTTTTTTTTTTTTAATTTTTCTTAGCATTTTCCATGATTATAAAAAAGGTTGGTTTTTATGACAATTTCCTGCAGGAGTCTATGTTTGCTTGGTTCTGGGTTAAAATTGGCTACAAGAGAAATGGCTGTGGGATTTGGAAGGGAGGAGTAAACTGTGACCCCTTGTACTCAGAGAGGTCGTGTACAGCTCTGGGGTCACCAAGGTACACGCTGTTCTCTCGCTGGTTTCTTTTGCTTTTTATTTGTCGAGACCAGATATCACGGTGTAGCCCAAGGTGGCCTTGAACTCACGATCCTCCCGTCTCAGCCTCTGTAGTGTGGAATGACAAGCGTGTGCCCTCTCACCAGGCCGCTGACCTGCTCTGACATTGCTGGAGTCCACAGCCGCGAGGTCTGCTTCCCCTCCTGCTCCCAACACATCTCTAGCATCTCCAGTCGAGGCCGGGCATGTGTGGCTCCATAGAGGCCACCAGTTTCTTTTGCAGGTGGGGGAGGGAGGTCACTACAAATATATGTGTTAAATGACACGAGAGGCCATGAGCTCCAGTTTTCCGTGTTTCCTTCCCCGTGGCCTGCTATCTTGACCTAGCACTTCTGGTCAGCAGCAGGTACAGAGGAAGTCTTTCTTTCTCATTAGTGGCTTTTCTTCTCTCTCCATCTCTCCCTTTGCGGAGAAGTACTTATCTTCTCTCTCCACACTTGTATAAGGTCTAGTTTCTGTAATGAAAGCCTGATTCCTTAATGGTTGTAATGGTTCTGCTTCCCAGTCCTTCCATTTTATTTACTTATTAAGTTTGAGAGGTGGGGGAGGGAGAGTGGGACAGAGGCAATGGGCAACGCCAGGGTCTCCAGCTGCTACAGATGAACTGCGGACACATGTGTCACCTGTGCATCTGGCTTACATGGATCGTGGGGAATCAAACCTGGGTCCTTTGACATTACAGGCAAGTGCCTTAACTGCTAAGCCATCTCTCCAGCCCCTCCCTTCTATGATACACTCTTATAGAGGCTCTTCCAAACATTTTCCAGGCATCTATAACTTGCTAAGTAGTTCTGTTTGCTTCAGTTTTGGAGATAAGTCAGAAAGGTTAAATGACTTGCCCAATGTCAGAATGACTAATTGGCAGAGGTAAGATTTGAATATCAGTATCTGCTACAAGGGAACCTCCTTCATTGTTCCACCTCCTAAGGTGTTCACCCCCATTGAGGACCAATCCTTTAGCATATAATGTTTGGGGTACATTTACTATCCAAACCAGAACATAGTTCAAACTGAGGTGTTCTGGAAATGTACAATGTACACATCGTATTTGATGACTGTGAGTAAGATCTCATTAATAATGCATAATACATATATATGTTTAATTATGTGTAGTGTATGACTATATATTTTAATTAGGTACTGAAATAGGACAATTTTGGATATGTCATATTATGTAAATTACAATAGTTAATTTTACTTTCATCTTTTGAATTTTTTCAAGATGTGTGTACTAATGACGTTCATCTTTTATAGGCATCTGACACTGTATTTCTATTGGCTAATGCTTCTCCAGACTACAGATGCAAGGGACATTTTTCTTCTTTATTGATTTTCTTCTTTATTGATTTATTGAGTTGAGTCTTTGTCACTTGCAAATGACAGAGTTAGAACAGGTACAAATTGCATTCTAGATTTGCAGATTAGGAAAACACAGAAGATGGGTTATATATATTATCAGGTTCAGGCCACAGGAGAGTAAGCTTTCCAGGTATGTGGCTTCTATGACCTGTCAAATTATTTTATATATATATATTTTTTTCTCATTTTTCATTTCTCATTTTTGAGCTCTGGGCACAAACTTCCTAATATCAGTTGGATATTGCTTTTCGGTCACTTCACCCTGACAATGTCACCATATTTAAAACCAATTCTTCAAGTCCCTCTGCTCGACCAGACTTCAAGATCAAGTTATCTCTGACCTCCACCTCCTCCTCTGCCTCTTGATTTTCAATAAGAACACAGTATTGGGCCGGGATGAACTTTTAAGGCACTCTTGTTGGGTGTAAACTCATCTCGTAGACATGAAAACGGATTTCTCGCAAGCCTATTGCATTATTCTTCTCCATACCCTTCACCTGTCGCTGCTTGTCTCCAGGGACAGAAGCAAGCAATTTCTGAGCTCTGCACTTAGGGCTCGCCTCCTGGGTCCCCCTTTGTAAGTCATTTGGGCTATGATCAGCTTGACTGCACTGCCCCCTTGTGGCTCTCGTAAACGTTGCCTAGCAGTGCTGAACCATGGAGCCTGAGAACACGGTTAGGGATTAGAAAAGTTGCCTTAGTTTTGATTTCATTTGCATGTTCGTTTCACTGCGGTGGTGAATATGTCACTTGACTCCGGTAATTGTCAACTCAAAATCAGGGGCCAAATCATATTGAAGAAGTTAACGATAACTTAAGAGTGCCCTGTAAGGTTAAGGGTGAAATAAAGACAGACCTCCAGAGAAGTGTGGAGAAAGAACGGCTAATGTATATTTTTGTTTGGGTGGTTTTCGAGGTCGGGTCTCGCTGTAGCGCAGGATGACCTTGGAATTCACTGTGTGGTCTCAGGCTGTCTTTGAACTCACAGCCATCCTCCTACCTCTGCCTCCCAAGGGCTGGGATTAAAGGCGTGCACCACCATCTCTCCAGCCCAGCTAGCAGATGTTTGAAAGGTGCAGCGAGAAGCACAAAGACTCACAGGAAAAAGAGTGTTCAGTACTAAGGAAGCCACTAGGAGGGCCGATGCCTTTTCCTCACTGAGGACTCCTGACAGATCAAGAAGGGCCTCAGTGTTAGAGAGATGGCTTTGTAGTTAAAACAGGACTATCTAGTGCACTAGAAGCCTGTGACAATGCAAGACCATCCTTAAGTTAGTTCTGTATGCCATGACCAAGCACCAGGTGTCATTACAAAGATAGGTGTCATTCCAGGAAGTTATGGTCTCATGCTCTGGATGTTGGAAGGTCAAGTCTGAGGTGCGGGGTTCCCTCGGATGTGTCTCTTGGCTTGTGGTTGTCTGCCTTCTCTGCCCTCATTGGGGTCTTTCTTTCTTTTTTTTTTTTTCTTTGCTTTTTCGAGGTAGGGTCTCACTCTAGCTCAGGCTGACCTGGAATTTATTTACTATGTAGTCTCAGGGTGGCCTTGAACTCATGGCGATCCTCCTACCTCTGCCTCCCAAGTGCTAGGATTAAAGGCGTGCGCCACCACGTCCGGCTTTCATTGGGGTCTTTCTTTCTCTGTCTGGCCTGGGAAACATCTCTGGTGTCTCTTCTTATAAAGACTTCAGTCATGTCATATTAGGACCCCACCCGCATGACCATATTCAATCTTAACTTTATTTATTTATTTATTTGACAGAGAAAGAGGGGGAGAGAGAAAGAGAGAGACAGATAGAGAGAGAGAGAGAATGAATGGGCATACCAGGGCCTCCAGCCACTGCAAATGATCTCCAGACGCATACGCCCTCTTGTGCATCTGGCTAACGTGGGTCCTGGTGAATCGAACCTGGGTCCTTTGGCTTTGCAGGCAAACGCCTTAACCTCTAAGCCATCCCTCCAGCTTCAATCTTAACTTCTTGAAAGCCCTATTTCCAAACATACAACTTAGTCCACACCAGGGGCCAAGTTTAAATGTTGCATTATGTGGTGTGTGCAGGATGGTGAAGTAAAGGGAGGCGGGGATAACGGCCGGGGGACAATGACTGGATGAAAGAGACCTCAGGCCTGGGTGCATAGAGGTGCCGCCTAGCCTGAAAGTAAGGGTGTGCTGTAGAACAAAATAGGGGTGAAGGACCTTTAAACTTCAATGGTTGGGGTGTTCATAAAAAAAGATAAGCCTCCCTGTCATGGGCTGTCTGATTCTTAAGGTCACCTTCCCTAAGTACCATGTCTGTAGTTACCACTATTTATTCTCTCTGGGATAGACTGAAAAGCTTTTGTTTTATTTTTATTTATTTATTTGACAGAGAAAGAGGGAGAGAGTGAGAGAGGGAGAGAGAGAGAGAGAGAAGGGGTGCACCAGGGCTTCCAGCCACTGCAAATGAACTCCAGATGCATGTGCCCCCTTGTGCATCTGGCTAACGTGGGTCCTGAGGAATCGAACCTGGGTCCTTTGGCTTTGCAGGCAAGTGCCTTAACCTTTAAGCCATCCCTCCAGCCCTGAAAAACTTTTACTTAGAGAAGCTTCTCTAACCTCTGGGATGACTCCAAAGGAAATGAAGTGCTGAGAAGAAGTGACAGGAGGAGAGCTCAGCACTGAAACATCTCTAACTTTCCAAGGCTCAGGGTCCACTGCGGAAAAGGCGGCAGAATACCGTAAGAGCCAAAGGAAGGGCGGGACTCCTTACACTCTTCCAGACACAAAAATGGTCTGCATATTCATGGCTTCACAGGGCCTGCCACTACCTACACAAGAGCCTCATAATAGGAGGAAAAGACGAAGACATGAAAATAAAAGAGACACGGATTGAAAGGAGGAGGGGATATGATGGAGAATGGAGCTGTGAAGGGGAAAGTGGAGGAGGGGAGGGGATTGGAGTTTATTGTCTAGGATTATGGAAGTTGTCAATAATTATTTTTTTAAAGCCCACTGCTTTGGAGAGGAGTGCATTTCCTTGTAAAGGTCGTCATCACTAGTGGTTGGTAAAAGAACCGTCAGCGTTCAGGATTCACACTATGCCCCAGGGTCATACTCCAGGCCCCTCAACCTGGTGCGAGGCTGGCAGCCAGTGCTGGCTCCGGACAGTGTGACAGTGTCATCGAGATCGTGGAGCAGACCGCTCTCTGCCTTCATCCTCACCGGCCCAGTGACCTTTGTGGCTGGCTGACGCCGCAGGAGGAGCAGCAGTTCCTCAGAACTGCTCGTAGAACCAAACTCTCACAGAATTTTGTCAAGTTCAAGTCACTTTTTTTTTTTTTTTAACTTAGGGGCAGCCTATGACATACTTTTTATTTTTTGTAAAGGGCCAAAAGTGGGGGGGGGGGTTGGTTTAGCTTTGTGGGCCAGTCCGTGCCACACAGCTCATTTCCGATACAGTTGCTTTTATGCGGCCACAAGCAACACAGAAATGAAGGCGCACAGCTGTGTCCCAGGAGCTGTCTATTTACAAAACCAGGGAGCTGGCTGGATTTGGCCCGCAGCCTGTAGTTTGCTGACCCCCCACATATAAAACTTCTTTGATAATCTCTCATTTTCACTTCCTGCCACCCTTAGAGTGACCTATATTTATTAGCTATCAGAAGAGATGGGGGAAGCTTACAAATGACAGGCATGGTTTATTTTATCTCATTTTTTTAAAAAATATTTATTTATTTGACAGAAAAAAGAGGGAGAGAGGGAGAGAGAGAGAGAGAATGGGTGCCCCAGGGTCTCCAGCCACTGCAGACGAACTCCAGACATGTGTGCCCCCTTGTGCATCTGGCTAACATGCGTCCTGGGGAATTGAACCTAGGTCCTTTGGTATTGCAGGCAAATGCCTTAACTGTTAAGCCATCCCTCTGTTTTTTTTTTCTTTCAATTTTGTGTGTAATGTGTAATGTAGTGTATGTGGTCTATATACCTGCATGTACCTTGGTAGGGCTCCATACACTTGTCTTCAGGTCACTAGCCCGAGGAGTATGGAGTGTTATCGATCACAATTTCTTACTTTTCATGACTAGCAACTTTTACTTTTTCCAGCTCTAGTCATTGAGCTCAGGGCCTTGTGCTTGTAACAGTGAGCTACGCTGCCTATGGCTGGCAATTTCCACTGCATGTCATACATTGTATGTTTCCTGGGCCCTGGCAGCTGTGATAGAGATGGCTTACCTGCTGCTTGCTAGTCAGCCTATTTTTTTTTTTTTTCTTTTTACCTTGTCATTACGATGAATCCCATGTCCAGGTGGGCTCTGTGTGGGTCTGGGCTGGAAAATGTGACCAGACTGGAATGTCCCTACTGACCTCACAGGCAAGTGATGTCAGCAGCAATTGGGTCTGGTCTCTAATTTGTTGTTCACAGGCCTCAACGGGTGTGGGAGGGGGAATGCTCACTTGGACAAGCCTAGTTAATGGCTGGATGGGTGGGAGTTATAGTAATGGGGGACAATTTTAACCTATATCTTTTCTTTTCTCAATTTTTATTAACATTTTCCATGATTATAAAAAATATCCCATGGTAATACCCTCCCTTCCTCCCCCCCCTGCTTTCCCCTTTGAAATTCCATTCTCCATCATATCCCCTCCCCATCTCAATCATTGTACTTACATATATACAATACCAACCTATTAAGTACCCTCCTCCCTTCCTTTCTCTTCCCTTTATATCTTCTTTTTAACTTACTGGCCTCTGCTACTGAGTTTTTTCCTTTTCACACAGAAGCCCAATCATCTGTAGCTAGGATCCACATATGAGGGAGAACATGCGGCACTTGGCTTTCTGGGCCTGGTTAACCTATATCTTATGCTTTGAATCTGAAAAAGGTCCCTTAAGATATATGGGTTAAAGACTTGGTTGCCATCTGATGGACTTTCAAGTGGTAATTTGGTCATAAACATCCCAATTTCATCAATCAACTGATGAGGTCATAGTTGGGAGGAGGGGCTGCTTGGAGGAACTTCATCCACCATTGATGAGCTCACAGCTGACGGACAGTTGGGAGGAGGGGCTGCTTGGAGGAACTTCATCCACCATTGATGAGCTCATAGCTGACGGACACTTGGGAGGAGGGGCTGCTTGGAGGAACTTCATCCACCATTGATGAGCTCACAGCTGACGGACAGTTGGGAGGAGGGGCTGCTTGGAGGAACTTCATCCACCATTGATGAGCTCATAGCTGACGGACACTTGGGAGGAGGGGCTGCTTGGAGGAACTTCATCCACCATTGATGAGCTCATAGCTGACGGACACTTGGGAGGAGGGGCTGCTTGGAGGAACTTCATCCACCATTGATGAGCTCACAGCTGACGGACAGTTGGGAGGAGGGGCTGCTTGGAGGAACTTCATCCACCATTGATGAGCTCACAGCTGATGGACAGTTGGGAGGAGGGGCTGCTTGGAGGAACTTCATCCACCATTGATGAGCTCATAGCTGATGGACAGTTGGGAGGAGGGGCTGCTTGGAGGAACTTCATCCACCATTGATGAGCTCATAGCTGACGGACAGTTGGGAGGAGGGGCTGCTTGGAGGAACTTCATCCACCATTGATGAGGTCATAGCTGACGGACAGTTGGGAGGAGGGGCTGCTTGGAGGAACTTCATCCACCATTGATGAGCTCATAGCTGATGGACACTTGGGAGGAGGGGCTGCTTGGAGGAACTTCATCCACCATTGATGAGCTCATAGCTGACGGACAGTTGGGAGGAGGGGCTGCTTGGAGGAACTTCATCCACCATTGATGAGCTCATAGCTGACGGACACTTGGGAGGAAGGGCTGCTTGGAGGAACTTCATCCACCATTGATGAGCTCATAGCTGAGGGACACTTGGGAGGAGGGGCTGCTTGGAGGAACTTCATCCACCATTGATGAGCTCACAGCTGATGGACAGTTGGGAGGAGGGGCTGCTTGGAGGAACTTCATCCACCATTGATGAGCTCATAGCTGAGGGACACTTGGGAGGAGGGTCTGCTTGGAGGAACTTCATCCACCATTGATGAGGTCATAGCTGACGGACACTTGGGAGGAAGGGCTGCTTGGAGGAACTTCATCCACCATTGATGAGCTCACAGCTGACGGACAACTGGGAGGAGGGGCTGCTTGGAGGAACTTCATCCACCATCGATGAGCTCATAGCTGAGGGACACTTGGGAGGAGGGTCTGCTTGGAGGAACTTCATCCACCATTGATGAGCTCACAGCTGACGGACAGTTGGGAGGAGGGGCTGCTTGGAGGAACTTCATCCACCATTGATGAGCTCATAGCTGATGGACAGTTGGGAGGAGGGGCTGCTTGGAAGAACTTCATCCACCATTGATGAGCTCATAGCTGACGGACACTTGGGAGGAGGGGCTGCTTGGAGGAACTTCATCCACCATTGATGATGTCATAGCTGACGGTCAGTTGGGAGGAGGGGCTGCTTGGAGGAACTTCATCCACCATTGATGAGCTCATAGCTGACGGACAGTTGGGAGGAGGGGCTGCTTGGAGGAACTTCATCCACCATTGATGAGCTCACAGCTGACGGACAGTTGGGAGGAGGGGCTGCTTGGAGGAACATCATCCATCCCTGAATGAATGCATAGCTGATGGACCATTGGGAGGAGTGGCATTGTTTGGAGGATCATCAACAATCCATTGATGAATTCATAGGTCTTGGCAGTTGGAAGGAGGGGCCTGCTTGGAGGAAGTTTATCAACCATTGATGAGTTTGTTGCTGATGGACAGTTGGGAGGAGGGGCTGGGCTGGAGGATACAAGTCAATGGATACATGTCCTTGAATGAGGAATCTTGCCTCCAGACCCTTCCGCTCGCCCTGCCTCTCTCTCCCGCGAAGTGAGCTACTCTCCTGTGCCACATGCACCCTACTTTGCTCTTCCACATCATTGTCCCAGAAGGCCAGAGCCAGCTGACTAGAGGCTGAAACCTCTAAAATTTTCAGCCAAAATGCATTTTAAATTGTTTCATTTGAATTTGTTTAAATTTAAATTGTTGTAAATTATTTTGTCATGTTGACAAAAAAATGATTAACACGCTATGGTAGTTGATTTTAATTTCCAAATTGTTAGCTCTAGTGTTACCTAGGGCATGAATCTCTGGTCATGCATATGGGTGGCTTTCAGGACGGGTTAATTGAGGTAAGAAGACCCACCATAACTGTGGTGGGGGACTTGGGCCTAATAAAAAGGAGAACAGGAGCTGGGCACTATTATCCCCCCTCTGGTTCCTGACTGCCCATGCAATGCCACCCGCAGCTTCAGGCTCCTGTCATTGTGTCCTTTGCTATGATGGACTGAAACCTCAAACTGTGAACTAAGAAAGTCACTAATGCTAAATCTGTAGTGACATTTACTCTATAACTAGAATACAGTAATGCTTTTGTGGCTTTTTTTTTCTTTCTTTTTTAAAAATATTTTAATTTATTTATTTATTTATTTATTTATTTATTTATTTATTTAAGAGCAACAGACACAGAGAGAAAGACAGAGGGAGAGAGAGAGAATGGGCACGCCAGGGCTTCCAGCCTCTGCAAACGAACTCCAGACGCGGGCGCCCCCTTGTGCATCTGGCTAACGTGGGACCTGGGGAACTGAGCCTCGAACCGGGGTCCTTAGGCTTCATAGGCAAGCGCTTAACCACTAAGCCCTCTCTCCAGCCCCCCTTTTTTTTTCCTTTTGAGGTACCGTTTCAGTCTAGTCCAGGCTGACCTGGAATTTACTATGTAGTCTCAGGGTGGTCTCGAACTCATGGTGATTCTCTTACCTCTGTCTTCTGAGTGCTAGGATTAAAGGTGTGTGCCACCATGCCCAGCTCGCTTTTATGATTTTTTTTCGAGGCCTCATTTGTGTGCTTGAGGTGTGCCAAGAGGTTTCTTTATATTTGGAATACCTATGTGTCCCAGAACTCTGTGACTTCCATGGTCTTCCTCACTGTGGAGTTGTTGATTCCAGTGGCTCCTCTGCTTAGCCTAATCTTGTCTCGCCCTGTGTCCCCTACCACTTACTCTTTGTTCCAACGGGCCCACAGATCACTGCAGATTTCATGGGATCTACCCTATGAGGCTCCCTCTTCCCTGTTGTACAGATTCTATCCCCCCACCCAGGTCTTGTCTCCAAACTCTTATCCTCCCACTGTGGGGGGTGTGTGTGTGTGCGTGCCTGTGCATGCATGCATGCGTGTGTGTGTGTGTGTGTGTGTGTGTGTGTGTGTGTGCGTGCCTGTGCATGCATGCATATGTGTGTGTGTGTGTGTGTGTGTGTGTACCTCACCGAACTTCAGCCCAGAAATTAGTGCCACCCAGCAAGCCAGAGTCCTCATTTCATTTCATCCATCCTTCATGCATTGTCTTCACTTCAACATCTGAAACATATGTGTCCTGTGTCCTCTGTCTGCTGTTACAGTTGACTGCTGTTAGTAGTCACTGTCATGGTCAGAAGGACAGGTCGGGTCTTCCTGTCTATCCTTTCTTATCATGGAGAGAACCAAGAAAAGAAAAACAAAGTGAACAAAAACAGACACGTGAAAAGTCTATATTGCTTCTATGACTCTGTAGGATCCTGAAATCCTCACCCAGGGGGTGACTTTCCAGGGTGCCCTTATCTCTGTAGCAACCCCCTAGACTCTCTGAGGGTTTGCGTTTTGCCCTGGAGCTGTAGCCGTTTGTTCCACTTGTTTCTGAGCTCATTGCTGGGTTGACCTTCAATTCTTCAGGGATTCTATTTTGGACTGACCTCCTCCTTGTGTGTTTGGGCTTTATCTCTAAAATATGTGCCACAGCTGTGGCCTTGCCAGCCCCTGTGTTTGGGTATGTTATCAGCGGAGGCAAGACTTTTTTTCTTTCGAAGGATAGGATGAGAGAAATAAGCATCGCCTGTCTCTGGAGTCCCAGTGGGGTACAAAGACGCTCCAGTGCATGTGGATGGAGCCCGAGAGCCCAAGCCACAGCCCCCATGGTGGCTGCTGCTGACAGCACACCCTTTGTAGTAAGCCACATAGGGATTAGTAGGGACCTTGCCTTTGAATCTTCTTACCCTCTACGACATTGAGGCTGTCGCGCCTCTGGAATTATAGATTCATATAGTTCAGCTGCTTAATTCCCACGGAGAGCCAACATGCTTTTTCACCATCATGCTGAGATGCTCTTTCCAGAAGCCTTTATGAAGATAGCTCCTCCTTCCCAGCCTCCCCTTCTCCTCTGCTGGGCAGCGTGGTAGAAACATGCAGCCATTATAGCAAAGGGCCATACAGACGCTGATCCTCTTATTACCTGAGCTGAAAACGGACGCTCACCGTGACAGCCACTCGCCGTTTTATTTGGTCTGCTTTGGCTTATGCAAGGCTTAACTTCTCACGATTTATTTATAGAAGCCCACATATCAAAGTAGAGAATAAGGGTGGCTTTTAGATGATTAGACTGTTAGCAAGAGTCTGAAAAAGTTGCGTATTTTTATGCCTCATTTCGGATATGCAGTCTCTTTTGAAAGGAGGCTTAGAGAGGCCTGCCACACCTTATGAAGAGATAGTCATTAAAATCCTTGAGTTGGGCTGGAGAGATGGCTTAGCGGTTAAGCACTTGCCTGTGAAGCCTAAGGACCCCAGTTCGAGGCTCGGTTCCCCAGGTCCCACGTTAGCCAGATGCACAAGGGGGCGCACGCGTCTGGAGTTCGTTTGCAGAGGCTGGAAGCCCTGGCGCGCCCATTCTCTCTCTCCCCTCTATCTGTCTTTCTCTCTGTGTCTGTTGCTCTCAAATAAATAAATAAAAATTAAAAAAAAAAAAAATCCTTGAGTTGTGTTTGGTGCCATTGAGAGCAAAAGTCCTTATGTAACGGTGCAAGACGACATCAGTCAGTCCCATTTAGGACATTTCCTGGAGATGGTCCCAGACATCCTTTAATATAAATGTGCCGTGACCTCATTCAGAGACTTTTACAGGAAATTCTTAGGCCACTGGTTTCATCGACTATGGATATCTTTGGTCTATTTCCTCCACGGAAGCTCCATGAACTAAGAAATTTCCTTATCAAAGAATTAGTTCATTAGAAATTTCATCTGGAAATGAGACACCACAAACAATTGCACACAGAAGCCAAAATGCCTCCTGTCTAATGGTCTCGCTGGTTAACTCATCTGTGTGGCCGAAGCCTCAAGGTGTATTTCCTGGCCCTCACAGATCCGTCACATAATTCTCTAGGATCCTTGATTTCCCCTCACACCTATGGCCAAAATAACATCTACAGCTGTTGTTTGAATCCCCAGGGGTAATTATGAACCCACTACTTGCATCACAAGTTCTGTGAGGGTTTGAGAAGATAAAGAGCTGCTTTTTTCTGTGTGATGCTATCTTTATGCTTTATTTTTATTTATTGACTTATTTGACAGAGAATGAGGGGAGGAGAGAGAGAGAGAAAGAGAGAGATGGAGAGAGAGAGAGAGAGAGAGAGAATGGGCATGCCAGGGCCTCCAGCCACTGCAAATAAACTCCAGACACATGCGCCCTCTTGTGCATCTGGCCACTGTGGGTCCTACGGAATCGAACCTGGGTCCTTTGGCTTTGCAGGCAAATGCCTTCACCGCTAAGCCATCTCTCCAGCCCCCGTGATGCCATCTTTAATCCCTCTTCCAGTTACAGACTCCCACCCCTATTTACTGGCCAGTCAGCCCGCGTTGGTCTTTGACTGCAAGGCTTTTCCAACATCTGCCTTTCTTTTTTTTTTTTTTTAAAGAAATGTTTTCCTTTTTCTTCACACCTTTTTTTTAAAATTTATTTGAGAGAGACAGACACAGAGAGAAAGACAGATAGAGGGAGAGAGAGAGAGAGAATGGGCGCGCCAGGGCTTCCAGCCTCTGCAAACGAGAACTCCAGACGCGTGCGCCCCCTTGTGCATCTGGCTAACGTGGGACCTGGGGAACCGAGCCTCGAACCGGGATCCTTAGGCTTCACAGGCAAGCGCTTAACCGCTAAGCCATCTCTCCAGCCCCAACATCTGCCTTTCTTGATGGTGCATAAGATCCTCCACTGCACTACACTACACCTCCTTTATTGAACATTTTCATAACAAACAATTCAGAACAACATCCAAAATTAAAAACATTCATCCCGAGGCAAGTAAGAGCTCTAGTTTATTGGAATGTGCTCCGATGATGATAATCTGATGTTTCTCACAAGCAGGTCGTTGAATTCCAATCCTGAGGTCTCCATTGAGAAGGCAAGTGGTCTCTTCTTGTTTCAATTTGGCCTTGATTCTCAGCTTTTTTTTTTCCTGAAGCTGTGAGCTTCCCTTCTGAGCAACTCTGATTTTCTATTAGGATTTTTTTTTTTTGATGTCTCTTGCTCCCTACACCCATTTGAGAAATAGGAGCCAGTTGGCTTCCTCCCTCTGCCATTAGTTCCAGGTGAACTACACTGAACTCTTATATTAATTGAAGTATGCACTTGTAATAAGCCAGGCTCAGCTACATGCAAATGAGCAGACCTTTACAGGTCCCACTCTGAAACCGTCCTCCCGTTCCTACTCACCCTTGAGATTCTGCCTGGGATGATTTGAAATCCTTCCTCATCAGCTTCGTAAGTGGGGCTGCTTTACAAAAAAATGGCTGGGTTTCTTATCTGAGTCCTTAGAGACGGAACTGTACAAATGGTGGATGCGATGCTTCCAATCTGCTCTAAGATTTCACAGCTTACAACTCAATACCTCAGTTTCTCAAGTGCAAAATGAGGAGGATACTAATAATACCCAGTTAAAGTTACCGTGAAAACACAGGGAGTTTGCAGGCACAAACCACTTAGAATCGTGACTGAAGTATTATGGACGCTAGTCTCTTCACTATTACTTGAAAGGGCTTGTTGGTTTACACATCTATTTTAAAGTGCATGCCAAGTCTACATTGAGTTTGACTATCCTCATCTCAGTGTGAACGTCTGCATTTGTGATCTTGGCTTCTCCAGGCAGAACATGAACCCAAGGCTGTGACTGAGTCTTGTCCTATTGCAACAGACCCCACAGTGACTGGATTTCTGGCCTGACTTGTCGAGCCTCACTTGTCCCGCATTCCTTTCCAATGGCCCCTCGCCACCCACTAAGAGAACCTCTGGTTTTACGTTTGCTCCTGGTCATGTCTAAAGGCCATGGAGTATCCCCAGAAGGCTCATGTGCTGAAGGCTGGGCTGCCGGCGGGTGGATCTACTCACTGAGAGGAGATTGGAACTGGACCATGGGGGCTCTGACCTAACCTATGGATGAATTCATAATTTGATGGCATTTTTGGGTGCTGATAGAAACTGGAAGGTGGGGCCTGCTTGGAAGAAGTAGGTTACAGGGGCGGGAGTTGTCTTTGAAGGGTGATTTTTTTTTTTTTATTGTCCTTGGTTCCTCCTTGTATCTTTCCGGGCCTCCTGGCTGCCATGAAGTCTTCTTTGACTGAAGTACTCTCTTTGCCCAAAGCTCAAAGCAACAGAACCTGCGCCCCACCCCTGAACCATGGAAACTCCCCCAAACCATGAAAACCCTCCAAACCCATGAGCCAAAGGAAATCTTGATTCATTTAAGTTGGTTTGCTCAGGTGTTTGTTACAGTGCTGGAAAACTAACTCATCCCCTTCCTCTCTTCTGAGCTCCATGGGCTACGCCTGGAGCATGTTGTAAGTCAGGAGGCTCTGTTGGTGTGTGTGGCTGAGCATCATCAGTGAATGTCCCTGTGTCGGGGCTCAGCGTGCTCCTGGTGCCTCTGTTCCCATCCGTCCTGTAATGATCCATGCACAATGGCCTGGTGTCACTGTCTCAGTCTGCTTGTGTCGCTACAGTAAAACACCAGACTGGGGAATGGATAAAGAGCAGAAATGGGGCTGGAGAGATGGCTTAGCGGTTAAGCGCTTGCCTGTGAAGCCTAAGGACCCCGGTTTGAGGCTCGGTTCCCCAGGTCCCACGTTAGCCAGATGCACAAGGGGACGCACGCGTCTGGAGTTCGTTTGCAGAGGCTGGAAGCCCTGGCGCGCCCATTCTCTCTCTTTCCCTCTGCGTGTCTTTCTCTCTATGTCTGTCGCTCTCAAAATAAATAAATAAAAAATGAACCAAAAGAAAATTAAAAAAAAAAAAGAGCAGAAATGTACTTATTGCATTTCTTGTGACTGATTAAGTCCAACATCATTTGATGTCTCAAGGAGCCCTTCTTGCTGGCAGAAAGAGTGAATGCTATGTCCTCCCATGATAGAAGATGATGGGAGGGACATAACGCAGAAAGGCCTCATGCTGGTTCCCTCTAGCTCTCTGGAAAGCAGCAATCCAGTCACGAGGGTGGAACACTTATGACGTAATCACTTCCCAGAGCTCCTCACCTTCTAGTATACCGCAGCAGTGACTAGGTTTCGCTGTAGTCAGCCTTGCATCGCCGGCAGAAAACAACCGACCAAGAGCAGCTTGTGGGAGGAAAGAGTTTATTTTGGTTTACAGACTCAAGGGGAGGCTCCATGATGGCAGGGGAAAATGATGGCATGAGCAGAGGGTGGACATCACCTCCTGTCTAAAATCAGATGGACAAGAGCAACAGGAGAGTTTACCAAACACTGGTCAGGGGAAGCTGGCTTTAACACCCATAATCTACCCTCACCAATGCACTGCCTCCAGGAGGATTTAATTCCCAAGTTGCTGCCAGCTATGCAGCTGGCATTCAGAACACATAATTTTATGGGGGACAACTGAATCAAGCCACCATATTCCACCCCTAGCCCCCATAAACTGATAACCATCCATGATGTAAACTCCAATGCATCCAGTGCAACTTTAAAAATACCCATAGTTTTTATCAATCCCAATGATATCCAAACATCCCCATAGTCCAAGGTTTTTAAACTGAGCTATAATACCAAAAAAAAAAAAAAAAGCCCATAATGACACCAAATAAACATTTATACTGTAAAAGATGACATTGGGCATAGCAAAGAAATAAATATTCAAGCAATGCAATACTTAAAACAAACAGGGAATGCATTATACTCTATGGCTCTAAGTCTGACAATTCTAATCAGTGATGAGTCTAAAAGTCCGATGATTCTAACCACTGATGAGTCTCTAGAGTTCCAATTCCACCCACTCCCCACCCCGGCTAGAATGCTCACAGTCCTGGGAAACTTCATCCAGTGCCAGCAGCTGTCCTTGTCAGCCATTACATGGTCCTGGCATCTCCACTGGGTCTCCACTGAAACCCACAGTTCATCCTCATGGCTCCATTTAGGTTCCCACACAGGTAATACAAAATGTCTGCTTCACACTGCCCATGGCCATTATAAAAAAATGTTTTTCAAATTTAATGACTCTTTATTCCCTGCATTTGTTATACTACACTGTACCAGACAAGCTACCGACTTGGTAATCCAGGTGGGGAATAAAGCCAACTTTGAAGAACAAGACACCCCTTCAGCATTCAGGGACCTTCAAAGGAGTCTGCATTCTTCCTGTTGTTCCGATGCAGGCTAGCTGGACCAACTCAATGGTTGTAATCTCTCAAACAATGGCAGCTCAATGGCCAGCAATTTAAGCCCAAAGATATTTCTTCCTATGTGATATCCCTCTGCTCACACCAGTCCATTTCTACACAATGAAACCTTGCAGAAGTTCTCCGGATATGGGTTTAACAGCAAGTCTCTCACACAAACTGCTTCTAGCCCAGTCCAGTCAAAGCTCTTTCTTACTCTCATAAGCCAAACCTCACGGCCCATCGTTCTTACTGCATTCAAGTCTTTCAACTCTGACCAGAGTAGTCCATCAAGGTGTACTTACAACACTGCAAGGTGTCTCTCAGGCCAAGGTTTCAAATCCATTCACATTCCTCCACAAATCAGTTCTAAAAGGCCAAGAGACACACAGTCATGTTTCTATCAACAACCTGTACCAATTCCAGTTTTACTGTTGCATTGGCCTTTCACTGCTAGCAGAAAACACCCGGCCAAGAGTAGCTTGTGGGAGGAAAGGGTTTATTTTGGTTTATAGACTCAAGTGGAAGCTCCGTGATGGCAGAGGAAAGCTGTGGCATGAGCAGAGGTGTAAATCACCTCCTGGACAACATCAGATGGGCAACAGAAGCTGGAGAGTGTGCCAAATACTGGCCAGGGGAAGCTGGGTATAACACTTGTGGTAGTTTGATTCAGGTGTCCTCATAAACTTAGGTGTTTGGAATGTTAGGTTCCCAGCTGATGGAGATTTGGGAATTAACACCTTCTGGAGGCAGTGTATTGTTTGGGGTCGACTTATGGGTATTAGAGCCAGTTTCTCCCTTACCAGGGTTTGACACACTCTCCTATTGCTGTTGTCCACCTTGATGTTGGTGAGGGGGTAATGTCCACCCTTTGGTCATGTCATCATTTTCCTTGCCATCATGGAGCTTCCTCTGTATCTTTAAGCCAAAATAAACCTTTTTTCTATAACTGCTCTTGGTTGGGTGATTTCTACCAGCAATGCGAACCTGACTGCAACAGTAAAGTGGTACCGAGGAGTGGGATTGCTGCTAGACACCTGACTGTGGCTTTGGCCTTTTGGAGCTTATTTTTCAAAAGAAATGAGGAAGGACTTGAAACCAAGAGATGCCTTGCAGTGCTGTAAGTCCAGCTAATGGACTATTTTGGTCAGAGTTGAAAATAAGAACTATGACTGTGAAGTTTGGCCTATAATGGTGAGAAAGAGCTTTGCCTGGACTATACAAGAAAGTTTGTCTGAGAGGCTTGCTGCTATGCCTGTGTCCTGGGAATTTGTGCAGTGTTACACTGCAAAGAAATGGACTGGTGTGAGAAGAGACATATGGCACAGAAAAAAATAAAATCTTTGGGCAGAAACTATTGCCTGTTCAGCTGTAATTGAGAGATTACAACCATTGAGATTGGGCCAGGTGACCTATATTGGGACAATAGAAAGAATGCAGAATCTTTTGAAGGGTACTGAGCATTCAAAGAGTGCCCTGTTATTCAAAGTCTGTTTTATTCCCCCCTGGATTAAAAAATTGGTACCCTACCTGGTATTATGGAGTATAAGAAATGCAGGAAGGAGGGGGACATTGAATCTGCAACATGATCTTGTGTTTTGGAAATGGCCATGGGCAGTGTGAAGCAGGTCTGCTAAGGAGACCTAATGGAGCCATGAGGATGGACTGTGGGTTGCAGTGGAGATGCTGGGATGACGAGTGGCTGCTAAGGAGAGCTGCCAGCCTTGATGAAGTTTTCTGGGACTGTGAGTAGTCTAGCCAGAGGGGCAGAATTAGAACTCCAGGCACCTGTCAGTGGTTAGAATTACTGGACTTGGAGATTTGCCACTGACTAGAGTTATTGGACTTGAAACTACAGAGTTTGATGCTTGCCCTGTTTAAATCTTAAAATGGTTGAAGATTTCTTTGCTATGCCTAATGCCATCTTTTGCAGTGTGAATGTTTATTATTCTGTGCCATTATGGGTTTTTTGAGGTTATTTTTTTTTGGTATTATGGTTCAGTTAAAAGATCTTGGACTATGGAAATGTTTAAACATCATTAGGATTGATAAAAACTATGGGGACTTTTAAAGTTGGACTGAATGCATTCGGAGTTTACATCATGGATGGTTATTAGTTTATGTGGACCAGAGGTGGAATGTGGTGGTTTGATTCAGGCATCCCCTATAAACTTAAGTGTTCTGAATGCTAGGTTCCCAGCTGACAGAGTTTTGGGAATTGAAGCCTCCTGGAGACAGTGTACTGTTGGGGGCAGGCTAACGGGTATCATAGTCAATTTCTCCTTGCCAGTGTTTGGCACGCTCTTCTGCTGTGGTTGTCCACCTGGGGTTGGCCAGGTGATGTTTACCCTCAGCTCCTGCCATAGTTTTCCCCTGCCCTCATGGAGCTTCCCCTTGAATCTGTAAGTCAAGACAAACCCTTTTTCCCCACAAGCTTCTTTTGGTCAGGTGATGTCTGCCAGCGACGCGGACCTGGCTACACCACCACCCACAAGCCCTCCCCCAGGAATACTCCGCCTCTAGAAGGCCTCAATTCCCAAATTGGCACCAGCTGTGGACCTAGAATAAAGAGCACATAAGTTTATGGGGGACGCCTGAATCAATCCACCACAGGTTTCAACACATGAATTCGCCATCATACTTGCTATGAAATGAAGTCACTTCATTTCAAAGGCTGAAAATTAATCTCAGCTTTCATATGATAATGGTAATTCAAAATCCTCTACAGACAGTTTAACCTTGACATGATATAGGAGGACCGGTAGTTAGGTCTGTGGTTGAAGGTTCCTGCTTGGAAGGCCAATGATCATGACAAGGTAGGTTCTTAGGCATGTTTAGTGGCATCAGTGTGCCGCATTAGCAAGTTGACTCAGGTTATCCCCACTTACATTGCATAGTAGCCATTGTCAATATAGTTGTAGCAGACAGCTTCAGGTTCACTGAGATGAACTTTCAGACCAGAAATAGTTGTGGAGGAAGGGATTTAGTGAAGCTTACAGAGCCAAGAGAAGAAGTTCCATAATGGCAGAAGAAGCTGGCCTGCCTTCATGGACCCAAACGGAGAAAGAGAGAAGCACAAACCTAAAAGCCCAAAGCCACAGCACGCTTCAGGGACTCCAGCTAGGCACACTTTGTATATTTTTAGATTGAAATCTTAAACCCACAACTGCACCCAGTGACACTGCCTCCAGCCAGGTGGCAAACAAATAAAAAAACTGAATATATTGGGGGGCCATCTATTCAAAATCACCCCATCACTCTTGGGAGTATTTTCATCTGGATAATCAGTTATAAATCCAGCCTACCTTGAGTTGTTGACTTGCAGCTACCTTCCAAATCGTTATACTAGAGGCTTAGCCTAACACTGGTTTCCTGTAGACCTTCCCTTTTGCACCATAGCTGGTCGCATCTTTAGGATATCTTTCATTTAGCAGACAGCTCTGACATGAAGCTTCTGGGAGAGTTCTGTTGCTCACGTTAGAAAGCTAACGTTTTTGGTGAGATGGTATGAAATGATAGGACCCCAGGATACAGTTGAGCGCCTTCTCAGCTGGGTGTGGTGGTGCACGTTTTCAGTCTCCCCATGGGGGAAGCTGAGGCAGAAGAAGCAGTGTGAGTTCCAGGCTAGCCTGGAGCTACAGAGTTCTAGGTTAGCCTGGGATAGAGTAAGACTGCCTCAAAAAAAAAACAAAAAACAAAAAACAAAAAACAAACAAAAAAAACAAAACAAAACCCAAAAGCCAAGAGAATTGGCACACCAGGGCCTCAGCCACTGCAACTGAGCTTCAGACACTTGCGCCACCTAGTGGGCATGTGCGACCTTGCGCTTGCCTCACCTTCGTGCCACTGGCTAACATGGGCTCTGGAGAGTCAAACATGGGTCCCTAGGGTTTGCAGGCAAGCACCTTAACTACTAAGCCAGCTCTCCAGCCTTGAACCTCTTTATTTTCTCCCTGTTTTCAGTAATTTTGCTAGCACCTCATGTTTTTGGGCATCCTAACATGTAGCAACACATATCTACAGCCAATAATTTAATAGCTTCTAATTAGGGATTGTAGCCAATCCCAGAGAGACTTCTCCAAGGGGACCCATGGCTAGGGGTAACAACTTGGGTGACTGACTATTGAGTGGCCAGAATCTCATGAATTTAGACTCTGAGATAGAGGCTGCCCTGGAGAAGAAACTAATCCAACAAAGAGAAACCACTTAGAACTTTTCCTTCAAATACTTCCTGTTCTTTGTCCATAATTCCGGGAAAATGTTTGAAAGCAGTGGCTCATGTATGGTGTTTAGCCTTAGTAGATTTGAGTGACCAAGAATATCGCTAAACAATGAATCATTGAGATTCAGACATGTGTCAGGATGAACAAAGAATTTCAAAATCCAAAGTGACTAAAGCAGTTTCTACTGTTGAAGAGTAGCAGAGGTCATGTATTTAATATCAGAGGAAAATTGTATGCAGCTGCACTGTTTCCTTCTATATCTGGAAGCCAGCAAGGGAGGAAAGCAGAAGAACGCAGGACTTCAAAGTTGCTGGAATATTAAATGTTGAGAACAAGGGTACACAATCCTTTGCTTTGTCAAAAAGCACAAGTGAGTTCTTTTTTTGAAATATATATCCATAAAGGTGAGCACAGAGATAGGTGGAGAAAGAAATTACTCTACATAATAAAATGAGAGAAATTGAAGTGTAATATCTGAAGGCATAGGTATTTAGACAGTAGGTCAAGATGGTCCTAAGACTTTTAAAGATATATTGGGAGTAGTAGATTCTCTCTGCTTCTTTCTTTCTTTCTTTGAGGAAAATGAGGTGTGATAGAGTTTCATAGCTACTCTCACATTTTAATCCTGCTGGTCTGAGGTGGGCCCATGATTCTACCTTACTAATATGTCTGGTCTCAAGATGACACTTTAAGCAAAACAATGATAAGCAAGAAGTACAGGTAAAATGCCATGTTTGTGGGCTAAGAAACCTAAAATCAGAAAAGAAATATTAAGTGCTTAGGTTCCAGAGATCCTTAATATTCTGAGAGCGAGTATTAAACTGTCTTCAGAGCTCTGGAAAGATAACTTGAAATTCGTTTTTTGTTTTTTGTTTCCAGTCTTAGGTGACCGGGGAAGGATGGCTGACACTTTAGGCACCTGAACTACTTTTTGCGTTTTAGGATTGAAATCTTCCTAATCTGCTTTCATGGCTCCCTTTCCTTAATTTTATTTCTTCTGTTCTTTTTTTTTTTTTTTCAATCTTTCACTGTTCTTTTTTTTTTTTTCCTTTTTAAATTCAAATATGCATTTTGCTCACATCCAATGCAAAGTCTCAACTAGAATTTCAGGAAGGAAAAGTCAAGCTTGCCCTAAAAGTGTCACCCCTAATTAATATCCTTGTAGGCCACCGTCTCATTAGCATTCAGACGTGGGTTTCAGCCCAGATCATTAATGGACTCTTTTCTCCAAGGATGGCAATTATGTGTGATTCTGAGATGCCCTGCCAGTCTAGGGACATGAAGAAGAGGTTTATCACTGGGAAGCTCAGCGGAGACTCAGCTGGCCTGGCTGGAAGTGGGTTTACCAAGGAAGCATCTTCTGACAAGCTAGCACCCTTCCCCAGGCCCGATGCTGCTGGGTAACTTCACGGGATTCCTGACTGATGGCAATGGACTCTCTTCACAGTCCTTGGCTCCTGCAATGAACATTCCGCAGATGGGTTCAAGTGCAGCCACAGCAAGAGTTCCTCCACTAATTTCCAGAATCCTCCTCTAGTTTCTAGAGTCCTCCTCTAATTTCCAATGTTCCCGTTCGGATTCAGTTAAAATGAGCTCTGAAGTTGTTTGCCTCATAATGCCACGATCTGAACGTCTGTATGCGTCCCTAACGTTCAGATGTTGACATTTCAACTAAAGGGCTGGCAGAGCACCAGCCTGTCCCTGTGGGAGATCCAGCAGGAGGGCAAGACCTGTGAACCAAGGAGCGGGCTGTCTCCAGACAGGAAACCTGCCAGTCCCTTGATCTCGGGCTTGCAGGCTGCAAAAATAAATTCTATTATTTATAAGCCACTCAGTCTATGGTGTTTTGTTGTAGTAGCCTGAACGGACTAAGACATATGACGCTTTCCAAAGCCTCATTGTATTTATTTTTTTCCTCTCAGCCTTTCGTTTGGTGGACCATTCTCCGCTCCAGAGTTTTATAGTTTTGTGTACATCACAGAGCATCTGCGTATATTTTTGCTTGATGCAAATGTCATTATCCCTTTCTAATTCTCTTTTATTGCTCCATCACCTTCCCAGTGGAAAATTACTTGTCTCTTGCCCTGTGTTATATCTGCAGGACAACGTGCCCCGCAATATTTTATATTAATTTTCCTCACTTCTGCTTATATTTTTTCAGTGTTGCTAAACCTGACAGTCTTGGGGAGTGGGCAGCAGAGGGAATGACTAAGGTTACACTTGCCGAGAAGCTGGGAGCAAGAACCAGGCCGCAAGAGACCAAGTTAAGTAATTGGGCAGGCAGACCTAAGAAGCAACGCCATGCAGATAGTTTATGCCGGAGCTGACGGGCCAGGGAAAAGCAAACAAGAAGACCAAGGCTTGCAGTAGCTGAGAAATGATACTGTTTATTGAAGCCATCTTCCGTCTACAAGTCAGTGGACGCCTCCTGTTAAAAGCATTCTGTCCATTTGAGTAGCTGCCTCTGAGCCTACAGGTAGGGGTGAGTGAAGTGATTTTTGGGGAGCAGAGAACTGAACGATGATCAAAGGCATGAGAGGAAGGTCAGACCCTGATGAAGGAAGGCGCGCTTGTTCTTGTCACCTTGGATCCTGCTCCAGTATCTAAAGTTAGAGCATGACCCAGGAATACTGCTGTTTACAAGGAACAGAACCAATTATATGGCAATTACATTTTAGGAACAGCTATATGGAGCCAGTGTGGACTTTACTACCAGCAAAGATACGAGTGCCCAGTGAGCAGGGCACACCAAATTGAGGTTGGACCGAGCTGGACCAAGGCCAAGGATGTGACTGCACAGAAACCTAGCATATGTGAGTTAGATGGTAGGGAATACATGTAAATTCAAAAGGTCAGAACTACCATGAAAAATGGAAGATGGTAGCTAACAGGAAAGGAAGGGGAAGCATTATTATTATTTTTTTGGTGTGTATGTGTGTGTGTGTGTGTGTGTGTTTTGAGGTAGGGTCTCACTCTAGCCCAGGCTTACCTGGAATTCACTATGTAGTCTCAAGGTGGCCTCAAACTCATGGTGACTGTCCTACCTCTGCTTCCCCAGTGCTTGGATTAGAGGCCTGTGCCACCGTGACAGGACTGGGAGAGATTTTTATTTGTTTGGTTGTTTTTTGGTATTTTAAGGTAGGGTCTCACTCTGGTTCCAGGCTGACCTGGAATTCACTATGTAGTGTCAGGGTGGCCTCGAACTCACGGCGATCCTCCTACCTCTGCCTCCCGAGTGCAAGTGGTGGGATTAAAGGCGTGTGCCACCGGCTTTTGGGAGGGATTTTTTGAAACAAGCAAAGCAGACAGAAAGATAGACGTACAGATGTACAGATAGTGTGAGACATTCTGAGATGGGCCATCCCAGAGTTGGATAATTTGCCAGGTACAAGCAGCTTCTTTTTTTTTTTTTTTCTTTCCATTCCCATCCTCAGTAAGGTGCTCTATCTTCAGGATTACTTCTCCTCCCCCACAAGGTGTCCCCCCCCCCCCCAACAAGGTGAGGAGATGTCTGCTGGGGAGGAGCAGGCACTTCCCCGGAGAGGTCCCCTAGACCTCTCCTCCTATCTCCTCAGACAGAAACAGCTAGGCTCCTTGATGCTTCTGAATCAGTCACTGATAAGTGACATGCGATTTTCATGACTCCCAAATATTACGCCCAGTGGAAGCTAGCGCCTGGGGCTGGGGGCTGGAGTGGAATCTCTTTAAATGCGAGCGCCTATGAGCGCAGCAGTTGCCTTTAATGTCTGCGGTAACAGAAAGGGAGATTGGGAAGCTTTTGAAATCTGCCCTCATGAAGGCTAAGGGCAAGAGGTGGCGGGCAGGGCACACCGACGTCACCTTTGATGGAACCTGTGCATTTTGAAGCACTGCGCTGGGGTTTGGGGCTACCAAGACAGGAATGGATGGAAGGAGGGACTGACCACCCCCTCCCTCCCCACCCCATGGTTGTTGGGGGTGCAGACCCACCCTTTCTCTTTGATGTGGTGGGCGTAGGTCAGAGGAGCCTTCTGGGGTGAATTACTCTTAGCCCGGCTCATTCCATAGTTTGACTGAGTTCCATCCACAATTGAAGACAATCTCATCCAGTAACTGCTTTGTTTAGTCGCATAGACCCACTTTAATTTTTTTGCTTATTTGTATTTATTTATTTGAGAATCACAGATAGAGAGAGAAAGAGGCAGAGAGATAGAGAGAGAGATAGATAGAGATAGATAGATAGATAGAGAGAGAGAGAGAGAGAGAGAATGGGTGCACCAGGGCCTCCAGCCACTGCAAACGAACTCCAGATGCTTGCACCACCTTGTGCATCTGGCTAACGTGGGACCTGGGGAATGGAGCCTCGAACCTGGGTCCTTAGGCTTCACAGGCAAGTGCTTAACCACTAAGCCATCTCCCCAACCCAGACCCAGTTTAAAGATGAACAATGAGGCTGCTTTTTCCTCAGACCTAAAACCCTTTTGTTTTTGCTAGCTAGCTCTCTTGACACGGCACTCCTCTCTCTCTTCCCCCTCACCCTCTCCCTCCCTCCTTCTCTCTGCCCTGGCAGCTCCACTACATCCCTTGATTCCACACACGTGCCAGACTCGACCTCACAGCCTTTGGAAATGCTCTTGTCTCTGTTACGTGCAGCCCGTCTCCTGGCTTTCATGGCCCTCTCTCCCTGTGACGCAGCTGCTCCGTCCAGTCTGCCTTCTTCCAGTGCTTATTCTTCTGGGGGTATTGGAAGCCCAGAGGCCAAAAGGATGGTCCTTTCTTCTGGACAAATTTTTCATTGTGTTTGCTGCTTACCGTTGAGGGGTCTGCTGGGGTTCTACGGTTTGGTTTTTAGATCGCGAAGGGCGCCTCATTCCTATTTCCTCCTTTACTCCTTAGTGCGCCCCTCCCCCTTGTGCGTCTGGCTGACGTAGGCCCTGGGGAATCAAACCTGGGTCCTTTGGCTTTGGAGGCAAATGCCTTAACTGCTAAACCATTCCTCCACCCCTGGGTTGTAAGTTCCTTGGCTAAATTCAGCTGGGAAATGAGATTTCCTTATCTCATTCTCAGTTTCCTTATGTGAGAAAGTCACAAAAGGCTTTTTTTTTTTTTTTAAATGTTCTATCTTCTGAGATTTAAATGCCAGTCTAACCTCTTATACCCTTGGCACATGGTCCCAAGATGCTTTGACAATAGAGACATTTTAGATGCCATAGGATATTTCATAACTTTAAATATTTTATAACAAATTAAATGTTAATTATATGCTGGTCAGGGAAGAAAATCACTGAAGTATTTAATTAACATTTAATTTATTAGTCATCAAATATTTAAGTAGCTCCTATCTGAGGGGCTTTTTCTCCACATCAGTTGGAGGTTAGTGGCAAGTTAACATTGCTACTTGCTGTAGTTCCTACTGTTCATACAAGCGGCTTTGGTAGTAGAGTTCTTAAAACAGCCTCTGCATGAGTTTACAGGTGGACCCTAGGATAAGAGACAATTTCGAAAGCCTTTCTCCTCCCCTTCCCCCAGTATTTGCGTGAGTCTACATGAGTGTCACTTGGATTTATTTTCCCACAAAAACTCTGTTTCCATAATGTTTCATAATTTGAAAAGTGCAATGATTTTCATTGCAATAGATCATGAAACCTTTGTGAAGTCGGTAGAGTGGGTAGAATCACCACAATTATAGGAATGAGACAATCTCAGATGGCTTAGATAGCTGTCCCAATCCTATACAGTCAGGAAGTTCAGGTGAAATTTGCTCCCAATTTTTCTGCCTATGACTTTCACATTGTGTATCTTTTAAATTTTTTTTTGTTTATTTTTATTTATTTGAAAGCGATGGACAGAGAGAGAGAAAGAGGCAGATAGAGAGAGAGACAGAGTGGGCACGCCAGGGCCTCTGGCCATTGCAAACGAACTCCAGATGCGTGCACCCCCTTGTGCATCTGGCTAACGTGGGTCCTGCAGAATTGAGCCTTGAACAAGGGTCCTTAGGCTTCACAGGCAAGTGCTTAACTGCTAAGCCATCTCTCCAGCCCACATTGTGTATCTTTTAATGTCATGTGATATTTCAGTCTTAGGAAAGGCCTACAGGATCTCAGCATGCCACTTTTATTTTTCATTTCTAGTTTATAATGAATGGGAAATGTAGCCTATAAATTATTTTCTAGAATACATTTTTATTATTTTTATTTATTTATTTGACAGATAAAGAAGGAGAGAGAGAGAACGAGAATGGGTGCGCCAGGGCCTTCAGCCACTGCAAATGAACTCCAGACTCGTGTGCCCCTTGTGCATCTGACTAACGTGGGTCCTGGGGAATCGAACCTGGGTCCTTTGGCTTTGCAGGCAAATGCCTTAACTGCTAAGCCATTCCTATAGCTCTTGAATAAATTTTTATTTTTATAAAAGTACTAGAATAGTAGCCAGGCATGGTGGCACATGCCTTTAATCCCAGCACTCAGGAAACAGAGGTAGGTGGATAGCCTTGAGTTTGAGGCTACCCTGAGACTACATCGTGAATTCCAGGTCAGCCTGAGCTAGAGCAAAACCCTACCTTGAAAAACCAAAAACCACAACGCCCCCCACCCCATTCAGACCACCACCACCAACAACAAAAAGCAAAACAAACAAAGAAAAAAACCTACAATAATTTTTGTAAATGTTTTGTGGGTATAAAGTAAAAGTGTATTTTCTATTTGGACCAATACAATTCTCTTTATGTTTTGTTTAATTATTGATTGTATTACTCAGCTTACAGTTCCTCTAGGCATTTGTTTATTTTTTTGTCTAGTAGATCTATCCATTTCTGAAAGAGGTGTGTGCTGGTTTGATTCAGGTGTCCCCCATAAACTTAGGTGCTCCGAATGCTAGGTTCCCAGCTGATGGAGATTTGGGAATTAATGCCTTCTGGAGGCAGTATTTTGTTGGGGCGGGCTTATGGGTGTTATAGCCAGCGTCCCAATGCCAGTGTTTGGCACACTCTCCTGTTGCTATTGTCCACCTTATGTTGGCCAGGGGGTGATGTCCACCCTCTGCTCATGCCATCGTTTTCCTCTGCCATTGTGGGGCTTCCCCTCAAGTCTTTAAACCAAAATAAAACCTTTTTTCCCCACAAGCTGCTCTTGGTTGGGTGATTTTTTTTTTTTTTGCAAGCAATGCAAACCTGTCTGAAAGAAGGTGTATTGAGTGTTTCCACTAAACATGCATATTTATTAAGCCTTCTTTTCATTTTCAGTGCTTTTTTGCTTCGCGTGTTAATTTGTTGTGCTATTTGTTGAACACAAGACCTGCTTTGTAAATGGTGTTGTCTTGTTATTGCAAAATAGCTCTGTCTTTCCCATAACCTTGTCTGGTTTTAAAATGCTTCATTCAACTTTCTTTTGCTTTTTGTCTTTTCAATACCTCTTTGTCTATTTGTTTCCAATCTTTCATTATCCTGTAAGCTTCAAGTTTTTATTTTTAAAGCAAAAACAAATCTGGCTTTTCTCTTTTGTCCTTAATGGAAGAGATCAGTCATGCATGGCATAAGGTGTTATTTGTATATGCACATACGTATATACATATGTGTGTATGTGTAGGTATATATCAGTTTTGATGTATGAATATATATATTTAAAACCACTTCCTCAATCAAACAAGCATTCCTACTACTTTCAAAAGCTCCCCATGTTTCTTTGCAATCTATCCCTTTGTTTCATCTTTTTAGGCAAACACTATTGTGTGCTTTTTGTTAATATAAATTAGCTTAAACTTTCTAGAAATTTATATGAGTAGAGTCATAGGATCTGCACTCATGTTTGCTTATCTTTTTTTCCCCCAAAGAATATAATTACTTTGAGACTTCTTCTTTATGCAGCCAGCGGTACATTTCTTTCATATTCCTTTGTATGTATACATCACAGTTTGTTTGTCCAGTCGCCTGCTGGTGGACATTTGGGTCATTTCCACCCGGGGAAGGGTTAGGAATGAAGCTGCTGTGCATATCTCAGGTAAACAAACTGGAATAAAGTGGCGAGTTTATGTTGTATGTGTGACTTTTATGTGAAACTGCACACTGTTTTCTAAAGTTGATAAGCTATTTTATATTCAGGTAATATATGAACGTTCACTTTTTACATCCTTACAAGTTGATAAAATTGAAAGAGGACTCAGAGTCTTTACATTCTATACACATTCTCTCTCTCTCTCTTTTTTTTTTTTTAGAGAAAGAGAGAGAGAAAGACACAGAGAGGAGAGATAGATAATTGGTGCACCAGGGCCTCAGCTACTGAAATGGAACTCCAGACCTTGTGCTACCTAGTGGACACGTGTGACCTTGCACTTGCCTCACCCTTGTGCGACTGGCTAATGTTGGATCTGGAGAGTTGAACATGGGTTCTTAGGCTTCTCAGGCAAGCGCCTTAACTGTATAAGCCATCTCTCCAGCCCTTTACTCATATTTTCCGAGACAAGGTCCTGTTATGCAGCTCAGTCTGGTCTAAAGCTTAACATCGTCCTTCCTCAGCCTCCTGTATTACTGGTTTGTATCACCACACCCAACTATATGATATGATATCCTGAATGTCCTATCACTTGATATACAAAGACTCAGAGAAGTGTGACCAATTCTTAAGAGGAAAGATAATTAACATAGGTCAGTCCTGAGATGCCCCAGATACTGGAATTATTGCACAAAGCATTTAAACCTCTGGTTATATCTGTGCTCCATGAGATCAAGTTTCACATACTTGAACGGGAAAGTAGGAGCTCTCTGAAGAGAATAAAAATAGAAGAATAGAAGAAGATATATATAAGAAAAAATACAGTATTTAGAATAGCAAAGTGCACTGAGTGAACTGACTAGCATAGTGAAATAACCAAGAAACAGTGAATTGAAAGATAGGCCAATAGAAATTAAGCAATCTAAGGAGCAAAGGAATGAAAGGTTGAAATAATACACAGAGCCTCAGAGACCTGTGAAAGACCACAAAGTGTAATCTCCCTGTTACAGGCTCCCTAGAATGAGTAGAGAAACAGATTACAGCTGAAAATGCATGTTAAGAAATGATGGCCCAAACTTTCCAAATCTAAGGGGAAAAGTATGCCCTTAGCCCATTCTCCTCCCGCCCCCCCCCAAAAAAAATCACATGTACTTGTACTTAAGAATCACAGTGAATTGAAACAAGACAAACTCAAAGAAGTTGTGCCTAGGCTGATCACAGTTAAGTTCATCAAATTTAAAGAGAAAAATAATTACTGAAAAACAGCTAGAGAAAGTGACATGTTACATCTAGGGAAGCAATGACTAGAAAGACCGAATTTCTCATTACAAACTATGGAAGACAAAAGAGGATGGAGTAAAAACCAAGTCCTGAAAATGAACTGTCAAACCTGTAATTCTGTGTCCAGTGAAAATATCCATCAGGAATGAAGGGAAAATAAAGATCCCTTTCTCAGATGAAGAGGAGCTGAGAGAACTCTCCAGAGCAGATGTGCTTCATATAAATGCCAAAGGAAGTTGTTCGGGATGAAAGGACCTTCAGAAATGACAGAGGAGCAACAGAAATGGCAGATCTCTGGATGAATACAAAAGGCTACTTTTGTCTTACAGTACTGAGAATATTTCTAGCAAGAAGAAATTATGTAAAAATTTTAATGTATGAAAACACAATATATGTGACATTTGTTATGTAAATGTTGAAGGAACTGTGTGGTTAGAAGGCTTCTATCTTTCTCTTGAAGTAGCATAAAATTAGCTAGGTATTTATATTGTATTTACAAAAGCCCCTAAAAGTAGACAAAAGATACATGTGGCACAAAAGCCAAAAGATACATTAATTTGCAATATTAAAATATTTAAATAATCCAAGTGAGTATTTCTTGTTCACTATCTTTTAATTTATTTTATTAGAGAGAGAGAAAGAGAGAGGGAGAGAGAGGAAAAGGGAGAGAATGGGTGTGCCAGGGCCTTTAGCTGCTACAAATGAACTCCAGACGCATGCACCCCCTTGTACATCTGGCTTACATGGGTCCTGGGGAATTGAACCTGGTTCTTTGACTTCTCAGGCAAATGCCTTAACCACTAAGCCATCTCTCCAGCCCTTGCTCACTAGTTTCACCTTTAAAAATTGACATTCAATTTGTTTCCTCTTGTAAATTTGTAAATTCTACTGTACTTTCTATTCCTTGTAGTGTTATCAAACAATTGTGCTTATTTTCCCACCTTATAAAAAAAAACTTGTCTATTTCCCTCACAAAGACACTGTAACTCCCCCTTAACTTCTCCCATCATTACTGCAATAAAATATGATTTTAAAGAATATTTTAATTTCAACCATCCTGGAAAGTCCTCAGGAGAGACTTTTGGAATGTATTAATGTCCCCCCCTTTTTTCCTATCCCCAACTTCGATGTAGTGCTGAAATAACCTAGTACATTTTGTTCTTGGATACTGATGTTTTTTTGTTACTGAAGTGTATTGCTTCTATTCTAGTAATTCTCATTTAATGGATCATCCATTCTCACAGTTCATTAGTTTCCACTTATAGTTATCTCTTTGTGTCTGTTTTTCTGTCTGTCTTACACATCCTGCAAAGCTGTATGCTCATTGCTGTTTCCTCTCATGATCTAAGATAATTAGATATTTTCTCTCCTGATTTATTAGTGATTTTTCTAGTCTTTCTTGAATATTGTTTTCTGGTGAGGTGTGTGTGTGTGTGTGTGTGTGTGTATTCTGAAAAATAGTTTTTCCTTTTGACAGTGTATAGAATTCTTGAGTTGCAATGTTTTCCTCTTAAAAGTTGCAGATAATATTCTAAACCTTTATGCTTACAATGTGGATAAGAATTTCTAGAGTAGTTTGTAGTAGATATCATTCTTCATGCTAGAAACTCATGACGTAATTATCTATATTATCAATATCTATCCCTATATCATATATTTATCTATATCATATTTATTCTCTCTTTTCTCCCCCTCTCAATTGTGAATCAACCTATGGTCTCATGAACGCTATCCAAGGCTCTAAGACTGAGTAACAGTAAGAGCTCCTAGTATATTCCTAATAGATTTTAATAACCCTGGGTCTACGTTACTCACTAGAAGTTATGCATCTATGGACATAGATAATAGTCCCTTTAATGTAACTGGAGAAGTAGAAAATGTTACAAATTTGCTACCATCCTCTAAGATGCAAGTCTTTTCTTGGTTCACACCAGTAAGTAAATGTCTGAAATGTATGCATGCATTTTCTTTTCATTTGTTTGTTCTTAAAATTCTATTTTCATCTCTCTTCCTATTTTTGTGCAGAATCAGCATGGGTTTTTTAAAGGTCCCGCAAGAAATGGGAGTCTGAGACTAGAGCATCCAGGAACATGCCTCCCTCTTCTGAACCCACAAGATCTGCTGTTCTTGCCTCCAGCAGTTACTGAGGGAGCTGACAGCCAGAAAACTACTGGGCACCAGTCCATAAAAGAAGAGTAAAGGGCTGGAGAGATGGCTTAGTGGTTAAGCGCTTGCCTGTGAAGCCTAAGGACCCCGGTTCGAGGCTCGGTTCCCCAGGTCCCACGTTAGCCAGATGCACAAGGGGGTGCATGTGTCTGGAGTTCATTTGCAGAGGCTGGAAGCCCTGGCGCGCCCATTCTCTCTCTCTCCCTCTATCTGTCTTTCTCTCTGTGTCTGTCGCTCTCAAATAAATAAATAAATAATTAAAAAAATAATTTTAAAAAGAAGAGTAAAGCTCACAGAGCACTCAAAAGCTGGGATGAGAGATCCAGAGTAGAGCTCATTAATTTTATCCAGACATCCTTGGCAGTGTATTTTTTTGAGTAAAAAGTTTTCCTAGAACATACTGTATACTTTTGATCTGAAAATTGGATCTGAAGTTCTCTCTTATTCACTGTTTCCTCATCCTTGCATTCCGTCGGTGGTTTCTAGGGCATCCATCATTGCTATGTTGGTTCTCTTGAAACTATTCTCAAAGTTTTCTACCTTTTTCTCAAAATTTCCTTTTTGGGGCCTTGAGATTGTTCTTGTCATGGGCATTTGGTGGCGCTAATTTGAGTCTCACTTTTACTTTCCTGTCGATTTGTGCAAAGATGTTTAGTGTCATAATCAGTATTCAGTCTTTTTTTTTTTTTTTTTTTGACCACCATCTACATCTCATATGGATTGGGCTTGAATATCATGAAGTGTCTACAGTACACCTTTGGTCATTTGTCACCTGCCTCCCCTGAAAGTATCCTTTTGCTTTGGCACATATTTGGTTTGCTGTTCCCCTCTGTGAGACTCTGAGGCTCAGAGCTGGTTATTGGTTTATTCTACGTGGCAGCAATCCCAGCTATAGTGACAGCTGAGACGTCTCTTCTAATCCAGGGGTGGAGTGGACACAGCGGGACACAACCTCTGGACCAAGTCTTCTTCTTCTTCAAACTCTACAAACTCTCCTCCCAGCAGGTACAAGGCCGTCTCCATACTTCATCACATGACAGATTCTTGGGGACCTGAGTGACCTGTCACAATGTCCCAGTGCTATTTTTAGAGGAGAGAAAGTCCCTTCAAGATCTTTAGTCATCACCTCAGTTCCCTGGTGCTGCACCCCATGACTTCTCTCCTTTATTCATGAATGGTGCCTGCTAAGATTTCTGGCCCTCAGCCACCCCAGTAACTTCTGGGGGCAAGAACAGCAGATCCCATGGCTGTATACTGATTAGTGGATTCTAGCAATCTAATATAAAACTATGCGGTCTATGGGCTGGAGAGATGGCTTAGCGGTTAAGTGTTTGCCTGTGAAGCCTAAGGACCCTGGTTCTAGGCTCAATTCCGCAGATGCACAAGGGTGTGCACACAACTGGAGTTCGTTTGCAGTGGCTGGAGGCCCTGGCGTGCCCATTCTCTCTCTCTCTCTCTCTCTGTCTGTCACTCTCAAATAAATAAATAAAAACAACAAAAATTTTTTTAAAAAATATGGTCTATAAGCTCAGCATTTCTAATTATCTCCATGTGCTCCCCCAAAGCATGTGACTACTGAGGGGCCACCAGGCCATTAACACTCTACCTTCATGAATAATGTTGTCATTATGGGGGTAGTTTCCTTACAAAAGGACAGGTCTGGCCACCTCTTTGCTTTCCATGTGAGGATACAGCACGAAGGTGCTTGCCAGGTTCCAGCTCCTTGATCCTGGATTCCCTACTTTCCAGAACCATGAGCCAGTCACTGATTATTTATATCAGTTACACTGCCTGTTACATTTTGCCATGGCAGGACAAAATGAACTGGGCAACCTTACGTATGTCTTTGGGGCTAACTTGATGCCTTATTCTGACCTAGCTCAGATGTTCCTGGGACGCACTTCCCTGAGGAGCTAACTTGCACATTTGTTAGATAAGTGGATCAGTAGGATGAGGAAACAAGGATGGGAATGATGGCTCCCCCGGGACTTGCACTGAGGTTTTCGATTATCTCAAGGAGGGACAGCCATGCCAGTGGACATTAGAGTCAGGTTAGTTTTAGCCTATTAGAAGCATGTGACTTGTCTTGGAGCCGTTTCTCCCTCCTTCCCTTGGTGTCTGAGCACGGGACCATGAGGAA
This sequence comes from Jaculus jaculus, assembly GCF_020740685.1. NCBI lineage: Eukaryota > Metazoa > Chordata > Mammalia > Rodentia > Dipodidae > Jaculus > Jaculus jaculus. Next base: position 163,109,447 of record NC_059105.1, read on the forward strand.
ACAGGTCCCATGTCGGCCCACGTTGCATGGAGTTACATTACACAGAGTAGAAGCCTTGGTGTTCTGCTTTGAGCCTCGTTGAATGGCAGGAAAAGACTCAGCTTCCTTCCCTTGCCTGGTGTGGTGTTCCTCATGTGATGCTTTATGTTGATTGCCAATTTGACCAGGTCCTAGATTAGGTTAGCCTCTGGGCATGCCTGTGAAAGATTGTTTTCATTAGGTTAACTGAAGAGAAGTCACATGCAGCCAAACGCCTTAACTGTTAAGCCATCCCTCCAGCCCGAGTCCTTTCACTTTTAGTATGGTTTGTAACCTAGGTGCTGAGAGCTATCTTGTCTGGGAAGTTTTAGTATTTACATGAAGGCTTTTTTTTTTTTAACCTTTGGCAAACTTTTGTGTCCCTCAGGTTCTGTGACAGGGACTACGGGTCCTCTGAGGTAGAGAGAGGCATAATGGATGTCTCTGCGATGTCTGGTGATTCCCCAGAGTGGGAAGTCTCTGCTCAGGAGGGAGAACCTTGTGTCAATCATTAATCTCTGTCTCTCACCCCAAAGCCACTTTCACTACTTTGTTCTGTGACACTCTGCAGTCCGCTGTGCTTGGTCTACTGCGTCCCTATTAGCATTGCCAGGAGGGGGTGAGGAGAGGGCGACTAAGAGGCTAAAGGAAGATGGAAGTTGACTCCTTTCTATTTTCTTTTTGTTCCTCTGATTGTCACCCAGTCACTGTGGCAGCGACTCCTTCCCACAGCAGCAGCTGAATTTGGTGTGCAGTTCTTCTAACATCAGGGCAACCTTACCAGCCAGCTGGCACCTCCTCCTCTGAGGTCTTTGCACCCCATGCAACTATTTTCCCCCTCCTCTTTTTTTATTTTTTAAAATTTCTGTTGATTTATTTGAGGGGAGAGAGAGAGAGAGAGAGAGAGAGGGAGAGAGAGAGGAGGGAGCACCAGGGCCTCCAGCTGCTGCAAACAAACTCCAGATGCATGCACCAACTTGTGCATCTGGCTTAAGTGGGTCCTGGGTAATTGGACCTTGGTCCTTTGGCTTTGCAGGCAAGTGCCTTAGCTGCTAAACCATCTCTCCAGCCCTCCTTTTCTAAGTTTTAATAATTGTAATTTTTTTTTCTTCCAGCCCTAGGGATCCTAACTGTTTTCTGGCATTGCTGGATATCTTAATGTACATTTATTATTTCAGTTTCCTGGCTAATAGCTTTATGCGATTCTTTATATTAAATTCTCTCTATTCAATTTTTTTTTTCTGTGCTTTACCTTAACTGATATAAAATCTTATTCCAGCTTGTTCTTGGAACTATGCTGAGGATTTTCAGGCAAGGCCAATATTGGAGCCCTTGAGACTCTGTCTTTGCAGAACACAGGAAAAGGCAGGAGTACTCTCATCTTTTGCAGTTACCTTTGTGAAGGTGTTCCACATGGACCTCCACTTTACACCATGTTTCCAACTAAGAGTCTCCCTCCCTTCCCCAGGATGCTGCTTGTCTTTTTCTAGAGCAGGCAAGACTGAGCAAAGACAAACTGCATTGAGTGTCTAACAACCCAAGAACCCAGGCGGTCAGCCAAGACCACTATGAAGGATTGGGCCAGGATAGAAGGGGGTTGAGCACTAAAGAATGCTCAGGCTGGAGAGATGGCTTAGTGGCTAAGGTGTTTGCCTACAAAGCCAAAGGATCCCAGTTTGATTCTCCAGGACCCATGTAAGCCAGATGCACAAGGGGCGCATGCATCTAGAGTTCTTTTGCAGTGGCTGGAGACCCTGGTGCACCCATTCTCTCTCTTTCTCTCTCTCTCTCTTACTCTTTCTCTCCTACATAAATAAATAAATAAATTAAAAACAAAGGATGCTCTGGAATGTCTGGGAAAAGCTTTTAAGCAGCCCTCATGGCCTTTGCTGCTCCAGGTCACATTAACATGGGAAACGGGGGAAGTGGCTTACCCTTGGCAATCTGGATAAAATTGAAAAGGACAGTTAGCATTGGTTAATAATGGCACGTTTAGATTATTGTTAGCCATGTCTTCAATACTCCACTATCTTATTTAAACTTCATGGTATTCCTTTTTTGCAAATAAGGAAAATAATTTTGAAGCATGAGCATTGATTCTCTCCCTTTGAAAAAATTTTGGTAAAGAGTGAGTATTCTAAGTGAGAGAAAGACGATGAGCAATTCCTGTGGCTGTAGCTGCCTATTCCACAGTGATCCCTCTCAGCTAGAAATTAATTTAGAGACACAATGTTAATTTAAAACAATAATTGGTGTCTGTTTTATCTCTAGGCAGTTTGATTTTTTTCTCTTTTGCTTTAAGTTACATTCATTTCTCTGGTAACCCGAAATATCACTTCAGATGAGCAGTCATGGTTTGTCTTTGTTCTGACTGACCTCTCGGTGTGACTCCTGTCCAGATGCCCTTCCATGCACACTCACCCTTCCACATCCTCAGAGAACTGCTTCCAGAACTTCCACGTGGATACGAAAGCCTAGGATGCTCGTCTCTTACAGGAAATGGCATGGCATCTGCACATAACCTGTGTGTATCATCCCATCTATTTCTGAACCTGAAAAGGTTTTTGATCTAAAGTTGGTTGAAACTGTAGATACAAAACACATGGCTACTTAGGGCCCACTTGAGTTGGCGGATCCTTAAGCAAACAAAGACTTCTTGCTGTGATAGGGGCTTCTGTTAGGGTGCGGATGGGAAGTGTTCCCAACAGGCTTGTGTTTTGAAGTCTTGTCCCCCCCCAGCTGGTGACACTATAATGTCAGGAGACTGTGGGACTTTTCGGAGGTGGAAACTGCAAATATAAGATGGTTACTAAGGACTCAGCCATGAAAGTTTGATCTGGCCCAGTTACCACCCTCCTGGGCATTCTGTGCCTCCTGGTCCGCCACGATGTAAACAGGCTCCTGCCGCAGTGATCTCGGCTGCTCTCTCCCGCTGTCCTCGACAAGATGGACGGAAGCCTTCTGCAATCATTAGTCAAAAAAAAAAATCATTTCTCATTTAAATTTTTATGTCAGGTTTTATGGCCAGAGGAATTAGAAAGTAACTAATATGCCACCAGTAATTATTGAGCACATAAATGTATGTATAGAGAGAATTAATCTCGTGTTGGGGCTGTTGGGAAAGCATCTCACTAGTTAACACATTCATGGAAGACAGAAGCAGCTGTGGCTAAGGTTCTATACGGCCTAGCGAGTGCTTAATAAACTGGTGTTTAGTGACAGACCTATCGCTTCTGTTTGTTGTTTTTTTTTTAGACTTATCTCTTGCCCAATAAGAACTATATTCCTCATCCATACCCTGATAGCCTGTCTTCATGCCTGATGTTATTGATGGTGATATAAATGAAACTAATAGTCCTATTGCCCGGCACACACATAAGTAGAGTACCTTCCAGAAAAAGAAGAAAAACAAGACAAAAATAACAACACTGCTATCCTCATTATTATTATTATTATTATTATTATTTATTTGAGAGTGACAGAGAAAGAGGCAGATAGAGGGAAAGAGAGAATGGGCACGTCAGGGCCTCCAGCCACCATAGACGAACTCCAGACACGTGTGCCCTGGAGTTGTGCATCTGGCTAACGTGGGTACCGAGGAATCGAGCCTCGAACCAGTGTCCTCAGGCTTCACAGGCAAGCGCTTAACTGCTAAGCCATCTCTCCAGCTCAAAGCTGCTATTCTTTAACAGTAACTTTTAAAATTTACTTTTTTAGCCAACAAAAACTTTTCTTTTTATCTTTGACTATTTAAATCAAACTCAGCGGCCATCACAAATCAGAACAAGGAGCTTCCCAGGGCCGTGTAAGGCAGGGAGCACTTGACAATGGAAAAAGCACTGGACTTGGAGTCAGAAGATTTGAATTTGAGCCTTGGTTTACTCAAGCACTAGCTGTGATGTGGTGTGTCACATACAATTGTGGAGCTTCAGACATCTCCGAAATGGAGGCGGGACACCTAACTAAATCACCTCACGTCGAGGTTGATTGTAATACTAGGACCAGATCAATGACAAGTAATAGCAAAATTTAAATCAAGGCCAGTTAAGTAATAAAGAGAATTTCTTGGGCTAGGTAATTGGATGTCTAGAAGCAAGTTGGGCTTTGGACTGCACCATCCTCACTTTTCTTTGCTCTCTTCTTTTTCTTGTGGTCTTGGTGCCAGCCTTATGCTGTAAAATTCTCCCCATTGCTTTCCGACTCAAAACCTAAATGCCTCTGCCCACATGGAGGAGAATGTGTGTGTGTGGGAACCTTTAGAAAGTTTCAGAGAATAGCGAGGACTTTATTCTTTCAAAACCCTTGGAAAACTCCAGTGTATCATCTCATTGGTCCCAGTTATATCATATCCCTGACCTTGAATTAGTGATTGCAGCTTGGGGTTAAGCATAATATCTATTTCTTACATGTATCGTGTCTAAAACCAGGTCTGCCATGCATTTCCATGAGGTGCATTGGTCACCATGGGCAGCCTGTGGGCTCCACAGTAAAGTCTTGGTTGCTACCTGTTGAGAGAAGGGTGGAGAGAAGATGGTTGGGGAGAATGCTTGGTGGTTGAGTTTGGATCTCTAGAACTTATCCCCCAAAACCCCCCAAAACCAGAAGCAGTAGTGTGAACATAGTAGTGTAACCCCAGTGTGCTGACAGCAAGATAGGTGGAGACAAGAAAATCCCCTTGATGGGCTGGAGAGATGGCTTAGTGGTTAAGCGCTTGCCTGTGAAGCCTAAGGACCCTGGTTCGAGGCTTGATTCCCCAGGACCCACGTTAGCCAGATGCACAAGGGGGCGCACATGTCTGGAGTTCATTTGCAGTGTCTGGAGGCCCTGGCGCGCCTATTCTCTCTCTCTCTGTCTGTCACTCTCAAATAAATAAATAAAATAAAATAAAATAAAAATTAAGAAAAAAGAAAATCCCCCTGAAGCTCTTAGACCAGCTGCCTAGTGAACTCAGCAAAGAACAATGAAGGATCCAGTAAGGACCACACTGGGTTGTCCTTTCACCTCCACACGTGTGCCACAGCATGGACATGTGCCTACTCACACACATGCACGTACACACACACACACACACACACACACACCAAAACAAGGGTGTCGAAAGAAGAGGACGCAATCACAGTACTCATGATAGTTACACCAAGGATCAAATCAGGCAATTTATGTCTGTTTGTGTCCCATTGAGCCCCAAAGATATAAGGGATCGGGCCTTGAGTTTCCATCTGTACACCTTAACCCAAGTGATGCTGGTCATTGAATTATGAAGCATTCTATCTGTATAGCATTATTATTAATACCCCCCCCCCACAAATGCCATAATCTTAATTGGCTTAGGTTTGGACTTTGCCATGTACTTTTTGTTTAGCCAAGAGAAGAAGCAGGTCATTTTGCATCTTGCTCATGTCTAAAGAGTGTTGAGTAATGCCAATCTATACAAGCTTAGGCAGTTCTCTGCTTATAATATATTTGAAAGCACCTTTTTTTTTTCTGTACCTACGAATGCAGATTGGTTTCTGTTTATGGTTGCAAGAGACACCTTTTATTAAGATGTAAGCTGTGTGGAAATAAAATTATAGAAGGAGTGTTCGGTTCTGACCTTCCTGACTTTGTTGCTAATAAACTGTCAAGATAACACATTACCTTATACAGAACACCTTAAAATATTCAAGACTCCACTGGTCAGATCCTTAACCAAAGGAAAGATAAATCGGTGTATAAACAGGTAGATTACCAATTTATATTGTCTGTTTCTTGTTTATCAGCCATGGAAGTTCAAGGCCACAGTAGCTTGCCTTTTTCCCCATCTGAAAGGTTAACTTGGTGTTTTGGATAAAGACTCTTAGCTCTTCAGTTTTGACCTTGGAATGTCATTCAAACTATAGTCTCTAGTGTAGTCTCAATTATTCAAAAGGCCTTTAATCTTCAAATTAAACCAAATCCCGTTCACTGCCCTTGCCCAGGGCTCAGGGTAGACCTTTATCAGTTAATGAAATTTGACTGGAAATTTTTGAGGTTTTGATCACTTATGTTTAATTTTAAGCTCTTCCCCCCTCCCCCTTTATTACAAGAGTGAAAGTTATACTGAAAAGCAGATGGCCTAAAAGCTTGGCAGCATGATTTTAAAACAATGGATTTTATTCAAATTTCAACCAATGGAGTAAAAGCTGGTCCTATTGCATATGGGCCAATTTTGGGTGTAAAATGTCTTCATCTAGTATTTGGCTTTAATTTAAGAGGAGTTCCTATTGCCTCCTTTTCTCTCTCACTCCTTTCCTTCACTTTCTTTTCTTGGCCTCCCTTCCTCTCTTCTCAAGGGCCACCAGGCAGACGTCTGTCTCCACGCAGCACGGGTTAGCCTGGAGGCGGTTCCGTAGGTTTGGGGCTGATGTCACGTCATTTATGAGCAGCACTTTTCTAGCCTGGATGGATTTCACAACCCAGACAGGGCTGGGTAGAAGTGGACTGCTCCTTCCCCGTGCTTGCATCACAGCCCCCGGTGGGCTTCCAGCACCCCCTCACCCCTTTAGGGCTGCCATTCCTCTGGGAGGTCCTCTTCAGTGTCCCCCACCATCACCCACACTTCGTCTTCCTGAGCCTGCTCCTCCCAGCCACCAGGACATACAGGTGACTGGAGCTGTCCTTCACTGGAGGCTTAGGGGACTGCCCGGCGTGGCCAGGTGTAGGCAGGACTTGCAAAGGTCACCGCCACCTTGCTCCACTGATGATGCTCTCACTCCGTCCAAACCCCGCCAGACTTCATCCAAAGACCGCCCCCCGTCAGGGCTGGGGGGTTTTGTTCATCAGTTCCTGACTGGGAAAATCTCTTTTCCATGTCTTAATCCCCGAGTAGAGGCTTTTGCCTCAGGATTGCTAAATGCTGTCGTATTTCCAAGTTTCAATGGGCTTCTGCAGGGTGCCTGAGGTCAGATGCCACGTGATGTGGCTAAGGCCGGCCTCCCACCACGGGCCCATGGGTCCTGTGCCCCTCATTTCTGCAGTGCAGGGCTCGGCGGCTTGCGGGTCTGGAAGGGGTCATTTGTTTCAGGAGTCAGCACAGAAAATCCTGTGGCTACTTCTGGTGCTGACGCATATCCGCTCTGGCCACTGACACCCAGCTGGGCTCTTTTGCCCACCCCAGGGAGGCCTGAATGAATCTCCTGGCAGGATATGTATACATACATACATACATACATACATACATACATACATACATACACACACATATATATATATATAGTTTCAGTCAGAGTGTGCAAATTGAACTCAAAGGATTATGTTGTTAGGCTGACCCCAGAGAGGGGCAGCTGCTGACTGCAATATGCTCAGCTTACCCTAGATCACTCTGCCTGCTCTCTATTAATGTACCACCTCCCCACATCACTATTTGTGGAGCAGGAAACACTTTCTGTGCGCAGAGGATCTTTTCTTCAGAACTTCGCTGTTTGCATCTGCGTGCCTCTGGGCAAATAAATCAGCTTTCTTGAGCTTGGATTCCTTATTCTATAAAACTTGGATCATGACAGTACCTACCTCACACTGCTCCGAGAAGGCTTGAACAACCCGGAGCCTATGAAAGTACTTGACCTGGTGCTTGGTGCGTTGTAAATACTTAATAAGCATGCACAGTCGTTACGGCAGTCACATCTCTATGTGGTTGGGTTTTGATTATCTTGTCAGTGTTCCCGTACTCATTCTCTGATCTACACCACCTAGTAAATCTAAGAGGCATACATCGTTACACTTTTGTTTTTTCACATATTTATATAGAAACCAAGACTACAGGGAAACAGGTACTTAGTTTAAATTCATGAATCTAAAACACAAGAAGCTTGCTTGTTTGGATTTTTGTCTATTATGAAACCCAGAAGCACAGTGGCGTCTCTGGCCATTCTCTAGCTCACAGCTGGGCAGCGCAGCTCGGTTCAGCTTCTAATGAGCAGTCCTGTCCCTTCCCCGCTAGAAAGGTCCTAAGCCTGGAAACTCTTTCTCCTGAATTTTGTCTCCAAGCCTGCCAAGCTTCTATGGTCCTAGTTAAGGGGCTCTGGAGCAGGGGCAGTCTCCTCTCTCTTTCCCCACTTTGCTGGCTTGGACATCCTGGGCAGGGCACTTTCTCTTGGTCACTCTAGGGGATTCTTTTGCCCACACCAGAGAACCTTTCCGTGTGTTCTGCAGTCTTAGAACAAGAAGGGAAGCTGACAGGGCAAGACTTCTTGCGACAGATCACCAGGTCCGGGGATGTCATGTCTGCAGCCTTTCAGGAATACCTCAAGTGAGGACCGGCTCAGGTCTTTCTAGGTTCTTTTTCCCACATGATAAACTGGATGCTTTCCCAAGGGGCCCGAGATAGCCACTTAAGACAGCTGGTCAGTTACAACTTTTCAAAATATGCATTAAACAAACATGCAGGCACCACTATGCGCATCTAACATTCCACGTGCAATCTTCTTACTGGGCTTCACTCCTCCGTGTCTGTTTGTCTGTCTGCACCTCTGCTCATGGGTGCCTAAGTAGGGGGTTCTGGTGCTCCATGGGGCCATGGGACTCCCTGGAAAATTATGTTTGAGAGATGTTTGGGCTACCCATGTTTCTTCAAGTAGAAGACTGTGTATAGCTTTAATACGTCCGCCACTGAAATTCTCTACATACAATGTTGTTTGTAGCATAGTCAAACATGTTAGTCATTGGAAATTCCTCTTTCCCCACAGATCACCAGGAAGGCAAGAACTGGGGGGGGGGGAGGGCTCTTGGGGCACTTCCTGAGGCCTCAGCAGTGGACCAGCCACACCCTGCGTGGACGGGGCAGCTTCAGCCACATGGGAAACATGGGGCCATTTCCACATACTATAAAAGACTTGAGATTTAGCTCACTGGTAGTGTGCTTGCCTAGAAAGCATAAGGCTCTGCCCTCTCAGTCTTAAGCATCAGAAAAAAAAAAGTGCTACGAGATTTCTTCCAAATACATAATTTTGGGTTGCATGAGAATACTCCTCTCTAACCATAATCTTGAAACACACAAACTGAAATAACATACTCCTGAATATTGCAATCTTGAGAGATTAAGATCCCTAAAGTTGAAAACTCCTAAACTCTAAAATCTTTAAGGTCTAAGTCTAAAATCCCAAGAGATTAAAATTTCAAGTGTTGAAATGCTGAATGGTGCAATCCTGATAGAAAAAGATACACAGGAGAGGGAGGGGCAGAAAGTTGAGGCCTGGGTTAGTGTGACTGTGCATTTTCAGTTGTACATGGGATAATGGGGTAGTTGCATCATATCAGGCAGAAAAATTCTCAAGAAGAAGAGGCATTATGTTGGATGGCTGAGTCTGAACTCCATTTGAGAGACTGGATCTCAATAGAATCCCCAAACCATGAAGAATAATTCAGGAGTAAACCTAATCAAGGCATCTAAAAGTGCATTTGAAGGTGTTATCAATAGAGTGGTTTTTTTTTTTTTTTTTTTTTTCCATCTCAGCCCAAAGCATTTGCTGGAAAATTCACATGAGTAGATTGGCCATGCAATATTGCGACGATGAAACTTCCATTTAAAAATGCGTCATTTGTCTGCACTTGCTCTTCAGCAAATTAAAGCTGCGTTCACCTGAAAAGGCCAGCGGAGTTACTGGCCGGCTCACGAATAATGATGTGCGCAGTAGGATAAGAAGGCTCTCATGCTAAGGTGCTGCTGTTTGTTCGCAGGGGTTGCTTCCACCAGATCGGTGGTCTGTTTATGAGTGCAGGTGGAAATGGGCTTTGAACACCCCGGAGCAGGAAGCATGGCCCAGAAGACGAGAAGAGAAGGAATACTCATGCCGGTGCAGGTCAGGTCACAGGGGCACGCCACCAGAAAAAGAATGTGACCGTATTTGCCAAAGAGAGTTGAGACGCTGGAAGAAAAAAAGGAGCGGCTGTGGCTCATGATACCAGGCTTCAAATGTAGTTAGCGATCATGGAAACCGGCCAGCTTTTACGGGCTGCCTCTGTGATTGCCTGTAACCTCTGGCTGCAATACAGATGTTGAATTTCCTTTTGAGTTTTTCCTCTGCTCGAATTCAAGTGGTTGGCATTAACTTTTACAATTCAATGTGCCATGCACTTCATCCCTGCACCATTTCCAGGACAGGAGGGTAGGTTATGCAACGATTTTACAGATTTGACTGCATGCATTTTTTTTTTTTTTGTAATTTGAGTCTAAAAATACATCATTACAAGGTAGATTCATGCCTAAGCATTGTATGTACCTGTAAAACACCAAAAGTTCATTTTCCTATGCATTTGCAGAAGATGTAGTTTCTGGAGACTTCATGTCTTTGGGTGACTGCATTTGTTGTATTGACTCATTATAATGAAAAACAAAAAAACCCTTTTAAATAAATTTTTAAGGGCTGGAGAGATGGCTTAGTGGTTAAGTGCTTGCCTGTGAAGCCTAAGGACCCCAGTTCGAGGCTCGATTCCCCAGGACCCACGTTAGCCAGATGCACAAGGGGGCGCACGCGTCTGGAGTTTGTTTGCAGTGGCTGGAGGCCCTGGCGAGCCCATTCTCTCTCTCTGTCTCTCACTCTTTCTCTCTCTGTCACTCTCAAATAAATAAAAAGAAACAAAAAAATTTAAAACAATTAAATATATTTTTAATTGACTTATAACAATGATACATACTTATACGGCATAGTATAATATTTTAATACATGTATAAGTAATGATCAAATCAGAGTGATTGCCATTTCTGTCACTTCAAAATCATTTCTTTGTGTTGGGAATATCAAAATCCTCTACCTTGAAATTGTTCAATTAATTGCTCTTAGCCATATTATTTTACATTAGAAGTTAGACCTCCTAACCAACTATACCCTTATACTCATGAGCCGCCTCCTCTCGATACCTCCATCTTGCACCCCATTTTACTGACCTCTAGTAACCACCATATCACTGTGATGTTAGCTTTTTGTTAAGTTTCCACATGTAGGTCTCACTTACTTCACTTAATATCCTCCAGTTCCATCCCACATTACCTCAAATAACAGGAATTCATTCCTTTTGATGGCAGATAATATTCTATTTTATACACACTGCATTTCCTCCCCCCCCCTCCCTCCCTCCCTCCCTCCCTCCCTCCCTCCCTCCCTTCCTTCCTTCCTTCCTTTCTTTCTTAGACAGGGGCTTACTGCAGTTCAGTTTGGCCTGAAACTCTATGTAGCCCAGGCAAGCCTTGAACCTGTAGTGACATTCCTACCTCAGCCTCCATGTGCTGGGATTCTGGGCGGGAGCTGTCATCCTTGGGCTTGCTTCATTGTCCTTATCTGTTGATAGACATTGAGGTTGACCCATTCTGTCACTATTGTAAATAGTCCATCAGCAATCATGGGAGTGCAGGCATCTCTTTCCAATACTGGCTTCCTTCCTTTTGGATACATACCAAGTAGTGGGATTGTTGAGTCATATGATGACAAATCACTCCATGATGGATACCCTAAGTTATATTCTCACTGACAGAATATGTGAGTCCTCTTTCTGTCCTGCATGATTGTGGATCAATCTTATCAGAAGACTTATTTTGTCTTTCCTGGCTTTTCAAGTGACCAGGCTGAAAGCTGGTTGTACTAAGTACCAATGGTAGTGTTATGTGTTTATGCATTTGACTTGCATGTGTTTGCTTTTGGACCGATTTCTTTATGAATGTAGTTCATCTGCACATAACTCTTAAACTCATGCAGTTGTAGTTGGTATGCGAACTTGGGTTCGCTTACAAAATTGTGTATGTTTTTTCCTGTTTTATAGTGTATAGTGGGCCACAAAGTTTTCAGTTTTGATATATTTCTCAAATAAATAAATCCCTTCTGAAATGTAAATGTATGTCTTTGGAAGAAATATATTTTCAAGATTTTTATCATTTGGAATATTTAGACTTAGAGAGCTGATCTTTCATAGTGTCAGCATTCTGGATTATGTCATTAAGAATGATGTCTTTTGGGATCATGGCCCGATTCTTGCATGGGTTTGTTGGGAGAGGGAGGGATAGAGGCAACCATTCCTAAGCAAAGGTAATATACTTATTTTCTTTCATTGCTCTCTCTTGTCTTCACTCTGGACTCAGTGTCACAGTGCGTCCTCATCCTCCTTCCCACCCTCTCCTATGTAATGCTTTTCCCAATCTCTCAGTTTCTCTCATACCTTGATGCCTGTACCAATCAGCATAAAAGTCCAGGTGGCTCAGCCTCCCATCTGTCCTTAAAATTTCCCATCTCCTCTCCATGCCTGCTGCCATCACCCATGTTCTTGCCACCATCATCTCCAAGTTGGGCAATGTGACAGTCTCTTCCTGGCATTCCATCTTCTATTGTACACCTTAAAACCTATTCTGTGCCCTAAAGCCAGCTTATGACTCCTTTGATGGAAACGATCGATGTGGATTTCCTTTTCCACATAGAGATTTTGAGCATAAACTAGTAGGTCTTGGATGATATACTGGTTGCTGTATGGACATTTGTTGGTTTATGGAACACGTTTATTTAAGGAAAAATTTTACCAAGTGTTTCCTATACGTTCTACCCTAGTTGCTGACCAGATACAACCAAGATAGATGTGGATTTTACACCTGTCACAGTTACAGTTCAGATCAGCGGTTCTCACCTGTCAAGCATGTACAGGTCCACAAGGGAAATTTTCTGAAACCAAGCATAGGCCCAACCCTCAGTTTCTCAGGAGATGCTAAAATTGCTTGTTGGGGTCACCTTACTTTAAGGGGTGTGATGGAAGAAAAAAGCTACATTATTAAACAAGCGAAATAGTTGCTAATTTTAGTCCATGCTTTGGAGAAAAGAAAAAAAAAACAAACCAGGGCCTCAGAGAAGGACATACTCAAGGTTAGGTGGGCAGGGAGGTTTGCTTGGAGAAAGTGACATGGAGGCTCAGACCTACAGAGAGCTGAACTGTGAATCAGCTACTTTCTCCTTGCTGGTGCAAAATACCTGACCAGAAGCACCTTGCAGAAGGAAGGAGTTTATTTTGGCTCACGGTTCCAGCAGGCAGAGTCCATCATGGCTGGAGAAGCACGGCAGTAGTGGGCAGCCTCCATCACGCCATCACATCAGCAAGGATGGAGCAGAGAAGCCATTGAATCCTGACTGCTCATCTCTCTTTCTCCTTTTAATAAAGCCCTGCACTACAGCCCATGAGGTGGTATCACCAAGTTAGGGTGAACCCTCCCCACCTCAACTTATACAGTCTAGAAAGTCCCTCACAGCCATGAGAAGAGACTTACTTCCATGGGGATGCAAATTCCTGTCATGTTGACCAGCAGAGATTAACTGGCACAAACAAGCTAGGCACGAGAACACATGACGAAGTGAGTGTGTGCAAAGACCTCGAAGTTGAAAGGAGCTTGCTGAATCTAAGCAGTAAAGAAAAGTAGGAGTTGGAGAGATACATCAAATGGGTAAAGTGCTCATCTTGGGAATGTGAGGACTTCAGTTCCATCCTTAGTACCCATGTAAAATGCTGGGCATGGTGGCACATGCCCCTGATCCCAAAGCTGAAGAGGAAGAGACAGGGGTAGCTCGGGAGTTGGCTGGGTAGCCTAATGGGTGAGCTGCAGCCCAAGGACAGACGTTGTGTCAAAAAAGAGGTAGATGGGCTGGAGAGATGGATTAGTGGGTAAGACATTTGCCTGCAAAGCCAAACAATCCTGGTTTTCCGTTCTCCAGGACCCACGTAAGCCAGATGCACAAGGGGGCACATGCATCTGGAGTTCATTTGCAGTGGCTGGAGGCCCATTCTCTCTTTCTCTCTCTCTCTCTCTCAAATAAACAAAATATAATAAAATAAAAGAGGTATGCGATGCTCCTGAGGATAACACCTGAAGTTGACCTCTGGTCTCCTCATGCATATGCACACACACAAGCCCACACCTGCACACACACACACACACACACACACACACACGTGCACCCCCCCCCCCCGAAGAAACAAGGAAAACCAGTGTAGCTGGAGCACAGGGCAAAGCAGGTGGCATCTAAGAGAGATGGAGGGGCCTTTAGCGCTTAAGCGCAGGTTGCATTTTGAATGCAGTGGCTGAACAGTGGGATGTCATGGGAATCGGGGTTGTGGTCCGAGTGAGGGAAAGTGGCTGCTGGAATGCCGGTGGTGGAGACGGGACCGGGAGGTAGATGAGATGACGGACCACGGAAGCGGAGCCAGCAGCATGGGGCGGCAGGCTGAAGACGGTGAGGCAAAGGAAGACAGAGATGGGTCCCCACGGAATCGGGCGAGGTAATGGAGTTTATCTTCAAAACGCTGCTGGGAATGCATAGCTGGTCGGCAGCTGGGCCTGCCCTCAACCGTGCACTTGATGACCCCGTGGGAGGGTCCTGGACCCATTTCCTGCACACAGACACACTCCAGCGCTCTTCCACGTCCCTACACGTCCTCCCTGTCTCCCAGTTCTGCCAATCCGCTTGCCATTCACGTTCCTGACTTGACAGTATTTTCTATGGGGAACTCCCCACTAGACATTCTTGAGAATCTGCTTGGCATGTGGGAGAGCTGGCAAGAAACAGCAACAAAGGGCTGTAGGGATGGCTTAGCGGTTAAGGTGTTTGCCTGCAAAGCCAAAGGATGTAGGTTCGATTCCCCAGAACCCACGTTAGCCAGATACACAAGGTGGCACATGCGTCTGGAGTTCATTTGCAGTGGCCTGAGGCCCTGGTGTGCCCATTCTCTCCCTTCCTCTCTCTCTGTCCCTGTCAAATAAATAAATAAATAAAGATAAAATATTAGGAAAAAAAGGGACTATTCCTCCTTTGGAAAAAAAAAAAACAGCAACAGAGAAATCTGGTAAACTGAAAATTTTCTGGGCATCTTCTCTTAGAGATGATAGTCTAGATGGGGGCTCAGGTGTCTGAGTTTTAACTGGGTACTGAGTGAGGCAGATATGGGTGAGGAAAATATCATGGCACATTCTGCTACTCAACATCAGCACCACATGTGAGCATGCTAGATATGCAGATTCTTTGCTCCACCCCAGACCTTCTAAATCCAAGGTTGTTTTAAAAAAAATGTTTTATTTATTTATTTGAGACTGTGTGTGAGAAAGGCACACACACACACACACACACAGAGAGAGAGAGAGAGAGAGAGAGAGAGAGAGAGAGAGAGAGAGAGAGAGAGAGAGGGAGAGAGAGAGAGAAACGTGCCAGGGCCTCCCGTTGCTGCAAACAAACTGCAGACACATGCACAGCATCCAGCTTATGTGGGTCCTGGGGAATCGAACCTGGGTCCTTAGGCTTCACAGGCAAGCGCCCTTAACTGCTAAGCCATCTCTGTAGCCGAGAGTTTGCATCTTAAGAAGATCATGTAGGTCTGGTTGCACAATAAATTTGAGCAGGCAGCTCTCCATTGTCTCTTGTGGTGAACCTTGGAAAAATCACAAGCAGTGGTGGGGTGGGGGGGGGGCTCTCTTCCTGTACATAATCGTGGTCAGTGTCATGTCCATGAACCTGCCTGTCCTTTCTGCCAGTGTCAGGGTGGGTGGTGAGGAGGAGAGAGCTCCTGGTGAATGGCGAATGGCTGCTCTCCGAGGGACTTGCTGCATTTCCAGATCTCCGTGCGCGGAATACCTGCCTGTTTCCACCTCTCCTTACCCCCGAGGAGACCCGATCCGCTGGCTGCAGTTTTATTGCTCTTAAAATCTAGTTTACATTCCATTATGTAATTCCGCTGTCCTCCCTGTCGCTTAGCTGCCGTACAGGCTACATTCTATCTAATCTAGGTTAGAACATTTCATCAGATGGCCCGCCGATTAAAATTCAATAAAATTTAAAGCAGGGGCAAGTTCAGAAGAAAGCAGATGTCATATAACATGTGGGGGTCTGAATGAGATTCTCATTTGAACCTGCTGCACACATTGTGGGAACTGCCTCTGAGGCCTGTATTAAACACACACACACACACACACACACACACACTATGAACCAAGACAACACTCAAAGCTTCTCCCGCTTCTTGCCACACAGTTCTCTTGTGTCTTGGACCTCAGGAATCAGATATTGTCCTTCAGGGCCTCAAGGGCATCATCCAAGCGCCAGCTACTGTCTAGGCACTCGATGTGTTTTGAAGGGTGGTGTGCCAGGTCTCCCCTCAGCTCCACTTTCCCCCATGGTCTGCCCTGCCCAGCACCACTGCTGTCCTCTCGGAGCCAGCGTGACCCCTGGCCTTCACATGCCGGCCCACAGCTGGCATGAAGGAGTGGGAGAAGTCTCCATTTTCCTTACAAAATACCGTGAGACACGGGGTTTCCATCTGTTTCCCGTATATGTTTCTTTTGTCATGTTTCTCCGCATACATGACGAGATGCATCCAACTTCCAGTTACCTTCTGCCCGTCCTTCCCAGGATCCTCACTTAACCCCTTCCTTTCAAAGAGCCCACCGAGCTGCAGCCAGGCGAGGTGTCATGCTCACACTGACACCTTCACTCAGAATCTCCATTAAAATTCTTAGCTTAGGGGGCTGGAGAGATGGCTTAGCGGTTAAGCGCTTGCCTGTGAAGCCGAAGGACCCCGGTTCGAGGCTCGATTCCCCAAGACCCACGTTAGCCAGATGCACAAGGGGGCGCATGCGTCTGGAGTTTGTTTGCAGTGGCTGAAGGCCCTGGCGCGCCCATTCTCTCTCTCCCTCTATCTGCCTCTTTCTCTCTCTGTCACTCTCAAATAAATAAATAAAAATGAACAAAATTCTTAATTTTTTTTTTTTGCTTTAAGCAGCACTTCTTTTTTTTCTAGGAAGTTAAGAAATTGTCACAATTGCCTGAGACAAAGCATCGTGATGAGGAAGGAGAGACAGAGTGCAATTAATTTTGTCGTTGATTCCCATCTACCTCACCAGCACACACAGCATGTAAGAAGGGGAGATGGAAGGGAAGGGGGTGTATGTGCAGGAACACGCTCATGCTGTTCACGTGCAATTATTTCCCCATGCAGGCGCACAGAGTGGGAGTGAGGGAAGAGACCAGAGCTAAAACTCAAGTCCGTTCCTTTCGTCGTTTGTTAAACCAGAGGGGGAGGAGGAGAATTGCAGGAAGGGTCTCTGTTATCTGTTACTCGGTTTTAAATATTTCAATTATGCTTCTTCATTGGTATGGAAAATTGAGAGCAGGCTATAAAAATGCTTATAAAAATAACCATACTTGGAGCAGTTTAATTACTTTAATGAAATGGAGACAAATATTTGTGAGTGAAGAGCATGCTCATAGATAACGCAAGTAGAATACATGTATTATTCAGCAAATGACTTAATTAGTTTTTAATTAGTAGAAATTGCAATAATTTCTCAGCATGTCTTTTATTGGAGTGGTTTTTAATAATAAAAAGAAAAGCATGTGGGTATCCTATGTAGAAAGGCATTTACTGTAAAGCAGGATAACAGATTTGTTGTTTCAACTAGAAAAATTCCAGTTCCATTATAAGCTAATTATAGTCCCGCTTTATCTTAGCAGTGCTCCGGGCACGGCTTCCTGTGTGTCACTTTTGGTATGCTCATCCAAACAGGCGAAGCATCTGCAAGATGACTAGGTCTCTGGAGTCTATTATCATCTGAAAACCTATAGGTAACCATCCATTTCCCGTCTTTCCATACACTTACCATTCTTTTGTGCATACATTAAATATGTGTAGTATGTGAGGAGCAGTAGCAGTTATTAGAGATTTCAAGGTTCCTAAGACTCAGGGCCTTACAAAATTTCAAAGTCCGTTAGAAGTACTAAACACAGAAATTGAAAAATTGCAATCAGTCTTGTAAATGACACTCTACAGCCAAGTCTCAAGTAGTTTCAAAACACATATAAAGAAACAACAAAGTCCTTCCTACTGGGGACTCAGAGAAAGCCACCTAGAAGAGCTGACTTTCATATTATCTTTTGTTTTAAGCATTAAAAAACAAATTTTTATGAGAGAGAGAGAGAGAGAGAATTGGCACTCTATGGCCGCCAGCTATTGTAATCAAACTCTAGACGTGTGTGCCACCTAGTGGGCATGTGTGGCCTTGCGTGCTTGCATCACCTTGTGCGTCTGGCTTACATGGGACCTGGAGAGTTGAGCATGAGTCCCTAGGCTTTGCAGGCAAGCGTCATCACTGCTAAGCCATCTCTGAAGTCCTCATGCTCTCTTGTAAGACCTTCCAAGAAGTTGTAACATCAAGGCAGAAAAAAAACATGGATGCGTAGAAACAAACGTCTTATTGCTTAGGCAACACCAGAGCTAGAAGCGAGTGGGTCAGATGGAGGTTTCTCACGTCCTTGGATGCCATATTACTGCATGTGCTCAGGGTTCATAGTGCTTTAATTATTAAAGAAATCCATGCACATTATGGAGGGTTTGGGAAAAAAAATACAGTAAAGATGTAGAAAAAAAACTGAAAATCCCTTTGTAATTTTATCTTCTTTTCGTGGCTAGTCATTTTTTCTTACCTTTTTCTATGGCATTTTCTTCTTACCGTTTTCTCTACATACAACCGCCCCCCCATCCTAAAAAAAAAAGCACTGTTTAAAGCCAGGTAAAGTGGCTCATTCATGCCTTTAACCTCAGCACTCAGGAGGCTGAGGTAGGAGAATAGCTGTGAGTTGGATGCCAGTTTGGGCTAGAGTGAAACCCTGTCTCAAAATAAAAAAAAAAAAAAGAAAAAAGAAAAGAAGTGGTGAGACCGTGTTGCCAAAGCAGCCTCATATCTATTTTTCACTTGTGCGTTGTAAGTATGACCTGATGCCAGTCAAGATTCCTGGTAAATCTGACTTTTAATGATCGTGTAACAGTCCACAGTGTGCCATGGGTGGCCTGTAATTTATTAAGGCAGTCCTCTGTTGCTGGCCATTTTTATTATTACCATTTATTACAATAATAAATAATGCTATCATAAACATATTTGCCCATAAATTTGCCCTTTTTTATGATGATTTCCTTAGAGTAGTTATCTAGAGTAAGAATTAATGGGTCAAAGGACATAAACACTGTAAGGCTCTGGATGCATATTGGCATAATAAAAGATATGGTACTAGACAATGGAGGATTTTTATAATGCTCTCATGTTATTAATATTTGCCAGCTTGATAGAGAAAAATACTCATTGCTGGAGCCATTTACATTTCATTAATTATATTTCCACTTAATGTATAGCTTAAACAGCTTCTAGTGATGGGCTCTATGTCTTAAGAAGCCATTCAAGATTAAAAAAATTTTTTTTTATTTATTTGCAAGCAGAGAGAGACAGAATGAACGAGACACAGGGTGGGGTAGAGAGAATGGGCATGCCAGGGCTTCTAGACACGACACACAAACTAAATAAAATATTACACTTAGTGCACCTGAATTTACATGGGCACTGAAGAATCGAACCTAGGCTGTCAGGCTTTACAAACAAGAGCCTTTAACTGCTGAGCCATCTCCTCAGCCCTATCTAGGGTTTTTAAGATCTCTCAAGCAATCTGGAATGCCCTATACCAATGTTGCTTAGTCTTTTCAATGTGAAATGGCATTTTTATGTGTGTGTTTTGTAATACTGTGGGGGGTGTGTCTGTGTGTGTGTGTGTATGCCTGTGCACATGCATGCAGAGGCCAGGAGAAGACATGGAGTGTTTCCCTCTATTGCTTTTCCACCTTATTTTGTTGAGTCAAGAGTCCATCACTAGACCTGGAGCTGCCAGTGATTTAAACTGGCTGGACAGAAAGTTCTAGTGGCTCTCCTGCCTCTGCCTCCCTCAGCACTGGGGCACAGGCATGTGTGGCCATGCCTGGTCTTTGTTTTATGTGGATGTTGTAAAACTCAGGCCCTTACACTTGTATAGCAAGCTCTCTGACCTGCTGACCCACCTCCCAAATACATTGTGTTTTAAAAATGTTTTTATTGACAACTTCCATGCACATAGACAATATACTATGATCATAATTCCCATCTGTGGTGGTTTTATTCAGGTGTCCCCCACAAATAGGTATTCTGAATGCTAGGTTCCCAGCTGATGGCTATTTGGGAATTAAACCCTTCTGGAGGCGGAGTATTGTTGGGGGCAGGCTTGTGGGTGTTATAGCCAGCTTCCTCTTGCCAGTATTTGGCATACTCTCCTGTTGCCAAGGAGATAACATTCACCCTCTGCTCATGCCATTGTTTTCCCTGCCATCACATAGCTTCCCCTTGAGTCGGTAAGCCAAAATAAATCCTTTGTTTCCACAAGACCCTCTTGGCCAGCTCTTTTCTGCTAGCAATGTGAACGTGACTGCAACAGTAAAGTTGGTACCAAGAGTGGGGTTATTACTGCTAGAAACATGACTGCATGTCTCTTGGAGCTGATTTTCTTTCTTTTTGTCTCTATTTTTATTTATTTTTAAATTGTTATTATTATTAAGATGTATATATGGATACATCATGTATTGCTTCATTCTTTTCCCTCATCCTTGCCCCAGTTCCCCTGGGGACACTCGTCAGTGGGGTTGTAGGTATTTCCTATGGGGTCATGGCTTAGGTGCAGTGGTGGCAGCAGTCTGTTATTTTTGGAGGGAGGGCAGAGCTGATTTTCAAGAGGAATGTGGAAGAATTTAAAGTCTTTGTGTAAGAGACAACTTACAATGCTGTAAGTACAGCTTGATGAACTATTCTGGTTGGAACGAAAGACCTGAATGCAGTAAGAACTATGGACTGTGAGGTTTGGCTTATGAGGGTGAGAAATGACTTTGCCTGGACTGGGCTAGAAGCAGTTTGTGTGAGAGGCTTGCTGTTATTCCTGTGTCCTGAGAACTTGTGCAGGATTGCATTGCATAGAAATGGATTGGTGTGAGCAGAAGGATATGGAACAGAAAAAAAAATACATTTTGGGGCTAAAACTGGACCATTCAGCTGTAATTGAGAGATTACAGCCATTGAGATTGGGCCAGGTGACCTGCAATGGAAAAAATGCCGTCTTTTGGAGGGGTCTGAATGGTAAGGTGTGTCCTGTTCTTCAAAGTCTGCTTTATTCCCCCCTGGATTAACAAATTGGCAGCCTACCTGGTATTATGGAGTATAAGAAATACAGGAAAGAGCAAGTCATTGAATTTGCAGCATGGTTTTTTTTTATTTTGGAAATAGCCATGGGCACCGTGAAGCTGGCTTGTTGGATTACCTGCATGAAGACCTGTTGGAGCCAGGAGGATGAACTCTGGGTTGTAGTGGAGGCCCAGTGGAGATGCCAATACTATGAGATGGCTGCAAAGGAGAGCTGCTGGCACTGGATGAAGTTTTCCAGGACTGTGAGTAGCCTAGGTGAAGGATCAGAATTAGAACTGTTAGAGACTTGTTGCTGGTTAGCATTAACGAACTTGGAGGCTTGACACTGGTTAGTTATTGGACTTGGAGCTATAGAGTTTGGTGTTTGCCCTGGTTGTTTTGAATCATGTATTGGTTGAATTTTTTTTTTTTTTTTGCTATGCCCAATGCCATCTTTTGCAGTGTGAATGTTTATTCTGTGCCATTATGGGTTTTTATTTATTTATTTATTGGCATTTTTGGTATTACGGTTCAATTAAAAGATCTTGGACTTTGGCAATGTTAGAATATTATCGGGATTGATTAAGAACTACAGTGACTTTTAAATTTGGATGAATGTATTGCATTTTATCTTATGTATGGCTATCAGTTTATGGGGGCCAGGGGTGGAATGTGATGGTTTGATTCAGGTGTCCCCCATAAACTTAGGCATTCTGAATGCTAGGTTCCCAACTGATGGTGATTTGAAAATTAACACCTCCTGGAGGGAGTGTATTGTTGAGGGCAGGCTTATGGGTGTTATAACCAGCTTCCTCTTGCCAGTGTTTGGCATGCTCTTCTGTTGCTGTTGTCCACCTTATGTTGGCCATGGGGTGATGTCCACCCTCTACTCATGCCATCATTTTCCCCTGCCATCATGGAGCTTCCCCTCAAGTCCATGAGCCAAAATAAAACATCCCCTGCATCAGTCGGCTCTTGGTTGGGTGTTTTCTGTCGGAAATGAGAACCTGACTGCAACACCATCCGCCACTCTTCTCAAATCCTCTCTCCATTGAATCTATTCTTTCCAATTAGTTTCTCTTTTATTCTGACATCATTTGTTTCCCTCCTATTTTTCAGGTCTTGTATAGGTAGTGTGAGGTGGCTGTGAGGTCTCGCAGATCAAGGCTACTTCGTGTTTGGAGGACTGCATTGCAAGCACTCCTCCCCTTCCTTTGGGCCTATGTTCTCAACACTTCTGAGCCTTGGAGGTTGCCATAGAGCTGCTTCACTTTGTGCTGAGTGCTCCTCTGTCTCTTCTTCTCAGCAGTTGGATGAGTTTTGAGTCACCTCAGTGGTCACCATCATCTGAAAAAAGAAGCTTCTCTAACCAAAAGTGAAAGTAGCATTAATATATGGCATACACATAAATATTTACAGGGAAGTTTTGTGAGTAGAGTATTCATTTAGCAAGGCAACAGTAATAGTTTGCCCCATAGGGCTTTTGAACTCCCTAGCCATAAACTTTTGATTAGGTTTTCAGTATCAAACTGAAATCCAATCAGTTGGTTTCCTCCATATCAGACGTGCCACCATTGCACCAGTTGGCATATACTTAGCATGGCTGGCCAGCTACAGAACTTACAGGGTCCACTGCTGATTAAAGCCACTGATGACTTTTCTCCCCCAACACAGTGTGCAGCTCTTTCCCACAACATGACAGCTATTGAACAGTGAGGTGTAAATTATTTCCCAGAGAATTTATACAAAAAAATGGAGAAGAGATTAAGAGCTTTAAGATATTCATTTGTTATGTATTGCAGCATGTCAACAAAATGCTTGCCAGTTTGTAGTGTGTTTTTAAGAACAAAGCCAACTTCTTGGAACCCCAGGACAAAACCAGAAAGGTTTTGATTGGTAGTCATCACTGTCAGTCATGTGACATATTAAGAGAGGATGTTATTTATCAAGGGAGAGATTGAGGGACCAGGTCAGGCTCCTTCGTTGTGGTTGTATCTAAGTCAATGCATCCAGTGTGTGTGTGTGTGTGTGTGTGTGTGTGTGTGTGTGTGTGTGTGTCTTGTTTGTATACTGTTTGACTCAGGTGTCTTAAATAGTCAAAGAAGTGTGATTTGATGATTTCTTAATGTTATCTAAAGCAGAAAATAAAGGTACTTTGTTGAAACAAGTCTTATTGGTATCTGGGTCTTCCACTCGATGCTTTAAAAAAATAAACTTATTAATTAGGAGCTGTAGAGCTGGCTCAGCAGTTCAGGCACTGGCCTACAAAAACTAACTACTTGAGTTTGTTTCCCCAGTGTCCATGTAAAGCCAGATGCACAAAGTGGCACATGCATCTGGAGTTTATTTGCAGTGGCTGGAAGCCCTGGAGTGCCATTCTCTCTATCTGTCTCTCTTCTCTCTATTTCTGTCTCTCTCTGCATGCAAATAAATAAATAAAAATTATTAAAAACTAATAAATTAACTTGGGGCCAATGAAGGTGACAAAAATTCTAAATCCTCTGATTTTAATAATGTTATGTCAAGTAGCAGCATCATCAAAATAAAAGGTAAATTATAAACAAAGGTATTGGAAATAGCTGCATAATGTTTTGAAGAGACCTTCCCCATTCTTCCTATAAGGTGATTAAAAAGATTACTGTCTGCATATTTTTCTAAGTAGAGCTCAGAATGAGTTGTCAAGCTCTGCCGCTCCCTCTCAAAAACATCTGGTAGAAAGGTATTAGAATGCAAAGGTAAATGAAAGAGCTGTATGTAGCATACTTATTTATAAATTTGATGAGTTTTGAGATCAATAAAATTCATTTGAACAAACACATGACCTTCCAAATGGCTTATAAGGTCATAGAAAAATTTTTTAAAAAATCAAGTAACACTTCTCCAAAAAGGGTTGGGTAAACACTTGCCTTTGACGCAGACCCCCCTGCAAGCAGTCCCAGAAAGTTGATTGCACCACTGGTTTAAAGAACTATTTTCTGCTGAATAGGATTCCTTGGCTATGGTAGGAGGGATGAAAATAATGGCCCCAGGGTTCTATAGACAGAAGCCTGTATAAGAGGGGGCAAAGTTCAGTCGACTTTGGGTGGTTTGAAAGATCTGGTGGGGGCTGGAGAGATGGCTTAGCGGTTAAGCGCTTGCCTGTGAAGCCTAAGGACCCCAGTTCGAGGCTCGGTTCCCCAGGTCCCACGTTAGCCAGATGCACAAGGGGGTGCACATGTCTGGAGTTCGTTTGCAGAGGCTGGAAGCCCTGGCGCTCCCATTCTCTCTCTCTCCCTCTGTCTTTCTCTCTGTGTCTGTCACTGTCAAATAAATAAATAAATAAATAAAAATGAACAACAACAAAAAAGATCTGGTGGGATGGTGTAATTACTTTAACATCAGTATGGTGAGGCCACCCTGGCACCGACTTGCTTCGTACCATACTACCCCGAAGGGCTTCAGTGATGGACGTGGCCCGCTGCTCCCTGGTGGTTCAGCCATTTGCAGCACCTGTTTCGCTGGCATCTGTTGCTAGGGCTCTTTGCATTTGAGTCTGTGGCAGGCGCTGTCTTTATGCAGAAGTCATTTCTTTGACAGGCACTTGATTGTCGTTCTAGGCCTTTTCAGAATCTCATCTTTACAGTTCCCGATGTCCCAGGGAAGGCTTAGTAAACTTCTTGGCTATCCAGACAAGCCTCCCAATTAATATCACAAGGAGCCTCAGCCTCCATGTCTATAAAACGGAATAAATTTGTTGCTTTGTTAATAAAATGCAATTTTGTATGTGGAAGTGGCATGCAATTGTGAGATGTCATTATGCAATAATATTAAACTTGAGCACACGTGAGTAAAGTTACTCCTGATCTGCACCCAAATGTATCAAGTTGCACTTTGGTTTATCTTGGATAAAATAAGATCTCTGGGAAGCAGGCTATTTGGTCACAAACAGCTATTGCCACTTAGTGAAATCCTGAGCCTGGCGATTTATGTCCAGCCGTGGTTATCCTGACCTTTGCAATACCAGGCTCAGTAGCACCAGAGAGGACCGTGTGACTTCTCTAATCTCACCACCAGGTGGAGCTAGCGTATCCAAGAAGACACCTGGCTACTGAATCAAACACACACACACACACACACACACACACACACACTCCCTTCATTTCGTCCTTAATTTATGATCAGGATTTACAATCCGTTGTCATAACTTTACCTTTCCTAAGATATCAATTCTCTGTTTTTTTTTTAAGCTCCCTTTCTGTAAAATTACATTTTTTGAGGATTTAGTTTGCTTTGTGACAAATCCATGCCTACATTGTAGAATTATGGACTGGGGTTTCCTCAGGGGTGAGTACTGTCCTTTTTTTTTTTTCTTTTTTTCATGGATCCCTAAAAGTCCCACACTTGGACTTACTTGCAGCGTATCGCTGCCAGGGTCGGATTTTGAAGGTTTTCTGACGAATGGTCCAATGGGAGAGTCTGATGCCCCTTCTCTGTTGTTGACACGCTGCTCTTTGCCCGAGCTTTGGGCTGCTTGGGGCACCGTGGGCAAAACCACGGCACCCTTATGGACCTCGGTTAATCGTCTCTAACGTGCTGTTAACAGTCTAGGGAATCTCTCTGGGTCGCTACCAAAGCTGAAGGTGAGCATCAGGTAGGTTTTTCTAATCTGTCAAATGGAATAATGATAGTTACCCCCCAGCACTGCAGACTAAATGAGAAAATACGCAAAACCTCAACCAGTGCCCTGAGGTTTAGAGAATGCCCGGTGGATTGGAACGATTGTCTTCTAGCGATTTTCCTGTTTGAGCACAGATCTGGTCACAGAACTGCACTTGAAGTGACAGGAAGTTTTGTCCCTTTATATATTTCTTTCTCTCCTTTTCACCCAATACGTTATTATTATTATATATCTTTATTTTTATTTATTTATTTATTTGAAAGAGAGAGAGAGAGAATGGGGGCGCCAGGGCCTCTAGCCACTGCAAACGAACTCCAGACGCCATGTGGGCCACCCTGTGCATCTGGTTAACGTGGGTCCTAGGGAATCGAACCAGGGTCCTTTGGCTTTGCAGGCAAGCTCCTTAACTGCTAAGCTATCCCTCCAGGCCTCAATACATTATTTTCATTTAAAGTATCTTCCTCTTTAGGGTATGAATTTGTGGTTTTGTAAAAGCACTGGAATCAAAGACAGGGGATCTAGTTTTCCTCCTGGTAGTTTTGCCAAGGAGCTTGGCGAGATAAGAGGAGCTGGCTCAGAAGCTAGGGGACTCCATATAGAGAGTCTTGGAAATAAAACTCCTTGTAAATTTAATGACTGACATTTTCTGATTTGATGATTCTTTAAAATTTTGATGGTAATATATATATTTTTTCTTTCTAGCAGACAAGCTTGTTATGAACATGTAAGAGGTGGATAATAATATTGGGGTTCAGGATGCCAGCACTAAAACTGGAGGCTATTAGACATCTGATAGTGCGTGTGTGTGTGTGTGTGTGTGTGTGTGTGTGTGGTGTGTGTGTGTGTTTCTGTGAATTGGGTGAAAGAGGTCGTGATATGGGCAAGTTGGATCAGATGAAGTGATTTTATCTATAAGATCAGAAAGCAAGGTTATTATATAGTCAGTCTCTCTTTCTTTCCCCTCACCACACACTTACATACCCTCCACACCCTCGTTCCAGTTTAAAATGTAGGACAATTATTTGTCCCAATGGTGTTAAAAAATGGAACAAACAGTAAAAAAATATGGGTCATTCCTTACTGTGTTTGGGATACCTACTAATTTTACGCCTGGGGGACATGAACATAATTTTCTAGGGCAGGGGATCCACCTGGCCTCTCTTGAAGTATGCTAGCAGATAGAAAGCATGAGGTTGGGCTAAAGAGCAGATCACAGAGAAGGGACGGAGAGGAATGAGGGAAAAGAGGAGGACAGCTGCGAAGGAATGAGCTGTACATCAGGTGTAGGTGGGGGAGAGGCAAGACGGTCAGCTTGGGAGCCAGGATGCCATACCTGGAACCCCAGGAGTGCTTCTTGCTGACCCGCTCACTCTCTGCACCTTCAGTAACCACTCTGACCCTCAGTTCTCGGGGGTGGGGGGGTTAATGACATCTGTCTTTGTATAATTATAGTTTTAGTGGGACACCATGTCTCTGTGTGTATGTCCTTACCCAGAGACATGGGAGGCCCCTGGGAACAAAGCTGCAGTAACTTTTCCTTTTTTTATTAAACTTCCAGGAATTTGTTTCTTTCTTTTTATTTATTTATTTATTTGTCAGAGAAAGAGGGAGAGAGAGAGAGAGAGAGAGAGAGAATGGGTGCACCAGGGCCTCCAGCCACTGCAAACGAACTCCAGATGCGTGCGCCCCCTTGTGCATCTGGCTAAAGTGGGTCCTGGGGAATTGATCCTGGGTCCTTTGGCTTTGCAGGCCAACACCTTAACGGCTAAGCCATCCCTCCAGCCCAGCAGCAGTAACTTCTCATCCTCGTTGCCCAGGGACACCTCTCCCTCGACCAGCTGTTCCCAGTTCTACACCCACATAGAGAAATGTGTCCCGGAGCCCGGGTGAGGCCTAGTGAGTTGTAAGGATGCATTCCAAGGAATATGTGCAGGCAGGGCTGGCTGTGTTGGAGTAGCAGGTTTGGGGCACGTCACTCAAGCTTTCTCGGCTTATGCGTTTGTGAATAGATCTGTGCTGTCCTCTGTAGACTTCCCTTGAGAGCATCCATCCAATGTGCAGCAGGGCTCCGAGACCATGTCTCCAGGCTCCTCCTCAGCTAACTTGGAATGCAGATTCAACACAACGTGGGGCAGTTTTCAAGCAGACATGAGTCTACCCAATGCATTGCACTCACTCTCTGTTTCTAAGCTTAGGGGTATCGTGGGAGAACGCCAAGGCCTCCTTAAAGTCACTTAGCATCATAAGTAATTATAATGAATGGATTGTGTTCTAAGTATTTTGAAGTCCAATTTTTATATTTTAGATTTTTTTTTTTTGAGGCAAGCCCAACAAACTGGCCTTTTTTTTTTTTTTTTTTTATGTCTGGAGAGGGCAGGGGAAGAGAATTGGCATACCAGGGCCTCCAGCCACTATAATCGAACTCTGGATGTGTGTGCCTTAACCACTAAGCCATCTATCCAGCCCTCTTTTCAAAAATTTTTATTTTTATTTATTTATTAGAGGGATGGGAGTGGAGAGAGAGAGAGAGAGAGAGAGAGAGAGAGAGAGAGAGAGAGAGAGAGAGGGAATAAGTGCACCAGGGCCTCTAGCCACTGCAAATGAACTCGAGACCCATTGTTACCATGAGCCTCTGGCTTACATGGGTACTGAGGAATTGAATTAGGCTTCATAGGCAAGTGCCTTAACCACTGAGCCATCTCCCCAGCCCTGCTCTCACATTTCTAAGAATTATTAAGTACTGTGTTGGTATATAGTTTCCTGGGACTACTTTTTTTCTTCTCTAAAAAAAAAAAAACAAAAAACAAAACTCAAGAATGATTCCCCTTCCAGTCTTCTTCTATATTACATATTCTTGATTTCATTCTGTGAACAGAGAGCAACCCTGACACGGACGCTCACTCCTTTTGCACAAGCGATATAATTTGTCTAGATTCTCTGACATGCTTTGTTAGCAGGACTGGGGAGATGGCTCAGATGCTAAGGGTGCATGCAGAGCCTGACACCCGGGTTTGATTCCCCAGCGCCCACGTTAAGGCAGATGCAAAAAGTGGCTCATGTGTTAGCAGTTCATTTACACTGGCAGGCGGGCCTGACATGCCCATACTCAATCTATGTGTCTTTCTTTCAAATAAATAAATGAATAATGAAAATATTTTTTTAAAAAATAGCCATTATTAGACTGCTGGCCAATCAACTGGTACAATGGTGGCATGTTTGTTATAAAGGAAACCAACTGCTGTCTGATTGGACTTGAGGGCTGCTACAGGGAAGGGAATTCTTGACAGTATTGAAAACCTAATCAAAAGCCTAGGGCTGGAAAGGTCATAAGTCCTAGGGGTAAACTACTACTGTCGTCTGGCTATATTGACTGGGTATATTATTACCATGCTCTCTACCTACTTATGTTTATGCCCATACATTAAATGCTACTTTCACCTTTGGTTACAGAAGGTTCTTTTTCAGCAGTGATCAGCAGGGCGACTTAAAAATGGCCAAAGTGCCAAGAGGAATGAGTGTTCAGCACTAAATGAGACATGTCTTTCTCACCCTCCAAAGCCCAGGACCCACTCCAAAAGAGGTGCCAGGAAGCACGTATGAGACAAAGGAAGGGGAGGAGGTCTTCCAAACCCAAGGTGGCCTTGATATTCATGACCTCACAGGGGCTGATACTACCTACATAAGAAAAAAAAAAAACAAAAAAAAAACACGTGATGACATCAAGATGAAAGAGAAGCTACATGGAAACATGAAGGGTTTCAGTGGAGGGGGATTTGAGGGGGGATTAACAAAAAGGAGGGGGTAGAAGGGGAATATGGTATATGGTCTATGTTGATGAAAACTGTCAATAAAAAATTAAAAATAATGATTATCAGAATAGGAATAAATAACAGGGACTAAATGTGGTTGTGGTCTTAAGACCTTGAAAGTGCATCCATGTGCGTTTTCTCCTATGGTCGCCGCAGCCCTGTGTGAGGTCGGGTGTACTTGGAAACGCTCGGGACTAGACGTGTTTTTGTGTTTAGACTATTTGGACATATGTAACTGGAGGATGGAAGCCTAGTCTACCTACAAAATTTGTTGTGTGTTCTATAAATATACACCCAGTCTGAAGGAAATTTTGTGCAATATTTTAAGCAGTCTTGTGCACACAGTAAAGTATGATCTTATACCCGTGACATCACTTTAGTGCTCACATGTTTTTCAATTGAGAATCTTCAAAGTTTTTGGATTAGGCCTTCTCAATCTGTATTTCCACTTGAGAGATAAGGAAACAGACTCTGGGTCTATGCAAATTATCCAAGATCTCAAGTTGGCAGATCTTGGTTCTACAAAGTGTGCGGCTCTGATTTGATTTTTAAAGAATTTATTTGTTGGTTTATTTTTATTTTAGAGAGAGAGAGAGAAAGAATTGGTGCACCAGGGCCTCTGCTACTGAAATTGAACACCAGACGCTTGTGCCACCTAGTGGGCTTGTGCGACCTTGCACTTGCCTTTGCGTGTCTAGCTAACGTGGGATCCAGAGAGTTGAACATGGGTTCTCTTAGGCTTGGCAAGCAAGCCTCTTAACCGCCAAGCCACGGCTCCAGCCCTATTCATTTATTTTTTTTTTCATGTTTGCACGCGTATATGTGTATGGTGCGTGTATGCATGTCTTGGGTGCACGTGCACATGTGAGTGTATACCAGAAGTTGGCGCTGGATGTCTTTGTCTCTCTTCCTGCTTGTTTTGGAAATAGAGTCTTTCACTGACTTGGTGCTCACAGGTGTGGCTCGACTAGTGAGCTAGCCAGCCTCCGAAATCTTCCCTCCCAGCACTGCGATGGCAGACACACGTGGCCCTGCCTGGCTTTTACGTGGACACTGGTGCGTCTGAACCCAGTCTCATGCCTGCCGGGCAAGCACCATACCGACTGACCCGTGTCCCTAGCTCGACTTAATGTTTTAGTGCTTTGTTATTTTTTTCTTTATTGTGTGCTAAGGTCCTTTTGGAAAAAAGTAAGCTACAAATGAGCACATGAGAATATATAAACAGACATGCAGTGCTGTCCAGTTGAATGTTCTGTGATGACAGGAAGGGCCTGTGAATGAATACTCCCATGGGCAAGGAATGCTTAACATGTGGCTTATGCAACCAAAGGACTGGATTTTTTTTAAAAATTATTTATTTATTTATTTATTTGAGAGCGACAGACACAGAGAGAAAGACAGATAGAGGGAGAGAGAGAGAATGGGCGCACCAGGGCTTCCAGCCTCTGCAAACGAACTCCAGATGCGTGCGCCCCCTTGTGCATCTGGCTAACATGGGACCTGGGGAACCGAGCCTTGAACCGGGATCCTTAGGCTTCACAGGCAAGTGCTTAACCACTAAGCCATCTCTCCAGCCCAGGACTGGATTTTTATTTACTGAATTTGAATTCAGATAGCACCACAGTGAAGAGGTGGAGGCCCAGGCGCAAGTGGGACAGGCCCTCTCATCCGATAACCCCTCCCCAGAGGTAAGACCATACAAGAGTCAGGCTGGCAGCTGGGCCAAGTGACTGCTTTCAACTGCCCGCAAATGTGTGGTGGCCCCATAGGGCAGAGAGATGGGAACAGGCTCACAAGCATAGCGCATTAAGCCCCATTTCTGCAGCCTAGTCATAATGTGCAAATTTTAAGTTCACTGCATGGGCAAACCTCGGACTCTTTGGGCTTCCCCCTGCCCTGCTGAGTTACTTCTTTAGGGTCGTGCAATTGTGTGTGTGTGCGTGTGTGTCTTTGGCTATGGGCTGTGCTGGCTAATGGTGCGCTTTGTTTATTATTTGTTTATTTGAGATTGACAGACAAAGGAAGAGGGAGAGAGAGAGAGAGAGAGGGAGAGCGAGAATGGGCATGCCAGGGCTTCCAGCCACTGCAGACGAACTCCAGACGCATGTGTCCCCTTGTGCATCCGGCTAACATGGGACCTGGGGAATTGAGCCTCGAACCGGGGTCCTTAGGCTTCACAGACAAGCGCTTACCCGCTAAGCCATCTCTCCAGCCCTAATGGTGCACTTTGGAAGTGTGGACCTCATCAGGGAGCTGTCCACATCGGCAACTGGTTTCGTTGGCTCTGCTCAGAAAGAACTTGAAGCTCAGGTCTCCCTCATAGCCGGACAGCCAGGAGAGCCGGCGTGGAGAGCCTTGGTTCAGATCCAGGCTGTGCCACTTACGATCTGCAAGAACCTGGGCGAGCGCTATGTGCACTCTGCTTTTTTCTCATCTGTGAAGTGGGTATGACAATGCTGGGCGTGACGTCACAGGGCCAGGTTGAATGAGTGACTCTTTTTTAACAGTGCCCACTACTCTGGGTGTCATGTTAGTGCTCATTATTGGTAGTTCACACTCAGCCACACTCTGGTCTCATGAAGACTTGTGAGTCTAAGGAAGGGAGGTTTAAGGAACACAGACCTGGCTTTTTTTTTTTTTCCCTAAACAATGGGATGCTTGCCTAGTCCTTGGAGCCTTATCTCCATGTTTAGCCCTCATGAGGTAGGGAGACCTTCCCAGGCCTGACCCTGGGGCCTACTGGGGGCTCAAGTCAAAGCCTGGCTTTAACAGGGCTAAGCCCAGCTGCTGGCGTTCCCACTGCGGGATAGAAATGGATGGTCAACCTGCCTAGCGGTGATGGGTGTGTCTGTTTTTCAGGTTTCAACCTTATCAGCTGTTTGGCTCATTTTCCCTTTCATCACACCAGCCTTTTATTCCCCCAAAAAGAATGATTTTTTTGGAGTTATTAAACTTAAAAAAAATTGGGTGTTAAGGTACTTGACTGCAAAGCCAAAGGACCCAGGTTCACTTCCCCAGGACCCATGTTAGCCAGATGTTCAAGGTGGCACATGTGTCTGGAGTTCGTTTGCAGCAGCTGGAAGCCCTGGTGCACCCACTCTCTCTCTCTCAAATAAATAAATGAAAATAAAAAATTAAAATGTAAAAATAACAAAACCTTTTTTTCTGAGGAGATTAAATTCTTATTTGTTATGAGTTTTATTGTGGGTGATGGGACTAAGATCAAATTTTATCCTTTTCCTTAACATCATTGGCATACATTCAGGATTGACATCTTTTTTAAATTTATTGTTTATTTTTATTTACTTATTTGAGAGTGACAGAGAGAGCAGAGAAAGAGGCAGAGAGAAAAAGAGAGAGAAAGAGAGGGAGGGAGAGAGAGAGAGAGAGAATGGGCACATTAGGGCCCCCAGCCACTGCAAATGAACTCCAGATGCATGTGCCACCTTGTGCATTTGACTTACATGGGTCCTGGGAAATCCAGCCTCGAACTGGGGTCCTTAGGCTTTACAGGCAAGCACTTAACTGCTAAGTCATCTCTCCATCCCAGGATGTACTTTATCCATCCATCTATCCATCCACCCACCCACAACTTTATTCACTGAGTTTCTCCAATGCACGTGACATTCTACTGGGTGCTGGAGATGCAGTTACATCTATATAAAGGTCTCAAAAGATGCCACTGCTGTGTAAGTTCTTAAGCTGAGTGCCAACCCTACCTCGGATAGCTGCTTTCCTTTGAGGGCCATGCCTCAAATACCTATATGTGGGACAAAGAAGATGCTAAAGTGACAAGGGCAGAAGACAATGAAACCATCACCAAGCCTTCTGTCTCTTAGTCCACCATTGACCTGTCTCCTTGCCCCCTCCCCTAACCATTCTGCAAAGTGGGAATGACTAGATGTATCTCCCAACCCCCCCCCCATTATGAAGATGTGTGTCTGTAACATTGAACCCCAATTCACAGCTCTAAACTTATTTTAGATGGGAGCTTTGCTTGCCCTTCGTTTAATCAGCTATTCTGCAGGAATTTACAGAGTGGAGCGCTGAGACATAGACCGACTAACGTGCCTTTTTGGTTTATTTGCTTTTTTTTTTTTTCCCCCCAAAACAAGCAGTTTAACCAGGGCACTATTTACCAGGTACCGTCTTACAGGAAAGAGATGTAAGTATTTATGTCAACGTCATGCAATCAGGAAGTCCAGTACCTGCTGGAGGCTCCCGGGAGGGTCGCCCTGGCAGCGGTGGAGGAGCTCAGCGCTGGCAGCTGAAGGGAAACGCATGCCCTGCTGGAAACGAGGAAGACATGCTCGGAGCCTGGTACAGCGCAGAGAAACAAACGGAGAGTGGGGGCGGGGGTGAGAAAAAGAAAGCCCCTGCTTGTTAATGTGGGTGTTTTACGTGGCATCTTTGAGGGTGAAGCTGCCCATATACTCTACTTTACTCCAAGTCAGTGAGTTTTACAAGACCACAGGGGGACTTGTTCCAGTTTGAACGAGCTGAAAATGTCTTCAAGCTGACAGAATAATGAGTGTTTCTTTTTTCTTTGTTTAATATTTTTGATCCAGATCAGGGAACAGTGGTTTCTGTCATTTCTATCAAGTATGTTTGCTGCTGTTTTTCAGCTATGTTTTCTTTGACTTGCTGGAAGATTTAATCTCTTACATGTATAATAAAGCTAAATAAAAGCAGTTATTTCAAATTATTAGTAGTAGATTTGCAAAATAATATACTGAACATTTGAAGGTTAGCTAGTTAATTTTATTTATTTGCAAGCAGGAGAAACAGAGAGGAGAGAGAAGGAGAGAGAAGGAGAATGGGCACGCCAGGGCCTCTGGACCCTGCAAATGAACCCCAGATGCATGTACCACTATGTGCATCTTGCTTTAGGTGGGTACTAGGGAATTGAAACCAGGCCATCAGGCTTTGCAAGCAAGTGCATCTGACTGCTGAGCCAGCTCTCTAGCCCGAAACTAGTTAATTTTAAAGCTGGAAGTTTGTCAGAATATCTTTACTTTCTTTCTTTCTTATTCTTTTCTTTTTGGTCTAGTATTTTTATTATTTAAAAAATTTTTTTTACATTTTTATTTTTGAGAGGGAGACAGAAAGAGAGAGGGAGTGAGAGAGAGCAAGCGCACCAGGGCCTTTCAGCTGCTGTGAACAAACTCCAGACACGTGTGCCCCCTTGTGTGCATGTGTGACATTGCATGCTTTATCACTTCTGCGTCTGCCTACTTGGGACCTGGAGATTCACCCAAGCATTTTAGGCTTTGCAAGCAAGTGCACTAAAGCCATCTCTCCAGCCAGAGTCCTTTTATTTTTGATCTTAAGATTAACCTGCTACTGGAGTTTGAGTTTGACCTTTCACACTTGGACAACTGGAAAAGAACAGAGGGAAAGTACTTTAGGACCAAGGTATATCTGTATAAACCTGCCTGGGCTTAGACTTTAGTAGTTTAGAAATGAACATACACAAGAAAGATTGTCCTCTGGTCTTGAGATTTGTTTTAGAAAGGTTTTTAGAAAGGTTTTTATTAGCAACCTCTTCTTCTTTTTTTAAATTATTTTATTTTATTTATTTATTAGAGAGTGACAGGCAGAGACAGAAAGAGGCAGATAGAGAGAGAATGGGTGCACCAGGGCCTCCAGCCACTGCAAAGGAACTCCAGACGTGTGCGCCCCCTTGTGCATCTGGCTAGCATGGGACCTGGGGAACTGAGCCTCGAACTGGGGTCCTTAGGCTTCTCAGGCAAGCGCTTAACTGCTAAGCCATCTCTGCAGCCCAGCAATCTCTTCTTATTGCTATTCATTGCTGTTGGAACTGAGGCTCATATTTGATGATATGCACTCCCCCACCTTTAACCCTTTATGTGCTGCGGGGCTAGTTGCTCCTGGCATGGTATTGGTCATGACGGCAGGACAGCGCTATCATGGACTGAAAGTTTGTATGTTGAGGTCTTAACCTCCACTGTAGTGGGAGCTTTGGTCATGTAACGAATAGGACTGGTGGGTTTATGAAACAGGCCTCGGAGAGCTCCATCTGGCTATCTCTCTGCCCAGTGAAGATCCATTGAGGATCAGCTGCTGACAACCAGAAGAAGGTCCTCCTCAGAGCCTGGCCAGGCTGGTGCCCAGGTCTCGCGAGCTCCAGCCTCCAGAAGTCTGAGACATGACCTTTGATTTATAGTCACCAGGCCTGTGGTACTTTATCACAGTAACCTCAGCAGGGTGGCAAGTGATTTTTTTGCTCTCTTTTTAAAAAAAAGTACTTTATTTATTATTTGAAAGAGAATAAAGGAGGCAGCTAGAAAGTTTGGGGGGAGGAGAGGGGAGAGAATAGGAGCACCACAGCCTCCAGTTACTGCAAAGGAACTCCAGATGCATGTGCCACTTTGTGCATCTGGCTTATGTGGGTACTGAGGATTCGAACCTGGGTCCTTAGGCTTTGCAAGCAAGTGCCTTAATCACTAAGCCATCTCTCCAGCCCCTTTTGCTCTCTTTTGTCATCTGCATAGACATTAACATGCCTCACTTCAATTTTACAGGGCTAAGGTGGTTAATGTCATTTTACAGATGAGGACGTAGAAGTTGGAATCTGTGTTTGAGAATCTGTTGTCCTTTCCACCTCTGGGGGTGTTAAGAGCAGCAGGTAGACGTTTGGCTGCAAGTAAGCGACCGTCCAGGAGAATCAGGGGAGGCTTACAGACAACTGGGCACCAGGCACGGCCAGGTGGCATCTGAGCCCTGCCCAGTCTGCCCGGCTTCTCTGTTCCGGCTGCTGTGTGCTCTCTGCATCTAAGACCTGCTGCATCTCTGCTGGCTGCCTCCTGTCTACTGCACGGATTTCCCAAACTCATGTGATCGAGGCCTCAGCCCCATCTATGACGTTTCGTTCTGGTTCCTTTATCGTGGCTTACTGCTTGCAAAAGCAGCGTGAAGCCTCCCCAAAGTCTGCGGCGTTTCAGGG
The DNA here is from genome assembly GCF_020740685.1 of Jaculus jaculus. Taxonomy (NCBI): domain Eukaryota; kingdom Metazoa; phylum Chordata; class Mammalia; order Rodentia; family Dipodidae; genus Jaculus; species Jaculus jaculus. Next base: position 163,145,890 of record NC_059105.1, read on the forward strand.
GCATGGTGAGCGGATTGGGAGGAAAAGGGAGTTATGACCATCCTCCTCGAGGGAAACGAGATCTCAAGACTTCTACGACGATTCCTGGAACTTGATTGTAGCAAGCCCTATATATAATATATTCCCCCCGCCTCATACCTGCATGCCTATGGTAAAAGTTACTTTCTAAATTAGACCCAGTAAGAAATTAATAACAATAACTGATAATAAAACGGGATGATTTCAAGACAATATGCAACTTATGTAAAGCAAAGGAATTATCTATTTCTAGAATGTTCCGCATAATACATTTGGGCTGCGTTTAACAGTGGGTAACTGAACCTATGGATGATGAAACCGGTCCATCTTTGTAATTCTCTGTAGTGCAGAGACTGCGATCCTGATCTCATTGGCCACTTAGCTTAGACTGTGAGGTTGTAGAGTTTTGTTTTTTTTTTTTTTCTTCTTGGAATGAACTCACTGTGGCTCCAAATGTAGTGTGTCCAATGCTCTTGGATCCTCTCTTCAGCTCTCTGGGAAATGGACATACTTCGTTTGTTGCTTAGGACAGATGAATACTCAGGACACACACACACACACACACACACACACTTTTTCTCATGGGAAAGAGAAAAAGTGCTTTTCTCCCAGCCACTGACAAATCTAGGGGAATGCTGGGCTGGCTTCCTGGACTGCTGTCTACACTTGGGGTCACAACAGAAGTGCGGCACATCGGTACCCAAAACAAAAATTAAATGAGAAACACCCCAATCCTATCATCTCAGACTTGGTTAGGAGGAAGGGAAAGCTGGAGGAGACAGGGCCAATTCTATGGGGAAATTTATTACTGATTTTCTTTTTTAAAGCTCTGAAGAGGAGAGTTTCTTTGTCACGTAGAATTCAGCAGAAACCACGAACCATTTGGGTTTTAGACATGTGTGAACTTGGCACTTACAATCCTCTATGAAATGCCCATGGTATCCCTTTGTGGTCACAATCTCCATTTAGATTTTTGTCTGTCAATCTCTATTCACTGCTTTTTTTTTTTTTTTCCCTTTTTTGAGCCTTTGTGGTCTAGGGTTGTAAACTGGCAATTTTCTGTCCTTTCACTCCTTCCTGGGAACCTTTCAGTTCCCACTTCCTCCACAATAAGCATCCTCTCTGTTGCAGTCCGGTTCACATTGCTGGTAGAAATCACCCAACCAAGAGCAGCTTCTGGGAAAAAGAGATTTATTTTGGCTAACAGGCTCCATGATGGCAGGGGAAAATGATGGCATGAGCAGAGGGTGGACATCACCCCCTGGCCAACATAAGGTGGACCACAGCAACAGGAGGGTGTGCCAAACACTGGCATGGGGAAACTGGCTATAAAAGCCCATAAGCCCGCCCCCAATAACACACTCCCTCCAGGAGGCATTAATTCCCAAATCTCCATCAGCTGAGAAGCTAGCATTCAGGACACCTAAGTTTATGGGGGGACACCTGAATCAAACCACCACACTCTCCCTCCTGGGTCAGTTTTCAGTCCCAAAGTCAGTTTTCAATTAAAGGTTACAGGGCTTTGCCGTGACTTCCAAGGTCTCTTGAATGTTTGCTGTAGCAGAACAGTATACCATCTCTTATAGGAATTTGGGAATGATACTTTAAGGGGACCATTAAAGCTAAAAGAATGGTGTAGATAATATTTACAATACAAGAAAAAATACTTCCCTTTTTCTTCACTGAAGATTGGTTTCTGAAGAAATTCAAAAAATACACAGTGGTTGAGAAGAGGAAGCACTGATGATTGTGAGAGCTGAATACATTCGTTTATACTTGTAATTTCTTCCAAGGAAATCCCAAATTACCTTCAATAAGGTTCATGTATGCAGTGTTTGTGTCTTCCCAGTATCCCGGGTGCCAGTGGAATGCTCCAGGCAGAAGAGAAGAAAAGGACATTACTATTAGAAGAAGAACCCAGGAGGCCTTTTATTGTAATTTAGTTTACTTTTTGTGATACTGGGAACTGAACTCAGGACCTTGTGTGCAGACTAGGCAAGTGCTTTACCACTGGGCCTTTTTATTTTTATTTTTTCACCTTTCCTTTATTGTTTATTGTTGACATAGAATCTCACTAAGTTATCTAAGCTGGGCTTGAACTCACCCTGTAGTCCAGGCATGTCTTGAACTTGATAATCATCCTGCCTCAGTTTACCAAGTAGCTGAGATTATAAACCTTTGTTACCAGGCTTGACTAAGATGATTGGATTTTACCTTCTAATTAATAATGTACCTGTGCCTTTCCTATTGTTTTTAAAGGTCTATGTTGCTTATCTTTGAGTAACTTGGGGTCTCCAGACATGTGAACCACCTGTGTTCTGTAGCTTCTTGGATCCCACAACACACTGCTGCATAGCTTGGGAATACATGTTATTCATTCTGAGGAGCATGGCCACAGGACTTTCAAATAGGTATGAAAGATCAGGAATCAAAAGAGGGAGATAGTATGCTTAATTTTAACAAGAAGCCTTCAGGATTGAGTAGGTGCTTGAATCAATTAAGCTTAAGACTTTTTTTTTAATTTTGAGGTAGGGTCTCTAGCCTAGGATGACCTGGAATTCACTATGTAGTCTCAGGGTGCCCTTGAACTCATGGAGATCCTCCTACCTCTGCCCCCTGAGTGCTGGTATTAAAGGCATGTGTTACCACACCCGGCAAGCTTAAGACTTTTGAAGCAATTTATGTTCTCTCTGGGTGAAATGTGATCAAGGCAAAACATTTCTCAGTTTACCAGCATGAGTTACTTGTGAATATTCATAATTATTGACTCTAAATGCAAGTTGACCACGTGTTAAGGTTTAAACATGAAATGTTCCCTACTGGCCCATGGGCTTGAACATATGGTCTCTAGCTGGCGGTTCTGTTTTGGGAGTTGATGGAACCTTGGATGATGCGACCTACCTGATGAAAGCAGGTTACTAGGGGTGGATTCTTTGCAGGTCATACTGCTATGGGTTCCTGCCTTGTACTCTGCTTCCCAGTTCATCCACCATGTAAGGAGCTCCGCCGCATGCTCCTGCTGCCCAGCCTTCCTGCAATGGTGAACTGACATCCCTCTGAAACCAGAGCCCCAATATAAGTCTTTTGCTCCCATAATTCATTCTGTCAGACATTTCATTACAGCAATGAGAAGAGCAAGTAATACATCATCTACATACTTTTTCTGACGTAGGTACAAAATGTTGGCGGTTGACTTGCATTTTCTGAGTATATTCTCGTGGTGTTCACACATTAGAATCACCTGACTAGTTTAAAAAAAAAAAAATCATTGTCTAGGCTGCACCTGATGCCAATGGAATCAGACGGTCTGGGGTATGGGGAGGTGGGTGAGCCAGTCTTAGCGTTGTTATTTTGAGCTCTTCGTAGGTGATTCTAATGTGCAGCCAAGTTTGAGAAACAATGTTATAGACCAGTGATTCCTAAACTTGCGCTGTGTCGGAATCACCTGGAGAGCTTGTTAAAGCATAAAACCTGGGTTTCACCTCCAAGATTTTCTGAGTGTGCAGGCTTAAGAAGGGGCTCAAGAATTTTTATTTCTTACATATATTTCCAGTTGATGCCAGTGGTCTGGGGGAGGTAGTTACATCTTTCAGGCCATTGTTCTAGAGTTTCAGGTATGTTAACCCTATGAGAATGGATGGAATGGAACTATTCAATGCATAAAGAGGAATTTGGTTTGAGTTTGGTAAGGTCAGGTGATGTGCCAGGTCTTGAAAAGTTATCTGTACAATCATTCTCCCTGTTGCTATGGCTGCATTTGAGTGTGATTGACAACATGTTTAGTTTCAGGTGGATTTAGATCTGGTCTTGGACACTCAGCCACAATTAATTTCCTATAGGGTGAAGCTGTGGTGAATACAAATGAAGTGAATCCACAGTCCACTGCTTGTTACTTAAAACTAGTTTCAGATGTGATGCTATGGAACACTGGGCTGTCATGTCACCACTCCTGATGTGTTGGCCTGTTAAAGTAGGCATGGTGGAAGCCTTCAGAGGTATGGTGAGTTGTTCTTTCTTTAGGGAGACTCTAGCCTGTTCTTTTTTTTTTTAATTTTTATTTATTTATTTATTTGAGAGTGACAGACACAGAGAGAAAGACAGACAGAGGGGGAGAGAGAGAGTGGGCGCGCCAGGGCTTCCAGCCTCTGCAAACGAACTCCAGACGCGTGCGCCCCCTTGTGCGTCTGGCTAACATGGGACCTGGGGAACCGAGCCTTGAACCGGCGTCCTTAGGCTTCACAGGTGAGCGCTTAACCACTAAGCCATCTCTCCAGCCCCAGCCTGTTCTTTATTGGGCTTGACACTTCCCAGCCTGGGCTACCTCTTGTTTCAGCTTAGTGCAGTTATTTTTCTTCTATTATAAATATTATCTGCACAGCTCTCTTAGCATTACTGGTTCCATTAAAGTGTCATTAGGTTTCCCATTAGCAGCTACTGTTCATGGTTTCCTGCAGAGACCCAGCACCAACCTCCTTGCTCTAAATTCGAGCTGGGAAGAACAGGAGGCAAGGAGAAAACATGGAGACCCCACTGATATTTGCCTCCCAAATGAAAACAAGAAAGTTGAAGATGGAACCAAAGTCATCCATCTAAAGGCAAGTTGGCGCAAACAGGCAAAACAACATATATGCATCTATTCCCTCAACCCCCAGACAGCAACTTCTGTTAAGGTCATTTGCACTATTTCCTATTTTTATTTTATTTATTGTGTGTGTGAGAGAGAGAGATGGAGTGAGACAGAGAGACATAGAGATAATTGGCATGCCAGGACCTCAGTCACTGCAATGGAATTTCAGAAGCTTGCGCCACCTAGTGGGCATGTGCGACCTTGCATTTGCCTCACCTTTTGTGTGTCTGGCTTACAAACAACTTAAATGCTAAGCCATCTCTCCAGCCCTTGTTTCATATTTTTTGAAATGGAAGAAACAAATAAAGACAACACTTAGCTGGCAGAGTCTCTTTGCATAGTCCCGTCTTTGTCTCCTGCCGGGTGCCTCTACGTGACAGTTATTGGTTTGCTGTCTGCATAGACTTCTCATGAACTAAGCCACCCACCTCAGGTGTGGAGAATGAGATGAGCCACAGGTGAGGTGGGATCCCAGAGACAGGGATACCTTTCTTTTACTCAGTGCTGCCTTTCTTCAAAAACTACCTTTGGGGCTGGAGAGATGGCTTAGCGGTTAAGCGCTTGCCTGTGAAGCCTAAGGACCCCGGTTCGAGGCTCGGTTCCCCAGGTCCCACGTTAGCCAGATGCACAAGGGGGCGCACGCGTCTGGAGTTCGTTTGCAGAGGCTGGAAGCCCTGGCGCGCCCATTCTCTCTCTCTCCCTCTATCTGTCTTTCTCTCTGTGTCTGTCTCTCTCAAATAAATAAATAAAAATTTAAAAAACAAACAAACAAAAAACAAAAAAAAAAAACTACCTTTGTACTCAATCCTCGAGTGTGTGTATTTGTTAAACACCACACATAAGGGACTGGGGAGAAGGCTCAATGGTTAAAGGCACTTGCTTACATAAGCCTGCTTGGCCTGGGTTCAAGTCCACAGCACCCATGTAAAACCCGATGGACACTTGTTTGCAGCTGCAGGAGATACTGGCCTGCCCATGCACCCACATGCAAATAAATAAAAAAAAAAATTAAAAACTGCACCCAAAATACACATAATTGATAAGACTTAAGATAACACAGAATTGGGCTGGAGAGACGGCTTAGCGGTTAAGCGCTTGCCTGTGAAGCCTAAGGACCCCGGTTCGAGGCTCGGTTCCCCAGGTCCCACGTTAGCCAGATGCACAAGGGGACGCACGCGTCTGGAGTTCGTTTGCAGAGGCTGGAAGCCCTGGAGTGCCCATTCTCTCTCTCTCCCTCTATCTGTCTTTCTCTCTGTGTCTGTCGCTCTCAAATAAATAAATAAAATTTAAAAAAAAAAAAAGATAACACAGAATTTAGGCACAGTTAGAACTCTCTCCTATTAACTGCTCACAGTGATTAATATGAGTCCTTTCAAACATCCGTGACTTTAAATCAATCAGACTGTCACTTTAGGATTTGTGACATTCGAAGTCTCTTTCACTTCCTGGGCATCCCCAGGCTGCTTATGTCCTCAGGCCTTCTTTACCAAGACAATTATCAGGCTCAATCTGCCCTCAGCTAAAGGATAGTCATCTTCCAGGAGATTTTTAACATCATTCTCCTCAGATGCACACCTTTCCTTTCTTGCTGTTTGGAGGAGAAGAGAAAGAGCCTAATTTCCCCACTAGCTCCATTTTACCACTTCACCGTGATTGTGCTTTTCTGATTAGAAGAAAATTTGCTTTCTCTGTCTGCTGCTTAAGATTTAGCTCCCTGCCCTTTGCAGCCGCAGCAGAGAGTCCTAATTTACACTGAATACATACAGTTGAGTCATTACCACTCAATGTTACCAGCGCGTAGTCTCGTTGGGAACCTCCTGCGTGGCTGCTTTTCGGGACCATCACTGAAGTTTGAGTTTATGTTAGGGTCAGAGCCTGTCCCATGGTGTGACTTCAGTTAGAAATGGGAGTATATTTTATTTTTAATTTTTTTTAAATTCCCATAAGGGGAGTCTGTTCTCTGTCCTCTGGGCTGCTCCACACTGGTGAAGACAGGTGGCCTCAGGAGGTACCCTGGGAGTGTCTGGGGTTCAGAGGACGAGGCACTCACTGGAGGGCTCCAGGCGTGGCCAGTGTCAGAACGTGCGGAGCTGGCAAGCTGCTCGATGGTTCGGGAAAATGAAGTCAAACCCAGCGGAAGTTCTCAAAGCTGGCTTCTTGTTAACCAAGCTTTCTTGAGCTCGCTCTTTCTCTAAAATGTGGGACACTGTACTGTGGTAACGCATATGGTACTTCCTGCTCACAGATGCCATTTCTAGTTCTCGAGTTGACTGCACTTATTGCAACACTGTTTGTGTCAATTGTATTTGCTCTCAGCATTATGTCATTTTATTAAACATTATAGAAACGGATGAGCTGTTCGTGCAAGAAGGTATTATTTCCTTGGAACGTATTGTTAGAATTTTTTTTAAATTAAAGATGGGGGCAAAACATTTATAAAAGGTGTGTAAAAGATAGGTCTGTGTTTAGACTCTGTTGTCTTATCTGCAGCCATTAGATGCTGCGTTAGAGATAGGATTTCTAGGCTTAAGCTTGAATGAAGGACTTGCAGACCTGTAACCGTTAATCTCATTGCAGCCACTCTTGATCCAATCCAAGTATGGACTGTGTGCCCTTGTCCTTTTATGTATTCTTGATAGAGTGGTGAAACTCCGCCTCTGGCCCCGCGAACTTTGACAATTCCTGGTAGATTCAAGTGTCCGTGGTCATTTCTGGCTCTTAACTTTTGGCTTCCCATCATCGCTTATTTTTTATTTTTTTGGTTTTATGAGGTAGGGTCTCATTTTAGCCCAGGCTGAACTGAAATTCACTCTGTATTCTCAGGGGGGCCTTGAACTCATGGTGATCCTCTTACCTCTGCCTCCCAAGTGCTGGGATTAAAGTCATGTGCTACCACACCCAACATTATCATTGCTTATTTTTTGTGGGTGCCCTTTGTTCAATGAAGCTCTGGTTTCCTTAGTTTCACTCAAAAAAAAAAAAAAGGTCTTACACAAAGGATTTCCCTGTGCAGTCCGTATGTATGTATGTATGTATGTATGTATGTATGTATGTATGTGACATTGAAAGGGAAAGAAAGACCACACAAAGCTCTACACAGTGGGAACCAAAACATTTTGTAATTGGGGGTCAGAGATCTGTGCTCTAAAGTCGGGTGTTTTCACTTTGCTCCTGGAAGACCATGGGTCTCACGTGTGTCTGCCGACTTTCCTCTAATTTCACTCACTTATTTTCTTTCTTCTGCCTTGACTTCCTATTCCTGTTTATGTCAGAAGCAGAGCAGCTCTGCTAACTCCGTGCTGCCCCGTTTCCTGTGACAGATGTTGGGTGGGCAACACACACACACACACACACACACACACCCCTCAATAGAGTGACCACATTGTGAGCACTGGAACATCTTTGAAAGGAAAAGTGAGCTTTCTTTCTATATCATCTATTTATATGTGTATCTATCTATCTAATCTATATCTATATCTAATCTATATCGATATCTATATCATCTATATCTATATCTACTCTATATCTATATCTATACGTATACCTTACCTATTATATATCTATATCTATATCTATTCTATATCTGTATCTATATATCTATATCTATATCTATCTATATCCTCTCTCTCTCTCTACATCTATATCTATGTATCTATATCTAATCTATCTGGTGGTAGTGAGGATAGAGGTACATGTCACTGTAGCCCACAATGGGCTGGAAGTCAGTGATCCTCCTACCTCATTACCCTGAGTGCTGACATTAAAAGGTATGCACCAGGGCTGGAGAGATGGCTTAGCGGTTAAGCACTTGCCTGTGAAGCCAAAGGACCCTGGTTTGAGGCTCGATTGTCCAGGACCCATGTTAGCCAGATGCACAAGAGGGCACACGCATCTGGAGTTCGTTTGCAGTGGCTGGAAGCCCTGGTGTGCCCATTCTTTCTCTCTCTCTCTCTTTTTCTCTCTGCCTCTTTCTCTCTTTGTCACTCTCAAATAAATAAATAAAAATGAACAAAAAATTTTTTTAAAAAATTTAAAAACAAAGGTATGCACCACCACACCCAGCTACGAATGGTTTTATTTATTTATTTTTAATTGATTCATTGCTTCACGTATGTTTTTGTGTGTGTGTGAGCACAACAGGACCTCTTGCTCCTGTAAACGAAATAAATAAATGTCAGATGCTTGTGCCACTTTGGTGTCTGGCTGTATGTGGGTGGCTAAGGAACTAAATCCACACCATTGTGCTTTGCAAGTAAGCCCCTTTAACCACTGAGTCATCCCCTCAGCCTGCCCCCCCCCCCAAAAGTGATCAATATTAATAATTTCTCTGGATTGTTCTGTGTAAACCAGAATCTGCTATTTATTAAGGTATTTTTCTAACTGTGCACAATTTTCTCCTTCAGAGGAAATCTGGTGTTAGCTAATAAAACTTCTCTTTTCACCCCATTACATACATTTCTAAATTTGGTCAGACTCAGCCAATTCTTTGCCTCATTAGGGGAGTGTGTCATTAACGGAGACAAAGTGTGCTATTTCCCTAGCCAGCACCGTGGACTGCCTTTGCCCTCTCCAAGCTCAATTTTTCCATCTATGAAATGGAGAACATCACGCCAGCTTAAGCACTCAAGTAAAAAAGTAAAAGGTAGTAATGTATTTGTAATGGGTTTAAATGATAGGCATGTAAGGTTGATTGTGATCATTGCTTATTTGTTTTTGAGATGATATATTAAGGAAGTGTGAGTGATATGGACTTATAGCATGTTCCTTCATTTTCTGGAGTTGAACCTCTGAGCATTGATTGTTGCCCTTTTATTCTTGCTCCTTGACTCTAAACCCAGTGCTCTGAAAGAACTCCACCAGTAATCTTGGATCCTAACCTTCAACCTCCTTATTATTTCTGTCTAGGACCTCTAGTCAGAAAATTCATCCAATCACCCTGAATTGTATGTGGTTGAGTCAGGTTATTGTGATGCTGATAAATGAGAGGTAAATTGAAGCCATCAGCCTCATTTTCCTGACTCACCTTATTTCCAGATGTGGAAGTTAATGGTCTTGGATTGACTGCTAACATCGAGCCTCATCAAAGGCCATTTTCCCTAAGGGCATTAGCTGCAATTTATTGATTGGGTGGAGGCCTGAGGCATTTTGGGTATGGAATTGTATTGTGGCCTATGAAACTGGTTGGAGCTGAAATCCAAGCCTGCCACCAAGTTTGTTAAATTGAGCAGGAACACCGTGACTTTAGATTTTAAAAGCCAGGTAGGTTGACAAGATAAGCAGTTAAAAAAAAAAAAAAACACAAAAGTCTCACCTTTGTCAGAAAGAGGTAAGTAGCTCTTTTCTTCCTCTAAGAGTGGATATCCAGGACCCAATTTATGTGTGCTGTATTCTCCTTACATGGGATAGCTGTTTAGGTCTTCCTGAGCGTCAGAGAACACCACTGTGTCTGCTCTCTCTATTTCATCTCCTGTTTTGTTTCAAGCCTTTAAAAAATTTTTTTTTTTGTTTATTTTATTTATTTATTTGAAAGTGACAGACAGAGAGACAAAGAGGCAGATAGAGAGAGGATGGGCGCACCAGGGCCTCCAGCCACTGCAAAAGAACTCCAGACGCGTGCGCCCCCTTGTGCATCTGGCTAACGTGGTTCCTGGGGAATGGAGGAGCCTAGAAGCGGGGTCCTTAGGCTTCACAGGCAAGCGCTTCACCGCTAAGCCGTCTCTCCAGCCCTCAAGCTTTTTTATCTGTTCTACTCCAATCAAACTCTGCTCTTTTAAAGGCTATCCATGTTCTCCCCATGGCTAAAGACAGAGATCAATTCTCACCTTCCAGGCTCATCGTCCTGCCCCATCGTGTTACGTGGTTACACACACTCACTTAGCCAGTTCTTCCGCAGGCTGCAAGAACACCACCATTCTCTTCTGGATTCCTCACATCTGGGGGGCCGCTCCGTCTCAGTCCCTTTGCCTGATACATGCTGACCTTGATATCTGAATATTGGGTTCCCCCAATTCAGTCTTTGTATGTCTGAGTACCTGACCCTATCTACATCCATGCTTGCCCAATGTTATGGGTTTAGATACTAGTTATCAGATAAAGACTCCAAAAAATATTTATCTCTGGCTTGAAACTCTCCCAGAGATGTGAAACTATATATGAACAACTTCCAGTTTGAATTTGTCACAGGCAGATTGAAAAATTCATGTGTTTTATAGTGAATTTCTGTTCTTCCCTATCATAATCTTAGACTTGCCCTGTATGTAAAGGGCAATTATTTTAGTTCCAGTGATGTCAAAATATTGAAGTCATTGGTTTTTTTTTTTAATTTTTTGTTGTTTATTTTTATATATTCATTTGATAGTGACAGACAGAGAGAGAGAGAGAATGGGCACGCCAGGGCTTCCAGCCACTGCAAATGAACTCCAGACGCGTGCGCCCCCTTGTGCATCTCGCTAACGTGGGTCCTGGGGAATCGAGCCTCGAACCGAGGTCCTTAGGCTTCACAGGCAAGCGCTTAACTGCTAAGCCATCTCTCCAGCCCAAGTCATTGGTTTTTAAAAATATATATATTATTTACTTATTAGAGACAAAAAGAGAGGGAGAGAGACAAAGAGAATGGGTGCACCAGAGCCTCTAGTCATACAAACAGACTCCAGACACACGTGGCACCTTGTGCATCTGGCTTATGTGGGTTCTGGGGAACTGAACCTGAGTCCTTAGGCTTCGCCGTCTCCCCAGCCCCATTCTTAAGTGACCTTTTAAACTACCATATTACTATGCATGTATCAGCATAGTCCCTTTATTTTATCTCCAAGATGCGTGTATATTCAGGATTTGTCTATGGCTCAGCACCGCTCTTGAGGTCACTTTGCACCTTCCTCTTGCACCTGGCACATTGCAGCACCTTTCGTCAGTGTCTGTCTCCCTCCATGCTGGCACTTTACAAGTGCCCATCCAACATGGCAGCCAGAGCACGACTCTCCCGAAAACCAGTGGGATTACGCACTTCGCCCGCTTGGAGCTTTAGTGGATCCATATTTCACCAACAGCCTGTGTCTTTACCATGGCTTATAAGTCTTTTCACGCCTGTTTCTGAGCTAGTATCCCAACAGACTCCCTATTTCTTTTCTTCTTTTCTTTTCTTTTTTTTTTTTTTGGTTTTTCGAGGTAGGGTCTCACTCTGGTCCAGGCTGACCTGGAATTAACTATGTCATCTCAGGGTGGCCTTGAACTCATGGCGATCCTCTTACCTCTGCCTCCCAAGTGCTGGGATTAAAGGCGTGTGCCACCACGCCCGGCTCCCTATTTCTTATTATGTATTGTGTTTGACCACACTGCCTTCCAAGACTCCAGCCACCTGGTTGCCTCTGGAGAGTGTGTGGCTCCTTCCGCATGGAGCTTTCTTCAGTATGCGCATGGGGAGTTCCCTCACATCCTTAGCGTCTTTGCTCAAGCATCAATCTCTTGGAGAGGTCTTCTCCACCCTCTAACTTAAAATTGGATAGCTCAGTCGGGTGTGGTGGCGCACGCCTTTAATCCCAGCACTTGGGAGGCTGAGGTAAGTGGATCGCTGTGAGTTTGAGGCCACCCTGAGACTACAAAGTGAATCCCAGGACAGTGTGGACTAGAGTGAGGTCCTACCTCAAAAAACAAAAAAACAAACAAACAAAAAAAATTGCCCATTTACTCTACACCCTCCTCTTCTCCCTTGTCTACTGTATTTTGTTTATTTATTCATTTATTTTCGAGGTAGGGTTTCAGTGTGGCTCAGGCTGACCTGGAATTCACAATGTAGTCTCAGGGTGGCCTTGAACTCATGGCGATCCTCCTACCTCTGCCTCCGGAGTGCTGGGATTAAAGGTGTGTGCCACCACGCCAGGCTTCTGTATTTTAGAACTAATTATAAACAAAACAATACAAAAATGGGCCAAATATTTTGGCCATGTGTCTTATTAAAACATAAGGTTCAACTTTATTTTTCTGAAAATTTTTACCAAGAATTTAAGATTCATATGTAAGCATTCATTGTAGATGTATTGATCAGAGTGCAATGTTCATTAGGCAAAATCCAGTACCAGACTCTGAATAACTGGCTTGAATCCAGGGATTTGTGCATGTTAGGTGAGTGCTGTACCACTGAGTCACGTCTCCAGCTGAAAGGATCTTCCTTTAATAGGAGACTGCATGTGTAGAGTCTCTGAATATTCAGTGGACATGATATTATGCTTCCTCCCTGTCCAACTTTCTTTATGTAAAATTAATTATTTCTTGTCTCATTATGTTTTTTAAAAAATATTTTATTTTTTATGTATTTATTTGACAGAGAGAAAGAGAGAGAGAGAATGGGTGCACCAGGGCCTCCATCTACTGCAAACGAACTCCAGACACATGTACCACCTTATGCATCTGGCTAACGTGGGTCCTGTGGAATCTAACCTGGGTCCTTTGGCTTTGCAGGCAAATGCTTTAACTGCTAAGCCATCCCTCCAGCCCTCTCATTATGTTTTAATGCCTTTGTATTTAATGGTCCTTTCTAAGCATACAAGTGCAGATAAGTTGAGCCCTCAGTCACTGGGAGTCAGCTTGTGGTGTGTTCTGAATAGCCTTAGCACCGTGATCAGGTTCTTGAAAGGCCAGTCAAAAGGAAAGAGACAATGGAAATCTTCAGGTGGAATTGGCCACAATTATTGGAATGAAGGAAATGATTCAGGGTCCATTCCTTGTCTGTTCCCTAGGTCTGTGGGTAACCAACTTCTATCTAGAGAAATCTCCCAACATACTTCTCAACCTATTAAAACGTAATAAAATATTTAAATATAGCTTAGCCTGCTCTCAAATATGACAAGTTTAAAATACATTTGAAATATAAGTGAATTATTCATTTACCAAAGAGCAGACTTCTACTAAAATAGTTGAGGATAAAAAGCAACATATGCAATTATCTAATTGTCACCTACTTCCATTCTAACAACCATATGTACTCTCCCGTTCACTTTCCATATTTCAGTCCTCAGGCTGAAAGGTCTCTAGCAGAATCCAAGAATACTGAGGTCTTTGATTAAAATTACGCCTACTGGTGATCCAACTGTTGATGGTTCCATATCAGGAAACTCAAGGAGAAAGAAGTTTGTGTGTTTGCATAGCCGAAACTTTCTGAAATTTTGGTTAAGTGCAAATACAATGATTTAGAATTTGCAAACTGAAAATACAGATACGGATTTTAACATTATGTGTGCCCATCTCCCATTTTCTATTCCTCGGTTTGAAATTTGGCCTTAGAAGATTCATTTCATCAACCAATGCTACAGAAAATACAGTAGGTCAAAAGTGGATGTTTTGAATGGAACTTTCTATTTCTTCAGATGTAGAGTGACAGAGTATTAAATTCATAGGGAACTTTAAAGTTTTGCTATACTAATGTTTCTTTTTTATAAATTTATTTATTTATTTATTTGAGAACAACAGACAGAGAGAAAGAGGCAAATAGAGAGAGAGAGAGAGAGAGAGAGAGAGAGAGAGAGAGAGAGAGAGGGAGAGAATGGGAGAGCCAGGGCCTCTAGCCACTGCAGATGAACTCCAGACACGTGTGCCCCCCTATGCATCTGGCTAACATGAGTCCTAGGGAATCGAGCCTCAAACTGGGGTCCTTAGGCTTCATAGGCAAGCGCTTAACCACTAAGCCATCTCTCCAGCCCCTAATGTTTCTTCTTAAAAATGGATTTACTTTTTCTTTATTTTTATTTATTTATTTATTAGAAAGAGCGAGGGAGAGAAAGAGGCTGACAGGAAAAGAGAGAAAGAATGGACATGCCAGGGCCTCCAGCCACTGCAAATGAACTCTAGATGCATGGTCTTCTTTATGCATCTGACTCACATGGGATCTGGGGAATCAAACCTGGGTCTTTTGGCTTTGCAGGCAAATGGCTTAACTGCTAAGCCATCTCTCTAGCCCTAGACTAATGTTTCTTAATTTCATTTACATGTTAGAATTATGTAGAGTGCCTTAAAAAATTCTGATACCCTGGGATACTAGAATCAAGTTTCTTGGGTTTATACATAGGGACCTTTATTTATTTTTTTTTCCTTTCTTCACAAACACTAATTTTACTGTGTATTGAATAGAAAATCACAGCCTATGCAAATCAACTTGCATTTGGCTAGTCTTTGTTAGATACCTCGGAAGAAGTGCTCACCCTCTACAGAAAAGCTCTATAGGAAATTCTACCTTCTACCTATGCAAAAGCCATCCCTTTATACTTATTGTTTCTGATTCTGTTACTTAGGACTACAAAATTCAAATCTAATCTTTTCATGCTGAAGTTCTTCAAAAGTTTGAAGACAGTTTTCATTCATTTATTTTTTTTTTCTAATGATTTATTGATTGTCCATCATGAGTGCAAACCTGAGCTGGATCCCCAGTGCAAATACGAAATGGCCATGGCACTTGTGATACTCACCACCTCGTGAAGAAGGTGGAAAAACCTGCGGTAGCTTCACAGCTCCAGCAATGCATCATTGCCACCCTGGCTCCTTATCCTAACTCTGCCACCACTTGTTACTGCTTTTTAGGTAGACTAGCCTCTAATTCCTTCATGCAGAATGTTTTAAGGCCTCTTTAAGGCATTTTAAACCTTTCCTCAGCTTGTCTTCAACCATAATGAAGTGTCTAATGTGATGTGGATGTACGTAGGAGAGGGGCTGACACCTCCCTCCCTCTGTAGATGACACAGTGCAATCGCATCATAAAGACACACATAATTAAGCCACAAGGACCTCTTCATAGCTCCTGGCTGCCGGTATTAAGCAACTCGATCAGAGCTTTGGGGTCACAATGATTTAGTCCCTCCGTTCTTTGTTGACCTTCCTCCTGGTTGTTTAAATATGGGTTCCTAGGGTCACATGGAAACATTTTGAAGGCCATGGAAAGTGTTTATCCAGAGATCAGCACTTTTGCCAAATGGCATGAGTCTAAAAGGGTTGACAGTGATAGTTGGGGAACATTTCGTTGAGGGTGGGGAGCAGTAGATTGGTGTGATAGTTAAGGTGTTGAAAACTTGATCTGTTTAGTAATCCACAGGCTGCTTCTAGGAAGGATCAACTAAAGGAAGAAGTCTTTCCCCCACGGTGAGCCCTTCCCCCAGAGTGGGTGGCCCCGCTCAGAGGGGGACTTGATACAAGGAAGCTCTGGGTAAAAAGAGTTCCTTCCTTCCCTCCTTCCCTCCTTCCTTCCTTCCTTCCTTCCTTCCTTCCTTCCTTCCTTCCTTCCTTCCTTCCTTCCTTCCTGCCTGCCTGCCTGCCTGCCTGCCTGCCTTCCACTTGGCTGCCAGAGCTACTCACTACCTTCCAGCGTGGATTGAAGACCAGTGTGTACTGAAGACCAGCATCAACTGAAGACCCACGTAGATCAAAACCCAGTGGCTCCTCAGGAAGCCTCCAGGCTTTCCGGCACCATCTGCAGTGCCCGGTCAGGACTGCTGAGGCATCTGGCCACGTGGACTGAGCAGCTACCAGGTTCGGTGATTCTCGGGCCTGCAACGGCTATTGGACTACTGTAAGCTAATCCAATAAATCCCCTTTTTAAATAATTCATTCTAGCAGTTCTGTTCCTCTAGAGAACCCTGACTAATACAATTGGTAAGAGTTTTCTTTAGCCCGATTCACGCCTGTCTGCTCATCTGTGCTGGGACAAAAGTAGCTGCCTGGAGGAAATTTCTGGATGCGAACTAGCCACTTGCATTTCTCAGCTCTCTGGCATATTCCATATAGGCAAGGTGGTAGACTACAGTTTCCAGTACTACCTTGTAGCTTTATGGGCACTCTTAAGTCAGTGACCTTTTTAACCTTCATCCCACTAAGTGTCTATGGTATTGTGGGCCAGAAAAATCTCCCAACAACTGATGTTTTCTGTGATCCCCAGTTGTAGACAGCTTCATGTCTCTGGGGTGAACATCCGAAGCAGAAACAATGTACAGGAGGCGGGAGTTTGTGTCAGCTTACAGATCCAGGGGGACGTTCCATATGTGGCAGAAGAAGCTGATTCCATTCTTAAACCTAGGGAGAGAGGAAAACCACCACAGGCAAGTGAACATCACAAACAGCAAACACACAGAAAGCAGTAAGTAGGACTCCAGTAAAGCTTAGATCTCTGTGCACACCTTTGGGCTGGAATTCAGGTCCTTACTCAGAGATATCTCCTCTAGCCATGGAGCTGGAGACCCAAGTTACAAGCTTTAATTAAAAAAAAAAAAAACCAGCCGGGCGTGGTGGCGCACGTCTTTAATCCCAGCACTCGGGAGGCAGAGGTAGGAGGATCAACGTGAGTTCAAGGCCACCCTGAGACTGCATAGTTAATTCCAGGTCAGCCTGGACCAGGGTGAGACCCTACCTCGAAAAACCAAAAAAAAAAAAAAAAAAAAAACACCTGAGTCTTGGGGCTGGAGAGATGGCTTAGTGGTTAAGGTGCATGCCTGCGAAGCCTAAGGACCCAAGTTCAATTCTCCAGGTCCCACATAGGCCAGATGCTCATAGTGGCACATGTGTCTGGAGTTCATTTGTAGCGGCTAGAAGCCCTGGTGCACCCATTCTCACTTTCCCTCTCTCCCTCCTCTCTTTCACTGTAATAAATAAAAAATAAAATATTTTTAAAAACCTGAGTCTATGGGGAACATACATTCAAAGTACCACATGGCTCAAATACACTGTCCCTTCCCTTTTGCTTTTACTGGTTAGCATCTCAGTAAGAAATGGTGCCCTGTACATGGCGGTTTACATTTAATTAAATGTATGATGAATGCTTATAATAAAATGAATTCTGCTCTGTGGAAGTAAAGTGGGTACATTGAGAAAAGATCAAGAGTCACAGCAACATCATTTGAATATCAACATATTCATTGAGGTTATGTTACAAAGGGGCTTCAGATAGAACCCATTTGAATTTTCAGGTTTATTGTATGGTTCCTCCATGTCTGTGCCTTCCTCAGTACCTCTTCAATCAGAATAAAACAAGCAGAGTGAGTGCCCATGACTGAGTATGCCGTCTAGTTTGCCAGGCGTCCAGGGGAGCCTAAGATGCCGTTGAGCAAAGGGAAGTGGAACCTGTGCATCTGAGCAGAGGCGGAAGGAAGGAGGGAGGCGACTCAGGTTTTACTACAGCATCTAGAGGGCCTTTAACATGTGCGCTGCCGGACATGCTGACCTGTTCGAGATGTCAGCATTAGATTTACAGATAAACATGTGTATGAAGGTTGAAAACAGGCTTTTATCTAGCTGCCTGATCTTCTTAAGCCAACATTCAAGAGTTTTAAATGGTCCACTTTTCAACAAGTACATGTTTGGCCATACTAATGGTCTGTATGGTTCTCACCAGCCTTATCTTCTCTGTGACATTTGATTTCCTTAACAATGATGATGTGAAGCCCTTCCCCCATGCTATTTCTCTATGCCACCCTGCTTGACTTCCTGTCCAGCCAGGCTGTCCTTTTTCAATCTGCCCTGCCATTTCTTCACCAGGTCATACCTGAAGACTTATTATTTTGCTGTTTGAAATTATTGCCTATTTGTTCTTTTTCATTTGGATGCCCAAAGACTTAACTACAATTTAAATGATTACATGTTACAAATCATTATTTTCAGCTGTAGACTATACATAAATTATCGCCTTTCCATTAAAGTCAAATGTCATTGCAATTATTCTTGTCTTTCCATATATCCAACCTGCCTCTGCTGCTGTCATTTTATTGTTAACCCTTGATATCAAGTATTTCATTTTCTGTTCCTTTCCTGGTTCCTCTGTTTCTTCCGTAGCATTTTTCTTCTTCCAGCTATCCAACTGTATTTTGCCCAGCAAATATAAAAGTGCCTGTGTTTCAGACAATGTGTTGGGCAGTGTACTGAGTAGAGTTTGGATCAAAATATATGGTTTCTACCTAAGTGGACTTTTCATCACAGTAGGAGAGTTAGACATAACTATATAATCACAAAATGTAGCTTACTTCATGTATGGGGAGAAAAATAAAGGAAAAGCAGCCTGTAGGGCAAAGATGGATAAGACAGAACCTGGCCTGACTCAAGGCTTTTCTTCCCAAGTAATGTTTGACCAAAGATCCGATCGATGAGTCAGGCTGGAGAAAGACATTTCAGGCAAGCGTGTGCGTACACACACACACACACACACAGTGTGTATACACACAGCATTGTTAAAAGTCTTAGACTAGCAATGCCAGTCAGGACACCATGCAAGCCAGAGCAGCGAAGAAACCAACGTGAGTAGCAACAGTGAAGGGAATCTGATCAGCAAGAATGGTCAGAGGGACAGAGGAGCCGGGAAGCACGTGACCACGGGTGGAGTGAAGAAGATGGATCCAGGACACAAGTTCAGACCTCAGTATTCAACTCTTAGTATGTCTGATCACACTTCATATTCAATCAGAAACTTTCTCTGTCTAATACACTTCTATTTTTTTCTTTCCATTCTGTCTTAGCACTTAGCTGTAGAGCTACGGACTCATGCTTGTTAGGAAGAATCACTAGGAACTGCTATTTCTCTGCCCCTTGGCTCTCCAGCCCAGGATCTGCATGAGGGTCTATTAAAACAAACTCGCACTATGGAAATGTCATGAATCTCTGTGCTGCATAAGGCCGTAGATCTGAACACATGTTCCGTCATCTGGTGTACTTTGAAAATGAACTGATTCTTGGAGGTCTTGGTTTAGTGTTGTTTTTTTTTGGAGGGGGGTGGAACTTTGTATATTAGTCAGCTTTATGCCACTATCGTAAATATCCAAAAGAATCCACTTATAGAGAGAGAAGGTTGATTTGGACTCATGGTTTTGGAGATCCATTGCTTCGGGTTTGTAGTGTGGTAACACATCAATGGCAAGACTGAGGCCAAGCAAAACCATACTTCATGACCAGGAAGCACACCAGGGGGTGAAGAAGTAGCTGGTGTTCTACAATCCCCTTTAAGGATAGGCCTGCAGTGTTCAATCCCCTTTAAAGATATGCTTGCACTGTTCAATCCCCTTTACAGATATGCCTCCAGTATTTAATCCCCTTTAAGGATATGCTTGCACTGTTCAATCCCCTTTAAGGATTAGGCCTGCAGTGTTCAGTTCCCTTTAAGGATATGCCTCCAGTGTCCAATCCCCTTTAAGGATATGCCTCCAGTATTTCATCCCCTTTAAGGATATGCCTCCAGTGTTTAAGAACCTCCCATGACATGACAGCTCTCAAGGGCTCCATCATGCCTCACAAACAGCACCCTGGGGACCAAGCCGTTGATACATAATCTTTTGGGGGATAAGATGCAAACTGTACCAACCAGGAATCTATATCCTGTGAGGTTGAGTTTCCAAGGACCAGGAGGCTTTAGTTTGCCCTAAGCAAGCTCTTACTTGTCTGTGGATCTGTGGCTAGCTGTGTTCTGAAGAGCTTATTTTCTAGTTTCTGCCTTCTCTGCGCCATCTCCCCCCACCTCCTTCCTCTCTTACCTAAAACAACCTTGCTCACTCAAATCTCCATTTAACTTTAAGCCTTCTGTTTTGTAGGTTTTCTCCCTGCTGGGACTTGCTGATGTCTTCTCCACAGGCATAGCCACCTGGGAAGGGCCATGTCATGTCACTGAGGATTGTTCCTGCCTGGCTGACTGACAGGGAGGATTTCCTGTGATTCATTATAGAGTAAACCCTATATTTGCAAAGATGAGTTGTTGGATAGATAGGACACGAAAGGAGAGCAAGCAAGAAAATAGGCTATTTGAGAATACATTCCTGTTTCATGTGTATACCAATTAGATTTGTTCCTTTTTGGTCTTTAGATTAAAAAAAAAAATCCCAAATAAACATGACTGTGGTGCATCTGTTTTAATGCTTCTAATCTTCTGACTACTAGAGCACAAAATTAATATCTTCCTTCTTTGGTAAGAGTAAGAAATGCAGATACCAGTAGAAGGAAGGAAATAGGCAGATGCAGTTTATCTCTGGGTAGGAGACAAGATGTGTGCATTCACATATCTATGTGATTAGCATCACTTTAATATTTTTATGGAGCTGTAGTAATAGATAATGTAAGATATGTGAAAAATATCAAAATTGGATCCCTGACCTAATATACTTTACAGTCATAAGTGCGTTATCAGCTATCCATGAGCCAGGGAATAATACAAGGTAAGTTTACTTGGTGTCCAAATGCAGATTCATTATTTGTTAATATTCTCCAGTCTGTTCTTAGATGCATATGTCTTTTCAAGTGTCCTTTAATTTCATCTATTGTCAGCCAGCCTACTGACAAGTGATCATTGAGCTAGGGCAGTTAGCAAAAGAACATATATTTGCATTCTCTAATATTGAATCATGGAAACGCGAATGAAGGAGAACACAGACAAATTATAAATTTAAATTGGAGACAAAGAGAGAAAGGGTGAGAGTTAAAGTGGGGGAGGAGGTGAGTGTGGGAGGGAGAATGACTTGCTTCCACTCATAGCACAGAGGATAAATCAACACAGAAGATGAAAAATGTAGAAAGCTTTTCTCATTTGCCTCGCTTCCTTGTGTTGTCTCTGAATGTGCTTGGCAGCAGCGGGCCATGCCAGCCACCTGTGCAGTTAGCAAATTGCTATGGTATTTAAAGGGCTCCTTTATTAATCTCCTCAGCAGCCCTTCGGGAGATCGGACGCTTGCTTTGGAATGTCTTTGATATTTTTACTTCTTTGGAGGCATTGTTTTATTTTGTTTCACTTTTAAATAGGTGTGTTATTTATCCTCCAAACATACCACAAAATTCTTGTAGGAGAAGCTTTTTTTCCCCCATAATTCTGTATTATTTAGAAATATGTATGCAGACATATGCAAAAGTAGGCAAGGTCTCTGAGGTATGCAGTAATATGGGATACACTGTGAATGGCACCTCTGAAGCAAATAATTTACTGAATAAACCAGGCATAGTGACACACATTTTTACTCCTAGCACTTGGGAGGCAGAGGTAGGAGGATCACCACGAGTTCAAGGCCAGCCTGAGACTACATAGTGAATTCTCAATCACTCTGGGCGAGAGTGAGACCCTACCTTGAAAAAACTGAAAATAACAACAACAACAAAACTGAATAATCAAGTGAATAACTGAGTAATTGGCCTTCTTTTCATTTACAGAGACAGCATAGTGTACTTTATGTTAAATCTAAATAAAATAGAAATATATGGATTATACATTGAGAGAGTCTTAGGTTCAATCCTGGCTCCCTACTTAATTACTGTATGGTTTGGTCATATTACCCAATGTCTTTAAAGCTCAATGGGCTAGTCTATAAAGTAGTAAAGCAATGTCTGCTATGTAGAGTGGTAAAGAGTATTATATGTTTTATATAGAGAGCACATACCCATATATTTTCTATAAAGCACATATAATTCTTTTTTATATGTGTATGCATATCCACATGATTAATGTATATAAATACATACCATCTAGCAGTCCATACATAGAGCCCATATTGAATATTAATAGTGATAGCCATAGCTCCAGGCTGTTTAACCTAATGATAGTCATCTTGGTAGTCATGAGTGGAGAGAAAGGGTAGGAACATAGAGCTAGGTAAAGTCTACACTGACTACAAGTTAGGGACTTGGTCTCTTACTCATATGTATAGCTTTCAGTATGCGCCTTGTTGCAGTCAGGTTCTCATTGCTGGTAGAAATCATCCAACCAAGAGTAACTTGTGGGGAAAGAGAGGTTTGTTTTGGCTTATAGGCTCGAGGGGGAAGCTTCATGGTGAAAGGGGATAATGATGGCATGAGCAGAGGGTGGCCAACATGAGGTGGACAATAGCAACAGGAGAGTGTGCTGAACACTAGCAAGGGGGAACCTGGCTATAACACCCATAAGCCTGTCCCCCAACAATACACTGCCTCTAGGAGGCATTCATTCCCAAATCTCCATCAGCTGGGAATCTACGTTTATGGGGGATACCCTCAGAATACCTAAGTGTGTGGGGAACACCTGAATCAAACCACCACATGCCTACATACTATAGGATAAAAGTGTTTTGAATGTGCCTGTTATCATGAAAATTGCTAGAATGAGTCTACAGTGTTTTGAAAGTGTAAGTAATTGGCTGGAAGCTGCTGCTTCTGATGCTCTGTTGTGCAGTGTGAAGGGAATGTGTTTTGCCCCATGTGAGATTTGGCCTGTGGTTAAACAGCCAACTGGAAAGGATGCATGGTGGGCTTCTGACATTAGCCTCTACATGATCCTTAGCAGCATGGCAGAGAGACCAGCCCCACACTGGCTCGTCTGGCTTCTTCGCTCAGGTTCTGTTTCATGTCTCTTATAATAACTTACCAAGCTTGCACCTATCCTGTGAAACGTATCAGATTGTATTGCCTACTTCTGATGACTTGGTTTTTTCTCTCATTATTCGTGCCTTTGCTCTTCCCGTGCATTTATTAAGTGAATTAGCACATTTCCAATGTTTGTTCACAGTTAATGAGGTATTGGTATTTTGATGGCAGAAATGAAAAAGTGAGACCCATAGGTGAGAATTTTATTGAACTCCAATGTCTTTTTATTTCCAAGATGTATTATAATTCATACAGTCATAATCTGTTGGGTAACACACACATGGATACTTGTCTCCAAAGTCTCTGATACTATTATGGATAAAACATCACTATTCTGAAATGTTCCTTCCAAAATTATCTTATGGAGTTCAAATTTGTTTAACAGTACATGAAAACAATCCTATCAACCATAAAATAGTTCAAGTACATTATAAATTGAATTGGAAGTACAAAATCAAACTGCAAATGTCTCAAGCTTGGTTGGATTCCATAGTTATAGTTAGGATTCCTTTGGAGGAAAAAAAAAAAAAAAGAAACTTAACCAAAGTAGGCTGGAGTAGAGAGAAGTTTATCATAAGGGAATTATGGGTGTCTCAGAGTTCCCAGGGAGAGAAACTGGGATGGTGCCCTGGAATTCTCACCCTGTGAAGATGAGACATGGAAGGCATGTTGTGAACTTCAAACTCTCTTTCGTCTGCGGTCATCCTTGGGCTTCTGTCTGCCCTGTGGGTTTAAGAGAAATGCTGGCAACTATCATGCGTTTCTGAACTTGGAGGAGAATATGACTCCCCTGAGATGTGGAAGTCTAAAAGAAACACAGCGTTGCCTAGAGGGTTGGACTGGGGATGGGGTGCGGTAGAAGAGATGAAGCCACTGAGGTGGGTTTGTAGAATGAGCCGTGTCTACTGAATACTTGCCTTGTATGATCCTTTTGTAGCCTCCCTGTAAAAGCTGGTTTAATGTAGACATGAAACAGCTGTGGCTGCGCTATTTTATGACACATGCTTCCTGTTAAAAGGCTTCATCTACATATTCATACAGAAATGTTCTGAAACCCTAAGAATTGTTCCTACCTGGAATAACTAATAAATGATGTAGACATTGCATATATTTGATTTCATACTTGTTTTTGCTTTCTTTCAGGGACAAACTCAATTGTTCCTAATCATTATTGCAACCTCATGACAGAGGCACTTCATTTGATTGCCTCAATATGTTCATTATTTATTGATCTGTTACTTTCCTCATCTTTGTGTTCTCCTGTGCACCATTTTGTCCTCTATTTAGCTCTTATCTCATTAGCTTTCTCTCTTTTCTTTTCCCCCCTGAAAAATGAAAAAAAAAATGTGTGTGGGTGTTATAAGCAAGGGGGAGAGAGGAAAAATTGAGCAATGACAAGTTTGAAAGTAGCAAAAAATTATTTTAGTAACTCACTGTCTTGGGAGAATACATATTGATGTATAATTTATACACAAATGCAAATAATCATGTAAATTGGGTGAGTATTTTAGCTCTTAGAAAATGACTGCCCACATGTTGCTGTGCAGTCCTTCCCTCTGCTCTGGCTGGTTTGGAGTGACCAAGGGGCAAAATCAAGGAAGGCCTATTCAAGTTCAAGATGGCGCATGCCTTTTCCATTCACACAAGGTGACTCAAGCACGTGGAAACGAGGGGGCGGGTTCAAGAGGACTTAGTGGGAGAACCCGCAAGAGGACGGGGAGGGGGGAGGGCAAGAGACTACAGGAGGCAAGCCTGGGCAGCCTGCGGGATAGAGCTAGGTATCTCCTATCTTGTGTATGATTGAGGAAGACTCCCCTCTCCCTTGGGGAGTTATATGCAGAGCCTTCCTGCCATGGGGAGCTCACATCTATACAGACAAAAATTATGCAAACTTATGCATGACCCGAGGAGGGAGAGAGAGAAATGGGCATATTAAGATTTTGGTATGCGAATCTAAGGGTTGCAAACAGCCCTCTCGCAGGCTTAGGACCCCTATGTAAGCACCGGTTCTGGGAAGCCTCTGGTAGAATTCTAAAGGTGTCTATTTTGTTGCTGTGCTATTGGGTTAACAAACAGCAAAACCTTGGAGACCTCTTCCCCGTGTCTCACTCCCAGATGGAGAAGGAAGCGCAGTGCCAGCCACTGTTACTCCGTGACTAGCAATCATGTCATTTGGATTCCAGCCTGTCTGGCTGCAAAACTACTGTGCTTCATGTCCTGCCTTATTACCTACCCTAAGGGCAATATGGAACCCAGTTTTCAGCTAACATATGGCCCAGCCACGGTAAACATGCAGCCCCTATCCCTTCACAGCCTTGGAGAAGGCACACCAGGGCAACAAATGTTAGGGTGTACCAATTGTCATAGGAGAAAAGTCCCAGGAATCTGACCCCATATATATATATATATATATATATATATATATATATATGTATTTTATTAAGTAGAAAGTTGTATGGGTACATCATATGTTAGTACCATCATTTCCATCCTCCCTATCCCCATTCTGCTGAGGGCTCTCTAGAGTGGGATTGCTGGTATTCTCCCTAGGTTTGTGAGGTATAGATGTCAGAGTATCAGTCAGTTATTGTAAGGGGTGAGGCAGTGCCTCCGGACATTCCTTTCCACTCTGTGGCTCTTACTTTCTTTCTTCCCTGTCTTAAGCAAAGTTCCCTGAGCTGTGGTGGGTGTGTTTTAAGTAGACTTCAGTGTTGAGCTCTGAGCAACTTCTGGATCTCTGCTTTGGCGTGTTTTGAGTGTCCTCAGTGTCTGTCTCCGTCACCTTGGTGCTGGTTGTCAGGCTTACAGTGGAGGCAGCGCCCTTACTCATCTCGCCAGTTCCTCTGTGGTTTCACCTGGGGCCTTGCTGATGTGTGAGGGGTGGTTCATCTCCCTGCTTTAGCTGCCTTCTGCAAAGAAAAGCAGATTCTCCAAAGCAGACTGAAGACCTCAGAGTTTTTGAGACAAAAATTGTGATACATAGTCTCACACTAGAATTTTCTGTTGCCTTATGCTGTGAGATCAGAGGAGACATAGAAGATGAAACATTCAAACTTCAGGAATTTTGAAGCTCTAAGGAACAGCGCAATAGAGTGTTTGAAGTAAAATTTGTCCTGGAAAGTTCTAGATGCCTCCCCCCAACAAATGGCTGCTGCTCCCACAAGGCATAACCCACAACCCCATGGGGAATACCTGCAACCCCACTGAGGTGGGCCCCCAGAGGAATAGAGGCAGGGATGAGAGAGAGGGTGGTACTAATACATGATGTATCTGCACTAAGTATGTCCATAATATTTTTTTTTTTAAAAAAGAGAAAGTTCTAGACGCAAGCTTATGCTACCTATGGAAACTCCGCAGTTCGAGTACTATTCCTACTAGGTCCCCCTGGGGCACAGATGGAAGCACACACTGGACTGTGGAGCTTTTTATTTCTTTTTTTTCTTCAAGGTAAGGTCTCACTCTGGCCCAGGCTGACCTGGAATTCACCTTGTAGTCTCAGGGTGGCCTCGAACTCACAGCGATCCTCCTACCTCTGCCTCCCAAGTACTGGGATTAAAGGCGTGCGCCACCACGCCCGGCTCCATGTTTTTATTTCTTATAAAATACACACTAGGAAACTTCCTGAAACGTTGGGGATGAGCCAGTAAGGGAGGCCTGACAGTTGGAAGAGACCGACCCTTGAGGGACTAATTTGGGCAGGGTAACACAAGGATGGAGGAAGGAAGCAACTTGGTTGTAAATACAGGTAATGCCATCAAGGGAGAAAGCAAGGTGGTGAACTGAACATAAAGGAAACCAGATTTTCTCCGCCTGGTGATGCCCGAGGGGGATTTGAGTGACGTGCTGTTTTGAGGCTGGGCAGCGAGGTACTTGTAGTTCTTGGGTGTGCCATGATCCCTGTCACCTTGGTGCCCTAAACTCATTTTATTCTGCCTTGGAATTCCATTTTTCATTCACTCTTACTACAGGACAGCTCTTCTTCTTTTTAAAAATATTTCAGTTTTGTTTATTTGACAGAGAAAGAGGGAGAGTGAGAGAATGAGCACATCAGAGCCTCCAGCCACTGCAAATGAACTCCAGATGAATGGACTACCATGTGCATCTGGCTTATGTAGGTCCTGGGGAATCGAACCTGTGTCCTTAGGCTTCACAGGCAAGAGCCTTAACCGCTAAGCCATCCCTCCAGCCCACTGAGCAGCTCTTCTTGTAAGGCTCTGTTTCATGACCCCCCACCCTGAAGCCATCACGAATTTGCAGATCCCAACTCTCAGCGTAGCTGAGTGGATCACTCAACAATTTTATAAGAAATATATGTTGTGTGTTTAGTACTGCGTGCTCCATATTGTAACACAACCAAAAACCAGACCCAGTTTCCCCACTGGCTGTCACTGCTGGAGCTTCTTTTTAAAAATACATCCTGGTGTACTTCACCATACTTACATATTATTTTGAAATTATTTATTTATGTGTGTTTGTGTGTCCTGTTAGAGGCTGTGAATCCTTGAGGGCAAGTACTATGTCTTAATCAGTTTTTATTACCAGTACTAGCAGAGTGCCCAGAATATACATAAGTATAATTAATGCTTCATATATATATATATATATGGAGAGAGAGAGAGAGAGAGAGAGAGAGAGAGAGAGAGAGAGAAAGACAGAGAATGAGTATTTGAACACCAAAGCCTCTTGCATTGCAAATGAACTCCAGATGCATGCACCACTTTATGCATCTGGTTTTATATGGGTGCTGGGGCATTAATTGAAGCCAGGCTGTCAGGCTTTGAAAGCAAGTGCCTTTAGCTGTTGAACACTTAAAAATTTTTCACATTTTGAGCATTTTTCCTCATTCATCCATCATCTCCCAACACTTTAATTTTCATATAGGAGAGTCGCTGGTATATCATTTTGTCTCTTGTACAGACTGTTTTTCATGTCCAATATCTATCTTAAGGTGATCAACCAAAACTGTGGCAGAATGATTGTGGTAGAGGACATGAAGATGAGTTTGTTTCATTTCCTGAGGCCAATATCTGAAACTTCGGATATACAAAACCAAACACTGGGAATTGCTTTAATTTTTCATCAGAGGATTGTTTTATCTGACCTGCTCTTTCAGCACCTCAGACATGTGATTCCATTTGTAAAACATTGATTTACAAATAGCTTTATCAGAGTTGCATCTATTATTTGAATTATACAACAGCTCTGTGTGAGAGCTGAAGGAAGGATAAGTTAATTAAGAGCAGGGCACACAAAACTTTACTCAATAGACAGAAAGAATCAAATGTGCTTCAGACTAGCGTATGGCCAGGTAAGCGGGATGGGGATGGATCGAAATGGATGGGTGTGTGTGTGCCAGAGGAAAGAGGTACACAGGGGGAGAAGGGAAAGACAAAGAGAAGGGAGACAGGCCACGGGCTGTCAGCAGCAAGGCAGGGCGTCTGGAGATGGGACTGTCAAGCCCGTCACACTTCTGAGCAAGCAGTGGAGGGGTGGCGGGGGAGTTGGGGTGCGGCAGACTCAGCACTACCAGGCAAGGGCTCCAGCAAACTCAGGATTGCAACCGAAGCCAGGCAGCCACCAGGAGAGGAGAGCCAGACAGGCAGCAGATGGCGGAGACAATCTTGGTCCTTTACCTAATCTGTCCAAGTAGATGTCACGCAAAGTGCAGTGATTGACGTAAGGGGGGAATGTGCGAACAACATCGGCGACCGCGTGTTTGAGCTCGTCTTTCTGCGAAACTTTTCACAAATAATCATTTGACTTGCACCCAACCAACAAAGTGCTGAGTGAAGAACTATAGGAAATTCAGAGACAAGCTCCCCGAGAGTTTATGGCACCATATTAATATATAAAAAGCCATATTAAGGCACAAATACACTTGTCAAGAACTCTCCATGCTGCTTTAATGTTACGTAATACTTATTCTATAGTTATTATATTTTTAATCATAAAAAAAATGTTCAGACTACACAGGAAAGCCACCCACCTATCCATGAGGGTGATTACCCTTTTTTTTTTTTCCTCTGAATTAAATAAACCTTAAAAATAAGGGGAAAAAATTGGAGCAGGTTTAGGATTACAGGAAAGTTGAGCAGAAAATACAGGATAATTCTGTTAAATATAAACCTCTACCACCTATTTTTAAAAGAACCTGGCAGTCATTAAACAGATGTTCATCATTTTGACCTTAAAATATAAGTTTATTGATTGCGCTGCTGTTGTTTCCAGAGAGTTCTGTTGTGTAGCTGAGGCTGCTCTAGGTCTGAAGTGCTTCCTGCCTCAGCCTCCCCAGTGCTGGGATTAGAGGTGTGTGCCACCACATTTCTTGATTTCTTTTTTTATTTTTATTTATTTTTTTGAGGTAGGGTCTCACTCTAGCCCAGGCTGTTGATTTCTTTTTTTAAAGCCAGACTGTATTTATTGATTTCCTGTCATAAGAATGAGCCATTTTACTCTGTTTATTTCCAGTCTCTTTTTCCAGTTTTCTAATCTCAAGTCTTGTCACATTAGTTATTTTTTCATTTGCGTTCGTATGTTATCCTGTAATGATAACTTTTCTTGTTTTGACTTGTTTATTACAAAAATTAATTCTTTTGGCTGTGATTTTGGTGTTGTGAGTATGAAAAGATTATCCAGTGTTGCATCAGGCTTAGTACCTGGTCATTTTGGGTGCCTAAATCACATATACAAAAAATAGAGTGTCCTGAGCATCAAGGTTCAGTGGATGATGGTGTATTCTCTCTCGGTTGTTCCATTTCCTTGGGGTTATGTTGCCAGTGTCTTCCAGCCCATAGTGTCTCTCGCATTTCTTTTCAGTTCTGTGAAATTAGCTTCTAGCATTTTTTTTTTTCTCATATAGGGTATGTGAGTTTTTCCAAATCTTAAAAGATGGGAAAGACTTTATTTTACACATATCGTTTTAATTGATATCTTGAATACATATTGGTTTTAAGGATTAAATATAATTTTTCTTACAACTTTATTGGAGATGAATATGATACTTTCGTTTTTGAAGAAGGCTTTCTTTCACAGTGCCTACAAAAGGGCCTGGCATGTGATGCGTGCTGTAGACATTGTCCCTAAGCCTTAGAGTCTCCTCCTGCCCATGTTGGTTTTTTTGTGTATGTGTAAGTTTTTAGGTTTTTTTCTTTCTTTAATTCTTGAATTTTGAATTTTTCAAAATTTATTTTATATTTTTATTTATGAGAGAGAGAGAGAGAATGGACATGTCAGGACCTCTAGCCACTGCGGACAAACTCCCGATGTGTGCATCGCCATGTGTATCTGGTTTACATGGCATCTGGAGAAGTGAACTGGGGTCCTTAGCCTTCCCAGGCAAGTGCCTTAATCACTAAGCCATCTCTCCAGCCCGGATTTTGAAATTTTATTAGGCTGCATTGTGAATTTTACTTGGATTTTTAGGTGAGAGATTTTCTTCTGAAATTTCTCAAAAAATTTCATTGTACGTCTGCATACATACAACACCCGCACACGCACACCCACACATTGCCTACATCCACGGTCTCTGCTGACGTCCAAAACTCTCATTAAGTAGATGCCACGTGTCTTCACTCTGTCATCCATGTTCTCTCACTTTTCCATCCACATTTTTAACTGCTTGGTCTGTTTGCTTTGAATTGGTTTACAGAGAGGAAGCTCTGTTTATTTTCTGAGATCACTAATGAGATTCTAAAGTGCTGATACGTGTTCCCTGAAATCTCTGTCCCAGCTGTTTGAGTCAGTCATTGTGTTGGACCTCCCTCTCTCTCTCCCTCTCTCTCTCTCTCTCTCTCTCTCTCTCTCTCTCTCTCTCTCTCTCACTTTCTCTTTCTCGTTCTCTATTTACTCAAATGTCTGATGAGTCGTGGCAACGGTGAGTCTTGTAATTGGTGAATAAAGGTTGCATTAATTAGCTCAACTTCCAGATGTGGTTTCCACTAGCTGTATAGGTATGTCCACAGGACTTTCTTGGAAAGGAAAGTGCATGTGTACGTGCACACGTGTGTGTGTGTGTGTGTGTGTGTGTGTGTGTGTGTGTGTTGCATAAAAGGCATAGCAGGCAGTATTTCTGCCACACTGGCTGAAGTTAGAGCACTCTTGCTCCAGGAAAGGGTGAGATCTGACGGGTAGCCTCCTCTTCGTCCTCCCCTTCTCCTTGTCCTCTTCTACTTCCTTTTTCTTGTTTTTCCTCCTCTTGTCTCTCAGCTCTCAAGGCGCAGCGCAGGACTGCAAAACGTTCTGGTTCTCGCAGCCCCTCTCGGAGCCCCCGCTGCCTCTGATCCCGACACCGGCCACTCCACTCTCGCTGGGGCCTTGCGGTTGAGCTTCACCCCAGCAGACACAAGTTCTGCCCTTTGGGTTCTGTGTACCTGCAAGAAGAGTGAGCCTTTCCCCAGCTCAGTTGACCTAAAAGGACTTCTTTGTTCTTCATTTATGATTTTTTTTTTAATTTGACTTATTATTTATTTTATTTATATGACGATTTCACATACTGGCACGTGTGTACCTTATATCACCCTCCCTTGCTCCCCACCTAGTCCTGTTGAACCCCTTCTTCTTGGCCACCCCCCCCCCACACTTGCCAGTGGCTACACAACTGCCTTCTTCAATGAACTCATCCTTTGCCTCACAGCCTGGTAAATTTGTCCAGCTTTGCTGAGACAACAGCTGTTACCCCCGGTGCCTTTGGAGGTCATCTGCCCCTGTTCTATTTCCTCCGGCCTTTCAGGATTTCTGCAGATTTCCTTTACCCTGAGTGGTGTCTGTCTTACGTTCTGACTCCACCTTTTTTTTTTTTTTTTGTTTATTCACATATTTTAATTCTTATTGGTTTATAGACATTCTTTACATATAGTCTGGATAGTACATCTATTCTTTTTTTAAAAAGTATTTTATTTACTTATTTTGAGAGAGAGAGACAGAGAATGGGTGCACCAGGGCCTCTAGCCACTGAAGATGAACTCCAGATGCATATGCCACCTGTGAATCTGGCATATGTGGGTACTAGGGAATTGAACCTGTGTCCTTAGGCTTTGTAGGCAAGTCCTTAACCACTAAGCCATCTCTCAGTCCCATTACATCTATTCTTTTTTTTTTTTTAAAATGTATTTATTTTATTTTTATTTTTATTTTATTTTTTAATTTAATTTATTAGTTTTCTTTTCAGTGAATACAGGCAGTTTGGTACCATTATTTAGGCTCATCTGTGATCTACCCCCTCCCATTAGACCCTCCTTGTTAATGAAAATGGGTCGTGCATTGTGGAGTTAGCCCCCAGTTATTAGTATGATAAATGTCTCTGAAAATCATGACCCAACATGTAACTCTGACATTCTTTCCGCCCCCTCTTCCGCAAGATTTCCCTGAGCCATGTTGGGTTCATTTTTGGTCTGCTTCAGTGCTGAGGTGTTGGGGGCCTCTGAGGCTCTGGCTCTCTGATTTGGTAGGAGTTGATTTTTCTCTGCATTGATCTCCTTCCCCTTTGTGCTGGTATCCAGTTCACAGGAAAACATCACCCTTGCTTATTTCGCCAGTTGTCCTTAGTTTCAGTTGGGCCCCTTCTGCTGACTCCACCTTTTAACCACTATCTTTCAGTTCTTTCCACTGCGAACGCGCTTGGAAAAGAGGCAATGGGGCATACTAGTTAAGCCTTCCTTTCTCCAGGATTATGCGAATGGGAAAATCACCACGGGGAGCCGTCCTCAGCTTCTGCGGGTCACTTGACTACGCTGATGGGAAATGGAGCCCCCTGGACTCCCAGGCATCAGGAGAGGCATAACTTGATGACATATCTGAATGGTGGGCGAAAGTGTGAGAAGAGGGAAGCTTCATTTTTAGTAGCCTGCAAGCATAACTATCTACAGTGATTATCACGGTCCCTTGCGTCAGCGACAGCTACCTCTCCTTGCTAGACAGTAGACCCACCATTTTGTCCCCCAGCTTGACTTTTGCTGTACAGGGAATATGTCAAACTTTGAGGGTTTCATCTCTAAAGTGGTCATGGCTCCTGAAGATGGGGGGAAGGTGTCCTTCATGGGGCCTTTGGTGCATGCCGCCTTTCCTCGTGACTCCCAGCCACTCATGCTCTCCTGAAGGACTCTGGATGATGGAGGACCGGAGCGCTCTCAAGATTCAAGGAAATTTCCACAAAGCAAACACTATTTTCAGTATTTCTGTAAACCTTTTGATTGCCAACTTGTGCTTGGAGCGATCCCTGAAAAAAAAAAATCCAATTTGGTATATTTTATGGATTTTATTATAGTGCTATTTATTCTCCACCCCAGATAGCTAACGCCACTTTTAAATAATGCAGGTCTTGCAGCTTCCAAGTGGCAATGCAGACTGGGTCTGTGTGCTCTGCGTTCAGAGAGACAGGCGCTTACCTGGGAGGAAGGCAGCTTCCAGCCCCCCTCTGTCCTGTGGGAGCAGGCCTGTGTGGGAGCTGGAAGGAGCTAGCTTGGGAATCAGGAGACCTGGAGCTTCTGACTAAGCTCTGAGGGTGTAATTGGCATGTGTTCCCCCGCAAGTCCTGAACCACCTCTGGACCTCTGTCTCCTCCTTCATCACATGCTGAGGGTTTTATACCACCTCAGGCAATTTCATGCTAGATGATCTCCAAGGTTTATTTGGAACATTCTGAGTCTCTTTCATTGGGACTGCCTTTAACAACACAACAGGCATTTCTGGGAGCAAAAGAAATATGTGAAAATAGAATGTAGTATAAGACTCTTTGGGAAACAATATTTGCCGCTCTTAGGTTTACTTAGCCTGAAAAAGAAGGGAATTATTTTTAAATAACAAATGGTGTAAATGAGGTATTGTCATTACTCATAATAGCATTTAAACCAAAGACCCTACTTGTGGTTAACTGTTGAGGGGATCTAGAAGAATCAGTCCAGTAGAAAATATCTCCTGTATTCTGTTTTTCTAGAGTGGGATGAGTTTCACCTTTCGGTTGAAAAGGGACATGAATAAAGTGGAATACCAAGAATCAGGAAGATGAAGGAGAGAGAGAGAGAGAGAGAGAGAGAGAGAGAGAGAGAGAGAGAGAGAGACAGAACACAGCAATGAGAATAGCTCTTGAAAACTCTCATGTTTGATGAAAAACAAGGAACAGAATTACCTAATTCTGCTCGCATGAACTAAAAATACATATGCCCAAGCAATAATACATATTACATATGGCCACATACAAACACTTTAAGGCAATTTAATAATAAAAAAAGGAAAAGCTAGAGGATATGGGATGTTTAGTTTGATGAATTAAAGGTTGAATAGGATGTGATATACATTATAGCTGTTTTGTAGAGGAGACAAAATTTATTCTGGGATGTCCTTGAAGGCTGTCCTCCTCTAGCTTAATACCAAACATCTTTTCTGTAACACATCATTCTACAAAGTGGACCGGCTGGACCTACCTAGGAGAGAGAAAGCGGGGAATTTGGCTTATGTATAAGTGACCTTTGTTTTGGTCCTATTTAGTTACAAAATGGCCATCTTCCATTTTAGGGCTAATACTGCACATTTGGAACACGAAAAGAGCAGCCTACAATTAACGTGAGTAGATAGGAAAGGCGAGGCTGAGAAGAAGGGCTGAGCTGCTCCAGGGCAAGGGGACAAGCTAGCTGGTAAACCACCAGTATTCTCCAAGGTGGCACTAGCCTAGTGGCCTTGCCTCTGTCTTACACTGAGGTAGAACTAACAGAGCGGCTGCCTTCAAATGTCCACGTGAACACAAGTAACCCGGGGAACTCGTTCTTAATGGCATGGTCCCTGGTGACGGGGGATCTGGGCTCAGAGTCATATGCACGTGGCGGCTTGAGATAAGGTTTGGGAAGATTTGTAGGAGGCCAGATGCTGCCGGAAGATCAGGCTGTGAGGAGTTTAAATTCTTAACCTCTGGGGAACCTTCTGACTCAGGGGTTCCTGAGCATTCTCTGCAAACAGCTGACAAGACTCCAGACTCCCCCCCTTTCTTCCCTAGGTCTCTGTGGGTCTTAGATTTTTGTGATTTCCACCATCTCCTTGACTGCCCGTGGTGGTGCCTCTCTCTTAACAGGGACACCTGGCAAGAGTTGCAGGGAAAATGCCTCGTGAAAGGTATTATTCCCGAAGAGCAAATGTTGACGGAGAAACGGACATAAATATTTAGTACTGATTTCTTGCTTTGGGGTTGCTAATGATTGATACAGTTTAGACTTTTATTAACACAATGTGCACCGGTGGATCCTGAGTATAAATTATATATGTTTCCACATATGGAGCTCTTGATTCAGTTGGCTTGAGGAATAAAATTAGTTTTCTGAGTCCCAAACTTTCTTTTTTTTTAAAGAATTTTTATTGTATGTTGACTTGAGGGAGAGAGAGAGAAAGAGGGAGAAGAGAGAGAGGAAAAGAAAAAGAAGAAAAGAGAGAGAGAGATCATGCCAGGGCCTCTAGCCACTGCAAACAAACTACAGACGCATGCACC
The DNA here is from genome assembly GCF_020740685.1 of Jaculus jaculus. NCBI lineage: Eukaryota > Metazoa > Chordata > Mammalia > Rodentia > Dipodidae > Jaculus > Jaculus jaculus. The sequence goes on from NC_059105.1 coordinate 163,181,331, forward strand.
ACCTAGTGCATCTGGCTTACGTGGGTCCTGGGGAATCAAACGTGGGGGCTTTGGCTTTGCAAAAGCACCTTAACGGCTAAGCCATCTCTCCAGCCCAAGCCCCACGCTTTCTGTTTGCTTACTAGCCACCACTCCTAACCTCTGTGCCCTGGAGGGAAGCTACGAGAACAGGCGCATTTGCAAGGATCAAGCAGAGTTCTCAAACCTGGGTGAGACTCGTCACTCCCTGGTTGTGTTTTGAAACTTCAGATTCTAAGTTGCTCAACGTTCTGATGCCTGACTGTGCACTCTAGCGATGTGGCTTTATGCTGAGCTGGGCCCTGAGCACTGGGGCTCCTCACAGGCTCTCCCATCCCTGAACATCTAGGTTTGGGAACTACTGTTCCTAAATATGTAGCCCAAATCAGGAGATTTTTGGCTTTCTGTGACTGGGGATTGGGGCTCAGGAATCTGTGGTCAATAACACCCTCTCCATTTATTTCTTCCACTCATTTGTACCGGGAAGCAATTGTTGTCAAGTAAAACACCTCAGGGTTGGGACCAGGCAGAGTTTGTTGTAATTCCTATTCTATGTCTCATTAGCTGGCAGCTTACTACGTTGAGCAAGTCCACCAAACTCTTTGGGCTGTTTCTACCTGTGTAAATTGGATATAATTAGGGATTTGACTTCCCAGTTCACTGTGGAGTAGAATGGTTTCTCACCTGTGCTCCGGGGGACTGCCAGGGTTTGGGTCCCCTTCCCCCTGTTGGGACCCGAGATCACGGTGCTGGCTATCAAACCCTGAGCATCTCAACCTTGAATGTGCTCATGAGTCACTCCAGGCCCGAGGCAAAATGCACATTCGGATTTACTGGGTCTGCAGTAGGTCCTGGCATTCAGCATTTCCACCAAGTTCCCACTGCACACCGATGGTGTCAGCAGGTGGGCACCACTGGGCCCAAGATATAACGAAAATGTGGGACCTTTCTTCTAGTAGCAGGAAGGAAAGCTAATGAAGGGCACTATGGTAAACATTGTTTCGTCTATAGTCACACACTCAGCTCCTCACGGTGTGTGTGTGTGTGTGTGTGTGTGTGTGTGTTTAATATAATGCTGTGCTAAATAGAGAAAAACAAGTTTTAAGTTATAAACGTTATCATTTATGTGGCACCATTTACGTTTATATGCAAATGATGCGGGAAAACAGTTACGTGGGATTAGAATTCCCATGCCAGTGGCTCTCAAGCCAAGTTCTTGTCCACGTTAGCAAAACACTGAAAACGCAGACTCAGGGAAGAGGAAACTACGAGATTTACTTTAGGGAGAATTGAGGACAGTCATTCAGTGATGTGGCCATGTCAAAAGAAGCCCATCTCCTGAAGGGGCTTACATATGTATCTCAGGCCTACTTCCATGAACCAGACATCTGATTAGAATGACAAGCATCAGGAGGGGACTGTGTAAGGAGGAGCCTGATTGGTTGGTGGACCCTGGAGGAACACTGATTCAGGAAGGACCCACCTACAGGGACTGAGCCTCAGAAACAGACAGCTGTTGCTGTTGCTGAGGAGCGATTAAGAAGTTGCCTGAAGACTAAATCAGATGCGGGTTCTAGTCCAGCCAGGGCAGGCAAGGTGGCATCCATGTTTCTGTGGACCAGTCCCTAACTACGACCTATTAGGAAAAAGCAACCTTGCTCCTAGTCCATAGCACATGTATAAGTGCATTTAGTTCATATGTAGAAGCAACAAAATTATGTAATTTTTATCCCAAGGTGTGTGCATACATTTTATCCTTACCCACATGGTGATATTGATACCCAGACCTAACTCATCTGCTTTTACTTCATTTCTTTTTTATTCATTTTAGAGATAGGGAGAGAGAAAGAGGGGAGGGGACAAAGAGAATTGGCACACCAGGGCCTCAGCCATTGCAATGGAACTCCAGATGCTTGCGCCACCTAGTGGGCATGTGCGGCCTTGCGCTTGCCTCACCTTTTTGCGTCTGGCTAACATGGGGTCTGGAGAGTCTAACATGGGTCCTTAGGCTTCACAGGGAAGCGCCTTAACCACTAAGCCATCTGCCCAGCCCTTACTTCATTTCTTGATACATACACCATCTAGTATTCTCTGTCTGGGTTCAGTAGCCCAAAGGGATAAGGGAGGGTTAGAAGAATGAACTGTAGGTTGCCTTAAGTTTCCTGGTCTCTGAGTCATCTTCAACCCTAGTGGCTGGTAACATAGGGATGCAAGGGTTCCCTGGTAGCCAGCATTCCCTAGATTGCAGTGTCTTCTATGTCTAGGGCCTGCTGGCTGGCACCTGCTTACCATGTATTTGCTTTGAGTCTCCCTGAATGTCACCCTGCCAGCACAACTCTGTGCTCATGGGCCTCACAGGTGCTGGATGCAAATGCGTTACAACTATGCATGCTGACCAGCGCTCCTCTCTTTCTGGGCATGCTCCATGGCCCTTTGGACTTAATTATCAAGCCACAAGTTGAGAGATAACACTATTAAGAATTTTATGGCAGAGTAATAAATCAAACATGGCCATCCTGGGCAAAAGCTCCCCAGGGACAGTCATGTTGTACATCTGTGATGCCAACCATGGGCATGCTTTGGGTGGCAAGGATTTAGTCACTAGGATTGCTATGGAGTGAAGGTAGGAAGACAGTACCTGCCTTACAGGCAGCTTCCGGTCTACGACAGGTCTCAGTACACGTTTATTCCCTTCAGTGTTTTCTCACTGAAGAAAACTAACGGCCCAGTAGTTTGATTAACCACAGGGGCTACTGAAAAGGATCACTGATCTGGATGAAAGAAAGGATGGATGACCCAAGTCTGCCCTGGGCTTGATCTCCAACCCTGGGCAAAACACTGCCCAAGACTCCCTGGTAAGAGTCGCAAAGACCTGGGCAGGGAGATGGGAGCTGTTTCTCACTCCCTGAGTTGGGAGGACTTCAGACTTTGCCAATGCGTGTCCCTTGTACTCCTGCTGCTTTTGTTCTCTGAGCTAATTCCTGTTTGAAGAGCTGATATTTAATTCAATAGCCCCCCATGGAGCCTTGTGCCTGTGATAGAAGTTTCTAAAAATCTCTCAGTCAACAAAGTGATAACAGCTGGTCTTTGAAAGTCTGAGAGCTGTAGAGTGGGGAAGTTCTGGGGAGGGAGAACTAAGGGAGCCCGGGACTGGAGCTGGGGAATGCACTATTTGTTAGGGATAATGAGGCAAAAATGTGACACAGGTTTTTATTACAAATAATAGACAGAAGTCTTCAAACAACAGCAGAGAGTCATTAAAAAAAAAAGAAACAGAGTTAAATAATTGTCTAATTAGCAGGCACCAAGAAAGCAAAATTTATTTCATTAGAACTTCTTAAGGGAGAGTCAATAAATTCACAGCTGGGTGTTCACTTTCTCAGGAATGCAGAGAATGTGGATTTTGCTGGTGCCAAAGTTGTTCTTTGATCCCTTTGCCAGGCTTCCTTTCTGATTCACTCAAGGTGAGCTTTGCCTCCGAGAACTGCCAGGCCCAGTGGCTTTCCTCAACCATGTCATTAAGCTCTGGCCCAAATAGTGTGCCTTCCAGAAGTCAGGAGCCAAGGGGACTGCTACTGTGAACAATACTATAGCGAACATGCACACGGGGGCTCACAGCTTATGAGGCATATTGACACGCACCATTCCAGCAACCAACTTGAAGCCATTCAAGAGGGGGAGGCTGAGCTGTGTGAGCGAACCAGCATTTGGGAGAATAGGTAGCAGACACCTGCTGAGAACTGAGGCTCAGAACTCAGTTACACACCTGACTCTCTACTGTGGCATGACGGGCTCCCAGGAAACTCTTGCCCACGGGATGCGGTGTTGCAAATGATTGTTATTTGGTTAGGGGACTTCCTGAAAAATTCATTTACGTCAATCAGAAACAAACAAACAAACAACAACAACAAAACCCCCCAATGATTCAACCATCCTTTGTTAGAGAAAATAACCCTCTCCCAGGGCAGTCAGAACTTAGCCCAAATTGAGTCAGTTTAATACTTGACTTAAACCAGACCCCCCCCCACCTCTCAATCTCAGAAATATCTTTTCTAGAAAATGAGACTACCAAACTGTGTGATCTCAGGGCTAGGGGTAGGGACACAGGGGGGTAGGAATGCTCCCAACTTCCCTGTACCTCATTTTCCTCATCTATAAAATGAGCACCCACCACAGAATGTTCCTAAAAAGCCTCAGTGGGCTCACGTGAGCGAAGCCCTTACGTACCTGGCATAGGAGGATCTCAGCAAATACCATGAGAGGTTGGTCCCCCCCCCTCCCGGTGACATCTGCAGGCTGCTCTTCAACAGGGTAACTGTTTTCAGCTTCTAGGATGAGGACAGAGGACAATTTATAGAAAATTAATACAGTCATGAAATCCAGGTGGATGATCAATAAGTCATTGATTAGGGCACAGACATGTTCTGGTGTTATGCTCTGCCGTTGGCGAGTTATAAGTTATAATGGACCTCTGTCCTCTGGGCATGTCATGGTCATTGTCATCTTGAAACCAGAGTGATTGTGAGGAGCTACATGCAACCATCACTCGATTCTGCCTACCATTTCCTGGGAGAAGGAGCAGGGAAGGCCATCGTATCCTCACTGGAGATTCCCTTCCCCTGGTTCTGCTCTGAAGTCGCATCTAATCCTGCCCCAGTGCACTTGGTCTCGGGGAGGGTCAGAGTAGATGGCAGGTAGAAGGTTCACTGGTGGCCAGACCAGGGTGTGGCCACGGGGGGCAGGGGGGGACCTCACTGCTCTACCACTTTGGGGTGGGGCTTTTCAGTGACCTAGTTGCCCAAGAGTCATCTGTTTCTGTAAGTAACTCCTCAGCTATGCTCCTGTAAGTAACCTTCATCATCCTGCAAGAACCCACCCCCTCAAAAATAATGTTAATGGTTCACTAAAATAGACTTGGATGAAATTGTTTCTTTGGTTTGATGGCATCCTAGCCAGGTGAATAGGCATTTCTGTGTCACCAACTTGGAAAAGTCACACAGCATAGGTAGTGTCAGTTAAACATGGAACATGTTTAGTAGAGCCCGTTACTGCTCTATAGTGGGATGAAGGTTGAAAAACAAGCCAACAAAGGACTGGCCATCACTGCCGATTGGGCAATACTGTCCTAAAAGCCTGTTCGTTTATATAGAGTTGCTTTTGGCCTTTTAGCAGCTGCCGTCACGCCATGACAAGGCTGCGGAACCTTGCCCGGGGACCAGGGTCTCCCAGCCCAGCTGCTCGAGAGTGATTAAAGTTTACAATTCATTCGACATTGCCCCGTGTACCAAAGATGTGGGGCTGCATTAAAACTTGTCTAGATGTGAACATGTATGGATCAGTTATTTCTTTAAAACATGAAAATGCAACTGCGAGGAAGTTTTGAAGAAAGTGCACTTCAGACCTTGACGACTCTGCTCCCCGTGGTCCTTGGTGTTAATGAGACTGTGACCCCGGGCTGCGGCAGCGCTGGCTTCATTTCCGGAGAGGCCTTTCTACAGCGTCCTCCCACAGGTTCACTGGCAATTTTGGCGGTAACAAAATAAATATTTCCTTCTAGAAGGATTTCTTCTACTGCTAAGTCTTTATCGAATTAACACAAGATGCGTTTTCTTATAAGATTTTTATTTTTAAAGGCTAGTCGCTTGACTTTTGGCCTGTATATTCACTCTATTATGGTTAAAATTCAAGTCAAGAACAGCATAACATGACCATGTCTCTTTAATTAAAGCCAAGGTTTATTTCATTTTGACTAAGCATTGATGTTTTTCCCTCCAGTGATTCTCTAACGTTCTTTAAGATTCTGACTACAGTTAACAAAATTGTTTCCTATTATATTCTTTGAATGCATTTTGTTTTACAGTAGAAACTTTGTATGGACACATCATGTGTCAGCACCATTTTCCTCCTCTCTGCCCCTACACCACTGAGGGCCCCCTCAGAGGGAATGCTGGTATTCAGCATGGGATTACGGGTTATGAGTTGTAACAGCAGCAGTGAGTCCATGGGAGGAGGTACACTGCCTCTAGAAATTCTCCCCCACCCTGTGGCCTTTACAATCTTTCCTCCCGCCCCCCCCCCTTCTGCAAACTTCCCTGAGCCTTGTGAGTCTGTTTTAAGTCTACCTTAGTGTTGAGCTCTCAGCAACTTCTGGATTCTGCTTTGCTATGTTTATTTATTTATTTATATGAAAGAGAGAAAGAGAGAGAGAGAGATAAATAGGCTGGGTCTTCAGCTGCTGCGAACTAACTCCAGACGCGTGCACCGTCTTGTCCATTTGGCTTACGTGGGTCCTGGGGAATCGAACCTGGGTCCTTTGGCTTTGCGGGTAAATGCCTTAACCACGTAGCTACTTCTCTGGCCCTTTGTTACGTTTGGAGTGTCCTCGATGTCTATCGCCATCACCCTGGGGCAGGCTGTGAGGCTCACAGAGCGGCATTCTTGCTCATCTCGCCAGCTCCTCTCTGATTTCACCCGGGCTCCAGCTGATGTGTGAGGGGTGACTCATCTCATGATGTGCAGTCAGTTATCTTGTCTGGTTGATATTTTATATATTGTGTACTTTATATTTTGGTTGCCCTTGTTTTCCACTGTTCTTTGGTCAAAAAAGAACAGACTCTCCAGTGGAGAGTGAGATCAGCATAGGTTGAAGGTTGCTAATTTAGAGAGACTTTGATGGGTGTAGCCTCCCTTTCTGCCAAAGACTAGTGGGATCTTCTCATTGGAATCCATCATCCTGGTCTCCACAGAATTCAGACTCAGTTCCCAGTTCCAGCTATGGTTTCCTGTCCACTGGGCAATCAGAAAGCCCTTGGTTTCTCACCGAGGCTGGGTGCCGTCATTGCACAGGTGTGGACGTCTTGCCAGGCTGGCTGCTGTCATATAACTGTGTCCCCTGCTTGCTCACAACATTGTAGGCCATTTTCCCCCAGCAGCTCATGTAGTATTTTCCAGCACTATATGGGTTAACACTCTGGGCACTGGCTTTCTTCCAGACTCCAGCTGCATCTCTCTATCAGTATCTCTCTATGTTCTGCATCACAACACGTGGTATCTTCAGCAATAGGGCTTTACCTTTACCTCAGGTGGATAGTCAAGGGCTTTTATAGAAGCCTTATAGGGTCTTGTTTTAGGGACCTTGCAGGTCTCTCTGTCCAACAGTTCAGTGTGGGTTGTAACTGGTTACTGGTACTAGGAGCTACAATTGGCAGAGCCAATTGTTTTAGGATTAGGCTTCATCCCACCCTCTCCAGGGCCATTCCTGCCAGGCAAATCCCCCATACTTCTGTTGAGGGTTATATCTTTTACTCTGCTATCCAGGAGGAAGGTTTCTATGGTACTAATTCATTTTGGCTTTAGTTTTGTGTATATCTCCCCGTACCCTCCAGTTCCCCTCCCTCACCCACCCATTTTAGTAGACTCAAACTCTTTTAAAAAATTGTTTTAGAGGGCTGGGGAAATGGCTTAGCATTTAAGGCATGCAAAGCCTAAGGATCCTGGTTCAATTCCCCAGGACCCACGTAAGCCAGATGCACAAGGGGTGTGTCTAGCTTTACATGGATATTGGGGAATTGAACCTAGGCCATCAGGATTTGCAAGCAAGTGCCTTTACCTGCTAAGCCTTTTTCATGTTTGATTCTAAATCATTTTACAATATATTGAGGGAATATTTTCCGAGCAAAACTTTAAGTGAATTCCTGTTTTCTATCCTTTCTAGCACATTGCTCATTGTAGGGCCAATAAAAATACTTATTTAAGTACAGTTTCCTTGGTCTTCACAGAACCAGAATTTAGGCGGCTTGTAGGAAATGCACATGTGTGTGTGTGCGCAGATGTGCATGTTCCATGCCAGTGGAGAGTGTGGGTGTCCTTCTCAAACTGCTCACCCACATATTTCCTGGAGCTGAACTTTCTCTCTAAACATAGGGCTGCTGCCCATCATGGAGCCCTAGAAATTCTCTGGCCTCCACTCCCTGGAGACTGGGGTTATAGAAGTCCGTGGCCATGCCTGGCTTTTCTTTTCTGAGTTTGTCTTTTTTAAATTATTGAGAACTTTAAAGCGTGAACATACTGCCATCTGGTCACAGTCTCCGTGGGTTATGTTCTCTTGTGTCCCGGCTCCACTGCCTCCGTTCCACTGAAGGTGATCCTAGGAATCACTACAGGGAAAGCGGCAGGTTAAAAATAGCTTGTCTTCTCTTTATTATTTATTTATTTATTTATTTGACAGAGAGAAAGAGAGAGAGAGAGAGAGAGAGAGAGAGAGAGAGAGAGAATGGGCACATCAGGGCCTCCAGCCACTGCAAACGAACTCCAGAGGCGTGCACCCCCCCATGCATCTGGCTAACATGGGCCCTGGGGAATTGAACCTGGATCCCTCCTGCCCTTGTCTTTTCTTTTTGAGGTAGGGTCTTGCTTTAGTCCAGGCTGACCTGGAGTTCACTATGTAGTCTCAGGCTGGCCAAGAACTCATGGGGATCCTTCTACCCCTGCCTCCCAAGTGCTGGGATTAAAGGTGTTATGCCACCATGCCCAGCCATTGTCTTTTTTTTTTTAAATTATGTACTTTGATCTATGAACATACTCTAGTTTGACCTTATTCCCATCTGATTATTCTCATTTGTCCCTTTTCCCCACCTCCACTGGATTCAGGACCCTCCTTTTTCTAGGCAGTCCTTCCTCTCTTTTGTTGTCTCATTCCTTTAGTCTCCCTCTGCCCACCCATGACAAAATGTTAATAGGCACAGAACAGTGAAGATCTTGTAGGGGGTATTGGCCAACATCATGATGTCATGAATGCGCTAGATACTCCTTTCCACCCTTTGGCTGTTATAGCCTTTGAAAATATTTATTTATTTATTTGAGAGGAGAAGAGAGAGGGAGAGAGAGAGAGAGAGAAAGAGAGGGAGAGAATGGACACTTCAGGGCCTCTTACCACTGCAAATGAGCTCCCAATGCAAGCTCCACTTGGTTCTCTTGGCTTTACATGGGTACTGTGGCATTGAGCCTGGGCTGGCAAGCTTTGCAACCCAGTGCCTTTAACCCCTGAGCCATCTCCCCAGTCCTCTTACGTTCTTTCTGCTCCTTGTTCTGCAACATCCTCTGAGCTTTGGAGGGCATGGTAGATATCTTACTTAGTGTTGAGCTCTCCACAGCCCGTCTTCAGCTTTGGTGAGTTTTGAGTCTCCGCAGCGTCTACCACCGTGTCCGTAGAGAAAGGTCTCTGGTTAGCGGTGAGAGCGGCGCTCACGTCCACGGTGACACTTCCTCTCCAGTAGTCTCTGAGCCCTGGAAAGCTGGAGATGACTCCCCAGTGCTCTTCACTGGGATTTCTATTCTCCTTGACCCCTTGACGAGTCTTGTGTCTTCTTACTAGTCACTGAAGCTTCTTGTACCAAAAGGGAGAATATCGTTGTCAACAAGCATAAACACGTATAATTATCAGGCTCTGGATTTTTACTTCGGTTCTTGGGAGGTGAACTTCGCAGTGTCTAGCCCAGGAAACCCTTATGCTTAAGCCACAAGCACTATTTACCACAGAGCCATTTCCCAGCCCCAGAAATTCTTCAGCTCAGTATTCCGCTGTCTTCTGCCTCCTCGGCATGTCTGTAGTTGTAGGTGTCCGATTGGTCATCTTTTTAACTTCCATTGCTTCTGCCCAGTTGTAAGCCTTACTGTCTATAGACTACAGTCTTGCAAAAGTATTATATGGTTGGCTATTGGGTTGATGATGCCCACAATCTCTGCTTCTTACTAGTCCACAACTTACATAATACCTCCTATTTGTATGTGGGCAGGCCTTGTGACTTCTCGTGACTTGGTTCTAGCCAACAAAACACTGCAACGATTATAGAATACATGCAATTACATGTGTGTGACGGTATCACATAGAAGACTCTGTCACTCTCCTTGGCTGACTTTGGGAGGCAAGTAGCTAAGTTGGGAAGACGTATGTGTGAAAGATCCGTAGGTTGTCTCAGCACCCGGAAAGACGTCAGGGATCAACCTTCCAGGATTCAAAGCTTTCATTTCTGTTTAACTCAGGGAACTGAATTCTTGCCAACAACCCAAGTCAGCTTGCACACAGATTTTTCCCTGGTTGACACCTTGATTGCTAGATAGCGAGGCACCATGCAAAGAACATATCTAAGTCTGGATTCTGTACCGACCCACAGACACTGAGCCTGATGAAGCACAGTCCAAGATAATAATAACCTGTTGTTCCCTCGTTCCACATTCTGGGTGTTCATTGCTGGTGGCTTTCTACTTAATGGGGTGGGGGGTGGGGGGACACAGGATGATCATTAGCCCAAACTTTTGAGAATCATGATGAATTTCCTGATTTTTCTCATGTTAGGTTCATCATATTACTTTATATAAATATAAACAAACAAATGAGTATATATATATATATATATATATATATATATATATATATATATATAGAGAGAGAGAGAGAGAGAGAGAGAGAGAGAGAGAGAGAGAGAGAGAGACAGGGAACTTCTATACTTACAGACAATAAACCATGGTATTTCCCTCCCCTTCCCTCCCTATTTGACACTATTGGAGGTTTTTTTTGTGCTTCCAAATGAAATTTTGTATTTTTTTTTCCTGTTCCTGTGAAGAATGCCATTGGAACTTTAATGGGCATTGCATTAAAATGTGTAGATTGCTTTTGGTAAGATTGACATTTTCACAGTATTGATTCCTTCAATCTAAGATCATGGGATCTCTTTCCATTTCCTTGTGTCTTCTGCAATTTCTCGCTTGAGTGTTTTAAAGTTCTCATTGTAGGGCTCCTTCACTTTCTTAGTTAAGTTTATTCCAAGGCACTTTATTATATATATATTTTTTGAGGCAATTGTGAATGGGAGAGATTCCCTGATTTCATTCTCCACACATTTGTTGTTAGTATACTGATTTCTGTGTAATTGTTTTGTATCCTGCTACATTGCTAAAAGTGTTTATCAGCTCTAACAGTTTCTTGGTAGAGTTTTTGGGATCTTTCATGTATAGAATCATAGTATCTGAAAATAGTGATAATTTGATCTCTTTCTTTCCAATTTGTATCCCTTTTGTGAGTGTCTCTTGCCTTGTTGCTTTACCTAAGACTTCCAATACCATATTAAATAAAAGTGGGGACAGAGGACACCCTTGTTTTATTCCTGAATTTAGTGGAAAAGCTTCAAGTATTTCACCATTTAGTATTATGCTGGCTGTAGGTTTGTCATAAATAGCTTTGGTTATGTTGAGATATGTTCCTTCTATTCCCAGTTTCTGTAATACTTTTACCATGAAAGGATGTTGGATTTTGTCAAATGCCTTTTTGGCATCTATTGAGATGATCATGTGGTTTTTGTCCTTCTGACCATTTATACGATTTATTACATTTATTGATTTGCATATGTTGAACCATTCCTGCATCCCTGGGATAAAGCCAACTTGGTTGGAGTGAGTAATATTTTTGATATATTCTTGTATTCTGTTTGCCAATATTTTGTTCAGAATTTTTGCATCTATGTTCATGAGGGATATTGGTCTATAATTTTGTTGTTGTTCTGTCTTTGTCTGGTTTTGGTATGAGGATGATGCTGGCTTCATAGAAGGAGTTGGTTAGAATTCCTTCCTGTTCCATTTTATGGAAAAGTTTGAGAAGCATTGGTGTTAGTTCTTCCATGAGGGTCTCGTAAAATTTGCCAGTGACCCCATCTGGATCTGGGCATTTTTTAGTTGGGAGACTTTTTATAACTGTTTGGATCTCTGTACTTGTTATAGGTCTATTTAAATGGTTTATCTCATCTTGATTTAATTTGGGTAGGTCATATGAATTAGGGAAATCATCCATTTCTTTCAGATTTTCAAACTTAGAGGTACATATATTCTTAAAGTATGTCCTTATAATTGTCTGAATTTCTTTGGTATCTGTTGTAATGGTGCCTTTTGCATCTCTAATTTTATTAATTTTTGTCTCTTCTCTCTTTCTTCTGGTCAAATTTGCTAATGGTTTATAAATCTTGTTTATCCTCTCAAAGAACCAACTCTTTGTTTCGTTGATTCTTTGGATTGTTTATTTTTTTGGCTTCTATTTCATTAATTTCTTCCCTAATCTTTATGATTTCTTCTCATCTACTGCTTTTTGGTTTGCCTTGTTCTTCTTTTTCCAAGGCCTTAAGGTGGAGCATTAAATTATTTACTTGTGAGTTCTCTAATTTCTTAATGTAGGCACTTAGAGCTATAAATTTCCCTCTTAGGACTGCCTTCATTGTGTCCCAAAGATTTTGGTATGTTGTATTCGCATCATCATTTGATTCTATGAAATTATTGATTTCCTTTTTGGTTTCTTCAATGACCCACTGATCATTAAATAGTGTACTGTTTAGTCTCCATGAATTTCTGTATGCTCTGTAGCTTTTCTTGTTGCTGATTTGCAGTTTAATCCCATTGTGGTCAGATAGAGTACAAGGGAATATTTCAGTTTTCTATAATTGTGGAGATTTACTTTGTGTCCTAATATATGGTCTATTTTAGAGAATGTTTCATGTGCTCCTGAGAAAAGTATATATTCTGCAGCATTTGGATGGAATGTTCTGTAGATATCTGTTAGGTCCATTTGTTCCATGACATCATTTAATTCTGATATCTCTGTCTTTAATTTTTGCTGGGGTGATCTGTCAAGTAATGAGAGTGGGGTATTGAAGTCTCCCACTACAATTGCATTTTGATGTTATCTGTGACCTTCAGTGTAATAGTGTTTGTTTGATGAAACTGGGGTCCATATATGTTTAGGATTGTAATGTCCTCCTTTTGGAGTGTCCCTTTAATTAGTAAAAAGTGACCTTCTTTATCTTTCCTCACTAATGTTGGTTTGAAGTCTATCCTGTCATATATTAGGATAGCAACCCCTGCTTGTCTCCTAGGCCCATTTGCTTGAAATACCATTTTCCATCCTTTTACCCTAAGGTGGTGTCTATCTTTTATTGGGAGATGAGTTTCCTGGAGGTAACAAATGGCTGGATCCTGCCTTTTAATCCAGTCCGAAAGCCTTTGTCTTTTGGATGGTGCACTGAGGCCATTGACATTAAGAGTTATTATTGAAAAGTATGCATTTATTCTTGCTGTTTTTCATATTTTGTAGTGTTTCTTGTTTTCCCTTTACTCATTTGTTCTGTTATTTGAGTGTGGCTTTTCCCCCTACTTCCTCCTGTGTGTGTTTAGCTTTTTCTCTGGCATTAAGAACTTCTTGAAGTATTTTCTGTAGAGCTGGCTTAGTTGTCATAAATTCCTTTAGCCTGTTTTTGTTGTAGAATGTCCTTATTTCTCCATCAACTTGGATAGTTAGCTTTGCAGGCTAAAGTAATTTTGGTTGACAGTTGTTATCTTTCAGAACTTGGAATACATCATTCCAAGCCCTTCTGGCTTTTAAAGTTTGTGTTGAGTAATCTGCAGTTATTCTGACAGGCTTGCCTTTGTAGGTGATTCGCTTCTTCTCTCTAATTGCTTTCAATATATTTTCTTTGGTTTGTGTGTTTTGTAGTTTAATTATAACATGGTGAGGAGAGGTTCTTTCCAGATTTTGTCTGTTTGGTGTTCTAAAAGCTTCTTGTATCCACATTGGCATTTCTTTCCCAATTTGAGGAAAATTTTCTTCTATGATATTGTTGAAAACACCTACTATGCCTATGGATTGAAATTCTTCTCCTTCTGTTATACCCTGAATTCTTATGTTTGATCTTTTCATTTTGTCCCAGATATCTTGAAATTCCCATTCATACCTTGCTATTAACTTGTCTTTCTCTTTGTTTGACTGTATTAGATCTGCCACCTGTTCTTCTACTTTAGATATTCTGTTCTCTCCTTCATCCATTCTACTGGTGAGACTTTCCACAGAGTTTTTTTTTAATTTCATTGACTGTATTCTTCAGAGCCAGGATTTCAGCCTGGTTTTTCTTCATGTCTTCATGTCTTGTAATGACCTCTTGATTTCATTAAGCTGGTTTCCTGTGTTCTCTTCCAGAAGTTTGCTTTCTTCTTTAATTCCTTTGTTTTCTCCTTTGATTCCCTTCATTTCTTTGAGCATAGATACCATCATTTTCTTGAAATCTTTGTCAGGCATTTCATCTAAAAAAGGATCATTGGTAATCATTTATGATGTATTTATAGTTTTTGGTAGGACTGTATTGTCTTGATTCTTTGAGTTTCTTGTATTATATTATAGTGACTTTTGCATCCTGAATTGATTTGATGCTTGGGTTTTCTACTTATCTGCAGTGTTTCCAGGTGGCAATCCACCTCTGTATACCCTCAAGATATGAGTTCAGGGTTCGAGGTGTAGCTCTTGTCTGCCAAACGAACCACAGAAATAATCCTAAGTATTGAGTTTGCTTGCTAAGCAAGTATCCTAGTGGGCTGGGTGGAATAATTTACTGGAAAATTCTAAACTTCAACTGTGTAACATACATAATCAGTAAAAACCAGCACCGAGTATGCAATTGTAGGAATTAAAACAGATAGTCATGTAAAGCCAAGATCCCTCAGGGTGTGTGTCATTCTACACCCTTCATCTTGTCATCTGCGAGGTAGAGATTTCTGTTCTGAATTGGGTTCCAGGTCTTCCTGGATCTGTATCAGACCCTGCACCCAATAATGACAGATGCAAATAAAGGCCCTATATATATATATGAAAGCACCAAAGGCAATAAAATTCAACCCCTAAATACAAGTTATTTGAAAATTGTAAAGCCAACCAAGAATATATACCCCATAACCTGCCCTGACAAGTAAAGAGAGATTAGCTCTTGCAGGACTGTGTACCTATTTTTTCTTTCTTTTTTGGTCTTATTTTTGTCAGTCAGCCTCATTGCCTTTTGGGGTGGCTTCCAATCTCACCAGTGCTGAGTGCCTGCTTGTGCAGCTGCACCTCTGCTCTGCTCTGCCAGCTGAGCTGCCACCGGGGGCTGAATGCTGGAGGTTCACAGTTCTGATGGTGGGGGACGAGAGAGTGCAGACTTCAGGAGTTGTTCGCATTTTCAGTAGCTCTTTAGTTGATCTCAGGTGTCTTTCCTTCAGAGTTCTTAACTTTCCAAGAAGGCTGATGGAGCTGAAAAATCTGTTGCTTGGTCTCTGCTGCTGCTGCCTGGGGCCTGGTGCCTGGCGGGACTGCCCAGGGGATCTCAGACCCTGATCGCCTCAGTGGGACTCTGGCTGTTTTCCTCCTTTCTGGTGGGTCTTGGTCTCTCCGACTTCTCCTCTGTGTCTAGGAAAAAATAACCTATACTCCTTCACTCTTCAGAAGAAGAATTTATTTTGCTTAAATCCCTCCCTAGGCTGGTTTGGCATGGCTCCTAAGCTGCCATCTTACCTGAAAGTCCCTCCATCATACTACTTTTAATAGACCTACTTCCTGCATCCTTTCCTCCGAGTTTGAAGTTTTGATCCTTCACAGTATTTTGAAATATGTTTGCAGAACTGAGTAAATGTCAAATAGCACACAGCAATTCTAAAATGAGGTCACAGAAATCGGAGAATGCTGTTTATTTATTTACTTTTAGTCTTAATCGCTGTGGCACACGTCCAACAACTTTTGCCCAGTGTCAATCTGTGCAGATGGATTCAGGGACTCAGTAGTCAGAACAGAACAGCTAGAAGAGGTAGGAAAATGAGAAGATGACAGCTACAGTTAGGGTGTCATGGGGAACTATGGTAATATGTTTTCCATTCAGTTTTCTTCTTTATTTATCATTTAGAATGGAGATATTAAATAACTCCTTTTCAAAATATATTTTACTTCTTTATGACAGAGAGAGAGAAAGAGCGAGAGAGAGGGAGGGAGAGAGAGAGAGAAAATGGGTGCATCAGGGCTCCAGCCACTGGAAACAGACTCCAGACACATGCGCCACCTTGTGCATCTGGCTTATGTAGGTCCTGGGGAATGGAACCGGGGTCCTTTGGCTTTGCAGGCGAATGATTTAACTGCTAAGCCATTGTCTCCAGCCCTAAATATCTTCTTAATAGCACTTTTGAATTATTTTTGCAGGCGTGATGTTAAACTAAGACTTTTTTGGGGGGGCTTCCAATGCTTTAATTTCTTCATATGAGATAGAGTTGCTTCTGTTTTGTATTTATTTCATACTGTGTTTTTTTTTTCTATGCAGAATTGTCATGAAATTACATGATTACTTTTCAATACTTGTCATCTGGCTAGGTAGTAAACTCTGTGAGAATAAAGCATATGTGTGTGGTTTGTTCATACTGGAGTCAGTGAGTATTGGTATTTTTAAAATGAATAGTTTTTATCCATTATATTTTATTTCCTGGCTATCTTCCCCCCCCCCCCACATAATTGTGGGAAGAAATGAAGAAAACTGGTATGTGTCTGTGTGAATTTTGAATTACCACTCTGGCTTTGAATCGATCATACAGGAGAACTCCAGTTAGCTTTATCTCAAGCTGAGCCACTATGGTTGATAAGCAGTGATTTCATTGAAGTGGAATGAGCTAGCCCAGACAAAGGGTTAAGTTGAAATATTGGGGAGGAAAATCCCTCAGCTTACATGCGGCCAAACTGGGTGATGAGATCGAGAAACGTGCTCACGTTCAAGCCTTTGTTTTCCTCTTCGTGACGCCTCTTTCCTCCTCCATCACTTTGCTCTGACTATCTGGGTCATTATTTAAGCAGACTCTAAACAGAAACCAGGAAAGCCTGGGAGCACAGCAGCGACCCTGTTCTTTGCCGACACGTAAAGAATGTTCTCTATTCTTGTGTTTGCCATTCACCTTTTGTCACTGTGGCAAGAGACTTCCTGGAAACAGCATACCGGAGGAAGGTTTCATGTCACCTCATGGCTTGGGTGGCTTGCATCCAGGGTCTCCTGGCTCCAGCGCTATGGGTCTGTGGTAAAGTGGAGCATGTTGTGACAGGGTAGTGTGCAGAAGTAAAGCGACACACCTCACAGAGACGAGAAAGGAGGGAGGGGTGGGAAGGAAACAGGGACAAACTATGTGCTCCAAATGCGCCCTAGTGAGCTACCTCCTTCCTTCCTTCAGGCTCTTCCTACAAACAGCCCACTCCCTATGAACTTATCCGTGGATCAACCTATCGATGAGCTTATTGTCATCATAACCCAGCCACTTGTCCACAGTGCCACCAGCTGGGACAACCCTTCAACACATGGACCTTTTTTGGGGGGAGGGGAGCCACTTGATATTCAAACTGTATCAGCATAGATGCCAGGTAGGCCATGCCTGTGCTGACCAGGGTCAGTTGGTCCTCTCCTTATGTTGACTCGGGATCCCAGATGTCAAATATTAAAGTCAACCAGGAAAAGGGTGAAGTCAGAGTAAGATACTTTAAAAGAAAATCTGCTCGTAGTTGATTTTATATATTCAACAATTAATCACTTTATTTTATTTTTTTTTAATTTTTTTTTTATTTATTTGAGAGCAACAGACACAGAGAGAAAGACAGATAGAGGGAGAGGGAGAGAGAATGGGTGTGCCAGGGCCTCCAGCCTCTGCAAATGAACTCCAGACGCGTGCGCCCCCTTGTGCATCTGGCTAATGTGGGACCTGGGGAACCGAGCCTTGAACCGGGGTCCTTAGGCTTCACAGGCAAGCGCTTAACCGCTAAGCCATCTCTCCAGCCCCAATTAATCACTTTATATTACAACAGCCAACCAAATATACAGGAAAATGTTCAGAAAAACTGTGACTATTGAATATTACCAAATGCTTTTTTCTTCTCTCTTTATTATCCCGCAGTAATATAATAAGCAGTTGTTTGCCAAGCATAAAATGTAGCATGGGAAATAGAGGTAAGGTGATTTAAAGTACATAGGAGAGGCGTATGACATATTAAAATACTACAACATTTTACATAAGGGGCTCTAGCATCTGAGGGTTTTGGTCCCTGGGTGGGGGAACGGGGGTCCTTGGAACCAATTCTCTACAGACACCAGGTGACAATGGTACGTTCCAGTCAGTGTTCTGAATGCTTGTATTGTTCTCAACTTACTCTGAGAGCCCACAGAGAGAAGCACACGCCAGTGAAGATACCGAGTGGGCTTTGGTGTTAATTGCTAACTTCACTTCCTAGCAAGTAACGAAGCTAAGATTGGCGACTTGTTTTCTCTCCTGCCTGTGCCTCCTCCGGAGAACCGCAGGTCCCTGTGAACTTGAGCAGTAACAGCTAGTGCCCATTCATTTTGCCTTTGCAGAAGCCTCTTGTGCCTTACGATGGCTCGGAGTCCAGTTGCTTGTACACCTGGGACGCGTGGGATGAACAGGCTAATATTTGCATTCGGAAGCATATCGAAGGTAGCGCTTTGCAAGTTTTAATTGTTGAAGTGTTTTTTTCCAGTTCTTTTCTATACTCATGTGTATATGTGTGTGTATACATGTGAGTGTGTGTGTGTGTGGATACATGTGAGTGAGAGTGTGTGTGTAAGCTGGAGAAAAACCTTGGGCATTGCTCCTCTCAGATTCTGTCCACCTCGTCTGAGTCAGAGTCTCTCATTGCTCTAGAACTTTCCAAGCAGTGGCTGGCCGGCAGTTGATCTGCCTGACTTCATTTCTGCAGCACAGAAAGAAAAAGCACATATTGCTATGCTAGTTTTTTTTTTTTTTTCTTTTAACGTGGATTCTGGGTATCAAACTCTGGTCTTCTTCCTTGTGAAGCAAGCACCTTACCCATTGGACCATCTCCATTGCCTTTTGCTTCAGTTTTAGGGCAGAAGACAGAAGCATCCTTTCCAGCTTCTTGGAAGACTATCTTTCTGTTCCTCTGCAGTCCTGTTGTACGGGACGTTTCTCAGCTTTTATCACCAGTGATTTCCTGAAGAACCTTCATGCTGGGATTGGCTGAGGCAGGGCTGCTTCGCAGCTTCTTCCTGCTCTGCATGTTTGCATCAACTTCCTGTCACTCTTGTCAGTCGATTGATCGCCTCCCTCTATCATAGTGCTATATGCGTCCCATGAATAAATTCTACAAGACTTTGCATCTCAAGTCAAAAGCAATCCCGCGTTTCCTTCCCTTCCCTTATGTGTTGAGAAGAAAGCAGTAAGAAAAGAGGAGGGTTAGGGAAGTAATCTTAACAAATTACTGTAATAATATACAAAATACACACCTATGTCTTCATCTGTGTCATGAAGGGATCCGGCAGTTAATTTGTGTCAACCTGGCCAGGCCACTGAAGCTCCCAGACATTAAGAGTGCTCTGAACGTGTTTGTGAGGGTGCTTTGGTACGAGATGAACAGTTGAATTTCCAGATGGAGTAAAGCATTTTGCCCACTCTACTGTGAGTGGGCTTTATTTCATCTACGGAAGCCCTTAACAGAAAAAAATGTCTACAGAGAACTAAAAGGTCTCTCTGCCTGACCATGTGCAAGCTGGTACAGGTGTCGAACTCTGCTTTGTGGCTTAGACTAAAACCCACACCCTTAGCTCTCCTGCCCCTCTGCCCTTTGGACTCAGATTGGCTTCGAAGCACCATCTTCTTTCTAATCTCAGTCTTCATGACACTCCGACTTTTATAATCATGTTCCTTATGCTTATATCTGCATGTATGTTTGAATCAGTATACCTTCTCTATACCCACATGCATATCTGTATATCCTATTGGCTCTATTACTTTGCAGAACTCTTGACTATAGGGTGTCTAGTTTAGAATGATACTGAAACTATTATTTTGATGAATCAATCTAATTCATCAGCTATTTATGAAATGTTTCTTAAATTTGAAATAATTCAATGTGATGCGTACCATGAGGACTATAAAGATAAGAAGTGTCCAGGTTTAAAGCATGTTCTTAAACTTGCTCTTAGATTATCACAAGGTGAGAGATTTTGTTCAAAGCTGTGGGAGAGAAGTGCTGTGTTTGACTTTTGGTGGCAGGGAAGGTGACGTTGGCCATGTTGTTTATGAAAGAGGTAATTGCTCAGGCCCACTTGTCTAATGCCTCTCAGTTTCTCAACAATTTTTATTTTATTTATATTCAAACAACCTTGGACTTCTCTGGTCAGTATTATAGTTAAAACCATGGAGGCACTATTCATAATGAAGTGTTGATGTTTATTCTGCCAAATCACACAGCATCAAGGTAAACAGAGCAAAAACTATCCATGGGAGGTAGACTGAAACACGTTAACAGGAGCACACTGTAATATATTTTTCTTAATCCATTGGCAGACTAACTGGAGAAACGAGTAACTAAAGATACAGATGGCCTAGAGAAGATAATTAAGAACTTGCTCTCACCTTTATCTTTGCATCCATCTATGGTTCCGCATACTCTGTAGAGAAAAAGCACCGTCTTAACAAGTGAAACAGTTCCAAAAGTACATTTATATTACATCTAAAGAACAGTTCCAAACATTTTGCAGAACCATGCACAATAGTCTCAGAATCCAGCACAATGGCATCAAATACCAAATTGGAAAGCAAAGATTTCTGCCACCTACACACCTGAAACCCATTCTTGAGTTAAACATGCAGTCAAGACTGGAACTGAAGAATATCTGGAAAGCATACTAGACTATAAGGGACATAAATAATGCTATAAATCCTAAGTAAAACTGTGATCTTAAATACTTATTGAAACAAAAAAGAACAAAAGATTATATATATACACACACACACACATATATATATACATATATGTATATGTATGTGCATGTGTGTATGTGTGCATGTCCTTTATGAAATTAGAGCAATAACAAAACACTAAAAACTCTAAAATGAAGTAAAAGGTATTAACAGAAATAAATTCAGCAATTAATAAAGCTGTAAGTACAAAAAGCATAAAACTGATAAATTCAAGAACTATAATAAAGCATATTAAATAACTAACCTACTAAACATATATATATATATGTATATATATATATATATATGTATATATATATATATACATATATATGTATGTATGTATAAAATATGGAAAATACCACTTGCAAGAACTGCAAAAAATATTTTATTTATTTATTTATTTATTTATTTATTTATTTATTTATTTATTTATTTATTTATGAGAGAGAGAGAGAGAGAGAGAGAGAGAGAGAGAGAGATTGAGAGAATGAAAATGTGGTGTGTCAGGGCCTCCAGCCACTGCAAATGAACTCCAGATACATGCACCACCATGTGCATCTTATGTGGGTTTTGGAGAATCAAACCTGAGTCCTTAGGCTTTGCAGGCAAGGGCCTTAACCCTTAGCCATTAAGCCATCTTTTCAGCCCCCAAATTTCTCTCTTTCTAAATAGTAACTCTTTTTAAAAATATTTTATTTTTATGTACTTATTTGAGAGAGAGGAAGAGGGGGAGAGAGAGAGAGAGCAAAAAAGAGAGAAAGGGAGGGAGAGAATGGGCACATCAGGGTCTCCAGCTGCTGCAAACGAACTCCAGATTCATGCACCACCATGTGCATCTGGCTTATGTGGGTCCTGGGGAATTGAACCTGGGTCATTTGGCTTTGCAGGCAAGTGCCTTACCATTAAGTCATCCCTCTAGCCTCCAAGAATTCCTTTTTAAGACAATTATTTATTTGTGTGTGTGTGTTTGTATATGCATATGTATGTGTGGATGGGTGCATGTGTGCCACATCACATGTGTGGAGGTCAGAGGAGTTATATTTGTGTTCTACCTTCTTTGGGGCAGGGTCTGGCCCATGAATTTGAGGATGTGCTGGCTTCCCCTCCCATCGTCATTGGTGCTGGGATCATTAGACACATGCACCAGGCCACTTTACTTCAGCTTATGTGGTTGCTGGGGAATTGAACCTGGGCCAGCAGGCTTTGCAAGCAAGCATTTTTAATCACTGAAACATTTCTCCAGCCTCATCAGCATATGTTTAGCTACAAAGCTAGTCCTACATAGTGCCGCTGCAGGCTCTGATTGCAGGATCTGTTTGCTGAGTGTCTGCTACTGTGTTCCTTGTTTTGATCTGTAGCACTTTTTTTTTTTTCCCCTTTCAAATACTTGACTGCATTCTAACTCAAGAATGAAGGCATTGGTTGCTCCTTTACCTCAGGGATTGGACTGTGGGCCTCCATAGCTGGTGCACCAGGAGCCATGTCTGCAGTCTCCTCCGTGTCTTTTAATGTTTCTCTGGTCTTTGGTGCGATGGGGACCTAATGAGAGGGTCCTGGGTGCTGGGGTCTGTGCTGATCAGATCTCTTCTTTCACTTCTTTACTTCTCTTGGTGTCGTCAAGCAATTGGAAGCATCGTTTTGTCTGTAAATTAAGGCTCGTGGATTAACGATTTCGGAAGCCTCACCCTAGAATGATGCTTTGAATGTATTATCTCTCGGTTATGATGTTCTGTTCTTTAGCAGTCACCAATTACTGGTTGCATTCTACTCTTCTCCACCCTAGAAAAGTGTCATGTCATCAGAGAAGGGACACAGCGACCTCATGTTTCTTTGGAGAATTTGCTAAAATTGATACTAAAAAATGTCAGCAATGTTTTTTTTTTTTTAACCTTGATCATTTATATGGAAATATATATTACTTAGTTTCCTGGTGCTCATTCAAAGTGAATTCAATAAAAACTGAGGCAAACACTTTCTCTTTCAAGCCAGGCGATGCAAGATCATGTTCCTTTATTAAATAAATCCTCTGGTTCTGTCTGTTATCATCCAAGTTCTAAGATACCTAATTTCCTCAAAGCAACCATCCATTTCAGATTCCGTATGGACCATAGCTATGTGAAAAATATCAAATAGTTGGGCTGGAGAGATAGCTTAGCAGTTAAGGTGCTTGCCTGAGAAACTTAAGGACCTATGTTCGACTCTCCAGGTCCCACATAAGCACAAGGTGATGAAAGCATGCAAGGATGTATACAAAATGGTACACACATCTGGAGTTCGATTACCATAGCTGGAGGTCCTGGTATATCAATCCTCTCTTTCTCTCTCACTCTCTCTTTTTCATAAAAAATAAAATTAAAAATAAAATGTTAAATAGTTTATATATTAGGAATTTTCTCAGAGGAATTTGGTTCTGTTGCCAAAGTGTTTAACATACCAACTACAGACAACGTCCCCCTCACACCCATGAGAATGTGGAGAAATGCATGAAAGAGGGAAATCTTACTGACATTGATCTCCAAAGGAAGCACTTCTCTATGAGAACAGAGTATGAGGTCACAGAGCAGCTCCTTCCACCTGGATCCTGTCTACTTTCTTCAATACTTACCAGTCTGTCTGGCTAAGCAGCCCATGTCTGTCCATGCTCTTCTATCATTGCTGGTGCTAATCACTTTCCACTGAACACAGGTCAGGACTGAGAGAGAATGCCAGCTCCAATCTAAAAGGCATCGCCTTTTGTGAGCCCTTAATGAGCTCTCATGAAAAGATGGGCTGGGGAAATGGCTTAGCGGTTAAGGCGTTTGCCTGAGAAGCCTAATGACCTCGATTGGATTCCCCAGGACCCATGTAAGCCAGATGCACAAGGGGGCACATGAGTCTGGAGTTCCTTTGAGGTGGCTGGAGGCCCTGGTGTGTCCATTCTCCCTTTCTGTCTGCCTCTTCCTGTCTCTCAAATAAATAAATAAAAATACTTTAAAAAAAGAGAGAGCACAGAGAGACAGGGGACCTCTATATGCACTTGGTGAGCGAGATAGTAGATAGACCTGGAAGAGAATTCACTTCTGAGAGAAAAGGAGATAATGAAATTCATTCAAGTTTATATGCCGAAACCCTTCTTTCCTGTTCTTTTTGACTGGAGTGAGTGCCAAACCAGGCTAAGGGGTGAGCGTGCTGCTTATGTGAGGGTGGGATTGCATTTCTCCCGTTCTTTCCTTCCTGTGTAAGCTCAGTCATACAGCTCCTTCGCCTGAGTGCGGAGAAACATCCAGGAGATTATTGGTGTTGAGTTTTCCTCAGGAGTGACTCAATTTAAGAGACTTTTGGCAGAAATGTTCTTCTTGATGACAATCGACTTCTGACTTCCCGGTCATCGGTCATCTCTCAGCTACTGGTACTTGCAAAGGGATACTCAGAGCATCCCCAGTTCCCTACCAGTGTCCCTAGCTACCATGGCCCACGCTGCCACCGTGAGGATCTGATAGCAAGCAAGTGTGACAAAGGAAATAGACCTCCTGGCTGTGGAGCCTTACTCTAGTCAGCTCTGCAATTCTGATGCCTCCAGATACGTCTGCACCAGTAGACAGCATCCTCCTCTGCCTCACTGCTAAGACACCTGGATGGAAAGCAGGAATGTTTTCAGCGTCTGAAGCGTTTGCCTGCGGGGTCAGTAAGCACGAGAAAGGCTGATGAATCCTGCTGCATTATACTCATTTTCATCCCAGTTTAGAACTACCGTGTTTAATAAATAAACATGAGAATAGCTGATTCAAATGCCTGGGTGTTATGCGAAGCGGTGCTTCTATACAGATTTCTGGGTTGGTGACTAACTCCTCAGAAGACTGATTTCCCTGGCACTTTTTGGATAGAATAAAACAGCAGGGGACTGAGCATCAGGAAAGTACAGACTCTTTTTTTTTTTTTTTTTTTGCTTTTGCTTTTGCTTGTGGACAAGACAGCAAAAACATTTTTCTTTAAATATTTTTAATTTTTATTTATTTTTTGAGACAGAGAAAGGAGATAGATAGATAGATAGATAGATAGATAGATAGATAGACAGATAGATAGATAAAGAATGGGCATGCCAGGGCTTCTAGCCACCACAAACAAACTCAATATGCATGCTTCACCTTGTGCATCTGGCTTACGTGGGCCCTGGAGAATCAAACCTGGGTCCTTAGGCTTCACAGACAAGCACCTTAACCACTAAGCCATCTCTCTAGCCCACGACATTTATTCTTAGTGTCTGCTTGACTTCCAATGTCTATTGGAGGCAGTCTTAGTAGAAAGCCAATGCACAAGAGTGAAAATGTAGGTAAGGAAAGCTCAAATCCAGGCAAGAAGGGATTGTGCTAGCTCATGGTTCCAGCAGTAACATCCCCTCTGAATTCAGATTGAAAGGTAGTAATGGTATGGTTGTTCAAAGGTAGTAATATTGGTGTCCATGACTTTGTACCAACTGGCTTTCATGTGGTATTTCTAGCCTTTGTGACAGCTTCACAAACAGCAGCAACTGAGCCAGAGGCTCAGAGAAGAATACAATTGGATAAGACTCACAGATACAGCAGGTGAAAGGGCCGAGCTTTAGATTCAGAATTGTCTGAATTCAAAGTTTATACCCAGGAGCATGAGTGAGCGTTGTAGGACTTATTCCTAGGCCCCATGGAGGAGGCTTGGTATATAAGGTTTCTGACAGCCCTGGTAAAGGACTAGTGCTGATAAGATTCATCCCTCACCCCACTCTAGAGCTGCTTATCTGTGAATGCCCTGGAAGTTGATTGTACATGGGTGATAATAGGATTTCTGATATCGATGCTACTACAATTTCTGGACAAGAGATTGGCAAACTATTTTCCAGGGACCATATATGCATTGTAGAGACTGGAAGAGCAGAGCTACCTACAATACAGTCTGTCTATTATGGTTTGAGTCTGCAGTGCCCCTCACACACAGGCTCCTGCTTTGAACACGTTCCCTAGCAGATGGCGCTATTTTTTTGGAGGCTGTGGGAGCCTGTAGGAGATTGAGGCTGGCTGGCAGAAGGAGGCTTTTGAAGATCATAGCCAGCCAGTGATTGCTGGCATGCTGTCTCTGCTTCCTGCTCTGTTGTGATGTGAACAGCCTCTGCCGCGTGCTCCTGCTGGCGTGAGCTGGGCTTCTCTGGCCGTATCTTCCCAGCCACGGCAGACGAAAATCATGGAAACCACTAGTTCATACAAACGTTTGCCGCCTTCTTTCTGTTAGACATTATGGTCACAGTGACACAACAATGATGAATATAGCATTCCACCAGCTCTATAAAGAAAGCTTTAGTTGCTGGATGCTGAGGTGGGGAGAAAGATCCTTGGCTTATGTCTGGCACAGAGAGCTGAGACCACGAAGCTGACCTTGGCCTCTTTCCTGTTGTCGCTGTGCAGATGCACCATCTTCTCCAGTTCCTCACGTTAGAAGCTAAGAATGTGTTAACTACAGGTTTGGGGCTCTTGGCAGCAACATTCTTTTTTTTTGGGGGGGGGCAAAAATATACATAAACAGTAAGTATATTTGTAGCCTTAAGAGTCTCTGCTCTGTAATACCCGTGTTAATGCTCTCATAAAAAGATATGGGGCAAGAGCAAAGTGACAGAAAGGCTGATTAGCATTTTATGACAGAATTAAGCTGCATGGCAAATAACTCACTGGTTTTATAACCCAGCAAATTCTACTTTCTCAAATGCCAGAGGTTCTGAGATATTTTTATTCATATATTTGCCATACACACACACACACACACACACACACACACACACTCATATATATATGTATTTAACTGTGAAGGTGTTTGGGGCCACTTGTTGATAGATGAAATTGTAAATAGTAATAGTAAATATCACAATAAGCACTGATATTTATTAATACCATAATCTATTTACTCAAAAAATTCTGTAAGTTTAGTTTTTGCTCCTTGATTTTTCAAGCATACACAGTCTATAAGTAGAGGGAAATGTTCAGGCTAGTACTCATCAGTATCCGAATTGTGGGCTGGATTTTATAATTCGGTTGTACCTTGGGTTCTCCCCAACTTTAGGAAAATCTCCCTGAGGCGAGTCATTGTATAAATGGTAAAGGGGAAAGGACTCCTCCTTCCTGGAAGGTACCGGAATCTCTATCAAGCCCTTCATCTTTGCCTGCGGTTTTGTTTTAGGTATAGGATGGGAATTGGTGGCGGGAAGCAGGGGAGACACTTTGCTTAATTCAGCAGATGTTGGTGATAGTTGCTGAGAAATGGCTCCACAGCCGATTTTCTCACCCGCAGATATAAGGATCACCATAGGTTTCCTTAATTGCCAGTAGTAGATGAGGATGTTAGAGCTTGTTTACGTCCAGAAGAGGATCCTATTAAGATATCAAAATTACCAAGAGTAAAAGAAAATTGAAAAAGCCTGCTTGTACTTTTAACTTCCTTGTGAACATTAGTATTACACTCCACCGTGTGCTTAAGTACAAAGGCTGCAAAATTTTACCTTTTGTAAAAGAAAAATAATCAACCTATTCCTTAGGTAACTGTTGGGAGCCAAACCTGTAGCTAGCCCCATGCCAGGTAGAGGAGACACAAGACGACAGCTTAGTATAAGAATTCAACCCATCCCTCCAGACACAAAATGGCCTGGATATCCATGACCTCACAGTGCCTGATACTACCTACACAAGACCGTCATAAGAAGAGGGAAAGATCACGACATCAAAATAAAAGAGAGACTGATTGCGAGGGGGAGGGGATATGATGGAGAAAGGAGTTTCAAAGGGGAAAGTGGGGGGAGGGAGGGCATTACCATGGGATATTTTCTATAATTATGGAAGATGTTAATAAAAATTGAGAGGAAAAAAAAAGAATTCAACTCAGGGGCGGTGGGAGATGGCTCTGTAGTTAAGGGGGCTTGCCACACATCATGAGGGTCTGGCAGGGTCTGAGATTTACCCAAGTTTGACTCCCGGTAACCCACCTAAAAAGCTCAGTGTAACCATGTGCATCTGTAGATCCAGTCAGCTGGGCTGGGTACACACATGCATTTCATGGGCCCACACAACCTGTGCATACACCACACTTCATGCATACACACATGTGCATATACCCCCCCCACTTCATGCATACACATAAACGTACATACACCACATACACACATACACATGCACACACAGAGAATTCACACATATATTCTGCTTATTCTTCCCGTTCTGCTCAGAGTGAGGGGGCAGAATATATAGTGGGCAGAAAGTTACCATCAAAGACAGATAGACACACACACACACTTTGTGCATCCACACACACATGCATACATACACATACACACATGCACACACAGAGAATTCATGCATATATTCTGCTCATCCTTCACATTCTGCTAACAATGAGGTGCTAGAATATATAGTGGGCAGAAAGTTAACATCAAAGACAGACAGACAGACAGACAGACAGACACACACACACACACACACACACACACACACACACACACTTCTCCCCAGATTAAAAGAATACAACAAGGCCAGCTGAGTTCAAAATAAGCTTCCTGTTCTGAAATTTTAAGAGTTTAGATTCTGTCTACTATACTGAGAAGATTCTGGTTGTTTCCATACAACCCAGGAGGTGGAGATATTTGGTAGGTAACAGCTCCTGTGGGTCTGCCCTGATTTTATTATTGGCAGTCCCAAGGTGTTGCAGAGCCTGGCCTGGGGAAGGATGGGGCTGGATTGGCCATGAGCTTTAGAGTGTGTCGTGAAGATGAATCCAAACACAGGGTGGAAAATCGAAGTCTGGTCAACCAAGTATTGACTTGCAGGGGCTAGACGGAGATGGAAACTGTGTGAGGGGCAACTGGATGGAGATGAGACCTACTGGGGCTGAGCAGAATGTCAAGAGAGCTCAGGAGAGCCACAAGGAAAGGGGAATATTTTAAGGTAAGGACAGTGAGGTAAGGCTGCTCTTATGCCGGCAGGTGATAGCCACTTTCACGTGCTTCTTCCTGTGGATGTGGGCTCTTCCAGTGAGGTCTGAGCATCCACAGTTCTTGCCCAGTCCTTTCAAAGACAGGCCTTTGAAGTGATTTTTGGCTAGGACTGAACGATATGGTCCTCAATTTAGGTGTGAAGCTTTCTCAATTCCCTACATTGTCATTTCTATTACTAGCCTTAAAGTACTTTTTTAAAAAATAGTACATGCTCTCTGACATTATTCCTCCTCCGCATGAGAATGGGAGCCTCAGTATCTATCCTT
Organism: Jaculus jaculus; assembly: GCF_020740685.1. NCBI lineage: Eukaryota > Metazoa > Chordata > Mammalia > Rodentia > Dipodidae > Jaculus > Jaculus jaculus. Next base: position 163,210,176 of record NC_059105.1, read on the forward strand.
GTCAGAAGTTAAAATTTTAGCATCCTCCACAGTATGGCTTAACCTTACTTTCTTAACTAAAGCCACCACTTCTACCACAGCAACGTCTTACTTTCTAACTAAATTATGCTCTTTTGGTGTTTCTCAAATAGGTATTGTTGTTTCTTACTACTGTGCCTTTGACTATGGTGATCCTTTGCCCCAGAATGTCCTTTTCCATCTAGAACTCCTGACTGGATACAATCCAGTCTTAGTTTTCCACTAGAAACTTCTTTAAAATATTTTGTTTCTATTTATTTATGTGTGTGTGTGTGTATGTGTATGCGTGCATGTGTGTGTGAGAAAGAGAGAGAGAGAGAGAGAGAGAGAGAGAGAGAGAGAGAGAGAGAGAGAGAGAAGAGAAAATGGATGCACTAAGGCCTCTAGCCACTGCAAAGAAACTCCAGAAGTGTGTGCCACCTTGTGCATCTGGCTTATGTGGGTACCGTGGAATCAAACCTAGGTCCTTAGGTTTTGCAGGCAAACGCCTTAACCTCCAAGCCATCTCTCCAGCCCCTTGAAACCTGTTTAGAAGCCTCCTATCAGATGCAATTTTTCTGTATTTTGAATTTCTGTGGCCAATTCTTCTATGTGTGTGCACATCTCAACCCTGAAATACTCTTTGGTTTTTAAATTCAGCATTAATAAGTTGATGTTCTTAAAATTAATGGTGTCAACTGCATTTGGAACATGTCTTTCGTCATCTTTTTGGCTCTTCTCCTTGGTCTCCATGTTGTACACTGCAGTGACCCATGTTGTGGGATGTAATTGGTCATGCCTAGCTTCCTCAGACTGCTTGAGTTTGAGTCTTCTGCAGCAACACCGCACCTGTGATCATCCACCAGCCTCTTGTTGACCTCTCTCTGCTGCACATGTCATCTCCAAAATGGAGATAAAGGTCGTCAGGTTGTAGTTGAAAAGTTAAGTGAATTAGAATCTGCCTGTGTAGTGTAAGTATTAGCTATATGAACTTTAAAAAACGTATTTTATTTTTATTTATTTGACAGAAAAGGAGAGAGAGAGAGAGAGAGAAAGAGAGAAAGAAAGAGAGAGGGAGAATGGGCCTGCCAGGAACCCTGGCCACTGTAGACGAAATCCAGACACATGCGCCCCCTTGTGCAGCTGGCTAATTTGGGTCCTGGGGAATCCAACGTGGGTCCTTTGGCTTTGCAAACGCCTTAACTGCTAAGCCATCCCCCCAGCCCTATATGAACTTTTATTCCTTGTTAGTCTCAGAAGTGAACTGGTCCCTTGGAACTGTCCAACTCAAGTACTGCATGGCTCTTTACTGACCTAATTGTGATCCAAGCGGGTCTCCAGACGGTCTTCTCCAGATGCTGTTACAGAGGGCCCCTTCACCATCTTGTATCCATGCAAGGCTTGCTATCCTTCATTCGCCTATCTGCCTTATCCACATGTTCATAGGGAGACACGGAGCTCCCTTAATTATCTTAGAGACTCGTAATGGCCAATATCCCATGCTGCACGTTGGGTAGAGGCTGAGAGAAATATTTCCAGTAGACATGCATCACGTTATTGGTTCCAGGCATAGTAAAATTTGTTTCCTTTCCGCACAGAATTTGAAAGAGGAAATGCCAGCAACAGTACAGGGACTGGGGGAAGAGCCGTTAGGGCAGCTTTCCAAGCACACCATGCCGTCCATTCCAACAGCAAAGGGGTTCTCTCTGTAACCCCTCACTGCATTTCTGAGCCCTTTTGAGGAAAGCAGAGTAGAGGAAGGCAGTTACTGGAGAGTTTCCTCGTGTACTCGATCCACAAGCAGTAAACTCCTGAGACCAGAAGAGAATTAGGGCGGGGGTATGCCCTGGGGTTCTTGGGAAGGCTTTTCTGTAAAGTTTGCGAAGCTCAGTAGTGAAACCGAATGTCATCACACCGCTGACCCAGCCCAGAGCTGGGCCCACGGCGAGCCCGAGTGAACCCTCAGGTCATCCCGTGTGCAATGCCACACGCGTTTTAATATTCATAATTCCCAACTTGTCTCAAATGCAATATGCATTCTCTGTGCCATTTAATCAGTTTTTAAAAGACAAATGATCCTCTGCTTCTTCTGGGACAGAGCTCTTTTTCTTCTGTAATCAGAAAAAGAAGCAATTGCCTTTTTTGTAGGAATATCATACTGAGATTTCCTACCGTATTCATATTTATCATCAACATTCACTCTTATCTATCACTCACTAGTCTCTTTCAGCCTGTTTTTCATTCTCAATGAATATTTGTGCTTTGGAATAATTTTTCCTTAGATGAGTATATCTTGGTTTATATATAGTTTGCATTTTTTTTTTCCGTGTTCAATCTATTCTTTATTTTTGAGGCTTTTGGGCTCTGCCTTTTACTTCTGAGTCTGCATGGTGTATTGTGTTTCCCTGTCTGTATCCTACCCAGCACCAGCTCTTGCCCCTTTCCCAGATCATGCCACTGTGAGCATCACTGTGCGAGAAAGCACTTGGAAAAGTCTTCTTCATTAAGTGGGTTATTATCGGGGGGGAGGGGCAGTATTAATATGTTCCCATAGTGAAGAAGTAAGGTCTTTCTTTTCATGCAAACTATCAGAAGGTGGCATTCCAAGAACACTCCCATCTGCCTTGACCCGTTCAATTCCATAGTACATCCCTCTCGTTTGCCAAAGTCATACATAACCCCTGCCTCTGATTTCCAGGATTTAGGATGGGTCAAAAATGGGTGAAGCCAGGTGGAAAGGAAGGCCAGGAGAGAATCAACGTATGTTCACAAGTTGATCAGAGGAGAGAGGATGAGGGTCAGGCCCTCCAAAAGGAAAAAAAAAAAAGGATTATTCAAATTGACTGGCCATGCCAGTTTGCAGAATAGGCAAGGAGTGAGTGTCCAGTCAACCGCCTGGCATATATATCAGTCCAGGCACCTATTAGACATATGGTTCTGAAAAGGGTGCTTTCTCTTCTTTATTTGTCTCCCCCTCTTCCCCTTTCTCTTCTGTTGTCTTCTCATTCCCTCCTTTTTAGAAAGAGTTCCTGGGACATAGTTCATTCACAAGCAGACTGTGCCTGAGTTGTTGTGTGCATTTATAAACTCATGTTTATGTTTTATTTTGGTGTGTGTAATGTGTGGCTGTGCACACGTGTGCACATCTGGTGTCCTCCTCTCTCACTCTTTTGCCTTATTCCTTGTGACAGTTTCTCTCTGAACCCAGAACTTGCCACTTTTAAATTAGGCTGGCTGACTGACCAGGGAGCCCTACGGATCTCCCCGACTCTGCTGGGGTTACACACAGGTGCAGCCATGCTAGGCTTCCCCCCCCATCTTTTTTATTAGTGTCCTACTTATTTGCCTATTCTGCAAACTGGCATGGCCAGTCAATTTGAATAATCCTTTTTTTTTTTTTTTTCCTTTTGGAGGGGCCTGACCCTCATCCTCTCTCCTCTGATCAACTTGTGAACATACGTTGATTCTCTCCTGGCCTTCCTTTCCACCTGGCTTCACCCATTTTTGACCCTTCCTACATCCTGGAAATCAGAGGCAGGGGTTATGACTTTGGCAAACGAGCGGGATGTACTACGGCGTGTGCACAGCCAGGTTGGTACCATCGTCAGCCTCCTTCCTGTCCTGCCCCCTCCACAGGGACCCTCCTCACTGGAGAATGCGGGTCGTGCCTTGTGGGGTCAGCCATCAGTTATGGGTAGGAGGCAATGTCTCCGTGCATAATGTCCCAATGTGTGGCTCCAACAATCTTTCCGCCCCCTCTTCCGCAAATTTTCCTTTTTTCTTTCAGGTCCTCATGCTGGTACAGTAAACACTCTTACCACTTCCTCAGCCTGTATATGTTTTTTTAAAAATATGAAATATTTGGGATATAGTAAAAACTCCATGGATCTGCCACCAACGGTGTTGAATGCTAACAATTGGTATTTTTGTGTGTGTTGCTGCTTGGTTTTCATTCTTTTCCCGAACTTGGCATTTGCCACTTTTGCAAAATTTTATAAAACCGTGTGGTTAAATCTCATGTAAAAAGTTAAAGCTTTCTTTGCCATGCAGCCTTGCTTCTGAACATTGTCTTTATGCATGTGGCTGTAATTTAAGTGCTGTGTGCTCCTTGTGATAAATGCCTTCTGTTTTTAATACTATAATTGGACTATAGTTTTGGAAATCAATCCATACTTATTATAAAATAATTTTTCTATCATGTATGCCCATTACTGCTAAATAATTATACCGATTGATACTTGATGTTAAAGTTTTCCCAGATGGACAGCTGTGAAATGGGATGATGCCGCTTTGACTTCATTTCCCTAAGGATGACTAGGGGTGACCCTCTATTTTTGTTCAGACAAATGTCTTTTGGTGTGGATTCTGTATCAGTCAGGATCCTCTAGAAGAACAGAACTGATAGAATTAATTGTATTAGAGAGGGAATTCATTGGAATAGCTTACAGTAGTCCACCGATAGCTGCAGGCTTAAGGGTCAAGTAAACAGTGGCTGCATGACTCAGCAGTAGCAATCCAGCACTGAAAGTCTACCTAAAGGCTTCCTGGAGAGCTGCGGGTCTTCCGTCCACGCTGGAAGGTGGAGGGAACTCGGCTCCAGGGTCCAGCAAGGCTAGCCAAACAGCGGAGATGCACGTGCAAAGGAAGACACTCAGCAGCTGAGCACAGGCTGCCAGGTGGAGGAGGGGAGACTTTCCTTCCCAGAGCTTCCTTAGATAAAGCCCCACCTCAGGGGCTGCCCACTCCGGGGGAAGGGCTCACTCTGAAGGAAAGGCTTGCTTCCTCCTCCAGTCAATCCTTCCTCAAAGCAACCTCGGAGACCCAACCAAGAGGAATGTCTGTTGATTCTGGAACAGGTCAAGTTAACAACAGAACTTAACCATAACAGATCCCTATAGATTATATACCCCTAGAATCAGCATGGTAGTGGATTAAAATTTTTTTTAAATTTGTTTTTCTCCTAGTTTATTTAAAAGATTATTTATATTTATTTATTTATGCATTTATTTATTGATTTGAGGCACACAGAGACAGAGAGATGGAGAATGAGTGCACCAGGGCCTCTAGCCACTGCAAACACACTCTAAACGCATGTGCCACTATGTGCATCTGACTTATGTGGGACCTGGGGAATTGAACCTGGGTTCTTAGGCTTCGCAGACAGGTGCCTTAACCACTAAGCCATCTCTCCAGCCTCAATTTCTTTGCTCTTCAAATCACCACATAAAATTCACATAGGTATAATTGTGATTTTCGAGATAATTGATTTTCCTTGTCTTATTTAATTACTTTCTTAGTGATTCTGCTTTTTCTATGCTTTCTCTTCCTTTTACCGCCTTATGTTGATTGTTATTTTTACTCATTTTCCATTTTCTGCTATTTGAAATTCATGCCTTCTGCTTTCGTCTCTTAAAGGTTACCCTTAACATTTCAGCATGTGTGTTAGGCTTAACAAAATCTTGACTGTGTTCGTTAAAGTTTTCCCATGTTCTCCTGAATGGCATACGAAGCTCAGACTCTATCCTCTCTCTTTTTACATGTTTTTGTTTAACATTTAAAAACTATCTGACTTTTGGTCACTGATTATCATGGTCATTTTATAATTAATGTTTATCTAGACTAGCCATATTTTGAACCATTTTGTCAGTCCATCATTCTTACACACATTTCAGCCTTTTCATTAGGCATGAGAATCATTCATTCTTAAAGTGTATTTTATTTTGAGTAAGTGTTTACCTCATCTAAAACAACCTTTATTTCACTCTTGACACATGGATGTCAGCATAGGCTGGTAAAGAATTTAAGGCTGACTTTTTATCCCAGTACTTTAGTGATGTTTCTCCTTTTGTTATCTTGCAGCTGTTGGGAAGTCTAGTTTTGCTAGTCTAGGTGTTAAATCTTTGTGTATGTATTGGGTTTTCTTTCTGGATGCTTTAAAAATCTTCTAGTGTTTTGGAGCTGTACCTTGGGTTTCTAGATATGAATTCATTTTGACTTGTTCTGCCTATGTAAAAGTGTGCATCCTGAATAATGTCTTCCTTCAGTACCCAGAAGCACTCTGCTCTTACCTCCACAGTCAGTATATATCATTAGACACATGTTGGTCTGCTTTGCTTCTTTAGCTCTAAAAACTTAATTATGTGTTACTTCTTCATAGATACTTTCATGTTCATTAATTCTCTCTTCAGTAATGTCTAAGCTTTGTACTTTGTCACTGAGTTTAATTGTTGCATTTTTATTAGAGGTTTTTAAAGGAACACATGAGACAGAGAGAGTAGTATAATGAATGCACGGGAACTTACCATCTAGCTTTTAAAACAAAAGCCTTTTGTTGACTTTGTTGGCTTAATTCATTAAATTTCTATTCACAGATGTTCCATTTTGTTCTTTCTCAAATGTTTTGTTCCTTGTAGTGCTTGTTTCTTTTTGAGAGCTTTTCTTTTATCAATAGCAATTTAAAACTATTTATTTTGGGGTTTCCATGGTAATCTTCTCATTTGGTTCCTTTAGGAATCTGATTCTTCCTTTAGTTTTATACTCTGACTCATCTTCTTTTTAATACTTTTCTTTATTGACAGCTTCCATAATTGTAGACAGTCACCCATGATAATTCCCTCCCTCTCCCCACTTCCCACTTTGCAACTCTACTCTTAATCATACCCTTTCCCCCCCTCAATTAGTCTCTCTTTTATTTTTGTTAAGGAGATTTCTTTCTATGTTTTATAATTGTGGGTTATAAGCTAATTCAGATGTACCTTTTCTGTTTGAATTCTGGAAGATCTGATTTGAAAACACATCTGTCTAGAAAGGTTTCTTTTAGTTTCATGTCACCAGTGACATGCAAGAAGCATATTTTTATATATTTTTTAGAGATTGATAGTGGCAAAAAACATATTTTGCATGTTCACAGAGATGTATTTCTGGTCACAATTTCTTAGAGTAAACTTTATTTGTACCAGGGCTAATACAATACAATAAGGCAATGTTTCCCTGTCATTTTCCAATTCTAGTGGTTAGATTTTTGAGTTGACCCTTTCATGGATCTGGTTTATATAAAATGACTAAATTCTGAGCATAAATCCAAACATATCTCACATAGTTTCTTTAAAACTCACACCTAGATGTAATGATACTAAGTAGAAGGTTTTTACTTTAAATGAATTTTGCCAATTACCTATCTAAAGTTATTATGGCAATTTATACTTCTGTGACATATGCAAGAAGGTTACCATTGTTTTACAACATTTTTTTTTTTTTTTTTTTTTTTACATTTTAAGGGTTTCCTAGTTGGATATAATAGTTATGACTTTTATTTCTCTAAGGATTACTTGGGTTTATCATCTAACATTTCATTTCATTTTTTTTTTTTTTTTTACTTCATGTGTTGGTTCTATCTGTCTGGACATAAAATCCAACAGATCTAAGCTATGAAAACAAATAATGTTCCTACTTCTCAGGTGGCTGCAACCTGAGCTCATGTTCTTGATCCCTGTATGCCTCTGTATTCTTACTGATTTTGGGTTCTTGGTGTGGTGTCAGAGTGTTCTATGCCCAGCTCCTTAATAGAGGTTGATTTCACCTTAGCTCATATTTCTGTGAGTTTTTGTAGGCACAGTTATTCAGCCTTCGAATTTCTTACACAAAATTCCCACTTCACTTCCTCAAGGTCTTCCTTTCTTATTTGAAAGCATCAGAAATAATACCTACTTGCAAATTCTCTTAAGATATGGAAATAATATATGCAAAGTATCTCTCTCTGTCTGGTAATGTCTAGCACATAGCAGATATTTGACTAAATAGTTGTTACTAATTTTATTTTTTGTTAACTCATGAATAAAACATGAAAAGTAAACTATGAAAATATGTTTTGGATAATTTATTATGATTAAGGAAGCACTTCTGGGAATATTTTACAAAATTGAAACTTAGATTGGGGTTCAAATCTTGATACGATTTTATTAAAAAGAAAGCAAAAAGAAAAGCCTGTTAAAGGATATTGGACTCTATTATATCTATATAGTTTCTTTGGTCTTCATGAGAGATAGTGCCATGTCTTCAATGTGCACTGCCTTTCTTGAAAGCCTTCCTGAACTTTTATATCAAATCACAAAGCCAATACTAAAGACACCACAGGGTTTAACTTCCCATTGCTCTATATTTTTTATCATTTAGCCATCTGGGAGCTGTGTCATTCTTCGTTCCTTGTGCTTCTTTTTTGCCAATTCAATTAAAAACAACCGATTTGAGTATTTGTAATATGTGATATGTACATATTATTCAGCATATTGTGAGTAATACGGACATAGTATAAAAACATGTTCCCACTTTTAAAAGTCTTAGTGTCTGCTTGGAAAGCTTTTAGATCTCCCAAATCGTGAACAAGAACAAAGCTATATATAATGACGTCTCAGGACTAGCTGAACAGATCATAATGCCGGGGGAGCTGAGAAGAGAGAGACCTGTTTGCGTAGGTCTGTCGGAGCAGCACAAGAGAAGCGAGAGAAGCCGTACCTACTCAGGAAGGCAAGAGGATGCCAGCGGAGGAGCTAACGCGAACAGAGGTAGAGAGGGAAGCACCATGAGGTCTCAGAAAGGTGCGGGGACCGATGTCCTTCTGGCCATGTGACCTCTTATGTTCCCATTCTTCAATCTGAGAAGGTCATTCTCTTCTTCTTGGAGAAGGTTTTGGAGCAGAAGACGCCATAGGCATTGGGTGTTGAGCATGTATGTTAAGAAAAGTGAGAGGAAAATTCAAACTAGTGTAAGGAAATAATGTATATTTCATGTGGCAGAGCTGATAGAAGGTTACTTTCCATATTCAGTTTGATCTAAGGACTTATAGTGCACCACCTGGGCCTGGAGGCCCTTCTGCCTCAGCCTTTCTCTCTGCTATGTTCTTTTTTTTTTCAGATTTATTTTATTTTATTTGGAGAGAGAGAGAGAGAGAGAGAGAGAGAGAGAGAGAGAGAGAGAGAGAGAAAGAGAAAGAATGAGAGAGGAGAAAGACAGAGAGAGAATGGGCATGCCAGGGCCTCCAGCCACTGCAAATGAATTCCAGACTCATATGCCCCTTGTGCATCTGGCTAACGTGGGCCCTGAGGAGTTGAACCTGGGTCCTTTGGTTTTGTAGGCAAATGCCTTAACCTCTATGCTATCTCTTCAGCCCCTGTTAATGTTGTTTTAATATCAGTTCTGTATGATAGCCATTAGAATGACCAGACTTCTATCTTGTGGAGTTCAAGCCCAGTGGAAAATCAATGGGTTCTTTTTTTTAGAAGACCTGGCCAAGCCGTTATAACTGACTTGGCTATTCACCTATATTGCAGTTACCTTCTTGTTGTTGGGACAAAAACAAAACAAAACAAAACAAAACAAAACAAAACAAAACAAAACAAAACAAAACAAAACAAAAACAAAAGCAAAAAACAACGCATGAGCAGAAACAGCTTATGAAAAGACAAGGTTTATTTCAGCTCGCAAGGTCAAGGGGGAGAATTCATCATGGTGGGGAAGTATAGCAAGTCCAGAGAGCAAGGCGTCCCATCTTGTTGCAGCAGAAGTGAGCGAGCTATGAACACCTAATAAAGTAATAAGCCCAAGGCCCACCCCACCCAACATACCTCCTCCCAAAAGCTCCTTGCTGGTCTTCCTAAGCTTCGACCTGTTCTTTCCAGACTGTCTGTCTCTTCTCTCTCTTCCATGCATATTTTTTTCTTCACATGAGTAAACCCTATAAGCCAACATGGGGGCTCCAGACATCCTTGGTAACTTTTCTGTTTATCACAGCTTCTCAGAATGGGTGAACAATAGGAAGGGTATGGAATGACATCTAGATCCCGTGCTTCCAAATTCTTTTGTAGGTAGCTCCCAATTTACCATTGGTACATGGATATTTTTGATTAATGCTAAATGTTCTGTATAAACAATGCTCAATTTTTTAATTTTTATTTATTTATTTGAGAGTGACACAGACAGAGAGAGAAAGAGGCAGATAGATAGAGAGAGAATGGGCACGTCAGGGCCTCCAGCCACTGCAAACGCACTCCAGATGCGTGCGCCACCTTGTGCGTCTTACGTGGGCCCTGGGAAATCAAGCCTCGAACTGGGATCCTTAGGCTTCACAGGCAAGCGCTTAACCGCTAAGCCATCTCTCCAGCCCTCAATGCTTAAATTTTTGATTGCCTATTTGAGGTTGCATCTTACTCTAGCCCAGACTGACTTACTCTGTAGACCAGTCTGGCCTTGAGTTCACAGTGATCCTCGTACCTCAGCCTCCTTAGTGCTGGAATTAAAGGTGTGAGCCACCATGCCTAGCTCAAACTTCAAATTTTTAATTTTTATGTTTCTAGTGGACTAGCAATATGCAGGGTCGTGCTGTCTCACAATTCTAGGTGGGCAAGGCTCCGTCAATCACTCAGTCATGAGGGGAATAACGAGTTCACTATGGTACACCATGTTGCTCCATTGTAATGTGTGCTAGTTTAGGAGTGTTAAGTGTGAAACGCAGGGGCAATGTGTGATGTTTTCTCTGAAGTGTGGGTCTGCTGAGAGAGCAGCCCATCATAACTGGAGGAGCACCATGTCATCTTTCTATCCTTGACAAAAGAGGCTATATTGTTCCTTTCCCCCCACTGCTTTCCTAGCTCCATCTTTCCCTGATGTTCTCTGCATTGTAAAGTATTTCTTGATATTCAAGAGGCTGAAATAGAATTATCTGCTTGGTAACCTTTGATAAGAATAGATTATTTCCTCGAATAATTTTTATAGGAAATAAACCCATGAGGCAGATAGTTCAGACCCTGAACTTGGATATACATGTGCACACATACATGCCTATGTGCACATACACATTTATATATTTATATTTCTATTTCCAAACACAAGACAAATTCTGGATGTTTCCACTGAAGTGGGATCTTTTCTCTTTAGGCAGTTAATATTTATTTTATTTTATTAAAAAAAAATTTTTTTTAGAGGCAGCAGAATGGGGGGAGGAGAGAGAATTGCCATGCCAGGGCCTCAGCCACTGCAATCGAACTCCAGACGCTTGTGCTACCTAGTTGGCATGTGTGACCTCGTGCTTGCCTCACCTTTGTGCGTCTGGATTACATGGGATCTAGAGACTCTAACATGGGTCCTTAGGCTTTGCAGGCAAGTGCCTTAACCACTAAGTCATCTCTCCAGCCCCAGGCAGTTAATATTTTGACTATTCAGCTCTGTCTTTGATCTTTATGATGCATTCCCTCCCACCCCCCAGCCAAAAGGGTTGGCTCTTTAATTTTGTTTTGTATCCTGTGTCCTTCTTATTCCAACCACTCCTCTCCTGGTCTAGTTTGTATGCTAGCAAGAACTGAAAGAGGTGCCTTTTCTAAAGTTAAGAGAAGACTCTAAAACTTTCTACTGGTGGGCTCTGTTTATTACATAGGCTTTAAATCACATCCTGAGTTTGTGGGATGATTCTTGGTCACAGGCTTGGAAAACAAACACAAGACAAAAGAATCAAACTTCTTCATAATTCAAGCTGTGTTTGGGCTTGGAGAAATGACTTGTGGTTAAGATGCTTGCCTACAAAGCCAAAGGACCCAGGTTTGATGTCCCCCAGGGACCTATGTAAGCCAGAGATGCACAAAGTGGCACATGTGTCTGGAGTTCCTTTGCAGTGGCTACTGGCCCTGGTATGCCCGTTCTCTTTTTCACTCTCTCTCCCTCTTTATCTGCCTCTTTGTTTCTCCTAAATAGATAAACAAGAAAAAACAAGCCAGGTGTGTTGGCACATGCTATTAATCTCAGTACTCAGGAGACAGAGGCAGTAGGATTGCCATGAGTTCAAGGCCACTCTGAATCTACATAGTGAGTTCCAGGTCAGCCTGAGCTAGGGTGAAACCCTACCCCAAAAAACCAAAATAAAATAAAATCGTGTTTCCATGTGCATGTGGACATGTGGAAGCTAGAGGTCAATGTCAGTTAGGTGTCTTCTTCAATTGTTCATCCACCATATTTTTTTGAGACATGGTCTTTTTATGAACCCAATCCTTACCTATTTGGCCAGACTAGTTAACTGTAGGTCTTGGGGAATTTTCTGTCTCTGTCTTGCCAGTCTGAGGATTACTGATACATGCCACCAGGCTTGGCATTTTACGTGGATACCCTGGATCTGAATTTGAGTCCTTGTGCAGAAAGCAATTTATCAAGTGAGCCATCTCCTCAGACCCAATACATGGCATATCTCTAAAAAATGATGTATTGACAATTTTTATACATGTATATAATGTATTTTAATTATAATCCCATTACCTTCTCTTTCCCTCCCTAGTTCCCTCATACTGAACTCTTTCTTCCCAAATAGTTCCTCTTCTACTTGGATAACTGTGTGTGTGTGTTTAAGTTTTGATTAGGATTACTTGCGTGAGTGAGGGGTATTTTTCTTTTTACCAGAGTATGTACAACTTACCAGTGGCTCCACCACTGAAGAAAATGTCTCCCTGCCCCCAGCACCCCTCAGGGAGGCATGGCTGCCCTCTTCTGCCTTCAGTGATGGAATATGGATGGACCAGTATTGTGCAAGTATGGCATTTTCCACGAGGTCCTAAATGCAACGGCCATGCCATGCCCGGGAGACAGCGTTCCACGGAATTCCTTCCCATCCTCGGGCTCTTACATTCTTTGTGCCCTTTCTTTTGAAATGTTTCTTAAACCTTGAAGAGGGTAATAAAGATGTATCAATTCGCACTGAGCACTCAAAAGTCACTTATTCTCAGTACTTGATGAGTTTTGAGTTTCCCCAGTCATCACCACTAACTGCCAAGAGAAGCTTGTAGCGCAGAACTAATTTATGTGCCTAACTGTAAATTTTTAGAAGGGAAATTTGATGGGCACCATTTATCCATTTAGCCAAACAACAGTAGTAGCTTCCCTTCTAGGGCCCAGAACCTCCCTAGCCACTGGCTTTTTTCTTTAACTTTTTTTTCTTGACAAATTTCATACATATAGAAGATAAACCATGACTATAATCCCCTCCCAGCACCTTCCTTTTTCTGTCCCTCCAGTTCCCCCTCCACTGAATCTCTTCTTTCCAACTTGTCTCTCTTCTATTTTAATGTCATCATTTCCCCCTCCTTTTATGTAGGCCTTAGGTAGATAGTGTCAGTGTCTGTGAGTCATGAATGCCACAACCACTCTGTATCTGGAAATGGTGCTTTCTACCCATATAAGGTGCTTTTGCTCAAAGTATTATTTTTTTAAAAATATTTCAATTAGCTAACAAAGAAATAGGCTTTTATAATTTTATTTATTTATTTTTGAGGCAAGCCCAACTGACTGCCTTTTTATGTGAAGAGAGAGAGAGAGAGAGAGAGAATTGGCACACTAAGGCCTCCAGCCACTGAAATCGAAGTTGTGAGGCCCCTTATATGCATGTGCAACCTTGTGCATGTACATTACTCTGCACCTCCCTTATGTGGGACCTGGAGAGTCGAACATGAGTCCTTTGGCTTTGCAGGCAAGCGCCTTAACCACTAAGCCACCTCTTAAGCCCTACTTATTTATTTTATATTTAAAATGTTTAAATTTATTTGAGAGAGAGGGAGAGTGAAAGAGAGAATGGGTGTGCCAGGTCCTCCACATGCTGAAAATGAGCTCCAGATTCATGCGCTACCTTGTGCATCTGGCTTACTTGGGTCCTGGGGATTCAAACCTGGGTCCTTGGCCTTGTAGGCAAATGCCTTAACCACTAAGCCATCTCTCCAGCCCGGAACTAGGGTTTTACATGGTTCTTTATGTCTTTAGTTTACTACCTCTTGTGTTCCTTTGCTCCCCGGTCACATCCCCACATAAATTTTTCCACCCCCTTTATCCTTCCCATGCATTTGCATTTCACAGGCATCCTCCTATCCCATCCCTCCAATAAGAGGATTTTTAATAACACATTAAAACCTTTCATTTAGAAATTCTCTTTCAGGGCTAAGTTCCTTGTCATAATAGTGATACAGAGGATTGCAGGTGTCCCTAAGTCCCTAAGCACAACACTCAGTGGCTATAATCAAGACTAGGCATGGCCCTTCACTCATGGCTGATGTCGTCAAAGGGGATATTAAGGAAAATAACCTTTTCTCTTCATTTGAAGGCGAAGATCAAACCGCAGCACAGGTTGCATGAATGCAGAGACAATGGCTTAAGTCACTTGGCCTGGCAAATTCAAGAAAAATTGTGATTTTTAAAAAAATTTATAAAGATTTTATGCTAAGGTGTTCCATGTGCCTAGTACCTATTGCCCTGTTTGCTGATGCCACCAGGATTTCCCTCTGGAATTCAGAAAACCCTTTGTTAGGCTTCGGGTGATTAAGGAGAGCTAGGAACTACGGGACTCCTGTTGTCCACTCACCATGTAAACCACAGACTGGAAGTTAGGCTCCCTGAGTTCAAATCCTGGTGCTGCCTCTTTCTCACGAAGTGATATTATGCTAGCTAACCTCTACCTTCATCTGTAAAGTAAGGTTAAGGAAACTGCCTATCTTGCAGAGCATTGGGGTCAGATGAACGCATATGTATGAAGTGCTTAGAAGCTAGAAATGTAGGAGAAGCTCTGGTGCTAGCTTAGCATCAGTGGGCACTACCTAAGACTCTTCTTGCTGTGTAACATCAAAAGTTAGCACGTTGGGCTGGAGAGATGGCTTAGTGGTTAAGGCACTCGTCTACGAAGCCTGCGGTCCCATGCTCGACTCTCCAGGTCCTGTGTAAGCCAGATGTGCAAGGTGACACTCGTGTGCCAGGTCACACGTGCACACAGGTGGTGCATGCATCTTGAGTGTGATCCCAGTGGTGGGAGGCCCCGGCAGGCCAATTCGCTGTCTCTCCTAAAAGGAAATAAATTAACAAATGTTGTCATATACCTCCAAACAGGAAATGCAGTGTCCTTCAACATGCTCAGTTGCATTAGATCAGGTCCTTTTTCTCTTCCTCCTCTTCACTAGAACTCTTTAATTCAACTAACTTCTAGTTAGTACATGCATGTGTGTGTGCTGGCACTTGGAGACATATATATATATATATATATATATATATATATATATATATATATATATATATGTGTGTGTGTGTATATCATATATATATATATATATGTGTTAGCTAGAAATTAACATATATATATATATATATATATATATATGTTAGCCAGAAATTAACAGAAAATTTGTATTACAAACACATTAGCTCTTAATGGGTGCCATGTAACTGTCTTAACCATTTTAAGTGTATAGTCCAGGAGTATTAAACAGCTCATGCTTTTCTAACCACCTCCATCATCCATCTCTAGAACTCTTTACGTCCTACAGAAAGTGAAACTCTTCTACCCAAAATACTTTCACCCCCTCTTCCCCTGCACTTCAAAGCCACCATTCTACTTTCTTTTTTATTATTTATTTATTTGAGAGCGACAGACACAGAGAGAAAGACAGATAGAGGGAGAGAGAGAGAGAGAGAGAATGGGCGCGCCAGGGCTTCCAGCCTCTGCAAACAAACTCCAGACGCGTGCACCCCCTTGTGCATCTGGCTAACGTGGGACTTGGGGAACCGAGCCTCGAACCGGAGTCCTTAGGCTTCACAGGCAAGCGCTTAACCGCTAAGCCATCTCTCCAGCCCCCATTCTACTTTCTATCCCCATGATTCCAGCTCCTCTAGCTAATGCACAGAAGTGGAATTATGTACAAGGTTGGGTGGCTGGCTTCTCTCACATAGCAAGATGTCCCTCAGGGTCATTCATATTGTAGACCACTGAATCTTGACTGTTAATCACGTTATCATGGAGGCCAGCCACCTTTGTGTCTTGTCTCAACTGATCTCTTCTGTCTTGTGGCTTCAATATTTCTTAGACAGGTTGGACAGGTCTATGTGCTAGAACTCTCTATGTGGTGGCTTCTTGAATCTGGTACCTGCTAGCTCAGGAGGCTGTAGCTCGGGAAGAGGAGGATTCTCTGATGTGATTTTCCAGATGAGCAGGACGGTGCTGGGTCTGGTTGGTCTAGCTGGTGATCAGCCAAGCTTCCTTGTCAAGCATCTGTTTGGCAGGGGTGTCAGGGTTAAAGAAGTTCTTAGCAATAAATCCCTAAAATGCAGCAGCGTAGTGGTGAAAGCTCAGTACCACTCACTTTATTTGTGCCTTGGGCAAGTTTCCTGTTATCTGTCAGTGGTGGTGGGGGGGTGTTCAGTCCAGGTCCTTCGGGTTCTGTCCCAGAGCATGACCCCACCTGAAGATCAGTGGGTGGACTAAGGAACTGACCAGGGACTTGCGTGTTTCCTTTTCCCACCTTGTTCAGCTCCCTAGGGCGGGTCCCATTGCTGGGCTGCTCATGCCATTTCTTCCTTTTACTGGTGTGAATAATTAATTGCTAATATCATTAAGACTCCTAGCAACGAAGTTCTTTCCCCCATCTCCCGTGGTGCAGCACGTACTTCCTGGGCAGAGGAAGAAATAACAGTGTGTGAGAAATCTGTTAGCAATTAGCACGGCCAACTGGACTTTCTCGGGAGGATACGCAACACCCCCTCCAGGAACGAGGACTCTGCTCTTCCATACCAAAGAGAACCATCTGATGTGTTCAATATTTAATAAGCGAGTTGAGGCTCTAATGAGGTGATGTTGTACATGGACAGTTTTCTCCTGAGGGATTACCGGAGCAGAGTGCCCTCCTGTGCTCGTGTTTGCTTCTACGGTGCCATCAGGGTTTCACCAGAGACCTGGCCTCCTCCAGCAGGGGGCCAGTTCACAGCTCCTCGTTCACCTGTCTGGCACGGCCCAACGTTTACTCCTCCTCCAGTCTCAGTTCTAGAGAGTCTGGGCATGGAAAGATGGAGCAGCCCCCATTAGCTTTCTCCGTGGTTGTTAACCCCTCTGTGGGAAGTTGCCGATTCCCTCTCAGTGGAGAGTTCTCCCTACCCACGTGGTGGGGGAAAGTCCATGTGGCTCAATGAGCACGGGGAAATTAGGTTATTAAAAAAAAAAAAACGAAAAACTTTAAAACTCCAAGGGTGATCTTCAGATAGGAACAATGCAGGTTGTGGATAACAAAATCCAGAAATTAGTATTTTGAAGGACAGTGTGTTGGGAGCTATGAACCAAACCTTGGCCATGTTAACAGAGACTGCCATATAGCAAGTTAAGTTTTTACTTCCTCACCTAATACTCAACTACCAGAAACAAAGACTGCCACATAGCAAGTTAAGTTTCTACTTCCTCACCTAATATTCAACTACCAGAAACAATGGGATCGTACACCTGGCTAAACACTCCCCCATCCTGCTGGTAGCTGATGAAGAAACAAAGGCATTGCGGTTTAACCAGTAACTCTGTGATCTTTGACCTAACTATGTCCCCTTCCCCCTACAACTCCATATAAACCTACATGTAAGAATAAACTCTCAAGGCTGTGGCAAACACCTAGCATGGTCTCCTTCTTGTGTCTGTTTGCCTTCTTTCACCCAGGTTAGCTTCTCCTCGAGTCCTTGTTCAACTCCCCACTGGCTGGGGCAACAGTGACCATTCAGATGATAAGGGTCAGCCTTTTTGCTCCAGGGCCACTTGATCTCTTTTCCTAGTGGAATGGAATGGCTTTTTGCTCCAGGGCCGCTTGAACTCTTTTCCCTAGGGGAATGGAATGGCTCCAGGGATATGTAACCTGCAATTTTTATCTGAGTGCAAATCCTCCAGAAGGCCTGTGGCCTTGTGATTCAAGCACATAACATTTTGGAGGACACTGAGAAGAGACAAGGTGATGGCTTGCAATTCTTCCTTGTGTGTTCTTTACTCTTTTACCCTGTCCATTTCCCCCACACCTATGTCTACTTTTCAACCTTTACCTCAATCATGAAAATCTCTAGACATCTTCAGTTATTTTGGTAGATATTAATAATAAGGAAACCAAGAACAATTTTATTGAGGATTACATTGAAAAGTTTAATATCATGGTAGGGAGTAATGGTGGGTGTGAAAAAAAAGAATTTCTTTTCTAAGCAAGCATGAGAATCATCTCTCTATGACTGACAGATTCTTTCCCAGTTTTGATGCTCTTGTGTGCGAAATTTCATATCGTTAATAGGAGTGGTGATGAGAAGTATTTATGTGTGTGCTGCTGTGGGTGGGGGGAATTAGTTCGTGGAGAGTAGAGGTGTGGAAGTAATGGGGGATAAAGGTTGCTTATGAACCCAGGAATTACTTAAGATAATAAACCTCCATTATTGAAAGCTTGGGATTGAAAAGAGAAGAATAAAGGAGTAATCACAAATGTGCTAAAATGAATTTCATGTAAATGAGATGCAGGAAGTGCCCTGGAAGTGTGGGAAGAGGATGTCAAATAATTGGAAAGCCTCCTCTGCCCTATGCATGGCCAATGCCAATATCGTCAAGAATCCTCTGGAGCATCTCCCTGTAAAACCATTTTAAGCTGAACAGGGGCTTCCCCCCCCCCTTCCTGTCAGAGAGTTGTGAAATTCTATTTTAGTGTTTGTTCTACTGGGTATGGACAAGTTCTGGAGATGAATCAAGAGTAAAGCTTGGCAGACACTCCACAGCGTCCTGGGCTCAGCCACGTCACCTTATCCCAGGAACCGTGTGACCTGCGAGGTGGTGTATGTAGCAGAAAACAGGGGTGATGTGTCCAGCAAAGACCAGGCTCAGGGCATCCAGTTCACACTGATCCCCAACTTTGCCTCTGTGGAGAAGAAATCGAGTTTCTCAGCATAAGAGGGCACTGCCCTATACCGGTGGCAGAATGCACAGCTCTTCTTCTGTCTCCCCCGCCTCTTTCCCCAGCTCCTCCCCCATGCACCTTGAGGAAGAGCCAACTGGTCCGACTTCAGCCTTCTTGGAGGCACCGCTCAAGGCATTTAGTCAAAGGTTGCTGCGTCACCACTTGTGCTCTCTCCTGCTGTGAAGCTGAGGGCTAAACCAAACCAGAGGTGTTCCCGGGGCAGTGCCACCTCTTACTGTCTATGCATACGTGTCGTGAGATAAGTTCATAGGCTCCTCGCAACCCTCCCAAGGGCTGGTGAGCACAGGTGCCCGCCAAGCAGGCTTTAGCCCTTCATTCAGCCCTTCGATTCTTCACAAAGGCCTGGCTGAATCACAAACCTATTCTTATCACCAAAGGGCAGCTTTTTGCCAGATTTTCCCTCCCCAAAAGGATTAAGTTGCCTTAATCAGTCGGAACCCAGGGAATGGAGGTATGATTGGGTTTTAGATATGGTAATGGCCTATGCTCATGTGTATCTGTGTTGAGTTAATAAGCATGAATGTTGAATTGGGGGGGGTGGGTTTGTGATGTGAACAAAAAAAGGATTTTCGACTTAAAGACAGGCTTGTGGTGCTCCTTGGGGTGGTTGTGGACAAAATAAGGGGAAGCCCGGTTCAGGGAGATTTCCTGGGCAGCATCTAGGGCAGTTGTGGAATTATAAGCAATTTGTATAGATAAATGGAAGGCAGAGTTTATCACAGAGGAGGGAATAGTCTTTCAAAGGATTTGGGTCCTAAAGCAGAGGTTAGAAGAAGAAAAAATAGACATAAACATTGGAGATTGGGTGTTTTTATAGCGCCAATGTCTTCTCCCACTGAAAACAAAGTATTTTAACTTTTGAGGTGTGCTTTATTAATGTGCACAGTTTGTGTGTGTGTGTGTGTATGTGTGTGGTGTGTGTGCATGTGGTTTGTGTGTGTATGAAATGTGTATGGGGTGTGTGTGTGTGTGGTGTGTGTGCATGTGGTTTGTGTGTGTGTGGTGTGTTGTGTTTGTATGTCTGTGTGTAGTGTGTATGTGGTTTTTGTGTGTGTGGTGTGTGTGCATGTGGTTTATGTGTGTATGCAGTGTGTGTGTGTGGTGTGTTTGCATGTGTGTGTGTAGTGCGTGTGTATGTATGTGTGTGGTGTGCTTGTGAGTAGCTTCTGAGGGTTGAGTGTTGTCAGTAACCCAAGAGCACAGTGTTTGGAAGGTAACAGCTTAGACCTTTAAAAACTATTTTTATTTATTTATTTGCAAGGAGAGAGAGAGAGAGAGAGAGAGAGGGAGATCATGGGCATGCCAGGCATCCAGCTACTGCAGACAAACTCCGTGTGCATACACCCCTTTATGTATTTGGCTTTACATGCATACTGGGGGATTGAACCTGGGTCATTAAGCTTTGCAGGCAAGCGCCCTAACTGCTGAGCCATCACTCCAGCCCCAACCTCACTACTGCTGACTCTTCAGAGCAGCTCAAACTGCAATCCCAGTTGGCAGAAATAATCTTCTTGGGGCCTATGGGTTCGAATCTTGACTGTGCCAATAACTGGGCAATATGACCTTAGGACAGCTTCATGCCTGCTCTCTGGGCACTGGGATCCTTGTTGGCAAATGAGAAGCTGGTCACGTGACTGCCGAGACCAGGTTGGGTGAGTTCAGCAGCCCATGTGGTTCCCTGACCACGGCCGCCTTGGGGTGCCCGACATGTCAACACAGAGACCAAAACTGAGTTTCCAACATGGCAGCTCTCCCCAAGGGGTCCAGTCAGCCTCCGGGTATGGCGAGTTGATTACACTGGACTCTCCCCATCACTGAGGGGCGGCATTGCTTCTTCCTTTAGACAGACGCAGGCTGAGGCTGTGAGTCACCTTCCTGGTCAGCAGAACTTCTGCCAGCCCGGCCGTCTGTGGGCTATTGAGGGATTATTCCCTGTCCTGATGCCACCCAAATATAGCTTTGTTCTTACTGAAGACATTTATTTTGAAGCTAAGTGAAAGGAAAGAAAGAAAGAAAGAAAGAGGAAGGAAGAAAGAAATAAAGAAAAGAAATGAAAAGAAAAAGTGAGGGAGGTGTGGCACTCATGAGATTCACTGGTCATAATTTGTTCCCCACTTACTGAGAAGCCAGATGCAGCAAATGCTAAAAACCGGCAGACCGTGATGCATCACTGAATGTAGAAAAAAACTCTTTTTTTTTGGCAAAATGTTCATTTATTTTGCAAGCAGAAGAAGATAGAGCAAAGAGAGACAGAGAGAATGGGCGATCCGGGGCCTCCAGCGGCTGCCAATGAACTTGAGAGGCAGGTGGCACTTTGTGCATGAGGCTTTCTGTGGGTCCTGGGTGGGGAATCGAACCCTGGTCATTAGGATTTGCATACAAGCACCTGAACAGCTGAACCGTTTCTCCAGCCCCAGAAAAAAACAAAACAAAACAAAACAACAACAAAAAAAAAACCTATCCTTTTTTTTTTTTTTTTTTTTTTGCTTAGCAACCCTACCATTTGGACTCTTTTAGTTTAGTGGTCTTAATTCCCAAATAAGCCCCAGGGAATACCGCATTGGTTCTTTCTAGAGCAAGGCTAGTGAGGGACAAGGGGTTTCCTGCGGCACTGGTGGTTCGCTCTAATCAGAAAGGGGAAGAAGGGCTGCGCAGGGAAAGTCAGGTGGCGTGTGCCTGAAGCAGGGGGCTTTTCTGCTGGTAGAAATCACTACCAGTTTGCTACAACCCAGTATGTGCAGAAGATAGTGGGGCCTTGTAAGGGTAACAGAGGATGGTGGCAGAAGAAGGCCATTTTAAGTCAGTGTAGCCTTGTGACACTTGCAAAGCTGAGGTCCACGTTAGTCATGGATTTTTTTCTATGCATTTTTTAATATGTCATATACACACACACACACACACACACACACACACATATATATTATGCATAACCTGATTTCTCTTTATCTACACAATTTTCCCTATAATCTTATGCAGGGTATGTGAGTTGTGAATAACTTTATAATTTGATCTTTAATTTATTGGCCATCCAAGAAATGTTGTGTATATACTAGCAGAGGGATTAACATGACCCACAGTTCTGGAAGAAAGTTTGAAATCTCCACTACTTGTCTAAGAGTGAATGAGTCCATCTCTGTTTTATGAGAGGTGGGCGCATTTGTATTAGGCAAAAAGGTAGATGATGTCATTCATGTTCGTTACCTGAGATGTAAGACAGGTCTCTATGGATCTGAAATAGGAATTGAAAGAAGGGAAGGTTATCTGTTGTCGGATCAGCTGCTTCATTACATTATTTTTTAAAAATATATTTTATTTACTGATTTATCAGAGAGAGAGAGAGAGAGAAGGAGAGAGAGAGAGAGGGAGAGAATGGGCGCTTCAGGGCCTTCAGCCACTGCAAACGAACTCCAGATGCATGCGACCCCTTGTGCATCTGGCTTACGTGGGTCCTGGAGAGATGAACCCAGATCCTTTACCTTTGCAGGCAAATGCCTTAACTGCTAAGCCATCTCTCCAGCCCATTACACGGTTTTTGGGAAGACACCTGAGCATTGCTTTTCCCAGCACCCTGTGCCAGCATGATGCCCGTGTATATTCTGCCCATGAGAAGCACTGTCCCCATGGAATTCGGCAAAAAAGAAGCAAATCCTAGTTCTTTGGCTGCAGCCATGGGCGGGGGCACAGGGATGATCCCTGGTTGGTTCAGGCTTCTCCTGGTGTCACAGTCCGGTTCGCATCGCTGGTAGAAATCACCCGACCAAGAGCAGCTTGTGGGAAAAAGAGGTTTATTTTGGCTTACAGGCTCGAGGGGAAGCTCCATGATGGCAGGGGAAAACGATGGCATGAGCAGAGGGTGGACATCACCCCCTCATAAGGTGGACAAAGGAGAGTGTGCCAAACAATGGTAAGGGGGAAACTGGCTATAACATCCATAAGCCTGCCTCCAACAATACACTGCCTCCAGGAGGCATAAATTCCCAAATCTCCATCAGCTAGGAACCTAGCATTCAGAATACCTCCGTTTATGGGGGACACCTGAATCAAACCACCACACCTGGGAATCACCTCATGGTGCTGTGGGCAGCTCTGGCCACTGTTTACTGGCTAAAACTGAAGCATGCACTTGTGGCTTTCCAAAACATGGCACTGGCCTTCATCACCTTCATCCTCTTAGCCCTAATGAAGAGTGTATGTTTTTCGGGCTGGAGAGATGGCTTAGTGGTTAAGGCACTTGCCTGCAAAGCCAAAGGCCCTCGGTTTGATTCCCCAGGACCCACATAAGCCAGATGCACAAGGTGGCACATGCATCTGGAGTTCATTTGCAGTGGCTGAATGCCCTGGTGTGCCCATTCTCTCTCTCTCAATATACCTCTTTCCCTCTCTCGATTAAGTAAAAATGAAATATTAAGAAAATTGTATGTTTCTCTAATTCGCTTAGAAACTCCCTTCCTACCTACAGTATTCAGAGTTGCTTTTATTTTCCTGACTGGTATATTAAATCCAAGGTTACCTATTCCCCTCTTTCCCTGCAAGAAAAATCCTCCAAACCAAGGATGCAATAGTAAAATGACACCACGTGCAGAAAGGTTTTACTGAATGAAACTATTATTGAAGTCTCAAGTTAACCTCTTAGGAATATCTGAGGATAGAGGCAGTTGTCTACATTGGTGTATTTTCCATGTTGATGACCAAACTTCTGGTGGCAGTTTTGACATAATATGATGGATTTCAAATGCTTAACTGCACTCACCACTATGGAGAATAAATGAAAAACAAAAATACTTGCTCAATTATTTTCTTTCTCTTTACTATTTTCAAATTAGTTAATTAATTAATTTGTGAGTGTGTATGTATGTGTGTATGGGTCACCAGGGCCACTTGCCACTGCAAACACCAGATGTTTGAGCCACTTTTTGGGTCCATCTTATATGAGTGTCTTGGAAATTGAACAGCCTTTGAAAGCAAGTGCTTCTAACCACTGAGCATTCTTTCCAGCCCCTCTTCATTTATATTTTAGCCCCTCTTCTTTAACATACACAAACATAATCACATTTTCAGTTGTCTCTATTGATTAATAACATATGATTTATTTTAAAGCATGAATAATAATATAATTTTTTCATTATTTTTTTCACTTAAAAATGTTCTTATTCTGAGGTGCAGATCCTTAAGACCTATTTCTTCCACCTCTTTGAACTTAGGGCCTCACGAAAGCTACACAAGCATCCTGCCACTGAGTTAAGTCCCCAGGGTGAGGAAATTTTTGAAAATTCTATACTGATATACATACTTAGTTTTGATTAACCTCCTGGTTCACTTTCCAATTCCTCATCTCCCCGTCCCTTGCGCAGCTTTTACCTTCTCACTCTTTTTTTTTTTAATTTTATTTATTTATTTGACAGAGAAAGAGGGAGGGAGGGAGAGAATGGGTACACCAGGGCTTCCAGCTATTGCAGATGAACTCCAGAATGTGCTCCCTCTTGGGCATCTGGCTTACGTGGGGAATTGAACCGGGGTCTTTTGTCTTTGCAGACAAATGCCTTAACCACTAAGCCATCCCTCCAGCTCTGCCTTCTCACACTTGATATTACCTCTTTGATTCTCATCTCTCATAAGATCTGATACCTTTCTTATCCCTTTACTCTGAAAAAAGATCCACTGTTTTTGTATTATAGAATATCTTTCAGCTTCCCTCTCATCCTTTAGCATGGTGGAGACAACTTGTCATGTGAAGACAGAAAGGCTGGGATTATGTTGTAGTTTCTTTTCTTTTCTTTTCTTTTTTTTTTTTTTTGAGGAGGCAAGCCCGATAGACTGGCCTTTTAAAAAATATTTTACTTTATTTTATTTATTTGAAAGAGAAAGAGGGAGAGAGAAACATACAGAGAGAGAGAGAGAGAGAGAGAGAGAGAGAGAGAGAGAATGGGCACACCAAGGCCTCCAGCCACTGTAATCGAACTTCAGACGCATGTACCACCTTGTGCATCTTGCTTATGTGGGTCCTGGGGCACCGAACCTGGGTCCTTTGGCTTTGCAGGCAAATGCCACAATCGCTTAAGCTATCTCTCCAGCCCAAGTCTGGCCTTGTTTTTCTTGTCTTTTCCCTCTTTCTTTCTTTCTTTCTTTCTTTCTTTCTTTCTTTCTTTCTTTCTTTCTTTCTTTCTTTCTTTCTCTCTCTCTCTCTCTCTTTCTTTCCTTCCTTCCTTCCTTCCTTCCTTCCTTCCTTCCTTCCTTCCTTCCTTCCTTCCTTCCTTCTTTCTTTCTTTCCTTCTTTCTTTCTTTCTTTCTTAATAGAGAAAGAGAGCCACAGCACATGTGTGAGAGAGAACTGTTGCGCCAGGGCCCCCAGCCACTGCAATCAGCCTGCACATGTGTGGGCCACATTATGCACGTTTGACCTTGAGCACTGTGTCACCTTGCGCATCTGGCTTAGGTGGGATCCTGAGAGTTGAACATGGGTCCTTAGGCTTCGCAGGCAAGTGCCTTAACGGCTAAGCCGTCTCTCCAGCCCATGTTGTATTTCTTGACTCTTCTCTTATGATAAGTCATGTTCTGGGTTAAGCTTCATTCTTTCCTAGAGAAGGTGTGTTCCTGGAGGCAGAACTTGGGGTGGTATTGCCTAGCCCCTCTTGCCACAGTCAGCTTTGTGCCTCTACTTTCTCATGCTGTTGGGGAAGCGTGGTGTCCCCTTGAGTGGCTGTCCCTGCTGTGCTTTCCCATCAGGGAGACGCTTCCCTTTGACACTGCAAGTCCAGAATTAACTCTTTCCTTCCATAAGCTTCTTTGAGTTGGGTGTTTTTTTTTTTTTTTCCTCCAGAAACAAGAACGTAACTGCTATAGTAGTTTTTCTTATAAGGCACGGTCACCTTTTCCATTCAATAATGATTAAGACAGTTCTTAGTAGTAATAAGACTCAATAACGTACATAAAAATCAGGCAATTCCTCTGTGGTTTCAGCCGTGGCATGGCTAAGTGCAAGAGGCAGTTTTTCTCCTCGGGTCTCGCTACCTTCTGAAAAAGAAAAAAAAAACAGATTCTCCACTGGAGAGTGAAGTCAGCATACTTTCAGTGGGAAAGCATTATTAATCAAGGGAGAATTTGATGTACGTGACTGCTATTTTAGCCAAAGACCAGTGAGAGCTTGACATTGGAGAGCATAATCATTTTCTCCATAGGATTCTGACCTGGTTCCCAATTCCAGATGTGGGTTCCTTTGCACTGAGTGGATCTTTAAAACAATCATAAGGCTGTTGGTTACTCACCAAAACTGTGTACAACTATTGCATTGGTGTATACGTCCTGTCAGGGTGTTTGCTTCTGAGTAGCTTAGACCTCTGGTTGCTCAGCCCGTTGTTGGCCACTTTCCCCCAGTAGCTCATGTAGCGCTTTCCAGCCCTAGATGGGCTCACTGTCCAGGGGCTGGCTCTCTTGTGCTCTGTGTCTGCAGTCTGCAGCATGTGGTACCTTCAGCAATAGGGTCTTACCTTTTACCTCAGGTGAATAATCAAGTGCTTTGACAGAAGCCTGTCTTATTTTGGGGACCTTGTAGGTCTCTCCAGTGAACTACAGAGCAATTGGAGAGATGAGCAAGAGTGCTGCTTCTATGAGGCTCCTGAGAGCTCATCGCAGAAGTAGACTTAAAGCACACCCGGCTCAGCTCAGGGAATTTTGCAAAAGAGGGGACAGAAAGATTGTAAGAGCCACAAGTTGAGCCATCATGCCCAGAGGCACTGCCCCCCCCCTCAAAAAGTGACTGCTGCTCCCACAATGCATAACCCACAACCCCATGGGGAATACCTGCAACCCCACTGAGGTGGGCCCCTGGCAGAATGGGGGCAGGGATAAGGGAAAAGAGGGTACCAACACATGATGTATCCATATGAAATATGTTGTTACTAAGAATAATAAATAAAAAAGATTTTTAAAAAATCAGGTAATATAGGTGAAAGTGTTATGCAATAGCTAGTCCTCAAAAAGTTCTGGGCTGCTTAAACAAATGGAATTTGCATGAGTGTATCTTTGGTCACCATCTGAGCTTACCTGCAGCTCAGTACCGGAAGCTGACAAATGCAGCTTGGGCAGATAGTTTACATTAGGATGAGTTCTTAAGTTATCTTTTATCCCTTCTCTATTATACTAAAGTTATTGTGCTTATATTTCAGGCCAGTCCAGTGGTCAGCGAGCTTCTCAAGAAACCCAAAGGTAAGAACATAGTTAAGCTTTAGAGTTTTGAATTACAATTAGAGTATTTTATTTCTCTGGAAACCAAGCTTCTTTTTTATTTTTATTTTTTCTGAGACATATGGCCTCTATGGTTTGTTATATATAAACCCAGTTTATATTTTGCTGTTCTAGAAACTAACCTGGAAATAGCTGGATCTCTGTGGTGATTTAGATAAAATGTCTCTCAAAGACTCATGCGTTTGAGTTCTTAGTCCCCTCTTGGTGGCGCTGTTTGGGAAGGCTGTGGAACCTTTAAGAGGTGGAGTCTTGCTGGAGAAAGCGCATCACTGTGGGTAGACCTGGAGGTGTTACAGCCAAGCTTTCTCTACTTCGTTCCTGTGGTTGTGACCATGTGATGCTGACTGTCTGCTCCTGCCTTGCTTTCTCCACTGTGGGGATAAACTTCCCCTTGAAACAAAGCCAGAAATGAACCCGTTCCTCCTTTAAGCTTCTTTTATTATTGGTAGATTTTTATTTTATTTTATTTTTGGCTTAGCCACGAGAAATTTGCTGATATAACCTCTTAGTTCAAATCTGCATTCTGAGTTGGGGAAATCTGGCTGGATCTCCTGGATCAAATGCCCATCTCATTTCTTCTAACCCCTCGCCCCAAATGTAGCCAAAACAACAGTTTAATGGGAACCAATGGGTCGGTTAGAGACCTACTGCAGAGAAGATAGTTGTGTGACCTGGAGCAAGACCTTGGGCTCAGTGTGAGCCCCTCAAGGATCACCCCAGAGCCACGGCACCATGCCGCCTCCTGAAATGCCAAGTCCTGATATTTTATGTGCTAACCTCCACATTCTAACATTCTACTTGTATATCTGTTCGTCTTAAGCATTTGTTGGAAGTTTGGGTGGTTCCAGGCACTGTGTCAGACATGGAGAAACCACTTGGAGCTGGATGTACATAAACCTTGGCTTGTGGGGTTTGCAGCTCCCTTCTTTCTTGTTTAATTAAGCCTTATAGTCATCTCATGTCACAGATATTTTCATTCCCATTTTATGAAGATGAGGAGAAGCCATATTTTCTGGCACAAAACCAGAGCCCTTTCTATTCTACCCTACATGACAGCAATGAACCTGATTTTTTTTTATGTACTACCTTTTGATATGCCAATTATAAATCATTTTAGTTGCTATATCATTGGATAGATTCTCCCAGGCAATTCTTTTCCGAGTTATTTCAGTTAATATGTCTGAAACTAATTAAACTGTACTTTACCAAAAAAAAAAAAAAAAAAAAATCCCATAATTGGCCTGGGCCTTCTCCCAAGTTAGTTTAAATTAGTGAGGTCACTATTAATACAACCAACTCTATTAATAAATGCATGAACACTTCCTGTCTGTCTATCCCATCCAACAGGCACTGAGCTAAAGTCATATTTTAATATTTTATAGATGGGACAGGATTTTAGCTTCTAATTACTCATCTGCCAAATTCTTGTCCCTGGATAAAGCGGGCTTGGGTAATTGTAGAGCTGAGTGGTCAGGAGAGAGAAGCAACAAGGATGGCAGGCTGTGACCCACATGTGATCTAACAGGCCGTGGACTTGGCTCTGGGTGCGCAAACGCTGTCTCACTCACTCCTACCAACTGCAACAAAAGATTATTTACTCCAATTCTAGTAATGAGGAAGCTATGATTGAGAGAGGCCAAGGAACTTATTCAAGGCCACAGGGTTACTCACAGCTTGTGTCTAGCTCTTTTCCTTCTTAAAGATCTCACTCTTCCCATTGTCTAATCCTGACTCACTCTAAGACATTCAGTATAACTGTGTCTTTTTTGTAAAGCCCCCTTCTGATCTAGAATCACTTCCTTTCTGTATCTTATATTCCTCCAATGGAAGCCCCCTTTTTTGAATGCTTATCCAAAGTAGGTAGCAGAATGTTGGGGCATGCTCAGAACCTGCCTTGAGCTATGTCAGGTGATAACAAGTCTGAATGGGGACCATGCCGAGGAGCCTATGGCCCCTATTTCTTCTCTCCCTGTTACTCTTGGCGCTTACTCCTTTGCATTCTCACAACCAAAAGGAAAAGGGAGTTGAGTATATGATGAGCTTGTTGAGGTCCATTTAATGTTTGAAGAAGGATTTTGGTGTGTGCAATTTAAGCTCTGAGGACTGTTTTGGGGTGGGGGGGTGGGGGCTGGTCGAAGTGAAGGGCACCATCTAGAGCCTGTGCCCATGACTGAGGCTAGAGGTGGGCACTTAATAATCAGGGGGAACTGAAATGGGTGCTGAGTAGGAAAACCAGACCTTCGCTGCGAAAGCTGGCAAGAGAAAGCTTTGTGCACGTCTTCTAGCTTCCAAGGACTTCTCTGGGGTCAGACAGCAGCGATTAACAGGAACTTTCCACAAGGCCATTTCTAAATACCTAATATATACACACACCATATGTCTAATGCCTACCTGAATGAACACTTGATGGTTTTCTTAATACAAGAGACAGAGACTAGAAATTGGGTGTTTATCTGAATCCATACCTCCTTGATTAGAACTCTTCCTTTTCCACTACTTGGTGTTTTCTCTCCAGACACTTCCAAATGCTCTTAAATTTATATTTGAACAACAATTAAAACAAATCTGTTTATCTCCAAAGCTTCTCGGTTCATTATGGATTCGAAGAATAGTTTTCTGATTTATTTCTTCTCTTTGGGTGTCTTCTGCCCTGCTGGTGGAATTTGAATCTAATCTTTGTGATCAATTATAATTAATTAGACCATATTCTTCCACAGTAATGGCGGTGATAGACCGTTTAGGGTGATCTGTGTGTTTCTCGCACTTTAAGCTGTGAGTAGAGATCTGTTTGCTAGATTGCTGTTAATTAATCGTTTAGTTTGTCAAAACATCACAATGGGCTTAAAAATACATTTTGATAGTACTGCCGCTGCCTGCTACTTGTGAATCTTTGCTGGCACCAAGAAGAAAACATGATGGGGAAGATAAGGTTCCTTACAAAGATGCTGATGTTGGTATGTAAATCTGTGTCACTTGCTAGAGAGTGTGCAGCTCTGAGACTATACATTTATTTTTAGGATCTATGTGCACGTGAGAATAAGCGATAACTCGTGAGGACAAATATACCATCTGTAATTCATTTCAGATGAATGAAAACTGGCCAAGTTGTAAAATGGCTGTTCTTTGGAGCCCTGGATGGTATTCATAGATCATACAAAGAATTTGTCTCACTCAGTAGCGTTTTCTCCCTGATAAAGCCTATAATCATAGCTCCAAGAAAGACCCCCGGGATGCTCTGCTCCGGGAGAAGATGTGCATCAAGTAGCCACTCTGTCAAAGCTGTGAGGAAGAGGGCCTGAGTGTGAGCACATCTCATGCTGGGTTATTGGATAGGAGAATAACAGCTGTGCGTGGATTTCTTCCCCCAACTCTGCAAAAGACTCTGCAAAAGAGAAAATGACTGCTCCTGAAGGTCAAAGGCTAGAAGTGGACCTTGTGTCTTCTTCTGCTCCAAGCAGGTGTGACAGAGAAGTGCTTTTCAAAGGCTTTCCAAGCAGCATGAGTCTGCAGGGCTAGACATTCTGGGGAGCCTGCAGCTGGTGAGGGATCTGACTATGGTTATTTGACTAGTCTTGGACAGACTTAACCAATGTACTTGCAGGATGGATATGCCGTCTTGGGGGTTTCAGGGTATAATTAAAGTGAGGTGTTTTTTTTAAAAAATATTTTACTTATTTATTTAGGAGAGGAAGAGAGACAGGGAGAGAGAGAGAGAGAGAAAGAGAGAGAGAGACAGAGACAGAATGGGCGCGCCAGGGCCTCTAGCCACTGCAAACGAACTCCAGACACATGCTCCCCTTGCGCAACTGGCTTATGTGGGTCCTGGGAAATTGAACCTGGGTCCTTTGGCTTTGCAGGCAAGCACCTGAACCGCTAATCCATCCCTCCAGCCCTAAAGTGAGGTGTTTGAAGAATCAAGCATCCTCTCTTCCCCATGCCAGGATCTTCTACTGTAGCCATGTAGCTAAAATTTACACTCTGCCTGCCTGCTTTATTTAAAACTTTTTGGGTCTCTCCATCTGAGCTGTATCTCTCACGGCATGATGGAAGCCATGTTGCTACTGCTAGGAATGTCCTTCACTCCTCCGGGCCTGGGGAGAGACGTGTAAGCACCTGGCCCTGCAGGCCCAGTCACTCCGGCATGAATCGGACACTTTGAGACTTGTTCAGAGAAGAAATGTAGACACAACGGTTAACCTTTGTATTTTCTGCTACTCAGAAATAAATGTTCACAATACGTCTTTGGTTAAGGGGAAACAATACATGTACAAGGTTGAGGAGGTGTGTATATAGACAGTACTGCATGTGTTAGTTAGAAGAACAATAGTTCAGCATGATTTTTTTAAATGTATTCAAATCACAGCTCTTCTGCCTTTTACTATGTGGTTATAGACATGTTACCTGGCTCCTCTGAGCCTCATTTATGTCACCTGAAAAATAGTGGTAATTATTGTAGTTTCCTTTGAGAATACTGGTGAGAATTAAATCATGTATGTATATATATATATATATATATATATATATATATATATATATATATGGATAGACACACACACACACACACACACACACATAATGTTTAGGAAGCTTCCTGAGCTTCCTGAGTATAGTGACGTATCCAGCATGATGATGATGATTAAATAAATGCAGCGTGAACTGCTTGGCTCCCATGGTTGGGTTGTACGGAAGGTGATCAGACCTTGGTGAAGAGCACTGGGCATGGACATCTCCACTTCACTCTCCTCAACGATATGACAGGGAACAAGAGCCCTCTGAGCACAAGGCAGTGGTGAGGGTTAGAGATAATGCACGGGGTGGCAGGCACCAAACTGGCTGTGGGTGCTATGAGGTTAGCTAGGTAACTTCATGCTTTGCTATTCTAATCACTTTGGAGGTATCAGCCACTTCTACCGTCAAGGTGATCCTTGGAGTCTGCAAATAACTCTAGGCTGCTGTCCTGAGGGTCCCATCCAAATTCCAAGTACCAGAGCCTGGAAGTCTCTTCACTCACCACAATGAGTGTCTTTCCAGGCGTTCCTCCCTCGCTCGCCAAGCTGTCCTTGGCATATGGCTTCGGGAGCTAGATTTCACTTTGATTTTAATTAGCAAATAGATCTCAGTCGGTCAAAACAATTTAGACATGCCCGAAGACATAGGTTATTAAACAGACTCAAGATAACAGTAGTTACTGAACATTTATTGCGTATTAAGCATTACAGATATATTCTCTGTAAAATAACAATTTCATCGAGATATAATTGATATAACATAAAAATAACACTTTTATTTGCCTGGGTTTTTTTTTTTTTGTGTGTGGCACTGGGAGGAGCAGGAACCCGTGGGTGCTCGGCAAAGCACCCTGTCACTGTGATGGTTTGAATGTAATATGTCTCCTGTAACTTCAAATGTTTGTAATTAAGTCTCCTCCTCCGACCCCAGTTGGTGGAGCCTTCAGAGATGGAGCCTTGCTGGAGGTGTGTCGCGAGGGCAGACCTCCAGGTGGATTAATTTTGCCCATTGGAAGTTCTGGGCCAGAAGGTTCCTGCTGTTTTCTGTCTGATGTGGATGCATGATGAGGTGAGCTTACTTTACCATGATGCGGCTTCCCTCAAAACCAGCAAGGAACTTAATCCTTTCCTCCCATAAGCTGCTTGTGTGTTTTGTCCTGGCAACAAGATAGTCACTACCGTAGTCCCTGAGCCTTAAGCCTAAAGTCACCCTTGTACAGTTTATAATCGGGTCTTTATTTTCACTGTTGTGCAAAGATTCCCACATCTGATTTTAAGACACTTCATCACCCTGATAAACTCTGTGCCCAATGGTATTTACATCCGCTCTTCCCTCTGTGGAGAACTTTCTGTTCACATGGACTTTTCCACAGTCACCATTCTGTGCAAATGGAATTATAATACACGGCCTTTTGTTTTCTCACTTAGCATAACATTCTCACAATTCATCCATGTTGTGGCAAGAATCAGAACTTTTGGGGCTGGACAGATGGCTTAGTGGTTAAAGTGCTTGCCTGTGAAGCCTAAGGACCCATGTGCAGATCCCATGTTAGCCAGGCACACAAAGGTGAGGCAAGCCCAAGGTCGCACATGTCCACTAGGGGGCGCAGGTGTCTGGCGTTTGAGTGCAGTGGCTGAGGCCCTTACAACCCAGTTCTCTCTCTCTCTTTCTAAAATAATTTTTTTTAAAAAGAATCAGAACTTTCTTTCTATTATGGAATCAGAGTCCACTCTGGATAAAACAACCTGTTGCTTGCTATTAAGTACCATGGTGAGAGAGAGACGTGTGTTCAAGTTTGGTAAACACTATGTGTTCATTTCTCTGGGTGTGTACCTGGGTACGAAATCACCAATCATCAATCACCACCTGATTCTGTTCATGAGCATCTGAAGAACTCCTAGAAAGTGCTTTCTATCTATGTCATATGACTTGATTTGGATGCACTGCTAGGTTATAAATGGTCTTATTCTGCAGCAAGACAGTGGAGGCTCAGACAGTTTGTCATTTGTGCTCATCAGAAAAGGATGTGGGAGTTGCAATTGGATACTGGATTCCAAGGTTTGTCATTTATTCCCTCCCTCCCTCCCTTTCTTTCCTCCCTTCCATTTCCTCTCCTCTTTCTTTCTCTTTTCCTTCCTTCCTTCCTTCCTTCCTTCCTTCCTTCCTTCCTTCCTTCTTCTCTTTCTCCCTCCCTCTCTCTTTCTTTCTCTTTTCTTCCTTCCAAATCTCATATCTTTATTACCAATTCAAAGTTTGGTTACATTTTAAAGTTTTAAATTTATATTTTTGTTTCCTCTTTTACACTATCTATCCATATATATATATATATATATACATATATATATATATATATGTATATGTATATAGATATAGATATAGATAGATAGATAGATATTACATTTTGATTATACATACCCGCCTCACTTCCCTCCATGCCCTTCAGACCCACTATACACTTGCTTCTCATCACTTTATGGCAGGTATGCCATGGAAAAGAACTCTCTCCTGGGATCTCAAGTTTTAAAACACCACTACATGCTAACCATGTTTCCAGAGAATATTCTGGTATTCTGGGAAGTATACTCACTGCACAATCTTTTCATTTTCTCAGTTCTATGGGAAATTTTAAGCCAGAACTTTTCACAGACAAATGGTATTTGTCATAGCCGGAATTTACAACACCATGACTGTCTCTGACCGTCTCTCACTGCCTAGATCCGGGTGTATCTGCTAGTTGTCAGAGGGGGAGCAAGCACCTGCTGTCGTCTTATCCTTGCCGTGATGGGCCAAATCCCTTGAACTGTAAGTCAAAACAAATCTTCCCTCCCTGAAGCAGCTTTTCATCAGGCATTTTGTCACAGTGCCAAGAAAGGTAACAGATACATCTTCCTTACCCTGAGGTCAAAATTATTTTCTCTTGCGCTTTCTTATTTTCTATCTAACTCATCCTTTTTCCAACTCTTATTGGTTATTTTTACTTTTTAAAAAAATATTTATTTATTTGAGAGTGACAGAGAGAGAGAGAGAAAGAGAGAGAGAGACAGAGAGAGAGAGGAGAATGGAAATGCCAGGGTCTCCAGCCACTGCAAATGAACTCCAGATGCATGTGCCCCCTTGTGCATCTGGCTAACGTGGGTCCTGGGAAATCGAGCCTTGAACCAGGGTTCTTAGGCTTCACAGGCAAGCGTAACTGCTAAGCCATCTCTTCAGCCCTATTTTTACTTTTATTTTCTTACTTTCCTGCTTATATTTTCAAGTTTCTGTTCTATTTGTAAGCAGTCAATAAATGTCAATAAATTCCTGCCCCATGTTTAAATCATGTCTCATGTTTGTTGTGTTTTTGGAAAGAGCCTCATTTGGTTTTTGTTGGTATTCCATTAAGGAGCCTTTATATATTTTTTAATATTGTTTTAACTGCTAAGCTTTCAATTCTTCTCAGAACATTTTGTGCAACATTTTTTTTTTTAGACATGGCTTGAAGTGACATTCATCTGGAAAGAATTGTAGCTCGATCACCACAGGGCCTGTGTACCTACTGTCCTAAAGGACTTGACAGTGAGCTCCTGTGGGATGTTTACAAGAGGATGTAGGCGATGGGTTACATCCAGTTTATTGTGTAAAAGTTCATGATCTGGAGGCTTGGTCCTCTATGTGGCTGTATGGAGAGGTGGTGGAACTCCAAGAGGAAGTTGGAAGGCGATGTGATCTTGGGGACGCCAACCTCAGCAGGGTGCCTTCCGTAAGGTGTGGGTCAAGTCTCTGGGATGGGGCCAGTCCGTCGATGGGTGCCTGGCTCCTGTCTTGCTTCCTTTCTTGACTATGATCTTTTCTATGTGCAGCCAAGTCCCTTTGCACCTTTCTGCCATGTTGTGAGAAAGCCTGGGACCCTTACTAGGATGCAGGATGTAGGGTGCAGGGTGCATGCTTTCTTTGGACTTAACCACCATATTGATGAGCCAGATAAACCTCTTTTATTCATATATCTCCTGGTGTCAGGTATTGTAGAGCAGAAACGCGTACTAAGTCATCATAAATACAAACCCAAACCCCAAGGACTGGCTTGTGATTAATCCTCAGGAAGGTTTTCTCCACTTCTACCCAATGCTCGAACAGAGAGGGAGAGTGGAGGGGGTCTTTGCTGCCACCTTTGCCTGGGTGGCAAGGTTGGTTTCCCGCTCCTTCTCTGTCGCTGGTACTCTCCTGAAGGGGGAGTCCCTGTGGAGACCTGAAATTATTGTTTCCCTCTTTCAGAAATCATGTAGCCTATGATGCAGGACCTTAGGGTCCAAGGGAAATGTATGTGTGTGGGGGGGGGGGGGGTATCCGCCTTTTTTGTCTGCTTCTTGAATCCTTCATTTTGGTTGGGATATTCACTCTAGTTTCCTTTGTACCCGTTCAGCCTGGGGTTTAAAACACATTTCTGTATATTTTTTCTCATGCTTTTAGTTGCTTTTACCAGGAGCATTATTAATATTATTTAGGATGCAATTTTGCCAGAAATGGATATCTTTCTTCTTCTCATACCTTTTCCTCCTTTCTTCTCTTCCTTCCCTTTCCTCTCTTCCCTTCTTCTCCGCCTTCCACTCCACTTCCCTTCTCTTCTCTATCCCTCTGTTCTCCTGTATTGTGCTCCAGTGAAACTGGCCTTATCCTAGAAAATGTAGATATAAAGGCCTCTGTGTAAGTGCCGGGATTTACTTATCCTAACACCAAGATTTTTTTTTCAGATGTTTTATTTATTGAATCATGTAAATAATGTTCTAACTTCTCCTAGCAAAGTATGCTGTTTTACTCATTATATACCTACAGTTATATAATGGGGGATAATCATATGCTAATATATACAAACTTTCCTTCTGGGTATTTGTAAACTAAATTGCATTTGCAGGACTATGAAATGTATCAGTGAATCCCATCTTCAATCTTAAGCTTTTTAAAAAACATTTTATATGTATTCATTTATTTATTAAAGAGAGAGAGAGAGAGAGAAACAGAGAGAGAGAGAATGGGTGTGCCAGGGCATCCAGTCACTGCAGACAAACTCCAGATGCGTGCCCCCCCCCAACTTATGAATCTGGCTAACATGGGTCCTGGGGAATTGAACCTGATTCCTTTGGTTTTACAGGTAAACACCTTAACCGCTAAGCCATTCCTCCAGCCCTTAAGCTTTTCGATTGTATGCAGTTTCACTCTCGTGGGCCTAGTTTTCATGTACCTAATCTTTGGACATTCCAGAGTTTCTTAGGCAAATATGAAGCTTGTCTTCTTAGGATTATTAGAAACCTGTTATTTAAGTCTTAAGCTGTTTTATTCTCAAATCTCTAAATTGACTCCTATCTGGGGAGCTGTCTTCTCTCTGCTGAGGATTAGAGTTGAACATGATAGTTAGTCTGGACTGAACTGCAGTTATCAAATTTTAAGTTTTGAAGCTATGCTGTGATTAGGTTTCTCCCAGAAAGACTATCTTAGTAGAGCTGAGATTTTATCAACCAAAAAGAATGGACTGATCCAGTTTTCAGAAGCCACTGGGATAAATTTAGCCTAGAGTTAGCTAGCTCCTGGTGTTCATTCACAAACACTCAAAAAGCATCCTCTGTGTGGTGTGCCTGAGACCCGGACTTGTGATAAGGATGGGAAACGTTACTATGAATAACACCGATTCCCTGACCTCGGGGAGTTGCTGGTTTAACAGGAAGGATGTGCAGTGCTTCCTAAGTACTCTGTGTTCTAAATGAGATGCCATGTTGTCCCACTCAGACCCCACCGCAAACTTGCAAAGACATGGTTGGTTTAATGAATATGCAATATTTATAAAATTGGGATCATATGCAAAGTTGTTTGGTCCCTGAGGAGTTTTACATTTTTAAACTCAAGACCTAGAGATATGTTGTGATATTTATTCAATATCTCTTCTAAACATTAAGGATGGTTCTTGGCAACTTCTATTACCATATCCTTTTCTATTTTATTATCTAACTTCTCAAACTGGGAATCTCTTATTCTTTCATATTCCAAGTTTTTCATCAGCTCCATCCTAACCAAAACACCTTGCTTATTCACTCTTTCCTCTCTTCCTTTTGTGTACCTACTGACCAGTAATTCTACTTGTTCTCCTTAAGGTTTTTCTTGTGAAAATATGGCTAAGCAGTCTTGGCTCTTTCTCTGGACTGGCTGAGGATGGGAGAAAAATCGAGGTAGCAAAGAGAAAGTTGTAATTTCTATCATGCTGATTTCAGTCTCAATATATCTGCTCCTCTAAAACCATATATTTTAGCCTCTTTATTCTGAACATCAATGTTATACTGTGTTACATGTGTAGAAATGTGGATACTCAAGAAAGCATTTATTTGAGCGAACGAGCAAGCATCCCAAGACTAGCATCATGCTGGCCAATAGCATGTGCGTGTGTGTATTCATGTATGTGCATGCGTGTGCGTGTGTGTTGGGGGTGCTATATTTAGTGGGGAGGAAAAAAAAGACATGATTGACAAGGAAATAAGAGAATTCAGGAACAAAGGATAAAGTATCTTTATAAAGCAAAGGATAAGGTGTTATAAATATAGGGTGGGTATGGAGAGCTCAGAAAAAGAGAAAAGCTGAAGGAATTGCCTGCCTGTGGGAATCAGAAGGTTATGGACTCTTAAGTTTTTCTTTTAATTCTACAGCATAACTACTGCTTTCTAAAACATAGATTATGCAATCTAAAACTGAGTCTTAGTTCTTGCCACTGGTGCTCTGACTTATCTAGCATAAAGGACATACATTTTTGTCATTCAGTTCACATAGTGGAGAGGTGATGGGGCAGATCTTAGATGGCCTTACATTTTGTTGTATGATATATACATTGTAACCAGTGGACATAGCTTCAAGTTGTTCCCAGTAGCATGTATATATATATATATATATATATATATATATATATATATATATATATATATATATATATGGTGGCATATAAACTTAAAACCATCCTTTCTTATATTAATCACAAAGATTCTACATTTTGGCATTTTCTTCAGTGGAGATCTTATGAACTGCATGAAATTCTTTGGACTATCAGGAATCTCCCTCCCCTAGAAGGTAGAGGTTTATTTCCTCAGAGTTCCCAAGGGGGACTGTGGTCACTGCTGACACTGATTAGCTTTGCCAGTAATATTTTATCCCCTCAATGACTGTGGACATCAAGGTGTGTCTTTGTTATATGGTCTCCTGTCAATTGTGCCCAACTTTTCTTTCAGTCCCAGGGTTTGTGGGTATTGTTGGCCAGCCCAGAAGTCAATGCCCTATTATAAGTATTTGCTTAGAATAACTTGAGAACCAAATCTCTCCTCTCCTCTCCTCCCCTTTTCTCCTTTTCTCTCTTCTTCTTATTTTCCTTCTTTCTCTTCTTCTTCCTTGCTCTCTTTCTTTCCCATATATTGGCCATAAACTTAGTCCTTAGTCCTTAGACCCAGCAGCTGGCATGCACCACCATGCCACACTTAAAAAGTAGTAAGTGGGGCTGGAGAGATGGCTTAGCGGTTAAGCGCTTGCCTGTGAAGCCTAAGGACCCTGGTTCAAGGCTCGATTCCCCAGGACCCACGTTAGCCAGATGCACAAGGGGGTGCACGCATCCAGAGTTCGTTTGCAGTGGCTGGAGGCCCTGGTGGTCCCATTCTCTCTCTCTCCCTGCCTCCTTCTCTCTGTCTGTCACTCTCAAACAAATAAAAAAAAATAAACAAAAAATAAAAGAATATCAGGCCTTATGTGGTGGCTCATGCCTGTAATCCCAGCATTGGGTAATAGAGGCAGATCAAGTTCAAGGCCAACCTAGACTACACTAGCAAGTTTGAAGCTGGGTGAGACTATGCAGCCAGATCTTATCCAAACAAAAAATGCACAGAAGAGGCTGGGGAGATAGCTCAGCTATGAAAGGCACTTGTTTGCAAAGCCTGACTGCATGGGTCAGTTCCCCAGTACCCACATAAAGCCAGATGCACAAAGTGGTGCATCATCTGGACTTTGTTTATAGTGGTAGGAGGCCCTGGCATGCTAATCTCTCTGTCCCCCTCCCCCTCTCTTTTTCTCTCTGTTTGCCTCTTTCTGTCTTAATAAATAAATTTTTTTTAAAAAAGAAAAATATAACCCAAACATCCCATTCTGACCCCCAAATATCAATAGTTTTAACTAGGTTCAAAGGTTACAATATGTGTGTGTATATGTATGTATACAAATAATGTAAAATAAAGAGCAATAGAAGACCCACAATAACCTTAAATAGTGATAAGAGGTAAGAGTAAATACTTAGGCATAAATAAAATGGAAGACGCATAAGAATATATGAACAAAAGACTAAAGAACTGTAAATGACAAAAAATCCTAGGAGGAATTGTCTAAAAATCTTTGAAGAAGGGGTTGGAGAGATTGCTAAGTGGTTAAGGCCCTTGTCTGCAAAGCCTAGCAATACGGGTTTGATTCCCCAGTACCTATGTAAAGCCAGATGCACAAAGTGGCACATACATCTGGAGTTCTTTTGCAGTGGCTAGAGGCCCTGAGTTGTTCATTCTCTCTCTCTATCTCATTCATCTCTGCTTGCAAATAGATAATTTTTTTTTTTTTTTTTTTAACAAAGCAAGCTTAAGGAGCTGGGGAGATGGCTGAGTCAGAAAAACGTTTATCACACAAGCATAAAGGCTTGAGTTTGGATCCCCACTTCAAATGCCGGGCATGGTGGTGCACACTTATAATCTTAGGTTGGGGAGGCAGAAACAGGGGGATCCCCTGGGCTCGTTGCTTAGTTTTTGTCTAGCCCAATTAATGAGCCATAGGTTCAGTGAGAGACGCTGTCTGAACAAGTAAAGTGGAGATCATCTCCACATGAAGTAATGACTCAGGATCGTCAAAGAGAAGCTGAGTGACCACAGGATGATGGGAAGGGCCGCAACTCTTATGTCTGGTCTGCTCAAGCTTTATTAGCAGAGTTCACACAAACAGCATCAAGGAATAACTTTCACTTTGTATGCAACGCACACAGGAAGCAAGGGAGCTGTATACATCACAAAGGTCAGTTCAAGCTAATCTTGGTATTGCTATTTTCTTTAAAACTAGCGGAGCACCTAGGAAATGTGCATGGTGTTCCCTCTTAATATAAACTATCCTGAGAATAGCACATTCTAGTCAAGGGCTCCCTCGTGCATGCAACCTTTGCCCATGCAGTTTTGGCTTTCGGAGTCCCTCAACCAGTTGTTACCTTCATGTCTCTTACAGGAGAAATAAATAGTGAATAGGACAACCTAGTTTAACCTCGGGCCCGCACTTGTTACACGCGCCCACATGCACAAGTGTGCCCAGGCACATATATACACATACTCGTGTACACTAACACATACAGACCCATGCAAAAACATCTTGACGAAGCCAGGCGTGGTGGTGCACACCTTTAAGCCCAGTACTCGGGAGGCAGTGGTAGGAGGATCGCCGTGAGTTCGAGGCTACCCTGAGACTTTGTACTGAATTCCAGGTCATCTTGGGCTACAGCGAGACTCTACCTCGGACAACCAAAAATACAAAAACAAAAACAGAAAGTCTTGAAGAAAAAAATTCACTAATACTAAAATTACAAAAAAAAAAAAAAACCAACCCACAAAACTAAACAACTAAAGCTAAAATACCCCTTACAAAATGAAAACAAGTATGAAATGCTACATTTCCCCCATTAAGTCACAGAGAAGTTAGAGAATGGTAAGTGATGCATATAAAAGAAATAACATCATATATTATGGAAATCACTTCATATTGCGTACGAATTTAATAATATATGCAAACTTCTGAAGAGCAATTTGGAAATATGTATGAAAAGCTTTTGAAACTCTCTTTTACAGGGATGGGGAGATGGCTCAGAGTCTATTGTATTTGCCTGTAATGCTGCACAATCCAGGGTTCGATTCCTCAGTACCCATGTGAAACCAGATGCCCAAAGTGGTGCATGCATCTGGAGTTTGTTGGTAGTAGCATGTCCATTCTCTCTCTCTCTGTATCTTTCTGTCATCTTGAAAATAAATAAAAAAAAATCTTTAAAAATGAAATGTTCTTTACCTTTTGCTTTGATAGCTATAGTTTTGAGTTTTATAGACATATTAGATTTTAAAAGAAACTGGGCTGGAGAGATGGCTTAGTGGTTAAGCATTTGCCTGTGAAGCCTAAGGACCCCGGTTCGAGGCTCGATTCCCCAGGACCCACATTAGGGGTCACATGCATCTGGA
This sequence comes from Jaculus jaculus, assembly GCF_020740685.1. Taxonomy (NCBI): domain Eukaryota; kingdom Metazoa; phylum Chordata; class Mammalia; order Rodentia; family Dipodidae; genus Jaculus; species Jaculus jaculus. Next base: position 163,251,928 of record NC_059105.1, read on the forward strand.
GTTCGTTTGTAGTGGCTTGAGGCCCTGGTGTGCCCATTCTCTCTCTCTCTCTCTCTCTCTCTCTCTCTCTCTCTCTCTCTACCTCTTTCTCTCTCTGTCTGTTGCTCTCAAATAAATAAAAATAAACAAAAAATATTTAAAAGAAACTATAAAGTTTTGGAGACGATGGAGAGGTTGTATCCTTTTACTAACTGCACCCAACTTCCTGAACATTTTGTAGACAGAAAACATAAGATGACTCTAAAAGGCAGAGAAAAGATTGTAGATCAGCTAGAAAGTTCCAGACTCTAAAAATGATAAGGAATTGGGTTCTTTTGGTTTGGTGTTTGCCATATGCACTTTTGTCTTAAAGATAAATATGCCAGTTACAAGAAATGCCAACAGACACAGACAAAGAAATGTCCTTACAAAAACCAGGTTCTCCCTCTCACTCACAGCTTAACGACTCAAATAGGTAAGGCAGAAATAGTTCAATAACTATCTGCTTTCAGATGAACACTGTAAACAACCATGACCCCCGCCTGATTTGAGGCATGGTCTCTTGTCCTCTGCCACCTTCCCCAGGCTAGCTGTCCTCTGAGCTTCCCGGATTCTCCTGTCTCTGCCTCCCATCTGGCCATAGGAGAGCTGAGGTCACAGACGCTATTGCTTCCTGCTTTACATAGGTTTTGGGGTTGTATTGTGCTTGTACTGCAAGTGATTTTACCCAGTGAGCTACTTCCACAACCCTGCTTGTTTATTATTATTATTATTATTATTTATTTATTTGAGAGCAACAAACACAGAGAGAAAGACAGATAGAGGGAGAGAGAGAGAATGGGCGCGCCAGGGCTTCCAGCCTCTGCAAACGAACTCCAGACGCGTGCGCCCCCTTGTGCATCTGGCTAACGTGGGACCTGGGGAACCAAGCCTCGAACCAGGGTCCTTAGGCTTCACAGGCAAGCGCTTAACCGCTAAGCCATCTCTCCAGCCCAACCCTGCTTGTTTTTAATGCATGTGTGTGGTGGGGGGGCGGTGGTGTCTGGAGGACACCTTGAATGTCATCCTCGGGAATGCTGTCCACCTTCTTTGTGAGATAGTCTCTCGTTGGCTTGGCGCTCATCAGTTAGGCTAGACCAGTTGGCAGTCTCAGGGATCCCCCTGTCTCTACTCCCCAGAGCTGGTTTAACAGATGGGCGCCACCATATGTGGCATTTTGGCACAGGTGCTAGGCATTGAACTCAGGTTCTCATGCTCGTGAAGTAAGCTCTTTAACACCAGCCCCTCCCCCCCTTGAACAGATATTCTCCTGCAGATGGCATACAGTTTTGTAATAAGTACATGACCACAGTTATTCGACTTTAATAGTCATTATGGAAATTCAAAGTAAATCCCAATGCCATATCACGACACAGTGATCGGACTTGCTTCTGTGAAGTGGCGACACCGCATACTGGAAAGGACATAAAGAGACGGAACCGTTCACACATTGTTGGTGGGGAAGTCAAACAGCAGCCATTCTGCAAAAGCTTTCTGATAATTTCTTATAAAACTAGAAGCAACTATATCACCTGGCAAATATAGTCTAGGAGTTTTTAATTTAAAATCTATGAAAATTATGTTCACAAAAGTCTGTCCATGCATATTCATAACTTCTGTATTTGCCACAACCTAAAAAGGAAACAATCTAGATGTATTTCAATGACCCACGTGTAAGTGACAGGGCGTCCTCCACATCATGGAGCCCTACTTGGCAATAAAAATAAAAGAGCTGTCCCATCCATAGAACACTTGGATGAGGCACAGAATTGTCTGGTGTATAAAATAAAACAGTATTGGGATGCCATATACTATGTGATTCATGTCATTTTTGCAGTGACACAATTCTAGAAATGGAGAACTGAGTAATGGTTACTCAGGAGTTAAAGAGGGCAAAGGTGGGGAGGAAAGGGAAGAGAAGTGAGTGGCTTTGGAACCTTACTCTCTACCTTGACTTGTAATATCAGAGTCCTGGCTGTGAGGCTGTAACACAGTCCTACACGATATTCTAAGTGGGGACCCTAAGTAAAAACACATGGGAATCTCTTTGCATCATTTCTTAAATCTTCATGAGAATATGCAATTATCATAAAATAAAAAGTTTAATAAAAAAGCAAATGTTATCTCTTCATTACAGTACTACATACAGTAGAAAAAAACTGAAGCAATATAAATGCTAAAAAATGAAGAATGTTCAAATAAATTATGTTCATAACACAGAACATTATGAAACTCCTTAAAATGATTTTAACTAAGTGTTTTAAATGATGTTATAGGATATTTCTGCAATAATCTGAAGAAAGCAGTACATCAAGTTGTTTATACCTTATGATATCAAATATGTTTAAAAATTGCATTAACAATATTAGGGGACAGAATGCTACCACATAATAAGAAAACAGACCAGAGTAACACCATGGAAATTATAGAACCTGTCCCATGCACATAAGAAAATCAAGAGTATGATAAAGGTGTCAACTCAAGTCACTTGGGCAAGGATGGACTTTCAAATAGCCATTCCAAAAGAGATACCTTTTGTTTATACCACTTTCCATATGTAAAATAAGAAGCAGGTCTAGATGGATCAAAGATCTGTCGTGGCTGATTGGGGTGACAGTTTGGCAGGATGAAAGGACCCCAGATAGTTGGTCAATAAATGATTATTCTCAATATCCAGTAGGCACTGATCCCATCCCTCTTCCACTGAAGGGCATCCAGGTGATTTGGTATTTTAATCCAATGGTCTGAGTTGCCTGAGGTGTCTATCTGTAGGAAATTGATACTGGAGTGGACAGAGTGGGCACGATCTGCCCTCAGTGTAGTTGGCGCCATCCCCATCCAACAAAATGAAGCCCTGGGTGGAAAAGCCGGTAGATGAAATCTTGTTCTCTCTCCTGGAACCAAGGCAGGCGCCCTTCCTTTCTTGCTCTTGAGTACCCAGGTTCTTTGGCTTTTGAATGCTGTGATTTAAGATCAGAGGTCCTGGATTCTGAGGTCTTTATAGCATTATAGGTGGCATATTTTTGGCCCTTCTTAGCTTCCAGAATTAAGTGAGCCAATTAGTAAATCTCTTCTCCTAAATCTCTCTCTCCTTCTCGTTTTTATTATTTGTTCTACCTCTCCTGAGAATCTGGACTAAACCATCTAAAATTTGAAAACTAAAATGAGGATACATTATAATAAATATAGACAACTCCCTCTTAAATAATGGCGAAACAAAGGTTTCAATGTCTCAAAACACAGAGTCTCCATTTCCACAGGGCAGATCACAGAGTGCCAGATAACGGTCCCATGGAGAATGCTGAGAGGAACGACTTTAGATGAGTTAGAAGAATGTGTGACTTTCTTCTCAGGAAGAGGTCATTCATATTTTTCAAGACTGTAGAGCTATACCATCATATGTGGGAAGATCGTCTGATAGTTGGTGATGTGCTAGAAAGATGTGAAAACCACAGTGATAAGCTCCTTTATTAGTATTGGTGAGACACAATTTTCTATATCTCAGAATAAAGAGGTGGGAAAGTAAAAGAATGATATGCTTAATTGCATAAAGTTTGTCATATAACCTGTAATATTAGGCAGTTGGTAACAAGAGAAACTTCTTTAGGCATTAATTTAGGGTGATTTCCAGAATGTACTGCTAAGTGAATGTAGAAAGTACCAAGCAAACAAAACCGGAACATAAAGCAGACAGGAAGAAACCGAAACCAAATGAATTCACTACTCTTCAAACGAGGAAAAACAAGGATAAGCAAATACAGATACCTGTGCCTTTGTGTAAGCATCCCTTCACAACCCAAACAATTAGGGAGAAGGTGGAAGGTAGTTATCCAAAGGCCCCGAGTGGGAAAGGAGCCAAAGAGTTAGGGCTGAGGGAAGGGAGAGAGCGGTGATAGGCAGGGGAAAACCCTTGCCTCAGAATATTTCTTTTTGAATAGCTTTCTTGTCCTATAGTGATAGTTCATATTTTCAGCTTCTTCTAAATAATTAAAATCGGCTTGAATGTGGGTGAAATTTCAAAGAGCAAGATGACAAATGAACTGAGCCTGAGTTACAAACAGCATAACCATGGTGAATGGGATGGGAAAGAAAATATGCAACCGGGGAAATAAGTATTTTGATTGAATACTGTAAGGCTAAAATCAACAACAACAAAACCTACCAGACATTTTAGTTAGTAATGTTCCTTATGGTTATATACAAAGGCAAATAAATATAAAAATGAATATGCATGTATGTGTGTGTACATACTTTAAAAAACTTTTAATATTTATTTATTAATTAATTTTTATATTTTTATTATTTATTTATTTGAGTGACAGAGAGAGAGAGAGAGAGAGAGAGAGAGAGAGAGAGAGAGAGAGAGAGAGAATGGGCCACACCAGGGCCTCTAGTCACTGCAAACGAACTCTAGATGCGTGCACCCCCTTGTGCATCTGGCTTACGTGGGTCCTGGAGAATCGAGCCTCGAACTGGGTCCTTAGGCTTCACAAGCAAGTGCTTAACTGCTAAGCCATCTCTCCAGCCCATGTACAGACTGTTTGTCCTATAGAAGATACTATTCTTGTTCCCAAGGCTGTATGTGTGATATAGATATCTATATATCTATATCTATCTATGTATCATCTATCTATTTGTCTTTTCCCAATGTTGCAGTGTCTAAGAATAACCTGCCTTGGCCCCACACACTTGTACAGACATGTGCCCAGTACTGGCAATCCTGGTTTACTCAGTGCTTAAAGAAGCTCAAGTTCAACAGAGTTTCTGATTCTAGGGAAGGCGTAGGGAAAACTACGAAGTGTCACAGCAGGGAGGGGAAATGCCAGAAGGACACAGGGCTGACCTGAAGGAACTGTCCCTGGTGAAAACTGCGACAGTTTAACCAACAAAATGGTGATGGTGTTGAATTATAAGTCACCGAACAAAGTAAACATAGTGAAGACAGGAGTCATTTGGATTATTTCCATAATTACTTAAGTAAAGGTGAAAGGGGCATTAGCCCTTCCTTAACAGAACAATAATTCCATTTTAAAAATTCAGTGGGCATAAGAAAAAATTTCAAGTAAAATGACTATTAGGCAAGTATCATCACAGTTATTGTTGCAGGCAGAGTCTACTGAACAGTCAGGGTATTAGTGTAGCCTCAATGTATTGTATCCAAGATATTTACCAGTTATAGGGGTGGCACCCAATGTCATCACCAGTAGAGTTGCCCACACCACATACCCCCTGGGGTAGTGACAGAGTTGGGTGCCGCATCACTGTGCATCATTAGCAAGCACACACACACACCTCACTACAATCGTTGGACAACGCCAGGGAAGCCCCAGGCGAATGGTTTGATATGTGCTCACGCCATGAATGATGAAGACAGAAGAGCTGTGCCTGCTTTAAGACTGAGATGTGCCAAGCAAATGCCTTGCGGGATCCAGGATCGGCTGTGGAATAGGAAGACGGCGCCCTTTCCACCCTTCCCAAAACAGCCCGATGAAATAACAGAGTTCTCACTGGCTCTCATGGTGTGTCAATGGTTGTGGCTATCAGATACAAAACGTGCTCCATAGCTTCGAATGTTGGTGTTAGTTCCCAGCTGGCGGAGCCTTTGGGTGGCTTAGCCTTGCCTGATCAGTTAGTTGTGTTTCCAGGTGGGCCCGGGGGTCGATTAGCTCAGCCCGCTGGATGTGGAGAGCCAGGCTCACCTGCTGAGATGTCAAGATGCCGTGTCTCAGCTGCTTCCCTCTGCCCCGATGAAACTTCCCTTCAACACTGTCAACTTGAAATAAACCCTGTCCTCTCATAAGCTGCCTCTGGCCAGGAGATTTGTCCCAGCAATGAGAAAGCAACTGCTACAATGGTATTGTACCTCACAAGTTTCCTGATATTGATAATTGCACTAAAGTTATGAAAATTGACAGACAATCAGAGAGGCAGGGTAATGAGTGATCACGGAAATTATTTTTCAGCTCTTTTGCAAGTGTTGAGGTCTTTCGAAGTAAAATGCTCTCAGAAATCCAGATTGAGAAAAAATGAAACCAAAAACAAGGGCCTGGGGAGCTAGCTCAGTGGGTCAAGCTCTTGCCAGGTAAGCCCGAGGAGCCAACTTTGGATCCCCAAAGTCCACATAGAGTCTGGGATTTGGTGATGCATGTTTGTACGCCCAGGTCTGGGGAAGCAGAGACCCGGTCTCAAAACAATGTGGATGGCTTTGCTGAGGAACAAGGGATTGATCCAAAACTGTTCTCTAGCGTGCGTGTGTGTGTGCATGCACACACACACACACAACCAAAATATTTACAATGTTATTCTTTGGGTAATGCTATTGTATATTTATCTATTTTATTATATATGTCTTAGGGCTTCCAGATTTTATTTTAGGTATTAGAATTTATTGCTTGAAAACATGCACTTCTTGCATGCTCTGCACATGAAGTATGTGTGTATGGGTGGGGTGTGCGTGTGACCCAGTCTGTGTGTGGAGGTCAGGTCTGCCTCTGCCTTCCCCTCACTATCTCTTGTTTGCTGCTGTGATTGCCAGGTCAGCCAGCCCGTGAGCTTTGGGGCTCTTCTGTCTCCACCTCCCTTCTCGCTATAGGCACCCTGGGATTAAAGGTCTTGTGCCATGTGTCCGGCATTACTTTGGTTTTGGGGATCCTCATTCAGGTTGTCAGGTTTACACAGCAAGGGCTTTACCCATGAGTCATCTGCCCAGCCTATAAACAGATGAATATTGGGCTGGAGAGATGGCTTAGCGGTTAAGTGCTTGCCTGTGAAGCCTAAGGACCCCGGTTCGAGGCTCGGTTCCCCAGGTCCCACGTTAGCCAGATGCACAAGGGGGCACACGTGTCTGGAGTTCATTTGCAGAGGCTGGAAGCCCTGGCGCGCCCATTCTCTCTCTCTCCCTCTCTCTGTCTTTCTGTCTGTGTCTGTCGCGCCCAAATAAATAAATAAATAATTTTAAAAAATTAAAAAAAAACAGATGAATATTGGGCTGGAGAGATGGCTTAGCAGTTAAGCACTTGCCTGTGAAGCCTATGGACCCGGGTTCGAGGCTTGATTCCCCATGACCCACGTTAGCCAGATGCACAAGGGGGCGCACATGTCTGGAGTTCATTTGCAGTGGCTGGAGGCCCTGGAGTGCCCATTCTCTCTCTCTCTCTGCCTCTTTTTCTCTTTATCTACCTCTTTCTTTCTCTATCACTTTCAAATCAATAAATAAAAGTAAACAAATTTTTTTTTAAATGAATGTGGTAAAATATACTGAAAAGTAGAAAGACTGTAACAGAAACTGCATAGCCATCTTTTGTGTCTACCGTTGTGTGGCTTTGACATAGGACAGTTGAACAAAACCAGCAAATGGGAACAAAGGGGTTTGTCTCTGCTTAGAGTCTTGAGGGGGACATTCAGCGTGCCAGGGAAAAATGGTACAGCAGTGGATGGATATCAGGTCTTGCCACAGCAGAGAAAGTGGCCCGAGAGTGCTGACTGCTGTTGGGGGGGTGGGGGGGGGCTTCCTATAGCACTGCTAAGCCCACCCTCAATGAAATTGCTACCAGCTGGGAACCAAGCTGGGGGACCTCTGATTTTAACCACCCCATGTCCTACATTCAATTCTGTCAATGTTTTGTCATACTGTCTTTGGTGTGTGTGTGTGTTTTTAATATAAGCTGTTACATTGGAGACATTTGGGGACTTTGCCACTTTGACCTTGTTCAGTTTTCTGCTTCTTCTTTCTAGAGGCCAAGATTACTCTAACGTCCAATGTATTTTTCCACCCACATCTTACCACTTTTAGTATATATATGTATACACATGCGTGTATGTATATGCACTCATGCATGTACATGTATATACGTATCTATGTATGTATATGTACACATATATGTATGCATATGCGTATGCATATACATGTGTGTATATGTATGTATATGTACATATATCCCTCCCTATTTTAAAAATGAAGCATCAAGTTCTCTCAGCTTTACCCACTTTTGTTCACCTTCAGTGTTGCCTAGTATTCCATTGCATCTTTCTCATAGCATGCACTCAACTACTTTTCTCCTGAAAGAGTTGAATTTATTTTCTTCCTCCCCCCCTCCACCCTTTTTGCTTTTACCAACAATGTTGAGATTACCTCATGGGCAAAGCTGTCGAGCATGTGTGCACGTTTCTATAACAGGCCTTGCAGAAGGGGAGATTCTGTGTTGAAGGGTGCGCGCATCTTCAACATTGCGACACGTTGCCAAATTTCTCTCCAAAGTGGTTAAAGCAATTTGTCCCCCCACCAGCAGCGTTTGAGTTCCCGTCTCTCCACATCCTCGCTAACACTTCTATCAGCAGACATTTTAAAATTTGCCAATCTGACGAGTGTGTGAAATGATATTTCATTTTTGTTTTTAATTTGCATTTTTCTGCTTAGTAATGAGGCTGAACATCTTTTATCTAATTCTTGGTCATTCGAGTTTTCTATTTTGAAAACTACTTTTCCATAGCCAGCTAACTTCCTATGATAACTTTCTATGTCCTAGTAATAAAGCGATGGAGCTAACCATAAAATATTGATGGTATCGCAAATGATGCCGTGTCTGGTCACACTGACTGACATATAGTGACCACAGCGTGGTAGTACCGTGTTGTTTTCATGTATTTCCAGAGTGTGCTAATTGGGAAGATGAAAGGTCTGGAAATCACAAAGTATGAGGACTAATTGCAACAATATACAGCACTTCCTCGGGAGGTCTCTCAGGTTGGAAGCGACAGTTATTCAAAGACAGATTGACAAGCTCACAGCAGGCAGAGGGGGCACATGCATGGACATTATTCTAGGAGAGCCAAGGTCAGTCAGTGGTACGGGTTTGGATGAGGAACATTTGAACTCAAGATCAGGGAGATTTCGTTTCTGACAATCGCGTTCATTCCGGGATAGAGCTGGAAGCGGATTCCTGGCATGCTTGAGAAAGGGAATGGATGCAAGCTTCCTGAGCACTCAACACAGCGGCAGAGTTCCATCGCTGGGAAGGACCCTAAAGGAAACAGCTTCCATTTCAGCTCAAAATTCTAGCTTCTATATGTAGAAAACAATTCACAGAGTGAAGCTCCAGGAAGTCCACGAGTGAGTCATTGTTGGTGTTCATGATTAGGACTGCTCACTTACCATACTGCTTGGTGAACGTGACTCAGCCTTTCAAGCAAACAAGCCTAAGTTGGCTAAACTGAAGTGGGAGCATCAACTCCAAACACAAACCAGAGTTTGCGTAATGGCACTTTCACCTCCTCTCATTCCCACTTCTACTTCAAGTAGCACTTGGCCTTTTGGGGGGTCCTTGGACTCCTGGAGCTAGATGATGAATACATCCAGAGATACCATATTATCTCGTGTACCGCAGGATATATGGAAGCCCATGGGGAAAATTACAGACAGAAGATTCTTTAGGGCGTAGTGTATTGTGAAGGTGGGATGGAGTTGCTTTTGAGGATTGAGGACCCTTTATAAATGGATTTGGGGTACAGCATGAATAATTTTAGTTAGAGATTTTGGGGGGGTAGGTTTCAAAAGCCTCTCATAAATATTAATGGAGCTTGAAGAATATTTTCAAATCTTTAGAGAAAGGCTGCCTTTATTATACAGGTGATGGCTTTGAAGTTATTCTCACTAAAACCCATGCTTTGGTTAGGATGACCACTGTGAGGCCCTTTCTAGGCCTCATTATTCTACACGGTCTTTAACACTTGACATTATTTTATGTTCTAAGGATTCCAAGTGCTTTTCCCTAGCATGAAATGGAGGGTCTCAACTAAAGAGCCCAACTCAAGCACACTGACTATTCTCATTATTATTTTTTTATTACTACTATTAGGTTTGTTTTCTGAGACAGGGTCTCACTTGGTAGCTTACTGCCTCAATTTTCTGGGAGCTGGGATCACATGTATGTGCCACTGTGCTGGTACCCACTTCCGTTTTGCCATCTGCGAAGCTGCCCATGAAATTCCAGATGCCCTTCAGTGTCGGTTGCAGTGTTGGAACACACGTCCTTCTATTGTTTTTCTCTTCTAGACGAAACAGAGGTTGATCCAAGTGTTTATTTATCTGCCAGTTCTCTCTTACACATAGGACATTGGCCACTATGCTTGCTAAAAGCCTTGTTTCAGACAAAGATTTAAAAGCCCATGCTTATTTCTGCAATTGAAGAAAAGCAACGTAGTGCAAACTGATTTTCTACCCTGCTCTGATCGTGACCTCGAGTCTCACTAGAAAAATCTGCCCAATGGGCTCCCGATGGGAGGAGCCCCTTTCCAGCTTTCAAATCAGATGTATTAACTTCTGCTCCTGGAAGTTAGGGCCCAATCCCCAGGGCCTCCTTCAATGGGCAGATGTTAAAGGGTTTGAAGACATATTATTCTGGGCTTAGGACACACAACAGTTGATGGGAAAAGGGGGAAAAAAAAAAAGAGCCAGAACCAGCTGGTTAGAAATATAGATGATCAAGAATGCCAACCCCAAGAGGATTGGGAAATTGAAGGACTGAATGGCGCAGCCGGGGGGGGGGAGTCGAAAATTTATGTAAATACAGAGAATCAAAAGGCAGCTTTGAGAAAAAGATTAACATAATTATGATTCTGAGTATAAGATTTTTTGGCTGGATCATTAATTTTGATTCACTGGCAGCAGTAAGTGAAGATGCAAGGAGGAAGTTTGCTGAATAAATGTGCGTGGAGTTGAATGGAATGTGCGTATCTGCTCTCTGCCAGTACATAGCAGCATGCAGTCTCTCTCTAGCTCCTTCCTGTAGGGTACATAAAGTGTGGCAGTCACTGTGAGCTCAGAAAGATCTAAAGCATGTAGTGGGCTCAGGATCTGAGCATCTGCCTGTTTTCCACTGAAACGCCCAGAAGATCATCTCACCATTTATAACAATGCCAAACATTTGAAGAAAGCAGCGGATCACATGAAAGGTTGTCCAGAGAGGAGACCATGGACCTGGGGAGTCAGTGAGGCAGTTTCCGAGGATGATGCTAATCCTCCATCAGCAGCAGCAGCAGCACTGTGAGACAGGCCTGTCTGCATGGCTTTTGAGTTGATTCTGTCTTATGTGCATATTGAACCGGAGTCTGGTTTGTCATCTTCTCTTCTGGTTTCAGACTATGGCATTATAGATATAAAAATGCCTTGCTTTTTGGAAGTCACTTGATAAGATTTGGGAAGAATCTGTGAATGTCATTGCCATCCCAGTGGATCAATGGCCTGTCAGGACAGAAAAGAAATCAAAGTGGATCTAGACCAGTGACCGTCAACAGGGTTTAGGGTATTGGGGGTAGTTTCGGGTGATTGTAACCACCTGATGCCCCAGTCCTCACACTTCTGCAAGTCTCTGGGATGACAGTGCACCCGGTTAAAACACACACAGTTCTTGCCCGACCTCTTTATTTATGACTGGAGAACGGAAGATGCTGGGTTAGGTGAATGCTCAAGGCCGTTGTGACAGAGGAGCAGCCGAGCCCAAAGTGGAATTCTGTCCATAGCTCCTTGCATGGCGCAGCCTTGGACTCTGCCACCCATCATTTCCCTAAAGGGTCAGCCATTTGGGCTCAGCTTTTCATTTACAACAGCCTCCCAGCAGTGTCCAATGCACAGCGAGTTATGAAACTTCAACACCTCAGGACAAAGAAAAAACGTTGAGAGGAAAAGGGGAAACCTGGGTAAAAATGAAAACATAAAATGAATTACTTAGGTAGCATGGCCTGAGATTAGGAGGCAAATCTGAGATCGTTTTGTTGGAGGGGGCAGCTGGGTTTAGCTCCAAGCTGCCTTTGTCAGTGATGTAATGGAGCTAGATGACCACGTGGTCATTAAATATAGAAGCTGGGTATGGGACAGGGGAGCTTTGGGTCAGCCTCTTGACCTCACTGTGTGGTCATCTGTCACAATCCACATCATGGAGTCAGCTGTGGTCCAGTTCTTTCTTCGTCCACATGGGCAGTTTCAGTTTACTTATAACCCCTCAAACCCAGCCCAGTCCAGCCCAGTTTAAGCGTAGGGCTCTAAAGTGGCTCTTGGAGAAGACGTGGCTTGTCCTTAGACAGTTCAGAGCAGGGACTCAGAGGGGCAGTTCTGACAGTCAGTCACAGCTGGGGCAGAAGCTCAGCCCTGCCCCGCCCCAGGTGCTCATGACTTTGGAAAGTCTTCAACCTCTCCACCCTGCTCCCTTCTCGAATGATGAGGTGCTTGGGAGTTTAGGAGACCGAGAGCAAGAACGTACATAGGGTGTCATCATCCTGTGGGTCCACAGGGTTGCATCCACTCCTCCTGACCTCATTGTAAGTGATCGTCTTGAAGGAATCCCTTTCTATCCCAAAATTCCTATGGCTTTTCCTCGGGTTCTTTAAGTATGTATGAAGGACCACTGTGCATCAGATTACAGATTTTGCTATTTCAAGGCATTCCGTAGTGCTGCGTGTGTTACCTAGGATGCTGGTTTTTCCCATCACCACTGGGTACGTTTGCACAGGGTGTGAGGAGACTGCTGAAAATCCGTCAAGTCCCATCATCACTTGTCCTAATCATTCACTGGTACCTTCCCAACCAAGTTCCTGAAAATGCTCAGGGTGGATTTCTCACAAGGCTCCGGTCTGCATCAAACAGATTCCATTGAGTCCTCACCTAATACCTCTTCAGCTTCGAAGAGGTCAGCTCATCTTGAGCAGCTCTAAAGGGGTCTGTGACATTTAGAGCAAGCTCTTCCACTAAGGGACCTGGGTGTTAGATGTAAAACCCTCTGCTCGTGAGCCTGGGCCACGATTAGCGTCTGTGTTGTGACAGAGTGATGATGCGTGTTGTGAATAAACACGCCTGTGTACGCATGTGCCCTGTCACAGCAAAGAGAGGCATCCAGTAAATAGCGGACTAAGAACGCGTAGGCGCCTTCCCAACAGCTGGCTCAGCTGACACCCTTGCCTGCCTTATTAACACTTCACTTATCTGGGATCTGCTCAGCGGGCAGAAACAACCCCCTAAATGTTTGCAATTGGCATTCTGCCTCGCCATCACGCATTACCACTGACCTCACCCTTCCTATGCTCAAAGGGGTGGTCCTCCTGCCCCCCTACCTGCTAGACATCCCCTACCTCAGCCTGTTGATAGCAGAGGCAGGGCAGTGGTTCAAGCTTGCTTGTTGCTGCCAGGGCTGAGAAAGGATCATGACAAGTCACCCCCACCCCCGACCCCTTCCTTCTGGAGAAAGTGACATTTCCAGACTCCTCTCTTACTCCTGTCCATTTCTCACCTCTTGTTTCTGGGGCCCATTAAAGTGGATGGATCCAAACATTCTTCCAAAAGGGAGGGAAAGAAACTGGTCAGGCGGCAATTTGGTTGTCCAAGAAAAATATTCTAATCCCCTCTCAATGTCTTTCGGAGATTAGTCAGTTGTGTTCACGATTTACGTCATCTTCTCAGTTAATCATTCTAATGTAGTTCCCGGCCTTTTCACCTTTCTCTCCCTTGCCCCGCGTCTTTCCTTCCATTCTGTGTTTTCAACAGCCTCATTAGCCACGGTTCACAATGCATAGCATCCAGCCAGATAACATTTTTGAGGCAGGTGCCTTTTCTTCTTGGTTGTGTGGCATGTGTTGGCCGGGTGGGTTGCTCCCTCTTTCTGCAAAAAAAAAAAAAAAAAAAAAAAAAGGCACTGTCCCCATTATCCTTGACTGAAAATGGTGGTCTTCCTGCTGGCTGATGTTCCTGTCAAACTGTCTCCTCACCAGGGTCCTGGATCCCTGCCCCTGACCTAAGAGATTGCTCCCCAATACCACAGCAGAACCTCCTTGCAGCAGCTTCGTGGAAAAGAAAAACCACATCACAAACTTGTGTGTGTGTTTTTTTTTTACTCCCCCCTTCCTGACTGGATGAAAACAAAACAAGAAGAAGTGGGGAGAAAGGAGAGAGGAGAGGCAGAAATGAATGGCTTAACAGAGACACTCCATCTGAATATTTAATATGCTGATTTTATTGAATAAGAGGTGAAGAGGTGGTTCCTGTTTGTTGCTTGCCTGTCAAGCCATAGCAAGCAAGCATTCTTTCTCCTGACTGGAGCTTTTTATGACTGTATGGATTCCAGAATATGATTATGCCGTATATCTGAGCTGCATTATACACATGATTACAATTCTCCAGCCGAGCTACTTATTTATTACCAGGGGAGGTGTGTGCTCAGCTTTCTGGAGGGGTGTGTGAAGATGGTTCTCATTGCTTTGCCCTTCGTGGAGGCGGAATGTCCGGGGAGAGCCCATGGTCTGAGCCCCTAGTTGGTCTCTTTCGGGCTTGCATTAGCTTCCTGGCCATATTTATTCATGCTGTTGGAAAAAGACTCTGGGCACCGAAGTTTAAGGTTTAAAAATGTTTAAGAATGTTTGTGCCGTTTTCAGAGCTTTCTTGGGAAGGACTTTTTATTCTGGCTATTATCATCTTATGAAATCTGATTGGGAATCATTTTAGAAAATAGCTTTCTCTAGGTGCAGCCTGTCTACCACGCGGTTCATAAAGAATAGCCCACAGCTGAATAGAATTTCATGCCAATAAATGTGTGCTGAGAAGCTTGCCATGAGTGGGGACACTGTGCTGGGCCTTGAGGCATAGAGCTGAGGAAAGATCGGGAGAATTTTAAAGACCTTAAGTGGAAGATCTCCTAGTTCTGCATGATGGCCAGACCCTTAGCTAATTGTGAGAAATGTAGTGAGTGTGTAATGCCGATTACTTGATTCACTTACATTAAAAAAAAATTATTTATTTATTTGAGAGCAACAGACAGAGAGAAAAAGAGGGAGAGAGAGAGAGAGAGAGAGAGAGAGAGAGAGAGAGAGAGAGAGAGCAGAGTGGGCGCGCCAGGGCGTCCAGCCACTGCAAACAAACTCCAGACGTGTGTGCCCCCTTGTGCATCTGGCTAACGTGGGACCTGGGGAATTGAGCCTTGATTCACTTACATTTTTGCTGACCTCATATTACGTGTGAAGAGCACCTCGGGTGCAGATTCTACCCTCATGGGAGGGCAAAGAACGGACCGAGGTAATGCTACAACAGTCAGATCAGTAATTCAGAGAGAGGTTTTTTTTTTCGCATTGAGGACTGCTATGATCAAGAAGCATGGCTGAGAATTTGCCTAAGTGAAAAGGATAAGACAGCAGAGTGGCTAGAGGCAGACTCTCTGCAGGTGTCAGTGAGCTGAGACTCAAGTGACAAGGGCACACTGCTCATCCATGGGATAGACGAGGGGAAATTCTGGGCAATGGCTTTCCAGACAGAAGGAAGAGCAAGAAAGCGCATGAGTTTAGAGGCTGCCGTGACCACAGCTGAGATAGTGAAGAGGAAGAGAAGATGGGAAGCGGGGACCAGGAGCAGAGTAACACCGGCTCACTTCTTCCCCATTGTATGTGGAAAGAGCTGTGGATTCTAATTTTAATGTGCTATCATCATGCAGCACTGGATAGGATTGTAGCTAGATGCTCCACTCCTCCAGAGAAGGTCCAGCAGCAGGAGCAGATGGAGGGGGACGTGGAATGAAAATGCCTCCCGTCCCTCTCTGCTCCTTCCTCGGGACGTGCGGCTGTCCACGCTTGTCCTCCAGGATCGCCCTTGTCATCGGGCACTGTATTGGATTCTGTCCATTGTGTTTGCCAATTCTCCATTGATTCCGTGACCCTCAAAATTACTTCTAGCAAATTCCTTTTAGGTTAAGATAACAGGGTATTAATGTCAACAACGGACTTACACTAAGACTAGAAACGCCTCAGTGACTTGGTCCTTTTCTGGGAGCTGGCAAGAGGCACAGGCTGGTAGATTCCACTGAACCCACCCTATCAGCCTTGCAAATAGTGAAAGAATGTGCCATAGGCTGGCTGTGGCATTCCAGCCGCATTGTTTATGTGGGGCTTCTTTTTTATTTTGGGTGCTTTATGCTTTAAGCTTTTCTGTTGTATTCCTATTAGTATTTGATGACATATTAGAAAATTTAAATAATCAGGCGTTCATTTTAAACTTTAAATTTCAATTTTAGCTTAAAAGGATGGAAATAGTCAGGAAGCTGCTAAATTTTCATTTGTCTGTGCTATATCAATCCAAGTTGTCCTAGGTGAAACTCTGGCCACCCTCTCCAAGCTTGTTTTACTTAAAGCATTTGGGCTAATGCATTGAATATTTGAGGAAATCTAGAGATCTACAACTAAAGAGAAATTATAAAAACTTAGACAGGAAAAGGAATACCTCAGACACTGGACATTTTAAAAAAAAATCTTATCTCTAAACAACTTTTGTGTGGGGCTTTTTCTTTTAATTTTTATAAAAATATATCTATATGGTACCAGGTTAATTTTTTATTATTATGGATAAAATGCTCAGTATTTAATTGTGATGAATTTGTTATTTTTTTATTTCTACTTCTAGATACCTAATTGTTTTCTTCTGGGAGACTTTCAAATATAATTTCTTTGTTAATTTTGGTTTTTCAAGTTGGTGATAATGATTTCAAAACATGTTTACCTGAAAATAAATCAACTATTTTAACTAGATTTTAAGTGCTTTGTTGTTGTTGTATTGAGGCAGGGTTTCATGTTAACCCAGGCTGACTTTGAATTCTCTTTCTTTTTTTTTATTTGAGACAGGGTCTCACTCTAGCTCAGGCTTACCTGGAACTCACTCTGTAGTCCCAACGTGGCTCTGAGCACACAACAGTACTCCCCTCTCTGCCTCTTAAGTTCTGGAATTAAAGGTGTGCACAACCACACCCAGCCTGACCTTGTTTTTGCTATGTAACAGAGTACATTTAATTAAAGATACATCAAAGTAACAAAGAAGAAGGACAAACAATTCCAAAGATCCATGGAGTGAGTGACCTCACATAAAGGTCACAGCATTAGTAACATGTGAGAATGAGGACTCTATTAAGGTCATGACATTAGTGAACCATGGGGGTGAGCCTGCCATGAAGATCATGACATTAATGACCCAGGGGGTGAGCCTGCTGTGAAGGTCATGACATTAATGACCAAGAGGGGTGAGCCTGCCATGAAGGTCATGACATTAATGACTTAGGGGGTGAGTCTGACATGAAGGTCAAGACATTAATGACCCAAGGGGTGAGCCTGCTGTGAAGGTCATGACATTAATGACCCAGGGGGTGAGCCTGCTGTGAAGATCGTGACATTAATGACCAAGAGGGGTGAGCCTGCTGTGAAGGTCATGACATTAATGACCAAGAGGGGTGAGCCTGCTGTGAAGGTCATGACATTAATGACCCGTGGGGGTGAGCCCTCCATGGCAGTCATGGTGTTAGTAAGGATCTGGCGTGCTATCAGAAGAGGTAAGTCCTTTTGTACTTGTTTACCACTTTCACTTTGATGGCTGAGTTTTTGTTCATTACTTTAATCAAAGGAAATCAACTTAGTAAAAAAAAAATCCCAAGCTACACAGAGAGAATTTGAAACCATATAAAAGATATCTCGGGAGCTGGAGAGATGGCGTAGTGGTTAAGCACTTGCCTGTGAAGCGTAAGGACCCCAGTTTGAGGCTCGCTTCCCCAGGACCCATGTAAGCCAGATGCACAAGGTGGCGCATGCATCTGGAGTTCATTTGCAGTGGCTGGAGGCCCTGATGCACACATTCTCTCTCCCCCTCTCCCTCTTTCTCTCTGTCTCTGTCTGTTGCTCTCAAATTAATAAATAAAAATAAACAAAAAAAATTTAAAAAGATATCTAGACCAGCAAAAATACAGGCTACATCAGTGGGTGTAGAGATAGATAGGAGTGGTTCTACAGCAGATGGGAGTTATAATATAGGTTGATAAGTGGTATCACAGTGAGCTAGTTAAAACTGCATCAGTACCGGAGGGATGATGGCCTTGGATGAGGGGTGATTTCCAAAGAAAGGAGTTTCAAATGACACATGGAGGAGAATAAAGGTTCAGACAAGTAGGAATAGAATGAAAGTTTCTAGACGGGGGTGGGGGGAACTTCAAGGAGCGATCACTGTGTATGTGTGTATGTAAGTTCTGATTTTTAACCACTCAAGAGCAAAGTCTATAGTCTTATTTTGTTTTATTTATTTTTGAGGTGGGGTCTCACTCTAGCCCAGGCTGACCTTGAACTCACTGTCATCCCAGAGGGGCCTTGAACTCATAGCGATTTTCCTACCTCAGTCTCCCAAGTACCAGGATTAAAGGTGTGTGCAACCATGCCTGGCCCATACACTTTTAAGAAATGTTTTTATTTATTTTCAAGGAGAGAGAGAGAGAGAGAGAGAGAGAGAGAGAGAGAGATCATATAAAAGCATGACATTGTCAAAAATATAATAAGAAAAAAAAAGCAAAGCAAAAATAAAATCACTGACATTAATGGTCAGGTCATGCCCATCTGGTGGAACCAGGTAGGACTCTGAAGGAATCTGTATGACAGATGACTTGGGTATGGGTCATTTCTAGCCCCACACATGGGAAGACTCTGGAGTCATAGCAACCTTTGATCCTAAGGCCATTCCTGGGAAAGAGAACTGTGCAGGCTTCCGTATGTATTTTAGCCCGGGTCATGTGGAGGGGGCAGGGATGGTCTGAATTACACCGAGGAAGTGACTGGAAAAACTAAGCAAGCCTCCCCAGTGCTACATGTGCTGCTAAAATCCTAAGCAGGTCCCAACAATACCCAATGGCTAAATGGATTACATGAAACCTCCAACATCGCCCTCTTTTCTACCAGTGTTGCCCACTCCAGCCCTGGGCTCTGCAGCCCCCAAGGGTCAGCCAGGATAAGTGTTAGTTTGGAGACAATTGCCTTTCTGACACTCGTCATCCCTTTGTGTGACAACAGCCATCACGTGCACATTTTCTCAATGAGACTGGTGACAAACCCTTCCCGTACCAAACCCAGAAGTTTGACTGGACATCCAGTGATTGAGTCCTCCCTATTTCTTCATCCCAATCCAGTTCTTTTCCTCTCCCAGTTGTCTTCACGGGCCCCGTTGGAACTTGCAGTGACTTTTCATCCTCTTGATAATCTTGCTTTCACTGGTCAAAATATAGAAGGGTTAAGGTTGTAATCTCTTCACACCCAGCCCCCATTTTCCCTATAACTGAAGCTTTCTAATATATGAGTGTATATGTGTGTGTGTGTGTGTGTGTGTGTGTGTGTGTGTGTGTGTGCAACCATCTATTCAGATGTGTTTGTCCAGGAGATGTTGGTGTCCTCACAAAGTAGATGTGTTCGTTAAGGCGGGGAGAACATTTTCTTCAGGGTAACATAGGGCAGGCTTGATTGTTTAGATGGCATTTCCCTTCTTGGTATAAAGCTCTTATTTTCTTTTCTAAGAAGGCTTTTTATATTTTTTACTTAATTATTTGCTTCATTTATTTATTTATTTTTAAACTAAGTAATTATTTTATTTATTTTTTATTTTATTTACTTGTTTATATAGTTTCTTTAATTATTATTTATTTAAATATTTGCAAGGAGAGAGAAAGGGAACATGCAAGGGTGCACCAGGGCTTAAACGAACTCCAGATGCATATGCCGTTCTGAGCATCTGGCTTACATGGGTACTGGGGAATTGAACTCGGGTCATTAGACTTGACAGGTAAGCTCCTTAACTGCTGAGCCATCTCTGTAGCCTGAAAGCTCTTATTTCTTAAGGTAAAGTGAACATTATATTTCAAGAACCAGAAGTCAGAAGAAGAGAAAGGGTGGAGGGTTGGTCCTGGTCCTGAGTGCTGTTTCCCTTGTCTGGGACCACAGGCTCTCCGTGACCACAGTGCTAACCTTGTCAACGGATGGATTGCTCTACCTTACAAGAAGGAAAAGTTCTTATTACTTGACCCTCCATGTATAATCGAAACTACTAGCTTTATGTTTAAGTGGGAAAAATAAACAGCACATAATTTTATATATAAGGGTATGCAGGTGTGTGTGTGTGTGTGTGTGTGTGTGTGTGTGTGTGTGTGTGTGTGTGTGTTTTCCCCAGGGAAAAAACCATCTTGGTCCCTAGGTACCACACTTGAGATGAAAAGTTTGGTTTGGAAGTAGGACCTCATTCTGAGTAGGCTGGGGGAATATCCAACTTTTGGGGTACTTGTTCTCACTTTCCTGCCTGCAAGAGACCGACACTGAGCAGTTCACAGGTGGATGCATATCACTCAAAGTTACATGCTTAGTCTTCGAAGACACACCTGTATGTGTCTTCACCTGGCGGTCAGTTGGCTGTTGAGCTTACTAATAACAGAGACTAGCATCCCACCAATGCCAATCTTTTGAGTATTAAACTTTGTTTATTTATTTATTTATTTATTTTGCAAGCAAAACAAGTTGAGATTTTAGATAAATTTGAAATTCTTACAGATCTAATTTTACCAAACTTCCCATTTGCTTCAATTATCTACTTCTACTGGGAAACTGGGGACAGGCCTGGAGTTAAGACATTTGTTATTTTGTATCCTAGAGTCTTTTCTTCCCTCAGAATCATCATTCTTTCTTAAGAAAGGAGGACCAGAGCCAGGCGTGGTGGCACACACTTTAATCCCAACACTTGGGAGGCAGAAGTGGGAGGATCGCCATGAGTTCAAGGCTACCCTGAGACTACAGAGTGAATTTCAGGTCAGCCTGGGGTAGAGAGTGAGACCCTACCTTGAAAAACAAACCCCCCCAATAAAAAAAAAACAAAAAAGAAAAGAAAGGAAGACCTGAGGAACTGTTTTTTTTTTGTTTATTATTCTTATTTATTTATTTGAGAGTAACAGACACAGAGGAAGAGAAAGAGAGAGAAAAAGACAGAGGAGAGAGAAGAGAGAGAATGGGCATGCCAGGGCTTCCAGCCACTGCAAACAAACTCCAGATGCATGGCCCCCCTGTGCATCTGTCTTACGTGGGTCCTGGGGAATCAAGCCTTGAACTGGGGTCCTTAGGCTTCACAGGCAAGTGCTTAACCGCTAAGCCATCTCTCCAGCCCGTGTTTTGTCCTTTATCATAGACTCACTTCACCTTCACTACAATTGCTGTCTTCTGGCTGGTTGTGCCCAGGTCACAGTGGGCCAACTGTGTTTTGTTTTGTTTTGTTTTGTTTTCTCTTGCTATGATAACTTCTAATTGTATGCTCAGAATTAGATAGCTCCTCATCATAAGCAAAATGTAACTGCCCAAAGCAGGGCTTATGAATCAACCTAGCATTAAAAAAACATGTGCCACAGAGGATATTATGGGTATAGAAGGAACAATTCCAAGATTTTTCCTCCTTCTTCTGCCCCACAACTTTTTACTCTGTTCTTCTGCATTACAAATGTGGTCAGGCCTTACTCTCAGGTTATACCACACTCTAAAGGATTTTCAGATGTAACTAAGGTTAACTGTGAGTTTGTCAAAAGGGCTATTTTCTAAGTGGACCCAGTGTGGCCATGTGGATTTTAAAGGAGAGTTTTGTTTTTCTTTTCTGCCATGTGTTAGCAAAAGGAGAAGTCAAAGAGATGCTGGGTGTGGGGACAATTCATTGCCCTGCTGCTACCCTGAAGATGGAGGTTGTCATGTGTCGAGGAATGGCAAGACATCTCCAGAAGCTGAGAGCAAGTTCTGCCTGACAGCCGGCGAAGGCATGGAAACCTTCATCTGCACCCTCCAGGCAGCAAATTCTGTCAACAATCTGAATCGGTGATTTCTCCCAGAGTTCGCCTAGCAGCCCAGCCTGGTAGTCATCTTGATTTTAGCACTGTGCACCTAGGCAGAGAATCAAATGGAGCCCACCCAGACTTGTGGCCTACAGAACTGTGAAGTAATGAACGGGTGGGAGTTTACAGTGGTGTGTTTTACAGTGATAGGACACTAATACAATAGGCATTAAAGCTTTTGAGTTTTGGCACTGGATGGCACCAGATTCAAGTTTTGATTTTTTTTTTCCCCCCACTCACTATCACCATAAGAAAGTTTTCCACTCATTATGATCAAGGGAAAGTCACTTCACTGCGTCTCAGACTCCCCATCCATAAGAAGACACGGAAGTACCAGGTCTCTTCCAGAAGGAGTAAGAAGATCAGCTGAGGAGATGCATGAAACCTGCTTTCTGCTGCTGAGCAAACGTGCACTAACCCTCAGTGATGGCTGTTACTGGGCTTGATCCGGCCACGTCGAGTATGTTAACAGCACAGCGTGGAGCACGTGGTGGACGCTGGATTAGCTCCAGGCCACTCCACGCTCCCGCCTCTCGCTCTCAGCAGTCTCTTCCTCGCTGCCTTCTTCCCGCCTATCTCCTCCACTTGGCGAACATTGATTTTTGAGACTGGAAGGGAAACATTTATCATTCTTAATTGCAATAAAATCATTACAATGGTGTTAAACATTCAAATAGAAATTAAGTTCCACTGCATAATGCAGAGATGACTATTAATCTGTGCCTGTAGCCAAACCCAGGAAGAGTGATATGGAGAGAATGGATGTGATGGTTTAATAACGTCATGATGCTGGAGAAACAGAGCAGAACAGTTAAACTTTACAGAGAATTTTTTTTTTTTCTGTTTCAAAATGGAGAATCAACAGATAAACTCCTGCTGCACAAAGTAGGGAAAAAAAGACAACGTTTAATTCCCAAATAATTATCGACACTGCCCGTGGAAGATGAAGCCACGGTTGTGATACACAAAGATTCATGCTCATTCTCATACAAATTAACGTGCAAGCTGATTAGCTGACATTTTTGCTGCTACTCTGTTTCTGACCAAATATATCTCAGCCCTCAACCCTGGCAGGCAAAGACTCTCCACCAGGGTCAGATGGCGAGATTGCATCTGAGATAATTTGCAGAGCCCTCCTTGAAAAGAAGATGAGGGGCTAGAAGACAGCTCAGTTGGTCAAGTGCTTGCCTACAATTGATCTCCAGCGCCCACATTAGAAACAAAAAGCTGGGTGTAATGGTGCACCCTTATAATCTCAGTGCTGGGGAGGTAGAGACAGGCCAGTCCTTTGGCTCACTGACTAGCCTAATGGGGGAGTTCCCGGCTACTGGGAGACTGTGTTTCAAACAAAGAAAGATGGATGGTGCCTAAGGAACGACACCCAAGATTGCCCTTTGGCCTCCACATGCACACACTTATGCACACATACGTGCACTCTGCACACGCATGAGCAGACACACATGTTCAAAATTTCGACAGAAAAGGGAGGACTTACTCTAAACAGATATATCAACTACACTCTTAAAAATAATAACCTAGGGCTGGAGAGATGGCTTAGCGGTTAGGCGCTTGCCTGTGAAGCCTAAGGACCCCGGTTCAAGGCTCGGTTCCCCAGGTCCCACGTTAGCCAGATGCACAAGGGGGCGCACGCATCTGGAGTTCATTTGCAGAGGCTGGAAGCCCTGGTGCGCCCATTCTCTCTCTCCCTCTCCTTCTATCTGTCTTTATCTCTGTCGCTCTCAAATAAATAAATAAAAAATTAACATAATAATAATAATAATAATAACCTAGAGATAGGAGGATCGCTGTAAGTTTGGGGCCACCCTGAGAATACAGAGTGAATTCAAGGTCAGCCTGGGCTAGAGTGAGACCCTACCTTGAAAAAAAAAATAATAATAACATTCTAATAGTCCGGAGTAATGCAAGACTATTGTTAACTATCACCTATGACATTGTCTCCTTACAGAGTTGGTTGCGGGATGTTAGATCATCTCTTCACTGCACGTGCGTTCTTGCGCATTTAAATTTCCCGTAGAGAAAATTCAGTTTTAACCACGTGGTTGATAGAAACCTGCTTCTAATTGTTTCAGAAAGAATGATCTGCTTGAGAATTTTGCTTTGGGGAGGGCACCGCCTATGCCTGCCTTGACAGGGTCTTGCTGCCCAGGTGCTTCCTCTCCTGGGTCGTGCTAGAAGAATCCTGCCCCTCTGCTTTGTCTAGCCATGGCTTCCAAGACTGTCACTGGGTATGGCCTTGATCCTTAGGTCCCCAGCGCCCCATCCTTTTGCCAATATTCCCCCTCTGGGCTTCAGAGTGCTATCTCCTCTGGATCCCAGGGTTAGCAATGGTATCTAGTTGCTGGTCATGGCAATTCCAGTGCGATTTTCACTGTGGGCTCAGTGGATATGGGGCAGTATGAGGGGGAACATGGGGAACCATAAAGGATAGCAGGTATATTGGGGGGATTTGGGGTGATATGAGGCTGACAGAGCTATAGGCCTGCATGTGCTCCTGAGACTACTGCTTTCCTTGGAATACAGCCCCCCGCCCCCCGAGCCCTTTTGGGGATCTGACATGGCAAGAAGGGTCTTAAAGCTTCATTATCTGAATGCTGTCCATCTGTTCTTAACGTATCCTTCTCCTGGCCTACTTTACCAAACTTTTTGCCAAACTTTACTGTACCTGGTCCCCCCAAACAGCCTTATTTCATCCATTTCTGACCCCCGAATTATTCCGTTATCTCTTTCCCCAGGATTTATCGACCTACTTCCATCCCTCAAACCCCAGCCCCAACAGGACGGACATGCCAAAGAAGGCTTCCCCACTTGCGCTTACAGGTGAGGTCTGCTCCCCGTCGGTCCCTGATGCCCTCAACTTGCTGCCTTCAGCCTTCATGCACGTGTCCAGATTGCCTGAGAATATCATGATTACTCATGGTCAAATGTTGGTGGAAAATTTACAGAAAATTTCTCCAGCCAAATAGAAAAATAAACACACAGCATTGCTCTTCCATGTATTGATGTGTTCATTTATTAAGCATACAATGTGTGAAGCTAAGACTGTAGGTAAGCGCTTTGCAGGAAACAGTTGTGTTCATTAGAAGCTGGCAACAAGGCTCCTTTATGAGTCGAGCTCACAGCAGTTGGATATGTTTAGTAGTCAGCCAGATAGTGGACTGGAATCATCGAGGACAGAGGGAATAGCATGTACAAAGGCCCCAAGCAGGAAAGATCTTGATTTCAAAACCTTGAAGGATGCTTATTAGGGCTGAAGGAATGGCTGAGTGGTTAAAAGCCCTTGCTTGCAACACCTAATGTCTTGGATTCAATTCCCCAGAGCCCATATAAAGCTGGGTGCACAAAGTGGCACATGAGCATAGACCTCCTTTGCAATGGCAAGAGGCCTGACATACCCATTCTCGGTCTTTGTTTTCTTCCTCTCTCTTTCTGCATATAAATAAATAAAAAAGTATTTTTTAAAGAATGCTTATTAGATCATGAGCATTCTGTTGCAGTTAATTTGTATGGCAAGGCTTGCTGATGCTATAAAGTCATAGAAAGCATAGGTAGGGGTCTAAGAAGTTGTACATGTCAGGCATTGTTCATCCCAGTGCTTATTTTATACATACATATATATATATATATATATATATATATATATATATATATATATATATATAAATCTACATACACACACACACACACACACACACACACACACACACACATTGTTTGTTTAACAGACTCAAACTTCATTTGTTATCTCAAGGAACATAGAGATGATTAAACTAGGGTTTTTTTTTTGTTTCAGTTTTCTAAGGTAGGCTTTTACTGTAGCCCAGGCTGACCTGGAATTCATTCTAAAGTCCCAGGGTGGCCTCGAATTCATGCAATCCTCCTACCTCTGCCTACTGAATGCTGGGATTAAAGGCGTGCGCCACCACACGCGGCCAAACTATTTTTTTTTTAATGTATCTCATCATTTCCACAATTCATATATCCTTACAACTTAATGTCTGACGTTTTTATATTTGAGAGCATATTACAGCTACATTTGCTGTGTTCTTATTCTTTTAAGAGTACATTGACCAGTGGTGTGTTTTATAATGAACGCTGTGTTATATTCAGTGAGATGTGTGCAATATCTTTAGCTGACTAAATCATTCCCTGATGAAATGAGAGATTTTCATCATTTTTAACATCCCAGATTTATTTTTTACTTTTTAAAATACATTTATTATTTATTTGAAAAATAGAGATACTGAGAGAGATGGGGGAGAAAGAGAGTGAGAGTGTGAGAGAGATGGGCTTACCAGGGTCTCCTGCCATTGCAAATGAACTCCACACTCACGGGCCACTTTGTTTATCTGGCTTGACATGGGTACTGGGGAATTGAACCCAGTCCATCAGTCTTTCCAAGCAAGCCCTTAACCGTTCTGATCCATGTCTCCAGCGCCCAGACTTATTTTTAAGTCATTAACTTGAATTCATTGGTGGAGCATTACTCTGGAGTCACAGAATTGGAGGGATAGGAGTGAGAGGAATCTGGTTCCACTTTTCACCCGCTCTAGCATGAGATGAGGACCAGTGACTGTGTGTGTCCTGAAACACCTATGTGTCCTTCTGCCCTTCTGTGACCCTCTTCCTTCTCCACTGGGGGACTCTGTACCCCCATTCTTCTCCTGGCTTCTGTGGAGGACAACATTCACACGATGCAGTCTTGCTCTCTGGCACAACTGCTTGGTCCAGATTGCATTTGATCCAAGCCTATTCCTTCCAGAGAAATTTGGGGTGGTGACAATCAAAGAGAAATGTGCCAGCGATCATTTTGAATGCCTGGCGTGTAAGATACAAACTTTGTGAAGTTTGGTGTTCACATTCTGCCGTGGAAACTGAGAAGCAGAACAAGGTTGTCTGGCGCTAAACAGAGGAGAGGAGGGGACGCGGAGGTATGGACCACTCACGTGATGGCATGAGGGTCCTGCCTGCGTTTCAATCCATACACTTTGGAAGTAGAATAAAGAGGATGATCCCTTCTCTGCACACCATGGGCGCATGACTGATCTCCCTATATGGAAAGAGAGGCTGGCAAGAGGAAAACAGAAAGATGTATTTGACCACAGTTTTTTTATTCATTTATTTATTTGAGAGAGAGAAAGAGGGGGAGAGAGAGAGAGAGAAAGGGCACTCCAGGGCCTCTAGCCACTGCAAATGAACTCCAGATGCATAAGCCCCCTTGTGCATCTGCCTTACGTGGGTCCTGGAGAATCAAACCAGGATCCTTTGGCTTTGCAGGCAAACGCTTTAACTGCTAAGCCATCTCTCCACCCCTGACCACAGTTTTATGTGGCACGAGAGCTTTCAGATCTGAAGACCCACAGCCTCGAGGTGAAGTATCTTTATACTTGTATTTGATGAAGCATGGACAAAGAGAAACCATCTTGTAGAGCTTTTGCTCTTCCTCTCGTCAGCTCCTCGAATCAAAGCAACTGTGATCATGGGGTGAGACCTCATGAGGTCTGGCCTATTGACAGAGCTCCCTCACGGATGGAGGACCTCAAAGCTCAAGACGTTCACCTGACTCCGCAGGCCTTTCCTGAGGTGTATTTATAGAAAAAGTCAAGGTGTGCTATTGGGAGAAGATGCCCGAAGTGTGTAGGGAACAGCGCTGATGCAGCTTTGGGGAGGCGATGCCCACGGTGGGTGGCACTTGATACAGCAGCTGCTCACACCTCTTGCCCACGCTCCTCACCACGTACCCCCAGTGATGTCTCTGGACTCACAGACCACTCTAGGACGGAATTGCTTCTTTGGCCTGTTGTTTCCTTCTCTCTCCTGGGTGAGCAGAAGGAGACTCAGGAAGTCACTCCCCTTGTCCAGAAAGGATAGGACCTACTGGGCATGGACAGGGTCGGGCAGTGCAGGAGTTTCTTCTTGCTTCCTCTGTCCAGCATTCTTGCCTCCGAAGTATGAAGCAAGATCTCTTCTGGAAGAGGGAATCTTATGACCTATATTGAACAAGGTAGGACAAAAAATTTCTTTATGGCCACCTCTCCCACAGTAAGGCAGGGGAAGATTAGAGGAATAGTTTTAGGATTTACCATTCAATTTGAGGGGAAATGGTTTCTAGTTTCTATGACCTGCCTTGGATGAGAAAAATTCTAGTTTCCTCTGGCTTGTCTCAGAACAGGAAGGAGGCGTCGGAGGCAGCAGGAGCCCGGAAGGTCAGTTTCGAGCCTTCTTCGAAGACCTTCACTGTGAGCATTGTTTCTGGTCCTCACGGGTTCACATGGCAACTTGCTCCCTCATGGCAAATCCCTCCCTCAGACTGCATTCCTTATACTTCGGGCCAAATTGCAAACAACTGAAAGGAAAAGAAGTGAGTTTCATCTGGGATAAAAATCATTTCCAGAAAGCGAAATGTCTCCAGTGATGAAAAGCTTAGCGTCTCCTAAGGGTTCCGTTCCAATGGTGGGGAATGGTGAGTATTTGGAGATTCTATTCACGTTAAGTTGAAATAGCTTCATGTGAACTTCACAACTTGTTATGAGTTTTATTCACAGTCCAAATACAAGTCTCTGCCTCCTGCTTGGCAGCCCTCATCCTCGAATCCTCCATTGTGACTATTGCATTCTGTGAGGCTTTTTTTTTTTTAAATCAAGGCAGAGGTATCCCAGGCTTATCAAACTGGGCCTGCTTCCTTTGTTCATTTATGACACTAGAAGAAAGAAATGATTAAAACAAGAAAAGCAACTGCAATTTAAATTATCTAACTTTGGGAGAACATTTGTTTAGTGCCAGGTACTCTGATGCCTGCTTTACAAATGTGTTAGATTTTTTTTAATTATTATTTTAATTTTTTCATTATTAATAATGTACACAGTGTGTATTCAGCCATTTTGGCACCATTGTTAGCCTCTTCCCCGTCCTCCCGGAGCAGGGACCCTGCTCCTTGGGGAATATGGGTCGTGCACTGGGGAGGTTAACCATCATTTATGGGTAAAAGGCAATGTCTCTGTGTATAATGTCCTGACATGTGGCTCCAACAATCTTTCCACCCCCTCTTCTTCAAATTTCCCTGAGCCATGTTGGGTTCATTTTGGGTCTACTTCGGTGATGAGGTCTTAGGAGCTTCTGTGTCTCTGGATATCTGATTTGGTAGGAGTTGCGTGTCCTCTGTGTCTATCTCCTTCACCCTTGCACTGGTAACCAAGTTCACCAAGAAAGCCACACTCTTGCTCACTTCCCCAATTACTCTATGGTTTGAGCTGGGTGACTGCAACCACTTTATGAAATAAAGCAAAAAAATAAGGTCACTTTCCAAATTTGTTAAGGAACCTGAGGCACAGTTAAGGTTGAGTTATGGGGCTGGAGAGATGGCTTAGCAGTTAAGCGCTTGCCTGTGAAGCCTAAGGACCCCGGTTCGAGGCTCAGTTCCCCAGGTCCCATGTTAGCCAGATGCACAAGGGGGCGCACGCATCTGGAATTCATTTGCAGAGGCTGGAAGCCCTGGCGCGCCCATTCTCTCTCTCTCCCTCTATCTGTCTTTCTCTCTGTGTCTGTCGCTCTCAAATAAATAAATAAAAAATTTTAAAAAAAAGGTTGAGTTATGAATTTATCCAACATTGTCAACCTAGGCAGTAACATAGCCTGTATTTGAACTGGAGAAATATTGCTCATGATTAAGGGATCTAATACCATCCAAGATTGCTTTGGTAAGAGAAAAGAAAGAAATGAGAGGGCTCAGTAGTTAATCCTTGAAATTCTGTGCTATGAGACTAAAAACAAAGATGGCGCATGATGAAGCAAATCTATCTCCCTCAGAATCACCCATTTCCCAGGGGAAAATACCCCCAAGATGTGACAGAAGCTGCCAATCCCAGAATGGATCCATCTGTCATCTGGGGTCCCCTGGATAAAATTTTCCTGGAAGATATCCATCTCAATCCTGTGAGACATTGCAGAAAAGAATTTTTAGATTTGTTAATCACCATCAAAATCCCGAGTGTTGAGCAAACCAGCTATAAAGAGACAGCTACCCAGTTAAGAATACACACATACATATGTTTTATCAGAAAAAAAAAAATGATTCTCTCGTTCTCTTTCTTACTAAGTTGAGCATGTTGACAAGGTATAGTGAGGGCAATGACAGAGAAATATTTTTAGAGAGATGATTTTTTTTTTAAGTACTTCTCTTAAGTCAGTTTGGGTTATAGGAATTGTTAATATTTTCAGGATGATCGTGTTCTAGGAAAGGTTACCAGAAACATATCCCAAGATAAAGATTTATGACAAATATTTAATTAAGGCAAAAAAATTCCAGTAGATGATGGAAGTAAGCCGGCAGTGGGGTGGGAACAAAGTTAACTTTAGAGTGTGCCTCACTCATAGGCAAATAAGCTGGGCTACAGACTCCTTCCATGGGGACGTGAAGCTCTAGTCCATCTATGTTTAGGCCAAAGACAGTTTCCCGAGAGAGAGCGTGGCTCCCGACAACTGGGTCTAAAGAACCTGGAAGCTAAGGAGGGGGACACATGGAAAAGAGGCACCCGAGGACATTTGGATGGAATAACCAAATGGTTCACAGAAATTCTTCATGCGTCACACACTGTGTGCTCCTTAATTCATTTGCAGGGAGACGCACCTCTTGGAAAAGGACACAGGTTCTCAGAAATCAAGGCACAGTGTATGACGTTCCTTAATAATTACTAAGTCATACATTTAGGATCAGACCTTGGGTTTTTCTGACGTCAAAACTCATGTTCTTCCCGTTTCCCACATTCCCTTGCCATATGCAGCTTCTTCTACCTCAATTCCATTTCCGGGCAACCAGAAGCATCTCTGGAGGATAGCTGTGTCTCATACTCTGACATGACAGATGTCCTGATGAGCAAGACTCATTCTCGCTTGAAAGATTGGTGTAACACAACTAAATAATGTGAAAAGCAACATTACAAATGAAAATATTTTTTTTTTTTTTGAGGTAGGGTCTCACTCTAGCCCAGGCTGACCTGGAATTCACTATGCAGTCTCAGGGTGGCCTTGAACTCATAGCGATCCTCCTACCTCTGCCTCCCGAGTGCTGGGATTAAAGGCGTGCACCACCACACCTGGCTGAATGAAATATTTTAACATCATGGAAGAATTAAAAATACTGCCAAGGGAGAAGAACAGAGGAGAGGAAAGAGGAAAGGCCTCAAGGAGCAGCTGTTATATGAGTCAAGCTTTTATATGTGAGAAGGATTCCCCCTGCCCTTTTTTTCTGCTGCTGCTGCTGCTGCTGCTGCTGTGTGTGTGTGTGTGTGTGTGTGGTGAGTGTACATGTTACATGTGTGTGCTCTGGTAGTACTTCATGTGCCAGGCTACAGCAGGGTGCACTTGCCAGTGGTGGCCAGAGCAGAATGCTTGGCGTCTGGCTCCATAGCTCTTCTACCCATTCTTACTTGAACTTGATTCTCTTTGTGGCCCTGAAGCTTTCCATTCCTTTTTTTTTTTTTTTTAAATGATTTTCTGTGATTCTCAGATCTCTGCTCTCATGAGTGTTACTGGGATTATAGCCAACCATGGCCATGTCCCGCTGTTCACTTGGGTCCTGAGGAACGAGCTCTCGTGGCGTCTCAGACCTCCTCAGACCTTCGTGCTTGCACAGTAAATGCTCTTAGCCACCTCAGAAGCCCATAAGAAGGCTTTGAGCAAGTCAAATTGCTGTTCTTATCACCTTTAAAAATTTATAAAATATTAATACCTTTTCTTCCCTGGCTCTTACACTCTTTCCCCTGGGGACCTTCCCTAGTTTAAAGAAGCAACTTAAAAAGGGACCTGGAGAAAAGGGGAGGAATGGCTCAGTCTTGGGTGACTGTGGCACTTTTGACCAGATTTCAAACTTCCTGACTCTGAACCTCTTTCACTGAACTCATCATTGGCGAATAACCTTTCCCCAAAGGTTGAGGACCTCTGGAAGTGTTAGAGAAAGGTCCAGAAACAAAAGGAAAGCCACTGGGGCTAAGATCATGGTCAAGGTCAAGCCAAGTGCATTGCAGAGAGCCAAGAGCAATTGTCACTGGGAGGAAGCAAAGACATTAAGAAAAGAAGTGGTCAGTAACGAGGAAGAAATGATGAAATGTTGCAGACACCTTGTCTCCTATTGTGATATCTGGATTTGACCTTGCCATGGCCATATGCCAACTTCTCTCTCCCTTTAATCAATTGCCAATGACCCAAGTCTCTTGTCCAGCCTCTCTTTAGTCAACAGCGATCAGAGCAAACTACGACCACTTCACAGTTTAGAATTTGTCATAGTGTTCAAGACTATTTTCTGGGATATTGAGATATTGAGATCAGGGTGCAGGCTTCGAATTCTGAAATTTTCCAGACACTTTTTCTTGCATGTGTATGAGCATGTGGTGTGTGCATGGGTACATGCATGCTTGTGTGTGTGGGTGTGTGTGGGTGTGTGTGCCACTGCCTGTGCACATGTGTGGGCCTGTGTAGGGGCCAGAGGCTGGTGTTGAGTGCCCTTCCATATTTGCTCTCCACCTCTAGGAATCCTTATAATGGTGATTACAGGGCTGGAGAGATGGCTTAGTGGTTAAGGTGTTTGCCTGCAAAGCCAAAGGACCCAGGTTTGATTCCCCAGGACTCACATAAGCCAGATGCACAAGGGTGCATGTGGGTCAGGAGTTTGTCTGCAGTGGCTGGAGGCCCTGGTGTGCCCATTCTCTCTCTCCCTCTTTCTGCCTCTTTTACTCTCTCTCAAATAAATAAAAATTTTTTTAAAAGCTTAATTTCAGTGACTGACAAGAAAGGACTTTTCTGGTGTAGAGAAGATAACAAAAAACAAAAACAAAAACAAAAAATTACAAGGATGAAAAGGATGTCAAGGAAACTTTTACTTCTTTCTTTTGCCTCCAGGCAGCACCATCTGAATGGATGTCGTTTTGGGGAACTTTAACTTGAAGTTATTTCCTGGAAACCCACGCGTAAGGGCTGTCACTTCCTCTCAGTGGTGGGGAAACAGATCCACATTAAACGGCATCTATTGCAGGAGGAGGATAGCGCCGGTGAATATGAACATTTCCAATTAGACATATAACTGTTTGGATGGCATGCATTTCATTATTTTTGCCAAGCCAATTAAAGCTCACATCACAGAAAAATAATTAATAAATTCCTGACTGATACTTTTGCCATCAACTCTAAGCTTTTCATTTTAAAATTAAGTATTGGGTTGATGGGGGGGGGTGGTCTTGTCTTTATTAAAGACATTGTTATGGAGGAGTGCTTGAAGATATAGCTCCTGGGTGGAAAACAGAAATTATGCAAAATTCATACTTGCATATTTTTCAATCCCACTTCACTCAAACACTTAAATATGATATTAGCTTTTAGGATAGATGTGCAAGAAGAAAACTCAATTAATTTGATTATTGCTTTTCCTCATTAAGGACCTTAGGCTTAAATGTCATAAATATACCCAAACAATTAAAATTTAGGACATCCTTGTAGAAGAGAAGCTGTTGACTATAAATCAGCAAACACCGGTTGTAACTACTGTCTAGATTGCTATTTATAATAATGCCTGGAGATTCTTTAATTTATTCCAGAAACACTGGCATTTATAAAGTCAGAGCTATACTTTTTAGTATCTGTAGTCATCTTGAGAACGGTGTGGTATATTATCTGATTCATATTCGAGGTCACACACTGCCACTGTGTTTGAAGACCAGGATGGCCGCATAACGTGCCAAAGCTATCATGAGGAATGACGCATGTCACTTCAGGGCAGGAGCTGGCAGGTGACTCCGTTCCTTTCACCTCTCACCTGGTTCCCAGCAATGCTCTAGACGGAGATTCTTCCATCAGCCTGAGGCTTGGAGAATCACTGTGGTCAAGCTGTGATGGACAGAGAACATGAACAAGAAACGAACTCGTGCAGAAAACATACAGGTAATTTGTGATCACAGCATGTAGCTTAGTCTTTCCTGACCAATGTTGACAAAAAATAAAGGAAAAATACATGTACAACATCTAAGTTTAGAGTGAATTTCCCAAAGCTCCTGTATCAAGAAAATGGAGCCTGGGCTGGAGAGATGGCTCAGTGGTTAAGGGCTTGCTTGTGGCGCCTAAGGACCCTGGTTCAAGGCTCGGTTCCCCAGGACCCACGTTAGCCAGACGCACAAGGTTGCGCATGCATTTGGAGTTCATTTGCAGTGGCTGGAGGCTCCTGGGCACGCCCATTCTCTCTCCTTCTGTGCATCTCTCTTTCTCTGGGTATTTTCTTTATGTAGATACGTGTGTGTGTGTGTGTATTTTTGATTTACTGATCCTCTTATGTCATCTGCTGATTCATTTAGTGAAGGGCTGACCATTTGAGTGGTCACTCAGGAGATTTGATTTCATTGCACAGGACACTAACATGACACCTGCATTGCTGCTGCTTCTTCCTCCTCGTTTAAGTAGCATCCTTTCCAATTCTTCCTGCAGTCCTGTATTAGCTTTGAGTTGCTGGCAGAGGACACCTAACCAAGAGCAGCTTGTGGGAGAAAAGAGTTTATTTTGGCTTACAGACTCGTGGGGAAGCTCCATGATGGCAGGGGAAAATGATGACATGAGCAGAGGGTGGACATCACCTCCTGGCCAACATGAGGTGGACAACAGCAGCAGGAGAGTGTGCCAAACACTGGCAAGGGGACGCTGGCTATAATATCCATAAGCCTGCCCCCAACAATACTCTGCCTCCAGGAGGCTCCAATTCCCAAGTTGCCAAGAGCCGGGAACCAAGCATTCAGAACGCGTAAGTTTGTGAGGGACACCTGAATCAAACCACCACACCCTGATTAACTCTGTTTTGACTTGCATGGACTTTCTCTGCATCGGTTTTTAGTTTTGTTTACTTGCCTCCAAAGGCCATGTAAAATGACAGGTCTACGGCATGTAACTTTTTCTTTCACAAACAATCTCCCCCTTTATCTTTGTGACGTTCCAACTTTCTTCTTTACCTTCCTGTGTTTTGCTACATTAGACCATAGTACTGGGATGGGGAGGCAGTTTTCTACTTGAACTAGAAGATTTGTAGGTTGAGTTTAACTCAAAGAAAGCTTTCACACTGGTCAGAGACATGAGTATATTGATCCCTGGGTAAACTCTCCCACCCTTAGTCTCTGGGTTCTCTCACTATGTTGTCTTTTATTTTTCTCTCCCTTCCTTCCTTCCTTCCTTCCTTCCTTCCTTCCTTCCTTCCTTCCTTCCTTCCTTCCTTCCTTCCTTCCTTCCTTCTTTCCCTTCCCTCCCATCCCCTCTCCTCCCTTCCCCTCCCTTATGCCCTTCCCTCTCTTCCCTTTCCTTTCCCCTTCCTTCCTTCCTTCTTTCTTTCCTCCCTCCCTCCTTTTCTTCCTTCCTTCCATCCTTCTTTCCTTCCTTCCTTCCTTCCTTCCTTCCTTCCTTCCTTCCTTCCTTCCTTCCTTCCTTCCTCCCTCCCTCCCTCCCTCCCTCCTTCCCTCTCTCCCTCTCCCTCTCCCTCTCTTTCTTCCTTTCTTTTTTCGAGGTAGAGTCTCACTCTAGCCCAGGCTGACCTGGAATTCACTATGTAGTCTCAGGGTGACCTTGAACTCATGGCACTCCTCCTACCTTTGCCTCCTGAGTGCTGGGACTAAAGGCATGTGCCACCACAACAGGCTTGCTTTTCTTCTTTGAGATAAGGTTTCTCAACTAACCCATGCTGGCCTGAGACTGGTGATCTTCTTGCTTCAGCCTCCTAGGTTCTGTGATCCTAGGAGTGACTCCTTAACTGTTTTGTGCTTACTGTCTTACTGGTTACGCATAAAGCATCAAACACGTCTACTGGAAATACTTCTCGAGTAATGGCAAGGAGATATAATCATTCAGCAAATAATAGAGCAGCTGTTACTTTTCAGATCTTTCTATCCTTAATTTTGGCTTTTCTTCCGAGTTTGAAATTTTATTAAGATTTTGTAAAATGCATCTCCTTATTTCTCCATGACATCAGCTCAGAGAAGTGACTTGTGAAAGGGACATCTAAGGTTTATATTTCATAGGCGTGTTTGGGACTAAGTGACAATGAGTGACGGAAAGAGAATCTTTACTAAATTGACTGACTTCTGATTAAGTGTTGAATAGTGCTGCATTGGGAATATTATTATTTACTAAAAATGTACTCCAGGAAACATCAAAGGCGGCCACAAGCTTCCGGCTTTGATGCCGACTAGAGGCATCTGTTTCCCAGGTGCGAGGCGTGTCTCTGTGCAAAGTGGAAGATGGCAAGTCTGAGAAGTACGGAGGACCCAATACGTGACTAGCTCTGGGAAGCAGAACAAAATAGGGAGATAAAATAGGGCGCTGTGGTGAAGGAAGCTGCCTTTGTGCATGGGGCTGGAAACAGTCCAGGGATGGATGCTGTGCTGCCTGAGGTTTTATTCAAATTCTTCTGTTCTTCTTCTCCCATCTCCACTTTGTTAAGAGATGTATAATGGTCTTTTCTTTGAAAAAAAAAATGTACTTTTCTCTGTACGTGATGAGTCCCGGGAGGGCTGATGAGTCTCTGCACTTATCTGTGCATTGCTAAATCTATCTGTTCATTATTTGTATTCGGCACTCACAAGGAGCCTTGCAAACAGGAAACACCAATATCACCCTTTCCCCAAAGCCAAGCAAACAGTAGTGGTGGTGTTTGACATACAGCAACGTAGCGCCTGGTTTGGGAGAGAGCTCACACATCTGAATATTTCTCCGGTTTTTCCCTCCAGGGTTTTGGGGTAGTGTGAGTGGACGCAGCATGGTGAGGATAGCAATGCCCGCGTGATTTTAGGAAACACGGTCTCTCCAGTCCTCATTTCCTTATGTGCCAAATAAGGATGTTAAGATAAATTTTCGGTTTCTCCTATATCAGTGGCTTTATTACAAAACTCATGGTTGGATTCAATGCCCTCAGGCCTTCCTGGGATTACTATGTGTTGGCCATGAGAGATAAGACATGTCTAAGACATGTTCTCAAGTAGCTCACAGTGGGAGACGTGCAACGAGATATAAATGCCCCAGATGCTGTGTTACTGTGGAAGAGCGGCTGCTTAATCCTATGCAGGATGGCCAGGGAAGATCTGTCTACAGAGGAGATACTGGACGACAGTTTTGAATGGTCGATAGATATTGCTATGCAGTTTCCTCATCCTTCCCTCGATGGTCCTTCATCTCCTAGACTCTGGCACCCCTTTTCCTATGATAGTGAGCCCCTGGTTCTGTTCTCTGTAGAGAGCCTTCAAACCCTTGACAGAGATCATTCTCTCTCTCTCTCTCCATTTATTGACTGTCTTCCAGTGAGGCATATTTCAATGTGTTTCCCTGTAGTAACCTTAGCCTTAACACTCAACTCCTGAATCCACCATTTTTTGCCCAACTAGCCCCATCTCCCCTTTAATGTCATCTACCTGAACATCACAAGCCAGGGTTAGTCAGCAGATGAGACTCTCTTGCTGAGTATGTAGCACAATGGGGAACAATTATGAGTGGAGAGGAAGGCTAACCTCAGAGTCCCAGGGCTTTTGGGCACAGATTAGAGAATTTTTATTCCCATCATAGTAGTTTCACTGATTTTCCTTTAGCTCTCCATCATTCTTCCAAATATCCCTTATGGGTGCATATTTTCTTTTTTTAAAAAAAAATTAAAATTTAAAACTTTACATAATACCCTCGGCCACTCTCCTTTGTCCCCCATCCCTCACCCTCATCCTTCTCCACTGAACACCTTATTTTTTTCTACCATTCTCTCTTCTGTTCTGGTGTCTTTTTTTTTGGTCCTCCTCCATTATCCATAACAACGTGTCGATGGGACCAGTGCTGTGCAGGTAAGGAGAGACGCTGTGAGGTAATGGATACACCGGCCTCCTTATGTCTGGAAGACAGTGTTTCCAAAAGTACAGCTCCTAAATGCTTTCTGCCATTCTCTACTGCTGTAATCCCTAAGCCATTGAGGTGTGAGGTGGAGATGTCTGTATTTAGTGCTGAATACAGATCGCTGCTCAGCACTTTGCTTCTCAGCGCTTCGACAAGTTTCGAGTCTCTTTAGTGGTCATTGCCATCTGAAAAGTGAAAGCAATGAATAGTGGGTGGGCATAAACTTCAGTATGTAAAAGGGGGGCAATTTGATGGGCATAATTTATCCATATATCCAAGCAACAGGAGTGGCATCTGCCCTAATACCTACTACCTTCCCTACCGTAGGCTTTTTGCTAGGTTTCTGCTATTAGGCATAAATTCCCTCCCATGGAGCCAGCCTCAAATCCAATCTGAGAGGTGCTGGTTACCCCCATCCCAGACTTGCCACTATTAAACTAGTGAGCACATCTAGTGGCCAGTTGTATTGAGTGCAGCATCCACTGCTAGTGACAGCTGGTAGTGACTCTTTCCTCCAGCAGGCTGCATCGCATTTTCCAGGACTATTACCATTAGTCAGCAGGGAGAAGGCTTCCGTTCAGTTCTTGCTTGCATTCCTCAGTGTCCAGCAACTGAAGCGTGTGCTATCTTCAGCGACAGGGTCTTAGCAGTTAGTCCTGGTTGTTAACCAAGGACATCTGACAATGACCCGCATTGTCTTGGGACCTCAGGGGCCTTCCTGAGGAACAACTCACTTGGACTTATCACATCCCTTAGATCTCCCCTTTCCCAC
Source organism: Jaculus jaculus (assembly GCF_020740685.1). Lineage (NCBI taxonomy): Eukaryota > Metazoa > Chordata > Mammalia > Rodentia > Dipodidae > Jaculus > Jaculus jaculus. The sequence continues at coordinate 163,290,301 of NC_059105.1, forward strand.
ACTGGTTAAGCACACTAATTCAACTTCTCACCATCACCTTCTGAGGATGGTTAGGTGCCCTGACGCTCTTTACCAAAAATACGTGCTAAGATTTGGTAAGTATTTTCCTGTGGTATTTCTCCAGGTTGTGTTTTGAAGGCTCTGCTCTTCAAGAAAAAGGACAATTCTACAACTTGCCAGGTACAATTAAAATCTAAAACGAGATCCTTTAAACCAGATAGATATTTTTTCCTCTCGTGCTAAAGTGTTACAAGGAGGTGCTTCATGGCCTCTTATAGTGACCCTATTTCATATATCTACAGAGGCTTTGGCCATTCTATCATATTGCCGTGTGGACTATGAGCTACACTTCCAAGGTCATGCCATGGTCCAGGACGGCACCTGGATTCCAGCTGTTACACCTGCACTTTAAGGTGAAATGGTCGAGCAGTTAAGACTCAGCTTTGTGATAAGGAAGATTTGCAGATGGAACCAAACTATTGGCCAGAATTGGAGTATTATAACTCATTAGTTAGAATCTAGGCTCATGGTTGGTCACATAGCTACGGAGGCTGGGGAAGGGAGCCCTTCATGCCCTGTTAAAGAATGAATCTTCTGTTCATACAGAAGAAGGAAAGAATGAATATTTAGATATTATAGTCACACTTTCTTCTCTGTGATGTACAAGGGTAGAAGTTTTGACTACATAGCTTGTAGCTTGCGTGGGACTATTTAACACTATGTGGACAGTTTGGCATTTCTCCAGATTCCTTTTAAAATATTGAATATTTATTTATTTGACAGAGAAAGAGGGAGGGAAGGAGGGAAGGATAGAGAGTGTGAGAGAGAGAATATGGGCAAGCCAGGGACTCCAGTCACTGCAAATGAATTCCAGACGCATGCACCCCCTTGTGCATCTGGCTAACGTAGGTCCTAGGGAATCGAACCTGGGTCTTTTGGCTTTGCAGGCAAATGCCCTAACCACTAAGTAATCCCTCTAGCCCTCCTGATTCTTTTTAAAAGATGGACAGTAAAAACAGTTCCTCAGCTCTACAGAGACTTCATTAAGTCCTCCATTTTTGTGACCAGCCTTGGGCTTATAGTCCGACTTCATAAGATCATGTATGAATCATCTGTTTCCATCAGCCTAACCCTTCTTCTGTTGTTATTTTTATGTTGTATAATTCTAATAATCTCTTCTTTGAAGTCATATTGGTTTTTACATTTAATTTTGTATTGTTTTGCTTTAAGCTCTTTTTTTTTAATGAGAGCATTAAATGTGACCAAGAGCTAAATTTTAAGGGGCTTAACCTAGTAAGCGCAATAACAGCATTAATAAGGCCATTCTGGGTGAGCCTGAAAGGGATATTTGGTAGCTGCCTGGACATAATCATTCGGTTATAACTTTTTTCTAGACCTAATGTTTCATTTTTTTAAAATTAAGTACATACTTTGTATGGATACATCATGTTCTGGTACTCTTTTTCCTCCTCCCTGTGCCCATTCCATGGGGGACCCTGCTCAGTAGGGTTGGAGGTATTCTCTATGGGGTTGTGGGCTATGTATTGTGGGAGAAATAGTCAAATGGGGGGAGAGAATTCCTCTGGACATGATATCCCAACCTGTGGCTTTTATAATCTTTCTGCCTCCTCTTCCACAAAATTCCCTGAGCCGTGGTGGGTGAGTTTTAAGTCTACTTCAGTGCTGAGCTCTTAGGAGCCTCTGGATCTCTGCTTTGGTAGGTGCTGAGTGTCCTCAGCATCTGTCTCCTTCACCCTGGTGCTGATTGTCAGGCTCACCAGGGAAGCAGCATGATTGCTCCTCTCCCCAATTCCTCTGTGGTTTCTCCGGGCCTTGACTGAAATGTGAGGGGTGGTTTATCTCCTTGGGTCTTGCTACCTTCTGAAAAAGAAAAATAGGTTCTCCAACAGAGAGTGAAGTCAGCATAGGTTAAATTGGATTAGCATTATTAATTTAGAGAGAGTTTGATGGATGCAGCCCTTCTTTTAGCCAAAGACCTTTGGGAAGTTGACATTGGAGAGCATAATCTTTGTCTTCACAGGATTCAGACCTGGCTCCTGGTTCCTTTCCACTGAGTGAATCTCTTAGCCAATCAAAAAGCTGGTGTGACATCACCGCACTGGTGTGTACAATTTATCAAGCTGGTTACTTCTGAGTAGCTTAGACCCCTGCTTGCTCACACCATTGTTGGCTACATTCCCCCACTAGCTCATGTAGTGCTTTGCAGCACGAGACATGCTGTCTGGTGGCTGGCTCTCTTCCAGATTCCAGCCTGTGTTCTGTGTTGGCAGTATATAGTGTCTTCAAGCAGTAGAGGCTGGTAATCAAGCGCTTTGACAGAAGCCTGTGTTGTTTTGGAGACCTTGTAGGTCTCTTTTATCAACAGCTCAATATAGGTAGCACCTGTTTCTTTTACTGCAAGTTACAGGTCAAAGCCATTTTTGTTTTTTACAGGTTAGGCTTCATCTCACCCTCCTCAGGGACCTTCTTTTCAGGCACCCATCCTCCTGTTTAGGGAGTCTCCCTTCAAGGAGAAAGGTTTCTATGGTACCAGTTCTTTTGGGATTTAGTTTTGTGTTTGCTTCCTGCCACACTCCCCCTCCCCTCCCCCTCCAAACCTTTACATTCTATTGTCTGGGCCTCAAGCTGCCTATCTAGTATGCCAGCAACTCAAGCTGAACCAGGTTAGGAACTGCAGATGAGCGAGAACATGTGGCGTTTGTCTTTCTGTGATTGTGTTTGCTGAATATGATCTGTTTTGAGTCCATCCATTTTCCTACAAATTTCATTGTATCATTTTTTTTTTAGTACTGCTAAGTAGAATTCCATTGTGTATATGTAGTTCTATATTCATATTTTCCAGGAATCTCCATATTGATTTCCATAGTGGTTGTACAAGTTTGCATTCCTACCAACAGTGAATGAGGGTTCCTCTTTTCCCACATGCTCACCCACATTTGCTCTCATTTGATTTTTTTAATGATTGCCTTCCTTACTGGAGAAAGTGGCATATCATAGTTGTTTTAATTTGAATTTCCCTGGTGGTTAGGGATGTTGAACATTTTCTCTTCTTTCTTTCTTTTGATGAGAGGAAAGTTTTTATTTATTTAATTGTTTTTAAAGTTTGCTTATTTATTTGCAAACAGAGACAGAGATAGAGAGAAGAGAGAGAATGGGCACACCAGGGCCTCCAGCCACTGCAAACAAATTACAGATGCACACGCCACCTTGTGCGTCTAGCTTTTGTGAGTACTGGGGAATTGAACCCAGGTCATTAGGGTTTCAGGAAAACACCTTAATCACTAAGCCATCTATCCAGCCATAATTAATTTATTTTTTGTTGTGTAAGAAATTTGTATATTTTTTATGATCAATTTTATTTAATCTCCTATCCCAGCATTTCCATCCAGCTGCCTGCAACAAAGACATCGCATTTTAGTCACATGTCCAGATCTCAACTTAGATGGTACTTGGAAAACACAGGATACTTGTCTCAAGCAGGAGTTCCATGATGGCAGAGGAAATGTTGGCATGAGCAGAGTCAGAACATCACTTCTGTCACAGCAGGTGAAAAACAGCAGCAGGAGAGTGAGCTGAAATCTGGCAAGGGGAACTGGCTATAATACCCATAAGCCTGCTTCCAATAACACACCTCCTCTGGCAGGATTCTACCTCCCAAATCATCAGTAGCTGGAGACCAAGAATTCAAAACATATGAGTTTATGGGGGATATCTGATTGAAACCACCACAAAATGTGAGCCCATGTTCTCTAAGGCAGTCTTCAAGAATCTTCCTTAATCGTGCATTCTTCTCATTCCCTTCCTCCTTTCTGCTAACTGGACAGTGAATTTGATAGCTCCAGGAGAATAGCTAGCTAGATCAACAACTGATCTTAGAAGATATTCTAGATATGATAGATAGGCCAACCTCATACAGCCACAACATTCATTTTGGCTGCCTTGCTCTGGACTTTTTTTTTTTTAATAGTTTTTAAATTGAACATTTTCTTAAGCATGTGTTAGCCATTGGTATTTCTTCCTCTGAGATCTCCCCATTCAGTTCTTTACCCCATTTCGAGAGGGTTGTTTGATTTTTTTTATTGTTTAGTTTTTTTTTTTTTTGAGTTCTTTGTAGATTTTAGATATTAGGCCTCTGTCAGTGGTATAGCTGGTGAAAATTTTCTCCCATTCTGTGGTACTCTATTGGCTCTGCTTACGGTATGTTTGTCTGTGCAAAAGCTTCTTAGCTTCATAAGATCCCATTGGTTGAGAGACTGTTTAACTTCTTGGGCTACTGCGGTATTGTTCAGGAAGTCCTTCCCCACTCCTAAATTGTGGAGAGTTCCTCCTATTTTTTTCTTCCAGTAGTTGAAGATTTTCAGGTCTTCTATTAAGGTCTTTAATCCATTTGGACTTGATTTTTGTGTATGGTGAGATGAGTTGATCTAATTTCATTTTGTCTACATGTGGTTATCCAATGTGTGCAGCACCATTTGTTGAAGATGCTGTCTTTTTTTTTCCCCAGCCTAAGTTATTGACAACTATGTCAAAGATCAAGTAACTATAGCTACTTGGCATAAGACCTGGGACTTCAATTCTGTTCCATTGGTCCATATTTCTGTTTTTATGCCAGTGCCATACTGTTTTATTGCTACTATGGCTTTGTATTATAGCTTTAGGTCATGAATGGTGATACCTCCAGCGGTTTTTCTTTCACTGAGGATATATTTGGATATCTGAGGCATACTGCCCTTCCATATGAATTTTGAGATCATTTTTTCTGTGTTAAGAATGGATTATGGAATTTTAATTCATATTGCATTAAATCTGTATATTGCTTTTGGTAAAATTTCCATTTTCACAATATTAATTCTACCTATCCAGGGGCATGGGAGGTCTTCCCATCTGCTCATTTCCTCCTCAATTTCTTTCTTGAGTGTTTTTATGTTATCATTACATAGGTTTTTCACGTCCTTGGTTAGTGTTATTCCAGGGTATTTATTTATTTTTTGAAATTGGGACTGCCTTGCTGAATTCTTTCTCTACATTTTTGTCCTTTGCATATAAAAAAGGCTACTGATTTTTGTGTATTGATTTTGTATCCTGAGTTTTTGCTGAAGGAATTAATCACTTCTAGCAGTTTTGAGATGGAGACTTTCAGGTCACTTGTGTATAGGATCATGTCATCTGCAAAGAGGGATAACTTGGCTTCTTCCTGTCTAATTTGTATTCCCTTCATTTCTTTCTCCTGTCTTATTGCATAGGCTAGGACTTCTAGTACTATGTTGAAGAGCAAAAATGAGAGCGGAGGGGCTGGAGAGATGGCTTAGTGGTTAAGCGCTTGCCTGTGAAGCCTAAGGACACTGGTTCGAGGCTTGATTCCCCAGGACCCACGTTAGCCAGATGCACAAGGGGGCGCATGCATCTGGAGTTTGTTTGCAGTGGCTGGAGGCCCTGGCGCGCCCATTGTCTCTCTCTGGCTGTCACTCTCAAATAAATAAAAATATTAACAAAAATGAGAGCGACACCCATTTTGTTCCCAATTTCAGTGGGAACTCCTTGAGTCTTTCCCATTAAGTATTATTTGGATTTTAGGTGCTTTATATATAGTTTTTATTGTGTTGAGATATAAACCACCCATGCCCATTCTCTTCAGTGTTTTGATCATGAAGTGATGTTGCATTTTGTGTAAAGCCTGCTCTGCATCAATTGAAATGACCATGTGGTTCTTGTGATTAAATTTCTTTATGTGGTATATTATGTTGACTGATTTCTGTATGTTGAACCATCCCTGCATCTCTGCGATGAATTCTGCTTGATCAAGTTGGATAATGAGGATGTGAGGGTGATCTGGCTGTGACATCTGTCACCCCATTGATCGCCGAGGTTGGTTTGGCTGATCCGGCAGGCCAGGCAGGTGTTCCCTTCCTCCCTCACTGCTCCATGTGTGTCCCTCCCAAAGCTGTGAACTCGGTTGAAGAGAATATTTATTTTAGAGCCGGGCATGGTGGTGCATGCCTTTAATCCCAGTACTCGGGAGGCAGAGGTCCTGAATAGAGGAGGACTGGTCTTTGGTCGCGGGTACACAAGTAGCTTTTCTCCCCTGCTAGAACCTCCAAAAAAGCTCTCAAGGTAGATAATGCTCTTGAGGTGTTGTTGAATTCAGCTTGCAAGGATTTTCATCGGGGATATATTATCAGGGATAGGTCTATAGTTTTCTTTTTCTTATTATTTTGTTGTTGTTGTTGTTGCATCTCTGTCTGGTTTTGGTCTTAGGGTGATGCAAGCTTCATAAAAAGAGTTGGGAAGGATTCCCTGTTCTCTGATGATGTGAAACAGTTTGAGAAAACTTGATTTCAGTTCTTGAATGAAGGTTTGATAGAATTTGGTAGAGAAGCCATCTGGTCCTGGACTTCTCTTTTTGGGAGAGGTTTTTGATTACCATTACAATCTCAATGAATGTGATAGATTTTTTTTTAAATTTTTATTTATTTATTTATTTGAGAGCAACAGACACAGAGAGAAAGACAGATAGAGGGAGAGAGAGAGAATGGGCGCACCAGGGCTTCCAGCCTCTGCAAACGAACTCCAGATGCGTGCGCCCCCTTGTGCATCTGGCTAACGTGGGACCTGGGGAACCGAGCCTCGAACCGGGGTCCTTAGGCTTCATAGGCAAGCGCTTAACTGCTAAGCCATCTCTCCAGCCCAGATTTTTTTTTTAAGGAAATTAATCTGCTCTGAGTTTAGTTTTGGTAGGTGGTATTTGTCTAGGAATTTGTCCATTTCTTCCAGATTATCCATGTCTTCATTAAGCTTATTCAGCTGGTTGTCCAGATCCTCTATGTGTTGATTCACCTTCAATTCATGTATGTATGTCTGGAGGCTTTTCTGGTTTTCTTTATTTAACTTAAGTCTAGTGACAAAAGCTGGTGTTCTAAGAGAGGACTGTGCTCAATTTCAATCATACTATTTTTGTTTTGTTGATCCTCTGTTTTCAATTTAGCGAGTCTCTTGATCAGGGTGGCATAGCTTGTTGTGCTTTCATTTTCAGATTCAAATTTCTGTTGTTTTCTCTGTGATTTCACTGGAGGGTTCCATTGTGGGACTAGACATCCTTGGTGGAGATCTCTGAGTTTTCTGACGTGCGCGCACGCGTGTGTGTTATTTTATGGAAGAGGAAGCAAGTATTTGTCCATGGAGGACCTTCAGAGGGTGTTCTATTTTAAGTGTGAAGCAGACTGATGAAGGACTGGATTATAACTGAGGTTGTGCAGATTGTGGAGTCTACAAGAACATCAAAGGTACCTGGGGAACGTGGAGGTGGGAAACTGGGAGCTCAGGCCTACTGACCCCACCTGCTTCTGCTCCTCAGCACAGGGGAGCCAGGGGTTTGAAAGCCAGAAGCCAGGAAGCTGGGTAGTCTGGGGCAAGAGGCCAGCTACTATAGTGGCCTGTGTGCCCTCTGGTTTAGGGGAACAGGATTTAGGGACCTAGGGGCAAGTCACTCGGAAACCATGGCAAAGGTCTGCTTCCGCAGTGCCCATGCAGCATCCAGGCAGCCCCAAGCTGGCAACATGGGTGCTGGAACCAGTGAGACTCCAGGCACGGAAGGAGTTGGGAGCTCTAGCCTCCTCATTCTGCCTGCACGCCATGCCATTCATTCTTGCTCATTCATTTATTCCTTTGTGTTTTGCAGACCCATATTTTATGTTTGTACTGAGCACAATGCCCACAAGGGTTGGTCATTAAAGTGAAAGGCAGGATGGCTTTTGATATTACATAGCACACTTTCTAGCAGGAGAAACAAAAATCAAAGAAAATTAATTCAATGATTTTCCACTTTCAACAGAACCTCTAAGGGCACGAACAAAGGGGTCCCTAAGTGGAGGTCATTCAGCCTTGCAAAGGCACGAGGGGAAGAGAGATGAGGGGAGGATCCTGTGATGGGAGAGTCTTGAGAAAAGCCTGAAGGATGAGATGAAGCCAGGGCCATGAGGACCATGAATCAGGCCCTGGACATGAGCATGAACATGGTACAGTGGAGATATCGAACACAGGCCGTATGGATGCTATGCCAGGAGGCCCAGGAGGCTTGAGGACAGTGTTCCTTTCCAATATAAAAACTTCCTTCCATGGGAACACTTTGAGCATAGTGTGAATTTTGCATTTGCCTGGTGTGAATTTGATTGAAGTGTCAAGTGAATTCACAAAAGCATGCCTAATTGAACTGAGCAGCAGGAGAATAACCCAAATCCATATGTGCGTCCCTCGGCTCTTCCCCCTCATCCCAATGTGCTGGGTGAGTCACACCTCTCCTCCGAACTTTCACTCTGACTTCACACCACCTTCCCACCATGTAAGGATCGACAAACTACCAGCCATCTGCCACCCATGTGCACGAGCAAACTCCACTTCCTTCCATAATAAAGCACTCCATTTATTGAGGTATTATCACCATTCTTACCCATTTTAAAATATGTAAAACTAGGCACACAATTTATTAGGTTCCTGTCTCTTAAAACTATGTGAGTGATGAACCCTTTGAGTGCTTTTCCCTTAGCCCCATTCTTCCCATAAGCTTTGCGAGTTTTATGGCGTGATTTTGCACAGTGCAATGATTTTTTTTTTTTTTTTTGGCAATGCATATGCTGTATTATAGCAGAACAGCACCAGGGGAGGGTTTAAGTAGGCAAGGGCCAGGTCCTTATACATGGTTTTATATGCTGTGTAAAAGGGACATACATATGCATTTCCTAGCTCTAATGGGAAGCCTCAGATGGTTTTCAGCAGGGGAGTAACATGATCTGGTCTGGTGGTGGTGTAGTTTATAGAGTCAAAGCTGCATGCAGCAAAACTAGTTTGGGGAGATCACTGTAGGATTTGGAAGAGAGAGGGAGCATTGCAGTTGGGAGTCGGCTTGGCCTCCTGGGTTCTTGTCAGATCTTCTTTATGGGCCAACATAGATTCTAACAGCTGGCCGAGCCCTGGCTCAAACCCCTGTAATTCCCGATTAATGTAGTCCTATGTAAAACGGCACATTGTCTATTTGTGAGGGAATCTGGGCCACCTTGCCTTCCTTCTGCTCCACTACAGCCACGCAGCACAAGATCACTTTCAAGAAGTACGAGCGCCCTTGAAGGTAGCTTTTGCAGTCGCGGATGCTAATTTATTGTCATTAATTTCTATTTCTTTCTTTTAAAATACACTCAGGATTAATAAAGTAAATTACAAGATACAATGACTTGAATCCTGGCAAGTGTAAGGCATTAGCTGAAACAAAACCCTCCGAAAGCTCTGAGAGGCTTGCTGTGGGGCTGGGATACCAGATGCCATAAACCAAGCAGAATAATGTTCAGATCGAGCATCATAAGAATAATGGGGGGATTAATTTTTTAAAGTCGGACAGGGATTACAGGGTAGTGGGGGAAAATTCAAAATGACTCCAGAAAAGGTCTAATCTTGTCAAACTAATCTAACTTTTCCCTCCAACAGCACGGAAGTTATAATGTGGCCTGGTGCTTATTGTGCGTTTGATTAGGCATTTGAATGGCATTTTCCTCAATATCCCAGGCAAAGTGATTTTTGAACATTTTCTCCCTCGGGGGCACCTGGATCAGAGGGAGGCCTCGCCTTTCTAAGTCGCTGATGAGTGCAATCACTAGGTGGGAGGGGCTGGCCCTGGATAATGGAGAAGGAAGCATCCACAGTGAGGGTCCCGGAGCAGCGCTGGGAGCATCTATAGTTACTGAATGTCATTGAGGAAAACAGGGCAAGTTTGGATGGGGCGGAGGGGTGGGGGTTGTGGGACCTGGTCCAGTGACACACCAGTCACCACTCTGAGTTTGCTGAGCATTAAAGTCTGGACCTTGGGGTCTGGACTGTGGGAGAAGAGGAGTCGTTCTGACCCATTATCCTGCATCCCAAGCAGAGAACAGTCCTGGAGTCATATGCACAGAACAGACATCTGAACTTGGGGTGACCTTGACGGACTTATCCAGTATCTCTGTACATTTTGGCTGCTTTAACAAAATACCGGGAGCACAGCAGTTTATAAGTAACAGATGTCTGTTGTTTACAGTTCCGGAAGCTTGAAAATCAAAAGTCAAGGTGCTGGTAGGTCATTGCCTGGCAAGGGCTGGTTCCTCCTACCAGATTGTGCCTCCTGTGTGTCCTTACATGGCTAAAGGACAACGCAGACCCCACTTTTTTTTTCCTTTTCAAAATTTTATTAACAAGTTCCATGATTATAAAAAATATCCCATGGTAATACCCTCCCTACCCCCGCTTTCCCCTTTGAAACTCCACTCTCCACCATATCCCCTCCCCTTCTCAATCAGTCTCTCTTTTATTTTGATGTCGTGATCTTTTCCTCCTATTATGATGGTCTTGTGCAGGTAGTGTCAGGCACTGTGAGGTCATGGATATCCAGGCCATTTTGTGTCTGGAGGAGCACCTTGTAAGGAGTCCTACCCTTCCTTTGGCTCTTACATTCTTTCCACCACCTCCTCCACATTAGACCCTGAGCCTTGGAAGGTGTGATAGAGATGTTGCAGTACTGAGCACTCCTGTCACTTCTTTCCAGCACCATGATGCCTTCTGAGTCATCTCAAGGTCACTGCCATCTGAAAAGAGAAGATTCTCTACCAAAAGTGAGAGTAGCATTAATATAAAGGTATAAATATTAAGAGAAGTGCTTATTGGGAAGTTTGATAAGCATGGCACGTACATTTAGCCAGACCCCACTTTTATAAGAGCGCTAATCTCATTCACAAGGAACCCTCAGGGTCTAATCACCTTCAAAGGTCCTTCCTTCTAATTCCATCATGTTTAAGTTTCAAAATAATTTTAGGGAGACACAAATCAGTCATACCAGAGTGTAAACTGAACCCTCCCCCCAATGAAGTTAAAATGAATTAATCACTAACCAAGCCAGCTAGGATAACTGACTACCTTAATGAATATGTACGAATCACTCACAATCAAGTTAACAATACCTAATTACCTATAGGTAATGAAAGATCAATAGACTTATAAGATTTTACTTCAGAGCATAACAAAGGGGTAGGCGTAACGCCTTCAGTTCCTAAGCTTATCTTGTTTAATTTTAAATGTGTTATGTTATACATCTAAGACAGACATTTTCTTCATAAAACATAAATACTTTTGGGAAAATAACATTAATAATGGTTACAACTTATTGAATGCTTCATGTGTGGGACCCTTTGCAACATATATTTTATATACATCAAATTTAATCTTCATTCCTTTGTTTTAGGGACATGGAAACTGAGGCGGGGGGGGGGCATGACACACTGAAAGTTCCAACCTTAGAAAATGACTGCTGCTGAACGAATGTTGTCATTTATTTATGCAAGCACGCATGGAAAAACACAAAAATGGCCCTTTTCTGAATGCTGTGAACAATTCTGAAAGTAGTGCTTATTTTACCCTTCTTTTGGAGATAACATACGTTCAATGTCTGTTTTTTATTTCTCTTGAAGACAGAGCCAGCTTATAGCAGAGGTGATATTTTCAGCTGTTTGGAATATGGCATGGGCATTTTGGTTCCAAGTTTATGAAGAGTCAGAGGCTGTCTGAACCGTGATGTCTGAACTGTGAGCATGCATGAAAGGGATTCTGCAGAGCAGTTCTCCAGGTGGTCTTCCAACCAGCCAGCTCTTTCTGCTTCGTGCTGGTGATTTTCAGTCACCGTGTTAGTGAGTGGGGAATGCAACATCCTGAGAGGGGATAGGCTGCTGGGGACAGCCCCCACACTGTTTCAATCCACCACTGGAAACGGAATGTCTTTGGATCATTTTACCTAAGAAATCATATTTGCCCTGGATATAAAACCCAGTGTGGATTCCTTTCTGGAGTCACTACCTGTACTGCACATAGGTAGGTACAGTCATGACTCTATCTGCCCTGAGTGGCTTTCGCATGGCCACTGAGATTGACTGCTTTTGGAATCTGGGCATCTTTTTCTCCTTTATGCCTATTTTTAAAGCAACAAATCCTCTTAACAGAGCTCTTGTGGTGGGGGGGGTGCGATCTCAGAGAACTAAGGCAAGTTGGTGACCAGAGTGTAGTGAGTATGTTTGATGAAGCCCTGAAGCCTAGGTCTGCATCATGTTTGGACCAGTCCCAGCAGCCAACTCTGCCCTTCATCACAATATCTTGTCCAACTGTAGGAAAGGCCTTCGCTGGTCCATCTCCACTTCATCACCATCTCCTGTCCATCAGCAGGACAAGCCTTTGTGGGTCCATCTCCACACTGAGGGGACCTCATATCCAATCAGAAAGCAGTGGATCACCCCCATAACTTAGGTGTCATTCTTGCATCCATGAGTACATTTTGCCTGGTTGATTGATTTTGTAGCTTACAGAATCCACTGTTTTGTTTTGTTTTTTTCCCCACACTATTGATGACTTTTGTCTACAACAAGCTCACATAGCACTTTCCAGCAGTGAGATGATTTCCATGTCAGTTCCTGCTTGATTCCTTAATGTCCTGCCGCTACGATCTGTGGTGTCTTCAGAAAGAAGAGTCTCATCAGTTAATTCTGGTGGGTAACCAAATGCATTGGCAATAACCTGAATTGTTTAGGGGCATTATGGGATGCACTAACCAATAGCTTATTGTATGTGTGTGAGGGGGGTAACCCAATTCTGGCACTGGGATTTACCAGCAACAGCCTATGGTTTTAGGGTAAAGCTTTCTCTACCACAACAGGGTACTTATGCCCCCCCCCCCCAACTCCTCTCTCTCGTGTTTTTTTGTTTTCTTTTGAGCTAGAATTTTACTCTAGCCCAGGCTGACCTGATATCAGCCTATAACCTCAGGCTGGCCTGAAATTCATGATGATCCTCCAAATAAAGATGTGTGCCAACATGCCTGGTTTCTCTCTCTTTTCTTTTATTTTATTTTTATTTATTTATTTGAGAGAGAGAGAGAGAGAGAGAGAGAGAGAGAGAGAGAGAGAGAGAGAGAGAGAGAATAGATACAGAAATGGGCAGGTAGAGAGAAAAAGAGAGAATGGGCACACCAGGGCCTCCAGTCCTGTAGATGAACTCCAGATGTGTGCGCCCCCTTGTGCATCTGGGTAACGTGGGTCCTGAGGAATTGAACCGAGGTCCTTTGGCTTTGCAGGCAAGTGCCTTAGCTGCCAAGCCATCTCTTCAGCCCTTCTGTCTCATTTTTAAGAGTTATGTCTTTTAATTATCTAACAAAGAAGTAGGTTTCGAAAGTACTTATTATAGTCTTTCGTTTTGTGTATCTCTCCACCCATTTCCCTTCTCCCCCACTAGACCTTCATACCTCCTGTATTAGGTCCATTTGCTGGCCTGCCTACCAACTCCCCCTGCAATCCTTTTCAGCTTCTCTTCTCTCCAAGCCTCATTCTAGCTTCCTGACCAGTACTACTGATGCTTAATACCACTCGTGAGCAAAGCAAACTATTCCAACTTAGAATCCACACATGGAGAGAACCTGTGGCATTTGCTTTAATATTTTTTCAGGTACGTTTTATTGTTTTCTTCAAAGTTGTTTTCTATTTTTTTTCAACCTGAAAAAAAACTGTTTATTTTAAATCAAGTTGTATGTAGTTTAAAATATATCAGCTCCAAGTTGGGTATGGTGGCACATGCCCTTAGTCCCAGTACTCAGAAGGCTGAGGCAGGAAGATTTCTGTGAGCTTGAGCCCAACTCGGTCTACAAGGTGAGTTCCAAATTACCTGAGCTAGAATGAGACCATGCATCCTATATATATGTTCAGCTCCAAATATGAGCTGTAAATATGGCTATTGTTCTTTTCTCTTTTACTTCCAGTAATATATGAACCTGCAGTAACTGCTTGCAGACCTAGAGAGATGATTTGGACAAAATTTTCCAAACACAGCTGCCCCTATGCTGCCAGTTCCACCATTATGCCCTCATTAAGTGGTACGGTTACCAGAAGGAGCTGGGAGAACTCTTCCAAGGAGCGGAGCTGTTTGAATTTGGGTGTAGCTAACATCAAAGCCAATACTTTCAATCATTATCCTCCTCTGCCACCCAGTCCAGTGCCAGCTCTTTAGGCTCCGAAGACTTGGGGTTTTAACACGAAAGAGCTGAGAACATTACTCACAGACCATAAGTAGAGACAAACATTAAAAATTATATGAATGCCTATACTTATAAAAAACCTGTATGCAAATTCATAATCATATTTGCTTGGATAGAGTGTGCCCAGATTCTTTCCCTTTGTCCCTTGCCAAGGCAGGATGATGATGATGATGATGGTGTGTGTGTGTGCGCACACATTTATGAGTTAATTAGTAATTTCTACCTGATAGGGCTTTGGAACAGTATATTTTTTTCTTTGTTAAAAAAAAAAAAGATAAACAGTTAGAACCATTTGTTTAATGACCCAGAGATTTGATCAAAATTGACAATGTCTTTTTAGCACATTTCTAAGTATCCTTGATGTGAAAGCAAGAGAATATGTCTTTGTGTAATCTCCAGATTTGGGTTTTCATCTGGCTATGCCACTAACAAGCTAGGTGATTTTAGAGGAATCATTTTATCTTTGAGAGTAGTATTATAATGCCGAGGAGGCGACTTTGATCTCTAAACATCCATAGATTTGTGAAAATAATTATCTCTATTATATAAAGAAAGACCTTTCTTTAAAGGATCTCATCATGATAGAAGCACACCGAGGCTTAGTCACACTACAACAAAGAACGCCACATAGACAACTTTGAAATGTCAGCACATAAGGGAGGTAATGTGTTTTTGATGCTTACAGTTGGGCTCAGAAGTTCTTAGGGTGAGTGTTTGAATTGCTTGATTTCTAAAGGCAGTGGTCTATGTCAGCAAGGGAAGGTTCTGGACGAAGAAAGAAGTGTTGTGTGAATTTTAAGATGTCCTATGGCTCTAATTATAAACACATTGCTGGTGTTGTTCTCACTTTAACTATCATCCTGCATGCTGTGCTTTCCAGAAAAAAAGAACTGATTAGACAACACGCACGTTTGCACACATGTGCGCACACACCCACACCCTTAATACTGTGATGTGATGTATGTACGTATGTAAATATATATGTTGTCTAGCTATTCTAATTCCAAAGGCAGGACAAGAATGATATCTCTGTCTGGAAACAATAAGACAGAGAGAATTCTCTTCTACTTTGTCTCATTTCCCTTTTGGGTTCATCAATGGATCAGAGGAGGCTGACCTACATGGGGGAGAGCAATATGCTTTACTTAGTCTATTAATCCTACTCCAGCTGTTATATTCATCCAGATACCCCTTAGGGGCACACCCAGAATGTTCAGCCAGTCTGTAACCTAGTCAAGTTGACATAATAAAATTAGCCATAATACATACTGTTCTCCAATAACTAACATTGCTTTGGGAAGACACGAATTGTGTGTATGTAGGAGCTTCATACATGTTTATTAAAGAGTACATGAACAAATAAATGAGCAAAATTGGAAACAGTGACCTGGTGTAGGTTAGCTGGTATTGGGTAAGTAGGGAATGGGGTAAAAGGATTGTCCCATTCTTAGCAATTTGATCTCATTATCTCTTTAAGGGAGAGAAGAGCTTTCAAAACGGCTCATTTATGGATGCTTATTTGAATAGAAGTGCCATTCAAAAATTGATATTCCATAATAGCAGTGATTAGCATATCTAAATACTTCTCCAGTGACTTCTGAAACCTTTTTTTCCTTTTGTTTAAAGTTTTATTATAATTTAAACTGGTGGTTTTGAGAGGCTAGGCGGATAGTTTTATTCTTATCCTTGCTGATTGAAACATCCTTTTGTAAATGGAGAAATCTTCTCCCCTAATGACAAGAATCAATTTCAAATTCCTGTCATTAAGAAACACAACTTGGAGCCTGGTGAGGTGGTGCACGCCTTTAATCCCAGCACTCGGGAGGCAGAGGTAGGAAGATCACTGTGAGTTCGAGGCCACCCTGAGACTACATAGTGAATTCCAGGTCAGCCTGGACTAGAGTGAAACTCTATCTCAAAAACAAAACAAAACAAAACAGAAAACCAACACACACACAAAAAAACTGAATTAAATTTATGATCTTAAAATTCCCAGACCAAATACTCAATATCTCCTCTTAAGCATAAATTGAGTTTAACTTTTTATTTTTTACTCAGTTTTGCATGGCCAAAGTTCTCCTTATACATCCTACGGAGGAAAACTTCAGATCAGAGGAGACCTTGTCACCAGCGTTCAATTAAAAGTTTGAATTAATAAAGATGCCTTAATTGGTCTGACAGAACTAGCAATATGACCCTATCACCCAGCTACACCTCTCTGATCTTGGATTTAATTCCCTTAAAGGACGGATTAGCTAATTCCCGTTTTCCTAATAACCCACTAGAGTCACAGTGTCACGTGTGGTTGCCCCAGTCGCAACTTTATCTACCAAGCTAGAGTACGTTCTAAAACTAGTTAAATTAACTTAGCTATCAAAATGCTAAACCTGATAGCTCATTTATCTTTCTGTCTCACCACTTGACGTTACAATACAGCGGTGATTGATCTAGCATCTTCCAGGTACCATATAGTGTAAAAACTAAGAGAAGATTAATTAAAAGCTGTCTTACCCAGACAGGTTTTTAAATAAGTCTTAGATTTACACTACATATCAGCTGAAGCAGGAAGGGATTCTGAGAGCAGAAGCTCTGTAACGTCAATGGGATTTTTCTTTCACGTGGAATATATATGCAGTGCTCCTCATCTCACCACTGTTATTCTTTCACAAGTATTGACTTCCAGAACGAGAGGAAGATCTGCTAGCAGCTTGCATTCCCATGCAGACACCCCGCAAACAGGGGGCATGATGCCGCAGGAATAGCACCTGTGCATAGTCATCACTACTCAAAAGTTAGTTCTATACTATTTTCACTGGATTTGGGAGCTTGAGTTACTTTAGATGAATACAGAGGAAAATGATGTCTCAAGCTCCCAAGCCATGTCTGCAAAAGGGGGAAAAATAAAATGCAGTGTGTATATCTCACATTTAAGGGAAAGAAGTGACTCAATTATTTCACGTATCATGAAAAAACAAGCATAGCAATCACCGAAAACCATGTCACACGACTTGTTTATATTATTACTGCTGATTTTAACGACGACTTACAAAGTCACGTGTGTGTGACTGTACGTATCGAACAGACGAAGAGCCTAGTATCAGAAAGTGTTAGATTCCGGGCTAACGTCTATTTGTCCCCGGTCTGCAGAGCCGGGCTTCCCACCGCAGCTGATTTAACTGCTGCCAAGCTGCTGCAGTTATGTTGCTTCTCAGCTCCCCGCAGGCCAGGAAGCGGGCAGCTCGGCATGCGCGTCGTTTCTGGAAGCTGACGAAATACCGGACTCCTACCATAGCTGCTCAGGCTCAGGCTGCTGGTGAGGACTTGTTTGTTCATGGCTTCTGCCACTTCTCCAGATGCTTGTCCCCCTTTGACCATCCAGACGGCTCTGCAACCATCTTCCTGGGTGGAATTCTCTACCCTCAGCCAATTTTTTAAAAAGTTCTTTGACAAGAAAAGCATCAAATTCTATTTTTTTCCCCTTTACACTTCAAATGAGTAATGGAGCTGTTCCTTCAAAGGTTTAAGTTTTCAAATCTTAAAGATGCGTACGCATTAACTGTAAGGGAAACACCAGGAAACACTATCATATGCTCATCTCTTCCCCTATAGGGACAAGGTGCTTCTCCCAGATCGTGAGTGGTCACACTTGTTAGAGCTACAGGATTTGAGTCCTCAGAAAAAATGACGTTTTCTTTAGTTTTTATCCAAAAGGAAAGGAAAATGAAATGAACTGACCTCACAGTGACTCATGAGCAATGCCATCTCTCATCTAATTAATATCAAATAGCTACTCTGTTCATCAAACATATACTGAATGAATCCTGAATGCCGGTACTGTGCAGGAGCGTTTATGTGCAGAATGCTTAACCTCGAGTGTTTTTCTTGAAGAATCTTCTTGCATTGTGTGAGAGAATGGTTATACCCCACACGTAAAACAAAATGATCACCGAAGATGTAACATATGAGGAGGAAATAATTTTCTTCGATAACTTGGACATTTTCCATCCTGGATGTGTCTCTGTTTAGGACTTGGAAAATTTCTATTATAAACAGTAAATCCCAACCATGAGCCCTTTTATGACAGTTAATAGTTCTCCTTAGGCACAGTACTTGCCAGTGTCTAAGATGCCTCAAAGCAAGAGGGAAAACCCCCCAAGTTCTATGAAGCAGAAAATGTTTGATCACAGGTGCTGTCTTTCTTTTATCTTTTCTTTTCCTTTTTTTTTTTTTTTTTTTTTTTTTTAAGATGGGGCACGCCAGAGCCTCCAGAAGCATGTGCCACTCTGTCTCTGCCTTTATGTGTGAACTAGGAAGTTGAATTTAGGTTGTGAGGCTTTGCAGGCAAGTGCCTTGACTGCTGAGCCATCTCTCCAGCCCAGATGCTGTCTTTTAAGAGGACAGAGGCTGGTATGCAGAGACAAGTAGCCATATGGCCTGTGTCACCCCTTTGTTATCCACAGGAGGAAGGGAGAGGCGAAGGGAGGGAGGAGGAAAGTGAGGGAGGAAAAGAGGGAGAGAGGGAGAGAGAGAGAGAGAGAGAGAGAGAGAGAGAGAGAGAGAGAGAGAGAGAGAGAGAGAGAGAATGCTTCCCACTGTGACCATGAGAACCCAAACGCCCTGTGTAGATGGGAGAACAGGTCCAACTTTCTGTTGTGAGTGTGAGGGTGACCTGACCCTAACAGGAAGTGCGCCTAGTAATGCTGAACCCCTGGCTATGTCTGATCTCTCCCCTTCAAAGTTTCTAAAAATAAGCAATCTCCTTTGTTTTGAGAGCTATGGTTATTGGCCATCTAGCTTCTTTTACTGGTAGTAGTCAGCATTAATATACAAGAATATCTTATGTAAACACCATTTCAGTATTGAATCAGGTTGGAGTCTTTAGCTAAAAATAAATAAAGAAGTAACAAGCCAGGCATGGTGGCGCACGCCTTTAATCCCAGCACTCAGGAGGCAGAGGTAGGAGGATCGCTGTGGGTTCAAGGCCACCCTGAGACTACAAAGTGAATTCCAGGTCAGCCTCGGCTAGAGTGAGACCCGACCTCGAAAAACCAAAAACCAAACAAACCAACAAAAAAAAACAACACCAACAAAAACAAAAAGCAGTCCCTAAGTTTGCTGTTAGAGGGATGTGACTCTGTATACACAGCTGTCTCTCCCTCCAAGATTCCTGTCCTTTATTTTCAACACTCACCAAGGCACTGTTGTGAAGGGCCTTTGAATATGTGATCAAGGTCTCCAGTCAGTAGATCTTAAGGTACAGAGATCACAGGCCAGGGGCAAGTGAGACCTTTCAATACAGCTTGTTTGATCTGGCGAGCAACAAGAGAGGAAGAGGTGAACGCAAGAAGAGCTGGATACACTGGTGCCTGGTAGAAGTTGTGGGGAACTGAGATGGATCTAGAATTTGTGAGTAGTCTCTCCAGCTGACAGGCAGTGAGGAACAGGGGTGCTCAGTGCCAACAACAACCCCGAGGAACCTGGGTTCTGCTAGCATGATGCATGCCAATTGGTTTTCTGTTGCTCTAACAAATACTGAGACATCGGCTTGTGAAAAGAGGAGGTCACAGAGTTAGAACTTCGCTTCCTCAGCCAGGCGGACCCCACTGTGTGGTGGAGGATGCAGCACATCCCAGCAGAAGCACATCCCAGCGCGAGGCAGGGTCGCAGTCCCCTTCAAGGGCAGCCTTGTGCAGATGTCAAAGACTCAGTAGCACTCACTGCTTCAACACCGCCTCGTACTGGGAACCAGGCCTTGAACACACGTGGAGTTCTGTGTACTACTTATCAATGTCATAGGCACATGGATGCTGTAGGAGATGGAATTTTCCTAGTGTCCATTTGAGAGCCCCACCTTGTTTGTACCTTGATTGCAGCCTGTGACTCCCTGAACATAAACCCCAGTAGAGCCCACTTGTATTTCTGACGTACAGAACCATGAGTTCATGGTGAGCCCACTGCTTTAAGCCCCTAGGATTTTTGTGGTCATTTGTTATGCCTCAGTGAACACACGCCATCAAAGCCTCAGGAAGCAGAGACAAGAAGACCCCTTTGCCTCTGAATTCCGGGACTTCTCTGTCTCTGGTGAATGGGATAATTGGAAATCTATTTTGTATGGGGCAAGGGTGTCATACAGAGGAATCTGATAGTCACGTAGGGAAAGTAGTAAGTTCTCAGAAAAAGTGATACTTGTGTTTAGTAGGATTTAGCAACTGGTTTTCAGCATGGCTTTGTTCAGAAGCCTTTCTCATCTAGGTACTGATTCTAAAGTGGTGAGGTCAATGTCTTAAATTTATTTTTCATATTTTATTTTTACTTATTTATTTCTGAGAAAGGGAGAAGAAGAGGGAGAGAGAGGGAGAGGGGGAGGGAGAGAGGGAGGGAAAAAGTGAGAGAGAGGGAGAGAGAAAGAGAGACTATGAATGAGAATATGGGCGTGCCAGGGCCTCCAGCCACTGCAAATAAACTCCAGACACAGGTGCCGCCATGTGCGTCTGGCTTACGTGGGTCCTGGGGAATCAAACCTAGGTCTAAAGGCCTCACAGGCGAGCGCCTTAACCGCTGAGCAATCTCTCCAGCCTTGAATTTTCTTACACTTGGAACAGATGGCCAAAGATAGCTTCCTTAAACTTTCCCAAAGCATCCCATACCCTGTTACTTGTGGCAACTGTTACCTCCCAGTGTTTAGCTTGTGCTGGGTGGTCCGGGCCGGTTACTCTTCCTGATTGCATGTCTGAGTGAGTCTCCTGGTTGGGCAAGGTAAGGGTTTCTACAGTAGGTAGTGGAGGGAAACTTCACTTTTTGATCATTGTATTTCAGCTCCTGTCAGTACACTATATTTTAGCACAGTTTGGTAACTGAGGCAGAATGTTGAAGGAGGATTTTTGTTTCTCATCTATCCTGCAAGTTCCCTAAGCAGTGGTTCAAACCAGCAGAACTTCATCAAAATATTAAATCTTGGGATTCTCACGTTGGACTTACCACATTCGAAATACCGAGGCTAGTGCACAGCAAGCTGGGTTACAACAGAACCCTCTTGTGACGCCTCACAGTTTTGGAAGCTGCTAAGATGTTGGGGTGACTCTTAATATCTCCTGAAATTTTAAAATGGAATCATCTGCACAGAATGAATGATAAAGATTATGAATGATCTAATTATACAAGAAACTAAACTATCTCAACTGATATGTCCCTAAATTTTGCACGTATATTGAAATTTTCATATAATGAAAAGCTGCAAATATATCAGAAAACCCGTCTTTTAGAGAACAAACTAGGAGGAAAATTCTTTTGTAAAGTTAAAATTCTGATGTAACTGAATTGCCCCAGGAGAAAGCAGATTGTAGCTGGTAGTTTTGTGTATCGGAAGTGCTTCTGAAGGAGTATTTGATCAGCTGATACAGGTTATAGAAAAGAGAAAATTGGGCTGGAGAGATGGCTTTTCGGTTAAGACGCTTGCCTACAAAGCCAAAGGATCTCGGTTCAATTCCCCAGGACCCAAATAAGCCAGATGCCCAAGGGGCCGCATGCATCTGGAGTTCATTTGCAGTGGCTGAAGGCCCTGGTGCACCCATTCTTTCCCCCCATCTCTCTCTCTCTCCCCCTCTTTCCATCAAATAAATAAATAAAATTTAAAAGAAAAGAGAAAATTGCCATTGCTTTTCAATGAACATTTCTAAAATAGATTTTGATAATTTTTTTCATCATTTAATTTTAAAGGCCTTTGCATTTTTTTTTCTCCCTCAAAAGAAGATGGTTCAAAGATGGAAGGAGCACCATGGTGCCCTGTGGAAGCATGCCGGCGCACGTGTTTCTCACCTCTCCAGCTGGGTGACCCCTGGCAGGTTCCTCACCGGTATTCCAATGTCCTGTGGCCATGAAAGCCCTCTGCTATCTGCTCAAGGTGTCCGAGATGGAGAGTTTCAGAGTCAGGGCGAAAGCCTGGGGATTCTTCTTGAGAACACGGTGTTTAGTGCTGAGTCGCTCTTGACCTGGCCAGATGCAAAATCCGCTTTCTTCACAGAACCAGGACACCTACAGAGCCCTTTCCCTGCCCCGCGAATGTGTCAGACCTTTTCCCCTCTTCACTTCCCACCCTCCCAAACCCCCACATCCACAGTGTAACCTGCACCTCTCACATTACCTTACCTCATTTTTGCCATTGTTTTGATCACGCTTCTTGCCAAATTCCTCACTCTGCATCTTCCCATATACCAGGTCTCTGACCCATGGGACCATAGACAAAATTGGTAGGATCCATGATCCTCCAACTTTCTCTGTGGCTTCTGGAACCTTCTTACTAGTTCTACTCTTAAAATTGTGCCATCTGTTCTTCCAGGGACTACCTGCTTCTCGCTTCTCTTTCTAGATCTTTCCACCTATTGTAATCTTTGTGCAGGTGTTCTGGACTTGAAGATGAAAATGAGGTCCCTAACTTGTCTTTTTTTTTTCTGAGGTAGGGTCTCACTCTAGCTCAGGCTGACCTGGAATTCACTATGTAGCCTCAGGATGGCGTTGAACTCAAGGTCAGCCTCCTACCTCTGCCTCCCAAGTGCTGGGATTAAAGGTGTGTGCCACCACACCCGGCTCTGACTTGTCATTTATTCCTTCGTAAAGATTATTTGGATTTATCTACTGACACTTTTCTTTCAAGGCCACATTGTGAGGAACCTCCACAGGACCCAGTTCTGGTTAGTGTGGTCCCTTGTGAGGGAGGGAACATGATGGAACCTGAGTTTTTTTCAAACAAAACTATTAGTAACTTAAGGGCCTCCTTCCTGTCCAAGTACACAGGTATTTCCTCTTATTTATTTATTTATTTATTTGAAAAGAGAGAGAGAAGAGAAGAGGAGACAGACAGAGAGAGAGAATGGGCACACCAGGGCCTCTAGCCACTAAAACAAACTCTTGATGCGTGTGTTCTTTGTGCATATGGCTTATGTGGGTCCTGGGGAATTGAACCTGGGTCCTTTGGCTTCACGGGCAAATGCCTTAACTGCTAAGTCATTTCTCCAGCCCCACAGGTATTTTCTTTTGTTTTTTTAATTTATTAGTTTTCTTTTCAGCAAATACTGGCAGTTTGGAACCGGATGCCAGCACAAAGGGGAAGGGGACCAACACAGAGAAAAATCAACTCCTACCAAACCAGAGACCCACAGGTATTTTCATAGCAGCTTTACTGTGGCCATTGTTTTGTTTTGTTTTTTTTTTTAAATTTTTTTGAGGAAAGCCCAACAAATTGGTCTTTTTTTTTTAATGAGAGACAGAGAGAGATAGTGAGAGAATTGGTGCACCAGGGCCTCCAGCCACTGCAATTGATCTTCAGATGATGGTGCACCACCTTGTATGCATATGCAAGCTTGTGCACTTGCATCACTTTGTTCGTCTGGTGTATGTCGGACCTAGAGAGTGGAACATGAGTCCTTGGGCTTAGTAGGCAAGCACCTTAATGACTAAGCCACCTCTCCAGCCACCATTGGTTTATTTCAGGTAGGAAACAGACTCCGGGAAGGCCAACCTAGAGCCTGTTGCCCTTCCGATCACTATTTTAACAAGCAAGCGGTGGGGTGTTACTGAAGCTCGCCTTATATACATGTTTTAATTAATGGAAAGTGGAAGCCATCTAGCAGCACAATTTAATTGGTGTCCTACTGAACAAATGCTTCCAGTATGGATTCTCTGACGCAGGATGGAAACCGGCCTAACACAGTTGCCTTTGCAAATCAAGCACTCAGGAAATCTGGAGAAGAAACGGTGGATGGACAAATTATATCCTAAGTCCCAGTCTCCTTTGTTTGTTCAGGTCTTTCACGATATCATTACCATGTTAATGGAATTTTCTTATTTCTCTTTGCAGGTCCTTTCTTATGCACTATGATTTGAAAGCAGGATTGGGGGCAGAAAAGCCTTCATTTTCATTTTTTTTTTCTGAAAGCTGGATTTTTGTGCTTGTACGTTCCAATAGGTTTGTTGGCTACTATGAAAGAAATGCCCTTCACCTTTTATTTCCTCATGCCCCTGATGTTCTGACTCCTATTATTTTCTGATTTGTGTTCATTGGCTACGACTGTGTTCTGATGTGAACTTAGAATAGATGACCTTCTAGGTTCCTATTGTCAAAGTCGGGCAAGAAGAGAAAGCTAAACACTAAAAAAGTGAGTGTCTAGGGATAACTTGGGAAAAATAATAAAATAAAAATCTTTATTTTCTAACTGTGTTTAAGTATCTGCTCACTCCATCAAATTAGTGAAATCGAGTGTATGGATAGACCCAGGTTCATGGCGACACAACTTAATTCTTCCTTTGCTCTTACACAGCAAGAACCTTTTTATGGCAATGTAATTTGGGGATGCTAATCATTTGCAAATGATGTACTTTATGCAATAAACAAATATTACTTCCCAGACCCCAAGATAAGTTTTGGCAGAGCTCTAATCATCTGGTACTAAATATGAAGCTCAGTTTCAAGCCAGTTGAGTATGCTTTTTTACTCTGCTCTGTGGCCGTGTCGGGGGCGGGGGTGGGGGGGGGTTCATCATGTGCCAGCAATGATAAGGAACAGCAGCCTGAACAAGAGTTGATCGAAAGTCCCAGTCAAATACCATGTCTGAGGTCTTGGAAAGCTATTGCTACTATAACAGAACTTATGGAAAATCTTTTCATTCCTATGAAGTCTCACTAGATCAGAGAATTCTCTTGCTACTTTATTTGGTTTCCTTCTTCCCATAAGCAATTACTCTTTATTTTAAGTGACAGATTCACTTTAATTTTGCATTTTTTCATCTTTATATAGACCTCGCAAAGACTAATCTGTCCAGAATATTCTGGGTATTGGCTCTTGTGTTTCAGGACTGTAAATGGGATGCAGCAAGCAGGCAGCTTATCTTTCAATAAAATAAACCTTCTAGGTTTATTTGAATGCAAGTTTTATTTTAAAAAGGGATGTGTGTGTGTGCATGTGTCTTTTTACCATCTCAGTCTTTGGTGGAGACAATGAAATGTACTCAGAGTTGCTATGTTTTCTCAGTAGACTCATAGGCTCTATAAGGCTCAGTTATTTTGATATCACAAGCAAATGTCATATCATGTCATCAGTCATGAATTCTTCTTGTCCATTTCCACATCTCCCTGTCATAGCCTGGACTCTTTCCTCTCTTTCCATTCCTTTCTAATTGATTCCCCCCCACACACACACACTTAAAAAAATACAGTGTCTTTTCTTTACACCCTTCCCATTGGTCCAGGTTAGCACTTCTCTTTGTTCCCACTCCCATCCTCTCTTTCTAGTTGATTCCTTCTATCTTTTAAAAAAGCACACTGCACCTTATTTCCTGCTCTCAGTACCTGTAAGGAAAGTGTAAGGGAAAAGCAAAAGACAACACCGGCTTTGATCTCTATAGTCAAGACTGCTTTATTGAGAGGAAACAGCGAGGAGCCTCAGCTTTCCCACAGGATGAAGGCTAAAGCATTGGGACAGGCTGGGGTATAAGTTTATGAGGAGGATCCTAAGAAAAAGAGACTGGACCAGGTGCAGTTAATAAACATAGTGTAGCTGTTTGTGTCTTTGTTTAGAATAGGCTTCTTCAGCCAGGAATGTCTAAGGGTGGAGACTCAGATGGTCTCTGGTCCTTCAAGGCCAGCTAGGCTAAGGGGAGCACATCTATCAGGGAAGGTGCCAAACTTCTTTACTTCAAGCTTTAGGGATAACTACTAACTCTTTAGCTCCCTTTAGTTTTCAGGGAAGACTATTAACCCTTCAGTCCAAACTCTGGAAGACACTGGAGAGAACTGGGGGTGAATAGGATATTTTGGGGAGGACTACATGGGCTGGAGTTGGGGATGAAGACTTATCTCCAACTACTTCAAGCTGAGGGTGTCTCTTGGGGTGTCCACGCAGTCCTGTGGCAGTTGGATGTATTTTATGTAATTAGACTCAGTTTTATTCATTAGAATAAGTTTATAGCAAATAAATAAAAGTCTTACCCAATAAGAAAACATATAAGAGTATAACATTTAAGAAACCTACTATTGTATACAGGTGTCCTATGTAACAAAATAAAGACTTAGTTTTTACTTTTTTAAAAAATGTTTTATTTATTTATTTATTTGAGAGAGAGAAAGAGGGAGAGGGAGAGAAAGAGAAAGAGAGAGAGAGGGGGGAGGGGAGAATGGGTGTGCTAGGGCCTCCAGCCACTGCAGATGAACTCCAGACTCATGTGCCCCCTTGTGCATCTGGCTTACACGGGTCCTGGAGAATCAAACTGGGATCCTTTGGCTTTGCAGGAAAATGCCTTAACTGCTAAGCAATCTCCCCAGCCCCAGTTTTTATTTTTATGTCACATTCAAATAGAGTTTTAAAAAGTAAACAAAAACTAGTTAAAATATCTTGGTCTTGTTAACTTTGATATTGATATGGGAAACTAAAGCTTATAGAACTTGCACCAGAGATGGAGTGGAGGGAGAATCAGTCTATTTTTACATCAGTGTGAATCCAGGGGAATCTCTTCCAAAGCCTAAGAAAATGGTTAATTAGTAGAGAGATATCTGTAGCTGTGTTGTAGAGTTAAGAAGAAACATAAGGTAATTTTAATACTGGTCAGAAGCTGTAATATGAACTTTGGCTTTGAAACTATGAAAACCACAGTGTCAGTAGAAAAGACCATGTAGTGTGGGAAATAATTAGCATGAAAGTTTATTACAGTATAAGACATAACTTTGTGCCAGAGGCCTGTAACTTTTCTTTTATCATAACATGAGTTATGAAATTATAAATAAATTTATCACCTTATTATTGAACATTGTTTGAGCTATGTAAACAATTAAGGCAAGAGAAATACAGAGAAACAGCTTTTTAGAAGGTAGGCATATCTTATGTTTTAGATATCTAGTAGTTATAAGTACAGGCAGAAAATGTCAAGTGAGACAGCATAAAGTTTTGGCATTTGTATTTGGTAACATCTTTGATTAGATTAGATGCCTGCATGGGTACCAATTACCCCACGAATGAGAAGCAGAACAGCAGCGTATAAGATCATTTTTTTTAAATTTTTGAGCAGGGAATATGTCTTTAGTATTCATATATCTATAAGTAATGAACTTAAGACACAAGAAATGAGACAATTGTTTAACTAAAACCTTGGTTGAGACTGAGTATACATAGCTTAAGAATAAAGCCAAACTTGGTCATTGTTGAGCTAAATTAGTCTGATTTTAACATATATTGGAGACATTATGATAGACATCAAGTGATTTTTTAATCAATTACCTTTAATCATTGAACAGTTTTTAAAGTTTAACATAAGGCAATATTTACAAATGGTAGAATATATGAAACCTAGACAAACTATATTAACATTGTTTGTATATTGCAGGACAGGATAACTGAATCACCTTTTCTAAGACTTGGACAATAATCTCAGTGATAATCACCCAGTAAAACAGCATGAACAAGATTGGAATCATCTTAAGGTTACAGTTTTTTTGTTTGTTTGCTTTTTAGATATAATAATCTTATTAAACAGTAAAAGGTTGACAAATAGAGGAACATAGTAAACTTGGTTGAAAAATTTAAAGTCAGTCTTTTACAACTATTATCATGACCAGATTAATATCAATGAGTTAAAGGTTTTAAGTTTACCACGTGAATATTATAGCATTCTGTTACCAGCTAGGGCCTTCCCTTATTAGTCTGATATAAGCCCTAGGTTAATAGTAATTTTACATATCTCAAGGAGTCTGTAATCTGATCAAGTACTTTAAGATTTAATCAACTTTGTCTTTATTATTTTGTTTAAGTCTACTCATACCTTTATCTACATACTTTACTCATACCTACATCTACATACTTTTACCTTACAATCTATGTAACCACTCTGTAACAATCTTTTCTTTATCAAACATTTATTAACATTTAAGGTTTCCTCTCACATTTATATTCCCTAGTTAGTTCATCTCATAACTACTAACAAAAACTTTCTTACCATAAGACTTGTAATATGACCATTTAAGGGTTTTTTCTAACTTCTGCTTGTATTTTTCTTTTTTTTTTTTTTTTGTCCCTATGGTGAATTATACATAGACTTTCTGGATTCTGATTGTCTGTCTGTCTTCCTATTTCCCTGGGTCAGTAGTCTCCCTGGGCTTACCTCTTTTTTTTTTAATATTTAGAAGGTCAGTTATATTAATTTTATATTTTTGATTTTTATGTTACATTTAGATGAGGTTTAAATAAACAAACTCATTAAAAATGAATCTTGATTTTATTAAACATTTATATTTTTTTCACCAGTCAGAGTTTTTTTTTTCAAGGTAGTGTCTCACTATAGCTCAGGCTGACCTGGAATTAACTATGTAATTTCAGGGTAGCCTCAAACTCATGGCGATCCTCCTATCTCTGCCTCCCAAATTCTGGGATTAAAGGCATGTGCCACCATGCCTGGCTTCAGTAGTGAGAGTTTTAACAGTAGGAAATATAGGTATAGCTCAATTTAACTTTGATTTGAGACATGACAATATAATAAACTTATCAACATATTACACAAAGTTTGAACAATATGAACAATTAAGGTGAGAAAAAATATGAAGAATGAAAACTTCCCAGTTAACCCATTTTACTATAGGCAACCCCAAACCATTTACAGTTTGTATCTCATAACCTTTTCATACCATTTTTATATCCTTTTAATAACATACATTACAATAATATTTTACCTTATAAAGTCTTTCCTGATCCAAAGACACATTTCTTTTTGTAGAAGCAAGATTAGAATTTGTTATACAAATATGTGTATCATTGTAGTAAGCATGAACAAGCAAATTGTCAAAAACATAGAGGTTAATTACAGTAGATATATTGTAAAACTGGTTTTAATAATTTAATGTCATCTTAAACTACATGAACATCAGAACATTTAATGACCATAAGTATTGAAACAATTAATAACCATAAACTTAGTCACACATAAAGGCAGGCTACATGAAACACAGAACACATGACATGACATGGTTGGCCAACATTAGAAATGACAACATGAAACACGGACAGACATCCTTTTAAGATTCTAGTCATATTTTAAATTGTTGAGGAGCTAAGCTTAACAGGGCAACAGCCAGTGGTTTGAATTTTAAGTTGATATACCTTCTTTTTTCTCTCTCTTTTGGTGGCTTGTAATGAAAAGAAGGGGTGAAGAGAAAAGAAAGGAAAAACCCTAGAAACTGTTTAGTGATTTTAATTTTTAGCAAGGAGAGAAAAAATAGATATTCATATATGCAGAATAAGTTAAAGAGGCCCAGTAAAGACACGAGCTTCTTAAGAGGATAAAGTTTGTATTTAAGTTAGTGAGATGGCTTGAATTTGGAGAGGTAGATGCAGAACTGTGTGTGAGAGGTAGAGTTTTAGAAAGGGCAGGATTTTAGGGGATTTTGGTGACAGAGGAAAATTTGGTAGATAGAAAAAGAAGAACAAAGAGGGGTGGGAATTGAGGACAAAGAAGCCGTAAAGGTGAGGATCCTCAGACCACTTGCCATGATCAGTAAGAATATTAAAATCGGGCTGGAGAGATGGCTTAGCGGTTAAGCGCTTGCCTGTGAAGCCTAAGGACCCTGGTTCGAGGCTCGGTTCCCCAGGTCCCACGTTAGCCAGATGCACAAGGGGGTGCACGCGTCTGGAGTTCGTTTGCAGAGGCTGGAAGCCCTGGCGCGCCCATTCTCTCTCTCTCTCCCTCTATCTGTCTTTCTCTCTGTGTCTGTCGCTCTCAAATAAAAAAAATTTAATAAAAAAAAAAGAATATTAAAATCAAAAGCACCAAATTTAGGCCAATGGTGGCCATTATCTAATTAATATTATGGCCAAATTTGAATAGAGAATGGGAATAATTTGGCAGGCTGGATCTCAGAAAGTTCAAGCTCCTTTAAATTAGCCTGAGACATGCCAATGGAGTGTTTTTTGGAACAGATAATTCAGAGCCCATTTTGGAGGACAAGAAAAAGAGAGGCCAATCCGGCCACCAGGAATGTCTCCCAGGCTTCAGGAGAGCAAATGAAACTAAAGGTTTAGGAAGGAGTGTCCTCACACTCAGAAGGCTTGGGGTATCTGGTTGAATGACATGTGGCAGGCTCTGGTTGTCCATGAACTGAAAAGTGAGAAACTCCCAGAGTTTCAAAGGTCTGGGATGGGGTGACTCCGCCACAGACCAAGAACGAATACCTTGTCTTGAAGTTGTAATTTGATGAAGGTGTGCATGTAGTGGATCACAGGGTGAGAGGCCTCTAGTCTGGAGTTCAACAGTCCGGTGGGAGAGGGTGAGAGAAGAAAAGGAAGAAGCCCCCAGGTATCAAGCTGGAACGACTGGAGATTTCAGGTCACAGGTGACTGTTTAGTTCAGAGTAGTGAGCACAGCGAGTTTTTGTGCCCCTGAAGGAGTGAACATAGGCAGGGAGATAGAGAGGAGAGAGAAAGAGAAAAAGGGAGAGTGCCCCAAAAGATCTGAAGGGCTCTGATCTGAGACATGGCACCAGAAACGTAAGGAAAGTGTAAGAGAAAAGCCAAAGAGAACACCAGATTTGAACTCTACAGACAAGACTGTTTTTTTTTTTTTTTTTTTAATTTTCATTTATTTATTTGAGAGTGACAGACACAGAGAGAAAGACAGATAGAGGGAGAGAGAGAGAATGGGCGCGCCAGGGCCTCCAGCCTCTGCAAACGAACTCCAGACATGTGTGCCCCCTTGTGCATCTGGCTAACGTGGGCCCTGGGGAACCGAGCCTCGAACCAGGGTCCTTAGGCTTCACAGGCAAGCGCTTAACCGCTAAGCCATCTCTCCAGCCCAAGACTGTTTTATTTAGAGAAAACAGGGAGGAGCCTCAGCTTCCCGCAGGATGAAGGCTGAAGCACTGGGCTGGGCTGGGCTGGAAGCTTTTAAGGAGGATCCTAAGGAAAACAGACTGGACCAGGTGCAGTTGATAAGAAAATTGTAGCTGTTTGTGTCCTTGTTCAGAATAGGATTCTTCAGGCAGGAACTTCTAATGGAGGAGACTCAGATGGGCTCCTTCAAGGCCAGCTAGGCTAAGGGGAGTCTATCAATCAGGGAAGGTGCCAAACTTCTTTACTACCCACAAGCTAAATTTAGGGCTAGCTGTTAACTCTTTAGCTTCCTTTACTTTTCAGGGAAGGCTATTGAACCTCTCAGTACCCTTATAGAGTAGGTGACTTTGTTTTCTATTTATATACATTTATGCATCATTTGTAGTAACTAAGGCAAGTTGCAAACCAACTCTCTAATTTCAAAATGTGTTACACAGGGCTGATTTGTACTGGCTCATGAAAGCCAACGGATAGAATCTCATCTCACATCAGTATTCAGTTAACATTAAGTTTTGAAACAAACCATGACAGACTATTTACACCATAGAACTTGACAAAGGCTGTGCATTAGGCTCTGTTTTCCTTGGCCAGTGAGTTGGTTTGTTAATCATGTTCCACTACACTACCACATATATATTTCCATAACATTTTCCTTTTAACAGTGGGATGAGACATTTTTTATTTTAAAGTCTTTTTATTCATTTATTGTCACCATGTGCATCTGGCTTATATTGGTACTAGGGAGTTGAACCTGGGTCACTAAGCCATCTCTCCAGCCCCTGGATGAGACTTTTTAAACAAAAGTTTTATTTATTTATTTATTTATTTTTAGTTAGCTAGTTAGAGAGAATGAGAATGAGAGACAGAGAATGGGTACACCAGGGCCTTTAGCCACTGTGAACAAATTCCAGATGAATGTCCCACCTTGTGCATCTGGCTTTATGTGATTACTGGGGAATTGAACCTATGTCCTTTGGCTATGCTGGCAAGTACCTTAATGCCTAAGGCATCTCTTCAGCCCCAGGATGAGACTTTTAAACACAAGGACTCTTAAAGAAAATCTGGATCAATGTGGTCACTGTACAGAGAGAGGGAAGACGTAAAGTCGAATCTGGGTGTCTCTTGTGCATCCTTCACTACAATTTATTTTCTGTTTTAATCTTAAGACTATCAGCTATGTGCTAGATAAGGAAAAATTGGTTGTGCAATAGAAACCTACTCAATCTAATGCAAACTGGTAGGAGAAAATATACTGGGGGAACTGGGGATATCCACCCTCACAGAGTCCCATGGGAGGGAGTGTGATGTGAGGGAGAGGGGAATGTCCTGGAGAGTCCTTCACTCTTGAGTATTACTGTGTTTCCCCTGGGTCTGTCTTTGCAGACTAGACTCTGCTCAGTAATGACAACAACCACCTGATTCATCTGTACTTTCACCCCAAGTGAACATTGCTAGCCTAAGTGTTATGGGCTCCCATTTGTCATTTTCCAGAAGGGAAACATTAGCCACACATATTATGGGGGCAGTTATCTAGTTACCATCAGTAGGTGATGAAACCAGACCATCTTTATAAGAAGGACTATGAAGGCATTTCCTCTATGAAAGAGTGGGTCAAAATGATGCTCATCTTAGTAAACTGACTTGGGAGGGGAAGTTGGGAGGGAAGTCTACAAAGTACACAGGATATCTTTCTAAAGGATATCTTTGAGGGGAGAATCTATGTTGTACTCATTTTCAGATATTTGCCACCCTCACTGCATGCTTGGTGTTCAGTAAGAACTGAAAAGGAAGAGAGGACTCTTGAGGACAATAATAGATTCATATAAACATTTTGAAAGATATATGTCTATCTATCAGAAGAAAATGAAAGGCTAGGAAATATTCTACAAACAAAATCATTCTTCTGGTCCATAAACATTGCTGCCAATAAGATCAAAGCCAGGTATGGTAGCGCACACCTTTAATCCCAGCACTCAGGAGGCAGAGGTAGGAGGGTTGCCATGAGTTCGAGGCCACCCTGAGACTACACAGTGAATTCCAGGTCAGCCTGGGCTAGAGTGAGACCCTACCTTGAAAAAGCAAAACCCCCCAAAAAGATCTGCATGGGTCTGTGCCACTCATCACAGGGATTATGATGTCATTCCCAACTTCCAGATATGACCTTTGGCTAGAAGTATAGTTCAACATAAAATTTTACCATTTCAAATTCCCTCCTACGTCGCTTTAGCCCCTTTACAAGGTTATAACTAAAAGCAGAACCATCTGAAATAATCATTTATGAAATTACATGCAAATAGAAGAAATCATGTCCAAATTGAGGAAAATGACCATGTGTTTTTTTTTTTTATATTCAATCTTCAGAAAATAGCTTTTAAAATAAGTGCCACACAATTCTCACTTTTTTTGTGGTTAATGAGGAGCAAAGCATGTGCCCTCAGGGTCAGAAGCCCTAGAGTTCAAATGATCAATGCAACTGGAAAAAAATTCTTACCCTGCATATTGAACTTTGAGTCTCATGAGGAAAGATTTTATTTGTGCTTTAGAATGTTACTGCCTAAAGCCTTCTTTTGTCCAAGGAAATATTGTTAAGATTGAAAATAATTGCAACAAGAGCCAATGTAAATTTTCTAGATTTTTAAAATGAATGGTAGTTTAGTCTGAAGATTTGAATTTACTTCTACCCTTTACATTATCTGAATTTATCACTGATACTTTACCTTTGAAATATCATGAACATAATAGAGCACAACTTAATTTTGCGAAACCTAATTATCTGCGCTGAGATTTACTCACAGCACATCTTGCTTTTAACTTTCACGTAACATAACCTTTTCTGCTTAAGAAGCTCCTCAAGTGACATTATCCCCATCTCACTAAATGTCTTCCTGTATGGAACTGCAGCCTGCTAGGAACTGGAGGAGGTGTACCTGGTGGACTTGTTTTAAGATAACATGAAACAATCAATTACTCTAGTTTTTTTTTTTTAAACATTTTTATTTATTTATTTATTTGAGAGTGACATACACAGAGAGAAGACAGATAGAGGGAGAGAGAGAGAATGGGCGCGCCAGGGCTTCCAGCCTCTGCAAACGAACTCCAGATGCATGCGCCCCCTTGTGCATCTGGCTAACGTGGGACCTGGGGAATCAAGCCTCAAACCAGGGTCCTTGGGCTTCACAGGGAAGTGCTTAACCGCTAAGCCATCTCTCCAGCCCAATTACTCTAGTTTTTCTAGCTTCTCTTCCCCTTTCTTTCTCTTCCTTTAATTCCTAGCCTTCCCTTGCCAGGTGGGAGACAGATGGTCACATGGAAGAGAAGGAACGAGAGCCCATTTAATCCAGCTGGTGCTTTTCTTGTCTCACCTGTACCTTTTTTTTTTTTTTTTTTTCTGCAAAGGGAATTAAGGAGAGCTGTGTGGTTGGAATGGATGAGGACCAATGCTGGGTTACCACCTCCTACCCAGTATATACTGGGATGGCCATAGTAGTTGTTGTAATACTGAAGTAGTTCTGTGCTGTAGATAAATAGCTACTGATCAAAACCTGCTGTGCGTACCTTCTTCCTTCACCCAGCATCCTGGTCTCTATAGTCTTAGCCTCGGGATGCCCTCAGTACCCTTTTGCACAAACCATGTGGCTGATCTGAGCACAGGACTGGGCCTTCGGACTAATTCTATGTTTTCCAAACCACACTTGTGTTTTGTTTGTTTTCCTCCCATGTGAGACCAAATATGCACGACCTCACAGTGCCCGACACTACCTACACAAGACCATCACAGGAGGAGGAAAAGATCATGACATCAAAATAAAAGAGAGACTGATTGAGAAGGGGAGGGGATATGGTGGAGAATGGAGTTTCAAAGGAGAAAGTGGGGGGGGGGAGGGAAGGCATTACCATGGGATGTTGTTTACAATTATGGAAGTTGTCAATAGTTTTAAAAAAAGAATAGTCAAAAGTAGAACTGCTGGTGTCTCTGTCTCCCTCTCTTCCCCCCCTCCATATATACATTCCTCAATCAGCTGTGGGCTGAAGATTCATTTATTGGTATCTTTAAACCTCAATGTCAAGATATAAAGATAGGAGATGAATTAGTGCTTACCTCACAAGGCTGTGAAGTTGCTTGAGTCAAGGGTCATACAAAGCAGGTTTAACAATATATCTAGCAGCAATTAAACTCAGTGTTTGTGGTGATTTGGATCTTATGTTCCCCATAAATTGGTGTTCTGAGTGCTTCATACCTAGCTGATGGCAATTTGGGAGGTGAAGCCTTGTTGGAGGAGGTATGTTTTGAGGGACAGGCTTTGGGGTCTTATAGCCAGCCTCCCCCAACTTGCCAGAACTTGGTTCACTCTCTTGCTTCTGTTTTCTACTTGTTGTGGCAGAGGTAACCCCAGGGTCTGCTCCTGCCAGGCTTTTCCTGCCCCCCTGTGGAGCTCCTTCTCAAGACCGTAACCCAAAATAATAATAATAATAATAATAATAATAATAATAATAATGATAATTGTAATGATCATCCTCATCATAAGAATGACCTCTTCTCCTATTCACTGCTTTTGGTTGGGTGCATTATAGCTTTGCTTCTTATTCTCATGTTCTTGTTATTTTTATTTTTATTCCCAAGTTATTGCAGCAGCTCTTGAGATCATCTCCAGGTGGAGCAAAATTACAAATAGGTCTTGAGTGCTCACCTAGGAGTATCTTAAAAATTAATCGAATCGCCTTGTCCTTGATGAGCTTGGTTTGGGCCACAGAACTAAGTACTATGGCCAGGGCATGGAACGCGCTGATTGGAACACCTTGGTCACATGCTCCACTGTGGGATTGGCCTCCCATGATTTAGGGGAAAGTTGATCTTCAAATAAGGCAGAATATCATTTGTTATCACTTTTAGAGGGTGTATGCCTGGAAGGCGCCCTTCAGCTATTCAGTCACATATTTTTTTATCCTTCACATCTATCTCAGAGTATAATTGGTTTTTATCGGTAGTTTTGCTCTGATAGGAGAGAATTTAGAGTGTCTCGTGACCATGTGAAATCTAGACGATGAGTGTAATACACTTAACTATGCTTTCAGGTTTCTAATTTGTTACGGATGCACTATCCACAGTGTCCGACCTGAGGGAGCTGCAGTGCCAGCTGTGGAGGGCACAGAACTTGTCCAATTCACTCTTTGGTTTACCCCATGAGTGCAAAGTGGATGGGATCTGAATCAACCAGGAGAGCCTCCTCTGGGTGGGTCTGTGAGGACGTTTCCTGAAAGTTGATTGAAGGGAAAAGGCACTTTCTCTTCGTGGGTTGCAGCCCAGTGCCCAGTGATTCTTGGCCTTCCAACATGGACTGAAGACCACTGACTCCCAGGAATCTTCTGGGTCTGGAGCACCATGTTGAGACTAATAAGCTATCCAGCTTTGTGGTCGGAACCACAAAGACTACCTAAGTCTCTATCAGTTATCAGCTCTTCTAGAAAATTCCTTCTGCACAAAGGCATGCCTGTTGAAACCGTGGAATTGTGCCACTGTAGTATCTTGCATCTGGCCTGTTTCTGGAGGGCATGTAAGGATAGATCTTCTAGAAAGCCTTGATTTTGAAAGAGAGCTAGTGGAAAAAGTGCCTACTTTAAGTGAAGGTCATTGACTCCATGTTACTTCCTGTGTCTTGGGCACAGTAGTTATTTCTCTTTCTGTGTTCCTCTGGGGGTCTACTATTTACCTTCCTTATACCCACTAACTGTAAACTACTATTAACTGGATTCTCATATCTGTGGGAAGAAAAAGTAGCTTTGTAGTGACACTGATAGTTTTTCTAGACTTGAGGGCAGGGAATATATGCAACTTTGTACTTCTGAACCTATTGTCCGTAAATACCACCATTTATATATTGCGTGTCAATTTTCCTGTTTAATATAATTTTCTTCCATGTAACAATCAGAAAGCAATAAAGGAGTGCAGGAAGAGGCTTGTAGTTTCTATCCAAAGGCTAAAAATCCATTAAGGTTTTTTTCTTCTTTTGCCTTTTGATTGCATGGACCTCCCTTTTAATCACTCTCCACTCTAGAGTGATTCAAAAAGGGACCAATTCTGTGGTCTCCTTTCTTTGCTTCTTTTCTCTTCTCTCTCTCTCTCTCTCTTTTTCAAATTCGCTTTCCCTCCCCTCTTCTTCATCCTTTTTGGACAAGGTCTTTTATGAAGCCCAGTCTGGTTTAGACTACTCCATTTTATTGCCTCACTTCCCTGAGTCCTGGGAGGCCTGTGGCCCATTTTACAGATTCTATTTGGTGCCAAGGCGTTGTTCTGGTGTTGCTGCTTTAGGTCCAAGCCAAATAAACCACCACTCTTCTAAAGCATGGTGCTTATTATTATTATTATTATTATTACTGTTAGTAGTAATAGTGTCATTTTTCTTAGTGTACAAAATAATGGGTTTCCTTTCGAAGTTTTCATACCATTTCATCCACGTACAACATTTTACACGCACACCATTGTGCTCTGACATTTTCTTCCATACGTACCACTGTGCATTTCTCATGTTCTCTTCCTCTGTGAGGACGTTTCCTGGAAGTTGATTGAAGGGGAAAGGCACTTTCTCTTCGTGGGTTTGCAGCCCAGTGCCCAGTGATTCTTGGCCTTCCAACATGGACTGAAGACCACTGACTCCCAGGAATCTTCTGGGCCTGGAGCACCATGTTGAGACTAGTAAGCCATCGAGCTTTGTGGTCGGAACCACAAAGACTACC
This sequence comes from Jaculus jaculus, assembly GCF_020740685.1. NCBI lineage: Eukaryota > Metazoa > Chordata > Mammalia > Rodentia > Dipodidae > Jaculus > Jaculus jaculus. The sequence goes on from NC_059105.1 coordinate 163,327,995, forward strand.
TAAGTCTCTATCAGTTATCAGCTCTTTCCTCTGATCCTTATGATAGCACCGCGAAGTGCCACGGGTGTCCGTGTTCGTTTCACCCGGTGAGGAATGTGGTTGCCAGGCACAAGTTGCCAGGCATACAGAAATGGATCCAAATTGAGTGTCGGGATTCCCAGCCAAAGAGCCTTTCCAAAGCATCCTTATTGTTCGTGTGTTCCAGAGACTGGGCTCTTGAGTGAAGGGCCCTCTTTCTACCCCTGAACCCTGATGGCACCACTTGCCCCCATGCATCTGCACTGGGGTCTCCACCTTACGAATTAGAACTCTGTCAGCCGCCGCACCAGAAGGATTTCCTTGACCCCAGAGAAGGCTCGCTGGCTGCTTCTTCACCCTGTCTGCCTGCCATGCTAAGACAATTCGCTACAACCATCTTCAAGGTGTGTCCCCAAGCCCTACGCATGCTTCCCCGTCTGTGCATAGCTCTTAGGTCTCCTTTGCATCATAAGCCTGGTTGGAATGAGCTTTAAATGCTAGTGAAATCTTATACCTTGTAGTCAGAGAGTAAGTCCAGCTTACTGATAACCAGCAAGATGGGATCACTTATTTTTATGTTTTATTTTGCTGAAAATGTAGATCGGTGACTCTCTTTCTCCTTTTGGTGGCAAATTTTGATAGGCATGCATGAGTATTTCCATCAGCTCTTCCATTTACTTTAAAACATTTTTTAGACAGGGAAGAGATTGGTGGGTGCACCAGGGCCTCAGCCATTGCAGTCAAACCCTGGACACTTGCGCCACCTAGTGGGCATGTGCGACCTTGCGCTTGCCTCACCTTGGTGCATCTGGCTTACGTGTGATCTGGAGAGTTGAACCTGGGATCCTTAGGCTTCACAGAGAAGCACCTTAACTGCTAAGCTATCTCTGTAGCCCTGAATTTATTTTTTACTTCATAAGCATTTTTATGTTTTCCACACAGTCAACACTGAGCACTTACCATACCCTCAATTTTTAATGGCCTTGTCAGCTGATGGACTTTGCTTAAGAAAATCTTTCATCTGTAAGTATAAATGCACATTTCTCCAGTATTTCCATTTCTATAAATAGAAAGGCAATAAATATATTTGGAGCTATGACCTTTTTAATATTTCTCTTTGGATAGATTTTACTAAGTAGAATTACTCGGTCAACGAGCATGAGTATTTTTATGGACATTACTACATATTGCATACATTGCATTATAAAAATTTGTTTGAACTTACAATGCTATAAGCATTTTATGAGCATTAATGTCACTGGGTCCTCATCAGCATGTATTTTATCATTTAAAAAAGGGCTAGGCCAAGCACAGGGGTACACACCTATAATCTGAGCATTTGGGAGGCTGGCGCAAGAGACTCTCGAATTTGAAACCAGCCAGGACTACGTAGCAAGATTCAGGCAAGAGTAAGCTACATAGTGAAAATGTGTCTGTGAAACCAGAAGCCAAAAACAAATAAAAGTTAAAAAAAAAACAAAACACCTTTTCCTCCCTTTTTTCCTTCCCTCCCTTCCTTCCTTTCTCTCTTTACTTCTCTCTCATTCTTTCATTGTTTCTTTTGGTGCACATGTCTGAGTGTAGACTGTTGATGTGGCTTATGCAGGTGTGTGTGTGTGTGTGTGTGGGCATGCGTGTGCAAATGCGCACACCTCACGCACGTGCATGTAAAGGCCAGCAGAGTACACTGGGTGTCCTTCTTTCTCTTATCAGTCTTCTGCATATTTCCTTGAGCAAGTCTATCAGAGTTCCAGTGACTCCGGTTCCCATCCTCCCCACGCCAGGGGTCCCCGAAGCGCATGCTGGCGGGGCCCAGCTTTTCACGTGGATTCTGCGCGGTGGCGGGTAGAGCTCTCCGGCTTCAGAAATGAGCGCTGTCGAGCTCCAGGCCCCCTCCCGAGCCTTGGAGCTCTCTTTTGAGGCTGCTTGAGCTGCGTTTTTCTGCTTAGCGTGGGAAGGCGGCGCATCTTTGTGTGTGCCTGTGTTGTGAGTGCTTTGCTTCCGCGTAGGGCCCTGGGTTTGCGAGCTGTGTCCCTGCATTTGCGGCCGCAGCAGCAGCAGCAGCCACGTCCTCCAGAGTGACCAGCCCTTTCCTGCGATGGTTTTGGTTTTCCCGTCGTCCTCGCACTGCGGCGGGCTAATGGAAACAGTGGGATTGTTGCCTCCATTTTCACAAAGATGTGAACGGTCTTCCTTCTGCTTTGCAAAGCAGCTGGGAAGGAGCCAGGATACCAGCGTGCAGGAACTGCTGCTGGGGTGGGGGTGGGGGGGAACCCACAGTGGCAGGAAATTACCCTAATAGGGTGAAAATTAAGAAACCACCCATGGTACAGCCTGTTTCCAGGATACAGGCCGTACTTTCACGCCTAAGCAATTATTCTCTTAGAATCAATTTAGTGGCTCTTTTAAAAAAAAAATATTAGATTTGAACTTGAAAGGGGTGCAGGAGAAAAGGATAAAAGCTTGGAAAACATTTAATTTTGTTTCATAAAGAAATCTTTCTTCACCGTTGAACAGAAAATATCATTTAAGGCTTTAAGGTTTTCCACAGTCTTTCCTATTTTGTATCAAAGCAAGTAGTCTCATTGTAGGCTATACATTTTTTTTTTTTATTTGCACTCAGATGAATAACGGACATTTGCTGAAGGAAAGAACCAAAGATTTTCTTTCTTTTTTTTTTTTTTAATTCTTCAATTGCAAGGAAAATACAGGGCTAACACACCACTCACTGATCAGCAATGATCCTTGGGGACCCTATGATAGCCATAGCAAAGGCAGAGCAGCAAAGCCTGACCAGCAGGTGGGTGTGCCCAGCTCGCTGCTTCTGCACCGGGGTGTAGAACTTTACCGCGCCATCTCCCATCACTCCCTTGTGGTTTAGCTGTTAAGGCACTTGCCTGCAAAGCCTAAGGACCCATGTTTGACTCACATGATGCCATGTAAGCCAGATGCATAACGTGATGCATGTGTGTGCAAGGTTGTGGATGTGTACAAGGTGGTACATGCTTCTGGAGTTCCATTACAGAGGCTGGAGGCCCTGGCATGCTAATTCTCTCTCTTTCTCTCTCTCTCTTGATCTCACTCTCTTTCATTGAAAAAGGCTGTTGGGCTTGCATCAAAAAAATTCTTTCTCCTTTTATTCAAGTGGAAGGTGTGGGGAGGAGAAGTTATATTGATCAACTGGAGATTTTCAACCTTCTTTGTCATCTGTTGGTCCTCATATCATAGATTTACCAAAGCAATGCTACTGAGCAACAGAGAGCTTCTTAGTTTCTGAGAATTGTTCTGGATGGCTTGAAACTGTTCCATCTTAATGGCTCTGCTATATTTGAGAGCCTTGAGTGACTGTTTAACATTCAAGTTGCATGCAGCCAGTGTGGGTTCCCAACAGAAAAGGGAATTAACTGTTTGGTGTGTTTTAATAAGTGAGTGAGCAAAGATCATGTGAATCGATTATCAATTTGGTTAACTTTCTTGTGAGGCTTGTGTGGGAGAATTAAATGCAAACAGACTGTGTGTTTACCAAAGAGGAATGCACCTTGAGGTGGGTATTAGCATTCTCAACTGTGATTTTTGTAACACACTGGATTCTTTCTTCCCCCCTCCTTTGCACTTATCATGAGCATGTGCTGGAAATGAAGATGAAATCGGTGCAAAGGTATGACCGGATCCAGGGCTAGCACACAGCGGATCTATTTCTCTGAGTTCATTTATGGCCTTGAGACTGTGGCAGCACCTTTCCATCAGTCCAGAGGTCACTGTTAGAGCATCTCAGGACACTTGAGGAGGACACTGAGTTTGGTCTAACATTGAAGGAGGCAGCTCTTTCAGGGTGGCTTTATTTATCCCATCATACTGAAGAAGAATGGGACAGGCATGGCATCAAAAGCTGAGTTGAGGGCTGGAGAGATGGCTTAGCGGTTAAGCACTTGCCTGTGAAGCCTAAGGACGCCGGTTCAAGGCTCAATTCCTCAGGACCCATGTAAGCCAGATGCACAAGGGGGCGCACATGTCTGGAGTTCGTTTGCAGTGGCTGGAAGCCCTGGTGCGCCCATTCTCTCTCTCTCTACCTGCCTCTTCCTCTCACTGTCTGTCACTCTCAAATAAATAAATAAAAATGAACAAAAAAAGTTGAAAAAAAAAAAAAGCTGAGTTGATCTTTCCTTTCCATGAAAACACTCGAAAAGAAGGCTTTAACGAAATCTTCCCTCCTTCCTTGACCCTCACTGTTAAGTTTTGTAGCTCTGAAGTATACTTGCTTAGGTGCTCATGGCCGGTGGGCGTTCTTCCTCCAAGAAGCCATGATGGGGAGAGATGCGTGGACCTTTGGGGATGGAGATGAAACCGACACTTCTTCTTTTGCCCCTCGTTGTCCTCGGCATCCCTGTGCTGGTGTCTGACACAGCTGTGTGTTATCATGTACATTTTTCTTTTGCATATGTATGTAGTAGGGTGCATGTGCATATATGCCTGTTTGTTCACATATGGCTGCTCATGAACGTGTGTGTGTAAGCCAGACGTCATTGTCAGGCGTCTTCTCAACTTCTTTCCGCTTTATTTTTTATTTCATTTTATCTTTTGGAATATTTATTTATTTAATTGAGAGAGAGAGAGAGAGGAAGTGGCAGAGAGAGAGAGAGAGAGAATGGGCACACCAGGGCCTCCAACCACTGCAAACGAACTCCAGACGTGTGCACCCCCTTGTGCATCTGGCTTAAGTGGGTCTTGGGGAATTGAACCGGAGTCCTTAGGCGTCAAAGGCAAATGCCTTAACCGCTGAGCCATTTCCCGAGCCCCACTTTATTTATTTATTTGAGACAGAGTCTCTCACTGAATCCAAAGCTTACCAATTTGGCTAGACTGGCCCATCAGCCCTAGGGGCCCTATCTTTATCTCTTCAGGCTGGGATTCCCTCTCACCAGACATCTGATGGGATCCAAACTTAGGTCTTCGTGCTTGTGAATCTAGCACTTCACCAACTGTGCCAGCTTGCTAGCTCATGTGCATGTTTCTTTTCACTATTCTCCAAGCCCAGGGTCCAGAACATAGTGACAAGTCATTCGCTTCCATCGAATGGCTGAATCAATAACCTCTAGTAAGCTAACCATGAAGCAAACCATGACGAACATTATAATTTTTCCCTCATTAAAACTTTGTCCCCAGATTTTGGAATCTTTCTTATTGTTTATAAAGTTCTGGGCTTTATCAAGCAGCTGTTTTCCAGTTGTATCTTTTTTTAAAAAATTTTTTTGTTTACTTTTTATTTATTTGAGAGACAGACAGAGAAAGAAGCAGAGAAAGAGAGAGAGAGAGAGAGAAAGAGAGAGAGAGAATGGGGCACCAAGGCCTCCAGCCACTGCAAACGAACTCCAAATGCGTGTGCCCCCTTGTGCATCTGGCTTATGTGGGTCTTGGGGAATTGAGCCTTGAACGGGGTCCTTAGGCTTCACAGGCAAGTGCTTAACCACTAAGCCATCTCTCCAGGCCCCCCCCCTTTTTTTTAGAGAGAGAGAGAGAGAGAGACTTGGTGAGCCCGGGCCTCAGCCATTGAAATTGAACTCCAGATACTTGCACCACCTAGTGGGCATGTATGACCTTGCACTTGCCTCACCTTTTTGTGCCTGGCTAACATGGGCTCTGGAGCTTTGAATATCGGTCCTTAGGCTTCACAGGCAAGCACCTCAACCACTAAGCCATCTCTCCAGCCCCTTCGGTTGCATCTTAAAAGTTCAAGGAGTTTACAGGAAAATGGATGGAAGTCGAGATGATTATGTTAGGTAAAATTAGCTACATGCAGAAAGACAAATATTGCTCCTCTTTTTCTCCTATGCTGAATATTAACAAAATGATGTGAATGTAGAATAGGTACTATCAAGGAATTGGAAGGAGCCAGTAAGGGTGGATAGGAGAAAAATATGATCAAAAGTATCTTGTGTGCAATTAATACACACTAAGGACAAAAGAGCCTTAAAAATCCAAAGAGCTAGCTATTCATCTTATTAGTGTTGAATCAAGAGAACTGGAAAGCCAGGATCTTTCTGGATGCAAGAAGGAAGACCTGTGAGACCTGACGTGACCATGTTATGGTTACTTCCCTTGACCACTATGAAGTAAGGATAAACAACCCAAGGCAGAAAAGTGGTCACAGGGCAAGTAATAACAGCACAGAGGGCGATGATGTATCATGCTTTTTGATCAGGATGTAGTTGAAGTCTGGGCTAGCTGTCTCTGGGCAATGGAAAGGGTCAGGTGTTGGCAATCTGCATCGTTTCACTTCACTTCATCTTTGATGCTCTAATCCAGGTCTGTCGTCACTGCAATGACTCCATATACTGGACTCCACATTTCCCATGTTCCTGCATGTTGGTTGCTGTCTGCCTCCCTTGGGCCACAGGAATTGACGAGCTGACTTGGATTTGATGAATTAAAATATCCTAAGACTTAAATATTGCCATTTTGCCTTCCAGGGTTATTTGCATTTTAACTGGGCATGCAATGGCTTTTGGCTTACAGTACAAAGAAATACGTCACTGATGCTTGAACTTCCAACCAAGCAGGTAGGCAAAGTAGGTGGTTTTCTCAGCTTCCAATGGGAGCCCTCCAACCATGTGACTTGTCTCTTACATGCACATAGCACCTTTTTGCCTTTTTTAAATTTCTATTTCTCTCTCTCTCTTTTTACTCATACTCGTCTTTTTAAAAAACCTATTCTTCAAGATTTTGAGACTCGAGATTCAGAAGTTTCCCTCAGTATCTCCTTGAGATTGAAGGAAAGTTTCTCCCGTGTCTCTGGCCTTGGAACTACTCTGTCAACTGGGAGCAGCTATGAGGGTCTGGCTGACTTGAGGTTTGGACTTGGCCCTTCTAAGCTACCTTTGTACCTTGGTTAGCTGAGAATGTTATGTCCCTGGAGGGTCCTGCTTCCTGAGATGGAGTTATTATGTGGAGGATGAGGGCTGCTGTCTCTCCTCTTGAAAGACCAAACTAAAAGAATAGGATTAAATGCAGCAGCAGACCCAAGGTGAGCACAAAAGAAGAGCCCTTGATAGGTAAGACTTGTATAAGTGGTTATGAGTGGTGATAATACTATTTCCGCCCTGGTGACGATTTACAAGTAGTCATCTTGACATTTTGTGGTTAAAGTTATGACAAGAAAGTAGGAACTTTGGTTGAGGTTAGGGAATTTAGGCTCAAAACATTTAATAATGCTATTGTTTCTTTTTATTTAATCAGTAGATGTTTTCAATTTAAAAGTATTTCTGTGATGTTTTGGATTAAACACTTGCATGCTAGATAAACATTCAGCCACTGAGATATATTTCTAATCGCAATGTTTTTAATTATATTTACCAATGAAGGACATAATTTTGATCTTGCCAGTAGTCATGATGGTTACTGATTATCGGAATGTGGCTAGCCTGAGTTGAAGTGTACTGTGTCAAATACACATTAAGGTTTAAATATTTTGTATGAAAAAGAATAAAGAACATACCTTTATCTTACTGCTGGTTCTACTATAGAACACTTGTAATATTTTTTGGTATATTAGGTAAGTATAATATTTTTATAACATAGCTTAAAATTATTACTTTCACATGATTTCCTTGATGAGTTTTACTATTTCCTCCTAGGAGTGCTTTGCTGTCAATACAAGGGCAGCAGTGACAAGGCCGTTGGGATATTATTTTAAATTTTATTTATTTATTTTATTTATTTGAGAGAGGGAGAGAGGAGAATGGGTGTGCCAGAGCCTTTAGCCACTGTAAAGGACCTCCAGTTTCATATGCCACTTTGTGCATCCGGCTTATGTGGGTCCTATGGAATCGAACCTGGGTCCTTTGGCTTCATAGGCAAATGCCTTTATTGCTAAGCCATCTCTGTAGCCTGGCCTTTGGGATGTTAATTCTTGGAGATTATCCCTTGGGGTGGGTGTGTGTGTGTGTGTGTGTGTGTGTGTGGAGCTGATGAGATTCTCTTTTAGGGACCAACATGGAAGCTTCTAAGGACAGGTTTTGCTGGTGGGTAAAATACCAGCTCTGCTATTTTCTTTCCTTTGAAAGGGAGCATCGTGTTCTGTATGCTAGCAGAAAAATAATACCTTCAATGAAGCATTTACCCATTTTATGTCTCTACTAGGGTTTATACTCTGCACATCGCAGGAAACATTTAGTCTTGAACCTTAAACCTAGTTATTTGCATAGAAAAGCTATCATGTGTAATGATAATAATAACACTATATTTTGCGAGGGATGCTTGCTTATATTAACCCCTCTTCTCTTTGACTCTGCTTTGGACACTAGAATCTTGGCACTTATATTCAGATGAGACTCATCTGCCTTGTTCTCGTTAATCTGTAGAGGAGCACCTTAGCTTTGAAATTCATGAATGTGACCCATGGGTTTGCTGGACAGTCCTGAGATAATCCTCAGGATGGTAGATAAGCTTATTTGGCAAGGTAAACTAGTTGTCCTTGGTCCTCCAGGCCAGACTGCCCTAGGTTTTCTATGTGCAAGAGAGTGTGAAGTATTAAATACAAGTACACCCATCTCCACTGAGAATTTTGTTTCATGGTCAGTGACATGGGCTTCATGTTTCTTCCACTTGGAAGGGATTCAGTACTCAAAGTCACCAGGGGTTCAAAGGAACTTATATCTTGCTTTCATTTGGTCTTCCTACAGCAATTATTATTATTATTATTATTATTATTATTATTATTATTATTATTTTGTATCTACTTGGTGGTGGTTGTACACAATTGCCTCTAATTCTGTGAATGTTTCAAAAATTTGAACTTTCTTTCCAGTGGGGTGTAACCCTAGAATTTCTTTCTCTAGTTCTTTTGAAAGGGCTCCAAGCTCTCTCCTGAGCATTTTGGTACATGGTCAACTTTCTCTTTCCCACTTGGCAGGATGGTTTTCTTTTCATAAATTATTACACGAAAACCTTGGAGCAAAAGCCAAACCTTTAATGTTACATAAGGCACATTTATAGGTTCTTTAAAAGGTCCCCAATTTAACAGATTTGTGTGATTTCACAAGCTTTACACACATTTTCCTAGATATTTATCATACTATGTGGCAGGAAAGCATGAGGAAATTTGAGCCAAAGTGGCTTTGTGGCTTGAACACTACTTTTTATTTTACTTTTTAACTAACTTTCCCATGTTTAATAGCTTTATGGAGCTGCTCAGGTCATGTAACTATTCCAAAACTCTTAGATATAAAATCACTTTCCTAAGCTCTATTTTCCAGGGTTATTGAGAAGATGAAGATAATGTAAAAGGCAATGTCATAAGGGATATTAAGGATCTCAGTAAGTTTTACTGTTACTATATTAGGCATCAGATCCTCCTCTACATAATGTTGTGGTGTTTTCACTCTACACATGGTCACCTTTCAAGGGGATGACACTTACTGAGGTAAAAGCCTTTATCCCCACTGTTTCTTTCCAGCTTGTCTTGCCTTGTCCCTTCTCTTCCAATTTTTAATCACCCACCTATTATTATTTTCCCATACCCAATATAAAATACTTGCCTTAATTTTATCTCAGTCATTCAGTGTTATATATTTTTTTAAAAATCACCACATTCCTTTGCTTATTACGGTCTAGGGCTCTTGTACTAGACATTCCAAATACGAAGTGTGTCACATTTATTTTCCACCCAGTCAGTTGTAATTGTCACTGTAACTTCATGGTGTAGGGGTTAAGCCAAGTGGAGCCAGCCTTGGGTTCTCTCCTGCTATTGACAATAGGCTGTTAACGAGATCGGATACCCAGCCCCTTGCGCTCTCCTGCTTCTTGTTTCTTTGCCTTGGGGGTGGGGAAAGCAAGCAGCAAATCAAGGTAATGGACGGAGTGTAGAAGGTGAAGAGGGAAAGCGCAGCTCTGCACAGTTCTGTTGCTAGGCAACAGCATGCAGGGAGCAGACACATGCATATGCCTGCTAGCATCCTGTTGTCTTAGCAACGGCGGAACATTTGGATGGAGGGCCAGAGTGGGGAGGAGGGAAACTGGGTTCAAAACAGTCAAAGTTCCAGGTATTCTAGAGTCTCCCTTACTCTGAACCCCATGTGTTCCTTGCCTAATCATCCCATACTCACCAAGGCTGAGGTTTCTTCTCTTTGTTCTTCAGTTCACCACCCAACATTTGCCTGAGCCTTTTTCCTCAGAGCTCTACCTTGCCCTAGTCACATTGCAACTCATTAGAACCCACCTATCTCCAAGTCCTCTGTGCTCTGCATGGCAGGGCCCGTTCTGTGGAATTTTAAAGAAATGATTCTTTGCTCTAAGTGCAGCCCTGTGGTATGGAAATTAAATGCCCCCCTTGTATGGAAATTCACATTCCAGGTTTCTGGTATGTGAATCGAGGCTAAGTCATTATCATCAGGCTGAAGCTGTCACTTGTGAGCTTTTCAGTTAGTTAAAAAGACTGTGAAAGGGGCTGGAGAGATGGTTTAGCGGCTAAGGCGTTCGCCTGCAAAGCCAAAGGACCTTGGTTTGATTCCCCAGGACTCACGTAAGCCAGATGTACAAGGGGGCACTCACATCTGGGGTTCGTTTGCAGTGGCTAGAGGCCAAGGTGCGCCCATTCTCTCTCTCTCCCTCTTTCTCTCTCAAATAAATAATTAAAAAGTAAATTAAAGACTGTGAAAAAGAGAAAGGGGGATAGAATATTGTTCCTTTTGCTTTTGCCCACTCTGATGCTCAAGAGTCACTGCCCTGGGTCCTTAGTCCTTCACACCTCACCATTTCCCTGCATGGTGGAGCATCCTGGACTTCATCTTTGAGCTCCTCAGCTATGCCACAGAAAGCAGTTGAATGCACTTGAATTGCCTGAAAACTCATATAATGCGAGAATTCTTTGAAAGCATGCAGGTTACATATGAATATTAGTTACTACTTGCCATATCAAATTCTCTTTTGTCACTACACTATGCTATCTTATTTCTGAGACCACTTCCCGCCTTTGAACTCAGATGTCGATGACTACATCTATGCCTGTGTTTCCTAACAGCGTGTGTCTTGTTTTGAAGGCCTGCTAAGTCCAGTTTCTCATTGTGGAAAAATTAGCATGTTCCCCCAAACTGTGTATCTAAGCATATTCTGTGGTGCTATGACAGAATAACTGAGACTGGATAACTTAAGAAGAGAATTGCATTCTCCCACAGTCCTGAAGTTTGGGATATTCAAAATTGAAGTCCTAATGTTTGATGAGGGTTCTTCTTCCTCTGGATTACAGAAGGATAAGAAAGAACAAACTTACCCCTTTTAGCTCTTTTAAGAGTATCATTAATTCACTCACCAGGGCTAAGCCCTTATCCCTTAAATAACTATGAGCAGGGCCGGCCAAATTTATTTCTTTTTCTTTATCTTTTCCTTTTCTTTCACCTCCTTTCTTTTCTTTCCCTTCCTTTCTTTTCTCCTTCCTTCCTTCCTTCCTTCCTTCCTTCCTTCCTTCCTTCCTTCCTTCCTTCCTTCCTTCCTTCCTTTGTTTCTTTCTTTCTTTCTTTTTTTGCAAGGTAGGGTTTTGCTCTAGCCCAGACTGACCTGGAATTTGCTATGTAGTCTCAGGGTGACCTTGAATTCATGGCAATCCTCCTACCTCTGCCTCCTGAGTTCCTGAGTGCTGGGATTAAAGGCGTGCAACCCCATGCCCCGGCTGAGGGTTAAATTTCTACAAGATGAATTTTAGGAGTCATGCTTAGACCACAGGTCTCTGTAAAGCAGGCCTTTGTCTGAGGTTCTGTCTTCAGCCTACAGAGTTTCCTGGTGCGGCCCTTCTATGCCTGTTCCGTTTGCTTCAGTATGGGTGGTCACTATTTTCTTCCACTGTCCTACTGAGTCTCTGAACCACAGAGCCTTTTTGAGGACAGAGGAATGTCTCTCACATTGCTCTAAGTTCCAGGGATACATAGTGGCCATGTGAGGAAATAGTTCATTTTAAGTATTTAGTTCAATTTAATTTCCACTAAAGCTAATCCTTTTATCTTAGGGGAACGTGTGGTGGAACCAGAGTCATTTCTAGTCTGATAGTAAGTGTGTACCCGTTACCCCCAGTTCACTTATATGATCTCTCACAAGGGCCTTTTCTCCATGAAAAACAAAGCAAAACAACTTTTCGATAATATGACCTACTTGAGAACTTAATTATTTTCTGCCTAACTTACTTAGTAGTTTTTTTTTAGAGCACACAAATGGAAAGAAAACAGTGACTCATGTGTGTGTGTGTGTGTGTGTGCGCGTGTGTGCATGCGCATGCATATGTGTGGAAAGCAGAAGTTGATATAAGTGCCTCTTTTTTGTTTATTTTATTTGTTTATTTGAGAAAGAGGCAGATAGAGAGAGGGGGGGGGAGAGAGAGAGAAAGAGAGAGAGAATAGGTGTGCCAGGGCCTCCAACCACTGTCAATGAACTCCAGACACATACGCCCCTTGTGCATCTGGCTAATGTGGGTCCTGGGGAATCGAGCTTTGAACTGGGGCTTCACAGGCAAGTGCTTAACCGCTAAGCCATCTCTCCAGCCCATGTGCCTCTTTCTTAATTGATCTCCACACCTTATTTGTTGAGGTAGAGTCTCTCACTTGAACTCAAGACTTGCCAGTTCAGCTAGCTCAACTTGCTAGCTTGCTCTGAGTCTCCCCTATCTCTGCCTGCATTGTACTGGGGTTGGAGGCTGACCACCACACACATTTAGCATTTACATGGATGCTAGGGGTCTGAACTCTGGACCTCATGCTTGTCAGTGCTGTGTCCACTGATCCATCTCCAGCCTCTTCTGTGTTTTAAAATATTTTTAGTTTTATTTGTTTAATTGAGAGAGAGTGGGAGAGAAAGAGAAAGGGAGAGAGAGAGAGAAAGAGATAAAGGGAGAGAATGGGCATGCCAGGGCCTCCACCCACTGTAAACAAACTCCAGATGCACCCACCACCTTGTACATCTGGCTTATATAGATCCTTTGGCTTGGCAGGCAAGCACCTTAACCGCTGAGCCATCTCTCCAGCCCCAGCCTCTTCTTCTTTTTTAAAAATATTTTATTTATTTATCTAATAAAAAAGAGAGGCAGAGAGAGAAAGGATGAGAAAGCACATTAGGGCCTCTAGCCACTGCAAAGAAATTCCAGATGCATGTGCTACCTTGTGCATCTGGCTTACATGGGTACTGTAGCAGACAGCTTTAGGTTCGCTGAGATGAACGTCCAGACCAGGCACAGTTATGGAGTAAGGGATATTTATTAAAGCTTACAGATCCAGGGGAAGTTCCATAAATGGCAGAAGAAGCTGGCCTGCCTTCACAGGACCAAGAAGAGAGAGAGAAGTACAAGCCTAAAGCCAAAAGCCACACAGCACACTTCAGGAACTCCAGCTAGGCACACTTTGCATATCTTTAGATTGAAATCTGAAACCCACCACCACACCTTAAGATCCACCCACTGACACTGCCTCCAGCCAGGTGGCTGCAGATGCAAACTACAAACAATAAAGAACTGAATATATTGGGGGCCATCTATTCAAACAACCACAGGTACTAAGGAATTGAACTTGGTTCTTGGTCTTCACAGGCAAACACCTTAACCACGAAACCATCTCTCCAGCCCCCTCTTTTCTAGGTACTTGTTTTTAATATTTTATTTATTTCTTTATTTGTTTATGAGAGAGAGAGAGAGAGAGAGGGAATGAGTGTGCCAGGGCCTCTAGTCATTGTAAACTAACTCCAGACACATGTGCTACCTTGTGGATCTTGCTTACATGGGTACTGGGGAATTTAGGCTTCACAGGTCAGTGCCTTAACTGGCAAGCCATCTCTCCAGGCCCCTTTTATTTTTTTTAAAGAGATATTGCTATTTATTTATTTTCAGGGAGAGAGAAAGAGAATGAATGGGTGACCCAGAGCCCCTGCTAGTGCAAATGCACTCCAGACATATATGCCACTTTGTGAATCTGGATTGACATGGGTACTGGGGAATCGAACCCAGGCTGTAAGGTTTTACAAGGAGGTGCCTTAGCTGCTGAGCCATCTCTCCAGCCCCTCTCCTTCTTTCTAGGTTATTTGGAATCTCTTTTAGACAAAGTCTTATGTAGCTTAGACTGGCCTCAAACCCTCTATGTAGTGAAGCATGACCTTGAACTTTTGGACCTTCTGATATAGGGATTATGGGGTGCTTTTTGAGAGAAATGGAGCCTTTCTTGGTTGAACAATAACCCAGGAGTTAGGTAGCCAACTGTCTTGGTCACAAAAATTTCCATTCAGTCAGTGGCCTCAATGTTTACTCTCATTTTAGAGACTGAAGTCCATAGACTATAGAGGGTAAAGTTTAGAAAGATTTTATTAGATGATAGATAGATGGGCTGGAGAGATGGCTTAGCGGTTAAGTGCTTGCCTGTGAAGCCTAAGGACCCCGGTTCGAGGCTCAGTTCCCCAGGTCCCACGTTAGCCAGATGCACAAGGAGGCGCACGCGTCTGGAGTTCGTTTGCAGAGGCTGGAAGCCCTGGCGCGCCCATTCTCTCTCTCTCCTTCTATCTGTCTTTCTCTCTGTGTCTGTCGCTCTCAAATAAATAAATTAAAAAAAAAATTAAAAAAAAAAAAAGATGATAGATAGAACTTAAGAGAAGGAAGGAATGCCCAGGTCTTGCCCAAGAAGAAGCAAGAAGAGTCTCTAAAAGATGGAAAAACCTACAGAGACTCAGATTGTGGTGTTTTGGAGCTTGAGTGAAGGAAAGAAGACAATTCTTTTATAAAACAGGAGGAGTCCCCAGCAGGTGATCCACCTGGGGACTCTATCAGGTCTTTCATGGATTGGATGGGGGCTTAGCTAACCAGCCCCTACACCAGGTTTCTAGATCAAGGACCAGGTTTTAATCCTTGAGGAAAGACGAACTACTTTAGGGAGGAAAAGATCTAGAATGGGACTCAGGTTTAAGGAAACAGAAATCTCGGGTGGGAACTCCTCAAGGAGAGGCCAAACACTTTTGACATTTCCGACTCTAGCATAATGGCATGACCCAGACTGGCCCCTAAAGGTTCAAAAACATTCCTCACTTTTACTTTTGGGTCCCCTAAACTACCTCACTTCTGCTTCTATCTCCTGAGTGTTGGTATTACTGGTGGCACTGCAATACCCAGTTTTTTATTTTTATTTTTTTTATTTTTAACTATTTGAGAGTGACAGACAGACAGAAAGAGAGAGAGAGAGATAGAGAGAGAGAGAGAGAGAGAGAGAGGGAATGGGCATGCCAGGGCCTCCAGCCACTGCAAATGAACTCCAGATGCATGTGCCCCCTTGTGCATCTGGCTTACGTGGGTCTTGGGGAATCGAGCCTTGAACCAGTGTCCTTAGGCTTCACAGGCAAGTGCTTAACTGCTAAGCCATCTCTCCAGTCCAACACTCAGTTTTGTGCAGTGCTGAGGATTAAACCCTTGGCTTTATGCATGCTAGGCAAGCACTACATCAACTGAACCACATCCCTATCCTGAAAGAAATCAATGTTAAAAGCCCTACTCAAGGGGCTGGAGAGATGGCTCAGCAGTTAAGGTGCTGGCCTGTGAAGCCTAAGAACCCAGGTTCAATTCCCCAGGACCCACGTCAGCCAGATGCACAAGGTCGCACATGTGTCTGGAGTTTGTTTGCAGTGGCTGGAGGCCCTGGTGAGCCCTTTTTCCGTCTCTCTTCTCTATGTCTCTCTCTGCTTCCAAATAAGTAAATAAAATAAAAATTTTTTAAAATGCCTACTCAATATCTAGTGTAATAGCTAGTACCTACTCCGTATCTAAGCACACACTATCCAATTAAGAAATCCTTTTTGAATTAAGTTGAATTAAGTTAATCTACCCTTGAGGTAGAACTTTCTTTGGCTAAGCCTTTGAATTTCTTCCAGGGTGAAAGTTTCCAGCATCTGGCTCAGCATCTCAGTGGGAATAACTCAGATCCTAAGTAGAAGAAAGGCTACTTCTCTTCACGTGCTGCATTGTTTGCTTTATAGAATTTTATTTATTTATTTATTTTTATTTTTTGGGTTTTTTTTTTTTTGTGGTAGGGTCTCACTCTGGTCCAGGCTGACCTGGAATTCACTCTGTAGTCTCAGGGTGGACTCGAACTCTCAGTGATCCTCCTACCTCTGCCTCCTGAGTGCTGGGATTAAAGTCCTGCGCCACCCACGCCCGGCTGCAGTTTATATTTTGATTCCGTAGGCCCTGAATTTTGTATGCACCTTCTTATCTTTGCAACGGAGCCACAGTAACATCCCAGGGCCCTGCCATAGTTTTCATTACGTAAGGGGTAAGACAGTGCGTCCACACAGTGCAGACTCCTAGCAGATCAGCCATCCAGTGGCTCAGGCAAAAGGTAATGTCCACCTAGAAAACGGGAAAGTTGGACAAACCAATAACCAAATCAAGCTACATGGCAAAAGGTCTTCTGAGATCTTAAGGAAACGTCTAGGGCACTACTTTCGCCAGAACCAATCGAGGAAATGTTCATTTGCCTCATGGCACTGACTGGAAACCCGAAGAGAGGGAAGCAAAGCCTGCCATGGGCTCTGCCAGACGCCCCGTCCTTACCCTTCACTTCGACATGGCCTTCCCATTGTACTCATCCCCTTATTCTACTGGAGGAGACGATTACTGATGGAGATGAGCTTGATTTTTCTTCATTTGATCCAGTACCTGCCTATCTGTTTGCAGATATTCTTCAGCTCAGAAGTAAACACTGAGTTTGCATGCTGAACCTGACTAGACACCCCCAAGGTGGCCTGGGTGGGGCAATCAGAGTTGGAGTGGCAGAAGGGATGCTGCCTTGGCAAGGATGGTGGTGGTGTTGGTCTGGGAAGGAGCAGGGGAGGACGGTTTATTTATCCTAATGTTGGGCTAGTCTTGTGGTTCTTCCTACAGAATTCTACTTTGCAAAGGAGCTCTCGGAAACACTAGGTAGCAGAACAGCTCTCTGACATCGCTGGCCATGAAGCTATTCTACCGACTGTCCTCAGGCACCTATACGACTGGTCTCTTCAAAGGATTAGACAAAAGAATTCTAAACCTGTCCTCTTGTAAAAGGTCTGCTCAGTGCTTTCCAGAGAATTTGTGGTTCGAGATTGCACCTAACACTTGCAAACCACCACCCCATTTTCACTGGAAACTATATGCTCTGTGTAACTACCAATTACTTGTCTTTCAAATGAAGAAAATATAAGTATATGGCCATGATCCATAAACTCTTCTACAATTGAAATATGGCTTAAAAATGATTTTCAGGATTTCCCCTTAGCAATGGTTAGAATTGAACCAGGGCTATCTCTTTGTCTTTCATGAAACTACAACCCCTCATTTATGAGAGACCGGTGCACTTCAGAGTGTCCCAGAGTACTGGGAACCACACTGTAGCTCGGTAATTTAGGAGCTCAGTGAAGCTTTGCAGCCTTCTAAGGCAGGGCTTGGTGTTTCCTGAATGACATTACCTGTCAAGCTCACCTCCTTAAACTCCAAAGGACTCTGAGGGTGTACTCACCTCCAAAAATGTTACCCTAGGGAGAAGTTGGTAAACATCCATGATTTCGAGACCTGAGCAAATGACTTTATCTTCAAAACTCAGGTTTTATATTTGGCCTCATGTGAAGCACTTCCCGTGATGCATGTATGAAAATCACTTAGCTGCTATAAAAGCACCCAGGATGAAGTGACCGTCTTGGAAATGCCTTTGCACACGGCTGACTGAGTGAGAAGCTGTGCAGCAGGAAATGCGTCTGCTTCGCTTCTTGTCTCAATCTGATCACGCTTGCGGGACAAGCTTGGGATCACTGTCCATGGGGCTGAAACCCTGTCCTGGTTCTTGTATGAGAAACTCGCCAGTTCATTCATCACTCATCCATCATTTTCCTCAGTGACTCATCATCTGGAAGTTTCATTCCTCAGTCCCCCTGTCTGAGGCTGGTAAATAGCATGTCATTCTAGCAAAAGGCGGAGGGGGTGGCAGCCCATCTGGACCCTCAAGTTTGATTTCATATTTATGAAACAGCTTAAATGTCAGTTTGAGTGAAAAACGGCGCCTTCCTCAGCTTCTCACGTTAGTGCCTGTGGTTGCCACCGAGTGTTTCTTCCTTTTCACTTTTCAAAGGCAGCTCACGGTTCCCTTACTAGACGCTTCTGTGACCAGGATGGAAAAGGAAGGAGTAGACGGTGGGTGCAGAGGCAGATGGCAAAGACCACAGTTAAATACCCTTCCCCAAGAGGAGAAGTACAAGTTGAAGAAACAATGACTAAGTGGGGGAACTATTCTGGCTTTGCAGGGAATTTGGATTCATGGTGAAGATTTTAAAGTATTCTTTTATTATTTTGGAACCAACATGGCTACATGCACACTGTTTATATAACTAATAATAAAAAAAAAGTAAAGGAGGGCTGGAGAGATGGCTTAGCGGTTAAGCGCTTGCCTGTGAAGCCTAAGGACCCTGGTTTGAGGCTCGATTCCCCAGGATCCAGGTTAACCAGATGCACAAGGGGGCGCATGCGTCTGGAGTTCGTTTGCAGTGGCTGGAGGCCCTGGCGCGCCCATTCTCTCTCTCTGCCTCTTCTCTGTCTGTCTGTCACTCTCAAATAAATAAAAATAAAAACAAAATTAAAATTTTTTTAAGTAAGGGGAAACATTTAAAAAGTAAAGCTTTAGAAAAATAACAACAGAAAAATAGATTCTGCCACTCTAACAACTGTAGTGATCACTTGGATGTATGTCTTCCAGCTTATCATTTAGAGCACACATAGCTTGTAAAGTTCAACATAAAATGTATATATGCAACTTGGGAGTTTACATCAGCTCAGAGTGTTAGAAAAAAAAAATATTAGTATAGACCCGAAACTTCTCTTGGGGAAAAAGACAAGCAAGATGATGAGTGAATGTCTTTGAGGCAGTTCCTAAATGTGAACTGGGAGTGTAAGACAGATTCATTAATGAGACATTTTCTTCTTGTACTTTTTGCAACATAAATGATCTTGTGATGTACACAGGACCCCATTTGTCCAGGTATATACTTCCAGCCTACAGTCTTACCAGGGTGAGTATCTGCCTTTCACTAGCTGTCCATCTGGATGGGATCTCAGGGACTCTTTTCTTCTCCAGTTACTGTGTGATTGTTAATCTTCTCTTTCTGCAGGTGTGATGGTGTGTGTGTGGGGGGGGGTATGTGTTGTGTGGTGTGGACGTGGCATACACACGTGTGTATGTGGGTGCTCATTCTCATTGCACGTGTGTGTGGAGGCCATAGGAAGTCTGTTGTCCTTCTTCTGCTTGTTGCCTCGAGGAGTCTCTTACTGATTTTGGACTTTGCTGTTTTCATGAGCCCCAGAGAGTCTCCAGTCTCGACTTCCCACAGCGCAGGGTTATCAGCAAGCACACCCGCCCCGAGCTATTTTAGTAGGTCGTGGAGAATCAGACTCATGTGGTCTCAGGCCCCCTGATTAAGGCCTACGTGTTTGCATGGGGAGTGCTGTTATCATCGGAGCCATCCCTTCAGTCCTTGATGGTTTATCTTGTCTGTGCAGTTGACTGGGTTGAGAAATACCTAGGAGATTAATAAAGCACACTTTGGGGCTGGAGAGATGGCTTAGTGGTTAAGCGCTTGCCGGTGAAGCCTAAGGACCCCGGTTCGAGGCTCAATTTCCCAGGACCCACGTTAGCCAGATGCACAAGGGGACGCATGCATCTGGAGTTTGTTTGCAGTGGCTGGAGGCCCTGGCGCAACCATTCTCTCTCTCTCTCTGCCTCTTTCTCTCTCTCTCTCTGTCTATGGCTTTCAAATAAATAAATAAATAAGTATACAAAATTAAAAAAATAAAAAATAAAGCACACTTTTGGATCTATCTATGAGGACATTATCAGAGATGATTCCATCACGAGAAGTATGAGCGAATGAACAGTTTAATCCACATTTAAGAATGGTAGAAGGTCGGAGAAGACACATCCAGGGGGTGGGGCAGTGTGTGTCTTGAAGGCCATGTCTTTCCGTGGCCCCTTCCTGTTCCTGCTGTTCCGGTCCACCATAATGTTTTTGTTCCATCATCCCCACCACCACCCAGCATGACTGACTGAAACCTCCGAGATCATGAGCAAAAGAAATCCTTCCTCCTTCAAATGGTTTCATCAGGATTTGGTCACAGTGACAATGAAACTAATTAACACATACATGCACCTTGAGAAATAGAGAAAATACTCCCGGACTTAATGAGCAGTTCCAAGAAGTTTCTAATGGAAGAGAGAAGAGAGTGACAAAGCTAAGGAATAAGAGGAACGTGTGGGAGGTCTGGAAGAAGAAATGTGAATGACAGGAGAATTAATGGAGGGACTTTAGTGACTTTGGTCAAAGTGAGTGTAACTTACTCACACCTTTCCGGTAGTAGTAACCTCTGGCACTGCCAGGCAGGAGTTTCTAGCCTAGGTAACCCCTTGCTTCAGAGCTTCTGGATGGGAACTCAGAGGTCCCTGCAGACTTGCTAATGCAAGGCACAATTACAGTAAGTAGGAACAGAGCCAGTGATGGGGCAGATCCAGCGAAATTCACTGGCTCACCTGTGACTGATGAGACAGTGTGAAATAATGGTCTTCAGTCTGCCCTGGTCAATACAGAGATGTTTGAATGAGAAGAAAGGAGATGTTTAACCAGGTATACAAGGAACTGTGTCTTCCTTAGGAAGGCATTGTCCTGCTGGGGTGAACTAAGAGGCTGGAAACACCACTTCAATACTAGAGGTCTTAGAACTCAATATGAACCTTTTTTTTTTTTCTTTTTTAAATCAGAGTGTGAGCAAGAGAGCAAGAGCAAGAGCAAGAGAAAGAACTGGTGTGCCAGGGCCTCCAGTCTCTGCAATCAAATTCCAGACACATGTACCACCTTGTGAGCACATATGGCCTCATGTGCTTGTACCACATTGTGCATCTTGCTTACGTGGGACCTGAAGAGCTGAACATGAGGCTTCAAAGATTCACCTCAGTCGCTATGTCGTCCCTCCAGCCCTTGCTTTGTTCTTGAGACGTATCTCTGTAATTACCCCAGGGCCAGCCTCGACTCATAGCTTTGTGCTTCTGTAGTTCTGGGATTGCAGGTGGGGATCACTTGTGCATGCCTGGCTTAACGTACACCTTGAGACTGACGTTTCAGTATATTCCAAGTCAAAGGAAGCAACTAACTAGAGGGGAAACTAATGCTCTCTTCATCTTTATTCTACCCTTTTACTTAAGATTAGACATTGAGATACTTACTTAGTTTTCATGTAAACTTATATCCAAATGTTTATTTTACCTTGTCCCAGACATTAATTTTAATGAATATAGCTTTTAAAATTTTATTTTATGAATATGCTTTATTTATGATTATATCCCAAGCATGGGCCATTTGGGTTGCTTCTAATTTGGGGGGCTATAAATTATGCTTTGGTGAATATCTCATAACATATGCCCTACCTCACAAGTTTACATTTTTTTTCTTTGGGCTATATTCCCAGAAATGGGATATCTAGGTCAAAGAATATGAATATTCTTGGCCTATTGGTACACACGAGATAAAGGGAGTAATAAAAGACTTTTCTCAGTCTTGCTGAGGCTCTTTACATAAAGAGGATCAACACAATAAGTGTAATTAGGCTCAAGCTGTCGACTTCTGGCCGTCTCTTCTTAATTAAATGATGCTGGTGGCCCACCACCTCTTGAGTATGGACAATGGAGCAAAATTTGCTTTGAGAAGTTTTATCGTGGTGAGAATAAAAGGACGTTAGGAAAATCAGCATGCTGGTTATGGCCGGGTCTGGGAAAAGGGAGAGAAAGAGAAAAAGGAAGTGTGTCCGGCTTATGAGGCCCAAGGAAGAGCCAAAACCCGAGGGCGGCAGCGGATGGCAGAAGGGAGATGGGTGTGCGTGCCCGCTGTGCCAAGGTGGCTCCCGGCCTCCCAAGCAGTGCTGCGGGAGGTGTGCCGGGGGAAACCAAGTGAAAGCCAAACCCCGGCAGGGTGTGCAACTGGTTTGTAAGGACATAGATAAGCAACTTTACTTGTGGTATCATCACTTTGTTGGTTTTATTTTTTTTTGGGGGGGGTGGTTAAGAATAAATTTTCCTGACAATACAGAAAATGTCAGGAAGAAACTGAAGACATCACAGTCCTCATACCAGAATTCATTGCTATTAGGAATTCAAGTTCCTATTAGGTCTAAAGGCATTTCCATGCACACACACATGCTCGTTCATGGAAGGGAAGGTGCTGTACATAAATGCTGACATATAAACTACGTGTAACGTATAGCATATATATTGTATGCTATTCTTTCCAGAGTGCTGCTGTGTAGCTATGGTAGGTTGAATATCTGTCCCCCCGCAGACCCGGTGTTTTGTGAAAATTGAATCTGCCTCCTTAGTGCAGTGGGCAGTGCATCAGTCTCATAAAACTGAACCTTCAAGGCTCAGTGGTTAAGGTGCTTGCCTGCAAAGCCTGATGATCCAGGTTAATTCACGAGTATGCACTTAAAGCCAGATGCACAAGGGAGCACGCACGTGTCTGGAGTTCCTTTGCAGTGGCTGGAGGCCCTGGTGTGCCTATTCTCTCTGCCTATTACTCTGTGATTGCAAATAAATAAAATAAATTATATATATATATATATATATATATACAATTGTATATATAATAATTTATTTTATATATTTATATTATATATATATATATATATATATATATATATATATTTTTTTTTTTAATTGAACTTGTAGCTTAAACCCCTAGCAGGCAAAGTCCTGCTGGCCGGGGCATGTGTCACTGGTGGTGGGGTTAAATTCCAGCCTAAAGAAAGGTGTGCAGAGAGGTTTTGAGCTCTGGCTGTGCTTGCTTGAGGGGCGGGCTGTTTGGAGGTGCCTCTACTTGGATTTATGGATGGAAGCCAGCTTCTTCTGACATTTGATGGAACTTCCCCAGCTCTATAAGCCCGCAATAAATCCTTCCTCCCATACACTGTGTCTGGCCTGGGTGTTCATCCCAGCAACTTGGAACTGACTTGCAGCAGTAGCTCGATTAACCCCGGAAGCTCGTGATCTTCCCACCACCATCTCCTGGAGTGCTGGAATTACAGGCAGGAAGCATCATGGGTCTGACTTGGTTTTAGAATTTTTTAATGCTTTAGAATATTTGTGTTGATTTTATTGATTAACTTGCTGTCATTGGGTTGAGATCAGGGAAACTGTAAAGGTCTGTCACCCTGACAGCCTTCATCATAAAGTATACAAGGTCCTTCTATTGCTTGGCCAGCCAGAGAGTTTTGTTTTGTTTTGCTTTTATGTCTTTGAAGGTAGTACATTTTCCCTCTATACCCTATCTCCAAGGCTCTATATACTGAAGTTAATTTTTCTTAAGGTAAAATAAAAAAAAAAAGAGCTTTCAAAGAAAACCAAGGTTGGAAAGAGATAACTCTAGTAAGAATGTGTGCTGGAACAGACAGAAGATAGGTGGATCACATGGGGTGACTTTGTCGGTATTGTAACTTATTGAAAAGTGACAATAAAGAAACTAGACTGCCAATAACTTGATGGAGAGTGGGAGAGAAGGAGGGAGGAAAGGAAAGAAAGAGAGAGAGAGAGAGAGAGAAAAGAGAGAGAACCAAGTTTGGTTTGGAAGAGGAATGCTGCTTCAAGTACATTTTGGAAATGGGTGAGATGTAAAACACAGTGATGTTGATAAGCTATCACTCTTGTCTCTCATATAAACTCAGTGTCTTTTGCTAACTTTCATTTTTATTAGGGGTTCCAAATATTGGAAAAGTTCAACATCAAAATTTGTATTATCAGCGCATCTCTAGTTCAGTCAGTAATACTGTTCAGTCATCACTTTTATTTTCATTTCGTGATTTTATTTGCAAGCCTAAGGTCAAGGGAGTTATTTTTCTCTCAGATATGGTAGCTTTTTATTTATATCCCTGTTTGAGAGACAGTTTTCCTGGATTTTGATGTAGAATACCACATACGCATGCACACACATACACACACTCCTCCCTCAACACTGCTAAGTGGGGTAGAACTAAGATTACTAATACACATCCCTGCTTACTTTTGTTAATTGTTCTCAGTCACCCTGATTTCATCCTTAGACTTTGAATATAATTTTCATTTCATATTTATGTGATCTAATCTTCTAACCACACATCTCTCTGGACCACCATATGGTTCCGTGTCTTTAGGCTAAATTTGCCTTCAAAATGCTTCTGGCCTCTTTGAGCTGCCAGAAGGCCAGGGTAGTAAAGCCCTTCGGAAGTGAGATACCAATTTGCTGATTGCTGTTCCTTTTGCCCCGTGGTGAAGGCCTGGCAGCTGTTCAGAGTTGAAATGGTGCAAAGTGGAGTTTCCCACCCTGTTAAGAAATACGCCCTCCTACATTCCACTAATGACGGATTCATTTAGGTTAGTGGTTCTCAATCTTGTTCAACTGGCGAAACACCTGGAGGGAGTCGTGTTCTGAGAAGGACCCTATGAAATATTGATACACTTAATTCCATTTACAAACTTAGAAACTTAACAAGCAGAAAATATGACTGTGTCACATGCTGCAATATGAAATCACTTCCACGACCACACAGACCAAGGAACTAAGAATGATTTTAAGTTGCTGTCAACATTTATATAGTTAATAATTGGTCTTGTCATATGCTAAGACTCACTAACTGTAGCAGTCCTGAAAGCTGGAAGATTTAAACATTTTTTGTCTTTCTCATGGATTAAACATTTAAATTGAGACTATGCATTGAAATGTCTTTTCATTTTGAATTCATATATAAGCAGACATCATTATTTATTTTAGCAACAAAGCACCTCAGATTAGCATTACTTGAAAACTACTATTTTGTTCTATTCACCTCTACTTTCCAATTGTAAACACCCCCTCTTGAAGTGAATCTGGGTTCCAGTGGCATCTCAGTGTGGATCACTTTAATCGGCTGATGTCTAACCAATATCTGTTGCTTAGTTATTAGTTTGTTTTTGCTTAGTTTAATTACTGTTTTCAAGCTTTTATATTGTAGCTGAACTTCAAATAATATGATTACACTTCTAATCTTTCAGACAAACTCATGTCCACCTTGTAGTCTCTACTTCCCGATCTTTTTTTTTGTGTGTGGTTTTTCAAGGTAGGGTCTCACTCTAGCTCAGGCTGACCTGGAATTCACTATGGAGTCTCAGGGTGGCCTCGATCTCACAGTGATCCTCCTACCTCTGCCTCCCGAGTGCTGGGATTAAATGCGTGCGCCACCACGCCCGGCTTCACTTTTCGATCTTTAAAACCACCATTTTATATGTGCTTTATAATGATCTACTGTATCAAAAATAATTTCTGCTTTGTAATAACACTTGGTAGCTTATGACAGCAACATCTGTTTTGCTCACGAGCCTGGCATTCGGACAGGGTGAGGATGAGATGGCATCTCCCTGCTCCATACGGGGCCAGGTAGGCAGCTCAGCCCGAGCTAGAGCACACGTTGACGGTAAGACTGACCTGTGTCTGGTAAGCGCAGGCTGTGGGCTGTGAGCTCCGGTCCACTGCGGTCAACCAGTGTTTATTCGCTAAGCTGGGTTTGTGTATCCCTTGCCGCGATCTTGGTTTGTCATCTGAAATCAACCGTAATAGAGGTATTCAAATCAAGGACATTGGCCAGTGGTATAGACCAGGAGTCTTCTTCCCCCACCAGACACATCCAAGACTTGGTGCCTCAACAGCGATAGCATCTCATCAGCTTGGGTATGGCTAGTTAGGAGGGCCCAGGCTACAAAATCTCCCTTCAGCCTGTCCACATTGCCTGGACTTCCTTTTTTATAAAAAAAATTAATTTATTTATTTGAGAGAGAGAGAGGGAGGGAGGGAGAATGGGCACGCCAGGGCCTCTAGCCACTGCAAACGAACTCCGGATGCATGTGCCGCCTTGTGCATCTGGCTTATGCGGGTCCTGGAGACTCGAACTGGGATCCTTTGGCTTTGTAGGCAAATGCCTTAACCTCTAAGCCGTCTCTCCAGCCCTGCCTGGACTTCTTAATAGCATGATGGCTGGGCTCTGTGGATAAACCTCTCCAGAAAACGTAGATGCTGACTTACTTTTACTTTTATTGCCTTAGCCTTAGAAGTCATACTGCCTCACTTGTCTGTGTAGACGGGCTGGCTTGCGGTTAAGAAGAGAGGACCTTGCTTCTCCCCTCCTGATGGGATAATGTCAAAGTATGGGTGAGTGTGAAAGCAAAAATATTGTTCTGGACATATTTGGAAGGTGAAGTTTCCTGAACTGTTGCATCCAACCAAATCAGGGAGGGATCCTTTCGTGCAACATGCTTTGGACACCCATAGGAATAATTTGCAAAAGTTAAGGAAGGGGGAGTGAGACCATAAACCTTGTGATGACCTTTATGAGCAGAGCTGAGGAAGTGGCAGGGGTAAATGAACTTGGCCAATAGGGGACAGAGTACCTTGTCTGGAATAATGAATTTGTCCTGTACTGAAGTTAGTGTGACAGGCCGTGGCAAAATTCTGTGTGGCATCTGAACTCATTTTCTATTGCTATGTAACAAGTTATCATGAACTTCGTGGCTTAAAAGCAAGACATTGACTATTGCGGCTTCTGTAGGTCAGAGTCAAGCATATTTTCGCCAGGACTTCTGTTCAGGGTCTGATAAGGACGAAACCAAAGTTCTTATCTGTGAACAATGATCCGTTGCCAAGCTTTCCAGAGCTTTAGGGAGAATTTTGTTTTTGAAAGCTGTAAGACTGAGGTTTATGTTGTCTCACAGACTCTAGGGGCCACCTCCGGCACCTGAGGCAGGCGCTTCATGTTCTTGTCAGTTGTGCATCCATCTCAGCCATGGGGACCCCCCCCCCCCGCCCCACCAGGCTGTCTCTGGCTTCTCGAACTAACTGGAGCAACTTCCCTGAATCTGGAGGCTCGTGTGATTAGATCAGGTCCACAAACAAAGTCTCTCATTTTAAAACTCAACTGTGACTCTACTGTACCATAACCATACAGAAGAGGCCAAGTCCATAGCTGTGAGGATTCTTCTGGGCAATCTGACTGGATATCATGGGGTCCTACCCTGACTTGGGGTGACAGATCCCAGCTTCTTAGATAGTTAATGAGCCTTTTACAGCAGTGTGATCATTTGGTGACCCTTATGTCCCTTAAATTACCTAAGGTTACCTAAGGCTCAGTTTTATTATCAGGAAAAACAAGATAATGATATAACGCCTGCCCACAAGGATGTCATGAAATTTAAGTGCTTTGGCGAAGGTAATGGTTATTTGCATAACTTAGTGACATGGTCCTGAGTTTGTATTGCTGAAGTTTTGCATGTGATGCCCCGGCTCGCTCCACCTTTGAGTATCAGTTTAAAGCCTGTGCATTCTAGCCGTCTTTATTCAGCAATTTCACCACCCACAGGTCTTGCCTCACATGCTGATCTGTTGGTTTTTGCCCTATTTCGGCAATTTTTTTTTCTTTTGTTTAGTGTAGTCTGATTTTCCTTGTTTGATCTGTGAGTTCCTTGAGAGCCTTTGCTGCACTTGTACAACCTACAGAAAGCCCGTTAGGATGCCCCTGGCACAACTGAGCTCCTTAAATATTTGAGTGGAGCATTATTAAAGATGAGCTGCTGGAATGGCAAACAGCACCGGTGTGGGATGGCAGTCAATGAGAGAACCAACTAGAGCAGCTGGAATTTGCTGGTCATGTCTTATTTTCAAAAAATTTTAATTAATTAATTAATTATTTGAGAGTGACAGACAGAGAAAAAGAGAGAGAGAGAGAGAGTATGTGTGACAGGGCCACCAGCCACTGCAAACGAACTCCAGACGTGTGCGCCCCTTTGTGCATCTGGCTAACGTGGGCCCTGGGGAATGGAGCCTCCAACCAGGGTCCTTAGGCTTCACAGGCAAGTGCTTAATCGCTCAGCCATCTCTCCAGCCCTGTTCATGTATTTTTAACATAAAAGATACTTAACTGAGGCAGGCATGGTGGTACACGTCAGTAATACCAGAATTTGGGAGGCAGGGGTGGGGAAATTAGGAGTTCAAGGCCAGCCCCAGCAACATAGAGCTTTCAGCCAATGCAGGCTACATGGTGCTTTATTTCAAAACACACACACGCACACACACACACACACACACACACACACACACACACACACGAGATGGGGGGAAGGAGAGGGAGATAAAGAGAGAAACATAGATGATTTCTCCTGAAACAAGTATTTTAGCCTAGTCAAATATGAAGTTTAACCTAACACATTTTGTCACTTTGCCACCAACAAGAGTGGCCTCCATGAAGGGACCACATGTCTCTGTAATCTTGGCATGGTGCTTGCATATTGTAATCTAATACATGCTGAATGGCTGAATGCACACATGTTGGCTCCTGGGTGGCTCAAATGGGAACAGGAGCTCCTTGTTCCAATGTTGTGGCTCACCTTGATTTGTCCAGTTCCTCATCACCC
Source organism: Jaculus jaculus (assembly GCF_020740685.1). Classification (NCBI taxonomy): domain Eukaryota; kingdom Metazoa; phylum Chordata; class Mammalia; order Rodentia; family Dipodidae; genus Jaculus; species Jaculus jaculus. The sequence continues at coordinate 163,356,485 of NC_059105.1, forward strand.
ACATGCATAGGAAATGGCAAGGACCCCTCCTGGGTTATTGTCACCTGAGACTGGTGACAGTATCATCAATGTCACAATGGCCTCAATCCTGCATTCGGTGAGAGGGTTCCTTCACTGGAGCCCAGCTTCCCGGCAGGCAGGCAGAAGCCTAAAGTGACTCTCTGTATGGCAACCCCTCCCCAGAGTCGGGGGCTAGAAGTTTGTCCAGGGCAACCCGAATAAAGACAGCCAGGAGGCAGTATCAGAGAAGAAAATTCGAAATTCACAGTTCTGCATTGTCTCGAGTAGAGTGTAAACCCAGTGGAGGTGGTGGTGAAGCGATAAAAATAGCAGGTTATTATGCTCAGCTCTAATACATTTAATGTAACAATAAGATTATCCCATTGTCATTAAATGAAGGGAAGGTAGGAGGATCTAATTCTATCTCGAGATTCCTTAATAAGTACTTCATTGTCAGTGAAATCACTTACATTGTTCAATTTTATTTTCAAATCAAGGGGAAGGATGTGCAATGGCAACTTCGTTCGGCAGAGAACGAAGGCGGAGAGGGACTCCAGGCTCTGGTGCAGGGGAATGTGCCTTCCTTCAGCAAGGCTGTGGCCAGTGAACTGCTTCCCTGGGGTGGAATCGGGGAGGCAGTGTTTTGGTGAGCTGGAATTGACAGATGCTTCACTTTATCCACATCCTCACACCCCGCTCCCCCCCATGAACGTGTGATTCCCTGGCAGGATCTGGAGGTGACACTTTGTACTTGTGTGTAGGGTCACTTGTCAGGGTGAATGAAGACCCTGTTGGTGAGACTGCCTTACCCAGCGTGGCCTGTAGGCGGAGCTTTTGCACTAGATTGAATCCCCTGCAGGTTAAAGGCTGGCGCGGCTTTCCTGGCTGACAGTCAGCTGGTCATGGCAGAGGGCAGGCAGTCCTGGGAAATCTGCGCTCAGGGACACCGAATCGAAGAGCTCTGCCCGTGCCAAATCAACAGACCCCCGGTATCTGTTAATCAGCCATTAATGTGCTATTGATAGGCAGGGCCAGCGGAGACGCACGGGCTTGGGTCGGTCCATGGATCTAAGATGCGGCTGGAGTTCATGGCCTGAAACAAGTTTCTTCTTCCTCCTGCTTCTTTCCTCCTTTCTCCCTTGAAATCTTTAGAGATTGTACACTTAGCGAGTTTAGAAAGCCGTCGGGGACCATGAACTTGTTGCGGATGGAGAGGGAAAATTCACTTGACATTCGCACCAATTTCTCATTTTTAAGAGATAGGGAATGACTTCTAATAAGGTGCTTTCTATCTATATGTAGTTATTTAAAATCGGGTGCTGGAGAGATGGTTAAGTGCTTGCCTGTGAAGCGTTAAGGAACCAGGTTTGATGCTCCAATTCTCCAGTACCCACACAATAAGCCAGATGCACAAAGTAGTGCATGCATCTGGAATTTGTTTACAGTGGCTAAGGGCTCTGGCACACCCTTCTCTATCTTTCTCTATCTTCTTTCTCTCTCAAATAAAAAAAAAATATTTTAAAACTATTTGAAATCAAATTTAGGGGCTGTAGAGATGGCTCTGCAGCTAAGGTGATTGTCTGCAAAGCCTAAGGACATGGGTTTGATCCCCCAGGACCCACATAAGCCAGATGCACAAGGTGGCACAGGCGTCTGGAGTTCATTGGCAGTGGCCAGAGGCTCTGGCGTGCCCTATCTCTCTTTTTCATAAATAAGTATTTAAAAATCAAATTTAGGAGTTAGGGAGATGGCTCAGCAGGTGAGGCTCTCATCGCATAAGGCTGAGGACCTGAGTCCCCAGTGCTCAGGTAAAACATGATGGGCATGGTGATGCATCCCTACAATCCCAGTAGTGGGAAGGCGGACACAGGTGGATCCCTAGGGCTGGCTTGTTAGCTTTTCTGGCCCCATCAGTGGTCTCTGGGCTCACCGAGAAACTCTGTCTCAAAAGATTAAGGTGATAGAGCAACACACGTGAAGTCAACCTCTGGCTCCAGATGAGCACACACACACACGCACACACGTGTTCTCCCCTCACATGTGCACATACACGTACACAACACACACATAGGCAAAATCAAAATCTTTAAATTTAAATCAATTAAAATTAAAAAGCCAAAAAAAAAAAAAGGTCCACTTCCTCACTTCAAGTGCTCTGTGGCTACCTGTAAGTCATGGCTACTGTTAAAAAGTTCAAATGGGGGCTTGGCTTAGTGGTTAATTGCTTGCCTATGAAGTCTAAGGACCCCAGTTCGAGGCTCGGTTCCCCAGGACCCACGTTAGCCAGATGCACAAGGGGGCGCACGCGTCTCGAGTTCATTTGCAGTGGCTGGAGGCCCTGGTGTGCCCATTCTCTCTTTTTCCCTCTGCCTCTTTCTCTGTCTGTCACTCTCAAATGAATGAATAAATAAAAAATTTTAAAAGTTCAAGTGTAAAGCATTAGTATGGACACAGAAGACTTTTTCTTGGATGATACTGGAACAGTATTATAAAACATGAATGGGAAACCAGAAGAAAAAGCAGGGAACTTGACCATGCAAGGGTAAGGGTTGGCAATGTTCTAGGGAGAGTGAGAGAGAGAGAGAGAGAGAGAGAGAGAGAGAGAAATAAATCACAGATGATGTAATAGATTGCTGATACAAACATGTAATTCTTTTTTTAAAATATTTTTGTTCATTTTTATTTATTTATTTGAGAGTGACAGAGAGAGAGAGAGAGGGAGAGAGAGAGAGATAGAGAGAGAGAATGGGCGTGCCAGGGCTTCCAGGCACTGCAAACAAACTCCAGATGCGTGCGCCCCTTGTGCATCTGGCTAACGTGGGTCCTGGGGAATCAAGCCTCAAACGGGGGTCCTTAGGCTTCACAGGCAAGCGTTTAACCGCTAAGCCATCTCTCCAGCCCCAAACATGTAATTCTATACATAATGACAACTTTCAAAACGGTGCTTGATTTTTGCAACTGGAAGCAAAACTATGTCTGGATGCTATCACTTCTTAGTACTTTTGGTGTTGTCAAGATGAAAATAAACTGAGACTTTCTGTTGGTTCACAGGATGCAGTTTATCTGTGACTAATCACTCTATCCCAAGTCAAGTTTTTGGAAAGTTAAAATGTCTTTCATGCAAAGTGAGATGATTAGTTCGACTTATGCTCATGGAGTCAACAGTGTGTCCAGGTGCCGTGTAAGTATGTTTGAAGCATCGTGGGCCAGATGTAAATAAGAAGATAGGCTTGAAGGTGACCTCCGTTGGACCAATGTTTACCATGTACTGAAAGAACTTATGGAATTTGATTTTATAGCTACACTTCATAGGAATTCTGATATCAACTGTCCTGTCCAAAGTTCTTCCTTTAGCTAACTCACAGTTCCTTGATTTTCATCTTTTGTTTGGTTTCCATTCAGAAGGAAGAAAGTGTTTTGGCTACTATTATAGTCCTTTAAATAGCTCTTTGAACTCTGAAGGACTACAAGGAGAATCATAACCCTGATGATTGAAGCTTCCTTCATTGCAGCCCCCAGCTTTTCTGAGGAGCCTTTGCTCACTGAAATACTATGACAGGTAAGCTCAGCAGCCCCAGACCGTCCAACTTTTACCTGCTTCTTTTTAACATCCAGTCCAGTTTTACAGCACTAGGAATTTGACTTGATCATTATTTTTCTTTTCCCGGCATGATTAGGCACTGTATAATTGGTTCATGACAATGCTCCTTCCCCCCCACCCAATGCTGATATGCAAGGCAGAATGCAGCCTTATTAATTTACAGCTGGAGAGAAACTTGGCCCGAGACTGAGTTCACTCAGCAAAAAAATAAATAAATAAATAAAAAAGCCTGACAGTTCAGAAGGTTCCTCAGTGAATATAGAATCAGAACTGGGTGTCCTCAAGGGACAGTGCTGTCAAGCCATGGTAGCTTGATGAATCGTCTCTCTCCTCCCGAGAGAGGCTTCTGTCTGAGAGCTGGACCGCGTCTGAGCGCCCTCATGACTGAGCGGGGCAGCAGACACGCAGACCCCGTCCCCCAGCCCTCCCGAAGATGACCCTCATCACTTGCCTCTGTGGCTGCTTTTGTCTTTCCCTCTTCCATTTAGCATCCGTTTGTGACCGTTTACAGTTGACGAGTTTACAGATTGCTTTTAATTAATTACGGTTTAGGTTGTCTACCTTCTAGTGACATTTAGGGAAGCATTATAAACTCATTTGCTACTAACTATTATCTCCGAATCAACTTGTAGGATAAATTTCTTCTGAGCAAGTGTTTGTTTGTGTTGACATGTTTTCATCCATTCACCTGTTCACTCCTTCATTCGGTGATCATTAATTCCTCCTGTTGTTAGACCTCAGGAGACGTGGTCGGGCTGTAAAGCTAAGCGCACCTCCTCCTGGCATGGCAGGGTTCACGACCCGTTCCGGAGAGTCATAAGCAAATATTTTCATGGGTGTAACTTCCATACAGAGACAGACAAATGGCTTGGAAGCATGGAGGAGGAATTAGTGGTTCATTTGCTATGGGAGATGGTCTGTGATCTCTGGTTTTCTGCTAGTTTCTGTTTTTATTTGAATAATGATCTTGTCAATGACAGTGACGTAAGCTAGTATATTTTGAGTGCCCTGTATGGGCCTTACACAGTCCCTTCCACTAGCGTCTTTTTTTCTCCAGTTTTCCTGTCACAGATCTCTTATCTCTTTCACTCTAATATATGTCATCTACCTATCAGCCTGTCATCTTTCCATCATTCAATCTATCAAGCATGTATGGATTTATGTATTCATTTAAAACTGAGGAGGAACATGTGCGAGAAAACGTACTATTGGTCTTTGTAGCTATCCCTCCCTCAGGTGTATGCTCGAAGGACTCTATGTCGACATAAGTTAATCTTCTTAACTCATGGAAGAAGTCATTTCTGTCTTATGGAGGAGAAAACCGGCCCATCTCCTGCCACGGGAGGGAGGTGAAGACCAGGGGAAAGATTTTCCCAATGCTGCTGCTAGGGAATCAGCCCATCATCTGTGGTCTGACACCCTCTCCATCTATGCCTACCTCCTCAGGAAAGAACAGTTCTATGTCCTCAACACAGAGAAGAAGAGCCACAGCTTGGCACTTCTGCTGTCTTACCATGTCCCTGCTCATCCATGAAGAGACATGTAAGATCTAGAGACAAAGAGTCAGTTATGCTGGGCCCTTTCCACGCTGTTTCTTAACACCCTCAACAAATGCAACCGAGTACACGGACAATTGTTTGCCTCCTATCTGCTCTTGCTTAGCCGGAAACAGTCCTGTAGGGAGGAGGCAGGGGAAATCTTTCATTTTTCTGAATCTGAGCTCATGTCTGCAGAGAAAAATAGGAAAGGTGGCTTTCCTTCAAAGAAATTTGTCTAACTTTATGGCTCTGTAGGAATTTGTGAATCTTAGTGATTCCTTACATTTCTAATGAAGGGCTTTTGAGCCTGGCAATCTAGGTTCAAATCTTGGCTCTTCTGTGGCTTACAAGCAAGCCCTAAGACTACTCTATGTTCCTGGATTGTTTGTGTGTTTGTTTTTGTCTGGAGAATGTGAAGAGTTTGGCCCATCCTAGAGCATGAGGGGTAGGTATGTAAGCTACTCAGAAGGCTAGTGGCTTTTATTATGATTTATTATTATTATTACTAGTCTGTCATTTGAGCCTTTTCCAATAATGTTTACCTATTCTACTCCTTGTGATTACACAGCCTTGAGCTATAGCAACCACATTTTAGGGAAGGAAACAGATGGCTCCAGCCACACCTTCCAGCTCACACAGATGATGGACAGACACCCCTGTAGAGGGCCCAGTTCTCTTCCCAGTGTCCTCCTAGACCCTGAACCTGGGCAATAGTGCCCCTCAAGTAACAAGTAACCTGGATAAGCTCATTACTCAGCTGACAATCAAGACTTTGGATCTGTCCTTAGAACTCTTAAGGCTTAAGAAATTCAGTAAGTTATTGAATCTGTAAAATTAACTTTTACAATGGATTGTGATTCTAGCACCTACCAGCAACAATCCCATTTTTTCAAACAGATACACAGAAGCACATTTCCCCAGTCCTAGAATCTTTGAATGTGGTCATTGGCAATCAGGACCAACCATCACAACCCACCTATTTCTTTCTTTTTTTTTTTTTTAATTTAATTTATTAGTTTTCATTTCAGTGAATACAGGCAGTTTGGTACCATTATTTAGGCTCATCTGTGATCTACCTCCTCCCATTAGACCCTCCTTGTTAATGAAAATGGGTCGTGCATTGTGGAGTTAGCCCCCAGTTATTAGTATGATAAATGTCTCTGCAAATCATGACCCAACATGTAACTCTGACATTCTTTCCGCCCCCTCTTCCGCAAGATTTCCCTGAGCCATGTTGGGTTCATTTTTGGTCTGCTTCAGTGCTGAGGTGTTGGGGGCCTCTGAGGCTTTGGTTCTCTGATTTGGTAGGAGTTGATTTTTCTCTGCGTTGATCTCCTTCTCCTTTGTGCTGGTATCCGGTTCACAGGAAAACATCACCCTTGCTTATTTCACCAGTTGTCCTTATGACCCACCAAAGGCCAGTGATAAGACCCTATTGCTGAAGACTCCATACACAGCTGACGCGTAAAATGGAATGACATGGCTGGAAGCCAGGAGAGAGTCAGTCCCCAGACAGTTAGCGTGTCTAGTGCCAGAAGGTGCTACATGGGCGACTGGGGGAAATGACCAAGATCTGTCCAAGCAACACATTGTTTAACCTAATTAGCAACAAATAACCGGATGTGATGCCCACACAAGTGCAATAGTGGTACATAGCCATGGTGAGGAATCAATTGCTCTTGATTTGGCTAACTGATCCACTCAGTGGTACTAGACCCTTAGCTGGAGCTGGGAAACGAGTCAGAACCATACCCAAACACAAGCCCACTCTACAATATCAAGCTACCATCAATCACGGGGTATAAGAGGGCCTACACCTATCAAACTGTTTATCAAAAAAGTAAGTGTTATCTCAATTTTCCGGGTGCTAACTTACTCTCCGTTGGAGAATCTGCTTCTTTTTTCCAGATAGATGCAGATCCTAAGAAGAGAGCTGCCCCAACATACCTCAAAAGGGGCCCAACTGAAATCCACCTATTTCTACAATGAAGCTTTCAGCTAAAGCTTGAGGGCAACCACACATTCAGATATGGAAATGAGCTGGGCGTGGTGGTTCACGCATTTAATGCCAGCACTCAGGAGCCACAGGTAAGAGGATCACCACCGTAAGTTCGAGGCCATCCTGAGACTACACATATCAAAATGAGAAAACTTCCCTCATTTGGTGCTAAGGAGCCCTCTTTTCCTTCTGTGAAACCTAATCCAGGGGGCTGGAGAGGTGACATAGTAGTTAAGGCACCTGCTTGCAAAGTCAGAGGACCCAGGTTCAACTCCTCAGGACCCACATAAGCCAGATGCACAAGGTGGCACATGCGTCTGGAGTTTGTTGGCAGCGACTGGAGGTCCTGACATGCCCATTTTCTCTCTCTGCCTCTTTCTCTCTCTCTCTCTCCCTCCCTCTCTTTCTCAAATAATAAACAAATAAATAAAGAAACCTTATCCAGGACAAATACACTTATTTACATGTAATTTTTATTTCATACAGAATGAAAATGGGCTTATTAGAACCCTCAGGGGAAAATATATGTACCTCAGATTACCCACATTATTGAATATGAAAATGTCTTTGAAATAAATGGCACTGTGCTTTTAGCCATTAGGATGTTAATTAGGGGCATAAATAAATTCATTCTAAAATTGGGTACAGGGTGGGAACTTGAACATAGGTAAAGCACATGTGGCTGAAATGTGCGGATCATTCACTAGAGGGAGGGGATGTGTGAGAGGCAAGTCCTCCTGAGGTGGAAGGGGGCTGCTTGCCCATCTCTGGAGACTCAGGTCTGACACAGACATTCCTCTGTTTCCTAATTGGAGAGTGGAAGTTTGTGTATTCTTTTCTTTTCTTTTCTTGTGGCAAGCCCAAAAGAGACAGGCTGCCTGTTTTTTTTTTTTTTGTTTGTTTATTTGTTTTCCTTAATGTGAAAGAGAAGCTGGGTGTGGTGGCATATGCCTTTAATCCCAGCACTTGGGAGGCAAAGGTAGGAGGATCCCCAGGAGTTCAAGGCCACCCTGAGACCACATAGTGAATTCCAGGTCAGCCTGGGCTAGAGTAAGACCCTACCTCGAAAAACAAAACAAAACACAATAAAACAAAACAAAACAAACAAATAAATAAAGAGTGAGAGACAATTGGTGCACCAGGGCTTCCAACCACTTCACTTGAACTCCAGCCATGTGCGCCCCCTTGTGGACATGTGCGACCTTGCACGCTTGTGTCATCGCACATCTATCTTACATGGGACCTGGAGAGTCGAACATGAGTCCTTAGGCTTCACAGGCAAGCACCTTAGCCGCTAAGCCATCTCCCCAGCCCCTAATTTTATTATTATTATTTTATTTTTAATTTTTTTTGTTCATTTTTTATTTATTTATTTGAGAGTGACAGACATAGAGAGAAAGACAGATAGAGGGAGAGAGAGAGAATGGGCGTGCCAGGGCTTCCAGCCTCTGCAAATGAACTCCAGACACGTGCGCCCCCTTATGCATCTGGCTAACGTGGGACCTGGGGAACCGAGCCTCGAACCGGGGTCCTTAGGCTTCACAGGCAAGCGCTTAAGCGCTAAGCCATCTCTCCAGCCCTAATTTTATTATTTTTGACAAGAAAAAGAATACGCATCCAGCCAAAGAGATTTTTTTTCTGATATTTGAGTCAAACAGAATCAGAAATTAAGGATGACAATTAATATACAAAACTTTGGGAGGTGTACGATGGACAGTGTCTTTAGTGACAGCCGTCATGGAAGACTCCAAATCCTTAAATGATCAGTGCTCACCACAACTGTCTGTGAAGGTACAAGGCATAACATGGGATGCTAACTTAAAATGATTGACTAATGGTCTTCCCTTCTCCTCTCCTCTCCTCTCCTCTCCTCTCCTCTCCTCTCCTCTCCTCTCCTCTCCTCTCCTCTCCTCTCCTCTCCTCTCCTCTCCTCTCCTCTCCTCTCCTCTCCTCCCTCCCTCCCTCCCTCCCTCCCTCCCCTCCCCTCTCCTCTTCTTTTTCTTTTTTTCTTTCTTTTTCTTCCCTCTCCTCCTTTTTCCTTCTAGTCACCCATTTCTCTCTTTGAGGAAGGTATAAGAATAAGTGAAACTATGTTTCTGTGGTTTCTGAAAGCAGAGAATCTAGAGTAGGGTAAAGACCTCCTGCATCTGTTAGGGCCTGATGGATATAGTGGCTGAGAAAAACCGGGTGATGGCATTGGTGAGCAGAAGATCATATACTGTATCTACACAGGTCAGCAGCTCCTTAGATCTGGTGTCAGGGCAGAATGTGGACCGGCATCATCAGATCTCTTGCTCTTTCTTTCAAGATAAGCAACATGTCACATCATACAGGTTGTCCATGTAAGCTCACTTAAGTATTGGTAGTTTATATGGGAAAGCTGATGTGTACAAAGTCACTTACGCATGATGGTTATTTAGTGCAGCATTATTGGTGCTGGCAATTTTGGAAGCCTCTTAGATGTTCCTTAATAAGGGCCAAACAGAATAAATCATACCATATCCATCCTATGGAATATTCTACTGGGGTTAAAATTAAAAAAAACAAACAAAGAATGAGTATATCTTTATGCCTTACTATGGAAAATTTTAAAGGTATTTCCGCTTTGTTTTTCCTTTTTATTGACACATGGCTATATGCTTTTATGAGGTAAAATATGATATTTTGATTCATAAATGTATTTTATAATAAACAAATTAGGATAATTAAAACATTATCTTAAAGTCATCATTTCTTTGGATGAGAACATTCAAGCTATTTTAGGTATGTTTGTAGTAGTTCTAAAAATACAGTGCAGCATTATTCAAGCTATAGTCATCTGCAGCAGGGCACCCATGTAGTGCCTTTCTCTGCTGACCTCAGACCCTCTGATCCTGTATACCTCTTTTTTGCTGGGAACCACCCTCTTATACTTCTACGAAACAACTTTTCAGATCCACATGCAACTGAGTCATAGGGTAGTTTGTCTTTCGGTGCCTAGCTTGTTGTTAAAGCAAGATAGGCATACCTGTGCATCCCGTAATCACAGTGCTCAGGAGGTTGAGGTAGGAGGATTTTCATGAGTTTGAGGCCACCTTGGCCTCCATAGCAACCATCTGTCTCAAAACACAAGAACAAAGAAAAACTCTAAAGTGAAGAGACAGTTTACAGACTGTGGGAAACTAACTGTAAACTATATATACATTTAACAAAGGGTTGCTATTCAGAATTTACATATAACTCAGTGCTGGCAAACCAAATAGCCCAAGTTAAAAATGGACTGAAGCTGGGTGTGGTGGCGCACGCCTTTAATCCCAGCACTCGAGAGGCAGAGGTAGGTGGATCGCCATGAATTCGAGGCCAGACTGAGACTAAGTAGTGAATTCCAGGTCAGTCTGGGCTAGAGTGAGACCCTAACTTGAAAATGATAACATCAACAACAAAACAACAACAACAAATAAAATGTACTGAAAGTCTGATTAGGCATTTCTTAAAAAGAAGATATGCAAATATCTTCTTTTTAAGATATTTTTAAGATATCCAAAGATATATGAAAAATGCTCAACATCACTAGCCATCAGAGAAATGAATGCCAAAACCACAATGAAATATCATTTCTCCTTAGGATGGTTCTGAACAAAATGTCAAAATGTGAGAAAACCTGGCGAGGATGTGAGACTCGTGTCCACTGTTTGTGGGTATATATGTTAGTATAGCCATTATGAATCACAACGTGGAAGTTCCTCCCACAGCTAAAAATAGAACTACCTCATCATCTGTGAACCCCAATACTACATTTATGTCCAGGTGTCTGCACTCACCTGTTTACTGGAGCACAATTCATAATAGCACAGAAAGGGAATCAGCCTAGATGTCCCTCTAAAACAAATAAAGAAAAGATGGTATACATACACAATAGAATACAGTCCAGCTATATGTAAAAAAAAAAATCATGAATTCCGTCATGTGTGACATAATGTCAAGTCACAGATGATATTGTGCTGTGTTAAAGATATTCATTGGGAAAATCAAGGTGCAGGGTTTGTGCATTCTGGCTCATCATATAAACAAAAGAAATCGAAGAACATCTATGCATGTTTGTGTGCGTGTATGCATCAGTCTTCTCTGGCTGCTATAATAGAAAACCACAGGATTAGTAGTTTCAAGAAGAAAAATTCATTGTCTCACAGTTCTGGGTGTTAAAATTTTCTAATTAAGGAACCAAGACATTGGGTTTCTGGTAAGGGTTCTCTTCTTGTCTTGGAAATGGCTGCCTTCTCGCTATATGTTCACACAGCCATTCCTCTGCACTGCTCGGGGAGAGAGAGAGAGAGAGAGCTCTGGTATGGTTTTTTTTCCCCTCTTCTCACAAGGGCACTAGTTCCATTGCACTGGATCCCCAATCCTTATGACCTTGCTTAACTTTACGCCCAAGGACCTTGTCTGTGAGTACATCACACTGTAGGCTAAGGCTTCAACATACAGATTTTGGGGAAATACTATTTAAGCCATGACTGTGTGTGTTCTTTTTTAATTTGTAAATGCCCAGAATACATTTTGAATGTAGAAACTGAAATTAATACCATTTTCTGCCTCATATAGGGAACTAGTATACAATGAGCAGAACTTTTCTTTTGTGCTCCCCGTGGAGAAACTAGAATTGCTCTGATATTACCTGTGTTTAAAAGACTGGATTGTTATACAGAGAGAGAAGGTCAACCCTTTCCTTCATAGGCAGTTGTAGTTTGTGCAGACAATATTAATTTTCAGGGCTAGAGTGAGACCCTAACTTGAAAATGATAACATCAACAACAAAACAACAACAAATAAAATGTACTGAAAGTCTGATTAGGCATTTCTTAAAAAGAAGATATTTTCAGGGAAAACAACACTTTGGATCATTCAATGCTTATGTAGCTGGTTGCTTGAAACACAAAAGTTCTGCCCCATATAACATGGAATGTTGAAAGAATGCCAAACAAGGGACTGGAGAAATGGCTAAATGGTTAAGGTGCTTGCCTGTGAAGCCTAAGGACCCATGTTCAACTCCCCATATCCCATGTAAGCCAGACGCACAAGGTGACGCATGCTCAAGGCGGAGTTTGATTACAGAGGCTGGAGGCCCTGGCGCACCAATTTTCTCTATTCTCTCCCTCTCTCTCACTCTCTCATAAAAACAAAAGATTGCCAAACATTAAAGCAAATGGCTTCTGATTTGCAGAGTTAATCTTCCCAATTCAAGTTCTGTTTCATTTATCAATGAAGAAATAGGCATCTTGTGCAGCATATAGGCAGGAAACCCACTCTTGGAATATAAGGACATCAGTTTTTTTTTCTTTTCTTTTCTTCCATATATTCCTTCAACCCCTCTCCTGGTCTCCAAAAGACTCACAGGTTCAGACAAATGTTCGGGGGAGGGTTACGACTTGCCTCACCCCAGAAGATGCTTTCTCATTCAGAGGTTGGGAAACATGACCAGAAAAGCTTTTGCCCCCATGGTGGCTGGAGATGTTGTTGGAAAGCCACTATTCATGTGCATCTAGCCAGACATCCCTTCAGAAGAACATTCCAGAGCCCATAGAAGCCCTGGGAGTTCTGGGGATGGCTGCTTATTGCCCACACGCCAGGTTATGGGCATGGAGGATTGCTTCTTAGTGATGATAAAATCCACCTGGAATTTTGACTAGCTAGTTTAGCCACCCTCTTTTCCTCTTCCTCTTCTCTACTCCCAAATATTCCTTGCTATCTCCCAAATACTGGCCCCCACCTTGTGTGATTGACAGCAACAGCTGCTAGCCGTAGAAACCACCCAATGGGAAGCTTCCAGTTATTGCCACCTTCTAGAGAAGTAGTCAGGCATGGGGAAAGAGAACATTGACCTTGGTTCTCAAATACAAGTGAGCACCAGGCCACTTTTCTTGTCTCCACCTTGTGGAAACTCATGGCATTCCTTTACCATTAAGAAGGTGAGGCGAAGCCAGGCATGGTGGCGCACGCCTTTAATCCCAGCACGCAGGAGGCACAGGTAGGAGGATCGCCATGAGTTCAAGGCCACCCTGAGATTACAGAGTTAGTTCCAGGTCAGCCTGGACCAGAGTGAGACCCTACCTCAAAAAACAAAACAAAAAAAAAAAAGGTGAGGTGGTGCTGGAGAGATTGCCTTAACCACTGAACAAAGGCCTGCCTGCAGAGCCTAACTACCTGGGTTCGATTCCCCAGTACCCACATAAAACCAGACGCTCAAAGAAGTGTATCCATATAGAATAGGTTTGCAGTGGCTGGAGGCACTGGCATGCCCATTCTCTCTGTCTTTCTCTCTTTTATCTCTTTCTGCTTGCAAATAAATAATAATTTTTTTTTTAAGATGAGGTGTCTGTCACCTTTTTCCCTACCACATGTGACCACATGGAAGGAAGCTGTGCTTCCTTCTTTCTCTTTCTCCTCCTATAGAAATTCTGTCTTGTCACCAAGCTGTTTTTTTTTTTTTTTTTCCCCACTGTCAGATTCTGGAAAGGGGCGGAGGTTTAGTTAAGAGCTGCTTTATTTTGGGATCTGGGCAAAAATTGGGGAAGTCAGAACGCCTCTCAGAGGTGCCAAATCAGATCTGTAGAAGTTGTAATTTAGCTGTGTTCTCATCAAAGCTGACAAAGCCCTGAGTGGTCAGCTCATGCCTGTGTGTGCCAGCCTCCCGCCGCATTCTCTGCACTGAGTGCCTGGCACACAGCATTTATTCTGCTCTTAGAAAAGGAAGCTTTACCCTAAAAGGCCGTGTGTGTGTGTGTGTACCACCTTGAATGTTGGTCCTAACCTTTCATCTTTTTAAATGTTTAAAAATTTATTTTGAGATTTAGTGAGAGAGAGAGAGAGAGAGAGAGAGAGAAAGAAAGAGAGAGAGAGGGAAGGAGGAAGAGAGTGAGAGAGGCAGGTAGAGAAAGAGAGAAAGAGAGAGCCCCCTTGTGCATCTGGCCTACATGGGTACTGGAGACTAGAACATGGTTCCTTAGGCTTCACAGGCAATCATCTTAACCACTAAGCCATCTCTGCAGTCCACCTTTTATCTTTTCTAAGGGAGAGTCTGTTGTTGTTGACTGCTTCGTTTTTCATGCTAGCTGGCCTTGGGCGATTCTCCTATTTCCACCTCCAACCTCTCTGTGGGCCTGCTGGGGTCACAGAGGCTCGCTGCAGCATCTGGATTTTTACATGGGTTCTGGGGATGAACTCAGGTGCTCAGACTTGTGGGAAAAGTGCTTTATTCACTAGCTGTAGCAGACAGCTTCAGGCTCACTGAGATGAACGTCCATACCAGGCACAGTTACGGAAGAAGGGATATTTATTTAAGCTTACAGATGCAAGGGAAGTTCCATAATGGCAGAAGAAGCTGGCCTGCCTTCACAGGACCTAGCAGAGAGAGGGAGAAGCACAAGCCTAAAGGTCAAAAGCCACAGCACACTTCAGGAACTCCAGCTAGGCACACTTTGCATATCTTTAGATTGAAATCTGAAACACACCACCACAACTTAAGATCCACCGAGTGACACTGCCTCCAGCCAGGTGACTGCAGATGCAATCTACAAACAAATAAGCAATTGAATATATTGGGGGTCATCTATTCAAACCACCACACTAGCCACCTCTCCAGTCCTATGAGGCATTTTTACTCCCTGTTCCCTTTCTTAGAAATGCTCCTCTTTTAGGTCCTCTCAAGACACTTTCTTTTTTTTTAAAATTTTTAATTAACTTACTTATTTATTTATTTATTTATTTGTGAGTGACAGACAGAGAGGCAGATAGAGAGAGAGAGAGAATAGGCGCAGCAGGGCCTCCAGCCACTGCAAACAAACTCCAGACGCATGCACCACCTTGGCATCTGGCCAACGTGCTTCCTGGGGAATCCAGCCTCGAACCGGGGTCCTTAGACTTCACAGGCAAGCGCTTAACCACTAAGCCACCTCTCTAGCCCTCAAGGCATGTTCTTATTCTCCTGGTTTCCGCTCAAAGCTCCCTTCTGTGGGTGGTGTTTTCTGACCAGCTACTTTGTACTCACTAGATTTCTTTATTACTTCCTCTTCTCTTTTCCTCTTTAATGCTTATGATCACCTTTAATTCTTATTATCTGTTTGTACACATGTTCTGCTTAAAAATGTTTTTATTTTATTTATTTGAGAGAGAGTGGCACAGAGAGAGGGGGTATGGGAGAGAGAGAGACAGAGAGAATGGGTGCACCAGGGCCTCCAGCCACTGCAGATGAACTCTGGACACATGCACCACCTTGTGCATCTGGCTTATGTGGGTACAGAGGAATTGAACCTGGGTCCTTAGGCTTCACTAAGCCATCTCTCCAACCCCAAGACATTTCTTATTCACCATTGTGTTTATACATTTTAGGACAGAGACTGGAAGAAAGTGCTTGCTGACTTGAGGATGGTGACTCGCCTCTGCAAGTTGGTGGATGAAAGAAGAGTTTGGATGAGTCCTGAGGTTGACCAGATGCCTCCTGTGGGAAGTATAGAGGCTGATTTCACACTTTATCCATGGGACTAACTCTAATGCCTTTGGAACAAGGGCGAGAAGAAGGACATTGTGCAGGCCATACTTTCTGCAGCTTATTTCTTTTCTATGAAGGTAACATTAGGACTAAAAGATTTCAAGGTGAAAGAATTTGAGATATCACTCCTTCTAGTTCCTTCTCTACTCCGTGAATCAGTCTTGTGCACTGGAACTTAGTGTGGTGCTTAAAGCCGTCCAGGTGACCTGCCCGTGAGCAAGGCAGACGCAGGTTCCAGTCTTGTTAGACTTATACACCAGCCATGCTGACAGCCGTGACAAGAGGCAATTACTATCGGGTTTAGAGGCGAGGAGCTGGACTTAGAGATTTGTTTTCACTAGATTCATGTCAGATCAAGAAGGTGAGAAACTTGTCTAGGCTTACCACTGGGAAGTCCCCCAGTAACCTGAGAATTAATTAGGTTGTGCCAGGTAAGTATCATGTGGGGTTCAGTTACAAATATTTGACTTAACACTTACTGACACATGTCTGCCTTCTCTATATATTAATTTTATCTTCCTGGTACCTGGGGGGATTTTTCAGGTTATCTCAGAGCAGTTGGTCCTGTGGCCAAGGGATGTGGATTCTGGCCATTACTGTGATACGTCTTAGCCCCAGACTGTGTAGCTGTGTGGTTAGAGACTCTTGGCCACAGGGCCTAGAAATCTGTTTAAAATCCTAGGGTGTGAGTCAACTTGTTTGTATTGCCAAAGTTTAAACCAATCACATTAGGCTTTCAGCAACATGAGTTAGGAATTCAGTCTTTACCATATCTAGTAGAGATTACCAAATATTAAATTAATTATTATTTTTATGCTTATTATTATTATTAATTATTATTAACACGGTGTTTCATATGGATACATCTTTCGTTGGTACCCACTTTCCTTCATCCTTTCCCTCATTCCGTTGGGGACGCTCCTCAGTGGGGTTGCAGGTATTCCCCATGGAGTTATAGTTTATGTGTTTTGAGAGTAGCAGTCAGTTATTGGGGGGGGGGGGGCAGGGAATGCCTGTGGGTGTGATGTGTCAACCTGTGGCTCTTACAATCTTTCTGCCCCCCTCTTCCACAAAATTCCCTAAGCTGTGGTGGGTGAGTTTTAAGTCTACTTTAGTGATGAGCTCTTAGGAGCCTCTGGATCTCTGCTTTGGTAGGTGTTGAGTGTTCTCAGGGTCTGTCTCCTTCACCCTGGCGCTGATTACCAGGAACAGAATTCCTCCCCAGTTCCTCTGTGGATTCAGCTGTGGCTTGGCTGAGGTGCCAGGGGTAGCTTATCTCCTCTGGTCTCGCTACCTTCTGAAAAAGAAGAACACATTCTCCAATGAACAGAGAAGTCAGCATAGTTTAAATGAGATAAGCATTAAATAAATTATTGTGAGGTTAAAATTGTGAGGGCTCAAAATCTTTTTTAAACATTAATTGCCTTAAATATAAAGGATGATGATAACAGGTGACTTTAGAAGCTGTTAAGAATATGAAAAAATAGTACAGGACATGCCATATAAATTCTAGTCCATGTAACTTCTATCACCTGATGCATGTGCTGCCTTGGGTATCTGGCTTATGTGGAATCAAACCTGGGTCCTTTGGCTTTGCAGGCAAGCTCCTTAACCACTAAGCTATCTCTTCAGCACCTAAAATCTTTCTGATTGCAGTTGCCTATGACCACTGTATTCTCTGTGGTAAAAGTAGCAACTACCTTTTTCAGAAGACTATACAGGTTTTTTATACAGCTTATTTGTGACTTTGTTTTGCAACTTTCCTTCCTTCTGTGTAACAAGGACAGCGTTCTTTGATAGGAAGTCTATTCACACATAGCCCCTCACTGTTCGTTCTGTTCTCAACCAGAGAAACTTGCCTGAAGAATTATTTTGAAATTAATTGTTAATTATATCACTATAACAATATGTATTATAATAATATAATGTAATAATAACATGTTATAACATATAAATTAATTTAAAATTAATGATTTTTATTAGGAATAAGTGGTGGTCACTAGAAAGTTTGAGTGCAGTGTGACCCTGAAAGTTTCACGTCCCAGAAGGCTGGTCTCAGCGTGCATTGCTGAAGTAAGGGGACTGTAGTTCGTTCATTGAGGTGAGTGCACCTGCCTCACAGGGAACTAAGGTGGGTCTTGTGAGGCCCTGGTTCGTTCTCCCAAGGGCAAAGGTTTATTGAAAACAGAAACCTTGGCTCCCGAGTCACCCTGCCTCCTGCTGTTGTCCTGTGCTCTCTTTGGCATTCGTTCCTATGATCGTGATGCCATGAGCCCTCAGCCCCCAGCAGAGGCCAGGCCTATGGGGCCATCTGGTCTTGGACTTTTGACTTCTAAAATTGAGAGCTGGGCTGGAGAAATGGCTTAGCAGGTAAGGCACTTGCCCGCAAAGCCAAAGGGCCCGGGTTCGATTCCCCAGCACCCATGTAAAGCCAAATGCAAAAGGTGCCATATGTGTCTGGGGTTCATTTGCAGTGGATGGAGGCCCTGACATGCCCATTTTCTCTCTCTGTCTCTCCTTCTGCCTCTTCCTGTCTCTCAAATAAATAAATAAAATAGAAACTGAAAAAAATTGAGAGCTAGAGGCCTCTTTATATATAATTTCTCAGCTTACTTATTTTGTTATGGCAACAAGGAAACATTAAAAAAAAAACAAACAGAAAACACCAGACCAATATTAGAATAAATCAGGAAATCCAGTTTTATTCGGCCTTTTTTTTTTTTTTTTGCTTTTGCTTTTGCTTTTGCTTTTTCAAGGTAGAGTCTCACTCTATCCCAGGCTGAATTCACTATGCAGTCTTAGGGTGGCCTTGAACTCCTACCTCTGCCTCCTGAGTGCTGGGATTAAAGGCGTGTGCCACCATGCCTGGCCCATTTTCTTTTTTGATTGTTCTATTACTCTCACAGCAATTGCTACAAACCCATTTGTAAACACATCTACTTACTATCCCCAAAGTCTGCAGATCAAAGTCTGAGCATGGAATAATGCAATCAGATTTTTCTGCTCAGAGATTAATAGGGACGTTTTCTTGGGTGAGCCCTGCAGGGGAGGGATTTTACTTTCAAGGTCATTCAAATTATTAGCAGAATTCTTTTTTCTATGTTATAGGCCTGAAGTTGCCATTTCTACCACATATGATCCTCTTCATTTTAAGCCAACAGTGGCATATCAAATTTATAATTTGCCTGGGAATGTCTGACTTCTTTTCTGTCTGCTATGAACTGTGAAAATTTTCTAGGCTAAAGGCTGAGTGAATTGAATTAGTTTTATACAGATAATCCAAAAGAATCACCCTGGTATAAAGTCTTGTTAATAACCTTAAATATACACACCCAGAGTTCCCTTTTTCCTTGTTATATAATGTATTCACAAGAGCAACACACAAAGAAAGAGACGGGCCCAAATTTCTGCCTATGACAATGCGTATTGAAGAAAGCAAATAAAACCTAAGAATACTGAAACTAAATATGTTCCCTGGTTTGTAAAGTTGGCAAAAGGAGTAACTGTGACTTTGGTATTCTTTTCCCAAGGCCAAGAAGTCTAGGATCTGCAGACAGCAATCTGGGGACTTAGGAGTGCTGGTGAGACCACTGTAGTCTGAATCCAAAGGCTTTAAGAGGACGAAGGCCAAAGGCATGAGTGCCAGTCTGAGTTGAAATATATCTAATATTCATCTCATCCAGGAACCCCACATAGACAAGGAGAAATAATGTTTAATTATACACCTGGCCACTGCAGAGCTCAGTCAAATTTACACCAAATTAATCATTTTCATTAGCAGACCGAGAATCACACTGACTGACGGAAACCAGCTTGCTGTCCTCATGTTGAGAAAAGTTGCATTGAAATATAAAGAGATTCAGTTGCATTTCCGGAGGAAGATCTGAGTTTGCAGTGTGAGCTTGAGCCTCCGCCAGCCTTCCAAGGGCCCCGAGGGTGCTCCGTGCCTCCTGGAGCCTCTGTGGATTCCCACGGACTGGAAGTCTCTCCTGTTCCTTTTTAAGACACTGCTTCTCTGCAGAGGCATCATGCCTGCCTGCAGCTATCACTGCAAGCCACGTAGCCCCCGGCATAGAGGCGTGCACACATTGGGAGCTCAGTGCTTCTTCTGGGGGCATATTATAGATGCCAAGGAAGAAATTCGAGGGCGTGTGGAAGGTGCAGCAGAGAGTACGGCTGTCTACTGGAAAGAAGACTGGGTGCCAGGGCTTTAGTCCAGGTACTGCTGCAAACTTACCTATGTGGCTTCTCAAGCTGCTCAGCCTTTTCCAGTTTCTGCTTCCTCAGCCGTAGGATTGATTCATCTCCACCCTGCCTACTTCAGAGGCACTGGATGTTTTGACAGAGATAGCATTTGGTTTGAAAGCATAAGAGATTACAAAATGCGATAAAATGTGTGTGGATCTTTTTTCACGGTTTCGTACATGTATGTGCCATGTCCATAGATTATACATTAATTGAGAACTGGAAGTTTTGAGCTGTGCATGTTCCTCTCAGTTCCAAGAACAGAGAACACCTTGAGAAGGAGCTTGACACTTACCTGCCAACCTGAGTGTATGCAGTGCTGTGAGGATTTGAATTTGAAGGGAACTAACGATCTTGAAACTTCAGTGACAGCGGATTGTCATTCCATAGTGAGAAAACTGAAGGACTTAGCCAAAGGAAGGAAGGGCAGAAATCATTCCTGAGCTGCAGTGTGTAAGGGCCAGGTGGAGGATGTGCGCGGTGGCTCGGTCCTGTCTGGGCAAGAGCATTTCTTGAGCACCAAGAGTGTTGCAGGCAGTGCGCTTTCCCAGGCGTAACACAAACAGCTCTCCAAACACCACACCCTTGTGTGGTAAGCGCTGTTAACCCTGTTTGCAGGTGAGTGAACTTGAAAGGTGAGAGTTTGGAAACAAAGTACCCAGCAAAAGTCTTGTGGAATTGGGATGCAAACTCAGCTAAAAGCCATCCTGTTGTCATCAGACTGCATTGGAACACGGAGCGGGTTTGTAATTTAAAACATTGCACATGCCCCGTTTTGTTTTTCTTTTTATATAAAAAAAGAAGAAAAATAAAAATGAGAATAAGAAGGCAGTCTGATAGGTAAATTCCTTCAAATGGCACTTTTAGAAATTGTTAGGTTATGGGTGCCAATTAATTGTCAGGTTCTGGTTTTGGATTTTTCATGAAGATTTACTTTCATTTATAAATATTTTAACCCAATACTTTTCTCTGTCTTTAGTGAATATTGCCATATATTTGCAACAATCCCAGGGATAGTTTGCACTGGGCAAGAACTTGGTTGTTTTTATTGTCTTAAATGATTAAATTAAACTTTATTTCTGAAGGACTAGGGCTCTGGAAATATGACATTTTGCTGGTTTTAGGCATAAAAAATAGACATAGAAAGAAAGAGTTCAGATTAATATTGTGGTGACCTCTTGGTCTCTGTGGACTTAGGCATGGGGATTTGGATGGCATACCCCAGTCCTGGGACCAGAAAAGAGATGTAGGTACTTGGGGAAAGCAGCACTTGAAGAAGGAGAATATGAATTTAGAAACAAAGAGGGACAGTTGTTATCATAAATATTTTTCAAACACATTGGGAGTTATATAGTACTTAAAGAAAGACTAAGTTCATATAACATACTACGTGAATATGTCATTCCATTTAGAAGTATTTTGTGAACCTCTTTTTAAGGCCCAGAAAAGTTTTCATTCTTTTAGTAAACTTGCATTACTTGTTTGCTTTACTCTTCTGAGCACTCAAGATTAACTGATACTTAACTGGATCAATTAATTAGTCAATCACTTAAGGGGGATATATATATATATATATATTACAGTGTTGAAAGTATCTTGAAATGGATGAATTACAAATCTCAACCCTGTCCTTGGAGCCACCAGTCCCTCAAAGGCCCTAATTAACTGGGATACAATATAGGTACATAAAACCATGAACTGTATATGTTTTAGAGGAGAGATTATCAACTGTGGAGATCTAATAATATTACCTGAAGGAGAAACTATGAATCTGCATTTACATGTACTAGATTAGTGATTACACTCTGGGTAAGGAAGACGTGATCTAAGCATCAGGTAGGGAGCAGGTGTTAAGCTCTAGGATTTGATTGGCTGGAATAATATTGGTTGAGGATAGTAGTCAGACATAAGACTGAAAAGCAAGCTGGGTCCCAATTGCAGAATGTTTTTCCTGGCAGATGTAACAATAGGAGCTTGTTTGGAGAAGGAGATTACTATACATACATATTATGGAATAATGACTCATTGTAGGAATTACACCTTATGTAGTCATTGGAGGAATTATAGCATTTTTGGTTTTCTATTATGTACCAAACCTGCCCACAAGTTAGAGGCTTAAGAAAACAACTGTTTTCCTGGCTTGTGATTCTGCTGTGGTTGGGGCTCAGCTGGGTAGTTCTTCTGTTCTTATCTGGAACCCGTCACGTGGCTGTACTCAGACTAGGGCATGTCCAAATTGGTTCCGTTCACATGTGTGATGCTTAGCAGGAGTGGCTGGGAAGTTGGAAGGTTTCTGTCTGTTTATAGCTTTTTAAACATGACACTTTCTAGGTGAATTTTATATTCCATAGTGGCCAAATCTTAAGGAACAAGCGTGTAAGTATGATAAGCCTAAATGTTCTGGTGCATATTGAGTTCTTGCTTGCACAATACTTGTTAGGGTCTCATTTGTCAAGCTGCCCTCACCCCCATTCTTCATGGACGGCTGACTCCATATTCTTTGGATTTCAGTGAGGAGGAGGACCAACAACTCTTAGAATCTTCTTGGCCTTCAGCATCAGAAGGGACTTGTCAGCCTCCCTTGAGTGCCTAAGGCCATTATTGGGTTATTCAGGCCCTATTGGTTATCAGCCGTTATAGTACTGTAGGCTTTCTATATCCATTCTGTTGACTCTCTTCTTTGAGAGAACCAGATCACTTTTGGTCGTAGTAAAGTTTTTACATATATCGCTTTTGAGGAGATGATGGGCTACAGGAGAGATGTCAGAGGCAAGAATTTAGCCTTAGATGCCATCTGGATAGAAGTGGTGTTTGAGGAGAAAAGTGATGAAAACAGACTTTTAACAATTACCTGTACATGGGGAGAGTGTGCTGCACTAAATAAAACCCAAAGAAGAAGAATTCCAGTACAAGAGGAGATAGACCTCATGAGACATAACCATCTAAGCCAAGGAGAGATTTGAGAAACATATTCTATAGTCATCACAGAATTTATCATTACCTTAGTGGCTTAAAGGAAGGATATACTATCTGCAGTTCTGTAAGTTATAATTCCGGCATGGGTCTCCACTGAGTGAAATCAAGATCCACTCTTTTTGGAATGCCTTACAGGGAGAATCTGTTTCCTTGCCCCTCAGAGTTACTGGAAGAAATTACTTCCTTGTGGTCTTGAGACAGATATACTTTCCTTGCTGGGTGTTGCCAGCAGGCTCTTCTTGGATTCTAAAGGCTGCAGGCCTGCCTTGGCTCACAACTTCTTCTCGGCAAACTCTGTGAGTTCAATTTGTTTCACTCTTTAAATCTCCCTCCTTCTGTAAATTTGTCTGGCTTTTGGCTTTTATAGAACCCATAATTCCACAGACTCTCCCTTATGCACTCTCATTCCCCTTAGTCACATCTGCTCAGTCCCCTTTGTTAGGTGATATAATCACTTCCACAGACCCTAGTGAGTCATGCTTGGGTGTAATTGAGTGGGATGGTCATTATTCTTCTCAGATCATTATCTTCATGTAAAGACTGAAAAAGAACGAGACATGAGAAGATAGCTTAGAGTTTGCTGGCTGGGAGGATATCCGTAGGTGCTCTTTATGAACAATGTTTTACTCACGTGATGAGGCTGGGGGATGACTGTGTGGGATTAAGGGAGCAGGAAGACGAACAAGAGGTGCTGGTAGTCAGGCTGCAGGCCGAGATGCTGGGTTGCTATGTAAGAGAACAGACATGAAATTTCCTGCATTCTCAGTGACGTGCAAGAGGTCTGAGCCCTTGTTCACAGTGTGACTGTCTCCCTGCGGTAGTTTGGTGTTTCTGTCCATCCATTTTCTCTTTCTAGAAGGAAAGGCTGAGATTGGTGCAGCTCTGTTTTGAGGTTGAAAGGGGGTGGTTGCCATGTCTGGTGAGTTTTCCCAGTGTGTGGCACTGTGATGGTGGACACACACACACACACACACACACACACACACACACACACACACAGAGAGAGGAAAAGAAATCTTTGAGCCAGACAGGAAGCCAGGCAGGGATTCAGGGGTCATGCCTCACTGTTGTAACAACTTGCTCTCTTAAGAATAAATGAACAGAACTACTAGGGGAAGGGGTGTGCGTGAGGCAACTAGAAGACACGCATCAGCGATTTGGAACAGGAACCATGCTGCCTATTGGCCAAGCTCCTGGGACAGAGATTGCCCCCTTGGTGTGGGTGGTGCTGGTCCAGGATGCTCTAATCAGAGCTACCATGTAGCATTCTGGAGGCCCGTATGTAGCCTGCCAAGTCTACACTTGTGAGCGTGTTAAATAATGACAGCCCCCTTAGTGTGGCTTAATTTGGTGACTTTACCTCCTTCAACTGAAAGAATTATTGGCATTATTATTCAATTAAACTATTTCATGTATTCAGAAACTAATTTCTGAAATTAAGTTGGCTTGTGTGTTTTATAGGCCAGTATTGGCAAATATCAAAGTCATGAACATGGTAAGGGGAAAAAAAACTTGCTGCCCACCTCCAAACATCCCTGATGCAGGTGTATAAACCGTCTCATTAAAATCACGATGCCTAAGTGGTGCTTTCATGCAGTCGTAGGTCTATGTGACTACCAAGGGGTGGGTACCTGCTTTACCCCTGTTTGGACGCAGGCACACATGGACTGAGGCCATCTCATGAATGAAGGGCAGGGAAGAAGATCTCATTTTTAGAAGTACTACCACTGAAATATTTATGACGAGTTTCAAATCACTGGGAATATTAGTTCTTTTTTTTTAAATATTTTTATTTATTTATTTGCAAGCAAAGAGAAAGAGAGAGAGAGAGAGAGAGAGAGAGAGAGAGAGAGAGAGAGAGAGAGAGAAGAGAGCGAAAGACAGAATGAATGAATATTAGTTCTTAATGAGAACATCGATAGGCCTACAGCTAGGCTGAGGTGCAAGCCACACTGGTCTCCTCATGCCTCAGCTTAAATGGTCCCAGGGATACAAGCCCACACTCAACTTCCTTTGTTAAGCATTGCCAAGGAGAAGGGATAAATCTCGGGCCGAGTTCTGCGGGAGCAAAATAATTCACCTCAGTGATATTTCTGCTCTCCTAAATTTCACTTTTCTTCCCTGAGAGTCTGCTATATCAACTCAAAGTGATTGTCTTTGACTACAAAGTCAAAAATTGAATAGATTTAATTTCATTTCGTGGCCAGTTTCTCAAGTGGAACTTTGGTGCCTCACACTATACCTTTAGTTGCCGAAAACAGTTTCAAACAGCGTTCCAATCATATGTACATTCACAGACCACTGAAGACCAGGCCACCATCTGGTCACAGAAATCCTGTTAGCTATGTGCATTTTGCCTTCAGTTGCTACGGCTCTTTCTCAAACCATATCCATTTTTCTGTCTGTTCATGTTGGCTAAGATTTCATCTAAAGAAGATCATGCACCTAGAATTTCTTAAAACCAAGGAGATCATGCTTAGCTTCTCTTTTGACATTTTCTGGAGCAATACTGCCCAGTAGATCTTTCTACGGTGGGAGAAGTGTTCTAAATGTGTGCTGCCTACCAGAGTCATTATGAAGTGCACGAGTGGCTACTGGGTATTTGAAATGGAATCAGTACACAAGAGGAACTGAAATTTTAATTTTCTCAAATGCTGATTAATTTCATTTGATTTTTTTTGATGATTTCATGCACGTGCACAAGACATCTTGATCCCATTCTCCCCAATAACTTTCTCTCTTCCTGTTTTCTTTCCCAATAAAACCCTTCTCCTTCCCACCCTACCTTGTTTTGTTCTATTTTATTTTACTTTATTTTGATCTACTGATTTAAATTAGGGTGGCCTGCATAATCTTGAGTGAGAAATTACCTGCTGCAGAGCGGGAAACCTGTCACTGGCTACGTGCTGAAGGACATTATCTTTCCCTCTCCCAGCAAAAATAACTTTCCACTATTTACTTTTCAAACAGCCACAGCTGGCTCTCCGTGCTTAAATCTGGCTGGTGCTACCAAGACTATTTAGTATTGCTGAATATACATGGTTTTGGCTCAGAAGATCATTTAAATGTATTTTTTTTTTTTTCTATGTGGAGAAGGAAGGGAGTTTGAAGGAAAGGATAGGAGAGCCTTGTCTTCTCCTTTGGCTGTGTTTACCAATAGATCTGACTTAGTAATTAATCCACTTTATAAATATGGGTGTGGTGCATAGCTATATCCAAAAGTTAACATCTGTATTTCCCACACACATCTTTTGTAAAAGCATGCATCTTTTTGGCATATGTTTCTGTCTGTATACATGCATGTTCACATGTTCATGTATGTGAAGGTACACACGTGTACGTTTATGCATGTCTGCATGTTCATGTGTGCGCAGGGAAGCGTGTATGTGTGTATGAAAACCACACATGTTCATGTGTGCACAGGTATGTGTGTATGTGTGTGTATGTATGTGTGTGTATGTGTGTGTGTGTGTGTGTGTGTAGGTGAATGTAGAAGCCAGAGGAAAATATGGACTTACATTCCTCAGATGCTGTACATATTTTTTAAAAGATAAAAAAATTATGTCCCGAGGCACTGCCTCTCCCTAATAACTGAGTACTGCTTCCACAATGCACAACCCACATCCCCACGGTGATAATCTGTGGTCCCAGTGACCAGGGCTTCTTTGGCTAAGGGGCAAGGATGAGGGAAAGGGTGGTACCAACATGTGTCATTTCCATACTAATAAGTCCGAAGCTAGCAAAAAAATAAAGTTTTAAAAATTAATAAAAAATTTTTTAAAGTCATTGGCTTAGCATCTGCCAAGTAGATTAGACTGGCTGGCAGATCCCTGGGATCTTCCTGTCTCCGTCTCTCTAGCTGTATAATTGAAAGTGTACACCACCACACCTGGCTTTTCACATGGGTTCTTGGGTTTGTACTTCAGTCCCTATGGTTGCAAGGCTGAGCAATCTCCCCAGCTGTCCAAGGTTCAGGAACCACCGTGGAAGAGGCAGTGGAAAGAACGTAAGAGCCACAGGGTGGGAATTTGTCCTTTGATGCAGTGACCTCCAGCAGGGACTGACTGATGCATTCATGACTCCACAGTGATTACTGATTGCTGCACTGAGGAGAGCTGTCAGTGGAATGTGGATGATGACCTGATGGGAATAGGACCACTTTGCAATATGTTCCTATGTTAAAGTTCTCAACAAAATTGTTTTAAGGTGGTTATCCTAGGTCATAGATCGTGCTTAGATAACCCAAGTTTATCAAATACGTGTGGAGAGTTTGTGAGAGCAATATGGCATATTGAGTCATTTAGAACAAGTACTCCAGAATGAGGACTTCTGAATATGAATCCCAGATTACTAGGAATGTGGCCACAGTTACTTATTATTTCTGTGCCTCAATTTAGCCATTGGCAAAGTGGAGATATTTGCAATAGCTCCTAATTAGACCATGTGGCAGTTAAAAGGCTGATAGCGACTGTTTAAACTTCTACTTGCTGCTACTATGAACAATTATTATTACATTTTGCATTATACATTGAAAAGAGGTAGAGATTTTTGGATACAGTGATTAAGGAGCATTAGAGAAATGACAAACTAAGTGGAGACCATCAGGGGATTTAACTAGATAATTCACATTACTGGAATACACAAGGAGGAAGACGACTGGTTAGCTTTTCCGTGGCTCCAGCTCGAGTCTTCCAAGTGTCTTTTCAGTCATTCTTTGCAGAGGAAGATCTTTCTATTGTGCATTCCACCTGTGGGTGCTTGGTTCAATTTATTCTCCCACCTTCATTCCCTGCTGGAAAATGAGCTGAAATGTAAGCACAGAGATGTCCTGTGGTGTTGAGGGAGAATAAAAACCAGGGAAAAGACGCCTCCACTTTCTGACTCCCTTTATGCTTAGCTGAAGTTATGTAAATACACCATATCTTTATGCCATCCCTGCAGGCACCGGAAAAGTACGAAACTCTGACTCACTTCACAGGACCAAATATGAGGCTGCAATCATCATGCTACATTGACCCTCATGGTAGGTCTCCATTTGTAAATGTAAATTCCTGGGTTTTTAATTTTTAATATGCTTGTTAATTATGAACTGTATGAATTTATTGCGTGCTGGTCATATATTTTCCTTTTTTCCTATGTATGCTTTTTCTTCCTTGCTCTTCCAGTTGGAGTTTTGGTCTTGATTTCTTGGATACCTTCCTGGCACGAGGTTTTCTTAGGAATATAATGCTCATTTGCCTATCTGGGCTCTTAAATATTTTCTATCTAAGTTACTGATAATTTTTTTCCCCAATTTCCAAATTGAAAACGCTTGTGTCCTTCCTGTCTCAGGCCTGACAAGGGGTCCCAAACAGTCTGCTTTGTCACAGGTACTTCCATTAGACTTTCTCCACCCGATGAGAAGGGCACACCCTGGCTCCCTTCCGCTAGCTCATCTGCTCGGGATATCTGACCTGAGGCCCTCAGTGAAAACCATACTCGTTGTTTTTGTTCAACTTGCGCTTGCTGTGTTGTAGGCATGGGAGTTACTATAGAGTAAGACAGAGTCCTTGCACATGAAGTTCAGGAGGTGCAAGTTGCTAACATTCTCTTTGTGTGTTAGTTACTTAATCTTAAATAATTTTCTGTTTCTGCATACTTTCCAATTTTCAGAGAACTTTGTAATGGATATAATCAATCTAGAATATAATATTAATAACAACGGTACTTCTTCATTCATAAGGATATTTTCCAAGATTTCCCCAGTGGATGCCTGAAACTGTTTTCTCCTTATGTATACATACCTGTAATAAAGTTTACTTTATGAATTAGGTGCAGTAGGAGATTAGTAGAACAATAATATTAGTATGCTATAATAAAATTTATAAAAATGTGATTTTTTTTCTCTCTAAATATTTTATTATGCTCATTTTTCTTATAAGATGATATGATGCTCACGTTACACAATTAAGTGAAGTGAACAGTATGATATGCACCTGGTAAATTATGATGTAGAATGAGGCTACTTCATTGGAGTTATTTGAACCCAAGTACTGAGACACTGCCGCAGTCATGTCTGATAACTGAATATGTGGGAAGTGTGTACACAGCACAGAGACTCTGCACAAAGGGTAACTTCTCCTGCCAGGAGTGATTGAGCAGTAGCAGTATAGTATTTAATCATGCTACTTAGAGTGGTGTACAATGCAAAATGCTCACTGTTTTGGAGGGCAGATAACTGAGTAATTGAAACTACAGAAACTGAATAAGGGGGTACTACATAGTTTAAAAACTTACTTTTGTTACACGCATATCTCCTATAGCAATGTACTTTACAACTCTTGTTACCACTTAAGATAGCTGTTAATCTGCCTGATTATTTAAATGTCACTTGCTATGTACATGTAGAAGAAATTTGGTTTCTTATGGTGAAAGAATAGTGTGTCTTCTTAAAAAAAAAAACAACAACAAAAAGTCTATCATGTTTGTTATAGCTAGTAGACAACATCAGTTTAATAAATCCCGCATACAAAACACAACACAAAGGAAAAAATATTCATATTGTATTGTGTATGTAAGATAGTCATGCATACTTTGATCACAGTGGCTTGTAGAGTGTTCTGCAAGGAATCCTTGTTTTATTCAAAATGAACAAGCAGACCAGATGGAAATCGCAGTGAAGGGTGATTGGGACCACACCTAGAGAAATCTGTTTGAAGTTCAGCAACCACATCATCTCAGTTGCTGGTTCATTTTCAGAGCATGGAG
Source organism: Jaculus jaculus (assembly GCF_020740685.1). Lineage (NCBI taxonomy): Eukaryota > Metazoa > Chordata > Mammalia > Rodentia > Dipodidae > Jaculus > Jaculus jaculus. The sequence goes on from NC_059105.1 coordinate 163,386,115, forward strand.
ATGGGTGAGTGGAATCAGCAGGCCCTTAATAATTACCCACGTCTTCACCATTGAACAAGCATGCCCGATTTGGATAGACTACAAGTATGCTATAATTTAAGTGTGGTAAAATATCCACAAATTTGCCATTTTAGCCATTCTTAACTGTATGGTCAGTGGAATTAAAAGTACATTCACACTGTTGTGTTAGCAGCATCCCTTTCCATCCATAGAACTCTCCTCATTCTGCCAATCTGAGACCGTGGAGTCTTTAAATCAGAGCTTGTTGAAGTTTTCCACTCTCCGTCACTTTCACCTGAGAAATATTTATGTAGCCCTGGGTATATAGATATATAAATTAGATATATAAATCAGACATTTACTGATTATACAACATAAGGAAGTTTATTTTAAAACAATTCTTTGTTATACATGTAATTTTACCACTTGTTACAAAGAAAGCAAGCAGGCATATTTTTAAAAGTTTTTTTTTTTTTAATTTATTAGAGAGAGAGAGAGAGAGAGAGAGAGAGAGAGAGTAAGCCAGGGCCTCTAGTTACTGCAAACACACTCTAGACACATGTGCCACCTTGTACATCTGGCTTACGTAAGTCCTGGGGAATCGAACCTGGGTCCTTAGATTTTGTAGGCAAGTACCTTAATTGCTAAGCCATCTCTCCAGCCCCAAAACATGCATTTTTTTTTAAATTTTTATTTATTTATTTGAGAGTGACAGACACAGAGAGAAAGACAGATAGAAGGAGAGAGAGAGAATGGGCGCGCCAGGGCTTCCAGCCTCTGCAAACGAACTCCAGACACGTGCACCCCCTTGTGCATCTGGCTAGCGTGGGACCTGGGGAACCGAGCCTCGAACCGGGGTCCTTAGGCTTCACAGGCAAGCGCTTAACCGCTAAGCCATCTCTCCAGCCCAAAACATGCATTTTAATGGGATTATTGTGCTTGTTAATTTTTATATTAAGAACTAAATTATGGCTCAATATTTGATATGGCAAAACATCTTCAGTGTGTTATCAGGGTTGATCAATATTTTGATTTTATAATCATCAATACTGGTGGGTATTGCTCTGAATCTGCAGACCACTTGGTGAGTATTAACATCTTAGCAATATTAATTCTTCAAACCATGAACTTGAGATATTTCCCAGTTTATTTCAGTCTTTAATTTTTTTCAATAACATTTCAGAGCTTTGTGTATTTATCTTTTGTCTTCTCAGTGAAGTTTACTCTGGAGTGTTTTATTCTTTGTGATGCTATTTTCTTTTTCTTTCTTTCTTGTGTTTTTTTTTTTTTTTGTTTTTTTTTTGGTTTTTTGAGGTAGGGCTCGCTCTGGGCCAGGCCGACCTTGAATTCACTATGTAGTCTCAGGGTGGCCTCGAACTCACGGCAATCCTCCTACTTCTGCCTCCCGAGTGCTGGGATTAAAGGCATGTGCCACTACACCCGGCTTGCGATGCTATTTTCAATGTTCTTTTCAGTCTAATCACTGCACACAGAAGCACACAACTGAACTGTGCAGGTTGACCTTGTATCTTGCAACTTTCTAGACTTTGAATATTTTTATTATGCTCTTAGTTTATTATTATTAGTTCAGTGAAATCTTCAACAAATTCTCCAAAAAAAGTCACATCATCTATGAGTAATGATCATTTCACTTCTTTCTTTCTAATTTGGATGTGGTTTTTTTTTTTTTTTTTTTTTTTTTAACCTAATAGCTCTAGCTAGGACTTTGGGCATCTTGTTGAATGAAAATGGTTAAAGTGACGGTTCTGGTCAATAGTTCAGATTTTAGAGAGAAAGCGTTCAGTCTTTCCCCATTGAGTATGGTGCATGCTGTGGGATTTTTCATGTATAAATTTTACTGTGCTGATGGATGTTCCTTCTGTTTCTGATTTGTTGAGTATTTATTCCATGAAAGGTATAATTTTGTGAAGTTTTTCTGCACCAATTTGAATGCTCACACAGTTTTATGCCTTTTTATATTCTTCATTCTTTGTAGTGTTTACCTTTATGTATTTCATTGGCTTGACTAGTTGTCATGTGATAAACCGTCTTCACCTTGTAAGAGTAAATCCTGTCTGACCATGATGTATAGTTCTTTTAACGTGCTGTTGATTTCTATAGCTGGCCGTTATTGTGCAGGCAGAATCTAGAGCCCATGGTCCTGAAGTAATTAGTTACTTTTAATTGGCTTGAGTTTGGAATGAAACATCTGGCTTTTTATTTGCAGAGATCAGTAGTTCTTATCCTGCTGGTGCTCAGTAACTACCTGAGGACATTTAAATATACTGAACCTCAACGTTACTCCCAGAGATTCTGATCACTGGAGCTGATGTGTTTTGTGGTAAGTATTTCTGAATTAATGAGATTTAAAAATTTTTTTTAGTATGGGTGCCAGGGTCAAGCATTCTGACTTAGACATGATGAATGTAGGTGCTGTAGTGTATGGTAGGCGGCTTTTAAATACATTCACGTTGGATGTGGTACTTGCAAGTCACCAGGAGGTCCGTAGTAGGGACACTCACCACCTTTGGTTATGAAGTGTAGCACTGAGAATCAGTCATGTCAAGGGGAAGTAGGGACATGGCAATGAACATCAGATGCTTGGAAGCATTGAATTTGAAAGAGCCTAAGGCAAGTTGTTATCAGATTAGCAATAGGGCACCATGATGAGGGAATGAGCGGATCCACTTTAACTGAAGTGCAGTCTTCGTGACCATATTGCAACAAGGAGTGGGAAAGTAGCTAGTACCAGCCACTCAGAAGGGGGCGTGCATGGAGAGCTGCTGGATGATGGCTGTGCTCATTGCCGGAAGTAGTCAAGAGAGAAGCAGGCCAGCCTACATCCCATACTCTCCAAAAGTCGCTGCGGTCTCTAATCCCCTACACACTTTTTTCCCCCCTCAGACAAATCTTCCTGAAACTATGACCCTATCAACGGAAAGTCTCCCACTGCTGATTTATTTCAGCAGGGATTTTAAGGAAGATGAAAACTTCACACTATAGGCCTTTACGATGTGCCGTATGAAATGAAGTTTTATTTTATTGGCTGCTGTGTTGCCTTGTTTAATTGATTTATGTACACTGTGGAAAGTTTTATGTAACATAGTGTACAGGTGTAACATTTATAATTGATTAATAACCGCGCTTGTGGCCATTCATGTAAAGAACTTGGGCACCAGGCCTTGGTGAAGAACAGAAAGCAATTTTATAAGATTGCTTTTATGGGAAAGTAAGATTTAACTTATTTCTCTTAGGCTTACAAGATGTGATTCAGTAAACAACCTGTTAATCAGCCTAGTGCATCTGCTGTAAAATGTGTCTCTTACTTTCTATGTTTTTTTTTTTTTCTTAAATTCCTACCAATAATATTTTCTGGTCCCATTTAGATACATAGGAAGGTAAGTTTACTCTTTTAAGACTCTTACATTTGCTCCACTAATGCCATGACAAGTGTTAATTGAGCGACTATAAGAAATCGTGTCTTTGGAGAAGGAAGACCACATGGAGAGATGAAGGGACACCCAGTCCAATGAGGCAGAAAAGACATGACACCGTAACACAAGAAAAGATGTGGTTAAGCACATGCAATTAAAGTCACCTGTTTAAGTGACCTTCGAGTACCGACTTCAATGGCCATTCTTTTTATTTATTTATTTATTTATTTATTTATTTATTTATTTATTTATTTAAGAGCGACAGACACAGAGAGAAAGACAGATAGAGGGAGAGGGAGAGAATGGGCGCACCAGGGCTTCCAGCCTCTGCAAACGAACTCCAGACACGTGCGCCCCCTTGTGCATCTGGCTAACGTGGGACCTGGGGAACCGAGCCTTGAACCGGGGTCCTTAGGCTTCACAGGCAAGCGCTTAACCGCTAAGCCATCTCTCCAGCCCTTCAATGGCCATTCTTAGACCAAATACTATGCAATGCAGACTTGAAATAGTGCAGTGTGTGGAAACCATTCCAGGCGGAGAAAATGGCCTGAGAAGAGAAGGCAATAGAAAAGGGGAAGAAGACTGAGGAGGAGGGAGGAGATCCATGTGCTAGAATTCAGAGCAGCTGTCTGTCTGTAAAGAGAACGAGTTTTCAAAATGAGATTTTGAATGCATTGAACGTATAGGAAGGTTAAACAGGGAAGCATGTGACACAGTTGTTCGTTTTTTCTTTTTAGGAAGGAAAAGGCTGGTGGGAGAGAGATAGTCCTCAGAAAGTCTGGAAGAATTGGGAGAAGGGTGGCGGGAGATATCTTCTGAAGCTAAGAACTCTACTTAGTCATCTGGGAGGCTTGTGTCGTCCATGGCAGGAAGACCTGGTTTCATCTTGGCAAAGTGCATCTTCCAATCAGGGCTTCGGGGAGTCACATGTAGAACCTGTTAGAAATAAAGCAGGAAAAGAAATGAGAGAGAGAGAGAGAGAGAGAAAGAGAGAGAGAGAGAGAGAGGGCTCGGCTCAACAGCAGAGATGGGTTTCATTCCGGGGAAAGCGTGAGCAGGGCGCTGGCCAGGCACGTTCTGACTGCTCCTTTATAGACGGGGGGATATTGGAATTCTTGTTTTCCCCATTTGTTTATTTACTCAGTCATGCACATAAAAATGTTTATGATATGTATGTGCTACAAAGTAGTATAAGCCCTAAGGCTATAATCACAAACAAATTAAATATAGTTTCTGCTTCCAGAAAGCCAAACTTCTAGTTGGTAAGAAAGTTATTAACTTATAAGATAATTTTTAATTTTAAAGTATTACCAGTGCCAGAGAGCTAAACTTCTAATTAGTACGAAAGTTATTAGTGAAATAGAAAAAAAGTTATTTATCTATTATTAAGTAGAAACTTTGCATGGACACATCATGTGTTGTTACCCTAATCTCCCCCCTCCTTGGAATTCTTTGGTTGCAGAGCAGTCCACCTTGCATCAGGGCTTGGGCCACTATAGGAACCAGACAGGTGGTTGGGTCATTTCAGGAAGGTGATAATTGGAAGGGATGGCTTTAGTCACTCCTGGGAGAGTTACAATGAAATGACAGTCAGAATCCAAACAAAATGGAGTCATTCTGGTCCTAACATTCTTAACCCTGTGATTGTGTAGAAAGCTGGAGTAGAAATGTTACAGGAGGGAGTTCTTACCACATAGTTCTGAGCGTGGGGGTCAAGGTAGACATAGGGCTTGCTGGGACTGTAGCAGGATCATAGATTCAATCTTGTCCCAAGTAGTGGCTGTGGAAGGACAAACGCTGGAAGGCAGCTTTAGAATCCCAAGCAGCAATAGGTATTTCTTGAAGCCAACTGGAGCCAAATGCTTTAGCCACTGAACCATCTCTCCAGCCCTCTGAATCCATTTGGAATTGGAGCTGGTAAAACAAATTGTATAGTTAAGCAATTAAAGGATTGACTTATGATATTGGAAAAAAAAAAATAACTCAGTAAATGTGAGGGAGACCTGGAAGACAAGAGAATGATTTTAACTTGGAGGAGATAAGCAAGGTCTCATGGATAGGTCTAACTTAATAGGAATATGTTTATAAGAACTATATCCAAAAGAAACAGGAGACTCAGCTGGTCACAGAGTTGTCAAACCACATACAGTAAAGGATAATAAGGTAGCTGTTTTAAAAGGCTACTATAGCCCCGAAATTATTTTGGCTCAGAACTAGTAACATTTACTTCACCACAATAATTGCCGTCCGTCGTCAGAGTTCTATTAACACAGGCAGGGCTTGAGGGAACCTCAGGGTTTGGGTCCCCATTTACCAAAATTTACTTGGCACTTTGTGCCCCTGTCAGGCGGCTGTTGTCCCGTGTGGCTCAGAGGCTTTCTGTCAGAGTCTGTTATAGATGATGCTGAACAGGCAGAGAGGCAGCTGTTCAGGAGAGTGGTACTTATCAGAGCCATAATGAAAGAGACTCCATTCTTTCATAACAGCTCTGATAGTAAGATCATATTAAATGTATTAGCCATTATGATTTAGTCTATATGTGTGTGTGTGTGTGTGTGTATACATACATACATACATACATATATATATATATATATATATATATATATATATATATGAATTTTCTTGTATGTGACGTGACATTTACAGGTAGCACATGAGCATATATGTAAGGTTGAAAATAGTGACACAGGTTATCACAGGTAAGAAAACAAGGAGAGAAGAAGGAACTGTTAACTTCGATAGGGAATTAATTAAAATATGTGGAAATGTGAAGATTTAGCTTTAAAGCAAGTCATGTTAGAAATCTTGAAGATATGGGGCTGGAGAGATGGCTTAATGGTTAAGCACTTGCCTGTGAAGTCTAAGGACCTCGGTTCGAGGCTCAGTTCCCCAGGACCCATGTTAGCCAGATGCACAAGGGGCGCACGTGTCTGGAGTTCATCTGCAGTGGCTGGAGTCCCCGGTGCGCCCATTCTCTCTCTATCTATCTGCCTCTTTCTCTCTCTGTCTGTCGCTCTCAAATAATAACTTTTAAAAAATGAAATCTTGAAGGTAGACCTCAAGAGGCACAAAAGAGGAAACCAGTGGAGTCTGATTCTGAAAGGGCAGATTTACAGCTGAACTTCGACAAAAATAGCTTACACAAACTTAACTTCAGTTGAGGACTGCACTGAGAGAGAGACAGACAGAGAGAGAGAGAGAGAGAGAGAGAGAGAGACTGCCATTTGCAATGGCATAGGGAAGGAGGACTGTGGTCACTCTCTTGGGCTAGGGCAAGGTCGATAGCTAATAGTAGCTGTTTAGTGGGGTGAAGAGAAGGTTGTTCCCCCAGGAGAAGGAGAAGGATGTGGGTGGGAGAGCAGACCTGGCAGAGAGAGATAAAGCCAGAGGTGGGGCAATGCCTGAGAAGAGGGACTTGTTGCCATTATATATTTTGTTTTATGAAGTTCTCAAGGTCTTTAAAAATTTAGAAGTCAAATGTGACATTTTAGTCTAACGGGAATCATTGTCCAATTTATATTGCAGCCAGACTTTTTACAATAAAAAATAAGATACTTAGAGCTGCATGTGGTGGCGCACGCCTTTAATCCCAGCACTCGGGAGGCAGAGGTAGGAGGATTGCCGTAAGTTCAAGGCCACCCTAAGACTACAGAGTTAATTCCGGGTCAGCCTGAGCTAGACTGAGACCCTGCCTTGAAAAACCAAAATAAATAAATAATAGGGTGCTTAGACTTTATGTCTCCTTTTAGGTCAAGGGTCTAGGGGCAGATTTGGGTCAAGGAGATCCTGGAACTGGGTCCAGTGGGGAGGGCATGAGGGGATTGTCAGGGGAGGAATGTGGCAGGTTCTGAGCTCTGGAAACGAGTCAGGAAGAGAACAATGGGGTTCAGGATTACTCAGGAGCACCTGGTTCTAGTTACTCGATTCACCAGAGAATGGGGCTAGCAGTGACTGTTAAAAAAAAAAGCCCCCACAAAAGGCGGGGGAGGGGGAGGATTGGAGCTCAAGAAGGTTGTCAGTTGTTTGGATACCTCCATCCTGGGTTTCACAGTGGAGGACCCAAACAGACATCTTGGCTCTAAGGCATAAGATTGGCCAGCAGGAAGTTTTGGAAATTCAGGTGCCCATGGAGGGGTGCTGTCTGTCTGGAAGCTTCCAGGGAAGCCCTTGGAGGACAAAACCAGGGAACTGGGTCTGTCACTCCCAGGTACCTTAGGAAGACAGGTAGAGGCTGACCCATCACTTCCTTGGGCTAAAGAAGGTCTGGTGTTGGGTGATTCAGTGTATACGGTGAATGGCCTTTCTATGGCTGAAGTCCAGAAGAGGCGAGAAGGAAAAATTGTATGACAGGTGACTCACCCTACTGGGGGCTGAATTGTTTTACCCACCTGGGAGTTTTGAGAACTCACCAGAGAGTATTCTCAGCCCTGGCATTCCTGCCCAGGGGAGCTGCAATTCTCATGCAATTCAAAAATGGTGAAGGAGAGAGAGGGAGAGAGAGAAAGGCAGTGTGGAGACTGAGGACCCATCAGGACCCAGGGGTGAGCCCAGGATGACCATCCACTGCCCATGGCTCCCTGGGTTGCAAGAGGGCTCCTGCTCTGAGCATCTGTCCCCGAGTCAGAGCCATATGTTAGTAAAAACAGAAAAAACAGACAAACAGAAACATGAGAAGACTCCGCTCAGCAGCAGAGGCAGGCCTTATTTCGGGGAGCCCTGAGAAAGGCTCTGGCAGTCATATCAGAAGCCGTTTCCCTTACAGACTACAGGACACTCATGGTGCATTGGAGACATTGGAATTGTTTGGTTGCAGAGCAGTCTACCTTGCCTCAGGCCACTAAAGGAAAGTGATCATCAGACCAGTGGTTTGGGTCATTCCAGGAAGGTGATAATTGGGAGAGCTGGCTTTGGTCAGTCTTGGGAAACTGAGCGTTACAGTAAGATGATAGGCAAGAGTTCAAACATGGAGACATTCTACATTGTCAGGTGAGCCTAAGGAAAAGGGGACCTTCTCTTTCCACACGCACATTTAGGAGCTGGTGTACATTGCAAGGGAAAGTTTATCCGAAGAACCTTTTATTATTATTATTTGTTATGAGAGGGAGAGAGAGAGAGAGAGTGAGAGAGGCCAGGGCCTTCAGTCGCTGTGTATGAACTCCAGACTAGTGCGCCCCCTTGTGTGCATGTGCAGCATTGCACAACTGCATCTGGTTAGTGGGATCTGAACGTGAGTTCTTAGGCTTTACCTGCAAGTAAGTGCCTTAGCTGCTAAGCCATCTCTCCAGCCCAGAAAAACCTTTTGAAACTGGCAACTGGAAATGAGGCTCAGATCTTTAAAAGCTCCTGGTTACTACTAAGGTTGGACTCATGCTACCTGCCTGGAGTGTAATGTATCCGGAGGAAACCAACCGACTCCCCACCCCCAGCTCTGTGGACGAGATGGCACAAAGTCAATACAAGGTCGTGCCTTGATTTCTAAACTGCATAGCAAGTAGGACGATAGAAGCTTTGTGATCCAAAAATGTCTTCATCTCCTGTCTTGCCTCACTAGGCAGTTGCAGATAATTTACGTATCACTGAAGCCCTCACTCCAGGGTGAGAAGGCTATTCCAGGACAATGAAGGCTTTCACAGAGCCTGAGTTAGTTTGTATTCAGTGGAAAGTCCTGAGTGTTTCTCTCTGGGCAAGACACATCCTCTGTACCACCGCCGTAGCCTTCTCGTGGGCTGATTTCACTTTAATAGCATATAATTCTCAAGACCTAAAGAGTTCCCCTCAAAATCATGGCATTGTGTGACTGTTCTTTATCCTTCCGCCTCCAGCTTATTTTTCTGTTTATTTTCACCTTCAAGTCTACTAGACTTCCAGGGCTCAGACGTGAGAAGTTTCCCCTCTGTACTTGTCTCCCAAGAGTGTTGGCTGGAGTCAGGCTTATACCTGATCGCAATGAAGAACAGTTCTCAGCTGTCACCGCTGTCCCCTCTGGCTGACAGGGAATGAAACTCAAACACAATTCTGAAAACAGCAAGTAGGGTTATAGAAGGTTCCTGGAGGCAGCAGCTATTTCTTCAGGAGAAGTAAAGCAACCAGTTCTTTAAGTGGAACCGGAGAGCGTGGGACAGGACCTAACCTATATTCTCACTTTTCCCGCGTCCACTGCGGAAGAGTTTTGCACAGGAGCATGTGGCGGGAGGGACAAGGACAAGGGATGTCCCGGTGTTCCAGGGGACATGGAAGTTTTACTTTCCTCAACTGTGAGAAATAGCATTGTGAGGCACCTAAAATGTATAAAGTCTGCAAGCAAATAAGTTAACGCCCCCCCCCCCTTTCCCGGCACCACAAAAGAATCCAACTGGAAGTGTGGAGTGAGGAACTTTGATCATGTGACTAATTTTTTTTTTTAATAGAGGCGGCTGCTAAACTACCATGGAAACCTCCTGAAACCTATACTTATGCATCTGAGATAAACTCAGAGCCATTCTGTCCATTTCCTAAAATTCATTAATATATACCAGGGGTCGGCGAGCTATGGCCCTTGGGCTTAGTGGCCTTTTTGCCAGGATATGACAGAGAAAGCAGAAGGGAATGAGGTTCTGCCTTCCTCTTGAGGGACATGGGCCCAGTGACCAGAAGACTTCCTGCCAGTCTGTCCATCTCCCCCTCTCCTCCCAGTAGAACCAACCTGGGCACTAAGCTGGGGGGTGGGTCTCTGGGGGACAGTCCAGGTCCAAACTGCAGGAGGCCCATGACTATGCTAGATCACAAACTGTCTAGAGTTTTGCTCCAGTGTGACGGCAGCAGAGGGAACAGAGAATGCGGAGTCCGCACTCCCAATATATGCAGAGTACCATCACCTGTTAATGATTATAGTAATAATGTGGATTGTGCGATGATTGCCCCTTCCTTCTCTCCACTAAGTTATATCCTTGTGTAATACTTTATAGGTTTCTAACAACTTTTATGTCTCTTATCTCATTTGGCTTTCACACCAAGACAATGTAATAGGTAGTAAAAGTACTATTTGGCTTTTCTATATTCTAAATTTTATTAAAACTATAAATCTTCAGATTAAGGATGCTCAGTGAGCCTCAGACAGAATAAACACAGTGGAAGCCATACAAAATCAACCGCTATATTTCTTAGGAACAGATACATATGTGACAAAAGCAATAAATAGCAAGGACAGACCTTGCCAAAACTTGGGATAGGAGTTTCATCTATGGAGGAAAAAAAACAAAAGCTTCAAATGTGTAAGTGGGTTCTTTCACTCGAGTGACCTAAGTGGTAAATAAGTGTTATTCTGAAAATTGCAGATATACATATTCTCACACCTGATCGACATCACAATAAGTAGGAAATTAAGTTCATTTCATTCTTTTTCTGGTGCTTATGATAACACAAGCAATTTTTTTTTAAAATTTATAATCCTCCTGCTTCACCCTTCTGAGCGCTGGGATGACAGACATGCGCTGCCACACCCAGGCGGCACAGACCGTTTCTTTTTTTTTTTTTTAATATTTTTTTTAAATTTTATTTATTTATTTCTTTGAGAGCGACAGACACAGAGAAAAAGACAGATAGAGGGAGAGAGAGAATGGGCGCGCCAGGGCTTCCAGCCTCTGCAAACGAACTCCAGACGCGTGCGCCCCCTTGTGCATCTGGCTAACGTGGGATCTGGGGAACCGAGCCTCGAACCAGGGTCCTTAGGCTTCACAGGCAAGCGTTTAACCGCTAAGCCATCTCTCCAGCCCGGCACAGACCGTTTCTAACATCATTCCTCATCCACCAGATGGCAGCCACAAGGGCAAAGGCACGTTGCAGCTACCATAGCCCACTTTAGCTATTCCCCACATGCATTCCTTGATAAGTTGAGGTTCAACAACCAGTCCCCTCATCTGCATTCCAACAACAGTCTGGGACACACACTTGTGCTTGAGCCGGAGAGGGAAAAAGTTGCAGACCAGCTCTGGCCCATTTAACCCCAAATGGCACGTTCCATGGAGGGGGCCTTGAATCCAGATTGGAATGCAAGAGACTCCTAGCACCCTAGACCTCAGCCTCTGGAGCCCGTGATTGAATCACAAGGAAGCCCATGTTTTCTCATACCCATCACCCTGCATTTGTATCAGAGGCATCTTGATACCCACTACAAGTATGCCAGTGCTCTCAGCCACATCGGCCACGGAGGAGCCTTAGACCAGGCTTGGCGTGTCATTGGTAGCACAGCCAAAGCTGTGAGCCTTCCCCAGGTACCCAGTAGGCATCTGATCCTGCAGTGGCTGGCTCCTCTCCTTGGCAGTGCTGAGCACAGTCAGGGGTCTTTGTCCACGAGCTGCTCTACAACACTGGCAGAGTGCCTTCATGTGCCACCACATCCTTGGTGTCCAGCGCAGGGTACATGCCCAAGATGCATGGGTGATCCCATAGTCCCTCGGGTCTGACTCCGCCCCTTCTCTAGCCTGTTCTGTGGTTGTCTTCATGCTCCACATCATGGTCTACAAGACCTTGTGCTCTCAGCATTGTGAGTTCTTCCCCTTGGCATTCACATGCCCAGCTCATTTCAAAGCTTTTGGATCACCATACATTTTCTTCTGACTAGAATTGAGTTTCTGATCTTCCTCTTTAGAGAATAGTCTTCCCCATGGCCAGTGCATTTAGGTTGATGTCTTTTGTCCCTTGAGCATAAGAATCAGACTTGAGTCATCCCTCTTTTGCCATCATTCAGCCCAGGACTGGGCTCACGTCAGCACCTATAGAGGGTACCATTTCCCAGGAGAGAGACCTATCAATGGGGCAGACAGATCCTAGTTGTGATCCTGGCTCTGTAACTTGATGGCTCGATCAAGTTCCTTTCTCACCGTTAGCTTGCTGCTCAGTAAAACAGCTTGCTTGAGTTTTAAACCCCCTGGCTGAGATGATAGGAAACTCTATCCCTAATATCCACGGGGAGCAGGGAAGGATAGATGTTCTAATTTGTGGGGTCTGGGCTAACCTAGGTGGAAGAGCAGTCACAGTGGGGTTCGTCCTCTGCTCCAGCCCATTGCCATCGTTCCCCTCAGTTCACAAGCTACTTCGTAAACAGAGCCTAAAACAAGAATCAGATAGAGTGGGAAAGGGCCAGTGGGAAGAGTGGAAAAGAGTGCAGGCTGATGTTTTCTGAGCTGAGGCTGCTCCTCCTCAAGGCTTAAACAGGCGCGGCAGGTGCTTGTGTCTGCTGCTTGGCCAGTCTCCCCGCAGGCTATGTTCTCCGGTGGAAACAATGCCTTGAAGCTATTCATGGGGGAGAAAGAGAAGGCAGAGTTTCTTTGCCTACGCTTCCCCCCTCCTTCTCCTATTTCCAAATAAATCTTACCTCATGAACGTTAACTCCCCTACAAGTCTCAGTAGCTGTCACTATGTACAATCCCAGAGTTTTAAAACTTACACCTGTCACAGACAAGTGGACAGAGGCAGAAGAATATGGGTCCACCGCTGGCCTGAGGCCCTGAGGATCCTGGCATGCACTGATGGGTCCTTTGATATTTCCTGAGAAGGACAGATTCTGCAGACTATCGGCTGTACTGATTACAGCGGTGAGGTGGATGTACCTGGTAGATATATATCCTTATATGCCATGTACGCTTATGAGAAAGAGCATGTGCCACCTTCTCAAAATGCGTTTGTAGGACTTCTGTCTTGTGTGTTTGTGCTGGTGACTTACCACCTTGGAGCTCTTAGTATAATCTTGCCTACAGGTTTCACTGGCAGCAATAAGGGGAGATTCCCTCCTGGGTGCCTATAGCAGTGTATCTTTGTGTTCCTGGGACAAAATATCCTACCGGAAGTGGCTTATGTGAGGAAAGGATTTATCTCAGCTTATGGTTTTTGAAAGGAAGCTTCATCATGCTTGGGGAAGCATGACAGACATGAGGAGAAAGCACGTCACAGTAGCTGGGAGGTTGAGCTAGCACTGGCAAGCAGGGCTGGCCTCCATAATCCCAAGGCCTGCCCACGGTGGCGTACCTCCTCTATGAAGATCCCACCGCCCCAAAGCTCCACCGGCTGGGGATTAAATACAAGGCTTAACCACAAACACCTGTGGCTATGGGAGGGCAGTTTAGATTCAAACCACCGTGGTGGCCCTGTCAAGAGTCCCAGAGCCCTCTGCTCTCTGTGGAGCAGGTGTGAGCTGCTCAGGTAAGAAGGGACTTTCTAAGAATCTGATTGGCCTGCAAGCAGGTCCTGGGATTCTAAAGTTAACAGTAACTGGGACCCAGCTGGGGACGTTCCAGCATCTTAGGGATATCAGTGTATATGTGGGAATATCTGAGAGTGCAGCATGGCCTGGCTGGGCCAATAACATTTTATACCTTCATGAGGCTGTGGTAGAAGAGACTGCTGGGGCATTGTTGGAACAGAGGTATGGGACATCCTGAAATTTCAGTGGTAGCTGAGACAGGCCACCACCCGCATCAGATTCTCACTGGTGGTCATGGCCATTTGTAGGATACCAGACTCTCCTAAGGATGTGATCATCTAGGGGGGGCTGGAGAAATGGATTAGCGGTTAAGGTGCTTGCCTGTGAAGCCTAAGGACACATGATCGAATTTTCAGGTCCCACGTAGCCAGAGGCAGTGATGCAAGCATGCAATGTCGCACATGCACACAAGGGGGCGCACACACCTGGAGTTCATTCACAGCAGCTGAAAGGCCCTGGTGTGCCCGTTCTTTCTCCCTCTCTCTCAAAAATAAAATAATAATAAAAAAAAAGAATATCATCTAGGATCACTTGCAAAATATCATCCCTGGTTGGGAGAGAGTTGAAAGGAGTGGGAGCGTCTTGGGAACAATGGTTTCCACCCTGGTCAGGCGGCCGTATATTGGACATGTTATCCACATTCACTCTTGGTGCTTCAGCAGATGCCAGATGGGTCCTCAACCACTCTGAGTGGGGAGGAAAGTACTGAGTAACTGCTGGACGCTAGTTCTAAGAGGTGTGCCCTCCACGGCTCCTGAAAGATTATTAGAGATTGCCATTGACTGCTCATCCATCGCCCACTGCAATTAACAGGATCTGGCAAAGGGAACCAATACAAATGACTATCCACACCCTGGTCCTTCACTTCTGACCTCCTAATTGTATCTTCACTTTCTAGGAAACACAATTCCCTCTTTGCAAAGCTTTTCAGAATCCTCTGCCTCTATTACCCAACACAGGCTCTAAGCCTTGATTTTATTCCTGTTTTACAGACAAGGAAACTAAAGCCCACAGAGGAAAGAGAGAGAGAAAGAGAATGAATGAGAACTGCAATGTCATCTGGCTACCAGCTGGTGAAGCCAGTCATCTAGAGAAGATGTTTCGAGGTGGTAAGAACAGAAGAGATACTAGACCACTGGGTGGGTGGAATCTATGCTTCATCTCTTTTCTGTACCTACACATTTGCCACATAACTTTGCAGCTTGTCTCCTAAGGGGCTGGTCTATTTTCCTACTTCTTGGCTCTTTGATTTTCCTGACTTGAAACTTGCACTTTCCTTATCTGTTATAGATCAGAGTAGAAAATATCAGAACAACTTAGGAAGAGGTGAGTGGAGCAGAACCACCTGTCTCTCTCTCTCTCTCTCCCTCTTTGCAGCCCTGCTTGATGAAGCAGAACTGCTGCATACACTCTAGCCCGAAGCAGATCTTCTTGCTGAGTCCAGCCCAGGTGAGGCAGTGGCCAGATGAGTCGTGCATACTGATATTTTGCTGGCTGAGTTTGCTATACAGCAATACTTTTGTTTTTCCCTTTGAGTAACAGCTAATTGTTCCAAAGCACATGAAACTATGATGAACGTATACAAAACTCAACTCTATTTTTTGTAAAATTGCTGCACTGTGCAGTGATGACCAACTTGTCCGAGTCCAGTGACACACATGGCCATCAGGGACAGCAGAAGTGTAGGATTTGTTGTGAGCCAGTCCCCCGAAGCTCAGGAGGCTGCCCGTGGAAGATGTGGTCTCAAATGCATGTGGCCCTCAAAGACGGCCTGGGCAGGTTGTTGTACTTCCTGGGGTTACATAAAGGATATTCTGGTTTAAGAATGGCTGAATGCTGAGTGTGGTGGTGCACACCTTTAATCCCAGCACTGGGGAGGCAGAGGCAGGAGGACCACTGTGAGTTTGAGGTCACCCTGGGACTACATAGTGAGTTCCAGGTCAGCCTGGGCTAGAGCGAGACCCTACCTCAAAAAAAGAAAAAAAAAAAAACCTTAAATGTTTTTGCTAGAAGTCCTACCATCATCAAAATATAAGCAAAAAGGAAGGGACACTGGGGTGCCTCCAAGATCCCATGAAGAACTGTAATACAATTTTCTATGCTGATTTTTATTTTTTTAAAGCACACATTGCATTCTGTCATAGACATCCATCCATGTTAGTGTTCCCTATTTGGCCGTGCACCTGGCTGCTCACGAACGTCTGCCAGTTGGATCATCTAGTCCTGCACACCATGCATGAGAGGTTTGGGGGCTCTGACCGCACAGTCATGAGGACTGGGGGCCCATGCCTCCCATGAAAGCAGTGCTGTGGGGCTCTCCGTGGGCTTCAGGACAAATCCACTCATGTGTTTTCTTACTAAAGTGTCCCAACAGTTCCTAGCAAGGTGATTTCTGGACCCCTCTCATCCCAAAGCAGCCCTCTTTCCAGATTGGATGCTTTGAATTAATTTTGTGCCTTTTTATTTCCAAATCTCAGCAGGGCCCAGAGGCTAAGGAGGCCGTGGCCCCTTGCCCAGCTTGCAAATACACTCATTTCCTCACCTCTCTGTTTCTTTCTGTTCCTACCCTCCTTTCCTTTCTGCCCTTGTTTACTTCCATCGCCCACAACATGGACCTCTCCAAGGCTTGAAAGAAGGGTTTGCCTGGCCTGGTGTCAACTCTAACCTTAAGTGAAGCATCTTAGAGAGTACCAAGAAGGACTGGGAGCTTGGGAGCCTTTGCAAAGAGAACGAAAGCCCCTTTCCCCTCCCTCTCCCACAAGTCTCTCCTTCCTCCCCTGGGATCCTGTGAGGCCTATACCCATTCATCAACATGTCTTTCTCTTAAAAAAAAAATAAATCAACAAAACAAGAGAGCACTTTGGAAAGCCTTTGTAAAAACGCCTTAAAGAAACAGCTCTTTTTTGGGCTGGAGAGATGGCTTAGCGGTTAAGCGCTTGCCTGTGAAGCCTAAGGACCCCGGTTCGAGGCTCGGTTCCCCAGGTCCCACGTTAGCCAGATGCACAAGGGGACGCACGCGTCTGGAGTTCGTTTGCAGAGGCTGGAAGCCCTGGCGCGCCCATTCTCTCTCTCTCTCTCTATCTGTCTTTCTCCCTGTGTCTGTCACTCTCAAATAAAAAATGAACAAAAAAAAAAATTTAAAAAAAAAAGAAATAGCTCTTTTTTATTTCAGTAACATGCACCTGAAACTCAAACCCTGATGATTTATTTTATTTTTTAAATGACTTATTTATTTATTTATTATTAATTTATTTATTTGACAGAGGAATAGGGAGAGAGAACGGGCACACCCGGGCCTTCAGCCACTGCAGACAAACTCCAGACGCATGCGCCCCCTTGTGCATCTGGCTGACGTGGGCTCTGGGGAACCGAGGAGAGGCTAATGAGAGAGGCTCTCTTTCTGCAGTCGGTGGTCATGGTTCACGGAGACCTGGGCAAGTCATTCCCATTAGCTCAGGCTCTGGCTCACGTCTTGTCTGCTGGCCTGCATATAAGAGCCCTGGGGATGGAGAGATGGCTTAGCGGTTAAGCACTTGCCTGTGAAGCCTAAGGACCCCGGTTCGTGGCTCAATTCCCCAGGACCCACGTTAGCCAAATGCACAAGGGGGCGCACGTGTCTAGAGTTCATTTGCAGTGGCTGGAGGCCCTGGCGCGCCCATTTTCTGTCTCTATCTCTCTCTCTCACTCTCTATCTGCCTATTTCTCTGTCTGTTGCTCTCAAGTAAAAATTTTTTTTAAAAAAATGAAAGCCCTGGGATTCTAGGAAGCCAGAAAGTAGTCATGATGGAGAGAGGAGAGAGAATGTCTTAAGGTGAGGGAATAGTTGATATGTATGTAAATAGAGAGGTGGAATACGGGGTGGTGAAATGTTCTAAGTGAAGATGAAGGAGGGGATGGAAGAGAAAGAGGGGCCAGGAGGAGATTAACTGAAATTAAAGATGTTATAAATAAGCTATAAGAAAACCTACTTCTTTGCTAGCTAAAATATATCTGTATCTATATGTATATGTATATGTATATCTATATTTATATATATGTGTGTGTGTGTGTGTGTATGTGTGTATATATGTATGTATGTATGTATGTATGTATGTAAAAGGGAGGAGTTTGGATAGATGTACCCTATGTGGTAGATAATGCCCTGCTTAGACACCAGAGTTTGTTGCAGGTAAATTTCAATGCCAGAGTGGGATACCTTTCAGTGAGTTGTTGGCCAGAGTCTATAATGCTCTGGGAGCTTTTTATTATATATTATATATTATGTATTATATATTATAAGTTATATTATTATATATTATATATTATGAGAGCATTATAGACCATTAGCAAACCTCTTGGTTGTCCACCAGGACTAGCTGGGAAGACCCTATTGCTGAAGATGCCACATGCTTGGGTTGCAGATCACTGAGAAATCAAGCCAGAGCTAAACTGGAAGCCTCCTCCAGCTAGTACGACATGATAGCGTATGAAGTGCTGGAAATGCCTATGCAGCCTTTGGGGGAGCAAAATCAGCAAAGGTTTTAACCAGCAGTGGAGCCTACAAGTTTAACAGCTAGCCAGTCACATCACTGGTGTCACAGTGGCATGTCTCTTATGTGGAAAACCAACTGCTCTCTGATTGGATTTGAGGATTTCTCCACAGGATGGAATTCATGCCTGGTACCAAAAACCAGATCAAAAGCCTATGGCTGGAGAGGTCGTAATCCACTGAGGGGAAATTACTACTACTCAACAAAGGGCCATAAAATTACTTGTGTCTTTGCCCAGATATTATTGTTACTTTCACTTTTGGTTAGAGAAGTTGCTCTTTTCAGATGGTAGTGGCCATAAAGGACATTCAAACCTCATCAAAGTGCTGAGAAGAAGGGACAGTGGGGCTGGAGAGATGGCTTAGCGGTTAAGTGTTGGCCTGTGAAGCCTAAGGACCCCGGTTCGAGGCTCGGTTCCCCAGGTCCCACGTTAGCCAGATGCACAAGGGGGCGCACGCGTCTGGAGTTCATTTGCAGAGGCTGGAAGCCCTGGCGCGCCCATTCTCTCTCTCTCCCTCTATCTGTCTTTCTCTCTGTGTCTGTCGCTCTCAAATAAATAAATAAATTAATTAATTAAAAAAAATAAAAATAAAAATAAAAAAAAAAGAAGGGACAGTGGAGTGTTCAGGATGATGTGAAACATATCTATTGCACCCTCCAAGGCTCAGGGACCATTGATGAAGAGGTGGTTTGAAAGAATGTAAAAGCCCAAGGGTGGGGAGGAATGCTCGCAATGCTGTCTTCCAGACATCAAGTGGGCTCGATCTTTATGACCCCACAGTGGCTCACAAGACCTGTGCAGTAGGAGGGAGAAATGAGGGCATCAACTTAGAAGAGAGAGTGGTGGAAAGATGAAAGAACTCAGTGAAGAGGGTACTCATGAGTGGGCAAAGGAAAGGTACTGGGAGGGTGTTATTATCACGGCATATTGTCTATGTGTACAAAGGTTTTCACTGAAAAGTGTTTTAGAAACCTCGGGATCTAGAGGGAGGGCATTCACCACTGAGTGGTTTTGGTCATCTCTTCCTCTGAAAGTTGTGGACTTGTTCAAGCTTTTTATTACTATGTTTGTATTTTTTTTCTTTTTTTTTATTTATTTATTTGAGAGCGACAGACACAGAGAGAAAGACAGATAGAGGGAGAGAGAGAGAGAATGGGCGCGCCAGGGCTTCCAGCCTCTGCAAACGAACTCCAGATGCGTGCGCCCCCTTGTGCATCTGGCTAACGTGGGACCTGGGGAACCGAGCCTCGAACCGGGGTCCTTAGGCTTCACAGGCAAGCGCTTAACCGCTAAGCCATCTCTCCAGCCCACTATGTTTGTATTTATCCATACTGACTCTTCTTAAAAATTTAACTTACTTCATCAAGTATTCAAATTTGGTCATGATTCTAACCAGGAAAGTTTTTTTTTTTGTGTGTGTGTGTGTGTGAAGATCCTTCATAGAACTGTGAATCAAAGTGAGTAAAGTGTCATCAAAGGAAAATGTAATCATGTAATCATTAACATAAATCTATTTGCTTGTAGTATCTGGACTACTTCCCTAATCTATCTTCAGTGCCATATATTTAAAAAGAAAACGCTGAAGTCATTAACTATTGTATTCTCCTTTGTACTTGTTTCATGAGTGTAAAATTTTCCTATGTTGTAAAAATTAGAAATCTGGATCAAAAATGTACATTGGGGGCTGGAGAGATGGCTTAGCGCTTAAGCGCTTGCCTCTGAAGCCTAAGGACCCCGGTTCGAGGCTTGGTTCCCCAGGTCCCACGTTAGCCAGATGCACAAGGGGGCGCACACATCTGGAGTTCGTTTGCAGAGGCTGGAAGCCCTGGTGCGCCCATTCACTCTCTCTCCCTCTATCTGTCTTTCTCTCTGTGTCTGTCACTCTCAAATAAATAAATAAAAAATTAAAAAAAAAATGTTCAAAAAAAAAAAGTACATTGTTACAGGCTGTTTCAGTTGTTTAAAGTTACTGATTTTTGTATGCATATGTATTATTTAGAGTTTCATGACTAAGAAGTTTTAAAATTTATAATAAGTTATGATAATTTCTAAAAAAAAATAAAATTAACCTCGGAAACCTTATGCATTCTAGAAACAGCAGCTCCCTTCCTGCTGATAGCCTGCGTTTGTGCAGAGCAAGGAGAGCTTTTTCCTCTGCCCTGGAAGAGCACTTGCTTGAGGCAGATAGGTACTGCATCACCCAATCTTCTGCACCTCACGACCAGGTCAAGCACACTGGCTGGAGATAATTCATCCCCGCAGCACTCAAGATAGACTGGAATCAGAGAGAGGCCAAAGACAGACAGGGTGACTGGGAGAAGTTACTGCAATTCAGGCCAACGACTCCCAGGGTGAATTTCAGGTAACGCTACAGCCGCAGGACTTCCATGATCAAACGTTTCACTCCACCCTTGGAGATCCACAGTGCACAGGAGCGTGTTGCAATCTGAGAGATTTTGCAGCAAGCACTCATAACTATGTTTGACGCAATGTTTCCCACATTTACTTGACTACAGATCTATCCGCACGCATGCTGCCTACCACCGAGTGACCTCGGCAGAGGGAGAGGAGAAAGGGACAGTGGCCCAGGGGTAAGGGACGTTGGTTCTGAGGTCGGAATACGTCCATGGGAAGGAGGACAGGGGACAGACACTGGCAGAGGACATCAACAGCATGGAGGTGATGCCAACTTTTGATATTTTAGAGTCTCGATCAGGGTGCGAGTGACTGAAGAAGCTCCAAATTCTAGTCTTTTTTAAAAAAATTATTTTTAATATCCACTACGCTAGTCCAAATTAAAAATAACAAACCAGGGCCCAGACCCAATTTATTCAGAGGTTCATAATGCTTCTTGGACAGGAAAGACTCTCTATGGAATATTTTAATTGACTTAGCCAAAATTTCGATCGACTATATTTTATTTCATTCTCAATTTAGTAGTCTGACAGTATCATTGCAAGTCAAGTATTATAATTAAGAAAAGGAGACAGATTTGTCAGTTTTACCCTCAGCTGGGACAGATGAAATCGATTTTTTTCTTTTTTTATATTTCAACTAAGATGGGATTTTTCTCACCCACTCCCGGAGACTCTGGGTCCTTCTTCACTGGGAGGGATTTGCAGTCGCACTTTGTCAGGTCACCATTACAATCATCGCCACTGTCCTTAGACCTCAAGACCTGCAGAGACAGTATCAGTATTCTCTGTCTGCCTCACAGAAGGCCTGGCAGGGTATGTCTGGCAGGTTTATTTATTTTTTTCCCTTATTTTTATTGAGAATCATTCCAGATTTCCTCATAGGAAATCTCATACCTCAACTCAGGCAAGTAGCCCACCCACCACCATTGACAACACGGAGCCAGCCAGAGTTTGTTCCCTGGGTCCCCGTCTTTGCACATACTGCCTTTAGACTGTCCTCCAATTTCAGACAGGGGTCTTGTTCCCATCATTTCCTTTCACAGCAACTTCAGTTTTCGCCTGCCCATGGCTTCCTTCCCCAGTGCTAATGTGTGGGCCAGACGCTAGCTGTGTGACCTGATCGCGTCGTTTCATTGTTCACTGTCAGTATCCGTTGCAACTTCTACCTTGCAGGGTCCTATAAGGAAGATAACACATATAAACACCTCACATAGTGATCAAGACACATAAGACAGTTGATAAAATAGTAGCTATTCTTTTTTATAAACATTTTATTGACAAGTTTCATATATGTGCATAATATATTTTTGATCATAATCCTATCCCGTTGTCTTCTTTTGTTCCCCCTACCTACTCCTGTCCCCTTTCCACTGAACCCCTTTTCCTTCCCAACTAGTCCCCCTTCTGCTTTGATGTCTTTTCCCCTCCTTCATCATCCATGTCCGAATGTTGATTGGCCCAATACTGTTACAATCTGCTGCAGGTAAACCCAGCCAGCGGGAGGGGATGAACGCAATGGCCACTCCATGGCCAGAAGACAGTGTTTACAAAAGCACTCCTCACCATTCTCTGGCTTCTACCTTCTTTCTGGCCCTTCTCCTGCAGGGCTCCCTGGGCCGCGGAGGGCATGACAGAGATGTCTCCTTTAGCTCTGAGTACTCAACAATCACTTCTTTTCAGCACTCTGCTGAGATTTGACTCTCTCCAGTGTTTACCACCTTCCCCAGAATGAAGGACAGAGCTAGTGTATGGGTATAAGCATAAATACTAGAGGGAAATTTGATGGGCACAACATATCCATACAGCAAAAGAAAAAAAAAAGTCAAAGAAACCAACAAACAAAAATAAAAGTATCTTCTCTCGTAGGGTCTATGACTTTCATTGCCGTAGGCTTTTGAATGGGTTTTCAGTACCAGGCATGAATTCCTCCCCTGGAGCAGGCCTCAGACCCATCAAAGAGCAGTTAGTTACCTTCGTAACAGTCAGGCCACTATTGCACCAGGATGCAAAACTTGTCTGGCTGGTCAGGCGTGTGGAACACAGGGAGGATCCACTGCCGGTTAAAACTCTGAAGACGTTTTACTTATTTTTTTTTTTTTTTCCTCCCAGCAGAACTGCAGAGCACATTTGTTAAAATAAGGACATTTGTTAAGATAATAAATTACATTGTGGTATAATTTACAGAAAAAAAATATAAAATTTGATGAGGGATGGTAAGAGGTGTACAGAATATAAATACCACCCCATTTACAATAGAAACTCAAACTTTCAGGTTCTTTCATGCATACTTACAGCTAGTCTCCTCTCTCTGCTCCCTGTTCTACTTAAACATGGGCCTAGTCTCCATCACTTGAGGTTCGATTATATGCTTCAGAACTTGCTGGAATTGGGATATTTTAGTCTGTGTCCTTTTCTTTGGATCAATAAGCTTCAATCATTTTCCTGAGTTGTTCCCGATGGCATAGGCCTGTAATATCACTTCTTGGGATCCTGAGACAGGAAGATCACAGGTAAAAGGCTTGTTTTGGCAAAAAAGTTGAAGACCTGCCTAGGAAGCCTAACAACACCCTCTCTTAAAAAAATAAATAAATAAATAAATAGGGCTAAAGGGATGGCTTAGTGGTAAAGGTGGTTGCCTTCAAAACCAAAGGACTCAGGTTTGATTCCCCAGGACCCATGTTAGCCAGATGCATGGAGGTGGGGGGTCGCGCGTTTGCAGTGGCTGGAGGCTCTGGCACGCCCATTTCCTCCCCCGTCCTTTTCTCTGACAAATAAATAAAAATTAAAAAAATAAATAAAATACAAATAAAATGAAAAGAGGTTTGGTGATACAGCTCAGTGACAAGAACTCTCCCCCAGCACATGTGAGGCCCTCAGTACAAATGCAAGTACAAAAAAAGGTGAAAGAAAAATTTCCATGTTGTTGACCTCTAGCATTTCACTTTTATTACTGAACAATAAATATCTCATTAGGTCAATTTTTCTAATTTGTTTTTGGATGACTATACACAAATTCTTTATCTCTTCACCTTAAATGGAAGTGAGGCTATTCAATTTTTAAAAATTTTTTGTTTATTTTATTTATTCATTTGAAAATGGCAGAGAGAGAGAGAGAGAGAGAATGGGCACACCAGGGCCTCCAGCCACTGTGAACGAACTCCAGATACATGCGCCCCCTTGTGCATCTGGTTAATGTGGGTCCTGGGGACCTCTCCTCTCCTCTCCTCTCCTCTCCTCTCCTCTCCTCTCCTCTCCTCTCCTCTCCTCTCCTCTCCTCTCCTCTCCTCTCCTCTCCTCTCCTCTCCTCTCCTCTTCTCTCCTCTCCTGTCCTCTCTTCTGTTCCCTCTTCCCTCTCTCATCTCTGGATTTCTGCTTTGTTACATTTTGAGTGTCCTCAGTGTCTGTCTCCATAGCCTGGCAAAGGCTGTGGGGCTCACCATGGAAGCAGCACTCTTGCTCATTTCACCAGTCCTCTGCAGCTCCACCGGGACTCTAGCTGATTTGTGAGTGGTGGTTCGTCTCCTGCCACAAAGTCACCTATTATTGTCTTGCTGATAGATTTAGGTTGTCCTTGGTTATTGCTGCCTTCTGAAAAATAAAAACCACTTCTCCCTTGGAGTGTGAGATCAGGAGAGGTTAAAGGGGATAATTTATTATTGTTAGTTTATGGAAATTTTTATGGGTAAAGCCTCTCTTTTGGACAAATATGGTGGGAAGTTCTCATTGTTGGCGTCCATAATCTTGGTCTCTACAGGATTCTGACTCGGGACCCAATTCCAGATATGGGTTCCTTTCCACTGAGTAGATCTCTTAGCCAGTCAGAAAGCTGCGGGTTGTCCACCTGGGCTGGATGTCACCATTGCACAGGTGTGTACCTCTCCTCAGCCTATATAGCAGTGTCCCCTGCATGCTCACAACGTTGTTGGCCATTTTCCCCCAGCAGCTCATGTAGTACTTTCCAGAACTACACAGGCTAACCATCTTAGAACTGGCTTCCTTCCAGGTTCCAGCTGGATCTCTGGATGTTCTGTGTTGTCTGCATGAGCATCTTCAGCAACAGGATCTTACCTTACACATCAGGTGGGTAATCAAGTGCTTTGAAAGAAGCCTGTCTTGTTTTGGGGACCTTCTAGGTCTCTCTGATCAACAGCTCAGTGTGGGTTGCAATTGACTTCTGGTACTGGGAATTACCAGCTGGAGCCAAATATTTTGGGGTAAGACTTTATCCCACCCTCTCCAGGGCCCTTCTTACCAGACAGTCCCTGCATACTCCTATTGAAGGTTATATATTTCGGTCTTCTATCCAGGAGGAAGGTTTCTATGATACCAATCTGGATTTAGTTTTGTGTGTAGCTGCCACTGCCCTCCAATTGCTCTACTCCCAAACCCTTAAATCCTGATTTCGGTTCCCTGGGTTTCCTGTCAGGTATGCCAGCAACTCCAGCAGTTCCAGGATAGGAGCCACATGTGAGGAACAACGTGCAGCATTGTGTGAGTTTGCTCAGTAAGATCTGTTCCAAGTCTGTCCATTTCCCTACAAATTCCATCATATCACTTGTCCTTACTGCTGAGTAGAATTCCATTGTGTACATATGTACCACATCTTCACTATCCATTCATCAAATGATGGGCATCTGGGTTGATTGCAGTTCTTAGTTAATGTGAATTGAGAAGCTATAAACATGGTTGAACAAATATTTCTGCAGTGAAGAGTAGAGCCTTTAGGTAGATGTCCAGTAGAAGAATGGCTGGTAGCTCTATGTTCATCATTTTCAGGAGCGTCCATATTGATTTTCATAGTGATTTTACGAGTTCGCACTCCCACCAGCAGTGAATGAGGCTTCCTCTTTCCCCATGTCCTCGCCAACATTTGTCATTTGATTTAAAAAAAAAAAATTCATTTCCTATTTGCTCAAAGACAGGCGTTGAATTTTTTTCCCATATTTGTTCTATTTGCTTCCTTTTTAACATCACTTAATGAAATATCTATCTTTACATTTCAAGCCTTTGTTAAAAATTAGTTGTATGTGTGTAAATGTACCTAAAATCTAAACATGTGGATATCCTGTTCTGCTTATGTGTAGGTTGATATTTACCCTGGTGCTACTTTATTTTGATTATACTAATGCTAAAGTAAATGTTGGCATAATGGTAGAGGATATACATCCTCTAGTTTTTTTGTCTATTCTAAGTCTCTTATGTTTCCGTATAAATTTTCCAATCAGCTATTCAATTTCTTTATAATGACTAATAAGATTTTTATTAAATCTTAATTTAAACCTACAACTCAGTTAGGAAAAAAAAAAAACAACAGAATCTTGATTTCTCTGTCTATGGGTATGATGTGTCTCTTCATTTATTTAAATTTTCCCAATTCTTTCCTCAGAAGCACTTTGTAGCTTTCATAATCAATGTTGTCCATCTTTTGATAAATTTATTCAGAAGACCTTCATGTTTTATGATGCTATTACAAGTAATATTTTTAAGACTTATATTTGCAAGTTATTTTCCTAGAACATAGAAATGCAATTAAAGTTAGTATATTGACATTGTAACTGCAAATTTAGTTTATTAGGCATAGGTCATTCAGCATTTTACTTATGATTTTCCATGTATAAAATCATACCATCTATAAATAAAATCAGGTTAACTCATTTCCTAATACTTATGCACTTTCTATTGGATTGTACTACTTTAGACCCTAGAATAATATTTAAAAAGTAAGTGGAATGGATAGCCAGGCTTTGGCTTACTGTTCTACTTACACATATTTGAAATACATACCTTTAGTGCTTTAGTCACTAAGTGGTCTTCAAAAGAAATCAGAAGAAAATGTTCTTATATTTACCATTTCCATTTCTTTATTTCTGTAGGCATGGTTTTCCATCTATCATCACTTCCCTTCAATCTGAAGAATATTCCTTAGCCCTTCTTGAAGTACTGGCCTATAGGCAATAGATTACTGGATTTTTCTGCTTTTGTTGACAAAATGCCTTCATTTTATTCTCATCTTTAAGGAAATATCTGCTGACTAGAGACAAAATTCTAGACATTCTTTTTTTCCTTTTCCTTTAGCATTTTAAAAACATCATCATTCTTTACTGCTAATGTATGGCTGTGCTGAAGTCTCTGGATGCTAAGTGCTCAAGACGTGTAGTCAGTGTGTTGGGGAGACCTCTCCCCTGTGCCCAAGATTAACCTTCAACTCTCTGATTGCTCTCTGGCTTTGCTTTGCTTCTCTACCTTTGTGATACTCCTTGCTGCATGGCAATGACTTCCTTGAAACCCCGTATAGTCTTTTCTTCCAACGAAGCAGTCTGGTTCTTAGCCAAGGAGTCGTGGGAGCACCCAGCCTACAGTTCTGGGGCTTGTTTCTGCTTAAGTCCTCCCTGGTTACCAGAGCAATGCCCCGATTCTAGACCTTCTTCTGCGCCTCTAAACTCACGTGCAGCCCCTCACACAGCCTGCTGCACTATTTCCAGGTGTGGTGTAAGCAGAATGGGGTGCCAGGTGGTACGCAAGATGCTCGCCCATGGCTTTTCTATTTTCCAGGTCCTAAGTAGCATTTTTAATGTCCCTCCCCCATCTTTATAGCAATGTGTATTGTGTTGGAGGCACTTATCCCAGTTCTCAAGAGCCAAGATTTTAATTTTTATAACTATTGCCAGATCGTAGTTAAGCCATAGGTGTATTATAATCAGACAAATTGGCAGATAGTTGGGGAGGGCGTTTGCATACTCCATGAAAATGGGCACATGTTATGAATTGGTGATATTTTTATTGAAGAACTGGTGATTACACATTTACCAGCAATCCCTGTGCCCTCCCAGCTAGTGGTGACAGGAGACGCCAGGAACTAATTGTTCCATCATAGTGCGAAGATAAAGTTCCATTTTCTGTTAATTCACTTATTTCTTAATCCCTTTTCAATTTGACTTTAATTACCTCCAATTTACCTTAAAAGATGATTTTATCCCTGAAGTTTTCTGTGTTATTTTCACTTCTGATACCTTTGATCACTTGGCTCATATTTAATGATCTTCCTCCTGACCTTGGTTCCTGTGAGTATACATTAAAACTGTTTCTTATTTCTATCTTCCTAATTGCTTCTTCTGTGTTATACTTAGTGCCTTCTTTCTAATGATCCCTAACTGTTTGTCCTTCCTGATGGCTGCATGGTGAAGGAAGGGAGTTCTCCACCTGATGAGATTTGAAGTGCATGGAAAATTCTGTTACCCTTTCTTGTCCATTCCCATTTTGTCATTGCTGCACACCTTTATTTATTTTTTATTTTTTTGTTTTTCGAGGTAGGGTCTCACTCTAGCCCAGGCTGACCTGGAATTCACTATGGAGTCTTTGGGTGGCCTCGAACTCACAGTGATCTTCCTTCTATTTCTGCCTCCTGAGTGCTGGGACTGAAGGCGTGTGCCACCACGCCTGACCACTGCACTCTCTTTTGTGTCCTGCCCGTCCGATGCTGTCGTTGTTCACACTCTGATAATTTCTGTGTTTACGTCCATTCTGATCTGCTTCTGTTGGGCTGCACTTATATCCCCTGAACACATCGGGTAAACATTGCCTTTCCCGATAGTCCGCTGAGTGTGAATTGGAAGACTCACACTCAGGAGACTGAGAGAAGTAAGGGATGGGAAGGGCAAGGAAGGTTCCTGAAGGGTCCTGCATCCCCACCACTTTGCTTGTCCTTGCCTTCTTGTAACCATTTGTGCTTTATGCAAGTTCCAGTTTATACTCCATATAGTGCAGATGGGATTTCACCACTTGAAACTGTTCTAAAGCTCACTTCTCCTTTGCATATGGCTGGAATCCACGTTCTCCACAGGCCCTTTCCAAGTACCTTTGCTCTGTACCATTCCCTTTCTTCTCTATAACAGAATTGTTTCATCACGCCTCATACGAGGCATGAGGTTATGCTATATAGGGTGCTCGCTATTATATTTTATGCCTTCAGTTCACTTAGGAGTTAGTTAGGAGAGGGTTGACTTTCTCTGTATTTCTTCTCAGTATCTGGGGATTTTTAGATACTCAACACATCCATGGTGATGGCTGGAATTCTAAATATATTTAAATGTACATATTCTTTGCAGAAAGCTCTATTTTTTCCTTTTTTTGTTCCCCTCCAAATCCGCTCATCCTGTTTACTTGACACTGCATCATCAACACGATTAATCACTCCTCACAGAAGAAATGGGTTTAATTAGTTAAATATCAATCCATGGATTTAGTAAAACGGCTGATCTAATACATTTATCGTAACAAACAAGATAATTTGATGTGGTCTAGTTATTTTAGTGACTAGTTATTATAGTTGATCAACTGTGCTTCATGTCTCACGATGTGATTGGATGGTTGTGATTAACCTTAAAGTGCCCTTACCATCCTCAGCCTACTTGCTGGGGAGGCTGTAAGAGAACTAAAATAGCATCTAAGGCTTGTCTCCTCAGTGTAGGAGATTCCCCTGGCTCTGTTCACTCACTCCTTGGAACTTTCTCATGCTTTTCTCCTCTTTATAGTTTATTTTAACATGATTAGAATTCTCGTTCTCTGTATGGCTTCTTTGGTAACATAATCAAACACACTGGCTTGTCATGTAAGTGATACCATACATTTTCAGGTAGAAGAATAGCAAATTAGTGACCCTCCTTATTAGGAAAATTGTAATAAAAATCATGAAGCCAAACCTTACATAATAAGAAATGTATATGAACCTGTTTTTGAAGGAAGCTTCTATTGAAGTTTAACTACTAAAACACATAGGGGAGAAAGCTTCAAAAAATGTTCATGGCACTTTGAGGTTAAAAGGAAGTCTTTGGGACATAGAAAGTAGTAATCATACAATAAATAATTGTCAAAATTAAATGCTTTGCAATAAAAGAAATATATTAAGCCATGTGAGATCTGTGCAGGAGAGCAATCAGGAGCCACTGCAAACTAGCATGAATTGGTGCTGGTGAGCACAGTGGAAAGTGCCCAGAGAAGAACTTAAAAATAGTGCCCATTCAGGTCACAGGAAGTTGAATCAGAGTGCAGGGCCCGACGAAGGTCCATGGAAACCATCTGGCAATGACGTATGAACCCCCCGCAACTCCCCACATGCTACCATTGTAAAACGTTGACTGCTGCTGAATCCAGGGGCTCCCACCTGCCCTTCCCCCAGACCCCACTGCACCCAGCCAATACCAGACAAGCCAGGGAAGCACCAGGGATGGGACTGATGCCTTAACTCAATGCTTGCATGCCAGAAGCTCACCCTAAAAGGTAACTGAGTGGTTTATACTTCTCCAGGGCAATGAGTACCCCAGATCCGGTTTCACATTTGAACTGGGATTGCAACTGGTATTTTTCCAATCAGTTGGTTTGTTACATGAACTAGGACATGAAGGGAAAGAATTCAAAATACATCCCACCAAGGAAGAATTACTGACAATTCTAGTATTTTAAAAAAAATGTTTGTATTTATTTATTTAAAGGAAAGATGAAGCGGGGGAGATAGGTGCCAGGGTGACAAATGCAAATGCAAATGACACTCAGTGCATATTCTTTTGCATGGGTACTGGGAATTCAACCCTGGCATTTAGGCTTCACAAGCAAGCACCTTAGCTGCTAAGCCATCTCTCTAGCCTCGCATTGTAGTATTTTTTATTTTTGTTAATATTTATTTATTTGTGTGTATGTGTGTATATGTGTGTGTGTGTGTGTGTGTGTGTGAGAGAGAGAGAGAGAGAGAGAGAGAGAGAGAGAGAGAGAGAGAAAGGGAAGAAAGTGGGTAAACCAGGCCCTTCTAAGGTTGTAAATGAACTCCAGACACATGTACCACTTTGTATATCTGGCTCTTTGTGGCAATGGGGGAATCAAACCTGGGCTCTAAAGCTTTGCAAGCAAGTGCCTTAACTGTTGAAGCCATCTCTTCAGCCCATGTTATAAATATGTTTAACTTAATGTACATTTTTTGTACTTTGCCTTTATTGTTTGTGTGTTATACTTAATGTTTTATCTTTTACTTCCTAGTTTTTAATCTCCATTCCTCAATATATATAGGTACATCTATAATATCTATATCTCTTTATATCTATATCTATACATGTCATCTATATCTATCTATATCATCTATGTCTATATCATCTATACCTATATCATCTGTATCTATATCATCTATACCTGTATCTATATCTATCTATAGCTATATCTATCTGTCTTCTATATCTAAATCTATATAATCATCTATATCTGTATCCATATATATCTAAATCTATATCTAAATTATCTATATCCATGTCTATATCTAACTATATCATCTAAATTTATTATCTATATCTACATCATCTATACGTATATATATCTATATTATCTATATATCTTTATCATTCTATATCATATATATCTACATCATCTGTATATATGTATATATGTACATACACACACACACACACACACACATATATATATATATATATATATATATATATATATATATATGGCTATATCACCATCTATTTCATAATGGTTTTGCTTTTATTTGCACATTTCTGTTAGGTTCTATGATTGTTCTGTATGTTTTTTTCACCTAGTCCTCGACTGAGTGCTCAGCTATACTTCCCAGACAAATCTCATATACTTTCCCTCTCATTTCTACCTCCTTTCCTCTTTCTTTGCTTCTTTTTAAAAATTATTTATTTGTTTACAATGAGAGAGGGTGGCACACCAGAACTAACTCCAGATACATGTACCATTTTGTGCCTCTGGCTTTACCTGTGTTCTGAGTAATTGAACCAGGGTCATCAGGCTTTGCAAGCAAGTGCCTTTAACCTATGAGCCAGTCCCTCTGGCCCTTTCTTGCTTCCTAGCTTCTGTTTTCTAAACTTTAGAGATAAAACCTTCCATAGCCTTAACAGGACCGTAATAGTATAGCAACTTTCTCTTCATAGCTACTTTATCCACCTCCTTATTTTTTCAGAGTTTACTTAATACTTTTCCTATACTTACTATACTTCCCTCCCACTCTTCAGCTTAGGAACTAAAATCCTGGTATACATTATACTACCATTGTTCATTTGCCTTCCAATGGTTATTGAAGCCAGTGTAACCAATATTGTTAATTAGCTAGTATGACATTTGCATAACAGACATATCTGGTAGCTGTGGTTATTCCCAGCTAATAATGTAGTCTGGGAATATTATACATGTTGAACTTGGTAATCTGAGCTCTTAGACTAAGCATATGACTTCTGAACTACACACCTCAACTCTACCATGACCTAACCTTAAATATTGAAAATATTCAACAAGAATATACAGATGATTTTAAAAATCCAATCAGCAAAATAACTCCAGATTCATAAATCCCATTGTAGTAATATAGAACACAAGATAAAGCAAGCATATAACTCCCCCAAAAATCACTCATCCTACTGTAATGCCCTCCAGTGAAAGTGAATTAGATGCAAACCTAAGTGAGGAACTCAACCAAATGATGATAAGAGCGCTCAAAGATATCAAGAAGAAAACAAGGTCATGAATGAAGGTCAAGAAAGTTGACACAACAGCCGATGAAATACAGAAGTCGACGTAAGGTAAGAAAGAGAAATGCAATGAAATGATAGAGCACCAGCGAAAATCCAAAACAAATCCGAAACAAAACCACAGTAAGTTGGCTGGGGAGATGGTCCAGTGGTTAAAGGTGCTTGCTTGCAAAGCCTTCTGGCCAGGTTCAGTAGCTCAGTACAGACATGAAGCTTGATACACACAATGACTCATCCATGTGGAGTTTGTTTGTAGTGCCAAGACGCCTTGAAGGGCCCATTCTGTCTCTCTTCACAAAGAAATAAATAATAATGTTTCTTTTAAAAAGAAAAATCACAATAAGTCAAATCAATCAAACTCCATAGAAAGTGTCAAGGAATTTCAAAGAGGAGAGTATATTTGCATCTGAGCAAAGTGGAGCATTCACCTGGAGCACCAAGATCAGTTAAAAGGGTATGAGTGGGACTTCCAAAATTTTTGGGGTACTACAAACAGTCTAAATCTTAAGAATCATGGGCACACCAAAAGGGGAAGAATTTCATTCTTAAGACATAGAAAAAGGGTCAAACAAAATTGTCACAAAAAAATTTCCAAATGGGAAATGATCGTAATCTAGATACAGGAAGCATTTAGAACACCAAATAGACAAGAAAAGAATTACCTTTCACTATATTATAATTAAACGACTAAATAAATCAGAAAAAAAAAGGTATATCGGAAGTAGAAAATGAGAAGCACCAGTCCACATTCAGTCAGTCCCATCAGTATAATAGCAGATTTCCCCACAGAAACCTTTCAAACTAGAGGAGCTCGGAATGCTGGTATTCCAAGATTTGAAAGAAGAGAACTGCCCACACAGGCTACTATACTTATGAAAGCTATCATTATAATAGAAGGATATAGAAAGGCTTTCCATGATTTAAAAAAAAAAAAAAAAAAACTAAAGAAATTCATGCCCACTAAGCAATCTCTACAGAGGATACTTGAAAGGATCCTATGGACTGAAGAAAAATACAAACACATCTATAAGGCAAGAATCAACCATGCTTGAATGATAGTCAATGCAAGACAGAAATTGAAAGACACCAAACACTACAAAACAACACAATGGCAGGGATTAATACTTGCCTTTCATTAATAACTCTGAATGATTCCCAGTCAAAATGTGCAGACCAGCAGACTGGATCCAAAGGCAGGATCTTTCTGTTTGTTGCTTCTAAGAAATGTATCTATGTCACCATTAAAAAAAAGTACTATGCTAAGGTGAAAGGATGGCACAAGAAGCGATTCCAAGGAGGTGAATCTAGGCAACATGCAGGGGTCACTGTTCTAATATCTGACAAAATATAATTCAATCTAAAACAGGTCAGGATAGATGGGAAATAAAGCTCATGCTGGTTAAGGGAACAGTCCACCACGAGCCCATTGCTGTTCCAAACACGCACGCAAGAGCTCAGCACCAGCTTTCATCTGCTTCCTGGAATGGGCACCCTGTGATTGGTCACCACACTCATGCCATCCCTGCCCGAGTGGACTGGGCCCCTTTCAAGTGTGAGCCAGAGTAGAACCCTTCCTTCATTAACGCGTTTCGTCGGGAACAGTAAGTGGTACAGAGACGTACAGCTCGCACAACACGTGTCAACGCGCCAAAGGCCAAGCGACCGATTTCCAAAGCACGTTCGGTGGTCGAGCATTTTGGGTAAGGGCTAGGCAGCATGCATCCTTAGTAAATCAGTAGACCCTTCACAGAACGATATTTGTAAAATATTTATAAAATGTACACATGACAACAATAGATAGCCAATGTACACACAAACATACCATGATAATGAACAAAAGGACAACTCAGGGGCTGGAGAGATGGCTTAGCGGTTAAGCGCTTGCCTGTGAAGCCTAAGGACCCTGGTTCGAGGCTCGGTTCCCCAGGTCCCATGTTAGCCAGATGCACAAGGGGGCGCACGCGTCTGGAGTTTGTTTGCAGTGCCTGGAAGCCCTGGCGTGCCCATTCTCTCTCTCTTCCTCTATCTGTCTTTCTCTCTGTGTCTGTCGCTCTCAAATAAATAAATAAATAAATAATTAAAAAAATATTTTAAAAGGACAACTCAGTTTTCCAACTGGGCAGTTTAAACAGATATTTCTCAAAGAAAATCATGTCAATAACTGGCAGACATATGACAAAACACCACCAGAGACCTCAGGGAAATACAAGTTTAAAAAGTGAGTGAAATGTGTTAAATATGCAAATACCCACCTGAATGGCTGGAAGTAAGATCGCTGACAATGGGTGTGGTGTGGTGGTGAGGCTTCCAGGTCATCTTCAGCTACATAGTGAGTTTGAGGCCAACCTGTCTAAAAAAAAAAAAAAAAAAAAAAAAAAAAAGATACTGATAGTGCCAAATATTGGAAAGACTATGGAATAACTGAAATTCACACACAGTCTTTATGGCAATGTGAAATACTATAATTGCCTTGGACAAAGGTCTGTCAATTTCTTGGCAACGTATATCTATTCCATAATTCAGCAGATCTTTTCTTCCAACAGAAATGAAAGTATGCCCATAAAATAACTATATGAGAATATTTTATAACTTATAAAACTAGAATTCACCCACTCTCATGTCACAATTTAATGGCTAAACAAATTCAAGTACAGGCATAAAGTATTCATGTATAAAACATGGGTTGCTCTCAGAAACATGAGTGGAAAAACACTCCCACATAAAAGAACATACAGTATTATTACACTTTTACACGAAGTTCTAGAACTCGTACAATTAATCTCGATTGCAAGTATATTAAAAATATGGGTTGTCTTTGGAGAAAGACACAGTTTTGCTGATGAGGCAAATGAAGGAAACTTCTGAATTATAGTCATGTTTTATATGTTAATAGGAGCTAGTATAATAAATGTCAATTTGGGGCAGTCTTTCCCAGATTATTTTTGACAGAGTATAGAAATTCTTTTGGCTCTCATAACTGGAAAGCAGGATATGTGGTAGTCTTGCTATCTAGTGACCAGGGAAAATGCTCAATATCCTACAAGGCCTCAGGGCAGCCCCTCACAACACAAAGAATTATTTAAGGTTGAGAACAGAGTTAGAGTTTAAAGACCTTGAATTAGGCTTACACAAACATAGGTACTTCCCAAATATCATTTAATGGAACACTTTCAATTCTTCTAGTATTTCACCATGTGTAAATTTCTGTGAAAAATGATATAACCAAAACTAAGTGCTGATTCTTATTAATAACATGCATACTTTAGTAGAGGGATAAGGGGAAAGTATAATGCTTTCTACTTTCACTCTGAAGCCATCAAAAATGCACCGTTGCTTGGTGCATCAATAGTGGGTGGATAATTGCATTAAAGCACAACAAATTATTAAGTATGTCATGTATACAGTGTGAAGTTATTCAATACGTAATTCAATATTTCTGTCTGAAAATTTTAATAGTAAAATGTTGTCATCCTTTATTTCTTCCTTTAATTCACCCAACCAAACTAACTTTAACAGTATTCCCTTCCCATTATCCAAACATATCATAGAGTCACATTTTCTTTTTATTTCCACAGTCAACTCAATCTAAACTACCAGCAAGTCTCTCAACTAGACCATGGTATTTAAACCTGCAACCTGTAAGCTCTGCTTTCTCTGTCCCCCTGAGGTAGGGTCTCACACTAGCACAGGCTGACCCTTAATTCACTCTGTACTCTAAGGGTGCCCTTGAACTCATGGCGATCCTCCTTCCTATGCTTCCTGAGTGCTGGGACTAAAGGCGTGCGCCACCACGCCTGGCCTCTTATTCATTTTTTTAAACCATCCTTTAAGCAGTCATTTTAATCAGAGCCAATATCTAATACTTCCTGATTAAAACCTTCCAAGCTGAGAAGCCTGCTGTATTCAGAGCAAACTCTGAATACCTTATCTTGTCCTGAGAAGATCTACTGGATTCTACATGGGCTTGCTTCTTGAATTCCTCTTTAATGTCACCTATTGTCCTTACTCTTCCCAGACATGTGGGTCAACTCTTAGTTTTTGAACAGGTCATACTTTTGACCACCTAATGTCTCTCTACATATTTCCTCTTCATGGTATGTGAAAGGGGAAGATCTTTTCCTTGTTCAGGTCTTAGTTAACCTGCGGCTTCCTTTTTCCTCCACCAAAATTAATTTCTCCAGCGGTTTCTTTTGAGTAGCCTGTTTTAGTGTTTGTGGGGCAGTGACTTGGATTTATCTTGTCGTTGCTGCTGCGTGTGTGTTGGTCAATCTTCATTGCCAAATTTACTGCATTTAGAGTCACCTAAGTTGATGGGTGAGGCATACCTATTGGCATGTCTTTGTGGATATTTTACACAGAATATTAAGTAATGGGGAAAGATCACCACCCCGAATGTGGGTGGCACCTTTCCGACGCCTATAACTGGGATGGACTAAAATGGAACGTACGAGAAAGCCAGCCTTGTCAGGCCCCGCCCTTTACAGCAGTGGACTGAGCTCTCTGAAAGTGCGAACCAGACTAGCCTTTCCACTCCTAGGCTCTTGTGTGTCAGGTATTCTCTCTCTCACTGACAAAAAAAAAAAAAAAAACACAAAAAAAACCCAGCAATGAATATGGCACATTCTACGTAGATCTTGAACTCCAGAAAGCAGAGACCTTGGCTTTGTTGTTCATTTCCAGAACACCAGGCACAGAAATGCATCTCGTTCTAAGTGCAGCAGAGTTTTTAGTAAGTGATTTATGTAACATTCCAAAGCTTGGTAGAGACAGACCTTCCCTGCTGTCCCACAGACTAGAGGAGACTGCAAGCAGCTCTCTGACAGAGGCAACACCAGAGGTGAGAGGAGAGTCAGCCGCAGCCGGTGGTGGATGGGGTTCCCCGCATTTCCGCAGCCCACAGCCTGGACTCAGTAATCGTCGTGATTTTTCCTTGACTAGCTTCAGGAATGGAGAATTAAGTCTAGTATATAATATGCTTCCTGAATAGAGAACTCTATAAACATTAAAATTTGGGCTGGAGAGATGGCTTAGCAGTTAAGCGCTTGCCTGTGAAGCCTATGGATCTCGGTTCGAGGCTCGATTCCCCAGGACCCATGTCAGCCAGATGCACAAGGGGGCGCATGCGTCTGGAGTTTGTTTGCAGTGGCTGGAAGCCCTGGCGCGCCCATTCTCTCTCTCTCTCTCTCTGCCTCTTTCTTTCTCTGTTGCTCTCAACTAACAAAATAAAAAATGAACAAAAAATTTAAAAAGATTGTGTTGTAGATGAATATTTAGAGACACAAATAAAGTGTTGATGTATTGTCACGGGAAAGAGCGGGCTTCAAAGTAGTAGGTTCTGTGTAGTCTAGACCACTGAATGCCTTGCAATGCATCCCTTTGTTAATAACACCTGTTTGGATTATTAATGGATTGTTTTCCTTTTTGTTAACTTATGAGAATAGGCGCATTGGACTGCTTTTGGAATCATCAGGAAAACTGGGTACTTTGGAAGACTCACATGTAGAAAGCATGTGAAGGAGGTGTCTGGTTCATAGAATATCCATTTATAATTAAGTGTCCATGGCCACTAAACACCAAGGACATGGTCAAATTAGTGAAGCAGGAGTCATGCTGTATTCATTATGTCAAATGTTATTATGCATCATACTATATTAATTATGTGACATGTCCTGAAGGAGTTTCATTCCAGCAGAGCCACGCATGCTCATGATGCACTGACGGAGCTGGAATGCCTCAGCCTGAATTCAACAGGTGCAGCGTTACCCGAGTGCTCCTAAGTTTTCTTCTCTTACCTTTAATATATAAATTACAATAATCAGAGAATCCCTTCTGTGTGACCGTAAGAATCCAATTCTGTGCCCAGTTATGTCTGCGGTTTGCTGGAGGAATCCTATATTAACTTGCTGAGGCTGTCATAACAAGGGACCACAGGCTGTGTGGCTTAAAGCAATCGAGATTTATTGTTTTACAATTTGGGAGGTTAGATGTCCAAAATCAAGATGTCGTCCACGTTGATTCCTTCTGAGTGCTGTAAGAATCTGACCCATACTTCTCTCACGGCTTCTGGAAGAGTCGGAGCTCCTTCATTTGTGTAAGGCATTCTCCCTGCATATTCACCTTGCTGTCTCTATGCAGCACCTATCTCCCTGTACAGACATCCTTCTTTATAAGGCCACCACTTATATTAACTATGCTTCTCCTGGTTGTGATTAGGATGCCTGAAAAGAGCTTCTGGAACTCCCAGTCTGAGGTTCCAGGTTCATCATGGCAGGAGGGCATAGTGGCCACAGTGGCTCTGGCTCGAGCCATGTGTGTTGGGCAGCTGGTCACTTTGCATCAGCAGTCAGGAAGAAGAGAGAGATGAATGCCGGTTGCTCAGCTCACTTCCTCCTTTTTCCCCACTTTTTATGCAATCTGAGACCCCCGACTCATAGGATGGTGCCACCCACATTTGGGGAGGATCTCCCATCATCTGTTTAAATTCTCTAGAAATACCCCCACAGATATGCCCAGGGGTGTGTCTCTTAGGTACCTCTGAGTCTAGTCCAATGAAAAAAAAATAGCCATTTTAATGCTCATATTATAATAGGTCCACATTAGTGACCTCATTTTAACCTGATCATTTGTTTCCAAACCAGGTCTTGTTCACAGGACATGGTGGTAAGCACATGGACATTGTTTTGAGTGACCATTGAGTCCATAAGAAATACCACACTGTGCTTCACTCACACCCCCTTCCTTTCTCACTCTGTCCAGTGGTCTCCCCATCACCTCTTTTTTTTATGCTGTAATAGTACTCTCATACCTAATGCGAAAGGGCTCCTCTTTAAATACTCTTGACTGAGGTGTGCTGAGACTATTAGGAAAATTCAATACAGAGAAGGAAAACTGAACATTCGATATATCAGTTCTTCAAGCCAATTGTCTACAGCCTCTTCCTGGGATCTGATCATACTTTTAGGAGAGTTTGATTCATTTCCACTCTTCCTGACTTCCATCATTCTCTCCACTGTTCCCTTACCATCATCAGGGTTTACCACCAGAGAAACACAAAATCAACCAGTATTAAATACAGAGTTCTGAGATCCGCCTTTCTGTCAACTGTTGTTATGTCATTGAAAAGACAAGTCAGGGCTGGGGGGATGGCTTAGTGGCTAAGTCACTAGCCTACAAAGCCAAAGACTCCAGGTTCGATTTCCCAGGACCCATGTAAGCCAGATGCATAAGTGCGGGGGGGGGGGGCGCATGCTTCTGGAGTTCATTTGCAGTGGCTGAAGGCCCTGGTGCACCCATTTTCTCTCTCTCTTTGCCTCTCTCTCTCTCAAATAAATTAAATAAAAAATTTTAAAAATGAAAGGACAGTTTAACACAGTTTTCAGTGTTGTATTTGCGTCTAGGGTTTCCTACTTAGGAGTGGGGTGGTTCTCAGCACTGCATGACTCAAGTGTCTGAAATTCACTTGCAATAGCTGGAAGCCCTGCCACACTCTCTCTCTCCCTTTTCCTCTCCCAAATAAATAAGTAAAAACAACATATTTTTAAAAAGATTTTTAACAGAAACTAACTGTTATGGTTATTTTGTAAATAACATTCTCATTTTCATATGCTGTCTTCATTGGGAGGATGAAGAATACCCTAGAAAAATCCGACAAAATCTATCCTGTAAGAATGATGTTGTAGGCTTGGAATATGACTGCTTGCTTAGCATGCCTGAGGCCCTGGGTTCAGTTCTCAGCACTAAAGAGCAAACAATGGAAAGATGCTCCTTCTATAGTTAGTGTGTATCGTTTTTTATTTTTATTTTATAAACAATACACATTGACTATAGAAGACGCACTCAAACCATTGCAGGTGACATTGTGGAAAGAATGTAAGATTCAAAAGAAAAGGAGGAGTGATGTGCAATCCTGTCTTCCAGTCACAAAGTGGCTGTGACACGTGTGATCTCACAGGGGCTGAGACTACCCTGCATAACAGGAGGGGAGAATGGTGACATCAAAATGAAAAAGAAACCAGTTGGAAATAAGAAGGGATTCACTAGCAGGGGCATTTGGAAGAGGGAAAAGAGAGGGCAATGGAGGGAATTATGATTATGGTATATTGCCTACCTGTTGGAGGTTGTCAGAAAAAGTTAAAATAAATAAATAGGGCTGAAAACAAAAAGTGGGGGAATAACATGAACCCATGTAAAAAGAAAATAGCAACCACCCAGAAATATATACAGCAGAAATCACTGGATCGTTATGGTATAGCTTATCTTTTTCTAGATAATTCTGTGTGGAGTACTTCTTGGCTACCCATACACAATTACACAAAATATAAACTACATGTACACAGAGCACACTCAAAAACAGATGCTCATTTCTATATTTTCTATGCGTTTTACTTTAAGTATACGTCTGTATAAGATGTATGACTGGCATATAAAAATACTAGAGACAGAATGGTTCAGCCTAAAGACAGGTCAGCTGTGGCACTGTCTAATTGCATAGTGTGTGGGGCTGTGCCCACACAGAGTGAACTACTCTCCATGTGAAAGCTATTAGGTAGAAAAGCAGATGCCCAGATGGCATGGGGTCCATTTAAGTGGGCATGCTGGCATTATCCCTTACCCCTGTCATGGCTGTATTGAAATAATGTAGCCTGAACAGGTGAGACACAGAGCATACGGCATGGGCTGCAGCCTACCCTTTGTCCATCCTGCACGGGGGCTGCCCCACCTTGCCGTCACTTTGCTGTGGAAGCTTCAAGACGGAGGCACTGTGCTGATCAGCACACAAATGAGAACTCGTGGAGCGTCCAGCTGGGTTACGGGAATAAGAGACTGTGTTGCGGAGGAAGACAATATTTGTGCAAGGTCATGAAGCTCAGAGTTGCTAACGCGTTCCCTTGGGCTGAAGAGAGAGACACACGGTGTGTTGATCTAGATTTCTTGGGAGAGTTCACATAAGACTGAAGATTTACATCTTCTTTTGAAAGTTGAAAGGTCTGTTAACATGGAGCTGGCATACGCACCGGAGCCGCTGTCTGGTCTAGATTTGTGAATTCTCGGCTCAGTTGAGGAAGGGTGTGTGTGAGCTGCAGCTCCCTTCCTTCGCCACCACTCCCCATGGTGTCTTCAGTAAATGGCACAGTTAGTCTCTTCATATCGTCCATTATTCTTTATCCAACACTTAAATATTTTTTATATTTTTATTTATTGGCAGAGAAAGAGGGAGGAGGAGGAGGAGAGAGAGAGAGAGAATGGGCACACCAGGGCCTCCAGCCACCGCAAACGAACCCCAGATGAGTGCAGCCCTTTGTGCATCTGGCTTATGTGGGTCCTGGGGAGTTGAACATGGGTCATTTGGCTTTGCAGGCATGTGCCTTAACCACTAAACTGTCCCTCCAGCCCTAAATATATATTTTTTAAATATTTCTTTGTCTCTTGCTTCTACCAGGGTTGGGCTGGGACGCTAATGTGGCTTTTATTTTATTAGCCAGTTTTATTCAGTCAGCGAAAAGTAATCGTGTCAAATTCAAGATCTCTTACTTCTTGTTACTAAGGAACAGGACTTAGGGAGCCGGGAGGTGCTCACTGACAAAGCACTTGACATGCAGGTATGAGGTCCAGAGATGGGATCCCCCATATCCATGTAGAAGCTAGGCGAGCATGGTGGTCCACGTCTGATCCCGGTGCTGCAGAGGCCAAGACAGGGAATTACCTAGGAAAGCTGGTTGAATCAGTGAGTTCTGAGATCAAGGGAGAGCCTTTGTCTCAGTAAATAGGATGTAGAATGATCAAGACATTGGTCCAAGAAGACATCAGATGTCAACCTCTGCTCTCCACTTGCATGTATGTACACATGTGCACGTGAACACGCACATAAGATCATGCATACACACATGCACGCACACCAGATGTATACACATAAGATATGCAAAAAACATAGAGTTTCGTAGGCAGAGAGAAGGATTGGGTAGATTAGTGGAGGGGACATTTCAGGTAGAAGAAATTAAATAAGCATAGTTCCGGACTATACAAAGGTATTGTAAGCCACGGCATTCAAACCTGAATCTCGGAAGAGA
The DNA here is from genome assembly GCF_020740685.1 of Jaculus jaculus. Classification (NCBI taxonomy): domain Eukaryota; kingdom Metazoa; phylum Chordata; class Mammalia; order Rodentia; family Dipodidae; genus Jaculus; species Jaculus jaculus. The sequence continues at coordinate 163,428,340 of NC_059105.1, forward strand.
CGCTGTCTTCAGCAGTGGCCCAACAGCCTCCAGACTTAGTCATTCCTGCCAGGAAACCTTTGAAGGTAACCCAAGGCCAGTGCACCATAAGAAGTAGACATCCAGCTCTGTGCACGTTCCTTCCATGCAGATGTACTAGGGTTTGTCCCATGATGTGACTACTCTGTTCTATAAAGATGCATGTATTGGGCTGGAGAGATGGCTTAGCAGTTAAGCGCTTGCCTGTGAAGCCTAAGGAACCTGGTTCGAGGCTCGATTCGCCAGGACCCACGTTAGCCAGATGCACAAGGAGGCGCACGCGTCTGGAGTTCGTTTGCAGTGGCTGGAGGCCCTGGCGTGCCCATCCCCCCCCCCATTGCTCTCAATTAAATAAATAAAAATAAATTAAAAAATAAAAAATAAGATGCACGTACTTTCTTACTGTACCTAAAGATACTGCTTTAGTCACATAGAAAGTGATGTGACCAGTAGAATTGGCAGCTTGTTGGGAATTCATTGTGGACTTCCCCCACATGTTCATGACTCAGCTCTTAACCATTTCTTGTTTGATATAACTTTATGGGCAGGCATGATGCTCTCAAAACTGCGTGCCAGCCTGGAGCATGGACCAAAAACACTATCTCACAGGTGAGTTCATGGCACAGTGTAGCAAGACTGAAAGGCAACTTGAATGACTTACTGAGAAGCTGGGGTTCTCTGAGAACCCCAGTAATCAATTGATGGGATTTGATCAATTGTATGGGAAGCCTGTATAGTGAAAGAATGGTTGCAGTTGAAATGCTTGGTGATAACATGTATTCAGGATTGAGGATAAAAGCCAAATTCATTATGTTGGCAAACATGGATGGCATTTTTCATTCCATGTAAGTCCCCAGAGCAACCAGGTGAAGGGCAAAAATGTGGTTAACAACTTATAAGGTAAAGTCATTTATATTGGTTTTATTTTGTTTAGTAGCTGATTTTTTTTTTAACCATTTTGGGGTCAAAGTGGACATTAGATATTTCTAGGATTTTCTTTCTTGGTCTAAATGGTTTCCCACATAATGCCAATTAACATGAGCCATGTTACCATGGGTACAGCACATTTTGAAGCTTAGTTGGAACCTGACCCAAGGAAGGTCATGCTGACTACATCCATTCAACTACCAGGAACCCGATGCTTTACAGCAAATACTGGTTCCTATATCAACATCATCAGACCTGTTTCATACAACTGGGAAAAAATGGAACACAGTCTTAGTGCAAAACTAATAGCTTGGAGGTCTTATGAGAAAAAAAAAAAACAAAACAAACCCAAAATAGTACCCAGGTAGCCACTTCCTTTTAGCTCATTGGATTTGACAGGTTAATTTTCCATTATTTTATTTTTATTGCAAGCATGTCTGTGCTATGGAGAGGGGGTATAATTACTGTCAATATTTTATATGTGGAGAATTTAAGGCTCAACAGTGAAATAATTTGCCTAGAGTTATATACCTAGCAACTGGATAATCCCACCTAGAAGATGAGTTTTAGGGATCCTTTTCCATCATGTTTAATATTCAGCTTAGTGTGACCCTTAAGACACTAAGTTGCTAAAGAATCAGTTCTTTTTTCTTATTTTGGTTTTTCGAGGTAGGGTCTCGCTCCAGCCCAGGCTGCCCTGGAATTCACGACGTAGTCTCAGGCTGGCCTCGAACTCACAGCCATCCTCCTACCTTTGCCTCCTGGGTGCTGGGGTTAAAGGCATGCACCACCATGCCTGGCGAAGCAGTTTTTGAAAACCAATTTTAACCTATCAGTAAGGATATTTTTTTTTTTTTCAGAGTCAAGTAACAGAAAGTCTCACTGACATAGGTTTCTGAAAGCATTCTGGGATTCTGCCAGAGCTTGCTCCAGCAAGGATGTGGCTTCCATGATCCATGTCTTGTTTAGACTGTGCTTTCTACCCTCACTCTTCCCAAAGTGGAAATACACCTGGCAGCAACTCCAGCTCCCAAGGGCTCCAGTCTTTGAGTCTAGTAGACATGAGAAAACATCTTCCCGTGGCTCTTGAACAAACCCCGGGTTGCATCCTGACTGGAGCAGTGTGGTCTGCGCGCCCACCTAGAGCCAATCACTGAGTCCAGCCACTGTGCTGTGCTGATGCACTGACGGTCTGTATTTCTAGAAACAGGAATAAAACTTCATATGGACTGCAAAAGGGCAGAAAGGAGCCCTCTGAAGAAACCAAGGCATGAGAATACTGGAAAAAAAAGGCGGGGGGGGGGGAGGTTATTAGGTAGCTCAGATAACCACAAGCTCCACAAGGAATTATCTAAATTCTTGAGCTTATTGTCTAGTTGTTTGAGGGTCACTTATCTTGTTGATGGGACACAGCACTCAACCAGAAGCAGCTGATGGGAGGGAAGGGCTTATTTCTACTTACAGTTGAAAGGGTGAAGTTTCATCATAGCAGCAAAAAGAAGGCAGAACAAAATACAGGACAGATCTCCATCCTATCTCTCTAGCAGTGGGAAGGAAGCAGTTTGAGTGAGCTAGCCCTGGGCCCCCAGGGGGGGGGAGAAAGCAGTGCACCCCAAGGCTCATCCCTGATGATACACTTCCTCTATCGAGACTCTACTTCCTCAACGGCCCAACAACTCTCCCAAAATGCCACCAGCTGGGGAATCAAGTATTTAAAATGCATGAACTTATGCGAGATAGTTCATTCAAACTACTGCACTGTCTGAAGTATTATTGAGGGCTAGAGGGATAGCTTAGCAGTTAAGGTGTTTGCCTGCAAAGCCAAAGGACCCAGGTTTGATTCCCCAGGACCCACATTAGCCAGATGCACAAGGTGGCGCATGCGTCTGGAGTTTGTTTGCGGTGGCTGGAGGCCCTAGCACCCTCTCTCTCTCTCTCCCTCTCTTCCTCTTTCTTTGCCAAATAAATACAATTAAAATATTTTAAAAGTATTATTGAAAATGAATTCCACATTGTTCACTAGGCAATATCCCTTTAGCCCCTGTGCCTCTCACTCAAATGGAGAATGACACAGTGTAATTATGAAGAAGATAGTCTGTTTGATTTTACCTTGCTCCTACATAAACTCAAGTCCCCTTAACTAAAGCCACTAATTGGCATGGACTTGTGTTGTTATACTCATTCTGTTTTTTAAATATATTATTTTGATTTATTTATTTGAGGGAGAGAGGAAAAAAAAAGAGGGATGGAGAGAGAGATGTAGAGAGAGCAAATGCCAGGGCCTCCAGCTGATGAAAATAGACTCCAGATGCATGCGCTACCTTGTGTATCTGGCTTATGTGGGTTCTGGGGAATTGAACCTGGGTCCTTTGGCTTTGCAGGCAAGTTACTTAACCATTAAGCCATCTCTCCAGCCTGTTATGCTTGGTTCTTAAAGTCGCTTCTAGATCAGCTCTCTCCTTCGTGCTTCGGAGTGCTTTCTCTTACTCCTGTGCCTTTGTGCGGCTTCCTGTTCTCTATGACATGTTCTTCCCATCTTTGGCTCCATGAAAGAGCTGATATAAGCAGGGCCTCTTGGGTGGATAGATAGCTTAGTGGTTAAGGGGCAAAGGACCTTGGTTCAATTCCTCAGGACCCACGTAAGCCAGATACACAAGGTAGTGAATGCATCTGGAGTTTGTTTTCAGTGGCGGGAGGCTCTGACATGCCCGTTCTCTCTCTGTCTCTGTCTCTCTCTCTGTGTGTCTCTCTTTGTCTATCTGCCTCTCTCTCCCTCTCATAAATAAATAAGTAAAACATTTTGAAAGAAGGGCATCTCTGGAGGGGATCCGTGTTCTTGTGTCCCCAAACAAGGAATTGATCAGACACATGGAGAAGAAACAGAAGCAGTTTGTTAAAAGATAGTGAAGTTTGGCTGTAGAAATGGCTCTGCAGTTAAAGGTACTTGCTTGAAAAGTCTGATGACCTGGGTTCAGTTCCCCAGTGTCCATGTAAAACTAGAAGCACAAAGTGACACATGTGTCTGAAGAGTTGGTTTGCAATGGAAGAAGGCCCTGGAATGTCCATATTCTCTCCCTCATCTCTCTCTAACAAATAAATAAATAGAAATATTTTAAAAATTAAAAAAAGGAGATAGTAAACTTCCAAGGGAGGACATGTGACTAGATCAAGTTCAGTAGCTCAAATGGTCCTCTTATACAAAGACCTGGGGCATTTATGGTAACTGGGTGTGGGCTTTTTGGTTCATCTGCATGGCTCAGGCTTTCTTGTGGTACAAGAAGTTCAACATGCGACATCATGTGACACATGTCTCGTTGACATCTTAAATCTCTCTGATGAGCCAAAGCCACACTACACTTGTGCCAGTGGCCAGACTGTGTGTGTGTGTGGTGCGGGTGGTAAGTTCTAGCTTTCTTCTTTACCAACTTGTCATATATATATATATATATGCTGATTTTTTAAGGCTTTGTATAAAGACTTCAGAACCTCATTCTTCATTCTACTCTCCTGCCTCAGAGTCATTCCTAATTATCTCCCCTGACTAACAAAAGCTCATCTACTCTGAATTTTTTTTTTTTTTTTTTTTTTGGTTTTTCGAGGTAGGGTCTCACTCTGGTCCAGGCTGACCTGGAATTAACTCTGTAGTCTCAGGGTGGCCTTGAACTCATGGTGATCCTCCTACCTCTGTCTCCCGAGTGCTGGGATTAAAGGCGTGCGCCACCACGCCCGGCTACTCTGAATTTTTCTGTATCTGGACCCACATGTTAAATATTAAGAAAATGCAATTTACATTGCACTATAATTGTGTTTTAAAAATTCATTTTGATTGACAAATAATTGTGCATATTTATATGCTGCATATGGTGTTGCGATCTACGTATACGTTGTAGGAAGATTCCACTGAGCTAATTAGCACTGAATGATCAATGCGATTCTTGACACCCTTATCTGTCTGCCTCCACCAAAGCTCCTTTTTAATGGATCTACTTGATCCATTTCTCTGTAAATAGTAACCATTCTAAATTTGGCCTACAGTCCTACAGTAGAACACACACACACACACACACACACACACACACACACACACACACAGAGTATTAATCAGGGTTCTCTACATGAGGTAGAACTGATAGAATGAATGTAGTAAAGGGGATTGGTTAGGTTGCCTTATAGGATATGGACTGGGCAGGCTAAAAATGGCTGTCTGCATGTTGGAAGCTCTGAGATCCTGGCAGCTGCTCATTCCCCAAGGCTGGGTGCCTCAGCAGTGTCAATCTGATACTAGATGCAGGGCTGCTTCTTTCCTCGAGAGATCCTGGTCTTCATTCCCCATTGGCAGGCTAAAGAAACAGGGGTCCAGTGTCTGCCAAGGATAGCAGCAATGCAGTAGGTACATGTACCAGCAAGAGGTAAGGGCAAACAGGCAAAAAGGCAATGCATGCGTACTTGTGAGGCCGACGAATACACGAGTGAATATGCAAGCGAGTCTTCTGGGATGTATGGTTAATTCAAGGGGATCAACCACACAGGGAGGCTGGTACCTCCCTTCTGATACCGAAATGCAGATTGGACACTTGCTCACACGTCGTATAAGAAAGAAGAATAGGAGAAAGGGAACAGATACCAATCTTGGGGGTGGGGGTTGACTTCCCCGGTCAGATTTGTAGAGGATGGTACTTGGTAGAGGATTTGTCACTTACACCTGTACAATGACATCAGGAGCGGAAGAAGCGGGCTTGGGAGACTCAGAGATCCAGAGCCTAATTAGTAGCTATGGCTGCTCATTATGGTGGAAAACCTGTGCCCACGCAGCAGCAGACGCTGCCCACATCAGAGAACCTTCATTACCTTCACCTGCTGCCTGGATCGGCTGCCGAGAGAGAGACGGTGTTATTCCTCAACAGGAGATCAGCAGCGAAGGCGGCTGCTACCTTACAAGCCATTATGAGAATCCTGTGACCAGCTTGTAGTAGCTCAGAATTACAGGATGAACGGAACGCATGTAGCTGGAAGTCAAGCACCAAGAATAATTGCGCAGCATTGGTTTTTTTTTTTTAAAAAATGACCTATGAGAAAAAGTTACAGTAATTAGCTTATTTCACCTGGAGAAGAAGAATACAGAGGAAATTTGCTGCATTATTAGACTTTAAAGACTAGGAAGAGTAATGCTACGGGATAGTGAATTTATAGTTACACATACTGAAGGATTTTTTTTTTTTCCTGTTGTCCTTTCAATTTCCTGCTTTATTTCGGCTCTGTAATAACTTCATGACAGATAATAATGTGGTGACTTCAGACAACGAATGAGAATCAGTACCTTGGAGGTTGGCAACATTATTGCATTGTCTTGCAACTATCTTTGTCCCTTCCCCCTCCACCAAAGAGAAAAACTCAGAGAGGAGTCAATGTGCCATCTGCAAGAGTTCTTTCCTCTTTTACAGCCATCCTGATGCCATCTGCCAAATCTTTAGCCCACCTGCATAGTGAAAAACATTAATTGTCTTCCAGAAATGTGCAAGAGCGGGTCTCCAGCAAGACAGAGTAGGAGGAAGGAGACATTTTGCAGTACTTGCAAGTGAGCTTTGCACCGGTCAACCCACCTGGGTCCCCTTGCCAATCTACTGCCTGCTCAACCAAGCTTATTGTCTGAGTGGAGGAGACAGTCGTTGGATAAAATAGAATCTAAGTGTTTGCTGCCTTTGAAAAATTTGAAATCCCTGCAGGGACTTGGAGTGTTGTCCCAGTATTGAGAAGAGTTTAGAAATGACTGTGGGAAGCTACCGTAAGGACTTTGCTATGCTTCAGATCCGGAGCGTTATTTTCATTCAAATCCTGGTATGGTCTCTGTCTATGCGTAATTACGGCTGGAGTTTAGTTCTGCTTGCTGATCAACCAGTAGCCTGGGATGTTCTCAAAGTGCCTTGGCTAGCATTTCCCAGTGATATCATCATTGTGGATGGGAAAATTCTTCCTTTGAGAAAGTGGTGATGTGTGGTTACAGTTCTTTCCCCAGCTGCCTTTCGCTAAGTGCCTTTGGTGTCCCCTGTCATTGTGATAACTTGAACCCCCCCCCCTCTATTTCCTCACAGTCCCTTAGAGACCTCCGACATCCCCAGTGGAGGACTGTTGAACTTGTCTTTCCTCTTCACCTTTTTCCATTTCAGGAAGAGAGGTCGGGCTCAGTTGCTGCTTCCTGCTGCGGTGAAAAGATTTTGCTTTATGTGGCTCCAAACTATGTTATCAGGGTCATAAACTAGCAGACAGGGTCCAAGGTGATGAAAAATTGAGAATGTATCTGCAGAAACATTTCTTCAGGCTAGCATCTCTACCGCCACCTCCCCCCGCCGCTGCCCCCTTTCTTAAACTTGGATCTAAAATTTACAGCAACCTCTGTGAAGCAAGAAGCCGTTTAGAAGGAAGAAAAGAAGGCTCAATTCAAACAATCAGTTAGCATCAATCATTTGGAAATAGTAGCATCTGTGAGCTATTTGAAAATGTGTATACATGCCGCTGACAAATTCATTTCTCATTTGCATTTCTGTTATTGGAACCCACTGGCAAAGCCTATGGCGAGTGTAGGCCAAGGCCACTTCCATAGTTTTTCATATTTATTGGTTTATATATATCCACTCATTCACCTTTGTTGGGCATCATTTTGTGTCAACTCACAATTCAAGTCAGGGTTTTCTTAATCAACCTTATACATTCAGCACGTTCCATGCATAATCAGATACAGAGCACCTCCCTCAACCAGTTTATCACTTTCCTTATGAGAAGGAGCTGACACTGACTTCTATTTCCCCTTCCTGAAACAACATTGCCTCTATAAAAAACAAATAAAGTAATGGCCTAGTGCGGCAGGTCCTTTTAAGGCTGTGGAGATGAGTTGTACCTTTCCATCACCAATTATTAGGCAATCAGTCATTGTACAGAGTCGCACTCATTCAGTGGGCTTAGCGTTTGGGATAATCACTTATTCAGTAACACGTCTCTCTCGAGACAATCAATAACTGTGGATGGGCCATCATAATGCTCAGCCCAGTAGACTATATTGCCATTTTCCATTTGGAACAGTTACATTTTGATCCAACATTATTTATATTTTTTACATTTATTTATTTGAGAGAGAGTCAGAGAGAGAGAGTGGGGGAGAGAGAATGGGTACACCAGGGACTCCAGCCACTGTAAACAAACTCCAGATGCATGTACCCCTTGTGCATCTGCCTTACATGGGTCCTGGAGAGTTGAACCGGGATCCTTTGGATTTTTAGGCAAACACCTTAACTGCTAAGCCATCTCTCCAGCCCCCAACATTATTTTTTAATATTTAATTTAATTTATTTATTTAAGAGAGAGACATAAGGAGGGAGGGGAGAGAAAGAGAGGGGGAAAGAAAAAGTGAGAGAGCACACCAGGGCCTCTAACCACTAGAAATGAACTCCAGATGCATGAGCCACCTTGTGCATCTGGCTTATGTGGGTTCTGGGGAATCGAACCTACATCCTTAGGCGTTGCAGGCAAGTACCTTAACCACTAAGCCATCTCTTCAGCCCTCTTACATGATTTTTATTTATTTATTTGAAAGAAAAAGAGAGAGAGAAATGGACGTTCCAGGGCCTCCAGCCATTGAAAAAAAAAAAAAAAAAAACTCCAGATGCATGCGCCCCTTTGTGCATCTAGCTAACATCAGGAATCGAACCAGGCTCCTTTGACTTTGCAGGCAAACGCCTTAACCACTAAGCCATCCTTCCAGCCCCTTCCTTATGACTTCAGGCCAATATTCACAGACTTGTTTGATTCTCTGTCTAGTTGCTACATACAAAGTAGACTGGGAGGACATGAGGATAAAGGGAGCAGGTACTGTGTGAAGACAAGCAGGCGTGGGAGTCAGGGAGCTGTGGCTCCAAACTGCAGCAGCTCTTTGAATAAGTCATTTAACCTTTTTCAACTGTAGTTGCTGGCATGCTGTGAGGAATCACAACGTGGTCCACTTTGTGCAGGGTCCAGCATTAAATTCTGCATGTCCCATCACATTATTCCAAATGAGACGCAGGTTTCAACCTTGAAGAGTTTATTTTACATTATCCATTGTAATTATATAACATTGTGGGCCCTAAGTGTACATATGATCATATCTTAATTTTGACTTCTTTAAAGAAAAATCTAAATTTAGTATTTAGTATGGTTAGTGTACATTGGGACACTGCAGATCAACATTTTATATCCAGACTTTCCCCTTGATATTGATGATGAATTGCAAGTGGCATGCAGACCAAACATGATCCTGCCATAGCTCTCTTCAGAGCATTATCTCACAATTGTTACAAATACTCTGGGACTGAGTCATCTAATGCAGCTTACAGGAAAGCAAGCTGTGTGTTACTGTACACGACCTTAACGAGGTGGAGTTATTTAAGAATCTGGTGTTTACCACTTCCAGTTGAAAGTGCACGAGAGAACTATGAAGACAGCATAATTACATACACTGAGATTAGGTTAACGCAGACACCCTAATAGCTCAGTGTGACCACAGACCAAGGACTTCAATAGCAGAGTGCTGGCTGTGTATACACACAGTCTCCCTCATCCAAGACGTACCCCACAAATAAAACCTCCTGGTAGATTTCAATAAGTGTCTATTGTAGAATGGTATATTAGTTACTATTTTGTCTTATTTTTGTGGCAGAAACAACAACAACAACAACAAACATCTTTTGAGGTCAGGGACTCTTTCTGTAATGTTTTGCAAAAGCCTATGTTAATGCTTTATGATAGCAATACATCTTATACTCACTAATTCCAGTTTGGACAGAGTTCAGCGATGGCCAAACACTAGGATCATCTAAAGTAATTGTCCTACACAGAGGGTTATTTTGTTTCCAGGGGATATTTAGACAAGTCTGAAATTACTTTGGGTGGTTACAACTTGTGGGAGGTAATTGCTAGTGACATAACTAAATGTTGTATCATGCACAGGACACGCCTTCCTACCACTGCACACAACGAAGAATTACTCTTTCCTAAATATAGCCTGTAAGGTTGCAAAACCCTGACATAAAGATTTGTTCACTCAAGTATCTGGTGGTTGTTTCTTCCAAGTTATTGGGGGATATTGATTCTGATATATATATATATATATATATATATATATATATATATATATATATATGTATATACACACACACACACACACGTGTGTGTGTGTGTGTGTGTGTGTATTTCTTCAGTGTGGTCTCTCCATTCTCCATAGAAACCTAGTTCGGGCTTTCTTAAACATACTGGCTGATTTCCAAGTAGCGGAGTACTCCAATGGAGGGAGTTAGAGCTCAATCTCTTATGCAATGTAGCCTCCGAGATCCCTGGGCATGTTGTATTGAATGGTGTGAGTAGTCACAAGCTCATATTCCCATGGGGGAAGTGCTTAGTCTGTTTTGTGTTACTATAATAGAATGTCACGGGCTGGGAAACTTATAAGAAAAGCTACGTCTCACAGTTCTGAAGGCTGAGAAGTGCAGGATGAAGGTGCCGGCCTCTGGTGAGGACCTTTGTACAACATCATCCTGTGGGGGAAAGTGGAAGACATTTGAGAGGAAAGAGGTGCACACACCTTTCAAACAAGCCCATTCTCTTGGTATCTAATCTGATCTCACAGTAAGGTATTCCTCCATAAACGAGGGAAGAAACTTTATTGTCCAATCTTCTACTAAAGGTTCAACTTCTCAACACTTTTGCATTGGGAATTAAGCTTAAACACATGAGCTTTGGAAGACACATTCAAACCCTTCCAGGTATAAGAAATGGACATAGACCCTGCTACCCCATGGAAAATGTATTGCAGAAAGATCATTAAAAAAAAAATTATCAGAGGGTCCATGTCTCATTCTTCTTTGTACCTCAGCACCTCAGCAGTCAATAGAAGGCAACAGATGTTTAATCTATGTATTTCTGAATTGTATTAAATTAAGTAAAGTTAATATGTGAAATATATGATAAACAATGATGAGAGTTGGCATTATACATAACAATTTTCCACTGAGTACCTTTAAATAGTGACTTGCTCAACTTCATTATAAAGTATGATGTAATTATGAAAATTTCAATGGCATATTTATTCATTTAGTTGTTCATTAATTCAGTTTTCACTGAGCACATACTGAAGGCAAGAGAGTGTGTTACTTGCTGGAACATAGAGATTGATCAGACATGGAATTGCCTTCAAGTTGCTCACAGTCTAGTGAGGAAAGTAGGCCGCATCTATCAATCATGCCAGTACAGGCCAGAGCTCATTAGAGGTACAAATAAGTGCCTTGGTACTAGCAGACAACATGTAGCTTTTCCAAAGTGGAAAGTGTAGGGATTATTAAAAAAAAAAAAAAAAAAAGCTCAATCTAATGAATACTAAATCTTTTACTTCCTCACTCTGCACTTCTATAATTGCAAGGAAAAATTGGCAGAATTTCATCCAATTTTGTAATATTCAATCGAAGCAGTCACCTAAAACATGACTGAGGGCCATCTGCTGTGCAGCTGTTAAGTCTGTCTGTCTCCGTTGCAGTCATTTACTGTTATGGGAAGCCATCTCTCTTCACAAGGACATGGTGGATGCTCTTGCTGCAATCCTAGGATAGTCCAATATGACTCACAGAGAACAGCTACGAGGTCACAGTCATCTGTAGGTTGCCCCAGAAAAACTTACTAGTAATGTTGCAAATCTACCTTATGGGACTATGGGTTGCCTTAGGGAAGCTACTGGAAATGGTTGTATGTATATGTAAGGAGCTTCGTGGTCTTATAATTCTGAATGACCAAATTGAGGGCTTGTGCCAAATTCACTGGTTCTTTGAATGAGAAAATATAAGTTTTTTATTAATTAAGTTATCCTATCTAAAACATTTATATACTTAAAATTACATAATATGTAATGGTGCTTTTAAAAATGCTCATGACACTTTATAATATTTACTCTTTTTTTTTTTTTCAAGGTAGGTTCCCATCCTAGCCCAGTCTGGCCTGGAATTCACTATGTAGACCCATGCTGGCCTCAAACTCACAGCGATCCTCCTACCTCTGCCTCCTGAGCGCAGAGTGCTGGGATTAAAGATGTGTGCCACAATGTCCAGCTTTTATTCTTTATAATTTAAGGAAGGAAGTTTAGTAGCAAGAAAACTAATTAAGAAGCAAGCTGTGATAAAATTAAGGAAAGAGATAGCTTAGCATAATAGCAGAAAGAATTATAAAAGCTGATACTTTTTGAATATTAGCCATATGCAAAGGCTGATATGGTTTCATAGAAATTGTCTAAATCAATATGCACAGTACTCAGAGATAGAAACTATCCTTTCCCATTTTAGATATAAGGATACCGAGGGATAATCAATTCAGCAGGCAGGAATTCAAGTCTACCTATACATGTATCTGCAGTCCATGTTATTTTTTTATTTTGAAGAAAAGTTTTTCTTTTTTCTTTTTGTTTTTACCATTATACACATTGTAGCTAATATAAGGGAAAAATTAGATACTCCCAGTGAGGAATAATCTAGATGACCTGAAAGTGAGATATCTAGGATCAATACCCAGGTCATCATTTGGATTAATCCAGCTGGATAGATGGAGGTGCAAATCTTAGATCAAAATTACTACCACCATCATGAGAACCACAATAGCATAAAAACACTGAGGTTGACTTTGTGGCAAGTTTAGCATTGGACATAGTGAATGAAAATATGGTTCACAAAGGCCATTCCTATGGAGATGGCCAGTAGGCAATTAGATAGATGTCTTGTATTTCAGGGAAAAGATCAAAATAGATAGAATTTTTTTTAAATTTTTTTTACTTATTTATTTGAGAGCGACAGACACAGAGAGAAAGACAGATAGAGGGAAAGAGAGAGAGAATGGGCATGCCAGGGCTTCCAGCCTCTGCAAACGAACTCCAGACGTGTGCACCCCCTTGTGCATCTGGCTAACGTGGGACCTGGGGAATCGAGCCTCGAACTGGGGTCCTTAGGCTTCACAGGCGAGTGCTTAACCGCTAAGCCATCTCTCCAGCCCTAGATAGGAATTTTAATGTTGTCAGCCTAGGTAAGCCTGGGAGTGAAAGAGAGGATCCAGATAGTGTCTGAAGCCCAGGGAGAGAAGGTGGCAGGTTAATTACATTGACTAGGGTTTTCTTGACTAGATTCCGCAGTTCATATCAAACGAGCACACAACTGGGCCTGGGAAAATGGCTTAGTGGTTAAGGCATTTGACTGCGAAGCCTAAGGACCCAGGTTTGATTCCCCAGGACCCACATATGCCAGATACACACACAAGGGGGCGCATAGCATCTAGAGTTCATTTGCAGTGGCTGAAAACCCTGGCATGCCCATTCTCTTTTTCTCTCTGCCCCTCTCTCTCTCTCTCAAATAAATAAATAAAGAAAGAAATAAAAAGGGCACACACTGTTAGCCAAAATGTTCTCATAACCTAGATGTGGAGACATAACAGGGATATGAGAAATAGCTTGCGAACAATTATCAGGCAGAATTTAAAGAGGGCAACATGCCTTTTAGAATTACAAATGAAGGAATAGGCCAGGAACTGGATTACTTTGCAAAGTGTCTTGGAATCAGCTTGGAGCTGAGTTTCTAAATAGCCTACAATAGTGTGCGTGGGAAACCGGGCTCCTAACTGAAGGCAGAGACCTGTGGTGGGTATGGGGCCATCTCTGAAAGCTGCTGCTCCTACAGGGCACTGGGGGAGACCCCAACCTCAGTCCCAGCACAGCTCCGGCTAGAAGGCTGTAGTCCTTGTCCTGTTGTGCGTGGATTGAGCCCATAGGCTGGCTGGCGGGTATGAAGTAGGGTACACAAATAGAAATCAACACTCACAAACTGCGCTTGGGGCGCTGGCTGTCTGTGAACTTGAGGGGCAGTGTCCTGAGAAGATTCTGGGGCCTCGTGCCTTGGAGACAGATAATTATCAGACAGAGATTCTAGTAGGGAAAGAAGGATTTGGGAGGAGGTGGAACCAAGCTTCTGACCCACACAGCAACGTGAGCCAGCAGCTGTGGCAAGTGTGCAAGAAGCACAGAGTGGCTGCAGCTGCATTTGCACACTCCCTTCTACTTGAGTCTCTGGGACCTGACGTAGCCCAGAACCTCTAGGTAAGGACATTTCAAGAGGATGTGGCTCATCCTACACACTGGGCACGTGAGAAGCCCAAGCAGGTCTGACGGTAACCAGAAATGAATGACCACACAGTGCCTGAGCTCAGCGCCTCTCGAACTTTCGTACGTATTAGAAACAGCTGATGGCTTACGAAGCCACAGAACTTCAGGTGTGTGAGTCTGCGGTGGGGCCCAAGTGCTGCTGACACGGCGGGTCTGGGACCACGCTTTGCAAATCGTCGGTGCAGCTGCAACGTAGAGGCGTTGTTGAGCTTTAGTGAGACACGGAAGTGGAAAAGCAATTACAGCAAAGGAATAGTTAAGGAAAACTACAGAGCAGTGAGATCTGAAATGACAGGATGTCATTATACGCAACTGAGCGGGAGGCTGACAGGCAAAGACGGCGTGTGCGGCAGGGTGCTCTAATGCTACGTGGGAGACTATCTCAAGCAAGGCTTGGAACTGAGGAAATACATTTCAAGATAGTTTTTATAACAATCTAGTGATCTAGATCCAGGACATTGAGGGTGACTATGGAAACAAAGAGAAGAGATGTAGGGAAGAAAAAAAAAAAAAAAAACACAAGTACTTGCTATATAGTTTCAAATACCCTCTCGTTTCAGCAAAATGGATTCACGTGTCTTCATGTCATTAGACATGGTTTTAGCCCTATTTTTAATTTTTTTTTTTTTGGTCATTTTCTTCTCTTTCTGATTGTCTTGCCAACACCTGTGCCTTGCATTTGGCAGTCTGAAAAGTATAACAATAAAAGTTTTCTATAGCCTGATCTAGTGATTAAGAGGTATGGACCATAATTGTCTTCAGTCTTGTCTGTGCGTGAGTTCATGTATTTTATTTCATTTTGGATGGTGGACTTACTGTTAACCATACTGGGGTGACTGTAGCTGGGAGACAAGATGTGTCAGTGGTTCCTGGACAGCCTTGTGGTTCTGTGTGCTCCTGTCACAAGTGTGCCTCTTGAACGCGCATTACTTTTCTTTTTTTCAGACATCAGCTTGTTAAGTGGCTTCGGATCTATGTTTCCTGAGATATCAAGGGAGTGACGAGAATGATGGAAAAGATCCCGTGGCAAAGCTGAGGGCCTGGAAAGATGAGGCTGCAGGCTAGTCAAAAACTGGCTGACGCATGTTATGTGGTTGGTTGCATGGAATCGCTGTGAGACAGAAAAATTAATGAGTGACCACAGAAATAACAGGCAGTCTTTACTGAATGCTTACTATATTCTTGGGCCTGTCTAGGTTTAATCTAAGCTCTGAAATATTTAAATGAGAAAGGTTCCGTTATTTCATTCATTTTTCCCAGTGAAGACACTCTGGTTCTGAGAAGTTAAGAGATGGGACAGAGTGTGGCGAGAAGGGAGAAGCTTGCTGGAGAATGTCGTGTGTCAGCGCTGGGATGCTTTGTGATGCAGGCACAGCTTAGAGACTCTCTCTACTCTGCCTGCATTTTCCTAATTTTGGATTTATCATCTCCTGTGAGCTCACTGTCTACTTGCCCTGTCTGCTTGGACTCACATTTAAATGGCAGCCCTGTGGATCTGGAGTGTGGTACCTTGACCCCCAGCTGTGTGAGCTCAGACCACGTTCTCCTCTGGTCATCACCAGGAAGGCCTCTGAACCCCTGCACCTGACATCGCCCAGCTGATGGGTTTCACTCTAGCCCAGGCTGACCTCGAATTCACTATGGAGCCTCAGGGTGGACTTGAACTCACAGCGATCCTCCTACTTCTGCCTCCTGAGTGCTGGGATGAAAGGCGTGCGCCACCACGCCTGGTTTACAGCGGGTGAGTTTTGAAGGGTGTTGATCTCTTACTCTGAAGTCACTGCCTATGCGCTCAGCAAGAGCAATTCACCTCCCCGTCAGTCACTCGGAACCCACCCCGTACCATCTGAGTCCACACACTCTCACCTCCTTGGGATCCAGTGTCGGCCTGTGCCCCCCCACCTTCCATTCCCGTGAAGCGCTGGGTGAGGGCCGCTCGGTTTCCCTCGGAAAAAGCATAGAGAACAAGAGACCCATCCCCCAACCTGCCCCAGCTTTCTCTGTAAGTGACAATGGGCTATTTTGATATCTATGTCCTAGATAAAACACACAAGGAAGGTAGGTGGCAAACTTTAAAAATAAGCAACTTAGCATCCGTTATTTCATATAAAAATAAGCAAGGACGGTAATTGGAAGGATCTTGCATTTTCCCCTTGCTCTCTATCACAAACCAACATTTTTCAACTGCAACTGTTAAATCTGCAGTCAATTTCATGCTTTTTTCGAAGTCATACAGCCAAGGCAAATGTCCCTTCACTTTGTACTCTTTTTAAAAAATGTTTTATTTTTATCTATTTATTTATTTATTTGACAGACAAAGAGAAGGGGAGAGAGGGAGACTGGGTGCACCAGGGCCTACAGCCACTGAAAACGAATTCCAGATGCGTGTACCCCCTTGTGCATCTGGCTTACTTGGGTTCTGGAGAATTGAACCTGGCTCCTTTGGCTTTGCAGGCAAACACCTTAGCTGCTAAGCCATCCCTCCAGCCCCACTTTGTACTCTTATTGTTCTGTGTTTTTTTTGTGAATCATATTTTCCATTTTTCATTTGTAGAATTTTTAAATCACTCCTTCTATCAAGTATAGGCAGTCCAAACATCTCTGATTCAATTCAGTAAACTGGTCAGGACATGGAATATGATTATATCTTCAGAATATTGAACAACTGTTAATAATGTATTAAAACAAGCAGGAAAAAAAAAAAACTTTAAGGGCTAGAGAGATGGCTTAGTGGTTAAATGCTTGCCTGTGAAGCCTAAGGACCCTGGTTTGAGGCTCGATTCCCCAGGACCCTCATTAGCTAGATGCACAAGGGGGCACATGCATCTGGAGTTTGTTTGCAGTGGCTGGAAGCCCTGGTGTGCCCATTCTCTCAAATAAATAAAAATGAACAAAAAAATATTTTAAAAAAACTTTAAAAGGGCTGGAGGGATGGCTTAGCGATTAGAGCATTTGCCTGAAAATGCAAAGGATCCAGGTTTGATTCCCCAGGACCCATGTTAGCCAGATGTAGAAAGGGGCATACACATGCATCTGGAGTTCATTTGCTGTGGCTGGAGGCCTTGGAGCACCCATTCTCTCTCTCTTTCTCTCTCTCTCTTTACCTCTTTCTCTATTAAATAAATAAAGTAAAATATTTTTTAAAAAGCAGGATTTTTTGGTTGATTGGTCTTTATTTCAAAACATCTAATTTATGTATATATATATAGTATTACCTTTTATAAACTTATAACCATGAATGAAAGAGAGTGAGAGCAAAGGTCTTATGAAAGAGGCATCAGCATGTGAATGGCAGCGTGCTGTGATGGTGGGCAGGAAGAGATGCCACCTTAAGGAAGCAGGAGGTGAGTGTGAAAAATTTATTTGGGAATCTGGGCAACTTGAGATAATGAAGCAGGTTGACAGGGAGAGAAGACAAGTAGATTTGTTCTAAGGATATAAGAGAATGGAGGTGAGAGATGGAGACAGAGAAGAGGTACACAGAGAGGAATGTTATGGGCAAGAGAGACAGGGATAGAGAAGAAAAGAGAGATGAAGAGAGAGAAAAGTTATTTCCAAAATTTAGAGACTTCATATCTGCTACTCAAAGGCAAGTCACAACATAGAGCAAATGTGAAGTGTGGGTAACATAGGTTCAAGCACCAAAGTACCAAAGGAGCCCTTCTTTGAATGTACCCATTAAAGGCCCATGTGTTAGAACCTGGATCCCCAAACTTATATGTTAGTATTTAGGGTTAGGACATTCAGAAGGTAATTTGGATTAGGTGTGGTTATAAAGATGAAGCTTCCATGAGGGCATCAGTGGCTTTATAAGAAGAGAGACCCAAGTTATCATGCTTGCTTTATACAACCAGTGATGCCTTCCTCCACACACTGATGCAGCCAGAAGGATCTTAGCAAATGCTAAGTAGATGCTGGAGCCATTCTATTGGCTCCCTAGCCTCCAGAACTGTAAAAGATAAAGGTATTTTCTTAATAAATTTCCTGGTCTCAGGTATTTTGTTATAGTAATAAAAAATGGACTAAGACATATACTTTGCATGAAAAACCCATGCAGAGAAGTATGTGACATAGAAGGGAAACTCTGGGGACTGGGGATATGGCTTAGTGGTTAAGGCATTTGCCTGCAAAGCCAAAGGATCCTGGTTCAAATCTCTAGGACCCACTTAAGCCAGCTGCACATGGTGGTGCATGTGTCTGGAGTTCATTTGCAGTGGCTGGAGGCCCTGGCACACCCATTCTCTCCTTCTCTCTTTCTTTCTCTCTCTCTGCTTCCCTCTTTCTCTCTCTCAAGTAAACAAATAAATAAATAAATAAATAAATAAATAAATAAATAAATAAATAAAATATATTAAGGGAAACTCTGCTGGTTAAGTCACAGAGGGCAGAATGAACATAAGCTGGCACTGATTGCAAATCTACTTTGTGGATCTCTCTAAAAATACTTACTCTGGGCTGGAGAGATGGCTTAGCGGTTAAGCGCTCACTTGTGAAGCCTAAGGACCCCAGTTCAAGGCTCGGTTCCCCAGGTCCCACGTTAGCCAGATGCACAAGGGGGCGCATGCGTCTGGAGTTCGTTTGCAGTGGCTGGAAGCCCTGGCGCCCCCATTCTCTCTCTCTCTTTGTCTATCTGTCTTTCTCTCTGTGTCTGTCACTCTCAAATTAATAAATAAAAAATGAACAAAAAATATTTTAAAAAAATACTTACTCTAATTTTCCCAAGTAAGAAAACTGAGACTCAACCAGACCATCAGTCACCCAAAGGGACATCATTATGGGTGGCAGATCTGGTATTAGGATTCAGTCTGGTGTATTTTCAAAACACTCTTCCCCATGTCAAGACTTTCTCTAGTGGGGGACAAGGGATGGTCGGTATTTCTGTCATGAAAGAGACACAGCATTTCCGGTGAGGCTAAGGAAGGAAGGCTCAGGGCACAGTCTGAGTTTGAGTGCTTCAGCAGGCAGTTGCTATACAGAGCTGGTTGCTTCTGCTCAGGGCCAAGTTAGTAATGTTATATAATATATACATATACATATATACATATACATATGTATATGTATATATGTACATATATATGAGAGAGAGAGAACTTCTGTACTCACGGACAACAAACCATGGTATTTCCCTCCCCTGCCCCAATTTCCCTTCACAACTCTGCTCTCCATCATATCCCCTCCCTCTCTCCATTAGTCTCTCTTTTAATTTGATGTCCTCGTCTTTTTCTCCTATTATGATGGTCTTGCATGGGTACTGCTAGGCACTGTGAGGTCTTGGATACTGAGGCCAATTTCTGTCCAGACAGTTGCATTGTAAGGAGTGGTACCCTTCCTTTGGCTCTTCCATTCTTTCTGCCACCTCTTCTGCAATGGACCCTGAGCCTTGGATGGCGTGAGATGTTTCAGTGCTGGAAACTCCTCCATCACTTCTTCTCAGCACTATGTTGCCTTTTGGGTCATCCCAGTGACCATTACCATCTGAAAAGAGAAGCCAGAAGTGAGCATTAATATATGAATAGGATCATTAAGTGTAGGGCTTTCAGCTCCACATCTGACAGGGGATTAATATCCAGAATATACAAAGAACTCAAAAACAGAACAATAATAAATCAAACAACCCAATTAAAAAAATGGGCTATGGAAGTAAATAGAGAATTCTCATTGGGAGAAATACAGATGGCTTATAAACATCTAAAAAAGCATTCTACATCCTTAGCCATCAGGAAAATGCAAATTAAAACTACCTTGAGACTCCATCTCTCTCCTGTCAGAATGGCTACCATCAAGAAAACAAATGACAATAAATGTTGGTGAGGATGTGGTAAAAGGGGAACCCTTCTGCACTGTTGGTGGGAATGTAATCTGGTACAGCCATTGTGGAAAGCAGTGTGGAGGTTCTTGACACAGCTAAAATTAGCTTTGCCATATGATCCAGCTAAAGCACTCCTAGGCATATATCCCAATGACTCTTCTCACTACCTTAGAGATACTTGTACAACCATGTTTATTGCTGCTCTATTCACAGTAGCTGGAAAATGGAAGCAGCCTAGATGTCCATCCACAGATGAATGGATAATAAAGATGTGGTACATTTACACAATGGAGTTCTATTTAGTGGTAAAGAAAAATGAAATTATGAAATTCACAGGGAAATGGATGGATCTCGAAAGGATTATACTAAGTGAGGTAACCCAGACCCAGAAACCAAACATCTCTCTCATATGTGGATCCTAGACACAAATGTATAGACTTGTGTGTGAGCTGGAACCAAAAATCAGTATCAGAGTCCCATAAGCTAAAAAAATTAGCTATAAGGGAGGGAGGCGAGGGAAGGACTTTAGGTGAGGGTATTGTATATATGTAAGTAGAAGAACAGATTACAGGGAGGGGAAAGGCCTAAGCCAGGTCAGGGGAAGAGATTGCATAAAAGAAGGTTGGTGGGGAGGGTCAATCAAAATTCAAGATATTGTGAATATGACATATGGAAATCTGCTTTCTTGAATAACGGCACATCCAGAAGCCATAGATTATTACTAGAAAATTTTCAGGGCTGGAGAGATGGCTTAGCAGTTAAGCACTTGCCTGTGAAGCCTAAGGACCCCAGTTCGAGGCTCGGTTCCCCAGGTCCCACGTTAGCCAGATGCACATGGGGGCGCACGCGTCTGGAGTTCGTTTGCAGAGGCTGGAAGCCCTGGCGTGCCCATTCTCTCTCTCTCTCCCTCTATCTGTCTTTCTCTCTGTGTCTGTCGCTCTCAAATAAATAAAAATAAAAAAAAATTTTCAGTACCAGGGGTGGCATATCTTCCAGGGAGTTGCTGGCTAGGGAGGTCCCTGTTGGCTCCAAAACATTATAGGCTATTGCCCAGTCCCTTGGTTTCCCATGAAAAAGAGATGGTAAGACCCTATTGCGGAAGACATCACATACCTATGTGGCAGTCACTGAGAAATCAAGCTGGTGCTGAGCATTAAACTTTCTCCCTATAGCCCAGCCAACTGAAAGCTGGAAAAAGCTGCACTGTATGCAACCTTATGGGAGACAGAAGTCATCAGCGGTGAAAACAGTGGACACTGGAAGCCTTAAGTTTGGCCAGACAGGCCAAATGACTGGCAACAGTGGCATGTCTGCTCTGGGGGAAACCAACTGCTCTCTAATTGAACTGAAGACCTGTTCTATGGAAGGGAATTCGTGCCTGGTCCTGAAAACCTAATCAAAAACCTATGGAGGGGACGCCATGAGCCTTAGGGGTATAAAGCCTGCTCTTGTCTGGCTAAATGCATATATTACTCTCAGCAAGTTAGTCATTTTTTAATGGCTTCCACACTACTCTTCAAAATCATGGAGGGGGAGGGCAGAAATGGAGCAAGAGAGGGTAGAAACACACGAAGAGGAATGCATCAAGGGTAGGTCTCTGGGTTATTAGTGAAGGTGGAGCCTGAGACTGAAGCTAGGCTCTAGTCTAGGCGAATGGAAAATGGTGAAGTGTGAGCATAGCTTGACAGGGCCTCCATGAGCTGACTGCTCATATCTCCCACCTGACTTTCCACCAAGCTTCTTCCAGAATCAACTGGCCACATCAGTTCTCTTCCAGTCATTCTTTAAGTGAACACAATTCTCTCATCTCTTATTATTTACCCACTCCCTTTTCTTTACCTAGGCTATTTCCCTCTACCTCTGCTCTTCCTTTGACTTTCAGGGCTACTCAAATTTCACGCGTATGGTTTAGACAAAATTTTACCCACTTCCTCAGCTGTCACAGGCATATGATTCAGGACTCTGAATGAGGAGCAGGACTGACCGAATAACCAGAATGAGAATTTCTCAGATGAGCTTACAGGATACAGGCCGGCCAGTCCAACCAAAGCAGTCTTCACACTGGAGAGTTGGAGAACCTGCTCAGTCCTCAAGGTGGGATGTTTCCACAGTCTCAACCTGGCACTGAAAGCCTGGATGATCCCCAGAGAGCCATGTTGGAAGGCTGATGGTGCTGGATTCCAATGTGTGGCAAGGATGGCAGCAACAGGGTACATGCACGCACTGGCAAGTGGCGAGGGCTGCTGGGCAATAGTCACTGCCTTTTCCCAGGACATCTTTATGTATAGGCTGCTACCAGAACGGCTGCTCACTCTGGGGGTAGGGTTTCCTCTCTCCATTAATCCTTCTTAGAAATGCCCACACAGACCTGGCCAGGAGGCGTGTGTCTTATTTGGTCCTACCCTGATTAAGTTGACCACAGAAATGAACCAGCACAAGAGGCTTGAGGTGACAGCCTCTGTGTCATGATGGCTTCTTCATCATGCAGCAGTGGGACAGAGAGAGAGAGAGAGAGAGAGAGGGAGGGAGGGAGGGAGGGAGGGAGGGAGAGAGAGAGAGAGAGAGAGAGAGAGAGAGAAATGAGGCTAGTGAAATGGATCAGTGGCTAAAGGTGCTTGCTAACAAAACCAGACTTGCCAGGTTTGATTGCCCAGTACCCACATAAAGCCAGAAGCACAAAGTGGTGTATGTATCTGGAGTTGGTTTGCAGTCACATGATGACCTGACATACCCATTTCCTCTCTCTCTCTCATTTCCTATCTCCTTGAAAATAAAGAAAACTATTTTTCAAAGAATTGAAAGAAAGCCCACAGAGAGGAAATACCAGGTTACAGACTTGTGTATAAAATTCACTACTAATACCTATTTGAGCTCAATAGTAAAAAGACAGTAGAATTAGTCATATAGTTATTGCTACAAAGAATACATGACCAAGAAGCATATGAAAATATGTTCAATAAACAGTCTTTAGTGAAATGCAATGAGATACCACTTTCATCTTGGATGAATGGGAGAGAGGGTATGTACAAGTGGGGAGGACAACAAGGTATGGGGGGATATGTTCAAATATGTTATATACTTGTTTTCAAAGCCTGATGACCTAGGTTTAACTTCCAAGCACTTTTAACCACTGTGTCATATTCTGAGTCCTTGGTATGCTGTCATTTATGATGGGCTTCATTCAGTTAGCATAATGTTTTCAAAGTCAACCATGTATTAAATTACATATACTGTTATGTTTCGTATTATATATATATATATATATATATATATATATATATATATCTTAAATTGCATGTATTAAATTATACATATTTTTATTTTCTAATAATGCTACATGAGATGAATATACTTTATTTTTAAATTTTTATTTTACTATACTGGGTTACAAAGGCCATTGTCATGCAGTCTGTACAATATGTTAAAATACTTATTTATTGACTAGAGATAGAGAATGACAGAGAACGAGAAGGAGCTCCAGGGCTCCTATCCACTGCAAACGAACTCTAGACACCTGTGACACCTTGTGAATCTGGCTTTAAGTAGGTCTTAGGGAACTGAACTCAGATCCTTAGGCTTTGCAGGAAAGCACCTTAACCACTGAGCCACCTCTCCAGCCTGTCTTTACAATTTTTAATTAATTTATTTGTATGTGTGTGTGTGTATGGGAATGCCAGGGCCTCCTGCTGTTGCAAATGAACCCCTGATACTTATGTCACTTTTTTTCATCCAGTGTCTAAGTTTCATTTGCACTGGCAGGAGGTCCTTGGAATTCTCATATGCATTATATCCTTGTATTACCTATCACATGGTTTCATTAATGTGCAATGCATAGAATATGTAAACCTGTAGAGACACTGATATGAAGGGCTTGTCAGGTAGGGTACTGCGAATGGGTGCAAGGGCTTTTAATGGAGGGGACAATAGTGCTCTAAATCTAGATTACAGTATGTGTGAATGTTCTAAAAATTAATGAATTATACACTTGAAAGGAATAAATTTTTTTTTTTGCCATGTCAGTTACAGCTATGCGTGTTTTATGTCTCCTAAGTCATTCTGTCTTTTCCACTATTAATCCCTTCTGCTCTGCTGCTAGTTACCCATCATTTTTTCTCAATACCCATTTTCTTGCTCTCTGTTGAATCCCAAGGCCTTCATTTGACATCTGAGGCACCATTACACTCTGCTCTATTCTTTGACACCCTTGTTGGCTTTCCCTTAGAAACTCTGCTTCAGCTGGATTGGCTGGCTTCATCTGAAGACCTGAAAACATGAAGACTTCTGCCCTAGAACAGAAATTTTTCTCTGTAGACTCTAAATCCATCCCTTCTGTAATAATGCCCTTGGCTGGTCCCGTGCTTAGAAGTATCTCCTTCCTGTGATGCTGCATTACTAACCTTGCACTGAACAGCTTTTATGCCTGGGTGAGGAGAGAGAAAGGTCACATTCAAAGTGATGCTAATAACAAAAGCCTAAGGATCAGTACCTTGCATATCAGAGCCCTTCCCAAATGCATTCTTCCTCATAATTTGGAGATGCTTTACAGGTAAATTCAAGGTGGTCCTAGGAAGTAGTAATTCTAAAATATGACTTATCTAAATATAATTTAGAACAGAGTGCATTCTATTATTTTACAACTTTCTTTTTTTTTTTTTTTTTTTTTTTTTTTTGCTTCAGAGGGAGAGAGAGAGATAGAATTGGTGTGCCAGGGCCTCAGCCCCTGAAATTGAACTCCAGGTGCTTGCGCCACCTAGTGGGCACATGTGACCTTGAGCTTGCCTCACCTTTGTGCATCTGGCTTATGTGGGATCTGGAGAGTCAAATATGGGTCCTTAGGCTTTACAGGCAAGTGCCTTAACTGCTGAGCCATTTCTCCAGCCCCAGAGTGTGTTTTTGAAAACTGAGAAATGTCACATGGTAATCTTCAAATTGATAAGAGTATTTAATGACTGCAAATACATGCCAGACAAGGTAAGTTGGAAAAAAAATGGGCATAATTTCTCTGGGAAGTCTAGATTAATCCTGTATTCCTCACGTAAAATGATCTCTAGTAAGGAAAAAAAATGACTTTGGCTATGAGGATGACATCAAGTCTTTTAAGACCATTTATCTGTTTTAATAACATCTTAGTCTGAGGAAATGTCTCAAATATCATAATTATCAGACATGGCCTGACAAGAAAATTGTTTTCAATAGGCAAAAAATACTACCATATTATTAATAATACTGACTAATATTTATTTCTTATTATTCAAGCCTTGTACTTACATGCATTTTTTTTCTCATGCAATCTTCAAAATAAACCACTGAGCTATACACACTATTATTATCCTCATTTTATTTGAATTGAACTACATTAGCTCAGAAACCTTAAATAACAGTTAAGCCAGAAGCTAATTTCTGTGCACTATGAGGGTACAGAGAAGTCAGCCTAGGTTCTAATCAGTCCCAGGTGGCTCTCACTCACTGTCCTGCCATCCACAGGGGTTGACATTCAGCCTCATCATGCAGTGCCGCCATATTTGAGCCACAGGATGAAGAAGGGTGAAGAAGAGAAAAAGAGTATGTCAGCTTTCTTTGGGGGCTCAGAAATTGCTCATAAGACATTTTCACTTAAACTAGACCGAGTTGGTCATACAGAACACATTAGAGAATTAGTTTCAAGGAAGACTAGGGAATGGAATCTGTAGCATGAGTGTCTATGTGCTCAACTAAAAGTTAAGGTATTGCAGAAAATGGTGAAAATCATACCAGAGATGACCTAAAGTCCATTACAAACAATGAGTAGGTGGTGGTACGGCAATAAAAATCTTTTCAGCTCTCATGTGTCCAAAAGTAGCTGCTAGGCACCTAGGTCCTTCATAGTGACATGTTTAGCTGAGCTCTGTGAGATGAGCAGGTGCCTTGGTCTTCACAAAACAGACTATGAAACACATGGTGCTAATTATTATTATTATTATTATTATGATTATTATTATTAACCAAAGATTTTAGACCAAGGAATTCAAGAGGGTATAAGGAGACTTACGGATGACAACCACATGTTCTTCTGCAAGACAGAGTGAAATTCATGGCAACTCATATCTTGCCTTGTTTGAATGTGGTTTGGAGCTGGAGGCAATAATTCTTAAACACTTGTCATGTTGTATTATCATCTATTGTGAATGTCACAATTGTTTTTTTTATGGTCATTGATAATAAACACTATTTCATTGCTCAGATTCATGACAACAACATGTACTCCGAATGTATATCTGGAGATTTTACATACAGAGATGACAGATAGATAGATAGATAGATAGATAGATAGATAGATAGATAGATAGATAGAAGGATAGATGGTAGGTGGATGGATAGATAGACATATAATGGAATCAATGGTCCAGATTTATCTTTGGGAAACACTTGGAAGGTTTTCTGTGGGAACACTGAGCCTGGTCTTTAGCAATAGTCATCCCACTTTAAGTAAAAGGAGCAAATTTCGTTGTGGCGTTCATTTTACCCAGACACATATCCAGTTATCTGATGCTCTCTTTTTAAAATTTCTTTCCATTTCAGGTGATTTTTTAATACTCTGAGTTAAGAAGCAGATTTCAGAAATAAGACTTAACTCCTTTTATAGCTTAGAACTTTCAGTAAGTCACTTAAGTACCAGGGCTTTCTATTCCTTATCCATTAAGTACAATAAAATAGGGCATAGTTCCTGGCTCTGTTACAAGAATTAAATAAGAATTATCATCTAAGCCTTGTGGAATAGTATGTCACAATTTATCTGTTATTTTTTCATCATTTTTTTCTGATCCTCTTTCATCTATTTTTACCCTATTTGCCCTATTTATCAGTGTGTAATTTTCTAAATGTTGATTACTCTGGATACACGTGATACAGGCTGTTCACACTGTTAAGCAAACCAGAAAGCTGGCTTCGCAGTGTATGTGCTGGAGAGAGAGATGGCTTCACCTGCTTTTTAGTCTTTTCTACATCATATGGGGAAGAACAAAGCCTTTGGCATTCACCAGATCATATGACTGACGTTCAGCTTTAAATGTTTGTTAATACAGTTATCACAGGGTGGTGTTACACAGCATGTTACTTTTATCTACTAAGCCAGGATGGCAATCATCCTTAATTTACAAGCTCATAGGGGACATTAGAGATAATGAACGTAAACTGGTACCTAACTGTAAACAGAGTGTATATTATGCTTGGGGTAGAAGAAACCAGGTGGACGCAAATGAAGTCAAACATATAGCAAGAGATCCCCATAGGAAACCACTGCAAGTTAGCACAAACCTGAGCTAAAGAGAATGCCTTAGGTTCTTTTGGAAATGCTATAGGGTTTGCTTGCAATGAAACTCTCAGGAAGTTTCCCTCAAAAGAGGAAATGTGTTTTAAGTTTGCTCTCACAGGTTTTCAGACCCTGCTTTTTGCTCTTTTTCTCCTATTAAATCCTTAGCATTCATTTCTCTAGAGTCTAGGAAGACATTGATCTTACCTGCACAAATCCCTTTTTGGTTCCGTATACCATAAAATGTGTAAGACTGACTGACCACAACAGTAGAAACTGTCGTGGAGGATAGTGTTGGACTGAGAGTCATATTTGGAGATCTGTGAACAGAAGCTGTGGTCATTAGGAAAGACAGCCTCTCTCTGAGGTTTCTTTCTTTCTTCTTTTCTTTTCTGTTTACTTTCTTTCTTTTTTGCATTTTGCCTAAAAAAAAAAAAAATCAAGCTTTTTTTTTTTTAAGCATCTATATCTCCAAAGGCATTCCTACAAAATAGTGATGTTTGGTTAAATAGTTTATGTTTGCAAATTGGAAAATATATTTCCTAACTTGTTTTCTGGTGCAGAATATAGAACTATGCTAGCATAGTTGCTGTGGCCATAACTAGTTTGCAGGGATCTCGTATTCTTCCCTCAGGAGTACCACCCGATTTCATTTCTACATGGGTAACTCTTGGAAGGCTAGACATTTTATAAGTCATTAAGAACAACTACAAAAACAAAAATAAAACAAAACCTTATGACAAGCCAAAATCTCATATGCCTCAACACTATTTAAATTCTGTCCTCCTTCCTCATCTACCCATTCATCACTTTTTACATTGACTCCAACTGCGTTGGATACCATATTTAGTTACTTTTGTGGTTGCAAATAAATGCCTGACAAGAAGCGAGTGAAAGGAAGAGAGTTTTCCTTTGGAACACAGTTTGAAGGCAAAGTCCTCCATGGTAGGGCAGGTTCGGCAGGAGAAGCAGCTCCCAGCTGTGATGGCAGAAGCAGAAGAGGTCCGCTTACGTGTGGATGAATGGGAAAGCCACATGGAGAACGCTGGTGCTCAGCTCACTTTCTCCTCGCCTGTCTCCTTCTGGGAAACTAAATAAGGTAGACATTTTTGTCTTTCCATCCAACCTCTCTCTTCTTTTCCTTGATAATAAAATGCTTATTGTATTCTTGAAGCAGGATATTCACCCGCAGGAGAAGAGATTTTGATTAATTTAAGTCAATGAAACAAGTCTTCTCTCTCTACCGATAACTCATAATTTGTTAACAGGATGTGAACACCCTTCTGAGGGACCAGAACTATTCATTCTTCAATACCACTTCTAGAAAAGATCCCACAAGGATGGCCTTTTATGCACCCAGCAACTTTCTTTAAAAAATTTTTGATATATAAGCTGATGTGGTGGCGCACGCCTTTAATCCCAGCAATCAGGAGGCAGAGGTAGAAGAATCGCCGTGAGTTTGAGATCACCCTGAGACTACATAGTGAATTCCAGGTCAGCCTGAGCTAGAGTGAAACCCTGCCTCAAAAAAACAAACAAAAAAATTGATATATGGAAAAATAAAAATTGTGCATATTAATGGGATAGCAGGCAATGTTCTAATACCTACACACATTGTACAGCATTTAAGCAATTTAAGCATCTGTGTGTGTGTGTGTGTGTGTGTGTGTGTGCACATGTGTGTGCTTGCATGTAGGTCCATGTGCATATGTGAGCACACACATATGAAGGCCTGAGGTCAATATTCAGTGTTTTCCTCCATTGTTCTCCACATTATTATTATTATTATTTTGAGAATATGCATAGCACTGAACCTGGAACTCACTAGTTTAGGCAGACTAGCTAGCCAGAGAGCCCCTGAGATCCTTCTGTCTTCACTTCCCCAAGACCTGAATAACAAAGACATGCTACCACACCTGGTTTTCACAAGGATCTGATTTCAGGCCCTCATGCTTGTACAGCAAGCACCTTACCCACGGTGGTGGTGTGATTCAGGCGTCCCTCATAAACTTCAGTGTTCTGAATGCTGGGTTCCCAGCTGATGGAGATTTGGGAATTAATGTGTCCTGGAGGCAGTGTATTGTTGGGGGCGGGCTCATGGATGTGATAGCCAGTGTCCCCTTGCCAGTGTTTGGCACACTCTCTTGTTGTTACTGTCCACCTTATGTTGGCCAGGGTGTGATGTCCACCCTCTGCTCATGCCATCGTTTTCCCTGCCACCATGGAGCTTCCCCCTCGAGCCTGTAAGTCAAAATAAACCTTTTTTTTTTTTTTTTTCCTACAAGCTGCTTTTGGTTGGGTGATTCCTACCAGCAATGCAAACCTGACGGCAACAGCCACGGAGCCATCTTCCCAGTCCCCAATCATCTCACTATGACAATAACTTTCAAAATCTTTCTTCTAGCTTCTTGGAATACATTATTTTTGTTTTTGTTGTTGTTGTTGTTATTATTCATAGTCACTCTGCTGCCTTGCTGCCCCCTAGAGCTTCTATCTGACTGTAACTCAGCACCCACCCATCACCCTGTCCCGTAACTCACCCCAACTCTCCACGATCTCAGCATTCTCGTGTCGATTCCTATGATTGTCTTATTTTGCTTCCACATATGAGTAGTGTGTGGTACTTGCCTCTCTGTGCCTGGCTTTACTTTGGTCCTCATTGAGATGGTGGGTTCCAGTGATGGGACAAAAATGTGGGGCAATGGTGGGGAGAAGTCATCACCATATGAACATGTGTGGAATCAAAAGCAGTTTGGGGCTGGACAGATGGTTTAGTGATTAAGGCATTGGCCTGTGAAGCCTAAGGAATTCCTCAGGACCCACGTAAGGCAGATGCACAAGATGGCATATGCACCTGGAATTCATTTGCAGTGGATACAAGCCCTGGCATGTCCATTCTCTCTCTCTTTCTTCCCCCTCTCTTTCTCTATTAAATAAGTAAAGAAAAATAAAAGCAGTTTTAACAGAGGTTCTTGCTGAGATTCTGAAGCAGCTGTCTGTTTTTACCTCTCAATCCCTTGAAACCCTCAGATCCTTGTTTGTTGGAATAATAAATTCTTATTATTATCACTTTTGCTGTGCTGTTTTGTTCAAGCTAGGGTCTTACTCTCATCCAGGCTGACCTGAAACTCACTCTGTAGCCCCAGGCTGCCTTGAACTCCTACCTCAGCCTCCCACGTGCTGGGTTGAAAGGTGCGCTCCACCATGCCTGGCTGTTGTCACTTTGAATGAGGAATTCTAGTATTTGCAGCCAAACACATGCCAGTGGGCACAGGACATGGACTTTAAGAGTCAATGTCTGTGTGTGTACATACTGCCTCTGTCTGACAAGTCGCAGACACCCTATGTCGGCGCTGGTGGCTTTGTTCCTTTAGTAATTACCCAACTTTTCTTTCCCTTCTGCTCATTTTGTTTTTCTGAATCAGATGTTCATAGTGTCAAATTTCTGCTGGTTTGAGTAGCCTCTCACTTCTGCAAAACCATGGACAAGGTTCCAGAAGCATATCATGGAGCCCACCTCCCACCGACGAATATACTATCCCTCATCAAATAGTTCAGAGACATCCGATATTTTTCCTGACAGGGAACTTTACTCTAAGAGCTAACACCCTGTGAAAGCAGCGACGGGGTCTGTGAAAGGACAGGGATTTGCATATAGGTACATTCCCCACCGTTGTTCCTCCTGCCCCTCTGCAAGAAGTGCTGAAAGGATGCACAAAAATATTTGAAATTACACACAAAGTTATACTGAGGCTTTTTTTTCTTGGGGGGGGGGGTGTCTATGCACACTAGACAGAGTTTTGCTTTTGTTTAGAAAGAGACAGGGAAGAAACATCTAAAATCAAGTGTGGGCCAGAAAAAGCTGCTTTCTTCTCCTCACCCAGGGGGATATGGCCAGGATGTGAGCTGGGGCTGGAGGGAGGACAGCTGTAATTCCTGTTCCTTTCCGAGTGGGCACGCCTCACCTTCTTTGAGCAAGCTTTGCATCCTGAGTTTTGAACGGTGCAGAAAAGACTCCTCAGCTGACCCCGTAGTAAAGAAGCCTGGGGCAGAATTCAAGATGTGGTCAGCCAGTGCTGGCAGCAGCCCAGATACAAGAGGGACAATTTAGTTCAATATGTTTAGAGGATGTTCCTCAAATTATCTTGTTAAAAAAAATATCTGTCATTCTCCCTCCTGGGCTGAGAGTTGATGAAGAGTTTAATGAATATGCAGTTTGATAGGCAGCCCGGGCCTCTTCAGAGGGGAGGGGAGGATGCTGGCCGTTAGCATTTGGCGTTCAGGCTCACAGTGCTGGGCTCCAGGGCTGGCCGTGGGCAACTTAGCGAAGTAGGGAGCTTGTTAGCATCAATACATTTATGGTGGATCTACTTAGCATGCTGCAGCGGAACTCCGATCTGCCCCAAATCTGCTCCTCTTAGCGTCCTGATTTGAGTTCCTGGCAGCTCCATTCTTCCTGTAGCTCAGGCTAAAACTTCGCTACAGTCCTATGTCCTACTGTTTCCCCTACGCTTCCACTCTGCAACGAATCCTACCAAGTTTCCTTTCAAAAAGGTAGCTGCTCTCACTCAGCCTGTCCCCTGTTCGTGCACCTGCCCCTTTGCGAGTGCTTTTCAAAGCATAAATTCGTTTTCAAAAACAGAAGTCAGCATACGTGGTCTCTATTCAGACTTCTGGGCCGTCTTTCCAGCCCACCTGTCTCAAGCTCCTTGCTCATGCTCTGCTGCCTCCCGGTTATTCCAGAACGTGCCAAACGGTCTTCTCAGGTTATTGGCACTTGTTCCTTTTGCCTGGAATGCCCTTCTAGATATGAGCACGTCCTCGGGTCTTTTCTCATGTCACCTTCCTCCCTTTCCTGAACCCGTATCTACAGTGATGCCCCCTTTACGCCCATCCTTCTCTGTTGCGTGGAAGACTCACTGTAACGTGATATAAACCATGGCTTACACACTGTGTGTTGCCATGGTCTCCGTAGATGATGGGGGTGAGAAATTACACGTTTCCTTCACTGGCTTATCACCGGCATCTGCGCCCATGCTTGTCGTATTAATAAGACGTGTGCCAGTGTTCTCAAGTATATCTCAGTACACAGTGGCCCATGAACCAGTGACTTTTTTTTTTTTTTGTAAATAAAGTTTTAATGGAATATAGTTGCATCCGTTCTTTTCCAAATTGTCTGTGGGCTGAGTTTCAAAGGCTGAGATGTTTGTCGCATTTATCGTGTAGCTCTTCAATGTTGACCAAAACTTGTTCTTAAGGATGGTACAATGTAGTTAAAAAAAGAGGACTACAGGGCCGGAGAGACGGCTTAGCGGTTAAGCACTTGCCTGTGAAGCCTAAGGACCCTGGTTCAAGGCTCGATTCCCCAGGACCCATGTTAGCCAGATGCACAAGGGGGCGCATGCGTCTGGAGTTCGTTTGCAGTGGCTGGAAGCCCTGGCGCACCCATTCTCTCTCTCTCTCTCTCTGCCTCTTTCTCTCTGTCTGTCGCTCTCAAATAAATAAATAAAAATAAACAAAAAAAATTAAAAAAAAGAAAAGAGGACTAGAAACTTCTGGGTCACTCAAGTTTCTGTACATCTTTTGCCCAGGAGCACTGATTGGCCCCTTCCCCTCCCTCCCCACACCCATACATAGTTGAAAATGATTTTATATGGCCATTAACCTTGGACGACAGAGAAGATAACTCTTTCCAGAGGGAAAGGCAGAGTATTATAAAGTGATGCGAGATGCCTAAGCCTAGGGCTTCTCTCCTAGCCACCGTGTGTGGAAGAGTAACCTGGCGTTTTGCATTGTCTAACAGGAACTGGCGCCCAGGGAAGCAACACTCGTGCTGTGAGCAAATGATGTACATTGACTCTGACCTCTGTCTGTGAAACCAGGGCAGACTAACTGGCTAACTTACAGGTCAGACCTTGGACCTTTCCCGACTTGTGAAAGTATGTAAAAGTGCCATGAGCCTAGTGCAAATACAAAAGTCATTGATACCTTCTAATTCAGAAGTATCCCGAAGCAGGACCATGCGTGGGCTATGTCTGTCCTACAGTAATGCCAACCCTATTAGACACCGTAGAGGAGGAAAGATCTCTTGCTCATTCCAAGACTCCTGACTGAGACGCATATAGAATCTATTAGAAAGAGGATGACACAGATAACATGTTTTATGTGGGCTTTGTACGTCATGGGTGGGCTTCAGAAACGATGTCTCAAAGAAACACGGAAAACCTATTCGAAGTAGAAGACAGGAGGGTGTGTTATAGCAGAAATAAGACTGTGGGCGATCAGCAAGGCTGGCTTGCTGGGATTCTCCTTGGGGTCTGTCTCCACACATTGTCCTTTCTCCAGTTACTAGGCAGACAATTATCATTTGAGCTCTTTATGGGAGAAAGTCACTGAGTGACCTTCCTAAGCTTTGTGGCTTGCCTCAAGGGAGAAGGACAAGAGGAAGGTGAGGCTAGACTTCCTGCTGTTGTCTTAACTTGCAAGCTGCCACTCTTTGAGGGCAGTTATCTTGTCCCAGCTTAGTTTGTGCATCCATTTCTGTAGTCAAGAGCACAACATCTATTGCCAGACACCATGAAGTAGGCTCTGGGCAGAGCAATGTCAGGATGGCTACAGGGCCCCTGCAAACTGTAGGCAGTGGAAGAGAATCTCACACACTTGGGGATTTAGCTAGGTCAAGTGAGCTAATATTAACTCCATAGAAAGATGCACGTTAAAAAGTTGGAAGTATTTATTTCAAATATCAGATAGCCCTATTTTAGGAAAGGAAGCTGCAAAATGATTCTGTTTAACCAATGAGGTTGTCATAGTGGCCAGAGTGGTGCTACCTTCACAGATTGGCCAGAAAGGTGTTTTCTGAATGGAGTCACATCACAAACATTTGGCAAAGACTTTTGCACAGTCTATGCCCAAAGCTGTATAGTTGTTGAGCCTGCGGAGATGCAGCTCTTTAAGGATAACACTACGGCTCTTTACAATCACAGATTCCCTAGAGAGGCAAGATGGTGCATCACATTTTCTAAGTAGCTCCCAGATATAGTGTTTCTGCTATTGTTTTTACTACTGAAAAATAAGAAGTACATTTTCTAAGTCTCCCAAATTTAAGCCAACTCTTAACCAAAATTGAAAGCAAAGTCTGTTTCAAGTCAGTTATTTCTACCTATTCCCAGTTATAAATTTTACTTTTTAAGTTTTCATACACGTATATATTGTATTTTGAATATATTCTTCCGAATGTCCCCCCCCCCCCCGTCCTCTTCCCATCTGCGGTGCTTGGATTGAGGGGGGCCCCCCATAATCTTAGGTGTTCTGAATGCCAGGTTCCAAGCTGATGGAGATTTGGGAGTTAACGTGTCCTGGAGGTAGTGTATTCTTGGGGTCAGGTTTATGGTATTATGGCCAGTGGCCCCTTGCCAGTGTTTAGCATACTCTCCTGTTCCTGTTGTCCACCCTTTGCTCATGTCATCATTTTCCCTGCTATAACTGGACTGTCCTCTCTAGTCTGTAAACCAAAATAAACCCCCTTTTTCCCCAAGAGCTGCTCTTGGTCCAGTGATTTCTGCCAGCAATGCGAACCTGACTACAACACCATCATTCTCACTTTGTCTCCTTAGACAGTTTTCTGTTTTTCATGAGACAGTTCATCAGATATTTAAAATGGGTCACACAAACTTCCCTGGGAATAACTCATCTAGGTCAACAAATATCAAAGGTTTCTGAAGTTAGCTGACCCTCTTCCACAACAGAGGCCCACATCTGATACAGCTGAGATCAAATGAACTGTGGTATTTAAATGCTGAGTGCTGCTGGGGAAAAGGCTGTGCAGGTCGAATGGGACTTTACAATGCTCATGTTGGTGGCAGTTCTGAACTGTGTGGGGTCAGGTGGACCCCTGCGGCTGGCTGGGTGATTGTGAAGGAGCAGTGGGGGCCGAGAACCCCTGGGGCTACCTAAGGAAAAGTGAAAGTCAGAGAGGTCATTTGAGGTGGGAGGTCCTTGTTACCTACTCTCCCTGAAGGGACATCTCGTACAAAAACCAGTGGGAGGGAGCACATTCTGGAGAGGTGAGGGGAGGCTGTGAAGGACACAGGAAAATCAACCCACTATTATTTTCTCTGTAGATTCTGAGAACTGCCAGCTGAGTGAAAGCTTTTAGGAACTTGTGAATTCTTTAGCTCTGGAGTGGAGAACACAGACAGGCAGAGGGGTACAGAGATTAAAAGGTGCTTTCCATGGCTAGAACAGGAGCCCCCTTAGTCTCTTTTCTGTTGCCGTAACTGAATGCCCGGTCTGATAATCTGGGAACTTATCCACAAGTAAAGCTTATTCTGGTCATGGTTCTGGAGTCTAGAAAGTTGATCAGGTGGCCATATCTTGTGAGAGACCTCTTTTTGGTGTGATTCTCTACAGAGTCCCAACATGAAGAGAAAGAACAAGAGTTCCAGTTTAGCTCTCTCTTTCTTCTCTCCTGAGACCATTAAGGCCACCATAAGGACCTCATTCTAATGATCTCATCTAATTCTATTTGCTTCCTATTGAGGGTTGGGGCAGTTTGAGTATATTTTCCCTGTAGCCTCAGGTACTTTTTTATATTTTATTAATTTTTTTTTAACTTATTTGAGAGTGACAGACACAGAGAGAGAATAGGCACACCAGGGCTTCACTGCAAACGAACTCCAGACGCGTGCGCCCCCTTGTGCATCTGGCTAACGTGGGACCTGGGAAATTGAGCCTCAAACCGGGGTCCTTAGTCTTCACAGGCAAGCACTTAACCGCTAAGCCATCTCTCCAGCCCATATGTTTGTTTTTTTTTTTTTAAAAGAAGGTTAACTTTCCTGCTTTATTTTCCAGCAGCCTGCTAGGCCTGCATGTGACCTGAGAGTTTGTGCAGGGTTGCATTGCATAGAAATAGACTGGTGTGAGCTGGTGGATATCATGAAGAAAGAACCAAAATCTTTGGGCCAAAACTGCATATTCACCTGCAATTTTTTGAGAGGTTGCAAATAATGAGACTGGACAAACTGATCTGCACTGGCACAACAAGAAGAATGCAGACTCTCTTTTGAAGTAAGGAGCCTGAATGCTGAAGGAGGGTCCTCCTCTTCAAATATATCTTTATTTCAACCCTGGGTTAACAAGCTGGTAGCCTACACAGCACTATGGAGTAGACAGCAAATGCAGAAAAGAGGAGGTCTTTGAACTTGCAATGTGGGTTTATGTGTGTGTGTGTGTGTGTGTGTGTGTGTGTGTGTGTGTGTGTGTATGTGAATGGCCATGAGCAATATGAAGAAGGCTTGTTGGGTTGCCTCTGTGGAGGCCCAGTGGAGCTATGTGGATGAACCATGGGTTGTAGTGGAGACCCAGTGGAGATTCCAGCACTATGAGATGGCTGCCAAGGAAACCTTCCAGTTCCAATGGAGTTTTTCTCTTGTTTTTTTGAGAAGCCCAGCTGGAGGGGTAGAATTGGAACTCTGGAAAGACTTGTCACTGGTTAGGGTTGTCGAACTTGAAGCTAGAATTTGATGTTTCCCCTGTTTGTTGTAAGTCTTGAGTTGGTCCAGTCCGTTTTTTGTGTGTGCTATGCTTAATGCTTTCTTTTGCAGTGTGAATGTTTATTCTGTCTATTATTATTATTATTATTATTATTAATTATTATCATCATCATTATTATTTGGTATTATGGCTCAGCTAAAAGCCCTTGGGGTATGGAGAGGTTTGAATAGCATTGGGATTGATAAAAACCATGGTGACTTTTAAAGCTGGACTAAATGCATTGTATTTTATATCACGCATGGTTATCAGTTTATGGGGTCAAGAGATACAATATGGTACTTTGAATTAAGAGTCCCCCATAAATTCATGTATTCTGAATGCAGGCTCCCCAGCTGGTGGCAATTGGGAATTGGAGCTCCTTGGAAGTGTATTGTTGGGGGTGGGTTTATGGGTATTATAGCCAGATTCCCTTTGGCACACACTCCTGCTGCTGTTGTCCACCCAACATTGTCCAGGAGGTGATGTCTAGCCTCTGCTCATTCCAGAGTTTGTTTGTAAGCCAAAAAAAACCCTTTTCTCCCACATGCTGCTTTGTGCCAGCAACATGAAGCTAACTGCAGTTGGGGCCTACCTCCAAATACTGTTCAGCCTAAGACTTTGGGGGTTCAATTTCACCATGTGGTTCTGTGGGGACATTGAAACCATAGCAAGAGTTAAAGAAAGCAGCCTGGCTTTGATCATAAAGGCCCAAGTAAGCATACTGTTCTTCAGTCTATTCCTTGCCTATTTCTTGGCAGAAAATGTTCCAGATTGGAGAGACTGGTTTATGTTTAAATAAATGGCAAGATAAAATTGTGAGGCTATCTAAGACAGATAATCTCAATACTGTCAACACAGAAATTCTAACTCAATGCAATAAAGACAATTTATGCACCTGAGCTGATTATACTGTTGATCACTGCTGGAGAGAAAAGAAGCTGTGAATCTCATGGGTATTGTCTTCAGAGGGATAATTTGCACACCATGACTTTGATATTTCTGTGATCCAAAATGCCAATAGAGCCATGTTAAAGGAGACTTCTGTTGGCTTTGTTTTATAACAAATAAATTCTGTCCTGAGGAATGTGGAATGATTAGTATAGATCCTAGATACTACCCTGGAAATAAACACAGGCTTCCTTCATACCCTCTGTGAGAGATGCTGACCACTCCAGTGAATAGGAAGGGCCTGGTCTTGTAGGACGAAGGGGAGAAGCAATCAGTGGGGAAGTAACTTAAAAAGGAAGGTTAAAGGATATAGAATTCTTTCTGGTTGATCTTGGTCAGAAGTTCTGTGGGGTCAGCATAGGTATGGGAGCTATAAACATTTTCCTGGCCAATGGTATAAAGAAGAATTTGCTATAATACTTTTGCCCATGTAAAACCACTAAGAGCAAAGGCAGGGCTATTAAAATGAGAGAGGAGGAAGGCATAGGAGAAGGAGGCATTTAAAAGGAAAGAACAGGTACAGTACTGCCCAGGGTCAGACTATCTTCTCAGAACAGACAAAGAAACTTATGCAAAATTTATGATGAACTTCGATCTAGGACAGCGCATGCTTTGAAACTCCAATCTATTTAAATGATGATAAATGTCATAGCTGTCCTTCTTTATGGAATGATTTGCCCACTAGAAGAGAAGGATTTCAAACTGTCCTTTCCAAAGAGGGTATAAAAATCACTTAAAATTGGTCTTTCAGACTGTCTCATAAGTCTCTTGAGCTGCAGAAAGTTATATCCCCTTTAAGAGAACCTACACATAAATGACCATCTAAGAATAAATTAATGTTTTATCTAGTCTGGTGTTATAACCAAGTAGGATTTTCTCCTGTGATGTCAATCATAAGAGTTTAGCAGAAAACGATTTTTTTAACAGCCCATCATTGAATTTTCCCTTTGCTAATTTAGCAAAAACAGAGAGAGAGAGAGAAAGAGAGAGAGAGAGAGAGAGACAGAGAGAGAGAGAGAGGAAGAAGAAGAAAAAGAAGAAGAAGAAGAAGAAGAAGAAGAAGAAGAAGAAGAAGAAGAAGAAAGAAAGAAAGAAAGAAAGAAAGAAAGAAAGAGTAAAAAGCTAGCAGCCACAGCTTATTTTGTCTCAGAGTATTGAAGTTCATAGTTCTTAGTATAAAGGAAGATGCTGTTTCTGTGGCCTTGATTTTGTCAAGAGTCAAGATTCTCACTTAGATCTAGTGAGACATTTACCTTATCGACAGTGTTCAATATTGTATTACTGCCTCTGTAAGGTCCCTAGTGGACTGCTCATGGTGTCATGGGAAGACAGAGGTCAGGTCTAGCAGAAACCTCAGGAGGTGTCTTTCTGTTTGTCCATGTCTCAATCCCAAGCAGATATGATCACGAGTTTCAGTTCTTCAGAGTTCACATTTCATCGGAGTGGTGAGGATAGGGGCACTGCGACATTAAACAAAGCTGAGGTCAGAATGACATATATATATATATGATAGTGTGTGTGGAGCCACTTATATACATGAATATCTTTGGGAACATCGCCGAGACTCATAATCAAGATGTTGATGGTGCAGAGAACAACTGGTGACTAAGGGTAGTGGGGTATTACATTTGGAATTCAGAATGCCCCCCAGAGGCCAGCATCTTAAACACTTCGTGCCCAGGTGGGGTTGCTATAGGAAAGTGATGGAACCTTAAGAGGTAAGGACTACTGGGAACATGTAGGAAATTGGGAGGGGGGTATGCCAGGGAAGCAGAGGGTAGGACTGTAGCCTTGTCATTTGCTTGCTTGTGCTTCTGCACACATGGTTGGTGGTTTTGTTCTATCAAATGTGCCTTTGTTTTGAGAAAGAGAGTGACAGACAGACAGACAAAGAGAGAGGAGAGGCACAGAATTGGTGGGCCAGGGCCTCAGCCGCTGATAGTGAACTCGAGGTGTTTTCACCACCTAGTGGGCATTTGCGGCCTTGCACTCACCTCACCTTTGTGCATCCGGCTTGTGTGGGATCTGGAGAGTAGAACCTGGGTCATTAATCTTCACAGGCAAGTGCCTCAACCACTAAGCCATCTCTTCAGCCCTAAAAAGTAATTTTAATATTTTATTTATATACTTATCTGAGAGAGAGAGAGAGAGAGAGAGAGAGAGAGAGAGAGAGAGAGCAAAAGAAATAATGGGCACACCCGGGCCTCCAGCCACTGCAAATGACCTCCAGATACATGTGCCACCTTGTGCATCTGGCTTACATTGGTACTGGGGAATCAAACCTGGGTCCTTAGGATGCGCAGTCAGGTGCTTTAACCACTAAGATATCTCTCTAACCCCATCACACAATCTTATCTTGAAGTTCTGCTGCCTTGCTACAGGCCTAAAAGCCATGAAGCGAACCAATTATAGGGGAGGATATCTGAAACTGAGAGCTCAAGTAAATCTTTTCTCTTCTTGAATTGAATGTCTCAAATATTTGCTACAGTACTTAAATGCAGTGGGTAAAAGGGAAGTTTACTTTTCCATTATAGATACTTTCAACAACCTTCTTCATAATGTTCCACATGTGTGACTTGTCTACCAAGATGACGATTAACAAACTGAGCAATGAGGGCAACAGCGAGTGGTATGATAAGGCCTTCTGGGACCTGGGCCTTTCTACACTTGCTTAACAGAATTTGACAATTGAGACATTTGAAAGATTAGCATTTCTCTGGAATTTGGTGAGAAGGTGACCTTCTATATGCCACAGTATTATTTTCCTAACTGAGCACTGCCATGCAGATTGCAGTCTTTTTTATTAAATTTTTTTTTTTGTCATTTTTATTTCTTTATTTGAGAGTGACAGAGAGAGAGGGAGAGAAAGAGACAGATAGAAAGGGAATGGGTGCGCCAGGGCTTCCAGCCACTGCAAACGAACTCCAGACGCGTGCGCCCCCTTGTGCATCTGGCTAACGTGGGTCCTGGGGAATCGAGCCTCGAACCAGGGTCCTTAGGCGTCACAGGCAAGCGCTTAACCGCTAAACCATCTCTCCAGCCCCAGATTGAAGTCTTTGTTGTGATGCTTAATATCTATGGATCAGGAATCTCCTAATTGAAAAGTACCTTGTGATAGTTTAATGGTAAAATGTCCTCCATAGACTCACGTGTTCATTTGAATACTTAATCACCAGTAGGTGGCATTGAGAGGGAAGGTTGTGGATCCTTTAAGAGGCAGAGCCTTGCAGGAGGAGGTGTGTCAGTAGGGATGTGTAGTAAGGTGGAGCAACACAGCCCTGCTTTCTTTCATCGCCCTCTACCTCCTCCTGGCTCATGCACCAAAGTGACTATCTCTTCTCTTAGCTTCCAGTGTAAGATGCCTTTACTCTCTTACATCTGTACAGGTAGGAAATATGGCTGGTCACAGAAAGCTGGTTTCACAATTTTCCCACCAGAGACTCTTCTTGCCTGAGCTCGGATTTTTACATATTTCAGAAAAAAAAACTGTGATGGAACTGGCTTGGGTCATGGGTCTATTCTTTAATTTATCATCTACATTGAGGGTTATAAGTGTGCTTGCTTAGAACCTTTCAGAGGAATCTCAGATTCAATTTATTTTTTTTTTAGTATTTATTTATTTACTTCTATATGTGTGTGTGTGTGTGTGAGAGAGAGAGAGAGAGAGAGGGCACACACCAGGGCTTCCTGTACCTGCAAACAAACTTCAGATGCATACACCATGTTGTGCATCTGGCTTTATTTGGGTACTGAGCATTCAAGCTTTGAACCTGGGCTGTCACGCTTTGCAAGCAAGTACTTTTAACCACTGAGCAATCTCTCCAGCCCAGGAATTTCAGTTTAGATGAAGCAGCAAGACACCAAAACAAGCAATAGAATGAAATAAAATATTGTTTCTGCAGGGAAGAATCTAAGCAAATAAATAACATAATGGAAAAACAAGTAGCAAAGAATTGCTGTAGCATCATTTCACCATTCTTCATTTTCCTCATCCCATCCAGTATTAAAGAATTCTTAACAAAAATACATCTGACAATGGGCAACTCATTAATTTCTATTTAAATTCCATCTTTCTTGATATCAGAATCTTCTGCTTAGGGAGTGTTATGTAGTTTCTAAGACTGAGTTAACAAAAGCTGTAATTCTCAGGATGCTTAGAAAGTTATAAGATGGAACCCTTCCCTGAGGCTAGGTAAGCAATAAACAACTGCTGGGGGAAAAGAGACTCTTTTGGGTGAGTCCTGGGAGAGAGAGCTCACCCTCCAGCAATTTAAACTTCACGAGTCATCATCCGTGAG
Organism: Jaculus jaculus; assembly: GCF_020740685.1. Taxonomy (NCBI): domain Eukaryota; kingdom Metazoa; phylum Chordata; class Mammalia; order Rodentia; family Dipodidae; genus Jaculus; species Jaculus jaculus. The sequence goes on from NC_059105.1 coordinate 163,470,372, forward strand.
GGAGCGGGCTATTTGATGATATAGATGCCCGTAGGTCACCCCACACTCCTGTTAGCCCTTTGGTTCACCAAAGCAGACTTGGGTGGAATTCTTTGGTCTGCAGGTGTCTTCTCTGGGGTAAATAGATAGTAGTTTACCTCTTCATAGGAAAAGCCGCATGAGAGAGAGGCAGGAAGACATGAGGTGGGAGGACAGGCTTAGAGCTCAGCGGGCAAGAAGATGACAGCTGTGTTGTGGGCCCGTCCTCTCTCAGGTTCTTCCTTGCACTCCCTGGTGCCCACCTTCTCCTTTGGAGGCTGTTCCTGAGGCATGAAGGTCACCATCAAAGCTGCATTGATGCCTTTCCACTCTACATGGGACTGTCTGGATTTGGAAAAGTCACAAAGCCACTGTGAACCATGGCCCCTGGATTTGTACAGTGGTGTAGTCTGCATCGAGGCTCAGGTATATAAACCTGTTGTTTCAAAAACCTTTAATTACACTCTTGTTGTATGTAGTACATGTCTGCATGGGGGAAATCCCTAAAAAGGAAAGCGAAAGCATTCCATTAAGTGACAGAAAATCCATTTTCCATACTTGAGTAGGGAAACCAGAGCTATTGGAGCAAATCTAGGCTGGAGCCAATTTTTATAAATGATTTGATTGAAACACAGCCTCACGTTGGTTTGCTTATCGCTCACTGCTGCTTTGCCCATCACCAGAGTCATGGCCACCAACCCGGTGCAGAGGACAGGTTAACAAGACACAAGCATAATAGATTCATCTAGTCCTAAGCCCACATGTCACTGGAGCCTTCAGATCGAAGACCCGAAAGACCCAGGATAAACAATCCATAATTATGCTTGGGTTTGAAGAGGCACGAAAAGCCCGCTAAAATATGATTGGACACAGATGATGGAATCTAACAGCAATAGAAGGAGGAAGAAATATAGTGAGGTGCATATTCATATTCTTCTTTGGCCTCTTGGTGAAGTATTTCTTCTTCCTAGATAGGTGGACCATGTTTTCTTTTAACAACCAATACAGAAATTTCTTTATGGGTGACCCTCACCTAGAAAGGTGAGAAATGTTAGAGTAATGTATTTTAGATTATTATTTTTTTTTCTGGTGCTGCTTTGGCTATAGGAATAAAAGGTTCTGACTTATATGACCCACCATGGGGAAGAATTCTTCCCACATTGGGGAAGCATGAGAAAGTAGGAGATAGACAGGCAGTGAGTTAGAAGGAATCTTTTGTTCTATCCTGAAGCTTTCATTTTGGAGCATTATCCTCTGATCCCCACACTATAGTGGTAGAAATGGACAGTGGAGAGAGACCATGTGCCCCCAAATTACCCCCACAACCTCTAGAATGTTTGCTATCTGATCCCCTGTAGAAAACACGCACACGCGCGCACACACACTCACACACAAACACACACACACACACACACACACACACACACACACACACTGAATTTGTGGACCAGAACCTATACAGAAATTTCCTGTTGCACTGATACACACAAACCTTTACTTTATTAGTGTTTCATTATAAATCACAAACTTTCTGCAAGTAAGCAAAGGATGATAATAATTCAGTTGGGATCATGGAAACTCAAAGCTAGGAAGAATACTTGTAGAATGTGGGGCCCGATTCTTGTGTCTAGAAGCAGAGGAACTAAATGGCCTCTTCAAAGTCACATATCAAGCTAGTTTAAATCCTGTCCTTGTCCGTTACCCTTCCATCACACCACTTGAAACAGCCCCGCACGCAGGGTGGTGCCTCCTCATTTCTCTGGCTCCCTTCTCTAGCCTCGTTTTTTTATCCTGCAGGAGCCCTTCAGCCAGCCGTGTTGATGTGGTCACGTTTTGTAAGTACTTCATTCTTGTTACTGCACCAACAGAATCTATAACATGCTCACATTAATTATCCTCAGCTCACCCACTCTTTCTCTCCTCCGTCTTAATAACTCCATATGTCTTTTCCCTTTGTGAGAGTTTCTTATGTATGGCAGTCTCAAACCGGCTGAAAAGTATTCCCTGTGCTTCTTCATTATGAGCCAGCCCCTACCAGATGTTCTCCTCGTCCTTTATTTTATTCCAGAAAGTCACCTTGGATGACGCTAACAGTGGGAATGTGGGTTTTGAGGTGTACAGTTTCAGAGTGAAGTGATTAAGAAATATCATCCAATGACGACATCCTTTCTGCACCAACGCTTTCACTGTCTCCTCCCTCGTCTTGCCTTTAAAACACTCAACCCAAATCTAATGGCTGTTGCAGTCAGGTTCACATTGCTGGTAGCAATCACCCAACCAGGAGCAGCTTGTGGGAAAAAAAAGGAGGTTTATCTTGGCTTACAGACTCGAGGAGAAGCTCCGTGATGACAGGGGACGTGACAGCATGAGCAGAGGGTGGACATCACCCCCTGACCAAGATCAGGTGGACAACAGGAACAGGAGAGTGTGCCAAACACTGCCAAGGGGAAACTGGCTATAACACCCATAAGCCCGCCCCCAACAATACACTGCCTCCGGGAGGTATTAATTCCCAAATCTCTGTCAGCTGGGAACCCAGCACTCAGAACACCTAAGTTTATGGGGGACACCTGAATCAAACCACCACAACGGCTGAGGTGTTTTTCGCTGTTGTTGTTGTTGTTTGTTTTTTTCTGCTACCCTGCCATAGAGCTCATAAGACACTCCATTCAGGCAGAATGGAAATGGAAGGACTACTGGTGGCTTATTGCCCTAGGACAGTTAATCTTAGCCCTCTAGGGAATATTTCTTTTCTTTTCTTTTTTTTTTTTGAGGTAGGATCTTACTCTGGCTCAGGCTGACCTGGAATTCGCTATGGAGTCTCAGGGTGGCCTCGAACTCATGGCGATCCTCCTACCTCTGCCTCCCGAGTGCTGGGATTAAAGGCGTGCGCCACCACGCCCGGCTGTCTAGGGAATATTTCAATAGCATGAGCAAGGTATCTGTAGAGATATATTGTGGTGGGAGGTGTTAAGACAGGGGCTCGCTGTAGTCTAGGCTGACCTGAAACTCACTCTATAGCCTAGCCTGGCTTTAAACTGACGGTCATTCTCCTCAGCCTGAGATGAAGGTTATGTGCCACCATACTCGGCTGGCAGCAGAGATTTGAGGGGGTGGAGGAGTGAGCACGGTATGTGTACACCTGCCAGCAAAACATTTTTGGGACCTGTATTCGACAACATTTTAAAAAATGCAAAACTATAAATTAGCACTCAGGAGATTTAGGTCTTAATCTCGGGTTTATGATTAATTACCTGTGTGATCTTGAATGGACTTGTAAGCCAGTATGAATTTTAGTTTCCTCATCTGAAAAACGGGAAGGTAAAGCCAAAAATAAACAAAATGCACCTTCTTCGTTAGCGATTGTATGTTCTGAGCCCCAAGTTAGAACATATGCTCTGACAAGTGTAATCACACTTGAGGGGACAATGAGATGGAAGATATGAAATACAGATAATCCTAAAAAATCAGAAACATATGGCTGCTATATCTCCCGTTATAAAATCCTTTGAAATTAAAGGCCTTCTTATTATTTTGTATATTTGAGAACGTCCTAAAATTTGTGAGTCACTAATGATTCAGGCTTCAAACAGCATTGATTTTTGCGCTTCACATTTCCCCAGCTTTTAACATTGTTATTATATTCAGATTCTAAAAACAAATCCTTTTAATTTTATTTATTTATTTGAGAGGGAGAGAGAATAGGCACACTGCGGCCACCAGCCACTGAAAACCATCTCCAGATGCATGTACCACCTTGTGCATCTGACTTACATGGGTACTAGGGAATTGAACCTGGGTCCTTAGGCTTGTATGTCCAGTCCTAAAACAAAGTCTTTCATGGTCTGTTTACTCGTTCAAAAAAATATTTACAGCTTCTCTTATGTGACCCTCTTGGGTTGGTAGATAAAATTGTCTTGGTTGTGTCTCATACCATATTTCTAGACAGTAGTAGGAAAGAGCCACTGTGCTACTAAGTATAGGCTAATTCCACTGTAAGGAGGTACCATAGCTTCCAGAGCTTTCCATATACTAGGTACTAGATACATGAGGCTACATGATAGACACAGCCCATGCCTTCTTAAATGTAAGTGGACAATCAACCATCAGAAAGAATGATTGATACTATCAGAGCGAGCTGAGCAGATTGTTAGGGAAATGCAGATGAAGGCATGATTAATTCTCGTAAGTCAGAGAGTAAGGAAGGAAGTGTTGAGAGTCGGGGAAGAACTCTTAGGGGAATTTACTCTTGAATCTTGGCGTAGATCCTCATCCCTAGGAGAGATGCTCTAGCTATGCCGTGTTTGGGGACACTTCCTGGGTCTGATGTCATGGAGGATGGAGCATCAGTGTCAGCATAAATGACTAACCCTCAGTGGGGTAATTAGCTCTGTTTCTCTTCATCTATAAGGCCAGGAGGTAAATCAGGACCTGTGGTATTCCTGATTAAGCAAACAGGCCTTTCACATCAGTGTCCACCCATTTCTCTCCAACTTGTACAGAGCCCTCAAGATATAGGAATGAATTCTTACCAAAGGGCCAAGGGAAATAACTGAGTTCAAGGCAGTGTTCTCAAGGACTTGAAGACTCTGGGTATGAGATACAAGCCAAGTTATGAGCCTTTCTTTGGCTTGACCTTAACTTACACAGTAATAGCCAACTTGCCAGGCACTCAGTGACTACCTAACAGCCCAACTCTATGACTCAGGCACATGCCCTTAACCTCTGCCTGTGACTAATAGTTATGTTTAAGCTGAGACTTAAAGGATGAGTAGGAATCTGTTTGCCAAATAAGTTGGAAAGGACCCTGTGGTATTCAGTCTTCACTGGCAATTTGTCTTGAATTAGAATTACCCTGAAAGCATAGCTAGGGTGTATCTGTAATGCTATTTCTAGACAGGTTTAAGTGAGGAGAGGAAAAAAAAAAATCTATCCTGAATGTAGGTGGCACCTTCCTATGGGCTGGAGTCCTGAGCTGACTGAAAATGAGAAGGTGAGCTGAGCCCCAGCATCATCTCTCTCTGTTTCCTGACTGAAGGTGCAATGTGCCCAGCTGCTTCTTGCTCCCGCCACCACGATGCCTTTCCCACGGTGATGGACTGTGTCCTTTCCTACACCATGAGCCACAGGAAACCGCTCCTTAAGCTGCTTCTTGTCAGATATTTTGTTGCATCGGTGAGAAAAGCAGCTTACTGCGGCCTCATACATGAAGGAAAGGATTGCTGGTGAACAGAGTGTCTGGGGATTTGAAGCATAGGCTGGGTGGTTATGTAGAAGAGGCACAACACTCAGTTAATGAATGTAGACTTTATCCTGCCTGCAGGAAATGGGCAGAGCCAAACCAGAGCTGGCAAGTGGACAGGTGGCATATTATCATTATTATATTTTTATTCTGTGGAGGACTGGTTGGATAGAGAATAAACTGGATATCTGAAGCCCAGGGTAATAGGGCAATAGACAGGGAGCACAGCAGAAGGTTCCAGATCAGGAGACGGGACCTTAGATGTGGGCATGAGGAATTGGGGGCATTGGGTATGCTAGGATGCTGCACGCCAACTTCAGAAATATAGGGGAATGGGAAGATAAATCTATTTGGGAAAGTTGGGGTCAGTAATTATGAGTAATGGTTAATATTTACAATACATCAGAAATATTTTCACAGCAGGATGATCTTAGACAGAACAGAATGAGGGTTGATGAAAACAACCATTCTGTTCTGCTGCCCAGCAGCTGCCTCTCATGTTTCCTCTAACGGAAACTATATGGACATGTATTTGCCGGGGAGACAAGGTCATGAGCTAGCAGTGCAGAGAATCTATTTTTATTTATTTACTTATTTGAGAGCAACAGACAGAGAGATAAAGAGGCAGATAGATAGAGAATGGGTGCGCCAGGGCCTCTAGCCACTGCAAAGGAACTCCAGATGCATGCGCCCCTTGTGCAACTGGCTAATGTGGGTCCTGGGGAATCAAGCCTCAAACCAGGGTCCTTAGGCTTGACAGGCAAGCACTTAACTGCCAAGCCATCTCTCCAGCCCCAGAGAATCTATTATAATTAGACTAATAAAGCTTTGTTACAACATGCTAGCGTGTGCACATAGTTAATTCATCAAGAAATTTGGCATTAAAACTTGACTCTGCTGGGCATGGTGGTGCATGCATTCAATCCCAGCACTCTGGAGGCTGAGGTAAGAGGAGCACCATGAGTTCGAGCTACCCTGAAACTACATAGTGAATTCCAGGTCAGCCTGAACTACAGTGAGACCCTACCTTGAAAAACCAAAACCAAAAAAAAAAAAAAAAACCTTGACTCAGATCAGGGAAAAGTGTTAGACTCACAATTTTTTTTTAATAAAATATGATTATAATAGCTATATCGTTCCAGGCAGTTTATGCACATTAATTTTATTTAATCCTCACAATAGCACAGTAAATATTATTTTTTTCATTTTCTAGAGAAAGAAACTGGGTCTCAGAGATATTAAGGAAATTGCCTAAGGAATATTACTACTAAGTGGCAGAGTAATTACAGAACCAAATCCCTGCCTCCTTGATCTTCCCAGCAGAGGAAGCTTCCTCTTTAGCCGGCTTCAGAGTGGGGACAATTAGCAGCGTCATTTGCATTTAAATAATACATTTGCTAAGCACAACTGATTCTTATCTATTTGTTAATGAATTGCTGGTTTCTCTAAGACCTTGGTGGCTTTTAAAGTCGTTTTCTCTTCACAGTCTCCCAATTTGTTTTGGTCTTCCATAGACTCTGGGACACTGAGGTGGTTTCAGTTTTTGGTAGAATCAATCTACCCATGGTAGACACTTGTCAACTGTTCAGTTCAAGCTTATGACTCTTGATTTTTATTTTTAGCCAATGAAGTTTTATCATTGATAACTACTTTCGTTTGGTGGGGGAGGATTCTGTTTCTTGTCGAAGTATAGCAGATGGTCAAGAAAGTAGTGAAAAGGAAATCGTGCTAACTGAAAGGAAAGGCACACAGTTTTAACTGCTGGATTTACACAATTTTGACCTAATATTGCGTTCAAAGGTATCTTTTGTTATCTCTCAGCAATCCTTTCTATACTTACCAATATTCCATATTAATTCAAAGGTCTCTTTTGTTCTCTCCTAACTACTATTTCTGTATATACCAGTATCCTAAATTAAATATAAATAAAATTGAATGTATGATCTCTCCAAAAGTCCCCTCCTGTCTTCTCTTCTTGGATAATGGAGTTTTTCTAGACCACTCGATTCATTTCTAATTCCTCCTTCCCTTCTTCTGCAGGGGACCCTACCATAGATACACTGCATGAATCCAGTCCAACCACCACCATGATCATTCCCTGAACAAATCATTTCTAACCATCACCACACTTCCCTGCAAATCCTTGTCATTGCTTGCTGGGCTACTTCAGTAGCTTCCTTTCAGTTGGTTTTTTCTCTCCCTCTCTCTTTAATATGTGGATGTGTATGGCATGTGTACAGGCATGTTCATATGTGTATAGGTGCATGTGTGTGGTTGTGTGTGTCTATGTGGGTGTGCGCGTGCATATAGAGGCCAGAAGTCAATGTCCAGTATCTTCTTCTGTTGCTTTCCTCCTTGTTTGTTGAGAGCTCAAAGACGTGGCTAGACTAGCTAGATAAGAAACCCTAGTCATCCACCTGTCTGCACTTTCCTAGCAGCGGTATTACAGGAACGTGCTGGGATGCCTGGCATTTTTCATGGGTTCTGGGGATTCAAACTCAGGCCCTCAGGCTTATGTGACTAGCACTTTATCCGCTGAGCCATCTCTCAAGCCCCACAATTGTTTCTTTGCATCTGCTTCCCCTCTTTTTAGTACCTCTAACAAATGTTTGATTCTATTTCCTCTTGCTTAAAAAAACTATGCGTATTTAACTCAACACTCATGGCCTTCTACAATATGACAGTTGCTCGTGTGTTCCTGTGGTTTGAATATAGAACATTCCTCACGGGCAAAGGTATTAAATAGTTGGCCCACCACTGGTGGTATTAATCTGAGAGGTGGTAGAAACCTTAGGAGGTGAGACCTAGCTGAAGGAAGTCAGGCACTGGAGGCTGGTTCTTAAAGGTAATACCTGGCCACCAGTCCCAAACTCACGTCTGTTACCTGTCTGCTGTGTCGTGAGTAGCATCTGCCACAGGCTTCCATCGCCTTTTGTCTAGTACCAGCAGAGCCAAGGGCTGTGGACTGACGTCTCTGAAAGCATGAGCCAAAATGAATCCTTCCACCCTTAAGATTCTATGTCATGCACGGTGACGACAACATGCCTGTCCAGTCTCACCTGCACTGCTTTCTTTCAGGTCTCACTTGCTATTCATTCCCCATCTTTCTATCTCAATTGCTTTTCTACCTCTGAATCTTCGCTCATACAACAGTTCCTCCCTTGCACAGGAAGTCACATGTGAGGAATATATGATTCTAATTCCCCTGCTTGGAGGCAAGGGAGAGACTGTACCTCAATAGGAGCATTAGGTCCCAGCATTCAGAATCCTTCACCAGGAGCTCCTCAACCCTCTCTTGAGGAAGTAAAGTGGGCCTTAAGACAAGCCCTGTTTGCTGTCTGGGCCCTACAGAACTTTGTCCCTTTACCAACCATTAAACCTGAGCATTCTGCCATAAGGACATTCAGGTCAAATGACATCAGTGCCCCTCAATCTCCCCATCTTCCTGCATGAACTAAATCACCGTCCCTTCTGAACTTCTTAGTGACCTTTGCCTTATGGGTCTTGTCTGTGTGTTTATTATTGTCTTTTGCTTTTCATGTTGATTATCTATGTATATCAATCGATTTTCCAGTCTTGTCTAAGAGCTGAGGTTGAAAGCCACACCAGACTCATGCTTGAGTTTTCCACAGCTCTAGTCACAGTGTGGGGATGAATGTCTGTCCCATGTATTGCCTCCTTTACACACTCTGCCTTTGATAAGGTCGCAGAGAAGTGTGGGTTTCTTTCTTTCTTTTTTTTTTTTCTTCTGAACTACATTTTACTTTCCTTGAGGGCAAGAATCAAGCCTTGTTCATCTGTGAATCACAGTAGCCGGGAGCACGCAGTAAATTGTTATTGGTAGTTCTGTGAGTAGCTTTCTTCATTCTCTGTCAACAATCATATTGTGTCCACTTAATATCCTTCAACGGGGAGATATTTTTTTTTTCTAAAATATTCTGTTTCTCGGTCTTATTATTTTGGGTTGACCTTCTTTCCAAATTAGGGCCAGCCATCAAGGATTTACTGAGTTTCAAAACCTTGAAAGAAGCGATTCAGCAGAAAGTCAGCGGAGAGAAAGGCGGCTGCAGAGTACTTGGGAGAGAATGCCAAAGGGGAAAGGGTGACTCTTTCTCTGGGAGTGGAGGGAGCGTCCAAGGAAAGGAAAGGGCAGGACAGAAGGACAGATCCAGCAGGGAGGGCACACAAGGACACAGGCTCTGGAGCGCCAGGCAGTACAGCCCAGTTTGGCTCAGACTGTGCAACATGTGGCCCCATTCAGACCTGTGAGGCTTTAGATAATCCACAGGATGTTGTTTACTTTTACGTATAGGGAGGATACTTGGGAATGAAAGCAATTTTGTGTGGGTTTTTATTTGTTTTTGTTTTTTTTTTTGGAGGGTAGGGGTTGAGGTAGGGTCTCACTGTAGCCCAGGCTGACCTGGAATTCACTACGTAGTCTCAGGCTGGCCTTGAACTCACAGCAGTCCTCCTACTTCGGCCTCCCAAATGCTGGGATTAAAGGCGTGCGCCACATTGCCTGGCCAGTTGTGTTGTTTTAACCCACAATAAAATATTAGCAGGAGAAGCGTGAGGCTTAAGCAGTATAAAAATAAAAATGATCGTGATAAGGAGAACTGGCCAAAGGAGGGAGGAAGGTAAACGAAAATGCTAAGAAAAGCAAGGGAAGGAATTGTGGACAAAAGGACAAGAAATTAATTTTTCTGTTTGAATACAGGGGCAGTTTTGCGAAGATGAGGGAGTGTATCCGCCACGTGGCAGCCGCGTGGCAGCTGAGGGCCGTGTCAGAAAGCAGATGTGCTGAGAGAGAGGACAAACCACAGCGAGGGTGATGTCCAGCAGGGAGAGGCAGGAGGCAGGAAGGAAAGCAGCTGTCACATCTGGACCACAGCCTGCCTAGCGCATAGTGTCAACGCAGCTGGGGCCTGGCCATGTTCCTGACCCCCCTGCACAGCAAGGCAGGGTGGTCGAGGGAGGGGAATGGGCATCCCAGGCTCCTGAAAACAAGTCATGCCCCTCCCCCCACCAATGTCTCAGCCTCAAGCTGATAGTGGAGTTTGCTTAGCTCCAGGTCTTTTCCCTCTGAGACAGGTTAGAACAAAACATGAAATCACTATCTGAAAGGGATATTTTCCCTCCTTTCATATTTGCTCGGCCTTCCCTTCTTATACCACTCTTTATTGCTGGATTGTCAGATAGTTTGCTTAACATGCAAGTGTGACCGTGTAGATTTCGAGATTGTGTGGAACAAGATCTCATAAAGCACTGTATGGAAGATTTCTCGGCTATACAGAGAGCATTAGAGAATGGTAAAAAGAACCATGTGTAAATTATAAATAAAGTGACATGTTTGAGAGCCTAGTATGGACCATGTACTATTAAGTTACTACATATAAGTGACTCACGAGGAAACTGAGTCTGAGAGACGTTGAATAAGGTACAGGGCTAGGGAGTGGGAGAAGTAGGATCAAACTGGATTTTCCTGCTGTTGCTATCTCTGGGGAGGATCCTGTAGGTGGGGTTTTAAGCTACAGGATAAAAGATGGTTATAAGGTGGGTGATAGTTTGAGGTTCTGAAATCTGAAAGAACCACTGGTCAACTCATGTCCCCTTCCAAAAGAGGATGCTGTTATGATTTGAATGTGAAATCTCCCTAACAGGCTGATGGTTTAAACATTTCATCTCCAGCTGGTGATGCTGTTTAGGGAAGTTGTGCGGCCTTTAGGAGGTGGGGCTAACCTGGAGGAAGTGGATCATTTGGGAAAGGGCCTGGGAGTCTTATAGCCTGGCCCCACTTCTTGTCTGTCCTCTAGTTCCTGACTGACCACTGCAGTGTGACCAACCGCCCACCCTCCTGCTGACATGCCTTCCCGGCCGGGATGGATTACACTCAAAGTGAACTAAAGGAAATTCTTCCTTTCTTCAGTTGCTTTTGCTAGGCATTTTTTTTTTTTTTTTTTTGTGTGTGTGTGTGTGTGCCACAACAAAAAGAAAAATAACTAACACAGTAAATTAGTACAAAGAAATGGGGCTGTTTACTATGGTTAACCCAACCGGGTGATAAAAGCGGTATGAGACTCGTGAAAGTGAGCAGAGGTGCTGGCAGGGAGCTTTCTAGAGGTGAATTGTGAAGGGAAGAAAGGAATAAGACTTTTGGGAAAGGGGCCGGAGAGGTGGAGGGTGCACAGGAGGAATGGCCCATGGAGCTGCTTGTCAGGGGCAGTATTGCTCCAAGTATAAATAAAACATGATGCATACGGCCATCAAGGAGTGCACTCACGCTCTCTCCGGCAGAGGCTATAAGGCATCAAAATCCAGCAATGATGTTCCTAACAGTTTCTTAAAGCAGGAGTTGGTGGGAAGTCAGAATCACAGGTGGGCTGAGGGTGTTTACGGAATTGGAGAGAACCAAATGGCGTTTAAAAATTCAGTGAGTTTCTAGCCTTAGGAAACCAAACAAGCTCCCAAGGTAATGCAGAATCCAACGTAAGACATGAGGTCTTTGAAGTTACAAAGCCCCAAGTAAATATGTTTGAAAATAAAAATGATGCACTTTAGGTCGATATGTTGTTTGGATATCAGTGAAGATTATTTTTTTTTTCCCCACCTTTTGGGATGGTCCAGTGTTTAGGAGGACAAAATCTGAACATAGAAAACCTGAGTTCAAACAAGAGTGCTCTTCTTCCTATATACTGACGAGTTAGTTATGTAGCCCCTCACCTGCGCTGCGGCACGTGGCTGCACCTCGTCGTATCACCGTATTACTGTGGTGATTATGTGACGTAATTCACTCAAAAGCATCTAATGTCATTGTCTCAGGCCACAGAAAGAATTCCTGAAGTACTAGCTGCTTTCATCATTACCCTAACTGGACTGTAAAAATATGCAAGACTCATTAATTATGCTCTGGATCCCATATTTAGGTGTTTCATGGCGTGACTGGAGGTGTGTTCTATTAACTCTGGCCTATAAGAATACATGCAAAATTCTGTCTAGGCTTACAGTGTCTCAAATAGCAATTTATTTTAAAACATGTTTCTAAATGAAAACCATATCCTTGAACATATTTATATGCAGTAACTCAATGAGCAACTCCAAGGAAATGTATAACAGCTCCTTATTGGAACCTAATCACATATTAATGAGGAATAACTCCTCAACTTCATCTGCTCAGGCCATGACCCGTGTGTTGAAAATTCCATACTTGACAAAAACCTTTCACACATGTCCGAATAGACTTGAAAATGTGGAACCTTGAGCTGAAAGTGCTTTTTAGAATAACTGGGCTCGAGGTTTAGCTGTTGGCCTCTTTTCCGCTGCACTTTACAAGATCAGTACACAAGCCCATCGATTGATCCTTTACTTTCTCTTACTTTTGATCCTCCTGGTCTGATTCAAACCTGGCTGGAGCTCTTCCCCAGTTCTGAATCTTTGCTCTCAGCAACACATTTCTCTTTCAGCCCTTGGTCCATTAGATTCTTTGTGACGGCTTTGGGACTCTTAAGGGATAAAGTTTTTAATCCTGGCAACATCACGTGCTGCTTCTTTCAGTGAGATTTATTTTCTGCTAAAGTTTGTGGGTTTCCTGCTGATGTCAGGTTGAACATTTCATACATATTCAGCACTTTGTCCCTGTTGGAGCGGGTCGCAAGAGTCGTCCGTGTTTGCACTTTCTGTGCTGATGACCACTGTGGTCAGGATCACTGCCATCAGCGCTCTGTCCACTCAGAACCAGGCACCTGCTCACACAGTGGGGGTGACCCAGACACGTCACCTACATCCTCGGCCTTGACAGACACAGCTGCTCGGCTGAGAAGGCGGACACATAAGCATCATGGCTCGGTTAATGCCACAAGTATTCTGGGGCTGGGTTTGCAATGTCCAGGCAGAGGGACAACTTTTCTCAGGCCTTGGCCTCCTCAGTGGCAATGCCCAGCGCAGGGGAGCAGTAGTCAGCTCTATGAACTGAAAAACGGAGGCAGGATCAGGTAGTTTTGCCATTTCTCCTTCTGGCTGAGAAATACAAAGCAATTTTCTTTCGTTTTGGCATAATACTTTTTTTTTCAGAATATGTAGAAAATTAGATGACATGAAGCTGAAAAACAGGCTTACATATCTGATGGTTGATTTAGTTTTCAGGGAGTTGCAAACTGCTACGGAATTTGTGATTTCATCTGCTCTAGGTATAATTTTCACTGAACAAATTTCAGTATTTTGTCTGTGTGTATATATGTATACACATATATGTATATGTCTGCATTTCATTGGCTTTACTTCCAAATGACTAATTGAATGAGCAACCAGTGGACATTCAAGATTCTCTGGTTTTAATCTTATAATCTCAATCTTTTCTCGGTATTATCGTCAATTTATGAGAGCAAAGATTTTCCTTATGCACATTTTTGTATTAGCTACCCATTTTTTGAAGTACATGTCAATATTTCTTTAAAAACAAACAAACAAAAAAAAAAACCTCCTTCCAGGTAGCATTAAGAAACAATAGTGCTGGGTGTGGTGATGCACGCCTTTAATCCCAGTGATGGGAAGGCAGAGGTAGGAGGATTGCTGTGAGTTCGAGGCCACCCTGAGACTTTGAATTGACTGCCAGGTCAGCCTGGGCCAGAGTGAGACCCTACCTGGAAACCCCCTCCCCCCCCTCAAAAAAATAAATAAAAGAAAGAAAAGAAACAATAGTGAGACAGAGGTGAAGGGGGGCCGCCTCAGTAGGGGTGGGGTGGGAGGTCTCTGGAGCTCTGACGCCCGCGAACCTTCTCATTTGCTCATCTTCAAGTCTCCCGCGATGCCCACGGAGGAACGCTAGGCCTCTGCTGAGTGGACGGCCACTCTTAGAATATCTCCCGCAGCTGTCTTCAGGGTTGGTCGTAAAGCACAGATGCGACATTACCGGAACTGGACTGCTGGTAGAGACGCATCTTTTCCACCCTGATCCTTTGAAATGCTCATCCCTCAACTAATTTAGGAGAGTCCATATTTAGTATATAAAACTGAATAAAGGTGTCAGCATGCAGGGTGTCTTATCAGCATGGTTTCATTTTTTTTTCTATTAAAATAGAAGTGTGAATTGTCGTCAGTACTGATCCATTTGCGTGTTATTACTGAAGAAGATGGGACATGTCACGAAAGCAATAGAAATGCCACACTTAGGCTCAGCTGTTTCTCCCTCCTCTGCTTTCAATTGCTCTTTATTTCCATTTTCACTCTATTTTTTAAGTGGGTTTCTTTAAGCTCACATTGTGTCTTTCGTGATTATCTTCATCTTGGGTCCTCTTGGACTTTGCATATATTTTTTTGTGTTGTTGTTTTTGTTTTTTGTTTGTTTGTTTTTTGAGGTAGGGTCTTGCTCTAGCCCAGGCTGACCTGGAATTCACTCTGTAGTCTCAGGGTGGCTTCGAACTCATGGCGATCCTCCTACCTCTGCCTCCCAAGTGCTGGGATTAAAGGTGTGCGCCAGCATGCCTGGCTTGACTTTGCATATCTTTCATCATGTTTGTGTTTGGAACCAGGGGCACAAACATTTGCTGCTTATATCAGTTATAGCAATGTGAGTTCAAGTGCCTGCCAGGATTTCTCTTACGTTTGTCCTTGCAGAAAAGGATACTAGCTGACACTTCTCCTTCCCATTTCTCTTACCTACCTGGGAAATACTTACATGGCTCTGTTCCCTTTTGAACTCAATTATAACTAGAAATGGGGGAGAAAAATCACACCTTTTGTCATTGCTGAGTATACAAAACCAATGTACTTCTCTGAGAGTCAGGCAAATGATGCCAGGTACACATTCCTCTGAAACAAATGCTGTTGCTTGCCTAGCCATGGCCTGTGTTGTGTGGATTCTCTTTCAGATTGGTTGTCTGAGTTGCAAAGATTTCCTCATTGGCAGGTTTTCTCTTCAGCTCATATTTATTTCATTGAGTAAAATTTGCCTATACATAATTGGTCATACTCAAGTGAATCATTTAATGACACTTAATATATTCACAATGTTGTGAACCTACTATCATCTGGTTTCAAAATATTTTCATCAGGACTAGAGAGATGGACCAGCAGTTAAGGTGTTTGCTTGCAAAGCTTAAGGCTTAAGTTCAATTTCCCAGTATCTATGTAAAGCCAGATGCACAAGATGGCACATGTACCTGGAATTCATGCACTAGGTAGATGACTTGGTGCAACCATTCTGCCCCTTCTCTATTTTTAAAAAGATTTTCATCACCTCAAAAAGAAATCTTGAATTTATTAACAGTTGTTGTTCCCCATGACTTTTCCCCGTGGAAACCATCAGTTCACTCTCAGGGTCTATGATTTTGATTCTACTGAAGACTTTACGTACATAAAATGATTATGCAATTTGTGGTCATTTGTGACTGACTTCATTCACTTAGAATGTTTGTAAGACTTGCCTGTATTGTCACATGTACCAGTTGTTAATTTTTGTAAGACTAACAAATATAGTGTGTGTGTGTGTGTGTGTGTGTGTGTGTGTGTGTGTGTGTGTACCACATCTGCTCATCCATTCAGCTGTTAGTGAACATTTGGGCTGCTTACACTTTTTGGCTACTGTGAAAGGCCTGCGGCGAAGATAGACCTGAACTGCCGAGTCTTATGATAATTACCTGTTGAGCTTTTTGAGGACCTGCAGAGCCTTTTTTTCCACAGTAGGTGAACTATTTTCCACTCCCACCTGCAGTATACAAGGCTTCTAACCTCTCTACATCCTCACCAGCATTTGTTATTTTCCATTTTTTTTTTTCCAATCGGAGCTATTAGAATGGGTGGGAAGTGACATTCAGTTGTGTATATAAGCTAATCACTTTTTGTGTTTTCCCAGACTAGACATGTTCGGTACCATTTTAAAACACAATTAAACTTTTCTCATAATATGAGCCAAGTAAATGTTACTCTCGTGCCTGTGTTTAGTCAGCCTACAGATCAGAGTTGGTTAGAAAGTAGTTGGGAATCAGCTAAAAGCATCAGTCGTTTGGGAGATTGTATAAAGCCAGATAGGCAAACAATCAAAGCACACAGTGTAATATGGCAGGAGAGAAGGGGAGGAGAGAGAAGCGTCAAGAATAACATATAAAGGAAGCCAATTGCCAGAAAGGATTATGCAAATGACCTATAAAGGGTCATAAGACTTGTGGTCCAACACTTCTTGAGAATCTGTTCTCTCTAGGTCACTAACCCACTCCTATTTTTGGACATGCCTTTTTCTTTCTTAATAAACTTTATTTCTATCAGCATTGATATGCCCTTGGTCCAATTTATTGTTCCTTTATACAAAAGCATTGGAATCTCAGTGGATGTCCCTCCACGGTCTGATCTGTGCCTGGAAAAATAGAACAGTAGAGGAAGTGGTAAGCAGAATTCTAAGATGGCCTCCAGGACTTTTTGCATAGTCACATGTCTGTAGGTATGGGTATACCTCTAGATGTGATAGGATAATTGCTCCTCTGATTAAGTTACCTTCTATCAGGCTTCATGGAGATTCTCTGCATAATGCTCTTCCTGAAGAGAAAGCAGGAAATATATTCCTGTTAGAGATTCTTGGCTGACTTTGAAGAAGTTGGCTGCCATGTCGCAATAGCTCCACATGGCTAGGACCTGAACGTGGTCTCCAGGACTTGAAAGCAAGCCCTGTCAGGGAGTCAGTGAGAAAGCAAGAAGTACAGTCCTAAGCTGTAAGGAACAAATTTTTCCAACAACCTCAATGAGCTGGGCAGAGAATCCTGAGCTCCAGGTGAGAGCTGTTTGGCTGAAACTTTGACCCCTGTGAGACCTTTAGAAGAGAAGCCACCTGCACTACTTACCTGAAGCCCTACTGTTAACAAATGGTGTTATTTTAAACTAGTAAGTTTGTGACATTTATTATGCAACAACAGAAAATTAATATAAAGGGCTATGCAAAGGACTTAGTAATTAGCATTAGAATAGCTTGGGCTCTGGCAAGTCATTTCAGATGTTGGCCATGAACAATGGTGGTATAATCCTGTGAGTATCTGGCTTTTATTCCTGTCTCGTTAGTACCGTCTTCAGCAGAGAGCCTGCCAGAATAGAGGGTGTTGGGCACGTTCTCTACTAATAAGCTATATTCATTTGGTTTTTCAGTAAGTCTGGTGCAGTGGTGGCTGGCCCCTTGTCTAGCATGGTCTGGCAGGGCTTCTGAGTGCTTGGTACACACACGCACACACACACGCACACACAAACACACACACCCCTTAATGGGCCATGAAATCTCTTACGACTGGTGATTACAATTGAAATAGCTTACATTTCTGGCTGTAGGATGCCCCCCCCCCACCCCAAGGGCTTTATCCTTACCAAATCTTCCAATATCTATAAACACAGTGGCAAGATCATGAGATTTAAACCTTATGGTTAAGCCATGTCCTGGTTTTAGAATCATATGAAGGACATGTCACAAAACTGTCTACAATGACAGAACACCAAAAGACTATTTCTTGAGGTAAGTTGTGTTTCAAACTTGGTAATCTATCTGTCCTTTTCATCTACTTCTGTGACATATTTAAATAGCTTCCATGCAAATTATTTCAGTCTTGCTCATTCTTAACATAAGAATCCCTGTTCATACTTCTTGTTTGTTCTAATGTGGTATCTGTCGGTTTGCTAGACCTTTGAAGATAAATACATAAAGGTATATTATAAGCATCTGAGCACAACAATGTGATGGAGAGAGACGGAAACACAGAGGTAAGAGAGGAAAGGAGGAAGGAAGGAAGGAATCTTAAAAGTTCTGAGAGGAAAGTGATCAATGAATTTTTATAATCATTCAAGTTGTTGTTTATGTATGCAAGATATAGACAGGTGTGCCTTAATATGTAAGAACTCAAGAACTGTATCATCATTCTGTTTATAAAAGCACTCGATGAGGGCTGGAGGGTTGGCTTAGAGGTTAAGGCGTTGCCTGCAAAGCCAAAGGACCCCAGCTCGATTCTCCAGGACCCACATAAGCCAGATGGAAAAGGGGGAGCAAGTGTCTGGAGTTTGTTTGCAGTGGCTGGAGCACCCATTCTCTCTCTCTCTCCCTCTTCTCCCTCTCAAATAAATAAATAAAAATAAAGTTTAAAAATAAATAAGTAATTAAAAAGTACTCGATGAATGTATTCAGTTGACATATAAAATCTTTTAAAGGCTCAGGAGTGGGAAGGTTGTGGGAAAGGCATTGGTCTGTTCACACAAAACCAAGATAAATCTGGTAATTGTTTTAGAACAGAAGGCAAATGATATAGAACTTGATGTTATTAAAACTGCATGATGAAATCTGGAGATGGGACAGAGAGGTGGGTGGGAGTGCTAATTTCCTCATTTTTCAGAACAAGCAATCAATCAATATTGATTAAATTTGACACATTTAGTTAAAAAAGAACCATAATGGATCCAACTTCTTAATATTTCTCTGATTATTTCTTAAATTCCAATTTATCTTTTTGGAAGAATATCTGCTATCTTAAAATTACATAAAATGGCATATTCAGCATTACATCTTTTTCTTTGCTTATTTTTCTTAGAGACAGTGAGACAGAGACAGACACACAGAGAGAGTGAGACAGAGAGGGAGAGAGAGAGAGAGAGAGGGAGAGAGAGAGAAAGAGGGAGAGAGAGAGACAGAGAGGGAGAGAGAGAGAGAGAGAGAGATAGAGAGGGAGAGAGAGAGAGAGAATTGGCACTCCAGGCCTCAGCCACTAAATTCAAACTCCAGATGCTTACACCACCTAGTGCGCATGTGCAACCTTGTACCTGCCTCATCTTTGTATGTCTGGCTTACATGGGATCTGGTGAGTTGAATATGGGTCCTCAAGGTTTGCAGACAAGTGCCTTAACTTCAAAGCCATCTCTCAAGCCTCTTATTTTTTTAAATATATAAATTAAAAGTGGTTGAGACTAGAGAGATGGCTTAGCAGTTAAAGCACTTGCCTGTGGAACATTAGGACTCAGGTTCGATTCCCCAAAACCCATGTAAGCCAAGTACACATGGTGGTGAAGGTATCTGGAGTTAATTTTCAGTGGTTATAGGCCCTGGTGCACCCATTCTCTTTCTATATATAAGTAATATAAAATATTTTTAAGTGAGAAAAAAGTATTGAGTTATGGTCTGACTGATGCTATTTTTATATAATGATACCTATCCATTCCTCACCCATATTTCCACCCACTCTTTTGTTTGTTTGAATGAATGATGCAGATCTAATTTTATAAATCATTATTACTGGCCTATATGACACAAGTAATTTTTATAAGTTTCATATCTGAATTTTGCTTAACTTCTCTAAAAGATTTGTGTGTTATGGATGTTTACTGAAGTCCAAGAAACACTTATGGAGAAACTTTTGGAAGAGATGTCTTTACGTGTATGTGTGCGTATGATTGACTCTAGGGCCTCATACTTGGTAGGAGAATATTTTACCACTGATCTCAGGCCTTCACATGTTCTTCATTAAATGTTGGAAAAGTAGAATTCCTTAAGTTTTCAAAATGAGAGATCTGAAAGGCAAAGCTGTAGTGCAAATATGCTTTCTGTCCCTAGAATTTACTACAACTTTCACTTTCTGGGGTAGACACACATAAGACATTTTAGTGGGTAGTGGGATACAGTTCATCATACAGAGAACTCTGGAAAATCTTACAACTTATCTTTCAGGAGTGCCTAACCTATTTTGTGTCCTCCAGATATATCTCAATTAAGTCATGAGTAGGCTAAAGTCTCTCTTACTTAACAATATGAACACATTCTCTCAACCCAAACTCTTTTCCCTCTTTTCCTCCACTTCCATCAAGTATTATACCTTGTAGTAGTGACCTGCTGCTCAGTCACTGATTCTTTCCATATTTTGCACCTTCAAACAACAAATCTTATTATTGATGGTTAGGAGTCAGAACTGCTTAGTTATCCACTTACGGACTAGCACCTCAGAGCATTGCAATGGGGTCATCTGTCCAGACTGCCATCTAGGAAGCATGACCTGTCTGGTAGGAGAAAACTTCAGCTCTTCCCTGTATTGGTGTCTCTATGAATGGACAGAGTGAGAGCATGAGAGAGAGAGAGAGAGAGAGAGAGAGAGAGAGAGAGAGAGAGAGAGAGAGAGAGAGAGAGAGAATAGAGTACATTTTATAATAATCTCAGATATGACCTCTTACCTCTTCATCCATATTCCATTTGCTCGAAGTAAGCCACTAAACTCAGTCTATACTCAAGCTACAAGCCATGAAAATCTGTCTTATGAGAAGGATATAACAGGAATTAAGGACATATCTCATATATAGAAGTTTATTGTGAGAGCGAGAAAGAGGCAGACAGAAAGACAGTGAGTATGGGCACACCAGGGCCTTCTGACAAACTCCAGACCCACGCACCACTTTGTGCGTCTAGCTTTATGTGGTGACTGGGTAGCTGAACCTGGTTCATCTGGCTTTTAGGCTTAGCAAGCAAACCAGCGCCTTTCACCACTAAGCAATCTCCCTAGCCCTAAGGACATATCTCAAAAAAATGATTGGTCACCAACCTGATCCAATTTTTTATGTCTTAACATCCCGTCTCTGTCCCTTACTGACAACATTCTGTTTTCAGCCCCTTCCTAGTAGTTCATGGGATTCTACTTGGTCTCATAAGTTCACTCACTGTGCAGCCAGACTGCTTTTCAAATGTGGAGTTGCCTGCCTCTCCAGGAGGTTGCAAACCCCTTTGAAACGTGGGTTGCGCTAGAGAGATGGCTTAGTGGTTAAATGCTTGCCTGTGAAGCCTAAGGACCCCGGTTCGAGGCTCGGTTCCCCAGGTCCCACGTTAGCCCAATGCACAAGGGGGCGCACGCGTCTGGAGTTCACTTGCAGTGGCTGGAGGCCCTGGTGTGTCCATTCTCTCGCTCTCTCTCACTTTCTCTCTCTGTCTGTCGCTCTCAAATAAATAAATAAAAATAAACAACAAAAACAATTTTAGAAAAGAAAAGTGGGAACTTTTTTGTTTGTGGTTTTACTCAGACACCTTTAACTGCTAAGCCAACTTCCCAGCCCCTTCAACTTTTTTTTTTTTAATGAGAATTAAAGGTTTTGCAAAATGACTAGACACAAAATAGCTTTATGAAAATCAGCCGTTCATCTATAAACCAGCAGTAACTTCCTAATAAATATAAGAAAATAATCCATTCGTGAAGTAAATATGAGGAAAAGCACGCTGAGCAGTGGATATACAGTCAGTGGGAGAGGGCTGTTCTTGCTTGCACAAATCCCTGGGGTCACATCCCAGAATTACATAACAATAACAGATACTTCGGCATGGACACAATAAAACAATGAGAAGAAAATTCTAAAAAATATTGTGAATTACAAACATATTTCTTGGGAACATTTCTTTATTTCTTTATCTTGAAGAAGGGAATCTTTCTTGAGTTAATACATTGCTTTAAAGCAACATTTATAAAGTGTAGGTAGTTCTCAATATTTGTGGTTGCTGTTTTAAAGAGCTGTAGGAGCCCCGAACTCGTTAGTACTGAATCATTGTTCTAGGGGATAAAGTTCCTCCTAGGTGCTGCTAGTAACAATATTTTAATCAGTGGATCACTTTGTGTGTTTATTTTTGTTTAAAGACACCTCATTAATATATACTGTTTTTTTTTTTTTTTGTTACCACAAAAGTCACATCCAGTAATAACACTGTAATTCACACCTGAACCAAACGCATATCCTCCACAGGGCCCCTTGCAGCTTTATTATTGGCCTTGGGAACATTAGATAGCCCATCAGCACCACACAAAGGGCCATTTTAATCAGTAAAATCAACTGAACCCCACAAAAAGGTCAGAAAATGTGGCAATGAATAGACCACAGGAAGGACATTTATTTATATTTGAACGTCATGACAGGAAAGCAGTGTGTCACTTAGTTCAACATGTGTTTTGAGTGACACCAATTTTTCACTGCTCTACTTATGTTTGCAAATGACCAAGAAAGCATTGATTTGGGGAATTTTAATTTTTTTTTTGGTTTTTGTTTTTGTTGTTTTCTGGTTTTCCGAGGTAGGGTCTCACTCTAGCTCAGGCTGACCTTGGAATTCACTATGTAGTCTCAGGGTGGCCTTGAACTCGCAACAATCCTCATACCTCTGCCTCCCAAGTGCTGGGATTAAAGGCGTGCACCACTATGCCCTGCTCAAATTATAATTTTTTAAAAAAATATTTATTTATTTGCAAGGAGAGAGAGTGAGAGAGAAGAGAGAGGTTGTGTGGGGGAGAGAATATGCAAACATAGGCTTTTTGCCACTGTGAAGGAACTCCACATGCATGGACCATGTTTGTGCATCTGGCCTTATGTGAGTACTGGGGAATTGAACCTGGACCAGCTGGCTTTGCAAGCACTTTTAACCACTGAGCCATATCTCCAGCCCTATAAATATATTTTAAGTACATTTAGCATCAATTTGGGCAAATGAACAAGTTTGAAATGTCAAGTAATGAGGATCTCTTATATCTAATTTTTCTATTGTTTAGAGAAATTTGAGAAATTATCTAGCAAAATGCATGTCAGTAAAGCTAAGAAAAACTTGAAGATGAAGAAGAGAATTTGCACGTATTGAATACTGAAATTGATTATACTATTAAGGCAGTTGTGTATCTGTTGATATAAATATTTACAGACAGCTCAGTAGAGCTTGTGACCTTGAAGTAAATTTTAGTATTTTTAAATACTTGATATTTTTCAAACAATGCATCATAAAACAAAGAAGAAGCTATGGGCAATCAGGAATTATTTTGGCTTTGCGAAGAATTCTAACTTAATTCTTCTCCTACATATGTTGAAATGAATTTTGAATGATTAAAATAAATAAAATGTATAAAACTAACAACAAAGCCAGAAGAAAACAGAGAGAATATTTAACAGACATTTAGACAAAAACACCTATATATATGTTTTTTTTTTCAGATAAAAGCCATGGAGGAGAAATGCAAAAGAACAATTGATACATAGATCAAAAGGTGAATAAAACTAATGGTTCTGTTTATATAGAAATGCCAGAAATGCAATTAAGAGACATCAACATGTGAAAAAAGTTCAGTTACTATAGCAGACAAGACTGTATGTTAATGTGCAGAAATCTTTCAGAAATAAATGAAAGACTGGAATGCAAGGGAAATGAAAATAGGATGACATAGCATTTATGGACCAGCTAAAGTGGAAAGGGGGCAGTGTGTAACTTTCTTGTTTAGCAGGCGCACAAAGTCGGACTAAAGGTTGACCTCGCCAGCTTCCCAAAGGCGAGGTCAAGGCCTGCAGGGGCTGCTGCTGACGGCATCAGAACCAGTGTGCTTGGCCACAGCCCTGGAGCTGGGCTTGCTGACTTCAGTCCTGGAACCACGATTTACCACTTACAGAACCTCGGATGGCTTAACCTCACTGTGTGTCATCATGGCCAACAGGCTGGGTTAGTAACATGTGTTCTTTACAGGTGAGAAATAAATGAGTTACAACACAGGAAGAACACATGAAGCAGAATTTGTCAGCGATGACAGGGGGTGATTATCTCTTTTATTTTATTTTTAAAAATATTTTATTTACTTATGAGAGAGAGAGAGAGGGAGGGAGGGAGGGGTGGAAGGAGAGAGAGAAAGAGAATGCGAGAGAACACCAGGGCCTCTAGCCACTGCAAATGAACTCCACATGCATGCGCCACCTAGTGCACCTGGCTCAGGTGAGTACTGGGGAAATCGAACCTCAGCCCTTAGGCTTGACAGGCTAGTGTCTTAATCTCTAAGCTATCTCTCCAGCCCAGGGGTGATTATCTCTTATAGGAAAGGGGAACTCCTTTAGGGAAGAGGTAAGTAAAGGCCAGACCCTTCTGATATTTCTCACTTTAGCAAGGTGGGATGACTCTTTCACGGGAAGGACTTAAGGATGAGCCAGATTCTCCCCCATCCACAGTCTCAAAGACATTCCTGTTAGGAGTCCTGTTACCTCAAAACTGCCTCATTTCTTCCTGAGTTCGCCCCTCTCACGTGTAAAAAAGAGGCATGCTGAGGACTTTTCATCTGACTCGGGCCAATAATTCTTATAGAAGTAATACAATTGCACTGGTCTCTCTCCCTAATAGTTGTGATTTCCCGGGAGGATTGACTCCCGGAAGACGAACCGTCTTCCTTAGCTACACTACGTTTGGCATCAGTTCTGAGCACTGCCACCCCTGTCAGTGATATAACTTCAGACTGATATCCTAAACAGCTTAGAGAGTTCCCTTAATCTTTCAGGGAGCTTGACTGAGGCGAACCCAGGATTGGGGGCTTTGACACTATAGCAGACAGCCTCAGGTTTGCTGAGATGAACTTCTAGACCAGGCGCAGTTATGGAGAAAGGGATTCATTGAAGCTTCCAGAGCCAGGGGAAGTTCCATAATGGCAGAAGAAGCTGGCCTGCCTTCACAGGTCCAAGCAGAGAGAGAGAAGCCACGAGCCAAAAGCCACACCACACAGCACACGTCAGCAACTCCAGGTGGAACTAGGCACTTTGCATATCTTTCCACTGGAATCCCAAACCCACCACCACACCTTAAGATCTGCCCAGTGACACCGCCTCCAGCCAGCTGGCTGCAGATGCAAACTACAAATTAATAAAACACTGAATATATTGGGGGCCATCTATTCAAACTACCACAGACACTGAAAGGGTCTTCAGGACCAGTAGGATGAAGCAGAGGTGGAGATTTTATTACAGACATTAAGAAAGGCACTCAAGAGAGTAAGCCAGCAGAGTGGAGTGCAGACGGAGAGAGGAGAGCCTTGATTGCACTAACAAGTTCTGTCACCTTTCATTCCCTGCATGCATCACACAGTATAAGCATTTGCCTACTGCCTGTTTATAGCCCAGGAGGAGGTAAGCTCTAGGTGTCTTCATGTCATCTGCTTTTCTTTTTTAAGTTGCATAGTAGACTCTCAACGAAATATATATATTAGTTTTTCAAGAGGTAGGGTCTCACTTTGGCCCAAGCTGACCTGGAATTCACTCTGTAGTCTCAGGGTAGCCTCGAACTCACAGCAATCTTCCTACCTCTGCCTCCAGAATGCTGGGATTAAAGGCGTGAGCTACCACACCTGACTCCATGAATATATCTTTAAGGAATGAAAGAATAAATCTGTGTTTGAAGATTGAAAGAAGTAAAACAAGAATTAAAGGAGGATAGGAGAAAGCTAGCTTTTTGTTGTTGTTGTTGTTCATTGTTATTTATTTATTTGAGAGTGACAGAGAGAGAGAGAGAGAGAGAGAGAGAGAGAGAATGGGCACGCCAGGGCTTCCAGCCACTGCAAACGACTCCAGACGCTTGCGTTCCCTTGTGCATCTGGCTAACATGGGTCCTGGGGATCCGAGCCTCGAACTGGGGTCCTTAGGCTTCACAGGCAAGCACTTAACCGCTAAGCCATCTCTCCAGCCCAAAAGCTCGCTTTTTAAAGACACTTTCAGTTAAGAGATTGAAGCCCAGAGAGAACCAGGAGATGACCAACGCACATGCCATTTCGCCCTGGCACAAGAATGGAACCCTTGGCAGGAACGGATCTTGTGTTGGGTTGAGACTGATCTCCAGCGCCTCCTGCTGCCCACAGTCTAGCACACCATGTAAATAAAAATGGTCCAAGCGGGCTGGCCCTGGGGTCTGCCCTCAAAATCTACCAATTAAAAATACCAATGAGGTCTTCCCCTTGCATACCCGAATCTGATGCTATAGAGGCTGCAACCTTCTGGCCCCTCCCTCTGTCTTGACATGACCCTTGGTGTGTGTGGGGGGGCGGGGAGGGAAGGGGTCTCTCTGGATGCCCTTTCATCTCTTTTGGATATGTGTGAATGTCTTGCCCTCTCACAGACTGGATGGTTTTTCGGTTTGCCTCTGTTTCTTAGTTTGGGGTAACGTTTTTTTTTTTTTAATTTTTTTTTTTTTGTGTTGTTGTTTATTTATTTGAGAGTGACAGACAGAAAAACAAGGAGGAGAGAGAGAGAGAGAGAGAGAGAGAGAGAGAGAGAGAGAGAGAGAGAGAATGGGTGCAGCAGAGCCTCCAGCTACTGCAAATGAACTCCAGAGGCGTGCGTCCCCCTTGTGCATCTGGCTAACGTGGGTCCTGGGGAATCGAGCCTTGAACCGGGGTCCTCAGGCTTCACAGGCGAGCGCTTAACCGCTAAGCCATCTCTCCAGCCCTGGGGTAACGTTTTTAAAAGATATTTTTATTTATTTGAGATAGACAGAGACAGAAACAAAGAGAGAATGGAGCGCCAGGGTCTCCAGCCATTGCAAATGAATTCCAGACACATGTGCCACCTTGTGCATCTGGCTTATGTGGGTCCTGGGGGATCGAATCTGGGTCCTTTGGCTTTGCAGACAAGCCAAAACCAGCCCTAACTACTAAGCAATCCCTCCAGTCCTGGGGTAGCTTCTCGTCTTAATAATTACATTATGATTTTCCTCTGGTCTCGAATCTACCGCGTGCATATTCTTATTAAACTCTAATAACTACCACATGGGTGCCCTCTCTAACTCATGGGTGCCCTCTCTAACTCATGGGTGCCCTCTCTAACTCTAGGCCTGTTACCTGTGTAATTATTCTAAACTTGGGGTAACTATGAGTGTAACAATTTTCATTACTCATTTCTCCTTGGAATCTCCTGGTCTTTGCTTTGATCTTTTCTCTCTGCTATTCTTCCTTCAATCTCTACCATTTGCCCTGTTAACTTTCTTCCATGGGGAAACGCAGGGCGGATGCTATGTGTGTTCCTTCTAAATCTCCCTACATAAGCCCCCTAAATTCTCTCTTCTGCATGTTTATTCTCTACAAACCTCAGTTTCTCTTAAGTGGATCTCATAGACTCTGCTATTTTTTTTTTTTCATGAGAGTGTGTTTCCTACTTCCCACATGTTTTGTGTCTCTTCCCAAACCCCAGCCTCCCTTAAATAAACCCCACAATTTGTGATTCCCCCTAAATAAATTGAATAATCCACAATTTATTCTTCTTGACTCTGTCTTTACTAATTCTTTATTTAAGGTAGGACAGAAACCAAAACTTGGGGTTTATCAATTCTGGGAGACCACTCCTGAGCCCCCAAATCCTACATCAGAATGAAGGTATTTTTATGTTTATTTGAGTTTTTTGGTTCGTGAGTACATATTTGTATGTGTTCAAGTGTCCATGCTTGTGTGTGTGTTTGTGTATGTGTGTGTGTATGTGTGCACACAGAGGTTTGATTTTGATATCAGGTGTCTTCTCCAATTGCTCTCCACTTTATTTCTGGTTTTTATTTTTTATTTTATTTAATTTTAATTTTTTTTTTTAAAGTAGGGTCTCACTCTAGCTCAGGCTGACCTGGAATTCACTCTGTAGTCTCAGGGTGGCCTCAAACTCTTAGTGATCCTCCTACCTCTCTGCTTCCTGAGTGCTGGAATTAAAGGCATGCACCACCACTGTGTCTGGATTTCTCCACCTTATTTCTGAGACATGGTCTCTCACTGGTCCTGGAACTCTGCAATTCAGCTAGACTTGCTGGCCAACTAAGCTTCTGCCTCTGGGATTGCATCTGCTCAGTGCCATGCCCATTTCTCACATGGGTCCAGACCCCAAACTCAGGTCCTTTGTTCTTATGGCAAGCACTTTACTAGCTGAGCTATTTCCTAAGGCCCTATTATGTAAAAACAACAACAACAACAACAACAACAACAATAATAATAGTAACTTCCCCCAGTGGGTCCAAATTATATCTAGAAGCAGAAAAATAATGTCAAGAAGTCCAAATACAGCGGCTGTGGTGGTGCACACCTTTAATCTCGGCACTCGTGAGGCAGAGGTAGGAGGATTGCCATGAGCTCAAGGCCATCCTGAGACTACATAGTGAATTCCAGGTCAGCCTGAACTAGTGAGATCCTACCTTGAACAAAAAAAATAAAAAAGAAAAAAGAAATCCAAATGCACAATCATCTTTCTCTCAGATGCATCTTCTCCAAAGTTGTTTTTAAATTTTCTGTAACCTAGTGTATTTTCAGTGCACCTTACTGTATTTCATGGAGTCCCTTTAATTTAGGCTTATACTGTCATTTTGATTAGAGGAAAGTTAGACCAACAATGACTGCTATTTGTTTAGTTACTGATCCCATTCCTCCTTGGTTAAATAAGAGGCACTTCTAACTGTACTGTTTGTTTATTTATTTATTTATTTATTTATTTGAGAGTGACAGACACAGAGAGAAAGACAGATAGAGGGAGAGAGAGAGAATGGGTGCGCCAGGGCTTCCAGCCTCTGAAAACGAACTCCAGACGCGTGCGCCCCTTTGTGCATCTGGCTAATGTGGGACCTGGGGAGCCGAGCCTCGAACCGGGGTTCTTAGGCTTCACAGGCAAGCGCTTAACCACTAAGCCATCTCTCCAGCCCCTAACTGTACTGTTTTAACCAAACAAAGTTAGGCAGCTGTTGGAGACACCCTCCTCCTTCTTACTGTACCTGCCAACTCCCATTCCTCACTCACAGATCATCGCCCGGTGGTGGCTGCTCATTTTTGCCACTTCCTCTTTTTCAAAGAACCAATCATGCCAACAAAAAATATCTATCTACGTTTTTTCCCCACTATTTGAAAAAAAAAAAAACAAAACATAAAAGGTAGAAATTAGCATTAGCTAAATCCCATTGTAAGTGATAAATGGAGTAAGGTTTTGGAAAGGTTTGTGTGGGGAGAGCCACCTTCCCATTTGTGACTGGAAACATTCATAACAGGGCCATTTAGCCAATACGTATTTTCCTTTGTAGTACATAACAGGGTAACCTGAATAAAAGGTTTGAATTACAAAGCAGCCTAATCCTGCACATTCTCTGAGCAATGACTGCTATTTGTGTCAAGAAAATGAAGAGGCAGAGCAAATGAGGGAGAGGGAATGGGCAAGAGAAAGAGAGCACACATAAGAATTACCCAGCTCACAGGAAAGGGGCAGGATCAGGTTTTGTTTTTTTATTAAAAAGTTAGTACTTTATATCTTTGGTAAAATCACTATTTACCGAAAAAGCAAACATTTCCTGGGTTTTAATAGGGCTTTATGCCTCTTTTCTAAATGTACCAGGAGACATCCCTGTAACCCCTTCCTTCCTCTCTCCGCCC
Organism: Jaculus jaculus; assembly: GCF_020740685.1. NCBI lineage: Eukaryota > Metazoa > Chordata > Mammalia > Rodentia > Dipodidae > Jaculus > Jaculus jaculus. The sequence goes on from NC_059105.1 coordinate 163,499,769, forward strand.
CTCCACGCTTCAGCACGAGGTGCTCCTAATGCGCAGTAATGGCGCCACTGAAAAGCGCTTATGTTCCATTTCCCCCAATATTATTAAAACTGCTCCATCACCTCCTGTAATGGGAGTGTCCATATTTTCTCTTGCCTGTATCCCTGACATGACATAATGCCTGCCCTCACCAGTATGCTATCATATGGAGGTAATTGAAACATAACTCATTCTAAATTACAGGCAATGTTCAGGCATAACCCTGGTGAGCTTCCTGAGGCTCATTACAAATATAAGCTAAGTATGTCTTTAAGGGATGTGGGAGGGGCTGAATGCTTAAAAAAGCAAAGGAAGTGGAGAGCTAAGAGAGGAGAAAGGGAGAAAAAGAGACCTGAACAAAGGAAGATTCAGGATACTTGTTTCCAAGAAGGGAGATTTGTCTCTTTACCCAGCTTTGGCAGGTCTCCCATTCCTCTGAGATCAGTAGCCACCTGTTATCACTGTTAGCTACGTGGCTCTTTCCTGGACTGCTTGAAAATGTCGTTTCCACATTCCGTTTCTATACAACCTTGGGCCGCACAGTTGTATTTACTGGCCAAGCAATTCCTTGGTTAGTATTTCGTATTTAGTCCTGAAAGAGGGCCTGGAACATGAAATACAGCATGGAAGTGTGTTTTACAAACCTCGACCATATCTTAAATTATCTAAGCGAGTCAGGAAGCCCAAGTTCAAGCACTCCTGTCTTGGAGTTAGGTCCTTGCTGCGAATGTGATCTGCTCTGGTCTCATCAGACCAGCAGAGAGCATGTTGTGATTCCACTGTGAAGCCCATCGGCCTCGGAGTGAATGGCCTCATTTTGACAGAGGACATCTCCCCATCTCTTGTGGGCAGCCTCTCCGAATGCCATCACTGGTCACTTGTCCTCTTTCCTTCCACTTCTCCTTTAGCACTATGTCATGGGACCGATGGTTCTCCTCAGTGAGTGCTGGGTTACCGCTGAATTTCTAGAAGCTTATATCTGATGTGACAACTGTTTCCTAGACAATGTGATATGCTAATTTCTGCTCTGCCAGTCCTAGTCCCGAGTATCCTGGAGGGAGAAGGATGCAGGGCAGCTGGTGTGTGACAGGGAAGAAAACAGGGCAATGTTGTTCATCCATCAGCTGCGATTCTGGAGGTTGTTCAGCTGATTGTCCCCTTTCCATTTTTGTAACACACCCTGTAGGTCTTAAGGAACAAAAGTGATATATCTCTCTTCCTGAGACAGCCAGTGTTCTCTAAGTGGCAAATACTCTGAGTGGCATATACACAGGGTAAAGACCTGGCAGTCCCCTGACCTCACCCCAGGACAGGCGAGCAAACAATAAGCAAACAAAGTAAAGGCATTTCCTTGTTCTCCATCATGCTCCTAGTTCCTGTGGCTGTCTGAAGCTTTAATGCTACAGGAAACCGGCGCCTATGCTTCAGAGCTTGAGATCTCAATTTGTCTCCCCCAGATCAAGCCTAAAGAAGATTCAGAGTTATATCAGACCTCATGGCCCCAAAGAGATTATAGACTCCAACCATTATGTTTTACTGAGTGAGGATGGTAGGGAAATAACCTAGTCAAAAGAATTAATTAATGGCATATGTGTGAGTTAAGAGAAAAATTCTTTTTTTTTTGACTGTATGTTCATTCTACTGAACACCAAATTGTTTGATTCTATTTATTCTTAAAAGGCAGAAAGTTCTCAACTAGCAAATTTAAAAGGAGCTTTGCTATTCAATGAGCACCTACATACAATACAGAAGATTGAATTTCTCTCACCTGGAGTGAAAGAACTTTTTCATAGTCATGACTGATGTTGTGCTATGTGTTCAATCACCTTTTCTTAAGTTTTAATGTTCTGTTTATTCATGCACATTGGCTGATTGGTATGAATTTATGTCATAAAACTTACATTAGCATTGGCAGAAACCTGAGAAATCATCTAGACCATTTCTTTCTTTTTTAAGCAGCTTTACCCAATGCTGCACAACTCATTATTTACAGAGTCAGAACTTGTACCCATGAGAGCTGACCTTGTGAACAGTGCTTGAGTTACATGAGTCTAGGAATAAAGTGATTTGAGAACAAAGATGTGAATCAGAATTGCCTGGGAAACTTTTTGAAAATACACCCCCCCATACACACCGACACCTCTGATTCTGTTCTTGAGGGGGGTCAAATAAGAAATCTACTACGTATACCTGTTTCTTTAAAAAAATATTTTAATACAGGGGCTGGAGAGATGGCTTATTGGTTAAAGTGTATGCCTGCGAAGCATTAGGACCTAGGTTCGATTCTCCAGTTCCCATGTAAGCTAGATGCACATGGTGGCACATGCATCTGGAGTGTGTTTGCAGTGGCTAGAGGCCCTGGCACGCTCATTCTCCTTCTTTCTGACACTCTCTGTCTAATAATAAATAAAAATAAATCTTTAAATAAAATGATTTTATATACATACACACACACATACATACACACACACATATACACACACACCCATATATGCATCTATATGACCTCTACTAAAATCAAGTAAATTATGATTATTTGGATCTTGGAAAATCCCCTGGGATCCTTATTAATCAGTCATATTCTCCATTAAGAATAAAAACACTTACTAAATTATGTACTGGAAAAAACAATATCATATGTAATAAAATAAAAGTGGACTCTTATCTCTCATTCTGCGCAAAAATCAACTCCAAATGGATCAAGGACCTCAACATAAGACCTGATACTCTGAAATGGCTAGTACAAAAAGTAGGGTGAACACTTTAAGATACGTGCACAGGGAAGGATTTTCTGAAGAGGACCCTCGTTGTCCAAGAAATGAGGCAAATAAAGCTGGGCACAAAATGGCACACACCTTTAATCCCAGCACTCAGGAGGCAGAGGTAGGAGGATCACCATGAGTTCGAGGCTACCCTGAGACTACATAGTGAATTCCAGGTCAGCCTGAGCAATATGATACTTCAAAAAACAAAACAAAACAAAACAACAACAACAACAAAAAGGAAATGAGGCAAATAACCAACAAATGAAACTAAAACACGGTGGGATAGCTAAGGAAACCATTAAACAGTTGAAAAGCAGCTTGTAGAAAGGGAGAAAATATTTACCAGTAGTATATTTGACAGTGGATTAATATCTGGAATATACAAAGGACTCAAAAAACTAAACATCAAGAAAATGAACATTCTAGTCAAAAAGTAGGCTATGGAAATGAATAGAGATCTCAAAAGAAGAAACACAAACATTCAAGAAGTACTTTAAGAAGTGTTCAACATTTTTAGCCATCTGATAAATGTGAATTAGAGGTACTATGAGATTCTATCTCACTCCGACTAGACTATCATAATTTGGGGGCATAGCATTCAATTTAAAGAAGACTAAACTCTGGAATTTTTCTATTCAAAAGTGGGTAAACTACTTCTAGGAGCAGAGCCTGAGGGGTGAGGGAGCTAAGTCATGATACCCCCATCCCAGGCATAGGCTAACTATCTTTAGCAGCAGCCTGATTGGTGTGTGTTGGGGGGGGGGAGGGCACTGAAATGATGTTTAGTTTCAGCCATTAGTAAAACTGCTGTGTCTGCTGTCACTTGTCACTGCTGCTGAGATGTTACTGTAGTTGTGACTTCCTTTGCGTACAGTCACTCCTTGGCACTTTTATTGAACAGCCAAAACCCAGTAATATGTAAACAAGTAGTACATTGAATGCAAAAGGAAAAAGAACTTTTGACCTTGGATGATCCTTAAACATTTCTTAAAAGAAGGAATTTAGGAGTATGACCTTCTGGACTCTGCTGATCCAGAACTTTCCCTCTCTCTCTCTCTCATTCACAAAAGCAATCACATGAAGCCCACTCATTGCTTCCAACAGGTCTGAGGTCCTACAGTCGCAGAACTCATGGCCTTTAATACTATGATCAGGACCTCCTCTGCAGGTATGTTTTCTCTGAGTTGATGGTACAATCAGGCCACTGAGGAAAAGAGCTTTTTTTGTCTCATTTTCAGTTGTCATCTCCAAACATTCCTTTTCAATATGGGCCACTGAGGCAAAGGAAACCTGGTCACATTGCTTTAAGTGGGTGGATTGCCCAGTGGTAAGATTTTTAGGGTAAGGAACATAGAATCGCACAACAATATTCTCAGAAATATATAAATATATATATATTTGTAAGGTTGATAAGAATATTCTCTCATAGCTCATTCTCACGTTTCATTCCCACATTCGAATGCCACATGTTCAGAAAACAAAAGACAACAAATACTGGTTAGGATATGGAGAAAAGGGAATGCTGCCTAATGCTGGTGGGCGTGTGAACTGAACAGATACTGTGTGTGGAGATTCTTTGCAAAGCCTAAAATACAAAACCGCCATATGATCCAGCTATACCACTTGGAGGCTCATACCCAGAGGACTCTGTAGACTGCCAACAGGAATAATTGTGCATCCATGCTCATTCCTGCTCTCGTCACAATAACTAAGAAATGAAACCCATTTAAGATGGGTTAAGGTTTAAGATGTCTGTCAACTTATGAATGGATAGTAAAATGTGATACATATACGCAATGAAATTTTACTCAGCTATAAAGGAAACAGAAATTACTAAATTTTCAGGAAAATGGGTGGAATTGGAAAAATTATACTGAGTGAGGTAACCCAGGCTCAGAAAGGCAAATACTGCATGAACTCCCTCAGATGCAGATCCTAGCTTTGACTCTCCAGACCTGCATTTACAACTTCGACTTTTCTCCAGAGACCAGGAAGTTAAAAAGAGACAAAGTGTGTGCGTGTGGCCGGGGGAGAGGAGAGTAGAACATAAGTGTTACGCAAAGAGTGGTGTGAGAGATGCTGGGGTTCGGAAGGGCTAAGCAGGGAAGACAATGGGGAAGTAGGGGGTGAGAAGGAGTAGGGAAGGGCTAATAAAAACTTAAGGGATAGTCAAACTGTCTATCAAAAAAGTAAGTGTTATCTCAATTTTCCGGGTGCTAACTTACTCTCCGTTGGAGAATCTGCTTCTCTTTTCCAGATAGATGCAGATCCTAAGAAGAGAGCTGCCCCAACATACCTCAGAAGGGGCCCAACTGAAACTAAGGACAACTGGCGAAACAAGCAAGGGTGATGTTTTCCTGTGAACTGGATACCAGCACAAAGGGGAAGGAGATCAACGCAGAGAAAAATCAACTCCTACCAAATCAGAGAGCCAGAGCCTCAGAGGCCCCCAACACCTCAGCACTGAAGCAGACCAAAAATGAACCCAACATGGCTCAGGGAAATCTTGCGGAAGAGGGGGCGGAAAGAATGTCAGAGTCACATGTTGGGTCATGATTTGCAGAGACATTTATCATACTAATAACTGGGGGCTAACTCCACAATGCACGACCCATTTTCATTAACAAGGAGGGTATAATGGGAGGGGGTAGATCACAGATGAGCCTAAATAATGGTACCAAACTGCCTGTATTCACTGAAATGAAAACTAATAGATTAAATTAAAAAACAAATGATTGGTCTAATGCACAGGCTTTGTTAGAAACCCTATAAAAACTGTCCCGTTCCTGCATTTGGGGCTCTGCAGTCCTCTACCCCTGTGCGGTGTACGACTGTGGGCCCCAGCGCGCTTGGAATAAAAATCCTCTTGCTGTTTGCATCAAAAAAAAAAAAAAACAACAAAAACTTAAGGGATATGGGCCTGGGAGATAGCTTAGCAGTTAAGTTGGCACTTGCTTGCAAAGCCAGAGGACCTCCCCAGCAATCTGTACTGCTTTCTTGATTGTTCTTTTAGGCTACTTCATTACTAGATTGTTCCTAATATTTCTTCTTCATTTGTGTTATTGTTTGTTGTGAACTTAACCATCTCATCCTTCGAAGCGGCTGGAATTGCATGCATGTGCCAGCACATGTGGCTCTGATAATGATTTTAATGTGTTGATTCTTGTATTTTGAAATTTTACTAAATTTATTTAATAGTTCTAACAGTTTTGCAGTGGAAGGTTTTAGGATTTTTTTTTTTTTGTACGTAAGATTATGCCATCCAAAAACAATTTGAATTTTTCCTTTCTAATTTGTGTACCCTTTATTTTTCTCTATAGCACAATTATACTAGGTAGGATGTCTAGTATTTTGTTGAATAAAATTGATGAAAATTGGTATCCTTGGGTTTTGTTCTAGGTCATAAGAATAAAGCTCACAACTTCCCCTTTGATATGATTTTAGATGTGATTTTGTCATATATGGTCCTTAATTGGCAGAGGCATACCTTATATAATTTGTTATGAGTTTGTGTCGCAAAAGGGATGTGTAATTATATCAAATACCCTTTCTTTACCTACTGATACGATCTCATGATTTATATCCTTCATTCTATTGATGCAATGTTTCACATTTATTGATTTGTGTGTGCTGACCCATTCTTTTATCCCTGGAATAAATTCCAGTTGATCATGGTTTCTGATCTTTATTGGAATGTGTTGTTAGCTTCTGTATACTAGTATGTTTTGTTTTGTTTTTCGAGATAGGGTCTCACTCTCACCTAGGCTGACCTGAAATTCAGTCTGTAGTCTCAGGGTGGCCTCGAACTCACGGTGATCCTCCTACCTCTTCCTCCCGAGTGCTGGGATTAAAAGCATGTGCCACCATGCCTGGCTTCTATCCTAGTATTTTATTAAGGACTTTTGTGTCTCTATATTAATCAGGCAGTGACTAGAATGGAGAGATGAGTCAGCTTGGCAAAGACACCATTTCTCTCCATGGGGAAGGGACAACCTTAGGGGTAGATGGACTCTCCCTGTCCTCTTGAGATGCAGTGAACAGGTCAGCTCTTGCCCTGGAGAGCAGATCACAGCAGTGATTTGGGGTAGCTATAGAGCCCTGTCAAGGCTCTTCTTCCTGAGAAGGGAATGCGCAATTGCAGGTCAGGCCCCAGATGGCTGTGAGCTACCATAACTGGGAGGTACAGATAGAGCAGTTCATCAGCAGATTGATGCCATCAGAATGGGGTGTGGCAGCAGTTCGGGCATGGGATATGGCAGTTCATGGGGTTTGGGCAGTCAGGTGGTCGCTAAGCCTTCAGAACAGGCCCATTGCTGTTCCAGTTCTGAAACAAACTCTTAAGAGTTGCAAGGTATCTATCACTTTACTTATTGCTGTGACCAAAATGCCAGTGGAGAAGTAATTTAAGGAAGGATTATTGCAGCGCACTGGTCAAGATTACAGTCCGTTATGGCCGAGAAGGCACCGTGGCGGGAATCTTGACACATTGAGCCCACAGTGAGCAAGGAGAGAGATGAATGCTGGTGCTCAGCCAGTTCACCCCTCACTGTACAGTCAGGACCCTGGCTTGTGCAATGGTGCTGCCTGTGTGTAAGTTGGGTCTTCCTGCCCTAATTAACCTAGTCAAAAGAGAAGAAAAATAGCTTGCGGTCATGTTCAGAGGCTTGTTTTCTAGGTTATTCTGGGTGCTGTTAAATTGGTAATTACTAATAACCGTCACAGAAACAGGATTGACTTTGGCTTGGAGGGAGTTTAGCTGTGTGTTTTCCAGGCAGCTCCCTCTTCTGGGCTCAGCGCTGATGTGGACCACAGGCGTTCTCATGGATGAAGATGCTAGGTAGGTGGTTGTATGATGTTTGGGATCTGGTGTTTGTCCTTGCCCTCAGGGAAGTGCCTTCTCTGATCCCATCCTGATCCTTGGTAGAGGACAGGGTACAAGTGGCATGGGGCTGTCCTCTCGTACTCTATTGTGACCTTTCTAGGTTTCTGCTGTCTGCAAGTCTTTGATGTGTTCTGTCACTTTCTGTTATTCAAGATAGCATTTATTTCTCCTTTTTATGGCTGTCTCTGTGGAGGGGGCAAGTACATCTTTCTGATGTCAGCCTCTCAAATTTTAATTTGAAGCATTCTGGTAGCTATGTAATGGATTTAATTTGCTTTTCTCTGATGATTAAAATTGCATTCCTAATATATTTATTGCTATCTGTCTATCTTTGTATCATCTATTTAACAATGACATGTAAGGTTTTGGAGAGTTTAAGTGAGGCATGAAGATAATTGTCCTTTTCAGCAGAAGGCTATTGTTATTAATATTAGTGTGTGTGTGTGCGCGTGCACGTGTACAAGTGCATATGCCATGGAGAACAAGCTGAGGTCAATGCATGATCTCCAGGTGTTTATATTCCCTGTGGAAGAAGGTTTTATTAACTCATATAGTTAAAGGGTCGATTTAGGTGAGCTTTGTTGGGGGTAATATGGCTACTTTTAGGTTAATAGCTTATAGAAATTTTTAAAAAAGAAAAACATTCACGGAAGGACAAAAGCCAAAGGAAATTACATAGGATTTCGCTAGAAATATAAAGATCAGAAATTAAAGAGAAAATATTTTGGACTTAAGAGGTAAAGAAATAACTTTTCTCTTTGGGGGAAATTTATGCCAATGCCTGGACTAATTCATGGTCAGTATTGTGGCAGGCGACGGGGCCCCACAGGGGAATAAAACAGCTGCACAGTGGTAGATACACACACTTCCTTTCTTTGTGAAGTCCCTTGAATTTACATGGTGTACCTAACTTAATATTTAGGCAGGTGCCTACCTATCTATACCTTTCCTTATCTGACTTGCTCAGCTTCTCGTCTCTATGATAAAGCACATAGACAGTTGGATTTGAGGGGTTAGACTGCTTAGACATCTTGTTTCTAGAATTGACCAGCAAGATCTTATTATGCCCAACCTTTTCCAAACCCTACCACAGAACCATGAGCTAATTAGGCTGGTCAGTGTTTAAGAGCTGACTGGTGCTTTAAGACAGACCTTGAGATGAAGATAGGCTTCCTTGGGGTTTCTTTGGGAGCTGGACCACAGAAGTAGAATTATGGGAGGGGAGAAGGAAAGGGGACAGTGCTGTAACATATATTTTAGATAATGAGATTTTTATGGGTGAAAGCTCTCCTCTAAATACATATGTTGAAGTCTTAACTCTTAGTCATTCAGAATGTGGCTATATATGGAGACAAGGCCTTTATTTTATTTTTTTTAATTTATTTATTAGAGACAGAGAAAGGGAACAATAGAGAGAGCAAGAGAAAGAGAATGGGCATGTCGGGGCCTGTAGCCATTGCTAATGAACTCTAGTCACATGCGACACCATGTGCAACTGATTTACAATGGACCTGGAGAGTTGAACCTGAGTCCTTGGGCTTCACAGGCAAGTGCCTTAAACACTATGCCACCTCTCCAGTCCCCTTTCAAGAAGCAATCCGAGTAAAGTGAAGTCACATAGGTGGGCCTACACCTACCATGACTGATGTACTTCTAAAAGAGTCTAGAACCCTGGCACATGTGTGTGCACAGAGTAGGCCAAGTGAGAATGTAATAAGAAAGCAGCCATTTGCAAAGACACCAACCCTGCAAGCTTCCAGAATGGTTACCTAGGTTCTAGAATGGTGAGGGGTGTTTTCCACCTGATGTTGGCAAGGAGGTGATGGCCAGTCTCTGCTATGCAATCTTTCCCCTGACATCATGAAGCTTCCCCCTTGAGTCTGTAAGTCAAAATAAACCCTTTCCTCCCACCAGCTGCTTCCATTTGGATGTTTTCTCCCAGTGCTGTGAGGGTAACAGCAACAGGTATTAAAGAAGCACAAATGAACTGAGGCTACATCACGAGAAAACAGAGAACAATTGTTGGTATGAGAATAAACTTTCACAACAGGGAAACTATCCCAGACAATGGCAATTAGAAGCTGGTGTCAGTGGTCTGTGAGGAATGGATGGAAGAAAAAAAAGATGAGGACAATCTAAGGAATAAACCATCACATCTCCACAGCACTGGTATGTGCTCCACACAGTATGTTTTGTCTGTGCTTGTCTGTGAGTCAGCTATACATCATGAGTCGTGTTCGGGGGTTGGGCCACCACTGGGGTCAGCAGGAGCCACAATGCAGAAGAGAAAGGATGTTATGACTTGAAAATGATCTTCTCTCATGGGTTTCACCACAGAACAGAAAGTAGACTGTATCCTCTGGAACAAAAAAAGAAAATACGTGTGGTGGTTTTGTGGAAGGAAAGAAGCTAAAAGTTGAACTGATTCACTGAGAAACTGTAAGAGTTAATTGCTGAGGAACTAAAACTTATCTTTGTCAGCAGATGGAAAAATCCCAAAGGAGGAACTGTCCAGAAAGGGCCCAAAGGGGATGGTAAGAAGGAAAGGCAGTTTCGGCTAAAACAAAGTCAAATGGAGTTCGTTGTTAGGGTGGCCTGACTATAGAAGAGATTGATATGCAAATTGTCACATCTTGTTTGTTCACTCACCCCTCCCCTCAGCTATAAAAACTATAAAATGAAAATAAAAATCTCAGCTTGGGACCTAAGCTTCTTTGGAGGGCTACCTCAAGCTTTTTGGCCCCTGGGAAATAAATTCCCTTACTTTCACTCATTCTGGCATTGGAGTGATATTTCTGGAGAATTTCTGCAACAGCTGAAATGAGAAATGTCTCCCATAGGATATAAGGTTTGGGAGTGACCAAGACCACGCAAACCACTCTGAGGCAGAGATGAAAGCTTTCATTCCACAAAAGCACAAGCTGTCCAAGGCTGACTCTCAGGCGAGGAGCACAGCCAACCTGAGTTTTTAGGTAGTGGGCTTTATAGGGCTTTTTTGGTTGGGGGAAGGTAAGGAAGGAAAAAGAAGTCATTTGTTAACTTGAGTAGAAAAAGTTCCTTTAGGGGAGATCATTACATTATCCTTTTAATATAGCTAGGGTGTGACACCAGAAGAGTGGCCATATGACTCTCAAGATAAGGGGGAAGAAAACAATAACCTGGGGCATTGCTAGGCAAAGGGGGATAGTCACTTGGGGGGTGCGGGTTCTTGAGGAATGTGGACAACCCACTTTTCTAGGTCTCTGTCACCCTTCTGCTGACCTCGGTGACTCCATCTAGGGAGCCTGTAGTGACCTAACCATAGGCTCATGGGTTTGAACACTTGGCTGGGTTGGGTGATACATTTCCCGGAAGTTGTGGAGACTTTGGGGTGGGAGGAGGAGGAGCCATTGCTGGAGGAAGTAGGTCACTAGGGGAGGGCCTTGGGGTCTCATAGCTCAACCCCACTTCCGGGTGACCCTGTGCCTACTGGGAGTGGCTGCCCTGAGACCAGCTAGGTCCTGATCCAGCAACTGTGCTTTCCTTGCCATGATGGACTACAGCCTGGTGAGACTGCCAGCCAGAATAAAAACCCTTCCTTCCTTAAACTGCTTCTTATCTGTTCACAGGGAGGGGTAAAGTAGCGCCTGCCACAAGGGACAGTGAAGTACAGGCAGGTTGGAATGAGTCTTCCAGCGTGAGAAAGGTATCGCTTGGCAGGCAGTCAGGAATCTGGGTTACTGGCCACACCTCCTCCTCCTCCAATACAGCCCTTCATTGTTTTGCTCTTGATGAGATCATCTGCCACTTCCTCTTGTCAAACCCAAACAGGAAGTATTCTGGCCCTCCCTGTGTGTCTCCTAACTTATCAAAACCAGCTTGTCACAAGCTCCCTTAGTAGTCCTTCATTCCCCACAATGCATCTCTGTACCCTTCAACTGGTGGCACTCCAGCAATTATGGGAAATTGATCCCACTGCATGTGACTCCTGATTTGATGCACCAACTGTGCATGATTATGGCTGATTCCAGCTCAAGACATAATGTGCATCAAAGTAAGAGACAATTGCCTGGCTCTACCCTAAATATTACCCAAGCCATGAAAATGCCACATGAAACTTTATTTTTTAAATTTTTATTTGACAGAGAAAGAGGGAGAGAGGGGGAGAGAGAGAGAGAGAGAAAGAAAAAGAAAGGGCTCGCCAGGATATCCAGCTACTGCAAATGAACCCCAGATGCATGCATCCCCTTGTGCATCTGGCTAAAGTGGGTCCTAGGGAATCGAACCTGGGTCCTTTGGCTTGCCAGGCAAATGCCTCAACCGCTAAGCCATCCCTCCAGCCCACACATGAAACTTTTGCTTCCTCTTTTAAATTCAACTTTTGCTTGCTGGCTTTCTGTGTGTGTCAATAACAAGACTAAGAAACTGCAGAGGATGGAGTGTGACCTCCCAGGTCAACCTCCCCAGCAGCAATGGAAAAGGGTCAGCTAAATAACTTCTACAAGCAGAGACCTGTTAGCAATGCTGCCCAAGGAATGCTAAAGAGATACAGAACTCCGTCCTGGTCATTCTATAGATAAGGAGAGAGTAGTAAAGCAGACAGACTGGAGATGGATGAAATATGTGGATAAGTAGAGGAAGGAATCATGTTGAGATCCAATTCAATTATTAATGTTCAGCCACAGGAATGAAATCTCTGGATATTACTTTACAGATGAGGAGGAAAATAAATGTCTCCTGATAAAATATCTTGTTATTCATTGAGATCTGCTAGAATCAAGAAAGCCAACCCTAGCTCAGTGTGTTGTTATACCCAATTCTATGATCAATGAAGAATTTGGATGAGTGAATGCTAGGCAGAAAAATAAGGCAATAATAAGTAGATCAATAATTAGAAACCACTTTCATCAGTCAAAGAAATATAATTTAGCTAGAGGAGATGAAACCCACTTTTAAGAAATATATTCTAATAAATGGAGGAGGATATAAAATTTAATGTTAATTAAAATACTTTATAAGGCTGAGCTCATTTTTAAATCTGTCTTCAAGATTGAAAAAAATCAAGCCTATAAATCTGAACATTGAGAAATAATAAAGCAAATATTGACCTAAAGAATGCAGACAGGCATAGAAAATTTGAGCATGTGCAGACCATCATGTGAAATCATTACTTATCTTCAACTACTGTAATTAGCAAATATGTATTAGCAAAGCAGCTATTTTTGAAGAATGAAGAAAACAAATACCTCAAGGTTGGAAAGGACAACATTAAATCTTACTTGGATATAAAAATCACTGGATTGAATGGTATACACCAATCACCATGTGCCTATTATAATATAATTGAGAGGGAACTCATTTATATAGAATTATTAATAAAAAAAGTTTAGCACTTGGTAGTTACAAAACAAAAACATGGCTTGAGGGATTGCTTAGTGATTAAGCCATTTGTCTGAGAAGGCTAAAGACCCAAGTTTGATTCCCTAGTACACAGGTGAGCCAGATGCACAAGGTGGTGCATGTGTCTGGAGTTCATTTGCACTGACCAGACGTCATGCCATGCTCTCTCTTCCTCTATCTCTCAAATAAATTAACAAAAAAGTATTTAAAGAAACTAAATGAAAACAAAATGCTTCCCATGGTTTAGATGCTTCTATAAGGCCGTATCTACATGGATGTCCACCTATCTCCATTTCTACCTTCCTGTACTCTACATGGTAGCCATACTGAATTAAGGTTCCCTGAATCTGGGGACTTCCAGTTAAGATGGTGGCATAGGAACTACGCTAAAGCAGCCTAGGGGAGAAAAAGCCAAAGAAAACCCAGCAAAATACACACTTTTACTAAAAAAAGTGAGGTGTATGAGAAGTTAAAATGGCAGCAGAGAAGTAGGAGAGTCCCAGAGCATTCAGAGTCCACACAGGCAGGCCAAAGCAGCTCTGGCAGCAGCAACCCAGCTCCGGCAGCAACAGCAACGGCTACGGCACCAGCAACAGCAGCTTCAGCAGCGGCAGATCCAGCAGCAGCTCCAGCAGTGGAGGCTATAGCAGAGGCAGTGGCGGACCCAGCAGTGGCAGCTTCACCAGCAGCAGCAGCGGTTTCAGCAATGGGGGTGCCCATCTAAAGGGCCACAGTTGCCAGGCTCGGTTTTCCCTATAGGAAAAGCCAGTGCCCAGCTCCAGAAAACAGAACAGCGGTCCAGCGACCCAGCCAGCCTACTTGACGGAGACAAAAATCATCCAAAAAGGTAACTGGGATTGCACCAGGGAAGGGTCTCACTTGGTCACAAGCTGACTTGGATCCCTCAACAGACCAGAAATCTTAACCTCTATGTTGATAGAGGATCTGGTTGTTATAGCACTTACTGTTGCATAAATACTCAGTGCTGTTGTTGATTGAATGTGTACAGTGTTTAGTTAAATTTTTGAATCTACCTGCACTTTGTTCCACTCAGCCTACTTGAATTCTCCCATAGCAGGCAAACTCAACCCCTAGGAACACTTTTCTAGGTACTCTGAGAGGGTTAAGAGCCACACCTAGCATCTTAATCTCTTACACTGAAGATACATAACATCAGATCAATTGATACAGCTAAGAATACCCAAAACTAGAAAATCCAAGCATTAACTTAATCCAAGATACAAAAATATATACATTATAAAAAAAAGCAACACCAAAAATTGAGACAATATAAATCCACCAAAAATTATTAGTGCATCAGAGAAGACCTCCAGTGAGAATGAGTTGGAGGAAATGCCTGAGAAAGATTTCAAAAGAATAATTGTAAATATGTTCAAAGAAGTCAAAGAACAAATCAAAGGAATCAAAGAGGAAATCAAAGGAATCAAAGAAGACGTAGGACACCAATTTAATGAAAGAAAGAAGGCAATACAAGACGTAAATAAGGAAATAGAAATAATAAAGAAAAACCAGTCAGAATTACTAGCAATGAAGAACATAGTTAATGAAATAAAAAACTCTGTAGAAAATCTCACAAGTAGAATGGGTGAAGGAGATGACAGAATATCTAAGCTAGAAGACCAGGTGCCAGATCTAATATGGTCCAACAAAGAGGAAGATAAACTTATAGAAAAGTATGAATGGGAATTTCAAGATATTCAGAACACTATGAAAAGATCAAACATAAGAATTCAGGGCATAGTAGAAGGAGAAGAATCTCACTCCAAAGACATACTGGGCATCCTCAACAAAATCATAGAGGAAAACTTCCTGCAAATTGGGAAAGAGGTGCTAATGCTGCCGATACAGGAAGCTGTTAGAACACCATCCAGACAAAACCTGGAGAGAACCTCTCCTCACCATATTATAATCAAAGTGCCAAACACACAATCCAAAGAAAAAATATTGAAAGCAGTCAGAGAGAAAAATTAAGTTACCTACAAAGGCAATCCCATCAGGATTACAGCAGATTACTCAACACAAACTTTAAAAGCCAGAAGGGCTTGGAGTGATGTACTCCAAATTCTGAAAGATAACAACTGTCAACCAAGGTGACTTTACCCTGAAAAGCTATCCATTCAAATAGATGGAGAAATAAGGACATTCCATGACAAAAGCAGGTTAAAGGAGTATTTGAAGACAAAACCAGCTCTATAGAAAATACTTGAAAGAAACCTCCATGCCGAAGAGAAGGGAAAGCACACATATAAGGAACCTGGAAAAAACAAGCAATACTCAAATACTAACTAACACAAGAGAGCAAAGGTAGAACAAGAACCACACACACACACACACACACAAAAATTGGCAAACATAAATACACACCTTTCAATAATATCTCTTAATATCAACATCCTCAATGCCCCAACAAAAAGACATAGGTTTGCAGACTGGGTTAAAAAGCAGGATCCTACAATTTGTTGTCTCCAAGAAACTTACCTTTCTATAAAGGATGGATATTATCTTAGGGTGAAAAGTTGGAAAATGGTGTTTTAAGCAAATGGTCCTAGAAAACAAGCAGGGGTTGCTATCCTAATATCTGACAAGGTAGACTTCAGTCCAACATTAGTCAAGAAAGATAAGGAAGGTCACTTTATATTGATTAAGGGCACACTCCAACAGGAGGACATTATAATCCTATACATATATCTACCTAGCATGGGGGCTCCCTAATTCATCAAACAAACACTATTAGAACTGAGGTCACAGATAATAGCAAAAAAATTATAGAGTCAAATGATAATGAGAACACAACATACCAAAATCTCTGGGACACAATGAAGGCAGTTCTAAGAGGTAAATTTATAGCTTTAAGTGCCTATATTAAGAAATTAGAAAGGTCACAAGTAAATGACCTAATGCTTCACCTTAAAGCCTTGGAGAAAGAAGAACAAGGCAAACCAAAAATTAATAGACAGGAAGAAATAATAAAGATTAGGGAATAAATCAATGAAATAGAAACAAAAAAAAATCCAAAGAATTAATGAAAGAAAGAGTTCTCTGAAAGAATAAACAAGATTGATAAACTCTTAGCAAATCTGACCAAAAGAAAGAGAGAAGAGATACAAATTAATAAAATTAGAGATGAAAAAGGTAACATCACAACAGATTTTAGAGAAATTCAAAAAACCACAGGGACATACTATAAAAGCATACACTCTACCAAGTATGAAAATCTGAAAGTAATGGATGATTTCCTTGATTTATATGACCTACATGACTTAAATCAAGATGCGATTAATCACTTAAATACACCTATAATAAGCATGAAGATCCGAACTGTTATCAAAAATTTCCCAACTAAAAAAGCCCAGGTCCAGATGAATTCATTGCTGAATTTTACCAGACCTTCAAGGAAGAGCTAACACCATTGCTTCTTAAGCTATTCCATGAAATAGAAAAAGAAAGAATTCTACCAAACTCTTTCTATGAAGCCAGCATCGCCCTGATTCCAAAACCACACAAAGATTGAACAAAAAAAGAAAATTACAGACCAATCTCCCTCATGAACATAGATGCAAAAATTCTCAACAAAATATTGGCAAACATACCACAAGAATATATCCGAAATGTCATTCACCCTGACCAAGTAAGCTTTATCCCAGAGATGCAGGGATGGTTCAATATATGCAAATCTATAAATGTAATACATCATATAAATGGATTGAAGGACAAAAATCACATGATCTTCTCATTAGACACAAAGAAAGTGTTTGACAAAGTCCAACATCCCTTCATGATAAAAGTCCTACAGAGACTGGGAATAGAAGGAACATATCTCAATAAAATAAAAGCTATTTATGAGAAGCCTACAGCCAACATATTACTAAATGGGGAAAATCTGGAAGCTTTTCAAGTACAATCAGGGTGTCCACTAGCTCCACTTTTCTTTAATATAGTTCTGGAAGTCATAGCCATAGCAATAAGGCAAGAGACACGCATTAAAGGGATACAAATTGGAAAGGAAGAGATTAAGTTATCATTATTTGCAGATGACATGATTCTATATATAAAGGACCCTAAAGACTACTAGCAAAGTGTTAGACCTGATTAAAACCTACAGCCATGTAGTAGGATACAAAATAAATACATAGAAATCAGTAGCCTTCATATATGCTAACAACAAACACACAGAGGATGAAATCAGAGAATCACTCCCATTCATAATTGCATCAGAAAAAATAAAGTACCTTGGAATAAACCTAACCAAGGAAATAAAGAATCTCTATAATGAGAACTTTAAAACACTCAAGTGAGAAATTGTAGAAGACACTAGGAAGAGGATTGGAAGAATCAATATTGTGAAAATGGCAATCTTACCAAAAGCAATCTACACATTTAATGCAATTCCCATCAAAGTTCCAAAGCCATTCTTTGTGGAAATAGAAAAAACAATCCAAAAATTCATTTGGAATCACAAAAATCCTCGAATATCTAACATAATACTGAGCAACAAAAATATGGCTGGTGGTATCACCATACCTGATTTAACCTATACTACAGAGGCATAGTAACAAAAACAGTGTGGTACTGGCACAAAAACAGACATGTAGATCAGTGGAACAGAATAGAGGACCCAGATGTAAGTCTAGGTAGCTAATGCCACCTGATATTCGATAAAAATGCCAAAAATACTCATTAGAGAAAAGACAGACTCTTCAGTAAGTGGTGTTGGGAAAACTGTGTATGTATCTGTAGAAGGATGAAAATATATTCTTCTCTCTCTCCATGCACAAGAATTAAGTCCAAATGGATTCAAGACCTTAACATCAGACCAGAAACTCTAAAACTGCTAGAGGAAAATGTAGGGGAAACCCTTCAACATATTGGTCATGGCAAAGACTTTCTTAATACAACCCTAGTTGCTCAGGCAATTAAACCACAGATTAATCACTGGAACCTCATGAAATTACAAAGATTTACACTGCAAAGGACACTGTGAATAAAGCAAAGAGGCAACCTACAGAATGGGAAAAAATCTTTGCCAGCTATATATCTGATAGAGGATTAATATCTAGGATATACAAAGAACTTAAAATGTTAACTAATAAGGAATCAAACAAGCCAATCAAAACATGGGCTATGGAGCTAAATAGAGAATACTCAAAGGAAGAAATACGATCAGCATATAAGCATCTAAAAACAGTTCTACGTCACTAGTCATCAGGGAAATGCAGATTAAAACTACATTGAGATTCCATCTCACTCCTGTCAGATTGGCTACCATCTTGAAAATAAATGATCATAAATGTTGGCGGGGATGTGGAAAAAGGGGATCCTGTCTACACTGTTGGTGGGAATGCAATCTGGTCCAGCCATTGTGGAAATCAGTGTGGAGTTTCCTAAAACAGCTAAAATTGATCTTCCATATGACCCATCTATAGCACTCCTAGGCATATATCCAAAGGAATCATCTCATTTCCTTAGAAGTACGTGGTCAACCATGTTTATTGCTCCTCAATTTATAATAGCTGGGAAATGGTACCAGTCTAGATGTCCCCCAACTGATGAGTGGATAATGAAGATGTGGCACATTTATACAATGGAGTTCTACTCAGCAGTAAAGAAAAATGAAGTTATGAAATTTGCAGAAAAATGGATGGATCTGGAAATGATTATACTAAGTGTGGTAACCCAGGCCCAGAAAACCAAGTGCCACATCTTCTCCCTCACTTGTGGATCCTAGCTACAGATGATTGGGCTTCTGCATGAGAAGGATAAAATTCAGTAGTAGAGGCCAGTAAGTTGAAAAGGAGATATAAAGGGAAGAGAAAGGAAGGGAGGTTGGTATTGTATATATGTAAATAGAATGACTGAGATGGGGAAGTAATATGATGGAGAATGGAATTTCAAAGGGGAAAGCGGAGGCAGGGGAGATGGATGGTACTACCATGGGATATTTTTTATAATCATGGAAAATGTTAATAAAAATTGAGAAAAAAAGAATGAAAAAAGAATAAAAATTTTCCCTGTTTCTAATTGATTATGTTTTCTACCACTCTCAGCTCAGACCATTAAGTTTATCCCTTTTCATTCCCTTTCCTTTTATTATTTATTCCATGGCCAAGTGTAGATTTGTTCTGAACTGTTCATTTTACATTTTCTCCGTATTGTCCTTTCCTCTGTCCCATCATTTAGATGCTTTCCTTTCTTTTTGTCCCCAGGATACCCTTGACCACACAGACTGACTTCACCCACTTCATTTTTCAATGTAAATCTGTCAGCTTCTGTTTTTTTTTCTTTTGCTTATATTTGTTTATTTATTAGTCTGTTTTTGAGATGAGTTCTTGCTATGTTGCCCAGGTTGGTCTTTAACTCAGGGATTTATTTTTTGCCTCAGTCTCCTGAGTAGTATGTAGACGGGACGATTCATGTGAGCCACCGTTCCAGGCTTCCATTCTGCACTCCTTATGGACAGGGATTGCTTTTGGTGTCACCTGTTTGGACCAGTTTAACTTATTGGATAACATGTTGTTCAGTAAACAACCAGGTATTCTCATGTCTGTGCCCACAGAGGGCACTGTGATGGCTTCGATTTTTACGATAAGACTGGATGGTAGAGTCAGTCATCTAACTTATTTGACACCCGGGGTATTGAGGATAAATGCATAGGTTTATTCATTTGTCTGAGCTAAGCAGCCTTTGTTAGAATTAGTCTAAATAACAAAGTGATCAGAATGGAAAAATGTAAAGACAAAGTCACTTGATTGAGAGAACTGACACGGATCATATCCTCAACACCCTGAGGGCCCAATCTTCTTTTGTTTTCATCTGCAAAGAAGAAGAGCAATCCTCATCCCCTTTCATCAAGTTCATTGCTGAATTATGTGTAGCACAAGCTCTCAGGCACCTGCCGAGGGATCTGTTGTGAGCTCCAGAGAGTTCAGTGTAATGCACGGGGCTCAGGCAGCTTTCGATAATGTTATGGTACATGGTCTTCATTATCCTTCCGAGAGAACTGAAGAGATGAAAAGGAATAAGACAATGTGAAAACTGAAGCTAAGAGAGAAGCAAGATGGAGCTCCATTTTTCCAAAGACTGTATGCTAGTGCTGACCCCCTCCCTAAGTACAAAGCTGCCAATCATGGGCAAAGGCGAAGGTCTATGGGAAAAGTCCACTCCAGGCCACCATAGATAAAGCTCACAAAAAGCCAAAACACTTGAAGGGAAGGAGAAAATATAAATGACCAGCTAGGATTTTATAAAAAGCCACTCCATGGAGTATGACACAGGCGCAGTATCTCCATCCATAACCAGGCTAGTCAGAAACAAAATTATTGCAGACTTTAAAATGTTTTTAATCACTTTTTACTGCATATGGATATTCATAAGCCAAAAGGTGCCTTACTGACATATAAAGAGTTTGAATTGTTACCCAAATATTTCTTAATTTCTCTCTCTCTCTCTCTCTCTCTCTCTCTCTCTCTATATATATATATATATATATATATATATATATATGTGTATGCTATATATATTTATATATATTATATATTCTTTTATAAATTGTACATTCGCAATTTTCATATTTTGGATTTAGTGTTTTTTTAATGAAGTGTTAATACTTCCTGGCTTAAAATTTTCCATGTGAGAAAATTAGATGTGTACCAAAGCACTGATTTTAACATAGTTTCATTTATTTGGAAACTAATAAGTGACTACTTACCATGTGCTGGGTACCTAAGATCTATTAGCAAACGGCATAGGTGAAATCCCCTTGTTTAGTGACCTTATGCTCATGCATGTTTGTATGAGTCTGGCAAATAAACAGAAAGCAAAATAAACAGGTAAATTGTCACATAGCACTTTAGAAAGTGATGTATGGAACAAAATAGAAAAAAAGGACCAAGCATAGCATGCTAGTTCCAAGTTGATTGTTAAGTCAGAAGATGGGGTTGGCTTTAGGAAAGGATGCTATTTGAACAAAGGTCTTATGACGACATGACAGATTGTCCTGTGAGTATCTGAAGAATACGATACTATAGGTATTAGAACGAGACCTGACTCCACTTTTGAACTCTGACTGACATTTCATTGTAACTCTGCCAAGAGTGACTCCACCACCCTCCCCGGCCCCCAGTTTTCACATCCTTGTAGTGATCCAGACCTCCCATCCCCATTGCCAGTTTACTATAGCGACCCAAACTCTGACGCAAGGTGAAGTGCTCCGCAACCAGAGAATTTCAGTGGCCACCACCCCCTGGCCCTGGCCTCGTAAGCGCAGGGGCTTCTGATCACGCCTGGTCAGGGCCCTTCTCAGGCCTTCCTGAATAAAGCTGTCAAAGCTGAATCTTCCCTCTGCTTTCTCTCCCACTGTCCCCTACATGTAGAGCCAAAAGCGTGCTGGTGTGTGTGAGGGTGCCCTCTTGCAACCCAGGGATCGGCGGGCAGCTGCAGCTCATCCCATGCTGACCCCTGGGCCCTGAGGTGTCCTCAACCTCCACCCTGTTCTCTCTCTGTCTCTTTTTCCCCTCTCTCTCTCCCTCACTTTCACCATGGAGAACTGTGTGAGAGAGGCAAGCTCCCCTGGGCAGGACTGAGAGTCCAAGGCCGAGGCTCTCAAAACTCCAAGATGGCTGCAACAAATCTCCAACAGCTTTTCATTCACGCTTCTTTTCAGCTCTTGCCCTAAGAAGGCTGTCCACTGTATCCATCCAGCACCCAACCACGGTGAGCACAAGGAGGTGGTAAGCCAGCCTCCATTGGCTGTCTTCCTAACGTGCCTAGGAAGACAGACCCAGCTTCCTTATCTCGTCCTTGGAGGGCTGCCCTGGCAGTCTGCGGTCAGAAGCCATTGCTCAGGGATGCCTGCTTTCCTTCTGAGCCCCTGTCCTTCTCCAGGACAAGGTCTCCAGCCTCTGTCCTCAGATCAGTGACACCTGATTCTCACACAGAAGCCTTGACGCTTCTCACTCTCCATGAGTTCCCAATTTTCCAAAACTCCATTGGCCTCTCCTCTGGGTTGTCTCCTGACTGATCTTAAAACCCTTGGCCTAAAAGGGGGAGGGGGGATGTAAAGCTCAAGCGCTTCATTTTTTATTGCAATATTTTGGCCACAATGCAAATTGGAAAATGATTCCTGTTGGCCTGAAAATGGCACACTTAACTTCCGAATTCTTCAAAGTTCCAGAGAACTTCATAAATCGGATCAGCAACTGGCAAGAAGTTCACTCCGTTCTTCTACCTCTGATCTCTTCCCACTCTGTCAGTTCTGCTCTTCCTCCTGGCCATCCTGGGGAAACAACTTTCTTTCCATCCCATTAAACAGTTCCTATTAGTGACCAACCTTGCCCCAGCCCAAGAAGATGACCACAGCCCTCATTTACCATGCCACGACAAATGTCAACCAATCTCTCTGTGTCTGTCTTTCTCTCTCAAAACGCAGTAGCAGCAGTTAAGTGTGCTTAACCTATTTCTGTTCAAAGCGCAGCTGCAAAACTGGCCTTTGAGAATGGAGCCCATTCTTGAGATTTTCCTGGTTTCTACTTTTGCATTGCTTATTCTACCTTGAATATATCTTTAAAAAAAAAAAAAACATTTTTATTTGGTTATTTATTTATTTTGGTAGGAGAAACAGAGTTCCTAAGTGGGTGTGCCAGGGCCTCTAGCCATTACCAACAAACTTCAGATGTTTGTGCCTCCATGTGCATCTGATTTACATGGGTACTGGAGAATGAAACATGGATCCTTTGGCTTTGCAGGCAAACACCTTAACCAATGAGCTATCTCTCCAGTCTCTACCTTGAAGATATATATATATATATATATATATATATATATATATATATATATATATATATATTTTTTTTTTTTTTTTAATGTGTGTGTGTGTGTGTGTGTGTGAGAGAGAGAGAGAGAGAGAGAGAGAGAGAGAGAATGAGTTGGTATGCCAGGGCCTCCAGACTCTGCAATCTAACTCCAGGTGCGTGACCCCCCCTTGTGCACAGGTGTGACCTTGCACGCTTGTGTCACTTTGTGTGTCTGGCTTACATGGGACATGGAGAGTCCAACATGAGTCCTTAGGCTTTGCAGGCAAGCACCTTAATTGCTAAGCCATCTCTTCTCTAGCCTGACCTTGAAGCTTTCTTTCTTTCTTTTTCCTTTTTTTTTTTTTTTTTGAGGTAGAGTTTCACTCTAGTCCAAGCTGACTTGGAATTCACTATGTAGTCTCAGGGTGGCCTTGAACTCATATTGATCCTCCTACCTTTGCCTCCTGAGTGCTGGGATTAAAGGCATGTGCGACCAAGTCCGGTTTACCTTGAAGATTTCTGACATGACTTGCTATAACGTGATTTGCTTTTCAGAGAGATCTGCCTATGAGCAACAGCTACATGGAGAGGGGATTCAGTTCTCTCCTGGGTGGGCCTTCATTTACTGGTCATTAACAGTATCCACATAGATAGTTCTTATAGCTCCAGGTAAAATTAATGGAACAATAGGGTTGTCTAGAAAACTACCTATCAGTGTAAGAAGCATGCCTGATTTTGAGGAATACCTAGAAACACAATTGGTGGGACTATTAAGAGACGAATTCAAGGTCTAAAGAGGTGGCTTAGTGGTTAAGGTGCTTGTTTGAAAAGCCTAAGGATTAGGTTTTGATTCTCCAGGACCCACATAAGGCAGACGCACAACGTGGCACGTGCATCTGGGGATCATTGGTAGTGGCTAGAGGCCCTGGCATGCCATTATCTGTCTGTCTTTCTATCCATCTCTTTCTCTCTCTCAAATAAGTAAACAAATAAATAATTCACAAAAATTTTAAAAAAGAGATGAATTCAAGAATTCAATGACATTAATTATATGGTGGCTCGTAGGCAGAGAACCTTTGTTTTCCTTCTGGGTAGAGTGGAAGTCAGTGGAAATCATTATGACTGGTTTTAGAAGAGCCAGTCTCTTAGGCTGAGAAAAGACAGTAGAGAAGGATGGCTTGGAGCTACTAAAGCTACCTGCAAGCGCACATTAGTTTCCTGCTACTGCTGCTTTAGTAAAGTACCACCCATGTGGTGGTTCAAACCGATAGGAGCGTATATCTTCACCGTTGAGGCCTGTGGGCTGAAATGGGTCTCACGGGGCTGGAACTGGGGAATCTGCTGTTTCTTCACAAGGCTCAGGGAGAAGCTGACCCTGTGCGCTGTGCAGCTTGCGGAGGCTACTTGACTTCCCTGGCTCACTGCTGCTCTCTTCCAGAAATTCTGCTTTTCCAGTCTCTGCTTTGTTCATGCCTCAGCTGACTCTAGTTTTGCTGTCTTCCTTCTAGAAGGGCTCTTCTAATTAGACTGACCTCCCTCCCCCAACCCCAGACAATCTAGAGAAAGCTTCTCACCTCAGGATCCTCAACTTAATCATATATGCTCATCCTTTTGCTGTGTAATGTGACAATGCCACAGATTCAGAGGATGAAGACATGGCATCTTTGCTCACTGTTATACCACAAGCCCAAGCAGGTGATGGTGGTGACCTAATCTATGACAATGCAGATCCTGGGAAGTGGCTGGGGTGTAGACATACTGTTGCATGTAAAGCCATCATCACTTCCTTATGGGTTAGATTAGGAATGGGAATTAGTGATGAATTGAATAATGTCTAAACCCTGAGGATCCTGTGGTCTTAGATCTAGGGAGGCAGTCACTATCTCTGTTATCTTCTATATTCACAGGCCCAGCACTGTGTCAGGACACAGTAAATACCCAATAAACATCCACCAACTGAAAAAAAAAAACAAAAAAACTCATTGTACATAATAAAGTTAGGAAATAGAGAAAAGATTACAAAGAATATCACCCCAAGTCTGCAATAAATTTCTTTAACTAAAATTGTTTCAAAAATTTATTTTGCAAGCAGATTTTTCTATTGATTTTTTATGGTAGCAGAAAACTATATTATGTTCTTAAAATGTATTTTAAATTAATATTTTGCCATGTTTATGGTTTTCATTGACATTAATTTTGATAATTTTGATGCTGTTTCTTTTAGTGGATGCCTTATGATGTATGCAATCATTCCCTTTCTAGTGGATATTCAAGTAATTTGAGTGTTTTTGCTAATGTAATGCAGTTAAAATATTCTTTGCATATTTTTCTTGTTATATGTGCTTATAGTGTCAAAAGTGGAGTCACTGAAAAAAGCATGATGCTCTTCACATATTTTGATCAGAGTAGTAAGTGGTTTATAAGACATTGGCTCTAATTTCTATTGGTCAAATTAACACTTGAGAATATAAGCATCTATAGGTTTTCCCAGTACTAATCATGGTCAGAGAGATATGAGATGTTATCAAATAAAATTTTATCTCATATACTTAAAGCTTTTTGGTAACTTCTCATTTGTTAACCCTCTGTAATTCGTCTTATGTGAATTATCTTTTAGTTGATTTATTGTCATATTTTCTTATCAGTGTATCAGAACTCTTGTTAATAAAAAAGTATCTGGAAATAGAATATATGTTTATTAAATTTGACAATGAATCGGGAAAATGTATGTAAATGTCTAAACAACAACAAAGATAACTGGGATGTGTTACATTCATCAGATTCAAGCAAGTGTTGAGTTCTGTGGTCAGCACGCTAGTCTTATGGAGACATTATAATAGGTGTTTTTGAAATATTTGCATGGACTAGAGAGAAACATTGATGATTTTGAAGGGCTGCTTTTCTGATAGAATTTGCAAATATAAATTAGAAATTTATTTTAAATGAATATAACCTATCCATTTTCCATGAAAAGCAGTTCAGCTAAGATTGTATTGCAGAAGTCATAAGTAATACAAGTTATACAGAAAACAGTGGCCTTAACTTGATAAATTGCAAAGGGAGAGAGGGCATTAGGGTATCATGGGAACAGATCTAGTTTCTACTCATTTTTTTCCAACTCTTCAATTAGTATCTGCAGGAATAAGAACACATTAATATATCTTGAAATGATGCTATATTAGGCAATGTTGTAAACATGGATAATGACTTAGAAACCACTTATCTGGAACTTGAAAAGGTTACAAATATGGACTCAAATCAAAATGAGATTAAACGGGGAGAATGTAAACTTGTACATCTGGGGAGAAATGGAATCAGATTTGTAGTCCCCCTGAGAAATCTGGTGAGTGAGAAGATCTGGAGCAAGTGGGTAGCTAAATAAAAATAAATTTGTAATATAATATTTAAAAAGAGAAGTCAATGTGACTTGAGCTGCCAAACAGGGCGGGGGGATGTAAAATAGCCAAGGAGAAAACGAAACGGGAAAGAGTAATCAGCTCTATTCTTAAGTTTTCAGAGGCTGCTATTCTACGAAGCATTTTAACAATCGAGCCAACTAGCCAGAAAATGAAGGAAGTTATTTGGGAAGAAAAGGCTTTAATAAACAACAACAAAAAAAAAAAAAATAGGGGACAAGTCGAAGGAGCACCAATGACAGTGCTGGGACCTGTGTGGCTATGTTCTGCAGCACTTCCTGCTGGGCAGTTGTTGGCTTTCTGTCTCTGAGCCTCTAGCCCAGCCCCACTCCTTTGCTTTTCTCTTTCTCCAGCTGCATTGGCATTTTCCACCCCGTCTTGCCTGCACTGCGGCTGCTAAGCTGTTGCTTCGGACCAGAAATCTCTGCCTACTCACAAAGCACCCGGACACCATCCTTCAGTCCTTCAACCCTCTCTCAAAGACCATCTCTGCTAGTTCTCCTCTCTCTTGCAGCTGCTCTGCTTCCGTTTTCTGTTGATCAGTCGCCCTCATTTCCAACCTCAGCGCATCGGAAGTTTCCTCGCAACCAGAAACAATTTTTCATCCTTGTGATTTAGCTCTTCAAATTCCTTTTACAATTACCCACCGTCTCTTGTACACACACAAAAAAAGCACTTGATACACCTGTCTCGCATTAAATCGAAAATGAAAACTGCATCGTCGCTTCTAGAAATGGGCTTCATTCTCACCAAGAGGCCTGAGGGTGTGTTGTTTTTCAAAGCCAGGCCATGGGACCCACAGGCAGGCATAGCCACTTAGAGACGGCCAAGGACAGTCACCTCACAGTGAATGATGATGGCTTTATGTGCTTTAACCAATGGAATCCTAAGTAAGCTCCCTGTGAGGTAGACACTGTTTGCCCGGTCTTAGAGATGGGAAGACTATAGACATGAGATAAAGTTAGAAAGGGATAGGCAAGCATGAAGCCTTGATCTGCCTGATATGAATTGCTAAAAGTATTAGGTTAATCTCACTGTTATTTTATTTATTTTGTTTAAAATTTAAAATTTAATTTTAGTCTTGACAATTTCATACACTCGTGTAATGCATTTTGATAGTATTCACCCCATTACCCTTTCTTATCCCCTTTCAACTCCCCTGCTCCCAGTAAATCCCTTCTTTTGAACTAATCTTCAAACCTTCTACTCTTTTAAAATTCATTTTATTTGCAAGCAGAGGCAGAAGACGTGTGTGTGTGTGTGTGTGTGTGTGTGTGTGTGTGTGGAGAGAGAGAGAGAGAGAGAGAGAGAGAGAGAGAGAGAGAGAGAGAGAGAGAGAGAGAGAAAGAGAAAGAATGGCCATGCCAGGGCCTCTAGGAACCACTAACAAATTCCACATATGAGGGCCACTTTATGTGTCCAGCTTTATGTGGATACTGGTGAAGGAGGTTAAGAGAAAGTTGAATTTTTATTTTTAAAGGCAGTTTCAGTTAGGAATTGAGGTCAGAAGTGAACCCTGGGATGCCACCCCACATTTCCACCTCTCCCTGGCACAAGAATGTCCCCTTCGCAGGAATCGAACTCGTGTCTGATCGAAACTGATCTACAGCGCCCCCTGCTGCCCACAGTATAGCACATCATCTAAATAAAACGACTCAGGTTGGCTGGCTCTGGAATCCACCCAGCAAATTTATGTGTGTGTGTGTGTGAGAGTCTCTCCGGCTCTGAACGCTGGAGTTCATGGACACACGTGAGTCTGGCCTCTACCCCAACCCAGCCTGGCTGGGAGGGGCCTGGAGAGAATAGCATTGTTTCTTGATCTAAACCTTTCTGTTTTTTAAGTTTAAGGTGACATTTATTTTTGAAAAAAATATTCATAATTTTTTTATTTTTATGAGACAGAGAGAAAGGAGGGAGAAAGAGAGAGAGAGAGAGAGAGAGAGAGAGAGAGAGAGAGAGAGAGAGAGAAAGAGAGACGGAGGGAGAGAATGGTTGATTCAGGGCCTCTAGCTACTGCAAATGAACTCCGGATACATGTGCCACCTTGTGCATGTAGCTTATGTGGGATCTGGAGAATCAAACCTGGGTCCTTTGGCTTTGCAGGCAAGTGCCTGAACTGTGAAGCCATCTCTCCAGCCCTGGGGTCACTTTTCACTTTGGTTACACAAAATCATGATTTTTCTCTGGTCTCTGTGTTGTCCACATGGATGCTCTGATCAGCTCTAGACTTGGTACCTGTGCAGTTTCTCTGAACTCCTGGTAACCGTGAATATGACCTTCATTATCACTCATTTCTCCTCCGAATTTCTTGGTCTCTGCTTTGGTGTTTTCCTCTTCAGGAAAACTCATGGCAGATGCCATGTATATACTTTCTAGTCTCTCTACCTATATGTCTAAGTTCTATCCTGCACGTGTCTGCAGCTTTACTTTAGTCTCTCTTTAAAGGCTTCAGTTTCTCTTCAATGAATCTGGCGGACTAGGCTGTGTTTTCCACATGGAAGTGTCTTTCCTACTTCGCATGTGTTTATTATGAGTCTGCTCTAGCCTGTAGATCCCAATCTCTACCTTAAGGCACTCCTTAGTTTGTGATTTCCCCCTAAATAAACTTAATCATTGATGATTTATCCTTCTTGAGTCTGTCTTTATTAATTCTTTTTTTTTTTCTTTTCAAGGTAGGGTCTCACTGTAGCCCAGGCTGACTTGGAATTCACTATGTAGTCTCAGGGTGGCCTCAAAGTCATGGCGATCCTCCTACCTCTGCCTCCCTATTGCTGGGCTTAAATGTGTGTGCCACCATGCCCAGCCCATCTTTATTAATTCTTTATTAAAGAGGTAGGATAGAACCAAAAAGTTTGGGGTTCATAAATTTTGGGAGACTGGTCCTGAATCCCCAAATCCTGCATCATGGGGGAAATTGAACCCAGGTGGTTAGGCTTTGCAAGCAAGCACCGTAACAGCTGGACCATCTTTTGAGCTTCATACCTTCTATTTTTGTGTATTTTTTGTTTTGTTTTGTGAACCACTGGTTACATTAGGATTGCTTGCATAAGCATGTGTGTGTGTGTGTGTGTGTGTGTGTGTGTGTGTGTGTTGTGCTGGAGAATGATCAGCTAATCAGAGGCTACACTACTGAAAAACACAACTCTCCCTCTCCCAGTAACCATTAACTACTACTACCTTCTTCGGGGTGAGTGAGGTCCATGATGGAATGTTGACAAGCTCAGTCTTATGCAGAAAAGCACAACTGCTGTCAATTTAGGTGTGAAACAGCCATGCTATATCCAGAAGACTGAATTCCACAGTATTCCCTCCCATACTCCAAGTCTTGTATTCTTTCAATAGGCTTTTTTTAAGGGCTGGAGAGATGGCTTATTGGTTAAGGTGATTGCCTGGCAAAGCCAAAGGACCTAGGTTCGATTCCCCAGGACCCACGTAAGTCTGATGCCCAAGGTGGCACATGCATCTGGAATTGGTTTGCAGTGGCTGGAGGTCCTGGTACGCCCATTTTCTCTCTCTGTTTCCCTCTCTCTATGCTTCTCTCTCTCAAATAAATAAATCAAATAAAATTTAAAGATTTTTAAATTATTTCATTTTCCCAAAGGTTATACTTTTTTTTAATCCCCTTTCCCCAAACTACTAAAGATTCTCCTTAGTGGGGCTATTTTTATTCATTTTGGGGTAATGCATTCTTTCTGACACTTCTGCAATGTTCTCTGAGCCTAGGAGGAGGAGTTAGCCGTGCCCTTTTTAGTTCTGAGCACGCAACAGTCATTTACTCCCAGCATTTTCCCCAGCTTTGCACCTCTGCATTAACCTCTGTCCGCTGCCAAAAGTAATTTCTGTAATTGAGGCTGAGAGCATCATTTATTTAGTAGTATCAACCAACATTTAGAAGGCAGTTTGACATCCTGTCCATTTAGCATACCAATAGTCGTTGGTTCCCTGCAAGAGCCTATCACCTCCTGAACTTTGACCTGGATTATAGTACCAGGCATGGAGTCCCAGGGAGCAGGGCTCAGATCCAATCAGAAAGGAGTCGGCTATCCTTATGACAGTTGTGTCATTATTGTACCGGTGGGCACAACTTACTTACTTTGCAGGTTGGTTGTGGGCACGCATGATCTACAGCTGTGGAGAACTGTTGATGACGTTTCCCCGCCAGCAGTCTGCATAGCACCTTCTGGAAGTATAGCAGCCCAGTATAGCAGGGAGAAGAGCTTCCACTTTAGTTCGACATTGATTTCTCAGTGTCTTGCAAC
This sequence comes from Jaculus jaculus, assembly GCF_020740685.1. Taxonomy (NCBI): domain Eukaryota; kingdom Metazoa; phylum Chordata; class Mammalia; order Rodentia; family Dipodidae; genus Jaculus; species Jaculus jaculus. The sequence continues at coordinate 163,530,297 of NC_059105.1, forward strand.
CAGAATGTCTGATGTCTTCTGCAACAGGATCCTTACTGTCTATTTTGGTGGGGACCCAAGAACAACAGTGACTGCCTACATTGTCTTAGGAATCCCAGTGGTCTGACTGACTTACATGTCAGAGGCAGGTAGCTCAGCCCTGGTGTGGGGAGTCATGATTAGTTACTTATAGCTTTCGGAAGAAGCTTTATCCACCCATTAGAATGCTTTTGTTCAAACCTTTTTGAAAAAATAAAATATGTCTTGAATTAGCTTACTAGGTTTCCTTATGGCTTTTCATAATCCTTAGTGTTGTATAATCTTCCCCTTTAATTTATTATTTTTTCTTATACAATGCCACCTCGCTTGATGTCCTAATTTTCAAATGCAGATATCATTTTTAAAAGGTTTTGTTTATTTATTTGAGAGAGTTAGAGTTAGAGAGAGAGAGACAGAAATGGGCACACCAGGGCCTCCAACCACTGCAAACAAACTCCAGACGTGTGCGCCACCTTGTGCATCTGGCTTACGTGGGTCCTGGGGAATCAAACCTGGGTCCTTTGGCTTTGTAGGCAAATGCCTTAACTGCTAAGCCGTCCCTCCAGCCCCCAGATATCATTATTGAATTTGAAAATGGTTCAGTTTATGTTGCATTACAATGCTATGAGCTCTCCGAGGCTTTCCTTCCATCTCTTGTATTGCTTTTCATGAGGAATCTCATCTACAGAACTTTGCAGAGCGTGCACGAGACGGGAATGTGAAACTCATCAAAGAGCAGCAAAGTCTCCGGGTGTGGTGGTGCACTATTTTAATCCCAGCACTAGGGAGGCAGAGGTAAGAGGATTGCTGTGAGTTCGAGGCCACCCTGAGACTCCATAGTGAATTCCAGGTCAGCCTGGGCTAGAGTGAGATTCTACCTTGAAAAACCAAACAACAACAACAAAAAAGAGCAGCAAAGTAAAAGTGACCATTTCTTTTTCTTTTCATTAGATATGTGCCACCAAGTTTACCTGCTATATCATAGCTCCTTGTAGAACTAAGATATTCAACTAAACTACATTAAAAATTGAATACATTGCTTAGTAATTGTTCAAATATATTAAAAAACCAATAAGAATGGAAATTCTAGTCACTTTCATAATCTTTAGCAATCTGTCCTATTATAGAGAATAAGGAACGTCTAACAAACCAGGTAGGAGGATTTACGTAGAAAGAGAAATTTGAACAAAAGATAATTCATGACATAGAATCCGTGATTAGAAGATGGTGAAGGGATGATGCTTTGGGCAAGTCTTTGCGGTGCTGGAAGCACGAGTAACCCAACTTTAATGTGCGTACGCATCACCTGAGAAGCAAGAGTCAATTCAAAGTCCTGGCATTGTTCCTAGAGCTGTGGAATCTGTTGATGTGAACTAGAGAGTAGGTAACAAACGAACACCTTTTGAAGTTAGATTTGTATAGCAGCCTGGAAAATAACACCGTGATATTGATGGGTGGCAGGGGGAACTTTTTAGCTGGGGACTTCATTTTGTCCTTGGAGAACCGAGTCACTCCAAGAACAGGAATGGCTAGCTTCAATAGCACAAGAGCGTTCTCACAGGACTGGCTTTTGGCTCAGCACCGCACGCAGGCGGCTAACATGGATGCACATGAGCTCGGGTGGGCACCATTGCATCACTGGGAGCGATTGAGGCACGTGGACAGTCACTGTAGCAGCCTTGAACTTTTTGCATTTGTCACTATCTAATTCCTTCATTAGGTGGATACAAAATTATGACTACAGCTGAGATATACCTTAGTGTCATAAGAAAACAACAATGGCCAAGGAGGGTGGCGCACGCCTTTCATCCCAGCACTCAGGAGGCAGAGATAGGAGGATCGCCGTGAGTTCGAGGCCACCCTGAGACTCTATAGTGAATTCCAGGTCAGCCGGAGCAAGAGTGAGACTCTACCTTGACAAACAAAAACAATAAATAAATAAATAAAGAAAATAAAAATAAATAAGAGAAAAGAAAAAGGAAATAACAAAGAACAAGTGAAAGAGGAGGGAGCTGGACACACAGAGGCAGAACTCAGGACATTACCCTCACTTCTGATTCTGTACTGCAATATTTCAAATGGTTTGAGGTGACTGTAACTTCTTAATACTTGATCACCAATTCTCGCTTCACACAGGCTGTCTCCTGTCCATGATTAGAATGGCCACAGCTACCTCAGAATATCCTTCCAAACTCATTGCAGCTTCCATATTGCACAGCATTTAGACTAATGTGTCAGGTAGATCTTATGTGGTCTTAGAGGGTCAGTGAGAGGAAAAGAAGAGGAGAGGAGAGGGGAGGGAGGGCTTCAGGGAAGGAAGTGGCAAGAGCATCCATGAGCATAACCTGCGAAGAATTTGAGAATATATATATATATATATTTTTTTTCTTAAAATCTAGGAATCTGAATTAATTCTCCATTGTTCACTGGGTTTCTTTGTATTCATAACATATTTGAAAATATCAAACTTTTATCTTTCAAAGAATGGCTGGTTGAGTAGATCATTGATGGCTGTCTATTCCTGAGATTAGGCATACAGGATGCTGGGTTACTTTTTCTGCCTGAGTAGTCTTTTGTTTTTGTTTTTGAAGGTAAAGTCTGACTTTCACAGTGGCCTTGACCACACAGAGATCCTCCTACCTCTGTCTCCCAAGTGCTGGGATTTAAGGTGGGTGCCACCACACCGGGCTCTGAGTAGTCTTATAACAGGATATCCCAGCTTCCAAACTGTTGTTACTTTCGGGTAATTATGTTCTTGTTGGGTAAAGAAGATGCCTCCTAAGATGTTTATTCATGTCCCTGGCATCCATTGGCTGTCACTAACACACCCTTCCTTGAGTTGTGACAATCACAAATGTCTCTAGACATTGCCCTACTGAGGCAAAAGTGCCTCCTGAAATGAACCAGTACATTATTAGGTCACTGGTTACCCAGCTGCCAATGTAACCAATGACACCTTGTTGGAGCCTGCCATCACCCTCTTGTAAACATGCCCACATCACATCATTGCTGAGATCCGCTTCTCACAACAGTCATCTACTTGATAGGACTAGCTTACTTTTGACCTATGGGAAAGCTCCTAAGCAATTAAAATATATAACTATGGTTTCTGTCTTCCCGAAAACGTCGCACCCACATCTGAGAGTTGGATTAAAGACCTCTGGAAGTGAGTCACCTGTTCACTAATGTTCAGGGGTGAAGGAGGGGTGGAAAGGCCAGCAAATGAAGGGGGAGCAGTGGAGGGTTTTCTCATGCCTCTCATTCTCCCCTGAGGCTTGTGCCAGGTAATAAGAAAATTTAAGCAACAATTGCTCTAATATCTGTAAAATAGAAAAAGAAATCAGAGAGAACAGGTCTGTGCTTTCTAAATATTATAGAAAAAAAAAACAAACAAAAATAGGTTGAAATAGGTTGACAGGAAGCTTATATGTTTGAGAGGGGTTTCTTTAAGAAGAGAATGTGGAAATGAGTTCATGGTGCAAATGAGTGCACTGAGAAACCCAGGCTCCACCTGTTGAGAAAGCCCTTGAAGGAGCTTGCTTTGCTTGTTCCCTCAGTCTGGCTTTTAAAAGATCTGAAAGAAAAGGCTTGTTGCAGAAGGTAAGGGCTCTAACTCTAGAAAGTCAGACTCCTGGCATGTGTGAGACCCAGGGTACACCCCCCAGCACTGGAATTCAAAAGAAGCAAACCAAGAAACCTGAAAAATATGTACTGAAGGAAGTGGAAATTTGCATCAGTATGACCAATGCCTGGTTCAGGGCAGTGTATGCCGTTGAGGAAACGACACAATACAAGCAAAATACCACATTGCCTCTTTGGTGAACTATGACTGTTTTAAATGATAAGAATTCCCTGCAGGAGCCAGGAGGGCTGTCTTTAACAGAGCATGGTCATCTTCTAACAACTTCTAGAGTCAAGACAAATTCAGTGGTTAATGGCTAATGAACCATTAACTTGGCTAGTGAAGCTGGAATAGAGAACACTGTGTTGAGCCAGGCGTGGTGGCGCATGTCTTTAACCCCAGTACTTGAGGGCAGAGGTAGGAGGATTGCTGTAAGTTTGAGGCCATGCTGAGACTACGTAGTGAATTCCAGCTCAGCCTGGGATAGCGTAAGTCCCTACCTTGGAAAACAAAACAAAACAAAAAACAAGAAAGAGAACACTGTGTTGTGACTTACATTGTTAACTATTTATTTGTAGGTGCTATAGCACAGAATGGGTCACATGAGCATGGTGAATAGGAGAAAATTTAAATTATTTCAAAACCTTTTTAAGAATTAATTAATTTTTATTTATTGGCAAGGGGGGGGAGAGAGAAACAGAGAGAGAGAGAGAGAGAGAGAGAGAGAGAGAGAGAAAAGACAGACAGAGAATGGGCACACCAAGGCCTGTGACTACTGCAAACAAACTACAGATTCATGTGCCCCTTGTGCATCTGGCTTACTTGCGTCCTAGGGAATTGAACCTCGGTCCTTAGGCTTTGCAGGCAACTGCCTTAACTACTAAGCCATCTCTCCAGCCCTTAAAACATTTTTATTTATTTATTTTTAAGGAAGGGGGAAAAGAAAGAGAGAAAGAGAGAGAGAGAATAAATTGGTATACCAAAACCTCTTTGTACTGAAAATGAACTCCACATGTATGTGCTACTTTGTGCATCTAGCTTTACATAGGTACTAAAGAATTGGACCTGGGCAGTCAGTTGAAAGTCAGCCTTTACTACTGAGCAATCTTGTCAGCCCTCAAAATTTAAATTCTTCACTATGAAATATCCCTAAGAAAATTTCATGTCACATACAGTACATAAAAACTTGTACAAGGCAGAGAGTATGGGGCTTGTGTGCTCCAGGCAGGTGAGGGGCACAGCATGTTTGGAGCCTGTGAGATTTGGGAGGGTGAGAGGCGTGGCGTGTGTTTGGGGCCTGTGTTGTCTAGGTGCCAGCGTGTTTGGGGGCCTGTGCACTCAATGATGGGAAAGTATGCACTCAAGGCAGGTGAGAGATGAAGTGTTTTTGGCAACTGTGTGTACAATCCACACCACCAGCAATTCCACTGGTCTTCCTCCCCATGCTATCCCTCCTGCCTCATTAGTTCTTACTCCAGACTGAGCTCCATCCTGCACCTTGGAGCCCAGTACTCCATACCTCCTTCCCTGCCCATATTTCCCTCAATTGCTGGTATCTACCTAAAAGTGCCCCCTTGGGGTATCCCTCTTGCCCCACATGGGGAGCAAAGGAATATCTGGCAACCACTGCCAGAGGGGAGCAGTAAGACCCCTACAACCTGCACCGCAGGGGGGAGGCCTGCGGCCCCTGAGCCCCACAGGAAAGACATGGTTGTGATTATTGGGTGAAGAAATTCTCGACCACAGCTCTCCTGTCAGGCACCAGCCAAGCTGCAGGCTCACTTGCAACCTCCACAACCTCCATCAGTGAACATGATGCCATCCCACTTCAATCCAGTTTAAACCCAAAAGAGTCTGCTCACTGAAGAGCTGACAAGGGCAAGGACTTGCTTCCTCCACAATAAAACAGACTTTTATCCTGAGATGAGTAGATCCTAACACACATACACACAGAAAACAAAACAAAACAAAACAAAACAACGGGAGACAACAAACTGAGAGATCTCCACAACTGTTGCATAATCCCACAGGGGACGTCTTCAAGAAAAGCATACAGGAGACAATAGAACTTGAATCCCAAAATGATAACACAATAAGCATATTTATCCTGAGCAAGCAAGTCTCTGAACTAGAAGCAAATCATTACAAAATCCAACAATCGTGTAAATGGAATTAGTTAACTCATCTCTTACAGTACATAACTTTCATCACTATTGCTTAACTTAATTGAAGAAAACCAGAGAGTAGTCAAAAGATAGATGAATTGAAGGTGAGTCAACAAACAGAGGGTCTCAATAAACAGATGATTAAGCTTAATGAAGACATGGGCTGGAGAGATGGCTTAGCAGTTAGAACATTTGCTTGCAAAAGCCAAAGGATCCTGGTTTGATTCTCCAGGACACATGTAAGCCAGATGTGCAAGGGGGTGCATGGCTCTGGAGTTTGTTTGCAGTGGCTGGAGGCTCTGGCATGCCCATTCTCTCTCTTTCTCTTAAATAAATTTTAAAAAAAGGCATTGATTAAATGCAAGAATGAATTCCAAGGTGCATCAAGAAAATCAAACTATGACCTGAAATTGGAACTCAACTAGGGAATAAATACAACATAGAAAAATGCAACAGAAAACAAAAATCAAATAGAAGTCGTAAAAACCTCCTCAGAAACCCTCACTGACAGAGTTAATCACATGGAGGACACAACCTCAGATGTAATGCAGGACATAAAAAATAGTTCAGAGTTCAAAAACTGATATATTAAAAATTAGTGTGAACAGAATATGAAGGAATTTTGAGATACCCTAAACTGACAAAACATTAGGATCTTTGGTGGGTATACCAGAAGCGAAAGAAATTCAGGCTAAAGGTATGGAGAACATATTCAAAAAATTATTGAAGAAAACTTTCCCACTCTCATTAAGAGAGATCCATCCAGATACAAGAGGCTCACAGAACTCTAAACACTTTGGACCAAAGAAGAAACTTTCCAGGGCACATCAGTGCAAAAAGTCTATAAAATAAAAACAAAAAGAGAGTGCTAAAAGCAGCAAGAAGGGGAAAAAGAAACCTCATAACATATAAGACAATCTTATCAGAATTACCTCATATTTTTAAATGGAAACCCAGAAAGCCTGAGGGCTTGGAATGGAGCATCCCAAAGTCTAAAAAACTATGGCTTCCATCACAAACTACTGTTCGCAGCAAAAATATCCCTCATAATAGACGGCAAAAGGAAAACCTTCCATGATAAAAGCCATCTCTATGATTATATGAACACAAATCCAAACCTACGGAGAATACATCAGGGAATACTCTACACATGAGTTTAAAAACCAACCTCAAGTGCCTACAAGGTGAAGAACAGAATAACCAAAACTGGAACAGGCATGAAAATATTCAAAGCCCAAGAAAGCACCCAACTCCATAAAGCCTCCAACATTGCAGGGTCTCAATAAAACCTCACAGTTATATTATTAAACATCAATGGTCTGAGCTCATCCAAGAATAGATACAAGTGAATAGGGTGGATCAGAAAAATGAACTCTTATATTTACTGTCGTCAAGAAACCACCACACCACTAAGGATAGACACCTCCTCAGGGTGAAAGGGTGGAAAATGATTTTCCAAGCAAATGGAAATATGAAGCAAGCAGGTTTGGCTGTATTAATATCTAACAAAATATATTTTAAACCAAAAGTAATCAAATAGGACAAAGAAAGACACTTTCTACTCATCAAGGGAGTGATCCAACAGGAGAACATCAAAATCATAAATCTATTCCACTACACACTGGTGCATCACAGTTTATAATGCAAAACCTAGTTGACAACAAACCAGAAATAAATTTCAATACCATCATAGTAGAAGATTTCAATACCCACTATCATCAATGGACGGATCATCTAAGCAGAAAATAAGCAGGGAAATAATAGTTCTTAACAATAATATAGATCATTTAGATCTAACAGACATCTACAGAACATTCCAGGCCAATTCTATAGAAAACACATTCTTCTCAACAGCCCTTGGAACCTTCTCTACAATTGATCATGTATTAGGGCATAGAGCACACCTCCATAAATCCAGGAAAACTGATGTTACTTCCAGCATCATATTAGACTACAATGCTTTAAAGGTAGAAATTAATAACAGAAGTTACATAAGCTCCTGAAGACTGAACAGCATGCTACTAAACAGCGAATGGGTCAAGAAAGAAGTGAAAAATGAAACTGAAAAATTTTTAGAACTGAATAATAATGGAAACACAATATTCCAAAATTTATAGGACACAATGAAGGCCATTCTAAGTGGGAAACTCATAGCACTAAAAGCTTTCACAGCAAAGGCAAAGAGCTTTCAAATTAATAGCCTAATTATCCACCTAAAGGCACTGAAAAAACAAGAACAATCCAACCCCAAGAGTTCCAGACAGAAAGAAATATTTAAGATCAGAGCTGAAAGTAATTAATTGGAAACTAAGAAAACAATTAAGAAAATTGATGAAACCAAGAGCCAGTTCTTGAAAAAAAATTAACAAGATTGATAAACCTCTTGCCAATTTGGTCAAACAAAAACAAAAAGAACTCTCAAATTAACAAAATTAGAAAATAAAATAGAGAGTTCATAACAGACACCAATAAAATTGGAAGAGTCATCATGATGTATCTTAAAAATCTCTACTCTCTGCTCCACAAAATTGGGTAACAGAGAAGAAATGAGTGAATTCCTGGACATATACCACCTACAAAAACTAAATTTCAGAGCAGATAAATCTAAACAAACAAACCTGTCACATACATGGGGATTGAAAATATAACCAAAAACCTCTCCAAAAAGAAAAGCCCAGGACTTGATGGATTCTTGGCGAAATTCTATCAAACCTTAATTAAAGAATTGCAACTGCTTTTTCTCAATACTTTTTTTTTTAAGCATAATTGGAATACAGAGAATGCTGCCCAACTCCTTCTATGGTGCTGGCATTACCCTAATACCAAAACCAGACAAGAGATAAAACAAGAAAAGAAAACTACACTCCTATGTCACTGATGAACTTAGATGCAAAACTCCTGAACAAAATCCTGGCTTGTAACACCCAGGACCAGAAATTGGTTAAAAGTCAAGTTGACCTGTTGATTGCAGAAACTTATGAGGTTCCCAAAACAAGACAGGCTTCTGTCAAAGCACCTGATTACCCACCTGAGGTGAAAGGTGAGACCCCGTTGCTGATGACACCATACGCTGCTAACGCAGAGCAACGAAAGATCTGGCTGAATATGGAAGGAAGTCAGATGGTTAGCCCGTATGGTGCTGAAAAGAGCTATATGAGCTGCTGGGGGGAAATGGCCAGCAACTTTGTGAGCAAGCAGGAGACCCCGCTATATGAAAGCAACAGGCTGAAGAAAATATGCACACCTATGCAACAGTGGTACACAGCCTAGGTACTAGGTGTGGCTTTCTGATTGGTTAAGAGGTCTGCTCAGTGGAAAGGAACCCATAGCAGGAACTGGGAGCCAAGACAGAGGGACTCCAATAAGAACCCGCGCACTGGTCTTTGGCTAAAAGTGAAGAAACACTCATCAAAATCTTTCCATATTAACAACGCTTATCCCCTTTAGCCTATCATGATCTTATTCTTTATTGTAGAATCTGTTTGTTTTTTTTTTTTTTTCCCCAGAAAGCAGCCAGAACCAAGGGCAATCAAAATCTATCAAGACAAGGAAAGGTAGCTGACTCGCTGTCAGCCAATGAACCACCCCTAGCACGGCAGCCATGTGAAACCACAGAGGACCTGGTGAGCTGAGCAAGTTGCTTCCACAGTGATCCTAACAACCTTTGCCAGGGTGATGGGGATAAAGACTGAGGATTCTCAAAATGTACAAAAGCAGAAACCTAGAAGCTGCTGAGAGCTCAGCACTGAAGTGGATTGAGAGCACACCCACCAAAGCACAGGGAATTTTGTGGAAGAGAGGGCAGAAAGAACGTAAGAGATGCAGGGTGAAAGGGAATATCCAGAGGCCTTGCCTCCCCCCAGTAATGACTTTTCTCCTTTTTCTTTTCTCCTAATTCATAACCCATAACTACATGGTGAATATCAGCAATCCCATTAAGTAGGGCCCTTAGTGGAGTTGGGGCAGGGAGGAGGGAAATGATTGTGCCAATGCATGATGTATCCATACAAAGTTTCTACTTATTAAAAAAAACTAATAGGTTGTACTCAGAAATCTTAACATTAATGATCTCCTTTTCCAGATATTCAAACACACTGGGTAATGGACAATGATGGCCAACAATGATCTGCCTAACCGGCCATTCTTTGGAAGATAAAAGATGGATATTTTCAAATATATTGTGACTACAAAGAAACCCAATGGGTAACAGAGATAGGACACAGGTCTTCTTCCTCCAGCCAGTCCGTGTGCTCACCTTTATTGCTAAGCTTGGTGATGGTTTTTATCTTTTCTTTGTAAGCTAATTACATAATATCTACCTCATGAAGTATAAGTGTGAAAATAAGCTTATTGCTGATTCCATAAAATCTGAATCTGATGTGTAGGTAAGACTTGATATGGGAGACTCATCAGGCATTCATAGACATAATGGGCCAGAGTGATGGCTTAGTGGTTAAAGCCAGGGTCCAGGTCTGATTCCACAGAACCCACATAAGCCAGGTGCTCAAAGTAGCTCATGCATCTCAAGTTTGTTTATAGTGGCTGGAGGCCCTGTCATGCCCAATCTTTCCCCCTCTCTCTTTCTAATAAATAAAAAAAAAAAAAACTTTAAAGAAGAAATGCAAGGACATGAGATGAGTGAAACAACCCAGAAAGAGAAAAATATAACAATGTAGAAAGATTTTGTTTTGGGTTTGGTCTGTAAGCACTCATTCTTCACTTTAAAGGTACTGATTTTAGAAAAACTAAGATTGCTATGGTCTGTGACCAACCAGGAGACCTTCAATAAAAGCTCTTTCCCCATATTAAAATGTTACACTTTACATAGATTTATATATTTTAAATCAAAATAAAATACATGAAATACATGTGAATCACTGTTTTAATGATTGCTGTTTCAAGTGACTTTCCCTAAATAGTTCACTAATGCAAAATGGGATCCTGGCACTAATTCTTATTTCTTCTTCACTGTGATTTGATAAGACCTGTATTTAGGCATTGCTAGCAAAATTTTTCCTACTTGGGGCCTAATGAAGCCCTTTCCTTGATTTCATGCCCTTATGATTGGCTGAACATTGACTTCTAAGTAATATTTTATATGCAAAGGGCATTATTGTATTAGGGCATTATAATGACTGCCGTGTGTAGGACTGTCCACGGCTGTCTGGGTTTGGAAATTTTTGGTTCCTGTTACTGCCTTCTGCAGGATGCCTGCTACAGTTCCTTGTGAGGAATAGCTCTGTGCCTCCATGCTGGTCTTTGAGTTCTCTGTGAGTAATTTTTCCTGCTGGTGATGTCTGGTGACCAATTTCTCTTTCATTTCCCAGGGAGAAGGAAGATTGCAACTCCAAATCTAAGAGAAGAGTTATATTCAGAAAGGATGACTGAATTTGAAAATGGACTCTTCATGGGTGGAACATGAGAACTATAAAGCAAAGGATAATTAAAAAAACACCAATTTTTAGGCTAGGTATGAATGTACATGCCATCAATATAAGTACTTGGGAGGTAAAGACAGGGGATTAGGATCTTAATGTCATTCTTGTTTTCATAATATGTTTGAGGGCAGCCTTAACCATAAGAGACGTTGCTTCAAGAAAGACAGAACAAAGTTTACTTTGCATTATGAAAAATTGGAAATTCAAGAAATATGAGTCATATTCACAACTGATATTCTCAATATGACATCATCATTTAGGATGAGACACTTGCCAAGCCTTGGTGAGCATTGTATAGAAGGGTACTGCAGAAAGCTTTCAGAAGGTGTAGATGATATTACGGGAAAGTAGGACAAAAGGAGAAAAAGTTACTTTAGAGAAACTAAGTAGAAGAAGCCAAAGAAATCAGAAAAAAATAGATGACGGGCATGGGCAGAGACTTGCTTTGGGATGCCAGGTCCAAACATTGATTTCCTGGCTAGAAGGAGCCACACAGTGCCAGATGCTGAAAAGTTTTGTAGCACTTGAGAGCTCTATACCCCTGTGGTGGTTTGATTCAGGTGTCCCCCATAAACTTAGGTGTTGTGAATGCTAGCTCCCCAGCTGATGGATATTTGGGAATTAATGCCTCCTGGAGGGAGTGTATTGTTGGGGGCGGGCTTATGGGTATTAAAGCCAGTTTCCCCATGCCAGTGTTTGGCACACCCTCCTGTTGCTGTGTTCCACCTTATGTTGGCCAGAGGGTGATGTCCACCCTCCGCTCATGCCATTGTGAAGCTTCCCCTCAAGCCTGTGAGCCAAAATAAACCTCTTTTTCCCAGAAGCTACTCTTGGTTGGGTGATTTCTACCAGCAATGCGAACCGGACTGCAACAACCCCAGAATTAATTAAAGACTCATTCATGGGAATTTCCACTGCTAGGATGTGATATAAAAATTGTATTGATTTGTGGCTGGAGGGATGGCTTGGCAGTTAAGGTGCTTGCCTACAAAGCCAAAGAACACAGGCTCAATTCCCCAGGATCCACATTAGCCAGATGCACAAGGGGGCGCAAGCATCTGGAGTTCATTTGCAGTGGTTGGAATCCCAGGTACGCTCTCTTTCTCTCTCTCCTTCTTTTCCTGTTAAGTAAATAAATAAATAATTGCATTGACTTGGATGATACTACAGGATTTTTTAAAATATGGAATTGAGTTCATATATATATATATATATATATATATATATATATATATATATATATACATATATATATATTTATATATATATATATATATATATATATATATATATATATATATATATATATATATTTATAATTGGAATTAAGAAATAACTCTTCAAGGTGCAAAGAAGTTCTCAGTTGATTTGGCTAAGTTACCTGAAATATAGGAATGGAAGCACAAACTGTCACCAGCAATAAAATAAGTTGGGAATGAAGCCCCAGTGAACACCCTTGTGGTCCCAATCATGACTGCCACCATTGTGAGCTTTGGTGGCACCCGTCTCTTAATGCCTGCACTGCTACCTTTTTCTGAAGATGATCGCTTCTTAATTTTTATACACTGTTTTAATAAAATTATGTTTTCTAAGATCTGTGCCAATAATTACATAGCTTTTAGTCCATTGAGACAGCTTTTAACCAAGGAGAGAGGCAGTGTGGATTTGTAGCCATCACAAATGCCGTTTTCCTACCTTACGGATTATAAATTATTTGTACCAAAGATATATTTCCGTTCTAAATGAAGAGTTCTTGATCTGGTTACCAGATATCTGCATTTCCACACTATTTATTGACCACAGAACTAGGCTTTAGGGTACAGTTTTTCTACCCCTCAACAATCTGCATTTTTTGCTGGTCAAACCATAAAGTCAAGGAATTTGGATAGAGGTAAAACTGTGCTTGCCACATAATGTTAGTCCATGTCATAAGTGTTCTGAGTTATTTTTATTTCTTTTGACTTTGATTCTGTTACTAAAAAAGCCTGGCCTCTTATCTATGTATAGCTCCATAGCTAAGGGCATGCAGTTTCTTTGTATGTCTGGTTTCAATGTGACAGCCTCTTGAATGTTATAGCCTCTTGCTCCCATTATCAGATGCAATAATTTCATGACATCGAAATGCTATGACTGGCTATGACACTGACATTTCCGCCTCTGGGATATCTAGATTTGTAACATTATGTCTTTATGGGTACACTCTTAGCGGATCATTGTTGGAATGGAAAGGGAAGAACATACCTCGTCTAATTGGTCTATCTTAGAGCATTCCTTAATAGAGTAATAGAACTAGAGGGCAACATACCTTCCTTCTCAGCAAGAGGTCAGAGAGACCAGCTGTTCTTTTTGATTTTGCTTTGCATACCGTCATCCCTGGTATGAAGCTCTTATGTCCGCAGAGTGGAAGCCTGTTTTACTCCAAGTACAAATCTTCCTTGTTCCTTTTTGCTTGGGTTTAGAACACGGGGCGGGGGGGGGGTAAGTACGCTAACAATATGAAGCTGAAATCAGCATTCCTGTATTCTACAAGCAACACTGCCTACTAATTCTTTTCCTACTACAATGGTTTAGACACATCATGCATTTCCTTTCTCTGCCAGCCAGGATTAATCTGTTAAAAAGAAATGGCTTACGCACACACACACACACACACACACACACACACACACACACACACAAAATGGACCTAAGTTTTGGGGTGATTGTTACTGAGCAACAAGAGATTTTAGAATTTAAACTGGGTGGGTTGGGGCATGTCTGTAATCACAGGACTCAGGAGGCTAAGACAAGAGGTTTGCTATGAGTCTGAAACCAATCTGGGGTACAGTATGAAATTCTGTCCCAAAGTAAATAGCAACATATATGTATGTAGTACTTTGGGGAAGATTATTGGTGTGTGCTGATTCTACTGGTCCTCACATATGCCTTGGAAGTTAAGCCTGGAGAAGTTACAAATGTGAGCTTTGTGGAATTCCTCTACTCTGGTTATATGCAAGGATTCAAATTACTGGCTGCTTCTTCTTCTTCTTCTTCTTCTTCTTCTTCTTCTTCTTCTTATTATTATTATTATTATTATTATTATTATTATTATTATTTCTACCATGGTTACATTAGATTAAACTGCTGTCACTGTTCACGTCGACTTGGAGACCAGGCATCATGTTTGGAAGTCTGAATTCAGTAGTAATAACTAGCGTTATTTAGAGTCACAAGAAAATAGGAAACCTTCCATAATTATTTGCTACATGACTATTGCTATTCCGACTTAGGACGTGCATCACCTAACTTCAGAAATTTGGAGCCTGAGGACTTGCACAGTGGTCCAGGTTTCCACTTACAGCACATGGTCTCCTCTGCCCTGTGTCTGATCTTCGGTGATGTAAGATAGGAAATTTGCTAAGTTTCCGTGTGAGGCAGCAGGTTTCCTTCAATACCAAAGTCTAAAAGGAAAGAGAGAAGAGGCTCTGGTGGTTGAAGGACAATTACCAAGTTATTAATAAAGAGAGGCAATTCTGAATGTATTAAACATTTCAATGAGACTGTCCTTTGGCTGCCTTTGGTTGAAAAGGGTTATAATAAATGAAGGGTTTTTTTTTTTCTTTTCTTTTTTCTTTTTTTTTTTTTTTTCAGTGTGGCTTCTGAAATGTGTTGATGGCACAGTGTTCCAAAGCAGGGGTAGCAGGACTGTAACAGTAATTGCAAGGCAGCATTAAAGGGTGTAGTGGTGACACATGCCAGGGCTCTCTGTAGACAACATGCCCACATCCCTTTAAAGAATGCTGCGGGCAGGTGGAATTAGGCAGCATTAGCAATGGTCGCTGTGGCAAGAACCATCATCAGCTGGGCCGCTGGCTCTTATGGCCTTCCTCCCATAAGCCTGCACGGAAGAGGCGTTCAGTGACACCTGCCGTATGACTAGGGGACAAGACTATAAAGGTCATGATGGCATTTGATGAAGATTCTGGAATGAAATGATTTCTTGCAGATTGAGAAGCTGGGATGACTTATTACACTCATTTACAAACACACATTTCTAAAGGCAGACCATTCGTGTCCTCTTTTTACATGACGTACTGGATTATGACGTGGCAAGTACTACTTCAGTGCTTTCTGTTCCTGGGTGTGTGTGGTACGTGAGTGCGTGAGTGTGTGTGTGTGTGTGTGTGTGTGTGTGTGCACGTCTCTGGAGGCCAGCGGACAATAGCAGATCTCATCCTTAGGTAAGCCATACGCCTCTTTGGAGACAGGGTCTCTCATCATCCTGCAGCTCACCAGTTAGGCTGGACTAGCTGGCCAGCAAGCCCCAGGTATTCTTTGATGTCTGTCTCCTCAGTCCTTAGAGGTGTGTGCCACCGTGCCAGGCATTTTATACGGGCCTTGGCAACTGAACTGAGGCCCTCATGCTGGGAAGACAAGCACGTTATTGACCGAGGTAGCTCCCCACTTCTGGTCTCTCTTCTTAAGCTTAGCCTGCGATCTTTTACTGTCCTAACCTCATTACATTTTTGTGTGATTTAGCGGATTCTACTTGGCACCTTGTGCGTGCCAGGCAAGTGTTCCACCACTGAGCTAGGCCTTAACCCCTCCTTTCACGGCATTCGAAATCACCTTGAACTGAAAGTGTCATCCTTTAGGGATTACTTCTTCCTTAAAAAGCACCTCGGACTGGAGAGATGGCTTAGTGGCTAAGGCGTTTGCCTACAAAGCCAAAGGACCCCAGTTCAATTCCCCAGGACTCACATAAGCCAGATGCACAAGGAGGCACACACATCTGGAGTTAGTTCTCAGTGGCTGGAGGCCCTGGTGTGCCCATTCTCTCTCTCTCTCTCTCTCCTTCTCTGTCAAATAACATAAAATAAAAATTAAATTAAATTAAAAAGCACCTTGGACATTTTTACTTGCTCTTTCTTCCAGATGATTTGGCCTTCTGTTTTTATAGGAATCAGATCAATTACATAGAGAATATATAAACTTTCAAACAGTCAAACATGCAGGCAATGTGTGAATATATCCATACGTATCCCTATGAACAGTTGTGAACAAACAACCAAGGATGCTTACACTCCTCCAAGACAGATTGTGGCTCACAACTAGCAGAACAGCATCCCTGGTCTTTAAAACTGATATCTAGAGGCTCTCAGAGTCTGAGCTGAATTTTCCATTCTAATACTGGCTCGAGACTTTCCTCGCAGTAAGCTGGTCTATTCCCTCTAAAGCCAGCCCTTGTTTTTATTGTGTCTTCCAGCTTGCACTATGAGCCTTGCCAGTTGCTTCTCTGCTCCAGTTTCATCTATAACAACATGTCTGTTTCCTCAGGTCACCACAGAGATTGGACCAATGGGCTTGGGACAAGCTCCTTCTCCCTTGAACAGAAAGCCTAATAACCTGTTACTGTAATTTAACGTGGGCTCCCTTCCAATTCGGCCTCTTTTGGTCCTTGATGCTTATGCCTTGTGTCTTCAACAAGGATGTAAGTTCCTTGATATCAGGGCGAGTGTCTTGCCAATCTTTGTGCCCCTGGAGCCTTGCATGGTTGCTAGAGCACAATGGAGCCTGAGTTATACTATGCATATTACTTGCTTGATTGAAGTGCATCGTGTAGTGGGAAGAGGCAAGCGGGGAACTGGAATAGGAGAGAGAGAAGAGAGAGAGGGAGGGAGGGAAAGAGAGAAATGGCAGGAGGACTAGAATTTCTTTAGTTTTAACTTCAAGGTTTACTGCCAGCCACAGATAAGCTGTTATTACAGATAAGCCTCTTCCTTCCCAGGAGTCACCCTCTGTGCTTCTGCTCCACCAATGATAAGGGGGAAGAGTGGGAGAGGGAGGTGGACCTGGTCTCTCCCTCCCTCCTTGGAGCCTGGCAGGAGACTTCTGTAATCCAGTGCTCAGTCAAACCTTAAGCACCTTTGAAATGCTTCCTTGACCCTCATCATCAGATAGGCATAGCTAGTGGGCTTTACTCTGAAGACTGATTTTCTTCTTCTTCTTCTTCTTCTTTTTTTTTTTTTACAGTCAACTTCATTATTTCAAACACACACACACACACACACACACACACACACACACACACACACACACACAGACATCTTTGCTTCATTTCCTGTTTAGTTTTCTCAAGGTCTGCTCTACTTTTTAATCTCCTTTTCTCCGCTGGCTCTTCTCTAAATTTGCAAAATTGCATATGTGGGGAACTGCTTAGTTCTGCTGGTGGCACATGCATTTAGAGGACTGCTTGCCCTAGATTATCTAATGGGTTCTCAAGGAGTTATAAAATTTAGTTTTACAGTGGAGTATTGCGTTCTGTGAGGAAGTAAAGGAGGTCAAGTTTGCAAAGTGGAGGCTCGGACATTACCTCGCGGAACTGGGCTGTGAAAGCGTGCCTCAGCAGATCTCTCAGGCTGCAGTCCACCCCTCCCTGCCGCCCCCCTTATCAGTTCTATAATATGACTGTCTACACAGTTTGAGTTTATCAGATACTAGTCACTTCACAGGATTGAACAGACTTAATATTGTACCTACTCCAATTGGGCCCTTGGCCTTGAACAAGACTTCTGGGCACCCTGGAGTTAAGCCACCTAGGACTTAATTGCTTAAGATATCTCTGCTTGTTTGTAATTTGGATTTTGTTTGCTTCTAGTCTCTTGGGGGTGCCTTACACTGCTCAGTTAATTGAAAGTGGCTGAAGTTGAATGAGGGCAGCCACACAGCAGGTGGCATTTCTGGGATCAATTTGAGAAGACCGTTGAAATCCTCTTGCTTAGTTTAATAATTATCTCTGATTGAGGTAGGATTTTGGTCGGAGACTAATAGGAGATTCCAAAAGTTTCCCATTGGCTTTAGGGAGTAGTGATTCCCCAAGCAATTAGCTGTTTCGAGAGGACAGTACTGTTAAATAGTGCCGTGGTGATGTTAGAAAGTATAGTAAAAATGTCATGCGGGAGGGTTTCATGCAAAAGGGAGGGAAAGGATGAAAAGGCAAATGAAAGTGTTAGAGTGAAAGATAAAAAAAGCTATAAAAGATACCACAACCAATGCAATCAACAATGAAGAGTGCTAAGTGGAATAGGTAGGAGAAATTAAAAACAAAATTCAGAATTAAGAAAATATCCTTGTATTATAGAAAATCCCTGAGATAAATATCATTCTAGTATTTTAAAAGACTATTACAATGAATATTAGAACTTCAGTGTATAGAAAAATTAAAGGGTACCCCCTTTCCAAATAGAGGAAAGCAGATTAAAAAATAAGCAGAATACTACTGGTCCCATCTTTCTTTTTTTTAATTTATTTTTTATCTTTTCACCATTGTAATTAACATTTTCCATGATTATAAAAAAAATCCCATGGTAATACCCTCCCCTCCGCCGCACTTTCCCCTTTGAAATTCCATTTTCCATCATATTACCTCCCCATCTCAATCATTCTACTTACATATATACAATACCAACCTATTCAGTACTATCTTCCCTTCCTTTCTCTTCCCTTTATATCTCCTTTTAAACTTACTGGCCTCTGCTACTAAGTATTTTCCTTCTCATGCAGAAGCCCAATCATCTGTAGCTAGTATCCACATATGAGGGAGAACATGTGGAGCTTGGCTTTCTGGGCCTGGGTTACCTCACTTAGTATAATCCTTTCCAGGTCCATCCATTTTTCTGCAAATTTCATAACTTCATTTTTCTTTACCGCTGAGTAGAACTCCATTGTAAAAATGTTCCATATCTTCACTATCCACTCATCAGTTGAGGGACATCCAGGCTGGTTTCATTTCCCAGCTATTATAAATTGAGCAGCAATAAACATGGTTGAGCACACTTCTAAGGAAAAGAGATGAGTCCTTAGGATATATGCCTAGGAGTGCTATAGCTGGGTCATATGGTAGATCAATCTTTAGCTGTTTTAGGAACCTCCACACTGATTTCCACAATGGCTGGACCAGATTGCATTCCCACCAGCAGTGTAGAAGGGTTCCTCTTTTTCCACATCCCAACATTTATGATCATTTGTTTTCATGATGGTGGCCAATCTGACAGGAGTGAGATGGAATCTCAATGTAGTTTTAATCTGCATTTCCCTGATGACTAGTGATGCAGAACTTTTTTTAGATGCTTATATGCCATTCATACTTCTTCCTTTGAGAATGCTCTATTTAGCTCCATAGCCCATTTTTTGATTGACTTGTTTGATTCCTTATTATTTAACTTTTTGAGTTCTTTGTATATCCTAGATATTAATCCTCTATCAGATATTTAGATGGCGAAGATTTTTTCCCATTCTGTAGGTTGCCTCTTTGCTTTATTCACTGTGTCTTCGCAGTGCAAAATTTTGTAATTTCATGAGGTCCCAGTGATTAATCTGTGGTTTAATTGCCTGAGCAATTGGGGTTGTATTCAGAAAGTCTTTGCCATGACCAATATATTGAAGGGTTTCCCCTACTTTTTCTACTAGCAGTTTCAGAGTTTCTGGTCTGATGTTAAGGTCTTTAATCCATTTGGACTTAATTTTTGTGCATGGAGAGATAGAAGGATCTATTTTCATCCTTCTACAGATACATATCCAGTTTTCCCACCACTATTTACTGAAGAGTCTGTATTTTCTCCAATGAGTATTTTTGGCATTTTTATCGACTATCAGGTGGCTATAGCTACCTAGACTTACATCTGGGTCCTCTATTCTGTTCCATTGATCTACATGACTGCTTTTGTGCCAGTACCATGCTGTTTTTGTTACTATGGCTCTGTAGTATAAGTTAAAATCAGGTATGGTGATACCACCAGCCTTATTTTTGTTGCTCAGTATTATTTTAGATATTCAAGGTTTTTTGTGATTCCAAATGAATTTTTGGATGTTTTTTTTTCTATTTCCATTAATAATGTCTTTGGAATTTTGATAGGGATTGCATTAAATGTGCAGATTGCTTTTGGTACAATTGCCATTTTCACAATATCGATTCTTCCAATCCAGGAACAAGGGATGTTTTTCCACTTTTTAGTGTCTTCTGCAACTTCTTGCTTGAGTGTTTTAAAGTTCTCATTTTAGAGATTCTTTACTTCCTTGGTTAGGTTTATTCCAAGGTACTTTATTTTTTCTGATACAATTGTGAATGTGAGTAATTCAGCAGTGAATCATTCTGGGCCTGGGCTCTTTCTAGTTGGGAGATTATTGATAACTGTTTGGGTCTCCATGCTTGTTATAGGTCTATTTAAGTGATTAATCTCATCTTGATTTAATTTAGGTAGGTCATATAAATCAAGGAAATCATCCATTTCTTTCAGATTTTCATACTTGGTAGAGTATATGCTTTTATATTATGTCCCTATGATTTTTTGAATTTCTCTGGAATATGTTATGATGTTACCTTTTTCATCTCTAATTTTATTAATTTGTGCCTCTTCTCTCTTTCTTTTGGTCAGATTTTCTAAGGGTTTATCAATCTTCTTTATCCTTTCAAAGAACCAACTCTTTCTTTCATAAATTCTTTGGACTTTTTTTGTTTCTATTTCATTAATTTCTGCACTAATCTTTATTATTTCATCCCATCTACTGATTTTTGGTTTGCCTTCTTCTTCTTTTTCCAAGGCTTTATGGTGAAGCACTAGGTCATTTAGTTGTGACCTTTCTAATTTCTTAATATAGGCACTTAAAGCTATAAATTTACCTCTTAGAACTGCCTTCATTGTGTCCCAGAGATTTTGGTAAGTTGTGTTCTCATTATCATTTGTCTCTATAAATTTTTTGATTTCCTTCTTGACTTCTTCATTGACCCATTCCTCATTTAGTAGCGTATTGTTTAGTTTCCATGATTTTGTGTATTGCCTCTATTGCCTTTCTTGCTACCGATTTGTAGTTTAATTCCATTGTGGTCAGATAGAATGCAAGGAATTATTTCAATTTTCCTGAATTTGTTAAGATTTCTTTGTGTCCTAATATATGGTCAATTTTAGAGAATGTTCCATGTGCTGCTGAAAAGAATGTACATTCTGCAGCATTTGGATGAAATGTCCTATATATATCTGTTAGGTCCATTCCCTCTATGACCTCAGTTAGTTCAGATGCCTCTCTGTTTATTTTTTCCCGAGATGACCTGTCAATTGATGAGAGTGGGGTGTTAAAGGCACCTACCACCACTGTGTTTGGTGTTATCTGTGACCTTAGTTCTAATAGTGTTTGTTTGATGAATTTGGGAGCCCCCATGTTGGGTGCATATATGTTTAGGATTGTAATGACCTCCTGTTGGAGTGTGCCCTTAATCAATATAAAGTGACCTTCCTTATCTTTCTTGACTAATGTTGGAATGAAGTCTACCTTGTCAGATATTAGGATAGCAACCCCTGATTTTTTTCTAGGCCCATTTGCTTGAAACATTGTTTTCCAACCTTTCACCCTAAGATGTCTATCCTTTGTAGAAAGGTGAGTTTCTTGGAGACAACAAATTGTATAACCAAGACTGAAAACATATGTCTTATGGTTGGTGCATTGAGGCCATTGATATTAAGAGATATTATTGAAAGGTGTGTATTTATGTTGCCTTTTTTTTTTTTTTTTTTTTTTTTTTGTGGTTCCGGTTCTACCTTTCCTCTCTTGTGTTAAGTAGTATTTGAGTATTGCTTGTTTTTTCCAGGTTCCTTATATGTGTGCTTTTCCTTTTCTTCAGCATGGAGGATTCTTTCAGGTATTTTCTGTAGAGCTGGTTTTGTCTTCAAATAGTCCTTTAACCTGCTTTTTTCATGGAATGTCCTTATTTCTCCATCTATTTGAATGGATAGGTTTGCAGAATAAAGTAACCTTGGTTGACAACTGTTAACTTTTAGAACATGGAATACATCACTCCAAGCCGTTCTGGCTTTTAAAGTTTGTGTTGAATAATCTGCTGTAATCCTGATGGTCTTGCCTTTGTAAGTAACTTGATTATTCTATCTAATTTCTTTCAACATTTTTTCTTTGGTTTGTGAGTTTGGTAGTTTTATTATAATATGGCTAGGAGAGGTTCTGTCCAGGTTTTGTCTGGCTGGCATTGTAAAGGCTTCCTGTATCTGCATTGGCACCTCTTTCCCAATTTGGAGGAAGTTTTCATCTATAATTTTGTTGACGATGCCTACTATATCTTTGGAGTGAGATTCATCTCCTTCTACTATGCCCTGAATTCTTACATTTGATCTTTTCATAGTGTCCCGAATATCTTGAAATTCCCATTCATACTTTTCTATTAGTTTGTCTTTCTCTTTGTTGGACTGTATTAGATCTGACACCTGGTCTTGTAGCTTAGATATTCTGTCCTCTCCTTCATCCATTCTACTGGTGAGATTTTCTTCAGAGTTTTTTATTTCATTGATTGTGTTCTTCATTGCTAGTAATTCTGACTGGTTTTTCTTCATTTCTATTTCCTTAGTTATGTCTTGTATTGCCTTCTTTATTTCATTAAATTGGTGTCCCGTGTCTTCTTTGATTCCTTTGATTTCCTCTTTGATTCCTTTGATTTGTTCTTTGATTTCTTTGAACATATTTACAATCATTCTTTTGAAAACTTTCTCAGGCATTTCCTCTAACTCGTTGTCACTGGAGGTCATTTCTGATGCATTAATACTTTTAGGTGGATTTATATTGTCTTGCTTATTAGTATTTCTTGTGTTATAATGTATATATTTTTGCATCTTGGATAAAGTTAATGCTTTGATGTTATAGCTATCTGGGTATTCTTAGCTCTATCAATTGATCTGATGTTATTTATCTTTAGGGTAAGAAGTTAAGGTGTTAGGTGCGGCTCTTAAGACTCTCAGAGTATCTAAAAAGGTTTTCCTAGGGGTTGAGTTTGCTTGCTATGGGAGTATTCAAGTAGGCTGAGTGGAACAAAATACAGGTAGATTCTAAAATTTAACTAAACACAGTACACATTCAATCAAAAACAGCACCAAGTATGTATGTAAGAGTGTGTATTATAACAACCAGATCCTCTATCAACAAAGAGGTTAAGATTTCTGGTCTGTTGAGGGATCCAGGTCAGCTTGTGACCAAGTAAGACCCTTATCTGTTGCAATCCCAGTTACCTTTTTGGATGATTTTGGTCTCAGTCAAGTTGCTGGCTGGGTTGTTGGGCCACTGTTCTGATTTCTGGAACTGGTCACTGGCTTTTCCTGTGGGTCAAACCAAGCCTGGAAACTGTGGCCCTATAGATGGGCACCGCCGCTGCTGGAACCACTGCTGCTGCTGCTGAAGCTTCCACTGCTGGATCCACCACTGTTGCTGGTGAAGCTGCTGCTTTTGGATCTGCTGCTGCTGTAGCTGCCACTGCTGGATCTTCTGCCACTACCACGGAAGCTGCCACTGCTGGCTCCTTTACCACTGGTTCTGCTGTTGCTGGTGCGTGAGCCACTGATGTTGCTGCCCGACCCTGCTCCTGCTTGGGTCCCACTGTCGGCTCACGTTGGCTTGGTCGGGTCTCAGGACCGTTGCTCTGCTCGCTGGAGCTGGGCACAGGCTGTGGGGGAGGCATGGGAGCCAATGCTGCCCTAGTTCTTTCACTGTTCCACGTGTTCCTCTACCTTGTGATCTGCTCCTCCGTTGTTCACTGCCGCTCTCCCTTCACATTCCTAGAGTGTGCGGAGAGCTCCGGTGTGAGTGGAAGCTCCCCTCACCTGGATTTTCCTGTGGCTCAAGCCGAGCTTGGTGGCTTTCTGGTGCGCTGCCGTGGTTGGCGACCTGCTGGGGCCACTTTTGCCAGCCTGTGTGGGCTCTGGATCTCTCCTACTTCTCCGCTGCTATTTCAATTTCCTATACACCTCACTTTTTAGTAAAAGTGTGTATTTTGCTGACTTTTTTTGGTCTCCCCGCTCCCCAGACTGCTTTGGCATGGTACCTATGCTGCCATCTTAACCAGAAGTCCCATCTTTCATTCATGTAATTGGGAGTGGGCATTGTTCAAGCGTGTGCTGCCTCCTTGGAAATCCTATAAAATTCTGTGTTCTAGGGTCCTGTGCAATTTAGTATTTTTATACCTTGAATGTTATTTACATTTTATTTTTCTGATTACAAGTTTAGGACTAGACATAGACATAATTTATTAGGCATCTGAAGATTTGAAAATATGAAAATAGATTACCTAGTCTTACTTGTTGGGTAAGATCTGTTCTTATCATTTAGTGCAATTACTGAGTTCCTAAGCAATCAACTGAGTTTCTCAAACTGGTGTGAAGTTACTCCTGAGAACCTACTGTGTGCTCAACACTGTTGGTTGTCTACATGAGATACTGACAGTGAGGCAATGAGAACTTGGAAGGTAAGCAGCACACTAAGGGCATGTACACAAAAATAGTCTCAATCTCTCAATCACCCTATGCTGTATATTCCAAGAACACAAAATCTTGTATGTACAATGGTGTGTGAAACTATGCAGATGCTTAGAAATAGAAAAAAAACTTGACTCACTAAACTGTACAATATTTTATTTTATTTTTTAAAATATTTTATTTTTTATTTATTTATTTGAGAGCAACAGACACAGAGAGAAAGACAGATAGAGGGAGAGAGAGAGAATGGGTGCGCCAGGGCTTCCAGCCATTGCAAACGAACTCCAGACGCGTGCGCCCCCCCTGTGCATCTGGCTAACGTGGGACCTGGGGAACCGAGCCTCGAACCGGGGTCCTTAGGCTTCACAGGCAAGCGCTTAACGGCTAAGCCATCTCTCCAGCCCCTGTACAATATTTTAAAAGGTGGCAGATGACACAAGCACCACAAAACTGTAAAAAAAAAAAAAAATAGAACATCTTTTAAAATTATGTTACTGCTTCACACATTTTTTTCTAAGATATTGAGTTTTTGTAAGATCAATACATTGAAAATGCAAAATTAACCTGAAATCAACATAAATAAAACATATCCAACGAATTTACAAATCATGTCTATGTTGTATCGAGCTATGTAATTGTGTAATCAAATTACTCTTGAATTGCATACATTGACTTCCTGATCTATACTCACGGCGGGGGGTGGGGGGATTGTCACTGGAACATTTGTTTCTTCAGGCAGTTTCGAAGCTTCAATAGCCATTTTGCACTGATTTGTCTTGACACACCAGACAGCATCAGGACAGGATGCATCCGATGTGATAAGATACAATCCAATACACCGGGATGCTCAACACAGAGAATTTCACATTCTAATGTCCTGGCTTTTTACAGGATGGGTCTAGATAGGGGCACTACTAGGAAGAAAAGGATTCTGGGTTGTTCAATATTGTGCACAGTTCTCATTTTAATTCTATATGTTTATGATTGTATATGATACAGCATTGGGTATATTACTGACAGGTAGAAACTTTGGTTTTGACTAGGTATTATAAGAGTTGAATGTACTACTTATAATTTCACAGCACTGATAGTTGGAAATCATTTCCACAGGCTTCCTCCTGGCTGCTTACATTTCAATCTTTTATTTCTCCATTATCCTGATTCCTCGACTTCTGCTTCCCCTACTGAGGGCTGTAGGGCATGTTTACATGATAAGACCTCTGACACTGTGAGTGACAGGGTGAGCTCGCACAGCAAGAGGTGCAAGTGTTCTGAGATCTTCCTGTGCCTGGATGGCTCACAAAAGCCTCCTTATATGCAACTGGTTGGGAAGCACTCAATTCGCAGCCCACTGAATCCAAGACATGAGTCCTCTGTGGAAATTCATATGCTTTGCAGGATTCTCAGAGCGTCCACTATTCAATCTGGTAAGATTTGCCACAGAGAAAGTCTGATGAAAAAGATATAAGAACATAAGGAGATAAAAGTCTTTACTGATTGAACTCTTTCAAACTTCACAACAACGTGTGGCTATGTGAATGCATTTTTTTTTTTTTTTGGCTTCCTCCCCAGGTCCTTACAAGAGCTCTATGTACACGAGAATCTCAGAATTCTAAAGTTTCTTTCATTTCATGACAAATCCACTCCTGACATTGAGTGATTTATACAAATAACTCAGGACACATTTCAGTAGGAATATTATGACTCATTGTCCAATTAAATTTCAACATTTCTATGTTGCCTATTACCATGTCCTCTACTTTTACTCAGGGACTGTTAAATTAAGTCTCTGTGAATCACAGTTGTACCTATTATGCAATCATTTTCTCTATATGTTCCTAGAAGGCAGTCACACTCATAAACATTTTAATCCGACAATGTATCTAACTCAATGGTTTGAATAGTCAATAAATACATAGTGAATTGATTAGAAATAAATGAACTAAACCAACAGAAAAGTTACTACATATCCCATTTCTGCTAATGCATGATGGTAAATAGGAACATAGGCCCTAAATTAGGGCAGGTGAGATGTCCTTGAATATTTCCTGCTTCCAGCACAACTGATGGCAACCTTATGGCCCTGTGCTTTTTTATACAAAGGGTTCATTGAAGATACATATAATACATATACACTTAATACATATACATATAAACTTCAGCTTTGTGGTAGTAGCAGTTAGAAACTGATTCCTATTTTTAAAATTAATTTTTCTTATATATTTTTGAGATTGATAGCAGGGTGTTATGGCATGCAGTTGGAGAGTAAACTCATATAACACTGTAGTAGTTTTGAATGTAATGTCTCCATAGCCTCAAGTGTCTTTGGTTAAGTGGTGTATTCAGAAGGTAGAGCCCAACTGGAGGAAGTGTGTCATCTGGAGCAGACCTTGTATTTGAGTCCAGTCCTGTATGTTCAGAGTGAGCTTGAGCTTCGGTTGTCTGGAAACCAATACTTATTATTTTTGAAATACATTTTTTTTGTTATAGATTTTTGAGATTAATATCATGATGTTATGAGATGCCGTTGGTCAGGAAAATGCACATATCATCTTGCATAGTTAACATTGTGGTGGCAAGAACAGATGAAATTTACTTATTTAGTAAAAGTTCCTAATAAAACACAACTAATTTTAGTCTTTATGCTTGATGTTGTAGCTCTGGCCTTGTTTCCCCACTCACCTGCTATTTTGAATCTGCTGAGCTTCTCATCCTATCCTCCATGCCAGTTCATAACAAATTGTTTTCATTTTTAAAATTTATTCATTAGTTTTGAGAAAGAAAGAAAGAGAGAGAGAGAGAATGGGCATTCCAGGGCCTCTAGCCACTTTAAATGAACTCCAGGTACATGCTCCACCTTGGGCATCTGGCTTCATGTGGGTCCTCGGGAATTGAACCTGGGTCTTTATGCTTTGAAGCAAGTGCCTTAACCACTGAGCAATCTCTCTGGCCCAGCATCTATCATTTCAATTTATATGTCATTGAATTCTAAATATTTTCACATGCAAGTGAGAGCACTGGATGTTTATTTTTCTGTGTCAATCTTATTTCACTTAGCACAAGATCCTCAAGTCCACTGGTGTATCAAATAGCAAGATGTTCTTTATAAAGCAGATTAATGTCACACTGTGCTTTTGAGTGTTTGTGTGTGTGTATACACAAACACATGCCACATTTGCTTTATCTATTCAATTATTATTGAGTATTTGTTCTCATATCTTGGCTGTTACAAATAATGAACTTGGAAATTCAGCCGTTTTTATTAAGTAGGTATTTTATCTTTTGTTATATATTCAGAAGAGAGATTACTAAATCATATACATTTCTTTCAGTATTAGAAATTGACTGACTGTGCAAATGCTAGATAAGCTCTCTATCTCTGAATGATATTCCCAACCTTCTTTTAACTTCTTATTTTGAGACAGTGTCTTAATAAATTGCACAGTCTGACCTTGAACTCACTCTGAAGCCTAGGCTGTCCTTGAACTTGTGATTCTCCTTACTCAGCTTCCTGGACAGCTGAGATACAGGCCTGAACAAAGTCTGGCTTAGTAGTTCCATTTTTTAATTCCTTTGGCAATCTTCACAGTACTATTCATATTGGCTGTACCAATTTGCATTCCCACCAGCAATGTACCTATGTTCACTTTTCTCTACCTCCTCACCAGTACATCATCATCATCATCATCATCATCACAATAATTATCATTATTATTTATTTCTCAAAGTAGAATCTCACTCTAGGCCAGAATGACCTGGAACACACTCTGTAGTTCTAGGCTGGCCTCAAAACTCAGTGATTCTCCTACCTCTCTGCCTCTTGAGTACTGGGATTAAAGGTGTGTACCACCATAGCAGAACTTGCTCATTTGTAATTAGGTTGTTTTACTGCTATTATGTTTCTACTATTCTTTATGAATTCTGGATATTAACCCCTCACATGAGGGCTTGAATTATTTGGGGACGTCTTTAGATTGACTTTGGGTTTTGTTGGTGGTTTCCTTTGCTACTTAGGAGCTGTCCAGATTGATCACTTGTCCAAGCTTTTGGTGTGTGTTGGTGTGTTAGTTTCTTTTCAGTCACTCAGTTAATATACCTGACAAAAAAGACACTTAACGTAAGAAGATTTATTTTGGTGGGTAAGTAACTGTGAGGCAGGAATGTGATGTGGCTGGTCATATTGCATCCATAATCAGGAGCAGAGAGAGACAAATGCTGAGGCTCAGCTCACCTCCTTTTAATCAGCTCAGGACCTCAGTCCATGGGATGGTGCCACCCCATTTAGGGTAGATTTTCCCCTCCTCAATTAGTTAAAGAGTATCTCTAGGCATTCTCATAGATACAACCAGAGGTGTCTCCATGGTGACTCTAAATTCTACCAAGTTGACAGTGAAGAGTAACCATTACAGTGTAACTTGCAAAAATCATAGTCATGGCTAGTCAATTTTCTCTTTTGTTCTCTTCTAGAAATTGGTGATTTAAGGTCTTCCATTTGGGTATATGCTCCATTTAGGGTTTATGTTCTTTTTTGTTTTGTTTTGTTTTGTTTTTTTAACAGGGTATAGAATGAGACCCAATTTCATTCTTTTGTACTAGCAAGTCAAGTTCATGTAAGCACAGCTTATTAAAGAGAATGTTCAATACCCACTGTGATCTTATTGTGTCCTGGTCAAAGATCAGTTGGTCATATAAGTGTGAATTTATCTCAGGGCTCTCTGTTCTATCCTTTTTGTCTGTGTTTTTGTGTTTGTGCTAGGAGTGCCACACTGTTTTGATTCTTATAGCACTAAATATGCTTTCAAATCAGTAGATATGATGCTTCCAACTTTTCTTTTCTTCCTCAGTACTGCTTTGGCTATTTGGATTATTTTTGCGGCTCCATATGATTATTTTTGTGACTATCTTTTCTATTTTTATCAAATATGCCATTTGAGTTTTGATAGGGATTTTACTAAGTCTGTATGCTGTTGTGGGTAGCATAGATATTTCGATGATACTGAACTGAACCAACTCATCATTGAACTTTAGGACTTTGATGGACAAAATTTTTATTTCTTTACAAGCATCAAAGGCTGTGGTGGTTTGATTCAGATGTCCCCCATAAGCATAGGTGTTCTCAATGCTAGGTTCCCAACAGATAGAGATTTGGAATTTATTGCCTCCTTGAGGTAGTGTGTTGTTGGGGGCAGGCTTATGGTGATTATAGTCAGCGTCCCCTTGCCACTGTTTGGCACGCTGTCCTGTTGCTATTGTCCATGTTATATTGGCCAAGGGGTGATGTCCACCCTCTGCTCATGCCATAGTTGTCCCCTACCATTGTGGAGCTTCCCCTCAAGTCTGTAAGCCAAAATAAACCCCTTTCCCCAAAAGCTGCTCTCGGTCAGGTGACTTCTGCCAGCAATGCGGACCTGACTCCAGCGGAGTCCTAAACTTCAGGGATGAGTTGGTTTGGCTCAAGTGCTCACATCTAGGAGGAGGTGTGTTCAGAGGAGGGTCCCATCCTTGTTGCTTCATATTGTCTAAATGTGACCTTGTTTTTATCCATTCGCTGTGGAGTACCTTATATTTGCAACCACTCAGTGAAAGGAAAGAAAAGCAAACGCCCATGTCCCCAGTGACAGAGAGGCCTTAGAGCTCCACTTTGAGACTCTAAGTTAGCCAGAGCTTGGTCAAATTCAAACACCCACAACCTGACCGAGTACCTTGAGATTTGACTGTAGTGATATTCTTATTTATCCTTTCTCCGTCCCACGTTGGAGGCAGACAAACATCCATATGTTTTTAAATATCTGTCTGTTACATAAGTAGTACAATATGCTAAAGATTCTAACTTTAAAAATTCTTAGTTTTAATTTTATATTCTGGAAATCACTCTGTATCTGCTCGTAGAGATTAGCCTCATCTCTGCTATGTCTGTGTAATATTTCATTCTGGATAGACCCTAGGTTATTCATTTAGGCCTTTTTACATATAAGTATTTAGATTGTTTGCAACTGAAGTTCTAGATGGTTCTGCACTGGAATGAATAAACTTGTCCATATGTGAGGTGAAATTAGTTCCTCTGAATCCTAGCTAGACTACGTGCATATTTCACATGTCAACCTTTAAATGGTCAAACCAAGCATCCATCCCAAGATTGAAGAGTATTTGCCAAGACCACCAGACTCTTCTGTAAGGGCAAGGAGAGAAACATCTAACTCTTCCATAGGCACTTATTTATTTATTTTTTTTTTTTAAATTTTTATTTATTTATTTATTTGAGAGTGACAGACACAGAGAGAAGGACAGATAGAGGGAGAGAGAGAGAATGGGCATGCCAGGGCTTCCAGCCTCTGCAAACGAACTCCAGACGCGTGCGCCCCCTTGTGCATCTGGCTAACATGGGACCTGGGGAACTGAGCCTCGAACCGGGGTCCTTAGGCTTCACAGGCAAGCGTTTAACCACTAAGCCATCTCTCCAGCCCACTTATTTATTTTTATTTATTTTTTTTCTGTTTCTGGTGTTGATGTTGATGTTGCCTGAGACTGCAGTCACCTCTGCTGCCTTATCACTAATGCAGCCCTTTAAACTCAGTTTTGTAAGAATTCTGCTGTCAGCTTAAAGCCATATCAAGTAGATGCTTAGTAGGAGACTTTGGAAAAAAAGGAAGCTGTCCATAGTCATTCACTTCTTTGGAAATAACCCCCAATAACTTGTTTTATTCATCAAAATATATTTATAAGAGTCATTCTTCTGTTGCCAATGCTGTCCCACCTTGGAGGCAGATGTAAAAGTTATAACTCCCCAGGAACGTCACACAACATTGAGTATTTTCATTGTTAGAGTTATATCACTTGTGTAGTTTTATGAGTCAAAATCAAGTTCTATTATTCTATTAGATAGCCAAGTACACATGTAGAAAATTGTACCAATTTGCATTCTTACCAGAAAGGTATGCCAGTACCTGTTTCCCTAAAACTTTTTCTAATGGAGTAAATTGTCATATTAGTATAATTGTTTCTAATCCAATGAATATAAAATGTTAAGTATTGCTATTATTAATATTTGTTATTTATTTATTTACAAAGCGAGAGAGAGAGGAGAATGGGCATGCCAGGGCTTCTGGCCACTGCAAATGAACTCCAGATGCATGTGCCACCAAGTGCAACGGGCTTGCATAGGACCTAGAGAATTGAACCTGGATCTTTAGGCTTCGCAGCAATTGCCTTAACTGCTATGCAATCTCTCCAGCCCTCTTAGTATTTTTAAACTGTAAGTTAGAGTATCTTTTCAGGTGTTTAATGGTTACTTTATTATTTTTTATTTTTGAATTGTTTCCCTACCTTTTGTGTATATTTTCACCAAATACTTTAGTTGTTTGTCCTTTGGTTATTTTGTCTTTTTGAGATTGAGTCTCTATTTTTTCTTTTGTTTCTTCTGGATTTTAACCCTATTTACAGAAAGACTTTTTCTGCATCAACGTTAAGTGAATTTATCTATAATTTCTTCTAGCATGCATGATTTTAAATTATAATTATTAATTCACGTGACATGTATAGATTGAGGTGTTTTGTTGTGCAACTTTTATACATGTCTATATCCTGCTTTGATCATGATCATTTCATTTGAATCTGTTCTGGTCTGAAATGTGGAGAACAGATCAAATTTGCTTTCTTCCACACACTAAACATGTTGTGCCAAGGCAATTTATCAAATAATATGTCTTTGTCCTATTAGTTTAAGAGCTTAAATTTCCATACATGGTGGGGACTATTTCTGAGTCCTCTGTCCACTGGTCTTTGTTGGCATCAGTAACAACATTTTGATTATATGTAGTTGAGTTTTATAAACATCTATCTGCCGGGCGTGGTGGCACACGCCTTTAATCCCAGCACTCAAGAGGTCAGAGGTAGGAGGATTGCCGTGAGTTCGAGGCCACACTGAGACTCCATAGTGAATTTCAGGTCAGCCTTGGGCTAGAGTGAGACCCTACCTTGAAAACCAAAACCAAAACCAAAACCAAAACCAAAACCAACAACAAAATCTCTCTGGTGGGATAAGTCTAATTTAGTAGTTTTTTATTTTTTTAGCATTTTTTTTTTCTGGTCTTGAGTGCTTGACTTTCCATATCAACTTTATTAGAGATGCCTCAATATCTATAGTTCAACACATATAAGATTGCCAACAGAAACTATGCCCATTCAATATAATAGTATCACATTCTCTATAAAGAAAGATGTACAATCTCAAAATTCAAGTTATGAGGGACCATTTGGTTAGTAAGAATGTGTAAAATTTAGGAGATGGCCTGACTTTTCCCTCTAGTCTTTGTTTTGTCTGTTAAATTACATTTTCCTAATTCTATTTTAAAAAACAGTATTGCTATTCAGAGACAAATTGTAACTTCTACAAGCAGAAAATGAAAACAAGAACAGTTTTGATTAAAAGGACAGAGAAAAATTAGATTCTATCTCTGTCCGGTGTCTGCTGCTTATTTGGCCATCTTTTTAGGTCTGTTCTTCCTTCTCATTCCTGGTGTCTCGGTGGCAGCTCATTGCCATGAGGAGGGCCGCACATATGACTGACCAGGCTCTGGACACTGAGTTGTAATAGCCACTACTTGTCTCCTTGTTGATGCATGGTCAAGGTTTGAGACATCTAAACCACTGATTTTTGAAAGCATTGTGGCTCTTTTCTCTTGCTTCCCAACATCTATGGAGTGCCTATCATTTGTGTGTGGGGGGGTGGGGGCACATAGCTCGTTGTGTTTTGTTTTCTGTGTATAACACAATTCACCTTGTCTTAGCATTATTTAAGGATATACCATAACAGGGCTGTGATTTCTAAGGATAGCCAAGCTAACAATATTGAAGAAAATGACTAAAAAATAAAAAATGCTATTTTCTCCACTTCCATCCTTTCTGGCTTCTTTCACTGTAATATGTTTATGTGTTTGAAACCTCTGGACAGTGCCTAAAAGTCCCAGTTCCTGAAACGAATGTTCCAAGAAATAAGGTTTTAAAATTTAAAAAAAAAACAAAAAACAAACAAACAAACAAAACACCCAAACCTTGGTAAGTGACGGGACAGAAGCTGGTGAAGAGAAATTTTTGGAAGATTTTGACTCAAAGTATATATGGGTGACAGGCCAAACACTGCAATGACTATCAGAATCTGAGTCTGAATTTCTCACCCCATGATTTTAATTTCAGAAAGAAGAGGCGCTATTAATAATGTTCGATGAAAAATTAAAGAGATACAGCATGCATACTTGAAACAGATGGGGATTTTGAAAGAGTACTCCAAAACTGCAATCTCCTTCATTTTTCTAAAGCCTTCTGTATCAAATATTCACACCAGAATTTTTCTTGTACCTCTTAAATTATGAATGGCAACTGTGAAGCCGTGGAATTCAGTTGCAAATTCAGCTTTATTTCTCACCTTTGAAAATATTCTTTTTCTTCTTATGCAGTTTTCCTTTTACTCCCTTATTTACCAATAATAAATTTTTTTACATAACAGCATAAAATATTGTTTGCACGTGCAATAAAATTTACCCTTTACAATGGACGGTTTGGTCGGCATGGAGCCATGACACTGTCATTGCTATCTGATTTCAGCACATTTTGTCCCCACAAAAGAAGCCCTATGTCTGTTATCATTCTAATCCTCCCACCTCCTACAGTATGGAGACCACTAATCTCGCTGCCACTAAATACTCCCCTACTCTGGACATTTTGCTCATTTATAATCATGCAACGTGTGAACTCTGTGATGGGCTTTTCCATTCAACATGACTTCAAGACACACTAACATTAGAAGACAAGTTCGTACTTTATTCCTTTTTATTTTCAGATACTATTATGCAAACTTGATGTGTTCTATTTCATTTAACCATTGATCAGCTAGTGGATGTTTGGGCTGATCGCACTTCCTGGTGATAGATCTTGCTTGCTATTGTGAGCATTTGTGCACAAGGTTTTGCTTTGTTGTTTACTGGCTGTCAGTTTTTATTTACTTTGCGTGTATAGTTACAGGTGGAGTTGCTGGATCATATAATAACTGTACATTTAACTTTTTGAGAAGTTTCCAAAAGTTATACAGTGTTACATTCCTACCAGTTATAAAGTGTTTCAATTCCCTATGCCTTCACCAATACAAATTATTGTATATAAAGATTTCCATGTTTAGACATGACTCTGATTGTGAAGTATTATTCAAATTTGCCTTTTCCCAAAGACTAGCCAAAACATTGATGCCTCTTTTCATGTGGTTACTGATCACCCACATATGTTATTTTTTATTGCTTCTTACGTGTGTGTGTGTGTGTGTGTGTGTGTGTGTGCAGGCATGCATGTGTGCAGCTCAGAGGGCCACTGTCAGGTCAGTCCTTGCTTTTACATTTCATTTGAGGTGGGTTTTCTCTGTCTGGATTTTTGCTATGCAGTCCTCTGCTGTGCTTGCCATGAATTTCCGGGGAAATTCTCCTGGTTCCATCTCCCATCTTGCCGTCAGCTTTAGTTTCAGCATACTGGGATTGTGGAAAACCCACCACAGCTTCTGGCCTTTTTATGTGGAGCCTGGGATTAGAACTTCTGTACACTGGCTTTATCTACTGAGTGGTCTCTCCAGCCCCTCCATTTTGAGACAAGATTATTTCAGCTTAACTAATTCATCAATTATGTTATTTTCCTAATTAATATTAAGCATTAAATGTATGTACGTATATCTGTATCTCTCTGAATATGTATCTATAGCTATGTCTATGCACATGAATACACACAAATATCTGTATCTATTCATATATAGAACTAATCTATTCTGTATCCATATACAAGAAAATCATTAAAAATGATGATTTTCAAGTATTTTCATCCACACTTTGTGATTTTAAACTTACTTTGGGGTATTTTTAAATGTTCTTTATTATAATAAAATTCAGTTAGTATCTTTCTTCAGTTGTTTGTGTTTTTGGTGTTTTATGTAAGGCCATTGGCTCTACTAAAGTCATAAAGGATCACAGTCTGTTTTCCAAGCCTTTTATCCTTGTAGTTAATTCATTAATGCTTTTCCCCATATCTAAGCTGATAGGTTTGCATGATGTGTGCAGGGCCCCACTTCCTTCCTCAGCCTGTGGTGATCATTCTGTGTCCGAACCATCTCTTTGGAATGACACTCCTTCCTTTTCACAGGGTTTGCACTGTTGTTAAAATCAGTTGACTTTACCTGTGGAGGCTGGTTGCTGAAGTCTGAGTCTTAGGTCACTTATCTATATGACTAGCTTTATGTCAGCATCACAAAGTACGTATCAATTGACCATTGTAGTAAATTTGAAATTAGAAAATCTGATTATCTAACTTTGTTGTTTTCAATGTTACTTTTTGTCATTATAGGTCACCAGCATTTCCTTATAAACTTGAGAACCAACTCTTTGATTTCTATTTTTTTTAAATATGGTTTTCTAAAATATTTTATTTATTAGAGAGAGCGATAGAGGCAGATAGAGAGAGAGAATGGGTGCTCCAAAGCCTTCAGCCTCTGCAAATGAACTCCAGACCCATGTGCCACCTTGTGCATCTGGCTTACAAAGGTCCTGGGCAATTGAACCCGGGTCCTTAGACTTTGCAGGCAAGTGCCTTAACCACTAAGCAATCTCTCCAGCCTACATCTACTTTCTTTTCTTTTTTTTTTTGACAGGGATTATATTGGCTTTGCATATGAATTTGAAGTATGTAGACATCCTTAAATATTTAACTTTACAGTTTATGAATGTCTTTTTTGTTTGTTTGTTTGAGCTAAGATCTTGCTCTACCCCAGGCTGACTTGGAATTCACAATGTATTCTCAGGCTGGCCTCAAACTCACAGCCATATCCTCTTGCCTCTGCCCTCTCAAGTACTGCAATTAAAGTTGTGAGCCATCATGCCTAGCTCAATGTCGGATTTTTCTATCTTTTTATATCACTCAATTACTTCAGTGAATTTATTCCTGGATACTTTTTTTTTTTTTTTTGGATGCTTATGAACATGGAATGCTTTTCTTAATTTCATCTAAGTATTCTTAATTTCCAGGTGCAGTGATTTTTGGACCCAGCAACTCACAGTTGGGCCAACTTACCCAAGGGAAGCCTGCCACAAAGCTGCCCCCACTTTAGACAATGGCTGCGAGTTCAGCTGTTCACAACCACCCTCACTTCTAACCAGCCGGCTGCAAATCCTTGATGTCAGCTGGCTTAGTCCTCGGGATGATGATCTGATATACTAACTCGCAGAACTGAGGAAGGGTCTGAACTTACTATTTCAGCTTCACTATGCAGAGGATGTAAACCAGAACTAGTCCTAAGAAGAGACGGACTGAACAAGGGGTAGAGTGTCTCATTAAGCAAAGCTTCATCGTTCTCCACACATGCAATCAGGACGCTTCGCGCTGGTGTATCCTAAGGCAAAGAGGACTGTAGCAAAGGAAGCTCACCCGAGTGTGAGTCTAGAGTTGTTTCTGTTCCGCTGGGTGGCTGGGTTGAGTAATATGGAATGGACAGGACATCCACAGTGTGACCGATATTATCATCGCCAGAGAGACTAGAAAGAAGCCACTGCTGCTTCTTCAATTAACTTCAGTCCCGGAATGTAAAGCTGAAAGGCCCTCATTAATGTAGAGAAATTCGGATGGGTGTATTCTCTCCTTAACTTGCGCTGATCGTACACTGCATTGGAGAATCTATTTTTCTTTTTCAGAAGGCAGCGAGAACCAAGGACAACCAAAATCAATCAACAAGACAAGAAAAGACCAGCCAGGGCCCAGGTGAAGCCACAGAGGAATTGGCGAGATGGGCGGGAGTGATGTTTCCATGGCGAGCCTGACAACCTGTGTCAGGGTGATGGAGACAGAAACTGAGGATACTCAAAATGTACCAAAGCAGAAATCCAGAAGCTACTGAGAGCTCAATGCTAAAATAGACTTAAAACATACCCATGAAGGATCAGGGAATTTTGCAGAGGAGGGGACAGAAACACTGTAAGAGCCACAGAGTGGGAGGGAATATCTAGAGGCATTGCTCCCCCCCATGACTGACTGCTGCTCTCACAACTCCTAACCCAGAACCCCAAGATGAATATCAGCAATTTCATGGAAGGAGAGCCCTCAGTGGAAGAGGGGCAGGGAGACCAGAAATGATGATATCACCACATGATGTGTCCATAGGAAATTTCTACTTAGTAAAATATTGGGTATTTATAAAAAGGCCCTCAGAATTATAATGATTGCTAAATGTAAATGATCATTCAAACTACCCTTGTTTTATTATTTAAGAAGAAATATGAAGAAAGTGAAACTGAAGATTAAAGAGAATAAATAATATTATCCAAATAAATTAAAGTATAAGTGAAAATATCAGTAGAAGCTGGTCATAGTGGCTTACACCTTTAATCCCAACACTCAGGAAGCTGAAATTGGAGGACTGCTGTGAGTTCAAGGCTGGCCTGAGGCTAATTACAGGTAACCTAGGCTAGAGTGAGAATCTACTTCAAAATAACCAATATATATTCAGTAGAAAGAAACACCCATGAGTCTTATAAGAAGAGTGGTCCTAGAAAGTGATAGCAAAACAGTTTGGCAAAGGCACTTCTTCATCTGCCCTAGAATGTCTTTTATTTTTTTTTTTACCCTTTTATTTGAGGTAGGGTCTCACTCTAGCTCAAGATGACCTGAAATTCACTATGCAGTCTCAGAGTGGCCCCAAACTCATAGCGATCCTCCTACCTCTGCCTTCTGAGTGCTGGGATTAAAGGCGTGCGCCACCATGCTTGGCTGAAATTTCTTTATTGAATATTTAACTCCAAGGCATTATCATAAAACATAGTAAGAGTAAGAATTACACTATTTTAAACTAAGGTCCTCCAAACACATGCATTCAACACTTTTGTATGTTCTATATGAACCTGAAATGCTATGTGTGGCTAAAATGCTTGTTCATGTTCTGACTTGACTTGCTTAGTAAGTAATTTTTACTGAACTTCTGTTTCACACTTTTGAAAATCTGCAAATGGAAATAATACCCATTTCTAAAGCAGTTATAAGAATTAAATGAGATTATACTTGTGAAGTATCAGGATTATGGCTTGCACATAATAATCTACTATAAATACTTGCTCTTATTAGACTCCAATAAAGATTTCTTTCTAAAGTCTCACAGAGTAAAGTTGGGAAATTTGCATTAAAGGATAGTTTAAAGAAAATTATACTTAATTTAAAAGGTATTACACCATAGAAAGTATTAGTACTAACATATACATTCAACATTTAGCATATAAAATCAACATGCAAATATCAGTTTCTGTACATTAACCATGAGCAATTGTGAAATGAAAGTCAGAAAAAAAATCAATACACAATAGCATAAAAAAGAATAATAGTTTTATGACAGAAGCAGGGTTTGCTGAGATAGTTCATTCAGTATAGTACTTTCCTCACAAGCAAGAGGACCCGAGTTTGACCCCAGAACTCATATGAAAATGCTCAACATGACAGCTTATGCCTGTAATTCCAGCACTGGGGAGGCTGAGACAGGAGAATTTCTAGGGATCACTGGCCAGCTAGTTTAGCCTAATTTGTGACCTTAAGTACAGTGAGAGGTTTTATGTCAAAAAAAAAAAAAAAAGTAGGTAGTATTGCTCTCAAGAGCAATACTCAAGGTTGTCCCTTGACCTCTGCATGCATGCATACACACATGCACACACACTTGGATACACACTAACATTTAAACAGTGCATTTTTATAAGAGAGCAACCAAGGAAGCAAAAGATTTGTATACTGAAAACTATGGAACACTGGTAAAAGGAATTTAAAAATAAAATAAAAGCATACTGTGGTTTAGGATTAGAAACACCATTGTTAAGATGTTAGTACTATTCAAAGAAATTCACATATTTAACAATTCTTATCAAAATCCCAATGATTTTTTTTTCAAAATTCGAAAAATATTCTAAAATTCTTATAGAAAAAAAAGTATCCCAAATAGGCAAAACAATCTTGAACGTAGAAAGAACAATAAAATAAAATAGAGGGTGTGGAAGTAAATCCTGGAACATGTGGTAAAAAGACTTTTCAGTGGGGAAAGGGCAGTTTCTTCAACAAACAGTGTTTATAAAACTGGATATCCAATAGAATAAAATTGGACTCTTATCTTTCATCACTTATAAAATTTAACTTAGAATCAGTTCAAGACCTAATAGAAGACCCCAAACTTGCATCCTTAATTCTGTTAACTGGGAGGTTAAACTTCCTGGTCTGTAATGACCCGGGTCAGCCTGGGTCCAAATGAGACCCTGCCCTGAAGAAAGACAGAAGAAAAAGACAAGAAGGCACTATAAATGAAGAAATATCAAAAGCAACAAAAGTTAATCCAGAACCACAGAATATTTAAAAATGGCAAAACTGACCAAAATACATCACTCAAACATAACACATAAGATTTTTTTTTGTCTAAGTGGGTTAGTTTTGAATGTTATATCCCTGGGATTTTTATTTTGTTATGTGTCCTGACATGGAAGGTGCAAGTAAGCACTTCCAGTCCAGGCCTATCTATATGCCTGGCTTTGGGGCAGGTATTGACCCAGTGTAAGATGGCCATGTTACCCTTGGAGCCCTTCCAGCCTCATCTATGCTGAGTGCTTTCCTGGTTCTGTCTTTGTTGTGCTGTGGGCTCAGCTAGTCTGTTTGAGTCAGTGGATCTGCCCTTCAGATCAGCTGTGCTGTATAGTGTATGGCTAAGTGGTGGTTCTGATACCTTGGCATACCCAGAGGTTCCTGTGGCTGGCGGTTGATGGAAAGGAGGCTGTGGACAGTGCCTGAAGTTGTTCTGAAACTTCTCGGCTAGTCCCTATTATCTTTTCCTTCAGGAGCTGTTCAGTTGGTCCCGGTTGCCATTTCCTTTGGTTCTTTTTTTGTTTTTTTGAATTTGCAAGGCTGGTGTGGGTTGAGAATCCCCTCATCATTGTTCTGCTCCTGCTGACTCAGGCAGGGCCAGGCACACACATAGCTCTTCCCAGTGAACCAGGAGCATGGAAGTTAGCTGGAGACAATTCTGCCTGGTTGTGTAGTTTCTAGAAGCTCTGGATCTCTCCTGCTTCTCTGCTGGGGTTAATAGTTCCTTATACACCTTCACTTTTTGGTAGAAGAGTGTGTGGTGTAGAAAAGTGTGTTTCTGCCATTTTCCTCTCCAGGCTAGATTGGAATGGGTACTATACTACCATCATATCTGGAAGTCATAAAATTAACTCAGAAGTGCGTGCGCACACACACACACACACACACTCAAATACCCAATACAATTCTGAGCAACAAAAATCAGGCTGGTGGTAACATCATAACCGATTTTAAGATATATTATAGTGCCACAATAGCAAAAACGTCATGGCACTAGTATAAAAGCAGACATGTACATAGATAGAACAGAGTAGGGGGCCCAGATGTGAAACTAGGCAGCTACCGCCATCTGATGTTTGATAACAATACTCATTGTAGTAACGCTTCTTTAACAAATAGTGCTGGCAAAACTAGATATCTATTTGTAGAAGGGTGAGAATAGATTCTTATCTCCCTCCACGCACAAGGACCAAATCCAAATAGATCAAAGACAATATCAGACATGAAACTCTGAAACTGCTAGAGGAAAAAGTAAGAGATACAAGCTGGGCATGGTGGTGCACACTTTTAATCCTAGCACTTGGGAGGCAGAGGTAGGAGGATCGTCATGAGTTCGAGGTCACCCTGAGACTGCATAGTGAATTCCAGGACAGCCTGGGCTAGAGTGAGACCCTACCTTGAAAGTCAAAACAAACAAACAAACAAACAAAAAAAGTAAGAGATACATTTCAACATATTGGCATAGGCAATGACTTTATGAATATAATTACAGTTGATTAGGAAGTAAAACTACTAATAAACCATTGAGATCTCATGAAATAAAGATTTTATACAGCAAAGAACACAGTGAATAGAGGAAAAGAGGCATCCTACAGAATGGGAGAAAATATTTGGCAGCTATACATCTGACAGAGGATTAATATCCAGGATATACAAAGAACTCAAAAAACTAAATGATAAGAAATCAAAATAACCTGATCAAAAAATGGGCTGTGGTTTTGAATAGAGGGCTCTCAAAAGAAGAAATACAGGTGGCCTATAAACATCTAAAAACATGTTTTCCATCTGTCATAACCAACGTCAGGTTGCTGGGATTGAAGGGACCAAACTGACACCATGACAGGTTTCAGTAAGGTGCTTCCCTAACTAGGCCTAAGTTTCTGTTTCCTGGAGAGGTAGGCAAGACTTCTGGGAAAAACCACAAACAAAGGGTGGGCTGTTAATCGACAGTGACCCTGAAATGTGGCCAGGGAAGATAGTGGCCATTTTGTGCCCTAGGGGCTGAGTCAGTTCTTGGAGACATGTCCAAACATGCCCAAACATGTCCCTTTCACATGCTTTTGCCCCAACCAAATCAGAGACATACAACTGTAACTGTTGCTTGCCTAGCCAATCATGGCAGAAGATTACCTAACCCACCTGAAATTCCCCTAATTGTGCTTAAAAGGAGCCTGTGTGTTTCACTTGTCCTCACCATTTTGTATGTATGGTTGACCCCCACATGTTGACTGATTCTGCAGAATAAATGCTGTTTGTTTTTGCGTACTATTTTAGTCTGAGGTCTTTCTTCAGTGATCTTTGGACCTTTACAGGATAAATCTCCAGTCTGGATGCAGTTTATGGGAGGAAGGGATTTATTTGAAGCTTATAGATCCAGGGGAAGTTTCATAATGGTAAAAGAAGCTGGCCTCCTTTCACAGGTCCAAACAGAGAGGAGTATCACCACCATCACCATATATAAGCACACTCAAGGAACCTAAGGCAGAGCTCAAGCATTCTGCATATCTTTGGCTGGAATTCAGATCCACACCTAATAACAAATACCTAGGAGTCAACCCCATGATCTGCCCAGTGAGTTGTTGGCTAGCAAGGTCCCTGGTGTCCCCCAAAATTATAGGCCATTGCCAAGGCTCTTGGTTGCCCACTAGAACTAGATGGTAAGACCCTATCGCTGAAGACTCCACATGTTTGAGTTGCAGGTCACTGAGAAATCAAGCTGCAGCTGAGCTAGAAAACTTCTGTTTGTTGACTAGATGACAGAAATGTGGAAAAAGTCATGCTGTATGCAGCCGTATGGGAGAGAGAAGTCATCAGTGGTGTTAAACAGCAGTAGACATTGCAATCCCTACAATTGGCAAGCCAGGCCAAATGTGCCAACTTGTGCAATAGTGGCGTGTCTGTTACAGGGGAAACCAATTGCTGGCTGCACAAGATAGCATGCATGCCTGGTATTGAAAACCTACTCAAAAGTCTTTGATATGAGCCCTAGGGATGTAACACCTACTGTTGTCTGGCTAAATTCATATATTATGTCCACCAAAGTGCCCTGTAAGCACTTTTTAAATGCCTATACCCATGTATTAATGCTACTCTTACTTTTGGTTAGAGAAGCTTCTCTTTTCTGATGACAGTAACCAATGGTATGACTTCAAAGTCACCATAATGCCTGGAAGAAGTGACAGTGGCTTGTTCAGCACTGATACATCTCTATCACATCTTCTGAGGCTCAGGGTACATTGCGGAGGAGGTAGTGGAAAGAATGTAAGAGCTCTATGGAAGGACAGGACTCCTCACAATGCAATATTCCTGAGACAAAATGGCCTGGATACCCATGACCTCTCAGTGCCTGGCACTACCTACACAAGACCATCATACTAGGAGAAAAAGATGATGACATTACAACAGAAGAGAAACAGTTTGAGAGGGGAAGGAGATATGATGGAGAGTGAGGGGGAAAGCAGGAGTGGGCATCAAATTATTGTGGTTTATTGTCAACGATTGTGGAAATTGTCAATAAGAAGTAAAAAAAAAAAATAGCACTAATATATGATTCCAGCAATTCTACTTCTATGCTTATTCTCAAAACAAATGAAAGCAGAATCTTAAAAAGATACATACTCCAGTTCTTACCAGCATATTCCACTATATTTAAGAGGTAGAATCAATCCAAATGTCTATCAGAAAATGCATATATAAGCAAAATGTGATATACACATATGAAATGTGGAATATTATACATTAAAAAGAAAATGCTGCCCTATGTTACAACATATATTACACTATATGCTACATGAACTAAGCCAGTCACAAAAGAACTAATATTATAAGATTCCATTTATATATCTAAAGAGGTCAAACTTTATAAATAGAAAGTAAGTTGGTAGTTATTAGGGGCTAGGGAAAGGAAAAATAAGGAATTATTATTTAATGACTAGCATTTCAACATTGAAAGGTGAAAAGATTCCAGAGACCTGTTTCTTATTAGTATAGCTATTTGTTAACTGTAAGCTTTGCTATAATGGCATATTTTGTGATATGTAGGATTTTGTGGGAAAAAAAAAAAAACCTTTTGGAGAATCACTTGCTAGTATTAGATTTTATTTCTTTTTTTAAGTTTTTTTTTTGTTCATTTATTTATTTATTTATTTGAGAGTGACAGAGAGAGAAAGAGGCAGATAGAGAGAGAGAGAGAGAATGGGCGCGCCAGGGCCTCCAGCCACTGCAAACGAACTCCAGACATGTGCACCCCCTTGTGCATCTGGCTGACGTGGGTCCTGGAGAATCAAGCCTCGAACTGGGGTCCTTAGACTTCACAGGCAAGCGCTTAACCACTAAGCCATCTCTCCAGCCCTAGATTTTATTTCTTACAATATTGTTTTTTGTTTACTTGAGACAGGGAGAGGGAGAGAGAGAGAGAGAGAGAGAGAGAGAGAGAGAGAGAGAGAGAGAGAGAGAGAGAGAGGAGAGAGAGGAAGGGAGGGAGGGAGGGAGGGAGGGAGGGAGGGAGGGAGGGAGGGAGGGAGGGAGGGAGGGAGGGAGGGAAGGAATGGGCATGCCAGGGCCTTTTGCTAGCACACCAGATGCATTTACCACGTTGTGCAGCTGGCTATAGGAACCAAAACCAGGCCATCTCCAGCCCATCTTAGGGATTTTAAATACAGGTA
The DNA here is from genome assembly GCF_020740685.1 of Jaculus jaculus. Lineage (NCBI taxonomy): Eukaryota > Metazoa > Chordata > Mammalia > Rodentia > Dipodidae > Jaculus > Jaculus jaculus. Next base: position 163,574,889 of record NC_059105.1, read on the forward strand.
AAAAAGTGAGGGAAGGAGAGATGTTGCTGTTTTTTCTTAAGGGTGTGTGTGTGTGTGCGTGCATGCACGCTAGTTTGGAGAAAAGTGGCCCAAGCTGGGTTGGATTATGGAGAAGTGATTGGTTCCTTAGGGATTATCCATTGACAAGTTCATAGCTGAATGAGCTACCAGGATGTGGGGCTTGGTTGGAAGGGATAGCTTAACAGGTTGTAGTCTTTGTAGAGTATGCCTTGTCCCTGACTCCACTCCCTCTTCCTGTTTTTGGCTTCCTGGCAGCATCCATGAGATGAGCAGCTTTCCTTACCACAGCTTTCCCGCCCTGACGTTTTTCTTCAACATAAGCCCACCACATCAGAGTCCAGTGGCCATGGGCTGAACCTCTAAAAAAATCCTTCCTTAAGTTGTGTTGCTCAAGTATTTTTATCACTACAATGAAAAACTGAACAAGAGTGTGGCAGACAGCTCTGTGGGCACAAAGACAAAACCTGGATTGTTAGCAGAGCATCCTCGTAGATTCAGGTAAATTTGAACTATCAGTTTAGATTATTTCCTTTTTGATGTTTCTCATGATACTTTAGTGGGACTTGGAGAGACTTTCCTGGGGGTTGTCAACAAAATTTTTGAGCCAGAAGTAAAGATAGTGATTTTGATTTTTTTCTTAAACTAATGCCCAAATGAAAACTATTTCATAGCATATTTCACACAAGAATTTATCCATGCTTCTATATTTCCTTTGAGTTATCTCATAGGGCAATATTGGGAGGAAGTGAAAATGACAAAGTAATCATTTCACAACACCAAGTGACAAAGATAATTTTAAAACAATAAAACCACTTTATGATCTATAAATGTATCTACAAAAATTATAAATGTCTGCTTGGCAGTGACTGAAAGCCTTAAAAATTTCCTAGGTCCATGATGGCTGGATTGTGTCCTTCATGGTGACTGTGAGGTCTCTCTGGGCTTGGCACAGTGCCTGACACATAACAACTTTTCAATTAATTGTTGGATGAAGGTGGAACTTCCAGGATAAAAATGTCTGGCAACACTGGAATGATTAATAGGATAAGGAAGGAGACAATGTTGTGTGTAAGGCTTCACCAGCAAACCTTGCCCAACAAAGTGACACAAAGTAAAATCAATGTATCATATATTACACATATAAAATAATGACTGAAAAATGTTAGCTGAGGCTTGGCAATCAAGTTAGATGCAATAATGTGGGGCTATCTTAAGTATCTGCCCCATGGAGGACAATCCATGCCAAAACACAAAGTCAAAACCCGGGCTGTAGATGAGGTATGTTTGTTTGCTAGAAAAGGTCATCTTTAAATTCATAAAAACACCATCTCTATCAGTCTGATTCTTAAGAGGGAATAAATGTTTATCTGTTACCTATCTATAAAAATATCAATGCTTAACTCAGTATCATATGAACCATGAAAAATAAAGATGCAAGTAGATATATCACATAAAACTGAAATTTGGAAATTGAAAAAAAAAGTGGAAAAATACACTAGGGACACTCTAAAGAAAAAGAAAATGAAAGCAAATAATAATTCACTGCAAGCCTGATTGTCAAGTAAAAGGAGCCCTGAAAAGAAAAAAAAAATTATCTTTACTGAAAGGGGAAAATGTTAGTTCAGAATTGTGGAGGTTGAGGGCATAGTAAACATTAGGCAAGCCAAATAACGCTCCGAAGAGGATCTATGTTAGATTCTAGTAGCAGTGATACTTTTATTTTTGAACACATCCAAGGTAGAAAACTGGAAAGAAAAACTCATGGCAGTGGTGGTATATAGAGGCTCTGGGGAATAAAAAGAGCTCACAGAATACATAAACTGGTTTCTCTGGAGTTTTCTGAGAAAGATCTTAAAGGAATCTCCCCTTCCAAATCATCTTTTAACAAAGACAGATCAGATATACTGCATCAAGTACTGGCCAATGCTGGGAATGCTCTATATGTCACTGAAAAATATGATGAAGATAAATTACAAGGACTGCTACAAGTTCCTAGAGATGCTTTTTTTTTTTTTTTACAAAGTAAAAAAATGCTTCCGTTCTGTTATACCTGTTCTGAAACTTAGTACCTATTGTGACACCTGCTTGCGACAGGTACCGCCTGCTGGCTGGGTTCTTGCACCAGGTCAAACCTAGCGAGGAAGCACCCCGGCCACTGTCTGTGCCCTGTTCCCGGTTCCTCCCTCCCTTCCAAAATCCTGCTTGCGGAGGAGTCTGTCGTCTGTGCACACAACCACAAGCCTCCGCTACTCTCTTCAGAATCGGTGTGTGCGCTTGAGACTATTGCGTGTCTGGCTTATGACGTTGTTTGATCAGGCACTGGTGCTGGGATAGGGCTCTGGTTTCTGCTCCTCTCCCTCCTCCTGTTTCTTTCCTCCTCCTCTCCCTCATTCCTTCCATGCCCCCCTTCGCCTGCTCCTCCAGCTCTGTGGTCCCAGCATCTCTCAGATCCCCTAGGCCCTCTTCTGCTAATGGCTTGTCAAGAGAGTTTTAAAGGAGCTCATGAGTGAAATTGTGGAGTCATTGGCATAAATACGCAAGCTGCCGTGAGCAGGCCACTCGATTGCTGCACAATTGTCAAGGCGACTCCTAACGATGAGTGAGAAGTGTTCCTTGGGGACCCAGGAGTTACAGACCAGTGAGCCTCATTCTGGTGGGATTTGTAACAAAGGATTATTCCACTGATCATTGACGCTCATGCGTGTGAGATGTCCCGGAAGCGGACCTCCAATGGCAGAGTATATTGAACAGGTAAAATCTGGGAGCCAAGGGGCCTGATTTAAGAGTTCTACTGCAAGAACAGATGTGTCATAATATTTTCTCATTTTCTCTGATATCTTCCAGTGATCCTTACAATCTGCTCTGTAATAATGCTTGCTTTAGGATATTTAGGTCACATGCATTTATGTTTTTGATTCTGGATTATGAACAAGAGACATACATAGTATGAAATATCCCTAAAATCAGTGATATGAAGGTTGGGAAGAAGCAAAACTTTGAAAAACAAGCCCTCCCCCCCCCCCCCCGAATAACAAGATGTTAGAAATGACAGATGTGGGAAGAGATGGAGATTTCAGTAGCTGGGAGTCGAGGTCAGCCGGACTCGGCAGAAGAGAGACGCAGTGTCGTTAAAATTCTCTCGCTTCTCTCCCACCTTGAGTTGGGCAGTGGTTTTCAGCTGTCATCTCAGTACAGATGAGAGCGCTAGGTGCTGACAAGAATACCAAACAATAGAAAAGCTCTGCCATCAGCTGAGACTTTCTAGTCTCTCTAGTCAGCAGCGTGGCTGCCTGGCTGCTCCCTCCTCTTACTTCCTTCCAGATGCCCAGGGCTACTGCATCACTAGCAGAGAGGACAATTCATTCCACTGGCCCTTTTTCTAATAATTGACAACAACAACAAAAATTGGATCCCTCATTAGAATGGCAAAAGGGAGCTGACAATACAACCTGTGATGTTACTTTCTCAAGACCTCATGCCTTCACTGCTTTTGCAATCTGTACCTGGGCACTGACCCTTCTCATACATTACTTGTTATAAGGCAGTCCTGGGAACAAAAGCCTGCTAACCAACATGACTAGATATGCCGGGGGCTGAGCTACGAATGGTTGTGCAAGTCAGTACAGGGCAGAGCAGGGTGGTTGGTTAACTAAGAACTCACCGTGAGAAAAGTGGTACGTTCAAGGGTACGCACAGGGACATGGAGCAGAACGTGTCATATGAAGAATCGAGCGGAGGCATTACCTCTTAAAAGACAAAGTAGAAGTCAAGAGCCATCACTGAGAAGAGAAGAGGAAAGACACAGCTGAAGAAGAAACTAGTGAAGCAGGGGTTTAGTTCTAGAAATCTCTCCGATAATGGAAAGAAAGAATAGAAAGAAGACCGCAGCAAAATTAGAAAGCACAGATCATAGTTATAAGAATCTTGGAGGACATAAGAATTGTTTCAAAATTCTTTCCAGTTGATAATATTTTTATCCAAATCTTGCAACAAAGTTCGCATCTCAAGAAGTGCATCACGTTTGCTCTACAAACTCGGATACTGCCTTTGCCACGGAAGTGTCACTGTAGTGTTTCGATTACCTTAGCACTCCTGGGACAAAACACTTGACAAAAATATTAGTTTAAAAGAGCTGGGTGTATTGGTGCACACGTTTAATCCCAGCACTCAAGAGGCAGAAGTAAGACGATTGCTGTGAGTTTGAGGCCATCCTAAGACTACATGATGAATTCCAGGTCAACCTGGGCTAGAATAGACTCTACTTCAATAAAAGGAAAAAAAAAAAAAAAAGGATTTGTGATTTCAACTTACAGTTCCAGGTTCAAGTCCATCATGGCTTAGAAGGCATGTCAGCAGGAGCTTAAGAAACTGGTTACATTCAGTCCCAGAGGTGGCAAAGTGCTGAATGCTTGTGCTCAGCCAGCTCTCTCCTTTTTTTCAAATTATTTATTTATTTATTTGAGAGCAACAGACACAGAGAGAAAGACAGATAGAGGGAGAGAGAGAGAATGGGCACGCCAGGGCTTCCAGCCTCTGCAAACGAACTCCAGACGCGTGCGCCTCCTTGTGCATCTGGATAACGTGGGACCTGGGGAACCGAGGCTCGAACCAGGGTCCTTAGGCTTCACAGGCAAGCGCTTAACTGCTAAGCCATCTCTCCAGCCCTCTCTCCTTTTATATGGTACAGTGCCTTAGCCAATGGGATGGTGCTACCCATAGTTAAGGTGAATTTTCCCACCTCAATAATCTAACCAAGATAATAGCTCAAATGCATGCCTACAGGCTAAGTTAATTTAGAGTTCCCTTACAGAAGATTCTGGGACCTGTCAGGTTGACCATCAAAAGAAGCCATCGCAGGGCATCTACACTAATCTTGTATGTGTGCTTCCATGTGTATTAATGGGAAGCTGGACACCATGGCATTCAAACAACAGCTGAATAAGCTGTAACCAAAAAAAAAAAAAATGTGTTTCATTTTAACTTTTCATTTTCCCCTCAAAGATTGAGATTGATCTTAGCATGTCCTCACTTGCACAAACACATACACTACAGGCAGAAGTGGTGAATGTATTGGTGGTGTTACTTATGCCTAGGGATTTCATATAAGAGACGAGGATGGACAATCCAACGTATAAGAAGAAGAGTCATTCCTCTGCCTCCATGATTGCTACAGTAAGTATGTCTAGGGATCTGACATGACTAAGCCTAAGAAAGAGGGTTCATTTATTTTCTTGGAGGTTTTCATGACGCATCCATGCTTGCTAATATATCGAAGGACTTTCCAGTGTGAAAATTCTCAACAGTTGTGCACAGAAGTTGACCAAACTGTTGCTATTGTATTGCTGAATGCAACTGGTCTTACACCAAGATCCACATAAGTTAAAATTAACATAATGGGGCTGGAGAGATGGTTTAGCAGTTAAGGTACTTTCCAGCAAAGCCAAAGGACCCAAGTTCGATTTCCCAGTACCCACATAAGTCAGATGCACAAGGTGGAGCATGCATATGGAGTTCATTTACAATGGCTGAAGGCCCATTCTCTCTCTATGCCTCCTTATCTCTCTCTCAAATCTATTAAGATAAATTTTTTAAAAAAATCTTTAAAATATTAACATAATGCAGATTTCCTTATTCTTGCTATCTGTGTTATTGTAATACATCCAAGAAGTTCAAAATTGCTCAGAAAAGATCAAAGAAGAACATCTAGGGCAAGAGAGGAGATGAAATGAATACATGCATTTTTTTTTAAATCTGAGGAAACCATGGATGATATATAAGCTAATATTTTAATAAGGTTAATTTATTAATGCTAGCAAATTCATATGAATCTGGCGATAGATCTCAAAGTGCCAAACTTGGAAGGATCCTCTGAGGTACAAAAGGACCGATTTATCATTTTCTGTGGGTACTATGGTTGGCTATGGTACCAGGTGGTTTGCTTTAAACATTCAGTCTAGATGCTGGTATGAAGGTTCTCTGTGGTATATTAACATTGGCACTCATTTGACTTTAAGCAGAATCACATTACTCTTGATGATGTAAGTTGATCTCATCCAATCAGGTGAAGTCCTTTAAACCAAAATGTTTTCCTGAGATCCTTCTCTCAGTACTAGCATGGAAACTCTGCTGGAACATTCCACCTACTACACTACCTTTAAAAATTGGAATTGCCATCTCCCACAGTTTTTAATCCAATTCCTTAAAATAAACCTCTTTAATTGTATACCTACTTCCTTTTGGCTTTGGTTTCCTGGAGAATCCTGACTGACACACAAACTCTGGGAATTTTATGGATAAATTCCTCAACTTGGTCTAGGGAGACGGTTCTATTGGTGAAGTGTTTGCGGCCATTCAAGTGTAAAGGCTTGAGTTTGTGCCCTCAGTGCCTACATAAATTCTGGCATGGCACCCACCTATAATCGGCACCCACCTGTAATCCAGCTGTCAGTCAACAGAGAAAGGGAAATCTCTGGGGCTGGATGTTTAGCTAGACTAGCCGAATTAGCCAGCCCTGGTTTCAAACCAGAGAACTTGCCTCAATAAATATGCTGGGGTGTGACTATGGAAGACACCCAACTGTAATCTTTGACATGTGTGTGCACACACACACACATATACCCACACACATTCAAAACATGCATGTAGGCCTGAAGAGATGGTTTAGCAGCCTGCCATGCATAAGGACCCTGTATCTATTGCCAAGGACCCATGTAATCTAGATATACATGCGTCTGGAGTTTGTTTGCAATGGCTAGAGGCCCTGGCATGCCCATTCTCTCTCTCTCTCTCTGTACCTGTCTCTTTCTCTCTCTCAAATAAAATAGAATTTAAAAAAAAAACATGCATGTATATACGCCACACACACAATACAGAAATATATGCAACAATTCAACTAATTTACATATAACAAAAAGATACTACATAGATTTAATGTATTCAAGTTCGACCAATTTTACACTTTAAAGTTTTCCTATATACAATAAATTTCATTCCTGCTATGGTCAAGCTAATGGAATGGATTAGGGAAACTGCATTGCAGACAGTTTTCTACCTTCCACCATGCATCAGCACATCTTTCCCTCTTGCCAGATGATCCGTGACAATTTTAAATGCAATTCCAACCCCAGTTATATTTTATGAACCCTTGGAAGAATGTATGCTGATCTGGTCTTACTTAATATTTTCAGTGTTCTCTGAAAGATTTTTTTTTTGTTATGCCCCTCTGGATTCTAGCCACAACCAATCTCTTCTAGCATGTTAGGATATTGCAGCCTACTAGAAAGCTTTTTCAATTTTGTTCCCATATTTTACCTGTTTTCTTGCCTTTTTGCCTAAGAGAATGATTAGTCATTCTTAAGAGACTATCAGGGTCACTTCATTAGAGGAACAATCCTTGTTCTTGACACAGTTTGAGTTCATTACTAAAATGCTCTTTCATCATTTGTAGCTGTTATCACCACTAAAGCTCAATAATGTGTTATGGAGTCATATGACTGAATTCACTCTCCTGAACTAGACTGTAAGCCTTGTGAGGATGGGAATCAAGACAGTACTACCAAGGTCTCATTTATGGGATGTGACAGAAAGCCACTCCACAGAGCTATGATGAAAAAGTGTATTTATAAAGCATACCTCTAGCATGACAGAAACGAGGTCTATTAAGGGTGTAGCTCGAACACCTAAGTTTGTCAAAATATACTGTGGTATAATTTATAAATAGTTATTTAAATTAGGTAAATCAAGAAAAATGTGTTATTTTGATTTTCTCTTATGCAGTGAGCTATAGATCTGAGTTTTAGCAGTTATGAAGCCCTGGGTCTAGGCAAACTTCCCTCCATTTTTATGTGTCTGGTTTCCGAGCATGCTCAGCAGAATGTATCCGCAGATCTGTTACAAAGTTTTGCTTGACAATCCTTGAAAGAAAGGCAGAAGCAACGTAAATCAATTGGCAGGCTACTGAATTGCAAGCTGCAAGAGTTCAATGAAAACTTTGGCCAGCACACGAGACGGTTCTGAGTGCGGGACAGCGGCGTGCCGGGCAGGTTGGTTGAGTGGTTTAGCCTGGAGCATCAGAAAGGGGAGAACATGGGTTGGCCCAGAGGAAAACATGAGTAAGAAGCGGGAAGTTTTCCGTGTTCAATAATTTTTCAGAAACAGAATATAGAAACATCTATATGGAATAAATATGCATGATGATACATGTCTGTGATCCCAGCACTTGAGAGGTAGAAGAAGCACATGGAGGAGAAGTTCAAAGTTCAAATTTGGGTTATATGACACCCTGTTTCAAAAACCAAACCAGCCCAAACCAAACAAACCAATATAAAACAAAGCTAAAGCATTAAGAAAACATACCTAGTATGACTGATAAAATTTTTGATTTAAACCTTAAATGTTTGATTATTAATATAGTTCATAATATCAAATTGCAAAGGGCCAATAAAGGTCATTTGGTTCAACACTTTACCTTCCCTGAGTGAGGCGGTTCCCAGTAATCCAAGGGAGAGACTATCATGAACATTCCAGAGTTATATACTCAGTTCATTGTTTCTTTAAAGGCACTTTTGTTGCAGATTTCTCTGACAATTAGAAAAATAATTTCTCTTATTATGTCTAAATCTCTACTTCTGCAATGCCATTCTTTGTGTCCTCTTTCCAATCTACATATCTCCTTTCATTTCTTCCCACATGATTTTACCTCTTCCCATAAACTGGAGGGTTGGCATAAATGCTGATTCTCCTCCGATGAAGTAATCTCTGACCATTATCACTCATTATGTGCTTTATCTATAATTGCCTTTTTCCTTTCATAACATTCCCTCCTTTCCAATTTCTTCCTGAAGTATGTAAAGAGAACTTAAGACAAGGTCTATATTTCCTGGAAAGGCCAAAACACAACTGAATTAACTTAACTGATATGAAGGAATTGTGCTCTTTTTAAAATTGTTTGTACTTGTAATTTTTCCTCTCATGATAGTCATCAATTGAAGTTTCATCCAGTTGAAAGCCAGGTTTAGTTTCTTTATTACTTTGAAACTAACTCACTGTACTTTTTATTAAAAATTTGTAATTTAAAATAATAATTAAAAATATTTAATTCTGGCTGGAGAGATGACTTAGCAGTTAAAGCACTTGCCTGTGAAGCCAAAGGACCAAGGTTTGATTCCCTAGGACCCAGATAAGACAGATACACAAGGAGCCACATGCGTCTGGAGTTTGTTTACAGCAGCTGAAGGCCCTGCTGTGCCTTTTTTTTCCTCTCTCTCTCTCTCTTTATCCCTCTCTCTCTTCTCTCTCTCTCACTGTCTTTCTGTTTGAAGATAAATAAATAATATTTTTTAAAAAAGTATTTAAGTCAAAATTTTTCATTTAGTTATGGAAACATATAGAAGGAATTCAAAAAAAGCTAATAGATGCTTGGTTTATTAATTAATTAATTTTATTTATTTGAGAGAGAGATGCAGATAGAGAGAGAGAGAGAGACAGAGATTATGGGCATGCCAGGGCCTCCAGCCAATGTAAATGAACTCCAGATGCATGTGCCACTTTGTGCATCTGGCTTACATGGATACTGGAAAATTAAACCTGGGTCCTTACTTGCCTGCAAAAGCTAATGACCAGAGATCGATTCCCCAGTACCCATATGAAACCCAATGAACAAAGTGGCACATGCATCACTTGCAGTGGCTGGAGGCCCTGTTGCAGCCATTTTCTTTACCTCTCTTCTCTCTATCTCTTTCAACTTGGAAATATATAAATAAAAATGTATATAAAAAAGAAAGCTAATGTTTTTAAAGTTTTGTTCCTTGAAGACCAAGTTATAACATCATGATAAACTTGACACTTAAATAGTTACATATTATATAGCTTTGCTTCTGGATAAGAAAGTGTAAATCTGGCTTTTCTCTATTATTTTACAAATTTTAACCACAAGGGTCATAAAGAGAAATAGAGAAGGATGGCCAGCCAAATGCAGTATAAAGTTTGTCTTAGTTACTTTTCCAATTGCTGTGATAAACTATCCCAACAAAAGCAACTTGAAACCTCTCTTAGACATCTTTAGTAACTTTCCCTTTTAAAGAATTTTTATTTATTTATTTGAGAGAACGAGAGAGGGAAAGAGGGAGACAGAGAGAGAATGGGCCCACCAGGGCCTCCAGCCACTGCAAATGAACTCCAGATGCATGTGCCACCTTATGCATCTGGCTTATGTGGGTCCTGGGGAACTGAACCGAGGTCCTTTGGCTTTGCAGGCAAATGCCTTAACTGCCAAGTCATCTCTCCAGCTCTAGTAACTTACTTTATGTGGTCACTTTCTATTCAAACATATTCCAAAATATACCTGGGATTGGGAGACGGGTGGTGGTGGGAACCATCCAGCCTGGACTGTTTTTAGTTATAAGCACTCTAAGGCAAACTTTGTCTCCTAAGAGGAATTTTAGAAGAATCCCCTATTTGCCATCTTATGGCTATGCATAATAGGGTGTATGTGTGATTAAGATCAGATGCATCATGGGAAGAGCCATAGAGAAAACGTTATGTAACCTAAGCCTGTCACTCAGAGAATGACCCAAACGTGCCTCCAGCGATCAGTTCATTCTTCCCCGAAATCCCATATAGGGAAGACCCAGATAATTCCTCGGGTCCCTTAAGTACTTTTTCACACAGTGGGCTCACTATCTCTTTGCTCACAGCCAAATTTCTTGCTGATTCCCTATGTGCCTTTCTTCAGTGCTTTGAACAAGGAACAAAGAATTCACAAACACTAATGTGATGTCTGCCGTTGGACTCCACATCTTTCATGACCATTCACGAATGCAGAGGTCCTCAGGGACACGGGCTGGGCATTGGGCATTAGTATCCTCAGAGAGGCTCAGTGTCTGGCAGGAGAAGCAAAGCTGATGTGAATCCAGGGCTTTACCCAGGTGTTGAAGGCCAGCTCACAGCTTAAAACATAGTGGCATTTTCTTGGCCAGGAGAAGCTGACGTCACTTTGAAGCCAAGAGGAGCCTACATGGCTTCTATCCTGTCACCATCTTAAGCTATCCATTTATTCGTAAAGGAAAATCTCAACCACAGAAATTTATTTTCTTCTAGATGTTACATCTGTAAATAGTCATTTAAAACTGTGTCACTCATAAACGCTAGCAGAAGCGGGGAGGCTATGGAAGGGGTTATGGAGACTGGAGAGAAGGGTAGAGGCGGAGAATCAATTATAACGCACTGTATTTGAAAATGCCCGGATGAACGCTACCCAGACAATGATGTTTATCAATAACTTGCAGATTTTTCTATGCCAAAATTGATAAGCATAACATTTATACCTTGATCCAATCGTGACTAAATGCTGATTGAAGAAAGATAAGGCAGCTGGGGACCTCATCTTCCCTTCTGAGCCCAGGACCATGATTTAGCCACACTCCCTGAGCACGCAGCTGGGGACCTCATCTTCCCTTCTGAGCCCAGGACCATGATTTAGCCACACTCCCTGAGTACGCAGCTGGAAATCCATGAGTGAACCATCTTCCAGCTCACATGTCCTCATGATTTCTTCAGTGTTGCTAAAAGAGACTTTACCAAACTCTGCTGGAATTCAATAAAAAAACTATTTTAAATATGATTTTGGAAGTAAGGGAACTGTGGTTTAAGTGACTTTATGGCATCATAATGACCTTGCTTTTTTGTATCATGAGTTTGCTGTCTTTTAGCTCTCCCTAACAACTCAGTGTGTGTGTGTGTGTGTGTGTGTGTGTGTGTGTGTGTGTGTGTGTGTGCATATCTGTGTCTGTGTGGAGGCCAGAGGACAGAGTTGGATATCCATTTTTTCAAAATTTTATTTTTATTTATTTATATATTTTACAGAGAAAAGGGGGAGTGTGTGTGTGTGAGAGAGAGAGAGAGAGAGAGAGGGAGGGAGGGAGAGAGGGAGAGAGAGAGAGAGAGGGAATGGGTATTCCAGGGCCTCCAGCCACTGCAAACAAACTCCAGATGCTTGTGCCCCCTTGCTCATCTGGCTAACATGTGTCCTGGGGAATCAAACCTAGATCCATTGGCTTTGCAGGCAAATGCCTTAATCACTAAGCCATCCCTCCAGCCCTTCTTTCTTTACTTCTTTATGAGAGAGAGCAAGTAGGGGGAGAATAGGTGCTTCTGAGTCTCCAGCCACTGCAACTGAACTCCAGACACATGCGCCACCTTGTGTGCTTTTGCAGCCTTTCCATTGTGTCCTCTTGTGTGTCTGGCCAATGAGGGATCTGGAGAGTCAAACATAGGTCTTTAGAGTTCACAAGCAAGCAACTTAACCACTAAGGCATCTCTTCAACTCCCTACCTTCTTAGTGCTAGGATTAAAAACACAACCATGACCGGCTTTTTACATGAGTTCTGGGGATTGAACTCAGGTCCTCGTGCTTGTAAGGAAAACACTACCACTGAGCCATATTCCCAGCAGATTCCCCTGACTCTTGAGCAGGATGCCCTTGCATAGTGGTCTCATCCAGCAGAGGGTGGGTATATATATTCTTCATGGAAAGTAGGTAGCAAGCAGTCCCTTTTTTGTTGTTTGCTTTCTCTATGATAGCTTCTTGTTGGGTCTTGTGCTTACTCCTAAACCAATTATTGTACCCAGAGTGATGTGGCATTCTTCTATGTGATGATATCTATGTAAAGTAATTATTCCTGGTATTGAGGGACAGAGGGTATGTCACTTTATTTGATAATTATATTCTATCAAATGTATGTTTTTGCTTCAAAGTAAAGCAAGTTTAAAAATAATGATCAAAAGGTATATTTTAAGCAATGATTGCAGTGTCTTATCATTTTTCTTCTACTTTCTCCTTTTCTTCAGAATATTTTCTTACAGAAAATTTCAAATGTATACAAGTAGGTAGAATTCTATATTAAACACTAATGAAGCACCATGCAAGTCAAATCCTTATTAGCTATAGTCAGTCTAGTTTCATTCTCAACATACGCTGTGTTCATATAAAACTGAAGACAATCTCAGAAAAATGAGCATATTTCTAAAAACTCATTTAAAAAGGCAACCTATATTATGGCAAAGATATTCCCAATAATTCTTGTTTTTTTGTTTGTTTGATTTTTCGAGGTAGGGTCTCATGCTGGTCCAGGCTGACCTGGAATTCACTATATAGTCTCAGGGTGGCCTCGAACTCATTGCGATCCTCCTACCTCTACCTCCCGAGTGCTGGGATTAAAGGCATGCGCCACCACACCCGGCCCCAATAATTCTTAAAATCCTCAAATTTCTATGAATGTTCAAATTTTAAATCTTTAAAAATGTTCAGCTGGTCAAGATGGCACATGCCTTTAATCCCAACAGTTGGGAGGCAGAGGTAGGAGGAGGATCGCAATGAGTTCGAGGCCACCCTGAGACTACATAGTGAATTCCAGGTCAGCCTGAGCTAGAATGAAACCCTACCTCGAAAAACCAAATAATAATAATAATAATAATAATAATAATAATAATTGTTCAAAATTGTTTTAATACATTTTCAGTTCCAAACAAGATTGAAATTTGATGACTGAATAATGACTTTAAAATCTCTTAATCTCTAGGCTTTGTCCTTTCCACCTTCTCAACAATTTTATCTTTTTTTTTTTTTTAATTTTATTTTTGAAATAGGATCTCACTGTAGCCCAGCTGATCTGGAACTCAGTAGTCCAGGCTGGCCTCGAACTCACAGTTATCTTCCTAACTCTGCCTCTCAAAGGCTAGTATGAGAGATGTGTGCCACCACACCTCTCCTAAAATTTACATTTTTTTTTTTTTTCGGGATGAGCCCAACAGACTAGCCTTGTTTATGCAAGAAAGTGAGACCAAAGGAGAACAAGGGAGAGAGAGAGAGAGAGAGAGAGAGAGAGAGAGAGAGAGAGAGAGAGAGAGAGAGAGAATTGACGCACCAGGGCTCCAACACTGCTGTCAAACTTTAATGACCCATGCCATCTTGTGTGCATGTGAGATCCTGCAGGCTTGCCTCGCCTTGTGCATCAAATGTGGGTCCTGGAGAGAGGAACATGAGTCCTTAGGCTTTGCAGGCAGGGACCTTAACCACTAAGCAGCCCACAATATACATTTTCACTTTCCTCTTTCCAGTGTTAAAAGCATCATTTATTCATGGGCTGGAGAGATGGCTTAGCACTTAAAGTGCTTGTCTGCAAAGCCAAAGGACCCAGGTTTGATTCCCCTGGACCCAGTTAAGCCAGATACACAAGGTAGCACAAGCGTCTGGAGTTCATTTGCAGTGGCTGTATGCGCCGGTGTGCCCATTTTCTCTCTCCCCTTCTCTCTTCCTCTCTCTGCCTCCCTCTCTCTCTTTCTCTCTCTCAGATAAATAAATAAAAATTTAAAAAAATTATTTATTCATGCACTTACTTGGCTTTCAATTTTGCTTCACAGTCAATAGTGTTTGCTGATTGCATTTCCTTGGGGGCATGTAAACTTTCTTATTTCCTGTAAATTGGCACTTTGACCTAGAAGCTTCATTGCATTGAGAATCAATGCCCCCAGCATAGATGTTTTATAGGTGATGACTTTTTTCATTAGGAAGCACATGACACCTGGTGGTTAGTGTCAGTGATATAACTGTCCAGATCAATTTTTGATCCATTTAAATATGCACTTCTATTGTTCCTTCTACATTTATTAAACAGAGTATTTATGTAAGAAGAAATTTGACTTTGTCTTGATTTGATTATTATGCAACTTAAGTCTAAGAGAAAATCAGTGTAATTCTTTCATTCTTTGTATTTTCTTTAATTTTCTACTATTTTGAATTCAAATAATATATTGAGTTGCAATCACACTAACTAGCTGGGTTTTTTAAATTAAAAAAAAATAATTTGAATTAGTAGTTAGAACATATATGTTGTGCTTAAGTTTATTGCATTTTAAAACACATATTGATTTATTTGCACATGTGTTCCAGGGCCTCTTAACACTGCAAAAACAGAAATAAATAAATGCTAGATATTCCTGCCACTATTTTTTCTTTTTGCATTTAGTTTACCTGAGTGGCTTGGAAATTGAAAACAGGCCTACAGGCTATGCAATAAAGTGCCTTTAGCCACTGGCCAATGTTTGTGGCATCACTATTGCATTTTTAAAATTTACACTACATTCCCCCATTTCTGAGAGAGGTAATATTTTCAAATTGGCTCCTGAGTTTCTCTGAATCCACTTGAATCGTTCCTTTTTGTTTCTATCAAAATACTCCAGGCTGATGTGGAAATGAACCAGCCAGTTCCTCTTAGTGTGCAGCGGTTTGCAAGGACCACCACCTGTGTGCAGGAGAGCCCAGGAACCCTGGCCAGAGATTGTTTCTGAGAGATTTCTCACTGATGAGAGCTAGGCCACAATTGCAGCATACTTGGATTCTGTCTTCATCTATATCTCCTTCACCATGAGTTACAGGGCTTTTTCTCCTTGATATATGTGCCGAGCGTGTGTTTATATATCTGTGGACACACGTGTGGCATGTGCGTGTACCCATGTGTATGCACAAGCATGTGGAGGCCAGAGGTCGATGACAGGTTCTTTTTTTAAATCACTCTCCACTTTCTTCTTTTTTCATACAGGATCTCTCATGGAACCAAGAGCTCACAGATTCACTTAGACAAACGCTGAAGATCCTGGGAGTTCAGACACACAACACCATGAACCTGGCTTTTCAGTGTGTGCTGGGATTCAAACTCAGGCCCTCATGCTTGGTCTGTAAAGAATTTTACCAGCTGAACCATCTCCCCAGCCCCTGAAGTACAGCTTTCCTGTTTTTGTTTTGTTTTCCAAGGCAGGGTCTCACTGTAGCCTAGGATGAACTGGAATTCACTGTGTAGTCTCAGGCTGGCCTCGAACTCGCGGCTATCCTCCTACCTATGCTTCCCAAGAGCAGAGGTTAAAGGCGTGTGCCACCACACCCGGCCTAAACTACAGTGTTTAATGATGTTGGAAATGATGGAATGTCCCATAGTGACTCACTTCTTTATCCCCTAACATAGATGCAATTGTCTCGATTCCAACATGACCACAAAGCACAACTGGCAAAAAAAAAAAAAAAAAAAAAAAAAAAAAATTGAGGAGTCCGTTTCCAGGTTTTCATTCCCTTACTGGTCATGCGTAGGTGAGTGGGTTCTTGTGTTTTTAGTTTTATTTATTTATTTGAGGGAGTTTTCCCAAATGAATCTACATTTAGGTTCACTTAGTCTACTTTCTTTTTCTCTGAAAGGGCTGACTGATGAGTTTGGTGTTGCTAATCTTGTTGGAAGGAAGTATTAGCATAGTTCCCAACGTTGAACAAGGTGAGCCCTCACCCCGTTTCCCCTTTATTTGCCCTACTTCTTTTACGTCACGATGCAGGGTGATGTTTTATTCTTCCGTTAGGTTGTTTTTTTAATCTTTCTTGTGTATATATTTTTTATGGTCGGGAAGGTTAAATTTGTACTAATATTTACTTTTGACTAAAACCTTCCTAGGGTATTCTGATTTCTTTCTCTCCATCTGCTCTTGGCTCCCTACCGTCAAGGATACTGGAATGAGCTGCTGTCCCATCTTCACCTCCTCTGTTTCTCTTCCGGCATCCGATCTGAAGTGAAACGCTTTCATCCTAGATAAAAGCTAGAAGGCAATCAATAAAGACTACTCTGCTTTCATATCTCTCCCTTTAATCTTTCATTTCTGATTGTTATATTTTACTTATATTATCAGAGTGCTAAAACCTGTTGCATATTCTTTTTCCCTTGCAACCAATGTGTCATTTTAATTCCACAGGTAAATAGTATTTCATCCCAGCCACTGATCTTTCTGGCTTGTACAATTTTGTCTGCTCCCCACTTCAAACAGATAGTCAGCCTTATTTCAGGTCTATTTGTTTTCAGTATTTAAAATATATTGCTAATTTTTTTTTTTTTTCCTGAGGTAGGATCTCACTCTGGCTCAAGCTGACCTGGAATTCACTATGGAGTCTCAGTGTGGCCTGAACTCACTCTGCCTCCCTAGTGCTGGGATTAAAGGCGTGTGCCAACACACCCAGGTAGATTGCTAAATTTTGCAACATCTTTTTGTCGCAAAGCATTGTTGTCAAAATATGATGAAAATCTGACTTTGATGCCTTGTGTATAACCTAGTATCTCTATCGTGGAGGCCTAACTATACTTTCCTTCCTTGAAATAGTCTTGTGTTTCTATTAGAATAAATTTCTTCTGGCTTTAGTTACCACTCTCCCTCACCCCTTTCTAAAAGTTTGAAAGGTTTACTAAGATTATTCTTAGATCTTGGGCTTTTGGGTTCATTTTTCCATGCTTGTGCTAACCCTTTCCAGCATTGCCAATACAGTATGTATGTGTAGTTAATGCTTTTTTTTTTTTTAAATCATCTCTGGTCATGATAAACCAGAAGGGGTTAATCTGTCTTAGTTTTATTTATTTATTTATTTACAAAGCAAAAGAAAAAGAGATAGAGACTGATAGAGAGAGACAGAATGGGCATGCCAGAGAATCCAGCCAATGCCAATGAACTCCAGATACATATACCACCTTGTACCACAAGTGCCATCGTGTGCATCTGGTTTTAAGTGGGTACAGGAGTCCTGGACCTGGGTCCTCAGGCTTTGCAGGAAAGCACCTTAACTACTTAGCCATCTCTGTAACCTACAGTATATAGTTTAAATCATTTTTTTTAATAAGTTTATCTGATTTATAGTTTTAGCAATTTTTTTCATTATTTTCATTTTCTAAACAAAAATAAAAATGTGTGCCTTATGTGTTTCTATATTTATCACTTTTTAACCTTTAAAATTTGTTTCATATTTTGGAGGTTTTCCAAATTTTTGTTTGTGTCAGTGTTCATTCTAATAAAATTTACACTTCTGAAATATTGTTCTTTTGATTGCATTTTGCTCTATTATTTATCATTTTTTTATCTTTTTAAAATTCTCATGTATACTGTTCTGTAGTACCTTCTACTTTAGTTCTTAACTTATTCTTACTTTTCTTGATATGGTAATTTAGATTTTGGCTTTTTTTGAAGTAGTCTGGTTCTAGCCCAGGCTGACCTGGAAATCACTATGTAGTCACAAGGTGGTCCTCACAGTGATCCTCCTACATCTGCCTACTGAGTGCTGGGATTAAAAGGTGTGTGCCAACACTCCCGGCTTGTAATTTAGATTTTTTTTTAAAAAATTTTTATTTGAAAGAGAGAGAGAGAGAGAGAGAGAGAGAGAGAGAGAGAGAGAGCAAGAAAGAAAGACTGAGAGAGAGAGAGAAGTGGGGGAGAACATGCCAAAACCTCTTGCAACTGTAAACAAACTCCAGGTGTACGTGAAACTGTGCATCAGGCCGGTAATTAAGTGTTCTGATGGAAGCCTGTCTTGTTATTATTTCTTTTTACTCGTTGAGTTTTATTTGACTAATTTCTTAGTATATCAAGTGTGCTTTCACTGCATGTGGGAAGCTATTCTCTTCCTTCTTCTTTTTATTTTAATATAATGTAGAATGCAATTTGACTGCAAGTTTCTACTGTTCTTATTTCACCCATTTTCATTGTTGTACTCTTGGAACTACTTATGGGGATTTTTATTTAATGTGGATTGTTAAAGACTGGTCTATTTTAAGAACTCGAAGACCCTCATGGAGGGGCCCTGAAACTCACCCTAAGTCACAGTGAATTGGTCCCTTTAGCACTGTTGCTTTTCTCCTGGAGGCTGATCAACAGTGGGGCGTGTCCTCCCTTGGAAGTGGACCTGCTTTTTGTAACTATGATTGGTTTGTCACCATATGCTGTGTGCTGACACCTCAGAGATCTCTTGCACACTGTTTTGGGTAGACGTTTTTCTGTGAGCTGGGGTTTTGCTATCCTCATTATCACAGCTATTTTAATGAAGGCTTTTGTGATGCAGTAATTTAGGTGCTCCTGCTTCACCCCCTCCCACCCTATAATGGTAAAATAGAGCATGAGTGAACAGGGTTAGTATATGTTTAGTCTGACATACTTAGGTAGCTGCCTGCATACAGCCCTGATTTTGAAACATTATTTCACAAAAAATTACGAAAATGTCGGATGTATGCAAAATTCTCTTTCAATGGCTTGTTTATATCAGAATACTTTCTCATATTTCTTCAAAGATTACAATGTTAAATAAACAGATTCAATAAAAGAACCAGCTCATAAAAAAAAACCACTGTGGGGCTGGAAAGGTGGCTTTGTGGTTAAGCGCTTGCCTGTGAAGCCTAAGGACCCTGGTTCAAGGCTCGATTCCCCAGGACCCACGTTAGCCAGATGCACAAGGGGGCGCACGTGTCTGGAGTTCATTTGCAGTGGCTGGAAGCCCTTGTGCACCCATGTCTCTCTCTCTCTCTCTCTGTCTGTCTGCCTCTTTCTCTCTCTGTCTGTTGCTTAAATAGATAAATAAAAATAAACAAAAAATTAAAAAAAAGAAAACCACTGTGTAACCAATTTGTGAGCAATTTAGAAATTTTATTATATTCCAAGTTTATATATGTAGACATATTCTTTTAGTAAATATTTTATATCATAATTTTTCTTAAAACATTTCAGAGTTGAAAAGTTATGTTGTAATATTTGAAAAATCAAAGTACAAGTAAATTATAATATTGTGTCAAAGAAGAGATATGTGTTACTAACTGCCAATGATTAAATTATATATAGGGCAGTGGTATATTTAGGAGATTGGTGTTGTATGGTTTCTTGTATAACAACTCTGCAAATTACTACAAGGTTTGTGTTAATAATAGAAGAATAACCAAGGTTTGGAGTGACGTTGTTACATGTTTAAGGTTTGAAATCACTCCATAATTCAGAAGAAATAAAAGAGCACATACTATCTCCATCCTAAAGGAGTTTAATGGACATGCACAATAGTCAAGCTTCAACATTTAAAGGGAAGCTGACCAGTACATGCAAAATGAAATAGGAATAGAGGAAAATACCAGTAAATTACACACCCTAGACACAGCTAAGAGATATCATTTTCCCAAAGCTGAGAATACATACTGTGTTAAATCAATAATTTGATTGTAAATTTTGGAAACTAGGTAGCAGAACATTTTTGATCCTTATTTGACATGAAAAAATTGAGGAAGACGAAGGTCAATAGCAAAATATAGACACATGCCATTTTCACATTTTATTGACTGAATTGATCAGATAAAAGAGATAATAAATTTGGGAATTCTCTGGATTTATGTAAATGCAAAGATAAATCAAAGCTGAAATGATTTGCACATAACTACTTGACACGAGAATTTCACTAACTAGATCTCTGGCATGATCCAAGACCAAAATGAACTTTCATCTAAATATTTCATCAAAATTACCTTCACTAATCCTGAGATGATTAATATTATAGTACATGCTTTCTACAAAATATATTGGAAATGTTCTAAGGAAAAAAGGGTCCATAAAAGTAGAAATGATAAAATAATAAAGTAGGAAATAGATAACAAATAGTATAAAGTAATAGTAAAGATTATTGTTAGGCAAATATAAATATTATGATTAAAAACTACACATAAAGAAGAAAACTTAATGAAACAATTTCACTTTCAATAAAGATTTAAAATTGAAAAATAGGTGTTTTTAAAAGACATGAATAAAATCAGATGAAGTCTGAGTGGAGAGTACACAGACAGCCCTGAAGAACATAATAAATTGGTCCTAAAACCAACTCACACGAGACAAAAGCAGCAAATGGATTCTACCGAAAGCATAACCACATATACGGAGAAGAAGTTTGAGGAAATGAGTGAAACAAATAGGAAACAGATTTCCAACAATCAGAGGAAGTGACTACCATGAAAAAGAGAATAAAGTGGTCTAACACACAGATGTTTTCCACACATGGAACTGGAACCAAGGAAGCACAGACAAGCATAAAATGCAGTAAGCTTTGGGGTGATGGGTAATTTCTAGTCTTCAGAGTGTATGGGAAGCTTTATGCATCTAAAAACTGATTCTCAGAATGAGTGCACAATTCTGAGCTTCTACCTGCAGCTTGTAACTGGCCCAGTGTCTCTGCGTTCTCAGCCACATGTGGTATGGTCACTTTACTGGGTCACATTTGATGGTGTTTTATGTTGATTTCTCTGGTGGCTAATTGTGTAGTCATAGCTTTCATCTTTGTACCTTCTTCAGTGGAGTATCTTGATGTTTTTGAATTATTTTATAATGAGTTTATTTTTTTTCATGCTATTGAATTTAAGAGCCAATTATGTGTTCTAAATAATAGTTCTTCATATGATATTTGTATTTTCTCTAATACCATCTACATTTATTCCTTTTAAAATATTTATTATTATTTATTTATTTGACAGAGAAAGAGGGAGAGAGAGAGAGAGAGAGAGAGAGAGAGAGAGAGAGAGAGAGAGAGAGAGAGAGAGAGACGGAGAACTCCAGGGCCTCCAGCCACTGCAAATGAATTCCAGATGTGACCCTCCTGTGCATCTGGCTGATGTGGGTCCTGGGGAATCGAATCTGGGTCCTTTGGCTTTGCAGACAAACACCTTAACCGTTAAGCAATCCCTCTAGCCCTACATTTATTCTTTATCAAGGTCATTCTCAGAGCAGATGCTGAGATCTGATGGTTTAGTTTATTATGTTTTCCTTTTTTAATCATTAGCATTGTGTATAGATAACCTTCACCTGGTTTTAGAGCCTGATTATCTTCTCCTATTACTTTCTGTGATATTTTTATGGCTTTACATTTTATATTTAAGTCTATGATCTACTTTAAGATAACTTTGGAATAAGATGTTGGACTTAGATCAAGGTTGATTTTGTGGCCTATGGATATACCATCGCTCCACTACTACTAATTAAAATTTCCCCTTCAAATTGCTTTTATGGATTAGTTGGATATTAATGAGAATTTCCTGGTCCTCTATTTTGTCCCACTGATCTATGTGCTTGTTATCATTCCCCATCATACTGCCTGGATGACGATGTAAGTCCTGATGCCAGATACAGCGTGACTTCTCCTGCCTTCTCCTCTTTAAATATACTTTAACTATGCTAGGTATATAGCTCTTAGCTTCTCACCGTGAGGCAAAACACCTGACCAGAAGCGGCTCATGAGAGGAAAGGGTTTAAATCTGCTTAGAGTTTCTAGAGGAAATTTCATTATGGCAAGGAAAGACTGTCAGGTCTGAGCAGGGAGCCTGTGTCACATCTCCACAGCAGCAATAAAGAAGCAGCAATAGTTAACTTAGCTACCACTGGCTGGAATATAAAGTCCCAAGGCCAAACCCCCAGCTGCACACTACCTCCATGGATCTTCCTCCCAGGGGTTAACAAACACATGATAGACATTTCACACTCGAACCACCAAAGGTCCTGTGCCTTTTCATATAAATGTAACAAGCTAATCTGTGCCCATAAAGCATTGGGCCTTGATTTTTATTGTGACCTAGAGTGACTTGGGTGGAATTGATGATGGCAATATTTTCAGCCTTCTAATCTATGTAAATGCCATTTTTTCTCTGTTTATTTAGATTTTGGGGTCCTTTTATTTTTATTTTGTGTATATATATAATTTTTTTTTTTTTTGAGGTATGGTCTCATTGTAGCCCAGGCTGATTGGGAACTCACTATGTAGCCTCAGGCTGGCTTTGATCTCACAGGATCCTCTTGCCTTAGCCTTCAGGAGCACTGGAATCAAAGGCCTGCACTGTCACTCCTGTCCCAGATTGTATAGATTTTAGTAATCTGACACGGTTGAATTTATGAATTCTAGCAGTTTTTTATTGCAGATTCCTTAAGGTTTTCAATGTATAAAAATTTATCATTTTTTAAATATAAAGTTCTGGGCTGGAGAGATGGCTTAGTGGTTAAGTGCTTGCCTGTGAAGCCTAAGGACCCCAGTTCGAGGCTCAACTCCCCAGGACCCACGTTAGCCAGATGTATAAGGGGGTGTACACATCTGGAGTTTGTCTGCTGTAGCTGGAGGCCCTGGTGTGCTCATTCTCTCTCTCTTTACCTGCCTCTTTCTCTGTCTGTCACTCTCAGATAAATAAATAAAAATAATAAACAAAAAAATTAAAAAAAGAAAAAATATAAAGTTTTATTTCTTGCTTTCTAATCTGTAAGAATTAGTTTTAGTTAGTTTCTTTTCTTTTTCTTTTTTTTTTTTCATTTCAGTTATTCCTCCCTTTCCTTTCTACCTTTAAAAGTAACAACACGTCCATTCCTATATTGAACAATACATGAGAGTAGACATACTTGGTGGTTTTCAACATTCAATTTAATCTTAACTATTGATTTTTTTGAGATTACTTTATGGAATTGATTAAAGCCCTTCATATCCATGTTTTTCTTGGAGTTTTTAAACTTGGATGAATGTTACAATTTGTTCAGTATTTGTACTTCATGACTGGGTATTATTATTTTTACTTGTTAGTTCATGTTGTATGTTGTCCAATATTTTCAAATGTAGTGAACTGAGTGTGCATCCTTTGAATAAACTATAATTGCACATGGTAAAGCATTATTTTTATATATTGCTAAATACTACTTGATAATATTTTTAGAATATATGAATATATATTCACAAGATGTATAGTTCTGAATCATTTTGTGAGGTTGTTGTGTTAAGGTAACATTAGATTTATAAAATCCAGGAAGGAAATGTTTCTTTCTTGTTTACTTTATTATTTTTAAAGAAAGTAAAGAATTAGTGCTAATTCTCTAATTGTTTTATAGAATTATGTTGTTTGCATCATAGGCTTAATTTTGAATTTATTTTTATTTAATAGTTATGCAGCTATTCCAATTGTCTATTCCATATTTGGTATCTGATGCTATTTGGGTTTTTTTTTTTTTTTTGAGGAATTGGTATATTCTAACTAGGTTGTTAAATACAAGTGTTTAATATCCCCTTACTATTCTTTTTCTTTTTATTTTATTGTTTTGGTTTTTTGAGGTAGGATCTTAGTCTGGCCCAGGCCCAGGCTGACCTGGGATTCACTATGTAGTCTCAGGGTGGCTTTGAACTCATGGCAATCCTCCTACCTCTGCTGGGATTAAAAGCTTGTACCACCATGCCCAGCCCCTTACTATTCTTTAGATATCTAAACTTCCTAACTGTGATGATATCCTTGATTTCATTTTTACCAGGAATAATTTGTATTTTTCAATGAACATGTCTCTTTATTATTTTTCATAGTTATTGATTTATGTTCTTTAAAAATTATTTTTCTTTCTATTTTCTGTGTGATTGTTATTTTCCTTTCCTTTTAATTAAGAAGGTAAGAGTTTGGGATATTAATTAGAAAAGATCCATGTTTAATATATGCATTAATGCTATAAGCTACATTTCAGCACACCTTCAGCTATGTTCTACACACTTTAATATGTTGTTCTATTAATTTGAATTGAGTGGTTCCTCCAAAGGAAATAATTTAGATGATGAAACCATCCATTAAAATGAATTTTCTGACAACTCTAGGGTCTTTGTGCCCGAGATCACAGTATTATCAGTGTTGACTTCCTCTGAACTTCCCTCATTTGCTTGTAGGGTAACCTCCTCATATTTACTTGTCCTTCTGTCATGTCTGTGAAATTATAATAATGCCATTTTAAGTTATATATCTAGACAGAGTAACAATCTGAAATACTAGGGGTTAGGATTTCAATATAAATTTCACTTTTACTTCTTTTGATTATTCTTATTTAACCCATGGCTACTTTTTAGAACTGTACTGCTTACTTTATAACTGTTTGTTATTTTCCTACATTTTTTTTCTTTATTGAATTCTAATTTGTTTTTATTTTGGAGAGCTTTCATTACTTTGGATTATTTAAGGGTTGTGTTATAGTTTAGACATGGTCCATCTTGGAACATGTTCTTTGGGCATTTGTGTATCCTGCTATTGTTGGGTAGATGTTGATTAAATCCTGATGGTTGTGTGAGTGTGTCCTTTGATATCCATATTGACTTTCTACCTAATTATTTCATTAATTGTTAGTAAAGGTTTATAGCTCTCCATCTACAATTGTAAATAGGCAGATTTCCTTTTTCTAATTTCTCAGTTTTTCTATTCTAAAGCTTGGGTGTCTATAGTTTCAAGTTACAAGTGTATTTACATTTGTGGTTGCTATACTTTCTTAATGACTCAGTATTACGTATTTTCTCTGTCTTCAGTAATTTTCTTTGCTCTGGTTTATTTTATTACTATAGCCACTGCTATTTTTCCTTTGAATCCTATGTTCATAAAATTGTCTTGTTATTCTTTACAACCTGTCTACATTATTATATTTCAGGTAAGTTTCTGAAAGGGGAGTCTGTTGTTGGGTTTTTTTTTTTTTTTGAAAAGTCCTTTCTGACAATTGTTACATTTTTATTTGCGCATCTAGACCCTTTAAAATAATGAGGATTTGGATAAACTAAGGGTTCAGAATACTATTTTATCTTTTTGTTTTTAACTTTATTTTCCTTCCCTTATTTTCCCACTATCCTATGTGTGACTTGACATGTTTTAAAAGTATTTTGAAGTCATGTAATGTATCCAGATGTTTACGTTATTTAGCTCTGGCAGTTGCTGCTTAGGCACTTTGGTCTCTATGATATCATAAGTTCACAGTTTGCCAGTGTCATTATAGCTACACAAGTAAGACTAAAATCCTTAATTCTTTCTCTATGTCCTGAAATAAAGCACAAGTGCAAGGTTCTTTATAATATTCTTTTTTTGTTTGTTTGTTTAGAGAAACTTCTTTAGCCTTGGGTTATTTTATCTTTTTGTAAGTCTGGTGACGAGAAAACCTCATGGTTTTCTTTCATCTGAGAATAGGGTTCTTCATTCCTCAAACTTGTTTTCAGTGCCATGGGATTACCATCTTACAGCTCTTTCCTTTCAACAGCTGACAGACATTGTGCCACGTGCTCTGGCCTCCAAGGGTTCTCATGAAAAATTCAGTGTCATTCTGGTTGTTTTTGTTTATAAATAAGGCATCGTTTTCTCTGGCCCTTCACAAGTTTTTTTGGTTTCTTAAGTTTTCTGAACTTTAGCTTATCTTTGCATGGGGGTCTTGGAATTTATCTTACCTGCGGTTTCCTTAACATCATGAATCTATAGGTTTATGTGTTTTGCCAATTTTGTGTATTTTTAATCTTTATTTCTTATTCAGTGTCATTTTCTTTCTCATCTTTTGGGATTCAGTGATATGAATGGTAGCTTCTTTCTTTCTTTTCTTCCTTTTATTTCTGTTTGTCTAATAACGCCACCAGTCTGAGAGAGTCTGACCATTGCTTTCTTTCCTTTTAACTCAGTTGTTGAAATGAAATAACTACTACAGTTTACTAAAAATGACCTCTCACTGCTGATTGATGGTGAAAACCCTACTGCTACTTTAGCCTCCCTCATACCACCAGGCAAAGTGGGTGGTTCTTCATTTTTTTTTGGGGGGGGGGTTAGGATAAGAACGAAGTCAGGCTTGCCATATGGTCATGGGTGAGTTGTTGGTTGTTAGTAGAAAGTCTCGGCTCCCACTGTGTCTTTGCTGGTTTAGGTGTGATGGGAAGAGGAGAACGTTTCTTCCACTGTGATTGGCTGGAGTAATGTGGTTATGGTCTAAAATATTCATTCTCTCTGCCTACCTCTTTACTAGTCATTTGGCTTAGTTAGGACTTTAAAACTGTTTAGCTTCTTTTGTTGGTGTATCTTTAAAGATTTCATTTAGATTCAGGTAGGGGATCTATAGATACAAAAGAAATCCTAGGTTACTCTGCATCACAACCTTTCTCAAGTCTTGAGTCCCTACGCTATAGGCTATTCCAGCTCTTTTCTCTCTTTCAGAGTTTTATTTTGCTTGTTTGTAATGTCCAGGGTTTATCACTTTACTAGAAAGAAGGGTAAGGTTAAATACTTACTTCATTTTATTTTATTAAACATGTTTAATTAATTAATTAGTTAGTTAATGAGAGAGAGAGAGAGAGACAGAGAGAGAGAGACAGAGACAGAGAAAGAAAGAAAGAATGGGCATACCAGGGCCACTGCAAATAAACTTCAGAGGCATGAGCTACCATGTGCATCTGGCTTATGTGGGTTCTGAGTAATCAAACCTAGGTCTTTCAGCTTTACAGGCAAGCACTTTAACTGCTAAGACATCTCTCCACCCCTACTTCATTTTCTCATAGGTTAGATATTTAAACCATCTAACTACTACATTTTATGTTAGTTTTTAAATTTTAAATTTTTTAATATTACAGAGTTTTGAATATAAGAAAAGTCTTTTTTATTCATAGAAATATATTTATTTTTCATGAACAAAGACATTGATACAATTATTTTTTTAGACTCACTCAGTTTTCATTAATTATTTTAAATAAGATAATTGATAAAAAATTTTATTTTTCCTTATGCTATATCAATCTTGAAAGATTTCTCATCCTTTCCTCAAGTTTTGCAGCTGACACTTTTGAAGATTTTGTAAGTTGGTTTTCCATATGGGGTTTATCCAAAGTAAATGGGCAAGGAAAATGATATAGTGCTATTAGTTTATTCTCTTTACATACTGTTAAGATTCCTCTTCACTTACACTTTTATCTCGATTCTGTATCAGTTACTTTCTTATTGCTGTGAATAAATACTTGACCAGAAGCAAGCTGTGGATGGGCGTTGTTTATTTTATCTTAGAGTTTTCGAGGGGAGGTTTAATGCAGGAGACACGGTGACAGAAGTAGAAACCCAGGGTCAGATTGGTAGGCAGAAAATGGCAAGTGGGGCCAGGCCACAGAACTTTAAAGCTTACCTCCAGGGACCCATTTTCCCAGCAAGGCTTGCTCCACCTCCTGCAGGTACCCCATCCTTCCCAAACTGTGCCACCAGATTGGGACCAAGTGTTCAGACACGGGAAGCCTGTGGAAGACGTTTTCTATTTGAACCACAACAGATGATAAAGTTGATGCACGCAAGAATTTCCCACCACACTTACCATAAATTACTTAGTATTTGAAGGAGGTAAGCTTTACTTTGGAACTTTGTAAATATTCTTATCGTCATCAAGATATAAACATATTATTTATATCATTATGGACTCTTGTTTTGTGTAATGACTATAACTGATAAATCAGTTGTTAATTTTAGTGCTCAAATTATTTGTGATTATTGATCTTTCAACCAGGAAGAGCACTTCATGCTGGGCGGGCCATGTCTTCGTGACAAGTAAAGTACTTTCTCACTTCTTTTTTTCTTTTTTAATTAGGAATGCACACAGTGTGTATACAGCCGTGTTGGTACCATCGTTAGCCTCCTCCCTGTCCTCCCCCCTCCACAGGGACCCTCCTCCTTGGGGTAGGTGGGTCGTGCATTGTGGGGTTAGCCATCAGTTCTGGGTAAGAGGCAATGTCTCTGTGCATAATGATCCAATGTGTGGCTCTTATATTCTTTCCGCCCCCTCTTTCACAAATTTCCTTGAGCCATTTTGAATTAGTTTTAGGTCTGCTTCAGTGATGAGGTCTTGAGAGCCTCTGTGTTTCTGGATCTCTGGTTTGGTAGGAGTCGAGTGTTCTCTGTCTCTACCCCCTTTACCCTTGTGCTGGTACTAGGTTCACCAGGAAAGCAGCACTCTTGCTCATTTCACTAATTACTCTTAGCTTCTGCTGGGGCCCTTTTGAGGTATGCTGGGCTGGTTCGCTGGTTAGGATCTGTGTCTATCTGAAAAAGAGAAGCAAATTCTCCAACAGAGAGTAAAGTTAGTGCCAGATAAATGGGATAAGCATTTTTTTTTTTTTTTTTTAGAGAATTTCATAGGGGTAGGCACTCTTGCAGTCCACAATTGATGGGAGCTTGATAATGGAGAGCAAGCTCATTTTTGTATATATTTCTGACTTGTTTCCCAGCTCCAGCTATGGCTTCCATTCCACTGAGCAGATCAGTTAGTAAAGTCACCAGCAGTTGGTTCCCCACCATGGCTGTGTGCCACTATTGCACTTGTGTGAGCATCACGTCAGGTTGTTTGCTGCTGAGCAGCTTAGACCATGAGTTGCTTGGACAGATGTTGGTCATTTTGTTGGTCATTTTCCTCCAGTCGCTTCTTGGAACTAGATACTCCTGTCTTAATTTGCACCACCCTTGACCCATTCCTAGACTCAGCAATTTCTCCAAGGATGCTTGGTTTCCCTTTTGTTGAGAATATTTCAAAACCAATATCCAAGGGCTAGAATTGTTTATTGTTTCCAGGAATGTCTCTGGCACCAATTGTTTCAGTCAATAAAATCAAGTAATTTAGGTAACCACATACATTTTTGAACATATGCTTGTTTTTTAACATTTTAATATTTATTTATTTGAGAGAGAGAGAGAGAGGGAGAGGCAGATAGATAGAGAAAGAGAATGGGCATGCCAGGGCCATCAGCCACTGCAAATGAACTCTAGACTCATGTGCCACCTTGTGTATCTGACTTATGTGGGTTCTGGGGAATCAAACTTAGGTCCCTTGGGTTTTTAGGCAAATAGCTTAGCTACTAAGCCATCTCTCCAACCCCATATGCTTATTTTTTATAACCACTTATCTAAACTGACAACCACAGTCTTTCATTGGCATGTCCAATTTCATTTCAATACACAAGAATTACTTTTATTTTCTCCCTTCTAATACTTGTAACTCCCTTCTTTGACCATGAAAATTCAGACTCATTTATGCTTATTTACCTATTTTTATAATTTTCTCGCCTTGGCCCAAATTTTCTCTGCTGAGCCCCTGAAAATCCTTTCATACTCTACTCTGCTTGGCACATCCGGTTTCTGATTTGTCCTCCTTTAATGTTTCTGGAGTGAATTGTCCATGACTGCAAAGGAAGTGAGGGAAAATGGAAACAGTAGCAAACTGTCAGTATTTTTTAAATGACAGTTTTTTTTTTAAATTTTTTATTTATTTATTTGAGAGTGACAGACACAGAGAGAAAGACAGATAGAGGGAGAGAGAGAGAATGGGCACGCCAGGGCTTCCAGCCTCTGCAAACGAACTCCAGATGCATGCGCCCCCTTGTGCATCTGGCTAACGTGGGACCTGGGGGACCGAGCCTCGAACCAGGGTCCTTAGGCTTCACAGGCAAGTGCTTAACCGCTAAGCCATCTCTCCAGCCCAAATGACAGGTTTTAATCATGTTATCATGCATATTCTCAATGCTGACATTTGGCACTTTCTACAAATTTTATGTACAATATAACTTTAGGATTAGATTATTTGCTAGAAATAATGTATTGAGTTTTGGAGCTAGAAACACATTTTCGCATAAAATATCAGGAGATTTGTATTAGTGAAACATTTTGCACACACATATAATTTAGAAATTAAAAGCCAAGTGACATTTTACCAGGGAAATGTTATCTAGGGAGCTGGTCTACAGTTGTGGGATTAGTGAAGTATATCACACACCACATTGTAATCATATTCCTTGACCAATTCCTTGATTATAATGGGACAGTATATACAAATCTGTTTATTAACCACCATGTCCATAAAATTCATTTACTTTTTTTATTTTATGATACTAAGGATTGAACTTGGTGCCTTGCATTTATTAGTCAAATTCACAGTCTGATTTTTACTTTTTCTTTATTTTTAAAAAATATTTCTTATTAGTTATGTACACAGTGCATATACAGCCATGTTGGCACCATCGTTAGCCTCCTCCCTGTCCTCCTCCATCCACAGGGGCCCTCCTCATTGTGCAATGTAGATCGTGCATTGTGGGGTTAACCATGAGTTATGGGGAAGAGACAATGTCTCTGTGCATAATGACCCAATGTGTGGCTCTAACAATCTTTCCACCCCTTTTTTTCTCTCCCTTTTGTGAAACAGGGTCTTATTAAATTGCTTAGGTTAACATGGACTCACTTTGTATCACAGGTTGGTCTGGAAAATTTGATTCATTGGCTTCAGCCTTCTGATTCCCTAGGATTATGGGACTGTGTTACCACCAGGACTGGGTCAGATTTTAAAAAGAAAATTTATGTTATCTCAAATGAGGGAAAGGCATTGACAATAACCATGAGATTCTTGTCGATTTTGTTGTTGTTGGTGGTGGTAGTTATGTGTGTGTGTGTGTGTGTGTGTGTGTGTGTGCATACACGCATGCATGTATTCTTTCTGTTTTGTTTTTGATTTTTGGGATAAGACCTCACTATGTGGGCCACTCTAGTCTCCATCTAACTGGGATTACAGGCATGGGCTGCCATGCCAAACTCAAAATGATTTTGACAAAAAGAAAAACAAACTTTTAAAATAGAAATATGCATGACCCACAGTCCCCAATAAGGAGTGTGCCTACAGAGGGGGGAGGATTGAGAATTGGCTGACGATGGTACCAAAATAGCTGTTTACACCCTGAGTATGTACATAACTAATAAAAAAATAGAAATATGTTATATGAGACCAAAATATAGCATAATAATTTTTGAAGAAATATTAGAAAAGTTCTATTATCATTAGGAATAAGGCATAGATGGCCACTAAGCATTTTTCCTCACATACAAACATGTGAATACAGAAGAAAAACAGGCATAATGTTTATGAATAAAAACATGAGAATAAAATTATATGCAGATATTAGAATTGTTTTTTAAATTTTTATATGTTTGGGAGAAATAGAGAGAGAGAGAGCGAGGGGGGGGGGTACAGATAGAGAGGGAATGGATTCACCAGGGCCTTCATCCACTGTAAATGAAATCCAGATGCATGGGCCACCTTGTGCATCTGGCTTACATGGGTCCTGAGGAATCAATCCTGGGTCCTTAATGCCTTAAATGCTAGTCCATTGCTCCAGTCCAGGACTGTTTATTTTTTTTAAATCAAAATTAACTGAACATAAAAGACAATATATAAAATTGATTCTGAAAGATGTTAGAATATTAAATTAACACATTAAAATATGTTGGCTTCCTTAAAAAAACAGTAGAAAAATAATAATGGTTAAAACACCCTATTTTTAACACCAGCAATATCAATAAAGTCCTGGAAATAAGTTTACTGAGAAATATCTAATAAGAAATAATGTGAATGTTACTGACAATCAGAAAGGATAACTCAGACATGGAGAGCCTATGGTCTTTTTGTGCATAAGAATGCCCAGCCTTATAAATATATCATTTTTTTCCCTTAAACTAAAGTATCAATAAAATATTATTCTCTCAAAACATTAACGAGTCTCATTTTAAGACCTAAGCAGGATGACTGTGAAACCCATATACAAAAGTGAAGATGGAATTATATCCAAGAAAAACCAGAAAAAGAAGAGACACAGGGGAACAACTGTGAAGCTAATACAACTAAGTCAAGATGTCATCAAAGTACGAAGAAGCACATTCACGGAGCAGAAAAGATATTTCGGAAATGAATCCAAATATTACAGAAATTTATTCTAGCGATAAATGAAATGCATTTAACAGTAGAAAAAAAACATATCTTATTTAATAAATGACAGTAAGATAACTGAGTAGCCCTGCAGAAAAAAAAATCTTGTGTTTCAAGTCAAAAGAAATTCTAGATGGACCAATCACTAAGATATAAAAAAATAAAATCACAAAAGTTATAGAAAGCAACATAACATAATTAAATTCATATTATTGGAATAGAGGAGGCTTTCCTAACAAAGTCTTGTAATGATCGAAATCAGTGGGATAAAATTGATTTCATGGAATTAGAGGAGCAAGCTGAACAGAATGTAAAAGAAGTTGAAACACGTTTGTTCACTTGAGCTGTGCCTCCTATTTACCATCCACAAAAGGACAATTTTGATGGTCTTTAGAGTGCTTTCAAATGATAGTGACCCACAACAAGGCAATTTCCGAAGAGCAATGCATAGGACAGCCCTGAGGTCAGATAGTAAGACAGAAAATGAATGGTACGCAAGTAGGAAGGGTCTCGGCTCTTAAATGTAAGGCAGGATACCTGAGGCGATTCACTGACAAAAAGAAAAGAATGGGCTCAGGAAGATGGCTCAATGGATAAGCACTTGCTACAAAGATAAGAATGAGAGTTAGGGTCCTCAGCATGCACATATCCCTGGTCTGCCTGTAACCCCAAAATTGGTGGTTGAGGTCGGGGAGTACAGAAATATGGGAACCCTGGAGTAAACTAGCTAGCCAGGCTAGGGGAATTGGGGGTCTTGGGGTCGTACCTTTGTAAATAAGTTTGAGAGCAATCAAAGGAGACACCCGACTATAGTGTCTGGCTTCCACATACTTGTGCTGACATACACGTGAACAAATATACACATATACTTACACACCATACACACACATGCACAGACAAAATTAAGGAGATGAAAATTGAATCTGTACTGTGTTCCTCTTCAGACATACTTGTTTTGGCAATATCAAACATTATCAAACATTTATGCAGTGATGTAGTTACTTTCATATACTTCAGAATGAATGTAAATTGGTTCAACCTCTATATGAGTGGCCAGCTTGACAAACATTTGTCAAAAGTTTCAATAGCTTTTAATTCTAAAATTCTATTTGTAGAAATGTATTCTACAAATGTGTTTACATGTGCCCCAAATGACATAAATATGCACTGCAGTACTATTAAATTATTATATCCTGTGTAATAGCTGTCTTCTGCATTTTGTAGATTTTGAGGAGGCAGAGAGGCAAGGTTCAAGAGAGGTGAGGAAATGCACATCAACCTGCTTAAGTGAGAAGGTTTTTTTTTTATTTTAACTTTATTTTTATTTATTTATTTGAGAGGGAGAGAGAGAAAGGAAGAGGGAGAGAGAGAGAGAGAGAGAGAGAGAGAGAGAGAGAGAGAGAGGGAGAGAGGGAGGGAATGGGCTTGACAGAGCCTCCAGCCTCTGCAAACGAACTCCAGACACATGTGCTCTCCTGTACATCTGACTTACGTGGGTCCTGGGGAATTGAACTAAGGTCCTTTGGCTTTGCAGGCAAATGTCTTAACCATTGTCCCCAGCCTCTTGTTTTTTATGCAGGAGAACAAGAGGGAGAACGAGAGTAACAGTGAGAGAGATAATTGGCGTGCCAGTGGCTCCAGCCACAATAGTCAAATTCCGGATATGTGCACCACCTTGTGCTCATGTGTGACCTTGCACCTGTGTGACCTCATGCACCTGCCTGACATGGGATCTGAAGAGTCAAACATGGGTCCTTAGGCTTTATAGGCAAGTGCCTTAATTGCTAATTCATCTCTCTAGCCCTAAGACTGTTATTTCTTTTTAATGAGAGACACAGAGAGGATGAGAAAGCAAGAGAGAGAGAGAGAGAGAGAGAGAGAGAGAGAGAGAGAGAGAGAGAAAGATTGGCTTGCCATGGCCTCCTGCCACTGTAAGCACACTCCAGACACGTGTGCCACCTAGTGGTCATGTGCAGCCTTGCATGCTTGTGTCACCTTGTTCATTTTTGAACATGGGTCCTTAGGGTTGCAGGCAAGCACCTTAACCACTGAGCTATCTCTGTAGCACTAGAAGTTTTATTAACTTGGCTTGAGGGGTAGCTGATGTGGAAGTTTCAGTCTGCTCTGGGAGAGTAAAGAGTGATCTCATCATCATCATCATCATATCATCATCATCATCATCATTAATCTATTATGAGTCAGGGTCTCACTGTGGGCCAGGCTGACCTGAAACTCATTCTTCAACCCAGACGGTCCTTGGACTCATGAAGATTGTCCTACCTTAGCCTCCTAAGTGCTGGGATTGGAGGTCAGAGCCTCTTAAGGTTGTTTTTTTTTTTTTTTTTTTTTTTTTTTTTTTTAGGAAGGAGAGATTTTGCATTATGGGGAAGCAAAGCTAGTTAACAGGTGACCTAGGTGATATGAGTGATGTCATGGAGTGGGGCAAACTTGATCTACTTTTAGATGACAATGTGGCCATTCTTTCTGGGTAGAGGAGGGGACCTGGTTCATGTGTGACTCATATTACACAATGGCTCACTTGTAGTTGCTGGCATGTAGGCCAAGTTACCTGAAGAATGTGTTTCTAGAAGGGTGATACTTTCCTGCCCATGTGGTCCTACATTTACAGCTTTTACAATTGGTCTAGCAATGAATTTGCAGGAAACCCCTGCAAAACATAACTATCTAAGATTTTAGGAGACCTAAGAGTAGGAAAACAATCGAGATTCATAGCATTATTTTCAGAATTAAAATCGGACATATAATTATTCTCGTTTTCCATATGATTTTGCACTGTTTTTCACTGTCTGTATTAATTTGCACTACTAATACACATGCAGTCCAACAGCTTCTGGTCCAATACCATGGTTGATGTTGCTCTAGGAAAACTATTCACAAACACCAGGCATGGTGGTGCATGCCTTTAAACCCAGCTCGGGAGCAGAGATAGGAGGATGGCCAGGAGTTGGAGGATGCCCTAAAACTACATAGTGAATTCCAGGTCTGCTCGAGCTAGAATGAAACCCTACTTCAAAAAACCAAAAAATAAAATAAAATAAAAATTCACATTTGTGTTTCTGGTGAAATATTCCCCTAGGCCCATGCATTTAAACGTTTGTCCCCAAGTGGTAGCAGTGATAGAGACCTTCTAAGAGGCAGAGTCATGCTAGAGGGAAAAGGTGTCCCTAGACATGGGCCTTGAGCTGTTGATCTGTTCCCAGTTCCTCTTCACTCTGTTTCCTGACTCTGGATGCATGTGACCATTCACCCTCTTGTTCCTCTACCCATGCCTTTCTGCCCCTCCTCCCATATTGAACTTTACTCTGGAACTATAAGCCAAAATAAACTCCTTTGCCAAATTTCATCATGTCAGATACTTGGTCACAGCAGTGAGTAAAATAACTCATGCATGTGCAATTACTGGTTTCATAATCCTGTAGTTCTTATAGAGAAGTATTTTATTTTTTTCTTATTTATTTATTTTTTGAAGTGGGGTCTTGCTCTAGCCCAGGCTGACCTGGTATTCACTATGTGGTCTCAGACTGGCCTCAAACTCTCAGAGATCCTCCTACCTCTGCTTCCTGAGTGCTGGGATTAAAGGCATGTGCCACTATGCCTGGCCAGAAGTAGATATTTTGCAGTCCACAACTATTGTCACGTTTGACTATATCTAATGGTTATATCATCTTCTTTGACTAAATTTTGTATCCTTTGGGGGTAGTATTAATGTTCTTTCACTGACTATGTCATTTTTATTTTCTTAAACTGGTCACATTTGTTTCATAAATAAGACAGAATGGTTATATTAGCTAGTTCAAAGTGGAAAAAGCAATGTTGTCATCTGTTAGATCACAGATGAGAATGCAGCTTGTGCTGCTTTGGAAGCAGGGTGAATGCGTGCATAGAAGCTCTCCATCTTAATGTAGTAGTGATAGTGTCATGCCAAACCACGGAAAATAGCAGCTCTTCTTTGGTAGAATGAATGCATAATCAAAAGATTTGCGCTCTTCACATACAAACTGCCATCAAGACATGCTTACCTATGAATGTTTCCTCAAAGTATGGTAGTTTGTCTTCCAAAATTTCAATATATGCTTACAATAAACAGTTCTCATTGGCAAAATGTTGAATTTCTTATTGGTTTCTGTCTGATTGTATGGGGTATACAGTAAGCCTGAAGGACAGTGTAATAATTTCTTACAGGGTGAAATCATGCCAGATTGAGCATGAGAGCGCATTCACTTATTTTTATCTATGATCATTTTGATTAGGGCTTTGAAAAACACAAGTGCTACTTCCTGTAAGTGTCTGTGGCCCTAAGAATTTTTAAGGGATGAGAAAACTTAAAAGAAATAGTTTTACATTTTACTGCGTCTGTGCAGAAGACGCAGCTCTCGCCTCAGCCGGCATAAGAGGTAGTTTATTCAGGAACCAAATATGAGTGACTATGGCCAGGGAACATCGATTTAGGTTACCTTAATTCCTTCGACCAGTGTCTTAATAACTTCATGAAGGTTTCATGGTGATAGAGCAGAAGAAAGTCATTTTCAAATACATTGGCTGACCCTCAGGTAGGCGCGCTACGACAAAGAAGGGGAAATCTCCACAGGCTTCAGATGTTCTCTGATGACATTCTTAGCCTTTGGATTGGTGGAAGCTGGGGGCCCTGTTAGTACATTCCGGAAAGGTCACACCTGATCAACTGTAGTCATCAAGATATGAGTTCAGACACAGAGGTGGGCAATAAATGGCTATCACGGGGCTAAAGGTACCCAAAGGTAATTTGGCTCTGACCTTGCAGCATTCTGTCTCTCTGGTCACAGGCGTTTTATCAGTTCATTCAGCCCTGTTGGAAGTAGATGTCACAGATATAGCGCTTTTCTGGGGCCTTTAGTTCAACACTGTTAGCCTCTGTAAAGTGTCAGTTTGGGATCATTCTGAAATATTAATTGCATAAAAATAATTTTAAAAGTACTATAATGTAGCTGGCAAGATTTGCAAGCAGAAACTTAAAAAAATAATTTATTTGTGTGTGTGCATGTGAGAGAGAGAGAGAGAGAGAGAGAGAGAGAGAGAGAGAGAGAGCGAACGAGCGTATGGGTGTGCTGAGGTCTCTTGCCACAGCTGCTAAAATCCAGATAGATGTGGCACTTTGCGCATCTGGTTTTACTTGATTACTTACTTGGGAATCAAACAAGAAAGCTCCTTTAAACATCAAGTCATCTTTTCAGCCCTCAAACAGAAACTTCCGCTTGAACAATTTGTATATGAATGTTAGTGGAAACGTATATAGACAAAATTAAATTTAAGGTAGTCTAACCCAAAACCTTAGTATGCCATTTGGTGTGTGGTCTTTGTAATGCTCTCTGCGCTGGAACCGCTGTAGTGGCTATTAAATGAGGACAGATCACCTTATAAAATGTTCAATTGATTCATTTACACGGAAGATTAGTTTCGTAAGTTCATTGAAAATCTTAGCCTAAAATCAATTGCTTTAGCTTCTGGTCAGCACTGATTACATGGGGATAGTGACGTGGCTATCCTAAACCTTGGCTTGCCACACCCATAGCATCACAGATTTCTGAGGTAAATCCAGCTCTTACCTAAGTGGCATTCTGTTTGCATCCAGAATATGGTACGTGAATTAAAAATTTACTGAAGGAAAATAGGAGGAAGCTAGCTGCTTTTAGGCACTTTCAGTTAGGAACTGAGGCCCAGAGAGAATCAAGAACCAATGCCACCTCACCCTGGCAGGAATGGAACTTCTGTCTGATCATCTACAACAGCGCTGCTGCCCACAGTCTAGCATGGTACCTAGATAAGGCAGCCTTCACTAGCCAGGTGGGCTGCCCCTTCAAATCTACAAATCAGTCCAGTCTTCTCCTTCACCTGCCAGAATTTGACTATGGAACACATTTTCAATGGACTGTAAAGGCTGCTTTTTCTCTTCCCTCCCACCCCCATTGCTCCGCGCTGTGGTCTTTACTTCTGTGCACGTGAGTCTGGTTTCTCCTCCACCTAGCTCAGCAGAGTACTGATCCTTGGTCTGAGTAGTTCTTCTGCTCGCCTTTGCTTTGTACTTAGGCATAACTTCTCCCTTTAATTACATGCATGATTTTCCTCCAATCTCTGAATCTACCATGCACAGATTTTCCCACATGCTAGATCTACCACGTGGGTGCTTTCTCTAACTCTGGGCCTGTTACCCATGCAGTTTCTCTAAACTTAGGGTAACCATGGATGTAACTCCACGACTACTCATTTCTCATCTGAATTTCTAGGTCTCTGCTTTGATATTTTATCTATGCTGTTCTTTATCAAGACACCACCTTTGCCCTCTTCACTTCCTTCCTTCCATGGGGAAGCCCAGGGTGTATGCTGGCTGTGTTTCTTCAAATTATCCCTACTTAAGCTCCTAGGTTCTATCATCTGTGTGCTTGTAACTCTACTCCAGTCTTTCCCTAAAAACCTCAATCCCTCTTAAATTTATCTCATGTGCTTTGCTGTGTTTTCCACACGAGTGGGTGTTTCCCACTTCCCATGTGGTTATGACTGCTGTAGCCTTCTTTCATGATCCCAATTTCCCTTTGTGATTCCTCCCTAAATAAACTCAATAGTCCCCCATTTGTTCCTCTGAAGTTTGTTTTTAAATCAATTCTAGGTTAAAAGTAGGAAAGGACCCCAAATTGGGGTTCATCAAGTTGGGCGAATGCCTCTTGAACTGCCAAATTCTGCACCCTTACCATGTTAAGAATTATCAACAATTTCAGCAGAACATGATAGAAAAATATACTTCCAAATCTAAATGCCATATAATAGAGGAAATCTTTTATTTTTATTTTTATTTTTTATTTATTTATTTGAGGGGTTTTTTTTTTGACAATAGAGGAAATCTTGCTAAGTATTTTCAGTTCCCATTAGCAGTCAGCAAGCAGTGATTGCTCTTTCTGTAGGAAGGAGACTAAAGTACATAGGTGATTATTGAATACATTTAAAGAAGGGAAACCCAAGCTGCTCTAAACCAGGGCTAACTACAAGAGTCTAGGAAGTTGATTGGTTTCTTCTGTATACTTTCAGGATATCTATTCAAACCTACACTTTTCATTTGATTGCATTATGGTTTATTCAGACTGGAATTACTTTATGTGGGTTGGAGTCTCTGGTCCACTGGGGTGTGAACTTGTTTCAGGCATGTGAATTGAAGTAGCTCACTCTCCTGAAGTCTCATTTGTTATGTATAAAATTGTGGTTAAAAGAATAAATTGTGGCTAAACAGTACCTATGCCTACATAGATATGTGCAAGTTGTGGTAGTTATACATACAGTATAATAAATGTAATAAAACCTTAAATATAGCCCTTTTCTAGCACCTTCTCTCTTTTGATGTTATATCTACATATTACTTTTTCTACATTACTTCCCACTTCCCTTGTGCTTATGACTCTGCTTTAATCTTTTCCCTAGATCCCAATTTCTCTTAAGTAAACCCTACAATTTGTGATTCCTCCCTAAATAAATTTAGTAATCTACAATTTATTCCTCTTGAGCCCATTTTTAAATCAATTCTTTGTTAAAAATAGGGCAAAATTGTGGTTTACAAACTTTGGACACCCAAGTTTATTTTCAGTGTTGATTTTTTTTTTTTTTTTTTGAGGTAGGGTCTCACTCTAGCCTAGGCTGACCTGGAATTCACTATGGAGTCTCAAGCTGGCCTCAAATTCACAACAATCCTCCTACCTGTGCCTCCTGAGTGCTGGGATTTAAAGGCTTGCGCCACCACTCCTGGCTTTGTAAAAATATTTTTATATATTTATTTGAGAGAGGTAGACAGAGGCAGAGAATGAGGGAGAGAGAGAGAGAATGGATGTGTTAAGGCCTCCTGTTGCTGCAAATGAACACAGAACACGTGCGTCTTGCTTTGCATGGGTACTGGGGAGTCAAACCCAGGTTGTTAGGCTTTGCAAGCAAGCACCTTTAACCTTTAACTTAGCAATCTTTTCAGCCAAGAATATTTATAACAGGTCCACAAATCATAGGGCATAGTCATTGTAAACTAATTAAGTCAGTGTCCTCTCCTATAAGATGCTTAGTGTGGTTCAGATACGTTACTGAGTTGTTGTCCTGGATTCCAGAGCCACGAGGTTGCAGGTTCCACGCCTTGAGTCAGTCCTTCTGACACACCAAAGCTCTCAGGACACCAGCCTGCTGTCTCACACGGACAAGTTAGTCCTCTGGTCATTTTGTTCACCAAAGGACATCAGTCAGAACCACTGGGCTGCCATTCCACTTTACACTTAACACCAAGGGCAGATCCTTTCACATTTACCTAGA
This sequence comes from Jaculus jaculus, assembly GCF_020740685.1. NCBI lineage: Eukaryota > Metazoa > Chordata > Mammalia > Rodentia > Dipodidae > Jaculus > Jaculus jaculus. The sequence continues at coordinate 163,615,620 of NC_059105.1, forward strand.
GCAAATTTATGACAAGAATCCTGAAAGGCTAAGGAGGAGCAGAGAAATGTTAATACTTAAAAAAAGTGAGCAATGATCGAAGTCCCTCATTTATACTCCAGAAAGTCACTGTTGCTGAATCAGTCAGTTGCTCCCGTCAGTTCGTCCCATGTAATGTTTTGGCAGCGTTAGAGTGTCAGCATCACCCTCAAGACACTTACTTGCAAGGTTGTTGAAGAAGGCATAGCCAACTTATTTGTTACTGCAGTCTACCTTTTCTCTGTCTCACCCATGACTGTCTCCGTAAGTTACAACATACATAGCACCCAATCCACTCAGAAGTTATGTTTCTTAAGGTTTCAAGCTCTCAAGTTCTGCATCTTCTCTTGTAAAAAAAAATAATAAGTTAATTAAACCATGTTTAAAATTTCAGAACTGTCAAATGTATAACTTAAATCCAACAAAAAGCCTGGTGTATACTAAAGTGGTTAATAAATATTCTCAGGTACCGTTATCATTTGTGACCCATCCAGTTAGAGACTGAGATACAAATTTTAGGCTAACTACAAATGAACAAAGTTAGGTTTCTTTTTTTTTTTTTTTTTTTTGAAATTTTTTATTTATTTATTTGAGAGCGACAGACACAGAGAGAAAGACAGATAGAGGGAGGGAGAGAGAATGGGCGCGCCAGGGCTTCCAGCCTCTGCAAACGAACTCCAGACACGTGCGCCCCCTTGTGCATCTGGCTACCGTGGGACCTGGGAACCGAGCCTCGAACCGGGGTCCTTAGGCTTCACAGGCAAGCGCTTAAGCGCTAAGCCATCTCTCCAGCCCAAAGTTAGGTTTCTTAAAACAAACAAACAAACAAAGAAAAAAAACAACAACAAAAAAATAAGAACAAAATGTTGTTACCTCTAATAGGGCAGCGGCCAGTCTATGGAAATATTGGTCTATGCGAGGTGTTAAAACAGAGAGTGCAAAGATGGAGGTCCACCTAGGGCAGCGGCAAGGAGTCAGCCATAGCCTCCCCAGGCCTGCTGAGAGGATGGCTAGCTCTAGCTGTCTGCAAAGGTATGCAACGAAGGTCCTGCAACTAAGCAGATGCCCAAAGTCCTAGGTAATGAGGAAATTGCAGTTTCCAGCTCTGGTGATGGGATCTGGAGGATATTAAACATGAAAATGATTGTTTTCACACAGAATGCATTCATTTGAGCTTCTGTGAGTTAGAGAAATTAAAAAAAAAAAGAGAGAGATAACATTTTGTGAGTTTTCTTTATCACTTTTATAGAAAACTAAGTAATAAAAATTAAGAATCAAAATTAATTAGAAGTGTAAACTTAACATGATGAAAATCATGTAATGGACTTTTAGGCCAAATATTAAAAATAAAGGGAATTATCTGACATTTTTTTTCTAGTTTTCTTAGTATAGTAGACAATAGGTTATAAAGAAATGGTTCCTTGAAGAGCGGCAGGAATTCAAGGGTACTGGAAGCAACACCTGGCATTAGATTTAATTTCCTTTCGAGGAGATGTTTGTCTGTCCGCATATGGCCCTGCCGGTGAGTGACTGGCGGCCTCGTCATCCAGACTCCTTCAGTTCTGTCCCTGCCAGGAATATGATTAGCGTTTACTTCTAGTTACGTTTGTTAATGAATATTTAGATATTATTTAGCCACTATAGTAAAAAAAAAAAATGCAGCAATACACCCTCAGTTAAATGTATAAAATCACAATCTTCCAATAGCTAAATCATGTATTTACCTTCTTATTCTTATTTTCTATGTCTAATTCTCTGACATGTCTGTCAGAAATCTGTCAAATTTTTGTGCTCCCCAGATTCTGTTTAGATAGCTTTACTTGTCTCCCATATTATACATTTTTAAAAAAAAAAAATCTCTCAAAAGGCCTCTCTTATCTGAGAGCTATATTCTCTCAGATCACACTTATGCGTGCCAGTTTCATGTCCAACTCTCAGCTGTCACACTCTTAAAGTACTCTGACAGGCTACCTGCTGGCTCTCTCAGAAACAGAGAAACAGTCTATCATACATTTAACATTTAAATGATCTATGAGCATATTTTTCTTCTCCTTTATATATTAAAGGCATGCCCAGCTATGCCAGCAGCTGACTTAAAGAGCATCCTATTAGTTTCGTTAGACATGCCCACTGCTGCTCCCTTCTCCCATCAATCTCAATAGCAGGCAATTTCATATGATGTGGCTGCTGCAGTGAAATTCGTCACCAGTGTGTATTTCCTGCCACCTATTTCTATGTGACTCCCTAAATTATGCTCCTAAGTAATTGTGTTAAGTGTACATGTGCCATTTCTCAAATTACCCTTTTTTGAAGTCCTTTCTCTGCTACTGCAGAAAATGCCTATTTCTCCTCTATTCTCATTTTCTTGTCTTTTTTTTTTTTCTATCTGTCTGCTACTGACAGCAAAGAGCATTGTAAACTCAGCCCTAAAAAAGATGAAATGTATGTTTGTTTTCTAATCCTGGATTTTTTTTTCTCACATATTAGTGAGTCTAGTGAGATGATCTTTAGTTTTCTCATATCGGAACTTAAAATAGTATCAATGCTATGAGTTTATTGAAATACATTTAAGAAGTTAATATGCTGGTGGATTGAACAGGAATTCCTGGCATTACATTCAGTACTGGTATTGCTACCTGAGGTAAGGAGGTACATGAGTTTTGCAATGACTCTGGCATAAATTTTGAGTCAGGAGAACAAGTAAGAAACTGTCTTTCCTTGTCCACCAGAGAGAAGATGAGAACCTTGACCAAGGAATAGGTGATGAGAGACAAGATAAAATGAATATGATATTGTAGAAGGTAACAAAAGTGAAAGTCCTTGGTTAATTGGCTTAGCTTTGTGAAGGATTAGTGATAGCTTCCTCAATTTCATTGAATTCTAAATCTCGGTGACATTAATCCATGTAGGGAATAAAGAGAAATGGATGGCTCCTTAAAAAAAGTAAATTCAATTAGTTCTAGCTATATAGTTTTTTTTATTTGTCTGTGGGACATGGTCTGTTTTACCAAAACTTTGTAAGTGATTGATAACAGGCTAGTAGGGAACTGAATACATGGCTCTCAGTCTCCTTTCTAATTCCATAATCATTCCCATCAAACGAGGGCTGCGACCACATACATCAATGAAACCACAACAAGGGTTGAACATACAGGGGAAGCCAGCTTGTGAGTTCTGACATCAAGAGTGTCGTTGTATGTTTCTAAACTAGCCCCCAAGACTGTAGAAAATAGTGTTCATTGTGTTCAGTTGTTTTTTGTAACAAATAGTGCTTCCAAATATTAATACATATGCCAGGACAACATTCTATCATGTGTGGTCTGTAGTTCACCTTTCAAGATGCCTGATTTTTATCCCTAACAATTTACTAGGCTGCACTAATTCACTAATAAATATTTCCTTATAAGATGCCATTGACTATAATAGAAACCACTGAGTTGATAATAGCTTTTCAGAAAAAAAGTAATGTTTTTAAAATCAGAACAAAGATTACTATTATAATGCTGAAACTTGGAAAAAAAACCATGCATCTTGGAGCTAAATAAATACATTGTGTATCTACAGCAATGCCAGGGAAATTTATATAACTTATAACTTTATGGAGGACCATTCCAGGAAATGAGAATGGGGTATATTTCTCTACACAGATAATGCAAGCAACTGTGGATATTTTATGGCACAGAGCTGTTACCAAGTTTTGGTGTTTCTTTACTAAAACTCATGTTAGAATTCAGACTCATTGATTCTGTGGGCTTCCTTTTCTTTCTTCTTTCCTTGTTCTGCACTAGGATGGCTGTTTCTCCAGTGTGAAATGAAGGCGCTTAGCCCATGCTCTGAGAACAAGGGTGCATCACTTCTCCTGCTCAGCTTTTGTTCCCACCAGGGCTCGGTTTGTTTGGTTCTAAGTACTCAATCTTTGTCAGCTGGTTTATTAGGGTGAAGATTTATTATATTTATGATATCCCTTTCCAAGATAAGTTCCCACAAGTGGATAATTTACATGCTTTTTGCTACAACAGTTCACTGAAATGATAATTCCGAATTCGACAAGTTATTATTTGAGATAAGGTCAGAAGTAACATAAACAACCTGTTTTCAATTCATCTCCCTTCTTTAATGTCCATTAATAAACACCTAGTTAAATATCTCACTTGCTTGCAACTCAAGATATTGTAAGCATCCAAGTTAGTATTTTATTTATCTCCAACAGTATCTGAGGCTGAAGTTCCTGTGTGAAAAGGTGCATCTCTCAAACATTTGGCAGGACACTCTGTACATCATATTTATGAACACGTACCAGCTAAGAGTGTGAAATGAGGGTATATCAAAAGTCAAGGATTTACAGAGAGATATTTGTACACTTTGTTGGTACTTTATTTCTGAATGTTATCTTACAACATTTTATTATCCAAGCATCTTCTCTATATACTTTTTCCTACTCTGGAGTTTGAAGGAATATAATTCCTTAGATTATACTTGCTTATGCTACCAGCTAAAAGTAGAATGACTGATGTCAATCTACACTCTATATCAATAATTCACTATAGATGTCTGTTAAAGGCTGTTATTCTCACAGTTATCAGTTATTCCAAGGAAAGGATTCAGATTAAAATTAACAAGCCATGAGATGCATAAGACAGAGATCGGGGAAAAGAACCCAACACCAAACTTCAGGTACCCTTGCCCTGTGTAATCAGGACAGGCATTTTATGAGCATCAAGATGTGGCAGTGCATGGAGAACTGCCTACCTGAGACAGTTGCCGGAGCCCTGTTGTCTTTACTGGGTCTCCATCACATGAGTCTAGTGGGATAGCTCATGACTCACGTGATTCCAGTTCTGGGGGAGGTCAAGCCATGCGGCCCAGAGAATCCGCCCCACATCCGAGTCTTGGTATGGCTTACATCTCCTCCCTTAAATCACCTGTTATTGTCCTGCTGGCCAAGATTGATTTCCTTCCCACCCACTCTTCTGTTTCCCTGCCAGAGCTTCTGTGTAGAGGAGTTTATCATGCTGTGTGTTGATTTCTAGCTTCCGAGATGGGAGGTGTGTCTCAGCAGTTCAGTCAGAGTCCCAAGGGTTTTACTGCTCGATGTAGGGACATTTGTAAGAGGTTCGTCAGCTACTGTTCTGTCACTGGGAGAAAAATCTGTGTGCGCAAGGAAAAAAAAAAAAAAAAAAAAAAGCAGAGATGGAAAGAAAAGATATTGAATTAAATGCAATTAAATGTGTGAGGCCTTTAGTCACTGTGAGCCCACTATTGGTCAGTATATGTGTGTGTGTGTGTGTGTGTGTGTGTGTGTGTGTGTATGTGTGTGTGTGTAAAAATTAATTTTCATTCTTTTCCTCAAATATTAAGATTTCAAGTAAAGTTTCTTACTTGCAATTACTTGCTTCTGAATAATATATTAGTTCAAAGCTTAAACATTTCTTGGAGGAGTTTGAATTAGAGACTCACTGGTAGTTGATTCTGTTCGGTCTTCAATGAAGGAACAAATAAATAATGATTCCTTTAAATTATATTCTACTGTCCCAAGCAAGGCACTGATCTCTTTTCAAGCTTAATTCCCTGTCCTTTGCATTACTTCTCAAATCTTTCCTGTATCTTTCACAAGAGACACTTCTTGAGTATAATATATTTCTTCAATAAGGCCTAAGAAGAGAGATGGTATCAAAAAACTTCAGAATGTCTGCATGCACCTACCTAGCCATTGTTAGATTCTCTTATATCCAACCTTTTTTTAAATTAAAAAGGTAATTCATGATAGAATAAATTTTCTAAAACAGATTTGAGAAACAGAAGTGAAGCTTAAAATAATAATGGTTAATATAAAATGTGTTAAAAGTTAGCAATGATTCTGAAGTATAACCCATGACTCCCTGATGTTTTGATATTTGAGAAAAGCAGATGTAACCTATGTTTTAGTTTTTATACATGAAAGCCAAGAGCACCTGTTTGGAGTGTGTAATATTATATGGTTTCATCCTGACATCATCTTTGGAGCATTTACTCTTCCTAATATGTAGCATCAGTCTCACATAAACAGAACAACAAACTGTCTGAAGGTTAGTGTACACACATGCACGCACACACACACACCCCTCAAGATCTGGATTTGGATATATATAACAATGCTCATGGATAGTTGTAAATGAATTTGCAACCCATATGTTCCAGTTTAAAAGCTAACCAAGAGAATGTTTGAATGTCCATTAAAAATTGAATGAATTAACTATAGTGTAGACATCAATGAAATATTGTGCAGTGAGCAATAAACATTATGAGTTACAAAGACATAAAAGTGAATCATGGGCTGGAGAGATGGCATAGCAGTTAAGATGCTTGCCTGCAAAGCCAAAGGACCCAGGTTCGATTTCTCAGGACCCACATAAACCAGATGCACACGGGGAACATGTATCTTGATTTCTTTTATAGTGGCTGGAGGGCCTGGCATGCCCATTCTCTCTCCATCTCCTTCTTTCCCTCTCCCTCTTAAATAAATAAATAAATAAATAAAATACTTTTTAAAATAGTGAATCATATCTCACAGTACTGCCTTAAAGAAACCAGACATGAGCTGGGCGTGGTGGTGCACGCCTTTAATCATCCCAGCACTCGGGGAGGCAGAGGTAGGAGGATTGCCATGAGTTCAAGGCCACCCTGAGATTACAGAGTTAATTCCAGGTCAGTCTGGACCAGAATGAGACCCTACTTCGAAAAACCAAAAAAAAAAAAAAAAAAAAAAGAAACTTGACATAGGATGATTAACATTTTATTCCACTGGCATAAAGTGTTAAGACAACAGGTCTCTCAGACTACAGGCATGTGCAATTAAATAGTCAATCAGATACAAATTAAATGCTAGAAAACTCCATGTATGATGACTACAGGGTGAAGGGAAGGGATTTTCAGCTGAGATGTGTAGAACGCTTCAGAGTCTTGATAACATTCAGTTTCTTAACTTTGCTAAGATTTTAACATTTCTGCTTTAGCCACATTTGTGTGTATGTATAAGAGTTCAGCCACAGGAGGTCTACAGAGAGTTATAGTAATGTGGCAATCAGTCCGTATGACAAAGAAGGTGAGAGAAACAAGTTGCTGCCTCCTCTCACCATACAGACCCTTCCCTGGATTCTGTTCAGTGGAGCCATTCTAGCTCTCCTGCCTGCCGACAAGCATGAAGAGAGATACTACCCTTTTGGTAGTTTCCAGCTCCTCTGTACCTGGAATGCCACCTTCCTCAAAAGAATGGATACTATTGCCTTTAGTGTTTTGAATGTATGCCCCCCACCATAGACTCAGTTTTGTTTTGTTTTTTTACTAGTTATATACTCAGTATGCAAACAGCACATGTTGGTACCATCCTTACCCTCATTCCTGTGCCCTCCTCAGAAGGAACCCTCCTAGTTGGAGATTGTGGGTCGTGCATTGTGGGGGTAGCCATCAGTTATGGGGAAGAGACAATGTCTCTGTGTGTAATGTCCCAACTACTGGCTTTAATAATCTTTCTGCCCCCTCTTCCAATAAATTCTCTAAGACTTGATGGGTTCTTTTTAGGTCTAGTTCAATGATGGACTCTTGAGAGCCTCTGGATCTCTGATTTGATAGGAGTTGAGTGTCCTTCGTGTCTATCTCCTTCACCCTAGTGCTGATACTGATATCAGTTCACAGAGAAAACAGCGCTCTTGATCATTTCCCCAGTTACTCTTGGTTTCAGCTGGGTCCCTGCTGAGGTGCAGTGGACTGATTATCCCCTCAGGTCCTGTGTCCACCTGGAAAAGAGAAGCAGATTCTCCAATGGAGAGGGAAGTCAGCACAGGTTAAAATGGATATAACCATTGTTAGTTTAGAGATAATTTAATAGGTGTAGGCTCTCTTGTATCCCAAGATTGGTAGGAGATTGATACTGGACAGTGCACTTGTTATTTGGATCTGATTCTGACCCGTTTCCCAGTTCCAGCTTTGGGTTTATTTCCACTGTCAGCCAATCCAAAAGCAGTTCTTTTCTCCCCATAGCTGTGTACCACTACTGCACTTAGCCAAAGATCACTGGAAGCTTGTCTCTGGAAAACTATGACCTTCCAAGCCCTTGGTTTTTGATGTGGCTCTCAACACTAGACATGGATTCTCTCCCACTAAGACGGTCCTCATATCCAGTCAGAGGGTAGTTGATTACCTACATAGCTTGTGGTTTTGGTTCATTTTGCCCTACTGGTTTGATTCTGTAGCTTTCAGGCCCCTCTGTTTGTCCACACTGTTGGTGACTTTATCCATCAGAAGCTTCAGTACCCCTTTCCATCCCCATGACAGCTTGCTGGCAGAGAAGATGGCTTCCATTTCAGTTCTGGCTTGATTCCTCAGTGTCCTGTGACCATATTTTCAGCTTGTGGTGTCTTTAGCAGCAGGTTCATGGTTCCGCATGTAGTTATCCAGCCTCTCCAGCTCTAATTGGTGAAAGTACTCTCTTTTCTCTAGTGTGTGTGTGTATGTGTGTGTGTGTGTGTTTTCAGGCTTATTGTCAAAGATCAGGCGACTGCAATTATTAGAACTTTTATCCCGATCTCCTATTCTATTCCAATAATGTATGTGTCTATTTCAAATTTCTTTAAAATGATTTTATATTTACCAGTGAGTAGCAAAATGGATACCAAGTGTACCTGTTCACTTTCACTCACTTTTCCTTAAGGTTGACACCTTCCATAAATAGCACAACTGACAAACGGTCTTATATTATTTCATTTTTGTATCTTAAAATGACAGTATGTTTAGGCTGGATCAGTGGGTAAAGAGTACTTGATAAATAAGCATGAGGACATGAGTTCAATTTTCAGCACTCTCATAAAAGAAAAGCCAGGTGTGAACACACATGCCTGTAATCCCAGCTCTGAGTGGGACAGGAAGATTGCTGGGGCTGGCAGGTCAGGGAGTCTAACTGAAAAATGGTGTGAACTGTGGGTTCAGAAAGAAGCCCACTCGCAAGAAAAAAGACAGAAGAATGATAGGAGAAACTTGAGGCTTTACACACATGTCCAGTACTACATCTACCAAACAATCGAAGTTACACTACTTTTAAAATGATAGATTATTGAGTTAATTGTCCTTTAAACTATCCTATTTTTATTCTTCTGCAGGCTATACTATTTTATTTTCACCCACTTTGAACTTAATGTCTTCTTTAATGTTCCAGGAACCAACCAGAGATTCCTTGTTGCAGTGAGCAGTCTTTTCAGGTTCCGCATTCCCTTAGTGGATATTTCAATGAAACTTCAGAGGTTTGAAGAGTAGTGGTGAAGTATTTGGTAGAATGTTCCTTAATTTACATTGTTCTCTTCAATAGGTAAACTTGAAGTTATACATCTTTGAGAACAATCCACAGAGATGTGTGGCTTTCCTACTGCACTGGACCAGGCATTAATATTGTTGGCATTTATTTCTGGTTATGGGAAATTTAGTCACCCACTGTACTTTTTTCTTCATCATTAGTACATCTTTTTTTTTTAAATTTGTTTTTCATTTATTTTTATTTATTGATTTGAGAACGACAGACAGAGAGAGAGAGAGAGAGGCAGAGAGAGAGAGAAAGAGAGAGAATGGGCACACCAGGGCTTCCAGCCACTGCAAACGAACTCCAGACGTGTGTGCCCCCTTGTACATCTGGCTAACGTGGGACCTGGGGAACCGAGCCTTGAACCGGGGTCCTTAGGCTTCACAGGCAAGCGCTTAACCGCTAAGCCATCTCTCCAGTCCTTATTTATTTTTTTTTTTGGAAGAGTTTCTTTGAGACTACTCAAATATCTCGTCCCTCAAACTTTCACCTGTTTAGCATTTGTATGTAGGTCTTACCTACCATATCTGATACTAATGGGAGTATTCTGTTTTTCCTGATTCCTTCTATTTTTATAAACTGAAATGCTTCTGTAGTAAAGAGTTGTCACACTTCACTCTTATTATTTCAATGACTTATTCATTCCAGGAGTGAACACAAAATGTCTCCATGGGCTAATTAGTTTGCCCACGTGGTCCTCACCGGCTGGGGAGGTTGTGGAACCTTGAGGAGGTGGAGTGAGGCTGGAGAAAGTATGCCACTGTGAGGTGGGATTTGAGGAGTTATAGTTCAGTCCCACTTGCTGTTCTCTCTCTTTCTACTTCCTTCCTGATAATGTATGAAGAGAGGCTGGCTGGCTGCTCCTGCCATACATAATGGACTCTACCCTCTGGACATCTAAGCTAAATTAAACTCTTTTCCTTACATAAAATGATTTTGATCAGGGATTTTATCCAAGCAACAACAAGAACAACACCTACAAAAAAAGTAACTGATAACTGATTTTTTTCAAGGTAGGTTCTCGCTGTAGCCCAGGCAGACCTGGAGTTCACCGTATATAGCCTCAGGGTGGCATTGAACTCATGGCAATCCTCCTTCCTCTGCATCCCAAGTGCTGGGATTACAGATGTGTGGGAGGCAGAAGGAGGAGGATCACCCGTGAGTTCGAGTCCAGCCTGAGATTATATAGTGAATTCCAGATCAGCGGAGGCTAGAGTGAGAGCCTACCTCGAAAAAAAAAAAAAAAAAAAAAAAAAAAAAAGACATGCACCACCATGCCTGGCTATTTCATTTTTGATCCAATACTATATAATAGATGACCAGGACTCAGGACTCAGTATTCCTGCTTAATTTTGAGTCTTTTAGCCAGTATCACCCTTTTCCAGTCCATGCCTACCCTCTTCCTATGCAACAACTGCAAATCACCATTCTATTCTTGTTTGTGTGAGGTCAACTTTTCAATTCCTTGTATGTTAGATCCTTACAGTTCATCCTTGTTGTTCCAGACGACAGAAATGTTAAGTAGTTTATTATTATGCACATATACCACATCTGTCAATCAGTTGACACGCATATTAGTTCTTTCTATATCTTGACCATAGTGAGTCACATGGCACTGAACATAGGTATGTAGAGAATTCTTGTTTATGAAAACACAAACACAGGGAGGAACCAAGGATTCTCTGCCCATGGTAATGTACAGTAGAGCTTTCCTTCTGCACTTATTTTCATAATCAGAAGGTCATACTTTACTTTTTATACTTCCTTTTATACTTATACTTACTTTTGTAGTTTTAAACTTACATTTTATAATTTCAGAACTTTCACTTATTCTGTTGAGTTGATCCCTTTATCGTGAAATAAAAATTTAACTTCACTTTCAACATATGATTATCTAGTTTTTCCAACACCATTTATTGAGGAAATTGTCCTTTTTCCATAGTGTATTATTAACATTTTACTAAGTACACAATACTAAAAGTAGGGTTAAATTTAGAATTCTGCCTTATTTCATTAGTCAATGTGTCAGTTTTAATACCAGCACCATGCTAATATTAGTACTGATTTATTGTTATTTTTGTTCATAATACATTTTACATCTGATGGTAGCATTGTTCTTTTTCTCACAATAGGTTCTTTTGTGACTCCATGCAATTTTTATTTATGTTTTTATTTATGCAAAGAATAATATTAGAATTTTTATTGGGATAAAATTATATCTGTAAATCACTTTGGATATTATGAAAACTTTAACAATATTTTTCTAATTCATAAACATGGAATAATTTACCATTTATTTGTAACATATTTAATTTCTTTCACAAATATTTTATAGTTTTTAGGATGTAGTATATTTTGGTAAAATTTTCCTCTAGGTATTTTATAGTATTTGATGTTATTATCCAGTATATCTATTTCTTTTTTTTTTTTAAATGTTTTATTTATTTATTTGAGAGTGACAGACACAGAGAGAAAGACAGATAGAGGGAGAGAGAGAGAATGGGCGCGCCAGGGCCTCCAGCCTCTGCAAACGAACTCCAGACGCATGCGCCCCCTTGTGCATCTGGCTAATGTGGGACCTGGGGAACCGAGCCTTGAACCGGGGTCCTTAGGCTTCACAGGCAAGTGCTTAACCGCTAAGCCATCTCTCCAGCCCCAGTATATCTATTTCTTAATTCCTCTTTCTCCTAAGTTGTTTTCTTGGTGAAATCTCTAGGAATATATATATGTATATATATGCACATATATATGTGTGTGTGTGTGTGTGTGTGTGTGTGTGTGTGTGTGTGTCTAGGAATATATCCTATTTGCCATCTAATAATTTTACTTGTGTTTCTACTTGAATGAATTTTATTTCCAATTTTTGCCTAATTTCTACAGTTGGGACTTTCAATACTACCCTGAATGGAAGTGGTGAGAGTGGGTATCCATGTCTCATTTCTAATTAGGGTAAAATTTTAAACTTTTCAATATTCAATATGATGATTATTTGGGGCTTTTGTAGGTGGCCTTTGTTATTTTGGGAAATGTTTCTTCTACACACAATTTATTAATAGTGCTGTAAATTTCCTGTAGGGATGTTTTATTTTACCAAATGGTTTTTCTATATTTAATTAGACCCTATTTTTTGTCCTTCATGCTTAAAATAAGTCTTATTTCATTTACTAATTTGCATATGTTAAACTTCCCTTGTATTCTAAGGATGGTCTTTTTAATATACTGTCGAATAAAGCATGCTAATATTTTCAAGTTTCTCTTCATTAGTTCTAGTTTTAGTTGCAGTGTTTTTGTCTCTTCTCCAGCTTTTATTAGTCTGTTTAGATTTCTTTTATCTTAAGTAGACAACATTTCATGAATTTAATTACTTCTAGGTTGTTCAACTGGTTCACACGTAGTTGTATGGTAGCCCCTTATTATTCGGAGTATTTCTGTGTTACCAGTGTACTATCTCTTTTGTTTATTATCTTGTTCATTGGATTTTTAATTTTCTTCTTAGACTAGCTAAGGATATGGTAATTTTGTTTGTTTAATTTTTCACAAAACCCCATTTTTAAAAGTTCTTCATGCATTATAACCATAAAACTCCAAGCCCCATTTTTCTTAATTTCATTGTTTTCATACTATCTTTTATTGTTTTATTTTTCTCATTTATTTCTATTCTAGTCTTTAAAATTTCCTTCCATTTGCTACATTTGGGCTTATTCTGTTTTTCAGCTTCTTGGCATGCAACATTGGTTTTACATTAGTTTTCATTTGAGGACATGCATACTTACCTAGGGCTACATGAACTTCAATGTTCAACTGCCTTCTGTCAGAAGTTTTGATGTGTTGTGCTTCTATTTTCATTTGTTTGAAGATAATTTTATTTTCTCCTGGCCCAATCATTGTTTGGGAACAAATTATTTTATTTCCTCATATTTGTTCATTTCCTTTAATTTTGACTTTCATGCCATTATAGCAGAAGACTTAGTTGAAATGCCATTCTTTACGAAATTACTAACACTTTTATTATGGACCAGCATTTGATCTATACTAAAGAATGTTTCCTGTAAATACTCAAAGAATGCATATTTTGTTGTTGTTGTTGGGTGGAATGTTCTGTATGTGCCTGTTTGGTTGACCTGGCTTCAAGCAATCACAAATGCATTGTTTCCTTATAGGTTTTCTGTCAGGATGATATGCATGTTGCTGAAAGTTAGTTTCTTGAAATTTCCTATCTTATTGTTTTGCTAGCCATATTTCTCCTCTGATTTTTTTGTTTTCTCCTTTTTTGAGGTAAGGTCTCACTACTCTGGCCTAGGCTGAACTGGAATTCACTATGGATTCTCAGGGTGGCCTCAAACTCATGGTGATCCTCCTACCTCTGCCTCCCGAGTGCTGGGATTAAAGGCGTGCACCACCATGCCCGGCTACGCCTCTGATTTTTTAGTTGTAGTTCCTTATATTTATATATTGTAATGTTGAATGCATTCATATTTATAATTACTAGATCCCCTGATCATCTTTGTCTCTTTTTGATGTCTGAGTGCTGCTGTCTCTGATCTTTAGTGTTTTCTATCGCATTAAAGGCAGCCTGAGTATCTTTTTAAGGTGGTGTTTTTGTTTTTTCTATTCATTTTTTTAAACTTTTTGTCGTTGTTGTTTATTTTTATTTATTTGAGTGCAACAGAGAGACAAAGAGGCAGAGAGAGAGAGAGAGAGAGAGAGAGAGAGAGAGAGAGAGAGAGAGGAGAGAAAGAATGGGCTCACCAGGGCCTCCAGCCACTGCAAACGAACTCCAGACACGTGCGCCCCCTTGTGCATCTGGCTAACGAGGGTCCTCGGGAATCAAGCCTCAAAGCAGTGTCCTTAGGCTTCATAGGCAAGCGCTTAACCACTAAGCCATCACTCCAGCCCATTTTTTCTATTCTTTAAAATTAATTTGCAAGCAGAGAGAAGAGAGAAAGAATGAGCAAGTGCGCGAGGGAGAGAGAGAGAGAGAGAATGGGTACACAAGGGCCTCTAGCCACTGCAAACAAATTCCAGACACAGGCACCACCATGTGACCATGTGCATCTGAAATGAGTTTCTTATAGGCAGCATAGACTTCGTTCTTGCTTTATAGTCATTCAGCCCACACTATGACTTTTGGAGAATTTGACCCATTTGTATTCAAAGTACTTATGGGTTCATTAGGACTTAATAGTGACATTTTGCTGTCTTCTATGTGTCTTGTACATCCTTTGACCTTCCAGTTCTCCCCTTGTTTACTTGGCGGTTTGATGGTCATTTGCTTGGAGTATTTTTCTTTTTATCTTTTGTGCTTGTTTATAAGAAGCTGTCACCTGCAAGATGACATATGCATATTTAGAAAGGCGCTTTTACTGACCCTCATCCTCAGCTTCCTGTCTTCAATATTACGTGTAGGGGTTTTCATACTATGACTCCTTAACAACCTACTGTAGCTTTACTGGTTGTGACAGGCTTTCCTGCTGGCCTTTATACTAGAGAGAGTCTTAATTTTTCCACTACCATTACTGCACTGGAACATTTTGCTTCTCACATTACATTTATCTTTACCAATGAGTTTATATGTTCATGTTTCTAATTATTTCCCTGTTTCTTTGGCTTGAACAACTCCCTTTAGCATTTGTTGCTAGGCAGGTTTCCTGTTGATAAACTCTTTTTTTTTTTTTTTTTTTTTTGGTTTCTCTGAGAAAGTTTTATTTCTGAAAGATAGGATTGTTAGATATTTTTGACTATCAGCGCTTTTCTTTCAGTATTTTCAGTGCATCAGTTGGCTTCCTTTTGGCTTGCAAGATTTTTGCTAGCAAAATTCACCGATAGTCTGATAGGGTTTCACTTATCCTTGGCAATTCATTTTCCCCTATATATAGCTTTGGTTAAGACATATTTCTAGAAATCTTCCCATTTTTAAATTTAGTTGTTTGTTTTCCTATGATTGAGATTTTTATGTATTGTAATGATAAGTGTTTTCATCACATATGTGGCTTTAGATTTTTTTTTCTGCCAGTTTAGTGGTTTTTTTTTTTATTCTCTTAACAATGCTTTACATACAGTAAAATTTTTGAGAATATTTTTATTTCTGTAGTTACAAAAAGAGAGAAAGTTAGAAAGAAGTGAGAATGGGTGTGTCAGGGCCTCCAGGGGCTGCAAACAAACTTCAGATGCCTTCATCACTTAGTGTGTCTGGCATTAAATGGGTACTGGGGAATCAAAGTTGGGTCATTAGACTTTGCAGGCAAGCACCTTAAACTGCTGAGCCATCTCTCCAGCCTAAATAAAAAATTTTAATTTTGATCATGTAACAGTTTTTCCTCTTAGATTATTTTGGTTTTGGTGTTATACTTAAAAATATTATGCCTTTTTAGGGCTGGAGAGATGGCTTAGCGCTTAAGCGCTTGCCTGTGAAGCCTAAGGATCCCGGTTCGAGGCTCAGTTCCCCAGGTCCCATGTTAGCCAGATGCACAAGGGGGCACACGCATCTGGAGTTCGTTTGCCGAGGCTGGAAGCCCTGGCGTGCCCATTCTCTCTCTCTCCCTCTATCTGTCTTTCTCTCTGTGTCTGTCACTCTCAAATAAATAAATTTAAAAAAATTTAAAAAATATTATGCCTTTTTAAAGTTGTCTATATTTTCTTATTCATTTTTATCTGGAGATTTGATAAATTTACTCTTAAGGTGGCAGCTATGATTATTGATTATGGTTTGATTTCATATTTTTTAGTGTAAATCACTTATGCTGTACATTTTAAGGCACTGATTTAGCTTTGTTGAATGCATTTTACATGTGATTTAACTCAAAATAATTTTTATCTTCCTTTAAATGTTGACCTAGGTGTTATTTCAAAGTATGTTGTTTAATTATAGTGTTTAGGGTATTTTTCTAGATATTATTGGTTTCCAGTATAATTTTGCTATATTCCACAAACAGTTGGTATGTTTCCTGCTCATTCAAAGTTCTTAAGATTTATTTATTTTTTTAATTTAATTTTTATTTATTTATTTGAGAGAGAGAGAGAGAGATAGAAAGAAAGAGATAATGGGTGTGCCAGGGCCTGTAGCCACTGCAAACAAACTAGACTCATGTGCTACCTTGTGTATCTGGCTTTACATGAGCCCTAGGGAATTGAACCTGGGTCCTTTGGCTTTGTATGCAAGTGCCTTAACCTCTAAGTCATCTCTCCGCCCTTAAAATTTATTTTTTGTTCCAAAATAATAACAATCTTGGTGATGGCCAATTTACATTTGAAAATGAAGTATGTTTTTCTTAATGATGGTGACTTATATGTATCAGATCATTTTGTTGATAATGTTACCTAGATCTTGTATTTGGTCTTATATTATAAAAATCTCATATAACATCTTACCACTTTTCTCCATGGATATATATTGTCCTAGTCCTTTTGCAATTTCTCTCTGTGTCTCTCCTGATTTCTATGAGGTAAGCCACATGATCCCTCGAGTGACATCCTGCCTTACCACATAGGGGCCCAGAAACAAGAGAACCAAGTGAATATAAACTGTGTACTTGTTAAAAATTGTTTGGAAAAATTAAATAATATTAATATATCACTTTAGTGTTTATTTATTGTTATATTAATATATTTAACATAATAATACTAAAATATTATTGATAAGATATTAAAATATTCATACTAACAAAAATTACAAAAATATTAAAATATTTGTTGGTAATTTTAAATCTGTTCATTTCTTGTTCCATGTTTACAAGTTGTGTTTATGTGTTGGGTGGTCTTTCATATCCAAGCAATAGGTCTTTTTTATAAATATGTTAATATATTTAACAGCATGCCTAATTGTATGTTTTTTTCTTTTGACTTTTAACCTATTAAGATCTACATTTTGAAAGGAAGATTCTTATAGATGGAATGTCATTTTCATAAATGAAGTTTTATTGGAATAAAAACATGTCGATTGATTATATAAAATTAATGGTTCCTCTTGTAATGAAAAGGCAGGTATGAGTAACTCACAAAACTATCAGGGCCAGTGAAGCCTACAATGGTTACTATATGGCTCTTTATAGAGAAAGTTTGCTGGCTACCGATTTAGGTTATTTATATTTAATACAGTTATTTTGATGGCTTGATTAAAATCTAATGTTATTTTTCCATATCATTTATTTATTTTTCTCTTCCATTTTGTCTAAGGTTCAGTTAGCATTTTTATGACTCCATAACATTTTATTTAAAACCTTGAAGAAAATTTTATTGGTTTCACATGTAGTATGACAACCTTTTACTAAACTATTCTATGTTCCTATAACTTACGTTTTATGTTGTTTCATAACTCTTCAGCAAGGGTTTCCGTGTCATTGTTCCGGTCTGTATTACAAAGGTGCTTTGTCAGAACTTTCCCAATGTTTTAGGTTAACTTGATATATTAAGGGCACTTCTATTAACCACCTTCATTTTAAGGTCTCCTGTTCCTCTTAGTTTCCATGCTATTAGTGGTCAAGGCCAAAAATCCTTGGTAGTCATAAGTTATCATGTGACTAAAGAGTGGCCTTTTACAACTGGTGTGGAGACAAGCCGTCCGCATTCCTCAGCATCGTGAAGTTTTACAGAGCAAGACAAAAGAGTTCTATAGAAAATTGCTCTTGGTCTCATATGAGAAATTTTAGTAACTTCTACACAATTATGGAATCAGTAGCCCACCATGCATATTCTCATTGTATTTTGCTACCTTGTTTTTAAAATAAATTTGACATATGTTTTCCAACACTGATGACATGTTTGCATTCTCCTTCTATTTTTGGTTGTTTGTTTTTCAGATTTCTTTAAAACTACCTGTATGTCATTTTATCTGCCAGGTGTTGTGTATTTCACTTTCCTAGCTGTCATCAATTTATTTTTGTAGAGTACATTTCAATTTTATGTAGAAAACAAGACTTTTGATTTGAATAATATGTGTTTTAAATTCTGTTCTAGTGATATAGTTAAAATCCAATATAATTATAAGAAGTGTAAATATTTTGCATAATCACTTCCTTTCTATTACACTTTGAAATGACACAAATCTGGAATGCTAAAGGAACCTCCACTACCATGGCAAGGCAGGAGTTGATGAGCTTTTCTTTTCACTTGAGAAGGAACCAGTTTTCTTTATGTGTTTATTCTTAATGTTTTCTAATTAGGAGATTTTCTGATTGATACCTGTCCCTTGATTAGCCCTCAGTAGACCTGGGATAAGTTAGGACTCTGATTGTAGTGATCAGTTATCCCAATTATTCCAATGTTGAAATTCAAGTTTTTAAATTTTTGTTTTGTTTTATCACTATGATAAAGAAGAAAAAATAAGAGCAGCTATAAAAGCCTAGAATCAGAAGAGAGGAGCTGGTTCATGCTAGTGGTACGTGCTTGCAAAGCTCTGGCTCACATTTATCTGAATTGTACGGTCATCCTTTCTCATGTTGACCAGTATGCTGAATTCCATGAAGTCTATGGTTATAGAAGGAAACAGGACCAGAGTTACTTAAGGAAGGACTTTATTACTTGTCATGAGTATTTAACTAAATACCCTTTATTTTTCTTTACAAATAAAGTCATAGACTACAGATAATCAAATAAAAACAATAAACTCAACACAATTTGATGTTTTTATTTAATATTTATATTTTATATTGTATTATATTTTAATGTGTGTTAGCAGAATAGTATAATTAACATTCATACATAATTAGATGTGTATGAATTGATAGCTTTGTGGCAAAATTGCTTGCCAACCTTAAGAGTTAATGGAAGACTACAGGACTAGGATTTTCCATATTTAATTCTAAGGAGATACGAACCCTAAATTAATACTGCTTATAGCTATTTGTCTTATAAGCCAAGTTATACTTCTACATGAAAAAAAAAAAACTGACCAATTCTTAACACTTAGAAATCTTCAAAAGTTATTTTGAGGTGAGAAAAGGATTTTCAAATGCTGTCAAATGAAATGTGCTTCTCCAAATGCTACTAGGATGACCAAATCTATTCTTGTGTTCTTCTGTGTAAAATGTGTCTAGCAGTCATTTAAAACTGTTATTTTTTTCAAGCAGGACCTTAATGATAAGGAGTAATTTTAACTGAATTTGTCTTAAAACACACACACACACACACACACACACACACACACTTGCTGCCATTGCTTCAGTGCAATCAGAACCAGTCACATGACCCACTTATTGTGTTCATCTTATAAAACCTTGAAAAATACCCAAAGAGAGGCTAGAGAGATGGCTCCACAGTTAAAGGTGTTTATATGCAAAACCTGCTGACTTTGGTTTGGTTTTCTAATACCCTTGTAAAGCCAGACATGCAAAATGGCACAGCCCTCTAGAGTCTGTTTGCAGTGGCAAGAAGCCCTGGATCACTTATTCTCTCTCTAAAATAAAATTTTTAAATTATTATTATTTTTTAAAATTTTATTTATTTATTTATTTGAGAGTGACAGACACAGAAAGACAGATAGAGGGAGAGAGAGAATGGGCGCCCCAGGGCCTCCAGCCTCTGCAAACGAACTCCAGACGCGTGTGCCCCGTTGTGCATCTGGCTAACGTGGGACCTGGGGAACCGAGCCTCGAACTGGGGTCCTTAGGCTTCACAGGCAAGCGCTTAACCGCTAAGCCATCTCTCCAGCCCAATTTTTAAATTATTTTTAAAAATAAATCAGAATAGCCAAACTGGGCTGGAGAGATGACTCAGCAGGTAAGAGCATGTTCTATGTAAGCATGACAGCCTGAGACAATCTAAGCTGGTTTGCTCTAACTCCCACATAAGCAGCTGGGCATGACCATGGACTTCTGTAAGCCAAAACCTGTAGTGATCAGAAACCAGTGAATCACTGGGGATCACTAAAATGCCAGGCTCCTGTGACAGTAAGAAACACTGTCTAAAGGAAACCCATGAATAAGTGATGGGAGAGGGAGCATCTGACATTCCCCTTTGGATTCCAAGTGCATGTATATCTGCACACACTTGCACAGACAACACACATATTTTGACACCCATGTATAAGCAAAAATTGACTCAGTCTTAATAATTCTATTATCTCACTAGTCATAGGAGCTACTTCCTTTGAGAGAGATGGGCTGGGGGCCCCGTCAGGAGTACAATGGCTTCCCAGTACATGATAGATTACTGGGCATTGCAATATGACAAGAAAACTTTGCATGTCCACAAACTTCCCTGCTGCTAGAGCTAGTCCAAACTGCAATGAGAATGGATTCCACGAGCTGGGTCTTCATTTCATTTACAAAAATGTATATTGTAGTCCATTTGAAAATAGAACCTTGGGAAAAAGGAGTTCACCTAAGCCAATATGACATATATTCTAAACCATCGTGGACACAGTTGTAGATCAATGAAAAAGGGCGATGGCATAAGTAGATCACCATGTGAGATGAAAGCAGATTCAACCACATTGCTACAAACCAAGGGGCGTGAAGTACTGTTAGTCTCTACCATAGACTTGGAGGGGAGAAGGAATAATTGTTCTGGTAACCTCAAGAGGAGCACAGACAGTCCCAATGAAACCGTGATTTTGGACTCTGGGCAGTAAATATTTGTTATTTTAAGCTGTCCAGTTTTTTTTTTTCTTTTTTAATAATTTGCTGTGGTGACCCTAAGAATCTAATAACTTATATAATGGCCTGAATCCATCTTCTGCCTTCATATCTTAAAAGATTATATATGAGTGATGGAACTAGTTTATATCCAGAATCTTCAGGGGTGCTCCAAAATGGTATATTTAGGTTTCCTACCTCTATAAAGATATTTTAGAAGGAATCTGAGGGATGTAATACACAATGCCTATCTTAACAATTATTATTATTATTATCTTGTTTTGGTTTATTTTTCAAGATGAGGATTTGTTTTAGCCCAGGATGACCTGGAATTCACTAGATAGTCTCAGGGTAGCCTAGAACTCATAGAAATCCCCTTGCCTTTGCCTCCCATGTGCTGAGATTAAAGGCATGAGCCATCATGCCCAGCTTAGTAATTTTTTTTTTTTTTGCACAATAATCAGCAAATGGCAATGTGGAGCAGCTAAGTGCTATTAATAAGTTCCTTATGGAAATATTCCAGTTATTTTCTTTTTGATCACCAACTCAACATTAATAAATTGTTGACAGAATTACTATAGGAATCAGGATTAGAAATGTGAGAAAAAAAATTTAGTGATTTTTGCTTAAAATATTATTTCACAAATTTAGGTATTGAGTGTATAATGATAATTCAAACATATTCTCAAGTTCAATGGGACTCATGGATGATGTATAAAACATTTTTTCTAGCAACTGTGTCTTAGCTGGATTTGTAAAATGTGAAAAATCTCTTAATGTATAAAAAGAAAAAATATTATTTTAATTATATTGACATGAATTTAGAAAATCCACTTTATTTGTCTCTTAGAGAAACTATTTATTTAAAAAAAGAAAGTCTGGGCTGGAGAGATGGCTTAGCAGTTAAGCGCTTGCCTATGAAGCCTGAAGACCCCAGTTCGAGGTTTGACTCCCCAGGACCCACATTAGCCAGATGCACAAGGGGGCGCACGTGTCTGGAGTTCGTTTGCAGTGGCTGGAGGCCCTGGCATGCCCATTCTCTCTCTGTCGTTGCTCTTAAATTAATAAATAAAAATAGCTTTTAAGAAAAGAAAGTCTGGCCAGATATGTAAAAACAGACTGAGAGAATTAGGCTAGAGCAACTCCTTACTGAGCAGTGCCGTGCAGACTAGAATGACTCAGCGTATTGGTAGGTGATTAGCAGAAATACCCTCTTATGATAGTTAGAAAAAAACAAACTAAATCATTGATATAAGAATAACTGATTTGAAAGGTAGCCACACAGGAACCTGGTGTGTTAGGAAGTGATTTGAGTTGTTGTGTCTAGGGACATGGATGGTTGATGCTTTGGTCTGGGGGATGAGAAAATCAGTAACTGTTATGAAGAAATATAATAAGAAAGTTAATATTATATGACCCAGATATACCACTTCTGGGTATTTACTCAAAGAGATCTAAGGTAACATACATCAGAGATACTTGCACACCAAAGTCCACTGCAGTAATGGTCACAATTATGAAACCATGCAAAGTTATGAAGCCAATCCAGGCATTAGTCAACACATAGGGATAAAAATGTGATATGTATATATACATGATGTTTTATATGTATATAATCTCACATATATGCATTTATCAGCCATAAAAACAAAGTTATGGCGTGTGCAAGAAAATGTATGTTTTGGGGGGCTAATCATGTTAAGCAAATCATGTCAGTATCAGGAAACCAAACACCTCCCTGTCAAATTTCACATTTGTGAATTATAAATTTTATATAGATATGTAAAACCAAATATGTATTATGACATAAAAGTAGGAATAAAAGGGTCTAGGGAAGAAAAGTAGACTAAGGGTGGGGTCAGAGGAGGGGAAAGAAAGGAGGTTCTGGGGACGTGGGGAAAATATGCTCAAAAGTACATTATGTGCTTACATGTAAACGCACTTATGAACCCCTTCCATTAAAAAAAATAAAACCAGCTTTCTTTAATTATTAAAAAAATTAAGAAAGTAAATGTTAGAGTTCTTATATTTATTCTTTTATTTCTATTACTGTGAGAGGAATGAGGCCTATGTTACCAGCCTATGACAACCAGGGCCTTTGGCACAGAAATTTTCAGGTGAAGACACATTGTTTTCAGCAGCTATGCTGTTTTTATTTTATTTTATTTTATTTTTAGTGAGAAGACACAGCCTACTTTTATTATATTTTATTATTTATTAATTTTTATATTAATTAGAGTCAGAGGGAGGAAGGAAAAGAAAGAGAGAGTGGGCATACCAGGGCCTTTAGCCACTGCAAACAAACTCCAGACACATGAGCCACCTGATGCATCTGGCTTCCATGGGACCTGGAGAATCGAACCTGGGTCCTTAGGCTTTGCAGTGAGTCCTTTAACCACGAAGCCATCTCTCCAGCTCAGCAGCTCTGCTTTTTGAAGAACTGGTGAGCACAGTCATGAAGGGAGATGCTGGTGTATCCTACCTCCTGCTCCAAGCTCTTACGCCTGATAAATTCTAGTATCTTCACAGTTATTACTTTCAACTGGAAGAAGTGTGAAGCCCTTATGTGAGAAAAGTCCGCAGATGAGATGTCACTGTGATGATCTGGGCACTTGTTTCACTATTGCAGTCAATGCTTGCTTTCTGTACTCTAACCAGAGAAGGGTGTGTGCTCTGTAGCTGTGTGAAGTGTTCTGTTAATCCTTCGACCTGGAGTGTCATCAAATTCTGATGTTTCCTTGTTGATTTCTCTTGTCTGTTGGTAAGAGGGATGAACCCACTATTATTGAATTCAGGTCTTTATGACCTTTAATGTCCAGAGATGTTTAATTATTTTTTTAAATTTATTTATTTGAGAGTGACAGACACAGAAAGGCAGATAGAGAGAGAGAGGGAGAGAGAGAGAGAAAGAGAGAGAGAGAGAGAGAGAGAGAGAGAGAGAGAGAGAGAGAGAGAGAGAGAAAGAGAAAGAGAGAGAGAGAGAATGGGCATGCCAGGGCTTCTAGCCCCTACAAACAAACTCCAGATGCGTGTGCCCCCTTGTGCATCTGGCTAACATGGGTCCTGGGGAATCAAACCTCAAACAGGGGTCCTTAGGCTTCACAGGCAAGCACTTAACTGCTAAGCCATCTTCTCCAGCCCCAGAGATGCTTAATTATTAAATCTGGTATGCTGACATTCACTATACATGTTTGTGACAGTTATATAGACTTGGTGGATGGTTCCCTTTGCCACTATGTATAGATATACGTAACAGCAAGAACAGCATGGACGACATATACTAATGGAGTGGAAATAAAGTCAGCTTTGACAAGGGCACCCAAAAGAGAAGTTTCTGTAATAGATGCTGTTAGCAAAACTCAATATTCACATACAAATGAAATTATAGTCTTTTATATACTGTGTGAAAAATTAACCCCAAATTAGAGACATAAGTGTATGACTTGAAAGTGTAAAACCACCAGGAGAAAATATGGTGGGAAAGGATCCTGGCATTGGTGTTAGCAAAGCTTCTTGAGCATGACTCCCAAAGAGAAGATGATGGAAGAAAACAGGTAAACAGCTCCACTGAAAGAATCAACTTCTACAGCAGAGGAAACACTTGAATGCTCAAAGGAAAACAAAAACAAAAACACACCTAGAGTACAGGGGAAGTATTGGTAAGCTATGTATCTGATATATGAGTATCCATATAAAAATATGACTATATATAAAATATATACTCCGTAGCATAAAATAACAAACACCACAAAAATTAACAGAAACTCAAAGATGTATAAAATGGACAAAGGATCTGAGCAAACACTTCTCAAAGGAAGATGTCCAAACAACCATCACATGTGTGAGAAGGCCACACGGGTGAAAACCACAAGGAGTTTAATGACAATAACCATTTTGATAATGACTATTATCAAAAAGACAGATGGTAAGAAAGGAAACTTGAATGTAGTGTTCTTGGGTATGAAAATTGTTTCTGTCAGTATGGAAAACAATATGAAAGTTTCTCAAAAGAATAGAAATAAAACCGGGACTTTCCTGTTTTTCTCCCCTGGGGACAGCTTCTAGCTTGGGACCGGGGATTCAGTCACCATGGAGGAGTTTCTGCTCCTCTTACCTCTTGTTTCTACTTTCTCTTAAAATAAATCTTTCACAGCCGGACATAGTGGCGCACGCCTTTAATCCCAGCACTTGGAAGGCAGAGAGGCAGGAGGATCTCCTTGAGTTCCAGGCCACCCTGAGACTACATAGTGAATTCCAGGTCAGCCTGAGCTAGAGTGAGACCTTATCTCAAAAAATTGGAAAAAAAATTTTTTTTCACAATTAAGCAAAAAACTAAATAAATAAATGCACATTATGATGCAGTAATGCCATTTTTAAAAATTATACATCCAAAGGAGATACAATCAGTATATGAGAGAGATGTCTGCACTCCCATGGTATCAATTTGCATCTTTTTACCAAATCTGCACAATGTCTTTCTGTTTCTTATTCTTAAATGGCTGTGATAGTTAATCTCTGTTATCAATTTGACAGGATTTAGAATCACCATGGAAAGAAATCTATGGACATGTCTGTGAGGAGTTTTCTATGCTAGGTTCCTCTTTTTCTACTAGTCTTTCGGGATCTGCCTTCATCTCCCACAAGCATTGCAGACTCCCACTACCTTGGGAGGGTTGTGTGCTGTGATCTATCTCATTCGGGAATTTCTTCCTGATCCTGTTGTGGTGGTTTGAATAGATGGCCCCCAACATATTCAGTGTTTTATTACTTTGTAGTTTGCATCTGTAGCCACCTGGCTGGAGGCAGTGTCACTGGGTGGATCTTTTTTTTTAAAAAAAATATTTATTTATTTATTTATTTGAGAGCGGCAGAGAAGGAGAGAGAGAATGGGCATGCCAGGACCTCCAGCCACTGCAAACGAACTCCAGATGCATGCACCCCCTTGTGCATCTGGCTAATGTGGGTCCAGGGGAATTGAGCCTCAAACCAGTGTCCTTAGGCTTCAAAGGCAAGTGCTTAACCGCTAAACCATCTTTCCAGCCCACAGGGCAGATTTTAAGGTGTGGTGGTGGGTTTCAGATTTTAATCTAAAGATATGCAAAGTGTGCCTAGCTGGAGCTCCTGAAGTGTGCTGTGTGGCTTGTGGCTTTTTGACTTGTACTTCTCTCTCTGTACTTGGACCTGTCAAGGCAGGCCAGCTTCTTCTGCCATTTATGGAACTTCCCCTGGATCTGTAAACTTCAATAAGTATCCCTTCCTCCATAATTGTGCCTGGCCTGGAAGTTCATCTCAGCAAACCTGAAGCTGTCTGATACACCTGTTTTTCCAATGCAAACATGTAAAAGCTTATGGCTTATGGCTCGTTATGGCGGTGCTGTGGCAATTCCTCAGTGACCTGAGAAAGAACTCCACTATCCAGTTTAGAGTGAAAGACCTTTCTACAGGCACTACAACTGTGGCCCTAGAATTATTTCCCTAAAATGGGAATTTCTTCATTTGTCAAAATAAAGAATCAGATGTGGCAAAAATTATCAAGCCTGATGCTTTGGGTGGATAATAAACAAGTCTGACATGGAAAAAATAGCAAGTACTTGTCAGTTTTCTTTCTATACTTGTTTATAGAAATTGAATGCCTTCTTATGTATTTGAGATTGCACTAGAAGACACTAATGCAAGAAAAGTAACTTTCTTTGTCATAATTTAATATTGATGATTTCATCTGTTTTCATGATCTTGCTTGCTTCTTATAAACTGACAGGAATTGGAATAGATTTTTTTACAGTTAGCAGCTTGGAGTTTAATTCACCACACTTTAAGGGGATTTCCTTTGTATATTTGTAATTGTCTGAGTAAAGTATACTTTAAAATTTAATATATTATACACAAACATTTTATGAACAAAACAATTAGGTCTTATACATTTTTGTGCTTTTAAATGACCAAAATTACTTAGAAATGCATGAGATGCTAAAAAGTAAGCAGCACATTTATTCCTTGGTATATCTTTATTGTTTATCTCTAGTAACATAACACAGAAAGACTTTTGGAGGCTACAAAGTCTTTATATATTAAATCTCTGCTCCTGTGGGATCCTGATTCTACCTCAGAAAGGGAAGTAAACATGCTCTTTTATATGCAAAAAACCGAGGTAGATGATGAAAGAAACCAGTGTTTATGCTCTTGGAGTATCTCCTACTGCTTTCAGTTTCAAGTCCTCATGTTTTATCTTAGTTTACAAAGCCGGGCATCATTTGGCTACTGATTTCTCTCCTGTCAGTCACTTTGAATTCCTTTCTACAGTAAGACTAACAGACTTCTAATTTGCCAAACACATTGCTCTTTGTGTTGTGACCAGGTCTGTACACAACACAATTCCTCTGTCTAGAATATTCTTTGAAACTCTGTTTGATACCTTCCTCCTATCTCACTGCCTGAAGCATAGCACCAATCCCATCAAAAATGGTTAGAATGATGAATGAGTAAGTGAATGAATGAGAGATAAAGGCATCATTTGATGGAGAGTTCCCTCCATGCTGACTTACCCATCTGGTGGGGTCTTACTTCTTGCGTGGAAGTGACCAGGGCTGCAGAATGTGAGACTAGGAGGGTGTAGGGAAGGTGCACTGAGGGTTCGAAGCATGCAGTGAGGAGCAAGGGATGGAAGGAAGAAAAGAAAATGCTAAGAAGAGGTGATATGTTCTAGTACTTGTGAATACTGCAGTGTCCTTGCTTTTCATTTTTCCCATATTGCTTTATGCCAATACCTTATGCTTTTCTTGTTACATATGGTACTGCAGTGAGGTGTCACAATTAAAGTCTTAGCAAACCACAAGCTGTGGAAGTGCTGGTTTCCGAAGCCCATTCTCCACAGCTGGCAATGCCTTCCTCTCTGGATTTGGTCATGGGTAGCAACTGTGGAACATCTTTTGTTCGCTATAAATACCTCTTATTTTTTGGCAAGGTGATTCCAGTTTCGCTTTAAGAGCATTAGGATTTTGGAAAGATTTTCCCCTTGTTCCTGGGCCATCTTAGACATAATCACTAGAGACTTGTCACCCATTTATTCTATATCCACAGATGGAATTCCATTCTCCTTTCCTAGTTTCCCTTCATCAACTAAGATTTTTTTTTTACTTCCCTTTGATCTGTAGCATTGCTAATTCCTTTGCTCAACCATAGTCATCTTAGTTTGTTGAATAGCCACTGAGGAAGCTAGAAATGAGGAGAAGGCATGTGCATGCTAATAAAGCCTGAAGAAGGAGTGAGTAATGAAGGAAATTGTGTCTGAGGTCCTTTCCCAGCAATAAGAATGTGTTTGTTTGGGGCTCATGCCTTTTGGAAAGCCCTCCCTCAAGACCTGCCTTCTCCTGCTGCCTGTCTGCTAAGTCTAGTTTGCAATATACAATGCTTAAAATCCTTAAAGTGAAAAAAAAAAAAAAGAAAAACAACTTTAAGTGTGTTGACAATGACATCTTGATTGAGCATCTATTATATGACAAGTGTTTTTCTGGAAGAGAGTGAAAACTCCCTCCTTAAAGAACTGAAACATATTTGTCAGAAAGAGTTTGAAGGAGCCGCAAAGACATGTTAGGAGGATTTGAAAAGTGACTCTCAAGTTGGGGATGGATGCCATCAGGGGACTAGAAAAGAGACTTTGAGGAAGGGTTAAAGTTTGATTGGTGGGTGGGGAAGAAACGGGGTACTTCCTATACTGAGGAAATATTGAGAGCTACTGTTTCCCTCACAACATGTGTTCCATAATAAGTTAGCTTTAACAAATAGTGTTAAAGGAAAGGATCTTGTGTATAAACATGTGTAGAGAATACTAAACTATAAGATTGCTTTTAATGTAACTATTATATGATTTATTGCCATATATATATATATATATATATATATATATATATATATATATATGTACACACACATACACACACACACACACACACACACACACACACAGAGAGGTACAGGGGGCATGGTCTCACATGGCACAGTCTCACACTAACCCAGGCTAGTCTCCAACTCATGGTGACCCTCCTACCTCAGCCTCTCAAGTATTGGTATTGAAGGAGGTATGGGCCATTATATCTAGCTAGCATTTTTAATTATTTATCTAATATGACTTTTTAAGATTGCAATTGAGAAAGAAACATTTCAGAATTTGCTTGATTTTTTGTTTTTGTTTTTGTTTTTCGAGGTAGGGTCTCACTCTGGTCCAGGCTGACCTGGAATTAACTCTGTCATCTCAGGGTGGCCTTGAACTCATGGCAATTCTCCTACCTCTGCCTCCCAAGTGCTGGGATTAAAGGCATGTGCCACCACGCCCAACTTGAATTTGCTTGATATTTTAAGCATTATTCCCCTAAACATATTATAGGAGCAGTGCTCCTCAGAACATACTTTGGGAAATGGTGTTCTTTTTTAAGTTAATTATTTGTTGATTTAAAAAAATATTTATTTATTAGAGAAAGAAGGAGGGCAGAGAGAGAGAGAAAGAGAGAGAGAGAGAGAGAGAGAGACAGGGAAGGAGGGAGAGGGAGAGAGAGAGGGAGAGAATGGGGATGTAAGAGCCCCTAGCCACTGCAAACAAACTCCAGACACATGTGTCTTTTTGTTTATCTGTTTTTACATGAGTACTGGGGAATTGAACCTGGGTCCTTTGGCCTTGCAAGAAAGCACTTTCAACACCAAGTCATCTCTGCAGCCCCTATTTATTAAGTTTTTTTTTTAAATAAAAAGTTTGTACTGTTAGACTCCCTCATCCCTGCCCCCAATTCCACTGAGGTCTACGTTGGTGGGGTTATTAGTATTCATTGCCGGGAACAAGAAGCCTCAGTCAGTCTCCTGGGGGAGGGGCACAGTGCCTCGGGCTACACCGATCCACCCTGAGGCTCTTAGAATCTTTCTGTCCCCTCTTCTGCAATTCTCCCTGAGCCTTAGTGGGCAAGAAAGAGATTTCATTTAGTGTTGCTTTCTCTGTAGCTTCTGGATCCCTATTTTGATGAGGTTTCAGTGACCACAGTGTCTGTTGCCATTTCCATGGAAATGGTTTTCAGAATAGCCATGAGAGCAGTATTCATGTCACCACTTCCTCTGTAGTGACTTCTGGGCCCAGGCAGATGAGGTGGAGGTGCCCTTTCTCGTGGTAGACATTCAGCTCTCTATTTTTATTTAATATATATTTATCTGAAAGCAGAGAATGATAGAAAGAAGAAAGACATGGATAGAGAGGATGGGTATGCCAGGATTTCCAGCCACTGCAAACTCCAGATGCATGTGCTACTCTATGCATCGGGCTTTATGTCAGGGAATAGAACTTGGGGTCATTAGGCTTTGCAGACAATGACCTTAACTTCTAACCCATCTCTCCCGCCCAGCTCTGTATTTTTGATGTATTGATCTATCCAGGATTCCCCCAGTATTCTACACCATCTGTAAGATAGAACACATTCCCCCACTGTGGTAGTTTTGAATAGATAGCTCCTGATATATTCCGTGTTTTATTAATTTGTAGTTTGGATCTACAGCCACCTGGCTGGAGGATGTATCACTGGGTGGATTCTAAGGTGTGGTGGTGGGTTTGAAATTCTAGTCTAAAGATATGCAAAGTGCCTAGTTCCACCCGGAGTTCCTGCAGTGTGCTGTGTGGCTTTTGGCTTTTGGCTTCTCTCTCTGTGTGTTTGGACCTGTGACAACAGGCCATCTTATTCTGCCATTATGGAACTTCCCCTGGATCTGTAAGCTTCAATAAATATCCCTTCCTCCATAACTGTGCCTGGTCTACATACTGATTTTCATAGTGGCTGAACAACTGTGCACTGCCACCAGCAGTGGATGAGGGCTCCTCTTTCCCCACACCCTTGTCATTATTTTATTTTATATTTTATTTTATTTTATTTTATCAAGGTAGAGTTTCATTCTAGCCCAGGCTGTCCTGGAATTCACTATGTAGCCTCAGGGTGGCCTCAAACTCATGGTGATCCTCCTACCTCTGCCTCCCGAATGCTGGGATTAAAGGCATGTGCCACCATGCCCAGCTTTTTTGTTTTGTTTTTGAGGTAGGGTCTCACTGTAGCCCAAGCTGACCCGGAATTCACTATGTAGTCTCAGGGTTGCCTAGAACTCACTGTGGTCCTCCTACCTCGGCCTCCTGAGTGCTGGGATTAAATGCATGCACCACCACACCTGGCTGTCATTTGTTTTTTTTTGATGGTTGCCATTCTGAGTGGAGTAAGATGGAATCTCATAGTTGTCTTAATTTGCATGTCTCTGATGAATAGAGTTGTTGAACATCTATTTGGGTGTTTAATGGCTATTTGTATTTCTTCCATTGAGAACTCTGTTCAAATCCCTGCCCCATTTTTTTGTGTGTGGGGTTTGTTTCCTTATTGTTTAGGTTTTTTTGAGTTCTTTGTGGATTCTAGATATTAAACCTTTTAGTAACTTTTAAAATATTTTATTTTTATTTGAGAGAGAAAGGGAAGGAGAGAGAGAGAGAAAGAGACAGCAAAAAAGAATGGGCACATCAGGGCCTCCAGCCACTACAGATGAACTCCAGATGCATGCGCCACCTTGTGCATCTGGCCTATTTCAGTCCTGGGTAGATGAACATGGGTCCTTTGGCTTTGCAGGCAAGTGCCTTAACTGGTAAGCCATCTCTCCAGCCCTAGATATTAAACCTTTGTCAGAGGTATGGCTGGTGAAGATTTTCTCCCATTTAGTAGGTTGTTTATTGACTCTACTGATGGTTTGCTTATCTGTACAATAGCTTTTAACTTTCATGAGTTGTGTGTTTGTCTGATTCTCTGGGCCACTGGAATTGTATTCAGAAAGTCTTTCCCTATCCCTATATCTTGGAGAGTTCTTCCTACATTTTGTTCTCATTGATTTAGAGTTTAGGTCTTATTTTGAGGTCCTTGATCCATTCGGAGTTGTTTTTTGTGCAAGTTCAGAGGAGGGGGTCCAAATTCAGTCTTCTACATGTGGCTGTCCAGTTTCTCTATCACCATTTTCTGAAGATGCTGTCTTTGCTCCAGTAGTGTTTTCATCCCTTTGTCAAAAATCAGGTAGCTTTAGTTACTTGAAGTCGTACCTGCATCATCAGTTCTATTCCATTGATCTATGTGCGTGATCTTATGCCAATGCCAGGCTGTTTTTCTTACTTTGGCCTTACATTTTTGGCTATCTATGGCCTTTTGAACCTCATTCATATTCCATATGAATTTTGAAACTGCATTTTCTAACTCTTGGAAATGCATTGAACTTGTGAATTTCTTTTGGTGGTAGGATGGCCATTTTGACATTATTAATTCTTTCAATCCATGATCATGGAAGGTCCTTCCTTCTTCTCATGTCTTCCTCCAGTTCTTTCTTATTTATTTTTATTTTTATTTTTAATGCTTTCATTGTATAGGTCTTTTACTTTCTTTGTTAGGGAGACCCCAAGGTATTTGATTTGTTGGAGTATGCCTATTGTAAGCAGTACAGCCTCTCTGATTTCTTTTTCTACATTGTTTTCATTGATATATAAAAAAGCTTGTGATTTTGTGTGTTGATTTTGTATCCTCCACTTTGCTAAAAGTGTTTATCACTTCTGGAAGGTTTTTTCCACTTTTTTCTGTACATGTCATCTGTGAATAGGGCTGGTTTGACTTCTTCCTTTTTGATTTGTAGCCGTTTGGTATCTTTCTCTTGTCTTTTAGTTGAGCTAACTTCAAGCACTATGTTGGGAAGTGGTGGTAAGAATGCTAACCCCTACCTAGTTCAAGGCCTTAAAGGAAAGACTTTGAGTTTTTCTCCATGTGGTATGACATAGGCTTTGTTTTCACTGATGATATTTTTAACTGTAATGTGATGGGAATTTCTTCCCTGGTCCTATCTGTTTGGTGTTCTGGGTGCCTCTTGTACTTCAATGGGACTGCGTTTTTTGAGGTTAGGAAAAATTTCATTGAAAATGTTCTTTATGCCTTTGAACTGTATTTCTTCCTCTTCTTATTTGTCAATGATATGAATATTTGGTCTCTCTGTGGCTTCCCACATTCCCCTTATATTCCATTTTACATGTTTTTTTATGAAATTATCTTTGCTTTTGGATTGCTGGATATTTCCTCTGACTTGTCCATATGGTCTATTTTGTTGGTAAGGCTTTCTTGGGAGCCTTTTCAAAGAGTTATTTTGTTGTTGTTGTTGTTGTCTATTACAATTCCTTGTGGATTTCCAGTTTCATTTCTTGATTAGACTTCTTTTCCTTTATTGTTCATTTTCACATTTGATTACATCCTCACTGAGTTTTCTTTTTGATAAGCTTTATCCTTCCATAAAGTTCTTTGTGATTTTCTTCATTTTTTTTTTTTGAGATGTGCATTGAGTTCTTTATGCTCATGTGTTTTCATGTCCTTTAGCCATGCTTTGAGTTCATTCTTGATTTTGTTGATTTACTTCATTCAGCCATGCTTTGAGTTCTTATGTGTGTTGTTTATATTGGTTCTCAACTAATTCTCCCAGCCTTTTGCTTACGATCTCATTGTTTTTGAAATATACTTGTCATAGCTTCATTTTGGCTTTCTATGGCTAGAATTTCCTCTAGGTTTGCAATAGAGCCTTCCATTATGGGTCTAGGCCTCCTTAGTGGTAATGTTCTGGTGGCTTGGTGTCTTATGTTTTTTGTTTTACATTGGGGTTTGCCTGTCTTGAGGTAGTTGTCTTATTTTTTTTTTTTTTTTTTTTTTGGCTGTGAGTGTAGCAATTAGTATCTCTTCTGGAATATGCATTGATTGTCTAGTTCAGGTTTGGTCAAGGTGTGAATGCAGAGTTATTACATTCGCAGGAATCTGGGTGCTCTCGGGCCTGAGCCAGGTCTTCCTTGTGCGTTCATTCTCCTGGGAACTCTTGGCGTAGCACTGGAATGCCTTGCCATCTCAGTGCCCAGGCAGTTTTCTTTCTTTCTTTCTTTCTTTCTTTCTTTCTTTCTTTCTTTCTTTCTTTTTTTTTTTTTTTTGGTGCTGGCTTCTTTGTCCTTGTTGATTATTTTGACTATGGCAACGTGTGGCAGGCAGGGCAAGGGGATAGCAGGGATCCCACTTGGGGCATGAGGTCTGCCTGAGTTATGCATTTTTGGAGATAGTCTGGGATTGATGACTGCAGGCAGATCTCTGCCTGTGAACCTGGCCCCGACATGTCTTGTATTGGTATCTGGTGCTTCCTCGCCTGCACTGCCCTCAGCATGCAGAGGAACTGCTGCCTGTCTGTCCCATATGAGCACACCTGAACCGGTGTCTACCTGTTCCACCCAGCAGAGCCCGAAGCAGTGCATACCTTCTTCACACAATATGCTGTCAGGTGACACACACATACCTGCCTCACAGGAGTACATCTGGAGCAGGTGCCTACCCGTCCCACATGGGAAATAGTGTTCTTACATGAGAATCTTAGAGACATAAGTTTGAGATAATTTGTGGGCTCTCTAATAACTTGTGACATAGGAGCATGGCAATTTTCAGTAGCAATAATAATGAAGAAGAGTGTTGATATAATGATAAGATTGAAGGATAATTAAGTGCTTAATGTTAATCTTTCTCCCAGGGTCATGGAGTCACTGAAGGGTTTTCTAACCAGAGTGTGAGACTATCCAATAAGGAGGAGCGTAATTCTGGTTTGAGTGTGAAGACTGTATTGTGGAAGCCATACACTTATGACAGGAAAACTAATTAGGTGGCTACCATGTAGGACAGGTGAAAAATAATGAGGATATGGATGACCACAAGGCCAACAAATGTGGTATGGAAAGAACAAATACAAAACTCCATAAAAATCAAACAGTGACTGTTGAAAGTCACTGCATTAGGAGCTGGAAAAAGATAGATAAGTACTTGTCTTAAGTATATCAGAAAGTCATGTCTTAAAATCCAACATCTATTCTTATTTTTTCAAAGAAAGAAAAACTAATCTCAATTTGGGATAGAAATCAACTTCCTTAACTTGACAAAGAGCATTTACTCAAAGCCTATGAAAACAGGCTATTGTTAATTGTAGATTAGGGATGTCTTAATTACACCGAGAATGTCTTCAAGGTCTTATCCCACGAACAGGTAAGAAGAGTACTTAAGAAAATAAGAGCTGGTGAAACAAAGTTGTATATTTTTGGTTGAATGTTCTTTGACATAGAAAAATTTCTCCAATATTTATTCACATTATGAGAGCTAATTTATCATGTACAGATCATCATATTTTTTGCTTTATAAACATGTTTCTAAACTTTTATATTATAGCATGACTCATTGGATGCTGGAAGCTGGAAATCCTGATTCCCCTTCTGCTCATGTTCCATGCACTCGATCCTCTGCAAGCAGATACTCTCTGGAAGGGTTTGGAACCGAAAACGAGGCAGAGAGCATGTTTCTGTTTTGGCTGGCTGTAAAAGTTGGGAAGCATTTGGTTCTCGGGGGTGGCAGGGCCGACTCCCAGCACTTGGAGCCTCCATAGTGTGTTGGTGGTGGGAATTACCCATCAAAAGTTCACTCTTCCAGGCTGAGGAAGTACGCCTTTGGAGTCACAGCCTTGGAGGGCTTTCCGGTGTCCCACTGTCACTGAAGAGTGTAGAACCTGCACCTGCTGACTTTTTGATAATCTGTTCTTCAGATTCTGGCAGAGGTGTTTATTTTCTTGGCCAGTTAGATTTAAAACGCTAATCTGGATACAACTTCTGGAAACTTAGCTTATAGCTTGATCTTTTGGGCCATTGGACAATTGTCTACGCACCCAGCATGTCGTATGAAATCCATTCATGGAGGAGGAAGGTAGAACTGGTTTGGTGTCTATTGTGTCCCTGACTAATGTGCTAAGGGTATGTGAGATACTATTAACACAACTGTATTTTATGTTGCATCAAAAAAACACCCACAACAGTTTGTAACAAAATCTCAAAATAATATTTATCTTAGTAATTTAAAAAGTATAGCCGGGCTGGGGAAATGGCTTAGCAGTTAAGGCATTTGTCTGTGAAGCATAAGGACCCCAGTTCAATGCCCCAGGGCCCGTGTAAGCCAGATGCACAAGGGGGCACATGCGTCTGACGTTGGTTTGCAGTGGCTAGAGGCCCTGGCATGCTCATTCTCTCTTTCTGCCTCTTCCTCTCTCTGTCTCAGATAAATAAATAAATAAATAAAGTATTTAAGAAATATAGCTTTAGCAAAGAAAATGATAAAACCTTATTCAATCATATTACAGAAAAATGTATCCGTGGGCTCAGTTGACCTAGGTATTTTATTCCTCCCTAAAATTGTAATAGTTGTGTGTGTGTGTGTGTGTGTGTGTGTGTGTGTGTGAAAATCTCACTTACAAATTTGAAGAGCAAATGCCCTAAAGTAAGCTGAACTAACTTATACCTACTTAATTACTGAATGACCATGAAAACCACATTGCAATAAGCTAATTGTTAGGATGTTGAATGTATTCTTATCTTTAAGTGAAGTTTTATAACACTCTATGGAAAACTTCTAAAATTAGTGAAATTTGTATATTTAAAACTTCCAATATTTGAACATGCTACATTCCCACATTTATCCTTGTCTTTTTTACTTTTATTATTTGATATCAGAGAAAGAGGGAGAGCGAGAGAAGGAGGATGGGCTACCAGGACATCATGTCACTGCAAGCACCCGGTGCATGCACCACTTTCCATCTGGCTTTAGGTGTTAGGGTGAGAACTGGGAAATCAAACCCAGGCCACCAGACTTTACAATTAAGGACTGAGCCATGTCCCAGCACTTTTTCCTCTCTTAATGTCTATCAGCCATATTGATACAGCTAATTTTTTTTTTTTTCCAATTTCTTGCCTTCCTACAATGCAGAATGGGGTGGATTGTCAGAAAAGTGTGAACAAGAGAGGGCTTTATTCATGGGGAGTATGCCGTGACCGGACGCTTGAAAGCTCCAGCTCTTGGTGGTGGTGGAATGCTGTCTGCGAGGGTGCAAAGGTGTAATGATGATTCTGAACTCTGACATCTCTGTGGCAGTGGGATCCCAACCCAGATCAGAGGGTTTGTGCTGTGTTACCCTTCTAAAACGAATCTCAGGGCACCAGCCAAGATGGGTCCTGCTGAAACAGGAGCTGGTACTTGCCAGAAAAGTGAGCCCCATCGAAACAGGAGCTGGAGGCCAAGGAGCAGTAGGTTTCCCTGGGCAGGAGCTGGGGGTTGTTAAGTGCCCTTAGAACAACCCCACCAAGTTGCCCCATTCCCTGTTGTCATGATCGTCACTGAAACGTGGAGCTCGTCTTTCAAAAAAAATCACTAAAACCAAATGACAGAGAATGCAATGGCAGTGAATGGTCTACGACCAGGGCAATGGTCCCCTACTTCAGGACGGCATTATCCCTGTTGTGGTAACTGGGAAGTCAGATTGGATGAAGCCAGTTGCTGCTAGTTCTGGTCCACTAGTGGTCCCTTGTTTCCCTCTCAGGGTTACATAGTTTTGCCATGTATTTTGTATAGGTTAATCATATAGGTGTTATTACATACAAATGACTACTTGTTTTTGAGAAGGGGCCTGTTTGCTTTCCCCTCTTCAACTTGAGGTTTAAATCATTCCCAACCTCTGACTACAAGCGTGTCCTACTATGCTCAAGTTTATTAGGAATTTATTAATATTTGTTTTTTTATTGGAGGGGGGGCTTGAGGGGCAGCAGATTTTAGATCTTACTAACTCAATTTGTGAAATATAAGACAATATATTCATTAGGAGTCCAGCCATCTAGCAAAATGTAAGACATGTAATACATTCGTTAAGAGTCCAGCCAACTTGTGAGACATAAGACACACAGTACAGTTACTAGGAGT
The DNA here is from genome assembly GCF_020740685.1 of Jaculus jaculus. Classification (NCBI taxonomy): domain Eukaryota; kingdom Metazoa; phylum Chordata; class Mammalia; order Rodentia; family Dipodidae; genus Jaculus; species Jaculus jaculus. The sequence goes on from NC_059105.1 coordinate 163,653,371, forward strand.
CCAGCCACCTTGAGAAATATAAGGTGCACAGTATATTCACTAGAAGTCCAGCCACCTTGTGAAATGTAAGATACATATACGTCAGGAGTCCAGCCATCTCGTGATATATAAGACACATCATATATTTGTTAGGAGTCCAGACACCTTGTGAAATATAAGTCACACAGTATATTCTTTCAGAGTCCAGACACCTTGTAAAATATAAGACACACAGTATATTCACTAGGAGTCCAGCCATCTCGTGATATATAAGACACATCATATATTTGTTAGGAGTCCAGACACCTTGTAAAATATAAGACACACAGTATATTCACTAGGAGTCCAGCCACCTTGTTCAATTGTCTCATGAAGCCTCATAATTGATATGCTAATTAACTTGGACTTTATGTGTTCAAAAATATGTCCAACATAATGTTGAGTATAAAACCTTTTTGCTTTCTTTCCAGTCCTGATATTTTTTTTGTGTTTATCTTGCTTCAATTCACTTATCAAAGCATTGACTACAAAATATCAGAATATTGTGCTGGGAAAACCTATTTCAGTTTCAAAGTAAAATCTTTAGTGGGCTGGAGAGATGGCTTAGCGGTTAAGCGCTTGCCTGTGAAGCCTAAGGACCCCGGTTTGAGGCTCGGTTCCCCAGAACCCACGTTAGCCAGATGCACGAGGGGGCGCACACGTCTGGAGTTCGTTTGCAGAGGCTGGAAGCTCCGGCGCACCCATTCTCTCTCTCTCCCTCTGTCTTTCTCTTTGTGTCTGTCGCTCTCAAATAAATAAATAAATAATTAAAAAAAATATATTAAAAAAAAAAACTTTAGTGCCACCATGAACCCTGAGACTAGAGGTAAGGCATCTACAGATTTTTTCTTCATGTAGCTGAAATGTTATTCTAGTCCAAACTTGTGCATATAATTGCTTTAATTTAAAGATAATAGGTTTAAATTTTAAGAATATCCTTCACAATCTGTAGTATAATCATGTATTTATGTTTATGCTGATTGTCCTGCAATATGATTTGTTGAATGGAATGATTTTAAAGTATTCAAACCAACTTCTGTTCCTGGAATACACATAACCAATGAGCATATATTATTTATTAAAATATTTTCTAGGTTTGTTCTTTAACATGTTATTTAGAATTTATGCACCTGTGTTACAATTGAGATTGGCCTATGTTCTTTTTTAATATTTATTAAATTGAAAGCAGAGAGTTATAGAGAAAAGAGAGACAGACAGAATGGGTATGCCTGGGCCTCCAGCTGCTATAAAGTAACTCCAGATGCATGAACCACCTTGTGCATCTGGCTTTAAATGGGTTCTGGGATATTGGGCTTGGGTTGTTAGGCTTTGCAGGCAAGTGCCTTAACTTCTAAGCAATCTTCCCATCCCTGTTCTTCCTTTTAAGTTTTAATGTCAGTGCTATGTTGGCCTCATAAACTGAGTTATTGTGTTTTGTTCTATAGTTTTTTATGTTTGGTCTTTTCTACTAATTTCTGTTGAAATTCTATTTTGATAGCTATAATACTTACTTGGCAGAAGCAGTCTGATAGCTATGTGACAATCCAGATTTCTTACTTGTTTTTACATCATTTTGGAGAATTATGTTCTCTTTTTCTAAAAAAAAAAAAAAAAAAAGGTTCATTATCACCAGTCTTTAATTTCATGTTGGTTACTCATAATGAATAACTCTATACCTTTCCAAAAGCTGGTTGTTTTAATCATCTTTCTATTACTACAACAAAATACCTGAGATAATCTATGCAACAGAGAAAAAGTGTATTTTGCCTGACAGTTTGGGTGGTTTCAGGCCATGATCTGTTGGCTCCGTGGCTTTTGGGCCTGTGGTAAGGTTGACATCATGGTAAGAGCAGGTGGATGCATAAAGACTTGCCCTTGTGGTGTCTGGATGTGAAAAAAGAGAGAAACAAGAGAGGGCTGGATCCCGATACCCCTTTCAAGAGCATTCTCCTTGTGGCTCACAATCTACCTCATGCACACTTATTAAGGTTGTACCAGCTGTCAACAACACTGTGGACTGGTGATTGGGCTTTTTGACATCACTTTTGGAAGAAATTTCAGAGTCAAACTATATTTGTTGCTATTTTAACACAAGTGATTTACCATCATTAAGCTTACTCATACTTCCTGGAAAGTCATTCCTCTGGTCCCTTGAGTATCTCCATCCTCTGGGATGATAATTCACTACTGACCTATCTCTTTTTCTTGCTGTGCATTGTCTTGCAAGTGCGAGATGGGGCTGGAGCCACATAGCACCACACTGTTTCCTTAGGCTTACTGTAGCATGTCACACGGTTCATTTCTTTTTATTATCGTGTTGTATTCAACCAAACAAACAGGCTGTTTTGTTTATTACTGAAGGACATTCAGATTGTTTCCAGGTTTTTTTTTTTTTTTTTTTTTAGCTGTTCAAAGAAAGCTACTAGACTTGTACAAGTGTCTGTATGAATGTGTTTTTATTTCTCTTGGTTAAGTACATGAGAGTAGACAGACTGAACAATAAAAGAGTGAGCATTCAACTTTTAATATTAAGCTGCTTAAGAAACTGCCAAATTCTTCCAAACAAGGCATTACATTTCGTATTCTGACTTATAAAATCTATCTATGTATTTTCCTTTCCCATCACAGTTTCACACACTACTTGGAATAGCGACTTGCTTTAGCTTGTATCAGCTACTTTCCCATTGGTGCCACAAAATACCCAACTGGAGCAGTGCAAGGAAGGAAAGGAGTTATTTTCTGCTCACAGTTTGGTGGAGGCCATCATGGTGTGGGAAACATGTGAGAGGCAGGAAACATCCGAGAGAGGACGTAGAGAGGGTTAAATGTTTATGCTTAGCTAGTTTTCTCCTCTTTTACATGGTTCAGGAGCCTAACCCATGTGTTATCCATGGTGAGGGTGGGTCCTAATCAAGAAAATCCCTAAAAGACATGCCAAAAGATTTGTTTCCACAGCGATTCTAAATCCTGTCAATTTAACTGAGATTAACCATCACATAGCTTTGCTTATTTTAAGATGTATGACAGTTGCTCTTTCTGAGTTTAGTTAGGATTTCTCTAATGAATTATGATGCTGAGCATCTTAATTGCTACAAATCACTATCTTTTCTTAGTAGATATGATTATTCAGAAATATTTTGCATTTAGAAGTGTCTGGAAATCATTTCTGTATAGTGAAAAATGGTAGTTCATTATATATTTTGGATACAAGCATGCTGTTAAATATATGATTTGCAAATATTGTCGCCTACTAACCAATTCTTCGTGGTGCCTTTTGATGATAAGAAGTTTTAATATGGATGAAAGTCCAACTTATCACCTTGTTTTTTTTTTTTTTTCCTTTTTGGTTTGAGGTTTTGGTGCTATCAAAGGAATTTGCCAAATTACCCATTACAAAAATATTCTAATTTTCTTCTATATTTGTTTGTTTTAGGTTTTGCATCTCTGGATCTTCAATTCATTTTTTTTTTTAGTTAATTTATAGAGAGCAAAGTATGGACACAAGCACATTTTAAAAACATGAGACCATTATGTGCAGCACTATTTGTTGAAAAGATTGCCTAACTCCAGTGAAATATTTTTGATATTTTTATTGAAAGCTAATTGTTCATGTAGGCCCAATTTTGCACACTGTTGTCTCCAATTGATGTATTTGTCCATGTTTATATTTTACTAAATTATCTTGACTACAGTATTCTTACATATGCCTTAAAATCCAATATTCTTTTTGTCTGTAATTTTGATTTATTTTTCAAAGCTTTTTTATACATTATAAAACTTTCCTATTGTCATACGAAATTTAGAACCAATTTAAAATTTCACCAGAAAGGATTTTTAGATTTTACAGTGAGGTTGTGCTCAAGATACAGGCGTTTTGGGGGAGCACCTGTGAGACATTGTATCTCTCCATTTACTTCAGTCTCACTTAATTTCTCTGTTGAGTAGTGAAGATTGCCTCTCTGCATTTTCTGGTCCTTTCTCTTTGGGTGTGCTTCTCTTTCTGCTCCAGTAGTGGGTCCTGAAACTTCAGCTTCTTGTATCTTCCTCAAATCAACTCTGTCCTTAAATTCAGTGCACAGCAGGCTCCATGTGAGTTTTCCTTCCTCTTCTGTGGCCTCATGATGTACTGAGAGCAGCAAAAGTGAACCATTATGGGACTCATTTCTTGGTTTCTGTCTCAGTTTTGTCTTTCACCTATGTATCACCTCGGAGTATTAATGTACAGGTAACATGAAAGGAGATGCAGTTATGTTTCTTTTTATTAAATGCATAATTGGAAGTTGAACCACACAGTAATTTAACAGCAAAGATGCACCATACATGCAAACCATAATTTCAGATACATTTGACTATTTCATGAGAATGGGTAGATATAGTTCCATTTTGACCATGGAAGTTCTTTTAATCATTTCTCTTTTATTACATATATTTTTAATTTTTTTTTTATTAGAGACAGAGAGAGAAAGGGAAAGAGAGACCCACACACATACACACACACACACACACACACACACACACAGAGAGAGAGAGAGAGAGAGAGAGAGAGAGAGAGAGAGAGAGAGAGAGTGATAATGGTGTACCAGGGCCTCTAGCCACTGAAAATGAACTCCAGGCACATGAGCCACCATGTGTATCTGGCTTGTGTAGAGCCTGGAGAATCTAACCTGGTGCTTAAGCTTTGTAGGCATGTGCCTTAACTGCTAAGCCATCTCTCCACCCCTCATTTTTCTTATTATGGGATCTTTAGTAAGTTGTCTGCATTCATAATTATAATAATAAGTTTTCTCTTGTTATTTAATATAGTGTCTTCAAATTTGTATTAACTTAAAAATATAGTTATAATAAACTTTATTTATTATTTTCAATTAAGTATATCTTGACTATTTAGTTGATTATTTTATTCACTATTTTTCACACATTCCTTCAACTTTTTCCCCCTATTTATGACCAATACAACTGATAAAATTAGCCAAGTACTCAAGGGAAGACCCAAATTGCCACTCTCATAAATGCATGTTTGTATGCTTTCCATAAATATTTAAAATACAATAAGTAACAAGTGAAAATTGTGCATGTCAATAATTCAACTTTCATATTACTAGTAGAAGATGAAAATGCTATAGCAACATTAGAAAGCAGATTAGCAATGTCTTTTATTAAATATTTTAGAAGACACACTTGTTCCAGTAAATGTTGTTGCCCCCTCCCCTGCATATATAAGATAAAAATGTTACATAATCTCCTCCAACCATAATCCATTGCTCCCTCCCCATCAATCTTCATCTAATCCCCATGTTTTTTTTTTCCTCTTCTATATTGATTTTCTTTTGGCCCTCCTTTGACATTCATGAAAACTTGTAGGTGGTTCCAATATTGAGAAGATCTTATACAGTTACAGATAGTCACTGTGTGGACATGAATATAGTGACTTTATATCTGGGAGATATCATTCCCAAACACTCCCTCCTATTCTTTGTTTTTTACTTTCTTTCTGTTACCTCTTCCTCTATAGGGCCTGAGCCATTGGAGGGTGTGATATAAATGTCTCACTAAATGTTGAACATTCTACTTCCACTTCTCTTCTCACTTTGATGAGTTTTGATTCACCCCAAAATTCACTGACATCTGAAAAGACAAGACCCTCAAAAATAACAGTACTCACACATAGGCATGAAAAGTGTTTAGAGGATACTTTGGTAGGCATAATATATCCATGTACCCAATCAGCAGCAGTGACTCCCTGTCTTTAAGTAGGGAGATCATAGGAAGCTATTTACTAGGTTTTCAGTATCAGAAATGAATTTCCTTGCATGGAGCAGGCCTCAAATCAAATTAGAAAGCAGCTGGGTTGGGTTTGGTGACACACACCTTTAATCCCACCACTCAAGATGCAGAAGTAGGAGGATCACTGTGAGTTTGATGTCAGCCTAAGACTACATAGTGAATTCCAGGTAAGCCTGGACTAGAGGGAGACCCTACCTTGAAAAAACAAAACAAACAAAATTAAATAAAGCAGTTGGTTACTTCCATAACAGATATGCCAATATTGCATCAGTGGGTACATTTTGCTTGCTTGGCCAGATGTGTAGCTTGCAGGGTCTACTGATTGTCAAGACCATTAGTGACTTTTCTCTTCCAGCAAGCTACATTACACTTTCTAACACTATGACTGCTGGTCAGTGGGGAAGCCATTTTTCTCACCTTACCCTGCCTAAACAACTTCTTAATAAGGTATACATGAATCAACTGTGAGTTCTCATTATCTAGTTTTAGGTATTTTCCCCAAAGAAATTATAACATATGAGCTAGGTGTGTTGGTGCACACCTTTAATCCCAGCACTTGGGAGGCAGAGGTAGAAGGATCACCATGAGTTCGAGGGCACTCTGAGAGGACATAGTGAATTCCAGGTAAGCCTGGGCTACAGTGAAACCCTACCTTGAAAAACAAACAAAAAAAAAAAAAGAAAGAAAAGAAAAGAAATTATAACATATGACCATGGAAAGAATGTGCATATATGTTTATGGTAAATTAATCTGTAATAACTGAAAGCTTGAAATGACTCAAATAATCATCAACAGATGAATGGATATATATAAAAAGTATGGCAAGATCCCATGACTACAGATGATACAATGACATGAGCTGTGGTTAAAAATAAAATACATTTACATGTTGGCTTGTTTTCTGCTTATCCTTTTTTCAAATAATTTCAAAAAAATTCAAAGAAACTCATCATTATCATCCACAAGAAGAAAGTAATGAACCTGTAGAGAACAGCATAGCTGGGGAAGGAAAAAAAATTTCTACTCAGAAAACAGGGAGTCTGCACAGGCTGCCTGTGCCCCTAAGTTACGCACTGCTTCCCTTACATATTTACAGCCCCACTTCCTCTGAGCAGAAAGAAGGAGGCAACTGATGCTTCATCACCTGGGACAAGTCTGGAAATGGCATCACGGTCTATGGATCTTAACTACAGAACTCAGAATATTTCCCATGGGTACTAGATGGAGACTGGAACACAGAGCTCACATTACAGCAAACTTTAGCCAGGACATAAGGACAAAGTGAGAGGGAGAGGGGAAGAGAGAAGAGAAAGAAGAGGAGAGTACGGGATCCCCAGGGCCTCTTGCCCCTGTAAATGTCCTTCAGATACATGCGCCACTGCATACATCTGGCTATTCACGGATATTGGAGAATCAAACCTGGGCCATTGGGCTTTGCAAGCAAGCACATTTAACTGCTGAGCCCAAGGAGCTCCCTTTCATTTTATATTTGGGGTGTGTGTGTGTGGGGGGGTGTATGCACGTGAATTTGCCTTGTGGTGCCTGTGCGTTCATCTGCAGTGTGTTAATCTCACCTTCAGTGGCCAGAGCAGAATGGTATGGTCCCACTCCATTGCTATTCCACCCACTATTTCTTTATTTATTTACTATTATTTTTCTAGGTGGGGACTCACTCTAGCCCAGGCTGATCTGGAATTCACTATGGAGTCTCCAGGGTACCCATGAACTCACAGTGATCCTCCTACCTCTGCCTCCTGATGGCTGGGATTAAAAGTATGTGCCACCACACCTGGCTATATTCCACTCATTCTTTAGGAGTTGGAATCTGTTATTGTTTCCAGAGCTTGCTACTTTTTAAAATATACTCATTATTATTAATAGCATATTTTGTATGGATATATCATGTGCTGGTACCTTCTCTTCCCTCACCCCTGCCTCCATTCCACTGGGACCCCTTCCTCAGTGGAGTTTCAGATGTTCCCCATGGGATTGTAAGTTATGCAGTGTGGGAGCAACAGTCAGATTTTTTTTTTTTTGGGGGGGGGGAGGAATTCCTCTGGGCCTGATGACATCACAACCTTTGGCTTTTCCAATCATTTTTCCCCTTCTTCCACCTAATTCCCTGAGCCGTGATGGGTGAGTTTTAAGTCTACTTCAGTGATGAGCTCTGCTTTGGGAGGTGTTGAGTATCCTCAGGGTCTGTCTCCTTCACCCTGGTGCTGATGATCAGGAACAGCATGACAGCAGCTCTCTTGCTCATCTCCCCACTTCTCCTGTGGGGTCACCCACCTATGGTTTGGCTGAAGTGCTAGGGGTAGTTTATCTCCTTGGGTCTTGCTGCCATCTGAAAAAGATAAACAGGCTCTTCAAGGGAGAGTGAAGTCAGCTTAGTTCAAATGGGATAAGCGTTATTAATTTAGAAAGAATATGATATAGGTAGCCCCATTTTCAGCCAAAGACTAGTGAGAGCTTTACACTGCAGAAGATAATGTTTGCCTCCATAGGCTTCTGACCTGGTTCCCAATTCCAGACATGGGTTCCTTTACTCTGAGTGGATCTCTTAGCCAATCAGAAAGCTATTTGTTAACACCAAGGCTGTGGAGCAGTGTTGCACTGGTTTCTCATATTGTTGTTGGCTGCTTTCCCTCAGTCTTTCATGCAGTGCTTTCCAGCAGGAGAGGGGCTTTTTGGGGATTAGTTCTCTTTTGGATTCCAGCCAGGTCTCACCATTCTCTGCGTTGGCAGCATATGAAGTCTTCAGCAACAAGATTTTTATCTTTTGTCACAGGCAAGTAATCCAGTGCTTTGACAGAAATCTGCCTGTTTGGGGGACCTGGTAGTTCTCTCTAATCAGTGGCTCATTGAGGGTAGAACCTGATTTCTGGTATTGGATATTACAGGCCAGAGACAAGCAAAACATTTTTTAAGGTTAGGCTTCATCCCACTCTCTCCAGGGCCCTACTTTTCATATGGTCCCCTCTTACACCTGTTGAGGGTTGTGTTTTTAGTTTATCTTGAAGGTTAAAGGTTTCTATGGTACCAGTTCATTTTGGATTTAGTTTTATGTTTGCTTTACCTCTACCCTCCCCTTCTCTTCCTTCCAAATCCTTCCATCCCATTTGTCTGGGCTTTGAGTTGCCCATCAGGTATGTCAGCAACTAGAACTGATCCAGGTTAGGAACCACAGATGAGTGAGACCATGCGGCACTTGTATTTATGTGATTATGTGAGTTTGCTGAGTATGATTTGTTCCAAGTCTGACCATTTCTCTATAAATTTCACTGGACTCTTTTTCTTACTGCCAAGTAGAATTCCACTGTGTAAATGTACCACAACTTTGTTATCCATTCATCCAATGATGGGCACCTGGGTTGGTTCCAGTTCTTACCTATTATAAATTGAGCAGCTATAAACATGGTTAAGTAAGTGTCTCTGTAGTAAAGCATGGAGCATTTAGGATAAATGCCCAGTAAGGGAATAACTGGGTCTGTTGATCTATATTCATCCTTTCAGGTCTCTCTATATTGAGTTCCATAGTGTTTTTACAAGTTTACATTCCCACCAATAGTGAATGAGGGTTCCTCTTTAACCACATCCTCACAAACATTTGTTGTTCTTTGATTTTTTTAATATTTGCCATCCTACTGGACTAAGGTGGAATCTCATAGTTGGTTTAATTTGCATTTGCCTAATGGTTAGGGATGTTGGACATTTTCTTAAGTGTGTGTTGGCCATTTGTATTTTTTTATTTTGTTCTTTTATTTTTTTCTCAATTTTTATTAACATTTTCCATGATGTTTTCCTCTGACAACTCCCTATTCAGTTCTCTGCCCCATTTTTGGAGTAGGTTGTTTGATTTGTTTAGTTTTTTTGAGCTCTTTGTAGATTCTAGATATTAGGCCTATGTCAGTGGTATAGCTGGCAAAAATTTTCTCCCATTGTGTGGATAATCTGTTGGCTCTGATTGTGATATATTTGTCTGTGCAAAATGTTTTTAGCTTCATGAAATCCCATTGGTTGAGTGATTGCTTAATTTCCTGGTCTACTGAGGTTTTGCTCAGGAGGTCTTTCCCCACTCTTATATCATGGAGAGTTACTCTTATTTTCTTTCTTTCAGTAGGAGAAGAGTTTCAGGTCCTATATTGAAGTCTTTAATCTATTTCAACTTGATTTACAGTTAGATGAATGGGTCTAGTTTCATTTTTCTACTTATGGTTATCCAATTTTCCCAGCAGCATTTGTTGAAAATGCTATCTTTTTTCCAGAGTCTGTTATTGGTACCTTTGTCAAAGATCAAGTCGTTATAGTTACTTGACCTAAGGTCCGGGTCTTCAATTCTGCTCCATTGGTCTATATTTCTGTTTTTATGCCAGTACCATGCTGTTTTTGTTGTTATGGATTTCTAATATAGCTTTAGATTGGGAATGATGATACAACCAGAGGTATTTCTTTTGCTGAGGACATGTTTGGATATCAGAGGCCTGCTGTCATTGCACATGAATTTTGAGATAACTTTTTTCTATCTCTGTGAATGGTAGAATTTTTACTGGCATTGCATTATATCTGTATATTGCTTTTGGAAAAATTGCTATTTTTGCAATTTTAATCTACCTATCCAGGAGCATGGGAGGTCTTTCCATCTTCTCAAGTCCTCCTCAGTTTCTTTCTTGAGTTTTTTTATGTTTTCATTATATAGGTCTTTTACATTCTTGGTTAATGTTATTCCAACTTATTTAACTTTTTGTGCTGCTATTGAAAAATGGGATAGCCTACCTGATTTCTTTCTGTATATATTTGTCCTTTGAATACAGAAACTCTATTGATTATTCTTTTGAGACAGGATCTCATTCTAGCCCAGGCTGACTTAGAATTCCCTATGTAGTCTCAGGGTGGCCTCAAACTCATGGCAATTCATCTATCTCTGCCTCCCATGTGCTGGAATTAAAGGCATGAACCACCATACCCAGCTGTAAGGCTACTGATTTTTGTGTGTTGATTTTGTATCCCTCAACTTTACTGAAAGAATTAATACACTGTAGAAGTTCTGAGATGGGGATTTTTGGGTTGCTTATATATAGGCTCATGTCATGTGCAAATAGAGCTCACTTGACATATTCCTTTCCAATTTGTAGCCCTTTTATTTCTTTCTCCTGTCTTATTGCTTGGGCTAGAAATTCTAGTACTATGTTGAAGAGCCGTGGTGAGCATAGACGTCCCTACCTTGTTCCTGATCTCAGTGAAAACTCCTTGAGTTTTTTCCCATTAAATATTATTTGAACTTTAGAAGCTTTATATATAGCCTTTATTGTGTTGAGATATAAACCCTCCATGCCTGCTCTCTCCAGTATTTTGATCATGAAGTGGTGTTTTATTTTGTCAAAGGCCTTCTCTGCATCAATTGAGATGATCATGTGGTTCTTGTGATTAAGTTTATTTATGTGGTGTATTATGTTGACCAATTTCTGTTTGTTAAACCACTTCTGCATCCCTGGAATGAAACCTACTTGATCAAGGTGGATAATGCTTTTGATGTGTTGTTGAATCTGGTTTGTGAGCATTCTGTTTAGAGTCTTTGCATCTAAATTCTTCAGGGATATAGGCCTACAATATTATTTTCTTGTTGTATTTTTGTGTGGGTTTGGTATTAGGGTGATGTTATCTTCATAAAAAGAGTTGGAGAGCATCTCCCAGGTCTCTGATTATGTTAAACATTTTGAGGAAAGTTGGTTTCAGTTTTTCAATGAAGGTTTGATAGAATTCATTCAGTCCTAGAATTTTGCTTTTGGGAATACTTTTGATTACCTTTCCAATATAGACCAATGTGATAGGTTTGTTAGGAGATTAATTTGCTCTGAGTTTAGTTTTGGTAGGTGGTATGTATCTAGGAATTCATCTCTTTCTTCTGTATTATCCAATTGGAGTAGAGGTTTTGGGAATATGTCCTGATAATTTTTCCAATTTCATTGTTGTCTTCTGTGACCTCTTCTTTTTTATTTCTGATTTTGTTAATGTGAGGCTTTTCTTTCTTTTGCTTGAACAAATTGGCCAGGGGTTTATTAATCTTCTTTAATTTTTGAAAGAACCACCTTTTCAATTCATTGATTTTCTTATTTTCTTAGTTTCCAGTTTATTAATTTCTGATCTTATTTTGATTATTTGTTTCCATCTGGACTCCCTAGGGTTTGATTCTTTTTGTGTTTCCAATACTTTCATGTGAGCAGTTAGGTTACTAATTTGGGATCTCTGTTTTTGTTATAAAGGCATGACCCAAGTTGCTACACTCAGCCATTTGTGTGGGTCCTGGGACTTGTATTAGAAAAATACAATGGAGACATGGCTTAGCAGTTAAGGTGCTTGCCTGCAAATCCAAAGGCCCAAGTTCAATTCCCTAGGGCCCATGTAAGCCAGATGCCCAAGGTGGCACATGCATTTGGAGTTCATTTGTAATGATGGGAGGCCATGGTCTACCATTCTCTCTCTCTCTCTCTTTCTGTTTCAAATAAATAAAAACATTTTTAAAAAGAATAAAAATAAAGATACAATGGGATGAATACAACATGAAAAAATGTTAAGATGGGTACACATGAAAGAGAATAAAATATATTTTTTAAATGATTGAAAATGTCCTTTTTGTGGTGAAGAAACAGGTCTTATGTTCCAATATTGAGGGAAATGTAAATTGGTCCAAATAGTTTTGAAAGAGTTTTATAGGTTCTCTGAATGTAAAACATACATAACCTTTGACTGAGCAATTTTGCATTTACACTTTGCTAAAGAAATATGCAAGCATGGGCAGAAAATTATATGCAAGTGCATTCATTTTGTCATTGCAAAAAGCAGAAAAAATGGATATGGGCTAAATGTTCATTAATAAGGGTAGGACTAAATTATTTATAGCAATATAGATTATATTAATATTTGTAGCTGTTACAAAGAAGGTGATAAATATATCTATACTTCCATGAAGATAGTACTATGATATATTAATATGTGGAAAAAAGTCCCAGCAATGTATCTGTAATAGACTTCTGTTCGGTAAACTATGACTCTGTATATATAAATAAGTACATCTTTGAATGCATTGAAAATAATTTACAAGGGAATTTATCAGATGGTTAGTTTTTAGTAGTAGCTTTCTTTAAGGAGGGATGTAGAGATGGGATGGCATGGGGTCAAAAGATACTTATAAAATCATCTTAAACCTCACTTTTCTTAAAATTACTGTCAGTTTTCACCTGATTGAAATGTGGGTATGTGTGAATTATAATAATTTGGTAATATCTCTAGAATACGTAAAATTTGTATGGATGGTATTCAATGAAGATGTGTAAAATATTTGATTTCATGGGATATAATGATCATTTCTTAATTGCCAAATTTTAAGCTCCTTTATGTCGTTAATGTGGACTTCCAATGTAGCTCTGTAAGGTGCGGTTATGATTATCATGAGTACCAGTATCAGAACAACTCTGCATCAGTGTCATGTTGGTATCTGAAAGATGGGAAGGTACAGGCATAGCTATAGTTATAAAGATGAAAATCTTTACCTGAAATTTTGTAACTTTAATGTTTATTAGGAAGTTTAACATATTACCACATTGCTAACTGGTGGAATTTCCACTGGGTTATTCTCGTATACCCTTTTTCTCCCATCCCCACAGTCCAGAGGGCCCTCTTTAGTAGGCTATCAGTAGTTACTGTGATGGGTCATGGTTATACCAGTCAGCTGTACAGGACAATACCCCACAGAATACCTTTCCATCGTGTGGCTCTTGCATCCTCTTCTACAATGTTCCTTGAACCTTGGAGGGTGTGGTACAAATCTACTTTAGTACTGAACTCTCAGCAGCCTCTTATTTTCTTCTTTGATGAGTTCTGAGTCTCCTTAGTGTCTATTGCCATCTCACTTAAGAAGGTTCTTTTATCTTTCAGCAGCAAAACACTTTCCAGAACTATGATAGCTATGTGACAAGTACTTGGCTTCCATATCAGTTATGAATTAAAAACCTACTTCTTTTTGGTAGCTATCTGAAGGTTTTATATCCGATTACATACAAACTTATTATTATTTTGTAATATATTGTATTGTTTAATTATGTTTTCTTATTTTTGTTTGTTCGTTTATTTATTTATTGTTGTTGTTGCTCAAAGTAGGGCTTTGTTCTAGCCTAGGCTGACCTGGAATTCACTATATAGTCTCAGGGTGACCTTGAACTTATGATGATCCTTTCACCTCTGCCTTCCTAGTGCTGTTATTAAAAGTGTACACCACTAAACTCAGCTTTCTTCATCATATCTTGAAGTACTATAATTGAATTAACAGAAATGCTTTAGAGGTGACTACTTAAATGGAGGAAAATGAAATTCCATTAAACATAGGAGACTCAAACAAATGTAGTATAATCACACTCTTACCACTCATAACCAATGTTTGATGAGGTGGTGCTTCTCATTAATATGTAAAATTGTAATGTTTTGTATACCAGTCAAATAAGCTTAACTATTAAAAATAAATACACCTTATCTGACTACAGGAAATGAAAGTTGAGATTTAAACTCAGAAAGTCACTTATTTTTCTTAATCTAGACTTTTGTGAGTCATAGTTACTCTCAGATAAAATATCAACTCCTTAGCAAACGAAAAGTTTAAAAATAATTAATGAGCAAGCATGGCACAAACAGTATGATTCTGATTACCTTTGATTAGCACCCATATATTTAACCCCATGTGTTTAGCAAATAAGTAAAACAAAATAAATATGTATTGTCTACAATGACAAAAGGTTGCTATTCTATAACACCTGTTTGTCTTCTGAGAAAGAAGAGAAAATCTGATGACTGAAAATGTCAAAAATGAACCAAGGTATTAAGTCTGCTTCCCAAGGCTTTTGCCCAAGGCCATCCAATTCCATCTTCTTTCTTGGTCTTCCCTTCACTTTGCCAACTGCTTCTGTTGGGTAATCCTCACTGGATTCATTTCTGTCTTTATAAAAAATTTAGAGAACATAAATATTCAATAACTTGTAAGTAACCATCTATCTTGATTCTTTCCCTCAGCTTTGGAACAATGTTTCACATGATTTGTATCTATCTTCAGTTGGAGCCTTATCAGTTCTTTTGAATTGACTTTAGTAAACAAACGTTACAAAATTTAGCAGCAAAATTAGATTTCTTCACAACTAACCATGATGCATGATCACTAATGGCAAAACTATTTTTATGAAAGCCAAGAGAGACTTACCAGAGAACTACAACCTTTATACCAGGCTTTCAGGAATAACTAGGAAATAGGTAAATGAGGCTGAGAGAGAAATTCTATATATTCAGGGAACACTGTGTGCTGAAGTACCTCATCTAGATGTAGGTCAGTGAAGAACGCAGTATGACCAATTCAGGATCTTGCTGGAAATGAGTGGCAGAATAACATGAGTTATTGTTGAAACATTGTGTCATGAGCTAAGGCTTCACAATGTTGGATTAGAAATAATAAGAGTACATGTCAGGGTAGCCATGTAAATGAAATGGCTTGGAAAGAAAGACAGAATAAAGGACATTAAAATATTTTTACAGAAAGCTCCCAGAAAAAAAAAGTATAGGAATGGCAATTATAAAAGTGAAAATTTGGGGGAAGGTAAACAAAATAATTTTAAGAACCATTTAAATATCTCAAGAATTTTATTAATATGTGTTATTAAAGCAGGGTTTCTCACTCTCAATTCCTGGCTTCAAACTCACAACAATCCTCTAA
Source organism: Jaculus jaculus (assembly GCF_020740685.1). Lineage (NCBI taxonomy): Eukaryota > Metazoa > Chordata > Mammalia > Rodentia > Dipodidae > Jaculus > Jaculus jaculus. The sequence goes on from NC_059105.1 coordinate 163,668,921, forward strand.
CCTCAGTGCTAGGAGAATAGTTGTGAATTATCATACCAGCTTAAGGATTTTTAAAGCAAAGAATATTTTCAAAAATTTCAAGTTCAAGTGGTAGTGGTTGTGACTGAGAAATGGAAGATGTAAAAAAAAAAATGAGTTAACTTTTCAGTTTGGATACCGTCTGTGGTAGTTTGAATAGAATAGATGGTCCCCAATATATTCAGTTATTTATTTGTTTGTAGTTTGCTTCTGTAGCCACCTGGCTGGAGGCAATGTCACTGGGTGATCTTAAGGTGTGGTGGTGGGTTTCAGATTTCAATATAAAGATATGCAAAGTGTGCCTAGCTGGGGTTCCTGAAGTGTGCTGTGGCTTTTGAGCTTTAGGCTTGTACTTCTCTCTGTCTGCTTGGGCCTGTGAAGGCAGGCCAGCTTCTTCTGCCATTTATGGAACTTCCCCTGGATCTGTAAGCTTCAATAAATCCCTTCCTCCATAACTCTGCCTGGTCTGGAAGTTCATCTCAGCGAACCTGAATCTGTTTGCTACACCGTCAAAAGTTATTGAATAGACAGTTACTTTTGCATATGCTGGCTATTGGTCATGCAGGATGAAGTGCCCAGTAGTTAACATGACTAGAGCTTAGGGAAAAAGATGTGGGGAAGGACTGACCTTTGTCAAGAACTGGCATGGCTGTGGTTTTGAATCTTCAAACACTGACAAGTCACACAGAAACACAGTAAGGAATGAGAAGAGACAGGGATGTGCCACTGGCTAAGCGGGATGAAATTGTGACGTAGGAGGAAGGGAAAAGGAAGGCTCGGCACAGAGTTAGTTTTCACTTAAATAACTTTCTGGCTTTGTTGCTCAGACATTGGTCATTCTTTCAGAGGCCAGATTCCCGTTTTCTTTACAATTTCTGTCAATAGCTTCACCAGTTATTCTTTACCCTGAACACACAACCCTGGTCCCATGGCTGTCACCATGCTCTCTCCATTTACATGTCCCCTCGATGTCCTCATAAATACTGGACTTTCTTCTTTCCTTCCCATTTACTTTTCCTCTGCAGTCCTTCACACGATCTGTCACAGCAATGGCTTGGCCACTCTTCTCTGTACCTGTACACCTGCTTTCTTATCACAAATACGTTAATCTCCTTCAAACTGGTCTTTCATCATATCTAGGTCAAGACCTTTCAATATTTTTCAAACCACTTACACGTTGAGTTCAAACGGCTTTGTCGTGTGGAAGTCCTTCATTTTGTGGTGCTGTCTTTGTGAGTCCTTTCTCTCTTCTTTGACATGCACAGTTTTTTTCCTTAGAATAGTTATTGTAACTATGGCATTGACACCCCTGCCTTCTCTATATTCTGTCCTTTCTTCATCTCTGTATTCCAAGCACACATCTCTTATTTATCTGGTTATAATTGTTATAAAAAATTATTTGGCTCTTACCCTGAACAAACTAGGATTGTGAACTTTGTGTGTGCTCATGCCACTCAAATTCAGGCTCCTAAAGAACAGGGGCAGGCTGAGTTTTGTGTGTAGACTCCATGTGCCTACAAACACTGGAACGGTGCTTGGTTGTAAAATTTATGACATCACGTTGAGTAAGTAAAAGTAATTACAAACTTTGAGAGACCATTTTCAATGTGTAAAGGATTGGGGGCAAATAGAGAATTTTGACATCCAAAAAAAAAAAAAAAACAGTGATTTCCCACCTCCTCCATTGGAATGACTTTTATGAAAAGTGAAATTTTTTTTGGCTATTTCTAACCAAACTTACACAGTTTATGAGACTCTGTTGCCATTTCTAATTACATTTTGTCTTTATAGGATTTTAAGGAAGCTTTTCAATAAGACACCTTAGTGGAGTACCCTTCTCTCCCTCTCAGGACAGCAGACTAAGCCACTTGGACTGATGGGAACTTCTCACGCTTCTAGAACTTGTTTCTGTTGAAGTGAAGGGAATGGCCACAGTCCTATGATACGCCGTCATGTGGCAGAGCAGCCAGAGACTAACCCGAGGGCCTTTGATGATGAGTGGGCTCTGAATCACAGTTAGTTGACTACTTGGTATGCTTGTGAAATATACCTCTTCTTGTAGAGAAACATCCTCCAGGGCTATTTTATTTTTATGGGTACCTCCATGTTTTAAGTTTGCCATGTATTTTAAGGGTACATTTGGGTCTCCTATATTCTCTTGGTGTGCATAGTCCCTTGGCTGGCTTGTAGGCACTGTGCTGAAACTCACATCTGCTCAGCTTCTTAATTCATGTTCTACCCATGGTTAGGGCTGCTTTTTTTTTTTTTTTTCTGTTGCCCTAACCCATAACTACTTATTTTCTATTTGAAATTGATGCAATTCTCTTTAAAAAAAAAAAAGTCCTACCTCACATTGTGTTCATGGCCAGAGAATCATTTTTAACCTGAAAGGCTGCCAAATATATCTCCTCACATATAGCATTTTTATACCATTACAGAGGACACTGATGAACTTTTAAAAATTTGGTCCCAGTATTCACCCTGACAGAGTGCTGTTTTGCTATGTCCCCTCTGGGTAACATTACTCTTATGAAAGAAATTTATTCTGAATGACCCTCCAACTAGCAATTAGGCAGCCTGGGTCATAATTTCCTCATTGAATTGATAATGGAGTAATGAAGTAAAGAACGTACAGTCATGTTAAAGCGAGAAGGGCTCTGTTGCCTCTCTTCCATCTCCCTATCCTGTCATGTCTTCACAGAAGGTTAATCTTGGAATTTCGCGAAGTGCTGACACAAGCCTCACGACTTCACCACCCAGGAGCTGTGCTCACTGTGGCTTCCTGTGGCCAGGATAACACTTCCACACACATTCGGACAAAGATGAACCTCAGAGGGTTACTAAAAGCATATTTACTGAATCAGAATACTCCTAGTATTTTTCCATAACCACGGAACATGATTAGGGAAACTTCTGTAGTCCTAAATATGACCACATGGTTTTTAACTGTGGGAGAATGGAGTTCTACGGTTACATCAAACTTGTAGCATCAGCTACTTCTGGTGTGTGGCAGTCATTCTTTACTGTGTCAGAGGAGGGTACAAAAACAGAGGATTTATTTGTTTATTGCCTGCCGCCCTGTCTGTCTATCTATCTGGCAACTATCTACTATCTATGTACATGTCTATCTTGTACCTTCATATCAATCATCTATCTCTCTATGATCTATCTACATATCTGTCTTCTTGTGATTTTATTTTATTTTTATTTTTTGGTGATGAAGATCAAATCCAGGGCCTTGCGCTTGCTAGACAAGAACTCATCCACTGAACTAAATCCCCAAGCCCTATACATCTATCTTCATTACCTATCCTCATCATCTATCATGTCTATAATCTATGTGCCTATGTATCTATGTATCTATGTATCTATGTATCTATGTATCTATGTATCTATGTATCTATCTATCTATCTATCTATCTATCTATCTATCTATCTATCTATCTATCTATCTATCTATCATCTATCTACCATCTATCTATCTTCTGTCTCTCTACTATTTACCTTGTTGAGGATTGTACAGAGTATATTTTTGCTTCAAGTTCATTTCCTGCATGCTCATTATATTCTAGACTTTCTTCTCAGCACTCTTGAACTCCTCATGAGCGTGACTAATATCAGAGGAGCAAAGCTTCCCTCAGTGGACATGCGGCACAAAGCATGGCTGTGGAGTCAGAAGATAACTTTCTCTGATACTGGTCTTTCTCCCCATGGCCATGGCTGACAGAGGTAGGGAAACGCTGGCATTTGATGTGACCAGCTGGGGCTGTGGACTGTCCGTGACACTCAGTATATAAACTGATGTGCTTTTGCTTTTCTGAACAATACTGATAAATAAGGCCACGGCGATGAGTAGGGCTTAGTGCTTGTGGGCACTGCACAGAGTTGTCAGAGCTGTCCTCACTTGAAAGTGCCTTTACGGTGACCTGCAGAGCTTCTTGAAAAGAATTGATAAAGTTACAGTCTTGTGTAAGTTTCCAAAAGAAAGCACCTCTTCTCCTTGGAGAACATATATTTGAATTGAGTTTAATTTGTGTCTTACTAAATCCATGAGCTCTTCTCATTTTTTTCTCATCATAGCCTCATGTGTTTTCACCTCACAGTTTTCCTCACACAACTTTCCTATGAGTCCTGTGACTCTAACTTCATTTGATGTATAATGTTTGTCTGTTCTACTTTTTAAAAGTTAACATTTGTATTTGATTAGCATTAATAGTTCTTTGTTTTTCCAACTCATTAGTTTCTGACATTTCTTTAGGCTAGTTTGTTGACAGATTATCTTGTTCTATGATTTCTTACAGTATTCACTTGTGTTCCATGTGTAACTTACTTCCATTTGTTTCTAATGCTATTACTAAAAAATATATAAATAAACTATGTAACATCAAGAGGTTTTTTGTCATATGGCTTGTTAATAAGGAGGTTAAAGTTCTGTCACGACATATCCTACAATACAGTGGATCAAACAAGAAAATAATGTCTTTCTTTCCAATATTAGTTCAAGCTATTAAGCACACACCTTCACAATATAGATATATTTCTTTCATTTTCTTGTTCTGTATTTTAGCAGCACTGTCTACATTTGCAACTTTTTCAAAGTTAAGGTAATGTTGTTTTTCAGACATGATACAGAGAACATGGAAAATGTCCATTGCGGGTGACCATCTTAAAGTTAATGAGTGGATTGTCTTGTTGCTCCTTCTTTTTTTTTTTTTTGAAGTAGGGTCTCACTGTAGCTCAGGGTGACCTGGAATTCATTATGTAGTCTCAGGGTGGCCTTGAACTCATGGTGATCCTCCTACCTCTGCCTCCCAAGTGCTGGGATTAAAGGTGTGCATCACCATGCCTGGCCCATTATTTTTTTTATTAATTATGTACATAGTGTGTATACAGCCATATTGGTACCATCGTTAGTCTCTTCTCTGTCCTTCCCCCTCCGCAGGGACCCTCTTTGTTGGGGAATGTGGGTTATGCAGTTATGGGGAAGAGGCAATGTCTCTATGCATAATGACCCGACTGTGGCTCTAACAATCTTTCCGACCTCTCTTCTACAAATTTCCCTGAGCTATGTTGGGCCCATTTTAGGTCTACTTCAGTGATGAGGTCAAAGATTTTATTGACCACACCATGGTTACATGACCACACCTAGTTAGGATTTTAAAAAAATGTAATATCCATCTTTATGACCTTCCAAATCACTAGGAAGAATGGGAGAGTGAATACTGAACAATAGTCAGCTCACCTCTTCTTTTCATAAACAATATTTTTTTTGCCATTTCTGAAATAGTCTGTGGTTTACTTTTCCTCTTTGATTAACAAGATTCTGAGAAAAATTTAAAATTCTGATCTTCCAAAGTATTTAATATAAGTTGTTTCATTTCTGACTACTCAAACATGGAAAGTTAGTCTTAAAATTCCTTTAGAAAAATCTCAGGTATTGATACATATAAAAGTTCAAAAATGTGAATCTTCATATATACTTCTATATACTTCAAACAATTTCAGTGGCTAGTATTCTACCAGTCTTGTTTTGGTGCTACTTTGTATAAGACATTAAGTGGTAGAATTATGTTATGTTAAACACTATCATATATCTGTCTATCTATCTGTCTTCTGTCTATTATCTCCCATCTCCCATTTAATTTTGTTTTTCATTAATAAAAAATTCACAGGTATCATAATAGTCAGCACATAAATATTTCATTATGCATTTCTGACAGACATGAACTTTAAAAATCATAACTGTAGCATCAATATCACACTCACCAACATTATTAACAGCTTACTTAATATCATTTAGTAATTATGTTGACATTTCCCATATAATCTTGAAAGTACTAATGTAATTGTTTTGTGTGAATTAGTATTAAAACATGAACAAACTTTACATTTGATTGACAAAATGTTGGTAATATTCTCCTTATTTTGTTTTTATGCATAGACTAGAACATTTTATTTTTAACAGTTTTCTTATTAGCATAAGAAGTGTATATATTTAAGATATGCGAACTGATCATTTGATATATGTATATATTACAAACTGATTACCATAATCAAGTTAATTAACACATTTGTCATCTCAAGTACTTTCCATCTTGAATGTGTGGTAAAAGTGCTGAAAATTTTCTGCCTCAAATTTAAGTTACACAAGCAGTTTAAACTTTATCTGTCATGTTGCAGCCTAGATCTCTAGATCATAGTCACAGATACATTTTCCCTCTGAAAAGTTTGTGCCCTTTGACCAACATCATCATATTTTCACATGTCCCCAAACCTGGCAACTGCCATTCTTCTGTCTGTTTCTGTAACTTTGAATTTCTAAGATTCTATGTAAATGTGAGGTCATGCAGTTTTTTCTTGATTTTGGATTGTTTCACTCAGCAGAAAGTTTTCTAAATGAATTCATGTTGTTGTGAATGGAAAGAGTTTAACATGATGGAATGAAATGACACTCTTAGCAAGAAGAGTCTACCAGATACTCATTACACTTTGTGCACAACAATTGAAAAATATATATTCTCATCATTCACATAGAATATCCTTCAATAGAGATCATGTGATAGCCCACACATTTATCTTATACCTCTCATTTTCTTCCTCTGTCCTCTCCTTTCCCTTCCCTTATCCCCCTTCCCCTTTTCCTTACTCTTCATCTGTTTCGATTTTCTTTACCTTTCATCTTTTCCAGTTCATTCTTTTTCAATTCAACATCCCCATACACATAGACACATAGACAAATACATACTTATAGCTATCACAAGCCAGTAATGTCTTTACAAATTCCAAAAAAATGAAATCAAGTTGAGCATCTTCTTTTGACCACAATGCAATTAACACCAGGGATCAATAAGAAGAAAATCTTTGGAGGGGAAAAGATGTGAAAGTGATATTACTAGGTATGTGGGGGGGAAAGGGGAGAAGTAGGAAAAAAGGGGATAAGAAAAAGAGTAATTTAGGGTGTGAATGTAATCAAAGTATGTTATAGGTATATATGGAATTATCATAATGAAATATCTTACTATGTACAGTTAACACCTCCAAATAAAAGAAGGAAAACAAACTTTGGTGACTTCACAAACATATTTTTTTATTTATTTAGTCTTTGTTTTTGTCTTTCTTTTTTGAGGTAGGGTCTCATTTTAGTTCAGGCTGACCTGGAATTTACTATGTAGTCTCAGGGTGGCCTCAAACTCATGGTGATCCTCCTACCTCTTCCTTCCAAGTGCTGAGATTAAAAGCATGCACCACCATGTTCAGCTACAAACGTCCTATTTTTGAATAACCAGTGGATTAAGGAAGAAATTAAGGAGAAATTTAAAATTAAAAAAAATTGAAACAAAATAGAAACACAACACATAAAATCCTGCGCAGTACATCCAAAGTAGTTCTGAGAAGGCATCGTACATAAAGTATTTACTTCATCGAACATTAGTTCTCACACTCAAGATTGGTTAAAGTGCCTTAAATAATAAATCATGATTAAATAATAAATATCACAGCAGAAATAAATTACAAAGATTAAAAGAGCCACATAAAAAGTTTGCATAATAGACTCCTTGTAGTTAAAATAGAAAACACAAACACTTTTAAGCTGGACTTTTTGAAAACAGAAGATTCAAATAACCTCAGAGGTGAAAAGGGAGACATTGTAACATACCTTATGAAATGCACTGGGTCCTAAGGGATTATTATGAACAATGATAATCTCACAAATTTGGTGAACTAGATTTTCTTCTTTTTATAGCTGAAATATATAAATTCATATGCACATTATATATATATATATATATATATATATATATATATATATATATATATATATATACACACACACACACACACACAAACACACACTCATGATACATACAACATAATGTGTATTTTGTTTTATTGTTTATTTACTGGCAAGGAGAGAGAAAGAGAGAGAGAGAATGGGCATGCTAGGGCCTCTAGCCACTGCTAATGATCTCTAGGTTCATGCAACACTTTGTGTATCAGGCTTTACAAGGTTACTGGGGAATCAAACCTGGGTTGTCAGGCTTAACAGACAAATACCTTAAGTGCACCTTTCCAACCCAGAATATATATTTAGATATCCACACTTTTTTCAACTATTCAGCCATCAATATGATTTTTGTATTTTGGCTATGATGGAAGAAGTATTTAATATTATAATTTCCAAAATATTCCTAATTCCCCATACAACCCACTGGGAGGGGAAAATTAATGACCCCAGGATTAATATATTCTTGGTGCAAACACTTCCTTTGTCTATTCTTTGTTAAAAGATTCTTTCTTTCTTTCTTTCTCCTTTTCTCTTTCTTTATTTCTATCTTTCTTTTTATCTATCGTTCTTTCTTCTTTCATTTGAGAGACAGAATCCTCTCCTATTTCTTCAGCATGCAGTATAAGATTTATTTGATATATCAGTAGTTATTATTAAATATATATCATATTATAATTATGGAGTAATAAAATACTAAGAAATCTCGAAAAACTTTTGACTTCTAATTTGGGAAAATGCCATGTTTTGGTTTATGTGGAATAGCTATGTCATGTTACGTAAAACTATGACTTCATTATTACCTTCATTTGGGAATTAAGCATGACATAAAGATACGTGTTCGCTTGACAAGAAGTATACTACTGATGGCTAATCTTGATTGCCAATTGTGGACATCAAGCTTGATTACAACAGGTTAACCTTTGCTAAGGTTAAGCTGAAAGACAAGGCAAACTATGTATCTTGGGTGGAGCTCCTAGGATACAAGGAACTCTTCGGCTTCTCCAAAGATTTCCTGAAAATAAATCAACGTCTCCTGATCTGAGATGGTGCGAATTCATGATGTGTCTAATATTTAGTGTTCCCATAGCTTTTGTTTCCTAAAGCTCTCCATGAAAGCTGCAAATAGTCAGGAGGAGGGTTCACTTTCATGACTTCCCCAGGCCCTCTTTCAAATTATATTTTGTGTGTTTTGTGTTCATTTCATATTCTCCCAAGCCCACTGCAGGGTACAGATAGACAGTCAACTTGACTGGTTCTAGAATGAACTGAAACATGCCTTTGAGTGTGTGTCTGTCTGCGGGGGCATTTCCAGGAAGGACTACCTGGAGGGGGACAACCTGTCCCAAGAGGTAACCCAGATATACAGAGATCTGAGGTTAAGTAGTGCTATTTGCATGTCTGCCTTCCTTCTTGCTGGTGAATCTACCTGCTCTGTTGTTGATGCTGCTCATGGTGGCACTGAAACCCAGTTCCCTAGGCAATCCTATGTGGACTGATGACCAGCGGCTCCCCTGAGGCCTCCAGCCCTGTGCACTAAAGAACAGCAGCTTGGAGGAGTCCCTCTGGGCCTGTGGACTGGAGACCAGAGACTTGCCACAAGCTCTCAAGGCCTGCAGTGTCAGTCTGGGACTGCTGAGTCATCCAGCTTTGTGAACTGGGCTGCTGGAGGATTCTCAGACTCTCCAGCATGCGGACAGTCCCTGCTGAACTACCCAAGTCAGGCCAAAACATGTAAGCCAGTGTAATAAATCTCCTGCGAAATCTACTCAATTAGTGTGGTTCTGTTTGCCTAGCAAACTCTCACAAACATGATGCATTCATAACATTCATATTTGAATCTATAGTTCTCGAATCATTAATGTCAAACCAAACCAACTTGTGAATGTCCTTATGCATTTTGTGCAGTAAGCATATTTGTAACATTAATTTAATCAGCACTTAATATTCCAGTATATTATTGCTACTTTTTAAAAGTTATGTAAGCTGCATCTTTCAAACTAATTTTGACTTTTAATTTTTTAATCTCTTTCCCTTTGTTTACCGTTTTCTCCATAAGGTAGCAACATTGCTTCAGTAATTATTTAATGTGTTGTCACAAGGTGCTCAGGCAAGGATTTGAAAATAATAGAATGCCAAATATGAACCTCTAAATATGATCCTATGTTAAACGCATTCATGTTTCTTTTATTTATGTAGGGTGACAGTCTTCCAATTCTTAACCAAGAGCCTATGTATTTATCCGATGAGCACAGTTATTTCTCCTTATGATTAATTTACTCATTGTATCCAGTAGCATTATGAGACTCTGAAAAAAATTTCTTGGCAATGATCATTGTTGTTTGTTGCTAGATAACTCTGGTGTTAAAGATCTTTCTTATATAATAAAATCATTTGCATTTCAAAATTTTGGTGTGATGTATAGAATTGTGCCTTGATTTAGGTCTGTCTCAAAGTTCTGTTTCTTAGGAGAATTTTTTTTTCTTCCTAAAGCTATTTTACCAACATGCTCCTTTCTTGCATGAATTTTCAGCTTTTTTTGTCTGAACAGAAAACCTTATTAATTCAACACTAGTTTATTTAGTATAGCAAAAACACTGCTAGTCCCCAGATTATCTAGATGCTCTGTTACTTTAATAAAAAAAATAGATAATTTCAAGCAAGTTAATTGCAATTCTGGCTTTTCCCCCCATCTCTGGTCCCCAGTGTTAGGAATTAATAAGATTTTTACTGCATTATGTTAGCATTTTCCTGATACTAAAATTAAGCTCATAGAACTGTCATTTCTAAGATAATTCCTTTTTACTTTTTAAAATGATGATAGTTCATTGATTTTCATCAAAAATTCTACTTGTACTCTTTGATGTTCAAATTATGACCAGTATCTACGTACATAATTTAGCAGGTTTGTATCTGTCTTTGTTTAATTAAATGCTTTTATAATTTTCACAGAAATATAAAGGAGGAGCTTATGTTCTTTCAAAGCATTTTTCTTATTATAGAAAGAGTCACTGATGATTTCCTATAACCAGCATGCGTGACTCTTGCCAGAATGCTGAAATGGGCTATGTGTTCATGTTTGCTTCCTAAGGAGACAGGGTATGGGGTAAAAAGAGACAGTAAAATTTACTTGATACAACTGGTAAACAGGAAATGGGAGGGGAGGAGGACTCTTAGCAATGAGGAGATCAGTTTCTTTCTCACCTACCTTTACACTTTAGATAATTAGCAGCCAGAGATGCATGTCTAAAACCACCTTATGAAACAGAACTTTCCATATTTTTGGTTAGATGCTAGCAAATGATGATTAGATGTTACATCACCTTGTGTTGATTATGAAAAACTAGAACACCAAAGAAACTATTTGGACTTGGAAAGATTTTTTTTTTAAAAAAGTAAAAATCTATGTGCTATCCTGACTGTGCACCCCACCAGAACTTGTGTGTTAAGGAAAGCTAATGAATAGAAGCCCCCCAAAATCTGTGAACGACAAGGACTTTAAAGATAGTGGAAACGTTTCTGTCCCAACACAGTAAGAAATATATGAACAGAGAAGTTAGTACAGGGAAACATTTTGACTAGCACAATCCTGAATATAGTCTGTGTGCTCCTAAAGTGGGATTGTGGAACCCATCTCTTTGCTTCCAGCAAGACTGCTTGCCCTGATGCTCAGTCCCTTCCATGTCTTCCACCAAACCCAAGCCAGTGCACTGTACTCTTGAGCTAAACAAGCCACTCTTTCTGTAAGTGCAGCCTATGTCAGTCATTTCATTATAGTCATGAAAAACTGGGCGATATACCTGTCAGTTAAAGAAGTCAGTCTGAGTTCAAATTTCTCTCAAAGACAATGTTAAAGTGAAATACATATGGGTTTGCCCGGCTAATTTGTCCATGCCTGAAAAAGGAGATTGTACATGTGGAAGCCTGCTCGGAGAAAATGCATGTGCCTCACTGAAAACCCTCTTGAGACATTTCATACTCAGAGAAGTGGAACCCGGTAGAGGAACCTCAACAAAGTCGCTTTGTGATTATTGTTGACAGAGAGAAGTACATAATTTTATTTTTATAAACGTATTTTATATGCATTCATGAAAAACGACTCATAACAAAAAGTGTCACTCTTCTACACATCTTGGCGTTGCTCTCCAGGACACAACCATTTTCCCTGTTGGAAGGTGGTTCTGAGGTCTTTTAGTCCACATTTCTATATATTATGGTGATTTTTTTTCTTTTTTTAAAATATTTTTATTTATTTGAGAGTGACAGAGAGAGAATGGGTGTGCCAGGGCCTCCAGCCACTGCAAACTAACTCCAAATGCGTGCACCCACTTGTGCATCTGGCTTACGTGGGTCCTGGGGAATCAAGCCTCAAACCAGGGTCCTTAGGCTTCACAGGCAAGCGCTTAACCACTAAGCCACCTCTCTAGCCCTTGATTTTTTTTCTTAAATGATCTAATTGAGATGTAATATATTGACTTCAATTCTCATTTGTTTCCTCTTGTCTTTGTTCTATTGCTGTAATACACATTTTGGTTTAAAAAGTCTATTTCATAGAACAAAGAATTTATTACTTTGACTATGAACAAACGATTCTTTGTTGCCCATTAACATATCACAATTATGTTTCTTTCCTTTGTCATTCAAATGTTGTTTTGTGAAATAATTCTCTTATCATTTAACATCTGACTTTCTTACAGAGATGCTTTTCCCTTGCACGTAAATAATGTTGTCATAAGCCTAACACTAAATTATCTAAACACACATGTTTTGAGAAAATATGCCTTGCCTTCTTATTATTAGCTTTTTTCAATTTTATTTTAGTCCTAGAAGTCATCCTTATTTAGTTTTCTTACCTTTTTTTTGTCCCTAGCTTTTGAGTTGCATTGTCGTTGCTGGGACAAAACTCCCAATCTGAAGCATCTTACGGAAGGAAAGGTCATGTTTCTTGCTAACAGATTTACAGGGCAGCTTCATCATGGTGGGCAAATCATAGCAGGAGCATCATCCAGACATTGTGTCTCCATAGCAACAGGAGAGAATATAGACAGGGAGCTGAATGAGCAGGTGGGGTCTGGATCTAACACTCCAAGCAGGCCCCCAGTGACACATCTCCTCCAGCAAGACTCCACCTCCCAAAACTCCACCCTTTAGGGAATCATTGAGGCTTTCTCACACACACGAGCCTATGGGGACATTTTTACCTTGCTTACGGACGTCACTGTGTAAGTGAAGCTGTAAAGAGAAATGAAGTCATGAGATATTTAGGAAACTGAGTAGAATTATTAAAAAAAAAAAGTACTGTGACTAACCCAGAACTAGAAAGAACAATCTCTTTCATTTGTTTTTCATGTGTTTTTATTAAGTAGAATCATTGTATGGACACTTCATGTGATCCTGACTTTCAATGCTTGCACTATGTCAATAAAGGAGTGTGAGAGTAGTCACAGGCTGTGATTTCAGAGAAGAGACCATGAGTGAGGAACAAGAGGTAAAGAGAAGTGGGAGAGAGAACAAGGACACATGTATGAAGAAGACTATGTTGGGGGAGAGATACACGGGGTAGGAGGGTCAGGGAAAGATGGAAACAAAGAACAAAGCTTGTCTGAAAACTGCATTGAAACTTAATTCTTTGTATGATAACAATAAAATAAAATAAAATGAAAAAATATTTTTATGTCTGTTGTATACTTAGTTTTCTTATATCTTATATCTCCTAGGAATTAAACAAATATATATATTTGAGAGGAATTTTTTTAAATTCATGAACACATGAAATTGGAATTAATCTGTTCTCATGGAATATCTCTAACCTATTATCAGTATAAGGGGTTACCTGTAACTTAGTATGAATTTTAAAGTATAAATGTAAAATTTCAATTTTATAATCAAAATTTGTTTCCTAGGAACTTTTGTTTATATGATTTTGCTTATCCTTAGTGTTCAGACACTGCTTTCTTTCTGGCTATGACCAGTTTGATATTTTTCTCTTGATCACTTAGTATATTCTTTATTCTTATATTATTAGTTTACAATGACACAACACTATGTGAATGAGAGAGAGAGAGAGAGAGAGAGAGAGAGAGAGAGAGAGAGACTCCTCTAGCCCCTGCAAACAAACTATAGAGCTTGTGCCACCAGTTGCATATAGTTTATGTGAGTACTGGGGGGAGGGGGGTCAAACCTGGTTCATTAGGCTTTGCAGGCAAGAGCCTGACATACCATACTGTGAATTTTGACTACTGGCCTATGTACAGGTATAGGACAGAAGTTTGCTGATGTAACTGCTCTGTGTAAATACTTTCATGTAATTATTCCATCTCTTGCCTCATACTTCATGGGAACCTAATGTCTCTCAATTTTGAGGTTAGATATCCTACAGTTTAAATAGGGTTAAATAACAACTGGCCTCTCATTTTAGGGAATTATGTAGTATTATGCAAATTGGAGTTTCTGACTCTCCAAAATATATCTATCTTTCAAATTTACTCTCCTCTACAACTTTATTTGTTTTATGTGTTAATATGGCTTAAGATTTTTAGTTCATTTTAGCAGCAGAACTCATATAGTATGCAGAAGTACACACATGCTGTCGATCTACTATCGATTTATTGTTTTGTGTGTGGTACTGGGGATTGAAGGCAGGGCCTTATACATGCTAGGCAAGAGTTCTACTACTGAGCAACATAACCAGCTTATTATTAATTGAAAACAAAACAAATTATGGTTACTATATCTAGCTAAAAATAGCATATAAGAACAAAACTAACAGTTAAAGAATATATTTTAATTAAAATATTGAACAATTGCCTAACTCACTGATTATACAAAACCAAAAGACCTGGAAAGAAGAAATGGGTAATTTTTCTATTAATTCACATTTAGTATAGGGTACAGATAGTTATGATGTTATTTCTAATGTTTATACTTAAAGATACATTATTTCAAGCCTATTTGGTATGATGAACATTATGACCAAATGCTGAGAAAGCTGCTTGATAAAATTCAAAATATATTTTTGAAAAAAAAAACAAGTCAACTAAGAATGGTTTTATTATGGTTGTGAAGTAGTTAATTCCCCTGCTACTTGTAGAAAAGTCAGATCTTCTTTATATGAAAGCATTGAAAAGCTCCTTTCAAGATACTCAAACTTGAAACTATAAAATATTGAAGAGGAGGGAACCAGAGACAGCTGGGTCTCTTCTTATACCATGTCTAGGAATCAATAAGGAATGTAAAAAGTGCAGTAAAGACAAAAATACTAGTATAAAGAATTTCATATGTGTAGGAGACATTGTATTTTTCAGACACAATTTTTAAAAAATCATGATTAACATAGGCAAGAAAATAGATGATATATTGGAACTTGTATTAGTTATAGTATATAAATAAAAATATTATATGAAAGTCTGATATTTCTTGAATTTAACAAAAATTTAGATATCAATATTCATGCATTTTAGCTAACTTTCTAAAAGGAGACTCTGAAATGAGAACTGGTGTTCAACTGATTGATTTGATTACCAGAAAGATAATGATAGTAGACTGAGAAGATGGAATTAGGAAGGAATGGAAGACTTTCTTTTCCAGGGCAAAGTATCAGCATCCTTGAGGGGAATTCTAGGCACTGTAGATATGAATAAGTGATATCCCACTCAGGAGTAAGAGAGTGGAAGTGTGTTCTATTTTATTTTTTCCTGTATCTGCTAATTCTTCATTAAGGGATTGATTGCCTTAGAAGAATGAGAGTTCTGGGTAAGCAGGGAAAAATGGCTAAGAACATTTCTGGGTAGCACTCAAAGAGATAAAGTCACTACATGTATGGCTATTAAAATATTTACTACTATATGTGGTTTCTAGCATCTTGGATATAGGAGAATAGAGTATTATAAACAAAAAGATAAGTTAATAAAATACATTCAAGTTGAAACACATAATTATAAAATGACTGATAATAAGGATAAAAGACACAGACTATAATGGAAATGATGAAATTTGATGCACAGATTTAGTGTATATAGAAAAATAACAGAGAGTAAAGGGCTAGAGAGATGCCTAAGCGGTTAAGACTCTTGCCTGCAAAGCATAAGGACCCAGGTTTGATTCCCAGAACCCATGTAAGCCAGATGTACCTGGTGGCCCATGTGTCTGGAGTTATTTTTCTGTGGCTAGAAGCCCTGGTGCTCCCATTCTCTCTCTCTCTCCCATAAATAAATAAAAACCAAACTATTTGTTTTAAAACAAAGAACAGAATACCTCAAGTGTTAGCAGCTGAGAATCCCCCAAACTGATAAAAGACCTCAAGGAATAGACTCAAGATAGAATAAGAACTCTTCATAGAATATAACACAATGAATCATGTTTTGACTGGTGCAAATTTGAACAGTGATGACAAAGGAAGCCAACAGATTCACAAGGAAACACTCCCTCAAAAGAAAAAGGAATAGTAAGGATTTCTGACACCAAAGTAGTTATGATGGAAAAGAAAGGCATGACTGGGACAACACAAACAAGATGAAGTGGAACTGATGACAACTTGGAATTTATGCTTAGAAAAAACAGTGTTACAGAAGTCTAAATAAAGATAATTCAAAGAGAAAGAGGTCAATGCATGGAGAATGCCCCATCCACTCTCCCGCTGTACTGGATCTTCAAGAGAAGGGATATGACTCCAGAAGGTGACATTGTAAGACATGAAGAAATAATGTGAAAACTTAAATCACAAATATGTGACCAAATGTAATTAAACATGAATAGGACCTAATAGTTATGATACTTTAAGGTGCTCAGCATAAAAATGTGACAAAAACTATACAATAATAAAGGGAAGAAAGATGTAACTTTTAAGGTAATATCATTTTCTGGGATGTTGTGATAAATCCAAAATATGATTTGAGAACTTTAAGTTGCCTAATATATTATCTCTTAGTCCTGTCTAACTATTGAGTACTTGAAATATGGCTAGACCAAATTAAGTTATGATTTAAGTGCAAAAGCATGTAGCATGTCTTATTAATGGTTTTATATTGATTGTATGTTGATATAGGACCTCAAGATTAATGGATTATATAAAATACACCTTTAAAATTCATTTTATTTATTTATTTTTACACTATTGTCTTATTTCTTTTTACTTCTTTAGTGTGGGCACAAGGAAATTCAACATTACTTTAGTGTCTAAGTTCATACATACAATTGAATGGTGTTTTTAGGGAAACTACTAAAGGGATTATTAAAATGCAGAGTTAAACTTTAAATGTAAATTAGAATCAAAATGCAATTAATATAAGTACAACAGGAAATACTAATTTGATGACATAGCAAAGAAGTGGGAAGTTGAGTGAGAAAGCAAATGTTAAGATGGTAAGTATAAACATATAGATAGGAGATAGATAGATGATAGATAGATAGATAGATACAGGTATAGGCATAAATATATAGATATCCCTGTACTTACATGAAGCATAAGTGAATTAATCAATTATAAAACAAAAATATATATGTCGATGACAACAAAGATCTATGTCTAGGTAACCCCATAGCATACTAATGCTCAAAAAAAACAGAAAAAATTTTTTTTTTTTTTTTACGGATTGAAGAAAATATGGCCAGGCACGATGGCATGAGCTTTAATCCAAATGTTCCAGTGGTAGGTACCAGAGGATGGTAATTTTGAGGCTAGGCTTGGCTTCCTAGTGAGAAATGGAGGGGGTGGGGGATGTTAGAGAAGGAAAATCTATTCCATATAAGTAGTAACACGTTCTATCAGACAACAAGGCACCATTGGTAGTGACAGGAAGTGACTTTGCAAGAAGATGAATATTCTAAATTGTGCATCACAATTGCATAATGTAAAAATGTTTTTACCATCATGGTAACTAAAGGAAGACATAGTAGACAAATCCACAACTGAGATTATAAATAACTATTTCAATAGTTGATAGAAAAGAAAATGAAAGGTGGGCAAGGTGGTGCACGCCTTTAATCCCAGCATTTGGGAGGCAGAGGTAGGAGGATCGCTGTGAGTCCAAGGCCACCCTGAAACTACAAAGTGAATTACAGGTCAGTCTGAGCTAGAGTGAAGCCCTACCTCAAAAAACCAAAAAAAAAAAAAAAAAAAGAAAAAGAAAAAGAAAAGAGATAAGAGAAAATGATAATTCAGTAAGCATCTGGATCCCTGGGAAGAGATGACAGGGGATTAATGCTAGTCTAGTCTTGTTGAAGTGAGTCCTTGTAAGAGTGGATGGATGGTAATGAAATGCACCTCCCATCCTACTTGGCTCCACTCCTTGCTTCTTCACAGTGTGAAACAGCCAGCCCCCCACCCACTATGACAGCGGTGCCATTAGAGTTATGAGCCCAATATTTCCGGTTACTTTATGAAGTATCCAGCCTCAGATATTTTGTTATAAGAGCACACAATTGTCTAAGGTAATTCACCTTGTGAGATTGAATAGGCCTCTGTAACCAACCTCTCATCTAGAGCCGATTGTGTTTTCCGTGAATTACAGTCATTTTGATGACTCACCATAGGTCTATGTTGCTCATGGGCTGGACACTGAGAAATGGCAGTAGTTAGGTCTCTTTTGATAAAGGGCCCCCATTTACCGGATCCATTTATAGCCTCACTCATAAGTCACCTGGATATACGATTTGTGTGTCCATTCTGCAAATTTTCATTTAGATAGACCTATGGAAAAGGCTGACTAAGATCTATCTGTCAAATCATTGTTTCATACTTGTGTTTCAATGTTTTTCTTTTGTGTGTTAAGATGCTCATACAAACACACAGATGGAAACACACCGTGTTCATTTTTCATGGCTACCTAGCTATAAGCACAAGTCCTATATTTATTATAATACAATGTAGACAAACAGGTGTACTACCTTAAGCTCTGACGATTGGTAAGATTTTCTTTCATCCAGATCTTTCAAAATTGGGCCTAAGGGGGAATGTCTGCAGGTGCTATTCATATTTAGCTGTCACATACAAAAGTAGCTCATCTGTCAATCAAGCCATAAGAGGTTTCTTTTCTGTAATCTCATCATAAGGAATATTCTTTGCAACATAAATGTAGGCTGAGCAGGGTGCTTTTGCCTTTCCATCAGTAGTGGTCAGTGATATAGAGCTCTGGGCAGTAGGCTCATGAATGTGCTTGATCTCATCCCGTCCATGCTTAGTCGTAGGTGGACCACTTCTGTTTAACAATGAATGTTGAAGTGTTCGACTCGTGATTTCATGGGTCTGGCAGGTCTTGCTATAATCACATCTGTTGATCCAAAATCATGTGCTCCAATGTATTCATAGGCAGGTGGTGCACTGCAGTGATCTCTCCTTACGAAGCTGCCTTTTGCTCCACCTCAAGTGGTGAAGACTTGTTCCAGAACATCAGCATTACGAGCCTCCTTTAGATTACCACAAATCCAATAAGGCATCTTTTCCCAGTAAGTATTTCAAAATGGGCTCCCAAGTGTATTCATCATGGTTGCGTTCGTTTTTTATTGCTATGAAAGAAATTAAATGTTCTAAAATAGACCCCTGAGTTGGGGGGGAGGGGGGCAGATACTACTATTATTTAGCAAATGGATATGTTTACACCATCAGATTTCCTGCTTATGCCCATTGATCAGTGCTGGCTTCACCTTTAGTCAGAGAAGCTTCCTTTGGCAGATCGCAGTGGTTACTGGGTCTGCTCAAAACTCATCCAAGTGCTGAGAAGTGACAGTTGTTCAGCACTGTCCAAGACTTAGGGAACACTGAGAAAGAGGAGGTGGTAAGAATATAAGAGTCAAAGGGTGCATAAGAATGCTTTGGAACGTTGTCTTCTGGACAGAAGGTGACTATTGCATTCATGATTTCTCAGTGGTGCATCCTATATTAGGCCGATGAATGTGTGATCACGGATGATGGAGGAAGGCAAAACAAATGGCATGAATGTAGGAGAGATACTAGTGGAAAAGAAGACGGGGCTCAATGAGAAGGGGGAGGGGCACAAAAATAAAGTAATGGTAGGCAATTATGATCAAAATGCATCATGCAGCTTGAGGGATGGCTTAGAGGTTAAGGCATTTGCCTATAAAACCAAAGGACCCAGGTTCAATTCCCCAGGACCAGTTAGCCAGACGCACAAGGGGGCGCACATATCTAGAGTTGGTTTGCAGGGGCTGGAGGCCCTGGCACACCCATCCTCTCTCTCATTCTCTCTCTCTCTTCCTCTTTCTTTCTCTGTCAAATAAACAAATAAAAATAAAATATAAAAAATGCATTATGTACATGTATGAAAATTGTAAATAAGAAATAAAAAAATTAATTAATTGATCTCATGGACACAAATTTATTACTTCAGACTGTTCTGGTGAATAGTTTGGGCTTACAATACCCTCATTCTGTGCACCAGCATGGACACAAATTTATTATTTCAGACTGTTCTGGTGAATAGTTTGGGCTTACAATACCCGCATTCTGTGCGCCAGGTCTCACAAGGTTAAAATCAGGGGGTAGAGTAGCGGTGGGGTTCATTTGGAGCTCAAGGCTCTCTCAGTTCCACTGTACTAAAACAGTATTTCTAGTCTACTGCATCTTAAGCCCCCCCCCTCCAAAAAAAAAATCACAGCTTGCTCACACCTGAAACTGTTAACACAGGACTTCTCTGCTGAAGACCTTACTACCACTGGCAGCCTTCAGTATCTCTCTGTATACAATATACAATATCCCAACAGATGCTTAAAACTTTAACTGGTGTGGTGGCTTTCTGATACTTTGATACTCCAGAATTCAGAAACTTTATCAAGTCCAGCAATGCAATAGGTATAAGCTAATATACCAGGTCAGTGCTTGCATATTGTATTCCATAAGCTAGGATAAATCTCTGTAGTAGCAGCATGGAAAGTTACCTCATTGACTGAACAGTGCTTACTATAACCTTTCCTGATCAACCTAGAATATTTCTAGGAGGCAAATTAGTAAATGGAGAAAGGAATAAATAACTTTTTTTTCTAGGTAATAAATTTTAAAAAGTGTCATTTTCCAATTCCCAGGGTTAGAATATTACTTACCTAAGTAAATGGCCATAAGTCACTCTGGAGAAGACTCAAGAAACAATTGTGTTAGTTTGTATAAAAATAAGGAGTCCACATGTTATTTCTCTTTGACAACTAGCTTCTATTCCATCATTGGATTCCTGCTCAGAAAGCTTGCCCATATGCAGAACAGAGTAAACAGTTAAAGATTGTCATTGAGCAGCATTCCTAGTGTTTTTTTTTTTTTTTTTTTTTTTTCGAGGTAGGGTCTCACTCTAGCTCAGGCTGACCTAGAATTCACTATGTAGTCTCAGGGTGGCCTCGGTAATCCTCTTGGTAATCCTCCTACCTCTGCCTTCCCAGTGCTGGGATTAAAGGTGTACACCACCACACCCAGAATATTTATTTATTTGAGAGAGAAAAAGAGTGAGAGAGAGAGAGAGACAGAAAGAGAGAGAGGTATAAAAGGGGCATGCCAGGGCCTGCAGCCACTGCAAACTAACTCCGGATGCATGCGCCACCTTGTGATTCTGGTTTAGGTGGGTCCTGGAGAATCAAACCAGGAACCTTTGGCTTTGAAAGCAAACACCTTCACTGTTAAGTCATCTCTGCAGACCAACATTACTTTTTTTGTGGGGTGGGTGTAGTCAGGGTCTTGAGACTGAATCCTGTGTCTCAAGAAGTGGTGAACCTCGCTGCTTACCTTTTTCTCTATTTTCCTCTTGGGATGATGGATTCCACTCATATTTCTCTTTGTCGGGTTGCTTAGACGTGTCTTCAGCCACTTGAAACACAACAGTGCACCTGGATTCTAAGGGTAAGGTCTCATTACTTGTTCTGTATTGCCTGGGCCCCATACCACTCACCAATAATCCCAGATCTGCAACATTAACACCACTGAAGCATCATGTGCCACGAGAGATGGAGGCAGAGCCTGTTAGGAATGTTGGTGTCCTCCCCATGAGCACATGGTGGCTTGATCCCCATGTAAGGGTAACTCATGGCATCCTTGCAAAACGCTTACTGCTAGAGGGTCTCCCTGTCTTAAGTAGTGCGTTCCCTAGAGCAGATCTACTTTTGCAGCCTTCATTTCTTCTTCTATCCTCTGCCAAATTTCTGCTTCTACTTCACTTTGGGTCAGGCATCGCTTTCTCCGAGCTTTTAACAGTCATCCGAGCACTGTGCTCACTCTGTCTTCTGGGATCTTTGCCAGTGCTATACTTTTGGTGCTCTCAAAATGACTGGCTATTTTTATTATCTAACTTTGTGTTCTATCCATGCACACTCTCTCAGCTTTTGTCAATACTCAGAGTTCCTGAAGAGAGGTTGGTACATAGACTCCTCCCTTCAAGTTATGTTACTACTTCACCCCAGTTACTGGTCAAGGAGGACGTACTGCAGTTGTTCCTGAGGTGGAACGAACGATGAGACACCTGTGCAACAGATTCCAGCAGAGGGAGCGAGCTGGTCCCTATGAGTGAGGAACATGCCACGTCGGTAGGCTCAGAGCTCAAAGCCTAGGAGTCCAGACCTTGGTATGTAAAAACCCAGAGATTCCCCCATCCCATTAATCATGTTTACACAGTTATAAACCAGAATGCTAAAACTAATATAACAAACCTGTATAGGCTGACAGTTTAACTTCCCAGCCTGGGCTACTCTTGTAAGGTATCAAGTGAGGGACAATGATTGTTGCTTCCACTGGCCTATGTTTTAAACCTGTGCTTAAAGAGAAGTTCTAATAGCTTTCTCAACTTGGTACGTAGGTAATTTATTACTATCAGTCTTTGTCCTCTGCTGAGCATGCGGGATACACTGTGTCACCACTGCAGTCATTTTGCTGGTATCCCCACTATTGGAGGTCAAAGGTCTTAACAACGTAGTGAGGTTTTCAGAACCCCACGGAATGTTCCTGGTTTCCCATCATCAGTGTGTGACTATTGATCCAGCTGCAAACAACCACTGGCACAGCTGGGATTTCCCATGGAGCACTTGCTGAGGCACCAATTACCATCCAAGAGCTTCCTTGGGTGTGTTTTCCAGGAGGAACAGCAGTAGAAGATGAGAGTTGGAAACATAATTGGGCAAGGATAGAAGCTTATGTGAAATTCCTCACAGAGACCTCTAAAATGGACAGGACCCTGCAGTTGTCTTGGGTTTGAGCAAGAGAGACACCTGTCACCTATGTAGACCACTTAGGACTTGTGGTCTAGTGGAACATGACATTATGTGAGATGTCTCTCTCCAGCCAGGGAAATCCCCAAAGGGAGAGACCATTAAGACTTTCCTAGGGATCTTCCACTGAAAAGGAACATAATGAACACATTGCAGGATTACCACATACATAAATGAAACAAGGGGACACTAGTGCTTAACAACCACCATAAAAAATAAGAACCAAACTAATAGATGTCCACAGGCAGAAGTCAAAGCCTATTTTAAAACTACAATAGTCAAATGAAAGTTGTTTGGCTGTGCAAGAAGACAGACTGTTGAATCCAAAGTCCAGAAATCACCCCCCCTCCACACACACATATATGAACACTTGACTTAAGATAGAATTGAAACTGAATTGTTTTGTGAAAGTATATCTTAAAAAAATGGTGTTTCACCAATCATATAAATGTATATAAAAATACAACTTGACATCCAAGCTCAGACCATACAGTTCCAGATGGAATATGAAAGAGCTGCAAATAAAGACTAACATTTAAAATGTTTAGAAAAACCATAGGAGAATATGTTCATGCCACTGAAGGCAACATATGGCTCTGATTGTTCAAAAAAAAGATAAATTCAGACTATGAATATTGAATATATGAAGATATATTGTTCATCAAAACACACAAATGACCTTTGTAGATGTTGTAAAGCAAGCTTTGGAATGAACATTAACTATAAATCTCAGACTAAATAGTTCATAACTCCAAAGTATAGGAAAACTCCTAGTAAGTTTGTGAGAGAGGAAATCGAAATTCCTTTGAAAAATTGATAAATATTTTAAGTAGATATTTTTCAAAAAGGATATCCAAATTTTTGGTTAACAAATTAAAATAATTACTCAATAAAATTTCTATTTCTATATGCCCAACCAAGTTGACTGAAATTCAAAGAAAATTAACAAATTAAAACAAGTGAAGGGGGCTGGAGAGATGGCTTAGCAGTTAAGTGCTTACCTGTGAAGCCTAAGGACCTTGGTTTGAGTCTCAATTCCCCAGTACCCACGTAAGCCAGATGCATAAGGTGGCACATGCATCTGGAGTTCGTTTGCAGTGGCTGGAGGCCCTAGCGTGTCCAGTCTCTCTCTGTGTCTCTTTCTCTATCTATCTGTCTGTCACTCTCAAATAAATAAATAAGTAAATAAAAATAAACAAAACAACTAAAGGAAGAACGTAGAGTCCCTGCTGTAGGGGAAATGTGAGCTTACAGTGACAAAGTCCTGTGGATAACAGTTTGACTGTGTCTAGTACAACTGACCATTTTCATAGCTCGAGATCCAGGCACTAGATTTTCAAATATGTCCCAGACAGGAATGCATATGCCACCAAAGACATATGCCTTAATGTTCATAGCAGCATTAGATAAAAACTTAAAAAAAAAAAACCTATATGGTCATCAAAGGAATGAAGTCAATAGGTTGTTTTCATGCAGTAAGCAAGTATAATTAATAAAATTTATAAGCCACTGCATTTTATGTGTGTGTGTGTGTGTGTGTGTGTGTGTGTGTATGTGTATCTCACATATAGCCTATTGAGAGATAAAACATCAAAATAGAAAATAATACATAACATAGGGGAAAAGCCTGCGTAACCATTATTTTAAGCAGGACAACTTACTACAGCTAATATGACAAAATGTTTGTGGTTCTTGTGAGGGACTGTGTGCACTTTATGGAAGTGATGTTTCTAGAGGATTGGAGACCTTCTCTATCACATTCAGGTACTAATCACATGGAGCTTCATACATATTATCCTATATGCATATTCTTCATGTATTCTTCTCTGTGCTCATGATTTTAGCTAAAGCAATATTTATAAACAAAATAGGAAAGATATTTTCTGAGCACAAAGCACCCATTATTAGGGGAAAAATATTACTGAAATAGTAGTAATCTCAGAAATCAGATATCAAAAAATCTTTGTTACTAGAATTTGATATTTTTGTGGAATATAAGAATAATAAATTAGAGGTATTACTATTAAGATGTAGTGTAAAATTTATCATTATATGTGATATGTTTGAACATCTAAGAAACTAAGAGGATTACTATAAAATATATATATGTATATATGCATGAATATATATCATTTTTTCTTATTTAGTTGCAATACCCGGTTAGACTACAAAATAAGAAAAACAATAATGGCAATTAAATAAAAATGTATGCTTGTTATCCTAGAGTAGTTATCAGTAGTGCTCATTTTCACTATTAAAGTCTCCTGATTTGTGTAGCAAGCAGCTTTAGAGATATGTCTCTCTTTCTGTTTCAAGCACATACATATATAGCTGGTAGACCTAGTAAGAAATGGAAGACTAGTGAAAAGGAACCACCAAAATAGTTTGCACATAGAAAGTAATTCTGTACATGACAGTTTTCTTACTTTTATAACAGAACACCTGGCTAAAGTAATGTAGAAAAGGATAGACTTGTTTGGTTTACAGTTCACAACAATTATAGTTAACAATGTTGTTACAACTAGCAACATTAGCTTAACATTTTTAACAATAACATTAACATTTTTAACAATAATAAAAATAGTTGAATACATAATCAAATTTATGGACAAGTGGTAAATAATTAAATTTACCAATAGTCTTTAATAGTGACAAAACACCTAAATAGTTCCTTAAAAACATCAAATAAATAAACTTCGAGTGAATGAGAGTCTGCAGTCACTGCATCTTTAATTTGGCCTATATCAGCTTAATTCGTGAATTTATACAATTGTTTTTGAAGGTTTTGGGTTTGGGAACAAACCTCTGCAATTATTTTGATAAAACTCATTCCATTTGCTATCATTTTTGCAATTACCGATGAAGAGAGAATTTTGGGACTTGAAGACTGAAGGAGAGCAATGCGTTGCGTACCAGCGGAACGCAGGCTTGGTGCACGTAACACTTGTGTCGAGGTGCTGGCCAGAGAAGCAGCCAGTGGGAGGAAGGGATTGATTTCCAGTTTACGGGTTCCAGGAGAAGTTCCATCAGCGTGAAGAAAGTAGAGCAATGAGCTCACAGCTCCATACGTCAGCAACACAGACAGCAGCCTGAGTAAGCTGGCCCTGAGTTAATCTACCCCAAGGACCACCCTCAACAACACACGTCCAGCAAGTTTCTACCTCCCAAAGGCACCACCAGCTGGCAACTAAGGAAGTTTAGTCACAAACACTTAGGTTATGGGTGACATTTTATACTCAGATCACCACATTAGAATATTTTTATCTATATAGTCGCACTTTCATAGTTATTCCCACAGGCATTTTGCTGTAATTTTATTTATAAGTCTGTACTTCCTTTTGTACTACACCATAAACCTAAAAGGAATAGAATATGATTGCTTTCATTTTATGTCTAACTATTAGTTGATTTGTAAATTGCCATGAGATAAACAGATGTATAAATGTCAGGAAGTCACATATGTATGCAAATTATGTTTAATGATAAGCAGAATACTCTGTCAGAATGCATAATAATAATGAATTTCATAGCTACATAATATTAACTTGTAATATAGAAAAAAAAGCAAAGAATTTCAAGGAGAGATTGATAAATTCCTTATAATAAACATTTAATATTCTTTGTGTAGAACTTGATGAAATATGAAAAGAGAAAATTTAACAAGGGCAGAAAGATTGAATGGCCAATAAGCTTTATGTAACTGACTTTAACACAAACCAGCACATGGTAAATAGTAAGTAAACACTATGATACACATAAAGTTAATCACATACTAGGTGATGAGGATACTTTCAATGAATACAAAATACACAACGATACCTTTGTTATTGCTTCCCTGTGTCAACTGGTTTTAGTAATTTCCTTGATCTACTCTTCCATTTCTTACTGCATTGACTAGTCCAGTGGAGGACAGCAAAGAATATAGATAGGGCAAGTCCACTGTACTGAAACAATGGAGAGAAACAGGTTAGAGAAGAGAAAAGCTACAGCTGGAGAGGGCTCCAGAGATGTATAGGGTTTTGCTGGTCTTCAGCTGAGTATTAATTGGTGCATGTAGATGAAGGCACTAATGAGGATGGGGAAAGTCCTAGTAGAAGGGAGCATTGGAATGCTCCTCAAATGGGGTCAGGGACAGTTTCTGTTTTCATTAGTCAGAGTTCTCAGCCAGTGCCTAATATAAATTCTGTGTGGACTCACCTAACAAGTCCTTTAGAACAAGACTTGAAAGGACTAAGCTATTTCCAACTAACTTAGCTGAAAAGCATTTTTACTGAAAAAAAAAAAAAAGTTGTGTACCAAATTGCAAAGTTTGCAAAGTCTGGCATCAAATTAAAAAAAAAAAAAATCAGTAGGCATGAAAAGAGGAAGAAAATACAAGCTATAATGAGGAGAAAAATCAATCTAAAGAAAACAGAATTAGAGGTAACAAACAGGAGGAATTAGCACACAGGGACGCTACGTGCGGATTGAAAGTAAATGCCATATGTTCAAAATAAAGTGGAAACAATGAGCTAATTAAATAGATATAAAAGATATGACAAGAGTTCAAATCAAGCTGTTAGAAATAAAACTAGATTATATAAAGTGCACTCATGGGTTTAGCAGATTAGACACTATGGATAAAAAGTGTAAAACAAATGTTTTATCATTAGAATTTTAAAAAAAATGCTTTCAAAGCCAGGCGTGGTGGCATGCACCTTTAATCCCAGCACTCAGGAGGCAGAGGTAGGAGGATTGCTGTGAGTTCGAGGTCACCCTGAGACTCCATAGCGAATTCCAGGTCATCCTGGGCTAGAGTAAGACCCTATCTCAAAAAAAAAAAAAAAAAAAAAGCTTTCAAAAGAAATAAGAAAAAGCAACTAGCCATAATCTGTGAAAATATATTTATAACATCTGGGACATGTCATACATCTATCATATGTAAAGAATTTAGATGACAGGAGAGACTGTTTCATCATTAAGGTGCTTGCCTTTGAAGCCTAAGAACTCAGGTTTGATTCCCCAGTACCCATGTAAGCCAGATGAATAAGGTGCTGCATGTGTTTGGAGTTTGTTTGCAGAAACTAAAGACTCTGGTGCAAGCATTCTTTCTTTCTATCTGCCTCTTTCTTTCTCTCTCTCTAATAAATAAATAAAATCTTTAAAAAAAGAATATATAAAATTCAATAACAACAAGAAAATGGACAAAATGTCTAAATTACTTCAATACATACTTCCCTGAAATGTACATGTATAAGATATAAAACTATATTGAAGAAACTGTACAGGCATTCTAAACCAGATAAATGTAAAAAGGTTGTCCCAACTAATAGAGTTAGAAAGGAAGTGTAGCAACTGCCATTCTCATACTCTGCTTGTGTAATTGTGAAATAATATGCTTACTTCTGAAAATAGCTTTACAGTTTCTTAAATATTTCAACAAAATTCTTTCATATCAAATGCTCATTCTGTCCCTAGGTATTTCACAAAGAGAGGTATGCATATGGACAAATCTTTGTGGTAGCTTAATCCATTATGGACAGAAGTTAGAGAAACTCAAATCCTTTTAATATTGAATGGATGAACAAAGTTTTGTATAATCTTCACAGTACAAATACCCCTCAGTGGTATAAGTATAAACAGACGGTTGGCATTGCCTCAGCATAGATGATTACAAGAGAAATGTGTTCCGTGAAAGAGGCCAGGCTGAAAAGTGAAAACCAGCTTTATTTATACAAAATTTTAGAAAAAAAAAATCATCTATCTTGATGGGGTTCATACCACAGGTTGTGTAGAAAAGTACACAATGTAAAAGAGGAGCCGTGGCTACATCTCTGCAGGGCAAGAGGGACCTCTTGGAGTGATAGAAAGTTTTGTCATTTGGATTATGCTGACCCTTTTGCACAGGCCAAAATCCACAGAGCCGCAAACCTGGGATATGTTCACTTTGCTTTGTGTCAGGCACATCCCAATGAACCGATGGAATATAATCTATGGAATATAAGTAAGATAAATAGAATTTTAAAAAGTCGATTTTGTTGGAACATTAGTAAAATATCATGATAACATTACCAAAAATGGATCAACCCAAGTTACAACATGGTTATTTTACAAGGGAAGTGAAAGTCATCCATCAGTAAGAGAGAAAAAGAATAAAACAAGTAATAATATTAAGAAATGAAAGAGGGATATAGAAAGATATGTACACAGATTGAAACAAACAAAAACAATACTTTTTGAGAATAATTACTTTTAAAACACAGATAACATGCAAAATGATTCCAAAGAGCAAGTCTTACCAGTTTTAAAAGCATTTGAAATGTAGAATAAATTACTAGTCATTATTCATTTGTCAAAGTGTGTTTATAGCTTAGCCCTGGAAAAACACAATCTTACCGACCTGTTTGCCAAATTTCCAGTGAAATTATCATTTATATTCATGTTTACAAATGAAAATTTAGAGTGTGTTTTCAAACATATCTGGGAATAAGAGAACTGAAAGGGAGATGAGTAAAGTTCCTCTCAGAAACAGAGGCAGTTTCATAAGGATAACACCAATGAAAGAGAAAAATATAATTTCTTCAATAGATTCAGGGTAAAGTAGCTTACCTCCAAACAGCCACTCATAGCTTTAGGCCAACTAAGAAATTAAGGGAACTTAAACTTTTATTACCTAGGGCCTCCTGATACAATAAAATAAAATCTGCTGGAATGTTTTATAATTTTTTTTTAAATAAAAGAAATGAAAGGCAGTTCCCCACCATCACAATGCTACAGAGAAAACACTTTCTATGCACACAATACAGTACCATTGCTCATAGAGCAAAAAAAAAAAAAAAAAAAAAAAAAAAGTGTTTTCTCCTTCCATTAGCATACTAACATAATACTACAGATCTTACTCTTGTGGTAATGATGCAAGAAAAACACATGTGAATGGAAAGGAAGGTTTACATCGTTATCTGAATGAATACATAGATAATCCAAGAAGATCTATGGAATATATTAGAGGCAATCAGATATTTATCAAGGCGGCTGAAAGTTAATTAGTATGTAAATATTAATTCCATCCCTACATACCATTCTTAACAAGGGTGTAAAATAACAGCTTAAAAATTTCAGCTTCTATAGCATGAATTGTTTTGTTTTATGTTATTTTTTTTTCTTGTTAATCTTTTTTTTTATTTTTTCAATTTTTTTATTAGTTCTCTATTGTGCAAGTACAGGCAGTTTGGTACCATTATTAGGCTCATCCATGACCTACCCCCTCCCCATTAGCCCCTCCTTGTTGAGGTATATGGGTCGTGCATTGTGGAATTAGCCCACAGTTATTAGTATGATAAATGTCTATACATATCATGACCTAACATGTGGCACTGATATTCTTTCTGCCTCCCTCTTCTGCAAAGTTTCCCTGAGCCATGTTGGGTTCATTTTTGGTCTGCTTCAGTGATGAGGTGTTGGGGGCCTCTGGGGCTCTGGCTCTCTGATTTGGTAGGCATTGATTTTTCTCTGTGTTGGTTTCCTTGCCCCTTGTACTGGTATCCCGTTCATCAGGAAAATAGCACCCTTGCTTGTTTCGCCAATTTTCCTTAACTTCAGTCAGGACCCTTTTGAGGTATGATGGGGTGGCTCTCTCTTTAGGATCTGCATCTATCTGAAAAAGAGAAGCAAATTCTCCAATGGAGAGTAAGTTAACACCAGAACAAATGAGATAGCCCTTACTTTTTCTTTTTATAGAGAATTTAATAGGTGTAGGCCCTCTTGTACCCCATGATTGATGGTAGCTTGATATTGGAGAGAGGGCTTATGTTTGGATATGGTTCTGACTTGTTTTTTTTTTCTGTGATTGGGTAAGTTCACTGAGAATGATCTGTTCCAGGTTCAACCATTTTTCCTCAAATTTCTTTGTGTCATTTTTTTCCTACTGCTATATAGAATTCCATTGTGTAGATATACCACATCTTTGTCATCTATTCGTCTACTGATGGACATCTGGGTTGATTCCAGCTATTAGCTATTACGAATTGCGCCACTACAAACATGGTTGAGCAAATCTCTCTGGCCTGTGGTTTGAAGGTTTTAAGGTAGATGCCTAGTAAGGTAATAACTGGGTTGTTGGTATCTCTATAGTCAGCTTTTTCAGGAATCTTCATATTGCTTTCCAAAGTGGTTGTACCATCTTACATTCCCACCAACAGTGGATGAGTGTTCCTGCTTCTCCACATCCTCATCAGCATTTTATTTTCATTTGATTTTTTGATGTTTGCTATCTTTATTGGGGTAAGGTGGAATCTCATAGCATCATCTACCTTGACCAAGTGGGATTCATCCCAGGAACACAAGGGTGGATCAACATACAGGAATCTGTCAATGTAATACACCATATAAACAAGGTTAAACATAAAAACCCCATGATCATTTCAATAGGTGCAGAAAAGGCCTTTGACAAGGTACAACATCACTTCATGATCAAAACATTGGAGAGAATTGGCATAGTTGGTACATATCTTAACATAATAAAGGCAATATACAAAGCTCTGAAGGCCCAAATAATACTTAATGTACAGAGGCTGGAAGAATTCCCATTAAGATCAGGAACAAGACAGGGCTGTCCTCTCTCACCTCTGCTTTTCAATATAGTACTGAAAGTCCTAGCTCAAGCAATAAGACAGGAGAAGGAAATAAACGGGATACAATTTGGAAAGGAAGAACTTAAGTTAGCTCTATACGCTGATGACATGATTGTGTATGTAAGAGACCCAAGAGACTTCATCCCAAAACTCCTGAAGGTGATTAAGTCCTATAGCAAAGTAGCAGGATACCATATCAATGCACAAAAATCAGTAGCAGAAATAAGGGACATAGTCTCTTTTCAATAGCAATAAAAAAAAAATACCTTGGAATAATGTTAACCAAGGAAGTGAAAGATCTACACAACAAAAACATAAAAACACTCAAAAAAGAAATTGAGGAGGACTTGAGAAAATGGAAAGACCTCTTGTGCTCCTGGATAGGTATAATTAACATTGTGAAGATGACAATCCTACCAAAGGCAATATATAGATTTAACGTAATTTCAATTAAAATCCCCACAGTGTTTTTCACAGAGATAGAAAAAATGATCTCAATTTTTATATGGAAAGACAGAAGGCCTCGCATATCCAAACATATCCTCAGCAAAAGAAATACCTCTGGTAGCATTGCCATACCTGATCTAAAGCTATATTACAAAGCCATAGTAATGAAAACAGCATGGTACTGGCATAAAAACAGGAGTGTAGACCAATGTAATAGACTTGAGGACCAGGACTTTGGGTCAAGCAACTATAGCTACTTGATATTCGACAAAGGCCTGAACAATATAGGCTGGAAAAAAGACAGCATCTTCAACAAATGGTGCTGGACAAACTGGATAACCACATGCAGGAAACTGAAACTTAATACACACATTTCACCATGCACTACACTCAAATCCAAATGGATCAAGACCTCAATATAAGACCAGAAACTCGAATACTACTGGAAGAAAATTTAGGAAGTACTTTCCATGATATAGGAATGGAAAAAGTCTTCCTGAACAAAACCCCAGTAGCTCAGGATCTTAAACAGTCACTCAGCCAATGGGATCATATGGATCTGAAGAGTTTCTTTACAGACAAGCATACAATAAGCACAGACAATAGATTACCCACAGAATGGGAGAAAATATTTGCGGGTTATCCAACTGATAGAGGCCTAATCTCTAGAATCTACAAAGAACTCAAAAATCTAAACAGTAAGAAGGCAAACACCCCACTCACAAAATGGGGCAAATAGATGAACAGGCAGTTCACAGAGGAAGAAATACAAATGGCAAACACACACTTAAGAAAATGTTCATCATGCCTAATCATCAGAGAAATGCAAATCAAAACAATTATGCTATTTTTTTGAGACAGAATCTCACTATGCAGTGAAGTCTCATCTCTCACTTATGGCAATCCCTTGGCCTCATTTCCCAAATGCCTGGATTACTGGCATGAACTACAGACTCAGTCAGGCTGTTGCCTCAGAAAAATGCCTCACAGTATAAAGCATGATTTTATGCAAATTTGTCTTTTGCCTTGAAAATACATACCATCTTTGACATCTAAGGTCATTTGCTAAATGAATAAAGACAGCCTGGAAAGAAAGACCAAGTAGTTTCCTTTATGTAAAATGTGAGTGGCTAATAGAGAATTATTTTCCAGAAACATTATACTGGCCAAATGTGTGGTGTGAACACACAAATCAATAGCAGAGGGGACGAGGTACCTGGATCCATAGACGGGTTCGTTAAGAGCCCACCACAGTGATCTCCCACGCTCTACAATGTAATTCACTGACAAGCGGATGACGCCCTCATACATACGGACAAGTAAACACATTCAAGTGTGTACATTGTCGCTTTTCTTAAAATTTAAATACTAGATTCGATTGAGAAGTTTATCAGTGCTGGAATAAACACATAAATTATATATTCATGAAAACAGTGGTAGTAATGGTAAAAGTAGTGATAATTAGTAATCCTTATTGAGTATTAACTGTGCATCATGCATGACTATAACCATTTTTTTTTAAATTTTTATTTATTTATTTATTTGAGAGTGACAGACACAGAGAGAAAGACGGATAGAGGGAGAGAGAGAGAGGATGGGCGCGCCAGGGCTTCCAGCCTCTGCAAACGAACTCCAGACGCATGCGCCCCCTTGTGCATCTGGCTAACGTGGGACCTGGGGAACCGAGCCTCGAACCGGGGTCCTTAGGCTTCACAGGCAAGCGCTTAACTGCTAAGCCATCTCTCCAGCCCGACTATAACCATTTTTTTTCTTTTTTTAAGTGCATTTGAGAGAGGGAGAGAGAATGGGTGTGCCAGGGCCTCTAGCCCCTGCAGACGAACTCCAGATGGGTGTGCCCCCTTCTGCATCTGGCTAACATGGGTACTGGGGAATCAAATCTGGGTCCTTTGGCTTTGCAGGCAAATGCCTTAACCACCAAGCCATCTCTCCAGGCCGGCAATAACCATTCCTCTATGGATGTCAGTTCTCAAAAATATGTATGTCAGTGACAGGCACATGAGTCAAGATTTGAAATCAAATGAGATAATCTGTATCAAACTGAGCACTGGGAGACACACAGAAAGCATAATAAAGAGATCATGGTGGATCCAGTGAGATTTAACTGACATAAAATTAAAGGACTTGCAATATGGAACCATTTGTTCACTTTTCCTTCCATATCATTGGTTCTCTGCTTATAGTATATCTGTGCACTCTGTTTACAGTACATTCTGGTACTCTGTTTATCTGTGGGGGATCCCTCTCAGTGGTGTGATGGGTCTTGCTTTGTACATTTTTCTAGATCCTGCCCTGACTTCACCGATCAGATGGATGCATTTTACTTAGAACTGGAATCTAATGCCACAGCCAAGGCAGGGCTAGTGAAGCAATAGCCTCTTGGTGGAGTTCCCTGGAGACTGGGAAGGATGCCACATACTTTGGCTACTATTCATTCCTATTTTCTCCAACATGCAGATTCAAATCATGCTGTATCTTTCAAAATGTCTTTGAACTGTCAAATCGAGCAATTATACTTGTTCTTTTCCTACATGAATTGAATTTTCCTTCTCTTTTGCATAGTTTATTTTTATTTGATAGTTTTTTTGGGGGAAAGGAGGTAAAAATCATGTAGACATTTTTAGCTGATATATGATTTTTGCCTATCATCTGGGAAGGAAACTGGAAAATAAAAACTCCATGCTGTTTTTATGGTCATGCAGGGTTTTTTTTTTTTTGTGTGTGTGTGTGGGGGGGGGGGGGGAGGAACTATGTACTCATGCATGTAACCTAGTATTTTTATTTTTGGTACTTTGCCCACCCATATAGGGATGATTTATCTTTTCATATGATTCTCTAGCACATATCAGATATTGTATAACTGTACCATGAGGTATGTACTCAAGGGAATATAAAAGCATTTATTTATTTCATCACTTTAAATCCTCACACTTGTTACAAATACAAGTATTCTTTCCACCATTTCTGTTATGACAATATGCAAGGACATTTCTGTTATTTACATTATATTCTGAAATTTAAATTCTTTTTTGGCCTTCCATTATAACTAATATAACTTTATTTTATGATACCTTCTGCCATTCTTACCAGCCATTGTTGAAATATTCTTAGAAAATTATTATATTTTGAATATATTACAATCATGAAATTTCTAAAAGAAATGAACCATTTGTTGTTCAACTTAGACGTTTTGACATAGGGGAGCCTAGAGAATAGTCATCACCTTTGAGGAACTCAGTCCACAGGAGAGAGTCACACATAGTAAGTTGTTCCCAGTGCGACCATGCTAACACAAACGTTTTATAAACTACGCAGGGAACACAGATAACAGCATGATTAATTCTGCCTTCAAGGCTGAGGGAAAGCTTTAGAAATTAAATAACATTGAGTTGAAACTTGATAGATAAGCAGACGTTTCCAATGAGGAAAAAAAAAAAAAAAAAGAGGCAAAGCTATTTCGGAGCAGCATGAAGAGCTAAATGACCAAGGTGAACAGAGCTTGAGAACCTGAACGCTGCTGGTGACGTGAGTTCCATGAAGGAACAAAGCCAAGGGTTGAATGGGGGTGAGATTAGGATGACGATAAGGAGTTTGAACATCTGTATTTAAGCAATAGAGTCTTCAAAGTCAAGGGCATCCAAACTTTTGGTTTCTCTGGGACACATTAGATGAAGAAGAATCATCTTGTGCCACACATGACGAATGAATCTGTTCAGGAAAATGAAAGTCTTAGTGCTGCAGAGTGAGTGAGAACTTGTGTCCATTGAAACAAATGAAATAAAATCAATAAGCAAGAAGTGTTTTTTTTTTTTTGTTGTTGTTGTTGTTTTTGTTTTTTTTTGGCCAGTCAGTGGTTATAGGTGCTCACTTGCAAAGCCTGTCAACATGGGGTTTGATTCTCTAATTACCATATAAGGCTAGATGCACAAAGAGGCTCATAGCTCTAGAAATCCTTGGTAGTGGCAAGAGGTTCTGGTGTGTGCATACTCACTATCTCTAAAATAATTAAACAAAATTACTTAATGTAGGGCTGGAGGAATGGCTTAGTGGTTAAGGCATTTGCCTACAAACCCAAAGGACCCAGGTTTGATTCCCCAGGACCCATGTTAGCCAGATGCAGAAGGTGGTGCATGCGTCTGGAGTTCATTTGCAGTGGCTGGAGGCCCTGGTGCACCCATTCTCTCTCTCCCTTTCTCTCTATCCAATAAATAAATAATATTTTAAAAAATAAAATAAATATTTAAAATAACATCTTTATTTATTATACTATATATAATATGCTACAATGTACTATTTACCATTATTTGCAAACCTTTTTAAATATATACTCAGTATCAAGATAAATTCAATGTATTGCAGGTGCTTGGTATTTATTAAATAAGTGAATGGAGCCTGGAATGATGACTCAGTAGTTTAAGGCACTTGCTAGCAAAGCCTGTCAGCCAAGGCTCATTTCACCAGTACCCACATGAAGCCATTTGCACAAAGTGGCAGTTTGTTTGTTTGTTTGTTTGTTTCAGTGGCTAGAGTTCCAGGCATACCAGTGTTCTCTCTCACCCACAAATAATAAATAAATAAATAAATGAAAATATTTTAAAAAATAGATGGATGGCAATTGAGAATGGAGACAGATATTTTAGGTAGGTGGTTTGTGCAAGAATGCAGGTGAATGAGTGATGCTAATAAGGAAGGCATTTGTTCATGTGCCTTGTTTCATTGTAATGGCTTATGAACCTTAAATTAAGGTGACCAACACTGGCGATCTTTTGAAAATAAAAGGTGCATTTTCAAATCTTGGAATAAAAGATGAAAACCATTGTATGGTTGTTTATATTTTTGGTCAGAACCTTAGGTTTTGGGGGAGGGAAGGAAAGAGGGACGGAGGGAGAGAGAGAGAGAGAGAGGGGGAGAGAGAGAGAGAGAGAGGGAGAGAGAGAGAGAGAGAGGGAGTGCCAGAGTGAGCAGTCTAGGTTTGAGAAAACAAGCATATCCACTGACTTCCCCATTCTTACTTGACGAGCACACTCCTAGCTTGTCTGTGTGTGTTTTGCAGGGGCTATTCCTCTTGGAAAATCATACAAATTATGGTCCATGGACACCACATGGTGGGACAGCTTTCTGCGAGGCATTCTTCCTCAGATGTCTGGAACAAGGCTGCTCCTGGCTAGAAGGTCATCTGCGGTCACCAGTGGCAAAACCAAAGGTCTGGATCTCAAGAACCTTTGTCTCTTAGCATGGCTGGGGTATCTAACAGCAGCAGCGGTGTGTCAACAGCACAGGGTCCTACTTGAGTTTTTTTTCCCCACTGCAGCACCTAGGCAGGGCTTTGCTCCATCCAGCCCCTGCGACAGCCTGGCCACACTGTTGTCATTAAGAGCCACCTTGATGGCCGGTGTTATTGCGAGGCTATCAGGCTGCCAAGCTCGAGTAAATAGTGAGGTTATATAAATGGCGAGAGCGGATGGTGTTTGAAATCAGGAAATGTAAAGAATATACGGTGAGATTTGCACTGGTTTTAGATAGCATTAGCTTAATTTGTGAGAAAATGTAAATATGATCCTCTGGAAATGTCAAGTGCCCATATCAGTGACTCTGGCGTTTGTGTAAGACAGAACACACAGAAGCCTGCGCTTATATTTTAAAATTGAAGGATCAAGTCCATGTGGCATGTTTACAAATGTCTCATTAACAATGTTTCCATATCATAAAGCCAGATGGGAAAGGCTATCTTTTATTTATCAGCCTCAAAATAAAATTCTGCGAACTCTGGGGTGGCTTCCCTCATTTTCCCCTCCCTTCATCACCATGGCCACCACCCCCAGCCATCTTTTCGTTTTTGTTCTGAACTGCACAGTTCCAACAGGAAAGGCAAGTAATTAAGCCGGTCCTGTTATCCAGTTCATTCAAACCATTGCTTTCCATACTTGGCTGGGCCTCGAGATTATCCAGAGGAAGCTTTCTTTTCAAGCACAGTTTCTGGAGCCCACTCCGGATTTCGAATCATGCCCTCTGTGAGTGTGGCGTGGAGGCCTATAGTTTGGGAAGGTTCACAGTGGTTCTTACATCAATTAGTGTTTAAAGACTATCAAAAATCTGAAACTTCCCAATCCGGTGTCCGAACTGGCATAAAAAGAGTGTTTTGATTAATAACCTGGAGGTTGCCAGCATGCTGACAAATGGCCAAGGGTCATGGTGAAATGTGTCTGTGCCTGTTGGGACGAGGTCCACTTCTGAGTCTAGAGGAGCCCCCGGGTGGTGGTGAAGACACAGAGAAGAGATTTCTTCAGGAATTACTGTGGACAATTGGCCTCTTCCCTGGGCTGCCTTCACTGACCTGGTTGATTCTGTGAATTGTGCTCAGGGACTGACAGGTGTACCTGCCTGGAGAGAGTAAAATAGGTTATGTTGAGAGTGCGTAGTTTTAGATGAGGTGACTGGGTATGCTGGTGCCTAAGCGAAGGCCTGCGAAGTAGCTTGTAAACACTTATGTGTGCATGCATTAAGGCTTATTTTTCAAAGTGCAATAAATGTGGAGCTTTTAGCAAAGGTTTCCATCACTCTATCTATCTATTTATCTATCTAAATATATGTATGTATATATGTATACATATATATATATATGATCCATATATATATCTACACACATATATACATATGTATGTACATATATATATGTAATTTTTAGCATGATATTCAGTTAGCAGCAAGTGTGATGCATGGACTGGAATGGGAGCAATTATAAGTGGGGAGAGCAGTACTGTGTTAACTGAAACAAATAGCTGAGGTGAGGAATTTATAACTGAAAAGTTTTATTTCCACTTACAGTTTTGGAGATTTCAGTGTGTGATCTATTAGTCACGTAGCCGGGGGCCTGAGTCAAGGCAGGATGTCACACTGGGAACATTGTGGTCGAGCAATAATGTTCTCCCCATGTTAGCTAGGAAGAAGAGAGACCAAGGCCTCACAATTCCTCCCAGAGCATCCTCCCAGTGCCCTAAAGACCACTTACTTGCCATCTACCAAAGGCTCTGCCATCTTCTAATGTGGACCACATCTTCAGACCACACCTCTAAGCCACAGGCCTCGAGGGGACATTTCAGATCCAGACTACTGAAGGTAGCTTGATAAGAAGAGCTTGAACTCATACCTGGTGACCAGAGTAGACTCAGGAGCAGACTTTAGTCAGTCAGGGTGGACAGAACTTCCTAACTAACCATATAGAGAGATGAGTGTGTAACAGAAAATTATTATAAGTGACTTATGTTTTAAGAGATGGGAATGGGGATGGTACTCTAACAGGAACAAAAGACAGAAAAGGAGGAACCAACCTCCTCAGCCTAACACGAACTTCTGCTCGGTCTGTGGTTCAGAAAAGCAATTGGGCCTGCAACTCAGGAGGGAGAAAGAGGAAAGGATGATCAAGAAAGACTTGCCACTGGAGGCATAATTCGGTCCTTGGAGGAGCGGATAGATTTCACAGAGCAAGTATACAAATTGAGACAGAAAGCTAGGGACAAAAACAACGAAAGGGGCACCTGTAGGTCAAGTGCGAATCGAAGGGGGAAAAAATATCAAGGAAATGTGAGAGTGCTCACCCTGACCAAGTGAGAGTTCAGTGTGTGGAAAGATGCCGGCTTTGAGAATGTGGTGGTGGTGATTGCAAAGTTGTACGGGTGTTGAGGATGGAGACTGCCAAGACACTATCCTTCAGTTACAGGTGATGAGAAAAACCAAAATCTTAGTGGAAAATTCTGGTTCAATAACCCGAAAGAGAAGTGGGACCAACTGTGGAAATCTCAACACCAACAGATCCAAGGTCATGCTTCAAGAAACTCTGAGCTGGAAAGCTTCATTGGATCCAGAACTTTCTGCCAGTGAGTTGGCTGCACTTGTGTAAACGTTGTGTTGGTGACCTTTGTTAGACAGTCGAAGCATATCATAGGTGCCAACCCATTACAAAGGCCAAGGGACAGAGATTAACAAATAAGTCACCTTTTCAAAGATTCCTTGCATAAATCACAGTACTGTATTTACACATAGTAAGTTCTCAATAAAGACCTGAAGAAGAAATCAGGGAACGAATTAGAGTAGCAATTTCTGTAAATTAAACTTCCCGGAATCCCAAAGAGGAATGCTGGCTCCAGTCATGTGTTGAGGAATTCTGGGAGTGCCAATGTGTCCTGTTTTATTGTCAAGAAGAATGGCATGAAAGAAAACATCCTGATCACTTTTGCCAGCCTTGACGAACTGCAAAAGCTCCCATAATGCCATACAGTAGAGCAGATAGAAAAGCCTGCCTTTGGACTGGAGAAATGGCTTAGCAGTTAAGTGCTTGACTGTGAAGCCTAAGGACCCCAATTCAAGGCTTGATTCCCCAGGAGCCACATAAGCCAGATGCACAAGATGGCACATGCATCTGGAGTTCATCTGCAGTGGCTGGAGGCCCTGGTGCACCCATTCTCTCTCCCTCTCTATCTGCCTCTTTCTCTCTCTGTCTGTCACTTTCAAATAAACAAAAGGAATTTTTTTTAAAAAAAGAAAAGCCTGCCTTTCTAACGAGATTGGAGTACTGATAAAGCATATAGAACCCTATCAGAATCCATAATTATCTCACACAATTGCAGCTTTATAAACTCGTAGCAGTATATTTTCCTGTCTTTACTTTGAACCTTCATTTTGAAAGACTGCAACATGTTCTTTGTTTTTCCCTGCTCCGGGACTGCTGTCACCCAGCATATCACATCCACTATATCACATTAATGGCTGCCAGCTTAACAATGTGATACTCAATCCCATATATCAACCACTGATATAATCCATTGCGGGGCCGTATATTTCATTTGCATTTATCTTTCCTCTATCCAGCACTCCCTTTTATCACTCTTTTTCAGTGGCCCCCTTTCCTCCCCTGTTTATTCTTACTGGCACACATCTATACTTTCTTCTAGGCTAGGTTATTAATAATCCCGACAATGACCCTTTTCCACCTTTTTACCTCCCCCCCACACACAGTATTCACAGTAACTGACAGATCCTTACAATTTGGCCTTTTAATGCCAGAGAGTTGGGCTTGAATGAGGATGTTTCTCTGTGATTTTCACAGGCATTAGCATAGCTGCCCGAGCTAGGACTCAGGCACTTTCTTTCTTTAGATAAGATTTATGACATCAATCCAATTTATGACCATTTAAAGGAATGCTGAACTGGCTGTAAGTCAGCAGTAGCACATAAAATACTCATGAGGACTGCTGGCATCCATCTGCATCAGCCTCCATCACCTGTAACAGCAGCCAATCAGCAGCTAAGAGATGGAGCTGTCAGGTAGCGGGGGTGTGGAAGTGATGGCAATCACAGGCATGAATCAAGGAGAAAGGACGCCCCTGATGACAGCAGATGGACAGTCATGAATTTCAGGTGGCCAAGAAAAGTCCACGGGGCAGGGGATGGGGGTATGACTTGGGTTATTAGCTCAGAGGTATACATTAAGGAGATGTACAAATGCATCTTCTAGCAGCTGACAGTTTACAAAGTACATTCATGCATGCTTCCTGACTTAAGCCTATTGGCACCTTGAAAACTGGGTTTTATTGTGCCTGCGTTTCATATAACATAGATGTAGGCTCCAATTGCCAAAGGACCAGACTACGTCCTCATTATCCCTAATAGGCAGTAAAGTACGAAAATGGTGAGCTTTTGGTACTTTTCGCATCGTGGCAGTCAAATAATTAACGAAGAAAGATATTACAATACCTTAAATATGTTACTGG
The DNA here is from genome assembly GCF_020740685.1 of Jaculus jaculus. Taxonomy (NCBI): domain Eukaryota; kingdom Metazoa; phylum Chordata; class Mammalia; order Rodentia; family Dipodidae; genus Jaculus; species Jaculus jaculus. Next base: position 163,710,755 of record NC_059105.1, read on the forward strand.
GCACTGAATGGTACGTTTACCTCAGATGATTTATTCTCTCTTTGCTTGTGAGGACTAGTACACCCTGAGTGTTTTTGTCTGCCTCAAGTTGTTTATCCTCCAGTGCACTGTAGAAAAGAAAAGAAATTAATTTCTCAATTAAAGCTAGGTTTTCCTTCTTCCACCCATGCTTTTTACATGGATCTGGCCTTTTTTGTTTCCTCATCCCTCAAGTCATGAGGATGCATGTGAGCGGACGAATGTTTTGATACATTAAATTTTATTTCCTGCTCTCCCTTTCCCATGCCCATTCCTTTTTCATTCATGCACATAAGAGAGAGGTCTTCTTCCCATTTCTTCAGGGAAGGCATATTGCAAAGAAGAAACAAACTAGACATGACACCTCAACGTTTATTTCTGAAAAAGCTGAAGACTCAGGATGGAAGATGTTTGGATAGAGGAGAGCGCCTGCTCTATGTAGAAAGGAGGGACTCTAGCAGCCTCTCTCTCCCCTCTCTAGAGATAGCTCCGTAAGTATGCCTGGAGGAAGAAAAGAGAAATTGGGGTTACAGACCGCTGGGGAGATAGGCACTTTTCCTTGGCAGCACTTCTTTGTGGTCACCAGAATTCACGACCTCTTGGCATTTTAATTAAGAATATTCCAGTTAATTACTTACAATATTGTGTATGTGTGTGAATGACTGTTCACACTTTTTCCTTATACTTTCAAATCCACTGGTAGTGTGCTCCCTGACCCATGCATTTTCCTGTACATGGTCTTTCAGGGAGATGGGTATTTCCTAATGATTTTTTTTTTTCTTTTTTGCTATTTCCCTCACCCACTTCCCTGACTTCACATAAATTATATCCCTTGGACAAACTTTTCCCCCAACTGTGCATAAGTTCAACCTTTCAAAGAAAAGATGCTATAAAATATCGAATCAATAAATAACCTTGTTCTCTTCGTACAGTAAAAGAGCCAATCGATCTTTACTCCTTCACACAAGTGTGCATATCTCACCACAGCCCAAATCCTGATACAACTGCTTCCATGAGGAGTTAGTTCCTCCTCGGTTGAAAGAAGGCTTTTGTGTTGAGAGGTAAAGAGGACAGCTTGTTTGCACAGAGTATTTCTGCTGCTGTTTGTGGAGGTGAAAGAAGCAAAACAGGGTTTTGCAAACCGACAGCGCTTAGTCCCTGGGTGACACAAGATTTGCATTCCGACCATGGATGCAATAACCCTGAACAGACTTACTTTAATTTTGAGCAGCGTCTAGGGCATGGACCATAATCCCTGCGGGAATCCAAGACCATTCTGCAGTAAGACTTTAAAGCATTCAAAAAAAAAAAAAAAAGAAAGAAAGAAAGAAAAGAGTGTGAACTGTGTTCGGGATTATGTACTCATTACCCTTGATTGAACTTAATCACTCTAATGTATAAGGACATGGAGTTGTTTGATTGTGAATCTGTAAAGACTGGTTGCTTACATCCTGTGAGTCTGATGGGTATTTGTCACACTAGCTAATTTTGAATGTTGTGGTCGCCTCCATGTTGCCAGGACAGAACATCCAAACCAGAGTAGCTCATGAATGGAGAGTCTTTTTTTGTTTGTTTGTTTCAGATTACAGTCTTAAGTGGAAGCTTTGACATGGCAGGCAAAGGTCAGAGCAGAGGCTGGACATTGCATCTTGACACAGCAGCTGCAGGAAGCAGTGAGTGTGAGGTAGCTCTGTCAAGGGGAAGGATGGAGCTATCATACCTGAAAGCCCACACCAGGTAACACAAGGTGGTCTCAAACCACGCTCCACCTCCTAAGCTGCCACTAGCTTGGGACCAAGCATTCAAAACAAGTGAGGCTGGGCTGAAGAGATGCCTTAGTGGTTAAGTGCTTGTCCGTGAAGCCTAAGGACTCCAGTTCAAGGCTGGATTCCCCAGGACCCACGTTAGCCAGATGCACAAGTGGGCGCAGGTGTCTGGAGTTCGTCTGCAGTGGCTGGAGGCCCTGGCGCGCCCATTCTCTCGTTTTTTTTTCTCTCTCTCTCTTCCTCTCTCTGTCTGTCACTGTCAAATAAATAAATAAAAACAAACAAACAACAACAACAACAACAAAAACCACGTGAGGCTATAGGGAACCTATCACCTTCCAAGTACCAAAGATGTGCTTGTGGACCTCACAGTTTTCATTATCTCATCTTCTTCTTCACTGGACTACATTCTCTTTGGGGTGGAGACTTCATCAGAGCTTTATCTGAAGGAACCAGAAGTTGGCAGCATAGGAAACTTGAATGTTTAGTTAGAGGGAGACTACAGCCAATGATCAGGAGCAAGGTCGTGGGGTCCAAGGGCTGGAGCATGCTACAAAGTTTCCCAGCTCACATATGATTTTCCTGTGAAACCAGTAGCTACGTCTAGTTACAAGCAGTTTGGCATTAATTGGATTTCTGAACCTCTTTTAGAAAACTTTTATTTATTGACAATTTTCCTACATGGATAGTGCATTGTGATCGCATTTCCCTCCGATGGCCTTCTTTTTGCCCTCTGCTAGTCCCTTTTCCAACTTCTGAACCTCTTTGACTTTACAACTAATTCCTCTTCTGTTCCTTTTCCTTCTCAATAATCCACGGTAACACATTGATGAGACCAATATTGCGCAGGTGTTGTTCAGGTGAGTAAAATTGCTGGGAGGCCATGAAGGCAATGACCGCTCTAGCTCCAGAACACAGTGTTCCAGAATGCTCTTCCCCATACTTTGGATCTTACTTGCTTTCCCCCTCCTCCTCTGTAATGTCCTGAGCCTGGGAGAGTGTGACCGCAATACCTCAGTAGTGCTGAATTCTCCACAGTCACTTATCTCTCAGCACTTTGACAAGTTCTCAGTGTCCCCATCCCCTCTTTCTGCCTCAGTTTCTTTTTTATTTTTTTTAAATTTTTTATTTATTTATTTGAGAGCAACAGACACAGAGAGAAAGACAGATAGAGGGAGAGAGAGAGAATGGGCGCGCCAGGGCTTCCAGCCTCTGCAAACGCACTCCAGACGCGTGCGCCCCCTTGTACATCTGGCTAACGTGGGACTTGGGGAACCGAGCCTCGAACCGGGGTCCTTGGGCTTCACAGGCAAGCGCTTAACCGCTAAGCCATCTCTCCAGCCCATCTGCCTCAGTTTCTTACCTGTAAAGTAGGCACAAAAATTTTCCTGTTTCACGAGGCAGAGGTCGGAGGATCACCATGAGTTCGAGGCCACCCTGACACTACATAGTGAGTTCCAGGTCAGCCTGGGCCAGAGTGAGACCCTACCTTGAAAAAAAAAAAAAAAAAGAGTCCCTATTTCCAGATTAACCAAAGTACTTCATAGTAAAGGAATTAGAATAGTTTGTGATTCGGATTGACTGCTGAGTTATGTCAGCTATTAGCATTTCTGCTATCGTTATTGTTGCACATTTCATTTCTGTTACCTTGTGACTAACGCCAACATAACTAAATTACATCACCACGATTTGCTTTTCCCCTAGCTCCTCTATATTATTCTAAATTGTTATGTTATCACCACTGCCTTCTCTGACAACTTCTGCAATCCACATATGTTGTAATTTAACTTGCATATGTTCCCACTCAGTGCCTATACATTGAATCAATTTCAGCCTAGCTTCATAAATCCTCATCAGTGAATGGGGTGATCAACAGCAGGGATTCCTATGTTGTGCCCATCTGGCTTTTCATAAACCTTTCCAACATAAACTTTCAGTTATTTATCTACTGAAATTTTTATCTTATCTATTAAAAAAAGATTTGAGGCAATCAACATAAGTAACAGAAAACCAGCAATACTCTCCATTGGCACTAAATTGACATATTAAAGATTTAGATTTTTTTGTGAAAGTATATTCATGAAAATATATGTTATTAAATTCAGAAGAGGCTTTCCAGATTAAAAAAGAATTGTTCATTTTTATTTATTTATTTGAGAGTGACAAAGAGAAAGAGAAAGAGAAAGAGGCAGAGAAAGGGTGGGGGGAGACAATGGGTGGGCCAGGGCTTCAAGCCATTGCAAATGAACTCCAGATGTATGTGCCCCCTTGTGCATCTGGCTAATGTGGGTCCTGGGGAATTGAGTCTTGAACCAGTGTCCTTACGCTTCACAGGCAAGTGCTTAACGCCTAAGCCATCTCTCTACCCCTCCAGATTTTTTTTTTAACTAAAATAGCAGAGTTTTAGGCTCATATGTCTATATCCTAATGATATGTGAGCATAGGGTAAAAAGTTCTAATCTATGCTACTAAAGGGTCTTCACTCATAGATCAGGTAACATCAAAATTTCTTTTAATTTTTAGACCATTTTATTAAAACAAAATAAGAAAGTATAATTAATATGGACCTGTGTTGGGGATAACTGAGCATATGTTGGCTTAAATAGGCATTTAGAGATATTAATATTTTTATGTATTTGACATAAAGAGGGAGAGATAGACAGAGAGAGAGAGAGAGAGAGAGAGAGAGAGAGAGAGAGAGAGAGAGATGGGAACACCAGGGCCTCCAGCCACTGCAAACAAACTCCAGATAATGAGGTCCTTGTTCATCTGGCTAACGTGGGCCGTGGGGAATAGAACCTGGGTCCTTTGGCTTTGAAGGCAAACACCTTAACCGCTAAGTCATCTCTCCAGCCCCCATTAGAGATTTTAAAATGATACATATGTCCATTTGTTTATGGTTCTAGCACAATTGTACATTGATGGATTTATAATGCTTGATCTATGCTGCCCTGTTATAGCAGCCTAAATTAAAATAGCACTTAGGTATGTAAGCTCCCAGACCCAACCAAAACACCTTAAGAAAGCCTTCAGAAGTGCCCGGTGAGGCCTAACTCTCAGGCTGTTCATTTTCGAATGATGCTCCGCAAGCACTGATTCGGATGAGCTCTTGGCTATGTGACCTTCCTTTTATACTGCTTCTCTGGGAACCACAGACTTTCTCAGATTCAGGAAGACCTAATGAACAAAATAATTCAAAAATCCAGTAACAGCGAGGAATATTTAGCAGTGTGCAAGCAGGTCAGAGTACTTACAAGAAAATCTGTAGACTTAAAGCCCAGGTTCTTAGGAGTTACAAACTGTGTGACTCTTTTGTTAAGATACTGACCTTTGGTGTCCCAGGTTTTTCTTTCTGTGTAATGGGACTAATCTTATAATAGGTCCTTCATCATTGCAGGCAAGCAGCACGACTCTTCATAAATGTTGGCTATTACTGATTCCATCCCTTTGTTGGGACTTTAGCTATCCAAGGATGAGTTTCCTGTTAGTCCTTCATGAGATTTTTTTTTTTTTTCTCATGCCATCAAAGGCTTGGATCCAGGCTTTTGACATGGCATAGAGTCTGTTCTCTTTTTTCCTTCCATGTTGTATTTTTTTTTCCCCACCCAGTGAGAGATGTGTAGCATTTCTGTAGTCCATCCAGTCCTCTTCTCCAGAGGTAAAGCTGGGTGGCAACCCAGGCATTTTTTATCCCTCAGAGTAACAGGGAAGATGTGAACTTGCCTGTTAGCATGGTGGCTTTATTTATTATTTATTTATTTATGAGAGAGAGAGGAAGAGACAGAGAGAGAAAGAGAATGTGCATGCCAGGGCCTCCAGCCACTGCAAACGAACTCCAGATGCATGCATCCCCTTGTGCATCTGGCTAACGTGGGTCCCGGAGAATCAAACCGAGGTCCTTTGGCTTGGTAGACAAACACCTTAATCACTAATCCATCTCTCTCTCTAGCCCTAGCATGGTTGATTTCTATGACTTCTTATTTTTTTTAGGGAAAAGTTATTACACAACTTCACTAGTCGGAGCTAAGATAAACAAGCTTTCCAAAGTCACAGGACCCAGAATAGAAGTTGGATTTCTGACTCATGAGAGGCAGTTTAAATTTTTTCTCCATCTGTTCTGAAACTACAAAGTGGTTCTTGTGTTTCGGTCATTAGCCAAATTCAGAAGGATTTCCCATTCCATCTTAATGCACCCGCATCTCCTGTGGGGGCATCCACCTCTTATCTCATTCTCTGGGATGCCTGCTCGTCTGAAATTGTAGAAATCACAGAACCTCACGAGATAGCCACAAATACAGCAAATGATCTGTTATAGAGGATGTTTGACGACCTTGAGTGAATGCAAAGAGAATGGTAGGATTGGCAGTATATGGCACAAGTACGTACGGAAGAACAGGGACAGGACTTGGAGAACACGTGTTTTTCTTTGCACTTTAGTTATCCAAGGATGACTTTACCATTAGTCTGTAATGACACACACACACACACACACACACACACACACACACACACACACACGCGCGCGCTTGATTTTAAATCCCTTTAACAACTAGATGAGAGCTGCCAAGTCACAGTTGCTTGAGTCTAAGGGAATTAGGGAGAAATACCCGTGCTATCTTAATGCTTTCTACCCAAGCCTTGGGGGTGAATCTGGAATTTTGTTAATTCTTTTCTAATTCTTATTTTGTTCATTTCTATTTTTCTTTATTATGTTGTGTGATGTGCTGCTAAGGTTTATGGGTACAATGTGGATTATAAAGCAGAAGCAGGAGGTAGGATGAGACACAGGTCAACATAGGTTACAAATCCCAGGATGTCCAAACCACTTCTTTACAGATGATACTTTTATGAGCCAGGACTCACCACTGCCTAATATGCATATTGCTTGAGAAGTATTTGAGTGAATTGCAATATGGACTATATATCACAATACCAGAGGGACTCTAAAAGCATATTAATCTGTAACCAAATATTTTGATTAAATGTTCTAGAATGTAGCATAGTCATTGAATTCCAAAGTGACTCAAAACAATGATCAGATGAGAGGAAGCTACATTTATGTCTAAATCCACATTGATGGCTTTCAAATTATCATATCTAGGTGTGGTAGTTTGAATGTGAATGTATGTTCCTCATAGCCTCATGTATTTTTGATTAAGGTTAAGCTACCTTATTAAGTCTCTAGCAACCCACTGGAGAAGGTGTCACTGGGGGTGGTGGAATCTTGGGTCCAGCTTAAACGTGTGTTTGGGGGAAGATCTCAACTTTAGCATAAAGAGGTGGAGAGAGAAGTTTTAGCTCTGGTGGTGTGTGCTGGCTGCTACCATTGGTATTTGCTTGTTGCAGTTATTTCTCTCTGTTTGGAACTATAGGAGTTAGCAGCTTTTTCCACTCTTGATGGAGTTTCAGTAAGTTTCTGCAAGCTGAAATAAACCCCTTCCTTCCATAAATTGTGTCTGTTTGGATGCTTATCTCAGCACAATGAAACTAACTCAACACTAGGCCAATAGCTTTAGCAACAAACTTTTTAGAAATGCAAATTTCTAGGTCTCTCTGAGAATATCTAAATCAGACACTTGAGGATGGAGCTCAAAAATCCTTGTAACGTGCATCCTCCAGATACAAAATGGCCTCAATATCCATTACTTTGCAGTGCCTGGCACTACCTACACAAGACCATCATAATAGGAGGAAAAGACCATGACATCAAAATAAAAGAGAGACTGATTGAGAGTGGGAGAGGATATGATGGAGAGTGGAGTTTCAAAAGGGTAGGGGGGGGGGAGGGAGGGAATTGCCATAGGTTATTGTTTATAATCATGGAAGTTGTCATTAAGAAAAAAAGAAAGAAAGAAAAAATAAAGTGTGTATCACCATTCCAAGCTCTAAAGACAGAAAAAAAAATCTCTGTACTAACAACATGTCAGATATAAAATAAATTTGAGAACCAGGGCTATAATAGAATCACAATCAAAGCACACAGACCTTCCAACTTTCCTAAGTTTCTGGTTCAGTAGATAGGGGACTATTTTTTGTGGACACAAGTCTACCCAGAGGGTGATGTGGGAACCATTGACAGAGGAAGCCAGACTGTGGCTTTAAAAGAGCTTAGAAATGAGTTTACTTAGAAAAGATAAAAAAAGTAATGGTCAGTGGTCTGGGCATTGGAGCCTAGCTCAAAACCACAGATATTTTATGTAGGGGCTGAAATATGTATCATAAAATCTAGATGTGAAGCTGTATGTTATGTCACACATCTGTAATCCCAGCACTTGAGAGATGGAGGTAAGAGCAGAAATTCAAAGATATCTTTGGTTACTTGGGACATTCAAGGTTGGACTATAAGAGACCTTGTCTCAAAAAAAGCCAAAAGAGAAAACGGAAAAAAAAAAAAAAAGAAAGAAAAAGAAAGAAAAAGAAGGGAAAATACAAAATAAACAAAGTAAAGAGCAAAACCAAAAACAACAAATATACAAAACCACCAACCACTAGAAATGCTAATTTTGTTCAATATCATTCTTTCCTAGCAGTGAAAAACTCTAGGGGACCATAGTTCATATTTTCTTTGTTGAGTGATGAATAAATGAGAAGGCAGAGTCAAATTGCCTACATTTAGGGATAAAACAATTTATTTTAATGTAATGGCCTATAAAGCTGCGTTCATTCAATAACCCTATATACAGATCTTGCTGTTTGGGGCATTAAGTGAGATGATAGGAAATAAGGATGGAGCTGCTTTCAATGTCTGCCTATCCATGTCCGATTGCTCAGTACCCACATAAAACCAGATGCACAAAGTGGCACATGAATCTGGAGTTTCGAGGTTGTTTGCAGTGGCAAGAAGCCTTACCAAGCCCACCCTCCTCTGTCAATAAATAAATAAATATATTTAAAAATAAATTAAAATGAATGGTCCCACAGTCCCATTCTTTGCTCTTCAGGACTTTCCACATTACTATCACTGGCATTCATTCTTCCAGCACATTCTCACATACTTTGAACACTTACTCTATACCAAACATTGTTTAAGTGCTGCGTACACACTAGCAAATAAGACAGATTTGTCCCTACCTTTTAGAGGTTTTCCACATCTTAGGGGAAATACACAAACCTGGTATATAGGTGGACAGTTAATGATACAATAGGAAAGGTACTAAGTGCAGTTACTATGTTAACAGTGGAAGATACTTTGTTGGTCATGGAAGCCCTTCTTGGAAGGGGCAGAACGCATGTCCCTAAAGTTTAGAGTCATGCTGAATAGTTTGTCCTTTGGAATGTGATAATAATCCCAGCTTATCTGGAATATTTAGTCATTCTACAAGTTATTTTAATTCTTGAATCTTTATGTTTCTCATCTGTACACTAACAGTTGTGAGAGCATTCACCTCATAGGGCTTACGTAAGGAATACTTAAGGCTGTCCACATGAAGTATTTAGAACTTATTCCCAGAGGTATGCACCAGGCTGTGTTGATATCTGCTATGTGCTGGCTTTGAATGTATGCTGCAAGTGCAGACAAATGTGAAATATCTCCTGTCTACAGGAACTTATAGTATAAAGATTGCAGAGTTACAATATGCAGTCATTTAGCTATGTTTTGAGTGTATCACCCAAGGATATATGTGTGTAAATCTTGGTCCTCAGAAAGGATCCTATTGTCAAGTTGTGGGGCTTTTAAGGAATAGGGTCTAGCAGAAGGCCATAAGGCTCCAGGGATTATGTCCTTGAAGGAAAGAATGGGAATGCTTGTGAGAGCATGGTTACTTCTTGTGAAAGGGTTGATAGTAAACAGCCACCTGGCTCTGGGAGATTGCGTCTTCCTGACACGCCAAGCCTGCCATATGTAGTGTCAGCATTGTGATGTCATCCAAAGTGGAATGCTCACAAGTTGAACACAGGCTGATGTCTTCTAAGACCTCCAGATCTGTGAGCTAAACAAATATATTTTCTTTCTAAAGTACCAAGTCTTAAGTATTTTGTTATAGCAATGGGAAAATTGGCTAATAAACACTCAGTAAAAAATCTTTCACAATGTAAGCAAGAAGATCATAGAGAACTCATGAACATTATCAATTTAATGATACTAAAACAATGAATTCCATAAAAGAAATTACCTCAGACAAAACCAAAACAAAAACAAAAAGAAAGAAAATAAAAGAAAAAAAGTAGGAAATCACATATTCCACCCTGACAGGAATAATCTCTCCTGATGGTTTGGATCATAGATATCAAACTTTTCCTACTAAGTATGTCTAGCATGCCTGACTTTCCTTTGAGAGCTCATGGGAAAGCTGTATTTTTACCTAAGTGTATGGGGACAAGACTATGATGCCTTTATTCCTGGATGCCCACCTTAGAAGCCACTGGGAAAATTTTTGAATTGACCATTGATTCATTAAGCAGTTTAGGAGCATCAGCAGGCTATAAAGTGATGCTGTGTGGCTTTGGAGACCTCAATAGTATAAGGACAATGGTGGTCATATCATTATAGTAATAATCATGACTTATCTGCTTTGTTCTAGGAATTTTTGTAGACCTATTATATGATCACCCCATTGGATCCTCAAAAATACCTCATGATATGTATACATTTCTATACATAGCAGAGGTTGAAGACCTTAATTGATTTCAATAAGAACATCATCTCTAAAGAATTAAAAACAAAATAATTGATGCATCTAAGCCAAAAGCCTGTGTTTTGTTTGTTTGTTTGGTTTGGTTTTGGGGGTGGTTTGAATGTTTGACCCCACAGACTCAGTCTTTTTTTTTTTTTTAATTAAACTTCCCACTTGAGTACCTAGCAGGCAGATTCCTGCTAGAGGGGGCATGTCACTGGGGGCAGATCTAAGTATAGCCCTAAGGTACAGAGAGAGTAGTTTGAATGCTATTTTGTTTATGTCGCTAGCTGTTGGTGATGTCTCTCTGTTTGGATCTAAGAAAGGGAGCCAGCTTCTTCTGGCATTGGTGGAACTTCTGGACTCTGTAAGCCTGAAATAAATCCATTCCTCCCCAAAACTGTGTCTAACTGGATATTTGTCTTAGCAAGGTGCAGCTGACTACAACAGCTTGGTTTGTTTATTTTCTACTCCTTCCTCTGTTGCTTATTTTATACAGAGACTTTAGTCAATTATTCATCTTTCATCTTAGTTTTCACTTTTCCTTGTACACATTTCAATAATATTGAGCTGAGCTGAAGGAAGGAACAGCATTTTCTTTGTATACATAGTCTGGAGACTGTATCTCTCTGTTCAGCATTGATTTGTCACACTTATCAGTAGGAGGCAGGGGTGGAATTTGGGCTCATATTACCTTTCCCATACAAGTCCAAGGACCTTATCTCTGTATAAATTCTTTCAATGCTAATTAGGATCAACCTTCCTTCTTATGACCTTCTTGTCTTTTCACATATAGATTAGAATAGAAAAGTAAGACAATGGCAAACAATGGCAGAGGAAGAAATGGATTCATTGGAATTTTCTGTCTCAAGATCCCAATATTAGCATCTGGACAAATGACCTATGGAGTAAAGTTGCTGCTCTAGTCAGTGCTAGATTTATTACTTGACGTTCAATTTCTGTTGAATAGACAGACTATAGTGTACCAAGGTCTATTCATATTTTAATATGGTTTTAACCCTCACAAAATAATGATACTTTAATTTCACCATTATTAAGTTGTAACATATTTTTGTGGTTCTTCCCAATTCATGAACTGTGATCTGCCCATTGGAAGAGGCAGCATCTTTTTCAGAAGTGATTGTCAGGGATTTTGGTTCATTCTTATAGGATTTTGGTTAGAAAAGATGGAGCCATGATCTGTCTCAGAAGAAATTCCATTTGGACATTTGCTTGTATCGGTGACTCTGATATCAAGAAATTATAGCATTGATTTAAGAACGTATGTCTGCACTTTATGCTTTGCTTCTAGATCTCCATTTGTTCACCTGGCTCATTTATCCAGTTACCCCCTTGCTTCTTATAAAATAGATCTGTGGTTAAAGATTGCCAAGTGATCACTAGCCTTCACTCCCACATCATGCTTTTCAGGTGTGGCTGTTGACTAATTTCTAAGCAATGATAGCTCTGCAAAGTCATGACTTTAGCCAAGTGGAAAAGAGGCATTGGTTCATGACATTAATATTCTCAATTTCTCTTAACTTTCTGAACTATATAATTCATGATCAATGAAAGCACTTTGAAAAGAATTTAAATATTGCTTTTAAAAGAGCTTGGGGACTTCCGGTTAAGATGGCTGCATAGGTATCATGCCAAAGCAGCCTAGGGAGGAAAAAGCCAAAAAAAAAAAAAAACAGCAAAATACACACTGACTAAAAAGTGAGGTGTATGTATAGGAAATTGAAACAGCAACAGAGAAGTAGGAGAGATCCAGAGAATCCAGAGCCCGCATGGGCTGGCAGAAGCACCTCTCGTGAGGCCAGTCTGCACACCAGACCATGGCTGTGGTGCTGGGCTTGAGCAGCAGGAAAAACCAGGCAAGGGGATTTTCCACTCACACCGGAGCTCTCCGCAAACTCAAGAAACATGTAAGGAAAATGGCAGTGAACAACAGAGGAGCAGATCACAAGGTAGAAGAACATGTGGAACAGCGGGCAAACTAGAGCAGCATCAGCTCCCTCCCCCTCCTCCACCGCCAGTGCCCAGCCCTTGGGAACACAGCAGTGGTCAGGGACCTGGCCATGCCTACTTGAACTGACAGAGCACCAAAGAGGGACCCAATCAAGAGCACAGCTGAGACCAAAATCATCCCAAAAGGTAACTGGGATTACACCAGGTCAGTACCCACCTAATAAACCTGGTATATATGCCTGAACCAGAAGTGCTAATTGCACCTTCCATATCAGGATAAATTATATGTTAAATCAGATGGATGGTCAAATTTGCCATTCTTAAATAAGCTGTATTTTGGGCTTGTGATTTGTTGCTTCTTGAATTAGAGTGGCTTTGTTTACTCTTCTGATGTACATTAGGGAAGGGTCTCACCTGGTCACAAGCTGACTTGGAACCCTCTACAGACCAGAAATCTTAACCGCCTGTTGCCAGGATTAAGGGAGTGGGTGAGGCACCACACAGCCTAAGGGACAGACAGAGGACCTGGTTGTCATAATACCTACTCTTGGATAAATACAATGTGCTGTTGTGCACTGAATGTGTACATTGTATAGTTAAATTTTAGAATCTGCCTGTATTTTGTTCCAGTTATCCTACTTGAATACTGTCATAACAGGCACACCCAACAACTAGAGTCACTTTTGTAGATACTCTAAGTCTTCAGAGCCACACCTAGTGCCTGAAGCTCCTACCCTAAAGATATATAACATCAGATTGATTGATACATTTCATAATACCCAGATAACTGGAAAATCCAACCATTAAATAATCTAACATGCAAAAATATATACATTATAACACAAGAAACACCAAAAATCAAGACAATATAAATCCACCAAAAAGTATTAATGCATCAGAAATGAACTCTAATGAGAAAAAGTTAGAGGAAATGCCTGAGAAAGATTTCAAAAGAATGATTATAAACATGTTCAAAGAACTCAAAGAAGAAATAAAAGGAAGCAAAGAAGACACAGGACACCAATTTAATGAAATAAAGAGGTCAATACTAGATATAAATAAGGAAATAGAAATAACAAAGAAAAACCAGTTAGAATTACTAGCAATAAAGAACACAGTTAATGAAATAAAAAACTCTGTAGAAAATCTCACCAGTAGAATGGATGAAGGAGAGGACATAATATCTAAGCTAGAAGACCAGATGGTAGATCTAATATAGTACAACAAAGAGAAAGACAAACATAGAAACGTATGAGTGGGAATTTCAATATATTTGGGACACTATGAAAAGATCACATATAAGAATTCAGGGGGGCTGGAGAGATGGCTTAGTGGTTAAGCACTTGCCTGTGAAGCCTAAGGACCCCAGTTCGAGGCTAAATTCCCCAGGACCAATGGTAGCCAGATGCACAAGGGGGCACATGTGTCTGGAGTTCGTTTACAGTGGCTGGAAGCCCTGGTGTGCCCATTCTCTCTCTCTCTCTCTCTCTCTCTCTCTCTCTTTTCTCCCTCTTTCCCTCTCTGTTGCTCTCAAATGAATAAATAAATAAAAATGAAAAAAAAAGTATTTAAAGAAAGAATTCAGGGCATAATAGAAGGAGAAGAATTTCACTCCTAAGGCATAGTTGGTGACTTCAAAAAAATCATAGAAGAAAATTTCCCCCAAATTGTGAAAGAGACACCCATGCAGATATAGGAATCCTTTAGAACACCAGCCAGAAAAAAACCTGGAAAGAACCTCTCCTCACCATATTATAATCAAACTACCAAACATACAAACCAAAGAAAAAATATTGAAAGCAGACAGAGAGAAAAATCAAGTCACCTACAATGGCAAGCCTATCAAGATTACAGCAGATTACTCAACACAAACTTTAAAAGCCAGAAGGGCCTGGAGTGATGTATTCCAAGATCTGAAAGATAACAAATGTCAACCAAGGTTAATTTATCCTGCAAAGCTATCCATTCAAATAGATGGAGAAATAAGGACATTCCCTGACAAAAGCAGGTTAAAGGACTATTTGAAGACAAAAAATAGCTCTACAGAAAATACTTGAAAGAATCCTCCATGCTGAAGAAAAAGAAAAACATGCATATAAGGAACCAGGAAAAAAGAAACAATACTCAAATACTAGTTGGCACAAGAGAGCAAAGGTAAAACCAGAAGAACTACAAAAAATGGCAAAAATGAATACACACCTTTCAATAATATCTCTTAATATCAATGGCCTCAATGCCCCAACCAAAAGACATAGGTTTGCAGACTGGGTTAAAAAGCAGGATCCTTCAATTTGTTGCCTCCAAGAAACCCACCTTTCTACAAAGGATGGACACTATCTTAGGGTGAAAGGCTGGAAAACAGTATTTCAAGCATGGACCTAGAAAGCAAGCAGGGGTTGCTATCCTAATATCTGATAAGGTAGACTTCAGTCCAACATTAGTTAAGAAAGATAAGGAAGGCCACTTTATATTGATTCAAGGTACCCTCCAACAGGAGGACATTACAATCCTAAACATATATGCACCTAAAATGGGGGCCCCCAAATACATCAAACAAACACTATTAGAACTAAGGTCACAGATATCACCAAGCACAGTGGTGGTGGTTGACTTCAACACCCCGCATTCATCAATTGACCGGTCATTCTGGGAAAAAATAAACAAAGAAGCACCTGGACTAAATGCGGAAATAGAAACAAAGGACCTAACAGATATATACAGGACATTTCATCCAAATGCTGCAGAATATACATTCTTTTCAGCAGCACATGGAACATTCTCTAAAATAGACCATATATTAGGACACAAAGCAAATCTTAAGAAATATAGAAAAATTGAAATAATTCCTTGCATTCTATCTGACTATAAAAGAATCAAACTACAATTCAATAGCAAAGAAGGCTATAGAGCATACACAAAATCATGGAAATTAAACAACACATTACTAAATGATGAATGGGTCAATCAAGAAATCAAGAGTGAAATTTAAAAAAAATTTATAGAGTCAAATGATAATGAGAACACAACACACCAAAATCTCTGGGACACAATGAAGGCAGTTCTAAGAGGTAAATTTATAGCCTTAAGTGCCTATATTAAGAAATTAGAAAGGTCACAAGTAAATGACCTAATGCTTCACCTTAAAGCCTTGGAAAAAGAAGAACAAGGCAAACCCAAAATCAGCAGATGGGAAGAAATAATAAAGATTAGGGCAGAAATTAATGAAATAGAAACTAAAAAAAAAAAAAAAAAAAATCCAAATAAACAAGATTGGTAAACTCTTAGCAAATACAACAAAAAGAAAGAGAAAAGAGACACAAATTGATAAAATTTGAGATGAAAAAGGTAACATCACAACAGATGCCAGAGAAATTCAAAAAATTGTAGGGACATACTATAAAAGCATGTACTCCACAAAGTATGAAAATCTGAAAGAAATGGATGATTCCCTTGATTTATATGACCTACCTAAATTAAATCAAAATGAGATTAATCACTTAAATAAACATATAACAAGCATGGAGATCCAAACAGTTATTAAAAATCTCCCAACTAAAAAAAGCCCAGGCCCAGATGGATCCACTGCTGAATTTTACCAGATCTTCAAGGAAGAGCTAACACTATTGCTTCTTAAGCTTTTCCATAAAATAGAAAAAGAAGGAATTCTACCAAACTATTATTATGAAGCCAGCATCACCTTGATACCAAAACCAGGCAAAGATAGAACAAAGAAAGAAAATTATAGACCAATCTCCCTCATGAACATAGATGCAAAAATTCTCAACAAAATATTGGCAAACAGAATACAAGAATATATCAGAAAGATCATTCACCCTGACCAAGTAGGCTTTATCCCAGAGATGCAGGGATGGTTCAATATACACAAATTGACAAATGTAATACCTTATATAAATGGATTGAAAGACAAAAATCACATGATCATCTCATAAAATGTAGAGAAAGCATTTGAAAAAATCCAACATCCCTTCATGATAAATGTCCTACAGATATTGGGAGTAGAAGGAACATATCTCAATATAATAAAGGCTATTTATGACAAGCTATAGCCAACATATTACTAAATGGGGAAAAACTGGAAGCTATCCAACTAAAATCAGGAACAAGACAAGGGTGTCCACTGTCCCCACTTTTATTTAATATAGTACTGGAAGTCTTAGCCATAGCAATAAGGCACATAAAAGGGATACAAATTGGAAAGGAAGAGATCGAGTTATCATTATTTGCATTATTTGTAGATGAAATGATTTTATACATAAAGGACCCTAAAGACTCTACTAACAAACTGTTAGAGCTGATAAAAACCTATAGCCATGTAGCAGGATACAAAATAAATACACAGAAGTCAGTAGCCTTCATATATGTTAACAACAAACACACAGAATATGAAATCAGAGAATCACTCCCATTCACAATTGCATCAAAGAAAATAAAGTACCTTGGAATAAACCTAACCAAGGAAGTAAAGAATCTCTACAATGAAAACTTTAAAACACTCATGTGAGAAATTGCAGAAGAGACTAGGAAGTGGAAAAACATCCCTTGTTCCTGGATTGGAAGAATCAATATTGAGAAAATGGCAATCTTACCAAAAACAATCTATACATTTAATGCAATCCCCATCAAAATCGAAAGGCATTCTTCATGGAAATAGAAAAAACAATCCAAAAATTCATTTGGAATCAAAAAAACAAACCTTGAATATCAAAAATAATACTGAACAACAAAAATAAGGCTGGTGGTATCATGATACCTGATTTTAACCTATACTACAGAGCCATAGTAACAAAAACAACATAGTACTGGCACAAAAGCAGACACATAGATCAATGGAAAAGAATAGAGGACCCAGATGTAAGTCCAGGTAGCTATAGCCATCTGATATTCAATAAAAATTCCTAAAATATTCATTGGAGAAAAGAAAGCCTCTTCAGCAAATGGTGTTGGGAAAACTGGATATGTATCTGTAGAAGCATGAAAATAGATCCTTCTATCTCTCCATGCACAAGAATTAAGTCTAAATGGATTAAAGACCTTCATATCAGACCAGAAACTCTAAAACTGCTGGTGGAAACATATTGGACTTGGCCAAGACTTTCTGAATACAACCCCAATTGCTCAGGCAATAAAACCACAGATTAACCACTGGGACGTCATGAAATTACAAAGATTTTGTACTGCAAAGGACACCATGAATAAAGCAAAGGGGCAACCTACAGAATGTGAAAAAATCTTCGCCAGCTATATATCTGATAGAGGATTAATATCTATGATATACAAAGAACCCAAAAAGTTAAATAATAAGAAATCAAACAAGCCAATTAAAAAATGGGTTATGGAGCTAACTAGAAAGTTCTCAAAGGAAGAAATACGGGTGGCGTATAAACATCTTAAAAAAAAAAAAAAAGTTCTACGTCCCTAGTCATCAGGGAAATGCAGATTAAAACTACATTGAGATTCTATCTCACTCCTGTCAGATTGGCCACCATCATGAAAACAACTGATCATAAATGCTGGTGGAAAAAGAGGAACCCTTCCACACTGCTGGTGGGAATATAATTTGGTCCAGCCATTGTGGAAATCAGTGTGGAGGTTCCTAAAACAGCTAAAGATTGATCTACCATATGACCCAGCTATAGCACTCCTAGGCATATATCCTAGGGACTCATCTCATTTCCTTAGAAGTACGTGCTCAATCATGTTGATTGCTGCTCAATTTATAACAGCTGGTAAATGGACCCAGCCTAGATGTCCCTCAACTGATGGTGGTTAAAGAAGATGTGACACATTTATACAATGGAGTTCTACTCAGCGTTAAAGAAAAATGAAGTTATGAAATTTGCAGAAAAGTGGATGGATCTGGAAAGGATTATACTAAGTAAGGTAACCCAGGCCCAGAAAGCCAAGTGCCACATGTTCTCTCTCATATGTGGATCCTAGCTACACATGATTGGGCTTTCCATGTGAGAAGGAAAAAACTCTGTAGCAGATGCCAGTAAGCTAAAAACTTGATACAAAGGGAAGATAAAGGAAGGGAGGAGGGTAATTAATAGGTTGGTATTGTATATATGTAAGTAGAAGAATAGATTAATGGAGGTGAAAAGGCCCAAGTGAGGTCAGGGGAGGAGATTGAGTAAAGGAAAGGTGGAGGGAGGGTTAATCAAAATCTAAAAGGATAAAAATAAATAAATCATATGGAATTCTCCGATTTTGGACAATGGAACACTCAGAATTGTTGCCAGAAATTTTTCAGTGCCAGGGATGGGATACCTTCCAGTGAGTTGTTGGCCAGGGAGGCCCCTGATGCCCCCAAAACATTATAGGCCATTGCCAAGGCCCTTGGCTTCCCACCAGGAATAGATGGTAAGACCCTATTGCGGAAGACTCCACATACTTGGGCTGCAAGGCCACTGAGAAATCCTGGTGGAACTGAGCTGATAACCTCCTCCATGTAGACCAGCTGACAGAAAGCTGGAAGAAGCCATTCTACATGCCTTTCAATGGGAGAAAGAGATACCACCAGTGAAGATACTCAACAGTGGACACTGCAAGCCTTATAGTTGGCCAGCCAGGCCAAATGAGTCAACAGGTGCAATAGTGGCACGTCTGTCATGGTGGAAACCAATTGCCCTCCAATTGGAATACAGGCCAGCTCCAAGGGAGAGAATACATCCCTAATACTGAAAACTTAAAACAGGGGTAGTCATGATCCCTAGGGGTGTAACATCTGCTGATGTCTGGATAAGTGTATATATGATGCTTATCAAACTGTTCAGTAAGTACTTCTCTTAATATTCATACCTTTATATTAATGCTACTCTCACTTTGGGTAAAGAATCTTCTCTTTTCACATGGCAGTGACCTTGGGATGACTCAGAAGGTATCATGGTGCTGGAAAGAAGTGACTAGAGTACCGAGTAACACCTCTATCACACCTTCCAAGGCTCAGGGTCTAATGCGGAAGAGGTGGCAGAAAGAATGTAAGAGCCAAAGGAAGGGTAGGTCTCCTTACAACGTGCTCCCTCCAGACTTAAACTGGCCACAATATCCATGACCTCATAGTACCTGACACTACCTAAACAAGACCATCATAAGAGGAGGGAAAGATCACAACATCAAAATAAAAGAGAGACTTATTGAGATGGGGAGGGGATATGATGGAGAATGGAATTTCAAAGGGGAAAGTGGGGGAGGAAGGGTATTACCATGGGATAGTTTTATAATCATGGAAAATGTTTTTTAAAAAATTGTGAAAAAATAAAATAAAATAAGATTAAATTTAAAAAAAATAAAAGAGCATTGGATTATTTTTTTAAAGTCCTTGTTTTGTTTATTTTTTTGAAAGTGACAGACACACACACACACACACACACACACACACACACAGAGAGAGAGAGAGAGAGAGAGAGAGAGAGAGAGAGAGAGAGAGAGAGACAGAGAGACAGAGAGACAGAGACAGAGAGAGAGAGACAGAGAGAGAATGGGCACATCAGGGCTTCCAGCCACTGCAAATGAACTCCAGACACATGTCCCCCCTTGTGCATCTGGCTAATATGGGTTCAGGGGAATTGAGCCTCGGACCTGGGTCCTAGGTTTCATAGGCAAGCACTTCACTGCTAAGCCATCTCTCCAGCCCAAGAGCATTGGATTTTATTCTTTCAGGCTAAATGTAAAAGTGGAAACTTTGTGCTAATCCTGGAATTGTAACTTCATGTAAATTTATTTCCTTTACTCTGCCAGTTCTCTTCTCTCTTTTTTCAGTTGTTTACAGACTGAATAAGGTAGAGTGGTAGGCCAGGGGTTTCAAGATTGCCTGAGTCCAAAGCCTAGCTTAACTACTTATATAAGGTAGTAAACCTTGAAAATCTCAGTTTGCTCACATACATTATCAGGGAGGTGGCTTATTAGTACTTCCATAGAATTATTCTGAGGATTCAGTGAGATAATGGGTGCAAAAATTCATAGCAAGATGTCTGACATACAGTAAGAATTCAGCAAATGTTGTCAGTTAGTATTTTGTCTATGGTTACAGAGCTAGTATATGATGAAACATAAAACTGAATCCAATGTCCTTTATCCCAGAGGTCTGTACTGTTGTTAGGACACTATGCCTCCAAACAGCACTCATTAGCCCCAGATGATTTGTGGGCAGTTGCATATAATATTTGGTTGTTTAAAAAGTGTTGTCTAGAAGTCTTGTCCCTATAATGTTAATTCATTACCTAGCAGCCGAAGTATGTTCAAAATATGCCAACTGGGTCATGATATATTCCTCCCTGATCTACTCCCCCAGTGTTACATTGCTCCCACAGTAAAATGCAAATTCCTGCCCATAGTGCGGATGCCCTGCATGGCCTGACATCTTCCCTGTGCTTAGGACCTTCCACGTATTCCACGACTCAGCTCATCAGTACAATGATATTTCAGTTTTTGGACTTGTCAATATGTTCACAACAGCGTGGATTTTACACGTTGTCCCCTGTACTTGGGAGAATCCCATAAGTAGTAATTAAACTTTTGGTTAATTTTAATTCTGGCTTATTTTTGTTCTCAAAGGAGACAACTCTGACTATACCACTCACTCAGTCTCCTGTTCTCAGTAAGTGCAGCGTCATACTAGCCCAAAGCTGGTAATTACATGTTAGTTTGTTTATTTGCATGTCTGTCTAGCATACCATCAGCCTGACAAGTAGAATATTCTTTGTTCAACCCAGTGTAAGCTTGTCCTTCGTGCATAACCTTGCTCTAATGTCTGTAAGGTCGATTTAAAACTACCAGGTAGGCAAGTTCAAGGCTACTTAAGGTGGGCACCTGTGTATACCAGCTTACAGACAGTTTCATGGGAAACTTTAACCATGTTTATTTAACATTTTTAATGACAAAAATTATTGATATATAATCAAAGAACTCTTCTATGAAATAGTAGTTGTATCGACTGTAGTATTTATTACTGTGTTTTATATTGTTATTGTAGATACGAACTTATATACGAACAATATGCAGAATCCTTTTATATATTGATGAACAACACAAAAAGAATTTACCCTAGTGATTATATCATGCTGCAATATTTTTTTTTCTTTATGACAATATTTTGTTCTGAATGTTTGGCTACAGTAGAGTTAATCTTTCTAGTCCACTTTCATCTATGCATAGCATGAGGTTTGTAAACATACAGTTATCTAGAAGGTGGACATTCATGCCACTCCCAATGTTTCTTTGTCACCATCAGTGCAGTAATGAATGTGTTTTTGATGACTCCCTTAGAAATATATTTCAAACATCAAGTACAGCAACCACAACATGCTCCTTCAGACAGACAGTGGTGTTCTGTTGTTTTCCCAAGATAGAGTCTCTTCGCTGACCTGGGAGCTGTTCCTGGTTTCAGCCCCAGCAATTCTCTGCACTCTGCTCCCCGCAGGATTGGGGGAGCAGGTGTGCATGGCCCTTTTCAGCATCTACTCATCTTTAAATGCACTTTAGTTGCTTTCATTCTGGTCTCTAAGATTTCCCACTTTCCTCCTTATTTTTCTCTATCATCTTTCTAAACTTGACATCACATCGTGGAGATATTCAAAATTTGCCCTTTCGATGGTTGAGGGATGACATTTTATGGATTATTTGTATTCGTGAAAGATGGCAGACATTAGAACAATAATAACGTTCCATGTTACTACTTTTGAAGATTTCCCATGAGTAATGCATTCAGTTTCTATGCTGCCAGGAGAAGATATGGCCCTGGTAGAAGTGTATCACCAATAGCAACATTTGAAACAGAGATTTATTGTATGATTAAGAAATCCTTCCTTCCTTCTGTTGTCCTAATAAGTGAGAAGTAAAGTGAGCATCTCTACAAAGTTAAAATTATCATTTTGTTTATTTTTATTTATTTGAGAGTGATAGTCAGAGAAAGAGGGATAGAGAGAGAGAAAGAGAGAAAAAATGGGTGTGCCATGGCCTCCAGCCACCGCAAATGAACTCTAGATGCATGCGCCACCTTGTGCATCTGGCTTACATGGGTCCTGGGGAATCGAGCTTCAAACTGGGGTCCTTACAGACAAGTGCTTAACCACTAAGCCATCTCTCGAGCCCAAGAAGTTACCATTTTATAAACTAAATTTCTTTAAAATATTTACCTGGTGTTTTCTTTCCCCTTTGTGTTTTTTTTTTTTTTTTCCTGCCACAGGTGATGACAATGTGGCCTGAGATCATGTGAAGATGACAGATTATGAAGGATGCAAAGGGCAGCGGTGAGTCATGTCCAAAGAACTTGTGGTTGCATCATGGGCCAAGATGCAACTGTGTGTCTGAGAAGTTTGAGGTGAGTTTGGGACAGCCTCTGCGGATGTTCCCAGCATGGCCTGGAGAGAGAAGGGTCTGCTCATATAGAAAAAGAGAAGACAAGGAAGAAACCCCCAGCAGGATTTGGACTTGGTAGATATTTTACCCAGCAGAGGCGAACTAGCTAGGGCCTGTTGATAAAAGGGAGGTAGAAAACGCATTTTCAAGTCTCTGCTTGCATAAATTCTGCTGAGAATCCAGTGGCCAAAAGCCAGCCACGTACATGAGCTCAGAGTAGAGTGAGAGCAGACTTCACATCGATGGCGCACAAGGCTCAGACTCAGGCAGTTTCTTCATGAGACATCAGTGAATTGATTTCCTCAGAAGGCAGAGGTGGAGGGGCTGATAGGATGGCTCAGCAGCTAAAGACACTTGCTTGCAAAGCCTGTGGCCTGGGTTTGATTCCCCAACCTCCTTGTAAATCCAGACCTAGAAAGTGGAAGTAGTGTCTGGTGCTCCTTTGCAGTGAGTCATAAGAAGAAAGGAGATTTAGGGCCTCACACAGCCGTGTTCCAAATACATGGCCCTGATGTGACCAAGTGCTCAGTGTCGATGCTGCTTTTACTTTTGTTGACCATGGGTTAATGTTAGCTTGTCTCATCGTTATCTTTGTGATTAAACTCTGCTTCTTGATTTATTGAATTTAGACAGTTTCTATGCACTCCCTATCATGAAAATGAGGGAATTAGAGTATTTCCTATTATTTTATCATGATTCTTTATCTATAATTAATTTTTTGTCTTTTCTATTATCCTGTTTACATTAAGATTTATCTTAATATTTATCAGTTTTATACCCATATGCTTTTCATACTTTAGTTGGCTTGTAAAAACTGAAATTCAATGCAAATAATTTATAGCTTTCATATTTGCATACACACACACACACACACACACACACACACACACACACACATACACACACATATATAGTTTGTTTAGAGCTAGAAATATGTTTAAGTTAGAAAGGGAATTGTTAGCCAATATCATTTAAACTGTTTGTGAAATATGCATGGCCTCTCATTTAAATGAGCTCTCTTGTCAACATTACTAAGTGTTACGTTCTTCAAAGTCATGCTTTAATATAGATCCTACAGCACCCCCTTTCTGGACTTCTTTTTCTATTTGGTGGCATCTTGGGTAAATTTTTCCATTCAAACAGAATGTGTGGGCTGTAAGCTATCTGAATTCTTGCCTGTTACTGTGTCCCTTCCTTTATTCCTCACTTGATTGATATTTTTAAGATAGGGTTTTGGTCCAGATTCTCTCCTCCTGGAGAATGCTGAACACATCATTGTATTATATTCTCTGCTTTTTAATTTGCTCAACATGTACAATTAGCCTTAAAATGATGGGATATGCCCTGGGTGTACGTGTTGCTACTTTTCTGTAAATGTTTGACTCTCCAACACAATAGATTGGTGTTGTGTTCTCCGAGGTGAGGGAGAAAAGGCTCATTATTTGTTTGAACTGTGCTGTGAGTTGTTATGGTTTCTACCTGACTGACATTTACTAGGTTGTCATTGACCATCAAGTGTTTTAACCCAATCTGAGGTGAGACTTATATTCACATAGTGTGTGCAATGTGTACAGTCATAATACTATGTATGAGACATCCTGATTATCTTGGTCGGCTGTCATAAAAGAATATCTGAGCCTGGTAACTTATAAACAATGCAAGCGTATTTTGGTTCTTGGCTGTAAAGACTGTGCTGTTGAAAAACACTGTCCAGGCATTTGCCCGGCTTTTGTTGAAGGCCTCACACCACATCGTAACGTAGCAGAGAAGTAGAAGGAGAGAAATGAAGATGTGCAGAAGATGCAAAACCCAGGTGGCCTCCCCTTTAAGCAATGCACTGTTATGGAACAAATCCAGTTCATGAGGATGAGCTCTCTCTCAAAGAGATAGCACCGACGCATGTACAAGAGATGATCGCCCATCACCCATGTGCTTTCTAAATTCTTCACTGCCTCTCCATACTATAAAATTAAGGAGCAACCCTCAATGTGAACTTTGGTGGGGTATAACCCACTTTCATACCATAGCATAGGAGACAGGTCCAGCGGTGTGTGCACATACTAGGTCCTTGGGAAGCTGAGGCAAGCAGACCACAAATATAAGGCCAGATTGATCTCAAATGAACAAATCATAGTAATTATTTCTCCAGTTTCATTTCTTCAGTGTTTTTTTTTGTAACTGAATCAAAACATCTTTATTCACTTGCAAACAACTCTAACATTATGGTTTTAGAACTGTTAGCTTGGGCTGCTATAGCAAAATACCATAGACTAGATGATTCAACTGAAAAGGTTTCAGTTCTCCATCTGAGGTATTGTATAATCTGGGCATCAATGAACTAGTTACTAGTAAGGATACTTCTCCCAGTTTATAAACACCTACCAAATGGCTGAAATGGAAAGACCTCTTTCTTTTCCTTATTCTCTCTCTCTTACTTTTTTTCATTCCCTCTCTCTCTCTCTCTCTCTCTCATTTTGGTTTTGTGAGCCCAAGTTAGTTTCAAATTCACTATGTAGCTGAGTCTGGCCTTGAACTTCTATCCTCTTGTCTCTCCTTCCCGAGTGCTGGGTTTTCAGGCATAGGTCACCACACCTGGTTCATGTCTCTTTTTATAAGAGTACTAACCCCTTCATGAGTGTTGCCATCTCAAGGGTTTACTGTCTCTTACATTTTCCATCTCCAGATAACACTTTGGGTATTAGGGTTTCATCAATAAATTTTGGAGGATACCATTTGGTCTGTTTCAGTAATCTAAAAGAAGGCTCTATCTGCAGTTTGAACTATAATGCTAATGATAAATGTGTCCTTTCAAACACATACATATCTTAAATATTCCTTTGTATGTTTTAATTTATTCTTTTTGTTATATATGCCAATAGGTACATATCTTTTGGATTAATAAATAGGTCATATGCAGTGTCCAATGTATTTCTTGGCCCAACCACTCTTATATTTTTAATCAATCATGATTTTAACTTCTATGAGTGAGGTTTTTCTTTCTGGATAGTGTTTTCATTGTAACCTATTCTTGATATATGGCTACTTTTATCTCTTTTACTCCTTTAAAAAATGAGAAAACTTCTACAGTATAAAATTTTCATTTAAAATTATAAAAATTAGTGGTTTCCTAAAAAAAAGGAATATATTCACTAGGTTGTACAATAATCAGTATTTCCATTATCCCTAAGCAAAACCCTGTGTCTACTAACAGTGACAGTCAATACCACCCTTCCCTAGTCACTGGGAACCAATAATCTACTCTGTGTGCTCCTTTAATCTTAGTCTCCTATGAGATAAGTTTTCCTTCCATTATCGAATCCAAAGAACACCTAAGATGCAAGAAGTTAGCATGAGGTTGACCAATGCTATTAGAAAATACTAAATCTTGAGAAAGTAGGGAGGGGGGAAGAAGATTGGGAAGTGCCCAGAGGTTTTGTTCCCAGGCTCCTATGGAGTCACCAACACGTGTTCTCCTGCAGCAAGCTCAAAGGGTGTTTCCATGGTAAGTTCCTGGATATACTCACTTCCTTTTATTCTCACTTCCTTTCCTACACTTAGCTCTGTGTTAGGTTATTGGATATACTTACTTCCATTTATTCTCACTTCCTTTCCTACTCATAGCTCTGTGACTTTTCTCATGATTTTTGTGAGCTCAATATAACTGATCTACATTAGATCCTAATAAAGCCAGTAGAGCATTGTTTTTAATTTTTTTTTTTTTTTTTTTGTGGTTTGCTCCAAGTGTTAGAACCTCCCTAGAATTTGAAAAGCTAGGGCAGGGTGGAGCTGCGCTGCAGATAGAGCACTTGCTTGCACACGATTGATGAGCACCTGAGTTTGGATCTCCAAATTACACATAAAGCTGGACACTGTAGCACCAGTGTCTGCAATCCAAGTGTGTGCCTGGGGCAAGAAGATAGGCACAAATAGAAGAATTTCCTGCAAGCTCACGGGCCTGTCAGCCTGGAAAATGTATTGCTGAACCAACAAGGCAAATAACCAGAGAAGAGGCCACAAACATGCTGGAAAATGAGGACCAGCACCAGAAGTTGTCTTGACCACCATTCATGCACCATGTACACCTCCCCCCCTCAAGTCAATATGATAGTTTATTAAACAAAGGGATATTTTTTAAAATATTATTTTTCCCTTTTAAATTGCTTTTTGCCCTCCTGCACCATCCATCATGGAATGGTGTTGGGCCCACTTTTCTGAAGCGATACTGATGATGTTAAAATATTAAATTATTGAGGCTGGGGCTATAACTCAAGTGGTAAAGCACTGGCTTTGTAAACATGAGGACCTGAGTCTGATTCCTAGAACCCACATTTAAAAGTTGTGCTTGATGGCATGCCCTTGTGATCTTGGAGCAGGGCGGTAGAGATAGATATCTGTGGTACAATGACAAAACAATCAAGCTTACTTGGTAAGTTCCAGGCTAATAAGAGAACCCATTTCATAAAGAAGGATGACACACAACATTGTCCTCATGTCTCGACACACACACACACACACACACACATTGTATTATGAATATGAACATGATCTTTAATTCCTGTTTACAATTCTTTGCTTCCTATACATGATTTTAAATCATTTTCTCTATTCATATATTTAGTTAAGATTTACAAAGTAAGACTTTTCTCCTTTCCTCTGATTCTTTGACAAAATATTCAATACCTACCTGACTATAAGGCCTGTGGTCCTTAAGTCTATCCTTCCCCTATCTCCTCACAAACAACCAGAGCCCAGATCCGACCTAGAGATTTCATTCTCTCCTATTCCCTTACCCATTTTTCTCCTTTATTCATGCCCTATTTTCCAATTTACTCTTTTCATAATTCTTTCTCTTTTGGCATTTTTAATTGACAACTTCCATACTTACAGATAATAAACCATGATAATTCCCTCCCTTCCCATACTTTGCCCTTTATAAATCCACTTTCCATCATATCCTCTCCCTTTTTCCATTAGTCTCTTTTATTTTGATGTCATCATCTTCTCCTCCTGTTGTAAGGGTCATGTGAAGGTAGCATTAGGCACTTTGAAGTCCTGGATATCGAGGCCAGTTTTGGACTGGGTCTGGAAGATTGCTTTGTAAGCAGTTCTGCCCTTCCTTTGGCTCTGTATTCTTTCCGCTACCTCTTCCGCAATGGTCCCTGAGCTTTGGAAAGTGTGATAGAGATGTTTCAGTGCTAAATAATCCTCCATTTCTTCTTCTCAGCACTATGTTCCCTTTTAGGTCATCCCAATGGTCACTTCTATCAGAAAATAGAAGCTTCTGTAACCAAAAGTGAGGATAGCATTAACCTGTAGGTATGAGCATTAGATAAAGTGCTTACAGGGCAGTTTGGTGGGCATAATACATACATTTGGCCAGACAACAGCAGTTACCCTCCTAATGTATGACCTCACCCAGCATATGCGTTTGATTAGGTTTTCAGAACAAGGCATGTATTCCATCCCATAAAGCTAGCCTTCAGTCCAATTAGAGAGCAGTTGTTTTCCCCCATAACAGACATGTCATCATCTTACCGGTTCAGTCTTTTGGCCTGGTTCATAATCTGTTCTTCTATTTACAGATATACAGTACCATTACTTTAAGTCCTCTTTGCTCCTCTCTGCCTTATATCACTTTTCTAGCTTACTGGCCACTACTACCAATTTTTTTTTTTTTTATTCCAACTCACACATAAGTCTAAACATTTGTAGCTAGGATCCACATATGAGAGAGAAGATGTGATGTTGGGCTTTCTGGGCCTGGGTTACATCACTTACTATAATTCACTCCAGATCCATCCATTTCCCTGAAAAGTTCATAATTTCATTTTTCTTTACTACTGGATAGAACTCCATTGTGTAAATGTACCACATCTTGATTATCCACTTATCATTTGGGGGACATCTAGGCTGGCCCCATTTCTTAGCTACTGTGAAGAGATCAGCAATAAACATTGTTGCACAAGTATCTCTAAGGTAGTGAGAAGAGTCCTTAGGATATATGCCTAGGAGTGCTATAGCTGGGTCTTATGGTAAATCTACTTTTCCCTGTCTCAGGAACCTCCACACTGATTTCCACAATGTCTGTACCAGACTACATTCACACCAACACTGTAGAATTGTTCCTTTTTTATCCACATCCTCACCAGCATTTATTGACATTTGTTTTCTTGATCATAGTCATTCTGACAGGAGTGAGATGGAATCTCAAAGTCATTTTAATTTGCATTTCTCTGATGGCTAAGGTTGTAGCAGTTTTTTTTTTTTATATTTTTAAATTCCTCTGCATTTCTTCTTTTGAGAACTCTCTAGTTATTTCCATAGCCCATTTTTTTAAACTGGGCTATTGATCTCTAATTACTTAGTTTCTGAGTTCTTTGTATATCCTGAATATTCATCTTCTAACACATGTATAGCAGGCAAAGATTTTCTTCTATTATGTGGTTGCTTCTAATCTCTATTCACAGTGTAATTTGTTTTACAAAAGCTTTGTAATTCCATGATAAACCCATGGTTGATTAGTAGTTTTATTTCCTGAGCAACTGGGGTAATACTCAGAAAGTCATTGCCTATGCCAATATGTTAGGGGCTTTCCTTACATTTTTTTTTTTAATTTAATTTATTAGTTTTCTTTTCAGTAAATACAGGCAGTTTGGTACCATTATTTAGGCTCATCTGTGATCTACCCCCTCCCATTAGACCCTCCTTATTATTGAAAATGGGTCGTGCATTGTGGAGTTAGCCCCCAGTTATTAGTATGATAAATGTCTCTGAAAATCATGACCCAACATGTAACTCTGACATTCTTTCCGCCCCCTCTTCCGCAAGATTTCCCTGAGCCATGTTGGGTTCATTTTTGGTCTGCTTCAGTGCTGAGGTGGCAGTTTCAGGTCTGATATTAAGTTCCCTGATATATTTGGTCATAATTCTTGTGGAGAGAACTAAAGGTCTATTTTCATCCTTCTACATATAGATACCCAGTTTTCCTGCACCATTTTTAAAAGAAGCTGTCTTTTCTCCTTTGAATATTTTTGGCATTTTTGTCAAAAATAAGACAACTGAAGCTGCCTGGATTTTTAGCTGTGTATTCTATTCTGTTCCATTGACATAAATGTCTGTCTTTGTGCAAGTTCCATGCTGTTTTTGTTACTATGGCTTTGTAATATAGCTTAAAATTGGGTGCAGTAACACCTCCAGCCTTATTTTTGTTGGTCAGAATTGCTTTGGCTATTTGAGGTATTTTGTGCTTTCACAGGAATTTTAAGATTGATTTTTCTATTTCCATGAAAAATGAAATTGGAATTTTAATGGGGATTGCATTAAATGTGAAGATTGTTTTGGCAAGACTGACATTTTCCCAATATTGGGTCTTCCATTCCAAGAACATGGGATGTCTTTGCATTTTTAAGTGTCTTCTGCAGTTTCTCACTTGAGTGCTTTAAAGTTTTCATTGCAGAGATCCTTTGCTTGCTTGGTTAGGTTTATTCCAAGGTTCTTTCTTTATTTTATAAGACAACTGTGAATGGGAGTGATTCCCTGATTTCATCCCCTGCATGTTTGTTGTTAGTACATAGAAAAGCTAAGTGTTTATGAGCTCTAACAGTTTGCTGGTAGAGTCTTTAGGGTACTTTATGAATAGAATCATATCATCTGAAAATAATGGTAATTTGCTCTCTTCCTTTCCAATTTGTATCTCTTCTCTGGGTGTCTCTTGTCTTATTGCTATAGCTAAGACTTTCAGTACTATATTAATTGAAAATGGGGATAGTGGACACCCTTGTCTTGTTCCTGATTTTAGTGGAAAAGCTTCAAGTTCTTTCCCCATTTAGTATTATGTTGGCCATAGGTTTGTCATAAATAACTTTTATTATGTTGAGATGTGTTTCTTTTATTCCGAGTTTCTGTAGGACTTTTACCATGAAGGGATGTTGGATTTTGTTAAATTCCTTTTCTGCATCTAATAAGATGACCACATGATTTTTGTCTTTCAGTCCATTTATGCAGTGTATTTATTACATTTCCATTTTGCATATGTTTAGCCATCCCTGAATCTCTGGGATAAAGCCTGCTTTGTCAGGGTGAATGATCTTTTTTGATATATTCTTATATTCTGATTGCTAATATTTTGTTGAGAAATTTTCCATCTATGTTCATGAGGGAGATTTTTTTTGTTCTGTCTTTGATTTTGATATGGGGTAATGCAGGATTCACTGAAAGATTTTGTAGTATTCCTTCCTTTTCTATTTTATGGAAAAGTTTGAGAAGCATTGGTGTTAGTTTTGCCATGACGGTCTGGTAAAATTGACCAGTGAATCCATCTGAGCCTGGTCAGTTTTTAGTTGGGAGATTTTTTTTTTTTAATGACTTCCTGGATCTTTGTACTTGTTACAGGTCTATTTACATGGTTTATATCATCATGATTTCATTTGGGCATGTTATATAAATCAAAGAAATTATCTATTTTTTTCAGATTTTCAAACTTAGAGGAGTCTATGTTCTTAAAGTATGCATTTATGATTTTCTGAATTTCTTTGTTAACTATTGTACCTTTTTCACCTCTATTTTTATTAATTTGTGTCTCTACTCTCTTTATTCTGGTCAGATTTGCTAAGGGTTTATCAATTTTGTTTATCCTTTCAAAGAATCAACTCTTTGTTTCATTTATTCTTTTTATTGGTTTCTATTTCATTAATTTCATCCATTATCTTTATTATTTCTTCCTGTCTACTGATTTTTGGTTTGCCTCATTCCTTTTTCTTCCTGACACCTTAGTGTGAAGCATTAAGTTGTTTATTTGCAATCTCTCTAATTTCTTGAGGTAGGAACTTAAAACTATAAATTCCCCTCTTAGGGCCGTCTTCATTGTGTCCTGAAGACTTTGGCATGTTGTCTTCGTATTATCATTTGCATGTATGAATTTTTTGGTTTATGAGGTAGGGTTTCACTCTAACCCAGTCTGACCTGGAATTCACTATGTAATCTCAGGGTGGCATGAACTCCAGATGATCAATCCTCCTACATCTGCCTCCCGAGTGTTGGGATTAAAGACATGCACTACAACACCCAGATGAGTCTACAAACTTTTTGATTTCCCTCTTGATTTCTTCATTGCTACATCCATCATTTAGGCAAGTTCTAAAATTAAACTGAACAACGTACACATTCTATAAGAGGCAGCGTGGAGTATGCAATGAGAGGGATCCTCTACCAAAGTCAAAGCCCCTAAGGATATGTGTACCCCACATTCTTAAACCTGTCATCTTGGAGGAGGGGTTAGATTTCTGGTCTGTAAAGGGTCCCAAGTTCATCTTGTGGCAGAGTGAGACCCTGCCCCATGCATGACAGAAGAAGAGACCAAGGTACTATAAATCAGGAAACAACAAATGACAGTCCCAAAATACAGCTTATTTAAGAATTAAAATTCCGACCATCCATCAGATTTAACACATAATCTGACCTGGTGTGATTAGTACTTCCAATGGAGATCTATGCACTAGGTTTTGTGGTGGGCACTGGTCTGGTGTAAGTAGGTCCTATTGGGAAGGACCTCTTGGGATGGCTTTGGTCTCAGCTATGCTGTGTGCTTGCTTGGGTCGCATTTTGCTGCTCTGTGGGCTCAGGTAGGCTGGCTGGGTCGATGGGTTGCTGCTCTGAAACCATGTACTGGGTGTTGTGTAGGTGAGCCCCCTTCCCCAGGTCCCTGGTGGTCTCTGACCCTTGAGCTGGTGGTTGGGGAAGGGGAGGCTGTGGAGGGTGCCTGAAATTGTACCACTAGTTCCCAGTGATCCTTTTCCTCACAAGCTGCTCATCGGGTCCTGGCTGTCTTCCCTTCAGGTTTCTTGAGTTTTCCAGGAGGCTGGTGTGAGTGGAAAATCCCTCTACTGGGCTTTTCCTGTGGTTCAGGCACAGCCTGGCAGCCATGGTCACATGAACCAGTGACTCTGCTGGAGCTGTTTCTGCCTACTTCTGCTATTTCTAGAATCTCTGGACCTATTCTACTTCTCTGCTATGGTTAATAATTTCTTATACACTTTCACTTTTCAGTAGAAGAATGTATTTTGCTTTTTTTCCCCCTTATTTCCCCCCTAGGCTACTTTGGCATGATTTCTACTCCACCATCTTACTTTAGAAGTCTCCATAATTCTTTCTTATAGAAGCAACTGAGTACTCATACCACACACGTATCTTAAAAAATAGCAATTTTCATCACAGAGAATTTACTAGTGACAGCATTCCCCAGTGTTGTACTATAAGACATTATGATTCATCACATGTAATTACCAGTTCCTGGTGTTGTTCTGCAGTGACTCAAGCCTTCAAGGACCATCCAACATGAATCACTGTGCTAGGACTTTCCATGCTTTGCTTCCATAAGAAGAATGCCAGGAAGCTGATGTGATTCTCAGAGAGAAGAGGAGGATGCTTGGCCTTTGCTGTCTGTGGATGCAGTTTCTGCTGGTGCTCTTTGTTTCAGAGAAAGGATTTGAGTTCCAAGTCACAACAGCCATGTAGAATTGAGTGGCACCATCCCTCTATAGGCAAGGTTTGAGTTCTCTGGCTTGTACAGTCAGTACACCACTTTCTACTGCCTCTCCAAAAACCAGAGGTCAGCTAGAATTTATCTCAACAGGGCAGCAGTGATCATTTTTGTGGTCTGCCTCTTCCCCAAAAAGGTTTTGAGTGGGTGACCATGATCCTCAACCACCAATATTAAGAAGCCTATTTAACATGTGAATGATTCAGATTTATTAAGAAACCCCATTTGCATAGAAACACAAGGCTGATTGCTACTCCGCTAGTTCTTATGGGTAAAAAATAGTCCTTAGGAGCTAAAAAAGACTTAACTTCTTAGTAGTGGGGAAAGGAAAAATTGCTTCCTTTTTCCATTATCCTGTGAAAAAGCATAGTCTAAATCAATTTCCCCAGAGGCTCCCCAGCTATCTTACCCCAACTGCAAGCTATCTCGCTCCTGAGCAAGCCACCTTCACCAGAGGG
Organism: Jaculus jaculus; assembly: GCF_020740685.1. Taxonomy (NCBI): domain Eukaryota; kingdom Metazoa; phylum Chordata; class Mammalia; order Rodentia; family Dipodidae; genus Jaculus; species Jaculus jaculus. The sequence continues at coordinate 163,744,497 of NC_059105.1, forward strand.
AAGCTCACGCTGACAGAGGGATTACTGAGCCACATACATTTCCTGGGGTTAGCTTCGACTGGTCACTGGATAATTATCAGCAGCAGCAAGTTTCAGAGCAGAGAAAATAGAATTCTAAGAAGTTCTCCTGAAAGGATGCCAGCTGTCCAGGTGCCAGAGTGGGCACCGTGTAACTGCAAGGCCCTGTGGAAGACAAACCAGCTGCACTCCCTGTTCCTCTGAGGGTGACCAGATGCAGCTGCTGTCTAGTTTACTTTACACTGGGTAGAGAAATCGTACTGACAAGGATGGGAAGGTGTCTCTCAGGATTCCCTCTGGCTACCAACACATGCAGCTGAGGGTTTCCTGGGGAAATATTTCTTCCCAGCTCTTTGTAGGTTCCTGTCAGTAATCTACTGTTCAAGTTCTGCTGGCCCACACCATCGAGAAAGGTGAATCTGCTCCTCACGGATCTCTGGCCACAAAGGCAAGGAGCCAGAGATGAGGCAGTGTTTTTGTCATATGCCCAGAAGAATGTATACAACCTGAGCTGATCGAGAGGGTGCTTATGTTTATTCCAAGGTGCACTCATCAGTTATAGAGAAGAGAGCAACCCGATGTCCTCCTGAGTCCTCAACTCGCCTTTTCTGGAAACAAAGTGGTGTGGTGAATTATTCATTAAATTGTGCCTCAAATCTCTACAATGCCTTTCTTTTAAGACCTTGTCATAGTTTCTGAAAAATATTACCACATTGTACACTTAAGATTTTTTTTTGGCTTAGTAGGCTACAGAAGTCCCATTTAATACGAAAACAAATGTAGGATTATAGGAAGTTATATCAATCAAGCTAACAGAATATGCAAAACCTGGGAAGTGATCCTCTTCCTATAGGTGATTGAGGTTGTAAAGACCTCTCATCTTCCTCTTGTCCTAATGTTTGTGCTACTAGAAAAAAACCTAGAACTCAAAGGGGTTTCAAGAATCCCTTTGGGATGGCCATTTGATAAAGGTTATTTACTACCCAGTCACTGACAAACTTTTAGGAAGAATGATTATAACCATGAATACCTTAAGTGGGCATATTGCTTCTAGGCAAGTTGAGTTTTCTCAGGCACTGGCATGGGAATGTTGTATAACAAACAATCTGAAAATATCTATCGTTCATGAAAGCAAGCTGACTTAAATTCTATGGAACATATGGGACAGTTCTGCTCAGACTGAGGGACAGTTAGGATTTAGTTTCATGGGCCACTTTCACTTGTTGCTTTAGGTGTGTGGAGATATAGGAAAGTTTCCCTGGTGAATAATTGAATATAAGACACAAAAGGACAGGAGGTCTTTCTAACACCCACTTTAGTACCATGATTAGTTCACTTTCATCCACATTCAATCTCAAAAGCCAACCATGTGGCTTAATTAATTTCACTGAGGAAGAAATAATGTACTCTGTCCCTAGAGGAGGTGTTACCACAGAGCTGCATGGTCAAGGGCATGTGTAAGCCATCTTAATAGAAAAGGGCATAACGTGTCCTAAGTAATGATGTACTCTTCCATACCAATGAAGGACACAGGGAGAGAACCTCCCTGAAATTGTGGAAGACAAAAATGGATTCATTAACAAACAAAGAATTGGAGATGGTAGGAATCTGTGTAGTTCAGCTTTGCAAAAGTAAATACTGGTCCAAAGGAGCATTTCTTGAGTAAAGACAGCCAACTATATGATTTGGATGTTACTACAGGCAAGTTATTAAAATACTTACAAGTTTCATGAATTATTTTCAAGCATACCCAAAAAGTGCACTGTGTAAGGATAAATTTGCTAAGAAGAAATTAAATCGTAGAGAGATTGAGCTGTATGAGCACAGAAAGAAGAGAAGAAAAAGAAAACAGTGAGATCACTTCTGTCTAGAAAGAAGCAAGCTCTATCAAGAGATATCTTGGGAGGACTAGGAAGACGCCTTTAAGAAAATATTATTAAACAGGCTAACTAGTTTAAAACAATACAGGTATCCTCACAATTTTTAAAATATCTTTTTGGCCAGAAATGGTGACACATCTTTAATCCCAGCAGTTAGGAGGTGGAGGTAGGAGGATTGCCATGAGTTCAAGGCCAGCCTGAGACTACATAGTGAATTCCAGGTCACCTTTGTGCCAGAGAAAGAATCCTACCTCAAAAAAAAAAAAAAAAAAGAAAAGAAAAAAACAAACAAACAAACAAAAACCCATAAAATAAAAAGAAGAATAGAAATTCTGTCTTTTAAAAAATATGCATTACACAAATACAGTAAGTGAAAAAAAGTACAGCAATTGGGCTGGAGAGATGGCTTAGGGGTTAAGCGCTTGCCTGTGAAGCCTAAGAACCCTGGTTCAAGACTTGATGCGCCAGGACCCACTTAAGCCAGATGCACAGGGGGGAGCTCATGTCTGGAGTTCGTTTGCAGAGGCTGGAGGCCCTGGCTTGCCCATTCTCTCTCTTCCTCTCTCTCTCTCTCTGTCTCTCCCTGTCACTCTCAAATAAATAAAGAAATAAAAAAGAATCTTAGGGGCTGGAGAGATGGCTTAGCGGTTAAGCGCTTGCCTGTGAAGCCTAAGGACCCCAGTTTGAGGCTTGGTTCCCCAGGTCCCACGTTAGCCAGATGCACAAGGGGGCACACGTGTCTGGAGTTCGTTTGCAGAGGCTGGAAGCCCTGGCGCACCCATTCTCTCTCTCCCTCTATCTGTCTTTCTCTCTGTGTCTGTTGCTCTCAAATTAAAAAAAAAAAAAAAATTAAAAAAAAAAGAATCTTAGACCAATTACAGTGTGCTCTGCTCAGACTGACTACCCAATGTCATTTTCCTTTCTGAATAAGAGAATGCAGGGTTAAGATGGTGGTATAGTCACCGTGCCAAACAGCCTGGTGGGGAGAGACAGAAAACATCACAATACACTTTTCTACCACAAAGTAAAGTTGTGTAATGGATTATTAACCCAAGAAAAGAAATAGGAGAAACCCAAAGCTTCTAGAAACCATACAATGAGTCAGAATCAAATCCGGTTGAGGCTCCAGTTCTCTGAGAAGAGGTACATACGTGGCCCTGCCTGAACCAGCAGGATCCGAACTATGGTGAAGGGATTCTCCACTCACACAAGCCACTCAACTCAACAAAAGAAGATGACAAGGGCCAGCTGAGAAGCTACAGAACAACCTCAGACACCCTGAGCAACCTCCCTTTCCCAACTTCCAATACCGGGAACCACCGCGGAGAGCTCAAGACTCCAAGAAATTTCAGCCTCATAGCATCCAGCACAGTTAATTTGAACAGCAGATCCACCAGACCCCATCAGTCTAGCTGAGCCCACAGCGCAACACAAAGGGAACCAGGTGGGCACTTGGCATAGGTGAGACTGGAAGCCATCCCAAAAGGGCCTACTTACCCTGGGTCAATACCTGTCCAAATCCAGGCATACAGGCCAGCACTGGAAGTTCTAATGACACCTTCCACATCAGGGCAGATTATGTGTTAGATTTGATTGATGTGCTTTTAGTCAGCTTTGCCATTCTTAATTGAGCTGTGTCTTGGGATTGACTTTTGTTGCTCTTGATATTTCCTGATTTATAGTGCCTTTTTGTCTTTCTTCTGTCTGCAGGATCTCACTCTGGCCCAGGCTGACCCAGAAACCATTGCAGAAATCTCAGTCTTCCAGTCAACAGGATTAAGGGTGTGAGTCAATACACATCCTCAGGGACTCTGGCTTTGTTAGATTACCTATTTGTTTCAATTCCCACTCTTTTTTTTTTTTTTTAAATATTTTTGTTCATTTTTTATTTATTTATTTGAGAATGACAGACACAGAGAGAAAGACAGATAGAGGGAGAGGGAGAGAATGGGCGCGCCAGGGTTTCCAGCCACTGCAAACGAACTCCAGATATGTGCACCCCCTTGTGCATCTGGCTAACGTGGGACCTGGGGAACCGAGCCTCAAACCGGGGTCCTTAGGCTTCACAGGCAAGCGTTTAACCGCTAAGCCATCTCTCCAGCCCCAGCCATCTGATTTTTTTTTTAATTTAATTTATTAGTTTTCTTTTCAGTAAATACAGGCAGTTTGGTACCATTATTTAGGCTCATCTGTGATCTACCCCCTCCCATTAGACCCTCCTTGTTATTGAAAATGGGTCGTGCATTGTGGAGTTAGCCCCCAGTTATTAGTATGATAAGTGTCTCTGAAAATCATGACCCAACATGTAACTCTGACATTCTTTCCGCCCCCTCTTCCGCAAGATTTCCCTGAGCCATGTTGGGTTCATTTTTGGTCTGCTACAGTGCTGAGGTGTTGGGGGCCTCTGAGGCTCTGGCTCTCTGATTTGGTAGGAGTTGATTTTTCTCTGCATTGGTCTCCTTCCCCTTTGTACTGGTATCCAGTTCACAGGAAAACATCACCCTTGCTTATTTCGCCAGTTGTCCTTAGTTTCAGTTGGGCCCCTTCTGAGGTATGTTGGGGCAGATCTCTTCTTAGGATCTGCATCTATCTGGAAAAGAGAAGCAGATTCTCCAACGGAGAGTAAGTTAGCACCCAGAAAATTGAGATAACACTTACTTTTTTGATAGACAGTTTGATAGGTGTAGGCTCTCTTATACCCCGTGATTGATGGTAGCTTGATATTGTAGAGTGGGCTTGTGTTTGGGTATGGTTCTGACTTGTTTCCCAGCTCCAGCTAAGGGTCTAGTACCACTGAGTGGATCAGTTAGCCAAATCAAGAGCAATTGATTCCTCACCATGGCTGTGTACCACTATTGCACTTGTGTGGGTATCACATCCGGTTAATTGTTGCTACTTAGGTTAAACAATGTGTTGCTTGGACAGATCTTGGTCACTTCCCCCAGTCGCCTATGTAGCGCCTTCTGGCACTAGACACGCTGACTGTCTGGGGACTGACTCTCTCCTGGCTTCCAGCCATGTCATTCCATTTTACGTGTCAGCTGCGTATGGAGTCTTCAGCAATAGGGTCTTACCACTGGCCCTTGGTGGGTCATCAATTACTCTGACAGAAGTCTGTCATTGTTTTGGGAAACCTTGTAGGTTTCTCTGATCAAAAGCTCATTGTGGATTGTAGGCCCAAGCTGGAAGTGGGGGTTACAGGTCAGTGTCCACTAAGAAATTGAGGAAAAAGATAACTAATATACAAGAGTTAGAGAGGAGAGAGATAGAGGGGAGAGGGGGAGAGGGAGGGAAGGAAGATGTAGGAGATTTAGGTCAGTCTTGATCCTACCCTCTCCAGTGTCTTGTGGTTCAGGTGTTTCCTGTAAGGGACTAGTGAAGGTTCAGTCATTTGGTCTGTCTTTTAGGAAGTAGAATTTTATGGTACCATTGCCGTTTGGGTCCGGATTACTGTTTTCCACCCTTTGATTCCCTCCCCCCCATCCACCTCCAGTGAGACTGATTTAAGTGAAACACCTGACAAAGAATCCAAAGGAAGGATTATAACTGTGTTCAAATAAATCAAAGGACCCAAACAAGAAAATACACTCTTGAAGAAATTACAAAAGGATATAGGAAACCAAATTCATGAAACGAGAAGGCCAACACAAGACATGAGTAAGGAACAGAAATATTTTGTGTGTGCTGCAGAAGCAGGTGTTTTCTCCCAGCTTCCTGGCTTAATAGCTGCCGGGTCCTTGACTCCTGCATCCCCTGCACCAGAGGGTGCATGCACTAAGTGAGCAGGCCAGATCTCCCAGTTAGTTCCCTTCCTCTCAGTACCCCAGGTGCCCTTGTTGCCCTTGTAACCCCCATAGTTTGCACATCTGCAGTTATAACCCCACCCTACTCTGATCTGGGTCAAACTGAAAACAGAATCCTACAAGAATACTTGCTTGCTTCCCCCTTAATCAAATAAGACTTACCCACAGATGTGTAGATCCCAATGGAAAAAAAAAAAATCAGAAAATTGAGAGATCTTCACCAGGGATGCCCAGTCCCACAATGGAAGCCTGCAGTGAAAACATACAGAAAACAACAGAAATTGGATCCCAAAACGTAAACAGAATAAGCTATGTGACCCTGACCAAGCAAATTACTGAACTGGAAGCAAATCATAAAAAATACTAATCATCACATAAATGAAATTGGGAGGAATCATTTCTTAGAACACCAGCTCTTGTCACTAGGCTTAACTTAGTTTAAGAAAAGCAGAGAGGTCTCAAAAGAGAGATAAATGAATTGAAGGTGAGTCTACAAATAGAGGATCTCAATAACCAGTTTATTAAGCTTTATGAAGGCATGCTCAAATGTAAGAAATATAAGAAAATCAGACCTCACACTGAAACAATACCTCAAAACAGAGATGGACATAATGCAGAAAAACATACCAGAAAACAAAAATCAATCAAATAGAGCTTTTACAAACCTCTCTACAAACTGAACAGGAGTCCAAAAAACTTCGTTAGGTTCAAAAAACATCATCTGAACAGTACATGAGGGAACTGTGGAATACTCAAAAACAAGCAAATAGCTGGACCATGGGTAACATAGAGGAAGAAATCCAGGCCAGAGGCATAGAGAACATATTCAACAAAATTATTGAAGAAAATTTTCTCAAACTCATAAAGAGAGGCCCATCCAGATACAAGAAGCTTACAGAACACCAAATAGACAGGACCAAAGAAGAAACTCTAAGAAGCCTCATAGTTAAAACTCTTACCAATGAAAATACAGCAATAGTGACAAAAGCAATAAATGACAACTCACTCCATATAAAAGCAGTACCCTCAGAATTACTTCAGATCTTTATGGAAACCCTGAAAGCCAAAAGGGCTTGGAACACTTCAAATTCTAAAATAACTATGGTTTCCAACCCAAACTACTGTACCCAGAGAAAGTATCCCTCAGAATAGAGGTTAAAGACAAACTTTCCATGAAAAAAATCAGCTCTATGATTACATGGACACAAACAAAACCTATAGAGAACTCTTCAGGGCATCATACTCCACACAGACGAGTCAAACAACCTATCTCAAGAGCCTACAAGAAGAAGATCACAATAACCAAGACTAGACCAGGCTCAAAAAAGCACAAAACCCAAGAAAACATCAAACCCCATAAAGCACCTCATCATGGCAGGGATTAAATTGAACCTTACAGTTATAACCTTTAATATTAATGGTCTTAACTCATCCGTTAAAAGACACAAATTAACAGGGTGAATCAGAAAAAAAAAAAAACAAAACAAAACAACTGGACCCTTTATTAGCCTAGACAATGACTTTCTGAGTATAACCCAAGTTGCTGAGGAAGCAAAACCACTAACCAACCACTGGGATCTTATGAAATTAAAAAGTGTTTGTACATCAAAGTATGCTGTGAATACAGCAAAGGGGTAACCTATAGAAATGGAGAAATTCTTTGCCAGCTATATATCTGAGAGGATTAATTTCCAGGATATGCAAAGAACACACACAAAAAAATTAAATGATAAGACATCAAATAATTCAATCAAAAACTTGATTATGGAACTAAATAGCAAGTTCTCAAAAGAAAAAAAAATACAGATGGCCTATAAACATCTGAAAACATGTTCTGCATTTTTATCCAACAGGGAAATGAAAATTCAAGCTACTTTGAGATTCCCTGTCAATCCTATCAGTATGGTTATCACCAAAACAGCAAATGACAATAAATACTGGCAAAGATCTTGAAAGAGGAGACCCTTTCTACACTGTTAGCGGGCATGTAAAATTGTAGGGCAATTGTGGAAATCAGTATGGAGGTTTCTGAGGCAGCTAAAAATAGATTTACCATTTGATTCAGCTATAACACTCCTTGGTATGTATCTTAATGACTTGTCTCACTACTTTAGAGATATTTGCTCATCCATGTTTATTGGGACTCTGTTCACAATAGCTAGGAGATGAAACCAGCCTAGATGTCCTGAGATGTGGTACATTTATATAATTGTGTTCTATTTAGCTATAAAGAGAAATGAAGTTTGAAATTTACAGGAAAATGGATGGATCTGGAAAAGATTATACTGAGTGAGGTAACTCTGTCCCAGAAAGCCAAATGTCACATGTTCTTTTTCATGTGTGAATCCTAGCTACAAATATTTAGGTTTGTATGTTAGCTGGAGTAAGTCAGAAGCAGAGGCCAACAAGCTAGAAAGGGGCTGTAAGGGAGAAAGGAGAGGGAAGGATTTAAGGTAAAGAACACTATATACATAGATACATATCTCAGAATGCAATGAAGGAAGAATAGGAGGAGGGTTAATTTAATTTAAGATGTTATGAGTAAGCCATATGGAAACCTACTTCTTTGGATGATGATGAATCCAGAAGCCAATGATAGTTACTAGAAAAATTTCACTGCCAGTGATGGGATACCTTCCAGTGAGTTGTTGGCCCAGTCCCTGATGCCCCAAAACATTACTGAAAATCTCCTCCCTGTGGATTTGCTGACAGAAAGATGGAAAGAGCTATACTGTATACAGCCCTGTGGGAGAGGAAGTCACCAAAAGTGACAAATATCAGTGGACATTGCAAGTATTAGGACTGGCCGGCCAGGCCAAATGTGCCAACTGATACAATAGTGGCACATCTGTTATTAGGGAAACCATCTGTTCTCTAATTGGAATGGAGGCCCTCTCCACAGAAGGGAATACATGCCTGGTACTGAAAACCTAGTCAAAAGCCTATGGTGGGGAGGTCATGAACCCTAGGGGAGTAATGCCTGCTGTTCTCTGGCTAAATGCATATATTATATCCTATAAGCACTTTTCTTAAAGATAATAACAACCAAATTAAAAAAAAATAGACTAATTGGTAGGAGAAGGGGATATTATGGAGGGAGAATATGTGAGGGAAAAGTTGGTGTGTATGGGAATTATCATGGTTTAATGTATATAATTATAGAAGCTGTTAATAAAAAGATTAGTAAAAGAGAATTTACTAGTTCAACTGAGTGGCAATGTTTGCCATTACACATGCATACTGTCAAACTCTCATACAGCTATGAATAATGCTGTAACATAATTGTGGGTGATGAGATATGAGTTTTGGGCTTGGGGTCTAGGAAGATTTATTTTTATTTTTGTTTATTTATGAAGACAGAGAGAGGGACAGAAAGAGAAAGAGGGAGGGAGAGGGAGAGAGAGAGAGAGAGAGAGAGAGAGAGAAATCAGAGCACCAGGGCCTTTAGCCACTGCAAACAAACTCTAGACACATGTGCTACCTTGTGCTTCTGTCTTTCGTGAGACCTGGAGAATTGAACCTGGGTTCTTAGGCATTTTAGACGAGAGCATTAGCTGCTAAGCCATCTCTCCATCCAGGGAAATTTCTTAACAAGTTCTATGTTTTTCTTCCTGTTTACATGAAACGGCAGAAGACACAACAGCCTTCCTAAACCCACAGGTAAAAAGCCTAACAACAGAAGGCATTCCATTCACTGAGCAGAAATATTGGCAAATTGCTGGCACTGGGGAGTGTGATGTCAGTCTCCACCAGGTCACGTGTGTACTGGTATGCGAGAATAATAGCCCTCTGCACACAGTTCAGCCACTGTGATTACATTTCCGCTAGTGGTACTAGGTACATTCTCTTATAAAGAGGGTGATAAGCATCACTGGGAATCGCCTGATCAACATTGTCCTTAGTTAATGATGAATGTGAAAACAGTTTTGAAAAGTGAGGTGCTCAAGTCCTGGCAGCTAGAAGCCACAACAATCCTTTCAGCCCAATGATTCTATGATTGGGACCAGAAATCTATGGGTGAATTAACATTGTTAAAAATCCAATGAGAAGGGTCCACAGTGTAGTCGCATTATAGCTACAAAACCCTGAATCCAGAGAATGCTTCTGCCCCATGTGAACATGAATTTCAGAATTTCAGGTACTTCTAATTTCATTAGCTAGAGTCAACTGACCCCCAATGACACTGACATTTTCTGTACTCTCTCAAAATTACCAGCCATAGAAATGCACGATTGTGGATATCTGTGTCAAGAGGCAAACCAGTCATTCTCAAGACTCACTTATGGTATACTAACATCCCAAAGGGATCAGACTTCAAGGTGGCCAAGATGTTTCCCTCTCTTTCACAGGAGGAGAAGCAACTGGCTAATCTACTGGCTTGACTCTTTGGAGAGTATATCTAAAGATACAGCTAGAGTTTGTTTCCAATAGCACAAGTACCAAAGAAGTGTTATAAGCAGGACTTCATGGAACCATGAAGTTTCAGTTTCACAACAATTTAAGGAGATTTGCATGCAGATCTATTAAGGACTTTCTGCCATTGTAATGATCAAATTATTATACTTTATACCTTAAGGAACCTAGTATGTTGGTTTATACCAACCCTAAGCTTGTAAGCACACACACACACACACACACACACACACATTCTATATGAGGGCCCACCTTCCATGTGCCTTGTGAGTCATTTAGCATCTTTTTCATTTCTTTTCCACAAAGTGGAGGCCACAGTTTCCCTTTAGGGGGGAGAGTGGGCAATGGAGACATATACCTGTAGCTTCCAAACCACCTCGCTCAGATCCTTTTACAAATAGCAGTAGTTTTCTTACTGACATCAGTTAAAAGGCCTTTCAATTGAAATTGTCGAAGTGACAAGATAAACGTGCACATTCATCTTAAAGCCTGAGAAATACACAAGGGAATAAGCGTCTGCAAGTGTTAGAAAGAACCCATGGAAACTATAGACTGAGCTAAATATGCAAATGTAATGAGTTTACTCAATTTTCATTTAGTTACAAGAGAAGCTAAACAGTATAATGGTCAGATTCAAATGTTGATTGTTTTCTTCTTTTTGAAATTGCCACATTTTTCTCTTCCTCCTGTCTTCCCTCACATATCTGATCATTTGCCACCCAGCATTTCTTCCTTTATGCATATCCTCTTTGAAACAATCTTACATTTCATACCTATGAGAGTTCAGTGAATTTAACTTTTGCTATTGATTATTATATTAAGACATATTGATAAGAAATAATCCATCAGATGGGGGGAAATTACATAGCACTTTATGTGTGAAATTTTTTTTTTGGAGAGGGAAAGCCGTTGTTTTCCCAGAGCAAATAAAATCATACAGTGATAGTTAAGAAATGAGGTTAGAGACAAGAGATGTAGTTTACTGATGCAGTACTTAACTAGTCTGTGCAAGGCCCTGAGTTCAATCACTGACATCAGAATAGAATTTTATTTATAAATATGGAAAGCAGTAACAATAGTTGTAGTTGGAAAACATAGTCAAATCCAATATACCTGAGGACCTCCTACCCCTAAAAGCTTCCCTTATAGTGTTTTGAAATTTAGAAAATAAAAAAGAAGTATGATAAACAGTTAAATTTGAATTTAATTTGAACAATGAATTTCACAGAATGTAATTACAGTAATGATTGTTTGCTGTTAATGTGAAACTGAAATTTAACTCAGTGTTCTGCTCTTTTTAAAATTTTTTTGTTTATTTTTATTTATTTATTTGACAGTGACAGACAGAGAGAGGAAGAGGCAGAGAAAGAGAGAGAGAGAGAGAGAAAGAGAGAGAGAGAATGGGCGTGCCGGGGCATCCAGCCTCTGAAAATGAACTCCAGATGCATGTGCCCCCTTGTGCATCTGGCTAACGTGGGTCCTGGGTAATCGAGCCTTGAACTGGGGTCCTTAGGCTTCACAGGCAAGCACGTAATTGCTAAGCCATCTATCCATACCCCAGTGTTCCGCTTTTTATCTGACAACCCTTTGACTCTGAGGACACTCAGTGGGTCTCCTTTTTGACTACTAAAAGTCCACTGAAGCCTTTGGTCCTGCTTTCCCCACTAATGGTACCTGCTGTCTTTGTTAGATGGAAGGGCATCCCATTAGCACAATTGGTATGGAAAGATTTAAGCCACCAGTTTGAGGGCAGGATAGCTAGTTCTCCCATTTAGCACAATACTTCCAGATTTACTCTTTATTTTAAAATTAAACTTACAGTTTTATATCTTTACTTCTTTTTTAATGAATTATTGGGTAGATTTCTTTGACTTGACTTCTTAATGGTATTGATTAGAATCCTGGAAAAGTCGTGTTTTCCCAACAAAATCAACCTATGACCTGAAACTCTGCTCAGATTCCTTCATTCCTTTTTATTTCCCAGTGAAGTTTCTTCTCCATCTTTTGAATGGCACTTCCTTGGAGGTCAGGTGGTGACCTTTCTCCATTAGAAAGCTATTGTCCTTGGACTCTGAGACAAATATGTCTCATTATTTTTCAAGGAGTCTAGTTAATTCATTCCATAAAGTTGCTAGAAATGCCACCCTTTTGTTAATTTTTTTTTTTTTTCCTGGAGAGACATGAAAAATATCTATGTAACTCACAAAGACACCAAAGAAATAAATTCCATACAAGTTCAACATGAACAACCTATATGCATTCATAGGAGCATGGGTGAGGTCCTGGTTATAGAACCATGGGTAAAGTGTTGTTTATAGCAGTATATGGGTGACAGGTTGCTTATAGGAACATGGGTGGGATATTACAGGAACATGGATGAGAGATTACTTACAGAAGTATGAGTGAAGGGTTTACTTACAAGATCATGGGTGAGGGGTCACTTATATGAGCATGCATGAGGGGACACTTGCAGAAGCATGGGTAAGGGATTACTTTTCAGAGGAATGGGTGACTCAAATGCAGCTGCATTGCCAAAAAGTTCCACACTAGCATGCTGGTGTCTTGCAAATGATACACCATTGAGATTTCACTTGTGAGTATGTCCCCCATGCCAAACTTTCACCTTCTATAAACTACATCACACTGCTACAGTCAAATGTAACTGGAAGGCAGGATCAGGGTGGAAGGAATACCTTCTAGGAGGGCAATCCTCTGCATTTTAACAGCGACACTCCCATCCCCAGAGTACTGGATATCATAGCACTGTGTTTATTTCTTTACCAAGAGTCCAGGGCCAAGATTTTCTGTCTACTCTCACAGCAATTCTGCTCTAGGATGGCTAACGGTCATGTCAGGTCCAGAGGAAATTAGTGACACCACAGCCTTCTGAAAAAAGTATTTTTTTTAACATCCCACTGAATATGATACATTGGATCATCCACATGACTTGGATGAAATCTACTGAGTGATGAAAACAATGAGTACAATTTTTTAGCTCTTAGCTAAATCCCAAACACAGTCAACAACGATAATATCTGAAATATATCCATTAAAATATGACTGTGAAAATAGAGGTGAGTACATTTTACTGGAAGTCTGGCTCAGAGTCATGTCTATATTGAATTCATTGACATGAATTTAGATTATATTTACCTGAAAATTTGCAATGGGAGGAAAGGAATTTAGAGACTGAATACGTGTGTACATATACAGTTGAAACTATTACGTGTTGGTTGTATCACTTAGGAATTGCTAAGAAGAAAATTAACTTTTGAGAAGAGTTTCTGTGGAGGTAGTACATTTTATCATTATTTTTAATTTGGTAAAATTGTCCTTTTGAGCTGCAGTACCACCTTGGGAGCTGAATTCACCATCGTATGCTAATGAGAGACATGTTGTCGTGAGCAATGCTGCAGAACAGCTATAAACTTTATGGCTGTCAATCTACACTTATATTTTTGCACAGTAAATAATACCTATATATTTTCTTGCCTTCGCAGTCATTTGAGATGTGTGTGTGTGTGTGTGTGTGTGTGTGTGTGTGTGTGTGTGGCTTCATAATCACTGTTGTCAGATGCGTGTATCAGGCTACCATGTTTTCACCATATAGGCAATGTCCAAGTATTAGCAAGCACCTGGAATGTGGAAACAAATGTGTCACATTGAAACAGCCATTGTAATGGCATCTGTGAAGTAAACTGGAGAGCCTGCCTATGCTCAGCACATATTGGACTAAAGGAAGTAACTAAGCATTCTTGTTGAAAATAACAAGAATAAAAACTGTAGTCTGAAGGATCAAGAATAAATATGAATTATTTAATGACAATAATTTTAGAAAAAGAGTGTATATGTTCATGCACATGAAGCTCCTTACTGAATGTCTTAGATAGATTTGAAAAAAAAAAAATTAAAAGCATTCCAGTCACAAATAAAGAACAACAGCAACAAAAGCAAGAAGGCAATATAGAGTAAGTTTAGTCATACAAAAGAAACTTCTAAAAGACACTAAGTTATGGAAAAAAATAAAATTGTTGATTAAAAGAGATCCTATACAAACACAATGGCACTGTAAAGATAAAAGGATGAACTGATATTGGGTGAACTTGAAAACAAAAGATCTTAAAATTTAAACAAAGATGAAGAATTGTTCATTTCTTCACTATCAGCACTGCACAAACTCCATAGTAAAACTTCTGACAAGGAGCTCTCACTGTTTATACAAAGGAAAACACATAGAATGTCATTTTATTGTGATAAATGAAACAGTTCACAATAAAGATATGGAGGAGAATGATTTATGTTGTTAGCATCATATCAAAATAATACATAAATCAAAATCTAGTAAGCAAAGAGATTGAGAATAAACAGGTCTATGTCTGAATAAAAGGTTGATATAGCAATAAAATTAATATAATGTTACTATAAAATTAGTATTGTAAGAGATAAAAGATCAATACATAAATATCTAGTTAGATAAGCATTAGAAGGTGTGAACTTTATAGATTCTAGTCTACTTTTTTAGCCAATATTTGTGTTAGGCCATTGTATATATTCAAAGCCTTGAAAATGAATTCATTGGCTATCTTCTCTGCTAAAAGCAAATTTAAAAATTACTATCAGCATTTATTATGGCTAATCTTGGTTGTCAACTTGACAGGATTTTGAATTATAATGGAAACAAACATCTGGACATATCTGTGAAGGAGCTTCTAGATAAGGTAATTTAGTGTGGGAAAACTCATCATTCCATAGGCTGGAAGTCATGGCCTGTATTTTAACATATGCAGAGATATTTAATACAGGAGAAAGCGAGGTGAATACCAGTATCCATCACTCTCTACTTCCTGACTGAAGATGTAATGTGACCAGCTGTTCCATCTTCCCGCCATCACGCCTGCTCTACCGTGATGCACTCTAATTTCACATTGTGAGCCAAAATAAACCTTCCCTAAGTTGTGTTTGTCAGGTATTTGTCACAGAAGCAAGAATAGCAACTGTTCTCTCTCTCTATCTCTCCCCTTGAAAATAAACAAATACAAATGTTAAAAAAGCAGATGTCTTCAAGAAAAGTAACTATTACAGAAGACTCATACCAAGAGCAGGAACATTGCCGTACAAAACTCACCCTATGGTTCATAAGCCTCTATAACTAGTTCCCAGGAGAAATTTGTAGGCATGAAATTAGTAAGATTGAAAGAGTGGCCGTCTTGCTCCGTGTTTGCAGAGAACTGCTGAGGCCAGGCAATGAATGACATTATCAGAGCCTAGATTCTACGCGTGCATGGTCTGGAGTTGTGGAGGTGAACCCTAAATTGCAATGAAGGACTCAATGTATCGGAGATCCCGGAAGCATAGAATGTTTGCCAATGAATGCTGCATGCATGAAGAGGGTGGTGCTACCCCAAACCTCTGAAGTCCATACGATTCCAAGAAAGCCCCAAATATCAGATACGGAACTGAGGATCTGGTATTTTCCATGCTAGGTATAGACATTGTTTGCTTAGAGTTTCCTTGCTATGCCCTCATTCTTCCGTTTTATATTGGAAGTGTTTTCTCTGTAACACTGTATGTTAGAAATATATAACTAACTGATATGATGTTATAAGAGCTCATAGGGGCTCAGGGAAATTTTGCAGAAGAGGGGGTGGAAAGAATGTCAGAGTCACATGTTGGGTCATGATATGCAGAGACATTTATTGTACCAGCAACTGTGAGCTAACTCCACAATGCACGACCCATTTACATCAACAAGGAGGGTCCAATGGGAGGGGGTAGATCATAGATGAGCCTAAACAATGGTACCAAACTGCCTGTATTTGCTGAAAAGAAAACTAATAAATTAAAATTTAAAAAAAAAAAAGAGTTTACCTGATTTCAGAAGAGACTGTGGTCTTACACTTCCAAACAGATCTGGAAGTGTTAAAGAGTGCATGGACTTCTCTAGTTGAATCAGGTGCATTCTGTGGTCATGAGTATGTGGGAAAGAAAGGTGGAATATTATGGCTTAAAATGATGTTTGAGTGTCAAGTTGGCAAAACTGGATTTATGATGGATAATCTCACTTGACAAATTAATATAATTTTGAAACACAGTGGAAGCAAAACCCTGGACTTGTTTCAAACAATCCTACCCAAATGTGAACTGGTGGTTCTGGTACCATGCCTTTTCCACCATGATTGACTGTGAGCCAAAATAAGCCATCTCTTCCTTATGTTTCTTTTGTCAGTAATTTGTCACAGCAACGTGAAGAGTAACTAAAAAATATCATCCTATCACTAACTTGCAATTTAAGAATTATGAATAACATGAAGAAAGTCAGATTATAATTACTAACTCCTAATATATATAAGTAGTTAGTCCCTAATATATTAATATAATTAATAGACAATGAACAAAATATTGTAGATACATTATATACTATAACTTATAAGCTTATTTAACATAACACTAGGCCAGCCTATATATTATGAGCACGATGATGCAGCCACATATCCGTATGCTCATCATCAAGTTTCCTATGGCAATGGCAGTTCCACAAGGGTAGATGTGTCATGTCCTGGATTTTTTTTTTTCTTTTTATCACAAACCTTAAGCATGTAGATCAGAGTGCCCATGACACTGAATATTCTTCAAAGAATGTTTACAAATTCAATAAGGTGAAAGCTATTTTACCATCATTTTCCACATGAGAAAATGAAACAATGAAGGTCTAGAAGGGTTAAGGAGCTATGTGCATGACATAAAACTATCAAGAAGCCAAAATTTGAATCATTTGGTCTATCCAATCTAGCTGTCAAAACTATACTACACATATTCTGGGAACATAATAACAATAAAAAGCTGTAAGATAGGGCTGGAGAGATGGCTTAGCAGTTAAGCCCTTGCCTGTGAAGCCTAGGGACCCTGGTTCAAGGCTTGATTTCCCAGTACCCACGTAAGCCAGATGCACAAGGCGGTGCATGCATCTGGAGTTCATTTGCAGTGGCTGGAGGCCCTGGTGTGCTCATTCTCTCTCTCTCTCTCTCTCCCTCTCTCTCTCTCCCTCTTTATCTCTTGTCTGTCTGTCACTCTCAAGTAAATAAAAATAAACAAACAAAAAATCTTCAAAAAAAGCAGTAAGAAAACCAATAGGGTTTAACCATAATGGACTCAGATAAATTTAGGCAATCACTTAAATGTTCTTATTATTAAAAAGAATAACATGAATTATAGTAAAATGTACATTAATGTGATAAAGTAAGACAAAATAAAACCTTAGAGTGGTAGAGTTCAATTTGAATGTAATAAGACATATGGGCAACATTTTCTATGAGTAATTAGCAAAAATTGATCAAAATAATGTCTGAAATAAAAATGATAAAAGTTGATGTTATTAGTTGATAAAACATGCTTACTGTGGAGTATTATTGCAGTGCTCAGAGGAAAACAAACACCAACTTCACTCAGACCACAGATGCAGACCTGCTCATTTTAGAAAAAAAAAAAAAACAATAATTAAAAAGCATATGAATTCACAAGATGTTGCCAAATTTGTCTCACATGTAAAGTCATGATCCATTTTCTTTACAAATTAAGAGTAACATGGAGATTGATGTCACTTTAAATAGGACAGAGAATATTTTAGATATTTACCTAGGAAATATAGATGATATATAAGACCTGCCTTCCCTCTTCTCCTCCATCCATATTGCGTGAAATAATTGCAAATTAATTGCTCATTGAATAATTATCAAATGTATGGATGGGCTAATTGTAATGAGACTGTCAGAAGCAGGCACTGTCATGTAATTTCTGGTTATAGTGTAGTTGTATTACATCTCTTTCTTTTCTTTTCTTTTCTTTTTTTTTTTTTTTTTTACCAGTACAGTACATCTAGACTCTTAAACGGCAATCTCATTTTTAAGATATTGTTTCAAGTCAATTAACATAGTTGAAGGTCTAAATCAAAAATACCTATTTCAACATTACTTAAAATAGAAAGGACAATCAAGTACAGGGAATTAGATTTTGATGAATAAGCTTTTCACTGGCCATTTAATTTCTTGAAAATTCTTCAAGTGTCCAGTATTAGCAATGACCATGTTTGTTGTAACAGATAGAAAGCAGCACTTTTCTACCACTTAGGGCTTGCTGTCTGGTAGAGTGGCTTGGATTTCTGCTTAGGTACCTAACACATTCAGAGGATTGGCATGCTACTCATTTTTGCTCGGTAGTCTGGTTGATGTGAAATTCACAATCTGTTCACGTCCCAGTTGGGTACTATCATGGCTGCTTCTTGGTGTGGCTACTACCCACCTAGAGCACCTTGGTTTTTGTACTTTACCTTGCTCTGTAGTTCAGACATGCTGTTTTTACTGTAGGAGGGGCCCATTCTACTCTGCCCTTCCCACTTGTTTCCTTGCAACATTTTCCCTAGCTCCTGGGGCTAGATCTGATGAACCTTTTAGTTATCTGTGACATATATTGCTGTACAAAAATCCCCTTTTAAATTCCAAGTCTCTAGGATTATTTTGCCACTGTTTCAAAGCACTGGAGACCCCGAAAGACAAAGGATCATTTTCCTCCAGCTGATAATCACTCTGTATCACTGTAGACTCCTTCACAGTTGTCCTTGACCTAGCCTTCATGTGTGGTTGCTTTACAATCTTACAGCACCAAATGAACACAAAACGCAGGTTGAAGAACATTCGCCAACAGTAAAGAAAGCACGTGTGGGCTGGAGAGATGGCTTAGCAGTTAAGCACTTGCCTGTGAAACCTCAGGACCCCGGTTCGAGGCTCGATTCCACAGGACCCACGTTAGCCAGATGCACAAGGGGGCACATGCATTTGGACTTGTCTGCAGTAACTGGAGGCCCTGGTGCACCCATTCCCTCCCTCTCTCTTCATCTGTGTCTTTCTTTGTCTGTCGCTCTCAAATAAATAAATAAAAATGAACAAAAACTAAAAATAAAAAAAGAAAGCCCTTGTGCTACATGTAAAAGAGTTTATTTAAAAAAATATTAGTGATTTTGTTATAGCAGATATATTGTTAGGAACACAAATATTAAATAAGTATCCTTGGTTTGAACTCAATCGTCTGGCACCTTGATGTCTACAACAACGCAACTGGCTTTTCTGTCTTTGTCTTCTCTCTCCTTACGGGCACTTCCCATTTACTGCCGCAGTAATCTTTCCTAAACTTAAACCAACTCGTGGGAGCCCTCTGGGTGAGTTCGTACACATTCCCTGTGTACCCTAAAGAAGTGCTGCCGATGCTCCGCCTGAGCTACGTCTCTCACTGCACCTGTAGATGTTAAATATGATTCCCCAGTTCCTTTCCCTTGGTAGTTCTCTGGTAATGTGTTTTCTTCCAGTGCATGCTTATTGTCTAGCTAACAACTCTCTCTAGAGTCAGCTTGGATTTTGCATACACAACAAGGCTGTACGCCCCCTCTGTTTTTCCACTACTTTCCACAAATGCCCTCACAGAGCTCATCGCTACAGTCTCAAGGCCCCTTTTGTAAGAACTCCCTGAAAGGTGAGGTCTCTGCCTTTCCATACGTTACTGCCAGTTGCTAGAACAGTGTGTGCTGTATACTAATCACCAGATATTTTTGAATGAATCAGCGTGTCTCTAGACACGTTGCAAGCCTTTTTCTCTATGTTGTAAGAATAATATCTAAGCCAAACATTCCAAATGATTTTCAGACAGCATTTT
Organism: Jaculus jaculus; assembly: GCF_020740685.1. NCBI lineage: Eukaryota > Metazoa > Chordata > Mammalia > Rodentia > Dipodidae > Jaculus > Jaculus jaculus. The sequence goes on from NC_059105.1 coordinate 163,764,310, forward strand.
AGCTTTCTGAGGAGTTAAAAAAAAAAAAAAAGACTCATGTAAATGAAACATACCCAAGTGGCTACCATATTTTTGGACTAACTTTATCAAACTTGAGAGATGTTAAAATCTATATTTATATTTATTAGAAAAATGAAACCAAGATTTGTGTGGTGGCTTATACCTATAATCTCTCAGCACTCAGGAGCATGACTTTGAGTTTAAGACCAGCCTGAGAACCTATCTTTAAAACAAATTAGAAATAGTAAACTCAAAAAGTGAAGCCAAAAGCATTAAAAAATAAAAACACTTGGGGCTGGAGAGATGGGTCAGCACTTAAGTGTTTGCCTGTGAAGCCTAAGGACCCCAATTCAAGGCTGGATTCCCCAGGACCTATGTAAGCCAGATACACAAGGTGGTTCATGCATCCGAAGTTTGTTTGCAGTGGCTTGATCCCTGGCGTGCCCATTCTCTCTCTCCTTATTTCTCTTTCTGTCTGTAGCTCTCAAATAAATAAATAAAAATAAACAAAAATAAATAAATAAATAAAAACACAGAAGGTCACACTGTCAACAAAACAGAACACAATTAAAACTATGCCTTGCTTGATTTTGTAGGCAATGCATATCAAAATTTACTAATTGCTTTCAATTAATAAATAATATGAAATCAAATCTTTTCAAATATTTCCATTTTTCCTCCCCATTTATAATTTGAAATGTTATTTAATTAAATTATTTTAGTCTATGAGTTAAATATTATTGCTAGTTAAATACTACTACTATACAATCAAATATAAAATTGATCACATTTTTAAAATAAAATAGAATATTGACTTTAAATAGCTTGCTCTTTCACATTTAGCTAGAATGAGGAGGAACCAGTCTTGAATTTAAATAGTCTGGCTCCATAGTCCACGATTTTATCTGCTAGGTAATATGATGAGGGAGCCTATTCAGTTTGCAAAAATTCAAAAAACTTAAAAAGTAAAAGCCATCCCAGATTCAGTCAATAATTCATAAGACAGGCACACACAGAAAAACATTTCTGAGACCTAAATGTAAGGAAGAAGACTCCCTTGATTAATTATAAGCAATCAAGATTAGTGAAGTGATACAAATCCAAATGAAAAATTTTAGTCATCATTAGAAGATAATTCTATACAAAAAGTGCTAATAGAGCTAGAATGATAATTAGACTGCCAGAAAGACCAATTGTGGAAAAGTTTAAACTGCCGTCAGTGAGATGGAAGTTTCCTCAATATTAAATACCATTACCTGCTACTGCACTCTCCTTATATAATGGTGGTCTGTCAAGCATTATTTTAAAAGGGAAACATTTCTTTGTCTAGAAAAATTCAACTTTTATCTCCTTTGAAACAAGAATACAATTTTGCAAGATTTTAGTATTTGTTTTCCACTTAGTCTAAGTTCCAAGGGTGGAGACAGAAGGCAGTCTGATTTGTCACTTTCACCTCCGGTTCACAAAGATTCCAGCAAGTGTCGCTGGCAGGAAACTAGGAGTTACATATGCTGGAACCATCACACAATTATTGGCCCACGTTGTCTTCCCTTCTTGTGTTGCTGATAACATGTCTATAGCCACAAAGAACACATAAACTCCTCACACTTTGAGGGAGAGGTGCTTAAATGCCAGGTTTATTTTTTCAGCTTCTTCATACCCACGCACATCTCTGTTCCCTCTCTAAGAAACGTGAAAGAGGTGCCTCCTACGTTGGCTGCCACAATGAACAATGGGAAACCACTTGCAGCTGTGGCCCAATGCCATGTTTTGTTCACAAAGTTAAATGCATAATTTTACAGAAAAAAAAGAAACATAGATTAGAATATATTGCTCTTCAATTCCAGAAAACCTAGAACGTTGGATACTGGGCACCAGGATCAAATCTAAAGAATTTGGGATCCTATTTCTGGTGTTTCTCATTTCTTATCAGCTTCTCTCCATGGAAAGTCTACATTCAAATCCCATGAGTTCATTATAGCTGGAGAAAAAAAAAATTCTAATTATAAAATTCAATGAAACAATGTGTAAGAGAGTATATTAGAATCACCCTGAGGTCTAGTCACGACTTCACTCATTTCAACCAGTCCAGTAGAAATAACTTCATGTTTTTGGGGGACAGTATTATCTAGGACTGTCATATCCATGTAGTTTTTATTACAATGATTTTACACACACACACACACACACACACACACACACACACACACATATATATATATATACATATATATATGTCACAGTAATCTCATTGTAAGTGCTTTTTATAGTTGCCTATTGCAGGTAGGAACAGGGATTTAATCACATTAATAGCTTAAGAGGGCTTCTGAAGAAGGTGACTCACTTAATCTTTCTGAACCTCAGTTTCCTCATTTACAAAATGAGGATAATCTGAGTATCTGATATAATGAAGATGATTATGCAGTGATCAAGGCAGACTTATATGCTTAAAAGCCGTAGGACACAGAAATCAGAGTGGAGGCATCTCCTTTGTGTCCTTGCCTTATTGGGAGTTCCAGACAGAGAGAGATGTGGAAAATGCACCTACTCTCCAGTGAGAGACAAAAATGACATTGAAAGGCAGATAATAGATGCAGCCAGACCCCCTCACTTCCCTCTGAATGTCTTATAAAACACTAACTAGCAGCCCTTCCTTTGATTCTTTTTGCTGTTCTTTAATGGAGGCCTTTGTTACTTGGGACATTTACAATAGAAAGGCTGGAGACTTTTACCTTTCAAATCCCACCCCTGCTTAAAAAAAATTTTTTTTTTAAATCTCCATAAAGAGTTGCTTCAACCTTTCTGCTGTGTTTGCCTTCTTCCTATATTTGATCCTATTTCATTTTTACCATTGAGGTCATTTCTCACTGGTGAGCTATGCCCTGTCCATACATAGCCACAGTTGATTACAAGCCTGAGCTGAGTTCTGTAGTAGACACTGTGGTGCGAAGGGAAGAAAGGCAAGGAACTCAGGTTTTAGTTGTGAGCAGCCATAGGGTAATTCAAAGCTCAAGGAAGTGAATGATTGAGCCAGCTAATAGCTCTTATGGGGGGTTGTGGTCCATTAAATTTTGCCTCCCATAGACTCAGGTGTTGTATTATAGCTTGTAACTTGGGTCTCTAGCCACCTGCCTGGATGAGGTGTCATGGGGGCCAGGTCTTCAGGTCCAGCCTAAGGTGTGTTTTGGGGTAGATCTGACTTCCAGCCTAGAGGTTTTCGGAGCAGTCTGAGCTCTGGCAGAGTTCCTGCTGCCTGCTGCCTGTTTGAGCTTGCTGCTTTTAAAAAAAATTATTGAGTTTTTCTTTGAAAGTTTGTACTCTTAGATTCCCTCTTTCCAGCCCTAATTCTGCTGAGGTTCTTCATGGGTGGGGTTATTGACATTCATGGTGGGAACCAAGAGGCCTCAGCCAGTCTCTGCAAGGGGGGCTGTTTGGTTGTTTCCCTCTACTTGGGGGTATGGAAGGAACATCTTCCACCATTAAGACTTCCTCCGTGGATTTATAAGCCTGAAATAAACCCTCTCCTCACACAAACGGTGTCTGGTTTGCACGCTCATCCCAGCAACGTGGAGCTGTGAACAATGGGGCTAAGGCCAATATTTGAGTCTACTAAGGCTTTATACCTTTCAATTCCAGAGAAAAGCATTGCTTGGTACATATTCACTTAGGAGGAAAATGGGTAAACCAAAACAAGAAATTGAACATCCATGAAATTCATTTCTGCTTCAAGTCTACACTTCTGTCATGAGGTTCACTGGTGAGTAAACTCAATCCATCAGTGACAGCAGGGGATAGCCTGCCTTGAGGTAATGAGGAAGTCAGAGAAGAGGAAGTTTGGGACACACAGATTCTCTAGCTAGCGTTTCATGCACAGGCTCTGTGGGCAGGAGTGTTTGGATGAACTGCTCCAACAGCAGAGGAAGGTAAGAGTAACAGGGTAAACAAGCTTATACATAGAGAGGAAGTTGGGGTTATTTCATCCTATGCTTGCAGAATAAAGCTATCAAATTGGGCAGAGGAACGCAAATGAGGAGAGCTTCTGTGAAGTGTATGACACGATCTGGAGAGCCTCACAAAAGTGGGAAGAATGACTGTCTTTTGTGGTCTAGAACCTGAAGAGGGTTCCAAGGTCTCCTTTAAAGATTTGGGAGGTAGAGGTGAGAAAAGTTGCTTAGAGCACAGCTATAAAAGCTGTGGAATAAAAGACTTTTTGGCAATTTCCATTCTAATAGAACATATTCTTCAAAACAAGGTCTTTTGGATGGAGCATTTTTCCCTCAGAATATGCAGAGCCTGGAGAGGAATGCAGACCATGGGTGATCAAGCACTGAGCAGCACAGTCCAAAGGGGCAGTCAGACGCTGCGGGAGCTCACGTAGAGGAAGATGATGGTGTAGAGGTGGGGTGGGGGTGCTGCGGTCCTTAGGCTGGTACTCATCTTGTGTGCAGGGATGGCCACCGTGGGGCACACAAATTCACGGAGGACCGGTGCTTACTCATAGGAATGAGTGGGGAGGTGAAGACAGAATAGGTGAGGAGGTTGTGAAAAAAGAAACTGTAGGGATGATTCAAACATCATCACTGGCCAGGTTCGTAAGGCAGAATCCTCTGGTCTTTATCATTTTGATAAATGTGGAGATGTCAGCATCACCGAACATAGTTGAGGATAGGGGGTGGGTGGTCTTTCTCTGTTCTCTCCTTTCTCTTTGTTTTTATTATTTTTTTCTTCTTGTCAGCATGTAATTGCAACCTTTATTGCCTTTGAGAACCAAGACACCTGCCTTCCCACTTGAGAAGTAAGGCGCATGCAGAAGACAAAGGAAAGATGAATACATTTTGCTTCCCCCATGAGTCAGTTTCTTTATTCTCCCTCTCCCCCCTTCCTTGTTTAACGATTCGCCACCATCCTTTTTCTTTAGTCACTTATCCTCTCATCTCAGCATTCATGTCGCATTGTTATTCTTAAATCATACTCACTGGAGGGGAGAGAGGGTTGTCTGGGACTTAAAACATGGAGGTTACTGATTTATCATGCACATATGTAAAGCAGAGCCCCACCGTGTTTCCTCGGCCGTGCAGCACCACCCTGGAACACGACACCAGTGCTAAGCACAAGGGCACGAGAGAGAGTTCCATTAGCCCCTCACTCCTCCTTCCTCTCTTTCTCTGCCCCTCCCACGCATGAGGACCTTTGAGCACAGACCTTCATAAATTAAAGTGTGTTGTTAATTATTCTTAAGACACTAGAAGCACTTCTTTCAAATAGAACATATATTAGACTTCGAAAAGCAATTTTATTCCCAGCGCCCTTCACATTCACTCATCAACAGATATCTAAGGACAAAATAAAGTTGATTTTTTTAAAAAAAAGAAAAACAATAACTATAAATGTGTAGTAGGATTTCTTTATGGCAAAAAAATCAAATGTGACACTTTTGCTGACTTTCTGTGGGGAGAGTTTATGTCACAAAATATAACTGACTTGAAGAGAGTGCAGCCTTTATTCCAAGGGAATAAGAAGGGAATGGAAGATGAGGTCATTTCTTCCCAATGCAATACCACCATTCATGTTTCTCTCTTTCCTCTCCCTCTGTCTTCTCTCTATCTCTATCTCTTTCTCCACTTGTGATTTCTTTTCTTGTTCTTTCTTTAGCCTATTATTATTATTATTATTATTATTATTATTATTATTACTATTATTATTTGTTTTGGAGAGGGAGAAATAGAGATAGAAAGAGAAAGGGAGAGAGAGAGAGAGAGAGAGAGAGAGAATATGGGTGTGCCAGAGTGAAGGAACTCCAGATGTGTGCGCCCCCTGGTGTGCATGTTTGACATTGCATACTTGCATCTCTTTTATGCCTCTGGCTATATGCAGGACCTTGACATTTGAGGAAGCCTTCTTTGGCTTCGCAGGCAAGCCCCTTAACTGCTAATCCATCTATCCAGCCTCACTTACCATTATTATTTTTATTCAAAGCTAAGTTCTGCAACACTGTGGTAAGCATTGAAATGAATCTCTGCCATCAAAAATTCTCAGAAGACATCCAATCACAGAAAGATAATTGTCACAGTCTCACTCATCTGTGGCTCCTAACCTGCATCTTCCTGAGATGCTGACATACCTAATAAGCATCTCTAGGACCAGACAATAGGGAGGGTGAGGTGGGAGGGGAGGGTAAGGGCGGGTCTGGGAACACAAAACTGGACCCAAATGGCAATGGTACCATAAAATTCTACATCCTAAAAGACAGACTAAATGGTTGAACTTTCATCAGGCCCTTTGAGGGAACACCTGAATCACAAGGCCCTGGAGAGGGTACAATGAAGACTGAACTTAATCTTCTCCTGTTTCTCTTTCTCTCTCTTCTCTCTATTTCTTTTATATTACTTATCTTTTTCTTCCTTCTCTTCTTGGGCGCTGACCTGTAACTCCCAGTACCAGCATGTGGCTAACATCCATTGTGAGCTGTTGATCAGAGAGACCTACAAGGTTTTCCAAAAGAAGATAGATTTCTGTCAGAGTACTTGATGACACACCACAGGTTAGTGGTAAGACACTACTGCTGAAGACACCATATGCTGTTGATACGGAACATGGAGAGAGACCTTGCTGGAATCTGGGAGAGTGTCAGTCCCCAGACTAACTGCTCATTTAGTGCCAGAAGGTGTTACATGAGCAACTGGGGGAAAATGACCAACATCTGTCCAAGCAACTCATGGTCTAACCTACTCAGCAGCAAACATTCTAAGGTGATGCTCACACAAGTGCAGTAGTGGCACACAGCCATGGTGGGAAACCACCTGCTCTTGATTTGCCTAGCTGATCTGCTCAGTGGAATGGAACCCATAGGTGGAGCTGGGAATCAAGTCAGAACCCCCATATGCGAAATCTAGCCCGCTCTCCACTATCAAACTCCCACCAATAGTAGGTTACCAGAGGGACTACACCTATTAAATTCTTTCTAAAAAAAAAAAAAAAGTTATCCCATTTACCTGTCACTAACTTCACTCTTTGTTGGAGAATTTGCTTCTCTTTTTCAGATGTATGCAGATCCTGAGAAGAGAATCAGCCCATCACACCTCAAAAGGGCCCCCGCTGAAACCATAGAGTAATCAGGGAAATGAACAAGAGTGCTGTTTTCTTGGTGAACCTGGTACTAGCACAAGGGTGAAGGAGATAGACAAAGAGAACACTCAACTCCTACCAAATCAGAGATCCAGAGACATAAAGGCTCCTAAGAACCCATCGCTGAAGTAGACCTAAAATGAACCCAATGCAGCTCATGAAAATTTGCAGAAGAAGGGGTGGAAGATTGTTAGAGCCACACATTGGGTCATTATGCACAGACACATTGCCTCTTACTCATAAATGATCGCTAACCCCACAATGCATGACCCACATTCCCCAATGAGGAGCATCTCTGGAGAGGGGGGAGGACAGAAAGGAGGCTAAAGATGGTACTAACATGGCTGTATACACACTGTGTACATAACCAATAAATTTTTTAAAAAACATTTTCAGAAGAAAAAAATATTAATGGAATTAAAGAAAGAGAAACAAGTAATTGTGGAAGAGGAAATGAAATGGATAATGCTATGCTCCTCTCATGGGGCAGGCTCTGCCAGTCCAGCGACTCCATGTGACCCTTAGCTAGCCTTCATTACCTTCATGTGTTCATTGTGGTCTATTCTCTGTTCCTTCTCTGCACATTCAAGACCAGGTATCAGCCCCAGGTTAGCCCACTCCACACTATTCCATCTCTAAGGATCCGGTGAATATTACTTGCTCTCAAGAGATAGGCTGTGGTTTGGAGAGATGGATTAGTTGTTAAGACACTTGCCTGCAAAGGCAAAGGACCCAGGTTTGATTCCAGGACTCACGTAAGCCAGATGCACAAGGTGGTGCTGTGTCTGGAATTTGTGTGCAGTGACTGAAAGCCCTGGAGCTCATTCTCTCAAATAAATAAGTAAAAATAAAATATTTTAAAAACACATTAAAGAAAAAAAAAAGCAAGAGAAGAGGTTGTGAAGCTAGATATAGCTCAGTGGTAAAGCAATTGCTGGACATCCTGTGTGCTCTTTGTTTGATCTCAAAGACTGGGGTTAAAAAAAAAAAAAAAGACATGGTGACAAAGATAGATGGAAACAAAGAATGCCAATAAGAGGTATAAGTGTCAGGGTAAGAGAACAGGTTGCTCTCTGGTCAGAGTCTTTGTTCTGTGAAAGGATACACATGTGAAACTAAAGGGTAATCAGATTTTTTTTGCACATATAGGCTCTCAGTGCCTTGGTATGTCAGGTGTTACTGTAGCCTTTATACCTTGTAATTAAAAAAAAAATTATTTATTTGACAAGTAGAAAGAGGCAGATGGAAAGAGAGTGAGCATGGGCCTGTCAGCGACTCCTGCCACTGCAAAAGGACTCCAGGCAGGTGCGCCATCTTGTGTGTCTCTACATGGGCACTGGGGAATCACACCCCAGTCATTGGGCTTTTGGGTGCTGAGCTATCTTTCCAGCCCCTGTAAGCTTTTTCTTTAAAAACTTTCCTCAAATATCAACCTCTACTTTTGTCATCTTTCATGCTGTTTATATAGTATGCGAGTATTTTATTAGCACGCAGAGTTTGTGAGAATATTCCAGATTTATGACTCAAAATATTTGGGGGATGACACCAAATTCTTTTAAATGATGTGTCTAGGTAATTTATATTCAAATAAAAATATAAGGACCATCCATCCACAGAAATAGGTCATGTAAATATTCCGTCTCTAGGACCTCATTTTAAAACAACCAAGACACAACCAGAGAAGAGTATAATGTGGAGAAACTAGATTGCCCAATCACTTTTGGTGATACAGGATAGCAGTGCATTTTCCTGACCTGGACTGTGAGCTCTGAGGCCTGCTCCTCCCAGCTGAGCCCTGTCACCACGCCAATGGGCCTTAAAAATGGCAGCTTTCAAAAGTGAAGCAATGCAGATGCAAAAGCCTACCTATGGAAGAACAAATTCGAAGGTGGAATTGTGATATAATGGATATCTAATTAGTAGTAAAAGACACAGAATTTTTTCTATGATTCTTACTATTCTTTTTTTCCTTCTTTCTTTTTAATTAGATTTGTACTCAGTGAATCTAGTCAAGTTGGTACCATTGTTAGCCTCCTCTCTGACCATCCCCCTCCCCCTTTGCAGGGACCCTCCTCGTTGGGGAATGTGGGTCGTACAGTGTGGGGTTAGCTATCAGTTATGGATAGGAGGCAATGTCTCTGGGTATCGTGACCCAACATGTGGCTCTGACATTCTTTCTGCACCCTCTTCCACAAATTTCCCGGAGCCATGTTGGGTGCATTTTAGGTCTGCTTCAGTGATGAGGTCTTGGGAGCCTCTGATGAGGCAGATTTCACAAGGTTTGCATACCATATAACCAGTAAGGGAGAATCAGATATTAGAGCTATGGGACTTGGATTCATAGACAAGACAAAGAAATAAAGAGCCATTCTCATGGGCATGGGTTACTAGGAGGGAAAAGTGGTAGTTCCTGAACCTTTTAGCAGTAAGTATTGTGGCTTTTTCTCTCCAACACCAAAGCATCACAGGGCAAAATCAGATTCATTCTCCAACTTGATCTTTGGCTTGAGATTGTCTTACTTTTTGTAAAAATTTTTATTTGTTTATTTTTATTTATTTATTTTATTTATTTGAGTGACAGACAGAGAGAGAAAGGGGCAAAGAGAGAGAGAGAGGAGACTGGGCACGCCAGGGCTTCTAGCCCCTGCAAAAGAACTCCAGACGCTTGCGCCCCCTTGTGCATCTGTTTAATGTGGGTCCTGGGGAATAGAGCCTTGAACCGGGGTCCTTAGGCTTCATACGCAAGCGCTTAACAGCTAAGGCATCTCTCCAGCCCGAGATTGTCTTACTTTTTAAAAATATTTATTTTTGTTTATTTAATAGAGAGAGAGAGAGAGAATGAATGAATGAGCACACCAAGGCCTCCAGCCATTGCAAATGAACTCCAGGTGCATGTGACACCTTGTGCATCTGGTTTACTTGGGTCCTGGGGAATCGACCTAGATCCATAGGCTTTGCAGTCAAGTGCCTTGATCGCCAAGGCATCTCTCCAGCCCTGTCTTCTTTTTCTAAAAATTATTCTCAGATTTGCTTTGTGCTCTTAATTGCAAAGCCTAAGTGTGTGTCTATTTCCCAAATATTTAGGTTCACCACTACTCCAGACAACAAACTCAACCCCCCTGCCCCGTTTTTAGCATGTGGCTACAAAACCACCTCCAACTTGTGGCAGCACATCTTAATGAGAGAGTGACTTTTGTGTAATTCTTGTTGATCTTAAAAAAAAAATAATAATAAAACAACAGACTGAGGAGATGGCTCAGTGGATGAAATGCTTGTTGTACAAACAGGAAGACCAGAACTCAGATGCTCAGGACCCACATCAATGCACACAATCCTCGTGCTTTCAATCCTTGTGGACACAGCGGATCTCTGGAGCAAGCTGTATGGCTGTCCCCGCTGAGTCCGTGAGTTCAGCTAAGACAGAGACCCTGACTCGGAAAGCAACTGCACAGCATATGCAGTGTTAACTTCTGCCACGCACGCACAATCTCACACACACGTGACCCCGCACACATTTAAAAAAAAAAAACCATGCATACATGCATGCATACCACATTAGCAAATAATTAAATTTAAAAAGAATCTATAAATAATCCCTTTTCTCTGCACTTTTTGAAGGTCAGATTCTCTACGGAAAAATGGGGAATCATTGAATCCTCTGAGCCTCTGCTCTTTCTATCTTTGACTCAGTGACAAGTGTCCTGTGATACCCAAGAGTACTCCAGCCTTGGCAAACTTTTTCTCCAACTGTAGGCTTATGGGAATGCTAGTTTTTCTCTTCTGCGAGAAGAGCACCATTCAAAGCAAATGGCAGTGTCTGGCTTCTTCGTGAAATTCAGAAAATGGCACCACGACGGCACCAACCCTACATAAGGATGCCTCCAGTGTCCCCCCTCTTGAAGCAGACTCAGGGCCGCTGCCACCACACGGAGCCCAGGAACAAGTCCTGGGTGTAATATCCACTCCTCTGCCTGCAATTTCTGTACCAAGGCTACAATGCACCTTCTGAATCCTGAAATGCTCTTGCCACTGGGGACATGTGAAGAGCAGAAGAAATTGATTTCTTAATTTTTTAGAGATTTTTAAAATTTTTTTATTTAATTTATTTGAGAGAGAGAGAGAGAGAGAGAGAGAGAGAGAGGATATGCCAGGGCTTCAGCCATGGCGAACGAGCTCTAGATGCATGTGCCACCCCGTACATCTGGCATTCATGGGCCTTGGGGAATTGAACCTTGGTCCTTTGGCTTTGCATGCAAGTGCCTCAAGTACCAACTCATCACTCCAGCCAGAAATTGCTTTCTTTATCAAAGGTTCTCACTCGCTCAGGCTGGTCCATAGTACAGAGCTACCTCTGTTCTAGGTGCTTCCTTTGCTCGATTTTGTCTCTCATCCAAGGAAAAGGGCAATGCATTTGGTTCAGGGAATCAGATGGTTTCAGAGCCTTGGGCCACTTTGTGGGCACCTGAAACAATGCTGGGGAATCTGACAAGCAGCTGGCCGCAGAACTCTGTACTTACGGTCATATAGAGTCAAGGTACAGGAAAAATACCAGATGCGGGTTCTATACTCCAGGTTAGAGAGAAAGGCTCAAAATGGAAGTTAGAAAAGATGGAACCCAGCATAGAACTTTCCATGACCCTTCAGTTATTTTCTGGGAACAACTGTTCAAAAAAAGTCTGAGCTAACCCTAGCTGCTGCCACCTGCCTTGGCAAACAGGGCTCTTTTCTGCTTGATGCAGAATGAACTGACACCTCTAAATTGTACAAGACTCTTTGGATCCCTTGGCTAGAAAGTTACATTTCACATGACAAACTTTGCACGAAGTCATTAATACTTTTTTTGTATTAAACATGGCACTTTGTTTTGTGATTATTGTTTCAGAAAATGTAACAATACTGAAAGAATATAATGCTATTACCCAGAGATTTCCATGTGAATATTCTGGTATGTTTGCTCTATGTAGATATTATATGTGGACATAAGATAGACATGTGTATATGTTTATACATATATATGTGAATATTTGTATCAGTACAAACAGGTAGCCTATGGGTTGTGCACTATATGTAGCTGGGGACTTTTGCTTTTTTTTTTTTTTTTTTTTTGCTTAAATTATAGTGTATATATCCCCAATATAATAAGGTATACTTTAGAAATAAGATTCCCTATGACCATATAGTATTTTGTAATTTAGACATTTATAACTTATTGCTGTGTATCCTTACATTACTTAAAATACCTTGGGCTGGGGAGATGGCTTAGCAGTTAAGCACTTGCCTATGAAGTCTAAGGACCCTGGTTCAAGGCTCTATTCCCCAGGACCCACGTTAGCCAGATGCACAAGGGGACGCATGCATCTGGAGTTTGTTTTCAGTGGCTAGAAGCCCTGGCCATTCTCTCTCTTTCTCTCTTTCTGTCTATAATAAATTAAAAATAATACCTTACAAGGTATAACACCGTTTGCAAAGATATTTCATTTTGTTAATTTTAAAAACTTGTTATTGAAAACTTTTGTAAGTATAGAGAATAAGCCATGACAATTTCCTCCCACCATCCTCATTTTCCTCCTCCCAAATCCATCCTCCATCGAATCTCTTCCTCTTTCCAATTAGTTTCTTTGCTATTTTCCTTCCTATTATGAAGGTCTTGGGCAGGTAGTGTCAGGCACTGAATAGTCATGAATATCAAGGCCATTTTGTGCCTGAAATCAGCATTGTGAGCAGTCCCACCTTTCCTTTGGCTTTTATGGTGCTGAGAAATATTGGCAGGGGAGTGCTGAGCTCTGACACATCTATCTCTATTCCTCCTTCCAAGGCTCAGGATCCATGGAGGAAGAAGCGGCGGGAAAAATGTATTTTTTTTAAACATTATTTTAAGTGGGTGTGACAAACTAATAAGAATCTCCCCAAATCATTCATGCCTTAACACCTGCAATATGTGAACATCTTATATTGCACAGGAAAGGGAAGTTTGCAAATTACACAATTAGTGGTATAAACCTAAAGGAAGATTATCTTGAAGTATTCAGGTGGGTACAATATAATCACACAAAGGCTAAAAATTCGATTTGTTTCTGTGGGAACAGAAGAAGGATTTGGCAAAGGGGGCAATTAGACATATTGCAATTGTCAGAATGATATGGTACGATCATCCCGGCCTTGAATAGTAGAAACTCTTCGGAGGATTGGAGAGACACTTCTAGCAGGCACCCACTTCTGCAAGAAGCTATATTCTGTTCAGAGCCACATAACAAGGAGCCACTCAGTCCACACTTGGATTTGGAATTCATGAAACATAGAGCCCAGTATTCAAGTGAGCCACAACCCACACTTCTGGCCTCAGGAACTAGGAGATAATAAGTCGGTATCATTTTAAGATGCTAGGCTTATAGTAATTTATTAGGGTACTATCTGAAAACCAATATAGCAGCCTAGAATACAATATTTTTATTAATAATTACTTTTTTCTGCTTTGAGTTTTCAGATGGGCTCATTTTTTTGTCATTGAAATCCAATTTTTGACATTTTCATGTGTGAAGCTAAATTGGATATATACAACAGATGGGATTTTTAAAAAAGTAAGTGTTGCTTTGTTATTATCTGAACAAGGGCAGCACATGGTCTATCCCAGCACATGGTCCACCCCAGCACATGCTCCAGCCAAGGTCATTCACAGACTTGCACATTGTTAATCTAGTGGGGGACCTGCTACTGGTGATCTTTCTGATGAACTGGATAATTGAGAAGTAGTGGCATTATGCTAAAAAAAAAAAAAAGTCCATGAAAGTAATTAAGCATTTGGCTTCTAAATTACATGTGTAAAAGGATACTAGTTGATAATGACTTTTCATTGTGTTCACACATTTATTTTGCTATCACGTAGATGGGTACCAGTTCCTAAAGTATACATTTTTTTTTTAAGCAGTGATTTTGGTTCTAGTCTCTTTTCTTGAGATCCATAGAAACATTTTTATGCAATATATGATGATAAATTAATTACATTTTTACAGGTTGGATAACTCATGAAAGTATATTTGGATTTACCTTTTTCTATATTAAATAACTAAAAGCAGGACTTATGGAACTTATCAGGAAATAATTTTCCCATTATGAATTCTCTAAGAACCATTAAATTAGGTGTCATCCATTCATGATCTCTCTCTTGAACAATAGCGTTGATACTCCTAGAAAACACAATTTGCAAAAATAATTTTAAAAGTTTTTTTTTCCTAAAAAAGGCTTCTACTCTAACATAACAAAGGTATTGAATTATAATTACTATTATGCTACTATCAGGTACTTTTCTCTGCACATAACTCTGTGCTCCTGCCTGAGAAAACAAGGTTAAAGTAAGACAAAATTTTCCTCATTAGTAAAACCTCAAATTCTGACACTGAGAACTCTGCATTCATTTTGTACAAAAGGGACAGTTTCCGACATATGCAGAAAAAAATGAATGGGAAACGCACAAAGAATCGGGTGGTAAGAAGACGAGTTTACGGGAGAACAGTTTGAAAGGGGACCATAAATATCTCAGGACTGGGAGCAGAATATGATAAGCTGAGAGGAAAGTAGAAGAGGGGCAAATATTTTTGGTGGCTGCTATGAGATGAATGGACTTATTTTTAGTGTCAGCATGCCAAGAGGAACGCAGTAAGCCTCACTTCCTGCCCTATAACAAGTATGCGATTGAAGCAAAATTAATGTTCTTTCTCTGCAATTCCGTCTCAAGTCGGGATCTCAAGCCTCCTCACAACTCTCATTTTTAATGAGATTAACTCAGGGCATTGTCATGAAAAAATATGGACCATATTACTGGTAGGAGAAGTTGCATACTCTTCCAGAGTCTGCTCTGCCTCTGAGCAGTCCGATGAGGGATGGATTCCATCTCCTCTGGTCACTGCTGACATCGCTCCATCATGACCAGGCTCCACATGAGCCAGCCTCTGGCCTCTTACCCCCTTTCTTTCATTAAGTAGAGACATGGTATGGATGCATCTTGTGTTGGTATCACCATTTCCCTCCTTTCTGCCCTCATTCCCCTAAGGACTCCCCTCAGTGGGATTACAGGTATTCATCAAGGGGCTGTGAGCTATGAGTTGTGAAAGCAGCAGTCAGTCATTGTTGGGAACGGGGTGTACAATGCCTCTGGATACACCCACCCTTCTTCTGCCCAATTCCCTGAGCCTTGGTGAGCGTGTTTTAAGTCTATTTTGGTGTTGAGCTCTCAGCAGCTCCTGCATTTTTGCTTTGGTACGTTGTGAGTGTACCTCAGTGTCTGTCTCCACCACCCTGAGGCAGGCCGCCAGGCTTGTGATAGAAGAACTCTTGCTCCTCCCGCTAATTATTCTGTGGTTTCCCCTGGGCCCTAGCTGATGTGTGAGGGGCAGTTCATCTCCCCGCAGAGAGACAGCTATCTTTTCTTGTCTCTGATTGATTTTTGGTTGTCCTCTGAGCTCGCTGCCTTCTGTAAAAGAAAAAAAAAAAAAAAAAAGAAGCAAAACAGATTTTTCAATGAAGATTAAGATCAGCAAAGGTTAAAGGGGGCAGGCATTATTAATTTGTGAGCTTTTGATTGGTATAGCCTCTCTTTTCCTCAGAGACCAGGAGCAACTTCATGTTGGAGTTTATAATCTTGGTCTCCATAGGCTTCTGACTTGGTCCCCAAAACAAGACAGGCTTCTGTCAAAGCTCTTGATTACCCACCTGAGGTAACAGGTAAGACCCTGTGGCTGAAGACACCATCTGCTGCTCACACAGCAAGTGGAGAGATCCTGCTGGAATCTAGAAGGATGCCAGTTCCCAGATGGTTAGCCGAATGGGAGCTGTTGAAAAATGGCCAAGAACTTCCTGAGCAAGCAGGGGACACTGCTATACAAAAGCAGCCAGACTGACAAGACGTACACACCCGTGCAACGGTGGCACCCAGCATTGATGGGCAACCAACGCATCGCTCTCTGATTGGCTAAAAGATCATCTCCGTGGATAGGAACCCCATAGCCTCTTTCTTCCCTTTGTCGTTGCCTTGCTACTCTCTCATTGCAAAGTGCACAGCAAGCCTATGTCCCAGAATGCCTTTCCCCGGCTCTGTGATGCCCTGGATCCCCTTCAGCAAGTGTTCATGCTTAAAGCAATGCAGTGAGGTCAACGGACAGGCCAACCTTAAGAGCCGGTCAGTTTCAGTCACCTGGTTTATCTTCCTGCTTCCCTTGCTTGTGACATTGTCTTAAAGAAATGCTAGCTCTCCTTTCTACTCACCGTTTGCATATTTCTTGTTTCCCGTAGCTGACCAAGTGTTTTCCTCAAAAATCTTTGGCACTTTAGAAACTGCTTCAGAATCGAGAGGCTCCATGGTGGTCCTAACCCTACCACGCTTTGCTGTACTTCGCTATGGGCCTCAAGTGAAACTTGCAGTTCTGTTGTAGATGCCACGTTCTCCTCACTGATACCAAGGGAGCTTCCTTGTTTCCCTTCATCTCGGGGTCTTTCATAGGTTTTTTGGACAAGGACATGACAGCCTTGTCTAAAATGAGACGGGGACATGTCTCTCTCTCACAGCCATGTGATGTGCACATGTACTGCTTCCTTATACACTCTTATTCCTAATTCTGTCCAACAAGTTATCACTGACATGCCTCAGTCTTTGAAGCCTTTCTCTCTCAGTACTCTGACTTCCTCTGGTTAATAAGTCTCATTCTCGGGCTAGAGGGATGGCTTTAGTGGGTAAGGAAGTTGCCTGCAAAGCCAAAGGGCCCAGGTTCAATTTCTCAGGACCCACATTAGCCAGATTTTATTTTATTTTATTTTAATTGACAACTTCCATAAGTGGTGGCTGGAGTCCCTGGCATGCCCATTCCCTCTCTCTCTCCCTCTCTATTTCTCTTCCTCTTTCTCTGTCAAAAAAATAAATAAGTAAAAATTAAAAAAAAAATAAACACAAGTCCCATTCTCACAGTGAAGACCCCCAAGACTATAGTGAAGGACACACTCAGGTGAGCATCTGGTTCATCCACATATCTTGTGCTCTTGCCTTCCATGTCTGTCTGCTAGATTTTCTTTAATTTTTCTTTTATTTTAGAGAGGGGGAGAATTACATACAAGGACCTCAGCCACTAAAATCTAATTCCAGATGCTTGCTCCACCTAATGGGCACATGTGGTGCACCTGCCTCACTTTTGGGCTGGCTTACATGGGATCTGAGGAGTCAAACATGGGTCGTTGGACTTTGCAGGCAAGTGCTTTCACTGCTAAGCCATCTCTCTCGCCCTCTGTTATTTGAGTCTCATGGGTCTCCTGAAACCCAAGCTGGTCTTGATTTCTTTCTGAAGCTGAGGAAGACCTTGAGGTTCTGCTCCTATTTCTACCAAGTAAGAGCTGAGGTTACAGTCATGCACTGGCACACCCAGCTCTCTTAAAAATATTTTTAGCAGTGATGTTAGAATTGTCATTAGGAGCCATCATATTCCATACTTCTCATTGAATATATTGACCTTTCTTTATTTTTTTTTTACCTTTTAAAATCTCTTTTTAAATTTATTTTTGGTTTATTTATTTTCAGCACTTTTAACTGACAACTTACATACTTGCAGACAATAAACCATGATGATTCACTACCCTATCTTCCTTTCCCCTTTACAAATCTACTCTCCATCATATCACTTCCTTCTCTCTGTTAGTCTTTCTTTTATATTGATATCACACCACCTTGTTTTCATGGAGGGTATACGTCAGTCTTCTCTGAAAATGAGAGCATTTTTGTTTTTTGGAATTGTGACATGGAGTGTGTGTGTGTGTGTGTGTGTGTGTGTGTATACACATGCATCCTTGTGTGTGCAAGTGCATGGTGTAAAGCCACAGGAAAGCATTGTATATGTACCTCTATTCCTCTTCCATCTTTTGTCCTGAGTTCACAGTCTCTCACTGAATCTGAATTTCCCCATCATTTGGTTAGACTTGATGACCAGAGACCTCTTTTTAATTTTTTTTGTTTATTTTACTTATTTATTTCAGAGCGACAGAGAGAGGAAGAGGCAGAGAGAGAGAAAGAGGCAGAGAGAGAACGGGTGTGCCAGGGTCTCCATCCACTGCAAACGAACTCCAGATGTGTGCGCCCCCTTGTGCCTCTGGCTAACGTGGGGGGAATCGAGCCTCGAACCAGGGTCCTTAGGCTTCACAGGCAAGCGCTTAACCACTAAGCCATCTTTCAGATCTGGATTATAGACATGCACAGCCATGTGAGTCCCAAGGACTGGACTCAGGTCCTAATGTTTACAGAGCAAGTCCTCTGTCACCTTTGTGCCATCTTCCAAGCTCTAGGAATGATCATTTTGAAAGTGAAAAAGAAAATTATAGCACTTCTTTATTTGAAATAAACCCTTTGAAAAATGTTCGGATTTCAGGTTCAACTTGAAAGATCCTGGAGGTCTTCATTCTCACCTCACATATAGAAGAAAAGCTGGAGGAAGTGAAAATCAATGGCTGTTCTGGTCTCACCAGAGTACTGAGGTCACAGGAAAACGTGACATCAAGAAACCTGGGAAGATTTCAAGCCAATGATCTCCATTTAATTACTTGTGGATATATTTAAATCTAGCTCTAATAGTGAGGAAGACCAAGAGAAACATAAATAATGACATGAAAGCTGTGTGCTAACAGTTATATAATTCTACCTATTTCTTAAGCTTAGCTTTTTGCACATTTTCCCATAATCTTCTTCTTCTTCTTTTTTTTTTTTTTTTTTTTTTTTTTTTTTTTTTTTTTTGGTTTTTTGAAGTAGGGTCTCACTCTGGTTCAGGCTGACCTGGAATTCACTATGTAGTCTCAAGGTGGCCTCTACATGTGGCGATCCTCCTACCTGTGCCTCCCGAGTGCTGGGATTAAAGGCGTGCGCCACCACGCCTGGCCCATAATCTTCTTGAGGGTCTTTACATGGTGTTTTCAGACACTGGAAAGCATGAGTATCTCATCTCACCATACCCTTATCTTCTTGGCAAGATACTCACCCTACCACCCAAGCCCTTCCTGCTCTTTGTATTGGTAAGTTAATTCAGAATTATTGATGCTACAGCTTCTGCTCCATCAGACAGGTCATTCTCTCAGAAAAAAAAAAAAAAAGTTCAGATTAAAAGGAAAAAAAAATAGTATGCTTCTTTCATTTTTTTTTTTTTTTTATAAACACATGATTTTATACCATGGAGGAAAAGGACCAAAAACAAATGAAAAACAAAAGTGAGACACACTTCCAATTGCCTTTTGACTAAATTGTCAATTCCCTCAATTTCCTTTGTCTTAAAACAATGTTAAATTAAGTGAGATTTCATGTTATTTCTTCTGATTTTTCAACACTCTTAGATCAACTAGATTTTCCACTGAATGTTAATTATAAATACATCTATCCATGGAAAGGTAATTATAATGCTTACCTTACCTTGGCTACTTTAGAGACTGCACTTAAGTGGTATTCCTGCGCACAGCATCATGAAATACTCCTAAGTATTGTCTAAGTATTACTTGTACCTCTAAAATTATTCCTATCCAATTTTATACTAAATGCTCTTAGTCTATTATTTCTAGTAGAAAAATAAATACAAATAAGTATCTTCTAAATTTTTCAAGATTATGTAACTTTTATAAGCTTTTAAAAAGCAGTGACTTCAAGCCCTGTTTATAACTGCTTTTCACATACTTTATTGTCTATTTGTTTATCTGGTTTTCTCCTAATAACTTACAGCATATTATGAATAAAGATGATGCTTTTATCTCTTGCACATTTAATATTGTTTGCATTGGGCTTCCAATCAATACTTGTTGAATGAATCAATGACTAGATGAATCAGTGGATGGATGGATAAAGAAATGAGTAGTAAGGAGTTATTGCACATAGCCAGGGTACTCATAAGAATGCACCATGTGAAAGGAATTCTTGACTTTTGTTTTTTTAACTTTAGTAAGAAATTCAAAAGTCAACAACCTTCTAGTGTTCAGTAATGCTTGGAAGAGATAACTTGAGTTGTTCAGTAATTAGTCTGTTGCAGGTGGGTTGGAAAGATTTGAGGGGAAAAAAGTGGCCTTTTAAATGCAGCAGAGGGAAAGTATGACAGTTTCTTCCTCGGACCTCCCCTTTCAGAACAGTTGGTGGTACGTGTCATCAAGCATCTTCAGTGTCCAGAACTATCAAATAATTCCATAAATATATTTATGAAGGTTCGGAAGAAAAGTCTTGGGTACTCGAAGTGGTGCCATAAATTAACATATACTAAGAAGAAAGCAATAGCTTGAGGCACGAGGTTGGTGTCTGAAACACAGTCTGCTTCTTACTTCACATAATGGAAGGAAGGAGGAAAGATCATTGTCAAAGCAGACTTTTGCTGCAAGCCCCATGATAAGCTCTCTAATTAGAATAAGCAGAGTATCCAAGAACAAAGATTTTTAAATTGGCTTACAGTGAATGCAGGTGATGAAACAGCTGGCAGAGTTAATAACATGCCTTCTATAATTGCCAGAGACTGAGTTCCAAATAGAGTAGGGAATGCCATGTTGGAAAGAGATGAAGAGAAAATTAGATAGGGATGAGGAGGCCGAATATATGGGGGTGCAAAGAAGCTGCCTGAGTGTGCAAAGGAACGTTGAGTCAGTAGGTGGACAGGTTGTCTGGAAAGAGGAATTTGGGAAGGAATCACAATAACAGGTAGGAAAGATGGAAAGTAAGTAAGATATTTGCAAAGCGATCAGGGACGAACTCCCGGTGGCTAAGCCTGCGGCCGATCTTGGCTCTGGGTAGTCTGAATTGGAAGGAGCATATGTGGAGAACTGTTGAAACGGAATCTCAATGTTTATCTGCACATTGAGCGGCAAATATGGGGCTGATTGTTTAGATTAGGGAAAGAAATGTATAAGGAAAGATTAGTTCAGACTAATAGTTGATTATTGAAATGTCTTAGGAAAAAAGAAAAGTACTATCTTAGCCTGTTGACAGTCATTGATGGGAAGCCAAAAGTCATCTTCAGGTTACAAAAGCTCATCATGTCAAAATTCAACCAATGTCCCTGTTATAACAAAACGCATAGGTTGTCATCCCATCTCGTGTATGACATAAATTAGTGATATTATTATGCTATGTGAAAATATATTAGGTTTAACGTATATTTATATAAAATAATTATTATAACATAACATATTATCATATGTATTTATTTTATTCTGAATAAATTTTTCTAAGAAATAATACAATAATATTATTTTGTATATGCAAAGGGCACAAAATTTGTTGAGAATGTAACAAAATAAAAAAAATGCATCCTAATAGTCCCTTAGTTATGAGTGGATTTAAATAAAATATATTATGTTAAGAGCCTAGCCACAGTAGAAAGGCCAGGGAAAGCAGAGTTAGGTCAATATCACCCAGAGTTAGTGAGGTATCATAAGAAAATTAGTCTAGCTCCAATATAGTTTGGGTTACACATGCATTTTACTGACTGAAGATATTTGAAAGAAAGACAAACTGCATCACAGTTATCAACAGTAAAGGATAAAGGATTGTGCACGTATCAAATAATACAGTTTTGGATGTCAAGCCACATTCCATATTATAATGTGAGGCTAACCAATCCATTAGAAGTACCAGTGTGCCATGCCCCCTGGAAAAAACTCCCCTCAAGGTGATTCGGTACAGGGATGTTGACGATTTATTTGAAATTTGTACCTTATGTTTTGTTTATTTATTTATTTTTTCCAGGTAGGGTCTCCCTCTAGCCTAGGCTGGCCTGGAATTCACATTACACTCTCAGGCTGGTCTCCAACTTATAGGAATCCTCCTATCTCTGCCTCCCAGGTTCTGGGATTAAAGGCACGCACCACTAGGCCTTCTCAGTGAATTATTTGTCTTTTCTTTGGAAGGGAGGGACTGGGGGAAGGGTAAAGTTTAGTTTAAATATCTCATTCCAATTTTGAGATCTTCCCTTATTCTGTCATCTCATGGCTCTTGCCTGTTGTGGGGATGCACAATCAAAAGTAGATAGTGAAAGAGATGTATGTCCACCTTGATGATACATGTTCGCTTTACCTGTCTTAAAGCACACTCAGCATCACACTCCTAGGTGTCAAACCTACAGCCTGTGGGCTTCCTGGGGTCCCAGGATAGCCATGTTTGGGACTCAACACAAAATTATGAACTTATTAAAAGGATTATGAGCATTTCTTTTGTGATTTCCTTTTTTGTACCTCAATTGTTCTGCTCTCAAGCATGAACTTTGTAGATGACAAGGTGCTTTCACAATATCAAAAGGTTAAACACAGTAAGTTTATACACCTTCTTCTCTAGTGAGTCAGTTCGTACTCAACGCAGCTGTTCTGTGGCTGTTATTCTTCCTGTACTCATCCTTGTAAAAGCAACTTTCCTGAAGGGGTAGGTTAGGATAGTGACGTAGTCCGTTTATGGAAAGAAAGGAAAGAATTAAAAAAAAAAAAATCCAGCAAATAACTGAAGTATGGAAGAAGTAAAAAGAAATAAAACTATTTGAAATGTAAAAAAAAAAAAAAAAAATTGTGGGCTGCTTCTAAATTCCATCACTGTGTCCTGCTGGTCTATAGTGGAAGGGAAGGCTTCACATAAAAGATGCTTAACCAAATATCTGTGTCTCCACAACCCTTTCAGATCAAAGCTCAATAGCCAGGCCGGAAGATCCCTCCAGCAAGCAGGGGTTCTCCACCATAGGCAGCAATACTCCAGTCTACTCCTCTCCCACCAGCCTCATGGCCGTGACTGGTGTGCTACAAGATGGAACCAACTATGCCTAGTGCTTTATTTAATCTTTAGTTGTTAGAATATCTGCTGATTTCTTGTCTTTAGCATTTGCTTATTTCTGGAGGTTACCAAAACTCACATAGTAAGAAAGAGAAGCAGCTTAATGATGGCAGTCACACTAATATCAGTTCTCCAGGTTATTATTTTTTTCCTCTTACTTTTGAGTTTTCATGGCCCTTTGGTTGAATTTGCTGCTAAATTAAATAATTCTTCATATTTAGAATTGCTTTAAGTGATTTGCCATTAAGCAAAGTTTACATAGATAAGCTTTGAATTTCTGATGATCTACAGAAGGAAAAGCCAAGTGCTGACAGCAGTGACAGTGAGGTATTTGAAACAGGAAATGTTTTTTCAAAAAATAGTATAGTCGTGGCTTTTCCTAATTCTAAGGGCTAAACACAAGCTTTCGATCAGATTTTAGGAATTCCTAATGTAAAAAAAAAACATATGTTAGTCACCTGGCTCCTTCTGGAGTATTATTCACTGTTGCGATTGCTTTGTTGTGACTATAGTCTGTGTGGTTACAGAGACCAAAGGTAGAGTTCCCACTTCCTTCCTATGTTCTTCTCATGGCCCCTTAGTATTTAAAGTGCATCTGCTTATGAGTTAGGGTGCGGGCTCTGGAAGACATGCCCTGGCTGTGTTGCATCCCCACTATGTTGTGCCCTCAGGCCCAGGGTCTCCTTATGTGTACAAGGAAGATGAACGCTGTCTGTTCTTCCTCTAGGATTGTTGACTAGGGAGCTCGTAGGACGGAGCACAGACGTCTGCCATGAGCTCTCATGCTTCCATTGACGTCGTTACAGTGAGTTCAGAATAAAGGAGAGGCTGGAAGAGGAGTAGCATTCCAACCTAAAGTTTAGCCCTTTCTCTCCATAGCTGAGACAGTCTCTGCTTATCATACTCTATCTGTGTCACCTCTCAGCAAGTAGCACTTGAGGACTTTGTGACAAAACAAGCTAGGAAGAATACTTGGCAGCAATTAATCTTTATCCCACTCCCCTTCCAGGCTTGATGCCCAATCTCAAGCACACATGTTTATTTATTTTGTTTATTTATCCAAATTACAAGCATGTTGTTCCTAAGTTGAGAAAACACCAATTAGTTCCCCAGCAGGAGACATGGTCTTGGACTTGAGCTCCCTAAAGCCACCTGGGTTAGATGTTGAGACTCTGATAGGGCTCTACTAAATAGAGGCTCAACAGTCTACTAATTTGACAGTGCTTTCTCTCTCTATGCAATGCTATGAACACCAGTCAGCTGTTGCCACTGAATATATATTCTCTGTGATCCATGACAATGCATTTGTTTATTCAGCATTCCACTGTGGGGTAGTCAAGAGAGGAAGACATTCAAGAACTAGATAAAGATTCCATTTAATCTACAGTATTAACTGTAACATGCTCCCCTTACACCAATAGACAGCCAGATAGTCACGGGGCTTTGAGTGTTCCTAGTAAGAGCTTTTGGAGCATGTTTTCTCTCCAGACCTTGCTCTGTTGCATAAGCCAGGTGATACTCTGCATGCAGTTGATCTTATAGCAGGCACACTTCCCCTATCCAACCCATCCTCTCTCCATGCTCCCCTCCAATCAGTTATTTTCAACTAAGTCATGATTTTGTTACCCATCTGTTACTGCTTTCACCAAAATCCACAGTCTTACGCACGATTTCCTTGGCATGGACTCTATGCCTGCCTGTTCTACTCAAGGTGACTGTAGCTGGTAAGATTATCCCTGACACCAGCCACCTCAAAGTAAACTGGGGCATTTGTTTAAAAAATGGTATTTCAGGGCTGGAGAGATGGCTTAGCTATTAGGCACTTGCCTGTGAAGCCTAAGGACCCCAGTTCGAGGCTCGGTTCCCCAGGACCCACTCTAGTCAGATGCACAAGGGGGCACCATCATCTGGAGTTCATTGCAGTGGCTGGAGGCCCTGGCGCTCCCATTCTCTCTCTCTCTCTCTCTTTCTCTCTCTCCCTCTTTCTCTGTCTGTCACTTTCAAATAAATAAATGAAAATAAACATTTTTTTTTAAATATGGTATTTCAGAACCCATTCCTAAAAAGGCTAAATTAAGATTTTGGGTAAGGGGTTTTTGCAAAAGACTCAAGTTGAGCATATTTACTGAATATTGGGAAAATAACTTGAAAGGACTCACAAAAGGGAACTTTATCTTAAAAGCAGTCCAGGCAATACCATTTTATATTTCAACTAGGAAAATCTTATAATGAAGAAGACAAATTTATGTTTTAGGTACTATTCTAAAGAGAAAAAAAAAGTATAGCTCAGTGTTCTTCTCTCAAATAACGCAGTGTTAACAAACCACTGCTAAGGAACATGTGGGCAGATACTTGGGTGGGAAGGCTAGGGAAGAAAGGCTCAGTTGATAACGTGCTTGCTTTGCATGTATGAAAACCAGGGCTGGTATCCCAACTATTGGTAAATTCTGGGAAGGTAGGTGTGGTGACCTCCCCCCCGAAATTCCAGTGCTGGAGAGGGGCAACTGAAACAAGGGACCCCAGGACAAATCAGCTAGGTAACCCTGGATTTTAGCAACAGATCCTGCCTCAGTAAATAAGGAGGAGAGCAACTGAGAAAGACACCCGAAATCAGCTTCTGGCCTCTATATCCACACTCTCATGCACTCATACCCATACGACGTGAACAGACACACACACACACACACACTCGTACCCCACACATATACGAGCATAACAAAAAAAGATGCGTGCGCAGGTTTGGTTTCCAGTTAATAGTTCCAAGTGGCTTTTATGTGTAAGAATGTCACAAAGACTCCACTCAGGGCTGGAGGGATGGCTTAGTGGTTAAGACACTTGCTTGCAAAGCTAAAGGAACTCGTTTTGATTCCCCAGGACCCACGTAAGGCAGATGCACAAGGTGTCACATGCGTCTGGAGTTCATTTTTCGTGGCTGGAGGCCCTGGAGCGCCCTCTCTCTCTCTCTCTCTTTTTCTTTTCCTCTCTCAAAATAAATAAATTAATTAATAAATTAATAAATCAATTAATTAAAAGGCTACTTATTTTATGCCTTGAATAAAGAAACATTTGGGCACAAGAAAAAAATATTATCTATTATTTTTATGTCCATTTTCCATTTTTCTCAGATAGTATTGTTTCCTTAGTAACTATTTGTTTATAAAAAGAAAGATATGAAATGAGAGGATTATTAAAAAGAGATCTCATGGCATGCTGGGAATATTCTAACTTTATCTGGGTTATAGCATCACATATACATATATGTCTGTGAAAATTCACCTAATATATCTCATATATTTATGTATATATCTGATATATTTCAATATGAGAGACAAAATTAAAAAAAAATTAGTACCTTATTTTAGTGCAACACTTTGCTTCTCCTCCTGTCTATCTACAAGAAGACTTTCCATCTTTTTTTTATCTTGGATAGTCGTCCTCCTCTCTCCCACCTACCAAGGCTTTTCTCCTCCATCAGTTACACTTCAGTTTTTCTTCCCAATCTTCACCAGTGATTTTCTCGGTCTAGTTTCCCCTCTACATTGTCTTGGACGGCTTACCTCCTTGCCCATCTGAATTGAGTGCACCTCTCCGACCTTGAATTCAGTTCTAATTTTGAGTTCTCAACCCAATTTAATCCTCAAGCAACACTGAATTTCCTGGCAACTCTCCTTATAATTGACCTTTATTGCATCATCTCAACCTATTATATCGTGAAAAGGGTGCATTTCAAAATCAATTCATCCTTGGGATGATATGGAAGTGTATAGGGATCATTAGCAACCACATGCACAACGTTCCTTAACAGGTGCACAGATCACTCTTGCCCTGCAACAGCCTCTGAAATTGCCATTCAACTCCCTGCTTCTTTGAATTTACAAACTTTATTCTATGACCATATCACATATTAGCCGTATTCCCATTAGGTTAGATTCTTACATTCCTCATCCTTGCCATCCCTTTCCCCACTCTTTTGAGGGCACAGTCATACTGTTTAGGATATGGAAAACAGTATGTACTAGGAACTAAGGAATTCAAACTCTCATAGGTATTTTCTTCCATAAGAGAAGAACCTAACCCATTCCATGCGTGCAAACCCACTCCCATGGGAGCTGCACGAAGCCACTCATGAGGATGGAGACATCTTGACTTTCCATAAGCTCTCAAGCCAACCTTGACTTATTGAGGGTTAAGTTTCCATATGTGAGGGACATTCTAATAATACTATAGAAATACCTGATATCCAATCAACTCTTTTGAAAATTATTCCCTGTTTTATGTCTGTAATCATACTCTTCTCACCATCCAAAAGTCTTAGTTGCATTGCGACCTTTTAATACAGCTCAGTTCAGTTGTAGCTCATTGTTACATTTTGCTCAAGTTTATCATGCC
Source organism: Jaculus jaculus (assembly GCF_020740685.1). Lineage (NCBI taxonomy): Eukaryota > Metazoa > Chordata > Mammalia > Rodentia > Dipodidae > Jaculus > Jaculus jaculus. The sequence continues at coordinate 163,791,626 of NC_059105.1, forward strand.
ATCTCCCTCACTCCTGAATTGTCTTTCTGTTTGTTTATTTTATTACTTTAATTTTATTTATTCTAGTTATCACACAGAGATTTAGGTATCATCCATTCAGCTATTTTCAAATATAATTTTTGAATTGCTTGGATGTGTGAGTATTCATTGCTTAGGAAAACATATGAAGTTCACAGGAGCAGCAGCAGGGCTGTGGGAAACACACCTTGAAACAGCCCCAGAATGCAGGTATCCCAAACACTGCATGGGAATGTTTAGTATGTATTTACTTAGTAGCCATCACAATTAGTATACACTGGGTGTTGAAACAGTGAGTTCTCAGTGTCCCATGACCACACTCATGGCTGAATGGGAAAGAAACTGTTTGTTGTTCATAGGAAATATGGCTGGAGTTTCTATTCTGTTAGTGTGAGACCTCACAGGACAATTTGAAAGGGGAATGAGAAGAAAGCTCTTCTTCCTTTTAAGTCCAAACAGAGGAGAAAATTTTCTGAGTATAGGAAAGTGATATTTTAATGTTTTGTGTTAGTAAAATAGATTTAATTAAAATGCATTCCTGGAAGCCAGGCATGGTGGTGCACGCCTTTAATCCCAGCACTAGGGAGGCAGAGGTAGGAGAATTGCCATGAGTTTGAGGCCACCCTGAGAATACAGAGTTAATTCCAGGTCAGCCTGAGCTAGAGTGAGACCCTACCTTGAAAAACCAAAATAATCATCATCATCATCATCATTCCTGGACTGGAGAGATGGATTAGAAGTTAAGGAGGCATCTGACTGCAAAGCCAATGGACCCAGATTTTATTCCCCAGGACCCACATAAGCCAGACATACAAGGAGGTGCATGCATCTGGAGTTTGTTTGCAGTAATAGGAGGCCCTGGCTCACCCATTCTCTCTCTATTTCCCCCTTTTTCTGCTTCTCTAGGTCTCAACTAAATAAATCAATATTAAAATATTTAAAATGCATTCCTGTGTATTAATTTCATCCTAGCAATGAATCTATAGAGATAATTTTATTATTATACTCATACTTAAAATAAACAATAAACATGATATACAAAGAAGTGAGCTGATCTAAGATTTTATAGATAGCAGCACTCCAGAGGTGCACAGTTTGAGTTTTTTGTAACTCATAATCTTTTAAATAAATTTATTATTTCTAAGCCAGGTGTGGTGGTGCACGCCTTTAATCCCAGCACTCGGAAGGCAGAGGTAGGAGGATCGCCGTGAGTTCAAGGCCACCCAGAGACTACATAGTGAAATCCAGGTCAGCCTGGGCTAGAGTGGAACCCTACCTCAAAAAACCAAATAAACAAATAAATAAAATTTATTATTTCTTGATACTATAATTTATCTTAAATTTAAGCTAAAAGTAGATAGTGAGCACACACATGTCATATATATTTACACATTTTATGTGCATATTTATTTATAGGTGGAATACATTTGAACTTTCTAAAATTTTAAATCTGTGCTAGGGTTCTAATTTTGAGCCAATTAATATAGAACAGAGCATAAGGTTTATACCACTTATTACATATGTCTTTAGGAATGAAAACTGTTGGATGTTGTACCGTCATACGGGTTCTTACATTAAAATGTATGTGGACAATGGAGTTGCATTAATGATACCAGAATTCTTTAAAGCCTTATACTTTGAATAAAAATACACCAGTAAGAATATGTCTTGATTTTATTTTAAGTTCATATTATTCTTGTTTCATCACCTTTAATTTTTCCTAATGAGTTGCAAGGTCCTGACATTATGATCCAAAAAATTTATAATCACATAAATTTATAACAACAGTAGACATAGTAGCTAATATTGATTTTTATCTTATATGCCCATCACTAAACATCATCTTAATACTTACAACTATCATGTGTGACTAATATTACCACTGCATAGATAAGGCAAGTGAGAGAAGGAGAAATTAGGTAATTTTATTCGTGTTGCGACAAGATGGTCATACAGATGGGATTCTTCTTGGTCTAGTCTCTGGCTCTAGGTAAAACATATTTTAGTATGATCATTGGGGGAATGAACTAGGAGGGACTAGGAGATGATAAAGAATTCAATCTAAGATTCCGGTATCTGTGCCTTATAATGGGAGAAAAATCTTTGCCAGCTATACTTCAGACAGGGTGCTAATATCCATAATCGATAAGGAAGTACACAAATTAATCAACAACAACAACAACAAAAAAAACAAAAACAATTACTGAGTGATCTAACAAAATGGATAGCACACAAAAGAGGAAACAAAAAATGGCTAATAAGTGATTTTTCTTAAAGCGTCTAAAGTCTCTAGCCATCATTGAAATATAAATTAAAACCACCGTGATATACCATCGTTCCTCAATCAGAATACCATCTACAAGAAAACAGCAAACGCTGGTAAGAGTGTAGGGAAAGAAGACGCCTTATTCACTGATGGTTGGTGTGAAAACTACCACAGCCGTTTTGGAGATCAGTATAGAGTTCTCATTAGAGTTAGAACTGCCACATTATCCACTATGCCATTACTAGCATATATACCCGAGGGACTCTAGTACGTCCATGTTAAGTGCTGCTCTGTTTTCAGTAAGTAGGAAATAGAATTAGCCCAGACAAATAAATAATGAAAATGTATATTACATAATGGAATTTTACTCAGCAGTAAAGAAAAATGAAATTTCCATGAAGATGAATGGATCTGTAAAGAGTTATATTAAGTGAGATGACCCAATATTCAGAAAGCCCCAAACTGTAATGTTCTCTCTTATTGGCAGTTTCTAGCTTATTATATTTACATCTGTTATATAAAAGGGGTCAACTGTGGGTAAAACCTACAAAGATAGAATGGTGATCAAGAGCAGGTAAGGAAAGATGCCAAGAAAGGAGGATGGGGGAGGTCTGGAGGAAGGGCAAAAGGACACATATGACATAAAATCAGAAAAGTGGAATGCATGTAGGGGGTTAGGAAATCAGGAAAATGTGAGAAAGAAAATAAACAAATTTTATGTGAAAATTCCATAATTATACCTAAAGCTCTACATACTAACCAAAATAAACTAAGTGTTATAAAGGAAAGGAACCAGTCAGAGAGATGTGTGATGTATAGTGTGTGTGTGTGTGTGTGTGTGTGTGTGTGTGTGTGTGTGTGTGTGTGTATACAATGGGTGCTTGGGGTGGGCCACAGACAGGAAAAATGAGAACAAATATATGTGATGTATGTATGAAGATGTCATTATGAAACCATGTATTTTATTTTATATGTTACCCTAAAACTTTAATTAAAAAAAAGAAAACACAAACTTGATGGTGTTAGGAAGTGGCTCCTTCCACTGGGTGACTTGGAAGAAGGCTGCCAAGCCCTGTGAATCAGGGTCAGGATGTAGCCCGGTGCTACCTGTAACGTTATATTTGGTTTCCAGGGTCCATGTGGGTGAAAAATCAGTGTTAGGAGAGAAGGGGCAGGAGAGATGGAGGGGTGGGAAAGAGAAAGTGAGAGGAGAATAAGAAGAAGAGGAAGAAGAAGAAGACCTAGAAGAAGAAGGAGAAGAAGAAAAAGAAGGAGGAGGAGGAAGAGGGAGAAGAAAAAGAAGAGTAGGAAGAGGAGACAAAGAAAGGAGAATAGAGAGTAAAAGAGAGGGAGAACCAAGGGAATTAGAGGAGAGGAGAAGGAAACTGATTTTCAAGATTCCCCGGTAAGGAACTAACACAGTTGATCATTTTCCAGCCAGCTCCCATCTCTTACAACTTTTTTTTTTTAACTTATTTGAGAGCCACAGACACAGAGAGAAAGACAGATAGAGGGAGAGAGAGAGAGAGAATAGGTGCTCCAGGGCTTCCAGCCTCTGCAAACGAACTCCAGACGTGTGCGCCCCCTTGTGCATCTGGCTAACTTGGGACCTGGGGAACCGAGCCTCGAACCGGGGTTTAGGCTTCACAGGCAAGCGCTTAACCGCTAAGCCATCTCTCCAACCCATCTTACAACTTTTTAATGAGTATTACCTCAGGGAGTGTCAATCCCAACACACACACACACACACACACACACACACACACACACACACACAGACACACACACACATGCACACGGACACACTCCTATTGATAGAGCATACCAGCTGCATCTCTGTTATAACTTTGGAGAATTCTCATATCTGAGAGAAAAAAAATGTCAAGGAACAAGTCAGAGCCCACATAGATTTCACTGAATTTTTTCACCATTTGAAATCAAAGATGAGGAGGAGAGAATAAGAGGCTCAGAAAAACATCTATCCAATATGGTTTCCACGTTGTATTGCTAAAATGGCATAGGTCTTATATGAAGATCTGTACCATCTGTTCAAGTAAAGGGGTAAATAGAATTTGTAAAGATTCATCTGTTTGGTCCATAGTTGCTATTTCTCTTCTCATTAACTCCTTTGCCAGGGTTTCTCCCTCCCCCAAGTGCAGGGCTCCGGCTTGGGATGGAAACAGGGTGAGTACCTGGATGAGGACTGAGTTACATGTGCACAGATACAAGTTACACGTGCACAGATACACTATGAGTGCACTGTTGGAGAATATTCAATATACCACAGGGGGGAAATAAAAGTGCCAGGATGATTAAATCAGTAAGAAGTGTTTGGCAGAGATAATACGTGAGGCAGCTAACACTCCCGGGGTATGTTAAATATAGATAATACATAATAAGTGGCCTGTGATTCCTAGGGAAACTATAGGACATGCTAAATGTAGATTGCAAATAAGTTGGTAAAGTGTAAGATATATAGAAGAATAAATGGTCACGGTGATGGAATAAGCATGAGTGTTACTTTAGAGACACTAAAGAATAGGAAGACCAGGTCATGACATATATAAGGCCTTTGATGGCCTCAAGCATGTTCCAGGAAAGAAATACAAACAGAATCTATGATTGATGATTGATAAACAGACTAACTGGTAACTACCTGTCTGTTAGATCAGCTGTATTTTGTCCTGCATCATTTTTGATAAAAAAAAAAAAATGGCCAATAATACTGTTTGCTTATGAACACCTTTGGTTCTAACATCAACATGTGTCATCATTGAAAAGGTTAGTGTATTTAAGACAAGTTATAGTGCATGGATGTTATCGAGCCCAGGGCTCAAGTAATGAGATCCCTCTGCTCATTTGCACCAATCCTTTCCTTAGAATATTGACTTGTAGCCCATTTTACTTCCTTTTGGGTCTTGACATATGATTAGGGCTAATATGGCATTTAAAATTGCTCTTTTATTTTCTAAGCATTCCTTTCCATGACTTTGGGGAGGGAGAGCTTACCAGGCAGTATGTTTAGAGGGAGCCATTTCATGTAGGTAAGAATGCTCATTGTAGAAGGCAATGGTGCTAATGGTTTACCAGTTCAGACTTATTAGAATGGATAAAATCACAAGAGACTGACAACACAAACCACTGGTGAGAGTTTGAAGCAACTGGAACTCTTGTACATTGTTACTGGGAATAAAAGGTCAACAAATTTATAAAACAAAATCCTTTAAGACAGTCCTAGTCCTGGCTACTACATAACCCACCCCTTGTAAGTTTCTAAGTATTTGCTCAAGAGGCCTAGACTCATACAACACAATGTCTTGACAAAATGCTCATTGCAAAAACTGAAAAAATCAATTCACTAAATAATAAACAACTAAGAATATTCAGCTTATTCATGCTAAATCAGAATGAAAACACTCAAATGTCTTTCAACAAATTAATATATAAACAAATGATTTGATTCCACAATGAGACAATATGCAGACTACAAAAGGCATGGACTATTACAGGTGATAGCATGTTTGAGACTTAAAAACTGTCATGGTAAGCAAAAAACAGTGTAAAATAAGAGACATAGTTTAATTTTATGCAGTCCTGGAACAGGAAAACTGATCTGAAGAAATAAATATCTGATCAGACATCTGATTGCTTGAGGACAGTGGTAACAATTTATTGCAAAGAATACCCAGGAGTTTCTTATGGAGAAGAAAATATTTTCTGCCTCGATTAGGGCATATGTGAGTGCCTGGAATTATATAAACATTCAATTATACACTTGAAATGTCTTTATTGTATGTAAAATCTACCTCTGTAGACTCAATTGAAACCTAAAGCAGGGCGAGAAAGATTGCTCAGTGGGTGATGACACTTGCTTTCAAAGCCTGCTGGCCTTGATTCAATTCCCTGGTACCCATGGAAAGCCACATGCACAAAGTGGTGCATGCATCTGGAGTTTGTTTGCAGTGGCAGGAGGCCCTGGCATGTCCATTTAAATTCTCTCTCTCTCTCTCTCTCTCTCTCTCTCTGCTTGTAAATAAATAAATAAATAAATAAATAAATAAATAAATAAATAAATAAAAAATCCTGAAACATCACCACTCTCTGCCTTCAAATACTGTAAATCAAAATGTCAAAATTAGAAGGAATTTTCTCATAATATCTTCGTACTGAATCTACATATCTAGGCTAGGAGATTAAATCCAAGGATCTTTGTGATTCATTGTAAAATATTAGTCAAGACCTGCCATCCTCTTATCATAGACGCCATTGCATTGTAGGGTAAGCACTGGATCTCCTGTGAGTTTATTTACATGGGCGTGGGGATGAGGACAAGTGCCCTGGGACTTGAAACGGGAAGCTATGAGCTTGCAAGGTATCTGTCTCTTGCCACTTTTTAAAATACTCTTCAGGCAAGATGAGGCTTAGTCCACTCTTAGCAGGAGCGGCATTTGCTTCTATTGGTCAAGAAATTTTAGGAAGACTGGAGAATTTAGCCTTCTTAGTTATGTTTACCCAAATAGTCTCATGGGCAACTTTCTATTTCTATTTCTATTCTATTTTTCTATTCTTTAGCATAGTGAACACACTGAGTCATCATATTACTCCCCTTTGAATGTCTCACTTTAAAATGACAAGAAATAAAGCTTTGATTTAATCTTAAATGTAGGGTCCCCGGGGCTGCAGACGAGGCCTCCATAGTTCCTTCTTCCACGGAGGCATTTATGGCTGTCACAGCTCACACTGAGTTGATATTTGGCTCACCTACTGTTTTCTTTCTACTATGTCTGTAATGCACCTTAGAAGTCTGCCTTGTGATTATCACTGTCATCTGGTCATCCAGGAACTCACATTACCTCAGGTTCACTTTGCACCTGTATTGTGAGTCCAATCCACAGCAGGCGACGGTATTCAGGGTGATGTTACAGATAGCCTAGAATTATCACTGTGCCAATTGCCACCGCCAACTGGCAAGTGATTCCAGTCAGCAAGATCATCCTGGAGACTCGAATTCTAAAGATATTTCTACTATCACAGTTTTAACCTGGGTTTGATCCACCAAGTTAATCGCTTCCACTGCAAAAAGGAAAAGAAAAGTTAAAAAGAAAGGAAAGCTTGGGACTGATTCAGGTGCATGCACAAGGTGGTACATGTATCTGGAGTTCCTTTTCAGTGGCTAGTGGCCCTGGTGCACCCATTCTTTCTCTCTCTCTCTGCCACTTCTTTCTCTCTTTCTTTTTTCTTTCTTTCCTTTTTTCTTTCTTTTTTTCTTCCTTTCTTTCTTTCCTTCTTCTTTTCCTTCCTTCTTTCTTCCTTCCTTCCTTCCTTCCTTCCTTCCTTCCTTCCTTCCTTCCTTCCTTCCTTCCTTCCTTTCTTTCTTTCTTTCTTTCTTTCTTTCTTTCTTTCTTTCTTTCTTCCTTTCATTTCTCACAAATAAATAAAAAACAATAAAATGAAAACATTTAAAAAGCAACCAGGTAAGGTTTAATGAGGAGTGACAAGCAGGCAGTATAAGAGGCTGCTACTGACTTGGGTAAGACCATGAAACCCTGGGTTCAGTCTCCCAGGGTTACCCTGAGACCTTAAATATCTCGCAGAACTGTAGATCTGGAGGTGGACAGGGATGCGTTTCCATGCCCTGTCCACTCTCCCAGATGCGTTGAACATAGCTCCAGAGATAAGCCTCCCATATTGTGCAGCTCATTTGTGCCATTGACACTGCAACTACAGGCCCAGCATCTGACATGCAAAGATTCCCTGGACAAGAAATGATACATGTAATGCCTTCAGAAAAGTTTTAGCACAAAATGAATCAATTAAAGCCACTTGAGAAAGTTTGTTGCAGTTGTGGTGAAGGGTGACAAGGAGTTGCAGTGACGTAGGTATTGTGAGGCACGGGAGGCATATGATTCAAGATTCCAACATGGGCTTGCTTGACTCCACTGACCAGGCAATAAATTATTTTGTCATACCTCTAGTCATATCTCCAAGATAAAAATTTGACCCCCTGTGATTGCTCATGTCCCAAATCCCTTCATTAGTTTGGGTGAATTTAAAACAATAATATTTATAACCTCATCAAAAGTATGATAGATTAACAAGGCTTTGCAGACAGAGAATTGAGGATATTTTCCAATAATCTTTCCTTAAGCTACCGTGTGGTGAAATCCAAGACAAAGCAACTTTAAAAATAACTGATAATTAGCACACAGCAAGGGTCACACAAATATACTGACACAAAACCCATGCTTTCGAAGGCTTTTATGAGAACATAATTCTTTCCCAACCTTTCACAGCCAGAGTTAATTTATAAGCATTATTCCCCTGGGCTTTGAGACATGGCCTATGGACCTAAGAATAATGTGGCAGAACTAATGTTTGTGTTTTGGCAAGGCTTTATTTATTTATTTTTCAGAAATGCTAAAAGTGAATCACCCCTTTCAAGCTCAGAGGGATGTAATTAATGAGTGCAGCAGGGATGGAAAAAAAAAAAAAATCCTTCTCCAGCATTGGAATCAAGTGATTTTGGTATAGAGTAAGAAGCTTCTTACTGAGCAGCAAAAGGCCAGAACCATATTCTCAGCAAAGTCTCTAGACCTCTGTTAAGTTTCATTCTGATGGGCTGAAGGATTCAGCACCAGAGCATATGCCTCTGTCTAGTAGCAAGCTCAAGAAGTTATGCATCTACTCGATTAATTTTTGTTTGTTTTACCTTTAGTGTCTTCCTCTGTAATGAGAGAAGTAAGGCAATTCTACCTACTACATGAAGCTGCTGTTAAGCTGAGGATTCCAGTGTTCCCAGTGTCCTGCAGGGTAGTTTGATGGAGTGGTAGTGGCTTGCCAGACCAACATCTAGAATCACTGTGATTTGACTTTTTGTGTTCATTGTTTTACCCTCCCTCCATAATTTTCTTGTCTAGCTGATGTGCGGTATATATTTGGGAGAGGGGGATTATGGCTCCACGCCCAGCATGTCCCCATTATTTCTTGCTCCCCAAGCAGCTGTCTTTTTACCAATGATGTTGATGAACAGGTTTGGGCTGAGTGGCAAACAAACTGATTTGGATTTTTCAGTCTTAGTCTCAATCCTACAAGCAGTATTTAGTCATAAAATGTTCAAATACTAAAACAGAAAGGACCCGTCAAAGATCAAATAATACTCCTGTTTGTAAGTGGGAACTATGTAAGCCCAGGAGTTCAAGGGGCTTAGCTAAGTTCGCAGAAGTAGTAGTAGGAAAGGCATATGTTCAAATTGATTCTTTGAAGTTAATGTCCAGTGGGACTTTCCTTGAGCAAAGGGTCATTGAAGGAGGATGGCCTGGGGAGAACGCTGTCTTCCAAATGCCAAGCCCTGGAATAGCACACTGAAGAGAAACCTTAAAATTTCACAGACCCATAAGAATTTTCAGCAAATCATTTAACATGGTTCTTTTTTTTTTCCCCCACAGGTTACGGTGATCATTATTTTTTAGCTTCATAATCTTTGCTGAGAGGAGTGATTTCATTAATTCTAGGGTATTTTCTAGCACACTTGCCTCTACTCACTAGATAGTACCAGCTCTTCCTTGCTTTTGATAGCCAAAGATATGTCCAGTGATCTGCACCTGTGTTCTCTGGATATTTAGGGCCTCTCTTGCTTCATCAGTTATGCTTTCTAGATTGCAGAGGGACTACCTAAATTCACGGATGTAGACAGGGTGTAAAAAGAATGTTATTGTTATTATTTATGGTCTACCAATGCACTGCAGCAATGGAGCTGTAATTTATCTGCTAATTCTACCCCTCCTAGACTATCCAGATGTTGACATCAATCAGAATCTGACAAGATGGGGCGTAGTCAGTAGGTATATCTGTAGACACTGACCAGAGTCTGAAGAAACTCTGATGCTAGTGAGCCAGACGGGAAAAGCAGTACATGGGGTGGAGGGCAGTAAATGGGTAGATGCCCTACATAGGTTCTCTTTCCTGTCTGGTAACCTTCCCCCTCCTGCTGCAATTAATTTATAACAATTTTGTGCTGCTCCAAACAATATAAATAAACCATCTTTCCTGGAAGGAAGTAGTCCCAGTTCCACCTCTTTTGGGGGAGGCAGCGGCCAACACTGAGTGATATAAGTACAAAACTACAGCCTCCCATTGCCTCAAGAGAATACCACATGTAGGATGTCTGTATCAAACTGCAGCTAGTTTGAACTGAGATTGCAGTCTTCCCCAGCTTCTTCCCACTTTGTACCTTCAGTTTTCAGTTCATTTGCAGAGATTATGCTCCCCAAACACTGTATGGACAAGTATACTGATTTCAGGTTGTGCTTCTAGGAAATCAGACATTAAAAATGTTACTGGGATCAACTGAGCTGGGAATCTTCCCTTCTGTCTGCACTCAGCAATGCCTTTACCTATTGCTATAATCTTTTAAATACTTGAAGAACTTCTTTGATGAAAAAACTTAGGCTAGGAGTTTATTATATACTTAGTAATATAACGCTGTATGAAATCCTGCACATAGTTATACATATTTGGAATTTTCTTTGATAATTTTACATCTAAGGCATGTCTACATTGAATGCTCATTTCATCCAATCATTTGTAATTTCATCATCACTATTATTTATGTCTAGAGCATGTATTTATGGCGACTTTTCACTTTTTACATTAGTAATTTGTGTAACTTTTTGCTATATTATGATTATATAAGTTTTAATGACCATTTCAAATATTGGAATTTTTTCAATTTTCTTCTGTGATTTTTTTTTCCAGTTCTGAGGACAAAGCCTATAGTCTTGCACTTGTAAGTTAAGTGCTCTTCCATTGCGCTAAATCTCCAAACTTCTTTAAGGTTCTCTTTAGGATTATTTTGCTACTTTCTAACAATATATTTTAAGACATTTTAGGTCTTCATTTTCTCCAAGAGATATTTACTCAATATGGCAAATATTTTCCATAGTTTATAATAATTTCAGATTATTTGGCTGATTCGAAGTAAATGTCTTAACTTTGAACATTGAAGAACATCTTAGATGTGTTATTTCTTCATACCTTGGTCCACTGTGATCAGCTCCGTGTTTACAACTTCTGTGCTTTGACATTATTTTATGCCTTGAGATTTGTTGAGTTATGGCTGAGTATATGCTTAATTTAAATGAAATTTTCATGTATGCTTCAAAATAATTTACATTCTAAGTTGATTATTATAAGTCAAACTACTCAATCATTTATGTCACACAAAATTCCCATGATCATCAAGCTTTCCTCATATGAGATTATTGTGGATATGAAGTTATGTGAATAACTGTCCCCAGTCACTGTGTATTTCTGTATTTATCTTCCCAATTCTGTGAGATTTGCTTTATAAATAAACCATTAGGATTATTTGAATATTTGCATTGTTTGGCTACTTTATCTTGATAAAATGTATGTGCTATAAAATCCATGAAATTTAAAGTGACATGGAGATAAACACCTGTTATTTGACTTTTCCTGGGGAGAATTAGATACATATCTACTCACCCCAGATAGGGCATGGCAACAGACCAAAGAAATGGTTCCACCCGGTCTTAAAGTTTCACTTAGCCATCCATAGGTAGGGTATACTGACAGGAGCATGGGTGACTGAAGAGCTCAGGCCAAGTCTCATGAGACCTGATGTCCTGGTGTTCCTTCCCCAATTTGTGGGCAGTTCCACTGAAAAGTCTCATTTTTCCCTAGTTGTTGTTTATTGCCAATCTAGCCCCTTTGAGGGGCTTCACCAGTATTGATGATATTCTGAGCTTCCTGAGTCTTTTAAGTTTCACTAACATATGATCCTCCTTATTCTAGGGAATGATTAAATTCAGTAGAAATAGCTAGGCAACACTGGACTCCTTCTTCTAGCTCTCCCATTATTGCTTTTCCTTCTTTTGCAATGTTCCCTCACTCCTGAAGGAACAAGAGATTTCTCATCATTTTATTCAACCATAGCTAAGAACTGGACCATTATGCGATACCGGACATCTTATTCTTAGCAGTTTGACTACTTGTGAATCTCCACAATGGCTGCAAATTTATTTTCTATGATCAAGACTTATAGCAACAATATTCTATGGATTGCATGTAACTAAAAATATGTAGAAGGCAATTTTAGAGGCAAACTATGTCTATTTTATAGAATAAGAAAAGTTTGTTCCTCATTAGAGACTATGATCAGCCAGCCCCAGATTTTCTTTCTTGCTTACAAACAGGGGTTGTCTCCTGTGAGGCAGGCCTTGACTTCAGTCAGAAAGCAGTTGATTTCATCAATAATAGCCATGCCAATATTGCTGTAGAAGGTACATATTGCCTGTTCCATAGGTAATACAGTATGAGGGTCTACAATTCTGTCCCATTAGCCTGCATAGTGCTTTCCAGCACTACAACTGTCAGCTAACAGGAAAGGACTTTCAAGCTGAGTGAAAGCCTGAGTCTCCATTTCTTACCGCCAAAGCCTGTGGTATCTTTAGAAGTTGGGACTTGCATGTACTGTCATTCAACAAACAGCAGTGGCAATAGACTATGGTTTGGGGCATCCAAGGTTGCTCTCTGGCCAACAACTCACAAAGAGGTAGCTGATCCCTTGCACTAACATTTTCAAAAATATTTTTATTTATTTGCTAGGACAGAGCAAGAGTGAGAGGAGAGAGCAGGAGAGAGAGGAGGGAAGGAGAGACAGGGAAAGACAGAGCTAGAAAGAGAGAATGGGTGTGCCATGGCCTCCAGCCACTGCCAGTTAACTCCAGATGCACAAGCCACTTTGGGCATCTGGCTTTATATGGGTACTGGGGAACTGAACCTGGGCCATCAGGCTTTAAAAGCAAGTGTCTTAACCACTGTTCCATTTTGGCAGCCCCTTATTTTTTAATCAATGAAATTATGGCTCCTGGGAGTGCTTTGTTCCACTCATCTGTCTATGCAAGATATTGTCTTTTAAACTCCTTAACTGCTGTTTTCCAGCTCTAGATGCTTTTCAAAATCTGTAAGGCACTCAAGGATTAATATTTACCATTTCCATAGTGAGTTTTTTTTTTTTTTTAACAGAATGTAAACAGTGACTCTGATTTTCCAGTGTTTTCTTTTCCAAGCAGTCTATGGAAACAGCAGCTATGCAATATGGAAAGATTCCATCCTATGTTTCATTTATCGCATCAGAATAGCAATATCAAGTATAATACAATGGATGAGGGAATACTGCCCTGCAGAGCCCTCTATAATCCACAGGCATTATCCATGAGCCATTCTGCCTCTATATCCTTGACACTTCTGCCAGCTACCATGCATTTGCGTGTCTGTGATGGGCTAGCTTATGCTACGTGGCCTGGCTCAGAGACAAGCGGGAAAGGCTGTGCTTTCATCCATCTGCAGGTCTGACAGGCTCTGGGCTGTGGCTGGCTATACATGGTCACCTGACCACACCTGGCTGCTGAAAAGACTTGGTTGGGCACGCTATCTCCAGCCCCAGTATCTGTTCATGTAGGAGAAAAGTTTACACAACAAACACTGAGGAAGTAATTGTCCACCTCTAGGATAAGATTAATCTGTTTCAATTTCAGCTACAATTCATTCCATCTTTTATTCTTTGGTGAATGGATGCTCAGGATTTAAACCATTCCAGAAGTTTACTACCAAAACATTTGGTTTTCAGTCATCTTCCCCTACAAATTCTGGCCCACCTCAGATATTGCTACACGTGCCTTTGAGTAGCCTGGACAGAGTGCTTTGTGGGATGGTTTTTCTCTGAGGAAATAGCTTTCTTACCACCGTCTGCACCCACACCTCCTGCCTGAATACCAACTTCGTAAGTGCAAAATTCAAAATACAAAGGTCATAGATATATAAAATTGGCCATTTCATAAACATGTGATCATGTTGAAAAAGCAGAAAATACCAATGGGTTATGTAAACATTATATGGAATATGACATCGGAAGTCTCTATCTCTGCTTATTATTAGTCATAAAGTGGTAGGTGCTCCTATAGTATAGAAACCTGATAGGCACCACCTAAAACAATCTTACTTAACATCATTGATAATGGGGAAAAATATCTCTGATATCTTGTACTCATTCACATTATAACTTGAACAATGCACTAGCAATGTAATATTTCTCACAAAAAATTCACATGATTTAATTCTGTGGAAGTATCAGACAAATCACAATTGTAAGTCATTTTCCAAAGTGGCTACTGCTTGTTCTAGAATAAAGGATACTAAAAGCATCCTTTATGAAAAATTCAAAGATATAAATTTATGTTGACATAGATTTCTCTTTATTCTATTTTTTGAGAGAAAGTGAGAGTGAGAATGAATATGGGCATGCCAGCATCTCCAGCCACTGCAAATGAACTCCAGATACATGTGCCATTCTGTGCATTTGGCCTTAAGTGTGTCCTATGGAATGAAACCCAGTTCATTAGGCTTTGAAGGCAAGCGCCTTAACCACTGAACCATCTCTCCAGCCCTTTTCTGCAACTTTTAATATAGAGAAAGAGAGAGGATGTTAAAATACAAGGCTGTTTTAGGTTTAGGGTGGATTATGCTATGCTTTCAACTTATTAGAAGTTTTGACATGTTTTGCAAATTCAAAAGGGTGGGATTAAGGTTTAGAAACTGGAAAAATCACAAACATATGTTAACATTAGGTTATGTGAATAAATTGTGCTGTCATCCCGTGATATACAGAGATAAAGATAAATTACAATTACAAGCGTGAATATGGGTAAATCATAAAAACAAAATGTCACAAAAATGCATACAGAATTGTATTACAAATATAAAATTCAAAATCAAGGAAGCTGTATGGTGTATTTTATATAATGAAACTAGAAGCATGCTGAGGGAGGGAGGCAATAATGGAGGGACCCACGGAGCATGCAACATGTAGGTAGAAATCGGGCTGTGAATCTAGGCAAAGAGTACATACGTATTCATGTTATTTTCATTTAAAATTATTTCTCTTTTTGTTTGGGGAAATCCCTAGCAGTTAACAGCTCTTGCCAACTAAGTATGAGGACCTTGGGGTTGGAGATGGCCAAGTTCAATTCCCCAGGTTCCACATAAGCATGGGGACTAGAGACCAGAGAGTGGGTGGGGCTCACTGACCAGCAGAAGCTCAGGTAGAGGGAGAGACCCTACCTGGAGGAAAGAAATCCTCACATAAGCAACAAGATGAGGACCCCAGTTGTGGTCTTCTGGCCTTTGCATACATGTTCAGGTAGCACATATATCTGAGCTTACACATGTATCTGAGCACACACATACATCTGCACACACATGCATAAACCTAAACATCACACAGGCCACACCCACCCACCCACCTACCCCTCCCACACACAAACGCCTTGTGCACATACATTCATTTGTATACATATTCATACACCTACACATCACATACACCACATACACACACATATGCACAGGCACACAAAAATGATTTCTGTGTTGCAAACTTTATCGCATGGAGGATATATTTCGAAATATTTTGTCAAAGTTAAGCAATTCTTAACATTCTAGAGAATGTAGCATCTTAAATGGAGGACATGGCTTGTGAGGGGTTATTATCAAGGGCAGTTTTGTTGTAAGAGGATGCTGGCATTCATCACTATTCCTGGCTCTTAACTTCAGTAGTCACTGGAGTGGGCAGTGGTAGAAGAATAGAAGCAGAGTCAGGAGACCACATTTGTTTTGACTAAACTCTTGGCTGCAATACCCACCATGGATGGACATCCCTTTTAAATGGTTTTCGTTCCTATCCATGCACTTCCATTCACTCCCTGCCTTACCAGTTGTAGCCCTGACTCATTTAGCATCTTTTGCTCTGTCTATGACCCAGAGGGAGATGGAACTTGATTCACATCAGGGTCCTTAGGATTTACTTTAAAATGTCACTAAAACTCCGTTTGCTTTTTATTGATCAACTCTCTCCTCACTTAAATTATTTACTGTAGAAAAGATTAGTTAATCTGAGCACTATCCTGAATTCTTTATGAAGGAAATGTTACAGAAACTTATTTTTTTCTTTCAGCAATCTTTATTTGGACTAGAAAATTAAAAATAAGGTGATATTAATAAAGTTAACTCATTTCTTATTAATGCATGCAGGATTTTATATGCAATTTAAAAGCTCTGAAGGTAGATTAACTTAGGGGATTTGCTTGAATCTTTAAGGTGTTCTCTATTATTAAAGGAAGTTTTTCTTGCTTATCTAAGGATGGGCTTCAGTTTGCTTTTACATTTGAAAATATGGAAGAATAATAAACTTAGGGAGATCCAATGCTACCATATTCTGTCAGAGTTAGATTTAAGAGGACTTTAGGAAGACATGTATTGATTTTTTTTTTTTTCAGAACACAGAGATATTTCCTGAGGAATACTTTCAGTTCATTGTTGGCAGCGGTTTCTAGGAAAGGGTTCTCTGACATGTACTACTCCTGAATTGTCATCCTTGCAGATGGTTCTACCATAGATGTCATGGTGAGGCCTCTTTCTGCTCCATCCAAAATGCTTATTTTTACATGTTTAAAGGCATATCAAATGTGAAGGAATAATCATTAAGCCTTTTTTATTTTTATGAAGTCTTCAGAGATTTGTGGGGAAAGGCAACATGCAGTACTTTGTAAATGTCAAATCTCTTTACAGAAATGCGAAGGAGGCACTGCAGGCTGTCATCTGTTTTTCATGCTGCCTACTGACCCTCATTGGGAGCTACCAATTCCCATAGACTCTGTGCCCACTAAAAGAAATAGCTCTCTCAGGCACAAAGCAAAATGTTAGACAACATACAGCCGAATTGCACCCACTTCAATTATACTGTGCAGTGTGTTTTATAAAGAAGCAGGAATCCGAAGGTTACAAATAGCACAGTTCCATCTGGCAGGGAAGGAAGGAGAAGGCTTTCAAATCAACTGTGGCAAATAACATGAAAAGATCGGGGTGGGGTACATTACAGGCAGTCGTGATAGGAAAAGGATGGTGAACATTTTTAGAATGCAGAAGGACAAAGCCATGCAAACTTTAAAATCAAATGGGAAACTTAAGTCCAGGTACATTTGGGGTGCTTGAAGGATGAGCCTCACAACAGTGAGGGGATGAGTTGTGTTTTGCCTCCATCAACATCTGACTCCTCCTCTGGGCTGTCTCACAGGGAGCCACAGTCTTAGGTGAAACCCCACAGTCCCACCATTTTTCCATTGCATTATTATTATTAATATTCCATTTCATGTACAAAATTAGCTGTTTTGCATGAAAATTTGGATGATCACTTGAGAGATAAGCAAATGTGTTCATTAAGCTAGCATGATAGTAAGCAGAAGAGTGGTGATCTTGCAGAGCTCAATCTAGCTGTTTACTGGTTATGTTGGCATTCCTCGGTGTGGGTTAACACATTCCAGGTTTGGCATCCCTAATCATTAGACCTACAACTATTTTACTATGGAAGGAAGATTTTTTTTTTTTTTAATTGGAGGCATAGAAACTTGTTCTAGCTTTGAAGGTCATTTTTGTCTTTTCTTATTAGTCATATTTCCTGGTTTTCCACTTGCAAATTGAATTACTGAGTTTAAAAATTAACTGTGACTTTAACCACAAGACTTCAACCTTGATTCAGAAGCATTACTTGATCTTGCCAATTGAGTCCCGTGATATTTCCACTGCTGTTGCTCCACAGCCAATGTTCTTAGCTTCCTCTTCTGGCTAGACCTCAAGTCCATTGGCAACTTAGTCTTCCTCCTGATGTTTCCATTAGTTTTATCTCTTTTGTGATTCTAAATGCTTTAGGATTCAAATCCTAGAAGTAGAATTGGCTTGTCACAACTTTAGCGTGTGAAACTGTCTCTGCATGAACTTGGAACTCACAAATTTTTCCATAACTGCTGGAATGGCCATTCTTATATCAAACCAAAAGTGATCCTGTGAGGAGGTTCCCGGGCATCTACAGCTATTGATCTGTCATTTTTAGGAGTATTTTTTGAAGATTCACTGAGTTAGTCTATATGCACTTTTGACTAAAATTTACTTAATTTTTGATCAATATTTTTTAACTCCATGCTCACAATCTTTATTCTACTGCTTTTCAAAGAGTGGGGCAAGAATTGTAGGGTCACTAATACCTACAATACCTAGGATGTATTCAGAAATCATACCAGTTTAAACCACATTATGAAACAAATTTTGGGGATGAAGTCCAAAACCTTTTGTTTCCCAATGTCTTCTAGGTTATTTATTGAACAGCTGCCATAGAAATTGCAAAATGTATTCAGAGAATTAAATCCATAATATAGAATAATATAAAGAAAGTAAAAACTTACCTACTGTGAAGTTAAGAAATATTTTCCAAATAATCCATGAATGAAAATGCAATAAAACCTAGAAAATTCAGAAACTACAGTAAAACAAAATTCACATGATTGTGTTTTAAAATTTTGTAATATGCTTACCCTAAACAAACTTATAAACATAAAAACATATGTATTATCCATTTGATAGTTAAGTACAATGGAAAAAAGAATCCTTACAAATGGATAACATCATCATGGAAAATTGGGCAGAACTTTGTGCCATGGAAAGTAGAAGGTGAGGAAAGAACAAGAAATGGATGATCTGGGCACCTCCTCAGGCCCAGCTGTGGACACAGCTTCAGAAAAGGGTACCAGATGATCCTGTCACAGAAGTACTGGCCTGTGTGAAGGGTATCCCCAGAAACAGATTACCATGTGAGAAAGTGAACCAGACAGAAATGTCTGAAGTGAGGCTTTCCCAAACATGATGAATCACAATAAAGATGATAATACTCCTTGTAGTAAAATTTGTAAGCAAGTGGACTTATTTTAAGTTTATAATTAAAGGAAAACAATGGCTTTATTTATACCATTACCTGAAAGTAAAGGACCATGGCACACAGGACTTAAGACGCATCCAGTGAGAGCCCGTCTACTACATGTTGGGCCCCAGAGAGGGCCCAGACTTCCTCACATACAAGGTTGTTGACTGTCCTGATGTGTCTGACATTTCAAGTGAGCTTTTTGCTCAAAAGAAGGAACTTACATTTAACGTTTTCTAAGTAAATGTAGCATGTATTGGTATTTTAAAGTGTGTTCCCATGTGACTACTTTATTTGACCTCTTTTTTAAAATATAAATTCATATTTAAAACTAAAAAAAAAAAGAAAATTGGGCAGATATCTGAATAGAAAAATACAAATGAAGGACACTGGAAAACGGTTTTCTGGTTAAATAATTTGCTTGCAAAGCCTGCTGGTCTAAGTTCAAGTCCCAAATGACCTACATAAAGCCAGACTCAGAAAGTGAAACAACCATTTGGTGCTTGTTTTCACTGACAAGAAACTATGATGTACCCCCAACATAGATGAATTAATTAATAAACATATAACTAAGCATATACCAAGAATTGAAATTCCAATATGTAGTAAACAAACTTTTATTAAAATAATTGATTGTGGGATGGAAAGATAGCTCAGCAGTTAAGCACGTGCCTGTGAATCCTAAGGACCCTGGTTCAAGGCTTGATTTCCCAGTACCCACTTATAGCCAGATGCACAAGGGGGCGCATGCATCTGGAGTTCGTTTGTAGTGGCTGGAGGCCCTGGTGTGCCCGTTCTCAATCTCTCTCTCTCTCTGCCTGTCACTTTCAAATAAATAAATAAAAGTAAACAAAAAATTATTAAAAAAGAATCGATTGCTATCATGACAGGGCAACACATATCAACACTAATATTAGGATATAGTTTTCATTAATGTCTTACAAAGAAAAAAATGATAAAATCTATTGTTCACAGAAATACATTTAAATGTTACCTATTGCTTCTTAAATATTAGTTAAAATTGTAGCATGTTGGCAAAGTGAATTAAAAATGAAAAGATATGCATCCTTCAAACTGGCATTATTCCTCTAGGGAATCTATATCATACATAGACTAAGTTTAATAGGATTGCATTAATAAACAGGTTTGTGTTGGCAGTGCTAAAATGACAAAAATAATTCAAGTAAGCAAATGTCTATAAAGCAGGACATAACTGAATAAAATGAAGTTTGTTTTATTAATATGGACTTTTGTACAGATGCATTCACTTGGTAAGATTATTGGATTTCTTTTTTTTTTTTTTTTTTTTTTACACTTGTCAAGAGTCCAATTTTATTGAGCTGGAGCGGCCTTTTTTTTCTTTTTTTTTTAATTTTTATTAACATTTTACATGATTATAAAATATATCCCCTGGTAATTCCCTCCCTCTCCATCCCTACACTTTCCCATTTGAAATTCCATTCTCCATCATATTACCTCCCCATTACAATCATTGTAATTACATATATACAATATCAACCTATTAAGTATCCTCCTCCCTTCCTTTCTTCACCCTTTATGTCTCCTTTTCAACTTACTGGCCTCTGCTACTAAGTATTTTCATTCTCACGCAGAAGCCCAGTCATCTGTAGCTAGGATCCACATATGAGAGAGAACATGTGGCGCTTGGCTTTCTGGGCCTGGGTTACCTGACTTAGTATAATACTTTCCAGGTCCATCCATTTTTCTGCAAATTTCATAACTTCATTTTTCTTTACCGCTGAGTAGAACTCCATTGTATAAATGTACCACATCTTCATTATCCACTCATCTGTTGAGGGACATCTAGGCTGGTTCCATTTCCCAGCTATTATAAATTGAGCAGCAATAAACATGGTTGAGCATGTACTTCTAAGGAAATGAGATGAGTCCTTTGGATATATGCCTAGGAGTGCTATAGCTGGGTCATATGGTAGATCAATCTCTAGCTGCTTTAGGAACCTCCACACTATTTTCCACAATGGCTGGACCAGATTGCATTCCCACCAGCAGTGCAGAAGGGTTCCTTATTTTCCACATCCCCGCCAACATTTATGATCATTTGTTTTCATGATAGGTGGCCAATCTGACAGGAGTGAGATGGAATCTCAATGTAGTTTTAATCTGCATTTCCCTGATGACTAGTGACGTAGAACATTTTTTTAGATGCTTATATGCCATTCGTATTTCTTCCTTTGAGAACTCTCTATTTAGCTCCATAGCCCATTTTTTGATTGGCTTGTTTGATTCCTTATTATTTAACTTTTGAGTTCTTTGTATATCCTAGATATTAATCCTCCATCAGATATATAGCTGGTGAATATTTTTTCCCATTCTGTAGGTTGCCTCTTTGCTTTTTTCACTGTGTCCTTTGCGGTGCAAAATCTTTGTAATTTCATTAGGTCCCAGTGGTTAATCTGTGGTTTTATTGCCTGAGCAATTGGGGTTGTATTCAGAAAGTCTTTGCCAAGACCAATATGTTGAAGGGTTTCCCCTACTTTTTCCTCTAGCAGTTTCAAAGTTTCCGGTCTGATGTTAAGGTCTTTAATCCATTTGGACTTAATTCTTGTGCATGGCGAGAGAGAAGAATCTATTTTCATCCTTCTGCAGATATTTATCCAGTTTTCAAAACACCATTTGCTGAAGAGGCTGTCTCTTCTCCAATGAGTATTTTTGGCATTTTTATCGAATATCAGGTGGCTATAGCTACTTGGGCTTACATCTGGGTCCTCTATTCTGTTCCACTGATCTACATGTCTGTTTTTGTGCCAGTACCATGCTGTTTTTGTTACTATGGCTCTGTAGTATAGGTTAAAATCAGGTATGGTGATACCACCAGCCTCTTTTTTGTTGCTCAGTATTATTTTAGATATTCGAGGTTTTTTGTGATTCCAAATGAATTTTTGGATTGTTTTTTCTATTTCCATGAAGAAAGCCTTTGGAATTTTGATAGGGATTGCATTAAATGTGTAGATTGCTTTAGGTAAGATTGCCATTTTCACGATATTGATTCTTCCAATCCAGGAACAAGGGATGTTTCTCCACTTTCTAGTGTCTTCTGCAATTTCTCGCTTGAGTGTTTTAAAGTTCTCATTGTATAGATTCTTTACTTCCTTGGTTAGGTTTATTCCAAGGTACTTTATTTTTTTGATGCAATTGTGAATGGGAGTGATTCTCTGATTTCATCCTCTGTGAGTTTGTTGTTAGCATATATGAAGGCTACTGATTTCTGTGTATTTATTTTGTATCCTGCTACATTGCTGTAGGTTTTGATCAGCTCTAACAGCTTGCTAGTAGAGTCTTTAGGGTCCTTTATGTATAGAATCATGTCATCTGCAAATAATGATAACTTGATTTCTTCCTTTCCAATTTGTATCCCTTTTATGTGTGTCTCTTACCTTATTGCTATGGCTAAGACTTCCAAAACTATATTAAATAGAAGTGGGGACAGTGGACACCCTTGTCTTGTTCCTGATTTTAGTGGAAAAGCTTCCAGTTTTTCCCCATTTAGTAATATGTTGGCTGTAGGCTTGTCATAAATAGCCTTTATTATATTGAGATATGTTCCTTCTATTCTCAGTCTCTGTAGGACTTTTATCATGAAGGGATGTTGGATTTTGTCAAATGCTTTCTCTGCATCTAATGAGATGATCATGTGATTTTTGTCCTTCAACCCGTTTATGTAATGTATTACATTTATAGATTTGCATATGTTGAACCATCCCTGCATCTCTGGGATAAAGCCTACTTGGTCAGGGTGAATGATCTTTTTGATATACTCTTGTATTCTGTTTGCCAATATTTTGTTGAGAATTTTTGCATCTATGTTCATGAGGGAGATTGGTCTGTAATTTTCTTTTTTTGTTCTATCTTTGCCTGGTTTTGGTATCAGGGTGATGCTGGCCTCATAGAAGGAGTTTGGTAGAATTCCTTCTTTTTCTATTTCCTGGAAAAGCTTAAGAAGCAATGGTGTTAGCTCTTCCTTAAAAGTCTGGTAAAATTCAGCAGTGAATCCATCCGGGCCTGGGCTTTTTTTAGTTGGGAGATTATTGATAACTGCTCGGATCTCCATGTTTGTTATAAGTCTATTTAAGTGATTAATCTCATTTTGATTTAATTTAGGTAGGTCATATAGATCAAGGAAATCATCCATTTCTTTCAGATTTTCATACTTTGTGGAGTATATGCTTTTATAGTATGTCCCTATGATTTTTTGAATTTCTCTGGAATCTGTTGTGATGTTACCTTGTTCATCTCTGATTTTATTAATTTGTGTCTCTTCTCTCTTTCTTTTGGTCAGATTTGCTAAGGGTTTATCAATCTTGTTTATCCTTTCAAAGAACCAACTATTTGTTTCATTAATTCTTTGGATTGTTCTTTTTGTTTCTATTTCATTAATTTCTGCCCTAATCTTTATTATTTCTTCCCATCTACTGATTTTTGGTTTGCCTTGTTCTTCTTTTTCCAAGGCTTTAAGGCAAAGCATTAGTTCGTTTACTTGCGATCTTTCTAATTTCTTAATATAGGCATTAAGGCTATAAATTTACCTCTTAGAACTGCCTTCATTGTGTCCCAGAGATTTTGGTTTGTTGTGTTCTCATTATCATTTGACTCTATAAATTTTTTGATTTCCTTTTTGATATCTTCATTGACCCACTCATCATTTAGTAGTGTATTGTTTAGTTTCCATGATTTTGTGTATGCTCTATCGCCTTTTTTGCTACTGATTTGTAGTTTAATTCCATTGTGGTCAGATAGAATGCAAGGAATTATTTCAATTTTCCTGAATTTGTTAAGATTTGCTTTGTGTCCTAATATATGGTCTATTTTAGAGAATGTTCCATGTGCTGCTGAAAAGAATGTATATTCTGCAGCCTTTGGATGAAATGTCCTGTATATATCTGTTAGGTCCATTCCTTCTATGACCTCACTTAGTCCAGATGCCTCTCTGTTTATTCTTTCCCTGGATGACCTGTCAATTGATGAGAGTGGGGTGTTAAAGTCACCCACCACCACTGTGTTTGGTGTTATCTGTGACCTTAGTTCTAATAGTGTTTGACAAATTTGGGAGCCCCCATGTTAGGTGCATATATGTTTAGGATTGTAATGTCCTCCTGGTGGAGTGTGCCCTTAATCAATATAAAGTGACCTTCCTTGTCTTTCTTGACTAACGTCGGACTAAAGTCTACCCTGTCTGATATTAGGATAGCAACCCCTGCTTGTTTTCTAGGCCCATTTGCTTGAAACACCGTCTTCCAACCTTTCACCCTAAGATAATGTCTATCCTTTGTAGAAAGGTGAGTTTCTTGGAGACAACAAATTGTAGGATCCTGCTTTTTAACCCAGTCTGCAAATCTATGTCTTTTCGTTGGCGCATTGAGACCGTTGATATTAAGAGATATTATTGAAAGGTGTGTATTTATGTTTGCCATTTTTGTGTGTGTGTGTGTGTGTGTGTTACTGGTTCTACCTGTGCTCTCTTCTGTTAACTGGTATTTGAGTATAGCTTGTTTTTTCTAGGTTCCTTATATGTGTGCTTTTCCTTTTGTTCAGCATGGAGGATTCTATCAAATATTTTCTGTAGAGCTGGTTTTGTCTTCAAATACTCCTTTAACCTGCTTTTGTCATGGAATGTCTTTATTTCTCCATCTATTTGGATGGATAACTTTGCAGGATAAAGTAACCTTGGTTGACAGTTGTTATCTTTCAGAACTTGGAATATATCACTCCAAGCCCTTCTGGCTTTAAAAGTTTGTGTTGAATAATCTGCTGTAATCCTGATGGGTTTGCTTTTGTAGGTAACTTGATTTTTCTCTCTAACTGCGTTCAATATTTTTTCTTTGGTGTGTGTGTTTGGATGTTTGATTATAATATGGCGAGGAGAGTTTCTTTCTGGGTTTTGTCTGGCTGGGGTTCTAAAGGCTTCCTGTATCTGTATTGGCACCTCTTTCCCAATTTGTGGGAAATTTTCCTCTATGATTTTGTTGAAGATGCCTACTATGCCTCTGGAGTGGAGTTCTTCTCTTTCTACTATGCCCTGAATTCTTATATTGGATCTTTTCATAGTGTCCCGAATATCTTGAAATTCCCACTCATACTTTTCTATAAGTTTGTCTTTCTCTTTGTTGGACTGCATTAGGTCTGCCACCTGGTCTTCTAGCTTAGATATTCTGTCCTCTCCCTCATCCATCCTACTGGTGAGATTTTCTACAGAGTTTTTTATTTCATTAACTGTGTTCTTCATTGCTAGTAATTCTGACTGGTTTTTCTTTATTATTTCTATTTCCCTATTTATGTCTTGTATTGCCTTCTTTATTTCATTAAATTGGTGTCCTGCCTCTTCTTTGATTCCTTTGATTTCCTCTTTGATTTCTTCTTTGATTGTTTTCATGTGTTCTTTGACCTCTTTGAACATATTTATAATTATTCTTTTGAACTCTTTCTCAGGCATTTCCTCTAACTCTTTCTCACTGGAGGACATTTCTGATGCATTAATACTTTTAGGTGGATTTATATCATCTTGCTTTTTAGTGTTTCTTGTGTTATAATGTATATATTTTTGCATCTTGGATTAAGTTAATGCTTGGATTTTCTAGCTAGCTGTGTATTCTTAGCTGTATCAATTGATTTGATGTAATATATTTTCAGGGTAGGACCTTAAGGTATTAGGTGTGGCTCTTAAGACTCTCAGAGTATCTACAAAGATGTTCTTAGGGGTTGAGTTTCCCTGCTATAGGAGTATTCAAGCAGGCTGAGTGGAATAAAATACAGGTAGATTCTAAAATTTAACTAAACACTGTACACATTCAATCAAAAACAGCCCCTAGTATGTATGCAAGAGTAGTTATTATAATGACCAGATCCTCTATCAACAAAGAGGTTTAGATTTCTGGTCTGTTGAGGGATCCAAGTCAGCTTGTGACCAAGTGAGACCCTTCCCTGGTGCAATCCCAGTTACCTTGGGTGATTTTGGTCTCAGTCAAGTTGCTGCCTGGGTCGTCGGGCTGCTGTTCTGATTTCTGGAGCTGGGCACTTGCTTTTCCTACGGGGCAATCCGAGCTGCTGCTGCTGCCTCTGCTGCTGCCGTAGCTGCCACCGCCGGAGCCACCACCGCTGCTGAAGCTGCCGCTGCCGTGTCCACCGCCGCTGCTCCCCCCCGAAGCCGCTGCTGCGGGATCTGCCGCCGCTGCCGCTCCTGGGTCCGCTGCTGCTGGGGCCGCTGGTACCGGTGCTGGAGCCGCTGAAGTTGCTGCCGAACTCTGCTCCTGCTTGGGTCCCGCTGTCAGCCCAAGTTGGCGTGGCCGGGTCCCGGGCCGCTGCTGTGTTCGCTGGAGCTGGGCTCAGGCGGTGGGGGAGGGGAGGGAGCCGCGGCTGCTCTGGTTCTCTCGTTGTTCCACGTGTTCTTCTACCTCGCGGTCTGCTCCTCCGCTGCTCGCTGCCGCTCTCCCCTCACGTTTCCCGAGTTGCGGAGAGCGCGGTGTGAGGGAAGCGCCCGCACCTGGCTTTTCCTGCGGCTCGAGCCGAGTCTGGCGGTTTTCTGCTGCGCCGCGGCCGCGGCGGTTGGCCAAGCTTCCGGAGCCGCTTTGCCCGCCTGTGCGGGCTCTGGATGCTCTATAACTCTTCTACTTCTCCGCTGCCGCTTCAATTTCCTATACACCTCACTTTTTAGTAAAAGTGTGTATTTTGCTGAGTTTTTTTGGTCTTTTTCCCCCCTAGGCTGCTTTGGCGTGGTACCTACGCCGCCATCTTAACCGGAAGCCTGGATTTCTTTTTAATTGGGTTGAAACTTTGTATGGACACATCATGTGTTGGTACCATGATTTTCCTCCTCTCTGGTCCCACTCCACTGACGGCCCCCACCCCTTAATGGGCTTGCTGGTATTCACCATGGGGCTGAGGGTTATGAGATGTGAGAGCAGCAGTCAGTTGTTGTGGGAGGAGTGAAGCCTCTAGATATAACCTCACACTCTATGGTTCTTACAATCCTTCCGCCCCTTCTTCCATAAAATTCCCTGAGTCTTGGTGGATGTGTTTCAAGTCTACTTAAATGTCGCACTGTCGGTGACTTCTGTATTTCTGCTTTGATATACCTTGTGTATCTTTTTCTTTTTTCCCCATAACCCTGGTTCAGGTTGTCAGGCTCACCTGAGAAGCAGCACACTGTTTAACTTGCCCTTTCCTCTGTGGTTTTACCTGGACCATGGCAGGTGTGCAAGTGGTACCTCATGACTAAGTGATTTTAATCTGATACTATTAGTTGAAAACAAATAAATGAATTACAAACTGCCAAGAACTAACATTTCTTGAATCCCGTACACTTTACTTCTATTAAAGCCTTTAACCCCTTTTGCCTCTTGCAAATAAAAATTTCTATCATCCCTTTTTTTTAAAATACAAGAAATCCCAAATTCTTCATGCAGATAGATATGTTCTCCTTTCACAGTTTATACAAGTTAAAACTGATACCTACTGCTTCTCTAAGCAAGATATAGAAAAATGTATATCATCCATTTTGGTGAAGTTAAATATATAGTCTTATCGTAATGTGCTAGCACAGAAAGTCAACAATAGGAGGCTCACTACTTGATGCATTTTATGTGCTGTTTTTGATAATAGATGCGAAGTTTTGCAAGAAAAGAAAGAAAGAAAAAGATTTCATGAAAGCAAACTCTAAGAGGAAGATGGGGAAATAGGTAGGGTCAAGGGAGGAGGAAGGAAAGGGGAAATCAAGAACCCAGAGAGGGAAGGAAGAAATGAATTTGTATGAAGAATAGATGCATGAAATGTTTAGAATGTTAATGTGGTCTTATCTAATACATATGCAGTTATATGTCTGAATTTATTGTATGAACATACATAGGTGAGTGTTTGAAAAGAGAAATATTTGGACTTATCTTTTCCAAACCTTCAGTATAGGGTGACTTTCCTTTCCTTTGTTTTTTTTTTTTTTTTTGGTTCATTTTTATTTATTTATTTGAGAGTGATAGAGAGAGAGGGAGAGAAAGAGACAGATAGAGAGAGAATGGGCACACCAGGGCTTCCAGCCACTGCAAACGAACTCCAGACGTGTGAGCCCCCTTGTGCATCTGGCTAACGTGGGTCCTGGGGAATCGAGCCTTGAACCAGGGTCCTTAGGCTTCACAGGCAAGCCCTTAACCACTAAGCAATCTCTCCAGTCCTCCATTTTTTTTTAAATGGAAGAAAATATTTATTTCTAGCCTCAAGGGGAAGTTTCATGTTGCTGTAGAAAGCATGGCTGAGAAGAAAGCACCCCATCAGCTGGGAGGAAGTATCAGCAGTAAGCTCACTAGCACTGGCCAAGAGGAGGCTGCACTATAATTCCTAAAACCTGTCCCCAGTGGCACACCCCCTCCAGCAAGTCTCCACTTGCCAAAGGCTCCAGCAACGGGGGACCAACTGTGGAACTTAATCAGAAACACATGGGGCAATGGGGGACATTTCACTCAAATCATCATAATGATGGTCATCATTTTGTTAGTCCTTTTTTTTTTTGTAAAGATGAGGAAATTGAGGCTCAGAAAGATGAATTCTCCCCAACTCCATTGCTGCTCAGTTAGTAAGGAACATTTCCTGAAAGAAAGTAGACCCAGTTGGAGCCCAAGGCTTTAACCTTGTTCTTTCTGCCCTGATTTCTGCTGCCAAGGAGCAGCAGGGGTTTCTTTTGCTTCCCCCTTTCCTTCCCGGTTTGTGGCACTTTATGTATCCAAAAAGTGATGTTAAGGATCTAAGCAACAACAACAACAAAAATAAAGCCTTAGTTGAAAACAGCACTAGTCTTTGGGTGTGGGCTGTGCACAGTGACTTTTCAATGAAAACTTGTATACTATGAGAAGATAGAAAACGCTGTAGATGAGTGAGACTATGTGGTGCTTTTTTCTGTCATGGGGTAAGTTCACTGAGAATGATCTGTTCCAGGTTCAACAACTTTTCCTCAAATTTCATTGTGTCATTTTTTCTTACTGATGCATAGAATTCCATTATGTAGATATACAACATCTTAGTTATCTATTCTTCTAGTGATGGACATCTGGGTTGATTCCAGCTCGTAGCTATTATGAATTGAGCCACTACAAACATGGTTGAGCAAACCTCTCTGGCCTGTGGTTTGAAGGTTTTAGGGTAGATGCCCAGTAAGGGACTAACTAGGTCTGTTGGTATATCTATAGCCAGCTTTTTCAGGAGTCTCTACATTGCTTTCCAAAGTGGTTGTACCATCTTACATTCCCACCAATAGTGGATGAGTGTTCCTACTTCTCCACATCCTCACCAGCATTTATTTTCATTTGATTTTTTGATTTTTGCTATCCTTATTGGGGTAAGGTGGAATCTCATAGTGGTTTTAATTTGCATTTCCCTGATGATTAGGGATGATGAACATTTTCTTATGTGTGTGTTTGCCATTTGTATTTCTTCCTCTGTGAACTGCCTGTTCAGCTCTTTGCTCCATTCTGTTAGTGGGGTGTTTGAAAACGCGAGTTTACCATGAAGAAACTTGACAGACAAGACCGTAAACCTGATAGTCCACGTGAGCAGCAATGCTGATAAATCAGACTGATATAAAGTCTCTTTGATGAGACTGCGATGAAAATGGTACCTTGCTTGTGTGGTCTTCTCTACAAAACTTGTCACCCTAGTCCAATCAGAAAGAGAACATGAGAAAGACGTCACTTAAGAGACATTTTACGAAGCACCTCTCCAGTAATCAAACCTGTAATGATTACCAGGTTGTCATAAGCAAGGGAATGGCCATGTGGCCTCAGTTAAGAGCTAAGCACAGAACTTAGCATGGCCTGCTAAGTGAGCTCCTCAGAATTCATATTGAAGTATGGACTTTGATAATTAGCATATATAATTTATCACTCATTATCCCACTAAGGGAATAATGTTAGCTTCATATACTGAATATGGGGTTACATGTAGCACTTTTGTCCTATCTTTGCAGTATTTCCATAAATGAAAACATTATACTATATATGAAATAATATAGTATAATGAAAACATTATAGCATATCCATTGGCCTGGGGAGATGACTCAGCCATTAAAGGTGCTTGCTTGCCAAGCTTCATGGTCTGGGTTCTATTCTCTAGTTTGCACATAAATCCAGACACTCAAAGTGGCACACACATGTGGAGTTTGTTTGCAGGGGCAATCAGCACTGGCATACCTAGACTCTAACTCTAGCTCCCTGCCAATCTTTCTCTCTCTCTTTCTTTCTCTCAAATTAATAAAAAATAATATTTTAAAGAGTATATCCCAAAACAACAAAAAATTTAATTAACAAACAGTTCATGGTGGGCATTATTTGTGGTGCTCTCATTACCACAGGGTAGCAAAACAAACAAACAAACAAACAAACAAACAAACAAAAGGTTCCTTTTGGAGCTCATATGCTAAAATAATAAATGATCACTACTTCTATATGCCATCCTAATGAGTAAAGAAACTCCACAAACACAGCCTGAAAATTATAGGCCATGCTGTCTTAACCATGTTTTGCTGAGTAATTTAGCTAATTCTCTTTGAATTAGGCTTCTTCTTAATTATAGTCTATGCTTTGTTAGATATGCCAAGTGAACTTATTGGCTTATTGTTCCACTGCCTTTAATATCCCACCATTCAGTCAGGTTTCAATTTTTCTCTTGCTAAAGTTAATCTCTTAATGAGATTTTGAGAGGAGATAACATTTGACTTTTTGAACATATTATAAATATACAATTTATTACAATCAACACATAATTACACATAATACTGGGGTATACCATTTTAATACATACATATATGATATATAATGATCAGGTAAGGATACTTGGAATATAACAACAAAATTTGGATTCTTGAAAACTAAGTGCATCTTTTTTTTTTAATCTCACATTGTCCCAAATTTCTCCTGATTTTTAATATTCTGCAATAGCATTATATATAATTTTTGAGCTGGAAGTTTGGTATTTTATATTTCAGTATGAAGACTTCTGTCCTTATTGGAAAACTTTAATCATTTTCTCCACAACGTCTCTTTTTTATTGGCTCTATTCTTGCCTTTACATTAGAACTTTATATTCCTTCCTGACTTTCCTACTATACTTTTTCATCATTAATTTTTGATATGTTTCCCTAGTTATTTCATTACATTACTATTATTAATGTGATTATTTAATTTTACTTTTCCTTATAGTTCTCACTTGTCTGGTTTCAAGAGTAAACCAGATCATCTTGAATTATTTCCTTCTGTAAAGTCTCTGCTTTAGGGCCATTCATATGTGTTATACAATATATTTATGTTCTTTACATTGAAGGTAGACATCTATATAATCTTTCTGTTATCCTCCCTGCTTTTCAGAGGTCTTTATGGATAGTTACAGAAACACATTCCTTTTACAATAAGCAGAAAACAAATTAATCATAGGAGGCAGGCTCTCAGCTTTCATCAGCTTAATGGATTTCCACAAAAAGGGTAATATTTTGGGCTTTCCTTTAATCCAATGCTTTCACTTTGTGAGTGATTTTGGCTTGAGGAAGTAACAGAATAAAAAGCTTTAAGGAATACACTGAAAACTTCTCTCCTACTGGTGTTTGGCATCATTATCCTCATGGGTTAGAGGTTAAGGGATAAGGGTCATAGAAGGCATTTTACTATCTCATAGGAAATGCTGTAAATACATCTAGCACCTAAGTTATTGCTTATTATTCTCACTTATGAGGCTTCAGTAAAAGGAAAATTCCTCACTTAACACATCCTATTATATGAAGGATATTCAACAAGTTAAGGCAAAGAAAAAGGATTTAGTCCTGACATGGGCATTATTATCTAGGATGTTTTGTGCTTCCAGTTTATAACACAATATTCTGCATTTCAATTTGGTTCAGTTCAAAGAGCTTTTCTTGCTCAAAATTTTGTATTTTGAGAGAAATTTCAAAATTGAGTTAAAGTTGTTTCATGTTCTGATTTTAGTAAAATAACACCTTAGCAAATATCTCTATAGTTGAAATATTTTTCACCTTTTATAAATTATGACTATGCATCATTTTAGATCCTTTATTATGGAAGCTTTATCTCTACATATTGTACTTTAACATTGAAAAAATACTTACACAAACTGCTATTAATTCATGAAGACTACAAACAATCCCTATTTTTATGGAGCTTCTAATATAGTAAAAAAATGTCTATATTAAATAGTTAATACTGCAATTGATTAAATATTATTATGATAATTATCTTAAATAAAAAATGGAGGGATATAAGGAATGCACATAAGTAGGATATGTAAATAATCCTAAATATTCTGGAAATTTTATGTCATTTATATTTATTTATTTATTCATATTTTTATTATGTTCAAAATTACAAATTGTGGGATTCCCTAAGAAACTGAAAACTATAAAAATAACTGGGATGTAAGTGGATAAAGATCAAAGGAAGAAAAGAGTCCTGAGATGCAGGCAAGTGGTGCAAGATATATGTAAGGAAGGAGGAAGCATTGTTTATTTGAAATACTGGAAATAAGAAACAGTGATATTATTTGAAGCAAGGTCATGGAACAGCTGCATGAAATGTACATGTGCTAGGTTACACTGGGTGCTGCAAGTCAAACCATGGATTCCTGGAATAGAATTAAAGTTGTAGAGAAGCTTTAGCAGAAACTGTCATAGATTAAAATTTGAAATTATTATGGTAGACATCAAAAATGTGGCAGAATCCATGTTCCGGCTTTTATTCTTTTTTCAGAAATGCCAATTTAGCAGTAACACATACATGAAAATAACTTACAAAGAGTCATTAGAATCTACATGAAAGGTTATAACATTCCGACAGAGCACATAAAAGAAAAAAAAAAATTTCTGGGCTGGAGAGATAGCTTAGAGGTTGGGGTGGTAAAAGCCAAAGGACCTTGGTTCAATTCCCTAGGACCCACATAAGCCAGATGCACAAGGTGGCACATGCATCTGGCGTTCGCTTGCAATGGCTGGAGGCCCTGGTGTACCCATTCTCTCTCTCTCCTATCTGCTGCTTTTTCTCTCTCACTCTCTCAAATAATTAAATTAGAAAAGATATTAAAAATAATTCCTTTTTATGTATAAGAAGAGCAGTTAACTTTACCCACACCACATCTCCAAAGTACAAATAAAAATAAAAACCACAAAAAGAATGAATTACCAGGACTACATAACAGTTCTAACAAGAAAAATAAGTCATCAAATTAACATTAGGAACCAGAGAGCCCTGAGCTGCATGAGAAGGAATTCAAACTGATCCTCTTGAAGAAGTTCAGTGAGCACATACATATACATATTGATACGGAATCAGGAAAATAAACAAAATTTAGGTTAATCAAAGGTATATAATTCATTAAGCAACAATTATAGAATGGAATAAAAAAACTCAAAACAGTGTTTTGAAAGCAGACCTCATGAAAAGAACTTGAAAATGTTTCCTAGGAATGAAAGGAAAAAGAAAAAGAATTAACACATATGAAGAAACTGTATGTGACTCCTCAGATGCCATCAAATGAACACATATTCCATTATGGGAATTATAGAAAGAGAAGAGAAAAGAGAAATCACAATTAAATGAATTATATTTAGTTAAATAAATTGTAGGAGAGAAGTAGATATCCAGATTCAATGAAACTCAAAGCACCTCACATAGGTTGACAATAAAGAGGTAGTTTTGGGGAGGTATTAACGTCTAATGACCAAAAGTTACAGTTTTGATTGCAGAACAGGGTTAACTTACCATACATAAGAGAACCATCATGAGGCTAAGAGTAGATTTCTTAGCCGTAACCTTACAAACCATGAGGGATCACTTAACTGTATTCAAAGTGCTAAGAGCCAAGACCAATATAAAATAGATTTCTGGGCTGGAGAGATAGCTGAGAGGTTGGGGTGGTCCTGAAAAGCCAAAGGACAGTGGTTCAATTTCCCAGGACCCACATAAGCCAGATGCACAAGGTGGTGCATGCGTCTGGAGTTCGCTTGCAATGAAGCATATCATATCCTGAAAAACTATCCTTTGGAAATGAAGGGGAGGGGCAACGTGGCTTCCCAAGTTAAAACCAAAGGACTCGGTGGCACAGTGGGTGTAGAATGACCCACATAGCCCCGTGTGCTGTGATGGAGACTTGTACTTAACCCCCAGCTGGTAGAACCTTTGGGAGGTCAGAGTCTGGCTGGAAGGGGCCCTGACGTTTATCAGTCCAACTTCACTGGGCATTAAAATAAATAAATAAATAAAGGAGCACACTCTTGCTGCTTCCTCTCTCCTGCTATGTGATGATGTGAGTAAGCTTCCTGCTTATGCCATGCTTTAGCCCACCATGATAAAACACCATTCCTTTCCCCCCAAAAATTGTCACCCCCCCCCAAAAAAAAACCTGTCCTTCCATAAGCAGCTTCTGGTTGGATGTTTTCTCCCAGTAACAAGAAGGTGATCTCAAAGGCTTGGTGGTTGCCATTTGTTCCTTTTCTAAAGTGTTAATAGCAGTTATTTCAATTGAACAATGCAATGTAATAATGCCGTGAAAGTATCAACACTGTAATTCTGAAATTATTCCTATAATGTTAGGTATTGAGGCCTGACTATTCTGTAGGAAGGAATGTGAAATAACTACTTTCTGAAGATTTTGAATATTTTCTATGTATATCGAGGTAATGATAATTGAAAACACATTTTTCCATATCTGGGCTTATCTTTTTATTTAACTAATGGTATACTTCAAAAGCAACTCTTTTTTTTTTAAAACTTTGATAAGATCAAATTTTTGTTACTTTTTCTTTTGTGCTGTGATTCATATTTCATATTTTAAAACCTTCTTTTATCTTTTATTAGGCAGTTGTTTTATTTTATTTATTTTTAGAAGTTTTACACTTTTATCTCTCTATTAAGATGGTGCCACGAAATATTTGATAGTAATGTTAAGACATAACCAGAAAACAACACAGAAAAATCTTTAACACATGCTTGTTTGCCTAAGTCAGTGCTAAATATGCCTTTAATCCAGCTCATGTTGTGTATCAACAATTTGAATATGCATGAATGATTTCAATTAGAATCAAAACACTTCAGCATTCCACTTCTACATTTTGGACCGTACTCTATCCCATGACCTTTGTGCACAGAGTAATGTACAATTTTGATTTCTTTTCTCCATAGGTATAAACAGCTTGTTCAATGCATTTGTTGAAAAAGATTAACTGTGATTCATTGAATTAATATACTTCCTGTGTCAAAAAAACCAATTGATTGGATATATACCTGGACTCTCTTCTATTGTTTTGGAATTATTACAGCTTTAGAAATTCTTGAGAGTAAATAATGTAGGTTGCCCAGACTCTTTATTTCTTTAAATAATAATTTTGGCTGCCCTTGCTCTTTGCATATCCAAACAAATTTAGGGCATAGCTTGTTAATTTCTATTTTAAAATATTTGACCTTATTTGGAATTATGATAAATTGGTATTATGGTAAATCGTGGTATCAATAGGGAAGGAATTGGCATATGATCAATATTTAGAACTCTAGACTAAGAACGATGTATATTATTTATCATGGTCTTTGTTTCATCTATATTTTGTAACTTGAATATATATCTGATATGAATTGTATTTAAATAACTATTCCATATTTGGAGTAGTGATGATGAGGGTTCAATTTATGTTTAAATATCTCTTATTAGTTCTGATTTTTCCTTAACAAAATACTTTTTGGTACATTATTTATACTCAAAATATACTATGCATTCTGTAAAGGATTGGAGGATTCTTTCAGAATTAAGCTACAAAAATATAACTCAAGAAAACTGGAATCCCAATAACCTCACTAATGAGGATCCCAGAGAAAGGGGTGGGGGGAAATACAGAGCTTAACCCTTTATAAACTAAAAAAAAAAAAAAAAAAAAAAAAGTAATAATGAAGAACAAAGCAAATGGAATTTACTTGCCATTGAAAACAATCCTATCAGCATATATGTGGCATCTGGCAGAAAATGGTGTTTTCTGGCCTTTCTCTCCTCACTCCCCAGATTCCATGCCTACTCTCAGAGGCCTCAGGTTAACAAGTTCCTTAAAGAAACAGCATTCCTTTCCTGATAATTTTAATAAATATTTCTTTTAAAGTATCCAGGAAATGTCACGCTTTTAGTCCCAAAGTCTAGATCCTCTTTGCATTCCTGGAACCAGAAAGTAAACCTAGTCTTACTTGAAATTTATGGTTCAAGAGAACAAAAGGGGTGGTTTACTTTGGTCCTATAGGCAGGAAAGCAAAGCTAGTAATGCTTTTCCTAGCTTCACCTTGGCTTATTTTAACAGCGTGGTAGAGTGTTTGTTTTAAGACCTAACCTATTCGTGGTCTGAAGTGTTTAGCTATACAGGCTAGATTCCACAGCAGATCAAATATTTTGTCACTCAAATGTTCTGAAATATATACCTTGATGTTGAAAAGAAAATTTTGTTAAAAAAATAAAAACTATAAAAGAAAAGGATGCTTCACCAAAAGATTCAGTGATGTTTCTGGAACCACCAACAAAATACAGTAACAAAAAATAGATCAAAAGTTTGTTCTTAAAAAAAAAAAAAAACACAGAGTATTATCAATTACTAGCATAAAATCTATAATGCTTAGAATCTATATAAGTATTTATAACATTTGTTTATAATACCTATGTTTTTCTCTCACACACTATATAAAATGTGGTGAAATATACTTCCTTCAGAAGAATTAAATTTAACACTTTCAGAAGGAAGCAAAATGTACTAGGATTTCTTATCTTTCACTATCATATCTGCATCATATTCTGATGATCTCTGAACATTTGAGATAAGTTTCATTCCTCTAGTCCTTTACAGAATGCATTTCCTATTTCTCTGTAACAGTCTATTTGCCTTGCCAGTGATACACAGGTTCACAAGCCTTCATGATCTACTGCTGCCAGAGAGACAACAAATCCTTCTTGCCCACATATGCATTTTGGTTTACATTTTAGGGTAGTGAGAAAATTGTTTTCAATGCCTAACTGTGAGCACCAGGAGCTCATTCTTCAACATAAAATCAAAATAATGCATACACACACACACACACACACACACACACACACACACACACACACACGCACACACATGCCCCAATCGTGACCAAAAAGGAGCATAGTTTCAAATATTCTCCATGTACATGAGACAAAGAATCCTATCTATCGCATCATATCTTCTACAGGACACTGAAACAGAACAAAACAAAGTACTTCAATAAATGTCTACATGCTAAAGTCTATCTTTTGAGTATCTGAAAGATAAATGACAATAGGACATACCAATTATGGAATGGATAATTGTCAAGTCTACCGGGAAGAATTACTGGTGGACCACATAGTTCCCTCAGCAGTATTGTTAAAGAACCATTCATATCTTTGTGAAGGAGAGTAGAAAGAATTCTCAGAATAAATGGGCACCTCTATTCATTGTATAAGAAGGGACTGTATAGTTCTTCAGAGTATAGGCTTAGGATTCTCAACAAATTGCTTGTGGTTAAAAAGCTTTGAGTTAAAAAGTGTTTTGTTGTTGATATAAGCATGTATGTATATATGCATAATATCTGGTATGCACAGAAGAAAGTTCAGTGTTCTGAGTAGATTAAAACATGAAAGCAATGTTATTTATAGCATTCTTTCATGGATTATTTCTTCTGAGTTACCTCTGATGCTTTATTCTCACACAGAACTCTCCATCTAGGGAGGAGTTTGTCTGACTTTATTATTTTCTCCTGAGGCAGACAGATACACGTGCATTTTTAACAGTAGTTGTGGACACAGTGACTCATTTCTTTGTTCCCCCAGACTTTACTTCACATTACAGTAAAATGCTTGACTTTTTCAGATAAACTATTTAAAGTAGGTTGAAAAAAAATAAAAATAAGGAGGACAATAGAGCTAGTGCCCAGGAAAGTTTAGTCAATGCAAATCTGTATTTTCTTTTCTTAATTAATAATTTATGTGTTTGAGAGAGAGAGAATAAAAACGCATATAGAATGGGCACACCAGGACCTCCACCCACTGCAAACGAACTTCAGACATGTAAGCCAGATGCCCCCTTGTGCATCTGGCTTACGTGGGTCCTGGGGAATTGAACCAGTGTCCTTAGGCTTTGCAGGTAAACACCTTAACCTCAAAGCCATCTCCCCAGCCACAAAACTGTATTTTTGATTGAATAGATGGCCTACCTTCCAAGTGTAGCAAGTTATACATGAATTCATGGGTCTGAAGTGAGCAGATATGGGTTTACTTCAAACCACATGAATACATATCAAGTTGTATCTGTGACCTTGAGTAGATCTGAAACTCCTGATAGATCTTCAAGGTAGAAAGAAGT
Source organism: Jaculus jaculus (assembly GCF_020740685.1). Taxonomy (NCBI): domain Eukaryota; kingdom Metazoa; phylum Chordata; class Mammalia; order Rodentia; family Dipodidae; genus Jaculus; species Jaculus jaculus. The sequence continues at coordinate 163,830,131 of NC_059105.1, forward strand.
AAAGTTTTCTCCATTATCACATGGCTTAGAAATAACTTGAAGAATAAGGAACTTGATGTTTTCTTCACTTGATTTTATACTCAAATTACAAAGACTGACTTTCTTCTCAATGTGAGACCTCTAAGGATTGAAGTGCGTTAACTATAGGAATATACTAAGTCATGGTGTATGAAATAAGCTTTTGTTCTAGCCAGTTCTAGATAATTAATAGAGCATTATTTTATTTTACCATTATATTTTGTACCTTTCACTTTGTCTAGTTATTGCCACAAGCCAAATAAATTTACTAAATAAAAAAAAACTTAAGCATGTTTAAGATTCTTTCTTTCTTTATTTATTTTTTTGGCTTTCTGACGTAGGGTCTCACCCTAGCCCAGGCTGACCTGGAATTCACTCTGCAGTCTCAGGGTGGCCTCGAACTCACAGCAATCTTCCTACCTCTGCCTCCTGTGTGCTGGGATTAAAGGCGTGCACCACCACACCTGGTTTAAACATGTTTAAGGTTCTTGAAAATTCTGAGACTCTTTATTCAACTTTGAGATACATGGCTATCAGAACTCACTAGTAAGTGGTTATAGCAAGTGCATTGTAAGCAATTTGCTTAAAACTTGAAACCATCTGTACTTTATGCCATCATGATGTTTGAATTCCAAAACCAGAATGCAAATTATCTTTACCTTATTTTCCCTATACAGAACTGTAGAACTAAAGTTGATATGCAAGGAATGTTTCTTCAAAAAAAAAAAAAAAATCTTTCCATAAGATCCATTTTGAAATGGCGGCAACATGTTCATCTACAATGCAGAGAGGGCGTGACTCATTCTCAGCTTCTAACTATGTACTTGTTGCACAGTAGGATTAGGGACTCAATCTGAAGACATTAAATTGTGTTTGTAGCTCCAGTATGTATAAACAGAATGGAAATGAACAATATTCACTGGGAGGTTCTATCTAGTACCTTTTAATCAAGATTACCTAAGTTTGACTCTTGTTTAGAAAGGCCTGACTCAGGATGATGGAGAGGGGAATATAACTCTGCTCAATGGTAGTGGTTACAAACAGACATGTAAATTTTTTATTTATCTGTTTTCTCATACATTGAACAATCTAGGGTAAGATATTTTTAATAGAGACCATGATTCCCACTTTAGCACTTAGCATGTAGAAACACAAAGCAAATGGTGGTTAATAGATGGGCTGGAAATGAAGAGGAACTTAGGAAGAGGATGAGAATAAAATTAGAGAATTATCGTGAAAGATGCTCATGAAATTTAGTAACAGAAATGGTGTGAGGGCTTTTAGGGGACATATTTTCCCTTAGATGTCCATCTGGATACATCTGCTTTCTTTTTTTTTTTAATATCATTTTGTTCATTTATTTATTTGAGAGCGACAGACACAGAGAGAAAGACAGATAGAGGGAGAGAGAGAGAATGGGCGCGCCAGGGCTTCCAGCCTCTGCAAACGAACTCCAGACGCGTGCGCCCCCTTGTGCATCTGGCTAACGTGGGACCTGGGGAACCGAGCCTTGAACTGGGGTCCTTAGGCTTCACAGGCAAGCGCTTAACCACTAAGCCATCTCTCCAGCCCCATCTGCTTTCTTATAAGTACCCTTCTCCACCTCTGTAACACATCAGAGTTTCCTTCCCAGGATAATTGAGTGGCATGGTTACCGTTAGGGTTTCTGTGCCTGAAGCTATCACAAACAGCTCAAAATTTTTTTAAGTGCTTCTACTAATAGTAACAATGGGGAGATATATACAAGAACCAGACGTACCCCACATATGCTCACTCTTTAGGGTTTACCTGTAGTGCTTATATTTAGACAATGAACTATTTTATACATCCATGATATACATTATACATCCACACTAAAGATTCAGGGATTATTTAAATGCATTTAAGTAGAAACCATTGAACAGCCTTCCCATACCTGACAGAGAGGTTAGTGCCTCAAAAGTAAAAGTCAGGCTAAATCTGCAGAGAGAATAAAAGTGAGAGTGGGAGTTAGATAAAAAAGAATATTGATCACTAGTTCAAGTAGGTGTGTGTGTGTGTGTGTGTGTGTGTGTGTAAACACAAGAACTAATGGAGAAACAAGCACATAGTTTGACTCTGCTCCTACTTCCCGCTTCTCCAGGGGTGCTCTCTGAGATAATATGTGGGAATCATCTCAGTGCTAAGAGATATGTAAGGTTAGAGTTCAGAGAGAAAAGAACGAACTAATGAAATCACAGGTGTCTGTGGGAAAGGAAATGGAGGGCCCATCATTTTACAGGGCAGTCACATGTAAAGAACACAGGCGTAACCCACAAAAAAGTACAATTCATTGTGGGATAGCTTCTTCCAGTGTATGAGGTTAGGAAGGGATTTGCATCAAGAGATTTGTAGAGTCATCACTGAGAAATTGCTTCTTGCTCTCATACTCAATTTCTCTTGATATAATCTCTTCCAAGCTGATCACCTGGAGGTACATATACCCTTAACAGAATGATGTTCCATTTTTGTCACTGTCTGTTAATGATGGGATAAAAGGGAATATCTATTCTGTTAGTGTTTCATCTTAATGTTTCCTCATCATACTAAACAAGTATGTTGAATGCAGGTGGTATTTTCTTTTATATTTTGTTTTGCTTGTGTGTGTGTGTGTGTGTGTGTGTGTGTGTGTGTGTGTGCACATGTGTGATGTGTGTGTATGTGTGGTAGTGATGGTGTTGTGTGTAATGTATACACATGTATATGCCTTAAAACAATGCATGTATTTACTTATGGGGAGGTTCACTGGCCTTCTCTGCCAGAGAAGAACTTGGGATATGCCTCTACATCACTCTTCTATGCATTTTCATTTTGAGCAGGAGTCTCTAACTGATACCAGTGGTTGTTTCTTCATGAGAGCCCAGACAATTCCTTGCTCTCTGTTCTTTTTTAAAGGTCTGGGATTACAGGCATGTGTGGCTACAGCCAGCTGCTTGTATGGGTTCTAGAGACTCAAACTAGGCTGAGTTTTAGGACTCCTCAGTCCCACATGCTTGCCCAGGAAGTTGAGCCATCTCTTTAGTCTGGCAGGTGTTATTTTCTAAAATGTGAACACTTAAAATTTTGAAGTGAGTTTATTTGGATCATTGCATTACACAAAGGAAAAAAATTATCTTAGAACTTAGGTTTTGACATATGTATTCATGAAAAATATTTATAACAAGTTCATTAGGATTTCTCTCTGATGACCTACTTCCTCAGGCTGGTGGACTATACTGGATGGTTGTAGTATAGTTTTGGAAATATATATTAGATAGAGTCAGTATATGAAGTGGGAGAAGCTGCAAGGCCAGGAGAAAATTAGAGCAGTGTTGTCAGTGAAATGTGAGTTTGAAGAACAGATTCAAAGGAACTGGAACTATAATAATAGGAGGAACTCAACCACAGGAGTGCCTGAGTAGGCTAAACGTTGTACAATAGTTAAGCTAAAGTAGGGACAAGTTGGATTCCTTTGGTGATGAGTTTTGATGTGGAACTGAAAAAGAAATGAATACCAATCAGTAGAGGTATCTGTTACTTTTGCTGAGGCAGTGATAGCAGAGAAGCAGTGGATTTGGAGTAGAATATTATTTAAAGATAAATTCCGCAGAGCTTAATGGCGTGGCTTGGCGAGCCACGGAAGGAGGCATAGAGAAGACTGCTGGGATTCTGAGTGGTAATCGACACTGCTGTGGTGGAGGAGATGACTTCCTGCTAGAATCTTGGAACAAACTTAGACATTATCACTCACTAACACAGGCCCCTCTGTTTGGGGGGTGGAAGTTGGCAACTACCCTTTTCAAATATATTTTAAGTAGTTATGCTTGGAAATTGCCCGGGGCAAATCATATAGCTAATATATTATTGGCCAGTATTTCACATAGAATTCATCAATATTTCCTATCACAATAAATACGTTATAACGACAAGCTCAGTGGTTATCTTAATTGGAAAACAGATAATCAGCCTCATAGTGGTATTTAATCTATTAGCCTTAACAAGGTAGAGGTAGGCGTTATCAATATTGACTTGTTCAGCCCTGGATAATACGAATTCACAATCGCAACCAACATTTCTTCATTAACAGGTGCATGCTCATCCTCATTTACTCACTAAAATTTACTGCCACTACTTTATTATATTTGTAATGTAGGGGTTCATCATGTAGTGTGCGTCGTGACCAGAAGCATCCATCTACCTGTGGTTTATTAGTAATGCAGAACCACAGGCTTCACCCTATGTTTACCGAATTAGAACTTGAATTTTGCATAATTTTTAGAGTATTCAATGAGGGCCTTAAAACTCAAGAACGACTTGGAGAGGATGCAAGCTTGTTTGAAATCAGAATTGCATGGGTAACAGCAGGAACGCTGAGTCAGAATCCTAGTCCCTCTAAAAACAGCGACAAACTTTAGAGAAACCTTTTTAGGTCCTGGAAAGTGATGATCAGTGGGAAATCCTGGAGCAATTAGACACCCAAATGAAGAAGAAAACACAAAATCCAGAGCAAGATCTTAGTTTTGGGCAGGTCAACTTTGAGGAAAGAGTTCCATCTACACAATGTGTGAGATCGAGCCCAAGGAAAAAGCCAAGGCCCTGTGGACACAAGGGAAACAGAAGTTGAAGTCCAGGCATAAGAACACAGCTAGGAACTGAGAAAAGACCACCAGCCAGAGAAACATAGGTGTGTCCCACACCTTTTTTTTTTTTAATTATTTATTTATTTGAGAGCGACAGACATAGAGAGAAAGACGGATAGAGGGAGAGAGAGAGAATGGGCGCACCAGGGCTTCCAGCCTCTGCAAACGAACTCCAGACGCGTGCGCCCCCTTGTGCATCTGGCTAACGTGGGACCTGGGGAACCGAGCCTCGAACCGGGGTCCTTAGGCTTCACAGGCAAGCGCTTAACCGCTAAGCCATCTCTGCAGCACCCCACACCTTTTTATAAACCATCTTGATATCCTTGATTGGTTTGTAAAATATACCCCACTGGGGGCTAAAACTCCTGCTGCCTAGATGGGAAACCAGAGATAATATGAAAGAACTGGTGTAGAGTGAAACAGTTGGATTGAAAGGAGGACAGACTGTCTTTAGTATTTTATGTGCTTTTTTAAATTTTTTACTCCTTTGTTGGCTTGTCATTGTTATTGCCTTCCTTACTTTGGTATCACTGTACCCTACTTTCCATATCTTTGAATCCTAGCCTAGTAGGATATTGAATTTATGTTTCTTATTTTCCTAATCATACAATTAACATATAGCCTTGAAAGATACATATCTTGCTAAACTCTTGGTATTTGTCATATTTGAATATGTTAATATCTATTACTCATTTTCAAAACTTTCTAACTCTCTTTAACATTTATTATTCTAATTACAGATTATTTATTTTTTAAAACTTTTTGTTCATTTATTTATTTATTTGAGAGTGACAGACACAGAGAAAAAGGCAGAGAGAGAGAAAGAATGGGCGCCTCCAGCCACTGCAAATGAACTCCAGACGCGTGTGCCCCCTTGTGCATCTGGCTAATGTGGGTCCTGGGGAATCAAGCCTTGAATCGGGGTCCGTAGGCTTCACAGGCAAGTGCTAGACTGCTAAGTCATCTCTCCAGCCCAGATTATTTATGTTTAATAATTCAATTTCTGACTTCTTACACTGATTCTTACTATAAAAACATTTTAATTTAGTGTCATTGAAATCATAGTAGCATATATGATATTGGTTCATTCAGATTTATAGATAAATATATCATGATCTAGAATATTACTTATCATTATATGTAACATTGGAAAGAATACACATCCTCATGAATGAATAAATGGTCAAATACACACACACACACACACATATACATACATATATATATATTTATTTATTTATTTAAAAATACATTAAAAATGAAAAAAATTGGTCACTAATACTATATTTAGCGTCTATGTCATTGATTTTTAGTCTGGTATTTCAAAAATTGATGACATAACCATATTAAAACATCAGTTTATTACTGTGAAATTATCTGTTTTCCTCTAAATTTCAGGTCTGGATTCAAATAACTTGAAAAAAACACAATTTTATATTATTATTATTATTGCTTTCCTGACAAAATAACTGTTTCAGCATGTCATATTTCTTATATTTATGGCAATAACTCATTGTAAAGCCTGTTACTGGTCCTTAAGTTTATATTTTTAAAGCAGTTATGAGAATGCCTATCTTCTGAATGGGATGTTTTGCCACCAACATTTAATAGAACTAATACACTTCAGTTTAGTTCTTCCATTTTACTTGTTTCTGTTAAGACCCTATTTCCCCTCTGCTAATCTTTGCTCGCATTCTTACATAATGGCTGACGCTATTCAGAAAACATTGGTGGACATATCCAAGTGTGAGGGAGACTTTATGTCCTAGTGCTATAGGGACAGATGCTACTGCATGTAGAGTTCTCTTAACTTTCTCCCGTGTACCAGCTATATCCAGTTACTTGAACCCTTACAATAACTTAATAAACAGGCATGACTTCTCAATTCTGTGAACCATTTAGTACATTGTGGAAGATGAGGGGTGAGTTCATGATATGCCCAACTTTTTTCTGGTTAATCAGCAAGGTTGGCCTGATAATTTGCCTGACATCTGACATGGAGTCAGTTTGGTGGGATTCAACTCATTTCCTACAGAGTCTGACACTAATTGTGGATCATTAGTGTCAAAATTGAATTGGTTTACTGCATACCGAGTTGGAATCCTTAGAAGGTGACAGGAATGGTTTGAGATAAAGACCAAAGATATATTTATATTACATATCAATCTTTAGTAAAAGATGATATGCATTACCATATATCTCAATGTCAAATATACCACAGAAATTTCCACAGAAATTTAAAAGTAAATAGTACATATTTTATATAAAAGTAAACTCTATAACAAAGATGATCAAAATCAGAATTCACAAAAAGGAATTATTGCATCTGCAACAAATAAATGAATAAATATAAAGGACATATTTTCTTAAGTTTAAAAATCAGGATTCATCACATCATCACTCTGCTTCCTTGATGCAGACTGAACATGATCAAACCTCAAGCTCCTTCCTTGCCATGGTGTACTGAAATCTCCTCAAACTGTAAGCTGAAATAAATGTTTCTCCCTTCAAAAAAAAAGAAAAAATCAAAGAAGAAAAGCAATTATTTTGGGGTAAAAGAGGAGATGCAGTGAATTGACTGAATAGTTCTAAACATTTTATACCTAAACCTGGTTTTAAAATTATAACAAAGCAAGGAAATTCTCAAGTAAAGGACAGGAGATGATCATGAATTAGTAGAGTAGGAAACACCAATAATCAACATTATTGCAGACATAAAAGCTGCAGTAGCTGAATCTTGGAAAGTATTTGGGAAACAGTTGAGAGCAACTGAAAACTTGCAACCTCTAGTACAGGACTTGTACAGCAAATTTCTATGACTTTCAGGTCTTGACTCATGGAGTTCCAGTCTCTCCCCCCTGCCCAGTACCATCACAGTAGATGGCTATGCTCCTGGAACAGCATGTGAGCACAAAGGTTGTTTGTTCTGTTCATTCCACTCATAAAATACCATGGATTACCTTGGTAGGTGGTCAACAAAAATTGACTTATTTATTTATTTTATTAACAACTTCCATAATTATAAACAATATCCCATGTTAAATCCCTCCCTCCTCCCACTTTCCTCTTTGAAACTCCACTCTCCATCATATCTCCTCCCCCTCTCAATCTGTCTCTCTTATATTTTGATGATATAATCTTTTCTTCCTACTATGATGGTCTTGTGTAGGTAGTGTCAGGTGCTGTAAGGTCATGGCTATCTAGGCCATTTTGTGCCTGAGGAGCAAGTTGTAAGGAGTCCCACCCTTCCTTTGGCTCTTACATTCTTTCTGCAACCTCTTCCACAATGGACCCTGAGGCATGGAAGTTGTGATTGAGATCTTTTACTGCTGAGCACTCCTCTGTTACTTCTTCTCAGCACCATAGTGCCTTTTGATTCATCCCAAGGTCACTGCCATCTGAAAAGATAATGTTCTCTAACCAAAAGTGAGAGCAGCATTAATATATGGGTATGAACATTAAGAGAAGTGCTTCTTGGGAAGTTTGGTGAGCATAGTATATACTTTTAGCCAGATAGCAGGAGACATTACATCCTTAGGGCTCATGACTAATCCTCTTGTAGGTTTTCAGTGTCAGAGATGAATTACCTCCTAAGGAATGGGCTTCCAGTCAAATTAGAGGGTAGTTGGTTCCCCCATAACAGACATGTCGCTATTGCACCCATCAGCTCATTTGGCCTGGCTGGCCAAATATAAGGCTTGCGATGTCCACTGTTGGGTATCTTCACTAGTGATTTCTCTCTCTCTGTCATTGACTTGCATGCAGTGTATTTTTTTCCAGCTTTCTGTCAGCTGGTCTACATGAAGGAGGTTTTCACCTCAGCTACAGCAGGGATTCTCAGTGCCCTTGTAGGATGTGGAGTCTTCAGCAATAGGGTCTTACCATCTATTCCTGGTGGCAAACCAAGGGCCATGGCAATGGCCTTTAATGTTTTAGGGTATCAAGGACCTCCCTGCCCAACAAATCACTGGAAAGTATCCCATACCTGGCACTGAAAATTTTCTAGTAACAACCTGTGTCTCCTGTGTGTTCCATTGTCCAAAAACATAGGTTTCCATATGGCTTATTTATATCCTCTTAGGTTTTGATTAGCCCTCCCTCCACCTTTCCTTTACTCAATCTCTTCCCCTGACCTCACTTAGGCCTTTATTGTTGGCATGTACAAGAGAAAGGTACACATCAGATTATCTAGTGAGGCCCTGCATTCTGGGTCATACCTATTGCTGTCTCCTCACTTGGTGAAGGGAACAAGGAGACTTTGTGAGACCCCTTGTGTAAGAGCACTGATTTCATTCATGAGTATGTCACACTTTTAAGTACCTTTCCAAAGTTCCCTTTGTGATTGTTGATGTGGTTGTCAATTTAATTGCATCAGGAATTAAGTAGGAGACTTGTCTCTGGGAGAATCTGGGAAGAATTAGCTGAGGGATTAACCAGAGTGGGAAGTCCTGTGTGCAGCAATCCAGACATATACAGGCCCTGGGGTGTGGAGGGTGGAAGCAATGCTTTTGTCTGCCCACCTGTGTTCATAGTTGGAGAGTACATCCAAACTGTTGCTGCTATCCTTGGTTGGCACCAGAATCCAGCGTCTTTAACTGTCTAATGTGGATTGAAGGCTGGTAGCAATTTAGAATCCTCCAGGTTTCCAGCGCCAGGATGAAAATGAATTGCTGAGGCACCCAGCTTTGGGTCTGAACAACTACTGGGTTCTTATGCTTTCTAGCATTCAGATGGAAGCCATGTAACTGATACCATGTAAGCCAGTTACTAAAGCCTTGTTATAATATATGCCCTTTCTATGTGTTGTGTTCCTCCAGAGAACCCTGACCAATACAACCACCTTTTGATGGCATCACCTTGCAGATTCTGATTTCACTAAGTGGATTTTTGGGGAACATCACATTCAGCTCATAACGTTTTGATCCTGGGCCCCAAAGTTCATGTCTATCTTGCACGTAAAATGTACTCATTTCATTCACATATCACCAGCTGTCTTATCTGATTCTGCCATTAACTAAGATGTCTAAAGCCTCATCTTTGTATCATCCAAGTTAAAGCGTAATTCTATGGATGTATTCAGCAAGGTAGATTCTAGATTCTTCTCTAGCTGTGAATTTATGACATCGATTGATTTATCTGATTATAATATACAACATTAGTATGGTAATAGGACAGATATATGTATACACATTTCATATATCCACATAAACATATATATGTAAGATGAAAATAAGGAATAGAGGGTCCTAGGCAAGTGAAAAAAAGAACTTTCAATTTTAAAATATTAATTTCAGTGTTCAGCCCTCTAGAACTACCAAGGTAGGACTCTAGCCTTCTAGACATGCTGGGATCTAACACTGCCCTGATATCTGTAAACAGCTCTTTCCTCATCCACATGCATGTAGATTTCTAGGATAACCTGTGCCTTCCCTGAGCTAGAAGCACATGTAACTGTGGTTCTGCTGGTCTGGTGTGGTTGGGGCAGCTCAACCTCTCCAGTTATTAGGTATTTCTCTTTAAGGGGACCCTATGGTGCCTTCAGTGCATGACAGTTCCCTGCGCATCACCATGGATCACAGGGCCACCCCTTAAAGTCTAGGTGGTGGCGGTTATAATCCCCTAGTTTTTAGTATGTATTATGCCCACTGCATTGAGGCCTATTGGATCTGTAGCTGGGACTGATGGCATGTCACAGTGTGGGTAGCAGAGGCCACAATGTAAAGTGGTTCAGGGACACAGAGAACTCACTTTTGATATTGTTGGGCCATTCTTTCCTGGCACTCTGGACTATCCAGTGAAGGACAGACATGATGATCACCAAAGTACATCAAAATACGTTGGCCGGGGGATGGGGTCATTCTTTCGTTGTTAGACACCTTTATTTTTGGATTCTGCTTAGTTGGCTAACTAATTTTACTCTTTTCTTTTTTAAAGTTATTACTGTTGTTGCTGTATGTTAATTTTCATTGTATATATTCATTGTATGTGGAATTGTATTACAAGACATATGGATAGTTTCATATGAGTATAATTTCACTATTTTCTTGATGAATAGCACTTTTCTCCTACTGAAATGCCAATTCCATGCTAATGTTCTTATCAAACAGTCATTTGATAATATCGTTGTTCTCTCTAAACAGGTGTTCTCACATGGGTAGGCCAATAATTTTCTAAGTTTTAATGTTCCGATTCCCTCTGATGAACACTTCTGTCTGTACATTATTTCTCTCATTTTTCATTTTACTATAAGCAGTCAAAATTAACCAGGCCAATCTTTCATCACTTCATTTAAAAATTATCCTTAGCCAAATACCCAATTTCATCACTTACAATTTCAATCTTCCACAAAATACTTGGGAAAATAACACAATTTAGAGAAGCGCTTTGACTTCATTACAATGACACTCTTCCCTCTATTGTCCAAGAGCAGTCCTCATTTCTAGCTGCAAATTTCTGAATGGCTGTTAGCATTCTCATGATTTTCATAACCAACTAACAATCAGACAGGTTATTGCTGTAGTTGCATAACCATCCTTTTGAGCACAAACCAGAATGGCTTGTTATCTCTTTATAGCCATGTGCAATTTTTTCTAGCATGTTCTAGAAGCTCTTCTAGCTTCTTTCTACCCATGAGCCAGCATCAAAGTCACTTTTGCATGTTAAGGTATTTGTTCCAATATCCTAATTAGTTCTTAGTCCCAATTTTCTGTCTTATAACCAAATAGCACAAAATGAGTACCTTCTAAAACAGCAATTTCTTTTGTAGACATGCAGAATTCCAATATCAAAGAAGATTGTATCTGTGATTCCCACCAGCTTGATTTCTCAGTCCTAAATGAGCCATCTATAACATCACTTTTATTTTTTATTTTTTTATTTTTATTTATTTTTTTGAGGTAGGGCCTCACTCTAGCCCAGACTGACCAGATTCATTATGTAGTCTCAGAGTGGCCTTAAACCCATGGCAATCCTCCTACCTAGCCTCCTGATTGCTGGGATTAAATGCATGTGCCACCATGCCTGGCTGTTACCACTTTCAAGGCTCAGGGAACAATGCAAAAGGGACAATAGAAAGAATGTAAGAGCCAGAGGAAGGAGATGGAATGTTGTAGAATACTCTCTTCTGGGCATGGTATGCTATTACACTCCTGCACAATCAGCAGCTATGATTAGATACACATACCCTGCTCCTCAACTTATCATGGGTGGAGAGGAACTCACTAGGTCTATATCCTCTCTGAAGAGTAACAGGCAGGTAATGGTTGCTTAGGGATGGAGAGGCATCTCCTTCAATGGAGATGGGCATGGTGGTGCATGCCTTTCATCCCAGCACTCGGGAGGCAGAGGTAGGAGGATTACTGTGAGTTTGAGGCCACCCTGAGACTACATAGTGAACTCCAGGTCAGCCTGAGCCAGAATGAGACACTACCTGGAAAAAACAATAAACAAATAAATAAAAATAAAAATAAATTGTTTATGGTTTAGTGGTTAAGGTGATTGCCTGTAAAGCCAAAGGAACCAGGTTCAACTCCCCAGGACCCATGTAAGCCAGATGCACAAGATGGCACAGGCATCTGGAATTTGTTTGCAGTGGCTAGAGGCCCTGATACACCCATTCTCTCTGTCTCTCTGACTCTCTCTCAGGTAAATAAATAAAAATTAAATCATTTAAAAGGATATTTTTGTTTCTTTAAGTAACCCCTAACCCATATTCTAGTAAGCAACCCAAATTAAACTCAATAGATTACAAAGAAAGAAAAACAGAATAAAAGATAAGAAAGTACAAATGGAGCTGGTTAACAAGGGGAAAGAAATTAATAGGAGTGGGAAAGGGAAAACAGAAGGTAATAGGATATGAATGTTATAAGAATGCATTATCTATGTAATGTAGCCAATTATTATGGATGATTAATACATGCTATATAAAAACTTTAGAAAAGTAAGCCTAAAAATAACTGAACATGTAATTCTTGATAACCCAATATAATAACTGCTATGAGAAACTCATTATAAGGTGTCAGACAGAAACAACCTGGCAATTTGAAGATCATGAAGTCTGAGGGAAGAGAAAAGTATTGAAGAAAAGTAAACATGATCTCAGAGGCTTTTGAAACTAAGGGCATTGATATACATATTAATGGAACCCAACGAAGAGAAAAGAGGAAGTGTAAGAAAGAAACTAGAAGACTCAAATTATAGCAATCAGAAATAAAATTTAGGACATACCTGCAAATGCTCCTGACTAGATCATAGTGACACTGAACAATGATGTGTATAGATTAGATAAACACAATGAAATGAAGTCATTGCTAAAAACAGAAAACCCATTCAGACTAACTCTTGAAGAAATGGAAAATCTACTATTCCTGTAATTAAATTTTTAATCATGTTGTATAACCTGTCATTTTATCTCTTAATTTCAAAAGTAAAACTAATTTTTAAAATAACTAACAAGAGGCTTGAATCAGTAATAATAAATTCTTATAACAAGTCCTATACTTAATGGTTTCATCCATCAATTATGTGATGCATTTAAGTGATACACAGTAAATTTTCTCAAGTTTGTTTTTAGAGTGGTTTTTTTTTTTTGGTACTTATAATTGAATTTAGTGCATCACCATTGCTAAGCAAGCAACTTCTTCTATAGAGATATCTTCTCCTCCTTTATCATGTTTTCAAATTTTTTACTTTCAGAATTTGAGATGCAGACTAAGCCACTCAGGAGGTTGGTCTTGAACTCGTTCTTCATCCCAGACAGGCCATGGACGTGTTATCTTTCTGTCATTAGGCTATTTTCCTCTCAAATGTGTAAAGTCACAGAAAGAGAAATTCTACTCAATCTGTGAGAACAGTATCTTACAGCCAAGGTCAAACAAAGACATTGCAAAAATATATCAACAAACCATCAATAAAACATCAGTCTAAGATCTCTGATAAACATTCATGCAAAAATTCACAATAAAATTGTAGTAAATTGAACGTTGTGACACAATAAAAACACTATCATGACCCAGTGTGACTTTCTCCTAGAGTGCAAGGATTGTTCAACATATAAAAATAAACTCATTTACTATGCATGCTTGTAGTAGGAATGGAAGAAAAACATCATCTGAATTTGTGATTTAATAACTTCCTATGGTAAAAAAGTACTCAGCAAATAATTAGAGACGAGAACAACCTCAAGAGAATCAGACTCAGGCCCACAGAAACTTCATGCAAACAGGTGAAACAGAGTACATGTCCTCTGCCAGTGGGATGAAGGCAAAGATGCCTGTATTTACCACTTCTATTGTACAGAACACTGGAAGTTCTAGCCAATAGATAGGAAAAAAAAACTAACTGTATAAAAAATAAAATTTTCTCTGTTCACAGATAGGATCTTTATTCAGAAAACACTAAAGATTTCATACAAAATTCCTTTTAGAACTAACAAATGCACTTAGCAGAATAGCACAATACAAAGTTCAATCAAAAACCAGCTGCAGGCTGGAGAGATGGCTCAGCAGTTAAGGCGCTTGCCTGTGAAGCCTAAGGACCCAGGTTTGATTCCTTAGCACCAATGTAAACCAGATTTACAAAGTGGTGCATGTGTCTGGAGTTCACTTGCGGTGGCTAGAATCCCTGGTGCTCTGATTCTCTCTCTAGTTCCCCCCTCACCACAAACACACACTGTCTCTCTCCGATAAATCAATATTTTAACAAACCAGCTGCATTTCTATCCATTGACAATGAACTATCTGAAAAAGAAAATAAAACCATTGCTGTTCAACATAGCATAAAAAATAATTAAAATGTAAAAATAATAATAATTAAAATGCAATGAAGATCTTGTAAAGCAGGTAAAAAATCTGTAATTGAAAGCATCATGGTTGAGGAAAGTAATCCAAAAAGCAAAATGAAAATATATTCCTTGTTATTTGATCAGAAGACTAAATATTGTCCAGATATCAGTGCTACCCAAAATAATTTAAATGTTTGTTTCAATACTTATTAAGTGCCAATAGATGGCTTTATTCCCTTTATGATTGAAATATATTTTTGAAATTATAAAATCCATATGGAATCTCAGAGGAAATAAAGTAGGAATTTAAAAAGCAATCTGAGAAAGAACAAATGAAAAAGACAGAATTTCTAATTGCATAATTTACCCCTACAGAGTTATAGTAATCAGTGTGTTACTAGCCAATGGAATAGACTAGAGAGCTCAGAACTTTACCCTAGAATATATGAACAAATGATTATGACAAAAACCAAGACCACCTAAAGGAAAATGATAATTCCTTCCAAGAATGATGCTTGGAAAACTGGATATTCATGAACAGGGAGACAAGATTGCATCTTCAATCCCATATTCAACTAACTCAAATAAATCCAAGACCTAAATATAAGACCTAAATGGTAAAACTCTTCAAATAAAGATTAGATAGTAAATTCATGGCATTGCATTTGGCAGTGGCTTTCAGAATCAATGGCAGGCAAACAAAATGGACAACTGGAATTTATGAAAGAAAAATGTTCTGTGTGTCAAAATAAATAGTAGCAGAGTAAAAATGTAAGTCCCCAAAGGGAAAATATTTAAAAATTATTTGCATAATAAGAAAAAATATGAACAATATAAACTCTTGAAACATGAACACACCATCAATAGTATAATCTAAAATTAAATAGACCATACACATCCATTGTGATTGCTTCTATGAAATACTCTATCTAAATTGGGACTTCAAAACATCAATACATGCCTAGCTATTTATGAGAAACACTGGTGAAGATCGCACAGGTCTGCAATCCTCCATCTGTGATCCACAGGTATTGTGACAGAAGTGTTTAGATTCATGTTTCTGGCAATTTATTTCACATTGGTGATCATACAAATAGTTACATTAGAAATATCTCATATGAGCAACTTACACATTCATCTTTAGAAACTAGAAAGGGATGGTAAATTAAAAACAAATGAAGTGTAAGGTGTGTGACAAACCACATAAATTAGCTAAAGTCTAATCAGAAAGATAATAAACAAGAATTAATGGAACCAAAAGTTTCTCTTTGAGGTCAATAAAACTGAAAAATTTTTTAAAGGTTACCAAAACTAATTAGAAATAAAAAAGAGAAGATTCCAGTAAGAGGAATGGGAGGGTATGCTTGTTTATGATATCTTAGTTATTAAAATGGTAATTGTGGAGTATGGAAGCTCGATAAATTCCACAACTAAAATTTGATAAAATTTATTTAAAACTTCAAACTGCCAAAAATCAAAAGGAAGTGGACCAGAATCTAGATGCTCCTCTATTTATTTTTAACATTTTGTAGTGGTTTGATTCAGGTGTCCCCCATAAACTTAGGTGTTCTGAATGCTAGGTTCCCAGCTGATGGATATTTGGGAATTAATGCCTCCTGGAGGGAGTGTGTTGTTGGGGGCGGGCTTATGGGCTTTATAGCCAGTTTCCCCGTGCCAGTGTTTGGCACACCCTTCTGTTGCTGTAGTCCACCTTCTGTTGGCCAGGGGGTGATGTCCACCCTCTGCTCATGCCATCGTTTTCCCCTGCCATCGTGAAGCTTCCCCTCAAGCCTGTGAGCCAAAATAAACCTCTTTTTCCCAGAAGCTGCTCTTGGTTGGGTGATTTCTACCAGCAATGCGAACCGGACTGCAACACATTTTAAATACATGAATACACTATTTGATTATATCCCCATCCCACTACCCTCTTTGTCCCCTATTTCTTAAAACCCGTTAATCTATTATTTTTAAACTTTTCAAAATGCACAGCCCTGCCCATAGAGCTGCACTTGTTCAATATTTAAGTAAGAAACAAAACTGCAGGGATAGCGCAGTCATTTTGTAATGTGCTTTCCTCTTAAGAATGAAGACATGAGTTCAATCTCCAATAACCACATTTGAAAAGAATGATACCCAGTGTGGAAGACTATTCTTGCAACACTAGCCCTGGAGAGGCATTCACAGAAGGATCACGATAGTGTACTGGCCATCTGATCAATCCTAGCTGTTGTTGGATCCAGGGTGATGAGAGATGCTATCTCAGAAAAGGTGGATCCCAAGCCGGACGTGGTGGCGCACGCCTCTAATCCCAGGACTCGGGAGGCAGAGGTAGGAGGATCGCTGTGAGTTCGAGGCCACCCTGAGACTCCATAGTGAATTTCATGTCAGCCTGGGCTACAGTGAGACCCTATCTCAAAAAAGGAAAGAAAAGAAAAGGTGGATCCCATTTCTAAGGAACGAAATAGGTTGTATTCAGGACTTTACACTCACATGCACACATACATACACACAACTGCACATAATGTGCAACTGCACACACACAAGCATGTACACATACAGAAAAGAAATAATACTAATCATGCACAAATTCTTTCAGAAAATAGAACAAAATAATTTAAAAAAAACCTCACAAGGCCAGTATTTCCTGACTATCAAAGTAGTCAAAGAAATTAGAAATTCTAGGGAAATAAGGCTACAGGCTAACATTATTCATGTACATAGACAGAAAATGGCAACAAGACTTCAACCAAACAGAGATAAAAAGAATATATAAAACAGATTATGGCTAAAGAAATGAACAGGAAATTTAAAGTATATTTAACATTTGAAAATTAATATAGCTCATTTTATTAAACAGGTAAAACATATGATTGTTTCAATGGATATATAATAAGAAATTGAAAGTAGTCAAGTTTTCATTACAATGCTCTCAAGGTAGACAAAACAGTAAGAATTTCCTCATCATAGTAAATGATATGTGTGCATCCGTGAGAGACTATCTATTTTCCTCCTTAAATGGGAAAATAGGAGATGTAACTATGTTGCCATTTTCTACATAACTTTGTAATGAAAGCTCTATTCAGAAAATAAGATAAGAATAAAATGGCCACAGCCATGTAGAAAAGGAAGTCAAATACAGTTTTCATCTGTGTATAAAATCTTAAGTAATCGACTTAGGAAAAAAATCATGTCTATTATTGGTGACTTTTAGGAAATCAGTTGTATTCCTGTACATAACCAGGTATAATTAAGATGCCACACTCTTCTCACTGGTTTTACTTTACTAAATACATCATAAAACTTAAAGTCACATTAAAAGATGCACTGTTCTGAGATAAGGGGGACCAAACCCACAGAGTATGCCTGTCAGAATACTCAATATTATTCAGAGAATATTCAGATATGTCTCCCAAACCATACACAAATTCGTGGGAATATTTACTTTAATTCAATAGGTTTTAATGCATTTGGTGTATTTGCTACAGTTTAAAACCCATCCAATAAAATATATAATTCAAAAGGTTTCAATTTGGTCCCAGACTTGTGTAACTATTACCAACATGAATTTGGGTATTTTCATCATCACAGAAAGAGACATGTAACATATTAGCTTTATCTCACTTTTCCTGTCCTCCTTGGCTCTGGCAAATAAAGGACATAGTACCTTTCTCAAGTTCTGACTATGACTGTTCTAAGCATTTCCTATGAACAGTCATTCATCTGAGATATTCATGACTGGACACAGGTGACAACAGAATCACTTCAAATTTATGTCATGCTGCATCTGTTAGTGCTACATTCCTTTTAGAGACTGATATTCTGTTTTGTCACTATGGTACTTTGTATTAAATATTTGTTATCATTATCATCATCATTATTGTTAACAACATATTCCATATGGATATATCATGTGTTGGTACCCTCTTTTCCCTCATCCCTGCCCCCATTCTGCTGGGGACACTCCTCAGTGGGGTTGCAAATATTCCCAATGGGGTGTGGTTTATGCGTTGTGGGAGCAGTAATGGAAGGAATGCCTCTGGGTGTGATGTCTCAACCTGTGGCTCTTACAATCTTTCCTCCCCCTCTTCTGCAAAATTGCCTAAGACGTGGTGGGTGAGTTTTAAGTCTACTTCAGTGCTGAGCTCTTAGGAGCCTCTGGATCTCTGCTTTGGTAGGTGTTGAGTGTCCTCTGGGTCTGTCTCCCTCACCCTGTGCTGATAATTCCCCTGTGCTTTCAGCTGTAGCGTGGCTAAGGTGCAAGGGGTAGTTTACCTCCTCAGGTCTGGCTACCTTCTGAAAAAGAACAGATTCTTCAATGGAGAGTGAAGGGGATAACCATTATTAAGAAAGTAAGATCTGGGCTGGAGAGATGGCTTAGCGGTTAAGCGCTTGCCTGTGAAGCCTAAGGACCCCGGTTTGAGACTCGGTTCCCCAGGTCCCACGTTAGCCAGATGCACAAGGGGGCACACGCGTCTGGAGTTCGTTTGCAGAGGCTGGAAGCCCTGGCGCACCCATTCTCTCTCTCCCTCTATCTGTCTTTCTCTCTGTGTCTGTCACTCTCAAATAAATAAATAAATAAATTTTAAAAAATAAAAAAAATAAGAAAGTAAGATCTTGATGTATGTAGCCCCATTTTTAGCCAAAGACTGGTGAAAGCTTGACCCTGGAGAGCATGATCTTTGTCTCCATAGGTTTCTGATCTGGTTCCCAATTGCAGATATGGGTTCCCTTTACACTGAGCGAATCTCTTAGCCAATATAAAAGCTACTGGTTACCCATGAAGGCTGTGTGCCACTATTGCACTGGCATGTACACACTGTGAAGGTGTTTGCTCTGAGTACCTTAGACCTCTGCTCAGACAACTGTTGGCCATTTTCCCCCAGTAGCTTATGTAGCGCTTTCTAACACTAACCGGGCTAACTATCCAGGTACCAGCTCTTTTCCAGGTTCCAGCCAGGTCTCACCATGCTCTGGGTTGGCAGCATATGGTGTCTTTAGGAACAGGGTCTTACCTTTTGCCTCAACTGGGTAATCAAGTGCTTTGACAGAAAGCTGTCATGATTTGGGAACCTTGAAGGTCTCTCTGATCAACAGGTCAATATAGGTAGCAGCCAATTTCTGATCTTGGGAATTATAGGCCAGAAATATTTTTGTTTTTTCCCTTTTTATTTTTATTATTATTTATTATTATTTAGGCCTCATCCAACTCTCTCCAGGGCCTTTCTTTTCAGGGGCTCCTCCCTTACTCCTTTTGAGAGTTTTATGTTTCAGTCTATCTCCAAGAATACAGATTTCTATGATACCAGTTCATTTTGGATTTAGTGCTGTGTCTGCTTTTGGCTCACTCCCTTTCTCTTCCACCCAAAACCTTCCATCCCTATGGCTACTGTACAGTTTAATAATCCAATTGCTAATCAGCGGACTTTTGGGTTATTTCTGCTTTGGGGATGGTATATATAGTATTAATGAGGGTTCACATGAAAATGTCCTGGTAAATCTTTACTTATTTATTTTTATTATATTATTCTGAGCTGATTAAGGAAAAGAGTAGCCAGTCTGGAGCCGAACTCCTTGTCCTGCGTCATCTTCCTTAACATCTTTGCCCATGGTTGTGTGCTTCCATGGCCAACTCATTTCAGGAAAGTTGTTGAATTGGGCCTTTCTTATTTCCCTTGGCTGTATATCTGGAAGTAACTTCACTGTATTGCACTGCAGTAATATATTGAGCACTGGAATTTTTTCAAAGGTAGTCTATAATTTTATATTCCCACCAACAATAGGAACCAATGCTAGTTTTTTGTTTTTTTTTTTTATGGTCTCGTCAATGCTATTTATTGTCTAACTCTCTTTTTGTTATCTATCCAACTGTGTGCTAAGCATCCCACTGTGATGTCGGTTTATACTTTGCAGGTATGTTTGCATGTTGCATGCGTGGTGTTTGGTGCAGTGTGTGCGTGGAATACGTGTATATGTAGGCATTTGCTCATGTGTCTGGAGGTTGATGTGCACCTTGAGGCTAGAGGTTGTTTCTGTGTGTCTTCCTTGATCTTTCTTCACTTTACTTATCAAGGCAGGAGCTCTCTCATTAAACCCACAGCTAGTCTAGCAAGCCAGCTTGCCCAGGTGGTCCCCAATTTTGGCACCACAAGTTGAGGAGTCACAGAAGGGCAGCCACATCTACGAGGTACTTACATGTGCACAGGGAACCTGAACTCAGGGCCTCACACGTGCACAGAAAGCACTTCATTCATGCCAAGTGCTCCATCCACTGAACCATCTCCGAGACCCTGATTGGTAATTTTCTTAGTGAATAGTGTTATTGCACATATTTTTTATATTTCTTGGAAACGTATTTCCACTGAGAAATGTCGAGACTTTTAGGATGAGTTGCTTCGTGCTATTGCTTTTGTATACTGTAGTTTCTTTATATATTCTTGTTATAATATTTTACTGGACCTATTATTCTCAAATATTATCTTCCATTTTGCTAGATTTTTTTTTTTTCATTTAAGAAACATTTTAAGTTCAACTCAAGATTGTGGAGCTTAACTATACAAAGATTTGCTTCCTGTATTTTGCTCCAAGAGAATATTCTATTTTGTTTTGTTGTTTAGGGAGGGCATTGTTATGTAGCCAGGAATGACTTCAAACTTGCTGGTCTCTTATCTCAGCGTCTTGTAGGATTTTTGTGCATGGTCTGAGGAAGCATCCAATTTCATTTTATATGTAGATGCTCAAAACTACATTAAAAGAATAGTTTACTTCACCACAAGTATTCATTCTTCTGAAGTGTGAAAATGATTCCTTCTTTTTATTTTGGAAGCACTTGTTAAGTTATGATGCTAATTATTCTTCAATGGCACTGAGCTTTCTTTGGGGGGAAGCCTTAAAATTATTAACTATCTTCTGTGGGATTTTTTTTATTATTATCTTTAGTGTTAGGGTTTCACTCTGGTCCAAGCTGACCTGGAATTCAATACGTAGTCTCAGGGTGGCCTCGAACTCACGGCGATCCTCCTACCTCTGCCTCCCTAGTGCTGGGATTAAAGGTTCGTGCCACCATGCTTTGCACATTGTATTTTTTTTTTTTTTGCCTGATGCTTTCAGTAATCTAAAATGTATTGTTGAATTATAAATATTGGTGCAGCCTCTAAATTCCTATCCAGTTTTTAAAGACAATTCATTGGTGGTCTTTGAGCATTCTTTATGCTATTTCTATCCTTTTAGCTCATCAATGCCATGTGTCATACAGTCTAGGACCTACCTTGCTGAATGTCTATACATGCTCAAGAATAATTTTTATTCAGTTATTATTCAGTAAATTGTTCTATAGGTGAGTGTTTAACTGAGTTATGAATTAAGTTCATTTTCTTTTCTTTTTTTATAATTAAGAACATACTTTGTATGGATACACCATGTGTTGTTCCCATCTTCTCACTCATCCCTGTCCCCATTCTGCATAGAAGTCCTAAACCAAGCAACAAGACAGGGGAAAGAAACAAAAGGGATGCCAGTTGGAAAAGAAGAAGTCAAATTAGCCCTGTTTGCAAATGACATGTTCCTACACATAAGTGACCTGAAAGTCACGATCTCAAAACTTTTATTTCATTTGTTTCTTCGAGGTAGGGTCTCACTCTAGCCCAAAGTGACCTGGAATTCACTCTGTCATCTCAGGCTGGCCTCAAATTCACAGGGATCCTCCTATCAAGTCCTCCTGGGTGCTGGGATTAAGAGCATGAGCCAACAAGTCTGTCTTGAATTAAGTCTTATGTTTCTTATCCGTTAAATACTAGTTAGTAGAGAGTAGGAGGAATAAAATTGTTTGGTAATTAGGGAAGGAAGCTTTACAATTAGCAATTTTGACTTTTTGGGTTCTTTGTTATTGCCGTTTTTGTTTTTGTTTGTTTGTTTTGAGGGATGGTTTCACTCTAGCTCAGGCTAACTTGGCATTTACTCCATAGCCTGAAGCTGGCTTCAAACACTAGGTAAGCAATTCTCTTACCTTGTGAAAATGGACGGCAGCAAAGTAAACAAGGCTAAGAAAGAAGACCAGTGAGGTTGCAGCTTGGTCTGAGAGACCAATTCGACCAGATGTGAGGAAAAGACAACGGAAGGGAGGCAAGACTGCGGAAGGTGAGCAGTGACAACGGAGTCTCTGACGGCTATTTCCTCATTCCTTCCTTCTGCTGTATTAGTAATTTCTATCATGCCATTTAATTCTGTTTATTTTATTATTTTCTAGTGGTTGCCTTAAGAAATTACCAACACAGAATACTTAAAACTTATTAACATGTAAATCCTTAAACCTAAGACAACCTAGTTTGGCTTAATAAAAATGTATTTCAAAAGAATAAAAAAATTCTTTGCATACACATTCATTCCTTAATTCTCACTTTATTTCATATATGTTGTATATATAAATGTATTTCCATGTATATTCATGTCTTCAGTTTCATTTGTATTATCATCAATGAAATTATATATGCACTCATAGGACTGTCATCACAGTTTTATGAGCATTAATTTATATACATATACATATACATATACATATACATATACATATACATATGTATATATATATATATATGTATATATATATATATACATATGTATATGTATATGTATATGTATGTATATTCTATATATACTGGGAAAATTGATTTTTGTTTATCTGAGGATGTCTTGATTTTTCTTTGATTTACATTTTAAAGGCATTTTTACTACAGTTTAATCCCTCTTTTTATTTTTGGATTTTCAAGGTAGGTTCTCTTTGTAGCCCAGGCTGACCTGGAATTCACTAGGTAGTCTCAGGTAAGTCTCCAGCTTATAGTGATCCTCCTACCTCTGCCTCCTGAATGCTGGGCTTAAAGGTGTGTACGCTATGCCTGACTCCTCTAGAATTTTGAATGCATCATTCCACTATATTATAGTATCCATTGTTTCTGAAGAAAAGTAAGTTTTGGTTTTTTTTTTAAAGATTCTTGCACATGACAAGTCATTTCTTGCTATGAATCTCTCATTTCATTGGACTTTTTGCAATTTGACAATTTTAAAATTTTATTATTTGATTTATTACAGTTCATAATCTACAAACTACTGAAATGAAAATATTTTTAAAGATTTTATAGTTTTCTTGTTTTTTTTAGTTCTACCCTTTGATTGCATTTCTAATTTTTCACAAATTTAGAATAATTCACTGACCAAGTGAAGGGCTGTGTGCACTGAAGATCTCCATGACCTACAGCTGAGAAGAGGAAATTACGTCCTTTGTATATGCACATAAGAGTCACAGAGGCAGGGGCCGCCCTCCCCATCTTCTCACCTCCATCCAGTTCTTTCCTTTGCCTTCTTCTGAGTCATCTGTCTCCAGACCTGTCTTTCGTTCGCAGAGCACCTGAGGGATGCTGATGGCTGAAGGGAGGTGGAGGCTGTAGCAGTCAGGCTGGGTGCGCAGGCTCTTCTTGTAGGATACCCAACATCTTGTAGGTGAAATCCGTATTCCCTCCAGCTGGGAAGATTTTTAAAGCTGAATTTATTCTTTGTCATTAGCTATCATTTTTAAGAGATTATTTTCAAGTACTATGTCAGCTTGTTTGTTTTCCCCTTATCGAAGACTTTCACTATATGTTATTTTATTATGTTTATTATTGCTATTGTTGTTTATATAATTTGATGGCATCCCACAGGTCAAGGAGACTGCTCACTTTTCTGCATATTCTGTTCTATAGTTTGTGCTATGTGAATTGGTCTTTTCATGAAGTTAGCTGGATATGATTTCTTCTGCCAGTTAAAATTGTCATTGTACTTTTATACTCATGCTTTAATTTTAATTATTTTGACTTTCAACTTCAAAATCCCTACTCAATTATATTCTATAAGAAATTTTCTCCTGTCAATTGTGAGAACCACTGCCATGTCTTTCAACTCTACTTCTTTGAATACACTTTCCATAGATGATTTTACTCTGACTAGTGATTTTCATATGTGTACATCAAGAACTGTTTGATTGACTGTATTTCTTTCTGTATATGGGACACACAAATTTCTTGTAATATTCTATTTTGTAAAAAGTTAAATTTTCAGAATAATATAATATGCTAACTAGAATATTTCATTCTCCTCTATGTTTAGGATTGTTGTTACTTCTTGGGCTTGTTGTTTTACTGGATTCATTCCATAAACTCTATTTC
Organism: Jaculus jaculus; assembly: GCF_020740685.1. Lineage (NCBI taxonomy): Eukaryota > Metazoa > Chordata > Mammalia > Rodentia > Dipodidae > Jaculus > Jaculus jaculus. Next base: position 163,854,760 of record NC_059105.1, read on the forward strand.
TGCAATATATTGATTGTGAATTGTTGTGACATTATTAGTGAACAAGTGATTCATCAGAGGTTTATTTAAATGCCTAAATCCAGTAAAGGTATATTTAACAAGAAGTCCTTTATGTGTTTTGTCACGTCTTTAGTACAGAGGCTTTCTTACAAATTAGCCTTGTCCTTTATTTCCTGCTTGTGCCTTCCTTCAGGTTTATCCAGAACACACATGCACACTTTCAGACATGCCTACAGGAATATGTAGACTCTTTTACAATACTTCATTGAAGCCCTCCTCCCTAAACCTACCCACTATGTTTTTTTTTTTTTTTTTTTTTTTTTTTTGCCAGGATACTGTTCCTCTCAGCCTCTATTATAGTTTAAGCAGCAACAAAGAGTAATAAATGAACTTCTTTTCTAGAAACACCCCGAGGATAGTAATTTTTTCTCCAATGCACTAAGTTGAAAATTAAGTAAAGTCATATACTGAAGATCAGGGAATAGAATTCCAGTCTAATGTAGACAATAATCTGGGGGAGAAATGTTTTGAATATCTCCTGGTCTCTTGTTTCTAGTGGCAGTGCAGTTCACACATTTCTCTGTTTGAATTGTTATGAGGCTGATAATTTTCAAGGATACTATGAAAACTTTAAATCATGTTAATAATAGATATATATGGAGAGGACTGATGGATAGGCCAACTGTAAAAGCCAAGCTTTTGACCTCTTTGATTTTCTTACTGAAGTAGCTTTGTTGTTTTGCTTTGTTTGTAACCAAAGCTGCTATTATAGCATTTTGTTGTGGTTTTCATGTGAAATGTCCCCAACAGACTTGTGTCCTGAATGCTTGGTTGCAATCTAGAGAGGCTTATCTTGAGATATTCTAAAAGCTTACAGAGATGAGGTTTAGCTGGAAGAAATAGGTCAGTGAGGGTTAGTCTTGGGTATCTTGTCTTTCTGCCTTACTCTCTGCTTTCTGACCTCCACAAAATTAGCAGTTCTTCAACACCCTTCTCATCATGATGGACTAAGCCCTCCAAAACTCTCAGCCAAATCAAGTAGATACTCTCTTGAAGTTGTTCTCGGGTATTTTGGTCACAGTGATGAAAAAGTAGCTAACACAATGGCTCTGATTAATTTACAGAGAAAAGAGAATGTCCGTTTCCAATGTTCAATGATTTAATTCAAAGAATTTTTCAGTGAATGAGGGAAGTTCCATGTGTTTGCTCTTAAAAAAAATTGATCTGAATTTTTAATTCAAATAAAAGGACATAAAATAGCAAAAATGTTTTGAGAAAGTAAAACACACCTGGAGAGTAAAGTGCTCCTGAAGTAAGACTTACAGTGAAATCTGTGGTAGTGGGGATTGTGCACCATTAGCATTTAAAGAGACCAAATTGGGCTGGAGACATGGCTTAGCGGTTAAGTGCTTGCCTGTGAAGCCTAAGGACCCCGGTTCGAGGCTCGGTTCCCCAGGTCCCACGTTAGCCAGATGCACAAGGGGGCACACGCGTCTGGAGTTCGTTTTCAGAGGCTGGAGGCCCTGGCATGCCCATTCTCTCTCTCTCCCTCTGTCTTTCTCTCTGTGTCTGTCACTCTCAAATAAATAAATAAATAAATAATTTTAAAGAGACCAAATCTTACTACATCAAAAGACGGGGGGCAGACGATTCTCATATATTAAATTGATTTTTGACAAAGTTACAAATTCAATTCACTGAAAATAGTCATTTTAACATTGGTTATTCACATATACATATATGCACAAAAATTCTGCAATCTCTATTCCTAAGCACACCTAAAGACAAACTACATATAGAGCTGAAAATTGCAAAACTTCTAAGAAAAAATATAAAGGAAAGATGTGCTTGTAACCTGGGCTTAGGGAAAAAAATAAAATTCTTACATAAGAACTGTAGCAGACAGCTTCAGGTTCACTGAGTTGAACGTCCAGACGAGGCACAGTTATGGAAGAAGGGATATTTATTGAAGCTTACAGGTATAGGGGAAGTTCCATAATGGTAGAAGAAGCTGGCCTGCCTTCACGGGATCAAGCAGGGAGAGAGAAGCACAAGCCTAAAAGCCACATAGCACAGCACGCTTCAGGAACTCCAGCTAGGCACACTTTGCATATCTTTAGATTGAAACCTCAAACCCACCACCACACCTTAAGATCCACCCAGTGACACCACCTCCATCCAGGTGGCTGCAGATGTAAGCTACAAACTAACAAAACACTGAATATATTGGGGGCCATCTATTGAAACTACCACAGGACCTGAAAGCCAATTCATAAAAGAATAGTTTGGTAAACTGAACTTCATCAAAACTAGAAACTTGGGCCTGGAGAAATGGTTCCCTGGTTAAGTGTGCTTCCTGTGCAAGCCTGAGGGCTTCAGGGGACTGAGTTCACATCTCCAGATCCCACATCAAACACCTGAGCGTGATCACATGCAGCTGCAGCCCCAACACTAGAGAGTACTACAGACCCGTGAATCATTGTATCCCCTTAAACTCTAGAATCAGTAAAAATGAGACTCGGGCTCAAAATAAGACCAGGCTAAAGAACAATGATGTAGAACATCAGGCATTCAACTCAAGGCACCACAGGCAAGTGACGCCCTATCGGCACATGCATTGGGCATCAAAAGGGCATATACATGTGTATAACACCATCACACATGCACAGAGAAAGAGAGAGACACCACACAAAAGCAAAGAACTCTGAGAAACTTTTGTTTTTGAAATATGCCATTATGTTAAGGAAAATGTAACCCACACACTAGGAAAAAATATTTGCAATCATATGTGCATGTCTATCTGCGTGTATGTCTCTATGCCTGAAGCTTGGTATGAAGAGTATAGAATGAACTCCCAAAGCTAAATAACATAATTAAAACAAGAAAGTTGAAATAGATGTGGGCAGCTACTTCATTACTGGATAAATTAAGATGAAAAGCACAACATGATCGCACTACCTGTCTGTTAGCATTACTAAGAATGAAAAGTGCAAACTTCACCTGTTGGCAAGTATTTGGAGAAAATGGAATTTTCATTCTCTGCTTGTCAGAATGTAAAGGAACTTAAACACTTTGAAAAACAGATGGGCAGGACAATTTTTCAAAGATTTTATATACATACATATACATATATATATATATATATATATATATATATATATATATATGGAGAGAAAGAGATCTATATATTTCACTGCATGGCATTTACCCAGGAAGAATGAATCCATGTGCCCGTACATTGTCTTACAAATGAATATTCAAAGTCATTATATTTTTTTTTAAATTTATTTTGAGAGAGGGTAAAAGGCAGAGAAAGAGAGGGGAGAGAGAGAGAGAGAATGGGCACATCAGGGCTTTCAGCTGCTGCGAATGAACTCCAGACACTTGCATTCCCTCCTTATTCATATGTGCAACTTTGCACACTTCTATCACTGTGTGTCTGGCCTACATGGGACCTGTAGGTTTGAACATGGGTTCTTAGGCTTCACAAGCAAGCACTAAACCTTCTCTCTAGTTCTCATTGTATTTTTAATAGGCTAAAACTGGTAAAGAGAAAAATGTTCATTAGAAGATGAATAGATGTAATAGTATTCGGTGATAAAAAGAATTATTGATTCATGTTACAGCATGGATGAAATACATTTGATAAAAGGGGGTAGGTTAACAGTATATACTCTTTGATACTATTAATGTCAATTCTAGAAAATGCAAACAAATCCACAATGATAATTATATGATGGACAGGGTGAGCAGAAAGTGTGTGAGTAGAAGTAAGAAGATGAATTATAAAAGGACATGAGAAAATTTCAAATAGCGCTATGCCTTTTGCAATTATGGAATTGAATTCACTGGAGTATGCCTACAGTAACACTTATCTATTTGTATACTTCACATATTTTCACTTGTTACTTATCAATATTACATTTAATCAAGTTGTTAAAATAATTCTGGCCATTTGGACAACTTTATTATATACTTTAAAAATATGTAGTAAGCCACAAACCCTATATTTTATAAGGTGAACAGCATCATTAGTTACCATGGAAATAAACTGCAGAGAAAAACAATACCAGAAATCCTAGAATGGCAATAGAAGGAGGCCCGGAAGGTTATGCAGGAACTATAAACAATAATTGGAAAAATATTTTTCAATGAACACTTAAAGTCTCTGGAAATTATTTTCAGGGTAGGTAGTTAATAAGGTATAGATACAACATTTATTTCAGAAATTCTACCAAATCTCAGTGAGACCTGTGAAGATTGTGGGATTTAAGCCAAAAACTGCTTCTCTTACTTCTGGCTGAAAACTATGGCAAGCCCCATTCATCAAGTCTGGATATGAAGTTCAGGCTACCCTTGTCTGCAGTTGACAGTCAAGGGCCGCCATGCTTTCCTAAGAGGAGCATGCTACCATCATTTCACGTGTTAACCAGTTCTGGCTACAAAGAAAACAGTGTAGGTGGAAACGGCCAAGAAGGTAGTTTGAGCTTCTTCCATTCAGGCCAAATCCCAGGGCAGAGATCCTAGTCAGGAAATGGGAGAAAAGTAAGTCATATATACCAAACTCTCTTTTCTAAGACAGCTAAGGTGGCTTCCTGAAGCAGAAGTTAAGCCAGTAAGACAACACCAGAGGGTGAAATGCCCTTATAGTAGTGTGTTATCATGACAGAAACAGTAATCTGAGGGAAGTGGTCAACTGCTCTGCCCCAGACCTAGAGAAGGAGCTCTAAGCTTAGGTCCCAGAGCAGAGTTCAGAAAGTCCTGAAATTTCCCCCACCTCCAAAGAAGTATTTTCATGTGGTACAAAATATAAAGATGCTTAAGCTTATTAAAGATGCACTCTGAAACAATGGTGGATTATACTATGAACAATTTAAAGGACTCTGGTAACAACTAAACCACTGTCCAGTCTACTAGAGAGTAAAGAGAAAACAGAGTAAGCCTGCTCGGGTCACAGCAAACTCAACACTGGCTCAAACACCTCCTTTGAAGGGACCCACATGTGATGAGATCAGACTATGGAACATTTTGTGCCCCAGGACATTGTTAAAACAACAGAGCGATCATCTACAGTAGCAGAGACTAACAGCTGGGTGTGATCCCAGCAGAGGCAGACAGCTTAATGAAGACATAGGTGAAAGAGCCAAAGAGCCCTGGACCTTTAAAGTCCTGCTACCCCCTGGCTGACTGGACATATGTCTGAGGCTAGTGCCTTTGAAAATTGACAGCAGAGGCTGTGCACTGCAGGAGAATGTAGACCCTACTAATGTGATACAGACAAGTCACTAAACTTTAAAAATCAAACAGCCCAAATAGACCTCCAACTTGTATTCAGTTTTTCCACAACATACCACCTTACATGGCCAAAGTATAGCAAGAAATAGAGGCATGCAAAGTAACAGGGAATGGGAAATCAATGGCAAACAGGAAAATAAAAGTGGGCAACAGATCCCACCCAAGGAAGGACACACATGACTTGAAACACAAATTTAAAACAGCCATTAAAAAACGTCAGTAACTAAGAAGTGAAGGTAAGCCGAGTGAAATGGTTTGGGCCTGAATCTTTCAGAGTCATGTGTGGAAGATTGTTGTAGCCACCTGCAGCACTGTTAGTGGTGGAATCTTTTTTAAAAAATATATATTTTCACAGACAGACAGAGAGAGACAGAGGCAGAGAGAGAAAGAGAGAAGGGGCACACTAGGGCCTCCAGCCACTGCAAATGAACTCCAGATGCCTGTGTCCCCTTGTGCATCTGGCTCATGTGGGTCCTGGGGAATCGAGCCTCGAACCGGAGTCCTTAGACTTAACAGGCAAGCGCTTAACCGCTAAACCATCTCTTCAGCCCCACCCCCCGCCTTTTAAAAAAATATATTTTTGAATTTTTGTTTATTTTTAGTTATTTATTTGAGAGCAACAGACAGAGAAAGAGGCAGAGAGGGAAAGAGAGAAATGGTGGAATCTTTAAGAGGCGTGGCTTGGTTGGAGAAAGCAGGTCGTTGGAGTTGTGTCCTTGAAGGGAACAGTAAGACCTACTTCCTTTCTCTTTTCTTTCTAGACACCATGAGGTAACCAGCTTTGTTCTATCAACTGTTTTCATCTTGTCACCTGCATCATCACAGAACTGAAAGCAACAGAGCAAACAGACATGATCTGAAGCTATGAGCCAAAAGAAACCTGTCCTCTTTATGTCATTTGTCTGAAGGATTTTGTCACAGTGACAGAATGCTAAGACACCATGTTTTCAATTCCCCAGTACCCACATAAAGCCAGACACACAAAATGGCACATGCATATGGAGTTCATTTCCAATAGCTAGAGGCTCTAGAGCACCATTCTCTCTCTCTCTCTTTCCTCACTCTCTCTGCCTGCAAATAAAATAAAATGTGCCAGGCATGGCCACACACCTTTTATCCCAGCACTTGGGAGGCAGAGGTAGGAGGATCGCCATGAATTGGAGTATAGCCTGAGTCTAATTCCGGATCAGCCTAGGCTACAATGAGACTCTCTCTCTCTCTCTCTCTCTCTCTCTCTCTCTCACACACACACACACACACACACACACACACGCATGAAAACAGTATATATCATAGAGACTATCAATGCAAAGATAAATTTACAAACCGGAATAATAAATACAAAATCTTATGTTGAAAAATAGAGTAACTAAAATTAATAATTCACTGAAATAATTCATTAAAGTATCAGGAGAAAGAATGGAGGAAGTTGAACATAGATCAAGAGGGACACAGGTAAAAGAATGAACAGAGCCTCCAAAACCATGTGTGACACATTTTACCACACCAACATGTGAAACAAGAATATCTTAGAAGACAGGAAGGACCAGGAAAAAAAAATGTCTAAAAATTTTCTCAAGTTTGATAACTGATATTGTATCCCTCCCACCCATCCTAGAAGCTCAACAACTGAGTGGAAAAAGAAAAAAAATAAATAAATAAATGAAAGAATTACGTGCAAGCACTTTGGTTGAAACACTGAAGGACAGAGAGAAAATGGAAAGCAGCAAGGAGAAATGCGTCACATACAAGGAAGAGCTGAAGTGCGGTAGGTTTTTCACCTGGAGCTAAGGAGAAATAAGTGGGTTCACATGGTTAAAAGGGGGAAGAAAAACAAAGACAAATTTTAAAAAAGGAAACAACAAAACCCTTTGTGAAGCATTTCCTACCCCATAATCATACATCCAACTGTAAGGTTGAGGGGTGACCAAGACCACGCTGACCACTCTGAGGCTCAGATGGAAGCTTTTATTCTGGGAAAACACAAGCTGCCAGGGCTGGCTCTCAAGAGCAGAGCAGTCGACTTTTGAAATTACAGAGAGTGGACTCTACAGAGCTCTTCAGTTGGGGGAAGGTGAGGAAGGGAAAAGAAACTCCTTTGCTCTTTACATTAGCCATTTAACATAGCTAGGGTGTGAGACCAGAAGTGACCAGGTGACCTGGGAGATAAGGGGACAGGGAACCTGGGGCATTGTTAGTCAAGGAAGGGATGATGGCTGGGCAGTTCCTTGAGGAATGTGGATGACCCACTTCCTTACGACTCTGTCGCCCTCTGCTGTGATTCCATTTTTGTCCTGACCTAACACCAACCACCTTGCTTTCAAAAGAAATCCACGAAATGTGTTTATAACAGACCAGCATGCTGAGCGAGGGATATTCTTCTAGCTGAAAGCAGGCAAGTGACCTCAGAGGGCAATCTCAATCCATGTGTGCTACCAAGACTATCAATAACAACAGCTTGGTAACTATAAAATTATGAATGGACACTTTGTTTTCTTTTTTCTTGAGTGATCTACAAAACAATCTCATGACCATAAATGCAAACACATAGTTGGTTCCACCCTGCACACTATAGGTTCCGTATCTATGAACCAAACTGATAGAAAGACTGGAAATATATATATTTTCAAATTGCATCAGAATGTTTTCCTAAATTCCCTAGGCAATGTAGCATCACAGTGATTTTAATAGCATTTGCACCGTTAGACGCTTACGTTACAAGAGATAACACATCGTTCATGAGGATGTGCATAGGTTTTATGGAAATACTGCATGATTTTCTATCAGGAATTTTAGCACCCAGAGATTGCTGTTTGCAAGAAGGCCTACAACTAAATCCTCAGTCGTACTAAGAGCAGGCGTACCTCAATGTGCAGAGGGGTGATAGGGAAAAGGAGGTGTGTGAGAACAAAACTGTATTGGAATTAAGAGAGGAAACCAGATGGTTACTAAGCTGCTAGAAACAAATGGAGAGAACCAGAAGTGATAAGGACAAAATTTTTAAGTATATGTTGCTTTCCCATCTCTTTTCTTCTTTAAAAGACATACAAGTATAGTGATAATTGTAGCAATGTCTGGCTGTGTTAATAACATATTGGCATAAGAATAGTAGCAGAAAATAGGGGAAAGGGAGCATAGATGCGTCCCATTTTAAATATAGAATAATAATTGTTTTAAAAGATTTTAAGTAACTAATTTAGTTTGTATCTGAAACTAATTGGAAAGAATTAACTTTAAAGTATTCTACGTTTTTTTTTCTTTGCATAGTTAAGTGTACATCCTTAATTAGCCATTTCTAAAGGAATTAGATGACAGGGAATAATTCTAATGTACTCTTTGATTAAGTTCCACACCATAATTAACTTCTGTTTTAAGGAGGAATATTTCACAGTTTTCTTTTTGGGTGAAGTAATACCAGAATCTGGAGACATATTTTTTAATTTATTTTTTAAACATATTATATTTTTATGAGAAAGAGGGAGGGAGAGAGAGGGAGAGAGAGAGGGAGAGATTGAGAATGGGCAGGCCAGGGCCTCCAGCCACTGCAAACAAATTTCAGACTCATGCGCCCCCTTGTGCATCTGGCTTACATGGGTAGTAGAGAATCAAACCTGGATCCTTTGGCTTTAACCTCTAAGCCATCTCTCCAGCACCTCCCCCCACCCTTTTTAAATTTTATTTTATTTATTTTCAAAAATATTTTATTTTTCCATATTTATTTATATTTATATGAGAGAGAGAGAGAGAAATATGAAGGGAGAGAGACAGAGAGAGAGAGAGTGAGAATGGACATGCCAGGTTATCTAGCCACCTCAAACGAACCCCAGATGCATGTGCCCCCTTGTGTATTTGTCTTACATGGGTCCTAGAGAATTGAACCTGGATACTTTGGCTTTGCAGGCAAGAACCTTAACCACTAGACAATTTCTCCAGTCCCTTTAATTTTTATTTTGGCTTGGACAATTTATTTATTATACCAACTGGCTGAGAAAGAACAAAGCATGGGCTGGAGAGGTGGCTTAGCAGTTAAGGCACTTGCTTGCAAAGCCAAAGGACCAAGGTTCAATTCCCTAGGACCCATCTAAGCCATGTGCACATGTGTCTGGAGTTCATTTGCAGTGGCTGAAAGCCCTAGAGTGCCCATTTTCTCATTCTTTCTCTGTTTGCCTCTCTCTCTCTCTCGCTCGCTCGCTCTCAAATAAATAAATAAATAAATAAGGATTTAAAAAAAAATTTAAGAATGGGGCTGAAGAGATGGCTCAGCAACCCAGACTGGATCTCTCTGGAGATCCCATTTAAACCAGAAGTACTAAGGTGAAGCAAAATCTCACTTGTCCACTAGGTGGTGCAAGCATCTGGTGTTTAATTTCAGTGGTTGAGGCCCTGGCGTGCCAACTCTCTCTCCCTGTCTTTCTGTCTGTCTGTCTCCCTCTAAGAAAAAGAAATTAAAAATTAAAAATAAATAAATAAGCTGGGTATGTTGGCACATGCTGCTAATCCCAGCACTTGGGAGGCTGAGGTAGTAGGATAACTGTAAATTTGAGCCCACCCGGAGAACAGAATACATACTGAATTACAGGTCAGCCTGGAATAGAGTGAAACCCTACCTCAAAAAAACCAATAAATAAAATAAAATAATAAAGTAAAATAAAATAGAAAGAAGCAGAAAGGTAATGCGTTATGTTAGGAGCAAAGCCAAGGGGATTTTTTTTTTTTTCTTTTTCCTTTTCTGTAAGCTAGGCCAAAGCAGGAAAATCCTAAAGCACATTCCTAAAGGCACATTAGACTCAAAGTCAAATAAGCAAGAAAAAAAGGGGGCTGGAGAGATGCCTTAGTGGTTAAAGCCATTTGCTTGTTAAGCCTGACTACCTGAGTTTGATTCCCCAGTACCCATGTAAAGACAGTTGCACAAAGTATAGCCTGTGTCTGAAGTGTGTTTTCAGTGACAGGGGCCTTGGTGCATCCATTCTGTCACTCTTAAAAAAAATAAATAAATACAGACTCGCATACTGGAAGTCCTCAGACATGGTGTAGTAAATACTCCTGTATTACCTTGCTAAAATACCTGAAATAGGGCTGGAGAGATGGCTTAGCGGCTAGGCGCTTGCCTGTGAAGCCTAAGGACCCTGGTTTGAGGCTCGATTCCCCAGGACCCACGTTAGCCAGATGCACAAGGGGGTGCATGCGTCTGGACTTCGTTTGCAGTGGCTGGAGGCCCTGGCGCTCCCATTCTCTCTATCTGCCTCTTTCTCTCTGTCTTTCTCAAATAAATAAATAAAAATAAACAACAAAAAAATTTTAAAAATACCTGAAATAATCAACTAAAAAGAAGAAATATTTATTTTTTGAAAAGCTAGGCATGGTGGTGCACATCTTTAATCTTAGAAGGCAGAGGTAAGGAGGATCACTTTGAGTTCCAGGTCAGCCTGGAGTAGAATGAGACCTTACCTTGAAACCCTCCCCTCCCCATAAAGAAAAATAAGCATAGGTCTAATAGGGAATAGCTTAGAAAAATGAATATATTTTAAAATTATTATGCTCTACAATATTTCTCTAAAAGCACTATCTTTTTTTAAGGCTTATTAAATGTCTTACAAGTTTGACTGTTTTTATACAATAAGGTGATTTTTTTATATTATTATTGTTTTGTTTTTTTGAGGTAGGGTCTCACTCTAGCCCAGGCTGACCTGGAACTCACTCTGTAGTCTCAGGGTGGCCTTGAAATCACAGTGATCCTCCTACTTCTGCCTCCTAAGTGCTGGGCTTAAAGGCATGTGCCACCATGCTAGGTGAGGAAGGTGTTTTTGAACTTGAAGACATTGGCAGTTCATGAGCTATTCGTACTTCATATTGGTACATGACTGGAGAGAAACTTTGTTCTCCAGGAAAACAACTTATGTGACTGCCTCATTAAAAGATGTGGAAAGGTTGCCTGGGGAGATTGCTCAGTGGTTAAAGATGCTTGCTTGCAAAGAGTTGAGGATTTCTTGGGTGAAACACCCACATAAGGAAGGATGCAAAATGGCACATGTGCCCATGACCCCAATGTGCCAATGACGGTGGTCTGCAGAGCCAGGAGAGTTCAGAGCTCTTGTGTCAGCTAGTCTGGCATTGATTTGCAGCCTGGCAGTTAGTTTTAAATGACAAAAGACCCTGTCTCAATGAAGGCGAAGTTCAGATACCTTGAAGTTGTTCTCTGACTGACTGCCGCATGTATGCATGGTATAAAAAAAGACACAAGGATATTTTTCAAGTATGTGAAAATACAAGGTGGTGCACCCATCTGGAGTTTGATTACAGTGGCTGGAAGCCCTGGAAAGCCAATTCGTTCTTGCGTTCACTCTTGCTCTCTCTTATAAGAAAATAAATAAATAAAAATAAAAAGGCCATTCTGTTGGGATTGCCTCAAAAAAAAAAAGTATGTGAAAATAAAAGGTGATGTTATAGACAGCCCAACTATTACATAAACTCAACATGGAAACGACAGGCACAAACATCCTTTTGTATTCTAGACCTAAAGGTTTTATTTTTATTTGCACCTTCTCCTTGACTTTAAAAGTTTTTCAAATGATTTTGAAGAGCTCCATACTTTCCAATATTAACTACCCTCATGACATTAATATTTAAATTTTCTATATCAGAAGAACTAGCTGATCCAATTGCAAGGGGAAAATGTAACAGAATACTTACTGTAGAAAGTAAAAGGGCAGTTAAAAATATGGTAGGAGGGCTGGAGGGATGGCTTTGCCATTAAGACGTCTGCCTGTAAAGCCAAAGGGCCCAGGTTCGATTCCCCAGAACCCACGTAAACCAGATGCACAAGGTGGCACATGTGTGTGGAGTTTGTTTGCAGTTCTTGGACGCTCTGGAACACCCATTCTCTCTCTCTCTCTCTCTGACACTCTCAAATAAATAAAATTTAAAATGTAAAATTTAAAAAAAATCTGATGGGAGATAAGGCTTTTTTCACACAAAATCATGTTTATTCTTTGAGCATTTTTCACAGTGTGAATTCATATTCTTGCTGCATTCCCTGAAGAGTGTTAGTCTAATAACTCATTCATGTGAACATACAATGAGACTAAATGATCATGAAGTGGATTTGCTCAGCCTGGCTTTTGTTTGGTTTCCATAACTTTTAGAGATTGTTAATTCCTTTGGATATTATGTACTTCAAAATTAGCTGACAACTTAAGCCCTCAAAATAGTTTGGATATAAAAATATATATAATAAAGTTTGGAAGAAAATGTTTTCTGGTTGATTTGTGTCATTAATAGGTTATCTGCAGCCCATAATTGGCTAGAAATAATGTCTGTAAGTATAACAAGTCAAAAGATAAAGAGTAATACTTATAACTATCATTGACTTAAGCAAAAATTATCTTAAAGTACAGCATACTTTTCTTGTGACATTGCAGCAGTTTTTCTCTCATTTTTTGACAGGAAACTGAAGAGACTGTATATACATATAATGTCTGTACCCATAGACTATAAATAAAACTAAATAAAGCTATAGCTATAATGTAAAGAGCCTTGGATCTGAGATTAGAGATTCCCTTCAGAGAGGACGATTATATATATGTATATGTATACACGTTACATACAAATGTCTCAATGTGCTTCATTGTTCTTTTGTTTGTGAACTGTGAGTTTGAGCAAGTTACTGAGTACTATTAGACTGTTTTCTCTATTTTATTATGACAACTTATGATTATCTTGAAGAAAATGTAAGATCAATGAATATGAAATAATGACCATTAGGTATATGACATTGTATACATTGCTAATATTATTTTCATTTTTCAAAAAGTTGTATGCAATGTTTTAGCATTATTTGGGAAATTCTTGTAAGATATCAGGTCATCATCTTGTTCACATATAAAAAGATATGATAGCATGTATAAAATATTTTTGAGAACTTATGGGGCTAGAGAGATGGCATAGCAGTTAAGTGCTTGCCTGTGAAGCCTAAGGACCCTGGTTCAAGGCTCTATTCCCCAGGACCCACGTTAGCCAAATGCACAAGTGGGCGCACACATCTGGAGGTCATTTCCAGTGGCGGGAGGCCCTGGCACACCCATTCTCTCTCTCTCTCTACCTCTTTCTCTGTCTGTCACTTTCAAATAACTAAATTAAAAAAATTAAATATTTTGAGAACTTTTAATTAAATTATGCTTTGGTACAACTTTTAAGTGAGACAAATAACCCAAACAATTCTGGAGCATTATAATTAAGTCAATATTTACTTAATGCCTGTTGAAAATATGCATTTCATTGAATGTTTTCTATATTTAAATTCATTTAAACCTTTTAATAAACTTATACATATTTGAGACTTAAATTTATTTACAGAGATTACTCTTCTCAATTTTACGTAACAGGAAACCAAGTCACAGAAAATTAACACAAGTAGTGGGAATAAGGAGTGTATGAAAGGGAACATCTTTAAGCTAAGATAGATCCTTTGATTAAAAGAGGAAGTCCTACTGTTCAGTAGTGGAAAAACAGAAAAGTTGGAGCTGGAGAAATGGCTTAACAGTTAAAGCCTGATTCCCCAGTACTCACATAAAATCAGATGCACAAGGTGGCACATGCATCTAGAATTCATTTGCAGTAGCTAGAGTCTCTGGCATGCCCATTCTTTCTCTCTCTCTCTCTCTCTTTCTCTCTCTCTCTCTCTCTCTCTCATAAATACATAAAATATTTTTTTACTTGACTTCAATGTCAAATAGTACGGCAAAAAATGTTCAATATGGGGCTGGAGAGATGACGTAGCGGTTAAGCGCTTGCCTGTGAAGCCTAAGGACCCCGGTTCGAGGCTCGGTTCCCCAGGTCCCACGTTAGCCAGATGCACAAGGGGGCGCACGCGTCTGGAGTTCGTTTGCAGAGGCTGGAAGCCCTGGCGCGCCCATTCTTTCTCTCTCTCCCTCTATCTGTCTTTCTCTCTGTGTCTGTCGCTCTCAAATAAATAAATAAAATTTAAAAAAATTAAAAAAAATGTTCAATTTGAATGAAAGTAGTCACCAGTTTCTACATGTAATCCTAATGAATGAGGGATAGGAAGTGAACCCATTTTGTGACAATTTGCCTCCAAATTTACAGTGCAGGGAGGAGGAATTTATTATTTTTATTTAACAAAATACATGGGGAAGAGACTTGCAAAGGATTTAGGATTAAGGAAATATGCTGGGCTAAACCCTCAGGAAAAGGTTGAAAACATACTTCCTAACTGTAGATGAAGATCATGGTATTTGGAGTAGAGGTCAAGGAAACCAGTGTTTCCACTGGTATTCCAAGACTGCTCGCAGCGACGGAATGCTTTCAACTTCTGAACAGAGACTTTATAAGGCTGAAAAATCCAAGAGTGTTTAGTGTGATGCTTAAGGACAAAGCTTGTCTCTTTCTGGTCTGTTGGAGACAGCTGAAAAAGGGGGCAAGGTAATCTTATTTCTGTCCTTCCTCTACGGCTTCTAATTTTCTTATTTCTTATCTGCTTTCTTCCTTGCTTCCTTTTTTTTTTTTTTTTTTTTTAACCATATCTTAGGTGCTTAGTTAAATGTAAACCAGTTTAGTACAAAGAATATCTATTATGATGGTCTTCAGGATTGGGTCTGCATTATCAGAGTCATCAGAAGCACTTCTTAAAAATTTGATTCTTGTTTACATTCCTGGGTTTATCATTTTCAGACTTAATTTTTTAAAAAGATTTATTTATTTCTTACATTTATTTTTATTTATTTCTTACAGAGAGAGTTGAGAAGGGGTGCATCTAGGCGTCTAGCCACTACAAAGGAACTCCAGATGCATGCTCTGCCATGTTCATCTGGCTTACGTCAACCTGGAGACTTGAACTTGGGTCCTTAGGCTTTGCAGGCAAGGGCCTTAACTGCTAAGCCATCTATCTAACTCTTCTGACTCAATTTTTGTTGGCCGT
Source organism: Jaculus jaculus (assembly GCF_020740685.1). Lineage (NCBI taxonomy): Eukaryota > Metazoa > Chordata > Mammalia > Rodentia > Dipodidae > Jaculus > Jaculus jaculus. The sequence continues at coordinate 163,869,989 of NC_059105.1, forward strand.
CTACTATTGTGGCTCTTAGGGATATATTCTGGGTCTGCATAGAATGCATATCACTAACATTATCTTTAAAACGACCGAGATATATCTACCTATTTTTATAGGTGCTGATTAAACTAAGGGGAAAAAAATATATAAATCCATTTAATTCAGAAAATCCATTGCTATAAGGGAGCAGAGCACAGGGTACACTAAGTCTCTCATTGTTTCTGGTGGGCGAGGTGAGTCAGAACACTGTAATCAAAAGGGCTTGAACCAAGGCAGGTACACATATGATAGGCTGATGACAGATTGATAGATGTTGGACAGAGTACAGATTAAATGTGTCAATCAAGTAAGAAAAGCAAAGACTACTTATTCTGAGCTTGTGAGGGAGTGTGCTGTCTTTCCTTGGGCTTTGGGACCAACTCAAAGGAAGAAGAAGAACAGAAGAGCTGTATACAGGAAAAGGGGAAGACTTCCGGAGTGCTCTGTTTGGAGACTGTTAGTGTACACAGGAAGTCCAATGTGATTAGTCATGAGACTATATGTGTTTTTCTCTGATTGGTTCTAAGCAGATGTGAGGACACACATTAGGAAAACTTTTTAAGAAAATATTGTATTTTTATTTATTTGAGAGAGAGAGGGAGAGGGAGAGAGAATAAGCATGAACTCCAGATGCACACGCCACCTTGTGCATCTGGTTTATGTGGGTCCTGGGGAATAGAACCTGACTCCTTTGGCTTTGTAGGCAAGCGCCTTAACCACTAAGCCATCCCTCCAGGCCCCTAGGAAAACTTATAACTATAAATCATGTTGAGGCCATTTGGGAACAATTGTCAGGACCAAAATTGTTTCACTCTATACAATGTCACTAGAGAGAGCAGTCAAGTTCCCCAAAAGTCTTTGTTGGTAGTTATAGTGGTTTACAGTAGACAAGCAGAGTTGATATTCTGTGACGGATGCTATTGATCACTGGTGAAACTCTATTTATATGTGATGTGGCCATTGTTAAGGTTTATATTCAGGGTGTCATAAGATTTAAAAACTATTGTAAAACTTCTCAATCTACGGAAAAAATGACCAGGCTGCTTGAGATGAGCAGTAAACTAAGAAAGATAATTAAAAAATATATGAAAAAAAAATGTAGTAGCATGCAGTCTTATCCTTTTGCAAGGAGATGCATCAAATTATGAGAGCATTGTTAAACATTTTGGTGGGAAAAAAAATCGTCAGAGTACGAATAGGTAATTCACAAAAGAAGAAAATATATTTAACTTCAAAGAAATGCAAATGAAAGGGGATTTAATTTTTAGCCTATTACATTGACAAATATTAAAATGACTGACAAAAAAAATGAAGGGCAGCATGTGTTGGAAGGAGCAGCTATTCTGACACACTGCTAATGGGGCTCTAAATTGGTCCAACTTTCCTGAAAGGCAATTTGGCAACTGAATCAAATGCCTTAAACACATGTCTTCCCTTTGGACTAGCAATGCTCTTCTAGGAGTTTATTCTAAGAAGTACTGAAGCAAATGTACAAACATAAAGGGCGGATAAACTTAAGGTAACCTGTAAGCCCACCAGAAAATGTATTTGTTAAGTACATTATGATACCTTATGAGTAGTCCTTATAATAGTGAGGTAAAAGCAGGAGATATGAAAATTAAATATTAATTCTTTTAAGTTAGAAAGAAAAAATTCATTTGAGAACACAACTTAGAAGGGAAAGGATCGAAACACTAACAGTTGTTGCCTTTAATCGATCATGAAGTTTTGGAAATGTTATTGCTATTTTTATTATTATTTCATCATAAGTTTTAATATTCAGCACTGAATAAGTATTGTTTAAAATAGCTTCATGTTCAGTAGAGAAGCTATAAAAAGAATATAATTGTTCACAATTGCTTCATCTAGAAAATTCTTATTTATATTAAGTAATCCATGTAACTTATAAATATATTCAAATCATTACTAAAAATTTAATAGTAAGCAACACTTTTTCCCTGCTTCCACATTCCTTTCCTAAAGATTATTGTTGTTCTTAAAGTTTCCTGGACCATTTTGGCAAGTTTTTAAGGGGTGAAGAAGTACCCCTTCAACACGTAGGAAAAAATTAACAAGCCATTCCAGTTTGATATTACTTGGCATAGGAAATAAGTCCAATAAATCCTACCTTCTGTTTCTCTTTAGTTCTTATCTGAATTCCAGAGTTTGCATCTCATTGACTTTATACCAGAAAAATCTAAACCATATCTTAAAATCTTCTTAAAAATCTATAGTTCTCTATGAATCTGTGAGTTCAAACACCCACATTTTTATTCCACCTAAATGACAGGTACCTTGAAGAAAGCACAGCAGGTCTACTGATTGTACATTGATTTGGGTGAGTCCAGTGTCCATCCACATTGTTCCTCAAATCATGTAAGCTGCTAAAAATTCATCCTACACTTTCATTTGACATGGGGACTGAAATACACAACTGAACCCATTTGAATAAATTTAGAGTTGCATTTTCTGTGCTAAAAACAAGTTTTGATTTTTTCTTAGTGTTGTTTCCTCAAGAGACACGATCATCTCATATCCAAAGAACCGACTTTCTCCTACAGAGAATTTGGAATGGGCTCTTGTTCTCATGATGAAAACATTCAGGTTTGAATTACTTCATCAAAAGAAGGATGTGACTTATGATTAATCAAGCACAAAGCACCCAGAGCAATATAGGATGAATGTTCAAAAAGAAATGACTTCCCACTGTACGTGAAAGCTCTTGCATTCATATTTAATCCTTCACAGGTAAATTTACTGACTCCACAACCTGGCAAAGTTATTTTTTAAGGTGATTAAAGTTCCTGATGAAAATCTTAATATTAATTATTTTTTTTGTCCTGAAATCTGGGCATTAAAGAAACCATTTTCAAGTTTGGGAAGATTTCATTCAATAAAGTTTCCCAAAACCCCATATCTTAAATTACCAGTAGTAAGCAAAGATCCAAGGGCTGTGTGTTGACAAGAAGGAAGTTATGGAGAGGGTTCATGCCTGTGCATGATCTCAGGGCATGGAGTCAGACTGGGAAGTGTGACTTCCTGTCCTATGTTATTAAAAAAAAAAAAAAAAAAAAAGACACCACTGCATTGATGCTCAGAGACTCCTGGTTAATTGGCTCAGTTGCAAAAACGCCCTTGACTTTGAGGGGAAGAGGTAAACTGCAGCTTAATAATAAGCTCAGTTACCTCAGCCGTATCTTCCCATGAAAGCCACACTTGTGTCCGTCATTCTGGTCACATGTTGTCTAGAATGAAGTGTTTTAAGAGTGAGGAGGCTCTTTCCTAAGAACAAAGGCATCTTGCACAATGGACTAATGGAGCATTGAAACTAAGCTTATGGAGGACTCCTTCCACTGCAGTTTCTTTTCATTAGAAATAGTCTCTGTGAGAACTGTTTTGGCCTCAGATCTTACTTCCTATGACTGTTCTTATACCTGCCAATCTTCTGAAGTTGATTTGGAATACTCATTAACAAAAATCAATCCCTGGGTACCCAAAACCTCATGAATATCCAAAAGATTTTATTTAATTACCTCATCAGTTAAGTGTTGTGAGTACAGTGTTTCAAAAATATAGAGGAACTTACTTGCGTCTTTCCACAATGTCAGAATTACTGAACACTGATAAATGCACAGCAGTTTCACTGTAGCAAGTTGCCAGACACTCCTGATTTCCATGATAGCCTCCTGGTGGAGGCAGACATGGGTCCTTGCATTCCAATCTTAATTACTAATGTTAACTTTCATCCTATGTTACGCATAGTAAATAAATTTCTATCTATCTGCATATAGGCAGGATACATAAAGGGAGGGTTAGGGTGCCACAGCAGAGTTTCAGGAGTCTGAGAAGAGCCAAGATGAAGAAGGTCAGGTAATAAACCAAATGGAGCTAGGCTAAGTGTCAGAGGTGAGTAGAGCTGTAGCCTTCAGACCAACTGCAGAGGCAAAAGGGCAAGACCAGGTGAACATGAAAGGGCAGATGAATCAAAGGCTGGTCCAGGTGGATAAGATGGTATATGCACGATGGGCTGGAGAGATGGCTTAGCTGTTAAGCGCTTGCCTGTGAAGCCTAAGGACCCCGGTTCGAGGCTCGGTTCCCCAGGTCCCATGTTAGCCAGATGCACAAGGGGCGCACGCGTCTGGAGTTCGTTTGCAGAGGCTAGAAGCCCTGGCGCACCCATTCTCTCTCTCTCCCTCTATCTGTCCTTCTCTCTGTGTCTGTCACTCTCAAATAAATAAATAAAAAATTTAAAAAAAAAAAGAAGGTATATGCACGAATGAAAACTACAGTGGACTGTGTCAACAGTGGGGACTGAGCCCAGGTGAAGACCCTGGGACAGTCGAGAGTTCTCTGCCTGTTGATTCTTTACGCACATGGTAGGCGGTCAGATGACAGGTTGTTGGGTCTTCACCACCACAAAGTTATCTGTCAGCCTCTTTATGGGAGCCAAGTGAGGGAGTGACACCTCTTTGCTTGGTCTGGTTTTCCTAAAGCGATACACTCATCTGCTCCTCAAGTTCCAATCACCTCAATAAATCTGTTAGGCAGCACCTTTCAGTCTGCCAGGAGTGTCATTTATTCCCCTATGCCTCACACGTGGTGCCAGAGAGATGGTGCCATTCATACATGTTCCTTCAAGGTGCCAAGTCTCCTCTGCCCTCAAGATAGCGTCGGGGTCCTGCTTATGCATTAGCGACCCCCAGGGTGTTGTACTTTGAATATGATAGTTCGGATGCAAGGCCCCATAGACTCCGTCATTTATTTAATATCTTACTTTTACTTATTTATTTATTTGAGTGAGAGGGAGGGAGGGAGAGAGAGTGAGAATGTATTCACCAAGGCTTCCAACTACTGCAAATGAACTCCAGATACATGAATCACCTCACTCATCTGGCTTACATGAGTCCTAGGGAATTGAACCTGGGTTCTTTGCTTTTTGTGCAGGAGCTCTAACCAATAAGCAGTCTCTCCAGTCCTTCTCAGTCATTTCTTTAATAGTTTATTTTTATTTATTTGACAGAGAAAGAGGGAGAGAGAGAAGAGGAGAGAGAGAGAGAGAGAGAGAGAGAGAGAGAGAGAGAGAATGAGTGGACATACCAGAGCCTCTAGTCACTGCAAACGAACTCCAGATGTGTGTGCCCCCTTATGCATCTGACCAACTTGGGTCCTGGGGAATCGAACCTGGGTCCTTTGGCTTTGCAGGCAAATGCCTTAACCATTAAGCTATCCCCCCAGCCCCACAAGCTCTTTTGATTTAACATCCTACTTGCACCTCTATCAGGCATATCCCTGCTACAAAGGGGGCTGCCTCTGGTAGCAGATATTCAGTACAGCCCTTTGAGGTGTGTTCAGAGCAGTTGGAGCTCTGATGGCTTGTGCTTACTGGCGCTGGTGTTTGTTTCTTGTAATTGCTCATTTCTCCTTGGATATATGGGGGTAAACAGCTACTTCTGGCATGGCTGGAATTTCCACTGCATTCGGTAAGCCTGCAATAAAAGCCTTCCTCCCTTAAGCTATGCCTAGTTAGATGTTTGTTCCAGCAATGTGGTTCTGACTGAAACAGCAGTTTGGTTCCAGAGAAGTGGGTTCCTTGTTGTGATGAATCTGACCATGTGAATGTTGGTCTTTAGGAACTTGTGTGCTGGAAGAACATGGATGGACTTGGTACTTGGGACCACAGAAGCCTTACAGAGTGGTAAGCCAAGTTTTATGGGCTATTCTGGAGGGAGTTTAAATATGCTAAATGTAGATAGAATTGTAGACTACAGAGGCCTGGTTTATAAACTTTCAAAAGCAAAGATACAGCAGAAAACTTTGTTGGGACTGAGCTGCATTCTTAAGATCTAGCTGCATTTTTCTGCCCAAGTTTTAAGAATTTGAGCAGGGTTGAATTCAGAAGTAATGGACTTGTGCACTTGGCAGAAAGTATAGGTCAGGAAGATATGAAGTATATATATGGTTTATCATAGGAAAAAATTTTAAAAAATGTTTACTGGTACTGGCACAGAAACTGGCTTTAGGTTGCTGAGACAAAATTGTTAAACAGGATGGGACAGCTGCTTTCATTGACACAATGGAAAAATTTTTGCCCAAGGGTTAAATCTACCCAGGAAAGGCTAAATGTAAAAACACTATTGAAAGAGATGACTTGAAGGAAGATTTCTGAAGAAGTATGCTGCTCTTAAAAGGTTAAGATCCATTTCCACCTAGATTAACAAATTTGGCTGTGTTGATGAACAACCGGTATTGGTTTTGGAAGCATGAAAAATAAAGGAAATTGGGTCATGAAGTGCACACAGTTCTAGGAAACACTTCTGAGATATGGCATTTGAAAAAGGGTGATGGCCTTATGTAGAGACCAATGAGGCAATTTTCTGGTGTTGAACCAGGAGCTGCTGCTGAGATGTGGCATATGCAACATGGTAGTTGGAGTACCTATATTGAAAGCCAAAATTGGCCAATGCATGGAGATGTGAAGATGGAACATCATTTGCAGTGGAGACCTAAAGATATTTTGGATATTCTATGACTCTGCAAAGTCTCCCATGGAGGGCTGTTGGCTCTGGACGAAAGTTTCCCTGGTCACTCAACCATGCTGGAGAAGTGGAATAGAAAATTCAGACACTATCCTCACTTCATATCAGACTTGAAGTGCAGATGTTTGATGTGGACCTGATGGCAATTGAGTTTGCATTGGTCTAGTCTCTCCTTCTTAGGCCTTTTTGCAATGTAAATGTTTAATATGTGCCATTATGTGTTGGAATATTTGATTTGTTTTGATTTCACTGGACTCACAGTTAAGAGGCAGGTCTAAATCTCAGATGTTTCTTAAAAAAATAAATAAATAAAGACTTGAAACCAGGAGTGGTGGTGTATACCTTTAATCCTAGCACTAGGAGGCAGAGGTAGGAGGATCACCAAGAGTTTGAGACCACTCTGAGACTACATAGTGAATTCTGGTTCAGCCTGAGCTAGAATGAGACCCTACCTCCAAAACTAACCAACTAACTAACTAAATAAATAAATAAAAGACAGAGAGAGACTTGACTTAGGACTTTGGAACAGTCTTAAAGTTGGTAAAGCTTATGGGGACCTTGGCAGTCAGACTAAATGCAGTTTTCATTACGAGATGGTCATGAGCCTACAGGGGCCAGAGGTATAATTGTAGCAGTTGGAATGTGATAGTTTGAATGTAGGGCCCCAGAGACTCAGTCATTTTTTGATTAAACTTCCTACTTGAGCCCCTGGCAGGCAGCTCCTTGCTATAAGAGTATGTGTCATTAGGGGTGGGTCTTCCCTCCAGCCTTACTATGTGCTCAGAGCAGATGGGGCTGCTGGTGGTTTTGTGTTTGCTGGTGTTGGTGTTTACTCGCTGAAGTTCTTTCTCTCTGCTTGGATCTATGGGCATAAGAATCTTTTTCCACCTCTGACAGAGTTTCCCCTGGATTTGGTAAGCCTGAAATAAACTCCTTCCTCGCAGAAGCTGTCTTGTCGGATGTTTTCCCCAGCCTCAAGGAGCTGACAGCAACATGGAGTCATTCTTAGTTGCAGAAAACACTAACACAACTGTATGTTTTGGATAGCTGCAAGATTTCAGTTCAAGAAGTAGTAGAATGCTTGTTAAAACCCATTTTATTTATTTATTCATTTATTTATTTATTCATTCGTTTAAGAAAGAGTGAGTGAGAGAAAATGGACACACAAGGACTTCCTGTTTTAGCAAATGAACTCCAGATACATAGACCACTTTGTGGATCTGGTTTGCTAGTCAAGCAAGCACCTTTAAGCACTGAGCAATCTCTCCAGCCCATGTAAAATCCTTTCTGTGATAGTTAAGGTGTTGTCAACTTGAACTGTTTAGTAATCCACAGAAATCCCTTTTGGGTGGGTCTTAGAGGTTGATTCCAGGAAGGATCAACTAAAGGAGGAAGTCCTTCCCCTAGAGTGAGCCATTCCCCCAGAAAGGGCAACCAGCTCAGAGGGGGACTTCATATAAGGAAGCTCTGGGTGAAGAGAGTTCCTTCCTTCCTTCCACTTGGCTGCCAGAGCTGCTTGGTGCCTTCCAGTGTGAACTGAAGACCAGCGCCTACTGAAGACCTGTGTCAACTAAAGACCCCTGTGGATCGAAACCCAGCGGCTCCTCAGGAAGCCTCCAGGCCTTCAGTGCCCGATCTGGCCATGTGGACTGAGCAGCTACCAGGTTCCTTGATTCTCGGGCCTGCGACTGCTACTGTACTACCGTAAACTAATCCAATAAATGCCCTTTTTAAAATAATTCATTCTAGTAGTTCTGTTCCTTTAGGAAACCCTGACTAACACACTTTCAAATTAAAAAAAAAAGTGTCATATAGAAAATTTACTAAAATGAATGGTGAAAAATTAATTAGAAGCCTACATGCTATTAAAATCAAGAGAATAATTTTCAGGACAAAATAAAGTGATCTCCAAGTAAATGAAAATATGTGAACTTTTAAAAACTGGTAATAAATGGGTAAATACAAATGAAAGCTAAGTGTATAAAGCAAAAAATAAAATATCTGCTTGGCTAAACATTAAAAAAAAGATTTTTAAGAAGTCAGTAAGTTGAAACATGATATAATTAGGAAAAATTTTGAGGCTAGTTCTTTTCTTCTTTTTCTTTTCTAGCTTTTATTTATTTTTCCTTTTGTTGGAAATATGATATGGCTTCAGACTCACCATATAACTAAGGATAAATAATCTTGCATCCACCTCCCAAATGCTAGGATTAGTGGTATGTACCACCATTCTCAATAATGCTAATATTTCCAGTGAAGAGGATAAAACAAACTTGTTAGTCACAAACTTGAGTTATTAGTTATGTATCTTATAATTTAAATATTACCACAGAAAGCATGGAAACATAGCCTGAAAAAAAAAGTAAGAAAACCAGAGACTAGAGTGGATAGTGTAATGCAAGACAGTAGACATTAATCCATGCATATCAGCAATTTTATTTAATACGAATGGACAAAGTACTCTAAGTAAAAAAAAAAGAAAAAATCGTAATGGAAGCATAGTTTTTACTACACAAAGATATAACCAGCATATATAAAGATAACCAAGGCTTGAAAGTCAACATATGAAAGACAATATACGATTAAATCCTATCAAGAAGATGATGTAGGTATATTAAAAAAAAAAGTAAAAAATCTTTAGGTCAAATGTTAACATAACTAAAAAGAATCATGTTGATATGATAAAATGTTCAATGAGTAGACCAGTATAGAACTTAAAAATCTGTCCACATACTAGGCATGACTCAAATTATTAAAGGTAAAATTGGACAAAAACACAATGATAGCTGGCTTACTAGTTAAGGCACTTGCCTGTGAAACCTATGGACACTGGTTAGGTTCCTCAGTACCCACAAAAGCAAGATGTGCAAGGTGGTTTATACATCTGGAGTTTGTTTGCAGTGGCTAGAGGCCCTGGTGCATCCATTCTATCCATATCCCTTTCTATCTAAAGTAAATAAATAACATAGTAGAAAATTTTAAAAAGCAATGAAACATGGATAAGAAAACCAATGATAGAAGGTTCTTCAATCATCTTTGAGAAAGAGATAATCAATTACTAAAACAAAGGACAGGATATAAAATATTTGAAACACATAATTACAACAAGTGACTCATCTACTATAGAATATACATTTATTTCTCTCATCCACGGATTATTTATCAACACTTCACACCTACCAGGTTGTAAAATATGACAAAAATGAAAGCTCTTCCAGAAAAGCTGAATAGTACCTAATGAACATATTTTCTGAGAATAGTTATAACTCTTATGGCAGAATCAGTTCAAGTTACTGCAAGAAACATAACCACAGTTAAAATGACTCACGAGCATACACAAGTGTTTTCAACCATGTTTTAGGAAACAATACCCAGCAATACATAAATATATGAATATAATTATATATTAACAGCCAATATCAATTAATACCCACAACAAAAAAGTTTGATTGACACTTAAATGTCCATATATGTAACTTATTTATTAGAAATATAAAAATGCATAGGCTCCCCTCAAACCACTGTGATCATTTCAAAAGATTCTGGGAAACTATCTGATAAAATCAACATGCATTTCAGGTGGGAAAAAAAAAAAACAGCAAACAAAAAATAGAGAATATACTCTCAACCAGACAAATGTTATTTTTAAAAAAAATTCTTCCAGTTAACGTCATTCAATTTTGTTTCTTTGTTTCATGGCAATTTTATATGCTTAAATTATTATTATTATTGTTATTAATATTATTTTTTGTTTTCTTGAGGTAGAGTCTCACTGTAGCCCAGGCTAACCTGGAATTCACTATGTAGTCTCAAGGTGGCCTTGAACTCATGGTGATCCTCCTACTTCTGCCTCCCAAGTGCTGGGATTAAGGCGTGTGCCACTATGCCTGGCTTGAATTATATTTTGATCATACGTGTACCACATAACCCTCTCTTATCCACCTGCTTCTCCCACTGAATGTCTTGTTCTCACTATTTGTTTGTGGCTTCACCACTGAAGAGAGTGGCATGCCCTTCTCCAGTAACCAATGACTGCTGTGAGCTCCTCAGGGAAGTTTAGAGCCCGGGGAGTTCCGTCCCCTTCACATATAGGGTAACAGTATTTACATGCTAATTCTCTCAAATTTATCTATTGATTCAGTGTGATATCAGTCACAATTCCCATCAGTTGTTCATAACACACACACACACACACACATGAGAGAGAGAGAGAGAGAGAGAGAGAAAGGGAGCGAGGGAGAGAGAGAGAGAGAGATGATTTTTAACAAGCTTACTCTAAAAGCAATAGAAGGTGAATATAAAGAATCTGGAATAAGGGCTGGAGAGATGGCTTAGCAGTGAAGGCACTTGCCTGCAAAGCCGAAGGACCCCAGTTTGATTCCCTGTGACCCACATAAGCCAGATGCACAAAGGATTGCATGTGTCTGGAGTTAGTTTGCAGTGGCTGGAGGCCTTGGAGTACCCACTCTCTCTTTATCTTTGCGTCTTCCTGTCTCTCTCAAATAAATAAAATATTTTTTTAAATGAAAAAAAAATTGGTACTTAAAGCTTTAGTCATTAGAGAAGGATAACACACCACTAATATATTACCAAATGCACGTTAGAATGGTTAACTATCTTGCAAAGAAATACCAGATACTGACAAAGATGCTAAACTGTATTCTCATATAGTCTTAGTGGTAACATAATTTTATTGTTTTTTTTTTTTTTTGCAAAGTAGTGTGATTTCTTTAAAAGCTAAATGCATACCTACATATGGCCAATCTTTCTCCTTTTTAGGTACTTACTCTAGAAAACATGTTTATTTATATAAATAATTGTATAGCAATGGTCAGTTAGATTTATTTATATTGTTAAAACCATATACATACTGAATACCTATTAATTGGTGAGTAAAATATAAATTGCTTTATCAACATAATAAAATATTATTCACCAATAAAAATGAGAGCTTATCAATATGTGTATAGATATGTTTCAAAAGCATTACTCTGTTGGAAATAACTGTCTCATAAAAGGCCATATACTATAAAATTCTACACATATAAAATCCTAGCATTGCAAACTAATCTGTATTGACAAGATTAGCTTGATTGTTGTCAGAAGCTCGAAGATAACTTGAAAATGGATCAAAGAAAGGGAAAAGGCCTAAGACTAAGGGCCAGGAAAAACTTTTGGTGGTGTTGGGTGTGTTTGCCATCTTGAGTTTTCAATATATGGGTGTGCTGTAGCTATGTACATAGATTAAAACTATCTATTTCGACCACCTTTTAAATGCACTTTCTACTGTACACACATTATAATTTCATATTTTTTGTTTATTTTTATTTATTTGAGAGTGAGCGAGCAAGAGAGAATGGGCAAGCCAGGGCCTCCAGCCACTGCAAGCGAACTCCAGAGGCATGCACCACCTTGTGCATCTGGCTTACATGGATCCTGGGGAATTGAGCCTTGAACTGGGGGCAAGTGCTTAACCACTAAACCATCTGTCCAGCCCAATTTCATATATTTTTAAATATTAAGTAGCAGTAAAAATTGAAATTAAAGTCTAATATAAATTATAAGAAATTAGAGTGGGTATGGGAAGGGTGCTCAGTGGATAAAGCACTTGCCATGGAAACATGACTACTGGAGTTTGGATCCTAGAACCCAAGTAAAAGCTAGAACCTAGGAGAATGCCTAATCTCAGTGAACCCAGAGTGAGATGGAAGGTGGAACATGAGAATCCAACTCCTGCAGAGCAGCTAATGAACACAGTGGTAATCCATAAAGAGATCCAGACTCAACGTGGAAGACTAGGAACAACACCCGTACATTGCCCTCTGACCTCTCGTGTTTAGAATGGCATCTGTGTGCTCATACTGTCTTTCCTTCTCTCACACACAGGCTCATCATCAACACAGGTGCATGATTAAAAAGTTAAAAAAAAAAAAAAACTAAACTAAAATGAAATAGAAAGAAAGGTAAAGCTGTCAACAAAATAGCAGAGGAAAAAGTCCGAGGATATACAAGACTGACAATACAGAACAGAAGAACAGCCACACACAACAACCCTGCTCAGCTTATTACAGGAATACAAACTTGAGCATTAAAATATCACTTAAATACATTTTTATTACGAAGACAAGATCAAATACAGAGTGGGAAAAGATATCTGGAGTACCTATAATGAAAACAAATGAACACAAATTTCCAATAAGTATTTTTAAAAGTTCAATGTCCATAGTCATCAGAAAAATGAAAATGAAAATACTCATGAGATACTACCTTCCCTGCCAGAACGGTCATCATCAAGCAACCTGAGAAATACTGATCCAGATGTAAGGAAAGAGGAAGCCTTCCCCACCGTTGGTGGGAGCACAAAGGAGTGCAGTCATGAAAATCACATGGAGGTATCTCCGAAACCTAGAGTCAGAACTTCTGTACAGCCCAGCGGTACCACTTCCAGGTACAGGATTATTCATTCTATCGTACAAATATATGCACATCGATGCTTATTGCTCCTCTCTTTACAATAGCTACGTACTGCTTCTCACTGTTTATCCCATTCCCAGCAACACAAAACTACAAAAGGAAAACTGATACCAAGAAATGGAGCTGTTGGGGGCAATTCATCTAACCGCATGGCTTTTGGTCTTTTGGAACGTCTTTGTGGGTGGAATGTGGAAGGATTTGTAATTTGGACTGGAGAATCCTTGCAGCATTGTAAGTAGTGCTAGATGGTCTATTCTGACAAAAGTTTGAAAATGATAAACACAGAGAAAAATTTTATGCTGCCAAGGCTTGGCTTATAAACTGTTGAAAGGCAAAAATAAAACTTGCTTGGAAGTGGGTTACTAGCAGAAAGGTTCACAGCTTTTCTTCAACTGTGTCCAGAGAATTTGATCAAGGTTGAATTTTAAAGTAATGGATTGGTGTGTGTGTGTGTATATATATATATATATATATATATATAGTTCATCACAGGCAGAATTCAAGCACATTTGAAGTTACTGGCACAGAGATTGGTTTTAGGTTACTAAAGCTTCAATTGTAAAAATAATTGCCACTATTAAGGGTGGGACAATTGTTTTGCACTGGGACAATGGAAAAGATTTCTGAGGGCGAAAGCCACCCATGGAAGTCACAAATGAGAAATAACACAAATTCTTTCGCAAGGAGGAGGATTCTTCAAAATTAAGAGGTTGGAGAGATTACTTAGTGGTTAAGGCACTTGACTTGTGAAGCCTAAAGACTCGGGTTCAATTTCCCAGTATCCACATAAGCCAGATGCACAAGGTGGCACATTTTGTCTGCAGTGGCTAGAGGCCCTGGTGTGGCCATTCTCTCTATATATCTGTTTCTTCCTCTCTCACACTCTCTTAAATAAATAAATAAAATGAAAAAGGTTAAGGTATATTTGTCCCCGAATTTACAAATTTGGATATCATGCTTACCTAGTATTGGTTTGGAAACATGACACATGCATGGAAATAGGCCATGAAGTACAACACAGTATCACATTTTGGAAATGGACCCTGGGCAAAATGAATCAGGGTGGAAATCCCTATGGAGGCCCAGCAAGACCATAATATGAAGGTGAATTGGCTCCAGAAACCCCTGGGATGCAGCATGTGAAACATGGTTGTTAGAATCCCTTTGTGGAGACCCAATTTTGCCATCATATGGAGATGAACTGAGCTGCTGCTGAGATGTAGCATGGGAAACAGGGTTAAAAATCCCTGTGTTGGAGAACAAGTAAGGCCATTATATGGAGCTATGGAGATGAACTATAGTTTTCAATGCAGGCTCAAAGATGTTTAGGGTATGCCAGGGCTGTGGAACTGCTGCCAAAGAGAGCTTCTGGCCTGGGGTGAAATTTTACAAGGGATGCTCAGCCCAGCTGGAGTGTCAGAATTTGAGTCTACTAATTTTCATCAATGCTTATGGATGTTGGATTTGAACTGCAGATGTTTTGTATTTAACTACTGGTCATTGGTTTTGCATTGTCCTGTCTTTCTTTGTAATGCCTTTTGGCAATGGAAATGTTTACTCTGTGCCATTATGTCTTGGAGGTGTATAATTAATTTTATAGGACTCACAGGTAAGTGGTAATATTAAATCTCAGATGTGATCTGGGACTTTTGAACAATGTTAAATTCGGTAAAAACTGTGGGCACCTTGAAGTTGGTGTGAGTGCAATTTGCATTTTGAGATGGTCAGGATTCTCTAGGCACCAAGAGTGGAATGTGGTGGATTGAATGTGAATGAATGCCCCCTGTAGCCTTAGGGGATTTTTTAAAATTAGTTTTGTACTCAGTGTATACACACAGTCTCCTTGGTGCTCTCTTTAGCCAACTCCTTGTCCTCCCCCCTCCACAGGGACTCTCTTCGTGAGTGGATCCCGACTGTGGAAGCGGTATGACATTGGTCAATGCATGCTGGAGTGAGCCAGCTTCTTCTGCCATAATGGAACTTCGCCTGCATTCTGTAAACTGAAATAAACCTTTCAGCCCATAAACTGCCTCTGGCCAAGCGTTTTGTCCCAGCAACACAAATGTAATTGCAATAGTTATCTTAGTCTTTCTACTCTAAGGGTATGCCCTATGATTTTTGTGCTTACACATAACTTAAAACACAAATTAAAAAAAAAAATAGTAAAAGCAGCACTTTATGAAATTTCCCCAAACTGAAAACATTTCAATAGTAGAAAAGACAAACACATTGTGATAGTAATATGCTATAGAAGACTATAAAGAAAAAAAATAACAAATAATTCAGTGAACAATGATATGGTTCACACTTTTAATGTTGAATGAATATTACCAAGGTGTAGGAAATATGCCTAATTTAATTCTGTTTACATATGGTATTCAGAAGGGTTAACACTAAATTATTTTCTAACTATTTTTCTTTTAGAACTTTTACTAATGAAAAAAGTTGACTGAATATTACTAGGATAGTGCTTATTTACCTAAAGGCATAGAAGCACAGGAAGGGGCACAAGGGGTTTGTGGGTATGTCGATACCATATTTGTGTTCAACCTAGGTAACATACTTACACACTGATGCTCATAGTTGTTTAGCAAGCTGACACTACATTGTATGTGTCTTATTTGTGTAAATTCCATTTCATAATAAAATAGCTTAAAAATCAGAAAGCACAAGTCTTTAGAAACCCTAGTGGGAGATGTTTAGGCTTGTTGTGTTGCCTAACCCTTGTCATGGGGTTGGTGCCCAAGGATAAGTCTCTAATGAGGCATCAGAAAGTCCATTAGAGTATGGTTTACATACTTCACTCGGACCCTATAACTACCCACGAGAAAAAAAAAAAACAAAAAACCAAACAAAGAATAGGAGTTTTCAATTTTAGTGGTGAGTGGTAGGGTCTCACTCTATCCCAGACTGACTTGGAACACATGCTGTCATTCCAGGATGGCCTCGAACTCACAGAGATTCTCCCACCTCTGCCCCCCAAATGCTGGAATTAAAGGTATATGATATGCCACTACACCCAGAAAACAAAAAAAAAAGTTTTCTGAGAATCTTCATCCCTGCTTCTTTGCTCCATATTAAAGTCTCTGGCCAGGAACTCATGTGCTTTGACAGAGAATAGTGCTGCTCTGAGCTGAAGGCTAAGGCTCTTGACTTGAGTTTAACCCCTCCTGATGGAGCACTTGAACTACCCAATGGAGGCTTCAAATTGCCCCTTCATGTGAACTGACGGCACCTCAGAGCATTGGATTGGTTTGGCAGTGAAGCAGGGAAACTGTGTGACAAAGTGAAAATAATCTAATATACAAAGATGTTCTAAATCGTTATAATGATGGAGAAATGTTATGGTTGGTGCAAAAGCAAGTCATTACTGGAGGCAAATGACTGAACTAAAGAAATGTGATTTCCCTTGGATTTTAACTTCATGGGTGGCTGCCTATAAGAAAACTCAATATATCTTCCAGACTTTTGCCTCTTTGTCAATTTGACTGAAATCAACCTATAAAATCCAAATGATTTCATTCCACTGGAAGCTAGGCAAATATTTGAAGGCTGGATCAGATTTCACAATTATTTTGATTATATTTTCTTTGTAAACTTGGTTAAAAATATCACAAAATTCTCAAATTCTTATCAGTTGAAAGGGTAAAATTTTACTGCCAGTTGCTCAGATCAGCTTGGAACAGAGATTAGCTTAGAGCTAGATACTGGGATGCTGGGGAATCATAGCTGGCCATTTGGAGACCGTTGGTTTCTGAAATTAGCAAAAGTCACATGTAAGATATAGTAATGAAAGCAGAGAGATAGTCCAGTGCCCTTTCTGGTTTTAATTTCAAGTACAAGCTACCAGAATTATGGGGTCATTGATTCTAGTGGAAAGGTTATACTTAGAAAGGAACACGGACCAAGGAGACCACAGCGTTCAGTGTTGTTCTGTTTGGCTTGCCATTCAGAATAGAATATTAGATAGGGCAATGATAAGACCTTTCATCTTCTTTCCTACTGAGAAGCAAGCTACAGTTATAAATTGATCATGAAATCCACATAGCACTCCTCAATTACGGAGCAAACTATTTGGAAGGGCTGAAATATATGCTTAATGTTCTCACAACAAAACATGATAAATTGGCAATGTGATGGGTATGCTAATTAGTTTGATATTTGAATCTTTTCCACAGGGTGTCCATAAATCAAACCACTGCCTTGGACCCCATCAGTAGCTGCAATTATAATTTGTAAATTGAAATGAATAACTAAAATAGTAAACTACTCAGGTCAGGGATAGACTTTTCTTTCATTTCTCTGAATTTTACAAAACCAACTTCTCACTTCCTAACAAAGCATTCCTGCAAAGTATGCTCTTGATGACCAATAATAGGTAACTTTCTTGTTGTGGAGATATGGAGAAAGTATCACAATAGATTACCAATCCTCTTTCTTACATTGTCACATCAATGAATACAATCCGACATAGCTCCTAGTAGCTAACTCTTCCAGTTTAATCAAAGTAAGTCTCTATCATACTCCTCTATATATTAAAGAACGATGTTAGCATTTTGCCAACACCTAGCCCAGACTTAAGGCAGGCAGGAAGAAACATGGAACATGGGGGTGGGGATAAACAAGTTAGGATATTTTAGCAGCATTTACACATACCTGACTTAAAAGAGAAGTCCCTTCATGTGTATCTAACTGAAATCCCAGAATTAGGGAATTACTGTAAACTCATAACTGACTCTTTTTCTTTGCAAATTCTCTGGCTGTGCTCTTTTATAAAAAAAAAAAAATAACGAATGCTCATATATTCATCCTGCTTCTCTAATGGAGAAAAAACTCTAGTGGGTTCCAGGTTCATATTGGCCATGATCTCTGGAGGAAGAAAGAAAATGTTCTTGTGGTTTTTTGAGCTAGGGTTTCACTCTGGTCCAGGCTGGTCTTAAATTAACTATGTAGTCTCAGGGTGGCCTCAAACTCACAATGATCCTCCTATCTCTGCCTCCGGAATGCTGGGATTAAAGGTGTGCACTACGACGCCCAGCTGAGAGAAAATGTTCTTATCATAGACTTCAACTCTGACTGAAGCACTTATATCACTTGCTCATTTCTGACCATTGGTTGCAGACAGGTGAATGAAATGGGATGATCAAACCCAGTCCAGAAGGTTCGCCCTTGAAATGAGGAGAAATGCCTTTTATTGCTGTTTCTGAAATGATGTAGGAGTTACAAAACTCATGTTAAATGGTATAAGAGCCAGCATCAAAATATGGGTATCATAAGAAATAGAAAAAAAAAATTGTTTGGGCTTTCTATTACAATCACATGGCAACATTGACAAATCTTAATGGGTAGGCAATATCCCTGGATGAATAAATCATAATCAGTGGAGGGGAAAGCGAGGGCAGCCATGTTTAAGGCTCCATGGTTGATTTCAACGTGTACCTCAATAAGATTACAGCATCACATGGGAAGAGTTTATTACAGGGAGATAAACCTCCTATCTGTCAGCTTTTCTTCTCATGTAGGGATGGTGAGGGGAGACGAGTTGGTTTTAGTCATCTGGCTCTGACAGCTTAAAACCACCTGAGCTGACAGTTGCACTTCCCCTTACAAAGTAGCTTAAATGCAGGGGAATTGTACTTTCCTGGCTTCACAATGAGCCACAGAAAGTTACAACAGTGCCTAAATCCCACGTGGGAAGCACCAGAGAAAGCCATTGTAAATACTGCTTTCCCAGGGCAACAGAAAACAGAGGGGATTACAGCTGGGTTTAAAATGCCATGTCTTTCCCCTCCACCATGAACGCATTGGCAGAGGGCAACCAGAGTCCAGCGCGCTCAGCTTTGGCACCGGCTCACACGCCTTTGTTCTCCGAGTCTTATCGCAGTCTTTGCGTCCATTGACTACGCATTTTCTCGTACGCTTTGTTGCTCTGGATTCCATAGTTGCCCTCCAGAGAATATTAACAGATGGATCTGGCCCTAGAACAAATTACAACAGAGACACCCGACCTGGTTTCACACTAGTGATTTCATCTCCCCTCTTTCTCTCTTCCTCCTCTTGTCCCTCCCCCGCCGCCTCCTCTTCTTTCTCCTGCTTTTCTTCCTCCTCTGTCTCTTTGCTTTTCCTCATTTTTTTTTTTTTTTGGTAAAAACAAAATCAAAAAAAGAGAAAACCAGATTTATTTCCTTGTTTGATGTTTAAACTGCTCTGGGCATTTTTTGAAAGTCATATTCTGTTTTGATTTATTCATCTTATTTGTGTTCAGAAAGCATAGTCTAGAAAAAACATCTACTATTAGCTTTCATTTTGTCTGAAATTCACTCATTCTTCCCTTAATGTATTCACGCGAAACATTCAATGCCTAATATAAGTTGTCTGGAGATAAATCAATGCCAAACATATTTAAAAAAATAATTAAATAAATAAATAATCCCTATTGTTATGAAGCTTAGAATCTAATAAGGAAAGAAAAATCCATAAGTGAGTACCTAGTATTCCAAGTAATAATGAACTCGATGTAATACAGTAAAGGGAGGTTAGGAAAGAAAGAGAACATTGGGGGAAGGGCACAATGGGAGGGCATAGGGTTCATTTAGTTATTTATTGGTGACTGTTTTAAAAGCAGTATTGAAGGAAACCATGTCTGCTTTCATTTGGGAAACCTGAAGAAGATGGAGCCTGCCATTGGGACTCCAAGTGATCACTGAGCAGTGAATCGCAAATGCAAAGGCACTTAGTAAGTATCAGAATGCTACATGCACTGTGCGTGTGTGTGCGTGTATGTGTAACAGAGCTGAGGTGGGGAAGGAGAGAAAGGTGGATCAGAAGGTATAACAAGTTTCAGTTTATACAGTACTTCAGGAAACATTTGAAAAGCTTTTCCCTTAATTTAAATGAGATGGGAAACCAGCCTCTGAGAGACTGAGATTTTTAAAGTTACGGCCTCTGACATATTTGAAAGAAATTGTTTGTTGAAGTATGTCTTAAGGAGATAACAATGGCCTCCAAAACGGCTTACTATTATTATTTAATAATTTTGCTTTTAATATTGGGCTATGATTTGGTGTAATAATATGCCATAGTTTGTTGTATATATGCTTTCATCATACATCAAGTTCTTTTCTCACAAAACAAATGTTTGATAAAAGACTACAACCTGCTTCTGAGGTCTTCATTCAAGTGCTGGAAATAAATATATAAATATTATATATACTATATAATATATAACATATTATACATAGTACATATACATAATATAATATTATATATATATATATATATATATATATATATATATATATATATATGTACATATTAGTGTGTGCATGGTGTATCCACCCGTGACATCCCATGTACTTCCTTGCCAGGGGGGTGGGGTCCTTCACCTGCAGTGGCTGCAGCATACACTTTCCCATGCTGTTGCTGTTCTGCCTGTTCTTATTTGAGCCAGAGTCTTTTACTGATTCCCGGAACTTGCTATTTTCCACTAGTGCAGATGGATTTTGTAATCTTCGCCTTCCTTTGTGAGACTAAGATTACAGATGTGTATGGTCAGCTCAGCTGTGTATGTGATTCTGGAGATTCAAAGTCAAGTGGTTTCAGGCCCCCTCACTCCCTCGTGCTTGCATAAAAAGTGCACTTAACTTTTGAGTTCTCTCTCCAGTCCTGATTATGGCATCAATTTCATAGTTAGTGAATTTCCATAGTTATTGTACAACAATAAAAAACACATTATCAGAAAACATTTGACCAATTATAAAAAGTTTCATCATATATTACTATCTTTTTAATTTGTTAAAATTTTTAAATTCATTTTATTTTATTTTTTGTTTTTGTTTTTGAGGTAGGGTCTCATTGTAGTCTAGGCTGACCTGGAATTCACTCTGTTGTCTCAGGGTGAACTTGAATTCATGGTGATCCTCCTACCTCTGCCTGCCAAGTGCTAGGATTACAGGTGTGTGCCCCTACACCTGGCAATACTGTCTTTATTAAAGATTAATTTCTATTTATTTATTAAAGACAGAGAGAGGGAAGGAAAGAGAGAAAGAGAATGGGCAAACTAGGGCCTCCATACATTGCAAACAAACTCCAGATGCATGCGTCACCATGTGCGTCTGGCTTCCATGAGACCTGAAGAAATGAGCCTGGGTCCTTAGGCTTTGTGGGCCAGCACCTTAACTGCTAAGCCATCTATCCAGCACTAATATTGTCTTCTGAAGCAGAGATATAAAAGCAAAGGCATGTTCTTGAGGCATTAGTATTATGACTTTTTATATTTATTTTCATCTATTGCTTCTAATTGTATGATAATTATATACTTAGTTGTATGATTAGGTAAAATGTTTACACTTTCAATCAGAGACAAAGTCCTTTCTCCTTTGCAGCAAATGCTTGGTATGAGCACAGCTCTAATACTTGAGTTATTTTAATAAATATCAATGGTTCAAAAGAAAGCCTGATTTCTCCATATGCTAAGGACTTCACTTACCTATATCTCTGTCTATTCAGCAGCTATCAATCAAATATCAAACTCCGAATTACTAGGAAAAAGTTCAAAATTCCAATTCCCTCTTCTTCTATTTTCCCAATTGAGTAATGGCACCAGTTGTCACTTACTTTACTAACACACACACACACATATATATATTGAGGATCCCTAATTTCCTTTTTATTCTCCATATGCTTAATTTCTAATGCTTTTTCCAAAATCTCTGGCTAAACCTTAAAACCTCAGCTTCATTCTCTTACTTCTCCCATCATTAAGACAACTATCTTTCAATTTGCCTTCTCTTGCTCTACTCAATTTTCTATGCATCAGTCAGTAATTGCTAAAACACCTGAGTCAGTTCATTTGAATCACTTCACAGAACACATCAGTGGCTTCTTGTCTTCCTGAAAATAATAACCAAAATCTTTTTCTCTGCTCAGCACAGCCCTCTATGCTCTCCTCACGGCATAACCACAACGACTGCATACTGTGGGCCCCATTCTTCCTTCAAACCAGCAACATCTACATGGTCCTTCTTGCCCTTGCTCTCTATTGGATTTCTCTAAGATAGTTTAGATCCAATTCTTCCTGCCTAGAACGTTCTTTCTGCAAATACTTGCCTCACTTGTTCTCTTCCTTTACTTGGTGCCCATGTATGCTATCAGAGCTTCCAAGAGAACTTCTGTGACTAGCCTTCTTAGCATTGTGAATCACACTCCATCTTTTTTATCCCCAAAGTGTTTTTCCTCAAAGCATTTTTAAAAATATTTAATTAAATTAATTAATTTATTTGATGGAGAAAGTGGGGGGAGAGAGAATTAGTGGGTGCGCCAGGGCCTCCAGCCATTGCAAACAAACTCCAGGAGTGTGTACCCCCGTTGTGCATCTGGCTAACATGGGTCCTGGGGAATCAAACCTGGGTCCTTTGGGTTTGCAGGCAAACATCTTAACTGCTAAGCCATCCCTCCAGTCCTCCTCAAAGTATTTTATTACTATCCTCACTTTGTGTGAGTTCATGTAGAGGACTCCTATCTTACACTTGAAGAAGGACATAACAGTTCTCAAAACAAAGGAGGGCAACATATTTTTTATCTGGAATGTAGACTATTTAGAACATCCAAAGTATAGGAATCTATTAAAAAAAATACTCTTAACTTCTTGGCTGCTAGACTAACAGGACACACTTACTTTCTTGTACATATGTAAGTACCCAATTGCATCCTATCAGCTTTGATATGTCTACCAAAACCAAATTGGAGATTTTTAAAGTTTGTTTTTTCTTTAAATTCAGAACTATATTCTTATAACCAGGAAGAATACGTCAAAGCTCTGTCTGTAAATTAAGATCCTCTTCCCTACTGGAGTCTTCCTTACTCCAAAATATTACAGTGTCATTAACTCCTTTAGTATTAATATGAATAGCGTCAATTAATCAAAGGCAAGTGAAGAAAACAGAACCAACTTTATGTGCTTAAAATGGAAAGTAATTTGGTACAGTTGTCTGCTGAAAATTTACAGAGTGTTTGTGTTAGAGGTATGCTGTCACTGGATTTGTGATTTCAAATTTTGCCAGACTCCAGCCATTATTCAGAAGTTTAAGGCTGCCATAATTCCTGCCACCACTACTGGTTCTTTCAGTGGTAAACTGTGTAACAGGATAGGCACAATCACCATGTTAATAGAGGAAACTGACATCATAGAGCAAATGCAATGTTTCAAAAGTAAATAATAAAAATGGGGAATAAAAGGGCAAGGAAAAGAAAGGAAGGAAGAAAAAGAAAGAAAGAAAAAAGAAAGAAGTTGTAAGGAAGATAGATCAGAGACCAAGTGAAAAATGTTAGGTATTCAAACTATAATAGTAAGCCGGGCGTGGTGGTGCACGCCTCTAATCCCAGCACTCGGGAGGGAGAGGTAGGAGGATCTCTGTGAGTTTGAAGCCGGCCTGGGACAGAGTGAGTTCCAGAGTGCTCTAGCATGACACCCTATCTTGGGAAAAACAAGATCAAAAGAAAAAAAACCAAAAACGTAAAAGGCAAACTATGACAGTGGAAGTAGGTAAGGAGCTAGATAAGACACCATAAAGGTGTTACAAATATTGCTCAAACTTCACCATGAAGTTTGTGTTGGCAACTTTCCGGACTGTGACAAAATACTGGACAGAAAAAAGCATTAAAGGAGGAACGCTTACTTGAGGTGAGTTTCTTCAGTCCATTACAGTGGGGGGCAGTGTGGGGACAGAGCAGCTTCGTCTGCAGTGTCTGCACCAGGAGCATGAGGTAGTGTCTTGCTCACATCCAGCAGTGAGGCAGTGAGGGACATGGTGGGAATCGTCAGGGCTAAGGCTTGTTGCCTGCCGCTACTTGCTACCCGGATCTACTGCTTAAAAGTTCTACAATGAAGTAAGTACCCCAAATGCAATCTGATCAGGAAGAAGTTGGTTACCATACATGCCACATTGCAGGAGCACACACATCTTTCCTGGGAGGTCAGTGATGTAAGTGTAGAACCCACAGCTGGGCAAGACTCTTGATGATGTGCCCCCCCCCACCAGCAGCTTGAACATCTCCTTCCAGAACAACAAAAGCCATCAGTCAGAGAGGGAAGCTTCTGAACATTGATATTTATAGTCATAGATTAATAATGTTGCTGTCGGCCTGAACCAGAGTCGTTTCTTTTTGCATGTGGCAATGGTTAATACAGAGATGCATATTTGGTGAAAATGCTGAGAATAAGTGACTATAGAGTGCTCAGCCCCAAGTGGGATATCTATACCACCCCCACCAAGTTTTGAGAAGCATTGCATAAGAAAGGCAGAAAGAATAGAAGGCATGGAAAATGAGGAGAGCTATGAAATGGTGTCTTCTGTTCACGACACAGCCATTACACTCAGGAACCCAAAGCAGTCATGGTTTTCCGTTCCATAAGTATGGGCCTGTGGATGGTCCATCCTGGATGTAGGAGTGGCTAGCAGGAGTTACGTTTTTTGGTGATTTTAAACACTGTACATTCCCATGTTCTAACAGATAACCCCACACTTCCTCATTCAAAACACCTAAAATAAACTTAGTGGGTCACAAGTAAAATAAATAAAGACGTGGGTGTATGAAAGGCACTAATGGGAAGAATAAGTTGTTTAGAGGGAGAGCAGTGAGAGAGGGGACTGTGGGAGAATATGTTCAAATCACATTATGTATTTGAAATTGTTCAAAGAGAAAATTAAGAGAAATGATTTTACTTGAAAAATAAAAATAGGTCTACAACCTTGTAAGAATGCACTCCTTCCTGGAGACCTTTTGAAGATCTGCGGGGGTCATTTTGGACTCAAACCGTAGCATTCTGCCCGTGGACCCTGTGGACTCATGGCCGTTTCATAAAGCCAAAAGCACTCAGTTCAACTTTAAGAACCTTCACGGTCTTATGCTTGCTTCAGCATATACGAAAAAAGATTCATATTCTAAGAATCTTCATGGTCTTAACAGTCTCCTACTTGTCAGAAGTCCAAAGAATCTTCTGAGATTCAAGACCAAACTTGTCACTATATAAAGGAAAGTCATGTGGTTTCAGTAGAGCATGGTACAAAGAAAACATTTCCATAACAAAAGAAAAGAATGGGACATAGCAAGGAAAGATTGGTTGAAAGCAAGAACAAAACCTAGCAGAGGGGCTGGAGAGATGGCTTAGTGGTTGTGGTTCCCAGTTTGATTCTCCAGAGTCCCATTTAAGCCAGAAGCACAAGGGGGAGCATGCATCTGGAGGCCCTGGCACACCTCTCTCTCTCTCTCTCTCTCCTTTCTCTCTCTCAAATAAATAAATAAATGAAATATATATTTAAAACATTAAACTTCTCTGTGTTTGGGAGTCCTGTGACTATATCATCTTAAGCTTCAACAGATTCAGAAAGCCATGCCCAGTGGATCTGCCACTTGCACTGTGCATGGCTTCTCTTGGGGGCATGCTCCACACAGTGCCCGAAGCTTTCAGTGGATGAGATGCCTTGTTTCTGGCCTCTCAAACATCTCAGAGTCTCCACAGAGAGATATCTTTTATTCTCAAAGCTTCATATAGCTACTCAGAGCCCCTTGCAGGGAATGTAAACTTGCTGCTATACATTACATGGCACCATAGGCTTTTTATTTTATTTTATTATATTTCACTATCTATCTAGACCCTTGTTGGAAGCCTTCATGACCCCCCAGAACTCATGCATTGTGAATTCCAGGAAAGCAAGCAATAAAGTGTGGCCGACACCAAATTCTGCAACTGTGCAGCTTATTACAGCTACAGTAGCCTCTGAGCATCTGCATGGCTATGCCAAGGAAAACAGTGCCCTTCATGGCCCTTTTCTAGCAAGGTCCTTCATAGCTCTAGTTTTCAAGATATGCTATTTTTAATTATTTTTGAAAGATTTTATTTCATTAATTATTTGAAATATACAGAGAACACACCAGGACCACTAACCACTGCAAATGTACTCCAGATGCATGATGCACCTTATACATCTGGTTGACGTGGGAACTGTGGAATTGAACCTGGGTCCTTAGACTTCACAGACAAAAGTCTTAACCACTAAGCCATCTTGCCAGCCCCAGACATTCTTTTTAAATATGACTCTGAGTTTAGTTTTGCTTTATTATGATCTGGAGTCTTCTGTGGATGACACCCTTTTAAAATTGATTTTTGCGTTAGCGGGCAAAGGTACATGTTTTGTTGTGGTGCTTTTCATACGCACATTATTATTCTTTGACTTGGTTTGACTCCAATCCACCTTCTCAAGCTCTGATGCTTCCTCCCTCTCTTCAGAACTGTTCCTCTTCTGCTTTCATGAGATTTATCTGGCAACTACCATAGCTTAGTCTTCAGAAATGGTGGGTGGGGCAAAGGAGGGAAGTTGTTTCAAGATATGCTCATTTTCACCTTTTTTCCCCCAGAGAACCTCAAGATCCATAAGTAGTAAGCCAGACTAGAGCCCTGCACAGAGAGAAGAGAGAGCAACTGGTCATTGGAGAGGATCAATCAACATTGTGTTCCAGCCTGTTGGGACATGGAAGTGCTTTTCCTTACCCTACCTGCCTGAACCTGCTGGAGCTTAGAAGAGTGGTATAACAAGGCTCTCCCACCTCCACCAGCTCTGCAGTATCTCAGGAAACTGCGAGAGAGAACAAGGGGGGTAGCGTCTTTAGGGTGCCTCCAGACAGAATTCCAGGGCCTCCCTGCCCTCAGGTGTCAATAGGAAGCTAGAGATCTAATCCATTCTTCTCCTATACAGCATTTAGACCAGCTGATTCAAATTTCAGACAGATCTAGCCAGCTGTACCAGCCAAAGAGGAATCCAGCTTCTCAGCTGATCAAACAAATGAAATTCTAAGCAAGGAAATAACCCTAGATGCAAAAATCCCAAAACAGTAATATAAGAAACACACGGGGAAAAAAGAAAAAAGCAAGGCAAGATAATTCATCTATAGATCATGATCCCACAGTAATGACCTCCAATGAGAATGAACTGAAGAAATTCCAGAGAATTCAATATAATGATTGTAAGAATGTTCAAATAAATCATCGAAGAAGTCAAAGGAATCAAAGAAGAAAATAAACTCTTGAAAGAATCCTAAGAGAACACAGGGAAGCAGAAACATGAAATTAGGTTGGTGTAAGATATGAGTAGGGTAATAGAAATGTTAAGAAAAACCAAGCTGAGTTACTGAAAAGGAAAGCCACATTAAGTCATATTAGGAAAAAAAAATTCTACATACAAAACCTCATCAGTAGGCTGGATTAAGAAGAGGACAGAATACCTGAGCTTGAAGATGACATTAGAAATTTCAATAAGGAAAATTACAAATCAATAAATTATGATCAGGAATTCCAAGACTTCTGGGACACCACAAGGAGATAAAATCTAAGGATCCTGTATATAGATGAAGAATTTCAATAAAAAGTCAGAAAATATTTTCAATGAAATATTTGAAAAATATCCCTGAAATTAGGGAAAGATATGTAAATACAGGTACAGGAGGCATTTAGAACACCAAACAGACCAGAATATAAAAGAGCTTCTCCTCAACATAATTAACCTACTAAGTAGACAAACTAAAGAGAATATATCGAAAACAGTAAGAGAAAAGCATTTAGTCATCTACAAAAGCAAGCCATTAGAATTACAATAGATTTCTCAACAGAAACTTTAAAACCTACCAGAGATTTGAATGATGCACTTTAAGCTCTGAATGACAACTGCCAACACAGACTACTATCTTCAGCAGTTATCTGTCATAATTGAAAGAGAAAGAAGAACTTTCCATGATAAAAGAGGTTAAAGTTGTACATGAACACTGCATATATATATATATATATATATATATATATATATATATATATATATATCTTTAAGTGTATAAATGCTGTGCCCGGAAGCAGTAGATTGTTACAGAAAAATGTCAGTGCCAGGGCTGGGATGCCTCCAAGTAAGGTGTTGGTAAGAGAGGCTGCTGAGTTCCTCAAAGCACAGTACAAGTTACTGCCAAGGCTCTGGGTTGGCCACCAGAACTAAACGGTAAGACCCAATTGCTAAAGACACCACATGCTTTGGTGGCAGTATACTGAGAAATCAAGCTAGAACTGGTCTGGCAGACTTCTCCCTGATGACTAGCAGTCCCAGTGCTGGAAAGTTCTATGCAGTCTGCTAAAGGAGAAAAGCCATCAGTCGTCTCAGCTTTCAGTGAACCTCCAAAGCTGCACAACTGCCTCCCCTTCCCTCCTCCCCGGGGCCAAGATGTGCCTTCTAGTGAAATAGTTTATATGTCTGTTTGGGAAGTAATCAACTGTTTTCTAATTTGATTTTAGGCCCACTCCATTAAAGGAATGTATGCCTGATATTGAAAACCTGATCCAAAGCCTATAGTGGGGAGGGACAAAAATCCTAGGAGGAAGTGACGACTGTGTTTTGGCTACATGAGTATACTATGCCTGTGGACTCATCTTCTAAATACTTATGTTTATGCATATGTATGTTAGTGCTGCTCTTACTTTTAGTTAGAGAAGTCTCTCTTTTCAGAGGGTAGGGTTAGTGACTGCTGGGGGCTAAAAGCATGTTAAAGAGCTGAGAAGTGACAGTTGAATGTTCAGCACTCAACGAGACATTCCTGCTCCTCCATTTATTTGTTGAGGGAAAATGTGGAACAAGTAGGAAAAAAAAAGAGCCAAAGTAAGGGGAGAAGTGCTTTGGAAAGCTGTCTCCCAGACACAAAATCGTCATTATTTTCATGAGTTCACAATGTCTGCTGTTATCTGCACAGGACCTACATAACACTGAGGTCATCAAGTTATCTCGGATGATAGAAAAGAGCCAAAAATGATCTAATTTGTGAAGAGTAAAAATACCTGACAAAGGAGATGGTTCAGTCAATGGGATTGGGGAAAGGAGCCCAAAGAAAGATGGCAGGAGGGTATTATATACATACTTTAAATAAAATTTTTAATAAGAGAGAGGGGATATGAGAGGATGACCAACATGTTTTTTCATATAGTAGAATTCATAATTAATTACTATAAAATTATAAATAAATAAATAAATAAATGAAATTTCGATTTTGGAAATCCAGTGGAAAATAGATTTGTCTTCAGCACTTGCTGTGTCTATAACTGTAATCATACTGATACGACCCTGTATTGGACATTTTTCTACTTCACTGTTTTTTCCCTTCCTCACTGTAAATCTAGCATAAGGTACTGGGTAATAATCATGCCAAAGCCCTAATGTTATGCTGTCTTAACATTTTTCTCTACCAGACAATTTAGTCTATTATTTTTCAATTCAGTCTCACTTAGAATTTCAGGACCAAGGCAAAATCTAACTGCATTTTTTTTTGCCAGAATATAATAAAAATGGCCTTTAGACAAGATCCTAATAGAATTTAATACCATCTGAAGCTACAAATTCAGTTTTTGTTGTACTTACTTCTATTGACATTTGGCCTTCTCCACATTTACCATAATGACAGCTATGCTCTTCTTACAACATTCTAAAGTTTCAGTGGCTCTTAGCTTCAAATTCTTCCATAGTCCTCCCAGAAAACACACAACCAAGTTTATTACAGAAGTAAAGCTACTCACCACCAGTTTTTCTGTATCAGTTACTCTCCACATAGCTGTGATGAAATATACGACAGAAACAACTTAAATTAGGGAAATTTATTTTGGCTCTCAGTTTCAGAGGGATTTCAGCTCATAGGTGGGGAAGGCCTAGTGAGTGGAGTTGTTCTCTCCATAACAGTGGAGTAGGGGGCAGCTTCTGATCCATACTAGAGAACACAGAAAACAGTGAGCAGACCCATAAGATGGGCTAGGCTCAGCCTCAGTGACCCACTGCCACAAGCCAGGTTATGCCTTATAAATGCTCTACAACTTCCCAAACTGCAACACTATCTGGGAACCAGGTGTTTAAACACAGAAGTCAGACTGAAGCTATGGATTAGTGGTTAAGGTACTTGCCTGCAAAGCTAATGTACCCAGGTTTGACTACCCAAGACCCAAGTAAGCCAGATGCACAAGGAGCATGTGTCTGGAGTTCATTTGCAGTAACTGGATGCCCTGATGTGATCATTCTTTCTCTCTCTAGCTTTCTCTTTCTCTCTCTCTAAAATAAATAAATAAAAATAAAATATTTACAAAGAAAAAAAAATAAACACAGAAGTATTTTGGGAGCATTCTAAACTCAATACGTAGTGGGCTTACATTATGGTCAGCACATTGAATTCAAAAATGTATTTATGCACTTACCAGACAGCAAACTTAGCAACATAGTATAATGTAGAATATTGCTTGTTACTCTCAAGGTCCTTCACATGACTGACTATTACTAACAACCTTCACATCAGAGTATCGTATTCCACATTATCAGCCTGTGAAAGAATCAAAATTTGGAATTACAAGTCTTTCTACTGAATCTTTGTCATTTTGCCCTATATGTTTGCAAAATAATAAGTTGAATAATCATAAATTGGAAACCTCTGGGAATACCTACATACATACACACATATATGTGTATATATACATATATGTGTATATGTGAACACACAAAAATGCACCTACTACCCTGGTATATATGTTTATATGTGAATACACAAAAATGCACTTACTATCCTGTAAATATATCAGGATGCATCTTAAAAAATAAAATTCAGGGCTGGAGAGATGGCTTAGTGGTTAAGGCATTTGCCTGCACAGCCAAAGGATCCCCAGTTCAATTCTCCAGGACCCATGTAGGCCAGATGCACAATGGGGTGCATGCATCTGGAGTTTGTTTGCAGTGGCTGGAGGCCCTGCCATGCCCATTCTCTCCTTTTCACTCTTTCTTTCTCCCTTTCTGTCTCTTTTTCTCTCTCAAATAAATAGATAAATAATAAAATTACTTTAAAAAAGTAAAATTCAGGTGTGGAGAAATGGCTTAATGGTTAAGATGCTTGCCTGTGAAGCCTAAGGACCCATGTTTGACTCTCCAGATCCCAGTAAGCCAGACACACAAAGGTGAGGCAAACATAAGGTCACACATGCCCATTAAGTGGCGCAAGTGTCTGGAGTTCACTCACAGTGGATGAGGCCTTGGTGTGTCAATTCTCTCTTTAAAAATAAAAAAAAATATGTATATAATCAAAAAATAAAATTGATAGAATGTTTTAGGATATGGAATAAGGTAACAATACAATGAGAATGGATGATGATAGTAAAAAAGAGCTGGGGCAGGGAGGAATTGGTCTAACAAGTCTCACATTTGATTAAAGAGTGTTTCTTTAATTATACTCAGAAAAGACAGAATGAAAACGAGTTATTGTGAAAAGCAATCAAGCACCAGTCAATTACAAAATGACAAGTACTCCAGAACCAAAAATGTAGATTGAGTACCCAGATAGCATTTTCAAAGATTCATACTAAGACGCATTACTATGAAATGTCAGAACACAACAAGTTTGTAGACAGCGGAAGAAGAGTCAAAGTAGAAAAAATGGAAGTAAAGAGAGTGTCCTTAAAATATTCAAGGTGCTAAAAGCTTGAGTTTTAAGCGGAAGATAGGAAACAAATGTGACCATGGACTTCTGAACGGCAGCTCTCAAAGCAGAAAGGTAACATCCTTGAGCCTATCCAAGCAGTAGGCTTACACAGATTCAAAATGGTCAATAAGTATGATATATGAAAAAAAAAACATTAAACATGCCAAATAAAATATCAGGAACCTAAGATATTCAACATAAGGGGCCAGTTCTAGGACGTTCTGGTCATCCTAGGCCAGGTTTAAAGGTCTTTAGTGTTCACACATCTCTGCCTTTTCTTTTTTTTATTATCTTATTTTATTTTATTTTTTCTCAATTTTTTAAAACATTTTCCATGATTATAAAAAATATCCCATGGCAATACCCTCCCTCCCCCAACTTTTCCCTTTGAGATTCCATTCTCTATCATATCCCCTCCCTATCTCAATCAGCCTCTCTTTTATTTTGATGTCATGATCTTTTCCTCCTCTTATGATGGTCTTGTGTAGGTAGTGTCAGGCACTGTGAGGTCATGGATATCGAGGCCATTTTATATCTGGAGGGAGCATGTTGTAAGGAGTCCTACCTTTCCTTTGGCTCTTACATTCTTTCCGCCACCTCTTCCACATTAGACCCTGAGCCTTGGAAGGTGTGATCAAGATGGTACTCAGTACTCCAGTCACTTCTTTCCAGCACCATGATACCTTGTGAGTTGTCCCAAGGTCACTGCCATCTGAAAAGAGAAGATTCTCTACCCAAAGTGAGAGTAGCATTAATATAAGGGTATGAATATTAAGAGCAGTGCTTACTGGGCAGTTTGATAAGCATAGTATATACACTTATCCAGACATCAGCAGATGTTACACCCCTATGTCTCATGACTACCCCTGTTTTAAGTTTTCAGTATTAGGGATGTGTTTCCCCCCATGGAGCGGGCCTCCAGTCCAATTAGAGGGCAGGTGGTTTCCACCATGACAGACGTGCCACTATTGCACCTGTTGGCTCATTTGGCCTGGCTGGCCAATTATAAAGCTTACAGTGTCCACTGTTGAGTATCTTCACTGGTAGTATCTCTTTCTCCAATTGAATTGCATGTAGAATGGCTTCTTCCAGCTTTCTATCAGCTGGTCTACATGAAGTAGGTTATCAGCTCAGTTCCACCAGGATTTCTCAGTGGTCTTGCAGCCCAAGTATGTGGAATCTTCAGCATTAGGGTCTTACCATCTATTCCTGGTGGGAAACCAAGGGCTTTGCCAATGGCCTATAATGTTTTGGGGGCATCAGGGATCTCCCTGGCCCAAAACATTAAACATGCCAAATAAAATATCAGGAACCTAAGATATTCAACATAAGGGGCCAGTTCTAGGACGTTCTGGTCATTCTAGCCCAGGTTTAAATGTCTTTAGTGTTCACACATCTCTGCTTTTTCTTGTCTCCACTTCTGTGTATCCACTTACCTTTTCACTCCTTTCTGACACTTGGTGCTTGTCAGTTTCTGCTTCTTATACTAATTGCTTTTCTTTAAGACATGCCCTAGATCAGATTCTAAGAGGTTAACACTTGATTTGTATCTGTCTCTTCATGCCAAAGCACGTCACAGGTTCACTGGACAACCTGTGAATTGGTTTAGAGGATCAGACCCAAGATTATTGTTATAGTTACCTCCATATTGAAGGGGAAAAAAATAAAAACACCCAAAAGCTGATGGGTGGGAATGGTTCATTTCAGTTTACAGTCTGGAGAAGTTACATCATGGCAGGAAAAGATGATAGGACAGAGGCTGGGCTTTACCTCTTGCCATAGCTCCTGGCAGAAAGCATCAAGAGTGAGTTGAGCTCTCTCAAGGAGAAACTGGTTATAATGACTAAGCCTGCCTCCAACATCACCTCCTCCTGCAAGGCTCTACCTCCCAAATTGCCACCAGCTAGGGACCAAGGCCTCAAAACTCATGAGTCTATGGGAGACCAAGGAATCACACCACCACAGGGATATTTCTTATTCAAACTACCACAATTCCCAACCCAACCAACAGTGGTATGTAGATTAGTTTCATGTACAGAAAATTTGGCCTCTTTGCACTGCTTTGAGCAAGGGCTATTGGTAAGATGTGTGTACTAACAGCAATGGAACTGGAGAACTTGCGAAAGTTATAAATGTTGGTGCTTTCACTCCAGATCTACTCATTCAGAAACTGTAGGGGTGAGAGCTTCCGCCATCCAAGCCACAGCAGGCCTTCTGAATTATTCTGATACTGCTAAAGTTTGAAAACCGTTACCTCAGAAGGAGTCACTGCACTGCCAGTGAAGACTAAATTTATTTCTTCTCTCTGTATCTAAAATTTTTCCCTCTTAAAAATTGCCCTTCTTTCACTTATTCATTAATGCATGAGATTTGTGTACATTAAGAATTTTTTAAAAAATTCCAGTCACGTGAACATGGCCAGAGGGCTGGTGTATAACCATATAAATAGGTACACACTTACCAAATAACACACGACCAATGCATACAAAATTTATTTTTTTAAAAATATATTTATTTGACAGAGAAAGAGGGAGAGGGAGTGAGAGAATGGGCATGCCAGGGCCTCCAGCCACTGTAAATGAACTCCAGATGTGTGCACCCCCTTGTGCATTTGGCTAATGTGGGTCCTGGGGAATCTATTCTGGGTCCTTTGGCTTTACAGGCAAATGCCTTAACCTCTAAGCCATCCATCCAGCCCACATACAACATTTCTGCCATTTACCAGAAACATCCTATTAACAATAGGTGTCAATTTCCTCAAATATCTCCAAATACAGGAAATTCTTTTTCTTCATTTTCATAGATATACATTTTTCCTATTACAGCCAATGTGACTTGACTTACAGTCAACTGTTACTTACTCAGACTCTAATATGAGCTAGCTTATATCTTTTAGAACATCCGTTATTCTATGATTAGTCATATTTGTGTTTATATATAATATTTTCTGTATGGAAGCAAGCCCTCAAAAGCACTTGTAGAAACCTAAATATATCTCTTAAGTCATCTTCTTCCAAATAAAACATCCCCAGGTTTGTCCACTCCTTCTCTCTCCCTGTCTGTGTGTATGCATGTTTGTATGTATGTGAGCTCATGTATATGTTAGTGCATGCATAAACACAAGATTGCCAGTGTATCAGTGCCAAAAGTGAGTGCAAAGGGTCATCTTTAGTTGCTTTCCATCATAATTTTGTCAGACAGGGACTTTCAGTCATCTTGGAGCTCACTGGTTTGGCAACATTCGCTGGACGGTGAGGACTGGGGATCCTCAGGTCCCTGTCTATAGGACACTCATATGGCAGGCATATGTCACCACATCCACCACGTTCTATGTGGGGTCTGGGCATTTGAACACAGGTTGTTATGCTAGTGAGACAACCACTTTTCCCACTGAGACATTTCCTCAGCCCCTGCCTACCGTTGCTTGTATGACAGGGTGTCAGGCCTTTCAAAACCTTGGTTCAGGGCTGGAGAGATGGCTTAGTGGTTAAGCACTTGCCTATGAAGCCTAAGGACCCCAGTTCGAGGCTCGATTCCCCAGGGCACACTTTAGCCAGATGCACAAGGGGGCACACGCGTCTGGACTTCGTTTGCAGTGGCTGGAGTCCCTGGCATGCCCATTCTCTGTCTCTCTCTCTCTCTGTCTCTCTCTCTCTCTCTCTCTTGGCCTCATTCTCTCTCTGTCTGTCCCTCTCAAATAAATAAATAAAACAGAAAAAAATTAAAAAAATAAACAACCTTGGTTATTTTTCTTGGTTCATAACATGAAACTCAATTCCTCATATTTTAATGTTCCAATGCTACATATGCCAGTAATAGTCTGGTGAATGTAGCATGTCACCTCCTTTGATCTGAATGCATTATTCCTATTTAAAAAAAAAAGATGAAATTACCCTTTACTCCTAGGCATCTATCTGTGAGGGGTTCATAAAACTGTTGTTATTGTAAGTCTCTCCTGATGGGAGTCTTTTTACTTGTTATTTTACATCTGCTCATATTACATATCATTTCAGTAGTTTGAATCGTCATTCCAATCTGTCATGATTTCTTTGAACTTTGATTCTCAGTTTCTTTCTTTTTATTAGCTATTCCTCCCATATGCCTGTCATCTGCAAAGCTTATAATCTTGCTTTTATGCCTTTCTTCAAGTTGATAAAAATTTTGGATAGAACAGATACCCATAATCATACCCATAATACTAATACTTCATATTTCCGTGAGGTTCCAGATTTCACAAAGTACATTGATAGACATGATCACATTTATTACTATGATCCTAACTGATAGATAGGAAATGCAGTGTTGTAAGGAGTTTTTAAAATGCATTTATTTATCTGCAAGAGAGAGAGTACATGAGTGTGCTGCTGCAAATGAACTCCAGATCCATGTGCCACTTTGTGCATGTGGCTTTACATGGATATGAGGGACTTAAACCTAGGCCAACAGGCTTTGTAAGCAAGTATCCCTGACCACTAAATAATATCCCCAGAGATTGCTTTGCATGTCCAGCCAAATATGAATTTTAATCCACATAGCTATATCACTATTTAGCTCATCCTCATGAATCCATACTAAGTTTTCCTGTACCAGGAAAGACCAAATCCATTCTTTCAGAAAAAACATGGAATTAAAACAGGTAGGACAGGTGGAAGAAGAAAATGATGGGGAGGTTAAGTTGAAGCCAGATAGCCTGTGACTCTCTAAATGCAAAGTGAGGAAACAGTCTGGAAAGAGGGTATGAAATCTGCTAAAGGCTGAGCAAAGGACTCTGTCAAATTTCCTGCAGAAAAGTGGAAAGTAACATGTGCTCGCTCATTTTGAAACCTAGCTTGGAGGTCTGGGAATACATTGGATGACCAACATGTTTTGGTCAAGTCAGGACTTAAAGTGAGCATCCATGGCCAGAGCTTGGTAGCATCTTCCCTGGCGGTGAGGCCGACTCCATCCGTTGTCGTTCCTGTCCTCCCCAAGTGCTACATAACATTGACGAGCTCGAGTCCTCCATCCAATAATCCTGGTGTCCAGCCAGCAAAAGCGTAGTGTAGGTTTTGAGTACTGAGCCCTTACTCCACACTTTCCAGGTTAAGATTATTGGGATAATCAGGGAAATGGACAGAGTAATTGCATGCTACGTCCAATCTCCTGAACATTCTATAATCTTCCACAACAGCGCCAACAATGAGGGATTAAGTTTTCAAACACATAAGCCCATGGTGGGGGGGAATGCTTTTCATTCTAACCACCATATTATGCATCTGGCCCTATACACCTGATGGCCATCTCATGACAGAGATCGCACTCAATCCAACTTAACAAGGACCCTTAGTCTTTCCCAGTCCCAGCATTGTTCAAAAGTCAAGGTCTTATCTTAAAACTCAAGACACTCTCCTAATTGTGAGGCCTGTAAAAATCAAAACACAAGCCACACCCTTCCAATGTATAATGGCACATAATAAACATTCCCAGTCCAAAAAGTAGGAACGGGGACCCAGCCAGGAAAGACTGAAACAAAACAAAATTAAAACTTAGGAGAACTAACACCGAACCCGGAAGCTCCATGTCTAGTATTGGAGAACTCATGATGACATCCTCTGGGCTTCAGAAGACTTGGGTAGCTCTGAGTCTCTGGCTGTGCTGCCTGGAGCCTCTCCCCTGGGTAGAACCCACTTTGACCCATGGCTTTTCTTGGCACATTTCTTGTGTTCTTGGCATCTCTAACATCCTGGAGTCACCATTGCAGCCTAGGGTTCACCTTCATAGCTCCACACAGTGAACTTACTAGGCCTCCTCACAGGGACTCTCACGCTACCTCATATTTCTTAGCCTCAGCTGCTACCTGGAACTATGCTGCAGTATTGTATGATTCCTTTCAGCTGTCGCTCTTCTAAAACCAGTACCAGCTGGGTGGCACTGCCAAATTCTACTGCTATCTGCTTGGGATGAAGCCTGCCGGCCCTGAACCAGCTGTGGCAGCGTGGATGCTAACCTCGGGAAGCATGTAAATCTTCCGGCATCATTCCTTTAGACCTATTCCTTTCAAAGGAATCGGAGTCTCGGTACAGAGCAGTAGCTTTCCCTCTAGTGATGATCATCTCTCAAACAACTGCAGCTGAGACAGCAGCATGCAATTCCTGGGCCTGGAACCTTCAGTTTGCCTATATTTCTTTCTGTACAAAGCTCTATATTTTTTCTACTTTTCTGGTCTGCATTTTCCTCTTTTTCATTGCAAATATGAATAAAAATAGCAAAGAGAAACCATGCCACACACTCAATGCTTTTTTGCTATGAAATTTTTTTTTTTTTTTTAATCCAACACCTTACTCCCTCACTTTTACATGCAACTTTGCTCCTGCTCTTAGGACCAAGGCAGAATTCAAACCAACTCTTTGCCAACAAGCCACAAGAACTGACTGTAGCCCACTTTCAAATACAGTCCTTTGTCCCCTATGGAAGATCACGCATCCAGCCACCAATGACCACATTTTTCTCAGTCTTACGGTTTCTCAAACCTCCACCAGAATGCTAAATAAGCTCAGTTTACAGCATTTTAAATCTTCGTCAGTCCAAAGTTGCAAATCCTTCCACATTCTTCTTACAAACCAGTTCCAAAAGACTAAGAGTCACATACTGACATCAATTGCAACAGCTCCACTTCTTAGTACCAATTTTCTGACTCAGTTACTTTGTCATTTGCAGAGGAAAAATGCAGAGGCAGCTTAAAGAAGGAAAGGGCTCATTTTTGGTTTATAGTTTCTAATGGAAACTCATCATGGTTAGGAAAACATGGCAGGAAGCCAGTGTCACATCATTGCATTATCAGTGAGGAAGGAGATAGAGAACAGAGAGAGAGAGGGGAGAAAAAAGAGTAAGCCAATGAGGGTTGAAGAATTCAAACATGAGTGTACAGGGGACACTTTATATTCAAACCACCACAGGCGTCGTTTCCATCTGTAACATTACCACCTACAAGTAATAGTAGTTGATTTTTGTTTCTTGATGAAAATCTTAAATATCTTGGTATTTTGAGTGAGGCTGTATCAATTCTATAATACTTCCTTTTGCTTTTGTGCTTAGTTTCCTTGTATTTAGATTTAAGCAAGTAAAAGCTGATCTTTTTCTTTATAAAGAAAAGTTATGCCTTGACTGAGTTACCTAACTTTATTTGCATAGCTATGTATGTTTTAAAATAGAACACAATATCAAAACAAACAATAATATCTCTGCCATGCTTGGCAGAGGTATGATTACCTACTTTAAAACTCAATTTTATTGTTCACATATGAAGACTGGTTTTTGATTGCTCAGATTATTTTTTTCTGAATGCAAAACAATTTCATTCTTCCTCTTAAAGTTCTAAGGTTCAACTATATTTGAATTATCCATAAAAATCATAACTATTTTCTCTTTATGAAATTTCCACATACTTCATAACTTGAAAATGACTAAAGCAATTTGTGTGTTAAAACTGGGAGGGGGTGGGTTCTTTGTTCTCATACAACGGCGAGGGAGCCTGGGAATCAAAGTATCACTTCTTGAAAAGTCAGGGGAAGAGGTCAAACCAAAGGTGACAGAGGATGTTGTTCTGAATGCTAACAATGGCATCCTTTCCTGCTTGGCTTCTCAGCAATATTGCCTGAAATAAAGCTGTCAAGGGCTAGCACCCCATGGTCTCTCTGTACACCCTCTTTCAAATGCCCTAAAGTCACAATATTCTCCACCTACTCTCTTCTACTTTAGAGTGAGAGAAAAGCATAGGCTCGAAAGGAAGGTTAAAATCTGAGGCTGACAACAAGGAGACGGCTGAAAGGCCTTGTTCGCCCTGCCGTGTAATGGAAGCTGCTGGCTCTGAGGTGGGAGTTATGCTTTGTTGGAGACTTCTGGTCTCCTAGGAGTTTGCAATCAAAGAGAAGCAAGGGTCTGATGTGGCTGAGAGCAACTGATAGTGCGTATGTTGCATCGCTCGGCTGTGAATCAGAGGCCATGCCCAGGTATGTGTATTGAAATGGGAATCCCTGGGAAGTCCCTGACAGAAGGCTTCCAGTTGGGTTCTGTCAAAGGAGATCAAGTGCAAAAGGATCTGCAGTTCCCACTACAAAGACGGTGTGACAGACTTGTGGCCTTACTGCCACTTCTGTCCCTGCCCAATGTACTGCATGCCGGCAAGTTACATTGGCGAATTCCAGGTGTTTCAAGGCACTGTGAGTAGGTCTCAATGTGTATCAACAGTTTGTGTAATGGTTTAGTTAAAGGTATATATAATACCTAGCCACATACAAGACCAATAGCACATTTGAAAATATAAGTACACACTGGGTCTCCAGAGGTTTGGTGAGATACAGAAATGCAAGTGTTATTGAGATGTGAATTAAATATTAGAAGCTGTGCACTGAGATCCTAACATACTCAAAGTGAAGGTGTTAATGGCTCCAGGGCCGTGAAAGCTGAAAACATGACTCGCAAAGAAGAATCATCGCTTATACCGTCACTGGGTCAAGGCTTGGCATAGGTTAGATGCTGTGGATTCTGCATACGTGTAGGATCCAGGGAGATGAAACGGCGCTGAGCCAATGGGACTCATCCGCGGTAAATGGGATGCTTTATTGCTCCTAAATCTGAGTGGACTGAGTTAAATTATCATTTGTAATCCATGTGCCTGATGTTATAGTTGGACTTTATTGTGCATCAAACCACTGTCCTATAAGAACACTGTATCAATTAGTTAGGCTGAGAAAAAGGAGAGAATGCCAAGTGCCTGAGGAAGCAGCCATCTAAGTGAGGACCTCCTCCAGCCCATCTCTCTTTGCTCACTCTTTGAATCCAGGTATCAGGGGAAGAAGCCAAACAACCAC
The DNA here is from genome assembly GCF_020740685.1 of Jaculus jaculus. Taxonomy (NCBI): domain Eukaryota; kingdom Metazoa; phylum Chordata; class Mammalia; order Rodentia; family Dipodidae; genus Jaculus; species Jaculus jaculus. Next base: position 163,910,403 of record NC_059105.1, read on the forward strand.
AGATGAGGTCGGAGGGCTAAAGCAAAAACCCTTGTCCACACCAGGTCCTCCGTTTCACAGCATGAGCAGTGGACGTCAAAGGGGCACCAGGGAACACCCTTTATGTAAATTCACCTACCAGTAGATTGTCTTGACCTGTTTTATTTACACCTAGGGATATTTTATGTGGCAGAAAATATTCAGAAGTTCCCAGATACTCAAACATTCTCTAAAATGACTTTGTGAAAATTGAATAGCTGGAGCTTTCCCCTGTCCGTTCTTTATTTCCCAAACTCTCAGTCCAGCGGAGCCTGGCTAGGCCCTTTCCTCACTGGTGTCCTAAGGGAGGCTATGCTCCCCAGGGATCTCAATTTCCTACTGGATCCAGGTGGTTTCCTCCGCTTCCCTCCTGGCTCTTCTCAGGCGCAGGGTGCTTGGTTCATCATTACTGTGCTCCCAGCTTCTGCCTCCTTAGAGCTTTATTTTTCCCTAACAGCTCCATATGCTGCCACCCTGTCAGCTCCCATCAGCTGCTCTCCACAGTCTGCCCCTCGCATCTGGAAGCAGTCCTCCTCCAGTCACATGAAGATTGAAGCAAGTCCTCATTCGGACCACACTTCTCACCTGCTACTGCATCATACACTCTCCCCCTGGAAGCTTCACATTTGCATTTTATCACGTCCACCCCAGCCCATATGGGGGTCACCCTTCAGTCTTCCGGTATGTTTAGAGAAGGAGGGTTTTGCTGCGAGAGTTAGTGTGGTATTCCCGGCTTTTCAGCGCAAAGTTTGGCTTTCTAGTGACAGGGTGCAGCAGAGACTGAGAAGGGCCTCGAAACACCAGGAAGAGGAGATTGTGCTCTGGAAGTCCCCTTGCTCCTGCTTCCTCCTGTGCGGTGAAACGGCAGGTCGTGTGAATTAGTGAAGAGTTGAGGGAAGCTGAAAAAGCACTGAAACAAAAATCAAAAGATTTCTGGGATCAATTGTTGGGTTCTGAGTACTGTTAAACTATTAACTTACTTTGTCAGGGCTATAGTCAGATAATTAATTTTTTGGTTTGGTTGATTTTTTTTTTTTTTTTACCTTTTACCCTTCATACTTAAATGACCTCCTGAAAATTAGAAGAACTATGATACACAAGCAAGTTCTCGTCTCTGCCTCTCATTGAGTATCTCTTTAAGTTTAGGTGATATTTTGGCCTTCATATACTTGCGTGAAAAGTGAGGATCTTGGTTGTGTTTTTTCAATCAAATATACAATTCCATACTTGCAAGACCTCCGTGAAATGTGTTTGTGGGTAGAGTTACCTTCATTCTTGACAGAGTGATAAAGTAAGATTTGAAGTAGTGTTAAGCATTTTCTGTTTCTTCTTACAAATATTAAATTATAATCAAGGGTTGAAAATTACTACTTAACACTCATAATGATTATAGGTACTTTTGACTTTTACAGGTAATTGGATAAAATGCTTTCTCTGCAATGTTCTTTTTTCCTCTCAAGGAGATTGGTGGAGGTGATATAAAGAAAGGGAATGTCAAAGCTTCAATTCATCTGAGTGCTTTCAATGGGTCTATCTGATAGTCTGTCCGTGTACCTCTGGGTGTGCTGTGTAGATGGTAGGGATAAGTTCCTCTGCATAATAAAAAATGGAGGGAGCCCCCATGGAACCTTAAAAAGATGGAGGTTAGCCAAGATCTTTAAGGAGGACTGTGCAACCCCAGTTTCTTAGTCTTCTCTGCTCCCCAGGAAAGACGTAAGCAATTTGCTCCATGTGTTCTTGGTATGACAGGACTGCCATCATCACCGTTCCGAGGAAGGGACTGCTTGATCACGGGCCAGAGCCTCATGAACTCTCAGGTAAATAAACATTCCTGTTTGGAAATTAATTGCCTCAGGTATTTCACTGTAGTTATACAAGTTGGTACTAATACAGATAAGTACACCACTTCAGAGCCAGAGAAAATAGCAAAGTAGGGGGTTTTCTGAAGACTTGGCAGCTGACTGACACAAAAACCTGTCGCTTTAGCTCTTTAGGGAAGTTTACTTCATGCAAATTCCACTGTAAGGTTTTACGGAGGTAGGCTGGTGACATAAGCCTGTAATAGCTGCTGCTCACAAAGGTGAGGCCAGAGGATCACGCTTTCAAGGCTTGCCTGGCCTACAGAGCTACAGAGAGTGTTAGATGGAAAACAAAATTAGTGCTGGATACTTAAGTCATTGGTAGAGCTCTTGCTTAGCATTCAGGAGGTCCTGGGATCAATGTCCGGCACTACATAAAACTGTCACAGCACACTTTTCTAATCCTAGTGCTTGGGAGGTGGAGGAAGAAGGATGAAGAGTTCAAAGCAAGGCACATTTATATAGAGTTCAAGAGAGCCTGGGCTGTCTATGAATAAAATAACTGCATACTATGATTGTAAAATATTATATATATTTATATTATTATATATTTAAATATTATATATATATATATATATATATATATATATATATATATATATATATTTGAGGAAGAGAGAAAAATTTGAGGCAGATAGAGAAAGAATAGACATGCCAAGGCCTCTAGCCTCTGCAAACAAACTACAGATGCACATGCCACCCTGTGCATCTGGATTACCTGGGTACTGGGAAAAGAAACTTGGCTCCTTAAGCTATGCAGGCAAGTGCTTTAACTGCCAAGCCATCTCCCCAGTCCATGCAGTGCTTTTAGGAAGAGGAAAAAAAAAAAAAAACTTAAATAACAGAGAAGGTGATCTCTGAGGAACATCAGTAGTGATTGGGAGACAGCTCAACCACAAGGAATTTTTTTTTTTTTTTTTAGTAACTTAGATAAGCATTGCAAATATAGGATAGTCAAATCAAGGTGCATAAATAAATTGTATTATTTATTTAATTGTCTCTAGCTTCTAAAGAAAATTACTCATGAGGCAAACCTTTCACACACATGTGTGGGGATTATGGGAAACAGCACATATTTGAGCATATTATGCTTATGCTTGTAGCAAAACAACAATAAAAACTGCAAGGGCTTTGTGCATCAGTATGTAAACTACGAGGAGTAATTAGATCCTAGCCATAGCATGTGATGAAAGCAGCCAATAGTTTATCCTAATTTTTATGTACATAGAACTATTACCATAGTACTTTCCCTGGCACAATACTGGAATGCCTACAACAGTTCTAGTTTATCATAACTCCCTCAAATTGTTCTCAGTCCCTTGGAAACTTGGGACATGATTTGGATGTTAATGGAGACCAAATGTGATCATTGAATTCTTTTGCCGCTTAGCCTTTGAGAAAAACATGTTATCAAATCCTTTTTATTAACATGTTCATAGGTTTGTACAAATCCTGGCACACAGTAATTGTGCAGTGCTTATTAATTTTTCACAATAGTTTTATATTTGTGGTCATCGCTGAATATCAAATAGGATTCTTTTTATAGTTATTATCGCATTAAAACCAACAAACATACTTCATAAAACCAGAGTCTAAAATTTAAATAAACAAAGTACTGCATACTTACTTATATTTTATTTTATTTATTTTATTTTTTTTAAATTTTTATTAACATTTTCCATGATTATAAAATATATCCCATGGTAATTCCCTCCCTCCCCACCCCCACACTTATATTTTAATAAATAGCAAATGACAGAGTTTACGACTCAAACCCAAAGTACATGTGACTTTGCTCATGTATATTTATAAATTTAATCTGCCTATCACCAGGGATGAAGAAATTCTGGGCAATGCATAGTAGACATTAAAATAAAATAACAGGTATTATTTTAGTGCACATAGGAAAAGTAATTATGAGTGATAACAATGAATTTCTAGTTATAACAGTGAATATAGGAGTTAAAAACTGGTTGTGTTGGCAAGTGCCTATAATCCCATCACCCAGGAATGTGAGACCTGAAGCTATCCTGAGTGACACAGTAGACTCTTCTTTCTCCACAAATATACACATCTCTTTCACTCTCTTCTATATACCCCTAATTATTTTTGATAGAATCTCTGGGAGTATTTTCTGTTATATATACTTGTGAATAAATTTTATCAGCTACAGAAAGTTTTTATACCTTTTCCCCTGCATCTATATAGATTTATATCTATATATCTATATAGATAGATAAAGATAGATATAGTTAGAGAGAGAGAGAGAGAAAGAGAGAGAGAGAGAGAGAGAGAGAGAGAGAGAGAGAGAGAGAGATTGGGGTATGTGTTTTGTGTGTGTGTGATAAAATTTTCACTATATCTTTAATTTAGGTCACAATAATATAGTTTTGGGAAAAGTAACAAAGTAAAGATCTGAATGGCTTAAGAGTAGACAACTGTACAATAGACTACATTTTCTGGTCTTCTTGAACTTGTCTCTTCAGGAATTTATTGAAGGTTTAAGGATGAGACAAGTTCACTCACACACTCCAAAAACATCCTCTGCAAAAATGTCACTTGAAATGTTGCCTGCAGAATTACTGACATAAAGAAATTTGATGAAAGCCAACTCCACCTCCTCTCTGCTTTAGTACTGCTGGCTAGTCTTCCTGGAGCTGTCTATTTCTTATTGTTTTCCCAAATCAAGGCTGTCCTTTGTTGGGAAGCTTCCTGCTGCTATGATCTGACCTCTCCTACATCTTAGATAGAGCTCTGAATTCAGGGTCTGCCAAGCTCCCGGCCTCTCTGATAGCTCCAGCCGTCAGAGAGCAATTGTTGTCTGAACCCAAGGGTCCTAAGGTACTCCTAATGCTAAATTTTATTTAGGCCATTGCTCTCCAAGGACTCCTCAAACCTTATCAGTGTGTAAATACATTGCCCCCCTCCCCCTTCCTCATTTTCCTATCTGCAGCAGACAGCATTCCCTTCTGGTTCTGAATGGCTCCCAGGGATCCTTAGCTCCTAGTATTTTTATCCACCTCTTCAATGGAGGCTAGAGCTATGTGCTTCCAGTGGATAGGACCTCACAAAAGTGATGGATGTCACTTCCACGGTTAGGCTACAGTAAACAAGGCTGTACCTCACATCTTGCAGCACTCCCTCCCATTTGACTTTTCCACTTGCAAACTTTGATTCAGCACAAAGCCATGTTGGAGAGGATTTCCTGGCAAGTATCCAAGGGCATCTGAAAGTCCCCAAGGCACAGTGGCTCCCCGTCCATGATGAATGGAACCCTGACAAGGACTGTGTGTGTGATTTTGCAGCGGATGATTCCAGGCTGACACTTAGACATCAGAAGCTCAGCCTGGACCTTCACTGCAGCCTGTGAGGAGCTCAGAAGGGAAAGGTACAGCTGAGCCACATTACCAGCCCACAGAAACTGTGACAAGATAAATGTTTCAAGCTATTAAAAGTGTAGATGAGGTGCTAAGCTACTGCAATTGTGGGTAACTTGTTACTCAGCAATAGGTAACTAATACACTGTCTCACTAATAGACAAATCTTTAAAAATGGTTGCATGGTCTGGACACGGCTGCAACTTACTCCCTCTGCGAGAACATGCGAACAAATAAATCTTACTGACCTTAAACGTGCTGAAAGCTACAACCCACCTCTTATCCTAACCCACACCTCATTATTTCTGGTAGAGTCCCTGGGAGTATTTTCTCTTATGTATACTTGCAAATAAATTCTATCAGCTACACAAGGTTTTTATCCCCTTTTCCCTCCTCTCCACAGCCCTTCTGTGGAGCAATCTGCTGCTAAGCCGGCTGCTTGCAAGGAGCTACAGCAGAATTTTGCAACCTTTCCTTTAGAGAAATAACTCAGCCACTCTACAGGGGCACAGCTGGATGAGCTGGGCAATGGCAGAGATTCTAGATCCTTCCGAGTGTTAGAGAAACTCAGGAGGCTCTGGAGTTCTTGATAGCTGAAATTTCAAGTCCTGAGTTGAAGATGGAAGAACACTGGATTCTCCAGTTTCCACTTAAATGTTTCTTCTTTTAAAATTTAAAATTAGTTCTAAGCATTGATTTATCTATATTCCATGAACTGTGGCACTTTATGTTTTTCATAATTTTTAAACTTATCAACATTTTTTCTAATATCATTTTGAATTCTTCTTTGACCCATGGATGTATTTTTTTTTAGAAATGTGTTGTTTGGATACATTCTAATGATCGATTATCAATGATTTCTGATTTAATACTATAATTAGTAGAGAATGACTATGTGTAATTTCAATTACTTTAGATTTATTAAATATTCAAACAGTATTGTAAAGTAATAGTAAATGAAACATCATTTAATAGCATGCAAAAAGATCCATGAACCCATGGAACAGAAAAGAAAGCTTCAAAATTGCTCCACACATCTGTGGATTTTCCTAAAAGGTGCCAAGAATACAAAATGGTAATGGGGGGTTCCATAATAAATGGTGTTGGGCGAACTGGAAAGCAATGAAATTGGAACCTTATCTCATTTCATATGCAAAAATCAACTAACATTGATTAAGCACTTTAGCATAAGAACTGAAAATGTAAAACACCTAGACGAAAGCATGAGGACAATTATGTGACATTGGTCTAGGGAGTAGTTGCCTTTTTCATGTTAGATTTGGCTGCAAAGCTGCAGGCTGAAGTGTGACTGATCTTCTACGTCACAGCTCACTGTCTCACAGACACGGAGACTGATGAACACGGTGAGAAAGATGTAAATCAAGTGACTCTTTATTGGGAAGTGATGTAAGAGGTTCCTTGTAGCAGGAAAGGGTCACAAAGGGGTTGCCAGTGACGACAAGACAGCCCTTGGCCCGTATGGAAATTAAATATTGAATATGAAAGAACTTTAGTGGTTATGAATACACACACACACACACACACACATTTTCTCATTGGCTGCTATGTCAGAAAGAAGAATGTAGGTTGAGTAATAGCCCATCACCACGTGAGGTGCAGGGTAAGCCCACTAAAAATTTTCGAGGAAGAAGAGGAGGCAGGAAGTAAGGAGAACAAAGGTCTGGTGCCCACCCAACATCTTGACAAGTCAGGCTTTGTGGCCTCGGTTCTCTGACTGAAGTTCTGCTGCCTTTCTGTCTTGCCAGGGCAAGTTTATGTTGTATGATCTTTTGGCCCTGTGTTCCTGACTATCTCTCAACTGCTTCCAATCTCTGTCCATAGGAGCCCAAACAGACGCCAAACCAAAGAGCTTTATGAGAAGGTTACAACAGAATGGAAGAGAGGATGCAGGGGTTAGAAGAAGTTCTAGATCCTTCTTTGTTGTACAGATGACTAGGAGCTAATATTGAGAAGATGTATGCAATTAAAATAGCTCTAAACTAAACAGCCTGATTAGAAATAAGCAGAGAGTCAGAATATATGTTTCTCAGAATGAAACATAGACTGGCCAAGAGATGTAGGGAGAATTGCTCTGTCACTAGTCACGAGGAAAATGCAAATCACAAACAGAATGAGATATGACTTCATATTGACCAGAAGAACTGTCATTATAAATGCAGACAGTAATGTGATAGCAAAAGGTTGGAGGTATAAACGGACATTTGCACACTGTTGGGACATGGGTAGGTAGGCATTAACTGGTTCAGAGCCACTGAGGATGGACAGCTCCCTCAAGATCAACCTTGGACGCCACCTTCTCTTTTCCTGGTAAAGGGAGGTGTTGGGCACAGGTGAGGGCCCCAGATCCCTGAGGGCTAAAGTGGAGCTGAACTGACTGGCACAGCTAAGCCCCAGCCACAGGAGGTCGCAGCTGGTGACCCAGATAACATCAGAAACCCATTTCCCTGACAAATAAACGAGCTGTTCTCTGAAGCTGTCTCCTGAGTGTTTCCTCCCTTAGTGCTCAGGGCCACTCAAGACCCTGCGTCGCTATTGCCTGGATGCCCCTGGGATACCAAGGTGCCACTGCCCCAGGATGACCAGGAAGGACGGGGAGGAGGGTGGAGTCACCAGAGCTTTGTTGAGGGAAGGCTACTTCCTCCCTCTTAGAAAAATAGAATTTTAACTTTGCCATTGAAACTTCAGTAAAGACGTGACATTCTAAGCTACCCAAAAGGAGATTCTTTGTCTCCCCTTAACATCCCCTACTCTAAGAATAGATTCAAACGAACCTGTGGATCACCTGGTCAAGAGGACACCCCTCACCTAGAGGCATACTACAGAGGTGGGAGGAATATTTCTGCCCTTAATGAGGTTAGGGACAGAAGCACACAGAAGCCCCTCCCTCAAGGCAGATGCTTGTAGATCTTCACGCTAAGCCCTCATGCTTTTTTTCTTAGTTCTCAGTCAAGAAGCATGACTTTTTCTTTTCTTCATTGGCATCTCTTATTTGGATCCTGGTTAAAAACCTCAGCATGGTTTTCCAGTCACTGGGTGTTGTCACTGTTCCCTCTGAACACCCCCTCCCCCTCCCACATGTGCTAGTTTGATTCAGGTGTCCCCCATAAACTTAAGTGTTCTGGGTGCTAGGTTCCCAGCTGATGGATATTTGGGAATTAATGCCTCCTGGAAGGGGTGTATTGTTGGGGGCGGGCTTATGGGCTTTATAGCCAGTTTCCCCATGCCAGTGTTTGGCACACCCTCCTGTTGCTGTGGTCCACCTTCTGTTGGCCAGGGGGTGATGTCCACCCTCTGCTCATGCCATCGTTTTCCCCTGCCATCGTGGAGCTTCCCCTCGAGCCTGTAAGCCAAAATAAACCTCTTTTTCCCAGAAGCTGCTCTTGGTTGGGTGATTTCTACCAGCAATGCGAACCAGACTGTAACACCACACGACGCCTTGTCCATTGCCACTGCTGAGCCTGCCTGCTTTCTCCATCCTGACGCAAAGGCATGACTCCCCTTCCCCTCATTACCCATCTCCATTCTCCCAGTCGCTTGCTGTCCTATTTTGTTTTCTCTCTCAAATACTAATAAAATTGTCCTCAATGTTCCTTCAGAGCCTGTTTCTAAATTCTTTTATTAAGGGGAGCAGGAATCCAGATCTGTAGTGACAATTGGTGGGAATGTAAATCATTGTGGCCTTTTATATAAGACTCTGTGGCTATTCCTTCCATAGCTAGAATACTATGATCCCATATCATGGCAATTCTAATTCTAGAGACATACATGAAAGATCTGAAATAGGCACACCCAAGAGATTTATGTATTCCCACATTCACTGCAGTGCTATCCACAATGACCAACTAGTGGAATCGATCAAAATGCCCATCAGATGAACGACTCAAGAAAATGTGATGTGTCTGCATAATAAGATACTATCCATCCTTAAAAAGGATGCAATGACGTAGAGAATGAATGTCTGCTAAGTAAATTAATCCAAGTGAACAAAAACAAATCCCATATTTCCCATTGATATGGGGAATGGATGACAAATTCATAAAAGCAAAAAAAAAAAAATTAGAATTGTGAGACCAGAGTATAGGGTGGAGAGAATGGGGGTATGGTAACTGGAGCATATTAGTTGTTGCTGTTTTTGTTACTCTTTTAAAGAGCCTGATTTATTCTTGTGGGCAGTTAAACTTGGAAAGTAGCTTGACCTTTTTAAGGTTTGTGGTTAAGGCTCGGTCTTGTCTATGGATTGAGAACTAGACAGTCCTCTATTGCAATGCTTTCTCACTTCTGCTAAGTATGAGATACGAGAGGGGAATCTGCTCTTTCGGGAACACTGGGTAGGTATTGGGCACCGCCTGTTCAAATCAACTAATATTAATGATAAGTTCTTTAATTTCTTATTGTAAGCACTCCTTCTGATGTTCATTTTCTTGAACATAAGCATTTCCATAATTTGTAGCTTTTGGACTCTCCCTTGTTGCCCTGGCTTCCTTGAGCAAAAGGACTGTCAGACAGCCGGCCAGCCAGCCAGATTACATTCTGGCTAGCACTGGCCATGTTGAACACTCCTCATTAGCCCCGCGAAAGCTGCCCAACGACCACAGCTGATTGCACCAGCTTCTGGAAACGCAGCCCCCTCCAGGGCCGTCTCAAGCTGTCCATACCAGGCTTTGCACTGCCACAGGCATTCATGAACTCTATATGATCCATAACTATTCCCCTTATGAGGAGGGGACCCACTCCTCTGGTGGCGGAGCAGAGGGAGTATTATAACTGGTACTGAGGAGGCAAGGCTGTGGCTGGCTCACCCTTGACTTATTCCCTTTCTCTGAGGATGATCAATATCTTGTTCTGAATATTGTGCAGCATCTGAGAATGCCTGCGTGATGAGTGTGCACTTGCGTCATTTTGTAGAGCAGGGAGGCACTTTGACCACTCACAAAGAGCTTCGCTGTGAGCATACATGGGTAGTCTTATAAGGAGACGGCTCGAGCACCCTCCTGTGCTGTCTCCCCAATGAAAGGCTTTGCCCCAGTTTTGATTCCTTCATACTTCCCGAAGTCAGCGCTGAGCTGGCAGCAAGGAGACAGAAGCAATAGCAGAGTAGCCCGCAGGCTGCGCCACGAGAGAAGTAAAGCGGCCTGCTGCCAGACAGGCTTTCTGCGTCCTTAGAACTTGGTGCTTTTTCTTCTTTCACTTCTCCTCATCTTAGAAGAAGCAATGATTCGGCTGGGATTTATCTGCGAAGCAATTCCTTGTCGTACTTTCCATGTTAGACTCAGTTCTACCTTTTTACAACAATGGCTTTATTATTATTATTTTTTTTTACTACTTTGGTTTTATTTTATTTTTTATCTTTTTATTAATTAGTTTTGTATTCAGCAAATACAGTCAGTTTGGTACCATTATTAGGCTCATCCGTGTCCTACCCCCTCCCCCTGGCCCCTCCTTGTTGAGGTATATGGGTCGTGCATTGTGGAGTTAGCCCACAGTTATTGGTATGATAAATGTCGCTGCATATCATGACCCAACGTGTGGCTCTGACATTCTTTCCACCCCCTCTTCTGCAAAATTTCCCTGAGCCGTGTTGGGTTCATTTTTTGGTCTGCTTCAGTGATGAGGTGTTGGGGGCCTCTGAGGCTCTGGCTCTCTGATTTGGTAGGAGTTGATTTTTCTCTGTGTTGGTCTCCTTCCCCCTTGTGCTGGTATCCAGTTCACCAGGAAAATAGCACCCTTGCTTGTTTCGCCAATTTTTCTTAGTTTCATTCAGGGCACTTTTGAGGCATGATGGGGTGGCTCTCTCCTTAGGATCTACATGTATCTGAAAAAAAGAAGCAGCTTCTCCAATGGAGAGTAAGTTAGTACCAGGACAAAGGAGATAACCCTTACTTTTTTTTATAGAGAATTTAATATGTGTAGGTCCTCTTGTAGCCCACGATTGATGGTAGCTTGATAATGCAGAGTGTGCTTAAGTTTGGATATGGTTCTGACTTGTTTCCCAGCTCCAGCTATGGGTCCCATACCACTGAGGGGATCAGTTAGCTAAATCAAGAACAGTTGGTTCCCCACCATGGTTGTGTGCCACTATTGCACTTGTGTGGGCATCACAACAGGTTATTTGCTGCTAAGTAGGTTAGACCATGAGTTGCTTGAACAGATATTGGTCATTTTCCCCCAGTCGCCCATGTAGCACCTTTTGGCACTAGACGCTCTGACTGTCTGGGGACTGACTCTCTTCCACATGCCATTCCATTTTACGTGTCGACCACATAAGGTGTCTTCAGCAGTAGGGCCTTACCATTGACCTTTGGTGGATCATCAAGTACTCAGATGGAAATCTGTCTTTCTTTTAGGAAACCTTGTAGATCTCTCTGATCAAAAGCTCATTGTGGATGATAGCCACATGCTGGTACTGGGATTTACAGGTCAGTGCCCACTAAGAAAAGGAAGAAAAAGATAACTAATATACAAGAGTTAGAGAGGAGAGAGAGAGACAGAGAGAGAGAGAAAGAGAGACACAGAGCGAGAGACAGAGAGAGAAAGAGGAAGGGAGAAGGAGAGAGGGAAGCTGTAGAAGATTAAGGTTAGTCTTCATATTGAGCTCAATCTTCCTGTCTGAGTTTTTCTTCCTTAAGAAAAAGTCTATACCAGGGATTCCTTCAATCTTAGTGCTACACTTCTTGAAGTCCAATACCACTGGCCTACCAGACTAACCCATATAAGCCCTCACATAAACTGGACATGTGTCTAGTTTTGCTCTGGCCTTACTTCCAGCATTTTATGATGTTAGGTAGACAACTTTGTTCATGATTATACCATATATACAGTATTGTTTTATGCACAGTTGCTAAAAGTTCCTGTTGCAGATGAATAAAGAATCAACTATTATAGAGGTGACCATTGTGAAAAAAAAAATTAAAATCACAATACTTGGTTAAAACAGGTAGATTACTCATCTGACTCATTGTTTGATCATTTAAGTATTATTGTGTTTTACTCAATGGTAACTCTTCCATTCTCCAGTAAATAACATCCCACCCATTATTGTTTGATTTTCCTTTGTTTGGTCCATGGAAACCTTGGCTAAGAAGTGTATTCCAAACTCTTGGTTTTACACACTGACATTCATGGCAGTGTCTTGCCCTGATCTGCAGTGCAGTCCTCAATTTCCTGCACAAAATGGTGTATTCATGGCTGAAATGGCTTAGACTACCATAAATTATATACATATAAAGTGTATATATATATATGTATATATATATATATATATATATATATATACACATATATATATATATGTATATATATGTAAATATATACATGTAATATGTTATATATATAATAGACATGTCATATATTATATACATGCCATATATTATATACATATGACTTTTTTAAAAAAATTATTTATTTATTTGAGAGTGACAGACACAGAGAGAAGGACAGATAGAGGGAGAGAGAGAGAATGGGCGTTCCAGGGCTTCCAGCCTCTGCAAACGAACTCCAGACGCATGCGCCCCCTTGTGCATCTGGCTAACGTGGGACCTGGGGAACTGAGCCTCAAACCGGGGTCCTTAGGCTTCACAGGCAAGCGTTTAACCACTAAGCCATCTCTCCAGCCCTACATATGACTTATATGTATATAATGTGATAACAAGGGCACCTAGATATAGGTCTGACCAAGAGGAGGAAGCTAACAGCCCTGAAGCCATTGATTTAGAGTGAGTTTCTACATTTGGCTCAAATAGACCAAACCAAACTGGAGTCACTTATGTTTAAGTTCCATGGTTATCAACTGTTGCAATCAGGTCTGCATTGCTGGTAGAAATCATCCAACCAAGAGCAGCTTGTGGGGAGAAAAAAAGTTTATTTTGGCTTACAGAGTCGAGGGAGAAGCTCCATAATGGTAGGGAAAACGATGGCATGAGCCAAGGGTGGACATCACCCCATGGCCAACGTAATAAGGTAGACAGTAACAACAGGAGAGTGTGCCAAACACTGACATGGAGAAACTGCTTATAGCACCCATGAGCCTGCCCCCAACAATACATCACCTCCAGAAGGCTTTAATTTCCAGTTGTTGTCAGCTGTTAGCATTCAGAATACCTAAGTTTATGGGGGAAACCTGAATCAAACTACCACATTCCACCCCTGGCTCCAATAAACTGATAACCATACTTGGTTTAAGATGCAATGAATTCATCCAACTTTAAAAGTCCCCATAGTTTTTATCAATCTCAATGATGTTCAAACATCCCCGTAATCCAAGGTCTTTTAACTGAGTCATAATACCAAAAAAAAAAAAAAAAAAATCCACAAAAAAACCCATAATGGCACAGATAAACATTTATACTGCAAAAGATGGAATTGGGCATAGCAAAGAAATATTCAGCAAATATAAGATTTAAAACAATCAGGGAAAACATCAAATTCTGTAGCCTCAAGTCCAACAACTCTAGAACATGACAAATCTCCAAGACCAATAATTCTAACCTTTAACAAGTCTTTGGAGTTCCAATTTTGCCCCTCCAAGTAGGCAACTCACAGTCCTGGCAAAATTCATCCTGGGTCGGCAGCTCTCCTTGGCAGCCATCTCATGGTCCTGGCATCTCCACTGGGTCTCCACTGTAACCCACGGATTTCATCTTCATGGCTCCATGGGATCTCCATGCAGGCATCCAACAAACCTGCTTCACACTTCCCATGGACATTTCCAAAACACAAGACCATGTTGCAAACTCAATGGCCCTTTTTTTTCCTGCATTTCTCATACTCCACAATACGAGGTAAGGTGCCAATTTGTTAATCCTGAGGTGCATAAAGCAGACTTTGAAGAACGGGACACTCCTTGAGTATTCAGGTCCCTTCAAAAGAGTCTACATTCTTCCTGTTGCCACAGTGCAAGTCAGCTGGCCCAATCTCAAAGGTTGTAATCTTTCAATTACAGATGAACAGGCAACAGTTTACCCAAGGATATATTCTTTTTTTTCTGTGCCATATCCCTCTGCTCACACTAGTCTGTTTCTATGCAAAGCAACCCTGAACAACTTCTCAGGACATGAGCACAACAGCAAGCTTTTCACACAAACTGCCTCTAGCCCAGTCCAAGCAAAGTTCTTTCTCACCCTCATAAGCCAAACTTCACAGTCCATAATTTTTACTGCATTCAGGTCTTTCGACTCTAACAAGAATAGTCCATCAAGCTGTACTTACAGCACTGCAAGCCATCTCTTAGGCAAAGGTTTCAAATCCTTCCACATTCCTCTTATAAAATCAGCTCCAAAAGGCCAAAACCACACAGTCAGGTGTCTAGCAGCAATCCCACTCCTTGGTACCACTTCACTGTTGTAGTCAGGTTTGCATTGCTGGTAGAAATCACCTGGCCAACAGCAGCTTGTGGGGGGAAAAAGAGGTTTATTTTGACTTACAGGCTTGAGGGGGAAGCTCCACAATGGCAGGGAAAATGATGACATGAGCAGAGGGTGGACATCACTCCTTGGCCAATGTAAGGTGGACAATGGCAACAGGAGAGGTGTGGGGAAACTGACTATAACACCCAGAAGCCCGCCCCCAACAATACACCCCCTCCAGGAGGCTTTAATTTCCAATTGCTGTCAGCTGGGGAGACTGGCTTTCAGAACATCTAAGTTTATGGGGACACCTGAATCAAACCACCCCATAAACCAAAACTAAGTTTCTTATCTAACTTTCTTAGAAACAAAGGGAGAGAGAGAGAGTGAGAAAGGAAAATGATAGTCAAATCACAAGACAAGAAAGATTTGGCTAATATCATATAAAATTTTAAATGAGAAGCTTTCCCATCCTAGAATCTCTAATAAAACCTAATCTCTAATAAATACTTAATTGTATTTAAGTTAAATTTGGCATAGATTTGTGTCTTGGCATCATTGGAAAAAAACACTGTTTTCTTTCTTGTCTCTAGATATTTGCCTATAGAGGCTGCCCATTTTTCATGTTTACTTCTAGTCAGTATCACAAGGAAACTAATCTGCTTCAAACAATGCTTTCAAATGTTAGCAGCCTTAAGAGTCAGCTATTAGAGGTTCACCTGCAGGTAATTTTATTTTTCTAACATCAAATAAAATATCTCCATTTCCTAAAATTAATGAAAAAATTATTAGTTTTTGTTTTTCCTTTAAAAATATGAAATGTTGGGCTGGAGAGATGGCTTAGTGGTTAAGCGCTTGCCTGTGAAGCCTAAGGACCCTGGTTTGAGGCTCGACTCCCCAGGACCCACGTTAGCCAGATGCACAAGGGGGCTCATGCATCTGGAATTTGTTTGCAGTGGCTGGAGGCACTGACGTGCCCATTCACTCTCTCGCTCTCTTTCTCTCTCTCTTTGTCGCTCTCAAATAAATAAATAAAAATAGCAAAAAAGTATGAAATGTTTCCAAGGCATCTCCTCAATGTTGAACTTTAGGGGCACACTCTCAGAATTTTAGTACCCTTGTGATATTTTCATCTTTTGAGCCTTTTCTGTCCCTGAAGGGAGATGGTTTGTTCCTTTTTAATACCTGAATGAAAGGACTTTTGTAGATGGGAAAGCTGTGTTCCTGTGGTCTGCCTTCTCGGGATGCATTACTGGTTCTATTCCCAGGTAATTCCACTGTGTTAGGCTCTGTGAATGAATTGAGAAAGCACACCAGAGTATTTTACTTCTCAATTTTACTTTAATTCTGAAAAGTTCATACATGTATATAATGTATTTTAATCATATTCACTCCCTTTACTCTCTGTTATCCCCTCCCACTATTCTTAAACCCCTTCTTTCCAGCTAGTCCACTTTCTATTTTCATGCCTTTTACTTGGCACATCTCTCTGGCCTCTCTTCTCTCTCTCTCTTTTCTTTTTTACTCTGTGACAACTTGCCTTTCTCCTCAGAGGCATTGCATTATTTCCCAGGAATCAATATTGAGTGGGTCGTGCCAGTATCCAGTACCATCATCATCTCTGAGCTAAGAAGACTAATATATTGAGCCATTTATTTGAAACACAGGAATACAAACTCAAAAAGAAGCATATTCATTCTTTTACACAAATGTGTGTCTGAATAATTTATTCTGGTGAACATAATTTTTAAGTTCAGTTGACATTGCAGGGTGGGTCTCATAACAGTTACTCTGCCGTAGCATAAAATGATTTTAACAATTTATAATATCTAGTACCTATTATTTTAACTCTTGAAATATGTATGCTCATAGCTTGTTGCACTTCTCAAAGAAACAGAATTCCACTTACTCTAAGAAACAGAGTTCCTTTTACTCTATGGGAATAGAAACTGGAGGAAAAGATAGATGGGGTAATTTTGTGAGAAACTGAAATGTATCCCTCTGATGATTTTGGCAAAAGAGCCAAAAGATTTCCTAATGTGACACTTTTTATATTTCAGCAAAAAGGAATTGAGTGTCTAACTATGGATACAGTACACAGCAAAGTATGTTAAATATTGTAGGTGGATTTAAAGATGGTCTCTCCCCTCCAGGAGCTGGCATTCTGAAAGACTATTTTATCCCATCACGTGTGCCTCCTACTCCCCAACACTACACCCTTCTCTGTTCCTACACACCCTCTCTGCCTTTCTAGCTCTCTTCGTACTTAGGCTCCTTTGAATCCTTTTCTCACATATTTTCTAAAACTTTCCTGCTCGTAGATCTGCTTTATCCTCCCTATTCATTTCTTTCATCTGAAGTTCTCCTCATTTTAATCAGTTTTTCTCCTTAGAACTTGGTCTATAGCGAACAAAATGCCTACCTGTCCCTTTCTTACTTTTCATGTGAGTTCCCGTTTCTTTTTAAATATTTATTTATTTATTTATGTGTAAGGAAAGAAAGAGGGAGGGAAGGAGGAAGAGAAAGAGAGGAGCTGGCAGAGAGAAGACAGAAAGGGAACACCAGGGCTTCCATCCACTGGAAATGAACTCCAGATTCATGTGCCATCTTTGTGCAAATGGCTTTACGTGGCTACTGGGGAAATCAAACCCTGGTCCCTGGGCTTTGAAGGCAAGAGCCTTAACCACTGAGCTATCTCTCCAGCTCCCAGTTCCCATTCTTAGCAACTTCCATCATTTACATATATCAGGAAGAACTCACATAAAGATGCACAGATGTCTATTCTCCTGACAATACTGTCCTGTATTAGCTCAGGGGAACCATTATTACTTACATGTTACAGATTAAGGTATTACATGCCAAATAGATAATGCTTATGGGTGAAACTTAGAAAGGAAAAGAGAATAATATACTGTATTAACTTTCATATGACTTTATTTTCGATTCTCTAGATTGTCTTTAAACACTTCGTGTGTGTGTGTGTGTGTGTGTGTGTGTGTGTGTGTGTGTGTGTGTGTGTGATTTCACTGCAGACCTACATCACAAAGTACTCGTGTTCAGAACCACCCAGATTGTTTTTACCATTCATCATCTTGGGGCCAGTAAGCTATGTACTATTTATCTCTCCTATCTCATGGTGGAGCGTTCTGAGGATGTAATAGCTACCTAAAACGAGCTGGAGATAATGATTCCCAAGTCACCTGATGGCAAAAGTTAGTGCTCTTTGTGGCATACGCATCTGGAGTTTGTTTGCAGCAGCTAAGGCCCTGGCATGCCCATTCTCTCTTGCTCTTCTCTCTCTCTCTCTCTCTCTCTCTCTCTCTCTCTCTCTCTCTCTCTCTCTCTCTCTCTGCCAATCTCTGTCTCTCCCAAATAAATAATTTTGAGGTAATGCTCTGGACTTTTGCAGACAAGTATAACAGAGTGGGACTCAGTACACTAGAGGAACAAGTTCTCTTGGCAACCCTTCAGTAGAGTTTGTACATTCTGTGCACTTCCACACGGATGGAATATGATAGATTCTGAAAATGGTATGCCAATATTGCCTCTCTTATGATGCGTGGCATTTTTAGGTTGTAGACTTCATTCAATGAAGATGGAAATGAAGCTCCCATTGTGGGAGGAAAAATTGCCATTTCCTCCAAAGACAGATTGATTTGACCTTTACCACTGATGTTTAAAAACACAGAGATATGCACAGCTGTCCTTTGATCCTGGGAGGCTGTAGTGTCTTCTGCAGCCTGCCTTTCTGCTTTGCTTTCATTGCCCTTAGGATGTGGAATAGACAGTCTTGGCATGAAGGCTAGCTTGGCTGTGGCACATCATGTCAGTAATGTGGTCATAGTCTTTATATTTGTAGAGCATTATTTTTTTTTTTGGCTCAGACCATACATTTTATTTCACAGGGAAATCTCCTTACATAGCCTTGTGAAACATCATATCTGTTTTCTTCCTGTGAAAAGGGAGACGTTGAAGTTTGCTATTCATGAGAGAAACTAACTCTTCACATTAGTTGCAGCCAATGGAAATGTTACCAGTATGTCCCATTTATGTAAGGACAAGAAGAGTAAAGTGATCACATGGAGTGTACAAGGTTATGTATTTCACAAGCTCAGAGTTATGAAACCAAGAGAAAAATGACATGGACATAGAAACTTTCTCCAACTAAACACGTGGTTTTCATTTTCAAAAATAATACTAAGAAATGAATAACTGAAAATAGTTCCTGGATTGTGTGGAGGGTTTCTGTTTTCATTTGTTTTCTGATTAATAGTACACTAGATGATTCTCTATACTTTTCCCTTCCATTATGCAGAATTTCATTTGCCATAAAACCCTATTCCAAACTCATTTTCTCCCAAATTAATCTCATCTCCTCTGATTCTGGAGGTCCAACATTTTAGAAGACAGAATAAGGGCTCAGTGCCCCAGGATTACCACAGTAGTGACAAACTATAAGACCCTGTTTAGACATTAGCAATATAGAGATAATAAAACATAGCCCTTTATTTTACAGGATTGTAACCGATGAGGAAAAGCAAGGGAGATATTTATAAATTAGAAAATACTGTATAATTATAGCTTTTATTTTTACTATCCTTCCCTGTCTCTTTAGATTCTGGCTGGCTTTAATACGGTACTCTGTTTGTACAATATTTTCATGTGTCCATTTGGAAATTGCTTCCTAAGCTTTCTCAAGCTCTTTTCTTGACTTATACACTCTCCAATAATGGAAACCTGCCTTCTGTTTCCTTTATACCAAGCACCCCCTGTTTTCATTCTAGTGCAACTACCAAAGGGGATCACCTTGAATGAAAACTGCCCTGGCAAGCAACTGATGGAAAATGACCTCCCCTCATCCACAGACTGTGATGGACACAATGTGGGCAGTGCGCTTCATACAGACGATGAAGTAGGTGGACTGGAAAAAATGGTGCCATGAAAGACAGCAGCCATGAGATAAAACCATAGGTCCAAGGGTTAGTAGCATTAGCTATTGATGAGGGGTCAAGTGTGAGGTAGGAGAAATAAATTTTACTATCTTTTCAATACTGCTCCCTTATTAAGCCAAAGCATGTGAACTTTGAGGCCCTTGCAAATGAACATTTGACCTAGCAAAGATCTGTCTCCACATAGCTCTTGTCCATGTTTGATTTTTTATTTTTCTTGGGCTCGTCAGTGGAAATCAATTGCTTGGGTAATTCCCTAAGAGCACTGCACGCCCTCTCTCTCTCTCTCTCTCTCTCTCTCTTAAAATTTCAGGCCCTAAAACCATCTAAATACCTTACTGTAGTTAAGAGCAGTAAGGTGTCAAGTTTATTGAAGGCAAAAAAAAAAAAAAAAAACAAAAAAAGGGCAAATAGAAAAGAAACAAGAAATTTTAGAGCACTGAGTTTTACAAACTGTAGGCTTCTAGCTCATAAGAGGCATGCAATTTGCTTCCCACATTCACAATTTGCTTCTTTTCTGGACGAATCTACCAAGAGCTGACAGAACTTCATGCACATTTTTGACTCATAAAATACCTATCTGACTCCAAAAGGAAGTTAGCATATCATTACCCTCTGAGTGTGCACTTCTAGATAATCAATTTTGCAATAGAGACTGACAGAGAATTCTAGCCTAACCTTCCTATTCAACATATGCCTCAAACTTGACTGCTCTAACCTGACAAATATTTTGCCTCTCCAACCATATATCAGGACTTTTTAAAAACACGAGTCTTAATTTCATGATATAAGCCTGTTCCACTGATTATTGCCCATCATTTGTTACTGAGATTCCATCCATTCTCCAAATAAGAAATGCCTTTTTCTTTTGGCCAAGTGCACCTCAGTTTTTTGGCAATAAAAATACATCTAAACAGCTTAGAATTATGCACAGGCAGAAATAAGGGCGACTTTCTTCACACTAGAAAATCGGTTCTTGCTTTTTTGAAGGTTGCATATTAATTTTTAGATAAACCCACTGATTTGAGGACTGGAGGTCCCCAGTTTACAATTTCAGTTCTCATTGCCTGCAATAATGTAATTACTCGTTATTGCCTCATGGCTTCTCTAGATGGAACCTGCTATTCTGTTATTACATGCATGGTGGGAAGTCATTTCATTTCCTTTTGCAGTCTACGGAAGAGTCATTGTGTCAAACATTAGTTGAAACTGGTAGAAATCCTCTGATGTATTAAAAAAACTGAATAAAAAAAAATTGAAACAAGAAATGTGCTTATCATCCCAGCTAGTGGGGAGGCTGAGGCAGGAAGAGGACTTGAGCCAAGAAGTTGAAGACCAGCCTTGCAGCAATGACAATAATAAAAGTGTGAAAATCAGAGCTGAGATCTTATTTGCAATCCACATCTTACTCAGATTTTCCCAGTGTTAACCTGCACCCATTTATGTAGTGCGTGGGGAATGGGGATAACGTATGTGTGTGTATCAGTGTACGTTTTTGTCATCTGTGAGGATAATGTGTCGTCATTACAGCAGTCACGATGCTGAGCTGTTCCGATGCCATCAACACTCCTTCTGTGCCCCTTTTGTAATCACACCTATTTCACCATTGCTCCCTATCTCCTGTTCTCCACTTCTTGGCAATGAAATGCTTTCCATTTCTAAATTTTTGTCATTTCCAAACAGTACAAAATAGAATCATATGCTCACTTAACATCAATTCCAAGAGTTCCAGCTAACTTTTGCTGTTGCTAGTAGTTCATTGACTTTTATTGATCATCATTTGCCTTGGAGAATGTATGCTCCACATTTAGCCTAATAAATATATGGGCTTGTTATAATTTTGAGATATTAAACTCTCTCTCTCCCACTTCCCCAGGGCCCTTCCTCCCTCCACCTCCCCTCCCTCTCTCTCTCTCTCTCTCTCTCTCTCTCTCTCTGCATACATACACACACATGCAGCAAGTGAATAAAAGTGTGTGTTTGTGTATGATGGATCATAATAATGATCATCTTGATGAGGCCTAGAATCACCTATAAGAGATGACCTAATTTATTTCAGCTTGTGGTCATGTCTTGATTAGATTAATTGGGGTAGGGAGACCACCCTTAACTATAGGCAGCTCCATTCCATGGGCCCTGGTCCTGGGCTGTAAGAAAAGGAGAGAGCTGGCTGAGCAGCAGCATTTATCACTCTGTTTTGCTTCCTCACTGGTAGACCGAATGTGACCAGCTCCTGCTACCAAGCCTTCATGATGGACAATATGTTTAATAAACTCTCCCCCCACCACATAGATTTTTGTCAGATATTTTGTCCTGGAAATGGAAAGTAACTGATAATACACACATGAGCGCGCACGCACGCGCGCACACACACACACACACACACACACACACATTTTTATTTTTATTTTTTATTTTATTATTTTTTATTTCTCTGAGATAGTTGGCCAAGAATGTAATGGCTGAATTATATGGAAATCCCATGTGTCGTTTATATGAAGCGGCCTAATTCTTTTCCAGATTAGTGATTCCATTTCAAATTCCATCCCAAATGTATGAGTTATCCAGTGTCTTTAAACTGGTCAACATATGGAGTTGTCATTACTTGTTATTTCAACCATTCTGGTAGGGATTGCTATCTCATTTGTGCTTTTAATTTGAATTTCTGTGATGTCTGAAAATAGCCATGTTGGACATCTTTTCATGAGCCTGCATGCCATCTGTAACCTTCACACATATCCTCTTCACTGAAATGTTTTTTTTTTTTTTTTCATTTTATGCCTGGGTTGTGTGTTTCTTTTACTGCTGAATACTGACTTATTTATGTAATTTTGATACCATACTTTTTGAGGCCTGCAAATATTTTCTTTTACTCTTAAGCTTGTAATTTAATCCTTTTCCCATGGGTTTCACATAGCAAAAATTTCTATTTTGATGAGTTCCAAGGTATAAATTTTTCCTTTTATGAATCCTGATTTTGGTGCATCAATATCTGGTTTGACCTAGATTTCAGATATTTTCTTCCATTTCTTTGCCCCAATTTGTTTAATAATTTAATATATTGAAACTTAAATCTGAGCTGAAGAGATGGGTTAGTGGTTAAGGAGCTTGCCTGTGAAGCCTAAGCAAGCATGCTCCAGTCCCTAGGTCCCACGTAGCCAGATGCATACTGATGCAAGCATATAATGTCACACTTGTTCACCCCCTTGTGCAAGGGGGTGCACATGTCCGGACGTCATTCACAGCAGCTGAAATGCCCTAGTGTGCCCATTCTATGTCTCTTTCTCTGTCTCTCAAAAATAAAATTAAAAAAAATAACAACTTAAATCCAGGGTTAATGTGGATGAATTTTGGTATAAAGCATGAAGTTTGGATGGAGGTTTGTTTTCTCACTGATGAAGGTTCCATTGTTCTAATTCCTTTACTTATTTGCAAGAAGAGAGAAAGAAAGAGAGAATGTGTGTGCATGCCACAGTTTACTGCCACTGCAAACATACTCCAGATGCTTGCACCACTCTGTGAATCTGGGGAACTGAACTAAAGATGTAAGGCTTTGCAAGCAAGTGCCTAAATTGCTGAACTATCTCCTCAGCCCTATTTTGTTGTTGTTGTTGTTGTTTGTGTGTGTGTGTGTTTCAAGGTAGCCTCATTCTATCTCAGGCTGGCCTCTTACTCTTTAGCTCCAGGCTTGCCTTAAACTCATGATCCTCCTACTTCTGCCTCCCAAGTGCTGAGATGAATTGCTTTTCTCATCATCATAATGTGCCATTTGAACATATTGGCCCAAGACTATTTCTGGGTTTATTCTTTTTTCAATTAATTCATATGTCTATTTCTCTGTGAATTATATATTGTCTTGATCAAAGTAACTATACAGGAAGTCTTAGTGTAGAATTGAGTACTTTTTCCTCTTTATTATTTATTCTTCTTTGTTGAGCTTGTTTTAAGTTACTTTATGACCTGTGTCAAAGAATAACTTGTTCATGTGCTCAAAAATACTATGCTAGGATTTTGATAAGAATCTAATGCCCTCAAAACAATATAGGCTATTGACACTGCTCTTGGTTGCCTATCAGAACGAGGTGGTCTTGACTGTTCTGCTAAGCTGTGTATGTATAACACAGATAGTGGGGTTTGAAAGGTAAATCCAGAAGACTGGGATACAAAGAAGAGGGAGGGAGACAGGAGTGAAGTGTGGAGCCAGGAGTGGGATGAGTGTTGCAGTCTGGTTCGCATTGCTGGTAGAAATCACCCAACCAAGAGCAGCTTCTGGGAAAAAGAGATTTATTTTGGCTTACAGGCTCGAGGGGAAGCTCCACGATGGCAGGGGAAAATGATGGCATGAGCAGAGGGTGGACATCACCCCCTGGCCAACGTAAGGTGGAACACAGCAACAGGAGGGTGTGCCAAACACTGGCATGGGGAAACTGGCTATAAAGCCCATAAGCCTGCCCCCAACAATACACTCCCTCCAGGAGGCATTAATTCCCAAATATCCATCAGCTGGGGAGCTCACATTCACAACACCTAAGTTTATGGGGGACACCTGAATCAAACCACCACAATGAGCAAAGGCAGTAAGGAATGAGGTAACACTATTTAGATGACAGATACTCATGAGTCACAGAGCACAAACCAGTGCCCCCAGAGTGTTTCCCTGAACATGCTGTCTGACACCCAGCTTGCCTTACCCTAGTCAAGGCCATGGACTTCTGATCAGTCCTTAAGTACCATAAGCCGAAATATGTTGAAGGAGGAAGACCGTGTGAATACCTGAGCAGAAGTTTAATTTGTGGCATTATTAAATTTCAGTGCATTGAAAGAAGATTAGTTGGTAAGATGTAAGGTTGATTTCATCACAGGACTTCTCACTTGGTATTTAGTCTTCTTTCATAACTTTGAACTTGCTATACTAAATGATATAAATTCTAGGTCTTATAAGTTGTAAAACTGAGTACTGGTGATTTCATGAGATTGGTTCAAATTATCGCTACGTGGTGCAGTGGGACCAATGGACATGAGGTAGTGGGTCATGTCTGTGATGAAATTCTAGGTATGTTATTTCACTTACGGTTTCTGGAATGTTCTTCGTTTCCTTGGTTTTATGATTTGTAAAATGAGATCATAGCAAGCAGTCAGGATGGCTCTGATTAATTAGTAAACGATGCAGTTTTATGACTATTAACAATGACTTTTGTCTGCCATGCTTGGTTGTTGAAGAGCTTCTTGGGGTAGAATTGTCAGATAATGAAATGAGGGCTGTAGAGAGGAGTTTTGGTAGGTACTGATTACATTCTAGATGAAAATTTTGAAAACATGTCTGAGCATTATATTCTGACCTATTAGTATGGGCTAGAGTTTGACACCATGTTTTTAATAACATCTGTGAGGATTGAGATGCACTGGGACATTTGGAAGCCTTCCCTACGCAGCAACAAAGGTACCTTTTGACTAAATCTTATAATTATTTAACGGATTCTGTTTTGGGCCTCAATTCTTTTTCCTTTTCAAATAAACACTCAAGGCTATCTTGCTTTATTATGTCTCTTCCTCCTAGAGAAGGCCCCAGGCTAACTCAATGAGTGCTTTTCTGTGAGCACAGGGAACCCTTTGTTCCAGCATCACCCATGAATCTGCCGGTTTTGCCATACATTTCAAGGAGAACAACTTTTAATTAAAAAGGTGTCAAACGGGATTACTTATTTTCCTCTTTAAAAGGCATCAGTGTCAGTTTCCATGAAGCCCTTTTTCTCTTAACCTCATTTTCTTTAAGATACTGAGATTCAGCAACGTCTTTTGTCAAGGGCTGGATAAAGAAGATGTTTCTGGGTCTGCTCCTATTGTCTGTGACTGCCACACTGAAACAGCCCATGCCAATACCCCAGCCTGCGGGCTGCCACTGATAAGATGCCCGGTCCTCAGTCTGGCATCTTGTTCAGATGCTACCGTGGAAGCTCCATTACTCTCCAGGGGGCGACTTGAAGTGACATGTGGGTGGCTGGCAGCCAGCATCCTGCCCTGTCACAGAGGTCCTTGAACACAGTCCAGAGTGTCCTTAGATCCAGAGGATATCGCCCATTCTACAGTTAAAACCCATATCCTTGACCCTCCTTCTGACAAGTTACATTTTATCCTAGCACATAGATTCATCGAGATAAAATTTAGCTCATTCTAGGAAAAGAAGTTTCCAAGAAATTGTTGGTATTTTAGGCTGAAACATTAAAGATGAAATGCAGCTTGAATATGGGTGCTAGCAGAAATATAACTTTCAAATGCTCCAGGATGCTACTTTTCTACTCTGACAGTGTCAATCACACGCTACATTCTTGCTTGCAAAGAAGCAGAAGTTTACAGGTCATGAATTCTAACATCTACCCCATTAGGAATTCTTGACAAACACACACACACACACACACACACACACACACACACACACACACTAGATTGCTGTCAAAGCCTCTGATGGAAGCCTTCTGAAAATTCATGAAATGAACCAAATTACTTGTCTTCAAAGTCCTCTAACTTTTTTACAAGGCATTTCTAAATATTAATCAACCTCCCTAATCTGCAACAATCTATACAGAATAAGTCTTGTCCTTTCTACCGAAGCTCGTCAAGTATTTCATGATATTTTCCTTGGCTTATGTCTTCCCTTCTATCAAAACATCTATATTTCTTATATTATAAGATTATATATCTCTATAATTCTAATCAATGTTTTTATAACTTACCTCAGATATTCTAAATATTAGAATGTATAAATATGGTCTGAACAGGGAAGTCTACAGTAGGGATATAATCACCTTACACTAGACAGCACGCTTCATTTACAGAACATTTTAACACATTAGTATTTCTGAAGGCCTTATTATTATATTAAGTCCTAGTAAATTTATAGCCACTTAAACTCTCCATGGTTCTTCACATTGATAATAAGTCAAGTGTGACAGAGGTTCAAAGTGAAAAGAAAGTTAAACTGGGCTGCCCTTTAGTCCTCTTCTCCGCCACTGCTTTCTCTCATGATTTCAGGCAGTGGCTAATGCTTTGTTTATTCAACTACAAAACAGGTTTAGATTGAATGTCTTCTGGGGTCCATAACAGCTTGATTATTTCATGATTCTAGACAACCCAAGTGTTTCTTATGCATTTTCACCAAAATAGAAGACTTTTCATTTATCCCAACAAATACATTCATGTGAAGCTAAATGATGTTTCAATCAACAACAGACTGAATATATGATGGGAGTCATATAGAATTATGATAGAGCAGAAAGTGCCCTGGTATACAGTGATGTGTTAGTTATTACAAAGCTGTAGTGTAATGCATCAAGCAGGCATTTGTGTCAGTATGGCTGTAAATAAGCCGACTACACTGCCAGCCATGGGAAAGTCCAGCACAAACAACTGTGTTACACTTATAATTGCATGCTTTTTATCATTATTTTAGAGTGTTCTCCTACTTATAACTGAAAATGCTTAATGTAAAATAGTCACTGTATTATGCTGACAGCAGCCTCAATCATCTTGTGGTTACCACATCTCTTGATTACCTCAAGAGGCCATGAGGACTGATGGACCCTACACCATCCAGGTCTCTGTAAGTATACTCTCTAATGCTTGCATGATGATGAAATCACATAAGGGCACATTTCTCAGAATGTATCCCTGTGTTAAGTGATGCATAACTGGGTTCCCGTTGTGATTGTGTTTGTGTTTCTTTAGGCATTCACATTTTAAAAGTTGGATCCATATTTCTACATAGAATTCAATTTTTCTATGAGAAGCTCTTAAGTGTCATAAAAGGCTGATAATTATAACATAATGTGGAGAGGAAACACTTGCATTACTTCAGATTTAATCAGGGAAGCATGTCTCTACTACGAGTGACATCAAACGAGGGAGTAGAATGGACGTGGCTGTGCATGTTTTGAAAGATGCTTATTGAAGGCCTATGCATCTGGTAGTGATCCAATAGTGTCAGCATTTATAGGACTAGCAGTTGGGTGAAAGCGATGGCCATGGAGCGGGGATCAAGATCAGACCAGATAGAATTTATGAGGCTAAGACTGAACATGTGGACAAACTGAAACAAATTTACCTCTAACTTAAACCCATAGTGGTTGATTTGCAGAGAGAGCTAGACCTGCTCTAAGTAAGTATTTATGCACCAGGTCCAGACCCTGGGAACAATGAAGCAGAAAATATTGTGGGAGATAGAGGAGCTGAGGTCTGGCTATGAATCACCATGGAGAAGCATCACCATATTAGCAACAGAAAGAAACACACTGTGAAGTGACAAAATGCTACTCCAACTTTCACCACTGCTGTCCAATCTCTGGCTCAGTGTGAACTCATAATAAATATAAGGAAGAAGATTCTAAGACTTATGGCTCCAGATTAGTCCCATGAATGCAGTACACGGCCACCATAGCAGAGGATTCTTATTGGGCTCTTGAAGCACTAGATTGCAACACAGGCAATCTCTGAAGCAAGCACAAAGAAAAAGAGTGTTTGGATCAGTTGTTTTGATCACATAATGTGACATGTAATAGGGTAATAACTGCTAAGTTTAAAACAGCATTATAATGTTGTGGCATCCAAATTAAGTTTAATATGCTCTTAATTCAGAATAAAAGAAAATGTACTAACAAGCCCAAAGGACTTTATATAGCAGGGAGTGATGGTACACACCTATAATTCCAGCACTTGGGAGGACACAGGCAGGAGAACCAAAAGTTTGACACCAACCTGGGCTACACATTGAGATCCTAGACTGTCTTTTTTATTGTTCACCTTTGAAATCATGTAAGTATGACACATTAACTCAATATATTTATGATATTGTGTATGTGTTTGTGTGTATGTGTGTGCATGCATGCATGAGAGAGACGGAGAGAGAGAGAGAGAGAGAGAGAGAGAGAGAGAGAGAGAGAGAGAGAGAGAGAGAGAGAGAGAGGGAGAGAGAGGGAGAGGACTATGGTTGTATGATGAATACGGATTTTATTCCTTTTTCTGTGGTTTCCTTCAGATCATTACATTCTATGCATTACCCATTTATTTTTCCCTAAAACTAGGGCCTTAATTTGGATGTTTCCTAAGTGTATATTCATTCTACCCACCTTTTGACTCATAGTTTACAATTACCTTTTCAGATAGCAGGATTTTACTTTATAGTTAATGTTACTTTATTACTATGAAAAGCAGTCTTTTGTCAGCTCTGTTCTGTCATTGTGGTTTCAAACAAAGAGACACACAATTGCAAGACACCTTTTTCCTGAGAGAAATAACTGCATTGAGCACTACAACAACTCCAGTGTCGGGGATGCTTTAAGTGCACGCTATGTTCCATCAGTAAACCTAAGTACATTGAGTATGCTCCCAAAGTATACTCATAATAGCTCGAGATCTTGTATTTTCTTGTGTTAGTCAGAAAAATACTACCAGATAATGAGAGAGACAGAGAGAGAGGTGAGAGTGATCTGCAGGGTAAATAAGCTGGGTACCTAGGAAAACCAATGAAGTATAGATGTGTAGTTCCATTATGAAAAACCCAGAGGCTCAAGACCCAGGAATAGATAAATTCTAAGCTGTAAGCTGAAGGATTCATTCCTACTTGGTATGTGTTAAATAGGGAGGCTGTTAAATTTTTTACTCTATTCAGGAACTCAGCTGATTGCTTGAATCCTAGTCTCATTAGCAAGAACAAACCCTTTTCTATAACTCCACAGATGTAAACGTTAATCTCATTCAGATGCACCCAGAAACAACCAGAATAACACTTAACAAAGCAGACAACTTGAGGCATAGACTTCAGAATCACATGGGACCTTAATCATTACTCACTTGCCTCCAAGCAGACACACACACACACACACACACACACACACACACAGAGTTTGTGAATCCTCCTAAGTAGTCTGGCATTTATTTGGGAGTAAACATGGCCAATGGCACTATTTAAGCTTCTAGAGCCAAAGCAAACCCACACATTCAGAGACTCAGTTTTCTAGCTGGTAGTGCGTATCCTGATATTTTACTCTCACAGCGAGGCAACACCCATGGGCTTAGCCAGATGTCACACCTGTAATACTAAGCCATTCTGGTCTACAAAGTACCTTCTAAATGAGAAGATAATGAATAAGGGAGGGCCTCACTTTATTGATTTGCCAAATGATGACAGTTTACAGGAAATCAAATGGTTCAGTAATTTGTTAAGAACAAGTTGGTGCTGGGGATGGTGATAAATGATATTTTGATTCTAGTGACCTATTTAAGGTCTGGAAGGAATTATCCATACACAAATGTCTGGAAATGCTGGTGTTTAACTATTCCATCATCTGTATAAGCTTAAATGTTGACAATCTAAAACTCATAACAAAATAAAAAAAAATCATTTTTGTAGCCACATGGTGTTATGATTTTTATTTAAGCCACTAGATTCCATATAATCTTTCAGAGAAAGGGAAGCTCTTTAAGCTTAATTAAGTCATTTAAATTTCTTTTACTCATTAAGCATTAATCCACGAAATATGAAAATCACCAAGAAGATGACTTACAGTCACCACTTGTACAAGTCCATGCTTAGGCTATGGTGATCAAAATGGAAGGTGCATGAAACCTAAACACCAGTGAGAAGAGGAGTAGAATGTCCCTTTCCTACACCCTTGGCACCGTATATTTACTTTTATTTTATCACTTAACTGCTAACATCTTGAACTTGTATGTGGCAATTTTATTCTTTCTTTTAATTTGGGGGGGGGGCATGGTCTCCTGAGCTGCCCTCCAACTTGTGGTATAGCTGAGGACGATCTTAAACTCTTGATCCTCTTCCCTCTATCTTGCAAGTGCTGGGATTATAGGAAAGTGTCAACATGCCCAGCTATCTTTAAAAAACTTTTTTTAATTTGGCTATTTCATTTTCAGCTAATAAGCTGAATTCTCCTTGAAGAACATTGTATTCAATGCCAGGCTCTATAAGAGTTCATAATGCAAGACACTTTACGAAACTATTCACACATTAAGTTTTAAAATTACAAGCAGGCAATGTGTTATAGGCTCTTAGTTGGGTGCTTCATAAGTACTTGAGTGTGATACTTGATGTGAATGATGAAGGAAGTTAGCAGGGCACAACGCATCAGGAACCATATAGGACAAATGATACTTTGTGTGTGTCTCTATCTCAAATATTGGTGGTACATATTTGAGAACAGCCAAGTACACATTTTATGGACAGCTTTGAAGGAAAGAAATGTTACAAAGAAAATTTAGTGGAGGGCCCTTTCTACTCTCTGTGCTTTGGGGATTGTGAAACAGCTTGTCAGGTTATACTTCTCTGGTTTCACATGCCAGCACATATCTGAGCCCTGTTAATAATGCTTTTGGCCTGAGTTCCTGACTGAAGGGGTCAGGCTGTCAGAAAGCTTAGGAAGTATTGATACTGGTGGCTCAGGTGATTTATCATCATGGAGACATGTAGATATGGAGAACTGTTGATCTGTAATCTACTAGGTTAGAGCTAGGAGTCAAATTGTGGAGAATAACATTGATAAGTTTAGGATCAAAAGCAACATTGATTATTATCTCCCATTCAAGTTTATCCCAGCCAGAAACAGCATATATTATGCACTCTACTATGGTTAGGGTAAATTAAGCAAAATATCTTAGGCAATTGTGGAAGGTATCACAGAAGAAAGACAAGCATATGTTTGACAGTTTTCTGGCAATTTCTATCCATGGTTACATGTTTGGACCATTTTGAGATGTGACTTGCCTGCCAGCTCTCAAAATGGACTAGAATTAGAATCAGTCTTATTGTTGCATATAATTGGTTCATGAGTGCTCTGAAAAGTGTGGACCTATTTCCCTTTAAAATATGCACAAGAAAAAGATGCTGAATCAATAATTTTTCTATTCCACAGCATGGTTATAATGAAGCTAAAGGGGTCAAGCAGACAGGTAAAAGGAGAGATTGGAAAGGAAACAGAAAAATGGTAGTTTAGCACAGACAATCTTGGATGAGGAGTCTTAAGTCTCATGATATAACCCAAGGGGTAAGAAAAGCAGGAAAGTAACAGGACAAGAAAAGACACGGTATGGAGTGTGTACTGAGTTTTAGAAACCCTCCATTGAGGGGTCAGTGAGTAAATATCAGGTAATAAAAGTTTCATTTTATATAGTCTGTATTAATCCAAGGCTTTTGTACTGTCATATGTATAGAAAGATTCTACAAGAAGTCCATATAAAATGATGAAGAATGGGCTTTCAGGATATTTTCATTGGTGAAAATTCCCCTTGCTTTGTCCACTGCATAACATATGTCAATTTTTTTTTTGTAAAAAAAAAAAAATCCCTTCTAAGATTTGTGGGACAGGGGTAGAGAGATTGATTAGCTGCTAAGGTGCTTTTCTGAGAAGCCTAAGGACCCATGTTAGACTCTCCAGATCCCATATAAGCCAGATGCACAAAGGTGGGGAAAGTGCAAGGTCACACATGCCCACTAGGTGGCGCAAGCATCTGGTGTTTGATTGCAGTGGTTGAGGCCTTGGCGTGCCAATTCTCTTTCTCTCTCTAAAAATAAAATAAAATAAAAGATTTGTGGGACAGGTATCAAGTATCACATAGCTGACCTTACAGAGAAGGAAGGTGAAATGAAATTTAGAAATAGTTATTTGTTGGGCTGGGAGATAGCTCAGCCTGTAAAGTGCCTGGCTGGCAAGCATGAGGACTCAAGTTTGGTTGAATTTCAGAACCTATGTAAAAAAGCTAATTATGATGGTATATACTTATAATCTGAGTGACAGTGGATTCATGAGGCTTGCTAGCTAGCAGTATAGTCTACATGGCAACTTACAGGAGAGTGAAAGATCTTTCCTTCAAAAACAAAAACAAAAACACTGTAGAAAGACACCATTGCTTGTCCTCCTGCCAGCGGGCACTTAAATCCATGTTTTCTGATAAGGACGGTTTATTGTACATTATATACTTTAGGAAAGCTAAATATCTTCAATGGCATGTTAAGATTCCAGAATTACATCAGAGGTGGCCTCTCTTCACTCAGTGTCCCCAGGTTTTTGTATCTGACTCAAAGAATTGAAGAAAAGTGCCCACAGTACTTAAGCAGAAAGTGACTTTGCTAAAAGCAAAGGAATAGTCCAAGTATGAATGAGATATACTGCCAAAGGGACAGTGAGCCACTCGTGTCGCCATTATTTGAGGGTATGAGGAAGTGTCTGAGACTTCTCTTAATAGGATTTTTAGGGGAAGATTGGTTAGTTCCCAGGGGTATAGTTTGGATGGTCCTCTGGGTTATACAACATTGACATATTCCTCTCCCATGATGCATCTGATTTCAATTATATGTACAACCAGTTTTACATAGGCCTAAACTGGTAAATAGTTGCTCCCAAAAGTTCACCTAGAGTACACAGCTTGCCTTACTGTGCGTGCAACCTAACGGTATCCAGGCTGGATGACCCACCATTGTTCCCATCTTAGATGTATCTCTGAACAGACTTGGATAGGTACTGAGTGTAAATAATGGTTGTTATGGGAAGGAGCAAACTGGTCCATGATGTCAAGTGGGGTGTACCTGCAGCTCAGGGCAGGTGGAGATCCCAGGTTGCCAACAGATTGTCAGGTGTGTTGTGTAGGACAAGAACATTTCTGCTGCTCAAACCAAGCCATGTCTTGGGTAGCTAAATTACTCCCTGTGTTTAAGTATCATTTTCACACTACCAGAATCTTGGTCTTCAGAAAGGACAGCTGGACACTGGAGTATTTGTCAGACCGCTGAACATACTTCTCAGCTGGAGCTGTGTGATGTTTCACATGGCAAGAGGCGAACGGGATATTGGATAAATCCTGGCTGAGCTGATGACTGGAGGTCATTTAGTCTTGCTCATGTTCCAGTCTACTTGTCCCTATAAGGGCAATGGTGGCATCTGCTCTATCATGTGTTTGGAAGATAAGATGACCCAAGTAAGAATATTTAGCTGGCATCAATGGTAGATAAGCTATCCTTGAAGTACAGACCTCTCTAATGGCTTCCAAAAAATGATCTTGGATGCATAGATCTACATCGTATTGAGTCAAGTGCAGACACTTGAGATAAAAGTTTGTTTCCAAGGTTGGGTGTGATGACAGAGGCTGGTGAGGAGAGGAGACAGAGGCGCAGCTGCCCTGGCAGCTGCTGGGAGCTGCTGACACAGGGCTCAGTGGGGGCTGCACTGAATGGAGTGCAGCAATTTGGTGGAGAAAGGCAAAGAGAAAGAAAAAAAAAAAAAAGTGCAGTCCTGAGGAATGACTCAGAGAGTTTTCCCTACGCAGAGCTTTGTTCCCACTGGCATTCTCTCCAGCACTTTTGTCATTGTAAATTGGACGCTTGGATCAGCAAGAGACAGAAAAGAGTCTCTGATGAACTCCCAGATGGAGGTGCTTTGTTTAAAAAAAAAAAATATTAGAAAGAGAAGGAGAGGTATACTTGCATACAGAAAAGAGATAGAAAGAGTGAATGGACATCTGCAGAAACCGAGGTTGAGTGACTGCAGAAGGGAATGCCACTTAGTAGCTCTCCAGGGATCTTAAGAAATGGTTTCATTTTATCTTGTTCCTCCTTTCAGAAAGAAGCTAGAATTTAGCCCCAAATAGTAAAAGAAGACTGACTTCATTCAATGCTGAAGCTTAGTTGTAAGAAAAAAATAAATAAATAAAAAGTCCCTGCCACCGCCTGACAAACAGCTCACTGTGCCTTTTGCACTGTTGACTGGCTGAGGCAGAAAGAACTCCCTTAGGAGTTTTGTGCTAAAACCATCCTTGTTTCTCAAACTGCCTCATTGAGATGCCTTACATAAAATTTAAATTTGAAAATTTGAAATATGCAATCCCACCTTTATTAAATGGCTACAATTTGTAACCAGTATCACAAAACAAAGAACATTTCCATAAGGAAAAAAAATAAAAAGTTCCATAGAGCCTTTTGTGGTGGATTCCCCAGAACTACGTGAGGCTCTAGGCACTGGACTTTCATAGGCATAGTATCAGACAGATTACTTTCAGATTTCTCCATTGGAAATCCCTGTCAGTTTCTCATACTGGATAGCCATTTTTTTTTTTTAATTACTGTGTGATTAGCACTTCACCATGCTGTGGTCATTTGTGTTGTTTCCAGCTTTGGAGCATTCTGATTAAAGTACATGTGAACAATCATGAATAAGTGTTAGCTTGGAAATATGTTTCCACTTATTTGGATAAATATCTAGAAATGGGAGTACCAGCTTATAGGGAAACGTGTTTATGTTACTAAATGGTTTGCAACATGGATATTCTACTGTGCATATACACCAACAATATGTGAGAGGATGGTCAGTGTCTTTAATATTTTTGTTTATTTATGAGTGGGGAGCGAGCATGCCAAGGCTTCTGGCCACTGCAAATGAATTCCAGACACATGCACTATTTGATGCATCTGGCTTGATGTGTACTCTATGAAATAAAACTTGGGCAGTCAGGCTTTACGTGCAAGTGCCTTTATCCACCGAGGCAGCTCTCTAGCCCCAGTCAATGTTGTTTCAACCCCTGGAATCCTTAGTATTTTTTTTTTTTTTTGAGTGAGCTATCCTAGTGACCATGACTTAGCACCTTGCAGCTCTTAACCAAGTGTGAATGATATCAATTATCCTTGTGCCACATCATGTTTCTAAAATATCTCTTCACAGATTTTGTCCACATTTCATTTTATTTTGTATAATTAAGATTTATCTGTAAGACATTTTTACAGACTATGGATATGTCTTTAATCAAGTATAAGTTTTGAACAGTTTTTGTAAGCTTACTTTATATTTTCATAAGTAGTTTTCATAAAATAAGAACTAGTTAAAGTTCATGAAGTCCATATGTAATGTTTTGGTTCATGTATTTTCTGTTCAGTCTAGGAAACCTCTGCCTATCTTAGGTCACAATGATTTACTCGAAATTTGTTCTATAAATTTTATGCTTCTCCATCCCGCTTTCATATTTTGATTTACTTGAAGATATTGCCTGTGCATGAGCAAGGTAGTAGCCGAGCTTCACATACTTGTTGATTTGCACATAGCTATTTTTTTTTTTACAACATTTTACATTGTTTGTTGAAAACATAATCGAAAATAGGTTGGCTGTGTGTGCGTGTGTGTGTGTGTGTGTGTGTGTGTGTGTGTGTGTGTGTCTGCTTCTCAACTGCAGTCTTTTCTCCATTCACCTGAATGTGTTTATTTATGAAAACACCACATTACCTTGAATACTGTGCTTTATACTAATGTTACAATCAGGCATATGTGTTTTTCAATTCTGTGCGTCTTTTCAAAGTTGTTTTGACTCGTCTAGGTTCTACACATTTCTACATAAATTTTAAACTCAGCTGGTAAGCTTCTTCAATTGTCATACCAGAATTTAATTTGAGATTCTCTTGAGTCTCTAAATAAATCTGGGGAGATGATATTATTATTGATTCCATTTGTTTAAATATTCTAAAATTTATTTTAGCAATTTTGTATTTCAAAACATTTGGGTATTGCACCCGTTTTGCTAAATATATCTTTAAATATTTCATATTTTCAATAAAATTATAAATAAAAATTAAATAATTTACAATTTGCATAAGCATATAGCCATTTTATTCTAGTAAACTGATTTCATCTACGTAAATATGAGAAGTTCACTTATTAGGTTTCATAAGTTTTTGAGATTCATGGGAATGATTGCGCATGTTTATGTCAGACAAAATAATTTTACTATCTTCTTTCTTATCTTAAATTTGTCAATTTTCTTACTTAGTTGCATAGGTTGACATGTCACCATGCAATGGTGAATAGAAATTATAGTGATTAAAGACAAAAGTATTCAGCTTATCAGTATTGAGCATATATGAATAATAGCGTTATTCGTGGTAATTACTAGATTGCTACTCCTAAATATGCTGATAGATTTTATGACATGTGCACCTCTGTTGAAAACATATCATTTTCCCATTTTGTTCTTTAGTTTGAAGAATATATTGATTATTTTTTTATATTAAAGCAACTTGGCATATATGGAGAGACTCCCCTAGTAAGGTATTATCCTTATAAATATACATTTATATGAATAATAAAATCTAAGTTACTAAAGTTCACTTGGTAGTTATTTATGTACTTATTATTTATTTCTTTATTTACTTGGAGAGATGAGGAGAGAATATGTGTGTGCGCGCACACACATACACACGCATGGAAGAACATGTGTCTCGGGCCTCTTGCCTCTGCACATGAACTCCAGATGCATGCACCCCTTTGTGCATCTGGCTTTACATCAGTACTGGGGAATTGAACCCGTGCTAGATAACTTCACAAGCAAGTGCCTTTAACCATCTCCTCCGGATCATATTTTCTAGTTTTGCTATGTATTTTTTCATAAAATTATTAGCTTGTAGCTTACTGTTTGTACTCTGTTTTCTAGTTTTTTTTAAACATTTTTAAAAATTTTTATTTATTTGAGAGAGAGAGAGAGAGAGAGATGCAAACAGAGAGAGAAAGAATGGGCACACCAGGGCCTCTGGTCACTGCAAACAAATTCCAGATGTGTGTGCCACCTTGTGCATCTGGCTTACATGGATACTTGGGAATTGAACCTGTGTCCCTAAGCTTTGCAGGCAAGTACCTTAACCATTAAGCAATCTATCCAGTCCTGTTTTCCAGTTTTTGACTACAGGATGATACTAATCTGTTAAGTAGGTTGGGAAGCAATCTGCTCTGTTTCCTATAAGCATTATTTATAGAGTTAATATATATACTCTCAAAAATTTTATGGCAGAAACATCTGGACCAGGCATTGAAGGAAGGATTTGACTATACATTCAATGCACTTATACATCATAAGATTGTTCAGGCCATTTCTTCCTGAGTGACTTTAATAATTTGTGTTATGAATTATTCAACAGTCTATGGTATTTTTATTTACATGCTTACATTACAGTACTTTTCTTACTCTGGCATGCCTGTGGTATCTGTAATGAGGCTTTTATTCACTTTGTTTATAAGTTTAGTAATTTGGTATTGTAACCTCGTCTGTTCATCTGTAAGTACATTAATTGTACTTGTGTTTTAAAGCAACTGGATTTTCCTTACATAGAGTTCCTCAGATTGCTGTTCTGTAGTTGTCTGTCTTCTTGTTCAGTAACCTCACCATCATGGCCACCATGTCCTTGTACTTTCTTGGTATTTACTTTGGCTTATCTTTTTCTCCTAGAGACATATATTATTCACTTGAGATATTTCTTTGTTTTTATTTTTAACTTGGGTGTCATTCTCATGAATGACATATGCTTCTTTTTTAAATTTTTTTTTGTTTATTTTTTTATTTATTTCAGTGCAACAGACAAAAAGAGGGAGGAGAGAGAGAGAGAGAGAGAGAGAGAGAATGGGTGCACCAGGGCCTCTAGCCACTGCAAATGAATTCCAGATGCATGCACCCTCTTGTGCATCTGGCTAACGTGGGTCCTGGGGCATCAAGCCTCGAACTGGGGTCCTTAGGCTTCACAGGCAAGCGCTTAACTGTTAAGCCATCTCTCCAGCCCTATTTCTTTCCTTTTTAACATTATCAGCCTTAAATGCTCTAAATTTACTGTCTTTTACTGAATCACAATTTCTCATTTAGTTCTATTCTGGTCAGAAAACTTATTTTTGACTATTTCTACTCCCACTCTCAAATATTTTGAGACTCATTTTATGACTATAATGGGACAAATGCTCATGGATTTACCATGGGCCCTTTAAAAGATGACACATGTCCTGTTATGGTTGCAGCATTTTTTTTTTTTTTTTCGAGTTAGGGTCTCACTCTAGCCCAAGCTGACCTGGAATTCACTATGTAGCCTCAGAGTGGCCTTGAATTCACAGCGATCCTCCTACCTCTGTCTCCTGAGTGCTGGGATTAAAGGTGTGAGCCACCACGCCTGGCTCAGTTGCAGCATTCTTTATTGTCATTGGGTTTGTTGGTCCAGGGTTCTGTACAAGCACTCTGAGTTCTGACTGATCTTTATCCACATCTAATAACTCCAGAGAAAACAATGTTGGGATCTACAACCACTATTGTGAACTGGTTTCTTTCTCTTTTCAGTTTGTATCATTTCCATGTGTTTTTGCTTCAGATAACTTGAAGCCCTATTACCAGGCACATATGTATTTAAGTGAGTAATTTTTGGTGGAATGGTATTTTTATCAATATAAGACATTTCACTTAACCCTGGTAATATGCATTGTTTACAACTAGTTTTTGTGACATCAATATATTCATTAAAGTTTTGTTATATTTAAATTCATATGTTACATATAAGAAATCATAAATTACATATAGAAATTAAGATTTAATTGTACAATTTCAATCTTTTTTAAACTTTTACAAAAATATTTTATCTTTACTTGTTTATTTTTGAGAGAGAGAAATAAATATGGGCATGCCAGGGCCTCTAGTCACTGCAAACAAACTGCAGACACGTGTTCCGTCATGGACATCTGGCTTACATGGGCTCTGGGGAATCAACCCTGGGTCCTTAGGCTTCACAGCATGCTCCTAACAGCTAATCCATCTCTCAACTTCCATAAATTTAGACAATAACATGATCATAATTTCCTCTCATAATTCTCCCCTCCTAAATGCCCCCTATACCACACTTTCAATAGTTTTAACAAATGGACACATTTGTGTAAACACAAATGGATCTGGAATAATGGAAAACTGAAAAGTTCCCTCGGGCTCCCTTGAATTCAATTGCTTCAATCCATCTCTATCCTCTGCTCTAGATCCTCTAATATAGATTTTCAATTTCAGAGTGCAATAAATGGTTAAATACTATGCATCTTTTAAATAGAGGTTATACTTTAATATTTTGCTCCATTTTATGGTGAGAAACATTACATCACACTAATTTCCAGATATGTTTTTTTTTAATCCATTTACCCGGTTTTTCAATTTTGTTATTATTAATTGGGCTATGTAAGTATTCACATATAAAGCTTTCTTTTTTCGTTTCCTTTTTCTTGTTAATGATTAGAAACTTTGCTTTATGTTGTATATGTTGTCCCATTTCCTTTCTCCCTGTCCACTTCCGCTGAGGGCCTTCCTCAGTGGGGTTATTGGTATTCACTATGGGGTTATAAATTACGGTTGTGGTCTCCTTTCCACCCTGCGGTTCTTCACAACCTTTCAGCTTCTCTTCTACAATCTTCCCTGAGCCTCGGCCGATGTGTTATAAGTCCACTTTAGTGTTGACTTCCTAGCAACTTCTCAATTTCCTTCAGAGGCCATCCATTTTCATCAAGTTCTAGGCCTTCAGAAGTAAAAGACAAGAATGTTGGCACTCTACACAAGAATAAAAGTGGGTGGGAAAATTGAAAACATGGTTTTAAGTATGATGAAGTCATTTAGGATGCATCTGATCCTAGAGCAAATTTTACTTTCTTTTTTGTTAAATTTTATTTATTTATTTATTTGAGAGCGACAGAGAGAGAGAGAGAGAGAGAGAGAGAGAGAGAGAGAGAGAGAATGGGCGCGCCAGGGCCTCCAGCCACTGCAAACAAACTCCAGACGTGTGCGCCCTCTTGTGCATCTGGCTAATGTGGGTTCCTGGGGAATCGAGCCTCGAACTGGGGTCCTTAGGCTTCACAGGCAAGCACTTAACCGCTAAGCCATCTCCCCAGCCCGGATTTTACTTTCTATGAGCACAAACCATCAATGTCTGGTTTAACTGGTGGAAAAAAAAAATAGTAAAGTATAGCCATGTTAAATAGAAAGGAGGACTCTGGAAAGCTAGCTAAACAAGTGCCAATAAAATTTGAGGGATATGAATGCTTCCTACCAACTGAAGTATGGACCTAGGTTAACAGTAATGGTGGTGTGATGTTGCTTCATAGTTCTTAAAAAAATTTCCATTAGCATTCTAATTCCACTTTTATTCCAGGATTG
This sequence comes from Jaculus jaculus, assembly GCF_020740685.1. Classification (NCBI taxonomy): domain Eukaryota; kingdom Metazoa; phylum Chordata; class Mammalia; order Rodentia; family Dipodidae; genus Jaculus; species Jaculus jaculus. The sequence continues at coordinate 163,950,941 of NC_059105.1, forward strand.
ACACTTTAACACATTTTCAAACACACAGCCAGAGTTCTCTGACATATTTTCTAACAAAATGGATTCCCCCGGATCTTCCTTGGGCTGGTCATTTCTGTCTCAATGAGCATTAAACATGTATGGTGGAGGTAGATTATCTGCCTGTGTTTATAATACGAAGAAAGAAGGAAGGAAGGGAGGGAGGGAGGGAGGGAGGGAGGGAGGGAGGGAGGGAGGGAGGGAGGAAAGAAGGAGGAAGGATTTATTTTATAGAATTCTCATAAAATGAATTTTATGTGTTCTATTTAAATAAAAGAAGGTTTGATTGGTCAATTGATATTTAAACTTGGTTTTAATTTTAAATTGTTTTTTACACATAGTTTTCCTTGATATTATGATAATGCTTACAAAAATTAGTTATGGTTTATCATATTACTGCCATTCCTGGGACATACTGCATTTGATTTTACCATATAAACATAAAAGTCACTGGAATGATTTAGTTATTAATATAGACCAGCAGACAGGCAAGATGGAGTTAAAAGGTAAAAAGAGGGAAGTCATTGTTAATTAAGAATATTGGTAGTTATCAATGAATGTCATGTATTTAACATTCCTGTCACTGTGAGGACATTCATGTCATAATAGCTTGAAGAGAGAATTATGGAAAACCTTTGTATCAGAGATTGCAGTCTTTCTTCCATGGCTGCACTGATTCTAGGTCTGTTGTGAGGTGAAACATCATGGTGGTGGGAGCATGTTTGAGGGGGCTGCAGACCTGATGGCAGAAAGGGCATAGGAAGATGGAGAAATGAAAAGACAGAGGGAAAGATACTCTAAGATCCCTCTCCCTCATCTTCTACCAGTGAGGTGCCACCTGTAGTTTCCAGAACAAACAGCACTGCCACCTGGGAAACAGGCTTTAATACATAAACCTTTGGAAAGATATTTCATATTCCGACTATGATATTATGTAACATAAGCTACTCATATATTTATAACTGTATGTCCTCTACATAAAAATACTTTAGGTTCTTTTTCCCCCCTGTTACTGTGAAGTGAGTGAGAACCGCCCTGATGCACCATTAATTAATTGCACCTGCTGTGGGTTGCTTGGCTCTTGATAACCCCCACCTGCACCTTGAGCTCTGCCTTGGATAACAAACATTCTTCCTGAGGTCCTTCCAGCCCACTGCAGATCATGGCTGCAGGAGAGAGTAGTGTCAGTCCTGTGCTACGTGGGATTCCTCTCATGAACAGCTTTATCTTGTCAATACTCTTCACCATTCTTCCTTGCCTTTTGTTTTTGTATAGGAGCCAGACGTGCTTCAATGTCTGAACTTCCCCTTACCCTAATCCTCACCCCTTTCTCCTTTACACTTTACAGGCCTTCCATTTGCTCTCTTGCTTATTGCTACCTCCCTGTCTATCTTATGCAAAACATAGAATACTGAGTAGAACAGTTAAACTAAAGCACTCATTTATTTTGTAGTACCGTAAAAGCAGTACCGTCATAAGACTTATTGGATTAACGGTTCCGTTTCAATTAACCACACCTTAGAGAAGACTAGAACTTGAGCCTGTGAAAGATTTAATAGATATACACAACACTGAAAATACTGAAGAATGACAATCTCATTATTCCTTAATATATTTTCACAAAGCATTGTTATGATCAGTTGTTAAAGCCATTTTCACTCTGAGGTATCAGTGTAAGGGGGTTGAAATGTAAAATGTCTTCTGTACTCTCATGTGTTGAATACTTTTTCTCAAGTTGGTGGTGCTGTTGGGAAGATCGTGGGACCTTCAGGAAGTGGAACATTGCTAGAGAAAGTGTGTCCCTGAGGACAGGCCTTGATGTGTTATAGCTCAGCTCAACCCCGCCTCTTTGTCTTATTTCTTCCTTGCTGACGTAAGTCAGGTTTCCTGCAATGACCATGCCTTCACCATCACGTTTAAATCTTCTCTTCAAACTGTAAGGAAATAAATCCTTCTCTATTGTATCCCTAAAATTTTCCTCTGAGAAGATGAAAATACACATATACTCACCCAAGACAGGGCTCAAGTGACAGGCCCAAGCACGACTGCACCAGAACAGGTTTGGTAAAACTACAAATTTACTGGGGTTGCTTACAGAATAGGATGGAGAGTGGGTTATAGGGAGACTCAAAGACAGCTGCATCCCCGAAAAGCCCACCACAGCCCGTGTGAGGACTCACCGAAGTGCATCTCTGGAGCTCAGTGCACAGGACTTAAAGGAAGCTAGGCTGGTGGAGATGCTCCTTTATCCCTCCCTATGAGGAATTGGTTAACCTTTACATAACCTTGACAAGGTGTGTGTTGCAGTCCGGTTCGCATTGCTGGTAGAAAGCACCCAACCAAGAGCAGCTTCTGGGAAAAAGAGGTTTATTTGGCTTATAGGCTCTAGGGGAGGCTCCACAATGGCAGGGGAAAACAATGGCATGAGCAGAGGGTGGACATCACCCCCTGGCCAACGTAAGGTGGAACACAGCAACAGGAGGGTGTGCCAAACACTGGCAAGGGGAAACTGGCTTTAATACCCATAAGCCGACTCCCAACAATACACTCCCTCCAGGAGGCATTAATTCCCAAATTTCCATCAGCTGGGAACCTAGCATTCAGAATACCTAAGTTTATGCGGGACACCTGAATCAAACCACTACAGTGTGGTAGTTGAATAGATGGCCCCCAACATATTCAGTGATTTATTAGTTTGTAGTTTGCATCTGCAGCCACCTGGCTGGAGGAGGTGTCACTGGGCGAATCTTAAGGTGTGGTAGTGGGTTTCCAGTTTCAATCTAAAGATATGCAAAGCGTGCCTAGCTGGAGTTCCTGAAGTGTGCTGTGCTGTGTGGCTGTTGGCTTTTCAGCTTGCACCTTTCTCTCTCTCTCTCTCTGCTTGGACCTGTGAAGGCAGGCCAGCCTCTGCCATTATGGAACTTTCCATGGATCTGTAAGCTTTAATAAATATCCCTTCCTCCATCACTGTGCCTGGTCTGGAAGTTCATCTCAGAGAACCCGAAGCTCTCTGCTACACAAGGAATCATTTTAAATTCCAGCTCCTCCCACCACTTGACCTCCTGAGTCTCCTGAACTCCCCTCCTCCTTAAAGGAGGCAATGGTTCAGTGTTTCCGTTCAGGGAAAATTGCAACACTCTTGCCAGAGTCTGCCCTTCAGCAGTTGTTTCCTGCTCCTGTGACCTTTTACATTCCAGCTTTCCAGGAATTGACTTTGTGAGTTTCCTGAGCCTCCTTTTGCCCCTCACAAGGGAATATCTGAATTAGATGAATTCTGTATGCAACACTCATTCTTATGGCACTTATACTCTTTCTGGCCCCCTTTCACTAATATCCCCTGAGCAGAGGAGGGGGTGAGAGAGATGTCCATCTATGGCTAAGCATTGGGTCACTATGTCATAGCAACTCACTTCGTCTCAGGAGCTTGACCAGTTGAGTTTCTGCAGTACACCTCCCACCGTAAAAAGTAGTTTCCTTCCATGACTGGTTGAGACTGACAGCAACAGCAATCTATGGACATGAGCACAAATGTTTAGGAGACACATTCGTTTCACAAAATAGCAGTCGATTCTCCACTGACACCTATGACCTCCCAGCCACAGGCTTCTGATCTGCTTTACAATACCAGATATAAGCTCCCTTATATCCAGCATGCTTCGAGTTCTAGCAGAAAGCTGATGGCTGTACCAACAGCAATCATGCCACTATTGTGCCAGCAGGCACGTCCTGTCTGGAATACTGATAACTCAGCCTACAAGGTTCACAGCTTTGCAGAACGGTTGGTGACAATTCTCTGCCACCAGCCTGCATAGCATTAACAGGCTCTATCAAAGCTAGCCAGTAACTGGAGAGCTTCTAGCTTGGTTCCGACCTGATTTCTTTATGTCCTGCAGCCAACCGTGTGTGGTGTTTTTAGCCATAGGGCCTCCTTACTGTCTTGTTGTGGATTGTATCCAACACCAGTAGCAATAGCCTTTTTCATTTTGAGGACTTCAGGAGCCTCCATAGCCATCAACTTTTAGGGTGGTAGCCCACTGATACCCCTGGAATCTTTATCCAACAATGTTGTGGCATCTGGGCATGCTTGTTTCTCCCTCATGCATGACACCTTCTTTTAAATTCCTTAACTGCTGTCTTTACTATCTTCCCAGACACTTTTCTGAACATGTAAGGCCCTCAGAGTTTAACTTGGTAACATGTGCATGAAGAAGCTTTACTACAGAGGGTATGGCAAGCATCAGTTGGTCTCAGCAGACAAGAGCTAAGCTGACACTAAGCAATACAGCATTAAAAGATTTCATTGCTTGTGTCACTTGTTGACTCAGAAGGGCAATACTGGCAACAGCACTGTGGATGGGAGATGCTAACCCTTCTAAACTTTCGTAATAAGTTGTCCCATTTCCTTACCCTGTGATGCTTTTCTTACCTCAAAGAGACCAAAAGACCCATTCGAGTTCCAAGGTCCCTGATGAATTCATTTCTTCTTAACTGTTTGGTAAATACAGTCTTATCAGGCTCAGTGAACTAGGCTTGGCCACTTCTCTCATTCCTGGCTCCCTCAGGGAAGCCTGTCCTTCCTCTATTGTCATCCACTCCCTGATAGTTATGAGGACCTCAGCCTGCAGAGTCTCTCATGAGCCAGTCCTTCAGGGATGATTTCCCTCATATAGCCTCAAACTGTGCAGTCTTTCTCTGAAGGAAGAATGATTCAGTTTCTCTGCTTCCTCAGCACTCAGGCTGATCCCATCTACAACTGTTGCCTCAGACCAGGCTGCGAGCAATTCTTTCCTTTCTTGCTTATGAGCCCATTAAATTCAAGAAGTTTAAAGACAGAATGCTCCTCAGTTTTCATGGGTTTCCCTTTTTCTCCATTGAAGATTGAATCTGAAGGGCATTTTTTTAAACAACTTTAATCTCATTTTCTCTGTGTGTGTGTCTCTTTTAATGCAGTGGACACTCCCTATGCAATTCCTCATTTATACAACTACGTTCTCTCTGAGTAGCCATCTTGGCCTTGGAGGCAGTGGTGGTTTGATTCAAGTGTCCCCATAAACTTCGGTGTTCTGAATGCTAGGTTCCCAGATGATGGAGATTTGGGAATTAACGCTTCCTGGAGGCAGTGTATTGTCGGGGATGGGCTTATGGGTGTTATAGCCAGCTTCCCCTTGTCAGTGTTTGGCACAGTCTTCTGTTGCTGTTGTCCACCTGATGTTGCGGAGGGAGTGATGTCCACCCTCTGCTCATGTCTTCATTTTCTCCTGCCATTATGGAGCTTCCCCTTGAGTCTGTAAGCCAAAATAACACCCCCCTTTTCCCCGCAACCTGCTCCTAGTCGGGTGATTTCTGCCAGCAATGTGAAGCTGACTGAAACAGTTGGTACCAAGGAGTGTTGCCAATTGCTGATAGATATCTGACTGTGTGGCATTGGCCTTTTGGAGCTAATTTTCAAGAGGAATGTGGAAGGATTTGAAACCTTCCCCTGAGAAACACCTTGCAGTGCTGTAAATACAGCTTGATGGACCATTCTCGTCAGAGTTAAGAGATCTGAATGCAGTTAAAACTATTGACTGTGTGAGTTTGGACTTATAAGGGTGAGAAAGAGCTTTCCTAGCCTGGGCTACAAGCAGTTTGACAATAGAAAAATAAATGCAGTCTTTTGAAGGGGCCTGAATGCTCAGGGACTGTCCTATTTGCCAAAGTCTGCTTTATCCCCTCCCACCCCCATTAGATTAACAAATTGGCACACTGCCTGGTGTTGTGGAGTATGAGAAATGCAGAAAAGAGAGGGTCCTTGAGTTTGCAACATGGTCTTGTGTTTTAGAAATGGCCATGGGCAGTGTGAAGCAGGTTGTTAGATGCCTGCATGGAGGCCCCATAGAGCTGTGAGGATGGACCATGGATTGCAGTGGAGATGTCAAGACTATGAGATAGCTGCTAAGGAGAGTTGCTATCCCTGGATAAATTTCTCCAGGTCTGTGAGTAGCCTAGATGGAAGGGCAAAATTGGAACTCCAGATACTTGCTTCTGTTTAGAATTACTGGACTTGGAGACTTGTCACTGATTAGAGTTGTTGGACTTGTAGCTACCCAATTTGATGTTTGTTCTGTTTGAATCTTGTATTGGTTGAATATTTCTTTGCTATACCCAATGCCACCTTTTGCAGAGTGCATGTTTATTCTGTGCCACTATGTATTTTGGGGGACGGATTTTTTGGTATTATGGTTCAGTTTAAAAACTTTGGACTGTGGGGATATTTGAACATCTTTGGGATTGATAAAAACTATGGGGACTTTTAAAGTTGGACTGAATGTCTTGTATTTTTTAATCATGTATGGTTATGAATTTATGGGGGCCAGGGAAGGATGTGGTGGTTTGATTCAAGTGTCCCCCATAAACTTTGGTGTCCTGAATGCTAGGTTGTCAGCTGATGGAGCTTTGAGAATTAATGCCTCCTGGAGGCAGCGTATTGTTTGGGGTGGGCTTGTGGGTATAATAGCCATTTCCCCTTGCCGGTGTTTGCACACTCTCCTGTTGCTGTTGTCTACCTGTTGTTATCGAGGGGGTGATGTCCGCCCTCCGCTCATACCACCATTTTCCCTGCCACCACAGAGCTTCGCCTCAAGTCTGTAAGTCAAAATAAACCTTGTATCCCACGAATTGCTCTTGGCTGGGTGATTTCTGCCAGCAATGCGAACCTGACTGCAACAGACGCATCTCTTGTTACCCATGACAATGACAACGCACCTCTGCAGCATTTTACTAACACCTTATGTGCTCACTCCTAGTTTGAGACATGCTCTGCTGTCCTTCAGCCGTTCTCAGAGCATCCCTGTGCTCCTGTAGCGGATACCACTCTGAAATCATCTGTTCCACTCCATACGCATCGAGTAATACTGTCATTCTGGGATGTCCCCCCACAGACACTCTACCCCTTGATGGCTCACCCTTAGTTGCAAGTCTCACAACCCTTTGCAAGGCCCATGCCATCACTCTGCCCACAAGAAGGCACATCACACACCACATAGGAAAGAATATCCATGTTGCCATTTTCCCCACAGATGCTCAGGAGGTTCAGAGCCTTCACTTTAGCACTACTACGCCTTTCTGTTTTTAAGGCTGAACAACATTCTATTGCATATATGTGTGTACATAAACATTTAATGCCACATACATTGTACACACGTCCTAATACTGAGTTTCTTACTGCCGACTCTGCATCAAAGGACAGCAATATGCCCTGTAGCTCCAGGTTCCCACTCGGCTCCTTAAAACTAGCAGATGACAGAGATTTATGCAAAATCCATCCAAAGGGAGAGGAGCAAGGCTGTGAAAAAAAATCTATGGGTAGCTGGGCATGGTGGTGCATGCCTTTAATCCCAGCACTTGGGAAGCAGAGGTAAGAGGATCGCTATGAGTTCGAGGCTGTCCTGAGAGTGTATAGTGAATTCCAGGTCAGCTTGGGCTAGAGTGAGACCCTTCCTCAGGGAAAACAAACAAACAAACAAACAGAAATTATGGGTAAATGGTAGAAGAACTTTCAAGGAGGAATTTGCTACAAGAGCCAGACTTGTGGGTGCAGTCTGCAAAAGCTCACAAGGGGAATGTGTACAAAGAACACTGATCATAAACTTGTTAAAATGTCTCCAAAGAATGTCTAAGTAGTCATTCAAATTGTACATATGTATAGCCTTGTGATCTGATTCAGAAGTGGGATAAAATGTAGGCCACTGGAGAGTCACCAGGGCAAATTAGAAGACAGCCATTGCAGAGAAATTGCTGTAGGTTAACCAATGATGGAGATGTGCTCTTGCAGTACCCAGAATAAAAGGTGGTGGCATGATGTTATATCTTCAGTGAAGATATCTCTTTAAAGGGGCTTCCTTTCCCTCCATATCTAAGTCAAGTCTCTTGTCTATGGGAATGCTAACCCCGGGCTCATCATATATATTTGTAAAATAGCTCCTGATCGAAAGCACCCCATTCATATTTCCTTTTGTTAAGGAGTTAATTACATAGAGGGGTGTGAAGATGGATGGAAAAGCATATCAAACAATATTAGGACATGATTATCATTTTCTAGCCTGTCTGGGCATTTTAAAGGACAAATTGTAGAAATAGAGGAAAAACAATTTTCCAGCTAATTTTTCTTGTCTCTTCCATAACTTTAGGTTTACTTCATTTTGATGTTTCATCTAATTTTCTACTTTTTGCGGCTATGTTCAAAGATGTTAAACTATTCTATTTTTGAAGTTTCCACTTCATCCTACCTCCATACATACTTTTTCTTTAAATGTTTTTATTTGTGTGTGTGTGTGTGTGTGTGTGTGTGTGAGAGAGAGAGAGAGAGAGAGAGAGAGAGAGAGAGAGAGGGAGAGACTAGGTGTGCCAGGGGCTCCTGCAGCTTCTAACAAATTGCAGACACATGTGTTACTTTGTTTATCTGGCTTTATGTGGGTGTTGAGGAATATTAGCTGTGCACTCCAGCTTTTTAAGCAAGTGTCTTGTAGTACATAGCCATCTACCCAGTCCCCTCCTATAATTCTTGTATCTGTGCTTTTACTTTTCTTCTCAGTGTGATTTGCCTTACAAGCGGTGGGAGTGGGGGGTTGTGTTTGTTTTATTTAAGAACATGAATAGTTGTCAAAGGAATAGTGGAAGTAAAATTCAGTGATCATGCACATGCACACACTCATATTTTTAAAAGTTTCCAAAAATTACATAGTTGATTTTTTAAAATTTATGCAGACACATTTAAAGTAATTTCTTTTTATATTTTATGTTTTTTTTCTTTTTTTTAAAGGTAGGGTCTCACTCTAGCCCAGGCTAGACCAGGAATTTACCATGTAATCTTAGGGTGGCCTCAAACTCACAGTGCTCCTCCTTCCTCTGCCTTCCTAGTGCTAGGATTAAAGGCTTGTGCCACCATGCCCAGCAGTAATTTCTATTCTTCTTTCCACTTTTCTTTCATTCAAATGGAAAAAAAGAAAAAAAGAAAAAGAAAGAAAGAAATAGGCTAGATTGCTCTTCTACATGAGCAGAGATCGTAAGTTCTACCCTCAATTTTGTACTAAATATGGATGGGTGTACAAGGTACTGACAATTCCTTCATTGGAAGATGAGAAGGAACAAGAAGTGGGAAGTCCTAGGTTCTGACTATGGAGGGAGCAGTTGGGAGTGGCTCTCTTGCTGTGATAGTTAGGTGTTGTCAACTTTATCTGTTTAGTAATCCATAGGCTGCTTCTAGGAAGGATCAACTAAAGGAGGAGGTCTTTCTCCCAAGGTGAGCCCTTCCCCCAGAGTGGGCGGCCCCGCTCAGAGAGGGACTTGATATAAGAGTTCCCTTTTTCCTTCCTTCCTTCCACTTGGCTGCCGGAGCTGCTCCCTACCTTCTAGCGTGGATTGAAGACCAGTGCAGACTAAAGACCAACATCAACTGAAGACACACGTGGATCGAAACCCAGCGGCTCCTCAGGAAGCCTCCAGGCTTTCCGGCACCATCTGCAGTGCCGGGTCGGAACTGCTGAGGCATCTGGCCACGTGGACTGAGCAGCTACCAGGTTCAGTGATTCTCGGGCCTGCAATGGCTATTGGACTACTGTAAGCTAATCCAATAAATTCCCTTTATAAAATAATTCATTCTAGTAATTCTGTTCCTCTAGAGAACCCTGACTAATACACTTGCCTTCATGTCCACATGTGTCACCCTGGATCAAACCTGGTTCACGTGGATTCTCAATCTGAGGAAAATAAAATTAGCTAAGCTTTTGTGGAACAGATTCCATGTTTCCCATTCTATTCAGTTGTTAGATCTTTGAGAAGATATTTATGTTTTTTTAGTTTATTCTATATTAAAACCAAGATGAATTAAAAAAAAAAAAACACTGTTATGAAGTGTTATAAGCCTAGAATATAAAAGCAGTTTCCAACTGAACACCAGGAGTTCCTTAACACTATATGTAAACTCTAACCTATTGTGAAAAATTAGCTCTGATAAGATCACGATGGAAGAAAGTAAAATCAAAGTACAAGATAGAAAACATACAGGAACTAACTTTTAAAAGCACTCTAAATATACTTAGTTTGCATCCTAGAAATGGAACCCAATTTTGTGGTAAATGTGAAGCTTCACAGTTACTCATTGTTACAAAGGTGTGTTCCTCATCTCTCAGATTGCTCAAAACCTTGCTGTGCACACTGCCACTGATATGTGCATTGCTGTGCCTTCCACCATGTCTTCCAAGATGATGCTTATTTCTTTAACTCATTTGAATTAATTAAGGATGAATTATGGATAAAGTAGGGTCTCAGTTGAGTAAGAAATTTAAATATGGTTTCCACTAAATCTTAAATAGTGCATCAATCAATGGACTTAAATACTTTGTATAAAAAGCAATAACTGAGCACAAGGGAGGCAGAGGTAGGAAGATCTGTGTGAGTTCGAGGCCACCCTGAGAATACAGAATGAATTATAGGTCAACCTGGGCTAGACTAAAACCCTACCTCAAACAAACAAACAAAAAAGCAATAATTATAAGCATAACCTTACCAAAGTACAAGTGCCTTTTCCTTTGGAAAGAGAGTAATAGTTTCTTAAGCTTCAGAAATGGGCCACTCACTTTAAAATTGATATTATCTTCTTATCGAAAATATAGGTATCAAGCCTTTCCAGATTCAGGCAATGTAAACTTTATTTTCTTAAATCATGTGTGTGTGCATGTGTGACATATATATTCCTTTTAGAGATATCTCATACTAGCATGTACTTCAATTCTAAATCTACTCATCACCACTGCCTTTATTCACACTGTGAATGAATTTGGCTGAAATCAACTCTGATGTCCTGAATATGGTTCTGAAGAGAAGTTTCAGGATAGTTGAAGATTTGTTTATTTTTTAAATATATTTTTATTCATTTATTTGAGAGAGAGAGAGACAGAGAGGCAGAGACAAAGAAATAGAGATAGAGAGACAGAGAATGGGCACATCAAGACCTTCAGCCACTGCAAATGAATTCCAGATGCTTGCATCCTCTTGTGCATCTGGCTTATGTGGGTCCTGAGGAATTGAACCTGGGTCCTTTGGCTTTTCAGGCAAGCACCTTAACCACTAAGACATCCCTCCAACCCTGAAGATTTATTTTTGCTCTAGATGAATGACTGGGTTTAAACACCATGACAGAATTAATCAAAATATAGATTTGTCACATTGCTAGAATAACCTTAACATACTATAAATAATGACTCATTACATTTAATTAATTTATAAGGTTTCTTATTATGTTTAGAACAAGTGAGTGCTTAAAACTTAAATACAGTTTGAGTTTCATGCCTGCCTCACAAGCAACTTGAAGGGCAGATAAAAGGGATGGAAAGGTTTGGAAGGAAAAGAACAGGAAGGTGGGGGAAGATATACACAAAACAAAATAAAAGCTGGATTGGTACCATAGAACCCTACCTTCTGGACAGCAGACTATAAGATATAAGCCTTATTAAAAGCATAAAGAGATTGTCTGATAAGAAGGACCCTGGAGAGGGTGGGATGAAGCCTAACCCTAAAACATTTGGCTCTGGCTTGTGAATCCCCATACCAGAAACTGATTACCACCCATACTGAGATGTTGATCAGAGAGAGCAGCACGGTCCCCAAAACAAGACAGGATTCTATCAAAGTGCTTGATTAATAGCCTGAGGTGAAAGATAAGACCTGACAGCTGAAGATATCACATGCTGTTGAACATTGAGCAGTCCAGTTGGAATCTGGAAGGGAACTCCCAGATGATCTGCCCATATAGGGCTGGAAAGCTCTGCATGAGCTGCTGAGGCAAAATGTCCAAAAAACATTGTGAGCAATAAGGGGACCCTACTATATGAAAGCAACCATGCTTAGAAGATGTGAAATAGTAGTACACAGCCAAGATTGGTAACCATCGGCTCTCTGGTTGGCTAAGAGAGCTGTTCAATGGAAAGGAACCCATAGCTGGAGTTGGGAACCAAGTCAGAATCCTATAGAGATCAAGATTACTGAATCCAATCAGATGCTCCCACTAGTCTTTTTGTCCCCAAATGAGGCTAAATCCATCAAAATTTCATCATATTAAGAATGCTTATCATGGGCTGGAGAGATGGCTTAGCAGTTAAGCACTTGCCTATGAAGCCTAAGGACCCCAGTTCGAGGCTCGGTTCCCCAGGTCCCACGTTAGCCAGATGCACAAGGGGGCGCACGCATCTGGAGTTTGTTTGCAGAGGCTGGAAGCCCTGGCGTGCCCATTCTCTCTCTCTCGCTCTATCTGTCTTTCTCTCTGTGTCTGGCGCTCTCAAATAAATAAAATAAAAAATTTTTAAAAAAAGAATGCTTATCACCTTTAACCTATCCTGACCTCAGTCTCCGTTGGAGAATCTGGTTTTACTTTTTCAGAAAGCAGTGATAACTGAGGACAGCCAAAATCTATCAACAAGTCAAGAATGGATAGATGACTCCCTATCTGCAGATGAACCCCTTAAAACAGCATCTGGGGCTCAGATGAAAACACAGAGGAAGTGGTGAGATGAGCAAGGGTGCTGCTTCTATACAAACCCAACAAACTGTGTCAGGGTGATGGAGACAGACACTGAGGATACTCAAAGTGCACCAAAGCAGAAACCCAGAAGCTGCTGAGAGCTCAAGGCTAAAGTAGACTTAAAGCACACCCACCACGGCTCAGGGAACTTTGCTGAAGAGAGGGGCAGAAAGAAGGCAAGAGCCACAGTATGGGAGGGAATATCCAGAGGTGTTGCCCACACTCCCTACAATGTCTTGCTGCTGACTCCATAATGAATACCAGCAATCCCACTAAAGAGGGCCCTCAGTGGAGTGGGGGTAAGGCGGAGAGAAATGATGGTACCAACACTTGATGTATCTGTGGTGGTTTGACTCAGGCGTCCCCCAGAAACTTAGGTGTTCTGAATACTAGGTCCCCAGCTGGTGGAAGTTTGGGAATTGGCACCTTCTGGCCATGATACCTTGTTGAGGGCAGTCTTAGGGTGTAATAGCCAGCTTCCCCTTGCCAGCACACTCTCCTGGTGATGTTATCCACCTGATGTTTGCCGGGAGGTGATGTCTACCATCTTCTCATGCCATTGTTTTGCCCTACTCTTTTAGAGATGCCCCTCAGGTCTGTAAGCCAAAATAAACCCTCTCCTTCCACAAGCTACTCTTGATTAGGTGTTTTATGGCAGCAACATACAGTTGGCTGCAATAGCAATACTGGTACCGAGAGTGGGGTCATTGTTGCTAGAAACACGACTGTGTGGCTTTTGGCCTTTTGGAGCTGATTTTCAAGTATAATGTGGAAAGATTTGAAACCTTGACAAAAGAGTTTCTCTGCAGTAATGTAAATACACTTTCCTCCCTCCCACAAGCTGCTCTTGGTTGGTTGCTTTTTACCAGCAATGAGAAGCTGATGGTTACAGTATCCACACTGTTTCTACTTACTAAAAATATTGTAAAAAAAAAATAAGTGCAGTATAGCCTCAAAAACTGTTTAATTAATTATGACATTTGTCTGCACTAGTCTGACCACCTTGTGTTATAGCCATAGAACTTTTCTCAATCCAGGAAGCCTCCTCAGGTCCGTTTGCAGCCAATATTTTCTCAGGAAAGTTAATGCTTGAAACTGTTTTGGCTTCAGAGCATGTGTACATTTAAGTCAGCTGGAGGTAAATAAAGAATACAGGTAGAAGAAGCCATTTTGGTTACTCAGGTGTGAATGTGGGAAGGAGAAAGAAAGAGCCAATGACAACTGTTGCTCACTTGTCCACTCAGAAGGAGACAGGAATCTTACCCCCAGCCCCTGAACATCATGACTGAATCCACAGAGAAGAAACACTTTACAGGGACTGTTCAGTGTCTGTGGAACAACATGGCAGCTCCGATTTGCAGACTCAGTATATCCCTAAAGATCAATTATGAATTCATCACTTGGAACTTAGCATCCCTTTCCCACAGAAGCAGCATAATAAATGTCATAAATGATGGTTAGCATCCCAGGTTAATCATATAGCCTACATTAAGCATAGTGAATATGAAGCATTAAGCATTTTAAATGAAAAATAGCTTCAAATCCACAAGACATGTAATTAAGCACAACAAAAAAAAATGAATAATTGTTCCTATTTACTTTGAAGCTGTTGCTTTACAAAAGCCAGGTATAATTGGAGAAGATATCTGACATTAGTTTATTTGAGGTTTGAGAGAATTTTCTGGGCATTTTTCAAATTCTTTAGATGAGAATTTTTTTCTTTATTTTGTTTGATTCTATTTTTATTCTGATGATATCATGTTTTTTTTTTTTTTTGTTCCAATATAGGTCAATATTTAACTCTAGACTGGTAGCCATCTGCTATATATGACCAAAAACAAATGGTTCAAGTAAACACTTCTTGTAAGACATAAATTCACTGTGCTCCAATGTTTGACTGGCTACAGGATGCCATGACATCTGAGCTGATGCTGCCTTAACCTGCAGGACAGCCAAGGATCCTGAACCTCTGCAGTCTTGCAGCATTTTAGACCCTCCTCCACTCCACTCCATTTCCTGGTTTTTTTTTTTTTTTTTTTTTTTTTGGTCATAATATTTCCTCTAATATTGTCTCCTTTTTTTAAATCTCATCTTAAGCATGGGCGTCTTGGTGGACTAAGAAAAGACCTCTCAGAAAAGACGTCTATATTAGGGTCTCCTAAGACTTGACAGGGATATTGCAAAAGAAGATTAGAAGTAGAATCATGAAATATGAAATAAGCAAATATTTTAGGGCTCTAGGAAGAAAGTGTTACAAAACTCTGTATATCTTCTCTTTCATCCATTATAGAGGTTGTTTTATTTTGGGGATGGGGGCTAGGGGGACTGTCAAGGATGTATATAGAAGAACAGATCAGAAAAAAAAGAGTATGAACCCCATGGGCATATGTCAATTGTATGTATGGCTAGGAAATTAATCAAGACATGTGTGTGTGGACTATAGGATGAACAGAGAAGACCCTAACAAAAAAGGTTGGGTTTCTTTAAAAATAAACAATATATTATATTTAGGATATATGGACAGTAGAGAAGTTGTTTTACTTTTTTGTTTGTTTATTTATTTATTTATTATAAAGCCTCATTATGTAGCCCAGGCTGATCTGAAACTCATAATTCTTTTGTCTCAGCCTCCTGAGGGTAAGGATTTCAGGTACGTGGCAAGACATTGGCTATTGTTGAAAATTTTTTCTGTGATTGTGCTTATAATTTTTAATGTTTGATTCCTAAATTAGTGAAAATGCTCAAATCTTGGAAAGGATCATAGTAATGTGTTTGCATCAGTGTTGATATATATTTACTTTCTATAGGATGCTTACTTTCAGCATGAATTAATTTATGGCACAAAATAGATAATCAAAAATCAATCTTTGATAAGAAAAAAAGGAAGATAACAAAACTTTCTAATACCAGAAATGAAGTCTGTGTCACTTTCTGAATTCCTAGTGTTGTAGTTCTGACATAGGATGCATGTGAGATTTGGTCCAGAAGGAAGTCTGAATTTTGTTTTTGTCAGCTGAACACCCAAAATATAAAGTCATGACCTAAATTTCTGGCAATTTTACCTACTCACCTACTCTATTTCTTCAGGTAGAATTCTATTGTTCTAGGTTCCACTGTTTTCATGCTGTAGTTCCTCTGCTGAGGGTCAGTCACTATGGGCCTGAGTGACACTTTTAATGTAGGATCATGTAAATCTGATGGATACATGACAATCTTTATTTCTGGGAATGATCTGGCCACAGTTTCCATGGGAGGACTCCCTAATACATCCTTGCAGGGAACCTGTGAGCATCCAATTAAAGCCCTGGGGAGCTTTACTAGTTCTCTGTGTCTTGACCTGAATTTATTGTCAACATTTATTTTATTTGACAGTCCCTACATTTTCACAAATTTGTCATTGAAAGTTACTGTTGCATTCATGAAAACTTACTCTTCTTTAAAATTATACCCTTCTTCACTTTTAAATTCCACAATCTAAGGTAAGGTTAACAATTCTGATGTGAACACACAGATCTCCAGGGACTGTAATCATTCTTAATGTCACTGTAAGAACTTGTAAAAGATAACAAAGGAGTGCATTTAATAATTCCATCTTGGAAATATGTAATGCTAAAATTATTGTCCAAAAGAAGTGGAGTAAAAAGGAAAGGATGACAAAAATAAGAAAACATGGCATAAAAAAACAAACAAATGAAAAGACAAAATTAAGCTTAGCAATTTTAGTTATTCAAGCTTTAATAGCTTAGATACCAAAATCAATGCACAGTCCAGGAATACATCAAAAATATATACTATAGCTGGACATGGTGGCACATGCTTTAATCCTAATACTAGGGAAGTAGGAGTAAAGGAATTACTGTGAGTTTGAGACAGTCTGGAATTACAGAATTCTATGTCAGCCTGGGCTAGAGTGAAACACAAATTATAAATTTGTGTGTGTGTGTGTGTGTGTGTGTGTGTGTGTGTGTGTATGTATATATGTCACAAATATAGGTAAAGTAGAGTAACTACATTAGTAGTAGTAGTTGAAGTTGATTTGGGGATGAGAAATATCATCAGATATAAAGGAGAAAATTTGATAGGAGAATAAAAGAATAAATTTATAACAAGCACTTAAAAATGTTCACGCACATAATACAGAGCTTCAAATGAATAATACAGAACCCTAGCGTTAGGAGAGAAAAATATAAATCTATCAAATTTGGGATTTTTTATTCATTCATTACTCTATAATTGAAAGAACTATGCTAGCAATCAATCAATAAGGATATAGAAATTTTATTCAAACAACTTGAATTATTTGATACCTTTAGAATTAGAATATTGAACAAAGCAATTGATATGATAGTTGCTTCAAGTAGACATGGTTCTTAAAGACAGTAACCTGGATTATAAATATGTTTGCATAATTCCATAAAATTAAAATTTTACATGATATGGGATGGAGGGATTGCTTAGAGGTTAAGGCATATGCCTGCAAAGCCAAAGCACCCAGGTTTGATTCCCCAGGACCCACGTTAGCCAGATGCACAAGGGGGCTCATGCATCTGGAGTTCATTAGCAGTGGCTGGAGGCCCTGGTACACCCATTCTCTCACACACACTCTCTCTCTTTCTCTGTCAATTAAATAATAAAAAATTAAAAATTGCATGATATGACATGTTCTTTCACAAAGTTGAAAATAAAGTTCAGTGAGTATTTTACCTAGAAAATTCAACAGTATTTGAACAATTAGCAGTTTTCTTCTATAACAGGTGGGTCCAAATGACAATGGAATTGAGATCTATAGATAACTGGTAATGACAATGCAGCCTACCAGATGTGTGAGATGCATCTAACACAATGCTCAGAAAGAAGGCCAGAGCTTTAAAAGCGTACACGAGAAAGATGAAAAGTCTACAATCAATCATCAGCAATTACGGCTTTGGAAGTTACACAATGAAGAGCAGAGTAAATAAAAACATAGTTTTGTTTTTTTTTAAAGCAACAGGTAACAGTAAGAACAGAAGCTAATTAAGCAAAACCCAAAAACCTAGTTTGAAATTAGGCAATAAAACTGAAAGTCCATTCTTTGAAAAGATCATTAGACTTGATGGACCTATTGCCAGTGTGATCAAGGAAAAGAACCCACTGCATAGTGCAAATGCCACCAATGAAGAATAATGAGAGAGCATAACACACAAGCTTTGAAGATTTAGATGACAGGGCTGGAGGGATAGCTTAGTGGTTAAGGCGCTTGCCTGCAAAGCCAAAGGATCCCGGTTTGATTCCACAGGACCCACATATACCAGATGCACAAAGTGGTGCTTGCATTTGGAGTTTGTTTGCAATGGCTGGAGGCCCTGACATGCCCATTCTCTCTCTCTCTGTTTGCGTCTTTCTCTCTCAAATATATATAATAGATTTAGATGACATGAAACGTTTGGAAGAACAGGGAATCAAATGACAAAATATGGTGTCCAACATGCAGGTACATCTGGATAGTCCAGTATCTGTTAAGTACTGAATTCATAATGAAATGTTCTGGAATAGAAGGCTCAGGCTGAGCATGCTTCTATGGTAATTTAAAGCAGACAGGTACAAAATACATAATAGTAATTATTTAGCAGGAGGGAAGCATAGTTCCCTAGTCACACCATGAAGCAGTGCCAAAACCCAACATCCCACAAACATTTCTGAGAGATTCAGCATGTGAATTGGGTGAAGCAATAGAATTCTACAATTTTGACAGATTCAGAAAAATGCATTTCAAATTAATTCAATATCCATTCACTAGATGTGATAATTCCTAATAGGACAAGGCTACACTAGATAGCCCATGCTGTCCTAGAAATAACTGTGTAGCCCAGGATAGCCTCAAATTTAGGGTAATCCTCTTGCTTTAGCTTCCCAAGTGTTGGAATCACAGGCATGAACTACTACACATGACAGAAAAATGAACACACTTCATAGACAATGGAAAATCCTTTAGCCTTATTATGATCATATTTAAAACCTTATAATTAATATTATACTCAGTAATGAAATCCAAGATCAGCAATTAAACAGTTTTAAACAGTATCATAGTTACTATTAGTTTTGTTCTGTTAACTTTGGCAAAATTTACAGGGGAAAAAGTCTAAACTATGGGAAAGGAAGAATTAAGGTTCTCTGAAGAGGCCATGATTCTATAAATAGAAAATATATTAAATTACAAATATATTACTC
Source organism: Jaculus jaculus (assembly GCF_020740685.1). Classification (NCBI taxonomy): domain Eukaryota; kingdom Metazoa; phylum Chordata; class Mammalia; order Rodentia; family Dipodidae; genus Jaculus; species Jaculus jaculus. The sequence continues at coordinate 163,969,722 of NC_059105.1, forward strand.
AACTCAATTGAATGTAACAACATTGCATATTCAAGATTAGAATAGCTACGACAAATGTATTCCAGATATTTCATATGAATACTCACCAAATAAATCTCAGACATCAACTCTGTTTACAATGGCATCAAATCAGAAATTAAGGAATAAATTTAAAAGTTCTGCCAATGACCAACAACTAATTCCAGAATATTACAAAAGTACAAATTGCAAGAATGTCTTAAAACACTGCACAAAATATGAAAGAATAAATCGATTAAAATAAAGGATGTCCAGGTTTTTCTTCACTACAGAAATAAAAAGTTCAGCCAATGTGAGGTCCACTCAGAAAACTAAGTCAAAAACGAAGAAACAAACAAAAACTTGACAATATGAAGTGCAGAAGCTGTGGAACAAAGAGCACTTTTATTTCTGCTAATGGCAAAATGAATGTTGAAGAGCATGGCAGTGTTTTATGAAGGTGAAATAAAAATTTACTAGTGAGCCAGCAACTCTACACCTGGATGTTTAGCCAGGAGAAATAAACGCATATATTCAATGCACATCCCAATTAAAATCTTATGTGTAGAATCATTTCAATAGCACAGATTCATATTTTTCTAGGATAGGAGCTCATGTTTGTAATACACATGTCTGCCATCTATAGTATTAAAATGACATATAAAGTCACAGTGAAATGACAAACACCCCAAAGCATGGCTCAAAAACTAATAAATATTATTCAAAAAATGAATGCTTTCTTGCCCGAAAGTGCATGAAAATTTGCTCAATCTTTTCAAAAAAGCTAACTGCTGAGTGGAATCGCGAGGAGGTGGCCGGCACACGTAGCAGAATGACTGAAAACAAGTCAGCTGACAAATGTAAAAAACTGTAAGAAGGGCTGGGGAGATGGTTTAGTGGTTAAGCACTTGCCAGTGAAGCCTAAGGACCCCAGTTCGAGGCTCGATTCCCCAGGACCCACGTTAACCAGATGCACAAGGGGGCGCACGCGTCTGGAGATTGTTTACAGTAGCTGGAATCCCTGGCGCGCCCATTCTCTCTCTCTCTCTCTCCCTCTGCCTATTTCTCTCTCTGTTGGTAACTCTCAAATAAATAAATAAAATAAACAGAAAAAACTGTAAAAATAAACTAGAACTGATGATGCCATGTGGTGCTGATAAGTATGTAAGGGCCTGAAATTCTTGCTGCAAGAGTGTAAAATGGTGAATGGTTTTGGAATGTAGCTACACTCAATATCCAGCAATGCCTCCCCACTTCTGAATATGAGTGAAGAAACTAATAATACATTTAATTTAAATGAAGTGTTCCCACACACACACACACACACACACACACACACACACACACATACACACACACACACACAATCTTTCTCTTAAATAAATAAAAATATCTTAAAAAAAGATGTGGGTGATATTGCAAATGTTCACAAATAGGTAGCTGATTAAAAATTGGGATGTGTTTACATCATAGGTGCTACAGACACTGCCACAGATTATTAAAGAATAGTGTACGTAGATGTGAATGATTTAGAAAACAAATAGAAATAAGAAAATATGTTGATATTATGCAAAAATTCTGGAAGTTTCCAGAGAAACTGATGAGAGAATGGAATAATCAGAACAACTTATGTCTAAGTGTGAGACATAGGAGTAGAAGAAAAGTTCTTGCTGTGATGAAAATATTCTCAATAATAATTGGGGCACTGGTGAATGCCTTTATAAAGATCCTCAGAATAGTGAACTTAACTCTGAATATTTGGATATATATAAATTTTACTTCATAGAAGAGTTTAAAAGTAAGGTTCATCATGATAATTAGAATAACTGGAGCTAACATTTTGTGTTTTCATGCTATGGCCTTTTTAAATATGTTAATACAATTCTAACTTCAAGTTTATAATGCTTATATTACTTTAATCTGTTACCATTTAAAAATGATCAAGGTGAATAATTGAGAGATTAAATTGCTTTTCAATGATCATACAATGATCCAGCTTTGGAATAGAAATTCAAAAACTATGATGCTGGTCGCTCCTTTGATTTCACAAAACTATGATTCTGGTTCCTCCTGTGATCTCATAGAACTATGATGCTGGTCCCTCCTGTGATCTCATAAGACAATGGTGCTGGTCCCTCCTGTGATCTCGTAAGACTATGACGCTGGTCCCTCCTGTGACTCATATGAATGTGATGCTGGTCCCTCCTGTGATCTCATAACACCATGTTTCTGGTCCCTCCTGTGATCTCATAGAACTATGATGCTGGTCCCTCCTGTTATCTCATAGAACTATGATGCTGGTCCTCCTCTGATCTCATAAGACTATGACGCTGGTCCCTCCTGTGATCTCATAAGACTATGATGCTGGTCCTCCTCTGATCTCATAAGACTATGACGCTGGTCCCTCCTGTGATCTCATAAGACTATGATGCTGGTCCCTCTTGTGATCTCTTAAGACTATGATTCTGGTCCTCCTGTGATCTCATAAGACTATGATGCCTGTCCATCCTGTGATCTCATAAGAATATAGTGCTGGTGCCTCCTGTGATCTCATAAGACGATGACACTGAGCCCTCCTGTGATCATATAGTACCATGATGCTTTTTCCTGCTGTGATCACATAAGACCTTGATGCTGGTCTCCTGCAGGCTCACAGAACAAAACTAAGTGGCATACTCAAGAAGAACAATAAATAAATCTCTACATTAAACCTGTGTATTACTACTCTTAATCACTTTTTAAAAAAATTCTGTGTGGAAATTTTTTTCTGCTTTCTTTGTGCTCGGAGATGCACATTTTAAAAATTATTTTTATTTTATTTATTTGAGTGCAAGAGTATGAAACACAGAGAGAGTGGCAGATATATAGAAGAAAATGGGTGTGTCTGGGCTCCAAGCTATCGCAGACGAACTCCAGACACATGTGCCCCCTTGTGTATCTGGCTTATGTGGACACTACTGGAAAATCAAACCTGGTTTCTTAGGCATCACAGGCAAATGCCTTAACTGCTAAGCCATCTCTCCAGCCCATGCATATGCTTATTTTTAATTATAAAAATTCAGCTGGGGATGGTAGTGCACACCTTTAATCCCAGCACTTAGGAGGCAGAGGTAGGAGGGTCACTGTGAATTTGAGGACATCCTGAGACTACATAGTGAATTTCAGATCAGCCTGGGCTACAGCAAGACCCAGCTTTAATAAGGAATAATTTACAAATAAAATAATGTATATTTACAGTATGCAATCTGATATTGTGGCATATGTATATATTATGAGATGATTAAATCAAGCTAATTAGCTTACCCATTACCTGACATGCTTTTTTCAATTTTAGAGCAGTCAACTTTCAACATTTATTCTTTTCAGGAGCACAATACATCATAATTAGGTCTAATTACCATTACAATGTTCTGCCAGAATTTATTTTATGCTGTATAACTGTAACTCTGAACCATTTGACCAATATTTCCTCACCTCCACCTTCTCACATTTCCCACATTTCCCACATTTTCTTCATCCATTCATTCATTCTTCACTTGGCAGAGACTTGAGTTGTTCTGTGTCTTGACCATTATGCATGATACCATAATTAGCCAGGGAAGGGAGGGCAGAGATTTCTTCAAGAGATCGACTTGATGTGTTTGAGTATATATCCAGAATTGATGTAGTTTCTATTTTTAAGTATTTTAGGAGCTTATATATTATTTTCCACAATGACTGATTTAATTTATACACAGTGCCTGAATTTTCTAATGTTTTGAGTGTGATGTGCTCTCATGTGGAGCAAAGGACCTCTAATTTGTATTCTTTCTTTCCTTTTCTTTTTAATTTGAGGCAGAATTTTACCATGTAGCAAGGCTAGCCTTGATCTTCCTATGTGGCTCAGGTTGACCTTGATCTTGTACTTGTCCTCCTAAGTGCTCAAATCCCACCATTTGCGGCATTCTTGTCTTTTGATAAAAGCATACCAATGGCTGTGATATTTCTGTGGTTTTCACTCACATTTCCAATGATGTTGAACATATCTCACTGCACACATTTTCAATAAGTATATCTTTTGTGAGAAATGTCTGTTGAGGTCCTTTTCCCACTTTGAATAGGGTTTTCATTTTCTTTGTATTGAGTTATCATTGCTCCTTCTATCTTGGATATTATCCCTTTATCAGATGGATGATTTGAAAATAATTTCCCCAGGTCTGTAGACCATCTCTTCATTCTTTTGATTGTTTCATTTGCAGTGAAAGACTACGTTGATTTAATCTCATTGTTCAAAATCATTAGGATAGCTTTGTTGGAAAAGCTCTTCACCAGTCTGCCTAGGAGATTCTCTGCAGACTCCTTCAAAGAAATAAATGGGTAAGACTGTAAAAACCAGCCTGGTTTCCAGAACAGCAGCAATTTATAACCGATAACATTTTCATGTCTTCATCATGACTATTCTGGTGCGGTAAACTTTTTATGTGTTAACTAATAAAGTTCTAACTTCAAGTCTGTAATGCCTATGCTATGATAATTTACCCATTTTAACATTTTGATTAAGAATTTTAAAACATTGCCCATAGAATAATCTGATGATATCCAAGTACCATTATCCTCTTTTGTCCAATATCTCACTGCTCTTCTATTTTCATCCTCCTCTTTCCAATAAGTCTTCTTCTCTTTTGATGTTTTTTTTTTTTTTTCATCCTCCTTGTGTGGATATGGGTCTGCATCTTGGACTATTGTGGGTGGTTGGCTTGAACTGCTATAGTGGGCCTGGATGCTAAGTGTTCTACAGTGGGAGCCACAGATGCCAGGCTGGTTGTTGTGGAGATCTTGAGTATGGGTCATGAGGATGACTTTTGGGTAAGCCTAAAGCCTGGGTTGTCAAGTTTGTCCTGGAAACCCAAGGCTGTGGGGTGCTAACATAGAAGTTGGACCATGGAGTCTGGTCTGGTGCTAGGATAGATCTCTTTCCCATATTTACTTATCCATTTATTTATTTATTTATTTATTCATTTATTTATTTGACAGAAAAAGAGAGAAAGAGAGAGACAGGAAGAGAGAGAGTATGGGTACTTCCTGGGCCTCTTGCCACTGCAAAGGAACTCCAGATACATGTACCATTTTGTGCATCTGGCTTTGTGTGGGCACATGGGAAATGAACCCAGACCATCAGGTTTGGCAAGCAAGTTCCTTTAACAGTTGACACATCTCTCCGACCCATGAGGTATAACTTGATACTAGGTACATAGTTGTGGGATTTGTAAGTGGGGCTGTGAGGGGTGACCTATATCAGGGGTCATTATGTGCTGTCCTAGCAGCTACGCAATCTGTGTCTTCAGGTGGTAGCCTGGACGATGAGGCCTCTTGGATGGCTGGAAACCCAGAAAGGCCTTAAGCTTGACTCTGCAGGGACCTTCTAGGAAGATGTAGCCTCTGTAGTTTGCCTGGTACAAGGTTATGTTGGTGCTCTTATCAAAGTTGACAGCTACTCCACTGTTTTGCCTTTATAACTTTTTAAATTAATTTCCTTCATTTCTATGTTATATCCAGGTCTCCTACAACCTTTCAACAATTGGTGGTCACTGATGTTTCTTTCTCCTGTGTGCTAGCCAAATGCTTTGGATATGTGTTAAAACCTAGAGCACTATACTTCCATCCTGATTGTTTATAGCCATATGTTTCTGGATTTTTACTCTTAGGATATTGGGTCTACAGATGTCAGCTTTTGGACCTGTAAGCCTCTGGCTCTGCTGATTCAGGACCCATGATTGCCAGGACTGAAAACAAACAAACAACAACAATAACATGTAAATATGTGTATGAATATGTCATAATGTTACCCATAACTTTCTCTGATAAGTTTAAATATTAACCAAAATACCAGTTCAAAACAAATTAAACATGGAATTACTGAATCTTTTTTTTTTTTAAAGGAATACATTAGAAACTGAGTTGCATACAGAAACAAAGATTTATTTCATACTTATATTTTGGAGGCTGAGTTAATTACCTATGGCCTCACAGGGCGTGGTGGTGCTTGCTTTCATACTGCATATTGGGGTCAGACCATGCCAATGTTACTCTGTACATATGAAAGGCCAGAGCACAAGAATTCATCTTCCTGTTCAAAAGAACATTGTAAAGTTTTGCAGGTTTCATATAACCTGTGATCAAAGCCCATATATGAGCAAGCCCGCCAAAATAGTAGGTTAGTGTGGCAATTCTACCATCACAGTACGTCACAATATGTAATATTGTCACAGGGTTGTGAATGTTACTATTACTTTAACAAACTTCTTGGTTACAATTACTCACACATGAATTCTATGTTTATCCAGAAAAGTCCAAATTCTCATCTAATCATGGAGACAGATTTATAGTCTTGATATAAAAGATTAGCAGACACACATTTTGTTGAAATATGCTGTCTCCAGATCCAGAAATCTATGAAATGATTTACAAACAAATTATCTACCAGAATCCTGACTGTGGTGGGAAGGGGACAAGTCACATTCCCACTCAAAAACAGCAATGGCATAGCTGGGCGTGGTGCTGCACGCCTTTACTCTCAGCACTCGGGAGGCAGATGTGGGAGGATTGCCTTGAGTTTGAGGTCACCCTGAGACTACATAGTGAATTTAAGGTCAGTCTTGGGCTCAAGCAAGACCCTACCTTGAAAAACCAATAAACAAGCAAGCAAGCAAACAAACAAATGAATAAATAAAAATGATAGACTGTGCATATCAGCCAATGGTCTGCAGAAATGTGTATTCTTCCTCCTCAAAGTATTGTCAAGACCTCATAGAGGAAGGCAGTGCTTTCTGACTAGGCCTTGCACTTGATTTCTGAGAATTATTCCCTGGTCCATCACTCCCCACACTCCTTTCTCTCACCTACTCAATCCAAACATCTCTACAGCCACTTCTAGAAAACACATGAAAGAAATTGCTTGCATTTTTTTCCCCCACAGACGAGAGGAGACGAGAGGAGGACTTTGAATCTTCTTTTTGCCCAGATGAAATAAGAATCTCAAAGGCCTTTTTATATCTTGAATACTTCCGGCCCTTTTCATTTCAGACTCTTGAGATTTTGGTATTGCATAGCTCTCAAAAGATGCTGTTTGTGTGTATTTGATCTGACTTAGTCATACTCCAAAAGTCACAACAATTATTTCAGAGACATTCGTCTCATTTTAATTGCAATTGTAGGCTCCCTTAGAGAACCAGGGATCTGAAGGATAACATTAAGGATAAACAAAACAAAACAAATAAACAAATAATAACAACAAAACCCTTTGTGGGAACTTGTCCCGTTTTCCCCAGTGGAACTATTTAAGATGCTCATATGAGCCTTTCTGAAGTCTTAGAAATGATTTTATATCCAATCATTATTTTCACACATTCTGGAGCCATATCTCACTGATACACTAGACAACAATACCTTCCCCTAGGACCAAGTACTAATAATTATTTATTTACTAAGTGAAAATAACAGCCAAACTTAACAATTATGAAAGCTCTAGCAATTCTAGGGTACCCCAATGTGTTCTTAATTCTACTTTTACCTTGGCAAGTCCAATCTCATCTTACAGAATTTTATCACGTGCAGCTTGCAAAAGCCATCTCAGGATTTTAAGCAGTCAATCTCCAAATCTCCTCAATCAACATGACAGTTCATAGGGTATATTTTCTATTCTCCCTGTTATCATGAGTGACAGTTTTATCAAATATTTACTTACTATATAGCATAGAGTGGTGGTGATGTTTTCCCACTTTTTACACCTTCACTCACCATTCTCTTATGTTCTTTAATAATTCATTTCCTATGGTGGCTTTACAAAGCCACCATCAATAGCTATAGTTTTTGTTATAGCAATTGTCATTGGTAGTAACTGTCACAGTGATGCTGGCGAGCCAAACCCCACAGAGTCAATGACTCATAGCAATGACCACACTGTTTCATCTCTGTACCTCTGCAACATGAGTGAGTGCATTGCTAAGATTGGGTTCTGCTCTATAGCTTAGATTAAATGCATCATGGTTCTCTTGACTAATACAGTTTGTATTCTCTATATGCTAAGTGAGTCACATAACCACCTGAGTCATGATTGTACTGTGGATTAAGACAAACATTCCAAAAACCCAAATACATGAGCCTGTTCCAAGCTTGTGCTTATGTTCCATGCACGCAATACGTCATTGGTAAAGCAAATCAGGAGCCCAAGCTCAACAAGTAGATGACAGTTACATGGATGTTTATCCATCTTAGAGGCATATGAATAAGTTAGAACACAGACAGATTTTGTTGCTGTTAAGGAAAGTCTGTTAAGATATTTTATAAAAGCATAGTATTTTCTTTATAATGCATATTAATTATCATAGCTTACTTATGCTTAAGATATTTTAGAAACAGAGGACAGTCAGATTGCCATACATAAGTAGTTCACGTTCAAGCCATGTATAGTTACACATACATGTTAATATGCTTGTGACTTTTCATAGACCTGTGATTCTAGCCTCCTTCCTCTAATGAGAGGTAATCATTACAGCTGGAAGAAAATTATTGGAGTTCTAAGGTCTCTAGGAGCATAATCATAGAATGAATCAAGATTTTCATACATGCTAAAAAAAAAAAAAAACAGATCAAAAAGAAGAGTAAAATACTACAGAGGGGCCTTACCTACAGGGTATTATGGTCAGAGAGAATAAGACATGTGTTATCATGTATGAGTAAGGAAATAAATCCTGGTAACCTGGCTGTAGAGACAATCCTTATGGACATAAGGAAACAGTTTTCTTTAGTGTCATGAAATACTGGAGACAAACAGCTTAAAAGGCAGAAAACGTTATTTGGGTGCATAGTTTCATGGTCATTAGACTTATTCATCAGGTTGGCCCTGGAGTGACACCAATTATGATGGCATAGTAGAGCCAAGCTGCTCACGCCATGGCAATCAGGAAATGGGGAAATGCCAGGGTTTCACTGTATGTTTTAGGGGCAGAGTGATGGCCACCTTCCTCCCTGTCAACTTAACCTCTTAAAGATTACAACACCTTTTAGTAGTGTGTGGTGTGGGTTGGCAATGAAGCCTTGACACATTTAGGACAGAAATCATAACAGAGGAAGGGAAGAGATACAAGGATGGGTGATTCTGGTCATTGGAACACAGATAAAGTTATCACTAGTAAAAGAGTTCTACAGTCGATGTAAGAATATTTATAAGATTATTATGAGTTATTTAGAGAACTAAATACTACAGAATTAAAAGTGTTCTTCAGGCAGGACTCTAGATGGTAAGTCAGGATAGCAATGTTCCTGGGACAAAGGGGAAACTTGCAAAGGGCGGCTATTCTTCAGAGTCATAATAACAACAATGACAAAGTAAACCAGAGGGGGATCCTAAGGAGAACTGTGAGTCAACTTCAAAGAAAAAAAAAAAGTATGAATTAGTATTGTGTATCTATGCTCTCTGATTGGCTAAGAGATCTGCTCAGTAGAAAGGAACCTATAGCTGGAACTGGGAACCCAGTCTGAATCCTATGGAGACAAAGATTATGCTCTCTAATGTCAAGCCCCCACTAGTCTTTGGCTGAAGGAGGGGCTATATCCATTAAAATCTCCCCTAAATTAATAATGCTTATCCAACTTAACCTATGCTGAATTCACTATCTGTTGGAGAATCTGTTTTTCTTTTTCAGAAGGTAGTGAAACCCAAGGAGATCAACTGCCCCTCACATCTCAGTTAAGGCCCAGGCGGAACCACAGAGGAGTTGGGGAGTAAGAAAGAGCGCTGCTTCCATGGTGAGCCTGACAATCAGCGCTGGGGTGAAGGAGACAGACGCTGGGGACACTCAATACCTACCAAAGCAGAGATCCAGAGGTTCCTAAGAGCTCATCACTGAAGTAGACTTAAAACACACTCACCAGAGGCTCAGGGAATTTTGTGGAAGAAGGGGCAGAAAGATTGTAAGAACCACAGGTTGGGCCGTCATGACTAGAGGGACTGCCTCCCTGCAATAACTGACTGCTGCTCCCACAAAACCTAACCCACAGCCCTGTGGGGAACACCAGCAACCCTACTGGGGAGCACCCACCCAACTCCCAGTGGAATGGGAGCAGGGAGGAGGGAAAAAATGGTACCAACACATGATGTATCCCTAATAAAAAATAAAAAAAAAAGAATTGAATATCCAGGCATGTTGTCTGTTTAATACCAAGATTATAGAAAAATAGTTTTCCTTGAGCTAGTGAGATGGCTTAGAGGTTAATGTGCTTGTCTGCGAAGTATAACACCCCAGGTTCAATTCCCCAGAACACATGCAGGCCAGATGCACATGGTGGTACATGCATCTGCAGTTCATTTCCACTGGCTAGAGGCTCTGGCATGCCCATTCTCTCTCTATTATTAATTAATTAATTAATTAACATAGTTTTACTCTATGAAAATGATCAAAAAATACTTGCAGGAAGCATCAACACTGGCTCTTAGACTGTATTTCACTACAGCAGGAAACAAATATTCCTAAATTACAAAATTTGGGAAGCATATAAAACCTTTGGCTATGTATATACACAATGGACAAGTGATTACTGTCTACACAGACAAAAAAAATAGAAAACACAATATGAAGAAAGGAAAACATTCATCTAAATCTGAACAGAGTATTAATTATCTAGAAAGATGAAAATCATTTTAAAGTGCAACTCATAAGCTCATAAAATTAATAAATGATCTTAAAGTTGATAGTTGACCATCATCAAAAGAAAAAAGAAATGAATATAATAAGACATTAAATGAAAGAACAAGATACCCAAATAAAATAGGTTAAGTGATTACCAAAATGTACTGTGTGGGGCTGGAGAGATGGCTTAGTGGTTAAGCGCTTGCCTGTGAAGCCTAAGGACCCTGGTTTGAGGCTTGATTCCCCAGGACCCACGTTAGCCAGATGCACAAGTGGGTGCACGCGTCTGGAGTTCGTTTGCAGCAGCTGGAAGCCCTGTCACACTCATTCTCTCTCTCTCTCTCACTCTTGCTCTCGCTCTCTCTCTCTTTCTGCCTCTTTCTCTCTATGTCTGTAGCTCTCAAATAAATAAATAAAATAAACAAACAAAATGTACTCTGATAAAATTAATGAAAATAGTTGAAATATATAAACAATGGATGAGATGGTATAAAAGGGTCAGAGTAAACACAATTAATAAATATATGCAATTTAAGGTACAGAATATATAATTAAGGTCTCATAAAAATGAAAGAATAAAGCAGAATTATTTAAAAATTATTTTAAGCATATTTTTCAGATAAAAACATTAATGTACTTACTATAAAGAGTACAATATTTCTTTTTTATTTTTGACACGTTCATACATGTACATAGTGTGTTTTGATCTTGTTTCTCTTATATCTCTCCTACAAAATTGCTTCTTTCTTCCAATTAATCCCCAGTCCACTTTTATGACTATTTTTAGACCCACTGAGTTAAACTGCATTCTTGCGTGGTCATGAGTGAGAGATATTTTCATAGAGAATGGGCAACTTACTGGTGGTTATACCACTAAAGAACAACTCCCTCTCTTCTAGCAATTATCAACTGTCACTAGCTACTTTGGGAGGAATGGGATCTTATAAGCCCTTCCTATATTCATGATAAAGTACTGACAGGCTCAAACTTACGGAGGAAACCACGGAATAACCAAATGCTTTCTCATTGGTTTTTGAGGCCTGCTCCACAGGAAAGAATTCATGCCTGGTCTCATAAACTGAGTCCACTTAATACTAAATGAAAACAACACTTCAGGACTATAACTGTAAGACTAAACCATATAATAAAGGAAAATAATTAATATTGGCATCACCTTTTACCAAAAATATGTAAGGAAAAGCAATAACAGAATTGCATTTAAAAATATTATTTATGAGAGACTGAAAGACAGAGAAAGGTCAGCCTCTTGACACTGCAGATTCATAGACCCTTTTGTGCATCTAATTTTATGCAGGTACTAGGGAACTGAACTTGAACCTTCAGGATTTACAAGCAAGGTCCTATCGCCACTGAGCCATTTTGTCAGCCCCAGAGTAGCATTGTTTAAGAAATTCTAGGTAATGACATGTGAGGTAGAAGATTCTATATACAGCCAGGTTTTCATAAAATATTAAAGGGACAGTAAATTGGATTTTGCCCAAAAGACCCCAAGAATAGTATATTCTAAACTCCTTCCAGAGAAATCAAGTTAGCAACAAGGCACACCCTAATGACAATTTCTGTGGCACCTTTGGCAAGAGAACCCCCTGTGATCCTGGAAGCAGTGTGGTATGACTGAAGTGCTTACCTTTGACTGTGACTATCATGTTATGAATATTTACCAGTCAATGCATCTGATTTAGGGTTTGTTTATGCTCTTTTTTCTTCCATAAGCAAAATACTACAAAGAAGATAAATTGTTAACATTTCGAATAACAAAATACTAGATGAATGTTCAATGTTGTACTTTTTTGGAGATGGTGAAGTGCATTTTTTTTCCTTTTTGTTATTATTTTTACGTTTGTATAAAAGTTGTATTCTTATATCCCCATCCCTCCTCCCACTTTCCCTGAGGGCTCTCCTTTGTGGGCTGTTGGTGCTGACTGTCAGGTAATTAAGGCCTCAGTCAGTCTCTACCCATCCTGTGGCTCTGATAATCTTCCAGCTCCCTATTCCATAATGGTCCCTGAGCCTTGGTGGGCCTTATTTCCTGGAGACAGAAGAGAGTAAAGTTCTGACTGATTTGGGTTTGACAGAATTGAGTAGCAAGTAAACTGAATTGTTTCTTGGCATTAAATATCTGAGCTATCCCTACTATTGAAAGGAGGGACCCTCTGATGGGAATACCAAATTCTGCTCACAAACTCTGCTCCAACCTCAGCCTGACTCCTGCACTTCTGTAACAATAGGGCAACTGGGAAAAGTCAGATGAAAAGAATTGAACAGGAATGACAGCTGCCACCCATTATGGGGGAGAAAATTTGGAATCTGAGTTCAGTCACATCAACTACTAAAACAAACACACAAAGACTGCCATTCTTTATAACAGAATCTACAGTTTTTGTAATAAATCAATCACAGTATCCAATAAATGTAACTTTCAAAATTACCACACAAATGAAAAGAGCTGAAAATATGACTCATGCTTAAGAGACAAGGAAATCAATGTAAACTAAGTCTGAGATGAGTAACATATTAGAAGCAACAGACATGAATGCTAAAATAGCCATTATTACTATGCTCAATGGTGGAGAAAACATAGATCATAATCTTGGGTAGGCAGGGGATCTCAGCACAACAGTAAAAACGAGAAGAAAGGAGCAAACTAAATTATAGAATTGTAAAAACAGAGTGAAATGAAAAGTCACTGCATTGGCTTAATGGCACAATGAAGACAATTTGAAGTCGATCCACAGAAATGTTCTACTTGAAGAGATGATATCACTAGGCAACATTAAGAGCATCTTGTTGACTTGTGACTGGTCATCACAAATTTTAACATACACATGAGTTGGAATCCCAGGAGGAGGAGTCACAAAAAAAGAAAACAAGTAAAAATTATATTTAGAAAATAAATGCTTGGAATTTTCCTACATATGATAAAGACATGAATTTAAAGAAAACAAGCTCAGCAAATTCCAGCCCTATGCATACAAACAAAACAAACATGTCTAGGTATATTGTGGTAAAGCTATTGACATGACTTTAAAAAACATAGAAAAGCTTAAAAAAGCTATTTACAATAGCTAAGTGTTGCAGTCAGGTTCACATTGCTGGTAGAAATCACCTGGACAAGAGCAGCTTGTGGGAGAAAAGAAGCTTATTTTGGCTTACATGCTAGAGGGGGAAGCTCCATGATGGCAGGGTAAAATGTTGGCACAAGAAGAGGGTGGACACCACCCTCTGGCCAACATAAGGAGGACAATAGCAACAGGAGAGTGTGCCAAACACTGGAAAGGGGAGAATGGGCTATAACACCCATAACCCCTCCACCTCAACAATATACTGCTTCCTGGAGGCATTAATTCCCAAATCTTCATCAGCTGGGAAACTAGCATTCAGAACATGTAAGTGGATGGGGGAACACCTGATTCAAACCTCCACACAAAGTATGGCGCTAACTTGAGCATCTGTCCACAGAAGCCTAGATAACTTAAATGTGGTATTGATGCACAATGGCATTGTATCAAGGGAACAGAGAATCATCCCATCCAGCAATTAAATCAATCAAAGAAAGACAAACACCCCATTTCCTCACATTTGTGGATTCTAGATTTTATATAGATACATGAAATAATTTTGTACATATCAGATGAAAGTAGCAGCAAGTCTGTCGAGGAGAAGGCAAGGTATGAAGTAATAATGACTGGAGAAGAGGAGGAGTGGAGACTAAGTAGTATGTTCAAAGTACATTAGACACTTGCATGGGATATGTCCTTATAAAACCTAGTTCCATACACAATGAACACACACACACACACACACAGCTGTAGGGGGATAGAACAAAAGGCAGTGACAACAAAAGAAAAACAAAATAAACAAACTATGAGAACAATGGTGCCAATTATGGCTATTCCTTCTCTGTGGAGGCAGAGGCAGTGGAAAACATCTTTAAAGTGCGAAGAGAAAAACTTAAATCAGTCAATACAGAATTCCATATCTGGGGAGGCTTGCCGAAGGTAAATAAAGGTATTTTCAGGCACAAAACCAGAAGAAAGCCTGAGATGTCATCACTGGCAGACAACATGGAGGGACAGGATGAGTGACCTCCATGTTGCAGGAAGCTGATGACATAAAGCAAAGCTCTGTCTTGCAACAAGCCTTCTCAAGTGGAGGTTCTTGGGAACAGCGCAGCAAAGGAGCCGGGAAGTACCACCGTGTCCACACCTCATCCGATGCCTTTGTCCTCTGTTCCCTTTGCAGTGTCCTGTGTAAGGCGCTGGCAAATGGAAACGTGTTTCCTGAGTAGTGCAGGTCATCGGAGCAAATTAATCGAGACTGGGCAGGAGTTGTGGGAAACCTGATATCTAGCTAGTGAGTCAGAAGCTTAAGTTAAAAACCCTGGGCTTTAGGTCAGCATCTAAAGTGAGAAGGAATGGTGCTGGGCACTGTGCCTTCAACCTTGGGCTCTGACAACTCTGCAGATAGGGTCAGAATTTAATTGAATTAGAGGACACACAACCAGAGTCTACTGCTTACTGGGGAGGAAGATTCCCCACTCCTTATTAGGTGACAGAATTCTTTTGTGTGGATTGTTGTGATGTGAGAAAAGAGAGAGCTAGAAAAAAAAATTGAATATTTTTTCCCCAGACACATAATACATGAGACTGTTAAAGGCAAATTTTAACATAATCTGATTCAATTTGCAAAATATATGTAAGAATATGTTCTGAAAGAGAGTATGGGATGAGCAGAAATCAAAGGGAACTTATGCTTCTAAGTTCTTACATGATGTACAATTGCATATATTATATAAATGTAATTATAATCATTGCAAGAGTCACTATAAAAGCATTTAAAAGACACAGGCCCCAAACCATGTATAAACTACATAATAAGTACAAAAGGAGGCAGGTACAAGGGACAGAGACCAAAAGTGGTGCCATCAAACAGAAAACAAACAAAATGCTATAGATAGTTTCTACCATAGGAATAGTTGCGTTCAAATGTGACTGACTCAAGCTCCCAATTCAGGGCAGAGATTGTGAGAGTGGGTGGGGGGAAAGCCCCCAACACAACTGACATGCAAGAAATAAAGCTTAAGAAAAGTCAATAGGTGAGGATGGAGAGATGGTTTAGCATTAAGCGCTTGCCTGTGAAGCCTAAGGACCCCGGCTCAATTCCCCAGGTCCCACTTTGCCCAGATGCAGAAGAGGCACATGCTTCTGGAGTTTGTTTGCAGTGGCTGGAAGCCCTGACACACCCATTTTCTCTCTCTTTCTTTGTGTCTCTCTCTCTCAAATTTAAAAAAACAAAAATGTCAACCGGTAAAGGTAACTTAAAATATAGATTAGACATACAAATACTTAGGACAACTTAAAAAGCCAAATTAGATTTAAAGACAAGAAACATGAAATAATGCAATACATCATATTGATAAAATATGTCAAAGAACCCCCCCCCCCGCCAAAACAAGCAAACAAAAAATAACCTTAATAAGCCAGGTATGGTTGTGCATACCTTTAATCCCAGCATTTGGGAGGCAGAGGTAGGAGGATCACCATGAGTTTGAGGCCACCCTAAGTCTATAGTCTACATAGTGAATTCTGGGTCAGCCTGGGCTAGAGTGAGACCCTGCCTTCAAACACCAAACATAAATAAATAACTAAATAAATAAAATGTGTTACCTATGATAAGCAATATTTCATGTTAATAAAATAATATTATCAAAGTATATATTTGACAAATTTGTATTACCAAAAGACATGAAATTATATATATGTAAAGTATGTACATAACCGAGCTATAACAGAACCATGAACCTTAGGAAATTCCAGTTTTCCAAAATTGTTGCTAGCAATTCACATTGTCAGTTTTTACTCCTTTTGCATTGACGTTTCATCAAGGCTTTAGTTCGCATTGCAAACATTAATAACAGTGGACACTTATCAATGTACTTACTAACCATTTACATTATTTTAGTAAAGCCTATTTAAATCTTTTGTCAGTTTTTTTTTTTAAAATTGCACTGTGTATATTTATATAGAATGGCAACAGATTATATGCACTGGATATCCACTCTTTGTTGGTTCAATATTTTGAAAATATTTTCTCAACCTGTGGTTTGACAAACTGTCTTCATAATGGTATTACTTTAAAGCAAACCTTTAAGAATTTGATGGTTTAATTTATCTATTTTGTCATAATTCATTCTATGTCCTATAAATTTCTTTTAAAATAACATATTTTTTTATTTTTCCCAAAGTGAAATATATCATTTGTTTTTAAATAATATACAGAACTTCCTTTGTACAATAGTCAAATTTGAAAACCATTTAAATGTGTATCTTCAGAGAGTTCGTTAAAGGGTAGCATATGGATAAGTGAATAACTCAAACAAAATAAAATCACGATGATGAACCTAGCCACATGGATGAATGTTAGAAATTAGATAGAGTCAAAAATAAAACAAAATGAAAGGAAAGCTATGTTAGGTTAAAGAGGTTTCATACCAAAGAATATGTGCTATACAATTCCACTTGAAATTCATAACAAGGACCATATAAGAATATAAAAGTATGATCACAGCAATTGTATTTAGAATGTTTGAAATGAAAACTGGAGGTATGAAAATATGGGAAAAATTTCTGGGAGTGATGAGAATATTTTATGTCTTTTTTGTTTGTTTTTTTTTCATTTATTTGTTATTAGTAGCAACATACTTTGTATGGATATATCATGTATGGGTACTCTCTTTTCCCTCCTCCGTGCCCCCATTCTCTGGGGATGCTCCTGAGGGAGTTTGCAGGTGTTCCCCATGGGGCTGTGTTGTGGGAGCAGCAGTCAGGTTTAGGGGTGAGATAATAACTCTTGGTCTGATGTCTCAATCTGTGGCTCTTACGATCATCTCTCCACCTCCTCTTCCGCAAAACTCCCTGAGCCCTGGTGGATGAGATTTAAGTCTACTTCAGTGATGATCCTGGTGCTGATTATCAGATTCTTCCATGAAAGTAGAGCTCTTGTTTGTGTCCCCGATTCCTCTGTGGTTTCAGCTGTGGCTTGGCTGAAATGTGAGGGGTAGTTTGTCTCCTCAGATGTGACTACCTTCTGAAAAAGAAAAGCATATTTTCCAACTGAGAGTGAAGTCAGCATGCTTTAAATGGGATAAACGCAATTAATTTAGGGAGAATTTAATGCAATTTGCCCCATTTTTTTTAGCCAAGGACTAGCAAGAACTTGACACTGGAGAGCACAATCTTTGTCTCCATAGGATTCTGACTTGGTTCCCAATTCCAGATATGGGTTGCTTTACAATGAGTGGATCCGCTAGCCAATCACAAAGCTATTGGTTACCCACCAAGGCTGTGGGTCATTATTGCACTGGTATGTACATGGTGTCAGGGTGTTTACTTCTGAGTAGCTTAGACCTCTGATTGCTCAGACCATTGTTGGCCTCTTTGACCCAGTAGGCTCATAAGTAAGTAAATTTTTATCATTTTGTCAAAACTCATTGGTTTATTCATTTCACTGAAGGTTAACTTAACAAATGGGAAAAGCAACTGTTAGAACAGATATATCTTCATGTGTGAAACTTGGGCAGAATTTCAAGTGTAAGGTGAATATGGTGATTATTAAGTTGAAAGAAGGTTCGGCACAAGTAGCAAATCATGGAGGACAATAATAGCAAGAAATTTCCTGTGTAAGCCTTCTATTTCCCTATTTATTCAATAATGTGTAATTGTTGGGCACTGCCAGACACAGGCTGAAGCCTTCAGGAGAGGGGCCTGAGCTCCCAGGCACAGCTAAGGACCCACCCCCACAAAGGAGGCCACTCCCTCTCCAAGCCCTGCACAGTTAAACTTAGGCTTCCGTCTTAAAATACTGATGAAACATAAGAAAACACCATAAAATTTACCAAAATAAAAGTAGAAAACTGTTCTCTAAGATGATAAGTTAGCTGGGCGTGGTGGTACACGCCTTTCATCACAGCACTTGGGAGGCAGAGGTAGGAGGGTTGCTGTGAGTTCGAGGCCACCCTGAGAATACACAGTGAATTCCAGGTTGGCCTGGATTAGGGTGAGACCCTACCTGGGGAAAAAAAGAAAGAAAGAAAGAAAGAAAGAAAGAAAGAAAGAAGGGAAGGGAAGGGAAGGGAAGGGAAGGGAAGGGAAGGGAAGGGAAGGGAAGGGAAGGGAAGGGAAGGGAAGGGAAGGGAAGGGAAGGGAAGGGAAGGGAAGGGAAGGGAAGGGAAGGGAAGGGAAGGGAAGGGAAGGGAAGGGAAGGGAAGGGAAGGGAAGGGAAGGGAAGGGAAGGGAAGGGAAGGGAAGGGAAGGGAAGGGAAGGGAAGGGAAGGGAAGGGAAGGGAAGGGAAGGGAAGGGAAGGGAAGGAAAGAAAGAAAGAAAGAAAGAAAGAAAGAAAGAAAGAAAGAAAGAAAGAAGGAAAGAAAGAAAGAAAATAAGTAAAATTACAACATAAACTGTGAACCAGGGGAAATATTTTTGATATGACCCAAAGGATTAACTTCTAGAAAATATGAAAAATCTTAAATAAATAAAGAGATAACAACAAAAATAATCAGGACTGGAGAGATGGCTCAACAGTTAAGGTACTTGACTGCAAAGCCTAATGACCAGAGTTTAATAGTAAAATAAAATAAAATAAAATATTTCTGTGCATTTATGTTCTTGGAGAAGTGTAGATCTGTTTATCTTTGCAAAAATTAAGAACAAAAATACTGAAAGAATGAATCAGATAAATACTAAATTTCTTACCTGTAGACAATGTGGGTAAGAAATCTAATATAGGGCTGGAGAGATGGCTTAGTGGTTAAGCACTTGCCTGTGAAGCCTGAGGACCCCGGTTAGAGGCTCGAATCCCCAGGACCCACGTTATCCAGATGCACAAGGGGGTGCACGTGTCAGGAGTTCATTTGCAGTGGCTGGAGGCCCTGGTGCGCCCATTCTCTCTCTCTCTCTCTGCCTCTTTCTCTCTGTTTGTCACTCTCAAATAAATAAATAAAAATAAACAAAAATGTTATAAAAAAGAAATCTAATATAGTGTATTTGATTTGATATAGCAAAACAGAGTGATATTAATTTACTGTTCAAGCCAATCTATTTCAACAAAGGACTTCAGAAAATAAACTATATTGAACACAGATGTAAATAAATAAGTAATTGCATATATAATTCCAGAAAAATTGATCTCAATAACTTATGTATAAAATATCCTGACTTTATTCCTAGTGGGATATATTATAAGAACAAAATGAAATTTTGACCTTAAACTGTTTGTTTATGGAAGTCTTATGTATATACCAAGTATGAAATCATGTTTTGCTGTTTGTATAATTAAGCAAATAAGAACACTTATTCACGAAACTACATCTGTTACAAATGTGGATTATGAAAAGAAAGTGAAGAAGAACTCTGCAATGTTGGATATGAAATGGAGCTACAAATATGAATAGCCTACAAAATACATATTTTTCCAGCTCTGTTCCCTGACACAGGTAAGGGCAACAGTGCATTAGCACATGGAGCGCCTCTCCTGACTAGATCCTGACTTTGAAAGTGCTTTATTCCTCTGAAGAACCAAGCTTCTTGGAAAAACATGGAGTCTAGACCTAGCCAAGAAGGCTAGGAAGCTCAGAACATAGGGAATATGGCATTGGGCTAGACCAGAGGAAAGAAGTTCTTAGAAATCAATTAGGTTGTGTCAAGAGGACCTAAAGTATACCTGAAAAGCTCCTATCTCCTATTGGCCAGTTTAGGATTTAGGATAACTTGATTGTCAGAAAATAATGATGGCAACTTTTATAACACATTTGAATAAAAAAGTTCAATCCATGAGCCATAGTTTTAACTAATTTTCAAAGGACACTGATATATGTGTATGTGTGTGTGTGTGTGTGTGTGTGTGTGTGTGTGTGTGTGTTTCCTAAATATTAATTGTGAGATTTCATCATCTTTAAGCAATATCAAAATGGGGTGTTAGGGATTCCAAGAAGGAACCTGTTCACATTTGCGTTTAAACAAAGAATTGGGCGAACCAAATTGAGGATAATTATTAAATTAGCATATTTATTTAGGAAAGTACAAAACCAAGGGAAGGAAAATGAATAAAGCCAGGTGGTCTCAGAGTCTATATGGTGGGCCTGGGAAAACCATAAGAAGAGAGTTTGGAAAGAAAAGAAAGTACAAAGAACTCCTGCCATGTGAGGGGTAAAGAGCCCATGCAGAAGTAGGAATTAGGGGGTTCTCCACTTGTCTCAGCCCAGCCACGCAAGGCAAGTAGAAACTCACTAGAACCTGTAGGTTCAGGAATGCTCAGGCAGCCCCGACAGCTTGCCCTCCCCTCTTAAGTGTATTTACAACCTAACTGCAGAGGGATTTACCCTCTGAGCCACAGAGACCGATGATTGGTCTGGGCTAGAAGCTGTCTCAAGAAAAAGCTAGACAAGACACCAAGTTCTGAGGGCTGAACTTGATCAACCACAATATCAAAATTTCTAGGAAAGGGGACTTCCCTCCCAGGACAGGCTCAGATTGTTTGTGGGGAAAAAAAATCTAGGGAGAAGCCAGCTACCTCTCTGATCTCTAGCAAAGCCCAGAGACATTCTTGCTTTTTTGCTTTCAGAGGTCCAGTTACCCTAGCTGCCCAGCAAAACTACCTGACTCCTTCTCAACATGTTAGAAATGCAGTAAGTATAACTCATGAATGAATGCTAAAGCTATAAATCAAAGAATGTGAGGGGGTATGTGACCCCACAGGTTAGGTGTTACAGAAAAAGAAGAGATAATACAAAGAAATTTTTGCAATTACTACCATTACCAAATGCTTAATTCTAGCATCATCAATTTCAGATAAACCAACACTATGTATTTACTGATATATATATATATATATATATATATATATATATATATATTACACATATGTATGCATGTGTATATATATATATGTTTATGTATATATTCATATATATACATATATATAGTACATATATATGTACTAAAATTATGTAAAATAATCTATGTAGTATTATTGTTAAGATTATTTAAACCAAATCTAGCCATAAGAACATCAAATACAAATGAGAGATATTCTGCAAAACAAATGGCATCTGTTTGAATGGATGTCCCTCAATGTATTCAGGATTTTATTAAAGCTTGTAATTTAGATCTCCAGCCATCTGGCTGGAGGGGGTGTCACTAAGCTGATCCTGAGGTCCAGCCAAAGGTGTGGGGTGGATTTTGAGTTCTATCAAAAGATACTCAAAGTGCCCAATATTTGCCTGGAGTTCCTGAAGTGTGCTTGCTTGTGCTGGTGTACTGGTCATGGTCTCTCTTTCTCTTTCTCTCTCTTCTTGGTCCCATGAAAAAAGTGTCAATTTCTTCTGTCTTTATGAAATTTCCCCTGGATCTGTAAGCTTCACATAAATATCCTTCCTCCCGTTACTAATGAGTGATTTGGAAGTTCATGCCAGCGATATGAGGAAGCTATCTATGCCAGCATCATTCTTCAAAAATATCAGTGTCACAGCAGAACAACGGACCAGATCAGGAATCATGTACTTAATTAAAGTAGTCTGAGAATTATGACAGTTACATAAATGCATCGATTTTTGAATTGAAATGTGGAGCGAAGTTATGCATGACTTCATTGTGGCAATGAAGGGAATTGGAATGGGCAACCTAAGACAAAAATAGAATCAATATTAAATTACTTCGAAGTGAATTTTTGGGGGGTGGTTTCTTTTTTGGAGGTAGGGTCTCACTCTTGCCCAGGCTGACCTGGAATTCACTATGGAGTCTCAGGGTGGCCTCAAACTCATGGCGATCCTCCTACCTCTGCCTACCAAGTGCTGGAATTAAAGGCATGTGCCACTAAGCCCAGCCGAAGTGAATTTTTAATGTGGTCAAATAGGAGAACATTGCTGTTCTTTTTTTTTTTTTTTTTTTTTTAATTTTATTTATTTATTTGAGAGCGACAGACACAGAGAGAAAGACAGATCGAGGGAGAGAGAGAGAATGGGCGCGCCAGGGCTTCCAGCCTCTGCAAACGAACTCCAGACGCGTGCCCCCCCTTGTGCATCTGGCTAACGTGGGACCTGGGGAACCGAGCCTCAAACCGGGGTGGTTAGGCTTCACAAACAAGCGCTCAACCGCTAAGCCATCTCTCCAGCCCTGCTGTTCTTTTGAGTTAAATACATAGTTTTCCTGAATTGTAAACGGTTAACAATTGTTGAGTATAACTGAAAGTTATAAGGAATTCATTGCTCTTTTTTTGGTAACTTTTCTACTAAGATTGGTAGAAAAGAGCATAACAAAAACTACAAAAATTTCTAGATAAAAATTTTTTTTTTGTTTGCTTATTTGTTTCAAAAGTCAGGTACAATATTATTCTGCCCTTCAAACTTAGACGTGTGAGTTGTTAACCTCTACCATTCTCACTGCTTAGTGTAATTGAGAATCAGGAAACATTAAAAAGTAGATTTGAGGACCTGACAAACAGATTAAAAAGCAACAATAAAAGTGGACAATTAGGATTGCATCCAACAAAATGCTTCTGTACAGCAAATGAAAAGATGAACAGAGAGAAGAGATGACCTCCATAAGGAGAAAATAGATTCGTGAATTATGCATCTGAAAAGAGGTCAATACCCTGAATGCACAAGGAATTTAAAACACTCACTATTCATGAGACAATACAAATTTAGGAAGCACAATTAAAATGGGCAGTAGACCTAAATAGACATCTCTCCTAAGAAGCTATACAAATGGCCAACAGGTATGTGAACAAAAGAAGCTCAGCATCTTCATTTGTCGAGGTAACACAATGGGATATAGAAACACTATGTGATACTCACCTCAGTAAGAACGGCTTCAAGCGCGGGTGAGGTTGTGTGGAGGAGGGACCCCTTATGCCTTGTTGATAGAGACGTACAAGGATACATTATACATCCAGTGTGTGAATCAGAATGGAGGGTCCTCGAAGCTATTTCGGTTCTGAAATTTTATGACTGGTATGTTTGTTTGAATCAGATATTCCTCATAAGTTCCTGAGTTTAGAATGCTAGGTGCCCATCTGACTGCAGTTTTGAAGGTGGAGCTGAGCTGGCAGAGGCATATTGTCAAGGGAAGGGCTTGGATATGTTATAG
Organism: Jaculus jaculus; assembly: GCF_020740685.1. NCBI lineage: Eukaryota > Metazoa > Chordata > Mammalia > Rodentia > Dipodidae > Jaculus > Jaculus jaculus. Next base: position 163,993,550 of record NC_059105.1, read on the forward strand.
CCAGCCTTTGCCAGAGATAGGCACCTTCTGCTGTTTCTTTCTACCTACTGTGGCAATGAGGAGATAGCCAGTCTCTGCTCATGCCACACTTTCCCCTGCCATCATGAAGCCTCTCCTCAAGACGGTAAGCAAAGATAGAGCCCCTTTCCTCCCATCAGCAGCTTTTGGTTGGTGGCTTTGCTCCAGCAACACAAAGGCAAATACAACAGGATGTGCTTAAAGGACAGAAATCAGTACGCTGACAAGACATCTTCACTCCCCTGCTCATAATAGAAGTATTTACAATAGGCAAGAAACTGGAATAGCCAAAGTAGCCATTAACTGATGAATAGACATAGAAAATGGCATAGTTACACCATAGAATACTCTCCAGTCACACAAATGAATGAAGTCTGGTCACTTGCAACTGCACAGCAGGGACTCTCACTCACATGGTGGAATCTACAATAAAAGACTTCATAGAGGGCTGAGGCAATGACTTAGTGGTTAACCCACATGCCTGTGAAGCCCAAGAACCCTGGTTCAATTCCCCAGGACCCATGTAAGCCAGATGCACAGGGAGCTGCATGAATCTGGAGTTTGTTTTCAGTGGCTGAAGGTCCTGGAAGGCCCATTCTCTCTTTCTCTCTATCTGCCTCTTCCCCCCTCTCTCTCAAATAAATAAATAAAATATTTTTAAAAAGACTTCATAGAGGATGAAAGAAGCTTGATGTTTATTGGAGCCTGGAAAATATATGAGGAAGAGAAGGATAGAAGAAGGCTGATTAGAAGGTATTGGGTTAGATAGACACAAGAAAGCCAAGTATACTAACCCAAAATAAGGTTACTAAAGACAACTACCAATTGTACACTTAAAGAAGACACAAAGAACTGAGGATATATAACCCAATTGTAGAGTTTTTGCCTACCATGTGTTAGGCTGTGAGTTTGACTCTAGCACTATAGAAGGAGAATAAATGGATAGAATGAAGGATTTTGAATGTTTCTACATAAATAAATGATAAATGTTTGAGGAGGAGACAGGGATGCTCAAACTGATTTAAGCATTATAAAATGCATAAATGCGCCAAAATGTGTGTGTGTGTGTGTGTGTGTGTGTGCATGGTATATATAGTTTAAAACAAGTGTAGTTTAAAATAAAGTTGCTACAAATGTTTCAAGTGGGTTGGCACCTGGAATGAACATGCTCTGATCTCCAGTCCATCAATTGGAAGGAAGTTTACATGTTAGCTTCCCATTTCCCAATATGGATTCCTTTCCTTAGAGAAGAGAAACACCAGTATGTTAAGAACAAATGTGGGTGCAGAGGTAAGTTAGTCATTCCCAGTTACCATGAGCAGAGTTGGTGGGGCAATGCAGTGATATGAAGATTGCCTCTTGTAGATTCTTTTCCTGGTGAGAGGATGGGTAAGATCACCATTCCTTCCACTTGAGTCTTTGAGGCCTAAGTAATGGACCAGTGTGGGGAATTGAAGCTCATGGTTACAGACCTTAGGGAAGGACAGTGTAGCACTGGACATTGAAAACCAAATCAAGCCTGCCATAGTCCAGATGCCAGACTGCTGGCCAACGAGATGCATGTGCTAGACCTGCTTCTTTCTTGCTTATTTTTCTTGGCCAGTTGTGGTCTGATGATAAGAGCCTCTGCAGCAATTCTGCAGCTGTGATGGAGAGGCCCAAAGTATGTCACCCTGCTATTGGCTGCTTTTGACCATCTCATATTCTTTGCCCTGTCTAAGCCACTCTGTTTGGTTTATGATGCATTTCCAATTCTCTTGATGAAGAACTTGAGGCAAAAATACATTAAATATGTATATATTCATCTTGAATGGTCCCCACATCCCCTCTCTCAAGAACCCAAAGGAGTACATGCAAACATATAACATACTACTGGCAGAAACTCTGGTTATATTTTTAGTGCATGTAAGAAAAAAGTTGTCCAAGGCAGAAATGACTGATCTATACAAAGTGAGAGGAAGAGAGCCACCAAGCAGAGAGGAAGATAGTGATGTGGAGTTTACAGTGGACCAGAGTTACCCTGCCTGGAATCCTGAAAGACCAGGCAATGTGAGGTGAGGTGGAGGAGGTGATGGTATGACTCCATGAGGAAGGCTGAGGAGAGTGTTTGTTGAGTAGGCATTTTCAGGAGGGGAAGTGTTGAATAATTATCCTGCAATCATGCAGATTTAAGTTGAGAATTTGAAGGATGTGTATTTTCTTCATATTAGTTAATAAAATATTTAAAAATTTACTATATAAAATCTCAAACAAAACAAAACAAATGATGAGGTCAGTTGACCCAAGACCCAGCTGATATTGAGGTTCCCGCCACAACAGTCCGGCAATTTGGCTTCATGGCAAAGCCAGCTCAGCATATTCAGAAGCATCTGCCTCGTGCTTACTGCTTATGTTACAATGGAGGCTGCTCAGTAAAATATTTATCACGGTCACTTCCACCAGCGGCTGGATGAAAATAAAATGGTGAGAACCCAAATTTCTAATAAACCTGACTAGCCTCTCATTTAAGTGTTTGAAATAAATGAGTTCTGTCAATAGAGACCACAGCCATCGATTGGTGGGAGTTTTCCATGTATAAATTAGACAGAAAACTCAGTCACCCACCAGGTCATCCACTAGATATACATTTTGTGTCACATGCTGTCACAGGTCCCATGCATTGAAAAACCAAACTTAGCCTTCCTAAAATTCACCTATCATGGAGTCACTCCAAAGGGATAATAGAGAAAAGTGAGATGAGTTAATTTATTTCTCATATGAATGAAATTGGTTGAGTTGGATCTTATTCTGAAGTCAGATTCAGCAGGCAGGCATGAAAATGTAATTAAATACAATTTGGCTGTTTAATACAGTTGCTTTTAAAAAATGTCAATAGACAGATCTCAATTTAACACAGCCTCAAAAATTTTAAAATTCTACTTTTCTTGGTTTTCTTGTTTAAAATCCTTCGTCTGGATTTCCTTTCATCCTATAAGCTCTTACAAAGCAAACCCTCACTTCACCCTTCGCAGAGTCTGGTATCCCTCCCTTGCTGCCTCGGGTCTTCATTGCATGGATTATTTTAGTTACTCTGGCGTGCTTATTTATTGAGTGGTGAATTGAATGGTAAGGCATTACATATATTTTTTGTCAGCATTTTGTAGGCCTCCACAAAGAGAGCAAGATATGTTTTTCTAATACCTTTTTCTCTTTACAAGCCAATCTCTTTAATTCTTTTTCTTGTTTGAGTGGGATTTATGGAGGATAACTGCAGGAATTCTTCCAAATTCAGCTTTGTATTGCCCATGTAGGTTCTACTGGGAAAGTCTAGGAGCTTACAAAAAAAAAAAAAAAAATCAAGTTTCTCATGGGAAGACCAGAAAAGGATAGCTTGGCTTGCTGTTACTATAAAGCTGGCCTCAGAATAGAATTACAGAAAATATAAGTAAAATAAGCAAAATTTAGCAATAAAGGTTTAATCATGTGGAGTTTCAACCTTGACTCTAATCTTTCATAAAATTTTCACAAAGATATTATGACTGCATCTCACAGTTTTGGAAAGTTATTCTTTCAATCATTTGCTATTTATTTTCTTGGTTTCCTCCTCAGTGCTGCCAAGAATCATGTCCTTCTCTGTAAGTCCCTTTCTTAACCCAGCTCCCATCCACCCATTTGGGTCTTCCTCATCCCCTATGCATCTTTGCTTTTGTTATTATGAATAATTTATTTTGGGATGACATTAAGGTTTTGTTAATATTTTCCAACTTCTTCACTGCTTTGATTTCTCTCAACAAAGAAGATTCACTCTAGTATGGTTGAGGAATTCAGGAATGAGAAAGAAGTATCTTCTTATAGATTACTGACTTTCATTGATTATTTTTAATTGTTTATCAATTGTTTTCACGTGCATGGCATGTGTGTATGCATGTTGCATGACGTGTGAGTACATATGTGTGCCGGTCTGTATACACATATTTGAACATGCAATTGGAAGTCAAGAGTTGACTTTCTGTATCTTCCTACATTGCTCTCCGCATTATTAACTAAGGTGAGATCTCTATTGGAAACCAGGGTTCACCAATATGGCTAGTTAGCTAGTTCCTTGCTCTGGGATCCCTCCTGTCTCAGCCTCATGAGGGTTAGGATACTCTCTCAACCACCACTCCCACCACCATTTATGTGGGTGCTGGGAATCCAAATTCAGATTAATGCTTGGGCAGCAAACACTGTCTCCATGGAGCCATTTCCTCAGTAACCTGACATTTTCTTTCTTTCTGTCATAGTTGATAGACTCAGAGCAAGAGTGAGGGAAAAATAAGAACTAACATTTTGAATCCCTACTAAGTGGTAAGAATCATAGTAGGCAACTTTTGTCAGTTGAGTCACTCAATGCAAGTTTGGGTTTTATAAATGTTAAATGACATGCACTCTATAATTTATCATGAGTGGGCTGTGGGTTTATGGAGTTCTCTTATCTACATTCATGCCAAGCATGAATTCACCAGTGTGGTGGTTTGATTCGGGTGTCCCCCATAAACTCAGGTGTTCTGAAAGCTAGCTTCCCAGCTGATGGAGATTTGGAAATAATGGCTCTTGGAGACAGTGTATTGTTAGGGGCAAGTTTGTGGGTGTTATAGCCAGTTTCTCCAGGCCAGTGCTCCTGCTCCTGTTGTCCTCCTAACGTGGGTCAGGGGGTGACGTCCACCCTCTGCTCATGCCATGCTTTTCCCCTGCCACTGTGGAGCTTCCCCTCGAGCCTGAGAACCAGAATAAACCTCTTTTTCCCACAAGCTGCTCTTGGTTGGGTGATTCTACCAGCAATGCAAACCCGACTGCAACAACCAGTTTAATAAGGAATTCTTACTTTTTTTTTTCTATTTTTCTCATCAGGGCACACTTGATAGATGCTTATATTACTCGTTTAAAGATCACATTCTGTTAAATGAGTCACCAATAAGATTGCACTAGTCTGCCTCTCAACTCTACCCTTTTTTCTCCTACTCAATACAGAATAGAAGATTACAAAGGAAATACAATTACAAAGTTGATTCATAATCCCCTACTTCTGTTTATACAAGTTGTTAAAAATAAAGCCCACCACATTATAAGTAATGCCGCATGACTTTTGTTAAAACACCCAAAGAAAAGGTGGAGATACTATGCATATTTTCAACGTATAGAAGTATTACTAATTTTCTTAACATTGTCTGTGCCATCTTCACAAAACAGTATCTTTTATCCATCCATTTTACTATATATTGAGCAACTGCTATAGGCTGGGAGTTTTATCAGTGGAATAACAGAAAAGTGTGTGTAATTGAAAACTTCAGATAGCAAACAAGTAAACTTGTAAGACATCAGCTAGAAAAAAAAAATGCTATAAAAATAGAAGAGATGGGCTGGAGGGATGGCTTAGCGATTAAGGCATTTGCCTGCAAAGCCAAAGGACCCTGGTTCTATTCCCCAAGACTCATGCTAGCCAGATGTACATGGGGCACACACATCTGGAGTTCGTTTGTAGTGGCTGAGTCCCTGGCATGCTCATCTCATTCTCTCTCTCTCTCTCTCTCTCTCTCTCTCTCTCTCTCTTTTTCTATCAAATAAATAAAATAAATAAAAATAAATTATTTTTTTAAATAGAAAAGATAGAAGGGAAATAAAGAATGATAGAGGGATTTTATGTTATTTTATTTTATTTGCTGTGTTAGTTAAAAAGTATTCAAACGGAGCTCTGTGTTGAAGTAGTCCTTCAGTAGAGAAAGTTCTGGCAAAGCGACTGATTGTTCCAGGGTGGGAGTCCTTACACATGAAGCACTTCCAGAAAAATCTCTGAGGTGAACGAACACTGAGTCCAGGAGGAGGGTTAAGAAACACCCTGAGAGATGAGGAGGACTGTGGAAGGGACGAGGATTTGACCTTTCTCCAGAGTGGTGCAGAACCACTGCAGCGTACTCAGCAATGGGTGTTACCTGATCAAAGTGACAAAGGACATTCGGGGCCCCCCATGGGAGAAGTAGCTGTGGAGGGAAGCACTGGAGCAGGCTGTCAGCTTAACGTCGTGCAGTATTCCACAGGGGACGTGTTGTGAGACTCAAGCCTTGAAAAAATGCCCTGTTAAAGTGCATTTTGAACTTGAGTTGCGCACGATGAGAATGACTTGTTCTGAAGGACGGGTTTACTGGTTAGGGGTACAGCAGATCATAGATGGGCTTGGATATGGCCGAAAATGACAGAACTTTAGAATGTTTAACGTAATATTTATGGGTCTGTGTGCATTGTGTGTGTGTGTGTGTGTGTGTGTGAGAGAGAGAGAGAGAGAGAGAGAGAGAGAGAGAGAGAGAGAGAGAGAGAGAGAGAGAGAGAATGGGCACACTGGGGTCTGTTGCCACTGCAAATGAACTAAAGAAGGATGTACCACTTTGTTGCACGTGCCACTTTGTGAATCTGGCTTTACATGGGTACTGGGGGATCAATTTGTAAACCGTCAGGTTTTATAAATTAAGGGCCTTTAACTGCTGGGCCATCTCTCAAGCCTAGGCCCTAGAATGCTTTTGAGAATGATGGCAGTAGGAAGGCCAAGTGCACCATCATGAGACTGACCACGGTCATGTCCTTAGTGGTATATGTGACTTCCTATTACAGATTCGATGTGGGAGGTCATCTGGTGCTGCAGAGGGGAGGAGGGGCACATGAAAGGCAACCCCAGAAGATCAACTTTGCATAGATTTGCAGTACCTGGAGCGTCGATGTTCTTTGGTCGTCTTTGGACATTTACTTGACTGGAACTTATGCCTTTATCACTTACTGTTGGATGGTTGTACCTGGAAGCACTGGAGCTCAGCAAATTCTTAAGCACTTGTTGCAGCATGACTAGACTTGTTCACTCTGAAAGCAGGTGGATCAAAATGTTGGGAGACTAAGAGATGCAGGTGCTTGCCTAATTGTTGCAAAGGGCGACCACATACTCTATACTACGGATGATTCTGCTGCTTCAGACTTTACAGGAAGCACGGGGAAGGGGAGGCCGAAAACATGAAAGGGTCAGGGGATGGGGAGAAGTGTGGTGGTATGCTGACTTCTAGACTCGACAAGACTGGAGAGATCATTAAGCCTCAGCCACTGTTCTCAACTGCACCCTGGGCACCTGTACAGGGCTGTTCCCACCAACAGTCTGTCATGGATGACGGAAGAGCTCAGAAGGCCTCCACTCTTTCTTGAGGTTATTGGCAGTTAATAGTTGCTGGGGGTGAGGAATATTTTCTTCAGTAGTGTACCCACTGAAGAGTTGCCCAAACTCTCATGAGTAAACCTTCATCCATGTTCGTGTAAGCAATGGTGGTTAAGCCCAGTTTGGTTGCACACATAAAAAGGCATGCGCATGGTAAAGGGACTAGTTGAGAAGTAGAAGAGAATGAGTGGAGGGAAGGAGTGACTAAAGAAGGTAATGGGAGGTGAATATGCTCAAAATGCGCTGCATATATAAAATTGTCAATAAACAGAAAAGCAGGGCTGGAGAGATGGCTCAGTGGTTAAAAGTGTTTTCTGGGCTGGAGAGATGGCTTAGTGGTTAAGCGCCTGCCTGTGAAGTCAAAAGAACATGGTTCCAGGCTCCATTCTCCAGGACCCATGTAAGCCAGATGCACAAGGGGGCACATGCATCTGGAGTTCGTTTGCAGTGGCTGGAGGCCCTGGTTCACCCATTCTCTGTCTCCCTGCCTATCTCAAATAAATAAATAAAATAAATAAAAGTGTTTGTTTACAAAGCCTGCTGACCTGGATTTGATTCTCCAATACATGAGTCTGAAGGTAATAAAGAACGTCTGTTCATGAATGTAATTTTTATTTCCAAAGCACATCATTCTACAAAGAGGAAGTGCTCACACCTATGTGCCAAAAAAAAAAAAAAAATAATAATAAATACAGATTAGTATTAGCACAGGATGCACTGGAGAGCTGAATTTTCAGAAGCACGTTCTTCCTAGTGATCATGCTAAACACACACACACACACATAAACACACACACATATGAACACACATACGCACATAAACACATACACACACATACACATAAACACACATACATACATAAACACACACACATAAACACATACACACATAAACACACATAAACACACACACATAAACAGACACACATAAACACACACACACACACACCCTAAACAACAGTAATGACCAACAACAAAACAACTTGACTTTTGCTTTTCTCAATAATTAATCCAGAAAGTTCTTTCTAATTCTAGAATTGTTTTTATTTTTATTTTTATTTTTTGAGAATAAAGCCTTGTGGCAGAGTTACATCCTGGATATATAATTTTCCTTTTTCTTTGTAGCCTTTTCATATTACTCTTATCATCTGTTGTTATCTTTTGACTCTCATTCACCCCAGAGTGAAACAAGAGGTCATGTTTTGAAGTTTTCATTTTATCTCGAAAAAATGGATAAGATTGAGTTTGGGTAAACGGACAAGGAGAAAAGAGCTATGTGTTGCATGATATAAAGCATTGGGAGAAGGAAGGAAGGAACTTAACATGTGTTGTGTGTTGGGAAGGGAGGGAGAGGAAAATTTTCTGCCTTAGTCCGGGAAGTGAAATGGTAAGAAGTCTTATACGAAAGATGCCTCCCAGTGGAAGAGACTTCTCTTCCTAGTAACTCATCTGCACCCTGCAGACACTTTGCTACTCTAAACACGCACATGACTTGTCTCTTAGCTAAGCTGCTTCCTTGGAAGGCAGAGCAGAGAGAAGTATACCACCTTTGCTTGAGCTGAGACACTGCAGAGGTGCTTTTTCTATTTTGTCACAGGAAGCAGAGACAGTCAACATTATAGTCCCTATCAAGCCTTCTAAAAAGACTACTGAAACCAAACAACTTAAACGTTAAGAGTTTCATATTGGTTAGCATTTGAAAGATGTTTAAATTCATTAAGAATTATTACTTACATAACATAGAATAGATTAAGTTATCTGCTCAATACTTGTGTAACTTTTACAAACAATAGGAATTTCTTTTGGAAATCTTCCTCCATTTATTAAAGGCAGCAGCTAGCATTGATAATTTGATTTTTTTTTTTCTAGTTTTGACAGCTTCTAATGCTATAAATGGAATCTGGTAAGATATAGTCCAAAAAGATGTATGGCTTCTTTGTACTACATCTGGACTCAATTATAGCTTCTAAGTACTACTCTTCTAAATTAAATTAATTATGAGTTAAGTCTTTAGTAATGAAAAATACCACTGCTTAAATGTGTCCAAAGTATCAATAAAGGGAAAAATAACAAAATCACATGAATGAATTTGAAAGGCTGGGGAATAATGTTTTCATTCTTTTGACTACTCAATAATTTTAAATTTTTATTATTAAACTAATAATAATACTTTAAAAATAATTTTAATTAAAATGGCTACATGGAAGTGAAAGTTACTGATATGCTCTGTGGGTTTCTGTATATCAATCTTTGGATGTGTGTAAGTTGGAGAATAACTGAAAAATTTTCTACAACAATTCAGCTTTTGTACTTAGAGGTCAAGGAAACTACTGTGATGGTTCAGTATCTCTTTCAGACATAGCCTTGAGCTTAATGATGTTCACATTGAATTTTGTTGCCTCTGATGTGAAGGAACACAATCTGTAATTTTTATAGAGTTAGTCCTAGATGAATTTCAAAAAAAAAATCTGATAATAGATTAACTTTCTTTTTGATGTGCTCACAGTTTATTTCTGGGAAGAATGTTAAGTCACTGGAATATATTTTCACAAGAATGTTTTCTGCAATAGCAGCACACTAAAATCCTTTCTTGGGTGCATTTATCTGTACAATTACTTCCTTTTTGCACTGAAGTACATGCCCAAAGTCCTTGTAGTCATTACTGCTTTTTTTCTTTGAAAATATTACATGTTATTGATAACGTACTGCCCTTCCTTGCCTTACTTACTGTTTGAAACGATCACTCTGTGTGTCAAGACCTCTAGAAGGTGTAATGTAAACTCAGGGATATTGTTTCCATAGTAGCATACCTCTCCAGTGCACTCATACCAACAATTGCAACCACTCAATGGAGCTTTAAGAATGACATAGTCAGATAAGCACAGATAGCCGAGTAGTCTACTTCAAGCCTTGAACGCTCCAGTCAAATCATCGTCTTGCTCTCTTCAAAACTATCCTTGAATTCCAACTCTACTGAGGCATTTTCAGTAAGTGGAATGAGATGTGTCTAAACAGCTTGTCTTTATACAGGCATATGAATAGCTTTCTGACCTGTATCACTACCACATATGTAAATAAACCCTAGAAAATCTGTGAAACAGAGGGAAATGTGGCAGTTATACTCACTCCAAAAGCAGTCTCCATCATGCTTCCTCTTTCAAATGTAGCCATGACCTCTTGTGAACAAGATCCTGAACATTTGCATGCAATATACAGACAAGTTTAAGCTAGTTTAAATCAATTACTTGCCTACCCTGTGTTCAAGACCTGTGTTCAAGGCCTGCCGAGGGCCTCCACAAGCAGCATCTATCTGTGGTTTTCTGACACTGTGTAGACTGGAGGTCAAAGTCTGGCTAAGTGCTAAACATGTGAATGTATGTTTTGGGAACTCTTTGGGGAGAGGAAGACAGAGATAAATTCAATGACTTTCTGTTGACTAATTATTAAAATCAACTGCTTTTTAAATATTTATTCCTCCTGGCAAGAATCTTTTTATTTTATTTTTATTTATTTGAGATAATGAGAGAGAAAGAGGCAGAAAGAGACAGAGAGAAAGAGAGAAAGAGAGAGAGAGAGAGAGAGAGAGAGAGAGAGAGAGAGAGAGGGAGGGAGGGAGGGAGGGAGGGAAGAATAAAATGGGTGCATCAGAAGCTCCAGCCACTGCAAACGAACTCCAGATGCATGCACCACCTTGTGCATCTGCCTTAAGTGGGTCCTGGTGAATCGAAACCTGGGTCCTTTGGCTTTTCAGGCAAACAACTTAACTGCTACGCCATCTCTCCAGTCCCTCAACTGCTTTCTTTATCCAAATTTTACCACAGAAAGCCCAGAAGTGAGTGTTGTCAGGATGGAAGTACACACTCCTAAAACTACAAATGACCATGAACTGTCATGACAAGTTCCTTTGTGATGTGTGCATTGGTTATTGAAAAATAGAGCTTTATGACTGGAGAGATGGCTTAGTGGTTAAACGTTTGCCTGTAAAGACTAAGGACCCCGGTTCAAGGCTCGATTCCCCAGGACCCGCGTTAGCCAGATGCACAAGGGGGCGCATGTGTCTGGAGTTCATTTGCAGTGGCTGGAGGCCCAGGCATTCCCATTCTCTCTGTTTCTCGCTATCTGCATCTTTCTCTGTTTGTTGCTGTCAAATAAATAAATAAAAATAAGTACAAAAAAGTATTTAAAAAGAAAAAAAGAGCTTTAGCTTATCAGAAAGCAAGTTTTCTAACAAAGAAATTTTTTTTTTCTCATTTAGGACTTCAGCTTAATATACCATCCTCCTCAAGTCCACAGATGCTCTAGTGAAGAACTAAGGAATAATTCTATCTCAAATCTCTATAATACTCTCACATGTAATGCTTAAATTTTATTCTATGTAGAATTTAGATGCAGTTAATAAGTAATGCACATGAGAACCCTTATATAGGGGGAGGCAAACAAAATGTGGTTTGTTCATTCTATCACACAATAGCTACAATAATATCAGAGAGCCTATTCAAATGACAAACATATGAAAATGGTAATAATTTATTTTAATGACATGAATTTTATAAAATAACATACAATTTTGATGAAAATGAGAGATCCAAAGAGAAAACATGAATTGGCAGGAAGGAGAGATTATCATTAAGCATTTAGTTTAGTTAGTGATAAGAAATATAGTTTTACAGATATAAGGTTGTCTTAAATAATTAATGTAAAAAAGAGAAAGAAAAAAAGATACTTGACACTAGAAAATTATGGTCAGGTAATATATCAATTCAATGTAAGTTTACACCTGCCAATTGTCCTGAGAAGTCATGGCTTTGCAATTTTTTAAAATATAAATCAAGTAAAGGGAAATAATTAAATATTTGAGGAGTGTTATTTTTTAATGGATAAGAGATAATGAACTATTACTATAATCACTTCTACCCCCTACCCTACCAAAAGTAAGCCAATTAATAATTGGATCCTTTTGTATTGCATAATTGCTTAGAATGAAATTGACTTCACATCTTTAGAGCTTACATACTCATTAGCCCTGGGAACACCAGGGAGTGAGCAAGAATCAGAAAGCACGATTAAATAGTGAGGGCTAAGAAGCATAAGGGTAGGGTAGAAGAGACCCAAGTAACCTGGCGAAATGAAGCAAAACATGGCACTGGCACTGAAATAAAATTCTGAAGAGTCTCCTATTCAAGGATCAATAGTGAAATTGGGATAAGATCTTCTAGTTACAAGGTACCAGGTGAGTAAATAATAAGAGTCCAGTTTACTTAGCGCCCAACCGTGAGAAATCTCATTTTTTGGACTTTCAGTAGTCCTTGACCTTGAAAGCAGTTCTGGACTGATAGTCAGTCTGACTTGATAAATGATGATTCCTTGAAGAGAAATGCTATTCTCCTATTTCACTATGACCCCAGGCATACACAGAGAGATGTGCATATATACGCATGGCATAAAATTGTATAGCTACATACATGGGAAGATCCATAGATGTATGACATAATACTTCCAACAGCAAGTCATGTACTTGATGCATTCAATATAACTGCAGACTCTTTTATCAAAGAGTAAGAATGCAAATGACTTACTACAAAAGATGTCTGAGGTTGTGGACTAAAGAAGCCTGGTCATAGCACCTGGCACAGCAAGACCAAAAATGTGATAAAGTCTTACTTGCATGTATACATTTTAGTTTAATTGAGTGTTTTGATGTTTTATGCCTCTTCTGCCATTCCTGTTATTGACTAATTGGATTCTTCTTATTATTACTAATTTGTAAACCCTTGTAAGGTCTGTGATACATTGTGTCACCTATTTCTATTTCTTTTACTTCTGTACCAGTTATTTATTTCAAACTCTCTATTATTTCTCTACTTGTCTGTGATATATAATCAATGACTGCTAGTGTTTTAAATTATCTATAGACTTCTTCCACTCTGGAAATAAGAAAATGAAATGCATGTTCATGACACAATGTTAGCAAGAATTCATTATTCCAGTGCTGCATTTTTACAACACTGTACTTAGGTATATTTTATAAGTGGGCAAATGTAGACTTCTATTTGTTCATAAAAACGTGAGATTTGGAATATGTCTGAGGACCACACATAGAGGCCTTTTGACTGTTTCAGACACTCTTTCTTCTGAGATATCAATATACTTTGAGCTTATCAATACACATTGACAATTATTTCTTGATTTATTTTTGTTGTAGGAGAAAATCTTTTACTGAAGTCCCATGCCTCTATCACTTTTCTGGTTGAGTTTGGCTGTAAGTCCATCTTTGTGGTCTTTGGAACACAGACCATGCCAAAATCCTTTCTTCCTTGGGTTGGAGGGATGGCTTAGCAGTTAAGGAGCTGGCCTGCAAACCCAAAGGATGCAGGTTCTATTCTCCAGGACCCATGTTAGCCAGATGCACAGACAGAGGGGCACATGTGTCTGGAGTTTGTTTGCAATGGCTGAAGGCCCTGGCACCGCCCCCCTCTCTCCTTTCTCTGCCACACACACACACACACACACACACACACACACACACACACACACACATTTCTTCCAAGTAGGGTTGTTCATATACTTTTATCATGGACATGAATAAACATATGGTATAAGATTAAAGATAGCAAATCCGTAAATGCCTTTGCTGGTGCAGTCTCCTTACTTCCTGGTGTGGTGCTCTACTAGTTGCTAAAACTACAATAAAGCCTGAAGAAAAAGAGAAGGAAAACAGAGGCCATTCTACCTTCTTTTTTTTTTTTTTAATTTAATTTATTAGTTTTCTTTTCAGTAAATACAGGCAGTTTGGTACCATTATTTAGGCTCATCTGTGATCTACCCCCTCCCATTAGACCCTCCTTGTTATTGAAAATGGGTCGTGCATTGTGGATTTAGCCCCCAGTTATTAGTATGATAAATGTCTCTGAAAATCATGACCCAACATGTAACTCTGACATTCTTTCCGCCCCCTCTTCCGCAAGATTTCCCTGAGCCATGTTGGGTTCATTTTTGGTCTGCTTCAGTGCTGAGGTGTTGAGGGCCTCTGAGGCTCTGGCTCTCTGATTTGGTAGGAGTTGATTTTTCTCTGCATTGATCTCCTTCCCCTTTGTGCTGGTATCCAGTTCACAGGAAAACATCACCCTTGCTTATTTCGCCAGTTGTCCTTAGTTTCAGTTGGGCCCCTTCTGAGGTATGTTGGGGCAGCTCTCTTCTTAGGATCTGCATCTATCTGGAAAAGAGAAGCAGATTCTCCAACGGAGAGTAAGTTAGCACCCAGAAAATTGAGATAACACTTCTTTTTTGATAGACAGTTTGATAGGTGTAGGCCCTCTTATACCCCATGATTGATGGTAGCTTGATATTGTAGAGTGGGCTTGTGTTTGGGTATGGTTCTGACTTGTTTCCCAGCTCCAGCTAAGGGTCTAGTACCACTGAGTGGATCAGTGGGCCAATTCAAGAGCAATTGGTTCCTCACCATGGCTGTGTACCACTATTGCACTTGTGTGGGCATCACATCAGGTTAATTGTTGCTACTTAGGTTAAACAATGTGTTGCTTGGACAGATCGTGGTCACTTCCCCCAGTCGCCTATGTAGCGCCTTCTGGCACTAGACACGCTGACTGTCTGGGGACTGACTCTCTCCTGGCTTCCAGCCATGTCATTCCATTTTGCGTGTCAGCTGCGTATGGAGTCTTCAGCAATAGGGTCTTACCACTGGCCTTTGGTGGGTCATCAATTACTCTGACAGAAGTCTGTCATTGTTTTGGGAAACCTTGTAGGTTTCTCTGATCAAAAGCTCATTGTGGATTGTAGGCCCAAGCTGGAAGTGGGGGTTACAGGTCAGTGCCCACTAAGAAATTGAGGAAAACATAACTAATATACAAGAGTTAGAGAGGAGCATTCTACCTTCTTTCATGTCCTGTCATTGCTCATTCTCTAAAAGGGTGTTTGTTCCCTCCCCCCGCCCCCCCCCCGCGTGCCTTACATACAGAAGTGTCATCTAGATTTGGAATTTATAGCTTCCTTTTTCATGTTATTTGCTTTTATAGCTTAGGCTTTACAAATTCTAAGACTATATCTATATAATGCCCAAAAAGATTTATTGGGCTACAAATTTGCTTGGCCATTTGCATCCTAATGGCAAAAGCAATTTCTTTAGCCAGAATCTCACTTATTCTCTTTTCAGTTGCAAATGGAGATATTTTTAAGGGGAAAAAAGTTATTTTTGGTTCAAAATGTATGAGGGGGTATTACAGCTCTTTATTTCTGACAACTGTCAACCTCCTACTTCAGCACAATTCTTCACTGGGCAAAGCCTGGTGTCTTATTTCATATGACCACAGGCTATATAAAAATTAAACCCTGCTTCTACATTTTGAATTTTGAAGGGTTTTTTCCCCCTCTCAGTGTATGTAAAAAATAAAAAAGTTATGAAATTTAAAATATAAAATAAAGTTTTATTTTATCAAAAAGTGTTGGTGAGGAGCCTGACCTATAGCTTTGTACCAAAGTAGAGCCATATAGTAGGAATCAGAAGAGCTGACTTCTGTATGGTTTGGTTAGGTGTGTGACATCAGACACATTGCTTGTGCATTGGAAATCTTGGTCATTTTTCTAAGCTTAGAATGGGTAGACTAGGGAAAGGCATAGAATAGACAGACCATGGTGCATGAGCTTGGTGTAGAACAACTTCCACTATAGGTTGGGAACTACATCTATATTATTCCAATGATCCTCCCAATGCTTGTATAGAGAAGTTAGATTTCTTACCTATGGTCACGTGGTGAGAGGATGGAAAACCTCACACCTATCTGATGATACAGGTGGAGTTGTCTCCAATACTTTACTGCCTCACCTGATGTCCCATTGGGCACTAGGACTTTCTCAGTAAAGCTTTCCTGTTTCGTATCTCAGCACTTCAAGTTCCAGAGTCAAATAACTAAAACCAAGAGGACACAGCTCATCTATCAAAAATCTTCTCTACTGGTATATGCAGACCATGTGCGTGAAGCCCCTTTACAACCACAGGTGTTATTGTTATTGAATAAACATGGCTCCTCACTTTAGGCCTTTCCTTCTGCAGGCAGATTAGCTTCATATCAGAAGCTTATGAAAATCTGTACTGTTGTTCCTCATTTCCTGATTCTACATACATTAAGTATCCCTTTCTAAGATTTGTGAAACTGCCCTGGAAGTCACTGAGAGAGCCAAAAGAACCCTACAGGGAAGATAGCAAAGTTCATTAAGGGAGAGATTGTGCATACCACAGTATTATGCCTAAAGCCAGACAGCTAAATCATGGTAGAGACAAGAAGGAAAGGGCTTCAGTATTCTGCTGTAGGGCAGTAGTCCTCTAGCTTAAAGGGAAGAGGTCAGCTCTAATGCAGAGAAGGCAACCACAGGCAACCCATCACTTTTCTTTAAAGCTCAGTGCCTCAGTATAGTATCCTCAGGTGTTTCTGAGCAAAAGGTAACATTACAGATATAAACCCGATTATATATATTTTTTGTTTGGATTTTCCTACTTAGAAAAGTGGAGGGATGGGAAAACTTCTAGGAATTTCTGAATACCACCTCGCTCCAAAACCCACAAGTCATTTGATAGGATGCAGCTGATTTAGCTGTAATACAGGAAAGATTTCCAGAGTAAATTGCAAAACCATCACTAAAAATTAGCAAAAGAAGTTGATAGCCTTTGTAAATTTTGAGATTTTCTTGTAGTGGAAGGCAGTTGCAGGAGAGGGAATAAAATGCCCTTTAGGTAAAAGCTATGACAGCTATATCTTTGATTTAGTTTTTATGTCTCAACTTACTTTGTAACCAAAATAGTGATGATTTCAACTGGAATAATGATGTAGAATGCAGCTATAGATACAGGTGTCATAGTTGTATTTGATGGAGAATTACATATTTCCTAGCTGGCTGTGTAATGCATACACATATAAGTTCGCCTTTCACTATAATTTTACAGATATCATTCGTACTGTTTCATGAGCTGAACTTCCATAATGTGGGCAAAGGTTTACAATCACATAAGTTCAACAGACTGCACATGAGTATACACACACAGGCATTTTCAAGCTACAGGTGTCTCGGCTATAGAAAGCATCAGAATGATTCATAGCCCCATCCACACCCAAGGGAATGCTTCCAGGTACTGGTCCTCTGTAACTCTTGCTTATGAAGCATCTACAAGTAACTTTATTTAATCAATTTGGGAGCCATTTTTCTTTTTTGCAAATACTGACCATAAACTAAAACTGAAGGCGCAAGAACGAGACAGCACATTTTTTTCCCCTAGGAAACAACAATTATGAAAATATCTGTAAGCAAACATTACACTTTTTTAAAAAAAATCATAAAATTATTTGGACAATTGCTGTGGAAACTCATAAATTCTCTCTAGATTCACAGTCAGAAATAATTATTCACTTGTTAGTGACCTTCAAGCAATGTTTCTTCTGGGATGGAGATGGCTTAGCAGTTAAGGTGCTTGCCTGTGAAGTCTAAGGACCCATGTTTGATTCCCCAGCACCCATGCAAGCCAGATGCACAAGGTGGTACATGCGTCCAGAGTATGTTTGCAGTGGCTATAGGCCTTGGTGCACCCATTCTCTCTTTCTCTATCTGCCGCTTTCTCGCACTCAAAGAAATAATAAGATATTTAAAAAGATTTTTTTCTCCTATATCTAGAATTCTGTATGTGCTATAAAGAATATACAATATTTGGAAAGTGTATTTATAATCAAATTGGGATAACATAATAGAGTACAGATCAATTTTTAATGCAATGCAGAAACAAATGTATATTATACTCAGTGCACTATATGATATAGGCAGATGTCTAAACAATTTTGAGATAAATGTTCAATGTCATTTTATGCATCATATTGGGGATTACAAACTGTGATATAACTTATTCTTTTTATTCTGCCCAATACAAATCTAATGTATGACTTGGCAGGTCATGTGACTTCTTTTGGAGTCATGTTCCTTAACAACAGGGTTTAGACTAGATGAGGACCCCCCATTATCTGGGGGTGGTCAAGATGGGAAAAATTAATCTCCAATGTACATGAAAAATGAGGAATTTCTGGAGATATCTGTGGTTGTCACAGTGAGGTGAGATGTTGCGTGGATATTATCTTTTCTGTATCTAAAGAACGAGGACTATGCCCACTCCCCCCAAAAAGATAGCCCAATGGATCATGTGGCTCAAACTATCAGTAAAGATTCAGATACAAGGAGGTACATTTAAGACTTTCCTACAACTTCACATTTTATAGTTCTGATGCTATTTCTCAACCATTGAAGGGCACAGATATCACATAGAGATGGTAGGTAAAGTCCATTTTATACCGAAAATGCAAATGTGTGCAAAAGGCTTGCCATGTAAGTGGCTTCAAACTTTATCCTGCACACTGTGATTCTCTTGTGTCTGAGTTCCCTCAGTTTGATTGCCGTTCAAGCAGCCTACTAAGTTATACATTCCTATTGACTAAATCTAGGGTTATCCTTGTCAAACACCACACTAGATCTTATTGAATGAGGACCTCATGATTTACACTCACGAAGGCCCTTTGAGATGACACAGGTCTCGCAGTTTGTTTGGAGGCGGGGGTAGGACGAGAAACCATGCAGCCCTGGCTCCAAAGCCCATGTCTTAGCCACTGTGCAAGGTGCTCCTGAGAGCTGTCAGGACAAATAAGCAGCAGATAAAAGATGCTAATGGGACAAAGAAAGTGTGAAGGACCCTGTGGTGCTCAAGTGGAGAAGGTCAGAAACGTTACAAATATCCCCAGGTACGTTTTGAAATAAGGGCAACCTCTGATGAATTGGTGAGCTCTGAAATGCAGCATGAAAATCAGGTTGGATGAGGCTTCAGACAGCCACCGGAATTGCAAGGTGGAGGTCATGGTGACATTTGAAGGAACATTCTTGGTATGTTGGGTAGAGAAGGATTCCAGAGGAAAAAAGGAAGTCATGGAGTAAGGAGTCAGTCGGGGTCCTACGTTCCAAGAAGAAAGAGGTCAGACCTTTGGATCCCAAGGTCAAGTCAAGGTCTGAGGAAGTCAAGAGGTTCTTCACCTGTGTCTGGAGCGAGCGAGCGAGCGAGCGAGGGAAAGAGAGAGAGAGAGAGAGAGAGAGAGGCAGCGAGCAAAGGGCACTTGGGCTGCTTTGGATGAACCAGGCGCACACAAGCAGTCAGGGCCAGGGCGCTGCGGGGATGTGAACACTAGATGGCAGTAGCAGGGCCCTTTTGGCTCGGTTCCCGGTCCTATAAGGCGCTGCTTGTTTAAGTACAGTCTCATTTAGTTGGAGCTGCAGGGGAGTGAGGGAGAGGAGGGTAGGAAAGAGGAGAGCGCGAGAGCTCGGGGGAGAAGGGCGCTCGGCTGTGTTGACACCAGGCGCAGGCTGCCCAGCATCCAGCCCCGGGAGCCCGGCGGCTCGCGCTCGGCAAGAGGAGAGCGAGGCTGAGCTGGGATCGGTCCGTCGTGCTGCAGGGATCCACGTCTGTCCGGGAGCTGCCCAGAGGCGAGAGCGAGCGGAGAAGCTCGGGTGAGCGAGGAGGAGGTGACGCCGGAGGAGCGCACGAGGGAGCACGGAGAGCGGCGGAGACATGAGGACCTACTGGCTGCACAGCGTCTGGGTGCTGGGCTTTTTCGTGTCTCTCTTCTCGCTGCAAGGTAAAAGGGGGGGGGGGGTTGTGGTGGGAATGGGGAGCCTGCGGCGACCTGGACCTGGCGGGTGGCCTGGAATCGGGTCCGAGGATCTCGCTGCGGGGGGGTGGGGGGGGATCCGCACCAAGCCGGGCTTATTGACAAGTGGTGCGAGCCAGGCGCGCGGAGCGTGCGGATGCGCTGCGGTGCCGGTGCCCGCGGTGCACCGGGAGCTGGAGAGCCCGCGGGGTGCGCGGGGCTCCGGGGCGGGGGGTGGTGGTGGTGGTGGGGCGTGCTGGCGGCCCTGGGGCCCCGCCGAAGGCTGCCCAGCCAGGCTCGGTCGGTTAAAAAAGTCCGTTGATGTTCGCTGTCCCCGCGCCCCGGTGCTGATCCCACTGCATTCCTGCTTCCAGGAGGAAATTGGCATTAACTTTAGGAGGAGGCTGGATAGCCGCTTGTCTCGCCTTGTTGGGTCTTGCATCTCTAGGCAAAATAACCTTACACATCCTTCTGCCCTTACATGTGGGAGGGTGTGTGTGTGTGTGTGTGTGTGAGAGAGAGAGTGAGAGAGAGAGAGAGAGAGAGAGAGAGAGAGAGAGAGAGAGAGAGAGAGAGAGGGAGAGAGAGAGAATGCGCCTGAGAATTCACGGGTTAATAGTCCCTACTGGCTCAGAATGGCCAAAGTGTTCATGCTTGGAGGACCGAATCGCTCCAGCTGACTGTTTACTTGGTAGACGCTTTGCTCCTCTGTTTGGAGAGACTGTAAAGTGAATTCATGAAGGTTGAAAAATGAAAACGCACACACACATACTCTTGGCGCTTCACTCCCAGGCTGGCCTCCACTTCCCTCGGGCGTGTTACACACAGTTGTTCCAGTGGAACACATCGTCTTCTGGGTCCATCCGTCAGCCTTTGCCCCCGGGGGTGCCAGCCTGGCACAGTTAGGCACGGAGGGTCTGCTCTGTTGCTCTGTGGGTGGCTCTGCTGCCCGGTGCTCAGGCATTCTGCCACCGTCACGACCTGCACTGGCTTAACATTTCTCCTGCCGCCGAACATGTAAGTCTCTTCACTCACACACGCACACACACATGTGTATGTGTGTGTGCGAGCGCGCGCACACACACCCTCTCGTGAACACTTAACTGTGAAGTGACCAGATTAGCAAACCCCTCTCGATTTTTCTTCTGACAGCTGGCTGATAATGCTACATTTGTGGCTCTCGTTTCTCATGGCTGGGAGATGTTTTGCGAGGCTGTGGAGCCCTCTTGCCAAATGAAAAGAGAATAGACTCCTAGATGTTTACTAACTAGTGGAAGCCTTGCATGCAAATAAATGCCATATCAAAGTTCTATTTTGGAATGCACTTAAGGGAATAGCTGGAACTCACCGGTCAGAAAATTACAAGTTACAGGTTCTAAAAACTTCAGCTCAGAACTCACCGACCCATTCCTTTCCGACCTAAATTGTGAGATCTTACAATGTCACGATTCTTCCACCCAACATGCCTTCCTGCGTGAGGAGTAGAATCCTAACCCAAGTTTGGGTTTCTATATTTCGTTCCTTCCCAGGGCTTGTTCTTTCAAAGACACTGCTCTGTGCTTTCCAGCCTAGCTCCTAATCAGCTCATTCACACGGAGTGAGATATTAGAGGCAATGTGAGGTCTGCACTGTGCCAACAGCCAGGGTTAATCCCTTTCCATCTTCTTCCATTTAACTCTAGGAACTTAGCGGTTCTGATAAAACGCTAAGAATCCAGTTCCTTTGTGCTTCCCTCAAGTTCGAACAAAGCTGTGGAATATTCATCAACAGCCACCAGATTGCTTGAGTGAAGGGCAAGACAGAGTGCTGAGCTGAAAGTAGACGGTAGTTCTGAAGCGTGGGAAGTTGGGTGGAGCACCACACTACCATATCCCAGTTCTCCCATTTAGAAAAGCCCAGCCACACGGTCTGCCTCAGCCAGACTAATTCTATCCAGAGCGGCAATTTGTTGAAATAGAGCAGTGTCATTGGAGGAAAGTAGTTTTTTTTCTTTCTTCTTCTTGGGGAATACTGTGATTTCCAAAGAGGAGTCTACAAGGTTTACAAGATAGAGTTCAGTGAAACATGGGAAATGGCCCCAGCTCTCAGGCCCTGTAATGGATGGCAGGGTCCATCCAGCTGAGACTTTGAGTAATGGGAAAGCATGAGAAGTGTGTACAGGTTTAAGAAACGCAGGGTCACAAACAACAGTTGTCATACATACTCTCTCCTTCTGCCATCATGGTGGGGATTCTGAGACTGGCTCTCAGACCTCATGCTCTGTGCTCCCCCCCCATCCATGAATGTACACACACACACACACACACACACACACACACACACTCACCACAGTGTCGGAGTATGAGGTCCTTTTAAATCCTCTCCAGCATGGTGATTTCTGCTGCTCTTCATTATCTCCATGGGTACCTAGATGAAAGATTTTATATATAGTGGATTCTGTTTGTGCAAAATGTTGAATGTAGTTTGCACCACGTGCTTCTGAGATGTCGGGGTATTTGCTTCATAATTTGGATTGGACCTAGAAGACAGCCTCTTCTGTCTATTACTCTGTGGCCACAGACAAATCTAAACTATATTGGCAAGCCTTCAGTAATAACTGTGTGCTCTTTCTCAGTGATGATGTAATGATTACTATCAAGATTTTGAAACCAATTATCTATAATATGTTTGTTAAGGTAAATGTACACATGAGTAAGAATGAACAATATTTCTTGTCCTTTCTCCAAATGCTCCATTGTACTTTCATAGATGATCATATTCATCCACACAGCTTCCTTGTGGTGTTGCTTGGGCTAACTTCTGACCTGTAAGTGATGATGATCTGACAAGGAGGTTACAGTGTGGCTTCATTCGCCGTGATCCTTGATATTCTATCAGCTGCACATTGTATTAATGGCACATAGTCTGTAAAGCATCTAGGATTCCCATATGAAACTTTTCTAGACATTTATGTTTGTACTGTTATCTTCTGCTTGCCTGTTTTTCAAGGTAAGGTTTCATTCTATCCCAAGCCGAGTTGGAGTTCACCATGTAGTTTCAGGGAAACCTCAAACTCACAGGAGTCTTCCTTCCTCTGCCTCCCAAGTGCTGGGATCAAAGGTGTGTGCCACCATGCCTGGCTGGAATATTTTAAATACTTATTTATGTATTTGCAAACACAGAGAGAAAGATAGACAGGGAGAGAGACAGAGAATGCACTGGCCAGGGCCTCTAGCCACTGCAAATGAATTCCAGGTGCATACACAACTTTGTGCATCTGCTTTTATGTGGGCACTGGGGAATCAAACCCAGGCCTTCAGGCATTGCATACAAGCCTCTTAATTGCTGATCCATCTCTCCAGTCTAGAATATACGCATATTTTTAAGGAATTGGGAAACTAATCTACAAACAAAACCCAGTCTATTCAGAATTGACCACTTGTGCTTGGTTTATTTTGAAGCCCTTGTTCTATTGGCACATATCTTGGCTGGGTCTTTTTGTCATCTGGCATCTGTCCCTTCCAGAGCCAGAGAGCAGGCACTGCTGTGCTCTGAGGTTGGCTCTGTTCTTCTTTTGGCATCTGGGATGCCAGTAGCTGTGTGCCCTTCGAGGACTGCAGAAATGATAAACTCCACTTGGCCCGCCCCACCCCCATTTCTGGTTCATTTGGCCATGAAGGTCACCTTGGCATCTGCCTGCAGCCATATTTGGACTGCTTAGTGGGCAGAAAAAAAAAAGAGAGAGAGAGAGAGGAGTGCTTATACCACATCATGGGCAGTGTGGCCAGGCCCCAAGAGGAGCAACACAGCAGCTGCTCAGTGAGGGAGCAGCAGACATGCCAGGATGTGACCATTTCCTACAACTACCAGGAGTGTGTTTCTAGAGCCATCTCTGTCTGACCCACTCGCAAGAGTACTGACTGCCCCCTTCCCACACGATTCCAATGCAGAAGAGGTGATAAGGCCTCTTCACTCGTCTTAGTTATCTTCATAAAACAGCTTAAAAAAATAATACCGTACAAAAACATTTACTTTTTTTGAGTTGAAGTTGTTTTTAATTTTATCTACTCAAGTGATTTAAATAGAGTCAAAAGGCCATCCTAATATCTAATTTTCTATTGTCAGAATCCCCAACAGTAACGGAGAACTAATTCATTGAGTACTGCCACAGTGTCCCCAAGTCCCTCTGTTTAAAATCACAGGAGAAAGACAATTGCTTTATATCCTATTTGTATTTCAAGAAGCAAAATTTTAGTACCACTACTAAAAATGAAACATTAGCATCCAGAAAAAAAAGTATCCTTTTTCTTTTGAGTATTTATTATCTTTCTATTTTTTTTTTTATAGAAGATTGAAGAGACCATGCTACAAAGTTGGTGATTGCTGTTCATTAAAATACAACCTCTGGCTCAGATTACCACTCTGAGGGGTCATTTACAAGCACTTTATTAATATATAAAGACACAGTAAATCCTAGAAGTAAATCAATTGTCCAGAATGCCTTGGGAGTTCTTTTATTCGTTTATTTGTTATGTGTCCACTGGAGAAGACTATGTTTCATTTTATACAGCCCTAGTCAGATCCTAAAGCTATCATGTCTAGGGCCATAGAGATCTTTTAAACTTTTGCCTATATAGTACGTTTTCCCTCACTGTGTTTCTATAATGAGTGGGATATTTAACTTAAGAAATAATTGTTCTTTTTAAAAATTATTTTATTACTAATTTGCAAGAGAGAAAAAGAGAGAGAGAGAGAGAGAGAGAGAGAACACTCTAGGGCCTTCCTCCACTATAACCAAATTCCAGGTGCATGCACCACTCTGTGCTTCTGGCCTTACATGGGTTCTAAGAAATTGAACCCAAACCATCAGGACTTGCAAGCAAGGATGCTTATCTGCTGAGCCATCTCCCAAACCCAAGAAATAATCTCTCTTATGTTATCCCTCATTTTCCGCTCTCTTCCTCCACCATGCGTGAAGGTAGGACACACTACTTGATTCTGAATTTCTTCTTCCAACATGAACCACACTTGTCTCAACAATATGGCAGGAAGGTACTTAACTAGAGAGAACAAGGGAACATACCAGAAAAACCTAGCTTGTATCTTGGAACTCATTAAAGTTTCCTGATCAAACACAGACAATCAGCTGACCCGAGTTTCACTTTTCCCAGTACATTGGACCCATGGTGCATGACATAGGTCACCATACGTGCTTTTCACATGGAAGAGCTTTCAGCAGTTTTGTTATTCGCTTCTGTTGAGAAAGATAAAGAGTTAAATTAAAAGGAATTACCTGGATCCTTGCCAGGGACCTAACATAATTTACCAGCATTCATATTTCTCTCTCTCTCTCTTCCTCTATTCCTTATTTTTATTTTATTTTTTCTCCTGTCATTCTCTGGATTTGGGTGTGAGTGCTAACTTACAATAAAGGGGAAAAACCAGTAGTGACAATGGGGTTACAAAAACTGACTTCTTCTTTTTTGCTTTGCTCAGAGGGTTGAAGCCAAAACACAACACCATAAAAAGATGAAACAATGTGCCTGTTTTTAATTCCTTGCTGACCAAACTTTGCTACGTTCTGATTTCCATAATTCTGCCACAGTGTTACTCAATATTTTAGCTTTCAGTACTGAGGAGTTGCTGAAAGGAGGAAGAAATGTTAGAGGACCTAGATTCCAATTAACTTTGTCACTGTGGCTGTGGATCTTGATGTGAATCATGGTTGCTTAGTAAACGAGAGTGCGACTCTTCAAGCTTAATCAATCTTGCTGATGTGGAAGCAGATGGGAACTCTGCTGCTCAGATAACCTCCATCCCTCCCCTTCTTTTAGGTCCCTCTTATTCATTTCAGTTTTTTTTTTTTGAGGGGGGAGTAAGGAAGAAATGGAGCTATGCTGGAATTGTTGACATGTATAGTTAATATATGTCTTCTGCTGGAGTGCTGATGATATTAAAGGAATTTCGTTAGGAGTCCCTTATAAATGGCCCTACAGTGTCATTTTTTTTTTTTTTTTTACAGTAAGTTGAAACTTTGTGTGGATACATCATGTGTTGGTAGCATCATTCCCCTCCTCCCCACAGTGTGATTTTTTTATTGCCTTACTTCAGCTGCAGGATTGAGTACATTTCAACTAACAATGCAGTTGAGTTTTGGAAGCAAATAAAAAGCCAAGTATATTATGAGGATGAAAAAGAATCTTAATATAAATATCTTCGGGCTGGAGAGATGGCTTAGCGGTTAAGCGCTTGCCTGTGAAGCCTAAGGACCCTGGCTCGAGGTTCGTTTCCCCAGGTCCCACGTTAGCCAGATGCACAAGGGGGCGCACGCGTCTGGAGTTCGTTTGCAGAGGCTGGAAGCCCTGGCACGCCCATTCTCTCTCTCTCCGTCTATCTGCTTTTCTCTTTGTGTCTGTCGCTCTCAAATAAATAAATAAATAAATAAATAAATTAATTAATTAATTAATTAAATATCTTCCCCAATGCAGGTGTCTGTCTCTATTTCTTGTCTTCAAAAAATGATGTGTCATCTCAGGGGTGGGCAGCCAGAGAGAGAGGCTCCTTTCTAACTCTTACTGGCAACCTTTATCCCTCCTCTGTGGTGGCCCTAGATGCTGCATTGCACCCCAAGGAGAGAACAGCAAGCTGCTAAGAGGAAGTCCAGATTGTTTCTGGATGAATTCAGAGGGGAGATTCAGCCTGGGTCAAGTCTTGTCCAGGCAGCCTTTGCGCAGCCAGCTTTCCTCTGGATTGGTGCTCTCTCTCTCTTTTTGCACAGCAAGCTGAGCTGCTTAGTGCTATGTACCTGCTCTGTGAGAGAGAAGACGGAGCCTACTGACCTAAGCGAGGCCTGTGCTGGCACATCAGAGGCAGGCTGGAAACTGATCCTACTAACGACTATGGTTTTGTTACTGAAATTTTAATTTCCTGTCTTTCCCATTAAGCAGTAGTGTGGTTTGTGCTGAGGAGGAAGAGTGGGCATTCTGCGGGTTCAAAGTTATTTTTGTGTGCATGATGTTAGCAGTGTGAAAGATGGGTAGTTATGTCACATAGTTTGGGTAGAAACAACATATATATTATAGAAAACTGGGTGGATATGCAAGAACCAGAACAAATATTCTTCCCTCTCTTTCTTATCATTTCCTTCCTCCCATAAATATTTACTAACCCTTATGCCAACACGCTCGTGTATTTTATAGCAAGGGAAACAGACACACACTTAAAAGATAACAAATTAATTAGTATTGTCATTGAATATAACACATAAGAGTTTATGGGTATCATGACAACTTATTTTCATGTAAACTTTGCTCAGATTGGGGAGTTAAGTAGGGCTTTCATGAAGGAACTGACCTCTAACTGGAGTTGGAATGATGAGTTTAGAAATGTAGGGAAGGGTACAAGCACATCTGCACTAGCCAAGCAGAGGCTTCCCAAAGCTCTGGAGTACAACAGAGACCAGCAGGTACCAGGGACACAATGATTGGACAGGCTGAGTGCAAAGAGCAAACTGCAAAGAAATACGGAAGGCAACCCTGAGTGATGCAGTGGACCTAGAGGACTAGGTGGAAGGTATGTGGCTGTCTTTATGGGAGGAGAGCCATGAGGGAAGGTTTTCAGAATATTCACTTTTTAAGCTATTTTATTGACACCTTCCATAAATGCAGACAATAAGCCATGAGAATTCCTTCCCACCACATCCATCTTCCCCTCCCAATTAACCATCCCATCGCATCCCTTCTTATTTCCAAGTAGTCTCTCTTGTCTTTTGATGTCATCATTGTTTAACCTCCTATTATGAATATCATGTGTAGTTAGTGTCAGGCACTGTCAGTTCTAGGATATCAAGGCTATTTTGTGTCTGGAAGACAGCATGTTTTTTTTCAGCAGACTTATCCTTCCTCTGCCCTTATATTTCTTCTACCACCTTTCCTGCAATGGACTCTGAGCCTTGGAGGATGTGCTAGAGATGTTAGTGTTGAGCATGCCCCTGTCACTTCTTCTCTCAAGCTATGGTCAATTTTTGAGTCATCCCACTGGTCACCACTATCTGAAAAGAGAAGCTGCTCTAATAAAAAAGTGAGAGTAGCATTAATATAGGTCACAAACATTAGTATTTAGAGGACAGTTTGGTGGGCTTAATATATTCATTTAGATAGAAAACAGTAGTCATTTCTCTGCTAGGGCTTATTATTTTCCCAACTATAGCCTTTTGATTAAGTTTCCAGTGCCAAGCATGTGTTCTCTCTTGTGGAGTGGGCCTTCAGTCTAATCAGAGAGGGAGTGGTTTCTATGTAACAGGCATGCTACCATTGGTTGCACCAGTTGGCACGTGTGGCCTGCCTGGCCAGACATATGGCTTTCAGGGTACACTGCTGGTTAACCCTATTTCTCTCTCCCATCCTTAGTCATCAGAGAAATGAAAATTAAAACTACTTTGAGGTTCCATATCACTCTAGTCAGAGTGGCTATTATTTAAAAAATGGTAATAAATTCTGGTGAGGGTATGGAAAAAACCAACAAAAAAAAAGAACCCTATTACACTGTTACAGGGAATGTAAACTGGTATAATAACCATTGCAGAAATCAGTGTCGAGGTTTCCGAGATATCTAAAAATAGATTTACCATATGGCACAGCTATACCACTCCTTAGCTTATAATGTATGGACTCTACCCATTACAATAGAGATATTTGCTGTTCTAAGTTTATTGCTGCTCTATTCACAATGGCTAGGAAATGGAATCTGCCAAGATGTCCTTCACTGGATGAATGGATAATGAAGATGTGGTATGTTTACACAATGGAGTCTTATTCAGCTACAAAGAAGACTAAAATTATGAAATTTTCAGGGAAATGGATGGATCTGGAAAAGATTATATTAAATGAGGTCAAACAGGCCCAGAATGCCAAATACCGCATATTCTCCCTCATATGCAGATGCTAGTTTCACAGATTGAGATTTGTATGTGAATCATAGTGAAAGTCAACAAGTAGAGGTCAGGAAGCTAGGAAGGGGCCATAAAGGAAGAAGAAGAAAAGAGGAATTAAGGAAGGGTATTTTAGATATGGAAGTAGAGGGGCAGAGTACTGGGGGGTGGAATGGTTTAAGTGAGATCAGGGAAGGGAGAGAGAAGAGGAGGGATGCGAGGATGGTTAATCAATTTAAGAGGTTATGTATAAGCCATATGGAAATGTACCTTCCTTGCTAGCCAATACTATATATGTTAAGAAAAATAAAAATAGAGATTTGGCAGAAGCATCCTATGGAGGTAGATAATGGTGTGCCCCAAAGCCACAGATTACTAGTAGAAAAATTTCAGTGCCAGGGGTGGAAAAATCTTCTAGTGAGTCATTGGCCAGGGAGGCGCCTTATGTCCCCAAAACAATACAGGCATTGCCAAGGCTCGTTTGTGCCTAGCAGAAGTGGATGGTAAGACCTTACTGCTGAAGACTCCACATGCTTGGGTTAGAGGTCACTGAGAAATCAAGCTAGAGCTGAGCTGGAAACCTCTCCCCTGTTGACTAAGAGTCAGAATGATGGAAAAAGCTATGCAGCACCCGAGTCGTACATTTGTAGAAGAGCTGCAGTGTGGGCAAAGGATGAGTTTCACCAGAAAGAAGCCTGTTCAGAAGAGGCTCTTATAAAGTAAGAGCGATAAGGGTTGCTCTGACTTAAGGTCGAAGCATTGGTGACAGACTGAATGCTTTGATGAGAAAGTCGCAGGCACAATCTTCAGCTTTTGATGAGGGAAGATCTCTGAACAGCTACTGCAGGTTAGGTACGGGATACAAAGTTTACAAGTTCAAATGGTCATGCATAGATATTACCCATTATTAACAAGTTCATAATTCTGTTCTACTGCTGAAGAAAGAAGTTTAAAGCCAGTGAGACAGGACTTTCCCTTGGAGCCCAAACTTCTGCCTGCAGATCCAGGTTCCATCATATACTCTGTGCTGTCTACTCTCACCAGCAGCGAAAACGGGGACAGCGCACAGAATTAAGGAAGAACTCATGTTTGACTCACCACCTGGGTGGGCTCGGAGGGCAAGTCACTCTTTGATTCTGGAAGTAATCTCTAAGGTATCTTTGAGCTCAGAAATTTAGATGAGTGCGTGATTTTACTTTAATTTTGGAGAAGTCCAGCCTTAATTAGTAAAGCAATGAAATTAAATACTAGTTTTAAAAGCAATGTATATTTTATTACATTAAAACACATACAGGGAAGCCCAGTTCGTTACGCTGTATGGCAAACTTCCTCCGCGTTGAAAGGTGTCAACATCCAGTGCCAGCTTTATCAAAATCAGCTCATGAGAGAAGGTGTGGGGAAGGGCATTAGCCCCCCACCCCCCGCACCTGAGACTCAGTGCCCCTTGTGCCAGCTGCATACAATAAAGCATGGCCTCGGGGGGAGATAGGGCATAGGGGGCACAAAAGAAATAAAAGAACAAGGGGTTCCATGGATTGTTTCTTTAGGGCCTCATGCTCTGTAGGTAAGCCCTCACCCTGAGGCTGAGGGAGGAGCGTCCTGAGGATAATCCCAGTATACTGAACCCCATGAAGGTGCTGTACTGTGGACATGGAGTTTCCAGAAGCAGCCACAAGGAAGTCACCATTCAGGGTAGGATGCAGCCTCTTGGTGGTGAGTCTGCTCTGGGGCCCCCATGCTTCTTCGGTAAGCTCTCACCCAGAAGCCAAGGTGGCAGCATCCAAGGAGTGATTTTGACACAGGAAGCCCCATCAAAATGGCTATTTTGGAGGTTCCACATTCCTGTAGGTAACCCCTCCCGATGCTCTGGAAGTGACCCCCAATAAGCTCGTTGATTCACTGAACTGGTATTGGGGTAACTGTACCTTAGTCTACCACCCGAGCCCTATTTGGGGCGAAGACATGTGTTTGCATCTCCTTAAGGGAAAAGTTTCCCTTACACCTAACAAGATCTTTTGAAGGAAACTATCTTGCTGACCTATTCATTTTAGATTAGATTAAAAATGAGCTGATCATGTTGTCATTGCTTGCAGTCGTATTTATTTACAACTGAGTCACTAACATCCTCACATCAGCTCTTTTTGACACACATTATATCTTATTTATGTAGTAATTTACACAACAGGGCACTAACTTAATTCAATATGAATTTTTAAGTGATCAATATTCCTAAAAAAATAGTTCCCTAAAGTCCATTAAATGAAATATTATAAAGTATAAAGCAGACTGATTGAGAAAACAAATACAAAGAGACTGTGGGCTAGTACTCTGTCGTGGACACAGAATCAAGCCTGGAATCAAAGAATCGGAGGGTTTACTGAGAGCAGAGGAAGATAGATGAGAGATGCTTTCATTGGGAGAAACACTCTGCACAGAGGAAAGAATACTTGTTCTGTTTACGGGTTGTAGTACAGGCTCTGGTCTGACTAGAGTTAAGGGCTCATCTTGGGAAGATTGCAAAAGATACCTTGAGACACAGGGTGAACCTTGGATGCCAGACCAAACCATTTGTGCTTGATCCTCAAGGAAATAAAGGGCCTTTGATTCGAGCAGGAAGGAAGAGACATGAAGGAAATGCTGTTCCTTGGAGATTGATCTGATTCTTGGATACCATTTGCATGCACAACAAAGAGTCACATCTAGCCCTTGTCTCTTTTTTAATTACAAACTGCAAAGGATATCTTTTTTTTTGTATAGAACCCACAAATATGTAAGGCAAAAGTGCAAAATTTTTTAAGTCAATAGGGTCACATGATGGAAGTTAAAATTCTATCTTGTTCTTGGGAACATACGTGTATATAGATGCTCTAGGATGACTAACAGGAACATTTCTGTGTTAGGATTCACGCATGCATACTAATGAGGTGATCAGGAGGTAAGGATGTGTGTGCACGTGGGGGTGATTTATAGTTCGTAGTACATGATGAGTGGGTAGAGAGAGGAGAGCATTTCCTAGATTGCTGGGTTTCCGATGTAGACCATCTGTTTAGTTCTGTTCGTGTATAATATATGGTGAGAAAATATTGTTAAATAAACCTTGGCAACACTGAAGGAACTTTGAAGCACTTCCCATTGCATTCAGAAGCAAAGCTTGCTCTTATACATGTATATTCTTAGAATGAGTGAAGCTACAGTTTTCTCTGGTGTGCTTTAAAGGATCATTTGTCTTTTTAGAAAGTTATCAGTACAAATTAATCTGTTCATTGTAGAAAATAGCTAAACTCCACAGAATATGTGCATGAAAACAGCAAAATAACCCAGATTCTTAATACCCAGGAAACCCTTATTAATCACTTTGTTGTATTACATTCCTAACTCCTTCTCACCCCAGACATACATATTTATAAGTTATAAAACTAGAATTTTAATTTACATATACCTTTTGATTGACTTTTGTATTTTAATTGCATATAATGAAATATTTTTCTCTACTATTAAATATTCTTGTACAACATTACTATTAATGGTTGAATAGTGTCTGGTAGCATAATTTATTCATAAATAACTGATTCTTGAGAGTAATTGTAGTGAATGCTTTTTATTTTTAAAATAGGAAGATATTACATGATGTCATCCACAATTAATTTGGTCTTGTTTTGTGAACACAGAGGTTTTTTGTTAGCTTAGGAAAATGTAAATATCTAGCAAGATGAGCCAGTTTTATTTATTTATTTATTTATTTTGGTTTTTTTGAGGTACGGTCTCACTCTGGTCCAGGCTGACCTGGAATTAACTCTGTCGTCTCAGGGTGGCCTGGAACTCATGGCAGTCCTCCTACCTCTGCCTCCCGAGTGCTAGGATTAAAGGCGTGCGCCACCACGCCCGGCTCCAGTTTTATTTCTTACTACCAAATTTATGTTGGCTTTCCTGCAGTAGCATATTCTGGGTGACGCTGTTCAGTGAAACACCCTATTACAGAGCCTGTCATCGCCTCACAAGTACTTGTGGGCTCATAGCCACTAATGCTTTATGATGTACCGTCCCATATGTTATCTCTGTGAGGCAGCAAGGAAGCTGAGTGTTGGGCACTTGCATGCAGAGCATGCAGGGCAGCACCTAGAAGTCTCCAGAGAGCTCTGAGAATTAGTTGTTGGTACTCTTTGACAGTCATGGTTATGTAGTCTCCTTGAATACTTTTTGTTTTGAGGTAGGATCTCACTCCAGCCCAGGCTGACCTGGAATTCACTGTGGCGTCTCAGGGTGGCCTCGAACTCTCAGCGATCCTCCTATCTCTGCCTCCCAAGTGCTGGGATTAAAGGTGTGCACCACAAACCACAATGCCCGGCTTCTTCCTCCTTTTTTTTTTTTTTTTTTTTTGGTCAGGGCTTATTCTCTTTTACAGATGAGGAAACTGACACTGTACATGGCTTAGTAGTGTGCGTGAGATCAAATACCATCGGCGGAGTGTTGAGCCCTCTCTTCTACTTCCTTGTCTGGTATCCACTCTTCTTTACTGTGCTGCTTCTGGTTGGGGCCCAGCTTCCTTTTGTCTAACGGTTTTCGATGGGATCTCACTTCATTATGAAACGGAGGTTCACCTGGCTTTGGTTCCAGGCATCGGGATAGGGAAACCTCTCTGGCAAATGTTAACTTGTTTGGAATTTGTGGCACTTTAAAAGCACATCGGCATCGATCGACAATCTGAAGGGCTCACCTCTGTGTTCCTTTTAGAATTGGTAGATGGATGTCATCCAGGAGGGATGACTCAGCTACATTTGGTTTGTCAGATTGTTTTCAAAAGCACATCTGCTTAATATACTTTGATTTGACTTCCCTTTGAAATACAAAAGAGGTAATGACCTTGAGGAAGATTAGGGCAAAAGAAGAATCTAGTTCCTTTGGCTTTTACCTCTTGCCCTGGCAGATATGCATTCTCCGTATGCTTCGAAGGAGCTCACCTGCTCCTCCCCTTGAGAATCTTCCCTTAGTCTCTGTGGGCCATCCTGTTTCTTTTTACACCCATAAGTTGTATTTGAAGTACCACATCTTGTGATCCCCCACTGATGTATCTCACAATCTGTTTATATTGGCATATATATATGTCTGTAATTTCCCTCTGACTTTTTTTAAAAAAAATATTTTCTTTTATTTATTTGTAAGCAGAGAGAGAGATAGAAGCGAGACACACAGAAAGAACAGTCATACTAGGGCCTCTAGCCACTACAAATGAACTCTGCATTTGGCTTTATATGGGTGCTGGGCATCAAACTCAGGTCATCAGCTTTTGCAGGCAAGCACCTTAACTGCTAAGCCAGCCCTCCAGCCTTCCCTCTGACTTTTACCATTTATTCTAGGTTACGCACTTGGAGATAAAGGACATTGGCATCCATATGTAGTCAAAGCTTTATTTATCTATTTTTTCTAATGAGCTTTAAAACTCTTTGTGTGTTATTTATATTTATAGTGTGTCCTTACTAATGATGTCCTTATGACACTGTGACTTTTTCTCAAATTAGTGTTTGGATTTCCCTCTTCATCAGTAAGTGGGAATGAGTTTTGTTACACACGGCCTTTCCTAAGCTAATGTTGCAGCTTCCTTCTGGATGCCTATCTACCTAGTTCAGTCTGTGTCTATTGCAGCTAGCAAGGGGACTCTACTAGACTCGTCTTTTAGTTTTGAAATCTTAGTAGTTTTCTTCCTTTAGTTTAAGTAAACACAAAGTCCTTGGATTACTAAAATATACAATTTTATACAATTTTTTTCTTTTTTGTTTTTAGACACAGAGAGAAAGACAGATAGAGGGAGAGAGAGAGAATGGGCGCGCCAGGGCTTCCAGCCTCTGCAAACAAACTCCAGATGTGCGCGCCCCCTTGTGCATCTGGCTAACGTGGGACCTGGGAAAACGAGCCTCGAACTGGGGTCCTTAGGCTTCACAGGCAAGCGCTTAACTGCTAAGCCATCTCTCCAGCCCAATTTTATACAATTTTAATAAAAACTAACTTTGTTATCCTAACACATTATATCTCCTAGTTGACATACCTCAGTTATTTAGCAATAAAATGTCTAACCCCAAATATTCTGTAAAATTAATGCATTTGCATTTTCAATACTTGTATATTTTATCTTATTTCAAATTCTCTATCTTCTTCCTGGTTAGCTCTTTCACAGTCTTAAACCCTTGTGGAATGTGTCTATGTCTTCATTTCTTTTCTTGCTGCTCTTATTGTAGATTGAATTATCTACTGTTAAAAGCATTACTACAGGGCTGGAGAGATGGCTTAGCAGTTAAGCGCTTGCCTGTGAAGCCTAAGGACCCCGGTTCGAGGCTCGGTTCCCCAGGTCCCACGGTAGCCAGATGCACAAGGGGGCGCACGCGTCTGGAGTTCGTTTGCAGTGGCTGGAAGCCCTGGCGTGCCCATTCTCTCTCTCTCTGTCTCTCTCTCTCTCTACCTGTCTTTCTCTCTGTGTCTGTTGCTCTCAAATAAATAAATAAAAAATTAAAAAAAAATTACTACAGATCTCTAATCAGGGTCATAGTCATCATCTGCTTACGTTGTGGGAAGAAGTTTAGGGTTCTTTCACTCACCCAGAAATTAGTGTGAGTGTGGGGAAACCTGAAATGCCAGATCCAACTTAAGCGACCCAATATCTTTTGGATTTAATTTCATCATGTATATCAGAAGCTTTTCAAGAGACTAACTGGTCTTTCCAATGCCCCATTTTTTAAAACATAATGGGTATGTTTTCTGTAATGTATTAATATACTGAAATCAAGGCAAAATTTTATTTCATAATCCATGGGAAGGTAATTTCAAAGTGCCTACGAATTGGTCAGATACATCCAAGAATATTACTCAACAACGAAATCTGGGTAATTTGAGAGTAATTCTGTGATGTGTAAGAAAACCTAGTCCAAAGACTTTTGAACTCACTTGGGTCTACCATCCTACACTATATGTAGCTGTTCACAGGGGGAATGGGAAGATTAGAACATGACTATTGTAAGGAATTTATCTTTCCTTAAAGCTTTCAAAAGAGGTAGTAGTAGTAATAATAATAACAATAATAATAAATATGCAGTGTTTTCTCTGTTTTATTCTCAGTTTTATGATGATTCTGATGCTTATAAAATGCATCCCAGGGAAAAAGAAGTCCCCAAAGCAGAGGTAATTAGGAATTTCTATCTTACGTGTAGTCCAGACCCGTCATTGTTATTCAAAGTAGAAACACATTAAGGAGTCAGTGGCTTAGTTCAGGCTCCATAAGGAAGAGATCAGCCTGGCTGAAATGAGGTTTGGAGAGGGTTGTCTATGTGCTCTACTTTACTTTTCCTAGCTAGGGTATCTTTTTCTAGGCTTTGCGTGGGCCACTAGACTCAATGTCACTCTTGTCTAGGACTCTTCAGTTACTATTTCTGAATTTGTATCCATGTATATCTATATCTATATCTATATCTATATCTATATCTATATCTATATCTATATCTATATCTATATCTATCTATATCTATATCTATATCTATATCTATATCTATATCTATATCTATATCTATATCTATATCTATTTCTATATATATATCAATAATTGATCACTTGAATGAAATAGGCAAAGCGCCTTTCCTCATTTGTGCCATGTTTTGTGACTAGATCAAATGCTGTCTTCTCCTTTCAGTATCTTGCAAGGAGCACTCCCTGTTAAACAGTCACCTCCCAAACTGTCAATAGCTTCGGTACATACCCAATAGATTCAAGTAGGAATTATGGGTTGGGTTGAAGTTTATAATATTGTTAAATAATTTCCATAATCATGTCCCCTCCCTATCCTTTTTGTTGAAACTTTTTAAAAAAATTTTTATTTATTTATTTGAAGGCGACACACACACAGAGAAAGACAGATAGAGGGAGAGAGAGAGAATGGGCGCGCCAGGGCTTCCAGCCTCTGCAAACGAACTCCAGACGCGTGCGCCCCCTTGTGCATCTGGCTACCGTGGGACCTGGGGAACCGAGCCTCGAACCGGGGTCCTTAGGCTTTACAGGCAAACACTTAACCACTAAGCCATCTCTCCAGCCCTGTTGAGACTTTTTTCAGCTTGACTATTTTGTCTTTAGTGAAAAATCTGTTCTTGTCCATATTTTGGGTGATTTATGCAAATATACTGCTCTGGAACTCCCATTACAGAGCTTCAGATTCCATTTGTGTGACAGGACATCTCAGAAATGATGGGCTACACCAAGTGAGCACTCAGCACTTGCCTTTTCATATATGAAAGGAGATAGAAATTTACTCTTCATTCCTCATGTGAGAATCAGGTTAGGAATGGTCTCCTTATATCGGCCTTTCAAAACCTGCATGGAATTCTAACAAGTAGGACCAGACTTCATGGAGTACTGTTGCTAGGAAGAGAATGACAGATCGCAGATACAGGCTTCACGGTGTCCGAAAGTCACAGAGAGGAGGGTCAGGAAAGGATTCTACCACCTGGATTTCAGCCTACTTATTTATTTATTTTTGCATTGCCTCGGATTTATTGGTCATTTTAATTGCATTAGAGTGTGATAACCTATGGGGGATAATGTTAGCAGACCTCCAGAGGAAGCCTAAAACTGAGGATGGTAACAAACTCGATATATGTGTATGTATATGTACATATAAATATATACACATACATATATGTATGTGTGCATTTCCCAGCCCTTTTAAAACACTACTAATTCTATGATGATTTAAACCTGTTAACTCATGTAATCCTGTTATGATTATTAGCATGCTAGTGAACCGAAGCATACAGGAGTTTGAGCTTCACTCAGCTAAAACTGGACTGAGCTGAAGCTACGCTGTCTTATGATAAAGGAGACTGAGTACACGGCTATGATTTTCTAAAGAAACAAGGATTACCTCTTTCTTCATTGTCCCAACAATGTTGACATATGTTGTCATCACGAGCGCACGTTCTAAGTGACTTACAATATTTCTGTATCTTCATTCAGTTCTCTAAATGACCTCTGTGGACTTGCTTAATCAGCACACCTCCTGTCATTAAGTACAACTGAAATTCATGAGATGTGAAGCTGTTTGCTGAGAACTGGAAGAGGAAATGGTGATGAGGGTGGCTGTAAGGTGATGAAGGTTCTGTGGCTGGTGAGGTGTGGTTGGTTGTGTAGCTCCAAGAGACAAGGCAGAAGACATTTACTGAGAAAAACTCTGGGGAAGTAGCCTTTTAATACAAGGGCTCAGCTTTTAATACCAGCTGTTGTAGCGGAGAGAATATTTGACATT
Organism: Jaculus jaculus; assembly: GCF_020740685.1. Taxonomy (NCBI): domain Eukaryota; kingdom Metazoa; phylum Chordata; class Mammalia; order Rodentia; family Dipodidae; genus Jaculus; species Jaculus jaculus. The sequence continues at coordinate 164,031,642 of NC_059105.1, forward strand.
GTGTGTGGGAGAGAAAGAAAAAAAAAAAAAAGCATACATATCTTTTGAGTAAACAGGGTCAGTCTTCCAGGTAGCATTCAGCCCAGAAAATATTCTTTTCTCTGACAGAGCCAAGGACTTGTCGAAAATTTTCCATCCATAGTAAGAAGACAGTTCAAGATGATATTGTGAAAAGGCATCCCTTTTAATATTTGTTATATGACAGAAGGCAGCAGCTAAAATCATTCTTCTTGGATAATATTTAGTTCAGATCAGATTAAATATATTATTTGGGCTATGGTAAAATAGATTTCAGAAGTGAAAAGGAATTTGTAGTCATATGTTTTAGATATTAATGCATGCACATTATTATATGGCTGATGCTCCCTGCCTCATAGGGCTGTTTAGAGGATTAAATCATGTTGCTGAAAAACGTCAGAGTATCATATGAAATTAGGCTCTCCCCATAACTAAATATCTGTAATTTTGATACAATATCCATTTAGTGGTATTGTCCTTTTGAATCGACAGTGTGTGATGCCTGAGGATGCTACAAATAAGAATTCTCTATTAATTCAGCAGAAGAGACTGACTGATGTGTAACCTTTACTTGCTTTCTCAAATAAAGATGTGCCTGGTTGTTTACAGCACTGTCAATGTTTATTCAGTTCTACTTCTTAGATTCCACATCTCCCCAAGCCTCTGCCTTAAAAGGCTTCCCTTCCCTGGATCCTTGTAAACATGACTTGCTTTTCTGTCAGTGTTTTTTTTTTTTTTTCCCCCTTTCTCTTTCAACAATCCACAGCTCCTCCACAGTGTTTGAAGTTTGGCTTCTGTGGATCTTTGAAGGCTGGTTTCATCTTCCCAGCCTGTGAAAGTCCCTCTCCACATCATCATGGAGCTGCTGCAGGATCTTGCTGTCAGCCAGGCTCTGCACATGCCCTGCCTGGATGAGCAGGAGGGTTGGGAAGAGCATTTCTTCTAGCATGGTACCACTGAATTGTAGACAAGGTACCAACAAATTGGAACAGTCAGAAGATGGCTCCCATGTAGAATGAGTGACTTGAACAGCAACTGGAAGTTGAAGCAGGGCTGAGCTAGTGAGAAGTTTTTCTCTCTTGACTGCTTGACTTTGGGAAATAAACATTTATTTGTTTGTTTTTAAGGAGAGAGGGAGGAAGAAAGAACGAATATGAATGGGTGCACCAGGGTTTCTAGTGGCTATAAGCAAAACCCAGATGCATGTGCCTCTTTGTGTATCTGACTTTACATGGGTACTGGAGAAATAGAACTTGGGTTGTTAGGTTTATCAGATAAGCTCTTTACGTACTGAGCCATCTCTCCAGCCCCTTGATTTTTTAAAATTCATTTTATTTTATTTATTTATTTATTTATTGGTTTTTGGAGGTGATGTCTCACTCTAGTTCAGGCTGACCTGGAATTCACTATGTATTCTCAGGTGGCCTTGAACTCTCAGCAATCCTCTTACCTCTGCCTCTCAAGTGCCAAATTAAAGGTGTGTACCACCACACCCTCCCCTTGATATTTTAATTATAATTTTAAAAATATTTCTCTTTTATTTATTTATTTGAGAGAGAGAGGGGGAGGGAGAGAGAATTGGCATGCCAGGCTTCTAGCCACTGTAAATGATCTCCAGATGGTTGTACCTTGTGTATCTGGCTTACATGGGTTCTGGGGAGTTGAACCTGTTACCTTAGGTTTGGCAGGCAAGTGCCTTAACCATTAGGTCATTTCTCCAGCCCCTAATTATAATTTTTGAGGGAGTTCACCTTGAAAGTTTCTCCTCATGGGTAGATGAGCCTTTATTTATTTGTCTGGTGATTTTTTTTAAATAATGACATTTTATTCTCTACCCTGCCTCTCAGGCCAGGAGAGTCTTATAAATTTTCCCTTCTCTACCTGACACACCAAAGTTCTCATTTCAAGTAATTTTTTGCCTTATTGTTCTGTAAATAAGACTTGACTTACCTTTAACCTATTTTTCCCAACTCCAAGTTGGTTTTATTACACAGAGTCACTGCAACTCCAAGGCTATTGATGACCCTGAGAACAGTAACATACGACATACACCTGTGTACTAGGAGTGATGGCTGTTTAACAGGAAAGGCAACAAAAGGGCTATTTTACGGTGTATCATGGAAGTGTTGCACATTACTTCTGATCATATTTAGTGTTACAGAACTCAGTCATGTGGTCACATTGGAAATGTTGTCTGTGCTAGGCTCCAGATATGTGATGAAACCCATGCTGGTAAATTGTACTTACTTCTACAATAACTCCTATTTTACACATATGTCCTTTGAGGTTCTTATGAGAGAATTTTATTTATCAAATTTTTGCTGTGTAATATGTCTCCCTGTAAGAGATAACCACAAAATAGATAAAAACCAGTATCACTCTGATAACCTGCCAAATGGTTAGATATTACATTTGGTCTATATTTCAACATGTTTTCCAAAAGGACAGTGGTCACCATACAAAACAAGACATATGCCACTTGACAATAAACACCTGAACCTCATTTGGATATCTGACCCTTAATTCCCAGGGTCTTGTTTCAGAGACTTGTGTGATGGTCTGGCCTACAGTGCTCTTCCAGAGAAGCATGAGGCAAACACGGGATCGCTGTCACCCACGGCAGAGACCTTCACGTCCATCCGTGCCATTTCCCTTCACTCTCACCTGTCACTGTGAGGAGCCCCCTTCCTCTATTTCTAAACCAACTGTTGTAAAGGAGTTTCCAACTACATGGTATATTGCATCCAGGATAGAAGATTGAATGAAAAGGGGAGATACCTGACCCTATATATTGGTTAATATTTATCATAGAACATCTCAAAACTAATTTTTGATTACCATACATAAAATATACAAAAATCTTAATTTTTCTCAACTATAAAAACTGAGACAGGTGCTGGGGTATGATCCTACAAGCTCTGTGTTCATCACAAAGGTTATCTGTTGACTCTGAATAAGCATAGAGTTAAGTTTGGTAATCAATTATAATGGAAGTAAGTTTCTATCCGCACCTAAAATTATTTGTCATCAAACACTAAATCACAACTATATTCAAGATTCCAGTTAGCGCTGAACACATTAGAACCATGTCTATTGTGTGGAAGAGGTAAACACCTTACCATACAATTATTAAGCAATGGAGAAACTAAATTGATTTATGAATTAAAAACTAATTCATTAAAATAGTACTCAAGAAATCAAGGTCTATTAATGAAAATCTTGCAGTAAATTATTTTAGCTTTTTTCCATCTTTTGTATATATCCTTCCTAGCTGGAAGTGATTTACACCATAATGCACCCTTGTTTGGGAAACAAACTTATTGTCCTTTTATTTAGAATGTTACTATATTAAATAATTTTGGAGCAGATCCTACTATCCTGTTTTTTCTAATGATCTATAAGCCAAGTTAAATGAAACTCAACCACTCCATATTGTATAATTTTAACTAGCTACATGAATAAAGGGAGTTTGGGAGACATCCAAATAGGATTTATGGAGGTTCATATTCTGTCAGATTCCCCTGCTTTATATGGATGCTGCCATGTTCTCAGAAAGAATTTATAACTGCAATAGAAAAATGAATGGCTATTGATTATTTTAGTAACCCAAACTAATTGACATATAAAGCTTTGTAAATTTCTTTAGATATGGTTGAATATAAATTAAAAACTAATTAAAGCAGAGACTTATGAGGACTCCATCTCCAATTCCGTGGTTTGCATGACTGGTTAAATATTATGAAATTCGGGCTGGAGGGATGGCTTAGCAGTTAAGGCATTTTCCTGCAAAGCCAAAGGACCCAGGTTCGATTTCCCCAGGATCCATTTTAGCCAGATGCAGAAGGGAGAGCACACTTCTGTAGTTTCTCTGTAGTGGCTGGAGGCCCTAGTATGTGCTCTCTCTCTCCTTCTGTCAAATAAATAAAAATAAAATATATATTTTTTAATATTAAGAAGTTCTTTAGTCTCCTTACACAAAATTCCCACAATACAAATTATTTGCATCAAAATTATTTCAATGGCTAATTAATTAGGTATGTTAATTCAGATATGCTGCCTTTTTTTTTCCAGCAGTCAATGCAATTATTTGAACAAAGTGAAGTTTAAAAATGAAAAGATCAGAGTAGAAATGTTGCATGTGGACGCAGCAGGACAAATCAGCCTGCTGTCTATAACCTACATCCTTACTGTTAACAAGCCTTTTATCTTCAAAGACACTGAACATCTGGGATCTAAGTACTGACACCTATTAGTTTCAGTGGTTTCCTTTTACCTTTATAAGCAATCTGATAGACAAACCTCCAGGAATCCTACAAAATTGGACCCTTAATTGACCAAATGAATGGCTGTCTCTCTTTTTCCATCTGAGCTGAAAATTAAGTTTGCTCCAGTGTGGTATGACATACATTGGTTATGACATTCCAGCTCCAACTAGACTGGTCACATAGTGTTACCTTATAACTTCTTTCCAATCTAGTTCCCTAGCAGCTGCTAAAATGATCCTTCTAAAACCCATACCCATGTTCACATGATCTATCTCCTAGCTGTTTTCAGCTTTCCTATAAAACACATCCTTGAAAGCAAATGAAGACGAAGCCAATGCTTGCTTGGTTTACTTTCAAGGCCCCTTGTCTTTTCTAGTTCTCTCCACTCTTTCCCTCTGAACTATAGTTGGAATGAAAATGCCCCATTCAGTGACAACCATATCCTGTCATGTCAGACTTGAAGCCCTCATGTCCAAATCCTACACTCATGATACAATTATTAGGTCTTTGCGACTTACTTTGTACTGGAGAGATGGCTCTGTGAATAAAGTACCTGTCACACAAGCATGAAGACCTGACTTTGGATCTCCAGTACCCACATGACCCAGGTATGATGTCAGAGGTTTAGCTGGGAAGGCATATACACACATGGATGCCCACATGCATACGGACATTCATGTACACATGCATGCACCCCACACACAAATATATATCCCAAAAAGAACCAGTGTCTTTATTCATCCAACATTTATTGGGCTTTGGCAAAATATCAGGAAGTAACCTATATGCTGGGTGCTCACAATGCTTTTTATTTTCTCTGAATAATTCACCATTAAAGAGAAATAGACAATAAGGAAGCACATGAATAAGGCCAGTTTCAGGAAGACATGAATGCACTATAGAAAGTCAAAGAAAGTGATGAGTGAGACCATGAGGTTGTTTGGATGGCTGTAGTGGACTCTCCTCAGTGAACTCTAGCATTCAGCAATCACGTATGACTTTTTACAGAACCTACATTCATCCTATTTTCATTCTAGCATGGTGTCTGATACATTGGCCATACTGAATACACATACACATGTGAATGAATTAATAGTTTTTATCTGCATTATCTGTGTCACAATTGCTTCACCTAAAGGAACCGATGAGTTGAAGAAGTGAAATCTAAGTCTCCATTATGTCTGTAATTTTAGAAGCAAAATATATTCTGAAGTTTTACCAAATTGTGATATTGAAATGTAGAAATTAGATCAGTATTATTTTGACATTTATTGTAAAGAGTTTTATGTCACAACTAATGCTCACCTACTCTTTATAATAATTTTTCAAAAAGGATGTCAGTTGAAAAGGAGTCAAGAGATCATATTATTTTGGAATTTTACTGAGTGATCTTTAGTAGAAGCTATGTTGTCATGCAGCCATTATTTGTGAAATATAAAATTTGAGTGCCATATATATTTTAAAATACTAAATGAATTAGGAATTATAATTCATATTCAATGGCAATATTAGAATTTAACATACTTAAATTAAAACAATTTATATTCATTTAGGAAGCCCAATTCAATTAAAATGAAGTAACTGCATAATGTTTTCATAAAAATGCATTAAATCACATTCTTTCATTAAAATATTTTATACATTTTAATACAAAATGAAAAACAGAAGGAAAGAGATAATAAAATAGCAGTAGAAACTAATTAACTGGAAACAAGAACGAGTTTAGAAAATCTTTGGATAAAAATCAGCATAATAAGCAAATGTCTTACAATTTCAGCAAAAATTAGAAAATACAATATGCAAAACTACAAATGATAGAGGGACCATGACTTCTGACAGGGAGAGTGAAGTCTATACACAGTCCATTTGCAAAGTTCATTTTGACAGATTAAAAATTCTAATAAATTGAATGAGGTTAAACATGATGATTACTAAAATCCACTTATAGTTTAAGTGAATGAATTTAAGAAAACAGAAAATAAAGTGCTATAGAATTATTTTTTACACAGATCTTGTCTTACATGGGACATGGGCATATTATTTGAAAATGCTAAAATAAGCCAAATTTTCATGCTAACTTTTCAAAAAAAAATCCCATAAAGATAAGAACAAAGTCTGTACAGCTTCAATTATAAATCTATATAACTAAAATACCCACAATCAGTGATTTATAAAATACATACTTAGCATCATTCTCTTAAAGGAGTTATAGGGATAGGTGTTTGTATATTATTGATATATTTAATGCCACTAAACTGGAACTTGAAATTATTTGCAATATAAATTTTATGACATCTATATTAATAAAAAATAATTTCTCTAATAAAATCATTAATTGTTAGGAAAAGTAAATATGATTTTGAATGTGTCCATAAATAAATGTTACTCTGAAAAATTTTATCCTAAAGAAAGTATGAGTGTGTTTCCATAAGCAAGGTGATTTTATTGTTCAATGACTATTGTAGATAGGCTTGATTTTGTAGTGTAGTTTACAAACCTTCACTTGTCAACAAAATTTAAAGATGATAATTTTGGAACTTTCCATGGTTAATCTGAAGTTAATTAAATTGATGATTGAGAAAGCAAAAAAAAAAAAATGCTAACAAATACAGAGTGGTTAACACATCAGAAGACCTTCTAAATTTTTGTTTGTATGTTTGTTTTTAATTATTAGTTATGTACATAGTGTGTTTTGTTTTCTGAGGTAGAGTTTCACTCTAGCCCAGACTGACCTGAGATTCACTTTGTAGTCTCAGGCTGACCCTCGACTCACAGCAATCCTCCTACCTCTGCTGCCCAAGTGCTGGGATTAATGGCGTGAGCCTCTTTGTCTGGCTTCTTAGCTTTTATTGACAATTTTAATATATAAACACATTGTAATTTGGTCATAATTTATTCATATTTCCCTAATTTTATCTCCCTCCATCACCATTCCATTGAACCCTATCCTCTTTCTAAATAGTACCTCTTCCTTTTTGACATCTCAGTTGTTGTGTACGCATATATCATCTGTGTCAACATGTTGATGGACTCAATGCCGTGTAGGTCTTATTATGGCCATAGAGAACACTGAGAAGTCCTGAGAATAGTAACTCACAGTACTTCCCCCAATTTCTGCCTCAGATATTCATCCTTCTCCCTAGTAATGAGGTTCCCTGAGCTTTGGAGAGTGCAATAAAGATGTCTCATCTAGCGCTGAGCTCTAAAAAGCCTCTTATTTTTGGCACTCTGATGGGTTCTGAGCCATCTCGGTATCTACCACTCCCTCTGAAGAGAAGCTTCTCTGGCATCTGTGAGCATAGCATCGACAGCCTCATCCGGTGATGAGCACTCGAGTATCTCATCACCTTCTCATCACTTCCTCACCTGGGCAAGCCTTGAGTCACCCAAGTTGCCGTGTCTTTATCCGAAGGTGCGAAGATCACTAATCTGAGAGATGGATTTCCTTCCATGGAGCAGATCCCAAACACAATCGGGAAGCAGCTGGTTACCCTCAAAGCTGACTTTCACCAGTGATGCGTACCTGGCCTGGCTGGTCAGTTGCATGGCTGGCTGGTGAAGACTGTTGATGCCCTTTCTTCCCCAGCAGCACACTCAGCACTTTCTAGCACTACATCAACGGGACAGCAGGAAGACGCTTCCAGCTCAGTTCCAGCTTGATTTCTCACTGCCCTGGAACAGAAACACAAGGTGTGTCCTGTCCTCAGCAGTAGGATCTTACCACTTAGCAAGAGCATTAGCAATAATTTGCATTGCTTTAGGGAGGCTGAAATCTTGTTGGGAAGGTGTCTCAACCCAAGGACTGTCATCTAAGATGTGTGACAGTCAGTAGCAGAGGCGGTGGCTAGAAAGAGGCCAGCAGGGGAGGAAGAGTGGGGCAAACATAGGGGAGGGGTTAATAGATAATTAAGTTGAGGGTAGAATATAACAATATATTACACACACACACACACACACACACACACACACATATGGGGGGGCAGACATACCTGCTGGGGGTAGAATGCTCTGTCCAGAAGCCATAGGTCATCTCAGGAGTGTCTTCTAATCTTTCATGGCATTATCTAACCAACACTTAACAAAACTCTACAATATAATCACTCTCATTAATCATTATTTGCAATTTAGGACACTGAATATTCTATGGTTTGCAGAAGATTGCGTAACGATTAAATTCCTAAATGACTTAGCCTCTGTGTTTGAATGTAGGTCTCTTAATACCAGGATGGCGGTGGTAATAACAAGATTGGTTCCAGGTTAAAAGTGTGTAAGTAGACCAAAAAGAAAGAAAGCCAGTGCAGAAAAGTAACACTGCAGTGGTCAAGAATGAATTATTTGATATGGGTAGGATTACAAGTCAATAGGGAATCTATTCCAACTGAGTAATGCATTCAAGACTCATAGATTGACAAGTTTGAAAAGTGAATTTAGCTCCCTATTTTATATCTTAGTACATTTTAAATTAAATTAATATAGCTATTAGCACACATCACATTTTTAATAGCCACTGATTGGTTTGCTTCCAATTTATAGACCACATAAATTTGAGGAATTCCTAACATTTTCTATATCCTTGCCCTAATATGACAGTATATGAAATCAAAGTGATATCTTGTGTTCTATTTTGCATGTCCACACTCACGCACTGAAGAAATGGCACTGAATTATACTGGGTTCTAATCCCTTCTAAAATTGTGATGGTACAGAAAGAAAGCTGCTAGTCATGTGGAGATGTCCCTATAAATCCTCACCCTTCGCCTAATTCAGTGTAAGGCACCTCTCTTTCTCCATGGCATTGGATTGGTTTGGACACAGGATTTTCCAATGTGCTTCTGAAGATTCCAGGTGTTCATTAGAATGACTTCATGTCTGCTACTTGAGCATAGACAGGACAGGGCTGGAGACAGGCAGGAAGCCCAGAGAAGGTCTTACTCACATTCACACTTGACACTTGCTCTGCTCTGTTCATGATGTCGCTAAGAAGAATCTTAGTGGGAGAAGACTGACATGGCTAACAGTTGATTAAAAAATTCATCTTATTTGGCATACGGTTCTCGACGTGGGCTTTAACAAGTCACTTCAATGGTAAAGATTCTGTTTCATAAGAAGGCACGTGCCTTCCCTTCCCCGCAATACTTTCTCCCAGGGTTTCTGTGTGATTGAAGGGGCGACAGGAAGATGGAATAGAGAAGGTGGTGGGTATACTTTGTCTTGAATTTTCTTTCACTTTATGTACCCTACTATTACTAAATTCCCAAACACAAACAGGCAAAAAGTCCTCCAGAACTCAACTGTTTTGAAAGAAGTTAGTGTACACTACTTGTAAAGAGTCATGTCACTGGTCCCCACCCCTTTCCTTCTATTGATTTCCCAAGGTCTCCCTGTTACTGCTGGATGCCCTTCCTCCAACCCTCTCCAGCCCCAGAGAACAGAGGTTCCCCTTGTCATTCTCTCAAATCTTCAGTTGAAGCCCAGGAATAAGAGCTTTGATAATTTTGGGATTTCTGTGGTGGAAATTCATTTTATCATTGATTATCAGCTCTAAGAAACAAGATTGATAAATATATTCTAACACTTGGGTTTGACTCACTTGCTGTGGGGTTAATTAGAGAGTAGTATGGCTATGAAGTAAATTATGAGCTGCTTCCAAACTACACACATGTGAGTTAATGAATCACAGTGCCCGCATGGGCCTTGGAAATGTATGGATAACTTACTTGGTTTTCTTACGTTATGCTGGTAGACAGAAACTGTCTGTCAGTATGGTGCCCCTCACAAAGTTCTCTTTGGCTGGATTTTCTGCATATTCATGATCCTCTAGGCTGACTTCCAGTCCCAGTGAGTGTGCAGCTTGAGCTCGGTTCCCTGATCTCTTGTATATCTGAGCAGTGTGACTGCTCCTCCAGCAATCCCTCAATGACTACAGCTAGACCTGTGAACACATTCACCATCTGTTGGACAGAGATAGCATTTCAGGAACACCAGAATGTATTTAATGACTTCTTCAAGGTTCTTTCTTGATTTCCCAAGATTATCACTGAAAATATGGAACAAAATGGGTCCTGAGGTAGGGCTCTACCACTCCCACAACAACAAGGCTATGTTTGCCATTGCAAGTGGGCAGCCTTCAGAAGTCTACTTTGTTTAGGATGAGTCTGGTTTTAGCATATAGGTGTGGGGGGGGGTGTCTTCATATAGTTTGCTTATTTGTACCATTAAAAATAAAATAATATTTTGTACTATCATTGCAAGTTAGTGGATTTTAAAAAAATAAATAATATTATCCATGTTATTTCTAGTCATAACCACAGAAAATTAACCAAGTTAACTTTATCTATTTATATTCCTTTTGAAAAGATTAAATAATGAAGGAAAATCTATGTCATAATGCCATTTTTTAAAAATTTTTATTTATTTATTTGAGAGCGACAGACAGAGAGAGAGAGAGAGAGAGGGAGAGGATGGGTGCGCCAGGGCTTCCAGCCACTGCAAACGAACTCCAGACGCGTGCGCCCCCTTGTGCATCTGGCTAATGTGGGTCCTGGGGAATTGGGCCTCGAACCAGGGTCCTTAGGCTTCACAGGCAAGCGCTTAACCGCTAAGCCATCTCTCCAGCCCCATAATGCCATTTTAAAGTGCTATCTTTTCTATTTGAAATTTGAACATTCTGATAGAATCATTTCCCTTTTGATACTTGGATCTCATTGATGGATTCTGAAAATTTGAAGTACTGGACAAGGTGATTTTTTTTTTTCTTTTAACTGTCTCATCCTTGTCTGATTCCATGAAGCTAACCTTAGTGGGAGGAGTCTTTAAGCATCATTCATGTCTCTGTCTTAAGTATCAGATTTATGTGCAGATTGTATAAACATGCCAATCTCAAGCAAATGTGTGGGCTTTCTAGTAACATTCAGAGTAACCATGGTTGAGGGGATGGTGTTTTGGTAGATTGCTATACACACTAACAATGGATTTTAACATTTATTTGAAAAAAAAGAATGAGTGGTATAGGCATTTTCATGACATTTTGGAGAATTTTAAGTAGCTGCTTTTCAATTTCTGTCAGCCTTAAGGACATGTTTGCTTTGCAGGCAACTCAGGTAACTGCCTAGAGCTAGTACAGAAAGTTTCTAGGATCACCAAACAAAGACCCAGTGGGGAGATGTGACTTAACAGTGCCTTTGCAGAATGCCAGCAAGTGAATCCTAGGGGAGGCTGTGGGTCTGTCTCAGAATTTTGTATTGACCCGATATTTGTATGAGTAGCAGAATCATGACTGTGTGGTTAACTGTGCATGAACTCCAAATCTACATGACTCTGGCTTCATCAGAGAAGAGGTTCTCATCTGAGTGCTGCATGGAATGGCCCATAAAGTGGCACATTTACAATTTTAATGGGACCTTCTATGGGAAGAGTATAGTACCCTCACTTTACTGAACTATAAGTTCATCTCTGTAAAAAAAGCTACATTCACACAATGTGAGAGTTCAACATTCTTATACTTCAATGGGACAGTAGACGTGAAACATTTTGATTCAGGGTACTGTTGAATTTCTACCTAAATTCATATGAAACAAAGGTAATCAGAAATGACAAAGTGATAATGGACATGATTTCTCCCATCTCTCCCAGAGAGAGAGAGGTGATGTTGACTTGGGTAGTTTGGGAAGGCTGGTATAATTTGGATATATTACCAACACAAAAAAATTTTAATGGATTCTATTTCTTGGTTCTATTCACCATCAACTATTTGTCATATAATCCACAACTAAATTCTAACCTAGACTCAAATGTACACATTACCAGATAAACTATCTTTGGTAGAAGAGTAGAGTTTCTAACGAAGCTTCACAATAACATTATTACCTAGGACTTGAAAATAATGTCAAAATTCTGTTAACACATGATAAAAATAGAAAACTGGGGAGGTATTAGAAGCTTACCAGCCCAGGGACTTATTTTACTTTCAGTATTAGGGAGATCATTGGAACTCTTAAAGTTTAGTGTAATTATTGTTCCAGACAATAGCCATCCATGCACTGTTTTCAATGGGTTGTGATCCATATTACAGATATAGAATAGGACTTCAAAGTCCATCCTCCCATTTCACAGATATTAAATACAAAGTTATGCATCTCTGAAAAATAAGGAGAAAGAATAATCCATCTTATGAAAGTTTCACTAATTTGCAAAGATTTTTGTTATTTTTTACTGCTGAATCATTTTCAGACACTATTTGGAATTACAGTCAGGTAATTGCAACTACAAACCATCCATTATGTTTTAAAGTCAACCAAAAGCTTCCTCACCAAATTAGAAAATCTGCTTGCAAATCTGTCTTATAGGATTAATTTTTAAAGTAAATATATGTAGTCTATCTAAATAAATTGGTCCAAATGTTTTCTGGCATGTTAGGAAGAAAAAATTGCCATCTACTGAGTAAGGACAGGCAAGTGAAAGAAACGGTACCCAGTGGGGTGAGGATGTAGCCTTCCCATCCCATATCAGATATGCCCTTTATTGAAACATTCATTCAATCTTATTTTCTTACCCAGAATTGGGTGAGAATTAATTTCCTTCAGTTACATATGTAATAAAGACAGTAAAAATACCATTAGATGAGACCTTGAGAATGTACCCTCCTCTCAGTTTTTCTGAATTAACCCACAGTTAGAAAAGGATTCCATATGAACACAATTTTTGGTCCAGGCAGTGTCTCAGGACAATCAGGGATGACATAGAACTCACTCTGTAGCCCCAGCCTGGCCTCAAATTCATGGCAGTCCTCTTACTTCTCAGCCTTCCAAGTGCTGGGACTGAAGGCATGTTCCACCATGCCTGGCTAGGGAAAGATTCTTGAACAGATCTTTAATAGCTTAGAGTTTGTTCATAAGTCTTTCTAATAGGGTGAGATATTTTCAGAAAAAAAGGGATAACTGGTCTTAGGAAATAAATGGGTTCTTTTCATGAAAACATTTTTTGTAAAGAGGAATTGTGATATTTAATTGGCATCAACTCTTGCATGTGTGTAGTGTATGTGACAAATTCTCCTGTGGGTTTTCTTCCATGCATTGTATTACGAGAATAAAAATTAGCCTTGTAATCTCTCTCTCTCTCTCTCTCTGTGTATATATATATATATATGTGTGTGTGTGTGTGTGTATATATATGTGTGTGTGTGTGTGTGTGTGTGTGTGTGTGTCCCCACAATGATAGTTAGGAAAACAGCACTACTTAATATTTTCTTTGATAGAATGTAGAATGTTCTAAAAGGAGTTCTGGATGCATGCTGCTCAACTTCTTTCTTATTTTATTTTTTTTCCTTCCGAACCCTTAGGCAACTAGCCATTTGCTTCAATATTTAGGTTAGACCATGTTAACTGCGGAATACTGAGTAAGAAATCCTGTTCTGCCAATTCAATGGCATTCCCATAGAGAAAATATTGGAATACTTTAATCAAGGCATTTAAACAAGGTGCATGCACTCTAGAGACACATTATGTTTCCTTCATCCTCAGGGGAAATTTGAGGTTCATGGAATTGAACTCAAGTAGCTATCCAAATCTCTATTCAAGAAAATCACCTTAGGAAGGTGAAGAAACGTGCACAGAAGATGCAAGGTGTGGGCAGGTTGTTTCTTTCTGTGTTTTCCAGATCAATCTGGCTTATGTCTTCTCTTGTGGCCCACTGCAGGCTTATTACATTGTCTATGCTCCTCTGCCTGTTTAAAGTGCACCGCTTTCCTTGGGTAATCTCTAGGCATCATGTGTATGCATTCTGTTTGTATAGAGAAGCCTTCTTTGACACTTTCAAATTTTATCCTATTCCCTTGCTCTTTAAATCCCTAGGCTTCCTATCCATTCCTATAGTGTGTCTACTATTGTTAGGGTTGACATTCATCTATGTATCCACTTGCTTGGTGCATGATAGCACTGTGAAGACAGAGGTCTTCCTTGTTCTCGTCAGATAGAGGCAGTTCTTAACATGGGCTCACCCCCTTTTCCATAATAAGATGGAGTACTGTGTATAAAAGTGAAGGGCAACACTACTCCTAGTAAATAGTATATACCATATATATATATATATTACCTAATAAGTATACACCTCACTTTCGCATGTTAAATTAACATATAATACAGAATACATAAATTTAAAGGTATAAACATCAATATAAAGATCAATTACAATAAACAAGAAATGATATAATGAAACATCATGTACATCAATATAGAAATGTGCAGGCATGATTTCGTGAGAAGATGTGATAAACTAGGGAAGTGCATGCATGTCGCCATAGCACCATTGGCATGTGGTCTCGGCACATGCAAAAAAAAAAAGATACAGCTCATTGCTCTCATTGCCTAGCCTCCATGACTGGGAAGCATGCCATATTTTCCAATGAAAAGACTACATGTCATTAAATTCCAAATCAAACCATTTAGAATATTGCTTTTAACTTAATATGGCATTTACGCCCACAGGACTCACTCTGTCAATACTGGCAAATAATTTGTGTATAACATACAAGTGTAGAAAGAAGTTCTGACTTCACAGAGTTAGAAACGAGCTTCTCCCCCAGCACGGACGTTTGGAGGGATAGTTGAAAAGTACAAGGGATGGAATGCGATTCGCTCTTGAGGTTGCTCTGAGTAGTTCAACACATCTGCTGTTACTGGATACTGGCCCATAAGTTCCAAGAGCTCCCACAGTCACTGGACAACCACACCCTGGCCAGCTATGCTCGAAAAGTTCCACCACCATGCCTTCCAAAGCATCATTGCTTTTGAGAACTTCTGATCATACCTGTTACAATTGATCCAGATGTATTCTCTCCTAAGTGACTGATTTCCTCTCACTTGTAGTGAGCCATTCTGGCTTCTTTATACCATCCTTCTTAAGGACTTCTGGTCTATACCCGGTATCGCATCTTGTTTATGGAAAACACTCAATAGGTATTCATTTAACTGAACAGAAATTTGAATAATAATGGAGTTGTTCAGGTGCCGTGCCAAGAGGACTCATCAAAGTTCCTCTCAAGCTCTCCATGTGCATAGTCCTACATTTCTATTTAGGGATATTCTAAGTTTTAATTCCTTTGACTTCTACCAGAGACGCTGATGTGGGCGGTGACTGTTACTGGGTTCTGATCCAGCTTCGTTGTCCAGCATGCTGCTGAGTCACTGTTTCCTTAAGAGGGTGAAGGACAGACAGTCATATGCAAGTCTATCTGCCCTTATTATGTCTTCTTCCGTCTTTGCAATGCACATTGTTTACATCTGAACATCTATCATTTCATTACAATGATGGTGGACCCAGATATTGTAAGTCTGGAAAAGTACTGGTGAATGATATCAATAGCCCAGAATCCTACAGGAAAGGCTTATATGGATTATTTTATGTGCCTATAAGACTAGTATGTTATCATTTATTATGATAGCATGTAAGTTGGCATTTGAGAGCAACATTTAAAAAGAATTAGAGTGGTTTGTCCTTCATACATTCCCTGTGTTAAGAGGGAGAGCGTCTGCCCTATATACTGACTCTCAGAGCTGCACTGTCTCCAATCAGCCAGCCAGCCTATTTCGTGTGAATGATTTTTCTCTTGTGAGGCTAAAGTAATGCTGGTAAACAGTACTGAGACTGAGACATTCCAAGAGAAGTTGTGCAGAGATGGGAAGAGCTGCTGTTATGATTTGTGCTTATGTAAATACGTCTCTGCGCAGGGCCATTCCTGTTCAGGGATGGCTAATCCTCAGACTAAAAGTTAAGATAATGAGATGAGATATTTTTAAAGTTTCTCGTCCCTGTTCAAGTACAAATTGAATACCAAGCATGTATCTAATGACAGTGTCGCCTGGTTTGCCGTGGGAGATACTGGCAGATGGTAGGACAGCATTGCTTGTTCTGTTTTCTCTCTGGCTACCTAGTGAGCAAAGTGGAAGGGCAAGAAGATTTCTGTTCTGTAAAAGTTTGGTCATGCAACATCAAAACAACAAGCTAAATCCTCGCAAACCAAGTGGATTTGATAATTTAGCATGTTTTATATCTATGAAGACAGTGCAACTTGATTTCCTTCTCCAGTCCTCTAACAGCACTTGCTGTCTTTATCATCATCATTTATCATGACACTGAGTCGTGTCTTCCTGGCACTGTTACCTGTTTTATGGGCATACATCTTCTCTTTATAACTAGAGCATGTAGTAATGATGCATTCCCTGAATTAAGGGACTATAAGGAAACTCGTGTCTTTAACCAGCTAATTTTGGCCCATAATAAAGAATTCATATATTATTATTACATGATATGCATGGGTAAACTAAGGATATTATGCCAAGCAATGTTTCAGTTGGTTTTCCTCAAGTTCACTTAGTGACTCAATCACAGATGATGTAAAATCTCCAGATGCCTTATTTCTCTTTCCTCAGAAGAAAACATGAATTTCAAACAATAGATGACATCTCATATAGTGATTTCAGATAAAGTCAATGTGTTAGACTTTTAAAGAGAAACGTACAAGTCAAGAGATTGTTGATTTTTTTACACCACCTTGTTTTTCCATGGAGGATTTCTGAACAACAAAGTCATGTATTCCACTCTATTATCAGAGAAACAAATCCCTTGCAGAGAGAGATTTTTCATTACTAATACATGTATGCTAACATTTTTTTTTCCTCATAGGACCATCATAAGAGCAATAGTGCATGGATTCAGGGCTAAACAAAAAACATACCGACATTAGTCTTTTTCCTTCTAATCTATTTGCATCAAGGCCATCTCTCTAAGCTAACTGTCCATCTCACTGCTTGGACATGCTGAATGGAAAGTTCTGTTCATACAGGTATCATTATAATTATGTTATACGACCACCCCACTCTGTAACAGAGAGCAACAATTTCTGTAGTGTGTTGCGCACAATTCAAAAGGTATGACTAGGAGAACAGTCTTTGACCACCAGTGATATCTGGAATAATTATAGGGTTGGGACAAAGCTAAATATTAAACACTTTCCTTAGTTCTGAGGCTTCTCAGAGCTCATGATATATGATTCATTGTTGAAATGTTTAAGAGGATCATACATGATACAGTGATTTCCCAAATAATCTGATGCCAGGAATTCTTCCAAAACATCCAATTGAACTGATGTTTCTTAGTACACAATTTAATAAAGATTTTAATAGATTAATTTTTATTATCTCCAATTATATTGAGAATTTTGCATTCATATGCACTTAAAACAAGATCATAGACACAGATAATAGTTACATATTTCTGTTGTAGGAAACTGAAATGTCTTGATATATTTTTAGTGTACATAAACACTCTCTTACAATAATCAAAATCCCATATAAATGTAAATTCAATAAGCCCATAAGGTCTAAGAGTAATTCTTAATTATTTGAGACAGAGAGAGAGAGGGAGAGATAAAGAGAGGAAGAGAAAAAGGGGCAGAGAGAGAGAATAGGCATGCCAGCACCTCCAGCCACTGCAGACAAACTCCACATGCATGTACTACCTTGTGCATCTGACCTACATAGGTACTTGGGAATTGAACTTGGGTCTTTAGGTTTTGCAGGCAAGTGCCTCAACCACTAAGCCATCTGTCTAGCCCAAATATATTTATTTTAGATAAAGTAACTCTATATAACTTTAAGATATTTAATTTGGCAAAGTGATCATAATATTCTCTTCCTGTTCTATTTTTTTTCATTTTTTATTTATTTATTTGAGGGCAACAGACACAGAGAGAAAGACAGATAGAGGGAGAGAGAGAATGGGCGTGCCAGGGCTTCCAGCCTCTGCAAACGAACTCCAGACGCGTGCGCCCCCTTGTGCATCTGGCTAACGTGGGACCTGGGGAACCAAGCCTTGAACTGGGGTCCTTAGGCTTCACAGGCAAGCGCTTAACGGCTAAGCCATCTCTCCAGCCCTCTATTTTTGTTTAACTTTATGACAAATCCTTGTTGTTATCCCTAAAGAACCAAGGATAGTACTTTTGATTATTATAGAAATTTAGATACTAGAGTATTAATAATTTGCTGCTTTTTTGTTGTTGTTTTGTTTTTGCATTAAGTACAATGGCGTAAGCCCTGTATAATTCTCTAGGCCAGGATCTTTAGAATTGGCTGGTCTGTCATGATGAACATTGTTTTCTTGTTGATGGAACTATAGTTCTGAGCTATATCAGTGTTCTCCCTAGCTAATATCCTAAAAAAAAAAAAATGCATTAAGTTTTTAAAAATCCTGTATCAGCTTATTTCCCCATTTGTCATAAAACAATTAAAGAATGCGAAATTGTTTTGTTTCCTAAGAAGTAGACTTAACCTATTTTTATAAAGGTGCTGATTAGTCTGTGGGGCAGCTGACATTGTGCCTGCCTAGGTATGGCTGGGCCTATCCATACAACCTTGGAAAATGATCCCATCAGGGTCAAACCTCACCAGTAGTGTCTTTTGTTCTCAGGGGACAAAATTCAGGAAGTGAACCATCTTCTCCCACAGTTTGGGTCGCCATCTTGGGACACACCAATAAAATAGTTGTTTACTTAGGAGCTCCTGTTCCTTCTCTATCTACCCAGTAATAAAAAACTTTGGGGTCCCTTGACAATACAACATATATGCCAATGCACCAGTAATATGGGGTATATCCTCAGATTCTTGTGTCATGAATTCAAGGTATGAAATCCACAGACCACAGGATAAGTTTTAGGCATATTTTATTATAGCTTTAGGAGGATGGGCTTAAAGAGGAGGTGAGATTAAGCCCAGAATGTAAGATAAGAAAGCAAGGCAGAGCTTTTGACCAGGGAGGAATGACGGTGATTGAGAATCCCACCTCAAGACTCAGATTGGGGTTGTTGTATGTGCCCAATGCATGGATGGATGGATGGTTTATGAAGTTAGTCTTCAATCGGGTGCCTGGAGTCAAGGTCTCTGGAAAAGGGAAAACTTTACAGGAATCGTAATTCTCTCAGAAGAGACTGGAATGACTCCCTAAGGTGACAGAGGTAAGGAAAAACCTTCTGATGTTTCTGGCCTGTAGTAATGTATAAAGACCCAGATAGTTCCCTGTAAGCCCAAGGACAATTTCAAAATTTAGCCAAGAGAGAGCTATTCACTTTGGGGTTTTGTCACCTCTAAGCTTCTAAGCCAATTTCTATCCCCTACACTAGCATGAGAAACGACTCAGCTTCTATGGTTCCTCACTGGGTTATTTATTTATTTACTTTTTCCTTTGGGGTAGGGTCTCACTGTAGCCTAGAGTAATCTGGCATTCACTCTGTAATCCCCAGCCTCAAACCCACAGCAATCCTAGTACCTTTGCCTCTCACATGCTAGGATTAAATATGTGCACCATCATGCTTGGTGGCTAAATGGATTTTAGTTTCAGGAATTTACAGACTTTTACAATATTCCTGTGTTATCAGTGTGCAGGAAGAAAATATAGTAGCAGTGATTCCTAGCCATTGCACCACAAAACAACATTTCAAAATTTCAAAAGACACTGGGAACCAATCATGCTACGTATCTCCTGTCTATTACCTACCTACCTGTCTACCTAATCTGTCTTTTATTCATGTGTGCTGGCATACATGTGTTTGGAGGCTACGAGTTTATATAATTTATCTTCTTATATTTTGCTATACCTTATTTATTGAGCCAAGGTTTCTCAATTTAACTCAAATTTCTATGTTTAGTTAGTCTAGCTCTCCAGCCTGCCCCAGGAATCTTTTATTTTGGTCTCCTCAGCACTGGAATTCCATGTCGGCTGCTTTGCTTGCCTGGCCCATGCATGGGTGTCAGAGCACTGAACCCAAGTTCTCTAACGCATTTCACTAGACCCCATCTTCTTAAAGGAAATTCATTTAATTTCAACTTAAAATATGTCTTTGCTACATTTACACCATAACATATTTATAGCCACAATAAGCAGCTTCAATTCTGTGATACCAAGGTAGCTTCAATAAGCAGAATTTGAAGGTTATTTTTAAAAAAATCATTGACATAGAATATTGTGGTGAAGAATTCTGAAGATCCCATCTTGTATTCTCCTAGCCCCCTTTGCCTGCATATTAAAGGTCTTCAAGTGCACAATACAGTCTAAAAGTTTCCGATATTGTTATCACACTTTAATCAGATGGAGCTTGAGGTATGGAAAGGAGGTAAGTGGGTACTGTCAGTGAAATAATTCCCATCATTTTTATCAGCAGAAGGCAGAACTTTTCTACAGTCCATAATACACATCTGCCTACATCTCTTTGCCTCAAATCATGCATTTGACCACACAAAACAATGTGTCCTTCTAAGAGCAGGTGAATAGTTTCCCCAAATAAGGTTTTCCTAGGAGGGGAAAATAAAATGTCTATGAAGACTGGTAAAAGTGTCAGTTCCAGTATGCTTCATACTAACTTATCAGCTTCCATCCACATTTCTATCTCACTTTTATTAAGTTTATTGATTCGTTGTGATGAGTCGCTCTTCACCACTTCAAGATTTCTGGAGATGGGTTATTTGTAAGTGTTATCAGAAGGTGGGAGGTTTGCTTTAATATTCACTTTAAGAATTCTAGACACATGTAACAATTAAGTCATGTTTTCTGTTACAAGAAGATGAAATGTCACAAACCCATGTATCTTCAGGGTACGCCAACACTTTATTATAAAATAGTGTGAGTAATAGTATTTCCCAATTTGTTCTCGGTGGAGTTTGTGTCATGTAACTGGAGGCTGAAGATTAGAAGTTACCATCAGAGATTTTAGAAGACAATTAAAAATGCATATATCCTTTGATTCTATAGTATCTACAAACTTATTCTAAAATAGGCATAGCTGTACAAAATTACTAATAATGCAAAGAAAGATCTATGTTGCTATATGCATTTGTAATAGTGAATACTGAAACTGCCACAAGTGGTCACGCATGAACATTTTGTGCATTTCTATATTGCCTCTGTTTCTATATCACTCCATTTTTATGGTGAACCTGGATAACCTTCACAGTTAAAAATTTAAAAAAAAAAAAAAAGGATAGTTGTGTGGTCCTGGGAAACACACTGAACTTCTCTGAGACCATTCCTCAGTCAATGTTGAGCATCAAGAGAAAGATGCCCTTACTAGAAAAATGTGTCTATTGCCTTGGTTGGTCTACTATGAAAAAAAAAAAAATACTAGACTGATATGTTTAGATAAAATTAAATGTCATCCCAACTCTGAAGGCTAGAAGTCCAAGATCAAGAGGTTGACAGGATTGGTTTCTTCTGTGGTAGATCACCATGGTTTGCAGATAGCCCACCTTCTCCCTGAATCCTCATGTTATCCTTATTCTGTGTATATACATCTTTAGTGACTCCATCTCCTCTCATAAGGAAACTTGTTCTATTTGATTAGAGCCATCCCTTTATGACCTGTTTAAACTCTAAAGACCTACGTCCAAATACAGTCACAACAGATAAGAAAACCAGCTTTAGTAGATGGGGCTGGGGGCATAATTCAGTGCTCAACAATGGGAAATGTGGAGGACGTTCATGATTCAAAAGAAACTTTTAATCTTCATGTCATGTTTGCCTTCTAAAATTAAAGCAAGGGATTAGAGAAAAGCTGAAGTGCAGTCCTTTGCAGGGAGAAGCACTGATGTTTAGTGTACTGCGGGCAGCCGATAACGTTTGGGAGACTTACGCTTACTTGGATACAATTAGAGTGAATGGATCACTAAATCAAGGTACTTGTGAGCTGGACAAACAAGTGGCAAGTCATTGTCATTTATTGAATATGAGTGAGTTGAATTTGCATAGATTTTTCTGAATTAAAATATATAATATATCCTATTCTTCAGATACATTATATATAAATATATATTTTTATATAAATATATATATAATTATATATATAAATATATTATTACATAATATATATGATTGGTTTATTTATATGAGAAATATAGGAAGACAGGGCAGAAAGAGAGAGAATATGAATGCCAGGGCCTCCAGCCACTGTAAACAAACTCCAGATGTATGCGCCACCTTGTACATCTGGCTTATGTGGGTACTGGGGAATTGAACCTGGGTCATTAGGTTTCCCAGGCAAGTGCCTTGACCTACTAAGCCATCGCTCCAGGGTTCTTATTGGTCATAAAGTTTTCAACAATTGTCTTTATGCTCTGTGATGTGGACAGGTGAAACCTTGTGGCACCAGATGATAGATGGAAGAAGAGAGGGAACAGAAGTTTGGTTTGATGAGAGGTGCAAGGACAAATTTCTCTTTTAGAATGAGCCTTGTTAGGAAAGTTGAAAATACCATACTATAGTCTATACAGCATAGTGAAAAGTCAGAGAGACAGAGAGAGGAAGAGAGAGAGAGAGAGAGAGAGAGAGGGGGGGGGGAAGAGAGAGAGAGGAGAGAGAGAGAGAGAGAGAGAGAGGGAGGGAAAGAGAGAGAGAGGGAGAGAGAGAGGGAGAGAGAAATCAAGAGGCTCAAAGAACAGAGGATGCTTCTTGCTTTTCATAAAATTATGTGACTCTATGAGCTAGGAGCCACTGTACCAATCCTCAGGTCCCTAAATTCATAGCTCAAGGGTCCTTAGGTTTCCCTGGGAATAGGTTAGTTTTGTCTGTGTGGGTTTGTCTTGTTTTTCCACCTGACCTTGGTCTTGGCACCAGAGTCTCTTAAAGTGACCACACCTTGGCCTACAGTCCAGAAAATATTAAACTCCATGACAACACGCAGACCGTAGTCTCTTTCCACTTCTCTCACACTCACCATTTTCTGTTCTATCAGATTGCATACACATGGGTCTTCCATATGCTCACTTTCTCCTTATAATCAGCTTCTTTCTGATATCTCCAATTTCCTTCCCTGGCTCAGGTCTTTTGCATGCCTACGTATATATATTTTCTTGTTGATACTGGTACTCTTGTACCTTCTGTGGTGTCCATCCATATCATCCTACAGTATATGTGTGCATGTGTTCAATCAGCTCATGTAGCTCATGTCAACAATTCTACAAGAGACCAGACAGAGTTTTTTTGTTTGTTTGTTTTTTCACTTTGGGAAGCAGAATTTCATCAAGGTCTTATCACTTGTTTTAGGATACACTGGTCACATTTAGACTATCACAGCTCCAAGTACTAGTCTTGGGTTCCTTTTCCCAAAACATTTTCTCTAAACTAGTAGTTTTAAAACTGCACTTTCAGAACAGATTCCCCCCAACATTTTGACACCCAGAAGTATAAATACAAAAAATTAAACCAGGATATTCTTCTTCTCCCAGAATGGCTTCACAGGGCCTTTTCAACTTCCTGAATGTTGTTCAAATCTGTTTGTCTTTTAAGTACCTATGAGCTTTATTCAAGAAACACATTTTGAGGCTGGAGAGATGGCTTAGCGGTTAAACGCTCGCCTGTGAAGCCTAAGGACCCAGGTTCAAGGCTCAATTCCCCAGGATCCACGTTAGCCAGATGCACAAGGGGGCACACATGTCTAGAGTTCGTTTGCAGTGGCTGGAGGCCCTGGCACACCTTTCTCCCTGTGTCTTTCTCTATGCCTCTTTCTCCCTCTGTCACTCTCAAATAAATAAATAGAAACACATTTTAGATAATTTTGTTTCCACGGACCTCAAGTAGCTTCAGTACCCAGAACAGGCATACACATATATCAGAATACAGTAATTATACAAAGCTTATTTAAAAAAAAATATTTTTGTTGTTATTTATTTACTTGAGATCTAGAAAGGGGGAGGGGAGAAAGAGAGAGAGAATGACCGAGAACGGGCACACCAGGGCTTCCAGCCACTGCAAACACACTCCAGATGCACACGCCACCTTGTGCATCTGGCATACATGTGTCCTGGGGAATCAAACCGAGGTCCTTTGACTTTGCAGGCAAATACTTCAGCCACTAAGACATCTCCCCAGCTCTGCAAAGCATATTTTAAAAGAGGGAAAGAAAATTATAACCAAGAGATTAATGAATGTGCCCCTGCATAGAGAAGTAAAAACAGTTCAGTTTCTTAGGGATTGGCCCCAGAGCCTGTCCTATTTAACATTTTCATAAATTATTTGGAAGAGAAAATGCATGGCGAATTATCCAAGTTTGCAGATGACACTGAGCTCTTCCAGGTAGTGAAATGCCGAGCAGATGGAGATAAACTAGGGAGAACTTGCCAGCCTTCACGAGTGGGCAGAAAAGTAGTTGATGGCGTTCGACGTGGGCAATAAAAGGTAATTCACTTAGGAAGAAATAATAAAAACTATGCTTCCAAAAAATAAATTGAGTTATCTTTTATTCTCGTAAAAATAACTGACATTTTTACAAACCATTCTCTGAGATATCCCTTCAGTATACTGATGAATCAAGAAGGGATTGGAAGATAAACTCACATAAACATTTATTTTGAATCAATGGCTACACCATATGAACTATCCAGTCCTTTGTCAAACTGTGCTAATGTCAGGATCTCTTCTGGGTACCAAAGTCTGGTTGTCTCAGCTCAAAAAATAAAGAAAAAAAGAGAGAAATATATAAACTATTTGGACAAGACAGAAAAGGGTAGACTACAAATTTGGTAACAACTATACAATCTTAGAGGACAGGCACTGAACATTTATTTAAAAAAAATGTTAGTATTCTGAAAGTCTTTTCCTTATTTTATTTGGTGTTATAAATAACATGTTGGGATTTTTATTCTAATAAATCTAAAGATGAGAAACTGTAGGTTGTAATCATTTGAATGACTTTTCTAAGTACATAGTGGAGGGTAAAGAGTCAAGTGTGGGCTTTTAAAAGAATGTTTATTTTTATTTATTTATTTGAGAGTGACAGACAGAGAGAGAAAGAGGTGGAAAGAGAGAGAGAATGGGCGCACCAGGGGCTCCAGCCACTGCAAAGGAACTCCAGATGCATGCACCCCCTTGTGCGTCTGGCTAACGTGGGTCCTGGGGAATCGAGCCTCAAACCAGGAGGATCCTTAGGCTTCACAGGCAAGTGCTTAACTGCTAAGCCATCTCTCCAGCCCAAGCACGGGATTTTTGATTCCAAGTTTTATTCCTTTTTTTTTTTTTTACAGCATCATGAAAGCTATCTTGATCAAAAGACAAATGGGAGGAACTTGTTATGTCTAAAAATGGAATGATTAGAAATGAAATGTTTTATGGTGATTGATTGTGACAGTTATGTGGATGAGGCCAGTGTTCATGGAGAGGCCCATGAGTCCGCACTGTCTCCTGTGTGTTTTTCACTGTCTACCTTTATTCTTGAACTGGGTTGTGGCTATTAAGAATCATAATGAGTTATGATTAACAACAAATAGGTAAAATATAGGAGCTGCCAGTACTGACAGAAGAAGAAGAAAAAACAAAAACAAAAAAACAAATTTAAAGCTCAAGATAACCCAGTAAATAAGAGACATGTATCTATTTTCTAGGATAACATTCTTTTTTTTTTAATTTTTATTTATTTATTTATTTATTTATTTATTTATTTATTTATTTATTTATTTGAGAACGACAGACACAGAGAGAAAGACAGATAGAGGGAGACAGAGAGAATGGGCGTGCCAGGGCCTCCAGCCTCTGCAAACGGACTCCAGACGCGTGCACCCCCTTGTGCATCTGGCTAACGTGGGACCTGGGGAACCGAGCCTCGAACCGGGGTCCTTAGGCTTCACAGGCAAGCGCTTAACCGCTAAGCCATCTCTCCAGCCCAAGGATAACATTCTTCATGAATGTTACATTGTGGAAATATCGAAGTTATGGATTTGGGACATATATCAGTTACGAAAAGAAGTGCAAGTCAGAGAAAAATGAAATCAAAAATCCAGAAGTTAAGGAGGGTGGGTGCTGAGGGTCTAGAATTCAAAAGGGAAACTTGGAGATAAGCCAAATGCTAACTCCTAGCCTCAAAGGCTGATGAGACTAAACAGAGAGCCAAAGAAGGATGGGTGAAAATTATACATATGTATGTATATATGAATTGGACAAAGTCAGGTGTAGCATATTTCCTATTACATTATTTTGGATAACCAATTCATTATATTGAGTAACTCTTACCCTAAAATAACTTATTTTGTATAACAAATTGATATACAAGATTTAAGTTAGATGGAAGTGGGACCAGCGAGAGAAGAAGAGTAGAAACTGGGTAATTGGGGGAGGATTAACATAGTGAGAGATATTACATACACAAAGGAGAATATACCAATAGAACCTATTCTTTTATAAAATGTATGACAATACAGAGTAGAATGTATGTGAGACACACATGTCTTCTTTGCCTGTTTGCTCCATCAAGAGCTTGCCTATATCCTGTTGATTCTGAGAAATCTGAAGTGATTCTCATTCCTCTCTGTGGCCTCTGGTCTTTGAACCTAACTTTCCATCCCTCAAGATGAAATCCAATCAGAGTGATCATTTTCTCTTTTATAAATTTAAAAAATATTTTAAAGATACTTACTCATTCTCATTTAGCACATAATTCAAATAATTTTATAGTAACTATTTTAGGCATTGATTTCATCAAAGCCAAAGACTGTGGAGTATATGCAAATTGCTGCAAAGGAGCGACCAGGCTTCTGAGTTTATTGAACTATCTCGTGCAAAAGTACTGACATTTAGTTCAATTTTCAGCTCAGTTTATTGCCTCATAAATAAAAAAAAATAAAGGGAAGCTACACATATGTACACATATACAATATACTTTAAAGTTGAGGGAAACTATACATTTTGTTTTCTGAAAATTTATCTTTTACTTTGTGATATTTTTTAAATTTAAAAGATCAACAAGGAGAATAGCAAAAAAATAAAAAATAAAAAATAAAAAAAGCTCCAAGTGTAGGCTGATAGTGCAGCTTTCAGTCCTTTATAAAAGTTTTGATGTATTACCCTACTGTTCAAATTTTTCCACTTAAAACTGTCATTTAATTTTACTTATTCTCCTAACTCCAGCATGCAAGCCTCTTTCATAAATAGCCACTTTGACATCTTGTTCATCTT
The DNA here is from genome assembly GCF_020740685.1 of Jaculus jaculus. Taxonomy (NCBI): domain Eukaryota; kingdom Metazoa; phylum Chordata; class Mammalia; order Rodentia; family Dipodidae; genus Jaculus; species Jaculus jaculus. Next base: position 164,058,905 of record NC_059105.1, read on the forward strand.
TCATATTCAAAAGTTCCTTTTTTTGTCATTTAGGAATAGATTTGGACTTTTTCCTAGAAAAGTCCTGTTGTGACAAGTGGGTGTCATAACACCTGTTGTTGGTCATTTGGAATGGAAAACCAAGAAAGTTATATTATGTCAGCACTCTTTTATTCGAGATCATATCATAACTACACATGATAAACCCAGTAAGAGGAAGACAGACACGCAACGGGAGTGCAATAAAAGAATTAGCGAAGAAGGGAGAATTTTGAGAGGTTTATGGAAGCAAATAGTCGGAGATGGATGTTAGATGGAATCTGAGATGTGAGTACCATAGCTTGAGCCACAGTAACAAACAACGTGTGTACATACACACACACACACACACACACACAGAGAGAGAGAGAGAGAGAGAGAGAGAGAGAGGGAGAGGGAGAGAGAAACACACTTCACAGAAATAGTAACTGTAAAAGTATCTCTTTGGAAATGCATTGTTAATCTGTAAGAAACCCAAGCTACGTCCTCAGGGTCTAAGCTGACTGTGAACCCATCTCTTCTCCCCCAGTGCATGCTCAGTGGCTGTGTTCATACATCCCATTCTTTGCCGCATTTCCCACAGTGTCTTTCGGAGAGTGTCCAGTAGGTAGATATCATTGAATTAAAACCAGGTCAGCATTCATCTATTCATTTAACTGAAAAGTTGGGTATTTCTTAGCATAAAACACAGGTCTGGGCAAAGAATTTAAGATGGAGGAGACGTTTGACTTCGTGGTCTAGAGCAGGCGGGAACAGCCAAAAGACAAAGTAGCGTTAGGTGAAGGAAGGCCGTGGGGAGAAGATTAAGGGTCTCTAGCCATGGTTCCTGCTGTCATCATGATTTTGTGCGGGCTCAGGACTCATTAACTGTGTCTTTTGCACACAAGCTCAAGAATTCTGCTTTGAACATGCTCTAACATTCTGGTTGCCATTGGCTCTCAAATTTCACTTTCAAAAATCCATTCAGTAATTTTTCCCTGGTTGTAATGTGTTCAATAATCCAAGCAGGGGACTCCTGATTTGTACGTGTGCACTTGCTCCAGGTGTTTTCCTTACCAGCCTTTCATCGTGTCTTAATTCCTCCCTGGTTGTCTGCTGTTCTGTGGTGTGCTGCTAAAATAAAAATAAGTAAATAATAATTAAAATAAAATAAAGGCTATTTTAGCCATGGTTGAGTACTCACTGATTTCATGCACCTTCCATTTGTTTTAAATTTCAATCCCTTTGCCCACTATGGAATCTTCTTTACTTCTGACCATTATCTGATTTCAACTGTGAGAAACTGATTCATACTCTTACATAATAAACTATCATTTCACATTAAGTACTAAACAACAACACATGGTATTCACCATGCAAGGCAAAAGGAGACTTTTCCCCTTTGCAGTGATCAGAGCGGAGAGAGAGAACGCAGGTGCACAAGACTGAATGAAGCTCAACTGCTGTCATCTCTGTCATTGCCAGCGAGTCCACCCTCAGAGTTCATGAGTCTGGGAGGGAAAGGTCTGTGGCTATCTAAAAGGAGTGAGCAACTTTTATGACTGGACGCACCTGGGCTTACTTAAGACTACTTTCACAGAACAACTGAGTCTTGGAAGCAAGTGAGAGAGAAGGGTAAGACAGATCATTTGATAGCATTTGTTTATTTCAAAATAGTTGAATCATAACCACTGGAAACATTAAGTTATCAGATGGAAACTTAATGTTGGACAGTAAGAAAAGGAGGAACTGAGAGATATGAGACTAGAATTTGGAGGCATCTTTCTTCATAGAGAGAGCAAAGCAATATTTTCAATATTTAATCATAGGTTAAAACAAAATTTATTGGATCACATTTTTCTTTACTACAGCTGTTCTGTAGGGCTAAGAATAAGGATACATTGATTTTTTTTTTCTATCTCACTTACTGCATTGCATCTACCTAGACCCAGTGCAGTATAAAAAAATCCTTTACTAATCCAGACGTGGCAGATATTAGATGGATTTTAATATTTACACCATATGGCCATCCATAAAATCAAAATACCTATGCAAATTTCTGGGAGTATTTGGACTAGGGCTCCCTCATGCCTTTGAAATTATACTTTTTTATTTCTTTTTAAAATGATCCTCACTGTGTCTGCTGACTCATGACTGCATATTTAATACCACAATAACTTTTTCTTACAACATTTCTTTCTATCATTTGGAGCTTTCTTTACTCTTTTACCTATAAGTTTAAGTCTATTCTTCAATATCATATTTCTTAATATGCAAGATAATCCCTGCAAGTTACTTGTAAGCTTATGACCATATAATTATGTACTTAGTATATGTAATATTCAAACTTTTTCACTAAGTACAATATAAAGCTTATTCTATATCCCATAGTGATAATGGTGGAGAAAAGGGGACAAACTATAGTGTGTTTCTGAAAAAAAAAATGTGTATCTACCAAGTGAATAGTACCAATCCCTTCACATTGTAGAGGCAAAGGAGGCAGGAGAGGAGATAGGAGATATTCAATGCCTTTATGGATTTTGAAGATATGATTTTTTCTTATTACATAAATACTCAACTAAAGCCTCTGTATTTCCATGAGTTCTGGGTCATAAACCGTGTCTTAGTGAACATAAAATGCTACTCACTTATAAAATCCTCTGGCCACCACTAGGTTCTATTTTCTCTTCTGAAGACTTATAACACTGCCTTTTATTGATTTCTGCCTGCAACAACCCAATGCTGTTTTCTTGGCATTAAATAATAACAATGACAGCAACAGATAACAAAGTGATCCATTCCTTTCATTGTCAGAATACTCTAAAGGGAATTCAGTTATTTGTCTGATGGCTTACTGGAGGAGTGACCGTACAATTTATTGTTTACGCTAAGACATGGCTGAGAAGGAAAGTGAATTTTATTGGTAATTGCAATAGGACCCTGTATATCAACTAGGAATGTTCATGACAAAATGAAGTGTCTGACAATCCTAATATTTGAGTTTCAGAATTTGCTTGTAGTGGATTGGGATGGAGTGGGTCTTATTCTGGTACTTACTTCTCCTTGTTTCTCATTTTATAATCCATGTTGTTAGAAATTGCACATGTGCAGAGTTCTACTTACAAGCTGGGGCAGCGCAGGCATTTATTCCATTTTACAACTTATCAAACAGCGTTTTTCAGTGTAACATAAAAGGCAGCGTTTCTCATTTCCATTGCGTACCTTATATACCTTTGTCAAAAGCTGTTAGTTTCACTATTCATAACTCAAGGTCTTGACATTAACTTTTGCATAGACTCAGTGTCACGCCAAGGATAGGCTGCAGTCATATAAGACAATAATGACCTGGCAGTAGCATTTATATACTTGCACAGATCCCAAAAGCTAACTTACCTAGAGTTATTATGAAAAATATATGTTTACTAGAAAAAATGCTGAATTTAGAATTATTTCTCCTTTGGCACTTTTAAAAAAAAATCACATTCAGAAACCTATTTTGAAATAAGAGCAGTCTTGTTCTATATAGAAGGCAGGCTTTTTGTGAATAGTTATGCTTAACACCTAATAATAATAGTGATTCAACTGTACTTCTTTGAGATTATTAGAATTATAGTAAAAGCAAGAATTTTCTAGAAAAGTAGTTTCAGTGTATCTCTTGAATATTGCAAGACTTTTAGTAAAGCCAAGAAAGATTTGAGTTCATAAACTGGAAGCTGCATTTTATTTACTTATTTATTTATTTATTTATTTGTTTGTTTGTTTGTTTATTTATTTATTTGTGAGAAGCAGATAGAGAATGGGTATTCCAGGGCCTCCCAGCCATTGCAAACAAACTATAGACACATGTGCTACCTTGTGCATCTGGCTTATGTGGGTCCTGGGGAATCGAACCTGGGTCTTAAGGCTTCCCAGGAAAGTTTCTTATCCACTGAGCCATCAGTCCAGTCCAAGAAGCGATTTTTTTTTGTATTTTATTTTATTTTATTTTAAAATTTAATTTATTAGTTTTATTTTCAGCAAGTACAGGCAGTTTGGTACCATTGTTTAGGCTCATCCATGATCTACCCCCTCCCATTGGTCCCTCCTTGTTGATGTAAATGGGTCGTGCATTGTGGAGTTAGCCCACAGTTATTGGTATGATAAATGTCTCTGCAAACCAATGACCCAACATGTGACTCTGACGTTCTTTCCGCCCCCTCTTCCGCAAGATTTCCCTGAGCCATGTTGGGTTCATTTTTGGTCTGCTTCAGTGATGAGGTGTTGGGGGCCTCTGAGGTTCTGGCTCTCTGATTTGGTAGGAGTTGATTTTTCTCTGTGTTGGTCTCCTTCCCCTTTGTGCTGGTATCCGGTTCATCAGGAAGACATCACCCTTGCTTGTTTCACCAATTGTCCTTAGTTTCAGTCGGGCCCATTTTGAGGTATGTTGGGGCAGCTCTCTCCTTAGGATCTGCATCTATCTTTCTTTCCCTGGTATCTGCAGTGCAGCTAGGAGGTCGCCATCTTGGCCGGAAGTTCCAGTTGTATTTTTCCAAGAAGCGATATTTTAAAATCACTCACAATTAGCAAAGTATTCTCAATTGGAATGGAACTGTATTTTGTGGATATCATTTTATACAAGTAACATTTTTAAAGTGTGTGTGTGAATCACTCTAACATGAAGCCATGTCCTTGTTCTGTCTGTGAGACCATCATGGGATCAAGCAAGATGAGCTAAACAACATGAGATTGTCATGTAACTGTGATGTCATGGAAACCATCCAGCAGCTGCACAGGGGCACTGGCCTTTTGTCACAGTGGGTGACATATAACAGGGAATAATGTATGCAGTGCCCACTTATTCAGACCAGGTCCATGATGTCAGCTCCTTTCTACTCTTGTGGGGCCTCATCTGTTCTTTCTTGTCTGCACCCCTTCTCATTGATTACTCTTCACCTAGACTCCTCTTTCAAATAAGACAGAACATGGAAATAGCTTTCATGAAGAACCACCTCATTTTCACAAATGTGTCATTATCATCACCTAGTTTGCTTAATTAGATAATTTGTTGGCATAAACAGTATCTTTGGCCCGGCAGAAGCCATAACAGATGGCATCTAGAACCAAAAATAATTATTAACCTGTCCCATAGAAGGTGTGAAGCAATGTGTTTAGAAACAAGTTTGGCTATAAGATGGTTCTTTATAAATATGTGAAAAATGTGTTCATCATGCATTTATAGAATATGGAGACAGGCAGAAAGAACAGTTGGACCAAAGAGGACAAGTTGCCCATTATATAAGCATGATACTAGGCAGTATTTATACAGTAATATTTAAACATTTTGCAATTTTAATATATGCAGCATATGTTTCCAAAATTTTGGACTTTACATTGACATAGTATTTCAAAAATGATTAAGTATATATTTATGCCATTAAGATTTATAATATACCAACATACTATTAGTGAACATATGTAAATATTTTAAGCATTTTAGGTTTCTTGTATAGCACTTGTATCCCTCAAGATGGTGGTCATGATTTTTCAACACTCTATTTTATTTTTTTTATTTTGATTTTCTAATGGTTTTATGTGACCCTCTTTGAAAGACTCTGTAAAAATCTACCAGAGCTGTGCAATATTTGGCTAATATTTGTATAAATATGTATAATAAATTAAGAAATATATCAATTTTAGGTCAAACTTTATTTTGACAAGTACTATAATATTACAAATTACTTAATGCTTGATTCTTTTCATTTTTTGTACAGGAGTTAAACTGTTAGAATAAATTTTTCTTTCTTAGATTCTAAATACATAGAATTTGTTGGCTCTCTTTCAAAAATCTTCTGGATTTAAAATAATCTTTTAGTTAAATTCATTTGTAGGTGGTTTATAGTTAGTATCAATGACATTAGTCTTGCATTTTCCTTAGCAAATTTTTTACTAGTGTCTATAAATGCTATTGACTTTTGCATATGTTTTTGTATTGTATAACTTTTTTTTTTTTTTTTTTTTTGGTTTTTCAAGGTAGGGTCTCACTCTGGTCCAGGCTGACCTGGAATTTAACTCTGTAGTCTCAGGGTGCCTTTGAACTCATGGCAATCCTCCGACCTCTGCCTCCCAAGTGCTGGGATTAAAGACGTGAGCCACCACGCCCGGCTGTATCCTATAACTTTCATGAGTTTGTTCAACAGCTGTAATAATCTTTTCTGTAATCTCTTAGCTTTTCAGTATGTTCAATAACATCACCTGCCAAAAAAAGGACGTTTTTACTCACTCTCATTTGTGTGTCTTTGGTCTGTTTCTTTTGCCTAATTACTCTATTTTGTGATGCCATACTGAATATAAAGAGCAAGAGTAGACATGTTTGTTTTGTCCTTGAGATTTAAAGGAAAGTTTTCACTGTTCAGTGTGAGATATGTTTCTTCTGGAGTTTATATGCTTGGAATTTGATCATGAAAACATACTGAATTCTGCCTAAAACTATGAAACTATTAGATGGGAAGAACTTGAAGACACTGGTTGGCATAGGCAGTAATTTCTTTCTCTTTCTTTATTTACTAGTTATATACACAGTGTGTTAGTTAGTGCCATTGTTAGACTCCTCCCTGCCCTTCCTCCTCTGCAGGGACCCTCCTCGTTTGGGAATATGGGTCATGCATTGTGGGGCTAGCCATCAGTTATGGGTAAGAGGAAATGTCTCTGTGCATAATGACCCAACATATGGCTCTAACAATCTTTCTTCCCCCTTTTTTGCAAATTTACCTGAGCCATTTTGGGTTTGTTTTAGGTCTACTTCAGCAATGAGGTCTTGGGAGCCTCTGTGTCTCTGGATATCTGGTTTGGTAGGAGTTGAGTGTTCTCTGTGTCTATCTCCTTCACCCTTGGTGCTGGTACCATTTCAGCAACAAAGCAGCACTCTTTCTCAATTCACCAGTTACTCTTGGTTTCAGCTGGGGCCCTGTTGAGGTGCAATGGGCTGATTTTCTCCTCCTATCTGCATCCATATGAAAAAAGATAAGCAAAGTCTCCAATAAAGAGTGAAGTCAGCACCAGATAAATGGGATACTATTATTATTTTAGAAAGGATTTAATAAATGTAGGCCCTCTTATAGCCCATGGTTGGTGGAAGCTTGATAATGAAGAGCGGGCTCATTTTTTAGATATGGTTCTGACTTGTTTCCCAGCTCCAGCTATGGGTTCCATTCCACTGAGTAGATCAGTTAGCCGAATCAAGAGCAGCTGGTTTCCCACCATGGCTGTGTGCTGCTATTACACTCATGTGAGCATCACGTTAGGTTGTTTGCTGCTGAGTACCTTACACCACAAGTTGCTTAGACAGATGTTGGTCATTGTCCCCCAGTTGCTCATGTAGCACCTTCTGGCATTCAACTAGATGTCTTGAGACTGACACATCCAGATTCCAGACAGGTTACTCCACTTTTCTGTACCAACAGCATATGGTATCTTCAGCAGTGGGGTGTTACCACTAACCTTTGGTGGGTCATCAAGCATTATGACAGAAATCTGTCTTCTTTTGGGAAACCTTGTAGGTCTCTCTGATCACCAGCTCATTGTGTATGTTAACCACATGTTGGTACTGGGAGTTACAGGCCAGTGCCAAGGAAAATAAGGAAGAAAAAGATAGGGAATAAAAAAAGAGATAGTAATAAGAGGGAGAGAAAGAGAAGAGAAAAAGCAGGAGAAAATTAAGGTTAGTCTTCATCATACCCTCCCCAGGGCCCTGTGATTTAGGTGTTCCCTTTAAGGGCCTGATGAAGGTTCAACCATTTAGTCTGTCTTTTAGGATGTAGAATTTTATGGTTCCATTGCATTTGGGTCCAGTTTTATGTCCTCCACCCCCACCCTTACCCTCTCCTCTCACCTCACCCTCCCTATTGTCCGGCCCTCAAGATGCTTATTAGGTACATCAGCATCTCTAGCAGATTCAGATTAGGAGCCACAGATGAGTGAGACCAGGTGACGATTGTCTTTCTGTGATTTGGTGAGTTCACTGAGAATGATTTCTCTTTTTCATTGCCCTGTTTTGGATAAGACCGTAAGGAAGAGAGCAAATAGAATAGAATTAAAAACATGGGATTATACTAAACTAAGAAGCTGTCTGTAGCAAAGGAGGCAGTCAAGATATTCAGTCCAAATATTTGCCAGGTATTCATTTGACAATGGATTAATAAATAGTATAGTAAAGCAACGTAAAGGCCATTAACAATAATAATACCATACAAGTGGGTAAGTAATTGGAATAAATATTCCTCAAAGACAAAAAGTAAATGGCCCATAATATATTTTAAAAAAAATTTCTTATTTTTCAGAGCCTCACCATGACTGAGCTTCGTAGTAGATTCACTGCAGTACATGTTGTTTATGGCGTGCTCTTCTGAACTCTTCCTATTCCTGCCATTTATGCTGTTCCAAATTTCCCTGTGAATTTCTAGGAATATCTCACTGCCATTTTTTGCTTTGCCTAGACACATATAAATTTCTAGGTATTTGTCAGAGCAAGCAATCTCAATTCTCAGTGCCAATTTTTCTTCGCTCTGACACATTTACCATTAACTGTGATGAGCTTGTGACTACTCAGTGAGATTTAGCCTTGAGGTATAAAGTGTATGATGGTCAAGATACACTTGCATGGCCATACGGTGCCTGCACAGGAGAGTGTATGTACCCTGCAAATAGAAATTAATCAGAGTCTGTCCCCCTTTCTCTGTTCCTTGTACTCCAACAACATGAGTCTGAGGCGTTAAAAGCCTCAAGATGAGTCTGGCTTTCTCAGACCTTTTTGGCTGGTGTTTGGATTCCAGGAACATTCCCAAGGAATGTTAACAGCATAGACACCTGGGTATACATATGGGAAGTGAAACCCATGCAATGTCATTGCTACCTCTCATGTGATAAGCAGAAACACAGGCCTACTAAAAATCCCCAATGTCACTTGCCTAAATAAAGAACTTGTATAATACGTACTTTAAAAATCTCAGATAACCTTCTCAACCCATCTTCAGTGCAGCCTCACTATTTGCATGTGGAAATAATTAGGTTCAGAAACCTTATTCTCCACTTGTTTAGGAGAGATGGCAGAACAAATCAATTTTTAAAATATTTCACTTATTTATTTAGGAAAAAGAGACAGATAAAGAGAGAGAGAGAGACGTTGAGAGAGAGAGAGAGAGAGAGAGTTACATCAGGATGTCCTGTCACTGCAGATAAACTCCAGGCACATGTGCCACTTTGTTCATTAGGTTTTACATGGGTACTGGGAATCTAACCCAGGCCATCAGGTTTTGCAAGCAAGTGCCTTTTACTGTAGAGCCATTTCTCTGAGCCCTCCTCCCTCCCCGAATCAATTTTAAATCTCTGTGTTCAAGTAAATGTTGATCCATATTTGTTCCTACTCACAATCCCACTGAAATGGTTTTTGTAAACTACTGGAATTTCTTGTATACGAGCAGTTGTGATTGGCTGAGGGTATCCTCAACACAGGACGATGCACGCTATCAATGAATCTGTGAGACTAGTTATGATCCTGGTGACAAGGGAGTAAGAACCTAAGACAGAACAAGGCGAATCTTCCTCTAAATTAAAACCTTATTTGCCAGTGCTTCTGTTTCCAATCTGAGCATAACAACTTTCTATTTGATTGTATTATTACAGAGCCTTGAGGTTATAATTCAGTTGTCACTGGGAATAAGGAGGCGAGTAGAAATTACCTTTGCTTTCCACTAAGCCTTCTATGCCTTCATCTATTATTTTCATACTGAATATTCCTGCCAAACATTTTTCTAAGTGCCTTGGATAAAGTAGTGAACCAGCAGAGCTGCAGTCAATCACAGTTGATCAATTATAGTTATATTAAGTGTGCTGAAGGTCAAGATATATAAAGATTAGATGTTTCAATGTGCAATGAAGACTTTCAAATATTGAAGTCTATGAAGTTATTCATAATATGGAACAGGAGACCATTGACTAGTTCTACATGTTTGGTAAGTACATTTTTACTTGGAAATAGAACATTCCTTAGGACTCTTGAGAGTATGTTTCCATGCTCTCAAACAATCTTTGATTAAGCTCAAAACAATCTAGCTCAAGCACAATATATGTGTCAATAGAACCAAAGTTCTATAAATTACAGGGATAAGACTCCATATAAACCTATGCCACCTGGGAAGGGAAAGATTCTCATCTATAAATTTTATTATATCAGCTCCATTTTTTGTTTATTTGAATATATTTTATTTATTTATTTGAGAGAAAGGCAGGGAGAGAGAGGGAGAATAGGCATGCCAGGGCCTCCAGTCACAGCAAATGAACTCCTAATGCATGTGTCCCATTCTGCATCTGGCTTACGTAGGTCCTGGAGAATTGAACCTGGATCCTTTGGCTTTGCAAGCAAGCACCTTAACTGCTAAGCCAACCCCCACTTTTTTCAATCCCACAAGATCCAGAGTAGTAACACCTTCCAAAATTCCGTGGATATTTTTCTGGTCTGTCCTCCTAGGTGGCCTAAGAGGTGGCTGGATATTCAAGTCCTAGATCTTCTCAGCATTATGTTTACATATATGTTTTAACATTGGGGTCTTTATTCCAAGGACTGTAACAACATAAATAAAGCTACAGGAGTCTAGAAAAATAAGAGAAATCTCTTTCTACTTATATTTTAATATGCCACATTTTTTCTACCTTGCAAGTGAGATTAAGATATCCCTTAGTAACCCAAAGCTTTTTGAATTTCACCTATCAACTCTGATTGAGAAAATGCTTCAAAGCTGGTGTGTTGACTCACATGTTTCTCCTCACACTCAGAAGGCTAAGGCAGGAGGATCATCAGCTTAAGACCAGCCTGCACTACATAGTTAGAGCTGCATTAAAAATTACAGAAAAGGTAAAGGTGGTTGGTTGAATTATTTATTTACATAAGTTATATGACATTCAGGCTTCTGCCCTCATGGTATAGTCAGATTCCCTTGACATTGTCATATCAGGGATGAGGATTACAAATATGCAGTTGTGGAGGAAACAGTTATTTTTGAGGAGGTAGATATTTAGAGGATAGTTTTTAAAGTGAAAAAAAAATCAGGCCCTGAAAATGATTTTGTCCTGTGAGTAGCACATGGATTCTAGACTCATAAGACTGAAGCTGGTTACTGACCTGAGCAAATTTATTTATTCTCTAGGTTTAACTTATCTCTTTTAAGTTGCAAAATAAAGACTATTGGTTCCTATGAAGCATTCCTCTGGCATTCCATGTCAAACACTTAGGTGAACCTATAAGAAAAAGTGAAATAACAACTTAAAACCTAAGCCCTTTCCCAATATTTCCCACATTCATATAATGCCCCTCTAGAGCTTTGCTACTGCAAAGGAATTAGGTTCATTGTCTAGCTAACTAAATCAACGTAGACAACCAAACAGGGTAATGCAATTTTTAAAATCTACTTTGGTACCTATATTATCAAGTTTGGCCATCTGCCTTGATCAGATTAAAATGATGATTGCTAAGGATCACATTTTCTTTCTGTTTTGAGCACATACAAGTGGTGATGTTTTGCAGAGGCTATGAAAACTGAAAAAAAAATCACTCCCATGTTTATACAAATAGAGTCTCTATCCATTTGGAATGATATGTTTTATAGTGTAATTTGATTGTCCCTAAATGCCTCATAAATGTGATTAAACATTTTTGGGTCATAAGTCAGGGTTCATCCAAAATGCTTTTGTGTATAATAATATATGATGGACTTATATCTTGGAATATAGGATACAGTAATTATAACACAGCCTCAGTCAGTGCTAACACCTGGACATGCTTCTTCTCAGGGTTGAGTGCTTTGCACAGTTGTGGTTGATGCTGTTGTTCGGGAAATTCCAATGGCATTGAATATTTGGGGCTGGGGATAGTCCTTTGCGGCTACTGGTAATCTTAGGGAGAGGCTAGTAGGAAATCAGTGTAAGTTCTGCAGTGCTGTTACTCTCCACCTTTCTCCATCACTCTGATGCTGACATTCCAAGTGCATAAGCAGTTATGCAAGTATCGATTTTTACCATGGAAGGGGGGTGGGGGAGTCTGAGCAAGCACCTTGGTCAACAACCAGCTCTAGAGGGGATGTGAAACCCATTATTGATCCAGGGCTGAGAAATCAGTGACTGTTGTATTATATAATTATTGATGGATCCAGAAAATGCCACGGGCAAAGCACAGCTTATTATTTGTTATGCTGGCTATTCTTGCTCTCTCCCTCTCTCTCTCTCTCTCTCTCTCTCTCTCTCTCTCATGTCAGGCCATGTTCAGCTCTTGTGTTCCCATACTGTGTTTATTTATGGTGAGTACACTTACCATTCATATTCCTCTTGTGATTCCAGCTTGGAAAATGAACACTTAGGGCTGGAGAGGTGCCTTAGTGGTTAAGCGCTTGCCTGTGAAGCCTAAGGACCCTGGTTCGAGGCTCAATTCCCTAGAACCCACGTAAGCCAGATACACAAGGTGGTGCATGCATCTGGAGATCATTTGCAGTGGCTGGAGGCTCTGGTGTACTCCCTCTCTCTCTCTCTATTTGCCTCTTTCTCTCTCTGTCTGTTACTCTCAAATCAATAAAAAATAAAATTAATATTTTTTTAAAAAATGAGAACTTGTTTTGTTTGGGGACTATCAGAGAAATAAATTTTTCTAGACACTCCAATGGACCCACGCTAAATACCTATGCCTGAACACAAAGATGCTGGGATACCATGAAGACAAGAGTTGAAATGAGAGAGAATCTCCTATGGCAGTAGCATTTTTACCCTTTCTTGTCGGGGTTTCCACCAAGGAAGAAAATATAGGCTGCTACAATGTCTTGTTGATGGAGCAAATTGACCGAGTATCCGTTATTTAATGAGGAGTAAGGTGGGTTCAGGAATGAGATGATACTTTCTTATAGCCCATACACTGGGTGAATTGCTTATGAACAGTATTCCATAATTCTTTCATCTCTTCTATCCACTGCCAGCAGCTTTCATTCTTTGCTCAATTCTTGTGTGGTACTCTTTTCCTTAGCGCTTATCACACTTACCTTTCCTAGCAAACTACTATCTTCTTTGATGGTATATGTGTGTGTTCTGGCTTGATTTTGTCTCCATTTGAAAACTATGATCCCAATTTTAGCAATGGTAGAGTTGGGGTATTTAATAGGTGATCAAATCATGAGAGTTTTGCCCCCATGAATGGGTTAAAATTGTTCATGCAGGAGCGGGCTAGTTATCTGAGGAATTGGTTCCTGATGAAAATGTAAGTTCAAGCCTTGGGTGACTTTTCTTGAGTTTCCTTGGCTCTCTGATGTTTTCCATGGTATGATGTAGTAAGAGGACAGTCAAGATGGACAGGCCTCACATCCTTGGACCTTGAAGCATGGAGAGCTGCGAGAAATAAATTTCTGCTCTCGCTAAGTTACTCAGTCTTAGGCGTTCTGTTATAGCAGCCCAAAATTGGCTAAGGCAGTATGTCTTCTATTTTATAGCCATGTGTCAAGTTTGTGTACACAGAATGAATGTCTGCAATAGACAAGTAGGGTTATGAAGAAACTTTGGTTATTTTCTAGCTATTTCAGCTGCTATGTATAGAGTAACAGGGACATTGGGAAACTGTGGACAGTGACAGTCTAATAGAATTTTGGAATGTTGCAGTTAACATTCATCACCTGATTTCTGTTAATACATGACTATTGGGAAATTATTAAATTACACTTGAAGTCTCAACCAAATGGCTTATTGAACTTATATTTACCATGAAATTAGGTAGATTGATATAACCAAAGTATCTTTGCAGTAATTAACGAAAACTAACTGTGAAGAAAATTAATTATTGAGTATTAAAAATATCTATCCTAAAAGGAAGATATGGGGAAAATATTTTCACTTCTGTTGAATAATAATATTGTTGCCAATAAAGACATAATACTGAGAGTAAAATGACTAAAATCTATGTCCTTCACCATCATAGTGGATGTAGAAGATATTTGACACCATACTGTGCAAAAGTGGTTTTGTCGGTGTCTAATTCGGTGTTTTAATGTTAGGCTTTTAAAGTGAGCATTTTAGAATGCAACAAGATGGAGCACCTGCCAAGGTACTTACATATGGATGTTGCAATGCCATTGTTGATTTCTGATGAAAGTCTCCAATTAAATGTGAACTCTGTGCATATCTTATGAATGTTCTCTCAGTAAAGAAGTCATCGAGAAGTTGGAGAGGAAGCTGAGCAGCTAAGTGCACTTCCTGCGCCACCATGAGAGCCTGATGGGTCCTGACACTGCTTGCGTTCAAATCCCCACCTCCACATACCATAGATAAGTATGGGCATGCACACCTCTAGCCTGCCCCACAGGGGATCAGACACACAGGAGCTGATGAAGCTTTACGAGCTCAGAGAAAGCGAAAAGAGACTCTGGTTCAAAACAAGACCAGGTAGAAGAATGATGGAGTGTCACACCTGGCATTTTACTTTAGTTGCTGCAGGTAGGCATATGGGGCACCACAGGACATGTATGTGTGCATGCAACCCCCCACATACACCCCCCCCACTTCCATATACACACTGCAATTAAAATTGCATACTTACAATCACACAAGCAAAAATAAATAAAATTAAATAGTGAAAAAAAAAATAACAACGTTTACTAAGAATAGCAGTGACCTTCTCGTGGCTAATGCAAAACACCTGAAGAATAAAACGGGTTATGGAGGAAAAGGTTTATTTTTGTTTACAGTTTCAAGGAGAAGTTTAATCCTAGCATGGAAAGTATGGCAAGAAAAGATATCCAGGTGTTACATGCTGTCAAATTCACCAGAATGAAGCAGCATCAGTGAGCAAGCCAATGCTAAAGCGTCTTAAGGTCTGTGCCCAATGACACACCAACTCCCGCAAGCTCTACCTCCTGAAGGCTCCATTAGCCAAGAGTAAAGTATGAGGCTTAATCATAAACACATGAAATACAGAGGACCTTTTACCACCATATTCTGCCCCATAGACTTATGAACATCTCATGGTTCAAAATGCATTCAAACTTTAAATGTATACATAGTCTTTACTAATTCCAATACTGTTCAAACATCCAGTCTCTAAGGGGATGGATGAATGGCTTAGCAGTTAAGGCATTTGCCTGCAAAGCCAAAGGACCTAGGTGCAAATCACCAGGACCCACAGAAGCCAGATGCACAAGTTGGCAAATGTGTCTACAGTTCATTTGTAGTGGCTAGAGGCCCTGGAATACCCATTTTCTCTGTATATTTGCTTCTTTCTTTCTTTCTTTCTTTCTTTCTTTCTTTCTTTCTTTCTTTCTTTCTTTCTTTCTCTCTCTCTCTCTCTCTCTCTCTCTCTCTCTCTCTCTCTCTCTCTCTCTCTCTCTTATCAGAGACTCAAGATAGTTAACCCCAAGCCATGTAAAATCAAAGCATAAGTAATATACTTCCAACACATAATGGCATAGACTAAACATTCACAACTCAAAAGAAGGAAATAGAGCAGAGCCAGGAAAGATGAGATCCACATGAAATCAAGAAAGAGGAAGGAAATCAAATCCTGCTGCTCCACAGCCCACACCTGCAACTTGTGATAACATGTGTTGAGCTCCAAAAGGCTTGGCCAAAGCTGTCCCTCCAGGTATGCTGCTTAGTTCCTAGGGAGGATCTCCTTGAGCTAGCAGCTTCCCAATATTGCCCATCCCATTGTCCTGGCATTTCCAACCCTGTGGTGTTTCTACCGAAACCTATGGTTCAACTTTATGGCTCCAAGCAATGCATCACCATGGTCTCCATGCAGGGAAATGGAACCTGTCACATGTTGCATAGTACAGCCATTTCAATATATGTAGCAACCCAGTGACCTTCTATTTTCTATTCTACTTTTTTATTTATTATATTCTATTTTCTGGATATTTCATACCTATAAAATCAGTTCCAGGTGGCCAAAGTAGTCAGTCCCAGAGTGATTAAGCCTGAGTTTATGGAGTAGTAAACTCCTACAGCATCCTTCCTTCAATTCCCTTCGTCTGAAAGAATCAGCACCTTCCCTACTGTCGGAATATACCCATACTCAATGATGGTTATCTTTTACGTGTAGCAGCTGAAGCAGCTTAATGCCAGTCCACACCTCCTTCTGTGCCAATCATGACATTTTCTATATCCTTCTGCTCTGTATTCTCCTCTAGAAAACACACCAGACCCTTAAGTATAACTTGCACAAGTTCTCATTACATGAGCAGAGCACATTCGGAATATCACACAAATGGCCTCTAACCCAGTTTCTGAAAAAGCCCTTTGGACCCCTCTGAAACCTTCTAACGTGAGCCTCCATCTGTCCTCACTTCTCTCTGCATTTTCATATTTCAAACTCTCACCAGAATACCCCCATTAAGCTCTACTTATAGCATTTTAAGGATTCTTTAGTCCAAATTTCCAAATCTTTCCATGTAACTCCCACAAGCTAGCTCCAAAGGTGAAAAAAAAAAAAAAAAACAAACATTGAAATAACCACCCCACTCCTAGTACTGATTTTATGTATCAGTTAACTTCTACTTGCTGGGACCAAACACCGGACCAGAAACAGCTTAGTCCCATAACAGTCGCATAAGGAAGTTTCATCATGCAGATAAAGCACTACAGGAGCAGAGAGCCAACTGGGAATCACATTTCCACACAGCAGGAAGGAAGTATTCTGAGTACTAGACTTGAGGCTGGGCTATATTGACCACAAGTCTACCCCCCAGCGACACACTTCCTCCAACAATGTTCTCCTTCCCAAAAGCTCCCTTAGCTGAGAATTAATAATGTGACTTAATCACAAACACATGAACCTGTGGGATATAGTTCACCTTCAAACCACCATATTGTGCACTTTACTACTTCTGTGTCTTATAAACATCTCAGATCGTTGTAATCTTTACTTGCTTTATTCATGCTTGCTTTGCTGTCCCAAATCATTAAACATACTGGACAAAGCTACTGCTTTAAAAAAAAAAATTCAAGATTTTGTTCCTAGAGTATTTTAATTTTCATTATCATTCTATATTAGAAAACCATATTTACACTGAAATAGCATATGAGTTAAAATCTGTCTGAAAGTAGGAAAATGTTTTTCTGTTCATACATTGTCTATATCGAGCTAAACAATTGAAAATTCAAAGCTAATCAAATGGAACACTAGAGAATTAAAAACTTTTTTTTTTTTGTCAAGGAACAGCTCACAGTGTAGTTGACACTGGTGTTTCGAGCAGGAGGCACAGGCAGTATACCTCATTGCATATTCGCACCTGAAGACTCATAACTAAGTAATGAGTTATGTCCTTTCAACTACCACAACATGCTGAACATATGAAAGATTCATTTAATCAAATAAGTTGTTTCACTCATTATTATCTCTCTAGTTGCCTTAGCATTCACTCGTGTGTGTGTGTGTGTGTGTGTGTGTGTGTGTGTGTGTATGTGTGTGTGTGAAATTGGGGTTGCATGCAGAATATATTTAAGCCCAAGGAGAACTTTAAAAAACCTACAGTTGAGCATTAATAAAACTAACCTAACACTATTATAAGAAGAAAGACATTTTTCTCTATTTCTAATTTTGTCAAATGAAAAGGTAAAAAATAATCAACATCTTGTAAAGGCAATTGGTCAAAGTTATTAATGAGGCAATTCTTTCTGCATAAACCATCACAGAAAAAGTAATGAGAGAAAATGTGACAATAAATTGCAGTCTACTTTAGAGTGCGTGACATTTTTATTAATAAAAGTCTCCATTTCTATGGGAGACATCAGCTTTCTGTGCATTGCTAATACTAATTTCTTACTTTATGTATTACAGACCATTATGATCTTTTATTTTTGACTGGGGACACAGTCTGTTTTTTGTGGACTTGAGGTTTTCTAGTTTTTGAATATGCTCCTCAGGAAAAAAGAAATTACAAAAATTACTATTGAAACATTCATTAAAATATTTCTACTGGTTTTCCCAGCATTTTAGAAAGCTGCTCTGTTTGAACCTTAACTGAAACTTAATCATTAATCATCATTAACTTCACAATAAATCTGATTCCTTCTTTACTGCTTGCCTTAATCAAAAAGCAAATACTGTCATTCATTTTTAATGTTATGCATTGAATTGGCAGACATTGTATTGGTTACTGTAGGTGCTATAGTAAACAGCCATGCACATTTCAATGACTTAATACAGCAGAAGTTCATTAAGGTATAGTTGGGAACGTTGTACCTCAGAGGCATTAACTTCCTGTCTACAGGTGTCTGAAAACCATAGAAGGCTATACATACATCTCATAGACAGGGGTGATTTGTGTTGTTTATATGTTTTAGCCTTTAACTTATTTTTCACTGGAACATTTAATATATGAACATATTTAAAATATGTCATATTTTCATCTGGTTATCATCTTATTTCACCTCCCCTCATTCATCCAAGGGTACTTTTCACTGGGATGTCAGTAGTCACTGGAGGGTTGCTTACAGACACTGTCCCTGGACAGGTAAAAAAAAAATATATATTGAAAATCTGAAATGTGCACAGAGAGAGCAGACAGTGAGATGTAATTACAAATGGATATAATAGCAGGATAGTGTAGATAACATAACACAGTTAGGACACAGAAAGACAGAACCCCTCAGCCTATTCCTTTGCATTTCTTTTCTAATTTCCATCACTTTTGCTGCGTACTTCCTGTGGGATTTTAGAAGCATTTTTGCTGAACTGCAGCAAATTATACCAAGTTATAAAAGAACTTCCTGAAATGAAGTTTTGAAATGTATTTCTTAGAGGAAATGTGCGCATTTTGTAAGCCGAGATTTTTTTTTTTTTCATATACCATTTCAGTTTCACCAACGCAAACAGACTCTTTGAAGAATAACACAGGACTTAAATAACAAACGTCACTTTCTATTAAAGGTTCAGACTCAGCAGCTCTCCCTCTCCCTGGGTCTCAGTTCCTGCCACGTGAATCCCAGGCGAGTCTGACTTGGGAGCAGGTTCTTCTATGACCCATTGTCCAAGATATTTGTTTCTTTTAGGTCACTTGACCTAAAAGATTTAGCTTCTTATTTTCTTTGTCTCCATCTTCCACACATAATCAAGGTCCAAGAAGATCACTGTGGACTGTAGCAGCACCGCTGGGAGGCATGTTGAGAAGTGTAGCCAGAGAGAGAGGCAAGGCAGTGGGATGACCAAACTCTTCATCTAATATCCACTGAATATAATGGGCATGCCACATCGGAGTCTGAGAAAAAAAAAAAAAGTAGGTTGTTCAAATAGGCATTAAATCTCCCTGCTGTGGGAGAAATAAGAGACCAGTTCATCCATAAGGAAGTGCTTATGGGCACTAGAAGCTACAGCTAGATTCCATTAACGACATTCATTATTTTTTGCACATGAGAATGAATTTGTAAGTACTGGGGGCTGGCATAGATTATCCATGGGCGTCCAACTTGTGACATGAGGTCTACAAGCAGCCCAGTATAGCTGTGAATACCCTGTACAAAGTCCAAGTTACATAGAATGAAAGCTCTTTTCAATTTTTATAACTTGTTTGCACAGCTCTTGAGCAAGAACTTTGTAGCTGGTGATACTCTGTCATGGGGTTCTAGAAAATGAATGTGTATCTGCTCTTGCTATGGGTACAAATGCAAGGTTTCTTATTTTGGTGGTCTGCACCTTCCACAACGTTATCCCCCAAGCACAGCCGGTCAAAATGCCACCATACGATGTCACGTGTGCTTTTGGTGACTTGATGACTAAAACTCAGTGATCATCAATAATGTTTTAACCTACCATTGCAAGTGACAAATATTTCTGTGATTGAGAAGACAGGCAAGTATTATTATTTGAGTATTAAGAGTGGTATCACACCTTGTTTGTATACTACACATTGTCCAGGCACATTGTCATTGGCCCTCACTTAATGCTACATTGGCAACTGAATGTGGAAGGGTTTAAAACTTGCTTTATATTTTTATGCAAATTAATTTTAATAATAAAAGTGAAGATCGTCCCCTATATGTTGTTTTTCATGCTAGCATGGCTTCTGCAACTTCTCATAGGAAAACAGAGCACAAAGAAAAGGTACAGATTAAAGAAGACGCTGCATGAAAAGTGGACAGGTGACCACTTTTGTTCTGAGGCAGGTAGTAAAGAACATTACTTAATTTGCAAGGAACTTGTATAATTTTCCAGAGACTATAATTTGAAAACGCATCATGTGCAAAAGCATATGCCAAATTCAGTGCATGTCAAGAATTATGTCATAAGGACAACACTGTCAAACTAAAAGCAGTCTGTTTCTCAGTAAGTTTCTCAATAATAACTTTTAAAGTTATATCTCACATGGGTTCTCTTGAAAAAGCTAAGTATGTGGTATCATATTTAAGATCAAAGTTCTTAAAACCATTTAGTAATGATGGTTTTATCAAAAAGTGTGTGGCAAGAATGGCAGCTATAATATTCTTTGGGGACAAAGGGATTATTCAGGCTTGGAATGTCTTGCTCACTGTCATGCTTGCCACACATGTGTGAGGACCTAACTTTGAATCCCCAGTGCCCATGTAAGTAATATTGGGCATAGCAGTGCACACATGTAATCCAAGCACTGGTGAGGCAGAGACAGGAAGATACCAGCTGGATAGCTTATCCAGCTGAATTGGTGAGCTCTGGTTTCAGTGAAAGAACCTATCTTGAAAAATAAAATAATAATAATGAATCAAGTAGAGAATAACAGAGAACTGACACTGACCTTGATTTCTAATCTCCACATGCATGTATATACGGATGCATTCCCAACTGCAACCCCTGCCCCACAATCAGGCACACCAGTACATGTAAATACGCCAGGGAAGAGAATAATCTTAAAATCAGTTAGTCTTACCAGACTACATCCAGGTGAACTGAAGAAAATGCAAAATCCATCAAAAGGTGTTTGGAGAGTAGAACAGGAAATTGTTTTCTTCTTGGTAAGGGATGTTAGTGCTGATGCTACAGACATGGCCCAACTTTCTGAGTGTTTATATTTTTTGAGTTAAGAATAGTCTTACATGGATACATGATGTGTTGGTATCATCTTTTCCATCCTATCTGGTCCCAATCCCCTGAGGGCCCTCCTCAGTGGGGGATTCTGGTATTCCCCACGGGGTTGTGGGTTATGTGTTGTGGGAGCAGTGATCAGTTACTGTGGGGAGGCAGTGCCTCTGGGCATGGCATTCCAACCTGTGACACTTACAATCTTTCCTCCCCCTTCTTCCTCAAAATTCTCTGCGCCTTGGTGGGTGCGTTTTAAGTCTAATTCCATGATGAGCTCTTAGGAGCCTCTGGATCTCAGCTTTGGTCTAACTTGCCATTTTTACTGGAGGCCTTGATGAGGAATATAATGTCAGTGAAGAATGGATTCTAAGTCAACAGATTTATATGAAGCAGTAAAAAATATATGTTAAAGAAATTTTCCATTGGCAAATCATCCAGTACAGTTACTAATGGTACCTAATGACATTGGGTAACACAGAGACATTTGTAAAGATTATGGAAGACAGTGCAATTGATGCCCCCCCAAACTCACAGTTAATGAAGTACTTTATCCTACGCTAAGAAAATTTGTGTGTAAAAGCATTAAAAGCCAATAACATCATTCAAGTAGTTATGAAGACAGAAAATTTTTTAAGAGTTGAAGGATTAAGCCATCATTAATTCCAGTAATTCCTTTAAAGTGCTGATTTTAGCAACATCCTTTACTTTTTATTTTTATTTTTGGAGTATACATGGCTAAGTCACATACAAATGCTGAAAATATTTTATGACTTGTGATGTTTATTGAGTTGTTCATGGCCCCCAAAATAATTTGTGTCAGAACTTGATCATGAAAACTAGGTTATAGATTTAGTATTTTAGTGGATTTAACCACTCATTTAAATTAGCTAAAAATACACTATCACTCTGGGAATGGTTGCACATGCTTTTAATCCCAGTACTCAGGAGGCAGTGGTAAGAGGATCATGGTGAATTTGAGACTACCTTGGGACTACATAGTGAATTCCAGGTCAGCCTGGGCCATACCTTGAAAAGAGAAAAAAGATACACCATCAGAACTGGGTATAGTGGTATGTGTTTTCAATTCCAGCACTTGGAAGGCACAGGTAAAAGGATTGTTATAAACTCAAGATCAGTTTAAAACTAGATAGTGAATTCCAGGTCAGCCAGGGATAGAGTAAAACTTGACCTCAAAATAAATAAATAAATACCATGAAAGTGAAAATAAACTTAACAGCATAATGTTTCAAATTATAATAATATTCCAATTAAACTGAAATTATTTCAAGTTTAAATAAAGCAAACAATTTTATATATTTCAACAAATTCCCTAAACACAGACCCATACACAGAATAAAAGTGGCCTTGTTTTGATTTGGCACAGACTTTGAAAACAGATTTTAAGATCCCAGGAAAATATTCAGTATTGTGGTATATTTGTTATTCCATTTTCAGTTGATATAATCTGCTTATTACCAATTTTCAAATGGAATGCACAGAGCTACAATTTGACTTCCATAAAAGCTAGATATTGCTGCGATAGTTTTCTCAAGTACAATGTTTTAAGTTATCATCTTTCGTTTTACTTTTATAATAAAAATCTCAAAAAAGTCTGTGAAAAACATACTTCTATATATATTTATTTTCTTAGAGATAATAGGGTGGGACCTCCTTGACAGCTTTAAAGGACTCTTTACAAAGTGCTGCAAAATTAGATTACTGTGGGGAATTTTATTAATCTGTGTTGGCAGATATTAGAAACATTTTATTTGCTCATCCACTTTTGTATATTTAATGTGTGGCCCGAGACTATTCATCTTCTCCTTGTATGGCTCAGATAAGTCAAGAGGTTGGTCATCCCATCACAGGAAGCCTTTGGTTGGGTGGACTTTAATGCAGAAGAAACACTTCACAGTTCAGAGCTATGTCAGATGTTCTAGGCCACTGACCAAAGCTTGAGATGGGCATGGAGGGCTAATATCAATGACTGAAGGCCAGCTCTGGGATAAAAGTTTTTGGATCTAAAAGGGTAAACAATACCAAATAATTTATGAGTTACAGACACCTATGACCGTGTCCTTAGCATTGTAACATAGGAACTGAGTGTACTAAGGAAAGAGATAGTGGGAGCCAACATGGACTTGTAGAAGGAGCATAGATTTGGATTCACACGCCCATATCACCTTTTTTTAAAATATTTTTTGTTCATTTTTTAATTTATTTATTTGAGAGTGACAGACAGAGAGAAAGACAGATAGAGGGAGAGAGAGAGAATGGGCGAGCCAGGGCTTCCAGCCTCTGCAAACGAACTCCAGACGCATGAGCCCCCTTGTGCATCTGGCTAACGTGGGACCTGGGGAACCAAGCCTCGAACCGGGGTCCTTAGGCTTCATAGGCAAGCACTTAACCACTAAGCCATCTCTCCAGCCCCCATATCACCTTTTATGGAGCTATTTGACAACTGACAAATCCCTTAATTTCTCTAGGTGGTAGTTTTATTCTCCGAAAGTGGAATTAATGATCTGTTCTCAGAGTTAAATTACAAGCTATTATATTCATCCTTACCTACAAATAATTAGTCCAAGAAGAGCAGCACATGCATATAATTTTTATATTTCTGTATATTATTTTTTTGAGGAAGATTATTTGGCATACGACAAATGATGAGCTTGAGGTTTGGAAGGTTTAAGTGATTACTAATGTCATCTTATAAGGAAATGGTAGACTGAAGATTCTAAATCTGGAGTGTCTGCCCACGTGTCACAATTTTATTACACCGTATGAGTTTGGCCCTGAGAATGACTACAAGGAGGCTTCATGTAGTTCCTACATAACTCTTAACAAAACTAAAAGTAATTATATATATATATATATATATATATATATATATATATATATATATGTATATTAACCAGAGTTTTGTCTCTTGGATATCCTTGCCAGCTTTAAGAATTTCCCAGGAGAAATAATTTTTAGGGCTCAGACACCTGGCTGGCAGGAGTCGAACAGAAAGATTGCTGAGGATGTGAATGAAGGTAAGGCTATGTTCATGATGAGCTGCTCACACACATCCTTGGTTGACAGCAAAGCTGAGCACTCATGTGGCTAAGCCGAGATGACCCTGGGGAGCTAAGAGAGGTATTTCCACTAATGGTGAAGTTCTACATGATGATATGCTAAGAAGCATTTATGAAATTTCCTCCTATCTGCATTTTTAAATTTATTTTTTTTATTTTTGTTATTTAAAAGAGAGAAAGAGAGAGAGAGAGAAAGAGAAACTCAGAGTGAGAGAGAATGGGTGCACCAGGGCCTCCTAGCCATTGCAAACATAACTCTAGAAGCGTGTCCTGCCTTATGCATTTGGCTTATGTGTTTCCTGGGGAAACAAACTACGGTCCTCAGGTTTCTGAGACAAGTAATGTAACAACTAAGCCATTTCTCCAGCCCATCCTATTTGTGTTTTTAGGCACATTTGTATTTCAGTCTGAGCCACTTCTAGGCCCATTAATTTTGATTTTGATTTTCAAGTTCAGCTTAAATTATATGCACTGCAGGAAGATTGAAGCTGTGTGTTATATTATCCTTGTGTTATCTGAGATTTTTCCATTTTCTGCATTTATATGTATACCCACATTTTTCTCTTTCTGTTGTAACAGTGTTCTGACCTTCCTTTCTCAGATGAGGGAACCCCTCTTTTTGATACCGCAGTGAAGCACCCAGACAGGTTTTCACAGTTTTATTCACCTAGTTACCATCATTAATAGTAAAAAAAAAAAAAAACACTCCCTAGTTAATAAGCTTATCAAATATTCTGTTATGTGATTACCATTAGTTACAGAGAAAGACTAGTATATTCATAATTGCCAGAATGGATATAAGAAGACAGTAATCAGAAAAAAAATATGTACTCACATTGGCCTTGGACAGATAATGAGAGAAAATCTTCCCCATGAATGGGTATAAATACATTAAAATATGGACTTTGGGTTAGCAGTGACACCAAAGCTCTGCCCAGTGTTAAAAAATGCTATGATTTACACTAGGGGCCAGGGAGTAACTCCTTTAGGCTTCGTAGGCCATATAGGCCGCAGTACAATCACTCAGTTCCATTGTAGCATGCCAGCAAGGATATGCTCATGTGTAGATGAGTGAACGGGACTCTCTTCAAATCAGAGTTCAGATACAGCCCAAGAGCTTCGTTTAGTGCTCTTTGTGTATAATCACCTATAGATTAATCTAATCCAAACTTCTCTGTCAGAAATAAGGGAACATATATCCGGAGAGAAGGTTTATTGTGTGTGATATAGCTCATCAGTTTCATGCCACAGATGTGAATTGGAGCCTGGTATTGTGGTTTCCTGATTAACAGAGAGGGGCACCTCTCCACCAAACTACCTTGTGAGTCTTGTTTCATTTTTCTTCAGAGCTGCCTTCTCAATGTCTAAACTTGATTTACGGTTTGCTGTCTTGCTAACGTTGGCAAAGAAAGCTCTGAACCTAGTAGTTAAAAAATAGTAAGGAGCGTATTTTCTGAATTACCTCCTTGTTATAACTTTGCATACATTATAAACAATCAGACCATTCAAAATTTGAGTGGTTGAATTTTTACTTTGAAATCTGATTTTTCTTTTATTTGTTCATAGCTTCTTTTTTTTTTTTTTTCAAATTCTCCCCATCCATGACTAGGTCAACAAAGTGTGATATTTGTCTTAAGTTCCAATTACTAAGATTTCCATCGCTTTTAACCCTGATTTATAGAGGCTGTGGAGGCCTCTCTTATCTTTTCATCTTACAACATGGGCTTAAGAATGGTTGAGTCATGTAGGCAAACCATAATTTTGATGAAACAAAGGATCCAGAGTAGGTCATCTGACTACTGTCTTCAGAATTTATGTAATACATATACGTTTAGTTCATATAGCACTCTCACTCATCGATAAACACGAAATATCTGGCATAACTTCCACATGCGTTTCATTGTTGGAAGACACATCTGTTCTGATTTCAGATCTGTCCTTTGTGAGTACATCTTAGTAGTAAGGGTATTCTTATTAATCACAAAAGCATAATGAAGTGCTTCTCAGGCTGTGCGTGTGCAACAAAATGTAGAGTGCATTCCTGGCCATTATCCAGTTTATCTGGTCAATGCAGACAGTCCATCTAGGTAATTGAAGGCCTAAATTGGATTTTCTAGCCATAATTATTCCTGTTTGTCTATATGAATCCATCAGATTTATCAGATAATTGCCATATAGCTTTATTTTGAGCTGTTCTGACTTCAGTTGGCTAAAATAATAATAATAAAAAGAAACTGGCTGGAAAATGAACTTTGGGGCTAGTTTTGTTTGCTTCACTGTTTCTGTGACCTTTGTGCAAATGGCCTAATGTCTCTGGATCTTAGTCTCTTAATGGATTTTGGTATACAAAGGACTTGCCATGGCTAACATTGCCTCCAGTTTTACTTATGTAGAAATAGTTGAGGTCTACATGCTGTAATTTTCCTCTGCACTCTATATTTTATAATAGTTAATTGAACTGTGTATTTAAACACAGTAGGAACAGTGAATATCACTTTATGAGGTTTCTAACTATTTGATTTTAAAATGACTTCAAGAATTAAAGGACCCATCTTTCACTTTCAGAATGGACGATCTCGTTTCAGGGCTTTAATGGATGAAATAACTAAATGTCCATTGTTTTACTATTAAGATGACTAGTTGGGATAATTGACTTATTGCTTATGAATTGAGTATTAAGACTGAAGCTTTAGCAAGCTAAGCGCTGCTGACTTCTCACCCTGGTATATAGAATGTTCCATGAGGGAATAGAGAGATTCTCCTCAGACTGTGATTTGTGAGCTAACATCATGTATTTCCTCCCTAAGTAATATAAAAGATTATCTGAGTAAGTTGGGCTACTTCAATATACATGTCAATATTCGAAAAGGTAAATAAAGATACCTGTCCTGTATTCCTGGCAACACAGTGAATCATAGGTCCAGCGCATGAATGGAGGCATACATTCATTTGCTGGACAGTTTCTTGTAACTGACCTCAATCTGAAATCTTGAGAACAAAGTTTGCAATGGGACTTAAAGGAAGGTATATGTTTTCCCTACTTAATTCATCCTAGGCTCTCCTGTTTCCACTTCACTTTGGCTCCTGACCTTATCAACTCTTGTCACCCTGTCTTACTTGCCATTTCTCTACTCTATTCAGTCTCAAATCTGACTAGCTTCTACTTGACTGCCTTTTCTCTACTCCTTAATGGCTGTAAGGTTTGAATGAGACTGTTTCATTCTACACTTTCCACCTTCTGCAATTTTCTGCCAGCACTGTGTAATTCAGAGTCCAGATATCTGTGGCTTGGAAATCATTCCTTCTTGGATGGAATGGGATGTTTTATTCCCTAATGGTCATTCATTTTGCCAAGGGCAGTTAGAAGAGAAAAATGGGAGGGAAAGTGAAAGTGTCAGGAGGTGTGTGCACTAGTTTTAGCTTCTAAGAAGAATTAAAACCCCCAAGAGCAGAAGGAATATTATTGTGCTTTACAGTTCTTTTTCTTTACTCCACTGGAGTCATAAAATGACTCCCTGTTTCACTATCAAGTAGCACTAAGCTTTCTGTATTCCTGAAAAGTTAACATAATATTTCAAAATCTTGTCATTATCTCTAATTATTTTTTGATATAAAACTTGACAGATACGTATAAGACAAGATCTGCTAGATATAGTTTGGACAGATAGAATCATTGAAGCATCTGCCTTATATCTTGTCATTTTGAAATATTTTTCTGCCATTGCAATTAAACTGATAATGACAACTCAGTAGATATTTCTAAATATTAGTAGCAATAAACGTTTATGGTCATTATAGTCTAGAAGATGACAAAACCATGTTAATCAATATGCATGATTATAGACTGAAATATTATAGTTAACACGATTTATGATGATCTATAAGGTAAGTTAATTTTTATAAGCAAATAATCAGGATAAATCTGCCTCTGAAGGTAATTTAAGAATATAAATTCTTATGTGCTAAAATGTAGGCTGCTGGGCTTTAACCTCTTGTGCTTTGGATTAGGGACAAATGACGTGGTGACATTAAAGAAAGACCCTTCCTTTCTGTATTCAACATGATGATGTGATATACAGTGTACATTGTGTAATGATTGATACAACTATCATATCCATTGCCTCCCTTACCCATATTTGGATACAGTGCTGCGTATTAGAGTTCCAGAATGTATTTATCATTCATGCAGATCCTGAGCTCCCTTTAACCACCATTCCCCATTTCCTGCATTACTTTCCTTAATCCTGACCACTGTTATTAAATTATACCCTTATATTCTTATCGAGGATATTATGCTACCATTGAAATTAAAGTGCTAAATTCTGACTCAGATGGTATTCTAAATATTAATTTAATTCTTCACTTGTAGTAATTCAAATATTTTTTTAAGACCCAACTCCAGTTTTGTCCATTTTCATCACAATTTCATTGCAATTTCCCTCCTTCATTATAGAACATAATGTGTCCTAGTAGTCTGTAAGTACATATGCACACTCACACATTTTAAATAAAGGCCTCTTATTTCCTACACTTGATTAATCATAATATACAGGTCAATGCTCATGATAAAGGAAGGTTTCAAAGGCAACTTATAGACAGACAACAGGTCATCTGCCCATCATCTGCGGGGGCAAGTTGTTCACTTTCTGCCTCTTGTACTTAATTTGTGCCTATTTTCATCATTCATGTTGCCTGGGTACCAGTTAACCAGGAATCCTGTATTCTCAGGTAGTCCTTTTATCCTCAATTTCAGTGGCTATGGAACACAAGCAGCCTGACTGGAAGTAACGTTTGTTGACTAGATTAGATCAGAAATACATAGAAGGCCTAAAAATGGAGAGAAAATCACAGCATGGACTTACATCATATTTCCTAGAAACAGTGTAACACAGAAGTGGTCAATACATGCACAGTGGTTCCATTGGTTTCTTGGG
This sequence comes from Jaculus jaculus, assembly GCF_020740685.1. Taxonomy (NCBI): domain Eukaryota; kingdom Metazoa; phylum Chordata; class Mammalia; order Rodentia; family Dipodidae; genus Jaculus; species Jaculus jaculus. The sequence goes on from NC_059105.1 coordinate 164,087,959, forward strand.
CAAGGTTTTCTAAATCATTTGCATTAGGAAAGCTGTATGTATTTTCACGTTCTGGCAATATACTCATTTTCATGAAGTTAGCCCTGCTGTAACAGAGATGTTTTGGCAAACTTTGGGCACAGTATGCCCTGAAACAAGTGAAGGTTTGAAAAGACTGATTGAACCTTAGGGAAGCCTGAGGTGAAGAGCCCAGAGAGGCCTCCTGTATTCACAGCACCTGTGCCTGTACACAGCCACATGTCACTACGGCAAGCTTTGTAATAGTCCATAATCTGTCGCTTACTTTGTGGCAAAACACACACACACACACACACACACACACACACACACGCACGCACACACGCACACTAACACTAGCCTAGATACTGAGGCTGATTGTACCATCTCATTTTGTAAATTATTCCCCTTTACCTGATGTTATTCCATTTTTAAATTTTTTGTTTACTTCGATTTATTTTGTTATTTGAGAGCGACAGACAAAGAGAGAGAAAGAGTCAGAGAAAGAGTGAGAGAGAGAAAGAGAGAGAGAGACAATGAGCGTGCCAGGGTCTCCAGCCATTGCAAATGAACTCCAGATGCCTGCGCCCCCTTGTGCATCTGGTTAACATGGGTCCTGGGGAATCAAGCCTCGAACCAGGGTCCTTAGGCTTCACAGGCAAGCACTCAACCACTAAGCAATCTCTCCAGCCCTTTTATTCCATTTTTAACAGATCTATTAGGGCTAGGATGATGAATCAGGAGAGAGTTATTGACAATAACTTTGCCCATAGGGAAAGGGGATACTGTGTTAGAAACAGGCTTATTTAAAAAGAGAAATTAAATTGATCAAGTTAATCAAATAAACAATTTGGAAGGCTATGCTTCTCAAACTCCTATTTATTCATAGAAAAGAATAGAGAAACAAGAGCTTTCCAGTCTTTTCAATTCCTGAACCATTATCCTTTAACTTGGAATAAATTAATCCAAAGGAAGAATTACTTTCTATGCCTGTTGAAGATGCTATTGTCATTCAATACTGTATCATCACTTCAGTAGTCACTTATGAATCTCTTTGTCTAAGTGGCTCCCATCAGTTCACTGATGTAATTTCTTTAAAACCTCATTAGCAAACATATGTTTCCTGAATGGTTCATGTCTTAGCCTTAAAAATACATTATACTTGGTAGTTTGGGGGGAGAAATTGCTATGCATTTATATCAAAATCAAGCCCTTGGTTGAAGTAAATGACCTGGTTATTGAATGAACACGATGACAAGAGAGTGAGCTAACATCCTTAGGATTTCTGTCTCTCAGAGCCCAGCCAGTCAGCGGCCAACCACTGATCCCAAGCTCACTGTCTATCTCCAAATCTGGGCTCTCTGTGATCACTTGGAGAGTTGCTTACCTCTGTGCTATGTCAACATACTGGGAAGAAAACAAACACGTAAGACAAAATCAAGAATACCGGTAAACAGACTCTACAGTATAAATAATGTAAGTGCATACCAACTAACAACTCGATGTGTAAGATTTATGACACCCATAGAGTTTAATCTATTTCTGGTCTTGAGAGACATTTCTGTTCCTTTAAAATAAAAAGGTTAGTAGGTCTGTTTTGTATTTTAAAATTCAATACCCTGTTCTTATTTTTGTCCTTTTGTCAGATATTTGTCCTTCATAGTATTCTCAAGGACTTTATGCATGTATTTCAACTTACTAACAAATATTTACTATATTCATATCCTCAGTGTCCTCAATACCTAACTGAAGTATTTGGCAAGTTATTAACATGTACCAAAATATTGTATATCTAAAACACTTTGCTATAAATTTACAAAGAAAATTCATATTTATAATTAATATTTATTTTTAAAACATGTAGAAAGATATACATATTTATTTCTCTTTAATCTTATTACTGTTTGATAAATATTGCACTAAATCTATCAATAATACAACATGCTTTCATTAATTCTGAGAAATAATTAGAAAACATTTATGATAATGATAATATTAATTTGTACAAATATTATACAAACCCATTAAGCCCTTATGTAAAACGACAGCTGGTAAGAATGTCAGATGCCCTGTCTGCTCTGAAATATATAGTAGACTGTTGATATGATACTTAATGGAAATATAAGGTAATTAAGCAGACAGTTACATTCTTTTCCATAGATCATAGCTAAGATAGATTGTCTTTAACATGGAATCCTACCTGATAAATTATCTGTTTTACACTGAACACTATAATGCATTCCGGTTTCACATCCTTTAAGAATTAGGTATTCTGACATTCAATGATTGACACTGGCTTTCAGTGATGGGTCAAGATGTTTCAGAGAGAATTTGGTGCTTGCTTTTTTGTTGGCTCATGGATGTGATTTTCTTAAGCTGATTGTTCTGACATGTCATAGAAAAGAAGTGACCCAGCTTCATGTCATGCTCTTCCTTGTACATCGTCTAAGCATCCATTGAAGTGGCTATGCAGTGTGGAAAGTTAAGAGTACTAACTAAGGCCACTCAAAGATTTACAACTCTATATGGTAATTTATATGATGTGGCATTTCTTAGGTGTTATAAATGATAGATTTGGGACTACCAGCAAATTCGTGATTCGAAATTGAAAGAGCTTTTTAAAAACTAGAAATGTAATGTTTGTTTCATAGTTTGACTTAACCTCATCATTCTTGAGGCTGCTGGATATCATGGACACAGAAACCATGGGAAATTTACCTTATGGAGTCACAGTTTAACACCTGTGTAATTGGACAAACAAAACCACAAAAATAATACTAGTAGAGCAGTAGACAAGTTTAAACAAACTAAATATGGAAGCATTTATCACTCTGATGAAAATTTACTTGGGTCTATGTAAATGAAAGAGTTTATTTTTTCTATACTTACTCCTCATCTATCATACTTCAATTTCTTGCAGCAGAAATCTGTCTCTTCTCCCTTTGCACCACAGTTCTACCTACAATATTGTTGTCCATGTGCATATCCCTCTTGAGGCAAAAAATTGAGCATTTTGCCTCTGTTGCACAATGATCTATACAGACAGAAGAATAAATATTTTTTTTTTTTAGTTAAATTGGACTTTTGAGTTGATCCACCTTGGTTATTTCATATTCATAGCTTGCGGGATCCATTTTCCAGAAACGCATTTGTCCTGTATACCAGTGTCCATTGAAGAATTGCATTCTTTTCTTGTGCACATTTGTGGGTACATGGAGAGAGGGGCCAGGGGCACAGGGAAGCAATATCAGCAATATTCGGAACTCACTTGGTGAGGAGGGTGTCATGGGGATTCATATTGCTAAAGGAAGAACAGTTACTCTGCTGAGACATTTGTGAACAGAAATGTCAATGAAAGAGAGTTGTAAAACAAAAGGCAGTGTCTGGTTCTGGGCATCTATTCCTACTGGAGAAGTGCTTATCTATTATGTGCAAGTCCTGCTAGGCTCCTTTTCAAGCTCTACATAAGCTGCTCATGACTGCATATAACTGCCAAGTTAACACTTAGGAGGTGGAGACAGGACAGTTAGAAGTTCTAGGTCGTCCTGACCTACATGGCGAGTCCAAGGCCAGTCTGGAAGATATGACAGCCTGTCTCAACAAAATAGCAAAAGCAAACACAAATCCCCACAAATAACAACACCAACAATAAAAATAACAACTGAGATGTCCCAAAATACAGAAGAAATCAGTTGCTGAGAGAAACAGAGTACCGTGTGACGGCAGTGGACTACTAAGGGAAGAAACACCTTTTTCTGGCATTTGGGGGGAGATTAAATACCAAAGGCACACAAAAGGCTCTGTGCAAAAGAAGCTCGGAGGGCCCCAACCCTGAGCATGCAGCAAGGGTTCCGGAAGCTTCACTCCATCACTCTAACAAAATAGCTTTATGGTAGGCTTTGCATTTGCCATGGGCTTAACAAGTATGTTTTATTCATTCATTCTTGCAGCTTTGCTCTGGGCTACACCCGCCTTGTTAGTCTCATTTGCCAACAAGAAACCCAAGCACAGTGGAACTGGCTTTAGCATCCACGTGCAGGTGGGAAATTAAGGCCCTGTGTAGATCAAGGATCCAACAGACTCTGGCACTTCTTAGCATTGACAAATTAAAATTGATTGAGGCCTTTCTACTTTTCCTCTCCCTCCCTCTCTCTCCCTCCCTCCTTCTCTCTCTCTCTCTCTCTCTCTCTCTCTCTGTTTTTGTCTACTTGACTACCTCTTCAGACTGAGCATGATAAGAATGTATAATCCCATTTTTATTAAAGTGTAAGAAACGAAGACGAAACATGCTACAAACCTGTCATGAGAATCCATTAATCATCTAAGCCATCAAATTGTGGGGCACTGAGATCAGTATTAGCCCCTGATGTCTGAAACTATCCATGTAGGCCTGTCATGGGTGACATCTCAGCCATCCCTTCTGTCACTCAGGGAAGGTGCATGCATTTCTGGGAATGTGGAGGAAGTGTGGAGCGAGAGGGAGGAGTCAGAGACAACTCTGAAGGGCTGCTGTGATGGAAAGGTCTCTGTATGGTCTAATTTCAAAGGAAGAGTTGTAGGAGTTGTAGAAGAAATAATGTAGAAAATGAACCTATCCAAAATTCCCAGTTTATCTTGTGAGTGGTTTCAGATAACTAGCAAGATTTTTTTTTAATTTTTGTTTATTTTTATTTATTTATTTGATAGCGACAGACAGAGAGAGAAAGAGGGAGGGGAAAGAGAGAGAGAGAGAGAGAGAGAGAGAAAGAGAGAGAGAGAGAGAGGATGGGCATGCCAGGGACTCCAGCCACTGCAAATGAACTCCAGATGCGTGCGCCTTCTTGTGCATCTGGCCAATATGGGTCCTGAGGAATTGAGCCTCAAACTGGGGTCCTTAGGCTTCACAGGCAAGTGCTTAACCACTAAGCCGTCTCTCCAGCCCACTAGTGAGATTTCACTCATTGAAGTCAACATAGCTAAAATGTTCTTTTTGTATTTAGTACTTAGCCGTACTTCTCCCTGGAAGTCTAGCTTGGTGCCATAACACCTTCATGATATTTCACTGATGCTGTAAATGTCTCTACTGTTTCTACCAACTAACTGTGTGTGCCCGAGTGGATAGATGCTTTCTTCGCATAGAAATTTTGCCTCGGTTTATTTTTTGAAAATGTTTCGTCTTCTTTCTTGCAAACATCTTACTTGAGGTAAAACTCATCTGCACTTCTTGATCATCTCAATAGTGTGTCACACGCGACTGTCTCAAGGGCTTTTATGCGTATGTGACCCATGAATGTGAGAAGGAAAGGGAGACATCACTCACTACATTCCATGGTTGATCCTGGAGTGGTGACTTTGAGTCTTAGGGATGAATGTGTAAAAGACATTTTAAAAAGAAGTAAGAGTGGACATGTAGAGAGACAGATTCCAAAACTGACTTATTTCATGTGTTTGACAAATGACAGAATTCTAGATTAAGAAAAAAAAATATGCAGATGTACTTGCTTGGTATATTACCACAGTTTCTAACATTCCCATCTAAGACATGCACAGAACACAACTGGAATGTCTGCCCACCCTTCCTAGGAGGGGTGTTTATCACACCCGAGGAAGAAAACTGCTGAGACATTGGAAAGATGCAATGGTGGTCAGACTGCTCCCAGCCTGCCCGTCCTTCAACCTTCAGCTTCGATGTAAATTCATGATGCTGATATGAAGTGTATACAATATCTTCTGTTCATGCTCCAGGAGCCGGGTTGCTTCTCAATGTAGTTTTCCCTGGGAGCCATTTTCTGTCCTAATGGGGCTTTCCAGAGTCAGGTTCCCATGGTATTTTAAATAAGGTTTTATTTTGTCTTTCTGTGTCAGGGTCTCAGCTTGCCAATTTCTGAGCTAATTAAAAGCAGCACAGGCAGGTCTTACACGTTTTTCTCCCTAGTGAGATATTGGCAGAATGTCTACTCTCTCGGGTCAGAGTATGTGGAAACAAGTCAGAAAACGCTCCGCATGACGGGCAGTTCAAACCACAGTTGTGGTGTCCAGAAAGCCAGCATGTGAACTCTGACAAAAGTGCCACTGACTCGGGTGACACTGTTTCTGGTATCCCTAGGGGCCAGTCACCACTTCTGCTTTTACAGTACTGTTTGAAGACATCCCCTACACTCAGGGGCAGAGAGCATGACACTTTTCATTGTTCTGAACTCTTTGCCCAAAGTAGCTGTTGATTTATTTTAATAAAGCATCCCTTGAAGATGCAAACCGCATCAGGGTTCAAGATTTGAATGGGCTTCAAGAGCTAACTTTTCTCTTGATCTCAGTACTGTGGTAATGCCATTTGACCTTATTAGATGGAGTTCCTATCTGTGGGTTTGTGTGTGTGTGTGTTGGTTGCTTAGTGGGAATGTCCCAGGCCATCTGTCAGCCTAGGCAAGATATAGACAGTGGCAACAGAAACTTTCTTGCCCATAGAGGTCATCGTCACAGAAAGAGGAAGGGTAGGTATTGCAGGACAGGCTCCGAGGCACTGTGGGGGGTGCACATGTGTAGGAGACTTTCCAGGGTGTAAATTTGCCGGTAGAAGCTGGAACAAGATATGGGAAAGGAACAAGATGAAGGTTAAGAAACAGTATTCTTCAGTGTAATTCAACAGAACATCACAGCACTGTTGCTTGTGGGAAGAGCAGGTGACACTTGGGACTTTTTCCATCTGCTACTCTTGCTCAAATCTTGGTGGTTTGTTCCAGTGAAAGGTAGTCCTGTCTATGTACTTCCTAGATTTGGCCTTAGCCCAATAGCCTTCTGTGATTTTTGGTAGTTTTGAGGAGCAAACTTATTTATAAGTAGTACTATCATTAATAATGCCATCATGGTGGCATTCCTAATATCTGTAGCTGGAGGTCCTTTTCACCAAGAAGCAAAATTTTCAGTATAATTTACACCTATAAAAGTGTGAGTGACCTGAATGATACTTCCTTAAGGCAAAGTTTTTAAGATGAAATCATTCAGCAAATTAAAGCAAAGAAATTCTGCTTGCTGGTGGCAGAATTCAAAGTGTCAACTGTTGGTTGAGAAGAAGATACTTTTGCAGCCTGTTTTCTTTCATGAAATTCATCAACTCTCATTACTAAAACTTATCCAGCTAACATGTAAGACCAAATCAGCCAGGACATAAACCAAGGACACACATCCACACTTTAGTGAGATAGACAGGATGGGTTTTGAAGAAAGTCATGAAGCCATAAGTCCAATATATGTTTGTTTCCCAAATTAGCTGAATATATCCCCAAATCTTGGGTAATTTCAGCTATATTGGTGGAATACATAAACTGGATTACATTTAACCAGAGCTGCAATATGCCATTGACTTTAACTCTGATCACTGCAAAGTTCTATACTGTGCCTTCATATGTTCTCTACGTGGATAATCCTTTGTGAATGAGTACCATTATGGATGCACTTTGAAGCATCTATTTTTCAAACTATACTGTTCTCCACAGACATCCGTGTGTGTGTGTGTGTGTGTATGTGCGTGCCCAACAATCACTGCTTAACTTATCAACAAGGCAGGACATCAACATAAGTAGGAATTGCCCTGAATTAATGTACTGAAGATTTCATATCTTACCAGGTTATTGAAGTTGTTTATCTGTACTCCAAACACATCATTAGTTATTTTATCCATTTTGTTAGTTTATATCTCTCTCTCTCTCTTTCTCTCTCTCTTTAATGTTCCTATCATTTCTTTCCATTTTCAGGGTTGCAAAATATATGAACTTAATAAAGAATTTTTGACCATTTTATACATAGCCTTTGTTACTGAAATTCTTATTTATAGCAGATATTTTATTTTTATTTGAGAAAGAGAGAGAGGAAGATAGAATGGGCGCACCAGGACCTTTGAACCACTGTGAATAAACTCTAGACACGTGTGTCCCCTTGTTTGCTTGTGTGGTATTGCATATTGCATCACTGTGCATCTGGCTACTTGGGACCTGGAAATTTGAACACGTCCTCTTAGGCTTTGTAAGCAAGTACCTTAACCACTAAGAAATCTTTCCAGCACTGTGGCAGAATTTTAATGAATTTTAATGTTCAAAGACCATTCCCAGGTAATATGGGTAATGAGATAAGCATATATGACCAGGAAACAAAAAGAATGATCTACAAATGGGACTCAGTCTCACTGGGAATCAACTGTGGAACACAGTTGTGAATCTTGTTTGCTGATTGAGAATATTCCACCTAAATTATTCAGTTTGCAACATGGTGCCCTCTGTGTAGAAGACACAGGTAAGGTCCCATTTCTATCTGACAGGTGAATTGCACTTGTTCCATTGTACTCTGCTTCTCCCAGTAATGTTCCAGGTGCCATTTTGCATAGTGTCTCTCTACTTTGAGAAGTAGACTTTTTTTTTTTTTTTTTAATTTGGTTGCACCATTCCCCACTGTGATTGTGTACGGTGACTTTCTGCTAAGGCTCTCTGCTCTCTACCTCCCAAGTACACGTGATGTGTCTTAGGCAGACAAACCACCTTTTCTCATATGCAGGCAGCAGATGTGATTAGAGGGAAATCTAATTTATCTGGAGTACTCTAGAAATGGAAGGAAATTACTTCACAGTAATGTTTGCAAATGCAGTCATCTCAGACACCCAGACATACTCACACTAGCAAATGATGGTTTTATGATCTCTGTGTGGTCTGTTTTGAACTGATTTCTAATGGCCTGTATAAACTCACCATCTTATATGCTTCTGTATTGTGCTAAATTATAAGGCAAATGTATCGCACAAGGAGAGTCTGGTGTGGTGTAGACAGACATCTTTGTTTCTAATAGTCTTAATCTGTGTGGCAGTGGTCTCTGAGGTAGTTTGTTATGCCTGTTTTAGGATGATTGAGCATAAGACACAAAGAGTGCCTTGTTATCTCTTTTGTCTTCCTACAATGTGTTTTAGAGCTCTTGTCACATTGAGTCTGTCAATGCGCACATTTACTAGGAACTTAAGACATTTGAACGCATGCTTGATTAGGCATGAGGACTCTATTTTTGGATACTTGGTTCTCTCATACCTGTCTTATTTCATCCATATATGTCATGTTAAAGAGGAAGATTCAAATAGGGGTGATAGAAAAAAAAAAAAGATGATCCCAATGAGATTGTAGGAACTCATATAGGTGCTTGTTGTGGGTGGAAGAGGAGAGCTTAGATTTAAAGGGCACAAGAGAATAGTGAAATCATAACTGAAAGAGCTTTTGTTCAAAGGACCAATGGCCTGCGGCCCAGGGATTTGAGTCAGCAACACGAGAAAGCCCTGGCTTGTTGGTTGGTGGCACACGTATACCTCTCTCTGAGACATTAGACAAAACCTCTATCCTTCAGTTTCCTCATCTGTAAACAAAAATATGTAGACTACAGAGCCTTCCAGGTGTGCATTGATGTGAAACTGCCTTGTTTTGAAAATGCAATTGGATTTATAGTTTGCTTATCTTCAATTCATGTATTCCTATTTATTCCCATTTCATTTCTCAGCCACAATAAGGCACATTTTAGAAATATTTACTTTCTTAGCAATGGCTAATTAAAAAAGAGATTAAAGTATAATATAATAATAACAAATGTGCTTATATTTCAGATACAATATAATTATAATTATAAATTATAATTTAGAGTTCAAAGAATGTGTTAGCACTTCATGCATTGTGGGACAGTAAATGAAAGCCACTGATGGTGATCTATTTATATGTCTCAGACTCTAACCTAGCACTGAGTATTTCATCTTTGCATTTTGCCTTTCCAACAGACATTTCCCAGAATGTTTTGAAAATTGGAAATAAATGAATGCCCATAAAAATAATATCTCCAGGCAATTGCAATATCTGATGTAAGGAATATCTGCAGTTTGTGAATTTTAACCACAGTTAGCTTCTTCTGAAAAATGCTTAGAACAAAACCCAAAGGCACTTATGCCTGGTATAACCAGTGATGGGTGCAAAAATGAGTAGGTGTGCTCAAGTTATATTTAATTAATACATAATAGATTTAGTTGTAGTCAATTTTATTTTGGATAATGTGGAACAAAGCCTTTTTGTGTGTGTTTTCTTAACAGTCTGGAAAACTAGCTTCCGGGAGGCGCAGGTGAAAATATGAAATGGACATAGAAGAATTCCAGAATTGTTAGTTTTCTGAACTTTAGCTGAGAGCATTGGTGCATTTTGAACATTTTCATTAAACTAATAAGGATAGATATGTCACTTGATCTTTCCCAAAACATAAGAAGCAAACAAATTAAAGATCTCTTTGTTTGTGCGTTTGTTTTTGTTTTCAAGGTAGGATGTCAGACCAGCCAATGTTGAACTGAAAATCACTCTGTTGCCACAGGCAGGCCTTGAACTCATGATGACTTTCTTAACTCAGCCTCCCAAGTGAGTGCTGGGACTAAAGGTTTGAACCACCATTTTCTGCTCCTATGTGCTTTTAAATCTACATGTTTTTAAATATTGCAATGTTGTGAGTCTATATATTGAAAGCACAACCAGGATGCAAACATGAGGGGCAACTTTCAGTCATACTCAAAGGCATACAAGTCTTAAAAGTCATATTTTAACAAAAGATTTCTTAGACTTTGCTTTCACCACGCTGTGTAACGAATCCAACCAAGCTAATATATATAAGAAAATAGTAGGAAATCTGTTCAATATTTATTTACTAAAAACCCAATTTTCCAAAGGGCAGTCAGAGTCGAAAAATCTGTGTGTTAAGTATGAGCTCACCATCCGAAGGACAATCTTCAGCCGGTCCATTTAGCAGAGCTCCCCCAGGGCTGCAAATGAAGAGCTGGGACCTTACTCCCATGCAGTTATTAACACTCCCAATAAATCCCCAAGAATCCGATCCTGTGGAAGTCAGTCTTGGCAGACCTAGCTCAGTACACAGAGCAAGAAGAACTGCTGTTGCTGTCTGTGGAGAGCTGCTGCCATCCAGCTTATTTCAGGGGCAGATGGTTTCACCAAGATCCTGAGTTCATAATGCTAAAACTTTTTGTCTACCCTGGTTCCAACTTTGTCTGAAGACGTCTGTTCCCACAGTGATTTGACACAGCGTCCTGTGCCCGAGATAATGGACGGCTGTGGTTCCATGTCACTCTGAACATCTGGAGAATGGTTTACCATCTTTGTTTAGTTTTCCTTTGTGTTTGTGTTGACTCTGACACACATCTGTGACCTTGTGCAAGTCGCTTAACTTACAACCTGTGCAGTTTTGGAATTAAGCCCTCCCCCACCGAAAAAAAAATAGAATATTAAACTGTGCTCTACAAGGGTACTATACTAGAAAAATTATACAACTTCATTCTTCACTAGCCACTAGGGAATATATGTTCATCAATCAAAAGAGAAATATCGCCTTCACTATTCTGGGATGAAACTTATTTCTAGCCTATGAATAAATCACTGGGCTCTTTCAGAGAGAACTTTGGCCAAGATGCTTTAGCTATTGTCTGGAGGATGTCACATGAAAGGGATGCTTGTGAGAAGAAGCAAATTTTGGGGTCTACTGGTATAAGAAAAGGAGAGGTGACCACCTACAGTTGCCATGATGGTGACTCACACATTGTTCTCTGGAACAAGGAGTAGTGCCTTACATAAGGAAAGCTGATATTCTTTATGATCCTGCTTAATGCATGTCCAGCCCAGGTGTACAATGCAACTGAACCCTTAAGTGCTAATCCAAGAATAGAGTGCCACGTGGAAAGGAAGAGGAGAGAGGCAAGCTGTGGAAAAAGGCAGAGCGTGGCTGAGTTCAGTCAGCTTTCCCCCGCAGAGTGAGGGGAGCCGGGACTCGAGGGCTATCAACCACGTGCTGAGTGCTGAGGAGAACATATGATTTGCAATCAAAATCAGACTGATCAGGCAACATGCTGTTCACAAATGTCCAAGGCAGGATTTCAGTTATTTTATTGGAGTTAAATCTAGATATGGCATGGAAAAAGAAAGGCTCTTGGATGAGAAGCCTGGGACTTCCCACTTGCAAGTGAAGAAAGTTATATTTAGAAAAAAAAAAAAAAAAGGAATCAGAATGACCCTTCCGTGCTGGTCTGACTTCTCCTTCTGGTCTGACCAGGGCTGTGAACAGATACACGATCTGAAGATGGTACAGAGGACAAAGTAAGGAGCTCAAGATTACAAGGAGTATTTTTAAAGCAAGCAAGGGCGCATAAGTAAGCATTGAAGGTAGATCTTAGTCCAGGCCTTAAAAATAAAAGGGCTGAGACAAAGTGCAAAAAAGGAACAAGTTGAGGAAGAAGTGGTAGATGGATGGAAATTACCTGGGCCTTGGCTGCCCGTGTTAGCAAGAACCATGCCCCTTGGAGTCTGCCAGCCAATCACTTTTACAGCTCAGCTATGGATGATGCCATTTTCCATTCTTTATCACTCCCTTTTTTTTATTTCTTTCTTTCTTTCTTTTTTTTTTTTTTGACAGTCAGGGATGAAAGCTCACAGTGATTTATTGTTCAAAGCCAGGCTTTCAAGATCCAGGGGCACTTGCTTTCTCTCAGCCATTTGCTATTTGGAATAGTTAGATCACTGTTTTGTGGACATTTGTTTCTTTCCCTGTTCCAGATGAATGACTTTGACCTCTTCTGTGCATGGCCAGAGAATTGGAAAATAGAACCCAAATGAAATGGAAAAAGAAGCACCGAGTATTTGCAATAAAGGCTGATAGGCGGGAAGGTATGGTTTGGCACACTGCAGAGGAAGCTCTGTACGAGGGCAGTGTGACACAAAGGGCTTGGGGTGGTGTGGATGCTCCCACACCCTGGGTGAGGACATGGGATGCTCAGGCAGTCCTGCCTCCAGCCAGGAACCCAGAAATGTGAGGCTACGCTTCAGGTGCTTGAAGTGCTGTACTGCTATTCACGAACTACTGAGGGTGGAAATGAGACACAATTTTGAGCCAGATTGATTCTGCTATGGTATCACATGGTGATGGACTTATGAGGACCCACATGTGCAAGGTCTGCCAGTACCCCTCATTAAATAAAGAAGATTGGCTTCAAACTTTTGAACTTCACAAAAGCTTGACCATGTTATCTCATTTGCTAGGACTCGTAGGTAGTTGGAGCTAAAACTTCTCCCCAAATCTAACAAATGTATAAAAACAGATGACCCTTCACTTCATTTTCCTATCTTTGTTGTTATTTGATCTACTTCTTTATCTATGTATATTTGTAAAATCTGAAGTCATTTGGAATGTGGCATATTTAAATATATCAAATGATATACAAACTATCAGAGAGGGAAAGAGAGAGAGAGAGGGGAATGGAGGGAGAATGGAGATGAGACAATTTACTAACCGGTGACATGGTGATTTGTTCACCAATAGTGTGCCACGCATCTTAAGACTTGAATGAAAAGATAACCTGCCTTTAGCTCTCACATTGGAAAGTACTTAACTTGTTGTTATAATTCCATTTGTACTTCATTATAACTTGACAGGTATTTACAGAAAAAGCAGAATTAAAATGATCTGAACTTTTATCCAAGGACAAAAATGTAATAATCGCTCCATTTGGATTTGCAGCCAATCCCAGTTTTATGCCAGAGCATTCCCTTAACTTTGGAGATAGCAGGTTTGGTTTCAAATCACTATTTCATTATTTAGTGAGGATGCTAATTTAATCAAATGATATGTTCTTTATGTCATCTCTTGGGTTTCTTTCAATCCTTGAAGTAGAACTAATAATACCACTCAAAAAATATTTAATATGCTTAAGGAGTGCTGGGCCCTCAGAAAGTGTTCAATACATCAAAAATATTAACTATTGTTATCATGTATAAAGCATGTCTATTGTATACATAATTAAAATTCCTTTCCCGCCAATAGAGACAGTTCTTCAATATTCAATTAATCATAGCTTATAACTTCTTGCACATATGCCCCAGCATTGCCTATTCCCAGGAGAGCCAGTGTGGGAAAACATGTGTCAACATTGCAAATAGAAGGTACTGCAAGGTCAGTGTGTCCCAAAAGAAGGCCAGCTGCCAGGAGACCTCACAGACCAGCATTGCCAGGGTGAATTCATCACAGCTGGAGTCCAGCCCTCAGCATTGCAGGTCCTAGCACTTGTTCTGGTTAATGCCCAGAGCTGATTATTCGAGGGAGATGACTTGTAAAAAAAACTCACAGAAAACCAAAGTAAATAAATTAGAAAGTCACTGTATTCATTCACAATGAAAAATATTACTGCTAACTAGACCAGACATTTGCATCCGTCTGACCAGTGGATCCCTGCCCTGTGGACAAGCTACAGAGGGAGGCATATTAGCAGAAGGTTGCTTGGTGAGTGGGATGCTTGTTGCAGATGCTTAGTCTCATCAGGTCCTAATGGCAGTAAACATCCATCTCCATCCACCTGCCAGAAAGAGTGGATGCTCTGAGCAGCTCAGCAATGCCAGCATGTTCCTTTCTGGGTCAGGAGAGGAACAGACTTCTGTAACGTTTCCTTTCTCTGCTGTGCTATGGGTGCCTGGTCTCTGCTTCCGATTACCATTCATTCTTTAGACTTTTGAATCACCACAGGGAAACTGGCTATTGGCCAGAGACTCTCTGCCTCATCATGGTAATGTGGTATGATCTTTGCTCATTAAACACTTCAACTTTCAGAGAGCATATTGATTACAGCTATTTCCAAATTCTTGTGGATGTGTCATAAAGCTCTAACTGGTGGCACCCCTAAATCATGCTCCCTAAAGTATGTATGATTTTATTATCCATCCATGCAAATTCCTATGGAATGAACCTCCTACTCCATATTGAAGTCCTCAAAGCCTATATTTCAGCTGTTTAAATTGTTGATGTTACCTGCACATAGCCACACAGGTTTGTACTAGCTGTTATCCATGTTTTTAAAAGAAGTGTGTCAAGTAAAATGTAAAGACTTCTTCCTTTAATAACAAATAAAAGTATTAAAAAAACTAATCATCACAGTGTTAATAAAACATAAGTATAGTGTTTGAACATTGTCCCACTCCTTATTACATCCATACCAACATCAAATATCCTGGGTATGATTTAGCAGAAAATGCATGATCTGGCCTTTGGTTGCCTCTCTGAATTAACTCCCTGCCAGTCAAATCCATTTCATACACGCAGCTCTGTGTTTTGGGAATATGGTGAGTGTATAGCACATCTACTCCTTAGCACTTTCAGTTCTTTTGTCCTGGGGTTCTCTCCTCCACTGAACTTACAATGTGTTTATTAGTCTCTTTCGTTCAGAGCCACCCTGGCAGTAGAGAAATTTCATGACTATACCATTTATGATAGCTTCCACTCAGATTCTATCTCCTTGCCCTATTTATTTATTTATTTATTTATTTATTTATTTATTTATTTATTTATTTATTTTGGCAGTACATGCATGTGCACACGCGTGCGCGCACACACACACACACGTATTACCTGTCGTTGTGTGTGCGCATGTACATGGACGTGAGGGCAAATTCACGCCTGCCTACAACTTCAGCTGTTGGTGATCCTCCTCTACCTTGTTTGAGAAAGGGACTTGGATTGCTCACTGGGCCTTTGCCAGATTGTGACCCTAGGGGAGAGTCTCCTGTCTCCAGTTTCAATCTCACTGTTGGCTCTGCAGCCACAGGGTCTCACTTTCTATGTGGGTCCTGGGGATCCAGGTTTAGTTTTCAGGTTTGTAAAACAAATGCTTAAGCTGCCAAGACATCTCCACAGCACTGCTTTTTTTTTTTTTCCCTGAACAAATTGGATCTCATAAAATAAGGGACAAATTTGTCCTGTTCACTAACTGACATTTAGAAAGTGTTTAAGTAATGTGTTGGGTGTAAAAGGATAAAGTTGGTAATGATATCTGTCTTGTCACTAGATTTTGTTATCTTCCACGTTTCACCAACCTCCCAAGCAAGTCTAGAGGTGTTGTGCTGTATGGGCATTGTCTTGGTGATAGCTGGGATGGCTTACTGTGGCTATATCAGAGGGACCCAGGTTGTTAGAGCTTTCTGAAAGCTCATGCAAGGGTGGGTACCAAATTTTATTTACTGTGAACTGCATCCTTAAATTCTCATCTAGTACTGACTACTACATAGTTTTAGCCACTTGCTTAAATTGTAGTTCCTCACTTGGATGAGCCTGTTTCCTTTCCACCATAATTCAGTGGTCATCAGATCTTTTCTGTGTTTGTTACCATGAGTGGTGAAATGGTGCAGAGACACTTCAAGTAATCCCCAACCACTTACACTTCATGTACACACACCTGCCTCCCATAGTGGCCTCTCTCCTCCTGTCCTATAATCCTTTTGCCACCATTTCTTACCACTGCTCTTTTTACTGCACTACATCATTAGACATTGGGATGGCTTGTGATGATGACCTCTGAAGTACCACAGCACATAAATAAATAAGTAAAATAAAAAGCTGCTGGGCGTGGTGGTGCATGTCTTTAATCCCAGCATTAAGGAGGCAGAGGTAGGAGGATCACCTTGAGTTCAAGGCCACCCTGAGATGATAGAGTAAATTCCAGATCAGCCTGAGCTAGAGACTCTACCTCAAAAAACAAACAAACAAACAAACAAAAGTATGGGACTTAGAGACTGAACTGCATTTTAAAGGATTTATCCCTCTTGTAATTGCTTTTACTTATATGTGCAGCCAGTTAACTAGAAAACCAGAAACATCCAGCTCATTTTCCCTTTATCTTGGGACAATGTAGGTAGCTTAAACAATCAGCTTAATCAGGGGAGTGTGTGTGTGTTGGAAGAATCTGGTTCAGTTTGATTATTTTTGATAATTTTGGAGTTAAAAAACTTCTTGAAAACAAATTCTTGTGTGGAGATATTTTGTTGGCTCACTGAATCCCATAGAACTCTTGACTTAGGGCAGTTGTTTCAATCGGCGTTGTCCTCACTGAGTGGCAGGGCATTTTGCAGTACAGAAACTACTAAAAGATATACTCATCCTTCAGATCCACTCATTCTCTGAACTCTGAAGATATGTCACCATAATTTCTATGTTCAGGTTCTTAGATACTTCTTAAGATAGCACAGAGGGCTGGAATATGGATCAGCCGTTAAGATGCCTGTCTGCAGAGACAAATGGCCAGAGTTTGAATCCCCAGTATCAACATGGAGCCCAGACACACAAAGTGGTGCATGTGTCTGGAGTCTGTTTGTAGTGGCTGGAGGCCCTGGCCTGCCCATTTTCTCCCACTCTCTCTCTCTCTCTCTCTCTCTCTCTCTCTCTCTCTCTCTCTCTTATTGTTCTCTGTTTGCAAAAAAAATAAATAAATAAATAAAAATTTAAATAGATAGCACAGAAGATTAAATGCAAAAGAGTGATTTTCAAGACTGTTAAAATTACCATGAACTGAGAGAGAAAGGATATGAATCATGTTCTAAATTCTATTCATTGGACCTAAAAGAGGAAAAGGAATTTCAAGGACTTCCAGTTTATTTAGTAACCTTTTTTCTTTATAAAAAAGTTCCTGTGTGCACACATGCACGTGTGTGTGTGTGTGTGTTGGGGTGTGTGTGCATGTTTGCTCTTCTTTGGACTTATGACTGAACCCCAGGTATGTGAGTGTGTGGCTTTATTACATGCTACTCTGGTATCTTTTGTTTTGTGACCATACTTGCTGTCCAGACAGTCTTCTCTGTTATGGTTTGGCCTCCTTGCCTGAATTACAGGCTGTATTTTAGAACAAGATACACTCTCTCTAGAATGACTGAAGCCAGCCTGCTGTGCTTGTTGCTGTTGCAGCTTCCTGACACTTCATGGAAAATGCAGCATCACCAACGCTGTCCTAATATACCACCACGGGGTTCTCCTGCTCTCCTGCTGGCTCTCGTTTGTCATGTAGTTACCATCTAACCTTGCTTGTCTCAAGGAGAGAAGTCAAGTTTGTACCGCGTCTTTCCTGTCATGCTATGTTTTCCTGGACTTCTCTGGTGACTCTGCCTTTCCTCTCTACTTCATGTGATTCACATTCATTCCTTTTGGGTGGAGAATGAAGGAGATGACCTATATGCAAAGCTGCTTTATTTAATTGTTATCCATCCGTGGTCTGCACATCACATGTTTGGAAGCCTGGAAGCATTTCTTTTCACGGAAACTTTTTTTCTAACTCCGCTCTTGGTAACATTAATGCGTTAGAATGAATGATAATGTTGGCATCATTAGTAACGGTAAGTGTCTGTGCCTCAGCTCTGTGGCATTATGAAAATTGTACAGAACCATCTTCCTTTCATAAATTTTGAGGAGAATAATTCTTATGCTGCAATTACCAAATAAGTAAGAATCTCATGAAGATGGCTGCAACAATTCTACATTAAAGATGAAGGACAAACTGAATAAATCATGAGTAGTGTTCTAACCTTACCTAATGATGCTTTCAAACAGGATGGGGAGGATTGGATGGTTCAAGCATCTAGGTATTTCATCAGGATATGCCATGCTAAGTACATGAGGATGATTTGAGCATGCTTCTATTCTCATCACTATTCAAAGTGAATGCAGCAGGAGTGGTGGCGCACGCCTTTAATCCCAGCACTCGGGAAGCAGAGGTAGGAGGATCACTGTGAGTTCAAGGCCACCCTGAGACTACATAGTGAATTCCAGGTTATACTGAGTTGGTGAGACCCTACCTTGAAAAAAAGAAAAAAAAAACAACAAAAAAGCAAACTTTCACAGAGCTGCTAATATCTCAGGTAAGGTTCACTGTGGTGATCCCAACCTACAAAGGAAGATCAGATGTTTTCTGAGAATTTTGCTTCAGGAACAGGGCAGAGAGATATTACACACATCATTTCATGGTTTTCCCCAAGCAATATCATGGGATCCATAATATAGCCATACATATTTTTTTCAGTTTAGTGAAATTTGACCCCAATTTTACATTTACTGCCAGGAGACCAGAGAAATGATTTAAAATCTCTTTAATTCTCAATCATACATTTTTCAAAGATAGCACTTCATTTACTCCTTTGGCCTACTTGAACCAATTGCAAAGGGACACATTAGTTGTTAAAAATGGCATGGACCTGTGGGATGAAAAAATATATATATATATATTGTTACTTATTAGGTATAAAGTTCCAGTCACATGAAATGAGAAAAGACAAATACTGGTATTATTGCTATTAATAGTATATGTTATACTTAAGGTTTTAAGAGCATAGATCTAATATCGAATGTTCTTATGGTAATTAAAAATATGTGAGCTTGCTAACAATGAAAAATAAGGTTGAGTGGTGACAGATAATATCATGGAAGTATGCATCACTATGGGAGATTGACAGAAGACAGATGGAGTTCTCTACCTACTTGGATATAAGAAGGAATAATAGAGAGGGCATTCATTTCTTTTAAAAGATTTTCAGGAATATATGAGGTAGACATACTGTGTCAGGTATTCCCCACAAAGAAAGCCAAGAATGACCATTAGAAGATTATATGGTGTGGTTTATTTGAAAAGTGAAAATAATTTTTATGATATGGTGCAAAAGGCAGGTCGATATATTTAGGTAACAATTCAATCAGAGAAACTAAACATGTCATAGCATAGTATTTGGACTTTATCTTGTGGGCACTCAGAGTAAAAAATTGGTTTTAAGCAGAGAAGTGACAAGATGATAATTTTGAAATTTCACTTCAATAGAAGGGCAGTGAATAGACAGAGGGGTGGAAACTTGGCAGCAGGAAGATCGTCACTTGGAAGGCTATGTAATAGTCTAGGTGTAATGATGAGAGGATGAATTCAGGAGGACAAGATGAGTGTTGCAGTGAAGTTCGCATTGCCAGTAGAAATCAAGAGTAGATTGTGGAAAAAAAAAAAAAGAGGTTTATTTTGGCTTGTAGGCTTGAGGGGGAAGTTCCATGATGGCAGGGAAAACAATGGCATGATCAGAGGGTGGACATCACCCCCTGGCCAACATAAGGTGGACAACATGGACAGGGGAGTGTGCCAAACACTGGCATGGGGAAACTGGCTATAACACCCATAATCCAGCCCCCAACAATACACTGCTTCCAGGAGGCTTAAATGTCTAATTGCCATCATCTGGGGAGACTAGCATTCAGAATACCTAAGTTTATGGGGACACCTGAATCAAACCACCACATTCCGCCTCTGTCCCCCATAAACTGTTAACCATCCATTCAGTCCATCTTTAAAGGTCCCCATAGTTTTTATCAATCCTAATGTTCAAACATCTTCATAATCCAAGATCTTTTAATTGAGCCATAATACCAAAAAATACTTCCCAAAAAAAACTAAAATGGCACAGACTAAATATTCACACTGCAAAAGATGGCATTGGGTATAGCAAAGAAATCTTCAACCAATGCAAAATATAAAACAACCAGGGCAAACATCAAACTCTGTAGCTTTAAGTCCAACAACTCTAGCCAGTGACAAGTCTCCAAGTCTTATCCTTCAAACCAGCAATAAGTCTCTGGAGTTCCAATTCCGCCCCTCCAGCTAGGCTACTCATAGTCCTATAAAACTTCATTTGTGGGCTGGCAGCTTTCCTTGGCAGCCATCTCATGGTCTTGACATCTCCACTGGGTCTCCACTGCAACCCACAGTTCATCCTCATGGCCTCACGGGGTCTCTATGCAGGCAACCAGCAAACCTGCTTCACACTGCCCTTGACCATTTCCAAAGCACAATACCATGTTGCAAACTCAATGACCCTTTCTTTCCTGTATTTCTTATACTCCATAATATCAGGTAGGGTGCCAGTTTGTTAATCTAGGGGGAATAATGCAGACTTTGAAGAACAGGACACTCCTTTATTACTCAGGCCCCTTCCAAAGAGTCTACATTTTTCCTGTTGCCCCAGTGCTGGTCACCTGGCCCAGTCTCAAAGGTTGTAATCTCTCAATTGCAATTAAATGGGCAACAGTTCACTGAAAGAATTTTCTTTCCGTGCCATAATCCTCTGCTCACACCAGTTCATTTCTATGCAAAGTAACCCTGCTCAACTTCAGGTCACAGTCATAACAGCAAGTTTCCCATACAAACTGCTAGCCCAGTCCAAGCAAAGCTCCTTCTCACCTTCATAAGCCAACCCTCACAGTCCATAGTTGTTACTGCACTCAAGTCTTTCAACTCTGACCAAAATAGTCCACCAAGCTGTACTTACAGCCTTTCAAGGTGTCTTTTAGGCAAAGGTTTCAAATCTTTCTACCTTCCTCTTGAAAATCAGCTCCAAAAGGTCAAAAGCTACACAGTCAGGTGTCTAGCAGCAATCCCACTCCTCAGTATCAGTTTACTGTTGCAGTCAGGTTCACATTGCTGGTAGAAATCACCTGACCAAGAGCAGTTTTTTTGGGGTGGTGGGGGAATAGAGGGTTATTTTGGCTTACAGACTTGAAGGGAAAGCTCTATGATGGCAAGGGAAACAATGGCATGACCTGAGGGTGGACATCAACCCCTGGCCAACATAAGGTGGACCTTAGCAACAGGAGAGTGTGCCAAACACTGGCATGGTGAAAGTGGCTATAATACCCATAAGCCCACCCATAACAATACACTTCCTCCAGGAAGCTTCAATTTCCAAATGCCATCAGCTAGGGAACCTAGCAACCAGAACCCTTAAGTTTATGGGGGATACCTGAATCAAACCACCACAATGAGTTTTAGGAAAAGAAAATATAAGCTTAGTTTGGGATTCATTTAGATAGAGATGGGTGTTGGGCTTTCCAAGTAACACTATGTGGTAGCGTTTGGAATTCAAAGAAAGTTGTGATTTAGGATGTGGGATCTGTCTGCAGTTAAATGGTAACTGGAGGCATATGTGGATGATATTACCTAGTGAGAAGCAGAAACTAAAACAGACGTGAACATAACAGCTGAAAATGCATCATTTGGCTTATAAGTTGATCCATGGACTGCTGATATGAAAAATAAGTGAAGACCTGACTATGGCAGATGAACTTGGAAAACCAAAGGCAGGCACAAGCAGTCACCATGCTTAGTTCAGCCTGGAGAGAAAGAAAGGTGCAGCTCATTGCATTTTAGAGAATTTGGAAGTCAGGTTATAATTGTGCATCTTCCTGGCATGATGTACATGGAGGTGAGTAAAGTCTAAAGAAACTTGGGAGGCAAAGAGGAGGAGATGATTAGTGACTATGAATTTCTTTCAAAGAGCTTCTGTATGAACTGAGGGAGAAAAAAAAAATGTTATCACCAACATATAGTAAAAGACTGCCCCTGACTGAGTATTCACATACCAAGGTGGATTTGAACTTGCAAGCATACCTTCTCGTCACCACAAAGTTATTTGATGACATGATTTTGCTGAATACAGTGATAATCAACTGGTTGTACTTCTCTGTCTTTGGACCTAGGCCAGTGTCATCAGATTGACAACAAAACAGCATATAATTCGGTCAAAGATTAAAGTTTGTCACTTTGTAAGAGGAGGCACAGAGTGACATCTCAATCTTTCTTGAGGTCTAATGGTGGGTTCGTGTGATAAGTGAGGCCTTTGCTTCTATGCCAGAGTTTGGTAATACAGGTTGAAAGTACTTTCTCAGACATGGCTAAGGAGACACAGTGTCAGAAGTGTGGTTTCTAGCACTCACCGTACTTGAAAAATTGTCAACTTCAACAACCACAAAAATGTATAAGGCATTACTGAGAGTGTTAAAGATTAGCCAGAAGTGAAAAAAAAAAATATTAACTCATCAAAAAGCAAATTTGGATGATCTTTACACATCATCTGATTACAAGTGCTTCAAATTTTTAGTTTGAGAACAAAGTTTTAGCCATAGAACTTCTCTGTACCAAAACAAATTGAGCACATAATTCACTGAACCATGTGTGCATGTGTAAATCAGAAATTTGTATGACCAACTGCTTTTTAAATAAGATGACAAAATCATCGCTTCTCGGCCTTTTGGCTAAGATCAAGTGTAGATGACAAAATTAATATGGAGCAAGCCAAAGAAAATCATAGATGAAATAACCCACCAAAATAAAAATATTTAAAAAATTTAAAAATATGAAGAATTAGACAAATGACCAGACAAATTTATAAATGAAGTGACACCTAGTGTCTTTACTGGGGTAAGATGGCTTCCAATAAAAAATGAAGAGCTACAAATTTGAGCACATTTAGAGCTCAACATGTGGACTTCACAATCGAGATGGCTACATAATAACTGAGCATTTGGTCTCATTCAGGATTCTTAGGTATAAATATACTTTGCCTCACATATCTTTTTAAGCTAAATCATTCTCAGGGTTAGCCAACAGTGGTTTAACTCCTTCATGTATGTTTTACCCAGCACCTGAAAATCTCATGATTTCTTTGAGCAACATCTTATCAAGCTTCATAAACACTTGTTTCTACACAGTCACACAATACTTCTTCCTTTTGTATCTTTCTTCTAAAATATTTCCCAAGACATAAAGTAAGTGTGCATTTATTACAAACATATGCATATTAATTTTGGGCAAATTGTCCTAAGTATTGAACCATACATAAAAGAAATGAAAGCCTTGTATAAAATTAATCAAGTAATATAAGAATACATAAATTCATATTCTTACCAAGCTAAATTATGCTTAAATTATTCCATTTCCTAATTTGAGATAATAAAAACATTTATTTATTGGTTTAAGTCTCTGGACAAACATCTTTTGATGGCTGCATGGATGTGTGCCTTGGAGTTTTATCATAGTTTTAATGTTTTCTCTATTTTTTTAATATTAGTGATGAAACATCAGATATAAACATTCTGTTATGAACAATTATCCATTGCACTCTGTGTGCATAGATTTGTTTTTGGAGTTATTGGTAAGGCGTTATTGCTCAAGGATAATGTGATTTGTTTTGTTTTGTTGTGGTACTGACACCTTAGCCCAGGCCTTAACATCTCTAAACAAATTCTCTACCACTGAGATACTTCTCCAGCCCTTTCCCATGTTTTGTTCGAGGTGGGATCTCATTACATTATGAAGCTGGCCTTGAACTTGCAGTCATCCTGGCTCATCTTCCAGAAGAGCTGGGATTGCAGGCCTTCACTACCAGGCCTGGTGAGAATATGCTTCATTCTCCAAAAACCTTGACTCATTTTAAATAGCTCTTTGTTCATTCACTACCCAAACACTGATACAAAGCTAAAACACACAAGAGTATAGCAGAATGGGAGACACGAGTAACAGCATGAGCAAAATGGAAAGTAGATAATAGGATAGAATATTAGAACAAAAGGAAACAATCTGCAGATGATCCATTAGGACATGACAAGACAGCTATCATGGAGATGGGCTTTGAGAATATGGTGAGGAGTTGCATATTCATCCTGTCACCTTCTCCGAAATCCAACTGAACCTTCTCAGAAGCATGTGCATTTATGATAGATAGATAGATAGATAGATAGATAGATAGATAGATAGATAGAAAGATAGATAGATAGATATACATACATATATATATATATTTATGATATATATGACATATTTACTCATCTGCTATGAGTAATTATAAAATTTCAGAGCTTGGATTTTTTTTTACAAGAATCTATATTATGTTTGCAAAACCCTGAAATTAAATTTTCTGCTGCTCTTTCACCCTCACAACTGTCTGTATTCCCTGAGCTCTCTGTGATGGAGTCCCTGAATCCCTGGCCTCAAACCAGCCACACTCCCCCAGGGCTACACACACACCCAGCTGTGCTCTGAAATTCCTACTTACTGCCTCCTTCAACAAGACTGATGCTGAAAGGGCCTTGCCTCTGCTTTCAGCATTCATTACATTGCTTATAAATGAAACATGAATGTAATTCATATTTCTTCTAGGGAGAGAAGTTTTAGAGGCTTCATTTATTCATTCATTCAACAAATATTTATGGAGTCCCTTCTGCACTAAAATACCCTGGCAGGCGCTCTGAGGGATACACAGCCATGAAAGTATGCTCTCTACCTTTAGCAGCCTCACCCACCCTCGAGTTCTGTTAGGGTGACTTCTTCAATATCTCCCACATCCTTCCAGTCCTCTCCATCTTAACAACAGTTTTAATTCAGACAGCCATTATATGATTCCTGGATTGCTACATTTAAAGAATTTAACCATATTATTCTTACGCCTGAAAATATTCATTGTGAGACTAAACTTCTAAATTCTTTTCATGCCCTTCAAATTCCTATAGTATCCGAACTCAGTTAAAACTGAGATAATGACTCATGTTCCCCCAGTTGAAGTTTCTTTCAGTTCATTGAATGTGCAGTGTGCTATTTTCTTATAAAGATTTTATGCATGCATTTTTCTTTTACATCCAAGATTTTCCCACCTAATATTCCATTATTTACTACATTGCTGCTTATTACTAAGGTACACAATTATGTATCCATCATGGCTCTACCTGCTCATATACCTTTCCCATCCATCTGGGGACCTTATTTGGACTTTACATCTTTAGTTACTTTCTTCAAGCAACACATCATATGTCTTTTTCTTTTCAGTTTTATGTAACTCTGTTAGGTTAAAATTCCAAAATGCAGGTACTTTGCCCTGTACTCTGTGCCCATCATTAATGCTAGACCTGGTCTACTATACTGTATGATGTAAAATACTCAAGGTGCTCTGATATACACCAGGGCACTGAACACATTCATATGTTACATGTTGAGTAACATTCTGTGTGATAAAGCAGTAGATATATAAGAAAAGTTACAGAGGTCATTGGCCAAAGCTGAGAGTGAACTAGTGAAGGAAGACTGTGTGGAGGAAAAAGTGGCGAATGGCATCATGAACACAAGTCATAATTTGATGTGTGAATGAAGATAATGGGACATCCCAGACAGTGATCAATAAGTCACAGTGATATAAAGTAAACAAAAAATGACTTTATTTTGATTGAGGAGAAATGGTATATGAAGAAAAGCAGGTAAGAACATCAAGAGAGTAAAGTGATTGTGTGGGGATGGAAATAAATGCAGCCTTCAGAGTCTAAGTGTCCCTCAGCCTCAGTGAGTACTGAGCAAGAGGGCGACGTCGGGGCATGGCATTATTGAAATAGTATTGGTGCATTGAGTCATTTGGACTGGTGAAAGAATAGAGAGGGCACATCTCATACTCATTGAATCAGAACTAGGGGGTTGGAGTAGACATATGATGAAGAAATATGATACAACATAACTTGACTTGGAAGACAAATGTTGAACTATGTAGCAGTGAATCAAAAGTAATAAGCTCTCAAATATTTTTTTTTTCCTCAAACATCTTAAAGTAATTAACAGTTGATAAGGAGTGAGTGATTACTGAAGAGGGAGCTGTGGTGGAGGTAGGTACAAATTATCTTTGTGTAATACAAAAAAAATCATAGATAGATTTCCACAGTTAAATAAATATTATTTGGATTAAAATTTCTTTACAATTAAGCAAAGAGAGAGCCATCATCAATTTGAGATCATGGGATACATGACCATGATAATAAAAAAAAAAAAAAATTAACAATGTGCACCAGCCATTGTGGTACATGCCTTTAATCTGAGCTCTCAGGAGGTGAAAGGAATAAGAACTTTGTATGTTTGGAGCCAGCATGGGGTATATATGAAGACCATTGTTTCAGGGGAGGGAATTAGGAGTAAAAAAAAAAAAAAGATACAGAAGTCAGGCTAGAATTTTACATCTTGGAATATTCTTCATAGGGTTGTTTGTTCAATAATGAGTACAAGAGTGCTCCTTGAGGGAGGTAGTGCAGATTTTTAAGTGCTTATTTGAGTCCTTGTACTTGGAATATTTACTGCTCAACTTATCATGGTGGCTTGTTTAATAGCTAATTTTGCACTGGTAGGTTGGACAATTGTTTGGTAAAATGGTTAGGAAACTGGAAAGTCTAGCAACTCAAATGCTGAGGCTCTAACTTCTGAACTGGAATTCTCTAGGTGCATGTTGGCATGCACTTCTCTGACAAGGAATAAAAGGAAGTTGGGCAATCCAGTTAGGTTTTGAGTTCAATATTAATTGTTATAGCCTCTGTGATGTTAGCACCTGTGTGTGATGATGTTGTCAACTACTTTTTTCACATATTAAATAAAACCTAAATAAATCATGCTGAGCAATGTGATCACAGAGTAAAGAGGTGATAAGGAATAAGACATAGTAAAACAAGGCCTGGAGAGATGGCTTAGTGGATAAGGCACTTGCCTACAAAGCCTAAGGACCCAGGTTTGATTCCCCAGTTCCCACATAAACCAGATGCACAAGGTGATGCTTGCATTTGGAGTTCATTTGCAGTGACTAGAGGCCCTTGCATGCTATCTATCTATCTATCTATCTATCTATCTATCTATCTATCTATCTATCTATCTATCTCCCTCTGCCTTTTTCCCCAATAAATGAATCTGGGTTGTTTTTTTTTTAATATGTTTTTTGTTCATTTTTTATTTATTTATTATTTGAGAGCGACAGACACAGAGAGAAAGACAGATAGAGGGAGAGAGAGAATGGGCACGCCAGGGCTTCCAGCCTCTGTAAACGAACTCCAGATGCGTGCGCCCCCTTGTGCATCTGGCTAACGTGGGACCTGGGGAACCGAGCCTCGAACCGGGGTCCTTAGGCTTCACAGGCAAGCGCTTAACCGCTAAGCCATCTCTCCAGCCCTGTTTTTTTTTTTTTTTTAAAGAGACAGAAACACATGGAAATATATGTAGTTCTAAATGAATTTAACACAAGCTCATTTTGACTGATCAATTTCTGGTACTTTGCATTCTTTTGAATACTTTCTAGCAGCAAGCTTCGTAACCGCATGGCATCATATGATTCCTTCCACCAATGAGCCATTCATCAAATCCTGGCAAAATCATTAGTCATGTTACATGTTTTTAGTTTTTTTTTTTTTTCTTTTTCACATGTAGGATTTGGCAAGGATGGAGTGCCATGATGACCATGTGATCAAAGTGCCTGACATCTGAATAGCTCCACTGAATGGAAGGATGACAGAAAATGTAAAGGAAGCAAGGGAAGGGCAGCAGTTGGGCTGTAAAGAAAACGCGCGCTCTCAGGCGTGAGTGAGAAGGCGAAGATATCAGGCCAGAAAGGTTTTAACAGTATAGATGAGACAGAATGGCACATGCCCGTTAGGTTCCACTTCTCAGAACATCTCCTTTGCTTGCCCAACCCCTTGAAAGACAGATGTATTGTAAGAAGCAGTGGAAGTCTGGTGAATGGACCAGAGGATTTCCCAAGTTAGGAATTTGAAGCTCAATGCTGACATGTGACAGCTGCTCACAGGTGGCTTTGGAGGCTGACTTTAGACACCAACATCACTTTCTGTTTTCTTGGTGGATGAGGGAAAGAAAATGCGTATGCCAATTCAAAATAAAACGAGGGCTGGAGAGATGGCTTGATGGTTAAGGTGCTTGCCTGTGAAGCCTAAGGACCCAGGTTCCATTCTCCAGGTCCCACATAAGCCAGATGCACATGGTGGCGCATGGGTCTGGAGTGCGTTTGCAGAGGCTAGAGACCCTGGAGCGCCCATTCTCTCTCTCCTCTCTCTCTCTCTCCCATTTGTCTCTAGTAAATAAATAAAGAAAAATAAATCAGAAAAAAAGTTAAAAAAAAAATAAAACGGTTACAAATAAAGGAATATACCACAGCAAGCGTTTCAGCGGCGTTGCAAGTGGATTGAGAATCCTGTGACAGTTGATATCTTCCTCAGTTTGTAGTTTCCTGTAACCTGCGGGTGACACCGTGCAGCAGTCCCTTCCATAGAGACTGGCTTAAAAGGAAGGGAGCACCAAGTGACCCCCCTGCTTGGCCCCCAGCACACGACAGAAGCCATTAACATGCGTGGGGCATTTCTGGATAATCCCCATCTTCTCTGACACGCTGGTGTTCCATGCCGTCTGCACGCTGCACGGGTGCCGGTCCAGACCGGGTTTCAGTTCAGTTCTCCTAAAGGATGGTCCAGTTGACCTGTCCTTGCTGAAGGAGAAAGTGGTGCCCCTGTGTCCTGAGAGCACACAGTGCCCGGGCACCTCCGTCTGTCCACTGGAGCTGTGTTTTTTTGCATCAATGATGAATGTGCCCCCCCCCCCCTCTCTCCCTCTTTCTCTCTGGCTTGTGAGCAGAAGCATGATGAAGACAGAGAATGAAAACCCGGTGTGGTTTCCATAGCAACGAGTTTAGAGAAAAGGAATGAAAGAGGAGATAAAAGGGGAACTTCTACTACGATTTCGGACTCCGAACACCCGTGAATGAGAGAGCTGTTTTAAGCAGCCAGTGCCCGGGGTTGGCTTGTGCCGACTTCACTTTCCTCCAGTAGGGGGTGGACAGGCGGCCAGCGCAAGGTCTGGATGGAGCAGAGTCACAGTCGAGAGCCGCTCTGATACTGACCGCACCGGGAAGCGGTGCGCTCTGCGAAGGGCACATTGTCTTCCTTGGGTAAAGACAGATATGCCAATGACCTATCTGTTACTGTGACAAAATGTCTGATGTGATCAACGTAACGGACGTGAAGGTTTGCTTTGGCTCTCCTTGCAAGAGGATTCGATTAATAGTCATTTGATCTTGTTGCTTTGAACCTATAACGGAAAAGTAAACCATGATGAAAAAACTCATGGTGGAACAAACGTGCTCCCTTGCTGGTAGTAAGTAAGCTGCGTGGTGGAGGGGTTTAGGGAGAGAAAGACAGGCTAGTGGTTCTAATATTTCCTTCCAGGTTATGCCAACTGTGGCCTAGTTTCCTTCCTCTCTGCTCCCCTTCCCATAGCTTCACAATCAGGATCAAGCCTGATAACCGATGAGACGTTGGGAGACGCTTATCCAACAGCTAAAATACCATATAAGGTACATATTATAAATGTTGAGGCTTACTTCAAATAGCTTATTAGCAAAACATGTAAAAAAAAAAAACAAAACCTACATTTCTCAGGCAAAGAAAGTTACACATACCAGTGAAATATAAGTCAAAAGCAAATACTTGGAATGCATATGAATTGAACAAATCATCTGCACTGAGCAGTGATAAGTTGGAATACTTCACGGGAAGGGTAGGTGGTCTCATAGAAGAAGATAAACTGGCTGGAGAGAGGGCTCAGTGGTCAAGGCACTTACCTGCAAAGGCCTCTAGCCTCTGCCAATGAACCCTAGACATATGATATGACACTTTGTGCATCTGGCTTATGTGTGTCCTGGAGGGACGAACCTGTGTCCTTTGGCTTTGCAGGCAAGCACTTCAACAGCTAAACCAGCCCTTATATGTTTTTTTTTTTTTGTAATTTTTAAAAAAATTATTTATTTATTTATTTATTTGAGAGCGACAGACACAGAGAGAAAGACAGATAGAGGGAGAGAGAGAGAATGGGCATGCCAGGGCTTCCAGCCTCTGCAAACGAACTCCAGACGCGTGCACCCCCTTGTGCATCTGGCTAACGTGGGACCTGGGGAACCAAGCCTCGAACCGGGGTCCTTAGGCTTCACAGGCAAGCACTTAACCGCTAAGCCATCTCTCCAGCCCCTTATATGGGTTTTTAAAAATGTGTTTATTTTATTTTTTATTTGAGAGACATGAAATTGGCACACCATGGCTCAGTCACTGCAATAGATCACCAGATGCTTGAGCCACCTAGTGGGCATGTGTGGCCTTGCACTTGCCTCACCTTTGTGCATCTGGTTTCTGTGGAATCTGGAGAGTTGAACTATGTCCTTAGGCTTTGCATACAAGTGCCTTAACCTATAAGCCATCTCTTCAGCGCAAGATCTGCGTTTTTTTTAGGGGGAATGGCTATGTGAGGAAGACCAGCTCAGCAGGTTACTATGGACAAAGACCAGATTTTATAGCTTTGCCAATCCTAAGTAAGGATCAGAGTTTCTTTCCTCTTGGAAGGGTGAAAGCTTAATCTAGAGATCTTCCCTGGAGGGTGTAACATCCAAGTTTCTGCAAGCTTAGTGACATGTCCAGCGTTAAATCAAGGAATAAAAATCCATTCATTTTGTGGGAAGGGGGATTGTACCCTGACTGCCTAACCATTTTCTGTCTCATACCATAACAATGCTAGGACAGAATTGATTGGATATCTTCAAGATGGGACCTGAATATGATACATGTGCCTAACACCATTTGTTGAAAGCTCAGAATGTACCACTATAGTGCATGCATCATCCAACTTAAAATCAGCACAATTAGCTTTAAAGGATCTTTTTTTTTTTTTCTTGTGCCGATTTAATAGTTGAAAAAGTGATATCATCAAAGGGGTTACTGTACTGAAATGTCTCCACCTGAACCACGCTCCAAAGCTCAACGTCCATGGGAGAGGAGTACATGCAGCCCATACGTGCAGTAGGTTGTCAGAAAAGAAGAGAGATTCCCACGTACTGACAGTAAAGAGACAAGGAGGGCAAAGGGGAAACCCCTGGGAAGGAGCAGTGCACACAGGAATAAGGTTGATATTTCACATAAGACTTTAGCCTATCACCTTCATTTTGAAGAAAACTGTCTTGGTAGTTTTCTCTGATTATGCTCTAATTGCTAGCAGCAGGGGTAACAATGTGTACCGTAGGATAAGCTTTCTATGGCTTGGAAATTTATATGGGGACAGGAACACCCAAGGTACTTACTCCTGGGCATGCTAATGTTTCCCCAGGAGGCAGAAGAGGGCAGTCTGAACAGACAGCCACCAGCAGCTGAGGTTAGAATCCTTCCTGCGCAAAGCCTTCAGCAAAATGCCCCTTGAACTGTTTTTAACCTTTATCTTGAGAAGTTCAAGTTTTTGGTTTATAGGGTAATAGAACTTCTATCTTTAATGTTCAGCCCTCAAATCATAGTAGATGTGTTTGAAATTCATGCAAGCCCCTATATAGAGCCAACAGAACAAAGAAAACATAGCCAGGCGTGGTGGTGCACGCCTTTCATCCCAGCACTCAGGAGACTATGCTAGGAGGATGGTCGTGTTGGGTTAAGGCCAGCCTGAGACGACATGGTGAATTCCATGTCAGCCTGTGCTAGGGTGAGACCTTACCTCAAAAAATTAGTCAATTAATTATTTACAATAAAAGAAAAGAAAAAGAAAAAGCTTCATACAAAGTCATATTTTCCTAAGTTCTTTTCGATCTGCATATGAAATGATCTGCACAATTTCTAATAATGTACCTTGGATTTACCACATGATTTATATGGTGGAGACTTTACAATGCAAGGTGTCCATTGGTAGATAAGAAAAGAAAAACCCATTTCATGTCAATAACAGGAGACCACATTTGGACTTATTTAATTTTGAACAAATGATGAGGTAGCTCAACACTTAAATGCAACAACAATTCTGATCTGACATTCTCCCTTCATTTCCTCTTAAGGTAAAGACCTTTTCTTAGCAGTGCTTAGAATTTGGATGCCGGAAGTAGGTACTAACACTCCAGTTGTGGATGCAGGACCCAGTTCTGGGGTCCTTGGTAAGGCTTGTAACCCGCTTCAATCTTAGCCCCCTCATTGGAACAATGGGGATAATAACATCCATTTCAAAGTAACAGCTGCTTCCACTGGTGATGAACATGACTGCTTGAACACATCGTCATGCAAAGATTAAGATTCCCCAGTCAAAACCAAAGATGGCAGCAGCCACCGTTGTGCGGCTATACCCGATTTGTTTGAAAAGGGTTATTGTCATATTGACCTACAGTCTCTTTACCATGCAGTCTCGTTCTTTGCCAGAATACTTTATAGAATATACCTTTGAGAAATAAGTTTTCTCATCATCATGGTTCTTATGAAATGATAGCCTGGGTTAAATGCAATGAACTCCACAATGTCTCCGTAGAGTGGTCACCCTTTGTCTCAAAGCACTGTTATTTTGGAAGTAGGCACTTAGCCACTTAAAATTTTCATGTTCTCAAAATCAACTTTTCAATATTTTTAGGCTGTTGAGGCTCTGGGGATTGTGAAAAATTTACATTCTCTATTTCTTTTCCATGTATTTTGATTCCTATACCTTTTAGCTCAGAAGCAGAGGCCTTCTTTAGCTGGTCACACTTAGTTTTTCCATGGTAGTCATCAACCCCCAGGGGAATGCCAATCCATTTTCATGCAGCTATACATTTTGGACACTATACACTATAGTACCTTCAATAGCTTCTAAATAATTAATTAAATGCAACCACTGCTTTTCTTCTTAACAATCGTTCTTAAGTGTTAAATCAATCACAGATTAATTGAAACTTCCTCGCCATTTTCTCTTTTCTCTCCATAAATTAACTTCTACTTTCATTTTCTTTCATGGACTTTTTTTTTTTTCTCCCACTTCTCTTCAGGCATTCTCAGAGGGCATCTAACATTCTTTGGCTCTGTAGTTTTGAAGTGTGCAATTTGGAAGGAATATGGGTCTGGAGGGAATTAAATTAACTAGAAACTCTCTGATTTTTTTGATTAAATTGCTTCTTTCAGAGATATTATAGAACATTCTAGGCAACCATTTTTAAATTTGCTTCAAAAATAGAGTAAGGGAAAAAGCGTTAAAGTTCAGACAACTTTTGGTCCTCTTTTGGCTTTACTTTTAAGATCTTTGCTCTAAATAGCTTTATTGGATTTCCAGTGCAAAGTTACAAACATTAAAAGTACCTTTATGGGCTGGAGAGATGGCTTAGCAGTTAAGCACTTGCCTGTGAAGCCTAAGGACCCCGGTTCGAGGCTTGGTTCCCCAGGTCCCAGGTTAGCCAGATGCACAAGGGGGCGCACGCGTCTGGAGTTCGTTTGCAGAGGCTGGAAGCCCTGGCGCGCCCATTCTCTCTCTCTCCCTCTATCTGTCTTTCTCTCTGTGTCTGTCGCTCTCAAATAAATTAAAAAAAAATTTTTTTTAAAAAAGTACCTTTATGGGAATGAATTTGGTAATAGCGAGAGGCATGGGATGGAGAGTACCAGGCAGCCATAAGATGCTGAGAAGGCAGCACTGTAAGATGTGGGTGCGTCACACCTGGAAGCAAAGGGGAGAAAATGCCAAACACATGAGGACTGAGGCCATGGACAGACACGGCAGACAAGCCGACGAAAGAACAAAGAGCTCTCAGTAGCAAAACGGTAAGACCGAGTAAGACTATCACAGCGTCCACAGTTTCACTAGGAAAACAGATAGAGACCATTGTGGGTGACAGAGAGGCTACTACACAGCACTTTCTACATTTTATTTTACTCTTAGGACTGGAACAAAGCAAATGTGGGAATGTGAAAAATGTACAAGAGCATCCCTATTTGAAATAGTCAACATGAATCCCTCCAACCATGGTGGGATGAATGTATCCTGTCCTGGGATTCTTTTTATTACTTATTTTATTATTACATATGGTATATAATATATATTACATAATGTATATTATAAACAGTTATTCCCTTTTATCCCCTTGACCCTGCACCTGTTACACTGAGGTCTCTGCTTAGTGGGTTTATAGTCTTCACTGTGAAGTAATGGAGACCTTCTTTTATTAATTGTTTTATTAAGTAGAAACTCATATAGACATATCATATGTTAGTACCATCATTTCCCTCCTGCTCACCTCCAGTCCACTATTCCGCTGAGAGCCCTCCTCAGTGGGATTGCTGATGCTCCCTGTGGGGTTGTGGGGTTGAGATGTGAGAGCAGCAGTCAATCTTTATAAGAGTGGGCAGAGCCACCGGACATTCGCTTCCACTCTGTGGCTCTTTACAATCTTTCCGCCCCCTTCTTCTGCAAAATTCCCTGAGTTGTGGGGCATGTGTTATAAGTGTACTTCAGTGTGGTGCTCTCAGTGGGTTCTGGATTTCTGTTTTGGTGCGTTTTGAGTATCCTAGGGTCTGTCGCCATCACCCTGGTGCTGATTGACAGGCTCACTATTGAAGCAGTGCTCTTGCTTATCTCACCAGTTCCTCTGTGGTTTCACCCTGGTCCTGGCTGATATGCAAGGGGTGGTCCATCTCCTCATCCTAGCTGCCTTCTGAAAAAGGAAAACAAAGGCCGTACCACCGTAAACTCACTGTGCCATCTCCTCTGTCCAGGGACTCTTAGCTGAAAGTTCAGCCTCATCAAATACATTAATAGAGGTGGAAAGACAGTCAAGCAAATGATGGACTTCCAGTGTCTACATATTACTGCAGGGAAGTCCCAGTAGACGCGTGGGGTTCATGTTTTCTCTTTCTCTCTCCACTGTTAGTCTGCTTGCACAGGTCAGCAGCCAGAGAAGCTATAGCACCAAATCTAAAACAGTAGTTACAGATTAGAAAATGCCATGATTCAGGCTGGAGAGATGGCTTAGAGGTTAAGGTGCTTGCCTGCAAAGCCAAAGGACCCAGGCTCAACTCTCAAGGACTTACATGTACGTGGAGTTCATTTGCACTGGCTTGAAATCCTGACACACCCATTCTCTATCTGCCTCTCTCTCTCTTTCAAATAAATAAATAATAAAATATTTTTAAAAGAAAATAAAATGCCATTATTTTCCTAAAACAAACCTCTTCATGCCATCATTTCTTAAAATGTCTGAGCAGATTCAAATCTGAGTGTGAAATCAAGATCCTTAATATTACAAACCAAATGTTCAAGTGTTCTACAGATCTGAAACCATTGGATGCATGATTTCCTCTGTTCTATTTCTAACGTGGCCTATCCCCCTTTTAGTTCAAGATGGATCTTACCTCTTAGAGCATCTCTTGCTATGTCTGCTCCAGAGTTACCACCTAGTTATCTCCTACCATATCTCTCCTGTGAGTGCTTTCTCTCTCTCTCTCTCTCTCTCTCACTCAGTAGACAGTAAGTGATTTTAGGGAGATGGCTTGTAGCCTGAAATAGGTTTGCTCCCCATTACCTAGCAAAATGGCTGTCATTAACATATGATCATTAAATGTTGATCAAATGAAATGTTAAATTAATTGGGATAATTCTACTAGAAAGTTATATTTGTGTTCTATGATAGCTTATATATTCCAACCTAACAACCTTTGTAATATGAGGAAATGGAACCTTTCTGAGTAAGTTAGATCTTGAGGGCAAAGTCTTTTCAAATTAGATTAGTGCCTTCATAAAGGATGGCTTGAGAGCTGACTTCTCTCTCTCTCTCTCTCTCTCTTTTTTTTTTTTTTGCATGCTATATCTAAATTGTTATTGTTATGCTTTTACAATGGACACTCTGGTTAATTAAAACACATCGAAGTAAAATTCAGAGGCTATAGAGAAAGCAACACTGAACGAGACTGCTAACAGGTTCTGCTCCCCTGCCCGCCCAGGCTCAGGGATCGTTGCAGAAGAGGGGAGGAAGGACTGACTATAAGACTTCTCTCTTTTACTGTATGCGCACACAGGTAGACAGCACCATTCTTGCAGAACAGAGCCTCCAAGGACATCCCTGCCAATGTTTTGATCAGGGATTCTCCAGCTTACAGAACTGCAGGAGAGATGTGTTTGCTGGTTTATGCTGCCTGTTGATGACATTCGGTCACAGCAGCCTGAACAGACTGAAGGCAGAGGAACAAAAGAGACAAGTGGAATGAACAGAACGAGTGATACAGGCGTGGAAGTAGTTATTCACAAATGAACATCTGATCAGTGGGTTCAGATAACCATTCTTCTACGAAAGACAAAGGTCAGAGCTTTCCTACAGAGGGCAGGCTCCCTCACAGATCCTGGGCTACACTGCTGACTATTGACTTTTGGGTCTTCGTGTAGAAAATTTTACCTTTTATTTTGTGATGCTATGAAATATGTGTAAGTAAGTGTATGACGTTTTGTTGTTGTTGTTGTTGTTAAAGGGTTTGTTATTTCTTTCCCTTTTTGGATCTCCCAAAGGGTCTGTCATGGTTCCATGCACATAGTAGGAATATTATTATCTTATATTTAATATATATCTTATTGGATGAAATAGTTGGGAGAGAGGCTCTGTAACAGTGTAAAAATTAAAAACAAAACCAAATGATGTGAAATCTATAACTTATTCTTTCTAATACTGGTCGTTATATTTCCTCAACATATAACAAAACTGACATGAGAAAAGATGAGGCTTTACTTGATATTTTCTGTCAGTGGAATTAAATTTTCTTCCACATAAGTCCACAGCCATCTCTAATTGTGGATATCCATACCAATGAATATGAGTAAATACTGTGAGTGTTTGATAGCAAGCTAAGAAAAGTTAACTCAAATGTTTAATGTTTAATTTTTGATTGTAGTGATATTATATTTTTAAACATGGTGGCAGGATTCGATTGTTACAGAAATCAGCACAAGACTCATCCTGGAAATCTCTGTGTAATGAAATAGAAAGGTGATTTGCAAACGCAGTTTTTGGATCATAACCCTGGGCATTATCTAGGAAGTTCCTAGGAGTACAAGTTTTCAGGAATGTCTTGGATTCAGTGAATGATCTCAGAAATCTGTGCTCACATAAGCCTTCCAGGTGATGCACGATATATATCCTAAACCCACCAAAATAAACCCATCAGAGCATCAGGAGGACTCCCAGAGTTAACGTGGCTGCGTGTGAGGTATGCAGGATTGTCTTTCCTCCAGGGTATTCCCTGGGAACTAAATTGGCACATGCCCAGGCTCGTTCGCTAGTGCTGGTCTCTGACTTGAGCTCACACACAGGGAGTAAGGTCTGTATCCTCAAGCCAGAGGGAAGCGCGAAGGACTAGCTGTCTTGGAAGACATAAACTAAACACACCTTTTGACTTAGCATAATTAAGAATAGCAAATTTGGGCCGGGTGCGCTGGCACACTTCTCTAGTGCCAGCGCTCTCAGGAGGCAGAGGTAGGAGGATCGCTGTGAGTTCAAGGCCACCGTGAGACTACGTAGTGAAGTCCAGGTCAGCCTGGGCCAGGATGAGAGCGTTTGCGCTTTGATGACACTGATGGGCAGGGGGCACATTTCCATGTTTGACTGCGCCGTCACCCCGGCAGTGAGGTGGCATTACCAGTGCCTTTGAGGTCATGGACCTTCATCCTTGAGAAAGAGGACAGATGGCTACATGACTGTGTAGCTGTCACACCTTCTTGCCCTGTTCTATTCTGCTGCTTTCTCCGGTCACTGCATTTTATCTCTGCTTATCTCGTACAGAACAAGGAGGTTTAGTCAAATACTGAAGTATTTTTGGAAATCAAACTCAGATGAGTGCTAATACCTCTTTTTAAAATAAATTTATTTATTTGTTTATTTGAAAGCAACAGACAGAGAGAGAAAGAGTGAGACAGAAAGAGAGAGAGAATGGGCGCACCAGGGCCTCCAGCCACGGTAAACGGACTCCAGACGCGTGCACCTCCTTGTGAATCTGGCTAACGTGGGTCCTGGGGAATTGAGCCTCGAACCAGGGTCCTTAGGCTTCAAAGGCAAGCACTTGACTGCTAAGCCGTCTCTGCAGTATCTGACTATTCATACTTAGGCTGCGATTTCAATGTTAGCTCAACAATGTTGCAATGATGCTTGCTGTTACTTTGAGAGGCTTCTACTTGGAGTGGTCCATGGCAAAAGCCACTTAAGAAACAATATGCCATTAACAGATAGTTTTACTTTGGTGGGCAGTGTTGGGGACTAATGTCTTTCTTTTGTTCTTTAATGCCTGTAGAATAAAAATGAGTCTTTTCAATGTAATTGTATGGGCGATAATGATTTCCCTTCTTCAGATCAAAGTAAAAGAACTGACATGAAATATGAAAATGTTTTTGATATATATGAATATTCTTATACACATCACATATGATAGCAAATGAAAAGTTATAGCTCTATTTTTTTGATCTCTAGAAGCTATAAAAGTGCATATGTGACTCAGGTCATCTCATAAAGAAAAAAATAATATGCATGTATAAAACACAAGGATATTTAATAGGATTATAAAATTTCAGCCACCTACTTATTTTCTAGTAGCAAATTTATTCATTATTGTCTCTATTAATAATGGTGGTATCATTATGAACCCATGCATACATTTAAGAGACCACTATTTGCATTAGCTACAGATGATAATTCTCCCTCTGGGATTTAATTGTGGCTTTAGAAGGAGGAGACGAGCAAAATCATTATGAGATGCTGAGAGATTCATGTGTTTGTGCTCATGGGCCTAACACCAATTACTTACATGAGAGTTTTGCTTTGTGTGGGACAGAAGGGGGCTAAGCAGAAAACTCTTTGAGTACAAGGTGTGTGTTTATAAATATGCCATGCAGCTCAGTCTCCTGGCACAGGGATCCATAGTCAGCTTGGGAAGGGTAGGAACTGCTCCCTATAGGAGGAAAAATGCAGTCTGGCCATAGTTTTGCCCAGAGTGACAAGTAACAAAATGAAAGCTTGCCACATCAGCAATTCAGGAGGCCGCGGCTGTAGTTCTGCAGAAAGATTTGGAGGCTGGGATAACTATTTCAAAACAGCAAATTTCTTTCTTTTTTTTTTTTTTTTTTTTTTGTTCCAATGTTTGTGACTGGTCTTAGTTATTGTCACAGAATGCACCTTCCCTTAATATTAGGCTAGTGTGGCATTCTCTTCTGCTCCATTTCTCTCAACCTAGCACAGGCTGTGGAAGACACAGCGGACCATCCCCTTGTTAGTGAGACACAGTGAGTAATTTGGACATATTTGCCTGGAGTGCAATCAGGAAAAGTTGTGAGAACATCATGCCATTAAGAAGTGATTTGTTCACCAGCCAATAAGAAAGATGGGTGAGCTGGGTGAGGCAGTTACCCTTCATAGATATAGAGGGCACCACATGGACTCTCCTTCAAAACATTGTGCTTACCATCGTTGTCTTAAAAGAATTAAAGAATTTTGTATTGCTGTCTTCAAGAACTCTCATGAACTAATTGAGTGAAGAATCACTATGAGTGTGACAAGAGATGACACACAAAAAAGGTAATTTGGGAAGGCTCTTTCTTTTACAGGAGCCATAAGCTGAGGTCCTTATATGCCACATTGGACAGTTTCCTGCATCAGTCCTGAATCCCTGCCCTGTTCCAGTAATAACATGGGGATAAAATAAAACATCCTCCAAGGAGGCATTTAGTGGTGAGCTAAGGCTGGGAACCTTCAAGGACATTTATCTCCATAGTAGCAACACTTGACTCTTTGTGGTTTCCACAAATCTCTGTAAAAGGCATTGATCGCTGCTGTCAGTATGATTAGAGGAAGCACCGATGCATAGCATGTTTATGATTTTGAAAAGAAAAAAAAAACACAAAACAAAACCCTGTGTACTTAACATGCATCACGAAGAGGTTTTCATCCCCCTGGGAAAAGATTAAATTGAACTTTTAAAAAGAGATGTTTTCTAATGTTGATCCCATCTTTACATAGTTTTGGCTTTTGTTTAAAGAAATTGCCTAAGGACCAAAAAAGGTGGCACTTGCAGCGTGCCCTTGGTCAGCTACCTTCATCTCCATGCCTTCCTTATCGAAGTTTTCAAAATGAGATGGCTGCTCCTTACATATATGCTCCATCTTAAAAGTCAGCAGGTTCTAGGACACACTCGCTGGCCAACACAACTCTCCAGTGTGCGCTTCAGGGCTTAGCCTGGGAAGGCTAGGGTCAGCGGAGAGATCATTGTGTATCCCCAAACATTTGCTGAATCACTATCAGTTACTTAGAACTTCTAGTCACTTTTCAGGGAGAGGAACCACATTAGCTTCTCTGAGAAATTTACAAATATGACTAGCATTTTTTTCAGGGTTTCTCAAGCTGACGCTATTGACATTCTGACATTCTTATTGTGGGACAGTTCCCTGTGCGTTGTGGTCCCTTTAGTAGAATGGTTGTGGGACAGTTGAGAAACACTACTCCAGGTTAGGACAATAAAAATCTGTCACTTTTTTTTAGAGAAGGATCATCAAAGAGGACTCATTAGACCTTGATCTATATATATATCTGTATATATGGATAATTACTAAACAAGAATTGTCACTGCGATAGGTTGAAAGACTTTGATCTTGCTGTTGGTTGGAGGTACTTACTGTGGTAGCAATTAAAAGAAGAGCAGTGGGCTAGAGAAATGGCTTAGTGGTTAAGCGCTTGCCTGTGAAGCCTAAGGACCCCAGTTTGAGGCTGGATTCCCCAGGACCCACGTTAGCCAGATGCATAAGGGGCCACACATGTCTGGAGTTCGTTTGCAGTGGCTGGAGGCCATGGCACACCCATTCTCTCTCTCTCTCTCTCTCTCTGCCTCCTCTCTCTCTGTCTGTTGCTCTCAAATAAATTAAAAAAATAAACAAAAAAATTAAAGAAGAGTAGGCATAACCTTTGGAGCAGGACTAAAATAGGTTGAAATCCTAAGTCCAAAAATTTACTGGTTATGGGACCTTGGACAGCTAATATAAAACTTCTGCCTGTGATAATGATTGGATGTGAATGTAAATTAGACACTGCAATACACCAATGAACACTGAAATCATCATGTGGAACAATGCTTGTATGAAGATTTTTAATATTGAAAATATATATGGGAACAAAATGTTCCTTTTAAAAATAAGAGTGATGTCATCTAGAAAAATAAGGGAAATAAAGGAGATCACAGATCAAGCACTACTTTCTTGATCCTTGGATACCCTAAAGTCTACCATTGAGCTGTGGATTTTGT
Organism: Jaculus jaculus; assembly: GCF_020740685.1. NCBI lineage: Eukaryota > Metazoa > Chordata > Mammalia > Rodentia > Dipodidae > Jaculus > Jaculus jaculus. The sequence continues at coordinate 164,129,476 of NC_059105.1, forward strand.
TGCCATTGTCTTATTATCTGGAATGGAATGCTAATGTGTATACATGACTCACATTGATATTCAATATAAACTTTCAGAAAAATTTCTTTTTATTTTATTGTTTGTTTTGCGACAGAGAGAAAGAGGGAGAGAATGGGCATTCCAGGGCCTGTCGCCCCTGCAAATGAACTCCAGAAGCATGTTACTTACCCTTGGCATATGTGTGCTTTGTCACTGTGCATCTGACTTATCTAGGACCTGGAGATTTGAACATGAGTTCTCAGGCGTCACAGGCAAGTGCCTTAACTGCTAAGCCATCTCTCTAGGCCAGAAATGTTTCTAATAAAGATATTGTCATTGATAAGCTTGCTTCATTACTAAAGCTGCAATTCAGCACATAAAACTTTAAACCCCAGCACATGTTTGTGGAGAGGCATGCTAATCACAACACTGGTCAGGTTCAAAAACCAGTACTGAAGGAATAGCTCACTCTGAAAGTCGAAACTGTACCTACCTAGTGGGCCAAGCCTGGCATTTTTGGTGCCAGACAATGCTGGGTATATAAAGAAGCCATTATCTGGCTGCCTTCCTGCTGCTGGGCAGAGGGGGGGTTCAGAGCACACTTGGCCTGGGGCATTTTCTCAAGTTCCGCCCAGAGAGGAAGGGGAAGATTTAGACTTGGAATCTGGGTATGGTGTATAAATAACAAACTCATTATAGGGATCTAGCTTTTAGCATTTTTCAATAAAGTTTAGTTAGCCATTCAGATCATTTGTTAGCACTGCCTTGATTCGGGTAATTGTGGAGATTAAAACCCATAGTTGCTAGGATTGAAACTTCTGCTTCTGCAATTTCAGTGTATTCAAGTCTTGAAATAAATGGTCATTTTGGAGCTAAATTGAGGCAAATTTATATAACACTTAAAATTGATGGCAGCCAATTCCCCCAGGATGGCATCTCTTCAAATCAGTGGATGTTTTATCCCAGTGGAACAGATTTTGCTGTACAACTCTTTTCAAGGCTCACTTCTCTCAGGCACTAGCAATTCGGGTGCTGCATTAGGGACAAGGCGTGTAACTCACACAGAACTCTTGGCAGCTTCAGCAATGGCTACTTAACCATGTCTGGGAGATGTTTGCCTGAGGAAGAAAAAAAAAAGTGATAAATGTCACACTGGGAGATTAATTGCATATGTTCCCTGTGACATGACATCCCATAGGACGTAGGAAGATGTTTGTGGTTTTATAAAGCATACTGTAAATATCACACTTGGCTTTGGCTGTGACCCTGCCAACTATGGGGCTAATGTCATTTGTCATATTCAGACATTGCCTTTTAAAAAACATTCTTTTACAGGCTGTTACCAAGGTGTGATGTATTTGATGGCTCTCAGGAAATTGCTGTCCTTATAATAGGAGAAGTTTGAAACAAAACTAGTGGGGAAGTCAGGGGGAGATATTGAACCCTGGAATGGAGCAAAAACCACGTCATTCAAGGGGATGGGCAAATAATATTTTAAGTTAGTGGACAGATCTGTTATCTTCCAAGATTCTTCTCCACTGAACTATTTTTTTTTTTTAAGGGAAATGCATGACAGGTGACAACCTTAGATCTTTCCAGGGTATGACACCACCAATGTTTAACTACACTGAAATATTTCTGGAGGTCCAGTAGGACAGAGAAGGAAGAGTGAGCACAGGGGATAGGGAAAATTACGAAAGGCCTCCACCACTGTCCAGTCATATCCAAAGCTGACAGGGTCACAGCTTTCTCCCACGAACCTTCAGATTTGAGCTAAGGCTTTACACATTAGTTAAACATGCATTTTATTTCAGTTCTCTCAGTAGTCTGTTTTGTTTAAAGCCTAACACCCTGTGGTGCAAATCTAAAATGACTGGCTATATTATGGAATTCATACCTTTTGGTAGACCTGTGCATATCTTACACTTCGTAAATTGAAAGGAACATATTGTTTTGTTAGGATAGACGGATATTTAGAGAACAAAATCGTACCCCAAATAAGTATGATATATTACAATCCATCTGGCCACTGAAATGACCAGCCAGTGACTGCTGTCCATTAAACAATTAGCTTTATTTTGGATAATGCTCTTCCATCTGAGACTCAAAAGCTTAATTATATTATTGTGTGTGTGTGTGTGTGTGTGCGTGCACACACCTGTTTTTGCTTCTCTGACTTGATACAATGTGCTGCTTCTCTAGGCTGGAAGTTTAATCCCTGGTGGCCATCAGGGAGACATAATGTGAAACCACAGTGCTTCTGAGAGAAAATGAGATATAATCTACTGCTTAAGTTACAGTGATTTCAAGGTACCTCAGTGGAACTTGAGAATGGGCACTCACTCTATGCAGTAAATTATGCCATTGCTATATCAATATTGATGCAAAACATACTTATTACTCCAAAGACAATAAGAGTTCATTCTGAGCCAAATATGAGTAACCATGGCCCAGGTACGTTAATATAGATTTCATCACTGATATTTTCCACCATGGAGATAGTTACGTGAACTGATTTTTTTTATAATCACAGAAGGCAAAGTCACAAATCAAGGCATTTACCAAATATGTTGGTGAGGATGTCAGATAGGTAGACTGCAGCAAAACTGGGAAATCTCTGTGATGGGTTTCAGATACTATCTGATGGCATTCTTGGCATCCAGGTTGGTGGAAGTTCACTGCTCTATAAATTAAGGCAGTCTAAAGGTCAGAGCTAATAGGACAAAGAGACATTAAGTCTGATAAAGGGGCGGGTGAAAATGTTTATTATGAGGACTACATGTAGCCCTACATCGTTTTGCTTATCAGTCTGCAACATCACAGCCCTCTACAATCACGGAAGCTGTACACATGCCATCCACTTGTAGACTCTTTAGTCCACCCGTGTCCTGAGACAAATTCAGTCCACAACAACCTTTCTTGGATCTGGAAGATAAGAACCACAGAGGGTGTCATGTCCTGTTTATTTTTTTCCTCTTCCTTGGATCCATTATACTTATCTTTCTTCAGTCCCAAATTCTAGGTGGAAAAAAAAATTGGTCATCTAAAACGGTGGGAGAGGAAGTGGCATAGGTGCTAGAAAATGAAGCAGATACTAATTCAGTTGGTAATGTGGGAATGATGCTCAGCAGGGAGGAGAAATGTGGTTGAAAATCCAGGTAGGATCAGGTGTCAGTGGCAGTGAAAGGCCCTGGACGGTTTCAGCCAAAGATGTGACATGGGATGAGCTGCTGTACCAAACATCACATTGCAACCAAGAGTTCTAGAGCTATGTGTCAATTAAAGAAGAAGAAGAAAAACATACTTTTACAGACTTCATTCTTGTTGTATTGTAGAGAATGGATTTGAGTTTGGCAGGCTTACAAACAGCGACATGAATAGAAGACCTTTGGAAAATACCAGGCCAAAAAAAAAAAAAAAAGAGGGGAAGCAAAACGTGGCAGAAATGTGGTTATAATCTGGATATAGTTACTGATGCAAATCAATGTTTGACTCTATATTCAGAGAAAAGCTGGTATCTTGGCTTGGATTTTTCAAGAAGCAGACCCTCAGATGAGAATTCAAGTGGTAGCAGTTTAATTTGGAAAGGAAGAAAATGCCAGCAAGAAAAAAAAAATAAATAAGGAAATAAAGCAGGGAAGATCTCTCAGTGAATAAAGGGCGTATTTTCATGCAAATTACCACTGTGGGCAACTGGCACTTAATCTTGCTGAGAAACTTTGGAAGACAGTATAGAGCATATGCTTTGCAGCTATCTTTGCAGATACACATCAATGCATTCCACCCAAGCGGGAGGGAGGTAGGATATTTATATACATGCTCTCATCAGTCATTGGTCAGAAGCAGGGGATGTCAGTCTCCTGATGGATATCAATTCCTGCCGTGCACAGAGATGCAGGTACTGCATTGGACAGCAGGTCACCCATGGGAAGGCTAAGACCATAGAATGAAAACAGTACAACAACATATTCTGCCCAGTGATTGTTAAGAAATCGACAACTCCAAGATGTTGGGGTTGGGTCAGTGGCTAATTGAGTTTTCAGTGGTTTGATTAAGAACAGTTTGTAGGGCTGGAGAGATGGCTTAGCGGTTAAGGCACTTGCCTGCAAAGCCAAAAGATCCCAGTTTGATTCTCCAGGACCCACGTAAGCCAGATGCACAAAGGGACACATGTATCTGGAGTTTGATTGCAGTGGTTGTAGGCCCTGACATGCCCATTCTCTTCTCTCTCTCTCCCTCTTAAAGAAATAAATAAATTACACACACACACCCAGAGACTGAGAGAAGGGCGTATGTAGGAGCATGGTTGAGATCACGTGAGTAAAACCAGAACCTGGGACTGAATCAAGGGATATTCATCATAGCCCCAGCGACAACACTCTTCTGAAGCAACATGGAACAGACTTCCGTCTGAGGCTGACTGTATCTGGGAGTTCTTAAAGACGTGAAAGAGAATGCAGTTCAGGTAAAAAAATAAATGACTAAATAAAAAGTGATTGCCAAGAATCTGCTGATTTGAAGTTTGAGAGTTTGCAGCAATGTGACTTCCTGATGTTTCCCAGCGATACCCAGACACTTGAGACCCAGAGCAGGAAAAAAAAAAAAAAAAAAGATTGCATCCTGGTGGTGGTCTTTGCTTTACAGAGTAGGTGAGGCCCATAAGGAAGGGGAGCCGGGGCTCTGCGCTTCCTGATGGTGTGCTGCTCTGGTTGGAGGATGTGTTACAAGAGCACTTAGGACCCTCCAGACCTGCTTCCCTTGCTCCACCTTACTCATTCCTCAGATACTCACATCTTACTTTCTTCTCATCTGAAACCATCTTCTTTCTGACCAGTATTAAACTCTTATTTATCAATGTCAGTGTCTTTTCAACTACTTTTTTTTCCCCAGGAAAGATTTATCCTTGTTTTTGGAGGAAAAAAAAATCTTTTTTTGGTGAAGTTAGCTTATTATGGAAGCAAACTTTTCTTCAAGTCTATAGCAAACACAATGAAATTTCTAAGTGACACTTGTGCTTTGTGTTCAATGTGGGCTGGAGGTAAGAATCCCTTGTTCACTACAAATATTCCAGAACCTAAAATATTGAAGAATACAGCCTAGAGCCTTTATCATCTCACAAGGTCCACAATCATTTTTTCTTCTCTGGGTACAAATTTTGGTCTTGTTGGGTGATTTCTTTATTCATACTTTTTGCTTTGACCTGCATCTCGTTTTGTAGTCCCACAAGATTACTCACATGTCTTGCTTTGACTTCAGCTGGCAGATATGCAAATCAGCAATTATGAATACCACTTAGAGGCAGTGCATTGTTAGTGGCAGGCTTATGGGTATTACTAGCCAGTGTCACCTTGCCAGTATTTGGCACAAACTCCTGTTCCTATTGTCCACCCCATGTTGGCCAGGAAGTGATGTCCACCCTCTGCTCTTGCCATCGTTTTCCCCTGCCATCATGGAGCTTCCCCTCGAGTCTATAAGCCAAAATATCCTTTTTTTCCCCACAAGCTGCTCTTACTCAGGTAATTTCTGCCAGCAATGAGCACCTGACTGCAACAAAGCACTTAACTACAAAGCCAAAAGACCCAGGTTTGATTCGCCAGGACCCATGTAAGCCAGATGCACAAGGGGGTGCATGCATCTGGAGTTCCTTCACAGTGCCTGGAGACCCTTGCATGCCCATTCTCTCTATTATATGCCTCTTTCTCTCTCATAGATAAGTAAAAACTTCTCTCTCTTTCTCATCGATAAATAAAAATGTAAAAGGTATATTAAACTAATTTTACACTTAATTGAGTGAATTGTATTTTAGTAAAAGTAGACTTTAAAATAAAAATACATTTTAGAGACGTGGCAGTAGTGGGCAAAGCAGTTTTAGACTGAAAGAGGTGGGCCATTGTTCATGTAAATATGGTAGAAAGGGATACTTTGTAGATTCCTTTGCTGCTGTTTTTAGGCAGGACAGTAGGGGGAGAAGAGAATGCACTGTTCCTCCACGTGCCTCTTTTTAATTACATTTGGCTTAAAGAAATAATTATATCAATGAAATATATTCATAGATGATTCCTTCTGGCTATCTTCATGAGGCATAGCTCATATATTACTAGAGTAAGGCCAGTCTATAAAGCAAGTGCCTGTTGTTTTCACACGTGGAAGATGAGGACAGGAATATCAGGAGTTCACTGCCAGTCTACACTATATAGCAAGTCCAAGGTCAACCTGGACTACATGAAACACTATCTAAAAAAAAAAAAAAAAAAAACTAAATCAATTTACAATGATAAGCATCGCTCTGGAGCTATCCTGTGCCATTGCCCAGGTACTGTGCCCAGTCATTGTACCCACTCAGGAGACAAACAGGCTTTAGCAATATAGATTTATTTTGCCTTATCTGAAATGTATATAAATGACATACAATCTTCAGAATCTTTTCTGCAATATTTTATTTGTAGGATTAGTCTATTTATTTGCATGCGGCCTTACTTCATAATATTTTTTACCATATAAATATACTGTACTTGATTCTACTGTGGATTTATAGGTGAATGACTGACAGTTTTATATTATATTTGGTATAATTATTCATGCACAGGTATTTTATTGAATCTCTTTTTTCATCACCATTGGAAAATAAGTGACATTGGTGGGTTTACAGGTGAATGTTAGAGTTATTTCAGTTACTCTAGGAGGTTATATCAGTTTATATTTCCATATAGAGAACTATTCACTTTTTTTTTTTTTTTTTTGGTTTTTCGAGGTAGGGTCTCACTCTGGTCCAGGCTGACCTGGAATTAACTCTGTCATCTCAGTGTGCCCTTGAACTCATGGCAATCCTCCTACTTCTGCCTCCCGAGTGCTGGGATTAAAGGCGTGCGCCACCACGCCCGGCTTAGAACTATTCACTTTTGTATGTATTTTGAACATATTAAATAACTTCAGTCATTTTGTTACATATTTTGTGGTATTACCTTGTATCTTGAACTTGGTTGATGAGTAGAGGATTTGCAGTTTTTATATTTTTTTATTTAATTATTAGAGAGAGAGGATGGGCATGCCAGGGTTTCCAGCTACTGCAAACAAACTCCAGATGTATGTGCTCCCCTGTGCATCCAGTTTATGTGGGTCCTGGGGAATTGAAATGAAGTCCTTTGGCTTTGTAGACATGCACCTTAACTGCCAAGCCGTCTCTCCAGTCTGAGTGTTTGAATTTTGTTGTGTTTTATCAGTATTGGAAAAGCCTTTTTTGAAGTTTTGTTTGTTTGTATGTGTGTATATGCATGCACCATGGCCTGTGTGTGGAGGCCAGAGGAAAACTGGGTGTTGGTCTTTGTCTTCAGCCTTGTTTGGGGCAGGGTCTCACATTGCTAGAGAACCATGACTATGAACTGTGTATCACTGTGTTTGCCAGACTTGCTAGCTCACACACGTCCCAGAAATTATCCTGTTTCTGCCTCCCTTCTCACCACAGGCATACAGGGATTGTAGATCCCCACCATAGCATCTGGTATTTGTGTGGGTTATGAAGATCTGAATTTAGGTACCCATATTTGCATAAAAAAATTCTTTATCCACTGACTCATCTTCCTAGTCAAGTGTTGCCTCTTTTATAAAGTCCCTGTAAGTCTTTCTACTGCATCATCTGCCTTTTATATAAATGTCTAGGAATCGTTTATATATTACAAATACAACCACTTTCTACATAAGTTCTGGAAGTGCTAAAAACCAAGGTATCAATGATAAAACAAGAAAATATCTTTATGGTATATGTACCTTAAATATCAAGTGACATGTTGTGCTGCTCTGAAATGGAGAGCTTCAGTGTTTAACAGAGCAGTGTACATATATTTTTCTCCAGTAGTTGGCCTGCATCTTTCTCTTCCTAAGATCTTTCAGTTATCTCACGCACAGTTTTAGAAAGATGACTTGCTGTACCCAGAGGGAGAAAAGAAACTGCCAAGAGTAAAATTATATATTTTTTTCTCTACATTCATACTTGGAGAAATTGCAATCTTTAGAAAAATATTGACAAGATTAAAAATCAATATCAAAACTTATTAAAAGTATAACATAGCCATATTCTAATTGAAATATCATAAATTACAGTATTTTAATTATTTATTGGCTCTGCCTTTCCATTTAAGTTTACAGTTATTTTCTGTACTTCATTCCACAGACTGCAAGACAGGTAAATGTTAGGTTTTTCACCTTAGCTTGTTTTATGTAAAATAAGTTTCACAAAGCAGGGGCACCATCCTAGCTATTTTAATAATATTAATTTTTCGAGAGAATTGAATACATCCTTTACATATTCACAACAGGATTTCATTTGATGAATTTACAAAGAATGGAGAAAGTTGAAAGCGTGAAATTCAAAGTTAAGTTTTCTTACCACACTGTAGAACCCTAGAATGTAATTTGGATGCCCAGTCAAGGAATTCAAGAGTATACGACTTAATTGCTACATGTGTTTCCTAAAGATGAGGTTACTTTACAATGAGTGCACTTTTTTCTTTATTCCTTCCCCCTTCCCTTTTTTCTGGATTTAGCATCCTTATAATGAAATAATTGCTCATTTATGTTTTTTTGATATTAGGAATATTCCTATAGTGAGAGAAAATGGGAGGTAAAAATAAAATACTTTACAATAAAGAGACAAAGGGGAGTGATAAAATAGCTCCCATTCACCCAACGTTTTACTTTCTGCAGTTTTTATTATTGATGGCCAACCATATCAATAAATTTATTTATTATGAGAGAGAAAGAGAGAGGGAGAGATAACGAGAGAATGGGTGGGCCAGGGCCTTTATCCACTGAGAACAAACTGCAGATACATGTGCCATCTTGTGCATCTGGCGAATGTGGATCCTGGGGAATTGAACCTGGGACCTTTAGCTTTGCCTGCAAGTGCCGTATCCACTAAGCCACCTCTCCAGCCCCTGAAAAATATTTTTAAGATGACAAGAAAACCATAGAAATATTTGTACAAAAGGCTTAAAATGAACTACAAATCCTTAAAATGTGTTCACCTCCATAAAATAGAAAACATTTTATAAATGGGTTACAAAGAAGGGGCAAATGAAATTTTAGAAATGTATGATCAGGAAGAACTGGTAAAAAAAAAAAAAAGGAGGAGACAGTGTTGTTGCGGGGATTATGAAGATGGGAAGAAGAATAAAAGGCAGTGGGTTTTAGTCACTCCGAAGACTGAACAACTGCTTGTCTTTAGGTGAGTAAAGATTGGTAACTAATTGAAACCTGGTATTACTTATATGCTAATTCTGATAAAAATAATAAAAAAAAAAACTGTCAGGATGAGCTCTTCTTCCTGTTGGGATTATTTCAAAAGCCCCAAGGCCACCGTGGGAAGGGCAATAAGAAGGGGGTATTATACCTTCTGAGGGAGGATTAGAGATGGGGAGTTTTGAGGGGAGGGGTGCTGTAAATGGAGTCTCATTAGCACAGGCAGGGTTGGTGCCTGATTAATTATGGAACACTTGATAACATCCTTAAGTCATGGAAATCAGGAGGAAAGGTACGGATGATTGAATGGAACTGAGGACTTGGTTGTGTTGAGAGCATCATTAGCATATTTTTGTTGTTGTCAGCACCTGCCCTTGTTACAATTGACTCTGGGTTCAACAGCTGCATGTTTTGGTGGGAGAGGGGGAAGGGCAGAGCAGGAGGCTATCAAGCGGAAATTGTCCACCGGGGTTAGCCTCTATTCCTGTCTCTGGAGGACGCCATGTCTTTATCTCTTCCCATTAGGAAGCATATCAGTGTCTGTTTCCCGTAGAAATCAGAGCAGGTATGTGTGACAGTGGTTCTCAGCATGTCATTTAGAGTTTTGTTTAGAAAGCTAATGTAAACCACAAGTCTTTTGAAACTCTCTCTGCTGGTGCATGTTTGCCTACCTCCTTGAATCAGACAAGTAAAGTTCTGTCTCAAACCCTCTAATAGTGCTGGAAAGATGACGTAGCGGTTAAGGTGTTTGCCTGTGAAGCCAAAGGACTCAGGTTCGATTCCCCAGGACCTACGTAAGTCAGATGTACAAGGGGCACATGTGACTGGAGTTTGTTTGCAGTGGCTGGAGGCCCTGGTGTGCCTATCCCCTCTCTTTCTCTCCTTGCAAATAAATAAATAAAAATAAAATATTATAAAAAATAGAACTCTCTCAAACCCATAATAAAAAGTATCAAAGTTGTACATCTAAAATTACCTTTTTACATGACAATGTACATGTATGTATATATAAATTTAAGGCTTTTTTCATATGTATGTTTGCACATGTGTTGTGCATGCATGCACAACATGTATTCAGAGATGTGTGGGCACACACGTGTTTGCTAGTGTTCCATGTGTGTGCACGTGTGGGCATGTGGAGGCCAGAGGTTAATGTCAGGTGTTTGCCCCCATTACACTTGCATTGAAGTCACTTTGATGGAGCTAGACTACCTAGTCATAATGCCTCAGGGGTCCTCTTGTCTCCTATCCCCCACTGGCATTGCAGAAGCAGGCTCCCATGTAGCTTTAAAAAAAAAAATTTATTTTTATGTATTTATTTGAGAGCAACAGAAACAGAGAGAAAGGCAGATAGAGAGTGAGAGAATGGGTGTGCCAGGGCCTCCAGCTGCTGCAAATGAACTCCAGATGTGTGCGCCCCCTTGTGCATCTGGCTAACATGGGTCCTGGGGACTGGAGCCTTGAACCAGGGTCCTTAGGCTTCACAGGCAAGCGCTTAACCACTAAGCCATCTCTCCAGCCCCCGTGTAGCTCTTTGATAGAAGATTTGGAGATCTACTTCCAGGTCCTCATGCTTGTACCATAAACACTTTAAACATCTGCCAGGCCCAACTGCTGACTTTTATTTATTTATTTTAGTTTACAGATATCTGAAGTTTTATGAATCTCTATGGTTATTTATTCTTGCGCTAGTGATGATAACACATAGGAAGAAAATTTGCAACACGAGCTTTTTAAGATGAGTCTAGGAGTAAATTTAATCATGCAAACACAGGAGCAATAATAATCCCTCTCCTCTCCCTGGGAGACTGGGCGCACGCACAAGGACACAGAGAGTGTTGTAATTGTGCTTGGAGATGAAGATGCCTTTGAGGCTCAGAATATGTTCCAGGTCAGTGCGATATTGCTGGCCAAGCTCAGCAATGCTTGTGACCTGCAGCAGGGTGGTGCAGAGAGGGAGGCTGGGCAGAGAGAGCCAGGGTCAGAGGAGCAGCAGCTGCCTTGCTGGGCTTCCAGTGCGGATAATAAAATAGCTCGGAGAGTATCATGAGATAGAATTGTTCCATAGAAAATACTGCCATTTGGGACACTGCCAAGATTTCTGTATCCCAAGTGTTTTCTTACTCAATTATTTTTTCTCATCTCTCTTTATTTTCCTCATTTTATATATATATATATATATATATATATATATATATATATAAGAGAGAGAGACCAGCAATAAAATTACCACTCTGGGTTGGAGAAAAAGATGACCTAAATGTTCACTATAACACAAGTTGACTAGTCTTTCAGATGTATACACACAGAAATCAAACTGAATCTTTCCTTATGCAGTGGTCCCGGGGGACATGGAATGCCTGAACTTCCGGGCTCATAGACTAAAGGGGATCATGGGTAGGCTTGAAGAGCAGTATTTCCTGTTAGGTTTTAATTTGCTTTTTGTTGTTGTTGTTGTTTGTTTGTTTGTTTGTTTGTTTCTGTGAAGCAGTCTCTCTATGTTACTGTGTCACTCAGCTGGCCTTGAACACACTACTACTGCATTGTGATTAAGCCCAAGATTCTTATTTGTACCCTTTCTCATCTTAGCGGAAATTCTGTCTATAGGTTATTTTTGTAGGCAAGCAAAATATTTCCATTGGTGTTGGAAGGTAATAATTCTGGAGAACCAATATCTCTTCCCTATTGGAAGCTAGGAGGGCTAACCAGAATCTGGGGAAGGAAAAATGTGTGCGTAGAACCTGGGCAGATGACTCACCAAGCATGGAGCAAGCCGGTGCCCAAACTCCCACGCTGGATTTTCACAACGAGGGTGTGAGAAAGTTCATCCAATATCCAGTAACCTAGAACATTTTAGATCAGCTTTATAATTCATCCGGAAAATTCAGACAGAAATTTCATGATTCTTTAAAGTTATTCAGTAATACTTTTATATAAATGCACCTGAAATTCAGGTTCAGAAAAAATAACGGTCTCTTTGTTGTTCATAGTTTTTTATTTATCCAAAACTGATATGTCATTGTTTGCTAGGAGATGCACCTTTACAAGTGGTTCTGAAATACAACTTTTGTTTGGCCAAGCTCAGTGTTTGCTGAGCGCCTTGCTTGCTGTACTGATTTATTTGAGATTGCTGCTCAGAATTCCTAGGACAAGTTCGAATCAGCTCATAGCCTCCTTTGAACTGTGAGGGGAAGCTATTCTCTCATAGAAACACTTTTTTGAGACTATTTGTGGTGTCTAAATTCATAAATTAAAATTTCAATAAGTTACATGCTAAAGCAATTCTTTAGTATTTCCAAACTTTTGTCAAGAATTTGAATGGAACATATCATTAAAATCTAGATAATGGCTTCTTGAGAATGTTTCCTGTTTAAGAGCCTCCTTCTCTGTTTTAATGATTCACAAGGCATTTTCAAATATCAAAATAGTTCTCACCAGTGTTGTGGCAAATAATTTCTGTTAGTAGTAAACCTGCTTCCCAGGATGCTTTCTGCACTGTACACATAGATCACAACATATGCATTTCTGTGCTTTTGTAGACCTCTTGTAGGAAGCCTACAGCTCCACACCAGTGTAATGAAAAGGTAGCCAATACTGATTTCGTGTCAGTTTCTGTGCACTGCAAATCAAAGTATCACTTCCACTTATAAACAATACCTCACTGTGGATGTAATAACTTATGGGTATTTATACATTTTGAACTTCTCCTTGGCTTTCACATACTCTATAACATTTTCTTTTCAACTTGCATATTTAGTTCCCTTTTGTCGTCAAGAAGGAAGCCATTTTATATTTCAGGAGATTCGAAGTGCCTGCTTTGTAGTTTAAGAATAAATGAAATTGCTGAGGCTGACACTTGAGCAGCAGCTCAGGCCTAGCTTATATTTAAGTAAACAGAAGACAGAGGGAATGAACAATCAGCTGTTGTTCAGATATTTTTTCAGCTTGCTGCTTAAGTGTCCAGATGTTCAAGTGACAGATGGAATTTGATTTTTTTTTTAAATTTCCCAAAGCTCTTTAGTATGACATAGGCTCTGAGATGTCCCCTTAATTTGAAGACCCTGATGATCTATGAAAGTAGAGGCTCAAAATTGCAATTCACAACCCTCACCACAAAGTGTATGTTTGTGCTGGGCAAATGGCTCAGTGGGAAGATACTTGGAAGGTAGTCTGGTATATGCAGCAGCAACAAACAACAGAGACCCTGAGTCGTATGGGTGGAAAGTGAGCACCTACACAAGAGGTTGTCCTACGAATTCCACACATGTACACACCTGCACTCACACACATGAACACGCGTGCATGCGCACACACACACACACAATGTCTATCTATATATAGTATACATGTATATGTTCACACCTGGTCCATATTAATTTCTGTGTTGTTCACTTTCTGCAACTATAACAGACTCCCTGATATGTGCTTGTTTATAGAGACCAAAGATTTATTTTCTTCACTTCTACAGGCTTAAAAATCCAGGAACAAGGCATTGCCATCTGGTAGTAGCCCTCATGGTAACATGACCTCATAGCAGAAACTATAAGACCAATTTGAGAGAGAGAGAGAGAGAGAGAGAGAGAGAGAGAGAGAGAGAGAGAGAGAGAGAGAGAGAGAGAGAGAGAATGGGAATGTCAAGTCCTCCAGCCACTGCAAAAGAACTCCAGATTCCTGCACCACCTTGTGCATTTGGCTTACGTGGGTCCTGGAGAGATGAACCAGGATCCCTTGGCTTTGCAGGCAAATGCTTAACTGCTAAGCCATCTTTCCAGCACCCTCCCACCTTTTAAAATATATTTTATTTATTTGAGAGAGAAAAAAAGGGAGAGAGAGAGAGAGAAAGCTCATTTTTATAACTAGTTAGCCCTCATGATCACTAACACATTCTTATAATAATGTCATTGACAGGTTAACAAGAGAACACCATTATGATCTTGATACATTTTACTAAATCCCATCTTGTTCCAATGCTATTGCATTGGCAAATAAGTCTCTAACATGTGAGATTCAGCTGAAATTTTTGAAACACTTTCAAACCGTAGAACCCACCCCCTAGGCATAAGTGAGGCAAAGATCAAAACATGATACAGGACCTTTCTACCTATGATTGTTGATGCTTACAACTCACTGAAATCCATAACATAAGAAATTATATTCAGCTATTGAGATGGTTTAGTGGTTAAAGTGCTTGCCTGTAAAGCCTAAGGACCCAGGTTATATTCCCCAGTACTCATGTAAACCAGATGCACAAGGTGGCCAATCCACCTTGGAGTTCATTTACAGTGGCTAGAAGCCTTGGTGTGCAGGTTCTCTCCCTCCCTCCCTCTTTCTCAATCTCTCTCGAATAACTAACTGTATATAAAATTTAATAAAAGAGGAAGGAGCCTCCATGCATCACATTTGACCCTGTAGATGGGGAATAACTTACTGACGTGCTAGATTCTGAGTATTTGTAACCCCCACCTTGTAATTCACTAGAAACCCTAAGATTTCTAAGGTATGTTCTAAGAATGTATAATCCTGTTATGTAATCATAAAATATGAATAATTATGAAACATAATTATATTAGGAGGACAGGCCTTAGGGAGATAATTAAGTTATTAGAGCGTCTGTGAAGGAGATTGGTGTCCTTATAAAAGAGGTCTGAGACAGCTCCCTTGCCCCTTCCACCAGGCTCATGGGGAGAATTTCAAGGAGACATTCTTCAGAGAGGAGCTGGGCACTCACTGACCACTAGAACTGTAGCAGTTTGTTCTTAGACTTTATAATCAGTAGAAATCTGAGAAGTAAATGTCTGTTGTATGCAAGCCACTTATTTGGTGTTTTGTTATAGCAACCCCTCACCCCCCCCAAAAAAAAAAAATTAGGCAGCTTCCATTATTGTAAGAAGGCTCTTTAATCTTGTTATAAATACCTGGAATTAAGAAGTCCCCTGCTTACACCTAATCACATCACATACCTCATGTATTGTCCACATGAAGGTAAACATGTCAAAATTCATTGTGTTTCCCTGGTAGCTTCCTGTCCAGAGTGGCTATGCTTTTATTTTTTCAGCTTTTGATCATTGATGTGACATCACTTTGTAGTATTTTGGTATTCTGTAAGGCCACCATTACCTTGAGAAATGCACAAGCAGCGAAATCTTTAAGCAAGATTACTTTTCTCAATCAGAGAGAAATAAAAACCTTCTTAACCTATGGAAAGAAATTTTATGTTGAAGAGGAATGAAGCTCAAACATTCATGCTATGCACCAATATTTTTCATATAATATTACTTGAATCATTCTTCAACTATTCTCACTTAAAATTGAACGACTTTTCTCATTTTCTTCTCCTCACTACTTTTACTTTTTACTTTTACCACTGTTGCAGTCAGGTTCATATCCCTGGCAGAACACACCTGACCAAGAGCAGCTTGTGGGGAAAGAAAATTTTATTTTGGCTTATAGACTCACGATTCACAGGGAGGCTCCATGACGGCAGGGAGAATGACAGCATGAGCAGAGGGTGGACATCTCGTCTTCACCAACACTGGGTGACATCAGCAACAGGAAAGTGTGCCAAACACTGGCAAGGGGATATGGTTATATAGCCATGAGCCCACCCCCAACAATAAACTGACTCCAGGAGGCGTTAACGCCCAAATCTCCATCAGCTGGGAACCTCGCATTCAGAACACCTATGTTTATGGAGGACACCTGAATCAAACCCCCACAATTACTTTTTACTGCTACTTCCTTACTATTTTTTCAGTGAAATAAGAAAAACATAAAGTCAGACCTACTTATGTATTTAATTACAATATATATAGTACAAATGTCTTAAATTTCTTTCCTGAACATTTTTAATGAATGTTATCTTGATAGACATTCTAGTAATTAGTATTTTTAGGTCTTCATCCACTGTCCTTTACTGGAGCACTTAGAAATTTTGCCAAAACCTACTTAGTCAAAGTTCCTCAACTTGAGTCTTCCAGGAGTGCATCTTACTTTCTGTATATCCCTGGTTTAAATGGAATAATTCCAAGTCGATCTTTCCTCAATAGATAACTTTAGTCATATTGAGAGTTACTTGTTAATAAACCTTCAATTATTTGTTTTTCTCTTTGTGTTCCTATTCTCTTTATTTTGGGGCACGTTAGAATTTTATTAGCATGCATTCATTATACAAAACACAGTGCATTACTTTGACGTTTTATACATGGATATTATCATATAGCCTGAAAACTTGCTTGTCTCACAAACTATCTT
The DNA here is from genome assembly GCF_020740685.1 of Jaculus jaculus. Taxonomy (NCBI): domain Eukaryota; kingdom Metazoa; phylum Chordata; class Mammalia; order Rodentia; family Dipodidae; genus Jaculus; species Jaculus jaculus. The sequence continues at coordinate 164,145,961 of NC_059105.1, forward strand.
TTTGTAGCATTTTTCTCTTTTCCCAATTTCTCATTTGTTGTGCCGTTGTCAACCGTATGTTTATTACCAGAAATTTCTATTTGTCTGGGGCTGCTTCTCCAGTTGTTCAAGGTCACATTGAATGATAATCTGACTTCTTCATTGCCCATGTGTTTTACCTTATCTGGGCACAGTGAAAATTTCTTTATCCTATTCTCAAGACTACCAAATAGCCTGTTACCTCTGCCTGGCTCACCATGAATGCCAGCTAAGTGTTTGTAAAGATGAAAGTATTAACTGCTACACCCTTGGTGCACTCCCGCAGCCATCTGGATCTATACAGTGCAGGAAACTAGTGGTTGTACTTCCCAGGGTATGGTGTTCCCACAGCAGCTGCAGAGCTACCAAAATTCATTGAAACATATTAAGAATCACACGAAGCTATGCCCATATGGAAAAACACATCGGCTGCCATTTGGTTTTCAGATGGCAAGCTGTAGTCAAAATTGAATTTAACTTTTTTTTTTGCTTGTTCCTTTTATAGAGTATCACATTTGGTCAGATTTAGCTCATTTAAATGTTATTGTGAAATTATCCAACATGTTGCAGGTACTGACGGTACATAGTAACTGAACTCTTGGGTGGAAAAGCAGTTGGGCGGAATACCTGATTGTGTTCTCTGATGGTGTTGAAGTCCAGGTGATGGCGACATCTGGTGATGAAAGCAGACGGGGAAGAAAGTATTTCCTAAGTTCTAAAAGGTTGTTTTATCTTTCGCTTGCTTTTGGGATGAAACATTCAAGATGCGAACGCAAAGATGACTAGGAAATCCAACAGTCTTTTACTGCAGAGGATCATCAAAGATAGTTAATATTCTTTGGACTACGGTGGGCCATCGGGAGGGAAGCATTAGGAGAACCGCATGCTTTGTGAGTCTTAAATGCTGGAGAGTAATGAACTCAGAAATAGCTCAGTGTTGATGACATAGCCCATGTATGGTGGATAATTTCACTAATTATATCTTAAATATTTCACCATGTTTCTCAAAAGAAGTCATTTTTATTGATTGATTTTATCAATAGTCTCTTTTAATACTTTATTTATTTATCTATGAGAGAGAAAGAGAGGGGGAGAGAATGGTTGCACCAGGGCCTCCAGCCACTTCAATGGAACTCCAGATGCATGTACCTCCTTGTGCATCTGGCTTACGTGGGTCCTGGAGAATCAAACTGGGATCCTTTGGCTTTGCAGGCAAATGCCTTAACGCTAAGCCATCTCTCCAGCCCTTCTTTGATAGTCTTTAAACTTTGGCATACACCATCTTTCCATAAGTATTTTTCACTATATAAATGGTTCATTTAAGTTATGCTGTAAAGGAAATGTTCATAGATTCTCTGACAACAGAAATAACATAGAGATTCATGCAAATGGCACTCTGGAAAAAAAATACTTATAGTTCTTTTGCATTGTTCCTATTTATATCATCATTCACTGTTTCTGGTGATTTCATCTTCTGTATAGCTGTAGACAGAGGAGGAAAGAATAAAACATTAAATTCAGGATCTGCTTAATCCAAGTACACTGTGGTGCATTTGTGAGGTAGAGACAGGTTCAAGGTCATCCTTGGTTACATAGCCAGTTTGAAGTCAGCCTGGACGATATGAGATTGCCTCAAAATAATGGAAACAATAAATATACAATCTGCATACCAGATGTGTACAAATTATATATTTAAACAAGTCGTATGAGATAGTATATAGTGATCAGAAGTAGCATACATTTTAGGCCAAAACTTGCCACAATGGGAGGGATATGTGCACTCTTGTGAGCTGGATGCATTAGACAGTAAAGAATTACTTGCTTTGAACCATGTTCTGTCAAGTTACAGGATAATGTTCCCTTCAGAGAAAATGACTTGATGAAACCTGGACTCTGTAATCTATCTCTCTGGCTGCTGGACCAAGGAACTATATCCTTTGTCCTATTTTTAGAATTTAGGCTATTACTTTGAAAGTGGACTAAAGACATAGTTACTTAACTTACAACCAAACATTTAATCTTTTTCTCTTATATTTTGTGTGTTTGATCAAATCTGGTGAGGATGGGGAAGAATATAATGCATTTAATCCAATGAATGAAGTATAATTTTTAAGCCAGTGTATTTTCATGGAACACGCTATGAACCCATAGATACATGTAAAAGATACATAGGGTAATAGATAAGTAGACGGGTATATTGGAAGAATAAGCCCCTTTCCTGGTTATATCATTTGTTTCTAAAATGTTAGCAATGGACTGGGAGAATAATGAAGGTTAAGTATGACAGCATAAGATGAGGAGAAAGGGCACATCCTACGAAAGAGAAAAGGCAAGATAGATGTTAGGATAGAACTAGAGCCATATAAGATGGTGTGGTATGAACTCTATGAAACTCTGTTTTTATTGGTTTCTAAGAATCTCTTGTAATATCTGAAATTTACTACATACAAAATACAATCTGCTTGAGAAAGAATATCAGAGTTGAGATTCTGGAGGTGGACGAATGTCAAATGATGGGGAGAAGTGGGTGGTGGTAACAGTGGTGCTTAGTTTGAGGAAATTATATACCAGGGCATCATATGAACATCCCTGTATCTAAAACCCGAATAATGCCTGGAGGTGGGTGGGGTTTTTTCCTCTCTTTTCCTCTCTGACACACACACACACACACACACACACACATGCACCTCAAAGACAGTAAGTGCAGAAAGTGGGTTTAAAGCCCTTTGGGGAGCAAAGGAAAAGCAGGCCTCTAGCCCGTGTAGTCATGGCTCCTTGGGTCGATGGAGGCAGTGAGGCACAGGGGAGGAGGGGAGGACAGGTAACACACTTAGAGAAGACTGCGTGTCACGTAGTAATTTTGGTTAAATCATATTCAGCAAGAGAAAGAAATGGTTCCAATAAAAAAAAAAAAATAAGGGAATTTGCTCAGAACAGAAGAGAGTTTCCATATGAAAGAAGAACAGTCGTGGAAGAAAAGAGCGGAGGAGGAATGGCCCTGCTCTGAGTGAGACCATGATTTTAGGAACATCTAGAAAGCGCGAGAGCAGCACCAGCAGGGAGGGAGGAGAGGGGCTGCTGCTTCCTTTCTTGTCCTAAAAGACGCTCTATAGAGTTACTGGGTATCCAGGTAAAAATTCTCAGTGAGAAAGTAAAAATGTTTGAACACAATCATTTAAACTATTTCATCATGCCCAATATTTGGGTTCCTTTTTGTTTGCCATTGTATTTATTTAACTTTTTATTGAAAGCTTCAGTCGTTATAAAGAACATACCATAATCCCCTCCCCACTACCCTCCCATTTTCATCTCCCCAATCCACCCTTGCCAAAGGAAAGGTGAGTGGGGGGGGATGCTTACAATACTGTTTGCTAGACACAGAGTGACCTAGATATGGATAACTTCACAGTGTCTGATGCCTACCTACACAGGACCTGTATCATAGGTGGGGGAAAAATACAGCATCAGGGCTGGAGAGATGGCTTAGCAGTTAAGTGCTTGCCTGTGAAGCCTAAGGACCCTGGTTCGAGGCTCAATTCCCCAGGACCCATGTTAGCCAGATGCACAAGGGGGTGCACGCGTCTGGAGTTCGCTTGCAGTGGCCGGAAGCCCTGGCGCGCCCATTCTCTCTCTCTCTCTCCCTCTATCTGTCTTTCGCTCTGTGTCTGTCATTCTCAAATAAATAAATTTAAAAAAATAGCATCAAAATAGAAGAGAAACTAGTTCCCATTTTGTTTTATTTCTTCCAAAAGGACATAACACCCTGACACCCAACACTCACTCAGTACTCATGAGATGCTTATGAGGGTGATGGTGAAGCTGGCATTTGATTATGTCTCAGGTGGACTTTTGAAGATCTTTAATGGCAGCATTACTATTGCCAACAAGGTACTAAGTGGTAAATACCAGAATTACTCTGGGCTATAGGAATAGAAATGGTAAATGAATTTCATTACACTTACCCAGAATTCTAAACTTCATCTTGCACTGGACCCTAAGTAGTTTCCAGAACTAAGCCATTTTGCTTTAGGACACTACGTTGCCTTCTTGTTAACCACTTCTGGCAATCACAAACCTTTCTCTGTGACCGGTGTAGACTGCTTTTGGGTGAGAGTATTCATTCTGCTAAATTCTGGAAGAACAGGTAGAACGGGCTAGAAAATGGAGGAATTAAACATTGACAGAATAATGTGAGCCAACGTAGAAGCATTACAAGGGGACGAAGGTTGACACATCATAATTCAAGGGGACGATAAGATGGGATGGGGTTTCTAAGCACCTAATATCTCACTGACAGGCTTATCCCTTTCTTGTTGATGCAGCTTGATTACAGTGGCCTGTAAGAGACTGAAGAGCTCTGGTGTTAGAAGCTTCTGTGATATACTGTCAATCACTCACTCAGATGTGGAATGAACTAGTTCAAAGATCATCCCTAAATATTTCATGTTGTCATTTGAGTTAGTTGTCTATACTATTTTCTATCCCCAAATATATACACAATATTGTTGATTCAAAGCCTGGAAAACATCATGCAGATGCAGGGACAATGGAAGATTTTTAATCCCTGGCTTGAGTGCTACTAGGTCAATCATTTCTGTTGACATGATTCTAAGAGATAGGTTATCTGTGTTTATGATATCGAATCAAATTTAATTTGCAGAGTAGCACATGTAACATATGAAATTATAGACTTTATTTATTGTAATTTAATAATATTGAAACAAATCCACATTTATTGATTTGGAATAATGTTCATAGCATATTGTTGGATATAATAAGGACAGTTTCAACGCACTATAACACACACTGAGATTCCATTATGTTTTCTAGTTAGAACACTGCATATGTTATATCTTCATAATGGAACAATATGGAGACCATATAGCATAACACTTTATAGTGCACAGGTGTTGGTATCAGATTGTCAGTGTTCTCGACAGATTTCCTATAAGCTGTCTAATTGTGAGTTACTTTTTGTTGCTCCAATGTCCCGATTGTTCAAATAGATAAAAAATAAACTATGCTTCATATACTTGTTATGAGCATTGAAAACATCATATTTATAAAAATTTGACAGCAATGCCTAATTTTAATAAATGTGCTAATATTTGAACCTTTACTTATTGTCATGAGAGAAATACGGGCAGAGTCTTACTAAAATGTTAACATGCTCTTCATCCTTTTACCTAGATTATTAAATAGCCATGATGTTTACAATAAGGTAACAAATAGCATTTAATTTAGAGGTAAAAAAAGAAAGTATATATAGACTATTTTAATCAAAAAGTAATTCAAGAATGTATCCCAATTTTCAAAGTACATATGAGTTTTTCTTGCATGACTTTTCCAAAAGTTTACCTATCAGGATATTGCAACTGGACTATAGGGTCTTTTTTAAAAATGGTTTTTCTTTTTCTTTTTTTTTCTTTTCACAATTTTTATTAACATTTTCCATGATTATGAAAAATATTCCATGGTAATACCCTCCCCCCTGCACACTTTCCCCTTTGAACTTCCATTCTCCATCATATTACCTCCCCATCTCAATCATTGTACTGACATATATAAAATATCAACCTATTAAGTGCCCTCTTCCCTTCCTTTCTCTTCCGTATATATCTCCTTTTTAACTTACTGGCCTCTGCTACTAAGTATTTTCCTTCTCACGCAGAAGCCCAATTATCTGTAACTAGGATCCACATATGAGGGAGAACATGTGGAGCGTGGCTTTCTGGGCCTGGGTTACCTAACTTAGTATAATCCTTTCCAGATCCATCCATTTTCCTGCAAATTTCATAACTTCATTTTTCTTTACTGCTGAGTAGAACTCCATTGTATAAATGTGCCACATCTTCATTATCCACTCATCTAGGCTGGTTCCATTTACCAGCTATTATAAATTGAGCAGCAATAAACATGGTTGAGCATGTACTTCTAAGGAAATGCGATGAGTCCTTTGGATATATGCCTAGGAGTGGTAGATCAATCTTTAGCTGTTTTAGGAACCTCCACACTGATTTCCACAATGGCTGGACCAGATTGCATTCCCACCAGCAGTGTAGAAGGGTTCCTCTTTTTCCACATCTCCACCAACATTTATGATCATTTGTTTTCATGATGGCAGCCAATCTGACAGGAGTGAGATAGAATCTCAATGTAGTTTTAATCTGCATTTCCCTGATGACTAGTGATATAGAAAATTTTTTTTTGATGCTTATATGCCATTTGTATTTCTTCCTTTGAGAATGCTCTATTTAGCTCCATAGCCCATGTTTTGATTGACTTGTTTGATTCCTTATTATTTAACTTTTTGAGTTCTTTGTATATCCTAGATATTAATCCCCTATCAGATATATAGCTGGCGAATATTTTTACCCATTCTGTAGGTTGCCTCTTGCTTTTTTCACTGTGCCCTTTGCAGTGCAAAATCTGTAATTTCCTGAGGTCCCAGTGATTGATCTGTGGTTTTATTGCCTGAGCAATTGGGGTTGTATTCAGAAAGTCTTTGCCAAGACCAATATGTTGAAGGGTTTCCCCTACTTTTTCCTCTAGCAGTTTCAGAGTTTCAGGTATGATGTTAATAAGGTCTTTAATCCATTTGAACTAAATTCTTGTGCATGGAGAGAGAGTTAGAGTATTTTTGGCATTTTTATTGAATATCAGGTGGCTATAGCTACCTGGACTTACATCTGGGTCCTCTATACTGTCCCCCTGATCTACATGTCTGTTTTTGTGCCAGTACCATGCTGTTTTTGTTACTATGGCTCTGTAGTATAGGTTAAAATCAGGTATGGTGATACCACCAGCCTTATTTTTGTTGCTCAGTATTATTTTAGATATTTGAGGTTTTTTGTGATTCCAAATGAATTTTTGGATTGTTTTTTCTATTTCCATGAAGAATGCCTTTGGAATTTTGGATTTGGATAATCCAAATCCAATTTGGATTGCATTAAATGTGTAGATTGCTTTTAGTAAGATTGCCATTTTCACAATATTGATTCTTCCAATCCAGGAACAAGGGATGTTTCTCCACTTCCTAGTGTCTTCTGCAATTTCTCGCTTGAGTGTTTTGAAGTTCTCATTGTAGAGATTCTTTACTTCCTTGGTTAGGTTTATTCCAAGGTACTTTAGTTTTTTGTTTTTTTTTATGCAATTGTGAATGAGAGTGATTCTATGATTTCTTACTCTGTGTGTTTGTTGTTAGCATATATGAAGGCTACTGATTTCTCTGTATTTATTTTGTATCCTGCTACATGGCTGTAGGTTTTTATCAGCTCTAACAGTTTGCTAGTAGAGACTTTAGGGTCCTTTATGTATAGAATCATGTCATGCAAATAATGATAACTTGATCTCTTCCTTTCCAATTTATATCCCTTTTATGTGTGTTTCTTGCCTTATTGCTATGGCTCTGACTTCCAATAAAAGTGGGGACAGTGGACACCCTTGTCTTGTTCCTGATTTTAGTGGAAAAGCTTCCAGTTTTTCCCCATTTAGTAATATGTTGGCTGTAGGCTTATCATAAATAGCCTTTATTATATTGAGATATGTTCCTTCTATTCTTAGTCTCTGTAGGACTTTTATCATGAAGGGATGTTGGATTTTTTCAAATGCTTTCTCTGCGTCTAATGAGATGATCATGTGATTTTTGTCCTTCAACCCACTTATATAATGTATTACATTTATAGATTTGCATATATTGAACCATCCCTGCATCTCTGGGATAAAGTCTACTTGGTCAGGGTGAATGATCTTTGTAATATATTCTTATATTCTGTTTGCCAGTATTTTGTTGAGAATTTTTGCATCTATGTTCATGAGGGAGATTGGTCTATAATTTTCTGTTTTTGTTCTATCTTTGCCTGGTTTTGGTATCAGGTTGATGCTGGCTTCATAGAAGGAGTTTGGTAGAATTCCTTCTTTTTCTATTTCCTAGAAAAGCTTAAGAAGCAATGGTGTTAGCTCTTCCTTGAAGGTCTGGTAAAATTCAGCAGTGAATCCATCTGGTCTTGGGCTTTTTTTAGTTGGGAGATTATTGATAACAGTTCAGATCTCCATGCTTGTTATAGGTCTATTTAAGTGATTAATCTCATTTTGATTTAATTTAGGTAGGTCATATAAATCAAGACAATCATCCATTTCTTTCATATTTTCATACTTTGTAGAGTATATGCTTTTATAGTGTGTCCCTATGATTTTTTGAATTTCTCTGGAATCTGTTGTGATGTTACCCTTTTCATCTCTGATTTTATTAATTTGTGTCTCTTCTTTCTTTCTTTTGGTCAGATTTGCTAAGGGTTTATCAATCTTGTTTATCCTTTCAAAGAACCTACTCTTTGTTTCATTAATTCTTTGGATTGGTTTTGTTTTTTGTTTCTATTTCATTAATTTCTGCCCTAATCTTTATTATTTCTTCTCGTCTACTAATTTTGGTTTGCCTTTTCTTCTTTTTCCAAGGCCTTAAGGTGAATCATTAGGTTGTTTACCTGCGACCTTTCTAATTTCTTAATATAGGCACTTAAGGCTATAAATTTACCTCTGAGAACTGCCTTCATTGTGTCCCAGAAATCTTGGTATGTTGTGTTCTCATTATCATTTGACTCTATAAATTTTTTGATTTCCTTCTTGATTTCTTCATTGACCCATTCATCATTTAGTAGTGTATTGTTTAGTTTCCATGATTTTGTGTATGCCCTATAGCCTTTCTTGTTACTGATTTGTAGTTAATTCCACTGTGGTCAGATAGAATGCAAGAAATTATTTCAACTCTCCTGAATTTGTTAAGAATTACTTTGTGTCCTAATAGATGGTCTATTTTAGAGAATGTTCCATGAGCTGCTGAAAAGAATGTATATTCTACAGCCTTTGGATGAAATGTCCTGTATATATCTGTTAGGTCCATTCCTTCTATGACCTCATTTAGACCAGATGCATTTTTGTTTATTTTTTCCCAGGATGACCTGTCAATTGATGAGATTGGGGTGTTAAAGTCATCCACCACCACTGTGTTTGGTGTTATCTGTGACCTTAGTTCTAATAGTGTTGGTTTGATGAATTTGGGAGCCCCCATGTTAGGTGCATATATGTTTAGGATTGTAATGTCCTCCTGTTGGAGTGTGCCCTTAATCAATATAAAGTGACCTTCTTTATCTTTCTTGACTAATGTTGGACTGAAGTCGACCTTGGACTAAAAGATCTTTTAGGACAGTTTTATGTATTTCAGATTGTTTCAAATTATACAGAGAATAATTATAGCATAAATACATTTTTTATAAATAGCAGTAATAATAATATTGCTTATTCATATTTCATTAATATTAATGAAAGTAAATATCAGAAGAGACTTTGTTAGTTCCCTCTAAAGGTATAGTCATGATATCATGAAATGTATGTAAGTTCTTAATACATTTATCATCCTTCCTGTATATCCCAAGAGAGATACTTGAAGTCTAAAGGAACCAACCTCCAGACTTGTCATACTGTTTTTTGTACACAAAGAGTTTATATACAGAAGATTTTAATGTTCCTTGGCATCATTAAACTTATCATATCCCAAGCATTTTAGGGCCAGAACAAGTTGCTAGAGAGATGGCTTAGCAGTTAAGGCCATTGCCTGCAAAGCCTAAGGACCCAAGTTCAACTCTCCAGATCCCAGGTAAACCAGATGCAGAGGTGATGCAAGTAGGCAAGGTCACACATACACACAAAATGGGGCTAGCATCTGGAGTTCAGTGACAGTGTCTGGAGGCCCTGGCATTCCAATTCTCTCCTTTTCTCTTTCATAAAAAACTAAAAATAAAATAAGATTACAGCAGCAGTACTGTATCCCCAGTAGGGCATATATTCTCATGTTTCTTGTTCTCTATCCTCTTGGGAATTGCCCCACAAAAATATTTCAAGGCAGTAGTTCCATGGAAAAGAGTGCTCAGAAGTAATCTATACTTTGCAACTCATAATCCAAGTTACCTTTTAGACCTGGGTTCAAAAATAAGGAACCTTTCAGAGACTGCTGTTAATCTCTAAACCTTTTTATTTCTTTATTTATTTCCCCACTGCCACACATACTTAACTATGTTATTTCTAAGCTTGTGCATGTTCAAAGTTTTCTAGAGGAAAACAATCCCAGAAGTGCCCTACCTTTAGCTAGAACTTTCTAGCATGAGCATTAAGAAGGGGAGTACTGAATTATTTTGGGAAAAAAAAAAACAACAAAACAAAGCATTTAGACCATAAAAATAGTAGATAAACCTAGAAGTAATAAACACTGCTTAAAAATATACACACATGGTCAAAGACTAAGTACATACCATCCCATTTTGACTAGCATTAAACAGACTAGGCTGTTCTTGCCTCCCAAAGACTTTCTTCCCTCTCTCATTGTGGAGTAAATCAGCCAACAAGCAACACACATTCACTCATAGCTGCTCCCACAGGGCCAGGGAATAGAGACAAGAGCCTCCATTCAGGCAAGTAGTGTTTGCAACCTGTACCTCCCTCTTAGTGACCTCAAAGGTTCCTGGATAAGCCTGTCAGACTTATATTACTACTCAATTTTCTTCAGACCACTTCTCTTCATTTGTTATGCAAATATTCACAGTTGCTGCATTGAGACAGTAAATATCAAAACAAAAGAGCAATGTTGATGAATATATAAATCACAGAAACATACATTTGCAATTGAGAATTACACAAATTTTCTATTCTTGTTGGTTTGAACAGCATTCTGCAAGTGTGCTCTTACAAAAATGTGTTTATTTTCATTGTGAAAACATTTTAATAACAACAGCATTTTTTTTCTTTCAGGATAGTATGATAAAATTATGTAATGCATTTCAGATAGTAGAGTGAGAACATTTCCAGTTTTGTTGTTAATTGACAAGCCCCATTCTTACAATCTTAGGGTGAACAATGTTAGTGTTATGTACATATGAGGAAAGGCTTAAAATTGTGACTTAAAACTACTATAGCTGACGGCACTCTACTCTTTGAAAGAGACATGAATGATAGGATACAAAGATGCAGGATCATAATAAAAATACAAAAATTGCACACTCATGATCTGTCTTAATGCTCAGCCTCACCATAGCTTTGACTTCCTGAAACTGAATGAAAGCTGAGAGTATAGTCAGTTCACGGAGTCATAGAATGCATCCCCCTAACCCTCCATTAAATTATCTATCATCTATCTATCTATCTATCTATCTATCTATCTATCTATCTATCTATCCATCCATCCATCTATCTATAAAATACTGAAAGCTAACCTGCTTTATTTACTTATTTATTTATTTTGCATTTACCCTGCTTTATCTTGAGATTGAGAATATCTTACAGTATAACAAAACAGAAATATCTTGCAAACTTTATTTTTATCAGGTTTTCTCATAGTACGAATATATGAAGATTAGCATATGATTTATATTGTTGCTACATGGTACTTAATTAGGTGAAACTTTCTACTTTCCTATATTTGTTCTGACACAGACTGACCCGAACTTTCTACTCTTATTGGAATCATTTAACTTTTATGTTCCTGTTTATTCTTGTACGATGAAATGCTGATCAATAATCTTATTAGAAATGATATAAATTGTTGATAATTCATATACAAATTCAGGGAAACTTTGTGGATTCAGTATTCTCTGGAGGTACAGAAGCAGTAAGACATGACCTTCATCTTTCCTGAGCTTTCAGTGTGGTAGTTTATCCCTACAAACTAAAAATTATGGTGTCAAAACATTTCTGAATGCTCTGATGAAGGTGTGAAGAAGAGTACTGTCGGCGTTTTAGGAAGTAACCTGACAGCTCTATATGGAATATTGTTTAAGAAAGTGACTTAACAGCCGGCGAGATGGCTTAATGGTTAAGGTGCATGCCTACGAAGCCTAAGGACCCAGGTTCGAGTCTCCAGGTGCCACATAAGCCAGATGCACATGGTGGTGCATGCGTCTGGAGTTTGTTTGCAGTGGCTGGAGGCCCTGGCATGCTCATTCTCTCTCTCTCTCTCTCTCTCTCTCTCTCTAATAAAATAAATAAATACAAATAAATCTTAAAAGAATATAATAAAAATGACTTAAATTTTGATTTCAATGTTGAGATTGTCTAAGAGAATAGGAAAGACAAGAACAAATTCATTTTAGCAGAACATGTGTTAAAAGCATAAAACCTTAAGTTTTTTTTTTTTAAGTCGGCTTAAATAGATTATAAAGTATATTAGAGAGATAACATATAAACAGCAAAAAAAAAAAAAAAAAAGGACTGTAAGTCACAAATGAAGGACTCTGATTTCAATGAGGAAGACCTGGGATGTATGAAAGTTAGGCTTCAAGGATAAATGTGAAATGTTGCAACACTGAGAAAAAGGAATAACTAATGGAAGACTATTTTGACAAAATTTCATTATTACAGACAACATAGACCCCCAAAGTTAGCAGTTAGAGTGAGAAGCACATGTTTTCTCCTTTTTGTCTTTGGGTCTGGGATTTGGGATGAATGGTTATGGTTACAGCCTGGCATGATATTACTTCTAGGTGTTGGACACACTGAAGGCACGGGAAGGCAACATCTAGGCTAGGTGGTCTGTTTCTAGAAAGGTTTTCTCACCTGACTTTTGGCTTTTTGTTTCTCCATAGATCTGCCTGAGTAGTCATATGACATGATGGATTTTTTTTTTTTCCCAGCACAAGTGATCTAAATGATCAAGGAAGAGGACAAAATGTCTCGCATGTTGTAGCATTAAAAGACATTTTGAAATACTGTTGATCTTTGCTTGCACATATCAACACAATTCCATGGCATAGAAGATCTCACAAAGGTCGTGATTTAGTGCTACTCTCAGTGCTCTCTGGAGAAGCTTTTCTATGAAAGTGGCCGTAGACACCGAGGAGACTTAAAATTCTCAAAGCTGACAGTAAGAGGCTGGCAAGAGCAACACACACAAGACATCTTTATTCTGCTTCAAGACACAGAAACACTGTGGAAGAGGAGGCAGAATGAATATAAGAACTGCATGATGGGAATATGCTCTTGGGGTACTGTCCCCTGGGCCTAAACTGAATGGTGTATTCGTGACCGCACCATGGCCTTTGTCACAGAACCTTCACAAGTCTGAGTCAATCAATACTTCAATAGCAAATAAAAAGCATGGGGCATCTGAAAAGAACCAAGGATTGTACTAAGGGGGACAAAAGAGAGTAATAGGAAAGGAACATGATCAAATCCCGGTATGTTTTGATATCAAAGTTCTCAATAAAATGTTTTGGCAGTGGAATGAGTACCAGGAGGCATGGTTCACTGAGGACCTTGTGATGGCTGTGGACCGCAAGGCACTCTGAGTATAAGGTTGGCAACTAGACAGTTCAGTTCACTCAGCAGCAGTTGGCTCTGTGGATCTGGAGGAGTGGGTAGTCCCACCTCAAAAGGAAAAACAGGGGCTGGAGAGATGGCATAGCAGTTAAGCGCTTGCCTGTGAAGCCTAAGGACCCTGGTTTGAGGCTCGATTCCCCAGGACCCACATTAGCCAGATGCACAAGGGGGCGCATGCGTCTGGAGTTCGTTTGCAGGGGCTGGAAGCCCTGGCGTGTCCATTCTCTCTCTGTCTCTGTCTCTGTCTCTCGGGCTTATTCTCTCTCTGTCTGTCCCTCTCAAATAAATAAATAAAACAGAAAAAAAAAAATTTTAAAAAAGGAAAAATATTAACACGATGACAGATAAAGTTGAAGATATATTTAACTTGTGAGAATATCTGAATTCAAAAGTTATTTAGAGGGAATCATTGTGTTTAAAAGAAATAAAAGTCTAAGAAAGGAGGGCTTGAGGAAATGAAGGATGGCAGGCAGAAATGAACAGCAGCTCTGAAACCACTGCTATTGAGCTTCACCTGGTGCAGAAGATGATTGGGGATAACATATAGTATATGATGAGATCATTAAAAGAGTTAAAGGTCTCATGATACAGACTATGAAAAATGAAGTGATAAGCTGGAGACAGAAATAGTAAAGATTCCTTCAGGTGATGTCATTACTAAGCAAGGAGAAAGAGGCACTGAGACAGACAATGGGATATGAAAGAGGATCAGGTATGTGACGGGAAGATTTGGGGACAGGAAGACTAAACAGAGCAACAGAAAGATGGCAATACTGGGGAAGAAAGCTGTGGCTCTAAGCCCTCGTGGAGGAAGAGCTTCCTCTTAATTTGGATAACCTTGTCTTCTTCCCCTGAGGCAAGTTTCTACAGAGATATTGAGGAGGTTGTGGAGGTTCTTAGTGGGGAGGCTGACATTGCCCATGCTGGGGAGAAACAATTTGCTCTAACAGATGTAAGAGATCTTGCAACCATGTGCTTTAGAGCAGCAGAGTTGAAGACCTAAGACAGTGTGTGGTTTAGAGTCACCTTCAAAGAGTAAGTGGGTGAACATGACAGGACAGGGTTCCACTGAAATTAAGGGTTGTCAATTCATAATGGTACCAATGAGGACTTTTGAACTTAAAGTGAGGAACTCAGAGACATAGATCAAAGAGAAACAATATTGCCCAGTGGCTTAAGCCCTGTCTGGAACTGCGTTTAGTTTAAAGTTCTACCACATGGGCTGGAGAGAGGGCTTCACAGTTAAGCGCTTGCCTGTGAAGCCTAAGGACCCTGGTTTGAGGCTAAAGTCCCCAGGATCCTTGTTAGCCAGATGCACAAGGGGGCGCGCGCATCTGGAGTTCGTTTGCAGTGACTGGAGGCTCTGGCGCGCCCATTCTAAATGCCTTGCTCTCTGTGTCTGTCGCTCTCAAATAAATAAATAAATAAATATAATTTATTTTTTAAAAGCAGCTGTTGTGAAGTCTACAATTAAGAGGGCAATTTATTAAATATTTGAGATTTTAATAGCATATTTAGTCTCAAGCATTTTAAAAACAAGTTCGCAACACAATAAATGAATTCTCTTTGAAGAGCCTTAACCCAATTTTACAGATCAAGGAGTTTCATTTAAGTCCTGAAAAGAAATGCAATGACTGATCAATAAGTCAACAACTGAACCCATCAAATGGCACAAGGTAGTATAGATAGCCAATAAACGAACGCCTCTTTCCACCTTCTTACCTGCCTCTGCATTTTGCAATGCTTTGTCTAAGTAAAATGCTCAGACCCTGAATCTCTAAGAGTATTATTCTGTACCTCCTTATTTTTTTCCCAAAATCTGTGAAAAATCACTATTAACCAAAAGAAAAAAGAAAAAAAAAAAACACCTAGTTTTCCTTGTAGAGGTCCTCATATAAGTTCCAGGGGAATTCACCATTCTGAAATCAAGAATAAATATGTGTATGAATTTTACAATACTCAGGGAAATTATTTCATGTGAGAGTTTTTTAATCTGCCAGGAAGTTCTAGCAAAGCCAGGTGACATGCATGTGTATACAAACTGAAGCTAGCTATACTAGCTGATTTCAGTATTTACCTGCATGGCTATGTCCAGAGGAGAGTTATTTTTTTTTTAATTTACTTATTCTATCAAAGTAGAAGCTTTTTTTTAAAATTTTTATTAGCATTTTCCATGATTAAAAAAAAATATCCCATGGTAATTCCCTCTCTTCCCCCTCAAAGTAGAAGTTTTTAAAATTAAAGTATTTACATAAAATGCCTCAGTTTGGTGATAATCAGATGGCTCAGTGAGTAAAGTGCTTGCTGCATAAACATGAGGAGCTGAGTTTGGATTTCGTGAGCCCCTGCTCTAGATCTGGCTGTTGTGGTAGATGACTTTATCCGTGGTGAAGGGAGGCTCACATCACTGGTAAAAATCACCCAACCAAAAGGAGCTTGCGGGGAAAAAAGAGGTTTAGTTTGGCTTACAGGCTCAAGGGGAAGCTCCACAATGGCAGGAGAAAACAATGGTATGAGCAGAAGATGGACATTACCCCCTGGCCCACATAATGTGGATAATCGGAACAGGACAATGTGCCAAACACTGGCAAGGGGAGACTGGCTATAACACCCATAAGCCCACCCCCAACAATATACTCCCTCCAGGAAATGTTAATTTCCAAATCTCCATCACCTGGGAACCTAGCATGCAGAACATCTAAGTTTATCGGGGCACCTGAATACAACAACCACAGAGGTGGATAGAAGACACCACCTCAAGCCTTACTAGATAACTTGGTTCAGTGTAAGACCCTGTCTTAAAAAAAAATAAATTAAAGAGAAAATTTCAAAGACATCCAACATTGCATCTCAGACTACTCACACACACGCACACAGGTGTACACACACAAGTGCCCACAGACACCTAGGCTCATGCATGTGCACATATACCACACAAAACCACATGCAAAAAAAAAAAAAAAAACATGCCACAACTGGTACACATGCAGTTTAGAACATTCTGGAAAGATAATTACACTTTCAGAAAGAATCATGTCAGAACTAGAAGATAAGATAGCTGAATATATATACACGAACTTATAACTTCTCTATGAATCACTGAGAAATCACTGTGTTATATGCTTTGACTTTAGAGTTCACCTATAAGAAATTGTCTTCTTAAGTTCTGAAGCATTTAAGTTAAAAAAAAAAATTGAGGCCTATCTTGTAGAATTATCAGATGGTTACAATTCAGAGTTGTTCTGGGAGTTAAGAAAGAAAATATATATAGAAGCATATAAGTTGGGGGTTTGAAGACATCTACTTTCACAAATTAAGTAGACTATTGAAAATAATCACTAGCTTACAAACTGAGGCCATTTTGTGCTTGTTCTTCATATTTAAGGCAGGGTCTCCCTCTAATCCAGACTGACATATAACTCATTTTGTGTCTCATGCTAAGGTGCTCAAACTCACAGCACTCCTCCTATCTCATCCTTCTGAGCTCGGAGATTTACAAGCATGAGTCACCATGTCCAGGTCAGCGGAGTTTGCGAGTATTATACATAAATATTAGTGATAAATGTTTTGGGTGTTTTTTTTCACTTTTTTTGAGGTAGGGGCTCTCTAGGCCAGTCTGATCTGAAGTTCACTGTGTAGTCTCCTGCTGTCCTTGAACTTACAGCAATCCTCCTAACTCTGCCTCCCAATTTATACATATACATATACATATACATATACATATACATATACATATACATATACATATACATATACATGTATATGTATATGTATATATGTGTATGTAAGTATGTATGTATGTATATTCTGCAGCTATAACTCAAAAATGAAAGGATGACTCCAGGATGGGGAAAGGTTATAAAAGTCAAAGATTATAAATAGGTTATAAAGTCAAACCCATACTTGTTGACTTAATCCTGGTTATTATCATATCATATATCTTTGTGTCAAATAACATGCAAGCATTGAGTGTTTTGTTTGTTTTATTGAATCAGTGCCACGAATTCCTTGTTGTGGAATTGTGACTCAGTTTGTCCCATGTGTGACCCTCCAGCTTGGTAGGTGTACTCTGTGATTTTGAGCAAGTTCTATAGATTTACCTGCTTTCCCACATGTGCTTTGCTTGGTACAATGCTGTGCTTGTAATGGCTTGCATTGATCTCTTGATTCTGTGGTTAATTAAGATGTATTTTGCAGCACAGCCCACGGATTCCAAGGCTCAGAGGATTAGTCAATAGTTTTCTGCAGCTCTGCCATTAGCAGGGAAAACTGTCTTAAAGACATAGTCTGTTTCTATTAGTCTGTGCATCTTCTTGTATTGCAAAAGGCGAGACACTTAGCTGTCAGAGACGGAAAAGAAGTAAGTGGCTGTGACAGCATAGAAATTTAAGTCAACCAGGGTTTTAAATCCAGATCGCAGCACTGCTCACTGAGAAAAAATAGGTAGAATTGGTCTAGCTGAACTTTCATCATCATTTGTAAAAAGAAGACTTATCAGTCTTCCCACATCATTACAGGCATCCCCTTCATAAGAGTAACAGAGAGTGCTTGAAATATGTGAAGAATTGTACATGAGCTTTGGAAGAGGTACAAACTGGTAAAAATGCTCATATTATTGTTAAATACAGAGAAAGAGAAACAATCATACGTTTAGAATAAAAGAAAGATATGCAAAGAGAACGATTGGCTTTGAGAGTTTGATAGGGTACCAAAACAGGGGAATAAGAGAGGTAACATTAGGAAAATAAGACAAGCTCCCATGTAAGGAAATATAGATAAATAGGCAGGCTAGGAAAATCATGAAGTAAAACAAGTACAATCGTCATGGGCAATTGCACCCTTGACAGTGTCTCTCCCTGTGCCAATGGGCCACTGGTGCCTGTCCTTCATGAAGCAGGGGTGCAGAATCACGCTGATACCATGGCAGGATCAACACTCCGTTAGTTTCCCTAAAGCTCTTCATGGATGAACACAGCAGACTCCAGGATGCTGTCAGAGGAATGACCCCACATGTCGTGGTTATAACTCTTGCAGAATCACACTTAGCCAATGATGCCATCATCGTAAACCTCCAAAGAACGTGGCAGGTAGTATCTTTCTGCATTTGCTACACTGTGCTTCCCAGTATGTTTTTTTTTTTATCTCTGAAAAGTAGAGATTTCTGTTCTTGGCAGCAGCTGAGTTCTTTTTAGATTATAAGAACAGAAGTTCAGATATTTTCTCAATGAAACATTTGGTTACCCAGGGGTTGGCCTGTGCAAAACATTTGAAATATTCTATTTGTCTTCCGTATTTAGATGTGTGGGAAAGGAAAGAGTGAATGACCTATTTCATTGCCTACATTTGAGAGGATTTGTTTCAGGGGTAAGGGCAGTCCACACATCCCGAGTTAGGTTGCTGAGACTGGAGGCTCCTTTGTCTGAGGTCTGTATTTCCGTCTGTGCTCTAATGTTGAAGCCTTTCATGAATATGGAAAGTCAGTGGACTGTAGTTCAGATGTCTATTTGAAAAAATTTCTATCTACAGTTTTATTAAGTTACAAAATGATAGAATACTAGACTTTACTTTTTAGTAAACAGTGTTTTATTTTTTATACTTTAGCCCTCAAGAAAAGGACTAAATAAGGTGAATTTGTAAGATTCAGATTTCTTCAGTATGATTTTATACCCTTGGGTAATAATTAAGCATGTGTTTATGATGACACAGTCCCCTTATGGTTATAGCACATCGACTATTGAGATTAAAGCATTTCCTGATAAAATCCAAATTACCTCTTCAGAATTACATGTGGAAAACTCAGTAGAATGAGTGGTAAGTAGTTTACCTTCTCTTAAAGACTCCTTTATTCCTTCCCCCAAGTTAATTTCCCAAAAGGCCACCAAATCTTTGTTGCCTAGATCCCAAAAGAATGCAGGCTTTGGGGAGAGCTCCCTGGCTAAAGGTGCTGGCTTGCAAAGCCTGCTGGCCCGGATTTGATTTCCTAGTGGCCACCCAGAGCCAGAAGCACAAAGTGGTACATGTCTTTAGAGTTTTGCACTCCCATCTTCTCATCTATCTTTCTGATCTCAAATAACTAAAAAAAAATATTTTTAAAAGAATGCAATTAAGTGGTACATTCTGCATAAATAGAAAGAGAAAAGACATGGATAGACCTTGCATATACCCATGGAAATCAAGGAGATGCTTAGAATTCTAGGATTCACAGTCCAAGTTTTAAAGATGTACAAATTAGCTTGAGGGCCATCACAAGGGCTAATTTATTATTTAAAGAGTCTAGAATTTGAAGCACTTGGTTGGAAGGCAGTCATTGCCCCACCACCCAGAAGCCACAATTCAGCATGAATTCACAGTTCCCCACCCATTGCCGTGAGTGAGCTACAAAGTACTTGCTGAGAGTGTAAAATGGTCACTTTACATTTCATGGAGAAAATAATTAAAATTTAAGAATTTTGGAAATTGAAAATATTCTCAAGTGACATAAGCCTGTGTCAAGCGAGGTGACGTTTTGTGTGCTGTGGAAGGGATGTGCGTATGCCTATTTCTCTGCTGTGCAGATGCACATCGACTTGTGTGCTGGGCATGTGGGGGTCAGAGGTCAACATTGGGTGTGCTTGTCACTTGTTGTCCATCATATTTTATTTTTGAGACATGGACATTCGCATAACCTGTAGCTCACCGATTCTCTAGACTAGCTAGTGATCCCCAGGAGTCTGTGAGACCGTATGTGTGTCCCACCATTCCGGTTATTTACCTGGATGTTGGACATCCAACCATAGGGCCTCATGCTTGTATGCATGGACTTTACTAGGTAAGCCATCCCCAAACCTTCATGGGGTGATTTATTTATTTATTTTTGGTTTTTTGATTTTTCAAGGTATGGTCTTATTCTAGTCCAGGCTAACCTGGTATTCACTCTGTAGTCTCAGGGTGGCCTCAAACTCACGGCGATCCTCCTACCTCTGCCTTCCGAGTGCTGGGATTAAAGGCCTGTGCCACCACACCCAGCTTTTATGGGGTGATTTTTTAAGTGTATTTTTTTTCAAGCTTTTTTTCTCAACTCCTCTCTCTTTTCTGTCCCCTAGACATTTCTACATAGATAGGACATAAGCCAAAGCAACAAATGGATACCAAATATGAATGTCTTTAGTAAGTAGAAAAGTTGTGAGTTAAATTTATCTTTGGCTCCCTAACACTTCACTCCTACCATACTGTATACCTAGTTAAATGTGCCTTGCTTATGAGTTCAGTCCTATCCCAGGCTCTAGTACTAAAACCCTGCTTACTCCTATTGTGAGCTTCAGGGTCCTCAGTGACAGTGCTTGGCTCCTCAGGATTACCTAACATGTTGCTCTCTTATGGAAGGATTATCCGTTAAAAGGGGGAAAAAATGATACTCTATGATACAGTCATATTTCAAACAACTGAGATTTTTGTAAACCTAGGGCATTTGCTCCTGGGGATTCAACGTTGGCTTTCCAAAGTGTTTTGAATCTTGCTTTCATGGAAGCAGAGCTGAGGGTCAGTCTTAAAACACACTTCACAGAGAGGAGTTGTATATCTCTCAAATCCCACTGGCATCTCTCTACTTAGGCTGACAAAGGAGCTGCTAATGGAGTTTAAAAGGTTACCTTCATTAACTAAAAATAAATTCAAGTGAATGGCCTTCCTTCGAAGAAGGCACATTTCGAATGAGCACTGCTAAATGAAATGAAAGACAGATTCATCTCGGCAGTGTTTTCCTAGTGAGCTTTCTCCATTCTGGCCTATAAACGTGTGCCACCTCCGAGTCCTCCCTGGAACCTGATTAGACTTCAGGCCTTCATAATGTCCGAAGGTGAGTGCAGATCAATTCCCTGCATCTTTTCTGCCATGGTAAATCATTTATTGGGATGAATGTTTTACAAAGCCAGGCAAGAGGAAAACTCATGAAAAATAAATATGATGAAAAACGCTATGCTATCCTGCAAGCAGCCTTCCAGGTTCCTGGAGTTTAAACTCTGGCACTGAAGCAGTTTGAATACTTCCCCTCATTTGGTCTCACTCTGGCTGCTTGAACTCAATTAACATGTGCTGCCACTGAGGTCAAGAGGGGATACTTTATTTCCTCTCATATCATTTGATTCACTCTAGTCTATGACTACATTTTATTTTTTCCTTTTGGTGTGATTCAGGAAAAAGGGGCAGTTAGGTGTTATAACAGGAAGTAATCCAAGCAAGGTAAAGAATTCATAGTTACTTATTCTTTTTTTTTTAAATTATTTATTTATTTATTTGAGAGTGACAGACAGAGAGAGGAAGACAGATAGAGGGAGAGAGAGAGAATGGGCGCGCCAGGGCTTCCAGCCTCTGCAAACGAACTCCAGACGCGTGCGCCCCCTTGTGCATCTGGCTAACGTGGGACCTGGGGAACCGAGCCTCGAACCGGGGTCCTTAGGCTTCACAGGCAAGCTCATAACCGCTAAGCCATCTCTCCAGCCCTACTTATTCTTTTTAAAAATATTTTACATTTATTTATTTGACAGAGAAAGAGAGAGAATGGGCACACCGGGGCCTCCATCCACTTTAAATGAACTCCAGACATGTGAGTCCCCTTGTGCATTTGGCTAATGTGGGTCCTGGGAAATAGAACCTGGGTCCTTTGGCTTTTCAGGCAAACACCTTAACCTCTAAGCCATCCCTCCAGCTCCATGGTTACTTATTCTTACTGAGGAAAACAAAACAAAAAACAACCAATAAACAAAGATAAGAACAATGCCTCATTGCTGGGTCCTTAAACAATTCTACGAACTGACAGAATAATATGCAGATCATGCATGATTTAAAGTTGTTTAAAAAATATGACTTGTTTTAACCAGTGGACAAAGTTATAAGAACCAGTTTTTCAAGCACAAAAGCTATGTTTCAAATGAATCTTTAAGAACCTCCCCTAGGATGATGATGTCGCATGTTCGCCATCGAAACAAAGCCAGCAGAAAACCACATGGGTGGCCAAACTGACACTTTGGGTCTCTAATCATTATTATCTAAACTCACTTCCCCTCTGCAGGCCATGGCTAAGGGCATGCATTAATGCGCCTCTGTTTTATATCAGGCACTCCTCATCATCTGATTTGGTTTAATCCTCCTAAGTGCCTGTCAAAATTGGTGGTGACATTTTCATTTTACTCATAAACTGACAGTGAGAGGGTGAGGTAGGGATTAGTGGTTGAGTGCTTATGGCATGAGAGACCATAGTTGGATTTCTAGCAATGCAAAAAAAAGAAAGAAAGAATGAAAGAAAGAAAGAAAGAAAGAAAGAAAGAAAGAAAGAAAGAAAGAAAGAAAGAAAGAAAGAAAGAAAGAAAACAAGTGAGACTGAACATCATGCTACTGTGTAGTGCATCAGCCTGATCCAGGCTTCAAATCAGAGCTTTGAGAAATTTAGATGATAACTTGTAGACAGTCTAAGTCTGGAAATGAGAGGATTATAAACAGCAACAAAAGACCTTTAGCATCATGTCTAACTAAGGTAGAGACAATACGTCAATCATCAGAGTTAAAGAGTGAAACAGACAGGATTAGAGACCACCACAGGAACATGACAGTCTAGAGAGAGTGCTAATCCTTGGATAATGCACCAAAAGAACACAAATTGAAGGAAAAGCCTCCCAGATTTCTCTGGCGGTGAGCACCTTTTCATGGCTGAACCACCACCATAACTGGCCTTTTGTTGAATCTCTCCTGAGCTCTCTCCATTGTGCAGATTCTCTGAGGAAGTCTTTTGTCAACAGGTAGAGTTCAGAATATTTCTGATTGCCATTCTATCCCTGGAAGCATGTCATCGATTTGAATTGATATCTCCATTCTATGTTTCCTTTCCTCCACTCCACCCACTCTGTCAATCCCTCTGCCATCTATTAAGGTACAGGGGACTTGGCATTCATCAAATAATTCTTGACTGCAGTGTGTCAGTGGTTCAAGGCTTCCCAGGATAGTTCATGCTCTATCTGTCTCATCTCTTCCCCAGCAAAACTCTTTGCTTTGGCCAAGCACTCTGCATTTGTATCAGGCACACTCTGTCTTATTCACCATTGCATAAGTGCTGTGGTTGTCCCAAAATTTCCTTCCTGCTCTGATCTGCAAATTGTCACTTCCTAACGTTAAATACTTAGGAAACATAGGGAGCCATAATGAAGATAATTGTTCTCTATAATCTCATAAAACAGATAATCACTCCAAGGCTTCTTCATGTTTGTGTATTTTTTTTAATAATCCATGAATTTTCTTACAAAATGTGCGACGTATGTTATAAGTAGTCTTCTGTCAGTTACTTTTCTATAGAATTATTTTTTTTTGCATATGTATGTGAAAAGTATTTTGTGGTATGTTGTGTATGAACGTCTACGTGCAGATCTGTCTTTCTGTGTTGCTCAAGAACAAAATCCTTTGACCTGGGGTTTCTCCCCCAAACCAGAGCTGCAATGGCAAGTGCAGGGTACTCTCTCTTCTCGGCCCCAACCTCCATGGCACACTGCAGTGACAGATGTGCTTGGATATGACTCACTTTTTATGTTGGTTCTGTGGAGTTGAAATCGGATGTCACCAGTCCAAGAGGTCCTCATACTTAAGCTGCAAGTGCTATTGACCACTAAAACATCACACTGGCCCTCATGAATTATTTTTTAAATATTATAATTCTTCAATGACATTCTGTTGTATTGGATGTTTGAAAGAAGTGTCATTTGGGAAGCTTTTGCCTTTAATTTTATCTGTAATTAGATATCTCTAATAAATATGCTTAAATATGCACATGCATAACTTACACTATCTTTTTTCCTGTAAAAAGGGTTCAAATCCAGGACCTGGTAAATGCTAAGCAAGTATAGTAAGACTGGGCTATATATCCTGCCCCTATATCTTCCACTGTATCCTTAGGTTAGTGTAGCAGACAACTTCAGGTTCGCTGGGATGAATTTCCAGACGAGGCACAGGAATGGATGAAGAGATATTTACTGATGCTTACAGATCCAGGAGGAGTTCCATAATGGTAGAAGGAGTTATACCCCTCTTAAAGGACCAGGCAGAAAGAGAGTAGCCGCAAGCCACAAGCCACAAGCAAAAAGACAGACAGCACACTTCAGGAGCTGCAGGTGGAACTAAGTACTTTGCTTATCTTTAGATTAGAATTTCAAACCCACCACCACATGGCCCCAGCCAGGTGGCTGCAGAATCAAACTACAGACTAATAAAACACTGAATATATTGGGGGCATCTATTCAAACTACCAGAGTTAGAATCTTCAAAGTGAATATATATATATATATATATATATATATATATATATATATATATATTTGACAGAGAAAGAGGGAGAGAGAGAGAAAGAGAGAGGTAAAGAATGGGCATGTCAGGGCCTCTAGCCACCACCATTGAACTTCAGATGCATCTGGCTAATGTGGGTCCTGGGGAATCGAACCTGGGTCCTTTGCTTTTGAAGGCAAATGCCTTACCACTAAGCCATCCCGCCAGCCCCAAAGTGAATATATTTTTATGTAATATGAGCATTTTCCAGGTTCCACATAAAATATCACTGCAGTCATTTTTTTCTGTAAACTTTTATTTCAATTTATATTCAAACCAAAAACATACCAATGTCATCTAAACCCACCATGAAGTGCAGTATTGTCATTCTACTTAGCAGTTCATTTATCTTATGATTTCCTTATTGAATTGCTACTGAGTAAAATTAGTTTAAAGACATAGTTTTCACTTTCTCTATTCTTCCATGATACAATTTTTATAATATCTTCTTATTTCTAAGAAAAGAAATCTTTTAAAGAATAGGTAGAAAATTAAAATTACCAAAGCTTTATTTTCATAAGTTTTCTAAATTTTTATTTTTACAATGAAAAAGTGATAAATATAATTGAACATGTGACTTTAATCTCTCAGTACTCTGGCTGGCTGTGGTGGTGCATGTCTTTAACCCCAGCACTTGTGAGACTGATTTTGGAGTATTGCCATGCATTTGAGACTACCCTGAGACTACAGGGTGAAGTCCAGGTCAACCTGGGCTAGAGCAAGACCCTACTTTGTAAAACTAAAACAAACAAACAAACAAACAAACAAACAAACAATACTGGTGCTTTAAAAAACCTGTTACTGAACCAGTAGTCTGGTTTCTTTAAAAGAAAAAAAAATCTATATTCTATATAGAAAAGTGTTACCAGTTTTCTATTCATCAAAGAGCTTGCACCTCTGAGCCAGTAACTTGGAACTAAAGGTATAATGAATTAAGATTTTCTGCTTTTCCCTACATGTACGTGGGGAAGACTAGTTTAATATAAAACATGGGTAGGGTTCCATCTATGTTTCTTAATCTTATTCCAAATTCTAGCCAAAGAAAGATTTTTTTCCAATTATAGTTGTCTCCAATAATACTGAGCTGTTATTTTCCAATGGAAGCCCAAATAAGTGCTAGTTACCCAATGCAATGATTCCCAGTGGAGCCAGAACAGAGGTCACCATTCATTTCAGTGTTTGAGCACATCCATTTTAACAGGAACTCTTACCGTGATTTTAACTTTTTTTATTCTATTTTTCACTTTTATTTGTCGAGAAATGAAATCACAGTTTCCCTGATGTTTGTAATTTGAATGTTTGGTAGGTGAGATATTTATGGCCTAAGAATGTGGGCTGTAAATATCACCTAAACTAGTAGATGACCATTGGAGTTTAGGAGGATTAAGTGTTAACCTCTGTGAGCAAGTTGTGAGCAGTTTCATCATATGTAAATATTGAGACACTTTTAGTGGGATGAGGCCACGCATACTAAAATCATGATTCGGATTCCTTCACATCTTTCTTTAGCATCTTATATTATTCATGAAATTTTGATTTACGTACTAATTTTCCATTGTGGATAGAAACCCTTCTCATAGAAGCTCTTTCTTTTATCAACGTGTCTCTTTGGAAGCCTAGACCAAAGTTACAAAGTAGTTTCCCATCACATTTTGATTTCACATCACTGAAGAATTTCTTGGACTACCAGTAAAAATAATACATTTTTTCACCCTTATGTCTATAATGGGATATAAACTTAACCTTGTGAAATAAATCGATATAAAAATCAACAGTTTTTGTTTTCTTAATGTAGTGACTCAGATGGACATGCAGTTACATGCAATAATATCCTTCCTGTACCAACTTCTTTCTCATGTTTAATTTTTTCTTAGGCAGAACCATCTCAATTCCTGCTAGATAGGGTTTTCTATGTGCGCAAGGCAACTTGAAAGCCGAGTGTGCAAGCATCCCACTTCAGAGTTCTGTGAAACATGATAGTGAAAACCACAATCCAAGGGAGGAGGCTTCCCGGGTGCTTGGGGGAAGTTTCTAAATTTTCAAACGACAATACTAATACATTGTCCAAATTTCTGAACTGTTTCTCAGGTGTATTTCCAAACACATTATACACTGACTAGGGTGAATGGGGCTATTCTTTATCCCTAATCAATTTCAGTATTTTCTTTTCCTCAAAATGTATTTATTAACTAGAAATCATTTCTGGCATTCATTGATAAAGGTTACTATTTTTTTTTTTCTGTGATGTATGCTGTGTTTCAGTATCTTAAACTTTCATTTAATAAAATACATTTTGTGTTAAACAGATCCTAAAGCGTATACTCCAGTGTTTACATTAACCCAGATCTCTTGGGTATAGACAAGGCCTGATACTTCTGTGAGATCTTTGCTATGCCACTGAATTCTTGTGTCTTTTGCCCTCTTACATTTGTAGTCATGGCTTTCTGTATAAATATATAACTTTAATAAGATGGTACCTGGTAGCATCAGATAGCAAAATGTTTAGCCATAAGACAATGGATTAGTCACTGTCTGTTTCATGTTCATGTTACGTTTAAAGTTTTCTTACTCCCAAAGTGGTTTTCTACTTTATTTTACTAATAACATATTTTGTATGGGTACATCATACATCATGTGTTGGTTCTCTCTTTCCCTCATCCCTGCCCCCATTCCACTGGGGACCCTCCTCAATGGTGCTGCAGGAATTCCCTATGGAGTTGTGGGCTATGCATTGTGGAACAGCAGTCATTCTCCCCACCCCCCACCCCACGGGGAGGGAATACCTCTGGGCATGATGTTTCACCTTATGGCTCTTGCAAACTTTCCACCCCTTCTTCTGCAAAATTCCCAGAACCATGTTGGGTGAGTTTTATGTCTACTTCAGTGATGAGCTCTTAGGAGCCTCCAGATCTCTGCTATTGGTAAGTGTTGAGTATCCTCAGGGTCTGTTTCCTTCACTTTGGCTCTGATTACCAAGTTCAATATGGAAACAGCACTCTTGTTCAACAGTTCATCTGTGATTTCAGCTGTGGTTTGGCTAAAGTGTGAGGAGTAGTTAGTTTACCTCCTCTGGTCTTGCTACCTTCTGTAAAAGAAAAACAGATTTTCCAGTGGAGAGTGAGTCAACATAGTTTAAACTGGATAGCATAATCATTGTTTCCATAGGATTCTGATCTGTTTCCCAGTTCCAGATACGGGTTCCCTTACACTGAATGGATCTCTGACCCAATCTGAAGGCTATTGGTTACCCACCAAGGCCATGTGCCACTTTTGTACTGGCATGCACAGTGTGTCATGGTGTTTGATTCTGAGTAGTTTAGACCTTTGGTTGGTTTTCTAAATTTATGTTTTCCTGAAACACTAACTAGACATTCTAAAGCAACGGTGTCTTCATAGTCAATTAACATTGTATTTGCCTTAAAGTTACAGAGGTTCAAGGCCTGATTTAAGAGCTTATTGGTCACAAGTAAGTCAATCTACGACACATTGTGCAGTTTCAAGAGTTAACTCCTTTTTCCTTCCTTTAACTACTGAGTTGTTGAAAACATGGAGTAGGGAATAGAAGTTGCAAACTTGATTGATGACACAGACTAATTATCCTCCTTTTTCTATCCCTATTAATGAGATGTTTGCCACTGATTTCTACGAGTTTTTCTCGGAGAGAAAAGAAAACACCATCTATTAATGAGGGGTTTATCAAATGTTTCCCTTAAAAATTGTTAGTGAATCATGGCAACTGAAAACGCTGGCTTGCTCATCAGATTTGGAATGTGTCAGTATGTGCAGCGGTGCCTGAAGTACTTTGAGGATAACCTCTGACCGCAACTTTTGGCCAGACTAATTAACTGCACTGTTTTGCACAATACATCATTAAAGAGACCTTATTTCTAGGCTTACTTTTTTTTTTTTTGCCATATTCTTGGTAAGCACCATGCAACCATCTATACATCCCAAATAATATATTCCTGTTATTATTCTTCGATCACTAGGGGTGCAGTGCTACTAACATTTAGTGACATCCTAAAATTGCAAAGTGCATTCCCATGTTTCTTCCTTGACTGATCCACGCCTTGAAGAAAATCATAATTATCTCATAAGTTCAACAAGAAGGTCAAAGTATAATGTGTCATGTTTAATTAACTGAGGCTGATGTCCATATACAATTTCCTACAAATGTTTTAAAAAAGACTAAATTACATTTAAATAGTAATTCTTTTAAATTTTTAAATTCTTAAACGTTTTTTTTCTCCTCAGTATGCTTTTTAAAACAATCCTGGATAGATATTGGTATTCCCATTATAAGGATGAGAAAAACAAAACATAAGCGAATAAATTGATTTGCATGAGATTAATTTATTTCCATGCAATTACTTGTATTTTGCAGAGCTCCTAACAGTTTATGGATCAAAATAGACTGAGCCAGAGTGAGACCCTAACTCGAAAAACCAAAAAAAAAAAAAAAAGAAAAAAGACTCCTCCTTGTAAGAATTTTGTTGTTCTTGGGTCTCTCTCTTCCCTTGAAAATATTCAAAGAGAAAATATACTAACATTATTTACATAGGAATTAAGGTTAATAACTTTGTCTAGGCAACAAGTCTCAGTCTAGTCAGGATTTGAACACAATTAATTTATTTTCCAGACTTTTCCTTAAAAACTGTTTACTTTTCTCACTCAATATTCTACCCATAACTACAACAGCTGTTACTATTCTATCTTATGTTATTATAAAATTAAATATCTTTAATTTCTTCACATTTCTTTTTCCTATAAAATATGATCTTGAGCTCTATAACACTTTTGTAAATTTATGCTGTTCAACCCTTTTTCTGAAGTTTCTTCTTTGCCTGTTATTTTCCTAGTCCCTCTGGGATGTGGAGACAGCATATGCTCACATTATGGTTTCTGAGTATACAACTTGTGCTCCACACATCAAAGAACGTGAGCATAGTAAGTAGATTGTGCCTTCTTTTCTTGTTCTGCCACCAGAAGCACTATACTAATTAGGCTTCCAAATATTATTCTTACATCAGCCTTAATTTGTGGGACAAAAACTCCTTCAACGTTATGAGGATCTGTATTGTGTCTTTATTTGTTTATGAGCTTTGGAAAAGGAACCGAGAGGTATGAGATTGGAATTGCAGCACAAGCCTCTCTTAACACAAAGTGTTAGACAAAGGCATGGCTGTTCTTTGTTAACCAATTGCTCTTTTTGTTTCCAAACACTTATTTTCTGAATGCACGTAGCACTCTCAAACATGGAATCGCATTTGTGTGCTTTTCTCCAGAAATAATACCTTATTAAAATTAACAGCTTCCTTACTTTCTTTCATTTTTGGATGTGCGTGTCTGTGGCATGCATGCATGTGTGTGTATGCGTGTGTGTGCGTGGGATGGGGCGCACGTGGGACTATAATGGTGAAGGCCAGAGGTTCATGTTGGG
This sequence comes from Jaculus jaculus, assembly GCF_020740685.1. NCBI lineage: Eukaryota > Metazoa > Chordata > Mammalia > Rodentia > Dipodidae > Jaculus > Jaculus jaculus. The sequence continues at coordinate 164,176,121 of NC_059105.1, forward strand.
TATATTATTTCTGTATTCTTTGAGACAGAGTCATGAAGTGAATTTAGAACTGACTGATTTAACGAGAATAGCTAGCCAATGAGTCCCAGGCGTTCCCTGTCTGGGCTTCCCCAGTGTTGGGACTCTAGGTGTACATCCACACACTCAGCATTTTGGTGGGGAAGAGGAACCATACTCAGCTCCTCATGTTTGTGTGACAAGAGCTTCACACATTGAGCCATTCCTCAGTCCCTTATTTTGTTTTTATCACTTATCAATTTCTGTTGTAGTTACCATCTCATTGCTAGCACACCCAACCAGAAGCTGCTTTTAGGATGAAAGGGTTGATTTCAGGCTTACAGTCTTGAGGGGATCTGGTTACATATCTGAGTGGATGTAATCTAAATAGTAGTCTTGAGGCCGGGCTAATAAACCTTCAGGTCTCTCCCTGGTGATAAACATCTTCCAGCAAGGGTCCACCTTCAAAATTACTGCTAGCTGTGGATTGAGTATGAGGCTGAATTACAAACACGTGAGGCTATGGGGGGGGGGACTTCACATTTATACTACCACATATTTTCTATCACAGAATTTTAAATGGAGGTTTTTAAAAAGACACAAATCCTATGTGTTGAGTACTTAAAACAATCGTTATAATTAATCTCACTATGGAATTTGAGTTTGACTATTTTAACATACTTTAGCACTTTTATTTGTATGAATCACATTACCAGTTTGAGAGTATGTTTATTGTATTGGGTAACTGATACTCTGTTCTGCTAAATTTTTCTCTAGAGGAAATACAGCAGAGCAATAGCTATCTTTCCCATACACTATACTCAGCACCCTCTTTCCCTGCTGCTTGTATCAAGTAAGGAGTCACATGTCACCTACCCAAAAGCAGAAAAGGCATTCTGCTCATCCCCATTGTGGATGCTTTATCCTGTCACTGAGGAAGACTCGGACATCATGCTGAAGGTCTGGTTACATTTATTCTTTTCTTCCATACATCTATCATTGCTTCTTAATACTGACATTTTGAAGTGGAATCAGTAAATACAAATAGTTGGATCAAAATGGATGAGAAGGAAAGGTGTGGAATTGAGAGATGACGGTGTGAGAGAAGGGTGACTCAGAAGTTGGAAGAAAGGAATTTCATGAGAATGGGGTTCATCACTGTTTTAGCTAGCCAGTTTGACAATACATCAGGTTGGGAATTTAGTTTTAGCCTCTTCCTTTTCATTCATCCATCTCACTAATTTTTAACACTTCTCCCTCTCTCTCTTTCCCTTATATTTATTCTTCCTCTCTCCCTCTTTTTACTCTCTCCTCCTCTCCCCTATCCCTGGTTCACTTATCCCAGTGTATGTGTGTCTTAAAATCTCCTTCTCTATCTCCTTTGTCTTTTTTTTCTTCTTCTTCTTTCTACTAATGCATGCATTTAAACAGGTCACAACCAATTAGGAAACTTCCATTATCTCTGGCACTCTTTCCATACCATGGACTTTCAGATCCATCACAAGAAAGTCCAGTCAAGACCAGCAAATGATCATGTGTGGCTCGCAGTCTACATTACAAGAATTATTGCTTTTAGTAAAAAAAAAAAATGTATCATAATACACAGCACCATGGAAGAAAAGTCTCAAAATGTTCTATGTAAGTAGTAACGTATGGTAAATGATTACCATACAATCTGTCAAATGTTTTCATAGAAGGTTATTTTCCTTAAATAGTAATACAAGCGCTAACATCTTTTATCAGCCAAGTATTTTTGTAATTCCTTTGGTGTTTTGTTAATAAATATTGCATCATAATCCCAAAATGACTGTTTCAAATCCAGGGATGATATTTATATTTTAGTGATAGAAAGAGGAAGGGAGAAGCAAAAGCAGTTACATCAGTCACTTCTCTTTTACAGGAAAGCAAAAACTTTGCCTGAAGCAAATAGAGCAAACTTCCACATCTCATGATCATTCCATCGCAGATGGTATAAAAAGTCAAGGGTTATTCAGTTTTCCCAATATCGTTAGTGAGCATGCATAGGGAAGAACATATGAAAGGAGTCATCCTGTAGCACATTCATCTGTCTTCCTTTCCTTAAAAATAAGTATTAACTACTTGCATACATGCACGTGAAACAGAAGTAAGATGATAGTATAAAACAAACAGTAGCAATCAAAGCAAAATTGATATTATCTTCTTTCTCACGTTCTGTATTATTCCCAAGGGGGAAAAAATTTGTAACATCTCTCCTCTACAGAGTGAACTTGAGTCTTTATTTCCTAGCTTCTGACTTTGAGTGGTTCTAAGTAAATTTTAAAGATGGAGGCAAACTAATTATGGCTTAAAGGATTTCTGACCTTAGCGGCTAAATTATTCTAGAAATCTTAGTTCTTCTCTAATTTCCCTGGACAACATACTGAAAGATCTCTTAAAAATGAATCTAATTGTCTTATTAACCTTTCTAATGCTAAAGGTCATTTTGGGGCTTTTTTCTTGGTAGAGAGTAAAGACTGTGTTACCATCACATTTGATCTTTCCCATTGTCTTACTCCAGAGTATAATTCTGACATACTTGAGAATACTGGTGAAGTTATGACTTATGGGACTGAGATGAAGGACTTATTCATACAATACTTTAGACAGGTAATGGGAATTCTGTGTTGGCATATAGCTCTTTGATAGATTCCAAAACCCCTTTATTGAGCTAAGGAAAAAAAGAGGCCCCATGTCATCTTGATAGCAAACAAAGAAGCATCTTAAGAGCATTTTCTGAATTCTTATATCCTCAAATTACGTGAGTTGGTACCTTTCTGATTCTGTGAAAAATACATTTGTTGGCTTAAGTAAGGATCCATCTTTATTGCAATCTTCAGCATTAAAGGCATTCACTTAACCTCTTATCCAGTTATTGAGATGTAAACGTATGCAGGATGTTTGTGGATTTATAAAAATAGAACATGCTATTGAAAGTCTTGGGCTGTGAGTTGAAGGTAGTGGGTGCTAGTTTATTTATTTTTGTTATTTTTATTTATTTATTTATTTATTTATTTTTTATTAGTTTTCTATTCAGCAAATACAGGCAGTTTGGTACCAGTATTAGGCTCATCCGTGACCTACCCCCTCCCCAATGGCCCCTCCTTGTTGAGGTATATGGGTCATGCATTGTGGAGTTAGCCCATAGTTATGGGTAAGATAAATGTCTCTGCATATCATGACCCAACATGTGATTCTGACATTCTTTCCACCCCCTCTTCTGCAAAATTTCCCTGAACCATGTTGGGCTCATTTTTTGGTCTGCTTCAGTGCTGAGGTGTTTGGGGCATCTGAGGCTCTGGCTCTCTGATTTGGATTGGAGAGTGGGCTTATGTTTGGATATGGTTCTGACTTGTTTCCCAGCTCCAGCTATGGGTCCTGTACCACTGAGGGGATCATTTAGCCAAATCAAGAGCAGTTGGTTCCCCACCATGGCTGTGTGCCACTTGTGTGGGCATCACACAAGGTTATTTGTTGCTAAGTAGGTTAGACCATGAGTTGCTTGGACAGATATTGGTCATTTCCCCCAGTCGCCCATGTAGCACCTCCTGGCAGTAGACACACTGACTGTCTAGGGACTGACTCTCTCCTGGCTTCCAGCCATACCGTTCCATTTTACATGTCAGCTGCATTTGGAGTCTTCAGCAATAGGGTCTTACCACTGACCTTTGGTGGGTCATCAAGTACTCTGACAGAAATCTGTCATTCTTTTAGGAAACCTTGTAGGTTTTTCTGTTCAAAAGCTCATTGTGGATGATAGCCCCATGCTGGTACTGGGAGTTACAGGTCAGTGCCCACTAAGAAAATGAGGAAAAAGATAACTAATATACAAGAGTTAGAGAGGAGAGAGAAAGGGGGGGTAGAGGGAGGGGCAGAGGGAGGGAGGGAAGATGTAGAAGATTTAGGTTAGACTTGATCTTACCCTCTCCAGTGTCTTGTGGTTCAGGTGTTTCCTGTAAGGGCCTGGTGAAGGTTTAGCCATTTGGTTTGCCTTTTAGGAAGTAGAATTTTATGGTAACATTGCCATTTGGGTCTAGATTAGTGTTTCCCACCCCTTTGATGCCCTCCTCTCCCTCCCCATCCATCCCAGTGTCTATTCCATGAGATGTTTGCTGGTTATGTAAGGTAGATTCAAGTTAGGTGCTGTAGATGAGTGAGACTATGTGGTGATTATTTTTTCTATGATTGGATAAGTTCACTGAGAATGATCTGTTCTAGGCTCAACCATTTTTCCTCAAATTTCTTTGTGTCATTTTTTTCTTACTGCTGTATAGAATTCCATTGTGTAGATATAGCACATCTTATTTATCCATTCTTCTAGGGATGGACATCTGGATTGATTTCAGCTCTTAGCTATTATGAATTGAGCTTCTACAAACATGGTTGAGAAAATCTCTCTGGCCTATGGTTTGAAGGTTTTAGGGTAGATGCCCAGTAAGGGTATAACTGGGTCTGATGGTAACTCTATTGTCAGCTTTTTCATGAGTCTTCATATTGTTTTCCAAAGTGATTGTACCATCCTACATTCCCACCAACAGTGGATGAGTGTTCCTACTTCTCCACATTCTCGCCAGCATTTATTTTCATTTGATTTTTTGATGTTTGCTATCCTTATTAGGGTAAGGTGGAATCTCATAGTTGTTTCAATTTGCATTTCTCTGATGATTAGGGATGATGAACATTTTCTTAACTGTGTGTTTGCCATTTGTGTTTCTTCCTCTGTGTACTGCCTGTTCAGCTCTTTGCCCCATTTTGTGAGCGGGGTGTTTGACTTTTTACTGTTAAGTTTTTGAGTTCCTTGTAGATTCTAGAGATTAGGCCTCCATCAGTTGGATAACTGGCAAACATTTTCTCCCATTCTGTGGGTAATCTATTGACTTTGCTTATTGTATTTTTGTCTGTAAAGAAACTCTTCAGCTTTATGTGGTCCCATTGGTTGAGTGACTATTTAAGATTGTGAGCTACTGGAGTTTTGTTCAGAAGTCTTTTTACATATCATGGAAACTACTTCCTAAATTTTCTTCCAGTAGTATCCGAGTTATGTTGAGGTCTTTAATCCATTTGGATTTAAGTGTAGTGCATGGTGAAATATGTGGATCAAGTTTCAGTTTCCTGCATGTGGTTATCCATTTGTCCAGCACCATTTGTTGAAGATGCTGTCTTTTTTCCAGCCTATATTTTTTGGGCCTTTGTCGAATATCAAGTAGCTATAGTTGCTTGACCCAACATCTGGGTCCTCAAGACTATTCCTTTGGTCTATACTCTTATTTTTATGCCAGTACCATGCTGTTTTTATTACTATGGCTTTGTAATATAGCTTTAGATCAGGTATGGTGTTGCCACCAGAGTTGTTTCTTTTGCTGAGGATATGTTTGGACATGTGAGGACTTCTGCCTTTCCATATGAACTTTGAGATCATTTTTCCTATCTCTGTGAAGAACACTGTAGGGTTTTTAATGGGAATCTCGTTAAATCTATATATTGCCTTTGGTAGGATTGTCATCTTCACAATGTTAATTCTGCCTATCCAGGAGCACGGGAGGTCTTTCCATTTTCTCAAGTCCTCCTCAATTTTTTTGAGTGGCTTTATGTTTTCTTTGTATAGATCGTTCACTTCCTCAGTTAATGTTATTGCAAGGTATTTTATTTTATTTTTGTTGCTATTGAAAATGGGACTATGTCCCTTATTTCTTGGGTGCTAGTTTAAAAGGACACATTATTAGACTGGTTAGTGGATAATTGGGCACAATATTTTTGCATGACTGCTATATAGCAAGAAAGTAACACTTCAATTAATTAAGGTTCCCCTCGACTTCCTAACATTCCATCTACAAACACACTTACCCTTCACTGATTATGAATTAACCAGCTCTGCTGTCACAGCTGATGAGAACCTAAAATTAGTGCTTCCAGGTGTGTTTTGGTTGGCACAGGGGCCAGGTACTCTCTGAGCTCTCTCCATTTTCTGGATGCACTTTCTTACGATTAGAAAAAGTTGGCAACCTGTGCATACAACAGAAATGCCAGAGAAGAGTTGTGAAGCTGGTACTAAGGGGAGAAAGAAGCAGCCAGTTTAACCAGTCCCTACGTGTCACCAGGCTGACCTTTCTGGTAAGCCGTTGTACAGCTTTAGGGTTGGAGTTAGTCTACGTATGAATTATATTCCTCCAAAGCGCACTTTACACATCATGAGACCTTACCCATGGAAGGAATGCCATCTGGCTTTGGATGTTTCTCAATAAAAGCTAGATATGACATCAAGTTTGATGAATGTGATTCAGTATATTTTCTTCAGGAGATTAGTGTAGGAGTCATAAGTTGGCAAGGTGACCTTTGTTCAGAGACCTTCTTTGCTCTGAGTGAGCAGAACCCATTATGCTCCTCACCGGCCTCCTGTGTGTTAATATCTCTATATGGGGATTAAGTGTATTCCCAATGTCTGGAGAACCAATAGAAGGAAATAGTATGAAAAGCGTGGGTGTGATACTTGTCCTTTCTCACTGTGTTCTTGATCCTTTGCTTGAAAAATGGGATTACTCTGGAATACTTCCATGCATATTTCCTCTTCCTTAAAATGCCTAGAGAGACAAGTAAATATGTATTTACCCAAATCACATAAATTGTTATTATTTCATCAACACAGTTGTTCCTCTTGACATTTGTGGAGTGCCCTTTAGTACTTTTTTTTTTTTTTTCAGATGTAATGCTTACAACTTCCTAGTAAATAAGAGGAGACTTGTAGGCCCTCTTCAGAGGTAAGATCTTTGAAGTACAGGGTGATTAAATGCACATTGGTATATAATGAGACACCTGGCTAGTGACATCTACAAGCATGCAAAATGATTTAAAAGACTGAGGCATTCTTCCCTGGAACCTGTATTTATTAGGTCACCAACACATGTCCGACACGGTTCTAAGTGTTACAGATAGGAAGATAAATAAGATAATAAGATACCCTAACCTCATAGGGCTCAAAGATTAATTGCAGGATCATCTAAACAATTAAGAACAGTACAGGGTTCCAAACATTGTAATTAATGACTGCATAAGCTTTGCTAGGTTTCCTTGTAATAGATGGTTTAGGGATGAATTCGTGAACTCCATAATATTCTATGTATGTGTGCCCATATAAACTCATGTGTATTTCTTTTCTCAAAATTCCATATCCCATTAATATGAAGTAGTGTTAGGAATCAGAGTGAGATATTAAGATAGTCTTACAGCCTAAGACCTAGAAATTTTCCAGTTGCCTTTATCCAATGACGCTACCAAGAAAGATGTGCATGTATGAGGCAAATGTATCTATGGTTGTTAGTGGGAACATTTTTGGGTAAACTCATGTAAAGCATGATTGAGGATAAGAGCCTAGCTAGCATTGTTTTCCCCATAAGGTCCAGTCCTATGACCAGCCATGTAATGAGTGATGATAGGCAATATAGAGACTTTATTCCACTAATTTAGCCACTCATTCTCTCTTACTGCTTGTGTGTGTGGGGGGGGGGATGGTTCTTCACCTTATGGTGATAGTTTAGGCAAAGTAGCTAAAGTTCAGGAAACATTTAAGCAGGATATTTAACCTTAAGTCAGTTTGCTATGAAGCAGTGGCAGAGAATAGATTTTGGGAAAAGGATGGTAATATATAAAAGGCTTCTCTGTCACAAAGTGACTTTTCTCTAAGAGGTGGCTAAAATATTTGCCTTTACATAAGCATGTGTCTTTTTTTTTTTTTAGTGTACCTTAATACATAAAATTCAGTTTTAAATCCTCCGAGAAATGAGATTAAGACGTGACTTATTTTTAAGATGTCAAATCTTCTATTGTAACATTAATAACACAATCACTAAGCTGGCTTCAGAGGTAGCCTGACACAAACAAGACTCACTACTGGTAACTAAGGAGATGACACTGAAGGTCATTGAAGGTCACTGGTGATTCACTCAGTGCTTTAGGTCACAGACAAAAGGAAAAGCCAGTGGCTACATTACGCAGAACTAACAGACAGCCAGCCTCAGCTAGGAGCAACTGTATTACAGCGAACCCAGATAAAGTGTTGGCAGAAGTCAAATTAGAATGCAGTCACCACCGCCCTGGCCAGCCCGTGAATCATGAAGCTCTGTCCCTTCCCTGTGCTGGACAAGCACCATGAATTCTTGCTTGGTGAAATAGCTATACTTTTATGTCCCCATCTTTAGAGTCAGAGTTGCCCTGGTGAGAGAATCCTGATTGATGGAGCAACCTGGGTGTCAGGGGGGAAAAGGAGGTAATGCTTGAACCCTGTTATTTGGTTGTTAAAGTGAGCATCCTGTCTTGAACGAAAAGTGTATGTTGAGCCAAGTGCTGAATAAAGAAAAAAGAACCTAGATACCGATCAGTCAGAAAAACACTGTGGACATCTCTCTGTATGAAAGAAGCCACTCCTTCTCCCTCAAATCTCAGACTTATTTATTTATTTATTCCTGTATGCAGACCAATTGGGAGCAGACAAGAAATACTACATTCAGTGTAGGAACATATTAGCTTTTTAATGAGTCCCAGTACTTCTCAGAGAAATTTGATAGCCTTGAAGTGTGGGATAAGCTTCAAGCAGCTTCAACTGCCTGATGTGAATCAGATAGGCCTGTCACCGGATGAACCTAGGACTTGTGAACTACCCTTTATTTCAATCACGTTCAATATCTGTAAGTGCACTAGATGTGAAATAATAACAGTAAACAGCCCTAACCAGGTCCACAATTTTGTATAGTATACACCATACAGCATAGTTACTGAACTTGGGGTGAACCACACAGAGTGAATAAGAATCAATAATCCTATTTTGGATATACTGAATTTGAAATGGCTATTAAGGAACCACATAGAAATGTCAGAGGAGAGGAAAGGATTAAAAATATAATTTGGAGTTTTATAAGAATATCATGTGGTATTTAAAGCTATAAAATTGAAAGAAGTAATCTAAATTGTGAATACAAACTGAGAAGAAAAGAGGGCCAAGGAGTTAATCCTGGAGTACTTTAATATCTAGAGTTCTGTTGTAAGAGAAATTATTAAAATAAATTGAGAATGACACTTCTAAGATACAGGATAAAACTAAGAAAATAAAGAAAGTATTCAACACTATCAAATATAACATTGCCTGTTTGGGGAAAGGGCTCAGCTATTGTGAAGGTATTTGAGTGCAAGGTCTTTGACCCTGGTTTGATTTCCCAGAACCTACATAAATCCAGATGCACAAAGTGGTGAATGTGTCTGGAGCTGGTTTGATATGCCAAGTGGCAAAGTATCTTATTCTCTTTATCTCCCTCTGTCTTTATCAAAAAAATAAATAAAAATGTTGAAAAATTCCTTTGCAAATTTTCTTGCAGTCAACTGATAATCATTAGAACCAGACTGAAGGAAAATGAGGAGTCAGCGAAGATGAATTTGTCAAAAACACATAAATACTCAACTCTTTCATTGCTCACTAGGGATAGATATTGTCACCATTATAGATTTATTTTTTCATGATTTCTGTTACATACTCAAGATTCAAGTTTTCAAAAAAAAAAAAAAAGGGCGAGTAGCTGGTTCAATCCTTGCTTCAAACAATACTTGAATATTGTAAAGTATCCAAATTATAAAAGGGTATTCATTTGCTGTGTATTCCATAAAACTAAACCTACCCTGTTTCTCATTTCACCTCTTGCCTACATTTTATGATTTTCCATTCCAAGTACAACTTTCATCACACTGACAATCTGTTCTTTTCTATCCTCTATCTATCATTAGATTGGTTATTGGTAAATTGGAGTATATATTTCTAGAAAATGTTCACTTTCTTCTAATTATTTAAAATATTTTAAATTTCATAGGGTATAATTCAAGGTACATTATGATTCAGTCATAGCTTCTTCTATCTACATTTATTTTCCTACATATTTAAAACATTTCTTTTCCAATATACCTGATTTGCTGTTTAATACATATTTTAATTCACATAATGATGTATATTGTGCTTCTTATATGGACTCCATCTCTGTTCTTTTCTATCCTCTATCTATCATTAGATTGGTTATTGGTAAATTGGAGTATATATTTCTAGAAAATGTTCACTTTCTTCTAATTATTTAAAATATTTTAAATTTCATAGGGTATAATTCAAGGTACATTATGATTCAGTCATAGCTTCTTCTATCTACATTTATTTTCCTACATATTTAAAACATTTCTTTTCCAATATACCTGATTTGCTGTTTAATACATATTTTAATTCACATAATGATGTATATTGTGCTTCTTATATGGACTCCATCTCTGTCTATTATTCCAGCAAACCTTACAGAATTCTACTCTAGGAAATAAAATATACTAATTTGTAGAATATTACCAAGAAATTATGTGTGTGCATAAGAGAGGAGGCGTAGACTGCTTTCTAAGTGTCTAAGTTGTTGCTTAGTTTTTGTATCATTAGAAAATAAGGTTTGTTCAGAGGATCATGAGTTAGAGAAGTCACCCTATGCAACATAGTGAGAGATCTGTTCTCTACATAAATAAATAAGCATAAATTAAAAATTAATGTCTCTACTTTGAACTTTCTATATCCTATAGTTTATGGAAACCTAAAGTCATTTCCAAATGCCACAGGCTTTCTATAAATTTCCAGAACACTTATATTTCATGGTCATATCTTCCTATTTAGTCTTGAAATCTCCTGAAACATCTATGTTACATGAGAGATTTAGGTATTTCTCATTTTCCACAAAAAAATGAACAAATTAATCACAACAAAAATCAAAGTAAACAACAACTCTGACTGAGGACATTATAGGTCACAAGGAGAATTCTGATTTCCTCTGACTGACTTTTATGTTTCATATTTGACTTTCCTATGCACATATATCCTTTCACCTGCCCATGATTCCTAATTCCACCCCCACTAGGTATATCGCAAACACCTTCCTCCTTCCATTTATTAGCTGCTTCCTTGCACTATTTTACTTTTTTATTTTTTTATTTAAAAATCATTTATTTTTTATTGACAACTTCCATGATTGTAAACAATATCCCATGGTAATCCCTCCCCCCCCCCCAGTTTTCCCTTGAAAAGTCCATTCTCCATCATATATCCTCCCCATCTCAGGTCTCCTTATAACGTGCTTCTCCAGACACAAAATGGCCTGTATATCCATGACCTCAAAGAGCCTGACAGTACCTGCACTATTTTACTTTTACACACAGTTTATGATTAGTTACACAGTCTTCTATAGTACCTACAGGTTAGGGCTCTACTTATATTTGAAGTAGACTATAAATATGGGTTATTCAAAAAGACCTGATAAATGGTCACTGTTCTTTCTGGATTTAGAGATGCAGTTGAGGTAGACCAGTTGCCTAGGTTGCATGAGGGCCTTTGTGCCATTCCCAGCACCCAATCATATAACAGGGAATCCTTTTAACATTTGTTCAGCTTTTTATACTACTAATTTTCCTCTTACTAGGTAACCAATTCTCCAGCATGCAGAGACAAAATTTTATTTAAATACTCCATGTGATCTAGTACAGCACCTGATTATACTAGGTACAGGCTTACTGTGCCAGGAAGTATTTGAAGAATGGTTGGCCCTGTTCCTTCTAGATTGAAGTTTCTACTTTTCTTTTCCCAAATAGTTTATTCTAAATTCATATAATGCTTAGGGGCTATGCTTATTACTTATATAGGCTGAGTAAAGTTTGACTAAAAAGGAGGAAGTACCTCTGACTCTAGTGGGTGTGCCATCAGACTGCTGAGGTCACAGTTAAGGACATCTCTATGTGGAACTTGCTGTTGACTTCACTTTGCCTTTAGCACCTCATTTAAATGTAAACAACAAGCCATCTCTAGGCTTTGGGGTAAATAAGTGGATATCACATAATGATTTGCCAGATAATGCTCTCCCAGAGCAGATCAGGTCTCCCCTGTGGGAGAGCATCGGCTCTTCAGATGGGCACTGCCTTGTACTCCACACGTAGCTTGGCAACTTAGGTGTCTGATGGATTTTTGTTGATGTGAATTGATTAGAACTAGGAAGTTTCTTTAGGCTTCTTGGTATTGACTGTCATCTTTGTTTCTTTTTAGAAATAACTAGATCTTTTTTTATGTTCTCCAGAGACCAAAATGTTGATCCGGTGTTTCAAAACACTTTTTTTTTTCCTGCTTTCAATATTGGAAAATAGTAACAAAATAAATGTAAATGAAATGAATCTATAAAGATGAAACAGTGGAAAAGCCTTTTTTTTGGATGAATCAACACAAAAAATACCATAAAGATGGTGATATTTAATCAAATAAATAAATCAAATGCTAAATAAGTTAAATGAAAGGCCATCAAAGAGAAGTCATTTTTTAGAACTCTAATAAGAATGAAATATTGAACCATATGTCAGAAATAGGGAGATTTTTACCATTGCATAACAAGGCCATATTTCTCAAAATGTGGGCTCCATGAGGAAAAATCCAGGGGGGAAGTTGGTAAGGCAACTTAGCAGAACAATACCTGGGATAGAGATACAGACGTTCAAGAGTGAACACAAGCATGTTATTGTGAAATGTGCTAATAACATCCATGCAAATAAAATACTAACCAAGTTATAAAATGAAATTGATCTTGTCTTCCACATAGATTACAGAGATATTTAAGATGTTCTATTCTACCCTCAACATGTTTCATGCACGTATTCCATTACGATGCTGGAAGAACACAGGCTATCTCATGGAGTTCTTCATGGAACAAGTGGATTGGAATATCATGTGCCCATCTATGGCTGTACCACCCCAAACATACCTGATCTCATCTGAACCTCATGTACCCTTGTTACTGGTTTAACACGAGGCACATAATATAATTGAGACTAAACTTTAACTATCTAATTTGTGAGCTAAGGAGAGGAGTATATTTTTAATTTTTAAAAAATATTTTTATTTATTTATTTGAGAGCTATAGACAGAGAAAGAGGCAGATAGAGATAAGGAGAGAGAATGGGCATGACAGGGCCTCCAGCCACTGCAACCGAATTCCAGATGCGTGCGCCCCCTTGTGCATCTGGCTAACGAGGGTCCTGGGGAGTTGAGCCTTGAACCGGGGTCATTAGGCTTCACAGGCAAGCACTTAACTACTAAGCCATCTCTCCAGCCCTACTTTTAATTTTTTTTTTATTGACAACTCCCATAAGTATAGACAATAGCCCATGGTAATTCCCTCTTCACCACCCCCACTTTCCCCTTTGCAATTCTTCTCTCCATCATCCCTTTTTTCCCCCTCTCACTCAGTCTCCCTTATATTTTGATGTCATCATCTTTTCCTCCTATTACGATGGTCTTGTGTAGGTAGTGTCAGGCACTGTGAGGTCATAGATATCCAGGGCATTTTGTATCTGGAAGAGCACGTAGTATGGAGTTCTAACCTTCCTTTGGCTCTTGCATTCATTTTGCCACCTTGGAAGGTGTGATAGAGATGTATCAGGGCTGACTACTCCTCTGTCACTTCTTCTCAGCACTACTGTGACTTCTGAATCATACCAAGGCCACCGTCATCTGAAAAGAGAAGCTTCTCCAAATGAAAGTGAGAGTAGCATTAATATATGGGTATGAACATTCTTTAAGAGATGTGCTTACCAGGCTGTTTGGTGAGAATAGTACATACATTTTGTTCAAAAATGGGTTGCAAAGTATGTGCCTTTAACAGGTACATTGTCTTGAACAGAAGTTAGTAAATATTTTCTATTAAGGGCCAAATAGCAAATAATTTTTTAAATGTATTTATTTATTTATTTGTTAGAGAGCTACAGACAGACAGAGAGAGAGAGAGAGAGAGAGAGAAAGAGAGAGGGAGAACTGCAGACGCGTGCACCCCCTTGTGTATCTGGCTAACGTGGGGTCCTGAGGAATTGAACCTCAAACCAGGATCCTTAGGCTTCACAGGTGAGTGCTTAACTGCAGATCCATCTCTCCAATTTCTCCTGCCTTATCCAGCCATGAAACGGCTGAGTAGATCTGGTCATCAACACTGCAAAGGCTTCCATGGCTATGTTACTATGAAACTTTGTTTACAAACACTTGAGGTGGCCCAGGTTGGTCCTGTGGGTCAAGCCTAGTCAATTTATAATCTCAGACAATGGCCAGACTGTTGACAATTCTCTTAAGCAAACTAAACACAGAAAAGTGCTCAGCCAAACCTATGTGCCACAATGAAGGTAACCTTGAATAAGTGTGTCTGGTCAATCAGTTATTCAGTCAAGAAATAATGGCAGAAACTTGGCCCCTCACCTTCCCTTTTGTGTTTTCCTTCCATGCCATCTTTTGCTTTTTCATGCAGATATTTGACATTTCCTACTGGTGTTCAAAGTACAACCATGCAGTGTTACTTACGTAGTCAAACCTTTTCTCATACATGTTAAAATATGCCTTAGACAATAGGTTAATATATATTGTTTAGGAAAACAGATCCATCAAATTGAAAGATATCTCCTGGAGAAATTTTTCTTAAGCTACATTCTATGGATCACTAGGAACTGAGAAATATGGACAGGATTGCATAGTAAGAGGATATTTGAGAAATTATATGCTTGAAAAATTGAATATATCCGATTATTAAATGTGCTCATGGTTTTGTGTGAAAGACAGGCAGGCATATACTTTCTTCCCAGCTTGTGAGCTTTCATTTAACTAGTAAACTTTTCTTCCACATAATTATTATCATATTTTAGAATATGGTCTTAAGAAAATACCATTTGAAGAAACACGACTCTGCAACATAGATAAAATTCTATAGATTTTTAAACTCCCTGGACAAGGAACTTAGCAAACCAAATGGAAAATTCTGTAAGTTTTTTATCCTATCATTTTATTTCACTTATTCAATGATGATTTATTGTTTATTTTATGCAAGGTAGAAGCAGCATTTGCATCCTGTAGAGAAAAGCAGGTGCCATTTCATGAATAAATTGCTAACATCTCATGTTTTTTGTTTCACATCTATAAAAAAAAATCTTCCTGAGTTTAATAGGAAGATAAACTTTTATTTCCAAAAGGCACATCAAATTTATATGAAGATAAAAGAGGACTACAACTGGAGTAACACTTGGCAGTATCCTGCCAGGAGCTCATCTGACTGAGGAAGAACTTTGATAACAGATCTCTTTTGGATTAGGTACCTAAAAGTTTGAAATGGAGTCAGCGCAGGCTATTTGAATCTAATGTTCATTCACTGGAATCATTTTCAAAGCTTGCTAATGATTTTAAGCAGAGACTAGAAAGACAAATTATTTTTAAACAACCTTCTGTGTATATGATGACACAATTATCTCCCTCATCTTAGGATATACAATAAAACACAGGGCTGGAGAGATGGCTTAACAGCTAAGGCACTTGCTGGAGAAGCTTAAGGACCCAGTTTTAATTCTGCAGAGCCCGTGGTTTAAAGTCTTATGCACAAAGTGGTATGTACATCCAGTCTGTTTACATATACTAAAGACCCTGGCATGCCGTTTCGCTCTTTCTCTCTTTTTCTCTCCCTTCCCCTCTCTCTCTTTCTCCCTCTTTATCTCTGAAACAAATAGATAAATAAAAACACTCCTAGGCATATATCCAAAAGACTCATCACATTTCCTTAGAAGTACGTGCTCAACCATGTTTATTGCTGCTCAATTTATAATAGCTGGGAAATGGAACCAGCCTAGATGTCCATCAACAGATGAGTGGATAATGAAGATGTGGCACATTTATACAATGGAGTTCTACTCAATGGTAAAGAAAAATGAAGTTATGAAATTTGCAGAAAAATGGATGGACCTGGAAAGTATTATACTAAGTGAGGTAACCCAGACCCAGAAAGCCAAGCGCCACATGTTCTCTCTCATATGTGGATCCTAGCTACAGATGACGGGGCTTCTGCGTGAGAATGAAAATACTTAGTTGCAGAGGCCAGTAAGTTAAAAAGGAGACATAAAGGGAAGAGAAAGGAAGGGGGGAGGATACTTAATAGGTTGATATTGTATATATGTAATTACAATGATTGTAATGGGGAGGTAATATGATGGAGAATGGAATTTCAAATGGGAAAGTGTGGGGGTAGGGAGGGAGGGAATTACCATGGGATATATTTTATAATCATGGAAAATGTTAATAAAAATTAAAATAAATAAATAAATAAAAAATAAAAAAAATATTTAAAAGAAGAAAACACAAAAGTATTTCAACTAAGTATTTGCCATACATTTAGCATCTCTGATCACCACTGCTGTTAAGCTAGAAATTCCATGTGTCATTTGTATCAAAGGGAACATAAATTTCTACTGTCTATTTCCTTCACACCCTTCAACTACCATGCACAGCTTTATTTTATGAATTTGTTTTAGTTTAAGAATATACTTTGGGCATGATTTTTTTTTTCTTGTCCAAGTTTATTTCTTCTCCAAGATAATACTGACATAGTACTTTCTGAGTTGGGATAAGGATTTGTACTCTAGAATCTTTTAGTCAAGTATACACCCTTGGCGATATCATTGGATACATCATGTATCTTTTATTGAATGCTTTCTGAGTGGTGGGAAACAAGTGTGCTTCAAGCATTGTTATTATCTACTTTCAGTTACTTACACTGGAACTAAGATCTAAGATAGCCCTGTTCAAGCTTAAAACTATTAATCTCTTCTTGGACTGTACTGGTGCACAAAATATTAGAAAAATATGAGCAAGCCAGGCATGATGTTGCATACCTTCAACCCCACTACCCAGGTAGGCAGAGCTGAGACCACCATGAGACTATGTAGTGAATTTCAGGCTAGCCTTGGCTAGACTGAGACCCCACCTCAAGAAAAGAAAAAGAAGGTCTTATCCCAACTATTTATGGATATTCTGGGTTAAGCAGGTATCATCCATTTTTGGCAAACACAATGGCCTAGTGTTGTATGATATAATTTCGCAAATATCTAACTTATTATATGGACTTTCTTACCTTAAATCTCAGAAAGAAATCTAACTTTCTTTATGACTAAATCTGAATGGAACTGGGTAGAGAGTGAGACTTGACATGAACTCTTAACATGTATTTTCTTCTGCTGAGTTTCAAGAGTATTGGAGAGGATTTTCCTTTTCACCTCGCCAAGTTCCCCTAAATGGTTTAACGGGTAAAAGAAGAGTGATGTTTAAGAGGATAACTTGCTAAATCACATGGAGCCTCCTTTTTCTTTTCCCTCTGGGGCACATAGTCTCACCCCAGAATCCTTCATCAGTATTAGTACCAGATGCCAACTGCAAAAGCCGAATTGAGCCAGCTATGCTTGACCATGTTTGTTTTCCCAGCAGTTGAGAGGTAGAGTCAGAGGATTGTGGGCTTGATCCAAACCCAGCCTTGGCAGATAAAAGGCCAGCTGGGGCTATACACTTAAGAACCTGACTCCAAAATTTAAGAAAGAAAGAAAGAAAGAAAGAAAGAAAGAAAGAAAGAAAGAAAGAAAGAAAGAAAGAAAGAAAGAAAGAAAGAAAACAAAACAAAACAAAATTGTGGCAATAGCTCAGTAAAATGCTTGCCACACACACATAAGTTCCTGAATTTGAATCCTCAGAACCCATGTAAAGTAGACTTCTATAATCCCAGCACAGTTAATGTGAGAAGGAAGGCTGAGAAAGCAGAAGCCCTGGGACAGCTTGCAGGTAATCCAGCCTGGTAGATGCACTTGTTAACACAGAGAGAGACCCTGCTCAGACGAGGTAGAAAACAGGCAAAGAATGACCTGAAAGTTGATTTCTGACTTCCGTATGCATGCTGTGGCATGCACTGCCCATACTCGAACACATAAACCTGCATATACACAAATATACACACACATACACATAAAAGTATTAAATCAAAACAAACAATTAGAAAACATTTTTTTCATTGCTTCTTTAGTCTATAACCTTTCAAAGGTGGATATCCACTGTGGTTAATTATTTTAAGTTATATATGGAGAAACAAAAAAGACAAAAATGTTAAGAACTGTCTAGGGAAGAACCTGAAATGAATTGGTGGAATTAATAATAGGAATACAAAAGTGAATTGTGAGAAGGAAAAGTAACTTAATCTTAATAAGTCCAGCAGAGCTAGCAAAATTAAGTAGTAGCTATGGTATCATTTGATTATTTTTCCCAAATAGCACTATCATTATACATGACCAAGAAATAATGTTGCTGAATTATTTGGCAAAGTAGAAAATAGTACATTGAAACATACATTATCAATTGCAAAATAAAAATGTCATTACCGTGGATTGGAAGTAATTTGAAATTACACCTAATAGAACAAAGCACACTCCAAATGAATGTATAGTGCTGGTAGGAAATAAATGAGGTTTTTACGCTCAGGTCTTCTGTCTTAAGGAAAACCTTTAGTAATGAAAGCCAAATAATTGTCCTTAAAACCATGGAATGAATCAAAGCTTTCTTTTTTGTATTGTTCTTTTATGAAGTGCAGGCAGAGTCCCCTTGTATATCCTGGAGCCTGGTTGAGTGTAACTATTCTGTTTTTCTGCTTTTATCTTTTACCCTCTTCTCTCTATATCCCCTTCCTGAGGCTGTTTCCTATTGTATATAAATGTGTGTAGACTGTGATTTGTAAACTAAGAACTGCTATTGGCTAATTCATTAATGAGGGTCCTGTCTAAAAGTTTCCTGTGGAGGATAATAGTTTGCTAAATTAGCTAAGAGCTGCTTCCTTCCTCAGAAATGTCATTCTGAGAAAAATATTGATTGAAGGTGAACACCTGTAGCTAATATATGTCCAATTTACACATACTTGAGTATATTCAAGTATACTACCACATTGCCAGTAGTTAGTAATGACTGTATTAGATTTTAAAAGTTTTAAATAAACAGATGTTTTTACTTGATTATGTAAGTATAACTCACAAATATGCAAATGATCATTTGTGAATTAAAGAATATTACCCCAAATTTCAAGCAGCCACCTGCATATATACTTATACTCTATTATTTTTAAAATTTATTTGAGGGAAAGAGAAAGAGAGAAAATGGGTGCACTGGGGCTTCCAGCCACTGTAAATGAACTCCAGCTGCATGTACCACATTGTGCACCTGGCTTACATGGGTACTAGGGAATCAAACCGAGGTCCTTTGGCTTTGCAGGCAAGACCCTTAACGGCTAAGCCATCACTCCAGCCCCTACACTCTATTATTAAACTGTTCATAAGCAGAGTCTTTGTGCAGGTTGGCCCCTGCCTACAAATGGCTGTCTGTTCTCTCTGTTTTTTATTATTTTTTATTTTTTTTATTTTTAATTTGAGAGTGACAGACACAGAGAGAAAGACAGATAGAGGGAGAGAGAGAGAATGGGCGCGCCAGGGCTTCTAGCCTCTGCAAACAAACTCCAGACGCATGCGCCCCCTTGTGCATCTGGCTAACGTGGGACCTGGGGAACTGAGCCTTGAACCAGGGTCCTTAAGCTTCACAGGCAAGCGCTTAACTGCTAAGCCATCTCTCCAGCCATGTTCTCTCTGTTTACTAAGGTGAATTAATGTCATTTCATATTCTTGTTTAACATATTAATTAACAGGTACATATTTCTTGCTTTCTTACTCAGTTATTTATGGATCATAAGAAGAAAAACTGTCATGGTTGCTTTTTGAGGTTGGCAAAGCATATCTTACAATTTGGTACCCTTAGTGGTACAAAAGGAAGCTTTCAAGATTGCTTCAAACACTCAGTCCTTAGTACCACATTTCTGTCTCCATATTCTGAGTTCTTGATGTCATGTTTATATCTTTATTATACTCATCTAATGATCTTAGTTTTTGTTTTATGTCTGTTAAATTTAGCTCTCGTTTACTTTTTCCCAGCATTAGTTTTTTTTTTTTTGTAATATATGGATATTACTTGAACAAGTAGAACCTCTCTGTACATTTCAGAAGAGATGTCTTCTTCTCTTCTGTCTCATTTCCTGTGACAACTGTCATAGGGCAAAAGACAACCAAATTTGGAGGGAGACGATGTGGATGAATATAAAGGCTGGTTTCACCTGGTTCTATGTGTGAAACCATGGAAAAAGAACACCTTATTTGACTGTTGTCCTTTAAGCATGTATTCCATGGCAGTATTCTATGTGTTTTATGTGCTTATTGAGAATAATATGTTAATATGTTTGAAGGATATTCTTAGGTATAGTTTGTGTCATGTGTAACTGTATTGGAGGGGCTATGTCTGTGGGCAACTATCACAGAGGAATTGGGAGAATGTGGAGCTGGAGGGGGTCTACAAATATGGTAATGCTTCTCCAAGGTTAGGGCCAAAATATATTATCTGTTTGACAATATGGAATGGGCAACCAATAAGGGGAATGACAAGCTGAAGCCGGGTTTCAGCTGAGGTGTATTCCTTGAAGCCAGCAAGGATCTGAGGATCTAGGAAAGGCAGAAAGGTGGTGCATGAGAAAACAGTGAGGTCATGTTGACAGCTTCAAATGCCATTTTTTTTTTCCCAAAGAAAGTTTTGAAATTCAAGGTGTGTTTGAATCCACCTAGCCAGAAATGAAAAACAGGGAGTTAAGGATGGTCTGAGGATGAGGGAGGGTTTTAATCGGCCACACAGTTCAGCTACACTCTGCCTTTACTAAAGCAAACAGCTGCATGGATTTTTTTGCAGCTGTGATACATATTTTTTTAATATTTTGAACTATTGAACAAACTGGCTCGTGCACATATCAAGGAGAAGATTTGGATCAGAATCTAGTATTATCTGCTAATAAAACTGTGAAAGGAAAATCAGTTTCCCCTTTCTGTTCTCTCAGCATCATGTTCAAATACCTAAGATGGAATTTAATGTCATGACATTTGTGTCTTGCATGCATTCCTTCCCTTTACACAGCATCGTTGAGGGTGGGCATGAGTGCTTGATCTTGTCCCATTTCCATTGGCTAATGAGGTTGTTAGTGGTCATCCCATTGGACGAAGGTTAGATGAACCAACCAAATGGTGACTGTGAACCACTCCGCTGGACTTTACCGTGTGACCACAGAAGTGTTTCCCCTCAAATAAATTATGAAAAGGAATAAGTTTTTTTTTTTTTAAATACAAGCTTATCTTTCTTTTTTAAAAATATTTTGGTTCATTTATTAAATTTATTTGAGAGTGATAGACAGAACGAGAAAGACAGATAAAGAGAGAGAGAGAGAGAGAGAGAGAGAATAGACGTGCCAGGGCCTCCAGCCACTACAAATGAACTCCAGACACGTGCACCCCCTTGTGCATCTGGCTAACGTGGGTCCTGGGGAATCAAGCCTTGAACCAGGGTCCTTAGTCTTCATAGGCAAACATTTAACCACTAAGCCATCTCTCCAGCCCTGTTTTTTTGTTTGTTTCTTTTTGAGGCTTTGTCTTTAGATCCAAAGTTAGGGACTTTATTCAAATATGACTTTTCTTTTCTTTCTTTCTTTCTTTCTTTCTTTCTTTCTTTCTTTCTTTCTTTCTTTCTTTCTTTCTTTCTTTTTTTTTGCTTAATCTTCACACTCTCATATCAGTGTGCTGAATTACCAAGTAAGCCAAGAGAAGATTATACTAAAAATGGGACTTTTCAGAATTGTGAACATTTTCACCAGCGATTTATATAGGAACCTTAGGGGTGATTTATGCAAGACTGAACTTGAATAGTTTTCAAAAAATACTCTCTGCTTTTGGAAAAAATACCTCTCAAAGTTTCTTCTATTTTTTCTCTCCTCGTTTGTTTAGTATATGAAAAAGATGATATGATTCTATATTAGAAAAGTATAATTTAAGAGAATATCATAGGGATATAAATATTGGGTGAATGTTATTTTGAATTTTTGAATTAATGAAAATTGTCATTTGTTCAAAGTAGGGTCTCAGTCTAGCCCAGGCTGATCTGGAACTCACTCTGTAATTGCAGTCTAGTCTCAAACTCATAGTGATCCTCCTATCTCTGCCTCCTGAGTACTGGGCTAAATATTATGTTTGATAGTATTGTTTTGGACAATTTGTATTTAGGCTTTAATGCTACAAAATACATGCACAAAAAATGTCTTGAATGACTTCTCTCTACCAGTCTTGTTTGTAGACAACCTCCGTAATAATTTTGAAGTCGGGCCACTGAGTCTTACTTGGTGACTTTTCTCACAAGGAGTTAAGAGTCAATTTATAGAACAACACAAAAAGCAACTGAAGCATTTCCCGAGGTTAATAAGACTTGACAGGCAGGAGAATAAAGAAAGCAATGAATTCCTTGAGGGGGGTATGCATGCAGGAGGCAAACGGTCCTCCCTGCTGCCATGGTCTTTCTCTGTACTGTTACATGCTCTTCTTCACGTCACCCATGTCTCCTCCAGAAAAGATGCTGTAGGTAACCCGTTCTCTATCTCGCTAAGCAACTTATTTGTATAACTATGCTGCCGTGTATTGATTACCATATACTTGCTTCTCTTTACCTGTGAGATACAAGCACAGAAGGAGCATAGGATCGTGCCCAGCTTTGTGCTCATCTGTGTGCTGACTGGGTAGTAGCGGGACCACCCATGAAAATCTGCTTTGCGGATTCCGTGCCAAGAAGCGGTTCCACGATGTCTACCCATGAGTTGTGGGGAGATAGCTTCTGTGTAGAAATAGCAATGAGGAAAAACGATGAAAGCAAGGCCTGGGGTGAGTGGGAAGGAAGACACCACCTTAGAGTTAAATAACTGAGGGCTGGAGACTTATTTCTGTGGCATTTTGTTTCCAATGGTGCCTTATCTGAGTGTTTCCAGGTTCTTGGCATCTTACTCACAGAATTGTGAAAGATTCCACAAATAGAACAGCAGTAAAAATTTTCAAAGAGATGGTGTAGGGCTGCCCTGCAGGGAGATGGCAGGCTATTCAACACAGACTACCCAAGAATCTCCATTACTGTTTGGGGTTTCGTCTTATGAGGTCTAGCAAAAGGAGTGTGTTGGTAAGGAAGTGGTGTTGGTAGTCTTTTGATTTTGATAGAAAGATTTCAGATACTTATGTTTTTTTTTTTCCTACTACTCATGTCATTTCCCATAATGCTTCAGTTTTTCATCTTATGCATACACAGACATGCATAGGTATAAGATGGCAAATTATAAATTGTCCCTAAAAGGTCATTCCGAGAATACAGACTGTCTTACTGAAAACCCTTTCAAAACGAGTCCTGATTGGATCAGTCTATGGACAAGTTTGAATAGAAATGGGGAGCTACCAAGATGTATCAAGGGGAGTATTTGTTCCATTGTTTGAATCAGGGCGTAAATACTGCTTTATGTCCATGAGGACCCCAGGTTGTGACCAGGATGCTGCATGCATTATTAGAAGACATGTGTGTACGGCCCAAGCCAAGTGATATTCTGGGCTACTATGCTACCCTATGCTATGCTTGACTGCCTTAGCACAAGGTAAAAGAAGACTCATGTAGAATTACCAGATTGCATCAAGTCTAAGAGATATAAGATCAGGAATCCGGATGAGAAATAAAGATGCATGTTTTAAATTTCTGAGGGTTATTCTGTGTTTTTTAAGGGGTGAATAGGAACACGGAGGACAAAGATGCTACAGAAGTTGAAGTAGGCAAGAGGCACACCAGTGAATAGCAAGGGAGTGGGGACCATCCTTTTTGGGCACTGTCTCATGTCCAGTGCTTCAGAGAAGTCTGATTGCCATGGGTCCAGATGCTGAGAGTCACCGCTCTGATGGTCAGCACAGCCCGGGGGGAAGCATTTCTGTGAATCTCCAAGTTCCAGGCTTTGGGTGTGTGTGGGGCCTTTCCAGTGTTATACACCCTCTCCAGTTTGTTTCCTTTCCTCTTCTTCTGGATGTATTTCCATTAGACAATGAACCTGGAATAGTTAAAATGTTTAAAAAAAAACTCTCTGATGCCATTTCATGCCCTCTTTATGCTAGAGTGGAGGAAGGACTTAAGACAGCTAACAAGAGCATCAGGAGAACTATGTTCCAGACACAGCAGGGTATTTAGCTAGTATTTTCCACACATAAGTGAGAAGAAAGCACCTGAGGACAAATCACAATAATAAAAAAGAAAATGGTATCAACATTTGTTTGAAAAAAATAAATTCTTTGTAACTTGAATTTCAAGAATTTAGCCAAGGAAAATTACATTTCCATTAACTTTAAAAAAAAAAAAAAAAAACTGGCTTCTAAAGATTTCGCTCCTGCCTGCAAAATGTTTCATATGACATAGTTAGGACTTATAAGGGTGATGGCAGTTCAGAAATCTCAACGAGGTTCCAAATGGAAAGAAATGATTTGAGCATAAAATGGAACTTTAGCTGTTTGTAACAATAGTACATTATATAGTTTTCAATTGTTGACTATCTAAAGGACAAAGTTAGAAAGTTTTAAAAATCTGAAGCCCATTTCATGTTTTTCTTTATATTACAATATTTTATTTTTATTTATTTTATTGAGAAGGAAGAGGAGAGAAAGAGAATGAGAATGGGCATGCCGGGTCTTCCAGCCACTACAAATGATGTCCAGATGCATGCCCCACCTTGTGCATCTTGCTGATGTGGGTCCTGGGAAATCAAACCTAGGTCCTTTGGTTTTGCAGGCAAGTGCCTTAACTGCTAAACCATTTCTCAAGCCCTGGAGCCCATTTCTTAAAAAGCCCAAATGAAGCTATAATGAAACCATATCTATTATATCATATCTATTACCTACTCATGCATTTGAATAATGATGACATTCTTTAGCAGATACCTGTCCATTTACCAAATATTATTGAAATGTAATATATGTGTGTGTGTGTGTGTGTGTGTGTGTGTGTGTGTGTATATATATATATATATATATATATATATATATATATGCAAAGCTACTCACAAGGTCCATTATTAAGATTTTTTATGAAGGAAACATAGTCATGAGCTTTTCCATACCTTTATAATACCCATTGCTTTCATTCCTTTTAATTTTATAAAATAAACCTTGTATTTCAATTGTTCATTTCTAAGCTTGGTTATTTATTTAATAACACAGTGTCAGCTTTCAGTTAGAAACTTCCAAATCATTAAGTTGACTCCACAGGAAGGTAAATTGGCTGGATGAACAACTAACAGAAAAAGTCACAGACTCATTAGGGAAACATGTGGATCAGTGTGTACATTTGGTATTTGCCTCAGGTCTGAGATTATAGAAAGGAATAGTGTCCAGAAAAAAAAAAAATCCCTGCCCTCAAAGGGATTACATGTTGCAGTGAAGGCAAACCATCTATCTATCTATATGTGCATATACATATATATATATATATATATGTGTGTGTGTGTGTGTGTGTGTGTGTGTGTGTGTGTAACATGCAACTGTTTATAAATAGCACCTCAGGTACAAAGAAGATAAGATAGTCTGAGAGATGTAAAGGGGCTGAGGAGAGTAAAGTCAGAAAGATTTTCAGGCAGGTAGTTTAAAGTTGTCAAAGATGACTTCAAGCAAGATCAGTTAAGAGAGCTAACAGGATATAAGTGAGTTTCTTAACAAATATTATGAAACACTGAACATTTTGAAAATTTACTTCTCGGCCAGGGGTGGTGGTGCACGCCTTTAATCCCACCACTAGGGAGGCAGAGGTAGGAGGATCGCTGAGAGTTCTAGGCCACCCTGAGACTACATAGTGAATTCCAGGTCAGCCTGAGCTAGAGTGAGACCCTACCTCCAAAAACAAAAAAAAAAAAAAAAAAAAACAAGAAAAAGGTGATAGATGAAAATTTACTTCTCATAGGTTATTTCAAACATTTGGTATTACATAGAAAATTTAAGATTATCATGTTCACTTTAAAGCTGAAGAATCTGATATTACAAAAGAGTGGCCAATTTCTCTAAGTGAATGCATTTTCAATTGGGTCAATATTAACACTCAGATCTGATGGTTTTAGAAGCCAAGGTCTTTCTGTTATGCTGAGCTGCTTCTTGGATCTAACAAATTTGTCTTCTAATACCGATGTTTTCCTCCCCAAAATAGCTTTGTATAGAATGAAGTTTTCTAGACGATGACCCTACTGTCTCTTTGTAGGAGCTATATCACCCTCTATTGAATTTCTTCCCATGTGCTGGGAATCAGATATAAAGGAACAACGGAACCCAAGGGATTCCCATGCTGGGGAGTGGGGGAAAACAAAGGCACAATTGCCAGGTCTGTGGTAGGTGTTGAAATGGAGCATTGTGGTAGCAGATTAGAATTATAATCTTAAAGGCAAAAGAAGAGATGAGGAGGAAATATTCCTGATAGAGAAATATCTACCTATGTCTTGAACATGCTGGAATCGGATATTCTCAGGAGTAATTAATGGGGAGTTTTACTAGTTTTCTATGGTAGCTATAAGAAATTACCATAAGCTACCCAGTTGCAAACAACAACAACAGAAAAGCTTCCTCTTTCAACATTTTGGATGCTAGAAAAACAAAATCAGTATCACAGGTGAAATTATGTTGTGGTGGCTGATGTGTTCCTGCTGGGGACTCTAGAGGCCAACCTGTCTCTTTGCCGCTTCCAGACCCTGGCGACTGTTGAAGTTCCTTGTTTTACGATACCATCTCTTCTCTCTCTACCTCTCTCTTTATATGTTCTTCTCACTGCCTATGTGCAAGTCCCTTCTCCTTCTAAACATGTATGCAATTTCATTTAGGAACCACCTGAGTAAATCCTAAAATTCTCTTCATCCCAAACTTACACGTGTTCATCCATAAATGTACCCTGTCCTTTCCCGTTTTCTCCCTCTTTCTTACCCTCATTGTCTCTCTTTCACACACATGAGGTAGCATGTAGACATTTTAGGGATTAGAACTTATCTCTTCAGGGACCATTTTTCAATCTATGATAAGGGTGAATGCTACACAGAGGGAAAATTAAAACCCATGTCTGGAGGACCTTAGACACCAAGAATTGTATTCAACTGAGAAACAGAAGCAGGGCAAAGAAATTCACTGAAAAAAAAAAAATATGTTGTGCATTGAATTTTGGAGTATTTTGACTCATTCATCTACTATATTATTTGTCATGTGTTTAGTTATGCTCTATGACAGAAACTGAGATAACACAATGGCTGGACAATAAATTTGGCCCTGTCTTTATAAAATTTACAATCTATGTGAAGCTAGGCTATTAAAGGAATCTCATGGATAAAATATGTGATTAGTGTCTGTAACAAAAGCTATGAAAAGAGATACAGGGTGCCGTTGGGACTGATAAAAGTCATGGGAAAGGTAGTACAGTAAAAAAAAAAAATTGAATAATTTTGAATCTTAAGACATGTCCTGTATAAAGAATTTTTATCTACTCTAATTTTCAGTAACACCACCCTCACTTCATTTTTCTTACCTTGTATACCTTGCCAGGAGCAAGATTTTTATGTCCTGTATTCCTTGCAACTTTTTTTTTCCATAGCATCCTTGAAAATGTGATGTTCAGACAGAGATGCAATGGATGTGTCACAGTTAGCTGAGCAAGAAGTCAAGGGAAGTCTGGGAGAACGAGCTGGGCAGTCATGATAACTCTGGGAACCGAGCATTGCAGGAGAGAGTGAAGATTGACACAGCATTTTTGCAGAAAGTAGTGTGAGGAGACTGGTACCGGAAGCGCCCACAGAAGGGAGCCGAAGCTGGTGCTGACTGGCTTCCCACGGCGTGCTCACATTGCTCTTTACAAGTAATGAGGAGCAAGGGAAAGCATGATTTCCATAGCATCCTTGCTCTGCTTAAACTCAGCTATCGTGGGGCTGGAGGGATGGCTTAGTGGTTAAGGCACTTGCCTGTAAAGCCGAAGGACCCAGGTTCGACTCCCCAGGACCCACGTAAGTCAGATGCGCAAGTTCGTTTGCAGTGGCTAAAGTCCCTGGTCTGCCAATTTTCTCTCTCTCTCTCTCAAATAAATAAATAAATAACAATAAAATATTTAAAAAGTTCAGCTATCGTGAAATTCACTGTTCTGTCTGATGACTGTACACGGTCGTATTATCGACATAAGTGTATGTACAATCACTATTCACCCCTTCCTCCTGCTATGCTTTCACCACTAACCCTGCTCTCTTTCATGGCCTGTGTCATACACACACAGAAAAAACATATTTATTGAACAAATAGCTGATTTTTCATGATGACTGTGGAGACATGGTCTTTACCTGGTTTTCTGCAATTTTTTCTTGTAGTTGGATATAGTAACAACATTACCTGGCTACTGGTAGCTTTATGAAACTTGCTATCTATTCCTAAGAACTAAAGAAGAAAAATTTATTCTAAATTCTACATAGTCAAATTTACTTCACACAGTATAATACTCTGATTTGATTTTATGTTTGCTCTTAAGGTACCTGATGTTAAAAGTGGACAAATAATGGGCCCACAGCTATAGACTTTTTATTTTGGGATTTGTTGTTATGATGTCGTTTGTACTCAGACCCCTCTCCTTGGTCCTTCATGGTTCCTTGCCTATAGTCTTCAATACCACAGATTGTCCTCATGCACTTCAATTGCATTGGGAATTTCAGGAAGTTACGTAATGGCATTATGTCATCTGGTTGAATGAATACTTCCAAAATATGTTTGTGAAAAAAAATAAACGATTATCTGAAGGGTAAATTGCCAGTAATATTGAGGTAGCAGAAAAACGTATAGTAGGCAAAAGATTCAGAGGCATTTGAGTATGGTGGTGTTAAATATTGTAAATGGGGATGATGAAGGAATGAAGATGCTAGAACTATTCAAGGTGTTGTTTGAGTAAGTAACAGACGAGTGGGAGGAGTCATAGGTTGAGTGTGGTGTGTGAGATATCCAAGTTTTATGGGGCTGGAACAATGCTGCATCCAAAGCTCATTAGGAAGGTTTGGAATTAAGATTTATGATGTTTGAGAAATTTTGAAAGAAAGTGTAGCCATTCTCTTTTATTACTGCGTAATAAAGTCTTTGTAAAATTAAAAATAAGAACATTATTCATGGTATGCAATCTACCCACGAGTCATTGCTCTCCTGCACTAAATGCATGCATATTTCACCCTAGAAATGACCCGAAGCTCTAAAAACAACCCTTTTGGGCTGGAGAGATGGCTTAGCAGTTAAGCACTTGCCTGTGAAGCCTAAGCACACCGGTTCAAGGCTCCAGTCCCCAGGGCCCACGTTAGCCAGATGCACAAGGGGGCGCACGTGTCTGGAGTTCGTTTGCAGTGGCTGGAGGCCCTGGTGTGCCCATTCTCTCTCTCTCTCTCTCTCTCTCTCTCTCTCTCTCTCTCTCTCTTTCTGTCACTCTCAAATAAATAAAAATAAATGAAAAATATTAAAAAAAAACTTTTTTTATTTTACATATGTAAAGATAAAGCATAGAAGATTTAAGAAGTGTAGCCAAGTTTTCTCAGCTAGTAAGACCTGAATTTAAGAGAAATATTTGCAACTTAGGTTCTAAAAAAAGTTCTTCAGCTACATCTTGTCAGATGCCAAAGACAGTAGAACTAACACAGGAAATTAATCACAATTGTCTACAAACTTATAAATGTATAAACATGATTTGTATTCATGAGCTATTTTATGTTACCTGCTGATCAGGGTAGGAACTGATGGCTGGGGAGGCTGGAAGATTTTTGTTTAGATGTTGATAGCTGATTCTTTTGTGTATCTCATTTCCTTTTTCATTGTCCTATACGAACATCCACACACTTGGATGTTGACAACCACTGGGTTTGTGGTGAGTGTTCTGAGGTTATTGATTGAGCGTGGGTTTAATAATTCATGGTAGTTTGCTGAAAGTAGATGTGAACAAACCATTTTTCTATACTGGAGGGCGCCCAATGTACTTGTACAATGTGCAATGTTCAAGTATATACCTGGATGCAGATGAGAGACAGGGATATTGCTGCACAACGTTGTAGTATCTGGTTCATGTGTTAGCAGATGATATGAACTTGATAGTCTTTGCTCTTGTGTAGAGGGGTAAAATCAAAGCTGTTTACAATATACTCAGTGAATCACAAGTCCATAAATTCTAGAAATTTATCCAGGCCATCACAAACCACAAACATTCTATGTCTATAATGATTTGTCCTATAAACATATTCACAATATGCATCATGTACATTTTAATATATGTTATGTTTTCCAAATCAAATATTTTTTTTTCAATTTTGATAGATGTTCAAAGCTACTGCGGCAGTTGCTTTCTTGTTGCCAGGACTAAACATCCAGCGGAAAGTGTCTTATGGCAAGAGAGGAATGGTTTACAGCTTATAGTTTTGAGGTGAAGTTTTATTGTGGTGGGAAAAGCTTGGCAGGGATAGGAAGCTGACTCACATTTTCATGTGTCAGTAAGAAGAGCTGGATGTGACAAGAAACTGTGTTACAAGACCCCCAAGGCTCATGTCAAGCAACACACTGCTTCTATCAAGGCTCCATCTCCCAAAGGCTCCACTGTATAAGGCTTAATCACAAACACACTAGGCTATTGGGTACATTTCACAATCAAATCATCACAGCTATAAGCTTGAGTAGGGAGGGAAAAGAATATGGTACGTTAGGTGCAGGGATAGGCTCTTATTCTACATTCATGTTCAAGTTAGAAACTTTCAATTATGATGAATTCATAGAAAACTGGGAATTTTTCTTCCAACAAAGCTCAAATATCCAGGGGTCTCTTGTGTATACTAAAGAAGCAAAAATGTAGCATTGACTGTTATTTTTCCATAATTGTCTGTCACTACTTAAAAACTAAAACATAACAAACATAAAACCCAAATACATAATTAATGCTGGTTACTCTTGTAAGACTGATGGTAAATTTAAGGCAAATCCTTGGTGTTAACATATGAATCCTATCTTTTCTTCAATATTGAAATAACTTCTCCCAGAATCTCACAGGCAGCAGCCTCCCTCTGGAATTTGACCTCCTTACTTATTAAGTTTTCACTGGTAATGGGAAACATGGTGGAATCAGTAAGTAGATGAATGAAGGTGACTTTTGTAGAATAATGATATTATCAGGATATATTTATAACTTCTCTGTTCCAAAGATTGAATAATGACTGTGTCATAACATGTCATCCTGTTGTGTATATTCCTGGGGACCATGGTGAAGGCATTGCTTGAGTAGATGCATTATTGGCCCTTCCCTAGATAGAGGGAATGGGATGCAATAGGCAAGGGCTATGACCTGAGAACTTTGGGTTCTCTCTTTTCAGCCCTGGTTACACTAAGGTAAAAAATAAATAAATAAATAAATAGTGGGTGGTCAGCACAGAATGAGGTCTTTCACGAGAATTGTGGCTGGAGAGAACTTGACCTCAGCTCCTTTGCCCTTTGCGGTGCAGCATTAATATTTTTCAATGATTTACAATGTCTTGATTCTGCCTTTAGGAAAAGAGAAATCTGAACCAACAGAATCTAAGTTTAAAAAAAAGAAAGGAAAATCACCTCATATCAGTATATAAATACTTGGCAATAATGTTATACTTTTAAACCCTATTGAGGAACAAGATGAGAAATACCACATAACATAAGACATGATTCAAATTTTCACTTATTTTGTCATTTGGGCTGTTTCTCAGAATTCCCAAGTCATGAGCATAGGGAAGAAAAGCTTGGAAAAAATAGAATGTTAACGGTTGTCATATTTTGGCAGAGAATATGCATTTTTTTTACTTCATAGTTTTCTAAATGTTGTACTTTCTAAATGTTTTAATAAGTTTGGCCAACTTCTATATTTTAAAAAGACAATTTAATGACAGTAGAGATGATCTTACTGATGATCTATGAGTGTAATTAAGATTCATACTAAAATATATGGAAATAGGGCTGGAGAGATGGCTGCATGGCTAAGCCACTTGCCTATGAAGCCTAAGGACCTGAGTTTGATTCTCCAGCGTTCAGATGAAGTCAGATGCAGAAAGTGGTACATTGATCTAGAGCTCGTAAGGGCTTGAGGCCCTGCACCCATTCTCTCTCTCTCTCTCCTTGAAAATTTAAAAAAAAAAAAAAAGTTGTTTTTTTTTTTTTAATTTGGAAATGATCACCAGTTCACATTCTGTTTGAGACATGTTAAATTCTTTCTAAGAGTTATTATTTTATCTTCTACTTTTCTCATTGCAATGATTCTTCCTTTACACCCCAAACCTCCAGTTCTCCACTCTACATCTCTAGGAATTCACTCAACAACATCTAGATTCTTATGAAATCTCAGCTGAGAATCAGCACTCTCTTCCCAGAACTGAGTGGTTCTCAGGGCATTCACAGTTTGTTCATGAGCACTATTTAATTACAGTTCCCTGTACCCTTTTATCTCGGCTGGAATTTATGATAATGTAGAAAGATTAGGGAAACATTCCTTGGTAAACACAGTTTAAAACTTAATCTGAATTTATAGAGATCTGAACCTGAATACAAGTGATGTCACTTAATAGCTGATTGTGTAATACCTATGTCTCTGTTACCTCATAATTACAGCAGAGAAAATAATTCTTATTAGTTTGTTGTGAGAGTTGGTAGG
This sequence comes from Jaculus jaculus, assembly GCF_020740685.1. NCBI lineage: Eukaryota > Metazoa > Chordata > Mammalia > Rodentia > Dipodidae > Jaculus > Jaculus jaculus. Next base: position 164,208,615 of record NC_059105.1, read on the forward strand.
TATGGTTCATATGAACCAGGTAATAAGACAGGTACTGCGGATGAAGATGATAGAGACTATCATTTCATCCCAACCTGATGCTGGCTCCTGTATTGACAGAAATATGTTGACTCAATTCCCTCTCCAAGTCAAGATTAATTTCAATGCACTAAATTCAAACTTGTACTTCCAGAAGGTTACTAATCTTCTAGGTTATATTCATATATATTTACTTTTTATACGTTATATTTTTCCTGCTAACCCACCAATCTCTGAAAATCAGTGTCTTATATGTGCTCTGCAAAAATAAAGATAAAGCCATGACGTCCTTCCAAACATTTTAAATTTGTCAATGCACTACAATTATGACTTCTTTCCCCCTTCTAGGTGTACCTCACAGGTTCTATGGCAAAAATATGAAGTCACAAATGCATTTCAAATTACCTGTTGTTGAAAAGCCTAAAGTTAAAAAAAAAATAATGAGAGATATTCTAAACAAAATGAATGCTTGTGAATCCTCAGTGGCCCCTAAATTTAGCCTGGAAGCTCCGTACATTTGGGAGATTGCAAAGTGCATGGAGGGGAGGCAGGTAAGCATTGGTTTTAATCTTTTAAATGACTTTTTCTGAGGATCAGAGGATTTCTTATTATATCTATTTCACCTTCAAAATGGCATTGCTGAGTTCCCAGTAAAGGTTACTCATGAATATGAGGATTTTTCCTTTCTGACTCAGACTTTACTGGAATCTGCTAAATGTTTGGCTTTGCATCCAGCTTGCCTTTGACCATGATGGAAGGGAAGGCATTGTCTCAGCTGCTAAGCATCACTCGCCGTGCTGAGTCAGGCTGAATCACTTGACACTGGTCCTCAAGGTGGTTCTGAAAATGTTTTGCAGCCAGGACCTTCTTCTGCAAGATTTGTTTGCTCTTCTCCCTGACCTCAGGGTTGTCTAAGCTGGCATAGTACTTAGTGGGGGACGTGAGCCATTGATTCTCCCCAAACCATCCCTTTCACTTTTGGCCTGAAGCATCCTCTCAGTGAGAAAATTCCCGAAGTTCCGTCTGTCCCCTGTGTCTCTCTCTTGTTGCTCAGTATCTATAAATACCACGTTTGGGAAACATGGTGTGAAAATTGAGCTGCTCCCCCAATTATGAACACTGAAATATTCCTTCCAGGTCCTTAAAGAAAAGGTCAAGAAATTAATTTTAGATGAACATCTTCACCTTCTTAGCCACTTGCTATATTAATGATCTCATGAGTGATCGTTCCTTAAACTGGCCCCAACACAGGTCAGACTGGAGAGAGAATATTCTCTATTTAATGAGACAAGGATCAAAGCCCTTAATATTTTATCATTGGCATATAGATGGAAGGAGCCATCACGAATAAAGAATGACTAAAGAAATCTATCACCATATATGGGGCTGTGTGATCTGCTGAGAAGTTATAAAACTTCCATGCATATAAATATTTCCTTTTCATCCAGTTTAAGTAATAACAATATATTACTTAGCGTTTCTTATTGAAAACTTTAATATGAACAAATTACAAATTCGTCATATTCCCATGAGGTTATAGTCTTATGTCCCTACCCATTGAGGACCTTCCACAGTAGGGATACTAATCACTGGGGGGAGGATGTCCTGAATGCAATAGTCGGCTTTTGTGGTGGAGGCAGTGCCCAAGAGGAGATCCTCCCACCCAGTGACCCCAAAATATTTTTGTTCAAAAATTCAGATTTGAAATAAGAAAATGAATACCCGTGCTATTCACCAACCATCTAAATTTGAAAATTAAGATTTTGACATAATTTCTGCCAATGTTGTTTGTCTAATAGATAATAACACTCCAAGATTCTATGAATGTGACCAGTTCATTTGTAAGAAAACAAATGCATTAGAAATTCCATATTATATATACATATAATATATATTCATATTATATAATATATATATGTATTTATGTAATTATATTATATATATGTATATATATGTGTGTATATATATATTATATATATACATATATATTATATGTATGTATATGTGTATATATATATATATATATATATATATATATATATTATATATATTAAATTTGTCAATGCACTACAATTATGACTTCTTTCCCCCTTCTAGGTGTACCTTACAGGTTCTATGGCAAAAATATATAATACATATAATATACATATAATATATATAAGTGATGTCACTTAATACCTGATTTGTGTAATACCTATGTCTCTGTTACCTCATAATTACAGCAGAGAAAATAATTCTTATTAGTTTGTTGTGAGAGTTGGTAGGTATGGTTCATATGAACCCGGTAGTAGGACAGATACTGAAGATGAAGATGATAGAGACTATCATTTCATCCCAACCTGATGCTGGCTCCTGTATTGACAGAAATATGTTGACTCAATTCCCTCTCCAAGTCAAGATTAATTTCAATGCACTAAATTCAAACTTGTACTTCCAGAAGGTTACTAATCTTCTAGGTTATATTATATATTTACTTCTTATACATTATATTTTTCCTGCTAACCCACTAATCTCTGAAAATCAATGTCTTATATGTGCTCTGCAAAAATATATAATATAATATAATATAATATATAATATACATATAATATATATGTCTATATCATATATATATGTATATATGATATAGACATATATATGCATATATATGTGTTAGAAATTAGAAATTCCATATTATATTTACATATATATGCATATATATGTGCATATATATCATATATATATTATATTATATACATGTATATAATATATATATACACACATATATATGTATATATATAATATATAATATGTATATATATTATATGTATATATTATGGAATTTCTAATTGCAATAACAATTCAAATGACTTTCATATTTTATATTGTCAATTTTAATTTAGGAAAAATATCGCCAGTTTCTTATTACTTTCTTGGCATTGTCTCTGGATATGCTACATTCTTCACTTTTCTGGTGGTGTCTTTTAAATGATCTCTTTATACTCTATATATTGCCAAAGATTTAATTAAAGTCAATCTAAATTTCTTTGGAGGGTTAAGAATACTTCTTAAGAGGCTAAGTACTTGGTATTAGAAGCAAATAAGAGATAAGGAATGTTAGATCTACTCACTTGTAGTGGTAGTAGATGTACTTTGTTGTTCGAGATACTAACTGCTAGATATGTGTGGAGATATCTTCCATGGATATCTCGCCCTGCTACAATGTTAGTGACTCTGGTGATACTTAATCACTTTGCCCCTCTGCTGTCCTGAAAGAAATTCTGAGGTAGTATTTCTAACTCATTACTGATCCTGGTCTGCTGAATCAAAAATTGATTCTTTTTTATAATTTTATTTATTTATTTATTTATTTATTTATTTATTTATTTATTTATTTGAGAGTGACAGACATAGAGAGAAAGACAGATAGAGGGAGAGAGAGAGAATGGGCGCGCCAGGGCTTCCAGCCTCTGCAAACGAACTCCAGACGCGTGCGCCCCCTTGTGCGTCTGGCTAACGTGGGACCTGGGGAACCGAGCCTCGAACTGGGGTCCTTAGGCTTCACAGGCAAGTGCTTAACCGCTAAGCCATCTCTCCAGCCCTCTTTTTTAAAAAAATATTTTATTTATGTGTTTGAGAGAGAGCAGGAGGCAAATAGAGAATGGGCACATCAGGACCTCTAGCCACTGCAAATGCATGCACCACCATGTGCATCTTTCTTACATGGATTCTGTAGAATTGATCCTGGGTCCTTAGCGTTTGAAGGCAGTGTTTTACATGCTAAGCCATTGCTCAAGCCCAAAATTTGATTCTTTGCTGCCAATTTTTTTAATTCTCTCATTCTTTCTACATTTATCTTGTAGCATTATTCTGTTGTGTCTTTTTTTTTCTTTAGTCTATTGGCATAAGTTCTTATTTTTCATGAAAAAAATAATGGTTACTACTTTATTCTGTATATTCAAATATAAAGTTTCTGAGTGCTAAATAAAGTCATGTTTAATTAGAGGACACCTCTAGTTGCAGAGTCAAGAGTCACATGTAACTTTTATTCAGCGCCCTAGTTATGATGTTTGATGCCTAAAATATATGGAGTTCAGGTGATGAAAGTTTCTTGCAACTAACTCACACACCTTCTCTGTGAACCTTTGCTTGTCCCTTTGAGTGTCTTAACCCAGCACTTAAATTAGCAATGTATCCAAAACCATGTTTGAATTTATTGAGGCATAATAATTTTTAATTTTTGTTGACAACTTGCATACATATAAAAAATAAACCATGATAATTTTTCCCTCCTAGCACCTTGCTTTTCCCCTTCTCAACTATCCCCTCCACTAAAGCCCTTCTTTCCAACAAATCTCTCCTCTATTTTTTTTTTACTGTATTGTTTTAAAATAGGAAATGCTTCATGAGTTTGCATGTCATCCTCACACAGGGTCCATGGTAATCTCCTCTGTATCCCTCCAATTTTAGTGTATGAGCTACTGAAGTGAGCTCCTCTGTTATATTTTAATGCCATTATATTTTTTCTCTTTTTATGAAGGTCTTGTAAAAGTAGTGTCAGCCAGTGTGAAGTCATGAACAGCAAGGCAACTTTGTGTTGGGAAGACAGTATTAAAAAGCTGCATCCCCTTCTTTTGGGCTCTTATATTCTTTCCACCACCTCTTCTGAAATGGGCCCTGAGCCTTTGAGGGTGTGAGAGATGTCTCAGTGCTAAACACATCGCTGTCATTTCTGCTCAGAACGTTAGTGAGTTTTGAGCCTCCCAGTGATCACCTCCCTCTGAAAAGAGGAGCTTCTCTAATTAAAAGTGAGAATAGTATTCATCTATGGACACAAACATAAATCATCATAGGGCATTTTGGTAGGCATAATGTGTATCTATTTAGCCAAGCAACAGTAGTAGTTTACCTCCATAGCTTATGACCTCCCCAGCCATGGGATTTTGATTAGGATTTTTTTTAAACCAGGCAGAAATTCCCTCCCATGGAGACTGTCTCACATCCAATCATAGAACAGCAGGCATAATATTTGGAAACCAATAACTGGGAGTTAGGTGTGTTCACTGCTAGCTACTTAGATGGCATTTCCGTTGTCAGAGTAGAAAATGTATATACATTTAAAACTATGAATTCCTATCTAACACTTCAGATATTTGCCCAAAATTGTTTGACAGCTCTGTCTGATTTCCAGTTCCCCTACTTTCATATTTCTCTTTTACTTCACTGAGTTTATATTCCATTCCTTAGTTTGCACACGAAGTGAAATGACCTGAGAAATGTGTTCTGCTCCTACTTCGGACTCCTGTTCTTCAATCAACACTTACCTTCATCCAAACCCTTGCAAAAAGTTTAAAATGCCAAATACCCTTGGGTGAGAAAACTTAGTATTCAAGATGCATTTTCATCCTGATAATCCCATATAGCATTTGGATTAACTCTTTTTGTTGTACTCATTCTTATAATTCTGTTTCATGTTGGGGAATCGATGAAAGTCCAGCGGGATTCCCTTGTCCACTGCAACCCCTTCACGTTCATTATCTCTCTGCTCCTGGACTTGCCTCTGCATTTTCATCAGGCTAGCAGTTCAAGAAGTCACCACCTATTGACACGTGAAATCAAAGCTAGTTGACACCCCTGACCCACCTTAATGGACTACTGTCTTTGCAGTTCACCTGTGACTTCCCAGTAAAGTTTACAGTGAGGCCTATCATTTGGGATTATGGGTATTGAGGAAATTGGCTAAATGTGGTGTCGGGGGGGGGGGGCAGGGATACACAAACATATCAAAGAAATTCCCAAGATTAGCAAGTCCCTGTACAGCTGGGGAGCTCTGAGCTACCAGAGCCAAAACAAACATGAATCACCTCTAAGTGTCATTCTGTGAATTTCCCTAGTCTGGGGAAATTATAAGAGTGAAACAAACTTGTAAAACATTCATTGTCTGTTAGTGTGTTCTGGAAGAAATTGGCCTTAAGTTTGTGTGTGTGTGTGTGTGTGTGTGTGTGTGTGTGTCTATATGTATACTTTGCCTAAATTCCAAGTAACAAGTAAATCAACAGCCTTGGTTTACATCTGTGTCATAGATTTCCTTCCATCTGCAGGGGCATTCTCCCACAAAATCCTCCCAAACAACGGAAAAATGAGACCGATACTAGATTTTGTTAGTTACTCCCTAAAAGAATCATGTATAGCACAAAAAAGTATGTGCTGAACACGTAGGGAATATTGTGTGTATGTAAGTAAAACGAAAAGAATGATCAACAGAATAATAAAAGAAATGCAATTTATACACATAGAAACATGTTATGTATCAAGATTTCAAGAGCAGAAAAAAGATACAAAGTACAGTTTATGGAATGCAATGAGTACAAAAAAAATTGTAAAACTCTTTAAATTTGCAATTTTCATAGAGGAGAGTTATAACCAAGAAAAAAAAACTTTAAACTGGAAAAAAATAATAGAATACAGAAGTATATTACAGAAATGCAGTATCAGTTAGGTCAGTGGACATCACCTTGGGAAAGAGAAAAAAATCCAAAAATATTAGGCCATAGAATAGTATGAGGGAAGAAAAACAGGAGTTGATATTCACAGGCTAAAAAAAAAATTTGACTATTTTTTAATAAAGTATTTATGCACCTAGTGTTGTATTTGATTTAAAAAGTATATTCTAATGGAAAGTACATAGGTATATATATCTAATTTCTTGCAAGGTAATATATAAGTGGTTGAGTGAAGGTATAGGGGAAAGGAAGCTTTGTTAAATGCTACATTTTCAGAAAAATAGGATACATGTGCAAGGAAAGAGTAGGGGAAGAGGAAATGTCAGGTGAGGGAATGGAAAGGAAGAATTAGAGTACTCATTTAGGCTGATACCACTGCCTAGATATCAGGAATAGAAAAGCAATGAACATGAATGAGCAAGTATCTGTACAGTAAAGTGTAGAGTCCTTAAAGTATATGCCCAGGAGTAATAGAGTTGGGTCATATGACAGTTTTATTTTTTTCTTTTTAGATTTTTTTTAAGAAACCTCCACACTGATTTCCATGGTAGTTATACCACAAACAGTGAATAAGCATTTTACTTTACCCATACCCTTGCAAAAATCTCCAACACCATAGACACATAGACAATAAGGAACACAATGACAATGAAATATAGAAAGAGTAAAAACTCTATTGAAACACACATTCTATTGTACACATCAGAAATCAAGGACTAACCACACACAGGAAAGAAACAGCTATTGCAAAAAGAAATACGATGAAACAGATCATCTGGAGTGAGAAGAGAAAGAGCCGAGATGGGTTCTATCCTTCATGTCTCTCATTTGCAAAGCCTTTGCATAGCACAAGTTGATTTGGAAGACAGCTTCAGACTTGGCATGTGTTCTCCTGTCGGAATATTTGAAATTATTGTCTCAGACTTGTTCACAAAATGATTTATATACAAAAAAATCCATAACAAGGTATCAATAATAATAGCATAGTACTTGAAGCATGACCAATTGCTTGGTAGGGTGAAGTGCATCAAGAGCCCAGCTGACTTGCTATTTTCCATTTACACATAAGACTGTTTCTTTAACCAGGTTATTGAGTCATACCAGTCTGGTTCTCTAGTTTGCCTATTTTCTTTATGGAAAGTATTGATTTTGAAGTCATTTGGAGGCGATCCCTTCTGGGCAGTCTTGAAAAGCTGGAGTATTTATTTGTCCCTGTCTCTTCAAACTAATTGTGAAGGCCATTCCTGCATATAAGCAGCCACATGGGTCAGGTTCCAAACAATGGGGTCTTTTCATCTATTTTAGCTAGTAACTGATATGGTGTGCCAGTAGCAAATAATTAGGAGTACATTTCTATTTATAAAGTAATATAACTTGAAAATAATGGATGGAATAAACAAATATTTTCATCCTCTATAGTTAGGTGCATTTTAATGCTTTCTAGAAAGTAAGAGAACACATATAAAATGGGAAAATGAGATAATAGTACATGAATAGGGAATGCATAATAAATTCTACACAGGTAGACTTCAATTTTCACAAATGTCATTTTAACATCTGGCATTGTGTAGCAAGACTGTTTCCAAATCCCGCTGGCAGCCCTTAAATATTCTATTTTGCTGATATAGATTTTAAAAAATAACAGTCTTTTGAAAAGAAAAAAAAATGCTATAAAACAAATGTATTCAAAAGTTATTCAACATGGAAATGGTAACCTTTATGATAAAGATTTGGGTGAGGCAGGTGTGGGTCTGGAGAGAAGAGGAAGTTGGAGCAGGTCTAGAGAATGGAGGGATCATGGAGTTAGTAGAGGAGGAGGAAGAGACTGCCAGGGACCCATGTAGTAAGCCAGGAGACATCTAGAGGAAGAGAATCAAAAGCCACTGGGGGGCTGGAGAGATGGCTTAGCTGTTAATTGCTTGCCTGTGAAACCTAAGGACCCCGGTTCGAGGCTCAAATCCCCAGGACCCACGTTAGCCAGATGCACAAGGGGGCACACACATCTGGAGTTCATTTGCAGTGGCTGGAGGCCCTGATGCGCCCATCTCTCTCTCTCCCTCTCTCTCTCTCTCTCTCTCTCTCTCTCTCTGCCTCCTTCTCTCTGTCGCTCTCAAATAAATAAACATTTTTTTTAAATCACTGGGATTTATTATTATTTCTTTATTTTAGCAGAGTATATGAAAGCTTAAACTTCTAATGCTATCCAAGGATTTAGCATTTGTTCTACCTAGCTGTCATCTCAAAACTAGACCATATTTAGAAGTCAATCTTTCGAAGGGAAGTCAGACTCGTACTCTCCCTGCACAAAAGATACTCTTCCCCCTTGAAATTAGTGGCATAGAGAAGTGGTGATAAACAATTGGTGCAGCCTAGTTTTGTGAAAAGAAACTACTTGGGGGTCTCTGTCGAGATACACAGGATGGTCACACCAGCATCTTGCATGTGGATGGTGTCGTTCTCAGATTCCTCCTTTTTTTTCTGAAATTATTTTTGCCAACCTTATGCAATAGTGATGTCACTTAGAAAACTGCTCAGCATATAAGTGAATCAATGTCTATAATTCTACAAGCTTTCACCCAAACCAGCATAGCTTCCTTGAGCCAGTTTTCTAAGAGGACATTCTTAAGTTATCATCATTTTTTCCCTCCAATTCCTTCTTCCTATTCTGTATCCAGATATGACATTCCATCAGTCTAAACATAGCTATGTTTATTTTTATAGAGGAGGTACTAAGGTAGTTCCTATCCACGTAGTGACAATTCATAATCTAGCATGTGATTTACAACAAGACAAATGCATTTCTCTCAAGATAAAACTGAGAGATCTCTTACCCTCATTGAAGTTTCATAAGCACGCCACAGTTATGGAGAAAGCCTGGAGCCTTTCCAGATTCTGGGCAAGAAGGTATGTGGAAGGAACAAAGATCATCTGGTTCACAGGGCATACTAGAAAGTCCACGTTGGACTGTGACCTTATGAAACTTGACAGAGGAGAATGCAGCGATATGAGGTTGTTGTAGTTTCTAAGAATGACAGTACGTTGGCCTGGGCTTCCCCTTTCTGCCTCTATAGGAATTTCAAGTATGATATAGTACCTTGACGTATTTGTTGTTTTCCTTTCAGCTATGACTCTTTTAGAAAGGGATGGAGAGGGTTTCTTGTTGGCTCTCAACATTAAGCTATTTCCTTACTTTTCCTAACTTCTCTTGCATTTAGTTGTGACAGAATAAATTAAAATTTAAAGGGTTTTATTACTCTTTCAACATTTTTATTGGTATAGGAACAAGTCACCTTAGGAAGTTGTGGGAAGTAATAACGGGTGACATTTACTTAGGAAAAAAAAATAGATAATTCAAATATATGTGTGAAAAAATGTTTACATCTGATGCTGTTTTGGAAGAAGGTTTGTTTGGGAGTGGAGAATTAGGTGCTCACACAGAGGAAGGGATGAACAAGTTAGCTAGTAAGGTTTCAGTTTCATCCAGTGTCCTGCCTTCTCTCTGAACATCTTTCTCACATGCATTTTTCCTTAATGCTTTGGAACTGAGGAGAAACTGAGCAATAACAGCATCTCTGGTGAGATGGGAATGGACAGGAACCAGAGAAAATAAAGAAAGGAATTCTGTGTTTCTGTATGATGATATGAGAGGTGTGAACCGTTTCTTTTCTTTCTCTCTTCCTTCCTTTCTTCCTTTCTTCCTTCCTTCCTTCCTTCCTTCCTTCCTTCCTTCCTTCCTTCCTTCCTTCCTTCCTTCCTTTCTTTCTTTCTTTTTTTTTTTTTGGCATGGGGGGTGTTTCAAGGTAGGGTCTCACTGTAGCCCAGGCTAACATGGAATTCACTATTTAGTCTCAGGGTGACCTTGAACTCAACGCAATTCTCTTACCTCTGCCTCCCAAATAGTGAGATTAAAGGTGTGCACCACCATACCTGGCCCCTCAACCATTTCTTTAGGAAAACCAATGCTTCCAACCTCCTGCTGTTCTCAAAAGAGAGCTATAGAAAATGGAAGAGGGATGCCCACTGATGCCCATGTATTCAGAAGCCACACTTTTACCACAGTTTGACACTTTTTATCCAACATGGCAGCACTCATTAGAATAAAACAATACATTATAAATAATTAAGATCTGGGGAACACAGATTTCATGTATTATAGATTTTATAATTTTAATACATTTTATGAAAGTAGCAAATGAATACCTTTGCCTTTGAGCAACTATGGTGAGTCGAATATGGAAAGAGGAAAAATGATATTATTTTAAGAAACTGAGTCATACTTCATATACTCCTTATCTTAAACTAACATCTACATAACCAGGTTTAAGTATACATGATAAATCTGACCACACATCACCCATGGGGATGTACTGTTCAAGAATGTTTTATTTTATTTCATTTGAGAGGGTGGGGGGGATAAAGAGAGAGAGAGATAGAGGCAGATAGAAAGAGAATGGGGCATGCCAGGAATTTTGTCCACTGCAAACGAACTCCAGATGCATGTGTGCCACCCTCTGCATCTGGCTTATGTGTATCCTGGGGAATAGAACCTGGATTCTTTGGCTTTGCAGACAAATTCCTTAATCTCTAAGCCTTCTCTCTAGCCTAAGATCTTTGTTTTGATTGACATTTAGAGATCCCAAAATACAAAAACATAGGTTTCACAGGTGTGTGTGTGTGTTTGCAGATGAAGATGAAGATAACTCATAAACAATCAAAAGTAGCAATAGTTCTCTTTACATCTAAGCAACAAATTTCACACCCATAGGCCTAGCCATCTTTATAGGGATGATTTTCTAATGACTTCTACCATTTTGGTGCTATGGAATCTTACTATCTAATTTGGTGTGTCTCAACAATAACCACAAAAAAGGAGTGCTATAGTTCTTTTTGAAAGTTTGCTGGACAATTAAATCAAGGTAAAAGAACCACAAAGCACCCAAGAAGATTAAACAGGATCGTGTTAGTAAAACCCTTTGAGCTTTGTGAACAAATACCAGATCACCATGGGACCATCAGCTTACTTCCTAATCTCAGGCAAAGTGAACTGTGGAATCCATATGGTTGTTTTTTCAGATTTATCAGAAAGTAACACTTCAAAAATTGTGGTTTATTCTGCAAGATATTCAGACATATGTTTTGGTTTTAATATGTCTGGATGCCGTCTCATACATCCACTTAATTTACATATATAGACTCAGCCAACACAGTTTTTCAGTGAAGCCACCTCTCCCTTAGGCATACGACAGCACCTGATTTTAGAATTAAACTTTTAACACTTTGTACTCTACCTTAAATAAATGATGGAACAGAAAGGAGAACAGAGGGTCTTTTGTACATTTCTCTGTGGGAAAACTTAAAAAAAAAAGAGTGGCTTGAGAAGCTATGGTAACTAAAGTTCCTTGCAGAGAAATTTGACAGTCACAGAGTGTTCCTGAGGCATTGGACTAGGAGAACAGATTTCTCATTTATGCTTAGAATCTGGAAATGGTGAAAATTCAACTGTAAAAGTTTAATGTGAGAAAGACATACACTCTGAAAAATCAATTCTATAGAAATCATATCAAATTGTGATGTAGTCGTTTACACATGAATTGTGCTGAATTACTTAAAAGTTTAGAACATGTACATTTATGTAGCATGTACAGTTTATAAAACCTGGTTAATTTAATGTCACACATGTAATTCAATACCTTACTTTATAGTACAGATTAGGTAAGTTCCTTCACTACCTACTAGACTTAAAAAAGAAATATAAAATGATATAAGATGATCAAAGAAAGACTTAAGAAGATCAAATGTAGACTTATATGGGTGCTCTAAATTTTGCCCCCACTGGCCATCCCCACATTGTTCTATTTTCTGCTGAGTGGAGGAAACAACCAAGAACCTCGGAAATACTGGGAACAGAGAGATCAGTCTCTTTCCCTTCTCTCATCCCAATCTCACTGTAATAACTATGCAGGGAAACGTTTGTTTTCTGAATATTTGTTTCCAAAAGTGAAAGGGATGAAAGAATAGTCACCAGATAATGTATAGAACAACAGCTAGAAAGAGAGCATACATAGAAGAAAAAAGTAGGAAAAAAAAGAATACTACAAAGCTCTAAAATTATTAATAAAGAATTGCAGCAGAGCAGAAAATAGCTCAGACAGAGTGGAGACCTAAGTTCAATTCCCAGTACCCACATAAACATCCACGTTGTGGTAGTCTAGTCCTGTAATCCCAATGCTGGGAAGTAGAGACAGGAGGACTGCTGGAGCTCACTGGCTGCACTATCCTAATTGCTAAGCTCTAGACCAGCGAGGGACCCTGTTTCAAAAAAGGTGGATATGGGGGCTGGGGAGATGGCAACAGTTAAAGGCACTAGCTGTCAAAACCTCATGAGTCAGAGTCTAATTCCCCAGTACCCGTGAAAACCCTCTCTCCTCTAGTATATAAAGGAATGGATCACCTCTAAAAAAACATGATCTGAAATGGTCTTCTGGCTTTCATGTTCCCTCCAACACACGCATATGCATGTACCCCCCCCCACACCAGCCCACCTGCACATACTTAAAAAGGGAGAGATAATTAGAATGATCCCGATAATGTAAATACTTCAAAAAATCTAGAAAGATGAGTGAAAAAAATATGTGCAGTCTAACTAGAAAGTTAACCAATGGTTTTAGAAAGAAAGAAAAATTCAAAAGTAAGTATACAAATAGAACATTCACTCAACTTTACTATAGTAATGCTTTCAAATTTAGTTTTACATGTGAGCTTCCCTCTAAATGCCATACAATTTCTGGATGTTTCTAACCATAAAGACACTTTGGCAACATAGTCAAACATTTGAAGAAGTTGTTAATGTTCATTTGAGTGCCTCAGTATTCTATAGAGCACAAGATAAATCCTAAGAAGGACACAAGTCCAGGTATAAAATATGAAGAAGAGAAAAACATACACAAGACCCTAAATATTTATGAATATAAGCTTTTTAAAATTTTCTTCAGATTTCAATTTGTTATTTCCTGCTAAAAGATTTATAATGTGACATACCCATTTTGTGATCTCAGCTCCACCCTCATTTCATGCTGGGCTCACTGAAAGACTTACTTATGTACTTACCTTTCCTAGCAAAGCAATCTGCAATGCATCATTGGGTATATCCCATGTGGTTTTACCCCATTGTTTTAAATTATTCACATAATGAGACTAAGGGAGAAAGCTTGAGACCTATAGTCTATGTGACTCTTAATAGTTGACTTGTCTACCCATTAGTGATAATATTTCCTTAGTATTGTTTCTGTTTTGGTTTTAAACTTGATCCAAATATAAGGGAGACAACTTTAAATATTCCTAATATTTCTGCATTTGCAATATATTTTTTTTTTTTTTTGGTCTTTTGAGGTATGGTCTCATTCTGTCCCAGGCTGACCTGGAATTCACTATGTAGTCTCAGGGTGGCCTCAAACTCATGGCGATCCTCCTATCTCTGCCTCCCTAATGCTGGGATTAAAGGCATACGCCACCACACCCAGCTTTACCATATCTTTTATGTACCTTTCTAAGAGATTTTATCCTGGATTTTTTTTGGGGGGTGGGAAGAAGGAATAAGAACTTGCTATGACCTTGTGTACCCAGGAAACAAAGCCTATCATTGAATGAGAGTCTTGGAAACCATTTTGTTGATTAAAGAAATGTGCTGGACAGGAGAATTTGTATTCCCCTTCTGATTTAAGTTCAATTTTCCCGTTCATTTGCTAAAAGGTTTGCTGTCTTCAGGAATGGAATGGATCTCTGCTGTTTGCCAGGCTTGTACAACACAGACGTAACTCCATACCCTCTCCCTCATGACCACACAAAACCTAAGAGAGAGCTGGATTGGATTCCTAAAGCTTTGTACTAACAGCAAATGTTTCTAAGCATGTAAGAACCCCAGAAATGTTTCATTTTGTTCTTATCACTCCAATTCCCCAAAGAACTTTGGGAAATATTGCTTCCCACAGGACAAGTGAGGGAAAAAAATATAAAAACAATCAAATGTAATGACTCATGCAATAAATTCTGTGTTAAGCATTTTACATATGTATGATCCCATATGTATGTCAAGATTGTCCTCTACCAAGTCAGACATACAGGAAGAAACTCAAAATGAGGGTGATTAAGCAACTTCACAATCTGCCTGATGATGAGTTGGGATTCACATATTATTTCAACAGATGGAAGGCAAGACAGAGGCAGAACTATGCTCCAGGACAGTCCTGAGCTTCACATGTCTGCTCCCCTGTGAAAGCTTCTCACATAACCTGGATACCTCAGGTCTCTATCTACAGCCACAGTTAGAATATGTCAATGCTGATTAATCTATGACCATGCAAATTATAAGAAAATATATAGCCTTGGAGAGAAAGGGGGGGAATTCTCTTAATAGAAGTAAGAGATAGTATAGGCAGAAAGATAATAGACAGATAAAAAGATGGATAGATACATAGATGATAAATAAATGATAGGTGCCAGGTAGCTATATATACAGGTTAAATTAGAGTTTGATTTTAATACAGTCATATCATCTGTGAGCAAAGAGGCCATGTGATTGGACATCTTTCCCCACACTCATCACCTGGCATGAGCAGCCATTCTATCTCTTGCCACAGTCTGACAGTCTGTAGTACTTAACCTTTAGACAAGGATCCCTCATGATAGTGACATTTTCATGGATTAACTGAACCTTTTGCCCTTTACCTTGATAGTTTTATCCTCTAAGACACAGCCGTGGTCACACTGTATTTCTCAGGCATCATAAAATTGTACAATTGGACTTAAGCAACAACACATCAACCCAAAGCTACCTTGGAAGCAACTGTAGCAGAATGACTGTTGGGGGCTTTTAGTTGAAATTAATTAATGATTCAATAAGATGATAATCAAACATCCCCCAAATCACTGGCATGTGCTAGATGTTTGATATTAACTTCTTTTAACTCAAAAACAATGATCTCAACAAAATGGGGAATCCCTCTCTGGGTTCAGACCCATGATAGGGAGAATTAGGGAAGAATCTAAAAGCCAGGTTTAAAATTCATGTTCATGTTAGCTAGCTACATGACCCTGAGGCATTTACTTAAATGTTGTTTCAGAACTTGGATGTTTCATCTACAAATGATGTTTTGGAGGGTTGGACCACTTTACTTTTCCTGACTTTTCTATGTTGAAGTGTCTTAAGATATTTAAGACAGTACAAGATTTTTCAACTCTGAAAATCCAAAAGAACTGTCTTTGAGTAAAGGTACTCATCATTCTTTTTTTATTTATTACTTTTGCTTATCTAATCATTAAAAGATACTACAGTTTAGGGATATATACATATATAGGGATATATACATAGAAGAAAAAAGTAGGATATAATTATCACACTGTTTCATGAATAAGAAGGCTACATAGACCTAACTGGGGGTCACAAGGTTCTGATTTGGACATCATGTAAGGCATGCTGTCTTTCAAAGGCTCAACTGGGTAAGATGCCACATTCAATCATATTAGCTTATTTGTCCTGCGGGCAGAATTCATTTCCTTATAGTTATATGATAGAGGGTCCACATTTTTATGATTGACTAAAGGCTAGCTTCAGATCATAAAGAACTTAACTTTTTGACAGTGTAGGTAAGAAACTTAGAGAGAGGGTTTCTAGTACCAGTTTACTAAAACTGGGTTCTACATAATGTAATTTTGAAAGAGTTATTCCTTATCATCTTTTGCATAAAGTGTGCCTGAAGCACATCTCAGATCAGGCCTACATTTAAGAAATGGGATTACACAGGGGCAAAACACCAGGAAACAGGAGCCACAAAGAGTATCCCTTGTGTGCATCCACCATCACAGTATTTTGAATATATATTTATTTTTTAATATTTTATTAATTTTTGAGAGAGAGAAAGAGAGAAAAGAGAATGGGTACACTAGGGCCTCTAGCCACTTCAAACAAACTCCATGCACATGCGCCACCTTGTGCTTAGGTGGGTCCCTGGGGAATCAAATCTGGGTCCTTAGACTTCGCAGGCAAGCGCCTCAACTACTAAACCATCTCTCCATCCCATGAATAGATATTTCTGAATGTTATTTGGTTATGGCAGTAAGTCTTCATAGTCAAGTTTTATTCAATCTTGTTGTATAGGTGGTGCCGCTGAAACGTATATTTTAACTTTGTAAAAGTGATTTCTTGAGTAGCATCAGCAAACCACCTAGAGGAGCACAAAGCAATAAATCATTTTTAGCTATTTGCACGTGGCTTTCTTAAAATGTGGCCCATGGAAACTGCATTGCTGGTTGTTTCGCATACAGTTAAGGAAGCCAACACTCTAAGCAGTTCCACATACATTAGTTGTGCTTTCCCTGTCCAAATCGCTTGTGTCTCTTAGAAACATAGACTAAACCAGTAAGTATTAGGTTTCCCATCAAGTAATGAAGGCAGGTTTTCTGTGTTCAGATAGGAATGGGGTGGAAGGTAGGGGAGGGTTGTGTGTCCAGTGCTGGTCTGAAGAGGTACTTCAGTGGCTGCCTCCAGTTTTGAGATGACAGACTATGGGGAAGGAGGGTGAAGACCCGTCACTTTTAGAGGCTGTTCGACTCAGCGACATTGGGCCCATTTGCAGCGTCTGCCTTTAACCATCACGGGTACCACATTAGACACTTCCCGCAAAGACCTGGTTTCCTTTTGTTCTTACGATCTCTGCCAGCCCAGAACCTGTTGTTACAGCAGATATTGATTATTAAGAGTTGAACCATTAACAGGTTACATTGTCTTTTCCACTGAGATTGTTTTAGGTTCATTTTTTTCCCCCACCTGTATTCCTGAAGAGAACTGCCTGAGCATTCACCTGATTGTAAGGAGGCATTTTCTTTCACTTGGGCACTAGCTGGGCACGTAGGAAAACTGAAAGGAAGATTGAATGGGATTTCTTTGGCTCTCCCTATCTAGGCAGTCTGAAGCTGGGATCAGGTTCATTAATACCAATGAGAAATATTGGGTTTAGTCTATTTTTCAATTCACTTACTTTCTTTAAAAAAATTGAGAATTTTGTCTTTGTCACATGGTGTGTCATGATTAATCAGATATATTGAATGGGCAAATGGTTTAATAGTTATTGCAATTTGTCATATCAGACATGGCTTATCATGCATTATTAATATCTAAATGTAAAATTAGTTGAACCAGCCTGGCTTCTGCTCAGGAGAGATGTATTAGCAGTAGTAATTTTGAAAGAATGTCTAAGGAGGTAGTTTTACCAATGTCATCTTACTTTCACATGAAACAGAATCTATAGCATGTTTAGACATGTACATTTTATGTTCTTTAAAGATTCACGGGTCCGGCGAGACTGCTATTATCAGCTAAGCCAAGCCTTTTAGAAACAGGTGGGATTTGAGCCTGGCTTAAAGTAGGATGGGTTTTAGATGAAGTAAGGGATAGGAAAGAGTCTGCTAAGTGACAGGAATGATATGAAAAAAAGGGTTTGAACTGCAAACAGGTTGTGTGTAGAAGAAGGTATGACTATGATCCTGATGCATGTTGAAGAAAATTGCTGTTGATCGCTGAGTTAAGGTCAGTTGATGGAAGAGTTTGCACAGAGCAGTAAGATGTCACTTAACAGATTGTTAGGAGCCCCCCCCCCAAAAAAAATCTGTTTTCCTCCAACAACAACTGGCATGGAGAAAGTAAGGATTCTTTCAACAGCAGGGTATGGAGTCAATTTTGAGACATAAATTCATTTGTGGTTTTTTGACCCGTGTGTCTAGGCTTAAGAGGATAAAGTGACCTTTGAAAAGTACTTCTCTACAAAGGAAATTACCATAGTCAAGAGCTTCTGCCATTCTGTGGAAATTACACAGAATAATGATAGGGTAGTGGAAGCAATAATCATTGAATATTTGTAAATTCATCCGTAATTTCACAGATTTGTAGTTTAGTCCAGGAGAAATAGCAAAAGAAAAGAATATTTTTAATCTGACATAGTTCAAATTTATCTTTAAAATTACAAAACACGATATAATTAGACCCCATGATCAATTTATGCCTAGGAACCCTTCAGCAGTGTTGTTTATGGAATAATTTATGATATTTATCATTACTTGTTATTACTATTGATTGATCTTGCCTCAAATATAGACCTGATGGACTCTTTATGAATTGGCATAAGTAAAAGCAATAATGCCTCTTAAGAAGGTTTGTCATCCACATAGATTTGCTGTTTAATGGGAAAATTTATGTTAGAAAACTTTATGTCAAAAAGCAATTATGGGCTGGAGAGATGACTTAGCGGTTAAGCGCTTGCCTGTGAAGCCTAAGGACCCCGGTTCGAGGCTCGGTTCCCCAAGTCCCACGTTAGCCAGATGCACAAGAGGGCGCACGCGTCTGGAGTTCGTTTGCAGTGGCTGGAAGCCCTGGCTCGCCCATTCTCTCTCTCTCCCTCTATCTGTCTTTCTCTCTGTCACTCTCAAATAAATTAAAAAAAAAAGCAATTACATTCTCTTCTTTTTTATTTATTGAGAGAGACAAAGAGGCAGATATATAGAGAGAATGGGCACATCAGGGCCACCAGCCACAGCAAACCTTTTGTACATGTGGCATACATGGGTATTGGGGAATTGAACCTGGGTCCTTAGGGTTTATAGGCAAGTGCCTTAACTGCTAAGCCATATCTCCAGATCTACATTCTCTTCTTGATGTCAAATTTTCATTGTATTTCACTTTGCTTGTTGGGATGATCTAAAAATAATGGTACAAATATACTCACATTTCCGTGAAGAATTGCTAAATCTTTGATGTCTACATTTTCTCCTTCCCTTATAATTTAAGAACGAGTACACATTCAATGTTCATTGTCTGATATTGTCATGGGTAGAATATTCCAACCAAAAATGACTGCATCTGGGAGGCAGAGGTAGGAGAATCACTGTGAGTTCAAGGCCACCCTGAGACTACATAGTTAATTCCAGGTCAGTCTGGGCCACAGTGAGACCCTACCTCAAAAAAACAAACAAACAAAACAAAACCAAACAGCAAAAAAGAACTGTTGCTTTCCCAATGAGATTCTACTCTGTATTCTGTAGACAATAACATTATAATAAAAATTATTGTCCTTTTGCAAGAAACAGAACCATGTGACTTATTTCTGTTAACCAGACACTTTACCTATGAGCTAGAGCTCCAGCCCAGGAATTATTTTTGTCAACCATAAACCTACAACATTTTTCACTAATTTTCTAAGGCAAACTTATCTCTACCTCCATATTACTGGATTATTTTAACTCTAACTGAAACATTTATTGATATAATCATAGCTATTCATAGTGAAAACATAGAGCTCCAGAAAATAAATAAATAAATAAATAAATAAATAAATAAATAAATAAAAACTTTGTGCTGTTTGTTTTTCTAGTATTTTTTTGATTGGTGACTAACCAGCAGCCATAACTTATATGACATTTTTATTTTAATTTGGTAAGGAAAATGTGTTATAAAAGGGAAAGAGAGCACCGTACTTGATCTCTACAGACAGACTGTTTATTGAGAGAAGCTGCAAGGGGCAGCAGCCTTCCTGCCCTGAACCAGGCTAGGATTCAAACTTATGTGGAGGATTCTAAGAAACAGACTGCACCAGGTGCAGTAGATAAAGAATTTGTAGCTGTGTGTGTCCTTGTTCAGAACAGGCTTCTTCAGCCAGGATTGTCTAAGGGAGGAGAACCAGATGGTCTTTGATCCTTCAAGGACAGCTGAGCCAAGGCGAGTACATCCATCAGGGAAGTTGTGAGGCCTTCAAGGACTTTTAGTCTTAGGGACAGTCATTAACTCTTTAGTTCCATCTAGGTTTTAGGGAGAGTGGTGAACCCTCCAAATTCTGTTCAAACATGCACCCTTCTTTGGATTAGTTATACTCAATTGCCTGGTTGTCCTCAGTCTTGCATCTGCAGTACTACCTTGACTGCACCACATCCTGGAGAGAGTACTTCCTGAAGACATGCTTCTGTGTGTATATTCTCCTATTTGTCAAAATGATTAAGAAATACTGAGCACAGAATGGGTAAAAGCAATACTTTCTCTAAAGTAATTTCTGGAATCTGGAAATGTAGAATTATTCCTTGGCTCAGAAAATATCTAAGATGATAATCTACCATGGTTTCCATAATGCTATGATTTATTTGATATTTCCCATGTGCATAATTTATCACCATCCATTGCCAATTTGTATAAAAAGGATGACTGCAGAAAGTTGAATTTTATTATCATTGCACCTGTGATCTAAATTTAAATGAGACCTGAGAGATTGCACCATATTTGAATGAAATACTTCCTTTTGTTACTTTTAAACACTATTTATAATAGATTAATGTTTCCTGGGATTAGAAAAAGGAAGGAAAATTTATTGACATATAATTTCATCAAGATGTAATGGGCGTCTACTCCTCTATGGAGCTCCTAACCTGCTGGACATTTGGTTGGCTATTGTACTTGGTCCTAAATCCTTTATAATAGGAAACTTCTGTTCTTAAAACTCCTTGAAACTCCCAGCCTTCCAGAAAGTTCCCAGGAATTATTTTTCCTGTGAATTCCCTTCTAGTCAAGAGTAACCTTTATTGTTGCGGTTGTGATGGTGGTGGTTGTACAATAGTGTGTGTGTATGTGTGTTCATGTGTGTACATGGCTAGTTTCACTAACCACGTAAGTACAGCCTAGAAAACAGGGGCAGTGTAAAGGGGAAGAAAGACAGACTATGAACTTTCTGAGAGGCAGGAGTGGTTAGAATCTGGTTCTTGTCATGGAAATCATCAAAGAAGTGGGAATGAAACTGTAGGGGTTCTGCTGCTGCCCACCATCCACCACTCTCCACCTGACTGTACTCCCTCCTTCCCACAACAATAAATCATTTAAATATAAGAGAAAAAACAGAAAAAAAAAAAAGCTCCTCAGTGCTAAGAAAAGTGAGATGTCCAGAAGACAATGAGGCATTGGGAAAGACATTGGTTCCAGAAATTGGATTCTAGGCATGTAGTGCCAGGATGGAGGACTTTTATTTAATTTTATAGAAAAATGTTCGGGTGATTTTTACACTGAGATGTGAAATCTCATTTGCAGCTAAGCCCCTGAGGGAGCTGGAGGAACTAGGAGAGTCATAAAGGGAAACGTAATAGGATTAATAAGAGAAAGGCTGAAGACATAAGCCTTTATTGTAGGAACTCAGTGCTAAATTTTAGCATTGATGAAGGGTGAAATGTCAATACTTATCCAAACATTTGTGCCTTGGAGGTACAACAGTTGAAGGTTGGTGACTTTGAAGGCTCAGGCTGGTTGGGTTGGTTATCTGCTCATCTCAGGACAAGGAGCCACCCTGATCAAACAGGAGGATAGTCCATGAGAAATAATTCCTTAACCCTCATTCGAAGAAATAATTCTTGGAATGCATCTTAGATAATTCAAACAAAATTTATGGCTGAATAATCTATTAAACTTAAGGTTGAAAAAACTACTTAATAGTCAAGGGCCTGAATGCTATTTTTTTAATAGGTATGTCTTGAATAATATAAAATAGGCTTATTAATCTAGACAGTTAGTTCATCCAGGTTACTTGTGAACATGGATTAGAGTATAAGTTAGTAATCAAATTGTTGGCTCTGTAGTAAGCTCTTTTCCTTGTTTTAGAAATGTTGATGGATACAAAATGATTCCAGCTGAACATAGAGCTGCTAAAACAATTCACGTAACTGTACCAAAGAGAACAACATCTACTCATTTCACCTGCACAGCCACACCTGTTGTTGGGGTTAGAGTGACAGTACCTGTTTCGTAGCTGAGTAGAGAAGATGATGTCGACTTTAGGCTAGGGTGAGTCTGCTACTGATGATGATTCTTACCCCCAGAGGACTTCCTTCATTCTTTCCTTAAATTGTTGTGCTGAATTAATTTTATACAGTATTAGTGTTTTAATAAGAACAGGATTTGTTGGGGGAGGGTTGGTGATCACGGTAGGGTCTTGCTCTAGCCCAGGCTGACTGGGAATTCATTATGTAGTCTCAGGCTGACCTCAAAGTCAAGGAGATCCTCCTGCCTCTGCCTCCTGAGTGCCAAGATTAAAGGAGTGTGCCACCATGCCTGGTTTCTAAACTCAGTATTTTTAAAGTATTATTTTGAAAACAACATTAATGCTGACAAATTGATATCCTAAGCAAGCAGAAGTATTGCAGCTATCAGGGAAACCATTTCAGTACGTAATATGCTATGGATAATGGCATGGCAACAGTTTAGATGTAGCACAAGACATGAACGTTCACCTCGGATCTCTCTCTACCATCTTTTGCGATTTAACTGTCAGGTTAGATGTCAAGCTAATTTTCTGTAGCAAATTCCTCTGAGTTGAAGAGATAAAGAAGGCTCTGGGAATTCAGGAAGCCAAGTTCGGAAGACCTGAATCTTAAAGGTTACACAGCCTCTCCGGCAAAGGTTTGTTCCTTAGAAACTGAAACATCCCTTCCTGTGCAGGGTGGGGGCGGGGAGGCAGGAAGTAAGTTCCAGAGACTCCAGAAGTGAACACGTCTGAGGTTTGCAAGACCCCACCCTGAGGGTCAATAAAGGGAAAACAGCTGCTTGGCAATGAGAGCCTGTTGGATGGAGCTTCCTGCAAGTGGTTCTGTGTGCTCCAGAGATGCATCTTCCAAGAATCGTCACCTGTGCTGGGGTGGCAAAGCAGCTATGGGGAGGTTGTGAACCGGATGAGGTTCCTCAGGGTGAGGCTGTGCTTGAATAATCTATTGCTCCTGTAAGCACCCCACTCACACTGCTCTGTAAGTAACCCCAAGAAACTCATCAGTTCACCAAAACTGGTTTTGGTGTAATCATCCTCTGATCTGTCCTCAGTGCCTTATCTGGGGAAAAGATGTGTGTTTGCATCACCAGTGGAAAAAGTTTTTTCCACAACACTAATAGACATAGACATAGATGTGTGCTATGATTACAGATCTATTATGAAGACAGATATAAGTGTGTGTATGTGTGTGTGTATGTATAAATTTATTATAGGACAAAAGCACATGTTAACTATAAACATTTAAATGTTTCTCTTTGTCATATCCAAATAATTCCGATGTTTCTATATAGTCAATAGAAATGTTTATGTATACCTCCTCTTTTTTGAAAGTATCTTAATGAGGAAGTTCCAGGTATGTTGCTCAAACATTTTTTTCATGTTTAGTTGAACAACATATGTCTGGCTAATAAAAAATGGATATATTTATTTAAATATCCCATATATATATATGTATATATATATATATATATGTATATATATATATATATATTTGTATATTAGATCACTTATATTTAATGTAGGCTTGGAGGTTTGAAAGAATTATTTTCAGGAAAGGTATCCAGTAGTCTCTTAAATCAAGATAAAAGAGTTAAGTGATGGCTTTCTGCTGTATGCCAAAATGGGCAATCTCATGAAACCCAGGAAAGTGGTGCTGGCTACTCTGGTCCCAAAGCCGTCATTGTGAAGAATATTGATGATGTCACTTCCAACTGTGCCTACAGCCTTGCTCTGATGGCTGGAATCAACCACTATCCACACAAAGTGACAGCTGCCATGGACAAGAAGAAAACTGAAAAAAGATCAAAGATCAAGTCTTTTCTGAAGGTTTATAACTATAATCACTTCATGCCCACAAGATACTCTGTGGGTATTCCCTTGGACAAAACTGTTATCAACAAAGATGTCTATAGAGACCCCATCCTGAAATATAAGGCCAGACAGGAGGCTTGAGGAGAGATACGAGATGGGCAAGAAAAAGTGGTTCTTCTAGAAGCTTTGGTTTTAGATGTGTTCCCCCTGCCATCATTAAAAGTAAAACAATCTCAATAAAAAAAAGAGTTAAGTGATGGAGATAAGACCATTGTATAACACATTTCCCCAGTTTGTCCCCAGCTTGTCAATGTTACCATGATTTTCATAAACATCACCATCCTCAGATCTGGGGTCTCCTGATTAAAAACAATATACCTGTGCACAATTATGTTAATGTAAAAAATATTCTTTGTGGCTGGTTCTTATGAGTTTGCTTTGACCTCGCATGCAGATTCTGGGTTAAGTGTTTCGAGGATCCGTGATGTGACCTGGTTCTCAAGAGGAATCCCAGCTGACGAAAACAGTTCACGTTCTGAATTCACCATATTTATGCGGACTCAGCTATAGTGTAATTTTACAACTTTACTCACTGGCTCCTATTTGTAGAAGATGGTAAATAAACATGAAATATGACCAAAACACCCATCTTCTTTTTATTTATTGTTTTTGGTTTTTTCCAAGTTGGATCTCACTCTAAACACTGGCTGGCCTGGGATTCACTCTATAGTCTCAGGCTGGCCCCCATCTCACAGGGATCTTCCTACCTTTGCCTCCAGGGTGCTGGGATTCAAGGCATCACCACACCCAGGGCCTGTATCCATTTTTATTGAAGTGAGTCATCATCACAGTATGCAAGTGGCACCGTCCTGTAACACGAGCCACACAGTTGACTGGCTTACTGCAACAACTGGAATAACTACACCCAATTCGAATGGGGACACAGAAATTGGGGGCAAGAGTTTTGCCAAATTTCATGATATTTCTATCTAAATTTACTGCATTTGCATTCAAGCTTCCATTGAAAACTCAACCCCGATTACTGAACACATTTGTCCGGGCAGCGCTTCTTCTGTACCCATATGAGAGGAAAACAATGGAGTGTTTGTATCCTTCCTTTCCAGCCTCATCCTCGCCACTGCAAGACTCTTTCACTAACTGTTTTGAGGAAAAGCATGGCTCTTTTCGTATTTGAATTAAGGGCTCATTGAGAATTGGATGATAGACCTGGTGACAAGCAGGAGAAAATGCAATTGGGATTCTGAAGCATAGAGTGAATCCCTTCCCTCATCTATCACCACTGATTAGCTGCAGTGGGAGAGAAGCAGAGACAGAGACAGAGAGAGATCAGAAATAACAAATAGATTCTGCAGAGAGGCTAGGCTTCAGTGCCTGGCTTTTCTGTCTCATCAATCATTTCCGGTGTGGTTGATAGGTGGCTCTGCCACTCTTACCTCTATTGCACTCACTAGAGAATTTGTAATGGTGACAGGCATTCCAGTGCCCACAGCCCCTGCACAAAATGTCTGAGAGTGTTGTCTTCAGTCTGATGTTTCTATTGCAGCCTACCTCAGTCAGATGTAGGTGTATGTGTGTTTTCACGGCTCTCCTCTTGTCTGTGGTCCCGCCAGGCCCTCCTAGGGAGGGAATGTTGGCAGCATGATTGTCATTTTCAACATGCTGGAATGATGATAGGCCAAACATTACATAAAACATTTACACGAGGTGGGGTAGGGGTTTGGAGGGTCCATAAAAATGTCGAAGCCATCCGAGTGTGAAATAGAAAGACGAGGGAAATGTTTTCCCAAAGCCGTTCATATCTGTCACCTGTGCTGGGTCTCGCTCCGTTATGTTCCCTCGTCAGTCGCCTCCTGCTTTTGTTTCTTAGACATGAGTGTCCAACAGGAGAACACGGCTGTAAAGGCTCAGCTGTTAACAGACACGTGCCTTTTACACAACAGAAATGGTAGCCAAGTGTTGACTTGTCAGCGTTCATTCCCTAAGGGCTCAGAAGCTTGGCTTTCATTTCGTGACACATATGTGAGCAGTCATCAAACCATGTGGTTTATCTCCTGAAACACGTGAGATAGAACATGTGTGCATGTATTCCACGTGCTGTGAAGGAGGCCTGATCCACTTGGTGCCATCTAAATCAAAATGAGGGAGCCGCTCTGCAAGGACAACTCGTTTTTCTCCTCCATCCATTGGCTCTGTTGCCATTTTTCTCCTTGTACCTACAGACAACATACCCTGATCTCACGGACAGAGTGGGCTCTCATCTGAGCAGGCTGTCTTCAGTACAGATGGGCTGCTGTGTACCTTGCATTAATCTTTATCCATAAAGGATTTTCCCCAGGGAACAGGGCAGGAATGGGATGAGCTTCAATGTGGAGTAAAGGGTAGAGAGTGACATGGTTTTCCTGCTATTACTCCAAGAATGCCCCCTGATTTTCTTTACATCTTGACAATACCTGTGTGAATCGGCCATCATTAGTTCTGGGCATATAGAAAAAAAAGTCTTGGATGTGGACAGATGTAAGGAAATGACACTAACTTGTTCACCTATGGACCTTTGGCTGTTCATTGATACCATCACTCTCCCTGGTCCCTTTGACTTCTTCAGTACCAGGTACCTGTATTATTGTGTATTCCTCAAGAATAGTATGTTTTAGATTCACTACAAAAGAACTTTCAACTGGACTGCAGTTCTCAAGTAACTAGAAGAAAATATTGCCAAATGGAAATAACAGCTTAAATGAGCAAAATTGAAAGACACCCCATTGATCTTCATGTCACTATTTTAATAACATATCTAATACTATGAAAATGCCTCTTTGAAGAAAGAATTGTGTTGAAGATATTACTTGAAATTCACTCTTATCATTTTACGGCAACTCTTTGCTTTTGGCACAAATGTTGTTACTCAGCTGATCCCAAGCTTGATCATCATGAGAATGTTGGGAGTGTGAAAGAGTCCTGGGTCTTGCTCCACTCCTCACCAGTTGTATAGCCTTGGATAAGTCAGTAACTCTTTGGTTCTCAGTTTTATCAGCTGTTAAATGGGAATAAACTGTCTATCTCACAAAATGGTCTGAAGAATAAAAAGATATATTCTGACACCATATATTAAGTGTTTATCATAACAATAATATATAATAAATGCTAATTAAATGGCATTTTTATTTTAAAATATGTTTTCAATATCAGTAAAAATTCCAAGAATGTACACCCTAGTAATTCAACAAATATAGAGAAATATGAATTATTTTTTTTCTAAAGGAATATATAAAAAGTCTGTTACAAGAAAATGATTTGAGGGCTGGAGAGATGGCTTAGTGGTTAAGCGCTTGCCTGTGAAGCCTAAGGACCCTGGTTCGAGGCTCGGTTCCCCAGGTCTCACGTTAGCCAGATGCACAAGGGGGCGCACGTGTCTGGAGTTCGTTTGCAGAGGCTGGAAGCCCTGGCGCGCCCATTCTCTCTCTCTTCCTCTATCTGTCTTTTTCTCTGTGTCTGTCACTCTCAAATAAATAAATAAATAAAAATTAAAAAAAAAAAGAAAATGATTTGATTAGGGAAATATTTACTTGCTTAAAATTTAGTTTTATTATTTATAGCCAGTTAGGTTCATAAAGCACATGCTTAGTATATATAAAGAGTAGTGGTTCACTAATTTTATGACCTTTGGGTATGCTTACATTGAGAAGGCTGAAAACAAATATGCAAAGAACATCAGGATGAAAAATAGCATATGTGCTTGTTTTGTGCATTTTCATGCTTTGTCGGCAATATACCTAGCCTTAAAGGAAGCCATTGAAGGTATTTACACCTTGTGCTATGCATTCAGTGTAACAAGGAAGCCACTGCAAGTTTGTCTGAGAAAAACTTCAGTTACGGATACTTACATGGAACTATGCCAATCTATAGTTGTCTTTAAGAATGTCAGATTAGCCGGGCATGGTGGCGCACGCCTTTAATCCCAGCACTCAGGAGGCAGAGGTAGGAGGATTGCCATGAGTTCAAGGCCACCCTGAGATGACAGAGTTAATTCCAGGTCAGCCTGGACCAGATTGAGACCCTACCTCGAAAAACCAAAAAAAAAAAAAAAAAAAAAAAAAAAGAATGTCAGATTAGGGGCTGGAGAGAGATGGCTTAGCGGTTAAGCGCTTGCCTGTGAAGCCTAAGGACCCCGGTTCGAGGCTCGATTCCCCAGGACCCACATTAGCCAGAAGCACAAGGGGCGCATGCACCTGGAGTTCGTTTGCAGGGGCTGGAGGCCCTGGCATGCCCGTTCTCTCTCTCTCTCTCTCTTCCCTCTCTCTCTCTATCTGCCTCTTTCTTTCTCTGTCTGTCACTCTCAAATAAATAAATTAAAATAAAAAGAACTTAAAAGCATGTCAGTCTATTTTAGTCTTTTTAGTAGCCATATTGAATTAATAGGGGAAGTTAATGACTCTATGTTCTGCCTCCTTGCAGTGACTGGAGTAAATATTCCTCAAAAGATGGCTCTGATTTATGAAACTTGGGCTTCAAAACACACACACACACACACACACACACACACACACACACTTCTAGGCAAAATGAGGGATTGCTACTGTTCTAATAAGACGTCTACATAATGTATAAAACGAACATCTCTAGAAATGCAGCTCAGTGTTCAATGAGAAATACTTGCATTGTCTAAGTTTATTGTCACAATGGCCACTGTTGTACATACCCATGACACTAACCCATCATCTTCACTTACACTTTATGTCAGTATATGTATTTACTTCACATAACCGAATGTCTTACACAAATTTTAATCCTCTCAATGAACTATTAAAACTTAATAAGATAAAATAAATTTTCAGAGAAATGCCATCCACTGGGTGAAGCCAATGAACACAAAGTCTTCTCCTAGCAGTGCGGTAGCCCTCCCCAACACTAGCGGGGGGGGGGGGATAGTGAATGTCCTTCAACGGTGCGTGAGTCATCTGGGTGAAGGACTGACTCTCTGCTCAACTGTGCCTACTTACAACTATTGGGGCTTTGTGATATATCATACCAGGAAGACAAAATTAACTTAGACTGTGGTGCAGACCCTTGGGCACCGAGTTCGTTTTACTTCTTAAAGTTGTAGCAGCTACTTATTTTCAAAATATTTTTATTTATTCATTTGAGAGGGAGACAAAGAGGCAGACAGACAGACAGAGAGAGAGAGTATTCCACTGCAAACACACTTCAGACTGTGAGCCTCACTTTGGGCATCTGTTTTTACATGGATATTGGGGAATTGAACCTGGGCCATCAGGCTTTGCATGCAAGTGCCTTTAACCACTGACCATCTCTCCAGCCTAACCAACTACAAATTTTAAATTACTTTCAGCTCACATGTGTGCATTAAACTCCCTTTGGACTGAGCCTCGGTCATCTCTAGAGTCAAAGCAGATGAGATTCGAATACGTCTTCTGTCATATTTCAGTAAACTTAGGCAAAACAACTTGACAGAAACTTAGTTTGTAACATATGAATAAAAAGTTGATATTCCTATGACATAAGATGTAGTAAGAATTAAGATAACACAAAATATTAATCCAACAGGTGCCTGGCCAAAAGCACACGCTCACTTTTTCACATCGATGCTCTTTAAAAACACATACACATATGCACACATATATGGATATGCATGCTTATACATATATATTCATAAATATTCATGGAATTTGGACTTCAAAAACAACCAGAATGCTATTATGATAAGTACTCTTACACTAAAGCCCTCATTTCAAACAAAGCTGCACACTCAACAGTTGATGTGCGTCTGAGTAATTTCTATTTCTATTGTTTTTTGTACTAGTAGATGAAAATTAACACCACTGTCCTGAGTTGCTAAGTTCATTGGGGATGAGCATTGTTTTACTCTTTAACATCTTACACATGCCGTTGTCACCTAAGTCATTATCATAACTCTGTCATCACTGTCATCGTCATTTTTCTGAGCTGAGCAAAGCAGCTGGAAATCTTTTTTTTTTTTTTTTTTTTTTTGCCTGGGTATGTCGTGTATATATTCCTGGTTACCTCTCAAAGTAGTTCATTTTCACTGCAACCTTCATTTGCTTACATATAAACTATGTCACTCCTTTAAGAGGAAAAAAAAAAAGAAAGAAAGAAAAAAAAATGAAGAAAAGGACTGTGTGCACCGAGTGACGGGAATAAGGTGGACATTTTAGCCCCACTTTGTTTTCGAAGACTTGAGGTGATTTCCCTTGGTCCTTTTGTGTCAAAAGATTTTATTTTTTTTCTTTTCTCCTTTCTTACTTGTCTTACATAGAATTGCCCTTGCTGTATTCCCACATTTTTCCTTCTAACCTGAACCCTCCTCTTTTATTCTTTGTGGGTTTTCTACTCAGCATGTACAAAACAAACACATTAGCCTCTATTCCTCTAGGTACTCAGTTGAACAAGATGTCATGTTCTAAGTCTTTCTCTGCCTCTTTCTCCACTCCCGTCTTCCTTTCCTCCCTCCCTTGCCTTCTTTCTCCCTCCAGTTTTCTCCCCACCTCTCTAATTTTACTATGCCTTGCTTTCATTTTCCTTGGATCTGGCTTGGAAACTATGTTCATTTAAAAAGAATGTAATATAATTTGCTTTTTCTAATTTTCAGAGAGAGCTCTCCTGGTTATATGGAGCTGAATTTTTAAATGACTTGGAGCCAGGCAGCCAGGACTCCACACAGAGCACTGGGCTAGGCAGGGCAATACTTCATTAGATGTGTATTCCACGAAGACACTTTCGCTTCTTAGCGCCTGTGATTTTAATTAAAACCTGGAAAGTAAAGAATCCTCTGGTTGTATTAATGCTTTCATTTCCATTAGGACGGTGGAGTTTATAAACACTATCCGGGTTTATAAATTAGTCCTCATGCGAATAATATGTGCACAGTGTCGCATATAAAGCAAAACTCTGCCGGCCCATCTGTTCCTCTCGTTTTTCTTCCATTGCTGCGTTGCTCTTCAGAGATGCTTGGAGAAGTGGTATTTTGTTTTTTCTCTTGTCTCTCTAAGTATCTGCCACTGCCTCCTTCAACAAGGCTTATAATACAGCCAGATTTTGTTTTGAATTCGTATATCGGTGGGGATTGTTTTTGCTTTTTTAATACAAATTTTGAGTAAAAATAAATTTACTCATCAAATAAACATGTAGGCATTATCTTGTTTCTACAAATAAAGATTTATTGTAATATTTAGGAATTTCATAATAAGTATTCACATGCACACATATACACACAACTCACTTATATCCCTTTCCAAAGGAAGAAAGTCACCACAAACATGTGTTCGTTTGTGCATGGTTTTTGATTAATGTATGATCCTCCTTCATGGCTGTCAGCAAGTCAGATAAACAAATGCACAACATAAAGATTATAACCTGAATAAATAAAGTATCATAAAACACATCTTGCAAAAATAAGTGATCAATACTATCAGTTTCATCATAATCTTTCAATTGTAGGATAATCATAAATGGATGAAAATGAGGCAGAAAGTAGACACGGATCAGTTATGTTAACATACCATTCTCTCAGATCCTCTGGGGATCCAGGAAGTAAGCACACCGTGGATGAAGCAAGGACTTCGTGGGAGGGCGTGACTCCTTGGCAGGCTTTCTATGATGAGTACTGCAGTAACATGGTTCCTCCTCAAACCTGAACGAGCTGAATGCAAGGGTAGATAAGAGGAACTCACTGAGGTTCCATCAAAGGATTTAGCCTCCTGGTGGCTGTGGGACTTCCTGTTTGGGAGGATTTTCAGCTCCTCTTTGTGTCCACTGTTTGAAATAACTGGAAGATGCAACAGAGGGACACTGAGTGTCAGGGCATTAACTTTGTCACACGTGGGATAGGCTTATTTTCTTGAATGGAATGGCCTGTATGAAGTTCTTTTCTCATAGCGAGTTAAAGTCCAGGCTCAGTTTTTGCCTTTGTCTCTCACAAACATAGGAATCTCCTCCATGGGAGGGACATCGGCTCTGTGTGCATACTCCTGGCACAGATAGACAGACAGTCTGGAATACTATTAATATGCACATTTATGGTGAAATGTGCCAAAAATGAACATGTTTGCTCATAATAAAGTATGCATAGTACAATAAACATATGTATTATATTGCAATTTTAAAATTCTACAAATTACCATACTTAACAACCTTTCAAATTATAATGGCATGTACCTTTATTATCATATAGAAATGTGCATTTTTATTCACCAAAGACACGGGGAAGAGTCTTTGTGATCTTGACTCAACATTTTTTTTCTGTTTTCTCCTGTAGTGTTCTGTCATTAATAAGTGTGAGCATTTCAGAAAAGAATGGTGATAGAAACTTCCTTGTTTATGGTCTGCAGCACCTTGTAATTTACAAAGAGCTCATGTCATACATTGTCTGTTCTTCAGCAATGTCATGCGCCTAGAGACAATGTGTGTGCATCTGTGTGTACACGTGGGAAACATGGGGGTTAAGTCACGGAGTCTAACACCAAGTTCATTTAAAGTTTCTAAGGAGCAAACATGTTGATGTGGTTCTTGTGTGTTTCATTATTCTATTTGCTTATTTAATGCTTTCCTAGTTATTGACACAGCTTCTGTTTGGGATCACTTCCACCCAGAAAACTAAGACCACTTATTCCCATGTCTGTGTTATTACTTTCTTCACAATAATAGCAAGTTTACCTCTAAAGGACACAAAAGCCATTTTATTGACATGACAGCAAGACTTTTGGTACTATAGTTTATGTGAATTTTCAAGCAGTTCCCAGTGGAAAGGGCTGAGTTATGAACAAGTTGGGAAGAAAGCTGAAAGTAAAATAAAGGCCCACAATCTTAATTTAGTCACAATTGAAGTTTGAGGTCTATTGGCCTCTAAAGTTTTGTTAAAATACTCAGGGCTTTATTTGTCAGCTGAACGTCGGTGGCTACTATGGCCCCAGATATCCCATGCCCCCCATGAGGAACAGCAAAAAGAGGTAATGAGGCTGCAGCCTCATTGTAATGGCCACTTCCTGGAAGGAGAAAACATGAAATCCAGCCAGCTATGCTTTTCTTTCTTTCTTTTTTTTTTTTTTTTTTTTCTCTCCCAAATTCACCCTTTTATCACTGCAGGGGCAATAATAAAAGGGATGGAGAAGCTGTGGACATGGGGAGGGAACGTTGTCCCCACAGGGCAATAAGGTATGAGAAAATGCATTCCTTACCAATAATGTGTTTACTTAGCTGACCATATAATCACAAGTAAACCCTGCACGATTCAGGCCCAGGAAATATGATGTGGCCTCGTTTTCAAACAGAAATCTCAGTAAATATCACGCAACGTCTTTTTTCTTTTTTTTTCAAGTGTGCAGCATTTCCATGTTCAGTAGGTTAGTTAGAACTGGAATGAAGATAGGCCAGAGATTTGATTTTGGAAGTGTGTATATAATTTTTGGTCTGTTTTCAAGGCCTTATTTTGATCAATGGATATGAACTAATCATGTAAATTCATGTTTACTGGTGCCACTCAGACAGGGCTCAGCAGCTGTCTGTCCCTTTCATTCAACTGATAAGGTCCCAAAGGCAGTTCTTTCATTCAGTCCTTATAGACCCTGTGTGATGAACCAAGGCTGGGGCGCGGGTTCCATAAAGACAGCAGATGGATCCACCTCCCTCCTCGCACGGCGCACACCAAAGGGATGTTATTGAGATATCCTTCCAAGCAGTTTGAATAGCAGTGTCTGGTGGCAAAATGAAAACAAATGGAGAAGCCAGTTACACGCACCGAGTGGGGGTTTTGAGTTCCTGCTGCCTATTGCCCCCTTGGGAGAAGCAAGCTGGCACTTTCATCCCTAGGAATGCATCTCAGTCTGGCAGGGCTGTCAGAATGGGCAAGGAGGACGAGGAGGAGGAGGAGGCAGAGCTGGTGTCCCTGATTGTTCCCTGCATTCTCTGAGATCCTCTGACATTGCGGAGTCTGTTAGAGGTGGTATTCAGCCACCTTGGAGAGATGGGTTGTTTCCCTCCCAAAGGATTCCAAACT
Organism: Jaculus jaculus; assembly: GCF_020740685.1. Lineage (NCBI taxonomy): Eukaryota > Metazoa > Chordata > Mammalia > Rodentia > Dipodidae > Jaculus > Jaculus jaculus. The sequence goes on from NC_059105.1 coordinate 164,242,811, forward strand.
CATCAATTGGGCTAATCAGTACACCTCCTTCAGCAGCTCCATGGGGAAACGGCACGAAAGCCATCCAGGCCCGCGCTCTGACCCTACACGTTCAGGGGGAAGCGGCAGAGAGGACATAAAGCCTCCAGGTTCCCTTCTCATACTCGGCCCTGTGCTCTTTTGCTCACCTCGTTCGGCTGCTAGTTTCCCCCTCACTTTTCTCCTTAACACGCGAAGATTTCGGAGCAATGCCTGGCTCACAACTGCCCTCATTTACTGACCATTAGCCTGCGACTCCTGAGAATCTAGAAACAGCATGCATTTGTGAGCCAGATTCTTTTGTAGGTTCCAATATTGCCCCTGAAATGGACCCAGATCAGGGAAGCCTAGATAACATACAGGATACATGATGGTGGATCCAGGGTCAGCAAGGAAAGACATTGCTCCGGTGAGGACTTGGAGTTTGTAAAAAATAATAATTAATAACAATAATCCCTAATTCACCAAAGGAACAGAAAATTGGTCTTTTCATCACATCAGACCGCATGGTCAAGGTGCAGAGGCAGATTATTTTAGCCATTCACACTGAGTATTACATATTTAGAAGCCAGAAATTTTTGTTAAGGTGACCGAATGTTTAGGGAGGTCATTATCAAAAGCAAAACAAGGATTCCTATTTGGTTCTCTGGTTCTGCAGATCAAAATGTCATGTTGTTGATGTCATAGAACCCAGACCCACATGTCCCGGTTTTATTTTTCTCTGTCCCGAAATAAATTAGTTAGATGACAATGAGGGACACAAGGTAAATAGAAATACTGTACTTTCCATTATACATTTTGGTGCTTATTGAAATTTCTCACCATATGAATCTGAAACCAGTAGAAAATAAAGGATAGCAAATAAAAGCAAGAGTATCCAAATCCTATTATTGATTTTTTTTCACTAACTTAAAAAATCCTCTCTCTAAAGCATTTTTTCATATATTACCTTATTACAGTTTACAATTATGTGACATAAGAACTATTTTATTTTTATTCAATGTCTGTGTCATTGTTTTATTATTACAAATCAAAGATTGTCATACTAATTCCATAGTTTTGTTATGAAAATGAAGTGAGATCCTGTTAGTCATTAATATGTGCTTCAATCTGAATAATCCACTGGTATTTGCATGAGACCACACATTCTCCAGAGAGCTGTCCAGTTCAGGGCTTACCTAGTAGGCATTTGTTCATTTCGACTGAGTCTTTCCCAGAAATCAACTCTGAGGCTCTGTCCAACCAAAACTCCAAACATTCCTGTTTATAGGTGTGTCTGGCTTGCATGGAAACAAACCTTTCTCTGTGCCTTCCTATGATATTTGGTACATATTTTTATTCCAATAAAGCTTTTACATATCTTAGTCTATCTAAGGGTCTCCTTGGATTATTCAAATTGAGCTGGCTGGAAACTCCAAGTCAATATGATCTCCCAGAACCAAATTCCCTTGCAAGGAGATGTTTATTGAGCTGGTGCACATCCATTTCCTCCATGTAATACATGAATGAATGTAATACACACCTTAGTATTTTACCTGTCATTATTTCCATTCTATAGGACAAGGACCTGTCTTGCCAGAGACCACGTGCTGTTTGGTTAGGACCCCTGACAAGAGGCAAGACTTAAATGTACATTTCTGCCTCTGGAGCTATTCCTCTGCCAAGCACGTTGCATTACTGCTTGTTGGCAGCATGTATTTAACGTCTTTCCTTCTGTGACAAGGAAGATACAAATTCATCGTGAACAGTAAATCCTTACTCTGAGCTATTGGTTGGGTAACCTTGCTGTCTTTGAGAAAGCCTTGGTACAGTTATTCCTGTGACTTCACGGGCATGTTGCCCTTAGCATCAAGAGAGCCCAGTTCCTGGGATCTGAGCCAAAGCTGGCTAGGGCAGCATATCAGCCCCCAGGAAGGTCATGCTAATCTTGGCTTCAGCTTTCAGAAAACAGCACACAGAGATCCCCTTTTTTGCATGTGTGGAGAGCATGCAGGCCTCTTATGTTGCTACAATGTATAGGCATATTATTTGGTTTGATTTCCACTTGACTCTCCTAATAGTGTGATCATTTTTAAGGAGCAAAATGAACTCATCTTCTACAATTTCAATCTGGATTTCGCTGAACTTATTTTAATGTTTTTCTTTTCTTTTTAATACAATTAGTTATTTTAAGCATAGAAAGACACACATACACACACACGGAGAGTGAGAGAGAGAATGGGCACACCAGCCCCTCCAAGCCACTGTGAACCACTCCAGATGCATGTGCCACTTTGTGCATATGACTTTACATGGGTGCTTAGGTCATTAGGCTTTGTGGGAAAGTGCCTTAATGGCTGAGCCATCTCTGCAGCCCATTAATTTTTCCTTTTTACCTAGAAAGTATATTCTTTAAAATATGTGTACTAAGAGACCACTTTAAATATCTGAGAAGAGTTTCACTATGCACAGTTTTCTGTTTCTTTTTGAGAGATAGGAGTGCAATGAAGCCATATCCAGTTAATATATGTACTTAGATTACACTGACAAGCTTCTAATTGGTCTAACAGACATGCACAATTACATTATTAGCTCTGGAGCCCACAGTACAAATAAGGTGCTTCCTAGGTACCATGATGTTTACGTGATTATGATTTGTCCTCTAAAGAACAGAATCAAATACCTCTGAATTAAGCTTGTTTCTGAATTATCAATGTAGAGACACACATTTTTGGAAGAGTACAAAGTCAATGTAATCATGCCTTGCGCTAGGAAATTTCAGTAACCCTGATATTAGAGTCGAACATCCTAGAGTGATGTCAGTAAAGACCAAAGGACAGATGTCTTCCCTTGTTTTCACAGATACCCTAGTATAAAGGCAGTGTTCTCAATGACCCATAAATCTAGTCAAAACTTGATAATAATTATTTCCAAGATTACAGCTACTGGGCAAGATATTCTACAATAAGATGGGCTTTGGAATAAACATCCTGGAAGGACAAAAGTGGCCTCTTTGTTTATTACTTCCCTTTCTGTTCACAGAAGGATATGGAGAGGCCACATTGCTAACCTGATGAATCTGTCAGGCCAGTGAATCACTAAACCGTGAGTGAAGTGATATATTACATGGCTCCAAAAGAAGGGCCTTACGGACAAACCGGGACAACTTGGAATCAGATTGCTCCCACCCTGATGGTCAAACACACCTTTCTGAGTCTTCACGCTTACTCAAGAAAGGTCCAAGAGCTGAGACTGTGATGGGGGTCATGTTAAGTATCGTTGACCAAATGTAAAGTAGAAGCTTCTTTGGCAGAGCTTTTCCGGTCACGCTAACATGACCATGGGAAGGCAGTGGCCATTGACCTACTGTCTGGTGTTGCTGCTTCAAGTGGTCAGCCTCTGTAGCTTGGAGTATAGACAGTAAAGATCCGAATTCAAAGGCAAGGCTTCTTCTGTGCACATGACTTCTTACCTTTTCCAGTTCCACTGTGTCCCTTAAAGTCAGTGCTATCTCCAAAGCTCAGTCAGGGACTCCTGTTTCCTGCAAGCATCAAGCAGTCTGGAAGGTTCAATGGTCCTTCTTGCTTTTCCCTCAGTGTAGTAGTTCCATTGTCAACCCCATACCAAAAAAAGCAAAAAGAAAGCAGCCAGAAAAGGCAATGCTACTTTATTTGAACTAAGGATAAGGGAAGTTCCAACAGCAATGACTACAGATCATGATACATCAAAAGTACACGCGGGCTGGAGAGATGGCTTAGCAGTTAAGTGCTTGCCTGTGAAGCCTAAGGACCCCCAGTTCGAGGCTCGGTTCCCCAGGACCCACATTAGCCAGATGCACAAGGGGGCGCATGCGTCTGGTGTTCGTTTGCAGTGGCTGGAGGCCCTGGCATGCCCATTCTCTGTCTATCTGCCTCTTTGTTTCTGTCACTCTCAAATAAATAAATAAAAAGTAACAAAAAAAATTGAAAAGAAAAAGTACATTTATACTCTAGTCAAGAGGCTGGCTTTAAAGAGCAATATTTAATGATAATTAAATGTATAAGGTAGATCCTTGGAGTTCATTCACAAGGATTAAGACTACATGATTTATTGATGTGGTGTGTGCTTACTAAAGGATTTTATTATTACTCTGAAGTCTAATCCCCTGTTCTCTTTACTCCTCCAATATCTTTATATTTAGTCATAAATCTTAAAAGTCATGAACCTTTTGTTTATTGGCATTGCAGACCTTGGAAAGATGAGAACAGGAGGCAAGAAATTTCAAAATTTCAAAAATTCAAACTGCCAAAGCTTAGATCATCCCATTTTTACCTGAAAGGTACTTTAAATCCTGTAGCTTCATATTTTATAAGCCAAGGGGGAAAAAAAAGATAAAACATATTTATTTAGTCATTTGAGATTTTCAACCCTTCAAGCAAGTAAGACACCCACAAAAGTGTATTTCTAAAATGTTAAAATTATACTTCCTCCATTACCTAACATACAATCAAAGTCCACAGAGGTTAAATTATCCTGATTGTGTTTATCAGAGGGAACTAGATCTTCACACCTCATGTTTCTGCCCATTGTAGTAGTCAAGTGTTTTGTCTCTAGAACACTTCTGTTTCTACTGAAGTCCATCACACCTGCAGAGACAAAAAGAAATTTTTCTAAACCAGCCACATAAGGTTATTCCTTTGCTCTACATCTTTGTAAAAGATTCTCTTCCCCTGCAGATCACGCCCTTCACCCAACCTGTCAATGAGAGCTTGCCTCCTGCTACTACGCTTTACTTCTGCATACTCCAGTCACACTGCCTTGCTTCCCGCCCTGAGGAGCATCATCCTGAGTCTTTCGCGGTGACAGACTTTCATACACACCGTCTCTTCTGCCTGAAACTGTCTGTTGGGTGGATTTGATGTAACTTGCTCTTGCATCATTTAGGTCTCTGTTTAGATGCCATGTGCCAGACAATTAATCAAATCAAATTGCATTACAGTGCACATTATTGAAAATCATCCTTTTAATTTATAGTTTTGTCCATCTGATGCCTCTTCTAGACAACTAGACAAGCATGCTGTCACGCACACGCCCTGTAGCTACTGAGACTTCCGTTGTCATCTTTGCTGAGTTCCCCACATCTAGGATGAGACCAGAGAGCCCTTTACATTTCAGGTATTTAGTTTTAAAAGAAGCTTTAAAAAGAAAATTGAACTTAACCCCAGAACTGACTCATTAAATCTACACTTTAAGTTAGAAAGTATTAATTTTAAAGTAAAGCTTTCCTGACATACTGATAAGTGATGGCGTGTAAAATTATACACATTATGAACAGAAATGTACATGCAACACCTGCAATATAAAAAGGTAGAGGTGATAACACCTTCTTTTGTAGAGCATTTCACACATCCATATTTATTATGTACAATAAGACTGTTTTATTTTTTTTATAATTAAAATTGAACCTTAAAAAAAAATAAACACCAAATGAGATTTAAAGAAGAAAAGCAAGTTCAGACTTTCGAGATGATAGTTTCCTACATGTGCTCAACCACCCAATGGCTCTCACAGTGACAACGTTCTGTGCTCAGTCACATGGCCTCAATTTTTTGTAGTGTCTATGGAGGGACTTGAACTCCTTCTGTCTGAATGTGGGTATCCTTACCCACATCTCTGTAGCACTTCCTGCTAACTCGCATTGTTTTGGAGTGGCCTAAAATGGTTTAGAATAACGTAGAATTATGTTCTTTCACTGTCTAGATAATTCCTAAATGTTTATTACTGCTTAATCTTGGATCTTCTTGGCAGCTCTTAACTTAGAAATGAAAACGTAGAAACATTTTCCGCATAGTCTCAAATAGTATTTTTGTACCTCTCACCTCCTCCTTACATGAGTAAATTTTCTTCTATGAACAGATAAGACTTAAAACTCTAGTTAAACTGTTTCATTGATTCATATTTGTCTGTTACCACAGTGAATTGTTTTAACCCAGATTCAATCACTGCTCTTACTTATTATTCCTGTCTTCATGTTCATGTCATATACAAATGTGACATTCACTTATTAAAATTGTTTTAAAAGATACTGAACAGGGCCAGACAAAAATGAGAGCTCTATGCAAAGCTTTTATGTACTTCTTGACTTACTGATCTATTTTTCAGATGTGCACTATGGTTATCACTGACCAATCAGTTATAAGTCTCAATAATATTATAATCTAGTCCCATGTCCTTGTTTTTAACAATACATTGATGGCATGGATAGTGGCAAGTAGTTTACTAAAATCCAGATAACTCATACCTACTCTATGTTTAATGAATTTAAAATGTTAATGATTGTGTAAGGGAAGAAGCTCTGAAAATTCTGAAGTGATATATTCTTAGTGAACCCATGATATATCTGTTTCATTACTTATGAACGTTCAACATGAGGATACTTCGGATAGAGCACATTTTGTCTTCTGAAAATCAAGCACTTGTCTATCTTTGACCTTCCTCACTCTTGTACTTCTCCATTATTTCTTTAAAAACACTGTCAGCAATTAATTTACTTCAGATATATAGTTTATCAGTACCCTAAAGATTATAATTTGGGAAGACACAATATGATTAAAAGCAAAATTTCCCCAATCTCTCCACTCATCTTGAGCTGACCCTACCTCTGACTGATGTTTATTCTATTCTTTATGCTCCCAATAACATAATCATCTTTTGCAGAACAACCATTAAAAAACAAAAACAAATTTAAGGGCTGGAGAGATGGCTTAGTGGTTAAGGCCCTTGCCTGTGAGTCCTATGGACTCATGTTTGATCTCTTTCCAGATCCCGGATAAGCCAGATGCACAAAGGTGAGGCAAGCTCAAGGTCACACATGCCCGCTAGGTGGCACAAGTGTCTGGAGTTTGATTTCAGTGGCTGATTCCCTGGCATGCCAATTCTCTCTTTCTTACTCTGTTTTGTACTACCGAAAAAATGTTCTATTTCTGTTCTGTTATCTTTACAGTCCAATAATCTTTACAGTCCACAGTAGGAGGTTCCTGTTCCTCTTGTTCTCCTGATCAGTGCTTGCTCTGATGTCATGTGGGATGTCATCTTTGCTTTGCCCATTGCCCACGTCAGAAGGTTAGAAGATGTCTTTATGACCATACTTAATCACATTACTCACTAATTTAATGTATTTATTAGTAAGTGGGCTCAGATCAACTGGTGCTATAAGGGAATATCATTATTAATAAAACATCCCACTCTCTTTCTGACCAGGCAGTTTGGTGGGCATACTATATACATTTAGCCTGACACCAGCAGACATTACATCTCTAGTGCTCATGAATTCCTGTCACACGATTTCAGTATCAGGCATGTATTCCTTCCTGTGGAGCAGACTTCCAGTCTGAGAACAGTTGGTTTATTTGAGAGAGAGAAAGAGGCAGAGAGAGAGGGGGGAGGGAGGAAGAGAGTGGGTACTCCAGGGCCTCCAACCACTGTAAACAAACTAGCTCTAAGCCATCACTGCATCCATTTTCACAGGCTTTAAAAGATCATCCTGTAGGGCTGGAGAGATGGCTTAGCGGTTAAGTGCTTGCCTGTGAAGCCTAAGGACCCCGGTTCGAGGCTCGATTCCCCAGGACCCACGTTATCCAGCTGCACAAGGGAGCGCACATTTCCGGAGTTTGTTTACAGTGGCTGGAGGCCCTGGCACGCCTATTCTCTTTCTCTCTCTCTCTATCTGCTTCTTTCTCTCTCTGTCTGTCACTCTCAAATAAATAAATAAAAGTGAACAAAAAAAAATTTTTTTAAAGATCATCATCCTATAAAAGCCACCAAGGGCGTGACAGTCTAGTAGAGGAGTATGTGCTACATTTTCCCCTGAGAGAGCGCACTAGAACCACCTTTGTAAGAGCAGCCCTGTTACCACTTTTAAACAAACGAACTTCACGTTTAACAGCAATAGTACGGTGTTCTGAGAAGTTAGCCCCAGTCCATCCAGGTGAAAACTCTGGGTAGCGGCTCCAGAAAGGGAGCATAAGTATGTTCTAAAACTGGTATGCGAGACACAAGAAGCGTCAAGACGCAGCCGTGAGGAAATGGATTTCTATAAACAAGATGGAAGCTAGCACAAGATTTCGGGGGTGAGTAAACAAACAATAACTCCATGTAAATAAACTTCTGTATAGAAGTTGAAATTCTTGTTAAAATTGCCTATTGTCTGTCAAGGGAGTCAATTCTAAGCTATGAAATTTTGGTTATCACATTCTGTATGATAGCCATGGGATTGAACCCAGTCGGTTTATAACAATGGTGACATGATAAGGCAAAAAGTAAAATCTGCCAGGGCCAAGGTGCCGGAGATGCTCCAGCTAACTAGCCCAGTGAAGTTTATGTCTTTACGTTTGATAGTAGGAAAACACCTGCAATTATTCATATGCAAGAGACACAGGTTTGTTTAAATTACTTCATTTAAAACTTTCTTTGGGGGTTGGAGAGATGGCTTAGTGGTTAAGCCCTTACCTGTGAGGCCTAAGGACCCCAGTTTGAGGCTCAATTCCCCAGGACCCATGTTAGCCAGATGCACAAGGGGGCGCACGTGTCTGAAGTTCGTTTGCAGTGGCTGGAAGCCCTGGCGTGCCCATTCTCTATCTCTCTCTGTCTCTGTCTCACTCACAATCTCTCTCTCTCTGTCACTCTCAAATAAATAAAAATGAAACAAAAAAATTAAAAAAAAACAAAAAACTTTCTTTGGGGTTGGAGAGATGGCTAAATGGCTAAGGCACTTACCTACAAAACCTAATGACCTGAGTTCAGTTCCCCCATACCCGCATGCATCTGGAGTATGCTTGCAGTCCTTAGAGGTCCTGGCATGCCCGTTCTCTCTCTCTGTCTGCCTCTTTCCTTCTCTGTCTTTCTCTCTCTCATTACAAATAAATAAATAAAAATATTTTAATAGAGTTTATTTTTCTACCTATGATACATAGAAAATCACTGTACACGTCTTGAAACAGTAAAATTGAACCAATCTTGAATAGCACTATTCCTTTAATTCCCTTGGAAACTCTGTTTGGAAATATCTCAACCATCCCACAGTGTGCAATCCCCTCTAGAGCCAGTGATCAAGCTAGCCATGTTGGGTCCCTGCTAATTACAGATCATAGAGTACACCATGTCCCACAAAAGCTGTTCAAAGCAACCAATAGATTTTTGCAAATACACTAATTAATTTGAATATGCCCTCTGCCTTCTAAAGTAGCTGAGATTTTCTTATCCTTTGAATTTTTCTGTGAGATAGAGTTGGCTTTTCCTGCTACCAGGAGATAGTATCCTTGTGTACATGGGCATGAAAAAAATTAAGACCAGCAGTTTGACTCTGGATCCCACTGACTCCAGGCCACAGACCATTCCATGGCCTTGAGCTATATTGGAAAGACAGCCATTGAAAGGAAAACAACACATTCTTCAAATTCTAGCTAAGCCCAGATGCATCCATCGGAAATAATTCTATAGATAAGGACATGGCAAATGCTCCCATTTCCACTCTATCTTCTTGATGTTAAAAATATAAATATACATTGAAGTCTTACTCAAAATACAGCTGGCTGGTATAAATCAGATTCTTGGTGATGGGCAGTAGTTCTGAGTAACATTTTTATCTTTCAGGAATGACCCATTTTATACTTTCCAGAGTCCTGTTCCTTATACTTTAGGAAGTATTTTATCACTTACCTCCATATAATATATTTTTACACAGATAGGCACTGCATATTCAAAGGTACATTGATGTGTATGCACCTCATTCTATATTCAGTACACATGCACTGCAGTCTCCAAATAACTTGTAATAAACAATGCAGTAAATATTAAGTGGCTAATCATCAAAAAGTTCCCACTAAAGTGCCATTATTTCAACTTCAAAATGGAAGTATTTATAACTTCAGAGAAAGAGGATAGGTCAAGGAAATTTGGAGTTGTCTTTCATACCACAGAGCTGTTTTTTGACTCTGCTTTTCCTACCTAACTTAAGACATGTTTGCTGTTTGATTTTAAATACTTTAAGCTATTTTTATGTAGTATGAAAAGTAATGGCTTCTGTTATGGCATTTTCCATTTTATACATATGTATTGTATTTTCTCATTTGTCCCTTCAGTGCCTTCTCCTCTATCCCCTCCAGTTGCTTCCCTTCCTTGTCCTCCCAAAAAGCATCCTTCTGCTTTCAAATTGCATGGGCTCTCTTACCTTCTCACATTCTCCACTTAACTCTATACATTATACATTTTACTTCTTTGACATTTTCTTCTATTTATTGTTCTGTCCTATACATACATATACTACTCACATATGTTCATGTGTACATAAATTTGATCTAGATTCTGCATATGAGGCAAAAACTGATTCTATTTTCTGTTTCTTTCTTATTTTGCTTAATTTGATGATTCCAATTCTATCCCACTTGCCTGAGACTGTCACAGTCTCTTCTTTATAGCTGAATAAAATTCCATTGTGCAAATGTACCAAATTTTCTTTACCCAGTCATATGTTAATGGGCCTCTGGGCTGGCTGCACCTCTTGGCTGTTGTGAATACTATGGCCATAAACATGTATGTGCAAGTAATTCTGTGGTATATTAACTTAACAACCCTCCAGACATGTACTCAGCAGTGGTGTAGCTGGGAGTTTATTTTAAACTTTTTGAGGAATACTCTTGCTGATTTTGGTATTTGCTGCATCCCATAGCAGTATTGTGAGGGTTCCTGTTCTCCATACCCTTAGCATCATTTGTTCTCTTAATGATGGCCATCCTTACTAGCGTGAAATGGCATTTCAATGTAGTTTTAATTTGCTTTTCCCTGATGGCTAAAGATGGTGAACATTTTTTTTTTTCAAATCTTTATAGGCCATTTTTCTTTTTTTCTTGCAGAATGCTCTAGTATGTTCATTAACTCACTTATTAATTAGATGATTGAGTTTTTGATGCTTAATTTTTGGAGTTTTATTTAGATTCTAGATATTGATCCTCTGTCAGATGTATACTTGGCAATAATTTTCTCACATTATGTAGGTCCTTTCTTCATTCCACTAATAGTTTCCCCTGCTGAGCAGAAACTTTTTAATTTAGTGAAATTCCATTTGTCAATTCTTGGGATGATTTCCTGTGCTATTACAATCCCAGTCAGAGAGTGTTTGCCTGTCCTTATGTCTTAAAGTATCTTGCCTGTTTCCTCTAGCAGTTATAGAGTTCCAGGTATAAGGATTTTAATTCATTTTAAATTGACATTTTATATGCTGGAAGATATGGATATACTTTACTGTTTTTCTACCCATAGATATCCAGTTTTCCAAGTACCATTTTTTTAGAGGTTGTTCTTTTTTTCCCCAATACATTATTTTAATGCCTTTATCAAACTTTAGCTGGCTATAGCTGTGGGCTTTATTTATTGTTTGTTTGTTTGTTCTTTGTTTATTTTTCACAGTAGGGTTTCACTCTAGCCCAGACTGAGAACTAACTCTGTAGCCCTCGGATGACTTCCAGGAGGCATGATCTCAGTTTTTTACTCAGGTAGTATAATATTGTTTGTAAGATTGGCATGTATAACATTTATTATGTTGAGGTATATTCCTTATGTTCCTCCTATATCCAAGTCTTTAACCATAAGGAATGTTGATCTTTTCCATATTGATTGTGATGATATTGTGATTTCTATCTTTGTGTATATGTTTGATTATTTCTCTTAGTTGTTTACATATGTTTACCCAACTTTGCATCCGTGGAACTTGGTCATGCCATATTATCTTCCTAAAGTGTTCTTGAATTTGATATGCAAACATTTTATTGAGAATTCTTGGATTAATGTTCACCAGAAAAACTGGTCTATCATTAGCTTCTTTTGTTACTTAATTGTTCATTTGTGGTACCAAGGTAATGCCTGCTACACTGAATGAATTTGATCATATTCATTCACTTTCTTAGTTCAGGGAAGAGTTTGAGATGCATTGGTATTTCTGTTAAGTCTAAAGCAGAGAACTTATCAGGTACTGGGTCTTCCTTGTAAGGAGATGCTTTATAATGGTTTCAGCCTCATTGCTTGTCATGAATCCCTTAAGTTGTTTATATCATCTTGGTTTAACTTTGGCAGGATATATGTGTCCAGAAATTTATCCATTTCTTCTAGATCTTCTGTATTGTATTTACTATAAGTTCACAAAACATTCTGGAATGATGCTCTAGATCTCATTGCATATTGTTGCATCACTTTTCCTATTTAATTTTATCAACCTTTATTTCCTCTCTCTGCCCTTTGGTTAGTCTCAAGGTCTGTCAAATGTGTTTATGTGGACTTTTACAAGGAAAAAAATTCTTTGGTGGAGTATATTATTTTTGTATGAACATATATTTTATTATTATATATTTTATTATTTTCTGCTCTGGTTTTTACAATTCTTGTAGTATACTGTTTTGAGGTTTGGCTTGTTTATATTTCTCTAAGGCCTTGAGGTGGATCACTTAGGTATTTACCTGAGATAGCACTCTTTTTTTTTTTTTCAAATCTATATTTAAATAAAGTTTAAATACATGACCTAACATTAAATCTAGAAATAAGAAGAAAACCAAAAACCAGCTTGTTACTTTATATGGTATTGGGTAGGTGTTGCCAATAAATTACAAGGTCTATGCCTATCTGATGATAGTATTAGTCTGGTATTTTTCCCTTTGTAAAAAAGTTAACTAATACTAGGTTGGATTCATATTCTGTTCTTGAGACATACATTTGGTAGGATATGTCTGATCACAAGGTTGGGGGCTGGAAAGATGGCTGAGCGGTTCAGGCCCTTGCCTGACAAAGCCTAACAACCTGGGTTTGATTTCCCAGTATCCACATAAAGCCCAGTGCACAGTGGTACATGCATCAGGATTTTATTTGCAGTGGCTACAGGCTTTGGTGCACCCATTCTCTCTCTCTCTTTCTCTATCATCTATCTATCTATCTATCTATCTATCTATCTATCTATCTATCTATCTTTATATTCTTGCAATTTTAAATAAAACCTTTTTAAAAAGACAACCTTGGTGGCAGGCCACATGTCCTTTCGCTGAAGGGAAGTTTGATTTACCTGACTCCTGCGGGCCTGGTTGGATTATTCACAAAGGGTTCTTCTTTTTTTTTTTTTTTTTTCCTCTCTCTCTCTCTCTCTTTGTACTGCCAGAAGCTCCCTCTAGTGGAGCAGCTGCTGCTGCTTTCTTACCCCATCCTCTCCCAACTTGAGCTGTTCAAGTGTTGAAATTCTCCTACAGTAAGGAACTCTGTAGAGGGAGATGCAAAGAGCTTCTGGCAGACATAGCTGTCTGTGACTCCGAGGCTCATGGGATACCTGGAACATCATTATGCTTTGTCTCAGGGTGGACACTGCCAGGGCCTTCTGCTGAACCTCTGTTTAACTAGTGGGGCTCAACACTCGTTAGCATGGTTCTTCCCAGTTTAGTGCATGGAGGTACATTAGTCCATGTCAGAAGTGGACTGAAAAATAGTCATATCATATAAGCTGTGGCAATTTTGGACTTGTGACAAGGGACAAAAGGGGAATCCCATTAATTGCAAGGAAATCAAGCTTCAGAGAGCCACAAGCACTTAAAATCAGTGAACTTCTACTGATTGTCCCTAGCCAGTCCAGTCTCCATCAGAAACAAGCATGTCTGTGTTTCTTTGTTTGTGTGCTGGTCACTCTAGCTGAATCACTTCTCCATATTCTGGATGTTCAGTTTAAGTACTACCACAGGCAAATCTCTCCTTAAGACCTTCACAGTGGGTTGGAGATACGGCTTAGCAGTTAAGCGCTTGCCTGTGAAGCCTAAGGACTCCGGTTCAAGGCTTGATTCCCCAGAACCCATGTTAGCCAGATGCATAAGGGGGCACATGCATCTGGAGTTTATTCACAGTCTCTCCCTCTCTCTCTCTCTCTCTGCCTCTTTCTCTCTCTGTTGCTCTCAAATAAATAAAAATAAACAAACAAACCAACAAAACCATCACAAAAGCTGAGTGTGGTGGCACATATCTTTAATTCCAGCCCTTGGGAGGCAGAGATAGGAGAATTGCTGTGAGTTTGAGGCCACTCTAAGAACACATAGTGAATTCCAGGTCAGCCTAAGCTAGAATGAGACCCTACCTCAAAAATACAAAAAGCAAACAAAAAACTAAAACTAAACAAAACCTTTATGAGGTTCTTTTCATGGTAATCATCAGTGATCCTTCCACGGTAATCCACAGTGGTTAGGGTCTTCCCTAACTGTTTCTCTGTTTGAATTCTTAGATAGATATACAGGACCCTCAGGAAGCTGGTCATTACTCATGCTTTTATCAGCAAAGAGGGTCAAAAAAGAGGAGGTTTCCTGGCATCTGACATAATGATGGTCCTGTTCCTTTCTCTTGATGGAAAGAGCCTGTTAGAGGTGGCCGCAGGAGACAGAATTATGGAAGGGAAAAAGTGAAACATTAACTTTAAAATATGATAAATAAAATATGCTACTAAAAGCAAAAGCAGGGATGCACAAGACCCACACCTACAAAAAATAGTATAAGGAAAAGAAACAAAAATTTAAAAGGTAAAATTTTGAGCAGATGTTTACTGTGTTTTAGAAAGTTGGAAACTGCCAGTTATATGCTTGGGACCAGAAGGGAAGAAGTGTCCTGTGAGCGTTTGCGCTATTGCGGTGTATGCTGGTGTTGTGTTCGTGTTGAAAAGTGACCAGCGTCTGTCACAGGTGTCTTCATTCTTCATCGTCTTGTTTGTGTCCCAGAGGCCTTTGCTGGACACATTTTTATTTTATACTCTATGAGATCAGCAGTTTCTTTCACCCTCCAAAGCTTCCAAGAGCATGCTCACTCTCTTGCTGGGAGTGGTGAATCTCCCAAGTGTTTTGGAAGTTTAGAAAGCAACAACAAAACTGTCAGAGTCACATGTTGGGTCATGATATGCAGAGACATTTATCATACCAATAATTGGGGGCTAACTCCACAATGCACGACCCATTTTCATTAACAAGGAGGGTCTAATGGGAGGGGGTAGATCACAGATGAGCCTAAATAATGGTATCAAACTGCCTGTATTTACTGAAAAGAAAACTAATAAATTAAATTTAAAAAAAACTAAAATCTGTGTCTGTATCTGTCTATCTGTCTGTCTGTCTGTCCATCCGTCCATCCATCCATCCATCCATCCATCCATCCATCTATCTATCTATCTATCTATCATCTATCTATCTATCTATCTATCTATCTATCTATCTCTCAAACACCTCCCCTCATGTTTTCAAGACTTCCTAAGTATTAATCATCTTTCTGAAGGGATACAGCTGTGGATATCAGCTAGACCACAGAAACTTCAGAGTACTCAGATTCTACAGCAGGGAATAGCAGGCTTCACAGGCTGCCCTCTTTTGTCTCCAGGCCATAAATTGCAGGGTCATTTCAGGTGAAAAGGGTCTGTTTACTGAAGGTAGGACTATCATTTTTTACTCATTTTACTCCCTCAGACTCAGCCTCCTGCTGCTGGTGCCCTTAGGCTTCTCAATTTGTAACCTTACTACTCTCAACATTTCCTTCATGGCAGTGCCACTCAAGATGGGCTGAATTTGGACTCCCTTACTTGCAGTGGTCCTCACGTTTCCATGGTAGCGTAGCCTATGGTTTGTTTCCACGCAAATCTCACTCTAGTCGAGGATGACCTGAAACTCTCTCTGTAGTCCAGGTGATTCTCCTACATCAGCCTCCTGAATGCTGGGGTTAAAATTCTGAGCCACCATTTCTGGCATGGTACCTTAGACCTAAACAAAAGATTCCTTTATAAGACAGCACCTGGCTGCTGCTGTTTGTGTCACATGACCCGAGCAAACAGGGTTCCTATTTGCTGGTAACCCATCCACTAGACGAATCCCATCTTAACCAGAGCCCACGACTAGACCCCAGGTGCACAGTGTCATGGATCCTCAGGGTTGGAGCACTGGTCTCTCTTCTCCCCAAGGCCCACCCAGATTACATTTTAGATGAAGCCCCGTCTGCTTCCATTTCCGCTTCTCGAAGTTCTATAGCCAGAGCTGTTTTGGGACTGGATTACATCCCATGCATTGCCTTTCTTTTTCCTGTACATTTTCAGGTATGTTATCCCTGCCTTTGTGAAGTTGATCTTTTCTTTCTGTTTGGAAAAACAACTATCTTTTTTATGAGTTATGGACATACTCAGGGTATAAACACCGTATGTTGGTACCATCCTTTCTCTCATCCCTGCTCCCTCCTCCCCCAGGGGACCCTCCTTGCTGGGGATGTAGGTCAACCCCATGGGGATTGTGGGTGATGCATTGTGGGGGCAGCTGTCAGTTACAGGGAAGAGGCAATGTCTCTGTGCCTAATGTCCCAGCTTGTAGCTCTAGCAATCTTTCTGACCCCTCTTTCATGAAATTCCATGTTGGGTTCATTTTAAGTCTACTTCAGTAATGGGCTCTTAGTGGTCTCTGGATTTCTGGATTTTTTTTTTTTTTTTGACCCTCGTTCTTCATTGTATCACACAGGGGCATGTAGTAGTCTACCATGTTACCCAACTATGCAATTTTCAATGTAATCTTGTTCACTTCTAGTATCATATGCTACCTAAGGCTGGGCTTACATGACACCTGAAGTCTTTGCCACTAGGAAATATTTCAGCTCCCTAAACAAACAGTAGATCACGTGAAAGCATTCAAGTTATACTGCTTTTTATATATTCTTGATGAAAAAGTCTATGATCCTTTGATCTAGTATGTTTGCCCCTTAATTAAGGTCTGGTTTTGGCATCAGAAATCTGGAAGTCAGAAAACGGTGCTTAGCGTTTTATAAACATTGTTTGACGATGAAATACAAAATCATTTCCGACTGTTTATGTTTGCTCCACTCTTTACTGCTGTTATCAACACACATATCTCATTCTCAAGGAAGAAGTCATTTGCAAAGCTGAATTATAATCCTCATGCAGAATGGTTTTCCTTAGAGAATCCTGACGGCTGAGCCCAGAGCCTAGAATGAGCATTTAGCATCGCTAACAGCACCAATGACTTTCCCAGGAAGTTTCAATCATGTGCGCTTCACGTGGAAACTGCATACAAATTTTCCTCTGGTGTACTATCTGAGGAAATTGTAAAATGTTTTCGTGTCATCATCCCTAAAATAACATTTGTTAACATGAAGTGATTTCTTGGAGCCCCACTAATATCTCATAAGGTAGTGTTATCTCAGAAAATTTGCAAGCAATGAGGATATTTCTTATCCTTATTAGATTTGTTTTATCATGCCTTTGAACAGGATAGTAATCTCTAGCTTTGATAACAGACAACAGAAGGGAGGGGAATGGGCCAGTGCATATAAGCTGTCTTGACTTTCAAGAAATAAACTTCTCCTGGAATATACATTGAACATTGCAGAGAAATGTATGTTTTAGTTCATGAGTTTCAAAGATGTCTTTGGGTGGGTGAACTTGATTCATTGTCCATTAAACCAGCAGCATAATTGGATAATTAGGAAAAGTTTTGGAGCCTGTCTAAAGCAACACAATATGTCTGAAGCAGTCTTCTTCACAGATGATAAAATGGGGCTGGAGGGATGGCTAAGCAGTTAAGGCACTTGCCTATAATGTCTAAGGACCCAGGTTTAATTCCCCAGAACCTCTGTAAGCCACGTGCACAAGGTGGCACATGCATCTAAAGTTCATTTGCAGTGGCTAGAGGCACTGGTAGGCCCATTCTCTCTCTCTCTCTCTCCCTTTCTCTTTCTGTCATAAATAAATAAAAATGAATATAAACATTAAAAGAAAAGACGATAGAGTGAATTTTGTTCTGAGGAAGTAATCCTCCATATCTAAGATTCTTCAGAATACCCCTGCCTCCTGTGCTGGATGCCCTATCTTATGTGTAGCTATACACCTTCATGGGGAAGACAGGCAATGCAATTTGTCAAAGCAATAGGAGTATCAGGTTATATAGATGTGAGAGGGTGTCATGTAGCTTTGTCAGGTAGCTTAAGGTGAATGGGCCCTGGGAAATAAACAGTCAGAACGTCCTTAAATCTGCCCTTACCATCTCTGCTTCACTAGGGATCAGAGAAGGATCTCTCCTCACCTTGTTTCTTGTCTCTTGCCAAAATGAGTTACCTACACCTATTTTTTTCCTCCATAAACAACCTGAGATCCTTCTGGAAGGGAGTTTCCCTTTCCTAGAATTTAAATTTGATGGCTTAGCAGTTAAGGCGTTTTCCTGCAAAGCCTAAGGACCCAGGTTCGGTTCCCCAGAACCCAGGTAAGCCAGATGCACAAGGTGGTGCATGCATCTAGAATTTGTTTGCAATGGCTGGAGGCCCCAGCACACGCATTCTCTCCCTCTCTCTCTCCCCTTTCTTTGTCAAATAAATAAATAAAAATAAAATATTTGAATTTGATCTTGCCAAGCATTGTGGTTGGTTAAGCTCAGGCCCAAAACAGCTTCACGGCTCGCTTCTCCTTGCGTTAGCCGAGACCCATCTACCCTCACTCTGGCTCACCTGAGCTGAATGCAAGACCTGCCACAATGAAGTTACAAATGGAGCTGACCAGGTGGGCCTGTCTCTCTTTTTGCTGGCTCTTCAGCTCTCCTGAACTTCCAGGTTCCTGCTAAGCCTCCCCATCCTACGCCCACGGGGGCTGTCTATCCCCTCCTGCCCTCCACATGGCAGAAGCTCTCTTTCTCCTCTAAATCTCCTTTTATATTTCAGGCTCATGCTCATTGTCCTCCTACATGGATTCTGGGGCCATATGGGTGTATCTGTTTTTCCTTTCCCCAGTCCATGGGCCCTTCTTGTTCCTAGTATAGCCCTCAATAAAATGTAATAGTTTAATAATTGCCCTTCTCAGTCTCCTTTAGCTAATTCTTTGGTTTAAAACAAAAACAGACACAAATTCAGGGCTTGGGGTTCAAGGACTTCTCCTGTACCCCTATAGCCCCATTACAGATGGATAAACACTGTTTCTAACTAGAGTTTTCTGCCTAAGCGTCTTCACATTGGTCAAGTGATATAAAACTAAGAAGTATGCTGGTCTTGTAGACCACATTCAGCTAATCTTATCTTTGAACACCTATTTGAAGCATTTTCTGTATAACCTATCCTTTTGCCTATGGTCTGGACAGGATTACTCATCAAATTTCTCTTGAGCATCTAGCAGGGTACTGGATGCCTTTCTGCGATCTTAGAGACTACAGTTTTGTTACACTTAATTCATAGCATCATATTTATTGAGTTGAGCCCTATACCAGAACAACATTAAGAGCCATCTTTACATACTTTTCCTTATATTTATTTATTTATTTATTTATTTTTAATTCAAAGTAGAGTCTCACTCCAGTCCAGGCTTATCTGGAATTCTATAGTCCCTGGCTGGCCTAAAACTCAATGTTCCTCCTACCTCTGTCTCATGACTGTTGGGATTAAGGGTGTACACTACCATAGCTGGCTTCTCCTTTTCCTTAATTTTATAGATAAGGAAAACCATATTTTAAGGATGCTGAGTTAATGAAGTCCATTTTACTTTGCTTATTTTACCTCCCCAACAAACACACACACACACACACAAACACACACACACATATTATTGTTAGAGCATCCTCCATCTTGTTTTACTGAGTAAAAGATTTATGGCATTCAAAAGTCAAGTGAGAGAGAAAATTGTAGGCTAATACAGGGAGGAAGAGATGGTGATGTGAAAATCAGGGGGAAAAAATCAGATAATAAGTTTAAAACTATCAAAGCTCCTCCACTCCTTCCTCCATCTCTGTCCACATCTGCTTTAAGCCAACGAATGGCTGCCCGATAAATACACTTAGAACAAAATCCACACTCCCCAGCATGAACTACAAAGCTCTTCCATGAGCACACCCCTCATCTTACTATGGCTCAGGGACTTTTTCCCCCTTTACTCTATGTGATCCTGGGGTGTGGTATTAAGTGACACCACAATACATGTTTATTGTGAGGTCATGTTTTCTGCTCCTCCAGTTTTAGGTTGAATATTACTACCATAATATAAGTGTGTGTGTGTGTGTGTGTGTGTGTGTGTGTGTGTGTGTGTGTGTGTTGGTATCTTCTTCCCACACTGAGAACTGGAACCTCTGTCTTATCACTTCAAACTGGTTCATTGCAATCACTTTGTTGCTGTAGAGTGAGGAAAGGTAGATAAAGGCACTATCAGATAACTGAAAATGAGGATGATAAGGAAGGGTTAGGTTCTCAGAACTTGTTGACATTCACACATTCAGCAAGTGGCGGAACTGGACTTTGGATCAGGGACTATTCAGTTTTGTTTTGTTTTCTTTTCTCTTTCTTTCTTTCTTTCTTTCTTTCTTTCTTTCTTTCTTTCTTTCTTTTTTTTTTTTTTTGTTTGTTTGTTTTTCAAGGTAGAGTTTCACTCTAGCTCAGGCTGTCCTGGAATTCAATGTTTAGGCTCAGGGTGGCCTCGAACTATGGTGATCCTCCTACCTCTGCCTCTCAATTGCAAATGCTGGGATTAAAGGCATGTGCCACCATACCCGGCTTTATTCAGTTATTTTGTATCTTTAATTTATTAATTTATTTGCAAGAGGGGAGGGAGAATGGCCATGCCAAGGTCTCTAATCACTGCAAATGAACTCCAGATGCATACATCATTTTGTGCATCTGGCTTTACGTGGGTACTGGGGAATCAAACCTGGGCCATTAGGCTTTGCAAGCAAGCATCTTACCTGCTGAGCCATCCCTACGGTGTGGCTACTTAGTTCTGAGTTTTAAATTGTGCCTAAAATGCTACAGTGTCAGGATAGCTCTGGTAATTTTGTTTCTAAAATAGGTGAAGCATTTGTTGATTGTCATGTACATTAAATCGCTGGTGGATGGATGGATTTGGGCCATCATTGTTCTACAGATGTCGAGCTGGTCTAATTTCCTAGGAGACTGGAAAGTAGCAGTCATTTCTAATCATACTGAGGATAGTTATTCTAAATTAGAGTCTTATAATTCCTCATTTAGTTGCTGAAAGTACTCTAAAAGGAATCATTGTTTTTACTAACAAACTATCATGTAGAAATTTTCACATTTATTTATTAAAGGTTGTGATTTTTACTTTTATGTATTAAAAATTGCAAGGCAAGAAAAAAATAGTGTAGAAAAAATAAGGAAGATGTATAGTATATAATGAATGAGAGAAAATAATAACATAAATTAAAGAGAAAATTAAATCTTATAGCAAAGTACCCCCAAATCCCACAAGAGCCTGAAGGACCAGGGCCATTTAAAAGTGAGCCATCTCCCTTCCAGTGCAAATTCATCTTTTGTAGCCTGAGCATGAGGGAAGTTTCCAGCTACATAGAGAAGAACAGACTTTACAGATGGACACATCTGGTATCAAGTCTTTTTTCATACTTGTAATTAGTAGTTGGATATATGAGTGTTGAATTTTTACAGGCCTCAGTTTTCCTAGCGGAGAGTAGGAACAAACATGTCGTTTTTTTTTTTTTTCCAAGCGTGTGCTTACTGTAAGGCTTCAGTTGGCACTCCCTGGCTCTTAGAAAAGACGCTCATAACAAACGAGCTTGTATTCTCCCTACAAAGTAAACAGGCTTGTCAAGGTTGACACAATGGTCCAGAGATCCACTTACCTTTATCTATGTCACATTTTTATTTGTAGTTTCCCTAGGAGAAATACCCAGCTACATCTTTCTATTGAAAATATTCTAATATGTTTTATGTGTGTTTACGTAAAAATGTTCTGGATGTTGAAGCCTTTGCTGTTGTTTGTTGTTTTTTGGCACTACCCACTGTACCCTGCACCTCACCCATTCTAAGCTCGTGCTGTGCCACTGGTTTGTCCCCTCAGCCCCTGATCCTGAATACTTTGAAGCCCATGCCATGGTTTAACCTTAATCTAATTGGAAATTTCTTGAAATGCTGTTATTACTGTTAGGGTGTGTGATTAAGAAAAAAAACACAACAACAACAACAACAACAACAAACCAACTTTCCTCTGATGTCAGAAAATGCTATCAGTGAAATATAAACCTGTTTTAATATTTTATGACATACTTTTGAAATTTCCCCTTTCCCTACCTAGCAATCTGTCACTCAAGGTTCTGTTATCCCTACTTTACAAAAAAGAAAGCAGGCTTAGAGAAATCTTTCTCCAAACTGAGCATTGATACCAACTTGTTTTGCATAACCTCTGTTTTGAGCCTTTTGTGTGCCATGTACATAATGATACCCAGGCTGAAGAGATGTTGTTCTCTTTGCAGTTCTGCATCTCAACACACATCTCAGACGCTTACTTCTCTGGAGGCTGCCAGTCAAAAATACTACCCATTTTCTCTTGATTAGAGGTTTTCTTACCTGTCACGGAAGTATAGGCTGATTCACTTATTAACTAGCTTCCCAAATAGGCTTGGGATTGGGTAGGTCAATGAGTATAAATTGACATGCGTATATAAATCAAGAAGTCTTTGGCATGAAAAAATGTTTTCCAAACCCTCAAAAACTTTTATTTGCACCAATCAACCAGTATGGACATTTAAAGATACTAGTAAATTTTTGGCATGAATAAATAGATGGATGAATACATAATGCTGGCAAGTTTTTCCTTCCTTCCTTTCTTACTTTTTTATTTTTTTCTAAACACCAAAGATACTTCCAAGTAAGCATTTTCATCCAGTGATTTACAGTCAAGTTGGAGAGAATACAGACACTGTTTAGTGGTAGACATCAATTACTTTTCATCACCTTGGTGGGGAAATTGTGACCTTTTGGGTTCACAGCCATCCTCTGAACATAACCACAATGTGACCTGGAATGGAATCACTGGCAATCTTGCTTCTGACCAAACTGCAGTGGCTCTGGCATTTGTGGGAACTGCTAAAGAGCTTTCACTTTGCATCATCACAGGAAGAGTCTGGCTGTTAATTCTGTAATTTCAGTGTTAATAGTGTGGTCTCACATCCTGTAAATTAAAGTGCATTATGACCAGACAGCCGTCACACCAAGCCTTCTACCTTTTGCTCCAGGATACAGACAGTTCAAAGCATAACAAAGGAGAAGTAGACTAGCTGTTTCTAGAATATATTGGTCTTTTCCCATCCTCCCCTACTACTAGGAATGGATGGATATGACTTCTCTCTTTTGGTCCTTTTAATTCCATCCTCATTTTGCCTTCCTGTGCTCCAGCCTTTCAGCTTGTTCTCAGTTAATTTAAATCTAACATGTTTCTGTTGACGGCATAGAAGCTACTTGTAGATGCATCTTTAGAGAACTGATGCTGTCCAAAACTGAATACAAACATACTCTGTGGATGGGGAGAAGGCCAGTTTTCTCAAGGCCTACCTAATTAATTGCCTCTGTATTGTAATGCTAGGATCATCTTTGTTACTTTGATTCCAATCACAGTTGTCATGGTTCAAGATGTTTTAGATTAAGAAGTTGGCATTAGAGCAGGAAATTCTTTGAGGCAGGCATCTTAAAGCACGTTCTCAACTTCTCATTTTTGCTAGGTTACTACATGTTTTTGCCAGTCAGAATGCCTTATAAATTAAGGCCAGAGTTAGGAGTTGGCTTCATAATTTTGCAAATAAAAAGTATGAGTAGATTTTAAATACATGTCAAGTGGGCTCCATTCTATTATCTTGTTTATGTGTTTTTATTGTATTTAAATTGATTATATATCAAAATCAATATATTAAAAACACTAACTATAGGTATTTATTGGGTAGTATATGATATTTCAACATATGTAAACAATGTGCAAAGTTTTGGTGAAACAAACTTCCTATAGAATTTATCATTTTGTTTGTTTCTCTAGTGATAAATAATGATTTATACATGTTTCCTAATTAAATGAAAGAGAAATACCCACAAATTCAATGTACCAATTACAGGTAATCTGTTGAATTATCAGAGTCTGATTCCACTGTCATGTGTCTTTTCTCAAGCAAAGATGGGAGCATCTGTACAAGAAAACGCTGTGGGATTGCTTAGGTAGGTAGGCCTGGGATCCAGAGCAAAAATAAATGATACTGTTTAAAATTATTCTCTCTCTTTGCATTTACTTCTTTTTGGATCTTACTAAGAAAACTGGTCCATCTTAACAACCTCAAAATTAGTAAATCACTTATGTAAATTGAAGAGATCTTCAAAATATATCTACTTCAAATTGTAACTAAGACTTGTGACATAAGTTTTGCTTATTCCATTTTGATTAATTTGTATTACTTTCTTGGGGTATTTATTAGACAGAGAACTGTAGCCAATCTTCTATCTCTGAGGGTGTTAGAAAATATGTCTACCCTTGTTTCATTTTGATTTAGATAATAAAGGAGCAGATTTCCTTCAGAAATTTAGCATTTAATTGTGAGCAAATGAAGGTGTATGCCATAGTTTCATCTAGTGTGAAGTGACTCACTTTGCATTTGTCTATGCCAAAACATGAAGAGTTGATTTCACGAAGGTTTGTGGTCTCAAAGGAGGGACTCATATACTCACCATTTATGAAACTACTGAAATGAGATTGGTAATTGGCACAGATAATGTGACATTCTAACAGTGTTTCCAGAAGAGCTGTGTTTAGAGAGAAGGAGTGTGGAAGTTACTCAGGGAGATCAGCATGTGGTTCAGCTTTGAGAAGTACTAGTGGGAAAACACACAGCAAATAGTTAGAACCTGACCTTATCTAAAGGACTTACTAGACCAAAGAGCAGTGAATTAAGATGGACTATGTTGAGGAGGAAGGTAGCAGTGCTTGACTTGGTATTGTGCGCCTTGGTATTGTACAACTTCTTTGCATTCCACAGAATACAAAGACTGGTATACAATAGATTGGAATACACACTCACTAACTGCAGTGGATAAATTTATAGGAATGTGGTTTGGCCTCTAGTTAACATTGGGATGCTGAGCTTAGCATTATTAGCTTGTTCACTGCAAGCATGACTTCCATCATTCACAAAATGTCCCTCTTTAGCCCCAATTCGACCAGAAACAAGCAACTGTAATGTTCTTCTGTGTTTCTTCAGTTGACCATGGAGTATGGGGGTCACTGAACTCAATCTGTAGCAGAAACGTGTGGCACCACCTTCAGAGACAGGCATTGGTAACCAACCCTATCTCCTAGTGTGGAGTGAGATTCAACCTGCACTGTTTAACATTAGTATTTATTCTTATGGAGAATGCAAGAACCATTCAGTGATACAGTCAGCATAGAGGACCTTACATAGTTATTTTTAAAGATGTATTAGTTAACTAATAAATATATATATTTCATGCTGACGAGCTGGCTTCTTGGGTTAAGGTACTTGCCTGCGAAGCCTAAAGACCCAAGTTTGACTCTCCAGGTCTTACATAAACCAGCCTATCACTTTGATGCAAGTGCACAAGGTTGCACATGCACCCAAGATAGTGCACCTTTCTGGAGTTTGATTACAGTGGCTTGATGCCCTGGCATGTCAATTCTCTCTCTGTCTCTGATAAAATAATAATAATAAAAAATTAAAAATATATTTTGATAATTAAATGACATTAACTAGGATTGGCATTCCTATTTCAATGTTAAGAATGGTTTACACAGTCTGCCCTTTAAAATTATCCTTTAAACAAAAGCAACTAATCTCAGCCTTCTACAGTAGTTTGTTGAGGGAAGAAAATTTAAAGACAATGTCTTTTAGAGTTAACTCTGGAAGCAGAGAGGTGGTTTACCTCTTATCATGGAAAATTTTCAAAAGGGTTGGTATATTTTAGTTGATCATAAAACATCTTTGA
Organism: Jaculus jaculus; assembly: GCF_020740685.1. Taxonomy (NCBI): domain Eukaryota; kingdom Metazoa; phylum Chordata; class Mammalia; order Rodentia; family Dipodidae; genus Jaculus; species Jaculus jaculus. The sequence goes on from NC_059105.1 coordinate 164,268,590, forward strand.
GTCTCCATGCAAATGATGGTTCATCTTCCAATGGTTTCATTCTCCTTTGGTTAGGGTCATCACAACCTGCCTCATATGCTATGTCTCAGCAGTGGCTCCTGAAACTGTGTGCACTTCATGATCTGCTCTACACAGTTTACACTTGCAAAGCCAATGCCAGGTGTGCAGGACATAGCCATGTTGTTAATTCAGGGATGAAGTAAATCTTGATCTTCAAATGTTGGTTCCTCCTGTACAAATGAGTTTGTATTTTTACCACTCAGTCTTTCCACTTCAGGCATCCTTTTCATTCATTGTTTTAATGAAAAGCAGTTGAGCCAATCTTCATAATGGTAATATCTCCTTAACTACAGCAGCTTCAGCAACCAGTCTCAGTGCCATTAGTTTTAATTTTTTTTTCAATTTCTCCAATTTCTAGTCTTAAACCTCTCAGTTCCATATCTTCCACAGAGCACAAGAAATTGCTTTCAAATTCAACTTTGATCAAATCTTAGAGCTTGGGCAGAAGAACACAGCCAGCCCTTATGCCAGTATCCCAGTTCCAACAAAGTTCTCTGCTATCTTTCCTTCCCCTTTGAAAGCTCATGAACCAAGCCTCCAAATACCATTCTGTCTACAATTAGCATTTTCAGTCTCTCACCAGAAGTCCATAAAACTTGGCTTGTGGCTCTGGAATTTGTCTTCAGTTGCATGTACCAAGTTATGTCCAGTTTTTCTAGCACAAAAGTTCCAAAAGACCAAAAACCCATATGGTCAGATTCACTGCAGCCACAACCCCACTTCTGGGTAACAATTCCTATTGTAGTCAATTCCAGATTGCTAGGATGAACTTGCAAACAAGGCACAGTTTATGGCAGGATTGTGATGTTATTGAAACTTACAGGTCCCAGGTAAGTTCCGTTGATGGTGGAAAAAGCAGCTGTACCCTTCACACAGATCAAGCAGAGAGAGACAACCAAACCAGCAATGGGGAATGGTACCAACTAGCAGTAACCCAGACACAACTCAGTCTTCATTCTTATGCTGGAATTCATATATGCCTCAGGTGACATGTCTCCCCTTTAGCATGAGTATGACTGCTGGGGACAGAAGCTGCTAACTCAATTTAATAACACCCGAGTCTACTGTGGACATGGATATAAAATACCATAGAAGATAAAACTTGACTCGGTTAAAGAGTAATAAATATAATCTGCATTTGAAAGATGAGTCATGTGCTCTAACTCTAAATTCTATGGGTACATCAGTGGAGCAGGATTCAAGAAAGACAGAAAAGAGCCACCAGGCGTGGTACCTTTAATCCCAGCACTCGGGAGGCAGAGGTAGGAGGATCATGGTGAGTTCCAGGCCACCCTGAAAATACAGAGTGAATTCCAGATGGTCAGCCTGTTCTAGAGTGAGTCCCTACCTTAAAAAAAAGGAAAAAGAAAAGTAAAAAGGGAAATTAGAGGAGACAAAAAGAAGTCATGATAGTAAAACAGGAAACCTTTTATACTGAATAACCTTTTATTAAAATAAATGTTGAGCCCTAGAATAACATTTATGAGTTAAATTTACAACCTAAAGGGGCCATAAAGATCTGGTCTTTACACTCCTGCTGCCTCAACCCCACACTCCACCTGCTTTACTCTGTATACTCCAACTCTACACAATGATTTTGTTCTTGTTGTTCCTGAAAATGTCTGCAATCATATGGTTCTATCCTTGGCATATTTGGAGCTCTCTAACTGGAATGGCTGCTGTTTCTGTCTTATTTAACTGAGAAGTTCTTTTCCATGCTACCTTGCTAGAATTCTTTGGAGTTCTTGTGTTCCACAGTTGCTGTCTTTTGTGCTTTGACTCAGTGGCTTAAATAACACATATGTGTTTCTCATGCTTCTGGAAACTGGGAAGGGAAGTCCAGGGAAAAATCCCTAGCAGATCTGATATCTAGTGAGGACTCACATCCTGGCTTGCAACTGACTATCTTTTCATTCTCACATAGCAGCAAGGAGAAAACAATCCATTTTTCCCCCCATGTCTATTCTTTAATTCTTTTATTATTTTTTCAGTGTTGCATTTCTTTATTTATGAGAGAGAAAGAGAGAAAGAGAAATGAAGAGGCATAGAAAAAGAGATAATGGGCATGCCAGGGCCTCCAGTCTCTGAAAACAAACTCTAGACACATGCATCCCCTGTGCGTCTGGCTTACATGGGTCCTAGGGAATTGAACCAGGTTCCTTAGGCCTTGCAGGCAAATGCCTTAACCACTAAGCCATATCCTCAGACCCCATGTCTATTCTTATAAGGACATTAATCCTGTACACAATGATTTTCTCATTATGGATGAATTATCTCCCAAACTTTTCACTACATATCACCATCATATACAGGATTTAGGTTTCAACATGGAACTGGGATAGACGAATCATTCAGTTTTTGACACTGAAGTTTGAGCAGAATTATCTTAAATCACATTGTTATCTTGATAATAATCTTTGTAATACTTTCTTACCAGTCTGTAGGTAGTCTGGGACTAGAAAACGTATGGTGGTTTACTCTTTTCTTGGCAAACAGAAAACTTGGTGAGGGAATGAATGAATGAGTCAGCTTATTGATATAAAAGATTCTGAGAGTAATATGGCTAGAGAATTAGACTTGCTAATTAACTGAACATAAAGAGTCTCTTTCATTTTTGCCATGAGTATAAAAAATATTTTCGGTAATTTGTCACTTTTTCTGCCTAAATAGATGACACATAATGCAATGATTCATGTTAAGCATTGAAGATATTGATGAGTTTCATGCTGAATAGCAAATTTCTCACTTTGGATTTTCATGGAGAAAACGGCATGGGTTGAGTTGAATTTTTACCAATGTAAGCCATATTTGAAAGTTAAGCTATTGATTAAATCTCTGACACTGATTTTTCTTTTTACTATGATATATTTGTTTTGCCTAAAAGTTGAATATGAAGAAAAGACCTGTTCAATGAAAGATTCCTGTTTCAAGAATGAAAGCACAGTGAATAGCAAATGCATAGACAAGATAAAGCAGTAGATGTCTATTTCCAGGATTAATAGTTCTGTGTTGGCGACCAGGAGATGGCTTGGTGGGGAAAGAGTTTGCTGTGTGGTCGTGAGTGCCAGACTTCAGTCATCTAGCACCCAGATAAATTCTAAGTGGGTTGTGGTGTCTCCCAGCAATCCCGCTACTAGGTGGAGATGAGAAATCACTGGGGTAAGATGACTAACTAAGCTTGCTGCGTTTGTAAACTCTGGGCTCCACTGAGAGTTTCTGCCTCAATAAAATCAAAAAAGTGATTGAGACACCAAATGCTGACCTCTGGCTTCCACATTCACACACCCCACACACCCATCTACACACACCCATACACACACATGTGCATCCACTTGTATGTGAGCAGGCCTACCCACATGCTCACATACCAGAGATGTGAAAAAAAGTGGTTCTGTGTCCGTCACACTTTCCACCAATTATATTAGATTATTCACTTCCGACTCCATAAATTCTATGGAAAATTAAACCAAAGGTTAATCTTGCACTAGTCATTAACAGAAGAAGCAAAATACCAAGATGCCTCTACTACTTCTCATCAACAATTTGCCTCTGCCCCCCTGTGTATTCTCTGACTATTTAATCATGTTTTCCCCAGACTTTTCTTAGTACTTGTTACTAAAAATCAAAGAAACAAAAAAAAAAGTTGAATGGAAAGATTGACAACTTCCATTGTGTTTTATTTTAGCTGATGTAACATATTTTACATTGATCAAAGAACCAAATTAACAAATGCACACACAGAGAATTAAAGTCCTATGCCCTACTGAAATGTGACTGGATTTTCTCATGTGTCTCTGGAAATATTTCAACCAGATTACAGGGAGCAAGCCTTAAAAATAGTTCATTTTTATTTCCTAAAGATTTATGTGAGTCCTCTGTGCAAGACACACAGGAGATTCTCATAAAGCATGTTGAATCTGTAATGCAACTTTGATCATATCCCGGACTGATTTATCATCTTGTGCAAAAGAAAGCATAATGGGAAGGGGGGGGGTTGGTGAGATGGCTTAGTGATTAAGACTCTTCCCTACAAAGCCTAAGGACCCAGGTTCTATTCCCCAAAACCCTGATGCACATGGTGGTGCATGCATCTGAAGCTTGTATGCAGTAGCTAGAAGCACTGGTATGCCCATTCTCTCTCTCTCTCTCTCTCTCTCTCTGTGTGTGTGTGTGTGTAAAAGAATAAATGAAAATAAAATATTTGGAAAAATACATAGCAGGGAAAGGAGCAACGGTGAAAGCACAGAAGGTGGAGTTTCCCCACCCACTGTGAGCAGCAGGTGGCTGTCAGGGGATGAGGTTTAGGTGGGTAACAATGGAGCATACCTACATGTCAAGTGTCGAAGCCCAGGAAAAGTTCTGCAGAGGGTCACGTCACAGACCCAGGGTTGTGAACGAGCCTGTGGAAACTCACAGAGACACAAGGCCCCTTTCACAGTTTCTTCATAGCTTTGAACCTCACCAGATGTGCTGAGTTCCTCTTCGCATCCAGAGGTGAAATGAGTTGATCCTGGGAACTGGCAGCTGAAACTTGTCTGTACACTGAGAAGACCTGTGATGTTTTCCTGAGGCCCTGGTAGCAGGCCAGCCTGGCCCACCTAGTTTAACGTTCATTCCTTCCTAATCAATCGCGAAATGAAATGGAGCTTTCTTCAAAGTGACAGCTAAATCTCAGCCCCTCACCAGCTGCCATACTGGTGAGATGCTAAATTCTGTAATCCCTTTACCCTCCTTCCTCATCGTGGTTAGCAAATGCCAGGAACTACTGGAGTGACAAGTGGGTTCTCTATGCCTGACACCTCTGCCAGAAGACTTCATAAACTGCAAATACCATCATAGTCGTTTTTCAGGTATAGGCTCAGAATCATGGGGCAGGCAGGTGGTGGGGGGGCAAGTCCTGGGAGGGAACATGATCTCCCTTCCCTCCTTCTTTCCCAGATTACATTTCTATAGCACAGTATATTTCTTAGCTGTTTGCAAGGGCATCCTTGTGGGCAATAATCTTGTTTACATCTTTAACACTAAGTTGCATCCAGTCATATGCCTCATCTTCCTTTCCAAGAAAGGCCCCTCCTCTGCCCAAGGGGAAAACAATGAGAATGAACTCAAGCTGAGCAGCCAGAATAAGTATTGGTGTCACTCTGCATCCTGTACCTTTCCAGTGAGCAGAGGCACATCTTGAGGACCTGATGTTCCCACCGTCTACATCTCACAACAGAATTTTCATATGAGCTGCCTCTGCTGAGGAAAATTGGGACCCCTCTGCTCCTCCCTCCCCATTTAACACCCTGTCATCCCAGTTTTCAACTGTGCTGAGAGAGACATTGGTGAGTCCCTGCCTTCGGTATTCCCATCCCTACTTCCCCTCTCTAGATAAGGCTCTCTCTTTCTCTCTCTCTCTCTCTCTCTGGAACAGTATTAGCATTCCGTGGTACACGCTTAAGCAAAACCTGAGAAAGGAATTAATCTGTCACTAGGAATGAATGCACTGGACAGTGATTTATGCAAATGTTGCACTCAATGGGAGCGTGTTCATTTCATCTGGACTTCTCACAGTGCTTCTCAGAGACAACACACAAACCTGCATTTGAAATAACATTGCAGCTACTTGGCTGGGTACTGTCCAGTCCTGGGCCACCATAGTTCTAGCCACTGTATACCTCAGCAGAAAAGCAAGCAAGTGGCTCCTGCATCTGGGTCAGAATCGGTAATTTTTGCATCTTCCTACATTCTGGAGGTCTGGGGAAGAAGCAAGATCATCCATGTGTTGTTTTTGGTTTTTTAAATTTTTTTTTAAATTTTTTCCCCTTATGAGCCTGGTCTCATAAACTCTCCAGGGCCCAATTGGCCCATACTTCTCCTTTTCACAGCCTTCTGTGTTTTGAGATTCTGGTCATAACCAGTGAAAGATTCATTAGAGCTGGCATTTCCTCTGGCTGGCTGGCTCCTGCACTGTTTTCTGGCAGTGAGGCTGGGAGCCTCCCCAGGGAGCTTATTTTCCTAAAACTCCCCATGTAGTTTTACATACATAAGTGCACTGGATAAGGCTGTGAGAATCAGCCTTGCTTGGAAACACTAATCCGAATCAAACTTCCAAATCCCTTGAAGTTCAAGCTATCAGTGGAGAAAACCCAAAGTAAACAGCCTCTCCAGGCCCCACCCAACCCTCCAGGACCTGAGGCAGCATAGGGACACCTTGTCCTCCTGGGGGCAGGGGTATGGGCCGGGCTGGCGAGGGGCGTGGGTCTTTGAGTTTTCAGGCAGTGGGCAGAAGTGGCAGCCTTGAGCTTCCAGGCAGAATGTTTTTTTTTTTTTTTTCTGCAGGCATCCCTCCTGTCACTGTGGTGGTGATTGCTACCATTTCTCCCAGCCCTTCTGCAGTCTGGAGAATCATCATCTGGGATTTATCTCCATAATGAGAAAAGGGAGATAGGGAAACATTGGGGCATTTTTTTTTTCTCTGACTTGCATTATTTGTCATTTTGATATTCATTTTAAAAGATGGATTTCAAATATTTAAATGTATGTGTGCTCACAGAACAGCTCCTTGGGATGTATTACAGATGACTCAGTACCTGCTACATCTCTCTCAAGCCCGGGGCCTCTCTCTTGAACTGTTCACCTACTACGGAGACTTGGTTAAGAGAAAGGATGGGTGGGGAACAGAAAGACCTGGATAGTGGCTTGTGAGACTAGGAAGTCTAAGATCCTAATTTAGGAATATTGGGCTCTTTATGTATCAGGCTTCAGAAGTCCTGAACAGGTTGGGACGGACAGTTAAGCAAGACTCTGACTTTATTAAAGTCAAGCATGATGTATCTCCCTTTTATTTATTTATTTTTTTCTTTATTCAAGGTAGGGTCTCTCTCTAGCCCAGGCTGACCTGGAATTCACTATGTAGTCTCAGGGTGGCCTCCACCTCACAGTGATCCTCCTATCCCTGCCTCCCGAGTTCTGGGATTAAAGGCGTGCGTCACCACGCCCGGGGTTCGTGTGTCCTTTTCATACAGAGAAACATGTCACAATGTGCGGTTAACTAAAAACAGTTCCGCCTTCTACTTTTCCAAATTCTGTTTAATGAACTCCTACTCTGAAAAGAGAGTGGAGTCTCTGTGGTAACAATCCCCCACTACCCTGACAATGGATCAAGGAGAAGATGTGTATGTTGAGATTGGCAGACTATTAATGGAATTTGAAGAGCAGAATGGCAAAATGTCCAAAGACCAATTATTCTGAGATTGGTGCTGCTTACAGAAGACCCTAAAAGAAAACTAAGAATTCACATTACAGAGGCAGCTAGCTGAATTACGAGTGAAGTACTTGGATCTTAAAATACAGTCTCGCATCATTTACACATTTAACCACTGTTTATTGAGTGTGGAGGTTTGATTCATGTGTCCCCGTCAACTTAGGTGTTCTGAATGCTGAGAGCCTCAGCTGGTGGCAATTTGGGAATTGAAGCCTCATGGAGGTAGTACATTGTTGGGGCAGGCTGATACGTGTTATAGCCAGTTCCCCCCGCCCCTTGCCAGTGTTTGGAACACTCTCCTGTTGTTTTCTACCTGCCTGATTTTGGCCAGGAGATGATGTTCACCCTCTGCTCATGCCATCATTTCCTCTGCCATCATGGAGCTTCCACTGGAGTCTATAAGCCAAAATAAACTCTTTCCTTCCACAAGCAGCTCTTGTTTGGATGCTTTTTTGCCAGCAATGAGGAGCTTACTACAACGTTTGGTACTGAGAAGTCGGATTGTTGGTGCTAGAAATGAGACTATGTGGCTTTGGTCAATTGGTACTGATTTGAGGAAGGAATGTGAAGGAATTTGAAACCTCAGCCTAAGAGAGACACTTGGAAGTGCTTTAAGTACAGCTTGATGGACCATTCTGGTCAGGGATGAAAGACCCGAATGCAGTAAGAACTGTGAACCACGAGGTTTGGTTTATGAGGGTGAGGAAGAGCATTGCCTGGACTGGGCTAGAAGAAGTTTGTGTGAAAGGGTTGCATTTGCACAGAAATGGACTGGTGTGAGCAGAAGAATATGGCATGGGAAGAAACAAAAGGAAATCTTTGGGCAGAAACTGCTGCCCTTTCAGCAGCAATTGTTTGAGAGATTACAGTTATTGAGATTGGGCCAGCTGATCTGCATTGGGAAAACAGAAAGAATGCAGACTCTTTGAAGGGGCCTGAATGCTGACGTAGTGTTCTGTTTTTCAAAGTATGCTTTATTTCCCCCCCCGGATTCACAAATTGGCTGCCCACCTGGTACTATGGCATATAAAAAATTCAGGAAAGAGAGAATCATTGGATTTGCAACAGAGTTTTGTATTTGGGAAATGGCCATGGGCAGTGTGAAGCAGGCTTGTTGATTACTTGTGGGTTGGCCCCATGGAGCCATTTGGGTGGACTGTGGTTTGCAGTGGAGGCTCATTGGAGATGCCAGAACTATGAGATGGCTGCCAAGGATGAAGTTTTCGGGGACTGTGAGTAGCCTAGTTGGAGGGATGGAGCTTGAACTCCAGAGACTTATCACTGGTTAGAATTATCAAACTTGGAGACTGTCACTGGTTAGAGTTGTCATACTTGGGACTCCAGAGTTTGAGGTCTGCCCTGTTGTTTTAAATCCTGTACTGGCCAAATATTTCTTTGCTATGCCCACTGCCATCTTTAGCAGTGTGCATGTTTATTCCGTGCCTTTGTGTGTGTGTGTGTGTGTGTGTGTGTGTGTGTGTGTGTGTGTGTGTGTGTGTTGACTCAGTTAAAAGACCATGGATGAAGGGGATGTATGACCATCACTGGTATTTTTTTTAAAATTTTTTATTTATTTATTTGAGAGCGACAGACACAGAGAGAAAGACAGATAGAGGGAGAGAGAGAATGGGTGCGCCAGGGCTTCCAGCCTCTGCAAACGAACTCCAGATGAACTCCAGATGTGTGCGCCCCCTTGTGCATCTGGCTAATGTGAGACCTGGGGAACCAAGCCTCGAACCGGGGTCCTTAGGCTTCACAGGCAAGCGCTTAACCTCTAAGCCATCTCTCCAGCCCCATCACTGGTATTTATAAAAACTATGGGGACTTTTAAAGTTGGACTGAATGCATTGTATCTTACATCATGAATTGTTATCAGTTTATGGGGACCAGGGGCAGCATGTGATGGTTTGATTCAGTTGTCCCCTATGAACTATGCGTTCTGAATGTTTGGGTCTCCAGCCGATGGCAATTTGGGAATGGAGGCCTCCTGGAGGCAGTTTATTGTTGGGATTGGTCTTATCTGTGTTATGGTCAGCTTTCCCTTGTTAGTATTTGTCATACTCTCCTGCTGCTAGTGTCCACCTGATGTTGGCCATGAGGTGACGTCTGCTCTCTGCTCATGCCGTCATTCCTGCTGCCACCATTGAACTCCCCCTGTGGTATGTAAGCCAAAATAAATCCTTTCCTCCCACAAACTGCTCTTGATTGGGTGTTTTTTTTTTTTTTTTTTTTTTTTTTTTTTTTTTTTTTTTTTTTTTTTTTACCAGCAATGAGAAACTTGAGTGTTTATTCAGTATCTGCTCGCTCCTATGCTGAGCCCTGTGAAAAATAAAAATATGAGTCCTGGTTAGGCAAGCTCTTTATTATTTACTTTGAGAAAATGAGAGTGAGAGAGAATGGGCATGCCAGGGCCTTTCAACTGCTGCACACGAACTCCGCATGCATGCACCTACTTGTGCGCATGCGTGACGTGGCACTCTTGCATCACTGTGCGTCAGGCTATTATGGGGCCTGGGGATTTGAACGTGAGTTCTCAGGCTTTGCAGGCAAGCGCCTTAACTGCTAAGCCATCTCTCTAGACCTAAACACGTTTAGCTATTCTTCTGATTAAGAAACTGACACAAGAGTAACGAGTCATATAAATAAGTAGCTGAATGCATATGGACCAGGGAAAAGTAAAGCCATATCCCAGCCTTGACTGGAAATCACCAGGACAATGCCAGCTGTGTGAAAGCTCTGAGTAAAGGCATTAGGTTTCAGTGGTTTTACAAAAGATATGTCTAATTAATCCTTTGCTATAGCATTAAAAGGGGTCAATTTAGGGCAAGATGGTGGAGGTCCTGTGACCTCGATTATTAGAGAGCCTCCTTTCGAGGAGAAAATTACAGATTTCCCCATTGAAAGTGACATATTTACCAGAAGCATTTTTTATCTTCCTTTCTTCCTGGAAATCAACACTGAAATACTGAATCTCACATCAACTAAGCTCACAAATTATTTATTTAGTACCTATTGAGCGCGAGGTGCTACGTCAGACGCTCGAATCGCACGGTGGCTGTGATGATTTCTAAGTTCAGCCGCAGTGGGAGTCTCTGCTGACTCTCACCTGTCTTAACCTTCACCCCACCTTTCTCACTTTGTTCCAATCAAGCCACAAAGTCATTAGGTGGCATGGAGCTGATCATCTGCAGCCGTAGTTCTTTGAGTGTCTCTCTCTGCGAATCATAAAAATATAAAGACTGTCTCTTGCACAGTCCAGGGGACCACCACATGTCTAAGTAGACAAGAGATGGAAACACACTAAAGTTACAGATCAGTTCAGTGCAACATACAGTTAGTTCTGAATGGGCGGCATAACCCCGAGGGAATGGGATGCTCAGAAGACCAGGGTCTTTTTTATGTAGAGAGTAGGGGCTAGAAGAAGCCGAAAACTCTGCTCACTGTTTATTCTTCACAGAATATGTTTCTCTACTGGAGTGTGAACCCTTTGAGGATAGGTTACCTGCCAGCTTTACTTGCTTTTATATCTCTTCCTGTTTAGTGTATAGGATCTCAAAAAGCATAGGAAGTCAGTAAGTGGATGATGATGAATGATTTACTATAATCTATCTCACACAGAATCCATGAACAGGAGGTTGCCTAATAAGTGCTTTCTGGATTGCAAAAAAAAAAAACAAAAACCTGTTTATGTATTTACTAAACAATGAATTTGAAAATTGTGGTAGGATATATAGGGAAGTTAGGTTGGGGGGCAGGATATGGTACAAAGAGACAAAGAGATTTGAGAGGGACTAGTGTTAGGCTGTGAAGATTGGAGGGGGACAGCACCGTTTGCTAGTGAATCTGTCCGCATGCAGCATGCGCCTCAGGAGTATGTGCTGGGTGAATGTGGGGCAGGGCTAAACTTGGCTCAGGTGCTGGGGTCTTCATTTTCACTGGGTTAATCCATGGTAAGTGGGAGCTGCACTGTGCACTTAGGTATGCTCTACTTGTACGTTTCCACCGTGTTTTGAAAATGATTATTCATATCCCTGCTGTCTTTAATGACTGACTCATCAGAATTTCCATACTACTACTACGAAGACTTTTGTATCTTGAATAGTCTTCTGACGAGTAAGGAGTAAAGTTACTTACTCCAACCATTCATAATACGCTCGCCCACACCAGTAAGAACCAGTATATCTGTAGAATTCATCATCTCCCTGTACTCAAAATACAACTCCTAGGAATTCTCCCACACTGGAAGCTTGGCCTAGGCTTCTAAACTGTCCTTTATTGTCTGAATTGAAAAAAAAAAATTAGATTTCTCTCAGAAATTAACGATCAGCAATTCTCAAGACGAGGGATCTTGGTTTCTCTGGAAGGCCAGTTTGTAGTCATGCGAGAAAGTCCTCCACATTGCAAGGTATCGGGTATTCTTAGTTTTTATATATCAGTAGAAGCCGCCCATCACTGTGTGGTAGCCAGAGGCCCTGCATACCTCCAAACACCCCTAGTCATAGGTACTACCCCTGCTTCAAACTCGGATGCAGACTTACTCCTATAACTGGCATCACAATGATGGCACAGAGTCTCGGTTCTTTACAGTTCCCACGCCAGTGCTGGGAACCCTGGCCCCAACCCCAGGTATACACAGCAGCGTGCCTTTGACTCTACAAGTGCAAGGATAATGGAGTGCATTGTAGACCTTCTCAGATAACTCAGAGAGGCGGTGTGAGGAGCCATGCCAACAGACACAGATGGGGAGAAGCGCCAGGCTTGTCATAGTGATTTACCAATTATGCATTGTCTTCAGCATAGCCTTTACTCTGTTCAATCTGGTTTCCTAACCCCCTAAGCACCGTGTTTGTTTTTCTGCCACATCTTTATTATCCTGGATTTATTCTATTCTTGGAAATGTTAAAACCCCTAAACTCCTGCGGGAAGATGCAGAACCAGAGAGATTTGTACAATTAACTGACGTGGTTTAGAATGTTTCAGAAGGCTCGGCAATATTAGTGTTATCATTACCATTGATGTTTGTTTTATTGCATGTTGGGATGTAGATTACAAAGCTGTAGCAGCTTGATATGGTGAAGAGATGGATTCGGGAGACCTGAGTGAAGCTGGCTGTTGTCACTGACTACTTGCTTCCTTTCTTTGAGCTTCCCTCTTCTCTTATAAAACAATGGGACCAGACCTTTAGAAGCACATGCATGTGAATCCTCTCTATTTTAAAATTAAAGTAATACAGAACTTTGATGCAGAAAAATTAAATAGAAACAAAAAGACAGGAAGACGAAATGAAGGTGAGGAAAGGGAGGGTAAGGGATGAGTTGGGAGAGAAAAAGGTAAGTAGGAAGGAAGGAAGGAAGGAAGGAAGGAAGGAAGGGAGGGATGGAGGAGCCCCAAGCTTCTTAGTGTAAATTAACCATCTCTTTCCTTCATGATTTCTGTGTACCTCTGAGGGTCTGTGTTGCCTGGCTGTAAAGTCAAGGTGATACGTGAATATAGAACAATGCCTGTATTGGTGATTGTATGTTGCACACCAAGCTTATTCACATGTCTGTTCCTCTCCTATCATTTACTGTTACTTAAGTTGTCAGAAACATTGTATTTTACACACCAATTTATTGCATTTATTGAATCAAAACATGAATTAAAACAAAAACTCCTATCTTCAGAAGGCTAGTGAAATAAAAACTGGGAATGGCACGTAACTGACCAGTACAGTGTTAGAGATGGGAGTGACGTGCCATGGTAGTAAGGTAGACTGCCTAAACTATGGATGGAGAAGTCAGGAAGAGCTACCCAGAGCAGGAAAGGGTGACGGTGGTACAATAGGACTTCGTCTTACATAAAACCTACCTATGCCTTCCTTTTAGAGTTCTGTTTTTATTTCAGAAGTCTCACTGCAGTCTGGTTGCTGCCTGGCACTGGAAGGCCAAGTTGAGGGACGGAAATTAACAGCTTTACCTGATACTCCCCCCCCCCAACTGCCTTCCCTTAGATGTAATCACCAGGATCATCCAGTCTTGGTACCTTTGATGAGTTTTTTTTCAAAGTTTCACAACAGTATTTTACAATTATATCTTTGTTTTTGTGACTTGAATATCACATATTCTACACTAAAACTGCTGAGTCTTATATGTATATCAGGCAATGTGTCATTCCTTAAGTATATAAATAATTGAAACAAAAAAGACCACCACAGGGATCAGGAAATGGCTTAGCAGTAAAGGTGTTTGCCTGTGAAGCCTAAGGACCCAGGTTCAATTACCCAGGACCCGCAGAAGCCATAAGCTAGATGCATAGGGGACACATGTGTCTGGAGTTTGTTTGCAGTGGCTGGAGGCCATGGCATGCACATTCTCCCTGTCTGCTTTCTCCTCTCTCAAATAAATAAAAAAGTAAATATAAATATATATTTATATATCTCTCCATATATATATATGGAGAGAGAGAGAGAATGCCACTGGGTCATGGTGGTGCATACCTTTAACCTCAGCACCCAAGAAGCAGAGTTCGGAGAATGACTGAGAGTTCAAGGCCAACCTGGGTCTATAGAGTGAGTTCTAGGTCAGCCTGGGCTAGAGTGAGACACCACATTGGGTAAAGCAAAAAGAGAAAAATAAAATAATGTTGTAAACTATGGAGAGACATGCCTTCGTTTATGGCAGTGTGAGGGAGGTCAGGATTCTAGGAAGCTATTTAAGCAACTAAATCTCCATGGAAAAGGAGAACAGACCTTTGAATATCCTTCATTATTTCACATTTAACATGAGCAGTTGATCAAACTTCCTGAAGCTTGCTATAAATCTTAGTTTACCTGTCCAAAGCCTGTGAGGAAAAGAGAGATGCCTGTAAGTCATTTGAGTATGAAGTGTGTCCCTGTGGCTTCCTGTTCTGTCTTCCCTCACACCCTTGCCTCTGCCCTTAAGCAATCTGCTGTCCCTCAGCCCAGCCATCTGCTCTCAGCGATGAGGGAGCTGCGTGGTCGCCATAAATCCTGGCAGACGTTGCTGTCTGGCAGTGTGAATGACAGCCTGCAGTATGGAGTCTTTGGCAATGGATGAAGGTGTGGCTACAAATCCAAGCCCTGTAAACCAGATGATGGAGTGGAATGAAGTGCCTGGCTTTTTCCTTCACCACCAGGCGATATTTCCAGAAACAACTATGCATCTTTGTCAGTGACTGTGGAGCACTGCTGAACTACTGGGCTTATCTTCTCAGCGGAATGAGGGCAGTAGATCCTCTTTCTTTCAATCCTTTCTCAGCATTGCTCCTGACTCCACCAGTGCAGTTTGTGGTTTAACTTAAAGACCGACATTTATGCAGCCTTGTGAAAATGGCTGTGATCTGGGGATGGACAGTGAAGGACAAGGGAGCTTTGTAAATTAAGGACTCTAAAGCCATTCAGTTGTTTGTTTTGGATTACTACCTGCATAAACCATAAGACAGAAATAAAAATAAATTATATATATATATATATATATATATATATACATATATATATATATATATATATATATATATATATATATATATATTCCAGTGACTTCTTAGAATGTTTTTGTACTTTTCTTAATACTTTTCCTACTTATTAACTAGGAAAAATGAATACAGGTGAAACTCAGCAATTGTGCCATACCTTTCCTGTTAGGTGAATGTGAAGCCCATGCAGGTCTGAACAGATGCTTGGGGGTCATCAAGATTATTCAGGAGTGGCTAAGTTGGACTTGAAGAGGATAGATGAGATGGATTTCAAGTGGTATTATATGCCATATACTTAGAGACATTACAAAGGCTATCAAGAATCAACCACGACACACTAGAGTTAGATTTGTGCTTAGGATGATAAATACTTTACAAGAAGTTTACGTTTTAATCAATACTTTGAAGGAGCTACATAGTACTCTAAAGGAATATACCATGTAAATGCCAAATGATGCTAAAATTAGGTATTTACAGGCAAGTGATACGACAACTTAAAACGTGAAGTTACTCTGAGGACATAGAGAAGACAGGTGCAGGGTATGAGCCAGGCTCTTTATACTCACAGAGACCCTGAACATCTACACCTTGTCTCAATGCCATAGCATCGTTTGACGCTAACAATGAATATTACCAATAGCCGAGGTTTTATTTGCTGTCCTCCCTCTCTCTCTCTCTCTCTCTCTCTCTCTCTCTCTCTCTCTCTCTCTCACACACACACACACACACACACACACACACACACACTCATACATTCAAAACATCCTGGTGAAAATTCAAATATAGGATATATATCACTGGATAGTAAATGCATTTGTATGTAGTCTGATATTTCACAAACAAATATTTTGCAGTATGTTCTGAATATTTCACTTTATCAGCTAGGTTAGTTGATATCATAAAAACAGCATTTATGGGCTGGAGAGATGGCTTAGCAGTTAAGGCGTTTGTCTGCAATGCCAAAAGACCTCATTTTGTTTCTCCAGGATCCACGTAAGCCAGATGCACAAGGTGGCACATGTGTCTGAAGTTTGTTTGCAGCAGCTGGGAACCCTGATGTGGCCATTCTCTCTCTCATTCTCTCTCTCCCTCTCTCTCATTCCCTCTCTCTCTCTCTCTCTCTCTCTCTCTCTCTATGTGTCTGCCTCATTTTCTCTCAAATAAATAACTAAATAAAATTGAAAAAAATATTTAAAAATAGCATTTATGCCCACTCCAATGGGAAAAAAAAATCCTAAATTGGTTATATTTTATAATTTTGGTTACATTTTATTTACATATGTATTAAAGATTTCAGAATACCCCATTTCCAAAAAAAAAAAATGAATTTTTTCCAAACAGCCCATTGGTATGACTTTTCTGATGGCGATAATTTCTAATGTCGCAGTTCCTTCATGGAGCAGAGCAGAGGAAGCTCATTGCTAGCATCTGTCTTATAACATCCGGTACACTGTTTGCAGTCAGAGGCTGAGACATTTTAGAACCTATTCTAGGAGCTTTCCTAGTCTACTTCAGAAATGAGTTTCTTGGCAAATCTATTCACAGATGTGAATAGTTATGGGTCTCAGAATGTGAGTTCTGAGCCTTGATCATGGATTCTAGAACATCATCTGCATTGAATGTTCCCAAATTTAATGTCCTTGTCTATAAAATGGCAAGAAATAGCTGTTGCTTCTGGAAAATTCACACACTTGTTTAGCAAAAGAATAAAATACTTCATAGTTAAAAAGTACATCTGTATATGTAATATTATACAATGTATAAAATAATATTTAATACAGATATTCTTCTTCAAAGAATTCATAACATACAAAAGCATATGTGTGAGTTAGTTAATAAAGACCTTCTGTCTTGCTTTAATCTATTTTTTTAACCCAAAAAAAAAATACTGATTTTTAGTCAATACTTTAAAAGCTGCTTTCAAAAGGTGGGTTCATGTAAGTGCCAAATGATAATTATAATTAGTTGCTCACGCTAAGTTATTAGAGTAATAACATGGTAAAATATGTAATGGCCTCAGACATTAAATGTCTACGGTGTTTATTTTTATTGTTAATTGCAGGTGCTGCATTTATTGTCAATAAAGAAGCCAAGAGGCAAAGACAATTTTTTTCAGTGCTGAGGTGCAAGCAACTTAACAAATTCCTCAGGAAAATTGGCATGTTATTAATGCATCAGAGAGGCACAATACTAATACTGCCTTTCATCAAAACTGATATGCCCCTCTGTATTTTGAGAGTACTTGCACTTGTTTCTATGCCATCCTTGATTCCAATGTCTCCTAAAGGTTTGCTTAGTCATTGCAAGGCCGTTATGTCATAAGCACTGTGAGGGTTGGGGCATTTGTACAGAGGATGGCTTGTTATACTCCAGTTGCTAACTTACAGCTCTGCATTTGTCTAACATGTTTTGCCTTTTGGTGAGTCCATTTATGCACTCAATTTCACTTCATTTCATACCATCACTCCATGAAGTCATCTCCTTAGCTACATGACTTGCTGAGGAGCCAGCCCAGCTCTTGCTTTTCTTTCCCAGTATTGTGTCCTTGTCGCTGACGAATCTTGTTTCTGTGATCTCCTCTGTTGAGATGTTTGAGCTGTGATGGAATGGCATCTCTGTGAGGTGACAATGGATGCTTTTCTATATCCCAGTTCTCACCTTTGAAGTGTTGACTCCCAACTCCCCAAAACCTTTTCTGCTCATAGTGTTAGGTTGAGAATTACTGAGATGTGAAATGAAATCTATGACAATTTATTAGTGTTTATGAGAGACTTTCTGACAAGGCTGAGCTGACTTGCCTTCTACTATCCAGTATAAGATCTGAAAGGATCAACGACAGATTAATTCAGGGCAGCTTTGGCTGACACTGGTCACCTCTAAATGAACAATCATTTATCAGTAAATTACTTTTTCTGAGCCAGGTAATTTCTGATCAAAAATGCTCATTCCAATTCTGTCGCCTCCCTTTTTCTTTCCTGACCCTTCTCCCCTTATATCTTCTTTTTTTTTTCCTCTCTAAGTCTTCATCCCTCCCTCTCTCTAAACATACTCTCTGACAGTCACATGCTTCTATCAGAAACTGAATATAGACATATAGCAGTACACGATGTGTATTATAAAGAGGAGATGGGCAGTAGAAATGAGAAATAAAACTCAGTGGCATTTGTAGTAAACAAAACAAGCTTCGAACTTTGTTAGTGCTCCAGCAATCTTGCAGACCTCAAGAAAATTAGTGAAAAGAGACATTGTTTGTCATCATCAAGCAGTGTGTTTTGTAAGTATCCTTCTGCCCACATGATGTTGAACACCCCACTTACAGTCTGAAAACCTGCCTGCAAAATGTAGGGAATGGTATTGTGCAGGGAGGTTTGATTTACTTACAAAGAGCTCTGGCAAGGGAAAGATAGTCAAAAATCCCAGGGCTCTTGCAAGTCTGAAATGAAATGCTAAGCTGTGGGCTTAGAGAGGAAGGAGAAAGAGAGCAGATGAAAATTTATGTGGAAAAGTACATTCTCAAAGGATTTAAGTGAAATTATTACTTTGGAATTCCATTAACCCCTGGATGGAAGAAATAAATGCCAACCCATAGTTGAGTTTCTTCATGGCTCCAACTTGCAGTGACACATGCTGCCTCTGTTTTGTGTGATGGGGATGACAATTGCAGTGCAAAAATATCTTATTTCTGTATGATGATTTCATAGGTATAATATTTATATCATGAAGAATTAATAGCCATTCTCTTTTATTTTTTCCTTTTATTATATACCAAAATATTGAGGAAAAAAAAGAACTCCCCTGAACTAATTTGTTGATTAAAGATTTGTTGCTGAATTTTAGGGAGAAGCAGGTCCTGATTTGGCTGGTGAGGATGGGCTGAACAGGCATAGGAAGCAGTACTGGTGATGTGGCAGTTTGGGGGCAGAGAGCACTCTTGTGCAATAGCAAGATGGCTGAGACTGGAGTCTATTACCCAACAAGGAGAAGAAAAGGCTGTTCATTGCTCTCATTTGATTGCCGGGAGGAGAGCATTTGAATTTCATTTACATTTGGGATGGAAGTATGTATCTATTAAATGTCAATCTTGCCCCCAACATTTTACTACCCATTTATGTTAGTAAGGATGGAAATAAAAGTAATTCCAGTAGGACATTATAGTTCCTTGGTACATATGAGCCACTCTGTTTTGCAAACGAATGGAACAGGCTATGCAACTGAGCTGCGGATCTTTGGAAGAAAGGCCCATGCCACCCCCAGCAGCTGGTACCTGGTCTCGCATCTGCTCACTGTGGTCTCTGGAAGGGCTGGATGGGATGATCTCATGACTAAAAGCACTCCAGTTTGCTAACATGCTTCCCTTCCAGCTCCTGATAACAGGAAAGAACAGAGTGCTACCTGCGCTCCGAGAAACAGACTATCACTGGAGACACACAGGTGTGTGTGTTGGGAGCGGGTGGGGCGAGCAAAGCAAAGGTCCCTTTCTGAATGAAAGGCATCAGCGTGGCAGCTTCTTCAGCAGACAAAGCGAGCTTTTGTTGATAATTCCCCCGGCAAGCGGCGTATGCCTTGGAGACAATCAGTAGTCACTCAATGTGTTTCGTGTTCAATTTTACATCTCCAGGCATCCCCTTTTCCTCCTGTGTAGGCATCTATACTGAGTATATTCCTTAACACTCTCTCCATACCCCTCCAGGCCTGCCTGTTCTCTCTCTTTTTTTCCCATCAATATCCTTTCTAATACTCACTGTCAGAGCCACTAAAAACTGTGAGGTTTGTTTCTTGACAAATGTCCCATTTTCACAGGCAGTTGAACTGAGCTGCAGCGTGTGCTCCGTTCAAACATGTCAATAAACATTATTGCAAAGACGTCGAAGCAATAATGGGAATGTATAAAACTCACCTTTATTGCTTCTTGCCATGAATTTACACGCTGCTCTAAGCAGCTTTCACTCCCTCAAGAAGAAGCCGTAGGAAATCTGTTCTGGGTTGTGAGGGACAAACATACTGATTTGGCTTCAGTCTTTCCTGGAGATTGGAAGTGGAATGTGGCAGTGCCCTCCAACTTGAATCCATGCATGTTGTTTCACACGGCAGTGGTCTTTTACAAATAATGCCGGTTGGGGGCTGAGAGGTGGCTTGGTGGTGAAGGTGCTCACCTTTGAAGCCTAAGGACCCGGGTTCAATTCCCCAGAACCCATGTAAGCCAGTTGCATGTGGTGACACATAGGTCTGCAGTTCATTGGCAATGGATAGCGGTCCTGGCGTGCCCATTCTGTCTTTCTCTCTATCAAGCAAATAAAAACAAATAATGCTGATCGTTGCAAGTACAAGGCTCTTACAGGATGAAGTATCTAATGCCACAGAATGACAGTGCTCATGAGAATACAGGTCCCACACACGGTGGTATCTAAACACAGTTTAGCATGCTTGGAAATCTGCTGTTCTGAAAGTAATGTTGTATGCAGGGAACGTAAAACCCATCAACCATCATCACAGTGGGGAAGAGACTTTCATGCTTTCCACTCTAAAACTTGACTCACGGGGCTTGTCTTTCCCTGAGGTCTTCAGGAAACATTTTTCAGAGAAAGGTAAATATACAAAGTGGCACTTTGCAGATAAAGTCAGGAAAAGAATTGCTGTCTTCCTGGATGGGGCAGAGGGAGGGGATGTTTGTCATTACTGTGTCCTGTGAAGAAATACCTCAGGTGTCTCTAAGTAGAGTTCATAATCCCACAGTGATAGTTTCTACAGATAAGAGAGAGGCTCTGAAGAAAGCCATCTTGCAGCCTTTAACCTGCAAGACTGGTACTGGTTCTCAGAGACCCTCTGTCATCACTTGAAGCTGCTAGCCCTGAGAGTGTGTGTTCTTTGATATTATGCTGTATTGCTCAGGTATGCTGTCCCATAGGGACTTTGAGACACTTAAAAGCTAATTCCTAATATGATGCTGCCATTTCTTTTCCTGTCTCTCCCCTGCTTTCCATCACCAATAATAGTATTTGGAGTTATGTCATTTCCTGTCCATCCTAATGTATCAAATGATTTTTCTTTGCAATTTTTAGTGACTGAATTGAGAGGTATATGCCTTGTTCATGGAGTAAAAATCAGTAAATTTGGTGTGACGAATAAGGGAGACCACCTTTGGAAAAATATTAGAGAAGGACTATATTGTCAGAAAAATCTGCATTTTTAGTTGCATTTTTGCAGAGAACTTTCACATATGAAAAAATTGGTCATATTCCCATCTGATGATAGTCTTTTCTCCTTTTGTTCCTGAGAATCCATTCCACTGAGGACCTTTGAATGCACCATTTAGTTTTGGCAGAGGAGCCAATGCCTCTGAGTACACTTCCCGCCCTATTACTCTTATATCCTTTCTTCCCATCCTCCACAATGCTCCTCAAACATTGCATGACATAGTAGAAGCCTCCATTAATGTCGATCTTTCAGCAGCCTTTGATTTTCTGCCATGATGAGTTTTGAGTCTCCTCAGTGTCTACCAGCATTTGCCCGGAGGAGGTGCTCAGGCTAGCCGTGAGAGTAGCATTCTCCTGTTTAACGCTTCCTCCGCAACGTTTCCTGACAGAAATGACAGAGATGACTTGTCTCATGTGTACACAGGGGAATTTTCATGGGTCGAAGTTCTTCCTGCTATTTCCTGTCATCTGTTTAAAAGCAAATTTTCTGGCCAAGAATGAAAGCAGCATGGATCCAAAGACATAAACATAGACATTTTAGACCTTTTTGATAGGTGTAATCTCCCCTTTCAGCCAATGAACTGTGGAAGCTTGCTCCTAGGATCTACGACCTTCTCAGCCTTAGGCTTCTGACTCATTTCTCAGTAGCAGGTGTGAATTCCCTTCCACTGAGGGGACCTCATATCCAATCAGAGAGCGGTTGATAGTTGATTACTGCTATAACGCAGGTGTAGCGATTGCACTGGTATGTACATGTTGCCTGGCCACTTGCTTTTGTAGCTTGCAGGCTCCACTGCTTGTTCATGCTGCTGGAGACTTACCCCTCAGTGACTCACATAATACTTCCCAGCACTGTGAGAGCTACCCAAACAGGGTGCTGGGTTGCATCTCAATTTCAACTTGAGCATTCACTATCCTTCAGCCACTACCTGTGGTATTTTCAGTGATAGAGTTTTACCATTTAGTCTTAGTGAGTAATGAAATGCTTTGGCTGTGGCCTGCATTACTTTGAGGGCCTCCTGAGTCTTCTGATGAATAGCTATTTGTGGGTTGTGGGGATAGCCCAATTTAGGCACTGAGATTCACCAGCAACAGTCTACCTATTTTTTAAATTTAATTAATTAATTAATTAATTAATTTAGAGAGAGAGAGAGAGAGAGAATGGGCATGCCAGGGCCTCTAGCCACTGCAAAATAACTCCAGTCTTGTGTCGGTTGTGGGGAATCAACCTGGGTCCTTATGCTTTTCAGACAAGTGCCTTAATTGCTAACCCATCTCTCCAGCTGTGAATTTTTATAATGTGTTAACAATGCTTATCCAGTGGAAGAATAGAAAAACATAATTATGGATAATTCTGCTTCTATATGTCACATTTTCTAGTGAAATTTCAGCACATACTCAGTCAGCCAATATTCCCTGAGCATCTATCTACACCAAGTACTATTTTAGATTCTAGGCTGTTTTAGGAAATTAGTTCAAATGGGGAATTCTCTTTTCTTCTTGTAATTCACTAATTCAGTATTTTTTTTAATCACAGTGAACAAATATTCAGGAATGAAAGACATAATTGAATCACAAGTACTTTTTATTTTCTATTCAAGATAAGATTAAATAATAATTTAATTGCTCCTACATTGACTTACATTGCTCTGACTAGAGCAGGCAATATGGAATCCTTTTTGCAATCCTAGGAGAGGTGGACAAAACTGGATTTGTTTGCATCAAGATCCACATACAAACTTTACTGTTTCTGTATGCATAGAGTCTCAAGCCTGGGTTTTTCATTCTTGATTATTTCTACTGACTACAGACAATGGGTACTTTCTTGTATCATTTGAAGTATCCAGGGGGAGAACATCTCTTATTTTCTAATAATATAGTAAAAAATAAGCATGTTCTCATAAAAGTACATAGGACAAACATCATCTTTTCTTTATACTCCAGAGGGGGAAAAAAAAAATAACACCGTGGTGAAGCTGTCAGCACCATGATGGATTAGCACTTTGGGAGCATGAGCAGATAGAAACCAGTGTATTATATAAGCAGATTACTATGAGGTAGACTATACATGGCAAATCACTGGGCAGATTTCCCACCAATAAAATGGTATGTTTGAAGAAATGAATGAAGATTGGTGTGGCAAGAACAGACAACTGGTCCAGGTCATGGTTAGTGAGTAAAAGCATTTTACTCAGTGTTGACTGAACATTTAGGGACCAGAAATCATGAAGTAATTTTTGTAAGCAGGATACCAGCTAAAGTCAAAAAATACGTGCATAAATGTCACACATACATTTGACATTTCCATAGCAGGCACACAGAAGATTTTTTTTTTTTCATAACATTGAGTTCTTTTACTTCTTCACTCATTTTTTTTCAAACATATCAATATCTTCATCTAAACTCCTAAAGTCCCAATAGCCAACGTTATACCCCTCAATGGATTAGTGCAAAAGGGCAGCCAATTCCTTATGCCCTTGCCTCTTAATTTGCGTTGACATTTCTGATGATCAAGAGATGGCTGTCACTGAATTTTGTAGTGACACTGAGTAGCATTTTGTGATGACATTGAGTGAGCACAAGAGAGAGCTGGAGTGAGTTGGAATTCAAAATAAAATCTGAGCAGGAGCTGGGCCAGCTGGGTAATCATAATACGATGAGGCTGTAGTTATAGCACAGGTTGGTAGGTCAAAAGTTGAGGGGGGGAATGATAATGTGTTAGTATGTATTTTAGTGAAGTGGAAAGAAATAGCATGGCTGTTTATTTGGAAGGAGAAACAAAGAGGATAATGTGCACACCAGGGCTCCTTGCTACTTCAAACGAACTCCAAATGCATGCCCTGCTTTGCACATTTGGCTCTACAAGGGTATTGAGGAATTAAACCCAGGCCCTCAGGCATTGTTAAGCAAGTGTTTTTAACAACTGAACCTTCTCTCTGGCCCACAATGTGGCTCTTAAAGGAAATCATTACACATCCTACATGCTGCCTTGCAGTTTGAAGTTCCTCACTGAGATTATTGTGAAACAAATCTAATATTACTTCATGTTACCTGAATTTTCACAGTCAAAGACATGAGTTGAATGAAGTGTAGTAAATTGAAGCCCTGCCTCTGACATGGTGGGCTTTTCAGTTTACAAGAGCTGGGTGTGTAGAAGACAGGAGAGAAAGAGTGCAAGTAAAGAGAAGTCCTTTAGTGTCTAGGTCATAACCTCCACTCACCAAAATCCGTATTTACACTTGTGGTGATACTTCTTTTCCTGCTACTAATATATGAAGTTTGTCCATATGACTTTGGCCTTATCTGATTCTACCTAAATTGTAATAGATCTTGTTTGTGGTAGATTGCCCATCTAGTTATGCTCATTTAAAAAAACATATATAAATATCCTGATATGCTGGTCCAGTAAGTTTGTATTGCATTAGTGGCCTTCATTGTTTTGGATCTATCAAATGTTAAGATTTTATTAAAAAAAAAAAAAAACAGACTTCATATTTGGAGATCTACTTGCGTGTTTGGCCACTTTATGTTTTATTTCCATCTTAGAATTTTTTCTCGTTACTTTATAAAAAATTGATCTGTCAAAACCTAAACAATGTGTAGCCCTAAAATTCTGGTGATATTCATTAATGCAGCAGGAACATATTATGAGTTGTAAATACAAAAACATAGGCACTGGAGAAATGGCTTAGTGGTTAAGGTGTTTGCCTGTGAAGCCAAAGGACCCAGGTTTGATACCCAGGACCCACATAAGCCAGACACACAAGAGGAACGTGCATCTGGAGTTTGTTTGCAGGGGCTAGAGGCCCTGGCATACCCATTCTTTATTTGTCTGTCTCCCTCTCTCTTTCTCTCTCTCTCCTTGCAAATAAATAAATTAAAAAAGAAAACATAATGATAATGTTTTACCACCAGCCATAAAAGAAAAGAGGGAGAAAGGTAAGAGGAGACATGGGGAGATTTAAAGAAGAGAGGAGTTTATTCTCACAAAATTCTATATATGCATTTCTAATACCTATAGAAGGTGAACTTATTCTCTGCAAATGACTTCCCTTATCATGAACAGCATTCATTCATCAAGGGTAATTTTTGTTCCACTTGGCTGTGGGATGTACCAAAGGTAATTAGATGATCATGATCTGTGTTTTTTTTTTTCTTTACATTATCATGAGTTTACAGAACAGATACCCTCAACCTCCATAGCATTTGGTCTTAAAAGGATAAATGGACTGAAATGCTCAGGTAATTGAAAACCGTTTTTATTTTCTGAGGGTCACTTTGCTTTCATTCAGTTTTACTTTCAGGATTCCTGGCAGAAGTTGAAGTAGAGAGTCTGAAAACATTGTCTTCTGTGTCAGCTGCACAGGTTGCTTTCATGTAATAAGTGGGCAAAATTGGAGAAACCATAACTTGGATACCTCTGTACCCACAGTGGTGATGTAAGTTCTGGGAAAGGGTATCCAGGCTGCAGGTAATGGAAAATGGTCCAGGCTCTCAGTGTATGTGAAAGCCTGGACTGAGAAAGCAGGTCAAGTTACAGGCATTAGGGAGGAATCAAAGCCAGCATTTCCTGAGATGGCTGTGCACACAGGAAACTCAGGGACAATGGCATTAGGGAAGATTGTTAACATGACACTTCTGATTTAAGGTCAAGGCTGGCATTTGCTTTGGGGATGGAGACCTGTAGCTCCTGGGTCACCAGAAAGAATGAATTCTTAAAATCAAGGTAGAGGTTTTTTTTGTTGTTGTTGTTGTTTTTGTTTTGTCTAAGGTCACAAGGTGACTGGAAAAGAGAGGTTTGAATCCCTATTTCTTCCTGCAAAGCTTTTCCAGCCCCGCAGTCTGTGCTTGGCTACTGGGCAGCAGTGTACCTGTGGTGGGCATTGGCTTGCGTTGTACTAGCTCAGTTGTTCCCTCTGTGCATGCTACATGCCTGCTGCCATGATCCTTGCCCCACCGAGCTTGGCAGTGTGTACGCAGAGCTCTCACGTTGCTGGAGCCCTCTTCACTGGTAGGAGGCTGATCTTTCCTCGGAGACCATTCTGCTCACTTGGCACAGTTCAAGTCACATCTCTTGGCATTCACCCACAGCTCTCCTGTTCTGTTAAATGCATCGTCTTTGCCAGTTGGTGGGCTTCTGTTATACTCATGCCATAGATATCATCCATCTCATGTTCCTCTGGATGCACTGACTCTGCCTTTGGATCTACTAGGACTTGCTCCATGGACTGGCTGGCCTTGCTGCCAGTGAGTTGGATGATCTGATTTAGATGTTTTCAACTGAGCTCTCCCTGCTTTGCTAGCAAATGTATTGTCCATACCAGTGAGCAGAGTTCTTCCGAGGGGAGTGAGTTGGGCAGCTCCTGCAACCTAGGATTCCATCGTCCACTTCTGCTGGCTTTCTCGTGGCTTATGTATGTCCAGCCTTCAATGGCTTTCATATTGTGTCTGCCCTCCTCCTATACTGCCACCTCCTGTTGTCCTCAGCTCCTTCTGATTCTGGTGTTCAAGTCTCTCACTGGTGGCATATGTTCTTCATTCAGATCATGGTAACTTCCACTTGAGTGACAGCTCCTGAGAACATTTCACAGTATTCCCTCAAATATTCTTTTTTTTTTTTTTTTTTTTGAGGTAGGGTTTCACTCTAGCCCAGGCTGACCTCAAACTTCCGGTGATCCTCCTACCTCTCTGCCTCCCAAGTGCTGGGATTAAAGGTGTGCACTGCCAAGCCAGGCATTACCTCAAATATTCTTTATTTAGGAGGCTAATTGTAAAAAAAAAAAAAAAAAAAAAAAAAAAAAAAATCAGACTTTTACCATTATTTTATATATGAACAAATAGTAGCCCCAGAAATACCATGTTTATCTTCATTCAGTCCCCAAACTGGCTAATGCCTATGGGGCATCTACTAATGGAACTGAGTCTAATGTCCCTTTATTCTACAACTTACAACTTACAAGACACTCTTAGGGACCCTTAACCTTTTCATCTCAGGGGAATAATGAAAGAAAATCTAGTCTGTCTTTTTTTTTTTTAAATTTACATATGCCAACCCTACAATTATCCCAGACAAATGAGTTTCTAATTTCTAATGGCTGCAGGAAGAAGCCCCAGGGAACTCATGTTAGTGTTTAGCAACTTCTCTGTTAGGAGTGTGTCAAAGCCCAGGGACTATCACATGCTTGCCCTTCCCCCAACACTCATCAGCGTTAGCCATTCTTCCTACTGATGCTGGAAAGACATAAGGAGACACAAGTAACATTTTCTTTTTCTTTGAAATAAATCAAAAACGTACTAAATGCTGACATATTGCTTCTCATTTTATCATGACGTCAACCCTTGACATGTTCTTCCTCATAATGATCACACAGATCAGTTAGTTCTCTAACTTACACTTTAGAGTCTTCCTTCACCTATATGCGAGAGGAAGCCCACAGCAGCCTCAGAATATTCAGAGGGATAAGCAAAGCAAACATAAACTGTCAACGATGCATGAAGAATTTAGCACAAGCACAGTGGAGGATGCTCCGGTGTGACATTGTCCACTTGCGCTTAACCCAATCTCTAGGATCCTAGCTAACTCGCTCTGACATCTAGCCTCTGGTCACAGCCCAGAAGCTTAGGACGACTGACCCCTTTCGCCATCACAATTATAGCTCCACTTCCTGAGGTTATTCCCTCAGACTGTGGTCTATCTGTGCTTGGAACCATCCCTGGGTTTCCAGTAAATTTGTTCTGATATCCAATTCCTTCCCTCAGCCCAGATGCTCTGATGGTTGGCCTCTTCCTCCATCAGAAATACGTATTCTCGCCTGGCGTGGTGGTGCACGCCTTTAATCCCAGCACTCGGGAGGCAGAGGTAGGAGGATCACCGTGAGTTCAAGGCCACCCTGAGACTACAGAGTGAATTCCAGGTCAGCCTGGACCAGAGTGAGACCCTACCTCGAAAAACCAAAAAAAAAAAAAAAAAAAAAAAAAAAGAAATACGTATTCTCTTAATTCCCCTCTGTTCCAGCTTGAACAGGTGCCTTCGGATTGACATGTATCCCGTGTTGTTGTCGGCCTCACCCTTTTGACATTGCTGATTCTGTCTCAGCATGTTTCTGTCTCGTCACAAGCTAACTCTGTCTCATCTTTGAACATGTGGGTTGGTTGTTGTCCCCGTAGGAGCCAATATTACTACTGCTCTTTGTTGTTGTTGCTGCTGCTGCTGCTGCTGTTATTCACTCCCCCTCTTAGGTTTTGTTGTTTTGTTTGTTTGGTTTTGGGTCTGGTTTTCCAAGGTAGCATCTTACTCTATCCCAGGCTGTCCTGGAACTTACTATGTAGTCTCAGGGTGGCCTTGAACTCATGGCGATCCTCCTACCTCTGCCTCCCAAGTGCTGGGATTAAAGGCGTGCGCCACCACGCCCAGCTCCCCTCTTAGGTTTTCTGGCATCTTTAAGATGATTGGTTGTTTCTTTTTTTACATTATTTCCTCTTGATCCACCTGACCATGAACTTCATTAGCATAAAGACCGGTGTTTGGTATGTGACAGACATATAATAAATCCTAAGTGAACGGATCTTAGAATAATAGGTCTGTTGGCTGTGGAACGAGCAAGTCTTGAGGGTTCCTGGCATTTCCTTGGCATTGGAACAGGGCTATCTAAGAATCTGCTCCTACATTTTCTATCTCTTCTTCCTGGCCACATGCAGAAAAATAGAGAAGCTCAAAGCCAAGTTTAGGCTGCCAAGATCTTTAACAGCAGGCTTGTCCTGGAGATGCGCGTTATTACTTCACATGCTCAAGGCCATAGTTAATTTAGCGCTAGTTAAGCTGACATCCTTCTTCCTGTGCAAATAACAAGCTAAAAAGATGCAAACAGATAAGAAAAATAATTGGAGTGTGTGTGTGGGGGGGGGATAAAGAAACTAAAGTGATGGGCTTGATGCTCAGCTATCTGTACTTTTCTTTCTGTGCATTTTCCTTTATGAGGGCTCATTCCTACTCACAGAGCCAAATACCTTCTTGCGAGTGCTTCCTGAAACTTCTCTGGTCACATTTCTTCTTGTAAGCTTTGGGTTTGAGTCTGTAAGTTCTTGTTCACATGACCCTTTCAGTACCTTTATGCTATCTATTATAAATGAAATATTTTAACATAACTTAGGTGACTTTACTTATTCCATAACCTTCATGGAATGCTTCCTCCCAGTGTGTCACTTACTGCTCCGGTCTCTTGATTTGCAATGAGGAACAGACATTCCTTCTAGCAGCGAGGACTAGTGATTTGACCAATGTTCCTACAACCAGCATGCTATTTACTAATCACTGTGAGTACCGTACAGTGTAATGTGCTAAAAACAATGCATTGCAGTGTATCCAAAATTACTTTGGGATGTTATTGGGAAAGAGAGGTGAAACATGAGTGCAATTAGAAATATTTATATCAAGCAGATACAAAGCATGTTGAGGGCCCAATATATTGAAGAAGAGGTTGCATTCAAATAAAAAAAATAATAAAAGGAAACAAATGAATAAAGAAAGAAAGAGTGCTGTGCCTGGATTGTGATAAGGAAAAGAGTGGCAAAACAGGAAGCATTTTTCTTTCCCACCCTTGATACCACAATTCTCATTTTTGCCTGTGTTCATCTACTTAGTACCCTGTGTCAGGCCATGAAAGCCAGGCAAACCTTCCCTTTTTTTCATACTGGTGCATTCTTTCTGCTATCACCCTTTACAATGGACAGAAAGATATTGTATGTTTAATTTCTTTATTTAAGAAAAGACCACATGTAAATAATTCATCTTAAAATAATTAACATTTTGAGAGTACGCATGAGATGTGCAAAGCCAGTAAACGGAAGAGCAAGACGAACAACTGTTTTCCCTCTTTCTTTGCTTACGCTCACTGACAAAAAGAAAGAAAGGAAAACAACCTTGTGGGACTGGAGAGATGGCTCAGTGAATAATGATGTCTGCTAGCAAAACCTTCTCTCTTCAGTTCAATTCCTCAGCACACATTGAAGTGGCAGCAGACCCTGGCATGTCCATACATAAACACGTACACATACACATATTAATAAATATTTTTTTTAAAAGAAAATAATTGTTAAACTTATATCGCCCATTATTTTGTCATAGATATAGAATAGGCACGGATACATGAAAACATGCCTATGAAATTGTATGTTTTATACCGTCTTAATTTTTGTAGGTGTGTGCATGTTAATGTGTGTGTGTGTGTGTGTGTGTGTGTGTGTGTGTGTGTGTGTTTGAATACAGAAGCCAGAGAACCACTTTCAGAATGAAACTCAGTAGTTACAGCCACCTCCTTTGGAACAGAGTCTCTCGTTGGCCTGGATTCAGCAATTAGGTGAGAATGGCTGACCAGTGTTCCCCAGGAGTCCTCTGTCTCTACCTCGCCAACACTGAGATAACAGGCATGTACCACATGGGTACTGGGAGTCAGACTCTCTTCCTTTTACTTAATGAGCAATCTCTCCAGCCTTATATTATTGAATTAAACTGAACTTCTAGAAACTTATTCAATTTGTTTTTATTTTGTGTGTATGTGTGTGTGTGTGTGTGTGTGTGAGAGAGAGAGAGAGAGAGATAGAGAGAGAGAGAGAGAGAGAGAGAGAGAGAGGGAAAATTTGTGTGCCAGGGCCTCTAGCTATTACAATCCAACTTGAGTAGCATGCACCATCTTGTGCGCATGTGTGAGTTTGTACGCGTACCTCACCTTGTGTGTCTGCTTATGTGGTATCTGGAGATCCAACGTGTGTCCTCAGGCTTTGCACGCAAGTGCCCTGACTGCTAAGTAGTCACTCCAGTCCCAGCTTATACAATTTGAATATACATTTTCCTAAACATTTTTTTTTTTGAAAATTCCAGTTTAGGAAAAAAACTTAAAACTGTTGATATATGTATAGCACCTAGATTTTTTTTTTCAACTTTTCTTGAAATTTATTTTGAGAGAGAGAATGGGGCACCAGGGCTTTCAGCCACTGCAAATAAGACTCCAGATGCACGCGCCCCTTTGTAAGCATGTGTAACATTGCTCACTTGTGTCACTGTGCATCTGGCTATGTGGGACCTGGAGATTTGAACATGAGTCCTTAGGCTATGCTGGCAAGCACTTTAACCACTAAGCCATCTCTCCAGCCCAAGCACCTAGATTTTATGATCAACATTTGGTAAAAGTTGCTATATCACTACCGTACATCAAGCCATCTCACTAACCATGCATGAAATTCCTGGCTTATTTTCTCATGTACTTCAAAGTCTCAATGTTTCTACTGAGTTATTGAAAATATTCTGTATGGTCTGGGCACTACATGTGTGTGTGTGTGTGTGTGTGTGTGTGTGTGTGTGTGTCTGTGAGAGAGAGAGTGTTTGTGATATAGATGATTTAGATATAGATAGATAGATACATAGATAGATATAGATACATACATAGATAGATAGATAGATAGATAGATAGATAGATAGATAGATAGATAGATACATAGATACATAGATACATAGATACATAGATACATAGGTAGGTAGTGATATATGCATACGTATGCACACGTACACATATACTATATGAATGTTTCTCTAAGCTTGCTGACTGCTTATGTAAGGATATCTTGAGGAATAGAATCTCTAATTTTCATGTGTTCTAACTCATTTTCTTATCCGTTCTCTGTGGTCATTCTTTCTGCGTGATGTTGATTTTCCCATACACTTCATCTTAGTGCTTTCTGTCCAGTGTTTCAACCTGCCAATATTATTTTGAGTCTGATTTTCGTCTTCTGTTATACTAGATGCTGTGTTCGGCAGTGTGACACCTGAAAATTTGACAAGTTACTGAATGTTGAGCAGGAAAGAACCTTTTGCAGGGTGCAATTAGAACCAAAGGTCACATTTTGCCGTTTATCTCTCAGGCTCTCATAACAGACAAAGTCAAATTGTCTGCCAACATGAGAATCATGGGGATGCTTTGTGACAGTGGCCTGTTTTACTACTTGAGAGCCCTGTTTCTGAGAAGTGACATTACTTTATTGACCTACCTATTGACACCTGGTGTTTATTGCCTTCTTTTCCAAATAGACTTTTCTTTTCTCAAAATTGCCTTCCTCACTCTAGTGTAAGCTCAATTACAGTGCACATCTTTTCTAGTCATTTTCATTCATTCAGGAAGACAGAGGTACATTCATTAATACTTGTTGAATAACTTAATAACAAATATCTAAAAATCTTCAATTTTATACATATTCCTATAATATGAAAAAAAATATTTTTCAACAATATTGGTCCGAACTTTAATTTACCATCTTATCTTCCTGATATCTGAGACATTTGCCTGTGGTATTTTGTTAAGTATGTTCATATTTTCCATCATTTCCAAGCATACTGAACATGAATGCTGTACGAACAAGTTTCTTTAGAAACTTGGATGTAATTCACTTAAATATGAAGAACTGAGTTAATTTGAAGGAGCAAAACTTATTGAACCTAATATAAGCAGGTCCTTTGCTAGTTACCTGATAGATAAGGAGCAGGAGAAAAGGAAAGTGAAGAAGAGGTAAAAAAAAAAAAAAGTTGAAAGAAGAACAGAAAAGAAGAGAAAGAAAGAGAAGGAAGAAAGAAAAAAAAGGAAAGAGAAATAAGTATTGAGAGAAGACAAGATCTGAGAAGTGAGGGAGAGAGGAAGAGGCAGAGAGAGTAGGAAAGGTGAGATATAGCCAAGTTCCTCTGTACAGTTAATTCACAACTTGAGTGAGTTCATACCATATTTACCATTTTTCTTGTTGCCATGAGAAAATAACTGACAAAAGCAACTTAAGGAAAGGTTTGTTTTGCCTTTTGACTAAAGGATTGACATGCAGTGGATGGATGAGCTGACTGGTCACATTGTATTCATAATAATCACAAAACAAAGAGAGGTGAATACTGTTTTTCAGTTACTTTCTTATGTCTTCTTTTATATTCAGTCTGGGTCCAAGCCCATGGGATGGTGCCACACACATTCTGGGTGGGTCTTCCCTGCTCCGTTACATTTCTCTGGATTTACTCTCACAGGTCTACTGAAATGTGTGTCTCCTAGGTGACTCTGAATCTAGTCAAGTTGACAAGGAAGGTAAACCCACACAATGTGTATTGACTCATGATAGTTTGTCTGTACTTTCATAGTAGTGAAGGATAACCCTTTATCCATTGAGACTGGAGCTGAGACAGACTTAATGATGGCTTTACTTATTATCTCACTTACTATACTTTCATCCCGCCTCCTTCAGTAGATGCATTCATAAGGAAAGACTTGCTGAGGCTTGTAGCCTTTTATATGAATAATTTTGTGAATAATTGTTTATGAGTATGTTAAGAGTTTGTCCACTGGAAGCCCATCTGAATGTTAGCCTCTTTGTAGCAGATGGTAGTAAACCAAAGGAACACCTAACTCCAGTATTGGATGTTTCATTTCTATAAGAATAATGCAATGTAATTAATAGCCAAATCAAATTGTTAGATCCTAACGTTCTAATGATTAAATTTTCTAAAGTTAGTGAAAAGGAGAGGCAGTTTTAATTAATACAGAGACAATATAGCACATGCACAAAACTGATTAGTTTGCTAAAGAATAATGATGAGGAGTTTCTGAAGGAGAGATAGAATCAAGTAAGAGTTCACAAGCAGGAATGAGCTTAGCAATGAGCTGAATAACTGTAGAATAATTGTTTTATGATAGCCTTTGAAAACATGACCCCAAGGAACTACAGAGGCCCTGAAGTAAAACAATAAGTAATTTATATTTGCATATATGTATGAAAGCAATGAAATGTTATAAATTTTCATTTGAGAGGCAATAAAAAAATGAGAAATATCAGTCTATACATAGATAAACATGGAGGTGATTAAGAATCAAAGCTATCATGATAGTAAAATCAGGGTAATCAGATCAGACCAGTGATAGAAAACATAGTACATTAAAAGGAAACTTACAGGAAGAAATGGTAGATAATCAATATTGTTCTGAGGTAGAGAAAGAATCACAAACTTCTCTTGAGACTTCAACTCCACTGGGTCTACAAATGTCCTCTATATAGCCAAAATGAGATGATATGAGGAAATGAGTTAAATGGTTATAAAGATGAAAAAAAAATTAGGTAGTGTGAAATTGCCAAAGAAAAGATAACCAGCATATTAAGGTGGCCTTATGGAAAGACAATGCTGGAACTAAACATCTGAATGTCTTTTGCTTAAGGAAAGAATAAGGCCAGAAAAAAAAAAAATTCTGAACGCTTTCAAAGAACACAGTGGAAGGATTCAGAGCAGCAGTGGTTATGCCTTTGAGAGAGTTCACAGTTTATGTCAAGAAGGACTGAAGTACTGAGAGAAGAGGAATGAGTTATTCGCAGAGTGTGAGATAAAGGTTTATGCAGCAAATGCTTCAGCCAAAGGAAGACGATGGTCAAAAAGTATGGCAGAACATTTAAAAGAGGAGAGAAAGCCACTGGATGTGGTAAGAAGCTAATCATGTCCTTTATATAAGTAAGGGAATAGAGGCACTCAGACAATCCTAACCAAATCCCACTCCTGGGAGTATGTGGACGCAGCCTGGTCATGGTCTGTTCATTCCAGTGGGATAATGTTTTCACCAGTCAATGGTAAAATGTGAAACATAAGGATAGTGCAATTGCACTAAACAATATAAGTTCTTTCCTTAAAGCTACTGTAAGTACATTTTATCATATTTTTGTGTATATGCGTATGTATGAACCCTTGCCATGCCCCCATGTGCTCACCCAAGGTGGTGGTCTGCTCACCTGAGGTGGTCTGAGTGGAGCCAATTTTCCTGCTCAGTCACTCTTCTACCCATTCTTCTTTAAGCAGAAGCTCGAACTGAAGTTTGCAATTCATTGATGTTCTCATTAGATTCCAAGTCTCAGCTCTCTAAGGGACTGGGGTTATACAACTGTGTGAGGCCCACAGCCAGCTGTTTAATGTGTGTTCAACAACCCCCCACCCCCCCCCATGCACTTGTTTAGGAAACACACTTAACTGCCGAGTGATTTCCGTAGCTCCTTAAAAACAATTGTTTTAGTAACTCTATGATTATGCGAGTAAAGCCTCCATAAAGGGTGCTTAGGAGATATTCAGTTGAAAATAAATAAATGATAGCCACATCATTTCTTCTTTTTACTGATGTGGTTTTCCTTTAACAGCCTGGGTCTGGAAATAGATATCTGATCACATATTATATATAACATTACACACACACACACACACACACACACACACACACACACACACATATATTTCCTAGACCATGAACTGGGG
Source organism: Jaculus jaculus (assembly GCF_020740685.1). NCBI lineage: Eukaryota > Metazoa > Chordata > Mammalia > Rodentia > Dipodidae > Jaculus > Jaculus jaculus. The sequence goes on from NC_059105.1 coordinate 164,303,874, forward strand.
TGTTTTTACGTCGGCTCTGCCTGCCATGAAAACACACCATTGGCAGTGCAAAGGAAGAATAAGTGAAAATTTATTCCTTTTGCATTGCTGAAAGATGCTCATATTAATACAGAAAATGCCATATCATGACAGTTTTAAAGCCTGGCTGCAGGTTCAGAACCCAGTCAGTCACTTATCTTAAGCTTCTATGGAGAATAAAGATCAAGTGTCTCTGGAGCAGTGTTTAGTGTCAAGCCATTTCTGCAAGAGACAGGAACTTTTTTTTTTTTTCCATTTTCATCCACAAAATTCCTTACAGAGTATTATGATTTGAGTCTCCACTGTGTCACTTCTTGAGGTTCATGACTTTTGGAGTATCAGCAAGTTGGTTGTGGTGAGGAACATTTTTGGTTTTTTATTGGAGACTCAAGAGATAGCTGTTAGTCATAGGTCCTTTCCCTTCTAATGGTTGACACTTTGCAAGTCATTTTCTGTGTCTTTATAATTAAAATTTCAATAGTAATAGTACCAAAAATAGATAACGCTCTGAGGTTTTAATCTTATCTCAGACTCCTTTTTAATCTGTTAAAGATTAAATAGATTTCTCCTCCAATAACTTTATAAATTGGGCTCTATCGTTATCTGTGCTTTAATATTGTGGAGTTCGATTCCTAGAGAGGCTGTGTAACGTGATCATCAGCATAGCTAACCACTTCTAACAGAAACAGGACCAAGAGTCTGGGTCTGTTGTTTGACTCTCTCAACCTTAGTATTCACTTTTGAGTGGGACATTCCATGAAAACATTATTATTTCTTAGCACTATGTGCTTTTATTCTAAATGCCATTGTGGCCAAACTCTTTCTAGTAGCATATTTTCAAAATCTCTTCTAAGTGCATTTATCTGAAATATATTCAGTTTTGTAGGATAAAACAAACATTTGAAAATGATTCAAACCAAAGTCAAAAATAACATACACTGACATTGAGACATTTCTATCAGAGCACCCTGAAACCGTATTTGGCTTTGGAAGCTGCTGCTTGAAATAGGCCTAATTTCATGGACTATCTTGCAGAGGAAGGCACTCATTGGCTATTTTATCTCGTTACAAAAATGCATCACACAAGCACAGTTCATATTTAATCCCTGCCAACTTGATCTTAACGGAGACTATTCTGTTCCGGTGGTCAAACCAAATGGTCAGAACATTCCTCCCTTGTACCTTCCACACACACAAGGGTCAATATCCTGGCTATGATTCCGATGGAATCACAAAACTGACAGCAAATCTGAATTGTTGCAAAATGATTCTGATGAAGGAACACTATGCTGTAAGCATAGTTTTCTCAAGTCTTTGTTATTAATGAAACAGAAACCTGGACTAATGGAGTTAAAGGCATTGTGATAGAAGTAATTTGTTGTCAAGCAACTGTACCATTTAACCTTTCAGTTCCTTTTGTCTCAAACATTGAGGAAGAAAACAATTAAGTTCTGCCAAATATTTCAGAAGAAATCACAGTAGTTGATGTACATCACCTCCTACATATGATCAAGCAAAAGTTCAGTAATATTCTCTGAATCAGATCAATGGTCAGTCTGTTTTTTGACTACTGGGGCTCAGAGAAGAAAACTGTCAATTTTATAGGCTAAGAAACATCAGGAGGGAAAGAGATGCCAGCACTTAAATCTTTCACTCAGGCAATGGGGTTCATTTGCACGTCTTTCCAACCAAAGCATGGAATCCATGCGAGGTCACTTTGTTACTAACTTGGTAGTTGACACTGTTTGAATCACCACATGTTAATGCAGCTCTATCAGGAAACTCACATCACTTACGACTTGGCAGTGGAAAATGAGAATCAACCAGGTGTTCTCAGAAAAGATGCCTCTGGGAAAAAGATCTCAACCAGTTATTTCAGGCTGATGCAAAATTACTGATGATCAGTCAAGAGGACAGGGAAATCTTCACTTTGGAAATAACAGGGTAGACATATTTCTTCAACCAAAAATGAATCTTTTTTTCACCCTCCCCTATGACATAAACTATCCACTTACTAACTGTTCATTTTCCCTCCAAGTATTCTATGTGCATAGTTATGCCAGCTGACAAGTGGGAAAGACAGGAAGAGAAGAACAAGTTGGCAGGGAGTCAATATATTTCAGTGTTTTATTACTACAGAACTTTAGTAGCATTTAATTGGTGAGTCTGAGCAGAAAATGAGTATTTCTAAAGTGACTCAGTTATCAGGGGAAATGATTAAAGGCACAACAACAACAAAAAAAATCCATGGATTAATTAGCAGGTCAATGGTGGCTGAGTAGTGATTACTAAATTACATGGCTTGCATGCATGAGAAGGAATGACTCTCTGATGTTTTCCTACCTTGGCTAGCTTGTGTTGTCAGAATTCCAGGTCAGGGAGAAGAGATTCCCATTGACTGGTGGATGTACAATGAGATCAGAAAAGACAGTCCCTGGATTTCCTTCAATTCCACACATTCAGGACTTAATCTTGTTTTCTGTCAGTGATACATCCCTCTTCCTGTAGTTACTGACAGTGAGATTTGAAGTCTTGATTAATAATAAATAAAGCAAGCAGGGCTAACCATACTATGGGAGAGGAAAAATATCAAGGTCAGCAAAATGAGACAAGCACAAGTGCCAGGAGAGACATGCCAGTTCTAGGAGAGAAGAGCAAGTCACAATGTATTCTGTGGAAGTGATACGAGTCTCAGAAATTGGAAAGAAGCAGTCCATGTACCAAGACTCCTACTGTTTCAATAAGCTTTTAACCAATGTTCATGAAGAGCCATTCTAATCACGTGTGTGTATGCATGCATAAGTGTGTGTACATGCCATTTTGTATGTATATGTGTATATATATACTCCCTTTGTGTATATGTGCCAGTGTGTGCATGAATCCTCATTGAGAGATAGAAATGACATTCACAAGTAAGTTAATTCTATGCTAATAAGGGCTAGGACTAAAGGAAAAAGTAGAGCTATGTAAATTATTGGAAGCTCAAATAAATGGCATAGGTGAGGAGTTACAATCAAAAAAGAGGAGTGGGGGCTAGAGACGTAGCTTAGTGGCTAAGGCACTTGCCTGTGAAAACCAAGGATCCAGGTTTGATTCCCTAGGACCCACATAAGCCAGATGCACAAGGTGCTCATGGGTCTGGAATTTGTTCGCAGTGGCTAGAGGCCCTGACATGCACATTCTCTCTTTCTCTTCCTCTCCCTCTCCCTTTTTCTCTGTCAAATAAATAAATAAAAATTAAAAAAAATTAAATAATTTAAAATAGATGAGTGGTCAAGGTGAGCTTCTTTGGAGAAGGTGATATTTCAGCAGATACAGGAAAGATGAAGAAACTTACCTTATGAAGATATAATAGAAGAGTGTCCAGCCATTGAAAAGTCCTACACTGGTTTATGGTGGGGTTAGGCACAGAGGAAGGCTGCTGTGATAGCTAATCTTGAATTGTCAACATGACTGTATTTAGAAGCACTGTGGCAACAAATGTCTTGGCATGTCTCTTAGGAACTTTCTAGATTAAATGAATGGAGGAAGGAAGCCCCACTCAAGACCATTCTCTGGGCTGTGGTGTGACACAGTATGAGAAGGAAAGACTAGATAAGCATGAGCACTCATCCACTGTTCTCCCTCCCAGCTGAAGTGACACTCAGCTTTCTGCCCCCACCATGCCTTTTGCATCATGGTGGACTTCTCCTCAAAAAATGCAAACTGAAAACAAACTCTTCCCTTCCCTAAGCATTTTCTCCTGGTATGCTTCGTCTCAGCAGTGAGAAAGTAACTGATGCAGATGCCAGTGTCCCTAGAACAGAATAGGCAAAGGAGGTAGAAATGGTAGTGAAAGTGGTCAGAGCGGTTAGGTTGTCTCTTTGGAGATCCGATTTGGCCAAGTCTCAGCTCTGGCTCCCTCTCCAACCCAGGAGTAAAAGACCTTCAAAGCAAGGCAGGATACTTAGGATGGTGTGCCAATGAAAGGCAGCCCTGCAAATGTAAAATGTGTGGGACAGACCAAATGGAAATCCATATACCTGGGGTTTTTCACATGAATGCAATAAGAAGAAAACCTGGGGAGTCATTTCTTCAAAGAGAATTCCATTCTAGGAACTAGATGGTGGTAATATGTCCAATAAACTATAACTGTGTTTCCAGTCTACTGATAGGCAGGCTTGGGCAGATCATTATATTTTGTTTTAAATTACTTTTATGTCTACTGAATATTTCATGTCAATTAGCAATTCAGCCAATAATTCAATCATGAAATGGGACTACTGGTATATTGTTCCAGAAAACAGATTCACACAAGCCAAGCAAGTGAAAGAAGAAATACAGCAAATTTCTCTGTCTAGAACCCCAGGTGGCATAAACAAAATTTGATGATACTAATAATCAACATGTAACATGGTGTCCTTCATCCTCAGTATGACAAGAGGGAAATGAGATTGGAACGTGAGCAGTTAAAGCGGGAGCTGCTCTTTGGGCCCCTGTAGACACCGCAAGCTGAGCACTTTAGTTGAAGAGACCCATCTATAGGGCCTCTTGAATTTGTGTTCTTCCTCAGAACTTCGATTATCCACAGAAGCAACTGGTAGGACAGTATGTGCATGGTAATGGTTTTAATAATTTGGCAAAGCATTATATTACTGGAAGTTTCAAGACTGTATACACATATGTGTGTGTGTGTGTGTGTGTGTGTATACATATTGTGGAAGTGTGTGTGTGTGTATATACATATTGTGGAATTGGACTCAGTTTTGGCAAAAAAATGGTTTTCTCATCATGAATATGTGTCATATAGCTCTAGAGAAAATCAGAGCCTCAAACATAGCTGTGGTTATACATGAGTGAGCACATTTCACAGAGTTTTTGGCAACTCTGCTTCTTTGGATGTCTTTCAGGCTAGCCAGATAGCAGCTATCTGTCTTTGAACTCATGGAGGATCCATAACACACCACAAATAACAACATTCTAGATAAGAAAAGGAGATAATACTTCTTCCTTAACATCTCCAGATGACTAATCAGCAGCAAGCAAGCAGTTTCATGACACCAAACTCAAATTCCTTAAATCAGTTGTCCTCTGCTGCAACAACCAATAAATGTTCACATCAACGGCATGTCAAGTAGGACGCTGCTAAGAGAAAGGAGTTAAAACCAGATAAGGTTATTTCCCATTTCTTTCACTTCCCTTGTAAAATTTGCTTCTCCCTGGAGGAAAGAAGGTCACTTAATAGAAGGTCAAAACTGAATTTAGGAAAAAAAAAAAAAAAACAAGATTATTTTTCTCTGTACCAAAGAGCCTTACCTAATAACATAGACATTAATAGCACTACAGTCCACAGGGTTGAAAACGAACCTCAACTTTTGACCTTGAAATCCTACTTTCCACTTTGGTTGCCTCACTTGAAAAGCATTACAGGTGTTACATAAATGAATAATTCTAAATGGAATCATTTTAGTCAACTGAGTCAGAGAAGTTCCTCTAAAGAATCTATTTGATAAAACAGACATTGATTTCTCTGAGACCTTGAACACTTCTCCCATCCCGTCTGTGGCAGACAGCTTCAGGTTCACTAAGATGAACTTCCAGATGAGGCACACTTATGGAGAAAGGGGTATTTTTTGAACCTTACAGATCCAGTAGAAATTCCACAATGACAAAAGAAGCTGGCTCTGCTTTCACAGGTCCAAGCAGAGAGAGAGAGAAGGCAAGCCAAAAGCCACACACCACATTTCGGGAACTCCAGGCAGAACTAGACACTCTTTGCATATTTAGATTGGAATTTCCAACCCACCACCACACCTTAAGATCCACCTAGTGACACCTCCTCCAGCCAGGTGGCTGCAGATCCACACGATAAAGTAATAAAACATTGAATATACTAGGGCCATCTATTCGAACTACCATGCCCTCATAGCAACCTCATTCGCTAAAAGAGCTAACTCATACACAAAATTGCAAGACTTGCTTATAAAAAATTGGGAGAATATCCTAGCAACACCACACTGGGAGCAGATAGTGCACCAAAAGTCTCAGTCCTTTATGATGTTTACAAGTTTCCCTAAACTTTTTCACTTTTTCACTTGGCAATATCTCACAGTTCTTCCCCTCTGCTTGCTCTAATAATCTGTATTAAGCTGTGGGAGGAGGGCCATTCTTAGGGGATACAAGCTTAACCTTCCTTAGGTCCAATTTACCCAATCTTATTTCTTAAGTCTGTATTACATGGTGAGAAGATTTTTAATAAGTCAAGCTAAGATGTAGTCACCAATCCATATTTGAGAGACTTTTCTGGGTCAGGGCCTTCTAACTTCTGGTGTAAAGAATATTGGTGAACACTCCACGTGTTCCTCTCCAAAATCAAAATAAGGAAATTTAGTGCTGGATACCTAACTCTACTCCATTCATGAGAGATACTATAAGTTGTACAATGATCAGGGGAATCGCAGGATGTCACTAGGATTTAGAACACTTTTTCAAACAATGCGAGACTCCTGTATGAATCTCTCTACTGCTATTGTCTTTACAAAACTCTCCAGCACCAAAAGGCAGGTAATACCCCTTCATCAACTGATGGATGGGCAAAGGATTACTGGTTTACCCTTCAGCCCTTATGTCTATAATCCCAACTCACAAAACTGGTGAGCTATGAAGCAGAGGCTACAGTGAGGCTAGGAACATGTCATTTCTCAATCTGCACCAATAGGAGAGATCAGACTGTAGTCTCCTATTCCTTAAAAGGAAATGTGGAGGTATCATGAATGCCACACTATACCAAAATTGAAACATCAAGTTATTTTCTACTAAAATCACTACAATGAGTAAGAATGGAGGTTGCTATGGGTCTTTCACTCCATCCCCTCTCCACCCAGTTCAGCTAATTAACCATGTGCAGTGGTTAAATAAAAGGAGATTGGCAGTACATGCTGATACAGTACCTTGAAAAGTAACACAGCTTATAAATTTTGTCAAGATTTTTCATTAGGGATATTGTATGAATTAGTTACACTAATAAGTCCGTTACTTCCAAGAAGTGCATTTCTTGGAATTTATTCAAAGCTGTTCCTTTTTCTGTTTACTCTTTCCTCTGATAAATTGCCTTCCCACAACCTAAAGGAAATGACATTTTCCTGAAAAGTTGACAAAATACCTTTCCAACACTAGTGCTGTTTTACAGTACTCATCGCCTATACTATTAGGATGAAAATAAATCATGTTGTACAACTCAGTGCATTTCATTTATAATGAAGTTCCTAAAATTTAATAATATTCCTGAGTGCCTGTTATGTGCAGGACATTATGTCATTATGGATGCTAAGGAGAGCTAAAAGATAAGATGTTCCCCAAGTTTTGAGTGACTTGTAATCAAATAGGTACCCCTCAGATGGTACAAAAATAAATCATCTTAATGAAAAACCATAATCTAATTGATCTCTGACTTTTGCAGACAGATGACATCACTTATTTCATGGAAGTCTCTGAGCAGTATGGCATGTTGGGTCTGTCAATTGATATTTATTCAAATGATATGCTGAGAGGTAATAAGCATGGTGGTCTATTTAATTACCAATCTCCTGAGCAATTTTTCTTTCTCATTTTGTATTAATTTTCATTCTTGAATGAAAATTGCTCTTTAATGCAGTTCCCCTGAATGGATTCTAGAGGTGTTTCAGCAAATTTGATTCTCCCTACATTAGCTGTTACATATATGAGTGTGTGTATGAGTATATTTATTATAGCCAGTTCTACTGGAAACACCTGCATTATCTTGATTCTCTTAATGAATTGCCTTGGCATGGCTAAATGGCACCACAAACCAATTATGACATGCTGTGTAGAAACCATGTACTGACATTGCTGCCTAAAAGTAGGCCATTCTTCCTAATCCTTTTGAGAATTGTGTATGCATGTATTACACACATTCCACATGGAGGAAAATATCTGTACCTTGTATTGTAGAAGCTTATAATGTTTTTCTCCAGTATCATGGCTCACACAAATTTTCTCTTCTATTTATATTCATCACTATTTGATAAGTTATACCACTGTACACAGATATTCACATTTGTGTAGGCTACTAAAGCCACAAACCTTGGGTTCTCTTTCATTGTTGCCTCTTTTGTCCAACTGTATATGAACTAAGTCAACTCCCATCATCAAAATGATCTCTCCAGTTTTTCTCTAGTAACATGTCTTCTGTTTTGGGTAAACTTATCATATTATTTACCACAACAATGCTATAATCTCTAATTGGTCCTATCCCACATCCACATTTACCCTAGCATATAAACTTCTGCATAGCCAGCCAGAATAATCTTCTCTAAACACAATCCTGATTATAAAGATGCCTGTTTAAAACATACCCTTGGTCCATAATTCTTAAATAAATCTCTAAATTTCTTTATTCTTTGTCTACTTATATATTCTTGCAATAACAGTCGTGCAACATTTATACTTTTTGTATTGAATTATATGTGATTTCCAGAGATTATGCGTACTGTTATGTTTGGGAAGAGTCAGAAGACCTCACAAGTTTGCAGACTAATTTTATGACTTCTTATGTGTTTTCAAACACCAAGAATATCCAAGTTCTCCTATTGGTGAAAGTAGAGCTAGCTAGATGCAGACTGGGGGTATAGTTCAGTGGTAGAATGTTGGCTTAACATATATAAGTCCCTGAGATCATGACACAACACTACAAGAAATAAAATAATAATGATAGGCTAAAATTTGTCTCTCTACACTTTGCCTTCACGGAGATTTTCTTTTACTTGTACAAATTTTCTTTCTTTATTTGTGGGAAAAAGAACCTTCAAATTGCTCTAATTTGTGTCTAGATCAACGAATTTATCTCTGGAAACCCTATCATACTATATCATCCTTGTAACTGGGATTAATTTAGTTCTTCTGTGTTTTTAACACTTACACAAATTGAACTAAGTATACAATAGTACAATTATCACCTTTGTGTATGCCATCAGAGTACATCAACTCTAAGACAAAAAAGTAAATTTTGTTTTGGCTATATATCCCTAGTAGATTTGCAACCAAAGCAGTAGAACTTCAGTAAATAATTGCTGAGTGAAGATTAATCATGTAAAAGAATAGAATGGATAGTTAATTCATTTCCATCATCTTTTGGATTCTCTCAATGAAAAGTAATCATTCCTTCCATCAATATTACATGCAAAACCATCTTTGGAAGGAGTAGGGTTCCCTCCCAGGAATAAAAACTAATGCATATTCTTATGTATATTCATTACTTTAAATAAACTTCATTGTAGATGTTTCATATATACAATAGGATGTTATAAGGTACATGCACAATGAAAAATTTACTACAGTATAGCAAAGAAATGTATCTGTTATCTTGGAAGTTATCCAGTATATATCCTCCACCAGGATGAGACCAGCTATTCTATACTTTGAACAAATCATCTTCAATGACATATATAATTATTGTGTTATCACTCCATGTTGTAATTCCATATTTCAACTTCTTTATCACTATAAATTTAATGCCTTTATTCTTTTATTTATGTCTCCCCATTCTTTCCCATCCACTCTAATCCTAGTCACCACTATTTCACTTTCTGCTTGTATGTATTTGACATTTCTAAAATTAGATTCTAAATACAACTGAAACTATGCAAATTTTTATTGTGGTATCTGATGTATTTCTCTTATCAGGATGTATTCTAGTGCCATTACTACTGTAGGAAATAGCTAATATCTTCTTTTAAAGGGTTAAATAATATTCTAGTATAGATAAATAGAAATGTATATCTCAGAGATGTGGAATGTTAGTTTATTATTCATTCACTAATTAATAGCTGATATGTTCCCATGTTCTGGTTATTGTGAATAGAGTTTAACAAATACCCTGGGAGTGCAGATGTCTCCAGGAATTGATAATTTTGTTTCCTTGGGTATATACCCAGAAGAAGGACTGCTAAGTAATATGTTAGTCTCTTTCTTTCTCTGTTTTCTCTCTCACACCTGCATTTTTTCTCTCTCTCTGTCCCCTATATCACAATTAAACATTAGATCATATGTGTGTGTGTGTGTGTGTGTGTGTGTGTGTGTGTATAGTCTATATTTATATCTATCTCTATCTATCTAATTTCCATTTTGAGTTTCTCTAGCAAATTCCATATGGACTTTCAAAGTGGCTATATCTCTTTCAATTCCCACCAACCATTTTAAAATCTCCATTTTTTTCCACATCATGACCAACACAAGTATGAGCTCATCTCTCTTAGTACTTTTATTTACATTTCCTAGGGAAAGGTAATTTATATTTCTCTGATGATGATGTCTACCTTTAATCTAGTTATATGTTTATTTTGCATCTTTAATTGTGTGTTATTCGTGCGTGTATGCATGTTTGTATCTGTGTGGACACAAAGGTGTACGTGTACAAGTGTGTGCATGTGTGGGTGTGTGGGTGTGTGTATTCAAGTATGTGGATGCCAGAGGTCAATGTCAACTGTCTTCTTCAGTTGCTTTCTGCCTTATTCTTTGAGGCGGGATCTCTTGCTGAAACAGAGAGCTCACAGGTTCAGCTAGTCTAGCTAGCCATTGATTACCAAGAATTCCCTATTTCTACTCCACAGTGCTGAGGCACAGACACACACTACCACTTCAGGACAGCATTGGGTACCCAGGATATGACTCAGGTCCTCCTGCTTGCACTGCGCATACTCTTCCAACTGAGCCTTTCTCCTCCCCTGGTTATGTGTTGTTTTGCTATTGACTTCTATGAGTTTTTGTGCCTTTGATAGTAACTCTATTTTGAAAATGGTTTCCAAATATTTTTTATCAATTAGTAGTTTTCCTTTATTTCATTGGTCCTTAATTTTGCTAGAGAAACTTTTTTTTGTTCAATGCAGTCATTTTTATTGATTCTTGCTCCTTAGTCTAAGGTTTTCTTTTTGTTTTTTTTTTTTTTTTTTTTTTTTTTTTTGTGTGTGTGTGTGTGTGATATCTAAGAAGTTATTGCCAAGAATAAGCCAGACAAAAACAAGGCAGTTAAAGAAAACTATAGGCCAGTAGTTCTAGTTAACAAAATTGATACCAAAATCCCTCAATAAAACATTAGCAAGTAAAATTCAACAATGCATCCGAATGGTTATATATGACAGTCAAGTGAGATGTAGTTCTGACCTGGGAAAGTCAATGTGAGAGGTATCATGTTAACAGACATAGAAAGAAAACTCAGATGATCATATCAATTGACACTCAAAAATAATTTGACAACATTCAACAACTTTCCTGACTGAAACTCTTGAAAGCTTAGGAATAGAAGGAATGTTCCTTGGCATAATAAAGATATTTATCAAAAACCTAAAGGTATTATAATAGTGAGGAAAACTGAAAGCTTTCCTTCTAGGTGCTGCTCCAAGGTTTCGGTGCCAAATCTTGCTACTTCAGTTCCCACAGTGCTATAACTATTATTAAGATCAACTCGAAAACAAGCAATAGGGAAGGCTTTGCTTGCAGATTACTTGATGCTATGTATATACAGCACCAATGAATCTTCCAAAATTGTTGCATATGACAAAATACCTAAATAATGGCCTAACAAAAAGGAATCTAGAAAACTACCACTATATTCAAATAACATAAATATTTTGAGAAAAAAAAAACAAAAAATGAAAGACCTTTATGACGAAGTTATGAAATATTGGTTTATAAACTATTGAAGAGAAATTTAATAACATAAATATATGAGATGATAACCCTCACTCATGGATTTACAAAAATATATTAATAAAATGTCCATATTGCCTAAAAAATCTAGATTCAATTCAATACTTAATATTTTCTCAATTGCTTCAAATAAAAAGAAATCCTCAAAGCTACAAATAGTTGAAATAATTTTGATGTAGAGCATAGGGAAAATGAACACCAAATTGGAAGACATCACTTTTTGTATGTCTTTGTAAAACTATTATGTTCAAAACAGGATGGCATATAAACAGAATCACAGACCAGTGGACCTGAAAAGAGAACACTGAATGCATCCAAACCTATGTGGCCAACTTATTTTTGACAAGGGTGTAAAGCAGATTGTGAACACCAGACAGCTGAACAAATTTGCACCATTTTCTTATGGTATATAGAGAAATAGACTCCAAAATAGATAAAGAACATATACACGGAATTGAAATCATCAAAGTCCTAGAGTAAAGAAGCTATTTTTTTTTTTTTCTCTTAAAATCCATATTCAAGGTGTTGCAGTCAGGTTGGCATTGCTGGTAGAAATAATCCAACCAAAAGCAGCTTGTGGGGACAAAGAAAAAGGGGGTTTATTTTGACTTACAGGCTCAAGGGGGGACCTCCATGATGGCTGGGAAAATGATGGCATGAGCAGAGGTTGGACATCACCCCCTGGCCAACATAAGGTAGACCACAGCAACAGGAAAGTGTGCCAAACGCTGGCAAGGGGAAACTGGCTATAACAGACTTAAGCCCACCTCCAACCTTCACCCCTGCCTTCAGGAGGGGTTATTTTCCAAATCTCCATCAGTTGGGAACCTAGCATTAAGAACACCTAAAGTTTCTGAGGGACACCTGAATCAAACCATCACACAAGGTACTCATTGTAGGCACTCAGCTTATCTTTCTTTCTGCCCCGTCCTGGGTTCCTTTTTTATTATCAGTGTTTTCATTTGTTTACTACACAGTATTTTGCTATATCCTTTACTGTGCTCTGGAAACTGCAGAAGAACAGGAATACAATGCTAACTGCATAGGATGCTTGTATTCTAATAAGACTATAAGATAACTACGTAGTGAACCAGGAGGCAGGTTCAAAAAATAAATGTTTTTAAAGAATCGAATAAATACATGGAGCTACAGAATCAGAAGTGCCACTTAACTTGGACTACAAAGGCTATAACAACTCTCCTCAAAGCAGGATGGAGAACATTATGAGCCCCCCCCCAAAAAAAGAAAACTTACCCAATACTAAATTTTAGACAGAACATACTGAGATGTAGCAAGATGGAGTGTCACACCCTGTGGGATAGAAGCTGGTCAAATAGGGGGTGTCCCACAGGCAGACTCTGAGTCCAGTAAGAGGTAAGGCTGGGTTACTTCTCCTCAGAAGCAAGTAGGGACCTCAGCCCAATCAGCCACTCATACCTTTCCATCCTGAGTGAAAAATGAAATGCTCCCTTTCTGCCCACCTGAAATCTCTGAGGACTGGGAAGGAGGGGAGAGTCTTACTCCTCTACATTGATAAGGAGAGAATGTTTGCTTCCCCATCTTGCACTGTGATCTCAGATACCAACACTGTGATAAGGATGTGATTTTCCCCTGAGAAGTGAAGTGAATGTTAAAAGTTAGGCACTGGAAAGCAGGGCACAAGCATAGCTTAGAGCACAAAGAATTGTATTAATTTTTCTCTTTTCTTGTTGTTTTTCTTCCCCTTCTAGGTAAGTGAAACCATTTTTTTTACAACACAATGATTGCTGCACTGTCTCAGAGTAGAGTGACCCCCCCTGTGAATATAACATAAAGTGACATTCCAGTATCTTCCATCACCCCTGCTTGAATCGTGAGTCTTTACCTTGATATTCTATATAACAAAAACAACAGAAAAAAAAAAATCTGGGCTAAGATATGCTTACATGGTTATACCCCTGAACAGTGTTTAGTTTTAACTGTACCTTGACTTAAGGTAAGTAAAGACATTCAGGTCTGGGTTTTATATCTAAAAACATGACACAGAATGTGAATTCCTGCATAGCAACATCAAGGGTGAATTTCTGTCTAGAATCAATCCTTCCTAATGTGTTTTGCTAATTTAATTTACACTGGATATATTTGGGGAGGGTGATTCAGAAACATAACTCCTTTTACCATTGGCAGTCCAACTTTCTGTGCATGGCATTATTTCTAGAGTCCTCATTCATATAGGATATTCAAATGCATGATTTGTTTTTCTTTGCATGAAACTTTGTTGGGGATTGGAATTTTAAACTTGAGGCAAACATGTCCTTAGCAGTGCAATGTGGAACGAGATTCAGCTGGAAAGATGCAAGTTAGTAGTGGAAATAGGGAAAAGAATGAGGGGTTCTTAAATATTTGAGTGATGATTATGCATAGAATATTGGCAGTGACCACTCTTGGCTACTGGCCGAGAATTGGCCTCTCTTGGAGCTTTTTGCACTTGGCTATTCTTCAATTCTTATTCTGCTTTCCAAACTCCTTTTTCCTTCCTTCTTTTGGATAGACCATGTCGGTCTTGGATTTGGCTATTTGAATTTCCTGTGGGCATCTCGATGCTCTAGTGGCCTGTGTTATTTGTCTTCTTTGTGTAATTGGGTGCAGGCACCTCTGCCTTCGACAGAGAGGTGACACACCTCCCTATTCACAATAATTATCCTAGTTGATGGAGCTCATCAAGCCAGCCCCTCTGCTCACCTGATGGGGCAGCATTTTTTGAGGTGCTGCCGATTCCCTGTTTGAAGTTCTGTCATCAATAGCCATGTGTGAAATTATTAATTACATAGTACAATGGAATGATCTTGCTGAAAAAAAAAAAAAAGACTGAACAGCTTTACTTGAAGGTCACAGTTGGAATTTGCCTTCTGTGATACATTGTTATAAACTAAACTAAACATTTCATTTTTCTCCATTGCTAATGGAAGGCCTCATTTGATGATGTACTATCATGTGTCAAATGGATCTTTATCTAGATGAAGAAGGAAAGATAAACTGTATTGCTATTCATTGGCTCATTTCTGATTTCAGAAATAAAAATAGCCAAATTTCCTCTCTATGAAGGGAGAAATGGTCAATAAGTACTGAGTGACTTGGATAAGGAAACCATAGCATTATGAACTTAAGCAGGTCCTGCTATAGCTCCATAGATTTATTTTTTTTTTGTGTGTGTGTGTGTGTGTAAGTGAAGTTTACATAGCATATGGAAAGATCACCCACCCGGAGGTTATAAATCTGCCTTTAACCAGTTTGTCATATTGATCCAGATACTTATTGCTTAGTCTTGACTGTGTTATATAAAGTGGATAGAATGATTATGACTTGCTGAAGTTATGGTGAGTGTATTGAGAATGAAATTTCATGTGATGCTGTTTGTCAAATCCTCAGTGAATAAATAATGAACCATAGCTGATATGAAGAAGAAAGACGAGGATGGATGAAGCCTATGGCAATGGCAGCCATAGTGGTTCTGGTACTGGTGTTCTGAGCCCTACAGCATGAGTGTCAATGTTCCTTCATGTTCTTGTTGGATCTTTAGCATTTCCAAATAAATGCAGACAATCTCCTAGCAGAGAATTGTCAATGTCAAGCTGGTGGGTGTGCTAACAACCACACTCCCCATACGGGAAGGCTGCATCATTATATATCACTGATAATCTCTCAGTGGAAAATATCTGACTGTAAGTGAATGGTGTTCAAGCTATTCATATCTTAGTGAAACCACTTTTGACGTTGACCTCTCAGATCTTGAATGGCCTCCCGTGGTTCTCAGCTGGCAAAGAAACAAATGTTTAGAAACAGGAAAAGCCGTGTCCACAATGAAGGCCCTGGGGTGCCTCTACCGCTGACCTCCAACCATCCTTCCAGAGAGCTGAGATGCTCTTATGTCGATTCACTTCTGCATTTTGGCATGCTCTTTCCTTTGGTGTTGGCAAGCATTGCGGCAAAGCCATGTTGATATTTGCCCACTGCTTCCTGTACCTATGGATGGTGTTTCTTAATGTTCTACCCATGTAGAGTCATTTAAATTTTGCAACACATTTTTGAGATAGATAGTTCTCTTAACTTCATTGTTAGGAGGAAAACTTGATAATAAATGTCTGTCTTCTGAATCTGTGTTTTACTCACCATGAACATTTGATTGAGTAGGCAGAAGTCTCCTTCTCTTTGAGACATTTATTTGTGGGCAATGTTTGTTTATCACAAATACCATTATTACTGCTATCATTCTTAACCTTTTAAGGAATTTTATCCCAGAAGTATGGAGTATATACATTATCTCATTTAACTCCTGCTGTAATAGCTTAGATTCTACCTTTTATTTTCCAATTTTTACTTGAAAGAATAACACTCTGAAAAATTTATAAGTATACATAGCAGAGTTAATAAGTGACTGACTGAAACAAAACTGGATGTTCTGTGTGACTGAAAGCACATATCCTTGCCCACACCATCAAACTAAACAACTGTAGTGCCCCATGGCACACTCTTAGTATATGCTGAGACCGCTATGCTGGTAACTGGGGTGTGGGGACTTGAATATTATAAGACTGAGATCAGTAGAGGACCTCCTAGATCTGCATGACATCTCTTTGAAGCATGGTTCCGTGGCAGCACCTAGGTCCACGTATCTTGGGCAGAAATAGTATCAGGCTCTAGATTTTGAATAGTTGTTGGATTTGCAATCATGCTGAGCAATCTTGGATCTAGTAACCGTAGCACTGCTCATTTCATCTGACTGGGAGAGCTGCACAGGTCTCTGCTGAGCTATGGCTGTAATTTGGGTATATCTCTAGCATCAAATCATCTTTCTTCCTTAGAAATCCAGAATGGCTGAGTGGCAGACAGTGCTTCAAAAATATTCCCATTTTCAATATCACCCAAGAGAATTTTTTAAATCCTCTCCCTATTCATTCTTTTGATTATATTTTCAAAGAGACTGAATTTGAATTTATAAGACATGCTTCCCCAAAATACTATTCTTTAGTTAATGTCTGCTCACCTCTGAGCTGAATCCTTTGAGTATGAGGCTTTGATAGTTTTAAAAAATTCATGCTATTCCTTTACACATTTGTTGGAATGAGTCTATAAAATCATTTGTCAAAGTGGATTTTGATCAAGGGGTGGGGAATGAAAAGATATAAAGGTCCTGAGTGTGTGGGGAAGGTGAGAAGCAGGGGTCATCCCACTGGAAGGGAGAGATGAGAACAAGTCCGCTTAATGAGGTAGGAGGCATTTTTTTGCCTGGTAGACAATTTCCCCTGGGGCCAACTAAGTGTATGGTTTCTGTTATGTGTTCTCTCTTTTTGAGTAAGACAGACGGTTTCTGGTAATAATGATCTGCTTTCCGAAAGTACATGCATGATGGAATTGTCTGCCTTGGGCTACCTGTATTGATTACTTTCATGAAAATATGTGATGAGCTAGGAACACTTCTTAGCACATATCCCACTCTTTTCCAAACTGGATTTATTTTTCTTAGTTCTAGTGGCATTTCAGGTCAAAGTGGGAATGGAGATAGAGCGAAACAGACAGTAAGGTGATTGAGTGCATGAATTTTCATAGTTTAAAATTGAAAACAAAACCTCCAACCAACAATATAGCCAGAAAATGTTTTTGAAAGTGTATAGTTGTAAACATATGTTCACTTCATGGCTTTTATCATCTATCCCAGTAGTAGGAAGTGAACATTCTCAGACCCACATGAAGAAATGCTTCAATATTTGGGATGTTTAATTTGTAACACTTTCAAAGATTAGAGGAGGGAAAGGGGATTGTTCAGTGATTCCACATTCCTAATGACCAAATGAATATGTGTGGAAATTTCTTCTCTAAAATTAGTAAATTGACCTAACCATTCAGTTAATTTTTGAAGGACTTTCTTACTCATAAACACATCAATCCAGAATTTTCTCTACTAATTGATAAGAAGCTGAAACATAATGGGAGAATGTGCGTTTTAATCTTTCCTAATTAAAACCTGTAAGCTGTCCTCTGGTGTGTTCCATTCAAGTTGGGATCCAGGACTATACCTAATGTTCCAGAGTTGTCAGGTGAGAAGGATACAAATTCAGTGAGTGAAAGAAATTACCTTTGTGGGAACCAAGCATGGGTTCTATGGCTATTCCTTACAGCTGAGGATGCTGGTACCCTAAAGCCATATTACCCACCTATGTATGGCTGAGATCTGAGGTGCTACACACAAGTAGTGCAGTTAGATAAGCCTTCATTCATACCTGCTCTTCCCCTAACAACTAGATGATATGAGGCAATTTACTTTTCTACCTAATTGTGTGGATTAAAAAAAAAAAAATGATTCATGGAAATCACTCTGAATAGTCTCTGGACAATAGTAAGCACTCAAGAAATATTAAGTTTTATAATTAGGCCTTAAGAAGGGCTTAAAAAAGAAAATCTCCCATGCTTTTCATGGCCTTTCTTATCACCCTGGTTAGTACTAATGCTGTCATCATTCTATAGGAAGGGTTTCCTCTGGGGCCTTTCTGCTGGTGACAGTGGAAATGGCTCCACAGATTAATTACGGAGCTTTGCCTCTGCGAGGCACCACATTTTTAACATTCATATTTCTTCCTGAAGGAAAAGAAATATTTTTTGACTAGAGTTTTTAAACTATAATATTTAACTGCTGGTTTGTGCAATTAATCAAGTGTTTCCATAATCTGGTTACTCTCTTGGACTTGTAGAATTTCAAATTAGTAAGGCTGGAGTTGTAAATTGCTTTTGCATATCCAAGATGAGCCATATGGATAAAAGAAAGAAAAAAAATAAAGGAATAATTTAGGCTTCTGAAGAGAGAAAATGAAAGTCCTCCACAACTCAGAACTACTTCAATTACTTAACTATTTTGGATTTAAGGACTTAGTCCAAAAGATTTATTTTCACAAATGAACATCAGGAACAAAGGGTATGTGAGAAGCTCATTTTACCCAAACCTAAATCTAAGCATTTTATCTCCATGAAGTGATCACTCCACCTAGATCTCACCATCTTCCCCATATACGAAAATGTCTCCTTTCTTTATGCAGGTGAGCGAGAAGTATAGCATCCCCTTTGAAACCTGTGTTGTCTCTTCGAGTGGTTTCCATCTTTGTGTTTTTCATCTCCTATGTGGGAGCCCACGATCTTAGCTTCACTGATCTATTCTGTTTCTCCACATTACTCGCTCCACCTTCTTCATCATGTTGCATTTTCCAACCAATGAATGAACTCACTTCACTGACCCTTACTAGGTCACCCAATTTACTCTTGGCTGTTGTTTCATGTTCCTGGCAGCATCTTCATTCAACTTGGATAGAGAAGGTAATCAGAAGACAAGTACCTTCGTGTCTTGCATTTTCCAGAAAATTACATGTACTTTTTGTAGTTCTTGTGAAGTTCATCTTATTTTGTTTGCCTTAATTCACTTTTTTTCCTATGGAGATTTTTTTTTTCTTGAGAGTGAGCATTAATTTCAAGTTGTACCCCCCCAAAACAAACAAACAAACAAACAAAACAACAACAACAACAACAACAAACAAAAATCTGAAAAGAAGAGGAAAGCTAGAAAAGGACCAGAAAGCAAGAGAGTGAGAGTGTAGAAGGGTAAAAATAAAATGAGAATTGTAAAATGAAGTAATCGAAGTGTTTTTATGATGTAGAACTCACCTCACCTTACTAGTTGGAGGAGGATAGAGTTTAGGTAAATAATGTCTTTGTTATACCGTAGCAACCCCAGGCTTTATATGCGTTAAATACAGTTTTAAGGCCCTTCCATGCTCCTCTGAAGTGAGAAATATGGAGTCTGGGAGCACATGCTTGAAAACACCATTCCCTATCTACACACTGAGCTACAACTCCAGAAACAGTGGTTATTAACTGTCTGCCAGTGTTCTAAGTACTTAACATCATAAAACCTGGAGGAAGCAGGGCAATGCTATTTTACCATAGAGCTGAAGACACAGAGGCAATTGACCACTCCTATTTATCGATTTAGCTAGTTAGTGCTGAGGCCAGGATGCAAATCCAACCTCCCAGCTGAACGTGATCAAAACCGGTTGTAGCGTCCAGCACACACTCAACACACACTGTCCCTCACCAAGTGTTTTATACTACTTAGGAGTATATCATTCAGTAGAAGCTATTGTAGTGAGATCTGTTTAAGCAACTACAGAGAACATGGTGAACAGTTGGATGAGGGAGAAGGTCTCAATGGAAGATACATGCCATTATCCAGAGTAACCCTTCAGGTTGGAAGTGAAAGGTTAAAGAATTTTCATGTACCTACTCAACTGGTCTTAACAAAATGGATAGTTCTGGAATTTGGGGCGTATACAGTGTCAAGTTTGCTTGAACCTGAACCTGACATACAAAGCCAGGAGCCTTGTGTAAGTCACTCTTGAGATACGCATCAGATTCATTTCCATGCCTTTCTCTATCCTGATACTTTGGAATTTTTCTACAGTATGTGGCAAGTAGTCAGACTGAGCAAAACTACAGGAATTTTAAACATTAGATCTTGCCTTCTCCATTTCCTTAATCCTCAGCCTCTTTTTTTTTTTTTTTTTTTGTCTTTTTCCTTGACTGAACACAATCCATGTTTAGGCAAAGGTCAGCTTCCCAACTCTCCCTTAAAGAAAAAAAAAAAAAAAAAAAGGTGGGGACTTAACTATCCCTAAGTCTTTGCTTGGTCAGTTTTACATTGGGCTTGTTAGTCACAATGTAATATCTGTACCAAATGCCTTTCCATTTTTTGTTATCTGTCATGCCTTCTTCTCTCTAGGGATTCTAAGCATAAGAAGTAAATTTTCTTCCTGCTAACCTCATGAAGCTAATATCAGATTTTTCTGTCTTGCATCTATTCTTTGTTAAGTCAGGTATAGCAGAAGTTTCCATAACTCTTTTCTATTATACAGGGTCACTTGCATCCCAGGTTGGCCTTGGAATTACTATGCAAAAAGGGGTGACGTTGGACTTGTGACCCTCCTTTCTCTACCTAGTTAGTTATGGGACTGCTTGGCTTGTATCACCACAGCCATTTTATATAATACTAGGCATTGACCTCAGGGCTTCATGCAGACTATGCAAGGTTCTGACAACTTAACTATCTCTCCAGCTCTCCATACCTCAGAGGATAAGTTTCTCATAAATTTGATATATTCTTTGTGAGCTTTCAATTTATGTAAATATTCATAATATATTTTGCCTGCTTGTTTCAATTCCATTAATGAAAGGACACTTTCATACTTAAATGATAGGAAGGATATAATCCAAACATAAAGGGGGTGGTTAACTTTACGTTGAAAAATTTTACCTTCTGAAAAATATTCCAAGGTTCTTTTTATATATCATCATGAGCCATCATTTGGGAAATGCTAATTTATTTATTGGTATACTAATATTTGCTCAGCCTTAAACTATCTCTTAGCAAAAGATTTTGAGTTTTTTTATAGATTTATAGCTCATTATTTAGTCATATTATTGTTGCTAGCTCACAGCAACAGTCAATCTCATTGATCATTTACGCTTAGCAGCAGTTGATATTAAGTATTTTTTAAATTTTTTTTCACATGACTTTAGGGCCGTATGATATCTGCTGTTGGGTTACTCTGAGATCGTTATTTCTGAACTGAATTCATCACAGCTATATGTCAATGCTTGTGTTCGACCTGGGGTTCACAAAGAAGACAAGAGAGGCGTCTTTGTTCCCAGGTGTTCACACATAGCTGTCTTTACTCCCTTCAGACATTGTGCATTTTACTGACTCAAAGATCAGGTGAGACATTGATAGAAACATGGAACCCATAAGTTAGAGGACTGAGAAATAAAAAAACACCAAAATCTCTACCATGCATTCTTTTGCATTTTATACCAGGTTAAGTTATCAAGGAGTCCTTTTGAGTAATAAAAAAATTCAGTAATTTACCAAAGGGAGCCACCTAAGGGAATTTTAGAGACTTGGTGGTGGTTCTCAAGGGCCACCTAAGACTATTCCCAATGTTTGATGAGAATGAAAATCCCTGATATGTCTTTTCTATGTAGGATAGGAAAAGCTAAGAAACCTAATGTGTGTAAATGGTGCAGGCTGAGCAAAACTGGGTCTCTCTTGCACATGTAATTTGTATCTACATAATCTTTCATGGTCTGGCTCTCATCTTCTGAATCTTTCACACAGCTTATCTGTTTACCTGTAACTTTGTAAGGTATTGTTTTCAACATCAGAATACAGGTTTCTGGGTTTAAGAGATGGCTGAATGATTAAAAGTACTTGCTAAACAGGCCTGGTGGACAGGCTTCAAATCCCCAGTACCCACATAAGCCAAATGTACAAAGTGGTACATGTATCTGGAGTCCAGTAGAAATGACAACATGGGAAATATGTTGCACCTATTTTCTCTTTCTTTCTCCCTCGCTTGCTTGCTTGCTTTCTCCCTCCCTCCCTCTCTCTCTCTCTCTCTCCTTCTTTCTTTCTTTACAAATAAATACATATTTTAAAGGACTTAAAAAGAATACAGGTTTCAGATACCCTCAATGAAGCAATCCTTGAAAACTCTCCATTTTCTAACATTTTGCATACTTGTTGCAATTTGAAATAATCTTATATAGTTATTTGTTCATACTCTCTAAAGGAATGTAAACTTTTGAAATAAGAGTACTTAACTCTCTGCTGTAATTTGATATCTAACATTGAAGAAGATCTATCAGAGGATATGCCCTCAATAAAATAGTTATAAAAATGCATTGTTCGGAAAATGTTACCATCGTGATCCATTCTTTATCATAATATCACATCCCATCATTTTCATCTATTACAGTTGATTGTAACTATTCAGGAAACCTATACATGTTAAAGGAAACATGTATTCCTTCCTGAATAATATTCATATGTTCCTCTTAGTGTTACATTTCTTTCCTATTTCAGAAATGACATGAATTATTTACACTGGTCAGGGTAGTCAGGATTATGTTCGCAATTCTGGGTTGAATGTGGATGCAGTTCTCCTCTGCCGTCAGCAGGGGTCTCAAAAAGCCTTTACCCACCATGGAGTCAACTTAAAACTGGTGGGTTGTTTGCTGTGAAGTTGTTAAAAGAATGAGATCTACATGTTCTTAAAAAAAAAAAAAAAAAAAAAAAAAACAGAATACACTGAATTAAAATTTATTCATTTAAATCTATTTTGAGCAATAGTCACCTCTCTTTGCTCATAAGCAGTGATAACTCAGTGCTCCGCATTTACTTAGCACTATGCTGCAGGCATAACAAGCTCAGAACAAGAAGTGCGGAATGGGGCTAAGTTCCCTGTGCTTCCAATTAGAGTACACAAGTTTGAGTATTTTAAAAAAATATTTTCTATCCTTTAAAAGTGGTTCGAAAAACTGCACAAACCTAACAGAATTGCTTTTCTGTGCTTTTCTTTTTTATTTTATTTTAATGAAAGCGCTCTTCTCTTTAGCCTCTCTCTAAATTATTCAAGGGCTTGTTTGGGAAGCAGCTGATTGGCCTTGGTTTGCAGGAAACATCCTTGGCTCCTTTCAGCTCAGTAGCTCGCCAGGCTCAGTAACTGTCTTTCTGTTCTCCCTTCCCCCCAACAATTACAGTCCCAATTTCAGGAAGGACAGCAGAGATCACAGATCTTTCCCTGCCTTTCTACACTACCCATCTTTTCTCCACCTTTCTTCAGGGAAATAGAAACCACCCTCCCCTCCCCAGCAGAATGCTTTGTGGATACTCAGGGCTCTTTAAAGCCTCCTCTTGTTCTCATCACCCACAGGAATCAGGGTTACAAACAATCCTTACAGGAATCAGCATTCCCAGAGCCCATTTTGACACGCTCTAGGTGAGGCTTGTGATAAGGAATTCTCAGAACCACCGAGTGCTGATTGCTGATGGCACCCCTCTATTTCATTTCCTTTTTCTCTAAGTGCATGGAGGGCTGGGTAGGAAAGGGCATTGAAGACTACCTGGCTGGCTGCCAAGATAAATAGGTAGATAGTTCTGACCTGAAATACGCATGGAGATATGCATGTATTTAGCAAAGTTATGCTATGTTTGTGTGTACTCTGTGCATGAATTGCACACACAAATAATTTATTGCTTCATATGTACATATTAACTAATTTATCTATACAGTAAAGCTATGAATATGGCAAATTGACTCTTGCTGTAGTAGTCAGATTCTCAGATTTTCCCTCTCTGTTGATCATTGAACTGGGCAAGAGATGTGAAAGCCTTTCCATTGAACTTTATAGTACAAGAAATGTTATAAACCAAAGATCCTGGAAACCTCAAAAAAAAAAAAATCTTGGAAAAAGACATGTAACTAAATTAAGTTATTTCATGCTGAAGGGAATGAGGTTCCTAGGGACATACTCACAGAAAGTGCCGTGGGTACAAAGGTGATGGAACAGGTTGTCTTGGAAGAGTACCAGCATGGAGAGAGAGATGGAGTAAAGCATGAAGCTTCTAGAACCCCTTAGAAGTCTACTAGATTTTGTCGTCTTAAAATAATATATATTTATTTGAGAGAGAGAAATTAAGCATGCCAAGGTTTCTTTTTTTAAAAAAATTATTATTATTTATTTATTTATTAGAGACAGAGAGGGAGATAGAGAATGGGTGTGCCAGGGCCTCTAGCCACTACAAACGAACTACAGATGCATGTGCCACCATGTGCATCTGCCTTATGTAGGACCTGGAGAATTGAACCTGGGTCCGCAGGCTTCACAGCCATGTGCCTTAACTAACACTAAGCCATCTCTCCAGACCTGCCATAGCTTCTTGCCACTGCAAATGAACTCCTGATTCATGTGCCCCTTTTTGATCTGGCTTTACTTGAGTACTGGGGGATTGAACCCATGTCATCAGACTTTGCAAACAAGTCCTTTCAACCACTGAGCCCTCTCTCCAGCGTGACATTCTCATATTTGAAAGGACCTTGGCGAGGACTAGTGCCCAAGGCACATGTGAAAAACAAGTGACTGGGGGATTGCTCACTGAAGCACCATTGCCTACGTCATAAATTCACTCATAGCTTCACTCATTTCACTACTCACCAAAGTCTAGGCACACATCACCTCTTCACTTTGTACAGCATTTGCATGTCTTCTCCTTTCTGTCTAAAGTGCTACAGACACACACACACACACATACACACACATATGTTTTTTTTTTTTTCTTCCCATAGGATCATAGGATACATCTATTATTGATCCTCAGGTCTTGGCTTTTTTTAATTCCTCAAAGAAGCTTTATATGACTGAAATTTTATTATACACTGTGGTTTTTATACCATCTCAAATTTTGAAATTATGCATGCATTTCATTGGCAATTTGTTCATGTTTCCCAGGAGATTAAAAAATCTGTGAAAGCTATAATTATTCTCCTAAGTACTATGTGGCTATGGCCCAGGATGAAATCTTACATGAAGTACCCATTTGTAAATATCATTGCACCCATGTAGGTTTGGGGAGAGCAATGCAACCATGAAGGGATTTGATCTAAGTATCTTTTTTGCATAATCTGTAAAGAAAATATAATTTAGATTGAATCTATTCATGTCCTAAGGAATAATAATTCTGAGGGCTTACGTGAAAAGTGCATTCCATATTAAAATTATGTATAGTCTACATAAATATCTTAAATATAAACTGGTGAAAGTATTTCCTAGGGCAAGACACCATATCTGTTAGAGCTATGATATTGAGAATTGAAGATATATTAAAATACAAAATGCCTGTAGGATATGGCAGCTGATACAGGAGATATTAGAATTTCTTTGTCTTATGGGATTAACATCCTTATCTTTGGAAAACTCTTTCTACTGTACAAGATCTGTCATCACTGACAGCAATACTAGAATCATGAATATTTATTAATTACTCTACATGGAGTTATACAGGACGGTTTAGAAGCAACCCTTGCCTATATGAAAATTTGAGAGCTTTAACAAATGACATTTGTATGGGTGACAAGGTGAATTTCGATGAACCAGGGAATGTCCATCAACAATTAACATATCAATAGCTTATACCTGTGTTGACACTTCCAGGCTCAATAAATGGCTGTTGCATTATGCAAAGGTTGTCATTGGGCTCTTGATGCTTGCCTGTAGATCAGAACTGTTGCTTATTGAGTCAAGTACAGTTGTGAATTGAAAAGGTGCTTCTCTATTTGTTCTCAGGAGGGATTTATCTGCCACTTTATAGTAGAGAGAACGAGAGAACGAATGTATGTTCCATTCGGGGGGGGGCTGTGTTTATCATATTTATAGTTCTTACTCTATCTCCTAAAACTATGCTCAGAGCAGGATAGAAGCAGAGTAAATAACGATTAAACAAAGGGATAAATACAGATTCTTCCATTAAATATTGAGGGACTATCATGTGGTAAACATTTAGACAGGTATTTTTAATAGTTTCTTATCTACTATTCACTACAAAACTAAAGTTTTATGATATAATTATTCCTGTCTTAGAGGCAAGGACACTAATTTTTGTTGTTGTTGTTTTTTGTTTTGTTTTGCTTTTCGTTTTTCGAGGTAGGGTCTCACTTTAGCTTAGGCTGACCTGGAATTCACTATGTAGTCTCAGGTTGGCCTCAAACTCAAGGCAATCCTCCTACCTCTGCCTGGCTGAGGACACTAAATTAAAAAAAAATAAAATAAAATAAAAGATTATCTTGCTGATGAATATACATCCAATGTTTCAAAGTGTGTTAAGCTTCTGGCTTTGTGAATCTAAAGCCTGTATTCCACCTTCCTTGTCATGCTATTTCTCTATGAGGCACAGAAAGTTCAGACATCCAGGATTTGTGTATGACACTGACTGAGTTTGATGATCTCACAACAGTAATACTCATTCATGTTGCACAGACATGCCCACAAAGGGGAAACTGACCATGTTCAAGTCTGTATTAGTAAAATCCTAGATTACAGAGAAACACAATTTAATCCCAAATCTGAGACGTTATAGATTATAGAGAAATAACATGCAATCCTAAATAGTTCATTAGAGAGGAGAAGTGCATATTATTTTAGAGTACTACCTGTGAGATACAAGAGTAAAAGAATTCCCAGGTGAATCCCTTAAACACAGTCAGGCTAAGAAGCTAGTCTTGGATTTTATGAGCTCAATTTAGTCTTCTTCAAAATGGGAGTAATAAGTAGAAAGGAGGCGAAGTTGGGGGACAGGAGGAACAGAGGGAAAACGAGAAAGGAGAGGGGAGGAGGAAAATGAAAAAACAAAGGAAACAAAATAAATTTGTTTGAAAATAACATAATCAAACTTAATTCTTTGTGTTCTAACAAAAATTAAAAATTAATCAAATAAAATAGATAGGAAAAAAAATATACATTGGGTTTGAAGAAAAACATCTGGTGGGAATGGAGAGTTTCAACAATTTCATATTCAAGCAAAGAAAGGTGTTATCTTCTTAAAGACAGTCTATACATTTCTATGCCTTTTCATTGCTTTGAGAATAACCTACAGTTATCATACACTACAGTGTCAGAGAGCGGCACATGTGCTAGTTATTCCTCCCCTGTATAAAAGTTCCCAGTCCTGGGTTTTGGTCATCTATTTCATTCATAAAAGTGTGGACTCTAATCAGAAGATACTGGGCTGCTTTACCTAGCAAAGAATAACTTACTGTTTCGCAACTAATACCCCACATAAACACCCCAACCATTGCTGATTGGGCTATCAAAGCCCGCCTCTGTCACCTGTTACAGGAGCACACTAGGAACATTATCTTGAACAAGATTTTAGCTATAGCTAAGATTCCTCTCAGGACAACTCCAGAGGTACCATTGAAAACAACTAGACAAAATACCTGTAAATATATTCCTCTCACAAAATTGTCCTAGCAGTATAAATTTTAAAATGGATAAATCATATTTATATCATTTTAAGAAATATAGTCATTTTCTCTTCATCTGGCACTTGCCATTTTAGCACTCGCCATATTTATGTTTCCACTTTGCATTTATTATTGACATTAAGTCATAAAAATTATCTCTCGGTCATGACTTACTCAGGAATGCTTGTTCAATTGAGGATGTGTATACTTAAAAGACACAGAAAATGTTTCTTACATTTATAAATAATCCCAAATAAAAATCTTCTTTGAAAATATACATCTATTTGTAGGTTTATTTCAAAGTATTTCTTATAAAGTGAACTTCTGGGTATAGAATTACTTAGTGAAAAGGTTGAAACATATACCCATTTGGCCTGATTTTATCATAAAGCCCAAATTTGTCCAAAGATTTGCACTGGCTTATCAGTAGCAGTGCACATATACACCAGATATAAGATTTTTCTTCCAAATATTTATTTCTTTAAGTCATCCAGTTTACATGTTTCTTTTTTGTTTGTTTTGTTTTGTTTTGTTTTTCACGGCAGGGTCTTACTCTGGTCCAGGCTGACCTGGAATTAACTCTGTCATCTCAGGGTGGCCTTGAACTCATGGCAATCCTCCTACCTCTGCCTCCCGAGTGCTGGGATTAAAGGCGTGCGCTACCACGCCCGGCATGTTTCTTAATTATAAGCTAGTATCTCATTCCACTTCTGTCTAGGATGGCAAGTACATCATTTTCAATAATTTAATCCTAGAATATTTCTCTAAAAAAATTAATGTTTTTATTCATCTATGTTCATTTAGCTAGTGATACTTGGATTTTATTTTCTATTTATATGAGTTGGGTGTTTATGTAACACACAGTTCAATAATTAAATCTTTTCATACATTTTCATGCCCTCTATTTTCTGCTGTAACTTTTCTTAACCAGAAATTAAGTTTGACACACAAAACTGAATTCTTCATTTTAAATGTGAAAATTTTACAGATTAAACCTTTGCTCCATATTTAGTAAGCCTTGTCTATTCTACTACATATGTATCTTTATCTAAGAAATAATTTTTGTATATTTTAGGAGGTGGATATCTTCTTTTTTATTTTTTTAAACAAAATGCCAAGCAGTTTTTCTGGAATCATTTATTTAATTGCACCTTATGCAGCCATTGTTTTGTCATACTTGGTTTCTCATACAGTACATTCATTCCTATAATTGATCACCTTACAGGCCTTTTAAAAACAGGATGTGCCTTATATAAAATCACTGGACATCACCTTGAGATGCTGATTGAATGTTTCTCCACAGCCTCTTCTCTATGGCAGGTTGTTAACATTTGAATGTTTTATAGAAGTGAATTCTTTAGAAAGATGTTGTTGAGTGCATTGGAAACCTTTTAAAATGGCTGTAATTAGCTACTCTGGGAGCGTGTTATAGGTTTTGATGGGCCCCTCAGTGGTAGTTCCAGTGGCCTATCCTATTGACTGACAAAAGATTGTAGGGGAATATTTAATGTTGTTTTAATTAACAACTCCTAAAAGAAAATGTCAATTATCTTCCATTAGCCTGAGGCCTTATCTCCCCCAAAATTTCCCTTACTCTCGTTAAGATGATACAAAGAAAATTATTTCTTTAATTCCCCTGTGGGTATCCATCATCTTTTGGAATTGAGACCCGTGTTTAGTTTTAATATCCTGAGTTAATGATAATTTTGAGACTTAAAAAAAGAAGTAAAACTGCCTTCAAAATATCTACCTGAAAATGATAGGGATTTAATTTTGGCTGTCAGTTTCTCAGAAGGTGAAACATAGAAAGATACAGCAGACCTGAGAATAATTAAGTATGCATTCAGTTATTGCTTACAGAAAGGAATTATGAATAAAGCTATTCACAAAAGGAATCGGATAGCAAATGATTGCTTAGAATACAACACCAGGGTTGACATAGAACACAGTAGCAGAGGACTTGCCTGATATGGGTTCAGTTTCCAACGTCACACACACACACACACACACACACACACACACACACACACACACACCATAGTTAACGCACAAAGAAAATCATACTTAAAACCAGAGGCAGATGAGGTTACAGATGACATCATTTTGATACAAAAAATTTGCCATGAAAAACTGAAGGTCTTATTTCTCCGCTTACTACATGTGGTTTTAAACAACTCATTGAACCACTATATACTCCAAATTAAATATATATATATATATATATATATATATATATATTCATTTGAGGAGGGGGGATAGAGTGAGAGAGAAAGAATGGGCGTGCTGGGGCCTTCAGCCATTGCAAATGAACTCCAGATGCATGAGCCACCTTGTACATCTGGCTTTATGTGAGTACTGGGAAATTGAACTCAGGTCCTTATGCTTTGCAGGTAAGTACCTTAGCCCCTGAGCCATCTCTCCAGCCCTCCAGCATCTTTATAGGTAGAGGAACAATGGAAAGAGAACTTACTTAATAGTATTTTATGGAGACTAAACATTATGCTGTCATTTTAGGGATGGTGTGCATAATTATCACCGACCATGAACTTTTGAAGGTCTAGTAGCATAAAACTTTAAAAAGGGAATTTCAAGTAGATACTATTACCTCTGGAGTTTGTCCCAAGCTTTAATATCAAAGGGCAACTATGGAAGGTAAAATCAAATTATGAGGAGCAAGGAAATCATTAAATATCTGTTTATATTGTATATTTTAAAATTTACCTGTTTTAACATAATTAAGTTTAAACTTATGTATTCATTTTGTCTTGTGAATCATATCATTGTCATATGGTGGATATGTAATAAGCAGAACATATCCAATATATTCAACTTAATAGGTATGAAACCATGACCAAAACTCATGTCATAAACATACACATGTCCTCTAGAAGCATCCTTCCATCTGATACATAATTTGTGATAAAAACACTTAATGGACTACATACATTCTTATCAATGTTTTAGGTTATTAAACAGAACTCTCTGTAGGTGCTATACTACACAGCAGAGCTCTCAGCTGCATTTTACATCACAGAAACTATTTTTTTCCTTCACTACATGGGGTCTGTTTTGGCACATGGCCAGATTAACAAAAAATTCCAGGGCCCGAGAGATGGCTTTGTAGTTATGGCACTTGCCAGCAAAGCCAAAAGGCCCAGGTTTGATTTCCCAGTACTCACATAAGGCAGAATACTCAAGGGGGCACATGCGTCTGGAATTTTGTTCTCAGTTGCTAAAGGCCCTTGTGTGCCCAGTCTCTCTCTCCCCCTTTCTCTCTCTCTCTCTCTCTCTCTCTCTCGCTCTCTGTGCCTATTTCTCTGAAAAAAATAAATATTAAAAAAAAACAAGTATTCCAGAAGTGTCTTAGAATCTTTCCTCTCCTAACCCAAGCTTACTCAGGTGTTGGGTATAAAAGAATGATCCTAGAGTACTACCTTCGTGAGATCCACCTCATCTCAAGCCCTGACAGCCCTCAGGAGCCTCCATGAGCTGAGAGACAATGGCTTTTGCTCTAGCTCCATGCTTATGATCTTAAGAAGTTAAAGAATTAACTTCTTAAGCTTTTGGATAAATGCCTGAAGAAAATCAGAGATTGTTCCTCACCTGACTGCCTTCATTCTTGCAAGTAAAGCACTTGAGTGATAGAGATGCAGTTCTCGCCATCCTTACCTATTTACTAAGACCCTTGGGCACTTTGTGGCACTGTAATTATGCACATGTGAGAGCATTGTCTCTAGGCTGGACATGATAACCTGGCAATTTTGATGAGGAAAAATGTTATGAACGTGAGGTTGCATACGGTGATAGTAATAACAGCATACCTTCACATACTACAGCGAAATAGCGGAAGCATGTTTGCAGACAAATGCATAGCAGCTACTGTTTCTTGGAATCCTCTTGAATTCCGGGTCCAAGGAAGGTAGGCTTTTCTCTAACATTACTTCTTTTAATTAAAACAACAAGGAAATGGAGGGTTTGAAAATTTGAGTAACTTGCCTTTCAGATCATTCTGTCTTTAATTAGCAAGTCAATGATTTGTATCAGATCTGTCTGATGATACCCACTTCATGTCCCTGGCTTCTTGTGTTACATAGAAAGCTCAGTAGCATAGTCAAGGAGGAGGGATGGCTCAACTGATATTTACAGAATGTCACCAAATGCATTAGCCTCCAGCAGGGTGAAAGGCAATCACTCTCTGTCCAGAGGTTTACACACCTGGAGAACTGTCTGTCATATTCTCCTGACTCAAAGCTGCAGAAGGCTTTGGAAGGAAGTGCATCCCAGGATTGCACACAGGCATTCCACAAAATGAAAATAAATAAATAAATACAAGCCCTTAATGATTTTCTACTTAATCAAAAACAAAACAAATATATTAAAACTACCACCAACAAAATTCCTTGTTTCAATTCCCCCAGGATTTCTCTCAGGCCTCAATAAAAAGGAATATTTGGCGTTACTCTAAAAGCATAGGAGGGTCCACCTTCCACAGTGGCCTAGGCTCCACTCAGAGGAATACTTAGAAAGAGCAATGGTTTTCTCTTTCATTAGTCCTTCCAAATGAAAACCTGCACCAATGATTTAAGGATATATGCTAACCATTACAGCAATTAACATATCTGAATATTGTATTTTCAGTTGTCTTAATATTTGGGTAGTATAGCAGAAAATCTCTAAAATGTTTACTCATATTTATTTATCAACATATGTATTCAAAACTACTTTCTTAGCAAGTTCTTATCTACAGCCATATTAAGAATGAGGCTAGAGTTGAATTTTATGGTGCTAGATTTCTACCTTTTACCTCTTTGCCAGTGGGGAGAAAAAGCCCACACACAGCAGATTCTGAGAGCAGTGGACGTGATGAAAACCTGGTTTTACCCAGAGCATATAAACTCACCTTTAAAAATCCTTGCATATAGCCAATTTTGGTAAGTCATTCCTAAAATACAATCATTAAAGAGACTGAGGGAAGATTTCTCTGAGTTCTAGGCCAAACTGGGTTACAGCATAAGACTTGGGATCAAATTAAATAATAATAATAATAATAATAATAATAATAATAATAGTAGTAGTAGTAGTAGTAGTAGTAGTAGTAGTATAAAATGTAATGACTCTGCATTTGAGGGAGGATTTTGTGCATAGAAAAGTACAGAAACTTTCTATATTAGTGTTTTAAAGATGAACACTTTTAGAAATTTCTCTTCCTTTCGTAAGAAAGCATAAGCCTTTCTGGCTCCTTTTCTTGAGACAGGATAAATCAGTAAACTGGGAGTTCACTGGTTTTGGCTAGACTCACTGACCAGCAAGCTTTAATGATCCTTTGACTCTTCCCAGCTCAGCCCAGGGGGTCACAGGTAGGCGCTGCCTCACCAGCGTTTTCTGTAGAGACGCTGGTGATCAGAACCAAGGCTTTCCTGCCTGCATTGCGAGAGCATGATTGCCCACGGAGCCATCTCCTTAGCCCTCCATTTGCATACAATCGATACTTTAACTCAGTACTTTCGATGTACATCTTGATTTAAGTCATTTTGTTTCTGGAATATTTGCATACAAGTACTCTCTCTAATTCTGTTTTATAATCACCTCTTTTACCATTATCACCTGTCCCCAAGTGAGATAAGTATGGGAGGCAGCAAGAGCAGGGGCATGTATGATGGCTGGGTCTATAGTCACATTGTCTGAAGAAGAATGTACCTAGTTTAACTAACTCTAGAAGATATTAGGCTTCCTTTTCTCCCTTCCTTCCTTCCTTCCTTCCTTCCTTCCTTCCTTCCTTCCTTCCTTCCTTCCTTCCTTCCTCCCTCCCTCCCTCCCTCCCTCCCTCCCTCCCTCCCTCCCTCCCTCCTTCCTTCCTTCCTTCCTTCCTTCCTTCCTTCCTTTCTTTCTCTCTCTTTCCATCTCTCTTTATTTCATTGTTTTCTTTCTTTTATCCCTGGTGCAGATCTAAACCAGAATCTTACACAGACTAGGGACATGATCTACTACTGAACTCGACTCTCTGCTCTCCTAAGATGAAAGAAAGAGAGAGCCTGTGATGATGTCTTTTAAGACTGTCCTTTATAAATGTTCTCCATTAGTAAAAATACCATTGTCCATGAAGTTTCCAATTTCCAGCCCACATAGAGCTCAGTAGATTGGAAGACTTTTCTGTTTCACTACCTATCGTAATGTAACTACAGCCATGTTGCTTAAAACATCACTTGGTTCTAGTTTGAACGCGAAGATGACCATTCTGTAGTATTCAGCGATTCGGCGAAGTCTTAATGCGATAATGTGGGTAAAGGTGTTTGCCAGCTGCATGGGAGGTGACTAGCACTTCTGATTTCTTTATAAAAATAATAATAATGTACATTGTATACATATGTACCTTGTTTATTCCCGAATTAAGAATTCATGAGGTTTTATATAACATATTATATATTTTCAGAAAGATTTCAGGTTCTTTGTTAGTTTATGGATTCCTTATGAACCTTTGGCTTCTCCAGTTATGCTAGAAAGCCCTGAGTATAGTGGCAAAATGTTAATATTAACCATAGAAACCATTTTCCCTTGGCTACCACGGACATGAAACCTATAGAACAGAAAACATGCTTTGACGGGGGAGGTGAGACACATGTTTTCCTTAGTCATTCTCTATCTTATTTTTCTTTGAGACAGGGTCTCTCGTGGAACCTGAAACTCACAGATTCTTGTAGAATAGCTAGCCATCACATCTATGGGTGCTTCTTTCTCCACCTTCTCTGAGCAGGAATTTACAGGTGTATGACATTACGTGGGTACTCAGAATCCACAATCATGTCCTCTGTTTGTGCAGCTAACTCTCTACTCACTGAAACGTATCCCTAATCCCACTCCATATTTGTTGAAGCTATTCCAGAACAACAGAGTGCCTTATGAGCAGTCTAACATATATTAAATAGTTGCAGAAGACGTTAGTATTAAAAATGAAGTTCAGCCAGGCGTGGTGGCACACGCCTGTAATCCCAACACTTGGGAGGCAGAGGCAAGAGGACTGCTGTGAGTTAGAGACTATATAGTGAATTCCACCCTGAGACTATATAGTGAATTCCAGATCAGCCTGAGCTAGAGTAAGACCCCACCTCGAAAAACCAAAAAAAAAAAAAAAAAAAAAAAAAGAAGAAGAAGAAGAAGTTGAAAATAATAAAGATCAGGGACCGTTGAGAGTAACGAGTCTTCCCCCCTCACTTTTCAGGAGGTAGAGGGGTCAGATGTGCTATCTTGGCTCATGAAGTTGGCAGGGGAAGAGCTAGAAATGTCCTCAGTTCTCCTTACTCAGCCCAATATGTCTGATCCGTGAGGCTCTATTCATTTTGTCCTCTGCTCTGAAATGCTGTTATGATTCAGTGTCATGCCTACCAGCAACTGCTTTTTCTATACAGCATTTGAATGCAACACTGAACCCTAAGGAGGAAATGGTGTCACTGTGGCTTGAAGTCTTTTTTTACACTCCCTCCGCCCACATATATTAACATCTCCTGCATTCTTAACTGAATTATAGTCAAATGCTTCATTATAGAGGCTCAGAGAGGGGGACAAGCCCTGGGGAGTTGATTCATAAACGAATATAATATTCACAAGCTTGATCTGATCATACGAATTTTGCACTGTAACTACACACCCTGAGGATATTCCTTTCATAAACCTAAATGACTATACTTAAAAGAATGTTGTAGAAGAAAGAAAACTGGACTGGAAGGGGTGGAGCTATAGCCAGTTTGCATGTAGGGAGAAGCTCTCAGAAAGATCTTTTCTTCTATTTTTTTAGAGGGTTCTTCTACCCCCCCCCACACACAAACATACCACTTCCCTCCTTGAAGACACATTCTTTTTTTCTTTAAAGGACCTTCGGATACTTTGAAGAGAGGGGGAAGTGATGAATTAAATGAAGCTGATGAATAATTTTAATGATGGTTTCTATGATGGCCAGACTGGTACTCTAAATCTATTTTGTGTTTTAAGAAAAGAAACAGCCAAACAGTACATCTCAATGGAGAATACGGTAACATAACACAATAAAGAAATCCTGCTAGCATGTCATTACCATGAGATAGGAGAGAAGATTTATACACTAGTATTTGACCCGCAAAGACACTCTAATTTCTCAGTGAACATTTTTTTTTTTAAATAGGATAAATTTCTCTAGTATTCCTTGACTCAAAGTCTGAATTTGTAGCTTTAAACTCTTTAGGCATGGATGCCACCAAATCCCTCCTGGAGTGGGTTAAAACCTAGTCTGTAATATCATATTTATTTATTTTTGTTACTCTTACCTACACTTTGGTTCCTATTAATATAGGAATTTGTGGTATCATTGAGAGCAGTGGAGCCTTTCATGGCTTTTTTTGGGGGGGGAGGAGCAATAGCTCAAGCAGGAGGATGCCTGAAGCTCACGGCCATACAAGGCTCCACTGAGTCAATGACCTCTGTGCTCTTGCCTCATGCATTTTGACAAATGATATCCACAGACCATACAAGGTTAAGTTTAGTAAGATTTCTGTCATAGAGCTTATAAAGACTATAAATCTTAAGAGAAGGGAAGAATACAGAGTTCGTGCCCAAAAATAGGCAGGTGAGAGATTTCCAGAAATGGGAAAGCCCATTTGTAGACCCAAATTGGGGTTTGAAAGGGAATTTGTTGCATGGGGGCCGAGTGTATAGTTGCCACCAGGTTTTCAGGAAAGGGAGAGATCTCATCTCAATTTTCTCTTCTAGGTAAGTAAGATATAAAGAAAAGAATCAAATTTTTCCCTTACATTCCTGGCCCCTAGCAAAGTGGAGGCTGTAAGGTCTCCCTCAGGCAGGAAGACAAAGGAAAAAAGAAAAAAAAAAAAAACAAAAAAAATGATTCTCCCTTATAGGCTCAGGAACATTCCTCAGTTTTACTCTGGGAGCCCTGTCACTCCTAAACTGTCTCACTGGATCATTCTGTAATTCCTGCCCTGCCTCTCACTGCAGACCCTAAGCTGACAGGTCTGCTGGTTGATGGCCTTGGATTTTGGTCAGCAGAATGCTGCACAATGGATGTCTCTGCTACTTCCAGCTCCCACTCTGCAGAGAGAAAGAGGCCCATCCATTATTAAAACCCTTATTAGAAGTGGGAAGATTGCACTTCTCTCTCACTATAGCTGCTGAGTGTTACCTAATTGGTTTTTATTACTTTGGAAACCCTGGGAGTGTGGAACTCAAATGCACATTTGCTAACAGTTGTGTTCCTTTCTCTTATACACACTGAAGATGCTTTTAGATCATTTATATTTTGTTAGCAATAAAGAAAAAAAAAGGAAGGAAGAATAGGAAGAATATTAGAGAACATTCTGCAGTGACTGGAAAGTCTTGGTAACTAGAAATCCTTTGGGACTCAGCGACATAAGTGCACATCACCTGTGGAGCCTTGCTGCCCACGATTGTCTGAAGTAAAATGTATAGAGATTATGTCTGCTGCTACAGTTGGAGTACCATCACGCAAGAGTTCCACTGTTTGCTTTTTATATGTTTGGTCTTGCATTTTCTGAGAGTCAAAACTGGAGTCTTCTCTGACTGTTAGTTTATTCAGATAAATGGAACAAATTGACAATAGATCTCACGCTGATAATTCCCATGTCTTTCTTCAGATTCGGATGTGATAGTTGAAAAGAGGCAATGTTTCGCCAGCCTCAGTCATCACTCTCCCCTTCCCATTTTGCTTTCCTGTGTGAGGAGCTACAGGTTTGTCCAAAGTGCAGTGAGCCTTGTGAAGCTCACCTTGGACTTAAGAGGAAGGCAGGATTTCTACACGCTGGATTTAATGTCTCATTTAGGTCACTGTCTCACTGTCTTTCTTTTAATTTCTTTCTTTATTTCTTTTATTCATTCTTCCTTCCTCTGTTTCTTTACTTTGTTTGCTTTCAGTGCATGTGTGTGGTAATATGTGTGGTGTGTGTGAGAGAGTTTTATGAGTTTGTTTGTGCAGATTCATGCACCCCATCTGCATATGAGAAAAGGCTAGGGGGTGGCATTGGGTCTCCTCAGTCACTCTCACTCCTTATTTCCATGAGACAGTGTTTCCCAAAGAGCCCAGAGAGCACTGTTCTTCAGCTATACCAGCAAGACCCAGTGATCTGCTTGTCTCTTACTCCTCAGCTCTGGGATTATGCCTAGCTTTTTGTTGTTGTTTTGTTTTTATTTTTGTTTTTTTGAGGTAGGGTATCACTCTAGCTCAGGCTGATCTGTAATTCACTTGGTAGTCTAAGGGTGGCCTCGAACTCATGGCAATGCTCCTACCTCTGCTTCCCAACTGCTGGGATTAAAGGCATGTACCAGCACGCCTGGCATGTCTAGCTTTTGAAAGAATATGCATTTATTAATTAGACAGGAGAGAGGATGAGAAAGAGAGAGAGACTATTGGACTACAGGCATGCCAAGCATCCTGACTCTGCAAACACTCCAGAAGCATATGTCACCTTGTGTGTCTGGCTTTACATGGGTAACTGGGAGTCAAACCCAGGCCATCAGACTATGCAAGTAAGTACCTTTAACCGCTGAGCCACCTCCTCAGCCCCATACCCAGCTTTCGATGTGGGTTCTGAGGGTCTGAACTCTGGTCTTCATGCTTGTGCAGCAAGGGCTCTTGCCACAGAGCTTTCTTGACAGCAGAAGCTGTGCTTCCATTTTTACCTCCTCGCTGAACTGGTTTTCTGTACAACATATATGTCTGCTCTATTCATCTCTCACTATGTTCCTCTGTTAAGTCTCTCCTTCGATTTTTAACAATGTGCTTCTCAATAAGTAATGACACAACCATTGCCATTCCTACTGTGTGCCAGATACACTGCCCTAATGACTGGAAGTATAGAAAAGTTATGGCAGTAGTACATTGAGTTGTTGAGTTCTTATAATATGCAAGAAGCAAAGATTATGACACACTCTGATTTATAGATAAGGACACTGAGTGAAAAATTAAAAAAAAAAAAAAAAAGGTAAAGTCGCTTGTCCTAAGTTTCCCACTTACTGGGGTGGTGGGACTAAAAGTCCATTCATGGAGGCCCACAGTTTCTACCATCAACATTGGCCAAGGCTGCCTCTGTGTCCCCGCTGCTTCGTTTCTGTGAGGTGTTTGCCTCTCGTGCCTCTCAAATGAACCCAGTTAGTTGAGGGCCCAGTAGAAGCCACCTCGTGGTATCTTTCACAGCTAACCTTCCCCCTAGCAGCTGGATGGTCATCAGGAGGGACATGTTAAAGCTAAGATCCTGCTGTGGCTTTGAAGTCCTAGGAGCTCTTTTCTGCGTGGGGAGAAGAATTATGGTGGGACCACTCAGGAGCAGGACCCATCACTCCTGCTCCCATTCCTAATTATTAACAATTCCGCTAGGATTCCCTCAGTGCCCGTGCCTCATCATGGTAAATTCATTCGAGTGCTCCCTTCTCTTTGACCTCCAAACCCAATCAGTCACTCCAGCTTTAAAATCCGTCTGCATAGCTATAACTCTACCATAGGCTGTAATCACTTCATTTCTGAATCACACTCCTGATATCAATGTAGACTTTGTTCTCACGGGCCTTGCCTACTACGCACCATCAATCCACCCTCCTCAGTACTGGACACACTGCTGATGGCCTGATGTCAGGTGAATCAGATGCTAACCCTGCTATGAAGCCATCTGGGGTAACTCCAACCTCAGTTATCCCGCACCCCTGCTCTTCTGAGAATCAAGCCAATATTGTCGTGTGCACGCTACACTATGTCACCTTGCTAACTTTAAATTCCTTGAAGCTTGGCTTTTCCACCATTCTTACATTCATGGTACCAAACAATGTTTAATGTGCAACTACCTGAATAAATGAATAAATAAACGGAGGTTAAATAATGACTCACCACTTGACAGCCACATGCAAACCTCTTACCAGCAACCATAGAAGCCTAGTTACCTGTTCCATGAAATTTGTTTTTAAATACCTGCTGGGTTCATTAACATACACACGGCTTTGTTCATGTAATTATTTTTTCCCACTTCCCATATTCTGTCATTTTCTTTCTGAACAAAATCTTCCTCAGTAATCTATACTTCCACTTTTCCCAGTTCCCTTAGTCACAGAAACAATCACTGTGATAGCCTGATGGCTAACTGTTGTTTTTATAATAGTTGCTTGAACTGAAGCTGTTTTCTAAAGAGTTGGTGTGATGATGTCATTTAGTAGACTTTCCGTCAATTGTTCAGCAATATGATTGCACTCTGAACTCTAAGGCATAGCTTTGGGCAATGAATGACCTGTCATGAGTCTCAGCATTCTCATTTGACAAAGGCAAAGAGAACTATTCCATACTTTATAAAGCTGTTGACATTAATTTAATTAATTAAATTAAATTAGCCTCTCTAGTTAACAGGCAATATAATCAAACGCATGAAAAATATAATTTTCTGCTATAAATAGTTATGCAAAGACGTTACAGTAAATGCTTGCAACAGTCTCCTTAAGATCACAAAACAAAAGATTAAGCAGAGAAACAAACACCATTCACATTAACTGTACTACATAGCTCTGTAGCTTCCATGTTTCTATAGGCTTTCTTTATTCCTTCCTTCCTGCCTTTGTTTCTTTCTTTCTTTCTTGAAAATTTAGTCTGCCTTATATTAAACCTTCTCAACAAATGTTCCTTGGTTTGTTAATCAAGACAGTGTTTATATAGTATATCATGATTTTAAATCTTTTAATAATCCTAGATGGTCAGAACCATGAGAAATCAACTCAAATGGTGGCAGTTTAGTGAACTTGGAGCTGAAGCCTCAAGTTTATGTCACACTGAAGTCATATTCTCCTCATTGGACAGGATGCCTCTGTGCAGTGAGCCAATATTATTATTTTTTACTAATGATCACATTTTATAGGAAAGGCAGCATCTCTGTAGGTGGCTTGTGTGATATTAAAGGACACAAAAGAATCACATGCCAGTCTGGGTGTCTCCTGTGGAGCACTGTCCTGTTGGGGTCAGCAGGCTGGCTTCTTGCCATCCAGGGATGTTGCCTTTTATAATGAGAAAGTTAAAGAGATAATTATGGAAATTAATTCCTGAACTGCTGTGGCCCATGAACTCCACCAGGCAGAACTCTAAGCATCAAGGGCAGTACTGCAATGCAGACAAAAGCAGACAGCAGTCTCGTAGGGAATGTGCTTCCGCACATCCTCCTACGGTCTTATTTAACAAGCATGTGAATCTGTGTTTATATGTGTTTATGTCAGGATCTGATTGCATGTGTATGAGCATGCCTGTCACCTAGAATATACAGATGGTCCACTGACCAATTAATTTGTTGGACTGAATAAGACAGATCAAACTAAATGACACCAACTTGGGCTACAAAGAAAGAAAGAAATGATAACAAGTGTGTTTTAATTGCAAGTCAGAATGATCAGATTAAAAAAAAAAAAAGGGAGAAATCAGAATCTAATCCCTACTCTACTCATTCCATTCCCAGAAGTGGCCTAATCTGCTTTCACAGATAGATTAGAAAATCCTCCATTTACAACAGCTTGTCAGCACCTCCACCGCACTGCACTCTTAGGTCAATGCCAAGCTTAAGGCATGAAGAGATTCAAGATCAATGCTGAGAAGTGCACTTCCTGGGTTTTAAAATAGTCTTTGGCCACAATCTGATTTCTTTTCCACCAGGCCAGATTGATTCTAGCCTCGTGCTTCAGCTCCTATGAAGACCAATGACCGTATTCCAAATTTGGATTCTGAAAACTCACATTGAAAAACGTCCTTCCTGGAACTCTGAGTGGTGTGAAAGGAAATACCCATAAATTACATCCATGTATCACTTAAACTGGAAGGAGAAAGGATTATGTTTTTCTGTTTCCTAATACTGCCAAGGTGCATATCTCCTATAATTTTCAGAGAGCCACACTATAATTCACTCTCTGTCCTATGATCAGCCTCTTTTCTCTCTCTCATTAGATTTAATTCAGTAATAACACCCTGTGAGCCAGTGAAGCAGAAATACCCTTGCTGATTGTAACTCTCTTGCTAGACCATGCATATTGGTATGATCTGTGTGTATGCATGTATCTGTGTGTCTCCCAGCAAGAGCGAGCGAGAGAACGTTACCCCACCAACAACTGCTTTCTGCATCAATACTTCCCAACTTCCTCTCTTTGCCCTCCCAGTTCCTTACTTTGTGTCCATAGACGTTGGAATTCTATCCTGCTAGGACAGCACTATGCACAGGTGAATTCTTCTCTAACAATCACCACTTCGTGTCACCTTCTGTTTCCTCCTGTCATTTTCCATGTACTCACCCTTGTACTCAGCAAAAAACAAAAAACAAAAATCAAAAAACAAAAAAAAAAAAAAAATTGTTGTGCTTTCTGGAACTCTCCACTGATTCTGTGTCCAGGCAGAAGTTTTACTCCTAAAATCTCCCTGCATGGCCTTTCCCCTCTGCATTTTAATATCTCTCTTGTTTTTGTCTCTGTTGCCTTTTGAGTTTCTCGTTTATCCCTCAATTTGTTTCCTGTGTGTGATTATCTCTTGCTGATCCCCAAGTGAACCTGGGAACATGGTTTCTTTTTGCTTCCTTTGCCTCTTGTGTGGCGTGTACATGCCAATCCCTATTTCCTCTGGGGGAGGTGTGAGGATTCGCAGTTGCTGAATAATGTGTGTGTTTTCGTTTAGGAGATGTATCCGTGCTGTCTTGTTTCATATCTTTATGCATGAGCAGCATTGCTGAAGCCCAGCTAATGCTCAGCAGCCTGAAACCACACAATGCACATCCCATGGAAAGAAAAGCTTTGTGTTCCCAAATGAACAGGTAGCATTGATTCGTATGGTAGGGAAGCTTAAAGGTCTAAGGAGGATGAGATTCTGTAGTTTCAATAATGCTCCCTTATGCAAAGGTCTAAAGAGTTGTTGATTTACATTCTGAAGCATCAAATAGAATTCAAA
Organism: Jaculus jaculus; assembly: GCF_020740685.1. Classification (NCBI taxonomy): domain Eukaryota; kingdom Metazoa; phylum Chordata; class Mammalia; order Rodentia; family Dipodidae; genus Jaculus; species Jaculus jaculus. Next base: position 164,346,414 of record NC_059105.1, read on the forward strand.
GCGTTTTGTGCAGTTAAGACAGAAATCTCCACATACAAAATAAAGGCATAACAGAGGTGCATGAGGCAAGGACAGGTCAATGCATTTGACTCCAATTTTCCTTCTGCTTTCTCATCTGACTCCTGTGTGTCACTTCTGGCTATGGTCGGATATTTTCCATTTTTCTCTTCCCCAACATTAATTTATTCTCCTTCTGTAGTTAGAAATGATTTTGAAAAGGTGATGAGAAGACAGAAGGAAAAAAATAAGAGGGAAATCTGTACAGAAGAATTCTAGGATATTCTAAGAATATGTGAACATTTAGTAGTGTTATTTACTTGTGTACATATTTGTGACATCTTCATTTTGTGTTACATTTATATGTAATATAAAATATGTAGGCACACATATGCATTAAGAAGAGATATAAACAAGAGGTGAGATTAAAATAAATATATTACAGACAGCATTTCTCCTTAATAGAAAAACTTAATTACACGGATACAAAATGTGTAGTATCAAATAACTCTTGAGAATATAATGATTAAAAATATATGATAATCACTCTATTAGAAGAACTATTTAAATAAATATGCCTTTTTAAATATTTTACTTTGATTTATTTAACAGAGAAAGAGGAAGAGAGATTGAGAGAATGGGGACACACGGGTCTCCAGCCACTGCAAATGAACTCCAGACAGATGTGCCCCTGTGCACCTGGCTAACGTGGGTCCTGGGGAACTGAACCTGGGTCCTTTGGCCTTTCAGGCAAACACTTTAATTGCTAGGCCATCCCACCAGCCCTAAAGAAATATATCTTATGGAAATGAGGATATGAGGACAGGAGAGAAAAATTCTTTATTAAGTATCTACTAGGAATTCAAATGTACAATTGGTTGCAGTCACATGGAATAACCAGTTGAATCTTTTCAACAGCTCTAAAGCTCAGTGATAGCAGCTCTGTTTTAATAGGCATGGGAATCAAGGCTCATCTAAATTCGGTCTTTTTCGAGGTAAAGGTCCATCACAGGGGTAAGTGGTGGAAAGCATGTTCAGTTTTAGATTACTTCAAAATCTACTTTGAAAAATGTAACATTTACTCTCAGGAAAGCTCATGCGCAGAAAGGTAGCAAGACCCGAGGAGAGAAACTACCCTTCGCATTTCAGCCAAGCTGCAGCTGAAACCACAGAATTGTTGGGGAGGTGAGCAAGAGTGCTGCTTCCATGCTGAGCCTGACAATCAGCACCAGGATAGAGAAGACGGACCCTGAGGACACTCAACACGTACCAAAGCAGAGATCCAGAGGTTCCTAAGAGCTCATTACTGAACTATACTTAAACCTTACCCCCTATGGCTCAGGGAATTTTGCAGAAGCGGGGGCTGAGAGATTGGAAGACCCACAGGTTAAGACATCATGCCAGAGGTATTGCCTCCCCCAAAATAACAGACTGCTGCTTCCACAATGCATAAACCTCAACCCCACAGGGAACACTTGCAACACCACTGAGAAGGGTTCCCAGTGGAAATATGTGGTTAATAATAATAATTAAATAGAGTTTGTGCAATGGCTTAGTGGTTAAGGCGTTTGCCTGCCAAGCCTAAGGACCCTGGTTGGATTCTCCAGGACCCATGTAAGCCAGCTGCACAAGGGGGCGCATGCGTCTGGAGTTCGTTTGCAGTGGCTGGAGGCCCTGGTGTGCCCATTCTATCTTTCTCTCTATCTGCCTCAATCTCTCTCTCAAGTAAGTAAGTAAGTAAGTAAATAAATAAATAAATTAATTAATTAATAAAATATTTAAAAGAGAAATTAATATAAAATCCTCTCAGTTCACAGTACTGTTCATGGAACATGATAGATTTCCTAGCTAAACAATTTTGATTCTGAGCCCCACCTGACTCTTTGAGAAAGATAGGCAATACTATGAATTCTCCCCTGGACTCAGGGAAGAGTGCCCCGTGCTGCGTTCCATGCATAAGGTACCCTGCCTTGTCCTTCTATAGCCACATCCCTTCTGAGTTCACAAATCAATAAACTACAGAGCCTGCTCATCCGTTCATCCTCCGTTATGTCCTTTTCATACTATAAACTACGATGGAAAACGCACAGCTCAGAAAGTTCCAGATCCATGTAGTATACTGTCTGTGCTCACAAATGCTGGTGAAGCGAAGTTGGGATCTGGAGAGCATTTGTCTTGTGTAACTGAGACAAGACAGGAGGAGAAATACCCATACCAGACATCAGCCATAAAAGACAACTCTTCCATTTCACCTTCTTCAGAGTAGAACTTCAAGGAACTAAGATTCAAAGTTGATACCCAATCTTACAGGAGGGCTGATGTAATTATATTGATAACTCATACGTAGGCCACATCTAGCATGTGCCTTTCATATAATCAAAACAGGTTGAAATATTTCACTATTAAGACTGTGTTGCCAATGGGAGGAAGAAATGAAAGGAGTCATCCTATTACTTTCAGCTTTTATAATTTTCAACATAGTTTTTATTATACTTATTTCTTCAGGTCCTTCTAACCTTATAGGCCAAGGCGTCATATGTGGCTGTTTGCTTCTGACCTCTCAGAAGCAGAGTCCTCTGGAAACCAGTATGATGCATGAAATCGCTTCACGTCACAGGAAATCGCATGCTTCTGATTTGGAATCGCTACATTTATTGGGGGGCATTTTAAATTTGTGAAAGTTAAACAACTATATGTATATGATGTCAGGCGTCCCAACACTATATATCATGTATTAAGCACCTAATAGCTGCTCATTTTCTTCCCGCACCCTTCTGAATTTCATGCTCATTGTTTTAGTTTCTGCTCATAAATGAGAGCAATCCTCAATTGGGTGGGTTAGTGTTTTTCCTCTCCATTTTTCTTCTAACTCAACAACACAGGCCTCAGCCACCTTCTATGTGGAAGAAGCTGGAGAGGCTGATGACACATGAACCTTTATAGAAAGTCCTGTCCCTATCAGCCTAATACTGCTCAGGTCAAGAGCCGCCGCTATGACCTACCACACTTTGTTTGTGCTTAATTCTTGGTTTCACTGTTCAGTTCTCACCACATGAGCCCACTTTCCCTAAAGCGTGGTCACTTCATCTCTGTCACTAGGCTTTTAGTCAGATGATTGTAAAACACTTAACCAGGAGATCTGGCCTGAGTTGGCACAAAATGCCAGCTCTCATTTGCTTAAAAAGTACAAATAAAGTCATCTCCCCTGTTTATCTCTGGCTTTCCACAGACAGTAGCAGTTGCTGGTTTTTAATCTATTGCAATAAAGCACTGCTTAGCCTGAAACTCACTATTTTTCTTAACACAGGGATGCAGGATGGAAACCCAAGAGAGCAGCTTTGCCCATTGTTTAACAAGAGGTGCACAAGGGTCTGTCTTCTCATAGGGATTTTCTGTTTCCTCATGCTCCTAGCATACCGAGGGAGATTTAGATTTGGAAAGGAGGCTCTTTCACTGCTTTCAATCAGCATGCGGCACGTGATTTCCATACTTTGGTACATTTCAGATTCAGATATGCAACAGCTTTGTAAGGGACAGTTTGGCAGGAAAAGTATACCCCGCAGTCTCAGGCTGTCTTTAGAAACGGAGTGATGGGCTGAAGCTATATCCATAGGCAAATATTTTGCAAACACTGTTATTAGAGACATTTCTCTGTTGATTTGTCAAGAAGCCTTTGCATTAGCAAGTTTTAGCAGGAGGGTAACTTAATGAGGGGCTAATGAGGAAGGAAAAACTGAGCCCTGTGCTGGAACCCACATACCACATTGTTTACAAGGGGTCAAGTACCTTTTGCATATTCGTATGGGAGCAAAATAATTACAGTACTTCCTAATCTCATTTCAAATGTAATCTAACCAACCTGTTTCAACTTGGAGACACATGCAAGCATGTATGCATACATACCCACACATGACTTAAGTTAGTATCAGGAAGATGGATGGGGCACGGATTATGTCAAGTGGAAACGAGCCCGTCCTTTATTGCTGTTGCCTAAGATTTAACTGCAGACTTATTGACAGAGGATTCATGCTCTGCTTGAGTCAGTCACATATTTCAGTTGGATCCAACAGGTTGCAATCTACCTATTGGCATCCTGCTGGTACTGCACGTGACACACTTGTGAAACTGCCACATGCAGGACATAGTCTCAACAAAGATCTTCTGGAGAGCCTTTCCACAAGCATTCTTGAGTGACTTTGCATGTTGGAAGCAAGGATTGCCTTAAGCTCAAGAGAACAAAGAAGCTTGAATGATTTATCCAACCCCGTGAGCTCCTTGGCACACTAAAAGTTGAGCAGTGACAACACACAAGTCCCCAGGCCACTAATAAAAGATAATTTCTTCTTAAAGGAGAGATGGCCTTTGTACAATTAAGGGGGAAAGCAAGATTCAATAAAAACATTGCTGAAAGGCTTGTCGATTCAGCCCAATCATTTAAATTAATTTTCTAGTTAAGTCAAGTAAATACGATGCAACAAAATTAGTTAGTGATTGCCTATTATGTTTGAGGACTTATTTTTAGTTGGGATTGGAAGATATTTTGCAAATGTAGTAAGGCAACATTTTAGGTAAACTAGAGCTTTCTCTCTATATATACAAAACTATAGAAATTCCTTAGGTTGGCATGGTTATAGTTTTTTGAGGCACCTCATTTTGATCATTTTAATATTACTGTGATAAAGGTGCCCAGAAATACTACAAAGCCTCAGAGAGAGTAGAGCAGTCCCATCCAATCTGGAATAGAGAGAGACTATTAGAAGCTGGCACTGAAGGTTTGGCTCCATATGATGAAAACCATTTCCTCGGTTAGAACTAGATCTGTGTTTTATACATATCAATAACAACAGGCAAGCCATCAAGATTAGGAAAATTCTGTGTCATTTTCCAAGAAGGAGTCAGTAGCTTTATTTAGCTGGGATTTTTGTGCATGCTGTTTCAATTCCGTGTCATGTAAGGTCTAAAGTGTCAGGTAAAGTAATTAGGATGTAATTGAAAGTCCTGAGTGGCTAATGATGGTTTATAAGCATAGAATAATGAGATGATAGCTGTATTCTAAAAGATTAATCTGTCAGCTCTGTGTATTAGGGAGGAAACCAAATATTTCAGGTAAGGGCAATGCGTGTCTCAATTACAGTGAGGCTGGCGCGGAAGGAATTCTTTTCTACAGATAAATTCCCTGTGTTACTGCGGCCCCCTGAGTGTGGCCTAGAATTGAGACCAGAAATAATGATGACAGGATGACCAGAAAGAGACACTGGGAAGAAATCACTGGGAGAAAGCAGTACCCTTCCACTGCATGTCAGTGATGTTATCATTGTTGGGACAAAACACCTGCCCAGAAGCAGTTTATGGAAGGGCAGGAGCTTAATGTGGCTTACAGCTCCAGGTGGTAGAGTGCCTCATGGTCAGGAAAGCATGACCGAGGTAAGACGCCAGCATTATGCCAGCATGCAAGGAGTAGAGACAGAGAGAGCAAGGTCGTCCAGGGCATCATGCTTTCACACCCACCCACAGTGATACACTTCTGCCAGGAAGGCTCCGCCTCCCAAAGGTTCCACAGTGTTTCCCACATAGCACACGGGGAGCAAGTGTTCAAATACGTGGGCCTATAGAGGCCATCGCTGTCAACCCACCACATACTGATGGCAGGAAGGAAGCCGTACTTTGCCAAACATCTACAAAGTGTCCATAGCGGTATGATGGAGATAGGCCCCTGAGCTGAGCAGGAAAACGAAGACTTGACACCTCTGTTCAAAGACAGGCTGCTGAAAGACAGCAACCAGAGAAGTCGTTGAGGATGTGCAGACACAGGCAAGCACAGGCTTCATGAAGTCATTACTTCACACACAAGGCCTTGGTGAAAGGGTCATAGGGAAGAGAATCGGAAGAAAAGGAGAATTTGAAGCCTCTGAGTCAGTTCCCCAGGCCCACCAAATGACAGCCAAAATCCAAACACTTCTAGGGCTGGAGAGATGGCTTAGTGGTTAAGCGCTTGCCTGTGAAGCCTAAGGACCCCGGTTCGAGGCTCGGTTCCCCAGGTCCCACGTTAGCCAGATGCACAAGGGGGCGCACGCGTCTGGAGTTCGTTTGCAGAGGCTGGAAGCCCTGGCACACCCATTCTCTCTCCCTCTATCTGTCTTTCTCTCTGTGTCTGTTGCTCTCAAATAAATAAATAAATAAAATTCAAAAAAAAATCCAAAGACTTCTATAGGGAAAGCATATAACACGTATGAAAGTAAGGGTGGAAGAAACAGGAACTCTTTTCACCCGAGGTTATTTACTGGGTCAGATTGTCAGAAGCTGCTTGGAGACGTCAAGATGCAAGTTTAGAGTAAGTGGAGAAGTCAGGCAACAAGTAATTAGAATGAGTAAGAAGGCAGAGGAGAAAAACGTGTTTGCAGAATATGTCTTTCTGAGTGTAGAAGGGAAAGGTAGAGGTCATGTTATGGAGTTGAAAGATCAATGTGTTTGTGTATATGTGGTTATTTTTTTGCTTGTTTTTTTTTTTAATTTGTTGAATTACCTGTTGTTTTGAGGGGGAGGAGGAAGAATTGAAAGTGTATGAGAAGTAGATATAGCAGGTGAAGGGGGGGGATTGAAAAGAGTAGAAAACGAAGGAAAGAGAGGAAGAAGGAGAGGTAGAGAGAAGCTGAGAGACTTGAATGAAGAGTCAACAGTAAACCAAAGGGGGAATTGTAGCATTCTCATAGAGCAGTAATCAGATCTAAAAAGAAAAAAAAGGGATTCTATTAAAAAAAAAAAAAAAAAAAACAACTTTTAATTTATTTGTTTTGAGACAGGGTTTTGCAATGTGCCCTAGGCTGGCCTGGACCTCACTGTAAAACCCACACTGGCCTTGAACATAAGCAATCTTGCATCAGCCTCCCCAGTACTGATTTATAGGAGTGAGTCAACACACCCAACATTTTATTTTCCATTTATGATGAAAGGATAGTTAGTTGGTTGCAGTAGACACAGAGGGTTGTAAAGATGGAGAGAAAATTTACTCTTTCATCCGAACAGCATTTGATTTAGTATGGGGACTGTGTATTCCAGAGATTTCCCAGTGAAAAGGTGATAACAATGGAAGGAAAATAAAAAAAGACAAGATCCGAGCACCAGGCAAACCTCTTCCGTTCTTTCATTTTGCCTAGAGCCAGCTGTGCTCAGAAATCTCTCAGACTGTGTTCTTAATTCAGCCAGGGAAATAAATGTGCCATATCATATTGACAACACTGAGCAGAGCAGGATTATTCCCCTCACATCAGCTGCCACAGCCATGAACCCACACGGGGCCCTTCCCCTCACTCCAACCACAGAAAATATAATTACAAGTAAACCTGAGCAAACACCATACAGGCAAAAATGAGACCTATGAACGTTTATTCAGAAGGGGAAAGGAGAGTGAGAGAATGTGACTTGATTAAGGAGGAGCATCTGAAGAAGAGAGGGACGTCCATCTCCATAGAAAATCTTTTCTGACAGAGTGGCCACAGCCTTACCTCTACTGGGTTTCGAGCTAATTGAAATGGGAATTTTCTCCATTTCTGCCTTAGGTAAAATGAAACTAAAACCATTGGTGGATGAACACCTATGTCTTAATTCAGAGACTGTAGCTGCAACTGTATGGAATCAGACTAAAGCTGACTGTGACATCTCTGAGGAATGCTACTTTATTAGTCAAAGTTTCAAGAGAAATAAGAACAAAGGAAATACATAGATATTAAAGAAGGACATTGATATGGGAATTGGCTCACACAAACCTGGGGTCAGAAGAATCCCACCATATGCTGACTGCAAGATGCAGATCAAGGGAAGCTGATGGTGTGATTCACCCTGAGCCCAAAGGACTAAGGGCCTGAGACCAGCTCACTTGAAACATGAAGTCTAAAAACATGTGAATTTGGGAGTTTTGATGTCTAAGGGCAGAAGATAGGTATACTGGCTCCAGGAGAGAGTGAATTCAGTTGTTCATTCTGTGTATGCCTTCCAGTGACTAGATGCTGATACAACAAATTCATCAGGGTGGATGTTGTTTATTCCACTTACTGACTCAAATGCTAATCACTTTTGGGAAAACCGTCAAAAACACACCACAAATAATGCTTTCTGGCTATGTGGGCATCTCTTACCAGACTGACATAATATTAATCATCATATTGGTACTATGAACACTAATTTGTGATCAGGATGGCCTCAAGAAGTATATCTAACCTTGAAGTTAGGTTAGTAACTCCTCATAAACATTAAGTACCATAACAGTACCTAACTGTTGCAGTCAGGTTCACATGCTGGCAGAAATCACCTGACCAAGATCAGCTTATGGAAACAAAAAAGGTTTATTTTGGCTTTCATACTTAAGGGGAAGCTCCATGATGGCAGGAGAAAGTGATGGCATGAGCAGAGGGTGGACATCACCTCCTCACAATCATTAAGTAGACAATAGCAACAGGAGATTGTGCCAAACACTGGCATGGGGAAACTGGTTATAATAACCATGAGCTTGCACCCAATAATACACTGCCTCGGGAGGCATTCATTTCTAGACTCTATCAGCTGAGGACGTAGAATTCAGAGCACCTAAGTTTATGAGGGACATCTGAATCAAACCACCACATTCTGCCCCTAGCCCCTATAAACTAACAGCCATACATGGTGTAAAATGCAATGCATTCAGTCCAACTTTAAAATCTCCATAGTTTTGCTGGGCAGAGTGGTGCATGTCTTTAATTCCAGCATTTGGGAGACAGAGGTAGGAGGATTGCGATGAGTTTGAGGTCACCCCAAAAGTGCATAGTGAATTCCAGGTCAGCCTGCACTAGAGCAAGACCCTATTTCAAAAACCAAACAAACAAAACTTTCCATAGTTTTGATCACTCCCTATATTCTTCAAATAGCCCCATACTCTAACATTTTTAACTGAGCCAGTATACCCAAAATATCTCCCCCAAACCCATAATGGCACAGAATAAACATTCAAAATACAAAAGATAACAATGGGAATAGCAAAGAAATGTTAAACCAATACACAATTTAAACAGGGAAAACATCAAACTCTATATTCCCAAATCCAACAACTCTAGTCAGTGACAAATCTCCAAGTCCGATAATTCTAACCAGCAACAAGTCTCTAAAGTTCCAATTCTGCCCCTCCAGCTAGGCTACTCACAGTCCTGGAAAACTTCATCTGGTGTCAGCAGCTCTCCATAGCAGCCATCTCATGGTTCCTTCATCTTCACTGGGTCTCCACTGCAACCCACAGTTCATCTTCAGAGTTTTATTGGGTCTCCATGCAGGCAATCCAGCAAGCCCGCTATACACTGTCCTCAGCCATTTCCAAAACACAAGAGCGTGTTGCAAATTCCATGTCCCTCTTTTTCCTGCATTTCTCATACTCCATAATACCAGGTAGGGTACCAATTTGTTAATACAGGGGGGAATAAAACTGAATTTGTAGAACGGGACACCCCTTCAGCTGGCCCAATCTCAATTGTTGTAATTTCTCATACAATCACAACTGTATGGGCATCACTTTCAGCCCAAAGATTCCATTTCTGTGCCATATCCCTCTGCTCACACCAGTCTTTTTCTACTGAAATAAACCCTGCACAAGTTCTCAGGACACAGGCATAACAGCAAGCCTCTCACACAAATTGCTTCTAGCTCAGTCCAGGCAAAGCTCTTTCTCACCCTCATAAGCCATACCTCACAGTCCATAGTTCTTACTGCACTCAGGTCTTTCAGCTCTGACCAGAACAGTCCATCAAGCTGTACTTACAGCACCGCAAGGTGTCACTTAGGCTAAAGTTTCAAATCCTTCTACATTCCTCTTGAATATCAGCTCCAAGAGGCCAAAGCCACCGTCAGGTTTCAAGCAGTAATGATACCACTCTTGGTACCAACTTTCTGTTTCAGTCTGGTTTGCATTGCTAGCAGAATTCACCCAACCAAGAGCAGCTTGTGGAAAGAAAAGATATATTTTGGCTTACAGACTCCAAGGGAAGTTCCATGACAGCAAGGGGAAAAAATAGCATGAGAAGAGGGGGTGGACATCACCTTCTCACCAACACCAGGTGTACACATAGGAGCAGGAGAGTGTGCTAAGTGCTGGCCAGGGGAAGCTGGCTATAACTCCCATAAGCTCGCCCCCAATAATATCCCGCTTTCAGGAGGTGTTAATTCCTAAATCTCCATCAGCTGCAGAGCTAGCATTCAGAATACCTAAATTTACAGGGGACACCTGAATCAAACGACCACACTAACTGAAACCTGGCAAGACAGCATCTTACTGAGTACTTGTTTTAATAGAAGCCTTCACATCAACAATGGAAGACTGATCCACGTCATTACTCATTGGTGTGTGGCGATGCTGGGGTGAACTTATTCAGGTGTGTTGAGGTATCCAAAACTTCACCGTTGTGCTCTGATTACTTTTAATCTCCGGAGTAATGATGTGCTGAAGGTTTTTTAGCCCAGTCACAAGATGCTGTGTAGAATCTATGTTAAAGAGACAGAACCCGGATAAAATTAAGTCTCAATGCAAGAAAACCTTCAAGTTGTAAATTGCACATTGAGTCTTTGGCCAGTGCCCCACAAAAGAAGACTGGATATGAGTGGCCAGGTGAATATGAACATGATAGCATGATTTTCAGAGTCCCTTTGAGTGTTTGTGTGTGTGTGTGTGTGTGTGTGTGTGTGTGTGTGTGAAATTTCAACCCAGGCCCTCTTCCTTAACTATCTTACTTAGTGCTAATTTCAGTGCACCATTAATGCAACCACTGAACTTGTTCTTCCTTAGACTGAAGACACCTCCATTTTTGTAGGCTCTTACAAAGAGAGGCACTTCAACGGATCATTTTTTATGGTGTATACTTTTCCCACTGTGTTCTGTCCTAGCTGGTTCTTAGGAATAAGGATCCCTGTGCTGGCAGATGTATTATGCACGTCTGTGAAGTTTGTAACCACTGGCAGCTCATGAAGTCCATTGGCTCATCTTGGCATCAACTTTTCCCATGCTTATCTGAATCACTTAAAACTCATTTTAAGATTTCTAGAAGTTTTATGGGTGGGACCATACTGGTCTTTCTTTTGCTACATTGCCGTAGGCATTCAGAAGTGACTCCAGAACCCTCCCACTAGATGATGATAAATCAGCCTCATGAGTGGACTTGGGGATGTTAAAATACAAATGCACGTCTTTGATTTAAGGCCAAGAGAAATCATTAGCTCAAGTAAGACTGTCCTGAGATCAGCCTTTCCCCACTCTCCTGACTGGCCAAGCTCTTAGGAAGGTTAAACAGACACCCAGAAGCACTTAGGGAATATTTTAAGTTACACATGGCCTGACTAGCCAAAGGAAGAACTCAGTCTAGAGATATTGATTATTAGCATTCCGTTACCTTTATTATCTTGGAATTTTTAGTAAAATCTTGCGTCAGTCTTGGCTGAGTAAATGCAGCACGTGAGCCAGGCTGGTTATGAGTAGTTTTCCATGTGCTTTGACTTGACAGATGGCAGTGTTGGGCCTGTGCCTCTTGGTAACAATATCTGCCTTCTCACCCTGACAACATCTTCTATTAGGTTTAGACTCATATTGTTTGACTGAACACATAGCTTCACAGGCAGAACACAACAGGCAGATGCAAAGTCCCTGATGGTGGAAAACCTCATAAAGTAAGATACACATCGACAGAAAGATTGTTGGTGGATTTCGAAGCCCCTAATGCTATACATTCTGTTTCTTGAATACAGTATCAGATGCTGCATTTGAATTTCAGGTTGCATCAAGCCTGAATGCTCAGGAAGTACAGCATATGGTAGTTGAACATAGCAAATTTGAAGTCAAGATAGATAGTAATTAAAGGATTCTACCTCTTTAAAGAGTAGTTTAATTAACTAAGAAGTAGGTCATGAAGCCAGACAAAAATTACACATTTCAAATGCTACTGGAATTGTAATATTATCTTTTAAAACATAGCTTTGCATAGAAAAATACTCAGGTAATTGAATAGAATTAAAGGAATTTATTTTCATTAGTGTTACTATAAAGGGATTCCTTGTTTTATGTTAGGATAATTCTTATATTAAGAAAAAATTAGAAAAATTAGTTGATCAGAATTTAAGTTGGAATATCACTTTAAGAATTGAGTTTATATATTTTTAAACCTAGTTTTACTTATTGAAGAGAAGAGAGTGTGTGTGTGTGGTAAAGGGAGAGAGAATGGGTATACCAGGACCTCTTGTGACTGCAAATGAACTACAAATGCATGTACCACTTTGTGCATCTGGCTTTATATGGATACTGGGGAATTAAACACAGGCCATTAGGCTTTGCAAGTAAATACCATAAGCTTTTGAGCCAGCTTCTCAATCTCCAAGTTTATATTTTTGAGAAACCATAGTAAAAGCAGTTCTGTCTTATTTCATAGAAAAGAAATATCAATGAATAAACAATTAATGATTTCCTCTATATAATGTATTATTAAAGATATACCATTACATTTTAAACATATATTATGCTTTTTATTACAAATTTTATCAAGATAAATTTTGGTATTAATGTTGGTAACTAAATATAATACATTTGTGATTCTTACACTGTATTGAATTGTGGCCCATTTTTAATGGAATCATTGACATTACAAGTAAAGCTAAAAAATCTGGGATATATGTATAATACTATACCTATGAAAAATACACAATATTTTGCAAGCACTTGCTTGTTTTATAAAATCACTCATTGGAGAGGTGAAATAAGCAGTTTTGTAAGTTACAAATAAAGAAAGATTGGTACATGAATACCCCTGCAAATAATCTATGGTGAGGGTCTATAAATTTCATAATTCTAAATAGTCCCTTAAAGTGGCAGGACATACATCTCATTGTATCACCAGCCATTGGTAAGTGTATAATTCAAGGCAAGATTGCAAAGCTCTCAAACAGGAATAAAAATGGTACAATTGGCTCACGTGCTCCTGTTTATCCTTATTTACTGAATACAAATGCCATACTCCCAGCCCAGGGTCTTTAACTCCATAGCTTGTGGGAGGCAGGCATTAAACTGCTAAATTTCCACGCCATCTGTATGACTTAAATCCTAAGAGATATATTGTCTCTTCTGCCAAGGCCAGAATCAACCTCAGCTGCCAAATGCAAGACTGAAAGCGGAGTGTAAACAGCTTGATAGAAGGGTGGTTCCTGGTGCACCTGTGGTTTTGACAGCTTGGGCTGCTGCTTGAGGAGGAGACAGGTTGCCTGTTTGTTCTTCAAGAGCACTTCTGGCATCCAGGTATTATTCAGGCACATGCTGCCAGCTGTGCAAGATGCCGCTGCCTTGTCACCTCAGACAAAGCCGCTTCTGCAGGATGATCCCTCTTGGTATTTTATTCAGGGACATTGCGAAAGAAAGACAAAAGGAGTCAGATGCAAAGCACAGATCACAAGAGGGGCAAAGGTGTCATATCAAAGTCTTGTTTTCAAACTTGAGAGTAGTAGAAGAGATAAAAAGAAAATAGTTGTAGGAGTTTTTTAAGATGTGCATCCAGAGATGTGCAATTTAAACAAACGGTTGCAGGACAATTCATATATTCTTGATTTTGAGTCTCTGTGACGGAATACCTAAAATGTCCAACTTCATGAAGATATTACACATAGATTGGATGAAATATCTATGTCAAGACAACTTAAACAGAAAACAAATAAAATGATAAATCATTGGATCAACATCTTAAATGGCAGTTTTTGACATCAGATCTGGAGAGATGGCCTAGTAAAGCTCTTAACACACATGGATGAGCATTAGAGTTTGGATACCCAGCACTCACTTAAAAGCTGGGTGGAGCAGTGCATGCCTGTAATCTGGGAAAACAAAGACAAAAAGATCCCTGGGGATTTCTGGTTAGCCAATATAGCTGAATCAGTGGATGGGGGCAAATTCAGTTAGAAAATTTGTCTCAGATAATAAGGTAGAGGGCCAACTTAAGACACCCAACTTCAACCTCTGGTCTCTGCATGTGATGTGGAATGTAAATGTCCCTATAGCTTCACGTATCTGTGATTCCGTTTCCTACTTAGCTGTCAGCTGGAGTGTTTAGCAGATGGAGTCCAGCTGCAGGAGGTGTGCTACAAGGGGTGGACCCCAGGGTTGAGTCCATCACTATGTGTTCAGACTCAGCTCCTACTTGGTGACCTTTACCGGGCTCGCTTGCTCTCTCTGTCTCCCTCTCTCTCTCTGATGGATGAAGAATGAAATGAATCAGCTTTTTCCACCATGAAGGCTTAAAAAAAAAAGAAAACTTTCTTCCCATAAACTACTTTGGGCTAGTGTTTGTCCCAGCAATGAAGAAGAAACCTGAAACAATGACTATAAAAGACATTTCAGCCATACCGACAGAAAGAATATATTTTGCTAGTATGTTGAATAGATAATAGGAACCTTACCTTATTTAAAATTCAAATATTCATAAGTGGAATAAATCCTCAGGCTGGAGGGATGGCTTACCAGTTTATGTGTTTTCCTACAAAGCAAAGGACCCAAGTTCAATTCCCCAGGACCCATGTAAGCCAGATGTAAAAGTTGGCACATGCATCTGGAGTTCATTTGCAGTAGCTGGTGCACCCATTCTCTCACTCCCTGCCTCTCTCTCTCTCTCTCAAATAAATAGATAAATTAGTAAATAAATAAATAAATAAATAAATAAATAAATAAATAAATAAGTAAAAAGAGTGAGCCAGTGGGAGGGAAAAGCCTAAAATGCAAACATAAAATAGAGTCACAAGAAAATTCAGAAGAAAGAATGAAGAAGTATTTTAAATCTTTAAATGGGAAAGCCTGTTTCAGTAACTCTAGAGAAGTTCGAGATAGCAAAGGGAAGGATATATGGATGTAGTGATAGAAACATAAATATTTCTAAAGACAAAAACCAGTAAGCTGACTCTATATAAAGACAGTGTGTAGTGTATTTATGTTGATATACAGAGAGGAAAAAAAGATTTAAATGTTTTTAACTATAAAGAAATGATAACTATATGCATCAGTAGGTATGTTTTCCATGATTTCAATCTTGTATACATGTATTGGTACATTATATGGTACTTGATTAATGTGTGCAAATTCACATACTAAACTTATTTAAGCAGCATAGCTTTTTTAAGTGGGATTGTTTGCAGTAGTGTCAGGGATAAAATGCTGTTCTTTAATATAAAAAGACTCCTGCTAGTCAAGACTAGTGAACAATAATAGTTCTGGTAGGATAATCAGCAAGGGATCTACACAAGCAGTAGACATACCCATGATAAATGAGAAACAGATATGGTGAGAGAGTGAGAGAGCAAGGATGAGAAAGTCATGGAACACAAAGAAGAACAGGAAAGAGTCTGAGGATCAGGAGAGGAAAAGAAAGAAAAGAGAAAGGAGTTACACAGCATAAGTATGTATAATTAAACCGTCATTTATATAACAAATTGGACTGTTGTGGAGAATGTACCACACTACTCATTGATATACAAAATATTCCTCAATGAGTTGTGTGTACATTTAATCCAGAATTATTAGTCCCAGGAAGTCATTCTGGCTAAGATTATAGCTACCAACATACTTTGTGCAGGTAATGCTTCATAATAGGCATTCTAATAAAGACAACAATTTATCTACTCACAAATTCATTAAATTGACAAATATCTCAGATTGCAATTAAATTTTAGTATGGCTTTGAAATTTTGCTATAATGTAACTTTATTTTTTTGATTTTTTTTGTTTATTATTTTAATTTATTTATTTGAGATCTACAGGCAAAGAAAGAGGCATACACACACACACACACACACACACACACACACACACACACACACACACATATATATATATATATATATATATGGAGAGAGAGAGAGAGAGAGAGAATGGGTTTGCCAGAACCTCCAGCCACTACAAACAAACTCCAGACGCATGTGCCCCCTTGTCCATCTGGCTAACATGGATCCTGGGGAATGGAGCCTTGAACCACGGTTTTTAGGCTTCATAGGCAAGCGCTTAACTTCTAAGCCATCTCTCCACCCCATATAATGTTACTTTATTTAAAACATACAGGGGCTGGAGGAATGGTTTTTTGGCTAAGGCATTTGCCTGCAATGCCAAAGGACCCAGGTTCGATTCCCCAGGACCCACGTTTGCATGGTTGGAGGCCCTGGGGTGTCCATTCTCTCCTTCCTCCCTTTCCCCCTCTCTCTCTCCCTTATTTCTCTGTCAAATAAATAAATAAAAATAAAATATTTTAAAAATATACAGAGTATCATTTTGAGCAGGATAAAGCAAGGCTGAAAAATAGTGTAGGGAGCATTATCGCAGCATTATATTTCTTCTCATTTTATCCATCCATGCACATGTGAATTACTACCTTAAGGGATTGCTACCACAGAAAATTACTATTGGATACTTCTATGTGGTAGACTTTGATGACCTCTATCATTTTACATATGTACAGTTTTAGTAGGATGGGCTTTCTAATAATGGAGGTAAATAATTGTTACAATACAAATGAAACATTTCAAAACATTACACATATATACATATATTAAAATTGATCAATTTTATATATATACGCATATATATTTACATATATATATATATATATATATATATATATATATATGACACAAACATATGCTTTTAGGTAGGGTCTCTTTTTAATCATTCTGTATTTTACCTTGAGTGAATGAAAGGACTATCCATTGCTTCTTTAGAAACATTATATGTGGGACTACAGAGCCTGAAGGGAAAACCCAACATCATTATCTTTGCGTATTTTGTAGTTGTTTACTCTCAGCATATTTGGTATTTCATTAATCTATAATTCATATATACTCATCATATCTCATAAGATTTGCTGATATTATTTGTAATTACTTTCATTATTATAAAATCTTTAAAAAATGTTAGGTCAATAAATAGGGTTATAAATAAATTATTTTCAACCTCCTTTTTTTGCAACAAATTAAAGATCCTCCATTTAGTTTTGAGCCCTTCTAGATCCCATAGTGAGCTTCTGAACAAAATTAAGTTTAACTCACTTTAAAGGATTTGTACAGACTATTTGGAGGAAGGGTGGACCAACTTTAATAAATTCTCACATACTCATTTATCCAAATGAGCTCTACTTAATTATAATGTTTTCATCAGTTCGTTAAAAGAAGTCCTGCAAACCTTGGCCAACTTTTGTCACCTTCACTCCAGCAACTTAAAAACATTATAGTAATACTTCTTCAAATGTGTTACATATTTAAGACTTTTGCTTTTGTAGGTATTTGTCTAGGCATCCCTAAATAAGAAGCCTTAACGGAAATCCCAACATTTGCATCTCTTCCCTTTTTGATGTGCTTAGTGTTTAAGCCTTTTCGGTACTGCCCTCTAAATGATGTCCCACCCGGCTGAAACGTCAGCTGGGTGAAGCTGTCCAGTGGGCGTCCAGCTCAAGTGCTGTTTCTTACATCATGACTCTCTCACTCTCAAACGTAGTTTGGTTTGGTGTAATTCATTTCGTATTTCCTTTCCCGGTGTAGCGCCATCTACGTCACTCATTCTCTGCTCGGTCATTTGCTAGCTCTGCAGTGGCCAAATCCAGTGGGATCCTGACAGACACTTACTATACTGCAACACCCCCCCCTCCCACCGCTGCCTTGCTCCTCTGGACCAGTGGGTATGGAGAATTGTGCAATTGTGCACTAATATTCTTCTGTTCATTGCATGGTCATGTTTTTTTTTTGACTCTGTACAAAAAAGAATTATGGTGAATTTGGTACCAGCACAAGGATGAAGGAAATAGACCCAGACAACACTCAACTGCTACCAAACCACATACCCAGAGACACAGAGGCTCCCAAGACCTCATCACTGAAGCTGACCTAAAATGAACCCAACATGGCTCAGGGAAATCCGCAGAAGAGGGGGCGGAAAGAATGTTAGAGCCACACTTTGGATCATGATACACAGAGCCATTTCCTCCTACCTGTAACTGATGGCTAAACCCACAATGCACGACCCATATACCCCAATAAGGAGGGTCCATATGTTAGGGGGAGGACAGGGAGAAGGCTAAGGATGGTACCAACTTGACTGTATTCACTGAGTACAAAACTAATAATAATAATAATAGTAAAAAGAATTATGAACTTTCCCAAGGAAGATATGCAATGCCTTCTCATAACTGTTTATCTGAACATGATTTTGTTAGACCATGTGACTTGTTGAGACAAAATCATTAATCCAGAAACCTGAAGGACTTCCACCCAGAGGGCCATCTGTCTGCCGCCGCTTCGTAGATCACAGCCTGCCTTAAGTTCTGCATCATTCTTCCTGCTTTTATGAATTTCCAGAAGCTCTCATTCTCGTAGGAGAAAACGGAATGCATGTTTCTGCAACACTTATGTAAAGTAAACAGGGCAGAGGTTGTTTCTCTGTTTCTTTCTGTTTATATTTCTGTCTTCAGTATCTAACACAGTACTTGTTAAAGTATAGAAGATCCCTCAATATTTTTTGGCCCTAATAGATGCAGTCTATTGATCTCTCCATTGGTCAAATTTAATAAAGGAAGATATCCTGAAAGTGCAGCCATTACGCTCAGAATATCAGTTTATTTAAGGAGTCAGGACTTTTCTGTACCTACCCAATCTCTAACAGCAGCATCACTGTAAGTTTTAAAACTTGAGGATTCCTTGGGAATTCTTTGATCAACTTAGCAATTAATTTAAAGCTACTGTAATTAATTTCCTAGAAACCTGCAAAAGCCTATTATCTGGCATTTATAAAACAGCAGAAACTAACTTGGGAAGCTGAATGGAATACATCAGCCTGTATCAGCTAGATATTCTGCCCTGGCAACTAGCCAAAGAGAAACAAACTGCTTCCAAGTTTGAGAAAAGGTAATTAAATTCAGCTTGAAATGCATCTTGAAAGTCATTGCCTGGTGTACTGGCCCATGGAAATAAATAATTGCACATTGTATTGATAAAATATCTGTTTATTGGGAGTTCAGAACACTGTTTTAACAAGCAGATATTGACAACATTCTTATAAACTAAAAAGGAGGTACATTGTTTCTCTATATATGATTTACTAAAACGTAATGCTTCATGGAAGGCCACTGGCAGATGAACACATTGTTTTTTGTTTTTTGTATTTTTTTTTTCCTCTTTGGAGATATGCTCCTATATTGTCCTTATTAGAATGTGTTACCCAATATCCCATCATCAGAAAGTCTGTTATTTAACTCTGTTTTTATATATAAAATGTCTCCTTATAAAGAAATGATGCAACCCTCCTTCTGGTACTTTCTGGAATACTGCTGTTTTTTTTTTTTTTGTTTTTTTTTGTTTTTCCTGGAGTTTTGACCTGTGCTAATTCCACCACTAAAGTTCCTGTGTGCTGTAGCAGAAATGTAAATTTACCTTAACCCATCCTGTATACCTCTCTCTTTTGTCTGTTTTCCCTCCATCACTGCATATACTCATTATATAATTATAAGAAGGCAGTCCCTTACTGGTGAGTCTTTTCCTAGATGGGAAATTATGTTAGTCTCCTTTTATGTCAATCCTCTTGTTACCGATTTGGCTTCCAGTGGAATTTCTGCACCTGTACTCTTCTCTTCTGCCTGGATAGAATCTTCTGTGAGATCATTCAGTAGGTACACCTTATACTTGGCCTCCCTCAAGACGTAATGTATGAGAAAGAGAGAGAGAGAAAGCTCCTTGAGGTTGATCAACATGAGAGGATATTAACCATTCTCTCTGCCTGGGTGTGACCTTCTCTTGCTTGCCTTGTCCTTGAAATCATATCAAGAGCACTTCTTCTTAACTAGTCTTCTCTCCTAATTCTTCTTGGTATTCAGTCATTGGGGTAACTACCTCAAAATGATTTTCCCCCAAATATAAAAACAGTACTGACTTTTGTAGCATCTCATCACAGCTAATCTTCTCTGGCTAGAAAGAAACAGGAAGCAAGATGTTACAAGCTAGTATAATAGAGTTAGCAATAAATATGCACAAGAAAACAAAAGAGTAGTTATATTAGTGAATACCAAACATAAACATCTCAGGTCAAAAGATATAGTGTTGGATATAAAATTATATTTATGCCAGACTGTAGATTCTATTGAAAATAGTTGTCTTAGATTCTAGTCAATATAATCAAAATGATGAACAAATCTGTTTTTTAAAATCTATTTAGTGTAACATCCACTTTACACTTTTTGAATTTAAGTAATATCAATGTATATCCTTTATAACGTTAAACTTAATATAGCCAATGAAAATATAAGAAATTTTAAAAAATGAGAAATTAATTTTTGACAGTTCTTTCTTTTTAAAGAAGTCAGAATATATATATATATGTATGTGTGTGTGTATGTATATGTGTATGTGTATGTATATATATATATATATACACACACACATATATGTATATATATATATACATATATGTATACATATATATATATATCATCTTCTTACCTATACTGTTACCCTAATTGTTCTTGCAATTCACTTATATGTTACCCAGATCCCAAAATTTTGCTGAAACTCAAAAATTTGGACTAGAACCACTTCAGAATAAAGAGCACATCCTCATGAATTCCAGACTTGTAATCACCATGGAGAATGTTGATGTGATTCTATTACCTCACTATTTCATTATTTCAATTACGAGGAGGCTAGCAAGAGTCGTCCTGCAAAAGCTTCTGAACTTCTTACTTAAGAACCACAGTATGACCTCAGGGCTCTGTTGAAGTGGGTGTTGTAGATAAAAAAAAAAAAAAAAAAAAAAAAAAAAAAGTCTGGTAATTTTCTGCAATCATAATTTGCTAAATGAGAATTTCCCTTCTGGTAGGAAATGTCTGGAAATGCCTGGTGATTTGGCAGAAGCCTTTGGCCATTTGGGTATTTTTCACAAACGTTATTTCCTCCTAGAGTTCATGGAACTGCATTAAGCTTAGAAGCAATCCTGGAAAGAGTGCAAGGACTTCTGGGGCCCCTTGAAACAGCCCAGACTTGTGTCTAGACTAGTTCTAAGTCTACCTTCCATCTGTCCCATAATCTCTTAACCCTAAAATATTTCCCTTATCATAATATCCTTATGTTTGAATCTTCATATGAACTTCATAATTCAATCACGACATACTAAGTAACCCACACCACGTTAAACTCTAAGAAATAACCAGAGAAAGAGGGACTGTGGCTCATAGTCTTCCACTGCTTGTTGGGTTTCATCTGGTCTGGAAAACTCCCTGCTGCTCACTGAGGACAAAAATAAAATGTCATGGATTAAATTAGCAATATTGAATTCCATGGTATACTCTTTCAAAATAGATATACTATATAATTCACTTTGGATTTTGTTTATCCATTAGAAAGCAATTGTATTATCCAGTGAAATTACAAAGTTTCATTTTGCTAGACAACAGATTTACCACTAGCAAACAATGTCAGCCCCTTGATAGCCATAGAAATCAGCATTTCTAAGTCATCTTTTTCTCGTCTACTTTGCTCACCATCTAAATTACAATCAGGTGCCTTCTTGAGAATTATCAAGCTGGAGATCTGATATTTTAGTTATAATTCAGAATGTGTGTCTACCTAAATATAATTCAATACAAGACCAGATATTCTCTTAGAATATCAACAAATGACTAACATTAGAAGTACCTGCTATGGGAAGACAACAGAATTATGAAACTGAGGGTCTGGGTTCTTGGGCTGGATCTATTCCTAATTACTAATGTGGTATTAGGTTAGTAATTTTCCCCCTGGGTCTCAGTGATTTCATATATGGAAAGAGGATTTGGATCTGTAAGATTTCTGCTAGATGCAAGAGTCTATGAACCACTAAATTGATGAAAGCAAAAAGTCATGATAAACTTTTTCAAGATAGTAATAGTTAAATGAACAAGAATAATTTAATACTTAATATTCTAAAATGTTTCTAAGACTTACAGAATGTTCATACTTTAATTTTTTAGCATTTTCCTAAAAAAAAAAAAAAAAAAAAAAACCTCCATAGAAAGAAAGTGAAAGGAAAGGAGTAAGGATAAAGGGTTTTAAATGATATTGGAAGGTTCAATAAACCAGTTGACACTTTTGGGAGGGGTACTTGAATAAAATGACATTTTCTTCCTTTAGTTATTAAGATGATAATGATGAGGAGGAGAATGAACTTTAAAATATGAACATATTATAAATTGGTCATATTCTCATTGGATTATATTTTTGTGCCCCCTCTCTCCCATTTCACTGAGATTGGGGTTATTGATAATCACTGAGATAGAGAGATAGAAAGAAAGGGAGAGAGTGAGAGTAAGAGAATGAGAGGAGAGAAAAATGGATGTGCCAGGACCTCTAGCCACTGCAAATGAACTCCAGATGCATGTGCTACCATGTGCATCTTGTTTCCTTGAGTGCTGGGAGTCTAACCTGGGTCATTAGGCTTTGCAGGCAAGTGCCTTAACTGTTAACTCATCTCTCCAGCCCATCAGTCAGTATGTGGGGTGGAGTGGGGCAATGCCTCAGAGTATACTTTCCCACCATTACATTTGTTTTGCTTCCTCTTCTGCAATCTTCCCTGAACCTTGGTGTGTGCCTGTGGTGGGATGGAGGTCGGGGCATGTTGTAAGTCTTCTTCAGAATGGAGCTCTTGGAAATCTCTTAATTTTCTGCTTTGATGAGTTTGACTATCCTCAGTGCCTATTTCCATCTCCATGGAGGAAGGTTCTCAGGCTAGCAGTGAAACCAGAATTTCTTAACCTGCAACTTCCTCTATCATGTTTCTTGGGTCCCAGCAGGTGTGAAAACTATGACTCCTTGTCTTGTTGCTAGGCAGTCAGCTTTCTTTTGTTGTCATTCTGATGGGTCTTGGGATAGGATCATTATTATCATCCTCATTAGCATCCTTATTATTGAAAAAGAATGTAATCTTTATGGGCTGTATCCTTCAGCTTAGCTGTCAGAAATCCCCCAGGTCCAAAACTTCAAGGAATACCTACCTTATCGGTTCACTGGGCTGGAATATTATTAACCATTGCAAAACTAGCTAAGTGTAACTGGAATGCCAATTACTTACTGATTTCATTGGCTCTTTCTCTAATCAAATACATACATGCATATCACTTACGTAAGAGAGTAAACTCATAGAATAATACTGAAGAAACACATGTATTCAAATAGGTTAGTAGCTATAATTTACATTCTTCAGTCAAAAGTATTTATTTTAGTTCTTCTCCCTAGAATACATAGACGGAATTGCCTGCACAGTGTTCATTTTGAGTATAAACTATATAAGCTTCTCCTCATCAGATGCAGTTTTGCAGAGGGAAAGAGGATTTTCTTCAGAGTCAACTTGATCAAGTCCATAGGACTTTAGTAGCTCTGTATCAAGTTTTTGTCTATTTTTCAGCATCTCAGTTTCTTCATTTGGGAAATAGTGATAAACACTGACATGAGTATTAAATCTGATAACTTCAGAGGTGCATTGTGAGTACCTTACACAATTGCATTTAATGAGAAGCATCTGTTTCTTCCCAGTTCCTCTTCTTTAATAATTTCATTTTAGATTATTTAAGTTATTTTTTTGAGGTGGGGTCTCACGCTAGTGCAGGCTAACATGGAATTCACTATGTAGTCTCAGGCTGGCTTCAAATTCATAGCAATCCTCCTACCTCTATTCCCCACCCCCCACAAGTACTGGGATTAAAGGTGTGTGCCACCATGCCTGCCTAGATTATTTAAATTTTGACAATCAAATACCTTTATGATTTATATATTTAATACACTTGCAATAGAAGCTATGACATTTTGATAATTGCCAAATATTATAAAATATCTTGATAAAAGAAGTATTAAAATATGGATTTATTGGTTTTTTACTAATATGGTAATACTATTCACAGTCACCATGAAAGTGTATATACAAATGTTCTATACATATAGGCAGGGGACACAATACATGAAGAATTTCAAGGGCTGAAGAGATGATTTAGCAGTTAAGGCTCTTGTCTGCAAAACCTAAGGACCCAGGTTCAAGTCCCCAGTATCCATGAAAGTCAGATGCACAAGGTGGCACATGCATCTGGAGTTCATTTGCAGTGGCTGGAGGCTCTGCTGTATTAATTCTCTCCTTCTCTGCCTCCCTTTCTGAAATAAGTAAATAAATAAATAAAATGCAAAAAAGAATTTCAAACTAAATCTAGACCATTTAAGTATTAACCCCTAGCCCTTACTCTCAAGTTTACTTTCCTTTCCTACTTTTCTTTCTTTTTGTCCCTTTGTTTTGCTTCTCCTTTTACCTTGCCTTCTTGTCTTCAAAACTATGCACCAAGCACCTTTTATGAACCAGTCACATGTCAGAACTAGGAATACAAAGAAACCAAACAGGGCTGGAGAGATGGTTTAGCGGTTAAGCGCTTGCCTGTGAAGCCTAAGGACCCCGGTTCAAGGCTCGATTTCCCAGGACCCACGTTAGCCAGGTGCAGAAGGGGGCGCAGGTGTCTGGAGTTTGTTTGCAGTGGCTGGAGGCCCTGGTGTGCCCATTCTCTCTCTCTCTCTCTCTATGTCTCTTTCTTTCTCTGTCTGTTGCTCTCAAATAAATAAATAAAAATAACAACAACAAAAAAAATTTAAAAAAAGAACCTGAACAGGATTCACATCCTTACAGAGCTCATAAATCAGTGAATAAGAAAGGAAATAAATGAGCCCAAAATGATGCCACCTGAAAAAAAAAAAAAGGCAACTGAGTGATCTGTATTCATTCTCAAATTAAAGACCTCCTGTCCAGCTCCTCTCAAACAAACCTTCTGCTATATTTTCCTCTTGATCTAGAATTATATCTAGTTCAGCTGCACAGTGCCATCTATGTAGCACTTTGCTGAGAAGAGAAATGTGTTAAGCATTAACATTCATTGGTAGTCACATAAAAAGCTGTATGTGTGTGTGTGTGTGTGTGTGTGTGTGTGTGTGTGTGTTAGATGGACATGCCCTATTAAGAAAAAAAAAGATTGAAGATACAGGGCTGCTCAGATAAGCAAAGTTTTGGCATGCATGATTTTAAAATCAATACCAAAATTGCAGCCATTTCTCAAAAGACTGAGAAACAGAATAACCCATGGAAAGAGAAGATAAAAGATCATATGAGCATGGGAAGAAAACATGTAATCAGCCATTTTATAAGGGAAAAATGCATTCTGAATAAAATGAGCAACATTGGGTAGAGGTTATGGATGAAAGATAATAGATTTAATTTTGACTTATTCAAATTAGAAACATAATTAGCATTTATTCTTTTTTTTTATCAATTTTTACTTTTATTTACTTATTGAGCATAGACTTGCTATTTGCTTGGATTTGAGGCTTATACAAAAGTCAGTTATCAAAATCAATCACCATAATTATTTCCCTAGTCATGTCTATTGTGCTATTGAGAGAACATGTCTGAAATTATTGGCTATCAACATTATACACTAAATAAGTGAAAATCAAAAAAGTAAAAATAAAATGAGTCACTACCAAGCATCTAACATGCCCGTGAGTATAAGGATCCTCTAATCAGCTGTTGTATTTGGGTAAAGCTGGTGACAAACATGATGACTTCGATCCATGCCAGCTCTCACTTGAACTCACTGAGACAATTGTCACAATATAGACTTGATAAGCACCTTCAGACAGCCCTCCTAAGAAAACCACCAGTTGTTTCAGCACCGGGAATGGTGCAATATGACGAAGGGAATCACCAGACGGTGCAATTCTCTGTTGATATGACTCGTGCCCGCTTTGGAAGATCCTAAGTTGAGCAGTCTCCAGAGTCTCAGTCCTCACCCCTCACTGGGGAAGCTTCCATGCCCTTCTGAAGGCCTTACATGTACAGCATCGTCTTCCCTGACAGGGTGGCATCAGCCTGTCTTCTTTTCCAAGTGTTAACAGGAACAGGCAGATGGATGCCTGCTAAGTGCTGAGGACAGAGGACTGTGAAACGGTGGCAAGATGGTATTTTGAGCTTTTACAAATGGGTCTCAGGGCATGTTTTCCCACTGAAATGTGGTTTGAAATGACTATTGAATTACAGCTTGTTTAAAATCTCATTAATGCCATTTATACTCTAAAAACGTCATTTGTGATAGGCACATCTATGAATGTAGCATTTCATATTCCATATGAGGAAATTATTTCAATTTTATTTTGAATCTTCAGACATTCTAAAGTTCCATTATACTTCTAATATTCTTCATAATTTCTCTTTACAGCTCATATAACAATTTTACATTACAAGTTTTATGGTATTTGCTGCCATCCTTATCATATTCTGTACTCCACAAGGGGAGAGGACACATTTGTAAATTATTTTATTTTTAAAATTTATTTAGTTATTTATTAGAGACAGAGAGAGAGGGGGAAGAGAGTGAGAACAAGCAAGAAAGAATGGGCACATCAGGGCCTTTGGCCACTGCAAACGAACTCAGGACGCATGTACCACATTGTGTATCTAGATTACATGGGGCCTGGAGAATTGAACCTGGATCCTTAGGCTTCACAGGCATGTGTCTTAACCATTAAGCCATCTCTCCAGCCCTGTAAATTCCTTAGATGTTCATCACCTATCCCAGTGCCTTGGGCATAGCAGCCATCTCACAAATTATAGAATAGATGAAAGGATGCAAGGAGGAATGGCTATTTTCTGTGAGGAAAGGGCTGTACTATGTCATGATGCTATGTGTTAAGATAAGTAACACAATACACATTACTTGTCCATGCTTTTTAAATAGTTACAGTCTATCTTAGGGAGAGAATGAAAGCATATCATCATAAATCAATGTAGGAAACAAATGTTATATGATTAATTATGGTAAAAATACAGCAATATAGAAATGAAAGACAAGTTATTCATAACATAATTTTAGTAGGGAAATATACATTTTAAATTTAAAACAAGCAGGTTACATATTGAATCGTGTAATATAAATCAAAAAGAGCTTTTTTTTAAAATTTTTGAGGTCCAATATTTTTTAAAAAATACTTTCGTGTGTGTGTGTGTGTGTGTGTGTGTGTGTGTGTGTGTGTGTTTGTAATATGGGCGATGTGGCCTACTTTTAATGTGATGTGTAGATGATGTATCCTTGTTGTGCACAGGTGGAGGACAGATGAGAATTTTGGATGTCCTTCTTGATTGCTCAGCACCATATTTCCTTTAGACAGTGTCTGTCTCTGAATCCAGGGATGCACTTTCTATGAACCAGAGATTCTCTGGCTCTTGCTTCCCCCAGCACTGGGGCTACAAGCGTGCATGACCATACCCTGCTATGACTGTGGGTGCTGGGGAATGGAACTCAGGCACCTATGCCTGCATGGCAAGCTCTGTTAACCACTAAGCTGATTCCTTAGCCCATAAGGTACAATCTTTCGATTAGGAATTTTTCATTTCAAAACTGACATGAGGGACTGGAGAGAGAACTCAGAAGTCAAGGTGCTTTCCTTCAAAGCATAATGAGCTGGGTTTGATTCCTCAGCACGAACATACAACCAGCTACAAAATGTTGCACATGCATCTGGAGTTCATTTGTTATGGCTAGAGCCCTGGGGATCCCATTTCCTCTCTCCTTAAAAATAGATAAAAAAATTAAAAACTGACATGAAATATGTAATTAAACAAAACTTTATTCTTCAAATTAATGTCAAAATTGAATATTTCAGTACATGCCCATATTTTCACATGGGTTCTAGGGGTTCAAACTTGGCAGTGTGCCCAGCTTAAGTGGTTCTTATGCTTAAGCAGCAACCGCTCTTCACCTCTGAACAATATCCCCAGCATCAAACCCACTTATCTTCTATCACTTTCACCCTGCAACCATTTCTTACTTCAGTAACCTCCATATTATTTTAGAATGTGACTAACATAGTTTGCAATGTTACCCTTCTTCTCCATCTCCTTCTTTCCACCCATATCGTCTTGCCTAGCTAGTCTTAGACATTCAGCTCTGTCCTTTCAATGATAAATATATCTTAAATTTTCCATTCTTATAATCATATACCCTAAGGGCCATCGCAGGTCTTACTGGGACTAGACCAGTGCTTCAGATCCCTTGTTTCTACAACCCATATCCAGAAATGATGTCTGAAGTAGTCATATGTTCATGTCAACTCCCTTGTTCAAGAAAATTCTGTAGATTTCATGGTGCACACAAGAAAGAAGAAAACAACTATATTTCTATGTTTGTATATCAAAACTTCCCAAAGGCCAGCTCTAATTAATCTTTCCTTTCTCGTTTCTAACTTTAAACGTCTCTCTCCTGACCTCTTTGCTCAAGAATTTTGTTGAAAATGTGTTGAAAAATATATCTGATATATTTGAACAACAGAAGCTTTGTGAGAAGAAGCTGGAGAAAACCACTGATTCTATGGCACCTGGACTTGAGACTGGGCTGAGTGGTAAGGTTTCCCACAAGGGTCTCGTTTTCACCACACTGAAAGAAGCAAGCTGAATGCTGCCCTCTGTCTCTGGAGTGAATAAGGTGGATATTCTGGGCTTGGGGGTGCTGGATGCACTCTCCAGTACGACTCACTTGTGAGTCATTGCAACCCTCTCAACTTTAGAGACTTTCCCTCCCACCCAGCTGAGAGGAACTTGGACCTGTGGTACCATTTATACCAATCTCAAAGGCCAGTTGGCAACACACTGCCCATCTCCAGCCCCAAATTCATAAACAAGCTCCTTGCTCTAAGCTCTGCCTGGTATTGTCATTTACTCTAACCCAGACTGACTTGGGAGTCACTCTGTAGCCCAGTCTGGTTTTAAGGTCATCCTGCCTCAGCCTCCTGAGGGCTAGAATAAAAGGCATACACCACCACACACAGCATGAATACATGTTTATTTGTTGTTAGTTTGTTTTTAAGTGGCAGTATATCAACCAGTAAATTGCCTATTTTACATGTGAAAATAGATTTACTTCTTGGCTTTTTAATCCATTCTTTTTCTTCCTTCAGCTTGGGGTTGCCCAGCATTAGTAACTTTTTAAAACAAGAATTCACTATTAATCTGTTTGAAATGGGTAACATCGAAGGACTCTTGGGCTAAATCAACAGCAACAACAAAACTAAGAATTACGGTACCATGGTATTCTGCTGCTTCATATAATCGACAGAAAGCTACATACTAGCTCCTAATGGATATGCACAGTAAATTAATGTCCAGTCTGGAGGAGACAAAGGGCAAAAAGAAAGCACTCCTGAGAGGTTCAGTACCAGTCTGGCAAGTTTTGCTGTTACAGCCAGGTGGGGGTGGCAATGTGCTAATGTGCTGGGCGGGGTGTGAAGTCAGCATTTCTCGGCTGAAGCAAGAATAACAGCACTCTCCTTTGTTACAGCTCTGGTGGGGGACTATGAGAACCAACCACTTGTAACCATATTACTCCAAAGGGGGTTTTCAAAGTAACAACCAAACTGTTTCATTTCTACAGTGCCTCCAGGCACTTTCTAACCACTGACCACTTCGCTGAACACAATTCAAGAGTTTATTGAATAAATGAAAATACTATTTTTTTTTCCCTAGTGAAAATAATCGTGCTTGTAGATTCTAAGGCAAGATGCTTTTAAACTTGGAGAGTCAATAAATGTTGCTAATAAAGTACATCATTATTTGAGCCTAATAATATCTTGTAATTGTATAATGACTTGTGATACAAAAGCAATGTCATTTTAGTACACTTGGAGTCTTCATGAATACTCGGAGAATTAGTGATAAGTACCTCTGTGTTACAGATGAGGTTAAATCCCATCACCAACCGAATCACCAAAATAATAATAATAATGTGGAAGCCAATCAGTTAATGATGGCTCAGAAGTGTACTGAAGTGGGATTGGGACTTTTATTCCATGTGTGAACATAGAGTACGCAGGTTCTTGTGTTCTATGCACTCGTATGTGGGGCCAGAACATGAGGCATCTCTTTTAGAGCTCTTCAGCTTTAAACCCTTCATACTCTAAGTCTCACACTGGAGCTGGGGCTGCTGTTTTAGATCAGAAAGCCCCACTAATTTGCTTGAGCACTGGCTTTTGTGTGACCATATTTACCTTGCTATGTGGATGCTGGGGAACCAAACTCAGGTCCTCATATATGCTCAGCAACAATTCAGACTGTGTCATCTTTCCAGCCCCAAGAATTACTAGTTTATTAAAAAAAAATAAATAAAAGTAATACTAAATTATTTGAAGGCATGAAATGTCTCTCAATGTTCAATTTCTGTACTGAATATAAATCCAACATGAGAAATGCTGCTGCATGCCATGGTGGGATCAGACAGAATTAAACTCTATGTTTGGATAAATGGTGATAAATGTAGGTCACAAATAAAGACAATTATTTTCAACCTAAATTATGCTTAAGAAAAGATACACAGCAAACTACTTATTCTCCTAGGAGAGAACTTCAAAATCCCAAAGAAGGGCTGGAGAGATGGGTTTGTGGTTACGTCATTTGCCTATGAAGCCACAGGACCTTGGTTCGATTCCCCAGGACCCATGTAAGCCAGCTATACAAGGTGGCACATGTGTCTGGAGTTCTTTTGCAAGAGGCCCTGACATGCCTAGTCTCTATCTGTCTGTCTCTCTCAAATTAATTAATAACAAGATAAGTCTTACCTTCTTTTAAAAAATTCAGAAGAAAAGATGTGACACTTTTAATAACTTGATAATACCAACAGGAACATAGGAAGTCATATCATTGTTCAGAGCAGTGTTAAATACCTGACTATAAGCTATATTCCAATTTCTATCAGGTTTTTGTAATAACCAGTGCACTATATTCTTAAGTTATAAAGTACTACTAGAGGGCTGGAAAGATGGCTCTGTGGCTAAGGCATTTGCCTGCAGAGCCTAATAACCTGGGTTTGATCCTCCAGTATCCACATAAAGCCAGAATCACAGGGTAGCACATGCATCTAGAGTTTGTTTGCAGTGGCTAAACTCCCCATCATTCCTTTTGTCTCTTTGTTTCTCCCCATTTCTCTGTTCTGTCTCTCTCTGCTTGTAAATAAATAAGTAAATAAATAAATACAATATATTTTTTGAGAAACACTGCCAGAAAGATGACTTGAAGAGCCCCCAATACTCTCTTTTCCATTAAAGGCTTCAAGTATAAAAAAAAAAAAGAAATCCTTGTTGAATAGGTATATAAAAAAACATGTCAAGGCCAATGGCCAACTACCATAGACATCAAGTCATTCCTTGTTTACTTTTGGCTTCATAAATTTTTTCTTTAGAGATGGTTCAGTATAGAAGCATAGTTTAAAAATCTTGGGTTGGCAAAAGCTAAGCAGAAAATAACATTGAAATTACAACCTATACATATTCTACAAGAACATAGGAAATTAAATTTCATTGGAACCTAAAGACCCAAGAAAAATACTCAAATAAACTAATCATTTTAAAATAATACCTTATGGTTTTGTTTTTTTTTTTTGATATTACAGAAAACAATTTCTTGCCTTATTTCTTTTTTTTTTAATTTTTTTTTGTTCATTATGTATTTATTTATTTGAGAGCGACAGACATAGAGAGAAAGACAGATAGAGGGAGAGAGAGAATGGGCGCGCCAGGGCTTCCAGCCTCTGCAAACGAACTCCAGACGCGTGCGCCCCCTTGTGCATCTGGCTAACGTGGGACCTGGGGAACCGAGCCTCGAACCGGGGTTCTTAGGCTTCACAGTCAAGCGCTTAACCGCTAAGCCATCTCTCCAGCCCTCTTGCCTTATTTCTATTCTTACATTCCATCCACTGATAGTCTGGAGTGTGCCCAGGGTTTTTATATATTAAATAATGACTTGGGGAGAGTGAAGGAGGGGTGGCTGGCTGTCAAAGGAACAGAACAATTGGCCAATTGAAATGTAATTCCTCCACTCTCTGTGGGATGTTGCCATGTCTCTGTGCTGTCCCTCTCTGTCTCATTTCTTCATTCTTTTGTATTTTGATTTAGATATAAAAGCTCAGTGATAATTTAAAGTGACAGCAGAATCAAACAGTGTGACCTTGCCAGGATTCTCTCAGGCCTTCAGAACAGTCCACCAGGGCTGAAGCGTGGCCGGAGGTGGTTGTGAGAGAGAGCAAATGGGAAAGGAGCGAGATCTCTCCAGATGGCCCTGCTGCTCAGGTCCTGTGCTCCTGAACAGCTGATGTGGATTTCCCTAATCCCTAGAGAGGAATGAGTGCAGCAAGAAAAGAAGAGGAGAGAAAGTGGGGCACAAGCAAGAGATGAAGTTTGGAAGGAGTCAAGTGTTGAAGGTAATACAAGGTCCAGATCCCATACATGAAAGTACTGGAAACTACATGTCTGGGATTAAAGGTTTAAGAAAGTAGGCTTGCTCCAGTAGGCAGAGCTAGCCAATGGCTGCTTTGGTAACAGGATAAGCCGATAAAGAGTGACAGAAGACAAAAGCAGAAAAGAGAGCAGTCAGAAGGGCGCATGAGATCTGGGCTGTCAGTAGTCCCCTGGAGGGTTTTTTCTTTTCTTTTTTTTTTCATTTATTTTTATTTAAGCATTTATTTATTATTTATTTGAGCAAGAAGTATGGAGAAGGTGTATGAGAGAGAGAGAGAGGGAGAGGACGCCAGGGCCTCCAGCCACTGCAAATGAACTCCAGATGCATGTGTCACCTTGTGCTCCTGGCTTACATGGGTCCTGGGGAATCGAACCTGGGTCCTTTGGCTTTGCAGGCAGACGCTGTAACAGCTAAGCCATCTCTCCAGCCCCATTGGAGGGTTTTGCACAAGCAATTGCAATGTGTACTTCAACAGTCTTGATACAGGCCCAGTAGACCTGGCGTCCGATGGTGCAGTGTGTATGATAGTGTGTGTTTTTATAACACAGAATTCCAATGTGCTAATTGGTTTCAGTGGCAAGCTTTTGACCACATCACAGAGAGTACCTCCTGGTAGCTTCATTCCTTTCAAGTATAAGGAGCATTGAGAGGCCAAGTGAGCTGGTGTCTGCATGGAAAGATCTCTACTCAGCGAGTCCCTGGGGGAGGCCTTTTGGGTCTGTCTTCTTTTGCTTTAAATAACGATGACAAACTGGAGTTAGTTTTAGAATATGAATGGCAGACAAGGTAGGACAATAAAGTTATTACAAGGAGATGTTTCTGAGAAATAGCAATGGGAAATTCTAGTCTGTGCAAGATTAAGGTATCTCAGACAGAGAAAAAGTCTGATATGTACCCTGAGAAGGTTTGCTATTGGGCAAAAATGGGATAATAGAAAT
The DNA here is from genome assembly GCF_020740685.1 of Jaculus jaculus. NCBI lineage: Eukaryota > Metazoa > Chordata > Mammalia > Rodentia > Dipodidae > Jaculus > Jaculus jaculus. Next base: position 164,379,687 of record NC_059105.1, read on the forward strand.
AATATTGGCAATGTAGATAGGTATGACTTAATGAGTATTTGCTTTGTGCCTGCACTCCTTACTATTTACCTATCATCTATCTTTTTTCTATCATCTATCTATCTATCCATCCATCCATCTATCTACTTACCTACCTATCTAATTTAAGCTCGGCTTAAACTCTTAATCCTCCTGCCTCAGCCTACAAAGTGTTGTGATTCCAGGTGGATGATACAACACCAGGCCATGCTTAGGAATAATTGTAAATGTTAGTTATGATGTGTGTGTGTGTGTGTGTATGTTTTTATAATTTATTGAATTATTTTATTTATTTGAGAGACAGAGAAAGAAATAAAAAGGATAGATAGAGAGGATGGGCACACTAGGTCCTCTAACCACTGCAAAAGAACTCCAGATGTATGCACCACTTTGTGCATCTTGTTTTACATGGGTACTGGAGAATTGAACCTGTGTCCTTTGGCTTTGCTGGCAAGTGCCTTAACCGCTAAGTCATCTCTCCAGCCCTGTGGTGTATGTTTATGTATGTTTTTATTTGGTGCTGTGTTTGGATTTGTGTGTGTGTGTGTGTGTGTGTGTGTGTGTGTGTGTGTGTGTGTGTGTATGAGAGAGAGAGAGATCAAGAGAGAGAAATTCCTAATAATAAGATGAGGTTGGTGCTTACAAAATGTAGGGTTAGATGTTTTGTACATACATTGACTCTATATCTTCCTCAACTCACCATAGGGGATAGGCTATGCCTCTGGTCAGTATTCCTCATAAACCTTGACTTTGGTCCTAAGGCTTTGAGATAGTGATGATATGCAGGCATTGTATCTTCCAAGAAACCTCACGCCACTGTAAAGGAAAGACAGGAACATGAAAACTACTTCAGGTATTGTTCAGACACAGATGAGACATAACCACAAACAAAATCTCTCAAAAAAAAAAATTGAAAATAATAGAGTGATGAGCTCATTGATGCTTGGCAGAAGTCGTGGCATGAAATGAGCATTTCAGTGACTGGCCAACCCTAAAGAGGCACGCTGGCCTTGGGCAGAAAGAGGGGAAGAGACTGATGTTCCAAGTGCAAATACTACTGTGAATGCTGAAGTGAGAAGGAACATGCCATTTGGGGACCGTGAGGCGACTGGGCAATCAGAATGGAGGACTTGATGAGAAACCGAGGAAGAGAGGAAGAGCAGTCTCAGAAAGTGTAAGGAACAAGCTGGTGTACATTTCTGAGCAAATGTGCATATTTATTCAGGAAAATTCACGGGAGGCTATTGCCATGACTAATCTGAGGTAGTGGTGACATTGACCTAATCTATTGTTGGAAAAAAAAAAGAAAGAAAGAAAGAAAATCTCTAAGCAGGTATCATAACTTCTGAGAGGCACAGTCTGGTATCTGTAAGCTTAGCTCTTGCAAGAAACCACGGGCACCCACAGAACTTGTGTTCCACAGCAGAGAAATACATCAGCCATGCCTGTTTTGCAGTCCGCTCGTAGGCCTGAGATATATTATATGGGCTTCCCTACTCATATCTCCAGACGTGGAAGTGGGAGGAGGCCCAGGGTTGAAAGGTGCTGGTTTCGGGCTTGTAAATACACCTAGAGTGAAAAAGAGCTATCATGTGTACAGCTCACTCCTCCCCCTCTCTGCACACAGAGGCTCATCCTTCAGCTAACTGGAATTACCACATCATTTCACTTCACCAAGTTTCCTTGACTTGGCAGTTTTTATGATTGCCTGGCGGTCACAGACCATACTCTGTCTTTCGCTGATACAGGGACCTAGGAAATGAGGGAATTGGAAATGCATACAGCTCTTCTGGGGACCCTAGCCCAGAGCTGCCCTGAAGTGAGTTTCTCATTGTTGATAAACTAGAGAATCAGACTTGCCCACATTTCTCAGCTGATTTGTTTCCCCTTTGGTCCTTGATCACCTTTAATTTTTTTTTAATTTATATTTATTTATTTATGAGAGAGAGAGTATGGGCACACCAGGGGCTCTAGCCACTGCAAATGAACACCAGATAGAGGCGCCAACTTGTGCATCTATGTGGGTTCTGGGGAATTGAACCTAGGTCTTGATCACCTTTAAACCTTGTCCACCTCTCTCAGGCAGTCCATTTGTATATGTGTGAACCAAAGTTGTGCCAAGATTGCCCGTGGACCCTATTCAGTACACGAAGGGGCTCCCTCTTTCCAGTTTAACAACACCTCATTACCAAATCTGCAGTCAACTGTAGTAATCCAGGTCCAGAGCACAAGGTACTGAGAGACACACATTTCCTCCGTTTCAGTTTCTTAGGAACCTTTCTTAACTTCACTATGTTACATAGGCTTTCCAGATTCAGTGTCAAAGAGGTCCTTATTTTGGGCTGGAGAGATGGCTTAGTGGTTAAACGCTTGCCTGAGAAGCCTAAGGACCCCGGTTCGAGGCTCAATTCCCCAGGACCCACGTTAGCCAGATGCACAAGGGGGCACACGCACCTGGAGTTCGTTCGCAGTGGCTGGAGGCCCTGGCGCGCCCATTCTCTCTCTCTCTGCCTCTTTCTCTCTCTCTCTCTGTCACTCTCAAATAAATAAAAATATTAAAAAAAAAAAGAGGTCCTTATTTTGCCCAAGTTTCTCTTTCACAATTTATTGGGGGAATTGGAGAAGTAAAGAGGAAGGACACATTACTACTGGCTCAGTCTACTATAGATGCAGAAACTTTCTCTGTTTAAGCTTAGCACATCAGCTGAGACTTCTCCATATTCCCGGTTAACCAAGAGTTTACAAAATGTCTTTTAGGGGCTGGAGAGATAGATTAGCAGTTAAGATACTTACCAGCCAAGCCAAAGGACGTAGGTTCAATTCATCAGGGAAAATACAAGCCGGATGCACAAGGTGACACATGTGTCTGGAGTTCATATGCAGTGGCTAGAGGTGCTGGAATGCCCATTCTCTCCTCCCCCCCTCTCTCAAATAAATAAAAATAAAATATTTTAAAAATTAAGAAATTGTACTTTAAGTTTATAATTCTATTTTATAACAGTTTTAGATGTGTAGACAGGAGGACAGTGAATTCTCCGTATGCCTTTAGCCCTCTTTCCTCTGCTATTAGTAGCATGTTAGTATGGCATCTGTTACAAACTCTGTTCCAGGGCTGATACGTTAGTATGACCTGGAGTCTACACTTCATTCAGATCATTGTCTTTCTTTTTAGTACACTGCCCTTTCCTTCCAGGAACCCATCCCTTACCATATTCCACATGGGCACGGCTCCTCGTGCCCCTCAATGCTCACAGTTTCTCAGACTCTCCCTCTTCCATTGACCTTGTCAGTTTTGAGCACTTGTCAAGTTTTTCATAGAATGCCCTTCAATGGTACGTGGTTTGTTATTTATTTCCCATGGAGCGAGACTATGGGGTTTTGGAAAGAACACCACAGAGATCAAGTATCGCTTCCAACACATCATCAAGGGTGGAGACTGACAATATGACATGCCACTGCTGATGTTGGCCGCGAACCCGTGGCTGTGGAAGTGCTCACCATTTTTCTCTACCATATGGTCATGGCTCCTTGCTTCCTCACCTCACTATCTGCATCCCCTTCTTGTGAGGCAGCGAATCAGACTCTTTCTCCTAGAAGTCTATAACAAGTAAGATAAGTAACAGGCATGTGTTTTTTGGTGAATATTAAATTTATTTATCTCCTTTATTTATTCAATGATTCACAATTGCTTAGATCCATGAATATTTGGTTTATGATTTGGCTTGTAATCCAACAAATGCCGCTTGATTTTGTTGATTAAATTGTGCAGCTTTGATTACGGGAACACCTTTAGCTGTCCCCTGAGTCCCCATGATATATACCTGTCATTGTGTTTGTTTGTGAGCATTTACTTTCTTTTTGTAATAGCAAGTCCTTTGAAGCTCATTTTGAGTATCTTCTGCCCAGTTCCTAGTGAGCCATGTCTGCAGAGAACCCTCGTTTATGTTGTCAGAGCATACTGCTGGAAATCAAAAGAAGCATGTCAGCTGACAACTGTGCTCTTTGAGTTTCCAGCCCTGAAATTTTGTGTGAGGATCTACTAGATGATGAATGTAAATTTTACAAACCTTTTGAGATAAGCACCCATCTATTATTTTGGAAGATGAAAATGGCGTGGGATGACTATCAAAGGATATAATACGGCAAACATGTTAGATAAACAAGATGATATAATATGCAACATGGGGATTACAATGATAATGTGTTCAGAACTTGTTAAATGAGTATATTATAACTGTTTGCTGTGAGAGAAATGAGTAGGGGAGTGGATTAAATTTCATGCAATTATTGAGGTATAACTGGGTCATTTTTACTTTAAAACTTAGTGTGATGGTTAATATTCACTATCCACTTGACTGGATTTAAAATTATCTAGGAAATATGCTTCCAGATATGTCTATGAGGGCTTTTCTAGAAAGGTTTACGTGGGATGGGAAGAGCTATGTGGACAGGACCATCCCCTGGGCTGGGGTCTTGGTCTGGACAAAAGAGAAAATGAGTACCAGTGAGTAACAAGATGAAAACCAAAGAACAGGTTCACTGGATTTCAGGTTCCGTGTTTTGTGTGCAACCTGTAGGGTAAGGTTGTCACATCTGTTCATACAAAGTTTTCCACACAGTGCCTGGTATGTGGAAAATAATTGATTATTCTAGTATCTCCTATGCAATTACTATCTCTGCTATCTTTCTTACCTGCTACCATATGTTTCTTATATTTCTCAGTCATGCTTCAATCACTTACTAAGGGTATACCAAAATGCCCCTAATCTTTGTTTTACACAAATGGTTAGCTTAATATGGTAAATAATGCATGCACCTATGGGTGCCAAATGCAACAAACAGAATGCTTGATATGTGAATAAATTTATTTTTAATATGCAATTTCCTTCCCATCATGGAATAATGGGTGGAAAGTAAGATGGAGGCATTTAAGGAAGGGCAAGAACTAAACAGTCGTGGGTAAATTAGCCAGATCTCCTTAACTAACTCATGTGCTTGCCAAGATCTACTTTTCTAATGCCTGTTACATTTTCCTTAAGTCTCTTCATCATGGCTTTCTGTCTGTATCTGCAGGAGGGTGTTAATATTAGGGAGAAATATGCATGTGGCACTTTCTTTTCTCCCAAACAGAATGGTAAGGAAAGCCTGCTGGGAACCAGAGAGTCATTAGGCCATAATGATTAGCATATTTATGAATCCTGGTGTATCACCCTCATTTATAATATATTTAAACTAAGTTATGCACAAGTATCAGTCATGCAGTAAAATGAAACAGTTCTTGCTTCTTACACCCTCTTTAGCTTAGCAACATCGTGAAAGACCTGTTCAAAGAGCCCACATTCCCAGCAAGCAAGGAAAAAAAAAAAAGTAAACAGAAAGGGAGACAGGAGACAATGACAATGAACTGAGGTGAGGGCTGTCCTTTCTTTCAAGCATTGACATTTAGGAATTAGGCACCTCTGATCTAGAGAAAGGGAAGAGATCTGAGGGTCTTAGGGCTGCAGAGTGACAGGAAATCGGTGATCTCAACTTGGACACTTCTAATGCAGAAGAAAAGGTCTGGAGACAATACACACGTGGGACAGGCATGGCTCATTGGTGCATGGTTTCTCTGATATGTTGAAGGCATTTTGTCCACAGGGTACCACTGGCCAAACCCAGTGTCCAGTGCTAGCAAATCATAATACAGGCCTAAGGGAAGATGTGAAAAGAACTGGGTACTGAGTGGGGAGTGAGCCCTGATTCACTCATTCTCAACTATCCATGTTCAAGTTCATAACCTGAATAGTTACCTCTGCTCTGCTTTGACACACCCTAATATGATTTGTTTCCACAGAATTCCTGGTAAGTTTTTCATCAGAGCCTAGACAGGCATAATAAATAAACTGACAAGTATTTTCCTACCAAACTACTTCATCCCCAGCACTTGTTGCTTGTTTTAAATGTAGAATATTGGGCCAGGCATGGTGGCACACACCTTAAATCCCAGCACTTGTGAGGCAGAGGCGAAAGAATCGGTGAAAGTTCAAGGCCAACATGGGACCATGGAGTGACTTCCAGGTCAGCCTGGGCTAGAGAAGACCCTACCTCAAAATAAAATAAGATATAGAATAATGATTGCTAGAGTTTGGAAAGGTTAAAAGTGAGCATAGGGGGTTATTAGGAAGAAATTGGTTAACAGGTATCAAACGACAATTAGACAGAAGGAATATATATATATATATATATATATATATATATATATATATATATAGAGAGAGAGAGAGAGAGAGAGAGAGAGAGAGAGAGAGAGAGGATTTTGAATGTGTACAATGCACAGTGGTGATGGCAATACTAGTAAACTGAAATCATTTTCACTCATTGCATGTATGTAACACAACATCAGTCTGTACACCATAAACGTGTAAATTTGAAGTATCAATGGAAGAAGAAAGAAAGATGCAGGAGTAGGTCAATAGGTCGCTCCCTCTTGTACCAGTCAAGTGTGTACTTACTATCTATCCACTTTTCTTCTGTAATCATTTCCTCTCTAATGTTATTGAGAATAGAGCTCTGCATAGCCATTGGAACAATGGCTCCCCTTCCTAATAGACGAGGAATCAATTCTAGAGGAACGGAACACATTTCCAAATGATTCACAATCCGAACATCCCCCGCCCATGTTTCTATACATACGGTGTGCAGGGCTAGGCCTTCAACTATCTTCAGTATCCATTTTTCTCTTTCTTCTTTGTTCCCTATAACAATTCTCAACTGCAAGCAGAGTTTGTCAGTCCTGTATTTGTTCCTGTTTCCGCTATATTTGCAACTTAACTTATGGACGAAAACATGGAAACACACTGACTTCTGGCAGTGCTCTGCCTTATGTGCTGACGAGCATCACCTGGTCCTGGGCACTGGTCCAACAGCAGGTGCCTTGCTCTGCAAAGGGCTCTGTAGTCACATCTCAAAGGAGGCAGGTGGAGTTGCAACACTATCCTCTTACTGCTTCAGGGTTATGAACTTCCAGCGGCATATCTCTCACCAGGTGGAAGGAAGGAAGCTTTCACTGCCAAGATTAGTAACACTAGCCATGGGAGGTGGCCACAGGGAGGATCTGCAACAGCTTAGGGATTCTTAGCTTGATGGATGGGGAAGGAGATCGGATGAGGCATGTGAATCGGTTTACACAGGACTATTGTCCATGAGCCTGAATGGGCTGACCTTCAGGTCGTGATGGAATGTTTGTTTTTTCTAAGATGGAGAATGAGCTAAAAGGTGACACATGAAGGGCCTGAATTTATACCATGATAGGGCTCTTGGGGGGAGAATTATTCTTGTTTAATAATATGCATTTACTGCTGTACATCGCACATTAATTTGGACACGCATAGAATATGTGTGACAATTATAGTTACAGACGAGAAAGTGGAAGGCAGTGAAAACAGGGCTTAAAGTTTATAAGAGGCATAATGCCTTACATTAATACAATGTTACGAGCACCTGGCAGGCGTGGAAGGGCGAGCCATGGATGGATGGCACCCATGGCACAATGGCAGAGAAGCACCAAGTGTGAATAAAGTAATGAACAAACTGGGAGGTGGGATGCTGAAAGAAAGTGTTCAAAACAATGACTTGCGGATTAACAAGCAGAAGAGTGATATTGACCCCTTGCTAAGCCCACCCCATAGCTGATAGTGAATAAACAAGAGAGCCCACTTTCCAGAGATGGTGAGTGGAAATGAAACCCACTTTTATGAAAACTCGGCCTGTAGGTAGGGAACTATATTTCATGGTAATACATTTTATGATATAATCACCTGTAGAAGTTTTCCTCTTCGCATGGTTTCCCCAGAGATTATATTTCCAATTCATAATTTCGGAGAAAATTCACTTTGTCCCCTCACATAAAGGTGTGATGAAAGATTAGATGTAAAGATGGAGGTTATAATTGTAGACTCAGGTTCAGGAACACAAGGTCAATTCCATCTGTAGCACTTCACACTTGAAAATTAAACTTGGATGCCCTCTTATTTCAAACCCCACAATAAGCCTGATTTCCTTTTTTTTGTTGTTGTTGTTTTTCAAGGTAGGTTCTCACTCTAGCCCAAGCTGATTTGGAATTCACTGTGGAGTCTCAGGGTGGCCTCAAACTCATGGCGATCCTCTTACCTCTGCCTCCCGAGTGCTGGGATTAAAAGCATGTGCCACCAAGCCAGGCACTAACTTCCTTTTTCATTGGAATGTCACATCATAAGTGAAATTTGCCATAAAAATCTGTGTCATTCTATATATATATGAAATAGTTATACTGAGTCCAGAGGATCTCAAATGATTTCTAGTTCTGGTAGATGTGCTCCTCCGGGTGGCCCAGGGAGGCATGAGGAGTCCCATAGATCCCTGAATTGCACTCTACCTATGCACTATCCTTGGTCTCTCTGGGATTCACCTACCATGTACGCCAGTCAAGTCTTCTTTATCTTTTCCTGCCTCCTGGTAGCTCTGGTTATCTCAAAGTGTTATCTCCATCCTTGTCTTCTTTCTTCCTTTCTTCTCTCTTTTCCCTCCATCCCTTCTTCCCCATGTCTCTCTTATTTTGTGGAATTGGAACACAATTGGTGTCTTGCACATGCTAGACACAGTCTATTTCAGAGCTGCATCCAAAGCCTTTTCTGTTTCTACTTTCTGCAAAGCTCCTTCCTCCTCATATTTATATCTTTAGCTATATCTGAGAGTATGGGGTATGAATGCAGCTACTTATAATAATCAAATCATAATTTCCATAAAAACATATAAATGGAAGATAGGTACATACATACATACATGACCGATACAGTGAGGGAGGTATATGTTGTCTGCTGTATGTCACTATAACAACATACTCAAGATAATCGACTTTAAAACAGAAAAGATAGGTTTGGAGAGATGGCCCAGCTGTTGAACACACTTGCTTGCAAAGCCTGCAGGACTGGGTTTAATTCCCTAGAACGCATGTAAAGTCAGACATATAAAATGGTGCATCCATCTGGAGTTCATTTGAAGTAACAAGAAGCCATGGGACACTCATCCCTCTTCAAGTAAATAAGTAAAAGTACATTAAAAAAAAAGAAAAGCTTCATTTTGGCTCATAGATTCAAAAGTTCCCACCCATGATCAGTTGGCTCTGTTGTTTTGCAGTCATGGCGGGCCGTAGTGTGTCATGGCCAGAGCCTGTTGCAGAGGGTATGGCTCATGAGCAAAGACAGACAGATGTACTGTGGTTTCCTTCTCATCACTGGAACAAAGCAGCTGATGGGAGGGAAGGGTTTATTTTGTTTTACAGTCTTAAGAGGGAGCTTGGTGATGGCAGGAGAAGGCATGTCATGAGCACAGGCTCGGCACCACCTCTGCCCCAGCAGATTGAACATTACTGTATGAAAGTGCACCAAGCCCTGGCAAGACAGAGCCAACTATCATACCCCGAAGCCTGCTTCCAACAACCCACCTTCCCCAGCGAGATTCCAATGCCAAAATTTCTAGCACCTGGAGACCTAGCATTCAGAAAACATGTGTTTATGGGGGACAACCTGATTCTAACCACCATGGAAACAGAACCACATATGAGTATAACCTTCAAAAACATGCCCCAATAACCTAACTAACTCTCAAATACATTCACCTTCCTGAAAGTTTTGCCTCCTTCCAATAGTGCCCCGGGCTGAACACCAAGAATTTAACATTATGACTTTCATAGGATATTCTCTATGCAAACTACAGAAAGGTGGTATAGTTTCCTTAGTGCTAGCCTGTCTTTAAGTCACTGGGCTGCAGAATTGTGGGTTCCTGGGTTCTTGCTCCTGGGCTGGCCATGGTCCATGGAAGGTGCCCAGGCTACTGGGGTGGGTTGAGCGTGTGATGAAAGTCCCTCCCAGGAGATAGTTTCAGGGAAGAGCTCTCTCACTTTATTGTCAAGGAAAATGAATTTATAAGCATCTGAGGGTGGGAAAAGGAAGCTAAGGGGATTTAAAGACTGCTAATCTATGGGGACATTCTTTCCAGCACTTAGGCAATGGTGGGTCAGGTGATCTAGGGTCTCAGGGGATGGGCTGTGTGAAGGTGTTGGCTATTAAGCAGTTTCCTAGGCAACTGGCCAAAGGACACAGAGTTATGGGCAAAGCCTAAGACTTATCTGAAAGCTCAGGTACCCCGTGTTTGGAGGGGGGGGGGAGTGGCCTTACTGCCGATCTCAGGGTCCAAGATTTTGTCGGGGGGCTGTCCAGTCTCACTGGACCCCCAAGAATGTGGGGGAGGATCTGGACTCCCTGCAACACCCAAGCATGGGGGAGGAGCTCCCGTGCCAGTCCCGAGATACCAGCGGTTCAGGCGGCTCTGCTGCCCCCCCCAAAGCCTGGGGCTTTCCTGTCAGACAGTTTAGGTTTGCTTTAACCCAGGGCCCTGCCGAGGTCTGACACAGAATAAGGCAGGCAAACCGTTCACATGTGTTCATGTCCAAGGAGGGGAGCAGAAGACTCACATTCATATTTTCTGGCTTCTTACTCAGGACTCTTGTTATGACCACAGAATCGCACAGATATCTCTCCTCCCTGAAGCCTTTTATTCACCACTGAAGCATAGGAAAGTTATATGATTTGCATGTATTTAAAAGGATATATTTTGTATTTATTTATTTATTTGAGAGAGAGAGAGGGAGGGAGGGAGGGAGGGAAGGAAGGAGAGAATGAGCACACTAAGGCCTCCAGCCACGGCAAACACTCCAGACGCATGTGCCCCCTGGTGCATCTGGCTTACTTGGGTTCTGGGTCCTTTGGCCTTACAGGCAAGTGTTGTAACTGCTGAGCCATCTCTCCAGGGTGGTTTGCATATTTTTAAGCAGCTTTGCTTGTTGCCAGATGAAGGCTAGGAGCCTGACTGCCCTCATTGCCCATAGCTTTGCTCTTCTTCTCCATTCCACCGTTCTCTTCCCAAGTCCGATGTGTAGGTGAGTTTGCGTCGCTTTGTTCTGCGTTCTCGCAGAAAGGGTCGTCTCTTCTCGTCAAGCAAGGGAAGCGCATAGAGGGGAGGAGTTCCTACGCAGCTTTGGCTATGTGAATCCTCACCTCAGATTCCCATAGAACACACAGCTCCACTTTTGCTGTGCATCCTTTCAAGGGCCGCGTCAATTCCGAGTCTATTTCAACACCCACAAAAGGTTGAGCCTAATGCTATGCTACAATAGTCCAATGAAATTATGTGTAGCGGCTAAATACTGGACACCTTACAGAGGTTAATAGTAGGGGAGTCATTTATTCCAGCTTTGTATTAATATTTGATCATGAACTGTCTTTCCCAAGTGTTTTTCTAAAGTGCGTATTACATGTCTTTGAATGCCCTTCTCTCAAGGAGGTTTCCATTTGATGGAAACAAGAATGTATTTTCAAAGACAAGTAATTTATATGTGCCTATTGCAACAGAAATGCATTTGGATAAGTAAAGCAAGAATATTATTATTGATTAAATAATCCTTAGATAAAACAAGTTTATTTTGGTCCTGAGGCTTTTTAATTTTTTTTTTTTAGTCTTGTTTTTCCTTGTCCTTATTTATCTTTTCATTTCCTTTGAAGTCATAGTAGCTCGTGGGGTAATTTTGGTCCTTTACACATAGGGCAGGCTGTCAGATCTCAAAGCCACATCCATGATGAATAGGGAGGGAAAGATGCCTCGCTCAAATACAATACTCCCATTAATTACTGGCATGAACAAGGAAAAGAAAAGTAGAAAATGACAGGCAAAGAAAGCAACTTCTGGATTTGAATGCTCTGCTCCTTTCTTCATGGTCACAGCTTGAAGTCACTCTTCTTTCAGGGTCGGGATGAATGAGACAGGAGACACCATGGCATTGAGTCCATCAAGAGATGCCAAACTCAGGAAGAGGAGATGGCTCAGTGAATAAGGTGCTTGCGCCCACAGCTTGAGGACCTGAGTTCAAATCCCCAGAACCCATATTAAGCTGGAACCAGTATTGCAAATCTAAGTTCCAGCCATCCTATGATGAGGAGTGGAGAAAGAAGAATCCTTGACAGCTCATGGGCTGGCTAGCTCAGTGTATGCAGCACTGAAAATAGGAGACCTGACAATGCAAGCGCCAGCATGCAATGCTGTTCTTTGAATGCACTAGGACATGGGCACACCCACACTTACACACGTGATTCATATAAACGTGCCCATGATTTTTTAAAAAGTAAGAAGAAGGAATGTCAAACTCACAGTGTACTAGTTACAGGACATAACCAGGAGCACACCTATTCCCCATCCATACCCTCTCCTCTGCTACCCAGAGAGAAGATAGTAGAATGATCATGGGTAATGACTATACCATGCTGACATCTAAGCTGAGAAAGGCTGTAATTGAAATTTTCTACAGTATACCTTATACTCATTCAAACAGAACCTCATTCAAACAGAAAAGTGGTGGGTGGGGGGAGTTCTAATCTGTGTGAAAGATACTTGAAGTTCTAAGAATTAATTAACAATGCATGTAGAGGTTATATATTTTTTTGTCTTCCTCAGGGAATGCCAAGTTGTGGAGTATGCGTCTAGGCCTTATATTTGCTAGAAGGTTTGCACAGCAGTATCAGGTAGTCACGACCTCCTGGGTCTTCCTGGGAGCAATTTGATGTCTTATTTTGCTTGTCTGTTCACAGGCTATGTCATCTTCAGAGATCTGCCTGTTCAGGGATTTAGCTTTTCACTTAGAAAGTTCAGTGGTCATGGGACCACCTGGGAAGCCTTGGCAGTATTTTTAACAGAGACAGATGAGCACTACTAAGGTGCTCTACACTTGGGCACCGGCCCTGTCATATATATTGGCAGAAAGATGGTGTATTTAAGAAACTCCTGTTTTTATCTAGGTGACGATGGAGAACATGAAACATACATAGACAACAGCATAAAGGAAGACTTTGAATTTTTTCATCATTCATTTGGCATCCTCCTTCAATGAACGAGAAACTGTGGACCCTGCTGGGTCATGGAAGCAACCAGATGAGATGCTCTAAAGACCTCTGGGAACTATTATTTTATAGTCAAAGAAAGTTAGACCCAAAGATACCTGAAATGAAAAGAGCTGGTCTCTTCATTTTTCAGATAAGATGATGGAGGCACAAGGACATGTTTTGATTTGTCTGTATATCTATCTGTCTGTCTGTCTGTCTGTCTGTCTGTCTATCTATCTATCTATCTGTCTGTCTGTCTGTCTGTCTATCTATCTATCTACCTACCGATCCATCTACCTACCTATCTATCTATTTATCATCTATCTAACTATCTATCTATCATCTATCTACCTACCGATCCATCTACCTACCTATCTATCTATTTATCATCTATCTAACTATCTATCTATCATCTATCTAACTATCTATCTATCATCTATCTATCTATCTATCTATCTATCTATCTATCTATCTATCTATAGCAAGTTTTCTAATTTTGCAGTCAAGGCTGAAAACCTCACAGTCCTTATCGTCCTACATTCCTTGCTCTTTTTCACTCCATTATGCTTTTCACATGTCTCAGATACATTCCTCTTTCCCTTGTTGTTCTAAATTCCTTACAGAATCCCCCCCCCACTTTTCTTGAGCTAGTTCATCCAGTAATGAAGAGAGAACTTTCTATCCAGTAGTTTCTCCTAGTAATTCAGTTCTTTTTATCACTTCTGTTCTCCACACAGATTTTCACAATGAGCAAACATGGCACCCTCACAAATTCAATCATGAAGTTGTGCATCTGTTGGAGAAAATGGCTGTTCTTGCTTTTGCCCAATGGGCATTGTTTGTTAATCACAGAGAACTTCCATCCACTGAGAGCCTGTGTGGTGCTTTGATTCAGGTCTTCCCCATAAACTTAGGTGTTTGGATGCTAGGTTCCCCAGCTGATGGCAATTGGAAATTAAAATCTCCTAGAGGTGGTGTTATTGCAGGTGTGCTTATGGGTTTATAGCCAGTTTCCCCATGCCAGTGTTTGGCACACTTTTGTCCACCTGCTATTGGCCAGGCGGTGATGTCCAACCCTCTGCTTATGCCATAACTTTCTCTGCCATCGAGGAGCTTCCTACTCAAGCCTGTAAGCAAATATAAACCTTTTTTTTTCCCCCCACAAGCTTCTCTTGGTTGGATGATTTCTACCAGCAATGCGAAACTGACTGCAACATGCTGGAACAGAAAGTGTGTGCTGCAAATTGTAGACTCTGTGGTGTCTACGTGGAGTATTCTTGTGTGAGAGCTACTAGCATAGCTCCTTTGTGTACCAGGAGGTTAAGCCTCTGATTCAGTTACTCTGCACGACCAGACACACTTTTAAGTTAGAGTTATGTGTCCCATGAAGGGACCATCATTCTTTACTGTTCTGGTATTTTAGTGGCATTTTAGAATTTGATCTTCTTTTCTCAAAATATTTTATTTTATTTATGCCCATGTCCTGAGAAGTTGTGCAGGGTCACTTTGCATAGAAATGAACTTGTGTGAGCAGAGGGATATGGCACAGAAAGAAAAATCTTTGGGTGAACTGTTGCCCATTCAGCTGCAACTGAGAAATTACAACCTTTGAGATTGGGCCAGCTGACCTGCACTGGGGCAACAAGAAGAATGTCAATTCTTTTGAAGGGGCCTGAGTGCTCAAGGACTGTCCTGTTATTCAAACTCTGCTTTATCCACTCCCCCCGCCCCTGGATTAATAAACTGGCACCCTACCTGGTATTGTGGAGTACAAGAAATGCAGGAAAGATAGAGTCATTGAGTTTGCAACACGGTCTTGTGTTTTGGAAATGGCATGGACAGTGTGAAGCATGTTGGCAGGCTGCCTGCATGGAGACCCCATGGGACCATGAGGATGAACTGTGGCTTGCAGTGGAGACCCCATGGAGATGCCGGGACCATGAGATGGCTACCAAGGAGAGCTGCCAGACCCAATTAAGTTTTCCAAGACTGTGAGTAGCTTAGCTGGAGGGGTGGAATGGGAATGCTAGAGACTTGTTGCTGGTTAGAATTATCAGACTTGTAGATTTGTCACTGGCTAGGCTGTTGGACTTAAAGCTATAGAGTTTGATGTTTGCACTGGTTGTTTTAAATCTTGTATTGGCTGACTGTTTCTTTGCTATGCCCAATGCCATCTTTTGCAGTGTGAATATTTTTTTCTGTATCATTATGGGTTTTTTGAGGTTATATTTTGTTATCATGGCTCAGTTAAAAGATCTTGGACTGTAGGGATATGTGAACATCATTGGAATTGATAAAAACTATGGGACTTTTAAAGTTAGACGAATGCATTGCATTTTACATCATGTATGATTATCAGTCTATGGGGGTCAGGGGCAGAATGTGGTGGTTTGATTCAGGTGTCCCCCATAAACTTAGGTGTTCTGAATGCTAGGTTCCCAGCTGATGGATATTTGGGAATTAATGCCTCCTGGAGGGAATGTATTGTTGGGGGTAGGCTTATTTGTTTTATAGCCAGTTTCCCCATGCCAGTATTTGGCACCATCTCCTGTTGCTATTGTCCACCTTATGTTGGCCAGGGGGTGAGGTCCACCCTCAGCTCATACCATCATTCTCTGCTGCTATCGTGGAGTTTCCCCTTGAATCTGTAAGCCAAAATAAACCTCTTTTTCCCAGAAGCTGTTCTTGGTTGGGTGATTTCTACCAGCAATGTGAACCGAACTGCAACAGCATCCCCCCAGCCCTAGAATTTGATCTCTTTTTGAATGAACACTGCATTCATTTCCTTGGCATCACTGATGGAATTTCTGGCAGAAGCACTTATTAATTGACTTGGACTTTGGTTCACTGTTTTCAGTAAGGAAGGCGTGGTAGAGTGCTCAGTGTGTGTGGAGACTGCTTGTGTGGCAGAGAACCAGGATGAAAACAGCGACATCGGAGCCAGCGGTGATCTATTTTTCTCACCCAGACCTCCACCTAAAGGCTCCAGGGTCCTTCAAAAAAAGACCATCAGCTGCGTAACTTAGGCTCAAAAGATGAGCCTACGAGAGACAGTTCAGATTCCAATGATAACAAACATATATCTTTGGTTAATTATTTGAGGACAAATGTGTTATGGTTATACTCAAACACTCACAGTAGTTAGATATTGACTCTTTAAATTCCGTTATCTATTATAAACATACACACATGTTTTTTCACTGTAGGGTTTCATTGTAACACAGGATGGCCTGGAATTCACTATGTAATCTCAGGGAGGCCTTGAATTCATGGAGATCCTCTGACCTCTGCCTCCCAAGTGCTGGGATTAAAGGGTGCGCCACCACACCTGGCTCTAAAATTGAAATATTGAATGTGCTCTGAAATGGGAGAAGCATGGCTTTTTATTCCTCCTGAGTATATCATGAGGCTATCTGATAATCATGCTTTCAGTGAAGTGGTAATAGTCAAGACACAAATGCATCCATATTTCTGTTCTGTAGTAAATTCATCAGGGCTGTTGGAATCAACTTGAGAAAATATACCGAAACTTACCATTAAAATGAAAGTATACCTAAATATCATCTATTTCCTTATTATGGTTAATTTTGATTTTCATTTCTGAAGAATACCAAGAAACGACTATATCCATATTCATCTTACAGAATAATAGAATATCATTTAGTGTTTACAGTCATGTTATACACTTTGTGGTGGGTAAAATGTTGCAACCTTGACACTCAACCATATGTTCTTTGCTTTGGAAGCATGCCAAGAAAAATTAATGCCAAGCTTATTGTTGAATTTATTTCCTGTGGCCTCTGGAAAACTTCAGGATATTTTGCACTATACTTGTTGTTGTTTCCAAAGATAAACACATCTAGCAGTGAACAGCTTTGCCATAATGCTGCTAAGGTGGAAAACAGTGAACGTGGATAGCACCTTAGGCAAAGCTTACAGGGTAATACACAAATACAGGGGTGTGGTGGAAGCGAACATTGATTTAACCAGCTTACCAAGAAATGATCTGCTAGACACTGCTGCCTGGTATTGTGCCAAGAGAAACACCGGAGTGGCCTTAGGTGTGGGTCAAAGTCCTTACATGCTTTAATTAGAGCTGTCCTTATCCATATCATTTGCATAGATTGAGACTGAAAATAATCAATTGTCTCACTTCCTTTTATCTGCCCCATATCTTGTTTTCTTGGTAACATGCATTACTGATTTTATGACTTTCTAGAATTACACTCATGGTTCATTTTATGTGTGTTTTTAGAATATCAGACACTTGAAAAAAGAAAAAGAAAAAAAAAATAAAACTAAGGTAAACTGAATTCACCTTGACGGAGAATGTGAACGGCTAGTGTTTCTCATTTGGGAGATCCAGGCAAATAGTTTCAGAGCTCACCCACACACGGGGGCCTGGTGATGTCTGACTCACAGGTCATGCCTCATGTACTTAGAGGAGGCTTCATGCTGGCATCTAAGGAGAAAGGGCAACAGGAGGAATGGCATCGGAAATAGAAGAAAAAGCAAGAGAGGATAATAGAGGAGAAGCACTGAAGACAGTGGTGGAGGTGATGTTGGTATACAGGATACCAGGGGAGATAACAGAGGAGATGTGAAAGGTAGGCCAGAACAAAGAAAATAAGTTCAGGCCAACTTAGCTTAAGTGACAAGAGAAGTGGAATTACTTATCAAAATTGTGTAAATTTGGGCTGGATAGATGGCTTAGCGGTTAAGCACTTGCCTGTGAAGCCTAAGGACCCCAGTTTGAGGCTCGATTCCCCAGGACCCACATTATCCAGATGCACAAGGGGATGCATGCATCTAGAATTCGTTTGCAGTGGCTAGAGGCCCAGGCATGCCCATTCTCTCCATCTGCCTCTTTCTCTCTCTGTCACTCTCAAATAAATAAATAAAAATGAACAAAAATTGAACAAAATTAAAATTGTGCAAATTCCTTTTCTTCAAGTACATCAATGAGTGCAAACAGGATTACAGAAGCCTGACCTACTCCATATGCTACAGATGCCCAAGCACCTGCTAAGACATGACAGGAAGTGTCTGTCTTGGGGTCATATGGCTTTATCAGAGGGATGGCAGGAAGTATGGATTATATTAGTTTAAGGAATAGGCACTGAAGTGTCTGGAATAGTTGACTACTATTTATGCCATGATATCTTCTAAGCAAGTAATCCAAATATTCTTTTAGTATGGTTGCTATTCTGTTTGTTTTAATGTCATTTTTTTAAAGTTATGTTTAACTGACTAAGCATAAATAGGTGATCCTAGAGATCTCACAATGAAGGACTTTCATGAATGAATACCTATTGAAGTATACTTTCATTTTATCAAAGAGAAAGGTGGCTCATATTATTCATAAGTGTATTTACATATAAACAAGCTTATTTATATTGTGGGTGTTAAAGAATAACAATAAATGTTATTCTGAATAGTTATGTATTGTATAATCCCTGGTAGTTACCCTTTAGAGTTGTTAAAGTTAGAGGAAATAGATTTTAACCTTAATGTTAGTTACAGAAATAGTATCCCATCTAAGATAAACCATCATTCTGTAATTATGAGTCGTGTTAAAATAGATTTCTAGCACTCAGTATTAAACGCAAAATTTTAATTAAAACTGAAAGTAGAGTGGATTCCCTAAGCAGGCCATTTTCTTCACTTGGGACTATATATGCAGGACTTGCAAAATGCTGGACCAGACACTGGTCAGCACCGCAGATCTTTTACCTTGACTTCAGGTCAGGCTAGGATCTAAAGTAATAAAGAATAGGATGTGGTTGGGGTATTAGTCAGGGTTCTCTAGAGGAACAGAACCGATAGAATGAATTGTATTAAAATGGAATTTATCGGATTAGTTTAGGGCAGTCCAACAATAGTGGGTCGCAGGCCTGAGAGTCAAGAAACCTGGTAGCTGCTCAGTCCACGAGGCTGGATGCCTCAGCAGTCCCAGTCCAGCACTGAAGGCCTGGAGGCATCCTGGAGAGATGCTGCTCAGTCCATGCTGGACTTCAGTCCACCCTAGGAAGCAGCAAGTAGCACTGGTAGCCAGGGGGGAGGAAGAGATACTTTCCTTCCCAGAGCTTCCTTAGACATCCCTTCTGGGGGAAGGGCTCACCCTGGGAGAAGGATTCCTCCTTTAGTTAATCCTTCCTAGAAGCAACCTCAGATACTTATGAGGAATGTCTGTGGATTCCTAAACAGATCAAGTTGACACAAAACTTAATCATTACACTTGGGACTGTATATGCAGGACTTGTAGAATGCTGGACCAGACGTGATCTTTTACCTTGACGTTGGGCTAGGATCTAAAATAATAAGGAACAGGATATGGTTAGGAAGATTTTTGAGAGTAGTCAGAAATCTCCACTCTACTGTCTGCTGGTCCAACACGTTTATCTGTAAACTTGATAATGCCAGTACTGCCTTTGGGCCTCTGGTTCCCTGTTTATAACGAACTGTTTGCATAAGGACACATCTTGTGCTCAAGAATTCAACAGTTAAAGTAACTATAGCAAATTGCCCTGGAAAGTAAATTGAGAATGATCCACTTTCTGGGAGAGGCATACCTTATCGGATACCTTACCCACTGTGTGATGGATACCTGCTTGAGTTTCTCTAATTCCCTGCGACTTATCCTCAGTTACTATTATAAATCCAGCCAAGACTATTACAACCTAGAAAACTGAGCTTGTTTTGAGGTAAAAAATATCTCCTGACCATTATCTGGTAAATCATGGGTGACATTTGCAAGTAATTTATGTTGTTAATTTATCCAGCATCTTAAGTTTATCTACTGTGCCTTCTAATTTCCAAATTCCTTCCCAGACATTAGATTTTTTTTTTTTTTCAATCTTATAACACTTAGCACTCAGGAGCTCTGCTGTGATAGCCAGCTGGATTCCACTCTGTTTCCTATTTTAAGTGCAACATGGATGGGTGGGTCAAGCCAAACTTAAAAAAAAAAAAAAAATCAAAACTGTGCAATCAAGAATGCTTTCCTTTATCCTTTACAAGTAAGTTCCCTTTTCTTGAATATGCAGATGACATAGGAACTCACAGCTAAAGAATAATGTCTGGAGGAAAAGCTAGTAACTCAATGGAGAACTCCTGTAACTTCCACCTTAAGTAGAACATTAAGGTATATATCACCATTGAAAAAAATCACATTGCAATGGCACATCCCTGTTAATGATATTGAGGAAGGTATGCTACTTGCCTGGTACTCTCTCTCTAAACTTGTGTCCCAAGTATAATCATAAGAAAAACAAAAATGCCAAGTGAACTCAATATGAAAATGTTACAAAAATACCTAATTAGCACTCATTGAAACCATCAAGGTCATGGAAATTCAGAAAGCTGAGAGACAAATAGGAAGAGGCTAATGGAACAGGGGACTAAATGCAGTGAGGAATCCTTGATTGGAGCCTGCAACACATAGAGAATAGGAAATATGAATGAAGACATTGTTCCAGTCAGTAGTGACGTAGCGGTGTTCATTTCTTAGGCTGTTCCTTGACTCACTTGAAGATGAGCACAGGAGGGCTCGGCTTGTGATTCCTCAGCTGGTGCCCGTAGACACCTTTAATAAGTTTCTTAGGGTTTCTATATCAGAATGACAGTGCGTGACTTAAACCACACACATTTATCGTGCTGTAGTTTGGTGGGTATAAGCGTGAAGGTAAAACAATGTCAATGTCAGGGTCTTCCCTTCTCTCTTCTCTTCCCACGGGTCGCCACACGGCCTCCCTACCCTGCCAGTCTCCCCCTCTATGCAGAGCATCACTGCCCACTGGGCTTTATGCCAATGATCGCTCATTCACTGGAGTTCCTGTGTAAGTAAGGATCAGAGTCCATGTTATAACCATGACTATGAACCTATTCCCTCAGAGTCCTGTGTGAATGGCCAGCGTCTTAACCACACTATGGGCCATTTCTCATACTCCCTCCCCCCCGGGCTTAATTTGCTAACTTCAGGTGATGGTGGAATGCAGAGCCTCTCTTCTCACATCCTTTGCTTGGGCTGTGTACTTCCTACCCTGTCCATCCCATCAGTCTTGGTACCCTCTTGACAACCCTTTTCACACCTCAGTAGAACATGCGTGCCTTTGGCAATGCCGCCACCCCCTCAAGTCCCAGGCAAGATCAGTCCCTTTGTTATGTGTTAGCTCAATCACATTCTGAAATTTGATGTTTGTACTGTTACTTTACTGATCTCTGTCCTTTCTTGGACTTAGGATGCATGAAGTAAGAACTGCATTTATTTCTTCTCAAACTTCTGATCAGCCCTACCATCGTGATTAGTTCTATTAATACACCTATGGATTTACTTTTAATTTGTATTATCCATTTTGATACTTTAGATCTTTCATTATTTCTTATATTGTTTCTTGGAAACTTAACTGATAATACTTAGTTCATAGTCTATGCACCTATGCCAAGTGAGTCACTCATGCTGAGAAAAAAAATATGTAATAATGTTTTTTATGATTCCCCAACCTAGTGACAAGAGGAGGCCGCATTTGTTATGTTAGCCTGAATATAAACTTAATATTAAAATATGTTCACATTTAATTGACTAATATATAAAGTTTATTACGTTATGATTTCTGAACATTTAGAGAAACAAGACTAAAGCTGCATACCTAATTATTTTGAAAATATTTCAAGTTGTATGCAACTGAATATAGACTTTCAATTACTGACTCTAAATTGAATATGTACATTTTAACTGTTCTTTGATTATTTCCTCCATATCATGGAAAGGGCTCCATGCATGTTGAAAACATTCAATTTCAAAGGGGAAAGTGTGGGGGGGAGGGTATTACCATGGGATATTTTTTTTATTATCATGGAAAATGTTAATAAAAATTGTGAAAAGAAAAAAAACTACTTTTTCTAGAGAATCGTTTCCATTTCATGTGGCTTGTATCCAAACACACATGTTCTCTGGGTGAGAATCAGTTGTAGCTCTCTGAAGATTTTAATACCAACATCCACACAGCTATGTAGGCCAAAGTATCTTGGAAATATTCATTTGAATTGCATGCTAGGCTTTGATTACAGCAATTACATACACTGATATATTTTTTTATATGTGCAAGACATAGGGCAAGTGAGAAAGGGCTGCTCCTGGAAGGAAAATATACTCAAATTAAAATTTAATGTGTCAGAATGGTATTTTCAAATAAATACCTTTGTAAAGAAAATTATTTATTTATTTATTTATCTTCAAGGAGGGGGGCTCTAGTCACTGTAAGCAAATTCTAGATGCATGTGATAGTTTGTGGATCTGGGTTTACATATGGGAACTAAGGAATCAAACCCACGTCATTAACATTTGCAGGCAAGCACCTTAACCTCTGAGCCATCTCTTAAGCCTTGAATAAGTACTATTAATATCTAATGCATTCATCTAATACCTATATAATAAGGACTTCCAGAATGATGTCCCTTTGTTCATTCTTAGGTATACAAAAAAATGGTGTGGGTAGACTGTCTAATATTCCTGTTTGGCCACTTATAATGTGGCAAGCTTACTAGGAGCAATTCTTGACTTAATGGCAACTTCAGAGACACTAAATGGAGTTTCCCTCTATTACTTGAAGTTCTGGGTCTCAAAGTAGGTGGATGATTCTGCCTTTCTACCTAGAATCAGGCTTGTCCAACAGAAGATAGTCCCTGAAGAAGTCCGCCCGGGGGACATTGCACAGGGTGCCTTTGGGAAAGCAAAGTTCCTGTAGTTTTCAATGATCCCCTCCATTGTTCTCTGAGGAAATGAATGTAATAGTGCCCGCTTTGATGGGATATGTGAATGCCCAATCTACATTTCCAGAATAACATTGAATGATGGATATGTTCTCTTACTGAAACCTTCATCAGGCCACCCTAATGCATATGAAACCAATCTATGAAACTATCAAATGAGAACAAAGGGTAAAATAAAGTAGGTTAAATGACCACCCTCTGGTTACATTTCTGGTGTGGGAAAAAATGTAATGTTCTCAGCCTCTTGTCTCTCAATTTGGCACCTTCTCCATGTCCTCGCCTTTATTTTTCAATGAAACTTGGCTTTCCAATATTAAATATGATGGGGGATTTCCCCAGTCAAGAAATAACCACTTTATAGCCCAAACAGAACTACGCCATGAGTCCTCCACTCTTCTCTGAAAAAATCTTAACCTACTCCCGAATTCAACCTCATGTATGTGATGTGCCTGCTGGCTGGTGAGATATAACCTGTGTGGTACACTCAGCATTCAGCCCTCTTGGTACCTGTGGTCTCTTTGCTCTGTCTCTGAGTTTTCATTGTATCAAATTCTGCCCTCTGTCCTTAAACCTTCATCTCAATTAAGTGCATCTCCCAGGAAAGAGAACCAAAGGAATTCTGTTTGTAAATGTCATGCATCCAAATATTTGGCAATTTTTCCATCTTGTCAAAATATTTTCTTATATGCTGTCCTATATTTTTAAAGATTATTTTTATGCAGTTGTTTGTTCACAACAAATTCTTGTATACCTTCTGTTTATATACATGCATTTCCTCCCCCACTTGTTAGCATAAATACATGGAGTGGTATATTTATTACCTAAATTTAGCTAATATTAGCATCATTGTCTTCCATTTACTTAAAAGTTCATTCTCAGTGCCAGCTCTTTGACAGACTTAAAGAGTTATGTAATGAGTGGCCTGTAATCCCAATGTGATATCTCACGGAACATATGCACTGCTCTGCAGATTCTTCACTGTATCCCCGCTCTCCACCAAACCCTGGGAAGAATAACATCTATACCATTTCTATTTTTCTCTGTTCCATAATGACTTACAGTTGGAAAATCACCTAAATCTCCTTTCCTACATTCAGATTATTTCTCCATGCATTTTATGCATTTAAGCTGTCTCAAAGTCTTTTCCTGACTTGATTGCTGTTTCGTTCTCAAAAATATTCCACTGTTTGAGTTTATTCACAAATTACCTACTACCTGCTGGAGGTCCTCAGTTCCTTCCTAGTATCAGCAGCCGATAAGCAAAGCTGCTGTTAATATTCACATACAGGTTTTTATATCCACATAATATTACAGTTTATTTGGCAAGTACCGAGAAAGAGTGATGTGAATGTCATATAGTCAAAACACGTGTAGTTATGTAAGAGATTGCCTAGCATCCTTTAAGGAAGCATGCCGGCTTGTATCCCCAGCAGCAGTGAGGGAGCGCCCTCTGTCCACATCCTCCCAACATTTGCCATCAGTGTTCTAGGTTTTCACCATTGCAATGTCGAGTCAAGAGTCATATTCTTCACCTTCACTTCTGGGAGGACATATATGGGAAACATTTCTATGTACTTACATGCTCTTCTTGGGTGGAGAGTCTAGTACAGTTTCTGGCCCTTTCTCCAGAGAGTTATGTGCCAACTGAGTTTTACATGCACTTCGTTTATTTTGTTAAACAATTCTGTCTTTTATTAAAATATTTTACTTATTTAAGATGGGCACTCCAGGGTCTGCAGCAATTGCAAATGAACTCCAGACACATGCACCACCTTGTGCATCTGGCTTACGTGAGTGCTGGGGAACTGAACCTGGGTCCTCAGGCCTCATAGGCAAGTACCTGAAATGCTAAGTCGTCTCTCCAGACCCCAGAAGACAATTCTTTATCAAAATTGTCCTTTGGTTAGTCATCTTCTTTGCTTGGTTGTGCTCAATCGTTTTCGAAGCGAAACTGGTTTTGGTTCCGGTTCCCTCGTATGACCCTTGACATGACAATGCTTAGTCCCTTTGGTGGTAGCGGCGGGCTTCCAGTGAGTAAAGGATGTACCTGTTTTGGATGAGAAAGTCCAGTTGAATCCCTTATGTTAACCACTAATTACATGGTGAGTCAGAAGGATATTACAAATTTCTTCCAAAATGTGATGCTCCATTTTCTTTGTTGTTCTAAACATAGGGCTAAGCTCCCTGTTGATGGCACCCTACTAAAAGAGCATGCAGTGTCCCACTTTGGTTTTCTATTTCCAAGGAGAATGTGTGGATCAATATGTTCACTTTGCAAAATAGGATAAGGTTATTACTTGAGGTCATACGAAGTGCTAAGGTATTCATTTACTTAGAAATCAGACAGAAAATGTTCTCTAATTTTTATTAGGTACCATTGTGAGGCTACAATGTTTTCATATGTTATTTCCCGGGAATAATTTGCTCTCACCTTATTCCTAAGTATGGCATGCTCACGAATAACAGTGCAGAATGTAAGCTGTTATCTTTCATTTCAGTGACACTTAGCGGATTCCCTCCATTTGACACGTACAACGCTGCCCTCCTGCTTCGTTCCTCATGACAGAGATGGTTGCCAGCCAAAAAGTGAAAACCAAAATAGTAAAATGAAAATGTATTTTTAAAAGTGAATAGTTTCAAATCTAGGCCCCTGGATGGGAAATGAAAATTAGGTCTTTTTTTTTTTTTTTTTTTTTTTTTTTTGGCCTACACCTTTGAAACCTCATGCAGGCCTTTCAGTTGGAGGAAGTGCAGAGTTTCATTGTGCTCAGGAGAGGGAGTTGGCAGGGGGCGGAGACCTCTGCCCCTTGTGCCCTTGATGAATTAGCTCTGGTCAAGCAGAGTGCTGACGTTACAGCCATCAAAAGAAGGGGAATAAGCAGGACATAGAAAGGGCGCAGGCGATGGCTTACTTGTGGCAGGGCCACCAACAGGCTGCCAAAATGTTGTGCGACTGAAGCCAAGGAGGCAGCATTCACATCTGACAATCATTCAAGCCCTAGCCACTAAGGGAAGTTGTAAGAAGGTGGGCAGAGGGAGATTGTCCCCCTTTATAAAATCAAGATGCAGGTCATTTGTCTAAGGATTATAAGCACTGAGCACTGAGCTAGGAGTGCCCCTCGGGAGTCCCTGTTCGCCATCTGTCTCCTTGGAACTGAGTTCTCTTGAAAACTGGGAGCATGGGAGTCAATGACGACAAGTGATACTTGAGCTTCGTGTGGTCTTTCTAATTTTATTTACTGAATGCAATTAAAAATCAAAGTGTTTGGATATTATAGATTTTTAATTTTTTTCTTTTTATTTATTTATAATTTTTTAATTATAAATAAATAAATTAGAGATAGAGTGAGAGAGGAGACCGAGAATGGGCATGCCAGGGAACCAAGCCAATGCAAATGAACTCCAGATGTATATACCACCATGTCTATGTGATTTAATTGGGTTCTGGGGAGTCGAACCTGGGTTCTTAGGCTTTGCACACAAGTGCCTTAACCACTAAGGCATTTCTGCAGCCCAAGATGTTTGCATTTCACATTGTTTAACTCTTGTAGTCACTGGTTGCCACCCTTCTGTATGGTTGCAGAGGACTTGGCCTGATGAAATCTGCCCCTTTTGCCTGCTCTCTATTTCCAGTTCATGAAAACCACTCTGCTCACCTGCCCACCACCCAGCCCATTTCTCAAAATCAAGTTATTTGCTTAGCCTATGCATGTACTTGGGTATTTAACACTTCTTTTGACCACCAGGATCTCCTCTAACAATAGCATCTACCCTTCTCTGATCTAGAGATATTCTTCTCCCAGTGGAGTTATGTATGTGATTGTATTAAGAATGATCCTTCGAAATGTGGTCTGTTGTAGTTGTATTCCTTTGGATTCCACAGGCAGTATAGACTTAATTTGATGTAAGTGTTGTGCATGACACCTTGTTAGAGGAAAG
Source organism: Jaculus jaculus (assembly GCF_020740685.1). Classification (NCBI taxonomy): domain Eukaryota; kingdom Metazoa; phylum Chordata; class Mammalia; order Rodentia; family Dipodidae; genus Jaculus; species Jaculus jaculus. The sequence goes on from NC_059105.1 coordinate 164,406,365, forward strand.
CACACACTTACATAAAAAAAAAAAAAAAAAAAAATTCCGCCGGGCGTGGTGGCGCATGCCTTTAATCCCAGCACTCAGGAGGTAGAGGTAGGAGGATTGCCAAGAATTCAAGGCCACCCTGAGACTACATAGTGAATTCCAGGTCAGCCTGAGCTAGAGTGAGACCCTACTTCCTTAAAAACAAAAACAAACAAACCAAAACATTCTCCTTTATTTTACAAAAAAACAATTATTTTTATTTATTTGAGAGGGACAGATAGAGAGTGAAAGAGAGAGAGAATGGGTGCGCCAGGGCCTTCAGCCATTGCAAACGAACTCCAGATGAGTGTGCCCCTTGTGCATATGGCTAATGTGGGTCCTGGAGAATCGAGCCTCAAACCGGGGTCCTTACGCTCCACAGGCAAGCACTTAAGGGCTAATCCATCTCTTCAGCCCTCCTCTTTTTTTTTTTCAGCATTACTCTTATGAGATTTTTACCAATCTCACCAACTCTGCATTTAGCTTCCACTGCTCAGGGGATCTGCTGCCTTATAGTATGACTTGATGCATTCTCACACATTAAAATGAATGCTCATCCTAAATATATGTGTGAGGTAGGTTTTATAAGAGTTTATATCAACTAACATGTTTCATTTTGTTATATACTCTGATTCATTTTAATATATAGACATATGTACATGGGCTAATTTGTATGGCCGCTGCACAGGCTCACATCTACACATATTAATTTTAAGGAATTTCGGATGTTAATTTTGTAACTATGATAATGCAATCTTAAGTTTAGAAATACCATGGTGTGGAAATCTGGCAGTGTTGGAGATCTGTGAAATTCGGTGATATATGTACATTCTATAGCTGCAACCAAAAATTAACTTCTCAACTACACAGAATACATGATTCATGTTAACTTTGTTATTTAAAAACATATACTATACACACACTTTTTCACATTATGATATTTTACTTACAGAAAATGAATAAAAGAAGGAAGGTCCTGGTGAACATGTATATAACTTTCTTTGAAATGTCAGACTACAATATGGTATGAAGCAGAACATGGCTAGAGCTTTGCCCATTCATTGCCCACTGACCCCTTTCCTAGTTAGAGCATCTAAGGTACCTGAGTAAAGTTACAGCACTCTTTAAAAATGTCATCACTATCTCTTTACACTGCTCAGTAAGTCCAAAGAAGTGTGGTGAGACTCATCTATTCTGAGTGAAAATTTCTCCCAGACTAATATCTGCTACTCATTTGAACCAACATCCTGAAACTCTGAATGTCATTTGCGTGTTTTATATATTTCCTTGTTATAGAATTACATTTATAAAGCAAGTGATCAATGAGAAATTTACTCTATCGAATCAGCCACCTGGCAGTAGATTTTTCTGAACACAGTGAAATACAAAAAGGTGAAACACAGTCCCATATATCCTTTCTCCTGTTTAAACACCAGAGCTTCTGAGGACCAACTCTCCAGCTCTGTTCTGAAGGACACTCCTTCTCAGCTACCAATCATGCTGTTGCTCTTGTACCCCTGTTAAGCTGGCATGATGCCCTATCAAGACATTATTAACAGTTCCCTTGCACTAGGATGAAACAAACCCTACCTGAGTCCTTTCACCTTTCATATCTTCTTGATAATTAATCATATTTTATAGCAAGTGGAGAGCCTATCCTGCTGGTGCAAGTAAGCGTGGTGTAGGCAAAGCCTGAGTGTACAGTAAGGCATGGAAAGATGAGGAGAAGCCTCAAAAGACGTTTCCTAGCAAGCACTTGGCAGACAACCAAAGTAAAAATAACAAGATCCTGTGTCACCCTCGTAACCACTGGCATGTTTGTCTAATAGCCCAAGAGTCCACAGCGCCAGTCTCTCAACAGAAGAGTAGGCACCTACCTCAGGTGCTGCTCAGTAAAGAGACCATGAAAATCACTGGAGCACATTATGTGTACACACAAGCATTGGCACTAGATGAAAATATTCCGGCACAGACTTGTTTCTCATTTTAAAACTGGGCATGTTAATAATTTATGTTCACCAAGCTGTAGGGAAGGCATGTATTATTGATAAGATCATGTTTTGTAGAGATTCAGAATTCCTAGCTTTTCCACATGTCTCATATTCTTTAAGCAGCACAGTGAAAAAGCGCACTCAGACTCTCCCAAGTCTTCTGGGTAGGATAATAATGGAAGAATAGATAATAGCTCTTTTTTCTTTTCTTTTTTTTTTTTTTTTTTTTTGGTCTGGTCTTTCCTAATTCTGACACCCTTTAGCCTCTTTTCCTCTACCATATTCCCCTTATATTTACTTTTTTTATTTTTATTTTTTTGGTTTTTTAAGGTAGGATCTCACTCTAGCCCAGGCTCACTGTATAGTCTCAAGGTAGCCTCAAACTCATGGCGATCCTCCTGCCTCTGCCTCTCGAGTGCTGGGATTAAAGGCGTGCGCCACCACAGACGGCCCTTACATTTTATTTTGAAGAAGGATCTAGGAGCCATGACCAAGAAAAGATGATAACTTTGCAGAGATATTTCCAGTAGTTTTTAAATGAAAGGATGGTCTGGGAGAAAGGTTCACTCAGAACAGACAAGTCTCTCACCACACTTCTTTGGATTTACTGAGCAATGTAAAGAGATGATGATGAGAAGGGTGGTCCCCTGACCAAGATGTGCAGAGCAAGGGCCCCCCAGTGCAAGCCCTGTGTTTTGTCACCTCTGTTCTCTTCTGCAGAAAGAGTGTGATGTCAAGGTTTCCTGTCCTGAGTCTGTATTGATTGAGTTTGGGGGCTAACTGAAAATGAACTAAAACTTGCGACAATGGACTTTGAGATAGATACTCCTTCCTTTAGGAAGCCACTCAGATGGCCCCTGTCATTCACACACAGAGGGAGGAGGCTCAATGGTTCCCCCCTTTTTTGTGATTGGATAGTATGACAGCAATATTAATTTTGAGCATAATCTTTGCACAAAATATTTTTCTTAGGTTGTTTTCAGCAGTCACTTTGGCTCTCTGTGTTACTCTGTAACTATTTGCACCTGTAGGATTAAGAGCATGGGTTTCTCTGTGCACTTCGCCCATCTGGTTGCCTCAGAGAGCACAGGCCACAGGGTGATAAGTATTTCATTTATTGCATTGCCATCTGCATATATATTCCATTTCTCTGTCTGCATCTGGGTGTTCTGGTCATTACCAGCTACCTGAGACTGTGGAGGCTTCATGAATCACTGCAATGCTGGTTTGGGGGTCTCAGTAATTTTGGCATCTTCTAGTTCCCCATTTGTTTTAAGAATTTGGAAACTGTCTCCCTTAGAAAACATGTAAGCAGAGTTTTATGTTTGCCTTTGGTTCATTGCCCTTTATGCAGGGGGTGGGGAGGGAGGATGCATGCATGTATGTAGTGTGTTGTGGGAGATACGTTTGTTTGTATGTGTGTGTAGATGCATATGTCCATGTGCATGGGTGAGAGGGGCAGAGGAGGCCATCTCCTATATCCTCCTCTATTGCTGCACCTTATTTTCTTGAAACAGCCTCTGTACCTGGAACTCAGCATTTTTTTACTCAGTTAGACTGACAAATAGCCAGTCTCAAAGATATGCCCCTCTGCCCCCATCCTTAGCACTAGGTTTATAGGCACTCATTGCCATGCCTGAATTTTTATGGGGCTACTGGAGATTGGAGTCAGGTCCATTTTAATTATCTGCAACAAGCTCTCTTACTTACTGAGTCATTTTCCCAGCCCAAGGGCCTTAATTTTAAGTCATTTGTTATCTAAATCCCTAGATTATATCTGCAGTCAGATATTGAAGCCCTATCTCTCAAGTATACAGGAGAAATAATAATTTGAATCTTTTGTTTCCCAAATGGCTCAATATAAGTAATTCTAACACCCAGGGAGAAGTGAGGGTAGAGAATGAGTATACATCTAGCATTTGAAAAACAGAAAAAATACAACTTTCTTTTTTTTTTTCTAGTTGGGCACGTCACCAAAACTACAGGAGAACAATTCAGTAATAAGCAAAAATAGCTAATAAGTGAGGTTTAGACAAGTCAATTGTCAGGCCAAACTATTTCCTGACTTAAATACTAATTTTCCTGAGAGGCATGGCTATCCTGACATGGCTCTGTCCTTGTAGATAATTTAATTTATGAAGAATCCAAGATCAGCACTTGTGTAAGTAAATAAATTAATTACTGGCTATAATTTCCCAATCATAAATCTTATACCTACCACATTTTGAGAAAAGTCAATTTTTTTCCTTTGAATAATACCCTCATTTTCAAAACTTTGCAAATCTACAGCTTACCACAGAGAGGCTCTATAAGGGTGCAGGATATTAGTCAGCAGGACATACTGTGTCTGTCCTAGCTGAGACAGATTTCACACTCTCCTCTAATCCTCCTGTCTTTTCATCCCTTCCCCTTCTTCTCCTTAGTTCAGGTAGGATAGCTGCGCCAAACTGCCAATGAGAGCTGATCTATGACAGGGTTTTTCTTTTTCTTTAAGGTCTTAATGAACTTCAGTATCTTCTACAAGATGTGCAGTAACTACGTGACTGTGTAATAACTAGCTCATCCTGCTTTCCCCCATTGAAGCACATTTCTCAAGACAGAGGTGAACTACTGATCCACTAATGGATTTTGAAGCTTAAATTATAGAGGCACCTTATCTCATTCTCAAATAAATATTTCTATAGGACTGAACTAAATATATATTTCCACCACATCTTTACAAAATGTTACCACTAGACTAATCATTCATAAAAGTATCAGCCCAGGAAACTATTTTCGTCTTGAGGTGATCATGATATCATGATCACTTCAGTAAGATCTAGGGTTGTGTGTTGAACTTGAGTCCAGTGTGCAGCTTTCATCTTACACGGTGTTTGCAGTCAAGGAACACATCTATCCATGCACGTGAGAAATACAGGTATCATCCACAGTCAGGCATAACACAGACTGCTATGGAGCCTGACATACAGAAAAAAGAAATGCAAAAAACAAAACTAAAAAAAAAAAAAAAAAAAAAAAAAAGTGAGGGACTATGCTAAGCTTTCACTGTCAGATCACAGGCTCATAGGATAGATGTGTTTAATACCATAAATTCCAACTGGTCAGTGAATCAGGATCAAGACTAGGTGCTGCTTGCAAGAGAGTCCTCCCATCTAACGATTTCATAATAACCTTTGATGACCCATCCTTAGACTAATTGTTTAAAGAATAAAACAGATATAGAGAACTCAGAGTTTTAGTTCTGATACAATGGAGTTAAATGTGATTTTTCTTTTATTTTTTTCTTGCTAAGTTCAGATGAATGCCTAGGTATTATATAGCCAAATGAAAACAAACCAAAATAGAAAACTGAAAATTGAAGTGAAGTAGATGGACAGACTTGGTATCCCAAATTTAAGAGTAATATTGTAGTAGCTTTTTTTTTTTTTTCTATCTGAAATGTCCATAAGTTGGAGCTGAAGGAGACAACAATCTAAAAATGCCCTCAGATGCAGATAAACAAGAAACAATAAAAATCATGTACCACAAAAGTATGCTTTCATTAACCAAAGAATTAGGAAAACAGTAGCCTGTAAGACAAGAAACACTGATACAGCCATTACTCTGTGCTAACACCAAAGGAAAAGTATGTCCCCACTCCTAGCTTTGCCAGCAAAATCTAAAGTGAGGTAGGGATCATCAGGCTACAGTGGAGTGAGCGACCCTGCTGGAGTGGTATGAGAGAAGGGGGTAGATTAGACTGGGGTCTTTTCCTACTCATACAAAGCATCCCTGCCTCTCTTCTCTTGAGTCGTGTTGTAAGTAACCATACACAGTTAGAATTCAAGAGCCAAAGAGCCAAAAATGACATGAAAAACCGAAAGAAAGAAAATAATAATAAAGTAGAACCTAAGCATGGCCCTCTTGAAAGACGCCAACAACACAGAGGACGGCCTGATGGAGTCTCGGCGCGCACTGACGCAAGGGAAGGCAAACATCCCATGTCAGAACCGGGGCCGGAGCTGGAGCGAAGCTGTGTGGGAAGTGAATTTTCCTAGTTGTCTTTACTATAAAAGGGAAAATGTCAAATTAATTAGCCCCTGCCTGAAGAACCTAGAAAAATCAGGCAAAACAAAGCTGAAAACAGAAGACACGAAGGTAAGAACAGAACAAAAATCACTGACATGGGGAAACTTAAAGAATTCTGAGACAAAAAAAAAGCTTATTCTCTGATAAATATCTAGAAAAACAGACAGCTCCTCCTGTAACAAGCAAATAAATAATATAATCGATAAGCAGGGCAGGGGAGGTGACTCAGTGGATAAAGTACTTCCTTTAAGCATTAGAACTTGGATCCCCATCACTCATGTCCAAGTGGGATGCATTTGCAGTCCCAGCCACACCTCTGGGTAAAGGGGAGGTGGAGACAGGATAATACATAGGAACTTGGGAAGGGGATAACTGCCTCAAAGGAGGAAGAAGGCACAGACAGACACACCTCCTGGAAGGTATCTTCTCAGCTTTCTCTCTTTCTCCATATATATATGTATGTGTATGTGTATATATATATATATATATATATATATATATATATATATCTTGGCACATATGTGTCATAACTAAACACACACACATACACATACAAGCTGAGATAATAAATAGAGAGACAAAAGAAAAAAAAATCCATTGCAGGGAATGAAACGGATGATATAATTTCAAATGCTGCAGACAGATAAGAAAAAGATAAGAAATTACTATAAACAACTTTCCAAAATATTTTGACAGCTAAATGAATGGATCCAAGTCCTTAAGAAATGTAAGTCACAACTCACACAATATGAAACTGAAATTTTGGTAGTACCTTAGCTATTAAATTTGAATTTATAATTTAAAAACTCTTTAAACTAGATCCGCAGGAACAGATGTTTTATAAGAGAATTATTCAGAATGTTTATGGAATTAACATGAATACTACAAAGTCCCTTCCAGAAGACAAAAGGACAGAAAACCAACTCATTTATCCCAACTTATCTCATGCTGTAGTATTTTCCAGAAACCAGAACCACCACCAAAAAAAAACGCAATTAAATGTCTCTTATAACTATAGATGAAAAATACTTTACAAAACATTAGCAACAGAATTCAATAATATTAAAAAAATTAATCATCATGACTAATCAAGGTTTATTCCAGTAATGTGAGCTGGTTCAGTATTTGAAGATAAATTATATTAATCCACCATTACCAATGAACTGAAGAATAAAAACACAATTTCCTTGACTCAAAAAAGGCACTTTGCAAGATTTAATACCAATTTATGATAAAAAGGCTTAGATGATCAGCAAGAGAAGTGAACTCCACTCCAAAACAAAAAATGTGTCCAAAATGTACAAATAACAATCTGTATGTGTGCGTGTAGGGAGGTGTTGGTGTGATGGTGTATGCATGTGTATGCAGTGGCATATATACTGTATGCATGTGTGTGGAGGTCAGAGGAGAATGTCAGATATTCTCTAATTTATATCTTCACCATTATTTTCTTGTAATGGAATATCTAGTTGAACTTGGAGCTGTTGTTTTGTGAGACTGGTTGACTGGTAAGCCCTGTGAACGATCTTGTCTCTGATCCCCTTCCCTAGATTTTGTCGCATTTTGCTTTTACATGGTCCTGGCAATCAAATTCAGACCCTCGTGTTTAATAACAAATGATCCTGTTGAACCACCTCCCCCAAACAAAATGATGCCAACATTGAAAGTCAGAGCGTTTAGTCCCATTGTTGGCATCAATTCACTCTGCTCTGCCATCATTGCTCAACATAGAACAAATAGTGCAAGCCAGTATATCATACCAACAAAGGGAAATAAAAGTCTGAGCTAGCCGGGCGTGGTGGCGCACACCTTTAATCTCAGCACTTGAGAGTCAGACATAGTGAGTTCAAGACCTGAGTCTACATAGTGAATTACAGATCAGCCTGGGCAAGAATGAAACCCTACTTCAAAATACCAAAATAAAATAAACTTAAGATTAAATTAAATTTAATTAAAAACCCCATAAAACTATCCCTTGTGGTCAATGACATGACTATATAAGCAGAGAATTATAAGAAATTCAATTCAGCTTGACTTGACTTAGAAATGATTAGGAGATTAGCAAAGCACACCTAAGTATGTGATGGTGTTTAAAGAGATAATTCGATCATGAGAGCTTTGCACAGAATTCCTGACAGGAAGCTGGGTTAGCCCCCAGATGACTAGAGTACCATTTAGCAGGAAGTAGAAGCAGGAAGGTGAAAAGTTTGAGGCCAGCCTGGGATATATAGTGAGACTTTGATAAACATCACAAGATGTGTACCTATATAGAGCACACAGGCATATACATGCACAGAGAAAAAAAAATATATAGCTCTTATTTGAGAATTTCTGTAGTGAAGTATAAACATATGATGGTACAGTCTTAATAAATTTATAAAAAATTGATGAAATCAAAATTACAGGTTTTGAATACATGTATATAAAGTAAAGATTACCTGTTTCATATATTAACTATCCCTATAACGGCAATTTAAAAATTATCCTTTCCCTCTGTTTCATTTGAAAAGATGTGCCTGGGAGTTGGCTGTCATATAGGATAGACTCGGGGGGAACAAGGGCCTAGATGCAGATGCTGGAACACGTTCCAAAGGTCACTGCTTCTCTGATAAGCTATTTGGGGTTCACATTCCACCTTGACACCAAAGTGTCTTCCTGTGTAACAGAGAATGATTGTCCAGAGCAAGGATGATTATTTAGAAACAGAAGAACAAAAGGGATGCGAACATCCATGCAGCAGTAGATAAACACAGTGTATTCACAGGAAGTTTTTAAAAGCAAAACTAAGCAGTGTTCTATAAGATGGATTGAGACAGAAATCCTCCTCTACAGGTTACTGATACGTCAGGGACCAGTCAAGGTTGACCAGATAGTTGCCAAAAACTATTTTTTTTTAGGTAGGGTTAGCCCAGGCTAACATGGAATTGACTATGTAGTCTCATGGTGACCTCAACAAACAACTATTCTTTTTCTTTTTTTCTTTTTTTCTTTCTTCTTCTTCTTTTTTTATTTTTGAGGTAGGGTCTCACTCTAGCCCAGGCTGAATTCACTATGGAGTCTCAGGATGGCCTCAAACTCCAACCTCTGCTTCCCGATTGCTGGGATTAAAGGCGTGCCCGGCAAAACAACTATTCTTGGAGAAAGTTCCCTCCACCACAGAGGTTGTGTATTATATCAACTTATCAGATCTACTCAAAAAACCTCTTGTATTCAGTAGGTTATGAGAGTAAAAAATTCTATCTCCCAAGAGGCTATCTTTAGACATAAAATTCAGAAGTCATACCACCACCCCACTTTAAAATTTTGGCTGATAAGGAATTAACTAACGTTTGCCAGCTCTTATTTTCATGAATTAGAAAACTATTTCACAATATGCTCCCGTCTTCTCTAGACCACCAGGTCCACCTTTGATGCCATACTGAAAATTAGGGCACGTTTTCTAGAATGATGGTGGCTACCACATGTAAAATAGTATCACCCCCAAGAATAATTGATATCTACTTTAACTGGCCTCCGACTAGATGGTTATATTAAAGTGATAAACATAAAATATGAAAAGTTGATTGTATTCTTGTGAGTTTTTAGAAGGAATCATTCTCATTTTGCTACTGCTACTCTTCTTATTGTGAGTATGAGAAAAAAATGAATATTTTTAAAAGGTGGTAGGAACCAACAGTGTGAATATATATCCATAATATAGTCCAAAGTTCTGACTAAGAAATCAGAAGAGACATTAAAATTCTATCTCTTCTACCCAAACATGTGGCAGACCTTTGGGCAAATTTGTTAACTTCTCGAAGACAAAGTTTTCATCTAGGTAAAATAATTTGATGAAGAATTCTCTGATTCCACGAGCTCTAACTTTCTATAATTCTACAGTTTACATTTTAGTGCTACAAATGATGCAATAAGATTTTTAATACTTTACATCTGTAGCTACTTTTTTTCATCCTTTTGAGCAGGTAAACATGTTTAAAGCCCTCATTTTCTTTCAGAATTTGGAGAAAGCTGATTTCTTTTTTTAACACTTCAAGCTTTTGGATGGTCTTATAGCAAAATGATGTATATGACTGTCTTACCTCCAAATTACACTAGTCTTATTGATAGTTAAAGTATCAATAATTTTTTGTTCAACTCCAGTATTGTTGACTTATTTTGTCTCACTGTTTTTGATCAGACATGACCTTCAGTGAGTGCCTTTCCTGGTTGTCAGGCTGTGATCATTGGCAGTGGCTTGCTTTGAAGAATATGGGTGCAACTATCACTTCTGGGAATCTGGTGTGTACATATGTTTGCCTTTTAAAAATTTCCTATTGATCCACGTAGCAGGATGTGGAAACATTTGCGTGTGGTGATTTTCCAGCGTGGTTAAAAAGAGTGTTTTGCATATATACCAGGTGTGTCTCTAGTATACGATTTCCAAAACAATTTCTAATTATGTAAGTATCCAAACAGGATTTGTCAAATTTTAGAAGCAGTTAACAGATGGGAAAACCGAATCACAGAACTACAGGACTCAGAAGTGTCATTGCTGCCACACACAATTTCAGCTGGATTAGCTATTTTGTCTCATTTATAGCCTGTGTGCTTCACACCATTTGAGGGATGTGCTGCTTCTAGGAAACCCCATGGCCCTGCGCACGCCTCTCCCGGTCAGAGCCACGGCTGACTTGGGGCCCCTTGTTTGCTCTCCTCCTCTCTCATTAATGCAGCTGTGAGTACATTTCCCAAACTCTTCACCTGCCAGAGTGAGGAGGGCTCAGGTGCCAGGTAGGGTAATCAATCTGGAGGGCTTTTAGCAGCGCATCCTGCCACTGTTTGACAGCATGTCTCCGTCAAGGAGACTGTCTTCCTTAGATCGATAAATCAATCAGTTCTTTTTACATCTTATGAAGCACTCCTCACGCCCCGTGTCACTCACGCCGCACCACACACAAGTGGAGAATCAGAGTTAAGGTTGGCCCAAGCTGTCCCCATTCACATTCTATCCTATAATCACAGATCCTTCCCCAAAATCAATTCCCAGCACAGTGGTAATGGATCAAAGTCCAATCCCTCATTCCTCTAAACTGAAGACTAAATCTGTCTAAAGGGCTGGGCAGCTTGGTGTCTTTAAAACAAGATAAGCCACTTCGGCAATTCAAAGGAAACTAATTGCAAGGTTCGCAATTAAAATTCATCAAAAGAGATAGCAATGGTTTTATTTTAAAATAAGTATTAGAGGGGCTGGAGAGATGGCTTAGTGGTTAAGAACTTGCCTGTGAAGCCTAAGGACCCCGATTTGAGGCTCGATTCCCCAGGACCCACGTAGGCCAGATGCACAAGGGGGCGCATGCATCTGGAGTTCGTTTGCAGTGGCTGGAGGCCCTGGTGCACCCATTCTCTCTCTATATATATATGTTTAAAAAAATAAGTATTAGATTCACTGATAATACCTAAAGGAATCCAAGAATTGTCCTAGGCAATCAACTTTGGGACGGAGCTCAGAGACCAGGCAAAGGACCTCTGTTAGGTGTTCTCATCTGTCTCCCAATCAGTCTTCAGCTATCTCGTCATATGCAGAAGGGATGGGGGTGAGGTTAGTGACCTAAAGAAAGACACCGCATTTGTTCCATGTGTTGTGTTCATTTCTAAGCCATGCAAACACTGGAATATATTGCTTTGGGTACAAGAATTAAAACTAATTATTGGGCTGGAGAGATGGCTTAGTGGTTAAGGTACTTGCCTGCAAAGCCAAAGAACCCAGGTTCGATTGCCCAGAACCCATGTAAGTCAGATGCACAAGGGGACACATGCAACTGGAGTTCGTTTGCAGTGGCTGGAGGCCCTGGCCCACTCATTGTCTTTCTCTCTCTCTCTCTCTCATTCTCCCTATTTCGGTCCTTATCTCTCTCTCTCAAAAATTAAATATATATATATATATATATATATATATATATATATATATATATATATATATATCTTAGAAAACCTAATTATTGAAGTCATTTCGGTGTCTTCCAACTACAGCAATCAAATCTGAGGCCCATCTGTCTTAACTTCTTCAAAGGCACTCAGCTGGCCAGTGGTCAGGCTGAGATGAGGCCTCTTCTCCTCTGCACTATCTGTGCGAAAGCTCCTTGGGAAAGTGGCTTTGGGCATCCAGAAGTTTCACAGGCTGGCGTAGGGTAGAGTAGTTTGGGAGGAGAACCTTGTTTTCTGTTTCCGCTTTTCACATAGATGTTCACAGAAGCCAGTTCAACTTGAACTTGCTATATAGCCAAGGATGACCTTGAACTCCCCTTCTCCACCTCCCAAGTGCTGACGTCACAGGAATGGAACGTAATGTACCTGCTATTCAACCTGGCACTTTGTACATGCTAAGCGAACCTCTCTGCCCACTGAGCTACATGCACATCCCTTGGGAAGAGACGTGTGGCTGGTATTCATTATTAGTCCACACATAACCTGATTTCTTCCCAGAAGTTCTCTCCGGTGAGTAAATGCATGATGATTTTCTGAGTTGGTAAAAGATACATGTGGAAATGAAAGCTACTCCACCCCGTTCTTATACATAGCTTTACAGTGCAGGAATCCCAGTGGTTAGTGTAATCAGCTCCAGATTTGAAATTCTGAGGTCAAAACCCATATCATCACTTCTGTGTGACCTCGGGTAAGTGATTGGAACTATCTGGATGTGGGAATGTTCCTCTGATACGTCACGTGGACTACAGCAGCTATTGCACAGAAACTTATCACAGAGACACCTCCACGGGGCCCCACGCACAGTTCATTACCCATGTCCCTGCGTCAACTTACTGTCTGATCCCAGCTAAAAGCTCAGGCTTTGGTAGCAGTCTCTTTTTCTTAGGCCCCTATGGTAGTCAGCTCCACATGGCCGGGATGAATGTCCAAACCAGGCACATTTCTGGGGAGGAAGGAGTTTATTTCAGGCTCACAGACCCGTTCTGGGTGGTGGTGGTGGGTGTTCTGTCAGTGGAGGAAGAAGCAGCTTCCACACATCCTAGCAGAGGGAAACCATGAGCAGCCAGCCAACACCTAAAACAACAACAACAAAACTGGTTGTTTGGGGATGGAAACCAGACCCACCCCCAAGCACACCTTAGAGCTCCCCCTCTCAATCCACCTCCAGTGACACTTTCTCCAGCCCGGCAGCTAGAAATCCAAGTTATAAGCTTATTAAAACACCTGAGCCTATTGGGGACACATATCCAAACTTTCCCACCCCCCCCCCCACTGCAAACTTCAATTTCCTCATTAGAAAATGAACCATAAATTGCAAGTACCACCTTCTGTTCCATCATCTTTAAGTCATGCTTTTCTGTCTCGCAGTGATACATGTAGCATCGGGCTCTCACTGAGAGCAGCAAGGCAGTGCAGTGGTGGAAAGGAATATGAGAAGGGTGTAATTAATTAGGCTGTGCATGCACAGATCTGGCCTGCTCTTTGTAAACAGTTCTGTACCTCTGAGAGAGCTGTGGGCTTCTCAGCACCACAGGGAACCAGAACTCACCACAGCCTATTTCTTTTGAAAGAGTAGAGAACTTTTGTTCGGAACTAGCCTTCTTTGAACACTTTCTTCATTGTACTTTTTACTGGGCAGTACCACCACATGAGGGTTAAGAGAAATAAAAGAAACAAAGAAAAGAGGAGAGAAAAAAAAAAAACAGGTGAAAAGAAAAACAGGTAGACAACTAGGTCTAAGGTTTGTTTCCAGATTGAAGTATAATTTGTAAGTTACATGTTGTGGTAGTTGGAATAGATGGCTCCCAGTGTATTCAGTATTATGTTAGCTTCTGGCTTGCATCTGCCACCTGGCTGGAGGCAGTGTCACTGGGCAGGATCTCAAGGTGTGGTGGTAGGTTTGAGATCCCAATCTAAAGATTGCAAAGGGTGCCTAGCTGGCATTCCTGAGGTGTGCTGTGCTGTGCGGCTTTTGACTTGTGCTTCTCTCTGTGTATGGACCTGTGAAAACAGGCCAGCTACTTCTGCCATTATGGACTTCCCCTGGATCTGTAAGCTTCAATAAATCGGTTCCTCCATAACTGTGCCTGGTCTGGACGTTCATATCAGTGAAACTGAAGCTGTCTGATACACATGTGTAAAAGGAAAAGAGAGAAATCTGCATCCTATCTCTTTCTCACTGGAACTGGAGATTTGGAATAAAATCCAAAAGCCAGGCCAGTGGTGACTTGGCCAGTAACTTGGGGGAAGGTAAGGGCAATGTTCATCCCAGGAAGAGCCAAGATACTGTTCACATGATACTATCTTGGGTTAGGATGAGGTGTTATGGGGGTCATATCGCCCCTTCCTCATCTTCCCCTGCTACACCCAGCTCATACAAAATAGCATCTGTGTTACTTATTTTTGGACTCAGAATTTGAATTAGCTCCCAATTCCCCTGCTTCTTAGCCAAGGGCTTTTTTTTTTTTTTTTTCAATATACCATGTTATCTTTCCAAACAGACATTTGTCCACATAGCCATTAGGGTGATCCAAGCCCATATTGTGGTGACAGCCTGCTGAAATGAGCATCTAAACTGATAATGATGGTTCATCTCATATGGACCATAAAGTAGCAATAACTGTCTTTAGCTTCTTGGTTGAAGCCAGATCTATAATCTCAAGGTAAATAGCTGTGTGTGCTGTTACCCATCTTCCCAGTAAACTGTTCTCCCTTGTTCCCCCCACTTGGTAGCAGCATATGCTTAATTTTCAGCCTAATGAAATGTTTTCAAGTAGATAAATACATAAGATGTAGTTAGCCAATTGTTATTAAGTGCTCCTTATAATCCTGATGTTGCTACATATCTGCCAACTATGTTTTCCTTCCCAAACTACATTCTTCTGAATCACACACATGGGGAGCACATTTCTATCCAGGTTCTAATGTCTTACTTTAAAAAAATATATATTTTGAAAGGGAGGGGAGAAAGAGAGAAAGAATGGGCACATCAGGATCTTCAGCCACTGTGAATGAACTCCAGATGCATGCGCCCCCTTCTGGCACATGTACAACATTGCATGCTTGCTTCACTGTGTCTGGCTTACGTGGGACCTGGAGATTTGAACATGAGTTCTTAGGTGCCCCGGCCAGCGGGGAGTCGAACAAAGAAGCGAGGTGAAAATCAACCTGAATGAAAGTAGGCAAACAGACACAAGAAGGAGACCATGCTAGATGTTTGTCATAGCCTCGGGAGTTTATTCTTACATGTAGGTTTATATACGGTTGTAGGGGGAATGGGACGTGGTCAGGGCAAGGAGTTGTAGGGGGAAGGGGATGTGGCCAGGGCAAGGAGTTGTCAGGAAACCTAGAGGGGATGTAATTAGGTGTTCATCTAAGCTTGCCTAACTGGCTTAACATCCTGACTGCACCAGGCTTCACATCCTGACCATAAACTGGCCTTTTGCAAAAGATAAGATTCTGTGAGCAGTCTGCTGACCAGTTCCAGAAGTACCTAACAGAAAGCTGGATGGACCAGCTTTCTGAGTAATGAGTCAGTTTATGAGCAGGCCCAGGCAAAATGGAGAGGCTTTTGCTCTATGGCTCCCAACACTTAGGCTTCACAGGCAAGCACCTTATCCTCTAAGCCATCTCTCCAGCCCCCAATATCTCACTCTCAAATGTTGCTGACAAATAATTTTATCAGTCATCCCACTTCTGTGTTTTAAGGAAATGACATAATCAAGTAGTAAGATTGGGGTACAGAGTATATTTAAGGCCCAACCTGAGCAAGATAGTGGGACCCCTGTCTCAAAATACAATCATAGGGGCTGTAGAGACTGCTTAGTGGTTAAGGCACTTACCACAAAGCCAAGGGACTTAGAGTTCAATTCCCAAGGACCCACATAAGCCAAATGTACAAGGTAGCATGTGCATCTGGAATTTGTTTGCAGTGCCTGGAGGCCTTGGAGCACCCATTCTTCCCCTCTTTCTCTCTCTTAAATAAATAAATAATAATAAAATACTTAATAAAATACAATAATAATAGTAATAATAAAAGATAGATAGATAGATAGATAGATAGATAGATAGATAGATAGATAGATAAAGTGGAAAAAGAGTACTTGGGATATAACTTTAAGGTAGTGAATCTGCCTAGCATTTTCAAGGTCCTCTAGAGTCAATCTCCCATACCACAAGGAAAAAAGGAGAGGGAAAAAATAAGACAGAGAAAGACAAATGAAGGAAGGTAGGAAATGTGCATAGAATGAGGTTTTTTTGTAATTATTTTAAATGTAGTCTGAAGATATTTAGATATCATATCTTCAACCAATAATGACCTGATAAGTGATTTGTCAGAAGATTGTATTGCTTCACTTTGTTTTTGTATCCTAATGTCTTAAAAGTACGTTAAAAGCTATTTCTGAAAATATTATTATTACCATTCTAAAAAATATAAATTAGATTTTGTGAATCTGTGGTAACATTACAGCTAACATGATTTCATAGGTGCCATAAACTAAGCTGTATTACAAGACTGTACTTTCATAGGACTCTCAGAAGGTAGGGGCTTGTTCTTGTTCCCTGGAGAACCGGGGCATGCAGAGGGTGTCTTATTACCTGAGGTAAGTAACACGCTTCCTTCCTTCAGGCAACTGACAACTTACAACGAGAAATGAAATTTTTATTTTCAAAAGATGGTAGGGTGTTTCATGACACATGAATTTGTGCATGTACAGTACAGATGAATCCTGCTCAAGAACATGAAATGATTTAGTAAGAAACTGAAATGGGGGAAATTTTACAGAGGACTTTAGGCTGAGCCTTGCTAGACTGTGCTTGATCCTCAAGCATTCATAACCATTCCCTGGAGGGTGATTGTATTTCACAGGCCAATTGACACTGGGGATGGCCAGGCGTTTGTCTCTGGCCAATTAAATATGTGTCATTTCCAGGAGGAACTCTCCTTAAGAACTGGTGTATATGCCATCACAGTCTCTTTCTTTCTGTCACATATCTGGCAGTGCTGCACATGGAGGGTGTTTTATGGAACAAAATCACAGCCAAGACAGCATGCGCTCGTAGCAAAGGAAGCAGCAAGTCTTCATCGTTGCAGGGTACTGAGGTGTGGGGGTCATTGGTGACTGAGAATTCCACTTTCGCTGTCCTCATTGGAACAGGTAGAGAAACAGGTATTCAAGGGGGTGAGAATGAAGCAACGGGCACCACACTCTTTCAGCAGCGTGAGGTGACCAGCCTGTTGATTCCAAAGTAATTAGGAAGTGGAGGTTAATAGAGTGAGGCTAGAGGTTGAGAACAATTTGCATTTGGAAACAAGTCGTAGTTGAAGTTTCATAAAAGCTAACAGTTACATTCTTCTCTATACATTGCCATGCCTGGCAGTATAGGAGCTGTTCACTCATTTCTTGAACTTACAGAATAAATTCAGTTGATGCTCTGAACGGTAGTGAAATTTTAGCTTGTAAGTGATTATGAGAGAGGGGGGAAAAAAAAAAAAACTGAAATAGCCAACAACGATTTCTAATTTTGACATGAAGAAAAGAGTTAGAACTTGTACAGAGTGCCATACATTACACGTAAGAAAATTTATAGGTGAATATGCTGAAATTCGTGGAAAATATAGTGCAGATATTAATATGCTACTTTGACCACAGACTGTTAAAACGTCTGCGGGCAATAAGTTATTACTAGCACTGCGGAGTGATTTAAAATTTCTGGGGAAAACGGCAAATATAGATATCCTGTACATAGCAAAGATTTATCTCTTTTGTAGAATTTGAAGAGTTATCAAGGGTGTTAAGGGATAATCCTATTCAAAGCACGATATCTACTTGAATGACGCTTGCCATCTGGACAGTCTGTAGTGCCAAGCTGACTGGCACTCAGCAGCCATCCCTACTCCTTGATTTGGTGGTGAATGCTACTTGTGAGCATGCTAGAATTATTCAGCTCTTCCTCAGCTTCTCAGGTCTACGGTACTTTGAACTTGCAGGAAGTAAGCATTTGAGTTAATATTTTCACAACCCTAAGTAGGTTTCTCTGGAACTGTTATTTGACTTAATAAAATTGTGGCTGCATAGGTTCTGAACATCCTAAAAACAATTTCCTTTTTGTCCCAAAGCAATCTTTATTATTGAGAAGATGTTAGGGCGAGGAACTAATAATGCTGCATTTAACAAGGCATCAGCTTCTTCTCCTACTGTGTCATGCTGGCTGTGTCAAAAATAAATTAATTTGGGTTGGAGAGATGGCTTAGCTGTTAAGCACTTTCCTGTGAAACCTAAGGACCCGGGTTTGAGGCTCAATTCTCCAGGACCCATGTTAGCCAGATGCACAAGGGGGCGCACGTGTCTGAAGTTCATTTGCAAGTGGCTGGAGCGCTGGTGTGCCCATTCTCTCTCTCTCTCTCTCTATCTGTCTCTTTCTCTCTCTGTCTGTCACTCTCAAATAAATAAATAAACATAAACAAAAAATTAAAAAAAAATTAACTCAATTCAGAATTCCATTCAGTGGCCACCATCTAAGTTCCACTGAAATCTGTAAGAAAAAAAAAAAAAAAAACACAAATGCCACTCCAGGCTTGCACACCACTTCTCCACAGAGCAATAGCCTCCAACAGCTGAGCAGCTTTCCTCCTGAATGTACTCTCCGCCATTGCTGTTGTTGATTCCTGCTTTCCTGCATCTCTTCCTGGTGGAAACCAGGAGCAACAAACTCACAGAGTGCCTCAGAGAAGGAGAGCATTTTCATCATTAGCACACAGGGCGCTGTGTCTACGTAAGGGGATAGGGATGGGGATTCTGGAAGAGTACAGACTGCGAATTGGCTAGTATTTTCAGTCTGCAGCTGCAATGTCTTTTGGAATGACTCTTGCATGTCCTAGCAAGGAGGTCATGTGTCTGAGATTGGAAACCCTCAGGCTGATTGGCAGTACAGTCAGATGAGATGTAGAATCTTGGCTTGGAACTCTCCCTTTATAGTTAAGGTATCATGTCAGTGTGTGCTCTCAGATTCCTGGCAGCCTGCTGTTTAATAACAGCAATCTAGGTTTTGTTTTCTTTTTTCTTTTCTTAGTACTGACCCATTTGGAGAAAAATTGGTACTCATAATATGCATGGAAATTCACAAGAGACTCCAAACAGCTTTCTAGACCTATAAAAGCACCCATATTCTTATACACTGGGCCTGTGAACGGCTGCAAGGAAAGACAGCCCTTACCAACCCGAACCCTTCCCCAGATATCTCCTACTTCTGCTCATCCGGTAACATATTAGCACCACATTATAAGAATTAGGAACTGTGGCGAAAGAAAGGAGAAATGCAAGTCAGATCCACAGATTCCAAACCACGTTCTTTGGGTGACTCCTGCATGCCGTAGTAAGTGTCTGAGGATAGAAACCCGAGGCTATGACAGCAACTCACCCTAACCCTAACCCATATGAAAGAACTTCCGGAAGCACTTGTGTTATTCAATGGTGCGCTTGTTTTATATGTAGGATATACTGTGTGGTGTTCAGGATAGACAGAAAACAGAGTAGTGTTCTAATACTCCTCGGCCCTGGCCCTGTACATTTAGAATTAGAGGAACCACAAATTATAGACCTAGTTTTGTCATTCAACAGCAATATATGGGTGCAAGTGAATTGTCTAGTTTTGGTCACTTAATTGTTCAAATTTATCTCAGCCACCTAAGTAAAGGACAATTGCAGAAGATGTTGGGATGTGTTTAACCAGCGAGCTTCATGCATGTGGTGCACATTCAGTGTGCAATGTAAGACACTCTCTGACACTGAAAGAATCTCTCAGCACTTATGCCTGGCACAGTGGAGTGACTAGTCATTTCTCACATGAAGGAGCCTCTCTGGCCCAAGTCCGTATGAGGTGCATGGATATACAGATTTTTTTTAAATTTCCTGTTCTTCACTTTTTTTTTTTTTTTCCTGGTCTTCCATCACAGATTTCTTATTTCCCAAATGCCCCTTTATTGAATCAACATTTTCTTTCATTCACCCTAAGGAAAGCATGAGAGTACACAGTATGATATTTTCAAGTGAACTATATTGCTTTTTTTAATATTAAAAAGCTTTCTCCTTTAAATAACTTAATGATGACTTTTAGTTTAATTTCCTATTATTACTGAGCATACTCTTGACAACCCAAAATGGAGTTTAAAACTTGCCGGCAAGTACGTTAAAGATAACATGTTATTGAAATCGTGACAAGTGAGTGGGCTGGGGAAAGATCATGATGATAAAACTTTGTAGATAATTCTAATTCTGTTTAGTTTTTTGTTTTTTTTTTTTTTTTCCTCATTGAAGAAATGAAAGCTATGATGTGTAATTTGGAAATCTGAAAATGTCTTTCAGGATATAGGAGTTTATGGTACCATTTCCATTTGGGTCCAGTTTTGTGCCCCCTCCACCTCGCCCCCCCACGCCCCCTCCCCATTGTCCAGTCCTCAAGATGCTTATTAGGTATGCCAGCCTTGTGGGCTGATTCAGGTTAGGAGTCACAGATGAGTGAGCCCATGTGATAATTATTCTGTGATTGGGTGAATTCGCTGAGAATGATCTTTTCCAAGTTCGACCATTTTTCTTCAAATTTCATTGTGTCACTTTTCCTTACTGCTGTGTAGTATTCCATCATGTAGTTATCAGTTTTTCTAGTGATGGACATCCGGGTTGATTCCAGGTCTTAGCTATTATGAATTGAGCAGCTATAAACATGGTTGAGCAAATCTCTCTGGACTGAGTCATGGAGCTTTTAGGGAAAATGCCCAGTAAGAAAATAACAGGGTCTTTTGGTAACTCTATAGTCAACCTTTTTAGGAGTCTCCATAATGCTTTCCATAGTGATTGCACCATCTTACATCCCCACCAGCAGAGAATAAGGGTTTTTATTTCTCCACATCCTCTCCAGCATTTGTTTACACTTGATTTTTTAATGTGTGCTATCCTTACTGGGGTAAGGTGGAATCTCATAGCTGTTTTAATTTGCATTTTCCTGATGATTAGAGATGTTGAACTTTTTCTTAAGTGCATGTTTGCCATTTGTATTTCTTCTTCTGAGAACTCTTTGTACAGATCTCTGCCCCATTTTGTGAGTGGTTTATTTTACTTTTTACTACTTAAGGCTTTTTGAGTTTTTTGTAGAGGATCAAATAAGAATTTTATGATGTCTTACAGGATGGTAAGAAGCAATGGTTTTCAAAGTATGATTTAGAGGCCCTGCTCGTGTGGTGACTTTTGTATCCCAAGACCTCAGTGCATGTCTGACGAGTGAGAAACTTGAGGAGTAGGACCTAGACATCTGTGTTTTCTAAAGCCTTTGTGTGTGTTTTGATGCACACTGAAATCTGGGAACAATTAGTGTAGTGAACCATGAGCCTCACTCTGACCAGATTGATTCATTTTGGGAACTCATTGCACATGGAAAATGAGAAATTTAAACCAGGTTCCCAATCTTTTGCCCTCTAAGCCCTTTGTAGTTCTGTTACAGTAAAGGGGTTCTTCTGATCGTCGAATCATCCTCTGGATCTTTAGTTCTACTTTTCTTAAATGTCTGGACTTTGAAAAGTCATGACAAAAGCTATGCCATGAATTAAGTGTTGAATAAAAGAGTTAAGCATACACACATCCTTCCTCAGCAACTGTCCTTCAGCCATATCAGATCCCAATTCCATATAGCAAACCAAATCCTTCAATTATTTAATGGTGAATGAGTCAGGGGCATCTTTGTTTATACCTGAGGACTTATAGGTGTCCTTTAGCTATCAGAAGAGGCTAGGAAAGGACATCAGACAAGACATTGATACATAGATGATTGATATATAGATGATAGATAGATTAGATGATAGATAGATAAATAGATGATATACAATAGATAACTAGATAGAAGATTAGATGATAGATAGACAGATACATGAAAGATAGATAGATGATAAATATATAGATATATGATATATAAAGAGGTAGATGATAGATGATAAATAGATGGATAGATACCTAGATAGATAGATAGATAGATAGAAAGATAGATAGATAGATACATGATAAATAGTTAAATAGATGATAGACAGATAGGTAGATAGATAGATAGATACATAGATGGATAGATACATAGATAGGAGAGATAATAGATAGATACTCACCTATTACTATGAATTAAAAACCTCTTCTTGTTTCTTTAGGGAAGCTTTTTCAGTGATAACTGGGAAGTTGGTAGCAACTGAAAATTGATGAACTTCTTGGAGCTTAAGGAACATGTAAGTGGTTGAGGTGGTTGTGACTCAGTGCTCAGGGTCTTGGATGTGCTTCTCTTTTCAGAAGAAAAAATGGTCGTGTGGAAAGTTGAGGTTAGTCTTAGGGAAGGAAGTAGGAATGATATGGAGGGCATGTTGCATTGCAGCTTCAATCACACCTAGGGTTGGAGGGGATGAGAGGAAGGGCAGAAAGGGGATTATGGAGAAAACTGATTTGCAAAGGTAGTTTGGAACTAATGGTGTGGATCATATTTAGGGGGTAAGAAAAGTCAGGAAAAAGAACTTATGACAATGTAGCTTTTTCCCACCTCTGATTTCCCATATCAACACGTCACTGGTCAGTGAGTGTACTTTTACAGAGCATAGCTATGTAGCTTCAGTGAAATGCTGGCTATTTTCTTTTTCTTTATTTAAAAGACATTTGGCTTACATCCAGATCACTATGTCACAATTCTTTCTTTATAGGGAATTATATCCATATCTTCAAGTTTAAAAAGAAAATGTATATTTTTCAAATATGGATTTGTATCATTCATAAAGTCAGTTTTAAAGGTGTGAATGACATAAGTACCGTGATTATTAAGTTGTTAACAGCAATTCCTATTTTTAAGCTCTAGCTATATGCCGTGTCTTATATGCATCACTGTAAAGTATTTCATATCTACTTCAATTTTCAAATAAAGTATAAGAAGAACCAAAAAATTAAGCCATTTCTCAGAGTCACACAGCCCCAGTGCCTAGCCAGAATGTACTACACCACATTTCAACTATGGATATGACTTCACCCTTTTTCAGATGTTACAAGTACAGCATGCTGCCTTATTTGTAAGAAATGGTACTTACTGAATTAAAATGCAATGGTTTATACTCACTGTTATGGTTATTGTTCTACGAGAGAACACTGGAATAAAAGGATAATAAAAACACAAACACATGGGTTTCAGATGAATGAATTGAGTAAAAGTGCAGTGGCGCCATTAAGTAACACTTCAAGAAACTTTATTTCAAGGAGCGTGCTCCTTAATTGAGGCAAATTCAAATCAGCATTGTCATTGAGACGCAGTGTCTTGATTATATTAGTCTAGTATATGTTATCGGTATATTTTGGACCTTTGTCTATCTTCTGACAAACAGAAATCATTTTAAGACATCTTATGCTGCATCAAGGATACTTACAGAGTCACCACTCCTCTTTTCTTCCTTTGCAATTCATCAACCACAGGTTTACAGTAATCATTTCACAACTTCTATTTAATGACTATACATATATAATATGAATGCATGCCTTCTAATTTATGACCTCTTCATGCATTTTCAAACAAAAACTACATATTTTATCTGATATCTAAGATAAACTGTGACCCGCTGTGTTTTGAGAAATCCCCAATTCGTTTTTTTTTTTTAATTTTTTATTTATTTGAGAGCTAGAGAAAGAGAGAGAGAGAGAGAGAGAGAGAGAGAGAGAGAGAGAGAGAGAGAGAGATTGAGAACGGTCGCGCCAGGGCTTCCAGCCTCTGCAAACGAACTCCAGACGCGTGCGCCCCCTTGTGCATCTGGCTAACGCGAGTCCTGGGGAATCAAGCCTCGGACCAGGATCTTCAGGCTTCACAGGCGAGCACTTAACCGCTAAGCCATCTCTCCAGCCCTCAATCCCCAATTCTTCTTGAGTGTGTACAGTTTACCTTTTCTCGAGTTTCTATCTCTCTCTTCCTCTTTCCCCACCTCCCTTCCTCCCAACATTCTTCCCTTCCTGCCTGCCTCCCTCCCTTCCTCAACCCATCTGTGCTTAAGTCAATATTAAATATTTTCCTTAATATTATCCAAACTTGTTACAGAATAAATAAATCCATTGCTTTGTTAACAAAATTGGCCAATTTTTCAGTAATTTTTGATTCACATTCTACAGGTCCCCCGCTGCGCCCATCACAAATTCAAACAAGCATGGTTTCTATGTGCATATTTAGGATGTATAATCTTCTCTGTCCCTTAAGATTGCCCACATTTCAAGGTGAACTGCCCTCTAACTCTGGGTAGTGTCATGGACACACTTGTCTTATATTTGAACATCATCATTCTTGGGAGATCATCACCTTATCCAAATTCATATCATGTCATGAATGGTGAGTACTGCCAGTTGTTATTTGTTATTTTAGCATAAGTCTTCTATTTTAACCAGATAGTGATCTTTCACTCTTATAACCAAGCTTCCAAAGTTTTTGTATATGTAAGTCACCCTAAAAACATTGCAACTCCTCCTTCTGTAGGACTAGAGGGGGACATACCCTCCCAGCTCATGGCTTGTCTGTTTTTCAATAGAAAATGTAATTTCAGGAGACCATGTGATTTAGTTGACATAACAAATACTAACTTCCCCACGTACATGTTTACTCATTCAGCACTAGTGAAG
Organism: Jaculus jaculus; assembly: GCF_020740685.1. Taxonomy (NCBI): domain Eukaryota; kingdom Metazoa; phylum Chordata; class Mammalia; order Rodentia; family Dipodidae; genus Jaculus; species Jaculus jaculus. The sequence goes on from NC_059105.1 coordinate 164,431,074, forward strand.
GTCTTCATCTACAACAAGTTATTGGTAGGTTATAAACCATTATTTTGAGATCTTATTGGTGTAGTTTAAAAGAGAGAACTTTCAAGAATCTTCTTTTGTATATATATATTTCTTTTTCGAGGTAGGGTCCCACTCTGGCTCAGGCTGACCTGGAATTAACTATGTAGAATCAAGGTGGCCTCAAAATCACAGCCCTCCTCCTACCTCTGCCTCCGGGGTGCTGGGATTAAAGGCATGAGCCACCACGCCCAGCTTCAAGTATCTTATTAAGGTATATTCATTCCTGTTTGTCAATGTGTGACACTGGCATGGTCATAGTGAGTAAACCCTGTGTTTCGTTTCTGTCCTGAAGCTGGTAAGGAGATACTCACAAGCTCCCTTGTGGAAGAAAGCTTTTGACAAACTCTGGGCAACTCCCCATGCTATTAGCAACCATGTTAGAATAGGTGAGGTATTATTGCATTTCTGTTATGGCTGCTGTTTTGTTTTCTACAGCTTGGATACCTGTGTATTTCCTGGAACATTGTTCCTCTTAAATAATGACTTTATAGAGGAATTAGATATATTTTCCCTCGCTGCACCATTTGTAGTTTCTCCGAAAGTTATGAGTAGTCTTTACTTTTTTAAACAGAAACTTGACTTTGTATATTAATTGTACAAAAATAGTGTGTTTAATGGTGACATTTTGATATATGCATATGATACTTGCTTATATTTATTTTATCCCCATTGATTATTTTTAAAAATAGTTTAGTTTTTTTTTTTTTTTAATTTGAGAGAAATAGGAAGAGAGAGAGAGAGAGAGAAAGAGGTGGGAGGAGGGAGAGGGAGAAAATGGGTGTACCAGGGCTTCTAGAAATTGCAACCACACTCCAGATACATGTACCCCCTTAGCATCTGCCTTTACATGTGTACTGGGGAATAGCACTTGGGTCCTTTGGCTTTTCAGGCAAGCACCTTAATTGCTAAGCCGTCTCTCCAGCTCTCCCCCATTTACTCTTTAATTCAAAGCAACACTGTTGTGAGCAGTCTTTGATGTAGATATTGAACACATTGTATATACAGGTGGCCAAAAGCTAAGGATCTGTACATCTTTACTCCTTTTTCCCCTAAACTGGGTTCTTAAAATCAATGTTATTCTTATGATCTATGTTGTATCCACTTGCTTTACTATAATGTAGATATTTTGGTTCAAGATTAATTTCCTTAAATGTTTGATTATTTTATTACTACAATGAAGAGAAAAAGAAGTACCATATATCATAAACAGAAAAAAAATTACAAATAATAAATTAAGTGGAAATAAAATGTTTTTGAGATTTAAATAGAGGGGATCATTCTCAGAAGATGCTGAGCATGAGTATATATGTTAAAATGTGACATTTCCATGTAGAAATGATAGTAATGTCACATGGTACCAAAAGATACTTTCACCTTGCTTTGATCAAAGGATTAAAGGAGAATGTTTTGTTCTTTGCATGGCTCAGTGACATGGGCTGTGATTCTGCATGCATGCCCTATGATCATGGGCTCTTCTACTTATTACAGCATAAGAAACACATCTGCATCACAAGGACTGGATAATCTGTGAAAAATGTTGCTCTCACAAGAAAAGCAAGGGAGGACTGGAGGGAAGGCTGAGTGGTTAAGGCATTTGCCTGCAAAACCAAAGGACCCAGGTTTGATTCTCCAGGACCCATGTTAGCCAGATGCACAAGGGGATGCACAGGTGTGAAGTTTTGCTGCCATGGCTGGAGGCCCTGGCACATCCATTCTCCCTCTCTCTTTCTCCCTCTTTCTCTGTCAAATAAATAAATAGACAAATAAATAAAAATAAAATATTTTTAAAAAAGAAAAGCAAGGGAGATATTCTTGATTAAGGTTGAAGTCTGTAATATTCTTCCAGTCTTCCACAATGTCTTATAGCTAAGCACATGAAATGGTCTTTCTCTCTCTCTGTTTCTGTCTCACCTCTCTCTCTCTCTATCGCTCTTTCTATATATGTGTTATGTATGTATGAGAAAGACAAACAGACAGTGCTGGAGTCAGAGAGATTTTCTAGTCTCACAATGAAATTATAAAGTAGAAGATAAACTTGCTGGGCACATCTGACAAACAAGCTTTTTTAAAAAAATTTAACTTCATGTTGAGCCAGGCTGGTATCTCTCCTGGTCCAACAGACAAGTTCAAATGTTTTCTATACATAGTGCAAAGCAAATATTAAAATCAAGGCAGTATCTGTGCTATAGAAATCCCTAAAGATGGCATACCTCAATTACTTTGGGGACAATAATTCCATGAAGGGGAATAAGGCAGAAAGAAAAGAAGACAAATAAATGGCTTCTTTCACAAGTCTTGCTTTGACATCAAACTGAAAAACTGTTATTAATTTTTTTTTTCAAAAGAAAATGGTATGCATGGAGTCAGGTTTCCATTCTTCCTCAGGAAAACACCTTTGTTCTATTATTGCCCAATAGGCAGATACAAGCCCTACCTGTGTTTCCCTTGCTCACACTTGTGTTCCTGACTTGGTTAGTGATGAGCACGCTCAGAATGCAGTGTCTCTTTTAACTCTTGACCATTGACTGAAGAAGGAGAACTTATTTAATGAGTGAGACTCTTTCCTTTTCTCTTCTCCCTTCTATTTTTTTCCCCCTTGCAGGCATAACCAGACAGGTTTTGAAGTACTAATGATGATTAGTTCATTTAAGCCAGCACAGACCAACAATGGGTTTGAAATGTTAATCAGATGAAGAGCTTACTGCTAAACAGCCCATGGAATAGCAAATGAACCAAGAAAGGAAAGCAAAGAGGAAAAGCGGCTGAGTGGAGATGTGACAGAAGCGTTTTCAGCTGCTGGGCCTCTCTGATGCGTGAGTGGGACAGATGCCTGCTCTTCTCCTGAGAGAACCTCTCTGTACACAATAGTGGGCTGATTAATCTCACTTCACTCTTCCCTTGAGAGGAGCAAGACTGGCTCTTAGTCATCCTCTCTGGGCATCATGGACCCCTCTTCTCCTTCCTGCTGGGAGGGAACTGACATTCAATTTTTCTCTCTCTCTCTCCTTTTCTTTTTTTCTGGAAGCTCAGACTCACAGAAAACTCATCTTCCTTCTGTCATTATGGCTACAGGTCTGTGTTTCATGATGAAGTCATTTATATGTATGTGAATGATACAGTAAATTAAGCCATTGATGGTAAAGAGATGTGTGGGGACATGACTTTAGCACTCACAAATGTGACAAGAAACCAGTTAAGTGAAATAGCCCCCCCCCCCTTCAATAGAGAACTTCCCATCATAATGAAAATGCTCCGTGGCTGTGCTTCTCAGTGCTGTAGCCATTATCGACATGTGCTAGGGACCCTTTAATGTAGCTACTGAAACAGGAAAAAAAAATTAATTAATAAAGATAAAATTAGTCTCTATGAGATCCCATATCAGAGAATGTGCCTCATGAAGTTCTAGAATCTTGTCCCTCAAAGTGTGGCCCTAAGTGGTGGGAAGAAGGGATTCAAGAGCAGTGGGAGGGGGATAAGAATGGGTAATGGGGAGTCTGTAGGTTCAAAATATGATGAGTAATTATTAAATTGCCAAAGAACAAGTGAAAGGAACCTGACCATAGAACCTTGTTATGAAAGCAAAAACACACTGAGTGCTTTGTACTTAGAATTCTCCCCTCCAGGGACTCAGAGCAGTGGTTCTCATCAAGTAGGGCTGCAGTCACTCTAGACTGGTTATCTGCCTAGTTAAAAATAATCTCTAAAATATGATGGAGCCCTTGCTGGTTACTGAGTTCACAAGTACCCTAGACAGTGATTGGGTTTTGCAAGGAGCTATGGCATTTGTTAACCCCCCCCCCCACAAAAAAATGGAAAACTAGACTGGGGAGATAACTCGGTGGATAAAGTGCTTGTCATGTAAGTATGAGAACTTGTGTTCAGATCCCCAGTAGCCATATATATACCTCATGTGGACATATTGACTCATCTGTAATCCCAGCACCAAGGAAGTAGAGACAAAGGACCACTGGCTACCTAGACGAGCTGAACTATGGAGCTCTGAGATCAAAACCCTGTTGCAGTAGGTGGTGGAGAGCTAACAAGAAATATATCCCATCTGACATCAACCTCTGGCCTTCACATATTTACATGCATGCACATGCGCACACACACACATGCACATACACACATATACACATGCTTGGAAATCAAAGACAATGGAAAACAGAGTTGTTGGAATTGTTTAGGCAGAACTCAAACCCATGACAAATAACTGATATTTTCTGTGCTTTCTACTATTTGCAAGGAACTTTCTTAAATGTTCTGTCAGATCCATGTTATTTTTTTTAAATTTTTTTTGTTCATTTTTATTTATTTATTTTTGAGAATGACAGAGAGAGAGAGAGAGAATGGGCGCACCAGGGCCTCTAGCCACTGCAAACGAACTCCAGACGCGTGCGCCCCCTTGTGCATCTGGCTAACGTGGGTCCTGGGGAATTGAGCCTTGAACCGGGGTCCTCAGGCTTCACAGGCAAGCGCTTAACCGCTTAGCTATCTCTCCAGCCCAGATCCATGTTATTTTTAACACTCAGTTGATATATGAGCTATCGTGTACCAGGATGTACCAGTGACTAGGGATGGCTGCTAACCATTATAACACAATGAACAATTGCATTTAGATAATTGCATGTTGTATGTTTGAAAACATGCAAGTTTTCCTTCTCAGGAAAATAGAATGGTATATCATATTCCTTTCAATTAATGATAGAATGCATTTCCAAAGCTGGCTAGTTTTATTTAATAATTTTATTTAACAGGAATTTCATTTTTTTCCAACTGGGACAATCTTAAATGATTGTAAGTATAACTTGCTAAATTCTGAAAGGTAAAAGTGGATGCATTAAGTTTTAAGAATTAGAACTTAGAAAGCTTACCTAAGTCTGAAAGACAATTATTAATATATATGAGTCTATGTGGAAGAAGTGCTTGGTTAATAATCTTGCAGCTGTTTTTCCTGTGTTGAATAAGCTGGTGTGATAATAACAATAAAATGAGCTTATAAGAACTAGTTGATGACAAATCAATATTGGACTGTTAAATAAGTTTGATAATGTTTTTCATCCTTCACATTCACATGTGTTTGTGACATAGGGAGAGTTTTTTGTTTTTGTTTTTGTTTTTCATCTTTAGTGCTTTTCTAAATTTTAAATTCTTAAATAAATATACCTAACTTTGTGATATATTCTTATCATCTCAGTCAAAGTTCTAATGCAATTTAAATATTTTATTACTTTCATATACACGAGAGAGTTATATCTCTTAAGCATGCTAAATAGTTTACGATTTTGATTTCTCATTTCACATTCAGAGTGGCAAACACAGACTTTTGAATGTCTTTCTATATCCTTCAATTTCCATGTCAGATTGGGCTAGGCATGAGAGACAAGATCAGAATTATTTCATTATTACGTGGGCTCCATCTATGTCTTTTACCAATATTGCTTCATAGCCCTACATCACGTTGATTAACTTATCACTGTGCCTTTCATGAGGGTTCCCTCACCCTAGTACAGAGAGGGTATTACCTACCAACACAGCAGGATTTGGGTAGAGCAGAATGGTGCCTTAATTACAGATTTAATGAAGAGAAAGGCTGATCTTCACTTCTTGCTGATTTCCCAGCTGTAGGATGATGTCTGGTTATTTGCAATACGCCAATGGTTTGCTTTCCATCTGCTGCTGTCACCACCACCACTTTTGCTGGGCAGCTGTCTGCTGGGGCCTTCTTCCTGGGCATACTAAATGAGAAAATGAGCATATCAAACTTCGGCGTCCTACCTGCTTCTCTTAGAAATATTCTGAAAAAAATGGCATTAGTTTCACTGAATAATTGGGGTTAAAATGATATCTATTTCTGGTTTCCTCAAGGAACACAATGTATATATTACTCCTATCTCTTCGAGTGTCAAAGGGGATTACATTTCACTTTTCATTATATCCCTCTGTTTTCATCTGGTTATAAATTTTTGAAAGAACTTTCTAGGGAATGAAAATTAGCATTCCCCTTCTTTCTATAGAATATAAAATTGTCAGCAAAGCAATTCTTTCTTAAGGTTTGAAACTGGATTAAAAGAAACAATATATCTTCACAAACTATTGTTTTCTTAACCTCTCTGTATATTTTTAAAAACTAGTATTTGATTACGTACAGTAGAAAAGATGTGCTACACACAGAGAGAGGTTTGCACACATCTGTAAAATGGCAAATGGCTTTTAGCTCATAAGACTGAGAAGTAAATAAGGCTAATGCATAGGAAGGGTTTAGTGGCTTTTAGTACTGGTCTTACCATATGGCGAGTTGCCTGCGCATTTTATTTGTTTTTTTAACAGTATTAGTGCTGTGATAATAGAAAGTTTATTCATTTGAAGACAGCATAAATTTCATGGCTAAGTACCCTTTGGCCAATATCTGTTCAAAAGAAAAAACCCTTAAAGTACTAAAAAGGAAATCAAAGCTCAGAAATCTCATCTGGCCTACAATGAGACCTTGAAGACCCCAAGAAGACTTAGTCAGGAGCAAAATCATCAGCTACCATTTCCAGCTGTGCAAGGAAGATGTGGTGCCCTTCAGGGAGCACCATGACTTTCATTATTCACTGGCTAACCAACGTGACTAAATATCCAAACAGATTAAAGGGACATAAAATCTAATATTGATTAGGGCCATAATTTCAAAATGTAAAAGTCTTAAATGCATGCTTTGGTAAGGCAATATCTTCTGTTGTTCTTTGACTTAGTATGGTGATAAATATTGAATTCCCATGAGTTGCTTTATATGTTATATACTTGGTTTTAAAATGCTGCATTTCTCAACTATCATTCTTGATAATCTGAACACTTGAGGTTGAAGCGGAATCTTACTATCTTTGTATTAAGCCCCACTGAAGACACACACACACACGCACGCACGCACGCACGCACGCACGCACGCACATCCACACAACCACGTGCATGTATGTATATATGTATATGTGGTGTGCGTGTGTGCATGTGTATATCTACATGGTGTTTTGTTGTACATATAGTACACAAAAACAATATTTTTCTGAATATCACAGTGATATTTTGCACTTCTGAATAAGTTCATTAATTGTTCTTTACATCCCTCTTCCTTTCTTCATCTTGATCCAGTCAGTTACTATTTATCTGGTGCCTACCACATGCAATGCAGGTAATTAAGCACTTTTGCATTGCCTCTGTTCTTTCTTTTCGAATATTCTAGAACAAATAGTAACTTCTGCTTTTAGTCTTGACACTTTTAGAAGTTATCAGTTTTGTTTTTTTTTTTTTTACCTTGCTGATTTCAGTATCTCTGTGTATTCTTGTGGCATAACAGGATTTAAAATAATGGTTGTCCAAGCTATTTGACATCTGCATTCTTTTTATTTATTTTCATACTCTTAGAACTCTCCTGTGTCCACTAACCGGGTGTTGTAGTCACGTGTGCATTGCGGGTAAAAATCACCAAACCAAGAGCATCTTGGGAAAAAAAAAAGATTTTCTGTTTTGTTTTGTTTTGTTTTGTTTTGTTTTTGGTTCATAGGCTCGAAGGGGAAGCTCCATGATGGCAGGGAAAGTGATGACATGAGCAGAGGGTGGACATCAACTCCTGGTCAACATAATGTGGACAATAGCAACAGAACAGTGTGCCAATCACTGGCATGGGGAAACTGGCTATAACACCCATAACTCACCCCTAATAACACACTGCTTATAGGAGCTATTAATTCCCAAATCTCCATCAGCTGGGAACCTAGCATTCAGAACACCCAAGTTTATGAGGGACACCTGAATCAAACCACCACACAGTGAATTCTAGAACTATTTCTCACTAACTATCCTGCCTTCCTGTGTTAGGCTCATGTCTGCAGTGAGGTCTTTGTTTTAATTAATTAATTTATTTGAGAGAGGTGAGAGAGAGAGAAAGAAAGAGAGAGAGAGAGAGGTAGGGAGGGAGAGAGAGAGAGAAAATAAGGCATGCCAGGGATTCTAGCCACTGCAAATGAACTCCAGATGTGTGTGCCACCTTGTCCATCTGGCTTCTGTGGGTCCTGGGGAATCAAACCTGGGCCTTTAGACTTCTCAGGTAAGCACCTCGACTACTAAGCTATCTCTCTATCTCATTCAGCAAGGTCTTTTTTGAATCAATAGTATGTCTCCTGTGGGCCAAGGTATTTCATACTGCTGCTCTTTTTATAGCACCCAGTGCATTAGAAGTCACTACTACTAACAGCAGCAGGAGTCTAGCAGCCACGGAAACGTAAATGCGTGCCTTCACTGTGTGTGTAGCACATCTTCTCTACTGTATGTAATCAAATACTAGTTTTTTAAAAAGTGAAACTGCTGAATTTTACTTTGTTTTCAGAGAGCTCTCATTTGATATGTTGAGTTGTGGAGTAGTGAGATATATATCTGGATTCACAAAGAATCCATAAAAAACAATTGTTATTTCATTGACAATGACAAAAACTCAACAAATGTCATTTTTAATGCACATCAAGATGTTTTCAATTATGACCTGTGTTAAGCTGCGTTTTCACATATCTGAGCTAGATTCTAAATGATACACAGTGGTGCCCTTTATGAGATATATGCATTGTATACATTACATTATTTTATATAATCCTAACAGCAAATAACAAAGTAGGCATTATTAATTCCATATTTAAGGGAGGAACACAATCAGCAAGAGAGTCAGTGTGAAGCAAATGTTTCAGTAAGCTTTCCTAGCTTTGTGGCTTCTTGAGGAGACAGTCTCAATTGGCATTTTTAGGATTTTCAAAAATTCGAAGTCTCATCTTTGAGTCATAGTAAACCAAGGAGCCTCAAGTAAATCACAGGATTTTATTTTTGAGAAATCTTGCACCTATTTTTCATCAAAACAACAACAACAACAAAAACATCTGGAAACCAATCTGAGAATGTTTAGCATCTCACCAAAAGATTTTGTTAATTTATTTAGTTAAGTATTAACGTCAAAGTACCACGATATGGAGAAGTTGTTATGACCTTTTCTATATGCTAGTGAACAGAATGATTGTTTTTGTGAAAGCCTTGTCAAGTTTTAAAAAGCACTGAAAAAGGTTTGTCTTTTTTCTAGAGGACTTGATTATTATAATGCACACTGTTACAGTCAGGTTCCCATTGCTGGCAGAAATCACCTGACCAAGAATGGCTTTTAGGGAAATTAAAAAAAAAAAAAGATTTATTTTGGCTTTCAGACTCAATGGGAAGTTCCAATATGGCGGGGGGGACGATGGCATGAGCAGAGGCTGGACATCACCCCCTGGCCAACATATGGTGGACAATAGCAACAGGAGAATGTGCCAAACACTGGCAAGGGAAGCTGGCTATAACACCCATAAACCTGCCCCCAACAATGCATTGCCTCCAGGTGGTATTAATTTCCAAATCTCCATCAGCTGGGAACTTGGCATTCAAAACTCCTAAGTTAAGAGGGACACCTGAATCAAACCAGCACACACACTAATTACCAAAGGTAGAACTATATGCATATTTTTGTTCATTTTTTTTTAATTTATGTATTTGAGAGCGGCAGACAGAGAAAGAGGCAGAGAGAGAGAGAGAGAGAGAGAGAGAGAGAGAGAGAGAGAAAGAGAGAGAGAGAGAGAGAGAGAGAGAGAGAGAGAGAGAAATTGAGTGTGCCAGGGCCTCCAGCCACTACAAATGAACTCCAGACATGTGTGCCCCCTTGTGCATCTGGCTAATGTGGGTCCTGGGGAATCGAGCCTCGAACTGGGGTCCTTAGGCTTCATAGGCAAGTGCTTGACCACTACCATCTCTCCAACCCTCACCTATAAATTTGAGTGAAATGGAAGTAGCTGATATGACCAAGTGGTACTGTACAGTTGTTTTCAAAGAGATGCAGAAATCATGGAGAAAGTGGGAGTTTGAGACGCTCTGCAATAAGATGGAATTTTTAACAAGAGGGACTCACAGAGATAAATACATGGGGAGGGCTGATGATGGAATTTATTGATTAGGGGACAAAAAAAAGACAAAAAAAATGCTCTATTAATCCATGCCTCCAGTCCCCTACGTTGGAGCTGAGCTCATATTAAAGGCTCAATATTTGCTCCTTGAATTAATATGTGAATGAATCAGGGAAATTGCCAAGGCTCTGACTGAAAAAAACAAAGGATTCAAAGACAGGGTGAGGATGACTGGTGGCTAAGGAAACAGGGAATGTCCCTAGGTGGGAAAAAGATGAAACCATTGGGTTGGTGATGTCACTCCGTGGCGGAGTGCTTGCTTAACATTCACGAGGCCCTAGGTGTTTGATCCCTCACACTGAAAAATAGAAACAAAACTATGAAACTGAAATCACAGTTGTGGCAGGAGTGTTTCCCTTTGGGCTGCTGTGGACAGGAGGCATTTCCATTCGATAGCAGCATTTCATCACAGTGTTTTGCATATGAAAATCTACTTAAGCTAACGAGGTCCTTAATTAGGGCTTTTATTATCCTTTAATTCCTTGCTTAAAGGAAAATGATTACAAAGCTCATCTTTATGATTTAGGAAACTAATCTCTCATTTCTGAAGTGTTTTCTTTCCTTCCCTCAAAACATGCATTGAAAGAAGAGACAAAAGCCATAGGAAACCGTGCAGTCACAATGCAGAGAAGGAGTTGCACCTGTGTATAAGAGCCGTCACGAACTACAGGGAAGTCTCCTGTATCAGGCTTGACTTCTTCTCTGGGTCTTAATTTAATAAAGACGTATACTGACTCTGCAGAAAGCATAATTCAAAATGGCTCATGCAAACCTAAATTCCCATGCATACATTATCAGAATTTTAATTATAGCAATACTCAAATGTGGCTGGTTTGATTCAGGTGTCCCCCATAAACTTAGGTGTTCAGAATGCTGGGTCACCAGCTGATGGCAATTTAGGAATTGAACCCTCCTGCGGGCAGTGTATTGTTGGGGTGGGATTATGGAAATTACAGCCAGCTTCCTCTTGTCAGTGTTTGGAACGCCCTCCCGTTATGGTTGTCCATGTGATGTTGCCCCAGGAGGTGATGTCCACCTTCTGCTTATGCCATTGTTTTCCCCTGCCATCATGGAGCTTCCCCTTGAGTCTATAAGCCAAGATAAACACATTCTCTTTTCCCCCACAAGCTGCTCTTGGTTGAGTGTTTTCTGCCAGCAGTGCAAACCTGACTACGACACCAAAGGTTTCCTTATTTTTGTGGGGAGCCCTCTACACCCTCGTCAGCTTCATGGTGTGGAGGACCAGTCTTCCCCAGCATCTGGAGTCACAAATCAGAACGTAGGTCCTTCATGGAGCACGTTTGCCTTGCATGTTACAGTTTTAACCAAATTGAAATTTACCGGTAAAGTGAAAAATAATCCCAAAACATAATATATATTCAGTTAGGTTATTAATCTTTGCCTTTAGGTCAATGAACACATGCCAAACATCTACTAGATGTGAATTATTTCAGTTACTTTACATAAGAGTGAATAAAATTTGCCGGGAGAAGACATATAAACAATGTACAAATCATACAATGGATTGTGATAGGACAGGCAGTCGGATTTGTCATGGAGGTTCAAAGATGTCTTCTTGACGGAGGTGGCACAAAGCTTGGGAAGGCGCAATGGAGCTGCGCAATGAGTTGGTTTTAGTGACCTGTTCATATGCAGGCATGGTTCCTAGTGCAGACTGCAGATTTTCTGGCCTAATTGACTTGCTAGTCAGTCTTGGACTTCCGCGCACACACACGGACTTCTCTTAAATACATTATATGTGCCAGGCGTGGTGACGCACACCTTTAATCCCAGCACTCGGGAGGCAGAAGTAGGAGGATCACTGTGAGTTCAAGGCCACCCTGAGACTACATAGTGAATTCTGTGTCACCTGGGGCTAGAGTGAGCCCCTATCTCAAAAAGATCACAAAAAATCACACGTGTATGTGTATGTGTGTGTGCATGGGTGTGCACATACATGTGCATTTATGTGTGTGGAGAGAAGAGGACCACATAATGTCTTTCCCAGTCACTTTTCACCTTAGCTTTTGAGAGAGGTTCTCACATGGAAGCCCGCAGCTCATGGATTTGGCTAGACAAGGTAACTAATGAGCTCCCAGGTTCTTGTCTCCACCTCCCAAGTGCTGGGACTAAGGTATTGCCACCATGCACCTTTTGTATGAGGGTGGTGGGGCTCTGATCTCAGGAGCTCTTGATTCTTCTGCCATTTTCCCCTCCCCTACATCGAATTCTTAATATTTATCCATGTGGGCGGTGCTTATATGGACTGTTCACCCTCTGAAAATCCAAGCTGTGTACTTCTAATTTGTGTAATAGTCTTCATATTTACTGAAATTGTGAATGAAAGCAAGGATTAATTGAAGAAGAACTTTGATAATGTGAGAGTCTGCATGTCTGTTTGTGCTTCAGTTGACTTTTCTTGGCAGGCTTAAGGATGCATTGCCACTTTGCCCTGAGTAAGTCACCGTTAGGCACCATGGCCTTGCATCGAGGTGCTGGTTGCTAGGGATGTTAAGGATGGACTTTAATGTACTATTTTTACTGACTGCTCTGAAGATCACAACTGTACTAATGGGCTTCAGTTTCTCTTTGAAGACATTTCATAAATCATTAATATAACTTGAGCTTCACTAAGTCAGTGTGGACTTGAATGGTCTGAGTGTTGTCTCTAACCAAAGACTGCATAGAAAATTGAGTATATTTCTGCATACTAGCAATTCAACAGATTGTACCCATTGAAAACAATGCAATTCACACCAGAAACCGAAGTTGTAGAGCTTCTGTAAATAAATATTAAAAATCGCTGCAACCTTCATGAAGAAACATTTTTTTTTAAATATTCATTAGGACACAGGCAATTAAAAGTCCCATTGAACTTTGTGAACAATTGAAAATGCAATATAGTAAATCATAAAATCTCACTGAGTTAAAATTTAAATCTAACAGAAATCCAATCAGAATCCAATCATCAATTACTTTAACAGATTAAAACACAAATTTCAGTTATGCCACTCAAGCATTAATCACGTTCTATTTGCAAAATGGAATAATTTTTCTATAAGTAAATTAAAGTAGCATTATTGGTTTGCTTTTGCGGGCTACAGTTGCTCCAGCTGCACACTGGACATGAAAGGGTACTTACCTCAGAAGGTTGACGAAAGCACACTGGAGATGATACCTGAGAAGTACTTAGTAAGTGTAGTTTTCTCTAGATGCTGTTATTACTGAAGAAATAAAAATCTGTGTCATTCTCCCTGTGAAGGGAATGTAAATTCTTCCTGTGTCATTGATAGTTTTACGCAGAACACATGAGCCAAGTGGAAAATGGGGATCATAGTGAAGGTGTCATCCACACAGACTTCCATTCCAGCTCACGGACGAAACAAATCTAGTCAAGCACTAATCTCCAATATGTACCACACCCTGCTTAGTTGACTCCTTTTTTTTAAATTTATTTTCCTGTTGTTTTGCTGGAGACATTCTATTATCTTATCCCAAACCATTTAAGTTCATAATTTCATCGCTGTATTATTTTTAATTCATTATCCTTGTCAGATTGTTTTTTTCTTTTGGACCTTTATTGTTTTATAACTCTTATTTGAATCACTATGATTCCATCAGGATGGGAATACTGATAATTAACTGATGGTTTCCCTGGTGGCTGCTTTGCTTTTCAGCACCTTCCTCCTACTCTTCCCTCCATGTGCAACCAAGCATTCTTATCTTCTTGCTCGCTTATGAGCAAGCCATTGATTCCTATTGGAAAGGTAAGTGCCAAGGACCAGAGCGGGTACTTCAATTGTCTCCATCAGGTTGGGGGCAGTGAGCAATGGCCTGTGGTTAGGCCTTTAGGCTTATTAACAGTTAGTTTAGTAATGGTGTCGATGACAAATGGCTGAGGATATTTTGTAAAAGCGGGATATATTTTATAGTAACAGAACATTAGACATAAAGTTATCATAAGATGAGTTTCCACATCAAAATGGGTCTGTCCCTTGCAACTTAGGAAACACTCTCAGTACACATTATGATTTTTAAGTACTCATGGAAAATTTTGATTTCTCCTCAGCAATTATCAGTTATCACTTAACTTAATCAAACCCTTGGATTCCTTCCCAGAACTAAATTACAATTTACTCATATCTTTCCACAAATGCCACAAAGCCCCTGGACTCTGTCTCCTACAGTGGGACATCTAAGCTAGTTCAGGGTTTGCTTGGCATCCCCACCAGCTGGCCTGCCTGATGTTGGGTTAATTGCCTTAATTAGCTTTCTTACAATAACCTTCTTAATCAACGCTTGTGAGGTGGTCTCTAATTCTCATCCAGGTTCCTTGCTCATCATATACTGACCTTTGAAAAATACCCACTCAATCTTTTAGCACAACTCTTCTTAAAGCCTAAAGTGAAAAATAGAAAGAAAGAAAAAAAAAAAAACAGCAAGAAGTGAACTCCCTTGTACTCACTGGCATTTCTGCATTCTCCCCTGAAAACTGGGATGCTTAGCTTCTAATCAAGATAGGTTATTCCGACTTTGGAAATCACTAACAGAGATATTTTACTTTCTCCTACTCCCCTGGCTCCCTGACCCTTTCTTCCTAATGAATGCTTAATTAACATTGATGTGCACTCTTTCTGATGAGGCCTGCAGTTTTCAAATTTTACAGCGTGTTCAGATCCTTCCCCTACGGAATTTCAACTTTTTAGTTTTAAAACTTGAAAAGTTATGGATATTATCAGGAGCACACGTGAGATTGACTTTAAATGTTAACTTCTTTGGTAGAAATTTCATGCAGGCCAAGATGCTGATAGTGTCAAACACGATCAACTCTGCACTCCCTGTATTTGATACTTTTAATATGCCATCCCTTGAAGCGATTGAATTCATCCAGTGAGCTTTGATTATTTTTATCATACAGAAGTTTACCTTGCTATTGGACAATTATACTCTTCTTCTCTGTGAGATATTTTAATTGATACTTTGATTCATTCTCCATGTTCCTAAAATAATACAACCATATTTTAAGAACTGAATAAGTATACAAAGGTTCTTACACAACATATCAAACAAAGCAAATGAACAAATTGATTACTCAGATAAGCAGAAAGAATAAACAGACAGTTCTGGTTGGAGAGTCCCTCAGGCCCAGGGAAGCTATTCAGGCTGGATGGTGCCCATCTGCAGAGACTGCCATCCCAGTGCACCTGACAGTCCCCAGAAACTTTCCACCCAGGTTTTGTATTCCAGAAAACTTGGATCACATCTTGCTCTTGAAAGTGGGCACACCAGGGCCTCCAGCCACTGAAAACGAACTCCAGATGCATGTGCCCCCTTGTGCATCTGGCTAACGTGGGTCCTGGGGAATTGGACTTGAACTGGGGTCCTTAGGCTTCACAGGCAAGCGCTTAACCACTAAGCCACCTCTCCAGTCCTCAGAGCCCATTCTGGCCATAGTCTCATTACTCTGAGAATTCCCAGCAGCTAAGGTGGGACATACTGGATCGGTCAAGGTGATCTGGGAACTTGTCCTTCTACACAACAATGTTGGTGTACACTTTTTCTGTGCATGTTTGAATATGTGCAACAATTTGAATTTGTTATTGTTTTATACTGAATGACGTACTAATCTTATGTGAGAAACACAAGGCCTTGACCCTGCTATTGGCAGTGGGAGAACTTTCCACTTCTGCCACCATTAAATGAGTAGAGAGGAAAGGAAAAATGAAAACAAAAACAGCATTATCAACACTAATTGTAAATGCCTCACAACCTTGTGCTCAACTAATATAGACTTTGCTCATGTTGTTCAATGAGTAAATAATTATATTGGTATTATTTTCAGGTGGTGCTTTTAGTTTATGTGCGCATATGAATTTTTATTACTCACTTTGTCAATTCTGTGTATTGTAAAACTTTTCACTAAAAACTGTCAAATCAAGCCTTCTCTCCTTACCTTGTTCTTCTTCCTATCTTTCCCCCAGGGATCTTCTTTAAGTAAGAAGTTTAGTTTGATGCAGCACATGTTAACTTTTGGGATTTCCATAGGGCAATGTAGTTGAGGATATACAAAGGTATAGGAAGATTAAATGGTTGATGTCTTATGGAGATAAATTTGATGGATAAGCTTGGTGTACTATAGCAGAGATATGAGCTGTTATCAAAGTATAAGGAAAGACAATAGGATGGGCAAAAGTTTGGGTCTCAAGGCCTTGAACACTTCAGTCAAAATTCAACTTCTAACTAGTGCCAAATTCTTTGTAAACTTGTTAAAAGCCACAGAATTTAATATAAGTAACTAATTATTTAAATAAAACGTATCATTTAAAATTTTAATAAAAATTAAATAAGTAGGGCTGGAGAGATGGATCAGCAGTTAAGGTACTTAGGTGCAAAGCCTAACAACCTGGGTTCAATTCCCCAGTACCCATATAAAACTAGGTGCACCTAGTGGTATATGCATCTGGAGTTGGTTTGCAATGGATGGAGGCCCTAGCTTGCCCATGCTCTCTCTCTCTGCCTCTTTTTTGGTCTGTATATCTCTGCTTGACAATAAAAAACTGAAGAATATTATATAAAAAGTTAAATAATTAGGGCTGGAGAGAAAGCTCATCAGGTTAGGTACTTGCAATGCAAGCATGAGAATACAAGGTTGAGCCTCAAAACCTACATAAAAGCTAAGAATGATGAAATGTTTGTAATCCAAATGTTGAGGAGGTCAAGGCAGCCACGAAATTCTACTAAGCATGGGGCAGAGTCTTCTGACCTTCACACATGTGCACATATGTTCACACACACTCGTATACACATGTGCACATGCACAAACAAGAACACACACAGACAAGAAAACATTAAATAATGATTTATCAATCACACACATTCTGCCTGATTTGCTTGGCATTTTGCAAAGCACTGACATCACGTTAACCATGGATACACACAAATCAGGCATGAACAGTAACAAATAAATGAAACAAAGACGATAAAGAATCAAGTCTTGAAACTTTGCGCCATGGTAATTAGATTTATTATTTATTTGTTTGCTTATCAGTACAAATTGTTTTCTGTGTATCAGACTTGCAGAATGAGTTTCAAAATCTCAAGAGCTTATGGTTAGCATAGAATTTTCTCACTGATTCTAATGCCAAGTATTAATTTTTATACAGCTAGATCATTCATCCTATGAAGGAAGAAAGAAGCAATAAGGAAATCTGAGGAAATGGTGACTCATCCTGTCTCGTGGATTGACACGAGCAGGCCGTGTTATCTTGTGTATTAGAGTATGTAAGATGCGATTACACTGTTAGCCCTGGAGCGTGTCAGAATGGTAACTGCAGTTGTCATTTCGTTTCCCCGTTTCTTTTATTGACAACAGTAATATAATAATA
Source organism: Jaculus jaculus (assembly GCF_020740685.1). Taxonomy (NCBI): domain Eukaryota; kingdom Metazoa; phylum Chordata; class Mammalia; order Rodentia; family Dipodidae; genus Jaculus; species Jaculus jaculus. The sequence continues at coordinate 164,448,532 of NC_059105.1, forward strand.
CCTGATGGGAACCTTCAATTTAGAGTCTTACAAAGAGTAAACAGATGCACACTGGTAATTAGGTTTCAGTGGAGTTTATTACACCATGAATTTAAGCATATTGGAAGGCAATAAGTAGTGCATGATATACAGTGTGTTTCCAATGCTCTCCTTTTTTCTTATGGTTCCTGAAATGGCTAAGGCCCACTGTGTCCGCTTGGTTCCTGTGCCCTCTTGCCTCTTAGCATGCTGGTTGGGCTCATTCTCCCCCTTGACCTTACTCTTTAGGGGATGATTTCTACTTTGTGCCATGGTACTTGGGCTCCAGCTGAGATCCGTAGTTCAGCTCTGTAAAGGAAGAGTCCAGATCAGCTGTGGATGGGGAAGGGGTGTTCCTTCTAACAATTATTAGAGGTCAGGGGTGACCGCTTCTTTTATGTGTTTAATTTCTATTTTTGCAAAACATGTTCTCTCATGTTTTTTTTTTTAATATTTTATTTATTTATTTGAAAGAGAGGTAGAGAGAGAGAGAAAGAGGAAGATAGAGAGATAATGAGGGTGCCAGAGTCTCAACCCACTGCAAACGAACTCCAGACACTTGTACATCTGGAGTTACATGGGTAGTAGTGTGTCAAACTTGGGCCCTTAGGTTTTGCAAGTAAGTACCTTAACTTCTCAGCCATCTCTCCAGCCTGGTTTTTGTTGTTGTTGTTGCTTTGTTTTTTACAGTCTCTGATAATTGTGTGGGCAACTGCTGCTGAGTGCACTTCTTTTAGATAGTCTGGGAAATTTTCTCTCATGTTTGGTCCATCAGAGAGCCAGTAGGGTGGAAATTCTCCTGCTGCTTTTCACAGGAAGTGTTACTTTCCACTTGAGGACAGGTGGAACCCAATTTGTCCTGGGCCGAGACTGTGCATGGTAACTAAAAAAAACATGCTTCTTGGCTGTTTCAACTTGGTTCTGATTTTCATACCCATAATCTCAACATGATTCACATGTGTCATAGCCCAGAACCATCTTTCTCCAGACTCAGAAACAGTTACTCCTATAAGACTTGAGTTGTCTAGACTTGGTTAGAAGGATTTTCAGCCCGTGGCATTTGCTTTGCTGGCAGGTTGCTTACAGTCAGAGTACAAACAGCAGTTTACTGTTCATCACCCAGAGCAGGGATGGGTTATTCTCAAATACTGATGTGCCCTTGACTATTCTATTTAGACTACAATTATGTAGGAAATTTCATTTACATTTAATACCTTATTCTCTGGATTTGTCAAATAAGGGAGCTTCTTGTAATCAGTGCTATCTAAACTATGTGGTAACTTTGTAAGAGTAAAGTTTAGTAGACAAACGGAACTAGATCTCCGTTGTTGAAAATTTACATTGGCAACCAAAATTGCCATTCCAAAAATATCCTCAAGGAATCCAATCACCCTTTTCGTCAAACAGTCATTGTCTAAGTGGGATCCCACTAGACTAGATGTGGCATTTCGGTTATTCACATATTTTCCTTTTTGAATTCAGCAGGTCATTGAAACCTGGGGCTGACAATTCCTTCTCTACCTCTAGGCCTAATTTCTCTTGTCTTTTGGCTCCTATTCCCTGTAACTGTTAAATCTCAGTCATTCCAGGCATTTGTAGTAGCTATTCTCCTGCCAAAGATTCACTTTACACAAAGTAGCTCCTCTGTTTTAAGGACCTTAATTAAATGGGATCTAAGTAGCAGAGGGATTATTACAGGATCACTCTTATGGAAACAGAATAAGTCAAGTTATATGGGTTCAAATCTTAAAATAATGAAATTTCTTGCCCTTGGAGGATTATATAATCCTGCACATCAGACAGCTCAACAAGGAGATGAAAATCTCTTAAGAACTAGTACATAAATTATTTTATAACTCATCTATAGTTACCCAGAAACTCTGGCCATTATTTCTGCCGTGACACATGGCAGATGACATTCATATGTGCAATAGACTCCCAGGGTCATACCCCCGATTTTGACAAAACATCACAACATTCACAGTGCACTGGAGACCCTGCAATAGTTCATAGTCGACACAATTATTAGTGAGGAGTCAGTATGTGTTGCTCCCTGTAGGCTTGTCAGAAAAGCTGGGTGTTAACCATCAATTAATTTCATGCTAGTTGCATCTCTATATCCTTTTTACCAGACTGTAGGAAGGCATGGCATTTCAATGAGAGATGATGACATAATTAAAGATATAAATTTTAACCATTCTAACATTTGTTTTTGTTTTAAAATTCATGAGCTTTAGTATTTCGTGGTAAGTAGGAATTACTTGCATCCATATATCACTACAAATTCAGCAAGTGCACCACTAAGTTGGACCATTATTGACTGGGATTGGAGGTATGAGTCAGCCATTTAATCCTCAGAGCAAACTCTTTGGCCTTCTTGAGGAAACCTAGTAAAACTGAAATAGTGACTCATATGAGGATTAAATATTATATGAATGTTATTAAACATGCTGTGGATTGGACCTCATTGATCCAGCGCTTCATGATAACACATGCATATGTATGCTGATGTCTTTCATTTGATATCCTTAGTATGTGGGTGAGGTGCACATGGTAGATATTGATCCCCTTGGTGTAAAAGGAATAGACTAAAGCAATTATAGACAAAGGCTCTTATAAACTGCCTCTTTGTCATTATGATTTGAATGTGCCTCAATATTCCCTAGCTTGAGGAGAATATTTAAATATTCTTAAGGAGTTTGTGACAAATTTTAGATCATAGTCATTATTTTTTCGATAATAATACACTATTGAATATCAAACAGTATGGAGTTAGAAGGAATAATTTATAAAAAGGGACTGAACTCAAAGAAGAAACAACATAGAAATACACACATACAATTGTATACATAGAGAAAGCCAATAATTAAGAATCAGAAATCACTCCTGGGGCCAGCTTTGACACTTTATAAATGGTCTAGATGTGACCATTCACACTGAAATATCCACTCAGAGCAGACTGTGATAAATTATCGACTTGGCTTACTTTGTTGACAGTTTCATCTTTCTTAAGGTAGAAGATGTTACAGGGCAAATTGCAACTTTGGACTCAATTCTAATCTTCAGGGGAAGCTGGCTGGTGATCCAGCGGCAAAATCTGAAGAGAAGAGGCAGATTTTGATTGTCTTCCTTATCAACTCACAAACCATAGTGGACAAGAGGAAAATATGGAGTGGGTGGCAAGAGGGAAAATATAGCCATCATAGGTTGAATCTAAATGTTAACCTAGAAAGTTGCTGGAAAAGAACTCTTATGTCTTACCTCCACAAGGCATGGCCTTAGAATAACTGTGTTATTCTTCCTGCCACAGAAGTAAATTATCAGTTATAGATGACGTGACAGGAGGAGGCAAATATAGATAATTCATTAATGAGAGAAAGAAGACTTCCAACCATCGGAGGGTCTGAACTCTTGGGTCAATACAAACATGATATTGGTGACTGTCCTGGACAAGACTCTTTAAACACTCGCATGGTGCATACTATGGCTCCACTGTGACCAATGTCATCATATATGCATTTCATCTCCTGGAGAAAAAGGAAAGGAAACAGTCATAGAGCATTTATAATGTTTGAATTCTATCTATTTTAGCCAAAGGATATTAGTGTTAGGATATAATCAGTGGAATATTTAATGATTTGTAAAAACAACAAAAGAGATTAAATGGCAAAACTAATACTTACACTACTATCATGGAATATTCTAGAGCCAGGAAGTCAGAGGTAAACAACATGATTAGCATCAAAATAAAACTAAAGAAGAGAATGTACTGGGTTAGCTTATGGCAGACCAACAAAGGCAGTGTGCAGGCTTGGGAGTCAAGGAACCTGGTAGCTGCTCAGTCCAAGAGGCTGTTTGCGTCAGCAGTCCCAACCCAGCACAGGAGCCCTGAAGGCTTTCTGGAGGAAGCTGGTCCCAATGCTGATGAAGTACTAAAATTAAAAGAAAAAAAAAAGTAAGAAGTGACTGTGATTTCTAGTCATTTTTTATGTACTGTTTGCTATACAAAAGTTACCACCGAGCAATTCAGCAGTTCTGAACACTCATTTTAACTTCGGTTTCATAATAACAATGGGGTTTTAGCAGACATGAGTGAGAGAGTGGAGTCATAGAACTGTAAACCCACGTGACTGTATGATATTCCATTACAGGGAAGACATTTAAGTAAAACTGTACCAATATGCCTAATTTAGAGGATGGGAATTCATACAAAGAAAAGTAGCAGTAACTCAAGATGTTTATGCCACCAAATTGACATGTCAGGACTTCAGAAAGAATGAGTTAAGAGTAACTATATTCAACAACTTGAAGGATAACAACAACAAAAACAACAACAACAACAAAAAGATACTTGAATAAATGTGGAGAAGATTCGGGGAAGAAGATATTCAGAAATGCCCAGAATTTAGAAAACTGTGTGGTAGGTTATCAGAGAAATTAATGCTCCTCCCATCATAGGCCTTGTACACACACACACACACACACACACACACACACACAAACAAACAATCTCTGCCTAGAAGTGTGTCCAAAAGATAAAGAAAGAAGTCATCTCTGCAAAACAGAACCTCCACATCTTTACATTCACATGTATTCCAATGCTTCCCCAAGTGTTAGTTAGGTTTGACAAACGTCTTTCAAAATTCATAAGATCCTTCAATAGTTTAAGCCTCATTCACATTCAGAGGAAATTGCTTTAATGAGATAATCAAATCAACACTCCTAGGGCTACTGGCTCAGCAAAACTTCTGTTTTGATAGCAGAGGGGGTATAAAGAACAAGGGTTTGGGAACTGATGAGAATCTGGAGTATAGCTTGGGCAACAAATAGACACTTAGAAGCAGGAAGGCAAAGGGAAAAATGGGAAAAAGAAAGTGGGTGGGCTGTAAAAAAGCACATATTTCTAGAAGCCTGACTGCTGGGTGGGCCAGCATCACTTAATGAGCACCTTGGCCATGCCTTCCTCACAGCCCCTCTCATGTGGTGTTATATCAGTCCATACCTGTTTGCCACTTAAATTGCTGTAAAGTTGAAGGAAAGAGAAAATGGGATAGAACAGAAGATATATTATTGATGTCCCAAGTTCCTCTCCCTTTTTATTTTCCATACTATTTCATGTTGTAAATCCTAGGATTTTTTTTTTTTTTTTTTTTAGGATAACTACATTGCATCTGCCAGGAACTCCGAGGGCAATGCCTTTGTACAAACCCTTAGTTCATCTTTACTCTGTGTGGCTGTGGTTGATGAACCTTAAAAGGGAGGAAATGGAGCTAGAAAAGGTCTGAAGAAGGGCAGATAAAATGATCAGAGGGATGGAAACAGGTACTGTACAAGAGCAGATTAAAGTGATTTCTGTTCTACAGGCTGACCTCTACAAAAGTATGAAGAACACAGATAAGGTAAACACGGCCCCGACTGCCAGACCCTACAATACCATTTCCACAGGACGTCCATAAAAGCTTGGTGATGGAGGACAGATGAGTTGATGGCTGGTGTTAAAGAGCAGGGAATACCTTTGGACCATTTGGTTAATTTCCCTACATAAATTTAAGCAGGCTTTGAAAGGGGTTATCCAGGCAAACAAAATATATATGAGTCATCAGAATTAGTCAGAGTATATTCAAGCATGCTGATTAACCTCTGTAGTAGACACAATGGAGCTCTGCAAATTCAGTTGGTCATTGGACTCAACAGGAAATACTTTAAAAAATTAACTTACTATTTTTTTTTATTTTTAAATGTTTTATTTATTTGAGAGAGAGAAAGAGGCAAATCAAATGGGCATGCCAGGGATTCTAACCACTGCTAATGAACTCCAGGTGTATGTGGCACCTCGTGCAGCTGGCTTACATGGGGGCTGGGGAGTCGAACCTGGGCCCTTAGGCTTCACAGGCAAACTCCATTACTATTCAACCATCTCTCCAGACCAGGAAATACTTTTGATATAAAAATTTCTCTGTCTCCAGAACTGTTCCCCTAAAATTCAATTCTAGTAATAACACTACAAATGCACATTTAAAAAAAAAAAAAAAAGGTGCTCCACGTGACTGGTATTCATAGAATTAGGAATCCTATTCCAGAAGTGACTTCTGCCCCTGAAAGCAACACTATGTGGCAGGGCTGGCGCGGACCACACGATCAAGCAAGCAGATGTGGATTTAAATTTTGCCCCTCCTCTGTCTCAGGGTGTGACTTGTTCAAGTGACCTCCCCTCTCAGAAGTGCAATGTTCTTGGTAGGGCTGTGCAGTTTCTGCTGAGTCCCCACCCCAACCTCCAGACGAGTCTTTCGCATTGTGAAGCACAGACTCTGGGGTTAGTGTGATGGTGAATGTGAACAAGACAGTGGTTGGTCATACATCGAGTTTTTTTTGTCTCGGAGGGGGAGAAGAACCTGATGGAAGGACATGAATGCAGACAGGTTTTCCTCTCTCTCTCTAGTTGGACTCTAGTTCCAGTTGCAGGTAAAATAGGAAAAGAAGAATCATATATATCAGAACACTCAGGTTTCATACAGTGGATCCATGGTGCTTTTAGCTATGTGTCGATATTGGGGGGGGGGGGGCAGGGTTAAGCTCCTGCGGAGGCTTGTGCCTTTTAAGTTGAGTTTATTGATACTTCCGTGAAGTGGAAACTAAAGGGAAAAACAAATCAGTGGGGATCTCACAAATACGTGTGAACCCTTGTTGGGTTGTGGTGTGCACTCAGAAGCAGCTGGTGAGGAAACATAAAATCCTCCAGTAAGTTCAAGCTCAGTTCCAGCTAAAGAAAAAGAGCAGAGAACTAAAGAAAGGGAGGAAGTAGGAAAGGAGGGTTTCCTATGGAAAGTACAAATTCATTTTGTTTTTATATTAGTTGGTAGTTGACTAGCCACCCTCCACAGGGATACTTACTGGTGGGGAGGACTTGACAGTGTCATAACCAGAGTGGCCCCTTCACTCCCACTGTTTGCTGTGAATACTGACCGAATGAAGATTTGTGTCCTTTGATGCTCAAATTCATATGCCTACATCCAATCTCTAAGGTGATGGTATCGGACAGATGGGGCTCCACCTCATAGGGTTAGTGCCCTCATGATGGACTGTAGGTTATCCACGCTTGCTGTCAGGAAGTGTATGAATAAGGGCTTGATTATCCCCACCTCAGGGAACAATAGTGGGGAAACACTGTAGGAGGGTCCAAAGATTATACACAAGAAAGCATGGATTCGTTTTATTCTGTATCAGCTGTGATTTGACCAATGACCTTGTGTGATAAAACTGGGAGAATGACACTTTTTTAACCTCAGACTGGCTCTTGAACTCCTGACTAATAGGGGTGTTCTGCAGACTGGATACCAGTCTGGCTTCTCTTCAAATTTGCATGTGAAAAGTATCCCATGAGAACATCAGCTTTGAGTCCCATGCTATAGTACTCTGATCAGAAACAAAATAGTAATAACCAACGTAAACAGAATGGCACCTTCATTCCAAAGAGTCAGATAATCTTCCATGTGCCTTTGGATGAGCAAGAGAAAGGAAGGAGAAATAGGTGAATAGGGAGTGATTGGTCTCCCCCTCCCTTTCAGACATATTCAATAACCAACCATAGCCAAAGAAGGAAGCACTGTGTTTAAAGCTAACACTTTGAAAGGAAAGAGGTAATCTCCCACCTACCAATATTAGACTTCTCATAAATGGTAAGTGAGTCAGAAGTTACAGAATTGGGGGTAGTTGTTAGACCAAGGTATCATTTCAGAGGGATCAAGTGAATTTGGAAGGTATTGTCATTGAATATGGATTCAATACCACAGGTATATATGTTGAATGCTTGGTTCCCAGTTGATGGGGCTATTTTGGGAGGTTCTTGAAACATTAGAAGATGAGGTACACTTAGAAAAAGTGGGTCACTTGGGTCATAACCTCCGAAGGTTATACCTGGTCCCCAATCCCTTCTTCACAGACTGCTTCCTGCTACCACGAGGTGAGAAAGTTTGTCTTCCACAAACTACTGCTGAGATGTTACTATGCCAAGCAGCTGTAGACGAAACTCTCTGAAATCTTAAGTCAAAACAAATAATTCCTCCTCTTAAGTTGTTCATATCAATTGTGATATCCTGTCACACAAGATGAATAAGCTAACACAGAGAGTAACTAGAAAAAAAATTAGTCATTTCACTTTTGTTCTCTGGATTCATAGACTTCTTAAGTAAATGGTTTCCATAAAGAGGAACCAGACGTAGAGATGGTCCACAAGGATTGTTGAATTCAACACAGAACATACAATATACGTGAACACATACACAAGTCTTAAATTACACTTTACTAGCCCTGAAAATCTTTGGGGACTAGAAAGAAAAATATGTTTTTTATCCCATTAGGGTTCTCTGAGGAGATTTTGAGAGGATTCTTACAGCAAGGGCTGGCCTTAATAATTAAAAAAAAAATATAGAAAGAGAATGAGAGAGTAGTTCTGAAAAGTAGCAGACACTGAGTGGAAGCCTAGATTAGTACATGCAGCACTGTGTTTTTGAAGCCATGTTTCTGATTTGTTGAACAGTGATGAGAGAAAACATGAATGAAAGGAGGATGGCCCTTGAGGACTTTATACCCAATTTGTAAAAGAAGCTTGTCGACAGGGTTTTGTCACCATCCTCTGATTTTAGAAGAGGACTTTGGACTTCTGTTAGACTTTTAGTTCTTACTTATATAAGAGGTCTGCCATTATGTTGTCATTGTTTTCTTAATTTAGATGGTAGAGTATTGAAGAAAAACAGACCACTTTTATTGTCAATCTGATTCTCATATTCTCATCCTCTCTCTGTGTGTCCAACGTATATATGGATAGCATATGTATGTATGTATGTATGTATGAATGATATTTTTGTAATGTATGTACATTCTTTGTGTTACTCTACTTGTTTTTTCTTTGTCTATTAGTTTCTTTTTAGTCTTAATTTGTATTGGTTAAAACTTTTTATGCATGGTGTATGTTGATTTTGTTCATAATTCCACGCTATTCCCTTCTCTTGACAACTTCCCTTGCTAATTACCCTTCTGTTGAACTCCTTCTTCCCAAACTGGTCCCTCTTCTAGTCAGTTTCCCCTATATTTGTTCTTATGTGTGCCATGATGCCCTGAGTCAATTAGGGGTGTGTGTGTGTGTGTGTGTGTGTGTGTGTGTGTGTGTGTGTGTGTATGTGTGTGTGTGTGTGTCTATTTACATGAATGCACATTTTACCACTAGAGATAATGCCTCCTACTCCTTCAGCCACCATTAACTGCCTGTAACTCCTCAGGGAGGGATGAGGGCCTCATTCTCCCATCTGTGATCCATGTGATGGGTCTGGTATTGCCTCATAAGGTTTAAAATAGGCCAAAGAAACCTTAATACTGTGGATTATTGTGGAACCAGACTCCCAGCCCCATTAACTGACTATGTGACCTTGAGCCAATTGTCAATATTTCTGTTCCCCATTCTTCGTCGTGAAAATCGACATACAATAGGCTTCCACCTATTTTACATATTATGACAATTACAGGAATTATTGGATCTTAGCTGCTCAGAACAGTGTCTGAAATATCCTATACACTATAGAGGAGTTACAGTCGATGATATTCATTCTTTAAATGCTACAATAAATTTTAACACGAATATGCCACATTTTATTTAATAATGTCCTTATTGATTGACATGTGCGCTCTTTTCTAATTTTGTGTTATTTCAAACAGTCCTGCAATGACTATCTGATCGATTTATAGCACACGTTTTCTGGAATACATGTTACAATTGATGGCAATTGCCACTTTTGTAATAAATGCTTTTGAAATCACATTGATGCAAAGAATATAATGTAATTTCTTTCTGATTTACACACTTGAAACCATTTTTCCCATCTCTGAAATGACTTGAGAGCAACTGTATCCCAAAGATTTAATGAGGTTGTGTACCTTTAAAGTGTCAAGAGTTTCCCATTCTCTGTGCTGATATTCTTTTGAATTGTTGATAATTAATCAGGAACATCAGTGGTGAAATGTCACATAGATATCACTCCACCCTTCGATCTGTGGCTTTAAAAGGAGAGGGTTTTTTTTTTTTTTTCTCCCTGTCTGCTGGCCCTGTCTTTGCCTAGCTTCCTCTTATTAACCTTGAAGTCACACGGAACAAACTCTCCTGTGATTTCATCATATCTTCCATCTGAAGAGATGCTATCATGCTCCAAAAAATAAATTAAAAGGACCACATCAGCCTCACACAGAGGTAGGTTAAAGGTGTGATTTTTTTTTTTCTCAATGGGACTTTGCCCACCTATCACAGAAAGTCATCCTGCATTATGCCATAGTTCTTATAGCCTAGCATTTTAATGCTGAAATTATTAATATGAAAATTAACCAAAATATTCAAAAAGAACTTTTCCACTAATGATCCATGTCTCCGCCATGCTCTTTGGAAAGTAAGTCTCTGTTTCCTTAAGCAATGTCTTGAGCTTCACAATGGATATCTTTAGTGATGAAACAGTGGAAAATAATAAAAAAAAAACACACCTTTTTGACATCTTTGTAAATTGTTTAATGGTAAAGGCTTATGAATCAATTTATATAACAAATATCCTATGCACATATTTCCTTCCCTTTAGCACAATAGACAGTGTACAGGGCACACCAAGGCAAAATAAGAATGGTTGGTTACAGCTTTGGGCTTTTCCTTCTCTATTACAGTCTCCTTGGCTGCCTCAAGATGTTCCTCCATTTCCTATTAACCCTTGTAGCTAAATGTTTGTGCTCAGAATCCTATTGGTAATATCAAGACAATGAGAGTAGAATTTTTTTTTTAGAAAAAAAGGATAATATTATCCAGAAAGGAGAATGAGTTTCAAACAGGGACTGTAGCATGACCTTGACATAGGACAGAGCATTCAGTTGAATTGACGAAGTGGAACATTTGTCAGCAAGACATTCAAGCAAATACAAGGGAACATCAGAGGTTCAGTTTTCTCCAGTTTAAGTGTCAAAGCAGAAGGCGTGGGAAAAGAGATGCAGTCACAGGGAACCCTCTGACCTCAAATTTTTTATATCTTATTTTACCAGGAAAATGTTCTAGGTAACTATAAATCATATACAATGTGTGTGTGTGTGATTTGAGCAACAAAGGTTAGGAAGGTAGGGCTGACAGTGGATTTTATCTCTGTAATGAGTACTTCTTTCTTTTAATTCACTCTTTAAGCAACTCAGGAATTTGTTCCCATTCTTTATTTATTTGTAGAGAATCCTACAACTTCCAGTGTTCCATCACTTGACCTTGTTGTAGATGCATGGACATACACAGTGATTTTAAATGGAAAAGCAAATAGAAATATATCGTCACATATTTCTAAGAAATTAGTTGTGGAACAATATAAACCTATGTAATATTATTCAACTAAACAATTGGGAATTATGTTTGCATACATATGCCACAGTAGCATTTGTTATTTAAGACTTGTGTAAAATAAAAATAAATAAATAAATACACTCATATGGAATTGTTAACCGAGATGGGATGGCCTAAGATGTGCCTCTCAATGGCTCAAAATATGTTTGTGTGACTCTTTCCATTTTTTTCATTTTGTTACTTTTAAGCAGAAAAATATTTATTTATGTAGAAGTTGGAGAGTGTCAATACCCATGTTCTGTTGATGAACCAAAGTGCCTTCAGATTAGCTTGAACAGACCTGTTCTGTGATCAGTCATTTTCTTTGTCAGATGGCTAGGTGGCCTGAAGGGACCATCTCTTATCCTCTATTTTGAACCCGAACTGTTACCCTCTCTTTTTCTGTAAATCTCCTCAGCACCTTTTGGGAAACACACAAAAGATGTTCATATGGTTTTCAATGGAAAAGGTAAATATAATTTTATCAAAGAGCCCCACAATAGTGCTCTAAAGTATTTATCTTATTCATCTGAAATCTTGGGTCTATACAAAAGCTTTCATGTGAATGTTTTAACTGCTCTACTCATAATCTCTAGAAACTAAAAACAGTAAACATGACCTTTGATAAGTGAATGTGTAAACAAACTTCATTATAAGCATAGTGTCACTTTAAAAAATAAACGACTTACAAAGGCATAAAAAAATTTGAATGTATTTTGTTAGGTCAAATTATCCAGTCTGACAAGCTTTAAATGCATATATCTAGGTAAAAGAGTCACTTTAATGAAGCTAGGTATTGTCTGGTTTCATTTACATAACATTCAAGGCCAGGCTGAGTTAAAGTACAGGGGTGGCATAAAGACTGGTGCTTGGGTTAGTTGAGGGAGAAAGTCAGACTTGGAAATGAAGCAGAGGGCGTTTTCCAAGGTGGCCAATTTAGTTCATGTGACAGTGAAATGATCTATGCAAGACACAACACATTTATCAAAACTCACAGAATACAACCAATGAGTGAACTTTAATGTGTGTACAGTAAAAACCATCAAAGACTCAAGGATTTAATACACTACTATTAACAGTATATATACATACATATATATATATATATATAAATTTATGAAAAACCTAACTAAAATGGAAAAGGGGTAGGGCAATGACCTAAGTAACTTTAGAATTCAGTGAAGGAATATGGCCAACCTCTATGGGAACTTTGCCTGGCATTTATCCTAGAAGGCCAAGTTGTTTCTGTAACAACTATGTAGTCATAGTGGAATTGAAAATTGAATAATGAATGATATGTTAGCTTTATCACTGTTACATTAGGGAGTACAGAAAAGCAAGATGTAGAATTGGGGACTTCAACATGAACTCATTTTGTGTTTGTAATGATATTTGTGGATATGTTTATATACATCAATTAATATGCACATATTTTGATATGTCAGCTGAATGGTCTGAGGAGCAGTGGCACCTCAATGACAACAAAACTCACATCCAGGTCTCATTTTCTATTTCCATTTTCCTGTCAATGAAATGAAGGTTCTGTAGAAATAGCTGGTGTGTGTACAAGATGAACGTGGAGCATCTCATGGTGCATAAATGAAAGGAGTACTAGAAGCAAAGAAAACAAAACAAATAAAAAACACATAAAACAAAGGAATAACAACAAAAAAGTAAAATAAGACAGAAATCTCCACAGTGATCAGGAGGACCCAACAGAAAGGACTCGCAATGCTCACTGCAGGGACAATCTGAACAGGAAAATGGTCATATGAGATTCTAATCCTAAAAATAGAGCAAACATATATAAACTCCATACTGCATTAAATTAATAAACAGGACAGAACCAAATTACACATCTCCATGCTGAAGTACAAATAATTTTTGTGGATAATGTTGATAATATGTGCTCTTGATATAACATGAAGTAAATGGTTTCTTCCCGCTACAGTCTTACTACACAAAACTCAAAGGACTCTACCAAAGATTCTGTGTGTAACTAGGACAGAATGCCACAAAGAAATGTAAACTGAAGGAAAAATCTATAAAATGCCTGTTAAGGTCATCAGAAGAAACAGGAAAATCCTGAAGAAATGAAAGAGATGAGATGCTATGAAGGGACAGGAGATGCATATGGTGGTCATGGTGGGATCCTTGAAAAGAGAAAGGCAAAAAGGAGAGATTTCAGTTACTTGAAATGTAGCAATATTGATTCATTCATTGTGACATTGGAACCATTTCAATATAAACTGCTTAACAATGGGAGAAAGGGATATCAGTATATATGTGAAAGCTATGCTGTAGTAAGAAAATCTTTATAAACAAAACTATTCAAAAATACTAAAATTTTATTTATAAAAATCCGAATAAAAATTAATATGGATTTTTTTTTTGCATTCTTGTGATTTAAATGAGTTTTATGTAGTTTTATCTAGCAAATGAAATTTCACAAAGTGGAATACAAAATTTCATTAGTGAATATTATTTTTACAGAGTGGATGAGACCTTAAGAGCCCACATGTCAAGTTAAAGAGGAGTTCCTGAACTCCTGATTTAGTGGTCAGTTGTGTCTCTCAGTTCTTACCAAAGCAGCTTGCCCTTTCTTCTACGTGCCATTCCCCCTTTCTTTCTCTTATTCTCATTTAACCAATTTGATTATTCCAGTAAGGATATTAAATTGAACGTGCTCGAGTAGTGTCTCAGCCACTTACAGGACAGGTAGGGTAGTAAAGGGGCCATGATGTCGGCACCATTCCCCCAGCATGTTGGACTTGACCCACAGAGGCCGAACTCTTAATGAGAGAAAGTTGAAGATTTCCAGGCTCACTCAGTCATGTCCTCTCTCCCGAGACTTCAACAAGAGAAGCAATTAGGGCCAATTGTGGTGGTTGGCTGCCTTTCAAAATAGAACCCATACCTAAATCTGTGGAAGAGTTTGCCTTCCTCTCAGCTCCTGTTCCGACTGCAGACACTTAGTTGCAAGGCTGCAAATTATCCAAATTATCAATGGAAGCCCCAAATAGTCCAATTACCATCACTTGTTTGCAGTCTTATTGTGAACTTTCTCAGAAAATTCTGAAAAGATATCCTGCAACAGGGATGGAGGTGAGAAGGGAGGGTTCTGGAGGAAAAAGAAAGCTTTTTCTCTAGGATGAAATTATTTTCATCAGTGAGTCGAGACAGAATAGATACGGAGGCGGGGGGGAGTCTATAAGAGAGGCTGTGATTTGTTTACTAACCTTGCCATTGTGAAGAAATGGCTTTTCACAGACTGAAATCTCTCATACCATGTTTGTGTCTGTGAGATGTGTGCCTTATTGACGTGAACAGAACTAATTTATTTGTTTGTGTGAAATAGACCCTACAGTTTCAGCTCATAAGTTAGATAATGGCAAAGCATTTACTAGAAATCACTAAAAAGTCTCAAAACAAATGGCCTTACCGTATCACCTGTTCTAACACGCTGAGCAAGTTGCCTTTGCTGTGTTTTTGAAAAAATGGTGATCCAATTGAAAGTTAACTAGAAAGTGCGGCTGAACCATTATGAGCTATTGTTGAAAGTGACATCCTTGGGAGAAAAGAAAAGGGAATCATAACACGTTTGTCTCTGAGCACATTTTCCTGGTTGATTCCAAAAGGGATTATCTGGACCATATGCTTAATTTCCATGGTAAAGTCATAACTTATGTTTGCTTTTCTTCTAAGTAGAGCTATGAATGTGCTGTTACCTGAAGTCTGTGATCTTTCCTACCCCTACCTGTGTGAACATAAATCAGGAGCCTTCATTCATGATGATGGAATGGCTACTCAACTTCACTCAGAATTCTTCTCAACTCTGAGGCCCAGTCATCGTTTGTAACAGTGATAATAAAGGCAATGTTAGCTAATCATTCCATTTATATTTTTTTCTGCCAGATTCCCATTTTTACATCTAAACTACCAATCTTAAGAGTATCTAAATATTTCTCTTTTCTTATAGTCAGTTTCTTGTAAATTACAATGCCAACATATATACAGACCGCCATAGCTGTATTTCGGGAGTTCTGGAAATTGTGCAATTATGTGTATAAACCACTTGCTCATCTTTTAAGCGCATCTGTGTTTCTCCATGGTTGCTCAGTTCTGTGGTTTATAATTTTCATTTTGAAGCATTCTGTATGCTAGACCATACATTTCTACAGGGGGCAGTGGCAGCTGCCTCACCTCTGATAGAATTATATTTTAAACTGCCCAGATTTGCCAACAAATGTCTCAGATAGAAGGCACGTGTGTGTGTGTGTGTGTGTGTGTGTGTGTGTGTGTGTGTGTGTGTGTGAATCAGTGAATTCACATGCTGCTCAGGATTGGGGTTGTTCAGTTTTTCTTGATTGTTCCCTGAGACCTCTTGTAGCTTATCAGCTTTTTTTTTTTTTTCTTTTTTTCTGGTTCAGAGTTCCTCTGCTTGTTCTGAAACTGCCTTTTGGAATAAGATCAGAGATGCTGGGAGAATGGGGTTTGTTTTCATTCAAATACATTGTCAGTCATATGGAAAGGTACTCTATTGCCAACCTACCTGCTTTCATATTACAGATACACAAATAGCAGCCTATCACAGATTTTAATATGTTGAGCAATGGCCACTGAGAGACAGCAAGTCTTAATACATAGAACTTTAAAGACTATCTTAAATTAAAAAAAAAAAAAAAAAAGAGGTCTTAAGTTACAGATCGTGAGGTAAGGAGATGATCTTGGATTACCATTGGGTCCTTATGCCATCACACATTACAGGAGACCTTTATAAGATGGAGGCTTAGGAAGACCACGCAGACCACGTGAAGAAGACAACACAGAGGCAGGCTTGGAGCCCTGGCGCTTCGACTCAACACGCTACGAATGAGGGGGGGCGCCGGGATGGGATTCACCCTGAGAGCACGCAGAGATGCCATATGAGAACAAACCTCTGCTGTTCCAAACCAGTAAGTTTTCCATAGTTGAAGCAGCCGCAGGAAAAGGCAACCAACAAGCACACATCCCACTGGATGTCACGCTGCGTGCCTTCTATTCCTCAAAGACGTGTGAAGAGAGCAGCGCTCTCAGATCTTCCCCATTCCCAGGTCTCCTCATCTGCTCTCCATCCCTCCAGCTGCGCTGCTGGGCACCACAGCCACCAGCCACATGTGGATACTGAATAATTGAGATTCAGCTATAAAGACTTTGGAGCTGAATGTTTAATTTCATTCAGCTTTAATTAACTTAAACTTTTAAAAGTTATCCTTGATTCAGTGTTTAGAAGGCGTTTTTAATGTATGTTCAGAACAATTTACATACATGCGTATGGATTTACCACCTAAGCTGTGAATTTCATGAAATGCGTATGTCTCAAAATATCCAACAAACATTTAATATCCAAATCATGATGTGTTCTAAATGTAGCCCATATTTAAATATACAATGCTATTTTTTTACATTGAATGTATGTTGAAAATATGTTGGATATATTTTGTTAAGTAATATGCATGAATAAATTAATTGCCTTTCTTGTCTGTATTTTCAATGAGCTACTAGAAGTTGGCAATTCCAATGGGACCTCACAGTTTATTTCCATCAGTCAATGATGTCCTACAGTCTGTCCTGTGAACGAATTGGCAGACACTTCCTAGCACAAAGTCTAGCCTCTTGCAAATCTAATTTGAAATTATCTCAGGGAAGACTATGACCCCAACTCTATTCTTATTTGTGTAAGAATATTAGTTTTCATACAGCTCCATGCCAAGTTTTCTTGAAGAAAAGTAAACTGTTGTAGTTACCTTGTTGCTGGACTAAAGGACCTGAGCAAAAGTAGGTGATTGGGAAGAAAGTTTTCATTCTGGCTTATAGACTCAAGGGGGAGCTACATGATGGCAAGGGAGAGCAGGTGGGAAATAGCAGTGGAAGAGTGAGCCAGCCTCTCTCTAGTTACCTAGGCTACCACATCCCTAAGCCCATCTTCAACAACACACCTCTTCTATCACACACACACACACACACACGATTCTCTAACTTTCAAAGTTCATATATTAGTTTTCTCACTGTTATAGCACACACACACACACACACACACATACACACACCACACACCACATACACACTATACACACACACACACCACACAACACATACACACTATACATATACACACACACACACACAAACACACATACACACACATGATTTTCTAACTTTCAAACTTCACTATTAGTTTTCTCACTTTTATAACACACATACACACATTAGATTTCCTAACTTTCAAAGCTCAATACTAGTTTTCTCAATTTTATAGATTTTGACAGTGTAGCAATATTAGAAGTATAGTTCACAGAACAATGAGTACCTTTGACAAAACTGGCAAACTTTTATAAACATTTTCAAAAGAACTATTTAATATATTCATTTGCTTTTCAATATTCATGCTCAGCAACTTCAAAAAGATATATTGCCCTTCTGAACACTTTTTTTTTTTTTTTGAAGTAGGGTCTCACTCTGGCCCAGGCTGAGCTGAAATTCACTATGTAGTCTCAGGGTGGCCTCGAACTCATGGCGATCCTCCTACCTCTGCCTCCCGAGTGCTGGGACTAAAGACTCCGTTTTGGTTTGGTCTTTCTTGATGAGAGTTGATGTTCTGTCTGTCCTGGGGACTAGGCTGCTGGTTCACACTCAGAGGTACTAGCACCCTAGCATAGGAAGCAGCATCTGGCAGTTTGTGGTCAGGATCACTCAATCAGGGCCAAGCGCATGGAGCCTATGGAAGTGCTATGGCATTGACAACCTTGGCTATGTTCTCTGGGAGTTGTATTGTTAGTCTGTAAGCGTAGGATAAGTCCAGGGCTATGTGCTTAACAGAGTTTTGATGATATCTACAATAGTATGTGCACGTAACTTGTGAGGTTCATATTAACTAGGAAGCACTTACGTGACTTTGGCAACTATATTAAGGCATTAAAAACAGTGGCAAGGAAAAGAGAAATGGACGTAGCTGGACAGGTGGCTTAGTGGTTAAGGCACTAGCCTGTAAAGCCTAAGGACCTAGGTTAAAGTCCCCAGTACCCACATAAGCCAGATGGACAAGGTGGCACATGTGTCTGGAGTTCGTTTACAGTGGCTCCAGGCCCTGGCATGCTTATTCTCTCTCTCTCTGTGATCTCTTGCCTTCAAATAAATAAATAAATACAATTAAAAAAAAAAGAAAAATAGAGGGAGTAGACAATATACAAAAAAGAGAGGTGGCTGTAGAGATGAATGAGTGATTAAAGGTGCTTGTTTGCAAAGCCTAGTGGCCTGGGTTCAAGTTCCCAGTATCCACATAAAGCCAGACTCACAGTAGCACATGCATCTGGAGTAGCAGGAAGCCTTGGTAAGCCCATTCTCTCTGTTGGACTCTTTCTGTCTCAAATAAATAAATAAATAAAAGTACTTTTTAAAACAGATTGAGAGAGAGAGAGAGATGAAATGATGATGAAGTCCATGAGCTTTGACCAAATCAGATTCAGAGGCAGCACATGTACAAGAAAGTCCTCTTTTTCATTAAAAGCCCTAGAGTATCAGCTCACAGTCTACAGCTGATTAAAAACATACAAGAACTTTCTATATGTGGCAGAAGCAGATTTTGGTGGAGAGATTCAGACAGTAGCATTAATTTTATTCTTGGTGCTATTCAAAAAGTTATGCATGCACATCCAGCGAATTACAAACTATAAACCTGCATTACAAATGTACGGTATTATCATTATTATTGTCAAATTATGCGGGTTTATTATTGTCAAATTATATGGATGGGAGTCTCGGTCATTGAGCAATAATTTTGTTCTTTGGAAAAGAGGGAACTTGTCGATTAAATTGAGTAACTTTCCCTGGTAGACAATTGTAGTAGCTCCTGCCAATATCTGGACATTAAAAGTGTTCTCGGGCTAGAGAGATAGCTCAGTGGCTAAGGTGCTTGCCTTCAAAGCCTAGCAACTTGGGTTTGACTTCCCAGTACACATGTAAAGCCAGATTGCACAGTGGCACATGCATCTGGAGGTTGTTTGCAGTGGCTGGAGGGCTTGGCCTGCCCATTCTACCTCTCCTTGTCTCCTTTTTTCTTTATCTCTCCCTCTGCTTGCAAATAAATGAATAAAAGTATTTAAAAAGTGTTCTGAGTCTGTGTGTAGGATGAGGGTGCAGAGTGAGGAGAAGCAGGAAAAATTAACTCTAGAGTTAGAGAGTAGATATCCTGAGTATGTAGCAATGTATCTTCTGCTTTGAATGTTAGCAGTTCAGTGGCCCTCACATGTCTCATGATATTGTTGCTATTAACCATTCGCGCTTCAGCATCTGCTTTGTTTCTTTAGAAAGTACACTTCAGTTTATTTCCCACCATAGTCAGTAAGTTCCCTCTCCAGTCATGACAGAGGACCTATGAATATAATCCCAAATGGACATACAAACCTGGTATGAGGACATCAGTAATTCTTTTTGATACTTCTTTTGTACGTGATGTTTCCTTCTAAGCAATAGCTAAAGCGCTTTTGCCCTTTCCAGACCATCCAACCCTCAGGAGGTTATTTTCTGTGAAGGGAGAGTTCAAATAGGCTTGGTTTAATAGAGTCATGATGTGAAAAATCTAGCAATGCGCTAGCTTCCTGAAATGGCCAATCACAGGGGCTTTACGATCAGGGCAGGGAGGAAAGGAAGACATCCCAAAGAGGCACACGAATTAAAGATGACCCTGCCCTGCCATTCCTGCGTCGTGAAGTGAGTAGTATTAAGGAATGAGAAACATTTGAAAGTGCCCACATATATGAGCTACAAACAGCTTCCACTACAAATTTAGTATAAAATCTTCCCATGACCCTCTCCCTACCAATGACCCATGAAATTAAAAAAAAAAAAAAAAAAAACTTTCATACTTCTTATCCTAGACTGCCTACCAACTCTCTCTTCAATACTTGCATCTACTCTTATAATCATAATGTTTTATTCCTTTTTAATACTTTAATTACATAACTTGATTTTTTTTTCCCCCTCTGGTTCCAAACTGTTCTCAAAGAGTGTTGTGTACCTACAGGTTCTATAGAGCCGAGTATCAGGGCTTGGGAAGTCAAACCTGTGGGCAGAGCTTTCTCAAAGAGTGCTGGCTAATGGCAGCCAGTCATTATAGATAGATGGATTATAGATATATGAAATGGATTGTGCGATGAATAAAAATGTTAGTGATGACCCCTGATCCAATTGTGAATGGGTATTCACGGTGGTTACCTCTGTCTTAAGGTAACTTAACCCAGTAAAACAAATCTAGAAAGACAGTTATAGGGCGTCTATGAGAAAAATGTATAGTAAATTGCTTAGCAAACCAGAATTCCACTTGAAGCTATTAATTTATTATAATCAGTATATAGAATATCACTTTAAGTGTAATGAAGAAAATGATTAGGTATAATTCCAATTGCTACCTCTTGTCTGAATTATAGCATCTCAATCTATGTATGTGTTTGTGTGTGTGTGTGTGTGTGTGTGTGCACATGTGTGATACTGTACACTTGATTTATAACCTGCTTTCACTGGAGTCATTTGAGAAATAAAGGAAGAAATTGGAGAAAACCTGTACACCAATATTTCAAGACTGTGTCTAAGCTAAGAAGTTTGGCATATATTGGAGGAAAAGAGAACAGATGAAAAATCATGCCACTGTGCCGGCAGCAATGAATGAGGTACACAGGAACTATGAGATCTGGCTTCAGTGTCGTGAAGGTCATCTCTGTTCTTCAGGAGGGATAAGAATATGAATCAAAACGCTAACATTGAACTTCTAGTGAGTACAGCATCCACACAGCATGCCCTTGACCATGAGCTTGAATTGGTGGAAGATCATGGGCGAAAACAAAGATTTTAAAGCTAGAAATAAGTTGAGCGATTCATCAAGTGGGATTTGAATTCACCATCAATAACGGCAATAGTTGTGGAAGACAGGAGCTGTGTGGTAACATTTTTTTTTTCATGAAATAAAGGAAGTGACAAGCAGATAGAGTGGTAACTGTCACAGGTAAGGTAAGATCGATTTATCAAGGAGGTGTTCACCTTACAAGAGTAGTGGTTTTTTTGTAGAGGGATGGGTGGTAATGATGTGGAAGCCACGGGGGTGGGGGTGGGGGCAAGGAGGATGCTGTCCAGCCTTCAGATAATGGAGTAAATACAAGGAAAAAATATATTCACTGCATGAGAGTAGAGAACAGCTTTTATTCTCAGAGAAGAGATTCCAGCTAGGAAAAGGAAGAGAAGGAAATGTTTTGATTACTGAACAGTAATGATCAGAAACCTGTGGGAAGTAAAGTAATAGTGTTGATTAAGTCAGAAGAGGCGATAACTCAGAAAGTATGGAGAAGGGCTGGAGAGATAGCGTGGTGGTTAGGCGCTTGCCTGCGAAGCCTAAGGACCCTGGTTTGAGGCTCCATTCCCCAGGACCCACGTTAGCCAGATGCACAAGCGGGTGCACGTGTCTGGAGTTCATTTGCAGTGGCTGGAAGCCCTGGTGTGCCCATTCTCTCTCTCTGTCTCTCTCTCCCTTTTTCTGTCTCTGTCACTCTCAAGTAAATAAATAAAAATGAACAGAAAAATTAAAAAATAAAAAAAAATATGGTGAAGAGTTTGGGTTACAACACAGAGCTAAAGGGCTTTGAATACTGGTAGTGATAAAAATCAGCAAGGACAGAAGTAATTTTTTCAATAGTCTTGCTCAAAGACAGGGATCCAATAGGCCTGTGACCCCTGGAAACTTAGCTGTGTTGTGGAACTTCTTTTGCCAAGAAGTCTGTAGAGTATGGATGGAGATGAAACCACATACCTTCAATCCATGTGTTTTAGAGATGAGCTAACTTAGGTTTTCTTTAAAGGAAGTTTCACATGATTTTAAAAAAAAAAAAAAAAAAAAAAAACAACCCTGAAAAATCTAATGTTAAAGGCCATCAGGGCTAATTTATATTAATCCCTATTTGAACCAAAAAGGGACAGATGAACTTAACCTCGCTTAATTTCACTTTTTATCCTCTTTACATTCATGCTGAATGACACGTTTGCTCATAATTGCATTTGTGAGTAGGAACTGGACCAGAGAGACAAAACTTATCAGAAGACAAAGAGTCAAATTTGCTAAGCAGAGTTCTGCTTTTGTCCTTCCTGTTGGACAAGACGTTGAATCTGTTGTCAGGGAATGGCAAACACGAGACTACCCAGCAATTCGGGTAGATTTAAACACATCAACACCCACTGCAGCCTGAAAAGAGGGCAGATCGCCAGGACAGACAAGTCATACTTGTTGGGATTCATGTGTAAGGTGAGGTCTGCCCCCATCCCTCCCCCGCTGAAAAGTAGGTGACAGCAGCTTCAATGAGCATTTCGCTCAGTGGACAGAGCTTAGGCGGTGAGACAGGCCATTCTGTTTTACTCTGCCCTAGTTATTTTCCCTCAGAGAGACTGTGTGTCAGTGACACTAGGGAATCTCAGCCACCTCCATCTCCTTTTCTTTTAATTTTTTTTTTTTTTTTTTTTTGCTTTTTGTTTTTGTGTTTTCAACCCAAAATAGCAACATCTGGATAAGTAGGATGATTAGCATTCATTTATACTTAGAGTTCTTGAACATGTGTGTTGGCTGGGATAATAGAATTTCCCCTCACATAGTCTCCCATATTCAGCAATGCTTAGAAACACAAATTTTCTATTATGAGAGCTTAGTCCTCCCTTTTTGGGCAAAATTTCAAGCTAATTTTGATCATAGGTGGAAAAAAAAAGTGATTACCCAACTCCATACTTGTCAAAGAAGCTTTCTCCTTCAGAAGTTTCCTTCTGCACTGCTTTCATTATTCTTACTTGCCTGATCGATGCCACTGTTTATCCTGAGATAATTTTAATTTTTAATTTTAATTTTTAAGTCCTGGTGGACTGACTTTCTCTTACTCATTGTTGCAGTCCAGTTCTCATTGCTGGTAGAAATCACCCAACCAAGAGAAGCTTGTGGGAAAAAAAGGATTTATTTTGGCTTACAGGCTCGAGGGGAAGCTCCATGGTGGCAGGGGAAAACAATGGCATGAGCAGAGGGTGGACATCACCCCCTGGCCAACATCAGGTGGAAAGCAACAGGAGAGTGTGCCAAATACTGGCATGGGGACACTGGCTGTAACACCCATAAGCCCGCCCCCAACAATACACTCTCTCCAGGAGGCATTAATTCCTCAAATCTCCATCAGCTGGGAACCTAGTATTCAGGACACCTAAGTTTATGGGGGATACCTGAATCAAACCACCACACTCATCTTTCAGTGCTTTCTCAAGGAAGACTGCCAGGTGATCCCTGGACAATCTATGGAGTCACTTGGAGCTATAACACTGCATTTCCCCATGATCTCCTTATTTATTCAGTCTTGCCATTGCCATTTAGCCATCAGTATTTGTATTTGTATTTGTGTGGAGGAGTCCATACTCTGTTCCTGTTTGCTCCCTTAGATTCTAGGATAAAGCCTATCTCAAGTCTCTGCTTATTATGTACACTTATTAAAAAAAATACAGCTGTAGAGATGGCTTAGTGGTTAAGGTGCTTGTTTGTGAAGCCTAAGAACTCATGTTTGAATCTTCAGGTCCCACGTGAGCCACATCCACAGTGAAGCAAGCGTGCAATGTCACACACGTGCACAAGAGGGCTCACGTGGGGAGTTTGTTCTCAGTGGCTGAAGGCCCCGCCACACCCATTTTGTCTGTCTCTCTCTCACTTTTTTCTCTCTTAAAAAAAAAAAAATAGATATCTTGGTCTAAATCGGGTGATTAGCATTTATGAGGATCTGCTATGGTACTGGCTCCAAAGTTCATTAATACTACTTTCTCTCATTGCCAATGGCTTAATTCATCCTCTGCGTCAGAGTGCTTCTTTATAGTGAGTTTTAAAATTCAGAAACAGTGGAGGCTGGAAAATAATTTAAGAAGTGATTTTACAAGTTTGGAAATGTCGAGGCTTAAAAGAAACTGCTCCAGATGTCTACCTTATGTCCTTAGCCCTGTCTGCTCCCTTCCTTCATTGTGTCTGAGGAAGCTACAGAACGTGGCCATTAGCACGCGTTTTATTTTGATTGTTCTCCTTCATGCAATGTCTGTGACTTCTCCACAGGAGATTGATTTCAGTCAAGGAAGACAACATCTACCCTGAAAATAGGGACATTTCCTGTATTTTACAAACTGCCCATTGAATTTCAAGGACAAAACGTAGTATTGATGCCAAGTAAACCAACTCATACACTACTGAGGTAAGGGAAGAATCAAGGTGTGGATGCCACCATAAACCAGCTGTTCTACAAATGACACAAGACTGTGAGAAGCACAGCAGTGAGTCCCTTGGCAGTCCAACTTTGAGGTGAATCCTAGATCATTAGAATAAAATCGCAAGTCACCACCAATAGCTCTATGTGAGTAGGATTAATACGTAAGGGATAAAATGAGTAAGCAGGTTAGATTTTATTTATTAAAAATATTGAAACAGGTATTGGACTATGTTTTCTAGTCTAGCCTTGAACTCTTAGGCCCAAGAGTTCCTTCTTGTGGCTGAGGAGATTGCTCTGTGGATAAAGCCCTTGCCATGCAGAGTGGGTACTTGAGTTCAAATTCCTAGAACCCATGTTTTTAAAAAGCCCGGTACTGTGATCCATAACCCCAGCATGTCTATGAGTATTTTAAATTTCAGGTAGCCAGTGAGTGTGCACTTCTGATTTTACAGTCACTTGGAAGCTGTATGACGCTCATTTTAATACATAGAAATGACCCCTATAGGCACTGGGACATTTGCTATGTATATTAGCCTGGGTTCTCTAGAGGAATAGAACCAACAAAAATGAACTTGTATTGTAAGGTGGACTTATTAGGTTAGTTTATAGGGCAGCAGCTGAGAAGTCCAACAATAGCTGTTCTTAAGCAACATGGGCTCTGAAATCTGTTCTCCATGAGGCTGGATGCCTCACAAGGCTGGCTGGACACCTTAGCTGTCCCAATATGTCACTGATTCCTAGAGAGCCACTGATCTTCACTACATATTGGCAGACTGAGGACACTCAACACAAAGGATAGTCCAAACAGAGTAGATGCATACGCAAATGAATAGCCAGGGCAGCCGGGTAACAAGCATGTTCCAGCGTAGTAGCGTGGCAGCCAGGTACAGACTGTGTTCTCTTATCTCTATCTATAAATTATACCACCAGTAGGGCCACCCACTCTGGAGAATGGACTTCCTCCCTCCATTAATCCTTGTTTGAAGCAACTTCACAGACCTGCCCAAAAGGTGTGTGTCTGCATTCCTGATCTGGAATTGAGCTGACAACATAACTGTCTCATTCTAACTCCAGGATTCCTCAACTAAAGAAGATTATATTCTAGTTACATGGTTGTGGATATGTTGATAGGGATTCCAATACAGTGTATAATAAGAACTCAGTATATATTTCAAAATAGGCCAATTAAGAGTAGTACCTAAACTGAAGTTGGAAGAATGCATATGATTTGGCCTCGTGAGTGATCTATTATGGGCCAAGAGGATGTGAGGAGCAGGATATAAACTTTCCTGTGTGTCATGGGTTCCGAGGTAGCTTAAAAAGCAACTCCAAATAAATAGAGGTTAACCAAGGCTTAGCTTATAAAGATCTTTTGTACTATATTAATGGACCTTAAAGTTATCTCAAGGCAAGGAATTAAGCACAGGGAATACAATGTCCAATCTTCATTCCAGGGACTCTGAGGAATAGATATTTCAAGAAAACAAGACAATGAGTAATGGCAGCTAAGTGAATTAGCTACATCAGAGTTACAAGGAATTCAAGTATATGTATATATATATACTTTTTTCCCCAGAGGAAGAGAAATACTACTGGACTTTGTGCCAACAATGTGACTATTTCCAATATAACTTATTTAAAAACATAAAGTTATGGTTTGTGTAAAATATTCCCTATGGGTTCAAGGGCTTGACCACTTAGTCCTTAGGTCATAGCACTGATGTTGAAGGCTTTAGACATTTGGATACAAGGCTCAGCAGCCCAACATAGACCAGAGCTACAGAGTTAGAAGGCCAAGCCCAGTCCACTTCTAACTAAGGGTTTTGCTTTGTGACTCATACCACAATGCAACCAGCTGCTTCATGTTTCTTCTGCCACAGCCATGAGCTGCACCTACTGTGGGAGTTAATCTCAATTATCAACTAGAAGCACCTAGGAGAAGACAGATCTCTGGGCACGTCCGTGAGGAAATTTCAAAATAAGGTTCACTGAGTTAGAATGGACATTACACCCAAGCCGTGGCCAGTACCTTTCCATGGGCTGAGGTCCCAATCTGAACAAAAAGACAGTGAGTGGAGCATCAGCCTGCACCACTGTCTACATCTTCATCATTCACTGAATGTGACCAATGGCCCACGTTCCTGCTGCCGTGCCTTACCTGCCATGGTGGGCTGTGGTTCGAGCAGTATGTGAAGTAAACCCTTCCTCCTTTATTTAGGATCGTGTCAGGCATCTTGTCACAGCAACTGAAAAGCATCTAATACACATACCAACACGCCTTGCTCACACAGTGGAATCATCTCTTGAAATGTGCGCCAAATGAGTCCTACAGCCATTAAGTTACTGAGCCAGATATTCTGTCATAGTGATAGGAAACGTAATGGCAATAAAAAGTTAGTGCCTAGAAGTAAAGTTATTGGTGTGATGCTGACCGCGTGGCTCATAGACCTTCAGAATCGGCATGTGGGAGGAATATGGAAGAATGTAGAACTGTGACATAGAGAATTTCTAAAACTCTGTCACAGAGTTTAATGGGCCACTCTGAGGGCAACACAAAATGCCAGAAAGCTGTGAGAAATGTGGAGAATAAAGCTTCAATGGAAACCACAGTCTCTTACTAGGAAAGAAGTAGGATACAGGCCATTTGTGTTATGTCCTGGCAATGCATCTGATTGTGCTCTGCCTCTGTATAATTTGACAGTGACTTCAGAAGTAACAAGTGAATTTGGTTCACAGACCAAGTTTCAAGAAAGCAGAATATTCAGACAATGGGGCAGTTATTGTTTGCTGCTTTAACCAGACTTAGAGTCAGAAGCATCAGAAAGTGGAACAGGAGACAGAAATAATATATGGTTTATGAAGATAGGTGAATTTAAAATTGCAGACAAAATGGCCACAGACAAACAGTGGTAATTGTTTAGGATATGCATTTAGTTGAAAGGGAAACCCTACAATGGAGCAATAGGGAATGGTCCCTAGAAGTTAAGATGGTACCATCAGAGACTTCCAAGTATAAAAGAATGCCATTTGCTCTGAAAAGTGAGTACAAAAAAATACAGTGTTCCCCAAAGGTAAGAGCCTCCATAACACCATACTTGAGTAAAGCCACTGAGGGAAGTATCTTTCCAGGTTAAAGCCATGAGGGAACACAGAGGCTGCAGAGACGAAGGTCCATGTAACTTATGGTATATCCTGTACCTGCAACATAACTTGGCATCATCCAGAGGTGCTGGTTTTGTAGGCATGTGACATTGTAAGAGTTATGAGGACATGGGGGCTTGCATCAAGGTTCCAGAAAAAACAGACTCTGAAGCCCTGCACAAAACTCTTGAGTGGGCTGTTCATGAAGCTATGAAGAAGACTAAATTACAATGGAGATTCCAGGACGTTGGAAATGTCAGGAACTTAGGACATCTGCCAAGGGTTGACTACAGGCAAGGAGTATTGCTGGCCCAGGAGAGGGGACACCTAGACTGTATTGGTGGCAGAAAGGGAGAGGTGGAGGTACTTTAGTTTAATGGAGCCCAGATGATTCCACTGCAAACCCTAGACGCTAACATGCAACCACCATGTTTAATATTTGTCCGGTGGGTTTAGATCTTGTTTTGTCCAATATTTCTCTGCTGTATTCCTTCTCATACCTTTTGTGCTATTTTATGTTGTAAGTCCACAATTTTGATTTTATTTTACAAGGCCCAGCAGTTAAGAACTTGCCTGAGTTTAAGAATTGAGTTTGGGCTGGGGAGATGGCTTAGATGTTATGGCACTTGCCTGAAAATCCTAAGGACTCAAGTCTAATTCCACAGAGCCCCCTTATTCCAGCTGCATATGGTGCAACATGCATCTGCATTTAACTTGCAGTGGCTAGAGTCCCCAGTGCACACATTTTCTTTCTTTCTCTCTGTCTCTCTCTTTCTCTTTTTAATTCAAATTATTTACTTGAGAGAGAGAGAAAGAGAGGCAAAAAGAGGCAGACATATATAGAGAGAATGGGTGTGCTTGGGCATCTGGATGATGCAAACAAATTCCAGACATATGCACCACCTTGTGTATCTGGCTTATGTGAGTCCTGGGAAATTGAACCTGTGTCCTTTGGCTTTTCAGGCAAGTGCCTTAAGTGCTAAGCCATCTCGTCAGTCAATTTTTTCTTTCTTAAATAAATACCATAAAGAATTGACTTTGGACTTCTAAAAATATTTTATTTCCTTATTTGAGAAAGAGAGAGAGAGAATGAGAAAATAAGAATAGGCGCATCGGGCCCCCTAATCTCTGCAGATGAACTCCAGGTGCATGCATTGCTTTTGTGCATCTGGTTTTACATGGGCACTGAGGTAATGAACCTGAGTCCTTTGGCTTTGCTGGCAAGAAACTTAAGTGCTAAGCCATCCCTCCAGCCCAGGCTTTGGATATTTAAATGGTGACGGGATTGTTAAGCATGCTTTCAGCATGACGCGATGAGCACGAGCCTATAAGGACAAAAGGCACTGCGTTATGGTGAGTGTGAAGTGCCTCTCATAGGCTCCTGTGTTTGAACACTCTGTCCACAGCTTGTGGTGACATTCAGGGAAGTCATAGAACCTTTTGGGTGGCCTTGCTGACAAATAATAGGGCCACAGAGGTGGGGCTTAAGGGCTAAATCCTAGCCCCAATTTCAGCCCAAACTCTCTGTTTCTGACTATCGCCGTGATGGAACGAGCTACCTCACACTCTACTTCCACAAGATCCCACAGCTACAGCCATGAACTACCAACTGCCATCCCTGCCATGATGAATTATATGCCCTGAAACATGAGCCAGAATGGATCTTACCTAGCTCAAGTTGTTTCTGTCAGGTATTCTGTCACAGCAACGATAAAAGTAATACAATTTTTAAACGTGGTTAAGTATATATGAAACAATTGAACGGCAGGTTGCTATACTATTCAAATAACAACGGTATTTGATGGATTTGCATGTAAGTGAGAGTCAGGTCAAGAACAACAGGTGATATTCTGAATGTAGTAGTCACCTTCACCTTGCTGAGAAAAAACCACCCGGCAACAGCATCTGTAATGTGGACTATGGATTGGATCCTTCGTTGGCTGACTGTAGACCTTGACATTATTTTTTTAAGGTTTTATCAGGTATTATAACTTATTAGTTTACTTGTATTTATTTGTTAGTTATTTTTCATATGGGTGAATCTAGTATAGGTCCCTTTCCCCCTACTGTGTAGGAGGCATCTGCAGATGTCTTGAGGGAGATATGGTGTGCTCAAAAAGGATTCAGTTTTCTGAAGTGCCTTTGCTTTCGACCCCTTTGCTCCCTGACTGCCTTGTTCATCCTGATCTTCAGTTTCTTTCCTCCTGCCCTCAAGCCTGTCAACACTGTTGGGTTCCTACCTCTGACACATGCTCTAGTTGCAAGCAGCTCACATGTTGTCAAATGCCATGAAGAGAGAGCAGTGAGGTCATCCAGATTCACCTCAGTGTATTTTTCTTGAGGACTCTTGGATCATTCAGTGCTGCCTGCCTTCATGTCTGTGATCCATTTTCACACTTTTTTCTTTTGTATTTTATCCAGCTCTTATAGCCCAGAGTGAGGAATTACTCTGCAATAAGTTCCCTTTGTACAGTTGCAAGCCCAGACTTGATTCAACGGTGCAGAATTAGTTGGTAGTTGGATTAACTTCTGTCAGAGGAAACTGACCGGAGCTCAAGTCTGAATAGGAACCTGTTGTATCAACAGAGATTTAACGTGGATATAATTAGAAAAAAAAAATTATTGTTTACTTTCTCCCCAAATTATTTTTCACAGGGTTATGAATATGACTCAATTTAGGGGAAATTAATGAGATGTGTGGGATTAATTCTAAAGTGTTTACATTGTATACACTCCTTCCAGTGTCATAGCAAGTATCTAAAGAAATGCTTCTCTGTGTCTGCTTGGAGTGGTAGTGCTATTTTCATCACCTAGCCTGGAAGGCTGACATTTTCTTGAGTTACTTGGAGTGGAACAGTGAGAGACACTGTTTATGCCTGATATTTTTCTTTCTAATAATTTGGGATCGGCTCTCCACTAAGACCTTTCCACTACGGTCTTTATTAGTCACTTTTCTCATCGCTTTTATGCCTCTGGTCTAATTCTCTGTCAGTAGTCATACATAGAAGATCCGTTTTATTTTATTTTTTCCCATCTCCACCCTTAACTAAAATACAATAATGACCTATTCCTCCAGATGTTTCTGATGCCATTAGAAAACATTTCCATGCCTTCATTTCCCAGTTCTATCTTCCTTTCACCCTTTTTATTATTTATTTGAGAGAGAGAGAGAGAGAGAGAGAGAGAGAGAAGAGGGAGAGAGCTGGGCATAGTGGTGCACGCCTTTAATCCCAGCACTCGGGAGGCAGAGGTAGGAGGATTGCTTTGAGTTAGAGGCCACACTGAGACCACATAGGGAATTCCAGGTCAGTCTGGACTATAGGGAGACCTTACCTCAAAACAAAACAAAACCAAAAAAAAAAAAAAAAAAAGGGAAAAATGGAGAGAGAGAATGGGGATCCTAGGGCCACCAGCCACTGCAAATGAATTCCAGATGCATGCCCCCCCCCCCGGTGCATCTGGCTTACAAGGGTCCTGGGGAATTGAACCTGGGTCCTTTGGCTTTGCAGGAAGATGCTTTAACCACTAAGACAGTTCTCCAGCCCATCTTTTACACTTTCAAAAGAGGCAATAACAGGTTCTCTTGGCCAATCACAAAAGTTTTGTGCTTCAGCCTTCTCTTTGAGGCTGCTATAGCTGCAGTATTTAAGTGTAAAATGTTATCTTCTCTGCCATTATGAAGGACATTGAGAGAAGTTCGTTTCTTTTTTTCAGTTGCCAAGTCCCACTTACGTTCTTAGTGCTTTAGTTCATGAGCAAAGTCCCATTTCGCTGTTTCTTGCTTTAGTTAATATAAATTAGCTAATACTGATCTGTGGGCCTAATAGAAATGTCTTAGTGTTTCTACTATTTAAGTAAATAAAGCTACTGAGTTGATAGGTTTTTCTCCAGAGTACCAAGCAAATAATGTTATTTATTTATCCTTTAACATGAAATGTGGAGCTGGGTCTCTGTGGTACTCGTTTCCAATCTGAAAACCAATTCCAGAGGCAAGACAGTAGCAATGCCAACTTCACTTCCTAAGGAAACTGAATAGGGCTGAAAAAAAAAAGCAACTTTGACTACCCACTCAGAAGGGAAGTAGGACAAGATGAAAGTATAAAGTTAAGAAGGAGCTGGTTTAACAAATGCAGAAGGGCTCTAACTGTTTTAGATTAATGCTTTGAGTACTTTTTGGAGAAAAGGGCCATTTCCGTGTACCCTCTCTGCTTCTTACAGGGAGAATGATGTGGCAAAGGGGAAAGGTCAAAGACAAAGTTGACCCAGGTCCGAGGAAACTGATTCTTTTGAGGCATTTGGGAAAAAAGGCGACTGGACTATGGGATGAGCTCAGTCCCCAGGGAGGATTCATTCCAGTAGTCACAGTCTAATTAAAAGGTTTTTTTTGTTTATTTTTTTAAGACGAAGTGTGTGTGTGTGTGTGTGTACGTGCACACACATGCACATGCATGCACTAGAGAGATATTGACAAAAATTAGGTCCAATTCTCTGCTCCCCACAGAGATTTTACAGGTCTTAGAGATAAGAGCTGAAAGTCGGGCTGGAGAGATGGCTTAGCGGTTAAGCGCTTGCCTGTGAAGCCTAAGGACCCCGGTTCGAGGCTCGGTTCCCCAGGACCCACGTTAGCCAGATGCACAAGGGGGTGCATGCATCTGGAGTTCGTTTGCAGAGGCTGGAAGCCCTGGCGTGCCCATTCTCTCTCTTCCTCTACCTGTCTTTCTCTCTGTGTCTGTTGCTCTCAAATAAATAAAAAATTTAAAAAAAAAAAAGAGCTGAAAGTCCATTTTTTTTTTGTATTTTTATTTACTTGGATACTGAAACAAAAGAGTTGAGTTTAAAGCCTAAAGCCTAAAGTCCACTTAAATGTAGCGAATTTTATCTTGTATAGGATTCCATAATGACAATGAGGGAAAAATGAACGGGCAAGGCTCAGGTTATGCTTTATTCTACTTTTTTTTTTTTTTAATGTTTTGAGGTAGGGTTTCACTCTAGCTCAGGCTGACCTGGAACTCACTCTGGAGTCTCTGGGTGGTCTCGAACTCACCATGATCCTCCCACCTCTCTCCCTCCTGAGTACTGGGATTAAAGGCATGCACCACCGTGCCCGGCTGTTTTATTCTACTTTAATCATGGTAAAAGTTTCATCTAAGTTTCTATACATCCATAAGACTATATTTTCAAAATTCGTATTCATAGAGCTTGAAGTTGGTAGTGACACATAAAACTTTGCTTTAAAAAAACCCACAAAATAATAGTTTCTAACTAGATTTGAGAAAAATGTTACATGGTAAAGTTTGTATTTCTCAATTAAGTTGATTTCCTATATGGGATACTCTTACTGGCATCTATCCTAAAACACTAGAAAGTGTAATAAGGTTATCCTGAGCGTACTTTTATAAGGGGATTCCAACATTGTCACCTAGAATCTATCTGAGACTTGTTAAATTCAGTGAAAACCTGAATTCTGTGCATTCATGTTCACATTTCAAATGGTTGCTGAAGCTTCAAGGACAAAGAACCTGATAATTACCTACATATTTTTGTTCAAGGGAAACGATTTCAGTGTGAATTAGTCCTTTTTTTAAAATTATTTATTTGAGAGCGACAGATACAGAGAGAAAGACAGATAGAGGGAGAGAGAGAGAATGGGCGCGCCAGGGCTTCCAGCCTCTGCAAACCAACTCCAGACGCGTGCGCCCCCTTGTGCATCTGGCTAACGTGGGACCTGGAGAACTGAGCTTCGAACCGGTGTCCTTAGACTTCACAGGCAAGTGCTTAACCGCTAAGCCATCTCTCCAGCCCGAATTGGTCCTTTTGGTAGCACCAGCACTCAGCATTGCCGTGTGTAAAACAAAACCTCCACCTCTTTTTTTATGATTGTCATTTTTTTAAAACTTCTCTATAACAAATTTGTCCTTCTCAGCTCTCCACTGATCTCTGTGTTATTCTCTTACATTTCAATAGCAGAAGCTGAGCCTTCCAATTTGATAGATTGCTATCACAGAACCTGAAACATGTGTTGGCCTTTCTTGTGGAAGATTCTGCTTGCTACTCCTTCCCAAGAGGACATATTCTGTGAAGGCAGGATTTTTGTTGCATTTGTCACAGCCATTCTGAGGTGGTTAGAACTTATTTCTCTGTACTTTCCTCTCCTTTCTCCTCATCTAATTTTTTTTTTTTCTTAAGCAGATATTTGGTCAAATTGAGTAATAGAATGGAATGAAAATAAATGACAAAGTTTCTTCTAAGTTCCAAGAGCTAATGTATGTAATATTCTCATATTACATTTTTTTCTTACTTAAATTATATTTACTTTAACCAATACATTAAAAGGTAATATATTTATGGGGTACTATATGATGTTTTATTCATACATGTGAGTACTTTACTACTTAAATGAGGAAAATTTATCCATCTCCTCAAATATTTATCACTTCTTTATGAGAACTTTAGTTTGGGTTTTCTTTTTGTGGAACAGAGGGGATTGAACCCAGGGCATAACTCAGGCTGTGCAAATGCTGTGCCCCTGGGGTGCATTTTCAGCCCAATGACTTCTTGGAAAATAGTCTTCCATCATTTTGTTCTGATGTAGAGAAATGCTGACTATGCATGCAAAGTAATTCAACGTGTATATGAAGCAATTTATGCTCCCCCCAAAAGCATGCAAAACAGAGCCTTCATCTTCCAGTGATAATGGGTGCCCAGTCACTGACAGTGCAGAGAGGACAAGCACAGCACTCACAGGAGGAATGAGTAATGAGCTGTTTATCTGCAAGACCAAGTGCTCAAAACTTAAGGCTAGAAATCACAGTAAAACCACATGGTGTCTTAACCCGATAAATGTACTGAAACTATATTTTCTATAACGTGATCACTTTCCTTTGAATAAAACTTAATATTTCCCCTCTAAGCATTGATGACTATTTAGGAGTACAACCCCAATCTTTCGGGGAGTTGTGGAGTGGGTGTGTGTTCTCCTTTTCTGAA
Organism: Jaculus jaculus; assembly: GCF_020740685.1. NCBI lineage: Eukaryota > Metazoa > Chordata > Mammalia > Rodentia > Dipodidae > Jaculus > Jaculus jaculus. The sequence goes on from NC_059105.1 coordinate 164,483,359, forward strand.
GGATTCGAAGTGTAGGATAAGAGTAATTGAAATGGTAGGGCTCTTTTAATCACTGAGAGAAACAGAGAAAATGTGACACGGAGGAGGCCACGTGAAGCATTTGCAGCGGCTCTCCCTAAATGGAAGGTTACACGCGCAAAGCACAGGATGGAAGGCTAATCCAGCAAAATTTTGTTAGCAGATTAAATTAAGAAAAGGGCTATGCTGAGGAAATGAACTCAGCAGAGGGTTTCGTGCTGACAGGTTAAACACTACCTGGGGTTCTTCCCCGTGGTTCTGCCTACTCCCCCTCTCTGCTCTTGCTTCCTACACCGCCACTTCTTTCCCCGTTTTGCCGCCGCCTTCTTTTTATTCACGTTGTGAATTTGTTTCTCATAATTTTATTAATTAATTTATTTATTTTGGTTTTTGGGTTTGTCTCTCTCTTCATCTTCTGTGCTATCCCTTTATTTCCCATTTTCAACCTCCTAAGGATCCTTCTTTCTGACTCTTCTGTACTGTGCATACTGTTATGATGACATCACAGGCCACTTGCAGATGAATTCTTAGAAAGACAATTTGGTTTCAGAATCACATAGGAAGCGGAATCTGGTGGAAAGATGTGCTGGGGCTTGATCCTGTGGCCTACAGAGGTCCACAGTCTTTTGGAAATCTAGCTTCATCACCTCTCTATGAAGTCACTCTTATGCCCAAAGCCTGACTCTGAATGATCAAACCTGAACTTCCTGTATGTGGGAATTAAACTCCAAAAAGGAAAACAAAGATACTCATCAGTGGCTTTTTTTTTTTTTTAATAAACTCTAAAGTTGAATTTTATTTAAATGCCATCTTAGAACTGCAAGACCTGGGCTGGAGAGATGGCTTAGCGATTAGTACGAGAGCCTGCAAATCCAAAGGATCCTAGTTCAACTAAACAGGACCCATGTAAACCAGATGCACAAGATGTTGCATGCATCTGGAGTTTGTTTACAGTGGCTGGAGACCCTGCTGTGCCCATTCTCTTTCTCTTTCTCTTTCTCTTTCTCTTTCTCTTTCTCTTTCTCTTTCTCTTTCTCTTTCTCTTTCTCTTTCTCTCTCTCTCTCTCTCTCTCTCTCTCTCTCTCTCTGTCTCTCTCTCTCTCTCTCTCTCTTTCTCTCTCTCTTCCTTTTCTAAGTCCCATACTGGAGAAAATTACATCTAACCTACTAAATGTTTCTAGTCCAGTATCTCTCTATATACTTACTTGTCCTAGAAAGGAAGAGGAAGTCAAGAAAAAAAGTCATCACTTCCCCATGACTAAGAGAAAAATATCTCCATGTCTTCCTTTTTAAAATATTTCTTACTTTTACTTATTTATTTATTCAACAGAGAAATAGGGAGGGAGGGAGGCAGGGAGGGGGAGAGAGAGAGAGAGAGAGAGAGAGAGAGAGAGAGAGAGAGAGAGAGAGAGAGAATGGGCGCACCAGGGACTCCAGCCACTGCAAATGAGCTCCAGATGCATGCACCCCCTTGTGCATCTGGCTAATGTGGGTCCTATGGAATCGAACCTGGGTCCTTTGGCTTTATAGGCAAACGCCTTAACTGCTAAGCCATCCCTCCTGTCCTCTCCATGACTTCTTAATGAGGTTTCAGGCAAGGATCTTCAAATCTGCACCTCTTACAGGTTATGGACTTAACTCTTCCTGGGAATTCTTGCTGAAGATCCTCTAGGCCAAGGGTTCCTCCTTACTTATCTTTGAATCTCCAGTATATCTGCAGAGTGCATGTAAGTACACACAGGAGTCACATTCAATCGTGGAATGAAGTACAGTGTTGAAGTTCGGAATAAGAAGAAGTGCCAAACCATCTATAAGGATAAAGTGCATGTGGCCAATTTCAAAAAATGACAGTGGAGGGTAGTGGTTACGGTGGCAAAGGGATGCCAATGAACTTTTAAATTCCAATATTTACCCTGTAGAAAAAGATTCTACATGGGTCTTGTGGCGCTCCATGGATTAAGAGACATGTGGTAAGACCCAAGGAAAATCTAGGATGTTACAGAGCAGATGTGCAGAAACTATTGGAAGTAGGGATACTATAGAAGGCAAGATTTAAAAAACAATGACCCGCAAAACACAGGAAGAACACTGGTATGTACTTGAAACGCACAGTTCCTCAAAGGTGTGCTGATTGCCCATGTGTATGCATGAGATATTTGGGGGACTTCAAATATAGGTAAGTTGCTGTGGAATCCAGAGTTAAAAACAGCAGAGCTCAAGTTCACTTCTAAATTGGTCTTACTTTCTCGATGTGTTTTATTACTTTTGGTACCATTCTGCTTTGGAGAATGTACATACAATTGACAATACAACTTGGGGATCTGGAACTCTTGAGTCTTCAGCTAAGGGATCCATCTTATTTCCAAAGACTGGGTCAGGGTCACGGATGTATTTCTGATACCACGGTCTCTAAGATCTTGTTTACTTGTAACATTTTGTAGTTCTGTGCCCATTGCTCTCAATGAATACTGTATTCTGACCTTTCTCTCACCTGCTGCGCTGTTCTGTCACCTTCTGCCCAGTCTTCAGCCAGCTGCCATTACCTGGCTGTACCCTTCATTCTAGGATGCACAACATTTTAAGAGAAAAAATAATGAGCTTCTGACTGCAGGCGTAGTAATTGGCATTGATTCCAGCTTCTAACCAGTTCTGGTGGTTGTGAAATTATAAGGAGAGGAGCCTGACCTCTGATTCTAGTTAAGAACAAAAGACTTGGCAAACAGGTCGTTTCTATGCAAAAAGTCTGCCTGGTACGAATGGAACCAGAAACAAAGTTAGAAAGGATGCATGCTACTTAAAATGCAAGGACTTGTATTTTGCCACAGAGGGCAAAGTTTTATGTCAGATTATCCCCTGTCAGCTTCTTGAATATTAGCAAACTCCACGAGTCGTGGCAAACACAAATACAAAAAGTAAAAACAACCCGAGAGACAGCTACACCCACTTTTCAGTGATAGGATTGTTGGTTTTTTGATGGTTTGCTTCCAGTTCAGCAATTCTTTTGGTCGGGGTCACATTGGTTATGTTGTAATTTTGGGATTGGATTGCTGTTGATTTCTCTGTGATTTCATTGGAAGCTTTCATTGTGGGACTAGGCATCCTTGGTGGAGTTCTCCCAAGTTTCTGACATTTTTCGTTGTTGTTTTGGCACTGTGGTCTACCCATCTTGGGGAAATGTTTTATTTTCCTGCAGGCAAGCTCCCGAGCAAAGATCCAGGAGTTAGGGACCCAGGGGCTGTTCAGTCCGGAAGGGAAAGCAAGGGACCTGATTCTGCAGCAAGCTCACAGGGTCCAGGCAGCTCCAAGCTGGCAGCAGGGGAACCCATGGGAACCAGGAAAGTGGGAGAAGAGGGGGGAACGGGGAGATCTGGTCTATACATTTCACATAGACCTTCAGGAGCAGGGGATCCAGGAATTGGGAACACAGGGCCCTTCAGTCATGAAGCTCCACTTTTCAGCATGTGATAAATAAACATGTTTACCAGAGTTGTGGTAGACATAGATGAAAATCATCAGCGGCCTAATGAGACACATCTCTTGGCATCCTTTGAGATCACAAGAGACATTTTAAGTTAAATCATATAATTTTACAACTAAAGGAAGGTCTGCACAGCTCTCATAACATTTTTAGCGAGCCTCCATCTTCTCATTGATAAAAAATAAGTGCCAATTATTTATTTGGTATCCTAGTAAGGAAACACAATTGGATTCTGTATCCATGGGGTCCAAACCCATATGTTCAATCCACAATAGACACAAAAGGATGATGAAGGTAACTTTTTCTCATCATTATTCTCTAAACAATACATTTTAGGAAATATTTGCATATGGCTTATATTTTATTATATATTATAAGTAAGATGGAGCTATTTGAGGGACATGACAATAGTATGTAAGTTATATTCAGATGGTACAACATGTTGTATAAAGAACTCTAACATTTGCTGGGCATGGTGGCGCATGCCTTTAATCCCAGCACTTGGGAGGCAGAGGTAGGGGAATCACCATGTGTTCGAGGACACCCTGAGACTACATAGTGAATTCCAGGTCAGCCTGGGCTAGAGTGAAACTCTACCTTGAAAAAACAAACAAACAGACAGACAAAAGAACTCTAATACTTGCCGCTTTTGTTATCTGCAGGCATCTAGGAGTTAATAACCCCATGGATACCCAGTGATCACTGTGCTGTTAAGAGGGCAGCAAAAAAAACTCAGTGGTTAAGGCATTTGTTTATAAAGCTTGCCACCTGAGTTCAATTCCCAAATGTCTCACATAAGTCAGACTCAAAAGGTGGCATAGATGTTAAGTGTCTGCCACACCTATGTGCCAGTGAATGAAAATAATATAAATAAAATTATCAGCATGTTATGTGGTTTATCCGGGAAGAATTCCTGAAGAATCTTGCAACTACCATATGAGGACAAAAGGTAATTCAATCCCAGGTTATATGACGCTACTGCTTCTTCATAAATAGTGATGAAGAAAAACGAGAAAATACTCCATTAAGAACAGGAGTCGAGGACATGTGTCTTACACTAAACTTGAGTAAATTAAAGACTCAGCAATGTAATCTCAAAAAAAAAAAAAACTAGCAGAAGCATGAAATTAATAGTAGAAATAGTAAAAGAGTCCAAAACAAGGCAAAAAAAAAAAAAAAAAAAAAAAAAAAAGAATACAAGTGCCAAGTATGTACGTTATGTGGTGCAAATGGAAAACTTAGGGTAAGGAAGGGCCCAAGTTATGAAATATGAGGCTGGAGAAGATGAGATGGTTAGAGATTGTAATGGGGGGTGGAGGAGGTGGCAGGGAAAACAGAAAATGGGATACAATCTTTACTTAGGAGGTAATTCACAGTCATTTAAAACTGCCATTGTAAAGTTGCAAGGTAAATAGGCCTGAGAAGACTTCCAGAGACCCCCACTGTTATATGCACAGAGCTGCTTTCAAGACCCTTGAGGATTTCTTCCTTCCTCTCTTCCCTGGATGCTGGCCTGCTTGCCCCAACACTGGGGGCCTTCTCCCCTTTTTCTCAATAAACCTCCTTGGCTTAAAAAAAAAAAAAAAAAAAGACCCTCGGGGACACTAGCATCTGTGAATGCTCATGTCACTTACATAAAATGGTGCAGTATTTTCATATGACTCTTGTAAGTCCTTTTATATGATTGATATCTGAGAATACAGAGTGAATTCCAGGTCAGCCTGGGCTAGAGTGAGACCCTACCTCAAAAAAACAAACAAACAAAAAACTTAATGGAAATATAACACAATGCAAATGCTATCTTTGTAATTAGTTGTTAAATTGCATTGTTTCGGTAATAGTGCTAGGAGAAAAAAAAAAAAAAAACATGCCTGTTAAAAATCCTTCATGTTTTCTCTTTTCTCTTCATCACTGCTTATTAAGATAGAATCCCTTACTAAGAAATCTATATTTATATTCATTTATTATCCCTTACTAAGAGAATCTACATTTATGTTCATTTATTATCTGATCCACTCAGTGAACTATCAGTTTAGAAGGGAGCATACACTCTACCTGCTTATATTTCTTCTTATTTATGTAGATTAGAAACTGGAACACACTGCAGATAAATCAACAAATGCATGAATGTTTGTCTAATGTAGTCACACAAGCATTGAGGATATAGGTTTCAATACAACCATTTAAAAAAGGAATATGGACATAGAGATTTATTAACCTTCTGTTCAAGTGACAACCAATCCCAGAGGGAAAAGAGGAGCAAAGTTTTAGCTAAATGTATTCAAGTGATTCAACATGTAGAAAACGGAAAGGGTTGACATCACCGATTGAATGTTTTGCAGCCTGACTGCATTTATAGAGCTTGGGCCTCCTGCAGTACTTAAATGGTACACATTCATCAAATGAATACAGGCTTATCAATACCCATTGGGTTGGGTGTAACCTGCATGGACGTGATCACACCTGGAAAGAACACAGAAAGCAGTGGCGTCGTCAGTAGAGATGTGGTGGATCCAACCAGTCCCTGATACCACGTTGTGCTGGGCACTGTTACAGCTCATTGTGCCACCACTGACCTCATGGTGCCAGGTGCTCACACGGCCATCAGCAAAGGAGCTGGCAAGCATACGCCCATTTCTCTCAGTTGATTTCACAAATGAAACGAACTCGATGCGGTCCTTGCAGCTTCACCGCGTGCCCCCATATTGTGTTTATTTGTCAATGGACACCAAGAAAACACTTCCTTTGCTTTACCATGTGGGTCTTTTTTTCTGAGTCTGAGAAAGCCACATTCTAAGGAGATTTACTGTGCTAACACAGAGTTTTACACTCCCATCACCATTAGCTTAATACTTTAATGAAGCAGTGAATGAAGCACAGATTACTCTCTGTGAAAATTACTGGTACTCATAGAAAAATGTTAAGAGCTATGAAAACAGAGGGAGAAGACCTTGACTTATGTTCCAGTCTATGACATTCCTGGTTTATGATCAGCAGTGATATTTGAGAAGGACAATGATAGCATCTGCTATTTAACAGGATTTTGTCATATGCCAAACATATTAATGAGCTATTTCTTTTATCCACTGCCTGGGTTCTAGAATGTCTTATTTTATAATGGGGGAAAAAGCCTTACAGTAATTGGTTTCTGAGGATGGTCACGCTAGTAAGCTGCAGAGTAGAGATGCCAGCCCCCAGCATTCCATGCACCAGGGTCCTTACTCTAACGGCTCCCCAATATTGACAATCTAAGATTCTGTTATTGTGTACTATGGAGATAACCATTTTCCATAGATTAGGTTGTTGGCCTAAATAATGTATTTAAGTGGATTTTATCTGTGAAATATTGGGTGTCATTTATATTTAAATAAATGTATGAAATATTCAACCACTGCCTCGTTGTGGAGGATGGAAGGCTTATTCCCTGTGAATAACCTAAGGTAAATATAAAATTCCCCAGATCTCCAAATAGCTTTGAAATTTATAGGGTAATTTAGATATAATAAGACCACACAGAAATAGCATAATTCTCTATGTTAAAAATTACTCTTTATTACTATGATGAAATAAACAGAATAGTGGGCTTAGAAAATAAGCTCTTGTTTATCAAGCAATTGATGTAGCAAATCAATTTTTTCTCACTTCCTCTTACTTCCCAAGATAGGATGGACATCTGTCACTTTTCAATGGGCAAATTCATTCCTCTTCTTCAAACTGTATCATGGGTCCTCAAATTAAAAAAAAAAAAAAAGGTTATATTTAGATACATTGTACGTATATCCTGCTTTCCATTTCTCCACACACACTACTGTCTCTCACATGTGCTACGGTCATTCTTAAAATTTCTCCACTTATAATAAGTAATACAATGGGACTTTTTTTCCCAGTTCATTTAATTTTAATAATATCCAAGTATGCACATTATAAATTTGTATCCTATTCTCACCTCCTCATTCTTAAAATGTTTGAAGTTCGTTTAGCGTGCAGGCAGAAGAGCATTTCTAATGATGAAGTGATGCAAGGTTTATCCTGTGCATGTCGCCCTGTCTGAAGCCCCAGCTCTCCCGGAATTTATTTATTTATATTTTATTTAAATATTTTACTTATTTAATTAAGAGAGAGAAATATGGAGCGAGAGAGAGAGAATGAATGGGTGCACCAGGGCCTCCAGCCACTCAAACGAACTCCAGATGCATGTGCCACCTTGTGCATATGGCTTACATGGGTCCTGGAGAATCAAACTGAGTTCCTTGGGATTTGCAAGCAAAAGCCTTAACCGCTAAGCCATCTCTCCAGCCCTGGCATTTATGTTATCATGGACTTTAGAGGTGGCTGTTTTAATACATTAGAATGTTTACCAATTATAGACTCGTGGGGCTAGACATAGTCAGAGTGTGATGTAGTCAGAATTATCACTGACCAATATGGTCCTATGATACCGTATTAGCACAAAGTTTTTCCCACCATGGCACTATATTTTTCTCCTCATCAAAATATATCTTTTGGGCTAGAGAGATAGCTTAATAGTTAAGGTGCTTGCCTGCAAAGGCAAAGGACCCAGGTTTGATTTCCTAGGACCCATGTAAGCCAGATGTACAAGGTGGCACATGCATCTGGAGTTCGTTTATAGTGGCTGAAGGCCCTGATGTGCCCATTCTCCCTGTCTCTTTCTCTCTTGCTTTCCCTGTTTCTCTATTTTTGTCAAATAAAATTAGAATTAAAATTTCAATATCTGCTATTTCCCAGGTCTTTTGACCTTTGTACTCTGTAGGTGTTGCCCAATTGAACATCCTTGTACACCTTTTTTTTTTTTTTTTTTTTGTGGAGGTTGACTAATTGAATGTTTCCCTGTCAGAGAACAGTCAACTAATTCATCTTGTACGGGTCGTATTTAAGCATGTGAGAAATCATCGAGGCAGTGCCAATGATGGTTCCTGGCCCTTCATGATCCACAGTGAGCAGCGTCAGTAATACTGTCCTGGAACTCAAACCCAGCATGGACAAAGAGAAGGCTTGTATTCTACATGTGTATGGTATTGATTATAGCTAACACTCACCATTCACTAAGTTTCTATTAAAGTCCTTACATAGAATACCTCGTTTAACTCTCACAACCACAGTACTAGATAGTTATTCCTAAGTCACTCATGGAAGTCAGGAATATTAAGATGATTGAAGGTGAAATTTAAAACAACTAATAAGAAAGAAGACTTGAGTGGGCATGAGAAAGCAATGACTGAAAGGGGGTAACTCTCTCAATACTTAAGCACAAGATCTTTTGCTCAGGCTAGCCCTATAACCAGAATTCTCTCTTATGATAGGCCTCTGTTTCAGCCCAAAATTCATCACATCCTGGGGATGGATTTACTCCTACATTTTACTCCATTTCTTCCTCTTTATTTATTCCTCCCTGTTGTTTTTACATGTTAAATGACTGCTAATGACGAATTTCATCTTCATTTCTTATAGAGCATTGGCATGGGCATGTGTGTATGTGTTCACGCCGTGGGCAGACGCATGCGCCCAAATGCACATGTGCATAGCCCTGAAGGAGGAGGTTGATGTTGAATATTCTCCACTCTCACTTTTCTGTCTTATTTCTGTTAAGACAATCAATGTCTCTCAGTAAACCTGGAGCTCACTGCCTCCTCCACCCGGTGGACTGGCTGAGCCATTACTACTCCACCAGCACTCGTAACTCTGCCTCCTTACAGCTGGGGTTACAGACGTGAACAGCCACATCTCATTTATTTTTCTACCACTATTCATAACACTGAATATTTGTAAAAAAAATTCTGAAACACAATAGTTTTTTTTTTTTTTTTTTTTTTCTTTTCCAAGGTAGGGACTCACTCTAGCTCAGGCTGACCTGGAAGTCATTCTGTAGTCTCAGGGTGGCCTTGAACTCAGGCAATCCTCCTACCTCTGCCTCCCGAGTGCTGGGCTTAAAGGTGTGCGCCACCATGCCAGGCCAAAAAACCATAGCAAAATATATTCCTGTGCAGATCAAGGCACAGTGAAGTTGGTTGTTCAAACCTTCAGAAAAGTTGTAGGCACTAAAGAGGGATAGATGTCTTGTGATCTTCAATGACTACTAATGATGAACAAAAGCTAATTTCATGGAAAAAATACTTTGTCTTTCACTGTATGCATGGTTACATTTGTTTATTTTTTTTCTTTTGTTTTGTCCATATTGATGAACTTTTCTCATTTTTTTTTTTTTTTAACAGAAGCAATCAGTTCCCTTTCTGTGGCTGCCAGTTGGTGGCTACAAATCCTTGCTGACCTCTCACTTCCATTTTTGCTTTGTATTAGGACCTCTTCAGATCAGCCTGCAGAGTGTTTGGTGGTGACATCGGGAGGTTACTTTCAAGCATTCACCTTCAATGTCTGTCATATGCCTCGTTGTGTTACCTTGAGCAGAGCAACTGGTCCTGGTTTACATGTGAGAGTTTTTTCACTTCCAAACCATGTCTGTGATCAAGTCTCATGCAGACAGTGGAAAGTCATTTTCCTAAGTGCTGTACTTAATTGGTTTACATCCACACATGCACCTACCAGGCGGTACTTACCTATTCCACCGTGCAGTATTACCTCCATAATTCTCAGCCTCTCAGGAAGGCGTATGTCTTTGGTAATTTGTTTGTGGTTGCTGCGCCCACTCACCCCCGTTTGCTTGTCACTTGTTCCCAATATCACATCCTTTTCAGCCAGATAGCTGGCTAGGAATATGAGATGGAGTTCTAGAAGTAATAGTAGCTGGTCTATACATTCTCCCTTATCTAACATTAGCACCCACGTCTCAAGTTTCGCCCGCTGGAATTTGTCCCCACGATACTTACATGATGAAGGCTATAATGTTAAGCAGGTTTGGGGGTGGACCCTGGTAGCTAGTGTCTCTTTTGCTATCATCCATGTGCTGTTTGTGGGAGTCAAGGAGAACAAGAGAAAAAGAAAATCCCATGTTGTTTTACATACATCCATCTATGTATCTATCTATGTATCTATCTATGTATCTATGTATCTATGTATCTATGTATCTATCTATCTATCTATCTATCTATCTATCTATCTATCTATGTATCTATCTATGTATCTATGTATCTATGTATCTATGTATCTATGTATCTATGTATCTATCTATCTATCTATCTATCTATCTATCTATCTATCTATCTGCATATGTTTGTAGGTATGGGCCAATATGTATGTTTGTGTGCACAGGTAGAAAGACAGACAACCCAGAAGTGACTCTAAGCATATGTACAGAGCAGCAGGCATTTGGAGAATAGATACTTTCAAGATGGTGAAAACTATGAGAAATGCATAAAAGCCAGGACTTAGTTTCACAACCTGGTAGTTTTATGAAGTTTACCACAAGTGTCACCGTTCAATATCTTTCCCACTTGTTTGTTGGGGTGTCAGTGATGTGCTAAAGCTCCCTCTTTGTGTCTCTAGGCAGATGCTTGTCATTATCTGCCTGGATTAAGGGAAAAAAATAAAACACAGCCATCAAACAGAACAAAAAGTACTACCCCACTGACCTGTGCTCTTGTCCTGTGGGTGCTCACAATCAAGCAAAAGGGAGTTTGGGGGCTGGAGAAATGGCTTAGCGGTTAAGTGCTTGCCTGTGAAGCCTAAGGACCCCGGTTCGAGGCTCGATTCCCCACGACCCACGTTAGCCTGGCGTGCCCATTCTCTCTCTGTGCCTCTCTGCCTCTTTCGCGCTCTGTCTGTTGCTCTCAAATAAATAAATAAACAAACAAAATTTAAAAAAAAAAAGGGGGGGAGTTTGGCAAGAGCGGAGACTGGTGAGGATTCCTGGACCCAGCTCGGATGGAGAACCTCCTGGACTTCAGACATAGGTGCCTTATTCTGCCTATATGAGCAGTAGGTTCTGAAATACAAACAAAGCAAGCGAAACTGCCATCATGTTTTTTATCATAGATTATACAGAAGAGAAGGCGCTCAGAGCTAATCAGCTAAACATCTATTTGTTTTCAGATATTTCAAAAAGAAGACTCGTACTTGTCCACAAACATGTTGACAAAAAGATCGTGATCCAATTGTGCGCTGCTGTATTTTAGTTCTCTTTAAAAAGGTGAGGGAAATCAGGACTGGATTTATGGCAACAGTAAACATTTATACTACTCGGTGCTCTCATATCTTTGAATGACCTTTAAATGTCACTTTTTATGAAAACGTTAAATATTTCTTTTCAGCTCACTACGTTGGCTTCTTTGGGTCAATTAACAATATCACAGTGCACACTCTGGTTCTGATTTCATCCAGCAACTTTGAGAGAACCAACCTGTGTCTTTTGTCCTGATTAGTTTGGCCATCTCCTTGAAATCACCTTGATTCGCTCCTTTAATGTCCTCATTTCTAAAATATGATATTGGAAAGGGCTCATTGGCACCTGTCAAACGCTTGACCCCAGGGGCTGATGGATGATGCTAGTCTTCTGACTAATGGAGTTATTTATTCCCAATATGTACTCGGTCTTGTTCTTCAATCTGATGGATGGGAAGATACATTTATCTAGAAACTAAGAAAACTCTGATTTTTTTTCTGGTAAAGAAGTTAGATATATGCTTAGATATAGTTAGACATATATATATATATATATATATATATATATATATATATATATATATGTGTGTGTGTGTGTGTGTGTGTGTGTGTGTGTGTGTGTGTGTGTGTTAGATATATATAGATTTATGCTCCTATGCATGGTTCACAAGAAGAGATATACTTTAATAGCTAAGCTAAGGAGCTATCATTAGAATTGAACCTGTAGAATATTGCTCCTTAGGTGAAAGAAGTTTGTGAAATAAATAAGAGAATATTTTAGAAATGGATATATCTTATTGAGTAAATAAACAAGATACTTTTCTCTCTAAATAAATGACTGGCGGAACTTGTGCAGAGTTTTTTAAGAAGATATTTAAGTGGAACATAACTATTTTTTTTTTCCCCTCTAGTTACAGACTAATAAAGAAGTTCCATCCCTGAATAGTTTACCTCAGAAAATCAAAGTTCTACTTTATCTTGTGGAAGAGGCAAGCCATCTATTCATTTCAAATAAGCATTGTAATTAACCTACACAGGATCATGGAGGCTGTGATGCTTATGGAAGATTTGGCTCTTTCCTTCCTTCAATGAAATGCTACAAGAGAAACATAATTAGTGCAAGAAAGCATGAGTACTATGGAAGAGTCTCTTTAAGGGTTCAGAATGTTTATTTTAACACTTAAGATGTGTTTGAAGAAAAGATCGACTTTTAAGTGGCCTTGAAGGGCTATAATTTGAAGAAGCAGATTTAGAGATGAGAAATATGTTTGGGACCACATCGTAAAATAGTTTTGTAATTGGCCAAGGGATCTGAAACTTATTTGATAGACGTTGGAAAGCCAATTAATTTAGCTGTAAATAATACTATCAGAAATCTAGTTAAGAAAGTATCTGAGAGCCAAATGAAGGTTGGGCTTAAAGCTGAGGATATCTTTCAAGGAGAAAGAAAAGTGATTACTAAAATAAAAATAAGTGGAAGTTTACAAGGCCAAAATTTGGGTGACAGAACAGTGAAGAGTTAGTGAGGGACCATATATATACGTTTTAAAAAGCTTTGAAGCAGCATGACACAAAATGTTTCATAATTTTCATTTCTTCATTTTTTTTTTTATTTATGAGAGAGAGAGAGACAGAATCGGTGCACCAGAGACTCTAGCCACTGGAAATGAACTCTAGATGCATGTGTCACTTTGTGCATCTGGCTTACATGGGTCCTGGGGAATTGAACTTGGGTCCTTTGGCTTTATAGGCAAGTGCCTTAGCCACTAAGCAATCTCCCCAGCCCAAAAGTTTCATTTCTACTTACTGTTCATTTGTTTTTTGTCTTTTGTTTTTCAAGGTAGGGTCTCACTCTAGCCCACGCTGACCTGGAATTCACTCTGCAGTCTCAGGGTGGCCTCGAACTCACAGCTATCCTTCTGCCTCTGCCTCTGAAGTGCTGGGATTAAAGGCATGCGCCCCCACGCTCAGCTCATTTTTACTTTCTGTAAAGCATGTTTATGCACACTGTCAGAAGTAAAATCTGCCAGAATGACTTTCCGTATGTTTTCTTTCAATATTTTCTTTAACTTATTTTTTTTTGAAGATAGGTGTAAACAAACCATGATGATATATGTAGATTTTAAGAAGGCTAGAAGTAAAGTGAGAAATCACCTAACTTAAGACTTCAGTTGGAGTCTGTGGGGACTCAGGCTCAGAGAGGAAAAGGAAAGCAAATGATTATCAGCCATCAAGGACAGATAGCAGCTTAGCTAGAGCTGCTTCTGATTTCAAGTCGTGAGCACGTCATAAAACGTGTATTGGATTTAGCCATATGTAATTGCCATGTTTTAAAAATATTTTTGTTAATTTATTTGTGAGCAGAGAGAGATAGAAGAGAGAGAATGGGCATGCCATGGCCTCTGGCCACTACAGACAGATTCCAGATGCATGCACCACTTTGTGCATCTAGCTTTCCATGGGTACTGGGGAGTTGATTAGATAATTAGGCTCTGCAGGCGAACACGTTAACCTCTGAGCAATCTCTGCAGCCCACAATTGCCATTTTAGGAACATTGTTTTCTTTTTGCAAGTATAGAGAAAGAGAATGGCAGCATGACTATGACGTAATTTTACATTCATTTGCAGGTGTGTAGGAACTCCTTCCAGAGGACGTTGGGTGGTATTTCCATGCTTCCAACAAGTGGGCACTTTGCCACAAGGGCCCCGTGTAAGGGGAAAGAGCACAGCCTTAGGAAAGTATCAAAAACAAGTACTTGGGCTGGAAGATGGCTTAGAGGTTAAAGTGCTTGCTTGTGAAGCCTAAGGACCCAGGTTCGGTTCTTCAGGACCCAACGTTAGCCAGATGCACAAGAGGGCACATACATCTGGAGCTTGTTTGCAGTGGCTGGAGGCCCTGGAGAACCCAATCTCATTCTCTTTCTCTCTCCGCCTCTTTCTCTGTTTGATAAATAAATAAATGAATATAAAATATTTAAAATCACAACCAAACAAGTACTCAACAAAGCTTTCCTCATAAAGGTCTGTGTGATGGTGGGCATAGCTTTTCATCTCTCAATCCTGATTATGTTTTTTTAGGACATTGGGCTGAGGAATTTCTTAAATGCTAAGTTTAAAAGAAAGGATATGCACTCTGTGTTGAATCTTTCCAAATTTCATGATGCTGCTGCAGAGTGATGGAATGATGCCTTCAGGAGGGTTCATCGCTCTGTAAGACTGCCAGTCTGTGGTCTTCATGTCTAGTAGTGCAGACACATCTTTCTCTCCCAGCCAGAGCTCTACTTCCACATTTCAAGAACTTCTTCTCCTAGAAAGGACAATGTGCTTCCTAGCTTTTGTTGCAGACAGGGTACAAACCGAGGCCTTATACTTTGGGGATGGGATGTCAGTTGGCCACTGGCAACACTTTATACCTAAGAAAACATATTTATTAGATCTTCCAAGTAGCCACCTTTATCAGAATTCTTTCTCTGGTTCAACTCCCAACTTCCACATAAAAACAAATTCTAATGTCGAGCTTATAACATCTTTCTAAGTAAACTTAAATAACGTTGTTCAATACTGTTGTTAATTTTGTGAGCTACTGAATTGATTTCTAATAAATTTGGCCAAATCTTGACTTTTAAGAGGTTACGTAAATTTTGTCACCTATGATTGTGTGACATTTTCTAGGAAAATATCATCTATTCACTCCAGATAGGGTACCAGAGAAAGACCAAAGAAGTGATTCTACCTGATTCTAGCTGCCTGAATCTGCCAATTTGTTAGGATTACTTACAGGAACACAGGGAAAGGATCACTTACAGTGGCATGTGACTCACAAAAGCCATGACCCTGCTCAATTTGTTGGCCAATCCACCCAAGAGTTTCCTCTAGGCAGAAGTTGTTTGTAACATTGAGGAGGGAAGTGGTGAATATTCTAACTTTCTCAGCTGCCAGAAACATGTATGTTTCATTAAATTCCTGATACTTATTAGCCTCCCCTTCCCTCAAGGAGGGAATATTACAACTCCACGGGAGTAGCTATACAATTATCTACATCTTCCAGAGTACATGGGTATTTACATCTTTTTTCCTTGCCTATGTCTAATACCTTTACTCTTTCTCATATTGTGGAAAGGGCTTTAGCTCTGTAGGACAAGTTATTTCCATAGTTCATAGTAGAATATATTTTTAATCACTTATTCATAAGAGAGAAAGAGAGAGAAAGACTCAGTATGGGCTCAGCAGGGTCTCTTGCCACTGCAAATGAACTCCATATGTGTGCCCACTTCATATATCAGGCTTTACATGAATACTGGTGAATCAAACATGGACCATCAGGCTTTGCAAACAAGTACCTTCAACTGCTGAGCATATCTCTCCAGCCCCAGAATAATTTTATTCAACTCTTCTTTTCTTCTTCTTCTTTTTTTTTTTTTTTTTTTATTTGAGACAGAGTCTCGTGTAGTCTGAGCTGGCTGGTCTCAAACTTGAATTCATTCTCCCTATGAAAACAAGGATGACCTTGAACTTCTGATCGTCCCACTTCCACCTCGCTAGTGCCAGGATTTCAGGAATACACCTCCAAACCCAGCTTTTGCACTGCTGAAAGGTGAAGGCAGGCCTTTGTACGTGGGAAACGATCACTGTATCAACTGTGCTGCATCCCCATTCCATGTTTCAACCCTTAAAGGACAAATATGCCATTTGTTGATCAGAAAAAGGAAAACCCATCTTCAATCAGTGAATGGCATTCACTTCAAGTGAATTTCCTTGGTATACTTTTTGAATTGGCTGATTTTTTTTTTTTTTTGACACATCCTTTAGAAAACTTTTTAACTTTCCCACAGTTCTTCCTGCTGTACTTTGCGCTTTTGACCTTTAAATCTAGCTGGTCTTTATGGAAGATTACTGATTGGACAATAAAACTAATTATAACTACTATTCAAAGAAATGCCTGGCAGGAATAACAGCGCTGGGGCTAAGTAAACCATTACACTTTAAACACACAGCATTGCAGACAAATTGATTAGGCAAAATGAAAGTGAATGGGGAAAGTTGCTCCAGGAAGTCTGTTAAAGGAACTACAGTTACGGCTTCATTTATTGAGAAGCGTCACAAGATCAAGATTATTCAGATAGATACATTCGGTGAAAATAAAATGAAATAAAATACATTTGCCCAACACAAGGGGGCAGCGTTAGATTTCATGGACAAAATAAAACACATTCAATGCCATACCAATTGGTTAGGAATTACAATCTGGAAGAGCAGATGGGAAGAGTTTACACTGCATTTCCACCTACCTTTCCCTTATAAGTTTGCCCATCACCAAAATTATTTGACTAATATCAGAATAGAGCCAAGGTTTTCTGACCCTAAAGTTAACTAATTGTCATAAAAAAAAAAAAAAAACCCTGCCTTCCTCAGATGAGTATATAGATGGAATGTATCCTGAAGTTCTCTACTTCTTGGATGTTAGCCTAACAATAAAAATGGCTTTTGTCCATGCCAGGGACATATAGCCAAACTGGCATATTACAGAAGAAAGAGTGTCTTGCCTCTGGATCTTCATCTGATGGATGTGCTTATGTAATAAACACACCCAGGAAAACATACAGACTAATAGAATTAGTGTAGTCTGAATGTGTGTGTGTGTGTGTGTGTGTGTGTGTGTTTAAGAAATGAACCCTGAACATAATTTTAGAAGACAGTAAGTGGTTCAGTGACACCAGAATTAATCATCCTCCAGAAGTGGGAGAGCAGAGCTGCTCGGCCCACCATTCCGTCATGGTGCTCCATATCACCCTTGCTGCCACAGGGGTGAAGTGAATGAGGAAACTTATCTGTG
Source organism: Jaculus jaculus (assembly GCF_020740685.1). Taxonomy (NCBI): domain Eukaryota; kingdom Metazoa; phylum Chordata; class Mammalia; order Rodentia; family Dipodidae; genus Jaculus; species Jaculus jaculus. The sequence continues at coordinate 164,500,761 of NC_059105.1, forward strand.
CCCTTGTTTGCAGATTGCACCTGCAACTATGTCTATAAGACCATCACGCCCGCCTGCACATTTGTGTCTGCCTGGATGTGAACATTCATTAATTTCAGGTGGGTTAGCACTGAACTCTTTAGGATAAGAGCCTACAAGGCTTCAGTGTCTGCCTTCTAAGGAGGTCAGCAGTGACACTCCCCCCGCTACTGAAGTATGTCCATTGATGTATGGTGCACTTTGTTTTAAGATGCAGTTTCCATGGTCATTTTTCAAGCCCTGAAGACTATCTAGGAGCATCCACTGAGACGTAGCAGATGACTGGCTTCACTCCCTTTTCACACGAGGGTCGAGTGCAAGTCAAGCCACCAACAGTAATTCTTAAATCTACCAGCACTTTATGGCAAAATGTATAGTTTGGTATGGTTTGGAATACTGCACACCAACTAAAGCAGAAAACAAAATGGGTTCCATCGTCCATAAAGGACAGGAGGTCGGGCTATGCTCACAAAGAGATGCCCCCACACTCTCTTCTACCTAACCCAAATTCCTCTTCTCTCCATATTTTCCATGCATACTGGAATAAAATCATTTTCCATCCTCAAAGGGGAGGTGAAAAGGAACTCTAAAGAAAGAGTTGGTATCTGTGTGCAAGCCTAGTGGCAATGTCTCAGCCTTTGTCAACTGCTTTGTGACTGGGAGCATTGCAAGCTTTGCGGAAGAAAGGTCACAGTCACTGCGCAGGCTGTGGAAGATCATGGAAAATGAAGGAGGGAGAGGGAATGAGACCTTCCTGTTTTCTGTGATCAGCGTTTTCCCAAACAGAGCACGAGATACGAATAAAATGGCTCATGCATTTCAAATCATTGTAAGATTTTGATGAGACGCATGTAAGTACAGAGGCATTCTCATTTTGCATGATTCTGAAATCAGGAGAAAATGTTATATGTGCATCTTGTCAGCTAGGGGCAGAGAGCCAGAATAAAAAACAAAAAACAAAAAAAAGCAGGAGGGGCAAGGTGTAAAATAGCTAATCTTTACTAAATTATCTCAGAATCATCTTAGATTTCATGGGTGTATGATGACTCACTTGCTGCCACGGTGCCAAGGGGCAGGTTTGAGAGACAGATTATAAATGAAGGGATTGTTCGTAAAAGTGAGAAAGTGGTACTGTGGTACTCACAGAGATGCAAGGGAAACAGTGTAACCAGAAAACGGAAAAGGAGTAGAGCGACTATGCATCCTCCAAGGATACATTGGTGCTAAAGCAACGAATTAAAAAAAAAAAAAAAAGATGATCATTTTTTGTTTTTGGGGACTGCGAAGAGAATTAAAATAAGTGTACTTATGTCCTGTGATAAACCAAAAAGTCCTAATGTCTTCAGTCTAGGAATTTGATGATGCCAATTTTCAGTCCTTAGTTCTCAGAGGAATCCTTTGTGACTGTTCAAATTGCCATAAGCATAGGTCCCAACAAAATTACAATTACAAGAGATTTATGAAACTTCCTGGGATGGATAAATGGAAATATAAGAGGCGTAAAAGAGGAAGTCTTCAGATTGCAGTTCTGAAGAGAAGCAAGAAAGCGTTAGGTAGAAAGAACCCTAGATGTCAAAGGAGTCTGGAAAGAAATAAAAAAAAAGGGCTTTGTCAGGCTATTAGGATAGCCATGGTTTTATGCTGGAAATCTCTGGTAGGAATGGGACAGAGTCAGTAATACTGACCACTTACCCATGGACAGAGAATGGTCTTGGGCAGGAGAGGCTTGGCAAGATGAATCCCTAGGGCCAGTAGCTGGGGCTGTCAGTCACATTTCTCTAGAGGAGCAGGTTCCCAAGGGAGTGTACACATCTCAGTGGTCCCGTGAGAGGCCCTCATGGCATTTGCCACAGGAGACTAATGCAGTAGTTAAGGCCAATGTCCTGAAATACGTCCCTCTGTTCACACAGAGCTACTGTCCTTCAGTCTTATCACGTCCTTCATTGCTGTGAAGGCCGTTATTAGTTAACAAATTTCACTGATGAGGAGGAAATGTTAGAGGCAGGGGTGAGGATTTGTCCCGTAATGTGAATCAGTGGTTGGGTAGATACCACAGACTAGGAAGACTTCTCTTTCTCCTACTGTGTCCTGAGACATGGGCTCTTCAACACTCCTCTCACGTCCACATGAGTGCTTACTCTCTTCTCATAGATATACTCAGGTCTTATTAATATTGCTTTAAGATGCCTCTAGCCCCATCACTCCCTTTGATCTCATCCTATTTCATGCCTTACATATATTGACACTGTTGGATCAGTCCTTTTGTTTCTTGTAATCTTGTTTTAAATTTTTTTGTTTATTTTTTATTTATTTATTTGAGAGAGACAGACAGACACACAGAGAGAAAGAGGCAGATAGAGAGAGAGAGAGAGAGAGAATGGGCACGCCAGGGCATCTAGCCACTGCAAAAGAACTCCAGACACAAGCGCCCCCTTGTGCATCTGGCTAACATGGGTCCTGGGGAATCGAGCCTCGAACTGGGATCCTTAGGCTTCACAGGCAAGTGCTTAACCGCTAAGCCATCTCTCCAGCCCTCTTGTAATCTTGTTTTAAGCTATAACTTTCAGATCTGAAATATCTGTCCATACTTAAAAGTCCCTTGCTAGACTTTAGGGTTTTATATCTAATTGACAACTAAATAACGCTATATGAGTGCATCACAGAAAGCTCAAATCTAGAATGCCCGAACTGAATGAATTCTTTTATACTTCAAATACTAAGCGAGACCTTGTTTCTCTATTTCCTAAGGATCTCTCTTCCATTTCCTTTGCTGTATTTCTTCTGATCGTCCTGGGCTCCGTTCCTATTAATTTCTCACTGATATTACTACCCTGAGCCCGTTACTTTTCTCCAGGTTGCAGACACGACTCACCTCTATCCTACCTGTAGCCATCAAAGCAACACCATAGACTTGTGGTGTCAACACCCTTGAAAAAAAAAGGTAACGATGGGTTTCCATTCTTAAGCATAGATTTTGGCCTCCCCGTCTACTCTCTGCTATCCCTCTGTAAGCCTTGTGTGTCTGCTCCTGGGAGGTGCAGCCAGTTCTCCAGCATCTGCCATGGATGCCATTACGCTTTCAAGAAGTCACCATCGGTGCTACACTGGGTCCATTCTCACACATGGCATCTTTAACTAACTTATATTACTAATAACTGACACTCACATCCCAACTCCATGATACACACAGTGGCTCACAAATCCCCATCCTGGAATAAGAAACTCTTAACACAATACATAATCTGACTAGTCAAAACTTAGATCCATGAACAGTAAACCTGTGTGCATGACTGCTAGCCAGTCCTACCCTGAGTGATCATATATGTAATCTCTGTTATTATAAACAGTAAAACTTCAATGCTTACAAATATTAGTCAAGCCTTAAAATGAAAATAAAACAGAGAAATTGTTATTCAACTAGAAACCATTCATTTCTTTCTTCTTTTTTTCCTGCCCAAATACAAGGCAGAGTGGTTTAATCTCAAGGCTCCCCTTATAGATTTCCTTTTTGTTCCTGCTTTTATTCTGGTTTAAATGAGCTATGTTTTTTTTTTTTTTTTTAATGAACTAAAATGGCTATATAAGGTTGTATAACTTAAAATATATATGATACATTCTATGAGGGAATTTGGGGTTTAAATATATAATATTTACCTTAACATATTTTCTTGGCATACTTTGGACCTAAACATGGGTAAGATCTCACTCTACTGTGCTTCTTCTGCTGGTTCCTCCTCATGCACATTTGTGCGCATTGCTACTGTCAGCCTGGCAGCTTGAATGCAACTTCTTTGAACTCTCTTACTTGACCCTTACATACCCCCAGCCAGAACACATTACTTTCTTTCCTATTACCACTGCTCTAGTTTGGAAAACCTATAGCAGTTTGTCACATGTGTCTACCTGGCTATTTCATTGTTTATAATCATTGCTTTTCTTATTTCTTCTTCCCAAATGAGGAGGTCTTTCAGAGTTGAGAACAGTCACCCAATCTATTTTCTGGTGTATAAGATGATGCGTGGCATGTGGTCGTTCTCAATTAAGGTTTGTTGAGTGAATACTAAATAAAAATCAATCGAAGAAGAATATGGTTTGGTTATAGTGAGCAATGAGGGAATCGATTGAAACAGAACAATAATTTCCTTTAGAGTAGGTTCCATAAGTAACATAATTTGTCTAAATGGCAGGGCTGAGCAATAGTGGCGGCGAATTATCACGCCTGTGTCTTGCCTAAGAGGTGAGTTGCCAGTAGGAAGTAGACAGGATAGAAACATGTTCCTTTGTGGACAGAATCCTACCACTACCGAGTACACTTTGCTGTGCATAGCTGACAAAAATGTCAAAGAAAAATAGGGGAGATTGACATAAAGTAATGGTTTTCAAAACTTAAACTTACTCATTATGATCTGAAACAAAACATATGAAAGAGATACAGACCTGCTCTCACCATGAAATTCTATGTTTATACAGGAAAATGTGGAGCCGTAGGGTATCGATAATTCATTGCCAGTGTTTGTTAACACAAAATACACTGATTTGAATGTTCAAATCAAAGTAAATATAGAGGTGATTTAGAACAAACTGGTATATTTTCTTGAGCTCAAAGAAGTGACACCCTGGAGAACAACTTGCCCTTCGGCAGTTGACTGTATTTGACTATGACACAAGGTATCTTTAATCAAATCAGATGCTTTTCTACTTATTAATTGAGCTTTATTAATGTTTTCAGGCTTTGAGGAATTATCGAGTCTAACCCTCATGTCAGAAGCAAAGACTTGATATAGAAATCACCCTCAAATGAAAGACACAGCTTCCTTGACTAAAGGAGATTTGAGTGGGGGAGAAAGTCTCAGACCACCACGGAACTAGATGGGGATCTTCCCTTGCTAGAGCCCTCCACCCTTGAGGGTTGGTGAGAAGACACAACTGTCCTTCACCCCAAAGGAAAGCCTCCCTTCATCTCCTTTCCCAGTCCTTCCCTTCCCTCAGAATTTCTTGCCAATTCTGACTGTGAAGGAGCCTAACCCTACAATGCTAGCCATGCCTTCAGGACCAGGGGAATACGGAGCAGGTTGGAAATAGGGAAGAAGGCTTTAAAAAAGTGTGTGTGTGAGGGAGATGGAGCAATGGTTCAGTGGCTAAAGGTGCTTGTTTGCAAAGCCTGACAGCCTAGGTTCAATTCCCCAGTACCCATGTAAGCCAGGTTCATAAAGTGGCCCTGGCCTGTGGAGTTTGTTTGCAGTAGCACGAAGAGGCGCTGATGCTCCCATGCCACCCCACTCTCAAATAAATAATGAATAATCATTTTAAATGTGTGTGCCTTATTGTTGAATATCTTCTTCCTTCCTCCTCCTCGTCCTCTTCCTCCTCTTCTTTTTCCTTGCCATTTAATGAAGACATCTCCTACTCAGTCCTTCTCCCTTCCCGGGCCACCTTGCTTTCTGAATGCCCGTTATTTTTCCTTTTATTCTGCACATCCTTCATCTGGCAAGTAGAGAAGGACTGCTGAGGGCAAGGGTACGTGGAGTCTGGAGATGGTTTGATAGTGAGAAATTGATTTGATAGAGAGAAAGATGCAGATAGGGAGAGAAGAGAGAGAATGAGCGCTCCAGGACCTCCAGCCATTGCAAATGAACTCCAGACGCATGTGCCTCCTTGTGCATCTGGCTAACGTGGGTCCTGGGGAATCGAGCCTCGAACGGGGAATCTTTGGTTTCACAGGCAAGCGCTTAACCGCTAAGCCATCTCTCCAGCCCTGCTTTTGTTGTTTTAAACCCATGCTATGAGTTAGAACCATTTGGGGACTTTCAGAAATTCTGATATGCAGGCTGCTTGCCAGATGAGTTAAATCAGAAACTGGGTTTGGGGCCCAAGTAGCTATTTGCCATTGTCTTTGGTGGTTCCATGATAACGCTTCTGTGGAGAACTATGGTCTAGGCTCAGAGTTTAGTTCATTTCAGCAATCAGACCTACAAAAGCTAGGACAGAGGTAGCTTTACACATACCTTGATTCACGCAGCATAAACTATGAGGAACATCTAAAACTCTATTTTAAATACTTATCTTTCTACGAGAATCGACATAAAGACATGACATGTCAATACCAAGATTCTGGGCTGGAGAGATGGCTTAGTGGCCAAGCGCTTGCCTGTGGAGCCTAAGAACTCCAATTGGAGGCTCGATTCCCCAGGACCCACATTAGCCAGATGCACAAGGGGGCACACGTGTCTGGAGTTCATTTGCAGTGGGTGGAGGCCCTGGCATGCCCATTCTCTCTCTCTCTCTCTCTCTCTCTCTGTCACTTTCAAATAAATAACAAACAAACAAACAAACAAAAAAACCCTTAAATACCAAGATTCCATTAAACTGACATGTTTTACTGCAAGGAACTAGCAAAAAAATAAATAAATAAATAAATAAGACTGTGAACAAAAGGTTTAAATTACTAGAATTCACATATTTTAGTATGGGAGAAGATATTGGCCAAAATGATTTATTTTTAAAATAAATAAATATGTGAAGCTGTTTTCTGTATCACTTTACTTTTATAATGGTATGATACTTGAATTAGAAGAAAAAAAAGAAGGTTGACATTTCTGCAAGAAACTTGCCCCAAATGCTGCCCAGTTCAGTATAACTAAAATAAGAAGTAAGATCTATGTTAAAGCACTTTAAGAACTACGTTCTTTTTATCTCCCCAGACAAATATTGAGCATTTCACGCTTCTGTTTTTTAGCAAGTTGTTTCTAGTTAACACAGGATTCTGAGCACCACCATGGCCTGTGACGCAGACGTGTGGCTGACTCCATGTTGTGTTACTTGAGTTCTTGTTTAGACAGTTATGCACTGGTGACCTCATCAGTGACTGACCAAAGGGAAACGCTTTCCATTTAAATTGCACAAGGCATTTTTTTCCCCTCAATTACTGTCAGAATTACTTGGGGAGCTATAGAAATGCAAATTCCTTGATATTCTAAAGCTTTTGATACAAGTTTTGAATAACCCCTTTTTTTTTTATATATTTTAATGGACTCCCTTATAGAGCGGGAGGAGTTATCATGTGATAAATTTGGAATAACGTTTGTGTTCTCAAATCATCTACTGTAAAGGGCCCCTTTCCGTTTTCTTTCTTGTTTTTAAATTTCGTACGATGCATTAAGCGAAGTCAAATAGAAAAGGAATTCCTAAGAAAGAAATACAATACAGGTAAACTGTACAAAGTAACATTTACAATTTTTGTTATTATATTCAGCAAAGCTATTCTGTAAAGTTGCAATTCCAGTTGCAAAATGCCTGCCTCCAATTTTGTGAGTTTGGGGAAGCAGAGAAACTAACTGGTCATAGACTAGAAAATGCTTCCAAGACTGAATTTTTTTTTCTGCAACCAAACAATTCTCCCATTTGGGTCAGGATTTTACTAATTCTGAAAGTTACCTGTAGGGTACAAGCCAAAGGAAAGAGCTTCATGGCTGTTTAAGTTTAGGAAATAGAGATTTCTTTTTCCTCATAATAAAAAAATTTAAAACGTCTGCTGTGCCAATGTGGTTGTGAATGTAAGGAAAGGATACAGCATGTGAGTTTTCCTAAAACTATCCTAAAACTGTCCAATCATATTTCCTGTCAAAGGTGCTAATGAATAATTCTAGGAAACAAAGCTTTAGTTGGATAAAGCTAGACACAGGATTATCTAGATTAATTTCTTCATGTTACAACGTAGGAAACAGAGAGTTAGAGATGTCCTGGCTTACAATTAATGTAACAGTTAATTATGTTAAATTAAATTAATTTATAGCAAACACAAATTTAATGACTGTTTACTGTGCATTAGATACTTTAAAAGTGCCTCATATTATAAGATGATAGCATCATCAAAGGATGTGAAATTCTGATCATCTACCTCAAAAACCCTTTTGCTTGGCTTTCCTGCAGACACGTGACTCATCTCTCTGTGTCCTTCATCTTTTGTGCTTCCGTTGTTCTTGGTAAGGGTTCTCTTCTGTTTGTCAACGAGGACGTTTTTCCTGCGCGTTTTTCCTGTGTGACATTGTCTTCCTTTTAGCCAACTTTGTTGAATCTAAGTCTTCATGCAGCCCCAGGAACATGGCTTGTAGAGTATAATTTGTCATTTCACTCTAAGCACGTTTACATCACTATTCCGGTGGGTCAGGCAATGCTCTCAGGATTTTGTAAATGTTAGCTGACGTAGAAAGGTTTAAAGGGTTAATATTCTTAATCTTACCGATGATAAGATTAGATAAGATGATAAGATAAGAAAGGTGAGGCAGAGTAGTGAGTGGCTGAACGAAAAATCTCTGAGTTTATCCCCGATAAAGTTTCGAATCGCGTGACCTGGTTCCAGACATCTGCACTGTGCCATGTAAAATGTCTATCCCGTGAGTAACAATGACCGTCATGCCAGCTTAAGGTAGATAGAAATTATCCACGTGAATGAGTGTGATCCTAGAAAACTCAAGGTAGTGATTGAAAATGATTGCAAGTGTTTGGAAAGCTGCTTTTCTTTTCCTATTTAAGTCATCTGGGTAAGACTCTTTTCTTCAGAAGATATGACAGAGACAATTGTCAAAGACAGTAAAAGTTATACATACACATTATCTAAGAGAAGGACATTCATCAGATTTGTAGATATAATCACATATGTAGTTCTTCATGGCATTCCAAGAGTGGGAACACATGTAGTTTTATTTTTTTTTTCTATAGCAAATAATGGTTCTATTATCTAGATATACAGAGGTAAGATTTGTAATTGCTAGAATTATTCATTTAAAATCTTACTTCTTGTCATATTTTGAGATATACTTATGAGAAATAATTGATTGCTTATCTAACATTTGCTAGGTACCATGAATATTGCTAAGAATAGCAAAGTGACTAAAGTATAATCTCTGCCATTTAAGAAGGTCTGCTGGGAGAGAAGCTTTAAAACACATAATTAAGTAAACCAATGAGCTGCTTATAACCACTTATCTGTGATGTAACTGGTCACGAGTCTGACTGTGCCAGCATGGTCTTCCCACACGCATGCTGTCATTGTGTGCTTCCCCAGTCACCACAGGACTGGTGAGAAGCACCATGGAGCTTATGTCTCTCCCAGATAACACAGGCAACATGTAGTGGGTCCGGAGGTGTGCCCTCATGCCAACTTGTTCAAGATGACACTTTAAAATTTATAATTAAAGAAAGAAAGTCTTGATTTAGAGACACTTACTACATGTCAGGATTTTAGGTTTCAGCATTATACTTTTTATGGAATGGTTTATTAGGAAGTTATTTTCGCATAATTGTTCAGGGAACATAATTTTTATCCTCCAAATGTAACTTTATCAGTGGTTACATTTCTCATCACTGTGAACCATACCATATACCTGACAGAAACAACAGAAAGAAGGTAGATTCATTTTCCACATGTGGTTTCAAGAGCTGTTCACCCATCATAAAGAGGAAGGCATGCGATTGTGGTTTCTTGGTGGCAGGAGCTTGCTGCTGCTGCCTTTCTCCACATGGCACAGCCTGGGAGAAGAGGGTGCCAGGAAGAATCCAGGGATACTGTACCTCCAGTGACCTGCTTCTTGTACACATGTCCCTGCTCCAAAACTATGCCACCAGCTCAGGACCAAGTTTCTAGATTCTTGAGCACCTGGGGGGATATATCTTGCCGAAATCACAACAAAACCAAAATTCTGCATGATTAAGATGAATGTTAATGACTAAGAACTCTTAGTAAAAGAACTAAAAACTAGGGGTCTTTACCCCCTCCTGCTTTCTTTTTCATGAGCAAGAGCTCTCTGGACTTTCTCCTCTTTCCTTCTCCTAATAAAAATAAAATCTCTAAACTTTTTTTTTTTAAAAAACTGAAAATTGTGAAAGCAAACAAACAAAGGTAGAGCATTTCAATAAGCTACAGCCTTATTCTTTCTCCTGTGGTACTTTCCCAGACAGAGGCACAATATTAGATTAACAGGAGTCCCCTCAGCCTGTTTTTCAGAAGTCACTGTGGTAATATGATGAGGGCTCCTCCATGATAGTCATAGAAAATATTCTACAGTCTTCTTAAGTATCTTTTGCTGATTTCTTTTTCATTCAACAGGACAGCAGTTGATAATACTAGGCATCTGTCTACCTTGTTCTTCCTAAGTATCACACAGTATTTCATAGCTTGGACATAACAGATTATTTGACCATCTTGCAATTCCTTAATTTAAACAGTACGTCAGTGACTATGTTTCCAAGGTATTTTATGAACTGCAGAAATGCTCTAAGATGCCAACTAGCTTAACAGGAACAGGATAATGATATTTGCAACAAGAATTCAATACGTATGCATTAGCTATCAAGATAAAAATTACCTGCAACAAGATGATAGCATTTTACTTTCATAGCTATCTGTGTAGTGATAATAGGCAATGCTAGAATTAAAGCCAATGAAAGAAAATTGACACACAGTGGATTGATAAGTATGGTAACTTCACCAGTGGATCAATAAATATTTATCAAAGACTTGCTTCCTGAGTGCAAGGAAAATAGTGGTAAAAACAGCATATTTCTTTCTTCCTGAGAACTCAAACTTTAATGAAAAGAAAAACAAAAACAATTAAAATGTATTTCACTGTGTCAGTATTCTTATAGGAATACATATGATAACTTTGGGGATTTACTGGTAATCTCAAACAAGGGTAGAAGTGTTTATTAAGGTTTTTCCAGGTATTGTGTTTAACTTGGTAGCTCAAATAAGGTGCAGAAATTTCACACAAATGCTGGAGTGAGATAGGACGGGCATTTCAGGTATAGAAAACTACAAATTCAACTATATGGAAATAGGAGAATTAAGTGAGTGGGGATGGAAGTAGTTGATGGCCCTATAGTCTAAATATTAAGCTATGCTGTGGAACAGTAAAACAGACACACTTTTACTAGTATATTTTCTTTATCTTGGTGGTGTAATTTTGACTTCAATCAGAAGTATTTCAGGAGGACTGGAAAGATGGCTTAGCAGTTAAAGGTGCCAGCTTGTAAAGCCTGCAAGGCCAAACTCAATTCTCAAGCTGCCCATAGAAGCCAGCTGCAAAACAGGGTGCAAGTATCTTGTGTTCACTGGCAGTGACAAGGGGCCATGGCATACACAGAAACACACATACACACACACACACACACACACACACACACACACACACACACACATGCACACAAACACACAAACATACACACACATTTTTCCTTTGTAGTACCCATATTTAATATTATAATCCATTGCACATGACCCTTAATCATTTATTTGACAACAAGTTGTTATTAAGAAGTAAACAAATAGGATATAATGTTTTGGAGATTATATTTTGCTTTTTCTTGTCAATTTAAGAAAAAAACCTCCCTGATTAATTAATGACTGTTTGTATTAGCACAATTGAAACTAATGGGTAATATTAAAAAGAAGACAGAGAGCTGGGTGTGATGGTGCACACCTTTAATCCCAGCACTCAGGAGGCAGAGGTAGAAAGCCACCCTGAGACTACATAGTAAATTCCAGGTCAACCTGGGCCAGAGTGAGACCCTACCTCAAAAGCCAAAAAAAAAAAAAAAAAAAAAATAGACAGAAGACAGAGCATATGTGAGATTAGGGTCTAGAAACAAACAAAAATCTGTGAAAAGATGAAAGTTTTATGCTTTACACTCAACAAATCAGTAATAGTTCAGAAGAAGGTTAAGAATGAGGAGGAGGGATAACCTGAGTTGAGTTTTAGAAACTAAGAAGTTTAAATAGATAGATTTTTAAAAATTTTTCAACAGAATTCTGATGGGTATCTAGTTAATTTTATCACTTATGGCAACTCAAGTCAGAAAGAAGAGATTATTCTAATAACTTCAAAATATGCACGTCATTAAATTTATTTCTCCTCTTTTCCTCTCTCTCATCTTGTAAGAATACCTCATTATTTTATGTGTTAATGATTCTTTAATTTGCATTTGGTCAAATAAATCTGAAACAACCCTTCCATAACAGCCACTTCAGTAATCAAGATGAAAATATAATGATGGGGTGTTAAAAAATATTGTCTCCTTTGAAATAAATGTGTTTAAAATACATGTCATCTACTCCACATTGTTTCCAGACACCCAATTGGACACCTGATTACAAAGCTGGTGAATATTTCAGTGAAGCACCATCATTGTGAATATTATTTTAAGAATGATCAAGAAAAAAAGTTTAATGAATTTGTGGATTGACTTTGTGCTACTGCATTTGATGAGGTGTACACATTTTGGATTTATGGGGTGGGTGAAAGGAATGTCTAGGCATTTGTAGACCGGTTCCATATCACTTTGAATGCAGTAGTAAGAGGTCCGTTTAAGATCTGAGAGTGTGCCAGTGACCACACACTGAGCACATATTTTCTGTTTCTGATCCTCTTACAACTGGCTGCAAATACTATGTTCTTCAGCCCCATGGAGATTGTTGCTTGTTTGATTGACAATTATGATTGACACTTAATGCTTTACATTGCAAAAGCTTACATGCATCACATGTTAATTGCAATGCTGCCAATCATCATTTAAAATCTGCTTGGATTGGGCTAGATAGCTTACTTTTATTTATTCATAAAATTTTAAATTTATATTTCTGACACTTTGCACAGGGTAAGTTATTCAGCTTGGAATTTACAAGTCTAACTCTGCACATAGTAAATTTTGATGAAAAGTTCCATCTCAACTGATATAAATTTTATATGTTTCAATATTCATTTATTTTACTAGACCTGGAAATTTTGTTGTGATATGTATTGGATTTTACACATAAGCACCTTTGTTAGTGAAAAAAAAAAAAAACCACCAATATTCTTCTACAATTTTCTACCAGGTTTCAGTACAGACATAAACCATGACTCACTACCACAACTTCTATTCTGGTACTTTTATTGATGAGATATCTTGCAACTTAACATAACAGAGAAAAGTTTAGAAGGAAGCCTAAGAGTGAAATAAAGGTGGAAAGCTCCTTGTGGCGGAAAATCTAATTTGAAATTTCTGAGAGGCTAGGAAGCTGAGTGTGGGTCTAAGGGTTTGTATCAAATATGATCCATGAAAAGTCCTATGTATGAAGAAAAATAATGGCATGCATGAAGAAAAAATAAACTACTCCAAATAACAGAACACAGTAGATAATTAGAGGGAATGATCTGTTTAAGAAGGTATCACATGCACAAATGTAACTTGTAGTGATGTTCAACAATAAATGCATTTGTTTTATTTCTGTTTCCTTAATAACTTTATCCCTCCTTTTTTTCTTCCCTCTTCTTCCTTCACTCTCTCCTCCCTATTTCTTTCTCTCTCTCTCCTTCTCTCTTTCCTTCCCTTACCACTCTTTCTTTCCCAATTGCTTCATTTTATTCACTATAAAATTATTACAGTTATGCCAGCCAGCCACTAGCCAAAGTTGGTCTCTAGAAGACAAGTGTTGGGAGGGAAGAACAAGGGAAGTCTCAATGAGAAGGCTCAGGGGCAGGAAATGAGCAGTTTGGTCTGTGATAAGGATCTAATGTTGTCTTCTTCAAACACCTATAATAGCCATGTCTACCATTTCCCTTATATATATATAATCTTATATATATAATATATATAATCTTTATATATATATAATATATATATAATATATAATCCTTATATATATATAATATATATATAATCTTTAAGAGGGGGTATAGTCAATTCAATAGAAGAACATTTATTTAAATAACTGCTATTATTTTGAAAATCTTTAGAACAGAGATATCCCAAAAGAGCCCCAATAGTGGCTTCTGTTCTTTCATAAGCTTTAAGCATCAGATTGCAAAGGGTGGACTAGGATTGGAGATCATTCCCAACACCCTGAATACAATGCAGTGTATATTCTCAAAACCGATAATATGCCAGTCTAGTCAACGTTTCATGAATTTTAAATAGAAGATTTTTACTGAAATATTGTCATATTTTTATCATGAAATTAGTCCATCAGTATTCTAGAATAAACCTGTGATTGACAGCAACTTAGACTGGACTATGTGAGGACATATGTAAGTGACATTCTATTCTTCTCCAAAGCAAATGGAAACCTAAGGCACACTATAGAGAACTATAGTAGTAAAAGAAATAAAGGTACAGTTACATGAAACTGACTATGTTTTATTTGAATGACTCCACTCTTCTCTTGAGGGACAGCCACTGTGTGCTTCCTAATAAGGAAAGGGAACTGGGTATTGTTAAGGCCTTACTGAGTGTTCTTCCCCAGACTACATGTTGTATCTATCTTATCTGTACAATAATCATAAGGGGTCACACAGCAAAGATTATTGGGCACTCTCTTAATCTCTTTGCTATAGGGATGTCAATAGTTGTTTTTTTTTTTTTTTTTTTTTTTTTGCAGGTGGGGAAAGTAAGGCATAGAGGTTATTAGTAGCATGCCCAAGGTCACTAGCACAGGAGTAGTGACAGGGCTGGGATTTGAACCTGCAAAGTTAGGAGACACTACTGCTCACCTCCACTATGAGATCCATCTGCATTGCTGGCTGAGAGATGATGGGAACTTTGAACAGGGAGATAATACCTGCAATGACATTCAGATCAAAGCAAAAATAGCCAAAAAGGAAATAGAAAATCACTCTTAGCAGGGGTTTTATGAAGCACGTCTGACCCATCTCTTTTGGTAATAAGTCATTCCTTTGTGTGTTCTGAACATGCAGTTTGCATCCTCATGGTAGTGGTGGTGGTGGTGTGTGTGTGTCTGTGTGTCTGTGTCAAATCCATGATGTTTAAAGTATAATGTTCTTCATGGTTGCACAGTGGATTGAAAGGTTCCCTCCTGCCTTCAATATGGTAAAACAGCTAAAAGTGAATTTTTCCAGTGGGCAACATCATAGGGTAGATGAAGCCTGAGATTTCATTCCAAAAATGGTGTCGTTCACAAGCTGTGAAAACTTGACTGGATTTCTGGGACTTTTCAAATTTCTCTTTTCCTGCCTATTGAATGGAGTATGATGTGATGTCAATCTTTTACAAGATTTTATGAAAAAATGAGTGGGGCAACATGTCCATCAATCCTGGCATGAGCACAGAGCTCTATAAATGCTGTTTTCTCTATTATCTTGTGTGTGTGTGTGCTGTAACTGCCTTGTCTTTAATTCATGTAAAGCAGCAGCAGAGTCCAAGGACACTCTGATTTAATAACCTTAAACATTCTAGCA
This sequence comes from Jaculus jaculus, assembly GCF_020740685.1. Taxonomy (NCBI): domain Eukaryota; kingdom Metazoa; phylum Chordata; class Mammalia; order Rodentia; family Dipodidae; genus Jaculus; species Jaculus jaculus. Next base: position 164,516,009 of record NC_059105.1, read on the forward strand.
GTATTTCCTCTTTATTATGGCATCGCTTGTTCATATCAGTAGACAGTAGGTTTGCTGTAAAAGCTTCTTTGGAAAGAGGACAGGGAACTACCAGTACAGTTTTCTTTGTTGCAGTTTCAGATATGGATAAACTACCATTGACAAAGTGCAAAGGGAAACTGTTAGAAAGGTTGCAGGCCTCAACTAATATAAAGACCGGGCATACTTTTTTAGAAAATATATTTTATTTATTTACATGAGAAAGAGAAAGGAAGGAAGGAACAAAGAGGGAGAGAGAGAGAGAGAAAGAAAGAAAGAAAGAAAGAAAGAAAGAAAGAAAGAAAGAAAGAAAGAAAGAGGCAGGCAGATAGAGAAAGAATGGACATACCAGGTCCTCTAGCCACTGCAAACCAACTCCAGACACATGTACCACCTGGTGCATCTGGCTTGCTGTGAAATTGAACCTGGGTCCATAGACTTCTCAGGCAAGTGGCTTAACTGCTAAGCCATCTCTTCAGCTAAGCCTGTGCATTTGCAGTGACTTTTCCTACCATTTCTATCCTCACAAATCACAATAAATAAATTTCTGAGGTTATATCTACAGAATATAAAGATATACTTTCTTGAGACACTGTAACGTGGGCCAGGACAGCCTCACACAGAAGCTTAGTGCTTTTAGGTGATTTAACTTTTTTTTTTTTTTTTTTTTTTTTAATCACAATTAGAAAACCTGATGGAGAGACTGCTTCCCTATTATGGTGCTATTCTAGACTACTCTGGGTTTGTAACTAGTCAACTGACATCTCACAAATGATGACTTTGTTTTTAACATTTGGCTTATAAAGCATATCTTTAGCTCATCAAATTACCTAATTTGAATTTTATGATTTTAGTATGGATCTATGTGGTTTTTGGGGGGCTAACTTGTAATTTATACACACAGTCAGCCTTCATTTAGTCTAATAATTACTTACGCTATTTAGCTTATTTATTTATTTATTTATTTTTTACTTGTCCTTTGTTGGTTGTTTATCAACAGCTCTATCTCAGAAAATAGAGAAGAGGTGGTGAGCTTAGGTGAGTGACATAGGAGAGAAATGTACTTCAGGGTTTGAAATGGTATTGAGAATGAAAAAGTCAAATATCAGGCTAAAGGGAGTCATGCTTTTAGTAGATATTATTTCCCCATTCTAACAGTAAAATTAATATGCACTAATTTTGTTCTACATTTACAACCAAAAGCAAGTGTAACACCCAAGCCTTGACACACTAGTTAAACTGGCTTGCCTTTAAGACCAGTTCCTTTTTTTTTTTTTTTTTTCACTCTTCCACACTGAGTCCTTATAGCAATAAAGCTGGAGCCTTCTAGTATTACTTGTCATGGATAAGTAATTTGTCAACACAGCTCATGCACATACCTCTGGCATGGAAATTCGATCTTATCTTCTTTTTTTTTTTCTTTCTTTCTACTTTTTTGTTGCATTTTCATCATCCAGAGATTATTCCATAGTCATTAGAAGCAGAGCATTGCTTCTGATGAATGAATGATGAACGAATTTCAAGGAACAGAATTAGAAACCAATTTAAGTAGATAATTATGTCCCACATAATAAGATACTATAGTCTGTCTAGTCAGTGTTTCAAGCTGAAAAGTTGACTCGGGGTGTTCTGATGCCCCTTTCAATCATAGAAAACAGATCATTCAGTTAACAACTAACCATAAAACTGCTTGGTGTGCTTTCAAAGAAGGCGTGGTACCCGGAAAACCTCTCTTTCCACTGTTGATGTTGTCTCCCGATTTCTAGCCATACCGTTAAAGGGAAACAAAGGATCCATCAAAAAAGGCTTGATAGTTGGGGTGCATTGTTCATCAAGCAGTGTCGTTATCAGCCATGTCCCTGGATGCCTCTGGAGAGTTTGTTCATCTTCTATCACCTGCAACATGACTGCATGAGCTTTCCGAATTGGTTAGAATCAGCACAGGGCGAAGATCAGAACCAAGGAAAGACTGGCAGAGCGAAGCTAGCGACATGGGAAGTGGTGCAGGAGAACCAACAGCCAGGCCCTTCTAGGAGAGTTTCCTCCGCGGTCTGTGTGTTATCGAGCTCTGCAAGCATCCGCGGCCAGGACCTGCCTGCCACTCCAGTTGCTCGTGCAGGCTCCTCACAGGGTGAGGTAAAACCTAAGAAGAAGGGCTTTGCTGAAGAAAAAGAAGTAATCGAGGACATTTTGGGGTACAGTTAATAATTTTCCTTTTGTTTTACATTGTTGTTTTTGAAACAAGGTTACACTTATCCTAGACTAACACTCATCTTCCTATGTCTCCAAGAATGCCCTTGAACTCCTGATCAATGCTTGGACCATAGGCGTGCACCCCCTTCCCTCCCCCTGGTGCCCATCTTAATCACTTTGTTTCTTATTTTATTTGAACAGGCATGCACTTTTAACTTTCATAGTCTGAAGTGAGGGAAAAAATAAATTCTTTTGAAATCAAGTTAAAACATCATGTTTGAATTAGAGAGAATGCTGGATCACAAGAGACTTACTGGTCCCTGGGAAAGGATCAATCAATAACAGAATATACGCGTGAAACCGGATAGTTTTCTTTCACAGTTGTACTCTTAAGGGTAGACAGAATGTGCATGCACACTCTCGCACATCATTTCCCTTGCACAGTTATGGAAATGTGTCTTTCATGAGCACATCCAAGCAGCATACAGCCACACGTTCTCACAAAGAAGCCAGACTGATGATATCAGTCTGAATCAGATATATATTTTCTCTCTCTCTCTCTCTCTCCCCCAAGGGCACCTGGTCCTTTAGCACTGCAGACAATGACAGCCTTTCCCAACAGGCCTGTAGGCTCCCCAATGGCCAGGCTTGGGTGGGAAGTCTCAGGAAGACAAGTGCAAGCTGGCTGCAGTCATTCGTTTCTGCTTCCCCACCTGCTGCTCTGCCCTCCCTGAATCAGCACTTACTACCGGAATAGCTTTGGTCCTAAGACAGGCCCAGCACAATAACACACACTGCCTCATTTCAGTATGATGAATGAAGAGTTTTAATGAAACTGGCCCAAACTGCTCTGGCAAGCTGCCTTATTTTTGTGTTTTAAATGGGAGTGATCCATCAGCTGAGCACATCTTCTCTGTCTGTGCAGCCTCCCTTGATGCTGCTGCCCTGCCTGTCCTCTGAGCAACCTGCAACTCTCGCTTCCCTGTGGTCTTGGTCCTCTGGGCTCGTCAGTGGGGTGGTGATCCATTGTGCCCTCCCACCTTTTGCCCCTCCTTGCTGCTGACGCAAAGGGTGAATGGCCACATGGCTTGCTCTGTGCATATGCCACCCACCTCACCCCCAGCCCCCAGCCCAGGATTCTGGCATGCTGACTGGTGAAATGCCTTGTGGGTATTAATTACATTTGCTGGCTGCTCCATCATTAGCATTGCCTATCTCCCCTTAGCGAGGTTGTAAATCAAACTATGATTCATGACTTTTTAAAAATTGGAAAAAGATAAACAAACACTAAAGGGGAAAAAAATGCTCCCAAAATAATAAATACAAACGAAGAGGAGGGATGACACCTTAATCACACTGGCTGGTAGCAGCGAGCAGTTAGTTTAGCATTTTGCTAGAGTGGAGTGTGGAGCCTGCTAAGATGGTTCTTTCTTTTTGTTATTTGTTTCAGAAGAAAAAAAAAAAAAAGGAAAGGGAAAACAGCACAGGAAATTAGGTTTCTTTCTTTATGGGAGGGGGGAATTCCTTGAAATAGAGTATGTGATGGAAAATGCCAGTGCAGTCTGCATAGCTGTGTGAATGATGGTCGTGAAGCTGCATTTCATTAACCAGGGGTTTAAATGGAAAATATTTGAAGAAAAAGAAACAAACCTAAATACAAATATAAAAATAGGGGCTGGAGAGATAGCTTAGCGGTTAAGTGCTTGCCTGTGAAGACTAAGGACCCTGGTTCGAGGCTCGATTCCCCAGCACCCATGTTAGCCAGATGCACAAGGGGGCACACGCATCTGGAGTTCATTTGCAGTGGCTGTAGGCCCTGGCGTGCCCATTCTCTCTCTATCTGTCTCTTTCTCTGTCTGTTGTTCTCAAATAAATAAATAAAAATTAAAAATAAATAAATAAATAAAAATCTGGCAGCCTTTCTCTGAGTAGAATTTTTCTGAATCATATTATACAAAGGTTATAAGCTTGAAATCCACCCCAACACCTTTTTAACTTCCCTTTAAAATGAATCTTAAACTATCAATGTCATGGCAGACATATATGTGTCTCAGGGCCTCGGCAACTACCACATGATATATTTTTCAGGTTGTCAAGTCATAAGTCACTTATACATACATAATTCACACACATATGCACATCAAAATAATCCATTCTATTCATTTTATTTCAGTCAGCCACTAAGCATTTCTTACTCCATATGCCCAACAGCCTAGAAAAAGCTCTGAGGTGTGCCTTTGAAGTTGGGGAAAATCACTATTGTCTTTATTGGACCCTGAGTACACCGAGGCTGGAAGATACAGTGGAGTCAACAAGTCTTGGGAATTCAGAGATGACTGTGGCTGGTACCGTTTTGAAAGCCTTCATGTAAAAGATGAGAGTCAGCTCCACGTTGGGAGAAGAAGGGAATTTTGACAGATGCCATAGGAAAAATGACCATAGAGGGTAGAGTATGAAATTCAAACAAATGAATGGAGAAGAGGCCTGAACATAACAGTCTAAATAGATTTTTAATAAAGGCATTATTTATTTATTTATTTATTTACTTACTTACTTACTTATTGGCAAGCAGAGAGCAAGAGAGTTACAGGGAATAGAGACAGACAGAGAGAGAATGGGCATGCTGGGGTCTGTACCCACTGCAAAGGAACAACAGGCACATATGCCTCCTTGTGCATCTGGCTTATGTGGGTCCTGGGGAATCAAACCTGGGTCCTTTGGCTTTGCAGGCAAATGCCTTAACCACTAAGCCATCTCTCCAGGCCCTGACTTAGGTCATTTATTTTTTCATTTAAGATTTTTATTATTATTTATTTATTAGGGTGGGGGAAGGGAGAATAGGTGTGCCTGAGCCTCTAGCCACTGCAAACTAACTGTAGAATATGTTCCACCATGTGCATCTTGCTAAAGTGGGATAAGGAGGATGGAACCTGGGTCCTTAGGCTTCACAGGCATGCAACTTTACTGCTAAGCCATCTCTCCAGCCCTTGGGTCAGCTTTGATTACACTTCCTACCTAAGCCCCTAGCAGGCAGACCTTTGCTACGGGGTGTGTCACTTGGGGTAGGTCTGAGTTCAGCCCAACTAGGGGTGTTCAGAGCAGTTTAGCTCTGGTGGTTGGTGCTTGCTGGTGGTGCCGGCTTTTTAGCGGTCTCTCTGCTTGGGTCTATGAAAGGGAGCCAGTTTCTTCTACCACTGATGGCCTTCCTCTGGGATTTGTAACCTGAAATTAACCCTTTCTTGCCATAAGCTCCTAGTTGGACGTTTGTCCCAGACCCATGGAGCTCACTGCAACAAGCCCAAGAGTGGGATCCAGACCGAGCGCAGTAGAAAATAAGTCCAGCTGTGACTGATGGTGGTGAGGATGGTTACAAAGAACTCTCAAGGACAGTCCAGCTAGCTAATGTATCACAGCCACGGAACGTGTCAGTTTCTATTCGGTTTGCCCACTGGGCAGCTGATGCGGACAGAGAGGTTATCAGGTCCCTTTGTTCTTTTCCCATGTTGTTCTGGCTCCGTGTGATGGTGGAAATGCTTATGGCTTGGTCTTAACATTGGGACAGAACCACTTGAGATTTCGAACAACATCCATATTGCTTAGCAGCCAACTAATGCACTGGACCACCTAGCTCTGTCTTTAGTGTTTTGGGGAAGAACGGTCCATTTAAGCCGAGTCCCATTCTGAAAGGCCATGGGAGGAGAACGGGCACCTGGGTCCAGAGGAAGATTAGCTTCCCGAGGATGATGAAAGAAACTGCCATAGACGGATTGACGTAAATAGCAGCAATGGCTCGTCACACAGTTCTAGAGGCCAAAGTCCCCAACTGACCTGTCAGCAGAGTGGGTTCCTCTTTGGGGGTTGTGGGGACCATCCTTTATTCCTGATTTCTGCCATTCATAGGTCATTGTTAGTGTTCTCTAATCTCAGTTTCATATTCATATAGTGCTTCCCCTTCCTCCCTCCTCCCCATCCGTGTGTGTCCATACTTACCCTGCTTAGAAGGACACAGAGGTATTGGATTACAGGCCACCTCTGCTGCAACGCAACCTCGTCTGAACTAATTACATCTGCAGGAAACCCATTTCCAAATAATATATTTAGGATTTAGAAGATTGGGATTTTAACATATGCATTTTGGGGTTCCCCGTCCACCTTACACCAGGGTGGATAAGAAGTAGTGCCTTAATCTACCCAGGACTGTGGTGATGAACTTTTTCCTCTGTACGAGGCAGTAACTGTGGGATCGCTTTCAAATGCGTATTTATGGACTGTAGAGATGGCTTAGCAGATAAAAGCGCTTGCCTGTGAAAGGTAAGGACCCCGGTTCCAGGCTCCATTCCCCAGGACCCACGTTAGCCAGATGTACACGGGAGCGCAGGAGTCTGGAGTTTATTGAATGGCTCGCCCATTCGCTCTCTCTCATCTGCCTCTTTCTCTCTTTTCTGTCACTCTCAAATAAAAAAATAAAAATAAAGAAAATGTGTACTTATTTAAGTTTATGTGGTGTGGGCTATAGGGTGGCAATAATCTCTCTCAAGGGCAACTCCCTTCTATTACTCTCTGCGGTTTTTACTGACAGGGACCTTTTCCAGAAGGAAGACACACCCGACCCAAGCAGACCCACCGGGAAATAGAAATAGATAAAGAGCTGGATGTACAGTGGAACTGGGGACAGGACGATTTTTGCTCTTGGTGCACTTAAGATACTAATTCCAAAGTGTCCTCCCTACTGAGCTCTGGCGCCCTGAGTCACGCATAAACACCTAGAACAAAGGGGCGCGTTCTATGATTCGTGATCATTAGAGAGAACGCACACCCTTTTCCACATCATCGACTGATGTTGAGAAAATTGGTGTGAAATTTGGGTTCCGGAGATAGAGGGCCAAGACAGATAGTTTCTTGGACTACAGACTTTTATTGAATAGCAGGAGAGGACAACAGAATCCAGAGCAAAAGGAAAAGAGGTTTCAGAAGGCTCCGTCTGGAGACGTGGGAGATTCTAAATGTTTTGTGAAAAGGGGGAGGGAAAGTGCTCTGCAAGAGAAGGGCCTGGAACGGGAAGAGGGGCACGTGAAAGGTTCAGAGGCTGAGCACCTGTGTAGCCCTTGCTTTCTCATTGCTGGGACAAAAAAACCCAGTTGGAAGCAGCTGGTGAGAAGAAAGAGTCTATTTCAGATAGCAGTTTCATGAAGTTTCATCGTGACGGGGAAGCTGAACATGGAGGGGCAGTTTTCTTGAAATCTAACAGTCTTGAGTATGCTTTGTGTAAAAATAATATGTTCAAGCATATCTGTTTATTGAATAAAACAGTTAAAGCAGGTGGCATACATTTTCACAGTTTTCCACCAGGGGGTGCTCCCCCCAGTAGAAAGAAGAATTAAAAAAAAAAAAAAAAACATGAAAATATTTGACTGAACAAAGAAAACATTAATCGCTGCCAAATTCATGAAAACAAGCCTTTTTTCATCCTTTGAAAAGCAAGTATATTGGCTCATAAAAAGAGGTTTGAAGAAGGAAAAAGTCTATAGCAATATATATAATATAATCTATGTGTGTACGTATATGTATGTTTTCAAAGAAAGTAAAAATGAGACTTGGCTGTTAGTAAGTTTGATTATTTAGAAATTGAGAAATAAAGTCCCAGAGAGGCTCCCAGACCATTTCTAATTTAAGAAATTTGAGAAGATTAAATGCAAGTATAGAGATAGAAGTCAATCCTTCTGACTATTGTAAAGATCCTTAAAAGTGTGCCCTTCTCATAAAGTCGGCAGCCCAGACTCCTCAGAAGCCATGTAGGAATTACTATTCACAAGCAATCATTCTCAGAACTGACATTTGCCCAGGCTCTGGCAAACACTGCATGTTATGGATCTGAGATCTTACTCTGGAAGAATTTTTGTGTAACTGACCAGCAGCTCTACTTTTAATTTACCAGGGACTTAATCATATGGTATGGACCTCAAGGAGAAAACATAGTAGAAGTTCAAGTCACTTAGTGTTTTTTCGTACTTTCAACTATATTTAAAGTTATATATGAAAGTATTTATTTTCACGTTTTTTTTTTCTGGTAAAAGAATGCCATGGTAGGGGATTAATAGAGCATCCCCTACACCAAAGTAGAAGATAGTTATTAATAGCAGAGTTTTCTCGAAAAGCCCAGGCAGCGGGAGAAGGGAACTGTATGCTGCCCTTCTTACTTTGCCTAGCACGTGGTCCCTAACTTCTCTCTTGGGTGCTCACACAGAGTGCATTATGTGACATTCTTGTCCGCAATTTCAGCCCTAGGGAAAGAGAATCGTGAATGTAGATGCTTTATGGCCAGTGTAGAATTATGTTGCCTTTGCTCCTTATAGAAAAATAATGGGGGGGCTGGAGAGATGGCTTAGCGTTTAATCACTTGCCTGTGACGCCTAAGGACCCCAGTTCGAGGCTTGATTCCCCAGGACCCACGTTAAGCAGGTGCACAAGGGGACTCACGCATCTGGAGTTTGTTTGCAGTGGCTTATGACCCTGGTGCGCCCATTGTCTCTCTCTGTCTATCTGCCTCTTTCTCTCTCTGTCTGGCATTCCCAAATAAATAAATAAAAATTTTAAAACAACTTAATAACTCTTGTTATGTTATCAGGTTGGTATGTGTTATCCTGTTCTGTTGATATGAAAAAAAAATGACCAACTCCCCCTTTGCAAAAGAGTTTTCAAATTTTCTAGAAAATTCTCAGCTGCCATAATACCGCAATGAATTGCTTAAAGTCTCAATGCTGTTTCCATTTTCAGCTCAGTGCTCCAGAAAACGAAACACGAGCGCAGTAGAAATTCCACGCGGCATCGTTTGTAATAGCAATTCTACACAGCATCGTTTATACAATTGCATGGAAAAGTATAACCCTAAAAATATTCCCCATTCTGTTACCTTATTAAATTCGACTTCCTAACATCAAGATAAACAGATAGGTATCTGAGAGAAATAGAGGGTTGAGAGTGTGGGGATTAATTCCATATTGCATTTGCAGCATTTTCTGCTGTTTTTTTTTTTTTTTATGGCTCTGCTTAAATAAGCTTGAAAATAAAGCCATGGATCGATGGACCGAGATGTATCATTAGTGAGAATGCAACCCTGGGATTACCTTAACCAGCTATTCTTCCATGCAGTGAGCACACCTGTCCTGGGGATCTCAGACACCTGCCATGGCCGAGTGTGGCCTTCCCTGTCACGTGCACCCTCTCCTATGTGCTACGGCTTCATGCATCACAAGGCTTGGCACAGAAAGGCCCAGATTACTTCCCTGTCTCCATGGGGAGTGAGACAAGTACTTCACAGGTGGAGGGAAAATGGCACCAACTCCATGGGGGATGGGGTAGTAATTTCAAGTGGCATTTTACACTTACCTAATGTTAATAAAAGCTCCAAGAGCTAGCTTTGAGTGGCTATTTCATGTATTGTTTTGACTCTTTTCATGTCCATAACTATGCATTCCACTTTTTAACAGATAAAACTTCCAAGAGATGGCTTAGTGGTTGAGGTGCCTGCCTGCAACTCCTAAGGACCCAGGTTTAATTCCCCATGGCCCACATAAGCTAGAAGCACAAGGTGGCACATGATTCTGGAGTTTATTTGTAGTGGATAGAAGCCCTGGTGGACCTATTCTCTCTCTTTCTCATAAATTTAAAAAAAAAAAAAAAAAAAAAAAAAACAACCAGACTAAAACAAGTTGAATAACTTGTACAACCACTACACAGGTGAAGTTTAAGCGACCAGGGGCTTCTTCACAGCTTCAAAGCAATTCTCTTTCATGTCATACTTCAGGATATAGATATGTTATGTACCCTTTTGTGTACTCCTGTGTTCTTGCGCTGGTGGCATTTCATATAGCCTCAGTTTCTTCTTCTTTGCATGATACTGGGTACATCCCTAAAGCTCACTTGGAATTTGATTTCTGCTTGGTACAATGGGGATAATTTTATCTAGTGCGTAGAGCAGTGGTGAGAATTAGTGAGGAGATAAACGGGCAGAGCTCTTGAGAGTGTGTAGGGTACATGGAACACTGTATAAGACAGCTATTATAGTAATTCTACTGGTGACATTGGACATTAGTGAAGAAAGCATTCCTGAGAACACTTCAGAACAAGGTAATAGATCTGAATTATAAGCTTCCCGAGAGCAGGTCCAACATTCATGCTTATACACTTAGGCGAAGCAAGGAACACCACAAACCTGGGACCACTCCAGAGACCGAGCAGGCAGTTAAGCAGATAAAAATAAAAAAAGAAATTTCAGGAAGCTGATCTTTCAGGAACTTGGCCAGATGAGGTTTCTTTGAAATCTGAAGGCTTATCGGCTCCTGCTTTTGCTTCTTCTAGCTGGATGAACCCTGTAGGCTAGGCAGTCCTTTGGTTGTTGCTGGTGCTTGTTTGTTTCTAATCCTAGACAAGCTGAAGAGGGAATCAGCATGACCACGTGGTGAGAAGTCCCAAGACCAAAGTCTCATGGTGAGATAGCAAGAAAGGAAAAAGGAAGAAAAACATTAGTACGCCATCTCTTATTTATAACACGAGTTTTGAGAAACTTTGCACAATTCGTGTTGGGAGACAAAAGTCTACCCTCTGACTTTTCCGTCTCCATTGTCGTTCCTGCTCCCTGGACTCTGGTTCATTGTTTACTCGGAAGGCAGCTGCCTGGACCAGCATCCCTGATGTTCGCTTTTGAAAATAACGAAAGCAGCTAAAGCCATTCTCCTAGGGAGATATCAAGATGTGTCAACTTCCCATGCACCTGCTCGCCTTTCTCTCTGATGTTTCAACAGTGCCACAAGGGTGTATTCTTGTGTTTTTCTGGGGTGACCCAGACCTCAAGCCTGCTATGCCCATATGCAGATGTGGTGGATTGATTCAGGTGACCCCCATAAACTTATGGGTTCTGAATGCTAGGTTGCCAGTTGACGGAGATTTGGGAATTAACGCCTCCTAGAGGCAGTGTGTTGTTGGGGGCGGGCTTATGGGTGTTATAGCCACTATCCCCATACCAGTGTTTGGCACACTCTCCTGTTGCTATTGTCCACCTTATGTTGGCCAGGGGGTGATGTCCACCCTCTGCTCATGCCATTGTTTTCCCTGCCATCGTGGAGCTTCCCTTCAAGGCTGTAAGCCAAATTAAATCTCTTTTTCCTAGAAGCTCCTCTTCATTGGGTGATTTCTACCAGCAATGCAAACTGGCTGCAACAGCAGATTAGCCCAGAAACTCTCCCCCAGTTGCCAAATCCTCAGCTGCTGTTGAGTTCTCTCATCACCTATTTAGAACCCAACTTCAATTTTATATTAATACAGCCCTAGCATTCTAGAAGCCTCACGCTACTGTCTACACATGCATTTTGTAGTATTTCATTTATCTCAGAAGGAGACCACACCTAGGCTTTTCTCTGAGATCTTTAAACCAAACTCAGTTAATCTAGTCATATCAGTTTTCCATCCAGACAGGTAAATTAATATTACATATATTATATATATGTGTGTATATCTATCTATCTATCTATCTATCTATCTATCTATCTATCTATATATATATATGTATATATTTGAAATATATATATATATGTCTCTCTGTGTGTGTGTGTGTGTGTTTCAAAAATAAACTATAAAACAAACAAAACCATAGACTAAACTCAAAGGATGTTGTTCTCTCGTCTTGTCTTTCACCTTCAGTTATCAGGTGAGTGAATACACGTCCATAACACTATTAGTAGGTAACCCTAAATCCAAATTCATCCTTCCTCTAGTGATTCTGCTTTTTCCTTTATGTTACCTGACACAACTCCAGGTTAATATGCTTGCATTGCCACGGGTCTTTGGACGAACAGAGCCAGTGGAATGAAAATGCATTAAGAGGAGGGTTTGTTGGATTAGCTCACAAGATATGGGCTGGGCAGTCCTAGTAGGGGTCTACATGCTGGCTAGTTGAGGAAACAGGAAGCTTCTCAGCCTTCTAGTCTGGGTGAAGGCCAAGTTCCAGTGTCCTCAGAGTAGACACACAAGGCAGGACTTCCTCCCTTGCTTAATCCCTCCTGGACATGTCCACCCAAGAGGCAGGTGTTTCTACCAAACCAAAGTTTCAGATGGATAAAATCCGGATTTGTGTGTCCAAAAGCAAACACTTTCAAATGAAATTAAGTTCACATTTAGACAGACTTGTGAGGCTTTTGTTTTTACAACTTCTAAAAACTCTGCCTAAGTCCCTTCCTGAAAACCCATTTTAAAATTTCCATTGTCAAAAGTATAGACAAGGGCTGCAGAGATGGCTTAACACTTCAGGCACTTGCCTGTGGGACCTAAGGACCTAGGTTCGACTCCCCAGAATCCACGTAAGCCAGATGTGCATGGTGGTACATGTATCTGGAGTTCGTTTGCTGTGGCTAGAGGCCCTGACGCTCCCATTCTCTCTCTCTCTCTCTCTCTCCTCTTTCTCTCTCTCCTTGTCAAATAAATCAATAAGTACAGACCAGTGATGAAGAATGAGGCTCAAATGTCAATATGCCCCTAGAGCCTCGAATGTTTCCTGTGGTGGAAATGATCTGCCGAAGGCTGGGGCAGTGTAGGGAGAAAGAAAAAAAAAAAAAAAAAAGGTTTGCTTCCTTTGCTAAAGCCTGCACTCCTGGAGATCTCTGCTTTTTATTAGGCTGGCAAATATTTACCTGCAGAATTCCCCTCGCTGTGCTGCAGATCTGAGAAGAGTGTGTGGAGCAGGGAGACAACAAGTGTCACGGTAAGGATCAGCCCGCAGGGTGAGCCCAGCAGTGCAGCGGGCCGAACACCTCCACCTTCATGCTCTCCAGACGTACTTGGCAGCTCACATCTATCATGAGAACCTTCTGGCAGCATGTATTTTAAGGAATAAAAATAAGCATCTACAATTACTTGTATAATAGATTTCGTTGGGCAACACGTGAAAGTATGCTCATTTTAATACATACTGAGCCTAAAAGTATTTAAAAGATGCTTCCCCCTACCCCGGCATTTTCTCTTTTCCATCGCAAGGTGTCAAAGGCCGGTGTGTACTCCAGACTTACAAGTAGAGCTCCGCTTGGACTATTCATCTTTTCCAGTATGAAGCCGCTGTACTTGACTGGCAGCTACTGTTTGGGAACCAAAACATGAAATGTTTCGAACTTCTTTTTCATGCTTGATTTAGAAGCCCTGGGTAAGGATCCGGCCATGGCAATGCAAAGCCGGGATTCTAGTACTCAGGAGACTAAGGCAGGAAGGCGCCGGGGAGTCTGAAAGCCAACCTAGGCTGCATCGTGAATCAGGGACAGTTTTTTGGGGGTTGCATAATGTCACTCTTGTATTGTCGCAACTCAAAACTTGACCAAAAGCAGCTGATGGGAAGCAAGGTTTTATTTCAGCTTCTATTTCGAGGTAAAGCTTTATCATGGGCGGGAAAGGAAGGTAGAGGAGGGGCCGGACTTCGTATCTTGTCTCAGCAGCTGGCAGTGTGCAGCAGGAATGAGGTGAGCTCTGGCAAGGGGAAAGCTGAGGCCCTAACAGCCCAAAGCCGGTCCCAACCCCACTCCTCCTCCAGCAAGGCTCCATCTCCCATTGGCATCAGTTAGGGATTGAGTATTCAAAACACATGAGGTTATGGGGTCTTTCAAGCTAAGACACATACGTATGGCCTTTGTCTCAAAACCTGAAACAAAGCCAATACAAAACCAGAAAGAAAAAAAAAAAAATACTGAAACTGAAAGAGGACTGATGACCAGTGTAATTTCGAGAATTGAAAAAATTATGGCTTGTTAATCTCTACTATAGCAATATTCTGGAAGATTTCGGACATTATTTATTATTCTTGCTGTCCTTCCATTTTATTTACCTAAATTTGCCCAAATATGTGCCAAAGGCAAAAGGAAAAATATAAAAAGATGATGAAAGAAAGAAAGGATGAGAAAGGAGAGAGGAAAACAGACGTGGAAAAAAAAAAGCTGATTCAAAATATGTTTAAGACGTTAAAGGGGCTTTCTCACTGCAAGTGAGTTACATAAATATCAACCCCTAACCAGCTGAGTGATTCTCTGAGGCAATCTTTGGTGTTTACTTACTCAACACCACCACCGGGATGCGTTACCTCCAGGAAGGTTCTAAGCAGAGCAGGGAGCATGTGAGGAAAGGGCTATTTCTAGAGATCACACTGCTAAGAGCTGAGCAGACTTTCCATGGGTAGTGACAACTGAGAATTTATTGTGATGTTTCTCAGCTCAAGGGAATAACAGGACGAGACAAGAACAGTTTGACACACACACACACACACACACATACATCATAGTTTAGGATCTTAAAATGATGCTTGTTTCTGCAAGAAAGAACAAAATTTCCCTTATTTTGGGGTGCTAACTCAGGCACAAACACCAACTGGACTCACCCTGACAAAATCTTGAGGAGTCACTTCCAGTGGGCCTCATGACCAGGGCAGCAGCAATTCTGTGGAGGAAAAATGCCTGTTATTTTCTGCTTAAAGTTGTACTGAGGGGAAGGACCAGTCACACAGTGAGGCTTTGGCTGGCCTCGTTGTTACTTTTCATCTTAGATAGAAGTTATTTCAAAGAAAGTAGATTCTAAATGATTAGCTGTTATGGAACTTAAAGCCATCATGTACTGGGCTAACCCTAACCACAAAAAAAAAAAAAACCTTTCACAAGTGATTTGGCGATGTGTGAAAAAAAAAAAAAAAACACAAATTTCTTCACACCCTAAGACAAGTTGCCTCTGAAATCCTGTTCCAAAGAAGAACATCTAAATATAGAGGAAAACGTAGACGTGAAACTATTCACTGATTTTTCTAATGCTTGGAAATTAGAAATGCTGTACATGTCAAAAATAGATCAGTGGTTGAGAAAATGTTGGGAAGTAATTATAAGGGAGCAGGTCACTGGGGGCACAGAGTCCCATTTCAAATCCCAGTCTATTTTCCAAAAACTGTCCATTTGTCTAGAAAGTGGAGATAATACGTCTGTCTTGAGGAAGGAACTAGGATTTGTTCAACGATGACATTTTAAAAGGAGGTATTTCAAAAGGCATTCATAGAGGAATGGTTCCCACTCGCTTTACTAAAATCTTTCAGGCAGGCCTCAGATACTTCATTTTAGTTCACCTCAGAACACCTAAAGCCAAGAAGCTAAGGGTCTCCCTTTCTAAGAGGCAGGAGTGTGTTTCTTCCTGTTGTTTCTTCCTTCCTTCCTTCCTTCCTTCCTTCCTTCCTTCCTTCCTTCCTTCCTTCCTTCCTTCCTTCCTTTCTTTCTTTCTTTCTTTCTTTTTTGTGTTGCTTCATGTAAAAATAAAATCCTTGTTTTTATTTTAACTTGATCCATACACTAGGAACACTTCAAAAAATACCACTCCTGATGAATACTTCTCTGGGCCGTTTCCACACATTCTTGGACATGCTCTAGCATTTACAGGAGAGTGAGCTGAGATTTGAGACCCTGGGAAAGCCATCTCTTTCTTCCTTCTCCCCAGAGTGCTAAAACTCTTGGAGGAAAACTTAGTGCCATACAGACTTTGCCTCTTCCATGACATCTCCCTACATTCTCTCATTCCTGGTTCCATTCATTGGGGAAATGGTTACTAATGCCTTCAACCCTCTTATCTACCCTGTCCTTGAGGCAATCCTGATTGCATTGTTTGGGGACTGTGTCTAAGAACTGAGTTCCATTTAACCTGCTCCCCATGTTTCTAACTCCATGGTTATGGAGAATAATGTTGACTCTGAGATTCCTGAGAAGACAGAAAAAAGTTTTCATCATTAGGAAACAGAGGAGGTATTTGGTGCCTTTTCCCCTTGTAGACAGCAATTAGCTTGTTATACATTTCCACTCATGGAGAAATCTGGACTCAGAAGATTTATGACTGAGATTTTTGTACTGTTTTGTATGTTTGTTTTGATTTGTTTTCCCTTTTGAAGTACCAAGCATTATTTTTCTATCCCCTTTTCATTGTGATAAATTCTAAAACCCTCCACACTTCTCCATTTTCTCTCATTTTTCTCAGATCTTCATAGGCATCTCACCATTAGCTTACCCTCTTCTGCAAGGAAGGCAATGTTGTTTATTTCTAATTTCCTCCAAGATGCAGCATCCTATCATTAAAAGATGCAGAATGTTTTCTAGAAGTTATGACAGTTTATTCACACCTTTTTGCTTATTTGTAGAAAAATATTTGATGTCTTTAATGTTTTTTTCAAAAAATTAACATACTGTTTACATAGGCTCGTTATATTATTTATTTATTAGAGACAAAGAGACAAAGATTCACATAGAGAGAATGGTCACACCGGGGCCTCCAGGCACTGCAAACGAACTCTAGACACATGTGCCATCTTGTGTATCATCTGGCTTACATGAGTCCTGGCTATTCAAACCTAGGTCCTTACACTTCACAGGAAAATATCTTAACCCCTAAAGCAGCTCTCTAGTCCAGCTCAACAGATCTTACTTGCCTTAGGATATGCTATCCTGACTGATACCCAATAGTCTTAGGGGCTGCCACACATTTAAAAAAAAACGTCATCTTTATCCTCCTTAGTTGAAAATTCCCTCCTGCCTCTTTTAGAAAAATCATTCTATCAACGACTGCTTTGTGAGTGTCACAATATGATAAGTCCTGTCCCAGATGATGGAGCTATTATGAAAAGCAAGATAAAAAGAACCTGCATTTTTTTCTAAAGTTGTTATTTATTTATTTATTTGAGAGAGATAGAGAGACAAAGAGAATGGGCACACCAAGCCTCCGGCCACTGCAAACGAACTCCAGATGCATGAGCCACCTTGTGTATCTGGCTTATGTGGGTCTTGGACACTAGAACCAGGGTCCTTTGGCTTTGCAGGCAAATGCCTTAACCTCTAAGCCATCCCTCCAACCCAAAAAGAATCTACACTTTACAGAACTTATACCCTAGCAACTATTCCATTAGATTAAATTTCTATCAATGGGATTGCATGAAAATAACTGCCTATAAGCAGTGCAAAAATAATTTTAGCATGCTATTAAATATAGTCTATTGAATTATATTTTAAAATGTAGGTATTAAGTTGCATGTTCTTTTTTTAATTTTTATTTTTTATTTTATTTTTTATTTGAGAGCGACAGACACAGAGAGAAAGACAGATAGAGGGAGAGAGAGAGAATGGGCGCACCAGGGCTTCCAGCCTCTGCAAACGAACTCCAGACGCGTGCGCCCCCTTGTGCATCTGGCTAACGTGGGACCTGGGGAACCGAGCCTCCAACCAGGGTCCTCAGGCTTCACAGGCAAGCGCTTAACCGCTAAGCCATCTCTCCAGCCCTTAAGTTGCATGTTCTTTGTAAGCAAAGAGACATAGAGAGAAGAGTGACAGACAGAGAGCCTCCAGCCACTGCAAATGGATTTGCATCACCGGGCTTTGGGAGCAAGCACCATGCTAAGTCTTCTCTCCAGCCTGCATGAGTGACTGATTTATTAAAAATTAGTAAGATATTTATTTATTAGAAAGACAGAGAGAGTGTGAGAGAGAGAATGGGCACACCAGGGCTTAAAGACACTGTAAATGAACTCCAGATGAATGTGCCACCTTGTGCATCTGGCTTATGTGGATACCAGGAAATCAAACCTGGGTCCTTAGGCTTTGCAGGCAAGTGCCTTAAGTACTAAAACATCTTCTTAGCCCTGATTGAATTTTTTAAATAAAATACTGAATAAATAATTTTCAGGAAATGAAAAATCTTCAGCTAAATGAACATTAATACTTAAAGTAAAATTTAATCCTAGAAAGGCACTGGCCATACATTTCAAATGAGGCCAAAATAATTCCCCAAATTCAGTGGACAATAAGAAAGTAAAAAAAAAAAAAAAAAAAAAAAGTATCAAACTTAGTGGTAAGAAAAGGTGTGTTTATTTCTGTTGAGTTCCTTAGACACGTAATAACAAGTTTTGTTTTAGTGCTTATACAATGAGTTGCCTTCCTGGGTTCAAAGAAAAATGGCAGAATTTAAATCAACAAGATTATTAGAAAACATTTGAGAGTTAGGAATCATGAACTTTAAAAACAACTCCCCCCGCCTTTTCACATCCTACTGGCAATTTTAGAAGCAGCTCTAACAAAATAATTAAAGATATACTCAGAAATTCATGTAAGACCATCTTAAAACAAAATGAACTAAGTAATTGGAATAGAAAATCATTTAAAATACCATAACAGTTACAGAAAAAAGTAAGCAATTATTAACTATCAATTTCAAAAGGTTATTTGAACAAATGTGAAACTCCAAATGATCTAACATTGAAAGAAACATATAAAATACCCACACACCAATTTCAAAAAAAAAAATTATGTTTGTAGAAAAACATTGAAATATGTGTTTAAAAACAGTGAGTGTCTTTTCATTGGATGGTTTCTAATTTAGCTTTGATGACTGTTTGCTCGGTGAACATACGTTATGGTTACATTTTTAAATGTTTGCAACAAAACACACGTGCAATAACCTCACAGAAGTTTACAAAGTATTCAGCATAGTTACAATGCTCAAGTTATCTCTCCAGATACAATACTTTATTTAGTGAAGTTATTATTCCATATTTAGACAACTGATGGTTAGGGAGAGGTGCAACATCCTCTATTACTGCTGTCCTACTATGTGGAAGTCATAGTTTTCTAATGTAAACTCATAAAAGTGGTGGTTGTAGAGATGGCTTAGTGGTTGAGGCTCTTGCCTGTGAAGCCCAAGGACCCAGGTTCAATGCCTTAGTACCCACGTAAGTCAAATGCACAAGGTAGTGCATGCAATCTGGAGTTCATTTGCAGTGACAAGAGACCCTGGCACACCCATTCTCTCTCTCTCTCTCTCTCTCTCCCCCTTGTCTCACAGATAAATAAATAAGTAAATATTTAGGTCATTCTGATGGGGTTGGGTCAATTGCCACATTAGAGAAACCTATTTTTAATTTTCTTAAATTTTTAAGGCATTAGGTATAGGTGCCATAGGACAAATACATTTAATTTGGCTCTTTTGATACAAAGACATATAGTGGCTTTCAACAAGTAGCAATAGTGTTGATAAAATTAAAAAGAAATCAAAGGTAAAAATTAAACTCACAAAGGGGACCATGAGTACTTTCCTCATGAGGTCTAGGGTGACTGTGTATGTGTGGTTCTTGAACATAAACTCCATATGGTGACAACACGATGTACCAATGGCAAAAGATTAGACATGCCTGGAAGACACCCCCGTACAGGAAAGGGCATAACCCTTAACCTGGGCAGTGAAGGATTCTGGATAATGGGGTTATCAGGGAAATTCACCTTTCCAGAATAAGAAAGTCAGGAGGAGGGAAGACATAGAAAGGGACAGATATATGTGTGTGGGAGGGTGGAGACCTCTTTGAGTGTGAAGGGCTGAGCCACGGGGCGCCGGTGATGGGGCATGACAGATGGCACACCCCCGTGATATACTGCAGTGTACACTCCGACCTTTTGAAGGCTTGCCGCCCTTTCAAATTAGAAGTGACACGTACTAAGTAGAATGGTGATCGAGCACTTATACCCCTCTCCAAACTTTCTCAGCTCCAGGTGATGGATTGTACCTTTGGCTTGCCTACTAAAATTGCTCTCCTTGACAACGTCAGCTTGAGCACTTAGGGAGGGAAGCAGAAGCAATAGCTTTGTGAAAACCTGGGGAGGTATCAGTACAGATACCCATTTTGACGTCCCATGCCAAACCTTCAGATTTTCTGTCATCCTAAATTTACAACTATAACCTCACACGTATATGTATATCAACCACACTATTCAGGCTAGCTATGGGTTAAAGCCTAAATTCCATCCAAAAATGCACGGGCATGCATACAGAAAGCTCATATTCTAAAAGCTAAATACTAACATTCAGAATATGTTAGCATTCTGAATTAGTCCCTTTGGGGAACTATTATGAGGCATGTCTTCCAGTATCTCTCCAGGTCATTATAATACTTCTCTGCCTTATGAGATATTTTGATCTGTGAAAAAATTTCTCACTCTATTTTACCCTAGGGGAATAATAAGGTGAGTATTTTCACCCCATTTCTCCTTCCCTGAGATCAGACACTAAATGCTTTTAAAGACCAGAACTCTGAAAGAACAGTTTTCAGATTGGACAACCAGTCATTTCATTTTGTTCATGAAAGAGAGTAAGGTTTTCTGCTGACCCATGCTGAGAAGCTAGAAAACCTATTATCTTTATGACGTTCACTGTGTAGAATGGCCTTGCTCATACGAGCAGATGCACACAATTAGTCACACGTGAATTAATTAATCTCTGAAAGATAGAACTTTAGCACCCCTGTTTTGTGAGCATGCGTGCTGATCTTAGTTGAATGAATCAAGCAAGTGTGTGTGATGGAAAGAAATATTTGAAAGCAAAAATTTATTCCATATATTCTAAGAAATCACTTCTTGCTTGACAACACAAACCTGACTTGCATGTGTTTCTGAGAGAGCGTGAGAGAGACTGACTTTCAGGCAACTAAAGACAGGCATAACACATATCTGGAGATTAATCATTACCCAACATCCTACTGTCATATTGTGTTGAATAATTACTGAAAATTTGGTAGAATTTGTCAGAACTGTATAAACATAAATAAATCTATAAATGATAAGATCCACCATAAATGTTATTAGGACATTAACTAGGAATCCTGGAGTGAAAGGAAAACATCTTAAAACATATATTTAAAAAAATTTTTTTTTTCTCTGTATAATGCCAGAATGGAGACAGTTGTCAATAGGACTCACATCTCTAATTCAACTGTTCTGGGACATTGCCCTTGGGACAATAGATGTCTTCTCTTTGGAACTCGAATGCTCAAGCAGCTAAATCCACACCACATACCAGTGCTTCCTTTTATTTATTTATTTGAAAGTGACAGACAGAGAAAGAGGCAGAGAGAGAAAGAGAGAGTGAATGGGTACACCGGGCCTCCAGCCACTGCAGACGAACTCCAGATGTGTGTGCCACCTTGTAAATCTGGCTTACATGGGTCCTGGGACATCTAACTTCGAACTGGGGTCCGTAGGCTTCACAGGCAAGCGCTTAACCGCTAAGCCATCTCTCCAGCCCCAGTGCTTCCTTTTGAGCATAATCAGGCATCGGGCAAGTGGCAGCTTATGACCCTGGGGAGGAAAAAGCATAGTTATTCATAAGATAATAATGGTGAGTTTAGTGTTTTCAGAAAACAGCGAACTCCATCTCGAGCTATATTCCTTAGGTTTTAGCATAAGCTATCATTTGTCCAGCTAGAAGGACAGCATACGTGAGGCTATCAGGACCAACATCGCCTATCAAACCTTTCAGAACCTGTGAAGATGCTACTTGGTGTCTGAATCTACAGGAAACAACCGAAAGTAGTAAAGTTGTATCCCGCTATAAGGCCTAGTACATGTTAATAGTGAACTTACAGGGCCTGTGGGGCTTTTAAGCAAAACGCCAATGTTTCCAATGTCTGTTTCTGAACCACTATGTTTGTGTTTATTTACGCAGCACAGATGCCTTGGTTCACTAACAACCAAGTGGTTTCTGTAGGCCATCGTGTTTGCACAGTCAAAATGGCTCACGCATGGGTACGTGTCATTCTACGAGTGTCCTCACCAGGCATTAAGGATGGTGGGGGGCTACAGTTGTAGTTAGTGCATGTCAAAACGCTACGAGATGAAATGTTATGAAAAGACACAGGCTCTTGTCTCATTTGAAATGAAAATACTGAAGAGAATTGCATTTTGGATTTCCTACTTATATTAGAATGTTAGTAACACAGAGCAACCTTGACCCATACTAGCAGACCATGAAATTAGTGAGATAGCCTCCATGCATTGTCTTGAACAAAAACCACAGGTGTGACTAGACATGGAATTCCCCTGGGCTCACAGAGATTTAGAACTGACAGGAGTCGTCAGAGGAAGGCATGGGTCTCTAAATTAAGTCATATTAAAAGACTAGGACATTCACCTCCGATTCCTGACCTGGTGAGTGTTCCAGGCACTTCTTAATTATTTAGTGTCTTTAACAACTTAGAAAGATGATTTCTAAGTAAAGATGAGGAGCAAAGACAGGACCCCTGTTGTGTCCAGTTAGAATTTCCTGGGTAGATTCTATCATTGACCTAAAGCAATCATTAGCATTTTCCATAAAGAACCAAATTGTGCTTTATGCCTGAATGGACCAGCAGGAGAGCACTGGACCCAGATATGTATTGCGCTTGCCAAGACAGTTATATTTAAATTAGTAGAGATGGTTTAGGACCCAAATTGCTGTATATAATTTTTTTTTTAACCAAGCACTAGCTGCCTGCCTCCACACACACACATACAAAAACAAATAAATAAAAATAAAAATCACTGAGCACGTTTATTGTTTAAACCTAGATGGACTTACTTTCCTGGAAAGAAAAGCAGAGTTATCTCTACTGACTTCTAGGATGACTGCACACTGTCAGTCCTTCCTTGAAATTTCAGTTCCTTCACTGGCAGATTCTTTCCCCCACATTGTTTTAGATCAAAGGATGAGTACCTAGACATCTAAGAATTTTCTCCTGAACAGTAACTGAGAACACTCCCTATTTAAGAAAGGATACAAAAGATAAATTTGGGGTTTGAGAGATGGCTTAGTGGTGAAGGCGCTTGCCTGAGAAGCCTAGGGACCCATGTTCGACTCTCAAGATCCCAGGTAAGGCAGATGCACAGAAGGTGGGGAAATGCAAGGTTGCACATGCCCACTAGATGGCAAAAGCATACAGAGTTCAATGTCAGTGGCTCAGGACCTGGTACGCCCATCCCCCCCAACTCTCTCTTTTTAAAATAAAAAAAAATAAAAGATATTTATTATTTCTATGAGATTCAAAGCCTAATTTCTGTCGACCTGTGACTGAAGAGAAATTGTGGGAAGTTTTACATGTAGACATCTTCACTCTTCTTGCTAACAATTGATATTTTCTCCTTGTATCCACGTAAACGTGTCCTTCTCAGAAACCGTTAATGATAGCTAGCAACCCTTCACTCTCCAGACTTAAATTTATTTAAAAAAAAACAAAGCTTTCTGTTTTTAATTTTTATTTATTTATTTGAGAGTGACAGAGAGAGAGAGAGAGAAAGAGGCAGATAGATAGAGACAATGGGTGCACCAGGATCTCCAGTCACTGCAAATGAACTCCAGATGCTTGTGCCACCTTGTGCATCTGGCTAATGTGGGTCCTGGGGAATCAAGCCTCAAACCCGGATCATTAGGCTTCAAAGGCAAGCGCTTAACCACTAAGCCATCTCTCTAGCCCTGTTTTTAATTCTTTAGTTAAACTACATTAGTAATTTTTTTGTCCTTGATTTGAAGTCATCTTGATTTTATGTCAAGTACCCTTTCGGTGGATGTCATTGAGTTGGTGTTAATAAGCCAGCCAGGGTGGGGCAAATTTGATTAAATGAAGTCCCCTTGTTCAGACTTACTTTGATATTCCAACTGAAAAAGTAATTCAAGGCAGCTCTGAGGTGATAGTTCATGGTGACATAGAGGAAATTATTTCTTTAAACATTTTTTGTTTATTTACTTATTTATTTGAGAGTGACGGAGAGAAAGAGGGAGAGAGAGAGAGAGAGAGAGAGAGAGAGAGAGAGAGAGAGAGAGAGAGAGAGAGAGAAAGAGAATGGGCGCGCCAGGACCTCCAGCCACTGCAAATGAACTCCAAATGCATGTGCCTCCTTGTGCATCTGGCTAATGTGGGTCCTGGGGAATTGAGCCTCTAAGCAGGGTCCTTAGGCTTCACAGGCAAGCGCTTAACAGCTAAGCCATCTCTCCATCCCAACAGAGAAAATGATTTTTTGTGCAACTAATCTGAGCTCCATGTGCTTATCTCTTTTTCTCATTTTTTTTGTTTTGTTATTATAAAGAACTTTTCTATGAGAAGCATTAATGATCATTAACAAAGTACTATCCTCACATAATTCTTACAACAGGTGTCTTTTGTATAACCTGGAACATGCCATTTTCTTCCCAGTGGAGCCACTAAATATAGGGTTTGAGTCCCTCCCCCCTTTTTGTTTGGAAATTGGTACCCAACTCATTTTTATAGATTCCTCCATAACATTGAAACTCTGACTTAATGATCACCATGGCCAGCCAGGCCTTCTTCCACTATGTTTGCCAATAAATGTCTCTTCCAATTACTGTCTATTCTGGCATTCTCATTGGTCCCGTGGCAATCACTGCACACTTGTTACTGCACAATTTCAATGTGTTTTGCATTTTCCTATGCATGCCCTCCCACGTACCACTCCATGCCTGGTGTGTGAGAGCTGTTTAGTAAACAAATGAAAAAGAAAATAGTCTAATTCCTGGGCATGTATTATGCTCACAAATCTCTTTATCCTCTAGCACTTAGCCTCAGGAAAATAAAAATAACATTAAACCATCATGGATTAAAACTAGAAATTATTTATTGTTATACCTTTGTGAAATATTACTTGAAGTTAATTTGATCTGTTGTTTACTGAGTGCCAGCGCAAAGCCACAGAGTCTGCAGTAATGGCAGTGACATTCTGAAGGGAAATATGGGGGGTGAAGTTTCTTAAGTGTAACCTGCCGGGTCCCTGTTTACGTTCTGCCATGTTCCATGGCTCAAATAAGGCATCTAGGTTGTACAGCTATGGTCATTTCTGTGTGTGTGTGTGTGTGTGTGTGTGTGTGTTCAGAAAAAAAGACATGCTTTCCCCAATTGTATTAACACTGGACCCTATAAAACCTGAATGTGTCTGAGGGAGATTACTCACAGCCCCTATTTCACAGAAACGTGATACAAGGTGAAAAGATCTAGGAACAGATGGGGCGAGGTTCTGAACTCTGACCACATACTTCAGAACTATTTTGCATGGTAGGCAGGAAGTACGTGCAAATTAGGAAAATACTGGACCTATTAAGATGTGGCGAATATTCCCACTGATGGCAATCTTGTTCAAAAAGTAGAGAAAAAGGCACAGTGAATTCTAAATACGCGGAGTTAAGAAATGATGTGTACATTTGGCCGAAATCGGCTTCTCTTTCCTGAGACATCTTGCTTAATATTTTGTCAGTTTGCCTTTCTTTTATTGCAAAGCGAGTCGCCTGCTTGGTGATTTCCTAAACTACCGAAATGGGCACCACTCTTTGCTTACTACTGCTGTATTCATCATCTTCAAATTCCTGTACTCCTTTGTGGTCTTATCGTAGGTCAAGGGGCACATAGCAGTTCCTGTAAATTCATGATTGCATTTCAAGCTAGAAATATTCAACAACATACACACACGCACGCGCGCGCACGCACACACACACACACACACACACACATATATATGATACAACTGATGTAATAGTGTTTTATGAACACAATAAACACATTAATAATAAATACTTGGACACTCTTGAATTATTGGGCTGAGAGTCTCATATTTGCTGGACAATTTGGGTCTTTACTGAACTATATCTCTGACCCTTCACATCTTTCTTAAAACAATACTTTTTTTGTAGTACATGACTTAGATTGTTAGACTAACCAGTTTTTAAAAAGCGTGGTAGTGAGAGGATAGACAAATAAGTACAGTTTAAATTAATAAAGATACCTACAGTATTTCTTTTTATAAAATAAAATGGATCCTAATCAAATATGGTTTTGCTGGGGAGCCAAATTTCTTTAAAATGTGCTGCTGGCTACAAAATGGTATAAGAATCTGTATATAATGGCCTCATTATCCATCTGCACTTCTAAAAAAGGGATTCACAGACTCATTCATTGATTTTCCCAGTCATGCAAAAAGCATATTTTAGGCATGACTGCTATATGACATTCTGCCTTTTATTTTACTTTTATTTTTTTTTTATTTACTTTATTCTTTTTGGTGTTTTCAAGGTAGGGTTTCACTCTAGCCCAGGCTGACCTGGAATTGACTATGTAGTCTCAGGCTGGCCTCAACCTCACAACAATCCTCCTACCTCTGCCTCCCAAGTGCTGTGATTAAAGGTATGTGCCACCATACCTGGCCTCATTGTGCCATCTGTCGGGTACATAGTGAAAAGTAAAATAAGCTTGTCCATCATGAGTATAATAATCTATGAGTAAAACAGACATTCCTCAAAGCATTACAGACATGAATTCGCAATTTCAAATGCAGTTAAGCTCTTTGAAAGAGAGGAGTGTGGCACTATAAGAATTACAGCAGGGGCTGGAGAGATGGCTTAGTGGTTAAGCACTTGCCTGTGAAGACTAAGGAGCCAGGTTCAAGGCTCAATTCCCCAGGACCCATGTTAGCCAGATGCACAAGGGGGCACAGACATCTAGAGTTCATTTGCAGTGGCTGGAGGCCCTGGTGCTCCCATTCTCCCTCTCTCTCTCTCTATCTGCCTCCTTCTGTCTCAAATAAATAAATAATAAAGAACTATAGCAAAATGTGTAAGAATGGTGATGAAAGGTTTCCCTAGGGATGGCATGGTCAGCTGAAATCCCAGGAGAAGGATGGTGAGTAGGAATCATTCTTCACAGGAGAGACAGTGTGAGGCAATACTCACTCGGAATTGAAGTCCTTTATGAAGTTAGAAATGAATGTGCTCACGAGTAAGGGACAGCCAGAAAGCTGGCTCTAGACTCCCACATACATGCTGTCCTGTATGATAAGAGCATGGGAAGCTTTTGAATGTTTTAAAGCATGGTGGTATAGTGGAAATTAATCATTTTGGTTTGTGACTATCCATCTGATCTAGTATACCAAATGAACTAGCTGGGCCCAGAGTGGATAAATAAAGACCGAATAGGAGATTATTATAGGACAAAGATGTTCAAAGCATGGACTAAGGTGTCAGCAAGTTGTAAAATCAGAAGTTTCCTAGGCTCTGAAACTGATTGCATAAAGAATGAAGGAGATGGAAGGACAGAGAGTGTCTCTGTCCTCAAACAGTAAATTCAGCTGAGATATTGTATTGCACAGTTCTACAAAAAGTGAAAGCTTCTTGATGCTTTTTTATTTCTTCATTGGTTCAACAAAAATTAGAGTGTTTCTTTTACTGCACCAGTATTTGTGCCAGTTGAATAAATACAGCCCAGTTCTCAAGAAGCTCACCATTCTATTGAGTCATTATCTTCAAAACAGTTACATCCATGTTCAAAAGAAGGTAAACAGAATTCTGTTTTGTATGTAGAAGATAGCCATGTCTTCCTCTGGTGGAACATTTTATTTTCAGAGCAAGACCAAATCAGTTATATATATTTTTTTTTCTACAGGGGCTAAAAATGTTCTGATTTTTTTTTTGAAACTCGGCTATGATTATTGTCTTGAGAAAAGTGCCCAATTTTTGTGGTTTATTTCAAAGAAAGGCATGGCTGGATATAAGAAATGATTACAGGGGTGTAATGTACCTACTATCAAATTCCAGGCACATGCTATAGCAAGACATCCACAAAGCAATAGGAGTTCTTTATTACTATGCCTGATAAAGAAGCAAATTCCTATTCAGAACTATCAACGCAGGTGGTTCTTGCCTGGTTTTGATTATTTCTGGAAGCATATGTAAATGTGGAGCCTGGGATGTTTCATGCTTTTCTCTGCTTGCAAGGAAATCTTGTCAAGAGCTCAAGATATATATATGGTGATTTTTCCAGGAATGTCGTGTAAGAGTTTGCCTTCTTGATATCCCACATGAACGTTCTACCCTCCCGGTAAATGACATACAGGCTGCCAACAATGATGAGCCAATTCGCCGAGGACTGACATGTATTTGGACTTCCCTTCAGCGTTACAAATCCAACTATTCCAAGTTGAAATTAGTAAACAACTATTGCCAGTTTTATAAGAAGTAGGAGGGGCAACTCATTGAGAACTCATGAGATTGGGCCTGTTGGCAGTGCCCGATAGAAGGAAGTGTGTGAGGAAGGTCATTAGATGCCCATCTGAGACTGTACGTGGCCTCTATACCAGCTTTAGAAAATGATGCTTGGGGCCTCAGTGGGAGAGAGAGCTCATAGCATTTAGAAATCAAAAGACAGGGCACTCTATCTAAGTAGCTAGGCCAAGGTTGTCATCCACGAGGGAAGAGACTTCTTATGTGATGGTTGCTTTGGGCTCTTACTGATCCTGCAACTAACTCCTCACCCTGCTTTGTAATAAACCCTGTTTAGCTCACTAGTTCAACAAAGCTGGTTTCAATACAATCGTATTTCAGTCTGTCATCTGTATCCTATCTGGAGAGAATAGATAATGTGGTCATGCCCCCCCCCCGAGAAAGAATTTTATGCAACTTAAGAATTATATTACATTTTCCACAAAACTTTACATTATTGTCACATATGTTATATTGTATACACACACACACACACACACACACACACACACACACACATATATATATTTTCTTTTTTACAAACCTGGAGAAGCTTGGCTAATTTGGAAGGCAGCTGTATGTGGATCATCAAAACACAGCTGGGCTATGCTGAGATAAATGTTAAAAGGTATTATGTTTTGTTGTCTAAACAACCAATAATGTAATTTGACAAAACGAAGCTTTCCCTTGTAAATGAAGATGATATACTTCCGGATACTTACAAGAGTCACTTCACCACCTATGCAATAATATTTATAATACTGGCCACCAAAATCGGTTTTGAAAATTTACTCAAGAAGCAATTGTATCTCTCTTGACACTTCTCAAGTCTGAATCAAGATTATATAAATAAAAGGTGATGTATTAGGGATAAACATGACTTGCCTGACCCCAAAATGAAGTATTATCAAAAGTAAATAAAATGATTACATCTTTTGACAAGATTTTTTTCTGTGAATATTTAGAGATTAAAAATATTTAAAGGGCTGGAGAGATGGTTTAGCGGTTAAGTGCTTGCTTGTGAAGCCTAAGGACCCCAGTTCAATGCTCGATTCCCCAAGACTCACATAAGCCAGATGCACAAGGTGGTGTATGCACCTGGAGTTCATTTGCAGTGGCTGGAGGACCTGGGGCACCCATTCTCTCTCTCTCTCTCTAACTGCCTCTTTCTCTCTCTGTCTGTCCCTTGCAAATAAATAAAATAAACAAAAAAATTTAAAGATTTAGTGTTCATTTCACATGATGGGACTTAATTGCACTAGTATAAATTCTTATTTTAGAGAATAAATTTCAATAACCATTTCTACATTTTACTATTATGAAAGCCCACATAATTCATGGCATTTGGCTCTTACTTGTATGGCTTATCATATAAGGATTTAATAAAATCTTTGTACACAAAGCCCATTATTGACAGATGCTTTCGTAATTCACTGCATGAACAGAGATTTACTATTATTGGAACACCTATGTAATATTGCATAGTACCAATTAAGTTAGACTTTTGTTACATACTATTTTGATGGAATTACAATGTCTTATTTGATAGAATTTTATTTATTGATATTTCCTATTTAAAAAGAATATCTTGTCTTTGTACCTACCAAATGTGCAAAGGTAGAAGAACCATGGACTAGACTGATTTCTCCAGGTATTCACTAATATGAATAGGGTATGTATTACTTTTGTTGCATAGCATAATTTGATGTAATCCAATTAAATGTGTCAACCCATAAGTGGAATGTAGACTTGGGTACAAAATTAGAGTAGAGCTTCTATCACCAAAAACAAGTAGTTTAATGATGAAAATGTTGCATGATATTTATTTATTTATTTGACAGAGAATAAGGGAGAGAGAGAGAGAATGCATCCCCACCTTGTGCATCTGGCTAACATGGGTCCTGGGGAATTGGACTTGGGTCCTGTGGCTTTTCAGGCAAATGTGTTAACCAGTAAGTCATCTCAACATCCCTGTTTCATGATTTTTGATTGTAGATTGTAAATAACAATTCATGCTTCACCAGCCCATTTTATTACCTACTAAACAGGAAAAAATTGGCCAACCACAAAAAAAGTTTTGAAAGAGAAAAAGTAAAGCTGAGTGTGAGATATAAAAT
Organism: Jaculus jaculus; assembly: GCF_020740685.1. Classification (NCBI taxonomy): domain Eukaryota; kingdom Metazoa; phylum Chordata; class Mammalia; order Rodentia; family Dipodidae; genus Jaculus; species Jaculus jaculus. The sequence goes on from NC_059105.1 coordinate 164,546,212, forward strand.
GGATTAGTCAGTGTTTTCTTTTAGTTAAAAAAAATCCAGGAGAAGAGTGATGTCTAAAGAATTTTTATAAGGTTATATTTTTTCTGAATATTTTACCATACTCTGGCATACTTCCTACTTGAATTCAAATTTTAATAAAACTCTGTTAATAATCAATTATTAACATTGACATTGATAAGAAAATTATTCAATTATCTTTGCCAGGGAGCAATTTACACAACCATGGAGTAGGTTTGTCAGCAGAATAAAAATAATCATTCAATGTTGTGTTGTCAAAACCAGGAGACAGAGATTCATCCCAATGCTTAACATCCTTGAGGAATATCTAAGTGAAGTCAAATAAGATAGCAATACCAATTATCCACTGAATAGAGAAATATGTGAAAAAAAGTCTTGTGCTTTTGTTTGTTGACAAAAATATCCCTAGCAGTATATTTTAATAATATTTAATTCCTTTTATTTTTCCAGTTTTCCTTCATTAAATTTCACATGAAATACTTGGGATGTTTGGTTTTCGTGTCACTGGAATTTTACAAATAGCTTTTTTGTTGTTTTTTTATGGTTTTATTTCATCTTAAGCGTCGTAGATCCTACGTCTCTGTGGCCTTTTCATAGATGTGTTATTAGACATTGTTGCAATTCGAAGAAACAATTTTCTCTTTTTCATGGATGCTTTATATATAAACATATGATATGTCAGGGGGAGATCAATTATCTTTTAAGATTTTTTTTCTGCTGAAATAAGACATTTGTGAAGATTGTATATATATGTGTGTGTGTGTGTGTGTGTTATTATTATATATTATACAAATTATATATTATACAAATTATATATTATGTATAATATATATTATATACTATATAACATTACTATATATATATATATATATATATATATATATATATATATATATATAGTGTGTGTGTGTGTACATGTGTATGTGATAGTGCTAATGTGCATGTGGGTGCCTATGCACAGTTTGCATGCAGAAGCCAGAAGATAACCTCAGTGATTTGTGATTTGCTGTTATCCTTCTAATTTTTCACCTGTATGTCTAAGTGTATACATTCATGTTCATTCATCTTTCCGCCTTGCAAAGCAATCTCAGATGTCAGTTCTCAGGCCCCATCTTTGGCTTTAGGTGTGTTTTGACACAGGGTCTCACTAGCTTGGAACTCACCACAGCTAGATTGTCTGGGCAGGAAGCGTTAGGGCTCCTCCTACTGTGCTACACTTTATTATTATTATTAATTATTATTATGATTAGGAGTCCTTAATAAACTCACATGCTCAGAATGCTTAATCCCCAGTCAATGGTAGTTCAGGAAGTGGAGCCTTGCTGGAGGAGGCAAGCTACTAGGGATGGACTTTGAGGTTTATTACCCTGCAGTTTGCCACAGTCAGTCAGAATATTCTACTGCTACTACTGTGCACATGACGTTGGCCCAGAGGTAGCGTCTAGCTTTTGCTCCACCATCTTTTCTCTGCTGTCACGAAGCTTCCTCTCAAATCTGTAAGCCAGAATAAACCCTCTCCTCCCGCAAGCTGCTTTTGGTCATGGGTGATCTACTCCCATGGCTGGTAAACAGGGCCATACTGGACTCAAAGTGCGCAGAGGTCCTGTCTCTGCATTCGGAGTTCTGAGGGGCTATGTGCAAGCCCCAGCAAGCTAGGGCATTCCCACTCCACTTCCTGGAGGCAGCCCACATCTGCACCATCTTTGATTTCGCTTGTCTTTCTCCTGCTTCTCAAGTGACTTGGTAGTGATCTTGGAAAGAGAAGGGTCTTCATCCAAGCAACAACAATGTAATGTTTTAATGAATGTCATGATCTAATGAAATCTGAACTCTTAACAGCTTCTACATTGGTCTGAAGAAAGTAGCCATATTTAGCAAATAATTTTCTCATCTCTCTCCAGAGAAACAAGTATTTCAACATGCTTTTCTCCACCAAGAGTAGATTCAAGGAAAGGAAGAAATATGTAACAGCTCCAGAAAAATTAGCTGTTATGTAATTATAACAACACTTTCACTTATTTTTGCTAATTAACTAACCTAAATTGCCCATATTAATAAAATTTTATCTATTCTTGATTTGCTGTTCCTTGTAATTTTTCATCTGTATTTCTAAGTGGATACATTCATGTTCATTCACCTTTCTGTCTTGTACAGCAAGACTTTGTACCCATTCCCTAAGGCAGTTACATACTGCGCTCATCATTACTAGAGCATATGTACACTTTGGGTTTGAAAAGATCTGGGCTAAGTTGCTGATGTGGGCAAGTCACATAGTCTGCTCATAAAGCCTTAATTAAATAAGCATTGCGTTCTCTTAATTCTAGTATACTAAAATCTACAACATCCCTTAGGAAGTTTTAAAATACCCAACAGAGCCTCGGCACCTCATTTAGCAGTCGTTGACTTAGGCCAGTGAGCTGGATGGATAGTGTTTGGATTCAATTACTTTGTAATAAGGAAACAAATAGAAGTGAAGTTAATTATCATATTGCCTTAGTCAGGATGCCTTTTTAATTTAGAGAAGGGGGCAGGAACAACCTATGATCACTTCATTCAGTGGGCTCTCAGAAACCAGAGTTTTCCATTAGCAAACCGTAATTTTGTTGCTGGAATCATCTCTGTCCCCAGAAACGAAGGTGTCCTCAGTCATTGACCAGCACCTTCCTCCTGAAAAGAGGCTCTCTGGAATGAAAACATTGCTGTGTTTTCATACTGTCCTGTCTAGTAACAGAAGACTGAGTGAAGTCTTTGTTGCTATAACAAATGGTTGTGTGTGAATTTAACTGTCTTATTTCTAGTGTGCATCAGACAAGCTGGGTTGTAAGTTTAAACATACCAAATTCATGTCATGGCTTTTTTTCCATTGAGCAAATACTGAGAATGGACCTCCAGCCCTTTCCATCTTGTTCGCTTAAAAACTTCAGTTGGTCGGATGTTGGAAATATTACTGAGGAGGATAAATACTAAGGCAATCAGTCTTGGCAGTACAGCCGGCTGTCACTAAATCATAGATTTTGAAGTTGGCTGTGTGAACAGTAAAGGAGAGAGTATCTTAAATGCCATGCTAACTTGCTAGTCAAAACACATGTGCTCACACTTGCACCTCAACTGTGTGTGCAGAGATTGGGCGAGATGAAGAGGCAAGTGTGCTAATCATTTACACAGTTAAAAGCCGAGGATCAAATATCACTGGAGGCAAATTGGAGGTTAGTGTTGCAGAAAGTCACCTGATGAATAGGACAAGAGACTGAAATCTATAAAACATGATTAATCAAAGCAAATGTGAAAAGCCTTGGAGACAGAGATATGGAGCTCCAGTGAATGGCAAGCTAAGCAGAAGCCAACACAATGATGCCGCCATATAAAATTCTGGCTACTGAGCTGGAGAGATGGCTTAGCAGTTAAGGACCCGGTTCAATTCTCCAGGTCCCACATAAGCCAGATGTACATGGTGGCACATGTGTCTGGAGTTCGTTGCAGTAGCTAGATGCCCTGGTGCACCCAATCTCACTCTCTTTCTCCCTCTCTCTGTCTCTAATAAATAAATAAATAAAAATTTTAAAATCTTAAAAAATAAAACTCCAGCTACTGCTGTGGGCTATATTAATAAGAAAAACATGGATGAAATAAGAGATAATTATTTTGCTCTGTCAGCACTCTTATGCCTCAGTTGGTTAAATGTGTTCAGTATTTGTTCCTTAGTTGAAAGAGAATCATAGATAAGTTTGAATCCATTCAGAAGAGAGCAACAAAAATGATAAGAGGCTCAGAAAATGAGATCTATAAGGAAACATTAAGGGAGCTTGGGTATGTTCAGAGTGGGAGAAAGATAACAGAGATGCAAGGTAACTGCTAACACTTCAGGAAAGACACTGGAAATGAGAAAAGGGATCAATTATTCCCACTAGTCACTCAGTATTGACTAAGCTGGGCTCAAAGTATAGAAGAGAAAACTGACTTTGAATATTAACGACAAGTTTGTGAGAGAAAAGTCATTCAGCACGAGAATAAGTTACCTGTCCTAATTAAGAAATCTCAGCTGATAAATAATTTTGAGGTGCCAAACGTGTAATTATTCTTTTAGCAGTTATGTTCCAGGGGAAAGGAAGATGACACAGCACAGACCCATCCAAGCTCACACAGATCAAAGCTGCATAAATACACCCAGCGTGCATGTCTCCCCTGACATAATTAGAAATGCAATCAATCTACATCTACGTCAACAACAGGGTTATTTATTATTATGCATGTTTTCTCTGGCAGATGCTCTGTCAGGACTTAGGTGACAGGACTGTGTCCTTTTATCCTTTAATCTGCTACCATCCACATTCTTCATAGTCATTCAGTTTCTTTGTTCATACGTCATAAGCGAAGTAAGCTATGTGCTATAGATAGCAACAAATTGAGTCAAAATCTTTATAACAAGGTTTGGTATGGATTTTGTTGAAAAATTTATATATATAATTTTTATTTGAGAGAGAGAGAGAGAATTGCTGTGTCAGGGCCTCAGCCTCTGAAATCAAGCTCCAGATGCTTGCTCCACCTAGTGAGGATGTGCGACTGACCTTACTTTTGCCTCACTTTTGTTCGTCTGGCTAATGTGGGATCTGGAGAGTTGAACACGGGACCTTAGGCTTTGCAGACAATCGCCTTAACTGCTGAGCCATCTCTCCAGCCCTGTAATATATTTTCATCCATGTCTCCTCTCATCCCTCTGAGTTACTTCTACTCTCTCATATCCACTGATCCTTCCTCCATCCAACCAGTCCCTGTACTATTTTGCTGTCCTTATTTTATTCCTGTCTTCCCTCATCACCCATGGAAGCATGTTGATGGGGCCAGTGTCATGCAGGGAATGACAGCGGCTGAAGGTCACGATTGCAACAGCCACAGCGTGTCGGGAATATAATGTTCACGAAGAACTCCTCCCCACCTTCAGGCGTTTATGTTCTTTGACTACTTCTTCTGCAATGTTCCCTGATACTCTGCAGATATAACAGAGATAGCATGACTCCTGTGGATCAAGCAACTGCTCTCTGGTTGGATTTGAGACCATGGGAGGGCATTCACACATGGCTACTGCAAACCTCTTTCAAAGCCTACGACTTGGTAGGTCATGGGTACTAGAGTGGTGAGGGTGAAATTACTGCTGTCGTTTGCCTAAATAAGTATGCTCTGCCCATCAAACTGCCTTCCAAATATTCATCTTTTAGGATCACAGAGCAGTGCTGCTCACACCTTTGGTTGGTGAAGCCTGTTTCCTCAAATGACATTAACTACCGGGGAGACTCAGGCACGTCAGAGTCCTGAAGGGTGACAGTTAATGGCTGATACAGTGTCAAGGATTCCTGGTTTGGTAAACTAAAGAAAGTAAAGTAGTCGTCAATCAGGGGCAGACAGTGGGCTTCTAGTAGCAAGCTCATCAGTCCCCTTGGGTTAGCATTGATTATTCTTCCAATTGCCATGGACCTGGATATGGCACAGCCATGACCACAGCCTTGCCCCACGCAGAATCGCTGGTGCAAGCCAAGGCACCAGGCACCTGTCTCCTTGAGAGGATGGCAACAATTTGCAGCGAAAAAGAATAAATGAGCCAGGCGTGGCAGTGCGTGCCTTTAATCACAGCACCCAGCATGCACAGGAAGGAGGATTGCCAAGAGTTCGAGGCCATCCTGAGTGTGAATTACAGTTCACTCTGGGCTAGAGTGAGACTCTACCTACAAAAAAAAAAAAAAAAAAAAAAAACCACAAAAACACGAAGTAACTAACTAAATGAGACTATTTATGTAGAGCCCCTGGAACAGAATACGTATTTAATATCCCCTCCACTCACCTTCTTTTAAAAACACCTTGAATGTCGCTTTACTGCAAAAACATAGCTTTCTGCCTCCCACATGAACTCCAGTCTCATAATAGCTACATTCAGAGCCTGCAATTCTCCCTCTTTCGTTTCCAGTCATAGACAGTGGCTTTCTTGTTTGACATTGTTTATTATTTAGAGATGGCACCATACCTGAAAACAGAATTACCCAGAAACTATGGTACCAGGGGCACATACACAGCTTTTTGCAGCCATTGGGATGTTGGAAGCTTGCTTGGCTCTGTTGAGAGATGGTGGGGCCTTATGAGATACAGCCAGGTGGGAAGCATTGGGGTCACTGGGGACATTACCCCCTGAAGAAACTGAGGGCATTTTGTGGGACTGAGATTTAGGTGATTTAAGTGGATTTTTATGAAAAGAGTCAGCCTGGCCACTGAGTCATGCCCTGGGTTTCTGTCTGAAATTAAGATTTCTCTTTATCCCACTGGTTGTCACCATCCCGATGCCAACCACCATGATGCCCTCCCCAGTGCTGAGCCAATACTTGTGCTGTGTCATTGAACTTCCACATTCATGAGTTATAGAAACTACCTTTCTAAGTAACCCAGCCTCAGGTATTTTGTTATAGTAACAGAAAATGTACAAATGCTGAGGAAATTCCTAGACTTCTAGTGTTTCTACCACAGTCTGACCTGTGTATTTTTCCTGGTGCATTCAATATACATGCATTGTGGGAAATGTGTGCTTTAGGTTACATTATTTCTTTTTTTATTATTTATTTATTTATTTATCTGCATGCACACGCGTATGCCAGGGTCTCCTGCTGCTGCAAATAATGATCTTTCTATTCCAGTTTTACATGGGTACTGGGGAACTGAACCCAGGGCAGCAGGTTTCACAAGCAATTGCCTTTCATTGCTGAGCCATCTCTCCAGCTCTAAGATTATATTGTTTCTATAAGATTGCCAACATCTTGGGCTTCAGAAATCGGTGATTGGATCTTACCTTTCCTGTTCTCCAATCTCACGTGCTGGCAGAGGTTGGATGATGCTCCCATGGCTCCGCGCCCATGCTGTTTCGCAGAATCTCCCAGAAATCACAGTGACCTCTACAAATGCTGTCCTGGTGCAGAACCCCTTAAAATCCATGAGGATGGGCTCTGTCTCCCTCTCTGAAAGTAACATGGTTTCCTTGAGAACAGCAAAAATTCCTACAGTCAGGAGAAAGCTCATCACAGAATAAGGAAAGACAGAATTAAATGACAGATAGACAGCAAGTCGCTGTTTGCCTAGATACCTTATAGTAGCCTTATTTTCCACTTGTCCTCTTCTCCCTCACCAAACTGAGATCGGTTATCACTGTTCAAGAATATCCAGAGTAGGGCCCAGGGGAAACCACAGGGGAGTTGGTGAGATGAGCAAGAGGGCAGCTTTCATCAACGATCCTGACAATCTGCAGCAGCATGAAGGACAAAGACACTGAGGACACTCAAAATGCACCAAAGCAGAAATCCAGAAGCTGCTGAGAGCTCAGCACTAAAGTAGACTTAAAACACACCCTTCACAGCTCAGGGAATCTTGTGCAACAGGGGCAGAAAAATTATAAGCACTCCAGGTTGGGAGGGAAAATCCAGAGGCATTGTCCCCACCCATGATGGCTGACCTCTCCTCTCACAACTCATAACCCACAAGCCCATGGTGAATAGCAGCAGTCCCACTAAGGAGGACCCTCAGTGGAATGGGACAGGGAGAAGGGAAATTATGGTACCAGCACATGATGTGTCCATCCAAAGTTTCTATTAAAGCCTGGCATGATGGCACATGACTTTAACTCCAGCACTCAGGAGTGAGGCAGAGGGAGGAGGATTGCTTTGAGTTTGAGGCCACCCTAAGAGTAGTTAGTAAATTCTAGGTCAGCCTGGGTTAAAGGGAGACCTTACCTTGAAAAAACAAAAACAATAAAATAAATAAAAAATAAAATAAAGTAAAAAGGAAAGACAGAAATGCTAAAACAAGAGTTCAAATCCAAGCTCCACCACCGAAGTTTAAGACCTGAGGTAGATGAGTTAGTATCACTAAAGATGAATTTTTACCTCTGTAAAAGGGGCAATACCATCTATCTCATAGAAGTGTTTGGAGTAAACATTTATATTCAAAGTCCTTAGTACACCCACTGGTTCTCGATAAATAGGAGATCAATAAAGAGAGACTGTCTGGCTTCAAAAAAGAAATCCAGACTTACTAGCCCATTCTTAATTAGCTTCTCTTATCAGAGCATAAAATCCGGCATCCCTTTTGCTGTATATCCAAGTTCATCTAAAACCACTGCACCATTGGCTGCCAAAGGTGATCACACTTGTCTTCAGCAGTTCCTGTAGCACACAGAGTTTTTCCTATCTCCCAACCTTCCATGTGTTTTAGAGTTTTTATCAGGGACTGTCTATTCCAGCCTTCACATGCTGTCTTTTTTGTATCATTTAAGATGAGCATGTATGGCTTGAAAGTGTTCATTTTTAACCTTGCCAAGACTGTCCTGTCCATTAACCTCTGACGTAGCATAAAACTCTTCACCTCTGCACTAGTGCTTTTAATTAAGTTAAATATTTATGGATTGATTTGTTAATTTCTTTATTATCTTCATCCCTCACTGGATTATAGGCTCCTATAGAGTAAGTTTTATGTTCTTTAAATATTTTATTTTATATATTTGAGTTAGGGAGAGAAAGAGGAAAAGGGAGAGTGTGAGAGAAAGAGAGAGAGAGAGAGTATGCATGTCTGTGGGGGGGGGGTGGAAATGAGTGCACCAGGGCCTCCTGTCACTGCAAACAAACTCTGGATGCATAACCACCTTGTGCCTCTGGCTTAAATGGATACAGAGGAGGCAAACCTAGGTCCTTAGGCTTTGCAGTCAAGTGCCCTAACCACTAAGTCATCTCTTTAGCCCAAGTCCTGTGTTTGTCAATTACAGCAGAGACTGAAGGCCTTGCATTATATCTAAGTATTAGAAACAGAAACATGCATGTCTGGATGAGTGAATGGATCTGAAAATTGGTCTTGGTCTGTAGCCTATGCAGATCGACAATGAAGCACTCAATTGACTCCTGATTCTTGCTCCACATCTGTCGACACTGGGCTTTATCTCCTTCATCTTCCTTGGTCTTTCTGAGATAGACAATGGTTTGAATGAGGTATAAGAAATTAACTCTATGTCTCATATTGTTTCATAAAATTATTTAGTCACTAATTATGTGTAATTTTCTTCACAATGGAGCTTTCAATTTATGCTTAAACTGGAAGTAACTCATATCACCTAGAATAAATAATTCAAGCCTACATTTTTAAAATCTAAATTCAAGTTACCAATGGTATTAGACTCCTTGATACTTTCTAATGGCTTCTCACATAAAATGCTCATTAAATATAATTGATGCAATTTCTTCTTCAGGTATAAGACATTCTAAATAGAAACTCTCAAATTCAGCTGTATATACAAAATAGCTTCATATCAGTGTAAGTGATAATCTGGGAGCTTCCTGGTCCTTATGACTTGAGGAAGATAATAAAGCATAAAAGAAAAGATAATACTTACAAATTACTGCACCTGTTTTTTTTTTTTTGTCCATCCTACACTATATCAATGAGCACGTCTCACATTATTAATTCTAGATAGAAAATCAAAGTGTAGCAAAAACAATGAACAGGTTGTTTGGGTAATCTTGCATATCGGTGGTGTGGGATCAGTGGGACTAAATACAAGTGTTTTCTATCCAGGAACACATCACCTGAGAACCAAAATGTGGACATACTGAATGCTTGTAAAAATAAGTAGGCATGCATATGGTTTATATATTGATTTAAATCAATGAGTGTTTGAAAGTAGAAATTTAGTTAATATCTAATGATTTGTCCATGGGCTATGATTTTTAAAATGTGTAACATTTAAAATGATGTCCACAGAAGAGAACTGTTGACTTTATTGAAACTTTCATATATCAACATACTAACTTGGATATAAATCTAGCCAAAATTCCACTAGGACTGCTGTGTGCCTATATTAGGATTATCTCTTTACAACTAATTGTAATTTTTATTCATTTCTTGTGATGAATCCTTATTTGACACTAAATAATCAAACTTATTTTGTAATCATATGATAATACTCACACAAAAAGCATGGTTTTACTCAGTGATTCCCATTCTGATACCCAATCCCTGGAATAACAAATGAACATTTTTACCAAAACACGGCAGAAGCATATTCAAAGGCTAAACTCTATGCAGTCTCTGTACATATTTTTTTGTATTATTATTTACATTAAAATTGCACATTTTATGATCTGGACATGGGTGAGCACTTGATGACAAATATAAAACACAATGAAGAATATGGCATGGTGGTGACATTCCTGCAAATGCTAATTTTATTAGGACTATTAACTTCATTTGAATACAGTTTCAGGTTAAATTTCACTCACACCTGCCCACAATGGCTTAGGTATTCCTCAGAACTGCGGGATGAGGACACATAGAGCCACTATGAATCTTTCACTGGGTCTTTTGAACTTAAATTATTGTCCCTCATCTAGCATGAATATAGTCTTGTGCCTGGTATTGAGCAGACATTTATCTAATTGGGTACAAACTATGGTATCCTAAGAGTGATTTGGTTGTGGACTTGGCTAACGGGCATCGTATTCCCTATGCATCACCTTCTCATGCATCAAGACTGGAAGAAGTAGGGCTGTGGTTTCTGGGATGCAAATCTAAATTTAAGATTCTGCTCCTCCAGTAGGGAGAATACAAAGCATTTGTAATCACATAGCAAACCTACCTTGTTCAAGTGTAAAATAAAACAAAGTAGAGGAGAATAGAAAAACAAAACCAATTTATTAAAAAGGGATGAGGCTATATAAACCTGATTGGCAATGGAAAGGCATCATTTGTATAGAATTGCTAGAAATTGGCTTATTCCCTTTATTCTGATTAGATTGATTGGATTTTGGTAGACGTTTCGAGTCAAATAGCATTTCAGTGAGAAGGAGCCAGACATGAGGAGATAATCATGCCCAGCCACCACCGTCAATAAACATCACTCTCATCTCGCACTTCCACAGTGCTGTGCTTTTGCAAAGTGTTTACAAACGCGTGTAACTCTTCTAAGGAACCTAAGGAACATTGTTTCTTCAGTTCCCTCCTCATTGCAAAGATATTAGAGGTCACAGTACTAGGCTGGTGCCGATCACGTAGATAGTACAGAGAAACCCACTTTGTCCCCCAGCATATTTCACGCACTGCCAAAAGTATATATTTGGGGCTAGAGGGATGGCTTAGCAGTTAAGGTGCCACCTCATGCATCTGGCTTACATGGGTCCTTGGGTATTGAACCTAGGTCCTTTGGCTTTGCAGGCAGGCACCTTAACTGCAAGCCATCTCTCCAGCCCTGGCTAATAATATTTAAATAATTATTCAACATCATTAGCCACCAGGAAATTACAAGTTTAAGCTATTTTGAGACTCCCTCAAACCTGTTAGAATGGCTTTCATCAAAAACAAACGAATAGGCCTGGAGGAGATGATCTAGTGGTTAAGGCACTTGCCTGCAAAGCCAAAGGACCCAGGTTCAATTCCCTAGGACCCATGTTAGCCAGCATAAACACAAGGGGGTGCATGCATCTGGAGTTCATTTGCAGTGGCTGGAGGCCCTAGATCTCTCTCTCTCTCTCCCTGTCAAATAAATAAATAAAAGTAAAATATTAGGGCTTGAGGGATTGCTTAGTGGTTAAGCACTTGCCTGCAAAGCCAAAGGACCCAGGTTTGATTCCCTGGAATCCGCATTAGCCAGATACACAAAGGGGTGCATGCATCTGGGCCCTGGTGTGCCCATTCTCTCTCTCTCTCTCTCTTTCTCTGTCTCTCCCTCTTTCTCTGTTAAATAAATAAATATATATATATATATATATAATATTAAAAATATATATAAAATATTAAAAATAAATAGATATAAAATATTAAAAATATAAAAATATAAAATATAAAATATAAAATTATAAAAATTATATTATATTATATCATATTATATTATATATTATATTATATATATTTTATACTATATATTATATTATAAAATTATAAAAATTATAAAATATATAAAATATAACAAATATATAAAAATATTAAAAAATAAATAGATATAAAATATTAAAAAAGAAACAACGTATTTTAAAACATGAGTAATGGTGTTGTTGACGGAGAGAACCGAGAAGGCTGCAGCAGGAGGAGACAGAACAAGGAAATGGATGGCTTGGTTTCTCCAGTGAAATGAGACTAAACACTTTGCAAGATAATAGTGTTCAAGTTAGAACAAGTATTCTATCCAGGATACTATCTCATGAAGAATTTGAATAGTGTCATTCAAATGGAAGCTGGGGAATAGTTCTGGAAGTCAAGTGATACATAATACTGCCAAGACAGCATCCTTCTAAGTGCTGTTAACAGTTACTACTTGTAGGGCTGGAGAGGTGGCTCAGCAGCTAAGTCACTTGCTTGCAAAGCCTAACAGCACAGGTTCAATTCCCCATTATCCAGGTAAAGTCAGATGCACAAGGTGACACATGGGTCTAGAGTTTATTTGCAGTGGCTGGAGGGAGGACCTGCTGTGCCCATTCTATTTCTACCTGCCTTTCCCTCTCTCTCATAATAAACAAATACAGTATTTTTAAAAGTTACTACTTGTGTGTATCCATGTTACCAACTTTGCATTAACAACATACAGAGAATTTTTAAAAAAAAAATAAACCAATACCTTTGACATTCCCTTTCTGGGATAATCATCTAGAATTGTCTTAAGTGATTATGAAAACTGCTATTACTTTCAAATGTCTTTAAATCATGCAAGTACATCAGAATTGTTCTTTCCTCAGTAGGGCCTGTGCTTTGGGAAATTTTCTACTCTTGTTTAAGTAGTAATAAGACACAGTCATACTGGTAAAAATAAAGTGGGAGTAGGGAGGTTTAAACGGATTCCAGTTCTTCTTGGAACCTTTCTCAGTAGAATTCAGTACTTATATTGTAAGTCATTATATATATATAAAGAGAGAAAGACTTAGAAAGTCACAAAAACCAGCTAAAAGTCTCATAGATTCTGGGAAATTCCAGAGACAAAGGTATCATCTTAGCCTTCATAAGCGTTACAGTGAAGCGTGGGGAAGCATTGTGAACACCCTGTACCACCAATGAGCTGAGTACTAAGTAGAACACAGCACAGACAGATCTGTCCATTAACTACCTGTCCCAGAAACATTTTTAGCATACTTAATTCTCATGCTAGGTCAGGTTTCACAGCTTGTTAATACGTAATCATGAAATAATATTAAATAAAGTAGTTTTTTTTTTTTAAACAATCACATGAGAATGCCTAGGCAAACTCTAACTTTCTGATGCAAGTTGGGTATAATCTGAGTGAACATTCAGTAACATTTACCCTCTAGGATGGATACATGAAAACTATTGTGTTATAGAACATTATAACTTTGTTTTTATCTTCCAACCACTTTAGAGCTCATGACATGACACACACGCGTGATCTTGCATTGTTCCAATGAAAAGAGATACCACTTCATTACTTATTTTAGAAATATGGCAACTGGACTGGAGAGAAAGCTTAGCAGTTAAGACGCTTTGCCTTTGAGTCTTAAGAACCAGAGTATGACTTTCCAGATCCCACCTTAGCCAAACGCACAAAGGTGTTTGCACAAGATTGCACATGCCCACTAGGTGGCGCAAGCCTCTGGATTATGACATCAGTGGCTGAGGCACTGGCATGCCAACTCTCTCTCTCTCTCTTTCTCTTTGTGTCTCTAAAAACTAGAAATACAGGGCTGGAGTGAAGGCTTAGCGGTTAAGCACTTGCCTGGGAAGCCTAAGGACCCTGGTTCAAGGCTCAATTCCTCAGGACCCATGTCAGCCAGATGCACAAGGGGGCACAAGCATCTGGAGTTCATTTGCAGTGGCTGGAAGCCCTGGCAAGCCCATTGTCTCTCTCTTCCTCTTCCTCTCTCTGTCTGTCGCTCTCAAATAAATAAAAATAGACAAAAAATTAAAAAAAAAATAGAACTATAGAAACAAATTCTAATACAGGCAAAGAACTTGGCCATTAAGACATGTATAAATAATTAGTATTCCTGGATTTGAATAAGGTTCTTTCCACCAATACTGAGTTAACTTTTGACAGTACACAACATCAACATTGTATCATTTGATTAAGATTTTTTTCTTTATTTCAAGAATAAAGCAAATTAAAAAGATGAGTCAATTATACAAAAACCCCAATCCTGCACTCTAGAGGATATAGTAGAATTTTTAGGGAAAATACTAGGATAAATAAATTGGGAAGGAATTGGTTGACCCACCAACACACTTGGATTGCAGATCTGTTAAGCTATAAGGTGATTGTGGAGCATTTAGGCACAATTAATCTCTGCATTCTTTTTTTTGGAAGGGGGGCATTTCAAGGTAGAGTCTCACTGCAGTCCAAACTGACCTGGAATTCACTCTGTAGTTTCAGGTTGGCCTCAAACTCATGTGATCCTCCTACCTCTGCCTCCCAAGTGCTGGGATTAAAGGTGTGCACCACCTCGCCTGGATTTCTCTGCTATTCTTTTGTTGTTGTTGTTGTTGTTTTGTTTTTTGTTTTTCGAGGTAGGGTCTCACTCTAGCTCAGGCTGACCTGGAATTCACTATGGATTCTCAGGGTGGCCTCTAACTCACAGTGATCCTCCTATCTCTGACTCCTGAGTGCTGGGATTAAAGGCGTACGCCACCACGCCTGGCTTCTCTGCTATTCTTTGCATACAACTTGAGTGAACTTCTCTTGCTAGCAAAGGGCAAGTGAGATCAGGTGGAGACTGTGACCCTTTCCAATAAGAACAATTGAGGAGTGCTAAGAGAGAGATGAGAGGGTATGGATGGCTCCTTAATATGAGGTGTCAAAAGCGGAGTCCAAATGTCATGCAGAGACAAAAAGCATTTTTGCAATTATCAGTTACATTATTAAAGTCTTTCCTAGGGTAGAAATCATTAATGAAATAGTTTTCATAAGGTGGTGGTTGAAATGGACTGTCCTGGATAGACTTGTATGTCTTGAACACATGGTCTCCAGGTCGTGGCCGTTTGGGAAATGGAGACTTGCTGGAGCGGGTGTGTAGCTGGGATGGGCGTAGAGGTGTTATAGCCAACTCCCCCTTGCCAGAACTCAGCTCACCATCTTGCAGCCACCCGCTGTGGCAGAGGTGATATCTCACTTCTGCTCTGGAACCCTTTCCCTGCTATCAGGAAGCTTCCCCTCAAGACCCTCAGCTGAAATAAACCTTCTTCCCATCAGCCGCATTGGTGGGGGGTTTTGTCCAAGCATTATGACTCAGTGGTCGTAGTTCACCATCACTTACTTTCATGTTTCTGGATTTGGGATGGCGAAAGAAGGGAAAAAAAAAAAAGATGCACATCTCAAGGCAACCAAGAAGCTAAGGAGAGAGAAGGGGCCGGGATCAAGAGAGGCACACCTAAAGACTCCCTTTCTCTAAGCTGATCTGGCCTCTCATTGATGCCATCAAGTTACAAACCCATCAGTAACAATTAGAGCCTTTGTGATCTGATCACTTCCCCAGAGCCCATCAACTGGCAACCAAGCCTTTAATATGACTTTGTGAGGGACATTTTAAATTAATACCATAGCCTAGAGGGATGGCGTGGCAGTTAAGGCACTGGTCTGTGAAACCTAAGGACCCGGGCTCAACTCTCCAGAACCTACGTAAGCCACATGCACATGGTGGCACCTGCATGTGGAATTTGTATGCAGTGTCTAGAGGTCTTGGAGTGCCTATTCTCTCTCTCTCCAATAAAGAAATGAAAAGTAAAAGTATTTTAAAAAGTAAATTAATACTATGACAGTAGCTATGCACAAAGGCATTCATTTTTATTTCAGAGGCAGTAAGGTAAAGAAGCCTCTGCAATTCTTTAAGAATTTTGTGGCATTTTCTTTTATTTCACTTTCCTCCATTAAGCCCCTTGATTGTCAAACTTCTGTGTCTCCTATAAGGACGCCTATTATAAAACCGACTTAAATAATTTTGCATGAAATGACCTATTTCTAAATAGTGTCTCATTTTTAGGTACTGATGGTTAGGATTTCAACAGTCAAGACTCCAGCAGTTAGAAATCTGACAAGTAGGTTTTGGGTGAGGAGATTGGAAACAGAAAAGCAGAAACAATATGTAAAAAAAAAATATATATATATATATATATATATGTGTGTGTGTGTGTGTGTGTGTGTGTGTATCACATGTCATATTATATATATATATATATATATATATATATATATATATATATATATATATATATGATTTATTTATTTACATTTATGCAAATGTGAGGGGCAGGGTCCAAAAGTCCCATATCCAATATGTAGGGCAGGACACCAGCAAGACAGGTTTGCAAACTCTCCAGTAGGGACTGATGGTTTATTACAAAGGGAGAATGTTTTCCTCCCTGAGGCTCCTGAGAGGAAACCTCAGCCATGTACTAAGGCCTTTCCTTGGATCAGGCCCACCTATTCCTTTAATTGAAAGCAATGTTATAGATGATAATAGTACAAGATCCTTTAGAACACCAGGATCTGTGTCTGACTGAGTCACACGACACTCTAGAATTCACTGAGCCAATTTGACTCACGAAACTGGCCCGGCACACTAGACGAGAGGAAACAGGACATGAGGTTTTTCTGTCATACCTCGCCAAAATGCATGGGTATACAGACTTGAGCATAGTATTTAGCGCTGGAGGCCTTTGCGTGGCATAGAGATCACAGGTTCACAAGGTTTCATGTTAATTGTTGCATCCAAGGACCTTTAGTGCACGTCTCTCTTTGAACTTGTCCTCAGGCCACCATCCTCTCTTCCATGTAATGTCATAGAGCTCTGGCTTCATTCTTCCAACTCAATCTCATAGTCTTCAAAGAAGAAGAAAGAAATGTCCACAGCAATTTCCACCCCATCACACACTGGTAATCATTTTATTTTTCAGATTATGTTTCCTTCTCTCTTTCAGCCCTTTGGTAAATTACGCAGGGACCCTTTACTCTCCTCCTCTGTTTTACCGTCTCTCTCTCGCTTGCTGTGTGTCTGCACTAAGTGCCAGCTGTCATTGCTTGGCAGATAATTACCATGTTACAAACAGTACTTAGGGAAATGACATCAGTTTCTGAGTGTAGGGCTGTCACGGCTTATTCACAGGGCTTCCTGTGTTAGCCCCCTTCCCTGGGTGGCAGCAGCAGCGACCGAGGGAGGGGAAGTCCATTCAGCCCGAAGCTTCTGGAGAACAATTGTGTCACATTTGTCACTGTTAGTCTGACAAGTCTCATCTCACTCCTCCCCAATTCCCCTTGCCATATTCTGTCGTGTGTGTGTGTGTGTGTGTGTCTGTGTGTGTGTGTGTGTGTGTGTGTGTGTGCAAATAAATGTATGCTCCTATGAGCTCAGTGGCATCACGTTCCTGTTTACAGTTTTTTTTTTTTAAATTTTTTATTTATTTATTTGAGAGCGACAGACACAGAGAGAAAGACAGATAGAGGGAGAGAGAGAGAATGGGCGCGCCAGGGCTTCCAGCCTCTGCAAACGAACTCCAGACGCGTGCGCCCCCTTGTGCATCTGGCTAACGTGGGACCTGGGGAACCGAGCCTCGAACCAGGGTCCTTAGGCTTCACAGGCAAGCACTTAACTGCTAAGCCATCTCTCCAGCCCCTGTTTACAGTTTTGATAGCTGCAAGCAGCTGGTGGGTAGACAGGCAGAAGGTTGTGGCTTCTGTCCGGACATTTGGTATCAAATGAATGATGAAGGTACCTCTTTTTCTTATGCTGATTTTGGATGCTATGTGTTAAAAAAAAAATCTTAACTTATTTTGAGTTGCAAAATATGTTAGTTCAGCATGCCTAGGCAAATTCGGTACTCTGTGACCTGGCATTGTTGGTGAAGTACATAAAATTGAGTAGATAGACACCAAGTATGCAAATGAGAAATGCGTATTAACTTCACTTGGAACGCTAAATGGTCTTATGGAAAGAGCACTAGATGTCAGCTTAGGAATGTGGTCCCCTCTTCTAGGCACTTAGTTTAGAAAGATGATGAGCCTTTTGCCCTATTAGCCCTCGATTTCCCTTGTAAAATAATAACAAAGACTTTCCATGTTTCTAGCATTGTTCCAAATATTTCTATTAGTCACTTAACCTATCAATAAGCATCACATATTTTACAAAAGAGAAGATGGGGGCTGGAGAGATGAGTTAGTGGTTAAGGTGCTGGTCTGTGAAGGTTAAGGACTCGTGTTCGACTCTCCAGCTCCAGACGCACAGTGACACAGGCGTGCAACGTAGCGCATGAGTGCAAGGGAACACAGTATCTGGTGTTTGAAGTGGCTGCAGGCCCTGATGTGCCAATTCTCTCTCTCTCTCTCTCTCTCTCTCTCTCTGTTTCTCTTGCATTAAAAAAGATGCTCTGTTGGGCTTGCCTCAAAGGAAGTAAAGAAACAAGATGACCACAAGGAGGAGCTTAATTTGTTGCCAGTGTTTTAGATTGCTGGCTCTGGAGTCTCTCGTCTTAGCTCCCATGGGGATGACTAGCTCAGTAGGTTCAGTAAGTGTTGACAAAGTTGGTAGGGGTGGTATAAAGAGATCTGTGTCATCTGAAGAATGCTTGCAAGCACCTCTGTTCCTCCTGACCTACCCCTCCAATCCCCACCCTTTCATTCTTCCTCCAGTCCAGCATCCACAGAGGACTGTGTGCAGCCATGCATAGCTTAACAATAAGGCTGAGCTCTGAGAAATGTGTTGGACAGCAATTTTATTATTTTACGAACAACGTAGAGTGCACTTACACACACCTAGAAGGTACAGGCCATCGCTGGACACGGCCTGCGGCTGTTAGCATAGAGATCTGTTAGAATTGAGCCGCTCAAGGACGTTTTGGGCATCATGTAATGTACTGCTAAATTACATTTTTTTTTCTTGTTGTGAGAAGAAGAAATATACTCTAATATAATAACCAAATTATATCATCCTTGAAACATAAACCAGTGTTATCGGTCATGTATCATCACTACCTAGCATGGCGACCTATACATCGTTATGTAAGCTATGGTTTCACAGGATGGATAGGCTATAGATTTCTTTATAGCAACATGACCATCAGCACATGAGTGATGTGTTGTGCTCTAATGCTATATTGGCCATGATTTTTACCAAGTGATATACATTTTTCAGCTCCACCATTTCTTGCCAGACAGCCAGTGGATACACAGCCCATCACTGACTGGCACATTGCTACGTAGCACAGGACTGTGATCGGGAAAAGCCTACCCATGCTGGGCTGGTGACTGATACTCACCCTTTTGACTCTGCTGGCGTTGTCCATTTACTTTCTTCTCTTCCTCAGTAAGCTATGCCAATTTCCCTTTTCTCTATTTTCATCTTTTTAAACTTCATTTATTTATCTCCAAGCTGGGGTGAGCAGTGGGGTCGGGGGAGAAATGGGCATGCCAGGGCCTCTAGCCTCGCAAACCAACTCCAGATGCGTCTGTTACTTTGTGCATTTGGATACACTGGGTATGGTACTGGAAAATCAAACCAGGGTTATTAGGGTCTGCTGACCTTGACTACTGAGCAGTCTCTGTAGCCCTCTGTTGTCTTTTTTTAAAAAAATTTTTGCTATTAAGTAGAAACTTTGTATGGGTACAACATGTGTGCTTACCATCATTCCCCTCCTCCCTGCCCCCACTCCACTGAGGGCCCTTGTTAACAAGATTGCTGGTATTTACCATATAGTTGTAGGTTGTGAGTTAGGAGAGCAGCTGCCCATCATTGTGGGAAGTGGGAATGTCTTTGGATATTCCCTACCATGCTGTGGCTCTTACAGCCTTTCTGCCCCCTCTTCTGCAAACTCCCCTGAGCCTTGCGGGGGGTTGTGCTTTACGTCTAAGTTGGCGTTGAGTTCTCAGTGGCTTCTGGGGTTCTGCTTTGGTGGGTCTTGAGTATCCTGAGTGTCTGCCTGCATCACCCTGGCCTGGGTCATCAAGCTCTTTGTGGAAGCAATGTACATGCTCACCCCACCAGTTCCTCCGTAGGCCCTGGATGCTGTGTGAGGAGTGCTTCACGTCCTGCCAGGGAGCCCGCTTTCTGCTCTTGTCTTCATCCTAGATAGTGAAAGATCAAACCCTCAACAGAAGCATAGTGGGATCAGCCAGTAAGAAAGTCCCTGGAAAGTCTGGGATGAAGCCTAACCCTAAAAACATTTGACTGTCTTACAACTCCTAGTTCCAGAAGTTGGTTACAATCCACATTGAGCTTTTGATCAGAAACACCTAAGATGTCTCCATCACAAGACAGGTTTTTGTCTAAGCACTTGGATACCCGTGTGAGGTAAAAGGTAAGTCCCCATAGCTGAAGACTTTCTTTGTGGTTTTTTTTTTTTTTTTTTCATCCTTGTCAATTACTTTAGTGTGGTCAAGAAGATGTGTCTCTGTAACTGAAGCTGGAACCGAGACGAAGTTTGGTGTGACGCAGTCAGCCTTAGAGTTCACCTACATGTTATTAACTGATGACGTGACGTCAGGTCGCTCAGTCTAGTTCTGTTAGTAGAAACGTAATCCAGAGGAGTTTCTGGGGAATGTGGGAGGTTTCATTTCAAATACTATTGTCTCTGCCAATTTGTGGACATGTAGCCTTAATTAAATCACTTAGCATTAGTTTTCTCATGAGGAACAGGGAGCTAATTTCTTTGCATCATTGTAATGATCAAAAATAGGCAATGTGGGCTGGAGAAATGGGCTTAGCTGTTAAGGCACTTGACTGCGAAGCCTACGGACCCAGGTCCAATTATCCAGGTCCCACGTAAGCCAGATGCACGTGGTGGCGCATGCGTCTGGAGTTTGTTTGCAGTGTCTAGAGGCCCTGGTGCACCCATTCTAACTCTCTGTTCCTCTCTTTGTTTTAAATAAATAAATAAATATAAGTTAGAAACAACATTTTAAAAAATAGGCAGTGTGTGGTATATATTTTGGAGCTCACTAACTATTAACCATTATTACTATGCCTCTATAAAATTACTTCCATGGTATAACTCCTGGCTTATCATTTTTAGTTTGAGGAGTTTTGAGTCTCCTCAGTATCTGCTCCCGTGTCCGTGGAGAAGGCTCTCAGTGCAGCTGTGAGAGCAGCACTCATATTTCATGTGCCACTTCCTCTCTAATGTTTCCCAGACTCTGGCAGGTGTTCACAGAGACAAACTGTCCTTTGCTAGGAGCTTAGTTTTCTCTTCTTATGTTGATGGGTCTTGCGTCTCCTTAGCACTTGTGGAAGAAGGGTTGGAAAGAATGTAAGAGCCACAAGGTGGGAAGGCTTATTGTGGAACACTGTCCTCCCTATGGGCACCCAGTGGCACACACAGTGACCACACTGTGACCACTGCTATCCCCACTGAAATGGACACTGAGTAATATGGGTGCAGGGGAGAGGGAGGAAAGAAGACCACCCAATGGGAGTATGACTGATACACAGTATGTTCATATATTAAAGTTTTCAATATAGATTATTTATAAAACTTATTTCTATGTGAAACTACAGGGAGACTTTCAAATATACATAACAATATTTTTTTTAAATTTTATTTATTTATTTATTTGAGAGCGACAGACACAGAGAGAAAGACAGATAGAGGGAGAGAGAGAGAATGGGCGCGCCAGGGCTTCCAGCCTCTGCAAACGAACTCCAGACGACGCGTGCGCCCCCTTGTGCATCTGGCTAACGTGGGACCTGGGGAACCGAGCCTCGAACCGGAGTCCTTAGGCTTCACAGGCAAGCGCTTAACCGCTAAGCCATCTGTCCAGCCCCATAACAATATTTTATAAGGAAAAAAATCATGCATGTATAGCAGAAAAATATTTCCCTTTCTTTGACATTTTATTTAAATGTAAAAGATAAATGAAGCAAAGAAATTATTCTGGCTTTAACAATTGTGTAAGTGAATATCCTGTGTAAAAGTTACACAGTGTACTGGTGAATATTTGGTGAAGGAGCCCCATCAGGCATAAACAGAGGCATACATGTAACACACACACACACACAGACACACACACCCCACACATGGGCACACCACTCCCCACACACAAATGACTGTCTTTGGTATTTTCTACTTTTGCCCTGTCTTATTACAGCCTTCCAGTCTTTGTAATCCAAAGTTCTCATTTAGCATCACATTATGATTCAATGTCAAAAGTACAGCAAACAACTCCACATCAAACACTGTTAACAAACTTTTTTTTTTTTTTTTTTTTTTTTTTTTTAGCATCCAGAAACTAGAAAAGCAGAGCTTGGCTCTAAATGTGCTTTTCTAACTTTTCCATTAGCACATAAGCAGGTGCGGGTTCATCAGATTCACTTCTAATAGGTAGGTGTTGAAATGAAAGGTGACAGAAAAAAATGTGAATTGAACATTAAAACAATAAATAAATTTAAAAATAAGCATTAACACCAAAGGTGAACTGTGCCTTCACGCCATGCCTTGTTTATGACCATGAGTCTCATATGGTTCTGTGGGTGTTCATTATTCATTGACTCGAATTTCTCTTTATTATTTTTCATACTGTTAATATATGGGTCAATAAGAAGAGGTCATAAGGTATTCCCCCACCTCCAAAAAAACAGTGCCCTGTGTTAACACAGAATACCTATGTTCACATGAATTATTTCATGAGGTAAGTAGTTTTCACATTAGTGACCTGGGCAAGGGTTGGTAAATGGAATATAAAGGTAAAGTTATTATTTGTTTTTGCTTCACCTTGTTCCAGAGAAGATTTAGCATAGGAACTAAAATAATGACCTGATCACATGAGCAAAAGCAATAAAAGAGCAAATAATCCAGCTTTTCTGATAAGAAGCTTAATACATTTATATGTACATACACATGCACACACATATTTATATTCTACACATTGAGTCCTAGGTTTGCATTGCATACACTTAGTTTAGGGCAACAAAGTTGGATGTGGAAGAATTACTAATGAGATGGCAAATTATCTCCTGCTGTGAGTTGAAGTAGATCATCTAACGTGACGTAGACACAAAATTATGGGCGGATGAGGAGATTTTGGGGGAGAGATGATTGCATCCTGTTCTCCCTCTTCCACTCTGGCCCCCTGGGTAACTGATCCTCACACTATAGACCTGCATTACCCAGTGCAGTAGCCACTTGGCTCTTGAAAGTTGGCTAGCACGAGCTGAGAGGTGCTGTGTGAGTAAAATCACCACCAACGACACTTTCTGGAACTTAGCTCAGCACAAACTGCTTCACCAATACTTTCATGTTAATAATATTTCAATAATTTACTGTGCTTGAGAATTATACTCACCAGTAGTTGTTTTCCATTCTCCGTGAAGGTTGTTACGCTTCTGGGTCAGGGTTTCCTTGAAGAGACCATGGCTGTTGAAAGGAGGGAGCTGGTCATTTGCATTTGGAATTGAAACACCTTAGAATGGAGAAATAAGACAGTCAGTTCCTGCCTCAGTGAGGCCCTCGTTTGCTGGCTGGGATACCTCACTTACCACAGCCTCATTTCCCTCATGTATTCCAACTATCATATTTCTTTGAAACTATGGTCCACCTTGATAACCTAGTCTCTGTTTTGTTTTGGATGAGTTAATACTTAAATTTGTATACCTATCTACATGTCTTTTGCTTGTTCTGTCTTAAAACTATAGAGACTACAAGACTCTTAATTTACTCCAGAGCTTTTTTTAAAAAAAAATATTTTATTTTTATTTATTTATTAGAGTCAGAGAGAGAGAGAGACAGAGAGAGTGTGAGAATGGGTGTGCCAGGGCTTCCAGCCACTGCAAATGAACTCCATACACATGCCCCACCATGTGCAACTGGCTTACGTGGGACCTAGAAAATTGAACCTGGGTCCTTAGGCTTTGCAGGAAAGTGCCTTAACTGCTAAGACATCTCTCCAACCTTACTCCAGAGCTTTTGATGTGCAGAAAGTATTCCTAGGTTATCTTTTGTTTGTCCCTAACCTCCATTCTTTTTTTTTTTTTTAATTTATTTATTTATTTGAGAGCGACAGACACAGAGAGAAAGACAGATAGAGGGAGAGAGAAAGAATGGGCGCTCCAGGGCTTCCAGCCTCTGCAAACGAACTCCAGACGCGTGCGCCCCCTTGTGCATCTGGCTAACGTGGGACCTGGGGAACCGAGCCTCGAACCAGGGTCCTTAGGCTTCACAGGCAAGCGCTTAACCGCTAAGCCATCTCTCCAGCCCAAACCTAACCTCCATTCTCTAAACAGGATATAAACTGGTTGCTGTGACAACACACACACTTGAAACTTGATGTCTCTTTTAGTACATCCTACTTTGAGAAACATATAAAAACAATGTTTCTGTATGGTTCCAGCATTCGAATAATTTTAATTTAAGGATGATGTCTGTTAGAAAAGAACAATCCATCAAAATAATATCACATAGATAGGTAGATAGATGATAGATAATCGATTGATCAATAGATAGATGCCAGATTAATGGATGACAGATAGATATGTATACACACTCACACTTCCCAGAACAGAATTCCTTCAGTATAATGCAGGCTAAGGACGAACAGCTCTATGGGTAAGGTACTTTCAGAGCTGTCAGTCTACAACTGTTTGACAGTGGGAAATTTCTTTGGGGGAAAAAAAAATTCTCTGAGAGGTTTTAAAGATCCTATTGAAATTCATCCTGCACATTGCTGTTCCCCACCAAGGCCCCTTAAGCTGAAACAGAGAGAGAACACAGGCTCTATAACTGGGCCAGTGCCAACAGCCTTGAAGCATTTTTCCTATTCTGGAAGCCTCTCTTCTAGGCTCCTAAGCCTGGCAGACCCTCTAAGGCCCAGGGAGAGGCAGGCGGAAGGTTTTTCTCAGGGCCTTATGAACTCTTGCCCAGGCTACGAGCTTAAATAGTTGCTCAATCAGATTCCTTCTGTGCTTGGACAACAACAACAAAAAAGCTCATTTCAAACTCACTTTAGGATTTAAAATCTATTGTATCTTCCATTTGGGTTCTTTACAATCTGAAACTCTCTTCTTTCAATCACCTTCCTCTGACATTCAAGTACCAGAGGTGGATGGATCAGGTCATTATAGTTACCACTACCTGAGAATGGATCGCCCTCCTCATCAGCTTCTGTTCTCAGCTCTCCTCTGATTCCTTTCGCACCTCCCTCCTTCATGTCACATTGCCCATAGGCTTTGACATACCTTTGTTGTCTTTACTTCATTGTTTGATATTATGTGTGAAATTACCAGCTTAGGATCCCATCCCAAGATTTGCATTCTCTTACTGGACATTGGAAGGAATTCCTTGTTACTCTCCCTGGCTCTCTCTGGTCAGAGCTGGTAAATAGTGGTGTGATATAATTTCATATAACTGAAATAATAATGAAATGTAGTAGTACTTTGCAGAGACTCTGCTCAGCTAGGGATAAGAGAAGTGGACATTCTTGCTAACCCTAAGCCTAAAGGAAGATTTTAAGCAAAAACTGGACAATGTGATACCACTGACATGAGCTGAGTTAGTGTAAGAACAAACATACAAACTTTGCCACTTCAGTAATCTAAATTAAATATGAGGCAAAATTGCAAATAAAAGATATTTATGCATAATCATATACATAAACATACTTACACACGCATGCACGTGTGCATGCACACACACATACAGACAATATGGCTGGAATGTAGCCCAGTGAGAGAGCACCTGTTTATTTTATAGATAGATAAACCCCACTTGGATCCCAGCATCACAAAAGAAAAAAAAATATTATGTGTATGAGTAATAAATAATACTTTATATAGCATTTATATAGATATTTAACATATTATCTTCTTAATGCTTTTGTATTATTAAATAACTGTGTTATACAGTATAGTTATACTTCAGAGTCTCTCCCTTGTCCAGCCACAGTGCTGCACATGTTACTGCAGACCAGCAAGGATGATAATGTGCGGTCCCAGAGAAAGGCAGATGCAGCAGGTGTCAGGGCTTTGGAATTTATCAGTCACTTAGTGAGATATTCCATGCAAACCTCTGAGCCAGTCTCCACTACAAATTTCTAACCATCACTCACTCTCCAGCTACATATCAAGAATGACATCCCTGTGGATCTGCATGTCATACAGGCTATATATTATGTCAAGATGTCCGTAGAATGCCTCACAGTTGCAAGGATTGCCAGCCTCAGCCCTCCTTGAGAACCAGTTACAAACCCTCTCAAAGCTTAAGATTTTATCTGTCATCTTTCTGGAAGAGAGCAGCTTCCTGTGCAAAACAAATGGTTTCTGTGGACAATCTTTCACTTTCAAAAATCATTTTGAAAATCCCAAAGCTGAGTTGGAGCCTAAGTTGCCCTGCAATTGTTGAAGCTTTCATTTTTTTTTTTTTTTTTTTGAAATAAGTGTCTCTAAACAGTTATTTCTCAAGATCATTTTGTCAATTCTGTATAGGAAATATTATTTTTCCATTATGTACCATTTAAATTAAGTTTAATTCAGCAAACACTTTCTGAGGGCCTATTATATGTCCAGTGCTTTGCTGAGCACACAGGCTTTGGAGATGAATGGGAATGCAGCTGTTGCCTCTGAGAAGCCAACAATCTAGCCGAGGATCAGACCTCTGAAAAGTTAACTCCACTAGCTTCTGGCAGGGCTGTGATGGTTAGATGAAGGGGGGGAGGATGATAAAGGAAGTAAAAAAGGAGAGGGTAATTAATTCCACTCATAAGGGTCAGGTCAACCTTTGTAGAAATGAAATTAGAGCTGGGCTTTGAGGTTTCAGATGATACGATATTTCTCAAAGAATGAAGAATAGGACAGGGACACACTGGGCAAAAGAATGATGGAGAGTCAAAAGCACAAAGACAAGTCTCAGAAAGTGTTTGTAGAATGGAAAGAGGGGGGGGAGAAGGAGAGAGGAAAGAAAGAAGGTGGGAGGGAGGGAGGGAAGGCAGGCAGGAAGGAAGGAAGGCAGGAAGGAAGGAAGGAAGGAAGGAAGGCAGGCAGGCAGGCAGGCAGGAAGGAAGGAAGGAAGGAAGGAAGGAAAGAAAGAAAGAAAGAAAGGGAGAAAGAAAGAAAGAAAAGAAGGAGGGAAGCTGCACAGCTCATACAAATCCTGTGATTACTCTGTGGTTAGGATTAGTGGAACAGAGGAAAAGCTCTAAGGGGCTCCATTCTGAGCCTCTATCTATGCCAGCTGATCCCCGGGGAATCTTTCAGGTCAGTGGTTTTTGCAAACATAACTGCCTTATGGAAAATACAGCAGGTGAAGGAAATATTGAATCCTGAGAGACTCCTTGGTACAGACGGCATAGACCTAAACTAAAAGAATGACTTTGGGGATGGAAGCAAGGGAATGACGGGAGAAGCAGTGTGGAGAAGACCTGCTTATTGACGGCATTGGTGAATGAGAGAGATACAGGCGGGGGCGGCTTCTCCATGATTTTCCAACTCACATGTGCAAGTCAGTAAAGAGGCTGTTTTGGAGGAGGGGATTGTTTAGAGAGTTAAATGACATTTACTTCGCCTGTGGATATTTGCAGCTTGAGATGTTTGCAAACCATCAAGTGAACATGTCCCATCATAAAAGGTAGAATCCATGAGAAGGGCCAGGCTCTGAGGTACAGATTTGGAAATCAACTGCATGGAGGGAGTTGCAATTCTGATAGCAAATGTCAGTGTCAAGAATGACCTTCTCAGCTGGGCGTGGGGGCGCACGCCTTTAATGCCAGCACTCGGAGGCGGAGGTAGGAGGATCGGATCGCCATGAGTATGAGGCCACCCTGAGGCTAGTGAATTCCAGGTCAGCCTGAGCTAGAGCGAGAACCTACCTTGAAAATAACAAAAACAAATAAACAAACAATCAAAAAAGAAACCACCTCCTCACAAGAGAAAAAGCAAAATAAACAACAACAGGATAAATACTTCCCGGTCTCTGGACTACAGCTTTCTTTGTGAGCGTGTGACTTTCTGCGTCTGTGTGCACAGGTGCGTGCATGTCTATGGTATGGGTTAACTTATGTATGGATGTGGAGGACAGAGAGCAACCTCCCATGTCATTCTTCAGTTGCTGTCCACGTAATCAGAGACAAGGTCTCTCATAAGCCTGGAGATCTCCATGTAAGCCACACTGGCTTGGCAGCAAGCCTCAGGGATCCACCTGTCTCCATCTCCCAGAGCTGGGATTGTAAGAGCACTACCACACCCAGCATGCCTGAGTACTAGAGAGCGCACTTCACGCTTGTACGGCGAGCACTTTACCAACTGAGCTATCTCCCCGGTCCAGGAACATCATACTTACTCTTTAAGAGATAAAAGATGAGCTAGAAAGAGTTATCAGTGGTTTCGGCACTTTCCTGCAAAGCCTAAGGACCCAGGTTCAATTCCCCGGTACTCACATAAAGCCAGATGCACAAGGTAGCACATGCCCGTGGAGTTTACAGGCAGCTGCTGGAGGCCCTGGCATGCATGCTTACTGTCCCTCTGTCTCCTCATTTCTCTCTCGCAAGTAAATAAATAAATAAAATATTCTTATAAAGAGTATGTTTTTTAAAAAGATGCTTTGTGATTAGGCCATTTAAGGAGAGTATACACAAAATGAAGATGAAAAGGAAGTCATACATGTGGATGGCATTTTTTTTTTTTTTTTTTTTTTTTTTTTTTTTTTTTTTTTTTTTTTTGCATCAGACAAGCTAGTCAGGGGAAAGGGACTGGCTCAACGATATAAGTGCTGCACCTCCATCCACCACTTGTTCTGCATGAGATCTTGGAGAAAGCATAACCTCTCCAAACCTTAGCTTCCTTATTTGTAGAAAACTATTTGCCATGAAGGTTATTTGAGTAAAACTATATATAATGCCCCCAAGTGAAGGTGACTTATGGAATAGATAGTCAGCAAATGGAAGTTCTTGCTAGCTCTAGATAAATGGCGGACGTTGTGGTCAGAACCAGGCAAGTTGAGCCTCGTTTTGGGAGGTCCTGTGCCTGGAATACTGGAGAGCAGAAAGTAAGCCTTATGTCTCAGAGGAAGTGAGACCCATGGTGGTATTTCTTTCATGGGCTTCTGAGCTGATTACCTTAGTAGTTTTTGCCACTATGGCAAAATATTACCCATTGGAGTAATTGTTAAGGAATAGATATTTATTTCCTCACACTTCTGGAAGCTAAAATGTACAAAATCAAGACAGTAGCAGCTTTGATGACCAGTTCAGGCATAGATCATGCTTCTGCCACTGGACTTTTGTTATGAGCATGTAAGGACCAGCATATGGTCCAGGGACAGTTTAGATAAATAAGTTTGTTTTTCTTTGTGTGTGAGAGTAAAATTGCAAAGTCAACCTTTGTAAGCAAAAATCTAAGAAAAAGCTGAGTACAATGACATAGTAAGAGATTACCAGAAGGTGTGTGTGCAACCCTAGATAAGTAGTGGAAAATACAAAAAACCCAGCTGCTTAGCAGCCGTTGTCCCAGTCCTCCCGACACTATGACTGACTGAACGGCTGCTCAGCGGTCCGGACTGAGACCTCCACGAGACGCATCACTGATCCGAATTCATCTGCCCGACACGCTGTCCGAACGACCGAGACGACTGAGACTCGCCTTGAAAACTGCGAACCGAGAAAAAGTCGGAGCACGGACCCCGCGTCGCCAGGTTGTGACGTCAGAAATCTCACAGACCGAGTCTCGCGTTGAGACCGAGTCCCGCGATACTGCGTCCCAAGTCTCGCGATATCAGGTTGTATACATGTTAGACTCATTAGAAATATTCTTGTGTTAGTAGTGATGAATATAATTTGGATATATATTATATTAGCTATAATATTAGTTGTGATAGTTTGGACTTGCTTGTGTGTGACTTTCATCCCAGTAAACTCCTTTGCGAGTACACCAGCATCTGAGTATTATTGACCTTCGTGGGCGGAATCCTCTCAACCAATCATCTTTGAGAGTGCTCGCGACAACTTTTCAAGATGGAGTCAACACGTGACTCTCAGGAAAGGACGCATTCAAATAACGCAGGCATTCTTGAAAGTTGGGCGGTATCCCGGAGGCTGCAATGTTTATTGACAGTTTAGTCCAACGTATGGGACTAGGCCAGCAGCTGCAGAGAGACAGAACAGGACATAGAGTGGGTAGACTGAAAGAATGTACCAAGACCTAACCTGCATCTCACATGCTTACTGAGGGAAGAGTGAACTTAAGGCAAGATCCTACCCTTGAAAAACTTGGAAACCAGTTGTAGAAAAGAAAGAGGTGCAGAGAAAATATAATTACAGAATTGTACCAGGTCTCATAGTGAGTGAGAATTAGGAGGAGAGTAGAACTGAAATCTTTAGGAAGCAGATTTAAAAAAAAAAAAAAAAAAACAGAAGAAATTGTAGATATACATCAGACTGAGAGACTCCAAACTGGAAGAAAGTTTAAGTCTCATAATCTACCACTATGCACCCAATCTCAGAGAAAATACGAATTAAGACATCAAATGAAGTCATAGTGGAAAATTCTCTTCCCAGGGCACGCCCTGCCCTTGTCTCATGTACCAGTTTGAATGTGATTATGTTATCAAATTGACGGTGGGGACCTGTGGTCTTCACGGTCAACTTGAATGGCTTTTGTAGTTCCCAAGGGATACACCTTAAGGTTGGCTTTTTGAGAGCAACTTCAGAGTGGTTTATCTGAGGAGGGAAGCCCCACTCAGAACATGTGTGTCACTAGGATTCCCCCCTCTTTCTCTCTCCTTCCTGACTTGAGATACAAAGTGACCAGCTGCCTCTCATTTCTGTCACTATTCCTTCCTTCTCCTGATGGACTGGACCCTCAAATCATGGGTCAAAGTAACCCCTTCATCCCTCAGGCTTCCTTTGTCAGGTTTCATTATAGCAATAAGAAAAGAAACATATCTATTGCCATCCTCCTTTGCCTGATACTAAGGCTAAGCTTGGTCTTGCTCATTGTTTTGACAAAGATTCAAATACAATGACGACTCACTTGTAGCCTGAGGGAGGTTGGTCTTGTGATTTCCTCCACAGTGCTTGGGGCCAGGCAGGCGTGGCACCTGGGAAGTCGCCATCTGAACATTGAAGGAATGTCAAGCAAGCTGTCTGTGGCACCTCCTGTGGCCAATCAACAAAAATGCCCTAAGTTTATCTCTATAGAGAGAATTTTGACCTCATCCTATGGCACAAATAGCTAAGGGGATAAATGCCCAGGATTTAATATTCCTATGAAGATTAGCAAATTTGGGGCAGCCAATTTTTTTTTTTTTTTTTTTTTTTTTAAGCATTACTTTGAATCCTCTGCACTTCACAACATCTAGTTTTGTTGCTATAAAAAGATTCATTTTACTTTTCAGAGACTCAGATCCTTCATTAAATGTTTTATTGAATCTAACTTCCCATAGGATTTGAGTAAGCATTCTGTGAGATAAAATATTGGAAAGTGCCTAGTATTGAGTCTGGCATATGGTCCGTCAGTGCTTATCAAACATTTACTAACTTTGAGTTTGAAATACTCCTTCCCACATCTTGCTGTGCTGACATTTGCTATCTGGCTCAAAAGTCCATCTAAATGCCAATGAATCCGAAATTTCACTCTTTGGCCTAAAGATTTTTCTAAAGTCTAGATCCTTATATCTTGCTGCCTACTTAATATCTCTGCTGGGTGGTCTTAATAAATATTTTAAACTTAAAATATCAATGCCTGACCTTCTCCTCAAGCTCTCTTATTCTTTCACACCATCTTAGATGGTGTGAAATCCAACCTTCCAGTTACATAACCTTTAATCTGGGGGTGAACTGCCTTCGTTCTTTCTCCAACATCCTATTTAGAAGAAAGTTCTCCATACCATCTGGCCTTCCCTTCGAAGCGTAGCCAAGATGTAACGGCATCTGTCATTCTTTCATAATGAGCACCTTTATCAAAGCCACCTTTGAATATTTGACCAGTACCACCATGGCTTCTTAATGGGCAACTCTTTTAACTCTTGGATCCCTATTATTTCTCTTGGAGGATGTTACAATTAAACTCAGAAGAATACGAATTAGTTATTTTAAGCTCAACAACGTGTGCTTTCATTTTTGTCATTCACTGAAGTTCATCATGACTGAATGCAAAGAGAGATGGATGGGGATCTGTATTAGGGGAGTAAGAAAGGTGAGGGCCTCTGAGGAAAGTGGCAGGTTACATACTGGGAGTCCAAAGAGTCAAGGAACATGCAGGCTGAGAAAGTTCACTGATTTTGGCTACTTTGGAGTCATCAGTAATGTTGAAAAAAAAAAAAATACAATCTCAAAGAAGAAGAGATACTGGTTTATGCAGGTTTACAATGGATGAAACAGTGAGTGAAAAGAGATATTGATCAATTGTCCAACTGGTCAAAGGGCATGGCAGGAAGGAGATGATAGAAAAAACACATAGCTAAAGCACTGACTTGCCCACCTTCCTTAGTAGAATCCTGATCTCGGGACTATCTGTGCTCTGCTTTCTACTTTAATTTCCAAGACATCATTCTCACCCTTATTCCCTCCTGTCTGCAATCTTTATACCTTACTGGGACTATCTGCATGTAACTCATGACCCCAGAGTGAACTTGGGCCTCTTTGGTGCACCCTAGTTTTAGGTGCATCTCTGTCGCCAAATCTCCACTTCTCACTTAACCTCTTGGCTACTACAACAATCTGTACTTTATATTTGGAGTATAATTGATACTTTATATTTGGAAATAAGTACAACCTACACGTAAGGGGATATCTGGCAGAAACAGACTGAAGATGCAAGGAAGAGACTCAAGAGGTTTGTGGATCGGAGGAGAGACAGATATCTAAGGCATGGGACAGAACCCAGGCAGAACTGAGCATGTCTTCCAAACGGGTAGTTCAGTGTATTTTAGCCCTAGTGAGCTTGAACTAAGGTGGGCAGGGTTTGCTCGTAAAGCCCCCTTGGTCAGCTTTCAGCTTGCTGTGGCTACTCCAGTCACCTGGGCGCTTCCTCCAGACCCTGGAGTCCACATTGCCTTCTTTTCACCTTTTCTTCCTTCTGAGCAGAACACTGGACTCAAGTTTCCTGGCTGCCCTGTGGCTTGGCTTGGTATTCAAACTGGAAGCAGCAAGTTACTTAGGTCCCAGGTCGAGGAATGCAGGGGGTTTATTCTTTTTCTTTCTTTCTTTCCTTTTTTTATCCTTTCGGTTTGTTAGTACTGCCATTAGTAGCAGCTTTAAGCTGGGATGACACGTTCTAAGCAGCCATGGTGTAGTTTGTTTCTGGAAATATTTTGAACCTGGGAAGAGGTGGGATTATGATATCTTTTTTCCCTTTCCCCAAAGAAAAGACTTTCCACATAAATGGATATTCAGGAAAAAGAAAATGCAAGAAAGAACAATGACTTCTGGGCTGTTACCCTCAGACTATTTTATTGCAAGGACTTTAGCTAAAACCTACTGTGATCATGAAATAACTTTCAAGTTGAAAATCTTTTTTATTAATTTTTTTTTTTCTCTTCTCTCATTAACTGATTGCTGCTGCCAAGATAATTTTGTTCTGGACACACTTTCCTCCAGAAGGCACTTTAACTTCCTTTTCCTCTCCTCTCAGTAAACACTTCCAGTAAATTCCCTAATTAAAATGAGCAAATTACCTTCATCAGAAATCATCACATCTCAAGATTCAAGTTCAAAGTACCAAGCTTTGAGAATTAGACATTGTCTTTTGTTTTTCGTTTTTATTTTTTGTGCTGTGTGTTTCACAATCATAGTTTTGGTCTGCATTAAAATATAAACTTCACTGATATGGTGTGTAAACATGCAGGAAATTGACTTTTTTTCTGAATATACATGATTTTATATGTGATAAAATTTTAGTAATTTAAGGAAATGTTTGTTCCACCTGTAGAAAATACTTGCCCTAGACCAGGCTTAGTGGCACATGCCTTTTATCCCAACACTCTGGGAGGCCCAGGTAGGAGGATGGCAATGAGACTGAGGTCATCCTGAGACTACATAGTGAATCTCAGGTCAGCCTGGGCTAGAGTGAAACCCTACCTCTAAAATCTAAAAACAATAAAAATAAAATAAAATAAAATAAAATAAAATAAAAACTTGGCCAAGCAATCCCTTCATTGATCCATTCATTGACGTAAGCTAGTGACCATGGGCTAGAAACTCCCCATGGGTTTAAGTGAGTGCAGAATCCTTACTACTCTTGCTGACAAAAGCGCCCCGTATGACTGAGCTCTTCATTAGCAAGATGTTGTTGGATATTTTGTTTCTGTCTTCTGAAAGCCATTGCCATTGCCTTGAAAGCTCAGTGCAAAATTGAATCAACACAGACTCTCTTCACCTGCAGAATTGATAGTTGCAGTTACGTGTTTGTGATCATAAAGACACTCAGCTCATGGAAGAGCTTCCAACTCTTGATTCTGTTCTAATAATCACGAGGTGGGTGATTACGGCAGTGGCTCATTTATTCATCTTCTCTGTGAGACTGTAATAGGGGAGGCACAATTTTCTGGAGACACGTGTGGAATGAATGCAGGAAATATCAAAGGCAATAAAAGCAGGACACTACGTGTAAGGCATGGCAAGTTGAAGTATGAGGACTGAGGAAACGGAGCTCAAGTGAAACAAGGCTCTTCAAACACAAAATCTCGGGGCATTCAAGAGACTTCTGCTTTCATAAGGGACCCCACATGTCTTAACTACGTACAGAAACTATGTATGAACAGTGATGGTGTTCTTCACATCTCATTAATTCCACGTACTACTTAAAACTTTGTGACTAAAACATTAAAAGAAAAAAACAGTTTAGAAAATTGATGCTTTATACAAGAATATCAAGAGAAACTTTTACAAGTGACTTGAAAAAATCTTGTTCAAAGACTTCAGTGTATTCATAATGTAGAAATTTAGCTACTAGTTATAAATGAGGCTTCCTTATATAATAAACGTAATTCAAGCACTGTGTCTAATTTGAAAACTCTTTGGTAGTGATTAGTTGAATTATCATGAGTTCTTATAAGCTAAAAGCTGCCTTTCATCTTCCAGGACCTATCAGATTTAGACATTAACTGATTTTGATGGCCTGGCCCTCAAGAGGTTGAACTCATGATTCTGATTTTTTTCATTATCATCAACAACTTAATTATCAATTAATATTTATATATTCCACTAATATCCATGTCATTGCTCATGTATTTATGAGAGAATTTGGTATGACTGATCATATTTAAAACTAAGTATTTTCAGGTATTAATTAAAGGTTCTTGGTGTTGAGTATTTAATCTTTTTTCAAATATTTTTATTTATTTATTTATTTAATTGAGTATTGAGTCTATCTTTTTTTTTTTTTTTTGACGTGTTTTGGCCAGGCATGGTGGTACACACCTTTAATCCCAGAACTTGGGATGCAGAAGTAGGAGGATCGCCATAAGTTCAAGGCCATCCTGAAACTACATACTGAATTCTAGGTCAGACTAGGCTAGAGTAAAATCCTACCTCAAAAAACCAAATCAAACAAACAAACAAATAAATAAATGTTTTTATTGGAAAGAATTGCAGTTGTGACTTCTTTCTAACCTTTGCTATTTTGTTTTATGTATTTTATTTTTTTCAAAGTAGGGTCTCACTCGAGCTAAGGCTGGAACTCTGAGTGCTGGCATAAAAGGTATGCACAATCAAACCCGGCCACCTTCTTGATTTTAAAAGTAGGATATTAACTTTATACATCTACATCGCATTTAGTTAGTCAACATTCCTTCCAACATATGTGGAGAGAAAGAGAAAAGGAAGGGAATTGAATCTTTTTCTTTCTGAGTGTCATTTTCTTTTCCTCGACATAGATACTTCCTGAGACTCATTTTGCCCCATAGAAATTGTAAATAGAGTATTAAATAAGCTAGAATCCATTCCCACAAGTAATATGTCATGAAGCAAAAAGAATGATGTTTAATTATTATGTGTAATGATTAAAAATAAACCTTGCAACATGATCCTGAACAAAAGACACACAATGGCACGCACATTAAGTACATTGGTCGAAATGAGCCTATGCGTGCAGAAGTCCCTACAGAACAGGGACTGAGAGAAAACAAGAGGGCTTCTCAGGAATGTCAATGTCCCATTTCCATGCCTGGGGTGATGGTACAGCGACGTTATGCTTTATAAGAATGCAAGAACCAGTGAAATTATGATCTTTACACTTGCATATTCTAAGCTTGGCATGTTTAGTGCTTTTATTTGTATAAATACTTTTATATAGTATAAAAATATTCCACGTATAGTTTGGCACACATATAAAGATTTCTGACTCATATCCCCAGTCAATTGCCCTAGACCTTTCATCAGATACACTAATAATCAAAAAAAAAAAAAAAGTGTGTGTGGGGAATACAGTTTTTAAATGCTGCTCTTCCATGTACCTGGAGACAGATTTTACATCTAATCGCCGTCGTGCAGCTAAAATAGAAACTTATTCCAATTGTCTCTTGCCATTAAACTGATTATTTTGACCTCTCTCATCTGAAATGAGGTTATGTCCCCTCATATATATATATTTTTTCTCCTAAAATTTATTCACTAAGAAAAATATAATCATCTGATGTAATTAATATTTCTTCATTAGATTGAAGTGAGACAGAATGATAATTGAAATATTTATTTGAAAAATGCCCGAGTGAAAAGAATTAATTCAGCTTTGATATATAAAAGCATATGATTTAGAATCATACTTCATATGCTATAACCTGTTATATATCAAGATTGGTTTTGACCTGATTCTAGTCTTGGGTTGGTTTTTGTTTCAAATCCCAAACAGCATAAATTATTCTCTTCCATGACCACACTTATTGAGTGCTCTTTACTTAGGGGAAGAGGCTGGGCTGGGCAGTTCAAAGACTTTGTTTAGAACTAAGGCAAGGATGCTGGTGAAAAGCAGCCAGAATACTCTTTTACCTGTACATGAGCCCTTGGGTAGGCTCTCTGAGAGCATGCTTAGGAGATGCCTAGTGGAATGTGTTAAATAAATACCTTCAAAGAGGTTAGTAGCTGCCGGTTGCCAGGTGCTGCTTGGTTGCTAACCTCCAAAGTACTTTAATTCCCAAAGAAGATTTACAATATCAAAGAGATTATTTTCTGGAGATCCTTGACTCACCACTGTAAATCAGATCAGCTTCGCCCTCTAGCTACAGGTTTCTGAACCAAATGCCCGCATGATCCCACCGGTGTTTCAGGAGGGCAGTGCCGCAGTCAGCAAGTGAAGAGATGGATTTGTTGGTACACACCTACGATCTTAGTATTCAGGGACTCTGTAACAGGTTGATGAGCAGTTCAAGTCCAGCCTCGTCTACATAGTGTGATCCAACCTCAAAACATAATTTATATACCCCGTAATAGCTCAGTCTCCTTATAATCACCACTTGTAAAGCTGTAAGCCTAAGGCCATTTATAATATGAGATAGCACACTTTCTGTAGTGGGGTACCCTTGCTATCGATCGATTAATTGATTGATTTTAGTTTTTCACAAAGTCTTCATCTCAAAAATGGGAATGCTTATCAGGGCTGGAGAGATGGCTTAGCGGTTAAGCGCTTGCCTGTGAAGCCTAAGGACCCCGGATCGAGGTTCGATCCCCCAGGACCCACGTTAGCCAGATGCACAAGGGGTTGCACGCGTCTGGAGTTTGTTTGCTTTGGCTGGAAGCCCTGGAACACACATTCTCTCTCTCTCTCTCTCCCCCTCTTTCTTTCTCTGTCTGTCACTTTCAAATAAATAAACAACAACAACAAATTTTTTTTTAAAAATGCATATCAACGACAAATAGGAAAAATAAGAAGAAAATTACAAATAATTATAAAATTATTTCATGGGGGGCACATATTACAATCTTGTGTTTAGGTACAACTGTGAATTTTTATAACTACCTGAGGAAGTTCAGGGAAACATGTTTCTATTACTATGTATTGGAATTTTTTATTTTGTGTTTATTAGATTTAATACATTATCATCAAAGGAATAAAGATGGTAGTCCTTCCTTAGCATTTTTTTTTTGTTTTCTGTAGTTGAAATAATTAATCTAAAGTCCAAAAACATTAAATGGGAAATGCTAGAAAATAAATATTTGTATGTTTTAAGCTTCCCACTACTGTGACTAGTACTATAAATTGTCCCATTGTGTTGTCAAGGATGTGAATAGGCTCTTTGTCCAATACACCCAATGAACACTGATTACTCACTAAGTTATCCTTTTAATTATCAGAGTGACACTTATGGAATTATAGTGCCTGTGTCAAACCCTGACTTTGCTTAAAAATCACCTAAAATAAGAGCAGTGATGCTAGGGCTAGAGAGCTGGCTTAGCAGTTAAGGCACTTGCCTGCGACACGTAGAGACCGAGGTTTGATTCCCCAGAATCCATTTAAGCCAGATGCAAATGGTGGCACATGTGTCTGGAGTTCATTTGCAGTGGCTAGAGGCCCTGGTGTGCCCATTCTCTCCTCCCTCCCTTTCTCAAATAAATAAGTAAAATAAAATACTTTTTTTTAAAAAAAATTAAGAAAGATTAGTGATGCTAATAGTTTGGATATCTCAAAAAGAAACTCTAATGCATTTCTGTAAGTGAAACTATGAAATTCCTCAATTTAATAAGGAAACAGAAAATATTGACTGCCGAGGTTGTTAAACTCTGGAGCATAATACTCTTGCTAATCTCCTACTGTGCATAATTTCTAAACTCAGTTTTCTCATAGATAAGCATGCATAGATGTATAGAGGATTGAATACCAGCCGCAGTTTGGGGTACCCACTTAGTGTCTTGGATCTGTTTTTAAACCATCGTAAAAGAAGAGCTATTGTCAGTTTAATCAGAACACAAGAGGAACCAGCTTAGTTTACAAAGTGCAAACATTGAGGTTAGTGTTTTATCTCTTTCATGGAAAGACAACCCATGTCCTTTTTTTAATAAAAGTCTATAATATGGACTCTGACAAAATCTGAGTGATTTTCTTATGCAGGTGAATCCTCGTCCGCTGTGGCTCAACCGTGCTGTCCGCATGTGAAACAAGAGTGAAGTGAAAAGATCAAGGGAGGAAAGATGCACCATTTTCAAAATTATCTTACTTAATCCTTGTTAGTCTATTATCCAGGCCAGTCTATGAAACATTTTCAACATAAATCTAGCATACTTCAGTTCTACTTGTCCTTTCATTATTCAGTCTTCATTCTTGGCGTCAGGCCACCCCTCTGGGCCAGACAGTATCCCGTGTTTCTGATGCCTGTTGATACACCAAACTACTATGATATGAGAAGTTAATAAAGAAACGTAATAGGTACTAAGGCGACACCTCATTAAATCCCTCTGATGTATATTTTGATGTGGATTATATCAGTGAATAAAAGAACTTTACACCAAGGCTTAGTACCTTAGCAACGCAGAGGAAACTATATTGAATTCAAGGATCTTTATTGGCAACTGAAATCCCAGTATGTACATAGCTGGTTGCTGCTAATAGATAGCACTCAACCAGTTTATTAAAAATGTAACCCATTAACCATTCATCATCATTAACTCTAGCAATTGGCCAACATGTTGAAATGAAGCAAATTTTAAACATTTAGGAAGCAACTAGCAGTTCGTCAAGACACCAAGAATAATATCTGCAGTTAAAGAAAATTTGTGCCATCCCAATTTACAGGAGATAAAAATGTCATAAATCAGATCATTTTACATAAAGTATTTTGTGTCATGCCCAACCCAAGGCAGCAATTGCTAAATGAAGAAAATGAATTAAGATTTGTCATTAATAAGTGAAAACATTATCTCAATCACTTAAATGAGCCCTTCACACAAATTGGGATTTCATTGAGAGCTCATCTTTAAAAATAGAAAATAGACTTTAAGTATTCCGCTTTGAAGAGTTTTTGACATGTATTCTTGGTATGCTAATTGCTGGACTGATACTGTGTGTGGGTATCAGGCTGTGCTTCACATGTTTATGGCGCTGGCATTTCCATTTCGACTTTCTCTCTTACACTCTGGTTAATGGGTACTTAAAGTAAAGTGGCCTCCATTTTGCTTCATTA
Organism: Jaculus jaculus; assembly: GCF_020740685.1. Lineage (NCBI taxonomy): Eukaryota > Metazoa > Chordata > Mammalia > Rodentia > Dipodidae > Jaculus > Jaculus jaculus. The sequence goes on from NC_059105.1 coordinate 164,586,250, forward strand.
CTTTAATTTCTTTAGAAGTGAGTTATATCCCTCTTCTAGTTCCAGTTCCAGGATAGCATATAGTCTTAATAAACTCCAAATGTATTTGGTTAGCTGATAAATTTAATGATCTCATCAACTTAAAAAAAAAAAGCAAGTAAAAGTAAGTGATCTTGAGAATAATTAACAGAGCATTGATGGGAAAAGAGCAAATTACGCAGATTAAATGGCAGTACCCTTACTTCTATCAAAATGTCTACTGAGATAATGGGGTCTTTATTTTGCCTTTGTTATCTATAGCTTGAAATGTTCTCTTCATATGTGGTACATCTTATTCTAATAGTTTTAAACAATTTATAAACACAGCCTTATTCTATCTGTACCTTTTATCTCCCAGTAAACCCAAAAGCAAATGTTTGTAACTAGATTGGCAGGAAGAGAGAATGGAAGTCAAAGATTGATGCAAAACAATTTAGTGATGTCACAGGATCAAACTTCCTTAAATGAAATCAGGAATGAACTTAATAAAGGCTCTTTTATCTTTCAACAAATGACTATGGTTTTATCCCATAATATGGCAACATGATAAATTGAATGTATATTTTATTTCCTTTTTCTGATACATTATTATTATTAGCATATTCAAACCCATGAGTCTTGTTGTAAAGCTGAGAGAGGGATTTGGAATTTCTACATCTAAGATTAGGAATATATTTATAAAAAGGTTTAATTAGACTTGTCAAGTGTATGGTTATAATAAGAATTAGAATAAATTTTGATTTTGTTATTGCTCTAGAACTCTATACAAATAAGGCCTCCATTTATCTACACAGTGGAGAGGATTCAGTGATGTCTCCCTTGACCCTGCTCTGCCAAGCCTGATGTTTCTTTTGGTGTCATATAAGTTTGTAAGAAAGATGACCTTTTTTCCATATTTTAACACTGATAACATTGAAGTCGACATGGTTTATTTTCACAATATGTTATGACATGGGAGTGGTAAAAGCCAGCCATTTGATTGATTTCACACCCCATTCCAAAGGGCTACATTTTTTCTGTTCGCACAAGTGGCTAGTAAACTCACACTGGGTTGCAGATGGATTTTAATAAACTCAGCTAGTATTCATCTTATTTTCCATTTTCCTTCTGAATTCAGATGACTTTAGCAAGAGACCCAAATGTCAAAGGTAAATGAGAAATTGTGGCACTTTGATTTAAGCTTATGTATTTGGTTTAGCTGGCTTTCTCATTCTTAGGCTACTTAAAAAAAGAAAATGTGGGATGGGATCCTTAATCATCTTTCCATGGACTTATCTTCATTTTATCAGTATTGCAAGGTGCATCGACTTACTCTTTATCAGGGTCATATATTCTAGCACTTTGCCAGATGAAATCAAATTGCCCTGAAGTTTGAAATTACCCCAGCAAAACTTTCACTGACATAACCAATAAGTAGACATTTCATGGTGTATAGGAGCATCATTAACTTGTGATACTTGTCAACTCACCTCCTGAATCAGGCTGTAGGGTACAATGAAAGGAGGAAAATGTTCTGTGTGGGTTCTGGCATGAAGTAATTATGCAGGTATACTGGGCTATCGCCCGAGTCTTCTCCTGACCTGTCCTGCTCTTATTGCCATAGCAAGAGCTACTTCTTAGGAAGTTTTGTGATGCATTTAGTCGAGTTAGGCACAAAGCTGGAACTAGGGAAATTATTGTAGAGTAAAAGAATGGAAAGGGCTTTCAAAGTTTTGTTTTCAATTATATAATCGGTTTCATTTACATTGTATGTGTGCTCAAATTTTACATATTTCCACCTGCTATTTTCATAATATCTTTAGAACCAAAACCTGCACCATAATTTCAATATGCTGTAAACTACTATTTCTAATAATTCTTTGTGTTAGATTGAAGAAATTGAAAATCTAAAACTAGCAAATGAATGTGTTTAAAAAAGATGGATTAAGGTTCAGAATTAACTGGTTAGTCATTTACTTAAAAATTTTCAGAAAAATAGGGGTTTCCTTTCAAAAATACAAATTCACCAAAATAGAACAGGGGCTAGTTGCAAAGAATAAGGGTGAAGTGGAAGGGAGGTGCAGGATGAGGGACTTAAAAAAGGTAATGGAAGGGGACTATGATCAAAATACATTCTGTACAAGTATGAAATGTTTCAATAAGACATTGTTGAACAAAGTTATGCATTTATTTAACATTTATATTTTTAATCCACATGTTCTACCAGTACATGTTATACATACAGGGCTAAAGACAGAAGGTTTTCAGAGAACTAATAAAATGAGGTAGAGAGAGACCGGTAAATAGAATTAAAATATTGCTTAAGTACCATGGTAGAGTCAAGTATCTTAAAGTTCCTTGTATATTATGACAGGAAATTCGACATGGAGTCATAGAAGACCTTTTGATGTTGTAGCTATTGGGCAAGATAAAAGGCCACTCGCTTTTGTCCATCTAGTATTTCCTATGGACAAATTTATTGATTACTTATGTGAATATTGCATATCTAGACTTACCTGTGAGCAAGTAGATATCTGAGTGGAAAGGAAAAAGTCTACTGTGTCTCCTCAGAGCTCCTAGATGCATCCTCAAGACCATCTGCTTTCAGCTATGTAAAAGCTGGTTCCTGCAAGGGAGGAGTGTGAAAGTGTGGTGAAGTTCTAACAAGGACACTAAGAGGATGAGGTGGCAAAGGTTCCACACATGGCCTGACAGCGTCACTGTGGCTAGGACAGATGCCACCCAGTGTCTACGGCTCTTCTTGTACTTCTTGGTAGAGAATGGATGGATCCTTTGGCTTTAGAAACCGGTGCCATGAGAAATGAAGAGCCTTTCCCTCCTGAGCTTTTAACGCAAATATAGATATTTATTTATTTTATTGTTCTAGAGGATATATTCTTGTTGCATATAGATAGTTAGAATCATCTTTACCTGTGGGGGAGATACAATGTAATATTGGAGCCAAGGGCCTGGGACCATTAAGATGGCTGTCATCATTGCTGTTCTAAGCACTTTTACTGCTGACCATGTTATTTCTCCTTTTGAATTTCATCCCATCAGCAGGACTTGTCTTGGGATGTTTATGGCAAAGATTACTTGTGTAGCACATTTCCACTTCAATGTCTACACTCTGGCAGAGAAATAAACCATCTAAAGGCACAGTATTTTAGTGACTCATTTTATATCTAGTTTCAAATATCTAAATATAGGGGTGTTTACTACCCCAGATATTCCAATTTGGTTGTTGGATATCTGATTTGTATTTTAAGGAACGTGTATTAAATTTGTATCCAGACTATATGAGCACCTTTTCTATGAATCTATTTGTCAGTGCTGTGATAAAGAAGCTAAGAAAAATTGAAATTTCCACTGACCCTTGATTATAAGCCTAATCACTTTCTGAACTGATCCAGATGTCTGAACAATGGCCCACTTCATATTGCCACTTAGATTACACGCATAAATCATACTCTATGCCTCAAACCTCTGTATCCTACCTTAACTTCAACTTAAATTTCTTGCATTTCATTGTATGAAGTATTATATATATTTTGTTGCCACAGTTCCATTTCACAGTATTAGGATTCAAAGTAACCAACAGAAAAGTGATTAGACCGCCATGAAAGAGGCCCATAAATAGGTTTGTGTTCACATTATAAAAAGCAATTATACAGGTACATAGCCAATATTGTTACATTCTGAATGTAGATACACTTCCTAATTGCCAATTGGATATCATTTTTTTATTAAAACTCAGTCTACTGCTATCAGTCTAATCTAATCTTTTTTTTCCTAATATTGGACATTGATTTTTTTTTAATATTAAAATTTCTAATTAAATGTGGCATCACTGCCCTTTTGTTAGAGATGATAGCTCTGCCATGTGGATGATCCACACGTTATGTATGTGATGGCTGCTGCTGTTTTGGACATGTGACTGTTTCACAGATGTAGTCATTCACATTCTACCATTAGAGAATGCCTTGGGAACAAATCATTAGAACATTAGGGTGAGAAGCCACAGTGACTCCAGAGGTTCAGGCTACTTTGGAGCATAATAGAAATGTATTAAAAACTGAGGTGAATTTCCTTTCCTTTTCAGACACCACTGAATATTGATTTTTTTCCCCCCCTGCAGCTCTTACTTACGTTCTCTGATGTCCCCACAGCTTCTAACAGACTCCAGTATTTAAGGGGGAAAGGATATTTATATCTAGATGTGTGGATGAGTATGTGCCCATACATTATATAGATATATGTAGTTTTAATATTCATGGTAGTGCATCCAGAAACATTTACATAATCTTTGCTGCAGTCTCTGAAAAATACTCTTGCATTGTTCCCAATGTGGCTGAAACAGCTCAGTTTCAATGTGACTTACTTTTGGCAAGGATCTCAGGAGGTTGTTGGGAAACATTTATATAAAATGTTTTTTTTTTTTTTTTTTTCTAGAGGGGCTGGCGTACTTTTCTTTTCCCCCATTCCATCTGATACCACTCTTTCAAATTATCCCAGAGGCATTCATTGGGGTTGTTTGGGCACATGGATGAGTGCTGGAAAATAATCGTAATTTCACCATCTTCTCCTAACAAAGCACACCCTCAGGCCAAGTGGTAAAATACCACCTCCGCCCGCCCCGACATCCATCACAGTAATGAGCTACAAAATCAATCTGTAATTGACAAAAGCATTTTTAATCAAAGTATGAGGCATTTAGAGTCTCCAGATACTGTGTTTTTGTCTTACGTCAGTATTTACTTTGCCGCCGGATGGGAGGCTATTTGATTCTGTTGAAAAGCATGAATTATGTTTCCAAAGGAGGAAAAATATGCTTTTTAGAAACTGCACTCATGCTACCCCCCGCACACATAAGTAAGATGGTACAGTTTCTGAAAACGGCTCCTAATGACATGTTCTCTCATTCGACAGCAACCTGGGAAACTCATGCTTTACTCTGTTAAGGGCGAGAGGATTTTGTTCCTGTGTGTAATATTTGGGACACTTGCTCTAGGGCCTTTCCACAATGAACAACTCTCCTACTCAAAAATATCCCAACAGCATAGAATTGGAATCCAGGAGAGTCCTCACTTGTTGTGGCTCCACCCTCAAGTAAGACATTCCGTGGTATAGTAAGTCTTCTTTGTAAGTTACCCCTCCCATCACACACACACACACACACACACACACCATCGTGGTGTGGAATACTGCAGATGATTACCAACGAAAAGTTTCAGTATGTTTCCAAGTGGTGGCAATTACAGCCAAAGGCAACATATGTATGGATACATGCAATGACTTTCTGGGCATGAGTTCTTGTGTTTGTATGGGATGTACTCCAGATATTTTGTATCAACTCTTCGGTTTGGGGACCACACTAGGATCAGCTTCTGGAAAACAACATGCTTAGATACTGAGAAATACCCAGCATCTCCTGGTTCTTTGGCCTCGGAATATTTGTACCAAGACAAACAACATCACTAACTGGCGAAGAGAATAGACTACTTCAAGCTTCCAAGCAAAGTTATCCAGAGGTTGCCAGGATAACTGAGCGGCATTCTGGTAGTGAATAGTACGCTAAATTGTGTGGGTGTGGGTGTACGTGTTTGACAAATCTAATGTAGCTCCGCATCTATCAACTTAAAGTCTTGTACATCCTAGCTAAATGATTATAATATCTCTGTAATCTTAAATTTTAAACCAATTCAAACAGTTCTTTACCACTTAGTTTTACAGAATATGTGACTTCTCTGCAAGTTAATTAATATCGATCACAGCATATTTTAAGGAGTGCTTACACAATGCCAAGCAGTAAGCTGAAACTTGCTGTATATCATCAAATGTAATTTTCTCAGCAAAGCTATGAGTGAGATCGTCCTGACGGTATAAAATTTATGAAGGGGGGTAAACATTGAAGAAGAGCAAAACAATGTAACTTCAAAGGTGCACAGCTCATGAAGAGGGAGTGTATGATAAGAATACAAGCCACATATGATTTCAAGACCAAAACTAATGTCTTTTCTTATGGGGAAAAAGTGCATGTATCAACTCATGCTATAGGTACTGGTTTGGTTCAGGTGTCCCCCATAAACTTAAGTGTTCTGATTGTTAGGTCCCCAGCTGATGTCAATTTGGAAATTAAAACCACCTGGAAGCAGTGTGTTGCTGGGGGCGGGCTTATGGGTGTTACAGCCAGCTTCCTCTTGCCAGTGTCTGGCACATTCTCCTGTTGCTGTTGTCCACTTGATATTGGCCAGGAGGTGATGTCCACCATATGCTCATGCCATCATTTTCCCTGCCATTATGGAGCTTTCCCTCAAGTCTGTAAGCCAAAATAAACCCTTTTCTTCCCTATAAGCTGCTCTTGGTTGGGTGTTTTCTGCCAGCCAGTATAACCTGACTGCAACAGTGTGCTTTGCCTTACAACCTCATAGTGATTTCAGTCAAGTCTATTCTCAAGTACATGTGTTTTTAATTTGGGTGCAAGGCAATGCCACTACTTATATAATTACATATGATTATTAAGATACTTATAAGGGAATCATTTTGTACTCTTGGTTGAGTAGCTAAATTTTGCAATCTAAGACGATATCCTAATTATTAAAACTGAAAATATCTTACTAGTGCATGCATAGCAATGGCATTGTTTTGAGGCACTTGATGTTTTGACTAGGAAGAGAAATCCCATTAAAAAGCACTTTAAACAAATAAAACTTAACTTCTCCTAGGAAAAAAAAAAATGTAGAGACCAAGCTTGGCATGGTGGCACACGCCTTTAATCCCAGCACTTGGGAGGCAGAGGTAGGAGGATCACCATGAGTTCGAGGCTATCTTGAGACTACATAGTGAATTCCAGGTCAGTCTGAGCTAGAGTGAGACCCTACCTCAAACAAACAAACAACAACAACAAAAAGTCATGACCAGTTAACTAGCTAGATATGACAACTAAATAACACCTGTACTTTGATAGCTAGGCCCTTAACTCTTGCAGTGACAGTTACGTGAGTCATACATGAAAAACAAAAATGATCTTGTTGCCTTCAGCCCGTGAGATGTGCTTAGTGGAAAGAACAGCGACTTTTATCCGGAAGCTGTTACGGGACACTTATTCTCACTGATACACCAGTCCTTGTTAGCAGGTGACTTATTTTTTAAAGACTGGCATTTTAACTGGCATTCATGATAAATCAAGCACAGTCAATTCACTGGTGATTATCTACACTTAAAAATTCCTAATTCTTAAACTGCAGTAAGAGGTGTCACATTCCTAAGTATTGAAAACTTAATTATTTGGACATTGTGCTAAAGAACAAAAACATGTCTCCACCAGTTATGGTTCAATTTTAAATGTATTAAGCAACTGACATACATACAGCCAGCCAAATAACATTTAAAGGTTGTATAGTTTTCAGAAATAAGTTGGAATTGGGGTTCTTTTATGTTCCTTGTTTTTGAGGTAAGGTCTCGCTCTAGCCCAGGCTGACCTAGAATTCACTATGTAGTCTCAGGGTGGTCTCGAACTCACAGAGATCCTCCTACCTCAACCTCCCAAGTGCTAGGATATAAGGCATGTGCCACCACACCTGGCTTGTTTTATCTTCTTGTAAGCAAATAACTGGATAATTCTCCTTTTATTTGATGACATCAAACTAGGGATATTTTTCCTTGCACACATATCTTAAAGATCACTAACCCTTTTGTACTTGCAATTATCATATTTTTAAAAAGAATATATGTTAGTATCATTCTTACACCCAGTCTAATTATTATGTCATCATAAAATATGCTTGAACAATATTAAATGCTTTTTTTCACAAAGTCTCCATATCTATTAACTTTAAAAATAACATCACGATAGTATCGTTTCCCCTGAACACCTAATCATCCCTGTACAATCCAATCCCATAGCTGCTTGAGCATTACTGGACCAATTATCATACTTTCAGTGACATGCATGTCACTGAAAATCCATACAGAGGTAATTATGATTAGTGGCGGCGAATGTAATTCCTAGGTCCAAACTATTGCTGCGCCTCCCTTAGCAGATATCATGGAGTTGTGTGTCATGATGTAGGAGATGAAAGAAAGGTGTGGAAGTCTCAGAAAATATGAAAAGCAAAGTCTGTATTAAGCAGAAGTTCCCTATCTAAATCCTTTATTGGAATTGACAGAAGTTAGAATACGTGATCACCTATTGACCCGAATTAGACTTCCTTAAAGACATTCAGGTCAGAATGGCAGTCAGAGGAAAAGACAGAGGCCTCCTCCGTCAGTTCCATGGCGTCTGCACTAACTGGGATGTCCATTACCTTCTCTCTTAATGTTCAGCAGCATGAACATGGCACACTCTGGGTCCTAAGACCTTTGCTGAATTAGTCACAAATTCTGTAGGCTTCACAAATCTGGCAGCCTTCAACTGTTTAAGTGGTAGAAAGGAAATCTCAAGTCAAAATGAAGTCAAACATGTTGAAACACTTTACTTAACATATTTCTTTCATATCTCCTTCAACTTCTCCCTGTCTTTCCAGAAGCAGCTTGCCATCAAACTAACATTGATTTCCCAGAAATAAGACAGAGCTTGAGAATAAAGCTGAGGGTCCTATGCCCGGTTTCAAGCCTCAGTGCTGGCAATTATTTATTTAATTTATTTTAAAAATACAGATTTATTGTGATTTAGATCTAATGTTTAAAACTGGCTGCCATCACTTCCAATGTGAGTTTCAGTGGTGTGCTGGAGTGATAAATAGTACATTAGGCAAGCCATACTACTGCATAAACCACACCCTTCAGACACGCCAAAGCACTTTGGAGACTTTGTTTGAAGATAACAATAAATCATATGCACTGTTTCATTACATGATATTGTTTGCTATCATACATTTTTGATGAGTGAGATTGTCTACAACACAAAAGTAATTATCTGAGATGATATTATACTTTGAATTTATTGTATCTGGCCTGGATCTCTTTATTACCATCCACTTCTGATCATCTTCGGTAGGAGCATTCAGTCATTCTCTCTTTCACTGTTCTGTGAGCTGCCTTAACCAATGGTGCCTGAGCCAGGAAGTAGAGAATCCTTCCTCATTTCTAGGTCCAAGAAACTTTATACTTTAGCCCCATCAGACCTCCTTCGTCTCATCTGCTCTTTTTCATCCTTAACACAGGGAATTCCCAGCCAAACTGAATGGCCTGTTGTTCCTCTGTGGGCTCATATTGCTGTCCACTACACGAAGATGCAGCCACGGGTACTCAGTCAGCCTGTCCCCCAAAGATCAGTTACACCATGCCGCTCTGGCTCTCTTCCCCAGATTGTGTTCTGCCACAAGCCATGACGGAATGGATACGTAACACTTTCCTAATTTCCACCCCTGCCCTCCTCAGCTCACATTCCACTTACCTCACGCTGTGCTACCTTTATCGTCTCCTCTCAGGCCCCAGCCTTCTCCAGTACGAAAGTTAAATCACTGTCCCTGCTCTCACATGTCTCCCAGTGTGGGTGACACTGAGTGAATGTCAATCAATCATCCTGCTAAGGAGTTAATGGGTGGTGTTTAGAATGACTTAGAAACAGGGCTGGAGAGATGGCTTAGCGGTTAAGCACTTGCCTATGAATCCTAAGGACCCCGGTTCAAGGCTCGATTCCCCAGGACCCACGTTAGCCAGATGCACAAGGGGGCTCACGTGTCTAGTTCGTTTGCAATAGCTGGAGGCTCTGGCGTGCCCATTCTCTCTCTCTCTCTATCTCTCTATCTGCCTTTCTCTCTATGTCTGTTGCTCTCAAATAAGTAAATAAGAATAACAACAAAATTTTTTTAAAAAGAATGACTTAGAAACAAATCAGTCCAGAACTGTGTGTACCTTTTTTTTTCTTCTGATGATAATTAAAGAAGACCCATCAATTTGACTTCTTGTTAATCCTATTCCCCAATTGAGCAATTTTGTTAACAAGAATTTTCCAATAAAACAATAGAAGAAATCTGAAGGATTAAGACAAAAAACACATCTGACTTACAGAATTAAAAACATAGATATCAATATTATTCCCAGGCTACTTGTTGTGTTTGCCAATTTAGTCTATGGACACATTTCCTCAGACTACACTAACAAACTACATTATTTTCCTTGTAAATGAAAGGACATGGGATGGAAGCGGAGAATTCACAGTTCACATTATTCTTGGAGTGTTGAGAAATTTGCAGTTATTGCCCAAGAAGATAATACCTCATGCCGTTCAGCTCCTGGGCCGTACTAGCTATGCTGTTCTGGCATGACTTTTCCTCTAAAGCAGGTCTAGCTTGTCTGTTTTGTGATAGAACCTGAGTTTAAAGAGGATACATGCACAGTTTAAAAGTCATCTTCGTGAAGTAATTAAATGCTATACCAACACAATATCTCATTTAAGAAAGTCACAAAACTAATTATTATTATTCTTTTTTTGCTTCTGTCAGAAGTATGGAAAAAATGGAGCAATAGAAATGTTATTACATTATTGGCCTGGAAATGACTCTTTTTCTTTCTTTTTTTTTTTTTTCTTTTGGAGGTAAGATCTCAATCTAGCCCAGGCTAACCTGCAACTCACTGTGTAATCTCAGGCTGCCCTTGAGCTCTGGAATTTACTCTGTAATCTCAGGCTGGCTTTGAGTTCGTGGTGTGTGCCACCATGCCTGGATGCATGACACTTTGTTAACTTATTGAAGGGATATATATATTTTTTTTTTCTCATGCTGCTTTTATGTCAGTCACTTGAGGCTGGCCTTGTGCTCATGCAAATTATCAGAAATTTATGAGAAGTTTGACTATAGAGATGGTTCCGTCAGGAAAAGGCTTGCCTTGCAAGCATGAGTACCTGAGTTCAATAACCAGAATTCATGAAATAAAGCAAAACCCAGGCAAGGGAGAGCATGTTTGTAATCTTAGTGACAGGGAGTTGGGGAAGCATGGACACCTGACCTTGTTAGCCCACCAGTCTAGTCATGAGTTGAAGAACATGGTAAGCAATACAGCAAGCCCTGGACCAGCCTGAATTACAGAGTGCGATGAAGTCTTAAAAAGTAAGTATGGGCTAGAGAGATGGCTTAGTGGTTAAGCGCTTGCCTGTGAAGACTAAGGACCCCGGTTCGAGGCTCGGTTCCCCAGGTCCCACGTTAGCCAGATGCACAAGGGGGCACACGCATCTGCAGTTCGTTTGCAGAGGCTGGAGGCCCTGGCGCGCCAATTCTCTCTCTCCCCCTCTATCTGTCTTTCTCTCTGTGTCTGTCACTCTCAAATAAGTAAATAAATAAATTTAAAAAAAAAGTAAGTACACAGGACTAACTTGGTCAAAATGACTGCCGAACTCAACTTCTCAGTCATTTTGTGTTAATTCTCATTGTCGGGGCCCTCTATTTCCTCTTGGCCCAGTGCCTCAAAATAAACTTTGATCACAAAGTACCAAGAAGCATAATGCACTTGCATTGATGTGCTTGTGAAACACAGCACACGCAGATAAAAATAAGCCCTCATAACAGCATTTGGAGTGGACGTCCCTCGCTTAATTTGGCTTTGTTTGAATGCCGGAACTTTTTACTGTAATATAAAAGGAATAATTATCCCAGTTATTTTTATAATGAATATGCAAATGCGGATTCTCATCTTTGACCCTTGGAAATGCCTAAATTATTTCTTGAGAATGATTGCAAGAAGAATTTATAATACTATTTAACCCTAAAATTGGATATAAATCAGAGAAGAAAACTATCCTGGAGTCTACCATTGTCCAGCTTTCTTTTCTGTCGCATGAATTAATCATCTGCATGCAAAGGAAACATGAGAATTATGTCTTTGTCAGGATTCTCATCTCTGGGTTGGTGAACCCTAAGCACCCCATCCCTGCTTTTTAATGACTGTCTTTGCTTGGGGCTCCAAAAAAAAAAAAAATGTGAGCTACTTATTGTTCATGTTTACCAAATGAATGTTTGAAAATTGGGGCATTTAAGTTCATTCATATAGAAGAGGTTTGGAAGGCTTTTGCTCAGCCTTCCACTTTGTGGGGAACAAAAACTTTTAACTCTATTTTCAGTAATAGCTGAATATAGAATTATATTCAGGAAAGGACTCTTCCAAACTTGGGGTGCTATGATTCTTTCTGCAGAAGTCTGAACTGAAAATGGCTGCTTCATCTTCATTTTCTCTAAACTCCTTGCGTTCCAAGTAAATACATTAAATATTGCTATAGTAATAATAGTTTGGAAGTTTTTCCTTGAATCATTTCACATTGAATAGGAAATAGATTAAACCTAGCCATGAAGACTATAATAAAGGCAGCTTATAGGACAGAAGCAGTTCCCATAAACAGCATTATTGTGTTAGAAGGACAAATCATTACTAAAGCAAAATCCTTCCACTAAACTACCTTAAGCCCACTGACAAATGATTACTGACACTCATGATATTTTGATGTATTTTTTGACAAATACATATAAGCTCTTAAAGAAAAATTGGAGTTCTTCTGCATGTATTTTTGCAACCTATTTGTAAGGAACACTATACCAAGAACAGTTTTCTAGCTCATTAAGTATTCTTCTACTTCATATATGTATATATATATATATAGAGAGAGAGAGAGAGAGTATTTCATGTGTTTTGACCTTTAAAATGGCTCTCCAAAAAATGTCTTAAAATTAAAGGGAAAACTGAGGCCTACAATGCTTGAAGACTTTGTACACTGATTAAATGATTATGTTACTAGTTTGGGCAAGGTGTTTCTTCACCTAGTTTCGAGATACTGCTCCGGTTGATTCTCCAATTAAGCTGGTCATTTTATGAATACAAAGGACAACTCCTCCATCACAGAGCAAATAATAGACACAGACAAATTAGGGTTGAAAGAACAGATGCCATTTTAATCTTAGTTTTTAAAGAAATTTGAATTGGGCACAGTTCATTTGTTGATAATAGAAATGCATCCACATCTTTAATCAGGAAGGATGATGAAGTCTACAAAAGCCATAGGTTAAATGGGAGAAATTAGTTTTAGGACTTTCAGGAAGAATTCAGACATATATATGTGTGTGTGTGTATGTATGTATGTATGTATGTATGTGTATATATATATCCAAACCACTGCTCCAAAGGAAGCAGTGTCTCTTTGCAGAGCAGGTAGCTTCTGGCTTCAAAAGATACCACATTCACTAAATTCCATTGCTGCTGGCTAGTCTTCACATGATAAATCTAAAGGAATACTATACTATGCATAGAGTATGACTCACCTGCAAAATTTCAAGGCTGGAGAGATGGCTTAGCTGTTAAGATACTTGCCTGTGAGGCCTAAGGACTCAGACTCGATTTCCCAGTACACAGGTAAGCCAGATGCCCAACGTGGTGTCTGTGACTGGAGTCCATGTGCAGAGGATAGAAACCCTGGCCCACCCATTCTCTCTCTGTCTTCCTCACTCTGTCACTCAAATAAATACATAAATAACATATTTTTAAAACTTCAAAACTCAGGAAAATAGTAACTGGACATTGGATGCCTGTCTGCTAACATCACTGCCAACAGACAGATACCTCTATGCCCTGCCTCATTTCCATTTTCCAAAACTGGAGTGCTCTCCTGGAAAATCTAAATTACATAATGAAAGGTAAGAACAAGGAGGGTTGGCAGATAGTCTTTCACCTTACACCTTTGTATTAGGAGAAAATGTGCTAGAATCATGTTCTAGTGCATGTGAAATGTTTATATGCACTAAAACATCTCTCTGTTTTGTCAAACTAGTGATAAAGTGAACCCTGAATTTCATGTCAGTAGTTGAATAAGCAGGTACTCAGAATTAAGTAATTTTAAACAGCAATAACTTAAAAGTAATTCATTATTGAAAAAGTATTTGTGGAATTGGAAAGACCTAGATCTCAACTTTACTTACTGGATATTTGTCAAATGACGTCTGGAAAATGGTCAGTATTATTTCCTATATCAAAATATTATTTGGGGCTGGAGAGATGGCTTAGTAGTTAAGCACTTGCCTGTGAAGCCTAAGAACTCCTGTTCGAGGCTCAATTCCCCAGGACCCATGTTAGCTAGATGCACAAGGGGGTGCACACATCTAGAATTCATCTGCACTGGCTGGAAGCCCTGGCGTGCCCATTCTCTCTCTCTGCCTCTCTCTCTGTCACTCTCAAATAAATAAATAAAAATGATCCAAAATTTTTAAAAAAATATTATTTGATGTATGAATGAAGGAATAGTAAATTTATAAGATGTCACTTTCATTATTTTAGTTTTAATAAATTTGGTATTTATTCTCTCTTGTATGAGGAAAAAAATATCTTGTTTTGCTACTAACTGCATAAAGTTTAAATGCTACAGTGGAAAAAATAAATTCAGCATTTGTAAAGAAAGCTGTCTAATACTGCTAGGCTCCCTAAACCTTCTATTTACTCTGTATATTACTCGTAAAAGATAAGCATAATTATTTATTAATAATCAAGATATTATTTATTTTGTGCTGTTGAGTGATTATAGATCACAATTTTCTGTGTATATACTTGCATACATTCTCATACTTATAAGAATTTAGGCTGAGATTATACATATAGTGGCAAAAATTTGTGTGTGTATATTATAAATATATATTTATGAATATATATTTATGACTATATATGTATATATATGCATACTTTTACCACTAAAGAGAACAAAGTTGAGCAGAAAACTCTCACATGGTTCAGACGCATACCAGAAAATTCCGCAGGAAGAGAGCTGCCATGTTCTGCTCTACAGGAGTTCCAAAAGTGTGTGATTGTCGAAACAGAGAACCCTTTTCTGAAGCTATCCTGGGAGGAGTGAGACATCTCTAAAATTTACATTTTATGTTTTGTTTTTCACCCCGTATTAATGTTATTCATCCTTTTTAAACATTCAAGAAAACTAAGATAATACATTCTTAGTTCTCAGGTCCCTTGGGGGTCATTCTTTCACAAATCTACTTGAGACAACCCTGATTAGGTGCCTCCAAAGAAATCAACATGGCCAATAATATCCACAGTGGACCATTGATTTGAAAGGTAACATTGAAGATAGTTCAGGATAAAGGGAAGAAAGGGTTAAATATGAGGCTTCACGCCCTCTTAGCCTATGGGTACCAGAGAGTTCAGAGCTTCTCCTTATCCTGCTTCCACTTAATACTGCCCCGTCATGCACACAACAAGTACTGCATGTCTATCTGTCATACATATCATTGGTCACACCATTTTCATAACATGAAGCATATATGACCAACGTGTTTCTCTACTGGTGCATAGCTTTAGAAGTAAGGGAAAGGAATTTGAAAATGGAAAATGAAAATTGGATATTGGATATTGGATGATGAAACAAAGTGCTATTTGGCTGAAATATACTTTTTAAAGTAGAAGTTTAATTAAAAATTTCACAAATGATTTTTTTTTTCATTTTATAGGTTAATAAGTAGTAGGAATGAGATCCTCCAACACACAAACACAAATACTCCCAACACTATTTATTAAAATCTTGGTTCGTGATTAGAATGGATATGCATTTTTATAAAGATAGTTTCTTTCTTTCTTTTAAAATTACTGTCAGGTTAACTTAAGGATAAGTTATTTCTAAAAGTGACCTAGAATTTTGCATGCATAATGAAATAAAAGGGGAGAATTTTGTTTTAACTTCAGGGTTATAAGCAAAGCTAGCTATGTTTCTTGTTGTTCTTTGATCAGCTTCAAGTTTCAAATCTCACCAGATGAAATAACTTAGATTAAGAAAGTTGATAGGGGGCTGGAGAGATGGCTTAGTGGTTAAGTGCTTGCCTGTGAAGCCTAAGGTTCCTGGCTCCAAGCTTGATTCCCCAGGACCCACGTTAGCCAGATGCACAAGGGGGCACATGCATCTGGAGGTCGTTTGCAGAGGCTGGAGGCCCTGGCATACCCATTCTCTCTCTTTCCCTCTCTACCTCTCTCTTTGCCTCTTTCTCTCTGTTGTTCTCAAATAAATAAATAAAAATAAACAATAAAGTCAATAGGAGGCTGGAGAGATGGCTTAGAAGTTAAGACACTTGCCTGTGAAGCCTAGGGTCTCATGTTTGCCTCTGCAGGTCCCATGCAAGCCAGACACACATTGATGCAAAGTGAAAAATGTCACACATGCACATAAGGGGTGCATGAGTATGGAGTTCAATTGCAGTGGCTAGAGGCCCCAATGCACCCCAATTCTCCACCCTTGCTCTCTCACATTAAAAAAATAAATGGCAAGTCTGTTGGACTAACCTCAAAAAAAAAAACCCAAAAGTCTAAAGGAAGAATTTTCTTTTGATTAAATTAAATTAAACTCTAGTGGGGAAGATTATAGTATGTGACTGTTCTTCAGCGTTAGTTCTTGGCTTTGAATGGGTCTATCATTATGACTTCCCACAGAGTCCTTATCCATAATCATCTTATTCCATTTCTTTCTTCCTCCCCTTCCTGTCTCCTTTCCTCACCTCG
This sequence comes from Jaculus jaculus, assembly GCF_020740685.1. Taxonomy (NCBI): domain Eukaryota; kingdom Metazoa; phylum Chordata; class Mammalia; order Rodentia; family Dipodidae; genus Jaculus; species Jaculus jaculus. Next base: position 164,602,720 of record NC_059105.1, read on the forward strand.
TCTCTCCCTTATAGATGCTTTCTTTTTTATACATTTAAAAAATGATTTAAGTGTGTGTGTGTGTGTGTGTGTGTGTGTGTGTGTATGCTTGTACGGAGGTCAGAGAACATTTTTTTTTTTTTTAATGTTGAACCTTGCCTTTTACCTTGTTTCTAGCCATTGTTGTTCACTGTAAATTGACAGACTTCCAGGAAATTCTCTCTACATCTACCTTCTCCCACATTAGAACTGTAGAAGCTTGACATTCCTTTAGACTTTTTCATGGAATCTGGGTATCTCAACTCAGAAAATCAGAGTTGCAATGGCAAGTAGTTTATCCACTGAGCAATCTCCCGGGATCACTGCTAATTTCTAAATGACTTCTTATATGTCTAATTCACATATCTGGGACATCTTATCATCTCTTTTGCTGTTCTCAAAATAACTTTTTGGTTGTATTTTCTTGTCAATGTCACAGATTGCTTTCTTATACAAGACCAGTTGAGATTATGTGATCTTGTTCATTCAAGTCAACATTTAATCCTAACTAATATTCATTCAGAAAAGGTTTTACCTGACTGGAGAGATGACTTAGCAGTTAAGGCATTTGCCTACAAAGCCAAATGACCCAGGTTCATTTCCAGAGGACCCACATAAGCCAGATGCACAAGGAGGATCATGCTTCTGGAGTTCTTTTGCAGTGGCTGGAGAACTTGGTATGTCCAATCTTTCTCTCTGTCTGCCTCTCTATCTATTTCCTAAACAAACAAACAAACACATAAATAAATGTTTAAAAATATTAAGTTAATTTATTCAAAACTATTTTCTGGGAAAGTATTTTTATGCAGGGGGGTATCTAGAAAATAATTTTTGGTTCCATGGTGTTTAACATGAAAAAAAAAAAAAAGATCTTTTTTTTTTTGCCTCAACCAAACATTATGTGCAGCTTATATGCAGCACAATGCACTGATCAGTTCAGGAAAATAAATAAAGACACCCACTAAGGGAAGGGAAGCCATGATACTGCAGAAGAGCACAGGAGTGGATAAAGAAAACCTTAACAAAACAGAACAGTGTAAGGAGAGAGATTTGATCTGTGTTGTGTGGGCCTTTGGTGAGACAGTGACAAAAGTGAGGAAAATCTTTGTTCTCTGTAGTTTAAGACTTTCCATATCTCTCTTCCATAAACTTTTACTGTAGAACTGTAGGAGGAGTGAGGGTTCTGGAAACTACTTAGTCTGTGCCCTGGTGTTTAGCTTGGATGCATCCTGTGTGTGATGTGGTCCTTAGGACTTGCAAGTTCAATAGCTCTGTTATACTTAGGTCATTCCTATGATCACACTTTTGTAATGAATGTGTGTTTATCTCATTTACCTTTGCTAAACTTGCATCTGTTTTATGTGGTTGACTCTTGTGGTGGTTCATAAACTAGTACTTAACCCCCACGTCAGAGGCAAGAAACAAATACATTGCCATTACAGGGAAAGATCTTACTTGGTTGATCATCTGCAGGTGAAATTAGGTCTTAAAGGAGCCAGAGTAGGAATTCCTGCATCTCTCAAGTATTTTTTTTTTTCCTTCTTCTTCTTTCCTCCTAACTTTAGAAGTGGAGGAACCTAACTCTGCTTAAGGAGGCGCTCAGCAGTGGTACAAAATTGTGTGTATTCAACATGTTCATAAAGACATCCAATGGTGACGAAAATTCAGGCGTGTAATTATATAATATGCTTTATGTGAATTTCTTGTCTCCTTGAACCTTTAGTGTTTGGGAAACCCACTAGTTTGGTCTCAACTCCGAACTGAAGAACAGAAAGAAAGGGCAAGCTTTCAACCTCGGTCTCTAATGGCAAAGTGGAGTTGTGCCCAACCCATGCCAGTGTGAGAGTGGCAATAATTGAGTTAAGATAAATCCCCAAGCAGAGGTTGAATTAAAACTATCAAGGCTAGGAAATTAGCTACTCCTTCCCTCCAATCTGCCTCAGAGGTTGACCACACAGCTTACCTTACCTGAAAGAATTTAGTTGTTATCTGATCAGGAAACCTGTGGCTTTCCTTGTGTGGTTTGGAAATATTTGCCTGTTTGTGTCTTGTACCACAAAGTGAACGTGCTCAGTAGCCAACCCACCATGTCCTCAAATAGAATAGTACTGGCTGCCTTATGATTTTCTATTTGTGAAATTTCCAAATCATATAGATGCATGATGTTCAATGTTGTCTCCTTTATCTAATATTTCCAATATCCATATCATTCATTATTTACAAGGTCATCTTTCTTTGCTCTTTATAATAATGTCACTCGCAAACAACCAAGAAAAGGATTCTTTGTTCTGACGTTAGCACAGACTTTCCCAAGGCACAGAGAGCTTAAAGCTCTTTTTCTCTTTTTAATTGGTAAAAGTCTATTTTTTAATGTAGAAAAATAAATTTATTTGCCAGTATTTTAATTTTTTTCCAAGTATATCTCAAAATGAGATGAACCTAGATTACTGTATATAATTTTCATTATTTTGAGAAGAAAATACATAGAATAAAGGGCATTTCTCATAAACGAAAAAGTTTACACCTTGAAATCCTTCATTCACAGGCTAACTTTTATTATTTGCCTGAAGACTTCTGGGATCTTAAGAATGATGATTTGACTTATGATGGGGGTGTGTAAACCAAACCAATGGCTTGTGCCATTGTATCTACATGGATATTAAGAATAGGTTTTGAGTTAGTATGACATGGTGTCAAATATAGCCTTTCTCAAATTGCTTTGCCCAGCTAATCCTCCTAATCCTCATATATCTTGTTCCATAACCCACAATTGAGAGGTATAGATAGCACTTGCAAGGTAGTTTCAAAGTATAGGTAAATGAGTGAAAAACATAAATTCCTCAGCATAGGACTTAGCATACAGCAAGCCGCCAAAGATGGAGGGATATAATTAGTGTGACTGTGTTTAAACTGCTATCGTACTTCATCAATGCTAATTAATTTAACTAAACCTATCACTCAGCTGTCTAGTTTCTCTTGGTACAGATGTTCATTCATTCATTCCTAAACTGAGAAATTGTTGCTGCTTTTCAGACATGTCTGCTGAGAAGTACACTTCTGAAAATTGTTTATTCCATTACATTTTATTATTCTCACTGCCAGAATTTTGACTGCATGTCTAGTTTCAGAAAATGCACTTCAATTTGGCCTTTCTGTGACTTAAAAATGAATCAAGATTTTCCTGTCGAATCCAGGCTTAACACAGTCACCTAAAAGAATCCCCTCTGGGAAAGAGTACAGATGGGTTTTCTGCATCACTGAATTCCACAGTTCCTTATAATTAAAAGGGTGGGTAAAACCCTCCTTACTTACATGTTAAACCCAAGAATATTTACCTATGCAGTTCCAAGAGGAATACTGGCAATATTGCAAAGGAGAAAAATAGTGAGATAAAATATTATAAAAACAAGACTGACAAAGCTCAAAAACTCTTGGTTTGGGGGCAAAATTTAGAACAGGGTTAATGAACAATAATGTCTAACTATTCTTTAGTGAAGGTAATATAATTTAGTAGAAGCCTAGTCAAAGAGTAAAATTGTTATGAACTGGTAGCGTTATTCCTTGGGACATGTTGAATATAGTAAGTTTATTCCATTATAGGGATTCTACCCTTGCTATGTAGTTACCTATGTCTTTATAAATAAATTGGAGAACATAATGAATGATCTGCATAACTCATGTTCTCATAGAGATAAAGAAAGTGTTCCTTCACTCATATCACCTATCGAGACAGCAAGGAGCTAAAGCACGGATGATTTGTGGAGTATTACGGAACATTATATGGAAAGACTTATGGCATTTTTTGTTGTTGTTGTTTATTTGCTTGGTTTGTTTTTGATATTTTGTAGATGTTGGACCTTGAATTCACATCATTCTTACAAACTGGAGCTTCTATAAAAACAGATTAGGTAGAACACATTTATAAAGTGTATCATAAAGTATTTCATCAAAGTAGCGGCTATAATTAGGACATGTCTCAAAAGATAAATGAAATTTGTAAATGGAAACTAAATGTTAAACACATGTGTATATACACTCAGAGGAAAAAAGAGATTGCTGCTTTGTCAGCTTTTGTTAAGCAAGCCATGTGGTGGGTACTGGCAGTAAGTAACACAGTTATGGACAGTGAATATATGGGGTTTTCAAGCCACTAATTAAAACTAAATCAATAAATGTGGTTTTCTTAATATGCTTTGTTAAGTTGATCAATATGTATATGAATCTATGTAAATTTTTTTCTGGGCAAATGTTAAGTTATCGAATTAACTTGCATTTTTTCTAGCCTCACCTTTTCCCCTTTTTCATTTTCACACATGCATGGAATAAAGCATCACTTTAGAGGGACTTTGCCTACTAGACTGTGAAACTAAACAAGTACTTCTAGTGTCTCTTTTTAAAATATATTATTTATTTACTTGAGAGAGAGAAAAAGCGAGAGAGAGAATGGGCATGCAAGGGCCTCCAGCCACTGCAGACAAACTCCAGACGCATGCGCCCCCTTGTGCATCTGGCGTACGTGGATGTTGGAGAATCGATCCAGGATCCTTGGGTTTTGCCAGCAAACACCTTAACTGCTAAGCCATCTTTCCAGCCCCAGTGTCTTTCTAAACTCAACATACAAACATGTATAAGAGCTACTAATTTTCAGTTGTTCCTAGGAATAAGACTATGGTTAAACTATTCCATGACCATAACTTTGCTTTCCAGATAAATATTTTATTTAAAGTGCTGAAACCCCTCAAACTATTGTATTTTCTATAATCAACATGAACAGGCTCCAACTTAAGTAGCTATTGCTACTCTACATTGAATGAAAGTTGTAATACTGGGGAGGAGAAAACAATGGCATCATGACTGAGAATGTGCCAAGCCATCGCCATTAGTGTTGATATTGATATGCAGAATTTGCTAAACTCATGCCAACTGTTAAAAACGCTGATAAGTAATTCATAAGAAGTAAGTCAGACTTTTCTCCTCTATATTCCCACAAGGCAGACAATTCTGTGGAGATGAAACGGACGCGCAGCGAGGTTCAGTGGCTTGTTTCAGTCCCACAGCTCATAATTGGTGTATATGAAATTAGGTAGCCAGGATGTCTTGTCTTTAGAGCCCTCTTAACCACCACTCTCAACTGCCTCCCATGAATCTGAGGTGTCTGCTGGAAACCAAGTTATCTTTCGTACCAGGTGTTCTTTAAACTTCACTGTATTTACTTCTCCTTTTCTCATAACCTCTGTAATCATCCACTTATTGAGTTGCAGCTCACAGTGTGTGCGTGGGAGGTTGCAGATAACACACCAGCGGTTTGTGCTCTCTCCTGCTTGCCTGCTGCTCTGGCACAATATTTATTTGCCCCGCAAGTCCTGGCCTGTTCATTTTTTATATAGAAGAAAGTCTGTCAATTGACAGTTTGTCTTTTTTTTTTTTTTCTTTTTGTCCTGAAAACATAGGAACATGAGGTATCCTTTACTCCAGGTTCATAGTCTCCAGATACGCAGGATCCAAGAGAGACCACACAGCAGTATGAGACCAGAGGGACTTGCTGGGCTCACAGAAATCCCACTGAGTCGAAAATCAAGCCCCTCCCCCCGCAACATACACATTTTGTAAATTACTCTCTCTACTTTCATCAACACAGGTAGTGGTTAATGAAGGTTAAATCATTCTGATTTAGTTGTAAGTGTGCCAACTGAGGATTGGAGCTGTTTGACAGGTGTCAGGCATACGCGCCTCCTTCCAGAAGGCCCACAGGACTCTTCACTGACATGACCTTCTCATCATCTAACGCACATGGCTGAAAAGCCTCCTGTGTGCTACAGCAAACCAGTGCTTCTTGCCCTCCATTTCCTGATGTTTCTCCTCCAATCAGGAAAATTGTGTTACGTAATACGCTGCTAACCAACCTTGACATCAGACCCCAAACTTCGGTCTTTTGAACATGGTGCTTTGAGATGCTAGCAAAAAAAAAAAAAAACGTTTTGATGCATCTACATACCTCTTGAAAAACCTTTCCATCTTTCCCTTGGTTTGTGGAATAATTATGGCTCCCTTGTTAGTTCATTAACTTTTCTTTTCCATTAAGCCATCTGTCTTTCTTTCTTTCTTTCTTTTTTTTTTTTTTTTTTTTTGACAGTACCTTCTGGCAACTAAAATGCTTAAATGCAGAATAGTTTGGAATTAAGGAAAGACCATTCTGTAATCATCAAATAAAACCAAAACAAAAACAGAAACTATTTTAGGACATACATTTAAAGGCATTGTATATTGTTCCTGAATTTCTTCATAAGTACTCACATATGTCCATAGTTATTTTCTCTAGAGATATTTTTGTTAGCATGGAGAAAGGAAGGTTCTATAATAGGGTAAGATTCTGGTCATCCTGCTTAGCAACTAAAGTCACCAATGTCTCTATTATTTACCCTGTCTAATCTAGCTCTCAAATTCCTCTGTCTCTGCCAAGCATTTTCTTAGCCCTGTCTCTATTATTTTAGTGTTTGTTTATCAAGAAATCTGTTGAATGTACACTGCCTTGCACCTGTGTCCTGCTTCCATGTTAATTAGACATTAACATTCAAGGTGTAATAGAGGCTGGAGTTTAGCAGGGGAGGGTTTTTAATGGTGTCCTGTTTTCAACAACCCCAGGGCAAGCATGAGTCTTTGACATGAGTACTGCATTGTAGGACGCACTTCAGCAAAGAGAAGCCAAAACATATAAACTGTTTTTCTCCATGTGGCAACTTAGTTCATGTACCTGTGCCCGAGAGCATCACATGTCTCCACGTGTTTCAAAGCTGCAAATTACATACTCAGTTGAGTGGTATATTTGCTATTAATGGATATTTACAGTAATCTTCATGTGTAGTGTGCTATAGAAACATACTCCCAGAGAAGCCATTAATTTATATAGGTTTTGTTTTCTTTTAGGATATGAGAGTATCTGCTGGGAAATATTATATTAATATCTTTACAATTATATTAGCACATCTAAGTCATGCCATTTGAATCTGAATGCATATTAAAGTGTGTCCTCAAAATAATATATAATTATTAGGGCTGGCGAGATGGCTTAGCGGTTAAGCGCTTGCCTGTGAAGCCTAAGGAGCCCGGTTCGAGGCTCAATTCCCCAGGACCCACGTTAACCAGATGCACAGGGGGCGCACGCGTCTGGAGTTAGTTTGAGTGGCTGGAAGCCCTGGCGCGCCCATTCTCTCTCTCTCTCTCTATCTGCCTCTCTCTCTCTGTGTCCCTCTCAAATAAATAAATAAAAATGAAGAAAAATGTTTAAAAAAGATAAAATATAATTATTAGAAAATTTATTAATTAATATTAAAAAACATAATCTGCTAAAAATACTTGTGAGCTGGAGAGATGGCTCGGTGGTTACAGGTGCTTGCTTGCCCAGCTTGTCAGGCCCAGGGTTCCCCCAATACCCATGTCAAGCCAGGTGCACAAAGTGGCAAATGTACCTAGAAGGCTTTTTTTTTATTTGTAGCAGCAGAAAAAGAACCTGGTGTGCCCATACGTTTTCTTTCTCTCTCTTTCACTTTCTCATAAATACATAGTAAAAATGTTTTAAAAGTAATTACCTGATGGAAAAATAGCCAGCAGCTCTCAGTTCTCTTGTCCCTTCAGAAACTCACCGCAGAACTGTCCTCTATTGGGCCTCAGAGATGCCCTTCTCTCTTCCTTTCTTTATGGAAAGGATTCTAAACTATGGAAAGTAAGGGAGCTAAGAATCCCAAAGTACTTCACACTGCTAACTTCTAACAGCAATTTTAACTGGGTCTCATTTTAAAGGAAACAATGGGTTTCAAGCAGGGCTCACAACACAGAATCAGTGTAGCCGCCTACGGAGGCCGGCCTTAAAACATCAAATACGGTTTCACGGAAAAGGGAGACGTGAGACAAAAAGGTATGAAGTACAATGGCTGCCTTCACCTAATTGAAGGGATGCCCTGAAAGACATTTGACATGATTTTGGACCAAAGTGCAGCGTAGGACCAAAGGGACAGCAGGATGACATTTAAGAGCGTTTTAACAAATGACCTGCTTTAATGCAATCAGTTTTCTTGTTCTGAAGATACCCTCCTCTTTCTAAGTGCATCCTCTTCTGTGGAGGACCGATGCATGCCGTGTTACACGGGTTAATACCCACACTGATGCCACAGACTGGGCGCATTAGCAACTGATGTTAATTTGCTCCTGGATTTGAAGACCAGAAGTTCGGCATCAAGGGGTCAGCAGGATGAGTTTCTCCAGAAGCCTGGCTTGTTTCTCATCGAGTCTTCAGACTTGCCACGGTTTGAGTTGATGCCTATAATCTATATGTCCCGGCTGTCCCCTTCTTTCTGAGACCTCACTCAGATTGGATGAAGACATCAACTGGCCTCCCCATTTTAACTGGGTCACCTCCATAAAGCCCAGGTCTGCATGTGAAAGCACATTGTAAGGATTTAGCACATGGATTTGGATGGTGACAAGGAATGGCATCACATCACCATACCTAGGGTCACTTCTGATGTTCAAGAATTCTTCTATGGAAGAAAAGAGAACATCAGGCCATACTGAAACCCGCTCCCTGGAAGTGGAAGTAGGGTCATCGGCACCTGCTCAGAAGTCCATTCCCACCACCACAGGAGTCTCCCGTCCTCTGTCTACAAATGTGAGCGTAGCCGTGCATTGTACTCTGGCTTCTGGTGATGTGGAGGAGATTGCATTTATTACAATATCAGGAGATCGGAGATCAGTGAATACTCTGGCAGGGAGCAGGCATTGGCTCCAGCAGTGTCATCACGGGCTTCTCCACCAACTATGCAATGCAGCTATATCATCATCTGACTTCCATTGCAGGCCTAAGCAAGCCCTGCACAGCTATTGGGCAATTTCTTCTGATCTGGCTCCACATAGTGGCTTGACAGTCGTTATCTCAGAGACCAGAGTGCCATGTCTTTGACAGTCATCCAAGATGAACACAAAACTAAGAGAAGAGGTTAGGACCTAGAGTGATGGAGAGAGAAAAAATTCGGGCGCATGTGTTCAATTTGCTTTTATTAATACAGTTAATATTGATTTAGCTACCAGCAATGTTGCCTGAAACTTGCTTACAGCAGCAGAGTGAAGGTAGGATACAGACAGCGTAGCACCCACTCTATTATTGAAGAGATTTAATTTTGCTGAGTTTTTCCATGTTTAAGTCCATAACAATATATTAGCTTGAAAGACTATAACGTAATTTGATAGACCTGAATGTACTGGGAGAAAGTGACTTTGGCTTGTTGGGTTAGTCAACTTGAAGCTAGACAGAAATTAGTTCACTGAGAGCTAAAATGAAGTAGAACTAAGTTGAGCAGACCAACATGAACTCAGTGAGCATACAGTTTTAAACTAAATTTAGGCACTATCTATTTAGATATTAATGATCATATGTGAATCATTTCTTGAATAGAAGGAATAAGTGGAACAATGAGAAAGAATGAATGTAAGTATTCAACCCCATGAAAATGCGGTCTTTGGGAGACAAGGCAGGAAGAAAACTGTATCCAGTGAGATTACTTGAAAATGCAGGTGGATGTATTCATTGCTCTAGTTCTTTGTAAGTGTAAATTGAGGAGGAGGAGGAGATTGTGAATGTTTGTAGTAGGATTGCTTAGGCTTCAGGAGAAAGGATTGTGAAGTCAGGCCAATGAATGCCACTTTAGAAACTTTCTTTATTGCTGTTGTTGTTTTTTATGAGGTAGGGTTTCACTCTAGTCCATACCGACCTGAGATTCGCTAAGTCCTCTCAAGGTGGCCTTGAACTCAAGGTGATTCTCCTACATCAGGCCTCCCAAGTGCTGGGATTAAAGGCGTGCACCACCACCACCACGCCCAGCTGAACCTTTCTTTTTTGAAAGTATCTTTCCAGGCTAGTGTGTGCTTTTCCTGAGTCTAGGCTGTTCCTAGGGAGATTATATGTGACTTTTGTGTTCATACCTGAGGAGGACATTAGAAGAACTAAAAGAAAAACAGGTGGTTTGTGATGAGAGCATCAGCTCCCTTTACAATCATCCTATCTGATTTGAAGTGAGTTTGTAAGCCATTTGGAAGTGGAAAGCTACAAACTGGGGTGCCCTTGCATTGAAAAGACTCTTCTACACTATCCTGCAGACAAGCGAGCTTTAAGATGAGCAGTGAGATGCTGTGCTGAGAAAAGTACATTGCTTCTTCAACACTCACACCTTCCCAAAGAGAAGAGCAGCTTTCATACATGGCTGATTTTGATGACCTGTTTTCATTCCCCTTTCCACACTCTCTTCGTACGTCCTTACAATATGGATACCTTAAGTCGGGAGCCATTTTAACAAGGAGCACCTGGAATGGATAATCCACACACTTCCTATTTGGAATTAGGCTTAAGGCTACCCTGTGAAGGTGAATATTTATTTCTTCTTAGAAGCTTTCTGTTTTAATGGGTGTATGGTTATCAATATTGCAGGCTGCATTCTAAACTTTCTTCCATTCATTTGTTTGGCATTTAAAAATAAATTTCCACATAAAAAATGCATTCCCTGTGAAAGCCTCACTTAACCTTAATGATAAGTTCAAAAAGTCTTCCGTGTCTTCATTCTGAACCAATCTCTGAACTCCATTATTATTATTATTATTATTGCCTATCTTAAATTACTATGTTTTCACCACAATTTTATGATATTTCTTGTATAAAGATATATCATATTCATTATTTCGTTGTACTAGAATATATTTATTTTGCCTACCAACCATGTCAGATACTAAAGAGAAACAAAAGACAGAGGTGACTATGACTCAACTTCTCCCTCAGGGGAAATGCAATCACACTGAAGCCAAGGGAAGAGTCTGAAATATTTTTATTTATTTGAGAATGATGACACAGAGAAAGAAGGAGAGAGAGAGAGAGAGAGAGAGAGAGAGAGAGAGAGAGAGAGAGAGAGAGAGAGAATGGGCATGCCAGGGCCTCCAGCCCCCGTAAAAAACTCCACATGCATGCACCACCTCGTGCATCCAGCTTACGTGGGACCTCGGGAATCAAGCCTCGAACTGGGATCCTTAGGCTCCACAAGCAAGTGCTTAACCACTAAGCCATCTCTCCAGCCCCTGACACATATTTTAACAACAGTGTTTGCAAGTTGTGGCCATCCAGAGGAGGGCACTTATGTGGATTTTGGAGAGAAGTGAAATTTTGCCTGCATATAATCTGACCACTGTACGTTCTCTTTCTTCCATTGTTTCCCAAGAAGCAATCATGTTTCCTTTTCCTCTCTAGTGGTGACTATCTGCCTCTGTTGGTTAAGAGTCTTGTCAGCACACCTTATGGCCAACCTTATTAACCTTACCTGTCTGGAAAGTGGAAACTTTTCCTTTGCACCACTCTTCTTACTGGACCTTTGAAGGACTGTGCTGCTAAAATCTATCAAGAAACATACAATCATGGATGTCACTACTGAAAAAACTCACTAGTCAAAGGTGGTGAAGGTGTTCCAGGAGTTGTCCAAGGCAGAAGAAAGAGAGGAGGAACTTTCAGCTAAAAATCAATGCCTAAATTTAAATTTAGTACTACAGATATGTAAGGAATATGTTGAATGGCTAGACGGTGCAATTCCATGTTGAGAATGTATTTGGCAATTTTCTTCTCTTGTCAAGTTCCACTCTGCCACTTCTCATCACTAAAGGTGCAGAAGGATACTCTAGAGGCATAGATATGAGAGATGGCAGTGTTTTCTCTGACTTGGTAACCCTAGAGAACAGAGAAAGTACCTCTTCAAATAGACAGTTGCCCAGTGAGAGTTCCAATCTACTGACATTTCCAAAATATATATATATATATGTGCCTTTTTCTTGAAGATACTGTGTTAATATCCTGAGGGTAAATTTGGAATTTGCCACTTTTCGAATGTACTGATGAAATCAAATTGAGCAAACAAAAATCGTCCTTCTAATATTTCAGCCTCTTCTCAATACACATGAAAGGTGAGAGAGAACCAGGAGCTGATGGCACCATTTCACTCTCAGGAGTTGAAGATAACGTTGAGTCACATTTTGGGACACACACACACACACACACACACACACACACACACACACACACACAAGCTAGAGGCATAGCATTCTGGGGACTTTATCTGGAGACATAGGAAAGTGACAGGAAATGAGTAACCGGGAGGACATGGGAAAAGAAGGAAGAGAGAGGTTAAGGTGATGGGCATTTGTGCACCAGTGCCGGGGTAGAGGTTGAAACTCAATTGCCCTTCCCTTTTCTTCCCTGTCAGCACCAGTGTCCACAGAGGAGTAGGGATGGAATGAAGATAGAAGCAATCGCCATGTCAGAGTGATGGGGCAGGCATTTTATTTACTTGTTCATTCATTATTTGACAGCTATCCTGGTGAGGGAGCTATGAAAACATCAAAATGAACAAAGAAGAAATGATACCTAGCTTTAAATGACATATTTATATTTATGGCTTTAACAAAATCAAAGCCATGACAAACTAACCTTCCAAGGAAATGGTTTCCCCCAAGCATTGGGAAAGTAGAGGCCCTGGAGCAAAGAAGACACTGAGTTCAACCAGTTCTCTGTCCTTGGCTGATTACTTCACACCTCAGTCATAGGCCTTGACCATTAAATGCTATTCATCATACCTTCCCCTGATGGTAACTGGAAGAATTAGGGACTGCCTGATATAAACAGCCAAGAAAATAGTACACCAGGGATAGGTGAGAGGACGTGGCTCAGTTGAAGAGTATTTGCCAACTATATACAAAGCCCTTTGGTTGATCCTTGGCAATGCAAGTTAAATAGCAAACATATGTCAGATTATATTGTGTGACATTATGACCTGATAGAATGTCTTGAATATTTTTGTTTCCTGTTTTGTTTATTTGTCTGTTTTTTTTTTTATTTTTATTTTTATTTTCAAGGTAGGACCTCACTCTAGTCCAGGCTGACCTAGAATTCAAAATGTAGTCTCGGGGTGGCCTCAAATTCACAGTGATCCTCCTACCTCTGCCTCCTGAGTGCCGGGATTAAAGGTGCGAGCCACCACACCTGGCTGAAAATACTCTTTTAGCACTGAGCCATACACTCCCCCCTGTTTCTTGAGGTTTGATGTCATAACTATATGTACACAAGTCTCAATTTCCATCTGCTGCTTCTATTTGGGGAATATACTGCTTTGCAATTTATACAGCATCTTCATTCTCACTTAACAGACCTCGAATCGTTGGTATATGGTAGTGGGCCATGCTAGTAAATATAAATACTGTGGTTTTAGGTGAGTACTCTCGTCACAACATTAATCTTCGAGAGACTTTTTTCTATTATTAAGTGACTGCACTTTGACTTCTGAATGTATTCATAACAGTGTCACCGAACTCTTCTCTCCTCTTATGAGTTATCACAAAAAACTCTTAAAGATTGGGTAAATTTATCATTTTCTTAATAGTGAAGCGTTATCAGAATTGAATAATTTAGTGACATAAAATAAAACAAATAATATTGCAGCTTTGAAAATCACAGGGAAAAATAATGAGTCAGAGAAAATAAACACACACACACATACAGAGAGAGAGAGAGAGAGAGAGAGAGAGAGACAGAGATGCAAGCTGTGAGTTGCCAGAAAGAATATGACTGTGAAAACAAGAGCTACAATTTCATTGTTTTTTTTTTCTCCTTTTCCTTGACCCCTAGAGAATACACAAATAAAATCAATTAATGGGCCTTGAAGAAGAATCACTTTAAACTGTTCAATTAAACCCCGCAATGCAGAGAACAGAAGGGAAAAGAAAAAAAAAAAATAACAACAATAAATACGTCTTAAAAAATGGACTTGTCAGAGGCGCCAGGGTCCCGACATGCACCATTACTGACGGATCGAATCGCACTTCCATTAACACCATAATCTTATAGACTCCACAGGCTGTAAAAAAGGGATTTACTTTAATCAGGTTTGGTTAGGGCTGAATCTGAAAAGAGCTACAAGTGACATAAAACATGACCTCCACCTCTTTGATTTTTCTTCAACACTGGTTTCCAAGCATGTAATTTGCCATCCACTGATGGGTCATTTTTAATGACTCTGATCTGCTGCCACATTTCCTCTCATTCCATAGTGGAAATCATTAATATAAACCTGCACTCGTCTTTCTTGACTATTTCCCTTCATCCAAGGATTTCTCACACTCATCATCACCACCAGAGCTGATTGCCTGATTTTTATTTATTTATTTATTTTTACTTATTTATTTTTTTTTGGTAGGTTAGTAAGTACCTGGCTTAGGCTTTTCTAACATTTCCAAAACATATAAAGAGTTTCAATTTAATGGGCTGTAGAGATAGCTTAGCTATCAAGCAAGGCATTGCCTGCAAAGCCATAGGATCCAGGTTCGATTCCCCAGGACCCAGTTAAGCCAAATGCACAAGGGGTGCATGTGTCTGGAATTCGTTTGCAGTGGCTGGAGTACCTGACATACCCATTCTCTCTCTCTTTTCTCTCTCTCTCTCTCAAGTAAATAAATAAATAAATAATTTATTTTAAGTTTCAATTTAAGTAAGAATGCTCTGGGTATATTTTGGTTGAAAGAAGTTTAAGAATGTTTCTATGTTGATGTTCATCTAGGCGCCTTTATATGTTGCTGTACTCTTCAGAGGGGTGAGGGAATGCCATGTTGACAATAACCCATGTGCCTAACATACCGTTTTTCCACAGCTTCTCCTGGGACCTATGGTTCATGGAAAGCACGATGAGAAACACTGAGTTGGGCAGCTTTATTTATCTCACTCCATAAATCCCCCACAATAATTTGATTGCTGCCTTGTTGGTAATCAGCACTCGCCCAGAGGGTGGCTGCAGTAGCTCTGGCAGACCAGGTGAGATGGATGGCCAGTGAGGACCCTGGGAAATCTATAAATCTAAGGGTGTCAGAATAATTTTTCTGGCTTCTTTTAGCTTCATACTTCAGCCTTCCCAATTTATCACAAGACACCAACTCAATATGGAGTTGGATTTCCCTCCCCCTTCCTCACAGAAGAGGGGTGGCTTAAGAAGACATGTAAAGGACTGTTGAGGCCCACATGCTCTTATGTAATTTACCTCTGCAGCTCTTGCTTTTTTAATATTAAGATGAACTGTGTTTTGTTCAGTATAGATTTTTAATTTGAAAAACTAATAAAGTCCATTGAACCATAAGTGTTTCATCGAACCAAATCATGCTACATGGGCTCCAGTTATCTCAGCTCAGCACCAGTTATAGGGAGCAGTGTTATGAACTGGGGGCTTCCTTTTTTTTTCATGAAAACCTTTGCTTTTTTGTACAACTGCATTTTATTGGTTTGTGTCAATATTTATCTAACAATTTCATTTAGATTTTATTTCAAAGTGAAGTAAGTTCAGTTTGTATCCTCCTCCTTCCTTCTTTCCTTTCTCGTTCTTTCTTTCATTCTTTCTTTTTTTTTTTTTTTTTTTCATCAACTAGTTACAAGGTGAATGTGCTCAGCAATGCCATGGGAAAATTCTGCTATGGGAAGAGAAAGGTAGATAATTCTAAATCTGCTTCATAATTAGCATTATCAGTTCAAAGCTGCAAAAATGATATTACATGAAGGGGGAAATATAAAGAAAAAGAGGAAAGAAAGAAAGAGCAAAGAAGACATGTCGGCATGTGACAAGGGGGAGAGGAGAGAAGCATGAGGCTGGCTGGGGAGGGGACCAGGGAAAGCACCCAGAGGAGTAATCAACTCTGATAAGGCCAGCATAATATAGGCCCCCAGGTTAAAGGATCTAATGGAAGATTTGGTCACGGAATTGCAAGGCTAATTCTAGAAACATTTTTAAAAGGCCCCCAAAAGCATAAAATTCACTTTCAAGGAGCTCCAATTTTAAAAGCTCCCCAGAGGCATGTAATAGAAAAGGGCTTTTAAATGCTATTTCTATTTTTTTTCCCCCTGTTTTCCTTAGGGGCTGTCTCAGAGGGATGATTTATTGTCTATTATATTTAAAGTGACAGAGCCAATTTTGAAGGCCTGCTGCAATGGTGCCAGTATCAAAGAACATGGGATTGCAGAGTGTACCCCCATAGACAGCCAGTCACTGACTGGTTTCTGCTTGGCTGTGGGCAGTGTGACTGACAGGAAAGGAATGGGAAATCCACAGGCCTTTAGTGTTAGATGTGGAAGTAATGTTCTTTTCACATATAAATGAGACCAGTTACTGGAGTTAAAAAACAAGTTTTTTTTTTTTTTTTTTTTTTTTCATTGTCAACACAAATAAGCAAGATAGAAGGGAGAGATCCTTTGAAGAACAATGATACCTCCTTGGAACTAGCAGAACACTGCAGTGGGAATACTAGGAATGCACATTTGTAAATTGTCAGCACATCCAAAGAGATCCATGCAAGGGGAAGTATTTTAAGGCAAAAAAAAAAAAAAAAATGAAGATGCCATCAAATAATTTGAAGCATCAATCCTGGTCAAAGCATTTAATAACATGAGTCATTTTAGTCCGGGGTTGAATAGCCAGATATCCTGGAGCAAGTGCTTTCAGTGTAACATTGTTGTAGACTCTATGCAAGCATGTGATTCTGGAAGTCTCTAATGATAGTTACTATCAGGCAATCTTACATAAGAATGTTTTCTTCAAAAGTACCTTGGGTTTGTTTAACTTTTTTTTTTTTTTTTTGGCAAGGTTGACATAAGCAACTCCATTTTGATTCTGACAAGTTTATCCTTTCACATCAACACAGAAGGTTTTAATATATTGGTTTCCTGAAAAAAGGTAAATAAATACCGCTTCTCCATAAAGAAGAGCCACAGTCTAATTTTCCTCAAGCTAATATGAAATGCTTCAACTTTCTTTATTTAACAAATAGTTATATCATGTGCACTATGATCCAGACACTAATCTACTCTTTTCTGCATAAAAGTGGGTAATAGGATAGAGGAGGCTCTTAAGGAGAACGAGAAGGAAAAATAGAGAAGATTTTTTTTTTTTTTTTAAGTATGGGGTTGAGGAGATGGCTCAGAAGTTAAAGGTGCTTGCTCTCAAAGCATAATGTCCGAGATTTGATTCTCCAGTGTCCATGTAAAGCAAGATGCATGATGTGGCACATGGGTCTGGAGTTCATTTACAAAGGCTGGAGGCTCTCCTCTCTCTCTCTCTCTCTCTCTCTCTCTCTCTCTCTCTCTCTCTCAAATAAAAGAATGAATAGGATTTAAAAATAAATAAATACAGACAAATAGGGCTGGAAAGGTAGCTCAGTGGTTAAAGTGTTTGCCTTCATAGCCTAACCACCCAGGTCTGATTCCCTACTGCCCACATAAAGCCAAATGCACAAAGTGGCACATACATCTGGAGTTTATTTGCAGTGGCTAGAGGCCCTGTCATGCCCATTCTCTCTGTCTCTATCCTCTCTGTCTGTGTTTGCACATAAATAAATAAATATATATCTATTTATTTTTTGTTTTGTTTTATCTTTATTTATTTATTTGAAAGAGAGAGGGAGAGAGAGAGGAAGAGAAAGAGAATGGGTGTGCCAGGGCTTCTAACCACTGCAAATGAACTCCAGACACATGCGCCCCCTTGTGCATCTGGCTAACGTGGGTCCTTGGGGAATCGAGCCTTGAACTGGGGTTGTTGGGCTTCACAGGCAAGCACTTAACTTCTAAGCCATCTCTCCAGCCCAAATAACAATATTTTTTAAAAGTACAAACAAACCTCTTGTCTCATGATGTTCACAGAGTTTAAATATAAAGACCTGAGATCAAAGTAAGCTATTACACATAAAGCTATGAGTGAAGCTGAGTCATTGGATCCCCCTCATTCACTAAGAAAAGCCCTATTACATAATTGGCTTACATTGAAGATGCTACAGTTATGTAAGATAATGAATTTCATTGTTTTGAAAGCTATATAATTAACATAGCTAATTATGATTGTTGTTTGCTCTCAATTATTTCTTATATAATGTTCAGTTCTTTGTAGAATTGGGACCATTTTAACCAATAGTCATAGATCAGAACTAATGTATCATTTTAATGTACTTTGCCTATTCTTGGTCCTAAAAATATGGTCCCATCATATTAAACATATTAATATTATATTGATAAATAAATAAAATAATATAAAATCACTGGTCATGAGGGTGCACGCCTTTAATCTCAGAATTCTGGAGGCAGAGGTAGGAAGAATACTATGAGTTCAAGGCCAGCCTGAGATTACAGAGTAACTACCTAGTCAGCCTGGAAGAGAGTAAAACCCTACCTCATAAAAACCAAAATGATAATAATAATAATAACATGAAAGCACCTCAGTCTTTCCTCCTTTCATATTAGATTTTTCTCAAAAAATTATTTATACTTTTAGAGATTCACATATTTTCATAAATATTCAGAAAACATAGAAAAATAAAAAAAATAAAGTATCCTTTGAAAACTTATTAACAAGGTTGAAAAAATACATTTTGATGCCCTTTGGCCTGTTTAAGGGAATGGATTTGTTAAGGCTTTCATGGATGTTTCCACAATAACAAGGAAGTACCCAGCACAATTTTACTCCACCCCTAGACCAGTAACAATCACTTGTCATCTGCTCACTGCTTCTGAGTATAGCATGACATATAACTTTAGCAAACATAGATGTTTCATAGGAAAAAATATCTAATGCCTAAGCTAGATTTATAATATCAAATTAAATGTAACATTGTAATTCTCTAAAATAATAAACTCTCTGGTTGTTATTGATTGAGTCTTCTTACTGACATGATGTTTATACAATAAAGTATTCACGAGAGAAAAGATCATGTGGAATAAATACAAATGTAAAATTTACTCTAATTTCTCTCCTAGTCAAAATAGAATTTTCTTTTTTTTCAGTAACCTATAGGAAAAACACTTCAGAAAACACAAACAGGTTTAGTGATAGCATATGCAACAATCATTTGGCATTATGGGATATTTACATAAGTGTTCTTAATAACAAAAAGGATAATACCTTCATTGGAGTCATAACAAATCAAGGCGATACTTTGGTTTTTGAGTAGGTTAGATCTGTAATCAATAAATGCTTTAGAGATCATGAAGCTACCGATCATTATTTTTTCAAATTTTTATTAACTACACCCATAATTATAAAAAAAAAAAAAATCCCATGGTGGGCTGGAGAGATGGCTTAGCAGTTAAGCACTTGCCTATGAAGCCTAAGGGCCCTGGTTCGAGGCTCAATTCCCTAGGACCCACGTTAGCCAGATGCACAAGGGGGTGCACACGTCTAAAGTTCTCTCTCTCTGCCTCTTTCTCTCTCTGTCTGTCACTCTCAAATAAATAAGTAAAAATTAAACAAAAAAAAATCCCATCATAATACCTTTCCTCTAGCCCTACTTTCCCCTTTGAAACTCAAGTCTCCATCATATTTCCTCCCCATCTCAATCAGTCTCTGTTTTATTTTGATGTAATGATCTTTTCCTCTTATGATAGTCTTGTGTAGGTAGTGTCAAGTAATGTGAGGTCATGGATATCCAGGCCTTTGTGTCTGGGGAGAGCATGTTGTAAGGAGTCCTACCCTTTCTTTGGCTCTTACATTCTTTCTGCCACCTCTTCTTATTTTTGTGAAGGATGAAATTATGTGTATTTAAAACTAACACTGCAATGATCAATCTATTCTGGTATAAAGGCAAAAATTACCATACCTATAAGGCAAAATTAAAAGCACTTTGTGTGATCCTGCAGATGTCTCTAAACCAATGGAGGATGTACTAAAGTCTATTTTGCAGCTGTGAATATTGAAGCTTAAAAGACTACAAAAATTTTGAGCTAAAAAGAACTGGACCTTGAGTCAATCTCTGGTCACTATTACTTCCTAGTTACTGGAGACAAAATTTCTGAGTGAAGTGGTGCCATTAACATTTCCATTAAGGGAGGTGAAGAAAAGAAGCCAAGGTAAAAACCTGAGAGCATTATTTTATCTCCAGTGTAAAAATCATTACTTTTTTTTTTTTTTTTTCCTTTTTAAAATTTCCTTTTGGCCAGGCATGGTGGTGCACGTCTTTAATCCCAACACTCGGGAGGCAGAGGTGGGAGGATCGCCATGAGTTTGAGGCCACTCTGAGACTCCATAGTGAATTCCCAGTCAGCCTGGGCTAGAGTGAGACTCTACCTTGAAAAGAAAAGAAAAAAATAATAATAAAATTTCCTTTTAAACATACTTAGTATTGAAACAATGCATGTTGGTACCATTAGTTCACTCATCCCTGCACTTTTTCTGAAGGGGTCCTCCTCTTTGGGGATGCAGGTCAACCCCATGAGGATTGTGGGTCATACATTGTGGGAGCAGCAGTCAGTTATTGCTTTATCTATTATTTATTTATTTATTTTTAAATCAGGCCTGGGATAGAGGCTTTGAAAGTCAAAACAATCAAAATACTTTCAATCTCTTGTTTAAGAACAAATGGGACTTAACTCCATAGAATGATTCAAATATGCCAATTTTTATCATCTTCTATTTATCATTGGTGATGCTTTAGTGTAGACAAGCAAAGAAGACTAATAAAGGATGTCATCCATGCTCTGGATCAAGAAAACATTTCTGTTGTAATTTCCACATCATTAACAATATGAAACACACTCTTCTATATTAGCAATGGAATTAATAAATTGATGCGAACATTTCACAAGTTTTATCTTCATATCTGTTTGAATCCTTTATTTATTTATTTATTATTTTAATTTTTAAACTTTTATTAACATTTTCAATGATTATAAAAAAATATCCCATGGTAATTCCCTCCCTCCCCACCCCCACCCTTTCCCCTTTGAAATTTCATTCTCCATTATATTACCTCCCCATTACAATCATTGTACTTACATATATACAATATGAACATATTAAGTATCCTCCTCCCTTCCTTTCTCTTCCCTTTATGTCTCCTTTTTAACTTACTGGCCTCTGCTACTAAGTAGTTTTTTTTTTTTTTTTTTTTTTTTTTGAGAGAGAGAGAGAGAGAGAGAGAGGCAGAAAAGGAGAGAAAGAGAAAATGGGCACAGCAGAGCCTTTAGCCACTGTGAACGATCTCCAGACACAAGCATGCCCTAGTGCACATGTGTGACATTGCATACTTGCATCACTGTGTGTCCGGCTATGTGGGACCTGGAGATTTGAACATGGGCCCTTAGGCTTCACGGGCAAGAGCCTTAATTGCTAAGACATCACTCCACCCCTTGTTTGAATATTTTAACTTTTATGGCTTACTTTCATCTCATGAGATCGCCAGCTGAAATATTGCATAATACACATTCATTTTTAGATAACCTATAATTTATGTATATATAATCAACTCTCACTTATATATTCATCTGCTACACAGTATACTAACTACATGGGCTTCCTGATAACTTTTTAACCTCTGGACGGACTTTCATTGACATCATTACCTTAGCTACAGGAAAGAGCAAAGATGCATATATGAAATCTTTACTCCTGGTTTTTAAGTTCCAGGCTTTGTAAAAGTTAGGTGAAAATTAGAAGACTTGAATTTTCTGTGCTTATCTTTTCCATCAGTAGTGATAACAACAAAATAAAATTATTTTGTAAAATAGATAGCTAATCCAGAAAGTTAGTATCAAATAACTTAATGCAATAATGACATCAAATACTGACCTCTGTTGTTTACTAACATTTTTATTTATTTTTAGCAACAGAGATTTTGAAATCATACATTCACTTGAACACTTCTTTTTATGTATTTCTTAATTTTTATTATTACTATGACTCACACAGCCCTTACTTTGCCTATAGTTTTTTTTTTTTTTAAATTATGTATTTAATAGTAATATTCTAAGAGGCAAATAAGTGGTTATCCTAATTTTATATTGACAAAAACTGTAAGAAAGTTGGAATAGCCAAGGTTTCACATCCAGGAAAGACAGGATTTAAATAATAGAAGCTAAGTCAGAACCCATATTCTCACTCACCATTATCAGCTCTATCACAAATAATGCATTCTTATCAGTGTATGTGCCTCTTTTCATAGTTTGTCGATTCTCTTAAAGTAATTCCTAGATTCTATTTCTGCTACCATATCATTATTTATAAAATTCACAGGACTTACATTTAATTCTTCATGTTGTATTTCCTGAAGCTACAATTTAGGGACTCATATATCAAGACTTATGTTTCTTCCAGAAATGTGATAAGTAATTTTTGAAGGTTTTGCAATGTGATAGAATCAAAGGATTCTATGAACTAGATAGAAGTGACTCAGAAGTAAATTAATCCAGATGTGTAAGTCTTAAT
The DNA here is from genome assembly GCF_020740685.1 of Jaculus jaculus. Classification (NCBI taxonomy): domain Eukaryota; kingdom Metazoa; phylum Chordata; class Mammalia; order Rodentia; family Dipodidae; genus Jaculus; species Jaculus jaculus. Next base: position 164,625,033 of record NC_059105.1, read on the forward strand.
TGACTCACAAAGCTCTTTTATGGGGTGCGGTTTTACCTATTTTCTTTTTCTTTTTTCTTTTTTTAAGAGTAAGTTAGAGAAATGGACACACACACAGAGAGAGAGAGAGAGAGAGAGACAGAGACAGAGACAGAGACAGAGAATTGGCATGCCAGGACCTCAGCCACTGAAATAGAAATACTGAGACTTGTGCCCCCTAGTGGATATGTGTGACCTTGTGCTTGCCTCACCTTTTGAGCTTCTGGATTATGTGGGATCTAGATAGTCAAATACAAGTCTTTAGGCTTCACAGGCAAGCGTCTTAACCACTAAGCAATATCTCCATCCCTGCCTACTTTCTTTTAAACATCCATCAGAAAATTCACTAGTTATTATAAAAAACATTTTGCTTGTTAAAATATATTTTAATTGGGGTCAAAAATCTATGTCTTTGCAAGTTCTGCCTACTGATTTTATGGATATATTTTTAAAATTTTAATTTTTGCATTTAAAGAAAAGCTTTCTTAAAATATGGCCTTATTAGGGGCCGGAGATGTGGCTTAGTAGTTAAGGTGCTTGCTTGTAAAGCCAAAAGGACCCAGGTTTGGTTCCCAGGACCCATGTAAGCCAGATGCACAAGTGACACATGCATCTGGAGTTTGTTTGCAGCAGCTGACGGTCCTGGTGTGCCCATTATCTCTTATTTTTATCAAATATATCTGCACTCTCTTGATTAATTCCTTCAATATTCCTTTAACTGACAGTGTGCTAATATTTTTCGCCATCAAAGGTACTTTTCACTTGCCCTAGAATTTAATGACACTCTTTCAGTGCTGGTAGTTTTCAAATACGGCATTGATATAACACAATGAGTGTCATGGAATGGACAGATCTTATGACCACCCATGTCACAAAGCACTGTGTGAATGCTGAGTTCTACACAGCATGTGCAAACTTAATAGTGTCCACACGGGGTTGAATCCTAATGATAGCAGTGAGGAAATGAAAATGGAGAGATTTGCCAGGGTTTTGTTCTTATCATTAAACCTATGATAGTGACTAACTCAGGTGGAAGGTGGTAAACTGCACCCCTCAGTTGGCTCTTGCGGAGAAGTGGTACGCTAACATGAAGTTTGTATTTGCACATGATGGGTTGATGGATTTGCTCTCGTTGCTTTTGCTTGAAACGGCCTAGCAATCATTTTATACCAGTTCTGTTCTGCACTTCTTAAAATGTGGTTAATGTGTTGATACTTCTGCCAGATGTATGGTTGGTAGCTAAATAGGTGATAGATGAATACAGTCTTTCCACTATATGTAAATTTAAGGACATGCATATTTTCACCCAACTCATCTGTAAAAATGTTGAATACAACTTAGCTTCAAATGTGTTTTTTGTTTCAGCTTGACATAAACCTGTGTTAAAGTACTTTTGATAGGTATTCTATGAAGTGTATTCATAGCTGATGTGCAACCCAGCTAATGCTTTTCCATATATTTTAAATGACTACATTTTCCCTGCTCACTTATATCACAAGCATTTGTTCAAATATTAATCATCTCCTTTTCTCTAAGATTTGGGCAATTTATAGGATGTAACTTTGGATTAACATTGGATTTTCGTCTCGTAATAGCAAAAAGAAATATGAATATCCCATGCTATTTGCTATTTTAAGCCTGTGGCCACATGCTTACCATGATAGCTGCTTATTGACATAATATTAATTATATATATACATATACATATACACATACACACACACACACACACACACACACACACACATATACATATATATATGTTTGAAAGACAGAGAAAAAGAAGCAGACAGAAAGTGAGAAGGGCATGCCAGAGCCTCCTGCTATTGCAAATGAATTCCAGATGCCTGCACCACTTCTCATTTGCACCTGACTTTTTGTGGGTACTGGGGAATTGAGCCAGGATCTTCAAGCTTTACAAGTACCTTTCATCACTGAGCTATCTCTCCAGCCTAATATTACTTTCGAATGAGCTTTTGTCCTGTTTTCATGATTGTTAAGCATTGATTTAGACCTTCCAATTCTCAAATAGTGCCTAATCATGTTTATGAGCTGTTCTTTTAAATAGTCACATGGAGCGCTTCAGCATCAAATTCACAGAAGTCTGTGAGCTATCATCACTCCAGTCAAAACACTCCTTCAAGCTATTTGCTCCTGTTTGACTTTGTATTTGTCAGAGTACAAAGTGCTCAGATGTCACCATCAGCCCTCTTGAAAACAGCGAGGTAGCAATGGCAAAATGGTTCATCTTGCCACAAAGTGGCCAACAAGCCACAAACACAGGTCCGAGTAGAATTCAAGAGTTCATAAATGTTTCCATTACTGCATACCACTGTGGGAGATCTCTTCTTTCTCAATGTTCCCTTCAACATAGGCATTTTTCCTGTCCTATTTATTACTGCTGTTTCTGATGATCCCTTCAAATCTATAAATTGGGCTCTTCAAGTTAAACATCACTGTTTCTTGTTTTTTTTTTTTTTTTTTTAAGTGTGTGGAATTTTATCAAAAAGAGGTTTATTAATTACAAGAAAAAACTGGAGAAATGAAATTTGAATTGGCTGACAGGTGAGCTAACTTTGCATGCACCTTTGAGTGCCCGCATAATTCACTAGAACTTATTTATTTCACATGAGGAGCTAAGTCTGGCATGCAGCTTGCTTGATCAGTGCTGTAAGCACTGACGTTCTATTTTCCCCTGACCCTCCTGGCAGGATCAGACACAACCCTTGCTCCGCTTGGCTCCGTCTAATCCAAGCTTCATGGGCTGCTCTGCATGTTCTAAATGCTGTTTGAGGCATCCTCCCTTAATCAAGCTGAGCATCCTGGCTTCCCAAGTCACTCTACGCACCTAATTGACCAACAGAGCTAGACATATGGAGGATCGAATCGCAAACCCAAATCAGCAGTTGTCAGAAGACATTAATTCAAACAGGAGGCAGCAAAACACGTGTTTCTCCCCCCCACTTACTCTATACTCATTTTCAGAAGTCTGATGAGAGAAATGATTATTAATATCTTCAGCTGTGCCCTCAGGCAGATGCCAAGAACTTTTGCAAACTGATTTCCACTTCCCCAGCTCCCCGAAGCCTTTCTTCTGGAGACAGCTTCTGGCCCTTCGGTTAACCAGGTGGCAGTGGGGTGAGTCTGGCTCACTGATGGCTATGTATCAAGTCCAATGCACAGAATTCTGCTGGGAGGCTCTTTGCTGAGAGCACTTTCCCTTCCTGCCTCCCACTCAGCGCCAGGGCTGGGGATCAGTGAGCACACGCCTGCTGTGTAATTTCTCCTGGGTATAGTCCTCAGCCTATCAGTGGATCTGTCAACATGTGTTCAGATTTATTTATTTATTTATTTATTTATTTATTTATTTATTTATTTATTTATTTATTGTGTTCTGACCCTTTTCAAGTCTTAGTGCAAAAGTGGGAACAATGTAAACCATTGCTCCCGAAAAATCAGACAAAGGAGGATTGAATAATTCTTGAATGACTTCCGTGTGTCAGATATGAGATTAAGCATTTCAAAACTTACAAGTGTATGCCAATTGCTTTGTCACTCATGCCATTATGGAATGGCAGTGTTAGTTTTCTGGTGCCAGGAAGCACAATTCGATCTGATGTGGAGAAAAAGAAGACAAAAATCTGCTGGCTCACCTGTCAGAGAAAAGAGTAAATTCTAGTGTTTTAGACCTGGCTGGATTGTAGGACATAGCTCCATCTCTGATCCATCACTTCCCTCATGACTGCAAAGGCCTGTGACTGGAGCCCAGCCTGACAACCTGCACACTCAAGGGACAGGAGAGGGTTGCCTGCTCTTGCATTCACATCTGGGCCTCACTCTGGCTCATATGTGAACTTGGAGTCTACAAAAAGCATATTTATGGGCTGGAGAAATGGCCTAGCAGATAAACGCTTGCCTGAGAGGCCAAAGGATCCTGGTTCTAGGGCTGGATTCCCCAGGACCCACGTTAGCCAGATGCACAAGGGGGCACACTCATCTAGAGTTCCTTTGCAGTGGCTGGGGGCCCTGGCACACCCATTCTCCTCTCTACCTCTCTATCTGCCTTTCTTCTCTGTTGCTCTCAACTAAATAAATAAAAATGAACAAAAATAAAAATAAAAAAGAGTAACAAAAAGCATATTTATTATCTTACAACATAGCCCTCACTGGAAGTTAAAAATTGATCACAATTGCTCAAAACTGACTCCTGATCTTAATCTATTACTTGAGCCAATTTCACCAGATCCCTAGGCTATCCTTGTAAATGAAATGAGGAATATGCATTTTCTGAAGGTGGCTGGTAGGAGTAGTTTGAGTTATCACTGCTTATATCAACTAGGAGGCTATTTTGTATAGAAAATTGAAATAAATGCCCTAAATATACTACATAAGTAAACACAATTGTTTGATTTAGCCCCACACAGGTTTCATATATATATATATATATATATATATATATATATATATATATATATATATGTGTGTGTGTGTGTGTGTGTGTGTGTGTGTGTGTGTGTGTGTGTGTGTTATTTATTTATTTATTTATTTTTTGTTTTTTTTTTAATTTTTATTAACATTTTCCATGATTATAAAATATATCCCATGGTAATTCCCTCCCTCCCCACCCCCACACTTTCCCGTTTGAAATTCCATTCTCAATCATATTACCTCCCCATTACAATCATTGTAATTACATATATACAATATCAACCTATTAAGTATCCTCCTCCCTTCCTTTCTCCACCCTTTATGTCTCCTTTTCAACTTACTGGCCTCTGCTACTAAGTATTTTCATTCTCACACAGAAGCCCAGTCATCTGTAGCTAGGATCCCCATATGAGAGAGAACATGTGGTGCTTGGCTTTCTGGGCCTGGGTTACCTGACTTAGTATAATACTTTCCAGGTCCATCCATTTTTCTGCAAATTTCATAACTTCATTTTTCTTTACCGCTGAGTAGAACTCCATTGTATAAATGTACCACATCTTCATTATCCACTCATCTATTGAGGGACATCTAGGCTGGTTCCATTTCCCAGCTATTATAAATTGAGCAGCAATAAACATGGTTGAGCATGTACTTCTAAGGAAATGAGATGAGTCCTTTGGATATATGCCTAGGAGTGCTATAGCTGGGTCATATGGTAGATCAATCTCTAGCTGCTTTAGGAACCTCCACACTGTTTTCCACAATGGCTGGACCAGATTGCATTCCCACCAGCAGTGCAGAAGGGTTCCTTTTTTTCCACATCCCCGCCAACATTTATGATCATTTGTTTTCATGATGGTGGCCAATCTGACAGGAGTGAGATGGAATCTCAATGTAGTTTTAATCTGCATTTCCCTGATGACTAGTGACGTAGAACATTTTTTTAGGTGCTTATATGCCATTCGTATTTCTTCCTTTGAGAACTCTCTATTTAGCTCCTTAGCCCATTTTTTGATTGGCTTGTTTGATTCCTTATTGGTTAACTTTTTGAATTCTTTGTATATCCTAGATATTAATCCTCTATCAGATATATAGCTGGCGAAGATTTTTTCCCATTCTGTAGGTTGCCTCTTTGCTTTTTTCACTGTGTCCTTTGCGGTGCAAAATCTTTGTAATTTCATTAGGTCCCAGTGGTTAATCTGTGGTTTTATTGCCTGAGCAATTGGGGTTGTATTCAGAAAGTCTTTGCCAAGACCAATATGTTGAAGGGTTTCCCCTACTTTTTCCTCTAGCAGTTTCAAAGTTTCCGGTCTGATGTTAAGGTCTTTAATCCATTTGGACTTAATTGTTGTGCATGGCGAGAGAGAAGAATCTATTTTCATCCTTCTGCAGATATTTATCCAGTTTTCAAAACACCATTTGCTGAAGAGGCTGTCTCTTCTCCAATGTGTATTTTTGGCATTTTTATCGAATATCAGGTGTCTATAGCTACTTGGGCTTACATCTGGGTCCTCTATTCTGTTCCACTGATCTACATGTCTGTTTTTGTGCCAGTACCATGCTGTTTTTGTTACTATGGCTCTGTAGTATAGGTTAAAATCAGGTATGGTGATACCACCAGCCTCTTTTTTGTTGTTCAGTATTATTTTAGATATTCGAGGTTTTTTGTGATTCCAAATGAATTTTTGGATTGTTTTTTCTATTTCCATGAAGAAAGCCTTTGGAATTTTGATAGGGATTGCATTAAATGTGTAGATTGCTTTAGGTAAGATTGCCATTTTCACGATATTGATTCTTCCAAGCCAGGAACAAGGGATGTTTCTCCACTTTCTAGTGTCTTCTGCAATTTCTCGCTTGAGTGTTTTAAAGTTCTCATTGTATAGATTCTTTACTTCCTTGGTTAGGTTTATTCCAAGGTATTTTATTTTTTTTTTGATGCAATTGTGAATGGGAGTGATTCTCTGATTTCATCCTCTGTGTGTTTGTTGTTAGCATATACGAAGGCTACTGATTTCTGTGTATTTATTTTGTATCCTGCTACATTGCTGTAGGTTTTGATCAGCTCTAACAGCTTGCTAGTAGAGTCTTTAGGGTCCTTTATGTATAGAATCATGTCATCTGCAAATAATGATAACTTGATTTCTTCCTTTCCAATTTGTATCCCTTTTATGTGTGTCTCTTGCCTTATTGCTATGGCTAAGACTTCCAAAACTATATTAAATAGAAGTGGAGACAGTGGACACCCTTGTCTTGTTCCTGATTTTAGTGGAAAAGCTTCCAGTTTTTCCCCATTTAGTAATATGTTGGCTGTAGGCTTGTCATAAATAGCCTTTATTATAATGAGATATGTTCCTTCTATTCCCAGTCTCTGTAGGACTTTTATCATGAAGGGATGTTGGATTTTGTCAAATGCTTTCTCGGCATCTAATGAGATGATCATGTGATTTTTGTCCTTCAACCCATTTATGTAATGTATTACATTTATAGATTTGCATATGTTGAACCATCCCTGCATCTCTGGGATAAAGCCTACTTGGTCAGGGTGAATGATCTTTTTGATATACTCTTGTATTCTGTTTGCCAATATTTTGTTGAGAATTTTTGCATCTATGTTCATGAGGGAGATTGGTCTGTAATTTTCTTTTTTTGTTCTATCTTTGCCTGGTTTTGGTATCAGGGTGATGCTGGCCTCATAGAAGGAGTTTGGTAGGATTCCTTCTTTTTCTATTTCCTGGAAAAGCTTGAGAAGCAATGGTGTTAGCTCTTCCTTAAAAGTCTGGTAAAATTCAGCAGTGAATCCATCTGGGCCTGGGCTTTTTTTAGTTGGGAGATTATTGATAACTGCTCGGATCTCTATGTTTGTTATAGGTCTATTTAAGTGATTAATCTCATTTTGATTTAATTTAGGTAGGTCATATAGATCAAGGAAATCATCCATTTCTTTCAGATTTTCATACTTTGTGGAGTATATGCTTTTATAGTATGTCCCTATAATTTTTTGAATTTCTCTGGAATCTGTTGTGATGTTACCTTGTTCATCTCTGATTTTATTAATTTGTGTCTCTTCTCTCTTTCTTTTGGTCAGATTTGCTAAGGGTTTATCAATCTTGTTTATCCTTTCAAAGAACCAACTCTTTGTTTCATTAATTCTTTGAATTGTTCTTTTTGTTTCTTTTTCATTAATTTCTGCCCTAATCTTTATTATTTCTTCCCGTCTACTACTTTTTGGTTTGCCTTGTTCTTCTTTTTCCAAGGCTTTAAGGCGAAGCATTAGGTCGTTTACTTGCGACCTTTCTAATTTCTTAATATAGGCACTTAAGGCTATAAATTTACCTCTTAGAACTGCCTTCATTGTGTCCCAGAGATTTTGGTATGTTGTGTTCTCATTATCATTTGACTCTATAAATTTTTTGATTTCCTTTTTGATTTCTTCATTGACCCACTCATCATTTAGTAGTGTATTGTTTAGTTTCCATGATTTTGTGTATGCTCTATAGCCTTTCTTGCTACTGATTTGTAGTTTAATTCCATTGTGGTCAGATAGAATGCAAGGAATTATTTCAATTTTCCTGAATTTGTTAAGATTTGCTTTGTGTCCTAATATATGGTCTATTTTAGAGAATGTTCCATGTGCTGCTGAAAAGAATGTATATTCTGCAGCCTTTGGATGAAATGTCCTGTATATATCTGTTAGGTCCATTCCTTCTATGACCTCATTTAGTCCAGATGCCTCTCTGTTTATTCTTTCCCTGGATGACCTGTCAATTGATGAGAGTGGGGTGTTAAAGTCACCCACCACCACTGTGTTTGGTGTTATCTGTGACCTTAGTTCTAATAGTGTTTGTTTGACGAATTTGGGAGCCCCCATGTTAGGTGCATATATGTTTAGGATTGTAATGTCCTCCTGTTGGAGTGTGCCCTTAATCAATATAAAGTGACCTTCCTTATCTTTCTTGACTAACGTCGGACTAAAGTCTACCCTGTCTGATATTAGGATAGCAACCCCTGCTTGTTTTCTAGGCCCATTTGCTTGAAACACCGTCTTCCAACCTTTCACCCTAAGATAATGTCTATCCTTTGTAGAAAGGTGAGTTTCTTGGAGACAACAAATTGTAGGATCCTGCTTTTTAACCCAGTCTGCAAATCTATGTCTTTTCGTTGGGGCATTGAGACCGTTGATATTAAGAGATATTATTGAAAGGTGTGTATTTATGTTTGCCATTTGTGTGTGTGTGTGTTACTTGTTCTACCTGTGCTCTCTTCTGTTAACTGGTATTTGAGTATAGCTGGTTTTTTCTAGGTTCCTTATATGTGTGCTTTTCCTTTTGTTCAGCATGGAGGATTCTATCAAGTATTTTCTGTAGAGCTGGTTTTGTCTTCAGATACTCCTTTAACCTGCTTTTGTCATGGAATGTCTTTATTTCTCCATCTATTTGGATGGATAACTTTGCAGGATAAAGTAACCTTAGTTGACAGTTGTTATCTTTCAGAACTTGGAATATATCACTCCAAGCCCTTCTGGCTTTAAAAGTTTGTGTTGAATAATCTGCTGTAATCCTGATGGGCTTGCTTTTGTAGGTAACTTGATTTTTCTCTCTAACTGCTTTCAATAATTTTTCTTTGGTTTGTGTGTTTGGAAGTTTGAGTATAATGTGGCGAGGAGAGGTTCTTTCTGGGTTTTGTCTGGCTGGGGTTCTAAAGGCTTCCTGTATCTGTATTGGCACCTCTTTCCCAATTTGGGGGAAATTTTCCTCTATGATTTTGTTGAAGATGCCTACTATGCCTCTGGAGTGGAGTTCTTCTCCTTCTACTATGCCCTGAATTCTTATATTGTATCTGTTCATAGTGTCCCGAATATCTTGAAATTCCCACTCATACTTTTCTATAAGTTTGTCTTTTTCTTTGTTGGACTGCATTAGGTCTGCCACCTGATCTTCTAGCTTAGATATTCTGTCCTCTCCCTCATCCATCCTACTGGTGAGATTTTCTACAGAGTTTTTTATTTCATTAACTGTGTTCTTCATTGCTAGTAATTCTGACTGGTTTTTCTTTATTATTTCTATTTCCCTATTTATGTCTTGTATTGCCTTCTTTATTTCATTAAATTGGTGTCCTGCCTCTTCTTTGATTCCTTTGATTTCCTCTTTGATTTCCTCTTTGATTTCTTCTTTGATTGTTTTCATGTGTTCTTTGACCTCTTTGAACATATTTATAATTATTCTTTTGAACTCTTTCTCAGGCATTTCCTCTAACTCTTTCTCACTGGAGGACATTTCTGATGCATTAATACTTTTAGGTGGATTTATATCGTCTTGCTTTTTAGTGTTTCTTGTGTTATAATGTATATATTTTTGCATCTTGGATTAAGTTAATGCTTGGATTTTCTAGCTAGCTGTGTATTCTTAGCTGTATCAATTGATTTGATGTAATATATTTTCAGGGTAGGACCTTAAGGTATTAGGTGTGGCTCTTAAGACTCTCAGAGTATCTACAAAGATGTTCTTAGGGGTTGAGTTTCCCTGCTATAGGAGTATTCAAGCAGGCTGAGTGGAATAAAATACTGGTAGATTCTAAAATTTAACTAATCACTGTACACATTCAATCAGAAACAGCCCCGAGTATGTATGCAAGAGTAGTTATTATAATGACCAGATCCTCTATCAACAAAGAGGTTTAGATTTCTGGTCTGTTGAGGTATCCAAGTCAGCTTGTGACCAAGTGAGACCCTTCCCTGGTGCAATCCCAGTTACCTTGGGTGATTGTGGTCTCAGTCAAGTTGCTGCCTGGGTCGTCGGGCTGCTGTTCTGATTTCTGGAGCTGGGCACTTGCTTTTCCTACGGGGCAAACTGAGCCGCTGCTGCTGCCCCGAAGCCACTGCTGCGGGATCTGCCGCCGCTGCTGCTCCTGGGTCCGCTGCTGTTGGGGCCACTGGTACCGGTGCTGGAGCCGCTGAAGTTGCTGCCGAACTCTGCTCCTGCTTGGGTCCCGCTGTCAGCCCAAGTTGGCGTGGCCGGGTCCCGGGCCGCTGCTGTGTTCGTTGGAGCTGGGTTCAGGTGGTGGGGGAGGGGAGGGAGCCGCAGCTGCTCTGGTTGTATCGCTGTTCCACGTGTGCTTCTACCTCTCGGTCTGCTCTTCCCTCCGGTGCTCGCTGCCGCTCTCCCCTCACGTTTCCCGAGTTGCGGAGAGCGCAGTGTGGGGGGAAAATCCCGCACCTGGCTTGTCCTGCGGCTCGAGCCGAGAGTCCGGCGGCTTTCTGCCGCTCCGCGGCTGCGGCTGGTGGCCGAGCCGCCCCGGAGCTGCTGTTCCCGCCTGTGCAGGCTCTGGATGCTCTGGAACTCTTCTACTTCTCCGCTGCCGCCTCAATTTCCTATACACCTCACTTTTTAGTAAAAGTGTGTATTTTGCTGAGTTTTTTTGGTCTTTTTCCCCCCTAGGCTGCTTTGGCGTGGTACCTACGTCGCCATCTTAACCAGAAGTCCTGTTATTTATTTATTTGAGAGAGAGAAAGAGGTAGAGAGAGAAATAGGCACATCAGGGCCTCCAGCTGCTGCAACTAAACTCCAGACGCAGATGTCCCTTTGTGCATCTGACTTACGTGGGTCCTGGAGAATTGAACTGGGACCTTTGGCTTTGCAGGCAAACACCTTAACCACTAAGCCATCTCTCCAGCATCCCCCATGGGCTTTATAATGCAAAATTTTACATTTGGGGAACTAATCAGAAACAAAATCCCAAAAGCAAGTCATCATGCCTCATTCTCCCACCACGCTCTTTTCTGGGCCAGGACTATCTATGTCATCACTGAGAACTGTATGCAGTGTATGTACGTCACATCTCACTGTGAGGGCATGCCACGCTCAGTGGGAGAGAGACTTCAGTGGGAGAGAGACTTGCCCTGATGCCTTAATGGCACAGTGAAGACAGAACCTGGCAACAGAATGCCCCAAGCAGTGTTGGTTTGGACAGAACATCCAATCAGCTCGACTCTTTCATCTCTTCCTCTAATACATGTTGTCCACAGGAAGGACCGCAGAAAACACAATAGCAGAGCAAACTGTGAGGAAGGAGCACTTGAGGCAAAGGCATCAAGTCCGTAGGGAGGAAACAAAGGGCACCGATAGTGAAAATTATCTCCAAAACCACGTGTGGATTCAGGAGAGAATCAGTTAGGTTTGTTGGATGAGTTATTTCCATTAGAATCCTTCCTTTGTAGTTGAAAGATTTATTTATTGATTTATTTTTACATGAAAGTCAAGGAACAGCCTCATGTGCTGAGCATGGTAGAGACAGGCTTTGGGCTCCTGCAGTAACTAGTAGGTGATGAGTGTGATTTGGTCACTTGGCATCTGGACTGTAATCGCTGTGTGTGTACTAACTACCCTAGATCACGAGACAGCCAGATGTCGAGGCTCCAGGGGATATGTCTCTTTCTCTAAACTAATTTATACCCCATATACATCACATCACAAGACAAGTTAGGACAGATTTTATCAGTTACCTCTGAAAACAGCTGGGCCAACACTGTATCCACCTCAGCCTTGTGAGCCTTGCCTTGACCATTTACAAGTGCACAATGCGGATTTTCTGTCCCCTTCCAACTCGTACTGGAATATGGAAGAGAGGAACTGTGATTAGAGAAAAGATCCAGAAGTCAGGTCAGTGGACATCTTTTGCCATATCATTTTACTTCATCCTCTCTTCTTTCTCTATATTAGCCTAATTGTTTCCTATAAATATCCCCATCACACACCCGTGTTTCTTAGAATCCTATTTCAATTGTGGATATGATGGTCTCTTACAATGTGTGGTACAGTGCCATTAGCATTTAGTTTATTACTGAAAATACAACCTATGTGTACAATGGAGTCAGCATTTCTGAAAGCCTAAGAAAGTCCTGCTTATCATGCATTAGAAGTACACATATAACTGCCATTGAGAACCATTAGTAGAAAACGTCATTGCTCAAAACAATTGCAAATGGAGTCACCTAAGTTATTTTAAATATTCTAGTCAACAAACCAAAGCAAATAAAAAGCAATATGTGAAATGGATGCCAATATGATGTGCAACTTAGTAATATTGTCAATGTATTATATCCAACAATTTGTGAAAGGTCCCAGACTTATCATATTCCCTATTAAAAGTTGGCACTTTTGATGCAATCAGAATTTCCAGAGTTTTTAAAGTGGATTCAGAAAGAGTTTGAATTTCTTTTGTTTTGTTACATTGCATTATGTTGTGTTGTTGTGTTGTGTGGCGTGGTGTGGTGTTGTCTTGTGTGACATTAAGAACCTATTTTTTTTTTCAGAAAATGCCCAGGCCACGGTGATTTATTTCATCCACCCATTCATAGGAAAACTGTGAAATATCCCCATGGATGGCCAGGGAAACAACATTTCTCACCTTCTCCCTTCTCCCTTCTCCCTTCTTTCCCCCTGGTCCTTGAGACCACCGATTGTTCTGAGTGACTTCCTCAGAGCGAACTTTAGAACCTGCACTGTGTGATCACCTCCTCTGCCTTGAAGTGTCATCTAAATGGAGATAAATGAAATCTCAATGAAAGCAGAGACTCGGTCCAAAAGTCAGCGCCCATCCTGTGGGGAGGAAGGGTCCGTGAGCACCTGCAAGGAGAAGGGCCAATCAAGGCAGTGGAGGCGTGGGGAACAGCTGTGAGGTGTGGCTGCGCAGGTGGAGGGGGTCCTCATTAGGTTCCCATAGGCTCTGTCATTAAGCCTGCGGCAGATGTTCTTGACTGTGACTAGCAGAGTCACAAGGGAGGCCTTCGCTCAGCTGACGCTCAGAACATGAGCGCAACACTGCTGAGCAGAAGGCGGGCAAGGCCCAGCTGCTCCTCTCCCCTCGGCCCGCGTGATCTCTGCAGCGCTCAGCGCTGGAAGCGTGTCGTCCTATATCACAGAGGCTACATTCTGCCGCTTCATCCCTGGACTTGAGTTACTTGTAAAATAAAACCCCATGTAAGCAGGGGGAACACAAACAGAACCTTTCATGAATGGGGGCTACAGAGTGGTTCATGGTGCAGAATCCTGTGTGGTGACAAGGCAACTTCAAAAAAAAAAAAAAAAAATTACCCAAAACAACAACAACAAAAAAACACTAAAAAACAAGAAATTTCCAGGTGAGAGATAGTTCTCCATGGGTTGGTAGCATATAAGGCTCAGAAGAGTCTTGAAAACCACATTTGGGACTCTGAGATTTTCATGACAGAAACATATAGGGAAGAGTATATCAAAAGCTATTTGTGTGTGTGTGTTTTTTTTTCCATAAAGTGTCAAAATAGCTATTTGACCCTAGATCTGTAATAAAAGTATATCATTTCCCACTGCCATTCAAAAATTGCAGAGCACAAATGTCACACACAAGGAATATAGAATGCTGCCTTTCTGCTCATAGTTATGAGGAATATATATCTGCACTGTGGCCCCTCAGTAATGATAAATCCACACTACTAATTTGACACAAAGCAGGAAATTGTATCACAAAATTATTGAATTCCTTGTGGGTTTATGGGTGTTGATTCAGGTCTTGGTCTCCAGGAATTAGCAAAATCCTTCAAGCTTCAGGTGAGACAAGGCAAATCTTAAAGATTAATATGCTTTGCTCCAGAAAAAAAAAAAAAAAAAATCCTCTGCAAATCTAAAGGTCTCCAAGATAGTCTACTCCTTTTCATTTTCTTTTGGTAAATTTCAAACTACATAGATGTTGGGAAATTCTTGGCTGTTGATTACTTACTTTAGGAAGGAAACATACCAAGGTCTTCAGCAGATGGACTTTCAGCTGTCTCCAAACCTTAGATTTAGCATATTCAAGAAGATCTCAACAAATCTAATTATGATACTAGTACACTCATTTTTCAAGGGTGAAAATGACGAGAAGTGAAGATATTTTACCAAATATTAATGTATCCATACTTTTTAGAAACCAGGTAATCTGGAGGTAGATCCTACTAACTTTATTATGTTTTCTCCCCTCCCTCTTTTCCTCCCTCCCTCCCTCCCTCCTTTCTTTCTTTCTTTCTTTCTTTCTTTCTTTCTTTCTTTCTTTCTTTCTTTCTTTCTTTCTTTCTTTCTTTCTTTCTTCCCTTCCTTACCACTTTCCTCATTGGCCAAGAGTTCTGTTTCATAGACCTAAGTAGATGTATCACTTGCTTCCCTCCTTGCTGTGACCAAACGCCTGACAAGGAGCTATTTACGGGAGGTTTTGTTTCAGGCTTAGAGTTTAAGTGTCTCCACTCGTCCACGGTGAGGAAAGCACATTGGAAGGAGGATAAGGGAGCTGATCTCACTGCACACACAGCAGACGTGGAAAAAGAAATGGACACTGGTACCCAGTGGACTGTCTTCTTTGTATTTGGTCCAGGATGCCTAGCCCAAGGGAGTGATGCCACCACATTTAGGATGGGTCTTCCCAATTCTATCTTTTCTAAATCCAACCAATTTATCAACACAGTAGACCCATCTGGCCTCTACTTTCCTGTGATCTCCCATCTGGCTTTCTTGAGTGCTAGGATTACAGGCATGTGCCACCATGCCCTGACACACGCTAACTTATCAGTGCTCCGTTACAATGTAGTTCCAGGAACTTTCTTGCCCCTGGGGAGATGTGAACACACATCATCTGTTCTCCCCAGACAGGGAACAGATGACAAACCAAAGCAGAAGTGCTTTGCAGCCAGTTTGTTCTGTGGAGTTATTTAAACACCAGGCTTAGGAGTTACCTAGAGGAGCTTGGAGACCTGAAGCAGACGTATCATTGAGACGCCTCGTCCCAGTACACCCACCCCTCCCCTGCTGTTGCTTCGGTGTGGCGCCCAGTCCCTTGATCTTTTAGCTTCTCTGTACTTTACTTCCCCCCTGAGGCCAGGAGACCTGGGTACACATTGCAGACAGCTGGTATGGCGAATGCCCAAGATCTCAGGTGGGTATCTGATAACCTTCCCCATGTATGTTCTTCCAGCTATGGGAGAATGACAATAAGTCCAAGCTTTTATACTTTCATATATATATATATATATATATATATATATATATATATATAATATTTTCAGGTGGGAATAGGTGATCTCACACACACACACACACACACACACACACACACACACACCAGGCCCTCTTGCTGTTGTAAACAAACCCCAAATGCACATGTCACTGTGTGAATGTGGCTGACATGACGGGGATGGAAGCCGGGCTCTGTAAAGCAAGGAGCTCTGGCCACTGAACCATTTCTTCAACCCAACCAGCCCAGTGCTGAGAGTGTCCTGTGAGTAATCCCAGCTACTTTTGGCAAAGCTGCCAATAGTTGTTTATGGCTTTGAGGTCAGAAAACTTTGCTGTACCTGAAACGTCTGTGTGTCTTCTGCGGCATATTGCACTACTCTGTGAAATGGAGCCATCTCCTTTCAGGCAGTGCTGATAGTTTTGATTTCTTTTCCTTTGGCTTCCTTTTCATGCAGGCTAAGCAAACCTTCTTCACTTTGTTCAGTTTAGTCTATTCAATTGCTCCCGGGCCAGTTTATGAAACTTCAGTCCAAGTCCTGCATTGCTTTGCCAAACTCGCTTTCATGGGAGTTTCAAAGAAGTCTCACAGCTCGTCATCTGCTTGTTTATACATCCCATGATCTGGTTTATTTCAAGAGGCAGCTAGTGCACGCGTGACTTCTGCTAACAGTAGGTGTTTTTTATTTTGTTAAAATATTTTTATTTATTTAATTTCAAGCCCAGGGAGAGAGAGAGAGGCGCGGGGGGAGGGTGGGGGGGTGGAGAGAATGGGCACGCCAGAGACTCTAGCCACTGAAAAGGAATTCCACATGCATGCACCACTTTGTACAACTCAACGCTTTCAGCCTCAGCTGGGAGCACCTGACCTTTTGGGGGACCTTGACTTGGTTAAACCCAGGATCCATGGTTTCGATTTCCGCACTACATGGTCTGAAGTGGAGTTGGAGATTTCATTGACTATGTTAAGGAAGAAATTCAAGGAGAAAATGAAAGCACACCTGGGTGCATGGGTGTAGGTTTCTTTAAGAAAGCCCCACTTTGAGTGGCCTACTGGAACTTAGCAAGATTTTTGGAATCTCAAAGCTCAGCATACTTCTAATTCTGTGCCCTCTTTGATAGTTTTGAAAATAGGGTGATTCAGGAGGTGCCTTGGATGGGATGACAATCTGACATGATAAAAATAGAAGACAGTAGAGTTGCACAAGGGCTTTAGGACCTTTCCTTTCCCTGTAAGTGGGGTTTCTGGTGAGAGTCTCAGAAAATTGTAGGTTTAGAGCTGGTAAATGGAGAAAGGCCCAAAACAGTTAGTAGTGGTCCTGTAATACATTTTCTGCTTATAGACAGGCTTTAACCAGGATCCCTGAGTATGGCAGAGTGGCTCCTCTTCATTGTCATGTCCATATAATTTTCCACATCTTTATATCCTATCAGAAAGCAAACAGATGCTGACATTCTGGCCCATGTCTTCCTCCTGAGTGTTCTGCTACTTCAGGGAGTATCAAAGGAAGCAGCGCCCTTCCTTGGTTTGCTGTATACTGGTGTAGCTGTCCTTTTAAGTATGTTAGATTTGACTCTAAAGCAGATTTTTCATCGTTGTCCATTCACCTCTACTCTGAACACTTCACAAATTACTTACTGCGTCTGCAGTGGGTGCTCCTCTTAAGTCAATAAAGATGTCATATAATCAAAAAGCTTCTCGGGCTGGAGAGATGGCTTAGCGGTTAAGCGCTTGCCTGTGAAGCCTAAGGACCCCGGTTCGAGGCTCGGTTCCCCAGGTCCCACGTTAGCCAGATGCACAAGGGGGCGCACGCGTCTGGAGTTCGTTTGCAGTGGCTGGAAGCCCTGGCGCGCCCATTCTCTCTCTCTCCCTCTATCTGTCTTTCTCTCTGTGTCTGTCGCTCTCAAATAAATAAATAAAAAATTTAAAAAAAAAAAAAGCTTCTCGGAATGTAGGTGGAATCAGATGCAATCAAATTATTAATACAAGAGCAGCTGTTTACTGTATTTTGATTCTGACACTGGAAATTAAGATCAGAGTTTCATACGCATGGTGTTTTAGAGAAGAAGCAAATCTGTCATAATGGTCACACGAATGCAGCACGCCCACTCCACACAAACATTCTCTGTGCTAATTTCTTATACTGGCAAACAGATGGAAAAAAAAAACAGCCCTCTTTTCCAGAGACCAGTAATGTTTCCTCCTCAGTGTCTAATGTGAAGTGCAGACCTCGGCTGAAACTCGGAGCATGACTTCTTGAAAAGCATTGGTGAGTCAGAAAGGTCAGCAGTCTCACTGGACAGAGGAAACTGATTTGTCATCAGCGAGGTATAAAAGCCAGTCCCAGGGCTGGCACCATGTGTGACTGTTGCCTCAGAATAGTTCCATTTTTAATGTAACAATCCCTTATTTTCTGCCCTTCATGGATCTCAGAATGTATTTTAGTACTTGGAATACACTTAATGTATTAAAAATAGTCACTGTGCTGGATAGGTGCCTTAATGGTTAAGGTATTTGTCTGCAAAGCCAAAGGACTCAGGTTTGATAAGGACCTCATGGAAGCGATAAGTACAAGGTGGCCCATGCATATGGAATTGGTTTGCAGCGGCTGAAGGCCCTGCCACACCCATTCTTTCTCTCTTTCTCTCGCTTGCTCTCTCTCTCTCTCTCTCTCTCTCTCTCTCTCTCTTGCTGCCTCTTTCTCTCTCTCATAAAATAAAATAGTCACTGTATTTACCTTTGCAGGAAATAAGTGCATTGCACCCCCTAGATCTACATAGTCTAATATGACTATTTAAGGTTAATTTTACATCAATAGACATAAAACTTCAGTCCCTTGTTTATACCAGCAACATTTCCCTTGTCCAACAGTCTTGTGTGACTAATGGCTGCAGAACTGGAATCAGTACAGTTTTAATTCTTTCTTCCATTCTTTTCAAAAACATTTGTTTTGGCTGTTTTGAGGCAGGGTCGCACTATAGCCCAGGCTGACCTGGAACTCACTCTGTAGGCTGGTCTTGAACTCACAGAGGTCTGCCTGCTTCGGCCTCCCTAGTGCTAGAGTTAAATGAATGAGCCACCATGTCCACCTGATATAACATGACACAGGCACATGAAAAGTACATGAGGCCATACAGTCTATGTCCCTCAGGCACATGTATTTACACAGAAAACTGCGTTTGTTTAATAAGTTAAAAAAATTAATCTCTTTAAATTCCATCCATTAGTCCTCATTGAACAAAAAGTAATTTGGATCCATCAACTGAATCAGATTTTAGGGTTGTTACTAAACCACTCTATCAGCCTTCCTTGGTCATGTTCCCTCTCTTCAGTTATGTCATGGACAAGGATAAACTCAAGAACAATATCTATAATTTCTTCACTTCTTTTGGTTTCATTCTTTGAGAAAGCAGTAGCAGTAGTAAGTCAGATTGGTTTCAAGCTTTTGGAATCCTCTTGCCTCAGTTTCTCCAAGAGCCAAGACAACATGCATATACTACTAGATCCAACAATACCAACCCCACTTGTTCATCACACAAAGACATATAAACCACACTCCAGAAATCTCTCCTTTTGAGGGATGGTTACAGGTTTTATGGGAGTTCATTCCCTGCCCAGTGTCACTTCATCACTTGTGCATCCTCAGAATCCCATGTCTGGGTTCCTTGTCTCTCCAGATTGGTAGTTCTGTGAAATGGTGTTGCACCTACACAATTCTTGGAGGAATAGTTTATGAAAAATATTAATTTTCAAGTAAAATAGAACTCAAGAAGTAGAATAGGGTAGGCTATATTAGAGTACAATGCATATAGTAAAATGGGAATAGGTTTTATCAAAGTTTATACATAATAAGACATGACATGCCTCTTGACTATGGTAATAGTCGAAAATGTTTGAAAACCTTTGTAAAAATATATATTTTATTTATTTATTTGCAAGAAAGGGAAAGAAGTGGGGAAAGAATGGGCACACCTGTACCTCTTGCCACTGCAAACAAACTCCAGATGCATGTGCCATTTTGAGCATATGGCTTTATGTGGCTCTTAAGGAATTAAACCCAGGCAGGCCAGCTTTGCAAGTATTTTTTAAGGACTGAGCCATCTCTCAAACCCCTTTTTAAATGGAGCATTAGTCATTAAATATAACATCATTCTAGGCACATTTTGGTAAAGTTTTACTTAAAACATTTTTGAAATCTAATCTGAATTCACATGCTAGTATCTCAGCTTATTGTTGTTCATGAATAGACTTGACACATTGTGAAAGTTAAATTGCATTAGGTCATTTTATTTACTAGATAACAGATGGTTGCATCCCATTATATTGTAATTTGGTCCCCATTTGGAAAAAAAAATGTTCAAATGAGCATGAAGTAATAAAATTTCAGATCCATTGTGTACATATTTATTTAGTGCCATCAAAATAAACTGGTCTGCATCAGGCCTGTGTGTCAAAGAATCATCCTGTTCAGGGTGAGGATAGAAACTACCAATCTGAGGATGCTTTAGTTCATCGTAAATCGTGGTCCATATGTTCTAACACCAAACTCCACATAGGCATGTATGGATGGCGGCAGAGAACACAACTCTATCTTCTGTTAAATTTTTTCTTGGCTTGCTTTTTATTTCCATTTATTTATTTATTTATTGAAAAAGAATATCGAGAAACAAAGGTCAGCCTCTAAGTCCCTATGAAACCAAAGAAGACATTCCCCCCTCCACCTTCTGAGTGTGAGCTTACAGGTGTGAGCTTCGTGCATCCTAGACAAGCATTACACCACCTGAGTCATAGTCTCAGCCCTTTTGGACTTTATAAAAGAATATTTATATTATGCCTAAATCTCCATGATGTTTTGAAAATACTTAAAATCATCTCCTCAGCCTCTTAATACCATAGTCTTGGGTATGATGGTTCACTCCTGTGACTGCAGGCTTGGGAGACTAAGACAGGAGATTTGTTAAGAGCTCTAGGCCAGCCTGGGCCACATAGCAAGTTCCACGGCAGCTAGAGATATTAGTATGAAATTCTATCTCAAAAAGAAAGAAAGAAAGAAAGAAAGAAAGAAAGAAAGAAAGAAAGAAAGAAAGAAAGAAAGAGAGAAAGAGAGAAAGAAAGAGGGAAAGAAAGAAAGAAAGAAAGAAAGAAAGAAAGAAAGAAAGAAAGAAAGGAAGGAAGGAAGGAAGGAAGGAAGGAAGGAAGGAAGGAAGGAAGGAAGGAAGGAAGGAGGGAAGGGAGAAAAAAGTAAAAAGAGAGAAAGGAAGGAAGGAAGGAAGGAAGGAAGGAAGGAAGGAAGGAAAGAAGGAAAGAAGAAAAAAGAAAAAAAAGAGAAAGGAAGGAAGGAAAAAAGGAAGGAAGGAAGGAAGATCAGAATAAAAATTCTATAATCTTCCTTACAGGGGAGAACAGTAAAACTCTGTGGCACTCTGTAACCTGTACAAGATCACATCTAGTTATTTCTCACCCTCCACATTTATATCTTAAAGCGTCCTCTATAATGGAGAGTGGTGAAATCTATTTCCAGGCATTCATGGTTATGTTAAAACAGGAGAAAGAAAATTACTTAGTCAATGCTGAAAGAGAACCGGTTGATAATTCTTCACAGTTATTATGTAAATCATGATTTTTACAAGCTCCTGTGGTTTCACTATTTGAGCCAAAATTTATAGAAGAATTATAGCATTTTTTTCTCCCATTATATTTACTTTTTTTCTGCATCACTTACAAACATTACTAAAAAGAGAGACACCATTTTACTATATTTCTCTAAGTCCCACCATCCGATATGTTCTATTCTTTGGGCATATGGGCTTCTAGTAATTTGCATGGTAATTAAACTCATTTATACAATACACTGCTTAACAGACGATGGGACAGCTTCTCATTGAACACTTCATTTACCTACCTGTACTAAGGCCTTTCTTAATCACAAGGCCAAGCCCACATTACAATAGTAAATATGTTGTACATTTTTTATAGAGCTTAGACAGCTAGATTATGCTGACTGGGACTCCAAAACAAATGTTCCCTTTACAGTCCTCCTTGCTCCTCTGTGTATTAAATTGTCATCTACTTACATTTCACTTGTGCCTGTCTCCATTTTTAAAATCAGTGAATAAGCATTCAAAGCTATTTATGGGAAGAGGACTTTAGTAAGAAGACTAACGAGATGAATATGACAGTCCCTGGCTTCATGAGGTCACACAACTAGGGTTATGACAGTATTAAGAGGACATGAAAGATTGAGGTAGAATAGGCAATGTTGTCAGTGAATGACAGAGATTGTATTAATTTGTTAGTGTGTTTCCTTTGAAGAAACTGTTAATGCTAACAAATTTACCAGAACAGGCCTTTTGGAAGTATGTTTTCTTAGGTTTCATTTCGTTTATATTAATCTATTTTGAATTCTAATCAAGTACTCTCATTCTCTCCCTTTGTCTGATTTTATAAATAAGGAACCTGGAACATAGATAAATATTCTCCCAAGGTTATTTGACATTAAGTGATGGATTTTGGATTTGAATCCAGTCTGGTTTGAACACTTGCTTAATCACTATGTTAATATAGCTTTAATGACCTTTAAATATTAAAACTATTTTGATATGTGATAATGAAAGAATGGGGCAATTGTGATGATGTTACTATAAGTAAAGCCTCAAAAATTCCTGTGGTTATGTTGCTATAAAATGTCTTGTTCCTAGAAACTGGTGAGTAAAGCTTTTGTTGGGCAAGTTAGAGCAATGATGAGAGAAAGTTTGGGAGTAGAAGGGAATTTCCTGCACAGGAATGCAGATGAACAGAGGCCAAGGACAAAGCCCTAAGGATTGTTGACATTTACTTGGCAGATGGTAGTTGGTTAAGGTGACAGCTATTAAAAGTACCCTTCTATGACTTTCATAGGACGTAATGGAAAATAATTAAAATGAAGATAATGAAACAAATAGTAACTAGGAAGGTTCATGCCTATCAAATATTTGTTGAAGATCTCCTTTTGGCATCATGCTCCATTACGGCACCGCAGAAGTCATTCTCAATCAGTTCGTGTAGGAAGGAGATTAAATATCCTACAACACAGGACTGTATGACCATATATCCTATCGAGCCCCTCCGAGACCTCAGCACTACTGTTCTGCATGCCTATGCAGAATCGCCCCCAACACAGCACTAAATAAAATGTTAATTAAGTAAAACAAGCAATTGTACTTCTAAGGGTACTAAAAATACATTTTCAATCCAGACCCAAAAAAAAAAAAAAATCTCAAAACTAAACAAAATAAATGATTCTATAGTTGTGTGTGTATGTGTTTGTGTGTGTGAGAGAGAGGAAGAGATAATTAGACAGAGAGGCCTTTTTTCTAGTTATACAATTTCAGACTTTAATATGTAGCCAGTACAGTGACACATATAGTAATTCATGTAGCACTTGCAGAATTTATGGCCCATAGATTCTTTTCCCCCATGGAATGACATTGGATTTCTGTGGAACCCACTCCTGAAATTGCTGTTTTACAAATGGCTCAGAATTTCCTGTAGCCTGTGCTTTCCATCTTTATCTTATGATAGCCAAAGAAACAGGTTTCCAAAATGACAGTAATTACTAGGAAGTTATATTTCCAGAATCATCTCTCGGTTTCAGCAGCGTATGTTTTCTCTCCTCTAAATCCCTTGGTTCCAGTCACACTACTTTCATCTAATCCTTCTCCAATTCGGGGGTAAATGCACTGATCAGAAAGGTTCCCTTCTCAGACTTTGAGCAGTGTCCCTTGCTAAATGTTGGAATGGAGTATAAGTGTGTCAGAAGCCCATATATATATATATATATATATATGCAAGAAAAGTTATCTTGGGTCACAGGAACAGAGCAAACTTGGGGATCCAGATTTCTTGCTGATTTGTAGGTAAATAAACAGAGGCAGGCTGAAGGCACTGCTCGGTTGGTCAAAGCACTCGAATGCAAGACTGTCAAGAACACAAATTCATTCCTCAGCACTCGTGTAAAGTGACAAATAAAGGAGCGCATACATCAGTAAATCCTGTTCTCCAATGGCAATAGGAGAATCCAGAGACCTGCCAGCAGGAGCAGCAAGAGAGACTTTGTCTCCAGAAGGTGGAAGGAGAGGAGAAACACCCTGGTGTCCTCACCTTCACATGCACGCCATGCTGCCCAAGCACACACACACACCGTGCACATGCATAAGCAAATAGATAATGAAAATTATTTAAAACTAAACAGGAGAGCCAAAGGAAAAAAAAATTACAAAGTAAAACAGTCCAGCATTGTCATTTATTTCTTCATCTATCACATGTCCAGAAGAGATGGCAAGTTTCAAGTCTGTGATGCCATCCTGAGATAGGCACGGAACAGCCTCATGAGGGGTGGGATTAGGACCCAGTGCAGAACGAAAAACTTTTCTGATAAAACAACAACAAAACGGAGACTCCGAAAGCTGCTTGTGAAGGCTGACAGATGATGAAGGAAACCTTGTGCTTCTACCCTGATAACTAACAAGTTAGAATAACTGACTTGATAATTGTTATCAGCAGTGTCAAGTGCAAATCCAAATGCAGTTTCCACAGGAGTGGAGAGAGCTCTGGGGAGGAGGTGGGTAGATGCAGAGCACCTTCTCTTTAAAGGGATAGGAACGATCAGTCAGAGGCAGACACATTAAGAGGCCCAGCAAATCATTTTATTTTTACTTGAAATTGATGTCCCATTTTAGAAGCATTTTGAGATATATGACCATTATGCATTCTCCTCTGAAATAAATAAACAAAAAAAAATATTGTTTAAGGGGAAGACATGTTCTACTCTGAGGTCTCTGAGGCTCCACACAGGAAGCGCAGCTGTGATGTTGTGGTATTTAATTAGTCAAAAGTGGCATGCAGAATCCTGCCCCCCGGCCCTTGTTGCTTTAAGCAGGCTTTCAATGTTGTTCAATGTTGGTGTGTTAGATAGTAGCCAAACAAAGCAGAAACCTCACATTAGAATAAATTGTTTGTTTTTTTAACCTCCCACGCACTTGAGCCAAAAAAAAAAAAAAAAGATGAAGAAGAAGACCATAGAAAGATTCCAACAGGCCTGTAAACTATGGATGGGACAAAGGACAGAAGTAGGCAAAAGAAAAATCACTCATCTGAATCATCAGTTAGGGGAATCAGCTCTGCCACAACCTCCATACCTCCTCTTCCATCTTAGAGATGCAGGGGCTCGGTTCTAGTTCCATGTAGAAACTGCCTCTGCGTCATCAACCTCTAAGACATCACGAGAGCCACATTTCCCCAGGCAGGATGGGGATCTAAGCCAGAACCGTAATCTCCCCTTCCCCAGTCTTCCCCAGTTCTCTCCAATTACCAATATTTTCGTCTTTCTCGTTTTCTTTACAAAGTACTTTGACTCTTTCATTCATCTTCTTTATCTGCCCTTCTTTTTTTTTTTTGCCAAAAGAAATCATCTTAAACCGGAGTCCTTCTGGCTTCACTTGGCCACACTGAAGAATTATCTTGGGGTAGACATTAGATAAAACATGGGGTTTCTTCTTCTGTGACACTGTATTTTCCATTTAGGTGTTGATGAAGTAGGTTATTTTCCTTAAATGGCTTAGATAACTTTTCTAATCAAAACACGAGAAAAACAACTCATTGCATCTTTAACTTTATTTAGCAATTTCATTAGCCTCATCTGAACCCAGCAGTGTAGACTCTAATTTGCATAGAAGTTAACATACACAATGCTTAAGTGGAGGCGATACATGGCTGGCAGTTCATTAGCTTTCTAGTAGAGTAGTTTCTGACCTGTTCCTTTCCCCTGGGTCAATGATTTGCTAACGGGAATATGCAACATGTAATGTTAACTTTCATATTCTTTTAATTAGGGAAGCCTTTGGGAAATGAATGTTTTCTAAATATAAGGATGACTGTGAGGCAAGGCACAGCAAAGAATGTTGCCCAGCAGAGTTTGAAGAGTCCAGAATGTGTTCTTTATTCAAATCAAATCCCCATTCTGAACAATAATCTGAAGAACAAAGAAAAGAAGTGGAGGTGACAAAAAAAAAAAAAAAAAATGGAAGGAAAATGGAAAGAAACAGAAAGAGGAAGTTGAAGTTGAAGGGAAAGATATAAGAGAAGGGTAAAGTGGCCAAAAAGAAAGATCAAAGAGAAGAAGAAGAGAAAGAAGAAAAGTGGAAAAGAGTAGAAGGTGATGGGAAGATGGGGGAGGGAGGTGGGAGGAGAGATGAGAAAGAAAAACAGAGTAAAGAGAGAGAATGATGAGGAAAACTGGTAAGGGTAGTGTTGTCTGGGGACATGTGGAAGGAAGAGAGAAGAAAGGAAGGGTGAGGAGAGGAAGGACAAGGAGAGGGCAGTGAGAATATGAATGAAGTGGAACAGTACATAACTAAAGATTCCCTGCCGTTTTCTTGATCTTTGAAGATTTACATATAATATTTCAAGGATGGCCTGTGTTGAGTCCAGACTCCAGTCAACATCTGTCTTTTCTCATGTGTTCTTTCTCCGTTTCTTAGCAGTCCCGGAGCAAGTTCTATCTCCCAACATCCAGAGACCTCCTTGCAGAAGAAGAGAAAGAAAAACATAAAAAGAAAAGGGGATATAGCATGTGCAAATGCGGGGGTTAGATAGATGTGGATAGGAAACGACAGGTCTATATCTTGTGCCCCACAGTACCCATCTTCACTGCCTGAGTAAGCTCAGTATCTTTTTCCCCAAACCACAGGATCCAAGTTCTGCTTTGATACTTGATATATTTTACCATCACCTCAATGAGATGAGAGATAGAGGCTTACCCTGTTTGAAACCTACTATAGGGCACATGCTTTTGTATAGTGTCATTTCATTCTCTCTGCACTGTCCCTAGCATCATTAACTTCATATCACAGCTGCTTAAAATGAGGCACAAAGACACAGATCAGAACAACCCCCAGGTCCTTATTTCTCTAAGGAGCCAACTCTTAAGAAATGTCAAATTTTGAGTTAGATGATGTTTAACTGTGGGCATGATGCGTTCTAATTAGAGCCGATGGACAGTAAAATTTTACTCTTGGTTTCCCCTTCACATACAGATAAAGCCTAATTCTTGGATGGGGCTCTATGCAAATGGGGGGAAAGAAGAATTGAAGAACATTTGTCATTTCTGACTAAATTTTGAAGAATTTTAACTTTTTTTTTTCTTTTGTGCATTCTAAACTTGTTAAGAAGACATTACAAAATTCCAGAATAGAAAGAACTTTCACCACTAGTCTGGCTTTAAATTTGCCAACCGAAGGGCTGGAGAGATAATTTAGCAGTTAAGGCACTTGTGTGCACAGCCTAAGGACCCATGTTCGATCTCTCTCCAGATCCCATGTAAGCCAGATGCACACAGGTGAGGCAAGCTCAAGGTCACACATGCCCACTGGGTGTCACCACTGTCTAGAGTTCTATTGTAGTAGCTGAGGCCGTGGTGTGACAATTCTCCCTCTCTCTCTCTCTCTCTCTCTCTCTCTCTCTTTCTCTAAAATAAAAAATAAATTAATAAAATTTTTATCAAGCAGAAATAACTGGTAGGAAAATGACGGTATGTATATGTTTACATTTTGTGTATGTCCATAAACTATGGAAAATTACCATATATGATATTTTGTGTAGGTACTTAATGTACTATTATGTTCACATAACTTTCTCAATATATATTTTAGTAGATTCAGAGTATCCTGTTCCATGGTTTTCTACCAAATATATTTAATCAGCATCTTATTAGTTAACATTTAGGTTGCTATTTTCTCCATATTATGAAGAAAACTCTAGTCAACAATTCTTGGTAATTATCCCTAATGGATTCCTAATTCTAATTTATTAGATTTAGAAATTCTCTGTCAGGGCTGGGAAGATGGATCAGTGGTTAAAGACACTGGCTTGCAAAACCTGCTGGCCCAGGTTGGCTTGGATTTGATTCCCCAGTACCCATGTGTATGAAGTTTATTTAGAGTGCTTTCAGTGGCAATAATTCCTG
Organism: Jaculus jaculus; assembly: GCF_020740685.1. Taxonomy (NCBI): domain Eukaryota; kingdom Metazoa; phylum Chordata; class Mammalia; order Rodentia; family Dipodidae; genus Jaculus; species Jaculus jaculus. Next base: position 164,652,493 of record NC_059105.1, read on the forward strand.
GCACACCTATTCTCTCCCTTGCTCTTGCTCTTGCTGTCTCTCTCTCTTTATTGCTCCCTCTCTTTTTACCTCTCTCTCAACTGAATAAGAATAAAGAAAGAATTGAAACTTGTCACCCAATATTCCCAGGGTCCTCCCCTTGTATTTCATCTGCTCTTCATTCCTAGTTAAGTTATTTCTATTTAGAAATTGTCAGTAATTTTTTTTTAATTTTTTGTTTATTTATTTATTTGAGAGTGACAGAAAGAGAAAGAGGCAGAGAGAGAGAGAGAGAGAGAGAGAGAGAGAGAGAGAGAGAGAGAGAGAATGGGCACATCATAGCCTCCAGCCACTACAAACACAATCCAGATGCAGGTGCCACCTTGTGTATTGGGCTTACGTGGGTCCTGGGGAATCAAGCCTCCAACCGGGCTCCTTAGGCTTCATAGGCAAACGCTTAACTGCTAAGCCATCTTTCCAGCCTGTCTGTCAAATTTTTATACCTCTTTTGTTTTAACTTGTGCTTAGTGTTACTACATCTGCCCCAGAAAGTTTTTATATTAATTTATAATTCTGGAAATATATGTAATAACATGAGGACAACAATTTTCTTTTATCTTTATGAATTTTAATGGGCACAATAATTGTCTCATTTTATTTTATATTTTTGACTATGAGTTGCTTTTTACAGATGAATGGTCTGTTCACACAGCTGGTTTTTATAGTTCATTATATTTATCTTAATGTTATGGAAGGTTTCATCTTTATGTTCCTAGGTTAATATAAATTTCCTTTTATCTTGGATTTATTTTCTGATTGTAGTGACATTCTGGAGATTTTTCTGATCTCAGAATCATGTAAATATGTAACTATACATGCTGACCAGGTGCCTGTAAGAATATGTGTGTGTGTGTGTGTGTGTGTGTGTGTGTGTGTTTGTTCCTTGTATCAGCTTATGGTGCTGTTAAAAAGAGTTGTGAAATCTTTGGTACTGTGCTCTACCACACTGGCTACTTGGTTATTTTTTGCTTGTTTGTTTGTTTCTTCCTGTGAGAAAATACTGGATAGAAGCAATTTAAGAAGAGAAAGGTTTACTTGAGCTCATGGCTTCAGAGGATATTGGTGTCTCACGATGGAGAAGGCATGACACAGCCATGTTGCCTTTGTCTTTGGTGGTGGAACCTTGTGAGCCAGCTTGTGCACAGAGCAAAGAGCTAGTCCTGAAGTTCAAATCTGACGTCATCTTCAAGACATACCTATAGTCCCCCAAGTGGATTGAGGAAGTGTGAGGGTCAGTATTAATTGTCAGCTTGATGGACTCTAGCATCGTCTAGGATACAAACCTCTGGGCATACTTTCAAGAGATTTTCTAGATTGGGTTAATTGAAATGAGAAGATAACAGTAACTGTGGCAGACCATTTCATGGGCTGGGGTCCCATATTGAACAAAAAGGAGGCAAAAAAAAAAAAAAAAAAAAAAGACCTGAGCACCAGAATTCACCGTGTGTGTGTGTGTGTGTGTGTGTGTGTGTGTGTGTGTGTGTGTGTTGACTGCTGATACAATGTGACTAGCTGCTTCAAGCAACTTTTTTCCTGAATACTGCGGCATGATGGACTGTACTGTCAAACTATGAGACAAAATACACCCTTCTTTCTCTGATTTGCTTTTGGTCAGGTATTTTGTGACAGCAATGAGAAAAGTAGCTAATAGAGCAGGCGAAGGTACAGAAGGTGCCATCCCTTCCTTAGGAATGCCACCAGCTGGCGACATGTAGCTAGACATGTGAACTTGTGTGGGGCATTTCCCACTGGCACCCTGACAGGCATCCTGCAAAGCAAGGTTGCAGGTCTCGGGCTGCGGAGGTTCGTTTCGGCTTCTCCCCCTGCCCTCTCTGGGACTCTCTTGAAGTCCCGTGCCAGTAGGAAACAGGTCACAGCGTCTGGTCCTCCAAGGCAGCAGCCCACAGAGCGTGGAGGCGAGTACAGGTGAGTCTTCCTTCCATAACCACCTGCTTGGCAGTTTCATGGGAACAAAAGACCAGAAGAGTCCCTGCAGTTGGCCTCTAAAACACTTTCTCAAAAGGTGGCACTCCCTCTGAGTCCTTGAAATTTAGGGGCCTGGCTTTGTGTCTGATTCCCTGGGCTGTACCCCCTCCCACTGGGCAGAACTGGGCCTCCCCTAGCGCAGGGCGATGCCACTTCAGCAGCTCCCAGTGAGCAGTGGGTTGAAAGAAAGTTCCTTTCAAAACATCTCAGTGTTCCATTTACACATTTTATGAGACCCATTCAACTTGTATACTTTGCTTTCACAAGAACAACTGCCTTTTTTTTTTTTTTTTTTGTCACCATGGAGTTATTGCACACATCAGTAAATAGCATACCCCCTAACGCTAACAAGATGATCTAGGTACACTGCCAAGTTTAGGCCGCCTTACTATGTCTGAACTGGCATGGAGGATTCATACCCTGGAGCAGTCGAGTTCACTGAACAATTCTTTTGCCTGGCATTTAAATAGTACATTAAATGCCTGTTTTAAGCCTATTTTCAGCATAATAGTGATTTCCAAAACAGTAAATGAAAATGCTTGTTTCTGGAATCGGTCAGAAATTAATCCCAAACAAACCTTACTTCTATACATTTGTAAAAAGGAGAATAAAGCTGGGCATAGTTGTGCAAGACTTTAATCCCAACACTTGGGAGGCAGAGATAAGAGGATCACCATGAGTTCGAGGTCAGCCTGAGACAGCATAATGAATTCCAGGTCAGCCTGGGCTACAGCAAGGCCCTACTTCAAAACACAAACAACAACGACAACTAAAAACGTGAATATTATTTCTTTCACATGGTCATTGTAAGGATTGAGTAGTATAAATGGCCAGGACCACCACAGAAACAGTGACTGCATTAAGTAAGTAGAATTAAAGAGTTTTGAACTCTCTGCAAATATTAGTGCCTTGGGTAGGAGCAAACTGTGTGATGTAGCAAATCCTGAAGTATTCACACCTGTCTCTTGGGCAGCAGTTGATAAATAAACCGAGACAAAGGTTTCCAACTCACTACAAATGGGTGACTTTTGATAATTGTTCCAATAGCCATAATAGACAGCTTAAAAAAATTAAAATGTATGATATAGCTCCCTATACTCTCAAAAGGCCTGGTATTTTTATGTGTAATTTATAGAAGCTACCTTACCATTTCATTGGGGACATCATGCCTTGATCAGACGGACCAGCCGATGGGTCCCCTTGCCTCTATTGATAACACTTACCGATGGGAAGAAATCCTTCTATACCAGGTGAGAGTTGGATAAGCAAACCTGCTCTAATTTTGCAGCAGAACTGCCCCAATGGAAGGATAATGGATCCTTACATGGTTAGGTCACAAAGGATCCAGTTGCATTTTAACTTGCTTTTTATTCAAGGAACTTCATGACTAATTCAGAGCTATAGAACTTACTATTTTCTAGTGTAAGTTACAACAGGCATAATTAGACCATTCCCATTAAGAAATTAGCACTTCATTTCTACCCATTGTGCATCACTTACTCTATCATCCATCATCCCTTTTCTGCCCACTTCATGGTCTTTTGGTCTTTGCGTCTAGGCCATTGCCAGTGAGTAGCTGGAGGAGATGGTGAAGAAAGCAGATGCACAGAGGGATGACATTGGCATCCAGGTATCCTTAGAAATGCCAGTCAATAGTTGTGTCTTGCAAGAATGATTGTGTCTAGATGTTCATGTGGTACTTTTTTAATATATTTTATTGAGAGAGAGAAAGAGGGGAGGGAGAGAGAGAGAGAAAGAGAGAGAGAGAATGGGCATGCCTGGGCCTCCAGCTAGTGCAATGAACTCCAGATGCATGCGTCTCCTTGTGCATATGGCTTACATGGGTCCTAGGGAATCAAACTGGGGTCCTTTGGCTTTGCAGGTGAGTGCCTTAACTGCTAAGCCATCTTGTCCAGCCCTCACATTGTATTTTATCTCCATGTGAAAACCTGAGGCAACTCAGGAAAAGAGGGCGGACAGCTGTTTGATTAAGCAGAGCTGTATAGAGAGCAGTGGCGTTGGGGGCCGAGACTTGAAAATGTGGTAGCCCCATTATTGCCATATATGCCTTGAGTTTTCTTGCAGAATAAAAATCCAATCATTGTATATGCAGATCCCTCACTAAAGAATAAGATGTGATTTAAAAAAATGAAGTTCAGAAACAGGAATATTTACGATAGAAGTCGGGCGTGTGAGTACACACCTGTAGCCCAAGCTACTTATAGGAATGAGGTGCAGAGAACACTTATGCTTAAGTGTCTGAGGCCCGCCTGGGCACCACAGCAAGGACCCACGTGGAGAGTGGTGAGGGTTATTTCATATGTGGATGCACTAGGATACATACGGATGCTCAGATGCTCCTCCACGCACACGGGGGTTCTGTGCTCATAAACCCTTGGTACACTGAAAATACTTTAAGGCTACACTTCATCTCATATGTACAGACATCATAGCTTGGAAACACGGTACTCTGTACAACATCCAAATTGTCTACCCTCATGGTTGCCTGGCTGAAAGGAAGATCTGACTCCCAAGGGAGCAGAATCCCAAGCCAGAGAAAAGACCCAACTTCAATATTTTGAGCGGTTTATACTGAATTGCTCTCCTATCATGGCAAAGTTGAGACCTTCCAAGTCAGAGCCTACTTGTATATGTGTTAGGGTCTGTGATTAGATAACTAGAAAAGGTACAAACTCTACTCTTAAAAATCCGAGTAGTAGCACAGCAAACATTTGCAGAGTTGCCTATAATGTGAAGCTACATGAGTTAGTTGATAATCAATGTAATCATAAAGTGAAAAGAGCACTGTATGATGACCCAGCCATAGCACAATGTACTAGCCCTCTCATGGAATTACCAGGTCATGGGTCCAGTTTAAGATTAATTAGAAGCATTATTGTGACTACCTTAACTTTTTGTGTAGATAGGAAAAAAAAAAAGACTACATTATAAAAGTATGCATTAACAAACTTTGCACCTCATGGTATTTAAGGCATATATATTAACATGCACATTTAACATATAAGAAAGCCAGCACCAAGGTGTATTTGCCTGCCTGGCCTGGAGCAAGGCTGACAGTTAATATACAAAGCCCTTTCTTCTCATCCTGTGACATCTCCCTATCCTTCTAGGATAAACTCCAAAACTCCCCACCTTCACACTGCATATCCTCTTCACTGGCCCTCTAATACAATCCTGTTAATGATATCTGCCCCTTTTCCTAAGACAAAAAATAAATAGCAAAAAGTTTAGACAAAGATCATTCTCAACGTAATAATAATTGCATTGTTGTATTTTAGTTATCAGACTAAAAGCAATTTTGCTGAAGTGCTTTCCTAATGGCATTATGTTTACTAGTAACATACATTTCCAAAACCTTCCTATGTTCCTATCATCTTTGAACTTGAGGAACATATTTTGCTGCAGTGCCATCAAGAAGATTTTACTTGGAGGAAGGACCCAGCTCATTTTTGGACAGGAAGAAGTAATCAGCATTCCGTTCACATTTCACCTCCTTGCTGAGGATCTTCTGAAATGGGACCTTGAGATGTGAATACCTGAAATCCTTGCTCTTTTTTTTTTTTTTTTCTGTAGGAAATGAACTCTGGTGCTACGGGCTCTCATTGTCCTTCAGATGTAGACGTATTTTAATTCATCATATCTCTGTAGCCTGATGTTGGCTACAGCTCTGAAATGCAAATTTCATTCCCCATGCCTCTGCTGCCTCCTCAGAGGTGACTTAAAAGAACATATAGACAATACCTTTGACAATCTCTGCCTTCAAGAGATCTGAAAGGTGAAGGTTTCTGTAATGTATGCTTTCAATTCTGTTGCCATAGACCATTTCTGACTTTCACAAGACTCCTATAGGCCAAAGTACATTAAATTTAATTAAAACTGTGGATTTTGTTTACACCTAAGAGGGAATGCTGAGCTCACTTAACAGATGCCCTCCCAGTCCTGATACCAATCAGTGAAAAGCGCAGGGTATGCTGCAAAAATCAATACGCCATTCGCCTTGGTCACTTCAAAAGAAAGATGGAGTTTCTGAAGTTAGCAATATGTGTATGTTCCCAAATAACTTATTTTAGCCCTACTTCTATAGTTCTCTTATCCTTTTGTTCTGTCTTGTGCACGCATATGTGTGCGGTAGAGACCATGCTGATGAAAACATGCATTAGCAAATGAAATCCCCATATAGAACACTAAGCACAGGCCAAAAGTGCTTCGAAATAGTAAATGGGGGAACAGATGAATGAGTTAGGAGCTGTGCTGTGGAGTGTGTAGTTTAGCAGCAAAGGAAAGCACTGGCTGCCAGGAGCTTTTTCTTTTTCTTTTTCTTTTTCTTTCTTTCTTTCTTTTTTTTTTCTTTTCTTTTTTTTTTTTTTTTTGATAATGATTCCATCTAAGACAGCACCTTTTTAAAGTAACTGCCTTTGGTGCTTCATATGCATAAAAATATTTCAGTTGTAAGTAGTGTGACTATTGACGAACAGAAAGACATTTTATTTGGTGCTGAAAACATACTTAAATAAACAAAGCTATTTGATAAGAAACATAAAGTTCCAACAAATAATATATAAGTGACGCCATTTTTAGAGCAAGGTAAATGAAGTTCAATGCTTAGTGACTCGCCTGCATCCTGTTTAGAGGCCTGTCTTTTTTGTGTTAATGTACTCTATTCTTAAAACTCTGGAGCATAATAACACTTGCCTTTGGAAAACTTTGTCTTTAGTTTATTGCAATACCTCCCAAGCAAAAATAACTTTAATTTTTTTTGGGATACATATTGAGCAGAAAACAAGTAAATTCTAACTTTTTGTGTGTGTTTTGCTTTTGTTTTCAAGATAGGATCTCACTGTAGGCCAGGGATGACCTGGGATTCACTCTGTAGTCTCAGGGTGACCTGGAACTCATTGCGATCCTCCTACCTCTGCCTCCCTAGTGCTGGGATTAAAGGCGTGCACCACCATGTCTGGCAGAAACAAGTGAATTCTAAAACAACTTTATTGGAAAGGTTCAAGAGATTGTTTTTCACTATCCAGACCATTGTGAGAATTATAATAATTTCACAATTACATCATCACCATATGATTCTGTCCTATAGATAAGTAATTTCTCTGACAATGGAGTGCCATGCTTGAGTATCTTTCAAATGCACACACAGAAAAACATGAATGTTGGGATATTTTTTATATGTATATTTTACTTTTTAATTGGCATACGGATATTTAGGTATCGTTCCTTAATTCCTCTCCCCCTGCTTACCCTCTTCTTCAAAAGTGAGTGCAAAGCCAGGCATGGTGACACACGCCTTTAATCCCAGCACTCGGGAGGCAGAGGTAGGAGGATCGCCATGAGTTCGAGGCCACCCTGAGACTACATAGTGAATTCCAGGTCAGCCTGGGCTAAAGTGAGACCCTGCCATGGAAAACAAAAACAAAAAAAAAGTGCAAAGAGATGAGCTTGGAGAGTGGTGACAGAAGCGTGCGTGTGATAAAGGTGAATTGGGGGGAAGAGAAGAACATTTCTTTAATTAAACTTTATTTTACACTTAAAAAAATGATTTGGGAAGACTGCTTACAAAACCACTTTTAGAGTGGTTTTCATCAGAGCCAATGTGCATCTTCAAATGATTTCTTCTAGTCATTTCATATGCATTATTCAGATACATGTTGATAATATAGACAAAACGAGTAGTGTGCAGAAGGAAAATTTGATAATTGCATTAATCCATTAGAATATTTGGTTTGATTTCATCACATATAATTTGTCAAATCTTCATTTGCTTTACTAATATAACTAACTCCAAGTGTACTTCCAGTAGAAATAGGTACGGATTGAAAAAAAATCCCTTATCACTTGGTTGATTACCCAAGGCAAATATGTCGTCTTGAAATAGGCTTTTGGTGGAAATCCTAGTATGACATGAAATCGTCCTCACAGAAATTCCATTCAGCAAACACTTCTCTGCTCCAGTGTGTTTAGTCTCTCATATGCTGTGGATGAGACACCCTATAAGGTCCTGGATATAATCACTGACACTAAACTACTAAGAACTCAATACCTGGAAAATGTTTCAATTCATATTCTACATGGGAAAATATATTCTGTCAAAGTTTTAATCAACCGGGTGTGGTCATGCACACCTTTAATCCCAGCACTCAGGAGTCAGAAGTAGGAGGATCACCATGAGTTCAAGGCCAGCCTAAGACTGCATAGTAAATCCCAGGTCAGCTTCTGAGACCCTATCTCAGAAAAAATAAAAATCAATATGGATGAGCAGATGCAATTATAAAACATGTACATTAAAATCAAATAATTAGGGCTGGAGAGATGGGTTAGTGGTTAAGTGCTTGCCTGTGAAGCCTAAGGACTCCCGTTCGAGGCTCGGTTCCCCAGGTCCCACATTAGCCAGATGCACAAGGGGGCGCACGCGTCTGGAGTTTGTTTGCAGTGGCTGGAAGCCCTGGCGTGCCTATTCTCTCTCTCCCTCTATCTGTCTTTCTCTCTGTGTCTGTCACTCTCAAATAAATAAATAGATAATGGACAAAAAATTTTAAAAAATCAAATAATTATTTAAAATGACATTCTGAGGGACAGGACACTTGATAAGTAATCTATGTCAAAATAGAATAGTTGAGAAAAATATTCTCTTGATGTTTCTCTCAGGTCCTAGGAATGGGTTAACATTGGAATTGTTTTAGTTAATTTGCAAGCAAATGCATAGTTAGTTTAAAAACAAGAAGGAGAAGTAGGTATCTTATTTCATCATTGACACCAGTGCTAGTAGCATCAGATCATAGCCTGCTATATAAATCAAGTTTCTAGGATCATTTTTGTTATTTTAGGGATTTAATATTTCCAGGGAGAACTGACAAATAGCTTTAAGTGGGTGGGGAGGGTGCCAGTTGCCAACCCTTTCTGTTTACCTCAAAGTTAGTGTAGGTCCTTGACACAAACAGCATGAAAAGACAAACGCTCGTGGGTTTGCTTCTTGTGCCTGATTGTTACCATGCACTGTGTGTCATGCCACTTTTGGGAGAGCATTTACAGAACAGATTACTCTGGAAAATTCCATGGTGATTAAATTTATGTAAATAAATTAATAAAAAAGTACACATGAGAGAGAGAGAGAGAGAGAGGGAGGGAGAACTGAGTGGGAAGACGTCCTTTTTTTTCTAATGATAATTTACATCTGGAGTTAGGGTAAATATGTGTGATAGATATACAGAACTAGACAGCTTTAGCAGTCGATGTCTAATTTACCATATAGCAGTGTATAAGAGAATGAGCTTTGACATCTGACAGGCTGCATTTTAGATTCTAGTCTCTCATTTATTAATAGTGTGTATGGACAAATTCATTAACCTCACTGACTCGCTATGTCCTTACATGTAAATTGGGACCTTAAAGTCATTCCCATGTAGGCTTGCTGTGAGCAATAAATAAGGAATGCATGCAAAGCAAGATGTCTGATAAATAGCCACTTCTTAATAGATCTAGTCAGTGGTAATGCTAAATGGAAGAGGAAAAAAATCATTTTTAAAGTGTTTATGGGAGTGAGGAATTCTTCCTGCAACAAAAAATTGAGTGTTGGAAAGCAGAAATAACCCAGACATCAAGCATGCACACACTGTTTTAAAAGTTATTTATGGGGACTGGCGAGTTGGCTTAGCGGTTAAGGAGTATGCCTGCATAGCCAAAGGATTCTGGTTCGATACTGCAGCACCCAACTAAGCCAGACGCACAAAGGCACTCATGCATCTGGAGTTCGTTTGCAGTGGCTTGAGGCCCTGGTGCGCCCATTCAATCTCTCTCTCAAATAATAAATTACATATATTTCTCAAGAAAAGGAGTTAGTTATGCACCTACTATATGCCTGACTATGCTCTCACTACGAGCTTTGGATGTGAAGAAGCAATCATGAGAAACCTGAGCCCTGAGAAAGGAAGTCACAGTCTTCCCATGAAACCAGACCCCTTTTGAACCTGGCGGAAAAGAGTGGGAGGGAACATCGTGCTTTGCTTTACATGGGAGAATCAGAGAAGGCAGCCCTGAGGAAGTGACCTTCAGGGTGAGTAGCTCTTGAGAACAGAAAGTTAGAAGCACATGTTGGGTAGAGCCCCGCCCCTCAAGTGTGTGGAAAGGCTAGAGGAGGAAAGGAGAAGTAGATATCTTATTTCATCATTGACACCAGGGCTAGCATCATCAAATCATAGCCTGCTATATAAATCAAACTATTTCTGAGCTCTTGCTTGTTTAGATGTATTGTACCCCCAAACTAACTAGTATTCCAACAAGGTATAAACAATAGTGTGAAAATATTTGAAAGCACATGCCAAGTGGGTATATGTTACAACTCAAATGAGCCATAATCGTTTTTTCATTTCTTGAAAGTTGATGTAAATAAGCCACATGTATCTGCTGCCTGTCGTTCTTATTTGTTGCAAAGGGGAGAGTCAGGGCTTAAAAATAATAATACTCTTAGGAGAGAGTAGGCGAACAAGCTTTGATATCCACATTATGAGACCCACTGTAATACATTTTTCCTTTCTGATATTACACTTTATCTGGGTCATCATAACGTACCGAGAATATTTTTCTCCTTTTTTCTTTTTTTTTGTCTTTGGAGAACCACATTTAGGTCGGCCACTTTCCACTGGGATGCCAGATTACTCCTGGGAGCAACCACACCTCAGCGGGAAGAGGGAAAGAGCGCATTTGAAAAATCAGAGACAATGGAATTGGATTTAAAATGAACACCCACATCCTAACTTAAAGTATGGGAAGTTCAATAACTCTGCAAAAAACCTTCCAAACCTAATAGCACTTCTAATGGCCCTTCTGAAGTGTCCTCCCTCCTCCTAGGAGCTAGCAATCATTTTAAAGTTATGTGAAATATGTTTTAAAAGGGATTGTCCTGCCCGGTGCCTTTCATTTCTGTACCCCACCTATAAAATGGGTTGAGCTTTATAGGCCTGTCCTTGTAAATGCATTCACCTTTCAATTACCCTTACTGATGAAGGGAGTGAGCATGCAGATAATTGGAACTGGGAAAAATTCTGCTCCTTTGGGCTTTACCCAGCTCCTGCTATTCAACCTGAGCGTATTTTTGTGAGGTGTAAAGAGAGAGATGCCTGGCTGTATGTAAGAGTCTGTCTCCCATCTCTCTAGATAGCTTAGGACATGGGAGACACTTCCTAAATGTTTGTGAAACCTCTTCAGAACCACCACGTGGTAGACCATCCTACATCCTCCTTTTTGAATTGGAAAATAGGCATTGAAGAATCATTCATAGAAAGTTTAAGAGCCAGAGATGAATGGGAAAGTTCACATCACCTGGGCTTGTCAACACCTAAGTGAAAACAAATAAACAAACAAACAAACAAAAAACCCTATACTCAGTTGTCTTCAGAAATGGAGGCAGAGTCTAGCATGTGTGCTCATTCCTACCTTATTATTGCTTTTCTATCTCATGGTATCAGAGCTCTAGCTAGGCAGAAAAGGCCATTCTCTCTTTGTGGAATGTCTACGAGGAGCTGTCTAAGTTTTTATATACTCTTTAAAGAGATGAGTAACGTCATCAAACTTCTGCAGACAGAAGGGCCTCTTTGGTGAGCACTTCTGGATGGCGATGAGTCACACAGGCAGACTGCTGATGTGAAGTGACCAACTGGGGAATTGCAATTCAATCAAATGGTCCTGTCAGGATAATAAACCCTGTGACCGAAGCTCAGCCCATCGTGAAGATGCTCAGAGCCCATGCAGGGGCTCCTCAGACCTCACAATCAATCCGAATCTGTTTCTACTTTCCCATCTCAACCTACCTTCATGCATCTTGCCTTTACATCCTTTCCCGCTCCTCTTCATGACATCTTTGTGTTTCCTACTGCTTTTGTGTTCCGTGCCCCTTCTCCTTATATAACACTTTTTGCATCATTAAATTACTCCAAAAAATCATACTTTTTTAGCTTCCTACTCTCCTTATTTTCACTCTTTTCATTGCACTCTATTCTAGCATCTTGCATTCTCACATGCTTATGAGATGCCATCTATACAACAAAGTAGTCTGATGCCTCACCATTGCACTACAGGGTGTTTTAATGAACCCGGGCAGAAAGCGTAAACTTTCTTTTTGTTGGTGACATCAGCAGTCCATGGCAAAGGGCTGAAGAGTACAAATGTGAGAAGTTTCCTTCAAGGAGTCTCAGCAAGTCTCTCTTACTCTCCTTAGCTTACTGTATGCAGAGTCTGCACCTGTGATGGATTCATAAACACCTCCAACAACACTTAAATCTGTGCAATGCCGTGCCCCCACCAATGGAGATAGCCCCTTTAGGGCCGTGACTGTCCATACATTTTACCTATTAAGCATTGATAGTCTTGTCGTGAAATCTATGTTCATATACAGTGTTTATTTTGATAGGTTTCTCTGTTCTAATATCCAAAATTTTCATCTAAATTGAAAGTGTTTTGTCTCTTTCTGGAACCTTCTTTGTAATCGGATATGTCTTTTGAGTGGGCACTGCAGGCCCACCCATAGTCTGTGAGGCTTACCTAGCCAGGCCATGGTATCAGTTTCTTTCTTGTAGCTGGTACAAATTGCCTGAACAGATGCGTTTTAGGAAGGGAAAGGATTTGTTTTGGCTTAGTTTGGGGAACTTCCATCATGCTAGGGAAAGCATGACAGGAGCAGACAACCAGCACCACTTCTTCATATCTCCCAAGGAGGAAGAAGAGAACTGTGCCCCGAGCCCACCCTCAGTGACACACTTCCTCAGCAAGGCTCCACCTCCTAAAGTTTCCATAAACTTCCCAAACAGTATTACCACCCGTGAATTAATTATTCAAACACATGAGCCTGGCGGGAGCAGGAGGGGCAGTTTACATCCAAACACACCATAACGGGCTTGTTCAGACAGCCACTATCGCACAACACTTTCTGAGTGTCATCCCTCATCTAAAAGTGAAAGAGGACAATGGCCAGCAATTGGATAGCCAGTCCACTCAGATGTATAATATTTTGGGGTTTGAACCAGAGCCTTGAAGGCTTGAAACCCCATATCTCCTTGGAGTTGAGAAGATGGTTCATCCTTTACAACAGTGAGTCTCGCAGGTATTTGATCCATAGCTAAAAGCATAGGGTCAAGAAGGGGACTACTTTGAAAGCAGTATAGCCAAAGTGCCTCACATGGGGAGTATGTCCCCCAAAGACATGGAACTGTACAGGAATCTCAACCAAGAGGACAGTTTGAGTCTGTCTTGCCCTCCTTCCTAGCCTGTAGTTTTAGCAAAGGAGCTCAAAGATTTCATCTTTTCCAACCTTTCTTGTTGTGATCTTTCCCTACTGGTTGGCTTCTCTTCGCCACGTGTTTGTCTTGCAGCTTTGTGAGCCCCAGTGTCTGCAAACACACCCCCTAGCTCCTGGTGACGAAGATGACATGCAGGCTTTGCCACAGGACCCCAGAGGGTCACAGATGACAGGGTACAAAGACTGAAGCTAAGAATAAAGACAGCGTGTTAACTATATGGTGGCTTAGTTTTCTCTAACTTGGGTAAAATTGATGCCAACATTGCAAATTACAATGATGCCTCAATATTTATTTGTGTGTGCCTGCCTAAGAAATTGAGTAGTCACTAAATATTCCACAGCCATGACTTTCTTTTAAAAAACCCCGTGATACTGTTTTTATTTATTTATTTTGTAACTTTTTCTGGATGCTGAGCATTGAATGCAAAAACTTGCAAATGCTTGAAAAGGTCTTACAAAGTAAACTAACACTTGATATTTCTTAATTTTTTTTTAAAAAAATTTTTATCTGTTTATTTGCAATGAGCGAGAGACAGAGAGAGGGAGAGAGGGAGAGAGAGAAAGCATGCCAGGGTCTTTTGCCACTGCAAATAAACTAGACACGTGCCCCACTTTCTGCATCTGGCTTTATATGAGTACTGGGGAATTGAACTAGGGCCGTCAGCCTTTGCAAGCAAGCTCCTTAACTTCTGAGCCATCTCTCCACTTCCTCTTTTTTTTTTTTTTTAAATTTTGCAACAGTGTTTTGCTAAGTTTCATAGAGTGACATTGAACTTGAAATCTTCCTGCATTAGCCTCCTTAGCTCCTGGGATTACAAGGGCGTAAATGTGAATCCATGGTGATGTTTCTTTCATGTTACTACTTTTTAACCTACCTATACTTTGCACTTGGCTGTGTTTTAGCTAGTGTTTGTGGCTTGACCTAAAATTTTTGTGATGAAAAATATCGCAATTAGGGAAATTGTTAGTTTTTTTTGTATTTTATAGATGTAAAAACTAAGGAACGGGTGCAGAATCACCTTCACCCATTGAGACATCCAAAGGAATGACTCCAATTGATCAGTCAGCCATGTTTGTATTTTTGCAGTTTTATTTGTTTTTGTGTTTGTTCATCATGGGGAAGAAAGTGTCTCCTTTCTGCCTGAGTTAAATTGTGACGCTTTCTCGAACCAAGTGCTACGAGAGTCACACTGAAGGAGCTGCCTGTCGCAAAGATTTCTTATGTCAGGAGATAATTCCCAGCTGTTCAAACAAATAGACTTCAACAGCACAGGTCACTTGTGCCTCTCTGTGAGTTCGCAGTTCCCTGCTTTGCTGCTGAGCCATTCGCCTCTCACTGAGCTGCCTGGCCATTTGCAGCCACACCATTTTGGTGGGCTACTGCCCCAACTAATTTAGTTCTGGTAAGGGCTGGAGAGATGGCTCAACGTTTAAAATGCTTGTTTGCAATGCCTAATGGCCTGGGTTTGATTCCCCAGTAACCACATGATTCCAGAAGCACCAGGTGGCGCATGCATCTGGAGTTCATAAGCACTTGCAGGAAGCCATGACATGTCCATGTGTGCTCTCTCTCTCTCTCTTTTTGCAAATAAATACTAAATGATATTTTTTAAGTTAACACTGGTAAAAATGGATTTCTGCCTAAGTCACATCCCATTACTTGCAACAGGGTTTATGCTAGTACTGGCTATTACTGGGTAGAACTGGGTGTGGGGGCTCAGATCGCTCAGGTTTTCACGGACACAGCGGGGCCCATTGCCCTCATATAATTGAACAAAACAGAGCCCACAATGAAATTTATAGCTATTGTATCTCTCACAAAAGATCCTTTCTGGTCAGTCAGAAAGCTTAGGAAATCACTCCTTCAACCTTTCTAAGAGCAGCAGAGTCTGTGACGTGGGAATCTTCGGCTGTCTGCTTCTAGCTCTTCATGCACAGCAGGAAAGCCAGGGGAGTCCAGCAGCCAGACCTGCCTGGGTGCACAGAGAGTGGCATTCTTCCCCCACGCAAGCACCCGCGGCCTCCCGTGGAGCAGAAGCCCCAAGCGAGCGAGTGAGCGTCAGGCTCCTGGGCTCACTTGGCTCTTGTGGTCTCTTTGAGTTAGCTGCCCCCTCACTATGTCTCAGAGGGAGGTGTGCCCACCCCCACACAGTTCAAAACTTCTGATTCCTTTCAAGCTGCTGGGTTTTTTTTTTTTCTTTTCTTTTCTTTCTTTCTCTTTTTCTTTTTCTTTTCTTTTGTTCTTTTGTTAAGACCTTTCTCTTCAAGTCTGTCAAAGCTTCTTTGAGGATTCTCAGAGACACAAAGCACTTCTTTCGGATTGCATCCCTGGCTATTTCAAGGAAGTAGCTGAGAATGAGGTCCATGGGAGTCCGGGTGCTCTTGGCTTCCTGTGTCTAGAGTTACTGGGCCCTGGCCTGCCAGTGTATAGGGGCATGACTGACTGACTTAGAGCAGCTAACCTGTGGAGACCAAGGCGAGGTAGGATTTCATTTTGTATTGCACACACACACACACACACACACACACACACACACATATTTATATATCCTTGGTACAAGTTATACAGCCAATCTCCTCTTCATGGTCAAGATATTATTCATCTAGCTTCATTTTGTCACAGGTGAAAGGACCACATGGTTTATTAATTTAGGCTATGAAACCGTATGATTTTTAAATACCCCATGTAGAAGTAAGCAGTGCTCCAAACATTTCTCTGGAACCTCAGGCCACACACGTAGATGTAGAATGGTGTGGTACAGGAACACAGTAAGAACATAGATGCAGAGCGTGTTTTCCGGAAGCCTAGTTCTACCACCCATTAGCTGTGCACCCTTTCCCTCCTGTGATCATGTGACATCATCCTTTGTGTAAGGTTACTTAAAGGTAAAAGTGAAGGAGAGGTAGGGATGGATAAGTGTCTGTGGTGTTAGCAGGGCCCCATAAATGTGGCTGTTGTTTTTCACTGCTCTACAGAAAACATAAACTCCACCTCATCACCTTTTCTGTGTTTTTCTTTTTTTTTTCTAGCTCACTGGTCAATGCATCAGGGACTGAGGGCTTTTCACTTGCTGTTCCTCTATGTAGAAGGGTCCTCTTCCTTCATCCACGGCCCACCTCAGCGTCACCTGACGTTGGGATTGATCTTATGCAGCAAGACATACCCCCAGGAATGCCTGTCAAGACCACTTAAAGGACAGCTGTATTTCTGTTTCTTCTTGTTTTCATTATTATTCTCCCCTCCTCTCTCTCTCTCTCTCTCTCTCTCTCTCTCTCTCTCTCTCTCTCTCACACACACACACACACACACACACACACACACACACACACACACACACGAGGGGGGGGGAGGTGTCTAACGATTTCCTCTCTGCTTCCCAGGCTAGCATGGACCCCTGGGGCTATGCACTGTTCTTGACTTAGCCTCTGACGTAGCCAGGGCCACAGGTGCTGTCTCCGTAACTTGAGTGTTTATTGTTCTCACCAGCATTTGAGATCTTGTTTCTCTGAATGTGAAAACCTCTCTCCCAACTCAGCATAATCTCCTCTTGAGTCCTGCCCATGTCTTCCTAATGGATTTTTGAATTTTCTTGCCCATATCTTTAGTTCATTCTGTGTAAATTTAGGATTCATGTCAAACACTTTTCTAGGCACTGTAGACATAGCAGCAGAATAAATATTAAAAAGGTTTATTCCCATCTTCAGTTTGGTTTCAGAAAAAAAAAAACAAACCTACATTAAAGAAATCAGAAAAATCTATGCTGTGGTAGATATTGGTAGGAACAATAGAGAAGAAGGAGACAAATGATACGAACAGGATTTGTTTGGAGAAGAATTTTAATTTAATATGTGATCACCGGGGTGGGGTCTATTGCAAAAAGTTTCAAGAAGAAAGCCAGAGATGAAGAGCTCATCTGGTCTTTTTTTTTTTTTTTTTTTTTTTAAGGCCAGTCAAAAAAAGTTATATATAATTTACTATGTGAAGGATTTAAAAAAAATATTCACAACTTCCAATTATTATAGACAATAAACCGTGGTAATTCCCTCCCCCCACCCACTTTTCCCTTTGCCATGTCACTCTCCATTATATCCCCTCCCCTTTCCATCAGTCTTGTTATTTTGAACTCATCATCTTTTCCTCCCATTACGATGGTCTTGTTCAGGTAGTGTCGGGCGCTGTGAAGTCATGAATGTCCAGGCCATGTTGTGTCTGGAAAAGTGCATTGTAAAGAGTTCTACCTTTCCATTGGCTCTTAAATTCTTTCTGCTGTTTCTTCCTCAACGGAACTGAGCCTTGGAAAGTGTCATAGGGATGTTTCAGTGCTGAGCACTCCTCTGTCATTTCTTCTCAGCACCATGTTGTTCTATTTGAGAAACATGGAACAAAGATACAGAAGAAGTCCCTCTCTGAGGTGGGGTACAGCAAGTGAAAGCAGGCTGAAGGGAGGTGGTCTGCAACAAGCCTGAGGACCATGTGCTGCGGAGTCATGTGACCCCTGTGCTTTTGCTCCAAGGAAGAGCCTTGGAAGAGAAGAGGAGTGAGTGTGTTTGGTTTCAGCGGGTTTGTGCTGTCCACTGAGTTGTGAATATATAAAAAAAATGGGCTAGACCAGAAGCCAGGAGAACAACTAGGCGTGTTATTGCCAAGGATGCAGGGATTACAAGGATTGGTGAGGAAATAAACTAGTCCTCACACTTAGAAGGCCTGCAGGGTGGTTACTTGAGCTGTTAATACACCAAGAGTCTGGAAATGGCTTTGTATACACCTCTGTGTTTCTTTGCATTCAGGTAATGATTTATGCCTGTCCCTGTTACCCTCAAAGCTGTAAAAGACGGAGTGTCAGAGATGATGGATAAAGTCAGAGTTATAATGCAAGACAGTCTGCCACTGTTGTTCTCAAGCAATGCCTTGTTTTTGATCTGGGAAACAGGCGATTTCTTTCTCCTTCATCAACCAGCAGCAAAATGAGCATCAGTTTTAATCCTGAGGGGGAGAAAATAGGGAGACAAAACTACAGGGGGGAGGGGGAGGGATAAGAACAAGAAGCTGCTGTCAACATGTGACTGCTCAGGATCAATGGGCACCATTGGTCAGTGAGATCGGACTCGAGTGGACTTGCCTCTTCTCCCCCACGAGGAGGACTTCTGCCACTCAAGAGTGGCTCCTCCTTCTAGCACCATAACACTTGGCTGAATCTTTGACTCAGAGCATAAGCAATGCCTTGTAACTAGCGGAGAGAAGAAACTGTTCGGATCATCAGATCATAATGAAAACAAGTTTTGGGGCTGGAGAGATGGCTTAGCGGTTAAGCGATTGCCTGTGAAGCCTAAGGACCCCAGTTCAAGGCTTGACTCCCCAGGACCCACGTTAGCCAGATGCACAAGGGGGCACATGCATCTGGAGTTCGTTTGCAGTGGCTGGAGGCCCTGGCACGCCCATTCTCTCTCTCTCTCTCTCTCTGCCTCTTTGTCGCTCTCAAATAAATAAATAAAAATAACAAAAAATAAATAAATAAAAAAGAATTAAAAAAAAAGAAAACAAGTTTTGATTTTGTTTTTTTGTTTCTTTTTATTTTTAGAGTTTCAAGAAATCCAAGCATTAAGTAGTCAAAATTTTCTCAAAGGGCAAAGGAGCTTCTGAGGATGAGAGGACAAGGACGTACTTATAACAACAGGACTGTGGGTACATTGATAAAGCCCAGACAATTCATCTTATGCATAACTTCAGATTTTGAAGAGCATTCTTAGGAGATGTTTTGGCAGATGGAGGGCTAAAAGGGAGGATATCTGGCTGTACCAGTTCTCAAAACATTAGTCAAATGCAATCTTTATTCTTCTTTGTAATCTTTGCTCTTGTTCATTTTCTTTTTCTGGCATGGAAATTTTATTTGTGAGTTCATCATTCTAGGTTGAAAGTATTTTATCATAAAGTAACGATACCTGTAAAAGTTGTTCTTACAAGCATAAGGAGAAATTTTTTTTTTCTTTCAGTAACCAAGATAAGCTGTTCATCCCTGAATATATGAAACAAAAGGAATTTTCCTTTAAATATACCTTTATTTTATATGCCCACTAGGACAGTGCGAGGTGATAGTACAATGGCATGTCACATTACAAAACAGCCAATCTTTCCCTCATAATTTGATTATGTTTATACATGCCAAGAGTAAGAAGCCATTCCAAGCTTTCTCTCTTTGACTTGTTTTCTATGCTGTTGGTGAACATTTCTAAACAGGCAGTGATAGGTCGTGAGCAAGTTCTCGGTAGAAATGATTGAGCACCACTCTGGCATTGATGATGTTCCTGCCAAGTCTCATATGTCTTAAGTTTTCCAAACGGACATATAAAACAAAATATATAGTTCTGTTGTTTCCTTCAAAAGCCTGAACTTGCAGAATCTCTCTGGTGGCGAGCATCACAGGTCAGTACTTAGTCACATGCTGACTATAGGAGGGAATTTGAGGAGCTCAAGCTGCACACAAGGGTAGGGAAAGTGGTGCCTACCAGGAGCCTGGTGAGGCTGAGGAAGAGAGAGGGAGAGTCTTGAGGACATTGAGAATGAGCAGCTGGTGACAAGGAGGAGGGGCAAAGCAAAGGAGCTTATATGTCATTTGCTTCTGCATTGTGACACATTTTAAAAGTATATTTTATTTATGTATTTGAGAGAGAGAGAGAGAGAGAGAGAGAGAGAGAGAGAGAGAGAGAGAGAATGGGCACACTAGGCCCTCCAGCCATTGCAAATGAATTCCAGACACATGTGCCCCCTTGTGCATCTGGCTAACATGGGCCCTGGAGATTCAAACCAGGATCCTTTGGCTTTGCAGGCAAACATCCTAACTGCTAAGCCATCTCTCCAGCCCCTGTGCCACATGTTTTGAAAGCACTAGTATGTTGGTGCCAAGAATTGAACTCCTCTTTTAATAGTCAAATAGGAGGAAAAAAAAAAAAAATAAGCTGTAAAATAAAAGGCCCTGAAAAGGTTTTCAAAAAAAAAAAAAAGGGCTGGAGAGATGGCTTAGCGGTTAAGCGCTTGCCTGTGAAGCCTAAGGACCCCGGTTCGAGGCTCGGTTCCCCAGGTCCCACGTTAGCCAGATGCACAAGGGGGCACACGCGTCTGGAGTTCGTTTGCAGAGGCTGGAGGCCCTGGCGCGCCCATTCTCTCTCTCTCTCCCTCTATCTGTCTTTCTCTCTGTGTCTGTCACTCTCAAATAAATAAATAAATAAATAAATAATTTAAAAAAAAAAAAGGAAAGTGCATGGATTGATAGAACAAAATCTCAGTTTGTGAGGTAACCAAATATAAGTTACAAATGATGAGAGACAAAGAGAGAGAAAGAAGTAGGGAGATATCCAACAGAAAGATTGAAATGAAGGGAAGAGAGGCATTCTAATGGATGCATTAGACATAAAATGCAAGAAGGATAAAGACAGCAGCAGGGGCGGGCTTGAGAGAGGCCACACATGCCTCCTGGTCTCCCAGCAGCACAGGAGCTGCGATATACTGTCGGGCAGACAAAGAAGAAAGAGGAATACAGCCCAACTTACCACCTGGGCAGCCAGCAGGATGGGTGGTGCATCCTCACATTGTCCTAAGATAGAGGGGCACAGACCTTGATCTTTGTAGCAAACGGCAAGTGGAAAATCCCACCACCATCTTTAGACTCCAAGGGTAGAGTGGGACCGTGTGCTTTATTTGCCATTTAGCTTTAGAGTCTTTATTTTTTTGGCCAGATTCACTCTAATCCTATAGTTACCAATGGTGGTCAAAGAAAAACCCACAAACATATTATAGGGCCAAGTGGGGACTTTCAAACGAGAGGTAGTGGTATGCACAGCGAATTATTCTAGAGTATGAAGAAAATGAACTTGAATTTAAGCAAAAGAACTTAGATTACTGATTTTCCACATCTTTCTCAGAAACTAGCATATTTAAATGAAGCCTTGGAAAAAGGAAAAAAAAATGCACAGATGTGTGAAAATCAACAACAGAGGGTGACATTCAACAGAGCAAAATTGTTTTCATTTTATCTCAGATGTTCAGTGCCTTTCTGGTTTCCACACATTGCAGAAAACCTGCCATTCTCATTCATTCTCAGAATCAAAGATAGGAGGCCTGGGTGTCGAAGTGGGTGACTCAGAGTCTCCAGTGGTTCTTAAGAGGGGCATGACTTTGTATTGTGCATTTCAAACTTGGTCATATGTTTGGTCATTTGCCTGGTGACAGAGTTGTAGCTCTGATCACTGTGACTTCATAGGATATTCATATCTTGCCTAAGAGCCTGTAAAATGTGGTCCATTGTCCCAAAAAGGAACAATGAACTGGAAATGGACATTAATTACTCATCAAAGATAATGCTTTTGAATTTCTCCAAACCCACATAACAGAGTGACCATCCAACCATGAGAAAATTGAGATAACGGAATTAATTATGTTCCAGGTTTGGTTCTGGACTTTGTGACAAATAGATATAAGGTGACTGGGGGAACAACGGGAAAGTGTGTGAGGTTGAGGAGAGATGTCCAGAAGATTCCAGATTCTTTTGTGCTTTTCCTGAATGTTTTATTCAACTAATATCTGTAAGTTAAAAAAAAATAAAAATAAAAAGATACGTATCTCCTAAATGACAGTGAAAAACAGGAGATTCTGTCCAGGCAAGCTGTTTTCTTCCTGAGTGGGGCTGGGGAGGGAGACACATCACAAATGCATACTATTTTGATCCAGCACTTATCACATCCTCTACACAGAACAATGAGAGTGATGGGTCACTGCCATTATGGTGGAGCTGAGAAGTCAAGTAGCTTTGTTACGTAGTTTAGGGTGACTGGGCCAAAAAGCCAGAGGCAGAGATGTTGTTCTTGCTGCCCTTACAATCTCCACTTTATACTAGAGATCTTAAAAGGATCTCCCCTCTCTTTACCACGTCACTAAAGGAGTTCCCTAGACCTGGTTTTCCATAAACAACTTGAGCCCTTCTTGGGAGGGAGTTCCCTTTTCCTAGAACATGAATCTGATCCTGGCAGTGTGGTTGCTTAAGCTCTGCCCCCAAATTGGCTGGCCTCTTCTTGAGTCATCCCCTAGGCTCATACCAATCAAGCTGCCCTCTGGCTCACCTGAGCATGGAGGTGGAACCCATCACACTAAGGTTATACCCAGATGCTTACTAAGTGGGAAGACCTCTTTTGGTGACTGTTCATCTCTCCAGGACTTCCATGTCCCAATAAACCTCCTGACACCTATTCCTTCAGGGACTCTCCGGCCACGCGGGTACATCCATTTCCCATGCCTTCTTCTGTGCACACTCTGCCTCATCCCTCCTGACTCCTGAATAAAAGGAAATGTAATGATTTGATAATTATCCTTATCAGTCTCTTTTTGCATTTCGTTTGTTTGGTACAATAGATAGGAACTCAGGGTTTGGAGTTCAAGGACTTGCCTGAACTCCTCAAACAGGAAATCTACATAGTTTATCATGCTAACATAATTTTGTTATTGCACACCACTGGCAACATAGTGTAATGAAATCAGAAAAATCAAGTAGAGACTTCCTTTTACCAATGAGTGAAAAGTAGTCTCCTTGTGCTATGGTGTTGATAAAATGTATAACTGCACAAGTATACACATGCTGAAGGTAGGTGCCAATTTAATAAAGAGTGTGTCAGTTGAGAAAATGTTCTCTTTAAGCACTTTGAGTATTTTTGGTGAGAGAAGATGGGGGAGGGCTGTGAATCTCTTATAGATTGGTTATAAACTAGGATATCTAAGAGCTTCAAACAAGATGCTCTCTCACTCTCTGTCTCTCTCTCTCTCTCTCTCTCTCTCTCTCTCTCTCTCTCTCTGTGTGTGTGTGTGTGTGTGTGTGTGTGTGTGTGAATGCACATACACATCAGACCTATATGGAAATTGGGGAAAAATAATCTGAAAATAATTCCAACATAGAAAGCCCAAGATGAACAAACTCTCTAGATATTTAGATAGACAATGGGCTTTCTGTTCTTATCAAAAATGGTCATTTTTTTTTTTTTTTTTTTTTTGGACAGGACTATGTGTGGTTGAGCTTGTATAAAGCACATCCCAAACTGACTTTTTTTGACTGACTCTTATTTTCAGAGGAACAAATCAGAATATCGGGCTGGAGAGATGGCTTAGCAGTTAAGCGCTTGCCTGTGAAGCCTAAGGACCCCAGTTCGAGGCCTGATTCCCCAGTACCCACGTTAGTCAGATGCACAAGGGGGCACACACATCTGGAGT
This sequence comes from Jaculus jaculus, assembly GCF_020740685.1. Taxonomy (NCBI): domain Eukaryota; kingdom Metazoa; phylum Chordata; class Mammalia; order Rodentia; family Dipodidae; genus Jaculus; species Jaculus jaculus. Next base: position 164,676,081 of record NC_059105.1, read on the forward strand.
TCATTTGTAGTGGCTGGAAGCCCTGGCGTGCCCATTCTCTCTCTCTGTCACTCTCAAATAAATAAATAAAAATGAACCAAAAAAAAATCAGAATATTAAAGCCAGTGTGAGTGCCTCATCCTTTGACTTTGATCCTTGCTGATAGCTTGGTGTGGGCAAACTTGCCTTCTTACCTTTGTTCTTCTGTGGAGAATGAGAGGAGCCCATGTTCCACCTAATCATGGACGTATCTAAAATGATTAGTCACATGAGCAGCTCCCTCGCATTTATAGTCTGTAATTTAAAGGGTCCAAGTGGTAGCAAAACATTCTCCTTGAATCCAGTCCCCTTTTTAAAAAATCTTTTCAACAATATTTTTATTTATTTATTTTACAGAGAGAAAGAGAGAGAGAGGAGGGAGAGAATAGGTGTGCCAGGGCCTCCAGCCACTGCAAATGAACTCCAGATGTGTGAGCCCCCTTGTCCATCTGGCTTACATGGATCCTAGGGAATTGAACCAGTGTCCTTTGGTTTTGCAGGTGACTGCCTTAACTTCTAAACCTTCTGTCAAGCCCTCCACCCCATCCCCCTTTTGTTGAATGAGTTCAGTGAAATTTCACAGACCAGGGATTATCTCTCTGCTGAGGTGTGAGAGAATTTTCTTGCTTACCTTTGACTTCACAACCTTCAAACTCTATGTTCTTTCTCCTTTACAGTAAAATATATAGAGAGATCTAGAAACAACAAGAATAGATGTACAAAGACCTCCTCCCCAAAATGAAACCAGAAGAAAGACTTTTCTATAACAGCAAACAGCAGCAAAGAAAAAACAGAAAGAAAAAATAAATAAACTGCAACAAGAAAGAAAAATCAGCCCAACATGGTGACACATGCTTCCTTTAATCCCAGCACTCAGTACTCAGAAAGCACAGGTAGGAAGATCACTGTGACTTCAAGACCAAGCAGAGTCTACACAGTGAATTTCCAGGTCAGCCTGGGCTAGAGTGAGATCCTACTTCAAACACAACAACAAAAATCAGTCAGCAGGCCTCATAAAATTAAAGGTAGAGGAAGACAACAAAAATAGAAAGGCAGCAAAAATAAACAACCATTTAGCATGAGTTAGTTCCCTGGAAGACAGTGATACTAGAAGCTGGATATTTGGCGGAAGAGACACCATCACTGAAAACTGCTTCTAAGTAAGGTGGCATGCAGGCTTCAAAGATCAGTTAAATAAGACAGATGGTTGTTGGAAATATTCAAAACATTACTATGCAGCAACAGAACATAAACTAGATTCTCCCACAGGGAGCTGAAATCATGTAAGAATAGCTGTAGGTCCAGGGGAGCCTCATAAGCAAGTGGCATGCCTTCCTTCACGCTGTTCCATTCCAGTTCCCAAGCCCTTTGTGCACACATGCATGGCTTCTTCTTGTACATGTACCTCTTGAGCAATAGCAACAACAGAAATAACAATGTCTAGATGCTTCCATTTGCCTTGGGGAAACAGAGATTTCAGTTCCTAATGTAAAATATTACAGGGATGGGAGCTCTTGACAGTTAGTTAACCTATAATGACAGGTTGGAACCTCCATACACAGAAAAAGAACAATGGCTACAGGTTTATTAATTCTACCTGCTGCATGCTCTTCATAAATAAATAAGTATCTGTGGAAACTCATACTTTTGCTATTGTTTACCTGCCATTCAGGCTTGTCTTTCTGTAATCGACTGTAATGTCAAAAAGGCACAGCTTTATTCACTTGATGCTATTGATCGGGTGGGGGAACAGCTGGAAAGGGAGGAGCGGCTCCGTGTCTGGGAGCCACAGCTGCTCTTGTGGCCCCAGCAGCCTGCAGCTCAATGAGCAATAGCCTCTGGCTTTTCTGGCTTTTCCAAGGTGGCAACTTAGTTTAAAGAGCAGGGAGGAACCTTCTGGCTAGTCTGGAGTCTGTAGTTCTGGTTCTCTGAGTGGGCAGAGGAAAAGAATTGAGGGGAGCAGAGCCCCATCCTTCATGAATTCATATCTTCTGTGATTCTCCACGTCTCCAAGTTACTATCTACAGCCTCTGAAGTTACCCTCATTCTTAAACTTTTCTTGATGTTTTACCTAAAGGACACTAGTGCCTTAGATGTGGCCGAAGGTGAAATTTCCATCATCCTCATGCATCACTCTTCTGAAAATTTCCAGTAAACTATCTTAGCCACTGTTTTCTTGGTCAGTTTTTTTTTTTCTTTTCTTGTCTTTGTAGCTGAAATATCTCACAAAGAAAATACAGAATAATCTGTTTCTACACAGTAATTCTGAGTTCTATGTCTCTTTTTATCTACTCATGCATTAGACACATCAATACATCCAAAACTTTGAGGATCCTGTTAGGCCACAGAGGTCATGTGTGTCTTTCTAGAAGTGTCAATGTATGGTGTGTGTGTGTGTGTGTGTGTGTGTGTGTGTGTGTGTGTGTGCGCGCGCGCTTGTGTCAATAATGGCTTATGTATATAGCAACACTTACAGGAATTTGGGAATGTAGAAGATGCTGGTTTATCCAGAAAGATGTGTCAACCTTGAAAGAGATATTTAGGCTTTTCATCTGTAACAGGACACATAAAACCTAACCATTATCTTGATATTGTACCCCAGAAAGAAGAGTGCCCCATTCATGAAGTGACATTCCTGGATGACATAAAGAGTTACACCTGTCCAATGGAAGAGCTTTGCTCTTACACAGGGCACCATGTCAGATGCTTACAGTGACCTCGTACCTTGGTCATTTTTAGAGAACCACTGGCTGCTCTGTGGTGCTCCTTGCCTCATGTCAAGCCAGCCTAAGCAGCTTTCTCCACCCAACATTGCAAGCTTGCCTGTGATGGCAGGAAATGAGCACAGGAACCCAGAAGGCAAATGGCATTTTCTCTCTGAACTATCCCCGCATTGATGTCTGCCTCATACCGAAGCACTAAAACCTCCACATGTTATCAGTCAGCTTCTCTGAGAGAGAGAGAGAGAGAGAGAGAGAGAGAGAGAGAGAGAGAGAGAGAGAGAGAGGGAGAGGGAGAGAGGGACAGAGAGAATGAGAGATAAAGGAGAGAGGAAGAGAAAAACCATCTGTAGTATTGTAAAATTAGTTAGCTTTAAGTATATTTTCAAATATACCCAGTTGATGCCTAAAACTGCACCATATGAAACTCTATTTTCCTATGCATGCATATTTATGATAAAGATTTATAAATTTATAAATGAGGAATTGTAAGAGATTACAAATAGGTGCAGCATGAATAGATAGATAGATAGACAGACAGACAGACAGATAGATAGAACCAGGTATATTTTAGACTTTGGATTTTGATTTGTTTTCTTTTTCATTCTTTCATTCACTCATACATCCAAGGAAGTAAGTGTCCAGCATAGGGCTTCTGGTGTAAACTACAAATGGTTTTAGAATCCATCATCACAGTGAGGATTTTGGTGTTTTCTTTTCTGAATTTATTTTTATTTTTTATGTATTTTTTTCTCTTTTTAAATTTTATTGACAACTTTTGTACTTATAGGCAATAAACCATGATATTTCCCTCCCCTTCTCCATTTTCCCCTTTACAACTTGGCCCTCTATCATTTCCCTTCCCTTAGTCTCTCTTTTATTTTGATGTCATCATCATTTTCCCCTATTATGTGAGTCTTGTGAGGGTATTGCTAGGCACTGTGAGGTCATGGGTATTGAGGACAATTTCTGTCTGGATGGTTGCACTATAAGAAGTGGTACCCTTCCTTTGGCTCTTAAATTCTTTCAGCCACCTTCTTCAATAGACCCTGAGGTCCGTTGCAGAAGAGGTCTTGGAGGGTGTGAGATGTTTCAGTGCTAAACACTCCTCCATCCCTTCTTCTCAGTACTATGTTGCCTTTTGGGTCATCCCAGTGGTCACCACCATCTGAAAAGAGAAGCTTCTCTATCCAAAAGTGAGAGTGGCATTAATATATGAATATGAACAGAAGTGTAATGCTTTCAGGACAGTTTGGTAAGAGTAATACATGCATTTTTCCAGACAAGAGCAGGCTTTATACCTCTATGGCACATAACCTCTCTTGACCTAGGCTTTTGACTACATTTTTAGTAGCAGGCATATATTCCTCCCTTAGAGTGGGCCTCCAGTCCAATTAGGGAGCAGATATACTTCCCCCAGAGCAGACATGCCACTACTGAACCCATCAGACATTTGGCATGTCTGGCCAAACTTTAAGCTTCCAGTGTCCACTCTTTTCACTACTGATGACTTCTGTCTCCCATAGGGCTACATGCAGTACACCTTTATTCTTTTTTCAGTTTACAGTTGGCTGGTCTATAGGGAGAAGATTTTCAGCACAAGCTTGATTTTTCAGTGATCTTGTTTCCCACACATGTGAAGTCTTCAGCAATAGGGTCTTACCATCTGTTATTCGTGGGAAACCAAGGGACTTGGCAAAAGCCTGCATTGTTTTGGAGGCAGCATGGACCTCTCTGGCCAACAACTCACTGGTAGGTATGCCGTCCCTGGCACTGAAAATATTCTAGTAGCAGTTTATTGCTTCTGGATGTGCCATTATCCAAAGAAGTATGACTTCATATGTCTTTTGCATAATATCTTGAATTTTGATTGATCCTTTCCCCACCCTTCTCTTACTCAATCTCTTCCGGACTTTTTTGTTTTGAACTATGCGTGTATATACATAATGAGATAACTTGGGAATGGATACCAAGTATAAAGACTGGATTCATACATTCTTCACATAAGCCCTATAAACACAGACATAAGGTAATTTTACATAATATTTTGAGTGTACCTGTGGTGAGTTTGACTGTTCATATTGGGAGAACACAACGTGGAACCATCCACTTACGTCTAGTCTGAACTGCAGATTTTAGAGCACTTTGGGATTCCACCGCACAGAGCAGGGATACTTATCCTTTAGTAATGAAATGCACAAATTATAACAATATGCCATATTTAAATAGCCAGCACCCCACCCACTAGTTTTCTGCTTTAGTGGCTTTAAAAAAAAATTGAGGTACCTGAACACATGCACCAAAATACTGTGACGGTCAACAGAACAGCCAAGGTGGATGCTAACTGACTCTGCAAGGCATGAACATTGTGTTTACATGTGCAAAATGAATAGTTCATGTATTAGTTGGGGATAATACAGTGACATAGTACAAAAGCTGATCACCCTACTTACTTGAGACACAATGTAAAAGTACAAATTTTCTTATTATTGGAATGTGCTCTTTAATGTTTTAGAACCGTACTTGGCCAAAAGTACCTGAAACTAAGGAGCATGAAGCCATAGATAAGGAGAGATTTACCCTGTGCTTAGAAGTACTGGGGTGAAGTTTGTTGTAAAATGAACTTGGAAAGGACTTTGTGCAACAGAGCAAAGAAAATTAACCAGTACCAGGAGGGAAACAGTTGGGATGAGCTAAGATGAGAAGAAAAGAAATTCCTATAGAGGGTCACAGGTAGGTTCCTTTCATAGGGCAAACAACCTTCAATGCACGGCGCACAGTTCACATAACAGAATTGGTCTCAAAAGATTCTTTATTGCTATTTTGCGAATAGTGATCCCAGGTTAGCAACAAAATATGCAAGTGAGAAGGCTGGTTTTGAGATATATATTATGGTGTCATAATAAGATTGAGTCACAAACATCCCCCCAGTACTTATCTTCAGGATTATGTTAACTGACTCTCATTGCTCTTGAGATGGGTCTTTAGCCATCACTTTCTGTCGTGGTTTGAGTTAGACATCCCTCATAAACTCAAGCGTTCTGAATGCTTGACCTCCAGCTGATGACAGCTTGAGAAGCAGAGCCTTTCTGTTGTTTGACGTGAGCTTAGAGCTCTTATAGCCAGCAACCCCTTGCCAGAGGCCCACTCGTTCTCCTGCTGCTGTTTTCCACCTGTGTGACAGAGTTGATGCCTGACCTCTGTTCATGCCATGATTTTGCATTGCCATCGTGGAACTTTCCCTTGAGACTATGAGCCAAAATAAATCTTTTCCTCCAGTCAGTTGCTTTTGGTTGGATTCTTTGTCCTGCAGGAAGAAATTAACTATAACCAAAAATTGGTACCAGAGGAGTGAGGTCATCACTGATAGATACCCAGTCAGGTTTTGCCCTTTGGAATCCATGTTGTGGAAGGAATGTGGATGGATTTGGAACCTTATTTTAAGAGAGGCCTTACAGTCCTATAATTAGTTTAATGGACCATTCTGATCTGACTTGAGAGACCTAAATGTGTAAGAAACTGTAGACTGTGTAGGCTTGGCTTATTCAGGGAAGAAAGAATATTGTCTGACTTGGGCTAGAAGCAATTTGTATCAGAGGCTTACTGTATTTTGCCTGTGTCATGAGAACATGATCCAGGCTAGTTTGAAAGAAATGGATTTGTGTGAGGAGATGGATATGGCCCAGAAATAAAAGTAAGGCTGGAGACTATATCCTGTTTTAGCTGCAATTGTTTGAGAGAAATTACCACTGTTGAGATAGGACCAGCTGTTTTGCATTGATACAGCAGAAAGAAGGAATATTTTATGAAAGTAGGGGTCTTGTATATTGAATCAGTGCATTGCTCTTCAAAATCAGCTTCATTTCCCTCTGGACTAACAAATTTGGTAGCCCACCTGGTACTATGGTTTTACAACAAAGGCAGGGAACACACAGTTATTGGATTTATAATGCAGTTCATTTTTTTTTTTTTTTTTAGAAATGGCCACTGGGTGAAGTGAGGCATGGTTTTTGGAGTCCTTAGGTAGGGTCCCAATGGAGCCATGAGGATAAACTGTGGGTTGCAGTGGAGACCCTAATAGTTTTTGGAAGATACAAGTACCGTAGGAAAGTAGTTTGAATGACATGTCCCCCATAACCTCATGTGTTTTGAATTTTGATCCCCACCTGATGGCAATTTGGGAATTGGATGTGGATTTAGGCTTTGCATAGCCGGATCCCCCTTGTAGAGATAGCTCACTGTCCAGCTATCATTTCCACCTGATGTGGCAGAGGTGCTCTTCCCTGCCACCATGAAGCTTCCCCTAAAGACTCTAAGTCAAAATAATAATTATTAAGAAAAAAATTCTCCCATCAGCTGCTTTTGGTCAGGTGCTTTGTCCCAGCAATGAGAATGTAAATATAATACTCTTTTTGTGTGATCTCATAGAAATCTTAGTTTTTCTTGCTTTATGGCTAATAATACTGTGTTTGATGGCCATGTTGGTGTCACACAGAGGTGTGTTGGGAACCAAATGCATCCTAATAAAATGTGTTAAATTCCACAATAATGAAGTGGGCTAAATTATAAGATTTCAAGAGAAAAACCTTTAAATAAGCAACTTATAAACTAAACAGAATTGTAATTTTTGTCATTCTTCTGTGTTTGTGGTTTATTCTTCATATTCTCCTAGATTGTAAAGATCAGTAGCATATTTGGAGGACACACACTTTTGTACAAAAATGCTGTGAAACAAATGATGTTTCATTCTAACCATATGTTGCCTATAGTCCTTCCCCTCTGACCTGAGTATGTTGAAAGTGAAAAAAACTGACCCTTACCTGATATTCAGTAATGGAATTAATAGTCAATAAGAAGGGTTCCCAGGGATCAGCAGGGAATTTATGGTCCACAAGTTGTGTATTAATTTGGAAAATATTTTTGAATGGTTTAAAATGAGAAGTCTCAAGTCAGTTGTAATATCATAACTGGGAAAAATAAAGGACTGAATTCTGTCTCATGTGAAAGTTGAACTGAATAGATGCCTGCCTTGTATCAATCTGAGATGAAAGGGTAGGGTTAAGTCCTAAGAGCCAGGCACAGTACAGGAGGCAGTGAACAGATCTTCCCACGTCCCCAAGGTCACATTCCCCCATAACTACTCTTCTTTTCTGGCTCCAATATAGACTGTTGATGTGAAATGGCCTCAGTGTGGTATGAACTTGGAACTTTTTCTAATTAAATTTTGAAGCGTTTAGTGTGCTTTCATTTTGGTTTTCTAATTTGAGAGGTCTCATTTGTATCATTACTATGGATTTCTCAAACCCTTGCTTCGGTGATTAATTTCTCATTTGCCCCAGACCAAGTCATTATGGTTTGATGTACACATAACAGAAAAGAAGCCTAGAGAAATTATCCAGAGAATTTAAGTCCAAAACAGCATGATATTCTGGAGAAAAAGCCTCTGCTTTAGATATGTGTTGTACCTAAGTCATTTTAATTGTGCACTGACCTTCTACTTTTATTATTATTATTATTATTATTATTATTATTATTATTATTATTAGTTTTTTGAGGTGGGTCTCACTCTTGCTCAAGCTGACCTGAAATTCACTATGTAGTCTCAGGGTGACCTCGAACCCATGGTGATCCTCCTACCTCTGCCTCCCAGGTGCTGGGATTAAAGGCGTGCGCCACCACACCTGGCTCTGACCTTCTACTTTTACTTCTTTGAACATAGTCACTCCCTTCAATTTTGGAGAGATGACTTAATTGCCATCATTGTGGGAAAATCTGGGAGCAGGACTGGATATTTATAATTTTAATCTATAAAAGAGCCTCTCATGTCAAGAACAAGAGTCATATCTCTTGAGCATTTCCTGCAAAAATCCAAAAGAAATATTTGTTAGCCAAGTCTTCCACTCACTTTCTCAGAATACTGATGTGGAGGTGGAGAAGGCAAATCCATTTCTGATAGACATCTTTCAAGGGGATCACACAGAATCCCAAATCTATAGGCCACATAATCAATGCTGCTGGTGAATCTCTGAGAGAGTAATATTTAATCATTTAGCTTGGGTTTCCTTGCTGAGTCAAAGAGGACACTAAATAGATACTGTCCAGAGCAATAATAGACACCTGGAGAAAGGAACCAAATTTTGCCTCATGTTTCTTGGGGTTCATCCCAGTGTAAGATCTAGTTAGGGATACCAAAATCATTGTTTTCTAAAGATTTCTTAATGAGGACCCAAGAAAACAAAATCATCACTGAGTAAGTAAGGACTTTCTCAAAGTCTGGTATTGGCTTGAGAGTGAGTGGTAACCCATACACTGTCCTCTGGGAGATCTTTCACAGGTAAGACACTTTCCTAGTTGTAAGCAGAAAGTCTGATACTAAGTCTGAGAAAATGAGGCTTCCATCTGGAGTGAACTCTGCCTCTTTAGATGACCTGGGGAGACCAGAAAGAGGACAGTTTAGAAATAGCATCTCAAGGGGTAGGTGTATTGGCACAAGCCTTTAATCTCATCTTCTTGGTAGGCCAAGACAAAGGATTTTTAAGTTCAAGGTCTACCTGAGTTATTGAGTGTTTAAGCTCAGCCTAGAAAGCTGAATGTGACCCTATCTCAAAACCTAGCTCAAAATCAAAAGAGCTGAGGATATAGCTTAGGGGATAGAACACTTGATTAGAATATACAAAGAACTGAGTACAGTTTCTAACACACATACGCGCGCGCACACACACACACACACACACACACACACACACACACACACACACACACGAAATAATATTTCAAAGAAAGCAGAGCCTAGAAACAAAGTATAGGGAAGGGATAACTCATCAGTGAAGGGCTTTAACACATATGTTAAGCTCTCATTTGATAAATTTGAAGCTTACACACATTAACTTCTTAATGTTGTTCAGTACATAAAAAAGTTTATAAAATTATTTGGGTACTTTAAGTAAGGATTCTGTAATAAAACATGCTGAATATAATTTTCAAACTTACTTAAAAAAATTAGAACAAAGTTCTCAATGAAAAGCATTAGAAGAGCTAATAATTGACAAAGTAAATCATAGTGCCTTTACTATATTAACTTCCTATTTCTTTTTCTTATTTTGAAAGGATGAAAGGTATACATACATACATACACACACACACACACACACACACACACACACATACATATAATGTATATACATTATATATACTATTATACATTAATTATACATTATATTAACTATTATAGGCAAATCTGTTTCTGATAGACATCCTTCAAGGGGATCACACAGAATCCCAAATCTATAGGCCACAAAATCAATGCTGCTGGTGAATCTCTGAGAGAGTAATATTTAATCATTGAGCTTGGGTTTCCTTGCTGAGTCAAGCACACACATAATCTATGAGTTGTAGAATGTTGTTGATACTTGAAACTTCTGCGTTACTAGTAACGCCTCCTCCCCCACCCACACACACACTCTCTCTCTGCACCTACCACAGGTCAAAATACAATTAAGATTAGACAATGGCAAGTGAGCAGATCTCTTAAGATTCTCTCTTGGGTTCCAAAAAAGTTAATTGGATGACACCACTGAATCTATCAAAGGCTTAAGGCACAACATGGGCAGCCCATTTGCATACAAGGAGCATTCCTTTTTCTTTTCCCTCATGCTGGCTTTAGAGAATTGGTCCCCTGTGATGTTTCATGGTGCACATACACTGTGGAATGTTTAAAATGTAGGTCATCACCAAATCCACTACCTTACAATTATTATTCTTGTGATGATGCCCACTCTTTACATTTTTCAAGATTTTTTTTTTTATCATTAACTATATGAAAGTTACTATTCACTGGTCCCTTAAAATTTATTCTTCCAAACTGTGATCAAGTATCCATGAACCATGTCTATCCACCCATCTACCTTTCTAGTCAGTGTAGAGTCTAAGGCTAGCCATTGTGTTCTCAATGCCTATGAAATACACTTTCTTAGATTCCTCATGTAAGTAATTTCATTTAGGATGTATTTCTATGCCTGGCTTACTTCCCTTAACATAATGACTTCATGTTCATGTATATTGACAAACATGGCGGGATTTGTTTCATCTTATGGCTGAATACTATCTCTTTATGTTCATGTGCTCCATTTTCTTTATCCCCTCTTCCATTAATGGACACTAAGGATTATTCCTTACCTTGCTAGTGTATAAATATGAGAGTGCCATTATTCACTCAACATACTGTTTTCTCTATATAACTCAGTAGTGGAATTACAGGATAATTTGGCAGTTCTATTTTCAGTCTTTCAAGAACCTATGGTTGGGTGCTCTCATGTATTATTAAGTCTCTGTTATTGCCCTAGGGCATTATGCTGGATGCTTTGATTCAAAGATGCTTTATACACAGGCTCTGCTTCTTACCAAGACAAAGAGACAGGAATATTTTAGCACTGGATGTTAAAAGCAGAGCAGAGGCGAGTTAATGGTACTATGGGAATCCAGTGTTGGGTACCCACTCAACTCTCACAAGAAAAGTGGAAGAGGAAGAGGGAGGGACAAGGGAAGAACTCATACCAGATGAGACTCTTTTCCTTAGCAAAGGTCAGTCTCAAACAGGAAGTGAGTTGGTGGATAAAGCAATGTAGTCTGCTCACTCAAGTACCTTTTCCAAGAAAGGAAGGATGAAAGAAAACAGAGGTTGAAATGTAGAAGTGGGATTGAATTTCTTCTTAACTCAGGAGGAATTGAATGGGGGCTGGAAAGATGGCATTATGGATAAAGCACTTGCCTGCCTGAAAAGCCTAAGGACCCAGGCTCAATTCCCCAGTACCCCTGGAAGCCACATCCAAAAGATGGAACATGTGTTTGGACTTCATTTTCAGTGGCTAGAGGCCCTAGTGTGCCTATTCTCTATCTGCCTCTTCTACTCTCTCTTCCTCCCACTCTCTCTCAAATAAATGAATCAAATATTTTAAAAAATAGGTTAACAGGCAAAAGTGTGCTCATGATAACCATGCTAGTAATCATAAGCAATAACTGAAAAACACACACACACACAACACACATATCAAAAAGGATGTTTAATATAAGAAAACAGAAATATACCTTTTGAGGAAGACTAATGTAACAGTATTCAGTAACTTATGTCCTAGATAAGGTGTGCTCTAATGAATGTATGTGAATTTATTCAAATGTAGAGTACACAGATTATCTTACCAAATGCCAGTCTTCTGGCTAGGAGAATAGATATAATAGTTCTTCAAAATATGCATCCTATGAGAGCTAGATTACAAAATGTGCATTTTAGGCTGCTCCACTTTGGTCTGGAAAGTTAACTCTTTGTGGTTTGGCCCTGATCCATGAGTAGACAAATACTAGATCTGTAACTCACCTCCTCCATCCAAACCGAGTCATAGTAAATCAGAGGGCATATGTGCCCTGCCCGTGTTGGCAGGCATTTGGTCAGAAATGATATTTTATGGTCTATCACCACATTCCCTAAGGAATTTATTTAAAGTAAGGGACTTAATTTGCTATCGAATATTTTGGGAGACTTTTTAAGAAACTGATCATGATGAAACCTCAGAAGGAAGTGTCCTTTTATGCTGTACCTTTAAATTGAACATAACTCCCCTTCTCCCCAAGAATTTTAACACCTTGTCAACTAATTTTCTGACCAGACTAGAAGGAACCTGTCCAGTTCAGTCCTCATCAGATTATTAGTTCTATGTTTTATGGGGTTGTGGTTGCTAGGGAAAAACACCTGAATGTGTCATGGCATTCAAATCTAGAACAACAATTTAAAATTACAAGCATAGGGACTTGCTAGGATTTGACTACTTTTATCCTACAGTATAATAATAATAATAATAATAATAATAATAATGTGCCATTGAAATAAAGGACAAGGGTTATAACAATATTCAATCCAGATCATTCTAATCATTGTTAAGAAACCTGTACTCCAAGTTCAATTCTCACATCACAAATGAAGAGATTGTGTTTTTCTTGCTTTCTCAGGGGCTAAAGGGAGTTTGTGGATATATAGCAACTGTTGAGGTTGAATTCAAATATAGCCATTAATACAGCACAGAAATAAACAGTAGGGATCTTGGGTGTGGGGAAGATTGTCTAATAATATCCATCATCTTTTTCTTGTGTTGAAATCTTGAAGACAGTGGTCCCCTGTCACCGTCTATGCTAATTCAACCCCTTCCCACTCTCACAGCCAATCTAATTACAAATACAGAAATCTGGCTTTCAGGTAGAATTGGATAGAATTTTTTACAAAGAGAATTTAGGATTTGGGAATTTTAGTTCCTTATTTTTAAATTTTTTATTGACTGATTCCATAAGTATAGACAATAAAACCATGATAATTCCCTCCCTCCACTCCCATTCTGCCCTCCCAAATCCACCCTCCATCAAATCCCCTTCCTCTTCCAATTAGTCTCTCCTTTGTTTTGATGTCATCATCTTTTCCTCCTGTTATGAAGGTTTTGGGTAGGTAGTATCAGGCACTTAGGGGTCATGAATATTAAGGCAATTATGTGTCTAGAAATTGTATTATAAGCAGTTCTACCCCTCCTTTGGCTCTTAAATTCTTTCTGACACCTCTTCTGCAATGGACCCTGAGCCTTGGAGGGTGTGACATAAATGTTGATCATTGTACTATCACTTCTTCTCAGCACTATAGTGACTTTTGTGTCAACCCAGTGGTCATTACCATATGAAAAGTGAAACTTCTCTAACCAAAATAGTAACATTACTGTATGGGCATAAACAATTTATAAAGTACTTACAGGAAAGTGGTGGACATAATTTGTGCATTTAGCCACACAACAACAGTGGCTACTCCTGTAGGGCTTCTGAGCATGACAGCCATCAGCTTTGGACTAGGTTTTCAGTATCAGGTCCCATGGTGTGGACCTCTAGTCCAATTAGAGAGCAGTTGGATTCCCCCACAACAGACATACCACTATTGCACTAGGTGGCACATTTGGCCTGTCTGGGTAATCTAAAGGTTTTCAGCGTCCACTGTTGTTTACCGCCATGGGTGATTTCTTTCTCTCATAGGGCTGCTTGCAGCTTAGCTCTTTCAAGCTTTCTGACAGCTATTCAGCAAGGAGGAGGTTTTCAGCTCAGCTCCAGCATCATTTCTCAGTGATCGGCAGCCAAAGCATGTGGACTCTTTGGAAATAGGGTCTTAATATCTAGTTCTGGTGGGTAACCTAGAGCTTTGGCAATGGCCTGTGGTATTTTGGGGACATAAAGGATCTCCCTGGCAAACAACTCACTGAAAAATATCCCATTCTTGGAACTAAATTTCTCTAGTAACAAGCTACGGCTTCTGGATGCACCTTTATCCAAAATAGGTTTCCATATGGTTTATTCATAACATCTTAATTTTTTAATTTATTTTAAGTAGAAACTTTATATGGACCCATCATGTGTTGATTCCATAATTTCCCTTCTTCCTGCCCCATTTCACTGAGGGCTCTTCTTACTGGGATTGCTGGTATTCATTTGGGGGTTGTGGGTTATGAGTTGTCAAAATGGCAATTAGTCATTGTGGGGGTGGGGGACAATGCCTCTGGACATTCCCTCCCACCCTGTGGCTCTTGTATTCTTTCTGCCCTCTCTTCTACCAAATTCCCTCAGCTATGGTAGGTGTGTTTTAAGTCTATTTTAGTGCTGAGCTCTCAGCAGATTCTGGATTTCTTCATTGGTAGTTTTGAGTACCCTCAGTGTCTGTTGCTATCACCTGGGTGCAGATTGTCAGGCTCACCATGGAAGTAGCACTCTTGCTCATCTCATTAATTCCTCTGTGGTTTCACCTGGGCCCTGGCTGCTGTTCTAGGGATCTTTCATCTCCTACCAAGGAATCAGATATCTAGTCTTATCTTTTTTTTTTTTCTTTTTTAAATAATTTTGGTTGTCCTTGGTTCTTGCTGCTTTCTTTAAAAAAGAAAAAAAAAAGCTTCTCCAATGGAGCGTGAGTTCTGGATATGTTAAAGGGGATAAATACTATATTAATTTACAGAGATTTTGATGGGTATAGCCTCACTTTTGGCCAAAGACTAAGGAGAATTGCTAACTGGAGTCCATACTCTTGGTCTTCATTGGATCTGACTTGGTTCCCAACTCTACCTATGGGTTCCTTTCCACTGAGCAGATCACTTAGGCAATCAGAGATCCCTTGGTTACCCAACTAGGCTGTGTGCCACTATTGAAAAATTGCATACATTGTGTCAGGCTGGTTGCTATCTTATAACAGGGTCCCTTGATTGCTCAAAATATTGTTTTCCATTTTCCCCCAGCAGCTCATGTAGCATTTTTTAGCACTATACAGGCTAACCACCTGGGAACTGGCTTCCTTCCAGATTCAAGGGATCTCTTTATGTTCTATCTTGGCATCATGTCTTACCTTTTACCTCAGGTAAGGAATCAAGTGCTCTGACAATGTTTGGAGGACCTCACTTGGGTTGTAACCAATTTCTGGTATAGGATGTTTCAGGTCAGAGACAAATGTTTTAGGGTTAGACTTCATCCAACCTCCCCAGGACCCATGTTACCAGGTGATTCTCACATGCTCCTGTTGAGGGTTACATCTTTTAGTGTGCTGTGCATGAGGATTCACTCAACTCACTTTGGATTTAGTGTATCTCCCTCCCTGTCCCATTACCCTTTTCCCCAGCTGTTCCATCACTCTCATCTATCTCTTGAGTTGCTTGTAGGTATGTCTGCAACTCAAGCTGTTCCTGTTTAATAACCACAAATGAGGGAGAACCTGTGGTGTTTTTCTTTCTGTGCTTGGGTGAGTTTACTTTTTATGATCTGTTTCAAGTCTGAACAATTTTCTACAAATTCCATTATATCATTTTTTCTTACTGCTGAGTAGAATTCCATTGCTATATATATGTACCACATCTTAATTATCCATTCATCAGCCAGGCATGGTGGTGCACACCTTTGATCCCAGCAGTTGGGAGGCAGAGGTAAGAAGATTGGCATGAGTTTGAGGCCGCTCTGAGACTACATAGTAAATTCTAGGTCAGCCTGAGCTAGAGTGAGACCTTACTTTAAAAAAAAATGATAATAAACATTTCTCAACATTCTTTGTGTCAGAAACATTTTCCCCTCTATGGATTTTAATTTCATGTTTAGAAAAGAAATTCAATAAAAATGAAACCAGATAGTTTAGATAGCAAATTAATCAATTAAAGGTTACCATATTAATATTTGACTCAAATAGTATTTTTCCTATCCTTTAAAACTCAGGTGCTGTCCTACCAGAGCAAACCTATGGTCTACTCTCTCTAGAAACCAGCCTCCTATGGCAGTTATTAGTGAATGCTCGAGAGGAAGATGGAGACATTGGATTACATTATCTGTACTATAGTGGATAAAACACTATACTTTCCAGAATGAATACTCAGATACCTAGGAATATGGACTGAATCTAATTTTAAGTAGTAGTTCCAAGTCATTAGACAATATCCAATATTATTCTGAAGTATATTTTTGTTTCAGTCAATACAGAATCAATGGTGCAAACCCAACCCTAAAAGGAATAAAAAAAAAAAAAACAATGTGAATTTGCTGATTTATTTCATTTTAACATAAAAATCACATTTAACTTTTGGTGACAGGCACTCTGTCTTACTCATATTTGCAATTTCATCTCATGGGACACTTTCATAGAGCCAGGATTTACTTATAGAACTGCATTAAATGGGCTCTGATCTTAAATACAGAAAACTATTCCCTAAGTCAACTCTTCCCATCATATATGTGAATAAATATAAGTTTATATAAATTCAATTTGGTGTGTATAAAGGCATGGCTTATGTATACATATAAATGCATATACCTATTTGTACCCATAGTGTGTAAGTACACTCAACATCAGCCTCAGGCTTAAGTATTAAATCATTTGTGATTTTTTACTTCATCATTGTTTCAGGGATATGTGAGACGAGAAGAATGAAAATTCATTTCTAGTCATAAGTTCAGAACATGATAGAACTCACTCCGATTTCCATCAAGAAATGTGTTCACATTATTACATGTAGCTGGAACGAGAAAATCAAAACCTGTGCATTGAGTCTGAGAGATTCAATGATCTTCTAGGGGAATAAATGTTGAAAATGTCAAATTCACAATATGGTAAGATGTGATGTTTCTCTATTAAAGGCACCACAATCTATTTATTGATTTTAAGGGAAAATAATAGAGATAAAAAGCAGCATGTACCAATTGAACAGGAAGTCAGATGATCCAATTATAGTTATGAAACTGCAGCATTATGTCTGACAAACATCCTGATTACAACAATTCCCAGGGAACAAAAGAGAACAGTGGCCCATACTCAGATCCATATTCCCTGTCATGTCTCGTAGTTAAAGTGAATCACCATGGAAGGCTGAAGGTCAGCTTATTATTACGTGTTTATTACGGTTGGTGGCCCCTGAGGGGATGTGGCATCATTTGTGCTCTCCTTCAGCATCTCTCACTCTTCAAATCTGTGCATGGGCAGAAAATGGTTTTCGCTGTGCTTTCTCTGTTCCAGATCAGCAGCACAGATACATCATCCAATATTCATCCACCGCCTATTTGAGTCATAGATGATGTGAGGTGCTTTAGCAAACACTGGCTAGACTGAATCCCAGAACTCAGTCCTTAAATTCCAAAATGAGTAGGAATTTTTGTCAATATGTGACCTAAGACTGATACAATCATGTGGCAACAAGGTATTTCTGAAAGATACAAGGGTCAATATGTTGCAGTCATCTGTTATCTCCAGCACATGCAAGATAAGGAAGGTAACTATGTACTTATCATGACCCTCAGAACCTAATAGCAACAGTTCGGGGAAAGGACTCTGGACATGGGCATTTCTGGACAGTTGAGGAACTTTCACTCACCAGCTCTCTGCATGATCTGAAGCAGTGTTAGACTGTGTGGCAGGGGCTCAGTGGCAACTGAAGGGTTAACAGGATTGCTAACCATTTGGGTTGGGCTCCTTTAATGCACAGTGTGAAGGCAAACTTGCTTCATGCCTGACATGGTCATGAAGTGTTAGAAAGCTTGTAAGTATTAAAACTAAACCAATAAATGCACGTTCAGTTTCTAGCCCCACTGAAGGTCTCTGTTTGCCCCATAATACAGAGTACACTGTCACCAAGGGACACAGAGAAGAGAACCAACCTCAAAGCTCAGTAAAGTCTTTCAGATGCAGAGACCAATGTTCCTGCTGTGGCTTAGATCTGCTATGTCTCCTGTAGGCTCATGTGTGGAAAGGTTGGTTCTGAATGCAGCAGATGACAGAGGTAGGGATTTGAAGATGTGTCCATGATGGTTCTGACCATATTAAACCCAAGAGAGTGGGTCATTGAGGGCATGGACTCGGTGATACTGTCTGCAGCCCCTTTGAATTTTCTCTGGTTTAAGTTGAATGTCTCCATGTACCATGCCCTTCTACTCCATCTCATCGTGGTCCGTAAACAATGGAGCAAAATGACTATGAACAGAAATCTCTGAAATCATGAGCTGTGCTCTTTTAAGTTGAATTGCTCAGGTATGCTTCATAGAGATGGAACACTAATACCATCACACTGGAAATTAAGCAGAGTCCTCCACCAGCCTAGAGGTGTTTGAACTCTTTGGCTATTGCCCAACTTTAAATCTGTAGCATTCACAGAATAGTGAGGTATTAATTCTCTGATTCCAGTTCATACTGTTGTCATGAAGGTGTCTAAGATACCTTGGGAATATAGAAACTAAAAATGATGCTTCTTTAATTTTGTAACTTGGGCTATCTGATAGATTACCATTACCTTTCCTGGATGTCCTGTGACCTGTACTGTCTGTTTAGCACGGCTCTGCTTGCTACTGGCAAACCAGTCAGCCACATGCCACCAAAGTTTAGTGACAGAAATTTGGAATATATTTTCTTCTAGAATATAAAAGCTAAGATGCTAAGTGGACTCAGAAATAATATCTAGTATGAGTAAGTCCATCGAAAGGCTCAGATAATAAGACAATATAGACACAAATCAGATTTTACTCAAAGCACAAATGAATTATAGAAATTTTTAAAAAATTACATATTTCCACTAATTGTGAAAATTTCAATGACCCTAAAGGGCACTATTGAATTAACTAAGCCAAACACAGAGACACTTACAGCACATTATATTACTTTTATGTGGAATCTAAAAAAGTCTAATTTATAAGAAAAAGAACTGAATGGTACTTTAAAGGGTGAGTAGAGGAGAAAGAAAATTAATCTATCGTGCAATATTATTGTAATTATGAGAAATAAGTTCTGTTTATCTCTTATATAATAAGGCAACTATAGTTAATAAGAATACTAGTGAATTTATTTTTAAGTGGGACTGGTAGAGGTGGAACACACGGCCTTAACCTGATAGGCAAATCCTATGTCACCAAGCTACTTCAAGTTATGTGCCTGTCCTCTATTGCATTTTACCAAAATATCTTAAAAAATAAGATTATGAATCTTCTAAAATGGTAAATATTTGAGATGACAGATACAATAATTACCTTGTTTTGATCATCCCATAATGTATTGATGTAATAAAATATAACTCTGTGTCCCATGATTACATATAATTATTATCATCAATTAAAAATAAAATATAAAAATACCATGGAGAATTTTTAATGACCCCTGCAGTCAACTAAATACATATGCCCAACCGCTTAAAGTTGGGAAGGATGGCGAAGGTACCCAGGAGCCAACTCACCCTACCCCTCATGCTGGAAGAACCAGTTTCCATAACAACTGCCTTTATTAGCATTCATGTTCCCATTTCATCTTTCCTTGTCACTCTTAGAATGTCCCTGGCCATAAGAACAAATAACACACAAAAGGCAGTCAAATCTTGTTGGCAAATCACAGTAAGGAAAAAGTCGTTGCAAGCAATTCATTCAAAAGTATAAAAGTATGTTCACATACATATGTATGTATGTATGTATGTAGATATGTATGTATGTAGCTATGTATGCATGTATGTATGTATGTATATGTAAATAAAATATTTGGCTGGGCAACATTTCATTATATAAGAAATTTTAATTTTTTCAAACACACTTAATTGCTTTTGCAGAAATGGAAAAAGTAAAGAGAGTTGCATAAGGCTAGAGATCATTTGGGTAAAGAGCTCAGCTTATAGCTTATGTGACTCAGGGCTATACAGCAATGTTTCACATTGTGATGATTGTGGATCCACACAGTTCAGTCAGTCTATTTTCACCACATTAGAAGAGGTGGGGAATACTTACATGATGGTGTGTGATTGTAAAAGTCATCAGTCACTCTTAAAATGTGCAGTATTATAAATATTTTATATTACAAAATCCATTCGTAGAAATCATATCACAACAGATTCTCCTTTAAGGGAATAATCAGACTCTAGTTGGCTTGACTCCAAAGCCTGATTTTTTTTTTCCCCCACACCATGTTGCTTAGAGCCAAATCATTCCAAAGATATTGCTTTTTTACCCCTGGCTTAATTAAGTCATTAAAGTTTATGTTATTTTCACTTGTGCGTATTTGAAAACTACAACTTCTAAGGTGAAAGAAAGCTCGTATACAAATGACATGTTCATAAGCCTATTTTTTTCTGCTTCTAAGTCAGAAGAGCTGATGAATCAACAGATAGAGATCAAAGCAGCCTGTAGGAAATGACCCTACTTAGGAATGTTGTAGAATACTGGGGAAGCTTAAACTATGGAAGTAAACACAAAGAAGAGAATATTCAGTCCCATAGTAGATTTCTCTTCTGATCACAACTATCTTAAAGAGCAGTTTAACTTATTGGATCATAAACTTCTAAAGGAAAGGGAATCACAGTTGACTTCTTAAGCACAAAGGTACCAATGAGCGCAGAAACCCCAGCGCCTGCTAATCCAGTCCATCCCGCTTAGCGTTTCACAAAGGAGGGCGCACAGCAGGGCATGAAGAGATGGAACATAGCTCCATAGACAATGCGTATGCTTGCCATCATTTCTGCTGATCGTTGAGCCAGTTATGTAGTGGCAGTCAATCACCTAGAGCATCTGTTGGTGCCGGGAGAGCACACTGAGAGTGTTTGTTCTTGGTCCCTGAGCACACTGCAGTCTTGTGAGAAGACAGACGTACAAGGAGCCCCCGTGTGACTTCCAGTGTACAAAAGGCAACAAGGACAAAACTGTCTGGGCCTGTTCGAAGAATCATGGAAGAAATAACTTCTGGACATAGAAGATGCTCACCGAGTAAGAGTCCAGTGAATGATTTCATGAAGATGGGGTTTCATCTGCATACTAGCATCTGTGTGCTCACTAATTTCTACCTGCACCCAGAAATACCTGAAGTTACCTAGAGGTTATCATTGGGTGTGATGGCCTGGTGACTCTGACAACATCTAGGAATTTGCCTCAATTCTTCCTTTGATAACCCAGACGCTGAACTTGTGGATGGTTTATGAAAAAAAAAAAAAAATTCAGGAAGGAAGACTTTAGCTCGCTATTCATGAGGCCTTTTCTACTTTGGGTCCCTCTGCTGAACAGACTTCAGTGTTGGGACAACTTAATTCAGTGCTCAGTTTTGCCAGGCTTGCTATGAATTTGTTTCATTCCCTGCTGAAAATACAAAATAAATACCTGCGTTCAAGGGGAAATAATTTTTGATTGGTAGCGGATGTATTTTCAAGACACAGGCAATGATGCCTTGATTCATGCCAAAGCGTTCCTTATAAATAAGATCAAATACCAGACGATGATGGCATGCCCACAGCAATTCAAATATGGATTGGCTTACAGGAAAAAGTGAGAGACTGACAAAACTGGAAAAAAAAATATTATGAGAACAACTTTTCACATCTAAGGTTATTTCTCATCATTTATCCACTGAGATATGTAATGAAATGTAAAGATTTCAGATGAAGTTGTCAGATTCAGGAACATGTGTCTAAATCTCATGACTGCTTTATTAAAAACAAAAAGGAAGTGTAGAAAGTAGATGGCAGGCTGACTTGTGTGCTTGGAAATAAGGAGAGAGAAATGAAATTATGAGGAGAAAGAAAGGCTGTTTCTCTGAGGAGTCAGGGAAGGCTAGATGATATTCAGTCAATTTGAAGAGTGATTGTGGTGAGGTGACCGTGCACCAATCATTCTCCATTTCATCTAAGAACACACAGTCTGCTTAGCCTACAGCGTCAATGACATAAAAGTGACTCTACTACAAACAGACTGCCAACTGATATTTGAATATTCATTTTTAAAGTCAACTGGAATGTATTTATTACAAAAAAAGCCCTTTTTTGTTTAACAAAGATTAAGATAAGGGTACATACTACTCTCTTGTGACTTTACCCTCCCAAATTCTTCCAATCTATAAGAAATTATAAAGTATGACAGCTGACTTAGACATTACCCAGTTAGTGCCAACAGTCATCTCGATAAATGTCCCACCTGGACACTGTGATGTTCCTTCTAGTTATAGGTTTATGCAATTTTATAATAAGAGGGAACTGTTCATATTTTTGTTTAAGATAGAAAAAGTAAAGTAATTATTTGTGGTTGATAAAGAAATGATTAACATATGATAGAAATATTTGAAAATAAGTATACATGAGACAGAGAAAGAGAGAGAGAGAATATACAGGGGAAGAAAGAAAAATATGAGTGATAGACACTCAGAGACGAAACAAAACAGATTGAAACAGATTCCATACTTTTGTGGTATTGCTTTCACAGGAGATTTATGCTTCTGTCTTTTACATAACAGTAAATTTAAGAAAAAAATAATGATTCAAGAAGCCATGGTTAAATCATAACTGTTTTATTTGACAAGTTAGATGAGAGAATTCAAAATGACTATATATTTCCAGGCATCATACCTTGAAGCCTTGAATTTATACTGTGCTTTGTACATTTAATGCCCCTTTCATTTTATCTCGTAAGAAAACCCTAAAGGATGGATATGTAAGATGCTTAGAGAGCAGAACCTGTTACTCTGTAAAAGTTTGGTAAAAATTGATAGCCTAAACTGTAGCAATGGTAATGATGGGGAAGCCAGGTCAAGTGCGATTTAGGAAGTTAAGTAAAAAAGTTTGTACTTCACAGACGCTTATGTCTCCCCAAAGCCCATTCTTTGAGTAGCTTCAGAAAGCAAACCCTTGGTGGGCACTATAATAAAAGGCTGAGCACATTAATCAGGGATAGTGGAGTGAGATGTTCTTACTTCCAGAAGTAGAAAGCAGTCCAACCATGTTGAAGTGCCGGCTTCATGCTTAGAACCCGTGGAGTGAGAAGAAGAGACTGATTAAACACATTGCTTCCAAAGGCAGCCATCCACAGTTTATCATTTCCAGCAACTGTGATTATTTTGCATTCAGCACAAAGATGGCAATCTGGCAGGCTTTTGTGAGCCTTGAGACTCCAACAGATTGGGGCTGGATCCTTGCTTGTTTGTCAAGGCAACGGAGCATGCTCCTGTCAGTCAATATGCCTTTTCTTGCCTTGTTGAAACTATTTCCACTCCATGCCAGTGTCAGTTGCATTTCCCAGATATGGCTCCAAAATATTGTAAAAAAAAAAAAAAAAGTTGCTATTTAATTTGAAGCTGTTTTGGCAGGTGAGCTCAGCTGTTGCAAATTGTGATTCTAAATCTATGATTTACAAAAGAACAAGCCCTTGTTGAAATATGAATGCTATTTAACTTTGATGGAAAATAAAAAGCTATACTATCTGTCATTTAATCAGTCTGATGACAATATTCTTTGAGTACCTTGTAAACACTGAAACCATAGCTTGTGTTTTGGAGAGACACACAAAGAAAATGTTGATTCATAGTGTCATGGAATTTTCCCATTTAGAACAGAAGGCTATTGCCTTATAATTAATTCAATATTAACAATTTCTTAGAAAACAAGATAATCAGTGGATAAAAAAAAAAAATACCAGGATATGGATCACCCTTGAATGAATGTGCAATTAAGTGGGTGAAAGCTAAAGACATTGTGTGGTGATAAGAATTTAGTTACTAAATTTCTTTTTAAAATTTTGTTTATTTATTAGACACAGAGACGGGAGAGAGAATGAGCATGGGTGTACCAGGACCTCCAGCCACTGCAAGCGAATGCCAGATGCATGTGCCACCTTGTGCATCTGGCTTATGTGAGACCTGGAGAACAGAACCAGGATCCTTAAGCTTCGCAGGCATGCACCTTAACAGCTAAGCCATCTCTCCAGCCCCTAGTTACTAAGTTTCTACAAGTATATGAGCCAACATACAGGCTTCCTAAAATAGAAAAAGTAATATAAATTAATATATCTTCCTTACAATTAGGAGAACCTGTTTGTGTTCCAAGTAGGAACTCTTTTTAAACACACACACACACACACACACACACACACACACACACACACACACACAGTTTTTCTTTGACTAAGTATGCCATTCCCAGGCTGCTTCACTGAATATGTCATTTGGCACAGCAAGGCTGAGAAGAATGTGAACCCTTACCACATGATCCCCTTTCTTTGTAAGCACAGTGGTGAAGAGAAGACCTCTTATTGTCATGCATCCTATCCCTACAGAACATGGCAGCAGAGAACAGGCATTAGGAGGACCATAATATATATTAAATATCTGTGTCATCGTCCTGTTGAACAGGATAGAATGATGACTTGAGAAAGCAATTATTTGGTGAGTCTTTCCATTGAGGTAGATGCTTCTCAAGCTTGTGAACTAAATTGTATTTTTCTTTTCCCAACATACTCTTTTACTTTTCTCCACTGATACCTCTGTTTTCTTATCTTTCTTTGTACTTTCCAGCTTTATTCTTCTTCAATCATTTTTCTTAAGAAAAGCTTGCACGAGTTAATGGTCCTCTGATGAATAGGGACTAAGGGAAGGTGGTCTCAAATATCATCTGAGACCAAGACACTGGGCAGTTGTCTGAGATAAGTCAATATTGCTCCTGGTAAAGAAAATATCCCAGGGCTCTGGAGAATGTTCAACATGTATCTTAATGAGATAATATATGGTGAAGGGTAGAGTTGGATTAGGAATTTTTCACTGAAATTTGAATCATGAGAGGATCATAAGTATTGGAGTACTATTAGGAATGTTGCCCAACATTACATCTCCAGCCTTCCTTGCTAATGTATGTGTGGTAGGTGAAATCTTAAATAATAATGATTTATATTTATACATACACGTCCGTGTAGAAATTTCCACCAGATGCACAATGCTTTTAAGCCATTTGATTCTTGTCTCATTTCTGCATCATCAGTAAAGTAACTTATGTGTACATTGTAAGAAAAATGAACACTGAAGAAGTTACTGTTTCTTTTAACTTTTATTTATTTATTCGCAAGAAGAAGAGAGAGCCAGAGACAGATATAGAGAAAAATAGGCACGCCAGAGTCTCCAGCCATGACAAACGCCTGACACATGTGCCACCTTGTACATCTTGCTTTACCTAGGTCCTGAAGAATTGAGCCTGGGTCCTTTGGCTTTGCAGTCAAATGCCTTAATGGCTAAGCCCTCCCTCCAGCCCAAGTTACCTATCATGATGAGTTATTGTTCACTGGTAATCTACCAAATATTGGGCTTGCTTTATATTAGTACCTGTGTTCTGTTTCAGTTATTGTTCACCGCAGCTGAGTGGGGTGAGTGCTGGTACTCACATTGGGCAGATAAGTTTCAGAACATGTGAGATACTGCAGAGAATCACATAGCCCTTAGGAAATAGCACTGGCATTGAAGCTCAGATGTTATTAATTTCAGACCTGTTTCCCACATATGAGCAAGTAACATCCAAACACTTCTTCCTTCATTGCCAGCAGAAAGTTGAAACCGTGCCCCTCTTGGCCCATGCAAGAGAACCTACACTTCAGTCTTGCTTCCATACCAACTTGTTGCTCCAAGCCATCCTACCCACTCTAATCTCTCAAGCCATTTTTTTTTTTTTTTTGTACTTACTTGGGATTATAACCTGTGCTTTCCAGAAAGCTTCACCAAATGGATAGTGAACATTTTCACACCCCGGAGATTCATTTGTGGCATCGCGAGTCTCAACATCTGTATCAAATGTTTGAAGAGAAGACCATGCTGCTTCTGTGGGTTCCCCAATACACGTGCCACTCCTCACTACTCATCTTCTACCATAAAACCACTGATAGCTACACTTGACAGGCGAAAAGATTAAAACACAGGCAAAGCCACACACACACACACACACACACACACACACACACTTTCTCTCTTCCTCTCTCCTGTGTACCAAGTTGGTAGGATATTAAAAGTTGACTAAGTACCTAGAAGAAGCCAGAAACATATTTGTTTTTAAGAATTTAAGAAATCCTTCGCTGCGCACCAGTGAGGTTCAGTATCTGTTGACGAATGGTGGAGTTAGGTGATGTTTTGTAAAGTTATATAAGGTCCTTGGCAGGTGTACTGGAGACAAGGATAATGAAAATTGATGTTTCACAAGTTCCTGCCTGTTCGTAATCAAATTGTATCCTTCTGTTATATAAAAAGCTCACCCTCAAAACAGTTTCTACATATGTTCCCTGAAGAGATAAATTGGAAAGTAAACTACTGGCTGAGTTTTCACTTCCTGCTGGTTTGGAGAAAGCTTAATTAAAATGTGTTACCTTCCAGGATACCGCATCTGAGTTTCAGTAAGTGGGAAGGAATTTCCAGAGATTTTGCTTATCCTCCTGTTTCCTGCTCTGTCTTTAACACAAGGACTCAATCAGAACATTGTATTAAGAGTTGTTTGGGGCTGGGGAGATGGCATAGCAGTTAAGGAGCTTGCATGTGAAGCCTAAGAACTCATGTTTGACTCTCCAGCTCCTATGTTAGCCACATGCAGAAAGGTGAGGCAGGATACAGTTGCACACGCCCACCAGGTGGTGCAAGCATCTGGTGTTCAATTGTAATGGCTGAGGCCTAGGTCTCTCTCTCTCTCTCTCTCTATCCTTATAAAAAAGGAAAGAAAGAAAGAAAGAAAGAAAGAAAGAAAGAAAGAGAGAGAGAGAGAGAGAGAGAGAGAGAGAGAGAGAAGGAAAGAAAGAAAGATGGAAAGAAAGAAGGAGTAGGCTGTTGCTGTCAACCTCTATGTTATTACCAGATGGGGGCTGTCACAAATGATGAGAACTACAGAACTCACAAGGTAGGATTTCACCGGTTCCCAAAGTTAGGGCACCCATAGAATGTATTGGTCTTACTAGGTCAGGGGACTCTCCCATGTAGAGTATAGTGGTCATTAGTAGTAAAATATACTTGTGAGAAGTCATGGCAAAATGTATTACATGCTACTTACCTTCCATGTTTTCCATAGAAAATCCCATTGACATTTTATCAAAAGATTGCTGATCATGAAACAACTTTTTCATATTCTAATCTTCCAATCCTATTTTATTCTAATAGAAATTTGTTTCCTTTAAAAACCTAGATAAAAAACATATATTAACATTGTAGATAATATCATTGCAAATAGTAAACAATTTTAATGGCACATATATTTATATAATTGTTCTCGGACACCAACTCACTTGGCATAATCATATATTATTTTTTTAATTATTTATTTATTTGAGAGTGACAGGCAGAGAGAAAAAGAGGTAGAAAAATAGAGGGAGAGAGAATAGGCATGCCAGAGCCTCCAGCCACTGCAAATGAACTCCAGACACATGCGCCCCCTTGTGCATCTGGCTAACGTGGA
Source organism: Jaculus jaculus (assembly GCF_020740685.1). NCBI lineage: Eukaryota > Metazoa > Chordata > Mammalia > Rodentia > Dipodidae > Jaculus > Jaculus jaculus. The sequence continues at coordinate 164,703,544 of NC_059105.1, forward strand.
TCTTGGAGAATTGAGCCTCGAACCAGGGTCTTTAGGCTTCACAGGCAAGCGTTTAACCACTAAGCCATCTCTCCAGCCCCTATTATATATTATTTTTATATGCTGTATTTAATTTATTAATTTTTAATTTTTAAATAAATTATTTATTTATTTATTTGAAAGAGACAGATATATAGAGAGAATGAGCACACCAGGGACTCCCAGCCACTGTAAACAAACTCCAGATGCATGCAACATCTTTTGCATCTGGCTTATGTGGGTACTAGAGAATCAAGTCTAAAGCCAGGCTTCTTAGGCTTCACAGACAAGTGCTTATCTGCTAAGCCATCTCTCCAGCCCCATATTTTTTTTAATTAATTTATTTTTTATTAACAACTTCCACGATTGTCAATAATATCCAATGGTAATGACCTCCCTCCCCCACTTCCCCGTTTGGAACTCCATTCTCTATCATATCCCCCACCTCTCAATCAGTCTCTCTTTTATTTTGATGTCATCATCTTTTCCTCCTCTTATGGTGGTCTTGTGTAGGTAGTGTCAGGCACTGTGAGGTCATAGATATCCAGGCCATGTTGTATATGGAAGAGTGCATTGGAATAAGTCCTACCCTTCCTCGGATTCATAGTTTTTCTCTGCCACCCCTTCCACAATTATTTTGTTGCCTTTAAGACAAATAACCTTCACATTAAAACAAACCACATTTTTACTTATTTATTGGAGAGGAAGACCAAGAGAATGAGGCAGACAGAGGGATAGTGAGTATAGGCACACCACGCCCTCTAGCCACTGCAAAACAACTCCATATTCATGTGCCATTTTCTGAATCTGGCTTTACATGGTTACTGGGGCATGGGACCCAGGCCATCAGGCTTTGAAAAGAAGTACCTTTAATTGCTATGTTGTCTCTCCAGCCCAATCTTTACTTTTTGGCTTTTTACATTTTTAAGTTTTTTTTTTTTAATTTTTTTTTGTTCACTTTTTATTTATTTATTTGAGAGCAACAGACACAGAGAGAAAGACAGATAGAGGGAGAGAGAGAGAATGGGCACGCCAGGGCTTCCAGCCACTGCAAACGAACTCCAGATGCATGCGCCCCCTTGTGCATCTGGCTAACGTGGGACCTGGGGAACCGAGCCTCGAACCGGGGTCCTTAGGCTTTACAGGCAAGCGCTTAACCGCTAAGCCATCTCTCCAGCCCAAGTTTTTTTTTTTTTTTTTTTTTTTAACTAGAGAGAAAGTGATAGAGAAGCAGAGGGAGAGAGAGAGAGCATGTGCATGAGCACACCAAGTCCTCTAGCCGCTGCAAATGAACTCCAGACACATGTGCCACCTTGTGTGTCTGGTTTCTTGTGGGCACTGGGGCATCAAACTTGGGTCCTTCCACTTTGCAGGCAAGCAAATTTTAATCACTTTAATCACTAAGCCATCTCTCCAGCCCAACTTTGTACATTTTGATTCTAAAAGATCACTTTCCAGCTGTCGTCTTCTTCTGGGTGGTCTTAACATGTCTAGTGCCAGCGAGTCTCTCTTGGACATGTGCCCTTGGTCATGACAAAGATGCTCTTGACTTGAGACTGTAATGGCTTGAGTGGGATCAATAAACAGGCCAGGGCTGTGTTGTGTGGTTGTTTGACTAGAACTGATAAGGGGAGATGAAAGACAAACAGATGGGAACAGCTAACTTTCTTAGATTTCATCTGCGAAAACTGACAAGAATAGCTTCAGCCTCGCACAAAGTGAAAATGGATATGCCTATTCAAAAGCCACAATGTGATGTCAGGGAGTGGCAAGAGCGTGCACTGTGCGTACAGTAGTCTGCCTGTAGCATATACTATGTTAATCAATATCCTCCCTTGTGCATGCTGTGAGCGAGCAAACGCTGTGACCTACTGCGTGCGTAGTAAACTGAAGACGATATGATGCAGGAGAAGTCCAGGGTGAAGTAGAGAGGATTGCCCTCTATAAACAAGACGTCATGAACGGTGCACCCACTGGTGGGCATGCCTGGAGACTTCACAGCTGGTTTCCCATTGCAGCACTAAAAACGCTGCTTGAAAGGCCATGGATAGATATTAGAGCTTGAGAATATTTTTAGGTCTTTTAAAATATATTGTGTTCCCTGTAATCATGCGCAAGCCAAATAACGTCCGTTCATCTCTTTTCCATTATGACTGTCATTCTAGGTAGATAGTCAGAGTTGAAATTAGGTTCTTTGCCTTCATATTTTGCTGTTTATTTCAAGTTTGCATCGCCCGTAGGCACATCTCTTAACTCCTTTAAGTCACAATCTCTTTAAGAATGGGTGTCGTTGTACCTGTCTCAAAGGATCGATACAAGAATTCAGTGGGATAATGCTTTGGGATTGATCCTATAGAACTATCCATTGTTATCAGTGTTCCTGAATACTGATTGCCGGTTTACTTATTTCTCGGGTAGTCACTGTTGATTGGATGTAGTTTTGTCTGTTTATCTGTCCTGCTGATGAAGAGAATGTTGGAAATAATTGTGTTATAAAGCATCATTTTCATCGATTGTAAGCACACAGCCACACTTTTCCTTTGTCACTTTATTTCTGCTAAGTGTGGACTAGAATGGATCACACGGACAAATAAATCCAAGGCAACATACTTTAACCTGGAACAAAGTATACCTTTTTTAAAAAGTTGTGCCTGGATCAATCAAAGCAAATTTTACTCAACTGAAAAAGACTTTGTGCTCTGTGGTAATAAACACCAAACATCCATTCCCAAAGTATTAGTATTCAGAATGCCCAAAGACCTCAAAATCGTTAGCAAAAGTTGGTCATGTTTGAGATGCCCATAGAGATACTTGGTTTTGAATGAGAGTAAGTAGGAATGGGATAGAGGGTTACTCATGCTGGAATGTCTTTATGGATAATACCTTCTTACCTGGAGGGTCAGTGTTTTATGGATTTAAAATATAATTCTCATCTCAAAGGGGATATGAGATAGGTTATTCTTAAACCAAAGGATGAGAGACCACGGTTCAGGATCACAGATTCAGGTGGCTCTAAATAATGTTTTCCAATGTGAAAACAGTTTCAGAATTATATATATATATATATATATATATATATATATATATATATATATATATATATATTTACAGAATAAAAGAAAGTCATAAGTCAAGGCATCTTTAAAATACATTGGTGGAAATATCAAAAAGGTGGGGACTTCTCTGCTATAGTCTTGAGATGCTATCTGATGACATTCTTAGTTTGGGGTTTGTGGAGCTAGTGGTCTGTTGATACATTCCAAAACAATTAGGTTTTACCTAGTAGTTGTAAGGATGTTGGGTCATGTATATGGTGGTAGGCAATGAATGGCTACTAAGGGTAAAAAGATAACCCAAGATAATTTGACTGTGGATCTGTGATCTTTCAACTGTCCACAATCCAGAGTCAATTTTCCCTGTAGAATCTTTCACAGAGGTGGGGCCTCTTCTGAGGAACTTCATTTCAGTGTGATGGATTCTAATAGCTTTGCTCTGAGAAGACCTAACATTCAAACTCCTAAGTAAACAAATGAGCCAAACTCAGAGAAATCAACTGATAATAAATTCATAAGGTCTAATGTATAAAACGACAAAATGCATCCTTCATAAATGCAAGATAAATGGGACATTTATTAAGTGATGTTTGAAAATGTAACCCCCCCCAACCACATTCCCTGTGTCTAAGTCAGGATCTGGGCCTCAGCCACACAGGTTTACATCCTGTGGACTGATCAGCAATATCCAGAAATGGAAAGTAGGGCTACCAAGTTTCATAAGTGAATGTTGGATTCCAACTTTTCTGACTATCCACACTGTAAAATTTTAAAATAATCCAGGAAGCTGCATTTCTTCACAAGCGTCGGTAACAGCCTTCTCAGAATAATAGGGACATATCTTCCTGAGAGATCCAGGCTTGTTTACACTAGGAGATAATCAGACCATTACCTGGTGACCTGTATATTTGGATTGACCAACACGGTACACAACTCTTTTAAACTGTCTGATTCTCTTTCCAAATAATGATGTGGAACCACAGAGTGTCACCTTCTGCTCCCAAGAGTTCATGAATCAGCTTCCAGCATCTGACCTTCTGCAGTAGCCAGCATGGCTTTGGAGTACTCAGCACCCATTCACAGACTTGTAACATTTGTACAATTTCACTGTGAAGGTCAGAGAACTAATTTTAATGTTACTATTTTTGTTTTGAAATCATAATTTGCATGCAACAAATGTAAATAAGAACTTTATAAATGTTTGTGTATTTAAAGCTGCTGTTTTATTTCTTACTGTAGTTCAGTATTTCTGAGAGCAGTGTCTGTAGCATGGACACATGTTTGAGGTTTCCCCCTTTGTTGAAATATTTTGGATTTATGCTTTAATATGTTATTATGAGCTGGATGTGGTGGTTCATGCCTTTAATCCCAGCACTTGGGAGACAGAAGTAGGAGGATCAATGTGAGTTCAAGGCCACCCTGAGACTACAGAGTGAATTCCAAGTCAGCCTGAGCTAGAGTGAGACTCTATCTCAAGAAACAAAACATTATATATATACATATATAATGATAAAACAAGTAGATCTAACTAAAATGGATGTTATTTTTTTTTTCTTTACCGAAGTAAGTTATTACAAAACATTCTGTTATAAAGCTGTGAGAAAATACTCAAGGAAAAAACGACCCCATAGTCCCTTGCATGGATTTGAATAAAAAGTTCTCTTAAAAAAAATGAAGGCCTATTTCACCTTCCCCACCAAGGAAAAGCTCTGTAAATCCATCTCCCACTTAATTTACAGAGTCTAGTTCTTGTCTTATGGCTTTGTAAGGCATAGCAGGAAATAAATCAGATTCTTTCTTCTGCAAGTTTGATCAAATTGTAAATATATCCATTTTCCTTCCTAATTTTTAAAAGGTTGTTTATTTATTTACTTATTTGAGAGATAGAGAGGGACAGAGAGAGAGAGAAGGACAGAGAGAGAGCAAATGGGCACCAAGGGCCTCCAGCCACTGTAAACAAACTCTAGACTAATGAGCCCTCATGTGCATCTGGTTTATGTGGTTACTGGGGAATCCAGCCTGGGTCCTTAGGATTCACAGGCAAGTGCCTCAATCACTAAGCCATCTCTCTAGTCCTTTTTCCTAATTTCTTCAAAGATGCAATTAAACTAAGGCAACAGGCTTAAAGACGTAGGCGTGTGTTAATATTAAGTGGAGATAAACTCTGTAGGACATATGTTTTTACAACTTGTACCTTTTGAGCCAGTTTTCTGTGTTGTCACCAAGTATTACAGAACTAGATTGTGACAGAAAAACACGTGAGAGTGTTGTGTAAGGATAAACATGGAGGCTGCCATTTTCCTGCCGAATAATCCTGAGCATGTCACATGGCATTTTTTACCTGCATATGAGGCCAATGATGTTATTTTTCTGAATAACTATAAAAGTTCATATACAACTTTATTCTGCATATACCCTATGTTGTTATTTATAAGCTGACGACTAGGTCTCCCTTATAAGCCTGTAAAATAACAAATCAACTACAACAGTTACTATAGCCGGCAAAACAACCATCCATCACTCCCTCTTTGGGGATGTGGATGGACTAGTAAGAAACTCCAGGCACAACCTCCTGGAGGACTGATGTTTACAACAAATTATTCAAATCAAAGTGATGGATACACGGGCAAGGCAGTTACTTTCTTCTTTTATATGAAAAGAGCAACACATAAGTTTAATTATTTTTCAAACTGCTGTCCTAAAAGTCATTAATTTACCTTCCAGGGAAAGTCATGAGAGAAAAAAAAAACAAAAAAGTTTATCCTAGATGCAAGCATGCAGACCACTGGTGCCAGATGTACATGATGTGAGATTCCAAATAGATAATTCAGAGACTTTGAGTCTTGCTTCCAGACAGCGGCAGACAAGCAGAACACTGGAACCCAGTGTGTTTTCCTTTCCCCCATAGCAAGGTGCCTCGCTGCAAAGCATCCCGCCTCAGATTTCCAAGTAAAAGTGGTGGCTGTGTAAAGACGGCAATAAACATAAGTGATACCTGTGGGTAATGGCTCTGAAATTGCTGTGTTCCTCGGTAACTGGATATAATTACAAGTACCTTGGATTCCACAAGTCTACAGTGCAATTATCACTCTAATTTCAAGAATAAAAAGAAAAGATTACCGCAGTGTTGCTATAATTCAGCAACTCCAGGGGGAAAAAAATAATAATAATAATAAAAAAAGAAGGACCTTGCCGGAGAGGTAGCAATAGTTCTGCATACGTTACAGTATGCATTTCACCTTGAGAACTTGTGTACTTATAAGCCTAAAACTGCCCAGGTCTATGTGACTAAATCCATAGGTTATAATATATCACCATTATGGTAAGGCTATTGCAGGGGTCCTTAGTAAATAAAATTTTTAAAGGGGGGGGGGCAGAAATAATGAATGATATCACTTCATTGTAGCAGTGAGCACCGTACTATATATTCTGGGAGTAATTGAAGGGGATCCAGTGATGTTGCCAGACTAATGAGTGGTTCTGCCTCAGCCTCGCAGCAGGATGCCCTCTGTGTGCTACCGTGCATCTCTGTACTGCTTATTGGGGGTAATGAGTGTTATGGCTGTGGTGTAACAGCGGGGTGCACTGCTCACTGCAGTTCCCAGAGAGCTCAGCCATAATTAGAAGGCAAAATGCGATTGCTGTTTTGCTAGACACCAATCACATTCTATTCCTATATTGTTCCTTAGTAACTACCAAATGACATAGTGTGGTTGCCCAGGGAATTTACTTTGGACAAACAAAGAAGATATTTAAAAATTAAATTAATTTATTTTTTTTGCTGCTGTCTTGGAGGTTTAATGACATTGTCTCTAATCAGAATGTATAATTGCAAAAGGGTTAATTGACTTAGGAGCACTGAGTCATCTGCCATCTTTCCTGCTTGTTCCTGTGGGCTGTGGCAGTGGGGCTGGCATTGCCTTGGCTGTGTGCTTGAAGTTTTTTGGCTGAGGGTGATCAGGAGGAAGAAGATGTCAGAAAGGACCACACAGGCATGTCATGCGAGGCCACCTTTTAAAATTGACCTGAATGGTTCCATTTGGATATTCTAAATCTATATGGTTCCTTTTGGACTCTTCAAAGAGGGTGTGGTGTGATAAAGCTATTGCAGTGCTAAGCACTCCGGTCACTTCTTTCCATTACCATCTGAAAAGAGAAGGTTCTCTAACCAAAAGTGAGAGTAGCATTAATATATGGGCATGAATATTAAGAGCAGTGCTTACTGGGCAGCTTGATGAGCACAGTATATACATTTAGCCAGACAGCAGCAAACATTATACCCCTAGGGCTCATGACTGCCTCTGTTTTAAGTTTTCAGTATCAGGGATGTATTCCCTCCCATGGAGCAGGCCTCCAGTCCAATTAGAGGGCAGTTGGTTTCCACCATGACAGACATGCCACTATTGTACCCGTTGGCTCATTTGGCCTGGCTGGTAAAATATAAGGCTTGCAGGGTCCACTGTTGAATATCTTCATTGGTGATTTCTCTTTCTCCCATTGAACTTCATGCAGAATGGCTTCTTCCAGCTTTCTGTCAGCTGGACTACATGGAGGAGGTTTTCAGCTCAGTTCCAGCGATATTTCTCAGTGGCCTTGCAACCCAAATATGTGGAGTCTTCAGTAATAGGGTCTTACCATCTATTCATGGTGGGAAACCAAGGGCCTTGGAAATGGCCTGTAATGTTTTGGGAGCATCAGAGACCTCCCTGGCCAACCACACACTGGAAGGTATCCCATGCCTGGCACTGAAAATTTTCCAGTAACAATCTATGGCTCCTGAGTGTTCCATTGTCCAAAATATAGGTTTCTTTATGATTTGTTTATATTCTCTTAGATTTTGATTAGCCCTCCCTCTTTCCTTTACTCAATCTCTTCCTCTGACCTCACTTGGGCCTTTTCACCCTGATTAATCTATTCTTCTACACACACACACACACACACACACACACACACACACACACACACACATATATATATATATATATATATATATATATATATATATAATATATATATATATATAATCTCCATGCTATTAAGGCCAGTAAGCTAGAAAAGAAATATGAAGGGAAGAGAAAGGAAGAGAGAGAGAATTCTGATATTTTCATTTGGGATTCCATGACTGTCTTTCCTCTTGACTTTCATCCCATTCGTGAAAGCACAGGACAAGCAGAGCGGCTGGAACAGCCTGTGGCTCTGTGTGACCCTCCCTCTTGGACTTCATCCTTTACATGGTAGTGGTGAAGGCTGTTATACTGGATTCTACAGGGCATAACCTCAACTTGATCTCCTATGAGCTGGGACCCTTGAGTTAATGTCTTGATCTATCGAAACTACTCTTTCCTTCTTCATCAAAGCAGATATAATTATCTTCCTCTTTGTAGGTCTGAAATCAAATGTCATGAGAAATTGCATGTTGAACATCTAACAAAATGCAGGTACATGGAATAGCCACACTAAATATCCATCATAGGTGTTAATCAGGCTGTTGAGACTTAACTAGGAAAGCGTGGTATTTGTCTTAATGTCCCTTCTATATCTCAACTTTTGGGTTCACTGATATCTTCTGTTTGAGACTATGTCAAAAGAGAAGAACAGGGCTGGAGAGATTGCTCAGTTGTGAAGGCATTTATCTGCAAACCCTAAGAACCTGGGTTCAATTCCCCAATATCCACATAGATGTACAAAGTGGTATATGTATTTATTTATTCAATCTGTCTCTCTTCTCTCTAGCTCTCACTGCATGTAAATAAATAAAATATTTTTTTGTCCTTTTATAAATACAAGTTCAAGTATATGTGTTCAGGAGTACATTAACAGTGCCAAACTGAAATATTTTATTTCCCGAGTTCTCCATTTTGCACTTGAGACAGTAATAATTATGGAAAAAATAAGAGAGGAAAGAATGTATTCAGGAATAACCTTGACATTTAGACTCCTGCTTGCAAAATTGAAACTCAGCAATGGCAACCAAATGGAAGAATGTTGCTAGTAAGCAAATACTGAGATATGTGAATGCACCCCCTGTAAGACCAGCTTAGGAGTACTGAGGTTTATGGCACTTTAAGACTTTGCAGAAGAAAGGATTTTTCAGTCAGACAATGTTCATCTATACATTTGACCCTTACACTTTTTAGTTAACTGGTCAATTTATTTACTAGAAATTATTATTATTTTTTTTAACCATGAAAGAGCCTATGATTAGTTGGAGACTAAAGCAAATGAAGCTCTCAGAAAAGATGAGCTGGTCCTCCAGCCATTGCCTTGGAGCACACCTCTTGGGTGCTGTGGGGAGAAGTAGGAATAGGAGAATGCATTTTCTATGTAATGCTAAACCATAGGCATTCAATGGAACTTCACACCTGAGTAGAGCTCATGACATTTAGTGGATGACCTTGACTGCCTAAAATTAGTGCTAAAACTTCTAGACAAAAAAGAAAAAAAAGTATAAGAATTGAATGCCAAGAATTATACCCATGACATTCACTGGGTAGACCATAAATTAAGAAAAAACAGAGCATTTTCCTCAAGGATGTTACCAACCTACACTATATCTATCTATCTATCTATCTATCTATCTATCTATCTATCTATCTATCTATCTGTCATGTATCTATGTCACTGGTGGCATTATATAGTGTATGGATATATGTATGTATTTATTTGTCTCTCTATATATGTCTTTAGATATATACAGATATATAGATAGGACAAGAGATACTATATTATATGATATTATAATGCATATTAATTTTTCGGTAAAACTGACTTTTTGTTTCTGTATTTTTGAAGTGGGGTCTCGCTGTAGCCCAGTCTGACCTGGAGTTCACCATGTAGTCTCAGGCTGGCCTCAGACTCACAGCAATCCTCCTACCTCAGGATCCCAAATGTTGTGATTAAATGTATGTGCCACCAGTTCTTAGGTATTTTTTTTTAAGTGTCCAAAATAAACTGTTAGAAAAAGAGCTAACTTTTATGAACTATGTAAGTCCCTGAAGGAATTGGATAGACAATGATATGTGGTGGCGCACGCCTTTAATCCCAGCACTCAGAAGGCAGGGATAGGAAGATCGCTGTGAGCTCAAGGCCACCCTGAGAATAGATAGTGAGAGGTTGGCCTGGGCTACGGTGAGACACTAATTCAAAAGTTAAAAAAAAAAAAAAAGGAAAATGAAAATGAAAAAGAAAGAAAAAATGATGCAAACATAAAGAGGTATCTGGCTTGGTGGGTGGCACTCCTGCCCGAGCTTACCTCCACATGGCTTACTTTATTTCAAGGAAAGCCACCCAGCACACGTGACCCTGCAAATCTATTCCCTGCTGATGCTGGCTCCCTCCATCATCTCTCCATGGCATGTTCGTCCATCTCTGTGAGCACAATTTTTTATTAATCAGCGAAACGTTTGGGCCTTTGAAATTGAAATAGATTTCAGTCTTCTTTATATATTAATTATTGATAAATGGAGCCTATGAGACAAGGAAGGGGGCTGGCATGATTAAAGACAGATAGTTTTTAATTTTACGTCTCTTGCCATGACAGAGAAATTTAGTTTAATAGGAGTAATTTTTCAAAGGAGACACAATCAGGAAGGAGGAGGTATAGAAAAATGAGAGCAGAGTGTACTGAAAGGAAAAGAGCTCGGGAAGACATGGGATGATCTCACAGCTTACCTGACGTCCTAGAAGCAATTCCAAGAGGAAGGGGCAGAAGTCTCTCAGAGATTTCACCTTTGCCTTGGCTGATAAGAAATGTGGTGCTAAAACCAGACTTAAATAGAGCACAGGATATTCCAAAACGAAAAAAAAATATATATGCATTTCCTATCTTTTACATTATTTTAAACTTCTCCAAATTAAAATCTCAAATGACTTCAATTATATTAATGTCTCATATATCATACGAGAGGACCATAAGCTATAGTCAAAACACTATCAGGCAAATAGGCTTGCCAGGCTCCAGCTTCATTCCACCATTTATTACTTTGCCCCCAGGGACCCATTTCACCTTCTCTACGCTCAATTTCTGCAGATAATAGAGATATTATCCCTTCCACCAGGTCCATAGGTATTTTCTGAGAAATAAATGTAGAAATTACCCTTCATAGTTCCTGTGGATCTTCTAAGTTTTAAAGAAGTCTAACACTTTCTGATGAAATTGAAACTTTTTTCTTTTTTACAAAAGCAGGTGGAACCAGCACAGACCCATCATGTATCAATGACCCTATGCCAATTTATTTCTTTTTTATTCTTCAAATACATGACAGATCTTGTTCAATACCACAGATACATTTATGTCCCAAGATGTCTCAGGGTCTTTGTAGGAACCTGGAGGTTTTGATTTTTAGCAGATGGAGACAGACAATGTCTATCACCGTAGAATCTCCTGACGTGGAGGATTCTGCGTTTTTCTGGCCTTCTATAAAACTGTCTGGATGCCTCCTCCTGCCCCCTTCTTAAATTTAAGCCTTCCCTTGCTGTGTTTGGAAGAGTGAGGCAGGAAGGAAAGGAATTGGGATGGGAAACACAGGTATGAAGTAAAAAAAAAAAAATGTGGAATTATGAGAAGGCTCAGGGCTGAGACTTTACTTAAGGTTGCGTTCTTAAAATTTCTCTCTCTGATTGATAGGAAAAAAAAAAAAGGCTCCTCAAATACAACCTTTCCTTGCCTATCTTAGTGATTATTTCTAAACTGTCTTTTTATTAATCTTTCTGAAACCTTTTCATTACATTCTTACACTTCTCAGGAGCCTCCAATGGCTCTCACAGGCCTCATGACAAATCCATCTTTTCATTCTTTCCCCTCCTTTTGATCTCTTTGCCTCTTCTGCACATTTTATGTTTGGGTATATCTCATATCGGCTCAATATTACTGCAGCTTCCTCAGCGTGTGTAGCCTGTCTTACTCAATTATTCCCCAGGGCTTGCCTAGAGGAGATCAATACCTGCTTCTGGATTGATTGGAACTCTATAATTGAGCATCTGGTTTTATTGTTTCAGATTTCTTTTTGATTTTTTGTATGCATAACTATTTTAAAACTCGCTGGATTAAATCTCAAGTAACAAGAATTTTGACTTGAATTTCATATGTCTTATACTCCTGACAGAGCCATAAGCATCATTTTTTTTTTTTTAAGGTAGGGTCTCGCTCTAGCCCAGGCTGACCTGGAATTCACTATGTAATCTCAGGCTGGACTCAAACTCATGACGATCCTTCTACCTCTGCCTCCCAAGTGCGGGGATTAAGGGTTTGTGCTACCATGCCTGGTTAGCATTATGTTTTAAAGGACTGTTTGTTGACTGGTCATTAATACCATTTAAGTTTTGTTGGCCATAAACTCATATTTCTTAGTGAATTTCACATGAAATGTTATTATGATATGAAATCCTTCACAAATTGACAGCAACATATATGAGCACACCCATGCACATGAACCCAGGCAGGAATAATTTTATTGTTAGGCCTGCATTCTGGCAAAGGTCTCGTATCCCTGATTCGGCTTTTCTGGCTACCATAATCTCTAGTGTATTAACCGATCATCACCTAACACAGATACTAGTGTTTAACAACACCTGGAAAAGATACTCACTTTATGATAACAGTTAAAGGCAAAGGTCTCTGATTTACAATGATTCAACCTGTACTTTATAGAGCTTAAGATGATAAAAAAGACATTCAATAGGAAACATACGTCATGTTTATTTTTTTAATTTAAATTTCTGTTTACTTATTTGAGAAAGAGAGGAAGAGAGAGAGAAAAAAAAAAAAAGAGAGAGTGGGTATGCCAGGGCCTTTAGGCACTGGAAATGAATTCCAGACACATTTACCACCTTGTGAAATTGGCTTATGTATGTACTGGGGAGTCGAACCTGGATCCTTAGCCTTTGCAGCCAAGTGCCTTAACTACTTGGTCATCTTTCCAGCCCTGTACTCATTGATCCATGACAATCCTCTGATGGTGCTGCGCAGCAGCAGTGAGCACTCAGCCAGCCTTTCCATCGGGACCCAGTGTTCTGTAGAGTCCTGTGGGTGCTCAGCTATGGTGTCATAGGTTAGATATAATGCATGCACAATTGCCTTATGATATTTTTGATACACGATGTGGTTAGCAGGACATAACATAGTTAGTCAAGCAGAGTAAACGTACAGGTAGAATGAGAAGTGCAGGCGTGATCCAATGCACCAGGTCCAGCTCTTAGCGACAGTGAATAAACACAGACAGAAGATGAGAGATGGAGGAAGGAGAACACTGGAGAGGTTTCAGAGCAACGTGGCCCCTTGGACAAGGACAGCCAGGGGTTGTCATGGGGAAGCACACATCCTCCTTACTCAGTCTCTTTGGAAAGACCCAGTGCTCCCTGTAGAGGTGCATGCATTCCTGAGCGGGGGCGGATGAAGATCATCTTTCTTCAGACAACAGGTTTAAAAGTAACAGATGGACATGTCCCCAGGCAGAGAAGTTGTATTATAATGAGCAAAATACATTCTGTCACCTAGACGTGGGGCCAGGTAGCCTAGGGTGTTTCAAACTGAACCCATATAATTTTTGTTTTTTTTCCTGTGGTTGGTCTTATTTGCATCGAACAAATAGAAAGAACCCTTATATGTTTTCTTTGACATTAACAGTCATTCAAAGAGGGAGCATCTTGCTACGCACACGACCATAGGTGACTGCCCCTAAAAGTACCTGACTGCTTCCTAACCGAGGTAGTTTGTCCCACAGATAGCTTACACATTTGGCTGCTTCCAATCAGTGCTGAAAACTCACGGACAACGAAGACTTGGGATTAATTGTCCTTTTGCTCATGCTCAGCCTTTTCTATTGTTTAGGCTCTGTATACCTTTGGAATGAACACACTCCACATCCCCTGCTGGACTGGGTTGAGGTCTTTGTAGTGAGCTGTTGATGCTATTTTTAGAAAATTCTAGTTCTTCATGACAGCTTTGCCAAGGCAGCTTTACTTCTGTGAGTTTTGCATAATGCTGGCTTCCAGACTTACTTATTAGGCCAGAAACAGTTGGGCTGTGCCCCACCTTGGCCTCTTTTCTTTGGTTAGTATAAAGGTTCTGGATTCTAGCCAGCAATATCTATCTATGCTCTGTTTCCTTTTAGGTATTCAGTTTTCCTTAACTTGGGTTTCGATTGATTGGAATAGGTGCTGGAAGAAATATTCTATCATTGGTCAGTAAGATATACACACACTTCTGTCTACTGGAAACCTCACATTTATAAGTGTCTTCTTGGTGAAGACACTGTATGGGGGGAGATCATTTGATTTGTTATCTATGGAATTGGAGGCACACATATTGAAAATGAACTCCTTCTGAATGACCAATGTAAGTTGATTTCTAAGGTCTCTGAAATTGTGAAGAGGAAGTCTTTCCCAGCATCCCCAATGCAACCTCTGAATGTGATGAGTAAGCACGGGCCCAAAGAAACTCAAATACAGACCAAGGAATGTAGGCCTTGTGGCTCATTGATGGTGACAGATTCAATGTTAAAATACAGATGAACACCATATCCCAGGTCCAAATGATACTACGCTAACAGCTGCATTGGTATCACTGACTAACACATTAACCTACACATCATGTAGCGATTGTATGGAGCCAAGTGAAAGATTGGGTCTGACTCAGTAATTTCAGACACAATTAGCCTCTTTTCATTCTTTAATTATCCTCACCAGCTTCAAGATTATCCTGAACTTTAAATTATGTAGGTTTCCTCTTCTGGATTTATGTTATAATTATAAAAAGGTTTATCTAAGTGGCGGTTGCTAGGGGCTTTCCATTTTGCTTTTTTTTTTTTTTTCTTTTTGGTTGTTGTTGTTTTTCTCTTTTCAGTGAAAAGAGATATTTGTTCCTACTTATTACTGTTGTAATGACCTTGCCAAAAAATAATAATATTAGAGGCTGGAGGGTCTCCAACCAAGCTATTGTGGCACCCCTGATGTGAAAGTGAGTTCGCCTGGCTAAAAATCATATCTCCACATAATTGGCTACACTGACTGAAAAGAGTGAAAGCAAGTGAAAGAGAAGCCAGCAGAAACCAGCAGGTCTGATAGAAAGGTTATATGCACTCACATCTGAATGGTCTCCAAATATACCAATTTACTTCTAATGACACAGAATTAGGAAGGGACTGTGACTCAAATTATCTCGGATATCTAAATAGATGGCCTGTCCAGTCCCTCCTCTCCCCATTTCCCACATTATATAGATATAAAAGAGATGGAGATTAAAAATTAAGGAAGGAAAACAGCAGAAGGCCAGATATCCCATCTTGGTTCACAGAATAATTCAAATGGTCTCCCTTGGAATGCTCATTAGACAATTATTTTTCTCATTAGTTAGTGTTCTTAAGTTCTGAATCCTCTTTCTTGCACACACATACACACACACACACACACACACAAGAAGTGTAGCAGACAGCTTTAGGTTTGCTGAAATGAATTTCCAGACCAGGCACAATTATGGAGGAAGGGATTTATTAAAGCTTTCAGATCCAGGGGAAGTTCCATAAATGGCAGAAGTTGGCCCCCTCTTAAAGAACCAGGAAAAGACACAAAAAGCTAAAAAGCCACAAGCCACACAGCATAGCACACTTCAGCTAGGCACACTTTGCGTATCTTTAGATTGAAATCTTAAACCTACCACCACACATCAAGATCTGCCCAGTGACACTGCCTCCAGCCAGGTGGCTGCAGATGTCAACTAAAAACTGATAACAACGCTGACTATATTGAGGGCCGTCGATTCAAACTATACAGAGGTGTTCTCAGAATCACAAGTTTACCAATGACATTTCTTTTCCTTGGAGGCAGGGTATAGTACTTGAGAGTGACAGGTGTGTACATGTGGGCAAAGTGACCTCACTTCAAGTGCAGGAATAGTAGCACGCACTGTCTTCTTTCCTTTCTCCTCACTAGCCAAACTTCGCCATCCCTCTTGCCTCCAAATACTTCATTTGTTCTTCCTAAAATCTCCCTTCTCATTATTGTACCTAGTACCTCAATGACTCCATTATTCTTGGCTTACATCATCTTGTCTTCCAACTTCAAATGCTATTCTTCCTGATATTTATTTATCCCTAACTCATGGCTATGTATTCAACTCTCATTGCCATTACAAATTTATTTTCAGGTTTATTTGTCAGCCCCTCTGCTTCGTCCTCCTCTGTTGGATATCTTTATCTTGATGCTGCAGATAATTAGTGCAGACTAGTAACTAAAGCCCTTCAACAATACTCATGTATCTAGGGCACTAAGGTACTCTCAAAACATCTAGGACTGTGTCTCACTCTCTCCTCATGCATCCATGCACTTATATTCCTTCATCTTTGAGGTTGGAACAGGTATTCATGTTGGCCACATGGTAGTATGTGTCTTGTTGGAATTTTTCCAATAATATGAATATATCTGTATTTGGTAAGCCATGAAATGTGTTCTTGTGTATTTTCTTTTCTTGATTAATAGGAAGTCTTTTATTTACTTATGAAACACAGCTACTAAGTTTAATTCATTTGTGCATAAGTAAAAGACAAAATGACAAATAAAAAAGAAAGTTCTGGTATGTTGTGTTGCCTGCAACAACCATGATTTCTCCGTACTGTAAGTGCGTGACAGTCCAGGTGTAGATGTATAGATGTAGTGTGTATTCAGCCTTTTCCAAGCTATCCTAAATCACAAAATGTTGGAAACCTGGAAAACTTCTAGGACTTATCATAAGGATTAGTGAGCTTTTTGTTATGGTAAGAAATACAGAAGTGGATCAACTGATAAGAGAAAAAAGTTCTTTTGACTCAGAATTTAAAAGGTCTAAGTCTGGTTTTGGTTGTGTGAATTATAGGAAGGGGATAAAAACTTGTAGTATAGAAAACTGTTCACCTTATACTGGCCAGTAAGCTTAAAGGAAGGAAGAAGAGATTGGAACTAACACACACACACACACACACACACACACGACATACCCTTAGTGATCTAAATTCCTTCCACTAAGCCACATCTCCTAAAGGTTCCATCGCATCCCAGCAGGGATAGAAGGTGGGAACCAACTTTTCAACCTTTCACACTTTGGGGGATATTGAACATCCAAACTATCTCAAAAAAGGAGCCCGAGAATGAACTTTTTAGTTATTTTTATAAACCTGATTATTTCTTGACCAAAAATGTTATGTGACTTTTGAAAAGTCATTTAAATTTTGTGTGATTTCCTTATTGTTTTCAGAGCAGGCCGGGGATACTGACTCTAGGATGTTGTGGGTGTAATTCTGAGGAAAAGACATCACAAAAGCATATTATAAATTCACATGATGCATAATATCTGTCATTAGGTCGACTTGTGCACAAAAGTACACGAATGCTCTTTTCCAGAGTATTCTCAATAAGCAGTAAATACATAAACTAAGTATTCAGCAGATGGATATGCTGTGTAAACAGTGCAACAATGAGGCAGATCCATTATTGTATAGGTGAGATACTTCCCACTTATTTTGCCAAATTCTCAAGTAATTCTACATAAAGACAATCTATGTATAAACTGTCAGCCTGTCTTTCCATGTTTTTCCTTCCATTCTTTACTGTGCTAAATGCTAGTGAATCCAGCCCTAGTTACTCATGACTGCTTAAGTCGTAATTGATGGTAGCACATGTTTGAGCACTCCTGTGAATTTTAAAACTCTTTCTTGATAGTAATTTCCTGGAATCCTTATTTCTTGAGCAATGTGTAAGAAAATGCACAGTCAGGTACTTTAAATTAGACAGTCACTCTCCACGCCGCTTAGTTACTGGTTTCTGCCTGCTGATTGGATAGAGAAGGAACAAATCTAAATGGATGTCACCGTATTCCAAAATAAGACACTCCAGGCTCAGAACATGAAAAAGGAAATGAATTTGACCTCAGTCTTTCACCTTCTCTTTCTTTGTAGATGCTGTTATTTTCTCTCTCAAATTACCAGCACTAAAAGCACATGTGTTTTACTGAGTCAGAAAAAAAAAAAAAAAGGGAGGGAAAGAAGGATGCCCCACATTTTCTCTCTAGATGACTTTATCCAAATTCTCTTCACTTCTGTGGTAGCACTTGCTTCTTTTCCTCCTTGGGGGTCCCTGACACTCATAACTTGATAAATCAGTTAGGTACAGTTTGAAGTTGCTTCACATAGCCAATAGATAGATAGATAGATAGATAGATAGATAGATAGATAGATAGATAGATAGATAGATAGATAGATAGAAACTGAATAACTATGTAGAATAGAAGAAATGTAATCAGAAGCAAAAATTTTTAGACTTTTGAGGTTATTTTCTTAAGTACTCTCCTAGGAAAGGAGAGATGACTTAACCTGTGCATAGAGCACTTGCTGCACAAGAAGAGTTCCTGGCTTGTATCCCCAGAACCTGTGGAAAAGCCAGGCACCATAACGAAAGTCTACAGTCTCCGCGTGCCTGCAGGAAGATGGGAGGGAGCGACAGGAGGAGCTCTGGAAGCTTACAGCTTGGAGCCCAGCTAGCCTAAGTGAACATAGCAGTGAGCAATGGGAGCCCCTTCCTCAAACTAGGGGGAATGTGAAGACCACCCCCCCCCGCCATCCTCTGACCTTCACACATGCGCCACTGCCCACTTGTGCCCACACTCACACACATGCCAAAAAAACATTACCCCCCTCCCAAGTGAGAATGAAATAAACTGACTCTGCTATTTTTTTTTTTTTAAGTAGAATGGAGGTTTCTAGGCATTTGTTGTAACATTTAACATTAATAAATCTGCCACCTTTAATGGGGAAGTTTTGCTTATCTAGCAATGATCCCATGAGCCCCATTATTTGGTTTGATGAGTACATACGTGTGACATGCCTATGACGTGAATCCCCGTGAGAAACAACATAGGTAGATTCAAAGCTAATGAATGGTTTTAAGGACCCAGCTGTATTCGTACCATAGGAATTTTAAGTCAAGAAGTTCAAACCAGATCCGTGAATGTTCCTATAATCATGACAGAGGTAGCCTGTCGTTATTGCTGTCTGCCGTATAAAGCTGGTGGGAGAAAGACATAACAAGAGTGCTGGTGTTTTACTTAATAAATAGGCATTGTGAGTAACCATTGTGTTCAACCCTGCATTAAGTTGTGCTCGAACTAATAGTTTGCGACAAACATGTCAGAGAAGAGTCTGATGAATGGAGGCCTCGATTATTCAACAAGTTGGCAGCTCAGGCACGATGGAGAAGCACTTGAATTGTATGGCTACAGAGCCAGATGTCTGGCTTCGCTCTCAGTTATGCTGTGCATGTTGAAGCTGATATCTTAATTTCACTGGGTCTGAGTTTCAGCATCTGTAAGAATGAGTCTACTGAACGCACTTTGCCTTCCATACCGCAGCTTCTGCAGAATCACACAGCAAATCATTCACAACTGCTCTCACTATACTGTGAAGACCTAAGATGTTAGCTGTCATCATCATTGCCACGGTGCTTTCCCCAGGAGAATTCGGTGGTTTTCAATTTTCACATCATTTGCCAAGATTTGTTCTGTGAAGGAAATTGTACAGAGCCAGGCATGGTGGCCCAGGCCTTTAATCCCAGCACTGGGGAGGGGGGCAGAGGTAGGAAGATCACCATGAGTTCGAGGCCATCCTGAGACTGCTTAGTGAATTCCAGGCCAGACTGAACTAGAGTGAGACCCTACCTCAACAAACAAACAAACAAACAAACAAAAACTTAAAAAGAAGAAGAAGAAATTGTACACGGCATTGTCAATCATAATAAAGCACCTCAGCCACAAAGATATTTTAGGAAATAGATGGTAGAACATATCAATCTACATTTTATACAGAGAAAGACTTAGAAGTTAGAAATGGGCTGCTGTGCTCTGGGATTTGATTTTGAGTTTGGAAAAGGATATAAGCAAAAGTTGACAGACACCAAGAACTGAGAGGCACTACTTAGATCTGCAGGAGCGCTTGGGACAGGAAATGTCCGTGCTTGGGACAAAAAATGTGAAAGATAAAGCCATGGCATTGGAGGGGGTGGGTCATGGTAGTAAATAGATTTGAGGATCTTGCCATAGCACGGTGTCTTTAGAGAGAGCTTAGGAAGGGAGTGAAAATGAATCGAGTGGATGGATTAAAACTGAGGGGAAACGGTGGGAGTTTAAAGAACTCGAAGGCAGAAATGGCCACAGGAAATGGAAGATGATGTGAGAAGGTAAATTTTGCAGGATGGAATGCACCAGACACAAGAGTTCTAGACGCATCTTAGCAACAAACAAGAAGGCCTTGAGACTCACAAAGTAAAACAAAAAAGATCCCAATGGTTCCAAGTTGGTGACAAAGAGCCATCAGTGCCATAAGGAGAGGTGTGATGGCCTCAAAGAGCATGCTCCCTAGGCAGATGTCATGGCTTCTCTCTTCCCTGTGCAGTGATGGAACACAAACAGGGCTGGGCTTGGAGAAGCTGGAGATCAGCTAAAATTCCGGTGCTGTGCTTAAGTAATCCCAAAGCAAGCCCAAATAACCCCCAAGACCGACATTCTTACCTAAATAACATTAATATTGGCTGGTGTCAATGAATTCAGGAGTTAATGATTAATGAAATTACCCACACTTAAGCAGTTGGTCATTTGTGATGATTAGCATATTGTGCACTGTGATGGACAAAAAAAATAAATAAATAAAAGTAACTCATTTTGAGCACTCAAATTTAAAATATTGAAGATGGCAGCAGTCAATCTCACAAAAGTAGCAACTGGAAAAGATGCTTTCCCAATTCCACAATAATTACTGCTAAATGTTTTAACACTAGCTCACAAATAATTCTACCCTGCTGACCTAAGATAAGTAAAGATTTAATACCTTGAATATATGTGCAAATAAACTTTTGATGATATATCTTTTAAAAATAGTTGCAGGGCTGGAGAGATGGCTTAGCAGTTAAGCGCTTGCCTGTGAAGCCTAAGGATCCCGGTTCGAGGCTCGGTTCCCCAGGTCCCACGTTAGCCAGATGCACAAGGGGGCGCACGCATCTGGAGTTCGTTTGCAGAGGCTGGAAGCCCTGGCGCACCCATTCTCTCTCTCTCCCTCTATCTGTCCTTCTCCCTGTGTCTGTCACTCTCAAATAAATAAATTAAAAATGAACAAAAATTATTTTAAAAAAATAGTTGTAATGGCAGGATGACCCTTATTCCTACCTATCTCCTCTCAAAAATATATGTGCCAATAAACAAATACAATTTTTTCAGAGCTGAGATAACATATAAACAACCATTGCTTTTTTTTTTTTAAATTTTTATTTATTTATTTGAGAGCAACAGACACAGAGAGAAAGACAGATAGAGGGAGAGAGAGAGAATGGGCGCGCCAGGGCTTCCAGCCTCTGCAAACGAACTCCAGACGCGTGCGCCCCCTTGTGCATCTGGCTAACGTGGGACCTGGGGAACCGAGCCTCGAACCGGGGTCCTTAGGCTTCACAGGCAAGCGCTTAACTGCTAAGCCATCTCTCCAGCCCCAACCATTACTTTTAAGAATCATGTTAGACAATAGTAATTAAATGTTAGTTGTATAAACTCAAATGTATATAGCTACTCATGGCTCTGAGTTCAGAGTATGCTTATAACCTATCCATTTTCCAGCAGGTAAATCAGTAAGTGACTGAGAAATGGCACAATGCTATCAATAATATAACAACCTTCCAGTGTTTTAAACATAGAACCAGGGTCACTGGTTAGTAGTCTTACAGGGAAATAATTATGCCAATCGAACTGATGTCAGGTGTCTCCTAGTCACTCACTGGGCATACTGGTGTGTGGTTCTTTTATTTATTATTTTATTTAATTCTACAGAGATTTCTGTATCAGGTCCATAGGAGGTGGCCAAGATGACTAAAGGTTTGTCATACAGATGGACTATAGACAAAAGTCAAATGGTGAATTTTCACTTAAAAATGATTTCAAATCTTTCTGAAGGACTTTAAAGATATTAATGAAAACTAATTCAATTAAAAAGACAGATTTAAAAGAAATGCATAGTTCTACACTTATTCAATGATTGAATTAGAAAGAAAGTTCCAAGTTCCCACAATCCTAGACTGAGCTTCAGCTATCAATCAGTAATATGAGCTGGAGAGATGGCCCAACAGTTAAAAGAGCTTGCTTTCAGAGCCTGTGTCCAATTCCCCAGTACCATATAAAGCCAGATATACAAAGTATTGCATGATGGGCTGGAGAGATGACTTAGTGGTTAAGCTCTTGCCTGTGAAGCCTAAGGACCCTAGTTTGAGTCTTAATTCCCCAGGACCCACGTAAGCCAGATACACAAGGTGGCACATGCATCTGGAGTTCCTTTGTAGTTGTTGAAGGCCATGGCGTGCTCTTTCTCTTTCCATCTATCTGCCTCTTTCTCTCTCTCTGTCTGTTGCTCTCAAATAAATAAATAAAAATAGACCAAAAAAAATTAAAAAAGTATTGCATATGGGCTGGAGAGATGGCTTAGTGGTTAAGCGCTTGCCTGTGAAGCCTAAGGACTCCAGTTCTATGCTCAATTCTCCAGGACCCACGTTAGCCAGATGCAAAAGGGGCCCATGCGTCTGGAGTTTGTTTCCAGTGGCTGGAAGCCCTGGCGTGCCCATTCTCTCTCTCTCTCTCTCTCTCTCTCTCTCTCTCTCTCTCTCTCTCTCTCTGCCTCTGTCACTCTCAAATAAATAAATAAAAAATTTAAAAAAGGGAAAAGTATTGCATGAATCTGGCCTTTGTGTGCAATACCAAGAGACCCTGGCATGCCTATTTCCTCTTTCTTTCTTCCTCCCTCCCTCTTTCTCTGTCTACTTCTATATGAGTAAGGATAGCTTGGGACTATGGTGAGTTTCACTTCAGATGGAAAGAGAAAGAGCACACCATGGCCTTCAACAACTGCATAGGAACTCCAGATGTATATACCACCTTGTGCATCTGGCTTACATGGGTCCTAGGGAATCAAGCCTCAAACCAGGGTCCTTAGGCTTCACAGGCAAGCGTTTAACCACTAAACCTTGGATAGAGGGAGAACCTATCTCAGAAAAAAAGCACCAAAAAATGACAGATAAAAATAAATTAGTAATGTATATCACTCTTGGGATGAAAATGTTATTTTTGGCAAGTTAATCCCATTTACTCAACCTGAGTTGAGGGGGTGAGGCCCATTGGGCATGGAAGGAGACATGTTAGCTCTCTGAAAAAAAACAACATATATATATATATATATATATATATATATATATATATATATATATATATAAATGTTTTTCAAGGTAGGGTCTTACTCTAGCCCAGACTGATCTGTAATTCACTATGTAGTCTCAGGGTGACCTTGAACTCATGGCAATCCTCCTACCTCTACCTCACAAGTGTTGGGATTAAAGATGTGCACTGTCACGCTGGGTGTGATCCATATGTTGGATAAGTTTGAAAGGCAGTGTTAGATAATATGGATGGATGATGTTAAGTACCTTATTATTCTAGAGATGGGGAAGTAAGCATTAACATTAAAATCAACCTAATAATATTACAAACTACAAGTCATCTTTTTAAAAAATTTATATATGCAATTTATTTATCTATCTATTTATTTATTTATTTATTTACTTGATATAGAAAGAGAATGGGTGCACCACAACCTCTAGTCACTGCAAATGGACTCCAGACATATGTGCCCCCTTGTGTATCTGGCTTGTTTGGGGGACAGGGGAATTGAACCTGAGTCCTTAGGCTTTGCGAGCAAGTGCTTTAACCACTAAGCCATCTCTCCAGCACTTCATGCCATCTTAAATATATTTTGTAACCTATATCTAAAAATCAATGCGGGGGCTGGAGAGATGGCTTAGTGGTTAAGCACTTGCTTATGAAGCCTAAGGACCCTGGTTCGAGCCTTGATTCCCCAGGACCCATGTTAGCCAGATGCACAAGAGGGCACATGCATCTGGTGTTCGTTTGCAGTGGCTGGAGGCCCCGGTGAGCCCATTCTCTCTCTCTGTGCCTCTTTCTCTCTCTCTGTCACTCTCAAATAAATAAATAAAAATGAACAAAAAATATTTTAAAAAATCAATGAGGGGCCAAGCCTATGTAAAGTCAGCAAAATATAGAAGTGTGAAAATCTATCTTGAATCCTAGCAAGACTTAAAGTTTTTAAGGATCCATATTATGTTTGTAATTGTATTGCCAAGGCCACAGAGGATCAAGGTGGAACATTTTCTGCATTTATCATTGTGAATTGCATTTTTTTCTTAGAGTCAGTGGAAAGACTCCAATTTCAGTTCTCTTAAGGTTTGTACCAATAAAAGTTCACCGTCACACATATTACATAAAATTACTTGATTCTTGTATATTCTCATATTATATTGAATAAAATCTAAAGTAAGTTTAGGTTTCTTTTCCCAACTTCACTGATTTATTACTAGCCTTACTGTCTGTCATCTTAAGACTGTAAAAATATGTTCATTCATATGTAGTTTCACCATATTTTTATTTTTTTAATTTTTTTTTTTAATTTGAGAGTGACAGACACAGAGAGAAAGACAGATAGAGGGAGAGAGAGAGAATGGGCACACCAGGGCTTCCAGCCTCTGCAAACGAACTCCAGACGCGTGCACCCCCTTGTGCATCTGGCTAATGTGGGACCTGGGGAACCGAGCCTTGAAACGGGGTCCTTAGGCTTCACAGGCAAGCACTTAACCGCTAAGCCATCTCTCCAGCCCCATATTTTTATTTTTAATAAGCACAAAATAGTGTTTGTTTATGATCATTCAAGAAAATTATTTTGTTTGCTTTTATTTATTTATTTGAGAGTGACAGATAGAGACAGAAAGAGGCAGAGAGAGAAAGAGAGAGAGAATGGGTGCACCAGGGCCTCCAGCCACTGCAAACGAACCCCAGACATGTGCGGCCCCTTGTGCATTTGGATAATGTAGGTCCTGAGGAATTTAACCTTGAACCGGGGTCTTTAGGCTTCATAGGCAAGTGCTTAAGAGCTAAGCCATCTGTCCAGCATGTATTTATCATCATTTTTGTACAGTGAAAAATCCTTTCTTATAAGTCAATTTAATTGTTTCTTTTTCTCTTTCTTTCTTCTAGGTAAGTCTGCTGTTTCCTAAATCTTACCAAAATGTTCTTTAGAAAAGTGGTAAGTTTTTTTTTTTTCCCCTGTGTTATGACTTGATTTTTCATGTTATTAAAAAGAAAAAAAAGAGATTGCCATAATTTTTCAAGTGATATTTGCTGTCAGCTAATTGCTTAGCTTTTATCAACTCACATTGTAGATAGACTTGGTCATGAGTTGTGATAGCAATTTTGTGTTTAATAATTTTATGGTCCTTCCTGTTTTGGCTTTGCTGTGGCATTCTTTACAACACCCTAGAAAATGGCAACTTTACTGGTATAGCTGAATATCAGGAAAAAGCTCCTCTGCTTCTCATCAGCATCAAACTCTCTACTGAGAGATGGGATGTGATAGAGAGTTCAAGGAGAATGCATTTTTAAATATCAGAACTTAGAACCCTGAAGTTAACTATCATTCTGGTGATGTTAGATAATAAAGCTTTGAAAAAAAAGAAAAAAGAGGAAGAAAACTTCATGCCAAAGCTGTCAAAGGAAATGAGAAAAGCGACAGTGAAAATGAGAAGTGCAATTTCACAAAGCCTGTTCCTATAATGCTTCTGAAGGAAGAATGTTAACACCGATGTTTCACCTGCTTGAACTGGTCCCAAGGCCATGAAAGGAGGCATACATTTAGATTAGTAGGTGCGTACTTTATACCCAGAGATGTTGCAAGAGGTTTTGTTTTGTTGTCCTTAAGATGAGTGTGTATGTGCGTGCGTGTGAGTGTTTAAGGAGGTGAAATTATGATTGCTTAGTAGTTTCCGCAAGTTTATTTTGTGTCCTTAGTTTTACTGCTGTGATGTACATAATTATACTACAATCATTCACACATTCTCAGCTGTTCGTTTTCTCAAGAAGTTCTGCATTCATTTGATGGCATCAAAACAAAATAGCACATGAAAAGGAATTCAGCCAAGTTCGTAAGAAACACAATAAAAGGGCTTTCCATGTTTAATCTTTTAGCTCAAGTACTTCTTTTAAAGGATAAAAAATTAAAAGTTTTATACTTAGCTCTCTTAACTAATACATATTTATTTATTTATTCATTCATCTATTTATTTGAGAGAGAGGATGGGCACTCCAGGACCTCCAGCCACTGCAAACAAACTCCAGATGTGTGCACCCCCTTGTGCATCTGGATTGTGTGGGGCCTGGAGAGTCAAACCAGGATCCTTTAGCTTTGCAGGCAAATGCCTTAACCACTAAGCCATCTCTCCAGCCCAACATGTATTTTTTTTTTTTTAAGTAATGTTACAGCTTCCAATAACTCAGTTACAGAAAGTCACTCAACAATGCATCCCATAAACTCTGTAGAAGTACCATTCAGTATGAATAATTTAAAAAATGAAATATGTATTCTGATATTTAGGTCTCTTGAATTCTTTCATTACTGTCTTTTTATATCCAATTCATCTCTTCCCTATATATATATATATATATTATCATATCATTTAGGCCTTCTTCTGTTGTAGGTAAATGAAAATTCAGGGTAAACTGATTCAAGCTAAATGGGAATTTATATGATGACATAATTAAGATGTCTAGGACTATATGTGGCTTCAGACTCAGCATTGGGCAGATGTTCAAAGAACCTCATCACAACTTGATTACTTTGTCTTCACCTCTCAAATGTGTCACTTGCTTGATCTCTTGATTTCCATAAACTCAGTTTTCATTCCCATGGAGAAAGCAAAATGAGAGTCACTCTGATGGTAATCCCAGCTAGAGACCCATTGCGGCTCATTAACATTGATTTTTGTCGTGAATTATCTCTAAGGATATGCAATTAACTGATTGACTCAAATCTGTTGCGTGCTTTATCTCTATCCCTAGGGACCAGGTGGAGCCCACCCAAATTTAGGGATAAAAATGTTAACGGGATGATCCTCTAAACTGCTCATATTTAACACTAGAATGAATAAATGCTGAGTCACCAAGAAGTAAATGAAGAATTATGTAACTACTCTGCTTTGTGGCCACATACTTTGGAAGAGAGCTCCCCTTTCCTTCTTGTAATGGCTGAATGTACATGAACAGATTTTTACCATGGACACTGGCTTCTACCAAGGTTAGGAAACAGGACACATTGGCACTTCCTGAGACGATAAGACTTATTTATGGAAGAAGGTTGTATTTCTCCTGTTGGGAGCCATGATATTTGAGCCAACAAGTCTATCATAAAGAATCCTAGAGAACAGCATACTATTACAATCGTCTTTGCTTCTCTGCTCTGCTCTGTTTTGCTGGGATTTTTTTGTTGTTTTGTTTTTTTGAGGTACGGTCTCACTCTAGCTCAGGCTGACCTAGAATTCACTATGTAGTCTTCAGGGTGGCCTCGAACTCACGGTGATCCTCCTACCTCTGCCTCCTGAATGCTGGGATTACAGGCATGTGCCACCACACCCAGCCTGTTGTTGGCTATTTTGTTGTTGTTGTCTGCTTGTTTCTGTAAGATTATGACAGAATGGTGCTAAAAGTTGTAGGTCTGATGTACTTTTTTGTTGTTGTTTTAACTGTAACGTGATTAAACACAAGAACATCATTCTTAAGTATACAGTATCTAAAGGTAATTTGTTTCATAGTGAAAGATAATTTCAGAAGCTAGGTATGCCGGCACGTGTCTGTAATCACAACATTGAGGATCATGAATGGAATGCCATCTCAGTTATATAATGCCATCCTGTGATAAATGCATACACACACACATATATGCACACATACACACGTTTATGTAAAAGCTTTCTTCCTTATGTGTAGAAGTTATTAATGTGAAATTTCTGCTTTAACTTCCATGAGTAATTACCACAGTCTTTCCCTTTCTGCTATTGTGCTTGTTTGTATCCAGTGGCTATGGGTTGATGGAAATTGTTCTTCCAAAATAAGGGACAATTGAATTTGGTTTTGTTTTTCTGGATGATCATGGTATTTACAGAATATTATTGGAGCCTTATGAAGTTGTGCATTAAACTGAGCAAGCTCCTGAAGATGTAATTCTCCTCAGAAAGTAGCCATTTCTAGGCCAGGCGTGGTGGCGCACGCCTTTAATCCCAGCACTCAGGAGGCAGAGGTAGGAGGATCGCTGTGAGTTCGAGGCCACCCTGAGAATACATAAT
Source organism: Jaculus jaculus (assembly GCF_020740685.1). Classification (NCBI taxonomy): domain Eukaryota; kingdom Metazoa; phylum Chordata; class Mammalia; order Rodentia; family Dipodidae; genus Jaculus; species Jaculus jaculus. The sequence goes on from NC_059105.1 coordinate 164,731,842, forward strand.
GAAATCCAGGTCAGCCTGGGCTAGACTGAGACCCTACCTCAAAAAAAAAAAAAAAAAAAAAAAAAAAGAAAGTAGCCATTTCTAGACCCTGACAGCCTCATTAGGTAAAATCAGTGAAACCCCCTCTGAAATCCTTTGATGGTTTTACTTTTAGACTATTCAATTTTTATTTAAAATTTTTATTTAAAATTTTATTTGCTTTCTATTTTAAAAGTCAGTATTTCATTTGAAAGTTTTATTGAATACAATATACACAGATCAACAAGTTAAACATTATTTACTACATTAATACTTTTGCTCACTAAGATATACTTAATATGTTTTTTTAAAAAGATGTAATATAAAATTACATGTGTCATGATCTCATTTCATATAGAATTCTTTTTTATTTTTAAAAATTTATTTATTTATGAGAGAGAGAGGTAGAGAGAGAGAGAGAAAGATAGAGGTAGATAGAAAGGATGGGTGCACCAAGGCCTTCAGGCACTGCAAACAAACTCCAGATACATGTGCTACCTTGATTCTGGGGAATCGAACTTGGGTCCTTTGGCTTTGCAGGCAAACACCTTAACTGATAAGCCATCTCCCTAGCCCTCATACAGCATTTTTAAGGGCATCAGTAATAAAAATATTCTGTGGAAAACTCCCCATCTTTCTACTTCACAAAGCACCCAAATCTATAATCTGTATAGAATAGCTGATCTGCATCTTAGATTTGTGAAGAAAGAAAGAAAGAAAAAAGGAAAGAAAGAAAGATAGAAAGAAAGAAGGAAGGAAGGAAGGAAGGAAAGAAAGAAAGAAAGAAAGAAAGAAAGAAAGAAAGAAAGAAAGAAAGAAAGACAGGAGAAAGAATGAGTGGGTCTTTCTCAAAAAAATTGTCTTTATATCACTCCAATATAAATTATAAGAAATTTCTAAAAACATGAATATAAACCATTTTATTTATCCATTGAATCATGACAACTATGCCACATACAAATTATCAGATCTAGCACTAATTATTTTTTTATTTTTTTGTTTCTTTTAATTTATTTATTTGAAAGCAATAGAGAGTCAGAGAGAGAGAGAGAGAGAAAGAGAATGGGTACACCAGGGCCTCCAGCCACTTCAAACCAACTCCAGATACATGCACCGCCTTGTGCATCTGGCTTATGTGGGTCCTGGGGAATTGAGCCTCAAACCCGGGTCCTTAGGCTTCACAGACAAGTGCTCAACCACTAAGCTATCTCTCCAGCCCCTAGCACTAATTCTTTTTTTTTTTTATTAACATTTTCCATGATTATAAAATATATCCCATGGTAATTCCCTCCCTCCCCACACACTAATTCTTTTGAAACAGATAACTACTTGCAGGAAAACTGTAGTCACATAATATATGAAACAGTTGATAATGGTAGGTAATGTAGCAAAGATCTATAATCCCAGAACCTGCAGGCTATAGGCAGGAACGCCAGGAATTCAAAGTCATCTTCAGACATACTGAGTTTGAGGCCAGCCTGGGCTGCATAGGATCCTGCCACAAAACATCAAAACAAATAAGAATATGAAAAAGGAGCGAGAACACTTATGAAAAGTAAGCAGTTTGCAAAACCTCAAGTGTCTTAGATGTATCTTAAAATTTAAGATACTCTCCCCTGTAAACTCATGCACACTTGTTTAACAGTAAAATTTAATGCTGTCAGAAGACTTATAATTGGAAAGAAACATTTTAACCACATTAATGTTCAAAGGAATCTTTTCAAAATATATAACGATCTCTTTAACATTCAATAACAAGAAAGCAGCCCAGTTAGAAATGGGGAAAAAAATTATAACACATACCTCACCAAATTAGATACCCAGATTTCAAATAGCAGAAAAGGATACTCACATGAATTGTCATAAGATGTTCCTACAATAAAATGATGGGGTGGGAGCACCCTAAATTAAAATGATGGGATGGGGGTACCTGAAGTTACAAATTAGAATGGGTAAAATAGAAAATCTGAATACCAACCAACATGTAGGAAAGGCTAGCTGTACCAGGAGCTCTCCAGCTCTGTGGGTGAGAATTTGCAGTGACAGCTCTTTCTTACTAAGCTAACCAAAATTATACCCAATGTTATACAGCTCAGAGTTGTACCAATAACTCCCCTTTCCATACATAAACTCTATGGGTATGTATATTGTAACTTTACCTTGAATTGTTAAAAAGGGAAACAGACAAATGGTAAAATAGGATAAACCTATACTATGGAGAAGCCCTGAGTGATTCAAAGAAATGAGCTATCAAGCCACAAAAGTATGGATACTCCTCAAATGCAAAATTCCTAAATGAAACATTGTTCTAAATGCTATGACATTCTGGATTTTTTGAAAACGATGAAAATGACAACCGGTGGAGTGGTTATCAAAGTAGTGGGGAGAAGAGAGTTAAAATGGTGACACATAAGGGATTTTATAAAAATCTATGTAATTTTAGAGCACAATAGTGAACCCTATTATTAGAATTATTTCATTAATTATTTTCCAAGTGAAAGAGGGAGCGACTATGGGTAATTCAGAGCCTCCAGGCACAACAAAAGAATTCCAGGTACACGTGCCACTCTGTGTGTTGGCTCCACTTGGGGACCTGAACCCAAGTGATCAGGCTTTGCAAGCAAGCACCTTCGAGCAGTTAGTCATCTCCCCAGCCCCTCAGCCCTATTTTATTTATTTATTTATTTATTTTTAGCTCAGGCTGACCTGGAATTCACTATGTAGTCTCAGGCTGGCCTTGAATTCATCATACCTCTGCCTCCTGAGTGCAGGGATTAAACTGAGTCCCATTTTTAAGGTTATACCAATGTCAGCATGTGGGAAATCTCAAGATCCAATGTAGGCTGTGACAAATTAACCTCTACATGTTGCAGAAATATGAAACAACCTCAGATAAAATGTATAAGGCACAATAGTGTCTCGTGCATGAGGTAATGGATAAAGACGGTTAACAACAGCCTGAACTCATGTTGTCACTGAACAGACACATATGGGCAACAAATAAGTAAACAGACGCATTTCAAACAGACAAGTTCATGGGAAGGAATTAATTTAAGAAATTTAAGAGCAAACAATAACAACAACAACAAAAAAACAACTATGAGAGCTATTTACTTATGCTGCAAGCTGAGCAAAACAAGCAAAGGAATAATGATAAAGAAGAAAAAGCCCTTCTGGGTGTGCTCATTCCATTCGGTACAAACCTCTCTCTCGGGTAAAGCATCCTACTGAATGGGAGTTTCATCCATGCATGAGCAGGATGAATTTTCAAATGAGGTATGTGTTCAGTTTTATCATTTAACATTTGCAAATTGTATTCATGCATAGAGTATTTTGTCACATTTTGTCACATTCCAGCAACATGCAATCTTACATGCCTGAGAATGGAATATATGCATCTTAAAACATATAAAATTCATTATTGCAAGTTATAGCTAACACTCCTTCATGATAGATTCCTAGGTGATCAATGAGTGAAGTTATTGTCAAAAGTTTTTTGAAAAGAAATGTATTATTTTTATTTAGTGACCATCTCTTACAATGAAAAGGAGAGGCTTAGACTGCCCCACTGTTTTCTTAGCAATTTATTATAGCTGGGTAGAGTAGAAAAGCAAGAAGTTTCATATTTCTAGTAGTGTCGGTCTGAGAACACTTTAGACATCAATCTGTCACATGCACAGGATAGCTACCCATCTCAACTCCATAATGGAATAGCCCATATAAGGGCTTATAACATAAGTGATCTTTGTCTTACTGCTCTCATATTTGAAACTATGAACTATGTGGTCATGATTAAACTTAGTGACCTTTTAATACATTCCTTAAAATTGGAAGTAGACTGCCCCTAGTATCTTTACATGTCTTTGAAATTCCAAGTAGAAAATATCTCATCTCATTAAACTCTTAAGCCAATAATGGATATGAAATATCTTTTTATGGTATAGTTTCCTACAAAAGCAGAGGCAGATTAATACATATTTTATTTTAGTTTAGTTTAAAAGTATTTTATTTTATTTATTTATTTGAGAGAGAGAAATTAAGAGAAAGAGGCAGATTGAGACACAGAGAGAAAAAAAAATGGGTGTGGTGACGCCTCTAGCCACTGCAAATGAACTCCAGACACATGTGCCACCTTGTGCATCTGGCTTTATGTGTGTTCTAGGGAATCAAACCTGGGTCATTTTGCTTTTCAGGCAAGTACCTTAACCACTATGCAATCTCTCCAGCCCTAAATAAATATTTTAAAGCCTACTGTAGTGCAATGCAAAATACTAAATTAATTTAGAAGAGTCAGGGTAAATAAATATTCAGGTTATGCAGATAAACTTAGTTATTCCTAATAAATAATATATTTACTCTGAGCTTACAAGAAGTAGAAGCAACAAAAACAAAAGCAATAAACTATAGATTTATATTATTATATTTAAAATAGCATCCCAGTTCCTCAAAATAAATATTTTTTTCTTCTATTCAATCTGGAATGCAAATTTTCATTTGGTTTATCTGAAAGCATTGAGACTCTTGCCTTGATCAATAATTGTATAGGAAATACTTAGGCCTGGTACATTCCTTTAATCCCAGCAATCAGTAGGCTGAGGCAAAATGAGGACAAATTCCAAGCCATTTTAGCCTACACAGTAAGACCCTCTCACAAGTAAAAATATTAATTGTATAAAAGCATGAAGATGGCCACTTCATGTATTGACTCTTGCTTTGGCCAAGTTTTATAAAGGAACTCCCAGGTGATATTTGCATGGAGTCAAGCTAATATCCTGTAGCAATATTGCCCTCTAATGCTTTACCTTGGAACAAAGCTGGAGAAGATAGTGTATAGCATCTCCTTAAGATTATATTTGTGGTACTGTTGAATAAGAATCAGGTCAAGGACTGGAGGGATGGCTTAGTGGTTAAGGTGCTGGGCTGCCAAGCCAAAGGACCCAGGTTTGATTCCCCAGAACCCATGTAAGCCAGATGCACAAGGTAGTGCAGGCATACGGAGTTTGTTTGAAGTGCCTGAAGACTGAAGACCCTGGCATGTCCATTCTCTATCTGCATCTCTCCCTCTCTCTCTCTCTCTCTCTCTCTCTCTCTCTCTCTCTCTTAAATAAATAAACAAAGAAATAAATAAATAGTCAAATAAGAAACAGGTCAAGATCTCTCTCTGCTTAGGGGTGAAGCCCCAGTCCCTGTTGGTGAATCTTTTCAGTTGGTTACAGCGATCTTCAGATGGATTGATAAACTTAGAGTCCACTTTAAGTAGGAGAGATTTTTAAATCCCCTAATTGTGTTCCACTTTAGTTTTATCTTTTAAGTAAATCAAGATGCCAGATTTAATTCACGTAGACCGCAAGTTGTATTTTATTCTTGGTTTTTAGTGTTTTGTGTATGGTGTGTGTATGGTGTGTGTGTGTGTGTGTGTGTGTGTAACAGTGTGCTTGTGGAGATCAAAGGACAACTTACTTGTTGGTCCTCGTTTCCCTCTTGTTGAGGCAGGCTATCTCTATCTCATTGTCCACTGATGCATTCGCCAAGCTAGCTGACCCATGAGCTTCTTTGTGATTCCACTGTCTCTGCCTCCCTCCTTTCACTGGACACAATGGGGTTAAGTACACTTGCAAGATAGTATCCAGCTTTCCATGGATTCTGGGGATCTAAACTCAGGAACTCATGCTTGAGGTTTTATTTTATCTACTGAGACCTTTTCCTACTCCTTATTTTTAAAGGGTGTCTGACTTTTCTTTTGAAAAGAAAGGAGCTGACAAAAAGAATTGGCGAGCTGTTGCCAGGGTCCTTGTCAGGTAAGGGGAGGATGATGAGGGTCATTTAACTGGTAGATCGTTAGCTTTCAGATTCATCGAAGGTCCTGATGACTGATATTAACATGGCACAGTAAGTAGGATCTCTGACCTCTATGGTTCGTACCCACAAGCTTCTCCTTGACTACATTAGCTGTTGGGAAATTTCTGTCAGAAATAAACCTAGACATGAGGCCTTCTCCGCCTGCACGCTGGGTATATGGTTTTGATACAAAGGAGTTTTCATGGGGTTGGGATGACGAAGAGGAGGAAGCAGGCTTAGCTGTGGCTCTTTGGACATCGTATTCACCCTTCCAGCCACTCTCATTTCTCCTGTGTCACCACAGTGTCTCTTTGTTTTTCTTTTTTCTTCAAATTACTGTTTTTCTCGGTGTGAGATTTTTGTCATTAGACGAAAGGTCATGGTTATAATATGAATTCTTGATAATAAATACAGTGTAAAATGGATTGAAATGCACAGTGTAAAAAAAAAAAGGCTTTTTCAATTAAAGAACAGTTTGCCAAGCCTGTAGCAAACAAACAACCATATAGACTCTGATTTCTCTTCACTTATAATTAGCTGCTACTGAAAGTTAATTACTTTCAGGATCAAAGGAAACAAAACGAGAAATAAAATGGAAGAATTCCTTTTAGATTTACACTTTAAATAAGTGCTTGCTTTCAGAACAAACCACATACCCAATCCTTCCCAGAGGGAAGGCTCTTCAGCACATACAGACCAACTTTAAAGTTCACTACAGGAGGGCAAGGAAATAAGACAGATTTTATTTCCCTTGGGAGATCTGCCTGGAGATTTTTGTAAGGGAATAGTAAGGACCGCATATCCTGATTTTTGTTCCATCAGTGGAACTAAGCATGAGTGTGCCTTTTGGAAGACAATCTTTCACTGATTTCTTGAAGAAAATTCCTCTAAAACATTCTTATTTTATTTCTGATTGACTATAGCAACAATCTGTTTCATTAAGAAGGCTGACGGAGGGTTGGCGAGACAGTTCCATGGGTTAAAAGACTTGTCATGTAACCATGGGCATCCCAGTTCAGATCCCCAGCATGCACACAAAATTCTGGGCATGGTGGCACATGCTTGTAGCTCCAGCACAGGCTGGCTCCCCAGAGCTTACTGGCTATCTAATCCAGCCAATTAGTGAGCCCTGGGTTCTGAGAGAGACTGTATCAGTGAGAGTAAAGTGGAGAGTGATTGAGGAAGATTCCTGATGCCAACTTCTGGCCTCCACACACACATGTACACACATCTTCACAACCACCAGGGCAAACATACACGGGGGAATGCATACACAGACACACACATACTGTACACCCATACACATGCAAAACAACAAAAAGCATACTCCAGAGCTCGTCAGATTGAGGGATTTTATGCTCTTAACCATACCTACCATTTTTTTTTTCAATTTCATTTTTACTATGCATTATGATTCCTATTTTAATGCTGTAGAAATAACAATAGCTCAGTAAAAATATGCCTCAGGGGCTGGGGATATGTCTCAGTGGATAAAATACTTGTTGTTCAAGTATTAGTACCTGAGTTTGAATCCCCAGAGCCCATGGGAAGCAATATGCTGTAGTGGACATCTGTAAGCCTGGCATGCCTCTGTCAAGATGGGGAAGGGGAATCAAGACAGGAGATCAGATAGCCCACTAAGTACAATCATGGACAAAAAGAGACCCTACTTCAGACCAGGTGAGGAATACCACTAAACACACACAGTGTGGCATTTGCACCATGCCCATGTGCTCACACACGTTAACATGCATGTATACACACACACACACACACAAATATGTTCCAGTAAAATAAAAATAGAAAGGACAGAGTGATTGTGAATATAAGTAGCTCTATATATTTACCTTCTACTCATTGAGTCAAAGTGAACATTTTTACTATTTCACTCTTGAGCCCCATACCCTGAGATGATTTTAAAGGTGCATGTAACAGTAAGCCAAATGAGGTTTCTGTAATCACATACGTACACTTTTGTTTTCCTACAAGCATTGTGATCATTTACAGAACACATTTTGGAATAGATATGAGTGTGTTCTGTGATAACCATGGAAAAGTTAAGGTGATATATACTTAAGTTAGCTCAGGGCCTTGGTCTGTGTTGTTAGGCTAAGGAGTTCATCATAAGGTCTGGTCTCAGCAGTAATGTGAATGAACCTAGCTGTCCTGGCGTTGATATTGTAGCAATGCCTTCATGAAGCCTCTAGTTTATCTCCTCAGTCCACCAGCCATCTTCCTTCCAGAGCATGACTATCATTATCCAGTGACTAGCTCTGAGCTCAGCGTTTCACGCTCACTCCATAATTGTATGATAACAATGGCATGGGACAGGAAAAGTCACTAGCTTCCTCTTACTGGGTGGGAAGGCTGGCTGAGAGGTCAAGTAAGATCTTTCCTCAGTGGTTTGTGTCCACTTGTCAGTCATAATTGTTGGAACCCAAGGCTCTTGCTTATGCTACTTTTGTTAAGATCCCCTTTCCATAATTTTTTTAAAATATATATTTTTTAATTTTTTGTTTATTTATTTGAGAGCGACAGACACAGAGAGAAAGACAGATAGAGGGAGAGAGAGAGAGAATGGGTACGCCAGGGCCTCCAGCCTCTGCAAACGAACTCCAGACGCGTGCGCCCCCTTGTGCATCTGGCTAACATGGGACCTGGGGAACCGAGCCTCGAACCGGGGTCCTTAGGCTTCACAGGCAAGTGCTGAACCGCTAAGCCATCTCTCCACCCCCCCTTTCCATAATTTTTAAATGCTGTTACGAAATAATTGACCTGAATGTGGCCATTTCAAGTATTTCTGAGGTCACACTACAATGCTGTTAGTCAAATGCATATTGCTATGCAGAAAATACCTAGAACATTTTGTCCTACAAAATATAAACTTTATAAACAGAAAAGAAAATCTTTCACCCACCTTCAGGTCATTGAAACTATACTGTATTTTATGTTTCTGTGAATTTGACTGTGTTATATATTTTGTATAAGTATGATCACTCAGCACTTGACTTTCTGTGACAGTCTTATTTGACTTAGCATAATTTTCAGGATTTACTCATGCAATACCATACAACTGGAATTGCCTTCTTTTTCATTTTTACTTTATTTTTAGAAACAGATCTCCAAGTAGATTAGACTCAGACTTGCCTCAAATTTAAAATCCACCTACCTCATTTTCCCAACTGTTGAGAATACAAGTGTCTGCCACCATGTCTGACCTTCCTTCTCTCTTTTATTTACTAATTTATTATTATTATTTTTAATTTTTTAATTAGTTTTGTATTCAGCAATTACAGGCAGTTTGGTACCATTATTAGGCTCATCCATGGCCTACCTCCTCCCTTTGGCCCCTCCTTTTTGAGATATATGGGTCATGCATTGTGGGGTTAGCCCATAGTTATGGGTAAGATAAATGTCTCAGCATATCATCACCCAACATGTGGCTCTGACATTCTTCCCCCCCCCCACTCTTCCGCAAAATTTTCCTGAGCCATGTTGGGATCATTTTTGGTCTGCTTCAATGATAAGGTATTGGGGACCTCTGAGGCTCTGGATCTCTGATTTGGTAGGAGTTGACTTTTCTCTGTGTTGGTCTCCTTCCCCCTTGTGGTGGTATCTGGTTCATCCGAAAAACAGCACCCTTGCTTGTTTCGCCAATTTTCCTTAGTTTCAGCCAGAGCCCTTTTGAGGTATGATGGGGTGGCTCTCTCCTTAGGATCTACATCTATCTGAAAAAGAGAAGCAGATTCTCCAACGGAGAGTAAGTTAGCACCAGGACAAATGAGATAACCCTTACTTTTTCTTATAGAGTGTTTAATAGGTGTAGGCCCTCTTGTATCCCATGACTGATGGTAGCTTGATATTGGAGAGTGGGCTTATGTTTGGATATGGTTCTGACTTGTTTCCCAGCTCCAGCTATGAGTCCTGTACCACTGAGGGGATCAGTTAGCCAAATCAAGAGCAGTTGGTTCCCCACCATGGCTGTATGCCACTTGTGTGGGCATCACACAAGGTTATTTGCTGCTAAGTAGGTTAAACCATGAGTTGCTTGGACAGATATTGGTCTTTTTACCCCAGTCGCTCATGTAGCACCTTCTGGCACTAGACATGCTGACTGTCTGGGGACTGACTCTCTCCTGGCTTTCAGCCATGCCATTCCATTTTACGTGTCAGCTACGTAGGGAGTCTTCAGCAATAGGGTCTTACTACTAACCTTTGGTGGGTCATCAAGTACTCTGACCAAAATCTGTCATTCTTTTAGGAAAGGTTGTAGGCTTCTCTGATCAAAAGCTCATTGTGAAAAATAAACATTAAAAAAAAAAAAAGCTCATTGTGGATGATAGCCCCATGCTGGTACTGGGAGTTACAAGTCAGTGCCACTAAGAAAATGAGGAAAATATAACTAATATACAAGAGTTAGAGAGACGAGAGAGAGAGAGAGAGAGAGAGAGAGGGAGAGGGAGGGAGGGAAGATATAAAAGATTTAGGTTAGACTTGATCCTACCCTCTCCAGTGTCTTGTGGTTCAGGTGTTTCCTGTAAGGGCCTGATGAAGGTTCAGCCATTTGTTCTGCCTTTTAGGAAGTAGAATTATATGGTACCATTGCCATTTGGGTCTAGATTAGTATTTCCCACCCCTTCAATGCCCTCCCCTCCTTCCCCATCCATCTTAGTGTCTAGTTCATGTGATGTTTGCTGGGTCATTCTTATCTTACCCATAACTGTGGGCTAACCCCACAATGCATGACCCATGATCATTCTCAGTGAACTTACCCAATCACACACACACACACACACACACACACACACACACACACACACACACACACAAAATCGCCATATAGTCTTACTCATCTATGGCACCTAACCTGAATCTACCTAAGACCCAAGATACCTTTCTTCTCTCTTAAGTTGGAATAACATTCCATTGTATGTGTCAATGATATTTGCTTTAATTATTTCTCTGCTGAGAGACATCTTATGTTGCTTTGACCTCTTGTTAATTGTGATGGCCCTATAATGAGCAATGAGTATCTCTTTAGGGAATAGATTTCAATTCTTGTGGGTATATAAAAATCGAATTACTCAACATTACAGTAATTTCTGTTGAGTACCTTTGAAACACCTCTATACTGTTTCCATAACAGTGGTACCATGTTAAATTCCTGTCAGTAACGCAGGTTATAGGATTTTACAGTGTTAACTCTAGTTCTTACTGAAGTCTTGGTTTTTGTTGACAATAATAATCCTAATGCAGCTAAAATGGTCTCTTACTCAATCTTTCTTTAAAATTTCATTTTCCTGAAGATTAGATATGGTGAGTATCATTCCATGTGATTGGTGGTTATTTATAAACCTTTATAAAGAACTGTCTACTCAAGTCCTGTATGCAATTTATACAGTAATCTTATTGCTGTTGATTAATAGTTGTAATTTGTCTAACTTAGATATCAGCCCCTTATTGGATATATTGTTTGTAAATTTTTTCCCCAGAACATAGATTGCATTTTCACCTGATTATTCCCTCTGGTATATAGTGAGTTTGAGGTTAATGTGGCTCCACTTGTCTGCTTTTTAAATATTTTATTTACTTATGAGAGAGAGAGAGAGACAGAGAGACAGATTGAAACAGAGAAAGGGAGTGCCAGGGCCTCTAGCCACTGCAAAAACAAACAAACAACAACAATAACAAAAAACACATGTGCCACCTTGTGCATCTGGCTTATGTGTGTACTAGGGAATTGAACCTGGGTTCTTAGGCTTCACGGGCAAACTCCTTAACTACTATAACCTTTCTCTATCTCCCCCCCCCCTTATGTAATTTTGCTTTTGCTGCCTGTTAAACAAAACACTCAAATTCAACTCAAAGCCAGTACCATATCCAGGAAAGCATTGCCCAGTCTAATATTAGAAAGTTTTCTTCAATGTTTTCTCTAGAAGCTTCATAGTTCCAGTTCTTATGATTCAGTTCTGCAATGGATAAACCCAGCATTTTAACACTCTTTAATGAAAGTCTATTTGTTTCCTGTCTTATCTTCCTGATGTGTATGTAGAATAGGAATTGAGTAAAAATGTGTAGATTTATTTATGAGTTGGTCAATTTGAGTTTCTTTTTTTTTTAATTTTTTATTTATTTATTTGAGAGCGACAGACACAGAGAGAAAGACAGATAGAGGGAGAGAGAGAGAATGGGCGCGCCAGGGCTTCCAGCCTCTGCAAACGAACTCCAGACACGTGCACCCACTTGTGCATCTGGCTAACATGGGACCTGGGGAACCGAGCTTCGAACCGGGGTCCTTAGGCTTCACAGGCAAGTGGTTAACCGCTAAGCCATCTCTCCAGCCCAATTTGAGTTTCTTTATGCCAGCATCTACTATTTTGTTTTGCATTTTTGCAGGTTTTTTTTTTGACATACAAAGTGTGAGGTTTCACAGTTTGATCACTTTTCCAAGCCTTATTTTGGATATTTAAGATTATCTGAGATTCTATATTTATTCTGCAAAAAGTACTAGTCAAATACTAATAGAAATTTCATTGAATCTATGTATATAATATTGAGCAGTAGGGACATGTTAAGAACACTAAATCCTCCAAACCATGAGATGGGCTATATTTCATTCCATTTATTTATGTCCTGTTCAATTTCTTTCCAAACTTTTCTAGTTGAGTATACAAATTGCTTAACCACTTGGTTATTATTTTTTTTTTTGTCTTTTTGGCATTATTGAAGATAAGATTGTCTACAAAATTTTCATTTCAAATTATTCACTGTTAGAATGTAGAGACACAAGTTATTTTTCTAAATTGATTTTTACCTTGAAACCTTGCTATATTCATCAATTCATTCAAACAAGTGTGTGTGTGTGTGTGTGTGTGTGTGTGTGTGTGTGTGTTATTTAGGTTTTGTAGGATGAACCGATAAATTTTCAGAAAGAAGAGATAATTTTACTTCTTACAAATTTGAATGTTTTAATTTTTCTTTCCCCTGCTGAATAGCTATTGTTGGTAATTATAGTGCTGCTGAAGAAGTTTTAGTGGTAGACAACCCTTTCTTCCTTCTTACTTAGTGGTAAAACTTTGGTTTTCAGTGTTGAGAGCAGTAATCACTGTGGCCTTTATATATATATATACATATATAATTGTGTATAGTATTTGTAACTATAATATAATATATTATATATAATATATTATATTAAATCTTCTATATTGACAACTTCTATATATATAGACCACAAAATATAATTCCCTCCAACCACCTCCCATCCCTCTCCCAAACCAACACTTCACTAAACTCTTTCTTTCCAAGTAGACTCTTAAATTTTGATGTCATCATTTCCCCCTCTTACTATGTAGATATTGTGTAGGTAGTTTCAGGCATTGTGAGGTCATGAATATCAAGGCCATATTGTGTCTGCAAGACGTCATTGCAAACAGCCTTGCCCTTTGTTTGGCTCATTCTTTCTTTCTACCACCTCTTCCAAAATGGAAATGGAACCTTGGAGGGTATGAGAGAGATGTCCAACTTAGTGCTGAATATTCTATGTCACTTCTCAGCACTGTAGTGAGTTTTGAGTCATTTCAGTGGTTAGCACTAACTGAAAAGAGAAGCTTCTTTAACCAAAAGTGAGAGTGGCATTAATACATGGGCACAAACATCAGTCTTTAGAGGGCATTTTTGTGGGCTTAATGTATCCATTTAGCCATAGAACAGCAGTTGTTTTTCTCCTCGGGATTTTGACCTCCCTAGCCATAGGCTTTTGACTTGGTTTACGGTACCAGGCATGTATTGCCTCCCATGGAGTGGGGCTCCAAGTCCAATCAGATGGCAGCTGTTATCCCCCATAACAGACAATCCACTATTGCACCACTTGGCATGTTTGGCCTGACTGGACAGCCAAAGGCTTACAGGGTGCACTGTAGTTTTCCACCATTGATGACTTCTTTTTCCTCAAAAGCTGTGTGCTACATGATTTTCCCAACATTCTGACAGCTCGTCAACAGGGAATATATTTCCAGCTCAGCTCCTGCTGGTCAAATATATTTTTAATCATGTTGAAGTAATTTTGTTCCAGTTCTAATTCTAGAGTGTTTCTATTATTTAAAAAAATCTCAATTTTCAAAGTTACTCTTTTCTGGGCCAGTTGAGGTGACCATGTGATTTTGATCCTTCGTTCCATTAATATTGAACACCTCATTGATTTTTCATGTGGAATCATCCTCGTGTCTTAAGAATAAATGCCACATAGTCATCATGTATAGTGCTTTCTAGTGTGATGTTCGAAGGGGTTTTCTATTATTTACTGGAAGATTTTTGTAATGATGTTCAGTGATATTGGTATATAGCCTTAATGTCTTCATCTGACTTTAATGTTGGGATACTACTCAACTCATAAATTTGAAATTTGAATTTAAAGCATTCCTCCCTCTTCATTTTTAGATGAGTTTTTGAATGGTTGATTTTAATTATTAAAAATCATTTTAAGGCTGGGTGTGGTGGTGCACGCCTTTAACCGCAGCACTTGGGGACAGAGGTGGGAGGACCGCCATGAGTTCAAGGCCACCCTTAGACTACATAGTGAATTCCAGATCAGCCTGAGTGAGAGTGAGACTCTACCTTGAAAAACAACAACAACAACCAAAAAAAAAAAAAAAAAATTATTTCAAGCTTCTATTGAAGTCTTCCAGTCCTCAGCCTTCCTTTGTTTCGAGGTTCCTAATTACGATTTTAATCTTAATAATCGTCATCAAAGGTCTACTTGGATTTATTTCTTCATAATGAACAATCTTCATGGTTTACATTTATAGAAATTTGTTAATTTTGTCTAGATTATTTTGGTGATGCCATTTTTCATAGTGGTCACTTATATTATTCTAACTAGTCATGATGTCCTCTCTTAATTTTTACTGAGAAGTTCCCTATGTTAACATGCTGTAATTTTGTCATAAACGCCTCCTGTGACCTTCTTCTGCCCATTTCTCACCCCCAGGCTGCTGAACAACTTTCTACCTTTTCCCTCTTACCCCTTGAAGCCGTTCTTGTGGCTGTCCTCCGTCACCCATGTCCAAATGTTGATAGGCAATATCGTGTGAATATTGTGGAGGAAGGATGGCCTACAGCCTCAGTAAGGTCATGAGTGTGATACTTGGTCATTCCATGTCTGAAAGGTAGTGTTCCAAAGCTCTATTCTTGCATTTCTTCAGTCCTTTTTTTTTCTGCAAGTCCTCCTGAACTTTGGAGGGCATGATAGATGAATCACATTTAAGTGCCAAGTTCTCAACATGGCCTTATTTTCATCATTTTGACTAGTTTGAAGCTTCCTAGCATCTACTGCCTTTTATAGAATAAACTTTATTTAATTATTTTCTTAAATATTCATTTATTTGAGAGAGAAATAGAAACACAGACAGAGAGAGAAAGAAAGAGAGAGAACACCAGGGCCTCCGGCCACTGCAAACAAACTCCAGACTCATGCACCACATTATGCGTCTGGTTTACATGGGTGTTGAATAGTTGAACCTGGGTCTTTTGGCTTTGTAGGCAAGTGCCTTTACCACTAAGCTATCTCTCTAACCCTAGCTATGTGTGTTATAGCTATTTTTCATTAAATGTGATCAATAAAAGACCAGTCTTCCTCACATATCAGTTATTTCCGAAGAGAAGAACATCATCAGTATATGAGACACCAAACTTGCGGAAGATATAGATTCACCTGCAGCAACATGCTAATGGGCTGAGGGGTCTGGCCACTGCCTCCACAACAACTAAGAAGGAAACTAATACGCTGCCTGAAAAATAGCAGAAAGAATATGGGAAAATCTTAATGATAGCTGATGTTGAAATACCAGTTCTACCCCAAGTTTATTGTAGTTTATATAAAGGAAATTGTGGTCCTTCCTGTCCAAGACAATATGATGGCATATAGATATCATTAGGACTTATCTTAACAACATACTTTGATTCTTCTTGCCCATACTAAGCTATGATCTAGGGCTATGCTGATTGAGTAATTGTTTTCCATGAGGTTAATGGTTTCAAGAGAGGATAGATAAATGGCCAACTTGATAACCAGTCACTTTTTATATTCTGCCTACCACTGATTAATTAATTTAATTTAATTTTATATTTAGAAGCCACCACAGGAATATTTTGCATCAAAGCTAGAATTTTCTGTAAAATTAAGTGAAAGGAAGGTCATAATAGGAATAGAAAATGAGATGGCTTAGTGGTCAAGGCGCTTGCCTTCAATGCCTAAGCACCCAGGTTTGATTCCCTAGGACCCACATAGCCAGATGCACAATGTGCCACGTGGTTCTGGAGTTCATATGCAGCAGCTGAAGGTTCTGGAATGCCCATTCTTCTCTCTGTGTTTCTATCCCCCTCTTTCTCTCTCTCCCCCTCCCTCAACTAAATTAAAAGTAACTAAATTAAAATTTTAAAAAATAATAGATAATGCCAATAAAAATGTAATACAGAAAAAGTCAATTTTGTATCGTATAAAACAAAGTATCTGGAGATCCATATTTTTAAAAGTCACAAGCTTTTTCACGTCCTGTCAGATAAGACTCCTATGAGATGAAAAATGATTTCACTAATTTGTCAGCAGACTACTAAAAGGCCACATAGAGGCTAGAGAGATAGCTCAGTGGCTAAGGCACTAACGACCTGGGTTCAATTCCCCAGTTTGCACATAAAGCCAGATGCACAGAATGCCACATGCTTCTGGAATTTCTTTTGCAGTGGCTGTAAGCCCTAGGGCACCCATTCTCTCCCTGTGTCTCTCTTTCTCTATTTTTCTCTGCTTACAAATAATAAATTTTAGAAACGTATCTTTTAAGAAGACCACAAACATAATGACTTTTAAAAATATGCTGATGGTAAACTTTCTTTATAAAAAAAAACAAATGAGAAGAGTAGGGAAAGCCCCCTTGGCTGGATCACTGTGCATGAAGGTAGACATTGGAACAGTGAGTTCTTCTCATACACTGTGCTCCCTGATTTATTATTATCCCATGAATTTCCTGTTAGTCCTGAGTGGAATTATCACTACTAGCAGGGAGAAGTCCTTCTTACTACCTTTTAGAATCCAATGGACTTAAATCCTCCCAGTGAGATATTATATACCAATAAAAATGAATTTTAATGACATATGTTAATACATTTTTCACGGTGCTTCAAGTGTTCATTTGACTATTGTAGAATAGTGTTTTTTTTTTAAAAAATATTAATATATATGGGATAAGGGCTGTGTTGGCACTTTGTGTGCATTATTGTCACAATAACCCTAGGAAGAGAGGTTATTCTTATATTTTTTTTTTCAAGTAATAAAATTCCGGAAGGAGAGCTATATGACCCTTTAGAAGCTAGTAGCTAATGAGACTATAACAGAGTTCGCAATAAAAGCATTTAATTCTGGGCCATACGGCCTTAATATTTCTGTAGCTTGATTTAACTTTGGCGATAGTGATTGAAATTATTAAATGTGAAATTATTATCAGAGTTATCACGTCCTGAAAGCCATGTAGGATAGACAATAAAATTGTGTTTCTAAACCATATAAAAGGAGCTAGAGAGCTAGAGAGTAGGCTCAGTGATTAAGCCACTTGCCTGGAAAGCCTAATGACCTGGGTTCGGTTCCCCAGTACCCAAATAAAGCCAAATGCACAACGTGGTGTAAGCATCTGTAGTTTGTTTGCAGTGTCTGGAGGTCCTGGCATGCCCATATTCTCTCATTCTCTCTCTCTCTCTCTCTCCTGGCAAATACATAAATAAATAAAAAGGAGTTAGGAAGAATTAGGACTGAAGGAGGGCAATATAATTTATCACTATTTTTTTTTCTGTTGGTCTACTATATACTTTGAAAGTTATAACGCTAAAAAGCCACAGGGAAACAAGGAAGAATCTGAAACCAAGGCTCTAGTGACTGCCAAGAGCTGCAACAGACGAGCACACCTGATAAATGACTTGCAGATCCAGAGAAAGACTTTAGGAAGGAACTACCTGATAAACTAGTTAGAAAGACATACTGCCTGTGAGCCATGGCCTAATGGAAATAGTTTCCCATGTTAGGGTTGGGTCTGGTAGTGATCCTTGGTTCTGAAGAGTTAAGTGGCTTCTACGAAACAAATTGTGGGACTTACTGTATGAGCAGAGGTGCGTTACAGAATCAGGAAGCATCATGAGAGTACTGAGGGTGATTTGAGGCCCCAGGAGTATCATTGTTCTAACATGTGGATTAAATATGTAATGTAGACATAGGTTAACTTAGACCAACAGAGCTTCACTGGGTGACTCCAAAATAATATACTTATACAAACATAAAACTCACAGTTATCTAGCACATATGACACACATAATAAGAGTAGTGTATATTGACAGATATGACACTGGTGAAAAAAAAAACTATTTAACCTATTTTGGAACAGATTTATCTCAATAAAAACATAATTATTAAGACACTAGGAAGTGGAAATGACTTTACTGCTGAAGTTTATTCCCCCTTCTGTTTGTGACATATTGTAGAGTTCAAAAGAGTGAAGTTTGACTTCCATGGAATCACATACTTAGTGACTATTCAGAAACAATATAACAACTCCTTAACAGTACCATCCAGACAAATGGACATCTGATATTTTATTACAGCAAAATGCAAGCTGGGCGTGGTGGCACACACCTTTAATCCCAGCACTCAGGGAGCAGAGGTAGGAGGATCACAATGAGTTTGAGGCCACCCTGAGAGTACATAGTGGATTCTAGGTTAACCTGCCTGCCTGGACTACAGTGAGACCCTACCTTGAAAAACCAAAAAAAAAAAAAAAAAGGCATCATAACTTTTCCTAGTAAATGTTGTTAAAATGTCAATGTATTGCACCTATGTCAAAGCTCACCAATAGCCAAGCATGGTGGCACACGCCTTTAGTACCCAGTACTTGAGAGGCAGAGGTAGAATTGCTGTGAGCTCAAGGCCACCCTGAGAATACAGAGTGAATTCCAGGTTGGTCTGTGCTCGAGTGAGACCCTAGATCAAAAAAATAAACAAATCAAAAATAAATAAAATAAAACTCATTGACTATACTGAATGGATCAAAAGCAGTGTAGTGCAGTTAACCTGGCTTCATAAATTAATGGCCTTTGAATCTTAGCCAGGAGTCAAATCATAGTTTGGGATTGAAAATATATGTTTAATTTAAGGGAGTTTCATCATGTTTGAAACTCACAGATTTCACATTTTTGAAGAGCAATAATGGTACCAGTTTCACTGTTTTGCAATGGCGTAAAGATTACTTTGATAATGTTTGTCAAACAAGATGCCTCGTCTGCAGTCAACTGAATGTTGACTGAAGCTTTTACAGCAGAAAGAACTCTTCTGAAACTCTTCCTGAACCGTCCTCTATGACCCAAGATGAGTCATGGTGTCTCAAGGGCTCCTCTTCTCCATTTATAGAGAAAGATTTGCTCTCAGTTTTCTGGTAGTCCTGAAATTCTGTGATTTGCATATTTACCTTTGACTAGAGATACACTAAATTTGGTTTGGCATGAGCAGAAGCTGTGCTGTCCTGGATGTAAGAATGACAAATTGATGTAACAACTCTTTGAAATAGAAATTGAAGATTAAATATCTATAACATTGGTCTGAAGCTTTGTAGAGTGTGTTTAATAGAGTGGTCATCTTTCAGTATTGTGACCTTAAAAAGTAGAGTAATGGTCAAGGATGGGCATTTTCTCCTGTTTAAAACAATACTCATGTTCAAAAAGCCCTCAGCTCTCATCCACACTGGTCCTCAGTACCTTCTTTCCTTGTCATATGGTGGCAACCTTGCAGTGATAACGATTCAAAGGTATGCTTACATAGGGAAGGATCAGAGCGTACGAAGCTGATGTCTTAGAAACATAAAAAGGAAATTATCATAAAGGGGGGAAATCAGGAACAAAAACCTCTAAAAAGAAATTGAAGTGTCTACCATTCTCTATTTTCTTAAGTAGCAGAGCTTTGTGGTATTACCAGGTTAATGGTTATGTGCCATAGTGGGCATGCAGGATTCCTGGCTCCTCAGAAGCATTGCATGTTTGGCACGTTGGGGGTGGGGGCAGCAGGAAAAGGTGGCAGTGAGGAGTCAGTCAGTGGGAGGAAAGGCATATAGATTGTGTTTATTAGACATCTTTCATCTTGAGTCTTAGTAGGTCACCAGCATAAAGATAAAGTGATTCTTGGGCCTTAAATGGGCTCATTGCCTTGTATTGGAAAGGTGAAGACATCCTATAATTATATTCATTTTGATGAAACTGAAATCACTGGTCAGTTGTGAATTAATCAACTCTTCTGGTTATTTGTCTTTTAGGGTCCAAATCTTAGGACATATTTAGAAATTATTTCTATTTCTTTGTTGAGTCAGAGTACCTTGCAGAGTAAGGAAAAAAAGTTCCCTCCTGATAAGAGTGGAGAGAAGAGTCTCTGTTTTATTCTGTCCTTTGTCAAGCTAATATAACCTACACTTAGCCATATCCCTCATACCATGGACTTGACAAGACCTGCTCATGTGCAGATGGGTGATAAAAGTACAGAACTCCTATTGTTCTAACCCATTCCATTCTGAAATCCTGGATCAATCCACACTCAAATTCTGCAAGTTCTTTCTTCCCAGGGTGGTCCTTCAATAGTAGGAATTGACAGGCTCTCAAGAGAGATATTGATACTGGATGAAAGACTAGTGACAATGTAGCCAGGCACTACAGAACTGACTCCTGAAGAGAAATTTTATACCATTAGTGATCACAGCTAGAAAGGAACACTGCTGCTTTATTTTCTTTAAAATGTCACTAATTTGGGACTGGAGAGATGGCTCAGCAGTTAAGGTGCTGTACTTGCAAACCCTAACAACCTGAGTTTGATTCCCTTGTACTCACATAAAGCCAAATGCACAAAGAGGCACATGTGTTCAGTGCTCCTTGCAGTGGATAGAGACCTCCGCATGCCCATTCACTCTCTGTGCCTCTTCTCTCCATGTCTCTCTGTGTTTGAAAACAACACAAAGTTAGAAAATAATTTTAAAATGACACTAATGGAATGGTGATGGAGTGGTTCATCAACAAAATATGAATAGACATTCTTTGCTTGAGCAAATATGGTAATAATGAAGATGGCTGTGTAAGCTGATAGTAAATAAACAATAGTGTAATGTAGCTATCATCATTTACTGTCAGGCAAAAGAAATGCATGAGTGACAGAAGGAAGGGGTTTGCAGAGGTGTAGGCATTCAACAAAAGAAGCATAAATACCACATAAAGCACCGTGCAATATTTTTATCCATAAAAGTGAAGGAACACTGGAAAGATAAAAATAGGGAGCAGCTAGAATAGCACGTCATAAATAGTACAAGGTTTTGTTGTTGACCCGAGCATAAATCTGCATCCTATGTGGGAAGGAAGGCATCATATAGCTGAAAAGTGAAAAAGAGCCCATAAGGGTAAATATAGCAGATGCAAAAATAGAGAGGAAGGAACTGAAGCAATCCTGTAGCACATGAGCCACAAAGAGAAAGGAAGAAAGGAAGGAAGAAAGGAAGGAAGGAAGGAAGGAAGGAAGGAAGGAAGGAAGGAAGGAAGGAAGGAAGGAGGGAAGGAAAAGAACAGAAGAAATTATTTTGGATGGTGTAGAGATGCCATGTTGGATTTTAAAATATTTTGTTTATTTATTTATTTATTTGAGAGAGAGAGAGAGAGAGAGAAAGAAAGAAAGAAGGAAAGAAAGAAGCAGATAGACCATACACGTGCTTGTGAGAGAGAATGGGCATGCCAGGGCCTCTAGCCCTCCAAACGAACTCCAGATACATGCACCACCTTGTGCATCTGGCTTATGTGGGTCTTGGGTATTCAAACCTGGGTCCTTTGGCTTTATAAGGAAGTACCTTAAGTGCTAAGCCATTCTTCAGCCCCCATGTTGGATCTTAATGGTAGATGTGGCTGGCAAGTAGAACTCACAGCAGAGAAGATACTTTAGAAGAACAGGAAGAGAATGCTGGTGTTGGCATGTGCTAAACGGCATCTGTCACCATCTAGATTAAAACAAAGTCAGCTGAGGAACTTCTCCAGGGGTTACAAGATGAATAGCAAGTTTAAGAGTATCATTGCAATATGAGTTGAGTCCCCCAAAAAGGTGAAAACATAAACATCTAGAATTGGTACTGACTCATCAAGCTACTCTTAGATTGCTATTTGTCCTGGCCTGTCACATGATTTCTAATAATTTTGCCTGTAATTTTGTTTTTTTCTCCTTTGAAGTAAGGTCTCACCCTACCCCAGACTGACCTGGAATTCAATATGTCATCTCAGGGTGACTTCAAACTCTGAAGTCCTTCTATTCCTGTGTCTCAGAGTACTGTGTTTAAAGGTGTGTATTGCCACACCCAGATAATTTTGATTTTTGAAGGGATGTTTTGACAACGTGTATTGGATTACCATTCAAAAAACTAATTTGGGAGCCAGGTATGGTGGTGCATGCCTTTAATCCCAGCACTCAGGAGGCAGAGGTAGGAGGATTGCTGTGAGTTTTAGGCCACCCTGAGACTCTATAGTGAATTCCAGGTCAGTCTGGGCTAGAGTGAGACCCTACCTTGAAAAACCAAAATGAACAAACAAACAAAAATACTAATTTGGCTAGGAAGGGAAGCCCTCAACATAACGTGTGATATGACATTATTCTATGTCATGCAACATAAGTTGCATACATCTGGCTGAAATCTAGATATCAAGGTAGGATTGTTGGCTTTGTTAAAATGTCTTTTAAACACCTCCTAGTGAACACATACATTTTATGCTCATATTTAGAACCGTTTTTCCTTTGTACATTTTCAAAACAATACCTTTCTATGTTGTTCTTGATAAAATAACATAAATTATGTCTCATGACCAAATTTTATGTATTATTTCTTATATGTGGTTCATCCCTATCAAAATTAAATTATATCCAAGTGTGTTCTATTATGACATTACTAAACCGACATCAATTTCAGTGCCCTCATCTGCTGGTCCAGATAAAGAACATAACATGAGAAACATATGTCTAGTCTAAGGTTCTTCCTATCACCCCATGAAAGTTTTGGATTCTTGTTAAATTATTTCAATCATTTATTTTTATGAAAAATAATTTCTCAAAGGAAAGGATTATCTCTAAGAATCCACAAAGTCTCAAGTCTCATTTTGAACATTTTTTTTCTTGTTCGTTTTCAATGACTTGTCCTTTGAAAAATGTTTCTGGAGCTGTCGTCAGTAGGCTGCTTCTGTGAGGAAAAGAATGCCCATTTAAGTCAACCTGGAATAGGGTCTACTTTGCCATTTCTAAAATAAAAATAGCGTTCTTTGTGTTGGGCCTCATATTACGTGTTTTAACTTTTGACTTATTATCTTAGTCATGTCAGGATGAAAAATGGATCTCTCTAGGGACTTCCATTATGTCAGATTGAAAAATCATTTCTCTTGAGTGCTTTGGGCAACTGCATGTTCAAAGCCCTTTTGCCTCATTTCTCATGGTGCTCCATGTGGCCAGGCTGCCTTCCTGCTTTCAGGCCCATTTCCATTGCTGATGACAAATCTCAGACTCAGGGTCAGACCAGCTCTGTGTGGATGCAATAATCCCCAAGCACTTGGCAATGATTCATTCCCATGTTTGATTTATTTAAAAAAAAAATTTCTCATTACCTAAAGCGATTTACTTCCTGAAATGTCTGCTTATGTACATGTATGGTTGTGATGTAGAATTATTCTACAGACATACACCTACCTATACACTCATGAAGGGTTAGGGCAACAGTCATAGGTGAAAAGTACTTTTTCTTAAAAATGAAATGGCGTTGTATTATACAAATAACTCTTGAGTTAATCTTGGCTTACAAGTTGTTGTCTGGAAGACCACACACAACTCCCCCTAAAACCAATTCAGAACCTAGGACCCAAATCAGACATTTGATCACGTACATGAATATATATATGTGTGTGTGTGTGTGTGTGTGTGTGTGTGTGTGTGTGTGTGTATGTATGTATGTCTATATGATGACTTACTTTCTAGCCACCAAGATCTCAATTTCGAATTGTCTGCTACTCATTCCCTGCACTTCTCCTCTTAGTAATTTTGGTCCCTAATGGGAGACACAAGAACCAGAAAGGCAGAAAGTTGATGGGAAGCTTTCTTATCTGCCTGCATATTGGTGCCGTCCAAGCCGCACGAGCAAATCTTATGTTTCTGCGGTTGGCCGTGCGACTGGGCCTCCTGAAATCCCTTCTCGTTCCCAGGACACTCATCTTCTTAGTCACCTTGTGTAAGACCCCCAAAACGAGGACCCCACGCTCTACCTGGATATGGCAACACCCCAAATCACTCAGGAGAAGCGGTCTTGATGCAAACTGCAAGAGGATTTTATTCCAAGCGCTCTGGGGCCCACAGTCATACACCGCACAGGGGTAGAGGACTGCAGAGCCCCGAATGCAGAAATGGGACAGTTTTTATAGGGTTTCTAACAAAGCCTGTGCATTAGACCAATCATTTTTTTAATATCAGGAGCCCGCGGGGTGCGAGCCAGTCAGTTTGTGTCACTCCATAGTTTCTAAGCCAATTAGTTTAATTTGTTCAAGCCCCTCGTGGACCAATCAGTCTCCTATGACCTTGGTGGTCAGCATTTGCGCAGGTCCTTGGGTGGGAGTAGCAGAGTGTGGTATCAGCCTCCTATGACCTTGGAGGTCAGCATTTGCGCAGGTCCTTAGGTAGGGGTAGCAAAGTATGGTATCAGCCTCCTATGACCTTGGTGGTCTGAGGCAGGCTGCTACGGCTTATGGTGCAGGCTACTAAGGCTTACAGTGTGGGCTATTTACAGAAACCAAATAAGTGGTTCACTTAATTACTCATATCCCATCCTTGAGGGCTATCTCATGCCCTTTTTACCTAGTTTTATATTAGGAGCGGGCTCTGATATAATGAGAAGAGGGATTCTTTACTTGCTTTCAACAGAGAGTAAAGCCTGGAGTTTGAGGTATGCAGGGGCCCGCGTAAGCTCCCTTTGGAGCGTGATAGTATTTCTGGGCTTCTGAATTCTTGGGCCTTTCACTTGCTCACTACAGGGCAAAGAAACTCTCTTTCCCCAGGTCCAGCCCAGCCCTTCCTCCACATCTCTCCTGTGGGTATTTTATTTGATAGGGTAAATCTTCATCTATAGACTGCTCTTTTTCCGAGACCCAAGGCTCATACTCCAGCCGGCGCACGTAACCTGGAGGTTGGTAGCCACTGTGGTTTGCATTCCAAACAGCCATACTACAAAACAAGGAAGTTTAACTAGGAATACTCATCAAAGTGTAATAATTCCTTCTGGAACTTGACATGAAGGAAGCATATATGTTTAAAGGGCATTTTAGCTGGTAAAAAGTCACTGAGGCATTAAACATTATTATAGTGACCCTTATTACTGAAAATTGACATTTCTGTTTAAATGGCACTCTATAAAGTTAGATTATTCAATAACATATTAGTCAAATACACTACTCTGTAGGTTAAATTTGAGATTCCTTAAAAATAGAGGGAACAAAAAAAAAAAAAAAAAAAAAAAAAAAAAAAAAAAAAATAGAGGGAACAAAGAAGAAATTTCTAGGCTAAAATATAGCATTGATTTGACATTAAGTTTAATGACAAACAAGAAATTAGCATTTTCTGTAAGGAAATAATATGACTCTATTTTTGAGTCTTACTCATTGAATTAATTTTTTTTTAAATTTTTATTTATTTATTTGTGAGTGACAGACAGAGAGAAAGAGAAAGAGGCAGTCAGAGAGAGAGAGAGAATGGGTGCTCCAGGGCCTCCAGCCACTGCAAACAAACTCCAGACATGTGCGCCCCTTGTGCATCTGGCTAATGTGGGTCCTGGGGAATGGAGCCTCGAACCGGGGTCCTTAGGCTTCACAGGCAAGCGCTTAACCACTAAGCCATCTCTCCAGCCCTGAATTATTTTTTTTTATTAATTTGCAATTTAGCTTGGCACTCTTATGTTTAAAAATACTTAATCTTACAGATCCTAAGTGTTATAGATAGCAAGACACAATCCTCAGGAAAACAGGAAGATGTGTGGAAGTAAGGCATCTTCTGGCCAGAATAAGGAGCAGGACAAATAAACCACAATGATCTCCCACTGTGCTTTTGGCAAAATAAAATTATATATATATATATATATATATATATATATATATATATATATATATGACTATTTTACTAGTAAAAGCAAATAGGCAACTGAAAGAACACCATACAATGCTATTTTTAAGTATTTTTTATTAGAATATATAATTTTTAATAAGAAATATATTGAGAATGCAGATGCACCCAGATCATATGACCTTCTTAAGCCACAGGGAAAATACAAGAAAAAGTACAAGAATGAAATATAGAGGAAATATAGAGGAAGCTCTTGGTTTCATTATGATTAGTTTTCTTGGGTGCACAGCTATTTTGTCTGTGAAGTTCATGTTAGGAATAAGAATATCACTTTTTTTTTTTCTAAACATCAGCGTTTTTTCATTCATTTATGCAAAACCTATTTCTTTTAAGCACTTTTAAGGTGTAAAAGAGACATAACAAAGAAACCATTACCTATCTCAAGAAGGGTTAGAATGGCGAGCATTGCACAACCATACCAGCAGGGTAGCTGTGTCCCCTGAGAGACAATGATCACAGAAAGTTTACCTGATGAGATAGAAACTGGCATAGCGGCCACAGGTTTGTGCTTCATGGTAGGTGACTGAAGGCATCATTTCTCTTCAGAAAAGTCGGTTCAAGCATAAGGACCGCCGAGGATGCAATCTAGCACCCTCACAGAGCAGAAATGAGTGGGCTCTGGGGCCCACAGACGCACCCGTCACCATCCCCGCCCTAGTGTATGATGTTCCCATAGCAGATCTCTGAGCAAAGCTATTGTAAGTAGAAGGCTTTTTTTTTTTTTTTTGTACAATGCTATCAGAGTAGCCTGTCCAGTCATATCCTAGCCAGTATACCCCTTCTAAGTCACCAGAAAACCTGCCCATCAAAAAAGGAATTACAGAATGGTGTGTTTCCTGGACTGGAAACCTTTTAAAATATTACTTTAGAAACACGTTTGAAATTAAATATGAAACAAAAGAACTTGAGTAACCAGTGGCTTCATTATTTTGATCTACCTGTGGGCTAAGAAAAGGGGGAAAAAAAGCTGTCAAATTTCATTTCCTCTTTCACTGCCTTTCTCTACTTTGACACGGACCATGTTCTTAAATATTTTTTTTTAAACTTAATTAAACCAAGAGACAAGCTTTTATACATATTCATGGATACTTGATTAATAATTGATGGGAAGGCCAGGGACAGGTGGTGGTGAAAAATAGAAAAAAGCATTTAGCAAGAAACTGTGGAAGAAGGAGATCTCACAACACCATGAGTCCCTGGGGAGACAGAAGCTGAGAGCAAAAGCGGGTGGAGGCGGGGTGGCCCTTGCTGAGCGTCTTCCTAAGAAGCGATTTCCTTGATTGACATACACAATCGCTTCTTCTTCAGCAGTTGGGCTCTGGGACTCAGCTCTGGTTTCTGAGAAATTCCTCCGAAGGCTGGAGAAGTTCAAAGTGTGGGAGATGAAAGCTGAATTAGTCATTTGCCAGCTGAACTTAGCAGCTGACAAAGGGTCTTTGCCATGATCTAAGAACAGTGGCACCCTGTACCCTGCTTCCCCCACCTCCAGAACGGACAGTGGGTGACCGGGTGGCGTGGGGGACTTTCTACAGATCCCGAGCTTCACAATCGACTCAATATAGACTTACTCCAGGGTCTTACTAAATTAACAATCCTTGATATGGCCATTTATGGTTTACAAAGCCCTTTCAGTTAATGCCCATAGGTCTCATTATTGCCTCTGTTTTACATGTGGGGGTATTAACTGTAAAAACACGTAAGTGATTTTGTCCAAGTTCCCCTGAAGCTACAAACCAGAGGAGAAGGCACTCCTTCAGGAATATGGCACAAGACAGGCTCTTGCCAGCAAAAGATTCACAGGGTCAGGAGATCCAATCTTCACTGAAAAGTGGACTGTGTGCCTCCACATGGTTATAGATCTTGAATGCCCAGTGATGCCACTTAGTACTTTATTGATGTTTGAAGTACCGATCTACCATCCTGAGCCAGGTAGAAGACAAAGTATGAAAGTGTCATGGAAATCGTCATTATTAGCAATAAAAAGTCCCATCATCTTTAGGTCCCCGTCTCAACGCTATGGACTTTTGACACATTAAAGAACAACAATTTAAGGATGATGAATGACTTAAATCTCTTGATATCTGCAAACACCAAGAAGTCTGAATTTCACAAGGGCATTTAGTAACACTCTTCTTGTTTTCAGGAATGGATTTGAGCAACTGATAGCATGGCCAAGTTTCTGACTGTTGTGCAGTGAGACACCACCAGTAAAGTGGTCAATGGTACACGTGCTTACAAATGCCAAGGGGCAGAAGAAAGTGAGCTATTAGGAGCTCGCTCTTGGTGTGATCTCACTGCCAGGCAGCATGTGACGGTCCCAGCTTTTCTAAGCATAAAAGCTGCAATTTGAAACTTCACTCGTGAGGAGTGTTCCAGAAGCCTGGGCCAATGTTCATCCATCATCATGACTTTTTTTTTCCTATGCAGAAGATAATCGTTTATTTATGATCTTGGTAGTGAAAATCAAACTAATATTTAAAAAACAATGGCAAATCTGGCCACTCTCATTTTCTGTTGTGGAGGCAACAATAAATAATAAATGAACAGCTGATACATATTTTAACAGAAATGAATCATTGCATAAATGTTAACTACTTATTTATTAATACTTAACTACTGTGTAGAGTACTTAATGACAAGTACAAAAACACATGATTTCTTTCTTTTTCCTCTTGATGGGCTCAAAGAAGCAAAGAAACTTCACTCGAAATCATCCCAAATGTTGCTAGCCTGCATTATTCTTTGAACTGCCATGTTTTATTTGACATTTCCAGTGGATATTTGGTTGAATATATTTCTGTCACTTAAAGTGTATACATGAATGTCAATATAACAGATCCTGACTTTTTTTTCATAATTCCTTCCTAATATATTATATTTTTAAAGAAAACCTCATCAAAGCTAAAGCTTCTGGTATACTCTGATCCCAGGTGTTAGTGTTGGGACAGCTCAACACCCTGAAGTGTGCTCAGAACCCTTGTTTCTGTGTTTCTTTCCCCAGCTGGCTACATCCTGGTCCCATGATCACATCACTATTGACTTATGGCTTCTCCTAATGACTTCACAGTTACACCAATCTTTCTTCCTGGATAGGACTAGCTCTCCCTCTAGACCCTTCTCAGTTTTAGGGTCTTTGCGGACATTTAGGGAACATTTATTTCTCTGACATGCTGTAGATTGCATCATGTAAGTGCAAGCTTTGGGGTTAAAATGTAGAATGTTAGGATTGAAAATACATCTTTCATTTTTTGACAAACTGTTACCAGATGAGGTGGCTGGCTCAGGGCTAAGCAAGAAGCTGGTGCTGGAGCTTTGTCAGAAGTGGCAAGCTCTTCCATTGCACAGGGTCTCCTCTTCTGCCAGTGAGCAGCTTGGGTTGTAGCGGCCCCTATGTCAGCCTTTCCTCCCTCAGTGACCTCTTACCCAGTTCCTCCAGTCATGGCACATGAAGCCACAACCAGGGACTAATGTCCTCATTTGGAATTTGAACCTAGGCATGTCTCCTAACTTTTAAGCATCTTCTCCATAGGCAACACAAAATAATCTCTTCTGCACAAATATAATCTGAGGATTTTTTGTTTTTCTGCCTGCCCACACTTGCTTTTATTGGAATCATGTTTCCTTAGGTAACTTGCAGCTTTTCGGACTTTTGCCTTTTCGAGTCCATTTGGGACACTTTTGCTCCCACCCATAAGCATTACACAAGTACATCACAGCATCATAAGTATTCGCTAACTATGACTGCATTAGCCTTTCTTAAAGTGCCCCTAAGGCAGAAGACTCTCATGACTTCCCACTGAGGTTCAGAATGAACACAGTTAAGTGTGGACACCAAAACTGTGCCAATGTCCAGCACTCTCCTCAGGTGATGGAGGAGGACATGTCCTTTCTCAGAATGACCTCCTGAAATGACTCTCTAATTTGTGCTCCTACATATAACAGTGTGGGCTCTGTTAGGAGTTTGAATCCTCTGTGAGTTAATTCACATGCTGTTTTCTGCATAACATATTTTAAATCTTGACACCCAGAAGTTTTGGGTTAACTGAAGTAAATATTATGGGGCCCACTTATGACTTCAGGCTTACAAAGACTATTTATAATCATTGAAGAGGAAATTTTTGTGAGTCAATTTATTTAAGCAACAGAAAATATGAAACACAGTATTCAACCATGAAAGAAAACAGGCCATCCAAAGATTGTGGGGTTATGGATTCTTAGTTCTAAGAGCTATTTGACTCTGTCACAGTGGCAGGAGTGGAATTAGGAAGTATAGTCATGAAACTGTCAGAGATACTGGTGGGAAACAGTCACAGATCCCTAATTAGTAAACTATCTCCAATGAGCACTGGATAAACAAGTAGACAATGGAGGGCAGGGCATGTACTTCCATATGATCAGCACAGTTTTCCTTCCCAAGTAGTTGACTCTGCAGCCTCACATTCCTTCTTTGGTGCTAGGACACAAAGTGAACTTCCATGTCTATTACAGGTGCCTTGCACCACAAGGACAAGTCCATACATGGTATCTTTACAGCAAGAAGAACTTTTGCCTCTTGAACCAATGCATGCTAAGCCTGTCTTCCAAATGATGGCATCAAAATGGATGGAAAGAAAAAGACTGGTTGGAAAGAAGAGATTCAGTGGATAGGATTAGCTAAGGGAGAATAAAGGATAGGCGAAGGGATTAGGATCATGATATATCATCTATATGTATGGAGGTTGTCAATAAAATGCTTTTTTTTTTTTTTTTTAAGGTGGTCTTGATAATTTCTTTGACTAGGTTTGAAATGTAAGGTGGCAGTGTAAGGAAACTGATGTGTCTTTTGTCATGAGAAATGCAGCGTGGGACATGTACTAACATGGATAGATGTCTGGTTTTACCATGTCTGTATGTCATCAGTGAGACGATGTTATCTTTGTCTAGAGAAGTGAATTCTGGTGTACATAGCCATGAAGACTTGAGGGTCACTGGCCCCTGGGTCTTTCTATTTGAACAATGACTACAACGATTTACTCGTGTGCTCATCATTACTGTGACTACGTACATGACAAGAAGCCTCTTGAAAAAGGAAGGGCTGGTTTCTGCTCACAGTCCAAGTGGCAAGGCCCATCATGATGTGGCAGCAAGAGCAGGACTCCATCTGGTCACAGTGCAACGTCAGTCAGGGTGCGAGACTGTTCTACTAAGTCTCAATGCCCCAGCCCCAGTAACCTGATGTCTCCAGTAAGGCTCCAGCCCTAGACATTCTACAGCCCTCTGAAATAGCGCCACCAGCTGGGGAACAACTACAGAAGCGGACCACATAAACAACAGCAACCATCTGTCCTGTACACAAGCATCCAATATACACCAAATTCACAGCCAGTACTCCCGCAAACGGTGCTCTGTCATGGCTAACAGCATGAAGTGACAAATGGACTATAGTACGGATGACCCACGATGAGAGGTCGGAGAGGCAGCTCGGGCTCAGTGGACTAATACTGTTGTCTTTTACTAGCAATATTTTTGCTAGCTTCCTAGTCTCTGGCTGTCACCCTAACCCCATCCTTAACATGTAGTCCTCTACAGTGCTGTAGAAAGGACTGCTTGGGGGTGGGATTGGTAATATAAGTACAAACAAGTGACTTCTCAGAGGATAATTCCCTGTGGGTTGAGGGACAGACGTGAGGTTTACTAGAACTCCTCGACTCCTCCAAAAACATGGGTGCCTTCATTGTAACAGCATACAAAGACAGTTGGATTTAAGTAGCCTGCAGATTTCTACACGTCATCATTAACAGAGTCTAAGCGATCTAAATAAACCATCATCTCTGGCATTGACCAGGATGGTTTGTGGCTAATGGCTTGGGCTCTGGAGCCTCCCTGTCTGCATCTGAATTTTGTCTCTGAAGCAACCTATGTATATAACCTTAGACAAACTACTTTGACCTTTTCAGTTTCCTCATAAATAAAAATGACATAAAGCATTACATATCTACTTCATTAGGAGGAGTCCATGATGATTTAAAGCAGATAGTCCTGGGAAAGCTTTTGAATAATTATCTTTAACATTATTATTTCTGGACTGCATGTGCCTTGGAAACACGTTCTGTCTGTTTCCTGGTTTTCCTCATTCTGGGCCAGTGATGAGATGCTGTCAGCTTAGCAGAGTCCATTGTGGAGATTCATAAGACGCTGCTCCTGACTCCTTCTGGAATCTCTGTTCTGTATTTGAAGCTCTTCAGTCCTAATACTGCTTATGCCCCTTTCCACCTGCTCTGCACCCTTAGTTAAGGAAGCCTATTGGACACAAAGGGAAAACAGCACAAAAGGCAAGCATTGCATGGTTCCTGCAAATCACTTTCCCCAATTTTAATAATAGGAACAATAAATAATCCTTGTTTGAGAATGGGCTTGGCAAAGTTCTCTAAACAGTCATATATTTGTTATGTTGCATCAAATTAAACATATAAAAATGTGCCCCTAGCAAAATGTGACATATAAACAGCTGTGACCTTTTACAGAAAAGGATAATTAAGTGATATTAGCACTGGTGCAAGGTGCTAGTTGAAGTGCCTGGAGGGTGAAAATCTTTCTCAGGAAAGTAAAAAATTGTCTGGTAGACCTAATGCTTGCAAAAACTTTCCCAAGAAACTGCCTCTTCTGCAGAGACGGTTAAAAGATAGATGAAGTTGAAGAGGGTACATAGATACCTACTGAGAGACTGATGCATGTGTTTCAGACTTACAAATATGTTTGGTAAATATATTAGACTTAAGAATATTTCACTGGACAATTTCATTTTATGTTTTTTATGAATTATTTGTCATTTATCCTCACTGGGAAAAGTAAGTGTTGTCAGAGTGGCTTGCTAGGAATGTCAGAGTACATTCCTCTCCCAGGTTTATCCATACTTTGCTCTATCCTGATGGGGCAAAGAGTTGTGTATTTGTTTGTATGCATGCTTTATCGGAAGATTCTGATTCATTATATGTGCTTGAAATAAATATGTTCAGTTTCTTCCCATGGGACATTCAATAGAGGAGGTGGAATTGTACATGAACTTCAGTGAAAAGTAGCCAAAGTGCGATAGGTTGACACGAGATGGGTAGTGGTTAAAATGATAAAATTTGGCCAAGCAGATTATGAGTCATCACAAAGAAAACATAAATCCAATGACACGAAACAGACATAGCGGCAAAAGAAAGAGAGAAGGTGAGGAGTGAAGAAGGGAGGGAGAGAAGGAGAGGGGTGGAGTGGGCCAGAGAGAACAAGAGAACCCAGGAGAAAGAGCAGGAGATGGGAGAGAGGAAAAGCAATAAGCATTTCCTGGTAATTCCAAGTTCAGCAGTGTAAAAATGTAATGTTTATCCTTAATGGATGTGTAAGTGTGACATCCATGAAATATAGTAACATTATATGGGCTATGCAATAAAAAATTAAACTCTTGGGCTGGAGAGATGGCTCAGAGGTTAAGGTTCTTGCCTGTTAAGCCTAAGGATTCATGTTCTACTCTTCATACCCCACATCAATCAGATACACTGTGACGCCACCATGCTGGGTCACACATGCACATAAGGGGCCGCAAATATCTGTAGTTCAAATGCAGTGGCGGGAGGTCCAGATATGCCAGTTCTCTCTCTCTCTCTCTCTCTCTCTCTCTCTCTCTCTCTCTCTCTCTCTGTGTGTGTGTGTATGTGTGTGTGTGTGTGTGTGTGTGTGTCTCTCTCACACACACACATGCACACACACACACACTCACTCATAAAAAAGTCACTCTGTTGGACTTGCCTAAAACAAAAATAAAAATCTCCAATAGGTATTTTAGTTGTTATAGATAAGAGGTATATGGCTGGATATACCTATAGTGGCATAATAAGAATGGAATTTCAAAATGGTTTTGATATCACCAAGTATATAATATAATTTCAGATTATATCAATTCAGACACAGAGAAATGAGTCTACGTCATTTATTAAAGCATTCCTACCTGTGATTATACTACAGAACTTTGTCTTAATGGAGGCAAAAGGGAAGAAGAAAGTGCTTTGATGCTAAAGATAAAACAAATCAGGAAAAGTCAGAAGAAAACTAAGAGTAAGAAACTCACAAAGCTACATTAGTTCCAGAATGAAGGCAGGCCAAGGGAGACTTAGGAGCCCAGCTGGGCTGGCTGTGTAGTGGACTCTGTAGTTGTCCATTGTGATCTGTCTCCTTTCTCCTTGAATTCTGTCTAGTCAGAAATTGTTTTCTCATAGTGTGCTAAAAATCTTCTTTCCTGTATCTT
This sequence comes from Jaculus jaculus, assembly GCF_020740685.1. NCBI lineage: Eukaryota > Metazoa > Chordata > Mammalia > Rodentia > Dipodidae > Jaculus > Jaculus jaculus. The sequence continues at coordinate 164,766,209 of NC_059105.1, forward strand.
CAACATTACACTGGAAGTGGAGAGTATATAACCACTCTGTCTCCCTTTCTCACCCCCCTCTCTCTCATAATATATATAAAGATTAGAACAATAAAGCCAACTGTAATCTCAGCACATAGGAAGCAGAGGTAGGTGGATGGCCATATGTTCAAAGCCACCCTAACACTACATAGTAAATTCCAGGTCAGCTTGGGATAGAGTGAGACCCTACCTCAAAAAACAAACAAGGGCTGAAGAGTTTGCTTAGTGGTTAAGCACTTGCCTGTGAAGCCTAAGGACCTTGGTTTGAGGCTCAATTCCCCAAGACCCACATAAGCCAGATGCACAAGCGGGCATATGCATCTGGAGTTCATTTACAGTGGCTGGAGGCCCTGGTGAATCCATTCTCCCTCTCTCTGTCTGTCTCTTTCTCTGTCTGTTACTCTCAAATAAGTAAATAAAGAAAAATAATAGAAAGATTAAAACAATAATAACCCTTTCTTATAAATGGGTAAGAAAAAATAACTATAAGTTTTCTGAATGTTTAAACAGGCAATTAAAGAAGCATAACTTAATGAAGAGCATCATAAATAATTTCGTTGGTGAAAAACCAACTCATTGAAGTACTTTAGTTGACTCATAAGTGTTATATGATGTTGACAGCAGAAGGTTGAGAAATTGTTGAAAAACTGGAAAAAAAATGGTCATACTTCTGATATACCAAGTCTCTTGGTCTGGTATAATGTATAAGAGGCAGGCAATATTCCTGGTACATGAGAATTATCTTTCATGTAGCAACATTATTTCTTTGCAGTTCTGCCAGTTTAGTCCTCTAAACAAACTGTCATATATATATATCACCTATGGATCATTTCTAGACCTCTTTATTTTCATTTCTCTTTTATTTTGTTTATTTATTTACAGGTGACAGATATAGGTAGGTGTGACAGAGAGAGAGAGAGAGAGAGAGAGAGAGAGAGAGAGAGGGAGAGAGAGAAGGAAAGAGAGAGGGAATGGACATGCCAGGACCTCTAGCCACTGTAAATGAACTATAAGACACATGCACCACCTTGTGCATATGGCTTATGTGGGTACTAGGGAATTGAACCTGGGTCCTTAGGTTTTGCAGGCAGACATCCTAATGGCCAAGCCATTGATCCAGACCTATTTTAATTTCTTAGTAATACCTTTAGTATAAAGATAGACACTGGAATATTAGGGAAACTAATGAGTGAAGCATGGAAAGTTTAGGTAATGTCCTAACATGGCAACTCATAGCATTTTTAGTTCAACTACTAATAAGAACACTGAACTAAGTAACATATTGTTAGTTTCTTGTTAATTATAAAGAGTGATAATTGCAGAGGAGGCACCAGTCAAGTAAAGGAGAGCTTTAAAGGTATCTCTCTTGAAGTTGTAACTTTTATGAACATTATCCAGCATGCACTAATTGCATCTATGTTAATTGTAACTGTATTTTTCTTAGAAATTTAAATTGTGTCTCTTCCTAAGTATAATTCTAAAGAGAGATAGGCAAATGGAAAATGTACCCACTAGATTCTCTAGCTCCTGCAAATGAACTCCACATGCATGGGCCCCCTCCTGTACCTGGCTTACGTGGGTCCTAGGGAATTGAACCTGAGTCCTTAGGTTTCACAGGCCATTGCCTTAGCCATTAAGCTGTCTCTCCAGCACAAGTATAGAAATATGATTTTGTCAATGATTCTTTGATAGGTGCTTCATCCTTAAGTTACCGAGGCCTTGAGCATGCGATAACTCAATTCAGGATACTGCCAGCACTGGTAGGCGTTGCAGAGAGGTGATACCTGGTAGTGGCGATGCCAGCTGCACTACACCTTCAGCTTTGCACATTTATCTCATCTCCTCTTCTACCATTTACGTCTCTTGCTGGGGTCATTATGTTATGACCGTCAAGGTATATAAATATAGCTCTATAGGGAAAATAGCCACAATAGTGTGAACAACAGAAAGATAATGGCTTCATTATCTACTCTTCAACTATTCACACCGTCTAGAAAGTGAAACAAACCTATCTGTCAAGGCATGAACAGATGAAGACATGTGGTCCATATTCACAATGGAATTCTATGCAGTCCCAAAGCAAAATGAAATCATGACATGTGCCAGAAAATGGGTAGAACTGGAAATAATTACGTTAAGCAAAACAAACAAAGCTCTGAAAGAAAAATAGCAAATGTTTTCTCACATGCAGAGGACTGAGATTTGTGTATATGTGTATAATAAAACTAGAAAGGGGTCTATGAGAATGGAGGATGATATATTAATGGAAAGCAGAAGGGAAAATAGGTGGTAATGTAATACATATGACACGGAAAGAAGCAGAGAAGGGATTTTTTGAGGGAAGGGAGGGGACCAGCAATAGTAGAGTAGGAAGGACAGAGAACAGGGTGTATGTGTATGTGTGTGTGTGGGGGGGTGATTAATAAAAACAAAGTATACTGGCATATATGGATGGAGATGCAATAAGGAAACCTATTACTTGGTCATCTACCTTAAAAAGTTAATTTAGAAAGCCATTTAGAGGGACTAGATTTGTGGCTAACGGTACAAATGCCTTCGTAGCTTTTGTGAGGTCCTAGTTTTGATCTCTGGTACACGCACACCCACACCATCGATGCACATAAGCAAATGAAAAACAAATAATAATTAAAGAACAGAAATCAGATTGAGTCAGTGCATACAGTTGGGGTGGGGAACACATGCATAGCACTCATGAGTACCTCTGCTCAACTGCCTGCAAAAAAACATCCAAATAAATACATTGAAGATATACTCAGGGCTGGGGTGATTACTCAATGGTTAAGGTATATTTTTGGAAAGATTGATAATCTGGGTTCAATTCCCCAGTATCCACATAAAGCCAGATGCACAAAGTGTCACATATGTCTGGAGTTCATTTGCAGTGGCAGTAAGCTTTACCATGCACACTCTCCTCTCTCTTTCTCTCTCTGCCTCTCTCTCTCCCTCTTTCCTTGCAAGTAAATATTTAACAAAAAAGAAACACTTGGGCTGGAGAAATGAGAGATGGCTAAGCAGTTAAGGCACTTGCCTGTGAAGACTAAAGACCCATGTTTGACTCTCCAGATCCCACATAAGGCAGATGCACAAGGGGATGCAAGTGCACAAGGTCAAATATAAGCACGAGGTGGCGCTGGAGGCCCTGGCATACCAATTCTCAATTCTCTGTCTCTGTCTCTGTCTCTCTCTCTCTCTCTCTCTCCCATAAAAATATAAACAAAAAATAAATACTCAGTGATTGCTATAGAAAATAATCTGCATATTTTGTCCCTAAGCAATAACATGGCTTCAGTCCTTTAAATGGTCTGTGAATAACTTTCTCTAAGTATATTATTATGGCCCCATCTATACCACCAAAATTGTGATATTTACTATAGCGTTAGCTTTTCCTGTAGTTTATCTCCATCTGCTCATTATTTTTCTAGCCAACATACATGCTGATATAAGATTTTGTATAACCTATTAAGGGAGAGAGGCGGATGGGCGATAAGGAGAGTTATTGAAAACAGAAATTCTTGCAGTGATTTAATGTTCTGCTGTTGACATGCCCAAGAGTTTACTGATCCTTAACCGACACATTATCAAGGTTTATGTCACGTGCTGTTTTACAAAGAAATGGATTGAAAGTCCAGCCATTACTTGGATGTTATTTAGTAGGGGTGAAGAGTAGATATCATTGTCTTTGAAGAGATCCTCTTCTAAATGTGGGCTCTCACTGCCTCCAGCCCTTGGGAAGGGCTGACATCATAGGTTGAACAATCTCAATCTGCAGCTACTGTATTACTGGCTAACTTCTGCTACTGTGAGTTTGACTCCGGATCCTCCCGTATGAACACTCTGACCGCTGCAAAGCAATGGATGAGCTGACAATAAGAGCCACTCATTATTTAGATGTATTAACACTCAGATTATTTCCATTCCAGATACCGTCACCTTTTTAATGGTGGCAGTTAATCTGGAATAGTATGCAATGACATAGTTTTGGATTATATAATAAACTACTCTAATTGTATAGCAAACCTGGAATTCATTTCTTGTAGATACTTCTGCAAACAAGTGTGACTTTCATTCATCCTGTTGTGTTGCTATCACATCGTCTGTAAAATAGAGTGTGCTCTCTGAGTGCATGCAAAAAAAAAAAAATCATCAAAGCATGTATCCACAGAGATTCTGCACATGTTGTTTTGGTTTTCCAATATTATCTCTACTAGATTTTTCTCTTAATTCCCGATTTGAATTTTTTAAAAATCTTTTTGTATCACATTAATTATATCTCTATATTATTTCTAGCTTATATATTAAGCCTGAGAGCAGATTAATTTCCATTGAAGTAGACAGAAACTTACATTTGGGAAAAAAAAAAAAAGTTTTGTGACATTTGAAAATATCCAACAAAAATGTCAAGAGTCTACTTGGTTCTAGTTTCATCAAGAAATTTTGACCTCTCATAAAGCAGTATGATCCCAGTTAGAGGATATTTTATAAATGCGATAATGTAACATGTAACACATCCTGATGGAAATAAGGCTCATTAAAATAGAATTATCTTGACATGAATTTGTAGCTCAGTAGTAGATTACAGGACTAGCATGTGTAAGGCTGAGGTTCAAGGATGCTCAGGACCTTGAAAAGAAGAAAAAAAAAAACATGAAAAAGGGAGGTGTATACCTATTAAAGATACTAGAATTATAACTGTAGCAGGGTAGACTCTTCCTTCCTTAGCAGTGATGTGTGTGTGTGTGTGTGTGTGTGTGTGTGTGTGTGTGTGTAAGCTCACATGCACACATGTTTGTATGCAGACATGTCTATGGAGATATAATGCCTTAAATAGCTATAAACACAATGAAAGAATTTGTTTAAAATAAAATAACTGAGTTCCCACACCCTCTTTTAAAACCAGCAAGCACTTATTAATGCCTATATTTAATAAGCTGCTATAACCAATAAAATTGCTAGTTGTTTTTAACAAATGAACCAATGGTAAGCTTTACTTAAATGGTAGATGGAAAGAGTTCTAAACTGTTTTTATAGATGGTAGAATCTTATTTTTTTTCCACATACATTTTCTAATGTCTACAATCTGTGTTTATAAGCTAGTATCTGTAAGTCCATATGCCATATATATATATATATATATATATATATATATATATATATGGTTATCCTTTGTTTTATAAGCAGATGAACAATTTCTCATATCTCCTTTCTTATTCAATTCAATGAAGATAGCTATTTCTCACCCATACACTGTCTTCACTCTCTTTTTCTTCTCTTCACTCTGTCAGCTTCTGTCCCTGAAAATGGTATACTAATCCTTCACCTTATTTTTCAGTTAATGAACTGTAAGCTTTTTTATTATTGTTTATAATAATATTTTGAAAGTGATTATTTATTTAAAAAGAGCAGTAAGACAAGAAACAAATAAAATGCCACCTGATCCAAGACAGTCTCTGGTCATGTTTCCCGAGCTGTTCTGCCATGTCTGGTTCTTGACTCAGAGCCTGGCCTGTGGGTTTATGAACCTCTTGGGAAGACTCGCGGCCAACTGAGCTCTAATTGTGCTTTTTTTAATGTGATCATTTAAGTGTTTCTTATTCTAACACATTATTTTCAATAGCTATTATCTATATTTTTTATGATCAAACATAAATTGTTCTCTCTTTTTCCCTGTCTGCCTTTGAATGGATGTTGAAATTTCATCACAGCACATTAAAAACTTACTTATTTAAGGGGATCCAGAGCAATCTGGCTAATGCTCCAAAAATTTAAACTCACTGTTGACAAGACTAATGCTGACTACTATGTGGACCTTCTGCACGACTATAAATCACACTGAATTACAGGAAGCCACCTTCATGATACTAAAGGCCAGACGTTGGGTGTTATGTTCATAAGTTAGAGGATTAGAGGTCCAAACCCCATTGGTTATGTCCACAAGGGAGACATTCTTTGTCTCTTAAGTTAGCTTTACTTGCTTCATTTTGGATTTGCAAACATGCACCAGAAAGTTATATTTAGTTACATAAAAGGCACGAAGCTTCTCAGTTAATTCTACTTGGTATTGCCTTACTCAACCCACATCTCCTCTTCTACCTCTTCTTCCTTCATCCCTTCCTTAACTTGCTGTCTGTGTCCTTTCCCACCTTCATCATTCATTTTCCTTCTTCCTTTTGCTTCTCCCTGCTTTCCTAAGTGGACACGTCCTGTTTTACAGAGACCTGATAATGACTGTTCTTTGCAAAGAAGTTTTTTTTTTTTTTTTTATGTTCTTAATACTTGAAAAAACTAGCTTTCAAATTGAAATTTGGAGATTGTTGTCTGTTTACAAAGTACATCATATAAGATGTTACAAAAGTTTACCCAGATTCTCTTTTATGGGTAGGAAAGTATGATAGGGTGTCATGTAATTTTATGCAGTCATACTGTTATTTTTCCCACTTCATCTATGATAGTGTTAGTAACAAGTTGCATTCTCTACTATGCTTTTTACAAAACTCAAGACTTATACCTTTAATACTATGTTAGTTAATATGAAATGGTGTGTGAAGTGCTCTGTCAGAAGAGTTCATAAAAGGGAAGCTTAAAATGACAGTTTCTTATGTTCTGCAGAGTGATTCATGTGTGGTTGACCTCTTGGAAAGAGGCATTTGAACTAAGAAGTTGCAGGGTGTTGTTACGGCAGGAACATTCCGTATTTACAACTATATTATTATGTTAGTCTATTTTCTGCTATCAATATTTAAATGCCATATACTAAGTAAACTATTAAAAAAATGACTTTACTTCAACTCATAGTTTTGGAGGTCTTTGTTCCTGGGTCCATATCCAGCAGCCATCTTCTTGCTTATAGATTCCAAAGGCAGTTCCTGGTTTCATATATTCAGTGATAGGGACCATGTGTGAACATGTGTCTTTCTGGTCTAGGTACAGTTCGGGCAGATTATATTCTAGGGATACCTACAATATAAGTAACTCTGTAGAAAGGGTCAATTGAAAATAAGGGGGAAAAGGACAATGTTGGGAGAAGTAATATCCTTGATTTGACAGCCACTGAAAAAAGATCTAGTTTGACATTGGTATTTATATCTATAGCTGTCACCTATATAAATATTCTCCGAATTTAAAGGTGCATCATTAAGTGATGATGGGACACTAGCTGGGGGACACAGTTTTCATTCTCAACAGGAAGCATTATGATTAAGTTATTTAGATATGTGTGTATAGTCTATATAACAGTGCAGTGTTTCTACTTGCTTTTACAAGATAGGCAGATAACACACAATGCCTAAGAATTAATAAAGTATTTCCTTATTTAAAGAAATCCTAAAGAGGGAGACAGCAGATGTGGGCAGTGATGGATGAAGGTAATAAAAAATAATCAAGGGGTCCTATAAGCATGGAAAAAACTGCCCAAACAAAAACAATAATTTTTAACAATTAGTATGAACTAAAATTAAGTTATATCAGAAACTTAGCTGTGAAAAAGAATGTACTTTTGTGCTAAAATGGCCCTTCAGTGATTTAAATGATGATTACAAAGCCTGAAGTAATATCTAAACACACACACATCCCAAATAACAAATGATATATTTACTTGAAAGTACCTGACATATATTTCAAAAGACAAGCTTTAAAATAATCCCTGGGCTCTATTGTAACTGTCATTTTGGAAATTCCATATGACAACTTCTCTAAATTTTTGGTCACTGAAAATAAACCAATATAGAATCTGATCCCTGAGGCAGAGAGTAAAAAGAATGAGTAATTCAAATTGTTAAAAAAAAAATCTGGATTTAATTTCAAATTGATTTTAGATTAATAGAACACATACTTACAGTTTTGTCTTCTTTATATATATGTATATATATATTGCCATCATGATTTCAAGAGTGAAGAGTGTAATTTATTCTTCATAGGAGACAAAATAAGAAAACAAAGTGAAGGCAAGATACAGCTATCCAATAATAACATTAAGGCCTCTGTATTCTAAGACAAGAATAATGGACCTGGCTTAAATTAGGCTACTGTTACAGTCAGGTTCATATCGCTGGCAGAAATCACCTGACCAAGAACAGATTTTGGGAAGAAAGGGTTTATTTTGGCTTATAAGCTCAAGGGGAAGCTCCACAATAGCAGGGGAAAAGAATGGCATGAGCAGAGGTGGTCATTACCCATTGGCTAACATCAGATGGACAATAGCATCAGGAGAGTGTGCCCAACACTGGCAAGGGGAAACTGGCTATAACACTCATAAGTCCACCCCCAACAATACACTAACTCCAGGAGGTGTTAATTCCCAAATCTACATCAGTTGGCAACCTAGCATTCAGAACAACTAAGTTTATGGGGGAACAGCTGAGTCAACCACAGCTACCAAAAGCAGAGCTCTTTGAAGTGGTTTTAGGGTATGATAAAGATAAGAATAAAAGTAAAATGAGACAAATAATTAGAAGACAAAATTCCTTTATCTATTGTTTTTTGAGAAACTTCATTTTATATATAACATTTACCAACAAACCACAAATATTATAATTTTGTTTTTTAACTTTTTCCTATTTCGCTACAAAACACAAAACACAAGCTTTATGAGGACAGGGACCATCCATCTGCACAGTATGGAGGTGAAGTGGTGGGAGGTAAGTCAGGTAGAGATATTAATGTCATGGTGGGGCAATTAGGGATAAGGTCAAAGTTTCAGACTAAACAGGAAGCACTTAGGAGTAAGACATTAAGCTATGTAGATATATTCTATTTAATACACTGGAGCTAATACCTTAAAACATTAATAACTTTAAAACAAAGTTCATAAACTAAATGTGCCAATTATAAAAAGGAAAAATAGATATGCCTGTAATTTTCTAGCAGAAATAATTTGAGTTCTACTTTCATCTGAAGCAATAAGTCATTTACATGGGGAGTAAGGATGAGGTACTGTTTGGAAATGAATTACAGGTTACCTTTTGATTTTTTTAAATCATTGTATTTATTTACTTGAGAGAGAGATGGAGAAATAGATAGGTAGAAAGACAGTGAGAGAGAATTGGTATGCCAAGGCCTCCAGCCACTGCAAATGAACTCTAGAAGCATGCACCACCTTGTGCATATGGCTTAAATGGGTCCTGTGGAATTGAACCTGGGTCCTTTGGCTTTGCAGGCAAGTTCTCCTGCTAAGCCATCTCTCCAGCCTCTACATTTTGATTTTTTTAAGGTAGTGTCTTGCTGTGTAACTGAGGCTTTTCTTGAACTCAAGGTCACATGCTGCAGTATCTTCAGTGCTGGTACTGTGGTTGAGTACATCTAAGAGTCCACCAAGCACAGTAGAAAAAAAAAATTGTGGTTATCACATTTAGCCTGAGTATCAACTTGGGAGACTTGAAATTGCAGTTCATTCTCATACCTACCTCTTAAGCACAGCACCTGTTTTAGTTAGCTCCAGGTTGCCAACATGAACATCCAACCAGACACAGTTTATTGGATAAAGGGGTTTATTTAAGGCCTACAAGAAAAGTTTCACCAATGGTGGAAGAAGCTGCTTGCTTCCACACACCCACACAGAGAGAAATCACCAATAGCCCACACCACAAAGGCAACCTGCTAGAGCTCATGCTGCTGCCAACACAAGTTTTTGCTGAAATGAAGATCCATACCTCAATACCTCTTAGGGCTGTACCTGAGGATCCACTCCCAGTGACAGCCCCTCTAAGCAGGCTGCTGGAGACTTAAGCAGGAAACTTAGCCTTAATCAAAAATACCTGAGGCTATGGGAAACATACATTCACATTCAAACACCTACATTTTACCCCTGACTCTCACAGACTCAAGACCACCTCACAATTGCATTCAGTCCAGCTTCAAAGTTCTCCGTAACCTCTATAGACAACACCATTGTTCCAAAGTCTCATCTGAGGTTCAAGACTGTCTTTCAACTGAGAGCCCTGTAAAATCAAAACAAGTTACATATTTCCAACACATAATGGCACAAATCAAACATTTCCATTGTTGTAATACATAATGAGGAAAGGCAAGACTAATTAATAAAACAAGCAATAGCCATCAAGTAAATGAAAGCATTTAAAGTTCAAGTCCAGCGTCCATAACCAGGAATGACATTCTCTGGATTTTTCTATTTCTGTCCCTCCTGCTGAGCTGAGAAGCCAGGGGAAATCTTTCACCCCAAAGTACTGGTAATCCATCATAGTTTTTTTACAGTGCTGGTACAACCAAAGCATCTTCAGGTCTCCACTGGTAACCAGTCGCCATCCTCATACAGTGGTCTTTTTGGCCTCCAGTATATGTTTTTATTTCAACCACCTTTCACATGCTCCATTGCAGCAGTGGCTTTGGAACCATATGCATTTCATGGCCCTCTACCATGCAGTTTTCATGTTTCCAAAATCAATGCACGGTGTGCAGCAGCACAGTCAATTTGTTTATCTAAGGAGGAAATAAATTATTACCTTGAAGAGCAGGGTTCTTCCTTCAAGTCCTTATCCTTTCAAAAGAATTTGCATTTGTGTTGAGTGTTTCCTAGGTGGATTTTACCCCCAGGCATCTTTTTTTTACTATTTCAGTGTAAAGCAGTTAGCCAGCCCTTGCTGGTGGTAATATGCTTAATAATCACAGCTTCGGTAACCAACAAATAGTCTCTGTGCAAGTAACCTTAAGCTTACTTCAGTTTTTACAGTGATAAACCGTACATCTAATAGTTCTATATCTTCTGCCAAGCACACCAGTCCATTACTTTTAAATTAAACCTTACTCAAATGATCAGTGCTGGGGCAGAGCACAGATAGCCCTTATGCCCCTATAGATCAATCCCAACAAACTTCCCTCTGCTCTCTCCTTCCCTTTTGAAAGTTCATAACTAAAGCCTTCACAGTCTATAATTTTCTGTGCAGTCAGCATTGTCAAATTCTTACAAGAATAGCCCATAAATTCTTATTTTCTGCTTTGTACAGCTTCTTCAGTCCTAAGTATCAAGCTCATCCAAATTCCAAACATAAATTCCAAAACACCAAAAATCTGCATGGTAAGGTTCATCCCTGCAACGACCCCAACTCTCTGATACCAAATTCTGTTGTACTCAGCTCTACAGGGCTAAAACAAACACCTGGCCAGAAACAGTTTATAGGAGGAAAAGATTTATTTCAGGCTTACAGATCCAGGGGAAGTTCCATAAATGGCAAAGGAAGCTGCTTAAATACATCCCAGCTGTGAGAAATCACCAGCAGCCAGTACCGCAAACATGAACAGCCCTAGCTCAAACTGCTCTATCCATACATTTAGATTAGAGTCAAGATCCACTCCCAAACACATTTTAGGACCAGACCCCAGGTTCTTACCCCACTGACAACTCCTTCAGCAGGCTTCTGGAGACTTAAGCAGGAAGTTTAAACTTAATCAAAACTACCGGAATCTATGGAAGACATACATTCACATTGAAATCACTACAGCACTTACTCAAAGAATTTTAATTAATCCTCCACTCTAAGGAGCTAAACAACAAGGAAAAATTAAGTGATAGATGAATGCCTAGAAGGTCAATTTGATGAATCTAGTACTCCAGAATTCTGGTTTTCAAGGTGGTCTTAGTAGGTAAATAAAATTGATTAGCATATTATGTGACCTTTGTACAAAAACCAGGTTAAGGCTTTTACCAGAGCCTTCTAATTGCAGGTGATGGTGTAGTGTTTGAGTAAAGGAAATAGTATAAGAAATGTTTTGCTATGGAGACCCAGCAAGATGGAATCTGTGTCTGTTCTCTGCAAATATTACCCTGGTTTTTGTCCTTCACCTGCCCTTCCCTTTGACTGATCCTTGAGGTTATACAATAAACTCTACAGCATTATTTCTGCCCCTCTCATTATGTTTCTGGGAAAGAATGGATCACCTCGTGTGTTGTGTCCAGAGCTGAGAGCACCACCACCTCTCTGGTTTAGGTGCTTTTGCTCCATGGCCAAAACTCCCAACCTTACTAGGTTTCTTGAGTGCATAGGAGGAAAGTTAATTAAAGGACAAGGTACTTTTTTCCTTTAAAAAAACAAAACAAAACTGGACAACACTCATGCTCTTTTATGTGGAGAATAATTAACCAATGAAAATCATTGATGCTATACACCATTAAGCAAGTAATTAAGGAAGGCTCTAGAAGAAGAGGACTGAGCAGTTACATGAATATAATTAACAGAGGTAGTTTTAAAATTTAAAATATGAGTCTGCATATCCGTAAGTTTTGATTTAGAAAGAAAGCTGCCTTGCTCTCCGAAGTGCCAATCCACACTAAGCACACCCACTGTGTCTCATATAACCCTCAAATACTAAGCAGGTGTTATCCATGAGGACTGGAGATGAGATGGGTAGATATACGTACATTCTTGCTCAGCACTAGGTACTACCACTTACTTATTAATTATCCCTTCTGCACTTTCAATGTTGATAATTATGCCATAAAAACTTTTATTAAAATGTTATTAAAAATTGATAAATTGAGGATTACTCAATTTCGGGCAGATTAAGATTACCAGAACTTTTACTGTATTCTTAATTATAGTTACTAACTAGAATGCAGCAATCCTGGCCAAAAAAAAAAAAAAAATTAAAAATTCATTTCTGAACGAAACTGAAACTTTTATGTGGAGATATCGTAAAAAGCATAGCAATTGCTTGACAAAAAATGATATATGTAAGGCTATGAAATTTGCTAAAAGCACATCTCATGGAAAATATTTTGCATTGTGGAGATGGGGCACAGAGCTGCTTGTCCTGCCTGTCCATATGAAGCTTAGCTATTAAAGATGTGATTGTTTCACCCAGCTGTTTTAGGACAATTAGCCATGTGACAGACAGACGGAACAGGAAGATGGCAACAGCCATTTCAGTACAGACATATGTCTCTTCTTTGTTAGGAAAAAAATAAAAAGAAAGAACAAAAAAAGCACCAAAGTGAATAATGTTAGTTAAACTCATTAAATTATCTTTCTTCAGCAGGCTTACCAGTGTGGCTAAAATCTGAATCATCTTCTATCAGATACAAAGGAGTGCCAAGCCTTGACTGTTTTTAACATTGTTTAAAGGGTTATTAATTGAGTGGCCTAGGTAATTTGAATTTAAATATACAAAGTAATGATCCCTAATTATGAAAGTTCTTTATGAACCACAAACTCTCATTAGCTTAAAAAATTAGGAATGAAGGTTACATTTATTTTTTAAATATTCTATTTATTTATTCATTTGACAGAGAGAGGGAGAGAGAGAGAGAGAGAGAGAGAGAGAGAGAGAGAGAGAGAGAGAGGGAGAGAGAGAGAGAGAGAGAGAGAGAGAGAGAGAGGGAGAATGGGCATGCCAGGGCCTCAAGCCACTGTAATTGAACTCTAGATGCTTGCACCCCCTTGTGAATCTGGCTAACGTGGGTCCTGGGGAATCAAAACTGGGTCCTTTGACTTTGCAGGCAAATGCTTTAACTGCTAAGCCATCCTTCCAGCCCTGAAGGTTACATTTTTTTTAAACTGCCAAATAAATGTGGTTTTGTAGTGTCACCCCACCAAAACTGAAAGAAGATGCACTTTTCAAGTTCTATGTATTTATTTGATTTAAAATATTATGTAGGTAATATATATATATATATATATATATATATATATATATATATATATATATACATAAAGTTGTTGGGTAAATCTTCAAATACATGTCTCAAAAGAACAAGTATATAGAATCTTCCTTTCTCCTCACTAGTACTTCAGCTAGCCTACCCAATATTTTGATTTTTATCCTATGAGTTTAAACATTTTTAGTAGGGGAATATAGTCAACAGTGGACCACTGGCCTAGAATTTGCAAGAATTTGCAAGTGTCATCCCAAGTACTACCGTAAAGAGGGGGGTGGGAGATGGAAGAGAAAGAAGGGATGAAAATGAAAGGAAATGAAAGGCTCTTAAGATTTTTCTCCTGGACTCACAAGGCAGAATCACCATCTGAGTTTGTGCTGCAGCCACATGAGTGTTGGGTAATGGATGTGGAAAGGCAGCAGCCCATCTCACTAAACGCAGACAAGGCAGTAAATAAATTGTCCTTGCTGGGCCCCTGCCAATGCAGTCATCATCCTACAGTCTCTGCTGTCCTGGCCAAGAAAAGTCATGGCAAGAATTAGTTTCACTGTGTAGGTTATTGCACAGGGAGGACAAAGAAACTGGAATAAGGAGAGAGTAGCCTAACCTTCAGCCTGGAAAGTCATCCTTGAAGGGAGTGGAAGGAGCAAGAAAGTAAGAGGAGACACAGTAATATCTGAGGATGTCCTGCAGTGACCTGAGAACGCTGCCCCGTAATCCCTGAGGATTCCATGTGTCACATGTTCTTAGTCATACACAGGTTAGGATGACATTTCCCATCTATGTTTCAGTTCACGCTGCTTGTGCAATTGTACCAGCACTTACGGTCCTTATAGACTGAGTCTCAAACCTTCTGTGAAAATTTGCTTTCTCCTTCTGATCTGAATTGTTTTCTCAATTAGTTGCCCTTCTATACCTGACCCTCAATAAGTACAAGAATCCTGATTCTCTGAGGCCAGAAGAAATAGGCTTATAAAGCACTTGTTCTCAGGATATGAAGTGATTGGCATTTTTATCCTCTGCTCAAATCAGCTCCAGCAATCCTGCCGTACATGCTACGGCCCCTGGCATCTTTGATGCAGTGAGACCATTAAGGTCACTGATGGCCTCATCAGGCATGGAGAAGTCAGAATGTTCTGGGCACAGATGCTGCCTCCTCTGATACGGGTGAAGGGCTTCTCTAGTCTGGGAAGACCAGGTTTTATAGAATATGGATATGGATTATCAACTAGAATTTTACAGCACAGTAAAGTGTAGGTCTAATTGCCACCGGAGCCAAAGAACCGTGGCAGAGAGGTACTTGCCGGCAAGACATGAAAACGCCAGCCTGGGTATGTTCGTGTGAAGCGTTGACCGACCATGAGGCCGTGGAGCCCTAGAGCACTGTGGTCGTTGGGCAGCGCTCAGGTGATGCCCAGGGGCATTTAGTTACACTCTTCTAATTTGAATTATTAATGACAATACAAAAGAGCAGGCAGACAGTTTGGTGGGAAATTTAGAAGAATCAAAGATGGCATAAATATTCATGTTGCTCCATCTCATCACTTTGCAAAAAAAAAAAAAAAAAAAAAAACACATTCGGCCAGCCCTTCACTTAGATACAGGCCCATGACCAAATCATCATTAAACACAGATATAGCACCAGGCCCCCAGGAAGAGTGCTCAGTAAACATTTGCATTTTGGCATCACTGTTCTCTTCCCTGCAGAGCAGTTCTTCTGCCAAGTTGAGGACATTGTCCCTGATGTTTGGTGTCTTTCAAAATCATGTCTTCCCAGGCAAGCTGAGTGAAGGAGCCAAGGAAGGACACACTCCTGCTTTTTGTTAAATCTTCCTCAGTTCTCCATGAGAATCTCAATACGCCAGAGTGGATGGATGAGTAAATTGATAGACATTCAGGAAATGTATAAAAGTATCACAAAATCTCTGGTTAGAGGACCTTTTCCTTGCCAATTTCCATGAGTCACATGTAAACACATGCCAGGTTGGAAACCCTGCAAAAAGTAGTTCAGACTCTAATGAAGTTGACCCGTGGCCATTTAATCAAACATACGGTCAAAATACTAAGTCACAATAACTTAATTCCTGAAGAGTTAATCCATTAGTGATATTTTTAATGAAGTAAGTATGATTATTTGGTGTTACAATATTTCGCTAAAAAGCTGACATTGCTTAAAAAATTATAGCTTGGGCATAAAGGGAAGGGACCTCATCTCACTGGATGTTTTTGATAATCAGACTTCTTCATATGACTAGAAACAAACTGAGGGGCAGCCCAGTTCAGCTCTGTTTCAGGCAGGAATAGTTCATATCTTCAAATAATCTAAACCAGAGTGAAGCATTTATATTCTTTTAAATACTGGTACTGGAGCCGGGTGTGGTGGCGCATGCCTTTAATCCCGACACTCGGGAGGCAGAGGTACGAGGATCACTGTGCGTTTGAGGCCACCCTGAAACTACATAGTGAATTCCAGGTCAGCCTGGGCTAGAGTGAGACCCTACCTCAGGGGGGGAATAAAATACTAGTACTGTAAAACATTGGGATGACTTAGTTATTTATCTAGCTCCTTCTGGATTTGTGGTTTAATAAAGTTTTTGAAGACACTGAAAATATATGGAAAGGCAGGAAACAAAGCTAAGAGTGTGCAAGTCAACTGAGAGGTGAAAACAAAACAAAAGTGGATTAGAGAGACAATGTATTACTGGTGTCAGAAAAGAACAGCTGAAAAGATACGGAAAGAATAATGTGAATGGGATGAAGTCATTTTTCTTATAAAAAGTCCAAAAGAAGCCAAGATGAATGTGGAAAGGAATGAATAGAGAAATGTGTCTGTGTAGATAAGAGTGGGGAGGATATCAACAAAAATTGAACCAAATAGTACATCCCATGGGGCAGGTACCAATCTAAACCTTTGAGTGCAACAGCTTAGTTAATATTGACAATAAACCTAATGTAACGGCAAGAAGGGTTACAGCCATCTACCCTGTGACGATGAGGAAAGCAATACAAAGCTAACAAACTTGCCAGACTCCTGGGCGAGGGGAAAAGATGGGGTTCAAATCTGGAGGGCCTAGTTTATCTTGGTCAGGAAAAGTGTCCTCACCTTTGAAATGTTCGCCTCCAGCTCTCAGCTGAGCAGAGGTTAGTCTCTTTGGAGCAGAGAGGGAAATGGATAAATAATTGATTAAGCACAGTGCGCCGTGTGAGTGCAGATCTATGGGGGGAGAAGGGTCCAAAAGGCAGAGCCAGATGGCGAGCCGTAATATGCCTATTAATAGATGTCTTCATTAGATGACATATTTACAGGAGTTCAGGGTGAATGCCTTCCGGCCATGGCCAGGGACAGACAAGGTCTAAGGCAACAGTGACACTCACCTGGAAGGAAGGCAATGGATGTGACAGGTCAGATGCAAAGGAAGTAGATATAAAGGTGGTAAGAAAAATAATTTGTATGCCAAAGGTGGTCACCCTTCCTCAGAGAGTCTATTTCTCAACATGTGAAATCGAGAGGGAATCTTAGCCACTCCACTTCCTTCCTGTATCTCTTACATTACCTGTCTCTGCTCAGTGGAGTTCAGTTCTCAGGTGGGTCTCTGCTTTCCGTTTCCTCTTCCCATCTCAACTCTTCCCTCTCTTTTCTCCCCTTACTTCCCGTCACCTGCCCTTACTAGCCCTCACCAGCCATAGCCTCCTGTCCCTTCTTTTTCAGTGTTATTGCATTCAGTCACATTGACAAGCCACGGTGGCCCTGTATCAGTGGGCTATTGGTGATCAACTTGAAACTGTTAACCGAACGCTGAGGCTGAAACTTTGAAATTCGGTGTGAATTAATATTGGTGACATTAAGCTCAAATACCCTTGAAATGATGGCTGAGCAGATGTTGAACGTTTCAAGGACTTTGGCTCCCTATACTTTTTATATATGCGGAGATGCATACGCACACATTACCTCTCCAGAGATTAAATATTTTGTCATAATTAGAATTCTATGTAGGCCAAACCAGAGCAAAATTTTAGCAGGATGGTATTTGATTTGCACAATTATCAGTAACAAATAGCTATGTACTCAATTATTGCTCTAGATTTCCCTGTGCCTTGGGGTTGGCGGGGGAGGGGGGGGATGGGTGGATGGTACCACTGAGAACACAGTATTAAGCTTTTACAATGCAGATAATAGCTCATCATTCATTGAATGCCAGCCTACTACAGAGGAGAGTGCTGGAGCTGCGTGTCAAGGAGTTTACAAATTATGCCAAGGAGTTTAAGCGACAGAAGAAAGCAGGATACCTCATTAAAACTAACTGAAAGACTCTTAGCAATGGCAGCCTAATTCTGAGTCTCTACTGTTGAAGAAAGGTTATTCTCATTGCTGGGCGAGCATGACCCTATCTTAAAACACAGTTTCCAGCACTCTCCTCAGCGCAGCCTGGCCTGAGATTCTGACACCCGGGTCATGAGCATGCTCAGAGGCAGTGTGGGGGAGTCTTCAGAGGAGCATGCAGAGGCACGGGCATGGTCCATGATAGGAACAATACTTTCCCGAACACTGCTGCATATCACTAGTGACAAAATTTAAGAGGTATTTAACAACAGGGAGCAAGCATACATCTTTCCATCAGAAATTTTCAGTGAGGGCTAGAGAAATGATTTATCAGTTTAGGAGCTTGCCTGCAAAGCCTAAGGACCCATGCTCAAGTCTCCAGGTCCCAAGTAAGCCAGACACACAAAGATGAGGCAATTGCAAGGTCACTCATGCCCACTAGGTGACACAAGCATCTAGAGTTTGATTTCAGTGGCTAATGTCCTGACATGCCAACTCTCTCTCTCTTTCTCTCTCTCCCTCTCTCTCTCTCTGACTCACTATTCATTTATTTTAATTTTTGGTTGTTTTCACTCTAGCCCAGGCTGACCTGGAATTCACTCTGTATTCTCTGGGTGGCCTCGAATTTATGGCAATCCCCCACCTCTGCCTCCCTAGTGATGGGATTAAAGGCGTGCGCCACCACACACCTGGCCTGACTCACTCTCTAGAATTTTTTTTTTTAAAATGAAGCAACAAAGTTTTCAATGATATGCCATCATTTAACTATTAACAAATATGAGCTAAGTCCTTTGTTTGGCTGATCATAGGTCTCAAAATTCCTTGGCAACTGAAAGAGACTGATGTCTGTATTTTTGTGGATATGTTTATGTGTGGCATGAATGCATAGATGTATATGTGTTTATATGCATATGTGTGTGCATATGTGTGTGTAGAAAGCAGAGGTCAATGTCGAGTGTCTTCCTCAATTGTCCATTATCTTTGTGTTTGTGAAACATTATCTCTCATTGAATCTGGAGCTCATTGACCAGGTTTTACTGGCTCTCCCACAAGCCTCGGGAACCCTCCTGTCTGTTTCTCTTCTTCTCCTGGGCTAAGACTACAGGCATGCACCACATCATCTGGCTTTTTAACTGGGTGCTGTGCACCAAACTCTGGTCCCCATGTTCGGGGAAGAAAGAAAATACAACACTTTACCCACTGAGATGTATCTTTGGCCCTGGCATTATACGTTGTTCCATGGCATCATAGGTTTCCAGAGAGTCTCAAAGTGCTGTTATTTTCTTTGTGGAGTGGTTTATAAAATAGAGAAATGTTTTTTTTCAGACACCGATGATTTTCTAAATTAGGTATGACTTTTGACTATGCTTTAATTTTTATTCTGAATAATTGCCCTGTAGCATGTCATCTGTAAATTGTTAATTCCTCTCAGTCTTAGCTACTGACCCAGCTAAAGTGTTAACACACAGCGTGACAATTCTGTCAAGCTCCCTAGCTTCTCTCCTCTCCTATAGTCTATTCCATTCTCCTTCTCAATGAAGATACATTTCTGGGGCTAGAGAGATGGCTGAGTGGTTATGCACTTGCCTGTGAAGCCTAAGGACCCAGGTTCGAGGCTTGATTCCCCAGGACCCATGTTAGCCAGATGCACAAGGTGGCACGTGCATTTGGAGTTCGTTTACAGTGGCTGGAGGCCCTGGCATACCCATTCTCTATCTATGTGCTTCTTTCTCTGTCTGTCACTCTCAAATAAATAAAAATAAGCAAACTAAATAAATAAATAAAATACATTTCTGTAAAGAAATCCTATCTGAAAAAGGGAAACAAAAAAAGAAATCCTATCTGGATCCAAAAGAATTATTATTTTTTTTTTGAGACTCAGAAAATAGCAGGTTTCACTTTCATGACACATGCTTTGTGCCCATTACCATATTATTTGCCTGAATTCTGCCATGCATTTCTTTCCTCTACGCAATACATACCCCTCGGTATGTATCTTTGCACTGGTTGAAGCTCCACAGCGTCCAAGTTAAAGCCCCAGCCCTGTCCTCATTCTCTATCTGAGTAAATGGAGATAAGATCGTCACCTCCCTTAGAGTGGCTGCGAGGTTTAGATGACAAAATACATGGACAGCACTTAGTCGACTGCCTGACACACAGAGGGGATTGCATGAGCATTACTAATGACTAGCATTAGCATCGTCCCAGGTCTTTGCTGGGACTGCAATCACTCCTCTGTGCCAATCATGGAACAGATGTGTCTGAAAATCTTCCCGAGTGACAAACCTATGACAAACTGGATTATACTCCTTCTGGGTGGTCCTAGACTTCTTTTAACAGTGTAAAAATTATAGCAATACTACACGCTTTCTTGTGGAACATATTGGCACATAATTATTTTTCTCTCATACTCAAAAGGCCTCAAGAACAATCTTTAAACATGCCTGGACAAATTATTTAAACATTTTTCCTAAGATGCTCTTATCCAAGGTCATCATTCTCCCAGAGGTTCTTATCCAAGGTCATCCTCTTCCTCTTACAAAAGAAGACATTACAGACTGGAGAGATGGCTTAGTGGTTAAGCGCTTGCCTGTGAAGCCCAAAAACCCCAGTTCGAGGCTCGATTCCCCAGGTCTCACAATAGCCAGATGCACAAGGGGGTGCATGTGAATGGACTTTGTTTGCAGTGGCCGGAGGCCCTGGAACACCCATTCTCACCTACCTTCTTCTTTCTCTCTCTGTCTGTCACTCTCAAATAAACAAATAAAAATAAAGACAAAGAGATCACAACCCAATGCTGCCTCTTCCCGCCTGTTAGTTACAATTATGAAGTGTCAAACAATGGCTAGTTGTTGAACACTAAAGCATCTGTACTCACAGCAATGAATATGGCTCTGTAATTGTGTTAAGTGAATAAGAAACCATTTCAGCAAACCTGATAATTGGATAAAATTTTGAGGTCAACGTCAATTCTCTAAGAAATTGTTGAACCAAGAAATTGTTTTCTGGCAAAAATTTCAGTTGTGTATATAAAAAAATTACCTGTGATAAATACGTTATCCGCATGTTGTAGTATGTGTATGATAATGTCATACACAGATATTTGCTGTGAAAATGCCTGATGTGTAAATGTTAACATGCTTGAATAACATTAAGTGAGAAGTGAAAACAAGGACTCACTCAAAAGAATTAAAAAGGAAAACAACTGTAGAACCAACAGCTTCTTACGGCATGAATATGTAAAAACAAAACATTTAAAGAAATTATCATGGAAAACGGGCCCACAGTGCAGCCCTTCGGATACAGCGATACAGCGTATGGAATCCACTGGAATGTAGTGCTTAAGTTATGAGTCTGAAAGTAAGAAAAGGAAATCTAATAATAAATCCAGAGGACCAGAGAACTAGAAGCATGCAGGACACCTATTGTTTATGTCTATTGAACACGTTCTTTTAGAATGGATTTTATTGTAAGGAAGGGGAAACAAGACCATGGATAAATTTCTTCTGCATGTGGTAAAATTTTGAACAGCCAAAGAAAACAATTTTGTCCTATCCTTATAAACATATTTAGTAAGTTTTCTGGAAAAAAAAAATCATATGGAGCTAGGCATTTGAAATATTTTACCCCTCCACTTAGAATGATGCAGACTCTTCTGTAAGGTTCCTAATTTTTAGCTAGTTCCTATTCATTTAAATATAAATGAGCATGAGATCAGAAGCCGATTGAAACAGAAGTGGACGTGGTTTGCAGCAGGAGGGGCTGGCAGGTGGCAGGGTTAGTGGGCACCGTCGTTATGATGATGTATGTGAGGGTGATTTATGTGGACAGGAGAGGTACGCAAGACAGCACAGTCCTTGATTTAGAGCTTTTCAATCTAGGTTAGAGAAAACTGCAGCATAAAATTTATCAGCTGATTGGATGTCATCTCTAAAATGCAAAGTTCTTTGGCACTTACATGTCTGGGGCACAGGGAAAAACTGGTATGGAAGAGAAGATGGGGCAATGAGGAGGAGAGTGGCAAATGGAACTTGAGAGATGGGACAGAAAGCTCAGGACGTGGCTGACAGTTCCTCATCCCACAGCCATACCTTTCTAGCTGGGCTTAGTTTTCCTAGCTCTGGAGAGACATTGCTAGAAAGATCACCCTCTGTAAATAATGTCACGATGCGCACAAAGAGAGCGTGAGCTTTGTTTGCCTTCATAAATGACAGCAGATATGAATAAGCCTTTATTAGGGCCACAGTGAAAGAAGGTTTGCTTACTTTTCAGAGATGTGAGCAAACCATACTGAAATAATCTCGGGAAGGACTCCACATGGCTCCGTCCTCACAGACCACGGTTGTGGAGCGTGTGATTTGGTCCGCCGTCTATGCAAAGTTCTCCATCACACTCTTCCTCTTTGGAGCAAGCAGAGATCAGGAATGCCATGGTTACAATTTTACACATGAAACAACTAATACTTGAAGGGATTTGGGGATTTTCATTGTTTTCTGTTGAGCTGTATTTGATCTTGGCCATCCCAAGGCTCATGCATCGTGCATAGATACGAGGTCATCGTGAAGCTTGATTGGGCAGCAGGCTCTTTTTTGCAATATGCAGATAAATGTGGATACATATGTGCTTGGATGCACATGTGTGTGCTGGTCAGCGTGTGTGTATGTTTGTGTGTGTGTGTGAGAGAGAGAGAGAGAGAGAGAGAGAAAGAGAGAGTTTGTGTGCATATGAGGGTAGACATATAAGTCAGGTGTCTTCCTCAGTTGCCCTCACCATATTCTCTGGAACAGGATCTCTTGGTGAACCTAGAACTCACTGCTCAGCTAGGATTTAACATGTGTCCCAGGGCTCCCAACCCAGGTCTTCACGCCTGCAATCACATTACCCATGGAGCCATCGCCTAGCGCTTGAGCTATCTTTCTAAAGAGGGACTTTGTTCTTTTAACTCACCAAGGTAAACTTTTACATTGAAATAAAAAAATAATGCAACGCGGTGCATAACACAATTTCAATGAACACTGTGGACCCACACAAGTGAAGGTCACCCATTAGGAAGTGGTCACTCTGCAGCTGGAGTTCCTGGAGAGGCATTCTTTCCTGATGCCTCTGCAGGGGGAGTGTTGAGCCAAACCCACTGTGTTTGGTTTAACTGGCTCTTCTCTTTCCTGGAGGATGTGGATGGAAGCATCCACACCTAAAGCAACACATCTTTGTTCTGGTGCTACTAATTTGCTTTCAGTCACAGATGCAAGGACATAGTGAGTAAATCATCTGGAGATAGTTGTTAATTTTCCTTGTGGAAACAAGAAAGTTTTGAAAGTCATCTTAAGGGCATGAGGAAGCCATTACATGACTCATGTGCCCTCAGAGCATATACACAAAGGAATTAAGTAATATTCACTTATTATTTATGTGTTTGTGTTTCCCGTAGAAATTGTTGCTTCTTCATTGCTGTATCGTCAGCATTGAATAGAGTAAATGACACTACAAATAGGATAGAAACTAACTGAACTGAAAAGTTCAAAGGAAACAAAATGGTGTCTACTTAGGGAA
Source organism: Jaculus jaculus (assembly GCF_020740685.1). Lineage (NCBI taxonomy): Eukaryota > Metazoa > Chordata > Mammalia > Rodentia > Dipodidae > Jaculus > Jaculus jaculus. The sequence goes on from NC_059105.1 coordinate 164,789,725, forward strand.
ATACTTAAGCAATAGGGATATTGATAAAAATAGTGTGCATGTGGTGTTTTTCTAAAAAAATCATTTTCAGGAAACTTTGTGGGTTAGATGCCCATATGGAAAAATCACAAACAGATTAAGAAACTATGTAAAAGGAAGCAAGATTTGAAACCTAAAAGGATTCGATGTGAATGTTTATTAATATTGGAAAGTATATTTTCTTAATCATCTTAGAACTGGTGAAGACATAAACCAGAGATGCTGGAAAGACATACACACAAAAAAAGAATGAAAATAAGGAAAGATAACATATTCTTAGTAAGATGTGGCACCCCGAAAACCAAAAGAGCTAAAGTTATTTTAGGATGTAGTTTATTTAGAGCATGTTATCATGGAATAGAGGGTGACAGTTCCACTTACAATGACATTCATAAGATCTACTCTAGAATGTCCCATTCTTTTTGGTTAGTGTGATTACCAAAAATAAGTAGACAGACAGGCTGGAAACAATGCAGAGATCAGCTTCCTTATTGTTTTATGGAGAAAGTTTGTAAGAATCATGTCCTTATTGTCTGGCTAGGGAAAGTGTATATGCATATACATATACATATACATATACATATACATATACATATACATATACATATACATATACATATACATATACATATACACATACACATATATATATATATACATACATATATATGCACATACATATACATATATATACATATGTGTGTGTGTGTGTGTGTGTGTGTGTGTGTGTGTATTTTAAAGCCATAGGTGCCTAGTAGAGGGAAAAAAAATAATTAATCCAGATAAAAAGAGTTCAAACTGAGTTGTAGAGATGGCTTAGTGGTTAAGCACTTGCCTGCAAAGCCTAAGGACTGTACCCACATAAGCCAGATAGGCAAGGTGGCACATGCATCCGGAGTTTGCAGTGGCTGGAGTCCCTACTGTACCCATATCTCTCTCTCTGCCTCTTTCTCTCTCTGTATGTCTGCTGCTATCAAATTTAAAAAAGAAAGAGTTCAGACTGAACTTTACAATGAAATGAATTTAAAAAGAAAAATGGAAATCCTGCTTGAAGATTGGTTTGTGGTTAATAATATCCAGGTGACATTGACTTGGAAGAGGTGGATGACCTGAAACAAACTGCTGAAGCATATTTTCCAGCACATTGGAAAGGGACACAGGAGCAAGGTAGAAGGAGAGAGGATCTGAGTCCATCTTAGATACCTTCTATGTGAAATATCTCATAATTCCTTTGGAGTTGTGTATACCATAAGGAACTGTTATATTTGATTCATTTCTAAGCTGTTTTAATACAAAATGTATGAAAAAACCTGTGCATTTCCCTTCCTATGAATGAGGTTTTGGGGAAAAATCTAAGTGATTAATACACTACACTACACACACACACACACACACACACACACACACACACACACATATGAATTCCATCTAGAAATATTTACCAGTCATAAAATGACTGTGAAAGTGCTTTAACCATAGAGCAAATTCCAAATAACATTGCCTAAGTTGTTACCTAATTATAGACATTATGATTGCATTTGAGATTGTTTCATTCTAGGTTGTTGGATAGATGCCTTGCAAAGAACCTTCCTATATTTTTCTTTCTTTGAACTTGTAGCATCCAATGATGTGGTTACATCGTTCATTCTACATGCTTGGTTTGCCTCAACCTCACAATACTGACATTTAAGAGAACCGAATTCAAATTTAGTAATTCCAGGCATGGTGGCACACACCTTCAATCACACCACTTGGATGGAACTTGGAAGGAAGAGGCTGTCAGTTTGAGGCCAGCATGATACTACAGTGAATTCTAGATCAGCCTGGGTTAGTGCAAGTCCCTACCAAAAAAAAAAAAAAAAAAAAAAAAAACCAAAAAAACAGTAATGGAAACAGAAGATGAGCTCCAGGTGAAGGTGACGGCAGAAAAAGACAGGTGAGCAGATAATGATATAACAGTGGTGTCAGCAATTGCTTTGAGCAATGCAGCCCACAGGGTTACACATTAAAGATACAATGTTCTCATTTTTCGGTATATACTCATGTTTGACACTTAGCTATCGACTATATACAAACAATATCATGTATTCTTAAAAAGCCTCTTTTATATCTTTCTTCAAACTATCCAATTCAGAAAACTCAATCTTATCAGAGAATTGACAGTTAGCATAAAAGTGTTTCATAACTGTTTCCTGGGCATATAATCAAATTGCCATCTTTTTATTACCCTTTGCTGAAATTTACTTTCTCCATATAGTGTATGAATACACTTCACCTCCACATGAAAATTAAGAAGCCAGAAAGGGATAGAGCTCCATCAGAAAGACCACAGACCAGTCAACGTTATTGACAAAAGAAAATAAAGGGGCTGGGCATTCGGTTTTATTGTAGATCTCTGTTAAAATGTCAGTTGTCTAATAAAAAAATAAATAAGAGTAACGCACAGCTTACCATCTATGCCCTAAACTTGTATTCCTGGTAAAGGTAAATGTGTATTATTTATCAGAACTTCAATAAGTGAACAGATTCTGCTTAAGCCACCTCTGCTCAGTCAGTCCCACACGCTTCTTGTGCTGTGAGCACTAAAATCAGTTCTGTGTGCGCGCATGCGGTAGACCGGTCTATCCTCCACTAATGGTGGTGTGTTTGGAAAAACATGGAATGATTAGATGAAATTTGAGGATGATTCATTACAATCAAAACTGTTTTTGAAAATGCAATATTGAACAGTATGCACATCCAAGTTTCTTGTATACGTTCATTGTGTAAAAGAGAGTTGGGGGAGGGGGCTGGAGAGATGGCTCCATGGTTAATCGCACTGGCTTGCAAAGCCTGACAGCCTGGGTCTGCTTCTCCCTGACCCGCATAAAGCCAAATGCACAAAGTGGCAAATGTGCCTGAAGTTCATTTGCAATGGTCGGAGGCTCTACTCTACCCATTCTGCCTTTTTCAAGTATATATATATATATATATATATATATATATATATATATATATTGTATATATATATATACATATGTGTATAAGTATAAATATAAATATGAATATATATGAATATATATTCATATTCATATATGAATATATTCATATATATTCATATTATATTATATTCAATATACATTCATATATTCATATATATATATATATATATATATATATATATATATATATATAGAGAGAGAGAGAGAGAGAGAGAGAGGAGAAATAAAGGGAATTAGTACCATGGTCTAAGATGAGAGAGTAGAAAGAAACATAAGATAGTAACAGACCCATGGGGAAAAATAAAAGCTGATGCTAACTAGAGACATGGACCATCATGGGTGATGAGAACATACTCTATATACCTTCCAGGATGCCATTATTTCATGTTCTTCACTAAATAGCCTTGTCTCTGTCTTTTTTTTTTTTTAACAGCTATTCCTGCTCGTCCCTGCTTTTTATTTCTGACTTTTCATGAATATAAGTAACACTAATTGGTAGTTCCAATTAAAACAGGAACTAGGAAGTGACTCCCACTGTAATAACAGTCAATCTGCAACCTCAAAGTTCAAAGTCCTCCATACGTAGACATTGCGATTGCCCAGTGGGTTCAGTAGAGTACTTCGTCTTACCTGCACTCCCCCACCCCTCCACACCCTGTGGCGCTGCCCCCTTCTCAGGGCCAAGAGCACTAGCCTGATCTCAACATGGCTCCAGGTACCTACTTGTGTTATATTTCCATTCAGCTCATTTATTTATTTATTTATTTATTTATTTTCTCAAGTGGATTGAAAGGAATGGATTAGTTCTTCCACGAAGAAAAAAAAAAAAAAATGCACCATAGACACCAAGAAGCCAGACCATTAATGGATTTGTGGGATCACATTTTGATTTCCTTTTGCTGCTGCTGCTTCTCTTTTGAGATGTAGAATTCTTACCTTTAATATATTTTTTTTCATTTATTCATGTATTTGGCAGAGAAAGAGGGAGAGAGAAAGAGAAAGAGAAAATGGGCATGCCAGGGTCTGTAGCCACTGCAAACGAAATCCAGCCGCATGCGCCCCCCCTGTGCATCTGGCTTACGTGGGTCCTGGGGAATCGAACCTGGGTCCTTTGGCTTTGCAGGCAAATGCCTTAACTGCTAAGCCATCCCTCCAGCCTGATTTCTTACCTTTCAAAGTAGTGTGACAGACTTATCCCATTTCTGACATGTGCCCTTGGCTTGAACATATTATCTGCTTTAATGAAGTCTTTCCTGTAAGGTACCAAAAGTTCTGCTAAGCTTCTCTGAAGAAGCAGGGGGTGAGGTACCTTCCGTGCCTCACAGGGAGCAAGAGTGCACACTAACACACTGCTTTGTACACAAGGAGTGTTTAAACTGACAAGCATGATAACAAAGATTTCTTTCAGCCTCAGGGGGGGAAAAATCAAAGAACAAAGTCTTGGTTGATTATGGTATCATTAATGCTTTTATAGCTTGTATTTCATTCAGTCCCTCTGGCATCTTCAGATGTGCTGTTCAGATATCGCCTTTGAGGAAGCTTGTTCTTGGGCATATCCAAAATTACCTTAGGCCCTCAATATTATTATGATAAATATTGCATTTTACTCTAGGTTTGCATTCCTTTTGACATATAAAGGTTCTCTTTTCGTGGAACCATAATTTCATTATAGATTCAACAAACATTTGTACACATTCTGTTTCATCTCTTCACATATGTGTAATAAAACCCAGATTTATCTCAGCTGCCTGGAGACCCAGGGACTCTGGATCAGCTTTATACAATATAAAGTTCACCTGGATTAAAACGGATGCTTTGCCTCTTTCTTCTCCCACAAACATTCCTCACACCACTTCTCCCGGGGATTAGGTTAAAATTTCCCCACGCCTTGCGAAAGACAATCTTGATGTTGAGACTGGGTCTGGGCAGCCATGGTGTACGTCCTGCATATTCAGAAATAAATGCAATCTTACAATACTATGAGTGGAATACGGAGCCCTGACCATGTTGGTCCCTTGTTCCATTAGCAAGTTTATTGACAGGACTGTAGCATTTCTTTTCTGTACTGAGGCAACCAGCACCCCACAGTGATATGGACCAAGGCCACACTATCACCGAGTATGTTCAGAGACCCATAGCTACAACCTCTGAGTTAAAAGGTCACTGTGTTTGCTCAGCGCAAGACAATGCAGTCTTTCTCCTTGAACTTCAATCCTGTCTGTGAACTCAGAAGGAATTGGTCAATGAACCATGTGAAGATTTGAATATTTACTGGGATCTAGGCAACTAAAAATATATTGGTTTATGTCTAGGAACATATAAATATAAGAAAATAATTTGGAAACAAGCGATGAAATATTTATGTGCCTGGAGAAAAGGGATATAATTTCAGTGGCATTGTTGCTATTCCACTGTTCACCCAGTGTCTTGACTGACAGATGAAACAGTCTTGGATTAGCTTGAATTCTCTCCTCATCCCAGAAACTTCCCCTTTGCACTGAAATCTCTGGCAGGTACCTTTAGCTGGCTCCCTGGGAAAGCAGCATGCGAGATTACAGAGACACAAAAATGCCTCCCATCCCCTCAGCTCTTCAATTTGCTGCTATCCTTTTGTTCTCTATGGTAGTCTGAATACTAATTTTTAAGCACTAAAGTTATGTTGTTTGTGCAAAGTCGTTAAAATGAGCCCACTACCTATTTATTCTTAGGTATCAGAACAGAAGTGCTAGAGGAGAGGAAGAGGCTGAGAAAATATTTTTTATTGTACATCACCACCTTTTAGGAAATGAAACTTGATTTAAAGTGTCTGTCTTCATTCCTTGGTCATAAAATAGTTTACTGGAAAATTAAATTCTGAAGAGAATTCAACCTATTTCTCTGAACCCTTCTTAACTAAATATTGCCCCACAAATTTTTACCTACGGTGAGGCAGAGTTGCGTGGTCATTAAGAGAAAGAACAGAAGTGCGCGTGGGACCGGCCTTATAAGCACATGTACATGTGGAGACACACAGTGTTTTTGCTTAGGGCTTAAAATTCCCATAATTCTTTCCAGCAACTTAAATTTGAATATATTTCCAAACTTCCTCACGACTCAGGCATCATGGGCCTCTTAAAATCTGGAATTAGTGTTTCACTACCGTATAGGGCAACTTTGTCATATTAAAATTAAGAATTTGGCATAGAATATGGAATCAGGAGGAGTTAAGAACTGCTGTGATAACTATCTAGCTAGAATTGAATGATAACAAAAAAATGCTGGTTTTTTTTTGTTTGTTTGTTTTTTGTTTTTTGTTTTTTTCCCTGAGCTAATCTGAGAGGCCTCACTTAACAGATACCCTGCACAGAACTTGCCGCCCAGTGAGTGGCACGGCTCAGTGTGGATGGCTTTCTTGCTCTACTGGGGACTTCAAAACCATAGTATTCAAAATGGTCTGACAAACCTTATGTTTCATTATATTTTTTTTTTTCCTATTTGACATTTTCATACAAACATAATGTATTATGATTTTATTCTCCCAACACTCTTCTATCATCCCCCTACCCTTGACATCCTTCTTCCCCATTAATTCTCACCTCCTTTTTTAGGCTTAAAAAGACTCAGTGAGTTAAATTAGGAAAACACTGTTATGCCCAAATGGCATCACAAGCAAGAGTATAGACCTTTTCTAGAACGTCATTAGCCAACACTGGCAGGTCGGGGGCCCCTGCAAACTCCACCCTGCGAGCGGAGGCCCCCGTGCACGCTGGTATCCCTCGGACGGTGCTCCCTCCTTGTTTTTCTGCTGAGAAGAGGTCACTAGGCCCTTTTGCTCGGGCAGCTCAACTGCTCTTTTGAACTTGTGCATCAGAAATACCAAGTGTACAGACACAGCATGCACATCATCCTGACTTCATTCCATTAATCTTCTTAACTAAACACAACCAACTGGCCTTCTTACTTCACACTTGTCCTTCAATTAAGAGCTTATTTTCTTTCCTTCAGTTCTTTTCCTTCAGTACAACCTTGGTAGAGTTAATTCTCCCCTTCCTCCTTGGTGCCGCCATTGGGTAACTGCCATCAACCATCAGCCTTAGAGAATAGAATTCTTACTTTTTTACTGACACTTCAAAAAAAAAAAAAAAGAAAGAAAGAAAAGAAAAGAAAAAAGCAGCAGTCACTTGTTTTTAATGTTGCAAATGTCAGCATTCAAAATGTGTCTTCTACGCTGTGCTCTGGTTTTCATATCGGTCCTCATTTTCAATACCAGCCTTGTTAAAATGCTACTGCTTGTGAAAATAGTGGATTTCCAAGTAGTACTTAAAATGTCCTCAAGCTTTTGTTGCTTCCAGATAATATCTGGTCAGAGAAACACAAAGATGAAGTTAAGGAAGAATCAGAAATCCGGGAGGCAAATGTTCCAGAACACTTGAGAGTAAATGAAAGCCTCTCCTGGACCGTACTATTGTTTCCTAACACACCAACAGAAAGGGAATACGTGATTGCAGTTTTAAATGATCCTACATGCTCTCATTGATTTTGGTAGAATTTTTAACATCCTATTCATTATCTTAAAAATCACTTATTTAGGGCTGGAGAGATGGCTTAGCGGTTAAGCACTTGCCAATGAAGCCTTCAAACCCTGGTTTGAGGCTCGATTTCCCAGGACCCATGTTAGCCAGATGCACGAGGGGGCGTATGCGTCTGGAATTCGTCTGCAGTGGCTGGAAGCCCTGGCATGCCCATTCTCTCTCTCTGTGTGTCTGTTGCTCTCAAATAAATAAATAAAAATAAACCAAAAAATTATTTATTTATTTATTTATTTATTTGTTTATTTATTTATTTATTTGAGAGGGATAAGGGCAGACAGAAATATATGTGATAGATAGATAGATATATAGATAACTAGATAGATAGATAGACATATAGATAGATGGATGGATGGATGGATGGATGGATGGATGGATGGATGGATAGATAGACAGACAGACAGACAGACAGATAGGAGACAGAGAGAGAGAGAGAGAGAGAGTAATTTATGGACATGCCAGGGCCCTTTCCACTGCAAATGAACTCCAGACACATGCACCACATTGTGTACCTGGCTTTACTTGCATCTTGGGGAATTGAACATGACCTGGCTGACTTTGTCAGCAAATACCTTTTACTGCGGAGCCATCTCCTGGATTCTTTTTATTCCTTATGTCATGTTCCCAAATTTTTCATGTGCACATAGGTAAATTTAGGATTGAGCGATTTTATTTTATTTTCTGATTGGATAATTCTTCTTTTTTGTGGGGGTAGTTTTTGAGGCAGGGTCTTGCTTTAGCTCAGGCTGATCTAGAATTCACTATGGAGTCTCAAACTGGCCTCCAACTCATGGCAATCCTCCTACCTCTGCCTCCCCAGTGCTGGGATTAAAGACGTGCACCACCATGCCTGGTTTGAATGGATCATTCTTTTATCATAAATTAAAGCACACCCTTTTGTTGGAGCTTCTTCCTCCAGTACTCACTATAATAACTCTTTCCTTCATAATAGTGAAAATAATTAGGAGTGTTTTTGTGATGGTTTTAATGTGAAATCTCCCTTGCAGGCTCATGAACACTTGGTTCCCAGAAGGTGGTGTTTTATGTTTGATAGGGTCTGGCTCTTAGATCTAAGGGCTGCAGGGCACCACAGAGTTGGCCCTGCTTCTAGGCCAAGCTCTGTGCTTGCTAGTCAGTTGCAGTGGTGAAAGCAAGCTTCCTTGTGATCCCACTGTCCTGAGTACCACCGTGGCTTTCCAGCTGTGATGACCAGACCACCATAAAACCAGGAGCAAAACCAATCCTTCTGCCTTAATCGGCTTATTGTCAGCTATTTGTAAACAGCAATAGAAAAAAAAAAAAAGCATCTAACAGAATTTTGTTGAATTATTTGTCCTTATTTTACTTAATAGAATATAAGCTTCAAGGGCTGAAGAGATACCTTAGCAGTTAAGTGCTTTCCTGTGAAGCCTAAGGACCCTGGTTCAAAGCTATATTCCCCAGTACCCACATAAGCCAGATGCACAAAGTAGCACATGCATCTGGAGTTCGTTTGCAGTGGCTGAAGGCCCTGGTGCACCCATTCTCTCTCTCTCTCTGTGTGTGTGTGTGTGTGTGTGTGTGTGTGTGTCACTTTCAAATAAATAAATAAAAACAAAAAAATAATGTAAGCTTCAAGAAGATAAGACCTTTTACTCACTGAGCTTTTCATTCCTCTCTCTCTATGACAATCAGTACCAGTGCCCAATGGGTGCTTTGTAATGGATACCAATATTTAGTTACTCATGATATAGTTAGATCTTCCAAGGCAAATAAAAATAGCATATTATATTTTGAAATTTTTTCTAGTGTAGGAGTTCTATAACTCCCAGCTATTTGAGAAGTTTTAGACCCTAAAACCTACCAGTCCCCAAATAAAGCCCAGTCAGATTCATTAATTTTCAATTCATAATATGAATGCACAGATTTTTAATCTTGTCCAAGTTTGCTCAGTTTCCATGTCCATCTTCACTTTTCCCCCCTCGATAATCAAGCATGTTTTAAAAAACATGTTTTAGCGCTCTAAATGACAACATCATTGATTCACAACCCTATGGCTTGAGCCTATTTTGCCTTGGCGTTTGCATAAATTTTAGTCCTCAATCTTATAAAAGGTTTATCTTGTTCTATTATCTTTCTCTGGAAAACAGTGTTTGAAAGATGCTACATAAAATGAATTAAATTTAAACCTTTGATCAAAATGCTCCATGCCTGTGTGCACACAATTTCCCTATCTACAATACCATAAAGACATTCATTTTAAACTGGCATTTCCTTTGCCTCCGACTTAATAAAAATGTTCTTTAAACTTTTCATAGATTAAAAAAAAATTAGGGCTTCTTAAAATTCCGTATGTTATCTTGATGTGAACTGGCTTTCAAGCAGTAAATAATTACTTTAAAGCAAACCCTAGTGGTTTCTGTGTGATTTGACAGAATCCCTTCACCTCAGTTTGGAAACATCCTTGGGGTGTGCTCAAGCCTAATTCTTTAGGCTTCTCTATACACTAACCTTTAGTAATCATGTTCCCCCTCTGTATCCATTATTAACAATGGCCAGAGGTATGGAATTCCTTTCTCCAGCATCACAGAAAGAGCTACATATATTGTTTTCATTTCTCTTATGATGACTTTCACTTCCATACTTCAGTAGAGTTGAGCTGGCTACATGCCATTTATGGAAAGTGAAATCAAAACATCCCATTCATGAATGGCTGCACTGATGGTCAGTCAAGTCTTTTACATGAATAAAAAGATTAGCTTTATTTTCTTTTAGCTTTTTATTTTATGCCCAACAAGGTAAAGTAACAAAACTGTATCAAAATGGTTTTATTAGGAAATTTTAGGAGCAAGGATATCATGTGGTCAAGATTAAAATAAAAACAATCTAGAAGTTTGCAGTCTATTAGCACAATCATAAACATACATCGTTCAAAAGGTGTGATGGTAAATATCATGCATTGACTGCACTCTGGCTGGTTTTGAAGCAACCGGTGAGGAATTCGCTACTTCATGGAGACAGACATAATATCAAACAAGAATTACTGTGTTTCATTGAACCCTGAGCATGCAGCTTCCTGATCCCTCCGTTTAAACCTTCCCTCATGACGTCCACCACTATTGTACAGGACATGCCCAATCTCCAGCCATACCTAGAACATTGTGGAGGAGGGAAAAACTAGGTATTAGGTCTTCAAACAGTTGTTTCCCCTTTTGACATCTAATTTTCTTCACATATGAAAAAGAAAAGGTAGCACACATGGCCTCTAAATTTCTTTCCCAGTTTTGTATTCCAGGTTAGATGCAAAATGAGGTCATTTGGAAGGAACCTGAATGCAGACTTACCAGGCAGTTTGCTTACATAATCATTTTCCTTCCAAAGTTCTAAAAATGCCTGTGACTCAAACAAGGCAAACCCTGGCTTCCCTAGCATTTTATTAGCTACATGTGTATGCTAACTAGTTCAAGGGCAAAAGCCTGTATAATTTAACTGTGTAAAAAAGCAGTTGAACATTACCAGAAGCAACTTTTAGTTGTTTCCAATGCTCAGTAAAGAAAAAAAAAAATCAGACTCAATTCCTCTAAATACAATATTAAGATATTATAAAATGCCAAGAAGAATTCTTTATAAAATAAATTTAAATATATATTTGTAATGAAAAATGTATTGTACTCTGCTGTTTAGAAATGCTGAAAGACTATACAAAGTACTGTATCTGTTAACTGTTTAGGTAGTTTATTCAACCAAAACTTGAGAGAGAGAGAGAGAGTCAGAGAGAGAAGGAGAGAGAGAGAGAGAATGGGCACACCAGGGCCTCCAGCCACTACAAACGAATTCCAAATGCATGTGCCACCTTGTGCATCTGGCTTACGTGGGTCCTAGGGAATCCACCCAGGATTGTCAGGCTTTTCAGGCAAATGTCTTAACAGCTAAGCCATCTCCCTTCCTTTCTATTCCCTTTACCAGCCACACATCTTGTCTTAACTTGAGTCTCAGACGTAAAACCTGAAGCAATATACCATGAAGCTATAGACTAGGATCTCTCACCAGGAATTCTTCTCATGGCCACTGGGCTAGCTTTTCATTCCTAGATTCTTTGCTTAACTCATTTGTCTACATGCAATGTGTTGGCAAATACTGTATCTTTATCTTAAAGACACCGCCCACCGTCCTTAAAATGGAGGTAAAAATACGTGCTTTCCAGGGAAGTCATGGTGATTAAATGTAAAATTTATGTAAATGAGTAAGCTCTTATGTGTCACTGAAAATGTAAAGAGACATTATTTCTAAATGGTTCCCAGCATTTGAGCCCTAATAATTAGTCGTGTGTTTACAAATTATGTAATTAAGTTGCCTCATAAAAAAAAAAAAAAAAAAAAACAGGCATTTACCTAGTGAAGCTTTGTATCAGATTTGTGCAGAAGTAGCTTTCTGTTTCAGTCTTCTGAATATAAGCTAACTGTTGAGAACAGCTGCTTTTATATTCAATATTGTATTCTAATATACTGCATGTTGTAGGCAGGAAGAATGTCTTTTTCTCCACGTGTGCCCATAGTTCTGAACACAGCACAGGTACTCAGGAAAAACTCTGTGATATGGAATTTGAAGAGTAAATCAGAGACAAAAGGAATTCAGCAGCTTACCCAGTACTATTCTATACTTTGCTGTGATTGGCTAGGGCAATGATCTTTGTTTTTATTGTCATTTTACTTTAAAATCAATATTTAGGAGCTGGGGTGATGGCTCCATCTGTAAAGTGCTTCCCAACCAAGCACAAGGACCTACAATTGAACCCCCGGGAACTACAGTGAAGCTCAGTGTGGTCATCTCTGACCCTCGCACTGGAGGGCTGGAGACAGGAGCATCCATGGCCTGCCAGCTTGCTAGTCCAGTCTAACTGGTGAACTCGTGGTACACTACAAACAACAACAACAACAACAACAACAAATTTCGTAAAATGTAAGGTGGATAGCGATTGAGAAAGGCGTCTATCATTGACCTCTGGCCTTCAAATGCATGCACACAAGTGTATATGCATACTCACATACATGTGTGCTCAAATGTATATGAATATAAGTGTGCACACCTAGTGTACTTACACATACATGTACACAAAGAATTATAATTTTGCCAGTAGCAATTATTTCCCCCATGTCTCTTGACCACTCAATAGTGTGGCCATTGTTTCTTATGCACTCGGGTTTTTATTATACCCTGACATGTTCAATAGATGAATTAGCTTTTCAAAATTAATGTTTAGGTCAAACCAGCCACAGATAAAGTAAAATCATATGCTTTGAGCCATTACACTTTTAAAATAAATATATAGTCAAGATTTAAAGGCCTCAGTGGTTCATTTAAATTAGAATGATTGTTCGAGAGCCAAAAAAAAAATTGCTAGTTATCCAATAAATGGCAGTTATTACTCTAAGTCAAACCCTATCCAAAGTACTTTAATTACACATTATTTTACGATAATCCTTTAAGGTGCCATTAGTCCCATATCTTAGCGCAGTTATACAACTTCTACAAGGTCACAAAGTTAGCAATGTCTCTGGGATTTAAAGTAAGATCAGGACCCAACACACCCAGAAAGAGGCTTCTCTATCACTGCCTTTATCTCCATAGATCCCTATGGCCCCAACACTCTCCTTACGTTTAGTAAAATCTGGATTGTGCACCTTAACAAGGTGTTCAATGAACTGAAAGTGCTTATCTGTATTAACCATAAATTACCCCAGCTGGGAGGAAATTTTACCTCTACTATCTTGATGCTTTATTACGTTTAGGCTTGTGTAAAAAACCGTCACATAAGCATGCTTTTGTTAATTAATCAGCTGGTTGTTTTATCATTGTGCAATCAGAATGTTTAGATGCAATGCATGGTAGACATTTTGCAAGGAACAAGATATGTGGCTTTATTCCCGTGCTAGAAATGCTGTGACACAGAGTAATGCACTCTGACAAGTGATAATATCGTGAAACATGGGAAAGCGCTTCAGACCAGATGTGAGTGATGGGGTGCCAAAGGAGAGGGTAAGGATCTCTTGAGAGGAGTAACTGGCTATTTGGTAGAAAAAAAAATAATAATAAGAGAGTTCCAAAATGACGGATTGGCATGATCCTGGCATGGCAGCTGCAGTGCACATATGACATGTGTGAAGAATGACGGATGGCCCAACGGCCAAAATAAAGACAGTCACAGTGAGTTGTGGAGGGAGGCAAGCTAGAAAGAGAACGAGCCTGGCCTCATCAGTGAGCTAATTTGCCTGTGTGAACAGAGCACAGTCATAAAGCTTATGGCAGTGGAGACAGTCTCTAACCTGCGTTATAGAAAAACTACAGAGGCAACAGAAACATCTGATGAGTTTGAGGTGGGTAAAGACATGCCCATGACTTCCTGCTACTTATCTCCCACCCCACAAGGAGACCTTGGTGCCTTCCTCCAACAGCAGCCACTAGGCAGCTGGCCTCTGAATAATGAAAAGAAAGGTACTCTCAAACCATCACATCAGTTGATAGCGATGGCAGTGAATGCCCCTCTCAAGGGAGAAGTTATTCTACTGGAATTATACTAAGCTGTCTGAGATAGAGTGGGATGTGGGTGATTGTGACTCTGGATTTCTTCCTTGTTTCTCTTAAGTCCATCATAGGTGTAGTCCTGGTTCAGCAGGTCAAAGAAGAGGCAACATCCCCTAGATCCATCAGCAGCTGGGCTTGCACAAGTCAGAAGAATGCTAAGGCCGGGCCTGCCAGCCACATTCTCTGGAGTGATTGTGCTACTCCAGTTCAGGGGTCGCTGCTCATAGACCCCCTACAACAGAATGTGACGGAACAGCCTGCGCGGACCCTGAGCCTTCCACACTCAGGCTCCGACCATGCTTTCTGCTCATCTCCCTCAAGTGTATTTTTTTTTTTTTAATCTTGCTCTTCCTCCCATTGTAACACACACCCTAGTAAGTCACGAAGTCACTCACAGACGGACAAGAAATGGTGTCTGGTTTTGATTAGGCATCGGGCCTACTATGATCTGCTTTTAGAAATCCTCACCATTCCATTTGTTACCAGCAGAGTGTCTGCTGTCCAGCGCTATTTCAAATAATTATATCAACGAATAAAAAGGATTCAAAACAGCCACTCTTCACTGAGAGAGACAGCGCAAAACCTTTTAATAGAGTAATAAATTGAGTAAAGGAAAAGATGACAAAATGGCCACTTTTAAAAGTGAATCTGTATGTCCAAATGAATCCAGGGATATAAACACATCTTTGAAGAACAGCTGGCTACTAGTAGAAGCCTCCTATTTAGGGTTCAGCATCACCATTATGAATAACAGCCACATGAAAAAATATACATATACAAACAAACACGAAACAAAGGCAGAAATGGAATCCTACATTTTATTGTGAACAAGCACATGTACAATGCTTTTATTTATTTATTTATTTATTTTTTTCCCTCTTTGCTTCTCCTTTCCATGTTCCAACACTAGGAAGATAAATAACAGCAGGTTTAATGCTATTGACAGAAGCCTTTCTGCTGTGTAAACCTGCTTTCTCCACAAGTGCATCGTGGCCACAGGGAACAGCCAGAACAAGATGGAGGGTTCATTAATAGATCCCCGTAAGCAAAGAGCAAATGAATCTCGGGTCCGTCTCTCTGAATACTTGGGATGACTCATTCAGCCAGCTGTCTAGATCCCTTCTGGCTGGAAATGTGAGAACTAGAATTGCATAATCTCACTTCGAAAGATGAAGGAAAACACAAACCTACTGTTATGCGTGCATGTTATAAAGCAGCATTGCACCTAATTGCAGAAGAATTGCAAGAAAAGGGGGAAAAAATTGAGATTACTGTAGGGTTAGGCATCCATTCTGTTTTGGAGTACTTCAATTTGTTTCGGTCTGAATTTTATGGTTATGAACGTCAGAGAAGATGTTGATATGGGGTGACAGTTCTATTGGCTCTTTGTTTCTAAATGTAATTTTGGTGAGAGATGGCAGCTTCAAAAATTGACTTTATTCTTTCCCCAGATACTTGCAGTTAGACTAAACCCAGACACATTTCTGTGCTTCATGTCTATTATGAGGAGGAGAATATTGCATTTGAAAGGCCATAAGAACCGCCATCTGTTCCTGGTGATTTTTCCACATCTCGTTCATCTATTAGGTGTAAAACATCCTGTACATTAACCACCACTTGATATACTAATTCTCATGTCTTTCGTGTCTATTTCCAAAAAAAAAAAAAAATCATTTAGCAAATGAGAATCATGCTAATGTCTTCTTTTAGATTGGAAAAACAAAATTCATTTCATAACTCGACTGATCATTTATTTCATAAACCAACCAGGAACCCTCTGCTCTTCTCTCCCTCCTTGAACATGGTAGCATACTCGCTGTCCTATGTGTCCTGGCCACGGGGCAACCTCATGGCCCATCCGCTTTGCTCTCACATCACTAAGCCAGGTGAATACCTGTACTTGCTGCTATCTGCTCCCTGACAGTGGATACAATGTGACCAGTGGCTGCATGCTTCTGTCACTATGGCTTCTCACAGTGGTGGACTATACCCTTGAAATGCGAGCATAAATAAACCCTTCCTCCCTTCCTTCGTTCCTTCTTTCCCTCCTTCCTTCCTCCCTTCCTTCCTTCCACTTCCAAGTTGCGTCTGTTCATACTTTGTTGCAGTAAGAAGAAAGTAACAAATGCAATAAGTGAAGACAGAATCATTACCCCATACCTTTGTAGTGAAGAACAGCCCACAGATTTCAAGAGGATCTCATGCCCTTGATCATGAACTTTGGGGTGCACAAGGAGAGAAGTACCATGTATGCAGTAATGGCAGAACAGTAGCAGTATTGTAGTCAGAAAGGTGGTTCTGCCCTACGCGGTGCCTGTGGTTGCGGGCACTTCCAGCTACCCTAGTGACTTGGCCCTCGGCTCACAAATGCACGATTGCAGCAGGAAAGTGGTACGGGTGGACTCACCAAGTGTAACTGCTTCAGAAAGCTGCGGCTGCTTCTCCAGTGCGAGAGGGATCTGAGGCTACAGTCCTTATGATTGGCTGAGATTGATGGCCTTCAGCTCAGCACATTAAACTCAATGCCTGAAATTTCCATAGTGCTTCATGGCAGGTCCTGGGATCTCCCTTGGGAAAATTAACTTTTACCTCTCAGCAGTGACAGGCTTCATGCTGCAGATGAATGTGATGGCTACAGATGCAGCTTGACAACGCACTGAGGATGGCAAGGACGGACTCGCCACCCGCGGTCGTGGACACAATCAGGGGTTGAGGTAGTTTCAACTAGCAGTGGATGGAGACACAGCAAAGAGTGCTGCGGACTCATGTAGAAGTGAAACTGGCCAGATTTTGCAACGAAACGATCATAGGTACTGACCCTGGAAAAAGGAAGTTTCAAATTGGGTTCCCAGATTTCTATCATGTATGGGACACATGGTACTTTCAGTGTTGGACGTGACATTTGGGAAGCCTCAAATCTGTGAAACAAGGTTAGGGCTCCAAGAGAGGATTAGCGGATGAAGCTATTGATCCGAAGAGGTGAAGCTCAGGGAGATCTCTTGTGTTTGGGGCAGGCAATATCAAGAAGAGACACGGGGAGAGCTCAGATAAAGCAGAGGCTATGCTTTCATTAACCGCATCTGCCTAAGGGGGATGCTGGAAACAAAGATATTCTGTCTGGTGGTCATGGGACCATGGTCACGGGTTCACAGCTTCCCTTCAGCCTCTGAGATATGTCTAAAGTAATTGCCTGAAGGGCTGACATTTATCCTGGGAGTTTCAGTTATGAAGTCTGTCAGACATAGAAGTGAAGAAGAATCTTTGAAATACATGGCATTCTGTGTGTGTGGATTTAAAGTAAGAGGATGTGTCATTTTAACCAAAGATGTCATTTTTAATATATTCTATTTTTATTTATTTGCAAAAGTCAGTGTGTATGTGTGTGTGTGTGTGTGTGTGTGTGTGTGTGTGAGAGAGAGAGAGAGAGAGAGAGAAAGAGAGAGAGAGAGAGAGAGAGAGAAAGGAAAGGAAACAGAGAGGGAGATAAAGAAGCAGATATAGAATAGGCATGTCAGGAACTCCAGCCACTGCAAATGAACTCCAGATGCATGCTCCACCTTGTGCACCTGGCTTACATGGGTCCCCCGGGGAATCAAACCTGGGTCTTTTGGCCTTGCATGAAGTACTTTAACCACAAAGCCATCTCACTAGCCCAAGGATGTAATTTTTTGCCCAAGCTTTTGGTCATTCTCCTCAGCTCACCTACATGGTCCTTTGAGTTTATGAGCTGCCCAAGTACTGAGAAAGGTGTCCACCTCCATGACATGTGATCTCTTGTACTTTCAATTTACCTCAAATCTGGGAGTTAGATTATCATCTCCTAGGGAAAGAGTGACCATAAGTCACATGCTCTAAGCCTTCTCATTCAGGGTGCTTTCTGTAGGTATAGAATATTCACCAGATTAATTACAGTGTGAGTGTGTATGTATGTGTGCAGCTGCATTAAACTACGGTGAGTGAAGTTTAATATATATTTTTATTTAAATGGAATGATTATACCTCTATACATGTAATCTTCAAAATTTTAATACATTTTTCCCTTCTCTGATGATAATCCTATCTAAGGCACTTTAAGGTGTAAGAGCACTTCAATAGACAGCTTGAGATATTTATTTTTCTCTGTGCAATGTTGAAAGATTTGATTGATTGTGGTAAGATGAACGTGAAATGCATATTTCAGTAACCCAGTGGTAGATGTCAAAACACTTACATGTGTGTACATTGTTCAGGTGCCTACTAGATTTAGTAAAATCAAAGTTCTTAGTGAACAAAAATTTCAGTTAGGTGAAACATTAACCTTAAACCTCTTTTTAAAAAACTGTGGAAACCATCATTGTGGAAGTAATGATGGAATTAGCAAACTATTAGAAACAAGTGTAGTTTGTCCAGGTTAAATTTAAGCTGAAGAAAGACAGTATCAGTTTAAAAGTAAAATGCTTTGTTAAGTGGCAATTAGAAAAAAGAATCTAAAAGACTGTAGCAAAGAAAATAAGTATCGCATTCCCTCTAATTTTAGTTTCCTTTTTCTGGAGGAATAGACAGTAGTTCACTAGTAAGTTGCCAGTCACATGTCTTCTGCTCATCCTCACTAGCTCATACAGGGACAAGATCAGCAGGGAGAACAGTCTTCATATATTACAGTGTGTGCCACTTCCTGAGTTTTGGTGGGACCCTCCCAAGTATGTCCAGGAATGACGCCCAGCCTCCTTGAAAATCAAAGTTCAAAGTAAAAATAGTTTTAACAACCTCAAGTCTTCACTTTTGAAAGAAAATTCAGAGAATTCTAAGCAACTGGATGTACCTCTGTTTCTAGGGGGGAAAAAAAAAAGAGTAGGCTGCAAAGAAGTGCAAATATGTTTCACATATAACTCCTTTTTCCCCTTTCCTATGGTTGCTCCCCAAAATGATATATAAACCCAGGGGTTATAGTATTTTGCTTTGATAATTAAGGGTATTTAAGGATGTGTCAATGACTTGATATATATAAAGATGTATATTTGGAGGCCCTGAAAACATAAAAAATAGTTGAGCTGCAGAGTATTTCTTACTCATGGTCTCTGGGGAAGTCTCAGAAGGAAGATGGGTCAATGTTCTTAAATCTAAAAGAGGATGGTGGCTTCACAGAGGAGTGCTATGTTCATCCTAAGAAAAGAAAGTGACAGAGGTTTCTTTTCTTTTCTTTTCTTTTCTTTTCTTTTCTTTTCTTTTCTTTTTACTATATGGACTTGAAAGAATGTTTTTGATTATGAATGATGAATCTTCTTTAAATTTACAAACTATCTTGATGTACCAAAGATTTAGTTTCAGGCAGGTAAAATTGCATGGCACATAGGCATCTTAGTTTCACATGTATCCTTATATTGTAATACACTTACCATCCTTATTTTGATCAAGCCACTGCTATGATGGGGATGTATGGTATATATTATGAAATACTAATGACACAGGAATTTAGGGTGTCCTTTGAAAGTGATCCAAGCCTTTGTGGGATCTTAAGTGGGCAACAACTTTGGGACTTAGAGGGCAAGACAGACACTCATGGTCACACAAAGCTTCCAGAGTCACTGACCTCTGGGATCTACCCTTAGGAATTCAGGGAATGACATTCACAGACCATAATGGTTTAAGTTTGGAAAGACTATTATAGAAATGACAGAGCATAAAAGAAGGAAAGAATACAGAGAACCTGTTCAAGGAGCAGAAACAGAGGCCCAGATTGGGCTCTTTTATCAGAACAGACAGGGAATGAACTGGAGAATCCGGCCCCAGTGTCAAATTTCTTGGTAGGAGTGAGGTTTTTTGAGAAAAGGGGGCAATCTTTCTAGGAATCATAATTTTCCAGAGAGGGAACTCTGGTTTTTATGTCTTTTAGGAAACAGGAATCCACTAGGGAAGAAGAGATCTAGGGAGGGACTCAGATTTAAAGAAAAAGAGATCTAGGGAAAATTCCTTTAGGAAAAAGGAGATAAGGAGGGAGAAAGAGAAACTGATTCTCCCTTTTAGACTCAAGGATATTTCTCACCTCTAGCCACTTGTAGTTTACTTTCAGGAGCCCTGCCAACCCTAAGCTGACCCAGTAAAGTTGTATTTGTTGAAAGTGTTCTTCTAGATGGAAGAATGAAGATTTGCAATAAAGTTTGTCTGAATTCTTGGCTGTTTTCTCAAAATCATTATCTAGACAAACAGAGATTGAATGAAGGAGAAGCAATACCCCCCATCTCTCCCAACTCTCTCTCACACACACACACACACACACACACACACACACACATACACACACACAGAATGAGAGAGAGAGAGAGAGAGAGAGAGAGAGAGAGAAACCCAGAATACTCCTTTATGCCAGCCCAATGTGTTTCTTCATAATCTCAATTATGCTTGGTCACAGTTGTTACTACTGTGGCAGTCAGCTACTGTAAAACCCACTTCATCTGTTTTCAAACACACCATTGATGTGAAATCTTTGCTCATTGTTTTATTCATGTATTTACTTAGTATAAGTCAATAATTTCCTACCAAGGAAATAAAACTATCTAGAGTTTTCTTTAAAGGAAAGGTGAAAAGGGAAGAGCAATGAGATCAACCATTGAGGGTTTTTTTTTTTTTCCAAAGCTTAGATTCCACCATTTTGATTAATGGATATCAGGAGAAAATAGAAGTAGAAATACAGATGTATAAAAAAAAAGAAAAAATCAAAAGAAGGGGCTGGAGAGATGGCTAAGCGGTTAAAGACACTAGCTTGCAAAGCCTTACAGCTTGGGTTTGATTCCTCACTACTCATGTGAAGCTGGATACACAAAGTGGCACATGTGTCTGGAGTTTGTTTGCAGTAGCAGGAGGCCCTGGTATGCTCATATTCACTTGCCCTCTCTCTCTCTTTCTGTCTGCCTCTTTTATCTTTCTCTCTATTTTTTTTTGAAGGAAAGAAAAGAAAATAATAGTAAGAAAGTAAAGTGCTCAGAATCAAAATTTTGGCTAGAACAGAGTGATTTAAAGAAAAGCAAGGGCAAAGAGCCTTAGTTTCTGCTTCATTTTCCCCCTATTGCCTGCATATCTCTGCTGATGGAGAAACCCACAGCTCCACAACTAGTACTCTCATGCTTCTCACACGAGTCCCAACCTCCCAACCGACACTGAGAGAACACTCACTCCTGTCCTGTCTCTAGTGTGGCCTTACTGTCTGCCCTTCAGGAGACGGGAGTGAATTCCCACTTCCTACCTTCTCTTCGGGCTGTGGACAGTAAGCTGAGGAGACATTATGGGTGTGAGAGGAGGCAATGATAGAAGACAGTTGATAACCTGAGAGAAAATCATTCATGTGAAAACTTGTGCTCAGGAAAGATAGAACTAAAGGAGGGCTGGAGGGATGGATTAGCAGTTAAGGAACCTACCTGCAAAGCCAAAGGACCCAGGTTCGAGTCTCCAGAACCCACGTAAGACAGATGCAAAAGAAGAGGCACACACATCTGGAGTATTTTGTCAGTGGCTGGAAGCCCTAGCATGCCCATTCTCTCTCTCTCTCCCCCCCCCTCTCTCTCTCTTTCTCTCTCTCCCTGTCTATTTCTGTCTCTCTCTCATAAATAAATAAATAAATAAATAAATAAATAAATAAATAAATAAATAAACTATTTATTAAGAAGGAGAAGAACTAATGGAAACATGGACATAGTAAAGGTTTGGCTGGGTGACAAGTGCCTACACTAATGTGAAACTATGATGAAAGGTACATTTCCATTGTATTTTTCAAGCAGTTTTCTATGTATAATGCCCTTGATATATTGAGCTTTAGTGTGTCCTTGGCAGGAGAAGCTGATGTTAGCAATAATCTCAGCATTAACCCTTGGAATCTGAATAAAGCCTGGATCAGACTGGGACTTGCAAATGAAGGCGGAGATGGAGGGACAGATGTATACTCACTGATAAGCATGGGTCACCCTCTAAGCTGTGGCAGAGAACGCCATTGAGGAAGGATGTCAAATAACTCTCAAGTGAAATGGTTTCATCATTTACGACAATAGGAGATGTATCTATGGTAGGTGTGTATGAATGGATACATAGGAAGACAGCCCGGGCAGCAGAGGATACCCAGAGGAACAAATGACTTAGGAGATCTAGTATCACATTAGAGGGTCACTCTGAGGTAACTGGTAACCTTATTTACGATTGAGCTACCTTTCTTCCCATTCTCTTTCTCATCCTGTTTCCCATGTCCTGTCTGGAGAATCATTTGTCTCAATAATAATTGTCTTCTTTCTCCTCTTTCTTCATTTCCTTATACTGCTCATTGTACACTTATGACTGAACACTGGTCTCACCTCTGTGGAGATTTAAGGATATTTCATAGTGTTTATTAGTCTAGTTTCTCCACTGTGTCTTTTATAACCTAGCCTCTGAAGGCATACCATATTCTACCATAAGGAGCAGAGATATGGCATCAAGTCTCTAAGAGATAGTTCTTTCTATGATAATAAAAACTCGAGAACAGATTTAGCAGACAAAAGTTAGGTAACACACTCATCAATACAATAGCTTTAAATTTTTTCTAGGGGGACTGGAGAGATGGCTCAGCAATGAAGGCCCTTGCCTGCAAATCCTAAGTACCTGGCTTGATTATCAGGTACTAAAATAAAGCCAGATACACAAGGCACACATATGTCTGTAATTCATTTGTAGTGGCTGAGGCCCTGGGTCCATTCTCTCTGTTCTCTCTGTCTCCTTTGTTTCTCTCTGTCTCTCTCTCCTTGTAAATATTTTTTTTTTTAATTGCAAGGAATGGAAAGTCAGAGCTTTCAATTACTGATGATAACTAGTAAGGAGAAAAAGGGAAAAGGAAGAGGAAAGAGAATAAGGGAAATAGACTGAATGCAATGACAGAGACAGAAAAGAAATAGAGTTAAAAATGGAACTCTGATTTGTGGAGAGATCCAGGTGGTCATAATAACTTCTCTCACAAGACCAAGAAGAGATCTCTGCGGCTGTAAAATTTAAAATCACACTAAAGATGATTGTGACTCTCCAAAGGAAAGCGTGCCTTGCATATCTGCTTGAGCCAACACTTGCTCATGAAAATACATCTTACATGAGACAGAAGAACTCTGAAATCTCTCAACTACCCCTGGAATTGGCAAGACAACACTGTCAAATCAGATTGGATGGCATTTTTTGAAGATGCATCATTCAATGAATGTCACTAACGTCCATGTCAGGAACCACCCACCTGGGCATGAAGGAGAAGGAGGTGGAGAGACTCAGAACAAGTGAGAATTTTATTCTTTGATGTCAGCAACTCCCCGCCCCCACAAGCTTACAGAGGTGAAGGAGCTGTAAAGATACTGCTCAGGAATAAGACAAGGCTCAAACTCATCAAAACTGCATAAGAAGATCATCAAAAGAATGTAAGAGAGCCCTCTCACTTCCCACGCATGATCTTTACCGTTTTCTCTTGATGGGGCAGAAAGTAACAAATGAAACTTCATAAATCACAGGAAGAACAGACAAGCAAAAGACAGGGAAAGAGATGAAGAATTGAAATGACAGTAACATAGAAGAGTGAGATTGAGGGGGATAAAATAAAGATCAGAGAGGAAATTCTAAAAGAAAGGGACCTGCTGTGCAGAGGCATGGTGTGAGAAAAATGAAATGAAAATGGGATTAAGAGGGCTAAGAGCGATGACCTAGCAGTTAAGAAGCTTGCCTGTGAAGCCTAAGGATCCATGTTCAACTCTCCAGATTCCATTTGAGCCAGACACACAAGATGGAACACATGTCTGGAGTTTCATTGCAGTGGCTGGAGGCTTTGGTACGCCAATTCTCCCTCTCTTTCTCTCTTTGTCTCCCTCTCTCTTCCATAAAAAAAAAAGCATACAAAAATTAAAAAAAAAATGGAATCAAGAGGAAAGGACAAGGAAGGTGAGATGGATCAGACATTTCCCTTTTAGAAACTGTTGGTTTTCTTGATCTCATGGTATAGCAACTGAAATGCACAATTCCACACTTCCTTACAAGCTCTTTGTAACATGGACCACCTTAAGGCTGCCTATTTCTCAACAAATATAGCTCTCCCATTTATTTGGACACAATTCACAGCCCAGGACTCAATGTTTCCCTCTGGAGAGAGGTAATGGGAGAAAGGACATTTATATTAAACACACACACACACACACACACACACACACACACACACACACACATATATAAACATCCTTTCAAGTGACTGGTGGAAATCGCATTTACTGAGCTTACTAGGAGATATTAGGTTAATCAGGATGCATTTCTCGCTCCTTTCACTGTTCTGAAGGGGCTCTTAGAGAATTACTTGCAGTGAGAGAAAGGAGCCTGTCCCTGCCGCCCCGCGGGGCTAGGCTGTGTGCTGTGCAGTTCTCTGTTCTCCAGGCTCTGCCAGGACACCCAGGGGACACTGTTTCTGACTGCAGACTCCTAAGGCCAGTGCTGCGTGACCTCCTCTACATTGTGACCTGCCATGCGGGTGTCCTGTTGAAGTTCTGTCTAGTCTTCGACCATGTGGGCCGGGGCCCTCCCTAGATGAAGATGGAGAGGAAGAAGAAGTCTGAGGGTGGAAAAGAAGAAGACCTAAGGAAAACATCACTGTAGGTACTTTCCTGCATTAGACCCAAGTCTACTGTAGAGCTATTCTTCTGTCTTGGAACATTCCTACCCGCCCACCCCCAAACTCGCCTTTCCTTGTTTTATAGTTGATAGTGAATTGTGCCTCTAATACTTGTATCTTTCTATTTTTTTTTTCTTTTCCCTTCTGAGGAGTTTCCATGTTTATTTAATCTCTCAGCCACATGCTTGTAAAGGGTACATCGGAATGTCCTAGTGGGCTGTAAGTTCTAGGAGCTTATAGTCATGCTGGCAAAATGAAACTAATCAAGAAAGCCATGTAGCACACCGGTGCTTTGATATTAAGATGAGAAGGAGACTCCTAGCCAACAGTCCGACGCATTGTTCTTCAGGCTTCTGGCTGCGAACGAACGCCATTGGTCACCTTCCTACACCACTAAGCTGCTTTGAGCCTAGGTTTAAATGCAGTCCCTTGGCCTGAACAGGACCAGCCAGAGTCTAATGTGTAAACACAAGAGCTTGGCATAGATTCTCCAGGCATATCATTAGGAAGGTGCAGAGCTTTGAAACTGACTTTGGACCAGGAAGCTCAGCCATCTGACTGATAGGTAACCCTATATTGTTATAAGGAGAGTACCGCCACTTCTATTATCTTTCCTCTTATTTCTGTAAACTAAAAAGAGCAGCTTTTTGGCACAAAGGATCTAGCGTCTATGCTCAACTGTGGGTGTGCACACACATACACACACAGATGACCCTCTTACCTACTTAGCATTTTGCACTTGGATTAAAAATGTTATTGGAGGGCTGGAGAGATGGCTTAGTGGCTAAACACTCGCCTGTGAAGCCTAAGGACCCCAGTTCAAGGCTCGATTCCCCAGGACCCACGTAAGCCAGATGCACAAGGTGGCAAATGCATCTTGAGTTCATTTGTAGTGGCTGGAGGCCCTGGTATGCCCATTCTCTCTTTCCCTCTCTCTCTCTCTCTCTCTCTCTCTCTCTCTCTCTCTCTCTCTCTCTTGCTCTCAAATAAATAAAAGTAAGCAGAAAAAAAAAATTGATGGAGGTGACATCCAAAACCCACTGCTGTGTTTCCTTAAAGGTTACTATGTGATATATTTACTGGGAATCTATATTTTCCTTCGGGGGGCATCAGGGTAGCCTGTAGTTAGGACAAGAGAAAGATGAGTCCGGCAGATTTCCACATTCTTCCTTGGCCACAGTTCCAAAGGGTCCAAGAGGGAAGTGAAGGTGCACATTAAGTATCTGTTTTCTGCCATCCACACACCCACCTTTTGTCGCATTCCCTTTTGAAGTGTGTCATCCAGGAGAAAAATCATACTTGAATAAATGTGAAGGATAACAGCCAGAAGAGAGATGGCTTGAGTCTTAACTATTTGGGAGAGGTGGTCTTTTATGTTTGTGTTCTACATCTGGTGCATCTACTTTTAATTTTAGTACATTACTAGATTAATGACTTTCTGTAAGCAGGCACAAATCCTTAGGACCAAATCTTATATTATTGATTTTCTGCCATCTCAACTCTACAACCGTGAATGATATTACTTTCTGGTATAATGTTAAAGTTGTCTCACTTGACTTGTTTTATATCAGGTGACGACATCCCCATGCTCTGCATAGCACAACTATACCACAGAATTAAAAGTAAGTTAGTTTGGCTGGAGAGATGGCTTAGCAGTTAAGTACTTGCCTGTGAAGCCTAAGGACCCTGGTTCGAGGCTCGGTTCCTCAGGTCCCATGTTAGCCAGATGCACAAGGGGGCACAAGTGTCTGAAGTTCGTTTGCAGTGGCTGGAGGCCCTGGAGCGCCCATTCTCTCTCTCTCCCTCTATGTGTCTTTCTCTCTGTGTCTGTAAGCTCTCAAATAAATAAATAAAAAAAATGAACAAAACATATTTTTTAAAAAGTAAGTTAGTTATTGAAGGAAATGCATGTTTCCCTGCTTTCTTTTCTTAATATTTGCATTTATATACTTGACAGGGAGAAAGAGAGGAGAGAATTGGCGTGTCAGTGCTCCATCCACTGCAAACGAACTCCAGACACGTGTGCCCCCTTGTGCATCTGGCTAACGTGGGTCCTGGGGAATCAAACCTGGGTCCTTTGGCTTTGCAGACCAATGCTTTAAATGCTAAGCCATCCCTCCAGCCCAAGTTTCTCCACTTTCTAAGCAGAACGCCCAAATTATTTTTGGAAGATGAAATCAGTTCAGTGATTATACATTACCATTTTATTAATTATATGTAATTAATATCTGGATGGGAGATTTCGTTCCCAGGCTCTTATCCCTGATTTATCCAACTGGCAGATTAAGATATTGGACTGGCCCATGTGAAGCTGACATTTCTTAAGGTAACATAAGGTTAAATATTGGCAATTTGGGACTGGACAGATGGCTTAGCGGTTAAGTACATACCTGTGAAGCCTAAGGACCCAGGTTCGAGGCTCGGTTGCCCAGGTCCCACGTTAGCCAGATGTACAAGGGGGCGCACACATCTGGAGTTCATTTGCAGAGGCTGGAAGCCCTGGCGTGCCCATTCTCTCTCTCTCTCCCTTTATCTGTCTTTCTCTCCATGTCTGTCACTCTCAAATAAATAAATAAATAAATTTAAAAAAATATTGGCAATTTTATAGACTTCAATTTGATATTCATTTTGTTTCATTTCTTCCTTGTATAAAATTCTATATTGCCTCATTTATTAATTTAAACAAATACCAAAAGACGGAGAACCCATTACCTAGGAGATGCTATGTCTCCTGGCTCTTACATTGCAAGGACGTCATTGGAGCCCCTCTCCATTACTTAAGGTATTGTCTCTGCCATGTTTTTCAATATCCCTTTCTTCTGCTCTTAGACTTCTCCATCCTTTTCATCTCCCCTGAAAATCCCAGGTTTTCTTTGAGCACTTGTTCTCAGCTCATATAGAGCAAGATGATTCCCAAAAAAAAAAAAAAAAAAAAATCAGTCCTTCCAAGAAACATCTCTTCCTAGAATATTCCCTCACATGAAGATGGGAGTCCATCAAAAGCTCCACAATCTCAAGTATGATTAGCTTATAACTAAGCCAAAGTCATGGGTATATAATGGTTAAGCTACTACCATGTGCACAGACATATGTCAACTATGTAAAGATCATTATTTCAGTTGTAGGCTACATTGGTCACTTGACTCACCCTGAAGTAATCCCAAGATAAAAATATCAAATGTTTTCATTCTTTTAACTGGCCCTGTCTCTTGCTAATACCTGGATTGGGTCTGGGACATCAAAGCCAACCTTACTAGCTACATGAACCCTTCTCCAACATTTATTTCTGCGTAGTAACTACAAAATGCCAATTCAGGCAGCGTGAACAGCCTTTAAATAGCAACTTCCCTTCCAACTCCCTGGGCCGGCAATTTGTGAATACATATTGCTCCAAGTAAGTACTGGTTATGGGTCATAAAAGAAAGAAAGTAACACAACAGCAATCAGTCAAACTCTCCTTTCTGAACCTGCCTTCAGTCCTGATTGTCCCAAATCATTACTTACCCAATCAGTCTGTTAGCAAAGTGGCCAGCTAAAGACACCCACAGGCATGCAGGAAATTACCACTATTGGAGAAGATGCTATGCCACGCTAGCAGTAATAGCTCAATGACTGTGAATGCTCACAATGTGCTGGGTGCTATTTAAGCCCTTAAGAGGCCATATCTTATTTAATCTTCACAAACTCCTATGGGTTCTGTATAATTGTACAGCTGAGAAATTTGCAGCAGAGAGTGGATAAGCATCTTGCCCAAGATCAGTGTCCAGAAAGTGGTAGAATCTGAACCATGTACTGGACCTGCCTCCTGGAAACCAGAGGGTATTTGTGGGTCATGGAGTCCTATTCCAAGATAAATAGCTCGCCCCTGGCTGTCCAGCTGCTCAATCACTACACTAAGACCCGAACACTCCTTTTCACTTGACTGTGACCCAGTACTCTTCCTGCAAAATCCTACGCTGCTCCATGAACATGACTTTTGAGAGAAAGAAGAGGAATTCTATTGTGGCTTCAAAAAAAATCATTATTTTATAAACTCTGTTCATGAGTCATTGCTTTCTTTAGATAGTAAGAGAAAAATTTCCCCTCACATAAAAAAAAATATAAAGAAAAAGAGGGAAAAAATAGCCATATGAGGCTTTATTCTATACATGACCCTTTCTTTTGGGGCCATTTCAGGCTTTGAATATGTGCTATTCATATCTGTTTTTCCCTTCTCGTGTGAGTTTGCCATGCCATTTCAGAGAATGGAGGAAACTGATCACGTTCGGCAGTTCTCCAAGTGGAAGAGAAATTCAGACTGCCAGTGATTTTTCATGTAGCTCATGCTTCCAGAGAACTGAGAAAGTGGAAGGCAGTTTAGGCAGACACTCGGGAACAGACACCAAAGTTGAGTAGTCTTGTCATCTATCTTAGTGGGAATTTCCTAAGGAGAAACACACACACACACACAGTGTGTGTGTGTGTGTGTGTCTATGCATATGTATTGATACTGTGTATATATTACAACACACATACACACACACAGAGTCACATGCAAAACCTTCAACACTTAAAAACAGAAAATTATCATAAGGCTGATCTTGACTGCTATTTCTAGAGGCTTACAGGCTGATTTACCTTAACTATGTTTGGACGTCACGGATTTGACTGGGATGCGCTGTCTTTCCCTGGTTGGGCTTTTAACTGAAGGCAACAGCCTCTGGCGCCCGGCCGCTCTGCCCAGACTTTAACGTGCGCCTCTTAATATCACCTGACATTGATCTATTGGAACATGTGACACCGATCTATTTCATTCGGTGACTTGTTCTTTGCTCTTTCTCCTTCATTTACTGTTCTTTTCTTCTTCCTGTCTCTCTTTCTTTTTTCCTTCTTGAGGTCAAACCCTTTGCAAGAAGAAATCACAGAAGTGCAAGGGCAGAGGAAACAGTAGCTCTCAGCTGTTTTCTGAGCTCACCATGGATTCTGTGGGAAAGCAGCTGATGTAGTTAATTTTTCTTCTTCTCAATGCGTATGATAACAGTGTTGCCCTTTATTCTTAAAGAACCATTGGCTATGTCACCCCAGGTTTGCGGAGGGCTGTGCTCCTTACATTGGGCTCCATGACTGAGTCAGTGAGCTGCACCAAAGTGTTTCCACAGCCTGGGCGTGATAACCAGTGTTCTAATGAGATTTTGCATGATGCATGCACATATTTTTGTTTTATTTCATTTTAATTGAAAGCTTAGGAAATGCTTCATGCTTCATAAATGCTCTGTTATTTTCCAATCAATCTCCTATACTGGAAAACCTAATAAACAATAGATAATGGTCCTGCCGACTGCTTCGGCATGCTTTACTCGTATCTCCACAGTTTCAGGTCCTGCCGACAGACACTTTTTTTTTTTTTAATTGTTTTCTGTATTATTTGTTTGTTTTGGGTCCTGTTATTGTTTAGGGGGGTTTGTTTTTGGATATTAGTTTTCTGAAGCTCAGATGTACTGAATAAAGGGAAACACTAAAGCCTTGACCACCACCCCACCCTTGTGAACTCCTGCCCATTTGAGTGCTGTGCACTTTGTGGAGTGCTCCACGGCCAGAGTTTTCATGTGAGGGTAGAGCACGTGCATACGTGAGTGCATGTGTGTATGTTTCAAATTAACCAGGATAAGAATGCTTTCTGCATTCAGACTTTTTATTTTTTTGAAATAAGGCAAACAAGAATTCTTGGATATACCTGACTGCCAGCCAGCCCTCAGGCGTGTATGTGAAGTGTCATTCTCTCTTGTTATTTTAAGTTCTAAATGGGCTGGTGTGGGTGGTAAAGGGAGAAATGAGTGAAATGCAAACTGTTTTATCTCAGGATCCTGCCATGATGTTGTTCTATGTCTTGCTGCCTCTCCATACGCCATCTTGCAAAGACTAAACTCAACACTCAACAGAAATAGATTAGCTCATGAAGTGGGTCACAATCATAGGAAAGACGAGGGGGGGGGTGAGTTTCCAAGTAAATTCTGTTCTTTGTCCAATTTAGAAAGAATTTGTCAGGAAAAAAAAAAAATCATCCCTTTTGTCACAGTTCCTAGGAGAGAAAATTCCTGGGTAAGAGTGAAAACAGAATAATTATTCATTGGATATAAAACTATATTTGGTATTTATTCAATGTAGTAAACATAGAATTATGTCTGTTACAGTAAATACTCAAGGAGAATCATGATGATTAAGTTTTATAACCCATGTATGTGGGCTAGAAATAGTAGATAGCAGGTATTATAAAATAGTTATGATTTTTTAAAATATTTATTTATGTTCTGGAGAGAGAGAGAGAGGGAGAGGAAAGAATTGGCATGCCAGGACCTCTTGCCATTTCAGACAAACTCCAGACGCGTGCAACACTTTGCATATGTGGCTTTGAGCAGGTACTGGGAAAAAAAAAAAAACTAGGCCATTTGCAATCCTTTAATTGCTGAGCAATCTCTCTAGCCCAAGTTTTAAATTTTAAATGAAGAGGTTCATTTCTTATATAACTCAGAGAAGTAATAGGCAAACTTTAATACTGTTCCCAATCCTTTATGTATTCACTCTTGAGACCCACACTGCAAAGCCTCAGTGATGTTGAACTGACTCCTTGGAATCACATTCAAATTACAGAAGCTCCTTGTCTTGATGGCTCCTTGAAAGTACAAGGATGGAGTTCTATGAGTGATAAACTGGCACCATGCTACTATACACGGTTATCATTTCATATTTTAATATTGCACATGTGAGAAAAAAATCAGCGAGGTAAAAGGAAAGAAAAATGTGGACAGAATACCCAGTACATATTGTTTATTGTTTCTAGTGCTGATTGGGATAAGCAAAAGTCATCTTTGTTCACATGGTGGGCCCCGTGGTTGTTTACCTAAACCACTTTGAGAATTTTAGGATGGATTGAAAGAATGCAGAACAGGTCCACAGTGCCTTGATTTTCAGGTGGGAAAACTCAGGACAGTGGTCTCTAAATATAAAGGGGAAGGTTACTGAATGTTTACAAAGGAAAATTAGAAGTGGTTAGAGCACATTGGCAAAGCACATACCCTAACATACCCTAGTTCCCCATTTTACGATGGAGATTAAACTACAACTAGGATTCAATTGCAAAACTCATAGACAGAAACTAATGTAAGCCTGTAACCAGGTATATCATGAGCCCTCCAGTGTTTCTTCTGGACCTGGTAACTGGCCTTCTGCTTCAGGCCCACAAGAGAGAAGCTAATAGAACCATTCATTTTCTACGATAGGTAGAGTTCTTATGAAGAAGGTTCAGGATGAAGAATGTATCAAGTGGGGTAGGAAATATCTCATGATTAAACAACCCTATAGTTTGTAATTGTCATCTGTTATTTTTTTCTTCATGAAAAGGCACGAAGTCTGATTAAGCAAAGACAGTTACATTATATTTGTTTCTGCTTTAACATACTTCCCCACACTGAGGGGTCTAAGTCACTAGGAATCCAGGGTTCCTCAGCAGTCCTGAACTTGTAGCTGTAAGGCCTTAAAGTCACAGCCAGCAACAACACGCTAATGGCCAGGGAGTTGGAGGGTGGACAGCTAAACGCTGACGGGACATGAGCTTTCCCTGGGGCATCATACTTCCCCACACAGATGACCTTTCATATAAAAAGAAATGATTAGAAAAGATATGAACAAGAGGAAGGAGGAAGGTGATGCTCCCATTTTTTTAATGTGTATTTTGTTTTTTCCTTCTATAACAAATTTCTGTTAGTCCACATGAGATATATTTGAAGAAAAGATGCCAGAGACTTTTATGTTTAAAAGAATTGTAAGCTGGGTGTGGTGGCACATGCCTTTAATCCCAGCAAGTACTCGGGAGGCAGAGGCAGGAGGATCGCTGTGAGTTCAAGGCCACCCTGAGGAAACAAAGTGAATTCCAGGTCAGCCTGAGCTAGAGTGAAACCCTACCTAAAAAAAAAAAAAAAAAAAAAAAAAAAAAAATGCACTATGAAAGAATTCTTGCTAGCTCCATGTTGGACTTTCCTAATCATTTTGAGAAATACTGTTCAAGCAGAAACTGTCAAAGATAATGAGTAGGGGCAGAAATAGTGGAGATGCAAAATGTGCATGTTGAAGGAATAATACAAGTACTTGATCTTCAGTGAATGCTTGCATTGAGTTAAAGTACACGCTGGTACTTAAAGTGGGCATCAGAGTGGTGTGGTGGGAAGTTAAGGACTGTCTAAGCCTTGAGTGGGAATGTTTGCTGGATATGTGGTATATGTGGCCGGTATGCACACTATAGGATGGGGCTCAAGAGGAAATGAATAAAGGGTTGAAGGAACCACTGCCCCTGTTCGTATTTCTACCCTAATTAAGCAGAGACATGCCCTCAACTTTGAATCAGATTCATGTTATTGTTCTCACCAGGGAAAATATGCTTTGTAATTTCTCACAAAAAAAAAAAAAAAAAAAAAAACAAACAGCCAAGTAAAGAAGTTGGCTGTGAAGAACTTACAGTAAATCTCCTCATTAATGAAAATCTGTTTTTAAGGCGATTTGCTTTGGTTCACAGCTTATTTTAAAGATCAGGATTAATATTAATTGTAAATTTATGGAAAGTAGAGAGATACTTAAGAGGCAGCAGGCTTTCTGAGCATGGATGTGTGTGTCCTCCAGGGATACATGACTGGGGAGGATGTGGCTTGCCTGGCAGGTTACATAACTGGTATTATAGGCTGTGCATGCATTCCGGATGTTAGGAACAGCTGCATGCTTGTAAAAGTTTACATCTTGAAGTTTAGATGTAGTCTCCAGGGTATGGTGAAGATTTGCATAGAGAGTTCAATATGGTTCATATCTTCATATATTTTGTAGTCATAATAACAGCTATATTCATGGTAAGCACTTATTAGCCACTTTATATGCAAGGTATGGTTTATTCATTCAGGCCTCATAATAACCCTTAGAGCTAGATTTTATCATCACCAATATTTCCGAGGGAAAAAAAAATATGATCTGCAGAAAGGTTAAGAAACAGTTCTAAGGCCATGTAGCTAGTAATTGGTACAGGCACATCTTATAGCCAGAAAGAGTGGGTGCAGAGTGTGTGTGACTCAGCCTGGGTGCACATACACCAGAGCCGCAATGACACGTGAGTAGTGATGGTGTGTGTAAGTTACATCTATGATTTAAAAAAAAAGACCTATGCAATGTAGCATGCTATTAACACCTGCCATGTTTCGAGGATTCTAAAGCATACATGTTGTTCACAAAGAACTGGATCTTAATTTTAAAAAATAAAAGCATAATCTTATCATTTAACTGGCTATATGGGTTCTTCCTCACATGACTCATAGAATCATGATGTGTCCTCCAGTCATTGATATCTTATTGTTAGTAAGATACGGAAGTTAGTTTTAATACGTCTGTGCATGAAATTAGGGGACAGTATATGAGTCCAGGTAAAACACCATTGGTAGGAGTGTCTATGCTTGTTTTCTGGATAAGTCTGACATATGTACAAAGAACCCAGGACACGCATTTCCTCAGGAACAGAGGATGCGTATCAAGTGCATAGGAAATGGCAATGTAGCACAAGGAGTAATGACACCAGCTAGCCAGCACTGAGAAGGGCAGAGGATTACCCGAACACTAACGAGAAGTGAAGGGGTGGAAACTCTGAGAAGCTAGGAGTCTCAGTACCCTAATCTGAGGAACAGGGGGTAAAGAAGTCCATTTTTATAGTGTTTTTAAAGAAAAAAAAAAAACAGTAAATATGTACAAAGTTCCTAGCAAATAGAAGTGTTCATTAAAATAGTATGCTTATTATTTTTATCTGAAACAAAGGTAAAACAGAAGCATCATATTTTGTAGTCTATGCCTTCTCATTCAGTTACTTTTTTGTTTGTTTGTTTGTTTGTTTTCAAGGTAGGGTTTCACTCTTGTTCAGGCTGACCTGGAATTCACTACATAGTCTCAGGGTGGCCTCGAACTCATAGTGATCCTCCTATCTCTGCCACCAGAGGGCTGGGATTAAAGGTGTGCACCACCACACCTGGCCTTCCGTTACTTTTTAATAGTGTCTTGTTTGTTACTCCACTATGTTCCTGGCAATATGAAATGTTTCATTGGATAATGACAGCTTTTGACAAGAGGCTGCTGGAAGTTTTTCTGAGTATTTAATTCTAAGTTTTATATATATATATATATAAATGACTTATATTATATATATAATTTATTATAATTTATAGGAATCATAATTTTCTTATGGCAACTACAGTACAGAAAAATCATAGTGATTAAAATATAGCAGCATATTATACTGAAATTTTCAGTTGAACTATCTTTTTTATTTTTACTTATTTATTGAGAATGACAGAGAGAGAAAGAGGCAGATAGATAGAGAATGGGTGTGCCAAGCCTTTAGCCACTGCAAACAAACTTCAGATGCATGCACCCCCTTGTGCATCTGTCTTACATGGGACCTGGGGAATCGAGCCTCAAACTGGGGTCCTTAGGCTTCACAGACAAACACTTAACTGCTAAGCCATCTCTCTAGCCCATTATCTATCTTTTATCACTTTTTTTTCCCAATGAAATCTGGGCCAAATAGTGCCCAGGTATTACTGTCTTTCATGCCAATGATCCATGTGATAATTTCTACACCGTGCAGGGTCAGAGCCTAAAACAGGAATCTGTTCACATAGCAGTTTCATGTATTTGTGTCCCTGATCGCTGAGGGTGAGAATTCACCGATGCTTGTCCTGACCTGAGAGCCTTCACTGCTGCTGGAGTGGGAGAGGTAAATGGTGGAAATCAGGCACTGTTGTACAACTGAGAATGAATTTGCATTTTAATCAGGGGCAGAATGAAGGATTCATATTGTTTACATTTTGATATAAAGCAAAGATAAACGCAAATTTAATATTATACCCCATTTTGATACTGAGAAATCAAGTCTTGAGCCATTCTGAGATTTCTTCATTTTTTTTTTCTTCCGTTTCCTGCCTGACATGTTAGCTCCCAGTTGCCTCATTTGCATGAGAAGATGAAATGGGGAAGTGAGTTAGTAGATGGACCCATGAAGCTTTCTTTTAGGTTCTCTACGCACTAGACAGGGTAAGCGGACTCATCGCATTGAGAAAAGAAAAATCAATTCGAAACTCATAGTGTTCTGTTTTTCAGGAATTAAGTTGGGATGAAGATCTCTCTTTCTTTGAGCATTCCTTAAGTATGAGCAAAATCTCAGGGGCATGCTGTTCAGGTTCCGGATTTATGATTTCCTAGCAGATGCTGGGAACACATAAGTCTAAATGACCCGTGATGACATGACTGACATTTGAGACACAATGTGCCTCTGTTGCGACAGCAAATCACGTCCTTATAGTTTACCTGTCATGGGAAGGACATGAAAAAGCGTGTCTTTAGTGACGAAAAATTTCCTGATTTGAGCCAGGTGATACACATTACAAAGTCTATTCTAATGTTAGTGTTCTAAATTAGATATAAATCTAATCTTGTACATTCATATGTCCTATATCAATTTTAAAGTTCTGTATCTGCTTCAAATTATTTTCTTATCTCCTGGGACAATGAATGGTACCCAGAAAGTTATGATTGGCAACTGTATGCCTGGGTTCAAATCCCAAATATATCCTTTCTCTACATTGCAACAGCTGCAGTTAGCCAAGTTGGCTGAGCTAGGGAATGTAGGTTGAAAATATCATCATTAAAATACCTACTTAGCAGGGATGTTGTGAAGATTATATAAATTCATAATATGGTACAACAACGGTGCCATCCTCTTCTCTTTGAATTAATCAGGAAAATTCAGGTTATCACCTTGCTGCCTAACCAGAATTTGGACATGGTTAGTTACTAATGAATGATATTATAGAAGAAAATAAAAATTAGTATATTACCTTTTAAAATTATTTTTGCTTATTTTTATTTATTTATTTGAAAGCAACAGACCGACAGAGAAAGAGTCAGATAGAGAGAGAAAGGGCACGCCAGGGCCTCCAGCCATTGCAAACGAACTCCAGATGCATGCACCACCTTGTGCACCTGGCTTATGTGGGTCCTGGGGAATTGAGCCTCAAATGGAGGTTCTTAAGCTTCACAGGCAAGCACTTAACCACTAAGCCATCTCTCCAGCCCAGTATGCTATCTTTTAATTAACCCCACTATGGTGTACTCTAACTGGTTCCCGGACCCTTAGTGGCTGGTGCCCTTCATGTTGCAGGATGGCATGTATGTTGTGCAATGCTGCTCTCTATCCCAACATCTCCAGGGAGAGAACTCTCTGTTGTTCTGAGGACAAAGGACATCCCCAAGTCAAAGGGCTGAGGAAGACACAGCTTGTTAAAAGTCTCATTTTTTAAATTCATTTTATTTTATTTATTTGCCAACAGAGACAGAGAGGAGATAGAGGGAGAATGGATGTACCAAGGCCTCTAATCACTGAAAACAAACTCCAGATGCATGCCCCCCCTTGTGCATCTGGCTTACATGGGTCCTGGGGAATCAAACCTGGGTCCTTTGGCTTTCCAGGCAAGTGCCTTAACCATGAAGCCATCTCCCCATCCATAATTTTTTTTTTAAACTTGCTAGGAATTTTAGGGGCTAGGAAAAGTATAATTTTGGAACTAAACATGTATCTCAGTGGCGCAGTATTTGCATAGCTTGCTCAAGGGTCTGGGATCAATCCCCATGGACTGCAAATAAATAGAGACCTTTTGAAGTGTAATTTCTGCTAAAATTCAGAGATATTTGGTTAAATCCTTCCAATGTAAATGAAATGTTCATTATAAAGAAAATAGAAAGTCAAAGGATTGCCTCATGGCTAAGATAAACATCTGTGACTAGGGAGAATATCAAAGGATACATCAGAACTAGTCTTTAGATGAAATAGATTTGAACAAGAAAAATGTTTTCTCCCTACTTGGCATATCCTGGAAGGAAACAACATCACCATAGTTGGTAGCCCAGCTTTACAAAAAGGAACGTGAGCTTCCTGAGCCTCCCATCCAAAGGCCAAATATAATGAAGGGGCCTCAAGCCAGCCTTCTGATCCCTGGTCCACAGCCATCTACTTGATAGTGTAAGCTCAACAATGCCCTTCATAATCACATAACATCAAAAAAAAAAAATAAGCCCATACTGAAACAAATATTTAACAAATCTTTTGATGAATATGTAAGTGCTAGTTTTGTGTTCTGTGAAGACAGCACATCGTAGTAGAATTCTCTTCTGTAGGGTCTACGTAGCCAGATTCGCTATCTATCAACATCGATCACTTGTTGGCAAGAGCATTGATTCAAAGAAGATCCCGCATAAATTAGAAACACAAAATTTTGTTAGAAAGTAATGGATAACAGACAAAATGAAGAGAGAAAAATATTACTTTTATTACATCTTGATTTCTTTAAGTCATGACATATATTGAATGATTGTATTTGCTTATATTTTACAGAAAAAAAAAATAGCTCAGTTGTTCAAATACACATACATGGAATAGGCTTTATGTCATTGGAATTAAAATTGATTTTAAGTTTATAAGATACCACTGGTGGGACTATCGGATCTGTGCAAATGTAAATCACCAAATGTTTGTGGAGGACCAAACCGTTGACTGGCCTGGGGGGTGCTAGAAGACGTGGCATCCTGATCACCTATTCCAAAGCCTCGAGGTGCTCTTGAGGAGCTCATACATTGCTAATGGGACAATGGGAGAGTGTGGAGACTGGAATTGATAGTCCTTCCTACAGGTTCCTTTTCACCACAGGGCATCGTGAGTATCCTATCCTAAGGGGTAATATTTTACTTGACAGAATGGTCACTGTTTATTAGAAGGATTAAAAACCATGGTGTTAGGGGCGTCCTGAGACATCAAATCCAGCACAGCTGTCAGAAATGTCACCATCCTAAACTAACAGGCATTCTCCAACCTTGTATTTATAAATAATGATCGTGTGTACTCAGGGCCCAAGGCAAGTTTTATTTTAGCAGCCCGTCACATCTCTCCCCTTCCTAACTTATTCTGAAATGGAATTGCTCACAAATATGTTCTTGACTGTCACATGGCTCCCACGATGTTTTTTTTTTTTTGTTGTTGTTGTTCTGTACACTATTATAAGCTTGTATCAAGACCTCAACTATTTAATTAAATAGTTGCCTACTAAACCAAGGCCATCAGCATTTTCATGCCCCTCCAGAGAGCTTTTCCTTGCTCTCTATGGGAATGTTGGGAAGATAGTTTATTCCAGTGTCAACTCACCTGCACTTTCCCTCTGTTAACACTGCAGGCTTTCTGCCTTCATGTTTTCTTACTCCTGAATAGTTCAGTGGAACTCCGTTTAGATTCACAGGTACTGGCTTCCATGACTTCAATGTTCCTTCAACATTTCCTGATTTCTTCATTCTCTTTCAAATTCTGTTACCCAATCTTCTTGATTTTGGCTATTCTTCTCTGGAAGAAAAAAAAAAAAAATACTTCTGGCTACCCAAACTTGATGGGACTAACTCACTCAAAATGTTAGGCTTTCTCTGGATAAACAGCCTACCCCATGCTTTGCCCCTCTCTCCTCCTGTGACTGCCCCACTTTTGTGTTCATTGTTATGTCCAGCAGCTGCTAGCTGTTTGCCTAGAGAGTGTCAAAGGAGGAAGCCAACAATGAGGAAGGAGTGTACGGCTTCTGTCCTCAAGCAGATTGGAGGAGAGAGGGAGAGATTTGTCAAGTAGTTTGATGACAGTCTGAGGCTAGAGAGGGACAACAAGCAGCAAGTATAGGGTGACATAGAAGTGATTCAGGGCCTTGAGATGAAGAGCGAGAGTCCAGCGAGGGAAGGGCTTGAAGCTGGGGGAGAGAATGAGGAGTTCAGAAAGAGTGAGCAGTATTGCGAAGGTCTCAGTGGAGAGGAGACATGGTATTTGAAGAACTCATGGATTTGTCCCATGGATTTGTAACTTACACTTAGGAAAGCGAAGAGATGAGATAAAGCCTGATCCAGTAAAACCTTGCTCTCTGTCTTAAACGTTTGCACATTTTATGTACAAAAAAAAAATGGGCTATGAAGACACTTTTTAAAAAAATCTTATTTTATTTTATTTTTCTCTCAATTTTTAAAACATTTTCCATGATTATAAAAAATATCCCATGGTAATAACCTCCCTCCTCCCACTTTTCCCTTTGAATTTCCATTCTCCATCATATTCCCTCCCCATCTCAATAAGTTTCTCTTCTATTTTGATATCATGGTCTT
This sequence comes from Jaculus jaculus, assembly GCF_020740685.1. Lineage (NCBI taxonomy): Eukaryota > Metazoa > Chordata > Mammalia > Rodentia > Dipodidae > Jaculus > Jaculus jaculus. The sequence continues at coordinate 164,829,717 of NC_059105.1, forward strand.
TTCCTCCTCTTATAATGGTCTTGTGTAGGTAGTGTCAGGCACTGTGCAGTCATGGATATCGAGGCCATTTCATGTCTGGAGGGAGCACATTGTAAGGAGTCCTACCCTTCCTTTGGCTCTTACATTCTTTCCGCCACCTCTTTCACATTAGACCCTGAGCCTTGGAAGCTGTGATCGAGATGTTGCTCAGTACTCCAGTCACTTCTTCCTAGCACCATGATACCTTCTGAGTCGTCCCAAGGTCACTGCCATATGAAAAGAGAAGATTCTCTACCCAGAGTGAGAGTAGCATTAATATAAGGGTATGAATATTAAGTGAAGTGCTTACTGGGAAGTTTGATAAGCATAGTATATACACCTATCCAGACAACAGCAGATGTTACACTCCTAGGGCTCATGACTACCCCTGTTTTAAGTTTTCAGTATCAAGGATGTATTCCCTCCCTTGGAGCGGGCCTCCAGTCCAATTAGAGGGCAATTGGTTTCCACCATGACAGATGTGCCAGTATTGCACCCATTGGCTCATTTGGTCTGGCTGGCCAATTATAAGGCTTGCAGTAACCACTGTTGAGTATCTTCACTGGTAGTATCTCTTTCTCCCATTGGATGGCATGTAGAATGGCTTCTTCTAGCTTTCTGTCAGCTGGTCTACATGGAGGAGGTTATCAACACAGTTCCAGCAGAATTTCTCAGTGGCCTTGCAACCCGAGTATGTGGAGTCTTCATCAATAGGGTCTTACCATCGATTTCTGGTGGGAAACCAAGGGCCTGAAGACACTTTTTTTTAAAGAGTGAAATTATGATTTTGAGTTTCACAAAGATTATTCTGGTCATACTATGGAGGATTAGTGTAGTAATCGGGACAGTGCACACACACACACACACACAAACAAACACACACAAACACCACATTCCTTTTTAGCACCTAAATATATTGGCATAAAGGCACAAGTCCATGGAGTCTCTTCTCTGCGCTTTATAGTAGTTCTTTGTATCTGTAGTAAAAAGAATCGGTGAGAATTGGGGTCCCTAAAATGTTAGAGTTTTATTGTTCATTTACTATTTATTTATGTGTTTATTGCTCCTTCTTTCTCTCCCAACTGTCTAAACCCTTGGTGCTTACAATATGTTCCCTCGAGCTGGGTGCAGTAGTGTTCATTGGCAGTGGAAGTGGGAAGACTTGGAGTTCAAGGTCACCTTTAGCTACATTGTGAACTAGAGGCTAATCTTGTGTCCATCAACAGTAGACCCTGTCTCAATTTATCTTTCAAAAACAGAAAGAGAAAAAGAAATATTTTCTATGAACTTGAGCAATCAGCATGTCTGAGATATTATATTTCTAATCACTGTCCTCATCCCAAACGTTTTGAACCTAAATCCGTGTATTAATAAGTGTCCTAAATGGAGTTTGAGAAGAATGTTCTAGAAATATACTGTAGACTACCTCATTATTTGATTTTTATCTCTATGTCATGGAGAGTTAAGTAAATATATTAATGAGATTAATATGAGTACATTTGTGAACATTAATATATTGTTTCAATCTTATAACTTTATAGCAGACAGCTTCAGGTTTGCTGAGATGAACTTCCAGACCAGGCTGAGTTATGGAGGAAGGGATATCTATTGAAGCTTACAGATCCAGGGGAAGTTCCATAATGGCAGAAGAAGCTGGCCTGCCTTCACAGGTTCAAGCAGAGAGAAAGAAGCACATGCCAAAAGCCACACAGCACAGCACACCTTAGGAACTCCAGCTAGGCACACTTTGCATATTGTTAGATTGAAATCTCAAGCCCACCATCACAACTTAAGATCTTCCCAGTGACACCTCCTTCAGCCAGGTGGCTGCAAATGCAAACTACAAACTAATAAAACACTGAATATATTGGGGGCCATATATTCCAACCACCACAAACTTCAAATACAAAAATTAATGCCACAAGATATTTTCTTTTGAAATATTTTATTTTTATTTACTTATTGAGAGAGAAAAAATAAGAAGAAGAAGAAAGAGAGAATAGGCATACCAGGACCCATGTAAGCCAGATGGACAAGATGGCACAGGCATCTGGAGTTTGCTTGCAGAAGTTAGAGGCTGGGTATATGCCAACAAGTACTATGAAAGCCTTCTAATACCATAATTTCGGGAATTGAAATCCCATGTAATTTTGCTTCCAATACTTGTGATGACCAATCTTTAATCAGGCTGTTATAAAATGAATGTCTTAGGCAAGGATTTCATTTCATTTCTGAATTTTTATTTAAAACTGTTTTTTTAACACCCACAAGGACTAATCAATTTCTTTTGCATATTTTGTTCAGTGACAATTTATAAGGGCAATGAAAATGGCATGTGAGCAAGTAGAATCCATAGTTTGTTTAAAAAAAAAAATGAGGAAGTTTTGGTGGACTGCATTGACTGCAGATTCTTTTCACACTCCCATTTCTTTCTTATTTTATTTTTTTTTAACAAGAGAGAATTGGTGCACCAGGGCCTCAGCCACTGAAATCAAACTCTAGGCACTTGCGCCACCTAGTGGGCCTGTGCCACCTTGCACTTTCCTCATATATGTGTATCTGGCTGACATGGGATCTGGAGAGTCAAACATGGCTCCTTAGGCTTTGCAGGGAAGCACCTTAAAGGCTGTGCCATCTCTCCAGCCAATTACCCTCCCATTTTTATCAACGCATCCCTTTAACCTGGCTAGAGAGAACTGGTGGTAATACTGATAACACTTAAAGCACTACAAAATCTTCTTCCCTGCAATGCATTCAGGATTGTTAAGACTCAGGCATGTGTGTGAGTGTGTGTGTAGTGGAAAAACAAAAAAGACTGATAGAACCTGGGCTGTGACTTCATATGTACGACTCCTACTAGGGCTTCAAGCGTCCTGATTGGAGGCAGTAGATCAGACAGTGCCTGACTCTTAAAATTTCAAGTGCATTTCAGGTATCTGAAACTTGGTAATCCATTTTATGGCATAATGATTGAAACACCAGGGATATCATAATGTCCAATTAACCATCCCAGTGCCATTTCCTGGGCTTCCTGAATCCATGTCATTGCTCACCCCTGCACCCAAGTGGCTTCTCTCAACTGCGCTCCATGACGTGGCAATTCTTTTGTAAGTCTAACCAGCACTTCATTTGACTAGTTGCTGTTTTGTTTTTTTTTTTTCCTTGAAGCTAACTATAAGATTACACCTTTTCTGAAGATTATGCCAAATGCTTTCATTCTGTCTTAAAAATCAAGACTAAAAAAAAAAAAAAAAAGGAGAAAATTCTCTTGGAGTCAATGGATGCCAACTGTAGCAGTTCCAAAATACTCACCACCCTGACACTTGTCTGTGGCTCTCCCCTGTGTCGTATCCCTGACGGGAAGAAAATTTAACATGGTTCAGTTGACTTCTGTTCCTCTCCTCAGAGATGCTCCAGCCCACCCCACCCCTCTTTGCCTTAGTAGGCTTGTGTGTACTGCTGTCCTCCTCGGGGACTGCATAGTCATTAATGCCCACAGCACACTCCCTCAGTCCTTTCCTCCCTGACATTGCATTACTTAACATGTTTCTTTCTATTTTTTTTTTTGTTCACAATAATCTGACTTTACTGTTATTATTATAATATAACCAAAATGAAATTTGCTTCAGACTTGAAATTGAGCAATTTAACAAAATGTCAGAGGAGGAGAAATCCACGTGAGCGCTCTCTCTTCTCCAGTCCGAAGACAACTGCTGACTTTATTTTAAGGTACAGTACAGCTCATCTTTCCCTGGACTTCTAAGAAAAGCATTCATCCTCTGGGAAAACTGTCACTTAACCAAGCATTTCACACAAATCCTCTCAATTTAACCCTATAATTAGGAAGGGGGGGGGTTGGTATCCTCATAGTGTAAACAAGGAAACTGAGGCTAGAGAACATTTGGCAGAGGGTCCCAGTAGCAAAATGGAAGAGCAATGGTTTGTAGGACCCATGTAAACCAGATGCACAAGGTGCCACATGTGTCTGGAGTTCATTTGCAGTGGCTGGAGGTCCTGGTGCACTCATTCTCTCTCTCTCTCTCTCTCTCTCCCTCAAATAAATAAATAATAAATATTAAAAAAAAACATAGCCTGCTGATAAGCACCTATACCTTTAGGGGGGTTTGGTGGTGAGCGCTCATTCTTAGTCAACCTGACTCTCTGGCATCTTTAGGTCTATTTCTGTGACCCTAAACTACACTTTATATTCCCTGTGAGGCTTTTCTAAAGGTATTTCCCCTTTGCTCTTTACAACACTTCTCCTAGATTGTATGGCATCTTCTTGACAAATTAGATAGCCCCCTTTTCCCATTCTAAATATCTCTTTAACATCTCTAGAGCACGTGTGAATTCTGCCTCTATCACATGTTCATTGCACAACTTGAGTGTTTACTGATCCTTTCCCACATTTGTAATGAGGAGAAAATACCGACATGTACATGGTACACATTGAATGAAAAAACCACAGTCAGTGATCCTGTTGTGGTTTGAATGTAAAATGTCCCGGTGCTAGTTTGAATGCACGGCCCCCAGTGACTCAGTCGTTAAAATTAAACTTGTAACTTGGATCTTTAGCCTCCTGACTAGAGGGGGTATCAGCTGGAGTGGATCCTGAAGTCTAGCCCAAAGGTGTAAGAGAGCGCCTGAACTCTGACAGGTGTGTGTGTGTCTGCTGGTCATGCTATTTTGTTTGCTACATTTTTTAATATTTTATTTTTATTTATTTATTTATTTGACAGAAAAAGAAGGAGAGAGAGAGAGAGAATGGGTGTGCCAGGGCCTCCAGCCAGTGCAAATGAACTCCAGATGCATGAGCCCCCCTGTGCATCTGGCTAGCATGGGTCCTGGGGAATTGAACCTGGGTCCTTTGGCTTTGCAGGCAAATGCCTTAACTGCTAAGCCATCCCTCCAGCCCTTGTATGCTACATTTTTTTTCTCTCTCTCTGATTTGATCTTTGAAAGGGGGCCAGATGCTTCTGCCATTCATGGAACTTCTCCTGGATGTGAAGCTTGAAATAAATCCTTATCTCCTTAAACTGTGTCTGGCTGGGTATTCATCCTAGCAGTGTTGGAACAGACGATGGCATCCTTCTTTACCCTCATGTGTTTGTGATTAATCTTCATACTTAACCCCCAGCTGGTGAACCTTTGAGAAGTACAACCTTACTGGAGGAGGTATGCCACGAGGGAAGGCCTTGGGATTTTATAACGTAGGTCCACTTGCCAGTGACAGCGAGCTTATGCTCTCCTTCCTCCCTGCTGTTGTGGAGGCGTGATCCAGTTATCTCCATTCCTCCCATGCTTTTCTCAACCATGATGGGCACTTCCCCCTGAAACTGTAAGCTGACATACACCCTTCCCTCCAATAAGCTGCTTCCATCCGGGTATCTTGTTCAGTAAGGAGAAAGTAACTGCTGCAGAAGCTGTGTGCCTCATTTACCTTGTTAAATATGCGAAAAATTCCTTCTAATGTTGAACTGTTCACATTCCTTACATTGCTCGAGGGTAACTCCAGATGAAATAACATGAGAGTTCAGCTGCATCCCTGCTATTGCCATCCTAAAATACTACCCATTATCTGATAGTTATTCTCACCCTCGGCTATTTTTAACCTGATTTGTTTTAATATTTCTGAGACAAATTCAGTGACAACTACTAAGGTTAATTCTCCCTAGTCAAGCTTGACTTCTTGATCATGCCCAGGACAACCGGGCTCCTCATGAAACCAGATCTGGTTCTTCCCGCTTGGCCGATTTATCCACAGTTGCTCTCTTCCTCTCCCGGAGTCTGCTTGTGACCAATGCCTTGCTTTTGTAAATAGTTGAGCGAAAAGGTGCGGCCCATGGCCAGGAAACTACTGTTTCTCTGTGTGAAATACCAGCAGCTCTTCCCACCCATTGAGCTGGTGACCTTGCCCTCCTGAGCACTTCCCTCCGAGCAGCTGAGCAGTTTGCTTTCATTATTTTAATAATGTGACAATGATTCCAAACATGCACCCGGAGCAGTACTGAATGCAGACATTTCATTATTCCCATTAGGGATGCAAATCTGAAAAATATGTATTAGAGAGCTTGAAAAAAAAATACCTACAAAGCACAGGCCTGACAAAAAGATTTGTATCAGAGTACGTGCAGTGAGTGTGCCACACCTAGGTGCTTGTCCATGTCTAGACTAACAAAGAGACAGACAGAGAGAGAGAAAGGGGGGAGAAGTAGAGGAGGAAGTGCTATGTTTTCATTAGGAAACTGAAAAAAAAATGTAAGAAACTAATTATTACAGGTGTAATAATATGATAAAACAATAGGATAATCCCAATAATTCCTATGCTTGCTTTATGTTCCATAGTATTCTAACCTTTAAATATTATTAAAGCAAATATCCTGACAAAAGAAGAGAGTGTTTTATTTTCCTAGCATGCTTACGATTGTACTTATGTTATTCTTGGCCCTTTAGCAGTTAAAAGTAAAAATAAAAACACTCTCTCTCTCTCTCTCTCTCTCTCTCTCTCTCTCTCTGTGTGTGTGTGTGTGTGTGTGTGTGTGTATGTTAAACTTTCATTTCAAAGCACAGGTCAGCAATCTGGGAAAATAAAATTGATTAATTTGGATAGGATCCCTACCCCATATGAAGCTAGTACTTTCATATGAACCGTTAGTAACAAAATGGCTATGATCGAGTGGATGAATAACTTCATTAAAATCACACAGTAGGGCTGGAGAGATGGCTTAGTGGTTAAGCGCTTGCCTGTGAAGCCTAAGGACCCCAGTTCGAGGCTCGGTTCCCCAGGTCCCACGTTAGCCAGATGCACAGGGGGGCGCACGCGTCTGGAGTTCGTTTGCAGAAGCTGGAAGCCCTGGCACGCCCATTCTCTCTCTCTCCCTCTATCTGTCTTTCTCTCTGTGTCTGTCACTCTCAAATAAATAAACAAATAAAAATTTAAAAAATCACACAGTAATAAAGTATATATAACATATTTGATATAAATATTTAAGATATAAATAAATATGTATAAAGTAATTGAAAGGAGACAAGATTTGATGTAGGCTATTATGTATTTAAGCTAGAAACACGTTTTGTGACACTGTCATAATTGAGAAATTGTCACAGCTTTGGGGCAACCACCTTACGCCACTGGGGTTTCTGGGGCTGTGGAGAGAAGTTATCTTTGGACCCTGAAAAGGGACTTGAGGCTCGGCCTACAACTACATCCATGAAGCCGCCAACTCATCTTTACCTACTGAGAACACAGGGCGAAGTGTGGCATCCCTGTCCAAATCTCCTGCCCATTGAGAAGTGCTGGCTTATTTGGGGTCAGGGCTGCCTGCCCCAGCTGGTCCCCTTAGCACAGTGTACCAATGGCAGTCAGCAAAGCACAGGACCCCAGGGAAAGCTCATGTCCAGTCAGCGTTTAGCTGTCCACCCTCCAACTCCCTCGCCATTAGCGTGTCGTTGCTGGCTGTGACTTTAAGGCCTTACAGCTACAAGTTCAGGACTGCTGAGGAACCCTGGCTTCCTAGTGACTTAGACCCCTCAGTTGTTGGGGACCTTCATTCCTTCTCCATGTCAGTTGCCTAGCAACAGAATCACATTTAAAGACCAGCCTCAGACCAGCAGCCCACCCCCCCCCGCCCGCCCCACGACTCACAATCTCTTTAACTCCTCACTCCTTTTCAATCTGTACTGGTTTTCCTCTCTAACCTCTACTCCCTTGACTGTTTTCTATTTCTCCCAGTTCACAAAGTTCTGTCTTCATTTATCTCTCTACTCAATACAGAATGATGTCAGCCACTTCACAGTGTGTGAGTGTGTGTGTGTGTGTGTGTATGTGTGCGTGTGTGTGTACGCAGTCTCATATTCCCAGGCTTTCTAATACTTCTATCTCTAGAAGTTTGAAGTGTTCTGTTCTCATTGAGTACTGCTGAGAGCTGTGTGTGCACAGAGGTGGGTCATGAAGGTGTTTGTGTCATCATGGGGGGTTGCTGAAATGCATGTCTAAATCTGTAAAAAAACTAAATCATTATACTCATTTTGATGCCATCTAAGGGTCTTGGGCTCGTTTCCTCGGCTGATTAAAAAAATAAGCGGAGGAAAATGTTTAAAAGAAAGAATAGTTATTTTAGAGTATTGCATACTTAGAGGGTGTTATGGTTAAGTCTTGAGTCATATATATGGCATATATATATGCTATTCTCCCTTAGGCCATCTTATGCCACTTGAGAGAAAAGACTATGCTATGCATTTTCAGGATGCTTCACACATTGTAAGTATCCAATAAATATTTATTGAATGAATAGGTCTATTTATAAAAGAGCTTATCTTTGGATTGATGGATCTTCAGTCATTCTTAGACTGATCTGGAGAGCAAACAAAGCTTAAAAATATTCCACTTCTTCAGGTGGGAATGCCAAGTCTCCACTGCAACTTCCTCTACTTCCCTTTGCAGCCCCTTCTCAGGGAAGAGACCCAAGGTACCTTAATGTCAGTGTTCTTAGTGTACATGCTGAAAGTCCAGGCGCCCTGCAGATGACATAACAGGCAAGAAAAAGGAGATATATGCACACACACACACACACACACACACACACACACACACACACAGGGGGCATGTGTGTGCCGTGACATGCATGTGGACGTCAAACAACAATCTTGAGTTGTTTTGGTTCCACTTTTTGAGACAGCATCTTTTACTGCTGCTGTAAATGCATGCTTCATATTGCATCCATATTGCATGGGTGCTTGGGAATTGCATCCTGGCCAGCAGGCTTTGCAAACACACTGCCTTTAACATTGAAGCCATCTCCACAGTCCATATATGGCTTTTTTGTTTTGTTTTGTTTTGTTTTAGTTTTTTATTCTTTCTTGATACGGTCAGTTACAAGTTCTTCAGTCACATGGATGCACTGAGGCCTTCTATTTAAGTGCAAATCCCAGTGAATTGCAGAAAAAAAAATAAGAAATTGCATGATTATTATTTTATTTTCTCTCCATATCCCTCTCTCTCTCTCTCTCTCTCTCTCACACACACACACACACACACACACACGGAGAGATGGAAGATGAAACAAAAGCCCAACAGATTCCCAGGCCACACATACTTAAGGAAAGATCACCCTGACTCAGAAAGCTATAGTCTCTGTTTTTATATCCACAAAAGATAAGAACACAAAGAGACAAATCATTTCATTTAGAAGAAACGGTCCCCTGTGCATGCCTGGTGTCAGGAAAGTCAAAACTAGCAAGAACTCTTCCCTGAATCAGACAGAATGTGGATGGAGAGAGACAGAATGATATATTTAAAGATATAGCAGGAAGGAACCTTATGTATCAAAATGAATTCCATATTAATTGCCAATTTCAGAACCACTTTAGCATACAAACAATTTTCTCTTGTCTTATTACTTGTTGAAAATACAAGAGGATTCATGGTAGAAGAGAAAAAAAATCACTTTTTTTTTTCTTTTGGTGCACATGCATTTCTTAATTATCCCTCTTGAGATGCCTCCTTGTACATTTGTGCTTTCTACAGACTGTTTGCAAATTCACTCTGTACTCCCAGGGTGGCCTCGAACTCACTGTGATCATCCCACCTGTGCCTCCCAAGTGCTGGGATTAAAGGCGTGCACCACCACACCTGGTTTGCAGTTTTCTTTTTGATGGTATGGTTTTCATTAGAAGTAGTGGCCAATTCTGCTTCATGTTTGGTATTTTGCAGAGGTGGGGGAAACTAGGGTGACCACCAGACTATCCTCACTGATCACACAGGTAAAGACTCATCTGTTTGTCATTGGTAGGGAACCTTCAATCCAGGAGATTTTGCTGTCCTCTGTCTGCGGGAGCCCAGAGCTCATGCTGCTGAGGACAAAAGCAGAAGTAAAATCCTAGGCTTGTATGTGAGCGCCATGTGCTGGTTTACTATTAAGATATTCCTCTATTGAGAAGATAGCCAGGCTACTTCCAGAGCAACTCAACCCTCACCACAATTAAACGGAGGCCCAGAATGCATGGGAAAACACAGTACCTATGTACATCAAAAGTAGAATAGCCCTCTCTAATAGCAAATGCTAAACATTCAACAAATCAACCTACCTGGGTAGGTAAAAACTATCTCCCTAAGTTCTTTATTATTTTATTGTTTTTTAAATACAGTGTAATTTGTTTTCAGGAGTGTGTGTTCATGCACTTATTGTGCGTGCATGCTCCAGTGCTTCTTGAATCTGTTCTAATGAACATCAAGTGCTCACACCACTTTTTTTTTTAATTTCTCTTTTGTTAATTTTTACTTATTTATTTGAGAGTGACAGAGAGAGAAAGAGGCAGATATATAGAGAGAGATAGAGGGAGAGAGTGGGTGCACCAGGGCTTCCAGCCACTGCAAACGAACTCCAGATGCGTGTGCCCCCTCGTGCATCCGGCTAAGGTGGGTCCTGGAGAATGGAGCCTTAAACTGGGGTCCTTAGGCTTCACAGGCAAGCTCTTAACCACTAAGCCACCTCTCCAGCCCTGCTCACAAAAATTTTTACAACAGGCTTACGTGGGCAGCTTGGGAACTGAACCCACACCAACAAGCTTTCCTAGGAAGTCCTGTTAACCTCTGACCCATCTTCCTGGCCTTTTCCAGAAACATTTTTTAATAACTTATTTATTTATTGAAGAGAGAGAAAAAGAGGAAGAGAGAGAGAATGGGCGCACCAGGGCCTCCAGCCACTGCAAATGAATTCCAGATATGTGTGCCACCTTGTGTGTCTGGTTTATGGGGGTCCTGGAGAATTGAACCTGAGTCCTTAGGCTTCACAGGCAAGTCCCATAACTACTAAGCCATCTCTCCAGCACCTCTTCCAGAATCCTGATGCACAATAACTCTCCCAAATGCAAATTATCCCTAATTCAAAATGTGTGTTCATAGAAAAAGAAAAAAAAAGCTTTCCTTCAACAGGTGTTAGTAATGTTGTGGTGGAAGCAGGAAAAAGAATTTGGGGGGTGATATGCACAGTTAAATGCATATGTGCAAAAGCTAGTCAGAATTGAACTTCCTTACAGGTAAATGCAGAAGTTCATGTGGTATGCAAGACAAGTGTGCTTTAAAAGCATTTACCCCAAAGATTCAGGCAAGAAAGAAAAGTTGTATACCACCAAAAATCAGGATGTAAAGAGATGGACCCATAACACTAAGATTTTGTATACTTACAACCTGGCACACTTCAATTCTGACTTTGTTCTGATTATAAAATAATTTGTGAATCATCCTAGAATATAGCATCCAAAAGTCAATTTCATTGATCATCCTCAGATTATTTTGATTAAAGTGTTAGATTTCCTTCTAGTATTTGGTATATCTGCATGTGTACTTTTAAATTCACAAGTGTATTAATCAGTTTAGCCATGGAGTCACCCAGTAACGGGAGATCCTGTCATGACAGAATCTGTATCATTCCCACCTACTTATTGCAGACTTCATTTTCAGTGCTGTTTAATTACTGTGTGCAACGTGGACTTCCTACTCTAATTGCTTTTCATCATCTCCCCTGTAATTCAAACTCAAGGAAACAGTGTGCAAATCATAAGAGCTTCACTAGGTCAAAGCCACTTTTTCACACCCTTGAACTGCATGTTCCTGTGGTCAATCAACAGCAACCACAGGTAATTAAGGGCAACCTGGCACCCAGTCTCCCACAGGCACCAAATACCAGGTGAAGAGAAGCTTAGCTCTCATTAGTATTTAAGCTTCCTGGCACTTCTCCTCAAGAAGAGGTCTCAAAACTTTCCCTCTCTTCTTTCCCCCAATATGATCTTCTTTTGTCTTATGATTCTACCTTACTGTGTATTACTCAGGATGCTATAGCAAAGTACCACAGATCAGGAAGCAAAAAAAAAAAAATGGTGATATTCATTTTCTCACTGATCTAGAGGCTGAATGTCATGGTCACGTTGCCTATACATTTACTTTCTGTCAACGAGTCTTTCTGGCCTCTGGAATTTACTTTCTTGCTATGCCTTTATTTCCTACTGGAGTTTGGACTTTAAGAGTTTCCCCATAGGTACCAATGTTAAAGGCACGCTATTGGGTGGTGGTATGTGTAATAGGAGTTGCTTTGCTTATGCACCTCGTGCCTCAGAGGGAGCTTCTATTAAACATGAGGTGAGCGGTTTTCCTCTGCCACACACTCCTGCCATGATGAGACGCCCTCCTACAGGCCCAAAAGAAATGGACCAAGTGATCGTGGACTGGAGCTTGGGAAACAATGAATGAAAATAAACATTTTCTCTTTATAACTTGGTGATACTGGGTATGTGTTACAGTGATGCAAACAGAAATAACATATATAGCCTCTCCTCTGTGCATGCAGATAGTGGAAGAAGAAAGAACCAGGCAGAGAGACAGAAGTCTCTTATGTCTCCTCTTAAAGGAGTGTGGTGGTTTAATTTAGGTGTCCCCCATAAGCTTAGGTGTTCTGAATGTTATATTCCCAGCTGATGGAGATTTGGGAATTAGCTCCTCCTGGAGGGGGTGTATTGTTGGGGGTGGACTTGTGGGTGTTATAGCCAGTTTCCCTAAGCCAGTGTTTGGCACACTCTCCTGTTGCTATTGTCCACCTGGTGTTGGCCAGGGGGTGATGTCCACCCTCTGCTCATACCATTGTTTTCCCCTGCCATTGTGGAGCTTCCCCTTGAGGCTTTAAGCCAAAATAAACCTTTTTTTTTTTTTTCTTTTTCCCAAAAGCTGCATTTGGTTGGGTGATTTCTACCAGAAGTGCTAACATGATTGCAACAAGGGGCAAAAGTCATGCTGGGTTAAGCCCTCTCTCTGTAACCTCTCTTAGCCTCACTTCTTCAGATGCTCGATGCTGAAGTTTAAGCCACATTGGGCAGTTAAAGCTTCAACATGGGAATCTGGGATAGAGAAGGCCACAAACACTCATCTATTAATGACATCATACGACTAAATTTATTATCCTGCTTTGTTTGAAGAAATTAGATTTAGAAAGCATTTGACAATTTAGTAAGGACAAGCAAAGGTAGATAATAAGTATTGTGCAAATTCCATAAGTGATAAAAGAGGTATCGCCAATGGCTGAGGAAACAGTGAGCACTGAGTTGAAGAAAGCTAACATGCACTGTTCTTGATGTGAGCTATGTAATAACAAAGTCAGAACTGAGGTTAAAAGGGAGGTTTTCAGTGATCTCAGTCTAGTCCTAAAATGGTCTGTGCATGTGGTTTTGAGGTTTAGGGGAGATAGTGCAAATATTAATTAGGACATGATGAAATAGTGGAGACCAGCTATGGAAAGGATCAAAACATATCATAACTTTTTTTTTTTATTATTTTGAGCCAGAGTCTCACTATGTTGTCCAGACTGATCTTAAACATGTGATTTGAAGTGAATCTCCTAGTTAAGTCTCCCAAGTAGCTAGGACAATGGATACACACCACTACACTCACCAGAAATGTCACTCATAAAGTGCTCACAATGGAAATTTTGTCAGAAGGAAATTGACTTTATCTGCCAGAGAGCTAATAGAGGGACTAATTAAAAATAAAAAGTGACATGGAAAAAAAAAAGATAATTTGCACAAATTAAAAATCCTTTTGCCCTGGAAGACAGCTTGATACTTACTGGTCGATGAGCTGTGAGGGCACTGCCATATGAAAGCAACCAGCCTGACTGAAAAATGCACACACCTATGTGCAGTAGTGGCTTAGAGATCCACTCAGTGGAAAGGAATCCATAGCTGGAACTGGGAATCGAGTCAGAATCCTATGCAGACCAAGATTATGGACTCCAAAGAGAAGTTTTGACTAGTCTTGGGCCAAAAGAGAGGCTACACCCATCAAAATCTCTCTAAATTCACAATGCTCATCCCCTTAAACCAATCCTGATCTCACTCTCTGTGGTAGAGTTTGTTTTTTATTATTTTAGCAGGCAGCAAGAACCAAGGGCTACCAATATCTATCAACAAGACATGAAAAGATAGCTGACTCCCTGGCAGGAGATGAGGCATCCCTCGTACATCAGCCACAGCCCAGATGAAACCACAGAGAAACTGGAGAGACGAGCAAGAGTGCTTCTCCCACTATAAGCCTGACAACCTGCGCCAGGGTGATGGAGACAGACACTGAGGATACTCAAAACACACCACAGTGGATATCCAGAAGCGTCAGCACTAAAGTAGACTTAAAACACACCTGCCAAGGCTCAGGGGATGTGTTTTGGAAAAGGGGGTGGAAAGAATGTAAGAGCTATAGGATGGCAGAGAATATCCCATACTGACCACCACTCCCACAACTCATAACCCACAGCCCCAGGTGAATCCCAGCAATCCCACTGACTACAGCCCTCAGTGGAAGAGGGGGCAGGAAGGAAATGTTGGTACCAACACATATGTCCATATAAAGATTCTACTTCATTAAAAATAAATAAATAAATAAATAAAACCATATGTCTAGTAACTTTGGGTTGAACCATCCCACCCACGTCAGACCAGAAGAGAAGATGAACACTCACCTGACTCTGTATGGAAAAACAGTCACATCCTGTTCTTGTTCTCTGAACAAGAAACAGAACAGTCTTTATAAAACAAGAATAAGCCAGGGCTAGTGAGAGCAACCAGGCACTCTCCTTCCCCAGCCACTGCAGAGCTAACTTTTTACGCTCTATCTATTGTGGTGCAGCTATAGCTGAGATATACTGGGAGAGAAGTTGTAAGGAATTGGATTCTGTAACTTATTATTCTTATTATTTATGACTAATACAGTGCTAGTAGGAGAGTGGATTATAGGTTAAGAAAAAAAAAAATACACCATTAAGCAGATCCTGGAGACTCATTTTGTCATGCACTCCATTTTTTTCTCTATGTTAGTCAAGCACTTGGGAGAACACTGTATCCTTTGTAAGTCCAGGGGAACTCACAGGACAAAAGACCAAAAGACAACAGGACCTGGGGGGAAAGTTATGCATAATAACCTACTGCCTCTCAGTAAATTGCTAGAATTTGATCGGAATGCAAGTAAACAGGGTTAAGAGAAAGATAATCTTCACAAACATTCATGAACAACAACCCTGAATCAATTTGTTCTTTCTCTAAACTGGCTAAGCATAAATCAAAGATAAGAGAAAGTACAACACCCCAAAAATACAAATGTGGGTAAAAATAATGAATCAGAAGCAAAGCAGACTTTCAATAAACTTTAGAACAAATTATGTTCTTTCAATACCACATTTTTTTCTTTTATTGATAAAAAGGGGACTTGGGAGATAGCTCAGCCATGGAAGGCACTTGCTTGCAAAGCCTCACAGCCTGGCTTCAATTCCCCAGTTTCCACATAAAGCTAGATGAGACCCATGTGTCTGGAGTTTGCAGTGGCAGGAGGCCTCAGAACACTCATTCATATCATCTCTCTCAAATAAGTAAATAAATACTTTAAAAAATAAAAAGATTAATAAAAATAGGAAAACATGGGCTAAAGAGATGACTTATCAGATAAGGAAGCAGAAGGACGGGGATTTGATTTCCCAAAACCTATGTAAGCCAGATGCACATGATAGTGCATGCATCTGGAGTTTGTTTGCAGCAGCTACAGGCTCTGGCACACACATATTCTCATACACTGTCTGTCAAAAATAAATAACAAGTAGATAAATTAATAAAATATATTTTTAAAATAGGAAAAGATGAGATTATGGTATACTGTTTCTCTGAAACTGGCAGAGGATTTAAGGACTGATTTGAAAGACCTCTCAACTGGATACTTTCAAATGTCATGTTTTAAAGTCCAATTAATGATATGGTAGACAAAGTTCAGGAACTATTACATATGGTATTTGAAAAAAGAACAAGACATATGAGAATTTGGGAGGAGAATGTGTGAAGAAAGCAAGATATCAAAAGCACAGCAAGTTAATTTCAATTGTACTAATAATCACAAGTTTCAGGTAAAGAAACTGAAAACTGAAGAGAAGCAATGATTAGATACAAGTGAAATAATAGCCTTGGATTTTTAAGATTGCCTGATCAGAACATTTTACAAATATATGGTTGAATAAATAACGAGGCAATATTCTTGTTGAGTTTACTGCAAGTATTGCTGATCTCCAAGATTAAGAAAATGCAAATTAGAGGAATGATAAATACCAAGACTGTAATTGGTGATTTCCTTCTCTGTTGTACTAGAGGCCAATGAGGGATGAACAACGTCATAGGCATGTCTAATTAAGAATATTATATTTTAATGCTTTCTTAAAGGGCTTTTTTCTTATGATTTTCTCAGATGTTGAGAAGTTCAGAAAATATAAAACCTATGTGCCATTTTTAAGTTCTTTAACATGCACACCATCAAATCACAAGATGGAGCAAAATTAAGAAATCCATCCTAAGAACAATGCATGAAAGCCAAGTGTGGTGGCCCACCCCTTGAATCACAGCACTCAGGAGGAATAAATAGGTAGGAGGATCACTGAAAATTTGGGGCCAGCCTGGGACTACAGAGTGAGTTCCCAGTTAAGCTTGAAATCAAGTGAGAGACTACCTGGGGAAAATAGAAACCAACAATAACAAAAAAGAACAGTGCATGAAAAAATATATTGGTAAGGGATATTAAAACCTTCTAAAAGTATGAAGCAATCACCTTAATTTAATTAAAAAAATAATAACAGAAGGCAAATATCTTATTATTGAATCAAGGTATAACATCTAATAATAATCATAACTGTATTAACCACTGTTCCATCTTTGTGGCAAAATGCCAGAGAAAAATACATTATTCAGTTTAATCTGTACTTGTCTATATGGTTGTAATATTTTATGTTTTAAAAAAATCAGCTTTGAAAGAATAGAGTTGTAAAAATACTGTATACTAAGTACACATTTGCACATATTGTTGTGTTCATCTATAAGACACAAATCACAATGATTAAAGATATACATTGATATATGAGAAAAACAACATGAGAAAGATAAACCTAAACAACCTAATATTTAATTCAAGGAAAATTACAAATGGGAGAAAATATACAATTTAAAAGCCTCAATGTGGTTTAATATGAAAAAAAAAAGTCAAGTTAAAAAAATAAAACTCTACTCAACTTGATCGATGTCACAAGAGTAATTTGTGCTGGGGAGATAGATAGACCTGTGGTTAAGGTACTTGCCCCACAGGGATGACAGCCTGACTGAATATGCAGAACCTACAGGTAGCCAGACGAGGTAGTACACATCTGTAACCCAGCATTCCCAGGGTGAGATGCATGGCAGATACAGGAGAATCCCCCACAAGCTCTTAGGCCAGTCCGCCTAGTGTGTGTGCGTGCAGTAGAGAAAACAAGAAACCCTGCTTAAAAACAAAGTGCATAGGAGGGATTAACACTTTAGGCTATCTACTGATATCCACATGAACTTCATGGCAACCACCCCCACCCCACCTCGCACCTCATCCACATAAAGCTCGAAAGAAAAAAGAGAGAGCAATTTGTTTAAACTTTTACATATGTAAGAATAAAATGTCATTGGCTGCCATGCCTTCTGCTCTCTTTGCAGCAAACTAAATGAACTTGTTTCATCAGTACTTTTAAAATAATTATGAACTTTACTGTACAAATGTATTGCAAATTGGTCATATTTCCATTGGCTTATACTCTCATACCTTCTCTCTCCTAAACCCATCCCACTGAGGACCTTCCTTAGTGGGATTTTATTTACTGATTGATTGATTGATTGATTTTTGTTTATTTATTTGACAAAGAAAGAGGGAGAGAGAGAAGGGGCATGCCAGGGCCTCCAGCCATTGCAAATGAACTCCAGATGCATGCCACTCCTTGTGCATCTGGTTAAGGTGGGTCTTGGGGAATCGAACCTGGATCCTTTGATTTTGCAGGCAAATGCCTTAACGCTAAGCCATCCTTCCAGCCCCTTAGTACGACTTTTTTGATATCTACTTTTGGGGTCATAAATGCATCAGTCTCTGTGGAGGGAATGATACCTCAGGAAACTCCTTCCCAACATGTGGCTCCTGTAATCTTTCCAAGCCTGTTCTTCAGTGTGCCCTGAACCTTGGCAAGCATGTTGTAAGTCATCTTTGGTGTTGAGTTCCCTGCAGCCTCTGAATTTCTGCTTTGATAATCTTTGAGTCTGCTCGGTGCATATCACCACATCTGTGGAGGAGGTTCTCAGGTTAGCAGTGAGAGAACCACTCGTATTTAAATTTGTCACTTCCTCTGTGATGTCTCTTGGGTCCTGGTACATGAGGTAGAGATGCGGTCAGGTATCTTTTCTTGTCATACTAACGTATCTTGGTTCTCCTCAATATTAGTTGCCATCTGTTAGAAAAGCAAACAAACAAACAAACAAAAAAAGATTCTTCAACAACTAATGGGAGCAGCCCGTTTCAAAGAGGATAAGACATTTAAGAGACCTTTTTGATGAGCATACCCTCTTTGTAGAGTCTATGATTTCCTACCATAGGATTCTGACTTGGTTCTCAGTACCTAGAATGAATTCCCTGACACGTAGCAGGTCTCATACCCAATCAGAGAAGAGTCAATTACCCATGTAGCCTGCATGCCACTATTGCACTACTACAGCTCATCTAGCCAATTGATTTCACAGCTTGTCAGATGCCTTGCTTGTTCACGCTGCTGGTGATCATTAGCTCCCATCAGCTCACTTAGCACTCTCCAGTGCTGTGAGGGCTAGCCCGCAGGGAGGTGGCTTCCTTCCTGGTCCTCAGTGGCCTGTGACTTTGGCAGTAAGGTCTTACCATTTAGCTCTGATGGATAAACGAGTGTCCTGGCACTGGCTTTGATAGTTTTGGGAACATCGTGACTCCTGGAACTCACTGTGGGGGAAAACCACATTCTGTTGCTGGGATTTATCAGCCAGAGTCTATGGTTTTAGGATTAAGTTTCTACACCCTCTATAGGGCACTTCTGCCCTGGTTTTCCCTCTCCTTACTAAGAATTCTATCTCAGTTACCTAACCAAGAAGAAGGTTTATGTCCCTCATTCATGCTGTCTTTGATTTTGTGTAATGCTTCCATCCTCCCTAACCTCCATCCCCCAAAGACACTTCTACCCTCTGTTTTAATTTTGCTCAAAGTATTTTAGTGTATTCATATAAATGGCATGTCTGTATGTGATAAAGAATAGACATCTAAATCATCAGCATGTTCTATTGAATCATGTTAATAATCATGTTACTAGAGTAACCCAAGCAGTAGAAGCAGCAAGATCCAGCAAGAATTATTTCATGTGTATCTACTGAAAATAAGATGCATTTGATGTTGACATGTATACATACCTGGAAAGCACAGAATAATCAAAAAACTAAAGGCAGTTAGAAGTAAAATAAAAATTGTTAAAATATAATTCTATTCTAGGATAAATAAATATTTAACTTTATATAATTTTGTGATGAAAGTAAAGCATTGTCCTTAGGTATTAATTAATAAAAGCTTTGAGAAGAGAAATCAATAAACCAGATATAACTCAATATACAACAGTTAGTATGTTTCTAAAAATCTATTCAAGATTGTAAGACTATAAGATATAGTTAAGTAAAACAACATATAAACTATGTAATCTATGTGAAAATAAAAGAATAGGAAAAGAAAATAAATAGATTTTTCAGAATGTAAACATACCTTTGTGTTAGTATGTAGGCTTACTATAATTTCAGGTAAATAACTGCATCGGAGCCTGGTGACCATTAAATTCTAATGGTCTTTGAAGTATCTTCAGTTTCATACAGGATTTTGAGAAGGTGTTATCATTCATTTATTTCTTTTAACTATAAAAGCCCCCAAGTTTCCCAAACACCAATGAGGGTGGGTAAATTGTGGCAGTCGTATAGCAAAATGTCGTGTTGAATCGTGCTTAGAAAGGGCTGAGAATAAAGCCAGAAAGTGCACGGGCCATTTAGAACACTAGCAGCAAGTCAAGCTTCATGTACAAGACCTCGGCAACAGCATTTCATGATCTGCTCTCACTGCGTGTGTGCAGAAGAGAGGAGGCGCGGAGAGAGGAAGTACAGGCGCTCACCTGCCGTGGTGCATGTGACTGTGTGAGGTGGAGAGACACTGGACTTTCACTTGCTGTGGTGAATCTATGGAGGTCAGGATGACCACGATTGTGGGTCCCACGCCTGTCACCATGTTTGAGAAAAGGTCTCCCGTAGTTCACCACTGACTTTGCCAAGCTAGTTGAGGCTGCAAGCTTCTGAAATTCTCCTGTCCTTCCTATTTTGCTGTAGGAACATTAGGATGACAGATGCATGCTACTCCTTGCTTCTGGGTTTCTGGGTTTGGGGACCAGAAGTCAGCTCCTCAATTTTGTGCACTCTGTGCTGTACCCACTAAGGCTTCTGTTCAGCCCACCTTCTCTCCGTCTTTTATGCTTTTAAAATATATGCATAATTATACCTAAGATAGAAAGTGATTAACATCTTCTTTAGAGATGAACATCTGAAATTAAACATTGTCAATTTTACTCACTGTACATACCTTCCTTTTTAGTTATTTCTTGACGTGATGCATCTTATAATTGAAAAAAATAACTTATTCATATATTGGAGTTATAATTTATTTAATCTTTGCTATATATGTAAACATAAATATAGATCTGTGATTTCTTAGAAATACTTTTGTATCACAACTGGAAATTTAAGATTTTGAAGATAAAATAATAGGTGTCACTTATAAGAGGAGCATATTGACATGATGTTTTATGAAAGCAAAACAGAAACAAAACAAAGATGAACTTCAGCAAAGAAAAACAGCAGTCAGTAGCTTATTTTATAATGCTGAAAAATTTGTAGGCATAATTGTCTCTATAAGGATTTTAAATTATACATTGAAGTGTTTTAATAATGTTTATACCAATATCCACCAGGCTTATAAACCAATTTAGCATTGTCTCATAGTCAGATAGCATGGAAAATAAGTTTTCTGCCTTTAAGAATATAAAAACTGGAGAGAGTAATAGACAGAGATTTTCATGCATAAACTGATTGTTTACTGTGCCTTAACAATGATGAAATCACTAAAGGGTTCATAGCAAGACACAAAACCCTAGGGAAGCTATTAAGAATTCAGTATTAACAATTTCTGGAAGAAAATGGATTCCACTCATCGAAATTATTTTAAAATGTTTTCTGTAAAATGCAAATATCACAGCACTGTGAAGTTGGACATTTTTGGTAGGTTTTGTTTGAATCTTTGTTCTTACATAAGAGCATTGTGAAATTTTCAGTGGTATCTAAAATTATAATGTCTATTGAATGCTGGGCATGTGGTGTACTTTGGATAAATACAAAAGAAAATGATTTCTTAAGGTCATTAGGGTATATGCCCTGAAAGCCACATCAGACACTCTAGAAGTTCCTGGTACTTTCTGTCACTTAACAACGTATTATAACCATTACTTCGGTCCAAAAGGGAAAGGCTCTGACAATCTCCAAGATCCGCATCTCCCTCAATGTTTTATGCTGTTCAGATATTGTGATGCCCTTAGGCAAACAGGAGAAATTAATATAACTCTAACTGAGACCAACTTTTTCATAATGCTCTAGAATTCTGTTTGTGCCCTCAGGAAGACAAAAGCAAAGCAAACACAAAAACTAAAAAAAGCAGAAAAGGCTAATCAAAAGGAAAGATAGGCACCCTCTTTGGGGACTAAATAATTCATGCTGCGAGGAGGAGACCACCGAATGCTGTGTTGCCCAAGCTGAGCTACGGCTGTGTCCTGAAATCACCCCTGGTTTCACTGCTAGGGGCGGGGGGCTGGGGGTGGCATGCTTTTCGCACAAACAGCTTACAAGACCAGAACTAAAATGCAGACATTGTCTTTGTGGGATGGCAGGATAACAGTGTATAGACTCAGACCAGGGATTTCTGCATGGGTATTGACTATGATCGTTCCAATTGTTTCAGTTGCTCATTAATGCTAAAGAGGCGTCTTTTTGTTTTAATTCACCCTGCCCACTTATTTATTCACTTATTTATCTTGTTTTCACTTTTTAAAAATATTTATTTGAGAGTGAGAAACTGTGTGTGTGTGTGTGTGTGTGTGTGTGTGTGTGTGTGTGTGTGTGTGAGAGAGAGAGAGAGAGAGAGAGAGAGAGAGAGAGAGAGAGTGAGAGGGAGAGAATAGGCACACCAGGGCCTCCAGCCATTGTGAACGAACTCCAGACACATGCACCCCCTTGTGCACCTGGCTAACATGGGTCCTGGGGAATTGAACCAGGGTCCTTTGGCTTTGCAGCCAAACACCTTAACCGCTAAGCCATCCCTCCAGCTCTATTTTGTCTTAACTTTAAACATTGTTCATTATTACTAATTTTCTAGGGCTTACTTAGAATCAACATACAGCTGAACCAACTGAGAGTCTCTATTGGATAAGGATTTACTGAGCATTCAGGAACAGAAAATGAACAAGAAATAGGTCAGGGCTTTGTTTTGCTTCCTCTATTGGTACCCGACTCAACCAGTCTGCTTCTTCCTATGTACATGAACGTGAGCCTATCTGGATCTCTCTTTACCTCTTCCTCTTTTTCCCTGTGGCCTGGCCTTCCCATCACATCCCCCGCCCCCCCATAGAAAGAGGCAGGCATTGGATTTACATTGGATTTGAAATCTGTTGCTTGAAGCCCTGTCTTGGTGTGGCTTAGAGAGCCATCTGCCCCGAGGGCCTGGCTCACACTTGTGTGCCACAGGACAGAAGGGCTGTCACCTGGCATATTAACCCCGTAATTCCCCTCAGGGAGAACAGGTTGCTGACTGTGACAACATGCAGCAAAGGTGGAGGACACCTGCGGTTATCTCCAGTGGCAGCACATGACAACGAAAACACCATTCTGTGCCATCCCCTGTCTTGCCTGTCTCCGGGCCGGAGAGAAATAATAGAAAATGTTTTGGACTTCACATTGAAGAAAATAACTTAAAAATAGATACATAAGTAAAAAGACATTTTGCTTTGTTTTGTTTTTTCAAGGTAGGGTCTCACTTTAGCTCAGGCTGACCTGGAATTCTCTATGGAGTCTCAGGGAAGCCTCGAACTCACGGCGATCCTCCTATGCTCTGCCTCCTGAGTGCTGGGATTAAAGGCGTGCGCCACCACGCCTGGATAAAAAGATTTTAAACATTGTTGTAGTTACCTTCCCACTGATGGTGGGGGTGGGGGGAAGAAAAGAAAACTGACCAAAAGCAGCTGATGGAAAGAAGGGGTATATTTTGGCTTACAGTCTTGAGGGGAAGTTCTATTGTGGCAGGGAATGGAGGAAAGCACAGAAGCTGAACACCACATCTCGCCATAGCAGCTACCAGAAAGCAAGAGTGAGGTTAGCTCTGGAAACAGGGAAACTGAGTGTGGTAGTTTGAATATATGGCCCCCATAGACTCCGTTGTTTTATTAAGCTTATAACTTGGAGCTCTGGCCACCTAGCAGGAGGAGGTGTCACTGGGCAGGGGAAGGGATCATGGAGTACAGGCCTAAGGTGTATTTGGAGGAGGAAGATCTGATTTTCTAGACCAAAGGTAAATATGCAGAGAGGTCTGAGCTCTGGCTTCTGATGTTTGCTGATGGTTTTGTGTTTCTTGCTATTGGTGTTTGCTACTGGTAATGGTTTTGTTGTTGTTGTTTGTTTGTTTTTTTTTTTTTTTTGTTTTTCTGCTTAGATATATGGAAACAGTTTCTTCCACCACTAATGGAACTTTCCATTGGATCTGTAAGCTTGAAATAAACCCCTTTCTCCCATAAACTGTGTCTGATTTGGACATTCATCCCAGAAACATGAAATTGCCTACAGCACTAAGCTATCGCAATCCCCAGCTCATAATTTGCAATCCACCTCCCCCAGAAAATGTTCACCTCCAAAATCACCACCAGCTGGGGACCAAGCATTCAAATCACATGAGGCTGTGGGAGCATCTCATTCAAACCACTACCAACACCCAAGAAGGAAAACTAGAAATTAGGTAGTTTTGTGTTTCAATAATAATCTTTATTAAAATAAGTAGACATGTATACTCATCTATCCATGGACAGAAGGGCCATAAAAAAAGAAGTGTTTGCAACTTAGTGCTATTAGAGACCACTTTAAAAGAATTGGATCTAGGACTGGAGAGAAGGCTTAGAGGTTGAGGTGCTTGCCTGTGAAGCCTAAGGTCTCATATTGAACTCTTCAGGTCCCATGTAAGCCAGACACACAAGTTAATGCAAGTGCAAAAGGTTGTACATGTGCACAAGAAGGCATACACTTCTAAAGTTCGATTGCAGTGGCTGGAAGGCCCAGAGCACCAATTTTCCTCCGCATAGTGTGATAAAAAAATAATAATTAAAGATTCAAACAAAGAATTGTATCTAAAAGGAATTCACCTTTGTGTCTCTTGAACAAGACTATAGGACATTGTAGGGTTTTTGTTTAATTGTTTCTTTGTTTATTTTGTTTTCTTTCATCTTGGAATCTTGAAACCCAGCATACAGATGAAGTGAAATTTGCTCTACACATAACAATCCCAGATGGGTTGCTTCACTCCTGGTAAGAATTTATAGAATGAGTCAGTGTGGACAGGAAAAAATATATTAGCATAGAAACTAATCACTCTGAATACAGAACTCTCAGTGTCCACCCCATGGCAACCGTATTGACCATAGTATCTATTCAGATCCATGATTGCCATATTCTTAGAAGTGTCTTCTTTTCCCTTCCCTACCTTCTTCCTTTCCTGCTTTCTCTGACCCCACCTTTTTTTTTTTTTCTAACCTGTCCAGCATAACTCTCTGGGATAATAAAATATTCTATATTGAATCCATCCCATACAATTACTTAATTCATTCCTAAGAACAAGATTAAGACAGAAGTGTAGTTCTTCGTGCCCATTGTTCATGCATATGAGACAAAGAGAACTTCCACCTGATACATGGGACTTTTCAGTTCTTTACACAACTGAGGACTGGAACCTTAATGCTACTAAAATTTAATCAATTTAATTGAAATTCCTACATGGGCCTAATGGCTACTATAGTGGTCAGAACTGCTTACACCCTTGAAAGTGGTAGCAAAGTTCCAGTGTTCAAGACTGGCCAAGAAAGCAGAACTGTCAAACCATGTGCATGTGAAAGTCTCTAACCACACTCTTTTATCTTTTGTAATCATTCTGAATCATTCATCACTTGTCATTAGATCTCAACCCTCACTAGTCAGCCATTAGAGTTTCAAGCAGATAAAATGTGACATTATTTTTAACTTCACTCCACTGTTCTTCAAATAGCTAACACACAGGTACTGGGGAGCACAATTACACTTCCCATCAAAATGATGTGCAGTGAGCAGCAATCATTTCTAATGTGAACTTTTCATGAGAATTTTCAATAAATTTGGGGAAACCTCACCTTCTATTCTTTATCCTACTGTTACCAATGTTTAAAATGAAATAATGTCAAAAGCATTGTCATCGTTGTTAATATATAAACTAATGTCCACATAATGAAGCAGGCTAAAATATTCCTTGATTGTTTCTCTGTAGCAATGAAATAAAACCTTACATTCAATCTGGCTAGTGGCATGCAATAAATTGCTTGTCTAAAGTTGATAATAACAAAAACAATAATTATTATTACTTACTGAGTGTCTGTTATGGCCAAGCACAAGCTGAAATGCCCAACTCTCTGTGAATTACTTAATTCATTCTTAAGAAGAAGATTAAGACAGAAGTACAATTTGTGTTCATCGTGTAAATGAGACAAAGAGGACTTCCATAAGGTAGGGTAAATTTGCATTCAATGCATGCATTCTAACTTCAGAGACTGACCTCTTAGGATCTACGATCTACTCTACCTCATTCATGTAGGAGACAGTACAACAGATAACTGAAATGTTTTGGTTTGCAACAAATACCAGCTTCAGGAGAAAAGAATTCTGATTAAATAGCCAAATTATCTGTGACTATATTGATGGCTTAAAACAATCAGGGCTTACACAATTGAATAGAAGAGTGCATTTGTCAACTGAAACAATGAGATGCTGAAAATGACCATGTAGGGATTATCAAAGAAATACCATAAGGAAAATCAGTTTTCTCTTACTACTAGCCACATTAATCTTCAGCTAGGGTTGTTTAAGTATATATTGAGGTAACAAATCACAGTCCTTCTTTTCTTTTCCTTATGCCTATTATACCACATTGTTATTCCTAATAATGCATTTTTACATCAAGTATTCTATTGAATCAGGAAGACTTTCTTACTAAGCAACATGAATTCCCAGAACTTGACCACTCTCTGTTTTTATTTATTTTATTTATTTATTTATTTGTTTGTTTGTTTATTTATTTATTTATTTTATTTTATTTTATTTTGTTTTTCTAGGTAGGGTCTCACTCTAGCCCAAGCTGACCTGGAATTCATTATGTAGTCACAGGGTGGCCTTGAACTCAAGGAAATCCTCCTGCTTCTGCTTGGATTAAAGGTTTGCACCTCCACACCTAGCTCTTTTTCTCTTTTTAGTTCTACCTCATTTGTGGTCACATTTCCCACAACTGCCTACTAATTTCCCACTAAAAGTGGCATCTCTGCCCCACGATTAGAAGCTGCCTTTCTTCAGCTTACAACAGTTGCTTGGTCCTCTCCTCTTCAACTCCCTCTACCCGCTGTTCACACCCTTTCTTGGGGGTGGCCTTTGTAAAGAAGTTGCCCCCCACCCCCCGGAGCTTATTCAGGAAAGCTTAGATTTTTATGTATCACAAATATGTGGATATTAGTAATTAAGGGTGACATTTCCCAACTCTTTCTCTTTTTCTCTATAACAGGGAAATATTGTAAATGCCTCTAAAGACAATCGTGAATCTTTTTGTATTATTCACCCCTGAACATCTTCAATGATTCCAGGATTTACTAATGCATCAAGTTGGCCACTTTGTTTCTTAAAAACCTCATATCGTAATTCATTTTCTATGCAACACTTATTTCTTCAATTTTTCCAAGTTGCATCAAATTCTGTTCTTTAGGTCAGAAGTGAAACTAATATATTCTTTTAGTACAACCCACCAAGTACTTGCAAACAATTCTAATATAATCCCAATGCGATTCTTAACTCTCTTCTAGACTAGCTTACTCATTGCATGTTCTTTTCACTTTTCGTAGGGGGTCTCATTCATATTAATTCTAGGAATGATCTCCTCCCCAAAGGTTTAGTTGATCCATGTTATATTTTGTGGATAGAATCAAAATATGCTCTTGGCATTTTATCAGTCAATGTAGGCTAGAAAGACTCCTTATTAGGGCTGGTTGTTGTCTCTCTCATAATGAAAATGGATTACAACCAAATGAGCATTAATATTATTTACTTAGAAATTTCCCTACATTGCTTATTATTTCTCTGGTCAATGGAAACCTGGCAGCCACCTGGTTACCCAAAAAATACTAAAGATACAGTGAATAAGAAGGTACTGATACAGACACCACTAACCCTTATCAGTCTATAAACACGATTTCCTGTTGAGGCCAAATAGCTTTGCTGAGAGGTTTCAGTTTTGTGCTTGGCTAATAGCAGGGTTTCAGAATTCTATTTACTGGCTTTACCACCGACTACATCTGAGAATGAGAGTGCTACAAAGCACTATAGATTCCTGATATTGTATATATGAAGTAGAATAATAATTGAATCTTCTTTATATGCCTGCTAATGTCAAATTGCAAAATATTGCTAGGACTTCGTGTAGTGCTCGGCAAGTGTTTAGATAATTGTTAGCCATTATTATTGAGATTAAAAAAAAAAAAAACTCCTATGAAAAGCACATGATTCAGTCAGATTCTAATAATTACAGCTTGAGTTATCAACTCATCCTGTGCACAAAATGAAGGCCAAAGAATTCAGAAGTAAAGTAAAAGGGATTTGAGTCATCTATTGTAACGTTTCATGGTCTGTCCAGGACAGAAGAAGTCCTTAGCAAGAACTGTGCAGTCTCAGATCACAAAACCAGGCAGCTTCACAGCCATTTAGCTTATGCCTCAGTCACTTTCAGGTTACAGTTTTAGTTTGTTGTTGTTGTTTTGTTTTTAAAAGAAGAAGTAGATTAGTTTATTCAAGCTGAGTTGAGACTTACATTTGGGACAATCATCTATGCTTAGGGGTAACCTGAGGAAGATTGAAACCGGACAAGAGCTATGCCAGAGTTTATTAAAAAGATCATGGTGAATTTGCAAAGGACTGCAGTTTCCCTTTTCCCTTTCTGGAAGATAATTCTGAAGTATGCATGCTTAGGTGATTTCAGTAATAATTAGTGTTATTCAGGTAAATTTTAATCGACTTTTGGGGGAAATGGAATGATCCTCGGTCTCTAGTATTGGCAAATTTCTGTGACACCACAGTTAGTTTTGGTCTACTAACATGAAGGCATTGATGACAAAACCGTGAAAACACACAACCAACAGGCCATCATAAAGCATTTCCAGTGTTAAAAATATTTGTAAATAATTTTCAGGTCACAAATAATGCTAAAACATACTAAAATAAGAAATTAGATGTTTTGGGTTTTCATTACCATTGCTTTTAATATAATTTAGTTAAATTTGAGCTGGAAGATTTTTTGTTGTTGTTGTTTGCAGTGATTATCAGAATATCCTATTTCAGCGTTGGCTCTCATAACTTTGTATAAGCCAACTCTAACATATTGCTGCTGGCAAGAGGAGGCCATTCCAGACTTGGCCTTTTCCCTTACAAACTAATTGAGAAAATGATGCTTTTTACATGAGAACCAATTAGAGGATAATGTAAGTCATTATATAGTTAAATATGAAATGGGCAGCCATAATCAAAACAAGCATGTTTTGAAAAGTGAGAAGTCTCTAGCACATGAAAAGCAAGATTGTTTCTGTACTCTTAGTGTTGATATCCTTTCTATCCCCAAATCACAAAATATGTACTAACACTTCAATCACAAATCCAGACAAATCAGGTACACATGTGAAATAATGGGACATAGCATATTTCACTATCTGTAGTATTTTCTGAAGGCCCCACAGTTGTGTGCTACAAAGGGATTAGAACGTTGACTGTGGAGAGCTGAACTAAGAATTTCTGGATCTCATAGATCAGGCTAATAATTCATAAACTATGGACTTGGGAGAGACTTATTTGCAGACTGGATTGATAGACTATTAGAAATCGTCAATTACTGCCCTTGGGAGACCTTGAGGAAAGTGATGGACAAAAGTGGCACTTGGGTTTAATAAACCTCAGGCCACTCAGATATATCTCCTAAGTAATGGGTTGTGACACACATAGCCTGGGCTTTGGCCAGCAGTGATACCCAGGGCTATAATTGTCTTGCATATAGAGTGACTGTTTCCAAAGAAAGTTGTTGCTGTGTTTGGAGAGTAATTACAAAGCTGCCAGAAGGCGGAGCAGTCACCCCCCCCCCCCCCCCCGCCTCCAAGCTGCTCACTGTGATTTATTGGGTGTGTTTGTACTCTTAAATGGATCTGTCTTTTTCTTCCTAGAATGTTTGCACGCCTCAATATGAATCACTCTTTCCCTGAGCTCACCTCATCTGTGTCTGAAATATTGATCTGGTTGGCAAAGGACAGAACAGTATGTGTGTGTGTGTGTGTGAGGGCGGGGGGCTGGAGAGGAAGGGAGGGAGGGAGGGAAGAACAGAACTCTATCTTAGTGTTTTGGGGATGGAAAGAGGTTCAGTATGGGCAACGTTCTTTCTCTTTGAAAGTCCTGCAGTCGTTTTCTGCTTGTGAAACAAGCTCTTTGGTGAGAATGAAAACCCTCTTCAGTCTTTTCTGTGGCATTTGTCCATGAAGTCTGTAATAACGAGTGATTGATGACAGCACGCCAATGCAAGAAAACCATCATGTGTGTGACAAATTATTTTTCATCCATTGCAGATCAGCAGTTTAGTAATATAGCTCCCATGGTATCCTAAATAGCAAATGTCTTCTGTCAGACAAATGCATTGTGCTGAGGATGAGAAGCTTAGAGGGTTTCAGTTACCATCTTCCCTTTGGAGAGGTAATCTAGAGTTCCTTTTATTAACTTAGGGATTCTCTCTCACACTGTGTGGATAGCCTCAATTTCCACACATGTATTCAGTGAGGAGCAATAGAAGTATGGTGAACATTAAGACTTGCTACAGGTATCCATTTTGCATCTGCCTCTGACTCTTCCTTTCTTTTTCTTCAAAAGAAAAATTTTACATCTTTTCTTCAAAACTCCTTACAGTCTTAGGAAATCAGGCTTGTTTGGTGATAAAAATGCTTATGCTTCATTGCTATAAAATAAAATATATGATGTTATTAAATATATTAGGCCAAACTCATGGTTGTAACTTGGCCGGTCTAGGTTTTAACATACCACTTCTTTCAGAAAGTATTGACTAATTTCCTTTTTGCTAGTCAGCATATGAAAATAAAATAATAATGAAGAGGAGAACCCTTTGTATTTATTACATGTTCCTTATTTTGAGAGGACTGAGGGAGATAACTATTGTTTCAGGAAAAGTTAGGGGCATTCAAATCCCCAGGGAAAAGGACTAACTTATATCATCTCTCTTGGTCCCTCCTAATAATAGCACATAATAACACATATTGTGTTTATAAGCTCATGTTGCGGTTCTTTTATTATTATTAGTTTTGTACTCAGGGAATACAGTCAAGTTGGTACCATTGTTAGCCTCTTCCCTGTCCTCCCCCCTCCACAGGGACCCTCCTTGTTGGGGAATATGGGTCGTGCATTGTGGGGTTAGCCATCAGTTATGGGTAGGAGAAAATGTTTCTGTGTATCATGACCCAACATGTGGCTCTAACATTCTTTCTCCTCCCTCTTCTGCAAATTTCCTTGAGCCATGTTGGGTTCATTTTAGGTCTGTTTCAGTAATGAGGTATTGGGAGCCTCTGTGTCTCTGGATGTCTGGTTTTGTAGGAGTTGATTGTTCTCTGTATCTATCTCCTTCGCCCTTGTTCTGGTACCAGGTTCACCAAGAAAGCAGCACTCTTGCTTGTTTTCCCAATTATTCTTAGTTTCAGCTGGGGCCCTTTTAGGGTATTAGGAGGTGGCTCTCTCCTTAGTATCTGAGTCTATCAGAAAAAAGTGAAGCAGATTCTCCAACAGAAAATAAAGTTAGCAGCAGATAAATGGGATAACCATTATTTTTTTAGAGAGAATTTAATAGGTGTAGGCCCTCTTGTAGTCCACAACTGGTGGTTTCTTGATAATGGATAGTGGGCTCATTTTGGGATATGGTTTTGACTTGTTTCCCTGTTCCAGTTATGGGTTCTGTTCCACTGAGCAGATCGGACAGCCAAATCAAGAGTACTTGGTTTCCCACCATGACTGTGTGCCACTATTGCACTTGTGTGAGCATCACATCAAGTTGTTTTCTGCTAAGTAAGTTACGACATGAGTTGCTTGGACAGATACTGGTCATTTTCCCCCAGTCGTCCTTCGTAGCACCTTCTGTTACTAGATGTACTGACTGTCTGGGGATTGACTCTCTTCCAGCTTCCAGCCACGTCACTCCATGTTACGTACCAACAGCATATGGTGTCTTCAACAGTACTCCGACAGAAATCTGTCTTCTTTGGGGAGGTTCTTTTCCTTTTTATTAGTATCTTTGCAGACTGTGTCAGGTCCACATACACAAGTCAAGGTGACCATGCTTCTGGCAAGCCTGTGGCTCCGGTAAAACAAGGTCAGTGCTGTGCTGGAATGGAGGGTGGCAGCTGTTCATTCTTCACAACTGTGCCATGGGAAGGTCAATATCAATTTTTTTGTTTCTTTTTTAAAAGAAAATTATAGTGAACTAGTTTTCTAGAGATGATTAATACATATAAGGAGATGCCAAAGTATAGGCTTTACTTTGATTTTAAAAGACCATATCATATACTTTGATAGTAGGACTTGCCACTCTGATCCACGAGAAGTTTCAAAGAAAGAAAACTAGCTGAGAAACAGAAAAATAAGTTTAGGGCCAGGAGATTGTTCAGTGGTTAGGACTGCATGTCACTTAGGCCTGAGGGCCTTTCAGATTGGACACCACTGAAACCAACTCTCAAAACCATTGTAAAAAAGTTGGTTTGGGAATTGGAGAGATGACTTAATGGTTAAGGAGCTTGCCTGCAAAGCCAAAGGACCCAGGTTCATTTCCCTAGGGCCCATGTAAACCAGATGCACAGGGTGGTGCGGTGCATGCATCTGGAGACTATTTACAATGGCTGAAGGCCCTAAAATGCACATTCTCTCTCTCTCACTTGCTCTCTCTCTCTCTCTCTCTCTCTCTCTTTCTCTTTCAAAATATAAAATAAGTTGAAGACTTTTTTTTAGGTTAATTTTGGTCACACACATCTGTCACCCCAGTCCACAGATGGCAGGGTTATGGAGAATTTCTGGGGCACATTGACCAACTGAAGTTCTGGGTTGAAGGAGGAATGTGTCTCAAGAAAGTATACAGATTAACAATAAGAGAAGGGCACTCAACATTCTCCTCTGGCCTCTGCACACAGGTATATGGGACATGTACATAAGCACATACATGTGCATATAGCACATATCACCCATAATTCACTACCTCACTAGAGAAATTATAACAATGAAACTACCATTATGAGACTAACAAGGAAAATGGTAAGATTTTTCCAATGTACTATACAACCACCAAAATAAATATAGTATATGCATTTAGAAAGTGCTTTTATTCAGTGAATATTTTTAATATAGATCATATGTCAAACAGTGGAGGTATATACACAGTTCTGCTATCAAGGGGGTTATATTGTGGTACACGACTGCGATATTATCTTGTTACCATGAATAGTAGGTGAGGAGGAAATGTTGAGAAAAAGGCCAAATCAAAAAGGAGTATGAAATGTCACATTAAGACATATGACCTATGCCGGGCGTGGTGGTGCATGCCTTTAATCCAGCACTTGGGAGGCAGAGGTAGGAGGATTACCATGAGTTCGAGGGCACCCTGAGACTTTGTAGTGATTTCCAGGTCAGCCTGGGCTAGAGTGAAACCCTACCTCAAAAAAAAAAGACATATGACCTTGGGGCTGGAGACATGGCTTAGTAGTTAAGCCATTGCCACGTGCCTGCAAAGTGAAAGTATCCAGGTTCAATTCCCCAGTATCCATGTAAAAGCCAGATGCCCAAAGTGGCCTATACATCTGAAGTTTGCTTGCAGTGGTTGGAGGCCCTGACAGGCCCATTCTCTGCTTCTTCTCTCAATCTTACAGTCAATAGCAAGTGTGCATATGTGAGAAAACAGGGTGAAGGAAGGCAATGAGAAGCTATTCTAATATTCAGATATGTGAGCTAGGGAGGCAGCCATCTAAAAGCAGAAGAATCCGGAAGGTTTTGTTATCGCAGGAGGAAGACTTCTGCAAGGTAATTGGATTACCATGAGAGAAGGACATTGTGGTTGGTGGTACAAGTCAGGGGGACGGCACCTAAGTAAAGGTACCAGAGGATGTGTAAGCGGGAAGAGGATTCCACAAAAATTAATGAATTCAAGAGGAGAATGGGTTCAAGAAAGAAGTCCAGTTTGTTACGCAAAGAGCTTAAGGGGCTAAGTCAAACTACAGTAAAGCGACATGGGAAGGGCTGGGTGTGGTAGAACATACCTTGAAACCCAAGTAGAAGGATTTCAGTGAGTTCGAGCCTAGCCTGAAACTTCATAGTAAGTTCCAGGTCAGCCTGGGTAAAGTGAGACCCTGCCTAAAAAAAATGGGAGCATGGCTGGAGAGATGGCTTAGCAGTTTAGATGCTTGCCTACAAACCCAAAGGAACTCGGTTCAATTCCCCAGGACCCACACAAGCCAGATGCATGTGTTTGGAGTTCGTTGGCAGTGGCTTGGGGCCCTGGAGAGCCCATTCTTTCTCTTTTGCGCTCTCTCTCTCTCTCTCTCTCTCTCTCTCTCTCCCTCTTTCTGTCTCTCAAATAAAAAATAAAAAGAAAATATTTTTATAAAGGGGGAAAAAGACTCATGACAATGGGGAGGGAAATTAAAGCCAAGGGCTGAGAGTGGGTGGGGGCGGGAGTGTGGTAGCATGCGTGATTAAGGCCGTCTGAGTATTTATAGCATTGCATACTACTATCCTCTCTTGTATCCTTCAATGAAATTTTTCCTAAGTGTCATTTACAAATTCTAGTTGAGGAAATTCACTCAAATGAAGTCCAGTCATAGAGCTGTTAGACAGAAAGCAAGCAAGCAAGCAAGCAAGCAAGCAAGCAAGCAAGCAAGCAAGAAAGAAAGAAAGAAAGAAAGAACAAAGGGAGGGAAGGAGGGAGGGAGGGAGGGAGGGAGGGAGGGAGGGAGGAAGGAAGGAAGGAAGGAAGGAAGGAAGGAAGGAAGGAAGGAAGGAAAAAACACAAGCTAAAATTCCAAATACCTAACATGAAAGTTCTTAAGTGCTTTATATCAAATCCTCAGTGAAACTTGAAGAAGATAGGAAGGAAGAAAACATCTATTCCATTCAGGAAAAGCATTGTTATAAAAGAAAGAAAGGAAAAAAAGAAAGAGAGAGAGAGGAAGGAAGGAAGGAAGGAAGGAAGGAAGGAAGGAAGGAAGGAAGGAAGGAAGGAAGGAAGGGAGAAAGGAAGGAAGGAAGGAAGGAAGGAAGGAAGGAAGGAAGGAAGGAAGGAAGGAAGGAAGGAAGGAAGGAAGGAAGGAAGGTTGAGAAGCTAGATGTCCAGGAGTGTTGATGGTCATATAGACAGATAGATGTCTGGTCATCCTTGAAAATGTTCCAGAGTGATTGGAAACAGAATGTTCCTGTGACTGTATCAGGGAAGAGAGTATTTTAGGTTATAGGGCTTGAAGAAATGGGAACACAAGCCAACAGAAAAGCACAATAGCATAATAGCATTGAGGAGAGTATAAAGACATGCACAAGTCTGGTATAAAGGTAACCAAGGAATTGGGCAGTTGGGTAGTTTGGATCATTTATCTAGCAGATAAATGTGTTTAGCTTGTAGTAAACTTATTGAAGAAACAACTTTGTAGGATCAAGGTGAGGGAGGGGGAGCATGCAGAAAAAAAGGCTTCGAATCACAATGTAAGTCTCACACCTGTGAAAGGAAATGAACGAGGAAGAGTTGAGTAAGAAGTCTCTAGCTCTAATACAATTCTGTGAAAATTCTCTCTAGACCCAGCTGAAGATGACACAAAAGTAAATCTGCATTAGAATTGTCACAGTCAGGTCACCTTGATCAGTCTTCAGCTAAAATCAGCAATGAGTGACTTAGTATAAATGTGGTGTTGGATCTGGGGGCCAACAGCTAGGAGTGACAGGCAATACCACTTTCTGAAGCAGAACTCCTATGCAGATGGTTTTTCATTACCACCATATTAATAAAAATGAATGTGATCATATTAGAGGAGAATCAGGTATTAGTCAGGCCAATGGTTTGGTGATGGGAGAAAGCAAGGGACAGGCCATCTAAAACACTATATGATCCTGACCTTGTGAATCTGAAGGAAAGGGGACAGATAAAAGATGTTATTAATAAATAGATGATGTGGGCTGGAGAGATGGCTTAGCAGTTAAGCGCTTGCCTGTGAAGCCTAAGGACCCCGGTTCGAGGCTTGGCTCCCCAGGACCCACGTTAGCCAGATGCACAAGGGGGCACACGCATCTGGAGTTCGTTTGCAGAGGCTGGAAGCCCTGGCGCGCCCATTCTCTCTCTCTCTCTCCCTCTATCTGTCTTTCTCTCTGTCTCTGTCGCTCTCAAATAAATAAATATTTTAAAAAATTAAAAAAAAAATAAATAGATGATGTTAGGGGAGCAACACAGTCTTCTGAGCACAGGGGTACAAGAATGTAATTTCAACACTTGATAGGATGAGGCAAGAGGATTAGCAGGTCAATGGAAGCTCTGGCAACAGAGTGATTAAAGGTTCAAATCTAGCTTGGGTTAATGAGATGCTGTCTCCAAAGAGAAAGAATGAGAGAAGAAATGAAGAAGGAAGGGAAGGAGGGAGGGAGGAAGGATGGAAGGGAGAACAAAAGAAAGAAATGGGAGGGGAATGGTGATAGTTTGAATAGATGGTCCCCAATATAAATATATTCAGTGTTTTATAACAGTTTGTAATTTAGATCTGCAGCCACCTGGCTGCAGGTGGTGTCACTGGGACCCTAAGGTGTGGTGGCAGATTTGAAATTCCACTCTAAACATACGCAAAGTGCTTGGAGTTTCTGAAGTGAGCTGGGGGATTTGGCTTGTGGCCTCTTCTCTCTCTCTGTCTCTGTCTCTGTCTCTCTCTCTCTCTCTCTCTCTCTCTCTCTCTCTCTCTCTCTCTCTCTCTCTCTCTCTCTCATCTCTATCTCTTCTCTTGGACCTATAAAAGCAGGCCATCTCCATCTGCCATATGGGACTTCCTGTGGATCTGTAAACTTCAATAAATCCCTTCCTCCATAACTGGGTGTGGTGTGGAATTCATCTCAGCGACCTGAAACTCTCTGCTGCAGGAGGAAAGAAGGACGGAGAAGCAGTGGGAAGGTGATAGAGAAGAAGGAAGACAGGTTCCTCTCAGCAGTAGCATGCTATCTGGAAGGTCAGACAGAAGAGTCACTCAGGCTAAAACACCACAATCTAAACCAACCGAAGGAGCCAGTGTGCCTTCAGTGGGATTTGCTCAAAGCTGGTGGATAGCCTTGCAATTCCTCATGCTGCTTCCATTCACAATGAAGCCCAGCCTCATGCCATTTGTGTTGCCCTGGGTGTGTTACGTATTTTGACTCCTCTCCATTTTCCTCAACAAAGAAGGCATCCTGTAGCTCAGTGTTCTGTTCAGGATTACCGTAGGATCTAATGACCTTTTAGCTATAACACTGTTCCTTCCCGGCTGCCACTAAAACCCTGTCCGACACTTAGATTGCACGTATCCGACTCTCATCTTGGGTCCACAGCATGTGCCATTTCCATCTGTGCTGTTTCCTTCATGTCACAGCCACAAAAG
This sequence comes from Jaculus jaculus, assembly GCF_020740685.1. Lineage (NCBI taxonomy): Eukaryota > Metazoa > Chordata > Mammalia > Rodentia > Dipodidae > Jaculus > Jaculus jaculus. The sequence goes on from NC_059105.1 coordinate 164,866,685, forward strand.
CAGAGTTTCCATCATCTGCCTCCTTTCCACCGCCATCACCTGCCTTCTTAGATCCCTGTGAAAGAATAACTCCGATACAAAAGTTAAATTATGCAAAATCCAATGCATAGAAAGAGAGAGAGAGAAAAAAAAAAGTTGTAGATAAAGGTGGCAGAAGAAGGAATTCCTTATTAGGAGATCCGAGACTCCACAGCAGAGAGTTGAGAGGGGAAACCAAGAATACATAAACATGATTTGATGGAGCAGTAAAGAATTAGAGTCCATGAAGAGAGAGTAGAGTTCGGATTGTCAAAATGGTAGTGAATGTCAATAACAGGGATTGAAGCAGAAAGCCAGAAAGTACCTGGAAGACATAAATTCAATTTGTCACAGATGAAACAGGTGAGCAAAGGAGTAGCGCTTTCAGAAAGGACAAGGTTCCCTGTAACTGAGCTTCTATTAAGGGTAGAGGCTGTACTTTAAATTTCTCATGGCATCCATGTCTTCCTTTCAGAAATGTACCATATACCAAAAAAAAAAAAAAAAGATAAGAAAAATGCAACAAGGGAATTTTTAATAAATCCAACAATAGTGATCAAGGAAATTTACAGACTATTTACCTGAGCATAATGAAATATAAAATAGTTACTATTCTTCAATTTGGAAATACAAAGGTTGAGGGATAAGACAAATTAAAACTAAAAATGGGTTTTACCTTTTTTTTTAATAAATCTACATTATGCTTAAATTAGAAATTACCATCAATATTTGAGTGTCTTTTTAATACAAGTCAAATCAGTCCCATTTAGCTTAGGAAGAACAATTGTCTCAATCATCATCAGTGAGAATAAGTCCTATGAAGAAGGTAGGAGGATGAGAAAGGAAACTAAAGTTTATTAAATATCCCCCAAGTTTCTGACATTATAAAGACAATATACTTTTGTCCTCTTATTTAATTTCAGTAGTCAATGGATGACAAGTGTATGAACAGACCCATTTTATTAGTGAACATTAGCTAATTATAAACTAATTTGCTTATACGACAATTTCATATACGTATTCAATGCACATTGATCATATCCTCCCCTTATTACTCATGGGAGAGGTATGGACCAGCCTGTGTTCACTTAGCTATCAGTACTTGGAATCCAGTGTGGATGAACTTCAAAAACAATATCTCATACACTGTACTATCTGCATTGGGCTTTTCCATCACTCAGAGCTATAGCTTTCATTTACATTGAAATCATGGCGCCAAGGAAGGTCTTCTCATATCTACCTGGCACTGCTTTTCTCAGAGACTGGTTGCAGAGCACAGCACACCAATGTGTAAACAAAGCACGCTTTTCTTTCTCTTAAGCCTGATACCTCAGGAAAGGCTCAGCGAGGGGATGAGATGCCCGCAGTGTAGCAGCGCCCATGTGGCAATATTCAGTGCTGATGCTGCGGAGGAGGCAGAGGAGCCTGAGACATAAATAACGCAGAAGAGCAGAGCAGAGCCAAGCAGAGACATCTTTTAAATATTTAGGGATCAAAAAAACATAAACCTTAAAAATTGAGTCAAATGACACGTTTGTGCACACATGTATACGCACACACACACCATTTCCCTCCATAAAAGAACAGTCCTTTGATTTCCAGTATATCTGGAAGTGGTATTGACATTTTTAAAATGGTCTCGTTAAAATGATCTAAATTTTGATGTTTTTCACTTTATGCCAATTAACAAATTCTTGTAAATGATTTTGGCAAAAATGGGGGAAATTCCCAAAGACAACCTTTATAATGATGTGATGAAGAAGTGGACCCTTCCCAATGGCTCTCTGTCCTCTCCTTGGTCAAGGCCAGGAAGTGACCCTTCCCAATGGCTCTCTGTCCTCTCCTTGGTCAAGGCCAGGAAATGACCCTTCCCCGTGGCTCTCTGTCCTCTCCTTGGTCAAGATCAGTCTTTGGAAGATCTTTTTAGCCCTGTTTATAAATTGGTGTTGACTCCAATGATGGAATTTCATAAATAAAAAAAGAAATCACCTCATTACAGTAAGATGAATCAATACATTTTGATTTTTTTACCTCCAAGGACGTTGCTCAGGGACATGCTGTCTACTCTGCTGAGGGCTATAGAAATTCTGGATAAAGCAAATGTGATCTAATTTGAATAATTTCTGTTACTGAATGATTTTTTTTTCCAGTGTAAAGAAAATAGGTATGTTTAAATTTGTCATTAGAGAAATTGTTTTTATTTTTATTTTACTGCCACTAGAAAAAACTTGCTATGATATGGTGCTCACTAGTAAATATGTAATAAATGTGCTGTAAAGCTAAAGATTATTTAAATATAAGTTGAATTCTACTATGTTGCCAATTAAGACATTTAATACCTCTCTCTCTTAAATAAAATTATCTTTATATTTCTTGCATTTTTTATTGAGATAAACTTTATCTGAATTAATTGATATAGAAATGGCACTTGCTCACTCATAGAATTTAATAGCTTGAAGGCAGTGTCTGGTACCAAACTAACAAAGAAAAATGCATTGGGATAAATCCTTTGTCTTGGATTTAGTCATTTGTGCTACCTGGACTTCATTCAAAGTTCTTCTGAAGTATGAACTGGCTGAGAATTAACATAAGACAATTGAAAAATTGTGTCAGTTTGATGTCTGTTTGTCAGATTCTTTCTTTGAGTCCCAGTTTGGCTCAGGCTTAAATTCTCTGGAGTGTGTCAGGGCTTTGTGCTCATCGTTCTCCAAAATTCTCAATTGCTAAGTGCTGTACCTTCTCCCTGTGCACTTAAACCTAATCCCATTCTAAGATGATTGTTGGCTTTAGTCAGATCAGTTGAAATCAGGTTGTACTTCTCATGATATAAACTAGTCAGCTGTGTGCTACAAGAACAAGGTTCAGATCCAACGAGCTACATAAACTTATCCTCAGACAGCTATTATACAGTAGGGAAACTCCTAGCATCCTTTTATTCCTTTTTTGTTGTTGTTGTTTATTTTTATTGATTTATTTATTTGAGAGAGACAGACAGAGAGAGAAAGAGGTGGAGAGAGAGAGAGAGAGAGAGAGAGAGAGAGAGAGAATGTGCATGCAAGGGCCTCCAGCCACTGCAAACAAACTACAAATGCATGCACCCCCCTTGTGTATCTGGCTAACATGGGTACTGGGGAATTGAGCATTTGAGAGAGAGAGAGACAGAGAAAGAAAGAGAGAAAGAGAGAATGGGTGCTTCAGTGTCTCCAACCACTGCAAATGAATTCCAGATGCATGTGTTACCATGTGCATCTGGCTTACATGGCTTCTGTGGAATCAAACTTCGGTCCTTAGGCTTCACAGGCAAGCACGTTCACTGCTAAGCCATCTCTCCAGTCCTTTATTCAAAACTTTAATTCTGCCATTATATTTAGTCACATATGGCATCATTGTTGTGATGGTTTTGGTGGGTTATACTCATAGATTTACACATGCGAATTCTTTTAAGTAAATGCTCTTTGAGTTTTCAGAGCAATTCTTGAGATCACTGAGTAAAAATATTAAAAAAGAATTTTAATAAATACAAGCATAAGCCTTTTTAAAATTAGAATGTTAGATATCTAGGTCTTAGGACGTGATTGTAAACAGCTCCCTTGTTAATGGCACAGACAAAACAAGTACATAAGTAATCTTTTACCAGTATTTTTGCCATCTATGGACATTAAAGCATCAAATTTATTATGGCATAGTTATGCTATAAATCTGATTCAGGTCATATTAATCTAAAAACACAGAAATGATAGCAAGATTGACAATTGGTGTTGTATTATTTAAAATATATTTGCTCAGCAAAGGAAGCAATCAATAGAGTAAAAAGGCAGTGTATAGAATAGGGAATATTCATACGCCTAACAGGGCATTCATACCTAGATTATGTAAATAATGCCCCCAAATCAACACCAAGCTATAAAAAACATCTGATCAATAAACAGGCAATTGAATTAAACAGATCACTAACATCAACATGTTCAAAAAATGTTCAACATCATTACTTATCAGAGAACTATCAATCAAAACTACATTGGGATTCCAGCACACTTTAGTGGAAATGACTCTCAACAAGAAAGAAAATGACAATAAATTCTGGGAAAGATGTGTGGAAAAGGAGAGGAATGTAAACTAGGAGGTCACTATGGAAATCAGCATGGAGGTTTCTGAAAATTTTGGATGTGGAACTACCAAGTCGCCCAGGTGTTCCATCCCAGCACATCTGTGTTTATTACTGAATGAGTCACAATATCCAGGACACGGAACTGACCTGGCTGTTCATGAACAGGTACGTAGAATGAACGTGTGCTATAGACAAGCAAATGAACTTTATGCATGGGCAATGAGAAATGAAATTGTAGTATTTGTGAACAAACAGTAAACTTCAGTAAAACTGAAGATTTTCATGTTAAGCAAGATAAGCTAGACTCAGAAGAATAAATGCCACATCTTTTCTCCCACATTCATATACCTATAGCATCAAATAGAAGCAGGACTATGTGTAAGGAAGGAAAGATTTAAAGGGAGGGCAAAATGGGAGCAAGAGTGGGTGTTGGGGAAGGACAAATGTCAAATGTTTTCTCCCATATGTACAGATATCAACTTTTTATTGCTCACATGTCTATCTCAGAAGAACAACAGAAGGGACAAAAAGAGGATCAATGATAGCATGGGAGGGAGACGAGACAAGGCAGTGAGGCAATCTGAATAAATAAAGTCAATTGATACACATATATCGAAACAGCATAACAAGACTCATTGTGTACTCTAAAATCATAATCAACATGAAAATAATATAACTCAGGCTGGAGGGATGGCTTCATGGTTAAGGCATTTGCCTGTAAAGCTAAAGGACTCAGGTTCGATTCCCCAGAACCCATGCTAGCCAGATGCACAAGGGGGCACGTGTCTGAAGACTGGTCACTGTGGCTGTAGGGCCTGGCGTGCCCATTTATTCTCTCCCTCTCTCTCTCTCTCTCTCTCTCTCTCTCTCTCTCTCTCTCTTTCCTTTCCTCTTTCTCTGTCAAATAAATAAAGAAATAATATTAAAAATAAAATAATGCAACTCAAAATGTATGCAGGGCTACATATTATTTTGAGAACTAAAGTGGAGAAACTGTTCCCTTTCAATTTTCATGTATACCCCCATTCTTCCACCTTATAAATTAGTAATGGCAGGCGGTTACCTCTTTGTCTTGTACTCCAATGACGTCTTCTGTCATCAAACATCAATATTGTCCCCCGGTGCGTTTGTTTGCCAGTTATCACACAAGGTCCCTCATAGGCCCCACTGACGAGGACATGGGAATCTTTGAAAGCCATTGCGCATACCGTAGCAAGAGAACAAGTGGATTTAACTGCAATCACAAAGAACACTTCTCCAAATCATCCCTCCTTGAAACCAGTCACTCTTTTTTTTTTCCATCAATAATAAGGCAGGGATCAAGTATACATGCTATAACTGTGCCTTTATAAGTGAATTACTACAGAGGGAATTACCATGGGATATATTTTATAATCATGAAAAATGTTAATAAAAATTAAAAAAATAAAAAAATTTAAAAAAATAAAAAAAAAATAAGTGAATTACTACAGAACTATGATTATGTCATTTCAATGGAGTCAAGTGAAATTTTCCCCTCCGTCTATATTTGGAAGAAGTGGCCTACTCATAGCAGTTGTTCAATAAACTCTGAATAAGCTTAATTAGAAATGAGGGTCATACTTAATCTCTTATGTTTTTAAACTGAGGGAGAATTGGTTGAATCTAGGATGTACACATAGAAAAAAGCAGGTAGGCATGTAGTAGGAGTTAGCGACTGGTCTTTAGAGGAGCTGTTCATATACAGGATTGCATTTTACCCTTATTATACTTTTGATGGTACCTGAAATGGACTTTGAAAAGACTGTGGCCCACTGTCCCGAGTACTTCTCTCCTCCAGAGTTTACAGAGAAATGGCCTTGCACTCATTCTCTTCCTGGGGGAGAAACAGAATGTTCAAGCTAGCTCACCTCCCCCTCTGGCCTATAAATTTATGACACTTAGGACAGTGTCTCACCTGTTCCCTGGTCAAGATTCACTGTAATGTGCTTTACTTGGTAAAGGAGAACGCTTGCAAGGATTGAGGATTACTCCCCTTGCCACATATGGGCTGGGTCCAGACCATCCTGATATATTCTCTCTCCGAGCCTTGCCTTTCCAGATCTGTGCTCCTGGGAGCCCCTTAAAGAGAAGAACTGCAGTGGAGCATGGAAAGAAATTATATTGGGTCAGACAGCTCTCAACACTGATGGGGAAAGTTTTGTGGGACTCTGATATTTTGGTCTGATGAGTGACTGTTGAATCACCCTTTAGTACATTAGGAAAAAGGATAGAAAAAAAAAAAAAAAAATATATATATATATATATATATATATATATATATATATATATATATATATATATTCCCAGTCCTTAGATTAATGTCAAATTAAATAAAATAAGGAGATATGAGGTGAGGCACTTTTGATGGAATATGCAAAAGAATACTGCTTGAGAGAGATTTGGAGCACTGGAGTTGGCCCCAGAGTCTTGAGGAACTGCTCATTTTGATTCAGCAAGTCTAAGGCAGTATAAAACACACTGTGTTTCTAAGAACCTGAGATCAAATGGAGACGCCATCTTTCGGTTCACACCAGCGAAGATTTGGGGCCACATGTGTTCTATTTCTTGCTAGACAGCAGCACCTCCAGTAGACCAGTTATGGTGAGCAAGAATTCCCGCGTCTGTCACTGTCACTCTCGGCTGAAGGTTACAAGATAAGGAAGGTAGCTGAGCTGCTATTTGGCAAGTGCAGACACTCTGCAGGATCAATGTGTCTTAATCATATGTCACAGGATCCAGACATGTCCCGACTGAGCCTCTCACTGTTAAAGAAATCCCTGGCAGGTCACTCCTGTGTCTCCATCCCCTCCATTTTGAAATGTTCATAATGAAGGTTTGGATAATTCGTCCACGTTCCATCCCACAGGCTACAAATGCTAGCAGGGGACGTCTGCAAGGTGGAAGCAGACAGTTCCAGGCAGGTCTTGTTATTCTGCGTGGCCATCTCTGCCGTGTGTACCATCCTTCCCCCTTTATAACTCTTGAATCTGCTTTGTCTCCTCTCTGCTCCTGGCCTCTCCACTTTCTTGGCATTCTCCTTCTCTTACCATGTATGATGTATTATTCAAACACTCAACTCCTTTTATTGCTAATTATATATTAACCAGGTTCTGACTTCATTCTTTTCTGTATTGAATCCTGGCCCAGGCATGACACTGACAAAAAGGATTCCTCGAGCTCAGAGGAAATTTTGGCAAATGACAGTTCTCTTTTAGGGCTGTTAGTCTTAATGGAATATTTGATAAGATGGTAATAACCCCTGAGATCCTTTTATAGCAAACCCAGGGGCGAAATATATATGTATATATGTATATATATATATTTTTTAATAGTCCCAATGACTTTTATTTATTCATTTAAGTTTTCAGTGAGGTCAGTTCTTAAAGGCATTTCACAATGACAATTTCTTCAAACATGGCAAACGTATATGATCCAAATATCTTCCTCCTGTGAATTATGACTATTGATATGTATAGAAATTCTTTTCTATCTGTATGATTCATGTACAGCTTGAAGTTCATTTCCTTTGCTCTCATTTAGAAATGAGGAACTACTGACCCAATTCTAAACTAGATCCTCAGTTGGCTTGTGTGATCAGTAATTTGTTTCCTCAAGTATATATTCTCAATCACGTGTCATCAGTATATATTGTCCATCACAATAAACCCCTTCAAAGATAGTTTGTGCTTCCATTTCAGTGGTAAAATTGAGTGATTCCTTTTGGAAAAAAAAAAAACTAATATTGAATGTCCTTGTGAATTTTGCATAATAAAATATGAGGCTTCCTTTGTTGCAAATGTAAAGTCCAATTAACAATATGAATGGGCAACAAACGCATTTTCAGGATAATAATAATGATAAGTGTTAACACTTATTGAGTCTTTTACTATTCCAGACACCATGCAAAGTGCTTCGCACAGGGGCTCTAATTTAATTCTGGCAACAATGGTATGAGGAAGCAACAATTAATGCTCGCAGCTTGCAAATGTTGACAGTGAGGTTTAGAGAGGCTGAGCAATGCAGTTCAAGGTCAGAGAGAGAGAAAGAGCAAGAGAAGCAGCAGTACCTATCATTAAAATTAAAAAAAAAAAAAATAGCCTTGTTCCAAAATCTGTGCTGTCTGCATCAGTCTGCTAAATTATTCTGGCAAAAGTTTACCAATTTTGCGTCTGGGCATTCCCCTATCCAAGTAGAAAACACAGTCCTAGCTCAGATGCATTACCCTTTAATAATCAAAGCTTCATTCAGAAGCCTTCATTAGGGTTGAATTGTCCCAGGCTCCACTTAGGCAACGTGAATGAAGTTAATAGTCAACCTGTTTCATTACACCATCACCCTTAATTAATACGCTTAAAATAATGGCTTGGAATTTATTTAACCAAAATAATAACTTCATTTAACTTAACGACTTGGTGCACAGGCAGAATTATGAGTTACAGCATTTCCACTGCTGTTTCCAGAACATTTACCATGTGGCTAATGGGACATCACCTTTGTGATACGGGGCCACCTGTTAATACCTTGTTTCACCTCTGAGGCTCCATCTTTTTATGTGAAGTTGGGCTGTCATAGCGAATTAAATGAGGACCAACTGAATAATTAATTCTTTCAATAACATTGTGATGGTTGCCTTATTATTAAAATCTTTTCAATGCTTTATTAAGAGATTCACACAGCACATACCTCATAACCTTAAAAAGCAGAGGAGCCAAAAAGTGTTGACTATGAGTTAGGCCAGCCATCCTCAGATTGTTGTTTATTAAAAATTAAGAGCCTTTTGAATTTCAAGCCTTCTCATTTAAGAAGTCAATATGGGTTGTTAGGAGGTAGAAAAGAAATATGAGTTCCTTTAATTTAATTTTATTTTTCAGACTTAATAAAAAAAATTCACTCTGAGCCGGGCGTGGTGGCACACGCCTTTAATCCCAGCACTCGGTAGGCAGAGGTAAGAGGATCGTCGTGAGTTCAAGGCCACTCTGAGACTCCATAATGAATTCCAGGTCAGCCTGTGCTAGAATGAGACTCTACCTTGAAAAACCAAGAAAATAAATAAATAAAATTCACTCTGGTTGTAATGTAACTCAACCAAATGATCTGATAAAATTGGTGTACTATTTGCATTCTCATAGCTGTGACTGGGGCCACTTAGGCGAGGAAGAGTTTATGTGGTGCTGACATTGAAGGTGACAGCCCATGGTGGCAGGGAAGACAAAAACATGGTGGTGGGAGCTTAAAGCAGCTAGTAACATTCAGTCCACAGCGAGGACGCCAGAGAGCAGCGAATGCTCAGGTTCACCCAGCTCTCTCCTTGATACCCAGCCTAGGACTCCAGCCCATGGTATAGTCCCAACCACAATTAGGTTGAGACATCCTACCTCAATTAATGTAATCTGGAAAATTCCTAACAGACGTGCCAAGAGATCTGTTTCTAAATTCTGTCACGTTGAGAACTAGAGATTGAACATCACAATGACAGATGGCTACATGTGCATTAATGAGAGATGGCTACGTGTGCGTTAAAATCCTGTTCTCCTTCCTCTCTAGTGATAGATAGATTGGGGTTGGGAACATGCTTACTCTGTTGGAGCTATTATCACATTGCCTTCTTTTAAGTGATTACATACTTGTTATAACTATTCCATATCTTGGTCTTGAGACTTTCTTTGTGTCCTTCTTCATAATCTTCTCACAAGTAAGACATGGGCCCATGGTAGCAATCAGGTTAGAGAGAATATATATTCTAAGAGAAAGGCTGCCCCCATCAAGCGTGTAGTAAGGAGGGGACGCTGCGAGAAAAGCTGCCCAGCACCCCCACCATCCCCGTCCTGTCTGTGAGGCATCACCAAATGATGAGGCTGTTATTTAAGCCAGCAGCACAGCCTTCACCTTAATGTCATGATGTTAACCACAACATCCTGGGCCATTAAATAAACCAAATCTAAAAGACGTTCACAGCACAAAGTACTGTGAAAAAGAAAATCTACTTTAAAAATTTTGGCTGGAGAGATGGCTTAGCGGTTAAGCGATTGCCTGTGAAGCCTAAGGACCCCGGTTCGAGGCTCAATTCTCTAGGACCCACGTTAGCCAGACACACAAGGGGGCGCACGCGTCTGGAGTTCGTTTGCAGTGGCTGGAAGCCCTGGCGTGCCCATTCTCTGTCTCTCTCTCTCTTTACCTATCTGCCTCTTTCTCTCTGTGTCACTCTCAAATAAATAAATGAAAATGAACAAAATTTTTTTTTAATTTAATTTGCGCATTAAAAATTGCATGGACATATCAAGAGATTTTTAAAGGGAGGGGGTATAATTAGAAATAACAAAAGTGTTTGGCTCATTTCAAATATTTCATAAGCTGCTTTGAAAAGGAAGGCCTTGGGGTATTTTTTTTTTTCAATACAGTTAGCAATAAATAAGGTATTTTGTGACAGAGACTTAAAATGATGAGTTTCTGTGTGGGGAACACAGTTTCAATGGTTAAACAAGAAAATATCTAAATGGCTTTGACTCTGAAATTATAAAATTCAACACTTGTCTATTGAAACAATATCTGAGTAGCAATGATTATATATTAAGGGTTTTTTTTTTTTTACATTCAATGAAATGACCTTACCAGCTTAGCACAGCCCAAATAACTTACAGATTACAAAAAATTCAATTGCTAAAAAAATTTCTGGAATGCAGAATGACATCACCTCTCTTCTTCTGCACTTATTCTTACTGATAATAAGTGTTCATAGAGGGCATGTATAAGCATGTTGGAATAGTTTATAACATCAGAACAAACTACATAAGTAAGATAATTACCAAGAAAATCCTTTTATTCTGGAGAAAATGATATTTAATATTTACATGTTTTCTCAGTGGGTAAAGGTGCTTACTAGCAAATCTGGCCATCCCAGGTTCAATACCCCAGTATCCATATAAAGATAGATTCACAAAGTGCTGCATGAGCTGGAGTTCATTTGTAGTGGGAAGAGGCCTTGACATGCCCATACACACACATGCACACACTCTCTGTCTGTCTCTCTCTCTCCACTAAATATATAAAAATATTTTTTAAAAGACAGTGATATCAGTGTTATTGATTTTTCCCTGTCTTATTTTTTTCTATTTTAATATTATTTTGTGTATATGTGTATGTATCTATGTATGTATATGTATGTGCAATGGAGGGATGAGGAACAGGTGGGGAGGTCAGAAAACAATTTCAGGGTGCTTCTTCTACCCTTCTCTATCCCTTAGAGACAGGATCGCTCTCGCCTGTACTGCTTGAGAGTTTCTGGGTTGTCCTGGCTCTAGTTCCCGTGGTCACAGGCACGTTGCAATTATAGACACATGCCTAGGCTTTATGTGGGCACCAAGGAAGATCAAGTTTGGCTGCACAAGCCTTCAAGCACACATCTCTAATTGCTTAGTCATTTCACCAGCCCTTTGTCCCCACTTTTGCTAAATATTTACTTTTTTTGTTTTTTTTTTTTTAATTTGAGAGAGAGAGAGAAAGAGAGAGAATGGATGCACCAGGGCCACCACCACTGCAAACAAACTCCAGAGACAAGTGCCACCTTGTGCATCTGGCCTTATGTGGTCCCTGTGGAAGAGAACCTAGATCCTATGGCTTTGCAAGCAAGTACCTTAACCACTAAGCCATCTCTTTAGCTCCCCAATATTTGTTAACACATTGAAAAATGTGAGTACGTTATTGATGTATAGAAATGTAAATATTATTTTAACAGTTAGTGTGAGGTTAGAAACTGAGAAATTCTGGGCTGGGGAGATGGCTTAGCACTAAAGGCTCATGCCTGCAAAACCCAAGGACACGGGTTCGATTCTCCACATCCCATGCAAGCCAGATGCAAATGGTGGCACATGTATCTGGAGTTCATTTTCAGTGGCTAGAGTCCCTAGACATTATTCTCTTCAGACTGATGTGCGAATGCTCCATTCTCTACCTCTAGGGAATCATTTAAAAGATGATCAGAAATGACTTTGGATGAGCAAATAAATGAGCATTCTTGTTTGAATTTACCAAGAGTCAATTTTAGAAAATTACCAACCATTAGTATTGTTTACCAAAAATGAATTTTAACAAAGAGTATAGGCAACTACTGTAAATTGGCGTTAGGTATTCAAAATGCTAGCAATAGGTGTTTCAGCAATAATTAGAACCTTAGAGTGTATGTGTCCATGTGCAGGCTCTATGTAGGTTAAGAGTCCATCATAGTCCCATAGAAAAGCAGAGTTTATTGGAAAATAGACTAGAAACAAAGGCAGGATATGCCAGAAATTGCCAGTTGACTTAAATATAGATATCTCAAAAAGTGTAGCTGAGAAGATAGCCGATTACCTGTTTGGCAGGGATTTTGAGGAATTTAATCCTCTTAGCAACATCTATCTCAACTGCTTAATCAAATCCATGTCTTTTTATGTGGTGTTGTATTGACATATTATTATTAGCATTTCATTTTTTTTAATTTGATTTTTATTTATATGTTTGAGAGAAAGTGTCAGAGAGAATGGGCATTCAAGGGCCTCCAGCCACTGCAAACAAATTCCAGATGCATGAGCCACCGTGTGCATCTGGCTTACGTGGGTCCTGAGGAATCAAACCTGGATTCTTTGGCTTTGTAGGCAGGTACCTTAACTGCTAAGCCACCTCTCCAGCCCCATTTCGATGTTTTATCATAACAATAGTTCACTTAAAGAAAAAAAAGTTTCTAGCCGGGCAGTGGTGGAGCACGCCTTTAATCCCCGCACTTCGGAGGCAGAGGTAGGAGGATCGCTGTGAGTTTGAGGCCACCCTGAGACTCCATAGTGAATTCCAGGCCAGCCTGGGCTACAGTGAGACCCTACCTCAATAAAACAAAAAGAAAGAAAGAAAGAGAGAGAGAGAGAGAGAGAGAGAGAGAGAGAGAGAGAGAGAGAGAGAAAGAAAGAAAGAAAGAAAGAAAGAAAGAAAGAAAGAAAGAAAGAAAGAAAGAAAGAAAGTTTCAATAATATGTTTAACGTAATTATTTCTTCCAACTGTGTGTTAGTCAGCAATTGTTTTGACCTTATGACAGCCGGGTACGAGGGTCAGGAGGGACAGCTGCCCTTATGTCTTTAATTGAATTAGTATGATGACTTTCCTGGCCGTCAGCACCTATGTGTGCCCTCATAGATCATCTTTCCCCTGAATGCCCAGGCCGGCAATGCTCCATTTCCTTGCTGGCCCATGAGCATGCCTGTCTCAAAATCCATCTGACTGCATCGTCAGTGTAATTACTATTCCTTTTTGACACAGCTAATTGTGTTTGCAGTCATTTCCTCTTCCTTGCTCTGTAAAAAGTCCCTCAGATGGTGTTTAACAAGGGTGCATGTAACAAGAAACAAATTGTTTCCAGGGAGTGCTATTTACCTTTTTTATTTTCTGCTTTGTTAGCGACGCAGAGGTTTCATTAGCAAGGAATAAATGAATTACAAAGACAGCTAATCCAACACACAGACTCACATGCACACACAATAGCCAGAGAACACAACTGAGGCATGTCCTCTTGAGGGAAAATAAAGGAATGAGAGGTACTTTGGAGCTAATGGGATTTACTGTTCTGCCATTTGAATAAATTATATTTTAAATAATCTGGGGTTCAAGCACATAACAGAGCTCTATAGTTCATCTATGAAGGTGAACTAAACTTGTTATATGCCACTAACTTGATGAAACGGAGTCTTACCATACTATTGTCTCCAAAAGCCCATGCAGGGACTGGAAGGATGGCTTAGTAATTGAGGCATTTGTCTGTGTAGCCTAAGGACCCAGGTTGGATTCCCCAGAATCCACATAAGCCAGATGCCTGTGGTAGTGTATGCATCTATAGTTTGCAGTGTCTAGACGCCCTGGAGCACCAATTCTTTCTCTCTCTTTAATTAATAGATAAATGCATAAATAAAAATATTTTTAAAGGGCTGGAGAGATGGCTTAGTGGTTAAGGTGTTTGCCTGCAAAGCCAAAGGATCCCAGTTCAATTCTCCAGGACCCACTTAAACCAGATGCACAAGGGGGCGCATGCATCTGGAGTTTGTTTTCAGTGACTAAGGCCCTGGCACACCCATTCTCCCTCTCCCTCTCTCTCTCTCTCTCTCTCTGTCTCTCTCTCTCTTCTTTCTCTCTCTCCAGCAAATAAATAAATAAATAAAATATTTAAAAAATATATTTTTAAAATAAAAAAGCCCAAGCATCTTCATTATGAAATACCTTATACCTAGAAAAGCAGAGGCGTAAAACAAATACAGGGTGGGGTGGATTATGGGTATTAATCTCTGGAAGAGTTCTGAAACAAAAGGAAGAAAAAGTGAAAAATAGAGGTGCAATTTGATTTACAGATACTGAAATTCCTCAATGTCCATTCTATATCGGCACACATATATGTGCATGAATATGATACTTACCTCCCAGAGACCATCAAAATCAATACTGTGTACATCCCAAATGTCTCACCTGCAGATGAAGAATATGACACCATATCCCCAAAGAACAACTAGGGAACACAGAATGTTCTAACGGTGCCTGGTCTGGAGAGGCCTTTTCTTATTCAGACCTCTTCCAGTCCTCAGCTCTAAGACTTTGAGCTATCCAGGCAGTGTATCTAAACTGTTCGTGAGTATATTGCAGAAGGAAAGGGTTTAAAATTCAAAATTCACTAAGCTTGTGTACAGAGAAAGAGATAATCCAATCAGAAGTATTGACTCTTAGATTTGACAATTTCTAATAGAATTAGCAGAGAAAATATTGACTCATAAGGAAAAAATTCTGAAAATTAAAACAATCTACAATAATTAACTGGCTTTTCTTATGGAAGTAATGAGCTTCTTGTTAGTATAAGGACAAGGAAAATGCCAAATCACTGTAAACATCATTCCAGTGATTAATTTAGTCATGCACCTATTTAACAAATATTTATTGGAAGCCCACTTATCATGTGTCAGATGCTGAGTTAGAAACATCAAAAATATTCAACTCAGAAAATTCTGTAAATCTTGTGAAGTTAGGGCAAGAATTGTGAATGCACGAATTAGTCAATAATAGCAAAAGCCACTCTCAACATATGTTTCTTAAATCCCTGAACTACGTGTGCTTTTACTAGAGGGGAATTTCCATCAGTGTATGTACTGGGGTCGCCCTGCCTATTGCTCTAGATCTGTCACTTGTGGCTTCATTTGCTTCTCTATCTTATTGTCCAGTAGTTACTTTTCCACACAAATACAGCAAGGAACGTTGTGTTGGTGCTCTCGTTTGCATGAGAAGGTGCCAGGCCTGATCTGACCTGCCTCTCCATCAGGATTATAAAGGTGACGGATAGTCAATTTCAGGGATTCATGATCCATTTTACCGCGCCGCTTCACCTTGCAGCTAAGTAATACAGCTGTGATAAAATCAGCCGTAATCACTGCATCTTACTCAGGCCTGCCTCAGCCATAAATACTAGTTTCATAACAAAAAAGCAAATGGAACAAGAGAGAGGAGAGAGAGATGAAGGCAAATGTAAAAGTTTATTCATGGTGACTAATGGGGGGATGTTGTCATGGTTTTTTTATCCCTTCTCATTTTTGTCTGGTGAGAATGAGAATACATGATCACCCAGTGAAGAAGCTGGCTTGCAGCTGATTCATCTCAATCAATTACAAGCATTTTATTAAGTGCTTATCTGTGTTTAGAACTATTGTTCAATTATTCTTATGGCCGGAGAGTTAAATCTCAGAGGTGAAGAACTTCTTATCTAATATGCACATGTTCATACGTTAACGACCTCATGAAGCACACTTACACAAATAATGATGTAAATATTAAATATAGAGGAAGTAGAATGAAGTCATAAACAGGTAAGGAATCAGAATGTATTCTTTCATTTATGCATATTAATTCAAAATATGTTCAAGATATATGAAAAAAGAAAAAAACAGTTCTCAATGCAAGATGAAAATGGCTGAGGCTTATAAAAAACTTACACGTGAGAGAAGGTAGCCAGCCATAATTATGATCAACAAATAAAATCATATAGTAATATAGTAAAATATGAGGAACAAAAGAGTGTAAATATCACTGAACACGAGGAAATTTTGGGGTTCTCAGAGAGATGCGTCAGTCATCCCTCTTGAAGGTTGGTAGTTGAGTAAGAGTCTTGAAATAAATTAGAGAATAAGTCAACTAGATGCTCAGTCATGAATTCCCTTCAGGAACACAGGCATCAAATACAATCAGAAAATGGTCAGATTGCTCCATAACATGCTCATGGCTATTGCACCAGTGGGCTTATCTGGCTTGTCCAGGCAGTTTGTTAAACACAGGGTCTCTGGCTGAGTCACGCTGTGGTGATTGTGGTGCACCAGCAGCTTGTGGAGCTCCTGAAGGGACTCTCAGGGCTGGCAATTAGAGACTGTGGTGGTTTGACTCAGGGGTCCCCCATAAGCTCAGGTGTTCTGAATGCTAGGTTCCCAGCTGATGGAGATTTGGGAATTAACAACTCCTAGAGGCAGTGCATTGCTGGGGGCAGGCTTATGGGTGTTACAGCTAGTTTTCCCCCTTGCCAGTGTTTGGCACACTCTCCTGTTGCTATCGTCAACCTTATGTTGGCCGGGGGGTGGGGTGGGGCTGATGTCCACCCTCTGCTCATGCTGTCGTTTCCCCCTGCCATCATGGAGCTTCCCCTCGAGTGTGTAAGCCAAAATAAACCCCCTTCTTCTCAAAAGCTGCTCTTGCTCAGGTGATTCCTACCAGCAATGTGAACCTGACTGCTACAGGGAGGTACGTTGCAGTCAACTTACAGCCTATTTCTTTGCCCTATAACATAATTGTGAGATTTCTTCAGCAAGAGCCTTGCTCTTTTGTCCTGGTGGGCAACCAACAGTACTTCATGCTTGATTTGGGGGGCCTCAAGGCTTTCTCTGACCACAACTTACAGGAAGACAGCTCACAGGTGCCACTAGGAATTTTCTTCTATTCAGTCATAATGTGTCTTTTCATAGGAATCTGCTACTGTCTTGTTTTTAATGATATGAATTACTTTATACTTTGGTCCCCTTGTTTTTACCCTTTTAAAACTATGAGGGGACCTCACGTTGAGAATGTATGACATGGTTGTTCTATGGGCAGGGAGAGGGAGAGGACTGGCTAGGTATAACTGAATTTGAATCTACCTGTACGGTTGTGAAGAATATGCTTCTCAAATGTTTGAGGTAAAAGCAGAAATGGTATTACCTATAAATAATCAGTGGATGGCGTGAGTGTTAGAGGACAGCATGTATGCCAACTGCCTGGTACAAGGTCTTGAACCTGGAAACACACTTGTCATTGCCTTTGTGGTTATATTATTTGGCAATATGCTGTCTCCGTTAGCTGCATCAGCTCCAATTCTGTGCTCCACGCTCATCTCATTTGATCTTGCTGACTACGTCTGGTTCCGCACCCTTCTTCTGACTTCTAGAAACCTAGCCTTCCACTCCCAAACCACAGGCAGTTTCCACATCTCAGTTCTTACACACCTCACACTTTCCTTTTCCATTATACCCTATGTGATGGCATATTTCATCTTCCAAGGAAGTGTAAATGTGTTATAAATTGATTTAACAAAACCGTGAGGCAGCTTGACTTGGTTATAGAGAATATTATAGGAGAACCAAGGTCTTTATCATCATTTTCTTCAGAACTGAATACGTAATACATTAATATTGTATGTTGCATACTCAAAAAGCATAAGACACCCCATGATATAACCATTGACCTCTAGAATCATCTATTTAGAAATATGTCTCCTAAGCTTTCTGGAACTGAATTTGAGTGTCCCTACCTTCCCACTATACCAACATGCCCAATAAAACTGCTTCATTAAAAAAGTGTATCTGGGGCTGGAGAGATGGCTTAGTGGTTGAGACACTTGCCTTGGAAGCCTAAGAACACATGCTTAACTCTCTAAGTCCTACATAAGCCAGACACACAAAGTGATGCAAGCGTGCAAGGTTGCCCATGTGCCCAAGGTGGCACACCTGTCTGGAGTTCAATTACTGTGGCTGAAGGCCCTTTTATGCCAATTCTCTCTCTCTCTCTCTCTCTCGCTCTCGCTCTCGCTCTCACTCTCGCTCTCTAGCATTAAAAAAAATAAGCCAGGTGTGGTGGTGCACTTAATCCCAGCACTTGGGAGGCAGAGGCAGGAGGATTGCTATGAGTTAGAGGCCAACCGGAGACTATAGTGAATTTAAGGTCATTAGTGGTGGTGCACTCCTCTGATCCTAGCATTTGGGAGGCAGAGGTAGAAGGATCACAATTAGTTTGAGGCTAGCCCAAGACTACATAGCTAATTTCAGGTCAGTCTGGGCTATAGTAAGGCCCTACTTGGGAAAACTAAAACAAAAAAGTCTGGGCATAAATTGGCCTTGCTATTCATGACCTGACAGTGGTTGAACTACCCACACAAGACTTGCATAAAAGGAGGAAAAATGATGTCACACTGTAAGGGAGTGGAACTAGAGAGAAGAAGGGGATCAGTGAATATCAGCAGAGGGGATTTGGTAGAGAGAAATGTGGTCTTTGGGAGGGGGTTGTGAGGAAGTGGCTTTGTGGTGAGCAAAGTACTTGCTGGTAACACTTAAGGACCTGAGCTCAGGGCTGGAGAGATGGCTTAGCCATTAAATACTTGCCTGTGAAGCCTAAGGACCTGGTTCGAGGCTTGATTCCCCAGGACCCACGTTAGCCAGATGCACAAGGGGGTGCACACATCTGGAGTTTGTTTGCAATGGCTGGAAGCCCTGGCACGACCATCCTCTCTCTCTCTCTCTCTCTCTCTCTCTCTCTCTCTCTCTCTCTGCCTCTTTCTCTGTCTGTCACTCTCAAATAAATAAATAAAAATTAAAAAAAGAACCTGAGCTCAGATCCCCAGCACCCATGGAAATGCGGGTCCGGTAGTGCATCCTTCATCTCAGCACTGGTGCAACAGACAGGGGTATCCCTGGGGCTCACCGGCAAGACTGTATAGTTGTAGTTGAATTGATGAGCTCTATATCCTGGCCTCTAACTCATGGCAATCCTCCTGCCTCTGCCTCCCAAGTGCTTGTCTCAAATAAATAGGTGGAGAGCAATTAAGGAAGCCCCGTGCCGCCATCTTCTAGTTTGTACCCCACATGCACGGGCACCCACACACATACAAGCATGCATACGCATACACACACATGTCTCATACACATGGGAAAATACAAATAAAATGAAAGTCTGAATTGCTGGATAAATTATTCCCATGGAATTCATTTTGCTTTATAACCATCCATCTCCTTTTTGTGATAAATTATTTTTATTAGTCAGAATCTACAAAACTGCTTCAGAAGTTGTGAAATCAGATGGCCCATGATGCAATGCCATTTCTCCTCTTAGCATTCTTATTCGTTCAGTATGAAAGATAACAGTCAACTCCCCCAGGATTCTCTGCTCACTTCCAATGTACCTGTTTTACCCCACTACTTTGTTATAGTCTCTTGCCTTGAAGTACGCCATTCCTCTCTGCCATTGTCCATTCCATTCCTCACATGGCCCCATTTCACGGTCCATTTTGTTTTTCTTGAACTTTTCCACATGTCCCTATTTCTTTCAGTGTCATTTCTCTAGTGAGCTGCTCATTTTCCTAGTCTCCTTCCCTACAGCTAATTTACTACCTAGTATTGGAACCATAGTGACACAATGTGCTTTTCTATTCTCTGTAAAGTATAATAGGTTAACCAAATGCTGTTTTATAAGTTACTGTTTAATCTTGGAGAACAGTGATATGAGAGACCTGAAATAAGGGGTAGAGATTGATGAGATATCTTGGAAGAGGAAATAAAATGGGACTCAGTAGTATGCTTAATAATGATAAAAATCAAATGCAAATTTCCAAATAATTTTTTAATTTTTTTTGTTAATTTTTATTTATTTAAGAGTGACAGAGAGGGGGGGGGGGCAAGGCAGATAGAGAGAGAGAATAAGAATGAGCATGCTAGGGCTTCCATCCACTGCAAACGAACTCCAGACACGTGTGCCCCTTTGTGCATCTGGCTAACTTGGGTCCTGGGAAATCAAGCCTTGAACTGGGGTCCTTAGGCTTCACAGGCAAGCATTTAACCACTAAGCCATCTCTCCAGCCCCTCCAAATAAATTTTTAATATTATATCAAGTTTCAAACTTTAATGATATACATTTCAGGAAGGTGTTTAAATGTTTGTGTATGAACTGACATCAAAGTGGTCTATTGAAAAATAATTGATATGAAGGAAAATAAACACAAATGCAAGCATTTGACAAAATGATCAATTCTGGGCTTGTGGAAGGACCTCGGTTCTATTGCCCAGGACCCATGTAAGCCAGAGGCACAAGGGGGCACATGCATAAAGAGTTTATTTGCAGTGGCTGGAGGCCCAGAAGATACCTGGAACTAATCCTTAATTGTGTCTACAGCTATGAAAGATACATGATGACAGTCATGGGTATGTTATATGAATCCAAACAGACTTGTCCACAACTCCATGTAGATCATTTTGCCCAAAAACAAAATTGACATGATTGAGCTGGTAATGTTAAGCACTCCTAAACTGAAAAGAATAGTTAAAAAAGATAATCACACTTTTCAATAAGTGCCATTTTCTTTCAGCTTGGGAAGACTAGTACTCAGAAGATTTATAATATAAACAACTGTCATCAAGGAGTGTGTGTTTTCCACAAAATGTCAACTTTGGAGCACTAATTACTCTAGTGGCCACCTTCTAACTGTTGGAAATAAGAAGTGAGAATGGGTTGGGCTACATTATAAGACTTCTCAGAGGCTTTGACCATTAGGCTTAATTTTAAATCCATAAGAAACACATACTGTGTTCCATTTCCCAGCTTAATTTTATTATGAATGTGTGTGTGTGTGTGTGTGTGTGTGTGTGTGTGTGCACACATGCACATGTGTGTGTATAAAGCAACTTATAACCTAAGATCCTACTGATAGTCTCTGGGGAATTTTTCTCCTACATTAAAGCTTCCTATTAAAGTAAGAAGAGTGAATGTCTAGACACATCAATAGCTCAAAGAGATAATAGTGGAAACTCTAAAGAACTCTAAACTCTAAACTCTAAAGCAACCTTTGATTAATCATTTGTGTGACTCATCCATGAAAAAAAAAAAAAAAACCTACACTGCTCTGGTACGTTTGAACCTCTTTTTGGATACTTCAAGATCAAATGACATTTCAAATAATAATCTTGGCAGTGTGGGAAAACTGAGAAAATGAATTTTGCCTGGACCAGTGTAAATATTTATTTTCTAACATTCGTACTCAAATGAAGTGCTTATAGCCAGCTCTCTCAAAGTGGAGGTTTATCCTTGCAGCTCAACGATAAACACTGAAGAATTGTTTTCTCTTACAGCAAATAACTTATATGGTGTTTCGGGAGCTGGTGAAATGGAAAGTGTTTGCCTTCCAAGCATAAGGCTCTGAATTTGAGCCTCAAAACACAAGTTTTAACAGAAAACACCTGGGCTGCAGGGAAGGCTGTGTGGTTGAGATCACTTGCTGCTTAAGTAAGAGGCTTCTGAGCCAGCAGGATGCCACCAAGCGCAACTTCCTTGAACCCTATGTAAAAAGCTGGGTGTGGCAATGCGTGTCTGTAACCCCATTCTCCTGACCATCAGAGGTCAGAGGAGTGCTGGGGCTTGCTGGCAGAATGCCACACTGAGGTGAGGGAGACACCCCTGCTCAAAGAAGTGCACAGATGAGTAATGAAGGAAGGAAGCTTGGCATTCTACATTGGCTCCTGAATGCAAACATGCATAAATCATCCATCTACACACACATGTGCATACACCATGCATCACACATACAACCACACTATACCAAGCTGCATCATGCACACTACAAACATACACACATACACACACACACACACACACACACACACACACACACAACCTTCTGGTGTGTTGACATATACTTATCTCTCTAGCACTGGCATTGTAGGCACAAGAAGGTCCCTGGAGCTCACTTGCAAGCCTACTTGGTGAGCTCCAGGCTAGTAAGAAGTCCTGTGTCAAAAAAAAAAAAAAAAAGATGAACCAGGCGTGATGGCACACGCCTTTAATCCCAGCACTTAGGATGCAGAGGTATAATGATCACCATAAGTTCAAGGCTGCCCTGAGACTACATAGTGAAGTCCAGGTCAGCCTGGGCTTGAGTGACACCCTACTTCAAAAAATAAAACATAAATAAATAAATAAATAAATAAAAGATAGATTGTGCCTGAGAATAATAACACCCACAGTGATTGCTGGCCAACACATGCATGCACATACATGCATTTACATTCCCCACATGGGCGCTTGTGCACACACACCCACACACAAACACATATGCACAACAAAAATATTATTCTTGGGCTGTAATGATGGATAAGCAGTTAAGGCACCTGGCAGCAAAGCCTAAGGACACATGTTCAATCTCTCCCCAAGTCCTACATAAGTAAGACGCACAATGGTGACTCAAGTTCAAGGTCGCACATGCACATTAGGGGCACAAGCATCTGGAGTTTGGTTACAGTGGCTGAGGCCCTGGCGTGCCAATTCTCTCTTTCTCTAAAAATTAAAAAAAAAAAAAAAACCACATTATTTTTTTTGTAAAAATAAAGCCCTGTGTAGACTTTCATAGATGAATATATACAAGAATAAGTATTCTGAAGTTGTATCTTTTCTATAAAAGAATACAAAATTAAGTTCCAATTACTTAAGAGATATAGTGCTGATTATTCAAGAAAACTTTGTGGCCTGCATATCTTCATGTAAGGGTGAAGCGTATTTCTCTATGTCTCTGACATAGAGAAATGTGACATGCAGTGGTCTAGAATCAACAATTAATGTCTGTCCTACTAAAAGCAAATTTAATATATTTTGATTGATAAATATGGAGAAAAGCCTATCCCTTTGGTAACTTTCCAGCACATAGCTTTCTCTTATTCATAAGCATAGGTCAGAGTTGATTGGGATAGGCTAACCATGGCCTCTAGGAGATGACAGCTTTTACAATGAACTTGATCTCAACTGCATTGATTCACAAGACCGTAGGCACGGTTCTAAATATTCGATAAAGGGATGAGATGCTCTGCTTGATATTATCATGTCTCCACTGTGAACTTAATTCAGATTTAATGCAATTATTCTGTTGATTAAATCTCAAACTGTTATTAAAAATCTGAATTATTGAGGTTTACCATTTATATAACAAGTTTGGCCTTCCACATTGCGCCATAAACCTTAATCATTATGTTGGCAATAATAGCTTTGTGGTTATTTAACATAAATAATTACTTCAGCTGCTAAAATGAGATGATACAGCATTCCACTATTACACTGTCTTCACAATTTGGGATAGCATCGCTGTTTCTATATGAGCTACTTAACTCTTTGTAGTTATTTTCCCCATTCCTTCTAGTGAATTCCAGATAGCATAATGGTCCTGTTCTTGCCCTTAAGTCTTTCTCTGCCACTGTTTAATGCTACTAGACTGATCATTTATATACTGCTATATGAGCTCTTAAACCTCTTTTCTATATCATGGGATAAGGACTTATGCACAAGAGTGGATATTTTAATGCAAACCTTCCCTTAACTATGCGTCCCCACAAAGAAAAGCAGGATTTAGAAACTAGAATTCATAATACTCAACTTTCTATCCATGTATTTCTCCTGTTATCTTTTCTGGGTTTTCCAGGGTAGGTTTTCACTCTAGCTTGGGCTGACCTGGAATTCACTATGGTCTCAGGGTAGCCTTGAACTTATAGCGATCCTCCCACCTCTGCCTCCCAAGTTCTGGGTTTAAAGGTGTGCGCCACCACATCCAGCCTTCCTGTTATCATTTTGTTTGTTCTTGACTGTTCCCACTTTAAATGAGTAGCGACTAAACAACAAAACTTATTTTAGGGATTTGGAAGAAATTTTGTGTGGCCTTAAGTGGGATAATGAAGTGAGGAAATGTGACTCCTGGGCCTCAGAGAGTTGCCACCTCCCTCAAAAGAGCAGAGGAGCCCATAACCCTTTGTCCTGAAATCACAGCACTGAGATGAAGGGGACAATGCTTAGTTGTCCTCATCTTTTGCTAGATCTTAAGCCATGATTCTATCTGTTGAGATATAGCATCATCTGAAATTTATGATGAATACCTTTTCTTTTAATATGTCTCTCAATTGAATTGTCACTGACTTCGCATTTTCTGCAGACCTGACGTGCCTTTACTTGCCTTCCCCAGGCCACTTGCGGAAACAGAGAATCTCCGTGGAGGTGTAGTCCAGGCCATTTCTGTCCTTGATACAGTGCAGTTTTGGTACAGCCCACCAGAATACAAATCCTGCCTTTGTCCCTCAGCTGTTTACATCCCTTTGGAAGGACTGCTCAGATCCGCTAGGCCCCATTCTCTCATCTGTAAAATGTGCATAGCAATGCCTTCCATGTAGATTCCACAGAACTATTTGAGATAATTCACATACACCACGGAGCACAGTGACTGGCACATGGTCCTCACTCCCCAAAGGGCAGCTGTTAGCCTTTGGGTACTTATTACACGGCATGGAGATAAAATGACTCCTGGGCACAACAATACGTCAGAATATGTATTTGTTATCAATTTGTCTTAGAGCCCTGCATGAGGAATTACCGAAGGATAGCACGCACACTATCTCGTCACCATTGTGTACCTAATTCAGGCATTTCCAATCAATCACAGTGAGTCCGGACAGAGCCTCATAATCTTTCTCAAAACAGTGCTCCAGACAGCTACTACTAATCAATTGCTATTGACATGAAAGATGAATCCTATTTGACAACTAAGAGCTAGGCAGATAAGAAACTAGGAACAAATGGAAGACCTAAGCCGCTGAAGCACAGGAAATTGTGACGCAGACATCTGTTCAGGGAACAGCGACACGGGTGAAGGGAACATCCTGGAGCTAAATATGAAATAGCACAAGTAAACAGTGAAAGTATCGACACATATACCAACATAAAGTGCTATCTTTGGCTATAGATATTGTGCATAGCCGGCTCACTTCAAAGGGCAGTCCAACCTACAGCAATTTCCCTGACACTGATTTACTTCTGCGAGCCACCTATCTCATGACCTAGCAATAAAAATAAATAAATAAATAATAAATAGTAACTTATTTAATTAATGTAGTTCTTCAGAGGTTGTGTTCAAATGTCACTGATTTAAAGCCTGGGTCTGAGCTGATTAGTCATCCCTAATTTCCAGCTTCTAGTACACCCAGACCCGGGGTTGTGCCCCTGCTATGTCATTCTCTCAGAGTTGAATAGAGTTAACATGAGATACAATTCCCATGTGGGGTTTGGGGAGATTTATAGCACCTGCTCAGATCTGATAAAGTCACACTCTTCTCTCTTAAGAGAAGTCTCTTCACCATGAACTCGCACACAATGAATTGTAAGCCCAAGCACATAACCGCTTAAAGATGCTACAAGTGATTAAAACAGCACTATTTCAGAGAAGAATGGGAGGCCCTCCTTCCTGTGGTGGTCTCCAAGCCTCTCAGACCAAATCAACTACCCACGCCCTTACACTTGGATAGATGGCAGAAGTCAAGGCTCACACTGTGTGGCTAACAGATATCAAATAGAATGCCTAACTGGCTGTTCCTCAGCCCCGTGCCACAGCGTTGGGGAAACGGCTCCATTATGTCTTTCAGACTTGGAATGAGACCCACTAGGAGCCTGGCTTCACTCTAGATAGGCTTGAGGACTCCAGCATTGGCACCCACAATATGCTGAAGGTCTTGGTCTGATCTGTCCTTTCAGGGGTCATTGTCTCTGTAGTATGAATAGAAGAAAGACCATAATGGTCAGACTGTTATAAGGATCCTGGCAGTTCTACCTAGTGCTGGTTTGGGTTGTTTTGTTTTATTTTAAATGATTAATGTACTGCACATCCATTCTGGTAGATCTGGCTTATGTGTAGCATTGGATGGTAGGTATAACAATGATCAGTTTTAAAATGGCATGACTTCTGTAGGTTCCTAGAATTTTCAAGCAAACTAACTGAATTTTGGCCTGATGTGTTGATTTCCCATTTAGACCAATTAGAGTGGATGCTGAATGACCTAAGTAAGGCTAGTTAGAGTTGGGTTTAATTTGCCTTATAAATTATCACTATGTACTTTATGAATTCGACCACATGCTAGACTCCGATGAATTCTGATCTCTATAGCCAAGGAAGGATAGACTAATGGATTAAGAAAAGTGTAGTCATAATGTGTAATAGAGCTCTTATAATGAATACTGAAGAAAAAGAAATTATTTAATTTCGAGATAAATTAGCCTTACTAGACTTTTAAAATTCTGGAACATTTATAAGTGTCTATTGATGGCAATTGTTAGAAAACAAATTTTGGGGGGGGGGCTGAAGACAAGGCTCAGTGGTTAAAGGTGCTTGCTTACAAAACTCAATGGTCTGGGTTTGATTCCACACTACCCACGTAAAGTCAGACTCACAGAGTGACACATGCAACTGGAGTTTGCAACAATAAAGACCCTGGCATATTTTTTTTTCTCTTAAATAAGTAAATAAATATTTTAAAAAATCAATTTTGTGTAAAAGTCAATAAAAGACTTTCTGACCACCTGTTAGAATTAAGAATTATTCCCAAATGTCAGCTTCTAATGATGCATGCCTCAGAATCTATAAACACCATAAAATTCTATAAGCATACATTCATTGCGTACTGAATTTGTTGCAGTTGACCAGAAGTTGGTGAGTTAAATTTGGCACCAATGCACAGGCAGAGAGAAGGAGAAAAAGGAGTGAATGGAGTAACAGGCAGGCAGGGGCTGCTGATGGGTATTTCTCTAGTCTGTATGGCTGCTGCCAGCAGGCATAATGTTCCCTTTAATGTTCTGAAAGAATACCCAGCACACATGTATGGAGAGTCACTCAGAGAAAGGTACGGGGAACTGTCAAAGATGAGAACTCAAAACTTGGGAAGCGGCAGAATCAGTAGTAGAAATAGAAGCCAAAGGAGATGAGAAAATGAATTTAGGTGAAATAACTGGATGCCTGTAAAATAAAAAAAAAAAAAAAATGATAAGGAGGCCAAAACTTGTTAGACTCAAGTGGTAGAAAAAGTTAGCCTGGGAAAAAGAGTCAGCAATGCTGCTCCATCCAGCCACAGGCCTCGCTGAAGATACAGATATGTCGGAGCTCGGCTGCAGGCTTTTACTCAGCAAAGACTCCCTAGGTTTACTTGTAAGTCCTGAGGCAGGCTGAATTAGCATGTAAGATTAGAACCGTGAAGTCCTCTTACAATAGGCCACTCACAGCTTCCTCTGGGGAGCCTCCTGCCTGGTGTGATGCCACCAGTAGGAGTTCTACTGCTACATCCCTCTCTTTCCTTCACAGAGAACTCTTTTCTGGATAGTCGTCCTTGCCCTGTCCCCCACAAGTAAGTGTCGGCAGAGAAATGGGTCAGTTTTCTGAAGCAGCAACCTTATCTTCCTCTGCTACGGTGATATATCATCCATGTTCTCTGCTAACAAGAACACGTCGTATGCCAGCTTCACCAGACTGCAGCCATCTTGAGTTGTAACCATGGTTGCCTCTGTGTAACCCTAGAGAGATTTCCCTTCACTATTTGCCAGCCAGTTATATATAAGCAAAGCCAATAGAGTAATGTGTGGAGCTTTCTAATGAGAACCCAAAGCTAACCATGCCAGGGAAGCACCTGGCCTCTCGGTTGTTAGAAATCAAACATCTTCCTGCTTCCCTAAAGCCACCTTGGTTGTCCACTATATTCTCCAATCCAGCCAACTCCCCTCCCCCCGCAAACTCTGACCCAACTCTCAGCCATCTACTGCTCTGGCTGACACCCTTGACCTCACTTGCTCACAACCCCCATCAAGATTCTGTCCTGAACCATCCTGGGTCTTTGCCTCTTACTTTTGTCTCTTGGCGCCTTCTGCATATGGTAGTTGATATTTTTTTGGAGAAGTTTCTTTCAGAATTGATCTGGTCTTCAGGTCTTTCTTTCCTGGACAGGCCATGTGAATATGACCAGGGTTTTCTATATAAACAGGCCCCATCTTCTTTTGTCTAAGCCAGAGCAGCTGCTGTAACAGTGAAAATCAGGCCAAGTCAAAATAAAATATGACGGGATTTCGTTATGATAAGACATAATAAACTCTACTGTCTCTTAATTTATTATGTCTAGCTTAAATAACATCAACAACTAAATACTGGTTATTCTTTTGCAATACCAGAAACTTATGAAAGCACCATGAAAAGTCTAACCCAGTTTTCAGCCCTCTGTGTCATGTGCATCCTTGAGCATGACTTAACTTAAAAGTGGGAGAAAAGAGAAAAAGAAATATTGCCGCCATTATTACATTCAATAATGTTTATAATAGCAATAATCCCCCATGAAAACAGTTGTCATCATAGTTAATGAACATTTTGTCAGTGTGTTAACCTTCCCTGGCTCTGCCTCAGGCCATTAAACGGCCAACCGTTTGTTAAAAAACCGAGAGCAAGCGATTTCAGGGGGAATGTTTCGGAGCTCACTTGCTAAGTAAGGCACCTGAGGTGACAGTGATCAACTCCACCCTGGTTCATGTACACAGATCGATTGATATCTGTTGATACCTATACATTTCCACGTCCTTCCTCTGGGAGGACCTTGTTCTATAATACAGAGCCGTGTAGAGCTCCGCAGTTCCCTGCCTGACTCACCTAAGCTTCCTCAAATTGACCAGCTAAACATCTGTCCTATTTCCTAACATATATCTAATGTTTTTACTAGCATCACTAAAGAAGACATTTATTAACTTCATCTCTCAATATTGAGACTATATGATACCTTTAAAATGTTCAAAGCACATAGAGAATGAAAAGCATGAAATAATATTCCTTGAGTTTAAAAAAAACAGAAAAGTGAACATATAGTATTTATTAAATATACAAGAAGAGCGATCCCCTAAATAGACACAGTTTGTACTATATAACTTCTATCATTTGTTCAGTGTTTGATACATTTAATGTTTTATACATATTGTCTCTTAATCCTAACACCATGTGTACATGGTTGGTATCATATTTGTCCCAACTGATAAAGAAACAAACAAACAAAAAAAACTTAATTCAGACCAGTTAGGTACTGATCCAACCTCTTCACTGCTATTATTACTATTATACAACATATATTACTCTCCATTTCAAGACAGTTAAAATTTTTTAAAGTAACTAGGCATTATCTCACTGGAATTATTTTTCAATTCTATGCCAGATCAATTGAATGGTTTGTTTATGGCAGGTACTGGTATTTATTACACACCTACTTGTTTCTGTCCATGAAAGACAAATCGAATAACTTCTCAAGTGTGAGATAGCTTTACAGCTACAATCAAGTAGAGATCTATAATGTAAATGCCAGTCTACGCCACTAATTACCTTAGAAATCACCTCATACTATTTCCATAAGTCCTCCATGTGTTCAGAATCTGAAAGCTCTAAAAGTTTGTTTATTTGTTTGTTTTTGATTGAGTAGAAACTTTGTGTGCACACATCATAAGTCAGTACCTTAATTTTCCTCCTCCCTGCTCCAATCTACTGAGGGCCCTTCTTAGTCAGAATGCTGATGTTCACCATGGAGTTGTGAGAGCATCAGTCAGTCACTGTGGGGTGCTGGGGCACTGTGGGGTGGGGAACAGTACCGCCAGATATTCCCTCCCATCCTGTGGCTCTTACATTCTTTCTGCAAAATTCCCTGAGCCCTGATGGGTGTGCTGGAAGTCTAAGTTAGTGATGAGCTCTCAACAGCTTCAGGATTTCAGCTGTGGTGTGTTTTGAGTAACCTCAGTGTCTGTCCCCATCACCCTGGCCCAACTTGTCAGGCTCGCCTTGGGAACAGCATTCTCATTCATCTCTCCAGTTCCTCTGCTGCTGTGCAAGGTACAATTAATCTCCTGAAAGGCAGTC
Source organism: Jaculus jaculus (assembly GCF_020740685.1). NCBI lineage: Eukaryota > Metazoa > Chordata > Mammalia > Rodentia > Dipodidae > Jaculus > Jaculus jaculus. Next base: position 164,896,828 of record NC_059105.1, read on the forward strand.
ATTTATTTAAGATAGGCAGAGAGAGGAAGATGGAGAGAGAGAGAGAGAGAGAGAGAGAGAGAGAGAGAGAGAGAGAGAGAGGGAGGGAGGGAGGGAGGGAGGGAGGGAGGGAGGGAGGAAGGGAGAAAGAGAGGGAGGGAGGGAGGGAGGGAGAGAATGGGTGTGTCACCTCAAACAAACTTCAGATGCATCTGGTATTTATGTGGGCACTTTGTGCATCTGGCTTCACATGGGCACTAAGGAATCAAACCTGGGTCATCTTTTGCTCGAAAGTGTGTTCAACTGCAGAGCCATCTCTCCAGCCCAGAAATCTCCAATTTTGAACAAGATTTATCTATCTTCAAGTACTCTATATCTGCAAGGTAAAGCTAGGGCAGACAAAACAATCTCATTTCAGGAGAAATAATATACAGATATTATGTAGGATTTGACATGATTAGTCATTTCATTAATGAAATAATTGCTCCTTTCTACTCAAAGGTGGAACTTCTTCCTTAAAGCATGGTTTAAAGAATCAAATGGGCGTCACAGTAGAGGCACAAAAATAGGTTCAGAAGAGACAGGAAAAATTTTAATGAGGGAGAGATCTTCTCTCATTAAGCTTCTAATTTGGTGAAGCTAGATTCTCCTTTTTTTTTTAAATTCCCATCATCATTTCCACCATAGTTAACATCTTCAACTGATAATATCAGAGGAGTACTGTGCATAATATAAGCAAGAAAACGCCAGAGGGTGAGAAGACCAGCGATTGTTTGCCACACATATTGTTAGTCTTTGATTTCTGGCCTTTACAGAGAGCAGCTCCCCAGCAGACTCAGCAAATTCAGAGGTAATCCTTGGCTCTCCATTAGCCATTGCCTTGAGCTGCCTGAGCAACTAAACTATTTTTTCAGGCTAGGTGGGGTCCAAGTAGGTTTTCAAAACCAGGACAAAACTGTGTCTGGTTTCCCACTAACACACCCCCAACTTTACGCAAGAACTACATTAAAGGCATGAACAAGTCACAACCCCGCTTTCTCCCCACATGCTGGAAATCCAGTTCTCTGGTGAGAAAAGTGGAAGGGCGGTCCGTTCACATTTACATTACCAGATGCTTACCAACTATCTTTATTTTTTATGTATTATTTGAGAGAGAGAGAAGAGAATGCCAGGGACTCTAGCCACTGCAAAGCAACTCCAGACGCGTGCGCCCCCTTGTGCAGAGACAAGCACTTGCAGCACTAAACCGCCTGTCCAGCCCCACCCACTACCTTTTCAACAAGAATATTTCTTCATCATTTCAGCTACCTCGGTTTTTTTTTTTTTTTTTTTTTTTTTTTTGTAACCTGGTGTTCCTATTGACAGAAAGCCATCAGAATCTTGGTGTTAACTAGATTAAGTAGGCTTAAGGAGTTTCGTGTCATAGGCATTCCACACAATTGAGGTGGGTGTCAAAAAAGAAAACTGGAAGAAGTTGCCTCATGTGAGGGTAAGGAATACTGGGTCATGAGCTGTTGGAAAATTTAGTTATGGAAACATACAACATTACTTTCTAGACCACTCTAAGGCAATATGTGTGTGTGTGTGTGTGTGTGTGTGTGTGTGTGTGTGTGTGTATGTATGTATATGTATGTATATATATGTGTATATACACACACACACACACACACACACATATATGTATATAGTATATGTGTGTGTGTGTGTGTGTGTGTGTGTGTGTGTATAGTTGTTCACTCATATTGATGTCTAGTGAATGTCAAGGACATTTGTAAGGTGGTTACTATGAAAATGTACTCAACATATGAAAGTTTTCAAATCATTAATCAAATAGGGGAGTTTCATTGACTCGATTCAAATTTATTCCTATGACACAGCCAATTTTCAATTTACATGTCTAAGAAAATAGGAGAGAGGCATACCATGAGAAAGCACATGGAATTGTGGGTATGTCTCATCCTGTGTATGCATGGGACATCATCTCTCAGTCAGACTAAAAGGTGCTAGCTGTATTTGCTTCACAGAGACCATGGACAGGACTTACATTCCTCTGCAATGGGGGTGTGGGGTAAAGACCCAGACTTCTGCAATAGGGAAAGGGTGTGTGTGACATTTAATTTCTATTGTCAACTTGATCAGATTAGGAGTCAAGTAAAAGGCACACTTCTTGGGCTGGTCTGTGAGGGTATTTCCTGAAGTATTGATGGAGGGGGAAAAAACAAAACAAAACAAAATCAAAAAAAAAAAAAAAAAGACTTTTCCAGAGTGCCTTGTGCCTGCCTGGCCATGCTCCTTGCTGGTTCCTCATCTACCGCTTCTGCTATGGTTTGTGGATGGTGAAACCTAGCTTCGTGGGCCTTCCAGTGTGGACTGCAGACCAGCGGCTCTCCAGCAATCCTCCAGCCCTTCAGTGCCAATCTGGGACTGCTGACGCACCAGCAGTCCGAGCAGCTACCTGGCTCTCTTATTCTCCAGCCTGAAGACAGCTATTGTGGCACTGCCCAGTCTGCATCCTGTACCCTGCAAGCCAGTTGAATACACCTCCCTTTATGATACGTATCCATTCCGTCAGTTCTGTTCCTCCAGAGAACACTGACTAGCACAGTGACAAATGAAGGCCCGTTTGTCCTCGGCGTTGGGGGGAGATCCACCGCTCTCTCTATTTGGAGGTGAGAGCCCTCAGTCATCTGCATGGGGATGAGGACCAAATAGAACGTGTGTCATGATGCGCTGCGGGTCACAGAGTTGGAAGTGTGAACAGGGGGCGGAGAGCAGCTAGCCCCACCCTCTTATCCCTCTCTGGCTTCTCACTAACAGCTGCTCTAGGATATTATCTTTTTGAATGATATTTTCTCATTGTGCCAGAGCAGATATGGAAATGCACATTCTGATCTAAAGCTTAACTCCAGGCAAATGCACTCAAAAGATACCGTTACTTAAGGTCACTGCATACTGAAGGCAAGAGGAGGGCAGACCCCAAGAAGAGGAGGTCAGCACTCCTTGGAAGCACACGGGCCTGTGGTCTGTGCCTAGGCGCTAGCCTCTGGGCAGGCAGGGCCAGTGTGGGCAGTGAGCATGCTTGCAGCACCTGCATCTGTACTTTCAGCGGGGCTGGGTCCCTTAATGTCTGTGCCGGAGTTGGCAGAGTGGACTGTTTTGCATTGAGCTTATTACCTCTTACATCGTGTTCCATCGTCCTTTTTGCAACTGCTGGTGCTGCTGGGTCTTCTCACACACTCCGCAGAGCTGCTTCTGCTCAAAGCCAGGATCTGCTTGATCTTCATGGTGTCTCACAGCTTTCCGCAGAAGGACTCACAGAAGATGGGGTTTAAGTATAATTTCATAAAAGCCTAGTTAAACAACAGTTATCGCAAATCCATTTTTTCCTCTTTCTTATGCACCATTCATCCATGTAGATTAACGGAGGAAAATCAGATACCACGGCTACAATCATGGGCCCCAAACTTAGTCTTGCTCCACAGTGAAGGAGTGTTGCAAGGAAATGGCACAAGCTTGGTGCCGATGTATTACTTGGCACACAGACCTGCTTTTCATTCCCGCAATTGCTCTCCTTCATAAAGGAAAACAAAGCAAGACTGGAGAGATGGCTTAGTTGTCAAGGTGCTTGCCTGCAAAGTCAAAGGACCCAGGTTTGATTCCCCAGAACTCATGTAAGCCAGATGCACAAGCGGGGGTGCATGTGTCTGGAGTACGTTTGCAGCAGCTGAAGTCCCTGGCATGCCCCTTCTCTCTCTCTCTCTCTCTCTCCCTTTCCCTATTTCTGTCTTTTTCAAGTAAATAAATTTAAAAGAAAAATAACATGAAATAAACAAATACCCAGAGAAAGATCTTCTAGAAACCCAGAGTTTACAGGTAAATTAGAGGAGGACAATAGAGCAAAGCACTTTTTTTTTTTTCCCCATAAAGTAGTATTGGCCAGCTACGGCATGTGTATGTGTTAGTAAGTGGCTGAATCTACCTGGACAATCATAGCTATGTGGCAATTCAGCTTATAGTTACTGATAAGAAGAAGGGGAGAACATCCTCAGGAAGGGATTGTCCATGCCTGGATTCCGTGGCCTAGGTAGATATCCTGATCAGAACAAGGAATTTGCAGCGTTGCTAGTTGAAAACGGAGCATGCCTATTGAAAGTTTTCAATACAGCTTGCCATAGCACCTAGAAGAATTCATGGAACACAAAAGCTCTGTGAATATTAGAGTGTGAATCAATTAACAAACAAATCAAGAATGGATGAATATCAGTGTCACAGAAAAGTAGAGGAAAGAAAACAGAATTTTCTACTTCTAACAATTGTCTCCTGAACCTCAGTTATCTGATCCATAAAATATATTCATATCATCAGCTTGACTGGATTATATAGAAGGCTGGATGGTGTCAGTTACCAGCTAGGTGTGCGTCTGAATTGAATTCTGTGCTGTGTTTCAGATGTGCTTACAGCCGAAGTTGTATGGCCAGATATGAGACTACATGAATCCCAGAGTGCCTGAGAATTAAACCATAGTGAAGAAAATAAGTTCTGGTAGAATATGTGTGAAAAAGTGGCTGCTTCCTGCTAATTCTTTGCAGTCTGTTTCCTCCTTCCTTTTTTTTTTCTTCCCTCATTCTCCCTTTTGTTGCCACTTGTAAGTTACCCACAGCTTTAGGGTGGGGATTATATGACAAGAGTTAGAGAATCATTGGCAAGATAGGTTTAGCCCAAGATGTGCAGGTTGTTAAAAGCTAGGGGCTGTATTCTGTTGACACTGGAGAGTGGGGAAATACAAGGAAGAGCACACTCCAGACTGTGATTCAATTCAAATTAATTAATTTGATTTAAAGGCAACAAGAAATTGGTCTAGGGAACAGTAGCTGTAGTGACGGCAATTAGAATAATGCAAGTCTTATGTTTGGTATTTAGGCTGAACTTGTGGCAATGGAGGTGAAGAGAGATACAAAAGCCATTTCAAAGGGGGAATCAGAATCAGGTCTAAGTAAGCAATGAGACATCAGGAATGAGATGAAATGTCTAGATTAGAAAGTATTTATGTCAGGCATGGCTCTAGCTGCGATTCCCAATGTGGTCTATTTTAAATTAATGGCAAACTTGCTATGATTATCTTCCTACGCATATACGGAGGCCTCTGTGCATATTGATATCATCAGAAAGGTTGTCTCTCACTGCATGTACCTCAGCATGTAAGGTGATATACACATCATTGTTGACATAATTACATATGTACAGACCCACATGCACATGCATACACACACACATATATATATATATATGTGATATATTTTTGTTTGGACAGACCCGTGTTGTTATTTGTACTATTGCTTCAAATCAAAAGAAGGAAACTAGGCATTGAACCCATGTTTTCTTGGTGACTACGCGAGCTATGCATTCTGTATCAACCTCTGCCCTTTGCATAAAGAAATTTCTGTGAGCAATAGAAATCTGTGGGACAAACAAGCAAACAAACTGGAAAGCTATAGAATACATACCCTTCTTAGCAGTCCATTAGACTTGTGATTTGCTGCATTTCCTTTTTAAAATTTTTTTTGTTTATTTTTTATTTATTTATTTGAGAGTGACAGACAGAGAGACAAAGAGGCAGAGAGAGAGAGAGAGAGAGAGAGAGAGAGAGAGAGAGAGAGAGAGAGAGAGAGAATGGGTACGCTAGGGCCTCCAGTCACTGCAAACAAACTCCAGACGCATGCGCCCACTTGTGCATCTGGCTAATGTGGGTCCTGGGGAATTGAGCCTCGAACCGGGGTCCTTAGGCTTCACAGGCAAGTGATTAACCACTAAGCCATCTCTCCAGCCCAGTTTGCTGCATTTTCAAATGCCAGTTTGGCCAACTCTTTTTCCTCCAATAACTTTAACGTATCTGAGCCAGTTGCTCTTTCTTTGTTCTCCCTTATGACTCCATGCTTACTTGTCTGTGCACTTCTCATTACACCATTGCTATTTTTTATCGGTAACTATTTTTTGTCATATAAACTCTTAGAAGATTGGTGAGCGTAACAAAGCTTCAGGTTCTCTGAGATGAACCATCAGACCAGGCACAGTTATGGAGGATAGGGGAAGTTCCATAATAGCAGAAGAAGCTGGCCTGCTCTTACAGGACTAGGCAAAGAGAAAAAGCCAAAAGCCACACAACACAGCACACTTCAGGAGCTCCAGCTAGGCACACTTTATATATCTTTAGATTGGAATCTCAAACACACCACCACACCTTAAGATTTCCCCTAGTGACATCCAGGTGGCTACAGATGCAAACAACAAACTAATAAAACATTGAATATATTTGGGGCCATATATTCAAATGACCATATTTTGTTCCTGGCCCCCAATGGATTCAAAACCATCACACATTGTAAATTGTATTCAGTCCATTTTCAAAAGTCCCCACAGTCTTGACCAACTTAAGATAGTTCCAAAGTCCCAAGTCTCATCTGAGATTTAAAACTTTCTCTTAGCTGTGAGTCCTGTAAAAATCAAACAAGTTAAATACTTTCAACACATAAAGATAATGAGTAAATATTTTCAACAGGTATAAGGCATAGCAAGGAGAGACTAAAACAATGCAAACTTATCCACCATCAAACTAACTCAAACTTCAGCAGTACAAGTTCAATATACCCAGAAACTGACGGTCTCCAGATTTTCCAATTCCGCTCCTCCAGCTGAGCAGAGCAGTCAGGAAACACTTCAATCCCAGGCCAATAGTGTACTCCATGGTAGCCCTTGCATGGTCCTGGTATATCCAAAACATCCTCAGGTCTCCATGCAAACCACAGTCTGTCCTCCAGTAGCTTTGTCTGCCTATCAGAGCATCACACCCTGCCTCATGCAACATCTCAGCAGTGGCTCCTTGAACCATATGCGTTTTATGACCTCTCCATGCATTTTTCATGCTTCTGAAACTAATACCAGGCATGCAGTACACATCCATATTCTTAATTCAGGGATAAAATAAACCACAACCTTGAAAAGTAGGTTCTTTCTCCAGTCAACTCATTTTTTTTAATTTTATATTTTCCTGAGGTAGAGTTTTCTAGCCCAGGCTGACCTGGGCTCAAGGTAGTCTTGAATTCAGGGAAATCCTCCTATCTCTGCCTCCCAAGTACTGGGATTAAAGGCATGCACCACCATGCCAGGCTAACTCTTTCTAAGAGTTTGCATTGCTATTATAGTCTTTCCTCAGGTGTCCTCTCTATTGTTTTAATGCTGAACAGTTGGGCCATCTTTCTTAAGCTTGCTAATGTGGTGACAATAGCAGCTTTAGTTATCTAAAACCAGTCTCAGTGCCTGTAATTTTAACTTGCTTGAGGTCTTCCAATTTACAATATTAAATCTCTGAGTCCAATATCTTTAGCCAACCACATCAGTCCATCACAAATTTAACCTTATTCAAATTCTCTGGGCCTGGGAAACAGGATGTAGCCAGCCCTTATGCCAGTAGCCCAGTTCCAACAAAATCCTCTGTAGTCTTTCTTTCCTCATAGAAAGATCATAAGCTAAGCCTTGAAGTTCAATACTGTTTTCACTTAGCATTCTTTCAAACTCTTATCAGAGTAATCCATAAAGTATGGCTTACCACTCCAGAAGGCATCCTCATTTGCAAGCACCTAAGTCCATGCCCATACCTACAAAACAAAAGTTCCAGAAGACCAAAATTCACATAGATTCATCTCACCCCACATTCTGGTACCAATTTCTGTAGCAGAAAGCTGCAGGTTCACTGAGATGAACTTCCAGAGCAGACATAGGTATGAAGGAAGGGATATTTATTGAAGCTTAACTATCTATGGGAAGTTCCATAATGACAGAAAAAGCTGGCCTGTTCTTAGAGAACTGGGTAAAGAGAAAAAGCCAAAACCCACACAACACAGCACACTTCAGAAATTCTAGCTAGGCACACTTTGCATGTGTTTAGATTGGAATCTCAAAACCACCACCACACCTAGGTAGCTATAGATGCAAACTACAAACTAATAAAACACTGAATATATTGGGGGGTCATCTGTTCGAACTATCACAGTGAGAGAAATCAAATTTTATTCACCTGTTCACCCATATTTTGATGCCTGCTATGAAACTGACACCTTGTAAGAACTATTGAGTTTGATGGAACCATTTTAAATTGAAAACTTTCAACATGCATTTTTATGTGATTTGTTATATTCAAAAATACTTACTCATAACTTTCAGGGACATATTATATAAAGTGCAGCATAACATTAATATATTTTTACTAGAGCCTAAACCTTGGCAAGACATTAATTCATTTTGTGCCAAATAAGCACTTTATTGTTACAATGTTATTTTCTCCAATATTGTAGGGAATAATACAACAATCGTGCATCATTGACAAGCACCCCTAAAACCAAGTACATGACAGATGGGAATTCATACATAGCAAGACTTCCTGAGAGTTACCAAGAGTCACACACAAATTGATGTTCTTGTTTTCCATTGCACGGAGATCTAGCATAGTTAGCCAGGAATAGCATCTTGTCAGGAAGAGTAAGGGAATGTCCACAGAGATGGTTTCATGATTGAGCTCAATTACTAATTTTGACTGGATCAGGAATCAGATAAGTGACATCCCTCTGCGTCAGCCTGTCAGGACATGTCCTGGAAGGATCAAGTGAGAGGAGAAAATGGCCCCCATAGTGGGTACATCTTCTCGGGCCAGGCCGAAGGTCAGGAGGTCTGAGGAAAAAGCAGCACGGCATTTGCCTGCCCAGCCTTCTTCCTTGCTTGTTGTTTCTGCCAGCCTTTGCTGATGCTGGGACCCGGCTTCTCTGGCCTTTCAACATACACTGAAAGATCAGTGGCTCTTCAGGAGAACTGCTGGCTGGGAGTGCTGAGGCTTGCACCATCTTGGACTGAGCAACTACCCACGGTGCAGCCTCTCAAGTGTGCAGACAGCCCACATTGCGGAGCCAATCTAGTAAATCCCTGTTTCAATAAATCCACTCTCTTACAAAGCCCCAACTAACACAAATAAACTGAAAATGGTCTCAGATTTCAGGTTTGCTCTTAGATGTCTAATTTCTGGTCCCCAACCCCCCAATTAGAGGAGCAAACTTCTCCAATGGAGTACTAGCATCTTTCAAAGTAGATTGGACTTTATCTCTGCTCACCTTCCTGCCCCTTACTTTCCATAAAATCCAACGGGATTCATCCACTAAGACCTCCCTGTAGCCTCAAGGTGTTTGTGCAGTTGGAGCACTGCCTCTTAGCATCAGTGCATGCTAATAAACCTGCCTTATTTTAGGATTGTCAACTCACAACAGTTATCCTCTAATATTTATGTTAAACAGCAATATGCAAGACAGACTAATTGGAAAGAAGAAGGGATTCAGCGGTGGGGATATAGGAGAGAGAAAAGTGAGGGTGGTGGGAAGAGATTATGACCATGGTATATTGCCTGCATATATGAAGTTCATCAATAAAAAGTCAAAAAAGTAAATTTAAAACTTTTTAAATAACTTTATACCGACTGCAGACCAAGCAATATAAGTCATCTCCCATTTCAAGTGAAATTTCCTGAGGATCCTGAAATAAGGTTAAAAATCATCTTTGACAGGATAATGGGCCAGAGACAAGATGTGTCTCACTAAGATCAACTCAGAAGCACTATGAGAGTAGGAGCCATCCCATGACTTGTCTGCCTTCCTTAGTTTGTTCATGTTATTTTTGAAACACATACTTCCTTATTGACTAAGTATCATATAGCCAAGTGTAGGCAAGGGTAGGAGGATTACTGTGAGCTCAAGGCCAATCCAAAACTACATAGGGAATTTCTGGCCAGCCTGGACTAATGTGAGCCGTTACCTCAGAACAAAACAACATATCACTGGGGCTGGAGAAATGGCTTAGTGATTAGGGTGCTTTCCTACAAAACCAAATGCACAAGGTGGTGCCTGTGTGTGGACTTCATTTGCAGTGGCTGGAGCCCCTGGTGTTCCCATTCTTTCTCTCTGACTTGCATTTCTCTTGTCTCTCTGCTTGTAAATCAAATAAATAAATAATATTTTTTTAAAATCAGATAAGAAACAATAGTGTGAAATTTGATTACTTAAAGCTTTGTTCATTTACTAACTCATGTTAACTTCAAGAAGTTTGGAAACATCTATATAATTTTCTTTAATATTAGAATGACTCTGCTCCTTTGTGTTCTTGAGCAGACTTGAGTTTCATTTCTTTCCTTTTATCATTGGGTTTCTGTTCAAGGTTATGAAATATTCTTCAACATGAAATCACATAGCCTCCCAATGTGATGCACCCACAGGCTGAGGGGAAGCCAGGGAGAATGGGTGGGTTTGCTATGGAAACTTCTTTTTCTATAGATTGCAATTTCTCTGATAAGACTCTTTTCTTAGGATTTTCAGAAAGAGCAGAATCTGCAGGAAACATCAAATTGAGAATTGACAACAATTCTAGATTTTATTTCTGTTTTTGTTCTATCAAGATCAAATCTTAGCAGAAGGCCTTGAACAAGACCTTGAGTATATTCTACTCTGTGCTTTGCAGGATGAGTGAAATAATGCACATAACGACCTTACTGCTGTATAAATGCTGAAGCCCAAGCACTGTGGTAATATGAGTCACCGTTACATAGGGTACTCTGCAATGCAATTCACCAACTGAGAACCTGGAAGAACAGACTAGAGCTGATGCTTTAGCTCTGAAAACAAGAGACCACATTTTGCAAGATCTTGCTCATTCTAATTGTAACTTGGAAACCACTCTTGGCTGGGTAAATATTTCTCAGACCCCCAAGTCAATACTTCATGTAATTATACTATCTGACATTAGTCTTTAAAAATAATATTTCATTAGGTACCCAAATGGAATTTTTTTTTTTGAATTAGGGTCTCCCTCTAGCCCAGGCTGACCTAGAATTCACTCTGTACTCAGGGTGACCTCGAACTCAAAGCGATCCTCCTACCTCTACCTCCTGAGTGCTGGAATTAAAGGCGTGCGCCACCCACAACCGGCCCAGATGGAACATTCCTTAACCTTGTTTTATTTCTTCTCAGCCACAGAGCAAAATAGCTCCTTCAACATAGTGCCTCCACAGAGTGCCTGACAGAACATGCCTTCTAATGGCTTTAGATACTGGACTGTTGATTGACAGTCACATAAATCCTGTATTGCTGCACATCATCCTATATTCAAGAACAATTCTGACCTCCCAAATCACAAGCTGGTGGAAGATGCAATTAGAGAGTCTCCTTATTTCTCAGTTATAAACAGTCACTGGTCAACCTCCATGACCATACCCTCTTCTCGCTGACCAAGGGATGCCAGCAGTTCTAACCACAAGGCTGCCGAAAGGAAATAGACGGAAGGAGAAGAAGAGCATTCTGGGAACAATGTTACCTACATGAATATGTGTTGGTTCAATTTAGACTTATACATTGCTTGCAGAAAAAAAAATAGATTATTATTACTTCAGCACATGACTTCCAGCTGGTTTCTGCACTTGGGTATGAGTCTTAGTCTAAATCACTCTATGATAAAAATATTTTCTTTATTTTCTCCATCCATTCACACCTAGTTGTGATCTATTTCCCAGTTATGTTTCCATTCATCTTCACCCCAGCAGGGTGTCTGCACTTTCCTGGTGCTTCCAAGCTTGTTCTACTTATCCAGCACTTCAGGACAAAACTTGCCATGCTCATGATAGCTTGCAGAACAGAGAGGAGGGACCATGGATGAAAGGAAGTTCATTTCTATGTTTCTGTTTTTTTGTTTTGTTTTGTGTGTGTGTGTGTGTGTGTGTGTGGTAAGGCCTCACTCTAGCCCAGGCTAATCTAGAATTCACTCTGTAGTCTCAGGGTGGCCTTGAACTCATGGCGATCCTCTTACCTCTACCTCCAGAGTGCTGGGATCAAAGGCGTGTGTCACCACGCCTGGCTAAGAAAGTTTATTTCTAACAGGAGTTAGTTACTAGAGGCTGTCCAATGCAGCCATGTCTCTGAAAAGATAAAGCAATACCATTTTGGAACCAGACCCACAATGTGTAAGAGGCTCAGCCGCCACCAGCATCATACCATGCACACATAATCTTACCTTGTGCTGTTTCCCAGGGCCATCCTTTCTTCCCTGAACCCATCCTTCTGGGCTTGGTCAGCATTCTCTGCACTCCAGCATTTTCTCAAGACCAACTCTGCCATCCCCAGGCCCTTCTAAATCCTTGCTCTTAAGATGACTGGTCTGTTCTCCATACACATAAGCATACTTTTGGGGTAGTTTTTTGGGGGGGGGGGTATGGGTGACATTATCTTTGTGGTAGTGGAGTAAATGTTATAGAACCTTTATTCATCAAGGCAGGGCCTGATCTTTGGATATTTGTCACATGGCCTAAGGCTTGGTAGGTGTCCAGAGAGCATGTGGCAGATTGGACTGGGCTTCCCATTCAACAGTGACCGTCCATTTGGCTCTCTTTGTTGCTTTCTCTACCCAGTCCAAGTGAGGACAAGGAATTTTGCCAGCCTGCTGGAATGGCTGGAGCCAAGCAGACCTTCTATATCTCTGTAGCTATGAAATATAACGTGTGAGAGGGGCTGGAATGATCTACAAACAGGTGGGCTGGTGGGGGGGGGTCAGATAAGAAAGAAAGTACTGCCATACCTCAAAGTTTCAGATGCCTGAGCTGGGCGTGGTGGCACATGCCTTTCATCCCAGCATTCAGGAGGCACGGGTAGGAGGTTATGCTATGAGTGTGAGGCCACCCTGAGATACATAGTGAGTTCCGGGCTGGAGAGATGGCTTAGTGGTTAAGCGCTTGCCTGTGAAGCATAAGGACCCCGGTTCGAGGCTCGGTTCCCCAGGTCCCACGTTAGCCAGATGCACAAGGGGGCGCACGCGTCTGGAGTTCATTTGCAGAGGCTGGAAGCCCTGGCGCGCCCATTCTCTCTCTCTCCCTCTGTCTTTCTCTCTGTGTCTGTTGCTCTCAAATAAAAAAAAAAAAAAAAAAAAAGGGTCACCATAGTGAGTTCCAAGTCAGCCCAGGCTAGAGCAAGACCCTACCTTGAAAAGAACAAACAAACAAACAAAGAATTCAAGAGGTCAGATGATCTGTGTTGTGTCTAGACTTTACAAATAAAATCTAATTTCTCTTTCTTGCTATACCTTTGCTGGCTCTGACGAGAGGCATGCTCTGTCAAATGACATTCCTGGCCCAGCTTGGTTTGTCCAAGCATGGAAATCGCTCCCTGTGGTCCACTACAGAACTTTATTCTTGCTTAAGATCAAAGTGAACATAGGAGCAAATCAGGCCTACCAGTGGCTTCCATCTGCAGGAGTAAGGAAACATGCACAGAGGATGAATTAATCCCACCTCGTTCTGTGTCCACCTCCCACTAATTATGTGGCGGGAGAAACCCTCATATTTCATAAAGTATTATAGATTTCTGAGCTTGAAGCAGCACTGCAGACATCATCCGACACATTTTCTTTATTTTACACACGAGGAAACTGAGGTTAGGGGAGGTTCAGCAGTGTCCTCAGGAGGTTCAGGGCCAGAATCCAACACCCCTAACTCCCACTGCAACCCTTCCTCCAGCCATCTCTGTGCAGAGTGGAGAGGCAGTGTGGCTCCGCACTCTGTCTTCAAAATGTCTCTGTCTCCCTGGTAGGCTTTTATAACCCAAGGGTTGTCTATATTCATCTTTCAAACTTAATTTTCAGGAAAATAACTGGCATCATATTAACATGTAATAAGTCATAATACGAGAACTTTTTTTTTTAAGACATAAAGGATTTTTGTTGTTGTTGTTTGTGTGTAACAGAGGCTCACTATAAAATCCAGGCCAGTCTGGAGTTCACTACATAGCCCAGGCTGTCTTCAAGTTTGTGATCCTGTGTCTTCACTTTCTTATAGTTAAGACTACAGGTATATGCTATCACACCCAGCAAGTTTTGGAAACATAGAAATAAATAGAGAAGAGACATTTTCCATAATATCAAAGTCTAATCTTATCTTTTTAAATTTAAAAGTAATGTCTGCACAAAGTTAGAAATTTAAAAAGCATAAAAAGATAAACTCTAAAATGTAAAATTTTTATTCCTCTGGTCACTGCCCCCGGTGGAAGTTTCTATAAAGAGATATATATACCCAGAAAAAAAAATGTTATACATAAATCAACATAAGTAGCCAGAATATGTACATAACTCAGTGGGGGGGTGGGTAAATTATAGATAAAAATTTTGACAAAAGTTCAGCCAGTAGAAATGTTTCCATGTAACCTGTGTGTGTGTGGGGGGGGGGTCTTGCACATACCTAACTCATTAAAAAAAAAATAGATGCATGATTTTCAACTGTATTCATGTGACATCACTTGTCTAAAATCTATAAATAGTCCATTATATTCTCCAGATTTTTCTTTTACAGGTTAGAATATCCTGTACCCACATACTCACACCTATACATATGCATGCATGTACACATGAAAGATTTCTGCTAAGATCAATAAATGCCTTATGGAAACAGTCACCTCTTGAGGCATGAGAGAAGGTAGGCAGTGGATACCAGGAGAGTGCCTGGCACAGGAGGAAGGCTGCAGGCTTAATCTGAGAATCTGAGCTTCAGCCACAGATTTGCTGCAATTGAACAAGAACCAGGATGGGGTTGGAGAGATGTTTTAGCAGTTGAGACACTTGCCTGTGAAGCCTAAGAACCTGGGTTTGAATCCCCAGTACCCACATAAGCCAGATGAATAGGTGACGCATGCTTCTGGAGTTCATTTGCAGTGGCTGGAGGCCCTGGCATGCCCATTCTGTCTGTCTCTCATCTCTCTATCTATCTCTTGTAAAGTGAGCAAAATGTTATATTTCTCTACATTTCTTTATACTTACCTGAGAGAAAAATAGAAGTCACTTCCTTGTAAGAGCTCATAAAAGAATGGAATGAAACACTGTTTAAGCAGATGTGGTTGGCGGATAAATAGGAGGCTCTGGTGGTCTGAATAGCATTACCCCAGGCCTGCATCATCAAGCAAAATCCTTGAGGTCAGAAAAGTGGGACATTGGCAAACTCCTGATTGCAGGTCGACCTCACCGCCCCCCCCCCCCCAGGTGCTTCCTGTAACTGATTGATGGTTTAACTCCCATTCTGTTTTTTTTTTTTTTTTTTTTTAAAGATATCATGTGGTTATTTCCAATAAAAGCTGATACTCCAAATAGTTTGGGGCTGTGCCCTGACATTCTGACTTCTTGAGCACAGACCTGATATACCAGACTTTCTTATTTTTCTTTTCTTTCTTTTTCCCCAATAAAACTTTGCCTTACATTCCATGAATCAGTGGTCTTACTTGTGCAACGCTGCAAATAAATATTTTTAAAAAGATAAAATAGAGGGGAATGGAGAACTGGCTTGGCAGTTAAGCATTTTGCTTGTGTGTGAAGCCTAAGGATCCAGGTTTGTTTGAAGTGGCTGGAGGCCCTGACAACCCCATTGCCTCTTCCTCCCTCTCTCTCTCCTCTCTCTCTCTCTCTCTCTCTCTCTCTCTCTCTCTCCCAGTCTCTGTCAAATAAACAAAGAGAATATTTTAAGAAATAAAATAAAGTTTTAAAAACTGATTCTGTTTTAAAATATCTGCTTGAGTTGGGGATATGACAAATAAAAACAAGTGTAAAAAATAAAATGGCTTCTTGGATTTTTCTGGAAAGGCCACACACTCCTATACCATGGAGAACAATCCTCCCTTCAGGGGATTTTCATTGTTTTCATCCACACAGGCATTCATAACCTGGGGTGTGGACTACCTGACCTCTTTGTAGTTGCATGTGTAAGGGAGGGAGAAATCGGCTCTGCAGGAAAGCAAGGAGTATGTCCTAAGGCCTCCAAACTGGACACTGAGATTGTTCTCGGCTGGCTTTTTTTTTTTTTTTTTTTTTTTTTAAGGAGACAGTCTCATGGCTTTTCATTTCATACTAGCATATTAGATAGTAGTGTAGAACCGGCAAGCTAAGAGCAGCAGCCAAAATTTGATCAATAACGAATCCCTCTGAATCTGGATCAAAGGCTCCATAGTAAGGAAAGGAAAACACCGAGAGCCTTAAATCACAATGTGATGCAGCTGCAGGAACCAGACAGCGGAGAGGAGCGGGAGGCAGGAGCAGAGAAGAGAGTGGGGGGCAGGAGGGCCAGAGCTCGGGAGAGAACTGGTTGTGAAAAAACAATGCTGTTCTTATATTGAAAAGTTGAACCTTCAAAGGACAAAGAAGGCTCAGTACTCTGGACAGATCAGAATCATGTATATGATTCATATATATACTGTGTCTGCTTTAAAAGTACAAGGTCAAAGGGATCAAAGGCCCCTGAGCAGGTATTTTTAATATTTCAAACAGATTCCCTTCATTGCCTGGAACTTTCTGCTGTCCCTTTAACCTCTTTTCTAACAGAGAGTCCAGGCAGGATTCAGAGTTCACAGTTTAACCATTTCTTTCACCCAACTCCCCACAAAATGTTTAGGTCTTGGTGTTGGAAATAGGACGTAGAAGTAATCTAATGGGTCGCATTTAGCTCACTTTCCCAATTTGTAAATGAGGAAATTAAGGCCCAAGGAATAGCCTTCATACCTAATATACTGAGTCATTAAATCTAGATCTTGGACAACTTTGAGGACCTCCTCTGTCAACTTTCAGGCACTCTTCCACTAGGCTACATATTTTCTGTTTCTATTCTTTTAAAAACAAAATATTATTGATTGATTGATTGATTTGACAGAGAGAGAGAGAGAGAAGGAGGAGGGGAGGCAGATAGGGAAAGAGAATTGACATTTCAGGGCCTCCCACGACTGCAAATGAACTCCAGACACATGTGCCACCTTGTGCATCTGCTTAAGTGGATTCTGGGGATTCGAACCTAGATCCTCAAGCTTCATAGGCAAGTGCCTTAGCTGCTAAACCATCTCTCCTACCCCATTTCTATTCTTGTTCATGGAAATTATTAGAAGTTCACCAGTGTTTCCTGATTGCTGTGAAAAAGACACATGTGCATCTTTTTATAAGTGGCTTTGGTTTACTGAGGAGGTTAGTGAACGGGTATGTCCCAGGTCATGTGACTTTTCTTGTTGTACTTTCTGTGGAGTCAGTCCATCATTGCTTCAGAAAGCAGACTTTCCTTGATAAGAGACACTGGTGTATCCATTGGGAAAAATTAAGCAAGGCAGGAAGCAGGCCAAAGATACTGTCACTTCAAGTGAGTTACCTCGCTTTATCATCAGTTCTAATCTTCTAGCATCAACATAAAACATGCATGTGAGCCTCTTTTGTACCTGTAATTGACATCTTCATAGAGACTGACGCTCACGTCCATGTGGACAGTTTATGTCTGTCTCTTATTTGAATATAAATCTGCCTTTGGATTTGATATCTGGGTTCACTGTGGTGGTGCTAGGTGCTGTAACTAGAGGTTTTCTAGTTTTGTTCAAGTTCAAAACCAATGTGCTTACTATTATCCTCAACACGGTCGTTGTGCCTCAGGTCTCTGTCACAGTGACAATGATGAATGTCACCAAAGTCAAGGGCAGGGATACACTTCTTCCCACAAGCTACTGGCTGATGCCCAGTCATCTACCCATACCTAACTCGAAAGACAGTGAGGCAAGTTGGCCAAGTTGTGTTTCCAAACGAAGAAATGGTCTCAGACACCCCAGCCCAGCAAGCCTTTGCCAGACTACTGATAGGTTTCAGGATATGCTGTCCCCCCAAATGAAACGTGGCATATTGAGTGTTTAAGCTGGAGGAATTTGAGAAATAACATGAGTAGGAAGATCTTTCTGCCCTAGTTAGCAAATTGGACACCCTGAGAAAGACTTCTGACTTTTTTCCAATGCAAGGCAAAGAAAATCTCATGGGAGAGGTGCCCCCCGCCCCCGTGCCCAGAAAAAGGAAGCAAGTGACATGCTGCACAGAAAATCAAGACTGGCTTTGCTTGGTTCCTTCTAGCCTCTTGCCATTTGATCATAAACTTTCTGCTCCACTATATTTTCACAAGACCGTCTGTTCATCATTAATTTTAGCATACAAATGCACAAGTTTGGGCTGGGGAGATGGCTCAGTGGTTTAAGGTGTTTGCTTGCAACCCTGTTGTCCTGGTTCTATCCCCCAGTGCCCAAGTAAAGGTGTGGATCTGGAGGTTATTTTCAGTGGCAAGAGGCCCCACTGTGCCCACACTCTCTCACACACACATACTCACACATTCTCCCTCTCTCTTTCTCTCTCTCTCTCTCTCTCTCTTTTTCTCTCCTTACAAGTAAGTTTAAAAAATTAGGGCTGGAGAACTGGCTTAGCAGTTAAGGTACTTGCTTGCAAAGTCTAAAGTCCCAGGTTCAATTCCCCAGTACCCATGTAAGGCAGATGTACAGGTAGCATATACATCTGAAATTCATTTGCAGTGGCTGGAGGTCCTGGCAGGTCCATATTCTCTCTCTCTGTCTCTCTCTCTGTCTCTGTCTCTCTCTCTCTCAATCTCTAATAAATAAATAAAAATAAAATATTTTAAAATGATTCTTTAAGGTACAGTTCTAATAGGTTCTCAGGTCTACAATTTCTTATAATGTTTTCTGTAAAACGTACATTAAAGTAACCCTGTAAGTTTTTTCTTATGTGCTGATTTTCGGTAGCAGTCACAGTGGCGAATCTCAGCTGGATAGAGAAAAGTAGGTATTTTTCCTCCTTTCCACTTCTCTATAATGACAGCCTAGAGTCCAGTTTGGCAGAATAAATCCTGTCTTAAAAAATGTTGTGGAGGAATTTTTGAATGAATGTCTATCATCTGCCCTTTAAGTGACTCACAGCCCTGTAAGTTAAGTAATTAAGAGTAAAATACTCACCCAAAAAGAAATGAGAATTCATTATGATTCCATTTCTAAGGATCTTATTGCTCTGGAACTCATTTGGCTTTTCTTTCCCCCTCAGCAATGATCCTTAACTGAAAATAACTTGATTTTCTTCATTAGCCACTTTTCATGAATCTAAATTGGATTAGAGCTGCCTGGTGCCCCTATTCTGTTCCTCAAAGTTGTCATAAAGAGGTGACTTCGTGGGGAGAACGGTGTAATGACGACTCTTCTCACTACCACAGGTCAGCTGACTGCACACAGCCCCCACAGAGCGTGAATTAGGTACATTCCACATAAACTGCCTGGATTTATTTATTTATTATTATTAACAACACATTTTGTATGGATACATCATGTGTGGGTTACCCTCTTTTCCCTCATCCCTGACCCCATTCCTCTGGGGACTCCCCTCAGTGAGGTCGCAGGTATTCACCATCGGGTTATGGGTTATGTATGCAGCAGTCAGTTTTTTGGGGGGAAGCAGTGCCTCTCAAACTGTGGCTCTTACAGTCTTATAATCCTTCCGGCCATACTGCGGGAGACCAGCATGCACACAGCCCCCACAGAGCGTTGATTAGGTACATTGCACATATACTGTCTGGAACGTGCTCACTCTTTTGTCATTTAAATAAAAAACAAAACTTAAACCAGAAGATATACTAAGAGTAGAAATGTCAGGTAACCTGACCTATCCGGTGTCTGAACTGTCCAGAGCAGGCCATGGGAGGGCCTCCTCTGATGCTCAGCCAGCCTCATTTTTCAATGTGTCTTCAGCTTTTTTCACCTGTGCTCCCCTACTTCATGTCAAACCCGAACCTTTGCCTTTTATCTTCAAGAGCACCAGGAGCACCTTACCTGGAATAACAACTGTGTGGTACAGCGGCTGCCTGGGGCCCGGCTTCCTGCCTTCATTAACACCTTAAAGCTGTGGCTTGAGGCCACAGCCTTTGATACAGCTCCTCTCCAGCCTCCTTCCCTCCCTCCGCCTTGCCCTCTGTGGCCCTGTCTGTGTCTGCCCAGCACTCAGCTGCAAAGGCTCAGGGCTGTCGGCAGGGCAGATTCTATGCCACCCTTTCTTTTTCACCCACAGGCGACGGGCATAAGAAGAAGGCAAACTATTGATTTTTTGTGGATCCATAGCTTCGTAGACCAGTGGAAGGCGGACTAGCCCTAGCTGAACTCGGCCTCACATCAGGTTTCTCTTCTACACATTGAGGACAGTTTTATGTCGAGTTAGTTAGTATTGGGCAATGGGTAGAAAATACCTGCTCTACCCATGGTGGGTTTTCTGCCTCTTATTTTTTCCCTCTGTATGTGGTTCTTCAGTCTCCTCACTCCCATACCAGCTGAGGGGAGTTTAAATGTTCTCCAATTATCCACATGGCAATTTTTATACTTAAATCACCCCGTTATGAAATGAGTTCATTTTAATGTAACAGCCTTTTGACCACCAACTCTGCTTAAGCTTTCTTCTTAAACCAGCCACAGCTGTTCTGTCCAACACCATAATATTAAGCCACAGGTTGCTATTAAGCCGTGGCAATGTGGCTACTCTAAATAAAGATGTGCTTTAAGTGTGAAATGATTGCCAGATTACATACATATATATTTGTTTTATATATATATATATATATATATATATATATATATATATATATATATATATAATTTACTTGAGACTGACAGAGAGAGAAATAGGGAGAGAGAGAGAGAAAGAATGGGTACAATAGGGCCTCTAGCCACTACAAATGAACTCCAGATGCATGTGCGACCTTGTGCATCTGGCTTATGTGGGTACTAGGGAATTGAGCCTCGAACCAGGGTCCTTTGGCTTCACAGGTAAACACTTAATCACTAAGCCACATCTCCAACTCAAAAAAACAGTATTTTTATTTACTTGAGAAAGAGGCAGATGGAGAAAGAGAATGGGTGTATGCAGCCTTCTAGTCACTGCAAAGGAACCCCAGACACATGCACTACCTTATGCATCTGGCTCACATGGCTACTAGGGAATTGAACCTGGGTCCTTAGGCTTCACAGGCAAGTGCCTTACCCACTAGGCAATCTCTGCAGCCCATTTTTAAAATCATCAATTAATTAATTTATTTATTTATTATTTATTTTTTAGAGAGAGAGGTGTTGCTAATGTAAAAAGAAAGTGCAGGTCTGCCATTATGGATGTGCGGATGTGCAGGAGTTAACATCAAAGTTTGAATCACGGGGACCTACTAACAGGCCAGGTGGGTGTAGTAGCCTACCTGTAATCCCAGGGGAGATGGAAACAAGATCCCTTGGACAAACTCACTAGCCTTACGTAAAATTGGTGAGCCCCAGATTCCACATGGAATACCCTGCCTCAGTAAATAAAGTGGGGAATGATAGAGAAAAGACATTGGACCTCAAATCCTAATATCATGCATATATGCATGCATACCACATACATATATGTATGCAAAAATAGGTAAAATTGTTTATGAATTTTTATTGATTAATTTTATTGAGGAGCCCAGGAAACATATTACATTACATAGTATAGTCTGCTTAAGTTAATTTCAGCTACTTGGTTTTTGCCATTTTAAGCATAGTTTGTAGAAAATTGTATAGAAGGTTTTCATCTGTGGTCTGTATCATACAGTCATCCCTCCTTATATACAATTCAGAATCTGTAGATACAAGCAGCCACAGATAAAATATACCCAAAAGGAAATTGCATTTTCAATGAGCATATGCAGACATTTCTATCACTACACACTAAACAATAAAATATGGCAATCATTTGTATAGTATTTACATTGTCTTAGGAATTATCTGTAATATAGCAGTGATGTAAAGTATATAGGTGTGGTGGTTTGATTCAGGTGTCCCCCATAAACTCAGGTGTTCTGAATGCTAGGTTCCCAGCTGAAGGGGATTTGGGAATTAATGCCTCCTGGAGGCAGTGTACTGTTGGAGGTGGACTTATGGATGTTATAGTCAGTTCCCCCATGCCAGTGTTTGGCACACTCTCCTGTTACTGTTGTGTATCTGATGTTGTACAGGAAGTGATGTCCACCCTCTGCTCATGCCATCATTTTCCCTGCCATTGTGGAGCTTCCCCTTCGAGCCTATAAGCCAAAATAAACCTCTTTCTTTTCTCCACAAGCTGCTTTTGGTTGGGCTATTTCTACCAGCAATGCGAACCTGACTGCAACAGTAATGTTGGTATCAAAGAGTGAGATTGCTGCTAGACACCTGACTGTGTGGCTTTGTTGTTTGGAGCTGATTTTCAAGAGGAATGTGGAAGGATTTGAAACCTTGGCCTAAGAGATGCCTTGAAGTGCTGTAAGTACAGCTTGATGGACTATTCTGGTCAGAGTTGAAAGAACTGAATGCAATAAGAATTATGGACCATAAAGTTTGGCTTATGAGGGTTAGAAAGAGCTTTGTCTGGACTGGGCTATAAGCAATTTGTGTGAGAGGCTTGCTGTTATGTCTGTGTCCTGAGAAGTTGTGCAGGCTTTTATTGTGTAGAAATGGACAAGTGTGTGCAGACGGATATGGCACAGAATGAAATCTTTGGGCTGAAGCTTCTGCCCCTTCAGCTGCAATTATATAAGAAATTAAAGCCTTTGAGATTGGGCCAGCTGACCTGCACTGAGGCAACAGGAAGGATGTAGACTCTTATGAAGGGGCCTGAGTGTTCAAGGAGTTCCTGTTCTTTAAGGTCTGCTTTATTCCCCACTGAGTTAACAAACTGGCACCCTACCTGGAATCGTGGAGTATAAGAAATGCAGGAAAGAGAGGATCATTGAGTATAAGAAATGCAGAAATGAGAGGGTCATTGAGTTTGCAACATGGTCTTGTGTTTTGGAAATGGCCGTGGGCAGTGTGAAGCAGGTTTGTTGGATGCCTGCATGGAGACCCCATGGGGCCATGAGGATGAACAGTGGGTTGCAGTGGAGACCCAGTGGTAATGCTAAGACCACAAGACAGCTGCTAAGGAAGCTGGCAGCTGGATGAAGTTTTCCAGGACTGTGAGTAGCCTAGATGGAGAGGCGGAATTGGAACTCCAGAGAATTGTTGCTCATTTAGGATTATCAGACTTAGAGCCTTGTCACTGGATAGAGTTGTTCGTCTGGGAACTACAGAGTTTGATGTTTGCCCTGTTTAAATCTTGTGTTGGTTGGATATTTCTTTGCTATGCCCAATGCCATCTTTTGCAGTGTGAATGTTTATTCTGTGCCATTATGGATGTTTTGGAATTTTTTTTTTCTTTTTGGTATTATGGCTCAGTTAAAAGACCATGGATTATGGGAATGTTTGAGCATCATTAGGATTGATTTTAAAAAATGTGTGGACATTAAAAATTGGACTGAATGCATTGCATTTTACATCATAAATGGTTATCAGTTTATGGGGGCCAGGGGCAGAATGTGGTGGTTTGATTTAGGTGTCCCTCATAAACTTAGGTGTTCTGAATGGTAGGTTACCAGATGAAGGAGATTTGGGAACTAACACCTCCTGGAGGCAATGTATTGTTGGGGACAGGCTTAGGGGCATCATAGTCATTTTCCACTTGCCTGTATTTGGCACACTCTCCTGTTCCTGTTGTCCTTCTGATGTTGGCCAGGGGGTGATGTCCACCCTCTGCTCATGCCATCATTTTCCCCTGCCATCATAGAGCTTCCCCCTCGAGCCTGGAAGCCAAAACCAACCACATTTTCCCTCCACAATCTGCTCTTGGTTGGGTGATTTCTACCAGCAATGTGAGTCTGATGGCAACAATAGGTAGAAGTAATGTAGACTTTAAGCAAATACTATGCCATTTTTACCTCAGGATCTGAGCTTCCAAGGCTTTTGCTGTCCTCAGGATGAGGGTGGTGTTGAAACCACTCCCCCATAGATTCTGCGGAATGACTGCGTTTCTGTCGGACAGCAAATGCCGTTGTGATGTCTCTGAGCAGTGCTTCTCCTCTGCACTTGACCACGCGCAACACGGACCTGTTCTTGCTCACTATTTAAAATGGACAAACAAACAAAACTCCTTTAAAGCAAAAGAGCAGGCATGACATTTTCCCAGAGAGCTTCTTGATTTCATTAGAAAGATGGATTTTGTAACCTGCTGACATTTAGAAATCCCCTAACTATGGGATGAAGAGATTGCTCAGTGGTTAGGTGCTTGCCTACCAAGTTTAACGACCCTGGTTTAATTTAGCCTTGTTGAGCTGGAGGCTAATGACAGAACCCGTCACAAAGGATATCGATGATGTTATTGAAGATGACTCCACACGTTTGCCCACATGTATGCCCACACATTTGCGCTCACATAAATCCCCATGCAGATATCTATCTATCTATCTATCTATCTATCTATCTATCTATCTATCTATCTATCTATGCATGGTTAAGCATTTGTCTGTAAAGCCTAAGGACTCCGGTTCAAGGCTCAATTCTCCAGGACCCACGTAAGCCAGATGCACAAGGTGGTGCATGCATCTGGAGTTTGTTTACAGTGGCTGGAGGCCCTGATATGCCTGTAATTTTTTGTTATTATTGTTTTCCTCTTTCTCTCTCTCTGTCACTATCAAATAAATAAATAAATAAAATATTTAAAAATAAAATATAATTATTAAAGAAAAAATCATATCTTTAGGTCAGGTTTAATTTCAAATTAACCTTAGGAGTGGATGGGTCCTATGGAATTAAAACAAGCAAACAAAAAACCCACAAAGGCAGGAAGAAAAGGCTTAGTGGTGAAAGCACTTGTCTGCAAAGCCAAAGGAACCCATGTTTGTTTCCTCAGGGCTCACGTAAGCCAGATGCACAAGGTGATGCAAGCATCTAGGATTTGTTTTCTGTAACTGTGAGCCCTGGCGTGCCCATTCTCTCTTTTTCTATCTGCATGTGTGTGTGTCTCTCTCTCTCTCTAATAAACAAATAAAATATTTAAAAAAATAAAACCGAACAATAAATATTTGCCTTCTTCATATTCTTCATTTTGACTTGGAAGTTTGCTGAGTTTCATCATAACCAATATGGTTACAGTTCAAAAAAAAACAGAGTAGCTTTCATGAGGGGAGAACAAAGAAGTTCTTTCTTTCAGTGCCAGAAAGATAGCTCAGTGGTTAAAAGCACTTACTTGCAAAGCTTGACAACTCCAGTTCAATAACCAGTTCCCATGTAAAGCCAGAAACAAAGGGTTACATGCATCTGGAGTTTCTCTTAAGTATGTTAGGAACTATTTTATCTGGTTAGGGAATATTTCTCTTTCTTAAAATTTGCATTTGCATATGTGTGTCTCTATTTTTTGAGAGAAAGAGAGAGGGAGAGAATATGGATGTTCCAGGGCCCCCAGCCACTGCAAAGAAACTCCAGGCACATGCACCACTTTGTGCATCTGGCTTACGTGGGTACTGGGGATTCGAACCTAGGCCCTTTGGCTCTGCAGGCAAGCACCTCAACAGCTAAGCCATCTCTCCAGTTCTTCTAAATGATTTCTATATGTATAACAGTATCTTTGGATCAGGAACTGAAGCAGGACTGTGAAGTGTCCCAAGGAAGTCATTGAATCACCTGTGGGAGTCTGGATTCCTGAGTGCTAATTAGGTTTTCAGGCCATGGGCTATGGGATGTTGCACTGAGAAGATGGTTTTGGAAAGAGATGCTTGGATTCCTTCTAGTTCTCCACTCATTACTGTCTGTTTTACCATGCAAGGGTCCTTCTGTCAAGATCAATTGAGGAAGAGCAGGCTACATTAAAGAGTAAAAATACTACAAGTTCAGTAATGTAAAATTTTTAATGCAGTAATGAATATGATCCTACTGAAGAGATACTGCACTTGTGACCAGAAGACAAATTCAACCAAGTCTTTACAGTGAGAGTTTTAATGTTTTAGTTGTGTTTTTCCTTTTCTTTTTCTTTCTTTTTTTTTCTGCTGGAAAGTCTTAGGTTGGCCTCTAGCATTACATCATTCAATTGCTAATTTGGAAAGAGCCAAGAAATTGGTGTTAAGCCCCTGTGTCTGTCTGAATAGTAAGGAGCCTTGAGAACAGCAGCTCAGTAGAACCTCCTTGGTACTTGAAACCTCTCTTCTCCCTTCACTAAAGGACGCTTTGAAGTTTGATCTATACTTGAAGCTTGACACTTGCTCTTACACCACCTACATGGTTAACATGGCTCCTCCTTCAGTGGTTGCAGTATTTTGTACTCTCTTCTACATATGTTTTTTTTTTTTAATTAATTGATTTATTTAGTTTTGCATGGTGATGGTGGTTTGTATGAAACGTTCCCCATAGGCGGTATTTGTTTTGTACACTTGGTCGGCAGCTGTTGGAAATTTGGAAAAACAAAAACTGTTGGAGCCTTTGGTAGGTCGAGCATTGCTGGAGTAGATGTGCTGCTAGGGACAGCCTTGAGAACCTGTAGTCTAGCCCAGTTAGTATTACGAGCTAATTCACTCTTGCTGCTTCTTCCCAGTTGATGTCAGCTTTCCCATGCTTTGCCTGGTATGGTGAGACTGTCCCTTGAAACTGTAAGCCAAAGTAAACCCTTAAGCTACTTCTGTTAATGTATTTTGTCTCATCAACGAGAATATCCAGGGTAGCATGGGTGTATGCCTAGCTTTAAAAAAAGAAGAAAAAAACTTTTTATTGGCAGCTTCCTTAAGTACAGACAATTGACTATGATAATTTCCTCTCCAACTCCCATTCTCCCCCTGTCAAGTCTACCCTCCATCGAACTTCCTCTCCCTTCCAATTGGTTTGATGCCATCATCTTCCCTCCTGCTTTGAAGGCCTTGCATAGGAGTGCTCAGCACTGAGACTTCTCTATCACACCCTCCAACACTCAGGTTCCATTGTGGAAGAGGTGGCAGAAAGAATGTATGAACCAAAGGAAGGGTAAAACTGCAGACAATGCAATCTTCCAGACATAAAAGGGCCTTGATATGCCTCACTTTTAAATTGGAGTATATGTATTCCGGAAGTCAAACCTGAAAGAACCGCATTTGGAGACAGTCAACCTTTCCAACATTATCTTGCCCCAGCATCACATGACTTTAGCATCTCCTTTTTGCTATCCTAAGCCCCATACCATCTTGCTTGTTCTTCAAAAGAAGACCGATGGGCTGGGGCCATACCTCAGTCAGCAGACTTCTTACTTTGTAAACATGAGAACCTAAGTTCTACTCTTAGAACCCACATAAAAATGTTGGGCATGGTGTTTTACACACTAACCCAAGCACTCTGGATGGATCTGGCAGATCCTGTGGGATTCTCTGGATAGCCAGTATGATCTATTTACTGAGCTGTGGGTCAATGAGAGACCATGTTTCAAAGTGAATGTATACAGTGTCCCTAAGGAACAGCACCCAAGGTTACCCCTTGGCCTATATACACATAAATACACACATATAGTAAAATACAAAGAGAACTGGTATTATGGTGTCAGTGTTTGAACATCACTGAGTTTCTTGTACTTTTGGATAGGAATAAAACATTGAACTACAAATGCTAAAAGGGCTCTTTTGAAAAGTTGGTTGGGTCAATTAATTGGAAAAAATAAACTAATCAAATATTTCCCAGATTATGCGATTTCACAGTATATCCACACAACAGTATAGACAAATGTCTTTAGTTGCTCACATAAGAAGGTACTCGTGAGCAAAAAACACAATGCTCGTCGTTCAAGGGATTTTCCTTCAGAGGATATTTAACTAAGAAAATGTTTTCCTCCTGTGAGAGATTGTCAAGTTAATGCCCAGTAATACAGACTTATATATCCATTTCTGGTTCTACCTATACAACCACAGTCTTCTGATCTCCCTATACATGCACCGCTTCTCCCACGTGGAAGTGAAATTGAAGAATAGCAGTGAAGGTTAGTCCCATACAGTCAACTTTTCTTCACATACAGAACAGGCAGACGACTCTCCAGAGGTCTGGTACCATGCCTGGGTAGTAAAGGAAGCAGGTTTTTCAAGCCCAGTGTGGTTTAACTGTGAAGTTTGAGAAGCTTTCACACACTGTACATCTTCACCAATCATGCATCTGGTAAGAGAAATAATCTATGTGTCGTGGTTGATACTTTAAAAACCCAGCCACATAATTTCCACTCTATGTTCTATTTACACTTCATCTGGCTGTTTATTACTCTTTTGGTTGGTGTTGATTCTTCAGCCCTAACCTTTTGTTTTCTTTCTTTGTCTCCCCTCCTCCTGCTAACTCATCTCTTCTTCCTCATTCTTTATCTTTTTTTCCCCACTCTTTCTTTCCCAGTTCCATTAATGAGTATAGATAATAACTTGTGAATTCAAGTGGAACTTCATTTCTGAAACTGCACACTCATGCTGGAACCCATTAAGGTCGATAGCGAGAAATGAGAGAAATCATAATTATCAGGCCACTAAAATACATGAAACATAAAATTTGTCAGGGAAAGTAATTGAAATTATTGGAGCAGTTGGACCTGGTGCTGAGCAGACCCTCAGTGATAATGGAAAGGTTACGGGTGATGTTTAGCAATGCTGATGAGGTCCAAGGTGACTCTGCACCACCACAGTCAGCAAATTCATGCTCAGCTTACATTAATTTGCTAGTCCAGGTCTGGAAATTGGGAGAGGAGTGGTACTGAGAGAACCCCCTTAACTATCCAGAACAACAGTACTAAGGACTCACTCTTGTCACCTGTGTGGATCGTGTTTCTTCTGTTCCTTATTTATTGCCTTTTTTCCCCCTGAGCTTTTCCTATTTCCTTTGTCTGCTTGTTTTTAACTGTGTGACTGTGTATGTATATGTTTGTGTGAATATCTTTTATACTATGTATGTGCATGCACATAGGTGTGCACTTGCATGTAGAGGTCAGTGGGCAAACTGGGTGTCATTCTCCAGGAACGTAATCCACTTTTTTTTTTTTTAATCCAAGTTTACACACTAGGCTAGGCTAGCTGGCCAGTGATCCCAGGGATTCCCGCTCTTTTCCTCCCCAGGGCTGGGCTTACAAGCATGTGCAAACATGCCTACTTTTCTACCTTGGTTCCAGTTCACACTCAGCTCTTCATCCTTGTGAGGCACACAGTTTGCCCTGAGTCATCTCCCAGCCCTCATTTGCTTCTTATTCTTTCCTTTCAATTCTTCTTGATCTTTTACAATTTATTCTGAGTACTAGAGGAAACATAAAACCCCACTGACATTATTGAAATAATTTGCCTGATTGCTGTGCAGGCTTTTAAACTGAAAGGTGCCTTTCTAACTTAAGGATTGGAATTTTTCTTTCCTTTAACCAAGATTACTTAGCATGGTTATAAAACCACAGCCCAAAGAGTCACAGATAAATGTTCCTTCCATATGGCATCTCCAAACCACATGCTATTCCTACACATGTTCCACTGATGACGTCAGCAGGTGCAGTGTGCAGGACAAGAAAGAATGGTTTCCACACTGACAATCGTAAAATTCCTAATGTGTTCCTGAGCTCAGCAAGTTAAGAATTTTAAATGCTCAGGGCTGTGTATGTGCTTTCTGTATAGTGGCTGAAGGACAGAAAGTGTCACCCAGGTTAGCTCACGTAAGAAAAAGCCAGTGTGTTTACATCGTGAGTGGGAATTATTAAAAAAAATAAAGATATATAAATCATTCTGGAAAAATAAGAAAGCTACATAGGTGGTAATAGTTAAAGGTGGAATATTTGTATGAATGTGTGACATGATTTTATTTTCACTTCATGACTGTGTATCTTTCAAATAATTAGTGATGATATATATGACACATTTTGCACTTTTTAAATACTTGAAACATAAATATTGAAAGTAAGGGAGCTATTATTACTCCTCTGCCCATTAGCCAAGGAAACTGAAGCAAGAAGAAACTAAGTTGCATGGCCCAAGTAAACCAGTGGGTCTCCTAAGCTTCCATTCTATTTCCTCAGTAACTTACATCAGTATAGTACAAGAAAATTATTCTTTTCTAAAAATGCATATTTCTATTTATTTGCAATCCAAGAGAAGTAAGAAACAGAATGGACATGGTAAGGACTCTAGCCACCGCAAACAAACTCTAGAAGCATGTGCCACTGTGTAAATCTAACTTAGGTGGATCCTGGGGCATCAAACCTGGGTCCTACGCTACTCAGATAAGTGCCTTAACCACTAAGCCATCTCTCTAGCCCTGGAAGCCAATTCTTTGTTTGAGCCTATATAGGGTAAAGACTCTATTCTGCTCTTAGGAAGAGTCCAGTGACGTTGTTTGGAAATTTTTATATTAAAATCACTAGATCTATGTATATATATGCCCACTGATAGCCTATATATACTGCACGGCTTCTGAAAATTTATTCATGTCTGACCTCCAACTCCCATGTAAATAAGAGATAGCTTTGTCTTTTCTGATTTTTTTTTTTTAACAAATGAATGACTTTAGAGCAAACTTATCCAATTTGTTGGGCATCTCTAATTGTTTAAAAGTTATTTTTGACTATTCAGATAAAAGCCACTACCGTGTAATGGCGTCCTACTCTTTATCTTTAAGTTACTCAGAAGAAACCAACATGGAGGTAGCTATTGAGTTCATGGTGCTGGCTAGATCGGTGCTGAGACACTAGAAGTATTTTCTTCTTGTACAGTAGCTACGCTAGAAAGTGTGCTCCAGCAGTTAAGAACGTGGGATGCAGTAATTCTCAACAGACTGGTGTGAAAGGCTTTTCTTGTGCCAGTTTTCAAAGGTTACCTAACTTATTCTCTACATTTCACATTTTAGGCCCAAGGTAGTTTCATCATATTACATTTCTTCTCTGTCAGGGTTATATAACATGATGCAAAGGAGGAACTTCAGGAATGGTACTTCCTGACCAACACCAGCCAACAGAGTTCAGCTGATTGTGTTAACGAAAGTCCGTCAGGATATCTAGATCCCTTTCTTATGCCTATCAGAGTTCTCGTTTTCAGACTAAAACTGAATACATCAGGGCTGGTGTTGCAGTCAGGTTCACATTGCTGGTAGAAGTCACCCAACTAAGAGCATCTGGTAGGAAAAAAGGATTTATTTTGGCTTATAGACTGAAGGGGAAGCTCCATGATGGCAGGAAAAATGATGGCATGAGCAGAGGGTGGAGATCACCCCCTGGCCAATATAAGGTGGATAATAGGAACAGGAGAATGTGCCAAACACTGGCAAGGGGAAACTGGCTATAACACCCATAAGCCTGCCCCCAACAAGCCACTGCTTCCAGGAGGTGTTAATTTGTTAATTCCTAAATCTCTGTCAGCTGGAAACCTAGCATTCAGAATACCTAAGTTTATAGGGAACTCCTGAATCAAACCACCACATCCCATGCCTGGCCCCTATAAACTGATAACCATACATGATGTAAAATGCAATGCATTCAGCCAATTTTAAAAGCCCCAAAGTTTTTATTATTTTTTTATCAATTCCAATGATGTCCATATATCCCCATAGTCCAAGATCTTTTAACTGAGCCACAATACCAAAAAAAAAAAAAAAAAAAAAAACCCTCAAAAAAACATAATGGCACATAATAAACATTCACACTACAAAAGATGGCGTTGGACATAGCATAGAATTACTCAAGCCATACATGATTTAAACAGGGCAAACACTAAACTCTGTAGTTCCAAGTGCAATAACTCTAGACAATGACAAATCTCCAAGTCTGATAATTCTAACCAGCAACAAGTCTCTGTAGTTCCAATTCTGCCCCTCCATTTAGGCTACTCAGAGTCCTTGAAAACTTCATTGGGTTGG
This sequence comes from Jaculus jaculus, assembly GCF_020740685.1. Lineage (NCBI taxonomy): Eukaryota > Metazoa > Chordata > Mammalia > Rodentia > Dipodidae > Jaculus > Jaculus jaculus. Next base: position 164,928,414 of record NC_059105.1, read on the forward strand.
CCGCCATCTCATGGTCCTGGCCTCTCCACTGGGTCTCCACTGCAACCCATGGTCCATCCTCATGGCCCCATGGGGTCTCCATACAGGCATCCAGCAAAGCTGCTTCACACTGCCCATGGCCACTTGCAAAACACAAGACCGTGTTGCAAACTCAACGATCCTCTCTTTCCTGCATTTCTTGTACTCCACAATACTAGGTAGGGGGCCAATTTGTTAATCCAGGGGGGAAATAAAACAGATTTTGAAGAACAGGACATTTCTTGAGCACATAGACCCCTTCAAAAGAGTCTACATTCTTCCTGTTGCCCCAACGCAGATCAACTGGCCCAATCTCAAAGGTTGTAATCTCTCAAGTGCAGCTGAATGGGCAGCAGTTCATCCAAAGATTTTTTTTTTTTTTCCTGTGCCATATCCCTCTGTTCACACCAGTTCATTTCTACGCAAAGCACCCTTGCACAACTTCTCAGGACACAGGCATAACAGCAAGCCTCTTCCTCATCCTCTTCAGCAAAACTTCACAGACCATAGTTCTTATTGCATTCTGGTCTTTCAACTCTGACCAGAGTAGTCCATCAAGCTGTACTTACAGCACAGCTCCAAAAGGCGAAAGCCACACAGTCAGGTGCCTAGCAGGAACCCCACTCCTTGTACCACTTTACTGTTGCAGTCAGGTTCGCATTGCCGGTAGAAATCACCCAACCAATGGCAACTTGTGGATAAAAATTATTTATTTTTGGGCTGGAGAGATGGCTTAGCGGTTAAGCGCTTGCCTGTGAAGCCTAAAAACCCCGGTTCGAGGCTCGGTTCCCCAGGTCCCAGGTTAGCCAGATGCACAAGGGGGCGCACGCGTCTGGAGTTCGGTTGCAGAGGCTGGAAGCCCTGGCGCGCCCATTCTCTCTCTCTCTCCCTCTATCTGTCTTTCTCTCTGTGTCTGTCGCTCTCAAATAAATAAATAAATAAATAAATAAATAAATAAATAAATAAAACTCCAATTTAAAAAAAAAAAGTTTATTTTGGCTTACAGGCTCAAAGGGAAGCTCCATGATGGCAAGGAGATCGATGGCATGAGCAGAGGGTGAACATCACCCCCTGGCCCACATAAGGAGGACAATAGGAACAGGGGAGTGAGCAAAGCATTGGCAAGGGCAAACTGGCTATAACACCCATAAGACCACCCCCAACAATACACTCCCTCCATGAGGCATCAATTCCCAAATCTCAATCAGCTGGGAACCTAGCATTCAGAACACCTAAGTTTATGGGGGACACCTGAATCAAACCACCACAGCTGGAAAGATTGTTTAATGGTTACGGTGCTTGCCCGTGAAGCCTAAGGATCCAGGTTTGATTCTCCAGGACGCACATAAGCCAGATGCACGAAGGGGAGCATGCATCTAGAGTTCCTTTGCAGTGGCTGGAGGCCCTGGGGCTCCCACTCTCTCTCTCTCTCTCTTCTCTCTCTCTTTGTAATAAATTGATAAAATATTTTTAAAAAGCTGAATATATTAGTGGACTATCTCATTCACTCATCCTTCTAAAAGTGTGTCCCTACTAAGGGCTAGGTATGTGCCTAGATCTGTAAATCCTACTGTGCACACTTTCTCATATGGAGATCTCTGGGAGCTGCAGATATTCATACATATCACTGCAATTCAGGATGCCAAAGGCTCTGATGTTCATATGGCCAAGATGGAAACCCAGAGCAGGACACACGTCCTTTTACTATCTGGAGCTTGTGATGGGCTTAGGGATAACACTTAGCTCTTAAGAAGATAAGCCATGAATAAAATCTTTTGGAAGAATTGGGAAAGGAGAACAAGGATGGAATTCCAGCAGGGCACTTGCTCATGCACGGCATGGCAGGAAAGGGTTAGCAGAAGGGAGCTGTAAGCCATGCTGGGTGGGTGCAGCGTGCCCTGTCTATTAGGGAGGGAAGACCTCGGGGGAGGGAGGGGAGCCAACCGTGGTGCTTTTAACTTCTCTGCTTTAATTTTTGTTCTTGTGTTTGTTTTCTTTTTATGGTGAAGCAGTTTTATCCTGATCTTTCCCTTACATATTTCCAAAGTCATCTTTTGCATGTGCCGCTGTGCCATTGAAAAGGGTTGCTTGCACAATGCACAAAGAGGAGTGATCAACAAGGCATGCAAGCTCAGTGGGTGAGGATGCCAAAAGAAGACAGAGCAGCGAGCGCCAAGGGCAACAAGAAGCCTTCCAATGATCCTTGGATGGGAGATGGCTAATGTGACTTGCTTGAAATTTGTCGCTGAAATGTTTAAAGGTTTCCCAAGGATAACAGTGGGCAAGGGAAGAAGTAAAGGGACACAGGGAGGGAGGAAGAGATTAGTTTTGAAAAGCCTCAGAGTTTCTTGGGAAGAAACGGCCCATTGTGAGAGGCTATTATAAAACCATTGGGATGAATACTTCCTGGATGTCATTTAAGGACAATATATGATCACTTTTCTTGTGCTTTCTCTAAATCCATACCAATCATTATACTCAGAGAAAATAAGGTTTTATAATTTCATTGAAAAGTGAAGTTACATCTATAACACTAATGACCAGTTATTAGGTAATGCCACTGAAAATAAAGTTTTATTTTTATAATAGGTTGTAGGAATAAAAATAGATGAGGCTGCATAAACCTTTTAGATTCTGTACAGGACAAAAATATTCAAACACCACATACCAAACACAAAATTTTAATTCTAAGCTCCAGGCATTGAATTGTCATCCAGTAGCATCTAATTGCCAAGCAATGGTATTGTTTCAAACCGGAAACTATCCAATTAAAATATCTGCTGAGCTGGTGTTGTTTAATAGTGTTTCACGTGTTTATTTTGCTATTTACATAGTTAATTCCATTTACTCACTTCACTCCTGATTCATCCTGAATTACCTCAAAGAGAGTTAATGGGCAAAATTAGGCACTATATTTGGTATTGACAGAATATTTGTTATAGACATGTGTATTTGTTTTGAGGTAAATGAGTGCTTGTATAAATAGCATTTACTTCAAGACATCAAAGGTAGATGTACCTCTTTGGAAAAGTACAAGCTGGAAAGAATAGATGTGTTGTTCTCCACTATCAGAAAAAAACTTACCATTGTATGCAGTGGGCTCCTTCCTGGGCAGGTAGTGCTGAGGGAAGGACCAGGCCTGCTGGTTCCTCCCAAGGGGTTGAGGAGGAAGATGAGCACATGACGACCTAGAAACCTCTCCAGGCCACCGGAGAGAAAACACACTGAGTCGGGAGTCTTTTCGAAGCAGGAACTCACAGAAAAAAACTCGCTTTATTGCTATGATCAGTTGCCTATATCATGTTGGGGACGAAGGCGGGGATTTTAGGATGGGGGAAGAGGTAAGGGCCAATAGTAAACTGTAACCATTGAAATGGTAATTACAATTGCCACATGGAGGTAGCAGGCCAGAAGCCATTAGGCATCTTGTTGGGTCATAGCTGGCCAGAGACAGGTCACCAAACTTTAGCTAGGCTCAGGAAGTTCCACTAGACCTCACGCCTGGGCCTTTCAGAGCCCAATAGAGTAACTAAAGAAAGTTAAAATTAGGTACAGTGTAATTTTTTTTCTTTTTGTTTAATTTTGTGCCATGATGAGAAAGTTTCCTAATATGCACTGGAAACCTAGCAAAAAGTTTTGAAACATAAAACATGATTTTTTAAAAAAATATTTCAGTTGTTGCAGAATCTTTGTCCTGAAGAAAATAATTATATTACCACTAGCCTCACAGTAAATTAATGGCCAGGATTCCACTTTGGTCTCTCAGCCTCATAACCCTTTATTCTTCTGATTTTTGTTGGCTTTCTGAACTTTGCTGTGACTTCCAGAATTGCTTATCCTCGGATAGGTTTGGTAAATATTGGCATTTCTCTTCAGGTGCGCTTTGGTCTATTTTGCATAGGAACCATATGAATAATATGAAGAGTAAAATGTGTCCTTTTTGCCTGCCTTTAAAATTGCCCTATTAGAAGGATTCCTGTTATTTAAAAACTCACCACGACTACTATGAATGCAACGTATCGTCCATTAACTAATGTTAATTTTACATTGTGTTAGTGCTCCCACATGGATAATATCACATAAATAGTGGAAAATAAACAGTTTAAACAGAATTTCTGAAGTCTGATGATGCTCAGTGACTAAGTCAGTTGCTAGGAATGTCTATTTCTGAGTGGATCCTGTGAGCGTTAGGAGCTCTTTAATGTTTGGATGCTACTGCAAAAGAAAAAGAAAAAAGAAAAGGCTGTTCTTGGAAAAAGCATCACTCCAATGCATTTGAGCAACAGTGAAATTTCCCAGGATGAAAGGTTAGAACTGGGAGCACATCAGAAAATGAATTGCCTTTATACACACACTGTCAATTCATGACATCATCTATAAGCATAATCAACAGTTCTATTCTATAGACACTGTGTCCTCTGCTATGATGGAGGGAGGGAAAGGGTATTTTCCTTCCCACCCCATGGCTCTAGCAATCTTTCTTCCCCCTTGCCTATGAGGTTCCCTGAACCTAGGCAGGTGTGTTATAATATATATATATAATACATATGTACATACATACATATTAGACTTCAGTGTTGAGCACTCTGTCACTTCTGGATTGCTGCTTCGATGAGTTTTGAGTGTCTTGAGTGTCAATCACCTTCTTACTGGAGAGAGGAAGGGAGAGAGAGAACAGGCATGCCAGGCCCTCTAACCACTGCAAATGACCTCCAGATATATGTGCCTCTTGTGCATCTGGCTTACATGGGTCCTGAGGAATCAAACCAAGGTCCTTTGGTTTCTCAGGCAAATGCCTTAACCACTAAGCCATCTCTCCAGACCTTTTAAAATTTACTTATTTATAACTATCTTTTCTTGAGGTAGTGATAGATCTGGGTTCTTCCTCGTTTTTGCTATCTCATAAAAAAACAATATCCAGCTAAGTGTGAGATCAGCATGGATTTAAGAGATGAGAATAATTAATTGAGACTTTGTGATAGGAGTAGCCACTCTTTGTGACCAAATACTAGTGGGAGCTTCTCAATGGAGTCTATGACCATTGTTACGCTTCTGACCTAGTTTTCAGTATCAGATATGAGTTCTTTCTCACGGAGTAGATCTGCTATTCTATCAGATAATCATTGATTACCTGCATAGACTGTATGCTACTATTGCACAGGTGTGAATATCTTGCTCAGCAGGTATGCTGATACTCTAGCAAATATTTTTTTAATGTTTTAATTTTATTTATTTATTTGACAGAGAGAGAGAGGGAAAAGAAGAGGGAGAGAGAGAGAGAATGTGTGTGCCAAGGCTCTAGCCACTGCAAATGAACTCCAGAAGCATGAGCCCCTTTGTGCATCCTGCTTATGTGGGTGCTAGGGAATCGAACCTGGATCCTTTAGCTTTGCAGACAAACACCTTAACTGCTAAGCCATCCCTCCAGTCTCACAAATTTTCTTTTACATACTTCATTTCCTTATTGGATATCCTTGATATTCCTGCCAAGAAGTTAGGAAAAACTTGTTTTCTCCAGTTTGAAGTTGGAAAAAGTAAACTCTACAAAGTTTAGAAAGATGTTGCAGTCTAATAGTTTCTTGAGTCAGGATTCTAGGCCTGTCTCCTTCTTAAGGTTAAAAAAAAAAAATGATAGTCTGAGCCATCTTAAAATATGTTCTTGATGTTTAGGGATAGTGGCCTATCAGATTTCCTTAAGAGGAAACTTATAGAATAATTACTAGCACATTAAACCTTCTGGAAATGCCCAGATTAGTGAGTGCTATTTATGATTGGATCAGCTATCATATACCAAAAGAGTTGCCCCAAATTCCTTTTCAGATGAATCTTCTAGAATGGACAGGAAACAAATAAGGTAGAGGAAGGGAGAATATGAGATACCATGAAATCAAATTTCCTAATAGACCCAACGTGATCTTTGCTCTGGAAGACATTTCTCTTCCACAGTCACAGAGAGAATCATAAAAAGAATGGGAATGAGCAACTGAATTTCCTAACTTTTCTTCCAGTGATGTTCTCTGCACATGTCTTCTTTGCTGGTGTTGCTTTAAAATGACAAGCCTCAAGTCATTACCACAGGCTCTCAGGGCCACTTGCTTCCGTGACTGCCTGGGACTAACTTTGACCAGGAGAGAACGTACCAGTATTTATTGCTTATTATAGTTGTCTTTTATTTTATTTATTTTTCCTGAGAAATGCTAACAGGGATGAAGATTTTATAGCAAGTTTCAACTTATTGGGGCTGTTAAAGGACTGCGCTTTATCCTTCCTATTGAGGTGTGTTTCAACAGAAAACTTTATTTGGAAATAGCAAGGGATCTCCAGTGCAGACAAAAACAAAACACAGGGGATATTGGGTCCCCAGCCGATTTCTTTTTCAATCTTCATTTCAGTCTAAAATGATTCAACTCCCCAAATCAGCAGGTGAAGATGGTTTCTTTGAAGTCTGCCTCCGACAGACTCATTTACAGTATGTTCATGGGCTCAGAAAGCAGTGTCTAGAGAACACTAAAGAACAAATAAGAGAAAGTGATTCCCCATTTCTCACCTCCTACTTTTTCGCTAAGACAGTGGGGTCCTCTTTTCACTCAAAGGGAGTCTATTAACTCCATTTCAGAATGAAAGCATAAATCCACAATTTTCTCACTAGTGCTTTGAGTTTTGTCATGTCTCCAGAACAGCAAACACAATGACATTCTAAGAATAGAAAGATTGAGGACTTTTCCAAGGATCTATATCATGGGACTGAACAATGAAGTTCTTTCAGCCTCAGCATTTCACGAAACATGTGCGTGTGGTAGCTTATGCCTGCAAATCCAGCAATAGATATGCTGAGGCTGAGGCAGGACCATTGCAACTAGTTTGAGGCCAACCTGACCTACATAGTGAATTCCAGACCAGTCTAGAATGAGACCTAAAGTACAATCACTGTATATTATAGCTATGTGTGTTCATTAAAGTATGTTGATACATTTATTTTAAAGGAGAAAGAAAATGGAAATAGGGATATATGGCATGTATAAATGTACAATTGATCGGCTTAAATATAAATTTAAAAGATTGAAGTCCAGGTACTTTGGTCAACCATAATGACCTCCATCTTTGGAATTGTAACACAAGGGCACATTGGGTGCGAATTAACATCCTTTTCCAGGTCCAAATACAATGGCTGAGACCCATGTGTTGACCGATGCTTGGATTCAAGGTTAGAACTGGATTTTCAAGATCATGGCTGTCATTCCTACTCTTATTATCAATCTCTACTTTTGAAAGAAGTAGGGCACATCTGCATTTATTTTCCAAATGAATGTTAAGGACTTTTAAAATAAATGGCTTGAAGTCATTGGTACTATTTCACAATACTTCTGAAAAAAAGCTGAATTCTGTCACAAAGCATACTGATTTTGCTCACAATAATGGAAAACAGATCAAGTATGAAGGCAGGTTAGAGGAAAACTATTCTTTAAACTCTTTTAAGTAGTCTAGGCTATTTTAACTCTTAAACTTGTACTTAATGCAAAATAAATATTACTTTCTCTGACTTTTTTTCCATCTTAAAATACTGTTTCTGGTTGCCATGGTAATGGTGCCACTGTGATATTTGTTTCAATATAACACTTTCATCTCACTGATTTGAAGATGAATACCAGAAAGCCCAAAAGTAATAAACGACAATGTAACGTGCTACATGGAACAAAGGGTCCTTGTTAATGGTCAAAGGATGGAAGCCTTGATAAGAAAAGTTGTCCAAATAGAACTAAAATGACAAGTGTAACTTCTAAGTATGATGTTTATTGTTTTCCTCCTTCAATTGTGCCTTATTTTCAATTTTATTTTGAAAAAGTAATAGCTAGTGCCATGGGGGGAATAGAAAATATTTTAAACTGAAGTAATTTCGAGAAAGATCTCCTTTGAGGCTTCCAGGGAACTTGAGCAAATGAGAAAGGCAAAAGATCCTTCAGAGAGCAATCCTTGTCTTTTATAAGGTGAGTGAAAAAGGAGAAAGAGAGCGGTTATAACCAGGGAGGTTCTCCCCAAAATGCACCTGGGCTTATGGTGATGTCCGTTAAACTGGTTATGAGTTTATGTGGTCACAGTTAGTATAATTATATCTTCATATATGAAAATTCTCACATGCTCAATACTATAAAACTCCATGGTCACCTGTAGTAGTATAACTCAGGAACATGAACTATGGCATGTGGGAAAATAGTGAAAATCATTTTTGTATTTGTTTTAAATTTGTTTGCAAACAGAGAGACAGATGCCTGTGCCACTTTGTGCATCTGGCTTACATGAGTACTGGGGAACTGAATCCAGGTTATTAGGCTTTGTAGGCTAGTGCCTTAACTGCTGAGCCATCTCTCCAGGCTGATAATCATTTTTGATGAACTCAGTTCATGAGAGTAATGACTCTTATGACATAATTAAATGTTACTCTAGAACATGATGTAATAACAATGAAGAGATAGGAGATAGGGTTGTGCTGAAATTTGTACTTTCTGTCTCAGTTCTGGTATCAATAATGAGCTAGGCTGAAGGCCAGAATAAAACAAAAGACATCAAAATGGGATTGAGGGACTGGTTGAAGATAGGCGTGGGCTTAAAGGAAGGTCTATGGGGGTTTGGTAGAAAAAAGTAAAGGGGACTATGATCAAAAGATATTCTATACATACATAAAAACTCCCATTAACATTTTAAAAAGTTAAATGACTTTCAGGTTATGTACATACAGTATACATGTTTTAAACCAGTCACTTGAGTGCCAAACTCTTTCACTTAGTTTGTGTATGGCCTTGGGCAAATGAATTTTGGTGTTAATATTGAGATTAGTTGACATTAAACCCAACAGCTCCTTTATAAACTCTCCTCTCAGTTTTATTGATTATAGAAAACATGATCAGTCATTGGTTTGAGTTGATTCAAAGCTCGGTTTATTTTTTCCCTTTAGAAATTTTAGGTACACTGATATCTGAGCTGTTACTGATTTTAGAACTGCCTATTTATAAATTATTATGCCACTGAAACAGGCTCATATTTAAATGGGTCCCTACATTTCTCCATAATATCCTTTTTAAGCAAATAAAGAAGTTAGGAAAGCTCTAGGATCTTTACCCCTCTAAAACCTAAGGTTCTTACTCTATTGTTCTTAGAGACAAAAAGAACACAACAGTCTACATTTCTAGGCGGGCATATTACTCAGACCGGCCTTTGATTGCTGGAGAGGAATGCATGGGGAGTTGTCATGAAGATTTACCTATGCGACAACAGGGGTTCTCGTCTTTGACAGCTCTACAAACTTTTGTTCATTTTCTACTCCACCAAGTTTGATTTTTTCACAACCAGTTCAAGAGAAACTTTTATTCAAATTTAAAAGATACAAATATGGGCTGGAGAGATGGCTTAGCAGTTAAGCGCTTGCCTGTGAAGCCTAAGGACCCCAGTTCGAAGCTTGATTCCCCAGGACCCACGTTAGCCAGGCGCACAAGGGGGCGCACACGTCTGGAGTTCGTTTGCAGTGGCTGGAAGCCCTGGCGCACCCATTCTCTCTCTCTCTCTCTCCGTCCTTCTTTCTGTCACTCTCAAATAAATAAATAAAAATAAACAAAAAAAAAGATACAAATATAAAAACTGTGAGGTGGGGAACAGGATGCTTTTAAAGTCATTCTTGGTCTGGTGCCAGAACAGATGTAAGAAACCATAAACCATGAGTGACATGGAAATGACTTGATTTATAACCATTCCCTTGGCTGGGGCCTTTAATTATGTCTCCAATTGTTTTTACTTTAATACTCCAGAAAGGTCATTCTGATTTGTTGTGTTCATCTCTAGGTTCTGCATGTCTGTTTTTTTTTTCCTTTAACTATTAGAAAACAAACTATCAAGGGCGTTATAAGCATTTTATAATACTAAAGGATACTCCTCCAGCTTCTGATTTCAGATACTCAGTCTTGGGCCATTCGGCTACTGTGTTTATCTTGCATATCCAGTTTTCTTGCAGGCCCGGCAGCATTTGCACAGGTTCTTTTCTTCATCTTCATTGCTTCACTTCATTCACTGTCAGTAAGAATTTCTAGCACGCCTCCACCGTCACTATACAAGTTAAATAGCTTAATAGCTTAATATAGTAAAATAATCAAAACAATATTGATGACTATGGGAGATAGGCCAGTGGTTACAGGTGCTCATTTGAAAATTTACTGATCCAAGTTAAAGCCCACACATCCATGCAAAGCTTGACTGAAAATGGTGCATGCACCTGTGATCATAATTGGCCTACAGCAGTGGCAGAATTCACCAGATCAAGGACAACTAGAAAGGCTCTTGCAGCAGCAAAACAATGAGAAATCCTGTCAGGAAGACAGAAGTAGAGATCTAACAGGACACGGTTATCCTCAGAACTCCACAGGCACTCCATGCCTCACAGATGCCCATACACAAATCTACACACATGTGCACACACACAAACTGGGAGGTATGGGGATAAAAAAAAGTTAAATACTGAGAACAGAAAAGTACAAAGGACAGAGTCATATTGACCTGCAGATGCTAAAAGACAGATGAGACAATATGTGCATGTTCTCTCACACAGTTCCTTGCTTTCCAAGTTTCTTATGTGAATTACACCTGTAAAAAAAAAAATAAAATAAAAATAAATAATATATATATATATATATATATATATATAACTTAAACTTACTGTCTACTGGAATGGCATTTGAAATATAATTGTGTATACATTCTCTGTAACCCTGAGCCCAAGTTGGAATGATAAGCTCCTCTCTGATCCCTCTGCTTTTAAAAATATACTTAATTTTGGGCTGGAGAGATGGCTTAGTGGTTAAGCGCTTGCCTGTGAAGCCTAAGGACCCCGGTTCCAGGCTCAGTTCCCCAGGTCCCACATTAGCCAGATGCACAAGGGGGCGCACGCGTCTGGAGTTCGTTTGCAGAGGCTGGAAGCCCTGGCGCGCCCATTCTCTCTCTCTCCCTCTATCTGTCTTTCTCTCTGTGTCTGTCGCTCTCAAATAAATAAATTAAAAAATTTTTAAAAAATGTATACTTAATTTTAACAATGGAAGGTGGAAATCAGTGATCAATTTCTAAGAAAAAAATACCATGCCAACATTATAGTCTTGTATGCACAAGAGAGGGAGCATATTCTATACCAATGAATTTTAACTGTTTTTATGTGGGTTATTTTTTGGTTTTCTTTTTGTTTTTGTTTTTTTTTAAGGTAGGGTCTCCCTCTAGCCCAGGCTGACCTGGAATTCACTATGTAGTCTTAGGGTGTCCTCGAACTCAATGTGAGCCTTCTGCCTCTGCCTCCCAAGTGCTGGGATTAAAGGAGTGAACCACCACACCTGGCTTTCAGTGTTTATTTTTTTTTTAATTATGTCTTGCTATAGACAATATTCTACCTAACAGGAAGTTATGTACATATATAGACACATATGTTATTCACATTTCCACATATTTAAGTTTCACAAAGAAATACCCATCTTTGATCTATTTTATTTATTTTTTTTCTTTTCAGTCTCCATTATTTTTTTTTTGTTTGTTTTGTTTAAATAGATTTTGAGATGTGCTAATGCATAGACGTGATATGGTAAACTCGGCTGTGGGTTAGTAGTAAGTCAAGATAAAGTCATTACAAAAATAAGTGAGAGAACTTAGATTTGGAGTATCAGTACTTCAAACAAGATAAGTCATTCAAGTAAACATGCAGCATTATAAAGTCTTTATGCTCAGACATAAGAGACAAAAGGCTAGGAAGCTGCATGGGCGTTCTCTTTAGAGATAACTCAGAGCTTGGTGCACGGCTTACACTGGAACATTTACTGGCACAACACAACCTGTTACTAAAGAGAAGGCTCTGCAATATCTAAGAGTAGCACTGCTGCCCATAGGGGTTTTCTCTATGCCAAGTTTTCAAGAGCACTAGAAAGGACAAAAAGTGAATAAACAAATAAATAATACATTGATAAGTGATACCATAATGGCAAAGCTCATGTGAAAGTTCTTGTTGGCCCAGACTTATGCCAAAAACGTCCCCAGTCACCTCTCATGGAGCACAGGTGAGAATGGAGGCGCTACACCACTGAGATTCGTGTGGGCAGATTAACAAGGTCATCATGGAACAAAGGGAAAGAACCGGGCATGGACACAAGGGAGCCTCACTCTCATTTTGGCACTGGCAAGGAGAGTTATCCTTGGAGGTCAGCACCTCACTCTACACCTCATGCTCTTTATCAATTTCACTATTGCAGTCTTATACTGTGATTCTCATAGGAGATGACAATCTAGGTGTTGAGCCAAGACAGTGTTATGGTTAGGGCTTAGACATGATATGTCTCCCACCAAGTGTTTATATGTTAAAAGCTTGGTCTCTAATTCAACAATAGTCAGAGGTGATTTCATCATGAGTTCTCTGACCTCATTAATGGATTAGTCCTCTGACTGATTAATAGTTTAATAAACTACTGGGAGGTGATGCAATTGAAGGGAGGTGGGGTCTAGTTGGCAGAACCAGGTCACACCGCAGGAAGAATATGTGTTGTCTCAGGTCTCTCTCCCCGTGTAGGCCACCATACTTTACTCCACTAACTGTTCTCACAATGATCATCTCCATTGTCACTCAGCCAGAACAATGAAGCCAAATGATCATGCCCTGAATCTCTGAGTCGGGAGGCAAAAAGTAAACCTTGCTCCTTTGAACTTGTTTTTTTTCCCTCTGATATTTTGTCACAAGAAAAGAAATCTTACTATCAGAAAGGTCACACTATGAAACAACAAAAACAGATTTAGAGATGTGACATAAAGGCAGAAAAGAAACGACCCTGAGTGTTCAGTTGCAGAGAGATCAAGCTGCAGATAGAAACTCCTATCCAAGAACAAAAGCAGTGTACACTGACTCTGTAATCCCAGCGCAGGGTGAAGAAGGAGGACGGAGAGTTTGAGTCTATAATGAGAGCCTGTCTCAGTAATGCAGGAGCTCCACAGGGCTTCACCCTGTAGTAGAATACTTCCTTACAGTATTCAAAACACTGGCATATTTCAGGAAAAATAACAACATGAAATATATACATGAATCAAATAACAAGAAGAGATGTCTCAGTGGTTAAGCAATTGCCTGCAAAGCCTAATGACTTCGGTTTTACTCCTTGGTATCCACATGAAGCCAGGTGCACAAGTTGGCACATGCAGATGGATTTATAATTTGTAGTGGCTGGAGGTCCTAGGGTGCTCTCTCTTTGCTCTCTCTCTCTCTCTCTCTCTCTCTCTCTCTCTCTTCCTTTCTCTGTTTGCAAATAAATAAATCTTAAAAAATAAATAAATAAAGGACACTCAGCCTGTAGCTGTCTTCTCCTCTGGGACTAGAACTCCTTCTTAATACCTTCTCAGGACCATGATGTCTGTCAAGGAGAAAGGAGGAAAGTTATACATGGGTACAGCACTATCCAGAATAAAGTCCCACTGTGTCACCAGAGTTTGCTCAAGGAGGTGCAGACTTACCTCTGAATGGAATGAACCATGTGGCCTGAAATTTCAAATACCCAGGTTTAAACTCTTTAAACAATCTTTGATCTATTTTTTTTAAGTAATCTTTGTGGGATCCTGCAAGTTAACACTACTTAAATTTTACATGCAAGCTTTTCTTCTCTTTGTAAGCTTGCTTTAAGCATATATAAATTGGAGGATCCATAATGGAATGAACTAAGCTGACACTATGATAGAGGATTTCACTCATTTATTTGTTTATTCATGAAATATTAATTGAGCACCTGTGATTTCCTGGGGCTCTATATCAGACTTGAGGCCAGAGAGGTGAATAAGACTGAGCCTCTGTCTTCACAGATTTCATGGTCTAGTAGGAGAAATAGACATATAAATAAATTGCAATACAATGTGATAAGTGCTTTAAGAGATAAGAAATGATTAATATAAATGAACACTAAATTAAGCACATTAAACCCTTCTCAAAAGAGGAGAAATTTGCTCATGTAAAATATTATTATTAAAGTGTATTATTCCTCAATTCCCTAAATGATATTTGAAGATAATGTCATGCTCTTTTCTCTCCTAGCCCCATTAGTTTTCATTTTTACTGCTCTGGGGTAGGTTTGTGCATGCTGTCTCATGTACCAGTGGAATTGTTTCTGCCATTTTGCTGCTAATTCCTGTAAAAATGTCAAGCATGTAACAATTAATATGTGAACTATAATTAAGAGAATCCAATCTGAAAGGTAAAAAGTGTTCTGTATTTTTTTTCCCCTCTACCAAGTCTAATGCTTTTTTGGACACTTGGAAAGTTTCATGCAAAATTGAAACACTGTATAGGAAATACATCTGGAATGAGTGAACAAGAATGATAGTAAAATAGTAATGTTTCTTGAAGTTATATCCTAAGCTGGATACTGCTCTTAGTTCTTGGCATGTTTTAATACCTTCACTTCTAACGACAACCCCATGAGTAAATCTACTATTATTTCCATCCTATTGATCAGAAAGCTGAAGCACATGGAGGTTAATTAACTTGCTTGAGGTCACAAAACCAGGAAATGCAGAGTCACAAGTTAAGCCCAAGCTGCCAGGCTCCAGAGTCTACAATATAACACTCTTACTAGGTGGTGTTAAAAAAGGCTACTTCCACAATTTGTTTTAAAAATCTTGTAGCAATATTTATGTTAAAACACATATTCATGGGGATGATGAGATGGCTTAGCAGTTAGGTGCTTGCCTGTGAAGCCTAAGGACCCCAGTTTGTTGCTCAATTCCCCAGGACCCATGTTAGCCAGATGCACAAGAGGGTGCACACATCTGGAGTTCATTTGCAGTGTCTGAAGGCCCTGGTGTGCCCATTCTCTCTGTCTCTCTCTCTCTCTCTCTATGTCACTCTCAAATATATATATGAATATATCTTATTCATGGACTGGAACTGGGAAGGAAATAAAAGAAATACAGAAGTCTGTGTGACATCATACTTTCTCCTCTGTGGTTCTGCTTTGTTGCCTGATCTTCTGGGTGACTTAAACCTCCATGATGGAGTTTTCTATGTCGGGATATCTCTAAGTGATATCTGTGTTGCAAGTGCCTCCCCTTGGTAGAAACTTCCTATCCACCATTTCCAAGCCAACCTAAGAAGTAAAACACGTTTCTACTTTTGTATTCTAGGAGAACAATACAATTAAAATAGAGTTGGGTCACCTTTGGAAAGATTGCCATAATCTTAGTTGTATTTCATTCTGCTCAGGTTCATTGACCCCAAAGTAACAATTGTTGATTAAATTACTGCATTATCCCCACATTATTCATTAGGAAACTGAGGCAAGATGGAGTTCACCATCTCACTGCTTGTCAGTTAGAATGGAAAGAATGAGGCAGATGAGTCTGATGTCTTACTGCTCCCATCCAAGACAAAGTGTCTCCCTCCAGCTGGTCATTTGGAGTTGAGATCACATGTGGGCCATCTGTGGACTTTGGGGTATGCTTCCCCCAAGCGTCATTAGGTGCTCTTCTACCTTTCACCAATTATCCAGATGAGAAAACAGTGCCCACCTACAGGCACTATTACCTACAGGTTTTAGTTTCTATTAGCTGCCCCAGGCCCAGCATGCCACCGTGGCCTGCGATCTGACCCTAACAGGAATTGTACTCAAGAACTGGGGGGAGAAAAAAAGGAAAAAAAAAAAAAAAAGCCTTAGAGATGTTCCAGTCATTTCCCGATCCATTTTATCAAGGGGAGTATTGAAGTCACAGACTTGGCCTATCCAACACACCCCTTTCCTGGATGTCTTCGACAGCTAGGGGTATTTGCTAGAAAAGTCTAGTACTACCAAGAGGCCTCTGCAATCCCCTTTTCCCTTGCATTTTTTGATCTAATGGGTGTTTCCTCACCCGAGGATGCTGATAGTGAGATCATCCCTCCACTGGTGACAATTTTTTTTTTTTTCCTTGTAGAAGAACACTGGATATAAGATCAGCTAGATGCAGATTCAGAGACACTCGATATAAAATCAACTAGATGTAAAATCAAGGACACCATATATAAAATGAACTAGATGTAAAATCAAGAACACTAGATATAAAATCAACTAGATGTAAAATCAAGGACACTAGATATAAATTCAAAAGCTGGTCTAATGCCAGCTTGTGGCTATGTGACCTTTACATACTAGGTTGCATCACTGTATGACTTTCAGTGTCCACATCTCTGAAATGAGACACTCGTCCTATACGTATAAACTCTCATGAAATATTAATCATCAATGAGATAATGAACACAAAGCTTATGGAATTTTCTTTCCTCAAATCCTTAGTATGTATTGCCCTAGAGGAAGTTTTGAACCATTAGTATGGAATTATGCCCTCACATGGTCTCTTTTACTTGCTTTGATAGTGTTCTCGTGATGCCAGTGATTCATGAATTCTTTTCACATTTTTTTCACATGTATATGTATATGTGCATGTACATCTGCAGGTTCAGAGGTGCACGGGAACATGTGAATGTGGAAGGGTGTGGGGGGACAGGGGGGAAGTTCTAGAAGATAATGCCATACGTCTTCCTTAATTACACTCCGCCTTGTTTTCTGGATGCTGGGTTTTCTTGAATCTGGAACACACTGACTTGACTAGATTCATTAGGCAGCCAGAAATCCCCAGGGGCCCTCTGGCCTTCTCTTTCTCAGTATTATGGGGATTTACAGGCATGTGCTTTTGGGCCTTGGTTTGGCTTGGGTGCCTGGGGATCCAAAGTCAAGTCTTCATTCTTACACAGTAAGCACTTTACCAACTCATCCATTTCCCTAGCATTTAGATATCTTTATAATGTTAAAAGTCTTTGTCCTGTCCTGTCCCAGAATCTGAGGCTTTTCTTTGTCACACCTCCTCCAGGTAATCCAGGTAACTCAGCTACGAGAACGCCGAAACATGCCGTCTTTTTAGACATGTCAAGCATGTTTATATCCAGGTCAACAAGGCTCTGTTCTGACTACTGTCTTTACCATTCTCATGGGCAGGGCTTTAATGTTCCCTCCTCTATAAGTTACAGGTATAGTGCAATTGGAATCCATGCATTTCCTGTCACCTCTCCCCAACGTCAGGATATCGGTTGGGTCTTCGATTATTTATTTAATAAATATGTATCTATGTAGCATATAAATGCCCTTTTACATAAATATGAGAAGAAGCTATACCATGCGGCAGTGTTACTTTAGTATTAAGTGTGCCTGCATGTCTCAAGTGCATGGCTGGATAAGTATGTCTACCTAGGTATAATCATTGCTGATGGCAGACAGCTGTTGGTAACTACTCTCCTGGCTGCAGAGACTGTAAAATACACAAGGCATCATTGCATTAACCTTTCCACTTCAAGCAAATAAATCGTAGCTCAGACTTGTCAAGTATTCCCTCAGATCTGTGCACTAATCTTCCTGCTCTAACTCCTAGGTCCACACAAACCTTGTCCAAGTTACCTGTCCAGCCAACAAAGGTGACCAGCTCAGCTCCTGACCTCTCTATACTTGTAATTTAATAACGATGGGAATAAGTATCAATGCAAGCACCTATTATACTTCTAAGCTTTTTTTTTTTTTTATCAACTTTGTCTTTTCACCAGTTAAAGCTTAGTGTAAGTTAGATAATGTTTCAAGCAGCCTGCACTGTGATTCCCTAACTAGATATGGAATCATTAAGACTAATTTTCTATTTTATTTTTATCTTTTATATATTTATTTGATAGAGGGAGAAAGAGAGAGAGAGAATGAGCATGCCAGGGCCTCCAGCCACTGCAAACAAACTCCAGATGCAAGTGCCCCTTGTGCATGTGGCTAACGTGGGTCCTGGTGAATCAAACCAGGGTCCTTTGGATTGCAGGCAAACATCTCAACCACTAAGCCATCTCTCCAGCCCAAGACTAATTTTAATATATGCCACAGAAGACTCAATCATCACTTAATACATAGGCTATCCTTACTTTAAGTGTCTGCATAGCTCTTATTTGTTTGAGTTGAAATTCGTGTGAAGAAATAAGGAAGCCAACTAGTAAGTATTAGATAAGTACAAATACATTTCTTGACTTCAACTATTTACTTTAGTTTCATAGGATTCTGGTTTGCTTATATTTTCCACAAGTGTGTCAGATGTTGGTCTTTTGGATTCCATTTTCCAGTCACGCATATGAATTACAAATAAAGACAAGAAGTTGATCCAAACAATCTGGATAGTTTATATCCAGACACTTCCACATGAACAAACCCGACAGTTCAACAGTTTGAGTTACCGAGAGGACAGTGGATTCTCTTCAAGTAAGAGATTTCTGTGTGCTGAATTGTCACAGCAGCACTAGCTTCTTCATCATCTCACCTGAGTGCAGACTGATCCTGAATCAACATGGTACCACATTGAACCATTGTGTTACCTAGGCAACTTTGGTTGCTCTGCTTTCAATGAAACACCAGCAAGCTACCAGGCATGGCGATGCATGCCTTTAATCCCAGCACTCAGGAGGCAGAGGTAGGAGGATCACAGTGAGTTCAAGGCCACCCTGAGCGTACATAGTAAATTCCAGGTCAGCCTGAGCCCGAGTGAAAGCCTGCCTTGAAAAAAATAAAATAAATAAATAAATAAACAGAAAACTTTCAGAGGTAAAGAAAGAAAGAGAGAGAAACTGATGTAATGAAAATATGAAAGAAGACATTATTTTTAGCTGAATAGCCATAGAGATCCTTCTGGGAAAAAAAAAACAAAAAAACTGTTGTTGGCTGATGTGACTAAATTAGTGAGTATTGAGTGTATACCTGTATGTGTGTGTGTGTGTGTGTGTGTGTGTGTGTGTCTGTGTTACACTAGGATTGAAGGAAATAATCATTCAGCTGCAATGATTTGTCTCTATAATTTTGATTGTTTTTAAATACATTTTTTAACTTAGTAAATAGCAAAAGGTGGTTATGTGGAATATTTTCCTTTAATTCTAAGACTGTTTACTTACTGAAAATATTAAAAGATAAATTTAATTTACTTCTGGAAAGAACATATTCTTTCACTAATGAAAATTTTGTTCACACAAGATAAAACCACAAAGGAAGATGATAGAAAAAAATTAAAAGAAAAAAAAACCCTTTGATATATTTTGATTACTGAGACATTTTAAGACTTGTTTTGTAGCAAACATTTTTGTGGAAGAGTTTTATTACAAAACAATCACACTCTCCTTCAGTGGAAGTGGAAAGGTGAGACAGCACATTTAGCTCTGAGAGACTTTCTTCCTGCTATAAGATTTGAAAAGCAAAAATAAAGCCATTACAATCATGTTGTTTTAAGTCACTATTTTCTACTGAGAACTTGGGTCAGAAAGGCCAAAACTGAAGCAAGAACTTTCCATCTTTAATAAATTGTGATTGCTAATATATATAATATTTATTTATTTATTTATAATATTATATATATATATATGTACATATATATATATATGCGCACTATTAAATTTTGATTGCTAATGCTTTCCAGTGAGGTCTTCCTCACCTTGATTCTCTGCTGATTCTTTCCTTTTCATTTTATTTTTATTTGTTTATTTGAGAGAGAGAGATTGGAGGCAGAGAAGGAGAATGGGCATGCCAGGGCCTCTAGTAGTGGAAATACCATATATATATATTGGAAATGAACTCCAGAAACATGTGCTACCTTGTGCTTCTGGCTTGTATGGATCCTGGGGATTTGAACCTGGGTCCCCTGGCCTTGTAGGCAAGTAACTTAACCATGAAGGCATATCTCTGCCCCCTGATCTTTCTTAACAACACTTGCCTTAAGTATTCCTTCCTGAGTGATGCACTTCTACCCTCCGTACCAGGGAGACTGGCACTGCTCCGCTGGATTTCCTGGCTTCCCTTCATTGCCCTGTGACATCACATTGCCATCCTCATTCTCATCTAACTTCCAGCTCGTCGCGCTTGACTTGTAGCATCTTGAGGTCTGGAAATCTCTTCGTCTTATATGTGTGTACTTGCTTAAAGATGGGAATGGTACATGGCACACTCTCTGTCATATTGAGAATTCCAATATGTATTCAATGATTTTATGATTTGAGATCACATTGAATTCATATTTTGTCATCTGTTCTAGTTTACTGTCACCTATAAATTTCAAAAGCCAATTTTTTCCCCTGCTATCTTCCAATCCATTGAAAAATCATAAATACAGGTGTAGGCACAGATATAAACATAACATATTCTATTATGCATCCTCAGAAACATGCCTTCTGTGGTCTCATTTCACCATCGTACAATGTAACGTAGGGGTAAGTTAAATATTTTATTTATCCTTATACATATGAGTCAATCACAGTTAACTAAGTGTCTGCACTATAGTCTCTTTATAATTCCCGTAAGTGTCTTCATGTGCTTGCTTCAAATAAAGATAAATAAGAGTTAAAGACCCTTGATTTACCATCTTATGAACGATGAAATAAGCTTATTTCCCTAAGTACAAATGAAATTTTTATTTACAGTTTCCCATAGCTAGTCTTCCAGTTCATTGTAGAATTTTGATAGAATTAGCAGTCTGTTGATCCATATTTTTCCCATTCTAAAATTGTTTTTTTTTTCCCTTCATTTAATCTCTATTATTTATTGTCCATTCTTTTGCATTCTTGCCATAAAATCTTTCTGGGCCTGAGATTTGAAGACATTTAAATTGCCTGGGTAGTAACTTAGTATGGGCTCAGCTGACAGGACCTTAATTCGGTTTTATAGTGTTTATCCTACTCCTTCTACTGGGAAAATTCAATTTCTTGCCAGAGAAGTTGGGTGAAGCACATGAAGTGAAGATCCCGGTTTCCCTCCTACATTTATTGCTGGGTCACTGCTCCCCTAAGCCACAGATCTTCTCACAAATACAAGCACTTTTCATATTGATGTTAGGATACTTCATGAGCCTGAGGTTCATTCTGACCTTAAACCTTGTTGACAGGATGTTTACACTTTCATAGCTTATCCAATAATTATCTTTGTCTCCCCTTTCACCTGTTTTTATATGACTTTTAAAACACGAACATTTCGTAGGCTACTGCATTAACCTAATCATATTCTTCTTTTCCAGAAGTGGCGAATAAAACTAAATTTCAACAATGTCTCTTTTTATTTGTATGCATTTGAAACAGAGATTGGATGGAGGGAGGTTTTTGAAGCTAAATATTCTTCAAGAAATTAGTTTCTTCGGCAGCTTGGTGTGTATGAGTATAATTATTACTCCCTGCTCAAGGCAACCAGAAGGTGCTCTGGATACTACCTTAATAGCTTCCCCAGTCTTACAGACCATTAGTTCTACCTCGAAAGGTCCTGCCTCAACACCATGTGTAGTGCCACATACACGTGAGAATAGGGGCACATTTCCTCCATACACTCCGAATTCAAATTCACCGGCTTTAGATGGTCTTAAAGTCACAACAGATAAAAATCATTTCACAAGGGATCCAAATATTTTTTTTAATATTTTTAAATTGTATTTACTTATTTAAATGCAGAGAGAGAGAGAGAGAGGAGGGAAGAGAAGAAGACAGAGAGAGAATGGCGCACCATTGCAAACACACTCCAGATGTGTGTGCCTCCTTGTGCATCTAGCTTATGTGGGTCCTGGGGAATTGAACCTGGGTTCTTTGGCTTCACAGGCAAATGCCTTAACAGCTAAGCCAACCCTCCAGCCCCCAAGTAATTTTTTTAAAAGTGCTTTAAAATAATTGTATCAAGAACTTTAATATATCTAGATATTATAAGTTGCTTGTCTTCCCATGAGGTTATCCTCTGACCCCATTCCACTGAGGGCTGTCCTCAGTTAGGGTAACAGCAATCACTGTGGGGTCATGAATGCACCAGTTGGCTCATGTAGGGAGGACATTGCCACACAGTAGGTATCTCTACTTTGTGGCTTTCCACCCCTTCTTCTCCAATGTTCTCTCAACCTCAAAAGACATGTTAGATGTCTCCCTTAGTGTTGGGCCCTCAACTGCCTCTTATGTTCTGCTTTGATGGGGTTTGAATCTCCTCAGTGTCTTTTGCCATCTCCACAGAGGATTTCTTATCATTTTGATGGGTCTTTGGTCTCCCTGATATTCACTACCATTTGTAAAATGCAGGGCTTTTTTTTTTTTTTTTTTTAAATCAAGAATGAGAGCCAGGCATGGTGGCGCACGCCTTTAATCCCAGAACTCGGGAGGCAGAGGTAGGAGGATCGTCGAGAGTTTGAGGCCACCCTGAGACTACAGAGTTAATTCCAGGTCAGCCTGGACCAGAGTGAGACCCTACCTAGAAAAACAAAAACAAAAACAAAAACAAAAACAGAAAAAAAAAATCAAGAATGAGAGCAGCATTGATGTAAAGGAATAAACATATGGATGGGCAAAACTTTTTTTGATGGATATAACATCTCTATCTACCAAAATAACAGGAGAAGTTTCCCCTCAAGGTCTATGACCTTCTAAGCCTGAGAACTATTTTATCAATATGTAGATAGGCAGTCCAGCTGTGTGATTAGATACATCTGCATCAGGCTACTTTGCACAGTACTTCCTTGACTTTCACAAAGGATTGTCAAGACTTTATCAGATACTCCTCTCTTTAAGTAGTGACATTTTCAACTGAAGCGTACTGGCCCATCATTATTGTATTTGACATCTGTGCTATTCTTGTGAAAATGCCACACCCATCCTGTGTCCCATCCTTCAGAGCAACACCACTTCTTCTTTTTTTTTTAATTTTTCCTCTCAACTAATCATATCATATGGACTAAGTGTAAAAGGAGCAAGAGGACACACATATTTATTTGAAATGCTTATTGTTTGTATATAATGTTGATCTTGGTGAACAGTCTAGAAGTTATACTCAGCAGAGTATATGATCTGTATTAAAGGATCTCAACATGGGAAGTAGTCTTGTCATTCCAAATCACATATCACTTTTGAAATAGCTGGTCTCACTGATCTCACCAATATTTGACAATTACCAGAAACATGGCACTAACATTTTTTTTCTACTTCAGTCCTGACTTACGTGATTTCTGCTATGAGTAGTCTGCATCTGCATATTTTATCAATTTATTTATTTATTTGACAGAGAAAGAGGGTGCACCAGGGCCTCTAAACACTGCAAACAAACTCTATATTCATGAGCCCCCTTGTGCATCTGGCTTACATGGGTCCTGGGGAATAGAACCTGGGTCCTTTGATGTTTCAGGCAAACACCTTAACGGCTAAGCCATCCCTCCAGCCCTGCATCTGCATTTATATTGGCTTTGAGACAATACTTTAGAGTTCTCGATTCTGGGCAGGAGAAAGAATACAGAGTCAGAGAAAAACACTGAAGGAGATGAGAAGAGCAAACCAAGCTCTGAGCTGTGACCATCCAAAAACATGACTGTCTCTGTTTGGTCATAAGGCAACTCTAAGGACAGTTCTGAGAAGCAAACTTCAAAGTGATTTCATCAAGGAAGATACCGTTAGGTCACCCGAGGAGACTGGGAAACAACAATCATTTAGAACTGTCTCCATGAGCATGCCGTTTGAATGTATATGGCTGTATAAAATGCATGGTTATCATTACTTTTAAAATGATCCCAGCAGGGGATGGCGACATTTGCCTGTCCTCTGAACACTGGGAAGGCTGGGACAGGAGCATTCAGAAATAGAAGCTAGCCTGGGGCTTCAAAGGGGTGGGATGGGGAAAAGAAATAAAAGGACGCCATTACGTGATCAAATTTAAAGGAAAGGATAATGCCGCGTTTCTCTTATCACTGTTGTCTATTGGCAGGCAACAGTCCAAATAATGTACCTGAACTGGGAAGGGTTTTATTTTCTGGTTTCAGGATCAAACTTTCCAGTGGTGCCTTTAAGTTTAGACATTCAACCTAAACCATTCAGGCTTCTGACATTGTGGAGTAACAATCTTATAAGAAATCAAAGGATGAAAAATTCAGTGCGAGTGAGTGTTGGTTCATGCATTTTAAAAGCAAGTTTGTCTTGAATGCACTAGAGTGCAAGGGAAGGCTGCTCGTGCAGATAAGAGGGGTTCTCCAGAAATGGAAATGAGAGACACTGCGCTTTCAAACCCAGGAGGAAAAACAACCTGATCTCTTATATCTAAACCTGCTGAAAAGAAATTTGCACTGAAAAAAAAAGAAGACAACAAAATACATATCTGAGTTATTGTATCTAATTTATATCAAGTAATCCAAATACTCCTAAAAATGCCCAAGTCTTTCTAGAAATGTTTCTCTCAATGCCGCTAATTTAATGGAAATGGTTCATGAACACCTTTATTTCCTAATGTGTTGACATAAAAGTAAGGCGGAAGTGATAAAGAAGATTAAAATTTAGTGCATATATGTCTCTTCTATCATGTTAAGTCCATATTGCTTATGATTTATTACAGGACTAACCAGTGAAATTCAGCATGAGCAATGGTTTTACAAAGCAACATTCGCTGACTTCTAAAATATTTTGGCATAGCCTGTGCATTCCAAAGCCAGGTGGTTACTTCCGCTGCACAATTTTTCTCATGATTTCTCTTTAGTTTTGTCTTTCCTATGAAAGGTTTTACTTAGTCTTGAGATATAGTTTGTAGAATGGCTATCACTGCTGTTTAAGGAAATTGGTTTCCATCTGATCCTTCACTCCAACTAGAAAATCATGCAATAATTGCTGGTGATGAAGAGGAGGTTGAAAAACTAGCATGTTATTAAATTCAACATCTCATGTTTATACAAGGTGAACGTTGAAAAACTAAGCACTCAGAAGCACCCACAACTAGAGTATTAGAATCTCTAAGACAAAATGCACTATGCACTTAAAAATAAATGATAAATTTACTATGATGAGAGGTTACAGGAAAGGAAAATGTATGTCAAATTTGAATTTTTACATGTGGGAGTCAGCATGAATAGAGAATCACCATATTAATGGCATGGGGAGGAAAGTGTTTTGGCATGTTAAATCCTCAGTTGCCATGCTGCTTGAATCCACTCTTTAGTATATTTATTATTCCACCGAGATGAAGCTAGTGAGCAATTGGAAAGGGTAAAGTAAAAAGGAAAACGGATGCAAGGCCATGTTACAGAAAACACACCTTATTAGACCTCCGATTAATGTACATTTTGTTTCCCACCAGCCATCATGATTTAGGGACAGACTTCAATTAATGGCAATCATTGCACTATAATTACATGTTTTCTCACTTTCTTCCTTAAGTATGGTGAACCCTCTGACAGATGCTCCCATCTAGCTCTGTGAGACCTCAGTCTCAGCACCTAATCAGTGTCTGAGGCATAATGGGCCGAGCTGATCAAATGTGGCCGTTTGATCTAGGAAGGATGGCGGAATGTGGCGATAGGCTGAAAGTGTGATCTCTCGAGGCTGTGGTGCGGCTGGTGGTTCTCTAGGCTAAGCATGCTCATAGATGTGAAATTTACAGATCCTAAAAGTAGTCATCACAAGTTCTTAAATATAATTTAAGGAGAAACATCACATTCATCATTTCTTTGTGCAGCTACCATCCTATCAAAGGGACAGAACTTACCTGCCTCATTTCCGGGGCCAATTCCTTCATGCCAACCATGCCACCTCAGGTGGCTCTTGTCTGCATCTGGAGAGGGGCAGACAAGTGCACAGTGGGCTCAGGTGGTTTTGCACCATTCTGTGCTTCCTTGGTTTCCAGTGCAGCTGTGGGTCAGGCTTGCAGCTCTGCGTACGTAAACCCGCATGAAGAAGCAGGACGTTTTGCAGGCCTCTTGCCTCTGGTTGCATTTTCAGCCATTGCATGACGGTGAAGAATGCACGCATAGGTTTCCAGACAGTTAATGATAGCTTGGAGCCCATGATCTTGTAGTTTGGATTATTTCCCCAAAACTTACTGCCTTCCATTTACTCTCGCAGAATGGAGCTCGGGTGCCGATATACCACTTTCGTGCCCACTTACCCGGGCTCACAGGAGGCTTCCCTACAGCCACTCCTGCGCCTCAGTGTTCTCCTCCCTCACTCGAGCTTGTTGTGTGAGAATGTGGAGCCTTCCCTTCCTGGGCTTGGTGAAGCTCATTTGCTTTCATGCTACAAGTAATATGAGCTTCAGCCAGGGTGCCTTGGGTGGCAAGAGGGGGTTAGCCTGGGGCAGGCATATGAAACAGTTTCAGCTTCTTTTCAACTCAGAGGAGTTGCTTTAACCTCTCCTTAATCCCCTTGTCCCCATCTGTCTGCATCCATGGACATTTCATTTGGCACTGTTCTCCACTATCTGCCACCTGTAAGCTCTAGGCTGCCTACGCCCTTCTGTTGTCCCATTTAACTCCGAGGACAGATACCGGCCTCCAGCGACAGGACCCCGACATGTCTCTTCTTTCTGACGGGATTTTGATCTCTGGTTACACTCAAGTGTGGAACAGATCTGACTATAGAGTCAACGTGTTATACAGATCTGACCGTCACTTCGTATCTGAACACACAAGTGAGGAAGGTGGGGGAGTGTCTTCGTGTGCATGGTGGAGATTTTAAAATCTGTACTGCAGGCTCTTTGGGAGAGGGTGTAATTGCATTGCACATTGCAGTGTGTCATACTCTGCAGGGTCTTGTTTTCTTTCTTCCCATCATTTCTGAGAGCTACCTGTCCTTTAAGCTGGCCCTCATTAATTTCTCCCCAGTGCCTTGCCAGAAGCCTGTGCTCCTTTGTCATACCTATCTGACTTATTACTCCTGGCTATTCTGAGTTTCTCATCTAACAGGTGATTCTCATCCAGGGTAGCTCATCTCTGCCTTGACACACGCCACACCTTTGGTGGCTTTTGGAAAGAAAGCACCTTCGCACAAAAACTTTTGAGAGATTCTTCTTCTGTAAGAATTATGATTACATGGGGATAATTACCTCTTACAGTACCACCAACAAATATTGAGCAAAACGTGCCTGTCCAGTTATCAGCGCCTGGGAGAAACAGTACAGCAATGACCTTTGGAATGTTTCCTGCATAAAGATTGATGCTTTAGGCTGCTTTAGGATCAAGTGTTCCCCATAATGGCCAAAGCTGGGAAAAAAAGAAAAAAAAAGAAAAATCAAAAGGGCAAATTGATATTTTAACAGAGAAGAGGAGTTAGAAAGCAAAGGTCAGTGCCAACATAACAGTCTGTAATTAGAAGGGTCCTTGGAGAAAGGTGAGGAGATGGCAATAGCAAGGGCAGGCTGGCAGGTGGATCAGAACCGACATGTGCTGGAAATAGGGTCAAATATGCAAGCTCTGAACAGGTCAAGAATAATGGCACATCACCTTTAGTAAGGAAACCATAATTGGGTGTCAGAAACGAAGCCATCAGCAGGAGGGCAGATATGGAAACTGAGTCATAGTGCTCAGTACTGGGTGCCAGATAAAATAAGGTACACTTGAGATCAGAAATGTGAAAAAAACATAGAAATGTATGTTATCAAGTTTCTGTGAATTCAATATATATTGATTGACTCAAATTATCGAAACAAACTATGTAAGATAATAATCAGACTCTTCCTGATTAAAAGCCAGGAAAAGGGCTGGAGAGATGGCTTAGCAGTTAAGGTGCTTGCCTGCAAAGCCTAAGGACCCATGTTTGACTCCTGATCCCACGTAAGCAGGCCGCACAAAGGTGAGGCAAGTGCAAGGTCACACATGCCCACTAGGTGGCGCAAGCATCTGGAGTTCAATTTCAGTTGCTGAGGCTGTGGAGTGTCAATTCACTCTCTCTCTCTCTCTTTTGAAAATAAAGAATAAAAATAAAAAAATAAAAATAAATAAACAATAAAACCCAGGAAAGAGCCTGTTTATTTTGAACATGCACTGTGAGCTATGGTAGCTCTGTCATGCCGGGCATGATCTGACAGACCATGTCAAACGCCTTTGCCGCCATCGCTTCAAGGAGTGAAGGAAGGGAATGCTGATTCACCTGCACATCCTTCCCACTTCTCTGAGGGTTTTTCCTGGGAGCATGAGCTTCCCTTCACTGCTCCTTGTGCCAGAGCAGCATTCCTATGGCCACACGAGGCAGGGAATGTGATTGCTCCGAGTCAGGGGCTAAGCAGATTATGTGTGGGGCAATAACAGTGTCTTTCTCAAAGGAAAAGTACAATGGTTTCCATTATAACCAGGTGAATTCACTGAGTGGTTGTGTTCAATATATCAAAATAAAATTTTGTGACATTTTATTCACTGAGATCTAGGTCTTGTGAAAATATTGTATCCATGCATTTATGACTTTCCTAAAGTAAATATCATATCAGGACAGAAACTAGCATTCATTTTATTTTCCACTTTACCACCACAGCCCAGTGCTTTGCTGAAATGAATTCAATTCTAGTGAGATTAGAAATTATTCCATAATCTCCCCATTTGCTTTAAAAATCAGAATATTTGCTAGTAGTAAGCTGTTCCCTGGTGTCTATGTATGCAACAACTTCAGTGGATCCCAGTATACTGAATTAACAGGGAGTACATAGCACATTTTGTATACAATGAAGCCTTTGTGCCCACTCTTGCACATTCAGCCCCAGGACAGAGTGTGGCCGGGATCCAGTTACACAACATGAAAGTCAATGGATGGGTCTCCCATATAACTGATTGTGAATCTCCTGACTCTGAATCCCCTCTAGATCACATTTGGAATTCTAGTGAAAAGAATGCACAACTCGACTGTAGAAATGCATCTGTGGTTGATTGCACTTTTGCACTTGCTTGCATGACCTGACAGCCTGGGTTTAATTCCCTAGTACTCATGTAAAGCCAGGTGCACAAAGGGGTACATGCCTCTGGAGTGTGTTTCCAGTGACAAGAGGCCATGACACACCCATATTCTCCCTCTCTCTCTCTCTCCTTGCAAACAAATAACAAAGATAACATTTAAAAGACAGAGTACGCAATAATTTTCCTTTGGTAATCACAATAGAAAGATAAAGACAATATATAATATCCTTTAAACTCATCCATTAGAACCAGGGCAGAGAGAAACAAGTTGCTAGACAAGTCTGAAGACTTCACAATGGAACTGAATGCTCCCAGAGCAGAGACCTCTGTGTCCTTGGGAGAATGGCTGTGCCATGTGGGGTGGTGAGGGTGACAGCCACACAGGCAGTTGTTCCGAGTTTTGGTAAACAAGTGGACATTTGTGACTTAGACCTTCTGAGACACTTAACTAGAGCATAATTAAATGTACTGGGTGACCAAATACCAAAATAAAGAAAAAAAAAAAAAAACAATACACAGGGAAGTAGAAAATTGTCTAGTTGGGTATAGGAAGTGGATTAATGGGAGAAGGAGAGGGTGTGGGGTGTGAATGTGACCAAAACCCCCTTATAAACATGCACAGAGATGCTATGACAAAGCCCATTACTTTTTATGATTATGCTAACAAGAAGTGTGCTTTAAACCACATCTACTTTGGAGATGAACTAAAGACCTATTGAAAGAACTGATACAGTCCATCCAGGACCATGCAGGCATGTGTGACCCCAGCTCTTCCCTGATTTTGCATGCAGGGCCATTCGCGCCACGCCACCTCAACTCTCTGCATAACGGGACACTGTGTGCAGCTTGTGCAGTTAACATCCAAAGAGGTCATTCCTCCACTGAGTTTTGTTGTCCTTGCCTTTTGAGACAGGGCATCATGTCAAGGCTGGCCTTGAACTTCTCTGATCCTCCCATTCCCAGCTCCTGGCAGGCTTGCACCACCGAGCTCGATGTTTTATGTGGTGCTTGAGTTTGCACCCGGGATCTTGTGCGCACAAGGCAAGCACTCCTAATTAAGTTCAATCCTCAGCAGGACCAGGCTGTTTTACAGGGTCCCTTCTACCTTGCGATTTTAAAGTTCGGTTGACTCGGAGCCATAGACCAGGCTGCGCAGACCCGTCCTCTAGCCCCGGAGCTGCTTTCCTAGTCACGTTATGTATCTTGGTCTTAGGTCAAATGATAAATTTCAGTTGCTTCCCTGAAAATTGCCGGTGCCATTGTAATATTCTACTGATTTATGCTTTATCAAGTCCAAAGTGCCGTCTGAAAGGATCACAACCATCATTCACTGAGCACCAGACAACACCCCAGGTACCTGCGTGCCTTTCTGTCTCCACTTAGGTCTCATCCAGTGATCAATCCAGCTGTCCACGGGAGTGGGGTGTGAGCTGAGAACACATGTCTAGGTGGGAAACCCCGTCTCAATCTGTTTGTCTGACACTGTGCAGTCTTTGGCACATCTGAGGCCAATCCTGAGCAGTTCCCAAACATCCTGTGAATCGGGAATGTGTAACTGAATCTGCACTCACAGGACTGTTGGGGAGGTTAAAATCGTCGGAAGTGCTCAGAACATTCAGGACTGTTTTAACACCAAGGTTATGCAACTGTTCTAGAAATTCCATCAAGCCGGAAGTGAATTTTTTTTTTTTCTTCTCTTGTTCCTGGTCTTTTATGTACCCTCAGCGCTCCCTGAATCCCTGCACCAACAGCAAGAAATGGTTTTGGCCTACAAGGCAAAGACATCAACAGACACAAACGCAGGAACAGTGGAGCTATCAGAGCATGCCCAGAATCCTGGCACAGAGCCCAGGCACTTGGACAGCAAATCCTATCCAACCCGTGACCCATGATGTAAATGTATGAGCGATACCATTTTAAATGCCACCTGTCGTTGACAGCACGTTCAGTGTTTAACCACCTGGGTCGCTTGAGAACCAACCAAGGAGAGCACACAGCGTTAAGGCCCAGTCCCGTGCCCCCAGACCCCCCACCACCACCAGCTGTGCTCCAGGGCACCTCACTGCCTAGGCACAGTGGGCATCTGAGAGGGGACTCAGGAGGTGACCTGTGGTCTGAGCCGATGGCACGTGCCACCTGGGCCTCGAGGCAGCAGCACTTACCGGCTTACGGTGCAGCGATATTTCAGTCTTTTCACCTCAGACAGACCCCTCCAGTACCTGTGGGATAGCAAGCCTCGGTATTTGCTTTCAGAGGCCACTTTTATTTACCTTAAGCCTCCCTGAGATTTGCCTTAAGCTCCTCGGCGATCTTTCAGACATCTGAAGGGCACTGGATGGGGGGCCTTGGTAATCTCCGCGTGTGTACAGCCCGCTGCTTGCAGAGTGGGTAGCAGAACAGACCCGAGGAATTGAAGCAAACTTAGGAGATTGATGTGTGCTTAGGGCTGATCAAAGGAAAACTGACCTGCCCCTGGCAGCACCTTCTTGTTTGCCTTAGCGAAGGTTTAAGAACTACAACAGGGCGGGACTTCTTGGAGCTCTGCCCTTGGCACAGCATTTCATACCACAGTGTCATTTACTTTTCAACTTTACCCACGGAGCAGGCCTGCTATATTTCTTAGCCCGTTAGAGGCGCGGATACGGAGACTGGCAGAGAACTGTCAGGAGCATGTGTGACACAGAAGATAGTGCTCAGTAGCTTGGAAAGGAGAGCAGGAATGGGAGTGTGAAGGTTTAGTGCTGAGCTCCAGCTCCGATTACTGCTGCTACCTGACCTCAGCTTGCATAGTATTCACTGCCTTGGTTCA
Source organism: Jaculus jaculus (assembly GCF_020740685.1). Lineage (NCBI taxonomy): Eukaryota > Metazoa > Chordata > Mammalia > Rodentia > Dipodidae > Jaculus > Jaculus jaculus. Next base: position 164,959,969 of record NC_059105.1, read on the forward strand.
TCTTTCCTAGAATAGTACCTTCCTGATGGCATTACCTGGATGTTTAAGTGAGACCCTGCTTTCAAATGCAGCTGTTCTGAATTCATAGTGAGTTTTCAAAAAGGATTAACACTCTTATGCAAAATCAGTCCCCTGACCCCTGCTTTTATACCTACCAATATTACAGTAAAAAAAAAAAAACAAAAATCATCCTCACACTATAGAATCGGAATAGAGTGGTGAAGAATTTGATATGCCAGTACTGTGGGAGTATTCTCTTAGCACTAAATGATGTATGTCAGTATTTGCATAGCATAGTGCTAATGAAGCCGGGATTGGTGGCACATGCCTTTAATCCCAGTCCTTGGGAGGCAAAGGTAGGAGGATTGCTGTGAGGCCACCTTGAGACTACATAGTGAATTCCAGGTCAGCCTGAGCTACAGTGGGACCCTACCTTGAAAAACCATAAAATAAAATAATAATAAAGATTTTGAAAAAGAAAATTGCTTGCTGGGCATGGTGGTGAACGCCTTTAATCCCATCACTCTGGGGGCAGAGGTAGAAGGATCACGTGAGTTTGAGGCCACCCTGAGACTACACAGTTAATTCCAGATTAGCCTGAGCCAGAGTGAGACCTTACCTCAGAAAAACCACAATAACAAATAAACAAACAAAACAAAACGCATAGCTTATTGCTAATGAAAAATAACAAGAAAAATAAACACAAGCAAATAACAATATTTTGTGTTTGTTTGGAGTATTTGAATCTTTCTCTTGTGCAGTGTATTAAAATGTACCAAACAGAGAATTTTTAGAGTCCTTATCACAGTAGGATATTGATTAATTTCAGAGCCAAAATATTGGGACTGGGAAAGGTATATAGAATGATGATGTTTTCAACACATTGACAATGATTTATTTCCTCAAATTTCCTTTGTGCAATAAGCCATTTTTGCATTGGGTTGTCCAAATTGTCAGCCTGTGGACTTTCACTCCCCACTGCTGTAGAAGGAGGGATCACTGGAAAAATTATTAGTCTGTTTCATGATATTATGAACCCAGTAACAGTTTTGTACGTCTTCAGAAAGCACCAATTTCATGGTTTAGGGGAGAAACTACTTTATTTAAAAATCTCCTCTGAAATGATTAGAAAGAAAAAATACTTCTGCAACAGTTAAGAATGCTATAGAAGACAGTATAGGTTAAAATAAAATCATAATTCTTACCTTCGATAATACTTGAGGCAATCTATTCCTTCCTCTATGAATTGGTAAGCATTGTGTTTTATTCTGAAGTTTTCCTTCTCTAACTACATACATCTCCCTAGGCATGTCTAGTTTTTTCTGAGCTCCATGGACACACAGCTGTCTATCACTTCTACTGGCTATTCATTGCCATTTCTAGTTTTCAGAAATACTGATTGGACGAGAATTTGTGTGGAGGACACCACATAGTTGAACTTCACTCCCAGCAGTTTTGCAGATCTGAAATTCCTGACTCACTGCAACACCACTTGTGACTCAGAAGCAGTCTAGGTTTATCAGGCTCAGAGGCATAGATCTTCAGCTTAATTTTGCTCGCCAGTTTGCAACAGTACAGGGCTACTACAAACTCAAGTGTGGCCATGTATGAAATTACTTCTAATATGGAAAAACCCTTCAGCATTTTTAGACTTTCAAAAACGTGAAAGGTCTGTTTCCCCACCACCACCACCATATTTTATCAAGAGGAGAACTGTGGGTAACGTGAAATTTGCAGAATTAGTGCTTTCTGTACCATTCTTAGGTCTGGTCACCATTTCTAACAGAGGTAACGGTCTAAAATGGTGGCTCTTGGGCTGGGGAGATGGTTTAGCAGTTAAGCACTTGCCTATAAAGCTAAGGACCCCAGTTCGAGGCTCATTTCCCCAGGATCCACGTTAGCCAGGTGCACAAGGGGGCGCACGTATCTGGAGTTCTTTTGCAGTGGCTGGAGGCCATGGTTCACCCATTCTCTCCATTTCTCTCTATCTGCCTCTTTCTCTGTCTGTTGCTGTCAAATAAATAAATAAACAAAATGTATTAAAATGGTGGCTCTTTCAAACTACTAGCTGTTGGGAGAGAGGCAGTTCCTGAGGGTATTACCCATCATTTCTGTCTTTGAGCCTTGCACTGTACACCTCTGTACATGCCTAACTGTGCTTCCCTTCATCTCACTCTACCACCTTCTTCCCAGAAGCCCTTACCTTGAGCCCCAAGCGTTGCCTAAATGCAGCAGTTGTACCTTCTGTCTTCTTGTCTCCCAACAGGTCCTGTGCTTTCCCACCAGTTTCACAACGAAACATTTAAAGCCACCATTTTAGCTCCTCTGCTGTACCCTGTACCATGGGGTGGCTTAAGCAAGAGACATTTCTCACAGTTCTGGAGGCTGGATGTGCAAGGGCATAATGCCAGCATGAAGGTGTTTTTGCAAGGGCCCTCTTCTTGGTTTACAGATGGGTACCTTCACAGTGAATTCTCTGAGAGGGTGGAGGTGGTGGTGAGTGAGAGCAGGTGTGATCTCTTGATCCCCTTAGAAGGCACTAATTCCATCCATGAAGCTTTCACACTTATATCTTAATTCCCCACTTCCACGCTGTCTTTAATACATGTATTTGAGGAGAACTACAATTAGTGACAGGGTATAATTAAGCAAAGGTGAATGCTTTGGGAAATATTAATATAAGGAACTCATTTTTGTTTAAATTTTTATTTATTTAGTTGAAGAAAGAGAAAGCTTGAGAGAGAGAGAGAAAGAGAGAGAGAGAGAGAGAGAGAGAGAGAGAGAGAGAGAGAGAGGGGGAGAGAATGGGTACACCAGGGCCTCCAGCCAATGCAAAAGAACTCCAGACGTATGTGCCACCTTGTGCTTCTGGTTTTATGTGGGTCTTGGGGAATTGAACCTGGATCCTTTTGATTTGTAAGTAAGTGCCTTAACCACTAAGCAATCCCTCTAGCCCTAATATAAGGAACTCTTATTTGGGCCAGACAAAAGAAGTAAGTAGGCTAACTGGGTTATGGCTGTCATGTCCTGACCTAGTAGGTATCTAAGAGCTGGCTAAGCAGTGGGCTTGGCGTTTTGTCCCAGAAAGGAATCCAGTAGTCAGTGAGTCACTTAAAAAACACTGAGCTCCTGATATTATGCCAGATGATCATTTTCACTAGAATGTAGATTCAATAAGAATAGAGATTCTACATTTTGCTTCTGTATAGTAAAACTACACCATGTAGAAACAGATAGATAACTCCAAATTAATTAGTTTCATTTACATTACTAGTTATTTTTTTTTTCCTGTAGCAAAAGGTGTGGGTCATAAAGGAAAACTCTTAGACTGACCGAAAAGTTCTTGAGAAAAGTCACAAAAGATTTACAGAACATATACATTGTACTTATAGCTCTTACATCACATGATATTACTATTACCAACTTGGATATATAACCAATGTCTCCTGATTAAGCTGATTCCAGAACAGGGTATAAGCAAAAACCAAAACCTAAAAAATAAAGTCATAGTTTGTTACTGTGGTGGCTTGATTCAGGTCCCCCCTAAACTTAGGTGTTCTGAATGCTAGGTGCCCAGCTGATGGCAATTTGGGAATTAACTCCTCCTGGAGGCAATATATTGGTGGGGGCAGACTTATGGGTGTTACAGCTAGTTTCCTCTTTCCAGTATTTGGCACACTCTCATGTTGCTGTTCTCCACCCAATGTTGCTGAAGAGGGTGATGTCCACCCTCTGCTCATGTCATCCTTTTACCATGCCATCGTGGAGCTTCCCCTCAAGCCTGTAAGTCAAAATAAACCCTTTTTCCCACATACTGCTCTTGGTCAAATTATTTCTTCCAGTAATGCAAACCTGACTGCAACAGTAAAGTGGTACCAGGAGTGGGGTTGCTGCTACACACCTGACTATGTGGCTTTGGCCTTTGGAGCTGATTTTCAAGAGGAATGTGGGAGGATTTTAAATCCTGGCCTAAGAGACGCCTTGCAGTGCTATAAGTACAACTATTCTGGTTAGAGTTGAAAGACCTGAAGGCAGTAAGAACTATGCACTGTGAGGTTTGGCTTGTGAGGGTGAGAAAGAGTTTTGCCTGGACTGGGCTAGAAGCAGTTTGTGTGAGAGGCTTGCTGTTATGCCCATGTGCTGAGAAGTTGTGCAGGGTTGCTGTACATAGAAACAGACTGATGTGAGCAGATGGATAGAGCACAGAAAAAATGAAATCTTTGGATAAAACTGCTGCCTGGTCAGCTGCAATTGAGAGATTACAACCATTGAGATTGGCAACTGACCCTTACTGGGACAACAGGAAGAATGCAGTCTTTTGAAGGAGCCTGAATGCTGAAGAAGTATCCTTTTCTTCAAAGACTTATTTATCCCCCCACCCCCAGATTAACAAATTGGCAACCTAGCTGGTATTATGGAGTATAAGTATTATGGAGTATAAGTAGGAAAGAGAATGTCATTGAGTTAGCAACACAGTCTTGTGTTGCGGAAATGGCCATAGGTAGTGTGAAGCAGGTTTGCTGGATGCCTGCATAGAGACCTGATGGTGCCGTGATTATGGACCATGGCTTGCAGTGGAGACCCAGTGGAGATGCTAGGATCACAAATCAGCTGCTAAGGATAGCTTTTGTCCCTGGGTAAAGTTTTCTAGGACTGTGAGGGGTGGAATTGGAACCCTAGAGACTTGTTGCTGTTTAGAATGATCAGATTTGGTGCCTTGTCATTGGCTAGAATTGTTGGGCTTGAAACTGTAGAATTTGATGTTTGCCCTGTTTAAATCTTGTATTGGTTGAATATTTCTTTGCTATACCCAGTGCCATCATTTGCAGTGTGAGTGCTTATTCTGTGCCATTATAGGTTTTGGGGGGATTTTTTTTTTTTTTTTGTATTATGCCTCAGTTAAAGGACCTTGGATTATGGGGATGTTTGAATATCATTAGGATTGGTAAAAATAGGTGTATTTTTTAAGTTGGACTAAGTTTATTGTGTTTCACATGGATGGTTATCAGTTTATGGAGTTCAGGGGTTGAATGTGCTGGTTTGATTTAGGTGTCCCCCATAAACTTAGGTGTTCTGAATTCTAGGTTCCCAGCTGATAGAGATTTAGAAATTAACATCTCCTGGGGACAGTGAATTGTTGGGGATGGGCTTATGGGTGTTATAGCCAGCTTCCCCTTGTCCTGTTTCCATTGTCTACCCACTGTTGCCGTGGAGGGTGATGTTCACCCTCTGTTCATGTCATCATTTTCCCTTGCCATCATGGAGCTTCCCTAGAGTCTGTAAGCACCCCTCCCCCCAAAAAATCCTTTTTTCCCCACAAGATTCTCTTGGTTGGGTGAGTTCTGTCAGCAATGTGAACCTGACTGCAACCGTTACTAAGAGAATGTAGTTTCCCTTTACTCTGAAATCGGTGATTTTTGTCCTTGTGGTTCCTTGCTTTTTCTTAGGGATGGAGTGATCAAAGGAAAAAAATAACTCCACCCCAACAGACATTGTTTTTGCTGTTGCTTCAAAGAACTTATGTCATTTTTCATTTGATCCTCTAGACTGTCCTGTGTGGAAGTTGCCGGTAAAAGGAATAATTTGTCAGTTTGCCAGAGAAAATGAAACTGATGGAAGTTGAGTGACTTGTTGAAGATCATACATCCATTAGGGAGACATAATCCCCCCCCCCCATTCATTCCTGTTACAGCCGCGATGAGACGGCAGCATATTGCAATTAGCACACCCGCACGCTACAACTTCCAAGGGTTGATAAGTGAGCTTAATGGAGGCAAAAGACATTTTAAAATGCAAATACTTAAATCTGTGACATAAAATCATAGTCTGTACTTAACTAGCTCTAGCATGTGGGACATACTTGTTTTTGCATTTGAATGCAGAGGTTATCGTATACATAATTTTCAAGGACAAGGTTGAAGATGAAAAGAGATGTACTCAAGGATAAAGAAAAAAAAATCACTGAGCACTAAGCGATGGAAACATCTTGTGTTTGGGAAATAAGAAATGTGTAAGGAGAGATGCAGCCACAGAAATGCTTGCAATAAAAAAATAAAAAGTCAGCATGTTGAAATGGAGCCATTAGAGTGAGTAGAGGGAACCAAGGATTAATTAAAGAACAAAGCAAGGTTATGAATTAGATGAATGGAGGAAGATACAGGTGTGATTTGAGCTTCAGACTCTAATGGAGAAACTTAGAGGTCACTCCCTATCTGTTACTTTGGCATACAGGGATAAGACATTAAGCTGTTATGTTACCTAGGGTGGAAGGTTCATGCTGACCAGTGCTTGACCACACTTTACCCCAGCTTCCCCCTCTGTAATAAGGAACAGGAGGCAGTGCTCCCCAGAGTAGGTGTGTAGCCTCACTGATGCTTCTTAAGTGGCCATAAAGAAGTTGGCTGAGCATGAAATTTCATCATTAAAGTTTATGCTTGGGTTGGGTGGTGGGGGAAGAGGGGGTAGAGGCAACAAAATCAAGTGTAGAAAAAGGGCAATCAAGACCTCCTGGGAAAAGCTGGTATAATTCCTAGGAGATAGTTCATTTGGGGTCGGGGAACAAATATTCCTTCCATTCTAAGTCCACTGTGTGCCGGCGGGCTCATTCCTTTACTGTCATCCAGACAGGAAGAGAAGGCTGAGGGAGAGAAGATGTGGCCAAATGACACGTGGACATGACATGACAGCCGATTCTTTGGAGAAATGTGATGAGGGGTTGCTGATAACATTCACGGAGCATTCAGGGAAGATGTTTCTGTTGGAGGAACTCAAAGAAAAAAATATATTATTTCAAACACATTCTGGGGTCTGGAGAGATGTCTTAGTGGATAAAACTGTTACTTAGCAAGTATTCAGTTACCTGGGTTCAGAACAGTAGAATAGATGTATGTACAGATGCTGTAAAGTAAGCCTCAAAAATCCCAGTATATTTATGGGGAGTTGGGATACAGAGATCGGAGAATGATCTGGAAGGTAGTGGCTAGCTCTCCTGTTGAATACAGCTGGAAACAATGAGAGACCTTGCCTCAAACAGGGTGGATTGCAAGGACCCACACCCAATGTTACCTCTGACTTACACACACACACATACACACACACACACAGAGAGAGAGGGAGAGAGAGAGAGAGAGAGAGAGAGAGAGAGAGAGTCTGTATTTAAGGAGAATGGTAGGATACTCATACTCAAGTGGCTTAACAATTTACATATGGCCAGTTAAGTAGTCAAAAGTACTGCCAAGCTATCTCATATTTTCTCTCATATGTGGAACCTAGTGGGGATAATGGCATGAAATTAAAAGTGGAACTAAGTGGGGAAAGGAAAGAGTTCAAAGCTCTACCTCACCCTCATTCTTTAGCCTATTTTCTCATTCAGAGAATCACTGTCCTCCTACAATTGGACCAGGACTTCCTCATAGCAGTCTCTTTCTAGAAAATTCATGAGAGAATGGAGTAAGTCGTTAAACTACAAATTTCTCCCAGCCTTTCTGCCACAAGTTAAAGCCAGTATTGTGATCCACTGTTGTGATGTAAGCTCTTCTATCAGCTTACAGAGACCGTCTCTCTATTTTCACTTATAGAACCAACTTCCCTCAAACATACACATCCATTATCCAGACAAACCTTGGGGCTCAAGAAAGACAAACAAACCTTCCTTACAATGTGAAGACTACAATGTGGGATATAACTACATAATTGCCTTTGTATACACCTTTACATTTACCCCCCTCACTGATTATGATCACATAGAGTTCGATGCATTCTTCTGACTGTTGGATTCTTGGGGGTAGAGTGGATTATTTAATCAAACAATATGTATTCCTTCTATACGAGAAACTTTTGATATATAAAGTTAATAAAATTCTGATGGCTTTTCATGAAACTAAAATACTCTTTAGCTATATGGAAGTGTCTCAGGAATAAAATACTAAGAGTAGGATTTATAAATGACAGCAGTCCATGTTTATCTGAAAAGGAGTATCCCATGACTTCCAGAGGGGCATTTTCAGTACCTCACCATCATCAGTGACCTCAAGGCTTTCTCTACACAAACACCGAGAAACATTGCTCTAAGTAGTCTTTGTCTGTGGCTGTGCAGCTTATCTTTCCTTAGAATGCTGTCATTTTTCTCAGCTGAGGAAGGGGTACGGGATATCCCCAAGCTCTGTATTGAAAAATCACTAGACACACGTAGGATAGGCCTACATCCATGACACTTTTGCACACTATGAGCCATGGCTCATGTAGCCCACTTAGTGCTGAAAAAGGAAAATAAGTAAATAGATAAATGTAAAGGGGGCTGGACAGATGGCTTGGTGGTTAAGCGCTTGCCTGAGCCTAAGGACCCTGGTTTGAGGCTCGATTCCCCAGGACCCATGTTAGCCAGATGCACAAGGGGGCACACGTGTCTGGAGTTCGTTTGCAGTGGCTGGAGGCCCTGGCGCGCCCATTCTCTCTCTCTCTCTCTCTCTCTCTCTCTCTCTCTCTCTCTCTCTCTCTCCCCCTTTCTCTCTATGTCTGTCGCTCTCAAATAAATAAATAAAAATAAACAAAAAAAGTTAAAAAACATGAAAAGGTAAATAACTTGTAGTATTTACTTTAAACATTTTCTGGAAATAATTAACTATTACAGTACCAAGAAATTGATCCTAATGATTTAGCTACTGCATATCCCTTAAGTTTGGAACTGAATGCAAAAAAAAAAAAAAAAAAAAAAAAAAAAGAATTTTTACAAGCTAACACAAAATTACATATCTCTCAAATTCTCTTCAACAAGCCATTTAATTCTAAGACTTTTGTGTGTGTGTATGTCTCTTTCTCCTAAAAATTAAATCAATGCATATTTTAAACAGGATGTTGTTAGGTTTTCTTCTCCCTAGATATCTGCAAGTTGTTTGCGTAAGGCTCATGAATAAGTCACATACATGCTCATCATGAGGAACACAGTCTCCCCATGATTGTGTTTTCTGCTTATATGTTTATTTGCCACAAAGAAAGCCTTAAGTTTTGGTTCATTCATTGGTTCATTATCACTATGTGATAAAAGGTGCCGTTCCAACATCTCATTTTTATTTAAAATGGTTTATTTTGCACTGAAATTACTTATACAATGTAATGGGCCTCACAATGACATTTGAATAGGCATAATATATTTTGATCATATTACTTTTGACATAAAATTTATACCTACTCATGTCATAGCATCATTTTTTGACACACATGCACACTATATAATGCCCATATCAATGCAAGCATATTTAGGTCCTCAAACAGTCAACACATCTTTTTTTTCCTTTTCGCGTGGGTGGCAGGGATCACATCTACGGTCTGGGGCATGCTAGGCAAGCACTCTATTGCCAAGCTACATCCCCAGCCTTTGGTTTGTTGAGACAAGGTCTTGACTACATAGTTCACGCTAACCTTGAACTTACTTTGCAACGTAGACTGGACTTCCAATTTGAGATGCTCTGGTCTCAGCACTCCTCCTGAGTGCTATGATTACAAGAGTGAGCCACCACACCTGGCTGTCATTTATCTATGGGGAAAACAACCAAGATCGTTTGTTCTTGCTGTGGTGAAAGGCAAGGAACATTAATTTTGTCTAGAATCGCTCTGCCATGCACAAGAATATAAGAAATTATTTCTCCCATCTAACTACAAGTTTGTACCTACTGTTCCACTATATCTCAGCATTCCCTCCTTCCTAATCTCCAAAACCTTCATAAACACTACTTGTATTCTAAACTTATATGAGATTAGCATTTTTATATTTACCATATAACTAAGATCATGAAGTATTTACTTGTTTACTTCACTTAACAGAATGATGTCCAGTTCCTTCCAAAGATCTTGCAAATGACACACATAATTTTATTCCTTTTTAAGTCTGAATAGTATTCTACTATGCAAATATATATATATTTCTGTGTCCACTCATGAGTAGATACCTATGCAAGTCACTTTCATTTCTGTCTACTGCTAACAAATATCAGAGTTTAAATGCTTCTTCCCCATATTAATGTTGGATGTATAATACAAGTGGGTTGTTGGGCCATATATATAAATTCTATTTCTAGTTTATTGAGAAACCTCAATAGTATTTTTCACAATTGCTAGATTAATTTAAATTTAGGTTAATTTAAATTTCTACAAAATTTGTGAAAATTCCCTTTTCTTACTATCCTGTCCAGCACTTATTATTTTTTGTCTGGTTTTTTTTTTTTTTTCAAGTTAGGGTCTCATTCTAGGCCAGGCAGACCTAGAACTCCCTTTGTAGTTCCAAAATGGCCTTGAATTTAAAATATTCTTCCTACCTCTGCCTCCATGGTGCCTGGATTAAAGGCATGTGCCACCATGTCTGGCCTCTCCCTCTATCTATAACTAATCTATTTCTATCTCTATCTCTAACTCTCTATCTCTATCTCTATCATCTATCTAAACCTGTGTCATCATTTAAACTGAGAAGTTATTTTCTTTTGAAACATGAAGTTTTAGCACTATTGTATGTTTTTAGAACAGATCATTTGCTTTTGCTTCTTGTTTGGGGAGTTTGCTGTTAGACGTTGTCACATTTCTTGCTATTGAGTTAGTTGTGTTCCTTATAAACGTCATATATTAACCCATTATTAGTTGTATATTTAGTAAATGCTTCTGGATGTTATGTGTTCACTACATGGATTATTTCCTGTGTTGTATAAAAGACTTTAATGTGATATAATCCCATATGTCTCTTTTAGCTTTGTTTTCCTAGGGTTTGGAGAGTCTTGTCCACATTTCAACTTAATATGTATCCCCTTTGTTTTCATGGTTTCATTTCAAATATAATCTGAGTAAATGTGTCCTTATAGTGCTTTCCATTCAAATTTCCTCTCCTTGTATGTGACTATGACTCCCCTAGGACACTACCAGTATCTTTAAGATGTTTTCTGAATATACATTATTTTAAATCTAAAGTGAATGCAAATAAGTACATTTTTCTTTTATGCCAGCCAGAAGAGAATCCTAAACATGTTCTCCTTGCTTGAGGCACTGATGGCAAAAATTTCTTAACGGGCTTACATTGTATATCTACGATTCTGTAAACCTTTGTCTCAGTTTTATACCAGGCTGGCTGCCTAACCTGACTTTACAAAAGAGAGCGATGGGCTTGTCAAGGAGAATGAATCCTCATGAAGTGATGCTCAGACGCAACTGCCTCCTACTCATCTTCGGCCTGGTGTTCGTTAGCTTCGTGGCTTTGTAACGAATTCGCAAGGTGCTCATAGAGATTAAAACCTCTCACCAAAGCCATCACCTCCCCAAGCAAATACTGCCTTCCAGCATCGAGGCTGAAATGCAGTAACACACAAGCCAGATGAGAGGCGTGGAACAAAGATAGCCATCCGATCCAAAAAGCAAAGAGGGAGGAAAGAGAACTATGATATTTAATTCCCTTCAATGTCTTGAGAATCCATCACTCAGACAGAACCCTTAACATGAATTCAATTCTCCAGTTGCTGGACAAAGTTAATTAATTTGCAAATATATTTCATCTTCTGCGTGACAGCCTTGTCCTCTCTGGGCTAAGAAGGAGCAGACGGCTGAGACTGGAACGTGATGTGCTGGAGGTCTCTCACATGACACAAACGCAGCCCTAGAGAATTGAGGTGACAGTAGCTCATCACATCTTCTCCAAATGCGCACCTCACAAGAGGGAAATAGTGTGACTAAGGTACTGAGTGGACGCTTGGCAATGTGCTCTCACTGCTTCTAATTGCTGTGCTGCATCTGCAGGGTTCTTCACAGGAAAGGTGCCTTCACGGAAACGGCCCTCCTGGCTTTTGCCACCATCCCCAAAGCTAAGTGGGAAGATGATTCGCTTTTCTGTTCTTGATCCTTCCGGTTGCTGTGTTCCCTGTCTTAGTCTCCAGTGCCTTGAATGTGGATCCACTCACCCAAGCAGGAGTCTTGACCTTTACTTACACTAGTGACTTATATTGCTAAGGGCACAAGAGACTCTAGGAGTATTTTTTATAGTTAGATTTCCAGTGATAAAGACATAACTATTTTTTTAAAAAAATGCATCTTATAAAGAGGAGTCAGAAAGATTATTACAGCCATAAGTTGGGTCATTATGCACAGAGACATTGCTTCTCCCCCATAACTGATGGCCACCTCCACAATGAAAGACCCACAATTACCAGTGGGAGGGGGGGGAGCAGCAGGGAAAAGGCTAATGATGAACCATCATGGCGATAGACAAGCAATATGTATAACTAATAAAAAGAACTGGAAAAAATGCATGTTACAAACAGCATTTGTGTGGTTTTAAGTAGAAATCTCTAAATATCTTATTCACAGTTTACAGTGTAGTGTACCTTTTAAATAAACAATAAACAACAACAACAAAAAAATCCTATCCATGTTTTGAAAGCACTTTGCAGGCATAAAACAGAAGTGAGAAGGAGAAGATATAAGGTACTGCATTCAAGGTGGATGAATGCTCTTCTTTTCTACCAAGCTACCCAGCTCTTCATTTCAAGGGTAGATTTCTTGGCATCTTGGCTCAGCAACATTATAGACTGGTGAGAGGAGAACAGTACAGGAAATGAGAAGGGAGTGTTGCAAGATAAGTTGGAAGTTTGTAACTAGGCAAAGCTACTGCAGGCCTATGTGGACCATGTGAGGGAGTTTGACTTATGTTTCAGGAACAGAGGGGAAGTTGAGGCATTACCATAGAGGAATGCAATGACTTGAGTCATGTTTTAGAAAATAACATCTTGGTTATAATGCAGTGATAATGGAAAAATAAGAAAATAGAATTAGGACTGAGGCTGTAGAGATTCTAGTCAAGGAAGATAGAGGGTTGGAAAGGTTGGCTGGCTAGAGAGTTATGCTGTGGGTAGACAAAACAGGGCTTTCTAAAGAACTCATGTTGTGGAAGACAAGTAAACAGAGGAAATTTGTATGTCCTCTAGGATGATTCTGAGGATCTGGGTGGTCAGAAGCAGCACTATGCTCAGTTACTACAGACCTGGGGCCTTCACTTGGTCTTACTACTTTCTTTCCAAGGGTAGAAGGACACAGCCTGTCAGTATGTTTGGTGGTATGAAGGGGAGCTCTCAGCAATAACAAAATTACTCAAATGGGGCTGGAGAGATGACTTAGCCATTAAGATGCTTGCCTTCCAAGCCAAAGGGCCCGTATTCGATTCCCCAGGACACACATAAACTAGACGCACAAGGGGGTGCATGCATTTGGAGCTGGTTTGCAGTGGCTGGAGGCCCTGGCATGCCCATTCTCTCTCTCTTCCTGTTATCTTTCTCTGTCCCTCTCTCTCTCTCTCTCAAGTAACTAACTAAATAAATGTAATAAGTTACTTAAAGAAAGCCCTGTTAAACACAGACCAGAAAATCATTAAGGAAAAGGACTTTCGCATGTCTCACATTGCTGCCTTGGAGGGTGACCTTTTGGCCATCTGTATACTTTCATATATGTGAAATGACCAAAAGGTTACTTTGTGTCCAGAGAATTGCATTTCCCTTATTTTTCTTTCTCTTCTATTAATCTTACTCTTCTTTCATTTTTTTTCCTAACAATAGAAGGTTATTTTTTTCTATAAACAATTTAATTAATGATTTAGAGCCCAAATAATTGTTCTTATTCTTTTTAGGTTTATCCTACTCACTGAATGACAGTGGTTAGAGCCTAGAAGCGAAAGTCTGGTTAATTGCTTTCTCTCTGTATTGGTTTGGTGCCCTTTGTAGTGTCTTAGGACCTTTCAGTGCAGATTCTCTCACTGTTATCTCCAGTAACCTAATGACATATTGAGAATATCTTACTGTTTTACACACTCATTCTGTCTTCCTTTGCTATTAGAAGTACCAAGCCTCGCTGGGCAACTGGGCACTATGCTTTTGTGAAGAGTCTAATTTTACATTCTAGCTCCTTTCGTCTTGGTTCCATTTCACTCATTTCATGCCATCAGGCTTTGCACGTGTCTTTAACCACTGAACCATCTCTCCCATCCTTTTGTTCTATCTTAAAATGGAAAAAAAGTATATATACAGTGATATCAAAATCTGTGACAATATTCTAAAAGTTATCTAGCTGAAAATTATCCCTTCTTTTTGGCCATATCTAAGCACCAGTAAGCATAAAAATATCAATTGATTTACCTAAAATTTTCAATGCATTATGTGACTAGAGTAGAAAAAAAAACATGACAGAAGACAACATTCTGGAAGGATCTGTGTAATTGGATGATTCTACCATTAAGGGAATTCATGAAATAAACCATGGAACTATATTACAAGCAAAAGGGAGAGACTGAAAAAAGAGAAAGAACTCTGTTTTGATTCAGAAAGATCCAACCCCCATTGCCTTGTTAGTGTGCACCTTCTTGGAAGTTTTAAGGTACACACCTCATTTTCTATCTTGTAAAGTAGGAAAGAAAAATCACTGGTTCTCTTCATTTAGTAACCAGAGATTTATTTCCAGGATACTTTTACAATACACCAATCTAATGAATTGGAGCTAAATCCTCATTTTATTCAGGTCCAGTGAACTAATGAACAGAAGACCATTTACTTCATTCATGAGTGTAAAATGCTACAAAAGAAAGTGAGAAAAAAGGAAAAACACTGATTCAAAAATAGTGCTGAGGGAATCTGTTAGACAGGTTTTTTTTTTCTTTATAAAAATGATCAATCACTTTCTGCAATCTAAAAATGAGGATATAAAGCAATTTTTATAATGCCAGATAGTGCTAAAAAGCTTGAAATTGCCTCATTCTTTTAAAAGAAAACATTATTCTAGCTAAACTTTCCACCTAGTTGCCATGGCAACCTAGCTTTTTTTCTTTTCTTTCTTTTTTTTTTTTTTTTTTTTTACTATGGAGAGACAATTAGATATTAACCTGGTCATTTAGACACAGACACATCTAACTTAGAGAAAGACTTGTTGATTTGTATTTGACTGGATAAGCATGAGAATTACTGTTATGATTCTTTTCAGAGTTACTACTCTTGGAGCCTTACAGACCATTGTCCTAGAAGGAACAGTTTTAATTTTTAGATAAGCCAAACACAATGGGTGTGTGTGTGAGGAGATGTATACTGGGCTGTGTTAACTCATCTTTGACCAGAAGGAAAGCGAAAGAAAATCATATTTTAAATTTGTTTCTGTCATAAATCTTCTTCATTATAGTAATGGTCCTCATTGCGGATTCATGTTAAAATAGAAGGATAATCCACAAGCGCTTCAAATGAGCAGAACTGACAAGACGATTTTTATGCGTTCTTACAAACAGTTAGGAGGTCTGGCAGCTCTAATATTTGTTTACTTATGTGCATTGAACAAGACTCCAGAAAGAGCAAGGAGTTGGAACCCTAAGAATGCAAGAATGAATCCTTTTTGTTTTGTTTTAATAGATTGAAATAGCTAACTGGTATCCTGCCTTTCTTACAAATTCAAACAGTAAATCTCTCTTTTCTGTTTTGAGTTTTCTTCCAACCTAATAGTGTCCAGGGGGAGAGAGGTACAAGCATATTGTTAGGAAGGCTGAACTCTAAGTGGAACTCACGGTGTATCTGAGACACAGTTCTCACAAGGCACTTCTTTAACTCTAAGGCCAATTAGTTGAATTCAATCTAACCAGAGGTGAGATGTATTAAAAATGCAACCATGGAGCCAGGTGTGGTGTCCCATGCCTTTAATCCCAGCATTAGGGAGGCAGAGGTAGGAGGTTTGCTGTGAGTTCAAGACCACCCTAAGACTACATAGTGAGCTCCAGGTCAGCCTGAGCTAGAGTGAGACCCTACCTCGAAAAAGAAAAAAAAAAGCAACCATGGGCTCTAGAGATGTCTCAGTGATTAAGGCACTTGCTGCAAAGCCTAACAACCAGGTATAATTCCCCAGTACCCATGTAAATCCAGATGCACAGTGGCACATACATCTGGAATTAGTTTGCAATGGCTGGGCCAGGTCCGCCCATTCTCTTTCCTTTCTCTCTCTCTCTCTCTCTCTCTCTCTCTCTCTCTCTCTCTCTCTCTCTCGCTCTCTCCCTCTCTCTCTTCTATTTCTCTCTGTTCTCTACAAATAAATAAATAAAGATATTTTTGTATACAACAGATCTGGAGAGATTGCTTAGCAGTTAAGGCAATTGCCTGCAAAGATTAACGACCTGAGTTCAATTCCCCATCATCCGCATGAAGCCAGATGCACAAAAGTGGCACATACAACTGGAATTTGTTTGCAGTGGCTGGAGACCCTAGCACACCCATTCTCTCTGTCTACCTTTTACTTTCTCTGCCTGCAAATAAGTAAATAAAAATACTTTAAAAATGCAACCATAGGGCTGGAGAGATGGCTTAGCGGTTAAGCGCTCGCCTGTAAAGCCTATGGACCCCAGTTCGAGGCTCGATTCCCCAGGTCCCACGTTAGCCAGATGCACAAGGGGGCACACGCGTCTGGAGTTCGTTTGCAGAGGCTGGAAGCCCTGGCGCGCCCATTTTCTCTCTCTCCTTCTATCTGTCTTTCTCTCTGTGTCTGTTGTTCTCAAATAAATAAATAAATAATGAACAAAAAATATTAACAAAAAAAATGCAACCATAAAAGAACAATATTTTTGTTAGAAATAAAATAATAGAGTTTGCTCTTCGATGTGCTTATCCAAGGAAGTAGCATCTTTTCTAGTTATACTGTCTTAATTAGGCTCCGCTAGAGTAATGAAACTAACAGAATGAGTGCAGGTTATTTCAGATTCTCCTAAGCTGAGCACATGTGTACTATTTGTGATTAAGGGATGTCTGTTAACAAGCAAGGTGTTCTGGTTTCCCCGTTCAGCAAAAAATAGTTTTGCGTGCAAGTTATCATTAGTATTTTTTAAGTTTTGAAAGTGCTGCCAAGGTTGCACGTGGGTGTGCACTGAAGTGGGACACAGGAGGGTTTGCTCACGTGCTCCTGTGACTGAAAATGCTGTTGCCAGTATGGCATGAGCAGCAGAAGTCCCCTGTCTCAGAGTTGTTGGGGAAGGAATTCTGAGACCAAACTGATGATGAGTGAGGTTAGATTTTGTTCGAGTTCTGAGAGGAAGGGATAATTTTCAAGTCTGTCCTCTCAGGTTCCAGATGTCTCCATGGCTGACTTTTGTTCCTATGTTTGTGCATTGTGTTCCTAATGCTGTTGTGTGTATACAAATTCCATTTTCTTTCAACAGCACCAGCTGCTGTTCTATTGGACACAGTCATGTATTAATGATCTCATTTTGACATAATTGTTATAAAGCCACTACCCCACCATACAGTGGTAAACTGAGGCACAGGAACCGGTCCTTTCCTATATGAATTTGAGAGTTGGGTAGGGAATTCAAGCTGCCAAAAGTGGGTGCGATCTCTATACAAAATGAGAGGCCACTGCCCACAGGAAAGTTTCTATGAAGGAGAACATTCCTTGGGTATTTTATCTGTTATCCTTTGCTGTGTAACAAAACATTCTAGGATTAAGGGGCTTAATAATGTATTATTTGCTTATCAGAATTCTATGAGATGGGGTTGAAGGGATGGCTTAGTGGTTAAGGTGTTTGCCTGCAAAGCCAAAGAACCCAGGTTCGATTCCCCAGGACCCACATTAGCCTGATGCATAAGGTGGGGGCACACATGTCTGGAGTTCATTTGCAGTGGCTGGAGGCCCTGGTATGCCCATCCTCTCTTTCTCTCTCCCTCTTTCCTTCTTTCTCTTTCAAAAAAATGAAGAAATACAAATGAAATATATACATATAAAGAATTCTATGAGATGGTCGAATACATAGTTGTTTATTGGGCTTACCTGGGCTCCGGTGGATGGCTGCTTTAAGACGTGGTCCTCTATACTTGTATTGAAAGTTACATGATGGGCCAATTCATACATCTGCTGTTGGTTCTGGAGAAAAGGATACTCAGTTCTTTCCACTGGATTTCTTTTTTGCTGTGTGCTAGACCATGCATGCTGTTCTTCTAATGCTTTTCTGAGAACACAAAAGAAGGCTCTCAGTGTCCAGTGGAAAAGACAAACAGTGTGGGACTCATAGCCTTTCACTGTGGTCTCCTTTCTCTTGTGAACAAGTCACATGCTGGCCCAACCCATCAAGGATCTGGAGATAGTGTCTACCTTTTTTTGTTGTTTTTTTTTTCATTGTGGGTATGCTGTTGTACATGTGTATGTGACTGAAAGAGTCTCATTGTTGTAACCAGTTGTAGCCTCAAACTCATGATCCTTTTGTCTAAGCTAGGCTCCATCTATTGTTGGGAGGAACTATAGATAAATTCTCTCCACGGTTATGTTCTCACAAAATACAAATTCTGATATGTTTGCTAAGATATAAGTCATTCTGTTGATCCTACAATTTTTAATCTCATTAAATTTGGGAGGAGATAAAAGCAGTGCCTATACAACCAAACAGAAATTTTAACTTTCACTTTTTGTCTTTAATGTTTTTTTTTTTTAATTTTAGTTCTTGTTTTACATTAAAGGACTGATGATATTGTATAAATCTTACTTTTCTCCCATTTTTTGGTTTTTCAAGGTAGGGTCTCACTGTAGCCCTGGCTGACCTGGAATTCACTATGTAGTCTCAGGGTAGCCTCAAACTCATTGAGATCTTTCTACCTCTGCCTCCAAGTGCTGGGATTAAAACCATGCACCACCATACCTAGTTTAAATCTCACCTATTTCTGGTTTACTGACTATAGGATGAAATAGACAACCTGAGAAGTTTCTACAAAGTTCTGGCTTAATAGTGGTGTATGATTTATAGTCATCTAAGGAATAAACATTATAAAACTACTCTCAGAAACATTTCAGAACTGCTGGTTTATAATATCTCATGTTTGAATGAAATCAAAGCTTTAATCCACAGCAACGGGTACTATGAGTGGGTTGAAAAATTATAACCAGGCAAAATAATAGTATATTTTGTAATATTAATTATGGCCATGGGAGGTTAGGATTTTTCAACATTAAAAAAAAAAAAAAACCTACAATTGAGAGTCCTCAGCACAGAAGAAGATATCTTTGTCTTAAGAGCAACGCAACAGAGCTCTGGCATCCTTGATGTTTGCTCGGCTCCAGACATCTGTCAGTTCAGGATCCACGACACATTTCTCAGCTCTGCTTTATAATCTCGTATCAAAGAAAGGGCATGCTGGCAGTCTCTGAAAGATTTGAGACATCTATGTACACACAAAGGATCCAGAGAGAAAGCCAAACTTTCGCTGGTGGATACGAGCTATCTGTGTGATCCTCATGTTTCCATCCATGCACATAGAGAGGGTTTTTGTTGTTGCTGTTGTTGTTTTTCATTGTCAGTTACAGTCAGGGTACTTTAATGAGCTGTATGCTTAAATTTTACTTATGTCATTTATTTTTATGTAACTATATTCTAAAAAACACCACAAATAAATATTAGGGTTATAGTGTTAAGCCTATATTTGGACTATTTTTTTTTCCCCCCATGGGGATTTCAGAGCAAGGTCATGCTTTAGAAGTTGAGAGTAATAGCCAATTTAATAAGACTGTAATGACCAGATTGTCCCCAGGAAAACTAGGACAGGTTTGACCATGTGTAGCAGGCCCTGCCTCCAACAGAGAGTATCAAGACCCGAAGCATGGTTGGTCTTGTTCTTTGTGCTTGGCACCAGGAAACGCTGACCACCAGCTGGGAGTGTTTCCTCAGATGCTGTTTCTGGGTTTGTTTTCGATAAAGCATCCAGGAGCAGAGGAAAATGCTAATTCAAGATATGCCACAAAGATTGCGAGTATGCGCATGTTTGTGACAGGTCAATACATAGATCAGAAAACAATATTTTTGGAAATCTTTAAGTTTTTGCCCTTTGAAAGAAGTGGCACTACCTGCTGTGGCATGTTTTCATCAAAGCCACATTCCTTTTTCCAACTGAGTTTGTAAATGTATTTTTGGAGAGTTTAGTTCCAAAGAGTCTTAATTATATTGGTAAAGCCTTAGAGAATCTGAGTGATATAACAAGTAAGTTTCCCCTGGTTGGTGTATGTCAAATTAGACTCTGCAAGTAGGAAGTAGAACCTATTTTGTAACCAACCACATTTTATTAAAAAATAAATAAATAAATAGGGCTGTAGAGATGGCTTTGTGGTTAAGCGCTTGGATGTGAAGCCTAAGGACCCTGCTTCGAGGCTCGACTGCCCAGGACCCACGTTAGCCAGATGCACAAGGGGGCACATGTGTCTGGAGTTCGTTTGCAGTGACTGGAGGCCCTGGCGTGCCCATTCTCTCCCTCTCTCTCTCTCTCTCTCTCCCTTTCTACCTCCTTGTCTGTCGCTCTGAAATAAAAATAATAAATAAATAAATAAATAAATAACTGGCTTATGTTTGCTTTAAATGACATTCTCAATAAATTTGAAGCCAAATGAAATAAATTTAGATATTTTCATAAAATTATGATTCTATTAACCATTGGCAAATAAAAAATAGAAATGAACTCAATACTGACAGGTTAAGAGAGATCCTGTCTCTAAATAAGGTGAAAGAAAAGCAAAAGCACCCCAAAGTATATCTCTGACCTCCATATCTATATTCATGTTATTGCGCCTACATGTCCATACATAGACACAGCATAACACACACACACACACACACATACACATACACATAAATAGTAAAAATAGAGAAAAATTAAAAATGAGTGAAATAAAATAAGTGTATCTTGAACAGCACACATTTAAAAATAAAACAATGTACAATGTACCAGAAAATATTATTCTAAAATGTTGTGATGCACATGAAAATGTGTTTTGAGCAAAATGGACTCACATATGAGGAGGCACTATACTTGAGAAACATTCAATTGAAAAAAAAATGGATATTTCAAAGGGAAGAAATGCATGTGATGATTTTTTAACACTTCTCTGTCAGTTAATTTTTTTTCAAAAATTATTCATTTGGGCCAGGCATGGTGGCACACACCTTTAATCCCATCACTCAGGAGGCAGAGGTAGGAGGATCGCCATGAGTTCAAGGCCACCCAGAGAATACAGAGTGAATTCCAGGTCAGCCTGGGCTAGAGTGAGACAATATCTCAGAAAACCACTATATATATATATTTTTTTCCCATGGGTGATGTCTATGTGTGTGTGTGTGTGTGTGTGTGCGTGTGCATGTGTATGAATGCCAGAGCCTCTTGGTGCTACAAAGGAATGCCAGTTACTTGGGCCACTTTTGCCAATGGCTTTTGTGAATAGTTTGGGAATTTAACCCTGCTGGCAGGTTTTACAAGCAAGTCCCTTTTACTAAGTGAGCAGTCTTCCTAGCCTCAAGTATGTCTTAAAAAAAAAAAAAAACCTTGAAAACATTAATTTAAAAAAGAAAGAAAATATCATTTTTCATGTGGCTATTAATTCAACTAGCAAAAAGAAAATTGCCAAAAATGAGAAGAAAAAAGTAGAATGCTAAATGTTGAACAAGGGAGATCTATATGGGAAGAGAAAAGATAGCTTGGTAGCAATGTGCTCATCAAGATATTTCAGCTGGTCCGGGCATGGTGGTACACGCCTTTAATCCCAGCACTTGGGAGGCAGAGGTTGGAGGATTGCCATGAGCTTGAGGCCACTATGGGACTACACAGTGAATTCCAGATCAGCCTGGGCCAGAAAGAGATCCTACCTCAAAACAAAAGATATTTCAGCTGGACTGGAGGTATAACTTAGGAGTAAAGGCACTTGCCTGCAAAGCATGAAGACCCAGGTTCAATTCCCCAGCACTTACATAAAGCCAGAGGCACAAGTGGCACAGTCATCTGGAGTTCATTTGCAGTAGCTGGAGGCCCTAATGTGCCCATTCTCTCTGTCTGACTCTCTTCTCTCTATCTCTCTCCACTTACATATTTGAAACACCATTACATAAGCAGCAAAGATGGAAATATTCTTAACACTGTGAACTTAAATTCAAGGCCATGATTCACATCGAAGCATAAAGGTCATTCATTGCATCTAAAATTATTCTGAATGACATAAGTATTGAAGTTTTTTTTTAAATAATGACATTGATTTATTTTTATTATTTATTTATTTGAGAGAGAGAAAGAGAGAGAGAGAGAGGGATAATGGGCTTGCCAGGGCCTGCAGCTGCTGCAAAGTCCAGAGGCATGTGCCATTGTGTCAATCTGGTTTACATGAACCCTGGGGAATTGAGCCTGGGTCCTTTGGCTTTGCAGGCAAACACTTTAACCACTAAGGCATCACTCCAGTCCAAGAATGATATTTATAATATAAATGGGGGATAAAATCTTGTTACATTTTGACATTGTATGATTGTATGTATAATGCTCATAAAAGTCAGAGAAAACTCAGAGGAAAAAAAAAACATTTTAAGACACAGTTGGTTGCAGTCTTAATATACACAACGATTAGAAGCAAGTATTCAATGAAATAAATGACTGACCAAAGTGGTCAGAAAATATCTCTTAGAGCAAGCTTAATAAGCAAGATGTAAGCCCACTGCAAAGGAAATGTCTTCACTGTGCTGAAGAGCAAAAGCAGATGCAGATGAATGAAAATGTATGCTCTTAAGATCGGAAGACACATTTCTACTCAAAATCATAATTATGTCTAATGTAAAATTTAAATTTCAAAGCTATCAACAAGATTTCAGAAGAGTTTGAAAAGATAGTCCTAACATGTCTTACGTAGTAGCAAAATATCCAGAAAATTTCTAAATTAACAGAAAACTACAGAAGCTTTCAGGTGGTGAAATATATTTTAAACACATGTAAAACTTTAGTTTTATGGTGACAAAAAATAGACAGGTAGAAAAAAGGAAGAAAATACACAGTCTTAAATAGACTAAGGTTTATGTAATGATTTATATCTCAAAGATGAGGGGAAAACTAGATTTAGTGATTAGTGTTGTGGCGCCTGGCAACCAACGGGGAAAATGAATGTGGAGCCCCATCTCATTCTTCACGTCATAACAGACTCCAGATAATGAAAAGATTTAAAAATTAAATAAAACCCCAAGATGCCAGAAGAATTTAAGAATGTATGTATCTTTAAGTTTGAACTGATTAAGTGCCATTTAAAGAAAAAAAATGCCATTATCAATTGAAGAAATAGAAAATCTGAAACAGGCACAGCAAACATCTGCACAGCCAAAAGAGAAAACCGCAGAGGCCAATGACACACGGGAATAACATTTAGAGAAATCAGATATTTAGAGAAATAAGGCCCCAATAGAGCGAATTCTCTAGTAGACATAGAAATCACAGCACTTCAAAAAAAAAGTAAAGAAAAACCAGCCATGGTGGTGGTGCACACCTTTAATCCCAGCACTCAGGAGGCAGAGGTAGGAAGATTTCCATGAGTTCTAGGCCACCCTGAGACTACAGAGTGATTTCCCAGTCAGCCTGAACTACAGTGAGACCCTACCTCCAAAAAGGAAAGAAGACAAGGAATAGGTGAACATTATGAAGCGACCATAAAGAAAAGGAAAATAAACAAATGATCATCAGTCTCATCAATAATCAAAGAAATGTATATTTAAAGGAGATATTAAGGCTAGCAAAATTAAAACAACTTTATAGCATCCAGAACAGATAGAGGAACTAAGAAGTGAACACCACCTTCCTGTGATGTGAAGATACCTTGTTAATAAATTTTAAAAAGACAATCCTGCAATATCTATAATATGTTAACCTGGCATATTTTGAATCATTTCTTCTTGCCTATTTTTTTTTTCTTTCACCTTATATGTGTGCACAAAGATATGTGCAAAATTAAGGTTTTACAAGCCTGTGTTTTACTAACAAGAAATTGAAAGTAACCTAAATTTGTTCAAGTAAGGACTGGATAAACTTGCAATATTCTTACACTGGGATGAAGAAATTCTACATATACATAAAATAAGATTGTCAAATATACTGACAAGAAAATTAAGTAATCAAGATTCCATATAAATAAAAATACAAAAGAAGGCTGCAGCAATGGCTTAGCTGTTAAGGTGTTTGCCTATGTGTTTGTGTGTGTGTATTTAGCAAACCTGTGAGTTTATTGGCATCTCATACAGAAAGTAGGTGAGGGATTACCTACAGGAGACCAGGTAGACCCCATCATAACAAAATCCTGCTCCCATTGTGCAGGAAGACCTCCCAGAAGCTTCATGATGGAATGTCCCTTTCAGGAAACCCTCCACTTCCCATATGCTTTAAAATCTCCCAATGTAGAATATATTTTTTCTTTTCTTTCTTTCTTTCTTTTTCTTTTTTTTCAAATTCACAGTGGTTTTATTATTCACTGCTAATACAAAGTACCTATTATAGTGGTAACCACTGGTAGGTGTTCAGTAACTATTAGTTCTCTTCCTCTATCTCCTCCTCTTCTTTTTTTTTATTTGATTAATTTATTTCTTTATTAATTAGTTTTGTACTCAATGAATATAGTCAACTTGGTACCATTGTTAGGCTTGTCCATGTCCTATCCCCTTCCCCAGACCCCTCCTTTTTGAGGTATATGGGTTAGGCATTGTGTGGTTAGCCCTCAGTTATCATAGGAGACGTGTCACTGCATATCATGACCCAATGTGTGGCTCTGACATTCTTTCTGCCCCTCTTCTGCAAAATTTCCCTAAGCCATGTTGGATTCATTTTTCATCTGCTTCAGTAATGAGGTGTTGGGGGCCTCTGTGTCTCTGGATATCTGATCTGGTAGGAGTTGACTGTTCTCTGTGCTGATCTCCTTCACCCTTGTGCTGGTGCCCAGTTAACCAAGAAAACAGCACCCTTGCTTGTTTCACCAGTTATTCTTAGTTTCAGCTGGGGCCCTTTTGTGGTATGATGTGGTGGTTCTTTCCTTAGGATCTGCGACTATCTGAAAAAGAGAAGCAGATTTTCCAACGGAGAGTAAAGTTAGCCCCAGACAAATGGGACAACCCTTATTATTATTTTTTTTAATAGAGAATTTAATAGGTATAGGCCCTCTTGTAGCCCATGATTGGTGGTGCTTGATAATGGAGAGTGGTTCATGTTTGGGTATGGTTCTGACTTGTTTCCCAGCTCCAGCAATGGGTCACATTCCACTGAGGGGATCAGTTAGCCAACTCAAGAGCATCTGGGTTCCCACCATATGGCTGTGTGCCGCTATTGCACTTGTGTGAGCATCACAGCAGGTTATTTGCTGCTGAGAAGGTTAGACCATGAGTTGCTTAGACAGATATTGGTCATTTTCCCCCAGTCGCCTATGTACCACCTTCTGACACTAGATGCTCAGGACCATTTTTCCACCGTTTATGTCTGGTCCACCCTAGCTGACCTTTCCACTGTCCAGGGCCTGTGACTGTGCAGGCCCCTCCTCCACGCTCCCTCCTAACCAAGACTGGATTCACCAGCTTCCATCCAACTCATGGACCTCCTACACCAATAAATTACTCTGACCTCCAGCAACTCCCTCTCTCTGGTTTTCTTCACCTGCCAAAGTAGGAAGCTGACCAAAGCCAATCATTTATTCAACAGCTACATGCAAGGCACTTTTAGCTATTCTCTTGTGGTGGGAAGACACACAACAGAAGCACAGAGTATGTGAGAACTTTACTGAGATAAATGATGACAAATGCTGCAGGAGAACCCGGTGAGGGGTGGGGAATTAAGGGTAGCAATTGGGTTACAACTTTAAATGAAGACAAATTTCTTACTCTAATGTTCTAAGTGCTTATGTACTTGTATATTTCTCTCAGAAAGATTAGAAGTTCCAGGGTAATGAAACATCCATAATTAATGTCTTTTCTTTCATGCTATGAGGAAGATGGTGTAATGAAGAAAAGTTAAGTTGTGTAGCTGATCTGCCACCCAAGTCTCCCTATCAGGAGCAACCTGCTTCTGCTCTCTGAGTATCTCATTCCTGCTTGATAAAGTTACTAAAGAGTATTTCTTCTATGTAAAAGTTGACACGCAACATTTTTGAATAAATAAAAATTAAATATTGAATAAAAAGGCTAGCTATTGGGCTGGAGAGATGGCTTAGTGGTTAAGTGCTTGCCTGCAAAGCCTAAGGAACCCTGTTCGAGGCTCGATTCCCCAAGACCCACACTAGCCAGATACACAAAAGGGCACATGCATCTGGAGTTTGTTTCCAGTGGCTGAAGGCCCTGGAGCGCCCATTCTCTCTTTCACTCTCTATCTGCCTCTTTCTCTCTCTGTCTGTCCCTTTCAAATAAATAAATAAAAATGAACAAAAAATATTTTTAAAAAGGCTAGCTATTGTCATTCACTAAAACCGAATGCACTCTTATAAGCATATTTTCTAGAATCTTATTTTCTCAATTTCTGTTATTTTTGTGTACTTTAATATTAAAAAATGACATACATAGTGAGTAACAGTGGTTGGATCACTTTGTAACTCTAAATAAGGTCTGTAAATTATATCATATTATTTTACTATTTATTATTATTTATTTATATATTTATTATTATTTATTTATATATTTATTATTTTTTTTGTATTGGTAGTATGCAGTAATTATGTAGAATGATTTCCTCATTCTTGGGAAACTAACACTGAAGAATTAATAACTAAATAGGCATAACATCTATAACGGACTTCCAAAGAATTCAGACTAAATGAGTGACTGTGTGCACATGTTCACATGCACGCATCTGTATGTATATACACATTATATATATAATGTACATATTATATGTGTGTGTGTGTGTGTGTGTGTACTTATATTTGGACACATGAGTGAAGATAAAGTGAGAAATATTCCACCTTCTGTCTAAGTCTGACACTGAGTTACAATTTTTCAATCCCTGTGCTCGGCAAGTTGAGGCAGATAAATAACAAGTTCAAGGCCAGACACTTCTGCACAGTGAGACTTTGTTGCTCTGCCCCAACCACCACAAAAAAAGAACAGAAAAGGAAAGAAAGAAGAAA
Organism: Jaculus jaculus; assembly: GCF_020740685.1. Taxonomy (NCBI): domain Eukaryota; kingdom Metazoa; phylum Chordata; class Mammalia; order Rodentia; family Dipodidae; genus Jaculus; species Jaculus jaculus. Next base: position 164,986,873 of record NC_059105.1, read on the forward strand.
AAAGAAAGAATGAAAGATGAACACAAGTTCAAGTTTCTTGATTTTTTTAAATTTTTATTTATTTATTTATTTGAGACAGCGAGAGAGAAAGAGGCAGAGGGAGAGAAAGAGGGAGAGAGAGAGAGAGAGAGAGAGAATAGGTGCACCAGGTCCTCCAGCCACTGAAAATGAACTCCAGATGCATGTGCCACCTTGTGTATCTGGCTTACGTGGGTCCTGGAGAATTGAACCTGTGTCCTTTGGCTTTGTAGTCAAAAGCCTTAACCACTAAGCCATCTCTCCAGCTCAGGCTTCTGGAATTCTTTTATTTGCCTTGCTTGATTTTGTAAAGTGCCCAGCCTCGGGTATTTTGTTTCAGTAGCACAACTGGACTAAGGAAGCACATCAATGACTTGGAAATCTTGCCCACATGCTGATACATTTTTAAATGAAGAAATTCTGGCTGTGAGCACCCCAAGCTACCATCTAAGACAATGTAAAAACCATGTGATTATATTAGAAAAATGGAGGTCACGCTAGAACTCACTTTGCAAAACCCCTCTGTTGGTGCCAAGTACAGATGCTTTTGCAAATCCTTGGGATGATTGCACATTTCAGCTGTCAGTGTGGAGTTCAGTGTGGCTTATGGGAGAGTCTGGACTTCCACACCAACACTGTGTTCGCAGTTCACGAATGGTCGTATTCTCTTAAGCTGTTTTTTTCTTGTTGTTGTTGTTGTTTGTTTGTTTGTTTGTTTTGAATGAAAGTTAAAGTTAGGACTTTCAACCTTCTATTCTAGCCTCTTCCTTTGGATACACTTAACCATTGCAACCTAATATATATTTTTTTTTCCATAGACAGAGAATCTGTCTGTGTAGCAGATTCTAAGAAACCACTGAAATGGAATCACTAACTGAAAAAAAAAAAAAAGAATATTACCAGAAATTCCTGTACCTTTCTGTTTCCTACAATGTTTGCGCAGTGTGTAGTTAGTCTGCACATGTGTCCGTTTTATTTTGTGACGAGCGATTGTTTTCCCCTTTGTTGCTCTGTTAGTGTCTTAAAAGAACCAAACATTCATCAAATCAGGATCTGTGTGTATGTGTGTGTGTGTGTGTTTCTCTCTCTCCCTCTTGCACACACACACACTAACTTTTCTCTATCTAGAAAGACCCCTTTTCAAAGAAAAAAAACAAATAAAAGCCCCTGTAATCAGTTACAAGAGTGCTGTACCAATTACTTCCCTACAGGGTGACCTTTTCATCTCTTAATGGCATTTTGGAATAAAATCGCCCTAACAAGTTGGGAGTATTATATGTGTCAGGTTTCCAATTCTATTTTTTCTCTTGTTGGCACTGAATAAGGCCTAATGTATTCATGACCTAATTAGAGTAATTTTTGAATAATAATGACCTCCTGGGGGAAACTTTTTTTTTTTCTTGATACTATTCAGACACATTAACTAGAACAAGTGTTTCTTAATTTTTAAGTGTTTCTCTGGTTATTGGAAGTATTTTTGCTTCATTTAAAATGGAAATGATATAACAGGAATCCCTAAAGGAAATGAGAAGCACTTTTTAGTTTTCATGATGCACTTTCCTCTTGAAATATCACATTCCTGTAATGTTGTGAAGGTGTTCATTTTGTCTTTCATTCTCTGCCTGTGACTGTAGGCAAAGTGTACACATCACTTCTGGAAAGAAAAAAAGAAAAAAAATAAAGATTCAGTGATCTTAGCAGCATCAATAGTAGCTGTGACTCAGGTTCTGAATTAGTTGCAGAACATCTGTCCTTCCATATTCCAACCACCTTCTTTCTTTTTTCTTTTCTCTCTTTTTTTTTTTTTTTTTTTTTTTTTTTTTGAGGTAAGGTCTTGCTGCAGCCCAAGCTGACCTGGAATTCACTATGGAGTCTCAGGGTGGCCTCAAGCTCACAGCAATCCTCCTACCTTTGCCTCCTGGGATTAAGGGCATGCGCCACCACACCCGGCCCCAACCATCTTCTTTCATACTGCTTTATCCTTACATAATATCAAAATAGCTGATATCTAAAAGAAAATATTTTGAAGCTATTACAGCTTTCTCTAGCTTATGCATACTCAGTATTTATTTTGTTTGTTTGTTTTGAATAATGCAGATTTATTATTATTATTATTATTATTTATTGATTGATTGATTTGAGAGCAACAGACACAGAGAGAAAGACAGATAGAGGGAGAGAGAGAGAATGGGCGCGCCAGGGCTTCCAGCCTCTGCAAACGAACTCCAGACGCGTGCGCCCCCTTGTGCATCTGGCTAACGTGGGATGGGACCTGGGGAACCGAGCCTCGAACCGGGGTCCTTAGGCTTCACAGGCAAGCTAAGCCATCTCTCCAGCCCAATAATGCAGATTTTGATGTAGGTATATAATTAACACACACTTTCCCAAGGGAGCAACACACGGGGCAGTGGGTGCCTCTGATGCCCTTGTGTACTGGGGGTTCAACTTCCACAGCTCTTCCCATCTCTGTATGGACCTTGGCTTCTTGATCCCTGGTCTATTACTTTCCCTGTAGTTCTCTGTCCATCATTGAAATTTCTAATGAGTCTGAATTCATCTTATTCCCTTTCACTTTAGTGGGAACCTGGCTACTACTTGGGGGTTACATGCTGGCATATATCTTCATTTTTCTCTGGATATCATCTACAGTAAGCCTTGAAGGTTGAGTTGAAGTCCTTCCAGCTCATATTTTCTTCTCAACCGCTTTCCTTCCTTCCTCTTTCGATATTCTTGGTTTTGCCTCAGTTCCTCCTAAAACCATCTCATCTGCTCCTATTCTTGTCGGTGGGTGTGTAGCAACCAGAAGTAACTGGCTCACACCCTGTCTCTGTAGCTGTACATAAATTAACTACCTGAACAAGAGTAAGTACTCCGTTTTCCCAGTCAGTTTGCATTCCAATTCACTGAGGTGAAGAACTCAAACCTCCTCTTTTTTCCACGATTTCCCCTAGTTCCTAATACGCCCCATTTGTGTCTCATGAGTTTTTCTTTAACATAGAAGAATTTGTGTTTATGGAGAGGAAATTAACCCATAGATGATTGACAAGTCTAAATCTGAAAAGATTCTAGACACAGTTCTTTCATAACATAGTTCTCTACAGTAAGGCAAAATCTGAAACTTTGCTGAACCTCTTAAGCCCTAAATTGAGACCAATGCTGTGTAATGTTTATTATAATCCCTAGAGAAGTCAATGGGAACAGAAGTAAGCTTGTCTTATAACACATAGAAGCACAGTGCTATTAGGGCCTGTTGAATTCTTTAACCATTTATGTGCTGGCGCCTGAGAGAGGGAATCTGGAACCAAGAAAGTAGGAAGACTGGGGAGTGGAGTGGACAGAAAAGAGAAGTTGGACTGCTTAAAAAGCACAGTAAAATGTTTTCAGGATCTCTACATATATGCCCATTGTTCAGACTAAAAGCAACTAATAGCGTATGATATTCCAAAGTCACTTTAGTATTTATTGTATGTATAAGCATTACAAGGAATTTTTTGTGTCAGTTGTTGGAGAGATAACTATCTTAACAATCGTGTCTACTGGTGAAAGGAAGGTGATATGCCATCTACTGCCCCCAAGTGAAGTTCAAATATTTTGTTTACTTACTTGAGAGAGAGAGAGAATGGGCACACCAGGGCCTCTAGCTCTGCAAACAAACTCCAGATGCATGTGCCACCTTGTACATCTGACTTACATGGGTCCTGGGGAATCGTACCTGGGACCTTTGGCTTTGCAGACAAGAGCCTTAACTACTAAACCATCTTTCCAGTTCCCCCCACCCCAAGTGAAATTTGATGAGAGAGAGGCCTGGGCTCTACCTGTCTCCACAGTCTGGCGTTGATGGAATTTAACCTTAGAGGTATGCAGATTAAAACTGTACCTTAGGGAGTGGTTAGAAAGCCCTATAGCCTAAGGGCAGGCATGAAGTAGCTTTATGCAAGTTAGAAAGTCTGTTTAACTTTGGGAGAAAGGATTAGTGTTTCCTATCAATAAAATCCACAAAGACAACCTAGGCCGTTCATGCTGCAGGGTCTACCATGTGCAAATGAGTTCGTAGTGTTTTTAGCTGTATTTGATCTCGTTCATCTAGGTGTTCTTGTGTCCTTAACAGGTAACGGCAGCATGAATTCATTATTTGTGGATATGTTTGGTGAAACTGTGAAAATTCAGAGTAAACTCCTATCTGTTTAAACAAACAACTTTAAACATAAACAATTGCTTTTACAGTGTTTGGTGTTATCTGTCAAAGATGAAATACTTGCTACCTGAAATGATTTCATTTGCAATGGCATTTATTGAATTATTAAAAGTAATGGGGTTATTCAATTTTATAAGTAAATGCTATTATGTTTTCGGCATTTGTGTCTTTATAAAATCCATTGCAATTTAATGACTGATGCAATTACAGTAAGAACTGAAGAGATTAGACAAATAAGTCACAGAGGCTCCACTTTGTGTGTGGGATCAGTGTTCCAATAAGCGGCCTGAAGGAACCAGTTTTTGTCCTGTTGTCTCTTCCACCATGTAGGAATACGGTCTTGGGCCTTTCTGTCTTGTGCCATGGCATCATGGGAAGAGGGAGCAAGCCCTCACCAGACAGTGAATCCCCTTGACCTTGAACTTTTTTTTTTTTTTTTGGTTTCTTGAGGTAGGGTCTCACTCTAGCCCAGGCTGCCCTGGAATTCACTATGGAGTCTCAGGGTGGCCTCGAACTCACAGAGATCCTCCTACCTCTGCCTCCCAAGGGCTGGGATTAAAGGCGAGGCGTGCGCCACCACACCCAGATTGACCTTGAACTCTGATCTTGGTTTCTGTAGTGATAAGAAATAAAATCCCACTATTTATAAAGTACCCCCACTATGTTACTTTCTTATAGTATACCAGTGACTAAGACATATATTATAGCAACCAAAAAAAAAAAGGATATTCTTTTTAATAAAATTATCCTGAAACAGCTGGATGCCTACCTGTGAAAAACAGAAGTCCACCCAAACCTTTACAGCAGAAACAATAATTAATTCAGAAAGGACCAGAAATCTAACACAAAGACAGAAATTGTAAACCTCTTTGGAAACAAACAGGAGAAAATAATATAACTTGGGAATATACTGAGAATTTTTATAGAAGAAATCATTAACCATAAAAAAAATTGGCTGAGTTGGGCTTAATCAACATTTAAAACTCCAGCTTATCCAATGACACTGTGAAGAAAATAAGGAGGCCTGTGTACAAACAATTGCAAGAGTTCTGGTGCTGGAATAGAACAGAGATGAATGATTAAAGGCAACAAATGGGCGCACACTTGACTAGAACTTCACAAATAAAGGCACACAAGTGCAAAAACGTTTATGAAAAGCCATTGCAATTGCTCATCATCAGGAAAATTAAAATTGCAATTATGAGACTCTGGTTCATACTAACTGGATGGAAATGTTAAACCTTAAGAGAATGAAGCAAGAATAAGTCCCAGTTGCTTCAAGTGGGAGCATAAAATGGCACTATAATTTTGAAAAATTTGTAGTGGTTTCTCATCTGGTAATGCTGTTATGTGCCCTCTGTCCCAGCAATCTCCTTCCATAGAAATGAACATATACTTATCTTGATCCAGAGGATCATAGCAACTTTACTTATAATTGTTTTAAACTGGAAAAACACCAGCGTCTTATGTCAGACAAACAACAGCAAAAGAACAGATGAATATTTGGGGTGTATTTATAAAACAGAAAACAAACAGCAACATAAATCTCACAAACTTTTTTAAATTATTTTTTAAGCATTTTATTTATTTATTTGTAAGCAGAGAAAGATAGAAGAGAGACAGACACAGAATGGGCATGCCAGGGCCTCCAGTCACTGTAAATCAACTCCAGATGCAGGTGCTACTTTGTACATGTGGCTTCAGGTGGGTACTGGAAATCAAACCCGGGTCGTTAGGCTTTTCAGGCAAGTGACTTAAGCAATGAGGCATCTCTCTAGCCCACAAACATTTTTGAGAGAAAAAACAAAACAAAAAAAAAAAAAAAACTCATACACCAAAATGCATGTATTTTATCACATATAAAGAAGCTTCTGGAACTGGAAGGGAGCCTATGGAGACGCAGACTAGGTAGTTCATGGGGGCTTAAAGAGAGACAGGCCGTGAGAGAAAGTTCTTAGGGAATGAAAATCTTTTTGATGAGATATAATTTACACAGGATTAACACTGGTTAAAAAAATAAATAAATAAATGGTTATGCTTTACTGTATAAAACTCTATCTGGGTAAATAGTCATGAAAATTAAAATATCTGCAACAAGGACACCCTCTCCTAGATGTTGATGTCATTCTCTCACTGTCACTGAGAATTATTCACTATATCTGCATAGTCACCCACCTTGAGATGCACTGGCCCGGGTGACTCAAAAGATTGTTCACTTTTCTTCTACTGGCCCACTGTCTCCAAGATCTGTGCATCAGCCCTTGGAAAATTCCAGTTCTAAGAAACTCTGGCAGATTTATGATTTCTGAGCTTTTGAAAAACTTTCTTTAATAATAGCTTAAAATCTTCCACTACAATAAACTGTGAGGAACCAACTCCTGCACATTGTCATTCATCCACATAGGACAGCTCCCGATGTTCTAAGATGGCAGCGAGACCTTACAGCTCAGACTAGGACCACGCTTTGTGGCCCACAGTTCTGAGCTGCTAACATATTTCTGCTTCCCAGGTTTTTCTCTTACAAGCTGATCTCCATCCAGGCGTACTTCTGCCTGACATGTGGGTTTCTACTTCATGCTGCACAAAAGAATTCAAAATAAACTTCTAAGTTAATTTTTTCGCACTTGATAAGTATTTCAATGCAGGATTTGTAAAGGCCCTGGAGTGATCTCTAGGGGGAAAAAAAAAAAAAACAAAAACAAAAACAAAAAAACCACCATTTGAAGTTTGTAGGTACTTTGTATCCACTGTGCCTCTGCTGTAAGTATTGAGGTCAGCAGAGAGCTCTTAGAAATAAGGAATTTTATGACCAAGGGAGAGATTTTAATTGCTGTTTAACTGTACTACTTTACCCCATTTTCTATGGTGAAATCTGAATGTTATTGTTAAAGTGACCCAATCACTTTCATTGCACTTGCTGTGGGTTTTGAATCAGTCTTGAGGCTGAGAGCAATACCCTCCGCTGTCCGCTTCACAGTGATCATCAGGGATTTATCAAAAGGCTTTGAAGTGCTGATTAAAACTCCATAGAATAATTTAAACACTGTGGTCAGCAATACCCTAGAAGACTTTGTGCCCGCTTTGTACAACTTTGCCTTGAGTGCTTACTAAATGCCCTGTGAAAACCAAATACTCTTATTACATGATTCTCTCCTTAGATCCTTTGAGAAGGTGACACACACACAGTTTTAAAGGGCCAGTAGTGTTCATATACTAAATCTATTCAGCTCTTGAATTTGAATCATGGATTTTTTTTTTTTTTTTAGAATTTAGAACATCAGTTTTTATTTTTATAGATTAGATAGTTTATAATGATGATGGATCATGGAAATTTGAACCGCAGGTTGAGGTAGCAAAATGCACAACATCTCTTTCTAAATCTACCAAGGTTTCACTTATTTGTTCTACTGGGAAACTTCCCAGAGCATGGGATCCTTTTAAATAAAGCTGAGTCTTCCACATTGCTGTTTGCTCAGTGAAAGTTTGGGAAAGCAGGAGGGAAATATTGGTGACTCGGTGCTATTCTTTCAAGGTGCTTCACAATCCAAATCAGCTCCAATTCCTCGGCAGGTGGAGAGCTGTAAGGGCCCGAGTATTTACGACAACGTCTGAAATTGCAATCATCTCTTTAGCTCATGGTTTAATTGCACTGGAAAATTCACTCCTAAATAGAGGTATGAGAAGTGTACCTGGGTTATGAATTTATGTATATGGATTATAGCTTTATTCATTTAAGGAAGGAAAAGGAACAGATGGTAGGATCCATAAACTATTACACTGGGTGTATCAAATAAGCACAGGTATGAGTCAGGCACTTGGGAAGTGGAAAGCAGAAAAAGAGAGAATAGGAGATTTGCAGATGAATTTGTTATACTCTGACACTGTTGTAGCAAATTAGACTTTTTAAGTTTTCTTCCTGTGTCAGAGTAAAATCATTTTTTTCCTTCTCCCAATTATTTTTCAAACTAATTTTGCTCAATGCAAAGGTCAAGTTCAGCAACTAAGTACCACTGTGAAAGTGGTTTTACCATAATCATGAGGATTCACTCACTTTTAAGAGCAGAGTTGTAAGCTGGTTTATTGGACATAGCATCAGGTGGCATGCCAAGAGGTAGAAGGGTTTATCATGGATAGATGTTCAGTGGCTACTTACCTACTCTTTGTGAAATAAACAGCCATGTGTATGACAAGTTCACAAGTGCTGAATTAATTGAGTCCTATTTGCAAAAACACTATTTCAAATACTTTCTCAAACTTTTCAGGGCAAAAGAATCCTCTTGGGAACTTAATAGAAATGCAAATTTTCTGGAACTCAGCCCTGGAAGACATAGGCCCACAAGATGGCAGGGATACCCTATGTTCTGTTTTACCTAGGACAGGATTTGAACAATCTTCATTTTAAACTAGCTTTAGTGCCATGCTCTGCAGAGTCACTTTAAGGACAGGACTGTTTGCTTTAGCCAATGGCTTTTCTGCATTATTCGCTGGTGGTCTTCACAGCCTAGGGCTTGATATTTTAAAATGCCTTTAGGAGTACATGAGCTTTAAGAGAAAAGGAAATTGATTTTGCTGGTATTTATTGACATCCATTCTAGACCAACAACTAGTATAATATGCTATACTAGGTTGAATACCCCCCCCCCACCACACACACACACAGTGGAGTAGTTCTTACTAGATCTCAGACACTTTTCTAAGCACTTGGCATGTATTAACTCTTAGAAACCTCAAAACCACACTTTAAGTTTCTTCTAATATTATCTAATATCATTTCTGACACAGGAAGGCACAGAGAAGTAAAACAACATTTTCAATGCCACACACAAATATGCAGTAGAGCATGATTTCAACCCTACCCTTTGACTCTCCAGCCTATGTCCTTAATGTCGGATTATGCTTTCCCATTACATCTTGCTCAGAGGAAACACTGAATCTCCCTTCCCCTTTCCTCCAGTCCTGGTGATAACCTGAACAGCTTGCCCACTTGTTGCCTCCACATATTATCTTATGTCTGCTGATCTCCCACGTGTCCCACTGAGCGGTCCCTGGGTCCTTACAAGTGACGTTCAGGGTCTCCATCAATACGAAACAGCTCTCACTTCATTCACAGAAAATCTCCTCTGTGGTTATAAGGCTTGCTTTCCTGCTAAGTGTGGCAGGAGCTGGGGAGGAGGCAATTAACATTCCAGGCACATTTACTATCAGCTACTTTGCTGCAGTTCACATCATTTCTCATTCCATGTTCACAACGATTTCGAACACACTTACCTCATTTCCAAAATAAGGAAAATGCAGTTTCAGGAAGAGAAATAGTAACTCCTAGGGAAAGACGGAGTTGGAGGATGAAAATGTGAACACCAACTGATACCTGTACTGTGGCACTGTTGCATGTTAATTGTAGGAATGGTTTCATTTTCCTGTTTCCTTGATGCAGGCTTCCCCCTTGACCTGTGTCACCAAGGGGAAGGCTGTCTTCCACTGTCTGTGGTGGAGAGAGAGCAGGCTCTGATAAACTATAAGATGGAAGTAGTAGATCTATTCACAACATTCTGCATAGGGCTAAGCTTATCTACCTGAACTTAAATTCCGCATGAGGATGAAAATCAACTCAGCTTTCCCAAAAAGGAGAAGTTGTAACAAGAGATGTTGCTGTGATCCTGACAACAAGATACCAAGAAAAAGAAAAAGAAAGAAAGGAAGGAAGGAAGAAAGAAAGAGAGAAAGAAAGGAGGGAGGGAGGGGGAAGGAAGGAAGGAAGGAAGAGAGGAAGGAAGGAAAAAGAAGGGAAGAAGGGAAGCAAGGATGCACAAAAATGGCAATAGCAGCCAAGGACACAAGACAAATCCCCTGAAAGTCACTGAGCCTGGCTTGGCCAGATTCTTGTTAAATTGTTAGCAAGGGTGAGTGCTGGTATCAATCTTCAAAGCAATTTGAGGGCATACACCTCTTGTGTCTATAAAAATCTCTATTGTCTCATTCCCGAAGCCCATTTGGGCTAATATTTTCTTCAAGGGGGAATCTGCACTTCAAGATAGCAGTAGTTTCTATTGTCAAAAATGAATGAAAAATAAGCATATGTAATATTTTTATTTACTAAAATTAAAAAAAAAATAGACAAGGGCATTGAGATTTGTTCCTGGAAGATACCCCCGATGTCCATGTGGGAAACATGCGTTGGCAGCATCCTAGGACATTTCACCACACATTTCTAATGCTTTCCCAGCCCAGTGCAAGAGCGCTGGGTCCCGTTACTATCTGTCTTAGCACTGACTCACTCTTCATGCTCAGTAAAAATTCTGATTCATTATGGCCAACAAACATGTTTCTCACATCTTGGAAGTTTTAGGTGTCAATATTTTCCATGATTGGAAAACAAAAAGGGCTTTTGACAGTTTCTCTAATGTATAATTAGTTTATTTCTATAGAAAAATCTTTATGAGAGATAGATGAATAGTAGGAAGGATAAAGACAAATGTATATGCATGTATGTGTACAGTGAGAGTTTTAATAATTATTATTATGCAGTGAGTGGAATTAAATAGCCTGAACAAGTAAAGTTAGAATACAGGATATATTTTTTTTTTTCAAGGAAGGAAAAATAACTAGAGATGATATGATCCAACCCTAAATCACCCCCACGTTTTCTGGTAGACAACCTGACATTAATTTCCTGATATTTAGCATATGTCATGAAATGTGTTTTTGATTTTCACATTTTCTTGCTCAGTATCCAGGCTTTTATTTCTTTTTTTATCTTTTCTTTTTTATTTTATTTTTTTCAAGGTAGGGTCTTGCTATAGCCCAGGCTGACCTGGAATTCACTATGGAGTCTCAGGGTAGCCTCAAACTCAAGGCAATCCTCCTACCTCTGCCTCCCAAGTGCTGGGATTAAAGGTGTGTACCACCTCACCCAGTTCCTCTTTTTATCTTTTAATGCAATAGAAATATGCATGTATGTGTGCACACATGCAAACACATACATGTATTCATATGTATTCTAACATATAATCACACACTTGGCCCTCTACATCTAAAGGTTCTGTATTTATTGGCTCAACCAACTATGGGCCAAAGATACTTGAATAAAAGTAGAAGTGCAGCAAACATGTATAACTGTTTTCTTCTCATTATTTCCTAGATAATAAAAATTAGCAATTGTTTACATAAAACTAATTGAGTAAGCTAGCCTGTATGATGCAGAGATGATTTAATGTATTTAATAGGCTATATATAGGTTTACACAAATACTACTGTTTTATATAGGAACATAAGGCTAAGTAGATCTTGGTATGCAAAGGGGAAACCGTATGGAACAACCTCTTGTGGAAAGAAATAACTATATAAATCGTGTGTGTGTGTGTGTGTGTGTGTGTGTGTGTGTGTGTGTGTCTGTGTCTGTGTCTGTGTGTTGGTAACTAGATTGACAGATATAGATAGGGATATTAAATCTAGATCTTAGCCAAAAGACCTGCAATTTTACAACTCTCAGTTTTAGTTTATGCATATAGAAATCTTTATGTATTTTTGGTTTCATAAAAACAACCTTAGATGTTCCTTTTTATACTGCAATGCTTTTCACATAAGCTTACTGGAGTTTTCCAATCAACATTCAGTCTACATTTGATGTCTCAATAAAGTTTTGTTGGTTGCAGAAAGAGCAGGGAGGGGTTAATGGAGTTTTGGTGCTGTTATATCATGTATCCAATGATGATCTCAAAACCCTGTGGAGACTTTTCTCTGGTTTTGACTGCATTTCCCACTTATTTATATCTGGCACAAGGGAAAAATCATCATTTCATAGCAATTCATGTCACAGTCCTGTTTTAAGCACCAGGATGCAATCTGAAGTGATCATCATTTTATTGTTACTTTCAGGACGAGATGGAAGCTGCTTGCCATTAACGTGCTTATAAAATTTATGACGACCAGTGTGCTCTGAGTTAGGGTCCAGGCTTGTCATTTACCAGCGGCGTGACCTTGAGCATGTTCCTAGCCATTGCCCAGCCCAGGTCGTCTCCGCTCTTAAAAAGAAGGCGTGGTGATAACAAATCATTATACGTGTGAGGATTAAGAATCTGTGAACATTTTGCACCCTCTGGGGTCAACCTACTCTGTCACAAATGTCTCACCACCTACGCCGAGGGGGGTTTTAAATCCAGAAGATCCCACGGACTCGGTCCCTCCAACCGAGTCCTCACGCAGATCAGTAAATGAAGGTCTGGGGGAGGAAGTGCCCACCTGGATGCTAGACACAGAGCCAGGCTCGAATGTCCACCCCAGCTGCTGACCCTCTGCTCCCAGTGGTTCCCCACTGACCTAATCTAGTCATGTACAAGGCACCCACCAGGCCAGTGAGGTCCAAAAACTAGGTGCACCAGGCTGGTGGGGTCGGAGTATCCTAGTTTCAATGCGATTTAAGGGAAAGAATGTGGGTTCTGAGTTTGTCACTGAACACATATAGGCCTCATCATTATCTCGTGAATTGCCGTCAGGATGGCTGGCTTCGTTCTCCACATTGAAACATTGATCCATGCCCTTTATGGCTCTCCTACTTTATGACCTCCAGATAGCATTTCTCCTTTCCTCCAGCAATTATTGAACGCCTTCTACATGCTAGATGAAACACTCGATTGAGCCTTTCACAACCGTGGGATCTCTTTTCCCCCTGACTTCTGGTTCTCAGGTTTATTTTCTTAGCCCTACGTCTCTCCAAGCCTACACATTCGTCTCTCAGACTCCTGGCAGATAAATTATTTAAAAACTCTCTTCCCTGGTCTGGGAACATAGCATCTTGCTGGCAACTGTGAGCTGATCCTTATGGCTTGGAGGAAAACTAGTTCTCAATTATCTTGGCCGGGAACAGCTCCCAATGAACAAAACTCCTGGCAGCTGAACATGGGGTGATGAGGGAAAAAAGCAGAAATACTACTAAAAAATAACTCTGTCTTGCTCCAGTTTGCATGGGACTAGGGCTGCTTCCTGTCCTTCTTCCCAGAAATCGCTGAGTCTGAGCATCCGGGAGCTCTGCTGCTGCTTAACTGGAATGAACCAGAGTGAAGGCCATGACCCAACAACCAAGTCGATGTCACTTTCAGTTAGAGGACAGAAAAGTACATTCTAGAGACACGCTGTTATGTGCTCTTGAAATTAAGGGAAACGTGTTCAGGATGCTTGTTAATGAGGGCTTTTGTTTATTTCCATTAGCAACTGCTTACTGACCCAATTAATTAAAAGCCAAAACCTCAGTTAGAGAGAAAGTAACACAGGGAGGGAAAACTAAAAGCATAACTATATACAAGGATACTCAGGGGAAGGAATATCCTGAGGCACAGTCCCTCCACCTACCCCATAGGAACTGACTGAGGCCGTTGTGACTCCACAGAGACTATGATAACTCCACTGAGGAGGGCCTCCAAGGGAGCAGGAGCCTGGGTAAGGGATAAAAGAACATAACCTGCATATATATATATTTAAATAGGATACACAGAATTAACTGAAGAGAAAAATATTTTTAATCATGGAATTATGTACCTGTTCATATCATATTTAATTTAATAATAATTGGCATCCTAGTTTACAGAAAATGAGATTCTATAAAAATGGAGTCAAATGCAAAAGAAATGGTCTGAAGAGTATAAGCTACGGGCTGAAGAGATGGCACAGAGGTTACAGGCGCTCGCTTGCAATACCTGGTAGCCCGAGTTCAATTTCCTGCCCATGTATGCCAATTCTCTTACCTCTCTTTTCTTGAAAGTAAGTAAAACGTTAAAAAAAAAGGGTATAAGGTAGAATAAAAGTTTAAAAAAGTAATTATTTACTTATTTTCGAGTGTGTGTGTGTGTGGTCAGCAGCTTAGCGGTTAAGCGCTTGCCTGTGAAGCCTAAGGACCCCGGTTCGAGGCTCGGTTCCCCAGGTCCCACGTTAGCCAGATGCACAAGGGGGCGCACGCGTCTGGAGTTCGTTTGCAGAGGCTGGAAGCCCTGGCGCGCCCATTCTCTCTCTTTCCCTCTATCTGTCTTTCTCTCTGTGTCTGTCTCTCTCAAATAAATAAATAAATAAAAAATTAAAAAAAAAAAAACAGATGCTCATGCCACTTTTTGCGTCTGGCTCACATTGATGGCTTGGAAATTGGTGTCAGGCTTTGCAAGCAAGTGCCTTTAATTACTTGAGCCATCATTTCTCTACCCCCAGAATGTTCTGTCATTACTGGAGGTTATTACAGTCATTAAATATTTCTTAGAGCCCAAGCTGTCTTTTAGCTTGTGGTATTATGAATATATACACATATGTGCTTATTTATTTTTTAAGCTTTATGTTACCGGTGCTTAGGAAAAGACTCGACATTTTGAGAAGCATGGACCCTAATACCGTTGTCTCTTCTCCTTCAGTGTCAGTCTGAGAATTTCTAGGTACCTGGTCTAAACCTGAGTCTCCTTTTCTCTGAGATGACCAGATTATTCACCCACAGACTCAGTGAGTTTCAACTATGGAGACTTATAAATATGCATGTATTTCAACAGACATCCATCTTTTATTATCAGTCTTTTCCCCACCTTCCCATATTTACTTGTGCAATGAATACTCATGACTTGCTTTCCTGCCCCGTCAGCCAACTTTTAACAACGGAAAGAAACTCTGTTGCTGAGGTAACAACCTACAGCTGTTTGCGTTTTTATTTTCCTTATTTTTTTTACGTCTTAAGTGACACATCATAGCTGGGCTTCTTTACAGGATAGAGTGTGGTAATTTAGTATATGTTTAAACAGTGTAATAATCAAATCAAATGATGATTGGGATTTCTTGCTGTTGGGGCCTTTCACACTTCACTTTTGTAGTTATTTTGAGATACATAACAAATTGTTGTATGCTATACACACATTACTGTGCTATACTCTGCTAAGAGAACACTTCGATTTATCCCTTCTAACATAATCCCATAAATATTGGTGAAACTCTCTCTGTACCCTCCCACCCCACCCTTTCTGGCCCCAAGTGAATAATATTCTACTGTCTACTTAAATGAGATCTAAACTATTTTGAACTTACATACACAAGACATGCAGTATACACCTCTTTGCCTGTCTTATTTCACTTAACATATCTCCTACTTCTGTCCATGTTGACACAAAGTAAAGGATTTTATTCAAGCTATGGCTGAGTACTATTCCTCTGTGGGTAAAGCCTGTGAGTGTGTGTGTGTGTGTGTGTGTGTGTGTGTGTGTGTGTGTGTGTGCTTGTGTGTATCTCACATTACCTTTAACTACTCATCCTTCAGTGAGTACCATATTGTCACTACTAAGAACAGTGCTGCAAAATCCAGAAGCTGATGATAACTCAACACTAAAGTTAAATTAAAGCCCACCCACCAAGGCTCAGGGAAGTCTGCGGAAGGAGAGGGGGCGTAATGAATGGGAGAACCAAAGGGTGGGAAGGAATATCCAGAGACGTAGCACTCCCCACAGTGACTGACTGCTGCTCTCACAGCTCATAACCTACAACTGCATGGTGAGCACCAGCAATCCCACTGAGGAGGGCCCTCAGTGTGGTGGGGCAGGGAGGAGACAAATGATGGTACTGACACATGATGTGTCCATACGAAGATACCACTAAATAATAATAATAAGAAGAAGAATAGTGCTCAAATAAGTGCAAGTATCTCATGATATACTGATTCCTTCTGGATATGTACCTAGTAATTGCAGTGCTAGAATATATGGCTGTTGTACTTTGTATAATGACTGTACTAATCTAACTTAATAGACATTGTTTGTTTGGGTTTTTCCGAGGTACGGTCTCACTCTAGCCTAGGCTGACCTGGAATTCACTATGTAGTCTCAGGGTGGCCTCGAACTCAAGGTGATCCTTCTACGTCTGCCTCCCAAGTGCTGGGATTAAAGGCGTGCGCCACCACGCCCGCCTGGCTTGGACTGCTATCTTATTGTTATAGTGATTTGTATTACCCATACTGAACATACTTCAATAGTCTTGTCCATTCATGCATCTTCATTTGGGAACATAGATTAAGATCATTTACCCTCAGCTGCTTCCACATGCCATAAGTTAGAGATTGGACACTCCACCTCCACAGATGAGGACGCACATCCCAGCGGGCTGCTGGTCATGAAGGCCACAGAAACCCTTAAAAAATGTACACAATTGCCATCACTCTTGGCTGCCCACAAAAAAAAAAAAAAAAAAAAAAAAAAAAACCTAGATGATAAATCTATTGTTAAAGACACCACACACCACACACTCTCAATGTGGGATGTGAAGAAGCCCAAAGCTTCCCCTTTCTGGCTAGCCTCTTTTATGCCAAAATGCAAAAGTCTGGGGAAGAAAAGTCATCAGTGATTCAACCCGACCATGGCCTCTGCATGCTCCACAACAGACCTGCCAAACAAAATGTGTTCCAGTGGAGCAATAGTGGCAGGACTCGTATGAGAATAACCAACTGCTTTCTGATTGGATTTGAGGCCCATGACAAAGAGGGGAATTCGTGGGTGGTATAAACATAGCCCAAAGTCTGTAGCCAAAGACTTAAGCAGTGTGAAACTTCCTATTATTGCTTTGCCAAATGGGCAGGACGTTGTCAAGCTGGCTTTTAAATATTTGAATCACAAAGTTTATTTTTGCAGTGTGCAGAGGTGCCACCACGCAAGGCCGGCAAGGTTACGGGAATTAAGTGACTAACGCAGGCTCAGCCCTAAACAGGACATCTAACTCCAGTGCCCCCTCCCCCACCGCATTCCATCTAAACCTGGACGAACTTCATGGAAGAGCGTCAAGACAGAACCCAATAGAGCTGTGGAAGGCTATCCTCTTGAAACAGCCTTACACTGTGACCATGACAGGAGCTGCAGTTTCCAGCACAAGACTGAGCCTGCCATTCTTTCATCAAGAATGGGGAAAGCATTCACAAAACCTCACACTGGGCCAGAAGGGTGGCTTAGTGGTTAAGGCATTTGCTTGCAAAGCCAAAGGACCTAGGATCGATCCAGGACCCACGTTAGCCAGATGCACAGGGGGCATATCCATCTGCCATTTGTTTGCAGTGGCTAGAGGACCTTGCACGCCCATTCTCTCTCTCCTCTCTCTCTTCCTCTTTCTCTGTCAAATAAATAATAATAAAATATATATTAAAAAAACACACCTCTTAGAGTAGTGAAGGCTAATAGCTGCTGCGGGAGAGGGCATGATGTTCTTCGGTGGGAATGTGCCCGTGCCAGTAAATAACCCCTACCCACATTCATGGAAGCAACCCAAATTTAACTCAGTTGATCAAGAGAATAGCAAAAGAGTAGCAATGACTCAGTGGGAGAAGGCTCTTGCTTGAAAGGTCTGGTGCCCAGGTTCGATTCTCCAGTGTTTACATGGAGCCAGATGCACAAAGTGGTGCAAATATCTGGAGTTCATTTGAGGTGGTGAGGGGGCCTGGCATGCCCATGCTCACTCTACCTATCATCTCTCTATCTGTCATCTATCTAACATCTATCATTATCTATCTATCTATCTATCTATCTATCTATCTATCTATCTATCTATCATCTCTCAAATAAATAAATATTTTAAAAAGAAGAAAGTAAGGCCATCGATGTAGGAAGTAGGATGGGAATTGATAGGTAAGAAAAAGTGTTTTAGTGGGAGTGGGAAGGATGAGAAAGTGATCGGGGACATAAAGGCAAAATACTTTATGTACATATATGAAAGATTAAAAACAATTTTGATAATTCATCCTTTGGAAAAATCCATGGTGTTGCCACCCCCCATTATCTGTGTTCCTTGTATAGTCTGCTAATAAATCTCTTGGATTTATTTACATATTATTTATTCTTTGCAAATGAATACATGATATGTTCCCATTTAACTATTGGTTCTTTGAGTCCTTAGAACATGAAAATATTTAAGTGTATTTCTTCTCCTTTTTAGTAGTTTTGTAGTCTTGGGATCTTATATTTAGGTCTTGACATTTGTATTGATTTTTATAGATAATATTAATATGGCATTTGGTTTATTTTTCTTATAGTATTTATGGAAATGATTCTCTTTTCTCCAAAGTTCATGGAGTCTTTGTTTTTCTTTTTTTTTTTTAATTTTGTATTTATTTATTTGAGAGCGACAGACACAGAGAGAAAGACAGATAGAGGGAAAGAGAGAGAACGGGCGCACCAGGGCTTCCAGCCTCTGCAAACGAACTCCAGACGCGTGCGCCCCCCTGTGCATCTGGCTAACGTGGGACCTGGGGAGCTGAGCCTTGAACCGGGGTCCTTAGGCTTCATAGGCAAGCGCTTAACCGCTAAGCCATCTCTCCAGCCCAAGTCTTTGTTTTTCTCATAGCATTTAGAGAAAGTGATTGTCCTTTTCCCAAAACACATTCTTAGACACTTTTTCTAAAAAATCATATGACTGTAAGTACAGAATTTATGTATGAGTAATCTGTCTTGTGACATTTATCTATAAGTCAGTATTTATGCCAGTATGATGCTGTTTTGTTTGCCACAGCTTTATAATCAGCTTTGAAGTTAAGCATTGAGTTGTCTCTAGCCCTATTCATTTTGTTCTGAATTGCTTTGGATATTGGGGTCTTGTGATTCTGCATGATTTTTTTCTACTTCTCTGAAAAATGTAATTAAAATAGTAATGAGAGTTTCATTGAATCTGTGGATAAATTTGGGTCAAGTTGGTATTTCACTAATACTAATTTTTCTAATTAAAAATGTGGAAATGGAAAACTTAAAAAAGAATGATCAGTAATGAGATTGATTCAGTAATATCAGTTCTTCCAAACATGAGAAGCCTAGTACCAGATCACTTCACAACTTTTCACCAAACTTTCTTTTAAAAACTAGTACAAAATCTCAAATTATTCTGAAAGTTGAAAGAGAAAAGAGGGAAAGAGAGAGAACTTCCATTTTCATTCCGTAATGTCAGCATTACCATGTGTTGTAGATATTTTCATGTTATTGGGATGAACTTCCAAACCAGGCATAATTTATGGGAGGAAATTTATGGGAGAGATTCATTTCAAGCTTAAAGATCCAGGGGAAGTTTCTTCGGTGGCGGAAGAAGGTGGCCTCATTTCACAGATGCAAGCAAAGACAAGACCAGCCTAGGAACACTAAACAGCAGCAAGCACAAAGCTGCAGGAACTAGGATGCCCAGGGTACAAACCTCCCTGCATATGTTTCGGCTGGAATCCAGATCTGCCCTCAAGCACAAGTTAGGGCTGGAATCCAGGATCCACCCCCAATGGCACTTCCTCCAGCTAAGTGGCTGGAAAATGAGGCCATAAACATTAATAAAACACCTGAATCTATGGTAGACATACATTCAAACTATAACCCCATGTAAACCAAAAACAAAGATATATCAAAAAAAAAGTAAATATAGGGTATCATTTCCAGCACCTTTGTTGCAAAATTGCAACAAAATATTACAAACCAAGTCCAAGAACATATAAAAATTTTTTAAAGTGAAATTTATCTTTTTTTTTATGCTGTGAGATTTTATTCAAGTGTAAAGGAAAATAAATTCATCATAGGAAATGGACAGATCTGGAAAATATACTGGGGTAATCTAGGCTTAGAAAAATACTGCACATTGCATTTCATATGTGAATCCTCACATCGAAATTTTCAATTTGTATGAAGTTGCAGTAAAGCATCAACTAGAGTTCAGAAAGCTGCAAAACCACAAGGGGGGCAAGAAGAGATGGGTCACGAGGTGTGTAAGGAGGGGCAGAACACTGAGAGTGGAAAGGTCTAAATGGGAAGACTGAGGAGGATAGAGGAGCGTTAGGGATGCACAGGGGCTAGCCAAAACTCCAGATATTATTAAATATCCTTAGGGAACCTGACTTCTTTGTTGGGTAATTAACAAACTAATTAGAAACCAGGCATGGTGGTGCACACCTTTAATCCCAGCACTCAGGATGCAGAGATAGGAAGATTGCCATCTGTTTGAGGTTACCATGAGACTACAAAGTGAATTCCAGGTCAGCCTGAGCTAGAGTGAGACCCTGCCTCAAAAAAATAATAATAATTAGAAAAGAGAGAACTTAGCTACATGTACATGTACATCTCAAAAGCCATAGATTACTACAGAAAAACCTGAGGCCACCCTAGGACTACATAGGTCAGCGTGAGCTAGACTGAGATGCTACTTTGAAAATAATAATGATAATATAATAATAATAATAAATAAAAATCTATACCGAGGGCTGGAGAATTAGCTCAGCAGTGAAAGGCACTGCTTGCAAAGGCTAGCAGCCTGGGTTCAAACTGTCGGTACCCACGTAAAGCCAAATGCACGATGTGGTGCATGCCATGGCAACAGGCCTTGGCCCGCCCATCTCAAGCAAAGATAGTTTAACATATGTAAATCAATTAGTGTGACACATGAACAGATCTAAGGACAAAATCATATGATCGTCTCAACAGATAAACAAATGAAAGTTGATAAAGCTCAGCCTCTTTTCATAACAAAACAACTCTTAAGAAATTCACCTAGAGCAAATATGCCTCAGCTGATAAAAGCTGAATATGGAAAGCCCACCATAAATGTCATACGATGATGTGGTCAAGCTGCAGGCAATTCCTCAAAGATCTGGAGCTATGCATGTACCACTTTCGCCACTCTGATTCAACACAGTACTGGAAGACTTAGCCAATAAAAGAAAGCGAAGGATACCCAAGTTAGAAGGGAACATGCCAAATTTATCTTTTTGTACAGTTTTATATGTAGAAAACAAAAATCCTGAAGACAACCAACAACTGTTATAAGTCATGAATTTGGTAAAGTGGCTGTATATAACAAGCAACATAGAAAAATCAGTAGCATTTCAATAGACCAATAACAAACTTGCTGAAAAAGAATTCAAAGTAGTACACACTCATTCAAAATAGCTACAATAACAAGACAGAGGAAACGGGCTAAATATGAGAATTAAAAAGAGCTAAGAAAGAATAGATTTATTTTGATGCTAGGGATTGAACCTCTCAAGCTGAAGACTAGCCTATCAAAAGCAAAGGTATGAATGAGTAAAAAGGTTAGCTGGCTGGGGCTGGAGTTGGGGATATAGAAGAATGTGTATGATAGATCAAGTTGCTTTTCTTCACGCATTTTTTGGGGGGACCTGATTTTCATTCTTGATTATTTTTGAGAAGATATGTGCAAGATTTGGGGAGGCAAGACAGAATCTTTTATCATAAAATAATCTTAAGCAGGGATTTTGAGGTTGATACTCTGAACAACTTGACATGTTTCAAAGCCTTTCAATGTTTACTAGACACTATTTGACTCCACTGGCTTAGTGAAATAGATACAAGGCAGCTCAGGATTTCAGGTTATATACAGATATGGTGAATAGTGTTTAATTTGAAATTCTCATACAAATATTTTCTTTCAGTTATTTAATGCCGATTAATGCTGCTTCATCCACCCCACCCTGACACTAGAAAATTTATATCATGACTATCACTCACTGTGGCATTTTGGATCAGATGTTCTCCAAAAACTGTGTTCTGAATGCTTGGTTCCTAGCTGTTGTCAGCTCAGGAGGTAGAGCCTTGCTGGGGGAGGCGTGAGGGTGGGGGTGGGCTTATGGGTGTCATAGCCAGCTCCACCTTGCTAGAACTTCGCTCAATTTCTTGCTGCAGTTTCCCACCTGCTGTGGCCGAGGTGATGTCCAGCCTCTGCTCATGCCATGTTTTCCCTATGAAGCTTTCCCTAGAGACTGTAAACTAAAATAAAAGCAATAAAAGCATTCCTCCCATCAGCTGATTTTGGTCAGGGGCTTTGTTCCAGCAATGAGAAAGTAACTGTAACATTGACCTAATGGCATCACATCAAGCGGTGGCAAACTTGTTCTTTCGTGTTTTCCACTTCTCGTTTCCATTTCTTCCATGCCTTCCCCTCCCTCATGGTTGATTGTGCTGCTCTCAACACACACAGAGGAAGGGAGAGGTGAGCTACAGGGCTAGGCAATAATACCACAGGCTATGTCACAACCCTCCACAGACCACTAACTCTGCTGAAGATGTTAGGAAATCATCTCAGAGAGCTTCAAACATCTTTTGCAAGCACACTCATGTGTACCAGGTCACCAGCCCTGGCATGGATCTTATTATATTCAGCCTTTCTCAGTCAGTCTTAGATGTCACCAGGGAGAAGGTAAACTTCACAGAGATGAATTTTGGGTCAAATCCCTGCAGATTAGATGCTCGTTGCATTTGTGTCTACAGCGTTTTGCACTTTCCAATACTTTCTCATGTACTATTTTATTTGATCTTCTTTAAAACCCTGTGAAGCAGGCAGGGTAAAAGCCATGGCCTCCACTACATAGCCATGTTTGGACAGATTGAGTCAGTTGTCCATGCCATACACAGCTGCTCTGACAGGGCCTGTAGCAGGGACTCTGGACTTCTCATTTGACCCATTTCTCCATCTACTGTCAGATGCTTCCTTTGGGTACGTCTATCTAAGGTCAGTTCTACTTTTCATTGTTTATAAAGGGCTTGTAATCATTGATCCCATAGAATTATTTGATCTTTTTGCTAGATTTGGCTCTTCTTTCAGTAAGGTCAATTCTAGAGCATTCAGACACAAGGGGAAAAAAAAAATCATTCCTTAAGAACATCTTTACCAGAAATAAATCCTATTTAGTTGCAATTCATTAATGTAGTCTATTTTTCTATATTGACACTAATTAAAGAATAAGAATAATTATTTCAGACTAGGGTTGTAGTTCAGTGGTGGAATGCTTGCTGAGCAAGTAGAAAGCCCCAGATTCAACATACAGCATTGAAAAGAGAAAGGAACAATCGGCTGCTGTTTAGACATGGAGGACATGAGAGCTAGAAGTCTGCCTAAGCCGTGGACTAGTCATTGTTTTCCTTCCACACACCATCACCTCCGTCCTCTTACGTGGCTGTCGGGAAGAAGGCCACGCTGACTCTGCTGGAAAGCGCGGGGCAGATGGGTAAGGCCAACTGCCTGGTATTTGATTATAACTTGTTTGGAGTCAGTGTGGGCTTTGATTTGTTTGATTGCGATTGATTACAAAATTTGAAGATATGTAAATTTCTCAGCTTAAAAAGACATTCAGTAAAGTATTACCTTCATTTGGAATTTTTTTTTTTTTTTTTTTTTTTTTTTTTTACGTGGCAGGAGTAAAAAGCACATGTTGAGAGATGCCAGCATCCATATTTCTTTGTCACTGCATTAGGTTACTTAAAGCTAGCGAAGGCAGTGCATTCAGCATTTGGCTCCCGAGAAGCACCCTGTAAGTGGTCCAAGAAGTTCTTCACCCGCTCTGACTGATTATTTTCCTCTTTCTGTTCTCCTTATCTCTAATTATTTTTACTTTATTAGAAACCTCTGAGCACTGAGGCCATCCTACTCTGCCCCGGAAGCCAAAGAAACAAAGCAGTCACGTTTGGAAAGGCTCACCACAGACTAAGGCGCCAGAGCATTGGCATTGCTGTCTTCCAATCTTGGCTGAGCCACTGAGTGATTCAGGCATCACTCATTATTAATTTCAAAGTGCATCAATGTCCTCCCAGTAAAAGAAGAGTGAGCTTGCTCTTGAAAAATAGTGCAAATGTATAGTCCAACCTGCTTTGCTCTGGGATTATTAACTTTGTGGAAAAGAAATGGAGAGGACGTTGCTTTTGCACATTTAAGGCAAATAAATATCATGAAAATTTCTCTTTAGAGAATAGACTTCCCAAGACAGAGGAAGTACATATTATGTACTTTTATTTCCTTTCCTAGAATACCAGGGGTAATCACAAGAAGACCCTGTCTGTCAGGTACCCCATTAAGTGAACAGTTAAATATTATGAGGCTAAGGTATCCAAGCATGGTTTACCAGTGTTAGCTATTCTCTTCCAAATGACTAACTATACACTCTCCCTGAGGCATGACCCTCCAGTTATAGACATCTACCTTAAGTCCCTACAGAGGTAACAAGACTATGAGTTAAGGTAGAAAGCATTGTGAACTCAGAATACTGACTTATAATTTCAACTTGATTTGCTAAGTTTGTGATGAGCAAGACATATAATCTCTGAGAGCTTAGTTTCCTTATGAATTGTGGGAAATGACAGCCTGAACATCAATATTCCAATTGTTACAAATCAGTGAGATAAGACTGGAAGGCTTTTCCCATACAATGGACCCCATAAGGATGTATAAAATTTGCTAAAACATAAGTTACTATAAGTTCTGTCTAAGGTCTTTCAAGGAATTTTTCCAAATCATAAATGTGTTCCCAGGCTTTATCCATTGGAGTATGACCATGTCTTTAGTTGTTAACAGATTTCAAATAAAAATGGAAATTTTCATTCTTAAATAAACTAAAAGAGATCCTATTGCAAGTCCTGAAATACAGATTAGCATAATAAATGAATATAAAGTCCTGTCATGTATATATATAATTTTTTCAAGCTTCAGCAAACTTATTCATTCCTTGTAGTTGTTTGGATGTGAATGTATGTCCTCCATAGCCTAATATACTTTAAAAAAATTTTTGTTTACTTTATTTTTTGAGAGCTACAGAGAGAGAGAATGGGTGTTCCAGGGCCATTCCAGATGCATGCGCCCCCTTGTGCATCTGGCTAATGTGGGTCCTGGAGAATTAAGCCTTGAACCGGCATCCTTAGGCTTCTCAGGCCAGCGCTTAACCACTACACCATCTCTCCAGCCCACTAATATACTTTTAATTAAGGTTAAGCTTCCTGTTTAAGTCTCTAGCAGCCAGCTGGAGGATGTGTCATGGGGAATAGATCTTCAGTTTAGCTGGAAAGTATGTTCAGAGCAGTTTGAGCTCTGGCTGTTTGATTTTGCTGGCTGTTTGGAGGAATGTCTCTGCTATTCATCTCTGGAAATGAGCCAGCTTCTTCCTGTGGTGATGAAGCCTCCCCTGGATTCTGTAACCTGAAATAACCCCTCTCCTCCCATAAGCTGCTTCTGGTCAGGTGTCTGTCCCAGTAGTAAAACTAACTGGAACACTCAGAGAATTCATTTTCATGGAATGTTTACCGAGTTTTATTTTAAGAATATATTTTGGAAGATTCTGGCATAGAATCTGAGAAATATGACATCCTGGAAATTATCTAGCTAAAACCCTGCTTCATTTGTTTTATAGATGAGAACTGTGGGGTTCACAAAGGGTGAGGAATATGGCTCACGGCATACCACTAATTAATAGCAAACTAAACCATAACCTAAGTTGATGCTTTTTTTTTCTTTTGTAGAGTTGATACAGACATAATTACTTCTCCTCTGTCAAGCACAAATACTCATAAAGGTTCTTTGGAACAGCAATCCATTTCCTTGCCCCTGCACATAAACCCTTTGCCCTTCCACAGCAATATTAGCAACATTTGGGAACACGGATTCATATATTTATTTCTTTTTTACAGTGAGCATGTGGAAAGTCAATAGTATGGCCATCCTGAAGCAGATAGTCGCTAATTTTAAATACCATTTCGCCCCAGTTGACTCAGCTGAGCTCAGCTTCCCTGGAAAAGTGTTTATTGAACACAGGGCCCTGGACCCTAAAGAATAAACGATAATGTCACATGGGGAGGCTATGGCCATATAGCTGTCAGAGCTCTATGGTGAAATGCATGTCTGCTAGATAAGTTTCTTATGGATGCTTGGAAAGATACTAATATTTATAGTGATAACACAATATATTCCCTACAGTCAAATGCACAAGACACAATTGTGCAATGAGTTGTCTTTTCTTACAGAAGTTACCACGTCTGGTTTCTCACTTCTGAGTTTTCTAGATTCTATTTCATTTTCCCAAATAATTAAAAAGTTAAAATTTGGACCTTTGTCTACATATAGCTTCACATAAGAAAATCGAATGCACATTTACATATTTACATTGCAGCAGTTGCCTTCTCTTTGCTGGACAAAAATACCCAACCGGATGCAGTTTAGGAAGGAAAGGGCTTATAGTCTTACAGTCTCAAGGGGGAACTTTCATCTTGGTGAGAAAAGCATGGGCTAAACAGAATCTTGTGACCTGTCTAGGTGGAAGTGCTGTAAGTACTGGGCTTAGGACTGGGCTAAGAAATCTCAAGACCAGCCCTTAGTGGAGCACCACCTCTAGAAATGGTCCACGTCCCAAAGGCTCCACTAGTCGGGGGTTGAGTTTAAGGTTTAATCACAAACACGAAAGGCTATGGGGAACATTTGTCTTTCAAAGTACTACATTGATTATATATAATTTGAGTGTGTCAGCAAAACTATACTTACCTGGGTGCTGAACCTGATGGTGCACTTCTGTAATTCCAGCTACTTAGAAAACAGTGGCTTCTTACCAGTCATTTCCAAACATCTAATGTACATATGGCCAGTCTCTTTCAATCACATCTATTTTAAAATAGTCAAAATGCTTCATTAGAGTCCCCCCAAAATATGATACTTAACATATCTAGGGTGATTATGAATTGCAAAGCTTATGAGTTTTTAAGAGATACTCTTTGGAGATAAGTTTAATTAAGCAAGGTGTTCTATTAATCATTTCTAATTACTCATGCAAATCACAGACGCTCTGGCCTGTGGTTTAATAGCCTGATTTGATCCCAAATGCAGCTGATGTCTGAGGCCCAGGGGGTATTTCAATAAGTATGTCTGCACCTCTCCTGTTACTCTATCTTGATGTAATTGTTACAAAAGCATCATAGTAAAGGACAACATTGTTAATTCCCATCCTTTTGACTGTGTAGTATGTCTGTCCCCAGAGCTGAACAGAGACATTTTATCTTCCTAGACACCATTTTGTCTATGCACACTAAAGCTGATACTAATGGAAGATGCCATCTTATCTTCAGGCATCAATATTTCCATAAGTAAATATATCCCATAGAAGAATACTCAACTTGCTAAATGTAAGTCCAAATTTCTCCTCTATACCAAAGGATTCAAAATTCCATGAAAATCACAGTTGTAATGCGACTTCATCACTGACTCCTGCTTCAGATTTAAGGATAAATCCATAATGGAGAGGAAAAAAATACTACTTTTTGAGGTTCAAAAAAATTTATAGTTTAGAAAACATAAATGTTGAGAAGTAATTTTCATACAAGCAGTATTGTAAAAGATCATACTTGCTGAAAACCATTGCAATTACTCCACAGCTCCCTGGGAAGTGATACTCTAAGGATGGGATCTGTATATACTGTTCATTGTAAATTGTGACCCTTTTAGATGGAAATAATGTGATCGCCAGTGCCTCAAGGAGAAAAAGAAGTATCTGTCTCTACCTTCTTCCCCTTCAAACACACACACACACACACACACACACACACACACACACACACACACACACCTTCTCCTAAACTGACATCAACAACCCAGGCCAGTCTGAGGTGTCAGGCACAACTTCATCCTCCCTTCTTATCAAAGAATCCTCTACTTTACAATTTTAGTCTCAGTGATCTCTCAGACTTCCCTACAAAATCTGCTGTCACCAAATGTCTTGCGACATCAATTCCTACTAGGGTCTAAAGGACAACTAAATAATTTGCATTTGAATAGAGATCACTGGGCTTCACTAAAGGATTTAGTTCTCTTGACCTGAAATTTGAGGCATCAGCAAGTAGATAGGAGAGCCAACTCAAAGAAATGGGCCCTTCTTACTGTCCATGAAATCACTCAGAATGTGCATTCACTCATTTATCCACCTGGGAGGGAGTTCTTCTCTGGAGATAAACTACCTGAGTTTAAATTTAGAGTTGGTATTATCTTAGCTGTTTAACCATGGGCACCTTTTATTTAGTTTCCCTGTGCCTCAATTACTGTTTGAGAAGTGTATCAAGAAAATGGTATGAAAGGGATGGGGAGTGGCTCAGTGGATAAAGTTAACCACTTTTCAGATGCCCAGCACCCATAAAAGTGCCAAAGAAGCCTATAATAATCCAGCCTTTGGCAGGCAGAAACAGGAGATCCCTAGGGCAAGCTTGCTACAACACTATTCAAATAGGCAATCTCTGAGTTTAAGTGAGAGATTATATCTCTCTAAATAAAGTGGAAAACAATCAACCAGATACACAGGGCATGTTTACACATATAAATGAATATCACTCTCTCTCTCTCTCTCTCTCTCTCTCTCTCTCTCTCTCTCTCTCTCTCTCTCACACACACACACACACACACACACATACACACACACACACACATGCACACACACAAAGAGGAGGGATGAAGATAATTGTGTCTGATGTTGAGTGATTGATGGTAAAACCCCATGATTTAATACACATGAAAAGTTTAGAATATGCCATACCCATCATTAATGTTCTGAATATCTTTCAGAAAAACAAATACTTGTAAGGGTGGTCTTGGATTTTTTGTTGGATTTTAAGTCTCTAAACATGTCATTACTAAAAACTAAACTATGCAACTGGCTCACTAGTTTTATTAGACATAAAAATTAAAATGCCATTTTTTTGGGGGGGTGAGATAGGGTCTCACTCTGGCCCAGGCTGACCTGGAATTCACTATGTAGTCTCAGAGTGGTCTCGAACTCATGGCGATCCTCCTAACTCTGCCTCACAAGTGCTAGGATTAAAGGTGTGTGCCACCATGTCCAGCTAGAATGCCATTCTTTAATAGAAGGTTAGCTAAAGGCAATACAGTGTGTGTGTGTGTGTGGGAGAGAGAGAGAGAGAGAGAGAGAGAGAGAGAGAGAGAGAGAGAGAGAGAGAGAGCAAGAATGTATATATGCAAGGGGATTGAAACGTATTTTCTTGAAACACATTCCAGCTAGGCATGGTGGCACACACCTTTAATCCCAGCACTTGGGAGGCAGAGGTAGGATGATTGCTATGAGCTTGAGACCAACCTGGGCTACAGAGTGAGTTCCAGGTCACCTGGGGCTATAAAGTGAACTTACTATAAAAAGAGAAAGAGAGAGAGAGAGAGAGAGAGAGAGAGAAGCAAACACATTCTTTCTTGACAATAAAGAAATACTTTAGACCATCTCAGTGAATGCTTGGGAGATGTGTCAGTGAAAAAGGGCTTGCTGCAAAAGAATAAGTACTTGAGATTCAGATCTTCAAAACCCTCTTAAGGAGCCAGATGTCTCACTCCTAGTGCACATACCCTACTGAGAGAAGGAAAATGGAGGCAGGCGTATCTACTGGAAGCTTGTCAACCAGCTAACCTGGAATGCACAGAGTGTCTATGAAATGAGACGTTCTGATTCAAAGGAGGTGGAAGGCGAGTACCAGACATGAATTTGTTCCCTGTTGTACACAGTTATGCTATGATATGAGCATACACACACACACACACACACACACACACACACACACACACACGTTAAAAAGAATAGCTCAATTGATACAAATAGGGGATTCTCTAAACTCACAACTCTTACCTTCCTGTCATCTCATCTTCTCATATTCATTTGCTTATTTCACAAGTGTTGTTCCCGACACTGTGAGGAAAATATAGCTGGTGATGGTCGATGCGCTCAGCTGTGGGCACGTATATTTAGTTGACATTGGAAAAGGCACTTATATAGCTTGAATCACATGTCCCCCATAAACACATGCATTTGGAATGCTTGGTCTCCAGCTGGTGGCAATCCAGGAGGTGGAGTCTTGTTAGAGGAGGAATATTTTCCTGGGAATGGGCTTTGGAGTACTATAGCCAGCTCCCCGTTGCGAGAGCTCAGTGCCCTCTCATGTAATTATTTCCACCTGATATGGCAGAGGTGATGCTCCACCTTGGCTCACACTCACCGTGACTGTCCTACCTCTGCCTCTCTAGCTCTGCCATGATTAAAGGCATGCACCACCACACCCAGACCCATTATGCCTTCATTGATCATGCCTAGCTCACTTTCACCTCCAGTTAAAACACATTTATTAAATGGAACATCAATAAAACTTTGGGAACCCAGTGGGTGTATTTAAAGGCTACATTGGCTTTTGAAAATCACACTCTTCATGTTATATCAAAGAATGGATTTTTCACAGCAACAATTAAAACAAAAAATTGTCACCAGGGGATTAAAAAATGGCTTCTGAATGGTGAGAAGAGATGAGGCCTTTGGCAAGCCCTGGAGGAAGTGCTCACTAATAATGACGGCATCCATTTAGTGAGGACTTACAAATGACTAGGGCTATTTTACGTACCATACTCACATTCATAAACAAAATAAGCAAAAACCCAAATGAACTTTCAAGTTGAATTCTCCTGAATGTCTCTGAAGCTTAGTGTAAATTCTGTAAAGTGATGTCTAATTATTATTAATCCAATATCTACTATTCTTAAAGTAATAGAGTGTAGTAGATATCACCACATGTAGCCATATAGTTTAAGGCTCAAATTTTCTCATCTGACCTTTTAGGAAAACTTTCTGTAATAAATTACCGAGGTCACATGACTAATAAGCAGTCCATTTGACTCGTGTCCATCACCCGTTTTCTTCCTACAATACTGTAATAGAAGGTCAGTAATTTTCTTTCTTATAATTGCTTTGAAAGCTAAATGGCCTTGAGAGATGTTGCTCCAGAATTAAGTTACTATCCCTCTCTTGTTCCCTATACCAGGGTGTTAATATCTTTCTCCTCTTCTCTCTTTTTTCTCCTCTTTTATTCTTTCCTTTCTCTAAGTTCTTGGTATTGCAAGTCACTCTTGAGATCTCTGCCTATTTCAAGTCCCCTTACCACATCACCTCTTATTTCTTGATATTCACATTCCTTGTAAACAAAGGCATATTTGGACTCATATTGTACACCAACTTTTTCCAGTTGTTCTAGAAGTTTGGTAATAGTCTATCTGAAGGAAGGCTCAGCAACTTTTTTTTTTTTTTTTTTTTTGGTTTTTCGAGGTAGGGTCTCATTCTAGCCCAGGATGACCTGGAATTCACTATGGAGCCTCAGGTTGGCCTCAAACTCACTGCACTCCTCCTACTTCTGCCTCCCGCATGCTGGGATTAATGGCATGTGCCACCACATCCGGCTTCCATCAAACTTTTTTGTTTTTTCAGAGTTAATTTGAATTATTTAGAATTGCTTCCTGAGGAGGTGGCATTTTGTCATCATGTTTAAAAAGATTCATTCAAGAACTGGAGGGATGGCTTAGTGGTTAAGCTGTTTGCCTGCAAAGCCGAAGGACCCAAGTTTGATTCCTTAGGATCCACATAAGCCAGATGCACAAGTTGGCACATGTGTCTGGAGTTTATTTGCAGTGGCTGGAGGCCCTGACGTGCCCATCCTCTCTCTCTCTGTCTCTCTCTCTCTTATTCTCTCAAATACATACATAAATAACTTAAAAAAACTTTTAAAAAAAGATTCATTCAAGGATGCTGTAGGAGTGTGTAAGGACTAATACATTCACCATATCATGCAGTTTTGCACCATTTAGCTGAATGTTTCCATAAATAATGCTGCAATTGCTTCTGTATTTCATTTCTGAAGCAGTGGTAAATAAGGTTTTGCAAATATTCATTGTTAAGTTTCCAGACACATCTTTTTTTTAGGGGGCTGGGGGCTGGTTTTATGACATTGCATATTATAAAACCAATCACTTTATAAATTACTTTCGATTACGTTTTACAGTTCTGTGAGTTTGATTACTAGTGGAGAGTTTATCCCTTTAAATGCAACAGTTCCTCGGGTCTGTAGACAAAGAGAGAAGTAAGATTTTTGTAAATACTTTTAGAAAAGGTATTTTACAGCCTCTGAGCTGTGAAATAAGGGGCTCTCATTAGCTGCACTGAGATTTCCAGCATACCACTCCAGCTGTTGACTATTTCCTGCAGGAGCTGCACCTCATGGTATGCAGAGAAAATCGTTCATTTAGTGAGAGCTTTCCAGGTTAGACTTTCTTTGGGGTTGATTTGAACATTTGCCTATAATGAGGAAAAGCTATGCATTATTCAAATCAGAGAAAACACGACATGAATTTTCCCAAATTGTTCAGTGTTTTGTCAAATAAAATAAATACTAGTATTTAGAGGAAAATTCCATTACACTAATTAGCTTAAAAAAGCCATTAGCTAGCGCGTTTTTGTTATTTTTTTTAATGATAGTTCCTGGGAAATCCCATATCTTTTTGTTTACAGACACATTTTTGTGCATTTGTGAATATTTCACTCATGACCAAACAAAGCTTTTGCTTCCAATTATAGTCATTATATAATCTTGTTTAAAAAAATATCTGAAATGCATCTTAAATTGTCATAAAAGCAGTTGTCTGCATTCCATTGACCTCTGGGGACTTGTTTTTGAAGGTGGTGGTTTTTTTCTCAAGTGAAATGGCCTATTACAATGAAGCATGCAGCAGCTGTACTGAAGACAAACCTTGGGTTCAAATCCCACGTGGAGTCATTTTCCCAAATTTTCTTGTACATCTTTGTGATCCTAATCTTGCTCTCAGCAACCGTTGATTTAGCTGCAAAATGTTTAAACCAAAAATGCATTTATTTTGTAGTACAATATGAATAGGTCTTTCTGGAAAATACTCATATAGCACCAAATTTAAAGGTGCTTTTCTCTAAACTAGAATTCCCAATTCCAAGGTCAATGTAGCAGTCCTTATATAATTAAAGCTATTACAAAGCCCCACTTTATTCTTGAAAAACAAATCTCAGCGGGGCA
The DNA here is from genome assembly GCF_020740685.1 of Jaculus jaculus. NCBI lineage: Eukaryota > Metazoa > Chordata > Mammalia > Rodentia > Dipodidae > Jaculus > Jaculus jaculus. Next base: position 165,019,714 of record NC_059105.1, read on the forward strand.
TAAGGTTTAGGCAAGCTTAATGGGGCTCTCTGGTCTGTTCTGTCATTTGTTACCCATCCAGTAAATGGACTGATGGTGTTAATGTTAATCACTGGGTTATTTAATACTAACCTTATTTAGAAGTAGCACATCTAGGTAAATGAGTGACACAATAATTATGACTTTTTTTTCTTCCTTTTTGCATTTTCTATTTTTTTTAACAGTAAAGACATAATACATTTAATCAGTGAAAATAAAGATTATACAAAAATACATTTATAAAGGAGCAGCCCAGGTACGACAAAATATTTCAAGAATCTATACAGGGAAAGGATTAGCTAGCCTGGGCCTATGCACGGTCTTACCCTAACTTCCCAAGCTGAAGTCTCTGGAAACAGACTTTGCCATCAGCTGGCGCACTCCAAGCTTTCCTGCTTGCATAGCCAAGAAGTGCAAGAGCCATGTTGTGAGATTTCCAATTTGATTGTCTCACATGAGGGTACCAGTGTTTTCAGACTGGAAACAGCATGTTACTACACTTTGGCAATAATGCATTAAATACAGATGGGTTTGTTTTTAGCCAAATATGTATCACACAGCCAACAGCTGTTTAGATATTGCCAACGGTCTGTTTAGTGCACAGAGTCTGTGAGTTCTTTCTTTTTTCTTTCTTTCTTTCTTTTTTTTTTTTTTTTTTTTGCTTAAGAAAATCAAGTAGATCGATCAATGTAAATCCCTGCTAGGTGCTTCAGCCTGTTACAAACAGGAGGCACATTGAGGAAAGCCTTTAATGGTCGGTTTTTGGTTTTGTTTGCTTGTTTTTGGCAAGCATTACACGTTTCAACACCTAACTTATGATGAGTAGGATAAGAATAACTTGAAATATGCCCCAATTATAACTCTAGGTCTTTCAATGGCTACATCATACTTATAATCTCAGCAATAAAGCAGCCGCTGATAGTAGTGGTGTAGTTATGTCCTCTGTGAAGACAGGAAGCGTGGAGAAGTGCGGAGTCCTAGGAACGTAGATCCGTTCTGGCCCCACCTCCCCCCAGGCGACGAGAAACTGAGCATCTGAGCACTGAATGCAGTGTTTATTGCTGCTGAAGTTTCACTTTAATTCCTGTTGAAGGCATCCTAGTGAAATGTCAAATGTGTTACCTGAAAAGCAGAACAAGAGAATTGAGACTATTGAATTTGGCATGTCAGATTTCATAATGGACTGTCATAATATAAACAGATAGAATATAATTTAATACAATTTTATATGTATTAGGAGCCCCTCCTCCACTTCTCATGTGCTTTTACACTTGAAGCAAGAATAAAAAAAAAAAAAATTGACTGTGTATTTTAGGGATACTGCCACCAGGTGGTGGTAAGGAAACATCATGTTAATGTTCCAGTCAACATTTGAAAGAAAAAAAAAAAAAAACTCTATAAAGTATGAATTTGTACACCTGAATAAATGCATCTCTTTTATTGAAATGGGTGAAACCAATATATACCAAGCCATCATCAAAGGTGATCCATTTGAAGTCAGCTTACAGTTGGAAAGGAGAATTAACTGTTATAAAATATGCAGAAATGTTCCATATATTGTGGGTCTTAAGTTTAGAATGTTGGGGAATAGGGACTTTTTACATATACAAAGTTAAATGTGAAAAACTATGGATAAATGAGAATGGCTATTTTGATTTAGAGATCAAATACACCATCGCTTACTTTGGAGTGAAGGATCTTGGCCTCATTTCTGCACTCTCTCTCCGCATTTCCTTCCTTTCCCCAAATACTCATTTAGAACCATTCCCTATGTCAGCTTGGGGCTCTCTTCTTCTCCTCACTGAGTCAACAATGGGGAAAAGTGAAAAAGTGAATTTACAACGAAAGCACCATTGAAACGCCTTTCAAAATGGAGTGGGGCTACCATATTAACAAGCGGGTTTTATTTGGGATTCTAGCCACCGCCTTGGGTGGGAATTTTGGTCACTTTCCATGGTTGACTTTTGCTCCTAGAGTAACTGTTTACTATCATGAGTCAAGAGATTCAGAACGCACACGAAGGGTTCATCAAATTTTTATTTACATGTTTCCATTCCAATTATGCGTGTCTTTTTAAAATTCATTTCCTATTCCTTCTCAGCACTAAGGCGGCTCGTACGTCTGAACTTCCACTTTCCTGCCTCCCTGTAAACACGAATTCAGAGGTGTCTGAACAGGTCTTCTGATTTACCATCCCTAGTGATGCAGGATGTTGGGGTTTAGGGAGGTCCTGTAAACTCCAACTTTTGGTTTCTTATCTGATTTAGCAGAGAATTGATAAAAAAGACTCTGAGAAGGGTAAATTAATGAGGTTTATTGTAAGGGATCCAGGGAGGATGCTAGCCTAAAGACTCAAGTCCGAGGAGAAATCTTCCTGCCTGGCTGGAAACGGAGAGAGGAGAGGCGCCCTGGAGAGGACACATGCACCCACACATATAAGACAAACACAAGAATGGAAAATATCTCCTACACATAAACGATCATAGTGGATGAAGAATTACTGAAGGGGGCTGGAGGGACAGCTTTGCGGTTAAGGAGCATTTGCCTGCAAAGCCAAAGGACCCAGGTTCGATTCCCCAGGACCCACATTAGCCAGATGCACAAAGGGGACACACGTGTCTGGAGCTCATTTACAGTGGCCAGAGGCCCTGGCGCACCCATTATCTCCCTCTCTCTCCCTCTTTCTGTCAAACAAAAATAAATAAATAGATGTTTAAGAATTAGGGAGGAGCTCAAATATCGCATTAAATGTATACATGTAACCAAATGAGAAAGCACTGGAAACAAAGACACATGTAGGAGTGAGGCACAAGGTTTACACAGGTAGATAGGCTCCTTTGTACAGATCAGGCATCCAATTAGGGTGAGGCTTTGTATCAGACTCAGATGTGCATGGAATGACTGGATTAGTTCATGGACTCAAGGGGGTGACTTAGGAGAGGCCAGCCCACCTAGGTGTTTGAGCTCAGAAGCCAGAAGCTCCTGCTTGGTAATGTTGCCCACAGCTAACTTGCTATGAGACAGGATCTGATTCAAGTTTTAGTTCTGTCTGAGCAAGCGAGGTGACATCCTTGGGCCTTTATCCTTTGCTGACTGCCTATAAAAACCTATCTTTCTCCTGTTTCTTCTTTACTAGGGCCCCAAATAAAGTCCTTTAACATCTGCAGTTTTTGAATTTGATTCAATGGGCGACATTACCATAGGACTCCCTGGGATAATTGGCGTCTGTCTAAGAGAATAAGATTAAGTTTTATTAGTATTATGATAAGTCCATCAAAGGCACGTTTCTTGCTTTCCAGCCAATGTTTTAATTTTTTAATTTATTTTGCACTTGTTTGTAGCTGTGAAGCTATGTTAACATGAAGATAGGAACTGCCTATTATCATTCTCACCAGCACAATCGTTTCATTGTTTTCTGGTTGAACCGTACAGTTACTATACATATTTATAGTAACCTCATTTTCACCTGGCTAGGGACCTCTGGTCAGTATTTCTTTGTGTCTGAGCTTGGGCATTTTATTTAGTGTATCTCCTCAGTGACAGTCCGTTGGCAGTCTCCTTCCCCTTTGCTCTCAAGCCAGAGAGAAGTGCATCTTTTTTTTTTTTTTCCAAACCAATAGTTGATCAATAAACTACCTACATGACAATGGAACCCTTGCAAAAGGACTCAAGGAAAGTGGAGGAACAGGGAGGGTCTGGAAAGAGGAAAAAGGAAGGTGGGAAAAACCCAGAATTCCCTGAAAGTCTGTTGGTGATGCATGAAATCATTAAGACAAAACGTTTTGTAGGTTAAACAATGATTTCTTACACAGTCTTAGCAAGCATTCTTAACACTTCATATTTCCCAGTGGTGAGACAAAAATAATTAATTAATTAATTAATCAATTAAACCCCTATAATTTTCTAACAAAATAATGACAGCAAAGACAACTATGAACTTTTGAAAAAGCTGATTAGCCTGTTTGCCTCACTGTTTTTGCATCTTCTCCCTTCCCGCAACACATCCAACCTTAAACGTGCCCTTGGGATCACCTTACAAAGAGACCACTCTTTTTTTTTTCTCAATTTTTATTAACATTTTCCATGATTATAAAAAAATATCCCATGGTAATACCCTCCCTCCCTATGCCCCACTTTCCCCTTTGAAATTCCATTCTCCATCATATCCGCTCCCCATCTCAATCAGTCTCTCTTTTATATTGATGTCATGATCTTTTCCTCCTCTTATGATGGTCTTGTGTAGATAGTGTCAGGCACTATGAGGTCATGGATATCCAGGCCATTTTATGTCTGGAGGGAGCACGTTGTAAGGAGTCCCACCCTTCCTTTGGCTCTTAAATTCCTTCCACCACCTCTTCCACATCAGACCCTGAGCCTTGGAAGGTGTGATCAAGATGTTACTCACTACTCCAGTCACTTCTTTCCAGCACTACGACACCTTCTGAGTCATCCCAAGGTCACTGCCATCTGTAAAGAGAAGATTCTCTATCCAAAGTGAGAGTAGTATTAATATAAGGGTATAAATATTAAGAGAAGTGCTTACTGGGCAGTTTGATAAGCATAGTATATACATTTTTCCAGACATCAGCAGATGTTACACCCCTAGGGCTCATGACTACCCCTCTTTTAAGTTTTCAGTATCAGGAATGTGCCCCCCCCACCATGGAGCAGGCCTCCAGTCCAATTGGAAGGCAGTTGGTTTCCACCATGACAGACGTGCCACTATTGCACCCATTGGCTCATTTGGCCTGGCTGGGCAATTATAAGGCTTGCAGTGTCCACTGTTGAGTATCTTCACTGGTGGTATGTCTTTCTGCCATTGAACTACATATAGAATGGCTTCTTCCAGCTTTCTGTCAGCTGGTCTACATGGACAAAGTTATCAGCTCAGTTCCAGCAGGATTTCTCAGTGGCCTCGCAGCCCAAGTATATGGAGTCTTCAGCAATAGGGTCTTACCATCTATTCCTGGTGAGAAACCAACGGCCTTGGCAATGGTCTTTAATGTTATGGGGGCATCAGGGACCTCCCTGGCCAACAACTCACTGGAGGTATCCAATGCCTGACACTGAAAATTTCCTAACAACCATCTATGGCTCCTGAGTGTTCCATTGTCCAAAACCGGACAATTCCATATGATTTATTTTGCATCCTCTGTGATTTTGATTAGCCCTCCCTCCACCTTTGCTTTACTCAATCTCTTCCCCTGACCTCACTTTGGGCCTTTCATGCCCCCCCTTAATCTATTCTTCAACTTACATATATACGATACCAACCTATTAAGTACCCTCCTCCCTTGAGACCACTCTTAAGACATGTGTAAACCAAACACAAGGATTTAACTAAGAGTTTATGCTAGGTGTTCCATTGTAAATAGAAAGAAAATGCCAAAAATGCAAGCCTAAATACAGCGTTGTTTTTCCTGTCAACAGAGAGATTTCTCAAAGGGACAAGGCTAGGGCAAAATGGACAAGCAAAAAACCCAACAAACTATTTTCTATTAACACCGATGATGAATATTTGAATTTTGTGAAATGAAGGAATTAAAAGAAAAATAATAGATTTCCAAATCTGTTTTTTTTTTCTCCTTTTCTTATGTAAAGGCCACGTTAGCAAAGGCAATTTGCATGTAAATCAATATTTAGGTGACATGGGCACTTTTCAGGGCTTGAATAAACTGTGACATGAAAAAAGATGAAAGAAACAGGACTTGTGTAAAAATCTTTAGAAAGGTAATTGCCAGACACTTGCCATAAATATTTATTAAGCTAAGAAATATCCTTTCTGTTTTCTTCCTGCTCCTGCGATTCCTGCCTCATCTCTGTTGTCTTCCCACTTTCTCATTAGCTATGACTTCTCTTTTATGATACGGTTCAGACCACATCCTGATGGCAAAGGAGGAAGATGAAGGAGCCTTGGGAAGGAGGATTTTTTTTTTTTTTTTTCCTATAAGCTGCTTTTTGAAGCAGTGGAAAACGCCTGAGACAAAGCTGCATGCCTTAGCGGAAGGGGAGAAGAGCATAAATTAGAGAGCTCGCACCCGATGAGCTTCACTGCGCCTCCTCCCATCACCTTGGAAATTAGCCACGTTGTCTATGTTGCGGCTGCTGCAGAAATGCTAATGGTCCCTGTCTTTGAGCACTGTGCAAAGACCATGACTTCAAGAGGGAAACTGGGCTGCTGGCCAAAGGCTTTAAGGGTGCAGCGGCCTGCAAAACATTTGAAGTCAAGGAGGAAGGCTGCCGGCCACCCTCTCGCTTCGTGAAAAGGTTCTGTCGGGCGGTGGCTTTATCATGTTGCAACTCCTACCTACATCCTGCATGTTCTTCTAAAATAGCCTTTCCAGACGCTATTTTATCTCTAGCCATTATTTCCATCCTACTTTTCCTTCTTTTTTCTTGTGATTATTTATGAGACAGAGAAGGAGAGAGAAAGAGACAGAGAGAAAGAATGGGTGTGCCAGGGCCTCTACCTTTGCAGGCAAACTCCTTACCTGCTAAGAGATCTCTCCAGCCCTTTCTTTTTTTAATTTTTTTTTGTATTAGTTATTTATTTGAAAGAGGCAGAGAAGCAGAGAGAGAGAGAGAGAGAGAGAGAGAGAGAGAGAGAGAGAGAGCTCTCCTACTTCAGTATCGTCTATGGTAACTGTCCTTGTCATGAGTAACCTAGTGCTGTTTGAAAAGTGCTCTTATTGTACTAATGACCTTTGATAATGTCTTTTCAATAGACATATTCCAAAGTTTCTGCTCAACTCATTAATGAAGTCTCTTCCACTGATTAAATTAATCAAGGGTGGGGGTGACTGAAGGGGAGGAGCTGGGAAAATGTATCAGTGGATAGCTCCCACATAGGAATGGTTAATGAACCTCTGGCCTTGGACCACTGACCTTGATGCACCATAAAACTCTCCAGGACCATAGAATGACAAGGAACTTCTGGTAATCCCAGCCCTTGGGAAGCAGAGGTAGAAGGATCAGCATGAGTTCAAGGCCACCTTGAGACTACACAGTGAATTCCAGGTCGTCTTGTGCTAAGAGTGAAACCCCACCTCATAAAACAAAACAAAACAACATAAAAAAAAAAAAAAAATGAAAGCTCATAACTCAAAGATCTCACCTCCAGAGCCATCACCCCCCATTCTTCTCTCCCAAAGATATTCCCCCCATCCTTCACCCTATACAGCTCTACTCTCGCCCACATTCAAAACACAGCATTGGCAAATTCACCCCGGAAAGCTACTGTCCCTCCAATAAATATAGTCCATGCTGGCTTCCTTTCTGTCTTGGATTTTTGTAAAAACATACACGCCAGATAGACACGGGGGCCTATGCCTCATAGCAAGACTTGAGAGGCAGAGAAGAGATGCTGGCCGCGGAGGTTAGCTGTGGGGCCCACTGGTTAGCTGACTCTGGGAGCTCTGGGTTCAAACGAGAGGAGGTAAAGCAGGCAGGGATGGAGAAGGCAACCACAGTTAGCCTCTGGCCTCTATACACAACTGCACATGTGTGTGTATCCACACACATGTGAACATATGTACATCCACATTCACACCACGCATGCATACACGTGCAAAAAAAGTTTTAAAGAAAAGTGAACAGAAGTTCCTATGGACAAGTCCCAGCCCTTTATACACATACAAATGACTCTGTTTCTTTCCATTTGCAATGCACATAGAATGCAGCTTGAGTACTATTTTCCACGTAATGAATAATGCTCCCATTCTGAATAGTTAAGAATGCATCTATGAGGCTGGGTGTGGCGGCACACACCTTTAATTCCAATGCTCAGAAGGTTGAGGTAGGAGGACTGCTGTGAGTTCAAGGCCAGCCTGGGACTACAGAGCGAGTACCAGGTCAGCCTGCCTGGGCTAGAATGAGACCCTACCTTGAAAAAAAAAACAAACAAAACAAACAAACAAACAAAAAGAATGCATCTATGACCAAGGTGTGGCAGTGTATGTGCATGTTTGCAATCCTAGAAATCCAGAGGCTAAGGCCAAAAAAAAAAAAAAAAAATACAAATTCAAGGCTAGTCTGGGCTACATATCATGCCTAGTAGAAGAGAGAGGTCGGAGGGAAAGAATGAGAGAAATACAGAGGAAATATAGAAATACAGGTTAATTATACAAAAGTGAATCATTTTTTGATTGGTATTTTTTCTTACAATGTCGCACATGTTTATACTAACTATACATTGAACATACATACGTTCTCTCATCCTCCGCCCCGTGAGCTGAACCTCTTGTATTCCTACCGCCAACCAATGGCTACACCACTGGAGAGAAGAGCTCCCCACCACCTAGACCACTTGCTAGCCTCAGCACTTCAGGGCAGAGTTGGGCCTTATCTCTGGGTCCCATCTTTGAGCAATTCTTATTTTTGGTCACTCATTTCCAGTATTTTGGTCAGTTATTAGCCTTGGGGTCTCACTGTGTAAACCCAGGCTGACATTAGACTGATTGTCCTGCCTCCTCCACCTCCTGAGCGCTAGGATTACAGCTATGTGCAAAAACCCCCAGCCTTAAGTTTCATTAATTTCAAACTTCCTGTCCTGTTTTAAAAAGTCCACAGGAGTTGGAGAGATGGCTTAGCGGTTAAACGCTTGCCTGTGAAGCCTAAGGACCCCAGTTAGAGGCTTGATTCTCCAGGACCCACATTAGCCAGATGCAAAAGGGGGCACACACATCTGGAGTCCGTTTGCAGTGGCTGGAAGCCCTGGAGTGCCCATTCTCTCTCTCTCTCTCTCTCTGTATCTGCCTCTTTCTCTCTCTGTCACTCCCAAATAAATAAATAAAAATGAACAAAAAGAAAAAAAAAAAAAAAAGAAAAAGTCCACAGGGTACATGTCAAATGGCCTGAGGTCCATTTTGCACAAAACTACTGAGGTATTTCTAGAGCTCACTGAAAAAGCACTGAACCATAGGCAACAGGCCATAATTCCTGCCCTATGGGTACAGGTAAAGGACCTTTAAATGAGCCAGGCCCACCTTCCACACAGCTCTTCCTTTATGAAGTGCCAGCTATGTAAGTAATCTTAACTATGCTAATTTGATCCAACAGAAAGTCCCAGAGTTTTCAAAACAAAGACTTCAATGCACTTGCAAGCGGTCAGCTGCCAGTCAGGTAATTAAATTCTACTGTTCATTGTCAGAGTTTCCCCCCTCCACCCCATGCCTACATATAGCTGACAGGCCCCGTATTGATATCCTTTAGAAAAGCGCCCTATACTGAGTTTCAGTGTGCTTTAATGATGTATTTACAAGAGACCCTTTCCCCTTTTCCAGGTTTAAATTACACACTTAAGATGAGAGAGTCCATTTCAATTGCTATTTGAATGTTTACCTTTAATATCACTCTAAGGATAAAAACAAACATTCCTGATTAAATGTTAACTTGCTTTAGGCATTTACTATGGGTATACCAGACATTCCTATTATAGTTTGTATGTGAACAGTACTTAATGTGGAAATTACTTCTAAAAAGAATGACAAGGAGATGGAATAACTCATTTCAACATTTCTGCAGGTCTCACCTTTCGGAAAGCTTATTACTGAATCAGGGAATGTGAAATTATATCTTCAAAACTCTAAGCTGCCAAAAATACAGGGCTGCACTTTAGAATACTAAAAGACTTCACTTACTTTATAAAATATTGCATAATTTATAACATGTAAATTAAAGCCCTATTGAACATGGCATTGTCAAAGGATGCTATCAAATAATTCGTAATAGATTTTCCTCCATTCCACTGTATCACCAGACTCTTGAACAATAATAAGTGTCACCAGCTGCTGAATTTTTCCATTTTCAACAAACTTTAATTTGTTTCTTTTATAGATCTTTTAAACTGCATGGCTTATATCAGGTTGGTTTTATTTAGTTAAACTGTAGGTCCCTTAACTAAGGATTTAGGAATGAGGTAAACCTCACAAGCATTATTTGAAAAGCCAGTCATAGTTCCTGAGAGTTTTGACTGTGTATCTCATTGTCCACATCCATCTGCCCCACAAATACTCCATGTTTGGGACCACCATCATCACCTCTCACTGAAACTACTATAACCTTATCTTTTCTGGCTTTTCCGAACCTCATCTTTTCTCTGTTGTCCACACTTCAGAATAAGACTCTAAAAGTGAATTTGCCTATCTTGTTTTTCTTTATTTCTTTTAAGAAAGATTTATTTTTATTTATTTATTAGAGAGAGAGAGAGAATGGGCACACCAGGGCCTCGAGCCACTGCAAACAAACTCCAAATGTATGTGCCATGCACACCATGTGCATCTGGTTTATGTGGGACCTGGAGAATCAAACCTGGGTCCTTAGACTTTGCAGGCAAGCGCCTTAACCACGGAGCAATCTCTCCAGCTCTTGTTTTTCTTTTCTAAAGCCCTTAGAATTAGCACCTCTATACCTTAAGATGTCAACTCGAAATGTTACTGTAATAAAAATACACCCTCCCACACACAAAACCACCCACGTGTTTACATGCATGTCATAACTTATCCATACACCTGCTAATGTTGGCAGCAAGATGGGGTCCATTTGTCTACCTCTTCAGTTAGAGTGACCATGTGAGGTGCTCTGACCAAGAGAAAGTGACAACGCATTGTGTCACCTCTGGTCCTCGGCATCAGGGAATCCTGCAGCTTTTCAAGTCATCATCTTGGAAAGTCTCTCGAAACTGTCATGGGAAGAAGATAGTCAGTTGGCCATGGGAGCCATGCAGAGCAGAGATCAGCTTTCCCAGCTAAAGCTCCATAAATACCCCAAAGCCAGAAACTGCTACTATGTGAGACATTAAATACTTTATCATACCCTCACCATAACCTTAAGGATGAGGAAACCAAGGGGTGCTACCCCAAGATGAGAGGCCAAATGTTAGAGCCAGAACCCTAAGTTTTCTGAAGGGTTACTCTTATTTATCTGTACCCGAGATGTGGATTTCACCATCCATCCTCACATTATGTAACCTTTCCTTACTAAAATACATGCCGTATTCCCCAGAATGTCTCCTTGATGTTCTTGGATAAAATAGTATTTTCTACGTGGCGCTTGCTTCTGAAGTTCATGTGCAGTGTCAAGAGGCCCTGGTGTTCCCACACTCACACACATATTCTCTCTCTGCCCCTTTATATCTCTCTGTCTCCTAAATAAATTAAAAAAAAAATATTAAAAGTAACCTTTTCTAAGTCTGTCAGTGGCACTCAGTTATTAAAGAATCTTTAGGTCGATATCAAATAGACACTTCAATGCCATTTGATGTCAATATGAATAAATACATCGTAGTCTTGTTTAGGTGTGTGATGGGCTGAATTTATGCATTCCTTCAAATTCATATGTTCATACCTAATCTCTAATGCAATAGTATTAAAAGGCAGGACCTGGTGGCTCAAGCCTGCAACCCCAGTTCTTAGGAGGGAAAGTGTTCTAGTCACCTCTATGTTGCGGGTATGAATGTCCAAACCAGACACAATTCTGAGAGAAAGGAGTTTATTTCGGGCTCACAGATTGGCGGGGGCAGCCGGGGTGGGGGATTTCCATCAACGGTGGAAGAAGCATCCTCCATACATCCAAGCAGAGGGAGACCATGAGCAGCTAGGCAACACCCAAAGCAACAAACACAGTCAGCAAACAGCAGGGACGCAGCCTGAGTTCAGAATGCTCTACATACCTCTGGGCTGGAAAATCAGATGCACCCCCAAACACAGCTTTGGGCTGGACCCCAGGATCTTTCTCCAGTGACAAAGTTGCAAGCGTTAATTAAACACCCAAGTCTATGGGGTGTGTACAATCAAACTACTGCACTAAGGTTAGATAGGATCACAACTTCAAGACCTGTTTGTGCTACAGTGGGAGTTCAAGGCCAGTCTTTGCAACTTACCAAGTCCCTGTCTCAAAATGTAAAATGTGGTCTAGTGATATGGCTCCGTGATAGAGTGCTTTCTTGACATGTACAAGGACCTGTATTCCACCTTGTAACATACACACACACACACACACACACACACACACACGGGACCTCCCAGAGTTGAGAATAGAGGCTTGATTGGGGGGGGGGGCGTCTGAGGTGAGTAGTTTTTTGACCTTACCACCACGTGGAGACACATAGAAACTACCATGTGTGAAGCAGTGAATGACTCCTCACCAGGCACAGAATCTGCTGTCCCCTTGAAGGCTTAGATCTTTCCGGCCTTTAGAAATGTGAGCAATGTATTCATGCTATTTAAAGATGACCCAGGTCTAGAGAGATGGCTTAGTAGTTAAGGCACTTACCTGCAATGCCCAAATACCCAGGTTCAATTCCCCAGAATCCACATCAACCAGATGCACAAGGTGGTGCATGCAGATGCAGTTCGTTTGCAGTGGCTGGAGGCCACTCTATATATTCCTTTCTCTCCCTCTCTCTAGTAAATAAAATAAACAAAATTTAAAAAAAAAATAAGGATGACCCAATCTAAGTTGGCCATTTTGGCATATGCCTGTAATCATAGCACTTGGGAAGCCAAGGCAGGAGGATTGAGAGTTACAGAGCCAAGCCTGGGGTACACGGTGAGGCCCCATCTCAAAAGTCAATCAGTCAATAAAATTGCTGATCATGGTGGCTCACACCTACTACTGATAAGGCTAAGGTAGGAGAATCTCCTTGTGTTTGAGGTCAGACTGGGCTACAAAGTAAGTTCTAGGTTAGCTTATGCTCAAATAAAACCCTGCTTTAAAACAATCCCAGTCTAAAATGCATTACTATATATTAAAATTATGGGTGTTGCCAAGCACATAATGCACCAAATGTATGATAAATATTGTCAATTATTTACAAATGTTATAATACTATGTAAGTAAATTATAGTAATAGTTGGGCAATATTTTAAATAAAGCATGAAAATTACACTGGGCTATCAGTAAATTTGTGTTTAAAAAAGTAGAAGGAACAGGAGAATGCTTAAAGCATTTACGCCTTAATGCAAAAATTTACATTAATTAATCCATATTTAATCAAGTCCCACTAACTTGTTGCCAGGCTGCCCCAGACTATAACTGGGCTTATTAAGATATATATATATATATATATCTTATATATGTATAGATATATAGTTTTCAAGCTGGAAAGATGGTTTAGTGGTTAAACGTACTTGCTTACAAAATCTGGGTTTGATTACACAGAACTCATGTAAAGCCAGATGCACAAAATGACATATGTGTCTGGAATTTGTTTGCAGAGGCAGAAGGCCTGGCATGCACTTACTTATTCTCTCCTCCCTCCCTCTCTCTCCCTCTTTCTCTCTGACTCTCTCAAATAAATAAATAAAAATATATATTTTTAAAAAGATGGCTTTCCCCTTCTACTCAGTGACCTCTTTGAGTGCCATTCTCTTTTTCTGTGTACTTTCTAAAATATCATTGAAAGCAAGTGCGATATAGGCAGTCTATGAGTTACGCATGCATTCCCTGACTCTTTACTCCAGCCTGACACAGGGGAAGACACGCAGAGAATGTGCTACTCATTCCTTTTAAAGAATATGGTACCAAGGCATGCTCCACTAATGGTTTTTTGTTTTATTTTCCTCAAAGCCCCTATAGCACGCTCCTATTTTATCAATTTAGCATAGAGATTAAAGTTTGCGAATAAATAGTTTACTTTAAACTTAAATTGTTCTTAGCAAACAGCTTTCCTAGCTAGACACATATTTGTCATGAACATAAGCAGAAGGATCTGGTGTGAAAACAAAGAGATAATAGAATTGAATTGGCTATAAGGGAACGATAGCATTAGTACAACACCTTGGCATGGCACTTATAAGCCAGATTATTTCTTGGAAGATTCATGCATGCTTTATTCAGATTTATGAATTTTAGAGTCGCCTCTCCTCTGTAAGTTGAGGGACATTTGTGTATTCACTGTGAGTCCTGAATCTATTCTTTCTCTGCCCTCCCCCCCCCACCCCACCCGCCGCTGCTATGCTTTTAAAACCCGACTCATCTCTCTTGAGTTCGGAGCCTCCTTGTTATACTTTCATCTATCCTGGATGACACAAGGCATAAGAACATCTTTCACTTTCATAGTTTATTATGTAACAGCCAATTTATATCACTTACCTTCATTGAATTCTCCAAAAGCCTAGAAGGGAGGAAGTAAAAATCAGAGAGGTAAGCAAATTTTCCCAGAGTAAGTGCCTTATAAATGGCAAGGCTGGTTTAAATGCAGGCTTAGCTCAATCCACAAACAGGTCTTTCCTAGTAATTTCTGATACACACAGATCTTTTTTTTTTTTTTTTTTGCATACATTTTCCCAAACAGGTATGTATATACATATATACACACACACACAATAGATAGAATTTCCTGATTGTCTCTTGACTCAGGATGTACTCAACTGAGTTTTCTTTTGCCAGTAGCATCTTTCACCTTGTATGACCAAGCATATATTCTAATCCATAGTATTTTTTTTTTTCTGGAAAATGGCACTCCAAGTGTGTACCTTGGTCAGCTTCATATGAAACAGGCTATGTTTGATGATTTTCATCCTCAGGGCCTTTATCAAGGCATTTACCATGTCTCTTACACTGCCCCAAGTCTTGCATCATTCAAATTCACAGTAAGCAAAACGGTGGTCCGAACAAAATACAGAGACTGGAGGGATGGCTCAGTGTTTAAAGGTGCTTCCTTCTAAGACCTGACCACTTGGGTTTGAGTCCTCATTGCCCACGTAAACCCAGGTGTACAAGCTGGCACATTTGTCTGGAATTCATTTGTGGTGGCAAGAGGCCTTATTGGGCTCATCCTCTCTCTCTCAAATTAAAAAATAATAATAATAATTAAAAACCCAGAAAATATAATTTGACTCTGGCCTAACAACCTTTCTCACATCTCCACACTGATCCTAACATGTCCACCAATGATTTTTTTTTTAAACAATTATTTAATTGCAAGGAGCAAGGAGAGGGAGGAGAGAGACAGAGAGAAATTGGCAGGCCAGGACCTCCAGCCACTGCAAACGAACTCCAGATGCTTTTGCCCCCTTGTGCATCTGGCTACCGTGGATCCTGGGGAATAGAGCCTCGAACCAGGGTCATTAGGCTTCACAGGCAAACACTTAACCACTAAGTCATCACTCCAGCCCCCAAATCACATTTCTTTACACATTAAGTTCACATCAAAACCTGCTTCGGGGCTGGAGAGGTCTCATAGCAGTTAAGGTTCTTGCCTGTAAAACCTAAGAACCCATGTCCGACTCTCCAGATTCCATATAAGCCAGATACACAAAGGTGAGGCAAGCACAAGGTCACACATGCTCACTAGTTGGCATAAGCATCTGGAGTTCAATTGCAGTTACTGAGACCCTGGCATGCCAATTCTCTCTGTCTCTATCTCTGTTTCTCTCTCTAAAATAAAAATAAATAAATAAAATAAAAAACCTCCTTCAGAATAAATTTAAAAAAAATGTTTGGTGATTATCAACATTTGGAAAAATGTTAAAATGGTTATGCAGGATTTGGGAGTCCAGGAGGGTCTCCCAATGTATGAACTCAAAGTTTGGATTCTGTCCTACCATTAACAAGGACTTGATAAAGATGGACTCAGGAAGGCTAAGTCACGAGTTACTGACTATACTGAGGGGAAAAAAATCACAATTGGTGGGGTTTAAGAGACATTGAAGTTGGGGGCGAACTGAAGTAGAGCTGCAATCACGTGGACTTAAGAGAAACTGAGGCTTTTAAAGAGAGAATAGAGTAAAGCTGCTGCCACGTGGAAAGTAGAATCTAGGAGCTTGTGTGGGGCGACTTGGCAGGAACCTACATGGAATCTGTCTTGTGTTTTTAGAGAAGTTAAGAGAACAAATGGTGAGGCTCAAGGGGGAAAAATAATGAGAAGGTAAGTATCAAACAGAGACCAAGAGATGCCGAGGAGAAATGAGTAATGGAGAGAGTTACACTCATGGTTACCCTCAGTTTAAAGAAATTGCATAGGTAGCAAGCCCAGATTTGGTGAGACCATCCATATGGTAGAATTGCAGTTTAAGGGAAATAGGCATGTGGTAGATTCAGAAACCAGAGGAAAATCATGCATGTAATTAAAGTGGAAAGTTAGCCCAACCTATAAAGCAGAGGTAAGTGGAAAAGCTCCCCACAGACCAAGAAACAGTATTATGCTCTCCCTCCAACCCAGCCAGAGGGGAAGCCAGACGCATGCGTGTTTCTGTGGCCCAGTGAAGAGGGGCAGAGCCAGAAAAACCGCAGAACTCAGCAGAAGTGCGCAGAGATGGGTGGGGTTAGGGATAGGAAGAAGACAGGAGCCTTCATAGACAACAGAAATTGGTTGGTAGGTTTGGTAATTGGACCCCAGGGCCAGTCCACCTGGGCCATCTGTAGGCAGCAGGCTAGACTATGGGCGGCAGGGGGCGCTGCAGGTCAGTCTCCAGCAGACTGGAGCTACATTTCTGTCGGAGGGTCAGGGCAAGATGGCATGTGGGTGGCAACCTCTTAGTCCTCTCTGGACCTCAACGGAAACTGCCTCAAAAAAGAAGAAAAAAAAAAAAGAAGAAAAAACAGCTAGCTTTCTCCTATCCTCCTTCAGTAGAAATATTCTCTTTAAATGAATTCAGGGGATCTTTTTGATTGTACAACAGAAAAATGTAACTATTATGAAAAATTTAAAACATGTTCAAGAACAGAATAACACAAGACATCTTCATGTACCTATTACCTAAAAATGACACCCAACATCCTGAGATTCTTGTTATACAACCTCCTGATACATTTTTCTTATTTGTTAGACTATTACAGCACATCGTCACATAAAATCGTCAATGATAACTCTAGAGAATACACAATTTGACTAAATATTTTAAAATGTGTATCAGCATAAACCACCATATTCTTTTTTAAAATTTATTTATTTATTTATTTGAGAGCGACAGACACAGAGAGAAAGACAGATAGAGGGAGAGGGAGAGAGAGAATGGGCGCGCCAGGGCTTCCAGCCTCTGCAAACGAACTCCAGACGCGTGCGCCCCTTGTGCATCTGGCTAACGTGGGACCTGAGGAACCGAGCCTCGAACCGGGGTCCTTAGGCTTCACAGGCAAGCGCTTAACCGCTAAGCCATCTCTCCAGCCCAAACCACTATATTTTTATGTCACATAAATATGTAATAATCCCTTAATAATAATGTCTAATGTTCATTGTGTATTCTTTTCCCCTGCTTCCCAGTTTTTCAAAGGTTCCATTGAACTATCTCAATTAGAACACAGAAAAAAAGTGCAGAAATTATATTTTGTTGATTGTTTTTGAAGCTGTAAATTAATCTATAGTATTCTCATGAAAAATCCATCTTATTACATTAGAGAGATGGCTCAGTGGTTTAAGGCACTTGCCTGCAAAGCCAAATGACCTGAATTTGAATCCCTACTACCCATATAAAGCTATGTGCACAAAGTGGCATATGAAACTGGAGCCCACTTGCAGCAGCTAGAGGTGTGTCCATTCTCTCTGTAGGTGGACCTGGTGCACGTCTTTAATCCCAGCACTTGGGTGGTAGAAATAGGAGGATCACTGTGGGTTCAAGGCCACCCTGAGACTACATTGCAAATTCCAGGTCAGCCTGAGTCAGAGTGAGACCCTATCTCAAAAAACCAAAAATAACATTTAAAAAATCCATCTCTTTCATTTTTTGAAGAAACTTTATCTTTTGCCTTATTGAAATTTCCGCACTCTCAGATATGATGGTGCCTTTACAATTATCTCCTCCTGGGGTTGTTTAACATGTTTTTCTTTCTTCCCTATTTCTGGCACACTGAAAGTTATAGCTAGTGGATTAATGGAATAAAGGATCCATTGTTTCGTTTGATCAAGAATTCTTCCTGGAAGATGGTTCTCTTTTTCTACCACATCGCGTCTGGCGGCACACAAGGGTGTTGGCCGACCAGGTGTGACTAAGGTTGATCTGTGGGTTCAGGTGCTGTCAGCTCGGACGTCCATTGCAAACTCATCATCAGTCAGTGAGATAGTTTTATTAGCAGCCACTCTTCTACTAAGGTCACACATTGTGGATTCCTATTTCTATCACCTTACCCGCACTTGTTATTTATGGGTGCCCACAAAATCGAACTTTTCCTTACTAAGTATTTGGTTTTGCCCCTGGCTACTTTTGGGTAAGGAATTTGGGTTTTAATCATTTTCAATTTCTGGCCTTTTCAATGTGTTTCAATATGTTGTTGTCACTATTCTTTTTTTTTTTTTAATTTTTTTGTTTTGTTTTTATTAGTTACTTGAGAGTGAAAGGCAGAGAGAGAGAAAGAGGCAGCTAGATAGAGAATGAGCATGCGAAGGCTTCCAGCCTTTGCAAACGAACTCCAGATGCAGGCACCCCCTTGTGCATCTGGCTAACGTGGGTCCTGGGGAATCGAGCCTTGAACCAAGGTCCTTAGGCTTCACAGGCAAGCGCTTAACCGCTAAGCCATCTCTCCAGCCAGTCACTATTCTTTTTGTGTTCAGATTTTGTTTATTTTCCTCTTGGGTCATGAACACTTCTTAAGGTGGACATTTGTCTTAACTCATCTCACCCAAGTAGTCTTCAGTAGCCTCCCCCTTCACTCTGGAATAAGTCCTTTCTCACCCACCCCAACCCCCACAGCAAGGCTCAAGTTTGGCTGGAGTTCCTGCGTCTCATTGGTGAGGACATAAATGGTAGAGACAGCAGTCGGACGACACCACAAAGTATAAATATTCACCAATACTCTAAACGGGATGAAAACGCCTAAATCAACCCTCAGCAATGTCACATAGTTCTTTCTCCTGCAGAACTTTACTTGTTTTCTTCTCCCCTCAGCCAGGGTCACTGTTATCAGATATTGTTTTCCATTTGAAAGATTAGTGAGCATTCTATCATAATCCTTGTAAAAAATGTAAAAAATAAATAAAATTTTCAGCCGGGCGTGGTGGCGCACGCCTTTAATCCCAGCACTCGGGAGGCAGAGGTAGGAGGACCTCCATGAGTTCGAGACCACCCTGAGATTACAGAGTGAATTCCAGGTCAGCCTGGGCTAGAGAGAGAGACCCTATCTCGAAAAACCAAAAATAAATAAATAAATAAATAAATATTTAGTCATGTCTCTAAATGTTAAATTGTCCAGTCATTTATACTATAGAAACTTTATAAAACATATTTAAAATGCCTCTTCTAAGGCACTGTTAAAGAGCAACTGATTATCGGGTATGGTGGTGCATTCCTTTAATCCCAGCACCTCAGGGAGGCAGAGGTAGGAGGATGGCTATGGGTTTGAGGGCCCCCTGGGACTATTGTGAATTCCAGGTCAGCTTGGTCTAGCATAAGACTCTGCCTTGAAAAAACAAACAAACAAAAAAAAAAAACAACAAACAAAAAAAACAAGAAAACAAAAAGAAGAGGAGGAAGAACATGTGGTCACCTGCTATAAGTTCTTTTGTAGTTTGCTTTTTTTTGTTTGGTTTTTCAAGGTAGGGTCTCACTGTAGCCCAGGCTGACCTGGAATCCACTATGGTGTCTCAGGGTGGCCTCAAACTCACGGCGATCCTCCTACCTCTGCCTACCAAGTGCTGGGATTAAACGCGTGCGCCATCATGCCCGGCTGCATTTTTTTTTTTTTAATTTAGAAATTAATGTAGACATTAAGATGGAACTCCCACCACCCCATGTTATCCTTCACATCAGGCAACACATCCACCACTGAGACGGGAGAACTGGAAGGAACTGCTCCCATAGGCCTTTGTCACAACAGCACCAGGAAAGGCAGCCTCTCCCAGCACCCAGACTGGCCAGCATGCTCGTCACACATTGCAGAGGTAAGGGCCCCACGCCCTGTACCTTACTGGAAGGTGAAAGTGGGGCCTGAGCTGTCAGGCTTAGCTAAGGGCCCCAGGCTACAGGAGGTCACAGCAGGCCTAGCCCTCCCTTCCCCCAACCCCGGATACCTGGACGTCCTCATAAGAAGTAGGCTTCTCTTTCCCCAGAGCCTGTGACCTCTTGCTGCCTGCCCTATATGGTGATGAGGCATTAGCTGACAGCCTTCATACATAAAGAGACACTTCTGGAGTTTTTTTTTTTTTTTTTAATGGTGTGTGTGTGTGTGTGTGTGTGTGTGTAATGCACAGATGTTTGTGTCACAGTGCCCGTGGTGGTGATGTCAGGTCAGCAGAGGAAAGCTCTGAGGTACTATTTAGTATTCTGCCCTCTTTGAGGCAGTGTGTCTTGCAACTTCACATGAGCATCCAAATTGCAAATGAACATCACACTAGCCGGCCTGAGCTTTGCTGATTCTCCTAGCTTCACCTTGCGTTGTCTTAGGTCCACTGGGAGCACAATTACGGACCACTTGGCATCCAGCGTTATAAGGGTGCTGGGGAACGGCACCCTGGCCTATAGGCTGGGCGACCTTTAACAGCTGAGCTGACTCCGCAACCCATGGGGTGTTAAAGCTTCACGAGGGAATGAGACGGTCATCACCTTTCTTCGAAAATGAAAAGAAGGTGAAGATCATAAAGTTGAGTCGCTTAGAACTCTTTGTGCATATATGCCCTTTTGGATTATTCTAAGTTCCGTCAAAGGTATAATCACCTTATTTTAAAACTTCTGGGCTAAAGTATTCACTCAGAAAAGTTGTTCAATGTTAAAAACATGCATAATCCAGCTAAATCTTCCCAGATTTGTCTTTACTTTGGCTGAACCATTTTACACATTCCTATCTGTAAACATCTTACTTCTTTTTAATGTTTCTCTACACTTGTTATTTCACAATATTTACTTTTTGCTAATAAAGTTAAAAAATTGGGATTTCAGAAGAGAATATATATATTTCCTACTAATTGTATTCTTGGTATTCACATAGATTTTCATTCTTTTAAACTTACTTTTAAACTTTCTGCCCATTTTTCATTTTTTTTTTTTTGCCTTTGTCTAATTAGGTTTTGGAATTTCATGTTTTTCATATTAATCCTTTTTGGTTTTAAAAGTCAGAACAATCCTGTCAAAGTGTAATACCATTCAAGTTTACAAATAGTGATTTGTAATGAATCTGAATATTTAATTCCTTGTGTTATGAAAGCCAGTAGTAATTTGCTTCATGCTTAGTGCTTTCTGAGTTCTGTTTAAAAATGGTAAGACTTGGGGCTGGAGAGCTGGATTAATGGTCAAAGCACTTACCTGTGAAGCAAAAGGACACAGGCTTAATTACCCAGGACCCATGGAAGCCAGATGCACAAAGGGGCACATGCATCTGAAGTTCGTTTGCAATGGCTAGAGGTCCTGGCACGCCCATTCTCTTTGTCTGTCTCCTCTCTATTTCTCTCTCTTTCTGCTTGCAAATAAATAAATTAATAAAATTAAATAATTATTTTTGAAATGTTATGTCTGTTCCCAAGGTAATGTAACTAGTGTCTCATAGTTTCTTCTATTCACATACAGATTTGTAAGTGGGATCAGAATTCACCTTATAGATCACATACAGTTAACGAACTTATTTTCCTCTAAGTATCTTTACATCATTATTCCTTTGTCTAGCTAACATTTTCTATACAAAAATTGAAGTCTGTTCATGATTTATTTTCTCGCACTTGGTTGGTCTATTTGTTTATTGCATGACAGTTTCGTGTTGTTTCTATTATTATGGCTTTATAGCATTTTTGTTGTTGTTTTTCGTTTTTTGAATTAGGGTCTCACCCTAGTCCAGGCTGACCTGGAATTGACTATGTAGTCTCAGAATGATCTTGAAATCACAGCAATTCTCCTACCTCTGCCTCCTATGTGCTGGGATTAAAGGAGTGCATCACCACATATGGCTATTTGTAGAATATCTTTATGACTGATTTTTGATAGGTAAATTTATTTTTTAATCTAAATATTTTTATTATTTATTCATTTGAGAGAAAGAGGCATGGGGGTGGGGAGAATGGGCATGCCAGCTCTTCAGCCACTGCAAAGAACTCTAGATGCATGTGCCCCCTTGTGCATATGGCTTATGTGAGTCCTGGAGAGTCAAACCGGAATCCTCAGGCTTTGCAGGCAAACACCTTAATGGCTAATCCATCTCTCATTTATGTGTTTTTTTGTTTAATTTTTATTTTTAAAGACAGTGAGAGAGAATTGGCATGGTGGGACCCCAGCCACTGCAATCAAACCACAGACACTTGTGCCACTTAGCAGGCATGTGTGACCTTGAGCTTGCCTCACATTTGTGCATCTGGCACATGTGGAATCGGGAGCTTTGCAGGCAATTGCCTTAAATATTAAGCCATCTCTCCAGCTCTTGACAAGATTAAAAAATATATATATTTGATTGAATTCAGAGAGACTGAGAGAAGGAGAGAGAGAGAAAAAGAGAGAGAGGGAGGGAGACAGAGACAGAGAGAGAGAGAGAGAAAATGAGAATGGGTACACTAGGGCTTCTAGCCTCTGCAAAAGAACTCCAAATGTATGTGCCAACTTGGGCATCTGGCTTATATGGGTGCTGAATAATCGAACTTGGGTCCTTAGGCTTTGCAGGCAAGTGCATTAACTGATAAGCCATCTCTCCAGCCTTTCTGAGAGTTTTTGGAAATGGATTTGGTCATCCATAATTTAGATTTTTTTCCTATTTTTTTTAATTTATTTATGTGTGTGTGTGTTTGTGAGAGAGAGAGAGAGAGAGAGAGAATGAGCATGCCAGGGCCTCTAGCCACTGCAAATACACTCCAGACAGAAGTGCCACTGTGGTGGTTTGATTCAGGAGTTCCCCACTAACTAAGGTATTCTGGGTACTAGGTCCCAAGGTGATGGAGATTTGGAAATTAAAGCCTCCTGCAGGCAGTATATTACTGGTGCCAGGCTAATGGGTGTTATATACAACTTCCTCTTGCCAGTGTTTGGCACACTCTCCTATTCCTGTTGTCCATCTGATGTTGGCCAGGAGGTGATGTCCACTCTCTGCTCATGCCATTGTTTTCCCCTGCCATCATGGAGCTTCCCCTCAAGCCTGTAAACCAAAATAAACCTTTTTTTCTTTTTCCCTCACACACTGCTCATGGGCAGGTGTTTTCTGCCAGCAATGTGAATGTGACTGCAGCAGTAAAGATTGTACCAAGGGCTGGAGAGATGGCTTGGCGGTTAAGCGCTTGCCTGTGAAGCCTAAGGACCCCGGTTCGAGGCTCGGTTCCCCAGGTCCCACGTTAGCCAGATGCACAAGGGGGCGCACGCGTCTGGAGTTCGTTTGCAGAGGCTGGAAGGCCTGGAGCGCCCATTCCCTCTCTCTCCCTCTATCTGTCTTTCTCTCTGTGTCTGTCACTCTCAAATAAATAAATAAATAATTAAAAAAAAAAAAAAGATTGTACCAAGAAGTAGGGACCCTTGCTGCTAAAAACCTGACTGTTTTTGTTTGTTTTGTTTTGTTTTGTTTGTTGTTTGGTTTTCCTTTTCACATTTTTAGCTGAGTTTTGGGAAGAATGTAGGATTTGAAACCTTGGCATAAGAGATGCCTTGCAGTGCTGTAAGTACAGGTTGATGGTCTATCCTGGTCAGAGCTAAAAGACCTGAAGGCAGTAAGAACTATGGGTTGTGAGGTTTGGCTTGTAAGGGTTAGAAAGAGCTTTACTTAGACTGGGCTGCAAGCAGTTTGTGTGAGAAGCTTGCTGTGTCTTGAGAACTTGTGCAGGGTTGCACTGCATAGAAATGGATTGGTGTGAACAGAGGGATATGGAACAGAAAAAAACAAAATATTTGGGTGAAAATGCTGCCCATTCAGCTATAATTGAAATTTTGCTATCATTGAGATTGGACCAGTTGACCTGCATTGGAACGTCAGGAAAAACGTAGACTCTTTTGAAGGGGTCTGAATGTTCAAGGAGTGTCCTGTTGTTCAAAGTCTGCTTTATTGCCCCCTGGATTAACAAGTTGGTAGCCCACCTGGTATTATGGATTAAGTATAACAAATGCAGGAAAGAGAGGGTCATTGTATTTGCAACACAGTTTTGTATTTTCAAAATGGCCACGGGCAGTGAGAAGCAGGCATGTTGAGTTACCTGCATGGAGCCCAACGGAGCCATGAGGATGAACTGTAGATTGTGGTGGAGACCCAGGGGAGATGGCATGACTATTAGATGGCTATCAAGGAGAGCTGCTGGCACCAGATAAAGTTTTCTGATACTGTGAGTAGCCTAGCTGGAGGGCAGAATTGGAACTCCAGACTTGTCATTGGTTAGCATTATCGGAATTGGAGATTTGTCACTGACTGGAGTTGTTGGACTTGGAACTACAGAATTTGATGTTTGCCTTGTTTAAATCTTGTATTGGTTGAGTATTTCTTTGCTGTGCCTAATGCCATATTTGCAGTATGAGTGTTTATTCTGTGCCATTGTGGGTCTTTGGTTTATTTTTGGTGTTATGGCTCAGTTAAAAGACTGAACTATGAGGATATTTGAACATTATTGGAAGTGATGAAAACTATGGAGACATTTAAAGTTCGATCTGAATCAAACCCCTGTATTTCATCCTGACCCTCATAAACTGATAACCATACATGCAATTTGTAACAAACTCATCAGAATTATTTTAAGATAAAAATCTAAAAATATGTTTAACATGCACACATAAGAAATCTAAATCGGGCTGCATGTAATATCTATTTAGTTGATAGATACTAATACTTTTAAAATATTGTCTCATCCATGAACAACATAGATTTTACTTAAATCAATGTTTATGAGGTGTGTATTTTGTATGGAAATCATGGTATCATTTAGTTATATCTTTGTGTTAGTCTTTCAATCTGAGAAGTTCTTTTCATGTATCTCTGTGTCTCTCAGAGCTTCCAGTGCTAAAGTAAACAGCAGTGCAGGTGATGGGATTATTTTTTCTCTAGATGTATTAGAAAGCACACAGGAAAACTGTTCTTTTTGTAGGATACATGGAGTAGATTTGGCATGTATATATATGTATGTCTCAGAAATGTCTTAGTACTCCAAATATTCAGGAGTTTTTGCGTTGTTTGATTTGGTTTACACTCACATATTGAAGTTTATCAAGTTCTACATTTGATGAGAGAAAAACACGCGTCCATCTTGTCTCCTTTAGCCCTTTTATCCTCAGATTCAGTGGGTCAGGGATTGAGACAGGGTAATAGTGGGCTAGCCTGTTTCTGAGTGCTCATGTTTCTCAGCTGGAAGAATTGAAGATTAAAGGATGGCAGTCAGCTGAGGGCTCAGCTTCACACATGGGTGACAAATGACACCAGCTTTCAGCCCTCCCCTCTCCACGGCCCTCAGATCTTCCTCTGTGTCAGTGGTCGGTTGCCAACACGTTGGTGGCTTTCCCAGGAAGAGAAGCAGAGCTACTAGGCGGAGCCCATGGATAAATAGACTGCCACATTCGCCCAGTTAGATGGGGGCAGATGCACTCCACTTCTCATGCATCACTTGCAAAATTCTGCAAGCCCACGTGGACATGTTTGGAAAATACCCTCTGTTTCAAGGACATATGAAACGTCCAGGCAGATATATATGTGTGTGTGTGTGTGTGTGTGTTTGAATATCTAGTTGCGCTAATTTTTTTTTTTCTTAGTTGTTTTTTGTCTGGCTGTGTCAAAATTTTTATTCTTTACTCTTATATTTTATTTCTTATTTATTTTTTTTAATTGTTTATTTATTTATTTATTTAATTGAGAGCGACAGACACAGAGAGAAGGACAGATAGAGGGAGAGAGAGAGAATGGGCGCGCCAGGGCTTCCAGCCTCTGCAAACGAACTCCAGACGCGTACACCCCCTTGTGCATCTGGCTAACGCGGGACCTGGGGAACCGAGCCTCGAATCGGGGTCCTTAGGCTTCACAGGCAAGTGTTTAACCGCTAAGCCATCTCTCCAGCCCATACTCTTATATTTTAAAATGTTGCTCTTTATTTGTTTGCTTCAATCAATTTTATTAGATGTATGCCCACATCTTAAAAACAAACAAACAAAAAAAAAAAAAAAAAAACAGTTCTAAGGCTGGAGAGATGGTTAGGGGTTCTTACTTGCAAAGCCTGAAGGCCTGGATTCGATTTTCCAGTACCCACATAAATCCATATACACAGGGAGGTGCATGCATCTGGAGTTGATTTGCAGGGCAGGAGGCCCTGATGGGCTCAGTTTCTTTTTTTTTTTTTTCTCTCTCTCTCTCTCTGTGTCCCTCCCTTTTTCTATCTCTCTCTCTCAAATAAATAAATAAATAAATAAATAAATAAATAAATAAATAAATGAATAACTTTTACAAACCTTGAATTTGAGCCACACCAATTAATGTTTATAAAATGGTCTTTGTTTCCTGATTTCTTTGTTTTCTTTATATCTTCTTTCAGCTGCTCTGTCCTGTTTCCAATGACTTAAGTCACATTCATGATTCATTTTATTTTTTTTTTATTTTCATTTATTAGAGAGAGAGAATGGGTGTGCCAGATCCTCTAGCCACTGCAAAGGAACTCCAGATGCTTGCGTCATCACCATATGCATCTGGCTTATGTGGGTCCTGCGGAATCGATCTTGGGTCTTTTGGTTTTGCAGGCAAGTGCCTTAACCATTAAGCTGTCTCTCTAGCCCTCATGATTCATTTTATTAGTGTCTTTTCTTCTCTGATAAGTGTACTTAAAGTCTCCCCTTTTCTTCTGAGGGTGGCCTTAACTGCACCCTGCATGTTTTGACAGGCAGAGCTGTCGTCGTTCACGTCTCAGTTTCTCACCAGTTACCGAGTAGTTCTTGCTTTAGACCAAGGGCAATAGTCTTTTTCATTTCAAGGCAAAGTAGTCAATATTTTTGACTATTCTGTATTACCTGCTTTTCCAGTGTTGTTGCAACGTGATGATGACAATTGTTTGACTTTGTTTCACTGGATTTACTGTATGCAAAGCTGGTGCACTTTATCTCCCCTCCTCCTTCTTCTCCTTCTCCTCCTCCTTCTTCTTCTCCTTCCTCGTCGTCTTCTTTTTTTAAGATTCCACATAGCTGAATCTGGTTTTGTTCTTTGAAGCCCAAATTAATAAAGCATCAGAAACTTTTAGTTATAGTCAATGATTCCTGACTTGAGAAAAAAATGTTAGTAGACACAGTTCTGCCTGGTGACTAAATGAGCAGGGGAGGCAAAAGAGCAAACAGAAAATGCTAAGAAAGCTCAGAATACTCTTTTCTCTGACTCCTGCTATAGACTCTCTCTCTCTCTCTCTCTCTCTTTCTCTCTCTTTCTCAATTCCAATGTCTGTTCTTTATTCTCATTCCATCTCTGGGGCTGGCTTCTGGGGAGGGAATTGATAGGCCCTGTGCAGTTTAAACAACTGAATACTGACAATTACAGGCATACTAATTGTTTAAATTTAATGGGAGTTTACCTTACCTTAGAGTGAAAGCATCTTACTATGAATGACATAAATGTCAGGTCTACCATATACTTACTACATGAACGGAGCATGTGGACACCTGTGTGAGGATTTGAGAACCACAATGAAAAGAGAAGGAACAGGTGGGGCTTAATGGGTTAAGAAAAGGCTGAAAGAGGGAATGCTGTCAAATGGCTTAAGTACAAGTTAGTCTGAGGAGTAGGTTGATAATTGACATTGCTTTTCATTCCAAATAAAGAATTGAAGAATGCTGCCATTATTTCACAGAAATAGAGAATTGATAAGGGTTTCTGATCTGTGATTTCACACTAAAGCAGTAATTTAAGAAAATTGATATGGAGGAGAAGAGCAAAGAGAGGGTAAGAGACAGGTGGAAGAGCGTGTAAAAGGTTCTGACAGAGGAACTTGAAGTACAGAGAACCATGAAAGAATGCTAAAATAGAATAGCTCATGAAAGAAAGAAAAAGAAACAGTGAATGAAAGGAAGGCAAAAAGGAATAAAGAAAAAGTTAAACATATAGACTTAACCAGGAAGGCAGGAAGAGAAATCATGAGAATCGAAGAGCACACTAAAGTGTCAATAATGGATGAGGGATAGGAGTAGTGTTAATGAAATAGCGGTCCATATGCACAGGTGAGATGGAAATGTGAGTATAAGACCACACACAAGGGTTGGCCTGGAGAGGTGGCTTAACAGTTAAGGCATTTGTCTGCAAAGCCAAAGGACCCAGGTTCAATTACCCAGAATCCACGTAAGCCAGATGCACAAGAGGGCACATGCATCTGGAATTCATTTGCAGTGACTGGAGGCCCTGGCATGCTCATTCCCCCTCTCCCTCTTTCTCTCTCTCAAATCAATAACTCAATTAAATATTTTAAAAAAATACAGACAAACGTTGAGAAGAGAGGTGTGAAGAGAAGTGTGACTCATGGAAGTGTAAGAAACTTCGAGGAGAGAGCGTCACTCTTTTGGTGCACGCGGCAAGCTTCCCAGGGGCCTGGATCTTGGGAGCATGTTTGTAAATCTATCTTCTCAGCCTAACTCTTCTTTTGAAAGTGAAGCCCGGGAAACACTGGGGTGGTTGGTTGCTCCTTGTCTCTGGATTTTTGGAAAGGGGATTGACTGCTTCAAACCTCAAGGGCCAGTGCCATTGTTTTCTTTACATCCCTGCCATAGAGTGATGCCCTACATTCTGAAAACCTCAAATATGAAATATTACAAAGTCTGCAACATTTTGAGTATGGAGATGGAAGAACAAGTGGAATATTCCACACTTGACCTTCATATCATTAATTGCAGTCAAAACTCAGCTATGCTAAAATTCTTGTGCACAGTACTTTTAGGCTCTGAATATTACATGTAGACAAACGTATATCCTTTTTAATTTTTTTATTGTTTTTATTTTAATTTTTATTTATTTCAGAGTGACAGACAGAGAGAGAAAGAGGCAGATAGAGAGAGAGTGAGAATGGGCATGCCAGGGCCTCCAGCCACTGTAAATGAACTCCAGATGTGTGTTCCCCTGTGCCCTGGCCAACGTGGGTCCTGGGGAATGGAGCCTCGAACCGGGGTCCTTAGGCTTCACAGGCAAGTGCTTAACCACTAAACCATCTCTCCAGCCCAAACATATATTCTTAATTAGACATGCCCAGTCACTAAGATATTTTAATATGTATGCGTCTATGTATGCATGTACGTATAAGTCTCTCAACATCCAAAACGGTCTGAAATCCTGAAATCCTAGACATTTCTGGCTCTAGAATTTCAGAGAATGGATATTTTTAATCCACACCGTCCTGTCAAGTTGCAACCAGTTTATTGGAACAACTGTCTGGTTGCTATGAATTAAGGTTGATTTTTGTTTGTTTGTTTGTCAGCCTGAGTGTAAGTGACTAGCTAAGTCAAGGGTATAAGCCTTTTTCATGTCTCTTTCATATTAATCTAATAGTTCTCCCATTCCTAGAATATCCAGAATGGATTTGGGTCCTTCCATGTGGAAAGTGTCAGAATTCTCTTAAATATGCTGTGCAGTCACCTGCACTCTGAGAGGAGGAATCTTCTTGTGCATTAAAATCCCTAAGCGGAGAGAGGAAGGCAGAGTCTTGCTGGGGCTGTCTGCCCCTGCGCCCCCTCTCTGGGACTTGCCTCTCTGCTCTCCCTGAAGAACCTGTCCCCAGCAAGCCACTTCCTCTCCTGGGTGACAGCTTTCAGGCCTCCTGGCTTCATCTGTCCTTGGCTGTCATCTTCCTTCTGCATCCTGCAACTTCAGCCCAGGGCCCTCACATCCGGGCTCCTCCGTGGGTTGGCAGGGGCATTTCTACTTCCCTCTTCTTTCTTGCCAGTTTTGTTTGTGGGCTTTTTTTGTTGTTGTTGTCATGCAATTTACACATTCTGGAGCTGTCATGCTGGACCTCACCCTCCCCACAACAGCTGTCAAACCCTACAAGGAGCCGGTCAGAGCAAACAAGAAACAAACAATGTAGGAAGAGAAATTTCAAAGGGTATTCAGAGAAACGTGCTACTTCAAAGGCAGCAGCAGGTCCCCCTGGAGCTCATTACTGTAGTCAGCGAGATAAGGCAGGGAGGGAGCTGCTCAGCTGCTTCCCCGGGGGATGGAGAAATCAGAGGGGGGAGGGAGGGCGACTGCTCACAAGAAATGCAGTTTAGCTAGTTTTTTTAAACTCTGAACCCTATACTTCCAACACAGGGAAAGAAATAAACCTTGTTGCTTCTGTGTATGTGTACTTGTTAACATCCCATAGTAGCCTTCTGGTATCCCTCCAAACCATGGGGGACGATTTCCTCTCCTTTATGGAATGCGTGCATCCTTCTAGAAAAAAAAAGGGGAGAGGGCTGGAGAGATGGCTCAGTGGTTAGGGCGCTTATCTGCTAGGCCTAAAGCCCCAGGCTCGATACCCCAGTGGTCATATAAGCCAGATGCACAAGGTGGCGCGTGCGTCCGGAGTTCGTTTGCAGAGGCTAGAAGCCCTGGTATGCTAATTATCCCTCTATCTCTATCTTAAATAAATAAATTAATTAATTAATTAAAAGAAAAGATGAGGAGGGACAAATTATGGACCACATTCTGATGTACACTAGCAGCAGAAGCGATGTGTAGGAACCAGAGGAGAGGCCACAGTGTCCCCAGTGTCACACACTCTGTGGGAGGATCACCAGAGGCAATGCGGAACAAGGGGCAAAGTCTACCCTCTTCCAGGCAACTGATTTTGTATTAGTGTCAGAACTTGCAGCAAAAAGCCTGTGTTTCAAGGAAAAAAAAAAAAAAAATTCATGGAAAGTGAAAGTCTGCTTCCACAATAAGCTTCCCACACTTGGCAAGTGTGTGCCTCTACTCCAGTTACTAAGGTGTTCTGCACTTTTTATCCACAAGTGTGTCTTGCTCATTACATGGTTGTATTTAAGGCCAAGGGAAAGTATTTTATGTTTCTGTTTGCTTTTACGTAGCTCAACTCCTCTGGGTATCAAGAAATAAGATGCCAAGTGGCTCAGCAGTTAAGGTATTTACCTACAAAGCCAAATGGCCTGGGTTCAGTTCCACCAGTACCTACTTAAAGCGAGTGGCACAGGTGTCTGGAGTTCATTTGCAGAGGCTAAAGGCCCTGGCATGCCCATTCTCTCTGTCTCTCTCTGCTTGCAAATAAATAAATACATAAAATTTAGAGAAGATATTAAGTATTGGAGCTTGTCAAATTTTATTGGTATGTTATAAGTGACAGCTTTTATCCATGAGCATAATGAATTTTAATCAGAACTCTCTCCTTACTTTCTTTTGCCCCCCCCCCCATGCCTCTTTTGCTGAATTCCTTCTTTCCAACTAGACTCTCTTTTGTTTTGATGTCTATTTCCCCTATCCACCCATCATCCATGAAGACATAGGAATGGGCCCAACATTGGGCAGGTAGATACATCCAGTCTAAAGTCATGAATGCAACTTTATGTCTAAAAGACAGCATTCCAAGTCACCTCTCCCTATGTTCTGGTTCTTAAGATCATTCCACCACAATCCCCGAGCCTTCATAGATGTGACCGAGATGTCTATTTTAGTGCTGGGCACTTAACTGCCGCTTCTTCTTAGCATTTTTATGAGATGTGAGCCTCCCCAGTACTCACTGTCATCTGCAAAGGAAAACTTCTCTGGCCCAAAGTAAAAGCCAACACTCTCTGGAAATAAATACAAATATTTATAAGGCATTTTGATGGATATAACATATCCATTTAGTTAAACTAGAGTGGTAGACCTTCCCCTAGGACTTAAGATCCTCCAAGCCATTGGCTTTGGACAAGGTTTTCGTTACCAGCCATGAATTCCATCCTGTGGAGTGGGTCTCAGGTCCAGAGAACAGTTAGTCATACCCGTAACAATCAAGTCACCATTGCACTCACTGGTAGGCACATTTTGTCTGACACAGGTTTTCAAGTTTGTTTTTGCAACACGTATCAGCAAAGTAGACTCCTGAGGAAATAATATCATGAGTTCTGATATATGCAAAGTGGTATGATCTTATTACAATCAGAGCACAGAATAGTTCATCTGCTCCATAGGCATCTGTACAAACACACACACACACACACACACACACACACACACACACACACACACACAAATGCAGTTGTTATCTTGGTGGCTAAGACCTTCCCATCCTTTACACCTGACAATCCTTGACACATTCTCTGTCATTATTTTTTGCTCAGAATGTTACATAAGTGAAATAACTTAGTATGTAAACTTTGAGCCTGGCTTTTTAAAATTTTATTTATTTATTTGAGAGCGACAGACACAGGGAGAAAGACAGATAGAGGGAGAGAGAGAGAATGGGCGCTCCAGGGCTTCCAGCCTCTGAAAACGAAATCCAGACGCGTGCGCCCCCTTGTGCATCTGGCTAACGTGGGACCTGGGGAACCAAGCCTTGAACCGGGGTCCTTAGACTTCACAGGCAAGTGCTTAACCACTAAGCCATCTCTCCAGCCCGAGCCTGGCTTTTTAAATGATCATAATTTGTTCTCTCATACAGGACACCTATAAGCGAAGTTGCTCTGAATGTCGGGGGAAAGCTAATTCGAAAATATAGGTCATGTGAATGTTTGTTGAGTGAATTAATGATTAAGTGGACATCACGATGAGACTTTTTCCTCAGCATGTGCCAGTCTCGGTTTCTTTTCTCAGCATGCCACTAATGGAAAGCTGGCATTTCTGATGCCTGCTTCACATCAAAATCGAGTTTCCGGGATCATTAACTTAGTACTTTTTTTAATCTGAAAATTCACTTCAAATGTAAAACTGATTGGCTAAGTGGTTTACTTTTTATTTACAGAGCTTCGGGGCGGGGGGGGGGACACAGAGCTCTTAAATCCTCTCTTTTGTTTTCTGAAGGTGAGCAGATGGGGGCTCCCTTGGTAGAGGTGAGGAGCAGCATCAAAAGCCTCTGCGTGAGCCAGAAACACTGCATCTCCCAGAGTGCGCTTCTGCATTCGGGCCAGCTAACTTTACAGGACTGGGCTCCCTGGAGGCGTCTTTTGTCCGCTCTGCATTGATACAGCCTCGGTGACCTATGGGTCTCCCGCCATGATATCTAATGTAGAAGGAAAAACCCTTTTGGTGCATGCAGCAAAGAGTGGCACAGAACAGCTACTATGTATAATGTCATCAATTAAAAATGATACGCTAGGGGGCATGGGTCCAGCTCCCCTGTGAATCATGGATGCGGAGCTGTAGAGAGCAAAGTTGACTCGAATGATGGTTAAAATTCTTTTCCTTCTTCTTCATTGTCTTCTGAGAACCTGGGTCTCAATATAGCCCAGGCTGACCTCGAATTCACTCTGTAGTCTCAGGCTGGCCTAGAACTGATAATGATCCTCCTACCTCTGTCTCCCAAGTGCTAGGATGACAAACACGTGCCACCACACCTGGCAAATTACTGTTAATTTCTATTCCCTTGAAATTTCTCTTTTCTTCTCTCAAAGCACTTCCATAAAGCTGCAGTTCAGTGTTGTGCCGGTCTATGAAACTACTTTGCATATTATTTATGACATGTTAACTTAAAATGTAATATATATTGCATATTAAATCTTATAACATTTTTGACTGCTGAGTAGTCCCAGTTCTCTTTATGTCATGTTGAGACAGGTCAAATTTTAAATGTAACTTCAAGATGCACTCTGGATAGTATTCTTTGTGTCCGTCACAACTGTGACCATCATAAAATCAAACAAAATGTAAGACTCCTAAAGCCAGTGCCAATACAGAGAATAGACTTTAGACAGTTTTATTAGCATTACCTTCAAATAATCCCGTAGGATTCAATGGCTTTTTCATTGTAGACCTGTTTGAAAAGCTGATGAAAACTAAAGTTATCTTTAAAATGTGAGCAGTTTAGCTACTCACTTAGAAACACAATTTTCCTAATAGTCTTGGGGAGGTGACAGAATTAAGTAAAGTCCATGTTTAAATTCCTTGATGACCCGTGGCTTGACGAAGGCCTCCTGGAGAAGTTTATTGCATGTGCATTCTTGATGGAGTTTTAGGAATTTTAAGAATAGTTGGGAGATTCTTCTCCACAACAAGGGAAAAGGGAAAGAACCTGACTCTGGCACCAAACCAGGGTTCATTTTAAAGTAACTTGTAAAAAGCATAACATAGCCAAGTAGGAGAAGTGCAAGGCTCATGGTTCAGTTGACAGAGGGACTAACCACCTACTTGAGAAAGGTGGAAAGGAAAGCCTGCATGGGGATGGGGAGCAAAGAGCGAGGGAAGGAGGGAGGGACATGGGTGATAAAAGGGAGCAAATGAACATAACCACACCTTCTGACCATTTTTAGGCTATGGGTTTCATTTCTTTATGAGAAGCCCAAAAATTACTAAAGAATGACACAAAGCTTTCTTCCCAAACACAGCAAGCTTAAGCTCAATGGAAATCTAGCCCAGGGCCATTATATGGAGAAATGGCATGTCTCCTTCCATGTTTGTAGGTGAGGATAATAGGCTTTTTTCCTTCTATCTGATGCCAACTGCCAAACAGATTTTATGTAGTCCAAAGCAAATCTAATATGGACTCTTCCTTCTATAGAATGGCTACCAATGTTTTCTCAGGAGGGCTGTCTTGTTAGTCCATGGACTCTTGCTGGGGTGGCTGCATGTCACACCCCACAACAGAATTAAGTTGGTACCAGGAGATTCTGCACTTAACACTCCTCCATGGCTGCCTTTGCATCTTTCTGCACCACTTCCAACCCCATGAGGCCAGACAAGAATGAGAGTATAAATTCATGATTTTGTTTGTTTCCTTGTTTATTTTTCATTTCTGAAATAAGGTCTCTCTGTGAAACCCAGGCTGACCTCACACTTTATGATCTGCTGTCTCAGGCTTCCAATTACTGAAATGACAGGTGTGGGCCACCATGTATGGTTCAGGTTGAAACTTTGATGCTGCTTCTACTACGGCTGTGTCCTCTTAATTAATCAAAGGCCTAAGCCATATTCACATGAGTGTATCAGCCATACATTTTAATGCTTTGTCACCTTAATAAAAAGTAGGAAAGGGAAATGCCAAAGGCAAGGAACATGAGAAAAACAGGAAGATTGTAGATACAAAATCGATGCATGAAGGAGACAGAAGTCAGAACCTCAACTAACAGGAAGAAAGAAAGAAAGAAAGAAAGAAAGAAAGAAAGAAAGAAAGAAAGAAAGAAAGAAAGACAGGAAGACAGGAAGGAAGAAAGAAAGAAATGTCTCTAAGAATATACTAATGTATGACCATGTTTCATATTTTATAGTATGAATGTTAATGATTCTCTTTCTTTTCGCACCACCTGCCCCCTTCGTTTTATAAATATTTAAGCCCTTATTTTTGGTGAAAGATGGAATGCCTAATATTTATTTGAAGGATTCTTTTAAAAAATAGACTTTATTTATTTACTTATTTATTTATCATGCAGAGAGAGAAAGGGAAAGAGAGAGAGATAGAATGCGTATGCAACTGCAAACCAACTCCAGACGCATGTGTAACCTTGTGTATCTGGTTTATGTGGGTAATGAAGAATTGAACCTAGTTCCTTAGGCTTTGCAAGCAAGAGCCTTAACTGCTAAGCCGTCTCTCCAGTCCTGCCTAACATTTATTTTCATATATGATCTGTGTGCTTAAGGCCCTATGCTATTTACTTTTAATACCTCTCTATTCTAATATTTGGAGTCCATGTTTAGGATATTGTATGCCTCATTTAGTCCCCTGGAGTTTAATGTCTAAACTTCATACATCCATGGTTCTGGATCCATTCAATTCTAGGAATACATACATTCAGGTTCTGTGGTTTACATAGTATTTTCATATGAATTGTTGCATTAGACCATGGCAGCTCTGGTTTAGGACAAGAAAGTGGTAAGCTGAGGTTACCCAGCCAACCAACCACTGAGCAAATGCTAAGTTAGTTTTCTTCATTTTATACCACAGAGTCAAAAAAATCTGTAAGTTATATATATTAAATATACACAAGCACAAATTATCAAAGATACAATCACGCACTCAGTTCTCTAAACACTTTTATTCTGTCCTTGACATTTCATTAATGCTTTCAGTGTTGTGAATTTGAATAATGGTTTTAATTTTATCAATATAATACCTGAAGCATAGTGAATTCTCAGTGAACTGAATATTTCTGTATCTCAGAAAAAAGCTTTAGAATATGAGTGTTCACTTTATTTAAACATGTAATTATAAAGCTGGTATCCTTCCTCAGAAAAAAAACATCTTTCAAGTAATTTTCATTCAGTTCTTTGAAATCATAAACAATGAAAATGTCCATAACTCAGGTTTTCACTGTGTATGTCCCAGAGTGCTGCGAAGGCCACCCATCCCATATGATATGTACATTCCCATCACCCTCTTCCCCAAGCCACTGTCCTTGCCACCTGCATCTATAGGACAGTTGTAAAACCATCTGAGGTGAAACAGACTGCCTCCTTACATCTACAACTGAACTAGTTCCTGAGATACATTTTCTAACACACTTAACATAAGGACGTCCCATTATCTCCCATAGATTCGAACAGAAGGGTTGCAGCATTTTGCCATGCATTCTGTTATTATTGCCTCTACACTTAAAGTGCTCAGACATGCAAATCGTTACTAACAGGAGAACCCTCAGCAGGCAGGCATTGATAACTTTATAGGAATTTTTTTAAATTTTTTTTTGTCTTGGCAGGAGGTGGGCCTACACACTGAGCATTCTGGCATTTTTCTCAGAGGCAGAAACCTGGAGACTGCCATGGCTGGGAGCAGGTCTTATGCTGCTGAAATCTAGCTTCTCTTCTAGGGAATAGGAATTCTCAGAACAAAATAGGAGGAGAAAGCAGCCCAGAGAGGCCCTACTCACAGCACTGTGTGAAGATGAGATTCCCTAGAGTGACCCCACGCCTGTCACGAGCCCTTTCAAAGAGTTCAACAGCGATGATTGTAAAGGGTCCTTCCACCTCTGTGAGACAAGTCAGAAATCCCAGGCCTTGTCTCTCAGTTTCCCAAACAGGCGTGACTTGGGTGAGTCCCTGGAAGGCCTACTGAGTTAAAGTATGGGACTTCTGTCTAGTGTGACAACTGAGCTGCCTGTCCCACCATGGTGCTGTGCCCCATCCTGGGATTCACCTTCCTTTGTTTTACAGTGGCCTGTGGTATAGCCGGTCCACAGCTTTCTCCCAGACACTGGTGTCTTTAACTTCTGCCCAAATAGACATCACTGACTCCCTAACACAAGGGCTGAGATCTTTTAGCAATCAGGATTGTCTTATCCCCAGTTTTTCCACCTGTGGGAACACGGCTGGGCCCTAATTTCTGCTCTGCTGTTCATCCTGACTATGTGTCTGAACTGTTGGTAGGCATGACCAGCCAAAAAGGTTCTCCCCTTTTGCCTTCAACACTGGTTTATCACGCACTATCCCATCACCACAGAACCCTCTCAAGCGTATCCCCCTCCAACATCATCAGTCCTCTCCTGGCATAGTCACCCTACCATTTTCTCATCACTAAAGTGCTTTCCTCTCTCAGCAGCCATCCAGAGCTCATACTGTCATTCCATCCCTTACAAGGGTGCTATCACCATATGCCTCTTCTGAGACTTTCTTCCCTCTATAATTTGGGGGGGCTCAATACTGGTATTTATATTTCTTATTTGACCTTGAATCTTATCTATTGTTCCTGCTGCCCCCCTCTTCCCCATGACACATCTTTCATAACTGTTCCCCCAGCCATTTCTGCATCTTGCACCTGCTTAACTGGAATGGAACAAGAGACATGACGTTAGTGTCAAACAATAAGGAAGAGAGGGACACCTGCCATCCAAGATGGCAAAGCAAGAAGAGATGGAACAAGGAAATCAGGATACACTTATTCTTGAGTATCTTTTCATCAATCTAGAATTGATTGTGGAATCTCCTTCCCTCTTTTCCTTCCTCCTTCATTTCCTTCCCTCCATCTCTCCCTTAGTTATTTAAATGCATATCTCAGAATACTTAACCTGTGAACTATGTCAGAACCCGGACAGCTGACAATGCGGAGAATTGAAGTGTAATGAGCAAGGGGTTAAGCTCCTCAGGATCACTTTCTCATTTCTATCTCAGACTGGTGACCTAACAATGGCCAAAAATTCACATAATTAATTATGCGACTTCACTATAGGAACAACTGTTTTTTTTGTTTTTTGTTTTTTTTTTTTACATAAAGGAAATGTTGAGCTGGTTCCATACCCAACCAAAAAGAAGAAAGAAAAAAAAAAGAAAAAGAAAAACACATTTATTTGTAAAATGGTGGATAGATTTTCCCCAGAAAACCAATATACACAATGCCTCTTGGTAAATTAGGAATCATGTTTAATGTAGTTGTATTAGGGTTACTGCATTTGAAAGACTCCCCTGCCCCCAAATAAATGTTTTTTTTTTTTTTTTTTTTGGTATAAATGCAATTAGTATCCCTACTAGAGAAACAATGTATATATTGAAAATGTGTATGAGAAAAGCCAGTTTCTAAGTTCACCCGTCTTACATTTCCTAATTAGTTGTTTTAGACATGAATTTATCTTTCTGGCTGTTCTGCCTAGAGCTTGTGGTCTGCAAAAAAGGAGTGTTTGTGTGTGTTTGTGTGTGTGTGTGTGTAAGGAACTGTGTGTGTGTGTGAAAGGAGGGTATGTGTGTGTGCGTGAAAGAGAAAGGAGGGTGTTTGTGTAAGGATAGTGTTTGTGTGTGTATGTGTGTGTGTAAAGAACTGTGGGGGGAGGGACTGGAGTGATGGAGTTAAGGAACTTGCCTGAGAAACCTAAGGACATAGGTTCAAGTCCCCATTACACATGTAAACCAGCTGTCTAAGGTGGTGCAAGCGTCTGGAGTTGGTTTTCAGTGGCTGGAAGCCCTGGCATGCCTATTCTCCTATTCTCTCTCTCTCTCTCTCTCTTTCTCTCTCTTTCATTAAAAAAATAAAAATAAAAATGTTAAATAAAAGAACCAAGTATGTGCAAAAGAAGGGTTTGTGTGAGACAGAAAGAAAGAAGGGAATGTATGTTTGTGTAAGGAACCGGGTGCGTGTTTAAGGAGGGTGTGTGTAAGGAGTGTGTGTGTGTTTAGGGAGGGTGTGTGCGTGTGTATCCCCAGGACCAGTCCTGTGTCTTGGAGATAACGGTGCGTTGACTCTCCATCTTCCAATCAGAGACAGCGGGCCTTTCCCCCGACCAATGAGAGCGCGCGCTTTGCAGAGACGCAGCTCAGCAGCCGCAGCTCCTCGCAGAGCCTTCGCTGTGCTCTGGCTCCCCCTAGCCGCACGGAACCCGGCTTTCTCCTTGCAGGGCAGAATCCAGCTCCTTGGGCTGTGTTTTCCTCTAGATCCCACTGAGCAGTCCGGCTAGGGGAGTGTCCTCCCGGCAGCAGATGAAAAGGCAAATGCTGCTTGGGGATTGTTTTTAGAGATGCTTTCTGAATGTCTGCAAAGATAACACGCGTTCTTCTTGTCAATACCATTATTGGCTTTTGCCTCCGAAGGGACCAGGATGCATGTGTTCGCTTTGAGATCTCACGTGCAGCCCGGGTGGTGTTTACACGGCATGTCAGTGCGGTCTTGTGGAAACCACGCGGCAGGGCCGGGGTCGGACTTGGCATCACCCGCGGCGAACGCAGGCGCGCAGAGGGGAGTCCCAGGGGCCCTCGCACGCACCAGAGCGTCTGCCAAGCAAGAGAAGCTGCAGCGATGGGGAAATTATAGAAGGTTTAGTTCTTCTCATTCTTACCAAAGCCCTCAGTTACTATTCCTGCAGGAAGACAACAGAAAACATCCCCCACGAGGCTCCAGCAGCCTCAAAGCTCTGCCTTGGGGCGCTGACATTTCATTGCTGTTTTCTCTCTTGTATTCTGTCGTTGCACTCAGGGAATTAGAAAGTGCCAAACAGATGTGGCATAACACATCCGGTAAAGTGATCCATTCTGTTATGCAAGGAGCACGATTGAACAGACAGCTCAGAGCTACTGGTGGTTTCTTTGAATGGAATTAAATGAAAGTCTCTGACTCCACAAATTCTTTCTTTGTTGCTGTTTTTTTAAATCTTTATTTTAATTATTACTTGAGAGCGACAGGCAGACAGAGAGACAAAGAGGCAGACAGAGAGAGTGAGAATGGGTGTGCCAGGGCCTCCAGCTACTGCAAATGAACTCCAGATGCATGTGCCGCCTTGTGCATGTGGTTTACGTGGGTCCTGGGGAACCAAGCCTTGAACCTGGGTCCTTGGGCTTCACAGGCAAGCAATCAGCCACTAAGCAATCTCTCTAGCACCCTCTTTTTTTTTTTTTTTTAAAGAAAATTGTATTCATTTGAGAGAGAAAGAGAGAGGCAGATAGAGAATGGGCATGCCAAGGCCTTCCATCCTGCAAAGGAACTCCAGATGCATGTGACACCTTGTGCATCTGGCTTATGTGAGTACTGGGGGATCTTATGTGGGCTATTGGGCTTTGCAGGCAACTGCCTTAACTGCTAAGCCATCTCTGCAGCCCTGGCTTTACAAATTCTAATGCATGGTGCATTATTTGAGAGCCAGGATATTCTATCCAAATATTTAATGGTGGACTATGTTTTCAAGGATCTTGTTATGGAGTGGAAAAGATGGGCTCCTATTGTAAGGGGAAGGCCAAGCATGGTGAGATTTGGCAGTAATACAGCCCAGAGCTATGGTTGTATGGGGAATACACTTTTACACTCCGCCATGTGTAAGTACCAAGGAAAACCTCATAGGATGGCTGTAGCAGACAGCTTTAGGTTTGCTGAGATAAACTTCCCAGACCAGGCACACTGATGGAGGAAGAAGTTTATGGAAGCTTACTGATCCAGGGGAAGCTTCATAATAGCAGAAGAAGCTGGCCTGCTCTTACAGGAGCAAACACACACACAGAGAAGCACAAGCCAAAAACCACACAGCACACTTTAGGAACTCCAGTGAGGCACTTTGCATATCTTTAGATTGGAATTTCAAACCCACCACCACACCTTAGGGCTGGACATCCCAGTGACACCCACCTCCAGCCAGGTGGCTGTAGACCCAAACTACCCAAACTACAAACTAATAAAACACTGAATATATTGGAGGCCGTCTATTCAAACTACCACAATGGCAAACATTTGAAAGGAAATTGGGAGAATGGACGAGACTTTGACATGCTGGAAACAGGGATTGAAGAAGCATGATAAAACCCATTGCTAGTGGCTCAGGGAAATTTGCTGAAGAGGGCTGAAAGTCTGTAAGAGCCACAAGCAGGGATGCCATACCCAGAAGCATTGCCATCCCCCTTCAGCCACCCCCCGCCCCGCAGTTACTGACTGCTAATCTCACAACTCCACCAGGAATGCCAACAACCCCACAAAGGAGGTCCCTCAGGGGAATGGAGCACGGAGGAGGAAAAGATAATACCGACATATGATGCATCCATATGAAGTATGGTCTTAATGCAAATCAAAGAAAGCACGTGGTTAGGACATTATGGGAGTGTTGCAGTGGTTTCCTGTGACGGGGCGAGAACGGTGTAGGTGGGAACCCTGGAAAGACTGGCAGAAATCGTGGGCCTGGTTGGGAAAGGCCTGCAACATGCACTATGAAAGCATCACGCATGGGGTACCAGAGGAGAGGGGGTGGACCTGGTTCAGAAAGGGGGAGAGGTATTGGTGCTGGGACAGTATAGTTCATCCTGCAGCAGCTCCAGGGGGCAGAGGGACACGGTGCTGGTTAGAGATGGGCTGATTTTTAACCAGCCTTCGGGTATTTAATAGCTGACGACTGCTCTCTCTATTTTTATGCTGGATTTCTTTGCAAGAAAAGTACAAACACCCAGCTTTCTATCCGTTTCTACTTCTGGCACTCATAATCATCTTTCTTATTCTTAACATACCTCAATGTTATGCTGAATGATATAGTTGCCCGTAGCAAACTGGCACATTTTCTAGATTCAGATATGCTAAAACAAACAAACGCAAGTCATCCCAACTCAAACAGACAATGCAAGCCCTACTATGTGGATAAAATTCCTGCCATGATCATCATCCTACAGAAAGAAATCGACGCAGGTGTTCTGAGAGGCAGCCCTTAACTCTCACATTGCTTCACACCACTTTCAGCCTTCTACAGTGTCACGTGGTTACGCGGTGGGTGTGCAAAAACCACTTCAGTCCTTCCGTGTTCCGTAAAGAACTCTAATGCTCTAGTGTTGAGCAACATTTAGGTAATTAATGCATCTCTGCTGTAATCATGCAACAAATTTGCCAAGAGCGCATGTGGGAGAATGTAGGTGGATCAAACACATTTACATCTCCTGGAAAACTGAGGGGCCATGTCAAAATAGAACACCACCGTGCATGGTTTACCTCTTTATTCCTCTGTAATTATTAGGCACATTTCAAACTGGGCTGTCTGTAAAGATATGAGACAAGTTAGGGTCAGTTATGTACACCCGATTGCAGTTAGAATGTTTGAAACTGTCATTTGTGAAGTAAATATGATTCAGTGTGAAAACTCTCATAGTATCTAAATTCTGAAAAGCCCTGCCTTAGCAACCTGTTTGAACAAGGCAGTAAGCTACAGCAAATTGAAAGCTCCAAAAGATTAGGAATCCCTGTCAATTCCATGGAGCCGCAGAGTTGCTGCCGGTGGCTGGGTGGCCGCTCTCCCTTTGTTTAGATTAGGAAATGCAGGAGGGAGGTGAGGGCAGATCCCATAGAAAGAGGTTTTCCTGTGCCACCAGAATTCTGTGTCTCCTTATAGCTCCTAGATGAGGGTCCCAAACAGAGTGTACTCATGGGGGCTTTTGGGCAGGTGACATGTCTCTACCGATGTCAACACAAGCACACTAGTAGGTAAGAGAAAGAAAAATTTTGTACCCGATTGTTGAGCTTTTTGCTCTGGATGTGCTGAAGTTGGCTGTTCCACAGACCTGTGCGTGACAGGACCAGACAAGGGCCACACGCTTACCCCTTTTGCAAAGCACTCCCCGGGACTTGCTCTCAGGTCATCTTGTGAGCATCCTTTCCTACCACACAGAACCCAAGTTTCCTATGAGAATTCTCTTTCTTCTGTGTTCTGGACAAATTCAGAAGAATAAGTCCAATGCCCTCAATGACTTCTTAAGGACAAGTTTAGTATGAATATAAGATCATGGTCATGTCCAATCAGGAAAGAAAGAGGCTAGCTGAAGAGCTCTGCAGGTGCAGGGCCCGAGGAGGAGAAGGCGCACTGTGTTTTCTTTCATAACATTCCCTGCTCTAATAGCTACTTCTTGATTTCTAGAGATTAGTGCCAGCACATTAGCATAATGACATTACCCAGATGCCTTAGCTGTTGCTTCCTTTCAAAGATCCATGTGACTGAGGTTAGAGAATGTAATGGATTAAGGAAAAGAGAGAGGAAATTATCATATTTAATATTGTTTCCAACAAAATTGACATAGTTTATGGAGCCAAGAAATATAATGCAATTTACTCCCCACCCCTGCTAGAAAAGGAAGGGGTGAGGAAGCGGGTGCAAGACATGTGAGTGATGGAACGCAACACTTGTGGAGATGCCATGCCCGTTCAGGAGGCAACTGTCTCAGCATATTCATCTCTCGGGGGTGACGCAAATAACGCCAGGTTAGTTACCTGTAAATTCTAGGTGTTCTTGCAATAGCATTCCAACAAACTTAAGATTGGGACAATCCTAGATAACAGGTATAGGAACGCATGAGGAGAGACCTCGCTCATGGGCCAGATCTGCCCCTAGTGCAGAAGCACAGTCTCTGGCAAAGAGCACTAGAGACGAGGTAGCAAATCGCCTTCGCTCTGTGACACAAATGCTAATTGCTATAATGGTGAAGAAAATATTCATAAATCCCTCTTCCCAGCTTTGCTTTAGGCTCCATCGCTTCCCCCCGCCCCATTTGTGGTTGAGAGATGGAATGAACAGAAACATGCAGAAAGGCAGATGGCAGAGAGTGAGAATGTGTTCTGGAGACAAGGCCACAAGAGATGCTAGCAGCAAGGTTTTCCTCATCAAACCACTGAA
Source organism: Jaculus jaculus (assembly GCF_020740685.1). Lineage (NCBI taxonomy): Eukaryota > Metazoa > Chordata > Mammalia > Rodentia > Dipodidae > Jaculus > Jaculus jaculus. The sequence goes on from NC_059105.1 coordinate 165,063,654, forward strand.
TTAATTCTGGGCAAAGTCTGTTTTGTGGTTGCTTTATTTTTACTTTTGTCTGTTTAACTTTTTTTTTTTTTTTTTCGAGGTAGGCTCTCACTCTAGCCCAGGCTGACCTGGAATTCACTGTGGAGTCTAAGGGTGGCCTCAAACTCATGGCGATCCTCATACCTCTGCCTCCCGAGTGCTCAGGTTAAAGGCATGCGCCACCACGCCAGACTGTTTTTTAAAAGTTTTAAATTACAATTTATTTTTATTTGAGACAGGAAGGGAAAGAGAGAGAATGGTGAGCCTACAGACACTTGGGTCACCTTGTGCAGCAACTAGCTTACATGTGTCCTGGTGAATCAAACCTGGGGCCTTAACTACTGAGCCATTTCTCCAGCTCCAACATTTTAAATTATTATTAATACTAGTACTACTAATTATTATTATTTTGATGTAGGGTCTCACTCTAGCCCAGGCTGACCTCAAATATACTGTATAGTCTCAGGGCTGCCCTCCAATTCTCAGTGATCCACCCTAGTGCTGATTAAAGGCGTGTGCCACCATGCCTAATTTGGTCTGTTTTAAGAGAGCATCTCTCTATATAGTTCAGTTTGGTCTTGCACTCTTTCTTTTAAATAATTTTTTAATTTATTTATCTGAGTCAGAGAGAGAGAAAGAGAGAATGGACTGGGCATGCCAGGGCCTCCAGCCACTGCAGTCGAACTCTAGATACATACGCCCCCTTGTGCATCTGGCTAATGTGGGTCCTGGGGAATTGAACCTGGGTCCTCTGGCTTTGTAGGCAAGCTACTTAACCATTAAGCCATTTCTCATCCTTCAGTCTCCTGGTTGCTGGGCTTATAGACATGTACTACCATATTCAGCCTGGACTCAGCCTTTATCTAGTAGTGGCCACAATATAGCTTCTAAATTTCCTTAAGCTTAATTTGTAGAATACAAATACTTGAAATGACTATAGGAAAAGAGTAGAATCAAGTTCAGTTGGTGCTAAGAGGATATCAAAGATGACTAAAAAGAGTAAATATTCTGTTGAGGAGGTGATAACAATGAAAACGAACAACCAGATTTAAATAGCTATCAATACAAACCATATTAGTACAATAGTGATGTATAGGTAAAAATGCAATGGGAGGCTTACCAAAGATTATTGTTTCCACAGGTGAAGTCTGTGATAGATTTGTTTATTTTGCTTTGTTTCTGCATACTAATGAATCAAAAATAGACATGAATATAAGGCAGAAGTCAAAGATAAGGAAGTGTGCCAATATGACTCTTTGGGGGAACTTACAGCTAAAACTAAATTAATACACACACAAATAAGATTATAAAACTGGAGCCAAGGAATAATCCCGTTAAGCCCATCACAAAAAGCTGAGAAATAAGGTGGCCATCCTTTACATTTGAAAGATAAAGGTAAGGTCCAAGGTGCATACAAAATGGTTAGCTCTGCCTGACTGCAGAGGAAGTATATGCTGGTGAGAAGAGCATAGGTTCAAGAGTCAAGTCTTGACCATTCATTCCTTAAACAATGGAGAGAAGTTCTCATTTGTGGTTTCTAAGTGGAATAAGGGAAAACTACAGATAACAGATGAAAATGTTGCCTCCACACAACATTGACCAAAGTTGTCTTGTGACCCAAGTGAGGTAATTTAAAAATTTTATATGTTATAAAGGATCATTTAAGACTTTCCTTGGTATATTTATAGTATTGACATATTTTAATGATGCATATGTATTCTTCTAGCATCAACTAAACACATAATTTTTAATTTGCCAGGATAGACAATTATTGAGAGAAAAGATTCTAGGTATACTGTACACACACACACACACACACACACACACACACACACGTCTCTATATATACATATCTGTCTTATAATATACATGTATATAATATAGCTTATGCAGATAATGCAAGCAAGACAAAAATCTGCCTTCTATAGCACATCTACAGTAGGTGTCCTTTGTTAACAATTTGTAATTATACCCCAACAGTTCAACCAATTAATAAAGAATCCTTCAGTGGCTGCTCCCAAGGCCTATGTCTATGCATAAGCAATGGACTCTCTCAGTAAATAATTGATGGTTACTTACCATGGGGTTGGAAGTTTCCTGCCATTGTTTTGATTACATTAGATTTGCAAGGACTTTGGGGGGAAATGTAACAGCATTTACCCTAGGTAGCACCGATTCATTTTTGTCTGTTTTTAGAAAAGCTGTTGTTTCATTATCACGAAGTAAAAGAAAAATGGAGCCTGAAGAATCGAAACAAATCTAATTTTTGAACACCTGAAGCTTTGCTTAAACTACTGTAGGCATACCAAGTCCAAGTTACCTTTATCTTTCAAATGTAAAGGATGGCCACCTTATTTCTCAGCTTTTTGTGATTGGCTTAACGGGATTATTCCTTGGCTCCAGTTTTATAATCTTATTTGTGTGTGTATTAATTTAGTTTTAGCTGTAATATGTAATATTACATAGTACTTATGTAATATTATTTATTTATGATTTTGATTTATATGGAATTTCTAATGGGAGCATTGTTGTGAAATTTATCCTTCCAGTGACGATATTCATGAATCAACACAAACAAGTTTGTTTTGGGCACTGAGGTTTTGGTCCCCATACCTGAATTCTTCCGAGACTTACAACCCAGAGCTTGGTCATGGGCATGGGTTGAGAATCTGATGATGTGTCTGACACAGGGTCAGCTTAGCTTTAATGCCTAGCAATTTGCATTCTGAATCTGTTCTTTCCCATGCTCCTAAGGCCCTTGCAATAGACTTTGGGGATTAAATGGTTTGGTTGTTTAGCTGAAACTGTTAAGAATCTTCCTCATGATGTTCTCCACGTGGTAAAATTTCTCTTGACAACTAAGAGATAATTACTGCTTCAGAATGGGGGTAGGCAAAATGGCAACCAGGAGAGAGGCAACAGGGATGCAATTAACATGTGTGCTGGTGAGTTTCTTAAGGGGATGTTCAATATGCACTTGGAAGGGAGTAATGACCTTCGTCATTTCAAGAAAATCTTCTCAACGGTGGATGTATCTATCCCAAGACTCTATGGAGCAGTTCTCCCTATATAGGAGACTTTTCTGTGAGTCTTGGATCATTGAGCACCCCTTGGTCAACTTTTTTTTTTTTTTTTTCCTGTTCAGAAGATGAGAATCCTTACTGGAAGCAAAGAAGTATAGCTACCTAGGACCTATGACACCCCTTCTCAAGTACCACCCTGAACCATTTGGGCCCAACATTTCTTACCAAAATAACCATATGATGGCTTTTGGCCCTTCTTCCCTGGGGCTGTTTCCATGGCTGTGAATGTCCTAACAGTGCTGGCTGAGACAGGGTTGTCTGAGTCGAAGGGCATGGCTCATGGGCCACTCAGATGGCAGCCAGCTCTCACCAGCACAGTACACATGCTGCAGACGTCTAGGAGGTCTTTGATTTCTCAGCTTTAACAGGTCTCCAGAATCATCACGCATCTACATTATGGAGATGAGAAGAGAGAAGATATTTCATTATCGGTTTATCATATTTTGTAATGTTAAAATAGTCAGATACAAAGCTGGGCATGGCGGCGCACTCCTTTAGTCCCAGCACTTGGGAGGCAGAGGTAGGAGGATCGCTGTGAGTTCGAGGCCAGTCTGAGACTCCATAGTGAATTCCAGGTCAGCCTGAGCTACAGTGAGATCACATCTCAAAACCCCACTCCCAAATAGAAATATTCATACGTGTGTCAATGGGCTTCTATTTCCATTCCTGCCTCAGGTACTAGAAACAAAATCTTACTTGCCATGAGGTCAAATTATCTTTTCTTAATTTTTTTTTTTTTTTTTTTTATGAGAGAGAGGAAAAATGAGTGCTCCAGGGCCTCCAGCCGTTGCATTTGAATTCCATATGCAGGCATATGTGTGTGACCTTACACGCTTGTGTCACGTTGCACATCTGGTTTACATGGGATCTGGAGATTTGAACATGGGTCCTTAGGCTTTGCAGGCAAGTGCCTTAACCGCTTATCCATCTCTCCAGCCCCACATTATCTCTTAATACTTTTTTTAACTTCCCAATCAACATAATCTAGACTGATAAAATATAAAATTGTGCCCCACTCAACATAATCTAGACTGCTAGACTATACAATTGCCACTGTATTGCTATGTGACTAAGAGAGAAAAAGAGTTTCGTTTATTTTATTTTTAGAACAAAGTACTGAAAGTTTCACCAGAACCCCTAACTTATAGTGAGACCCAGAATCCTACCCGGGCCCTGAGCCAAGAGATTCTACATAAAGCTCTAAGGGCTCCAATGTCCTGGGCAGAGATCCTTCCTCCAAGATCATCTCGGGGGTCCTGTCATGTCTAGGCCGTGTGTGGGGAGTCGTGAAGATGCACAGTCGCAATGCTTTATAAGGGTTTTCATGTTTCACCTTCTGGCTTCCCCCGCGACTCCAGTCAGTCATCCCAGAGGAACCACGTCAGCTGATACTTCCATGTTCTGTACACCGAGCACCTTGATTCTCTTCTAAGTCAAGCCTTCCTTACTGACACTAGGATCGGCACGGAAGCAGCTGAGTTATGCAAGGAGAAATCAGAGCACAGGAGACCACGTTCTGAGCCCTTATCATGACAAAGCATTCTCATGGTATTGACATGGGTCTTATGACAATGCGTTAGCTGGAGGAGGAAAGGTTACCTTCAACTCGCTGGCTCCATTGTTTCTGAACTGTAGTGAGAAAAACCATCATAGCTAAATAAATAAATAAATAAGTGCCTGTGACAAAACAAATACCATCCACCTCATTGCATCCAGAAAGCAGAGGGAAGAAGACAGGAAGAGGCCAGGCCAAGATATCCCTTTAGAGAAGACATAACCAGAGGCTCCGCACTTCCTCTAACCTGGGGCTAGTTCCCATGTCTTCACTTCCCGTGTGTATGCCTGTGCTTGTAGGAGCCCAGAGAAGACCCTTGGGGGCTGCTCATCAGAATATCATCTACCTCTTATGAGATAGGGACCCTGATTGTCCTGGAGCTCAACAATGAGGCTAGACTGGCTAGCAAATGAACCACAAAGATCCACCCATCTGTATTTCCCCAGTGCTATGATTACAAGGGTGTACCAGCAAGCCTGTGTTGTAAATATTATTTATTTATTTATTTATTTATTTATTTATTTATATGAGAGAGAGAGAGAGAGGGAGAATGGGCACACCAGGGCCTCCAGCCACTGCAAACGAACTCCAGATGCATGTGCAACCTTGTGCATATGGCTTATGTGGGTCATGGGGAATCGAACCTGGGAACTTTTGGCTTTGCAGGCAAAATGCCTTAACTGCTAAGCCATCTCTCCAGCCCCTATATTTTTTGTTTGTTTGTTTGTTTGATTGATTTTTACAGCAGCACTAGGGATCAAACTCAGTTCTTCATGCTTGCAAGTCAAACGTTGTTGTGACTTTGCTGTCTCCTCAGCCCCTGCCTGCCACTTTAAAAATCTGTTACTGGCTGCAGGATAATTTGAAGGGCTGTAAGTGTGAAGATCTTCATCGAGCTTCCCTATTATTATTTTCCTAGGCTCACCATGGTCCCCTTGGAGACTGAGTTAAAGGATGCTAGATTGGATATAGTTGCCATTTAGATGGTCAGTAATTTAAAGAAAAAATACAACTGTGGCATTATGACCCCCATGTGTGAATCAGGCTGGAGTAGTAACGAATTTTATCTCATTGCTTACTTAATATTCAGATTGCTTGTTATTGTAAAGTAGAAAGGCACAGCAATGAGGAACCACATACACAGGAAACACCACAATTTGCTTCTATTCAAGTTTGACTATGGAAAGACTATGGAAAATTATGCAGTATGATGGTATATTGTTATTCATAGGTTTAAATGCGCTAAACATTTTAAAATAAACACTCTTTATGTTTATTATTATACTTTTTCAAGACAGGGTCTTGTTCTAGCCCAGGCTGACCAGTTGTCTCAGGCTGCCCTTGAACTCACAGTGATCTTCCTACCTACCTCAGCCTCTCAAGTGCTGGGATTAAAGGTGTGCACCACCACGCCTGACTTAACCATCTTGTATATGGATTTGTGGGAGGTCATTCATTGTCTTTTGGCAGCATGAGGACTGGTGGTGTGCCCTGAAATGGAGACTGAATTTCCATAGTTTTTAAACAGATTTTTAAGATAGTTGTAGGATCATGAAAACAGGGATTTCATAAATGGAACTAATTCTTTGAAACCTTTTAGGATCTTGTATTTTTTTAAATAAAAGTCTTATCCTAAAATAAAGTGAATGAAAAAAAGCCTCAAAATATCTTACTTAAAAAGAACATGTATTTTTTACCCAAACTGAGTATACCCTGGGAATGCTAGAAAGTAGTTTCTTCCTGTATTGGCTTTTATTTTTAAATGTGATCATTGATGTTGGTCCCTTTTCTGACAGTCCCAACCCAATTCCCAGTTCCTTGTGTGTTGACTCAACTTCTACTGTCCTTACTGGTAGAATGTGGTTTTGCTCATCTCACAGCCCAGCAATAATTCTAGAAACTTCTATTGTATGGTGGAAACAGCTTCATTTGCCACATACCCACTGAAGGGGCTCAGTCCCTGTTCTCAGATTGGCTGGGAACAGAGCCACAAGCTTCCTGTGATCACTGTGGGTACTAAGATAGACTGCAAGCTGGTAACACAAGAAAATGTAGACTCAAAATACCACTTTTCTATATCTCCAAGGCTATTCATACAGCCTTCATCTTGAATGAGATGCGATGTTTTATTTTTGCTCTGGGGACTAGGGATACCCAGTTTGGCTACTCTGGTTTCCCTTATAAAAACCAAGATGCCGTGCTGAGAGAATAGTGGTTAAGGCACTTGCCTGCAAAGCTTAAGGACCTGTATTCCACTGTCCAGGTCCCACGTAAGCCAGACACACAAGGTGATGCAAGTGCACAAGTTTGCACATGCCCACTAGGTGATGCGCACGTCTGGAGATTGCTTGCAGTGGTTGGAGGCCCTGGCAAGCCAATTCTCTCTTTCTCTCTCATTAAAAAAAAAAAAAAAAAATGCTTTGTGAGCAACTGGAAGTCAGCAATGGAGAGAGCCAAGAGCTCTAATGCACAGCAAGGAAAGTCAAAGGGCGGTTAAGTCAGAGACCTTTAGCTGTACCACTGAGCGGAGTGAGAGGAGCATGCAATCAGCAAGTGCTGCTGGCGCTGGAGGTGTCAAGGAGCTGGGGCGGGACAGCTTCTCCCCAGGCAGTGGAGACTCTTCATGACTGGGCAGCCTGCTCAGGTGCAGTCTGCTCCTATGACCTTGAGAAGCCAGCTTTTCTGTCTAGGGCCAAGTTTCTTCTAGCTAGGAAACGTGTCCCTCTATGAATGTTGCAAATTAAGTGAAACTGGAGGTCAGGCACAGTGGAAGGCTTGTGAGTAAGAATCTTCCTTGTCTACACTAGGCTGATACAGTTACTACTCACTTATAATAATTGACTAAATGTAAGGTGGCGTTTTTCAGTCAAGGACTGTCATGCTTGCATTGCAACCGGCAGACCTACCAACAAGGCTCACCTGCTCACAGTGTGGGTTTCTAGTTTAAATGGGACAGGGAAAGACTGAATAAATTCCTGAAGGCATCGGGCACCTCCCACCTCCTTCTTCATTAGATTGGGACCTTGCTCTTGATTGAATGAGAAAATGCAATATAGGAAAATATTCTTTAGGCAATTAATTTTATCAAGATGAGCCTGTGGGATGGTACCAGGTATTCCAGGCTGAAAAGGAAGTTTCACAAATTCAAATTATTATATTTTTTTTTGGCGGGGGGGGGGGCGCTGAGTAAATTCATCACCAGTCTGAGAAGTGCTGAATGAGTGATTGATATCATAGCTGGATCAGATGTAGCTCATTGCAGTGACAGAGTACTAACTGCCTTCTATGTGCATGTGCCTAGATTGCATCCCAATGTTATCAAACCCGTTTAAAGGCTTCTATCACAAATCATGACCAACAAACTTAGTTTTTCACAATTTATTTTGTTAATACCAGGGCATGGGGAAGGGGATGTGATTTATAAAGCTTCAATGCATATATAACAATCGAGAAATGTTTATTACTATAACACACAAGATTGCTTGTTTTCTTTCAATTAAATTTGGAAAAACGAATTCACTATAAGTTGTTTAAATGATTTTTTGTTGTTGTTGTTTCTTTCAGGTAAGTGTACAAACATCTTTTGAAGTGTTCCTCCGAAATTGTCTGGGTGGCAGTCCTCTAAGAAGGAAGAGGAAGTCAGGGGCCCTTGCAATGGTAACATTTCAGCTTCTCACTGCACCCAGAAGCTTCTCGCATGGCCAGTGAGGTTGCTCTTTTCTTTCATATCCGTTTATTTCACTATGACGTAAACTTTGGAGTCTGTAAGAAATTGTGTGTATTCATGTATCTACATTTGAGAGCCACTCACGTTCTAATCGAAAGCTTCTGCAACCCAACTTTGCCATAAAATTTCATTCTATACTGAGTGCTTAAAACTGAAATGTCATTGTAAATAGATTCTACAATAACAGACACACACAATATGGAATATATATATATATATATATATATATATATATATATATATATATATATATATATATATATATATATATATATACATACATATATGTGGCTTGCAGCTCTTTATTTGGTTTATACAGTGCCAGTTCATAGCATAAGGTCTGCAAATACTGTGCACAAGGCCAGAGCAAGGGAAGCAGGTACAACCTTTGTTAAGTGAATACTTTATGGAATTATAATGTTGCGGCAAGCCTTAGAAACCAAAATTTCCTTAGCATCCACACTCTGTCACCCAAATATTCTAAGTAAATACTCTAAATAAATATTCTAAGCTAAAATCCACATGTGAGAGAGATACAGCTTTTCTCTTAGATTTTTTGGGCACAGTAGAAGGCCAAGGAGTAACAGTCTTTAGTGTCTACACTTGTTTAATACATTTATTATTCACAAGTATGGATTCAATGTAAGGTGGGGTTGTTAGGTCAGGGAGAGTGATAAGAATAAGAAACTAGAAAGAGCCCAGGAGAGAGGGTCATAAAAACTAGCTTCAAAAGTGACAGAGGAGGGCTGGAGAAATGGCTTAAGGATTAAGGTGCTTGCCTGCAAAGCCAAAGGACCCAGGTTTGATTCCCCAGTACCTACATAAGCCAGATGCACAATGGGGTGATGTGGCTGGAGGCCCTGGCACACCTGTTCTCTCTCTCTCTCTTCCTGCCTATTTCTCTCTCTCTCTCTCTCAAATAAAGAAAAATTAAATATATATATTATTATTATTATTTATTAATATATATATATTATTATTATTATTTTTAAGTGAGGGAAAAGTGCTCAGCACTGAGACATCTCTATCACACCTTCCAAGGCTCAGGGTCCATTGTGGAAGAGGTGGTGGGAAGAATGTAAGAACCAAAGGAAGCAGGATTCCTTATAGTGCACTCTTCCAGACACACAATGGACTGGGTATCCATGACCTCACAGTGCCTGACACTACCTACACAAGACCATCATAATAGGAGGAAAAGATCATGACATCAAGATAAAAGAGAGACTGAGAGGGGGAGGGGATATGATGGAGAGTGGAGGTTCAATGGGGAAGGTGTGGGGGGGAGGCCATTACCATGGGATATTGTTTACAGTCAGGGACGTTGTCAGTAAAAAATAAAAATAAAATAAAATAAAAATCATAAAAAGCCCCAATAACAACAACAAAAATTGGCTTCAAGAAAGAATGGTAGTAAAAGTAGCATGTCTTAAGTGATATGAAAGTGACAAGAGGAATTTTGGGACTGGAAGGGTGAAAGTCAGGTTGGGGACCAGGGCGATCTGCTAAAGAGGGGGTGGGAAAGCACAATCACAGCTCAGCATATACATGAAAGAATACAATTTCAAAATAGAAGCTTGACTTTCTAAACGTTCCAACAAAATCAAATTCTCAGTCTGTAAACCTAAACCTACACTAATGCATTCAGTTTTCAAGAGGGAAATCAGGTTTTTTTTTTTTTTCGCTTTTTTAAATGTATCTATTGGTTCACTTCATATTTACCACCACAACCCTCTCTTATCCCCTACATTTCTGCTGCTGATCCTCTTTCTATTACAGCCAGTTACCCATCCTTTCCATGTCTTTTTAAGTATTTCATTTATTTATTTATTGGAGACAGAGAGAGAATGAGCACACACAGGGGCCTCTAGTCATTGCAACCAAACTCCAGATGCATGTGGCACCTTGTGCATCTGGCTTTTCTGTGGGTACTGAGGAATCAAACCTGGGATCTTTGCCTTTGCTGGCAAGTACCTTATCCTCCAGCCTTGCCATTTCTTTACTTTCTTTTTGTTATCATTTAGTACTTATTTGTATGGTGATTCAATGAGTTTAATTAAGGTTGTTCATAGGAGTATGGATGAGGGGTTATTTACAAGGGCTTAAACAACTTGCCAGTGGCTACACCATGGTGGAAAAGATTTCTCCCTTCCATACCAACCATTAACCGTTTATAGATTCTGGGGAGACATACAAGCTTCTGTGGCCCTCCCCACAATTACCCTTAACTGCTTTGTGAATTTTTGTTGAAAGTGAGGGGTCGGGAGCCCTTCGAAAACAATTTTTAATGACTTGTTAATATTGGAAAATCTCACTGAAATGTTCTTTTAAAGCTATATTTTATTATTTATTATTTATTTGAGAGAAGGAGAGAGAACGGGCATGCCAGGCCTCCTGCCACTGCAAGTGAACTCCAGACAATATGTCACGTGGGGTCTGGTGTTGCATGAGCACAAGCCTTGAACTCCAGACCTTATAAGCAAGTGGTCTTAATCACGGAGCCATCTCTCCAGGTCCTGGAGTATTCATTTTAAATAACGTGTTTTTTTTTTTTTAAATGGGGAATGAAATATGTCATCTAGAATCAAAGCTTACTGACCAAGAGTTGGTAAAAGCAAAAGTAATTTAAAGCTAGTTAGCAAAGAACACTCCCATGACTTTGGTATGTTACGTGGAAGCAGAGCTAGAGAATTATGAAAGTATCCCTTTTAAGTTTTACCACAAGAAATATAAATGGAAAAATCAAACGTTTAAACCATCATTCAAACTTGACACAGTTATTTTCCACTGCCTTTAATATATTCATCTTTTCTATTTTTAAAATATATTTTATTTTTATTTATTTATTTACTTACTTACTTATTTAACAGTGAGAAAGAAGGAGAGAGAGAGAGAGATAATGGGAGTGCCAGGGCCTCGCAGCCACTGCAAATGAACTCCAGACGTGTGTGCCACCTTGTACGATTGGCTAACACAGATTCTGGGGAATCAAACCTGGCTCCTTTGGCTTTGCAGGCAAATGCCTTAACCACTAAGGCATCCCTCCAGCTCTACCTTTTCTATTTTTATAGTAACCTGTTTTATCCAGGGTAAAATATTTTATTTAATGAAAATAAATAAATAGAAAAAATCAATTTAAATACCAGCAGTCAAGTCAGTTGATTACTGCCCATCGGAGAAGAGAGGAAATTTCAATGATAGAGTATCTAAACATTTTAAATTGCCTTCAGTACAAGAGAATGTAGACATTATTGTATTTTGCTAATGTATAGCAAATAGTATTGTGGAGCCTGGCTGCAACAGCAAGCTGTTTCCGTGGCATGGCATGGCCTAGAGAGATGGAGGTGGGGTAGGCTGTCTCACAAGAGCACATGTGCTTGCCTGGGCCCTCACTTCTTGGGCAAAATCTGACAGATTACAAAGTGAGGGAATGTGGGTGTGGTGTATACAGACATGGAAATCTCTCTTACTTATGAAGAAAGAGTCATAGCAAACATGAATAAATGTGGGAGAGATAGAAAAACTGAACTCGTCAAGAATTTCCTGGGTGTCAGTTATCAATACCTTGGTATTTTCTAATTCTTATTTACAATTAAAGATGTCTTTAATATTTTTTCTGCTTTCAGTTTATGATAGTCAGCTAGTATCTGTGATTTTCTTTATTAACCATTACAAAAATATATACTTTGGGGATGGAGAGATGGCTTAGTGGTTAAGCGCTTGCCTGTGAAGCCTAAGGACCCCAGTTCAAGGCTCAATTCTCCAGGACCCATGTAAGCCATATGCACAAGGTGACACATGCATCTGGAGTTCATTTGCAGTGGCTGGAGGTCCTGACACATCCATTCTCTCTCTCTTTCTCTCTCTCTGTGCCTCTTTCTCTGTCTGTCTGTCACTCTCAAATAAAAAATAAACAAAAATTTTAAAATGTGTATATATATATAGATATAGTTACATATGTATATCTATATATATGTACATATGTATATATACTTTGATAATCCAGAATGCTAGAGCAAAATAAGTCAATAGTACAGAAAATACATGAAGCTCCCAGTTTTTTTGTTATTTTCTTTTTTAGTTATGAATTCAGTTACAACCTAGTTCATTTTCTAAGGGCTTCAAGGTGTTCAAATCTATTATAAACAACAATGTTGTCTTTTCCCATTTATGACAGGAAGCCTAAACCTGTCAATATCCTAGCCTTGGTTGATTCAAGGATTTTTTTTTTTCTTTTCTTTCTGAGGAGGGTTTTCTGTTATATAACCTGATCAATGATTTCAAATTGGCAAGGATGTTCAAGAACCTGCACAAACCTGTGTATAATAGACACGGAGGGAAATTATTAAAATGCAGCCAGCTCTTTCCTTCAGGCCTCTGCAGCTCAGGTCTCCATATTCAGGCCTTCTGCTTGATCATTTGGTGGCTCAACCCTTAGTCCCTTAACAGACATCCTAGTAGAATTTAGTCACATAACTAACCTCCACATCTCATAATTCTTTTTTGTCCTGAGAAAGAAGTCAGTCCTTACCATGAGAGGAATTCCTTTGAAGGTAACGAGACGTTTATGTTGCCAGTACCCTGATGCATAGTACTTATGCCTCTCCCTTAGCTTGGGAAATCAGCACATGACAATTACAGCGTTAGTTTCCTGGGGTGTAATCATCATGTCATGACGTTTTTATGCTTCATCCACTGTTATGATGTGAACAGCTTCATGCCAAACATTGGTTTACACAAATTTCATACTGTGTCACAGTGTTAGGAAAAGAAGCAAGAATGATATGATTGTATGCAGAGTTGAGAAGAGTTCAGCCGTATGTTCAGCATTACTATGAACACTGTCATAAAAACTGTGTGATTATAAAATTACAAATCCAAGGAAACCATAGCGTCATTGGTTGACAGTTGATACAAGTGTGCTTAGACAGAGCTTTCAAAGACTTTTCCTATAGAAAAAAAAAAAAAAAAAGAAAGAAAGAAAGAAAGGAAAGGAGCTTTGGCTGAGTAAATATTTTAGAGAACTGCTTGATCTCACATTTCTTTTGTTACTCCCAATTCTTGATTTTTCTGTTGTATGCCCTCATTTACTTTTTGTTTATGATTTGGCTGATATTTCTGATATTTAAGATGGAATTGCTATTACAGCTCACCACATTCAAGACTTAGGAAGAGTGCCTTTTTTCAAGCCCACGTGGAGTTTATAAGAAGTTGAATGATTATTATTCCTGTACTTGAATTTGGCTACTTTACAGCGAACACATACTTACGTAGGAATTCACAGAACAAGAATGCATGAACATTCTCTAGCTTTCAATTTATGCTTTTGAAAACATTTGTCCCTTCCTCAAAGGAAAAATATCCTCTTCTAGAAAGTGAAAGCAAAACTGAGTTGATTTAGTTCAAAGACTGTATGCAGTGCCATCCAGTTAAGCTGCAATTTTCAAAGAATGAATTTTAATGCGCCCAGACCTATTAGCCCAGGATCAAACTCCTAACAAACTGATTGGACATGCAAAAAGAGTCTGTGTCCTAGATTTGAAGTCATTACGCAGTCTTCAGCACAACTGTGCGGCTGGCCTTTCAGAGGGGATGGACATGTGCAAACAGAATGGTTTTGACTAGCTGGTGCCTTTCCTACAAAGCAATTTTCAATAATGACAAGTTTAATGGAATCACTATTGTAATCACTATTGTATTGTTTGTCATGCGACTGTATATCCTGTTTTATATAGCCATGAAGTATGCATAGGAGCATAGCTACATAAATAATTAAGGAGAACAAAAGACACACATATGATATTAAATATATATATATATTTCTTTTTGATTGGAAAATGTAGGGCATCCATATGTGTGTTATCATAGCCAATGAAGATAATCCTCTGTATTGTGCCCCCTGCCTGCACCACCATCAATCCTGAGTTCTGAATTCTTGCTATCCCTCATCATTTCTTCTTGAGTGGATTATAACCTTCTATCTTAATATTTATTGTTTCCCATCACTCAGAAATACGTGCTCACATAGGCACGACCCATTCTAGACTATTGCTTAGGTGAACTACTGAGTGTGGGCTGTTGTTTTACATAGATAAAATGCATTTACATACATAAAATACATTTTACATAGATAAAACTGAAGTCAAGAAGGAAAACACATGGGCTCATTATTTTTATTTATTTATTTTCAAGCAGAGAAAGAGAGAAAGTGAGACAGAAGAGAAGCAGACACAGACAAAATGGACATGCCAGGACCTCCACCCACTGCAAACGAACTCCAGATGCATGAGCCACCCTGTGTATCTGGTTTATGTGGGTCCTGGGGAATCCAACCAGGATCCTTTGGCTTTGTAGACAAATGCTTTAACTGCTAAGTCATCTCTCCAGCCTGGCTCATTCTAAATTGTATTTCATATGAAAGTTAAAGCAAAAAGATGAGCTTGCATTGTAAAAAATGAAATGAAATGCCATCAACCACTGCAGTTTACTAAAATATAATACCCCTAGAAAAGATCATTCTTCTCATGAAATGAATTACCAGAACCAATGGTTATTTATAGGAAATATGCATTGTGACTACTCTTTTGATACTGAAATATATTTGTTCTGTATGGCTTATTCTATGGAAGATGTAAATAAGAGATTAGTGTGATTACAAATTGTTAAATTGCCTTATAAAAGTCTGCACTCAGGGCTGGAGAGATGACTTAGCAGTAAAGGTATTTGCCTGTGAAGCCAAAGGACCCAGGTTTTATTCCCCAGGACCCACATGAGTCAGATGCACAAGGGGGCACATGCATCTGGAGTTTATCTGCAGTGGATACAGGCCCTGGCATGCCCATTCTCTCTCTCTGTCTCTCTTCTAGCTCTTTTTCTCTTTCTATCTCCATTTTTTTTTTTTTTTAAGTCTACACACATCCCTGGGAAAAGGAGCTTAGAAGATGGAAGTATTTTTACAAAGGTTCAAAGTCTCTGACTGAACCAAGAAGTCATATTAACAAGTATAAAACAGAAACATTTGTTTGACAGCTCAATGGAATTACACAAAAGAAATATGTATCCTCTTCTTTTTCACTAAGAAAAGCCTACGCTAAGTAATAAATATAATTAAATATAATTTGTGACTAAATAGCTTCAGTCCCTGTGCCTTAAGGCACTTAGCTTCAGAGAAATTGTTCATAGCTGGTAGTTGGAAAAGACCTGAGCTCTCTATTCAAGGGACATGCTAGCAAATAACCAACAGAAACTGATTCTCCCAAGTCCAGTTGCAAATTATGTCAATGCTAGATAGCATATTTACAAACCAATCATAGGATGTTAGGAGCTCTTGTGGAGTAAGATACCTATAAAATGAAGATACTTTTTTATGGCTTGAAAGATTAGCAGTTGTTTATTATATCATTAGAAATAATCTACAAAATATTGAGTAACACATTTGGTTAAGAGAAGTATTGACTGGATTTTGCACTTCATTCAAAAGGGATTAAAAATTTACGATATATTAACATAGCCAAGAAGCAAACTTGTTAATCTCCCTCAAGAACCATGCACTGGCAGAAATTGTCTCAGAATACAAAGATGAGTATAGTCCTTGTTTTTAAGGAATTTACATTCTGAAAGGAGAAAATCATAAATAAAAAGATGAAGTTTTAAAATATTTTTGTTTATTTTTATTTATTTATTTGAAAGTGACAGATAGAGAAAGAGGCAGATAGAGAGAGAGAATGGGCACACCAGGGCCTCCAGCCACTGCAAATGAACTCCATGCACCCCCTTGTGCATCTGGCTCACATGGGTACTGGGGAATGGAGCCTCGAACCTGGGTCCTTAGACTTCACAGGCAAGCACTTAACTGCTAAGCCATCTCTCAGCCCTAAAAAGATGATTTTTAAGTGTCAGAGGGTAGTAGTAGGGCAGAGAGATAACTACGGGCCTACTTGGGTGTGCTGACAACACAGGAAGTAACACTGATTATCAGAAAAAATGCTGAAGTTCATCAGGTAGAGATATGAAGAAAGGACTCTTGAGATAGAGAAAGAATATCACATGCATGAATTTAATTGCTCAGTTATTCCATATGTCAGAAGTAAAACTGGTAAAATAGTTACTTAGCATTAGCATGACTTGCCCTATTTTTTAAAACCTCTTGTTTCTTCTATTGTCCTTTATTATCAGGACTTGTTTTATTACTTTCATTGGAGCCTTAAGAATAGAATAATCTGTTAATCTTGCAATATAATAGTACACTTACTTGTGTTCATCGACATATTGCTGTTCATTTTCTATGGAATGTCTAATTTAATACAGCCTGAAAGACAAACCCTTCTTTTCCTGTCTTATATCTGAGCAATCAAAGACACAGATAATCTAAGCTACCTCCTCTTTATTTATCTCAGTTGTGGACCAGGTGTTTAAATCAAGGGAGACTGATTGGGGCTACATTTTTCAATTTTATTCAACACTGGACCTCTGTCTGGTGCACATGCCATAAATATTTAATGTGACTAACAGGATTTTATAGACTTTAGTGTGCAATCAGTTCATTATTTTTTTTTAAATATTTTTTATTTATTCTTTACTAGTAAGCAGAGAAACAGAAGGAAAAGGAATGGCAGGGACTCCAGGCGCTGCAACTCCAGATGCATGTACTACTTTGTGCATGTGGATTTATGTGGGTGGTGGGGAATTGAACCCCGGTTTTTAGGCTTTGTGGGAAACTGCCTTAACCACTGAGCAATCTCCTCAGCCTCCATTATTATTATTATTTTTTAATCTTCAACACAATCCTGTTAGGTTAGGCCAGCCATAGAACATACCTTGTAAAGGGGAAAACTAAGACTTAAGGGGTTTGAATTGATAAGATTTCATAATTAAGAAAGGTTGAGCCCTTGATCTATCCATCTTAGGTACAGTTCTTTCCACACCAAGAGATGAATAGTGTTAGAGTTATCATTTTAATATAGGAGGGGAAACACCCGTTATAGCAGTGACTCCTATAGTTTCACTACCAGTGAGAAACTCAATGCCAACAAGAGGCTTCTAAGTAGACTTACAACCATTCCCTCCACCATATTACTTTAGAAAGTTGAGAGGATTATTCTGTGGCCAATTAAGTTCTCTACTGATAGTCATCTGGATTGGTTCTAAATTGTGGGGACAGTTTAGATGCTGTTGTAGAGTGGTGAAGAAATCTGCTTCTCCAATTCACTATAAAAATTAGACAACGTCAAAAGCTGTGTATAGTGAAGACTTTTGTTTAAAGGTGGTGTCTTTTTTTGGAGGGGGGGGGCGTTGAGGTAGGGTTTCACTCTAGCTCAGGATGACCTGGAACTTACTATGTTGTCTCAGGATGGCCTCGAACTCACAGCAATCCTCCTACCACCACCTCCCCAGCACTGGGATTAAAGGCGTGCACCACCACGCGGGCTAAAGCTGTTATTTTATGGTTGCTAACGATTACAGTCATAGGAGCAATGTGAGGCATTGCATGCTTTCTATTTTCCAAAGATA
Organism: Jaculus jaculus; assembly: GCF_020740685.1. Lineage (NCBI taxonomy): Eukaryota > Metazoa > Chordata > Mammalia > Rodentia > Dipodidae > Jaculus > Jaculus jaculus. The sequence goes on from NC_059105.1 coordinate 165,081,547, forward strand.
TCTGGACACACATAGCTGACTATATGCAGTGATGAGAAATTTTTTCATTCCCGTTGTCAAGCACACATTTTCTAATTCCACACAACTTCCCATTTTATTCTCTAAATTTAATCCTCTTTGACACCTACTAGAGAGCCATGAAACCACAGTAGAGGAAAGTTCACTATGTCCAGCTACTTTGAATTATGTCATGGTAAGCAAATTTCTTTCTTGGCTATAGTTTCATTTTTTAAAATAATTATTTGTGTATTTATTTGACAGAAAGAGAGAGAGAGAGAGAGAGAGAGAGAGAGAGAGAGAGAGAAACAGAGGAAGAGAGAGAATGGGTACACCATGATTTCTAGCCACTGCAAATGAACTCCAGATACATACACCACCTTGTGTGTAATGGGGAGTCGAACCTGGATCCTTAGACTTTGTAGGCATGTACCTTAACTGCTAAGCCATCTCTCCAGCCCCAGTAGTTTCATTTTAAATAGAAGGATAGTCAGTCGTGTCCAGTGGGATAGTATAGTTCGAGTACAAAATCTCGTCCAAGTGTCAAACTCCTAGTCCTCAGCTGCTGGGGATGTTCTGTGAAGTTCTGTAAGAAGTCAGAAGATGGGGCTTCATCAGAGGGGAGAGTCTCTGACTGCTGTGTTTGATTCCTGATTCCTTCCTGCCTCTCTGCTTTCCTTCCATCAAGAAGTCAACAGCATTCTCTTATCACAGACTTGTTCTGTCATCAGGTTCTGTTTCAGTGAAGGTTCAGAATCAATGAACCCAATTAGTGGAGTGTGGGCTGAAATCCCTGAAATCCATGAAGCAAATATTTTCCCCTTAGGTTGTTTATGTCATGTACTTTGTCACAATGTCAAGCAAAGAAAATAATATGTAGGGCATATAAAATATGTTGCCTATCATTTTTTTTTTTTTTTGAGGTAGGGTCTTTCTCTAATCCAGACTGACTTGGAATTCACTGTGTAGTCTCAGGGTGACCTTGAGCTCACAGCAATGCTCCTCCGTCACCCTCCCGAGTGCTGGGATTAAAGGCGTGAACCACCACACCAGGAAAAAATGTATTCATTATTATCATGGTCAAGTTATTTATGCTTATTATTTGTTTCTTTGTGTAAATCCATCCAAGAATTCACAACACTATTGCTTTGCAGTAGGTACATTTTCTTGTTAGAAGACACAGTTAACTTTTGTGTAATTCTTTTATATATATATATATGAGAGAAAGACGCAGATAAGAGGGAATGGGCATTCTAGGGCCTCTAGCCACTGAAAACGAACTCTAGACACATATGCTACCATGTGAATCTGGTTTTATGTGGGCACTGGGATATCAAACGTGGGTCCTTTGGCTTTGCCATAAAGGGCCTTAACTGCTAAGCCATCTCTCCAGGCCTCTTTTGTCTTTTTCAGAGGCCACTTCCCCAAGCTAGTACAGTAGAATGGTATGGTAAACAGAACATGGAGACAAACATAATCTGAGGTAGAAATTTGGCCTTGCCACCAACCAAATGTCTCTGGGTATATAATTTTGATTCTTGAGTCTCTAGTCTTTCACATGAGATATTTCTTTATCTTCCAAAACTAAGCTAATTTCAGGACCATTAATCATTATAGGAACAAATTACTGACTCTGTAGAGCAGGAATAAACTTTAACAGTAAGTAGATACTCAAAAGAAAGGAAAAAGATGACGCCAACCTACTGGTCATTTCTTTCAGCCACTATTCCAAGTATATCTCAAACCTTTCCATGGGATGGGGAGATGGCATAGCAGTTTGGGCCCTTGAGGGCAAAGCTAAAGAACCCAGGTTTGATTCCCCAGGACCCACAAAAGCCAGAAACTTGTGTCTGGAGTTTGTTTGCAGTGGCTGGAGGGCCCATCCTGTCTGTTCTTTCTCTCAAATAAATGAACATAAACAAAAATATTTAAGGCCAGGCATGGTGGCAGACAACTTTAATCCCAGCACTCAGGAGACAGAGGTAGGAGGATCGCCATAAGTTCAAGGCCACCTTGAGACTGAGACTAGATAGTGAATTCCAGGTCAGCCTTAACTAGAATGAGACCCTACCTTGAAAAACAAGCATATATATGTATGCATATGCATGTGGTGGTTTTAATAGATGGCCCCCAATGTATTCAGTTTTTTATTGTTTGTAGTTTGCATCTGCAGCCACCTGGCTAGAGGCAGTGTCACTGGGTGGATCTTAAGGTGTGATGATGGGTTTCAGATTTCAATCTAAATATATGCAAAGTGTGCCTAGCTGGAGTTCCTGAAGTGTTCTGTGTGGCTTTTGGCTTGTGCTTCTCTCTCTGCTTGGTCCTATGAAGGCAGACTTCCCCTGGATCTATAAGCTTCAATAAATATCTGTTCCTCCATTACTGTGTCTGGTCTGAAAGTTCATCTCAGTGAACCTGAAGCTGTCTACTACAGTATATATATACATACATACATACATATATATATATATATGAAGTCTTTCCACAACATTCACCACATTTTAAAGTCATAAAGTCTAGATCATGGTGTTCTTGCCTCTGAAAATATATTGCTCATTTTTGTTGTTATATCTTTTTCCTTCCTTTTAACTAACACTTTTCTTCTATGTAACCTATGGCCAGATATTGCAAATTACACAGATTTATAATATGGTATGATATGATATGCATATGCACAATTATACATCAGCCAATTTTACACCTACCTGACCCTAACCATGTTCCAAAGTAATTGTCATATAATACCAGAATTTCTGAGAAAATTTTAAGCATCCTTAACATTATTCAGTCCTTTCTTTTAAATATATATATATATATGAGATATATTTTACTTATTTATTTTCAAGCAGACACAGAGACAATGGGGGTCTGGGACGATGGGTACACCGAAATTTCCTGCTACTGCAAATGTTCTCCAGATGCACGTACTGCTTTATGCAAGTGGCTTTACATGGGTACTGGGGTTTTGTACCTGAGCCACCAGCCTTTGTAAGCAAATGCCTTTAACGTCTGAGCCATCTCTCTAGCCCCTATTCAGTCCTTTCTTAAGATCCAGGACAAACCACCATGGACTTGGGTGTTCAGATAGCATGGTAAGAGGCTGTCACCATCAATTCTGTTTTTACATTGCCTGCCCAGATAGCTTCTGACCTTGTCTCATTTGCTTCCAGGCATCTATCAGAAGCTGAGAGGCTAGATAACTACACTCTGAAAAGAATTGCATATTTAAAATGCCAATAAAGTTCTGCATGAATCCCTAAGAGCCTTAATACAGCCCTTCAGGGTGGATATTCCTGGCTTCTCTGAGGCCTTTATCAGGGCTTTTTGACCAGCTGGACTTTCTGGATAAGTGGGGATTTACAGTATTTTAATTGGTTAATGTCTGCTTTATGCAAACCCAGAATAAAAATGTGGATACAAACAGAATTTAAACTAGAAAGGTAGTACAAACTCACCAAGGTGATAGAAAATATAATTTAGTATAAAAAATTCAATTTGTATCCATCTTTTCTATTATAAAGTTGAGAAGCAACAGGCCCAGCAGATAAGGACAATGAATAAACCAAGCTATTCTCTGCTCACACATCAGATAAGCCAGCTAATTGTTGATTTATTTGCCTAGCAGTCATTACCTCAACCATTGACCATTACTGACCATTAATAAATGAACTGGTGTTTTCATTTCCCAGAGAAATTTTTTGTTTCATAAATTTTCAAATTGCTATTAAACATGTTCAATTTTACATGCATAATCAACAAATGTGATGGACAAATTATGTGACTTTCAAAGTAATATGGGACCTTTAAAACAAAAACAATGAAAGGATAATTCATGAACTCTCTTATTTTCTCTGATAGAGACATTTGTCTTTATGTGACTGTTACTAGTAGACTTGTGAAATAAGAAAATATTAAGATATATTTGTTCTTCACTGAGAATGATAACAGTAATTTATATTCAATAAATATTTTATTATGTACCAAATTATATCAAATAAAATAAAACCCGTTTTATTTTATTTGCTATAATTGAATGCAACCTCCATTTTTTGTGTAAATAAAAGTAGAAGCTTAAATTAAATTAAGTAATTAATTTGACAATTATTTAACTGTAAAATAAGCTGCAATAAAACACTACTGTTTGGCCCTGTGACCTAAGATTTCGTTTTCTTAAAATATTTTTATTTATTTATTTATTTGACAGAGAAAGAGAGAGAGAGAAAGAGAATGGGTGCACCAGGGCCTCCAGCCACTGTGAATGAACTCCAGACATGTGCACACCCTTGTGCATCTGGTTAAGTGCGTCCTGGAGAATCGAACCTGGGTCTTTTGGTTTTGTACTGCAAAGCCTTACCTCCAGCCTGACCTAGGATTTCTTAACTGACATTCTGAGCCCAATTTTTATCCTGTTGGAACAGAAACTAATCTTCTATTGACCTAAGAAACTACTTGGAAACATTGTCAGTAAAGAACTGGGCTGCCACAGATACTCAATTGATGATTTCCTTTTCCTTTTCTGTTAAAATCTGCCTGGTAGATTCATAAAGATTCTGAAATTTAAAAAAGGAAACAAAGCATATTTTTTTAGGCTTCCCTTCCCTTGAGGAATTCAGAAAAGCAGTAGTGTTTAAAACTATATTGAACTGAGAGTAAACATGCACTGGTAAACAAATACCTTAGACTTTGAAAGATATTTCCTTATACATTATTTCAGTGAAAGCTAATTGAATGTCAAATATGTGTCAAGTGGCAAAACTATCTTTACAGTTGCAATGTTGATTTATAGCCATGCACTGAAAGGGAGTGGGTCAAATGGCAGATCGCCATGCTGTGAGGCAGACAGCCTTCGTTCTAGTCTTCCACTGAGCAGCACTTGCTCACAACGGGTTTCCGTTTCCTCATGTACAGTACGCAGAAGTTAAAATGAGTAAATTTTAAATAACTATTTATTTGCTTATTTGAGAGAGAGGTAAAGAGAGTATGAGAGAGAGGAAGAGGCAGATAGAGAACGGGTATGCTAGGGTCTTCAGCCACTGCAAAGGAACTCCAGATGCATGTGCCACCTTGTGCATCTGGCTCACCTCTGGTTGACCAGGGAACCCCAGTAATCTTCCTGTCTCTGTTTCCCTTAGCACTGGGGTTACTGGTATGAGTTATGCCCAGCTTTTTTATTTTTAAATTTTATTTTACATATTATAACCGGTTATACTCTTGTATTCCATTTCCCTTGTCCCATCTCCCTGGGGGCCCTCCTCAAGTGGGGTCATGGCATTCACTGAGGGGTCATGAGGAACAACCTCGGTGAGTCGCTGTAGGGCGGAGGGTGGACAGTGCCTCCGGGTATTCCTACCCACTTTGTGGCTCTTACAACCTTTGCACCCTTCTTGTCATGCCGTTTTTATTTTTTGGTTTTGTTTTTTTTTTGGTTTTATTTTTGTTGCTGTTTGTTGATTTTTCAAGGTAGCGTCTCACCCTAGCATAGGCTGACCTGGAATTCACTATGTAGTATCAGCATGGCCTTGAACTCACGGCAATCCTCCTGCCTCTGCCTGTCAAATGCTGGGATTAAAGGCATGTGCCACCAGGCGTGGCTCATGCCCAGTTTTTTATGTGAGTGCTAGGGGTTGGAATTTATTCCTCATGCTTGCGTGCCATACACTCTTATGCACTGAGCCATCTTCCCAGCCTGTTCATGGAGGTATTAATGTTAAGTACTAAGCCTAGAAAAACAATTACCGAAGAACGTTAGGATTAGGAGGCCTTCACAAACTATCCCCATGGCTTTATTTTTTCAAATAAACTGCCAATGAATAGAGAAGCTTAGTGAATTGTTTTCATGGGAGCAAGCAGGCAGGCTCACAGCCAGTGTTCCTTGCTGATTCTTCTGATTAACACTCCATTTCTGGGCTGGGGAGATGGCTTAGAAGTTAAGTGCTTGCCTGTGAAGCCTAAGGACCCTGGTTCAAGGCTTGATTCCCCATGACCCAGTAAGCCAAATGCACAAAGTGGTCCATGCATCTGGGGTTTGTCTGCAGTGGCTGGAGGCCCTGGCATGTTGATTCTCTCTGTCTCTTTCTCTCCTTGTCTGTCTGTTGCTCTCAAATAAATGAATGATTTTTTTAAAGAGTCCATTTCTTCCAGCACTATCATCTTGTCATTTCATATTTGCCAGAGTTCACCATCCCCTTTGTTAGTTTTGTACTTGAAAAATTAAAAAGTATCATTTTAAGAATGGCACAGCCCTGGTGAGAGATAGCTTAGCTGTTAATGTGTTTACCTGCAAAGCCAAAGGATCCAGGTTTGATTCCCCAGGAACCATGTAAGCCAGATGCACAAGGGGTCACATGTGTCTGGAGTTCGTTTGCAGTGGCTGGAGACCCTGGCCTGCCCATTCTCTCTCTCTCTCTCTCTCTATCCCTTCTTCCCTATTTCCCAAGTTAAAAAAAAATGAATAAAATAAAAAATATATAAAAAGATTGATGCAAAGATTACAACCAAATATATACTATTTTTATGTCACAGAAGAGAAAACCCAATGTGTCAAATAAGCTAAACAAACACTCTACCACTGAGCTTCACTCCAGCCTGTACTTTTCCTTTCTTAGTTTAAAATTCAGCGTCCTTCTTTCTGCTATTAAACAAAGTTAATTCCATTTTTCCCATGATATTTTTTTCTTTTAAATATTGGCCAATCCTTTTCATATTTTCTAGTCTTTCCTTGCTTTTTCTAGTGCTAAGAAATAATTACATGCCCTGCACAGCTTTATGCATTGCATATTTTTTCCATTTATGATAAAAACAGAATGTGATGGACTCTGAAAGTGGATTCAAGCTGAGTTATTTATCAGCTATGTATATTACATTTCCTTAATCCAGTTAGCTCCTTAGAATATCAAGATGCACGACTTGTAGATGGTGGATAATTTGGTTATAAATAAGTCACACAGAATTTCCATTTCTTAACTGTAGCCTAAAGAATGTATTAGTAGTATTGTAGGGTTATTTCTGCTGCTAAGAAGAGAAAATGTTGTAACGAGTATAAACTGCAAATCAGGAGACTTAGATTGATCTTAGAATATTTACTTAATGCCAAATGTTGTGTCTATTAACACACATTAGGTCAGAAATTCCTTCTTCTGAAGCTTATGAGCATCCAGATTCTTTGAAAAACCTTAGTTTTCCATGAGCATTTGCAATAATTTGCAATTCTTCCATTTTTAGCATAGTTCATTTTAAGTTATTCTTGAAAACAAGACCTCCAATTCTTACTTCCAACAAAAATTAATGAACTAGCAATACAAATACTCCCATATGGGAATATGAGCATTATTTAATCATATTCCAAAAAAAGCTCAAAACATTTTAGCAAATAGCACTTTAGAAACAGATGAAATCTCCAAATTACGATAATATATTTTGTTTAGTTTTTAATGGGGCTCAAAGACTTACAAGGCTAGTATGCAATGCAAAAACACTATGTTTGGAGCTGGAGAGATGGTTTAGCAGATAAGGCACTTGCCTTTGAAGCCTAAGGACCCTGGATCAATTCCCCAATGTCCATGTAAGCCAGATGCATTGGATAGCACATTTGTCTGGAGTTTGAATGCAGTGGTTGGAGGCCCTGATATCCCCATTGTCTCTCTCTCTCAAATAAATAAATAAATAAATAAATAAATAAATAAAATATTTTTTAAAACACAATGCTTGGTACTTCTAGTTGTATCTTCTGATTTCTTCTTCAGCACTAACTTATCCATATAGCTTATAAACAGCCCTATACTTGCCCTTTACAACATGCAAAAAGAGGCAGTCATATGGGTTTGAAGCCATCATATACATACTGCATCTATTTGTGTTGTCTAAGTCTGCATTGTTTCAATTTCTAAGTCATTGTGGGAAACTATGAGTGAATTCAACAGAATGTGACTGAAATAATCTATTCCTTCAAATCATTGCTGCTAGCTCCCTCCTATGCAAGAACAGAGATTCTTGAGTAAGAAGAAATGACATTTTGCTGAATTTTCATACATGGATAGATGATCACTGATATTTTCTCTTCTTTTCTTTTTAGGTAATTATGTTAGATCAGTGGGGAAGTCCTGCAATTTGACATCTGTCTTGGGTACTATTACTCAGAAAAAAAGATTATGAGAGAGAAGTTTGTTTTCTCACAGGTTTGTTAAGGAGCTTTCTCAGAACAATATTGGGGGAGATGAATTGGACAGGAGAAGCAGAAAGTAACAATAGTTATAACAAAGGCTGCCCATTATTCTGCAGGATGATTTTTAGGAGCTATTCATTCCTGGGCTTGCTTGTTTTTTAGAAGGAAGGAGCAGTGGAGGGCCATAGCAACCGACTTCTATCAGATGATGTATTCTCCCTGAGGGGTAGTGCCATATCATGACTCAGCATGATCTGGACTGCAACAGTAGTTAGTATCAGGACCATCATGATGAGTGGAAGCTCATGGAGTTGGGCTCTTGAATAGCTACCCTTCATGTGCATATTTTACCAGCACTTGGAAAGGATGATGAGAATTGATGTCCACGCACTGACTCAAACATCTCAGCCATTTCCCTCAGTACCTCTTTCTTGGAAGTTGCTCTTTAGGGTTGAAAGCCTAATTCAAATTTCTTTGCATGTGGGATGCTTCCAGAATCTCATCCTCACTCATTCTCTCCAGATGTTCTTGAACTTTCTCTCTCAACCATGGTCTTTATAGCTGGAGCACTGAGAGTTGCCTTTGAATTCCAATATGTTTACATCTCAAAGTGGTATTCAGTGAAAGACACCATTTCAAGTCTATCCGTGCTAAGACTCCTCTTGGACCATGTCTTCCCCCCACTCTAACATGAAAGTGATTGCACAACTTAAGGTCAATATAGAAGGTCAAATCACACCTTTGTCCAGGAAATTTTGAAATGTCTGTGCTGTTACCTTTTCAATGCTGGCACAAAACACCTTACCAGGAGCAGCTTATGAAAGGAAAGGATTTATTTCCAGCTTAGTTTCAATGGGAGGGTTCATCACGGAGAAGAAAGCATGACAAGAGCAGAAAACTAGGTGTCACTTCCCTCTAATAGCTCAGAGGTAGGAGAGGGAATTGGTGAAGATGTGTGTAGGAGGAATCAGACTAATAAACTACAAGGCACATCCCTATTGACACATCTCCTCCAACAAGGCTCCACCTCCCAAAGGCTCTATAAACTGGGGAATAACTATGAGGCTTATACACATGAGGCAGTGGAGGGCTCTTTACATTCAAAGCGCCACACTGCATCTTTCCTTCCTTCCTTCCTTCCTTCCTTCCTTCCTTCCTTCCTTCCTTCCTTCCTTCCTTCCTTCCTTCTTTTCTCCCTCCCTCCCTCCCTCTCTCCCTCTCTCTCTCTCTCTCTCACTCTTACTTTCTCTTTCTCTCTCTCTCTCTCTCTCTCTCTCTCTCTCTTTTTGTTTTTTTTTTTGGGTGGGAATACAGCCTCTCCTGCCAAAAAACCCGGTCTCTGAAACCTAACCCATGTTTGAAATTTGAGATAGTGAATTTATATTTGACCAGTTTCCTTCAAGATTCCTGTTTGTACAATCTTGATTGGTGAGAGGCATGATATGGATTGAGAACAGACATAGCTGGCATTTTTGTATGTGTTCCAATCGTGAACATGGTGTCCTTATTGCCAGCAAGTCAGCAGATGACCCAGCCCCATGATTGTATTTACAAGTCTTGCCAAGGCTCACTTTGGGTATTGATAGTCTTAAATTAGGCTTCCTGAGAAAGAGACAGAGAACAAGAAGAACAAAATTCCTGCTAGATATTCTATAAAAGGCTTATACTAACAGAAGTAGGGACAGAGAAGCAATAGCAAGTGAAGTTGAATAGCAATGAAATATATCAGAGACAAGGCCATAGGGAGCTGTGGATATTTCCTTTTTTTCTATCACATGAAACGGAACCAGGACTTTGTGTCCCCACAATGACCAATTATAGGATGCAGAGGCTCCTCTAGAAATAATTAGAACCAGGTGGGGCTCTTTCCCTGATCCACTGGCAAGAGACTGGCGAGGAACCCAGGTGTGAGCCATCAGCAGCAAGGACTCCAGGTCCCTGGGAGAGTGAGCTACAGGCTTATCTGAGAAGGGCACTTCACTGGTGCTTATGCCGTCTCCTGTGAGTTAATTTAGGTGCTTTATTCTGTTATTGCACATTTTTTAACGCATTTCTATGTAATATCTTACTATCAACAACACCAGGGAGTTACTGAAAATGGACACATTTCTGAATGAAAACCACCCAGGCTGCCCATGCCCAACACATACATGTATACTTTTTGACCTATTAGACCTCTCCATCCATTTTCCTGGTGTTGTGACATTACACAAACAGCCGTCTCTGGGAATTAAGCAGCATGGCTCAAGGGGAATGGACGTGGTTGTACGCTGCAGGAATTTAGCTGGCTCACAGCTCCTGATGATTCAGAAGTACTTTAGCACACTACTCTGCTGAAAAATATTGACTGTAAAACACCTCTATCCTGGAACAGAAAATCTCTTGAATCTGTCTCTTTCTTAGCAACTGAACTGCTGTTATATTGTCCAGAGTTTTATGGTAGTGGTAGGGGTACAGTGGGATGCATTCAAAGAGGAAATGTATAGACTAATATTTAAGGAGGTAAGACAATATTGTGAGAACCAAGGGAAAAAAAATACAGTAGGAAAGCGATTTGTTTAATGTTCAATTGGAAAAGATCAAATTACTCTAAGAAATATTTGTTTGTAGGAATACTTTTCAGAACATGGCATAATAGAGGAACGGGACTATGGAACTGCATTAGTTAGTGATTCGGGGCTTATACTTCAAATTTCCCTTTTTCCTTCTTTCTTTCTTTCTTTCTTTCTTTCTTTCTTTCTTTCTTTCTTTCTTTCTTTCTTTCTTTCTTGTTTGTTTGTTGGTTTTTGGTTTTTGGTTTTTGGTTTTTCAAGGTAGGGTCTCTCTCTGGCCCAGGCTGACCTGGAATGCACTATGCAGTCTCAGGCTGGCCTCGAACTCATGGCAATCCTCCTACCTCTGCCTCCCGAGTTCTGGGATTAAAGGCGTGTGCCACCATACCTGATAATTTTCCCTTTTTCTTACACAGGCCAGATAACATGAACAAACTCCCACATATCCAAATTTCTAAGATTTAAGTCTGAAGTAAATAGTGAGGTGTATCTTTACTGAAGTTTATCTTTGCTAAACAAACAAACACAAAAACTGTTATTTTACTTGGTAGAAAATAATTGTCACACTTTTTCAATCTAAGTAACTACCTCACTACTTAACAAATTACTTAATAGTTACCGGTCTCATGTATTTACTTATTTGTCATAAATTAGTAGTAAATTCTCTGAGCTAAAATCTAATGGCTACCTAGGGTTCAGGTTACCTCTTCAATGTTCCCTCTTCCCTATACCAGGGAACTAGTGCACATAAATGGCATTTCATAGCTTTTGAATATAAATATATGCATCTATCACCCATATGTGCGATGTTCTAAATAACTCAAATTTGTAACACACTTGCTGTGACTCAAATTCTTATGTTTATCTGTGTAACATATCCCGAATATCCTCTTCTTTTCCAAAATACATTGAATAATTTGTATGCATTTTTCTTGACATTCTGGTCAACATCAGTACTGAAAAACTCCGTAGTCCCATGTACATAGATGATAATGGGATTGATTGGTACTAATATTTTGGGACTGGCAGACTTTCCACACTGTATCATTTGGGTGAAATCCAGCTTGCATTCTCTTTCATCTTTAAAACCTTTGCCTCTTGTCTATCTCCTCATCCACATTGACACGTCTGGTCCAGAGTTTTGACTGGTAGCCTTTGTTCTTCTAGACACCAACATTGATTGCCCTGCGTACTGAAGCTTGAGTGAAGAAAGTAGTTGTGGGCTGGTGGGATGGCTTAGCAGTTAAGGCATTTGCCTGCAAAGCCAAAGGACCCACGTTCAATTTCACAGGACCCACATTAGCCAGATGCTCAAGGGGGCGCACGCATCTGGAAATCATCCGCAGTAGCTTGAGGCCCTGGCGTGCCCATTTTCTCCCTTTCTCTCTCTCTCTCTCTTTCTCTCTCCCCCTCTTTCTCTGCTAAATAAATAAATTAATTAATAAATTAATAAATAAATAAATTAATTAAAGAAGCTGTGAATGAGAGCATGTGAGCCCATCCTATACTGCTGGTAGGGCAGGAGAGGACAGGAAGAACCTACTTAAAATAAAAAATACTTCCTGATATACTATTAGCATATGTTTGATTTTTATATGTATATTGTATTAATAAGTACTTGGGGTTGTGTAAAAATGTTCTTACACAATGAGGAATCATGAGTGGAAATAAATGTAATAAAAAAACTTTTCTTCAGAGTTTATGAAGTGTTTATACTAATGGAGGGTTTTTTTTTTTTAATTTTATTTATTTATTTATTTGAGAGCGACGGACACAGAGAGAAAGACAGATAGAGGGACAGAGAGAATGGGCGCGCCAGGGCTTCCAGCCTCTGCAAACGAACTCCAGATGCGTGCGCCCCCTTGTGCATCTGGCTAACGTGGGATCTGGGGAACTGAGCCTCGAACCGCTAAGCCATCTCTCCAGCCCTAATGGAGGGTTTTTACTTAAAACTTACTACAGAAATCTTACTGGAAACTTGAAGGATAGTGCAGATGCCATAATTTTTTGGAGCATTAATGTAGAGGCTCTAGCCAAAGCAGCAAGGCAAGAAAAACAGAATACACGAGTTCCAATTGGAAGCTTTGAAAGCTTAATGGACCACACACTGTCACTGGTTATTTGCACATGCCTGCATAAAAGTTACCAGTCAACAAGGGAAAGCTGAGTAAGTTTACCAGTGAGAAAAATGAAAACATAAAATCACTAACATCTCTGTATATATACAAAAAGGAAGTGTACTTCTTTTTCCAGCAGGTAGGATTTTGCTATGACCTTTCTAACTCAGCCTTAGTATGAAGATTGCTGGTAGACACCTGTATACTTAGATAGAAAATGTGATGATTTTCAAGGTATTTTACTATAATAGAAATTATAGGACATATAAAAAATACCTGAGATGCAGTTGTCAGAATGTTTTTAATTTTTTTTTTTTTGCTGAAAAACTTGAAGAAAACATATACATCTTAGAGAATATAGTATATTTGTAGAAAAACTAATCCAAATATAGTATACTATGCTTGAAACAATTCCAATCAATATCAATAATGTTTTTATAATACTTAATAACTAGTTATAAATATATTTTAAAGTACCAATGACAATTTTTTAAGATTCTACTTACAAGGCTGGAGAGATGGCGTAGTGGTTAAGGCACTGGCCCACAAAGCCTAAGGATACAGATTCAATTCTCCAAGTCCCACGTCAGCCAGATGCTCATGGTAGCCCATGCATCTAGAGTTCCTTTGCAGTGGCTAGAGGCCCTGACGTGCCCATTCTCTCTATCTGTCTTGTAAATAGATAAAAAATACATGTTCAAAAAAGATCCCACTTACAAGTGAGGTCATAAGTGTTTGTTTTTCTGTGTCTAGTTTATGAAATGAGAAATACAATGATGATAAACAGTGGCTGGGGATGGGGAAAAAAGCAAGATATTGGTCCAAGTGTTTGAAGGTTCATTTATGCTATAAATTGAGCTCTGGAGATGTTACATATAGCGTGGTGATGACAGTTTATAATAACATCTTTTATACTTGAGAGTTTGCTGTGAGTAAACCCACACATGCACATAAAGATGTTTCTTTTTAAAGCATTGGCCACATAAAAAGTTGGTCATAAGCCCTAAAGTCTACAGTTGCAGTGCTGGGAGGCAGAGATAGGGGAATTGATGGGCTCCTTGGTCCATGTCACCTAGAAATTTGGCACTTCAATTTTAGTGAGAGATTCTGCTCCAGGAAATAGGGCAGAAGACCAAAAGAGTACATCTAACTTCTTACTCTGGGCTGCATTCGTATCTGCATAGAATGAGCACATCTGCAATATATATAGACACAATGAGAAAGTATGGCATCAGCTCAGTGATAGACACATAAATATGTCAATCATATGAAGAAACATGTAACCACTTATTATATGAGGTCACACTTTCAATTACAAAAATAATTAAAAGTTCTATAATATCTGTGGTAGAAACAGTTGTTGACATAGGAAGTGGCAAAATGTTATCTTATCATATAGAAGCAAGAATTCACAATCATGAAAATTCAACATCTAAAGCTTTTAGAAAAGGTAGTTTTGCATTCTAGTTTAAGAAAGGATTCTTGAAACAGTGCACAAACATTCCAAGTCCTACATATGCATAATTTTTTTTTTTTAATTTTTCCAACTAGGAATGCCTTTCACAAAGCTGAAATGCGAGCCATGGCCTTTGAAAGGATTTTCCCAATTGTGCAAAATACACACACACACAAACACACACACACACACACACACACACACACACACACACAAATCAGTTTTCAGAGGCCATAAACATCAAGTCAGTAAGAAAGAGCCAAGTAAGGCCAGTTGGAAAATGAGTACATATCATGATTATCTAATTTGTGAAAAAGAAATTTGAATGCTCACTAAGCATGAAGAGATATTTAAACTCAAATGGACACACATAAGGTAAAATACAGAAATATTTGGAATATCTTATCACAGATTATACTATAAAAATACCAATAATTGATAAGAATGTAAGGGAAGCAAATGTATCATATAAAAAATATACGTAAGCATATCTATTTAATCTGTCTATCCATAATCTGCCTACATATGTCTTATGCTTTTTTGCAAGAAAGAGAGCTTTTTGTTACAGTCATATTTGGTAGTTATTTGACAATTTGACAAGATGTAAAACTATTTTCTATACTGTATAAGACAGAAAAAGTTACTTCTAGATTTAGTGATTTAGATAAAGCAACACTCTCAAACTCAGACAAGGAGACATGTAGATCATGCCTCACTTGGCATTGCTTATTTCAGCAGACAATTTTGCCTGACCTAAATGTCTATCAGAGGTGGAAGGTCTAGATCGGTTACGGTGTACGTGTGCAACAAAATGCATTGCCACTGTTAAAGATAGTGAGCTAGAGCAAGATGTATGCACGTGGAAAAATGGAAGATGCTGAGTGACAGGAGAGTTTATGTTCGAGAACTAGGGAAGCCCTCACAGTGTGCCACAGTCTATGGTAGTTATAAAACATAGAAACTTATTTTCTCACAGTTTGAAGTGCTAGAAGTTCAAGGCCAAGAGGTGACTTGGTTCAGTTTCCTCTGGAGCCTCTTGCCTCTCATACCAGAGACTACCTCACCTGCTTCATGTGTGCTCACATGATCTTTGCTCTCTACAGGCCCTGTAACTGATGTCTCTGTGTGTCCACATTTCATATTCTTTAAATAAACTCATTTTTTTTCTTCAAATTGTGTTAAATCTCACAGTAACTCACTTATTTTTATATTACCATTCTCCTTACAGGCACTATAGTAGACTGTACCATGCCACTGAGCTAAGCCTCCCATCATACATAGCTAGAGGAGAATAGGATTTATTGTAAGTTTACAGATCCAAGGAATGTTCAGTTAATGGTGGAAGAAGCTGATTCCTAGTCCTAAACCTAAGCAGAGGAAGAGAGAGAGAGAGAGAGAGAGAGAGAGAGAGAGAGAGAGAGAGACCATCAGCAGTGAGCAAAAAAACAGAATCAGACAGCACCTGGGACCCTGCCAAAGCTCTGACCTCTCTGTATACCTTTGGGATACAATAAAGATCCTTTTTCCCCAAACAAACCTTAGTGCTAAATCTTAGGATGTACCACCGAGTGACATCTCCTCTAGCCAGGTGGCTGGAGACCCAAATTACAAAGTTTAATAAAATACCTGATTTTATAGGAGACATACATTCAAACTACCACATTCCATCCCTGGCCCCCAGTAGACTCATGACCATCTCATATTGCAAATTATGTCCAGTATAATTTCGAAGGTCCCAATAGTCTTTACCAACTTCAATATTGTTCGACACTCCCAAGTCTCATCTGAGATTTAATATTGTCTCTTACCTGTAAGTTATGTAAAATGAAAACAAATTACATACTTACAACATATAATGGCACAGAGTAAACATTTCCATTGCTATATGGCATAACAAGTCGACACCAGACCAATGTAAAATCCATAACTATCAGACAAACATCAAGCATCTGTAGTTCATGCCCAGAATCTATAACCAGTGACAAGTTTCTGGATTTTTAAATATATTTTATTTATTTATTTTTATTTATTTGAGAGAGGGAGAGGGAGAGAGAGAGGGAGAGAGAGAGAGAGAGAGAGAGAGAGAGAGAGAGAGAGAGAGCACACCAGGGCTTCTAGTGGCTTCAAAAGAATTCCAGATGCATGCGCCACCATGTACATCTGGCTTATATGGGTACTAGGGAAGCAAACCTGGGTCCTTTGATTTTGCAGACAAATGCATTAACTGCTAAGCCATCACTCCAGCCCATGGATTTTTAATTTACCTCTCTCCAGCTGGGGTGAGTACCAGGGAAAACTTCCATTCTGAGCCTACAGCCCTCTATGATGTCTATTGCACAGTATTGATCTAGACAAAGCATATTTGTTTTCTATTGCAAACCATGGTCAATCTTACAATGGCCTCATTGGTCTCTCTACCAGGGACATCACCCTGTGTTTTCCCTGCCACATTTTAGGCTCCAGGAACTGTGTATACATAATGACCCGTTTTAATGCATTTTTCATGCTACATAAATCAATATCAGGGACACAGCTATTTTTGTTAATCCAGTGAGGAAACAAGTCATGACTTTGAAGAGCATATTTAATTTTTTTTGCCATCTACTTTCAAAAATTTGTATTCCTATTCAGTCTTCCTTGGGTAGATTTTACCTTAGGGGTCCTTTTCATTGTTTCAATGTAAAGTAGTTGGGGCATCGTTAATGGTAGTAACCATTGATAATGGCAGCTTTGGTAAAATAAAAATCTGTCTTTGTGCCAGCAATTGTAACTCTGAAATTTTCATAGTTTAAGTCTTACATCTTTCAGCTCTGTATCTTCTGCCAAGTACATAATTCCATTACTTTCTCATTCAACTTTGATCAAACTCTCTGGGCATGGGCAGTAGAATGCAGCCAGCCTTTATACTAGTAACCCAGGTGCAACAAAGTTCTCTGTGGTCTTTCCTTCCCCCCTTTCAAAGTTCTTAAGCAAAGCCTCCAAATACAATTCTCTCTGCATTTAGCATTTTTCAAATGCTCAACAGAATAGCCCATAAAGATTGGCTTACCACACTGAGGCTTCTGCATTCACAAGCAGCAAGTCCATACATGTTTCTCCTTTAGCACACAAATTCCTAAAGACCAAATTCCACATCGTCAGATTCGTCTCAGAAACACCTCAGGTCTGTACCAAATTTCTCTAGTAGACACTTACTTCCATGTTCCTGGGATGAACATCCAACCAAACACAGTTTAGGGGATGAAGAGATTTATTTGAGCCTGCAGCTCCAAGGAACCTTCAACTAATGGTGAAAGAAGCTGGTCCCCATTCACAAATCCAAACGGAGGTAGAGAAATCACCAGGATCCAGCAAAGAACCAAAGGCACCAAGCAGCAGGGACTCTTCAAGAACTCAGACCTCTCTGCATATCTTTGAGAGGAAATTCAGATCTGCCTGAAAAAAACATTATGAGCTGGACCCTATGATTCACCGATCCACCAGCCAGGTGACTGGAGACCAAAGTTGCAAGTTTTAGTAAAACACCTAAGTCTATGTGGAATGTACATTTAAACTAACACAGGGCCTGTCCTCAAATGAAGCCACATTCTTAGCTATGGGAATTATGGACTTTAGTGCTTTAGTAGTTAGTGGAGAAAATATCTGGCACATAACACACATAAAATTTAAAAAAAACAAACAAACTAGAGCACTCAAAGCCAGGTAATTTACCAGGAAAAAGTACTTTGCAATGGTAAGACTTTATGCTGTTGGTTATGCTTCATGATGGAGAATTCACGCAATCTATACCTGCAGTGCCTTAAAAATGAAATATCTCAACTGGGTGTGGTATAAGTAAAATGGAATGCACTCCACCTATGTCTTTATCTTACCATTAACTGCATTTTTGTACTTCTGATTTTTTTTTTTTTTAAGGAAACAAAGTGACCAGGGAGAGCTCCATAGTGAAGGAATGAAACTGTTTGAGGAAGGAAAGAAAGATAAGGTCATATTGTTCAGTGATACACTGGATCAACCCCCATCCCAGGAGCCACCCAAGGTGTCAATAGGGCAAATTTCCTTCCAGACCAATAGGGGGCATCAGAGTATTTCAGGGATGTATGACAGCCTTTCTCGGCTTTCCTTAGATCCTGAATCACTGGCTTTTTCACCTTTGAACTAAAACTAAAAGTATTTGCTATCCATTTAAAAATGTTATGGGGCTGGAGAGATGGCTTAGTGGTTAAGGCACATGCCTGTGAAGCCCAAGGACCCAGGTTCGATGCTCCAGATCCCACATAAGACAGATGCACATGGTGGCACATGCATCTGAAGTTCATTTGCAGTGGCTAGAGGCCCTGGTGTGCTCATTCCCACTCTCTCTCTCTCCCTCTGTCTCTAATAAATAAATAAAAATAAATCTTTAAAAAATATTATGAAATGCAAATTCTTAACAGTTTTAAAATTATCATGTGATAGAGTGTGGTCAAAATATATCCAAAAAGAAAATGGTTCACTTCACAGCTATCATGTGGTGATCTGTTTCTGCGGAGGCTATGAAATGCTCATGGTCCCACCGTGCCTACATAAACAAGTATCATTGTGGCCACCTAACTCGGAGCTGACCCAAACCCTTGACCAATGGCACCCTTTGGAACAGTGCCATGGAGAGCATGCATCAAGGTCATCTAGTGCCAGCACTGTCCTCCAGGGAAGTCTGTGGGCCAGCACAGTTAATTACACTAACAGCCAAGGAAATGATATTGGTCCACTGGGTCCTGGTAAGATGAATCTCTCTATTCTCTAGTCACAGGGGGACGTTAATGGTATTTTTATTAACTCATGACCTGTTGACTGCTATTAGAATATAGATTGTATGCATAAACCAGGTCGGGGGCCACAGATATGATCACAGAGCAATTACTGAGGCGGCTAGTGGCTTTTTGAATCACAGTTAGTGAGCAAGAAGATTCATACAACTTGAAACTGCTTTCTGAAATTCTTTGTACAAAAGGGAGATGCTTGGGAATCAAAGTTTGCATTGCCTCTTTGTGTCTTCTTCAAACTGCAGTTTGTGATTTCTATGATTAGCATTGCAGACAAAGGCCAACTGGAGAAGAGGAGAAGTAATGATCATAAAGGAGAGATGATGATTACGATAATCTTAGATTTGGCCTGCTCAAGGTTGAAGTCTTTCCTTATTGGAATGGTTTTGATAAAAAAAAAAAAAATGCATGCAGTTTTCTGGCCATTCTCTTTGTGCAGGTATCTAATAATCAGTAACTTGATAATCTTCAAAACTGTGACCTTAGTAGTGTGAAAATTCGCTTTTGCAATTCCATATAATGTGTTATAAAGCACAGCATTACACACTTTAGTCCTGCTCTTTAGACTCACATATCAAGGTTGCCAAGATGTCTTCAGAGTCAATATCTAAAGATGCTGATTTATGCTCTATGCTGTGCATTATTTATAATCACAACCCTCACCCTTTTGGCTGAGCAGAGTTTATGCAACCCCTTTTAAACTCCTGCCTTTGCATGCCTGGCGAGATCAGAAGGGGCAAATGGAGCCATTAACACAACAAACCACAAGATTAACTGACTTTACTGAAAGTAGAAAGTACTATATCTGAAAATTTTCCATCCTAATTTAGAAATTACTGGGGACTGAGACAGAAAAATGAATAAAATAGTAATAATAATAATAACAATAACAATAATAATAATAATAATATTCTTTCTGGTTTCTTAGCCCAACTAAGTTCCTGAATTCTCCATACTACAGGCAGTTCTCCATATACTTGACATGAGACGGCCTAGTTTCACAGTGAACTATTTAAGAACAAAGAGAAGGGAAGATAGAGAGCAGATGAAATGCTAAAAAAAAAAAATCTCTGAAGTTCAGGGAAAGAATTCACAAATGCTCACAAATGATCTATCCTAGGACCGACACCATTATGACCTTATGTCATTTTATGTCATATGGCCATATGTCCTTTATGACACCATCCATGTCTGGGTGCTGCATCATAAGCAGCGTTTTACCCAAAGATTTTCCTAAAGGATGTGCTGAAAACTCAACTGGGTGCCTCCATAAAGTCATGTGCTCTGAAGGCTGGGTTCACGGCTGGTGATATTTTGGGAGATGGAGCCTTGCTGGGGGGGGGGGGTGGATTTAGAGCTTTATTGGCTCTAGCTTTAGTTTGCTTGGCTCTCTCTCCTGCTGCTGTCTTCCACCTTCCCTCGTGGAGGTGATGTCCACACTCTGCTCATGCCATACTTTCTCCTGTAATTCTGGAGCTTCTGCTCAAGACTGTAAGCCCAAACAAATGCACTTTTCCCATCAGCTGCTTTTGGTGTGTTGCTTTATCCCAGCAAAAAGAAGGTAACTGCAACACCCTACCTTCTCATTCTCTTCCCTTCCCAGATGGGGTGCTAGGGCAGGAAAGCCTGTCCCATGATCTTAGTCTTCTCACTATCCACAGCTGGGATAACCTAATTTCCTTTCTCCCTGTTTTCTTCTTTTCTCCCTCCTTCCTTCCCTCCTTCCTTCCTTCCTTCCTTCTTTCCTTCCTTCCTTCCTTCCTTCCTTCCTTCCTTCCTTCCTTCCTTCCTTCCTTCCTTCCTTCCTTTCTTTCTTTCTTTCTTTCTTTCTTTCTTTCTTTCTTTCTTTCTTTCTTTCTTTCTTTTCTCCTTCCTTTCTTCCTTCCTTCCATCCTTCCTTCTTTCCCTCCATCCTTCCTTCCTTCCTTCCTTCCTTCCTTCCTTCCTTCCTTCCTTCCTTCCTTTCTCTCTTTCTTTCTTTCCTTTCTGTCTTTCTTCCATTCTTTCTCTCGTTCTTCTTTCCTTCCTTTATTTTATAAGTTAGCTGATGTCTGGTATTGTATTGCAGATGCTAAGCCTAAACCAAAATTAAGATTCAAACTTAAGACCCTCAGAGATCTTTTAAAAAGTCACTCATCTGAAGCAGTTTGCTTTGAACACAAAGCAATTTTCAGACCTTAGTTTTATTTCTAGTTTTTAAAATATGGTTCCTATTTTAAGGGAAAAGTAATAGTTTTCATATTTTGGAGCCATAAGAAGAACATATTGAACAACAATTTATAGTCAGCTTCATGCATTTTTTTTAATAATGCATGTTAGAAAACTCATGAGCATTGCATCAGTCATGTAATAATTCTAACTTTGCTGCCTATTAACAATGTGAAATTGAGCTATCATTTAACTTTCCTTTTCCTATAAAGTCGAATGAACCAAACAAAATGCACCTGACATAGTGTCCAAGTACAACACACAATGCAATGCATGCACTGTATTTCCCCCCACTTTTATCTCTGCTCAGACTTCAGGTCTAAGCTTTAAGTGCACAGCATGCTCCAGTGTGAGAACAGCAGCAGTTTTGGAGAGCAGTGGACTTGGGTATGATTTCCAGGATGTAGTGGAAAAGCGCATTTGCAAGTTGAAAAGAGTACTGGAACAATTCAGCTTTATGTTTAACCCCAGCTTTTCATGCTGATATTTTCTCAGCCAGTAACACCAGCAAAAAAACCTTTAGGAAAAACTTGTGACTTTTGTATCCCATTCATAATAGGAACAGAAATATGACAGTTGCTCAGCATTAAAAGAATCTGACAGTTAAATGAACATGGCCTTGCCTGATTTTATTTGTACCTCCTTTTCTTTAGTTATCTTCTATCAAGCCAATGAAAGAGTCACAAAGGAGAGCCCAGAGAGTAAAAATACAGCAGCCCATAGAGCACAGTTTCCTTGAAGTCTTCAAAGAAAGTATATTTCATACCAGTACAGTGGCATTAATAGAAGCAGTCATCTCATAATCACTGGAGAGTCCTATTAACATCACTAAGTAGGACATAACATCATGTACATGTGGAGTTAATTCTTTTATGCTTTTTTTGTTTTTTTTAAACTTACAGCTTGTCTGTAACCCTTCAGGAATCTCTTTAAAACAAAACAAT
Source organism: Jaculus jaculus (assembly GCF_020740685.1). Taxonomy (NCBI): domain Eukaryota; kingdom Metazoa; phylum Chordata; class Mammalia; order Rodentia; family Dipodidae; genus Jaculus; species Jaculus jaculus. Next base: position 165,103,787 of record NC_059105.1, read on the forward strand.
CAGTACCCTCCGTGTTAGAAGGTGAAAATGAGCCATGCTAGCATTTCTTAGGTAAACTTTCTGTATCAAGTTGAAAACAGGGCTACAGTAATATAAAAGGGATTTAAACATGCAAGAATTTAATCAGGCAAAGAAACCTACTTCTTTAAGTTTTTAGAGATCAGGTCTCTTACTGTGTATGGGTGTGTGTGTGTGTGTGTGTGTGTGTGTGTGTGTGTGTGTTAGCAAAATATCAAGCAAACCAAGATCAATATGTTCTCTAAATTTGGTTTTGCCTATACCATCGCCCCCCCTTGATTAGTATGCGTAGAAGTGCTGAATGAATGCTGTCTTAAATTGAAAACGTCATGAGCTTGCTAGAACTATGCTCAATGACGAACTCTTCTAATTCAGAATACATTGCCTTCCCATTCCAGAAAAGAAGTAAATTAGTTCCATAGCACTTTAATCATACCATGGATGTTAAGCCTGTTACATTAATGTTTTGTGCATTTAAATACTGAAAGTGGATTCAATATAGGGTGGATGAGTTAGCAGGGAAGTAGGAAGAAAGACATCCTCCCTCCACAGAGAAAGTATGTCATTGCTCCCTGGAGTGAAACTTGCTTTTAACTCTGTGCTCTTGGAGCTCAAGGGCCTGACCTGGAAGAATTATCCATTTGTAATGACAGGGTGCTTAATTCTTTTTTTTTTTAACCATAACTCTGGTTACTGCTAAAATTTCTGATACTGGTGTGCTTATAGGGAAATATGCCAAGATACATTCCACAAGTCTATTTAGCTTAAAAGAAAGGTTATTAGCATTAATTTTAAACTGTTTGTGAGTAACACTTTTTTGCCCAAGCAAAAAAAAATACTCATTTCTTTTTTAGTGTATATTTTATTTATTTATTTATGAGAGAGAAAGAGGGAGGGGGAGAGAAAGAGAGAGAGGGAGAAAAGAGAGAGAATGGGTGCACCGGGGTCTCCAGCCATTGCAAACAAATTCTGGATGCATGCTTCCTCTTGTGCATCTGTCTTACGTGGGTCATAGAGAGTTGAACCAGGATCCTTTGACTTTGCAGGCAAATGCCTTAACAGCTAAGCCATCTCACCAGCCCTGAAAATACTTATTTCTAATAGGTTTATAGTGCTCCTATGCCTATAAAGCTTTATTAACTTTTAAACTCCATCCCTTTTACTTATGCAGCAAATATTTATTGATCACTATCTTTTGCATATATTTATAATTAATAGGTAAGACAAACAAGGCCAAGGGTGCTGGGGAGATGGCTCCATAAGAGAACTTGCTGAGTAACCATGGAAACCTGAGTTTTACCCTCAGCACCCATGTAAAAATCCCAGGGTGGGAGGCATGCACACCAGTAACCTCAGCACTGAGGGAGACAGAGAGACAAGAGCACTCAGGCTTACAGTGAGCCACTTTGTTCACAAGAAAAGAAACCTGTAAGTTCAACAAGAGACACAGTCTCAAGGAATACGGCAGAAGAGCATTAAAGGAGTGACACAGGAATTTTGGGTTCCTTGTACATCAATGCATCAATAATTTCAGGGTGTTCCCAGATCCCTGCCTTGTGAATTTGAAGAATAAAATCCGTGGGCCAGAGGATAAGGTTCATAAAGATTTTATTATAGGTTAAAGCTTCAGGAGGATAAAGAGAAGGGCGCTTAAGCCTGGAACATAAAAAAGGCAGGTGGAACTGTTGCTCAGGGAGGAAAGGGGGCTTGAGAAGCCCACCTTGAGACACAGACCTGGGCTTTTATGGGAGTGGCCACCTGAGAAGGACCCAGTCAGCAGGTTACTATGGACAAAGACCAGATTTTACCACTTTGCCAGTAATCTTAGGTAAGGATCTGAGCTTCTGTCGTCTAGGAAATGTGCAAGCTTAATCTAGAGGTCTTTCCTGGAAGGTGTAACATCTAAGTTTATGCAAAGCTTAGTGACATTTCCTGCTTTCAGTCAAGGAATCCAAAACCATTTACTCTGGGATTCTGTTAGCTTGACTGCCTCACAAATTTCTATTTCCTATCATTTCCTCTTTCTGAAGAGGTAGCCCTAATTTCTCTTAGGGGATTGGGACAATGGATAGATCTGGCTTCTTCAATCTGAGTGGGGTTTTTGGGCATGACAGTTGGGGTACCTCTCCAGTGGACATATTCTACCGGACCCCAGAAGTTTGTTGGTGGTCATACAGTGTAGAAAGACACCTATGATGCCAGGATAATGACATTGTTGGGGGAAAGAATAAAAGCAAGAGGAATAGGAAAAGTGGGGATGGGGAAAACTTGGGCTTTAGTGATTTTAGACAAGAGAGTAATTAAGAGAGATCCAAAACTATATGCTGCTGTCATTCTCCCCTTCTTTGTCTGCAGGAAATTGGCCTATTTGGCTAAAAAGAAGGTATGCATGACACATGGTTTTAAACATGCTTTGGGTGGTTTGAGTTGGGGGGGGATCTATCACAATTAGTATAATCTATATTATAGTGAGGTAGACAAAATCACTAGCAAGTATCAGTACACCACTGAGGAATCCTAGGTGTCTGGCTTTCAGCCTTTACCTGACAGATTTTAGGACCCAACTTTTGTTTCAATCCTGCTATGAGAGCTTCCTGCCCTGGCCCTCTATGATCTTGTTTTAATTCCTGTCCCCTGTCCTGGTAGGGCAAAAGGACATATTTGAGAAGGACTGGGAGCCTCGGCTGGCCTTGGGTCCCGGGATAAAGAGGATCAGAAGGTAGCGATGCCACTTTGAGTTCCTGAGGCAGCTGTACCCACAAGAGGCTGTTAGCAGCCTGCCTTCACTGTAGGGCCAGTTAGGAGAGCCCAGTCTCTGTTTTACTCCCTGTGTTGTTTGGCTTTTCTCTTAGAGAAAAGAAAGTCTGAACATAAGGCACTTCAAACCATCTACCGGTATTTTACAGAACAAGTCTATTTGTAAAATCATATTAGAATTAATGCTTCTCTTTGAAGACCGCTTCTCTCTACCATATAGTTTATATTTAGGCCGGGCTTGGTGCAGGAAAATATCAGACACTGCTCTTCTTTCTTGAACCAAAGAGACCCCCGTGGGTAAGTATAAAGTCTAGAGAAGGCTCTGTTGAGGACATTTGACTACCCAACTGAAATACAAAAGAAAATAAATACATAAAATAAATAAAAATAAAAATAAAGATATACTGGAATATCTTGCAAATTCCTTTTTTCCTTGTATCCCAGAGTGTCCTCCAGAGCCTCCCTGGTGTGGCAACAAGGGGAAATGAGACCTTTGGATTTAGTCGCCAATTGCCAATGTGGTCTTTAACACCCTGTATCCTTGGCCCGCTCATTGGCAACATGATGAGGAAGTGGAGCCTACGTGGATATGAGACGTCCTTTACCATGGTGACCCTTCCTTAACGCATCCAGTGGTTGACCTCCTTTGGTATCTAGCCTATCCGTACAAAAATCAGAAACTCCAGTAACTACTGAGCCTTAGGTGTTGGGGAAGTCCGACAAGTTCTAATGTCTACGTGAGCAGGGAGGCTCCTAGCATGCTCTCAGGTTGAGGTCTTCGCCAGTACTTACTTCAGATGCTTAATCTCTTGTCTATGCTATGGACTCTAGTCTAGATGCATCTAGTGAGTCACAGTTGCAGGGTCTCGGCCTGTGAGTCTGACTGTGGCATGGGGTCCTTGCCACCATCCTGCTGGGGCTAGTGTGGGCCACACCTGAAGGAACCCCAGGAGGGGGACCCCACGCTCTGCCTGGATATGGCAACACCCCAAATCACTCACGAGAAGCGGTCTTGATGTAAACTGCAAGAGGATTTTGTTCCAAGCACGCTGGGTCCCACAGTCGTACACCGCACAGGGGTAGAGGACTGCAGAGCCCCAAATGCAGGAACGGGGCAGTTTTTATAGGGTTTCTAACAAAGCCTGTGCATTAGACCAATCATTTTTTTAATATCAGGAGCCCGTAGGGTGCGAGCCAGTCAGTTTGTGCCACCCCATAGTTTCTAAGCCAATTAGTTTACTTTGTTCAAGCCCCTCATGGACCAATCATTCTCTTGTGACCTTGGTGGTCAGCATTTGCGCAGGTCCTTGGGTGGGGGTAGCGGAGTGTGGTATCAGCCTCCTATGACCTTGGAGGTCAGCATTTGCGCAGGTCCTTAGGTGGGGGTAGCAGAGTGTGGTATCAGCCTCCTATGACCTTGATGGTCTGAGGCAGGCTGCTACAGCTTATGGTGCGAGCTACTAAGGCTTACAGTGTGGGCTATTAAGGCTTATGGTGCAGGCTATTTACAGAAACCAAATAAGTGGTTCACTTTATTACTCATTTCCCATCCTTGAGGGCTATCTCATGCCCTTTTTACCTAGTTTTATATTAGGAGCTGGATCTGATATAATGAGAAGAGGGATTCTTTACTTGCTTCCAACAGAGAGTAAAGCCTGGAGTTTGAGGTATGCAGGGGCCCGCTTAAGCTCCCTTTGGAGCGTGATAGTATTTCTGGGCTTCTGAATTCTTGGGCCTTTCACACCCTTGTTGGGTCTGCACAGCCTGTAGGATATGGCGCTGTGCCACGTCACCCACCGAGCCCTGCCAGCGAGAGCCCCTGTCCGCGCAAGCTGCTCGGATGCATGTCCGGCAGCGCTGCTGAAGACGCAGGGCAGCTCACTGGGACGTACATTTCCCACAGACTAGCATTCCACACCAGTGTCTAAAATCCAGGTCAGGGCTCCACATGGCAAAGTCAAAACATTTCCTGACAAACTCAGTTAATGTTCCATGCACAGCACTTTCAGCTGGGGCGGTAGAGAGAGTCTATCACTTTAGGTGCTTGCCTGTGAAGCCTGAGGACCCAGGTTCGATTCTTCAGGACCCACGTAAGCCAGTGCATAAAGTGGCACATGCATCTGAAGTTCGTTTGCAGCAGCTGGAGGCCCTGGTGCACACCTTCTGTTTCTCTCTCTTTCTCTCCATCTCTACCTGCCTCTCTCTCTCTCTCTCTCTCTCTCTCTCTCTAACAAATAAATAAAAATATGCAAGTTCTGTTGGCAAATGCACACTTTCGTAGTCCTTATGCTTTACTGTAATGAAAACGACAATGTCAGCACATGACAGCACATCGCTTAACCAAGCAAATATTTAGAAAGTTTACCAGCAGTGCATCCACTTCTTTGTCCTCTTTTTTTTTTTTTTGGCCCCCTCAGAGCAGAGAAAGACAGACATAAACAAACACTGTCTGAAATAGCCAGGAATGCTATTCTGTGGATGTTGAGCACGCTGTGCTACAAATTAGCCCGTGAGCAAACAGGAGGCTGGGAGAGCAGAAACCAATTTTCCATTTCTTATCCATTCTACCCATTCTCCTGGGTGATTTCTAGGTCTTGGGAGGGGGAAGCACCAGATGGTTGACTGCGCCGAGCAGTTGTGAGTAAAACCTGGACGCAAGGGATGATGGAACACCATCTTTCTAGCTTCCGCCTCAGTTCGTATCTTGAGCGCTTTTATCTTTTCATAATAACTTTCGTTTCTCAGTTTCTATTTATTTTTATTTTTAAATGTTTATTTACTTGAGAGCGACAGACAGAGAAAGAGGGAGGGAGGGAGGAGGGAGGGAGGGAGAGAGAGAGAGAGAGAGAGAGAGAGAGAGAGAGAGAGAGAGAGAGGAGAGAATGGGTGCACCAGGGCTTTCTGCCATTGCCAATGAACTCTAGACATGTGCATCACCTTGTGCATCTGGCTAACGTGGGTTCTGGGTAATCGAGCCTCGAACCAGGGTCCTTAGGCTTCACAGGCAAGTGCTTAACCGCTAAGCCATCTCTCCAGGCCCCCAGTTTCTTTTAAATATGTAGCGGACATATTTTTTTTGGCAGTGTATAGCATACCTGCAAGTCATGAGTGGGACCCTGATGACTTCTTAAAACAAGGAGCATGCTGGTTGCTCTCAAAATCATCACGCATTCATCTTCCTTTGTGACTCCTCCCACATGACATTACTTGGACCTGATTTGGAGCTTCACCTGAGTGAAATGACAGTATGCCTCTTGAATATCTGTCTTCTGTTGCTTCAAGTCATGAGGATGAGGACTTTTTTGCCTTAGTTGTATGTAAGGAGCAGCACATTCATTTTATGAACCAGTCCATTGTTGGTCTATATTCCCCTCATGGTAGTCAGTCCTGTCCAGCCTTGCAGCCCAGCATCAGGACTCTTAGAAACTCCATGAGCATTTGTATCAGACAGGTCTACATGGAGAACTCTTGGGTCATACAGCAGGGTGGTGTGGTATGTGTAGCTTTATGAGATAATGTTAGTGCTTTTTACCAGTTTATACCTCACCTGTAACGTGTGAGAACTGTAGTTTCTCACTAACAATTAACATGGATCATATTTAATAATTTTCCTTTCTTTCTTTATAATAGTTAGAAATGAATGCTGGTGTTTCCAAGTCAGTGCTGCATACTGTAGACCCCAACATTCCACCCATATTCATCTGTCTCCTGTCATCACAGTGCTTTTATGCCCATTTTTAAATTAATTAACTTATTTATTTGAGTGCGGCAGACAGAGAGAGAAAGAGGCAGATAGAGTTAGAAAGAGAGAGAGAGAATGGGCGCGCCAGGGCCTCCAGCCAACGCAAATGAACTCTAGACACGTGCACCCTCTTGTGCATCTGGCTAGCGTTGGTCCTGGGTAATGGAGCCTCCAAGTGGGCTCCTTAGGCTTCACAGGCAAGCACTTAACTGCTAAGCCATCTCTCCAGCCCTCTTGCCCATTTTTTTCCTCCTCTTCATGCTATCTACTCTCTATAATCCAAGTTATTTTATTCAATTTGATCCCGGGCACCCATATGAAAAGTGTATATTTTGCAAAAATGCCATTATACATTTGTTGATTTCTTCCTCTAAGTTCTTAAAACCCCCATTTCCCTTCAAATATCATCTTCAACCTCTAAGTCTCATTTCAAACCCGCTTTATGGGGTGGGGAAGGCGTGAAGGGAAGCGGAGGGAGGGAGTTGTCTGGACTGTCTCCTCATTTGCCACAGTTCTGCTTCCTTGGCCTCCCAAGTGCAGGCAAGAACGTCACCACCAGCTTATGGTGGGCTGAGACACCATCATGGCATAGCCTAGAATGGCCTACCACTCGGTCGATGGGTAGCTTTGTCCAGTTTTGTTCTGTTGGTATTTCCAACCATGTTCCTTGAGTTATTTTCTTCCCATTACATTTTGATAACCTTTAACTAGACCAGTGGGAATGATACTACCTGGACAAGAGACTCGGATCAGCACCATGGATAGCATGGAGAAGATGTACTGGATCCATTTGTAAAACTGAAGTGAGCATGCTTAGTGTATATGTGTTTCCCTGAAACTCCCTTGATTGTTGGAGCATCAGCTCGCCCAGAAATGAATGCCACATCTTTCTGTGCCAAATCATGTCACAAGTCTTTGGGTTTGAGAGTTGAAGTAAGGTTGGCTAAAGAAGCTATTTGGAAAAATGTTTGAGTGACACAGTTCATCCTATCCCACATTCATCCTTTGATTACACATAGGGGATCTATATTTTTCATGGGAACTGATTTTTGTAAGAGGCAAATATAAAAGTTTGGATCAAATTGACAATCTGTACTGGGCCCAAAAAAAAAATGTCGATTTTCATTGGATTTTCTTCAAAATTTCCTTGGCATAAAATTTCATCATCAATCAATGTCAAGTGTGTGACATTTAGCATACACAGGAGTCCTTCAGCTTTGATAAATAAGTGAACATAACTTGCCAGATCCTTCAAGGCATTGTTGGAGACAGTGTTGTGTGGAAGTAACACACGCTGAACATTCTGACAGACATGGATTGAAATACTCTTCAGACCTCCTGTAAGCTTGTATGGATTTGGACAAATTACTCAATCTCCTTAAGTCTTAATTTTGTCACTTACAAAATGATATAAGAAGTAGGAATTTTCAAAGTGTGTGTGAAAATTAAACTGAATGTTGCTCAAAGTAGTACTGTTGCAGGATTTTGAGAGTGATGTGGTCTCTCATGGCCCAGATGGCTCAGGATCTCAAGTTTGTGTTGCAAATCAAAGAATTAAGGAATGCAGACCAGGAGGTAAGGAGAACAAAAGGAAAATATAGAGAAAGATTCTGGGGAGTGGGAGAGTTTCTGTAAAAGAGAGAAGGGGTTTTTCCTGGTCAGGGACTTGGAGCTGAGAAAGAGTCCAAAATGTCACAGTAAACATGTTTAGGATTTCTGCTTCATCTAAAGAAAAAAGGATTAGAAGAGACAGAGAGAGAGAGAGAGAGAGAGAGAGAGAGAGAGAGAGAGAGAGAGAGGGAGGGAGAGAGAGAGAGAGAGAGGATGTCATGCTTTTTGAGTTATTTTCTTTCCATTACATTTGGTAACCCTTAACTAGACTGGTGGGAACGATACTGCCCGGACAAGAGACACGGATCAGCACCATGATAGCACAGAGAAGATGTACTGGATCTATTGGTAAAACTGAAGTGGGCTCAAGACATGCTCAAGCAGTGAGGGATTTTGAGCAGCTGCACCTCTGTGTATGTGGGGCAGGGGGACGTGGGCTTATAACATTATTCCATTAAAGGAATAATAATTCTTTAGCATGTGTGGTAATTCGAACAGGATGTCCCCCAATAGATCCAGGGTTTTATTAACACTTGTAACTTAGATCTCCAGCTGCCTGGCTGGAGGAAGTGTCACTGTGGAAGGATCCTGGGGTCGTACCCTAAGGTGTTACTGGGGGCAGATCTGAATTCCTGCCTAAAGATATGCCGTGGGCTCGGGCCTGGGGTTCCTGGAGTGTGCTTGCTGTGGAAGGAGGTGGTTGCTTTTTCTCTGTGTGGATCCGTGTAAAAGGGGGGGAGGGGTGGCTAGGAGACAGCTTCTTCTGCCGTTATGATACTTCACCTGGATCTGTGATCCTACAGTCAATTCCATTCCTCTAATACGATGTGTCTGGTTTAGAAGTTCATCCCAGTAACTTGAAGCTGACTGACAACATGTCGGTAGGTGAGAGATGGTTTCTTGACCAGGTGAGTGACTGACAGCTTCCCAGGGCTGAAGGACTTTTTTCTTCTCTTCTGGAGGAAGGCTTTCTTCCATTTTCAACGTTATCACATGTAATATGGGGTCATCCTTTCCATGAATGTTAAGCCTACTTGAAGTAGTGGTTAATCTGAAATTGAGCTTAAATATTTTTTTTAATGGAGTCTTTCTTTATCTTCAGTTTGATTAGGACCCCTGTCTTATGCTTTTATATAATGCTATATTTTTCTATGGACAATTGCAGTATATTTGTCTACTCATCATTATCATTGCTGGCTCTCTATAAGCTTTCTGAGAATGGTCCAGGTATACATAGTACTGCTATAGACCTGGAACTTATGTTAATAGTAAGCACATAGTTCATGAGTAAAGATGTTTATTTAAATAAATACATCAATGGGTGAATAAGAACTTGAGACCAGATAGAAAAATGCCCAAGGACTCTTCTCTTCCAAAGCAGAATTCAAGTAATTGTAGTTTGGGAGCCAGAGCTGTATCCCCATGACCCTGGGCTAGCCCATTGTGGGGAATATCCTTCCAAAGTGACACACCTTCCTTTCCAAAGAGGGTCTCCGATTTGAGGAAAGTTAAAAATCACTTGGAATCTGATGTGGCAAATTTAGCCATTGATACATTTCAATGGATGCATAGTTTTTCAGAGCATTAATAAAACTGCATGCTCCCTGTGGTCATGAAAACCCACCAAAAGAGTAAAGGAGCCATGAATGCAAAAGGAAAATCCATGACATCTCAGAATGCCTGTTGGGAAAGGAATGTTCATGGGACAGATATCTTGCCTATTATGATGGCCACAACAAGCCCCCCAACCTCTCTGAAATTTACATTTCCTTGAAGTCATGCCTGCCTGACATAAATTCCATTTTAAACTCATTTCTCAGAAGCTTTCATAAGGAGTACGATGGGAACGGTAAATGTATCTAAGTGAATAAAGCACCATTCACGCTCACTGATGTTATGTTCAGTACCTGTAACTCTTCTGCTTTTTGAAGTCAGCTCCCTAAAATGGATTTTCCATGATGCAATTGAAAAGGATCTCACTTTAGAAATGTCATATAAACAAACTTTGCCCTTAAGTTTATTCTGCTTATTCATATCATAAAACTAAGCAATTCTTATGGACGTAATCTCCTTCCAATAGACACAGCTTTACAATCTCTCACCGGTGAATTCCTGTGCTGCTGCTGTTAGGATTATGCTTCTGTTTTTAAGACGACTTCCATTAACTTAAAGTTAAGGCAATATTAAAATATGCATGCCAGCTGAGTCTGTAAGACATCCATGTCCGCCGGCCAATATCTATTCAAAACTGTTGTAATGCCATGACTAGAAGCAGTGTCCAGCAAGGGAAATTGAAAAATGGAGGTCAGAAACAATGGAGTGGAAAGAAAATCTGGAAGCTATAGGTTGTATACTCTCAGAAAATAAGCTTAAAATTGTATTGTATTGTATTATATTGTATTTATTTGCTTGAGAAAGAAGGAGAGGGGGGAGGGAGAGAATGGGAGCACCAAGGCATCCAGCCACTGGAAACAAACTCCAGGCACATGCACCACTTGTGCATCTGGCTTATGTGGGTCCTGGAGAATCAAACCAGGATCCTTTGGCTTTGCAGGCAAACACCTTAACGGCTAAGCCATCCCTCCAGCCCTGTTTTGTCTTGTTTTAAAGCAGGGTCTCTTTTTATCTCAGGCTGACCTGGAACTCTGTAACCTAGACTGGCCCCAATCTCATGGCCATCCTCTAACTCAGCCTCCACAGGGTTGGGATTAAAGGCATGCCTCATCACAACTCAAAAGCTTGTTTCGTTTTGTTTCTTTTTTTCATAAAGTGACCTCAAACTGAAGTGAATTTGCTTGGTGATTTTCAAATAACTACTGCTCAACTCACGTAAATGTCTCCCTTGTTGACTGGAGTTAGGATGAGAGCTGAGATACTACCTGTGGGACTCAAACTCAGGAGGAAAACACACATGAACATGGGACGGTTGGTGCATTTGGACACTTAGCTCCGTCTTTGAAAGGACATGCTAATGATCACTTGTCTGTACTTCACCAGGTTAACCCAAAACTAAAACTGGAATCTACAGTTTTACGTTTTTGTTTCCTTGGACTTATTCACTTTACTTTTTTTTTTTTTTTCATCGTTGTTGTTGCTGTTGTGAAGAGATCATATTGGCTGGCCCATTTAAAATATAAAATGGTAATTAAGAATGTTTCAGGCAACTCCAGCTGGCTCTGGAATAGCTCCCAATAGGTAGGCTGACATTTCTACCCTCTACGAATCCCACTTCGATGCAGTGCAGAGCAGCCAACCTTGATTCCGCCCGTTTGATTAAACAAGAGAGAAACTGCAAATAGTAAAAGTCACTTCTCTTGGGCCAGCTTAAACTGACAGCGGGTTCTCAAGGAGGAAAGTGAGGGTGAAGGAGGCAATGAACTAGTGCAAATGAAAACGCTTATCAAAGTGCTTTCCTTCACGTGAGCGTCTAATTAGCGAGTGAGCCTTCGAGAGGTAGAAACTGTTAGCATCACTGCACAAGGGACTTTGGTTTAGCGGTGACCATCTTCTCAAGATAGCAGTGGAAAGGTGGTGATGGTGTTTTCTTGGCTCATGGAGTCAGAGTTTCAGTCCTGGTTGCTTGTCCCACGCCCTTGGGAAGAACATTTTGGTGGCAGGAGCTTGTAAAGCAGGAGGCTGTTCACCTCCATTGTAAATTCGAAGCAGGCCATGAAAGCACCACAGGCAGAATTTCCCAAGGCATGTGATGTATTTCTTCCGATTACGTGTCACCTCCCAAGGTTTCCTGAACCTTCCCAAATAGTGCCATCACCTGGGAATTCAACAGGTAAGTCTTTCGGGGACAGTTCATGTTTATACTCCAGTATTCTCTGTGGGCAGAGTATCTGGGGAGCTATTTTTTTAAAATTTGTTTTATTTTTAGAGAGATAGAATTGGAGTGCCAGGGCCTCGGCCACATCAATCGAACTCCAGACACGTGCGCCACCTAGTGGGCACGTGCAAACTTGTCCTGGCATCACCTTTGTGTGTCTGGCTTACTTGGGATTTAGGGAGTTGGACATGGGTCCTTAGGCTTGGCATGCAAGTGCCTTAACTACTAAGCCATCTCTCCAGCCCTGGAGAGCTACTTAACCTGATCATCATTTGCTTAAAATTATGCCCCCCCCACCCCAAACTCAGATAAGCAGTGCCTGTCTCAAATAAACTTAGTTATAATTATGTGGTGTCATAAAACCAGAGATGTTGATTAATAGAACAGGAAGAGGAAAAGCCAGGCATCAGTCCTGTCCACTACAAGCTTAGCAGGTAACTGAGAGGAAAAGTTATTTACCTGGCACATCCCAGTGAAAGTGCCAGGAAGCATATTAATAAATATTTTTTTTAAAAAAAAAGAACGTGGGCACATGTGTGTTACATTGTTTGTGTACACTGCCCCCCCACACCTATTTTGAGAAATTAAGTAACGAGCTGGGGGAAATTATTCTGTTAATTCTATCAGTGGCAAATCATAGGCCAATGGCGACTCGATGAGTCTCATTTTCTTTTCCGTATGACGGGTGGACCTTGTGCCAGAGTCCCCACAACACCGCCGTCTGCCTTCAGTTACACAGGCACAGAAACCAGTGACCCACTGAAGAACCTGTTACTGAAACCCCAAAAGGGCTGCCCAGAAAGTGGGAATAGGGTGTGGTGTTTAAGAGTGATGGCTACAGCCTGGCGTGGCGGCACACGCCTTTAATCCTAGCACTTGGGAGTTTTGGGGCTACCCTGAGACTACCGAGTGAATTCCAGGTCAGCCTAGACTAGAGTGAAACCCTACTGCAAAAATTCTGAAAAAGAATGAAAGAAGAGAGTGACGGCTACTGGATGGCTACTTCAGATTTGAGAGATTAGCAGACTTTGTTTCTAACTTCAGTGTTCCCATGGCATACTTGAATGATGGTAGTAAATCATCTTTCAATTGCTGAATTTTGATTTTTCCATCTGCAAAGAGAGAGCCATGGAAGAGGCTATAGGCATTTTCTAGGATGCTTGGAAGTTGTGCTAACTTCAACTTATCCCATCCTTGCCCTTCTCCTCATCCTCCGCTGCAGTCGAACTTGAATAACTGCTCCTCAGTAGACACTCCTGGGCAGAGAGCAGTCTCAGAACCCAGTAGTGCACAGTGAGTTTTCTCGATGTCAAGTGCCAGCCTTGCCTGCCCCTTTTCAACTCAGAATTGATTGCATGTCCTTGGTTTCCCACCTTCAACAATCCATTTTCCCCTTGTTGCTTAACCTATGACTTATTTACTGCAATTAACCTCATCTCTTTCAAACCTATTCATACACAAGGTGCTCCCTTCTAAAATATTTTCAAGATGGACTGGAAAGATGACTTAGTGGTTAAGGCATTGCCTGCAAACCCAAAGAACCCAGGTTCAGTACCCCAGGACCCACATAAGCCAGATGCACAAGGTGGTACGTTTGTTTGGAGTTCATTTGCAGTGGCTGGAGGTCCTGACACACCCATTCTCTCTCTCTCTTTCTTCCTCTGCCTTGTTCTCTCTCTCAAATAAATAAATAAAAATAAAATATAAGAAAGAAAAAAAATCTTCAAAACAATAAAAGTGTCACAAAATTATTTTAAGTATTAATAAAAAAGCACCAAATGATTCGAACTTATTTTACTTTTTTGTTGTTGTTGTACTGGTAAATGTCTTAATATGGATTGGCGAATACTGTGCATTAGATGTAGATTGCCAGAAATTTATTCCCTTTCTAAAAGGACAACCTTTCTAACTGCATAAACCAATGGTGGATATGTTAAATGCCACATAAGAGTTAGTAATTTATTTATATTTGAGACTGGCACTTTCCATAAGCCATTTGACTGCATTGTTATGTTTAAGGACATTACTAGTAATTACATTGCATACCCATGAAGGCTAAAGGCATATACATACAATGTTCCTCCCTTTCTGTACAGTGATTATACTCTAAGTATGTAGAAAATGTACTTTGGGTATGTGGTTCTTTCTATGTTAGGAAAACACTTTCAATCTTTGAAAACACATAACATATCCCTGGAATTTACACTTAGCATTTGAATCAGAATCCACTGGAAACATTGCCATTTCTTTTTTTTTATTATTTTTTGTTCATTTTTATTTATTTGAGAGTGACAGAGAGAGAGAGAGAGAGAGAATGGGCAGGGCTTCCAGCCACTGCAAATGAACTCCAGACACATGCACCCTCTGTGCATCTGGCTAACATGGGTCCTGGGGAATCAAGCCTCTAACCAGGATCCTTAGGCTTCACAGGCAAGCGATTAACCATTAAGCCATCTCTCCAGCCCAAACATTGCCTTTTCATTTCCTTTCTTGTGTGTGTTTGTTTGTTTAAATTTACCTATTTATTTTTTAAGTACAGAAGTACAGTCCTGCTATAGCCCAGGCTGACCTGAAATTCTCTATGTAGTCTTGGGCTGGCCTCAAACTCACAGCAATCCTCTTATTTCTGTCTCTTGAGTTTTGGGATTAAAGGCTTGCCCATCACACCTGGGGGTGAGAGAGAGAGAGATAAAAGGCATGCCTGGAGCTCAAGCTGCTGCAAATGAACTCTAGACTCATGCACTACCTTGTGCATCTGGCTATATGTGGGTACTGGGGAATGAAACTCGGGTTGTTAGCTTTTTCAGGCAAATACCTTAACCGCTGTGCCATCTCTCTAGCCCCCATTTCCTGAGTTTTGCTGAAGTTATTTTTTTGGCATTCTCTGAAGTTTTATCTGCTACCACTACCAATATTTCAACCATAGTTTTACCCTGAAACTTTTGTTTTTCTGGAAAATCTCATACTTCATTTCATTTGATTCTCTCTCTCTCTTTTTTTACCTGACACTTTTCTTAACATGGAGAAACCTATCTTTGTCATAATTTATTCATATCCCCTTTGATATTTCATTTGCTGGCTTGTTTTCCTTCACTACAAAAAGGGAAATAACTGTGGGATCTTTTTCATAATACTCTATCATCTGTCTATCATCTGCCTATCAGTCACCTAGTTTTCTATCATCTGTCATCCAACTATCATCTACCCACACATCTATCATTTAATATTCTTTTTCAATTAATTTCAACCCATTATTTTCCAAGTACCCATCCATCCATATGTACAGGGTAGTTATCCATTCTTAGTCAAGACTTTTTTAGTTTTTGCTTATGGAAGTTCCTAAATCCTCCCATGAATTATATCTTTCTTTCCTAATAAGTCATGAACATTGGGATGCTTTACTATTTTTTTCTATGTCCAAAATATTAATCTTTATTTTAAAAAGTTACATTAGTCAGGTATATGTTACATATCACTTTTAAAAGGAGTATTTGATGCAACTCACAGAAAAAAATCTATGATGAATGATAACATCATAAATGCTTTGGAAGGATAAATTAGTCAGCCTTAACAAATTTATTTCAGAAGATTTATCAAGATCACAAATGCACAAATCCTTCAGGTACACATTCCATTTGGAGGCATATTTCTGGTAACACACTTGTGTAAGTACTAGCTTATATATGGAAATTATGCAAGTGTTTGAATTTATCCATATTGAAGATTTACATATATAACAGTAATGAATTGGCTTAAGGAGAATCTTCATGGCTGGGAGGAGAAGGGAGAACACAATGGTGGTGGGTTGATTCAGGTGTCCCTCATAAACTTCGTGTTCTGAATGCTAGTCTCCCCAGATGATAGCAATTGGAAATTAAAGCCTCCTGGAGGCAGTGTATTGTTAGGGGTGGGCTTATGAGTGTTATAGCCAGTTTCCCCATGACAGTGTTTGGCACACTCTCCTGTTGCTATTCTCCAGCTTATGTTGGCCAGAGGGTGATTTCTAACTTCTGCTCATGCCATCATTTTTTTTTTTTTTTCCACAAAAGCTGCTCTTGGTTGGGTGATTTCTGCCAGCAATGCAAACCTGACTGGAACAGTAATGTTGGTACTAAAGAGGGGTGTTATTTGCTGCTAGACACCTGACTGTGTGGCTTTGGCCTTTTAGAGCTGATTTTAAAGAGGAATGTGGAAGGATTTGAAACTTTGGCCTAAGAGACACCTTGCAGTGCTGTAAGTACAGCTTCATGGACTATTCTGGTCAGAGTTGAAAGACCTGAATAAAGTAAGAACTAATGACTGTGAGGTTTGGCTTATGAGGGTGAGAAAGAGCTTTGCTTGGACTGGGCTAGAAGCAGTTTGTGTGTGAGGCTTATTGCTATGTCCTGAGAATTTGTGCAGGGTGGCATTGCATAGAAATGAACTGGTGTGAGCAGAGGGTTATGCCACAGAAAGAAAACTTTAGGCCAAAACTGCTTCCTGTTCAGCTGCAATTGAGAGATTACAGCCTTTGAGATTGGGCCAGCTGACCTGCACCAGGGCAACAGGAAGAATGCAAACTCTGGAAGGGGCCTGAGTGCTCAAGGAGTGTCCTGTTTGTCTAAGACTGCTTTATTCTCCCCTGGATTAACAAACTGGCACCCTACCTGGTATTACAGAGTATAAGAAATGCAGGATAAAGAGGGTCATTGAGTTTGCAACGTGGTCTTGTGTTTTGGAAATGGGCATGGGCAGTGTGAAGCAGGTTAGCTGTATGCCTGAACGGAGACCCCATATGGCCATGAGGATGAACCATGGACTGCAATGGAGACCCAGTGGAGATGGTGGGATCATGAGATGGCTAAGGAAAGCTACCAGCCTGGATAAAGTTTCCCAGGACTGTGAGTAGCCTAGCTGGAGGGGCAGAATTGGAACTCCAGAGACTTGTTCCTGGTTAGAATTATCAGACTTGGAGATTTGATGCTGACTAGAGTTGTTGGACTTGGAGCTACAGAGTTTGATGTTTGCCCTGTTTTAAATCTTGTATTGGTTGAATATTTCTTTGCTATACCCAATGCTATATTTTGCAGTGTAAATGTTTATTCTGTGCATTATGGGTTTTTTGGAGAGTTTTTGGTATTATGGCTCAGTTAAAGGATCTTGACTATAGGACTAATGTTTGAACAACGTTGAGATTATAAAATCTATGGGGACTTTTAAAGATAGACTGAATGTGTTGTATTTTACATCATGGGTGGTTATCAATTTATGTTAGCCAGGAGTGGAATGAGGTGGTGTGATTCATGTGCCCTCATAAACTTAGGTATTCTGAATGCTAGTCTCCCCAGATGATGGCAATTGGAAATTAACACCTTCTGGAGGTGGTGAATTGTTGGGGGCGGGCTTATGAGTGCTATAGCCAGTGTCCCCTTGCCAGTGTTTGGCACACTCCGCTGTTGCTATGGTCCACCTTATGTTGGCCAGGGGGGTTATGACCACCCTCTGCACATACCATAATTTTCCCCTGCTATAATGGAGCTTCACCTTGAGTCTGCAAGCCAAAATAATTTTTTTTTCCCAAAAGCTGCTCTTGGTTGGGTGATTTCTGCCAGCAATGCGAACCTCACTGCAACACCAAATCTCTGTTACGTACCCTGAGAGGCTCTCGAAGGATATTCAACAAAATAATTTATTGACTGATTACAAAGATTTATCTCTTACCTAGTAATAGAGAAATTTTTCACAGAATTATGTTTTTAATTCTATTGATTTTTGAATCTTTCATCTATACAATCTTTTCAAAATGTATAATAAAAACTAATGAAGTATTCAGATATTAAAAATACGAAAGAATTATGTTACACATAGAAAAATATGAAAAGATTATAAATATAATGATAAAGCCAGTGGCCAGAATTTCTGCCAGAACTCTTCTTTCTTTTTTGATTTTTATTTATTTCCTTATTTGGCAGGGAGAGAGCGAGATAGAGAGAGAGAGGATGGCCATGACAGGGCCTCCAGGCACTGCAAACTAACTCCAGATGTGTGCTCTCCTTTGTGCATCTGGCTAATGTGGGTACTGGGGAATCAAACCTGGGTCTTTGGCTTGGCAGACAAGTGCCTTAACCACTAAGCTAGCCCCCTTATTCTTTCTTAAGAAGCCTGGGTGGTTTTATTTTGGTGCCTTAGATGATCAATATCTCCTACTAAAAATATTTTATTTATCTATTTGTAAGCAGAGAGAGATAGACAAGACATATACAGAGAATGGGTGTGCCAGGGCCTCCATCCACTGCAATCTCCAGATGCATATGCTACTTTGTGCATCTGGCTTTATATGTGTATTGGGGAATCAAACCAGGGTTGTTAGGTTTTGCAGGCAAGCACCTTACCCAGTGAGCCTCTGTCCAGCCCATTATTACCTTTTTTTTTGTTTGTTTGTTTCTTTTTTTGGGGGGAGGGTTTCAAAGTAGGGTTTCACTCTAGCCCAGGTAAGACCTGGAATTTCTCAAGGTGGCCTTGAACTCATGGCGATCCTCCTACCTCTGCCTCCCAAGTGCTGGTATTAAAGGCGTGCACCACCACACCCAGCTATCACCCATTTTTAAATAAAAGGCATAGATAAGTATATTTATGCTACCAGGAAACCCAGAAACATGCAGGGTTCTTGTAAATAAGAGAGTATATGAGACTTTAAACCCGACTCAAAAAAAAAAAAATCCCTAAATTAATCTTTTTTTTTTCACTTTTAAGTTTATCCAGGCATAATTGAGAAATAATGTGATATATGCTTAAACTATACAATGTGATTGATACAGGCATACAATGTAGAAAAGATTAAATTATTTAACACTTTCAAACGCATGTATCAGTTCACATATTTATCCTTTCCTGATCTAGAATATAAAGATTCACTCTCTTAGGCAATTCAAACTATACAATCCAATATATTAACTCTAATCGTCAGGCTATACAATTAGGTCCTCAGAACTTATAACATGTCTTTATTCTGAGCCTCTGGCCATCCTCTCTCCAGCTCCTTGATTCTGTATCAACCATCCTTCTACCCCCTGCTTCTATGAAAAATCAATTTGCTTTTATATTTATATTTTACACTTAAAGGCTTCTTTAAAATAACATAATTCATCTGGGTTATCATAAGTGGCAGAATTTCCTTATTTTAATGCTGGATAAATAATGTTTTATTTTTGAATGGACACACATATTTCATATTTTCTTTTTTATGTTCTCATATCAGAAACATGGTATTTACATATTTCAGCTAGTGTGAACAGTGATGTGATGAACATGGAGGGCACCTCCATTTGAGACAGATACTGAATTTACCTTATACTCAAGTGTGGGGGTGCTGTGCCATATGTTAAGTATATTTTAATTTTGTTTTTTTGAGAAGTCTTCATTCCCATCAATAATGTAGATGGTCTCTCTTTTCTCTACTGTCTTCCAAAAGTTGTTGTCTTTTATCAGGAGGCTGATTTTTATGATGTACTCTAAAATAGTCCAATGCCATAATGTTAAATGCATTTCAATAAAAGCAAATATATGAATGGCTATGCAAGGAGATAACAATTCTCAACTCTGTAATAATCTTGATTAACTCAAGAAGAAGTTTCACATGCTTTTCAAACTGTAGATTTATACCCTTTAGTGAGTCATAAAATCAGTTTAGCAAGTCAAAACCAGTATTTTAGAAAAGAAAGAGAATGAAATACAGCATTAGCATTTGGTACATTTAATAAATAATGCTATTTTCACATGTATTTGGTACATTTAATAATGCTATTTTCACATGTATTTGCATGCATTTAAGATCCTGATTAAAGATATTTTCTTATTGAGAATCACAAAAAGTTTTGACAGTTCCTGAATTTAAAGGGGGAAAAAATGGATTGCATGTTTGCTCAGACATTAAGGCATAGAGAGAAGTACTTTGAGTTTTCAGTATGCCAATAATAATTTACATTTACCAAACACATTATCTTAAATAGGCTTATGTCATGCATAAAATATGCAAACCATAAGTTAATTTTATAACACTATTGAGTGGTGAGAGCTGTTAGTAGTCACTGTGACTTTAGAATAAGAGCACTAAGGAAATAGAAGCTAAATAGCTTGCCAATAATTTCAATTTGTACTAAGCAAAATAAAAACTCAAGTCCAGGTAAGCTGGCATAGAGATGCATCCTGTGGTATTTTGCTATACATCTTGGAGTAACATTCTGAATGACAGGCTATCAGCCAGTTTATAAACATTAATTTTTGCTTTGACTGGATGGTCAGGATCTCTGTTCATTTTTTTTACCTTAAAATTTATTGGAATCCTTCTCAAACATCACATTTGAAGGCCTAAAAGATTTTTTGTTTTGTTTTGTTTTTGGCAAGCTAGGTCTCCTTTAATTTACCAGAAATGTAACAATAGTGTGTTTTACCAAAGTCATTGTGACCTTGGCATATTCTAGTAATAGCATTTACTTATTTATTTTTCCCAAGGCAGGGACTTGCTCTACTCCAGGCTGACCTGGAAATCATTATGTAGTCTCAGGGTGGCCTTGAATTTCTGGTGGTCCTCCTACCTCTGCTTCCCTAGTGCTGAGATTAAAGGCATCATGTCTGGCCATTTTTTTCTTAATTTTTAAGTATTTATTTATTTGCATGCAGAGAGAAAGAGAGAGAGAGAAGAGACACGAGAGACGAGAGAGAGAGAGAGAGTTGTTATACCAGAAACTTCAGCCACTGAAAATTAACTCCAGATGCATGCATCACTTTGTGCATCTGGCTATTCGTGGGTACTGAGGAGTTGAACCTGAGTCATTAGGCTGTGCAGGCAAGTACCTTAAGTGCTGAGCTATCTCTCCACCCCAGCATTTAAGTTATTGTTTCCTTTATCATGTCAAAATGCCATGGAAAAGTTGCTTTGTAAATAATACTTTGTCACAGGGCTGTGTGGGGTCAGGAGAAATGATGTGTATGAGTCAATTTACACATTGCCTGGGAAATTACATGACTCTAGAAAATGGAAATCATTAATATAAAATGTTAAATTATATATTTATATGAACTGAACTTAACGAGTGTTTGTAATATTTATTTTTAGTGATTTGTATTATATTAATAAAGTTTCAAATAAATCCCTCTTCTAATATGTTCTTTTATCCATTTTAATTTTTACATCCTAATCTGTCAGCTGTCCTCTACCTTCCAGTATATCATTCTTGACTTTGATATTAGATGTGTCCAGTCCTTCCAAAGATGGACAAATTGATCAGATGTGAAAGTCATAGGCATTTGTAAGAAACTGCACATCAGATTTTAAATTTTGAATTTTGATCCTTTTATGATTCCATTATATATAATCATCTCTCTCAGCTTGAATTTGAATAGCATGTACTAATTGTAAAACTAGTGGGTTCCATTCCAACATTTCACATAATTTTCTATTTTCTCATGTTCACCCCCATGACCCTTTATCATTCCTTCCCTATTTACACCAATATCCAAATTTCATTTTGTTTCCCCTGCATTAAACTTAGGAATTAATGTCACACCTGTCATTATGAAACAGGTCTATTTTACTTAACATCATGATCCCTACTTGTATCCATTTTCCTGAAAAATATATACTTTTGCTTTTTCCTTAGGATAAATAAAATTCATATACATATATATTACATTTACACATATACATGTATTATATTTTTGGGTTGATTCTATAACTTGGCTGTTGTGAATAACACAGCTAGAAATATGAAAAAAATATATATATGTGTATATACATATTTTGATTTTTCAGCATGTGACCATGCGTGATATAGCTGGGTCATATAGAAGTTCTATTTTAAAACTTTTAGAAAGCCCCACACTGCTTTCCATTGTGGAGAACTAATGCAAACTTCTACCAGTAGTGTTAGTGTTCTTTATCTCTCCCCCCTCCTGCCAATGCCCTTACCAACATTTGTGCAATTATTTATTGTCTTGATGATAACCATTTTGACTGAGGTGAGATAAATCTCCCTGGACCTTTCATTTGTATCTTTCAGTGGTGATTTGAATACAAAATGTCTCCCAAGGAAGTTTGCGAGATCTTTTGGAGCGGGAGCCTTAGTGGGGAAGTGTGTGAGTGTGGGCCAGGGCAGGCTCTGCAGTGCTTGAGGCCAGCCGTACTTGCCCCCTCTACCTCCTCTATAGTGATGTGAGCATGTGGCACTGTGTGTCTGCTCCTGCCATGCCTTTCCCATTTATATAATGAACACTCCCTTCAAAACTATAAGCAGAAAATAAACTCTTTCCCTAAGCTGCTTCTGGTCAGATGTTTTGTCCCAGTAATGAGAAAGCAACTATAATTTTCTGGTAGATAAAGATGCTGACTGTTTTTCATAATTTTTTTTTTTCATTGGATAGTTATACTTCTTCACGGTCTTCCATTCAGTTGCCCATTTTGTGATTATTTAGATTTTTCACTCTTCACCCGCTGGTATAGACTTAATCGGATCCCCCTACACCAGCTAAGCCAGGGATGTACTGTGGAGGATACTTCCAGCCCCTCAGTGATCTCACTTGATGTTGGGCAGCAGCTGAATCCAGCCGCCAGGTCAGCGATACGCTTCTGGGGGAGACATCAGGCTCTGTACAGTGCCTGGTGTTAAAGTTCTGATGCTTTCAGTGGTTAGGTGTAGTAAGTGAATTTCGAACTTGCGCTGCTTTTACCTGGTGATGGGTTTATCAGGACAGAGCTAGGTATGTCTCAAGAAGCATCTTTAACCAGAAATCATAGCTTCATAAAGTGTGCACAGACGAGGACAGATTCTTCAGCCACTGTAAAAATTTCACCGTGTTTCAGTGCAATTGGATTTAGGTTTGGTTATAGCCCAGTAACCATGGAAATGTGGTTTCACTTCAGGTTGTCCAGTAAACCTGAGATCCCCAGGGAAGACTCATACGTAGGAGCTCTGCATTCTATGGAGCCGCATACAGTTTTATGCTGTGCAGCAGAACCTTCCCTCAAAAGCCTGTTGGTAGTTGGGTAATGATCTGTCTTGATAAGAAGATGCACAGAATATCACAAACTCCCATCTCTGTAATAAAACTTCATTTCGTTTCTGGATGGGATCGTTTTATACTTAAACCTTTTTTACTAAGTTGCATCATCTGAAAATTATGTTTATTCTCTCTTTTCTAGGTATAGAATGATAAATAAGACACACAGCACTTTTTGGCAGCATTAATATGTAGCCTGACTTTTCATTTATAGTTACTTTGTGATTATTTTAAGAAATTATTCCAAGATCATGTGCACAGAGTCTCAAGGAGCTTTAGTGATCAGAGATTGGCTCATAAAAAAAAAATCTTATTGACTATTTCTTTAAGCAATAGAAAGTCTCTATTGAGTAGTGAACACTTTCAATGTTGCATTTCATATTGTAGGATTAAAAAGGTTATATAAAAAACTTTGGCAATATCAGCTTGGCTCAGTCTCAGTCCATCAACCTCATCTCATGGAAAGCAGCAGTATCGATTTCTCAATATTCAATTTCTCAGTGGAGCGAATAGTGAAGACATGCATTAGAGTCCATCCTAAAAAAGAAAAAAAAAAAGGCACTAGCATTTGCTCCTTCATGCATTATGGTATTGGTTAGATCCTCAATTCACTTCATATTTTGCCCATTTTTTTTTCCATTTCTTGCAGTGCCTTCAAAGTTGAGGAAAGTTTAGTGAGTGGAAGAGTCACAATGGTACAGAAAGGAACATGAATTTATTTGATTTTTTTTTTAAAAAAAAAGCAGTCCAAGTACTCTATAAACTATAAGGCTTAATTTTACCACCTTCTCCCAGGCAACACTCCTATTGAGACCAGTGGGGAAGTTGGCTCACTTGAAGAGAGTAAAAACCAATTCAACCAGCATGTACAAATAATTTTACCTGTAATCCCTGCACTAACACAGAAGTGTAGCTACTTCTGACTGGGATATAGGCACATACCAATACTGCACAACAGGCAAAGGGAGGAAATTAAGTACTATTTTCAGTACATTTTGTACTTTGGGCTATAGAATGCGCAGGAAGGTTTATTTCTTTTCTGCATGACATAAAATCGGAAATAAATGTGTCCGGGTACAATTTGCTGAAGGCACAATGTGCTATTTGCACTCATTATCTTAGGGTTGTCATTTATGTGTGGCTTATATGTGGTATCTTAAACTATTTAGATGCAGCTTCTCTGTACACTTATAAAGACTAAGCTCGATCAGGCAGAATCAACCACTCTTCACTGAGTTTGCCTCTGCATAGCTAAATAGATGCATGTGTCTTTGTTTCACAATGCGTTCTCCTTACCGTGGGAGGACACCTCAAGCAGAAAGAAACCACTGTTCCCAGCTGTGGTATCTCTCCTCCAGAGGTTTCACCTCGCTGTCTCCTCAGTCCCAGCCTCATCATCTCCTAGGGTAAAAGAAAGGGAGGAAATGTATTCCAGCTGAGATGGCAGCTGCCATGACCTTGCCTGTGCCCTCCGGCTTTGAACCACAAGGTGGAAAAATTGCAAGGGAAGGTTTATTTAGAAACATCGAAGGAAAATGGAGCCTATACCCTAAATAAAAGGTATAAATATGAACAGACACATTTCCAGAGAGTGTTCCTTTGCATCTTGAAGTCTATCTCCAGTGTGTGTGGTGGTGAACTGGACAAGTCAAGCCAAGCTTCTGTCTACAGTGAAACGTCTCCATCTGACAAACCTGTGTTGAATTCAATGCCCAGGTCCTCTTATCTTAGCCTTTGTGTTAGATCTGCATTAATTTACAAGACCACAGGACCTTCAATATTAATCATTAAGTCATAATATTAGTTATATTCTTGTTTTCACTGTTACCTCCATTTCTAGTAGGTCCTCTGGGTCCCAGTATAGAAAAGGAGGCAATAATTCCTGCAGCCCATAGTGATGCACCATTAGCCATCAGAATCTGGAATCATGGTGTTCCTAGCAAAGTAATTCCTCTTTTGCTTTTCCTCATTTACTATTTCCCACCTAGATTCCCTTAAGCAAGTTCATAATTTAATGGATAAACTGCATTCAATAGAAAACTCTAGTTAACTTCCTTGCATAACCTTGAAGTCAGGAACACCATCCTCAGACAGTAAACATAGTTAAACTGTGGCTCTTCTTATAGCTGAACTTTAACTTTTGGACCATGTTCCAAGGTCTTCACTCTCTCCCAAGATGTGCTTCTAGCTTTGTGTGACCATTTTCGGTAACTCATTTTAGCCTCTTTTCTGGATTTTAACTCACCTTGAGACCTGGATTTGGAAAAAAAAAATCAAACAATAGGGTTGGGAGAGTAGCTCAGGTCTACAGTGCGCGCGTGAAAGGCGCTGGGCTCATCCCCAGTACATTTCATACTCAACGCCGTCCACACAAATAAACACGTAGAAAAATAATAGGATGGTGACCTCAATGTCTTATTATCTATTCAGGCTAAATTCCAGCTTAGTGAAACATGTGATTTGGAAGGCGGAAAACTCAATAGGAGTATAAAATACCAGAGAATCTGTACCATAATTAATTACAGGTATAGGAAAAGAACAAAAACAACAGCGCGGAAGTCTGAGTATCTCTGCATGTGTGGACCCTGACAGTTCAGCATCTAGGAAGATTCATTCTCTCAACTTTCTGATGATTTGCCAATTTATAAGTTTTTACAGAAGTTAAACTTGGGGATCTGCAATTTATTTAAATTACTCCAATCCTGTAAAATTTCTGTGCCTCCATGGTCCGTGCTGTGGACTACTTGTCTATGGAGAATCGCTTCTGCATTCTCACTTATCTGTTGGCCACAGCATTATTCCAGACACTCCCTGCTCCTCCATGACGGCTTTTCCTTGCTCTTTTTTTTTTTTTTTTTTTTTTTTTGCATTTAATACTCTACAACTGCTGTGTTACACATAAGTGCTAGAGATTAAACTCCGCTTTTCATACCTGTGCAGCAAATACTCCTTCCCACTGAGCTAGAACCTTAAATGTCATTTTTACATTATTCCTGTAGTCATCTCCATAATAAACATGTTCTTTTCAAGTTACCTCTGGTGATGTTCAAGATCCATTTTTTGACTTCATATGTCCTCATTATACAAAATAACATATCAATTACAGTATTTGTGTTTCTCTATAGTCCGGGTGAAGGTACCCTGCCAGGTTCTCCTCTCGAGTTCTCTTTGGTCATACATATTTGACGTTTACTTAGATTCATGCTTCCTGTACCTAGTCCACTGTAGGCATTACAACTTCTGCCTTCATTGTTGCATGTTATTTCCATCTTGAGCATGCACAATTCCTATCATAGCTAAAAGTGAAAAAACATCCCAGATATCCAGACAATAGGAAAAAAATTGTTAGTCTTCTTGTGTTCCACATACTTTAGCAGAATGTGTGTGCATGTAGTGGTTTTCAAAGCAATGATGAAATAATGCATGGTTAAAATGTTACATAAATTCTCTGATGACTCTTATCTTTCTCTCCGAAAATAACACATTTGTTTCTCAATCTTCTCTCTTTTTTTTTTTTTTATTCCTTCCTTTAATTGTGATCTCCTTCCTATGTTAACCCAGCCAGCACTGACTGAAGATTCATCCCTTTACAAAGCCTTTTCTTATTGTGGATTGCAACCCTTCCCTGATTTCTCATAATTAACTGAGCCATACCACACAATCTGGTGGTTGATTATGTACTGCCCTTTGTGGTTCTTTAATTGCTTCAAAGTATGTAAATCTTGTCTGCCCAACTTCACAATTCCACCTTCTCAAGGGCAAAGTCAGTTGTCACTGAATCGATCACAGAGCTAGATCTCTGCAGAAACACTGGCCCTCCAGCCAAGGAAAAGTCAACCTTCACAGATTTTGAAAACAGAATGTTGACCTTGCCAACTGAGAACGTGGTAGCCCAAAGCATATGGATCTGTTTCCCTTGGCAACAGGGAAGAGCACACCCCTAGGTCCACTGACAGTGTGTCCTTGAATGTGCCTGCTTCTAGATTCTGGATGGTGTGCTCACAGAACAAAATGCAAGACAACCAAGCCCAGGGGTTAAGTTCCCACTGGCCACTTCACAGCTTGTGGAGAAATGAGTTAAAAGTTCTTATGATAAGGTTTACTGCTTGGCCCCTGGTCCCTTTAAGCCAAATTTTGTTTACCTCTTACATAGACCACCTATGGTTTTCATCCCAGGCTGACTGCTCATGAAGTTAGGTGTCAGTGACTCTGAGTTGACTGGCTCCCAGTTCCTGTCCTTTACTTAGTAGCTGTGTGAAACTGGCTGAGTTACCTAACTTTCAAACCTCAGTTTACTTGCTTGCATGCAAAGGATATTAAGCACCTCACTAATAAGTTTTCTGTATAGACACAAATTTAAGAATAGTAATTGACACTGTCTCACTTATAGTAAGAATGCAATATTACCCACGTTTATTAACTAAAATAGAGCGTATATGAGTCATGCTTCTATATAACCTATAAAGCATTTGCTGAAATTGTTAAGCAGTCATTGAAAAGATAAGTGTGGGGGCTCTCTTAAAAGTTTGCAAAACATAAGTTTCAGCGCTAGAAAATATTGGTAATAGTATTGTTTCTTATTTATTTTATGATTTTTTATTGAGGACTTTAATATATGAACATACAGAAAAGTGGTCATATTCCTTTCACATTATCTTCTTTTGTAAAAATTATTTATTTATTTATTTATTTGAGAGCGACAGACACAGAGAGAAAGACAGATAGAGGGAGAGAGAGAGAATGGGCGCACCAGGGCTTCCAGCCTCTGCAAACAAACTCCAGACACATACGCCTCCTTGTGCATCTGGCTAACGTGGGATCTGGGGAACCGAGCCTTGAACCGGGGTCCTTAGGCTTCACAGGCAAGCGCTTAACCACTAAGCCATCTCTCCAGCCCACATTATCCTCTTTTGATCCCTCTCCTCCAGCCCCATTCCACTGGGTATATGTGAAGTTTCTCTATTTATTATCACAGCTGAATGTTATTTCACTACATGGATTTCCATGATACATTTAGTAAGTCCTTTTCGATAGTATAGTGATGTGTTATAAACAAGGGTGAAATGATCAACTTCATAACTGAGCAAAATAAATTGCTGTGTTAAAGTGCATTCATTCATAACTTTAATAAATATTATCAACCAGCCCTCAAGGGGAAAGCATACGTGGCATAAACATGTCTAGTTCCATGGACTCAGCAACACAATACTATAATTCATTTTTTTTTTTTTAATTTGCTCATTTGTAGGCTTAAAGTGAGATGTTTTTCACTATTGCACATTCTTCAGTGAGATTCGTATTTTATCGTTTGGTCCCTGTGAATGTGCCCCTGTCCCTGCTGCTCTTGAGGTCAGAGCCCTTCTCTAGTCAGGGCCTTTTCGTGGTGAGTTGCAACCATTACCCCTCCATTATTCCTCTGTCATTTGTCTTTGGTAAAGTTTTACCTTCATAAAGTTGCAAAAGTTTGTTTGTGGCATTCGCTTAGGAATTGTTCGAATGAATTTAGCTGAAGGCAGTATATTCTGGAGCAGCAGGTTTTTATTTAAGTTGCATAAAGCCTCGGGGTTCCACCAGGCATGTCTATGGAGTCACTTGAAATACAGTAAGTCATGGTTCAAGTGTTAAAAATGCATGTGTTCCCACTCCACGACTTCGCGCTTTCTGGCTGCGCCCTATGGTGGGATGCGAAGGCATGAAGACGCGTAGGAAGTTACGGGAGTTGGAAGCTCCCATCTAGGGAAACGAGCTACAAACTACAGGAGAGAAACTTACCTGTTCTTCATTTCAAAATTTCTGCTTTGGTATGTGATTGTTTCTTTGGGTCAGTTGCTTCTTATTTCTTTTTAGGAATATATGTGATAACAATTTTAGGGTATTTGAGCCCCCCCCCCCATGGAAATTTCTCTGGCACCCTGAAGCCGATCCTCCGTGGTTGAGAGTGGGATGTAGGGATGGTAGGTGCCAGTTCTTTTGTCTTTCTCTTCCTCCCACATATCCCCAATCCTGCTGTGATAGGCCACTGTTCCTAGCCCTCCACTGATGCAGTCAGAAGTCATGGCTCTGGTCTACTTCTTTGTCCAAAGAATGATGGAATGCCAATTATTTCCTTAGAATCTTTAGAAATTCTCTGCATCTCAAAATCTGTATTCCCTTGCCTAGGAGAAACTTCTCATTAAACCTAATATAAATCAAACACAATGCATAATTACCTTGCTAATTTTCTTTAGTTAGTCATAGACTTAAGAAAGATGAGCTCTTTGTGACTGAACAGAAATCATATTTATAAGATTTCTAGAAGTTTTTCTGGTGGGGAGATGGTTTTTCTGTGTGTGTGTGTGTGTGTGTGTGTGTGTGTATGTTTGTATGCATGTGATCAAGATGAGGGTATGTGGCGGTTACAAGACAACCCATGATGTCAGCCTTCAAGTTGTAATTTGTTTGAGACAGGGTTTCTCAGTGTCTGTTGTTGCATTTGCCAGGCTAGTCTGCCTGCAAGTTTCTAGGAATAGTTTCTTTGCCTACCTCCCATTTTACCATAAGAACACTGGGATTACAGATGCTCATGCTACTAAATCCAGCTTTCTGTGGGGTCTGGGCATCTGAACTCAGATACTCATGTTTGTGCATCAAGTCTTTTATCAGTGAGTCATCTCCACAGACCTCGTGGGGGATAAAGTTTGGTCAAAGGAAGGGTGGCTTATGCAGTATCCCTGGCCACAGTTACCTTCTCAGATCATCTGGCATTAACTGTAACAAAAATAACTGTTTCCATTTGGCTCCATGTCTTACTGTTGAAGTTTCTTCTCATACTGAACCTCAACGGAACTTTCATTCACAAACCAAGCAGTGGCTTTGTTCAGTTGCAGAAAATGAATCACTTAAAAAAAAAAAAAAAAGGAGCAAGAAGATCAAGGCTGGAGAGATAGCTTAGTGGTTAAGATCCTTGCCTGTGAACCCTAAGGACCCCGGTTTGATTCCCCAGCCCTCACATAAGCCAGATCAACAAGGTGGCACATGTGTCTGGAGTTGTTTGCAGTAGCTAGAGGCCCCGGCACACTCATATTCTCTCTTTCTATCTGCCTCTTTCTCTCTTAAACAAACAATATTTAAAAAGGACAAATGTTTATAAAGAGTTATCACACCCCCTTCTTATTCTAACTTCTAGTCTCTCAAGTAAATGTTTGTTGCTCTTCCCATTGAAGGTAAAACTTGGAAAGCAATGAAATCCTAATGAAGTCTGTTAGTCTCCTTTAAAACTACAGGTACTAAAGAAGCACAATAGAAATATGGTGAGCAGCCCATGCAGAGAACCCGAGACTAAGGACCCTAGGGGCTCTCCATCATATATTTTCTGTCTTTGTCCTATTTTACCTTTGTAATGCTACACTTTCCTTAGAGTC
The DNA here is from genome assembly GCF_020740685.1 of Jaculus jaculus. Taxonomy (NCBI): domain Eukaryota; kingdom Metazoa; phylum Chordata; class Mammalia; order Rodentia; family Dipodidae; genus Jaculus; species Jaculus jaculus. The sequence continues at coordinate 165,134,181 of NC_059105.1, forward strand.
TGACTCACCCAGATCCATACAGGAGCAGTACGCAAACTTTTGTCTTTAAAGGTCGAGACCCCTGAGCATTTGAACAGGAAGAGCCCTACGTCTTCATTTTACTCCAAACATCACCCTGGAAACATGAAGGAAAAGTTCAACAGGCTATGCAGAGTGGGGAAGTTCTCTGAGAAATTCACATCTTGCAGCCTGTTCTTAAAGGGATAGAAGTCTGCCATCACAGGTGTTTCTATGCCCATACCACAAATGGAACACGGGATAAGCAGAGGCATGGCCCTTGAAAGATAACCATGTCCTAAACCCTCGATTCAGGATTCAGGTGTCAGAGGTGCAGTGAAACAACAGTAGAGAGCTTGCTTAGCATGCTCGAGGTCTTGATCTCACTCCCAAGCACCGAAAAATAATAAATGAATAAAGAAATAAAATAAGCTCCACCACGTGTAAACAGGTGCCTTTGGATGGCAAAATGGGACTTTGTGGATATGATTAATTTTTATAACCTCAAGGTGAAGAGGATTATCCAATGCTAATTATATGAGTCTTTGAAGTAGAAACACTTTCCTGACTGCACTTAAGAAGGATGCATGGGAAAGGAAGAAGGAGAGAGAAAAGCAACGTTGCTGAACTTGAAATCCCAGCACTGGAACAATCGCCAAGGCAGGAAGCTTTCCTAGCTTTTCTAGAAGCTAGCTAGCACAAAGAAATAGGCTCTCCTCTGGGATTTCCAGCCTTATTAAGGCACCGAGTTGGGCCCACTGAGACCCATGTTTGGCTTCTGACCCACAGAACTCTAAGATAATAAATGTGTTTGATTATAAACCCTTGCTCATCGCCCATTTGTTACAGCAGCAATGGGACACTGATATAGCAATCAGGCCAAATGTGAAGCCAAGTGCATTTGCAGCCTTTTTAAGATCCAAGAACTGAAATTATGTAGTATGTGCAAAGCATTATGGAGCCAAAGTTTGCCTTGTTTGATAGCCTTGTCCTCATAATGAGCTCAGCTCTTTTAGAAATTGCATTAATAACTCAGGGTGCCATTTAGTCATTATTGCTTTAGTGTGGTAGATGCTATCCTGCCGATGAAGGTATAAATCTCTGAAGTTACCCTCAGGGAATTGCTCTTATACTGGGAAAAAGTATCAATTTATATTAATCTTTCATGTTATTACTTTTGAAGGCATGTTTGTGGAACATTTGGAACCCTCTGTATTTTACACCTGGGTTCTCATGACACCTGCTTCCACAGTCAAGGCCAATTTATACTAAGTATGTTTCTAAACCAAGTTAGTGTGTTATTAATTTAGTAAGTGCAGGGAGGCAGCACAATTTTCGCTAAGAAGTTGAGAGCAATGCAGTTTGCTTTGAGGGATTTTTTTTTTTTTCCTTTTCTAAATGCGTGTATCTCAAGTGCATGGCCACCTGGGGACACTTTCATGGGCTTGAAGCAGAGATGCGGTTCTGTTTTATAGCGTTGAGCTGGACAAAAATCATGCTTACTAGTTATGCATTAATTATTCTGTGCCAGGTAATGTGGTCATCGCTCAATGCACATGTCCGCCTCTGACCCTATGAGGAATGTACAGTGAAGCCCACTTCCCCACTGTGGAAACTGTGCTCCTCCTGCCATAAGCAACGGGACTGACGCGATGGCAGTCTGACTCCAAAGCCTATGGAGTTCTGTGTCTGGGTGCTTTCACCATGGAGATGAAGGCCCTACTAATATTGTATGCGGACTCTCCTAAGCCATTTTTCTACTCTACAGTCTCCAAAACACCTGGAAACTCTCCATTCTATATTCTTTTTTAAAAAATATTTATATTTATTTGTTTGAAAGCGAGAAAGAGGCAGAGAGAGGGTAAGCAAGAGAGACACAGAGAGAGAATGGGTGCACCAGGGCATCCAGCCACTGCAAATGAACTCCAGATGCATGCACCACCCTGCACATCTGGCTTACATGGGTCCTGGGGAGTCGAACCTGGGTCCTTTGGCTTTGCAGGCTAATGCCTTAACCACTAAGCAATCTCTCCAGCCCAACTCACCCTTCTACTGGATGGTAAGAGAATAAATGAATGAGTGTACGAAGCATAGAGAAGTGTGATGGGGAAGGACTTGTATTTTATCTTTACAATAGTTTTAGGGAAAATTTTTATCTTTAAATGCCTTCATATTGATCTAATTAAGCTAAAAATAATAGGGTGAAAAAATGCATTTAAGAGCATGTATAATGTCTTAGGTCTGGATTTTACCATCTCTTCTTCAGTTGCCCAGAAACTCATGCACACATACACACAAACACACACATATACACACATGGACATACACACACTAATTTGGCTAATAGGTTTGTTTTAACATATTACATACTTCTGTATGATGGCCATTTTTAGTCCTTACTCAATACACAGAAATAAGGTTTCTTGCGGAAAAGGAAGCCGACAAGATATATTGCTATGCAGTGCAAAGTTCTTAACCCTGGCTGTAGAATGGCCCTGACACAATATTGAAACTTTAAGGTACTCTAAATTTTGTGTGATAGGTAGGCTCTGAAATAAATCAAAGAAAAAAATCACTGCACTAAATTTTCTTCATGCTGTGACTTTCAAACTATTTATTTTTTTACATGAAGTTTTAATAGCAGAACTCCGTATTTTAAAGGCAAAGGTTAATCAGATCCTAATACAGGAAATGTATAAAAGACAAAGAGCTTCTATGAATTAAGTGGGCATAAGGGTTAGAGAGCCCCTTGAGTTCAGTTCCCTCTCAATGTGATATCTTTTGAGCTCCTAGAACTCTGAAAGATCCAGTGCAAAACCCTATTGTGCCAATGCTTCTGTCATTTTATAGAATTGTCCAAACTTCAGTGAAGAGCTGGAAACTATCATGTAGAATTTGCTTTACCATGACTCTTATCATTCAACTCATATAAATGTATAACTTCACCATCAGAAATGCTTGCTGTTTCGAAGGCGATTATGTAAATACACACATTTTATTTCATGGAAAGCCTGGGAATTAAAGTAAAATGGCAGTGTAGCCATAGCTTCAGTCTTGTGCACATGGAGATAGAGTTTTGTTTCAATGCGGACCCCGTTTTGTATGTAACGTGTCTGATATTTAACATGGGAAGACCGATGGGAGAAGGGTTATACCCAGGAAATTCTTGGTATAGATTTCTTGAATAGTTGTTGAGGTTGGACAAATTGTTTATGGACTAAAAAGCATTAAAAATCACGTTCAAAATTGACAAAGCATTTTTATGAGAAAGTCAGAATTGACATGCTTTTCTTACCTTTATTATTTGTTCAATATTGAAGTAAAATGACAAGGCTTAAAGCAGATTTTTTTTTTTTTTTTTTTGCTATGGCTTTAGGGATTTTTATCTAAGTACTAGAAACTATGTGATACCCTCTAATTAATTTCAGCTGCTATTTATTAAGCAATTATTAAGTGCCAAAGAGCCTTCAAACAGGAATATTAGGCATTACATAACTTAATCCTGACAACAGTTTAAACAAGATTATACTTATTATTCTGACTTACAGAAGAAAATCTTGATCTTAAAAGAGTTCTAGTAACTTATCCAATTTTATCAGGCTTGTACATATCAAGGCTGTGATTTTTTTTTTAAATATTTTTTGTTCATTTTTTATTTATTTATTTGAGAGCGACAGACACAGAGAGAAAGACAGATAGAGGGAGAGAGAGAGAATGGGTGCGCCAGGGCTTCCAGCCTCTGCAAACGAACTCCAGACGCGTGCGCCCCCTTGTGCATCTGGCTAACGTGGGACCTGGGGAACCGAGCCTCGAACCGGGGTCCTTAGGCTTCACAGGCAAGCACTTAACCTCTAAGCCATCTCTCCAGCCCAAGGCTGTGATTTTTAAGTCAAGTCTTCCTGGCTCCAAAAACCTGAGTTTGGCAATCCCACAGTTGGAGTTAGTGCAGAACGTTGAGCAATCAGTCCAGTTGACACTGGGTCACACTCAGGATAACCACTGGGCAAAACATCGGGGAGAACACATCTGATGCATTCTCATAGGGAAAGGGCTTCATGCACATCATCATCACCTTAGAGGGAAAGATCTCAAACCTTGGTAAGTCGGTTCCTTCCCATGCTCTATATCTGATACTACACAACCTTTTTCTACAGCTCAAAACTATTTCCATTGATTGGATTTTAATCCAACTTCTGATATACTTTTACCTGGACCACAAAACCAGACCACTGGATGAAGAACATTGTGTCCACTAGCTTGAGAGCCCAAACATACCTCTAGAGTCTACTTCAGAGCCAGGAAGCCCAGGGCATAATTTTCTACTGCTCCTACTCTCTATACGTATAACGAAACTGCCCCATATTTCCCTGAAACGCACAAACCCTTTAGCCGCATGTTAGCAGACCTGGGAGACTAGCAGAGCGTGCCTTCGGGAGGCTGTGGGGAGGACAGCTGTGCATAATGGAAGAGAAATGGCTACGCTGCTAAAGCGGTCCCCAGAGGGGCAGCTGCCTGTAGTGCTCTTTGATGCCTTGTGTGGAACGATGGGTGAGGAAGGGCATTATTTAAACAAATGAGCTCAGAAGGCTGGTATGTTCTAACTTCCTTACATCACTGCAAGGCATTTCAGGTGGAAGGAAAAGTATTTCCCATGGAGCCAAACAGAACTGTGTTCTGCCTTTTGCATGCTATGGCGATAGGTAATTCCCTGAAATCAAGGCAAAGCTTATTGAGCTTATCAAATAATGGCAATGGTGCCTTGCACATTACTTAAATATATCACATTTACAAGGCCATCAAACAAAGGGAAGGGAAAGATGACTCAAGCACAAGGGTACTTGTTTTATGTCTCTCTCTCTGTCTCTCCTTCTCTCAAAGGATTTCTAGAATGTCTTTCCTCTTCCTATACAGATTGAAGAGCATGTGGGTGGTGAGTAATCTTTTGAGATTTCTCAGGACTAACAAGTGACATCATATAGGACAGGATAAGTTGTTGAAGGAAGCCAGTACCCAAGAAGCCGAGGAGCATCTATCTCACCGAGTAACATTTAGAAATGTTTTATTGTCCTTCTGGGAGAAAGGGCTCTATGTCTGTAGAAATATAGTGCCATCTTCATAGGAAATATACATCTAAGAATGAATTCTGCAGACCCCTCCTGTCTCCTCTCCCTGCTATCTACCTTCCACTGGACCTTCTTAAGCTCTGTGAAGTCTATTGTCTGTCTGGTTTCCAAGTTGCCCTCCCAGCCAGGGACATTTCCTTTACCCATTTGGGCCATAAGGTGATTTACAGTGTTTCTCTGGACTGACCCCCCTTTCTCACTTTGTCTAGTGCAAACATTGCGATGACTCATTCATGACAGACTGAAAGCACAGGTTAACTGAGAGGCCTCCTTGTTAAATACAACACAGCTGAAGTGGACACTGCTGTCCACTCAGACCTACTACAAATGACAGGCTTCACTCTGGTATTGTTTTTCACATTTCCAAGCTTTGAGAATTTGTCTGTGAGATGTCCCTACGACAGCCTGAGAAGCAAATTGTTTAGGTCTTGAGAGTGAAAGGAAATGAAACACGTGCACACAATTTCAAATCAGAACATAGAAGACAAAGAAAGAAAAAGAAAATATTTAAAAAGTAATGCATGCTTTTTTGTTTTTTTTTTGTTGTTGTTTTTTTTTTTTTTTTTTTAGAAAATCGCTTTAACAGTGATTAGGACAGAAATTGCTAGAATAAAGTGAATAGCAAGAGAAAGGCACTTACCTGTTTGGGGGGATAATGGAGAAAAAACAATGTGAAAACACTTGTTCTTTCATAGCCCTTAAAAAATAAAAGCAGCCTCCTTTAAAATGACAGTTTGTGACTGTGAAATTCATCACCCAAGCAATTGTGCAACAAATGCTCACATGTATTCACAGCACTGGCTCCAGTTTCTTCAAAAAGTAGTTGTGCTTTTGCTGTAGACTACCTTAAGTCATGAAAGAAAGAGGTCAAGAATAAAGACCTTCGCTGGACTTGACACCAGGCCACTTTCTCTTAGTTACCAGAGAAAGCTTCCTATTAAGGCACAGTAAAACAAGGACAATGCAACACCCAGACAAACAAAATCCCAAGAATGAGCCAAAGATGGACAAGTAACTATTTTCCTCCTTTTATTAGCTGTAGATTTTTTGTTGTTGTTGTTTTTGTTTTGTTTTGTTTTGTTTTATTTTGTTTTTCTGGCCGTAACTATTCTCAGATAGGTGATAGGTGGAAATAGTTGTAGTGAGATATGGCAAGAAAAGTTTTTGTCCTTTGATTGATTGACTTTATTTTATTTAGCAAACACTCATGTTAATTTATAATTAAAAGTACTCTTTTACATACTCCAAATCACTGCATCTTTTAAATGTGAGGTCAACTTGGTTTTCAGAGAAGGCAGAATATGAACAGAATAATAATGAGCCAGCCTTTGTCTTGGTAAAGGATTGAGGATCAAGTTTCTATAAATCATAGATACTAAAGAAGACAATTTTGATCAAATAAATGGATATAAACCCTTGCATACATGATTGGTAAGTGGGACCCTGGAGTTCTCTCCCAATGGGAGAGGCAATTTGCTGGAGCCCGGATTCCCTGATGGATAGAGCACTCTGTCATCTCACACATTCTGTTTTCCAGTAGGATTTTCCAGAGCCTAATCCTTCTTGAACAGAGAGCTGATTGAAATTCTAAAAGTCTTGTACTTTACAGCCAACTCTGAGGTGAGCTATTTCAGGAATGATCCCACAATCTTTTTTTATTTTTTTTTTTTAAATCCTTAAGTAAGGCTGGAGAGTGAATTTCTGGGCCACCATTATTTACCTGTTAATGTTACATTTCTAGCTAAGGGAGGGTTAGAAAAGGTTAGTATTCTGAAGGGTTTTCAATCAACAATTGGGTGGATGGGTGGATTCTGCTTCTCTGAACTCCCTCTAGCATTCGACTTTCAATTTTTTATATCTGAATTATGAAATGCCACCTCTAGTAACTACTGCCAGGAGCTGTGAACATTAATATTGATGTCCAGGAAGGTTAAGAGTGCAGGATGATTTAAAGGAAAGAATTATCAGGGACAACATCTGAGTAAATAAATTCACTATATATTTCACTTACCTTTTCACCCTAAAGTTTAAAAGGTATTTCTTGTCAAGAAAAAAGAAAAAAGAAAAAAAAAAAGAACATTGAGCATGTACTGTGAGCCTACTGCATACATTTAGCATATATGATCACCTCCCCTTTTGAAATCTACAGCCATCCCTCAACATAAATAAAAGTATGATGCGTGTGGATTGTGAATAGCAAGGCTGTGTGTTGCAGTACTAACTGCATAAATAGAGATATGGGCAGAGAGCCTACTATTAGCTCCTTGAATCTCCACGCTCAATTAAGGGCAGTGCGTTTCTGCATGGAAAGCAAACTGCTTGTGATGTTTGGGCAGCAACTGCTAAGCCTGATACTTATTCCCAATTTCAGTTCAATTTAAAGATGAGGAGAAATTCTGTGGAACAAAGGTAATCCCCCTACAAGTGTCTTATTCCTAGTTGATGGTGAGAAAGTTTTTCTTCAGGGGAAATAAAAAAATACAAAAGAAGGAGGATTTTCTGGAAAGAGAACTGGGTTAAATGGTGGTGGAAGGGAGACAAAAAATGGTCATTGAGAGTGAATATAATCAAAATACATAAATTACATTCATAAAATTGTCAAAGTAAATAACAAAAAGAGAATGAAGATAAGGTAGTATTAAATTTTCCTCCGTTACTTATTTTTTCCAGTGTTTCCTCCTCAATTCAGAATAACAAAGTTTGTGAAAAATGTCCTTGATCAAAAGAAGCTAATGCAATTTAAGAAATGAATACATTATAAGAAAAGGAGAAAAGAGCTGGAGAGATGGCTTAGCAGTAAAGACACTTGCCTTCAAAGCCAAAGGACCTCAGTTTGATTCCCCAGTACCCACATAAGCCAGGTGCATACCAGGCTCCCCTGACAGGTAGTGCTGAGGAAAGACCAGGCCTGCTGGTTCCTCCCAAGGGGTTGAGGAGGAGGACAAGTGTCAACGGCTCAGAACCTGTCCTAGTCAACGGAGAAAAACCACACTGAGTCGGTAGTCTTGTCGAAGCAGGAACCTGCTTTATTGTTGCAAGCAGTTATTTATATAATGTTGAAAATAAGGGTGGAGATTTTAGGATTGGGGAGAGGTAAGGGCCAATAGTAAACTGCGACTTTTGAAATGATTGGTCCCAAGAGGGTGCGTGCGGGAATTCTAACTCCTACACAGAAATAGCAGGCCAGAAGCCATTAGGCATCTTGCTGAGTCATAGCTGGCCAGAGGCAGATCGCCAAACTTTACCTAGGCTCAGGAAGTTCCACTAGGCCTCATGCCCGGGCCTTTGAAGGCCCAATATCTCCCCTTTTTGTTTTTGTAGGAGCATTAGTCACCATGGCCCCTGTCTTAGGTTGTCCCCCTCTGGGGATCTTACCCATCACTGGGTACAAGGGGTTTAGCTTGCTGAGTACCTGCTCCATGGCCTGTGTTAGGTTGTCTCAGTCAGTCTGAGATCTTACCCATCATTGGTCACATGGAGGGCAGAAGAAGTGGCAGTGGGTCATCTGAGGAACTTAATTTCTGAGTTGCCAGCCTGTGGTAATGTATCTCAACCTGATGGAGTATTATTGCCTCTAGCTGCTGGTGAATGAATTGTGTAATTTTGTTAATTACACAAGGCCTGACAGTGAGGATAAGGAGGAGGAGAAGGAGGGGCCCGAGTAGAGGGAGGAGGTAGGGTAAGAAGCCATGTAGGCCTGTCCACAGTGGGTTGTCCTGAAGGTCCCGCCGTCTCTTCTCCAGGTCTTCTTGAAGTCTTTTGATATTGTCCTGAATGATTCCCGATCTATTGGCATAGAAATAGCTTTTTTTCTTGTAAAAAAAAATAAAAATGCAACAAAAAATAAAACATATGCCTCCCCTTTCAGAGGTTAATAGGTCTAGCCTCTCCTGTTTTGTAGGACTACCTCAGCCAGGGAATCTAGCTGTTGTTGGAGATCAAGGATAGTGTTGGACAATCGAGCTGTATGTGACAAAGGATGACCAATGATTTTGGAATGGAGACATTTTTTTTCATTTCTAGAAAAAATTTAAATATTTAAGGTGAATAATGCTTTCTTTAGCTGATCGTGGGGAAGGGTAGTGATTTCCTCTTTGGTTTTTGTAATTGTGATTTAAGTGTTCGGTTATATCTTCGAACAGTAGCTTGTCCTTGAGGGTTATATGGAATGCCTGTGGCATGTGTAATTTGCCATGTCTGGAGGAAACTTGTAAATTTTTGACTTACAAAGCAGGGCCATTATCTGGTTTTACTTGATCAGGCAGCCCAAGAGTGGCAAAGCATTAAAGCATATGACTAATGGCATGATTAGATTTCTTCCTGGCATGTGCAGATGCCCAACAGGCATGGGAGAAAGTATCAACTGATAAGAAGATAAAGCCAAAAACCACAGCACACTTCAGGAACTCTAGCTAGGCATACTTTGTATATCTTTAGATTGAAATCTGAAACCCACCACCACACCTTAAGATCCCCCCAGTGACATTGCCTCCAGCCAGGTGGTTGCAGATGCAAACTACAAACAAATAAACAACTGAATCCCCACAGTCTGGACCAATTTAAGATATTAAGACCTGTAAAATCAAACAACGTAAACACTTAGCAGCTTTAGTAATCTAAAGCCAGTCTATGTGCTAGCAAATTTCACTTGCTTAACGTTTTCCAACTTAAGATCTTAAACCTCTGAGTCCAATATCTCTAGCCAAGCACATCAGTTCATTACAAATTTAACCTCAATCAAACTCTCTGGACCTGGGCAGCAGGATGCAGCCAGCCCTTATGTCAGTAGCCCATTTCCAATGAAGTACTCTGTAGTCTTTCCTTCCCCTTAGGAAGCTCATAAGCCAAGTCTCAAATTCCAATGCTGTCTGCACTTAGCATTCTCAGACTCTCATCAGAATAGTCCATTAGACTTGGCTTACCAGTCCAGAAGACATCTTCAGTTGCAAGCACCAAGTCTGTGCCTATTCCTCCAGAACAAAGATTCCAAAAGATCAACATCCACATGGTCAGGTTCATTTTAGTCCACTTCTCGGTACCAAGTTCTGTATCAGAAAGCTTCAGGTTTGCTGAGATAAACTTCCAGACCAGGTACTTTTATGGAGGAAGGGATATTTTTTGAAGCTTAAAGATATAGGGGAAGTTCCATAATGGCAGAAAAAGCTGGCCTTCCTTCACAGGCTCAAGCAGAGACAGCGAGAGCGAGAGCGAGAGCGAGAGCGAGAGCGAGAGCGAGAGAGAGAGAGAGAGAGACAAGCCTAAAGGTCAAAAGCCACACAGTGTGTCCACTAGGGACATATGACCCATTCAGAAATACAAAAGCCGCAGATGCAGCTTGCTGGTGAACCAAAAGTGAAAGGAAAGAAAAAAGGAATGAAGAGGTGTTCACAAGCAAGTACAGGTTATAGAAGCAAAGTTTAGCACATTAAATATGAAGACTGCCTCATAACTTATGAGGGTACACTCACCCAAACACCGATTGACCTCCTCAACCTCTCACAGGACACTAATCTGCCAGGTTCCTATCGCCCCACGTTCGGTGCCAGATGCTGGGTTCCCCCCACGGGTAGTGCTGAGGAAGGATCAGGCCCGCTGGTTCCTCCCAAGGGGTTGAGGAGGAGGATGAGGGTCCATGGCTAGGAACAAACCACTGAGCCAGGAATCTCGTGGAAGCAGGAACTTGCTTTATTGTTACAAGCAATTACTTATATAATGTTGAAAATGAGGGTAGAGATTTTAGGATGGGGGGAGAGGTAAGAGCCAATAGTAAACCGTGACTTTTGAAATGATTGGCCCCAAACGTGCGCACGCGGGAATTCCAACTCCTACGGAAGTAGCAGGCTAGAAGCCATTAGGCATCTTGCTGAGTCATAGCTGGCCAGAGGCAGATTGCCAATGTTCAGCTAGGCTCAGGAAGTTCCACTAGGCCTCACGCCCCGGCCTTTGGAGGTCCAACAGGTGCATGCACCTGGAGTTCGTTTGCAGTGGCTGGAAGCCCCGGTGTGTCTATTCTTTCCCCCCATCTCTGTCTCTGCCTCTTTCCCTCTCTCAAATAAATACATAGAAATAAAATATTAAAAAGTTATCTCGTAAAAGAAAAAAAATATTTATTCAAGAACTAAAACCATGTCTTCTCAAATTACTTTGCATAATTGAAATATCCCAAAGAAAAATTTTTTAAAAGGAAAGAAATGAATTCAGAGCTACTGGAAGTGTACAAACATACTGCAGTACCACAGCTCAAACCAATTAATATTTACACTTATGGATATAAACATCCATATAATACGAGGAATGAGAGAACCATGCAGAGATGCGCATCTTGAACAATGCAGCGGATGAGCTTTAAGTGGTGCAAAATAGAGCACCTCAGGTGACCCCCACTCTCGCACAATCTTCCACTGGCCTTGCGTGTCACACTACCTGACAGAAGGTTGCACAACCCTGGCTCCCATCCCACGCTGGATAGCTGAACATTAGCAATGCCAACCCCTTGCTGGCATCGCTCATGCTTGTATGCCTCAGCATGCCTGTGGGAAGTATCCCTCAGCTCCTTCTGCAGACTGGTCCTTTCTGAACATGACTGTCCATGTGAGTTGCTGGCGACTTGAGTTAACGTGCAGATTTGGGATGGGGCTTGCACAAGCTTCTGCCTCTCAAGCAAAGCTCCCGTTGGGGGCAATAGCGCTGATCCATGGGGATGCTGGGAAAGCAAGGGCGGGCATGGATCCAACAGTGAGTCCTTCTGCGCACTTCTGCAAAGTCCCATATTGATATAGTGTGTATTTGTATGTGAATATGTGTGTGCTTGATGTGCGAACTGGTTTGGTTGGAATGAAAATAGAGTCTCTAGTCTCTAGTGTCCCAGTTTCCCTTACTGAGCCATGGCATTACATTTTGGTAAATGGAGCTTTTGCACAGAGGACGTGTGTGACCGACTCCTCCTCAAATTCCTCATTTTTCCCTCTCCAACATTCTCAGTAGAGCAAAGATTTGGATTGTTTTATTAGGTGAATTATGACTAGAAGCTCGATATCCTCTTCTGAAACAGTATAATTGTGTTCATACTCCTTCAGAATTCACCTCTAGATGCTTGGCATTGTTTCTGCCAAGGTGCTTCATGCTCTTTTAGACCCTACACAAACCCAGTCACAAGGCACTTTGTTTTAACAGCTCTTTCAAAGTCTACTTGTTAAGCCTTTTAGGGGTTTACTCCACAATATAGCATTTTGGTTGCTTTTTTTATTTTTAATTGTTTAAACATTTAGCAGTTCAGTAAGGACATTTTCTTTTTTATTTTGAACAGCTGCTTTGAGCGAAACAGATCCCAAGCAATAGAAAAATACATGAGTTTGCCAGGCAGCCCTGAATTCAAGTTCTAGTTCCCCCATGCACTTGGATGCATTCACATAAACTAAGCTTCACTTGCCTTGTCTCTAAGGTAGAAATTATAATTTCTGTATTTGTATGAGATTCCACACAGTTCACACATAGAAAGTCCTTAGAATAGGATGTAAGTAATATAAAATGAGTGATAATTATATCATTACACCTATTCTAAAGAATATCAATAGCTAATACAGGACCTTGGATTCTACAAGTGTTATAATATCTTATGTATACAACATCTTCTGATATATAAAATAATTAATATACGTTAAAGTCTCTCTGTGTGATTGTGCCTCTGCCTCTTCTAGCCTGAAAGCTGACACACTTTACCATAATCTTGGTTAATATTCAAAGAGAAAAGTGCTGGAGAAGTCGGGGGGGGGCGTAAATTTATTTTTTTTAAATGGTAATACCCAAAGGGAACTTTAGAAACATGGAAAACTTAAACTACTGAGATTGTAGCTAATTCTTCATTTCTTGCTAACCTTGCTTAAAAATATTTTATATTCAAATAGGGAATATTTATTTTGTTCTTATAAACCTAACCCTCTAAAGAAAAGAATATCATAGAAGTGAGATGACCATTTAAAATGAATTTCTCAACTAAGAAACAAAATGGCAAAACCCATGCTCTTTGTCTCACCAAGGACAAAGTTAGGTACTCAAATACTGATTGAAAGGAGTGAAACTAGAATTTTAATTTATGGTTAATATCTTTCATAGGAAAAACCTTCCATTTCAAATTGTATTTGAAATAATTTAAGACCACAGTAAATTCTGAGACTCTGCTAAGAAAACTCAGTTGGCTTTAGAAGTTGCTAAAATGTTTGCCAATAGAGAACTGGCTAAAAATAGGGTAAGGACTGAGTGAGGGTCATTTGAAACCTTTTCTTGGTGATTAGAGTGTGGAATAACTTTGTTAGAAATTAAAACTGTTAGAAAGTGCTTATCTGCTACAGGCAGCAATACAATCTACAAAAGACACACAACTGTCTGTGTGCACCTGAGAATCATATTTTACCTAAGACCTCCATGTCCCCATCTGTAAAACTGGAGGACTGTACTAAAATGCAGGTGCACAATCGATCTGTTATTTCACTTAACAGACAGAAGTCTCTTCAATTAAATATTTCTATCCTCAAAGTGTCTTTTCAGTCCAAAAGCTTTCTAGAACCCACACATGAAAACCGTTGTCTGTTACTCCCAGAGAGAAGCACACTAACTACAATTAATTAGTGGTACATGGCATGTGTAGATCACATCAATATTTTCCTATTTTACACATAAAGACGTGAAGATATAGAGCGGAATTTGTTAAAGGCCATGCTTATTTAAAGGGATGCATGGAACTAGAATTTAATTCTGAGCCTGTTTGCTGGCAGACACATCACTTTAAAACCGTACACTGGCACCTGGCAAGATGGCTCAGCTGTTAGTGTGCTTGCCTGAAAAGCCCAAGGACCCAGGTTCAATGCCACAGTAACCAGTAAAGCCAGATGCACAAGATGATGCATACATCTGGAGCTCATTTGCAATCGTTAGAGACTCTGGAGTTCTTATTCTCTCTTTCTATCCCCCTCTCAAATAAAGAAGTAAAAATATTTAAAACAAACAAAATTGTAGGCTATGTTGCCACCTCCAAAGTTTCTTTTGGTCAATAAGTCAAATACACCTCGGCAAGATCTGTTACAGAGATGCGAAACAGATCATCTTGGTGTGAGAACAGATAGATTAGGAGGTGATCAGAATTGATAAAGACAACAGGTGCTAGCTAACAGAGAGCACAGTGAGGGAGAACAGTTGACAATTAGGCAACACAGAGGGGTGAACCCAAGCTGTACACTTATTGGACAGAGGATCATGTACCAGTCATTCCACCTACTGCATTTCATTATATCCATAAAATGACCATGTCTTATAAACTTCTGCTGGTTTAATGGCATGCTCTAGAGTGTAGTGTGCCTATACGCTGTGGGATAGAAGGCAATCAAGGAAGGACAATGGACAGCTCACAAAGCTAGGAATTAGACGTGTACAATGGCTTGCACCACAGTATCTGCCAGTGCATTTGCTGTTATTCCTTGGACATCTGGCCAAACACAACCTCTTTTCTCTACCTTCTTTGTAAATCTCTTAAAGACAAAGTGAGGCCTGATAATGGTCTAAGTCCCTGTAATAGCCAAGTGGTACCTAGCAGCAAGGAGTGGCTAAATGCTTCCTTGACAAATACTTGGAGAGTATTCCTGCATCTCTGTCGTTTGGAATAGAATCAAGGCAGGGTGGAGGTCATTTCCGCTTTAAAGCTACCAAGCCAACAGTTCAGAGTTTGTGTCGATTTGTTTTTTTTAAAGAGAATATTAATTTCCCTTAAGAATGAATGTGAAAGACTAAACAAATTAGACCTTGGATTTATTTACTAAGATGCTGTCTGTGATTCGTCTCCTCTTTAATTCAGCCTGCTGCCATGCTGTGGGATCTTCTGCTCATTAATGTTAATATTGCCTGCTTCAGACAGTGGCTGGTGGATGTGGTATTTCATAATTCAGATGTAAAAGTGAGAAAGATCTTGCAGTCTCAACTCCCGTGCCTACCCTGTGCCACGTGATGAAAAGAGATATTGGACAGAATACACAGAAGAGTCAGAAAATTAATCATCTTGGCCTAGGGAGAAGGCTCAACAGGTTAGTTCTTGTCATTCAAGCATGATGTCCTGCGTATGAATCTGCAGGACTCACATAAAAATGCCAGGCATGATGGACCATGCTTATAATCCCAGCAATGGGGAGGGGGAAGCAGGAAGATTCATAGATTTTGCTGTCTGGCTCGTCTTAATGACTAGACACGATGTCTCGAAACAGTAAGATGAAGAGTAACTCAAAGACTCCTGTTCTTGGCCTTTCACTCACATGCCCACACATTCTCACACATTCACGTGTGCACTCACACACATATGAACATGTACACATGAGTGTGCATACTACACACATATCCAACATAAAAATTAATAGTTTATTTTTCAGATAAGTAACCTCCTGTTAGAATGCTCCAGTCTCTTCTTTGGGACAATAAATACTTAATGTGTACTGCCAATTCTAATCATATGTACACTGCCATGAATAAAGTTTGAATACTGATTTTGTTGTGGATAAGTTTTTCCCTTTCATTTACTTATCCGATCAATATTTGTTTGGAGATATATTCTCCAAATAGGATGTAGTCGCTGAACAAAACTGAGTCGCTGCCCCTGAGAACCATTAGAGATGACTGCCGTTGGTCATCTGCCATTGAAACCACAATAAAAGGTCAAGGCTTACTGCCCTCACCCAGGGATGATGATGGAGCACCAGGTGGTGCCCGGAGCAGTGGCTTAACACGAGGGAGTTCTCCTCAATCTGAGTGAAAACACCGGCACATTAAGAAAAGGCTGATAACAGGTGTACTGAAAGCTCACGAAACTAGGGGACTCTAGGAACAGAGAGGAGGGGCGGTGTGTCAGCATGAGACAACAGAATAAGGACAAGCCAGGAGGCAGAAGAGAATGCGGGGAGTGCTGAATAAGAAAGGACAGCGCGTGTATGTGTGTGTGCGTGCGTGTGTGTGTGTGTGTGTGTGTGTGTGTGTGTGTGTGTGTGTGTCAGGGGAAGTAAGACTGCAGGAGCTCCAGCATGGTGATGGGTATGGACAGCTGGAGAGAAGCACATTCCAGTGTGTGCCAGCCTGGTGCCCCACCTCAAGGGACCAGGAATTGGTCTCCCATTGCAGCGTAGCTCCCTTGGCCATGATGCAGCTTGTTCTGCTGTCCGTCTGTACCCATAATGCTTAGCAAGGAGTGACTGTGACTTCAAGGAGCAAGTGCTTGTAAGCTACCCGTGAGGAAATGCCATGACATTACCTAGGTTTTCATTTGGAAAATGTGTTCTGCTGTGTAGAGCAGGTGCTTGTAGGGAGCAAGGGTGAGCGTGGGGCAACTTATTTTGCAGACTGCAAAGAAAAAGAATGATGGCAGTCGAATAGGAAGGCACTTGTACCATGGGAAAAGGAACACATTCCTTTCTTCTTGTTTGTCTTCATAGGGTTAGGGTTTTGTTTATGATTTCTTTGTTGTCATAGGTCATTTCACTGTTTAGCTGCTTTTTAAAAGAGTCCTAACATTTTTAGTTATTTTTCCCCATTAATAGCAGATTTTCCACCCCTCTAAAATGTTCATGTTTGTATTGAAATCAAAATCAGAAGCCTGGCAGGCACTCTAAAGAGAAGTTATTCCTCAGTAAGTCTACATCGCCTTAAAACATTTATTGTTCACATCGACAAACACTTCCCTCTGAATGCATCTCACTTGGGCATTCAGTCCTGGCTGAGTATCAGGTTGTAGCAGAGAAGCACTTGCTTACACTATGACTATTATGGCCTAGCTCTTTCTTAAAACTCTTCAGGCATTGCTTTCTCCACAATTGTCTCCTTCGCTGAGTTACACAGACAATGGAGTGGCACGCCACCTCTGTCTGTTCCCAAGGTGAGCATTAGGTCCCGCATCAGTGTGCTTTCTGCTGGCTTACTTCCCACTGATAAAGTCAGCATTGCACGGAGAATTTCAATTTCCTTACAGTGAGAAGTTAACCCTCTCTTTGAAGTAGAAACTAAAAAAAATATATATATATAATATTTCATATTGCTGTGAAGTTTTGCCTATAACATCCCATAAGATGTCCTTACAGATTGCTGCCATTGGATGACATAAACTATTTGTTCTGAAAGAAAACAAAAATGATTTCCATTGCATTTATCCTAGATGGGTAACTCACGGCTTACTGAATAGCTAAGAGAGACACTCGGTGGAAGGCAGCCCATGCTGGAACTGGGAACAGAGTCAGAATCCTATGACAACCAAGATTATGGCTTTTATGGAGTTTGTAGCAGGGTTTTGGGCATATCCTAAAATATTTTTTAATCTCTGAATCATTAAATACTGATGAAGACAAAGCAGGTGACAGAGCGCCTAACAGAGAGATATCATCCTGCTATCTTCTTTTTAAAGACAGCATTTTAGTGATGGCTCTGAAAGGATGAAATACTTCTTTAGCAAACTCTGTTCAAAAAGGGGCTTGTGCCCCAACAGGCAAAGTACTGACAGACACAGGAAAGTCAGGGTTCTTTAAGGTGTACCCATGACATCATGTGGAGTCGTAGTAGGTGATTGGGGAGGAAACTGTTTAGGTTATAGTGTGTAAAGCTGTGTGAACCACTGAAGGTGCTGCTGTTAACACAGCTAGACAGACACAAAGTAGAGAAGCAGAGGGCTAGGAAGGACCTGCTTCTCGTAGAAATACAAACTTTAATGCGAGATCTGGATTCTTTGTAATGATTTATTTACTTCATACTTTTTGAAGTACTGGAATTTCAACTAGGGCCTCATGTATGCTAGGCAAGTTCTCTGCCAATGAATTCTATCCTCAGACCTACCTTGATCTCTCTGTGCAGTACGGGTAGGTTTTGAACTTGAGATCACTTCTGCCTCAGACTCCCAAATATCCTGCCTTACAAACCCAAGTCACCAAATTCAGCTTGTACTGATCCTTGATAATTCACATGGATTAAGAAAGCTATTTTTCACTCTATGGTAGTATTGTGTGCCTAAGAATGGAGAGGTTTGAATGCACCGGTAATGCATATGAAAATTGCTCTGATATACACCTTCTGAGTATAGTTCTGTCTTAAAATTTCGTTTACTTATATTTATTTATTTGAGAGCAACAGAGAGAGAAAGAGAGAGAGAGAGAGAGAGAGAGAGAGAGAGAGAGAGAGAGAGAGAGGGAGAGAGGGAAAGAGAGAGGGAGAGAATGGGCACACTAGGGCCTCCAGACACTGAAAATGAACTCCAGATACATGTACCAATTTATGCATCTGGCTTATGGGGATCCTGAGGAATCAAGCCTCGATCTGGGGTCCTTAGGCTTCACAGGCAAGCACTTTACTGCTAAGCCATCTCTCCAGCCCTGTGTATAGCTGTTATATCTGGTGAAGCAGAGATATGAAAGCCAAATAAGAAACAAAAACAAAACAAAACAAAAAAACAAAGAAAACAAAAAAACCAGCATACCCAAGGAGAACACACAGAGATAAAATAAATAAATAAATAAATAAATAAATAAATAAATAATGAAACAGCATGCTCCAGGAGGAAACAGAGGCACTAAAAGTAAGCAAGGTAGGACAGTGACTGCCAACATCGGTTCCTTAGTTGTCAATGTGACATCACACTGAGGACCACGATAAGATATTCTCTTCTGAAAGTTCTTTCCTCAATTATGTTTTTTTTTTTTGTCATATCTATTTCACCTCCTAGTGTCCATTTTGAGATTTTAACTCTTTTAAAAATCATGCCTATAGGAGCAACCTTCCATCCTTTTGTCTCCAAGAGGCAGAGGCCACCATCACTTTGTACATTGTGGCTATAGGAAAACAAATTAAATAGTTTCGGAAGGAAAACAACCAACTGGTACCTGGCTGTAGGCTGTGATAAGATCCATCAAGTCTCCTTCTTTTCTTTAAGATTTATTTTATTTATTAGAGAGAGGGAGGGAGAGAGAAACAGAGAGAGAGAGAGTGAGAATGAGCCTGCCAGGGCCTCCAGCCACTGCAAACGAACTCCAGACACGTGCACCCCCTTGTGCATCTGGCTAACGTGGGTCCTGGGGAATTGAACTTGAGTCCTTTGGCCTTCTTTATTAAAGCAATCTTTCAGGGGAGCTCTTCTACATACGCTTACTTACTCATAGAAAACACCCCCCCTCTTTGCAAGTAACACATTATTATTATTAGCCAGAATGCAATAATAGTAATATCAATGGTCATAAGTATTTCCTTAGGGATTTCTGTGGAACGTTTCACATTATTATTATTAATTATCATTATTATTTTAACATGTCTTGTACATGCTGGGTTTTAATTACCATTTTTATAAATACTATATATTCTTTCATTTAGGCAAAAAAAAAAAAATGTTTATGAAAGAATTCCCCAAATCCTTGCACCGCTACATGGAAGATCACCATTTTTAGTAGAGACATGCCTGTGCAGAGATGATGTATTTCCTGTAACGTTGCATGCTCACATAATGAGGATGGTCGCTGCCATGGCATTGACTCCTCAAGGGCAAAAGGCAAGAATTCTGAGTTTCCTTCATTTATTTCACCCAAGCACAAGCTGGCATCTGTTCTCTGTCTGTGTACTGGGTCAAGGGTCCGATCAGTAAGATACTGGACTGAAGTTTTCTGGTGTCTTCTAATTCTGAGAATCAACAAATGCCGGAGTTGATGGTGCCACGTTAGCAATTCTCCCATGGCAAAGACAGAACTGTACTGCCTTTGGAAAACAGCCCTGCTGGATTCATGCTTCAGATAGGTACCGGGACTTTCTTCCATGCACTTCCTAACCCCTGGCCTGTGAGGGAGTGACACAAAGACTGCCTCCATCAAAGGCACGCCTTGGGTGAACGATGAAAGTGAGGGTCGTGCTCCTGCTGATCGGGATGGACCATGAACACCGCAGGGAGGAGACAGACTGGCCGACCTGGGGGCTGAGTGTGCAAGGGCTGAGCCGCCTCGGCAGCTAGGCAGGCATGTTTCTGCAGGAGTGGGAGGACTTTTCCCTCTTTTCCTTGTCTTCTTTACTCACCTGTCCTCCTGTTTTCTTCTTCTCCTCTTTCTCTCTCCTACCCACTCTTTTTTTTTATTTACATACAAGCTTGACTATATACAGATTCGCTTTTCTTTTTTCTCCCCTCCACTTTTTTTTTTCTTTCCTACTCAGCTCTCCTGTAGAATTTCTTTAACTTTTGAGCTTTTTTTCCCCGTGTTCTTTGTCAGTGGGAACAGATATATTATGGGACAGTGGTTCTCACAGTTTTCTCTGTGTAATAGCACTTGGGATCATTTTAAACTGCTGAACAGGGCTGGAGAGATGGCTTAGTGGTCGAGGCCCTTGCCTGCAAAGCCAAAGGACCCAGGTTTGATTCCCTAGGACCCACGTAAAGGCAGATGCTCAAGTTGGCACATGCCTCTGGAATTCATTTTGCAGTGGCTGGAACCACTGGTATGTCCATTCTCTCTTTCTCTTCTCTCTCTCTGAAATAAATAAATAAAATTGAAATAAATTTTTAAAATTCTTTGAACAGTTGATCAAATTCAGTGCATCTGGAGCGGGATTTAGCGTTATACATTTCTCATAAATTGTAAGGAGCATAGACCTACTGGCCAGTGGACCACACAGGTCCAGTAAGAAGGTGACATTGTTCTTTTCTTTTCTTTTCTTTTCTTTTCTTTTCTTTTCTTTTCTTTTTTTTTAATTTATTTATTTATTTGAGAGCGACAGACACAGAGAGAAAGACAGATAGAGGGAGAGAGAGAGAATGGGCGTGCCAAGGCTTCCAGCCTCTGCAAACGAACTCCAGACGCGTGTGCCCCTTGTGCATCTGGCTAACGTGGGACCTGGGGAACCGAGCCTCGAACCAAGGTCCTTAGGCTTCACAAGCAAGCGCTTAACCACTAAGCCATCTCTCCAGCCCTTATTTTATTTTTTCTAAAGAATGATGAAAAGATACTGAAGAAGGCAGCTCTATGGCCAGGAATAGGTGATCCAGAGCCCCACAGGAGGAAGCAATGCAAGCTGGACCATCAGACCACTTCTCTTGCCACCCAGGTGGGCTGATACAGGATGGCCAGATTCAGTCAGGATCCTAACAGTCCAGCAACAGACCTTGTATGCTATATCGGGATTAAGGTCCAACCCTAAGATTCTATAAATTGGCTCACCTTACTAAGCAGAATTGGAAAATTTGAGGGCTCACTCTTTTATTATGATATCCAACAATCCTTACTAAAACCTTTGCTAGGAAATAATAAATAATATACAATTGTATAGTGGATTCACTACATGATATTATTTTATTATTTTTATATCATCTATCAGTTACTTCCTCAGGAAGCAACTTTCCCTCCCCTGCAAAAAATAAAAATAAATGGAGAAAAAAAACAGAGAGGGAGGAGAACATGCATGCCATTTAGATTTAAAATTGTAACCACCCCAAGAGATGAAAACGGGGTGGAGGGGATGGAGCATGGCGTTCTAGGAGCTCAGGGATGGCAGCTCTGCGATTCATAGTGAAAATCCTTAAGAGAGGAAACGCTGTTCTCCGAGTCAAAAGACAAAACGTTAAGAAAACTTGGGCAAAAACAAACTCACAGAAGTTGAAGGCCAGTTCTAAAATGGGTGTCAGGGGAAAGAACAGCTCTATTGGGATTACTATATACATGCTGAGGAGATACCTGTGAGAGAAGGTATGGTTTAAATATAGATGTTTACCATTTAAGTATTATATATTTATTATTAGCATGATGATCAAAGAAGTAGAACAGTAGCATTCTTATATTCCTGAGGAATTAAGAAGGTAGTAATTTTTAACCAATTATGTTTGTTTGTTTGTTTTTTGAGAGAGTAGGAAAAAATCACATTTGCAGACTACCCACATACCTAAAGATGTTTTGCCATCTCAGAATCCTGATAGAGGTTAGTGAGCGAGGGGTACTTAGAACATGTCTGTGTCTAGGACACGGAAGTCGTTGGGGATGCAATGAGTTTAGCTCGGCTCATTGTCTCCCCCACCCACCTTCCTGTTATAATTGGGAACAAGGCTACAGCATGGGTGTAGCTTAATGAAGATCTTCAGCAAGTTGTCGTACATAACACAGCATTGTTGAAGTCATAGCATCACTTGTTGCTAGGTTTGGTTGCAGAGAGTAAAATACAATGCAATTTTACATCAACAAATGCCTGGGTTTGTTATTAATGGGATGATAGCTTGCGAGGAACTAACCTTTGGGAAAGCCTCCAGAGTTCTTCCCAACCCTAGAAAATATGTTCATTTTCCTTAGTAGCTGAAATAATATTTTGCATGTGAAATTTAAAGTGATGACTATTATCTTTCTCTACATTTTTATTTTCCAATATCACTTTGTATCTCATACCAATACAATTTCATAACCATACCTCAATAAAGCTGATTAAAAAAATAAAAACTGAAAGATTCTTGAATATTATTTCAACAATCTACCCAACTACCTTGTTTTCCTTGTATGTCAAATTAGGAATAAGCTCATAAAGATACCTTTGAGAGAAGACCACACCTTTTTTTAGGGCTGCCCCTGAGACTTCACATTAATGCAATCCATTGAGGTTATTAGTATAGCACCCAGGTAAGAGTAATTTTGAAATCTCATGAAAGTTGTGTACAAGGGTGTGTATGCATCTGGAGTTTCTTTGCAGCGGCTGAAGGTCATGGCACATCTATTCTCTTTTTCTCACTCTATCTGCCTATTTCTCTGTGTCTGTCTCTCTCTCTCTCTCTCAAATAAATAAACAAAAATAAAAACAAAAGATGTATGCTTTAAAAACACCAATTTAAAAAAATTGCTAGCTGAAGGGAACATGGTCAATTGTGAGCTTCCTTGCTTCCACACATTCAAGCAAGCATGCCTCCCCAGCTCACACATACGTGATAATCAAATTACCTTCTAACAGGCTAGATGTTGCTTGGGTTTTTATTTTCCTCTTTCCAATGTACAGTACCAGATGGAAAGGTTAGGATGTAGAAGTTGGCGCAGACTGAACATATCCATTTTGATTCTGGAGTGTTTTTAGCATCATCTGTAAAATTTTGTTGTTTATTTTATTTTCTTTGTTTCCACACTTGGGAAATTAATCATTTTCTCAGGGAAAATCAGATAGTGTTCAAAAATCATTGGATCTCTGCATCACTCATTTTAAACCATCACAAAGTTCTTTTCACTTCCCAAAGTTCTTATCGTATACTGACAGGGAAAAAAAAAAATAAATGAATGGCTACACTCTTCTTGTAGATAGTTACTCACGTAATACAAAGCCCCATGAGACAGGAGTCTCCCTCCTACTAAGAGGATAGAGACCCAGGCTGAGGTTAAGGTGAGATGGAACAACAGGACCAGCTGCCGTGTCAGAGAAGTCAGAGAAGCTGTGCCCATGGTGCTTACCTACCAAGGGACATTGGGCTTCTATCAGAGATTTTTCCCCACAAGTGAGGAACACACATGAAAGAATGGGGAAAATAATCTACACATGTGTCCATAACAATGAAGTTTCAAAACCAAGTGGAGAAATGCATAAAACCGTAGGAATGCATATCAACTAGCTGGACAGTTAGAATAACTTAGATTGTCACTCCATACCACACAAACCCTTCCCACCCACATTAACTGTGTAAGACGTTTCAAGCCTTGGCCTTCCTTGAAGGTACAGTGAGGAAAAGACTTCTGCCATCCAAGTTTTCTTTCCATACAGGGTAAGGTAAGATGAGAGGAGGATCAAGAATTAAATATTAGCTTAGTGCTTTGAACAAAGCAAGTACTCATTAAACATTTAGCACCTTCATTATTATTTCATGTTTGAAAACACCAAGTTAGATTATGAATCTCTAAACTTTTCTTTACTAAATATCTATTTCTTTCATTATACTATAGCTGGGATATTTTTATACTAAACATACTATTAATAATTTTTTTGGTTTATTATTATTTATTTATTTGAGAGTGACAGACAGAGAATGAGGCAGAGAGAGAGAGAGAGAAAGAATGGGTGCACCAGGGCTTCCAGCCACTGCAGACGAACTCCAGACGCATGCGCCCCCTTGTGCATCTGGCTAACATGGGTCCTGGGGAACCGAGCCTCGAACCAGGGTCCTTAGGCTTCATAGGCAAGCGCTTAACCGCTAAGCCATCTCTCCAGCCCTAAACATACTATTATTAATCAGGTAATAAAGAACTAATAATTAAATTGTATTACTCTTAACTACTTAAAGATATTGGATTGTCAACTAGAGTTTCAGATGTTTATGATAATGAATGTTTATGCATACAGTTCATATTCCAATTTAGATTTAAAATGAGTGATGTTTCTAAAAGCTCATATTAAACTATTCAGTCTTTTTTAGATGAATATGAGTTGATTAATAAATATATCATAAGAAAATAGATGTTCAGAGACTGTGCACAAGGATAAACAGTTTGATAGGTCATTTCTTCAACTAAAACTTTATCATTTTGTGGTTAGAGTGCAGAAAGAGCCACAAGAAAGACACATGGTGTGATTTCAGGTCATTTGAAGCAACAGTGCACTTCAACAAGTTGTGTCAACTGAATAGCGCTTGGAATGAAAGTTATTACTTTGGAAACTGGATTGTAATAATGCACAGATAATAGGAAAGACAATATGTGGTTCTTAAATTTTTTTAATATTTATTTATTTGAAGTAGACAGAAAGAGAATACATGTTTGTGCCAGGGCCTCCTCCCTGCCTCAGATGAACTACAGATACATGTGCCACTTTGTATATCTGGTTTTACATGGGTCCTGGGGAATCGAAGCCAGCTGTCAGGCTTTGCAAGCAAGTGCCTTTAACCAGTGGGCCATCTCTCCAGTCCATAGGAAAGGCAACAAATATTTGTCATAGGTGACAATTATTTACATATAATATAAATTAAATAGTTGAAATGAGGCTGAAAACATGAAGAAACACGTCTTTGAGCAGTGAATATTTGAGTGACAGGTGCTTGTAAGAAAGCACAGAGGGCTGAAGAGGTGGTTCAGTGGTATAGTGTTTGCGCAGGATTTCCAAGACTCTTGCTTCGATCAAAGCATTGCTAGAGAGAGAGAGAGAGAGAGAGAGAGAGAGAGGAAATGAGAGAAGGATGGCAAATTCCACTGATTCACATTTTCCCTATTAGTACCGACCAAGAGTCAAGGCATTGGGGAACAAGTCATCAGTAATTTGTTGTAAGAGTAGAAACAGTTATTTGGAGCTGATTGTATCAGAGTGAACTTTTCCTAATCTGTTTACATAGGATGTTTTAAGAAGCACCCCCATTTAATTTTCTGAACATCACTTGGCACTCTTCACATCCCAATTCACACGGAGCAAAGTTACTCAGCTCTGCCAACAGAGCCGAACCATGCGATGCAACCGACTTCATCATCTCTGGTTCAGAAACCTACACTGGAATGTGCGTGAATAGGGAATGGTGTCAGTTCATGCCACAGAGCTACAGAGAGAATACTGGGACACAGGGCATCCGCTTTGCTATCTCTGGTATCTGTGACCACCCTTGTGAGATGCATTCTTAAGGACCGATCACTGGGTAAAGACAAAAGCCTTAAGCCATACTCTATACACATGGAGTAGTCAGCAGCAAGGATAGATACACAGATGTCTACACAAAGGATGTCTACTTACAAGCCTATTGCAGTTAGGTTTGTACTGCTGCAGAAAACGCCCAGACAAGAGCAGTTTGTTGGGAGGGTGAGGAGGATTTATTTGAGCTTAAAGACATGAGGGTAAGCTCCATGAAGGCAAGGGAAAATGATGACATAAGCAGAGGTTAGACACCACCTCCTGATCAACATCAGATGAACAACCTCAGCAAGAGAGTGTGCCGCACACTGGCAAGGGGACACTGGCTATAACACCCATAAACCTGCCTGCAACAATACACTGTCTCCAGGAGTTAATTCCCAAATTGCTATCAGCTGGGAACCTAGCATTCAGAACACCTAAGGTTATAGGGGATGCCTGAATCAAACCTCCACAAAGTCCAACTCAAAATTGCTCCGGAAAGAGCCCAGGCATACAGACTGCCTTCTTCTGAAGGAAAAGTATCCACACATGCACACACCTCTTGTAGATTCTCAGAGGCATACCTGTTCAGCAGTATGCATTTTCTTCAAGGGCTATTTATCCAAATATTTCACAAACTTTACTTAGTTCTGTGTACTGTGGATGACACAAGCAAAGCATGGCTAGCAATTAGATCCTGCCCTTACTCTATCCCTTACTATATCTATGTTATACAAAAGAACTACTTCCCTGCTCAAATTGAGAAACCAGTGGATCTAGAAGGTGAACCTCAGATCCTTAAACCATTCAGTATCATAAAACGTCAGTTCAGTTATACAATGCCCCTTTCCTCAGGAAGGGTGGGATATGATTTTCCATTAACAAGAGAGATAGAACTATCAAATCGGCAATGAATAAAAACCATCTTACATCTTTTACACATTTCCATAACTTCCCCTGCTGCTTCAGCTAATTAATTACCAATGCTATTCATGTTTAGACAAGGAGGTTTGCCTCCTTCACAGCCCATCTGCTTCTCCATAACCTTGCTGGGAAGTCAAGGCAAGACAGAGTCACTGATAAAGCTATCATCTCCATGGCAACCTGCTGCTATGTCACAAACACACGAGTGTGACCTCACTGCCATTTAAAGGAGAAATCAAGCTGTTGTGTGAGGCAATAAGCATTTTAAATCAAATTAAAACCCTGTTCATTTATTCTTATTTTTTTTAAAAATATACAAGAGAGACTAATTCTTCTCAAGAGATGTTATAGTAAACTTACCACTAATTACTAATTATGAAATAAACATTTTCATATCAGCATTACAATATAAATATGTATGTTTTTATAGTTGGGTAAAATGTCATCTGTAAATATGTTATTCAAAGATGTTTTTTTCTGATTCCTAACATAAAAATTCATTCATTGTTCAATTATTTTTTTGTGCTTCTATAAACTCTTTAATAATAACCAACTCAAGAGCTGGGGAGATGACTCAGCAGTTGAAAGTGCTGACTTGCAAAGCCTGTCAGCACAAATTCAATGTTCTAGCATTCATATAAATCCAGACACAAAGTGATATATGCATCTGTGATCCCAGAATGCCCAACAATGTGAGACAAAGCTAGGAGAACCTGAAGCCAGATACTCAGTAGTAAGAGATCCTGTCTCACAGCAAGTATAATATATATACGACACCTCAAAGTTTTCCTCTGAACTCAATCCATGTGCACGCCGTGGCCTATGAGCACACACATCTCTGAGAGAGAGAGAGAGAGAGAGAGAGAGAGAGAGAGAGAGAGAGAGAGAGAGAGGGAAGAAAGGAAAAGGAAGGAAGAGAAGGAGGAATGGAGGGAGGTAGGGAGAGAGGGAAAGAAAGAGCTCAGTATTTACAACTTCCTAGAACCAAAAACCTACGACATGGAGACCACTGTCTCCGGTTTCATAGATGATGGAACTGAGGCTGAGAGATGTGGAGGGCCTCCCAGAAGTTCACATCCATGCCGAGGTGGAGCCAGGAACTGCCATAAAGCTGGTGCTCCTCCCTGTAGCCTCTCCCTTCCTGCCTTTTCCGTGTTTACCTCCCAATGTACCCTTTTCTGGAGTTTCTTGTGGATCAAAACAAAACGTGGACAATGAGAGTATGTTTTCATGATGAGATTTCAGTAACAACAGAATCACAGAATAGCAGAACTTTGTGTGACTCAGCTGTTTTACAAACAGACATAGTTGTAGTAAGATCCTGCCCAAGGCAGCTTGGGAGGACCTGCTGCTGCTTTGAGCACTTAAAACAATAGCTTAAGGTCTTTCTTCCTCCGAAAGGTACTTTAAGTTTATCCCAGCTCCTCCAGTGGTTAAAAATAACAGTGTTAGCCAAGGGTGCATATGTAGGATCCCTTTCAGCATAACGCATTACAGGCCATGACCAACATGCATGCTGTTCTGACAACACAGTGGACCCTCTCAGCTCAGATAATTGCAAGGCAAGTCCTTGGTCTTTCTCGCCCAGTGGACCTCAAGCTCCCAGTGATCCTCCTACCTCTGACTTCGGAATGCTGTGTTTAAAGGCGAGTACCACCACACCTGGCTAGGTAGCCTCTTGAAATCTCTTCTGATTTGGGCACTCTGGAGTCACTGGTGGGGGGAACGAGCCACAACTGTAACAAAAAGTCACGGCAGGACAGTGGAGGTATGCTCTTGAATGCCAGTTCTGAGGTTCCCTTTACTTTGGGACTTAGAACCACTTTCCGTTCCTTTGACTTTCACATTGAAGGTTTTCTCCAGTGAATAATAGCACTCCACTGAGGCTGGCTGTGTGCAAGTTAAATAATCATAGGCTTAAGCCCATGATTTTTTTTTAATTCCTTAGGTTATTTATATTAAAAGTCCAACTAGAAATATGTTTTGTAATTCTGTGATATACATATGTGTGTGTGTGTATATATATATATATATATATATATGTGTGTGTGTGTGTGTGTGTGTGTGTGTGTGTGTGTGTGTGTGTGTGTATGTATAATTTCTATCTTCCCACTAAGAGCAAGAGCAAAGATGACTTATCTCCCAGTTGACTATTTACCGAGCTTGAGAAAGTAAGTGGCTTCTTCTATACAGATTGCCTCCATTTGTACAGAGCCCAGGCACAGAAGGGGAAATGTGGCATGTAGCCACGGAGCATCTCTCCTCCAGAGACAGCTAAGCACACCTAGCAAGAAGGTGAATTCAGAAATCGACCTGCCGGAACCGTAATGCCCTACATTCTAATCAGCCTGTTACTTTCTTCTTTGGATGGTTGGTTCACTGGCTCCTCAGTTAGATGATATGGGTTATAAATGCTGCAAGCTGGGAGGCTTGCATCTCTCCAGCTGTCAGGGAGCTGGGTCAGCAGCACTTACTGGACATGCGGTGTGCGTGCGTGCACCAGGCAGTGGAGAGAGTGGCGTGGTGCCTGCCCAGTGGCACTGCTTTACACTGTTACTGAAAATGCAGAGACATAATGGGACATAGACTTAAAGATCACACCCAATGTTAAACATTACTGCTAGATATAGAAAGGGGGGGGGAGAACCCGAGGAAAATCCCAAATTTCATGGTAGTGTTAAGTAGATGATTGTAAAGTAAGGATACAAGAATCGCATTGCTACATGCTAACTCAGTGCCAGGCACTATGGCAAGCAATATAATCTTACCTTCAATAAAAATCAGGACATACAGTTTGTAGTAAAGTTTACAGAGAGGATCTCATAGGTGGCAGAGTAAAGCAAGGTGTATATCAGTAGGCAGAAGCTAGGGAAATTTTGAAACTTTTATATTTCATACCTGTGGATTTATCAAAAGAAGAAGAAGAAGAAGAGGAAGAGGAAGAGAAAGAGGAAAAGGAAGAGGAAGAAGAACCCAAGACCTGCTAGGAAAATTCCATAGACACACCGCAGAGATGACAGTCAGCAAACGTTGGTCTAGGACAACGCAAATACGTTCAACTACTGTCCTTGTTTAAAGTTGCCAAGGGTACAGGAGGCTGGTCTGATTTTCACACACCTCTGCCAAGTCTTCCCAGGTCTTATTCTTTCTTGTTACACTATGCAAATGCCCCCCCCCCGACCCATTGTTGCTTAAATTCTTCTTGGAAATCTGTTTTTGAACACCATTCGTTCTTAGGAATTAATTGAACTACAGACTCAATGAAATTAATACGTTGACATAATTGATGAATTGCATTTTGTTGCCCATGCATCTGGGTACTTTTAAACCTGTAGGGACTGTGATATAGACATCTTTGCCTTCATCCTATGTCCACTGATACAATAACACTCCTGTTTACTGTTGCAAATCCTTTATTCAGAGTACTTGTTAGTATTGGGTTCTCATTTGTCCCTGGGAGAAGACAATCATGTGGGAGAGCTAAGAATCTTCAGTAAGGTGTCCTTGAAGCTGAGTATATTTCCCTTTGGTAGATGGGAATGAAATTACTGATTGACCTAAAAGTTTATGGTTACAAATTAGTGATAACTAAAGGCTCCCAAAAGTTTCTTAGGGTTGTTGGATGAGCTAAAAAGTGTTGGTTAGCTATTGTCTATATACCCTTATATATAGTTTATATTTTAAAAGGGAGACATCAAAAATTAAATCAAACCACATAATTGCACAACTGTACAAGTAAACTTATCATTTCCCAAATTTTCCCTACATTGCTATATGCTGTTTGCTATACCAAAATTGGGGGCTGGAAAGATGGTTTTGCAGTTAAGACACTTGCCTATGAAGCCTCAGGACCCAGGTTCAATTCCTCAGAACATCTGTAAGCCAGATGCACAGGGTGGCACATGCATCTGGAATTTGTTTGCAGTGGCTAGAAGCCCTGACACACCACATACCAATCTTCCTCCTCCTCCTCCTCCTCCTCCTCCTTCTTCTTCTTCTTCTTCTTCTCTCTCTCTCTCTCTCTCTTTCTCTCTCTCTCTCTTTTAAAGTATATTAGAAAAACTTAAAAAAAAAAAAAAACATTGGGATAACCTTGATAGTTTGATTGACATTGTGTGGATTTCACAGTAAATTGCTACCATTACAACATTGAATTTTTACCCTGGAATGAGATCTATATTATCTTCATACTTACTTATAGCTTTAACTCCACAGTGTAGGTAAGTAGATTATCTTTACAATGTATTTCTTAGCTCTTGTAACGACCTGTGTAAATTCTGAAGAAAACTATGTTCTCATTCAACTTCTGACGTAATTCCCTCCCACTACTCATTTCATTGTCTCTGTGCCATTGCTTCATCTCCCTGCTTACACTTGGAGCTGTAGAAATGCTGCAGCAGTATTGCCACAGTCTTAAGAACAGCCTTTTGCTTCAGGGGGTTAATAACCCAGTATTTGAATGATGCCCGATATTATAAACGCCATAGCGCAGCTGCCTCTCACAGCTCTGTGGTGGGTGTACAGTCTTCACTAGCACAGGATGGAGTGATTTGGATGAAGTTTGCTTAAGGATGATGGTCATTATATATTTATGAATAACAGCAAACACTATTTAGGATAAACCGTTCCCTGAGAATTGACATGCCTCACTGGGGACTGCATGATGGAATTCCTAGCCCTGGGTTTATGGCATTAACAATCTGTTTCCTAAGCCGGGCCCCGCAAGCTAATGATCACAGTCACTAACCATTCTATTCCAAGTTTAATAAAAATCTCCAGAAAGGCGAAAATAACAAGAGAAAATAGATGATGGATATGATGTTCAGGCTACCTGTAAACCACCAAAATCCATTAGCCTTATAGGAGGAATAACTGAAACAAAATCATGCCAACTTCCAGCAGTATCACAAGACATTATCATTTGTACTCACTTGCTTCTGACTGCTCCAACCTTGTATGTTTGTTTGTTTGTTTGTTTGGTTTTTTTTTTCCTGAAAGAAAGAATAAAGTATATTTATACAGATAAATCAACTCCTCATGCATTTTCAATATTTTGTTTTTGGTGATGTGGATAGTATATTTCACTGCATTCTCCTAAGGTTGTTCAAGCTTTTTTTCATTATAACATGGTTTATTTCAATTTACCTAGGGTGAGAAATATCCAGTCTCATGGGACACAAAAGGTCATCTTGATCTCCCACCACTAACAATGCTATATAGTCTTGTACCAACAGTTTCTTTCCCCTCCTCATATACTCTTCCTCTATCTTATTTCCTGTCCTTGAACCTGGTCCCTCATGATTAAATCCAACATTGACAATCTTCACAGGCCAAGAAAGGGATTAGTCATAAAACAAGTGTGTAGAATGTTTTTTAATATTTATTTGAAATCTGATTTTTTTTTTTTTCAGGGAAGACATTGAGATGAGGTTTTATTGTTTCCCAAGTCGGGATGGTTCTCGACCTTGTAGCTGGGTTGGCAAAAAGCACTGCTATGCCCAGATCCTAATTCATCTCACAATGTTATAATTCCACCTTTTAGATGATTCTGTTGATATCACCTTAAACAGACATTCAGAAGACTGATGGGATGAATTTCAAGCTAACTCTTTGCCAGTCCTCTTCCACTTGACTAGAGTCCAACACAGTGGCAGGGCAAGAATTCAAGACTTCCAGATGCTCAACATGATGGGGAGTCATTTGTTTAAAATCATGCTTCTGTAGTTGCAGATTGTCCTGTTGCAGAATGAGAATCCCATGCAAGCTAGGTTGTTTCCTGGGAATAAAGATGTGGGTATTTAACTAGAAAAAAAAAAAAATAGGGGAAAATGTGAAACTATGACAAGAGCCCATAAAGAATTACCATACTAGTTTGATTTGGGGAGTGTTTTATTTTTATTTTTATTTTTAATTCTTAACATAATGGCAAATACCTAGCATTCTCCTGCAAGTATTATCCCCTGGATCCACACAGCTGTGCTGCCTCTCATCTGGAAGTGCAAGTGTGCTCTTTGGGACTCCTGTGGGACCTGAGACTATCCACCAACACCCATGTCCATTTCAATGGCATACACAATGCAGGAGCAAACACGAGGGAAAGAATTTTGCTTGTCCCCTGGGTACTGTCCCCTCTAGGGAAGCAATAAACTCGACAGAAATGAGTCAACCACGGAAAGTTATCAGTCCAAAGAAGTATCTGGAATAACAATAACAACAACAACAACAAATTATCATGCAACTGCTTAACTCTTCAAAAAGGCTTACTGTAGGTAAAAACTGTCTTACAGCTTTCCATTCTCAAGTGAAAGGTTTTTGATAAGCACATCACATCACTCATGTCATCCATGACTTTCCTTTGCTCCTGGAATAAAGACACAGCTTCTGCTCTGGGAGGAAAGGGTCTTGTACCAGCACAACCCTGCTGAGCCCTCCACCTAGCTCTCCTCCCTGCCCGGTCTCTCTTTGACTTAGATTCCCATAGCTCCATGCCCGGATTTCCTTGCAGCTCTTACAAGACAGTTGTTTGTCCCACGCCTCCTACTGAGATCTAGACACCTCTCCTGTTTGTTCTTCATTCAGAGACACCTTTGGTGTAGGATTAAGCATTCATTTCCTGGGAAGGCCTTTTTAACTTGCCTGAACAGGCACACTAGTATTTGTAAATGTTCCCATAACCGTGATTTACTTACCCCTGGTGGCACTGGGCACTGAGGCACTTTCACACTTCTGTCCGGGATTTTGATCAATATGCGCTCACTAGACTCTTAAGCGACTCAAGAAGGGAAACCTGCTCCTGTTCGTCGCTGTTGTATTACTAGCACTTACAGAAATTCCTGAAATACGATCAGTATTAACAGATGTACTGAATGAGTGAGCGAAGTACGATTCTAAGTCATGCCTGCACGGTGATTTAAAATGTCCATGGAGCTGGGGCGTGGTGGCGCACGCCTTTAATTCCAGCACTCGGGAGGCAGAGGTAGGAGGATCGCCGAGAGTTCGAGGCCACCCTGAGACTACATAGTTAATTCCAGGTCAGCCTGGGCTAGAGTGAGACCCTACCTCAGAAAACCAGAAAATAAGTAAATAGAATGCCCATGGTTTCAGGGAACAGAAGTAACAAAATTCTTAAGAAAAATATTGCACTGACCTGCCTTTAAGAGAAGGCAGGCTGCAGAGGCAGGGCAGCACCCTCCTGAGCTGTGCAAGGTGCACTCAGTTCAGAAGTGGTGAGTCCAGATGAGGAGAAGCAATGCAATCTAATAGTTGTCGAGGTAACACTTCAAAACCATCCAAAGGAGAGGGGCTAAGCAAACTGGCAAAGAACATTGAGTCAGGAAAGTTGCTTACACATTCTGTTAAGAATTATCTTTATATATACAATTTATATTTACAATATATATATATTTTTTGAAAGACCAGAAAACAAAACTCAGCCATGGAAAGTTGGGCCAAGCAGCCAAGGACCCTGACATATATTGTCTCTCTTTCGCCATACCGTTCTGTTGCAGAAAACGAAATGGCTCTGAAGTGCTTGGACTTAAAAAAGACATTTTAAAAAGTCAGTAGAATTTATATACTATAAAAAATAATCTGTAGCCTTTTTCTTGCCATATAAACACACACATGAGACTGCACAGTATCTCAGAAACATATTACGTGCAGAATGGCAATGTGGCAGCCACCCAAAAAAGCTTTTACTCTCCCTGATGTGTTTGTTTCAGTACATTAAAGCTGTTTTTTTTTTTTTTTTAATGTAAAAGGCAGTCTCTTTCCCTGTATCCTCTAAATGAGAAGTGATAAATGACAGGACTGGGAATTATAGATTAGGACCCATTCCAAATTTGGTCAATAATCTAATCAGAGAGTTCTTGGGGCTCAGGGAAAGTATTGCTTCTGTAGCAATCTAGTGTCAGTGAGTGAGTGTATGTCAAGATTTTCAGCATACACATCCAAATACATATCTTCTATACTGACAGTATGCAACATTCCAAGAAGTGAATTATTTCTGCATTAAAACCAAGGAAGTTAACATAGAGCTTGAATATGGGATGAAATCTCATACAGGGAGCCTAACATAAATAAATATACTCAAATAAACATACACAGTAGCATTTAATTAAAATAAGGTAGTATCTGATAGGGTGACCTTTAAAAATAATTTGGATAATTTTCTTTGAGCACACATCCATAAATGTTCACTGAGTTCTCTGGAAAAGACTGGGAAGAATACAATAATGTGTTTTTTTTCATGGTTCATTTTACCTCTTCATTTTTCCAATGCATTTGTTATTAGGGTATTTTTATAATCAAAACTTGCCATTTTCCATGTTAGATCACACAGAGAAATAGAAAATTTAAAATGGTTTCTCATCACAGCTTTCTGTTTCAAGCCTACTAATCCACGTTTGTCAATCTCTTCTTGCCAATGCCAAGTTCAGTCAAAGTAATTACAGAATGGTCCATTGAGGATGATGTGCAAAGAAGCCATTCAAACAGCAAAACACTTTCATCATCAGGGTGGTCACCAAAGCCCCTAAAAATATTAATTGACTATTGCCATTGCTCTTGGCTGCCTGCCAAGATGTCCCTACTGCTAAAGACACTGCACCCTTCAGTTACAGGCCATAAAGAAACCAAGCTGGATCTCACCTGGAAGCTTAAGTCCCATCAGACAATTGTCTTCCTACCAGAAGACACTATGTAAGTTGCTGGGGACCCTGTGTACTTCATAAACTACCTGCAAGAGGCACTGCATCCCCTGGCACAAGAGTGGCAGGAGATTTGTGGTAGTAACCAGGTGCCCTTCGATTGTATCTGAGGCCTGCCCTACAGGAAGGAAATCATACCTGGTACTATAGATCTGGCCAGATGTCCGTGGCAAGGGCTTTAGGCTCTAGAAGCTAAGCCAGTACTGCAGTCACGCTAACTGGACTGCACGTCAAACTACTCTTTGAATATTTATGTTTGTTCCCACAAGTTGGTACTGATCATGTCCTCAAACACAGAACTGTCTTAAAGCAAAGGGTAGGGATTGGTACAGAGATCTACAGACTCCAAAGTTATGAAGAATGTGCGTGCTGCGGTAAGATTCTCATTGCTGGTAGAAATCACCCGACCAAGAGCAGCTTGTGGAAAAGAGGTTTAGTTTGGATTACAGGCTTGAGGGGAAGCTCCACAATGTCAAGGGAAAACGATGGCATGAACAGAGGGTGGACATCACCCCCTGACCAACATAAAGTGGACAAAAGGAGAGTGTGCTAAACACTGGCATGGGGAAAGTGGCTATAACACCCATAAGCCTGCCACCAAAAGTACACCACCTCCAGGGTGCTTTAATTTCTAATTGCCATAAGCTGGGGAACCTAACATCCAGAACCCTTAAGTTTATGGGGGGCACCTGAAACAAACCACCACACCATATCTAGTCTATTCTCAGCTCTAAATATGGAAAGTAATCCACACTCAGCCATAATAGGCAGCAGAGCAATGTAAGATCAGGGCTGTAAGTGGGCCTGAGGAGTGCTCCCTTCTGCTGAAGACACATCCATTGCCCCCATACCTTCACAGTCGAGGGAGTTTCCTGTGCATGATTGAACCTGTCTTCATCTCGCTGATTTGGAGCGAGGGGTTAATGAGCTCCCTATCTCCCCGAGTCAACAGTGGAAACTAATCATTGTTGGCACAGGAGAAGTCATGTCTTTTAGTGGTACAGCTAAGGAAGACTGCCCATTCTCATGTTAAACCACTTCCTACCCCTGAATTATGCAAATTATGCAAGAGTCCCTGATTTAAATCAGTGGGTGAAAATATAAATTAATTAAAAGGTTTGGAAGTAGGATGAGGGTGTAAATGAAGAATGACTTTAGTGGGAAAACTATTGTTTAAAAAAATTAGTTTTGATTCTGTTATAAATCAAGAGGGGGAAATGTAGAAATTTATATCTACTCATTCCTCTTGGCCATTAACTTGAAGCTAGTAACTTATTGTCTCCAATTTCATGACCCTTTAAAACTTACGTAGGCTCAGCAAATCCATGGCTGAGTATTCCGTTGTGTCTCCTGAGAACCACTGTCGTCTTGCAGTAAAGTCCTCCATGAATTGCTGTGTCATTAGTGGATGTAGTTCTAGAAAGGCCTGAATTTTGGCTCTCTCTTTTTTTTTTTTTTTCTCCAGACTTGTCAAATTTTTCTATGTCCATTTCCTAGCCGAGTATGAAGCCTTTTACGTATGTTCTCCTGTAACGGAACATCCCATTTATCCATCAGTGGCTTCTGGCTGGCTGCAATGATCAAGTCAAGCTCTCCATTCTGTGTTTGGTGACGCAGTGCTAAGGGGAGCATTTCAGTATTAATGGTCATCTATAATCTCTGCCCTCATGATTCATAATGGCTTTCCTTAGACAGAAAAATGGGTGGTCCTCTTTTATCTTTGTCATATCCTCACTTGCTTTCCGTCTCTGTTGTCAAAGTTCAAGGGTCCAGAAGGGTAGCAATGGACAAAGAGAAGTGCTACATCATTTTTGACTCTCTGTCTCTGCCAGGGTCAACTTCAAAGGTGCCGCATCTCTGAAGGAACATAAAAAGGACTCCCTGCTTGAAAAAAAAAAAAATGAATTCACAACACTTTACAAAGGAAAGCGTTAGTGGAGGTGACAAGCGTCCCCTAGACAAATCTCCAAAGGTTGATTCTTAAAATGTACCTGACACTAAAAGATTAAAGAAAAACAAATGGAGCCAGTGAGACCCTTTCTGCAAGGGAGATGCCAGGGCTTGGCAGAGCTACTGACAAAAGGTCACTCTTAAAGGAGAGATTTCTGGATATAACTGTCAAAACACAATGTCTTATATGGAAATCTGGCTAACATAAGCTGTTCTCCATAGGGACCCGTATTTCTCTGTCCAGAGCATTAAGCAGGAAGAAGGCAACGCGGAATATATTACTTTTTCTGTTGTTCTTCCCTAAGCTTAAGGAGAAAAGGCTTAGAATTTTTTCATCACTTTGGATCTTCCTTCAAGACACAGTAATTCTGCAATAACAATTCAAGTTAACAGCAGAGCTTTTCACTAATAACCACAACTATTAGGTAATAAGCATCTAATGTGTGAGTGGCTGGATCAGTGTCTTAAAGACCTAGAGTGTTCACTTCATGCAACCTTCAGGAAGTCAATGATTTAGTTTTTTTAAAGGTCCCTTTTAAAAATATTTTTATTTGTTTATTTATTTATTTGAGAGAGAGAGAATGGGCATGGCAGGGCCTCCAGCCACTGCAAATGAACTTCAGATGCATGCATCCCCTTGTGCATCTGTCTAAGGTGGGTCCTGGGAAATCGAACCTGGGTTCTTTGGCTTCACAGATAAACGCTTTAACTGCGAAGCCATGCCTCCATCCCAGTGTTTTAGTTTTTTTTTTTTATTATTTACCAGTATAAGAAACTGAGCCTTGGGAGAGCTATGCAACTTGTTTAACGCCTGTGCAGCAAGCGGACCTAGCGTCTGAGGACCCCATGACACAGGTGCGTGACTAGCATGCTCATGACAGCACGTGCCCCAGATGCCATTTCTCCTTCTTGCTGTCAGGTGACACTTTCAGCAACAGACGAGGATGACCCGAGAAAAGTGAATACAAGAAAGAGTAAATGCCTTGCAATGGTCACAAGAAACTCAGGCTTGGGCACTCCAAGTGTTGGCACCAGCATTGCCACACAGAGAAATTGCTGTTACTTTACAGCACAAATATACAGATATCAAGTACAGTTTTCACCATGGCAGAACTATACCGATGCTCTTGGGAATTTTTGTTTGCTATCATTACCAGTTCCAGGTGTGGTGGTGCACACTTTAATCCCAGCACTAGGTAGGCGGCATTAGGAGAATCACCATGAGTTCAAGGCTACCCTGAGACTACACAGTAAATTCTAGGTCAGCCTGGGCTAGAGAAAGGCACAACCTTGAAAAAACTTAAAAATGCATTTATCATTACCATTGGCAGTCATTTATACTATTTTAAAAAATTATATTTATTTATTTGACAGAGAAAGAGGGAGAGAAAACAAGAATGGCTGCTCCAGGGTCTCCAGCCACTGCAAACAAACCTCAGATGTATGAGCATGCTTGTGTATCTGGCTAACATGGGTCCTGGGGTATCGAACCTGGGTTCTTTGGCTTTGCTGGCCAGCACCTTAACCAC
The DNA here is from genome assembly GCF_020740685.1 of Jaculus jaculus. Lineage (NCBI taxonomy): Eukaryota > Metazoa > Chordata > Mammalia > Rodentia > Dipodidae > Jaculus > Jaculus jaculus. Next base: position 165,172,998 of record NC_059105.1, read on the forward strand.
AAAGCCATCCCTTATACCAGTTTTTGAACGAAAAAGGAAAGGGGATGCTATATCTAGATTCAAAATCAGATTGAACTGTCACAGATATTGACCTGAAGGCATTGTGCCAGTTGGGATAAATAAATAACAGTGTCTGGAGACAAAATTATAGCCCATTAGGTTACATTTTGCATGCAGTGTAGAATCTAGGAAAGTCAAGTGTGAAGAAATTATGGCTAGCTGAATCGGTTCCTGCAAGTTGGCACATGCAAGAAACTTTCAAATTGTTAGTTGCTGCACTCAGAGCTGTGTCTAATGAAAACTGCCTTCTGAAACATTTGGGCTGAACAGATGAAAAACCGTGGGTGTTGAAAGTGGGTGCAAAGTTTGCTTTCTTGTGTAATTGCATATCTCTTCACCTGTTGCAGGTCACGTTTGAAGATGAAGGGCAGTCATATAGCAGTAGCTTTCTAACATATGGGGATTTTTTTTTTTCGTATGCATTTCCCCCTCCAATTTCATTTCTATGACAGATTCACTCAAATGCTGTAAAAAAATTACAGTGTTAGTATCACTGCAACAGCAGGTCTGTGTGGGTTGGTTGCTGATTTGTATCTAAAATGAATGACACCCTTCAGGGTAAAGAATGCGTAGCTACGTGTACCCACTATAGTCAGGCTGAGGCTTGATGCCTACATGTCTGAACGAGTCCACTTGGCCAGAGCTGCAGCTAGCACAACATGTGCCCATGCTCGGCATCCCCATGAAGTCATCTGGAAAGAAAACATAGTACAACTGTATGCACACACACACACCTACTTCTCACCGAAAGGCACAAAGAACAGACACCTGTAGAGCATTTTCACAGTGCAGGTTAGTTTCCTTTTCTGTAGAGAATGGCTCCTATTGATTTCTGGGAAGGCAGAGAGGGACATGCATTCCATAAGATAATCATAGGGAGAGAGGTGGAAATTCTTGCTACTTTTTTTTTAAAATCCTCTCTTCTCAGCCTGAGATTTATCTCTATTCCACTGGTGCAGACACTGTAAATATCTGGGTCCTTGAAATGGGGTAACCTCTCGACTGGGTAACACTTTCTACTTCGCTTTACACTCATTTTAAAATGAATACATCATTCTTGATTTTGTTTATGCAAAGTTTTCTTATTTCTTTTGGTTCATATGTTCTAGTTTTATTCTACTCATTGTCTCTCCTTTTCTTTTTCTTTCTTTTTGTTTTTTGTCCTTTATGTCTTGAAAATTTCTTTCTCTTACTTTTTTTCTTTGCATTTTTTATTAGTTGTATGCACAGTTTCTATGTTGGAACCATTGTCAGCCTCCTCCCTGTCTTCCTCCCTCTGCAGGGACCCTCCTCACTGGGGAATATGGGCCATGCATTGTGGGGGTAGCCATAAGTTATGGGGAGAGGCAATGTCTCTGTGCATAATGATCCAACATGTGGCTCTCACAATCTTTCTGCCCCTTCTTTTCCGAATTTCCCTGAGCCATGTTGGCTTCATTTTAGGTCTACTTCAGTGATGAGGTCTTGGGAGCCTCTGTGTCACTGGATATCTGGTTTGGTAGGAGTTGAGTGTTCTCGGAGTTTATTTCCTTCACCCTTGTACTGTTACCAGGTTCACCAAGAAAGCAGCACTCTTGCTCATTTCCCCAATTTCTCTTGGTTTCAGCTGGGGCTCTATTGAGGTGCGATGGGCTAATTCTCTCCTTCGGATCTGTGTCCATCTGAAAAAGAGAAGCAAATTCTCCAATGGAGAGTGAAGTCAGCACCAGATAAATGGGATAACTATCATTCTTTTAGAGAGAATTGAATAGGTGTAGGCCCTCTTATAACCCACAATTGGTGGGGCCTCCATAACGGAGAGCGGGCTCATTTTTTGGATATGGTTCTGACTTGTTTCCCAGATCCAGCTATGGGTTCTGTTCCACTGAGCAGATCAGTTAGACAAATCAAGAGAAGTTTGTTTCCCACCATGGCTGTGTGCCACTACTGCACTTGTGTGAGCATCATGTCAGGTCTTTTGCTGCTAAGTACCTAAGATCACGAGTTGCTTGGGAACATGTTGGTCATTTTACCCCAGTCGCTCATGTGGCAACTTCCGGCACTATACGAGCTTAGTTCCTCTCTTGTCTTCTTGTGTGCTGAAGTTTTGGGGAAAAAATGAAGGTACAAATGCATTTACATTTGACTTGCCACCTTAAATTTAAGTGTGCTTTGTTCTACAGTTGGGTCTCCTAAATTTCAACCTTTCATTCAGATCCTGGAATTTTATCCAAATATGAAGCTCTCTAAATTTGAAGATGGCTAGCTATACACAGCATAGATGAATTTTTTTTTTTTTCAAATTCAGGTCTGAGTAGCTGCCAAGAAGAAGCTACAGATGGCTGATACCATTTATTTATTTATTTATTTATTTATTTTCCACTGACCCAAATTGAAAATCGAGGAATTCAAGAAGGTATTATCTTGATTCTCAAATATATCATTACCTATTGTAATTAGACAGTCTCACACTTACTACAATCATCTAATTTGTCCTCCTCTGTAAAGAGAAAATGTTGAACCAATTACTTTGACTTGGAGGACATTTTTATATTTTTTTCTTTCTGAATAATCCATTCCAATGATTTATTTGAAAAGAGGAACATGAAGACTGTGAAACTTTAGATCTTGAATGTCCCCCACCACATTCTGGAGGTTTGTTAGTAATACCATGATGCTTTGGTTATTATATAAAAGAGGCTGGTAAATTTAAGAAGTCTAACTGACCCAGTTAAAAAAAAAAAAAAAGTAAACTTGTAAAAGTAATATGAAATGAAACTGCCCGTAGTGAGTTTATTGTAATTAGAATCTATCTCACAGTAATATCTCATGAGACCACTGAGAAAATTGACCCAAAGAATATTAGATATAAGAGAAACAACTGGAACAAAATATAACTGAGAGGAGCTAAAACTAAATGAGGGCATGTTATTGAGTAGAAATTGATGGAAAAATAAAATATTCCTGACAACATCTCTACATAAATGGCACACTCAAGTGGATTTGGTAATATTCATAAACGCATATATAAAGTCTATGCTTGTAAATTGCAGAAGCTGCAACTGAGGTGACTCAATATGAATAAAAACTCATCCTTCAATTATTCATTGTAAAATTTGTGCAGAAAAGACATTGATCACAATAAAGATAATTCAACAAAGTAAGAATTAAAGTTAAAAGCAATGGGCATGGATAGAAAGGGTGGTATGAAACATTGATCAGATAAGGAAACTGGCAAATAGGATGTGATTCGAAAAATGCTATCTTTTCAAAAGCCAACAATGGTGACCTGCTCGTAATGAAAATATTTCTATGCACAACAAGGTTTTAAAATATATTTTTGGCTTTCAAAATCTCACCTGTCTTAATATATTCTAGATCTAGTATTGGTGGCTAGGTAATTGTTTTTTCTATAAATAATGTTATACAAATGTAAAGTTAGGAAGGTATCAAAGTATGTAGATTAATTCAACACGTGATATTGAAGACTACAATAAGCTAGACGCAGCATCACATTGGGGTATACTGTCTCACTCAGATTTCTGATCCTGTTCTTTACTTATTTACCACTCTATTTATTTTGAAGAGACCAAGAGAGACTTGTCTGTATTGTGGGAGTTCAGTACATAGTTGTTAAATTTATACTCAGCTGTTGAACATATTATTTTTGTAGTCTTTCACTTGATCATGGTTCTTTGCTTACTGACACATTTATGTTGTCCCCTTCTAATCACTTTCTACTTTCAGCCTGTGCTGAACTTGACCCCTGGCAATCTGACCCCTACAGGTCTTTGATTCCTAGAACATCGAAAGGCCAAATGGAGTTCATCTTCTCTTAACTCTCAATTGGACCTCTTTGTTCTCCTCTAACAAATATGCCTTGAGCCTTGTTTCAAATTTAATCTTCTTTCCCTGGATTGGCCTTTACATAGGGTCTAATTTTGTCCTAGATACAAGATAAGCTAGTCATTACATGCAAGTTTGTTTTATTGGATCAGTAAGTATTCCTAAACCTGAATAAAAATAATGGCACTGGTCCTAAATGGAAATCATGAGGCAGAGTTGTCTGGGAAAAATCTCTGCTCATGCTTATTTATTTAGCTTTTTTCATTCCTCAAGGAATGGTCTCTGTTGTGAGGCTCAGCCATCTTATTTCCTTTGATGTCTCTCTCTCTCTCTCTGTGTGTGTATCTGTGTGTGTGTGTGTGTGTGTGTGTGTGCTAAGCATGTGTACGTGTCCTTGCAATGCTTCATGTGCTCATCTATCTCCCTTGGTGGCTTCAGTGGAGCACTGGGTGACCTGTTCCATACATCTTCAACCCTTTCTTACATGAGCTAGATTCTCCTATTATCAACGATCTTGTCATTTTTTTTTTTTTTTTATTTACATGAGCTCTGGTGATTCTCGGATCTCTACTCCTCTATGGAACTGGGATTATAGACACATGTCTCCATGCCTGGCTGTTTATATGGGTACTGGGGGTCAAACTCAAGTGATTATTTCAGGCCTCATCGGGCAGTCCTGCTTCCTCAGAAAGTTCTCTTAACCATGGAACTATTTCTCCATCTATGGGATGACATGAATATGACTGCAATGCTTGCTTGAGTTGCAATCCCAGCATACAGAAGGCACCTATGTATTAAAAAGAAAAAGGGGGCTGGAGAGATGGCTTAGCGGTTAAGCGCTTGCCTGTGAAGCCTAAGGACCCCGGTTCAAGGCTCGGTTCCCCAGGTCCCACATTAGCCAGATGCACAAGTGGGCGCACGCGTCTGGAGTTCGTTTGCAGAGGCTGGAGACCCTGGCGTGCCCATTCTCTCTCTCTCTCTATCTGTCTTTCTCTCTGTGTCTGTCGCTCTCAAATAAATTAAAAATTTTTTTTTAAAAAATCCTGTGCCAAACAGAAGTTATTTGGAATGTGTCATATTGAATTATCCTCATGCTATTTTCCTTCTATTCATACAAATCATTGAAGATCAATTCTTTTTTTTTTTGTGACTCTGTATTACTTATTTTTCTTACAAAAGGCATTTAGAACAAATAAATGTAAAATGATATATGTTATATTTATTAATAGCCAAAACACATTTTCTTTGTATTCCTTATAGGAATAAACCAATAAAATCTTCAGAAATACACTCATCCTACCCACTTTCACTTTTTTTTTTAAAGAAAAAGTCAATAATTTTGACTCCACAATTTTCAACAATGAATTATCAAAATAAGTAATCTACTCAGGGACCAGGACATTTAAATCAGTAATTTTTTTAAAAATACAAATGTTTGTTTACATACATACACACACACAATACTGATACAAGTCACAACTCTTTAGAAGTGTGAGTCAACACCAGAAAGCCCAGATCATAGAGTCAGTACATCCACATGCACAGCCTGGAATCATGTGAAAGTCCCAAGGCATTGGGACTTAACTTGCAAATTCATCTCTTCACAGGAAAAGACAGTGTTTCGTAACAATGCAGATTACACCCACTGCTCAGCAGACACACACATCGCTACTGCTGGGGTCACATTTAGGAATCCAAATTTAACTCCAGAACCTGTTAAACGTGGAGTATAAATTTGAAGACAGACGACACAAATCGCAGTTGAGTGGAACCTGCCTGCAACGATCCTGTATTTTTTTCTTTCCTTTAAGGCGAAAGAAAATCTGTACGCAAGCAAGGAAGTGAAGTCTCATAATAAAACATCCCCTGTAGAAAGTGAAGGGACGCAGTCAGCTTCTATGGTGAGAAGATGTTGTATCACATTCGATGCCACAGCTTTACTTTCTTGTGAATCTCCAGGGTTGGGATCCATTCTTTTTGGAAATATCAGGTTCTAGCAGAATGTGTCCTTGATTAGGAAACACTGTGATATTTCACTGGTTTCCGTAAAGGGGGAAAGTGGAACACGCATCAAGTTAGCAATTTTGCTTTATCGCGATGTATATTCTCATGATGCATATTCTCGTAGCGTGTAGGTCTTGTCAGTGTCATGGAAAAGCCTTGTGGCATTCATTCTGATGAGGCTCCATTCAGTTCTCAGGAAAAACCCGCAACAACAGAAAACAACTGGAAGGCGTTATTCTAACTTTCATACTCAAGCTTGAAACTCCATGTTCATCCATTCCATCTTCAAACAACTTCTTCAAAAAAAGAAAAAAAAAAAAACTGAATCTGCTCTCTGGCTTTTAATTTTTCTTAATTTTTCTGTATCTATATGATCTGTTGTAGGTACAACCTTTAACTTAAGAGACTCTCCAAGTAACCTTCCTTTATACTCTGCTGTATAGGTCCAGTCATATGATTTAATAACTTCTGTGGAGTGTTTACCTCTGGCTCTACTTTCCAGCCACTCTTCAGCACAAGCTACTTGAAGCGTTCCTTGGTGGTTGTTTACACATATGAGTGCATCATCTGTGGCTTTGAACTCCATCCCAAAGCCAGAGCCAGGCTGGATCCTTAGGACACTGTCTCCAAACATCATTTCAGGGAGAGATGGTGTGTGCAACCCATCGGCTAACTTCTCCACATCCTCTGACTTCATGATGTGGGTTTTGGATACCATCAGCTTCCAGGGCCAGAATGAGAAGTCCTGGTGGCTGCTCTGGAAGCAGAGGGTCATCATGGTGATGCAGGGGCCACATGGGGGCCCACAGCTCAGCCCAGCCCCACCGCTGCCGCCTCTCCTTAAAGATGCGATTCTTTTGCAAATCTTCTTTAATCTTTCAATAAATATGTGCATATGGAAGACATCTAACAGAATGGAGAGAATGTATCCTAACTGTGTATTCATGACTACTTTGTAAACAATGTGTGTTAAAATAGGTTGTTTTTTTTTTAAATTTATTTATTTGAGAGTGACAGACACAGAGAGAAAGACAGATAGAGGGAGAGAGAGAGAATGGGTGCACCAGGGCTTCCAGCCTCTGCAAACGAACTCCAGACGCGTGCGCCCCCTTGTGCATCTGGCTAACGTGGGACCTGGGGAACCAAGCCTTGAACCGGGGTCCTTAGGCTTCACAGGCAAGCGCTTAACCGCTAAGCCATCTCTCCAGCCCAATAGGTTGTTTTATAGTGAGGACGTTTGTACTGTTTTTGGCAGAAGGAATTAAAAAAATGAACACAATATATTGATTTTTATTTTTTAAATATTTTATTTTTATTTATTTATTTGACAGAGAAATATAGAGGGGGGCTGGAGGGAAGGAGAGAGAGAGAGAGAAATACAGAAAGGGAGAGAGAGAGAGAATGGGCAAGCAAATAAATTCCTTATGCATCTGGCTAATGTGGGTCCTGGGGAATCGAACCTGGGTCCTTTGGCTTTGCAGGCAAATGCTTTAACAGCTAAGCCATCCCTTCAACCCAAGAACACAGTATTTTTAAATAACCATGTCCTAGCTCAAGAAAAACACAATACATAAGTTAAATTAAAAATTCATTATTTTCTATTTGGTGAAGCATTTTTTGCTTATTTTTATTTATTTGAGAGAGACAGAGAGAAAGAGGCAGATAGAGAGAGAGAGAGAATGAATGGGCACGCCAGGGCTTCCAGCCACTGCAAACAAACTCCAGATGCATGGGCGCTCTTGTGCATCTGGCTAACATGGGTCCTGGGAAATCAAGCCTTGAACCGGGATCCTTAGGCTTCACAGGCAAGTGCTTAACCACTAAGCCATCTCTCCAGCCTGGTAAAGCATTTTTTTTAAAACAAAACTTAAGGCTCTAAAAGGGCAATTCAATATCAAAGAGTAATTATCTTTTGTTGAAATGAATGAATTGAAAACCAAAATGTTCAAATGGCTTACCCCAAACCAGCATGCTGGAGGGTAATTACCTGTTGTCTCATACAAGCATAGTGCATATTTACAGCACTGTTCAGGTAACACAGGTGTTGTTTAGTAACCCACGTGTGTCACTCAGAGTAACACACAAAGGATGCATTTTATCACTCATGCCAGAAGCTGGGTGAGTTTAGAACATCCAGGAAGGCAAGCAATTATATTTACTTAGCAAGTAATACAAGGAAAATATTGCATTGTTGTTTGTTGTGGATTTTGGAGAATGGTGCAATAATGAAACAATTCAAATGTCAGTGTTGATCAAATGTCAGTGTTGAAAGATTTTAAGTTAGAATAGGGCCCCCGAGGACCTGAATGAATACTAGAGTTGAGACTTTATCCCAGGGATCTCCTTCTCTGAATGCTTTCTATACATACAGCCAAGTACGGGGAGAGTCTTTGTAATTCTGATGCTTTTTGCATTGAAAGTTATGCTTAGTGTCTCTATGATGGTAGAGTTCCAGGGCATGCCAAGCTGAGGAACAGCCAGCCCCTTCCTGGAGGAGATTTCTCTTAATGTCCAGGATGAGGGTGGTACCAGCACCCCCAAAGAACAACCTGATCTCTCTTCCCACAGAAACTGGTAGGTAAGTTTGCCAGCAGAAGCCCTTTCTAAAACCCAGAATTTTCAAAGCTCAGGAACTTGGCTTCTAGACTATGATCCAGACTTGAGGTCATAGTCATTTCACAGGATGGCTCTGTGTCACCATCATGGAACACAGGGGCAAGAGAAATTCTGTGAATATAATATGCCATGAGTAGGAAATTGCCCTGATTCAGACGGGCTCATCATTTCCAGTCTATGCAAATATGATGAGAACACTTTAGGAGCTGGCCACTTAACAGCTACTGCTTCTGCAAACCACAAATCTATCTCCAAAATCTGGGGCAATATTAATTCCTTCACAAAGGCAGAGCTCTCATGCTACAAATTCAGTTGTTTGAAGGCATGGCATATCCTATGCCCCGTGGTCACTGCTTAGATTCAGGGAACTCACTAAAAGGGCACAGGAGACAATGTTGTGGGCGTTCATTAGGTATAGTAACAATGAGAGCAGCAGCGATTTAATTTCATTTACTCAATTTGTAATTTTGCTCATTTCTATAAAGCTCTCACTCTCATTCTAACGTCAGTGCTAAGCTCTAACATTTTGGAACTTGATCCACAAGCATTTCTCTAGTACTCCCAATCAGAAGGTAGCACCCATTGCCTTTTATGTGCCCAACTTCTGCCGGTGAACCTCTTGACAGTCATGGCAAAAATAATGCATGTTCTCCTATTCATACTTTCAATTTTTGCTTAAATGAAATCTTTACTCCATGACTCAGCTAACACCTAAGACGTATGCATGAGCCTGTCTATTTTATGCTGTTATTGTGGTGCTAGAAAACTATGCCAGGGCTTTGCACCTGAATAGGCAAGCACTCCACCCCTGAACTACACTCTTTTGCCTTGCATTTTTAGGTAAAATCTCACTATGTAGCCAATATGGCTGTGAACTTGGTAGCCTAGGCTGGCTTTGAATTTAATGGTCCTTTCTCTCCCTCCTCAATGCCAGGATTGCAGGCTCCAGCTACTATTCCAGGCTTGAGAAATTTCTTAATCTTTTCTTATTAACAAAATTTCACATTTATGTCATTGTTGCAATTATTCTTTTGTGAATTCCTCCACATTAAAAAAAAAAACAAAAACTTTTCAGCATCATAACCTGTAAATCTGAAAAGCACAATGCTAGAAGCATAGCCCCTAGGCTATTCCCCAATAAGCCCACTTTATGACATCTATCACTGCTCAGAATAAGTAAAAACATGTCTGTGGCTACCACATCCCACACTAAGTGAGATGCTACCTCAATGTGTGTATAAATGACAATGAGGCTGCTTTAACCATGTCAGCCACACCCTCACTGAATCCAGCAGATCTATTGAATATGTACACACCACCCCCAACTTGCTTGGCGTGCTCTGGTCAGCTGCGTCCTCTGAGAAATGAGGTCTGAGGACAATGGAAAGATGGGTAATAGCCAAGTCATTCATGTGATTCCCTAGTCTTTTTCAGTAACAACCATGAGGCAAAGATGATGAATAATGAGAAACAGAAGAGCTGTTTGTGTGTGAGCAAGAGTCAGTGGTTAATTTCTCTTCACTGAACTAGGCTGTGACATGAATCAGAGCATGGAAGACAGAAGTACTCTATTCCGTGTCAGGAGCATTAACTAGTTTTTCACTGAGGACAGATTGGAAAAAAAAAACAAAAAAAAAAAAAAAACAAGATAAAGAAAGTAGATACTTGAGAAACAAAGTGATCATTGCTCATCTTCTTCTGGGTTTTGTGCCATGGGGTGAGGCAAACTAAGCATATTAGGTCATTAATTTCCAGGCTATCCTAGTGAGGGGGACAATGGAAACTAACTGTCCTTCCTTTACAGATACTGAGTGAAGACAGAACATGCTCTCTCTGCAGCCCATGTTACTCGTTGGTAGTGGAACCTCAAACCTCAATTCAACTGCACAGCATTGCTTGGGTCTGACCCAAGTTCCACAGGAGACCTGCTGCAGATGCAGAGCCTCTTTCTCACGCCTCATTGACAGACAGTAATCCTTGGTCCTATTAAGTAAGCTGTCCAAAGAGGAATGACAACGTGCAGGCCAGAAAAGAGGGGCTGGGATGGGCCTGATTGTATAGAAACCAAACTGATAAGAGTGTTCATCAAAGTGGCTATTTAACTAGAATAAAGTGATATTGTCAGTTTTTGTTATTTTCATTTTATTTTGAAATATTACCGAAAAGGCTCTCCCCAAAGCCATGAACTTCCACCTTGACAAAGGATGAAAGTATCCTTCCAGGGCCTATTGTAACCATCATGCTTTTATCATCTTTCCAAATATCTCAATACTCCCCTAAAATAGACCTTTCTCAGTATGCAGCCATTCATCCAGATTAAGGTAGAAAGAAAGAGGAAAGTGCAATCAGTTGGTCAATACTACCATGACCAGTACTATGACAAGTAATTATAATAATGTATTTTAAATTGCAAAATTCTGGAAAAGATACTATATCTTATAGCCCTGATGAGGGGACATGCAAAGCTAATTGGTAAGCTCCAAGAAATCCTAAAGAACATATAGGTAGATACTGACTGTTAATAAATAGCATGAAAAAATCTACATGATAGAAATTTCTCTCTCTTCCAAAGGTGAGATGAGGAGAAGTTTTATGAATATAATATAGACAAAAATATTTAACCGGAAATATTAAAGGAAATCCTAGCTTCATTATTCCTGTTTGCTCCACTTTGATGTTAGGTATATTCTGGAGTTACATACCAGCCGTGCATTAGGACCAGAAGAGCAGGCAACATGCAAGGCCTCAGTAATGAGAACCATAGCGGTGGACCCACAGTGTGGAAGCTCAATAATCAATCAAAGCCATCCATCTATCTATCTATCTATCTATCTATCTATCTATCTATCTATCTATCTATCTATCTGTCTATCTATGTGTGTGTATCCTGTAATGAAGTCAATAATCAATGCACAGTATAAAGGAAGCATTTCTGGAGCTTACACAAAATATGAAAGAGAGAGAGGGAGAGAGAGAAGTTCAAAATGAAAATGTCAGACAACTAAATACTAGATGTTTTAGGATTCTGGAGATGCTCCTAGAGCAGAAATTCATGGTGGCTATGAACTCATGTTAAGGATATATTTTTTTTCAATAATCACCTATCCAGAACTTGGAGGATCTATATGGAAAAGACTGGATGTTCACCATTCCCAGGGCCTGAACTCTGTAATGAGAGCTGGCTACAGTCCTACAAAGAGCCCAGCCAAAGGCAGAGTTCCTAGTATTTGCTTATCTCTGGACATCTAGCATCTGTGCCCTGTGTAACAGCAAAAGCAAGATGTATTCACATTCATATATTTTCATTGTCACTTATTCAGTAATCATAAATTTTTGAATAATTTTTATGTTCTAAACCAAAGCAAATATACTACATGCAAAAGGCAGATAAAACCTTAAAGTCACTATTCCTATAGGAGATGCCAGATATAGAATTTAGTGTCATGAGCAAGATGGTGACAGCATGCCAACACAATTCAGAAACAAGCCAGCTTCAATGGAGGAGGCAACATTGAAGTTGAGATTCACCACGTGTCTAAGCATTTCGGAGAAAACTAACTTCAGCAGTGGAAGAGAAGGAAAAGACAAATGAAGGGATTCTATCTTCAATCCTAGATGTCTTTCCCTCTAATTTATCTATTCTGTGAAGCCATGAAAGATTTCCCAGCAACATACCATAACTTGAGAATATCAACCAACTAACCATGTGTGGATTGTATAATTCTAAGGTAAACAAATGGGGAAATCTGGAAGCACCTTTATTTATTTTATTAGGATACACTTTTTTATTTGTTTATTTTTTGTTTTATAAACTTGCAGTTTGTTATCAGTGATACAAAAGGTGGAAAAGTTGTTTTTTTTTTTTTTACATTATACTTATTTATTTATTTTACTTTATTTGCAAGCAGAGAGAGAGAGAAGAGAAACAAAAAGAACAAGCATGACAGGTACAGTCACTGCAAATGAACTGCAGAAGCATGCGGCACTTTGTATGTCTCCTTTTAAATGGGTACTGGGGAATCAAACCCACACAGTTAGGCTTTTCAAGCAAGTGATTTAACTGCTGAACCATCTCTTCAGTCCCCAAATAGGAAGACTTTCAAACAGTTACATAGTGTTGCTCAAGTAGTTGATAAAACCACTTGTCTGGCATTTGTGCCCCTCTCTAAAATTGGTGTTCTCACAGATGCCCTAAAATGATGATGTCTTCTTTCTTCTTTAATTATTTACATTTTGATGGAAGGCAAGCAAGCATATGTCCCTATGTAAGTTAAGACCAAATATATACGTGCATTTTAAATTTTTAAATTTTTTGTTTATTTTTATTTATCAATTTGAGAGTGACAGACATAGAGAAAGAGGCAGAGAGAGACAGAGAATGGGCGCACCAGGGTCTCCAGCCACTGCAAACAAACTCCAGACATGTGCGCCCCCTTGTGCATCTGGCTAATGTGGGTCCTAGGGAAATGAGCCTCGAACCAAGGTCGTTAGGCTTCACAGGCAAGCACTTAACCACTAAGCCATCTCTCCAGCCCTACATGTGCATTTTAGGTTGGAAAAGATGATCGCATCTTGCTCTCTATTGCTCAAAAAATATAATATCTGAAGTAATTTGGGCAGATGTCATCATTCTTTGCATTTCGCATATGGATAGGTCATTGAGTTTCAGACAGCAAGAGGTGTGGCCACTGAAAATATATACGTTTTTGCTTGCTTGTGACACTAATAGTTATGCCTCTTCCAATTTATATAAACAAGTATTTCCAACCATATTACTTACCCATCCATCCAAGTCTTTTTCTAAACAATTATGACATGACATGTGCCTTCATTCAACAAAATTTGCCCTTGATGTAGGCAATGGGTGTTTTTCAAGTTTATTTCAACAGTCTGACTAATACTCCACTTAGATATGCTTTCCAGAGGTTGTAACTTGAAAATTATCCAATGATAATATGGTCCTTAGCCCAAAGACTTCTGACTACTCTGTGAATCAGGATATAGTAGACGTAATTGAAAATGTCCAAGAGGGCTATGAAAGATCATATACATTTATATCCTGCTCCACTCTCCACTCCCATTTCTACCTAGACTTCCTTGAAGTTCTTTCTGCCAGTGTTACTAACATCTTTGATCTTAGGGTGTCAAAATTTGTGCAGAAAATATTACTGTCTGTACCTGTAGCTATGCTGGTTTACAGTGTTATGTATTCAAGAACCACACTACAAATATTTCACTATTGTGGAAACCTGTCCTTGGGCTGTATAAGTACAGGCAGACAGACACTGATTCTCTGTGGTCTGTGTGAGAATTCTTCTCTAGTTGTGCCGCAGACATACTTTTCAAAAGTTTCCTACCTTCAGTTTTCTCCTGACCCCCAGAGAAGTTCTGACGCCCTCAAGAGCTTTGCAGAGACTCCAGGGGTCAGTAGGCAACCTCCATGGGGGCTTTTTCTTTAACTGATCACACAGTAGAGAGCTGGTCTGGGTCACTTTCCCAGTTGGAGGTTGTGGGGAATTGTTCCTACAATAAGACCACCTAGTGGGGCAGTCTAGACGCATCATCCCCCCTCACCCCAGATATGATGGTTGAATAGCTGAAAGAATTTCATGACAGTAACAGTTTCTAAGGGAGGAAAATTGTATTTTCTGAGAGCCTTGGACAAGATTCTAAAACTCTCCGTTCCAGAAAACCCTTTCACTCTCAACACCTCACAATATCAATTGACTCATGCTGTGAAAATGGAGCAAAGGTGAGGGGCACTGAAATTATTTGAGGGATTACATAATCCTACTTCTCTGAATACCTTCAAACGCTTAAGAGGACTTTGCCCTAGCTAAGAATAGTAGAATGGTAAAACTACCCTCACCCCCATCACAAAAGATTAGAATCAGACTAGAGGGAGGAAAGTCCCTACCCTTTGCTTTCTCCCCAGCTCAGCTCTCCAGCTGCTCCTCATATTTACCTTTCGTTTTTTTTTTTTTTTTATTTATTTCAAACCATGGTTGATATTTTGAGCCTCATGCTTGGCCTATGAGGAAATAGGCCCTCTCCGTAGGGCACAATTACAGACGTACTTCACGACTCCACTTTCGTTTTCCTGTGTTGATATCCTCCAGACTCTGTATTTACACATCAGATATAATGTTTTTATAATGAAGATTTCTCCAGGACAGCTGATCTTTCACAAACCCAGTCCTTTAAAATTCTATGGTCAGTTGTGTGTCTTCTGATCAAAAATGTGTCAAGCTGTGTCAAAGGATGAACACAACAGTTTAAATTTAAGAAGCAAAGAAGGGTGGTATAATTCAGCTGATAATCAGGTTACCTTCACTCCAACATCTTCAAGGCAGCTTAGCTATCTGAGGCTGCAGAGATAGCTTAGTGGTTAAGGTGTTTGCCTGCAAAGCCAAAAGATCCACGTTTGACTCTCCAGGACCCGTGTAAGCCAGATGAACAGGGCGCACATGCATCTGGAGTTCATTTGCAGTGGCTGGTGGCCCTGGAGTGCCCATTCTCTCTCTCTCTCTCAAATAAATAAATTAACTAAAAAATATATATATATATATATATATATATATATATATATATATATATATGAAAAAAGATAGTTGTCTGGTCTGTGAACTAGATTCAGTAGAGTAATGAATTTCTTTTTGATCTACACTCTTGTCCTTGCCCCTTAGTGTAAGCTGTCTCTGGTTAAGGGCTTAAGAGCAATAGTGGGCCAGCCATTCACCCTATGCCTCACATTGCTTCTGACTGCCAACCAGCATGCATTACAACTGGAAAATGAGGAAAAGATCAAGCAGAATCAGTTCTCATCAACCCAAAGAAAACCAGGATGGCACCATATAAGAACAGCATCTGAATGGCCGTCAGCTAACTGGATAAGTTAAGGAAGGAGTTAAACAAAAAAACACACTTCTCCCAAATCAATCAGGTGATTGATTCTAATCTGAACTTCTTTTATACAAATATAGCCTAAGAAACCTTTACGTAGCTTTAATTAAATTGAAGATATTATTTTGAACACTGGACAGGAAGTCTATCTAAAATGACAAAAGAATATTTGTTTTATATAACTAGCCTGCTTTTCCCATGGCCAAATAAGGCTTAAAGGGATCATTTCAAGGTCACTGGGGCTCCATGAGATATACCTGAACTATATGTTCCAAGTTTGACCATACACTTTAAATCACAAAGTTTTAAATAAACAGATTTAAATAATAGTACCGACTGTGGTTCTGTTATTAGTTAAAAACACACAGGCTGTGAAGACTGCACATTACGATTCAAAACCAGTCCCCATCATTTTTAGCTCTTCAGTCTCAAGCAAGTTACTGTCCCTCTTAGAGGTCCCATCATCTGAAAATGAAAGATGGAGATAGTAATATCATCTCCTTAGATTGTTTGCTGAAAGGATGAAAGGAGATATTTAGAACTTCAGCAGACACATCTGGTTCACTCACGGGGCTCTGCTGTTGATAGGATCTCTAATTAAAGAGACACGCATGACCTTATGTTCTATTCCCATGTGCTCGATAGAAAATTTCACACACAAGCTCACAGATCCTGCAATTAGCATTCCTACTTAAGGCAGAGCGATCTGTGAACACAAGGACATATTGCAGTCAGTGGGCATCGTGTGCTTACTTTAAGTAATAGAGATGCTAGTCATGAAGTTTAACTTAAAACCTCTCTGTCTAGAACTGTCTCTGGGAAGCTGGGCCAGGGCGCCTGTGGGCAGCAGTCACAAGGACTACGGTGAGATGTAGGTGAATGGACCTCTGCTCACCTCAGTGCACTTTTGCAAACATCTGAACTTCATGATGACCCATCCTGGGCTCTGCCCCACTTAATTGTTGTAGTAAGTCTTCATGGTACTGAATAGTCCTTAAGCTATTGACCATTTATTCCAAACCATATTGCAATCTGATCTTGCCACATCCTTTGTCACCGGCCCCTCTTTCTTCTCTATTCATTCTTTTGTCACACCTTCTCTTCTTTCTCTTGCAGCCATTGGCCCTGCTCCCATACACAAGATCTTATCTCCCTCTCTAAATATGATACATTTTCCATGTGGAGTCACCGTCTGGAACAGTCTGTGGACTCATGAGTCTCATACAACTTCTGGCCCCTGTGCCTCACAACTTCTCTCTAGGATCGTCTTCTCTGTTTGCTTAAGAGGATACAGATAGGATTATTGATGTGGGCATAGCCAGGCTTCTGTGTAAGTTATTTAGTCCTATGACTGATCCACCTCAAAAGAATTGAGTTCCCGGCTTCCCGTATATTCCTGCAGTGTCACTTACTACTGGTCTGTTGCTTGAAAACAGGAAAGTACCATTGTTTGGGGAGAGTTTCTTCTAAGTATTCCAATAAGAATGCTTGTCTGATAAACTAGGCCAGCAACAAAAACAGAAATCTTAAATGCCTAAAGTAATAATGTGTCTTTTTAACTTAGCCAACATGTGTAACACAGATTGTCTGGAGTTTTGTTTCATGTTATTTTTTATCTCAGGATTATAGTAGACAGGGTGGCTTCTGTCTACAGTATTGACATCACTGAGAAAAAAAAATGATAATAATCATGTGACCCTGTTCTTACTTCAACAGAATGGGAATTTATAACACTCTCATTAGGAGTGGCCATTGTAGGGAAGCTTATGACATATGCATAAGCAATACTTTGATGTGCTCTTATAATGAGACATGGTACTATCACTGTAGAAAAGTTTGTTTGTTTGTTTTTACAAAAACCTTATATACCCTTTGGGTTCCTAACATAGGTAAATACAAGGCTGGGTTTTGATATCTTTGACTTGCACAAATAGTGGTAAGATACAGTGACTCAGAAATTATAGTTCTTAAGTTAATAGTAAGATAGGTAATGTTTAAAAAAATTCTTATTTCAGAATTTCTTTGAAGGAAAAGAGTGACTAGTAGAGGAGAATTACAAGAAATTGTTCCTCTTTTTGCCTCACACTTTACCCAGCTACAAAAGATCAGAAAAAGCAAATCAAGGTCGTTTCTTACATTATGGACCTCTTTGATGTTATATAAAATATGATATAAATAAACTTATCAAATGCTCATCTTGGTTGTAAAGAGAAAGCACACATCCAACCAATTTATTCAGATCAAATGGGTATGGTGAAACCCTTAAATAAATAGCTGATAAAAATGAAATACTTAGTAATAAGTAGGCTAAACAAATGATAGTAAAATCTCATGTGAACTCATGGGAAATATAATGTTATAGCAGGAAAGCTGACAACAAAATGAAACTAATAAATGTGAAATGCAGACTCTATCAATTCAAGAAACCTGAAGTGAATGTACTATTTTGCTTTCCCAATAAACTGCCTTATTTATTTATTATTTTTTAGGAATACAAGTAAGTACTGAGAATTTTAAAAAAATCAATGCTATTACAGATTCCTTTGCAGAAATAAAATAAGAGCAGTGTAACTGCCTTCCTAGGGACCATAGAAAGCATGTTTATTTTAGGCTTTATAGGAACAAAGGCATTCCCAGATCAGATACTGCCTTGCATTCAGCAAAGTTTCAGGAACACTGAATAATATGGACATTGGGGAGAAAAGTCTCTTTTTTTCTCACAAGAAAAGGTATAAGCAATTTCTATCTTTAATGAGTTTTGGAATGCAACATCTTCATTATTATGTCATATTTTAGTTTAGTATGTAAGGGAGATCAGTACTTAGTATAAAATTTGCCACCATAAATCAAATAAAACAAATAGCTTATAAATCATGGCAGACAATAGAAAATGGTTTACCTAAGGATTCACAAATCTCTGAGTTCAAGTAGAGGTGACAAAAGATATAGGCAAATAATCCAACAATCATGAGACTTGTGATTTTAGGTGTGTTTGTGTTTTACCTTTGCCCAACAAGTTAGGATGCTTTCTTTAATGATTTTTTTCCTCAAATACTCCTAAGATGAAGTTGGTATTACAAGACACTTCCAAATCTACTTTGTTATAGAAGAAATAAGAATGTCTTAGAGAGAATTAAAGACACTGACTACTAAAGTCTGGAAAACTCCAGTCTGACATGTGCATAATTCCCCAAGCTGACCAAATTCTTCTCCATGAAATGTAACCCACAAAAATGATCTATAATGTCTATCTTATTTATCTACAGTCTCCAAATTCAATCAACTTAATAAGGCAATTGCTTCTGGGGGATTAACCATCCTAAATCTTTTGAAGTTGGGAGGAGGTCATGTGGCAAAGGCTAATTAGAAGGACCTTGGTGAACCTAAGAGAGAAGTAGGGCCTCCAGTCCAATCCCTCTGTGGCTAAGCCTGAGTCCCAGGAACTTTGGAGATGCTCCAAAATGTTTCGCCATTTGGGAAATTAAAATTTACAGTGACAAAATTGCATATGTTTAGAAAAGCAAAACAAAACCAAATGAGTGACTTCAATTAATGAGTCAGCCTAGGGAAATGGATTTTTATTTGTTAAGGACCAAGGGACTGAGTAAAAAATCCATCAACATACAGTTCCAGGTAATTCTAATTAACTTCTGTAAGCAAGAAGTTTGTCTCACTTAGTTCAGGAGCCACGGGGGAAAAGAACACTTTCTTCTTAACACACAGGCATTATCTAACAATCTGCCAAGCAAACACTTATCTTCTACATAAATCTTTGAATGTTCTTCTCCAGCTAAGATTATGGTTAATCAGTAGTTAATGGGGGATTTCCACTTTCATATTTTTGAAATCTTTAATTACATAGTTGGAACTGTTTTGCTCATATCACTTATTTGTGTGTGTGTAATGATTGCATGTGTACATAAATATATATGCATGAGCACAATGTGGGCAAACAAGAATGGGTGTGCATGCGTGTAGGGGGAGTTCAGAGGTTTCTGTCAGGTGTCTTGTTAGCTCTCCACATTATTTACTAAGACAAAGTCTCTCCCTTCAACCAAGTGTTTGCTGATTTGGCTAGCCTAGATAGCCAGAATTTCCTAGGGATCCCTTGCCCAAGTATTCAGATTACAGGTGGCATCTATGCCAGCCTGGAATTTACAGGGCTCTGATTCAGTATGAACCACAAAATTCTTCATGATGGTGTTTGGATTCAGGTGTCCCCTATCAACTAATGTGTTCTTAATTGCTGGTGGCAATTTGTGGAATTGTAGACTCCCAGAAGTGTGTTGCTGGGGGCCAGCTTACAGATGTTACAGCCAGCTTTCCATTGCCAGTGTTTGGCACACCCGCCTGCTGCCATTGTCTGCCTAATGTTGACCAGGAGGTGATGTACAGACGCTGTTCATTCCCTGTAAGCCAAAATACACTTTCTTCTCATCAGCTGCTTTTGGTTGGTTGCTTTGTGCCAGCAGCTAGAAGGTAACAATAATAAAGTCGGTGGCAGTGGAGTGGGGTTGTTGCTGTTAGAAACCTGACTGTGAGGTTTTGGGACTCTTGGAACTGATTGGGAGAAGCGTGTGAAGGGATTTGAAACTTTGATCTATGAGATGCCTAGTAGTGTTGAAGGCAGAGTGTGCTGGACCATTCTGGTCAGAGTTGGAAGACCTGAATGCAGTAAGAACTATGGGCTGAAAGGTTTGGTTTATAGGGGGTAGAAAGAAAGTTTTAGGGACTTGTCTAGAAGCAGTTTGTGTTAGAGGCTTGCTGTGTTCTGTCTTCCCGTGTCTTTAGACATTGTGCAGGATTCAAGTGTGTAGAAATTGACTGGTGTGAGTAGATGAATTTAACATAGAAAAAACAAATGAAAGTTCTGAGCTAATGATAACAGCTCAGTTCAGCTGCAATTGTTGGAGAGATTACAATTATTGATATTGGGCCAGCTGATCGGTATTGGACATGAGAAAGAACATGGTCTTTTTTGAAAATAAGGGGCCTGAATGCTGAAGGAGTGTTCTGCTCTCTAAAGTCAGCTTGATTCCCTCTTGGATTTATAAATTTGGTAGTCAGTCCAGCACTGTGGAATATAAAAACTGTGGGGAAGAAAGGATCTTCAGATTTTCAATGAAGTTGGAAATCGCCATGAGCAATGTGAGACAGGGTTGTTGGAAGGCCTTGACTGCAGCCTCAATGAAGTCATGAGGATGAACTGTGTGTTGCAGTGGAGAGGCAGTGAAATGTCAGGACTGTGAGACAGCCACCAAGGAGAGCCGCCAACTTGGGATGCATTGTTCCCCAGGCTCTGGAGCCCAGCTGGAGGGGTGGAATTGGAACTCCAGATTTATTATTAGTTAGGGTTTTTCAGACTTGTGGCCAGAGAACTGGATCATTTGCCTTGTTTGTTTTAGATCTTGAATAGTTTCATTATTTTTTCTTGTTATACCTAATGACATTTTATTTTGAGAGAGCAATAGAGAGAGAGAGAGAGAGAGAGGGAGAGAATGTTGATATGCCAGGGCCTCAGTCACTGCAATAGAACTCCAGACACTTGCACCACCTAGTGGGCATGTGAATTCTTGTGCTGACCTTTGTGCATCTAGGGATCTGGAGAGTCAAACAGTGGGTTCTTAGTCGTTGCGAACAAGCACCTTAACTGCTAAGCCATCTCTCCAACCCCCAATACCATCTTTTGCAGTGTGAATCTTGTGTATCATTTATGTTTTTTTTTTAATTTTTTATTTATTTATTTGAGAGCAACAGACACAGAGAGAAAGACAGATAGAGGGGGAGAAAGAAAGAATGGCACGCCCGGGCTTCCAGCCTCCGCAAACGAACTCCAGACGCATGCCTTGTGCATCTGGCTAACATGGGACCTGGGGAACCGAGCCTCGAACTGGGGTCCTTAGGCTTCACAGGCAAGCGCTTAACCGCTAAGCCATCTCTCCAACCCCCAATACCATCTTTTGCAGTGTGAATCTTGTGTATCATTTATGGTTTTTTAATTGTATTTATTTTACAGCTAACAGTTAAGATACCTTGGACTATAGGGATGATTGAATAGCATTGGGGTTGATGAAAACAACAGGGTCTTTTAAAGTTGGAGTGAATGCATTTCATTTTACATCATGTGTGGTAATAAAGTTATGGGGCCAGGGGTGGAATTTGCTGGTTTGAATTGGTGCCCCATATCAACTCTTGTGTTCTCAATGCTGGGTCTCCAGTCGGTAGCAATTTGGGAATTGGAACCTCCTGTAGGGGCGTTGTTGGGAGTAGGCTTGTTGGCATTAAAGACAGCTTTCCCTTGCCAGTGTTTGGCACATTCTCCTGCTGTGATTGTCCACCTAACGTTGGCCAGGAGGTGTTGATCAGTCTCTGCTCATACCATATTTTTCCTTGCCATCATGGAGCTTCCCTATGAGACTATAAGCCAAAATAAATGCTTTCTTCTCACAGGCTGGTTTTGGTTGGGTGCTTTGTGCCAGCAACAAAGAAGGTAACTACACCAATTACAGGGTCTGATAAACTTATTAATGCTGTCTATAAAGAGGCCAAAGTACATGATATTTTCATTGTATGTGAATGTAGAAAAAAAGATGTCCTATGACTGCCAATTATCTAATTTAAATCTTCTGAAAAGTTATAGCTTTTTCTCATTTTCATTGAAATGACAATGTATTAATAAAATAAACAGAAACAGGGCTGGAGAAATGGCTTAATGGTTAAGCACTTGCCTGTGAAGCCTAAAGACCCCAGTTATAGGCTTGATTCCCTAGGAACCACATTAGCCAGATGCACAAAGGGGCCCATGCATCTCTTTTGCAGTGGCTGGAGGCCCTGGCGCACCCATTCTCTCATATATCTGCCTCTTTCTTTCTGTCTGTCATTCTCAAATAAATAAAAATATTTTAAAAATTACAGAAATAAATATGTCTTTCAAGTAATATTAAGGTTCTCCTCTGCCTTTCATACATATACTTATACATATGCTAATAGAGTAAATATTATCACCTGGCCTGTAACTTTTTTTTTTTTTTGAGGTAGGGTCTAACTCTAGCCCAGGCTGACCTGGAACTCACTCTGTAGTCCCAGGCTGGCCTCAAACTCACAGTGATACTGCAACTTCTGTCTCCTGAGTACTGGGATTAAAGGCATGTGCCGCCATACCCAGCTAGCCTATCATTTTTAGCTAACATACCTAGTACAGTATTTTTTTTCTTAAATGTTAATTAATTAATAGGCTCAGCTACATTTTGTTGTGCTAATATGTTATAACTTATTGAACTTCATAATATGAAACATCTGCCAACTACTGTTGACTCTTTTCTAGTATTAGTGAGAATACTGCAGTGATTTTTCTTAATTCATTCTGAGAGTTTTCCTAAAGCCTAATATTTTAATTTTTATTTTTCAGAGAGAGTTAGAAAGAGGGAGAGAAGGAAAGGGGAGAGAATGGGCACATGAGGCCCTTTTGCCATTGCATGTGAAATTCAGACACATGTACCGCTTTGTGCATCTGGCTTTGCATAGGTACTGGAGAACTGAACCCAGGCCAGCCGACTTTGCAAGCAAATGCCTTTAACCACTGAGCAATATCTCCAGCTCTAAAGACTAATCAAAAGAGTAAATCTTCTGAGTCAAAAGATGGACCCGCATTCATGGCATTTTGGTTACATGCTTTTATTTTGCATTGTACATGATGAACTATATATAATTCCAAGAAAAAGACTGAACTAATGTATATCATTTTGACCACAACAGAGCAGACATTGGAAGTTATGAACAAAATTGATACTTCATTAAATGCAATAAAATATTTCAAGCTCACTTAAATTTCTATTTCTTTGACAATTAGGTAGTTATATCTAAGCTAATTAAAGCCCCTGAAATCATTAAACTTTGATTCTCTGAGTTATTCAGGTGAATATAAAATTGAGTTTCGGGGACTCCATAAGTGAAACTTATTGTACAATGGCATATCACTAAATAAAATAATTTATAAGGTTGAACTGCCTCAGTTCTTTATAAAACATACCAAAAGAATCTGGTTAATAGAATATCAGTTTTAAAAGGCTTCAAATGAATTCATTAGAATAAGGCATGGACCCCAAGGGTATCACTGAAGTATTTCAAAATTTCATCTCTGATTGAAAATTTAATTTATTAAAAGCATTTCACTGATTTGTTTTTCTATGTGTATCATGTAATTTGCCATCATCTTCCTTTTAGGAGGAAAGAAGGCAATCTTGTTCATAGAATTCTTTGATCTTTTGCTGGCAGGAGTATTTTTTAATTGAGCTTTATTTAAGAAAGAGGAAAAAAATAGTAAATACTTTTAGGAGAATTGTCCTGTTACTGGCTAGAAAAGGAGAGTTGAGTCATTTGTTTTTTGTTAGACCATGTAAGTGATCACTCTAAGATTACCCATGCTGCCCAAGATGAAGCAATCGTGAATTATAACTGTAGTCTATCATAGACCCTCCCTGCCTTCCTCAACTTCCACCCTTGCAGGTGGCAGCATGCAGACCCTCCCCCTCAGGCACACTGAAGTACCAGAGGGTTTCTTTATCACCCAGCCTCTCTCCCATTACCTCTGTGACTTCTCTCACATAGTCTCTGCCCAGACACACTCCTTCCACCCAGAAACTTATAAAACGAGGCAATCTCACCTTGTTTTTCAATTTCTAATGCCGGTCTGCCCCCCTCAGTCTTTGGCTTCAGACTGGTCACCCCACCTGGGTGTGGTGCTATAACCCTAATACAGTGTTAATTCTCAAAGGGCATTTTGCTTCGTTGTCTCTCTTGGAACCACCCAACTCTCCTCCTCTTTATCAATTTGTCACAGAGACATGATTTTGAGGGGACTGTGACACTCTTAATTGGGCCAAGGGTCACATTCCTTCTCTAGTGTTTTTGTTCCACGATTGTAGATTATAGGGTTAGCAGGCACATCTCCATGAAGTGAGGTATATTTCCTTTCTAGTGATTTATGCCTACTGATTATCCCATTCAACTTTATTTCATCCATGAAATAGTCTTCATTTTAAAAACAAAGGAAGGCTGGAGAGATGACTTAGCAGTTAAGGTGCTTGCCTATGAAGGCAAAGGATAATGTTCGAATCTCCAGGTCCCACGTGAACCACATGCACAGAGAGGCAAATGCACAATGTCATACATGCGCACAAGGGGCACAGGCATCTGGAGTTCATTTACAGCAGCCGAAGTCCTTGGCACACCCATTCTCTCCCTCTCTCTCTCCCTCTCTCTCTCTCTCTCTCTCTCTCTCTGCCTCTTTATCTCTCTCTATCTCTCAAATAAATAAATAAAAATTAAAAAGAAGCTATAAAGATGTTGCATGGTGTACCTATATTTATATAACGGGTGTGATGGTTTTTAGTGATTGTCAAATAAATAGGATTTACAGTAACCTAAGAGGGATTATTTAAATTAGGTTAGCTTCTGGGTATGCATTTAAAGAGTTGTTCTTTTATTTTTTTTTTTAATTTTATTTGAGGGAGAGAGAAAGAAAGAATAGACACGCCTGGCCCACCAGCCTCTGCAAGTGAATTCCACATCCATGTCACCATCTTGTGCATCTGAATTACATGGGTACTGAGGAATCAAACCTGGGTCCTTAGGCTTCATAGGCAAGTGCCTTAACTATTAAGCCATCTCTCCAACCCAAGAAGTCATCTTGATTAGGTTATTTGAGGTAGAAAGACCAATATTTTTTTTATTGCTCATTTTTATTTATTTATTTGAGAGCAACAGAGAGAGAGAAAGAGGCAGAGAGAGAGAGAGGGAGAGAATGGGCATGCCAGGGCCTCCAGCCACTGCAAACTCCAGAAGCATGCGCCCCCTTGTGCATCTGGCTAACGTGGGTCCTGGGGAACCGAGCCTCGAACCAGGGTTCTTAGGCTTCACAGGCACACCCTTAACTGCTAAGCCATCTCTCCAGCCCAGAAAGACCAATCTTAACAGTGGGTGGTACAATTCCTTAGTCTGGGTTCCTGGCCTGTACAACAAAAGAGCTTTTTCTTTTGCTGGTAGCTGAGCAGCAGCCCTTAGCCCACTCTCTTCCTCCCTGCTAACTTGATGACACGATGCCGCTTTCCTACACCCGCCATGCTTTCCCTGCCTAGCCACGATGGGCTTTTCTCTCAGGGACTGAAAGCTGAGTCAAACACATTTCATTTCAGAAGCTGCTCAGGCTTTTGGTGTCTAGCAGTGAGAAAGGACTGGATAAAACATGAATCTCATTCAAATTGGTTTCATAAATTCCCATTTGCCATATCCAGTGAGCTGGATCTAGACTGTTACTTTTGTTCCTCAGCAGTTTCCATCATAAATTAAGATGTATTTCATCATGAGGATCCCTTATATCTATGAAAGCATTTCTATCATCCATCATGAAGTGCACGACCCATAATGTTAACCATCACCATATCTGCCAGGGTCCTGATTTTGGACTTGCCCACTTTCTAAACTGTAAAATATAAATTTTCATCATTTTATAAGCTATCTTGTAACAACCCAATCATAGCAAGATAGACACTTGCTATTTAAAGGATGCTGCTATAGAAAGCAGGTAAGACATGGAAGAGGTTTCGCAACTGGACAATAGGAAGAGGCTGAAAGAATGTGGGGTATACGCTAGGAAATGTCCATGTTGTTATTGGACTTTGAAGATTTGTAGAGAAAATGTTAGTCTACTTAGGAAAAAACTAAGCAATCCTAAGCTCAATGCTGGGAGAACTAGGGATGGTTAAAGACACTCCCATGAGGTATCAGACAGGCAGAAATGAAAAACATGTTATTTGGCAAACAACTGAAATATGCAGTGGCCCAAACCTGTATGACTGCATGATTCTCCTTGCATTCTTAGAAGTTCTGGTGTATATAGGATTGGCACACAGATGGACATTTGCACGGGGTAACAAACTGGGGAGAAAGTAAAAGAGGAATCCAAGGAATGGATCCAGGATGCTGGCAAAGAAGTGAAGAGGAGAAAATGCAGATAGGAAGGAAGATGTAGTATGGAGGGATTAGTGTCCCAGTGAGATCAAAAAGCAGAGCTAATGAGGATGAGCAAAAACAAGAGGGTGCAAATTTGGACATTACACACAAAGACATTGCCTCCTCCGCATAACTGATGGCTGCCCCCACAATAAATGACCCACAGTACCCATGGGATAGCTGGCATCCCCAACGAGGAGGGTCCCTCTGGAGGGAGGGGGCAGAGAAGAGAGCAAGGATGGTACCAACACATGCTGTTTACACACTGACTATGTCCACAATTAATTTTAAACAAAGAATGTGTTAAGAGAAAAAAGGTGATGCAATAATGTATCTTTGAACTAAAATGGTGACGTAGAGAGGAAGTGTAGATGGAGATGATGAGGATGGCTAGGGTGATACTGTGAGGAAGGGAGGAGAGGTCAGAACCTTAGGTGTGATGATGAGATGAAATTATTTGACAAGAACAAATGGAAAGCTGAATATCGTCTGAGGCACACATGTCACAATGGGCCCTGACAAGAAAAAAGGGAAGTTCAAGTATCTAGGAATGGCAGGAAATGAAATGGCAAACATGTCAATTACTGGAAGTGGACATTGTTTATAATTTCCACGAAATTTTCATCCTCTTCCCATTTGCCTTTTCTTCTTCGTGATTCCTTTTCTCATCCAACTTAGGTCTTTTGCTGTTAAAATTTATCAGAAAATGCCACTGTTGATTTTATGTCTACATAGGCCTCATGGTATAGCAGTGACAGCTTCCTAAACAAAAGGAAAGACAGGTTAAAATAGAGGGTTTACTGATGACATAATTACACAGAAAAATGGAACTGTGCCCATTCCTTAAAGCTGTGTTGTATAGAGAGTGCCATCCTAAAATAATACCTGGCCTGCTCCTGATCTTTATACATGCCCACATACTAGAACTCAATGTTATAGTCAATGGGGTTTGCACATTTTAAAGAAAAATGTTGTTATCATCTGTGTATGAGTTGTGGGTAGATGTGTGTGTGTGTGTGTGTGTGTGTGTGTGTGTGTGTGTGTGTGCGTGCAACATGTGCATGGGGGTCAGAGGACAGCTTCTGAAGTCAGTCCTCTCCTCCCTCCTTGTTCACGTCTACATTTGCCAGGCTAGCTGGCCTGCGAGCTTCTGAGAAATTCTCCTGTTTCCACTTCCCTTCCTGCTGTAGGTGCCCTGGAATTACAGACGGCCGCCAGAGTGTTCAGCTTTTACGTGGATTCTGAGGATCCGAACTCAGGTACTCAAACTTGTATGGCCAATGCTTTATCCCCCGATCCATCTCCCGAGCCCCCCACCCAAAGTTTTAATTTTTTTTTTTTAATGAAATGTCTTAGTGCATCTTCCCAGAAAGTATATAAAACCACCAATGAGCCTTTTGGCAAATTGTTTGATCGCCATTGTTAATTTTGACACTTCACCTGACATTCCTTCTCAATTTTGACTTCTCACGTCTCCATCTGTAAGATATCCATAGTTTATAGTGCTTGCATATTTATAATATAAAATAGTAATTGCATAATATGACATATATATTAATATTTTAAGTGTATATACAGTTGCATGCTTACATTTTATAAAATATGTATGTGCGTGATGAAATGTTGACTGTATTTAGTCTCTCTAGCTTTATTGTATTTTCCAAGAACCCCCAATCAACCAAATGTGCCATTTCTTAATATCTCAGCATCTATTTTGTTCTATCGTGCAGCCTTCTTCAGCATGGCATAGCTCATTTTTATGTTAAGAATAGAGTCAGCTAAAGAAATGTTAAAGCTAGCATAGAGAGAAAGAGAGAGGGAAGAGGGGGCTTTGCAGTTATGGCCTACTACCAGAAGGTTTATAACATGAATATCTTTGAAATATGAGTTGGCCTTTCAATTTGCCCCAATAGCACCCTAAAGTAACCATTCCATGCTCATGTTGCACGAAGGTTCAAGGCAGTGCTGGAGATGGAGCCCGATAAGCAAATTTTTATATAGTTCCATCTGTGCTCTCATTTTTCTTTTTCACTTTTCATTTTAAATAATGAAAGAGATACGGCTGGAAAGGTCAAATCTCTAGGCTTTGTCAGGCAATGTGAGGTTTCTCCAGTGAAGAATACATCCCAATTCCCTGGAATGTCAAGTTGTAGCTGAGCAGGTCACCAGAACCAGGACAGATGGGGTCTCCTGGGTGGTTTGGCCCACTTCTCTTCTTACCATGTGCAATTAAAACTTGAAACTGTGGATTTTTTTTTTTATTATCTCAAATTTGTTTCAGAAAAAGAATGAAAAGGAAGTTATTCATTTTAACCTCCAAGCCAAACATGTGAGAGCTGTTTGTCTAAGCAAAGGTGAAGCAGCAGAGAAGCATGCTGTAGAAACAGAGATCCCCATCTTTTCATAGGTGACTTCATGCAGAAGGGGTAACCGTCCGCATCATAGAACATTACTGGAGGATGATAAGCTATGCCCTTGCTGATACTGAGCACTGATGATTGGCTTCAAAGGATGTGGCTTAGATGTCTTAAGCTATTATCTTAACTGTAGCATTTGTTTATTAGAAAAGATTCATAGTTTGTGTGTGACATGCTATTTATGCAGAGGTATTTTCCTATAAATTTGAAGGTAGATAGAAGCAGAGTATGATTTTTTTTAAAATAATTCATGAGCCACCCCTTTTCTGGTTTGCTCTTGGCAGATTCTAGCATTATATCTGACATAAGAGAGCTTCTTGGGGTAGGTGTCCTGAGGGAATGAGTAGTTGATTTCTGATTTGGAGACTTGGGTTCACCATAGAAGTGCTAAATGGGTTGTCCAGAGTAGGGAATTGTGTACCTCTTTTTCCTTCAGACTTCCTATAGACATTAGGATGATGAAAAAGGGACTGATCAGAAGGATGTCGTTGCTTCAGTATGTTCAGATTGCTTGCATCATTTGTCTAGTAGTATTATTGTTTGTTTTTAGAAACATGTTCCTATCACACTGCCAATTTAATCAGACATCTCAGAGAGATGCTTTAAAGATAATGTCAAACAGCTTTATTTGTACTGTTACTGATACATTGTGGTATAAAGAAATTGCGTGTGTGTGTTTGTGTGCAAAATACTAAAGCACACACTTACTGTGTGTTAGTTGCTCTTTGAGTCACTCTGTTTATCACAATAAGCCATACAAGATTATGTATTCTAATTGTGAATTGTAGTGCACATAAAGACAAGAGGACATAAGAGAAAAAAAAAAAAACAAGAATAACACTAAGCGCTTAGAAGAAGGCAGATTAGGTAAATATGAGAGAAAGCAAAGAAGTGAGAGTTGTGTATACTGGGTGTTCCTGCCTCTCACAGTAGATCGCATTTGATTTGAACTTGACAAGAAGGAGCCAGCACTGAAGTCCTCAAATGGGAATGAGCTTGGGAGGTTGGATAGGACCAACATCCCATCAACTGAGTGAAACACAGACCAGAAATGGAGAATATATTTGAACAAATATTTGGTGCATAACAAAACAGGCAGCCCAGCTGGAGAGATGGCTTCATGGTTAAGGCGCTTGCCTGCGAAACCTAAGGACCCAGGTTTGATTCTCCAGGTTTCATGTAAGCCAGATGCACATGTGGGCGCATGCATCTGAAGTTTGTTTGCGGTGTCTAGAGCCCCTGGCACATACATTCTCTCTCTCTCTCTCTCTCTCTCTCTCTCATCAATAAGTAAATAAAATTTAAAAAAATAAACAGGCAGTGAAGTGTCTCTTTGTCTTTTAAAGGGTTGTTTTAAAAGGAAAAACAAAGCTAATGCAAATTCTGAGTTATAAAATTTATTTCCAGTGCTTTGGTCCAGTCTAAGTCTGGGTGGACCCTACTAGGATCTTCCCAGTAAGAAGAGTGCAGCATTCCAATAGCAGTTGCACAGGTTCTGGATTTGCAAATGGGAGTCTTCAGAGGTAGGCTGAGTTCTTCATGATGTTTGGATGCTGCCATGTTAGTGAAAGAAACATTAATCTGAAGAAAGGGTATCTGCATTGGTAAAACAGACTGTGAGTGCATCAGTATATATTTGCCAAATATATATATATATATATATATTTGCAAGCATTGTTTATATATATATATATGCTTGGTGGTAGGAGGTTGAAAACCAATACGTTCAACTGCATTTAAAAAGGATAAAAAGCAAATATACATATATGTTATTAAAGGACAATTCAATGCTTAGAAGACTTTGGGCTGGCATTGAAGTTTATTATAAATGTGTAAAACCACATGCAATTGTAGAAGTAAAACTGTGATGTAGTTAACTTACTTGGCCCCACCAGCAGCCAGAATCTTCCCACACTTTTCCTTTGTCATTCCATCTAACTCCACCCCTTCAGTGTCCTGGAAGCATAAGAAAACACACATCAGTTCTCATTCCCTGACATCCACAAGGTCTTGAGCATGCTCTAATATTATTAAATATTACCACAATATTTAATAACACTTGGTGTCATCACAGAGATGTTGATTTCTCACAAATAGCATTAAATATATTCCCTTTCAATATCAGCATAAATTAATTGTCCATAAAATGGGTTTATTTCCATGCGCTTATATGTTGTTTACTTTGATCAAATGGCTCACTGCCTTAGCTCCTCTTTTCCTTTCATTCTCTTCTGCTACTCCTTGGCTTCCCAAATAGTACACTTTCTACTTCCATGCTGTTTGTCTTTAATTTAGATTTTGTCTTTCTGAGTCTGGCTTGGTTTACTTATCCATTTTCACTCCCCAGTTTCATTTGAGAACAGCTTGCTTCACTCTTCCTCGTAACTCAGTAATGCTGCACTCAATCCATCATATTTGCCTTATCCATGCATCCACTGATAAACAAACAGGCTGATCTGACAACTAGGGTGCTATGAACAGAGCCACAGTAAATGAAGTCAATAGGCATGTAGCTCTCACAATATTGCCATCTTTGATTTCTTTAGGCATATTGGTACCTAGGACTGAATTGTATAGTTGAAGCATAACATTCTACTTTGAGGTTTTTGAGTAAGGAACATACAAACTTTCTTAGTGTGTTCCCTAATCTTCATCCTACCATTAGTGGAGCTCTTTTCTCCTCATACCCCACCCACAATATTGCGGGTTGTGTTCTTGATGATAATCATGTTGACGGTGGTGAGATGGAGCCTCCTGATGGATGATGATTTTGAACTTTTTTTTTCATGTTTCCATTGCCACTCTATACCTCTTCATTTAATTTTTTTGTGCTATGAGTTGGTGTGCAGAACACTTGTGCATGAGTATTCTACCTTTCAGTCTTATTATCTTCTGATGAGCCGTTCCTAGAGCCATTGTTTCATTAAAACTTTTAAGATAGCACTTTTGTATTCTATTATTCTACTTTTTTGTCTACATATAATTTTTTCATAAAAGAGGAATTTACTCTATTAAATGTTTCAGTATCCTGAAATACATTTATCCATTTGAAATATCATTTATGAGATAAGAGAAAGACAGCAGAGCATTGCTTTACAGACAGCTCATCTTTCTATCTACCTACACATAATCTGCTTAAAAATCTTGCATCTGAATAAGTTCCCAGAAGGCTTGGAAGAAAACCAGGTGTTTGAGTTTTCCAAATGACTTTTCTTTGCCTTCCTGTTTTCCTATCTTCACACTTCTCTTTTATTGTTTTTATCTCACATGTGGTAAAACTCACAGTTCAAATGATTCAAATGTATGAAGTTTGACAAACATTAACAACTACATATACGTACACAGGTAGCATTCAGCCCAAATGTGACATTTCACAGACCACTAACATCACAGAGGTTTCTAATGCTCTATAACCTGTTACTCCATCTCCCATGAGATAGTGACTTTGTGATCTTTACTCTATATTTCCATTGATGAGTTGTGGGGGTTGATATCCATTAAATTATACAGGGAAGGGTCTAAATCAATGTGCTTTAATTCAATGCTGAGGTATTTATCCTCAGTGAACAAATATTACCCTTTTGTAGTAGCACACCATTCATTATTATTACACTCGATGGTCATTTGACTTGACCCTCACTTTTCAGTATAATGAGCAAGGTTTTTATGAATATTTTCTCACAACTCAGTTACATAGACAGGTTTCCATTTCTTTTAGACACAACCAGAGGAAGGAAACTTTGAGACCCATAATAAATCAGTTATGTCTATATTGAAGTATAAATATCCGAAACTTCATGCCCTTAAAGTTTATAATTAGATCAGTTTGGACATAGGTATACAGTCTCGAAATCCTAGCCAATATGGGATGCTTATATCATCCCCCCCCAAAAAAAAAAAAATTCTGTGGGAACAGATGGCCCATTCATACCTCAGCATTTCATTTCCAGCACAATGGACTTGCTTAATGACCTCACATAAATGGTTTGCAGGTTTTACAATTTTCTAGAAGTGAGGTTGTTCCACAAGTGTATGTCCCCACTTCTTCTCTCAACATTATGATTTATTCCATTTTTGTGGAACATACCTCATTTCTAATGAATGATATTTTAATGTATGTGTACACTTTCATTTGCTTATCATTTGCCTACTCATGGGTATTTGAGTTTTACTTGCTTTGGCATAAGAGTCTTTTGTGTTCACACTCTTCTGTTGGTAAATGATTAATTATAAGGTAGGTATCTGATGTTGGTTTCTGTATACAGCTGTGACACTTCTTCTGAAATATTTTCCAAAATATTTATAGCATTTCTCATAAGAGAAGAGGAGAATTTCAGTGGGCTTACAACCCTAAGTACTTAACTATACTCAGAATGGCTTTGCTCTTCCCTGGTCTCTGGTGTTATTAATGTTAAGCACCCTACTGGGCACAGGCTAGTACCTTACTGTGTTTTAATTTAAATTTTACCAAAAATAATAATATTGATATAACTATAAATTTGCAATTTACATATTTAAAAATTTCTCATCCAACTTAATGAAGAGTGGATGTTCTTAATTTCATTGAAGTCAAATTTAGCACTTTTTTCCCTCATATGGCTCATGCTATTGTGTCCTAAGTTTTCTTTTTTCTTAGTATACAATCACAGAGATTTTCTCATAGGGATTTTACATTTTAGAGGACTATTTTTAAGTTGCCAATCCAACTGTTGCAGTCAGGTTCACATTGTTGGCAGAAATCACCTGACCAAGAGCAGCTTTGTGGGGAAAAAAAAAAAAAAAAAAAAAAAGGTTTATTTTGGTCTACAGACTTGAGGGAACACTTCACAATAGCAGGGAAAATGACGAACTGAGCAGAGTGTGGACATCACCCCCTCACTGGTATCAAGTAGACAAAAGCAAAAGGAGAATGTGCCAAACACTGAAAGGGGACTCTGTCTATAATGCCAATGAGCTCACCTCCAACAACACACTGCTTCCAGGAGGTGTTAATTCCCAAATCTCCATCAGCTGTGAACCTAGCAGTCAGAACCCTAAATTTATTAGGTACGCCTGACTCAAACCACGACATTCCGTCCCTGTCCCTAATAAACTGATAACCATCCATGATATAAAATGCAATGCATTCAGTTCAACTTTAAGAGTCTCCATAGCCCAAGATCTTTTCACTTAACCATAATACAAAAAAAATAAAAAAACAAAAAAAAAACATAATGGCACAGAATAAACATTCACATTGCCAAAGCAGGCATTGGATATAGCAAAGAAATATTCAACAAATACAAGATTTAAATAGGGCAACCATCAAACTGTAACTCCAAGACCAATGACTCTAGTCAGTGACAAATCTCCAAGTCTGATAATTCTAACCAGCAGCATGTCTCTGGAATTCCAATTCCACCCCTCCAGCTAGGCTATTTACAGCCCTGGAAAACTTTGTTGGGGTTGGATGTTTTCCTTAGTAGTTATCTCATGGTCCCAGCATCTACACTGGGTTTCCAGGGCAACCAATGGTCCATTCTCATGGCTCTATCCAGTTTCCATGCAGGCAATCAGCAAACCAGTTTCACACTGCCCATGGCAGTTTCCAAAACACAAAACTGTGTTGCAAATTCAATGACCCTCTCTTTCCTACATTTCTTATACTCCATTAATACCAGGTTGGGTGCCAATTTGTTAATCCTGGGAAAAGTAAAACAGACTTTGAAAAACAAGACACTCCTTGAACATTCAGGCCCCTTCAACAGAGTCTACATCCTTCCTCCTGTTGCCCCAAAGCAGGTCAGTTGGCCCAATCTCAATAGTTGTAATTTCTCATATAATTGCAGCAA
Source organism: Jaculus jaculus (assembly GCF_020740685.1). NCBI lineage: Eukaryota > Metazoa > Chordata > Mammalia > Rodentia > Dipodidae > Jaculus > Jaculus jaculus. The sequence goes on from NC_059105.1 coordinate 165,207,664, forward strand.
AACGAGCAGCAGTTTCAGCCCAAAGAATTTTTTTTTTTCTCTGCCATATCCCTCTGCACATGTAAGTCCATTTTTATGCAAAGAAACCCTGCACAAGTTCTTAGGACACGAGCATAAATAACAGTAAGCCTCTCACACAAATTGCTTCTAGTCCAGTCATTCTCATCCTCATAAGCCAAACCTCACAGTCCATAGTTCTTACTGCATTCCGGTCTTTTAACTCTGACAAGAATTGTCCATCAAGTTGAACTTGCAGCACTGCAAGGCATCTCTTAGGCCAAGGTTCAAATACCTCCACATTCCTCTTGAAAATTAGCTCCAAATGGCCAAAGTCACACAGTCAGATGTCTGGCAGCAACCTCACTCTCAGCACCAAGTCTACTGTTGTAGTAAGGTTTGCATTCCTTGCAGAAATCATCTGACCAAGAGCAGCTGTGCGGATCTGGGAACCTAGCATTCAAAATGTCTATGTTTATGTGGGACACCTGAACCAAACCACCACACCAATTTAAGTTAATTTGGGGTTTAGTGCAAAGTAAACATATTCACATTTCTCTTGTGTGTGTGTGTGTGTGTGTGTTTGGTGTTTTCTCATGACATGCTCTTGACATCCTTGTCATGATCGATTGATACACACACACACACACACACACGCTGTTTATAGACTCTCTCTTATGTTCCTTTGATGCCTGTGTCTCTTACTAGAGATGTCCTGTCCTGATTGCTATGGTTTTATAGGATCTAAAATCTGGTAAACTACTATTATTTATACTTCTACTTTTTATTTTGTTATTATTCGTTGTCCTTTATGTTTCTACATAGATAATAAAATCAATTTTTCAATTTTTATTCAATAAAAGTCTAACAGAATTTTGCTCAGGTTTATATATAATGTTTATATCAGTTTTGGAATAATTGTTAAATTAATTTAGAGCCCAGTTAAATAATCTACAAAGCTATCACAGCAACTAAATAGGGAAAAAATTCTTTTGGTTTTTTAATGTAGGGTCTTATTCTAGCCTATGCTGACCTGGAATTCACTCTGTAGTCTCAAAGTGGCCACAAACTCACAGTGATCCTCCTGCCTCTGCCTCTTGAGTGCTGGGATTAAAGGTGTGCACCACCACACCCAGCTTGAGAAAAATAATTTTAGCAAAATGTTCTAGAACAACTGGATGGAAACATATGTTTTGACTAATTTGTTATGAAAACCAATGCACTTCCTACCTTCTCATGTCTTGTCATGATAAAAGTTTGATTCTCCTGTTAGAAGAAACGAATCCTATGACATGAAAGATCCTAATCACAATTTCTATACTGGGAAAATGACTTCTATTTGTACCTCATTTCACACCCTAAAGTTAATTTAAAATAATCACTGTATTCAACATGATACCTAAAGTTAAAAAAAAAAAGGTGGCTGAAATGTACAAGAATATAGTTTTAAACATCATAAGGCATAGATTTTTTTTACAGTAAACTTCCCAAATTGCTAAATATACTTTAAAACTTAAAATCTCATAAATCTGCTATTATAAATTTGAAAAATGCCCCCATCAAGCACTGAAACCTCTCTTTCACATCTTCCAAGGCTTAGATTTCATTGCGGAAGAGGTGGCAGGAAGAATGTAAGAGCCAAAGGAAGAGTAAGACTCCTTGCAATGTGCTCCTCCAGATACAAAATGGCCTGGATATCCATAACCTCACAGTGCCTGGCACTACCTACACAAGACCCTCATAATAGGAGGAAAAGATGATGACATCAAAATAAAAGAAAGACTTACAGAGAGGGGGAGTGATATGATGGAGAGTAGAATTGTGAAGGGGATAGTTTGTGGGGGGATTACCATGGTCTATTGTCTATAATTATGGAAGATGTCAATAATAGAAAAAAAAAGAAAATGAATAGGCAAACCTATTCATGACTGGACTGAAAGAAATAATCACAGTGCATATCTCCTAAATAAATTGTAAAAAAACAATATATATTAAAAGGGCCCCTAAATTTAATAATAAAAAATAGTATGATTAAAGGTTACCAAAAGTGTTACTGAATTTACATAGGAATATATACATGTAAATGTCCAGTAAATGTGTGAAAATGTTCTTTTCATAATTAATCATCCTGGAAATGCAACCCCAAACCAAATATAGAATCCAAATGGAGATGTCAGTGAGACACTATTTTGTACCTGCTAGAGTGGTTGACTTAAGGGGAAAAAAAAGAGTCAGTATAAAATCAGTGAGGATCTAGAGTAACTCAGATTATATACAAAAGTAGCAAAATAGCACAACAATTTTTTAGAACTGTTGCCTGGATCTTGTAAACTATATTCTTTTTGTGTTCTTCAATATGGTGAGGGTCTTATATTTCCTTAGATAACAATCTAATCAAACAGAACCTTGGTCAAGGCCATATATGATAAACTAGGTTTTATCTTTTATTTTTAAGAGCTGATTCGCATTCCTCTTTTTATACAGTAAGAAAGTGTTTGCTAAGGTTACAAGAGGAGACATCGGTCCCTATCTGTAGAACCTTGTTGCAAGTTGTTCAGTATCTGTCTCCTCAAGGACCTCCCCATTCAGCATTTGAGGTGGACATTTAAAGCAATAGCACAGAAAGATTCTTGTTCATTTATTTTCTTTTTGGGGGAAGAATCGGGATCAAACAGTAACTGTCACAGACCACAGAAACATTTAGAGCACATTCAAGTAACAGAAGCATAAAGAACAGGGTTCAGGGAAATTTTGCAGAAGAGGTGGCGGAAAGAATGTCAGAGCCACATGTTGGGTCATGATATGCAGAGACATTTATCGTACCAATAACTGTGGGCTAACTCCACAATGCACGACCCATATACCTCAACAAGGAGGGGCCAATGGGGACGGGGTAGGTCACGGATGAGCCTAATAATGGTACCAAACTACTTGTACTTGCAGAATAGAAAACTAACAAAAAGAAAAGAAAGAAAAAAAAAAAAACAGAAGAAGAAGAAGTAAGGAAGGAAAGAGTCAAGAAGGAAGACCAGTGTAGTCTGAGAAGCAAATGGCCATGCATTCTTGTGGACTTTCTAAGGAGTAAAACAAAACAAGAGACATGAAGCTCGATCATTACATGGCCTGGTTTATATTTATATTATAATCTACTACAAACAGTGCAGTGCATTTTCCTGAGGAATTTCCCTACCTGGAATTGTACCACTGACTTTCTTTCTTTCTTTTTTTCCTCCTGACTTCTGCCCATCCCTGAAAAGCTCCTCTCTCTCTCTCTTTAATTTCTGCTTTCTCTGACTTAACAATGTCATTTTGAATTCAAATCTCATCCTCCAGAGTGCTGCCCTCTGTGAACTTTTCTGGGATTCATTAACCAGTTTGGGAATAAACTCTCTATTACCATTTCATGGTTGGAAATATTAAGTGTGTGCTTTGAAATGCATAAAAAAATCCTTAAACAATTTCAGGGCTTCACAAGCATTAAAAAAAAAAAAAATCAAAGCCATAGCACCCTCATGATTTAAGGTTTAGAATTTTTATTTTATGCAGACATTTGTATTCTATTCATAGTCATTTACACGCTGGAGGCAAGGATTCTGACAACGAAATCTAAAGCAAAATGTGTGGGGTACCTGTAGTAGTTTGAATGCATGTCCTCCAGTATATCCAGATGTTTATTAAAGCTTGCAACTTAAATCTTTAGCCACCTGCCTGGAGAAGGTGGCCCTGGGGCCAAATCCCTGGGTCCAGCCCTAGAGTGTGTTGGGGGAAATTCCAGTCCATAGATATGCAGAGTGTTTGAGCTTTGCCTCTGGTTCCTGTATTGCATTCGTTTGTGCGTCATTAGTTCCTTTGCTCTCTTCATGGACCTGTGAAAGTGGACCGCCTTCTTTGGTCATTATGGAACTTCCCCTGAACCTATAAGCTCCAATGAATTCCCCTCCTCTATGACCATGCTTGGTTTGGAAGTTCGTCCCGGCAGCACGAGGGTGAATGTAACGGCACCATTCCAGTGTACACCAGGGCGACGAGAGAAGCAGAGCCCTTTGGTAATGAACAATAAAAGCAATGTAACCCCCCAAGCCAGATTTACTCAGAGATGTTTGTTAAGTAACACATCAAAAATTCCAAAGTGAAGGCTGTGCTTTACGGCAACATGTAAACAGTTTTGCGAATTATACTGTGTTTGAAATATCTGAAACATTTTAATTTGCATCTGATGTTTAAAGCAGTTTCTCTTGAGGAACAGGTGGCCATGGCATTCAGAAGAGCAGCTCCATTTGTTGAATCTGACAAGAGCTTCATATGAAAAGTGAGACTGTCTCATTCACCCCCAAATTTCACAGTGATACTGAGAGATTATTTTTCTCCTCTGCTATGAAAATATATAATATTTACCACTCCCTCAATTTAGCATAATCTAAATCCCTCTTAGTAGCTATCTTACTATCTTATCATCATGAAGAATTGGTGTTTCTGGGTGGAAGAAATGGTCATGTGTGGTGGTTTGACTCAGGTGTCCCCCATAACCTCAGGTGTTCTGAAGCTAGGTTCCCAGCTGTTGGTGGTTTGGGAATTAACGCCTCCTACAGGCAGTGTATTCTCAGGGACAGGTATTATATAGCCAGTGTCCCCATGCTAGTGTTTGGCATATTCTTTTTTGCTATCGTCCACCTTATGTTGGCCAAGGGCTGATGTCCACCCACTGCTCATGTTGTCATTTTCCCAGCCGTCATGGCATTTCCCCCTCGAGCCTGTAAGCCAAAGTAAACATCTTTTTTTTCGCATAAACTGCTCTTGTTTGGGTGCTTTCTACCAGCAAGGTGAACCTGACTGCAACAATAAAGTGGTACCGAGGAATGGGATTGCTGCTAGACACCTGACTGTGTGGCTTTGGACTTTTGGGGGCTGATTTTCAAGAAGAATGTGGAAGGATTTGAAACCTTGGCCTAAGAGATGCCTTGCAGTGCTGTAAGTACAGCTTGATGGACTATTCTGTTCAGAGTTGAAAGACCTTAATGCAGTAAGAAGTATGGACTGTGAGGTTTGGCTCATGAGGGTGAGAAAGAGCTTCGCTTAGCCTGAGCTAGCAGTTTGCTTGAGAAGCTTGTTGTTATGTCCGTGTCCTGAGAAGTTGTGCAGGGTTGCTTTGTTTATAAATGAACTGGTGTGAGCAGAGAGATATGACTCAGGAAAAAAATAAAAAAAGTCTTTGGGTGAACTGCTGCAGTTGAGAGATTACAACCTTTGAGATTGGGTCAGCTGACCTGCACCGGGGCTGCAGGAAGAATGTAGCCTCTTTTGAAGTGGCCTGAGTGATTAAGGAGTGTCCTGTTCTTCAAAGCCTGCTTCCCTGGGTTAACAAATTGGCAACCTACCTGGTATTGTGGAGTATAAGAATGCAGGAGAGAAAAAACTAATAAATTAAATTAAAAAAAAAAAAAAAAAAAAAGAAAGAGAATTGGCAAAAATGTAGACAATGAAGGGAATTTAGGGCCAAGATCAAATCTTAACTCAACCATTTAAGGCCTTTGGAGTTGGCTGAGGATGTAGCTTAGTAGTACAGTGCTTGCCTAGTATGACAAAGCCTGGGTTTGGTTCCTAGCATTGCTGAATAAATCATTAAAGAAAGAAATGTTGAACTTGGAAAAAAAAAAAAAAAAAAAAGAATGCAGGAGAGAGGGTCATTGAGTTTGCAACAGTGTCTTGTGTTTTGGAAATGGCCTTGGGCAGTGTGACTTAGGTTTGCTGGATACTTGCATGGAAACCCCATGGGACCATGAGGATGAACCACGGGTTGTAATGGAGACCCAATGGAGATCACTGCCATGGAGAGCTGTCGGCCCTGAATAATGTTTTCCAGGACTGTGAGTAGCCTAGCTGGAGGGGTGAAATTGCAATACCAAAAACTTGTTGCTGGTTAGGATTATCAGAATTGGAGACTTGTCATTGACTAGAGCTTTTTTTTGACTTGAAGCTACAGAGTTTGATGTTTTCCCTGGTTGTTTTAAATCTTGTATTGGCTTAATGTTTCTCTGCTGTGTCCAATGCCATCTCTTGCAGTGTGAATGTTTATTCTCTGCCATTATGTGTTTGTGAGGATTTTTTGGTAATATGGCTCACTTAAAAGACCTTGTATTATGGGGATGTATAAACATCCTTAGAACTGATTAAAAAAAACAAACAAACAAACTATGGAGACTTTTAAAGTTGGATGAATGCATTGCATTTTACATCATGTATGGTTATCAGCTTATGGGGGCCAAGGGCGGAATGTTGTGTTTTGATTCAGTTGTCCCCCATAAACTTTGGTGTTCTGAATGCTGGGTTCCCATCTGACAGAGATTTTGGAATTAATGCCTCCTGGAGGTGGTATATTGTTGGGGAGAATCTTATGTCAGTTATAGCCATTTTCCCCAAGCCAATGTTTGGCACATTCTCCTGTTGCTATGGTCCATCTTATGTTGGTGAAGGGGGTGATGTCCACCCTTTGCTCATGTCGTAGTTTTCCCCTGCCATCATGGAGCTTCCCCTCGAACCAAAATGAACCTTTTTCTTTTTTTCCACAGCTGTTCTTGGTTAGGCGATTTCTACCTGCAGCACGAACTTGACTGCAACATCATGTGACCATTATTTTCATTATTTTCAGGTGGCCAAAAAGTTAACAACTTCTTCAAGTTGAACTATATATTTTTTTTAGATCAAGCAGATGTGATTAATATTTTCTACATTCCCTTCTGCCCAAGAAACACGTCCCTTGATCCATTAGTCAATATTAGGTTGCCTATCAAAAACATTATAAAATAGTAGTCCTCTACATAGAGCTGCCAGAATATTAGTCAATGCTCATAAAGATGTATAGTAGATCTGACATTTCCAGATAAAAATAAGGATTGCAATGGCTAACAGTTTATTGACTGCATTTTCTGATCTGTCACACGTAATCACAGAACCATGGGCGGCAAAGAGAAGTGCAGTACCTCTTCTCGTCGGTAGGGGTACAATTGAAGGCTGACCATCACTGACCAGGTTGGAATTCATACACTGCATCAATGTTCACTCTGCGTTTTGGGTGAGATGTGAGTGATGACCTGAGGAAGGCATTGTCTCTTACCTTAAAATTAAGAGAACAAACAGTTCAAATGCAGCAAAGATTTAACAGCACTTCAACAAATCAGTCTCAGGAATACACCAAATTTTGTGTGTGAATGTATAACTAAATGAGTATATAAAGGTCAGGGAGGGAAACATATAGCCATATTCTCTTGAGGCACACAGTGATCCCATGGCAAATAGATATTGGTGCAAAGTTGTCATTTAGTGACCCAGTAAGGTATTTCTGGATTTGGAAAATATCTATATGATCACTCAGTCATTCTGAGAAAGGACGAATATGAGAGAACATGGAAGAATTGTAGATTTTCTTAATAAAATGGGTATCTTCTGTTACTGTTGTTAAGTATAATTTTATGGTCTTATTGAATTTTCAATGCTAGTATACTAGCATTTGAGTGATATTACAGACTAAATGCTTATGTCCCTCCATTTTTTTTTTTTTTTAATTTGCGTTTTTTCGAGGAAGGGTCTCACTCTAGCTCAGGCTGACCTGGAATTTCCCTATGTAGTCTCAGGGTGGCCTTGAACTCAGAGCGATCTTCCTACTTCTGCTTCCCAAGTGCTGCGATTACAGGCGTGTGCCTCGAAGCCCGGCCTTAATTCATATTTTGATAGATCTTGACACACATATGTGATGATATTTGGAGATGAGAAATTTAGTAAAGTTCTCATTACTGGAGATTTGTTCACTTTTGTTGGTATTTTTGTTTGTTTGTTTTGTTTATCAAGGTAGGGTCTCGCTCTAGCTCTACCTGGAATTCACTAGGTAGTCACAGGCTGGCCTTGAACTCACTGAAATCCTCTTACCTCTGCCTCCCGAGTGCTGGAATTAAAGACATGTGCCACCACCCCTGGCTTACAGATCTGGGTTCATATATAAAGAAGCGTAGATGGTTTCCTATCCCATTCCACCAACATGAAAGTATGCAAATTGAAGAGGCCCATACCAGAGCGTGGGCAAGACAGAACCATAACTTAGATGTATATCGTAGAAGTCCAACTCCAGAATTGGGGGGATTACATGCATGCTATTTTTGGCACGTGTGTGTGTGTGTGTGTGTGTGTGTGTGTGTAGTTGGACATGAACATGAGTATGTGTGTGGGGTCCAAAATTTGAAGTCATGTTTTCTCCCATTGCCCTCCTTTACAAAGGCAGCATCTCTCACTTGAGCCCAGAGCTTGTAGATTCAGTTAGTCTGGCTAGCAATTTTGCCCTGGGATCCTCTTTCTACGACTCTCCTGTATTAGGATTATGGCAGGTTTGCATTTACTTGCATAAACTGGCATTTTTATGTGTGGGTGCTGGGAATCTTAACCCAGGTCTTCATGCTTGAGTGGCTAGCATTATATTGGCTAAGCCATATCTCCAGCCCTCCCAAAATACATGCATGTTATTATTAACCAACACATGTGCATGCCATTGCTGGCTGGATGGGTTATAACAAGAAGATGTGTCCCAACTTGCTAATTAATGTTCCATTCCTGTGGGATAATTTAGATTTTTCTAATTTTTTCATCACTATAGATAATTACATAAAGAACATCTTCATACCTTTATAAATAAGTCTTTTGGTCGGCTTTGTCAAAATACATGTATTTAATTAAAGAAGATAGATTGTTTTAAGTCTCTGAAATATTTTGAAACATCCACCTTTCTAAGCACTTGTTTCATTATTTTTTTTCTGTTGAAAGGAGATAGTGACACTGAATATAGCATTTGTAGCCAGCTAGGTTAAAGAACCTTATGATGCCTTTCAATCTTATTTGTCATAAGAAAGTTATTTCCCAGCAACTTTTCTTTGAGAGAGAGAAATGGCACAACAGGACCTCATCCACTGAAAACAAATTCCAAAAGCATGTGCCACCTTGTGCATCTGGCTTACATGGGTTCTGAGAAGTTGAACCTGGGTCCTTAGGCTTTGTAGGCAAGCACCTTAACTGCTAAGCCATCTCTGCAGACCCCACCAACTTTTCAAAGTGAAATTCAGGGATCAGTCTGCTATTTTTTTTTTTTTTTCAGAGCGGTTACCTGTGAAAATACAATTCAAAACTTTAAACAAACACCTGAGAAACCTATTATTCCTGGCTAACAACTGACATCATATCTTGGGTTGTTTGCTATAGGAATTTCTCACACTTTTTCTCTTTAGGTATCTGGTAGAAATTTTACCATAACTTTCATAACTTCTGGGTAAATATGGGAAAGTAATTTGTATCAACATTGCCCAACTATTCTTTTTGACCCTTGCTGGAGCCTCAGCTAATGGAAAATGTCATATCACATAATATAAGTTTTTTACAACTAGGCAAAGTGATGATATTTTATTCAATACAAATTAGAAATAAAATGATAAATAATTTGGGTTAGTACAAATACCATTTACTTATATTTTATTATAGAACTTATAGATTATTAAAAATATTATATATAATATATATAATAATTATATTATAATATATATAATATAAAATAATTATAATATATAATAATGTATAAAATGTATAATATTATATATTATATATAAGTATATAATATATAAAATATATAACATTATATATTATATATATAATAATTATAATATATAAAATATATAATATTATATATTATATATAATATATATAAATATATAATATTTTTAATAATCTATAAGTTCTATAATAAAATATAAGTAAATGGTATTTGTACTAACCCAAATTATTTATCATTTTATTTCTAATTTGTATTGAATAAAATATCATCACTTTGCCTAGTTGTAAAAAACTTACAAAATTGCCCCAATTTGTTAGGAATATATCTATCTATCTATACATATCTATACTATATAGATATATATTATATATATATATATATATATAGATATATTCCTAACAAATTGGGGCAATTTTGTATCCCTTCTTTCAAGTGTGCAGACCTACACTTTCTCTATGCAATTTTTCCTAAATTCATCCACGTTATGGTAGATCTCAGCATTTCATATATGTGATTGATTTCTAAACTTAATCTTTTATTCCAGAACTTCTCTTTCATTAACAGTGTAAAGTATAGCCAAATTAGGTTTCATGCCCAAAAGGGAGCATAACTTTTTTGAAACTAAGAAACCCTCTTTTAAAGGAAAGAGGGTTTAATTTCATTGAGTTTCCTTCATGTTGTTACAGAGCAGAAAGTTAATCTTCTTCCAAAAATCTCTCCCTTCCCTAAAATTAAATGCAATACCAACATAAACACAAGTCCAGAGACTAGAGACAAATTGCATTGCTAGAAATAGACTGGAACTTTCAAGTAAAACATATTGATTTTGGAGAAGAAAAATGTTTTTAATGTATGGAACAACCCAGCTGAAGAATATAGACAGAATGATATTGACAACTAGGTCTATGAGTTATTTTAAACAGATAGGAATGCTTTAGTTTATAACACCATAAAATAATTCCTACGAAGTATTATTAGCTGAAAGTTTATATTCCCTTCACCTTATATCTCATATATCTCACCATAACTCGACAGTTGTTGTATTTGAAGACGAGGCCTTCAGAAGGTAAAATTAAATCAACTCACTGGTGTGGGCTTATATTCGGTAAGATTAATGTTTTCATAACACACACACACACACACACACACACACACACACACAGTCATTCAATAAAGTCCCATAAGAATACAATAGAAAGGTGGCCATCTATGAGCAAGGAAGAAAGTCCCCCTCTGTAGGGAATTAGCTGGCATGTGGATCCTATACATTTGACTTCCTGACCATAAGAAGCTGAACTTATGCTGTGCGACCCACCCAGTGTGAAGTGTTTTGATTTGAGTTAGAATTGTGATTACTTGGAATTAGTGAGGGTGTCCGCTTGGTATTCCTGTGAACCTTTCTTTCTATATTGTTTTGTATTGGTTCATAATTATTTCAAGAGGGCCTCTTTTCTTCCCGAGCAGTAAATAAAAGAAAAGAAATTGACATTTATTGGATACTTACCATGTGCCAGGCAGTGTTTCACATGGGCTTTCTCATTTAGTCCTCAGAAACATCTTGGAACTTAAGTATTATTATTATTATGATAATTTTAGTTAAAGGTTTAAAATTACCCCCCCCCAACAATCAGTTAACTAGTTATTTGGCAGATTTAAAATTCAAAATCACTTTCTTCCTTTTTAATTTAGTTTTTATAACGTCTACATAGTAATAGGATTTCTATTATATACCGTTTAGAGTCCAAAAGTAGAAACCTCGGATGTACATGGTAGTGCTTGAGTATAGAGTTCTTTTGCAGTGGCTAGAGGCCCTGGTGTACTCTTTTTCTCTCTCTCTTTCTTTCTCTCTCCAGTCCTCCCTAATTCTCTCTCTCTCTCTCTCATAAGTTAATTAATTTTTAAAAACCCAGAAACCTTTTTGGTATTTTATGTGACTTTTCCAGGAATAAAAACAGGTGAAAGGTTGAACATGATGCAGAAACTGCCTAGACAGTAACCAGTCAAGATGTTGAGTTAGAATGACCTGAGGGTAGATGAAATTCCATGGGCCCAGGAGTGGCATTTCCAAAGCAACATGTGCTAATGTGGGGCATCCAATTTTTCTTGCTTGCTTCATACCAGATGTATATCCTCTCCATGAAGCAAGCCCTAAAGTGCCCAGAGACTTCTATATGTTTTTTGAACCTCCCAGTGAGCTCAATCTCATTTCATTGCCCCCATTCATCCTTGTACATTATATATGTAATATCTGGAAGCAGATAAAAATTTCACTTATCAGCTATTAGCCTTCACTCATATAAATACATGACAGTAAAAAAAAAATGATTACCTTCAATGAATATGCATGTAAAATCAGGTGTTAGCATTTGCCATCATGAGAATCTGCAAGAGTAATTTTATAAATCAAATTTACAAAGCATCTCTTCTTTAAATTATTAATAGAGAACTTAGAATGCACAAAGTAGCAAAGTACCATGAGCTTGTGTTTAAAGACATTATCATTTTTCTCTTTTTAGCAATAAAAGGAAAGAAATTTATTCCTGAGATGGTTCATTCAGAACTATTCGGAATATGCATTTATTCCGCCCTTTCTCTCTCTTCTCAGTGCAGTCGTAGATTTCAAAGCTGTGGGAACTATGCGAGTCTGTTCCAATTCCAAGCAGGTCCTACGAGGTTCACTAGGACCCATAGTCTCATGGCTGGTTACTAACATATTGTTGTATATTGCTCAGTAATTCCAAACTCCCACATGATTGCTTTATTTTCTAAATAGATATAGCCTGATAAAAGTTGAATTTAGGTTCCTGACCTAACAGAATCCAGTTAAACCCAGTTGTAATCTTAGAGCATTTTCTCTTCTGTTTTCTACACTGTACTTATGTGGGCCATGGGAGAAACTATAAAATCAGAATATACTCTATTGCATAAACCTTCTGGTCATTTTCATAATCTCACTGATAAAAATATTCTGCTCAAGGTGCCACCTGGGAGGGACTTACCTTCTTTGGATCTGCGGATATCATCAAAACTGATCTTGTTCACAAGAGCACCCACCAAATCTCTAGAAACCTCTATTCTTCTTACAACTTGCTCAACATAAATTGTACTTTCTGGTTGGAAACAAATTCTATCTTTGATAGTATCACCTTTATGTTCATGAGAAAGTTTTTTTTAAGTTTTTTATTATTATTATTGTTATATTTCGGTGTGTGGGTGTGTGTGTTTTCATGTGTGAGTAGGGTTATACGGTTTATTGGTGCCATGGCTCATCCTGTGGGGTAAAGACAATGACGCCAAGAGTTGGTACTTGCCTTCCCCCTCCCTTGAGAAGGGGTCACTTGTCAATGCTCACTACTGTGTTTGGTAGACTAGCTGGTTCATGGGCATGTGGAAAATTCTCATGCCTCTGCCTTCCGACTCTTTGGGGTTCTGGGATCACAGATGCTTACCAAGGCCTCTGGCTTTTATACGGGACCTGAGACTCTACAACCAGGTACTCAAGCCTATGTAGCAAGTGCTTTTTCCACTGAGCCATCTCCCCAGCCAGAGAATTTTTTTTTCTTTTTTTTTTGATGCTGTGAGAAAGGAAAGGCAGTTCCTTATGAAATGTTGATGCTCTTAATACTTCAGCAGAAAACCAAGGTGGTCTATGTTTGCACATAGTAAGTAGAGAAAAAGATTCATACCCTAAAGTAACTTTCTACTCTCAGTTTATGTTGCACTTTCCTACCTCAGCACCATGAAGCCATTTTGTTCACCAAATCACGTCATGTGGATTTCTGCGTCGCCAGTCTTGTAAAATCAGATTCATGAATTCAACAATCTATTGCTTTTGAGAACATATCGAATACATCCCGGCAGTCACCTGACATGACCCTCTTGCTTCCACATTCCTTTCGTAGGTGCCTGAGAAGGAAATAACTTCCAATTTCAGGCCTTCGTTCCTGGCATGCATCTTATGATCTAAAGTGACAGGAAGAAAGCTCTCCTTTCTGAGACATACTCCTCGTCCTTATTCTAGGGTCCTTTAAACACACACACACACACACACACACAGGAAAGAGAGAAAGAAAAAATATAACAAAAACAAACCTGCAGTGGGGAAGCCTGCAGCAGCAACACAAATAGTGATTATTCCTGTCAAGGTTTAGCTGTGGTTGCTAAGTTACTGGCCTACTCTGAAAAACCTTGAAGTATGGGACACATTAGGAGCTCGTTAGGTCCTGGTGACTTGCTGTAAATGTACAATTTGTCTCTGTGCTAAACACACTTCAAAAATAACAATAATAAAAAAAAAAAAAACACATGGCTTAAAACTTGTGACCTTTCTCATTTCACTTTTCTGTCCCTTAGCCCATGTCTCCTAGCCTGGTGTTATTAGCGAAGGAGTGCTAAGAATTGGAAGAATAAACAGACATGTTTTGCAAAGGACAGAAACCAAATATATTAGTCTACAGCCTTTGGCATTTAATGAAGGTGCTTACAGAGAGAACCACATGAGGAGTCGAGGAAAACTGCGAGGAGTTTCTGTAATAATTGTTTACACTGCCAGCCGCAGGGCCATCAGCTCACTTTCAGAGAGCACCTGCAGTGTGTGTGCCCGGCTGCAAACGATGCTGAAGCAGAAAGCCCTTGGCTGTTTTATTCACTTTCCGTTTATAATGTGAGCATCATTTCTCCAATTCACAGATCTCAGAATAATGCCTGCAATTTGCAACCCCAAATTGAGACATACTGGCAATATCGCATGCTTGCAGCCCAAACGTGGTGTGTTGTAGTCTCCCAAACCACTGCCATTCTCATGGGTGATTGGACATCCTTTTTCCTCCCTCCCTCCCTCCCTTCCTTCCTTCCTTCCTTCCTTCCTTCCTTCCTTCCTATCCTTCTTTCTGAGAGAAAGAGGCAGATAAAGAGAGAAAGAATAGACTCACCCAAACCTGTAGCCACTGCACACGAACTCCAGCTGCATGTGCTGTCATGTGCATCTATCTCAGGTGGGTAATGGGGAATTAAACTTGGGTCCTTGGGCTTTGCAGGCAAGCACCTTAAGTGCTAAGCCATTTCTGCAGCCCCTTTTTTTTTTCCTTTCAATTTACTCTCTGAGATCCTTATCTGCTGCTGACAACTTCTTAAAGTTTTGGAAACATGCTAATGAGTTAGTAACACACTATTGGAGGAAGAGGTGATGGAAGGAAAGGTGTGGGACAAAGCAGGAAAAGCAGGGATAAAGAAAACATGCCGTTAGCTGCTATAGCGATGGAAAGCACTCTGTCAGCTGCTGGGGGAGAATCACCAGTAGACTTAACCAGCAGCGAACCTTGTGCTCTGTGCAGCTTTCCAGCCAGGCAGAATAAGCCCTGCTGGTACAATAGTGGTATGACTGTTCTAGGATTAACCAACTGCTCTCTGGTTGGACTTGAGGCTTTTTCCACAGCAAGGAATTCATTTCTAGTACTGAAAATATAACCAAAAGCCTATGGGCTGGAAAGGTTACAGGTCATAGTTAGGAAGCTAATACTTTTGGCTAAGTGGACATGTTGTGCCTCTCAAATTCCCCTCTAAATTGTTAGGTTTATGACCATAGGTTTGTGCTGCTCATTTTCAGCCATTGAAGCTTCCTTCTGGAGATGGCAGTGACTCAAAACTTATTATAATGCTGAAAGTAACTGACTATGGAATGGTTAGCACTAAAGGAGACATCTCTATTACCCTCCCCCTCACCACCACCAAAACATCAGGAAACAGTAGGGAAGAAGGGACAAAAAGATCCTAAGAACCAGAGGAAGTACAGGAGTTCTTGAAATGCTATCTTCCTAACACGGAATGACTATTAAATTCATGACCTCACAGCAGCTGTCATTATTTGCACAAGACCTGCATGAAATTGGGCCCATCAGCATTTGGTCTGGATAATGGAGGAGGGGAAAAAAAAAACCAAAAAACAACAGAATAGAAGAGGGACTAGCTGAAGAAAAGGAATTCAGAGGAAGGGAGATAGGGAGGGGAGCAAGGAACGGTAACAGGAAGGGATTTTGATCAAAATTCATAATGAATGTGTATGAAAATTTTCAAAAAGTTGATGAATTATTCTTAAGAAATGCCAGAATAAAGGACAGAAACAGGAAGTTCCAGAAGACATCTTCATACAGTCTCTAGCTGTTAGCTGTTTGCAGAAGTGGAAAGTAGGCCATGTGGATGTTCTGGCTGCTACTCAAGTAATTATAAGACTCTGGTGGCGTTTAGGAAGTGGACTCTTAAGACCTGGAGGTGAGGCTTGCAAAGGAGAATCAGTCCCATTTCTCATGCCAGCTTCATGAATCTATATTAATCTCAAACTGCCTTGGCCTGGAATCGGAGATAAGATATACCGTTTGGCTCTTAAAGAACTTCACAAGATGCTTAGATCTGACTTTCTTCAGAAGAAAAAATCTGTTTTTCTCTTTGTGCCAGGAAGTAATCACAGTTCATATGATGTTAAAAATTCTCAAATCAAAACTAACATTGGGCTTGGAAAATGGCTCTGTAGTTTAAAGGCCCTGGTCCACTAGGTAGCAGACTTGGGTTTGGTTCCCCAGCACCCACTTACACCTGTTACAAAGTGCTACATGCATTTGTAATCACAACTTGCCCTCAGTGATTCATGGGGGTATCAGGAAAATCCCGATTTGTTGGATATTTTGTTTGGCTTCCCAGTGGCAAAGAGCAATAAGAGATATTTTCTCTTTAGCATGGTAGAGAGGACTAATATCCCATGGTTGTCCTCTGACTTTGGAACATGTGCTGTGGCATTAAGATAAGCACACACACACACACACAATACTACACAAAATCATTTCTTCTTTATAGGTAGACATACACATATCATAGGGTGGACATGCCTACATAATTTCTTTTCTCAATAGAGCAACCTAAGAGACATAGTGATTGGATTCACTTTGTTTCTCTTTATTGGTCCAACACAAAGCTCTGAATTCTCTCAAAGCATCTTTGTCATTCTTCTCATATATTCACATTCCAAAATAACACTCCCATTACTCTAAATTCCTCTGAAAAACGCATGCCATCGTTTATGACCTATCCTTGTATAAACTGAAGTTCCCATCGATGAAAAAGAACCTTCACATTACCTCCTATCCCCCTTGGTGAGATAAAAACAGAACTAAGCTAAGCATAATCTACTCATCCTTTTGTATCTGTGGGGAACTGGCTTCAAGATTGTCTTCGAAGTCCAAGGTTTTGATATCCATTGAAGTTCAGCTCTCCTATAAAATGACGTGAAGGTGCAAATAATGTATGCACATCCCCCCATCTGCTTTCTTTCATCTCTAGATAGCTTGTAATAACTAATACAATAATACTGGGTAAATAATGGTACACTGTGTTGTTTAGAAACTAGTGACAAGACAAAAATTCTGTCAAGTGCACATGCTTTGAGAAGAACTAAGCATCTATGCATCATCAGAATCAGCCCCAATTTCTTTCTCATTTCCCTGCTATATCTGTTATGACAATATATTGCTTTCAAAGTATTTTTTTTTTTAATGTCTGCCTTTGAAGCTAATCCATAATTATTGTGAACTGGGTTGATTTCTTGCATTTGGCTGCTCACCACATGCTATATTCCTTTAAGTACATGTGTTTACTTAGCCACAGATGTAGACATGCAACACAGGTTTGCCAATTAACAGTTCTATTCAAGCAAAGTCTTTCAGAATTACTTCTGGAATTTATACAGAAATGGTAGAGAAAGAATTTCTATCTTTATGCTGAGTTTGCTCATTGGGAGAATGTCAATCTGTGGATGGAAGTTACTATCTTAAACAAAGTGTACTAAAGCACAAAGGCACCCAGATACAAACAAACCAGAGGTAGACACTATGAGTCCTAAGAGAAAAAGATCAGAACTCAGAATTCCAAGCCTGATTTCCAAAAGCTCTTCTCTCCTTTCTCTCCAGTTTCCCTCTCCTGTGCTCCTTCTATCGGCACAGAACTATTCCTATGGCTAGCAATATAATTCATCTTAAAGGCAAGGCAAACATTTTCATTTGATCGCACCTCTAACCATGAGTCCTTTCTTTCAGGCTCCTCGAAAGGTAAACCCATGGATCGCTGAGTACAGTTCTATGTAGGCATTTCCCACTTTTTGGATGCCTTACTTGGTTCATTCAGAAAATTACAGACAACAGAATTTACATTATGAAGGATAATAGCAAAATCTAAGACTTGCAACATTATCATTTCTATTTTACCTGCATGTGTATCCTTTGTCTTATTCCCCTGCCTTCTCAGGCAAAATACTATCTTGGCCATATCATTCGTTTTCTTTCAAATTATTAGCAGCTTTTGTCATGCACATTTAGCCCATAAGCTACATATTCTGTCCCTTGAATAACTCCGTTTAGGCCTTTGATTTCTCACACTGGTCATCAACTCAATGCCAAATCTTATGGAAAATACTTAATTACTCTTATCTTGACCTTCCCAGAACACTTGGCAGCCTTCACTATTGCTTCTACCTGGTGCAGCTTTCTCTCTTCTGCTTATCTTCACTGGTGGCTTTACTCAGTACTGCTGGACAGGTGCTATCCCACCTTCTAGCCTCCCTGACTCTGACTACTGGAGTGTCCTAGGTCTCTGTTATTTCCAGCTTATCCACTTCCTGGGTGATCTCAGACAGGCCAGACCTAGAAAACTGAAAACCCCAACTGCGTTTCACGACCAGTAAACCTTCCCCTGAATTCTGGGTTTGTTTATCCAACTGACAATTCGATGTCTCACCTGGATGTTCAGAGCTATTTTTCTCCTTGGTGTTTTATATAGTTTTTCCATCTTGGTAAGTGATAAGTTCATTTGTTCACTGGCTCAGTTCAAAACAAATATGATTATTCTCTTTCTTTATAGAAAAATTATACAAACCATCTACCCCTATTTTCTCAAGTTCAAACATGTGCTCAACATATATCCTTTCTGTCACTCACCACTAACTTCCTCGTTCCTGTCTTTCTCTCTAGATGATTAGAGCAACAAACACTATTCTCTAGACTTTCTTTATATATACAACACAGGGATCTTTGTTATTCCATATTTCTGCTACAGTAAGCAACTTCAGTGCTCTTTTATCTTTGTGTTCAGAGTAAAATAAAAAAAAAATCATTACTTAGTACCCTGAGTTACCATATTTCACAATCTTATCTGACTTTATCTAGGCTTTTGCGTTCAACTTCTCTACTTCTACTATAAAGACCAATGTTTTATTATTCACACATCCAAAATCTTTACCAACAGAACACTGACTGTTTTTGGAACATATATCAGTCAACTTCTAGACTGTTTCAGGACAGTCTCTCTTATTTCTTTCCCATTTGTTTTGATGCCTTTTTTAAAAAAAAATATTTATTTATTTGATAGAGAGAGAGATGGATAGAGAGACAAATGAGGGAAAGAGAGAGAGAGAACAGGCATGATAGGGCCTTTAGCCACTCTAAACAAACTCCACATACATGCACCAAGTGTACATCTGGCTTATGTGGGTACTATGGCATTGAACCTGCTTCCTTAAGGTTCGCAGGCAAGCACCTTAGTTGCTAAGCCACATGCCCAGTCCTTGATGCCTTCTTATCAGAGAAGTTTTGTGTGATAAACCACTTCAAAATGTTACTTCACTCTTCTTTTATTCTGCGTTGATATTACAGCTAGTGTAAAGCTGTGGTTATTTGTATGGGAAAAAAACCCTATAGCATGTATTAAATGTATGTAATACTTGCATGCCATTAGTTAATTGTCTAAGACAATAATTTGTAGATCGTACTAGAAGCAGTTGTGGTAAATATGTCTCCAAACATTGACAAAAATCTCCTTGGGGTAACAGTTGTCCCCAAATGAGAACATTGGCCTAAACCCTAGTTTTTATAAATATCAAGAAAGAGATTTTCTTCTATTCTGTTAACAATTGTGATATGAAAGACCTTATAACTATTCATTAACTGAATAAAAATGATAGGGTCTATAAGTTTTCCTAATATTATTCCACTAATATGAGACAAAAGATTCCTTCTTTGCTAAACTGTGCATAAAATAGCTTTGTATGACTTACATAAGAAAGATTTTTTTTTCTTCAGAATGCATGGATGTTTTAAAATATTATAGAAAAAGTGAATTTGGGGCCTAGAGAGATGACTTAGCAGTTAAGATGCTTACCTTTGAAGCCTAAGAACCCAAGTCTCATTCCCCAGTGCCCACATAAGCCAGATACACAAGGTGGCACTTGCACCTGGAATTTGTTTGCAATGGCTGGAGGCCCTGGTGTGCCCATACTCTCTCTTGATCTGCCTCTCTCTTTCTCTCAAATAAAGGTATAAAAAATATTTTTTTTAAGAAAGTGAATTTTTAAGGTATAAAGATCATTTACCTAAAATGTCTGAGTTACTTCTTAATGGAGAAGAATATATGTGGTCTGGAGAAATAGTTTTTAAAAGGAAAGATATAACAAAGCTAACATTGCTACTAATACAGTTCATAAGATGCTGGTGCTCAGAAATGCTACTCATTAGATTTTCTTATAAAAGTCTTTTAATAATAAAATACATCATTCAACACAATAATAGTCAATCTGCTCTTTACTGCAAAATGATGCAAGTCCTTTTGTGGTACTCTGAAGATGCATACATGACTAAGTGAGCATCTTTGCTTTTGGGGCACACAAAACTTACCTAAGAAAACACAGAGATGAATGATGGAAACAATTAACCAGACTGTAAGGTGATTGTCTATGCCCACATCTTTACACCTATCTATGACTGTAAACACAGCATGCGTGAGAGAAGCTGACAAGCCGTGTTCAAAGAGGTGACATTTGCCCTCAAGATTCTGCACAGTGAATAGTGGTTGATGAATAGGTGTTTATCTGATGGGTCAGGGAATTAAGACAACTCCTGGCACAGAGGCTTGAAAATGTGACATAGTTTGATATATAAAGAGAATCTTCAGAGGCTGGAGAGATGGCTTAGCAGTTGAGTGCTTGCCTGTGAAGCCTAAGGACCCCGGTTCGAGGCTCGATTCCCCAGGACCCACGTTAGCCAGATGCACAAGGGGGCACACATCTCTGGAGTTTATTTGCAGTGGCTGGAGGCCCTAGTGCGCCCATTCTCTCTCGCGCTCTCTGCCTCTTTCTCTCTCTGTTGCTGTCAAATAAATAAAAATAAACAAACAAAAAAAAATTTAAAAAATTTAAAGAATCTTCATGGGCTGGTGGGCTGTGAGTGCAGTGATTGTGAAGGAAGGAAAGAGAAAGAGCTGAGATAAATGAGGTTAAGTCACCACTATTCTTTATGTCCTCTTGAGTGTGCATCGTTTTCTGTATATGACTTACATCCATCTCAGTTTTGTGGTGTGATGAGAGATACATGCTCAGATATGTGTTTAGGAAAACCATACTTTATGTCTGTAGAGGGAAAAAAAAAACTTAAAATAATTACATTAATAGTTTAACCTTCCAATAAAGGAAAATAAAGAATTGAACTAAATGAGAAACAATGGTAATTTGAGGTGAATGTGAATTTCCATGAGCAAATCTCCCAAGTCTGGGTGATTGACTGGTATGTAAAAGAGAAGGGATAGGAGATGTCTCTGAGGAGCCTATTTTGGATAACTGAGAATGAAGAAGTTGTTGTGGCAGGGATCTGATTGCTGACCATGTGGAGAAAGACAATGTGCCTCGGAGAACATTTCATGACCAGAGCAATGCTTGGTGTTCAAATTCTTTCTAACTGCTACGCATACTGATCAGATTTATACAGATGGGAAGTTCAGGTAAAAGAGGAAAAATATTGAGCATCTGTTTTTTTTTTTTTTTCTTTTACCAGTGTCATATTTTTAAAAGACAAGTGTTGCTTTGAAATTTTGATGCTGAAATCACAAAGCAGAGCCTTAAAATATCAGCTGTCTTGGGCTGAATCCTTTTAAAGAAATGACTCCCGGCTTTCCATGTTTATGAACTCCTTCATGGACAGTCACGGCAACTTATTTTTCTGGCTTCAGCCCATCTCTATGAGTTCTCCATTTTTATGTGCATCTCACTGAAAACAAATTATATGTGTGACTTGGCAGGTCTTGGGTGTGTGTCTGTTAGTAGGTGAACACTGCCACCTAGCATCTGAAGGGGACTTTCCTCAGCCTTCAACACAGGGAATCCCAGGCTCTGCCTCACCTGGTGTCCTTGCCAGAACTCCTACCTAGAAAAGAGCTCATTTATGATTAATTAGCATTGCAGGTGAAGAGCTTCTCATTTCTACACCAACATTTCAGCCTGCTGTGCTAAATGGTTGGATTGTCCATCAGTGGAAAGTGCCAGAGAGAAATCAGGATAGTTGTGCACATGCGTGTGTGTGTGTGTGTGTGTGTGTGTGTGTGTGTGTGTGTGTGTATGTGTGTGGGGGGGGTGTATACTGGGCATGTATGCATGTTTCCCTCCAAAGATAGACAACAGAAAAGGAAAGTAGTGAGGGAGGGAGGGAGAAAGGGAGGGTGGGCAAAAGAAAGAGTCGAGAAAATGTTTAAAAGCGCCTTCTGTGGTGTTCCACTCTTGTTACTCAGCAGCCGTGAGTTTTAGGCCAGCCTGTGCTACATGGTGAGTCTGCAGGACAGCCTCTTCCACAGAGGAAAACCCTATCTCAAAAATGAAAACAAAGCAAGGCAAAAGGTGGACCTACATCCAAAGCAGCAACAAATAAGCAAAAAGTGGGACAGTTGGCAAGAATGAGAGTGGAAGAGTCAGAGCTGTACAAAAATGAGGAGAGGAAGGTGTGAACAGTTAAGTCATCCTGAGAGGTAGACCTTTTCCAGGGTATTTTTCACTTCCCCTCCAGCCTTTTTTCCTCCTCCTCCTCTTTGTTCCCTCCCTCTACCCCCTATCTCTCCTTTCTTGTTTTTCCTCCCTGTCTCCCCTCCCAGCTTGCAATCAGTAATTGTTTTTTTGCACAATAACTAATTTTTAAAAAATTTTCAGACATACACTTCTTGTATTTTAACCTAAGATTTATGTGATTTCTCGGAATCATGATGGATCGAAGACTGACAAGAATTTCAGTTGTCATTATTAAGTGTTAAGTATTCCTAAAGGAGCATGTGTTTCTTGGGATAGAGGGATGACTTAGCAGTTAAGGCATTTTATTTGCCTGCAAAGCCAAAGGACCCAGGTTCAATTCCTCAGGACCCATTTTAGCCAGGGGCACAAGGGGGTGCATGCATCTGGAGTTCGTCTGCAGTGGCTGGAGGCCCTGGTGCGCCCATTCTCTCTCTCTATCTCTCTCTCTCCCTCCCTCTTTCTCAAATAAATAAATAAATATAAAAGATTTTTTTTAAAAAAGAAGCATGTGTTTCTGAATTCTGTGCTGAACATACCTGTGGGTGAGGTTTGTTTTTTTAGAGATCACAGAAATGTGCCTCTGGTGCACTTAAGTGGCTTGCAAAGACATTTCCTCGCAGCAGATCTTAAACTATATATACTCTGAGCTCAGCTTCAGAACTCACCTTCAACCTGCTGCCCTCTGCAGTGACAGTTCAGTGCCCTGAAGTCTTTAAGGGTTGGCTCTAAGGACATGTTTCTGCATCTGGAAGTGAACGCTGGGGTTTTGAGTCCTAAGGTGTTTACTTACCTATCTCTCTGAAAACAAATTGGTGGGCTGTGAGTGCAACCCCACATCATTTCCTAATTTATAATCCTTTGACTTTTTCCTTCTTATGTGACTCTGCCTTTTCATCCATCTGCTTCTCTTCGTTCTCTGTGGTAAACAAGTATTACTTCTGTCTCCTCATATTCATATGCACTACCTCTCATTGTGTGCGCAGTTGTGAGTATATCTGTATTTGATGTAGTAACTGTGAGACAAAATCTGTCTGATGACCGGATAATTACTTTTCTCAAATTTTATTTTATTATTATTCTTTTTTATTGGCAACTTCCATGATTGTAAACAATATCTCATGTTAATACCCCCCCCCAACTTTCCCCTTTGAGACTCTACTCTCCATCATATGCCCTCCCCCTCTCAATCAGTCTCTCTTTTATTTTTATGTCATGACCTTTTCCTCCTATGATGATGGTCTTGTGCAGGTAGTGTCAGGCACTGTGAGGTCATGGATATCCAGGCCATTTTGTGTCTGGAGGAGCACGTTGTATGGAGTCCTACCCTTCAGGGCCTGACCAATTTGGGCCAGTCTAGATACTTGGCACTTACTTCACTGATCTGTTTTTCTCTTTACTTAGTTCTTTTACCTGTTGCATTCAACAAACTTGGTGCTTTATTCTTCTAAAGACTGAGCAAGCTGCTAACCAAGTAAAGACCGGAGCAGTCCCTTTCATCTGGCTATCCCTCACTTCTCCACGTATTGTTTTCTGTTTTGAATAGATTCCTGTGTATTTGTGTGGACATTTTAAGATAACATGGGTAGGGGACAATTTGTGCATTTCCTTGTGGCTGTGGAATGCTCAGAGACCATAGTGTACACCGCATATGTACTGCAAGGATTCTATGACCTTAGCCTTACATGGGAAGCTGGTCTTCCTCCACATCCTCCTTCCCCTAACCCCAGGAATCACTGTGTGAAAATTCCCTCACGAACCCAAACCCCACCTTTTGAACCAGGGCTGCAGCCAGGCCAGCTGCAAGCAAGTGGAAGCAGCCAGAGCAACGGTGAGTATTGAAATCATTCATCTTCCTTCTTTTCCCTGGCAGCTGAGGGGAAGCCAGGTTGAAAGGTTGTGTGAATTGCATCTCCAAGGTGACCACAAAGGAAAGAGGAGTTGGGGATTGGGAAAGGCATAGACAAAATGATGCAGGTTAGATTGCATGACGGAATTTCTACCTTCTTACATTGCAGTTCTTTCCTTGAATAATGCATCTTTCATTGAGATGAGTAGAGTCCATGACCTCAAGCTGGAACTATAGCAAGTTGTTTTCTGAATAGTGCTATATATAGATTTAGGCCTTTATCAATGACTGATTCTTTTTTTTTTTTTTTTGTATTGATAGAATCTGGTGATTTACAAGTTACTATAAGAAATAAGTGTTTAATGGTTTTTCTTTTGGGGATAGATTAAGTTACAGCTTCAGATTTTTAAAGAGATTTTTATTATTTTCGATTTCAAGGACAGAATATGACTAGTCTTCACTTTTTTTTAACCTTCTACCCCCTAATATCTTTAAAATTCTGAGCACCGGAACATGTGTCTCAGTGCCTATGAAATGCTGAGATAATAAAATATTTATAGTTTAGCTCCACTCAGTGAAGTTTGTGTCTGTTTTGGAAAAAAAAAAAGATTGCTACATGTAGCTAGAAGTTTATGAGACTCTAGCAGGAAGGCACACGGTGCAAGTTGCACCAGGGCATAGAACTTTCCATAGCGAATCACTCAGAACCATTCAGAATGATCAGCACATGGAGCCAACACAGAACTCACAAAGAAGGGTTGCAGAGTTTACTTTATACATTATGCTAATGCTAGCGGCCCACTCCCCAGCCCACTCTCATCCAGATTACCAGATTTATCCTGACATATTTAATGGAGAGTGGGTATATGATTTCCTCTAGGATGCTTTTATTTTTCTTATTGATGAGCTAAACTCTTTTTGAAGAGGATAGCTACACACATAGAACAGAAAGAGGTATACTCTAAACATCATGGTTTAAGAGTGCTTTTTTTTTTTTGTCTTTTAATGCTCCTCAGTTTCCTTTTCCTAATCTACATAAGTATAATTTCCAATTCTTACTTACAAATGAAACTATAGCTATGTATGTTCTTTTCTGCATTTTAGTTATGTTTCTCACATCAACCTCATCCTGCATAACTCATGCACAAGCAGCACTTGTAAAATGCAGGTGGCACAGTCGAGCTATAGAATGAAGGTGGTATTTAGCTCAGAATTTCTATAGCTTTGATTACCTAAATACACTAATAGAAAAATTGGGCTAGGAAAAAAAAAATAACAGTAACTAAGAAAGCTATTGTCAGTGTTATACTGAATTGAAACTCTAGTAAGTGTCTTCACTAACCTTCAATTACTTATGTTACTTACGGAAAGTAAATAACATAAGTATATTCTGGTCCTTTGCAATGAAAAATTACAATTGGCACTAGTAGTAACCTGAAAACAGGAAGATGTACTAGAACCGGTTTATAGATCACCGTGGGTGTCTATCTTGATGCCTTCTGGCTGGAGTAGAATCAACGTACTAGTCTACGTGGCGCTCTAACATTTCCACTGGTGTGATGAGCAGACTGACTATTGTTGTTCCAGGGTTAGTGAACATAGCTCCTTACAGGGCAAAGGCAGGTTTGCTAACTTTAAGGCAATGCCTTGCTTCAGGGCGAAGTCAGGCAGCTTTACTGGCTGCTATAGAAGGTAGGAGTTTTCTGTCTTTTGAGATGTCCTTCTAACATGAAACCTGTTAGATGCTCCATTATAACCTGGTCCTCTTCAAGACACCTGGTTGGAACTGGGGTTCAGGGAACATATGAACATATGGTTGTTAATGATTCCATTGTCCATCACTCAGCAGTTTCTTTCCTGTCCAAAAGTCCCATGTTCTCCAGCAACATCCAGGAAACTGGAGCGAGCAGACTCGTTAGTTGATGAGTATAGCACTGTCTTCGACCTTTCACAGCTCTTGGTAGGCATCAACACGCGCTTTTCTCTCAGACCTTGAGCCACGTCTCTGTCGTTGTGACCCTGTCTGGTACGGAGAGATTGATCAGCTCCATGGGGTGTGACAAAGAGGACCACTTTGCCAGCTTATTGTCTAGACTGGAACTGGGGAGGCATCTGCCTGGATAAATCATATGAAGCAGTCCTGAAATTCAGGGAAGTTAATGTCTCATGGAGTGAGTGATATCAGAAGACAGAGTCCAGTCAGGGAGCTTGTAGATAAACTCATTTCTCTGTGTCCTCCAGAGACTTCAGTGGGAGTCCTCTTACCACCTTTCGAAAGATTTTTGATCGGCTCACAGAGGTCATGAGTTTTATGTTCTTCTTCCTTGTTTTTCTCCATATCATTTACCCTTTATTTCTGCTTCCTAGTGGTAAGTAATGTCAACAACTAGTAGCATATACATTTTTGCCAAAGTTTCTGTTTACTGTAAAACACGGGTACAAAGCAAATATGTGTGTAAATAGGTTAGACCTCCAAATGAGTTCTTTAAATGTGAGAAGTCTGGCAAAGATCAGTTTACATGCAGCTTCCTCTCAGGCTCAACTCAGAGACAGCCATGACAGATTTACGCTCATCTCCTGGAAAGTAGGAGCACAGACAAATAATACTCTCTGTTGTTAACTCCTTGTGTCTTTGGAAATCCAGACTTGGCATGGTAAATTGTTATTATCATCACCCTGAGGGTCACATTTTGTCTGAGACTGTGAGATACAGTGATGATGCAGGCTGCCACTGAGTCTGGATTCCATGCAGCTCCAAATAGAACGGACTGGGGGCTGTCCTTGGCACTGATACAATTTGAGAAGCCATGCCCTAAATATACATCATTAGACAAAGGAGGAAGGGTCTCATTCTAAAGTGTTTGAAAGTGACTTGACATTTGATAGACATGGGTTGGATACTGTTTCGCAGCTCCCACATGGCATTTGACAAATATCATGTATTGTATTTTTGAGTGGAATGTTACCTCCCTAGCAAAATATCTGCACATTCGTTCCCAATATCTCAGAGCATGATCATATTTACAAATAGAGTCCTATCAGCTATATCTAACGAGATCACTATTATGAAACTTAATACATTATCCTTAGGTTTCCTTTGATTTTTTTTTTGAAGTCAACATTTCATAGTGTTTTCAGGTTTGGGTGGTAAGTATACACTAGAGAAAACACTGTTTGGGACAAAGTTGTTTTCAGCCTCCATTTGTGAAATGGAGGTGAAGAACTCCTCAGTTGGTCTGTCAATGACACTGTAGAGCTATGCTTGGTAGGGCAGGACAGGAGTAGATGAGTAAATGTGGGTGCCCCACCTGCCACCAGCAGCATGGGTTGCATGCAGCTGTAGTTGATAGTAGATCCTATTGTCCCCGCATTTGGATCCTAGAATTCTCTCCTGCTTTGCCTATGCAGTGCCTTGGCAGACTTCTCAGAGGGCCTTTCCTTCCAACTGAACTCTAACCCCAGAAGGTAATAATGAGCATCTTTCTTTCAGACTTGGAACTCCTTGCTTGATCTTAACACAAATCTGTATTCTTCATGGCCCCAGGGGGACAGGTGGAGAGGACCTTGTTGTTAGCATATAAGGGCACCAGAGTGGTGGGCATCCATCTGAATGCTGAGTGTTTGTCCCCTGGTGCCATATGGATTTTTGGAAGATGAGGGAAGATGCTTTATGTGGAAGAAAGGAATCGACTGGTGCTTGCTCCTGTGCCTAGGTTCCCAGTGGTAAAACCCTTGCTTGCATATATGATATGTGTGAGAAATGTAGGGTACTGGAAGGGCACACAGGCCTCACAGTTGTTGAGCTGCACAGGTATATGTGTCAAAAGAACACCTTGTAACAGAGGTGTGCACAGGGAGATCCCCATATGGAAATGAAGACAGCACTCAGAATAATGGATCCACAAGCCAAAGAAGGGCAGATTCCCAGAACACCTACAGCAGCTCTGCGAATCACAGAATAGATTGTGATGTTTACCATCTGAGAAACCAAAGAGACAGATCAGCTGCAACACGCCTCTTTTGTGTGAATGTGTGTGTGTGGTGCACATGCGTGTAGGTGATTGTATCCATGTGCAAGTACATGTGCATTTGCTATATGTGGGGGGGGGTGGAGTATGATGTTGGGTGTCTTCCTCCGTTGTTGTCCACTTTATTTATGGAGGCTCATTGAGCAAATCTAGCTAAACAGCTCGCTCTGGAGACCCCTTGTTTCCACTTCCCAAGTGCTGTGGTTGCACAAGAGCCACCAGAGTCAGCATGAATTAATGTGGATGTACAGGATCCAAAGTCTTCTCCTCATCAGTGTGCAATAAGCACTTTATTCACTGAACTAGCTCCCTGGCACCTCAAATATAACTGAGTTCCAATGTCTTAGGAAAGAAATAAAATATGCTACGTAAGTTTCACCTTCTGTGTAGATAGAGATAATTGATATATTGCTCAACAACATATAAATGATATTTAAGGTAGAGGAATTATTTTGGTGAGAGTGTTAGAGATTCTATTCTCAATCCAGAAAGAAGATATTAGGTTAAATTACTTAGCTCCTCTGAAACTTGGTTTCAAATGGGAATAATATACTCTTGATGATAAATATGGACTAAATGAAATCAAATCTGTTATATGAAGTACAATGAAAATCAAATGAAATGACTGTATAGGTGTTATCATTTTTATCACATTATTTGTGCTGGAAACAAAAAAAAAAGACAGACAAGATGGAAGTATGAATGGAAAATGGAGAAGAGTCTTTTTGGAAATCAAAGGAAGATGGTCAAGAAATGAGGATTGTTAACACTTTTGAATGCATGTCAGGAACAGCCATGATGGGCACTGATGCACAGCTTCTGTGCTTGGCACAGGGTTATTTCAGACAAATGTTAAACCCTAATAACACAAACCAAGTGCATAAAAAGTACAGAGTATGTGAAGTTCTTGGGAAAAGGTATGGTTCTGGCAATGAATGCTTTAGATAACAAAAGACCTGCGCATTTTAGAAATTGAAAAGTGGGTGATTTTGAGGAGAGACTGAATATATTAAAAGGATATAGCTGAAATCTGATTTAAGTCATGCAAAAAGATAACACTGACAGTGAGTCAAAGCGTCCCTCCAGAACTAACTGGGCACTTAGTTTCCCAGGGAAATTTGTCTTTATGTGCACAGCACAAATGTCCACTTCAAGGAGACTGGTTTGACAATAATTGGATCCTATGTAAGTGCGGAAAGAGATCTTTCAGCGTGATGGAAGGTGGCAATAGACACTGGCATCCATACATTTCATAGCGAGAAAGAACACTTTCTGACTCAGGTATATCTGAAACTTGGAGTACAGTGAAAAGAAATTTCAGTAGGAGTGCTGGAGAGATAATCCATCAGTTAGAGTCAACTGCTTGCAAAGCCTGCTGTCATGGCTCTGAGTCCCTAGTATCCATGTAAAAGCAGATGCACAAAGTGGGGCAGGTATTTGGAGTTCATTTTCACTGACAACAGGCCCTGGTGTGTCCATTCTCTCTCTTCTTATCTCTCTCTCCCACTCACTCTCTCTCTCTCTTTCTGCCTCTTTCTGTCTCTTAAAACGGTAAGTAAAATAGTTAAAAGTAATAAATTGCAGTAAGAGAGGTAAGAAGGAAGCAGGCTTAGCAACCTGAGTCCTTATACCAAAGATGACATATAAAACTCATGGTGGTTCTTGCCTTCAATCCCAGCGCTCTGGAGGCAGAGGTAGGAGGATCACCATGAGTTCTAGGCCACCTTGAGACTACATAGTGAATTCCAGGTCAGCCTGGGCTAGAGTAAGATGCTAGCTCAAAAAAAAAAAAAAAAAAAAGAAAAAAGAAAAAAGAAAAAAGAAAAAAGAAAGAAAGAAAGAAAAGAAAACCATGGTGGGTGAGATCAGTAATTTCAGTAGACATGGGGGAACAAAAAAGTCACAAGGCAATTAAACACACAATTGACATTTTCTGCATTAAAAAAATAAAAACAATAGAAGTGACAGAAGACTTTGTATTTATCCAGCTAGAATGAGTTCAGACAAAAGATACGCTAAATGGAAATAATATACAGGGAGAACTTAAGTCAGGTTTGTTTGTGACAAGGAATAGGTAATTAAGGATGAATTTAAGTAGATGCCAGATTCAAATGTGAATAAAAGGATCACTCATGGATGTGAATTTTAAACCACAGGAGGTTGAAAAGAGTTCTGAACGGAATAGTTTAGATGCATCAACTTGACCCTGTTTCCTTCCATCCACTGAGTCAAAGGCTTCTTTATGTGCTCTCTGTGGTACTATATTAATATTTGTTATATAAAAAGTAATAACTATTTATTAATAGAGATAGGCATATGGACCAATACCCTATTGTGAATGAGTTCAGGCACAGCACAGGTTGGTCAACCACTGGCCAGACACTACAAGAGAAACTCCTTTGAGCAGTGGACTCTTAAAATTATAAGATACTCAGAATATAAGGGTCAGTAATTCAAGCCTAGACAAGAAAGTATGCTGAGACAAAGAACCAAATATTTGGAAACATGTCTATTCCCCCAAACATCGGTTCTTCACCTCTTTCTCACACTTAGCTGGGAAAGCAATCGTTTCCCAAGTCTAGGGTGAAAAGTAAACTAGAGGAGTTACTGGGAATATCTTTGTTTTTCAACTTAAAACTATCATCTTCTTAGGATTTTTCATTAGTGTACAGTAGATAGGGGCATTAAAAAGAAATAAATGAGGCCTGGAGAGATGGCTTAGTGGCAAAGTCACTTGCCTGTGAAGCCTAAGGGCCCAGGCTCAATTCCCCAGGACCCATGTAAGCCAGAAGCACAAAGTGGCAGGTGTATCTGGAGTATATTTGGTTTGGCCCTGTTGCACCTATTATATCTCTCTTAAATGAATAAAATAAAATGTATTTTAAAAAGAAACAAATGCACAGTTACATTTGCTTAAGGGGTATATTCTAAAGTATGCTTTAATCTTTTGAAAGGAACTTGCAACAACTCAAGTGTAACAGAGATAGTGGTACACCTCTCAAAAACCATTCTTTTAAAACAAACAGAAAAGCAGACATAGCCACACACACATTCACAGGTTTATATCACACTTAGAGAGTTGGTGGTAGTTTCCTGGTGGAATACTAAATTTGTGACATCCGCCCATTTTATGGGAAAACAAGTTAATTTTGTGTTGCAAGCTTTTAATGAATCAGTTTAGAATGTCATGTTCCTCCCTAGCAATATTTTCTCTGTCAACTCCCCCTGCCATTGGCCTCATGGCTACTCCCATACCTTGCTATAAGATGAATGTTATATTAGCACAGTAAAAATGACATTGAAATTAAAGTAGCAATAACTAACATTTGTAGTACACACTTTATGGCTATTTGAGCTTTACTATCACATCTCATTAACTATCTTGTGAGCCAGTGTTGTTATTTTTGTTTTACATTTTGAAGGCTCAAATCCTATAGGAGAACTGCTGGAGAAACATAACAAGAAGGCAATTAGGACTAGGAATTTCTCTGGCTAGCAATCCATGATACTTTTTTTTTTTCTTCCAATTTCCTCTGTAGCTGTTCACAATTATACCACAAAATTGGATTCCTTGGGTGCTTTCTTTAGACTATTCAGGCAGAAAACAGTTTCTCCTTATCTGAGCTATAAATTGTCACCACATGAAAACGTTATAAGATCTGATTCTTGATTCTCTGGTAATGCAGCGAAGTTCTGGTTTGGGGAATATTTTGGGAATGTAGAGCAGCAGCGAGATTCATTCAAAGTTGAAAGCTTGGAGAACGACTCACTGCTGGGCCCAAGCCCTGTCTTTCTCAAGCCTGTGGAGTCCGGTGTCTCCAGGACACAGAACTCACAGTTCTGTCCTTTGTGTGGTATTGTGATTAGTAATGCGACCCAAAGCTCAGAAAACAGACAGGATGGAGTCACATCCCACTGTTTCCATTTCTTGGCAGGATAGATTTAAAAGGAAAGAGTATTTAACCACTGATCCTTAGTTCCTCATTTGTATAATGGATGATAGAAATTTCACTGAATTAGAGATCATCCTCCTCATAGATTATGGATAGTATCCATTGAGACCCTCACCGTGATTTTCTCCAGTACTTGGCCAAATCTAGTTCCTACTGCAATTTTTGATACAGGCCTTAGAAACTACCCTGTTACGCCCACTGGCTTATTAAGAGCCATCCCTCAAAATAAGTGGGAATTGGCACTAGAGATAACATTCTGTAGGCCTTAAGGAGGCTGCATGTGCTTCCACAGTCACCTATTTAACCATTGCATCCTCTAATAACCCTCTCTCCTTCCATCCCGCAGGACCAGATGTAGGACCATGGAAAATGCTTCCTTGTTTTGTAATCCTTACATGTATTAGCAGAAATGCTTTTTATGTGATCTAGTAATTCCCCATTCACAGAAACTTCAAGGCTACAATCAGCACGCTCACACTGTGTGGAAATAACTCAGGTGATCCGGAGGTTTTTTTTTTTTTTTTTTCTTTTTTATGATGTGCTGAAATCAAATGAATACAAGTTGGAACTACCTGAGACCAAAGGAAAAAAAAAAAGTAAATAATTCTTCTTGCACTCTGATTGTAGCATACTGGTGCCATAAAGCTGAAAGGAAAGAAATGAGGCTTGTGATCATCTGTATTGTGCCGGGCCTTTTCCATTCATGAGTACCTGTGATCATCTGCTATGCCTGACAGACACAGGCAGTCCTCAGAGCCCAGGGCATGGATCACACTGCATATCAAAAGGGGTTCCTAGCAACAGCATCAAAGCAAATATGTTTTGATTTCCTTTAAAAAAAGGTTCTTTTGCTGTAATTTTTTTATAAAGATGAAAGCTAATAGTTTGGCTCTTTCAATAAAATATTAATAGAAATAATCAAGTACCAAGATTCTTCAGAACATTTTACATTTTATATACACACATATATATATATATTATATATATAATATATGTAATATATATATATATATATATATATTAGATAGATAGATAGATAATGTTAAAATAAACAGTGTTTAAGATTATGGCCATAATGTGATGGAGCCTAGGGATAGTCTGTGGCTTCTCAGCTTCAGCTGTATTCATCTTGTGACAGAAGAGTTTAGGGTTGGAGAGATGGCTTAGCAGTTAAACACTTGTCTGTGAAGCCTAAGGACCCTGGTTCAAGGTGCGATTCCCCAGGACCCACGTTAGCCAGATACACAAGGGGGCGCATGCGTCTGGAGTTTGTTCGCAATAGCTGGAGGCCCTGGCACAACCATTCTTTCCTCTCTCTATCTGCCTCTTTCTCTCTCTGTCACTCTCAAGTTAAAAAAAAAAAAAAAAAAGAAAAAGAAGAAAAAGAAGAGTTTACTCGGTCCAGGTAGGTTCAGGAGTCAGGTTATCTGAGCTCAAACCCCAGCTCTATACATTATTGGCAAGTCACAAACTCATGTTCTATATCTGCAAAATGGGGATAATTATGGAGCTTTTGTCTGAGTGAGACAATATTAAGTGGCTAATACAGAGGCAAGCACACCATGGGACTCTATCATTAAGTTCCACCTGATCTTAATCATTTATTTCCCCAAAAGGCAATTTATTGGATGCCATACATGTACAAACTCTAGGCCAAAACAAATAAGGTAACAAGAAATACCATCACTTCAAGGAGCTTGTATTAATGGGCACATTAATACCCTGAATGTTCGATTACAGCTGAGACTGACCAGGCACAGCGGGAAAAGGAGCAAATGAAAATCCAGGAGATCAAGGTGGCCGAGGAAGACTTGGTCATCCATGTTTGCAGTGGGAAAGAAGTTGAATCAGCTAGAGCTGGAAAACTGCTGTAATAGGTCAGGTAGAAAACATTTCAAATTTGTGTATCTATCAGCCATTGCTGTAGCTATTCAACTCTGCCATTGTGGTAAGAAAGTACTCACAACCCCTCCAAATACACACTGGCATGGCTGCTGGATATGGGAAAAGCAAACCTGTATGAATGAAGACCCTCCAAAGAAACAAATGTCTCTCTCTCTCTCTCTCTCTCTCTCTCTCTCTCTCTCTCTCTCTCTCTCTCTGTGTGTGTGTGTGTGTGTGTGTGTGTGTGTGTGTGTGTGTGTCTTTAGCTTACAGGATTAAGCAGACTGGCAAGTCTAAAATTTGAAGCAGACCAGCAAGCTAGAGACCCAGGCTGGAGCAGATATTATAACTTGAATGTTGTCTGCTACAAAATTTTCCTCTTGCTCAATGGAGTTCAGCCTTTTGTTCTATTCACATCAGCATCTGAGACATTAATAACACATGATGGAAGATAATCTGCTGTGCTGCAACTCCATTGGGTTGAAAGATAATCTTATCCCAAAAGATTCTAAATTGACACCATTATAAATTTCAACCAGAACTGACTAGCTATAGCTTGTCTATACCTGGGCTGAAGGAAGGACCTACTTGTTTAGTCAGTAATAATGGGACAACTCCATCCTGATTCCTAGTTGCTGTGAATCAGTCACTTAGCACTCCAAGAAGCCTTAAAGTGTAAGGACAAAATGGCTGGAGGGCTCTGAGATTGGGCCTGGGTGTCACTAGGCAACCTAAAACCCCATTGCTTATACAGAATGGAAGATTTGGAAACATACAGAAGACTGTGTGGGGTGGAGTGAAACCGTGACTCTCAATGTCCTAGAAAACTGTGGGCAGTGAGCAGGGGAGGAAGATTGGTGGGTGGGGGTAAGAGCATCACAGCTCAACATTTTTCTAAAGAAAAGTAAAGTTATGACAAAGTGAACTCATTCCACATGCTTGAACACTCTCAGATTGATTATAAGATTAGTTTAGATTCAAATGGAATGGCGTATAATCATGTTTGGCTAGAGGGTTGAGAAATCAAGTGGAAGGATAAGGAAACACAAGTATATTAGAAGAAACAGGAGGAGAGTCAGCAAGGGAGATGGATAACACAGGACACAGTAAGGAGTCACAGAAAAAGAGAGATTTTATTTCACTTTATTTTTTATATTTTTATTTATTGAGACAGACACAGAGAGAGAATGTGGCAGACAGAGGGGGCAGAGAGAAAGAGATAGAGTGAGTCTAGGTCCAACAGGGCCTCCTGCTGCTGAAAACGAACTCTAGATGCATGTGCTACTTTGTGCATCTGGCTTTACGTGGACACTGGGAAATTGAACCTGGGCCATCAGGCTTAACAAGCAACTGCCTTTTACTGCTGTGTCATCTCTCCAGCTCCATTTTATTTCACTTCCTGAACTTTAACTATGTAATACTCTTTTTAGATTTATTTCAAAAACAAGTATTCTGCAGCTCAAAGGGTGTTATAGGGCATAATTCATTTAAATTGCAAAGCACTTCAGAACTCTTAGATGAAAAGTACTATTGAAGTACAAAGTCAGGCTCATTATTAATAAAAGTCAGTCCTTCCTCATACAGTCTTCTTTGAAATGATTGGCTTCTTGAGAATGCCTAAGGTGAGTAGGAGATAGCCTTCACTTAATAAAAGAGTCTGACAATTAGAAGCATATGTGTATGTTAGCCCCATTATAAGGAATTTGTAAGAGCCATGCCTACCTGTAGCTTTAAAAATAACTTGGGCTGGGTGTGGTGGCACATGCCTTTAATCCCAGGCTGTTGGCACACACAAGTTTCTCTCATAATAAGTGATCTTCCCCGGTAAGGAGACCTCTAATCTCCAATGTGGAGATAGGAGATAATGCAGCAGTTTTCTTAGAGGAAATGTGGGTGAATAAGGGTGAAACAGGAGCTCTCTCAATTGAAAACATGGGCCTCACAGTTCCACGTGCCGTTCACTCTGGTGGAAACATTTCATCTTCAGCTTACTCTGCTATGGTAGAGCATCATTGCTCAAATCTATGTTGCTGCTGTTCGAAGTCAAGTTAGGTTTTGTGATTCATGCACTGTATGATGTCAACAGAACCCTCCCTCACCTCTCCCTCCTTGGTACCAGTGGCATGCAACCTCAGGGCTGGACCACCAAAAATGTCTCCAGGATCACTGGTAAGTGTCCTCTTGAAGGCAAAACTGAACCAAGTTGAGAACCAAAATTCTACAAGAGTTTTTCCTCTAAACCTCTCCAGGACCCAAGTGTTTTATCTTTCATATATATGATATATATACTTATGGAAGATTTAAAAGGAATATGACAGGCTGGAGAGATGGTGTAGCAGTTAAGCGCTTGCCTGTGAAGCCTAAGGACCCTGGTTCGAGGCTCGGTTCCCCAGGACCCATGCTAGCCAGATGCACAAGGGGGCGCACGTGTCTGGAGTTCGTTTGCAGTGGCTGGGAGCCCTGGCATACCCATTCTCTCTCTCTCTCTCTCTCTCTCTCTCTCTCTCTCCCTCTCTCTCTCTTTCCCTCTTTCTCTCTCTCTCTCTCTATCTGCCTCTTTCTCTCTCCGTCACTCTGAAATAAATAAATAAAAATATTAAAAAAATAAAATAAGTAAAAGGAATATGACTGTCATATTACACAGGGCCAGATCCAAGATCTAACCACGTGCCACTAGTCAATCGATCTGTACACCTTTGGTTACCGAATATCAAAAGTAGCTGTCATCTACACTATCTGGAGGGTTTCTGAGTTGAGCGCTGAGACTATCTTGTTTCTTGGCTTCCATCTTGAGGACCTACTGTGTACTCATCTGCAAAGTCAGTTGCCTTCCTGATTTCCGTTTCCAAACTTCTTAGCATCCTTTACTGTAGTCATACACTCTCTGTTTTCTTTTCCTTTGAGAGGTGAAATCACATGTTATTTTTTCCCTTTAAACTCTATAATTTTTGTACATGTGAAGACGAGCTTATTAATTTCTATTTGATGAGTCATGGTGAGTTTTTAGATAGTAAACATAAAACTCAAGTAATGCTCCACAAACACTGTTTGTGAGAGGCTACTTGGGGTTCCAGCCATAGCATGTGAAGGGCACATTTTATTTTTCCTAAGAGGTTATTTCTTGTTCGTAAGTTCCTAGAAATTGATAGTGTGCATGAGCCTATCTTATAATGAGTCAGGCAACAATGTACTTTTTTTAAAAATTTTTATTTATTTATTTGAGAGCAACAGACACAGAGAGAAAGACAGATAGAGGGAGAGAGAGAGAATGGGCGCGCCAGGGCTTCCAGCCTCTGCAAACGAACTCCAGACGCGTGCGCCCCCTTGTGCATCTGGCTAACGTGGGACCTGGGGAACCGAGCCTCGAACCGGGGTCCTTAGGCTTCACAGGCAAGTGCTTAACCACCAAGCCATCTCTGCAGCCCAACAATGTACTTTTAATTAATGAGAACGAGAACATTTATAAGTCCACCATTATTGATCAATTCAGTTTACTTCATTGAATGGTTAGTTCAGTTGATTTTTTAAAATTTATTTATTTCTTTGAGAGAGAGAGAGAGAAAGATACAGAGAGAGAATGGGTGCAGCAAGGCTTCTAGCCAATGCAAATTAACTCCAGACACATGCACCACCTTTGTGCATCTGGCTTACATGGGCACTGGGTAATTGAACCTAGGTCCATAGGCTTCACAGGCAAGTGCCTTAACCACTAATCAATCTTTTAAAAACATTTTATTTATTTGCAAGTGAAGACAGAGAGGGAAAGAGAATAAATATGGGCAGGTTAGGGCCTCTTGCCACTGCAAGTAAACTCCAGGCACATGCACCGCTTTGTGCACCTGGCTTTATATGGATACTGGGGAATCTAAACCCAGGCCAGCAGGCTTTTTAAGCAAGTGCCTTTAACTACTGAGCCACCACCTAGTTTAACAGATTATTAAAGCGGCTTTTTAAAGCAGACCAAGCAAATATGAGAATCATTTAAGCCTACAGCATATAGATGTAGATTTATTTAAAATCACAAAGCAATTTGAAACAGGTTTAAGCCTAGAACCATTGTTCTGTAAAAGTATCCCTATATGCTTGTGTGTTTGTAATTTAGCCATTTTCTTTTTTTTTTCCAGCTCTGTGTTTTTATTTTTTTCAGCTCACAGCTTATTTTTTTATTTACTTGTTTTTTATAATTTTTTTTTATTAATTAATCTTGTATTCAGCAAATACAGTCAGTCTGGTACCATTATTAGGCTCATCCGTGACCTACCCCCTCCCCTCGGCCCCTCTTTGTTGAGGTATATGGGTCGTGCAGTGTGGAGTTAGCCCACAGTTATGGGTAAGATAAGTGTCTCTGTTTGGTCAACCAGATACCAGCACAAGGGGGAAGGAGATCAACACAGAGAAAAATCAACTCCTACCATACCAGACAGCCAGAGACCCAGAGGCCCCCAACACCTCATCACTGAAGCAGACCAAAAAATGAACCCAACATGGCTCTGGGAAATTTTTTGGAAGAGGGGGTGGAAAGAATGTCAGAGCCACATGTTGATTCAGCCACATTCTTAATCCACAGCTTGTGAAGCCTTTGAGAAACGGAACTTTGTTGGAGGACATGTGATACTCAGAGCAGGCCTTGGGGCATTGTAACCCAGCCCTGGTTGCTGCACTTAAACCAGTCTGTTTCTTCCTGGCTGCTGTGAAAATATCATGTCTGCCTATCTGCCCCAGCCACGTTTCTCCCACCTTGATGAAATCTTCCTTCCATATTATAAGCTGTAATAAGCAGAACCCAGTGAAGCTTCCACAGCCCAAGATGAAACAGGTGACTGTCTCTTGGGTTGGATCAAATCAATCAGGGAGTTTCAAGGACTGCGGGCCTGACACTCTGAAAGTTTACACAATAGAAGTGAGTTACAGCTTCCCAGGTGACAATGCATACTTAGCTATATTCTCAAACTGTGAAGAGACAATAAGAGTAGGAGAAAATGCCTAGTGGACATTTTTTTCTGTCTAGTTCTAAGTTCGTTTTCGGCTATGTGTCTCACAACAATTCTTACAGATAGTACTGTGACAGGAAAGAAGAAAGTGGAAGCTATGTCTTAAAAGGACTACTCTCTTCTAAAGTTCAATAAAGTGCTGAGAAAAAAAGAAAGTTTGTAATTCATGAATTTTTATTATTAGTGTAAAGTTCAACCAGCTGACCTTAGATTTCTAGCTCAAGTAAACACCACCTTTTATTTTAACTGGGAATGATGACAACAATGACTTCAGCGTCTTCTAAGCAGGTTTGAAAATAAAACATCTTTCCTGTAGCAGTTATCTTTTGCCACATAACTAATAAGAATTTAAACCAATAGTCAGTTTTGATCTCAGTCATTCATCCTGTATTTTACTGGGCAGCAAGTGGTCTGGACTAGGTTCAGCCTATCGTGCCCAGGTTACTAAAGTCAGCCTTTGTATCTTCCCTCCTTCTTTCTCTCACTTTTCTTCCCTACCTTCCTTTCTCCCTTTCTTTTTTGTTCCTTCTCTTCCTTCCCCCCGCTGCTTCCTGTTTTCATTCCTCCTTTTGCTCATTCCTATTTTCCCTCTTCAATAATCATCTCATCATGCTCAATTTCTAGTAGACCCTAACCTATTTCCATAAAGGTAAGAATCATATCTGGCACTCTGACTAGTTTGTAGTGTATGTTAAGTGCCTGGGCTTATAAATGGAATTTAGAAGCCCTATTGATCTGCAGGGCTGCACACACATGCAGATGCCAGCATGCATGGAAAGGCTTCAGTCAAGCTCCATGTCATTGTAACCCACTGAACTAAGTCCCACGAGTAAGGAGTACCACACACTAAATGTATGATGTGACATTGCTAAACATACCTTCTGTTTGCATCGACTATCCATAAGCTATTTATAAGCATGTGTATGTTAATCTATAACCCAGAACAGAACCACTTCATATGAGGCTCAGATTTTGTGCTTTCCTGTTTGAGATGTAGCTGCTTCAGTAACTGCCTTTCCCTAGTTCAACCAGACCTTCATTTATTCATGAAGAACTTCCTTACGCGTCCCGTCTTCAGGGAATGATGCCTTCACCTTCAGACTCACTTCCCTGACCTTTAGCATTTCATCAAGTGGAAACTAGAACCTCTCCTATGGGCAACTCGTAGCTGTGGGTGCACATCTTAAACAATAGCTGGCTTCAGCTGCACAGGTGCAGATATCTCAGAGAAGGTAGACACATGTCTACATGTAGATAAAGGAACAGAAAAGCTAGCTCAGTGAGAGCTAAATTATTCATACTAGGCATATCAGCTCCTGTTGGATAACATAGCACTGCAGAAGTTACATCATGTGCTTGAGAAATGAACTCAGTAAAGTCCATCAGTTGGTGAAAAATAAACCTACAGATGCCATCACTCACTATAAATTCATTCCTTATCTGGAATCTTTCTTTTCCCATTTAAAATCCTACTACAAACCTTACATTTTTATGAAGTCTTCATATGCTGAAATGTATCTCTGTTCAATATGCACAATTATCTATAGTTTATTCATTTTTCTTTGAGTTTATAAGCATAAGGGGCAGAGACCTACTTGATTTGTATGATGCATTCTCAAAGTGCAGGCTGCATCCACGAAGCTTCACACATCATCATAATAACAGTAATATGTATCACAGATGACAGACACAGAATTACTCTTCCAGACCTCAAAATTGCAAATCAGGATAAATAAGGCTGTGTGCATTTCATTAAGGGATTTCCCTCAACTCTGGTGTGTAGACCTAGATAGCAATCTAACTATTCTGGAATGATTTTTTCATGGGGAAATATGTCTAGTAATTTCTAATATATGCTCATACAAAACTAGTTTTCATTTAGCAAATAAAGTCAGATGTTCTATACAAACAAGAAATTACTTTCATGGTACATCAGTTTGATGGAATATTATGTAGCCATTGAAATGATGAATATGCAGACTGTCAAGATACATGGAATTCTACATAGTGTGAGATAAGTAATCCACACTAGGATGATGAGATCATCTCTACTAGCACATTATTTGTAATTCTGAAAGCTTGGGGCAGCTCACAGGACAATATAAGGAGATGGTCTCATAAGAAGGTACTATATATTTTATGTATTTAAATTTGTTTTGGGGGCTGGAGAAATGGCTTAGTGGTTAAGCACTTGCCTGTGAAGCCTAAGGATCCTGGTTCAAGGCTCTATTCCCCAGGACCCACATTAGTCAGATGCACAAGGGGGCGCACACATCTCAAGTTTGTTTGCAGTGGCCAGAAGCCCTGGCACTCCCACTCTCTTCTATCTCTCTGCCTCTTTCTCTCTCTGTCTGTAACTCTCTAATAAATAAATAAAAATAAACAAAAAAAATATTTTTTTTAAATAAGAACATTTAATAATATTTACTGGAAAAAAAAACCCTGTAAATTATCCAGCCATGTTAGATTTTTTTTTATTTGAGAAAGAGAGAGAAAGGCAGAGAGAGAGAGAGAGAGAGGGCACACCAGGGCTTCCAGCCACTGCAAACAAACTCCAGACGCATGTGCCCCCTTGTGCATCTGGCTAATGTGGGTCCTGGGGAATCGAGCCTCGAACCAGGGTCCACAGGCTTCACCGGCAAGCACTTAACCACTAAGCCATCTCTCCAGCCCTTGTTAGATTTTTATAGTTTAAGTTATATCACTTGGAATAACAACAGACATTTTAAAGTAGTTCCCTTTGCTAAATGAAGATAATGGTTAAAATTATCTATGTGTTCCTTTGATAATTTTTCATGATAATATCTCCAGGAAGCGCCATTTTCTACTTTATTTACCAGGACTTTTTATAAGTGCTCTCTATATGAATCTGGTTTGGATCCTCCTTCAGTCCATCAAATATCTGACCTGGGACAAATTGTTAAACATCTCTTCTGTCATCTCCTGATAGGTACACTAGAAGCAATTAAACTTTAGTTGGTGATATTTTAGAATACTGAGCAAGACAGAGGACAAAGTGCCAAAGAGATTTGCTAGTGATATTTTCTCAAAGCAAAGCCAGGAAAAGAATATCATTGTGAATAGCACTCTGCAACACTTCGGCCATTCTAGATGAAATGTCAATCAACAGGGAGTTTCTTTTTATTTCTTTAAAATAGATGTTTTCAAATATTCACATTTAATCCAGTAACGAAAGCAGATTTTTTTTTTTTTTTTTTTTTTGCATGATGCCCGTAGTAGGTGACCTTTCTGCAGATGGGGCTTTGAGATGGAGTTACAGGCATTCTGGGAGCCCATTGAATGTCTTGTGAATTGATTTCTTTTAGTACTGGAATTTGGGAGTACAAGTCTTTAGACTAGAAGAAATGTCAATCAAAGTGCATTCAATATGGAAATGCCTGAATGGATCATTTGTGGGCTTTGGAGCCCTATTCTTCAAACTTCTTCAGCAGAGCCCATCTCAAGAGCTGAGCCTGTAATGCAAGCGCGAGCTGACCGTGAGGTTTAACCCGAGGTTGCCGAGAGGGGGCAGGGAAGCAGGTACGGAAGCAGCTGGCTAAGAAATGGCTAATGTCCTCCTGAATCAAATCTCTCTTGCACACATCCTAGCCTCGTTTCCAACATGCTTAGAAACTGCTGCATTTCAATAAGGATAAGGTTTAGGACCCGTTCTCTCAGTTTAAGGGAGTGATCGCTCCCACACTTCCTGAAAACAGATATAGATAAGGGAAGATTTGACTTGTCTGTTTACCTCCACATGACCCAGTCAGAGGACAAGTTGTCATTCTGAAAGGAAACCCCCCCTCGTCTTTAGCTGTGTAAGCACTGGCTTAAAAGATTAGGGGAAAAATACTAAATTAGTCAGGCTAATCAACTATAGGTCCAAACATTCCGATTTTAGAGCCGGCTTCTGAAATGTTATCAAAACTAATTTGAGGCAGAGAATGACTCTTCTATGGCGTTCCTAATCTGCTTCCATCCCAGACTAGATTTCAACTCACTTTTTTTTTTTAAATTTTTATTTATTTATTTATTTGAGAGCGACAGACACAGAGAGAAAGACAGATAGAGGGAGAGAGAGGGAATGGGCGCGCCAGGGCTTCCAGCCTCTGCAAACGAACTCCAGACGCGTGCACCCCCTTGTGCATCTGGCTAACGTGGGACCTGGGGAACCGAGCCTCGAACCGGGGTCCTTAGGCTTCACAGGCAAGCGCTTAACCGCTAAGCCATCTCTCCAGCCCTCAACTCACTTTTTAACTCCCAAGTGAGCTGTACCTAATGACCTATCTTCTAGATAGTGCTGTGAATCCCTTGAGAGAGGGGACCAAGGACTGGGGTTTCTCACTGGTCATCAAGTATTGTCTTAGGAAACCAAACCAGGCACTTTATAGTCACCGAAAAAAAAAAAAAAAAATTAAAAGAACATGTGCAGATTCGTAGGTGCTGACCAGACAGGACAGCAGAGACTCTGAGCTTATGTCGGTCCATTGGTTCCTGATGAATCAATCATTTCTGTGGCTGTCAGAGGCTGAACTTGACCCATTTTGGGTCCTTTAAGGTACTTGGTTTAGTTAACCCAGGATATGTGTGTAATGCCCAGTATTCATTGGCTTGTATACCAATGAGCAAGCTGTGTACTTTTTAAATGTTCTTCTTAACATATTTTTAAATTTATTTGAGAACGAGAGAGGGGGAGAGAAACAGACAGAGGGAAAACGAGCATGCCAGGGCATCGGGCACTATAGGCAAACACCAGACGTATGCACCCCCTTGTACATCTGGCTTATGTCCTGGAGAATCAAACCAGGATACTTCGGCATTGCAGGCAAATGCCTTAACCACTAAGCCATCTCTCC
The DNA here is from genome assembly GCF_020740685.1 of Jaculus jaculus. Taxonomy (NCBI): domain Eukaryota; kingdom Metazoa; phylum Chordata; class Mammalia; order Rodentia; family Dipodidae; genus Jaculus; species Jaculus jaculus. The sequence goes on from NC_059105.1 coordinate 165,251,664, forward strand.
AACCCCTCTTTTCTTTCTTTCTTTCTTTCTTTCTTTCTTTCTTTCTTTCTTTCTTTCTTTCTTTCCTTCCTTCTTCCTTCCTTCCTTCCTTCCTTCCTTCCTTCCTTCCTTCCTTCCTTCCTTTTTTTCTTTCTTTTCTTTCTTTTTGAACCTCAATTCCAGCATCTGTAAATGGAGATCCTAAGACTACATTTTATATCAAGGACAGCAGACCCCTTGCTGCATGGTTTAACCTACTGATCATACAGTAGCGGGTTAGGCATTCGTGCTGTTTCTATACCTGGCGATTCTGCTCTGCTCCACATTACCTCAGTGTCTACCTCAAAAAAAAAAAAAAAAAAAGTCATTGTCGCTAAACATAACAGGGGCATGGCTGAAAATGAACACTTGTGGGCATTGCTTTGTACCCGTGTGCTTTTTACAGGTTTCTTGCTGTAGCTCTTTTTGTTTGAAGAAAATGCCATGAGTTGCAATTGCTTCTACATCCAGAGGATTGGCTTCGGTCCTGCTTGCAATTTGAGTGAACAAAACTGATGCGGCAAGGATTGGCCACCAATGTTGTATGGTATTTCTTATGACCAGGGGCTGATAAATCTCCACCTCATCTCCCCTGCTCTTCCGGATGGCTCTAGTATGACTCTGTATTGTATCAGTTTCCCCAAGTGTGAAATGCACAGGAGACTGTATAGATGCCTTTCGTTTTATTGTTAATTTGCTCTCCCTCCCTCCTCTCTCTATATATGTGTGTGTTGGAGACCAACCCATGTCCCCACACATGCTAACTAAGCGTTCTAACACAGAAATACACCCTATCCTCCTGTACATCACTAGATTACACTATGGCATGTGCAATATGGTCAATATTTGGTCAAAATATTAACAAAGACAAAGACACAAAACGCATGGTGATTACTATTGCAAAGGCTAATTTGTCTTTAACAGCTGGGGAAATAAGCTTGATTTGGGACCCATTGCTGTGGGCAGATGGACCTCATCTCTCTTTTTACTTGAAACAGACTGCCCTTTTCAAGAGCATTTCATTACTCTAAAAATCCCCAAATCTCAACTTTCATCACTGACAATGAAACAGGCATGCAACACAGCAAGTTTTAATTTAAAACAAGGAGCACTAATATCTTTCCAAAGTGGATTGTTAAATCGTGTTATTTAATAATACTGTCTGAGACGTTCGTGTGACATGATGAAAACATTTATTAACATGTCGTTGACACTTTCCCTCACCTTCTTGAGAGGCAGGAAACCAGTAATTGAGCACCAACTGCTCTGAAAAGCAGTCCCCTCCCCAAGTCATCTGATTCTTATTTCAGGATCCCATACTGGGAAGGTAGTTTGGAAAGCTTTCTAAAGTGTATGAAACTGAATCCCATTATTTAACTTTTAATAAACACCACCTGATTGTCACATATCAAGAATAGTCTCATAGACTACTGGGGTTATGAAGAACACTGGAAAAAAGAAGGCTGTAACTTGAACTCTATCAGATGGAAAAAAGTTCAATAGAACACCTTATAAAACGTGAAAACTTAAAAAAAGAACATGGAAATTTAAGATGCAGTGCAATTTTTTAAATTAATTAATTAATTAATTAATTAATTTGAGAGCAACAGACAGAGAGAGAAAGAGGCAGATAGAGAGACAGAGATTGGGCGCGCCAGGGTCTCCAGCCACTGCAAACGAACTCCAGATGTGTGCGCCCCCTTGTGCATCTGGCTAATGTGGGTCCTGGGGAGTCGAACCTCGAACCAGGGTCCTCAGGCTTCACAGGCAAGCGCTTAACTGCATCTCTCCAGCCCAAGATGCAGTGTAATTTAAGAGCACAGAGTGAAATTGTCTGCATTCTGCCATTTGTTTTTCCAGATAACCCTTGATAAGTTATTTAATATCTTTAAGTGCCATTTTTCTTTTTTGTGTGTGCATAAACTTCTGTTTTGCTTAAGAATAGTTAAATACTCATGACTTAATTTGCAATAAACCAAATCAAATTGATATTTCCAAAAGAGGATGAAGGCTGTGGGGCAGAATTCATGGGGTGTGCCCTGATACTGCCTCTTGCTGCCAGGTCTGCAGCAGCTATTTTTATTATCCCTCTGTTACTACCACTGCTTCCAGAACTGCTCTCTACTACTTGTTACCCACGAGCTTGCTGCCGCCACTGTCGCTGTTAGTGTGCCGCACCATCATGACTGTCATCAACAAGTGTGTAATGCATGAAAAGGAATACAGACTTACCCAAATATGGGAAAGTGTTTATGAAAGTTGATCTCACAGCTTTGAAAGCTCTCGTTCCTGATCTTGGCAGTTTCAGCTTTAAAAATCATTGCTGGTGAAACAACGATAAATAAATAAAATAAATAAACAAGCAATAGCCTCTAGCTGGGTATAGTGGCACAATACCTTTAATCCCAGCACTAGGGAGGCAGAGGTAGGAGGATCACCATGAGGACAAAGCCAGTCTGGGACTACAGAGTAAGTTCCAGGTCAGTCTGAGCTTAAGTGAGTCTCTGCCTTTAAAAGAGAACAAACATGTAAATTAAAAAAAAAAAATCATTTCCAGGCGTGATGGAGTGCAGCCTTTAATCCCAGCACTCGGGAGGCAGAGGTAGTTGGATCGCCGTGAGTTCAAGGCCACCCTGAGACTCCATAGTGAATTCCAGGTCAGCCTGGGCTAGAGTGCGACCCTCCCTCAAAAAAAAAAAAAAAAAGAATCATTACCAGTGTAGGTTAGGAAAGAAGCTCAAGGTAGAAATTATGCTACTTTTCTACTAGCTCTTAACTTGTTTTAAAATCGATAACAATAATTGAGGTTTTATTATTTATTTTTCATGCTACTGTAACCAAACACCCGGAAAGGAGAGACTTGAGGAAAGAAAATTTAATTGTGTTTCATGGTTTGCAAGAACAGCCCATCATGAAAGAAAAATCATGGAATCTCCCATCAGGAAGCAGTGGAGACTGAAACTGGAGTCCGGCTGGCTTCCTCCTCTCTCACTCCGAATTCCAGCCGGGACCTCAGCTCGTGGGAAAGTGATTCCTTTGTTCACAGTGGGTCTTCACTCTCAGTTCCACCTCTCTCAAAATGCTCGCGTGCCTCTGGGTAGTTCCAAGTCCAATCAAGACGGCTTGAAGATTATTCACAACAGAAGTGAAATAAAAATATGAAACAGGGACTGAAGAGTTGGCTTAGTGGTTAAGACACCTCTCAGGTAAAATTCCCCAGGACCCATATAAGCCAGGTACACAAGGTGGCACATACATCTGGTGGTTTGTGTTTTTTTTCCTTTTTATTTACAGTGGCAGGAGGACCTGGCACAATCATACTGTCAGGTGTGTATATGTGTATATGTGTGTGTGTGTGTGTGTGTGTGTGTGTGTGTCTTTGCTGGCAAATAAGTAAATAAAAATGATTGTAAAATATAGCTTTAAAAATACCTATAATGGGGCTGGAGAGATTCCTTAGTGGCTAAGCGCTTGCCTGTGAAGCCTAAGGACCCTGGTTTGAGGCTTGATTCCCCAGGACCCACGTAGGCCAGATGCACAAGGGGGCGCACGCGTCTGGAGTTCGTTTGCAGTGGCTGGAAGCCCTAGCACACCCATTCTCTCCCTCCCTCTGTTTCTCTCTCTCTGTGTCTGCCTCTTTCTCTCTGTCTATCGCTCTCAAATAAATAAATAAAAATAAACAACAACAAAAAAAAAACACTATAATGTAGGAGGGCCTAGAAAGAAACCATAATTTTCTTTTTGAAATTTTGGAATTACACAAAAAGTAAAGAAAGGAAAGAATGTTGGAATAGCATAGAGCTTTATGCCAAATATAGCTAAAGAGAAGATAGACTATCCAAGAAATACATCGTGAGCATTTGGGATGGAAATGAATGTTGGATCAAGATAATTCTTCCCTAAAAGAAACTGGGGGCGAAAAAAAAAAAAAAAAGAAAAGAAATGTTAACATTAGGAAATTGACTATGAGTGGCACATAAATTCTATTTGTTATTCTTCTTAGAGCTCCTATCTGCATATACTGACCCAACATGTGGCTCTGACATTCTTTCCACCCCCTCTTCCGCAAAATTTCCCTGAGCCATCTTGGGTTCATTTTTGGTCTGCTTCAGTGATGAGGTGTTGGGGGCCTCTGAGGCTCTGGCTCTCTGATTTGGTAGGAGTTGATTTTATTCTGTATTGGTCTCCTTCCCCCTTGTGCTGGTATCTGGTTCATCAGGAAATTAGCACCCTTGCTTATTTCACTAATTTTCCTTAGTTTCAGCTGGGGCCCTTTTGAGGTATGATGGGGTGGCTCTCTCCTTAAGATCTGCATCTATCTGGAAAAGAGAAGCATATTCTCCAATGGAGAGTAAGTTAGTTCCAGAACAAATGAAATAACCCTTACTTTTTTTTTAATAGAGAGTTTAATAGATGTAGGCCCTCTTGTAGCCCATGATTGATGGTAGCTTGATATTGGAGAGAGGGCTTATGTTTGGATATGGTTCTGACTTGTTTCCCAGCTCCAGCTATGGGTCCCATTCCACTGTGAGGATCAGTTAGCCAAATCAAGAGCAGTTGGTTCCCCACCATGGCTGTGTGCCACTATTGCAATTGTGTGGGCATCACAACAGGTTATTTGTTGCTAAGTAGGTTAGACCATGAGTTGCTTGGAGAGATTCGGTTATTTCCCCCATTTGTCCATGTAGCACCTTCTGGTACTAGATACACTGACTGTCTGGGGACTGACTCTCTCCTGGCTTCCATCCATGCTGTTTCATTTTTCGTGTCAGCTGCATCAAGTACTCTAACAGAAATCTGTCTTTCTCTTAGGAAACCTTGTAGGTTTCTCTGATCAAAAGCTCATTATGGATGATAGCCCCATGCTGGTACTGGGAGTCACAGGTCAGTGCCCACTAAGAAAATGAGGAAGAATATACCTAATATACAAGAGTTAGGGAGGAGAGAGAGAGAGAGAGAGGTAGGGAGAGGGAGAGGGAGGGAGGGAAGATGTAGAAGGTTTAGGTTAGATTGATTCTACCGTCTCCAGTCTCTTGTGGTTCAGGTGTTTCCTATAAGGGCCTGGTGAGGGTTCAACCATTTGGTCGACCTTTTAGGAAGTAGAATTTTATGGTACCATTCCTGTTTGGTTATATATTAGTGTTTCCCACCCCTTCTATTCCCTCCCCTCCCTCCCCATCCATCCTAGTGTCTAGTCCATGAGGTGCTTGTTGGGTACGTAAGGTATCTTGGGTAGATTCAGGTTAGGTGTTGTAGATGAGTGAGATTATGTGGCACTTTCTTTACTGTGATTGGCTAAGTTCACTGAGGATGATCTGTTCCAGGTTCACCCATTTTTCCTAAAATTTCTTTGTGTCATTTTTTTCTTACTGCTGTGTAGAATTCTATTTTGTAGATATACCACATCTTAGTTATCCATTCTTCTAGTGATGGCCATCTGGATTGATTCTAGCTCTTAGCTATTACGGATTGAGCAACTACAAACATGGTTGAGCAAATGTCTCTGGCCTGTGGTTTCAAAGTTTTAGGGTAGATGCCCAGTAAGGGAATAACTGGGTCTCTTGGTAACTCTATAGTCAGCTTTTTCAGGAGTCTCCATATTGCTTTCCAAAGTGGTAGTACCATCTTACATTCCTACCAACAGTGGATGATTGTTCCTACTCCTCCACATCCTTGCCAGCATTTATTTTCATTTGATTTTGATGTTTGCTATCCTTATTGGGATAAGGTGGAATCTCATAGTTGTTTTAATTTGCATTTCTCTGATGATTAGGGATGATGAACATTTTCTTAAGTGTGTGTTTGCCATTTATGTTTCTTCCTCTGTGAACTGCCTGTTCAGCTCTTTGCCCCATTTTGTGAGTGGGGTGTTTGACTACTGTTTAGATTTTTGAGTTCTTTGTAGATTCTAGAGATTATCTATCTATTATCGATCTATCAGTTGAATAAACCGCAAATATTTTCTCCCATTCTGTGGGTAATCCATTGGCTTTTCTTATCGTATGCTTGTCTGTAAAGAAACTCTTCAGCTTCATGTGATCCCATTGGTTGAGTGACTGTTTAAGATCGTGAGCTAGTGTGGTTTTGTTCAGGAAGTCTTTTTTCATTCCTATATCAAGGAAAGTACTTCCTAAATTTTCTTCCAGGAGTATTTGAGTTTCTGGTCTTATATTGAGGTCTTTGATCCATTTGGATTTGAGTGTAGTGCATGGTGAAATGTGTGGATCAAGTTTCAGTTTCCTGCATGTGGTTATCCAGTTTGTCCAGCACCATTTGTTGAAGATGCTGTCTTTTTTTCCAGCCTATATTGTTCAAGCTTTTGTCAAATATCATGTAGATATAGTTGCTTTACCCAAAGCCTGGGCCTTATTTCTAAATCATATGCTTATACTTTTCAATTTTTATATTATCTAAAGATTCTTTACTGTGAATAACATATTAAATAACATGCCCATGTCTGTGTGTTTGCGTGCACACACAGACACACACACACACACACACACACACACACTACCTGTGAGCATAGAGTTAACTTGGGTTTACATCAATATTTAGTGCAGTAACACAGCAGTCAATGTTTATATTTTTGCCTAAGTGGCCCTTCACTGTTGAGCCTTATGATTTGGATTTCACTTGCTGTGAGGAGCTGTTAGAGAGGTCTTTTCTGGGACTCTGTTCTGTTTTCTTTTCCCCACTGCCAAAATCAGTTCCATATTTCTGCCACCTGTGATGGAGCTAACCACTACACTTTACATCCTAGCCTTATTATATGGCTATCCTTATTAAGTATTGTCAGCATTTATTGCCATTATTTTTATACTTATGGGTTTATCAAAGTTAATCATACATGGCATGTTGGCTGTAATGTTAATTATACATAATTTATAAGTATGAAATATTTGTGTATATAATTATATATGATGATTATTGTAGCTGAAATGCAAAGCTTTCCCAAGAGGAGATTTTTAATTAAAAGGAAAAATATAATATACCTCATAATTTAAAAATCAGGTTGTATAATAATTGTTTTTATTTATATGGCATTAATTATGTGGTAGGTATTGTGCTCAGTGCTTCAAATAAATATCTTATTTAATTTTTAAAAATTTGCAAGATTAAGCTGGGGAGATGGCTCAGGAGTCCCAGAACTCATGTAAACCAGATACAAAAAGTGATCCTGGTGTCTGGAGACCATTTGCAGTAGCAAGAGGCCCTATACCTCTACTCATTCCCCCTTTCTCATAAATAAACAAATAAATAAATGACAAGCTCATTTGTTTACTTTATGTATTTATTTATCTTAAAAAATGAGTAAACAATATTTTTAAAGTGACTAGTCAGTAAGTAGCATACACATAGTACATCTGGCTAAAATGCAAAGTGCTCTTTCTACTGTACCATGTACAATAGATAATGACACAAAGGTATATCAAAAAGCTGGAGAAATACAGAGACTCTTGATAGTAGCCATCACTTATCACATGGAATGGGTTTTGCGACTTCCAGTGGCTATATGAATCCATATGTAGTCCTAAATGCTATGCATAGTGTTTTTGCCTATACATACAGACAAACCTAAGAGAAAATTTAACTTATAAATTAGGCACAGTAAGAGATTAGCAGTAGCTAATGATGCTAGAGAATTCTTATAGCTAGCAATTGAATACAATAAATGTCTTGTGAATCGACTAGGCACCCCATTTTATTGCATCCACCCTGTTTTGGTGGTGTTGTGAGAAGATGCAATGATTATGTGATGAGATAGGGAGACAGATGGCCCTTATCACACCTAACTTTTGCAGTGTGCAAGGTACAAAACACAATAAAAAGTTTCATTTTCTTCCTTCACCGCTGCACAAATAGAAGATTCTTTATTACCACAGGTCCTAGCAGTATCAAAATTTTATTTTTTCCTCATTATTTCAAGAACTCTCACCTTGTACCCAACAGGAAACACTTGGTGGATTCTCTTCAGCATACATCATTCATTCACCCACATGAGGTCTCTTCCACTACTATTGAGGAGAACAACGGCTACTTGAACTACGATAGTCGATGATCACTGAGGCAGCTTTTGAGTTATTAGTGGATTCACCAAACACAAGCTGCATTCATATTTAGTCTAGGAAGTGTGAGACCATGAAACATGCTGTCACTCTCCTCGGAATGATGCTTATTTAAAAATTTAGGAATCATTTGTTTCTGAGATATTTTTACTTAGTAGTTTGGACTACTATTGACTCAAAGAAACTGAAACTGCAGAAAATAAAATGACAAATAATGGAGAAGATGGACATTATACGGATTTGAAAATAATTTCTCCTTAACGAAATAAAACTAACATCAGATATGGTTGCTCACACCTTTTATCTCAACATTTGATAGGCTGAGGTAGAAAGAAGATCATTGTGGATTCAAGGTCAGTGTGGACTACAAAGTGAGTTCCAAGTGAGGTAAGACTCTGCTTTAAGAATTGAAAGAAAGGAGTGGAGGGATGGCTTAGAGGTTAAGGTGCCTGCCTGTAAAGCCAAAGGACGTAGGTTCAACTCCCCGGGGATCCATATAAGCCAGATGCACAAAGTGGTGCTCTGGTACACCCATTCTCTCTCTCTTTCTCTGCCTCCTTCTCTCTGTCAAATAAATAAATTAATTTTAAAAAAAATAAGCATTTTCTTCCTTGAGTTGTTTTAAAAAAAATCAAAAGAAGAGAGTGGAGGAGAGCGAGAAGTAGGGAAAATTAAAATATGAATGGGAGTAAAATGCTATTTATATTTTTGTTAGGTGTGTGATAAAAATAAATGTTATTATACTCTGTGGCATGATACCCAAGAAATAAATCATAGTGGACACCATTTTGGTGGAATCCAAAAAGAGATTATACATATGGCAGGTCTAGGAATGAGACACTAGTCTGTAGAATTTATATTAAGAAATTTATCAAAGTGAATATATCTCCTGTTCAAAACATTTTAGAGAAAAGAACTCTGATTATTTAATTAATTTGATGCTGATATATTTGAAAATAAGACATAACTTGTGGTCTTAACCCCCAAAATGCTAAGAGTATGTTTACATGTCTGAAGATACTTGTAAGCCAAGATTTTGAGTGATTTTGATTATCAATGATACTGAGTTGTCTTGGAAAACTTTGGGCAACTTGCCAAGGGGATCCCAGAACAGCATAACATGAGTTAGGGAATGAGTTGGATGCTGTCTATTATAAGTTTGCCTGAGTTCCCACCAGGTAAAGCACACTCTTCAGTATTCTACAAAAATTGGCAAAACCAGGGCTGGAGAGATGGTTTAGTGGTTAAGTGCTTGCCTGTGAAGCCTAAGAACCCTGGTTCGAGGCTCAATTCTCCAGGACCCATGTTAGCCAGATGCACAAGGTGGCACATGCATTTGGAGTTTATTTGCAGCAGCTGTACGCCCTGGTGTGCCCATTCTTTCTCTCTCTATCTGCCTCTTTCTCTGTCTGTCACTCTCAAATAAATAAATAAAAATAAACACAAAAGTTAACCAAACCCTTCCCAGTGAAGCTGTGAAGGGGCCAATTTTAAGTGTTCAATGCCCTGGTCATGATTTCAAGATGCCCTGTCTGACAATGAGTAAACCCACCAGTAGGGGTTTCTTGGGAAAATGAGAAGCAACATGAGACTGGTGTATGGCTCATTGCAAGTGTGGCATCCTTCACCCCTGCTTTGGTAATTCTTTCCATTGACATCTGCTGTCTTCACTCAAATACACATTCCTGCAGCATTTTACTTACTTCTCACAAGCCATGCATGAGGATGCTCAGAGAATGTGAAACTTTATGCTTCCAAAAAAAAAAAAATCTATAAACCTTCAAATAGGTTTTGCATACTTAACATCCTACAGTGGAACATAGCACAACTCAGGAAGTTTGTGATGAGTTTGACCATGGCCATTGAAATAATGCATAGCCCAATTTTCCTGACTATTACTATGGATGAAGTATTGATTCTAGGTTGTAAATCTAAGCCTTTGAAATCTTCTGGTTCTACGTTAGAGTTTTGTTTGGGCATCAAAAAGCACTGTCTACTTATTCCTATTCCATTCTCCCAAATCAACGCTGCACTCATGACAAGAAATGCATATGCTATAAATCCGTTGATGTTCCCATTCTCATACAAAATATATCCCCTTCCACATAATTAAAGACAAATGCATTATTCTAGATTAAGAAAAAATACAAGAGGATGTGAGATGATAGATGTGTTAATGAGTTTTCACAATGCATGAATGCATATATCAAAACATTACAATGCACAGTTATATTAAAACATCATTTTATAGTATAAATATTTTTATTTCTATTTGCCAATTATAGTTTAATAAGTTTGAAGAAAGGGGAATAAATATATAGATTTTTCCCAGGTTCTTCAGAGAAAATCTTTGAAATCTAACTTCTTATAAAATGAAGCACTTAAAAGTCAAAGTAACAAACATATCTATTAGCATGTGTTGAAGTTAAGAGACATCAGAGCTAAAGAAAATGTAGGGGCTAGAGAGATGGCTCTGTGGTTAAGCACTTGCCTATGAAGCCTAAGGACCCAGGTTCAAGGCTCCATTCCCCAGGACCCACGTTAGCCAGATGCATAAGGGGGCACACAAGTCTGGAGTTCATTTGCAGTGGCTGGAGACCCTGGCACGCCCATTCTCTATCCCTCTCCCTCTGCCACTTTCTCTCTCTGTGTGTCACTCTCAAATAAATAAAGAAAAAATTTAAAAAAAAGAAAATGTAGGAAACCTTTCAGTAACCTCTACAATTCATATTAAAGTGATGATGTTATCTTATGGACAGTACACCTTACAGGCTATATAAAGGAGTAGTTATTGGCATCACCCTTTATTCTTTTCTCTAGTAAGAAAGGCAATCCTGCACACTAAATTGCATACCTTCAATCATGCATATACATTATGGAGAAATTAATTTTGAACTTACAAGACATAATTTACCAAAAGTGGACTGGTTTTATAAAGTAACAAAATTGTGGAACAGGTGCATTTCTTTTAGAGATTACCAGTGATTCCAGCCCAGTATGACCCCAAATTTCTGACATGTTTGTTATTAGTATCATACTCTGCAATGTTAGCAAACATGGTATCATTTCATTTTTGCAATTCTAGGAAATTGTATCCATGATTTCAAGCACATGAGGCAAGAGCTCTATCATATCCTCAGCCCTGGTCAACTGGTATTTTAAGTCTTATACAATCAATTACAAGAAAGAAAATTTCTATATATATATATATGGAATGCAAAAATATCAACAGGAAATAAATTACATGTTAAATTAATCAAAACTCTGTAATATCAATGCCATATGGCATTTTTATTATGAATGTTGGAAGAAACCCAAGTGTATGAATGTTCATACAATTTCAGCCAACATTGCAGATTGTACTGTGGGATTCTGGACTAAAAATCAAAGAAAAAAGTAAGCTAAACAGTACACACACATTTTTATATTTAACTTGAAGACAACATCATTACCTAGGTAAATGGTTCATTTTAATTAACCTAGAGTTATAGCAAATCATCTATCATTATGATCATGGATGTGAGGTTTCCACCGGCATTTTCTTAGTCCAGGGGCAGATAATGCTCCATGTTTGTATCTGTTTTGCTTGTGCAGCTCCCAGTCCAATTCGATTTTCCTTAAAGAGTCTCCCTGCTAAAGAAAAAAGAAGAACAGAAAGTATTACTCCGAGAAGAGGAGAAAACAATATTAATGTTTCTTCAAGGAAAATATATATATATATACATATCTGGAAAAAATAAATTTGACAATCTACTATAGTCTACTTTTGTAAGACATGGTTATGTTAAATCTGATAATACAGTTACATTTACATAACTGAAAGAAGAATTAAGGAGACTAGATAGAGTAAGTTATAAAGTATAGAGAAAGGTTACAATAATTCAATACAAAAATTCAATAAGAATTGCAAAATCTAGCAATATTGTAGTTAGTAGGAGTAGATATTTTGACAGCTCAAGCCTTTACAAAGATCCATGGAAATAAATCTGTTTTATAAACCCAGCTTTCTTGAAAGATACTTTGCACAGGATAATAATCACTAATATCTTGTTTTCTCTTTGTTTTACTTGGTTTTATTTTTTGAGTCATGGTCTTACTCTGCCTTTCTAGGGCTTTCTATGTAGCCCAGACTAGCCTTAAATCCATAGCAGTCCAACTGTCCCACTCTCTAAGTGCTGGGATAACAGCTATGAGCAATGATATCTGGCTAAAAGTCACTATGTATTTTTTTAATTGATCAAGAACTTTTATATGTAAATGTATAGACTTTTGATTGCCATCATATTCCTGTATCCTTTTTCATCTCCATTGTCCCATCCCTGAGAACCCTGCTCTTTCAAGGTAGTCCTTCCTTTCTTCTGTTGTCTCCTTCCTTTTATTCTCTTCTGTCCTCCTCGACAAAATGTTAATGGGCTCAGAGCCATGCTGGCCTTGGGGGGGCATCTATAAGCACTGAGCAGTCAGTAAGTTCATGTCAGGAGCCTAGCAGCTGGAAAGAAGACCCGTACACCCTGTGGTAACTGCCTTCTTCCTGTCTTTTGTCTTTGATGGGTTCTCTCATCTCTGGTTCCTCACAGCCTCATTATCTATAGACTTGGATTTCTCTAAAATTTAATGTAAATGGAAGAATGCTACATACTGAATTATTTTGCTCTCTCCTTTTAAATATCTTCAATTCTTGATGGATTGTTGTACTAAAAATAATTCAAATTTTAAACTGCTAAAAAGCATTTAATTGCATACATGAGGTATAAGTCATTGCTTATCGATTTATCTGATATGATGACTTTTGTGGCATGTGAACATCACAAATGAAGCATCCATGAACAAAAACAACTTCAAATATGTTTCTGTCATGACTGAGCATGTAACTCCATGTTAGCACTCTTGCCTAGGATTCAATCCCCAGCATCACAAAATAACCTACTTTTTAAAAATAAAATTTATTTATTTGAGAGAACAAGTGAAAGAGGAAGAGAGACAGAGATGAGAGAGAGGAGAGAGAAAGAATGGGTGCACCAGGGCCTCCAACCACTGCAAATAAACTCCAGACACACATGCTACCTTGTGTACCTGGCTAATCTGGGCCCTGGGAAATCGAACCGAGGTCATTTGACTTTGCAGGCAAACACCTTAACTGCTGAGCCATCACTCCTGTCCCCAAACCCCACATTTTTGAGTGATGCATTTATTTTACATAAACAATCTGGAGTTGGAATTGTTGGTTCATATAGTAAGTGAATCTAACCATATAAGCAAGTATCTGTTGAACCTTTCTTATTGGCTATTATTTTATTTTTATTACCACTAGATGTGCTGGTGTCTTCCAGTGGCTCTCAATGCTCACCAACATCCTGTAGCTTCGTGTGGCACTGATTATTTTGATCATAAACCATAGCATGAATTTTGTTTTATAAGCTACTTATCCATGAAGCATGCTCAGAACTGAAACACATTCTAGGAAACAAGAATTTCAGTTAATGAAGACAAGGCCGTCTGATCATTGCTGTCACTACACATCTATTTTGCAAAAAACAAAAAACAAAAAAAAAAAAAACAAAAATGCATGTATCAGCTAGTAAACTCAATTTGCAACTTAGAATGGTAGGTTGTTGGCTTGTTTTTATTAGAACACAGTACTATGCATGGGACTTTCTTGACCAGGCTTCCCTTGCTGTGGGATAGAGAGAACAGGAGATGAGTGACTATTTAAGCTTGGAGTTTTGCCAAGTTGAAGAGTTAGGCATAAAACAATTAGGGGGCAGGTAGCAGGTGTCTGACCTTTGAAATGCACTAGGGTTACATATGATAGGAAGGGATCTATGGAGGAAAGCTTTTCCTGGAAAATGGACCACAATGACTGCAGTTTGAAGACATTATCCAGCCTCACTACCAGCCCTCAAAGTGACTGAGTCATTTTGAAACTATATTTGATCAAATTATTGTGCACACATGATAAATGGATGGATTTTATAAATAAAAGGAAAATTTCAATTTATAAAGAAATTAGAAATTATTTAAAACTATTATGTTTAATTGTGTGTGTGTGTTGTTTTGTTTTGTTTTGTTTTGGATGTTTCATGGTAGGGTTTCACTATAGCTAAGGATGACCTGAAAACTCACTCTGTATTCTCAGGCTGGCCTTGAACCCACAGCAATCCTCCTACCCCTGCCTAGTGAGTGCTGGGATTAAAGGTGTGTGCTACCATTTTCTTTACTCATCAGATTCTCTTCTTCTTTTCAGGCTATCTATGTACATAAAGTAAGATAACTGAAATTTGGGAAGCTAATGATCTTAGATGAGGTTGTACCAATATGAAACTCAGCTAGGAGATAATACATTCACATTTATTTTTTTTGTATGATTGCTAATTTGGATTTATTTTCAAAATCTTGTGAACTGACCCCAGCTTTTCCTATGAAAATTTATGCAAAGCATTCCTTCCATAAATGCATATTCAGCTAAAAACTGAGCTTTCAAGAACACGTATTACAGAAAGCTGTGTGAAGTTGCAGAAATCATTAGTATACTGGTTCAACCTTTCAGATTAGCAAAGGAACATAGTCCAAGGTTACCGAATAAATTTATACTGTATCAGAAAAAGAAAATTACACCCTGACATAGGATGATTTTAATAAAAAATGAAAATGGGATTTATGACCCCCTTTCTTCCGACTACAAATGTTCATTACCAAATGATGAATCCCTTCTGTGACATTAAATGTGAACTGGGCTACAGAAAATGTAGTCTAATTCGCTTGCCAGAAAGAAAAGCAGTGTACGCCCTCGTATATTTTTATATCCATCTACTATCACTGTTAAGCCAAATATGTTTGAGGGAAACAAATGAGGCCAAGTAAGTTCATCATTTTTCCCAGTGTAATAATAGACGCCAACGGATCAATCAGAGCCACGTCTAATTAGCAGAAGGAAAGGAGCAGTTCTGATTGGAAAGAGGTGGCAACACTTGAAAATGTCTCATTGACATATAGTTGAATGCACCTCTTCTAGGAAGCATTGACAGGCCCCTATTGATCCAAAAGGATCGGTATTTCTGAGTCTCTTATAAGCCATCTCTAAATACAGTATTAAAAATCACTGTCTTTTAAAAGTTATAGCACCAAGGAAGGGAATAGGAACAACATACACTAAAATGTGCCAAGGCCAATGGCACTTTAACATGGAGTGAGTGTGGGTGAGCTCACAATTATACCCTTCTTACATCGGAGAATTTGGTTAAAAACAAATAAATTGAACACTGTTTAGCACAACTATAACGTGGCTCAATGTCGGCAAAAATTCACCGATGTAATTATTCAGAATGACAAAGACTGAAACAGACTCTGTAGGACAGTCCGATGCATGGATTAATGAAACTGTTAGTAAGATAGCACTTTACTCAGTTTGCCGTTCTGGGACATCTACTGCAGCAATCCCTTTTTTTTTTTTTTTAATTTTGCCTCGGTGTAATTTTCACTTGGCCTTGCTAATGTACCTTTCTAAATTCCACTGTAAGTTTTCTTTAGGCTACCAGTTCCTTGCACCATGTATTCCTGACTGCCCCCAACTGGATCCGTGTTCTGTGTCCCTCCTATTTCTAGCTTTCCTTCCTGGTCTTTACAAGGATCTGTTTTGATCTACTTACTAACAACGAGGGTTCCTGCATCCCTATGTTTAATTCTTTTTCTTTTTTAATTTTAATTTTATTTTAGAAAGAGCTAGAGAGGGAGAGAGCGAGACAGAGACAGAGACAGAGAAAGAAATGGCGCACCAGGGCTTCCAGCCACTGCAATTGAACTCTAGATGTATGCATCCCCTTGTGTGCATTTGTAACCTTGAGCTTGCCTCACCTTTGTGCATCTGGCGTATATGGGATCTGGAGAGTAGAACATGGGTTCTTAGGCTTCACAGGCAAGTACCTTAACTTCTGAGCCATCTCTCTAGACCAGTGTTTAAGTTTTTTTTAATTTTAGAGAGATGGAGAGAGAGAATGTGTATGTTCAATTCTTTTTTTGCTTTTTGTTTAAACCTCATTTTTATTTATATATTTGAGAGAGTGAGAGGCAGAGAAAGAATGGGTGTGCCAGGGCCTCCAGCCACTGCAAACAAACTCCAGACGCATGTACCCCCTTGTGTGTCTGGCTTCCATGGGTTGTGAGGAGTCGAACTGGCATCCTTTGGCTTTTCAAACTAATGCCTTACCCTCTGAGCCATCTCTCCAGCCCTGTGTGCTCAGTTCTTATTGTTTACCTTCATATCCTTCACCCATGGATTTAGTTCCTCTACAGGACTTTAATTAGCATCTCTGGAATTACTTCATTCTTTAATCTCCAGCTTTGGCTTTGACCATTCTGGTCTGTACATATTTACTTATTCTATTACTTAAAAAAAAA
Organism: Jaculus jaculus; assembly: GCF_020740685.1. Classification (NCBI taxonomy): domain Eukaryota; kingdom Metazoa; phylum Chordata; class Mammalia; order Rodentia; family Dipodidae; genus Jaculus; species Jaculus jaculus. Next base: position 165,268,142 of record NC_059105.1, read on the forward strand.
AAATAAGAAGACACTTTGTATGGATACATCATGGGTTAGTACCATCTTTTCCCTCCTTCCTGCCACCATTCCATGGGGGGGGGGTTCTCCTCAGAGGGGTTGCTGGTATTCTCCATAGGGGTCGTGGGTTATGCATTTGGGGAACAGCAGTCAGTTATTCTATCACTTTAAAAGTTATGTTTATTTGAGAGCTGGGAGACTACACAATGTGTAAAGTGCTTGCTGTTTAAGCTTCAGGGCCTGAGTTAGATCCCCACACTCACAGAAACGCCAGGCATGTCAATGTGTGCCCATTCTCCTAGCACTGGAGAAGCACAAAGATTGGATCACGGGGTCTTGCTAGATTGCTTGTCTAGCAGAATTGGTGAACTCCAGGTTTAGTGAAAGACTCTTGCCTCAAAAACTAAGGTGGAGAGCAATTGCGGAAGACATCCAGGGTCTACCTCTGGCCTCTGTGTGTATCTCTACACACACATTTCACTCAGACAAAGAAAAAAAAAAAACCTATATGTTTTTGAATTTGTTCAGTAATTGCAATTTAATATTGTTGCTGAAAATAGAATTCTGTTTGTAGCTGTTTTTACGTTTCATATACATGACTGGAATAGCCATATTCCCTTTCTGTTGGATTTTGATTCTTTAATTTTCCCTTTCTGTCATTTATTTCTGTCAGATCCTTCAAATGAAGCAACTTCTCTACTTGCCCTATGGTGTCACCATAATCGAAGCATGTGGCACACACACAGTGTTCAGCTGATAAGCTTTCTGCCCGGTCTGGAGTTGACTGGGTACAAACTTCATCCAGCCTTTGCTCTGTTTGCCTGGAATAGGTCATCAACAAGCATCTCACCATTTTTCTGTTGATCAACTTCTCATGACCCTCAAGGGTTAATGTCTTTCCCACCTGTACAAATTCTATGCATTATCAAAGACCCTTTCCTTATAGACCATAACTTCATAGTCCATCTCCTCCTTAAAAATTATTTTAATTCCACTTATTTTGCAAAATGCAGTGTGTGCTATAATTTGTCTGTCTTCATCTTTATTTCTACTCTGTGATTTGCTCCTCAAATCCAAAGTAATAATATTTTGGCTATAAGCCAAAGTTTATTCCTTATAAGTTCCTGGTAATCAGAAAATTACCACCCAAATTGAAGTCCTTTCTTTGTTTACTAAATATGAATGATACTATAGTCCACAACTATTTACTTTTCAATTTCTAATATATTAAAATCACTATAAAATCAATGCAATTGTGAATTGCTTTTATTTATGTCTATAACTGTAAATTCATTGCAATATGCTAGGAACACATATATTATTTTACTAAGAATGTTTGCTCCTGGGCCAGGCATGGTGGCACATGCCTTTAGTCCCAGTGCTCAGAGGCAGAGGTAGGAGGATCACCCTGAGTCCACGGCTACCCTGAAAGTACATAGTGAATTCTGGGTCAGCCTGGACTAGTGCAAGACCCTATTTCAAAAAACAAGCAAACAGCCAGGTGTGATGGCACACACCTTTAATCCCAGCATTCAGGGGGCAGAGGGAGGAATACCGAGTCCAAGGCCTGCCTGAGACTACATAGTGAATTCCAGTTCAGCCTGAGCTAGAATAAGACCCTACCTTGGGAAAACCAAAAAAAAAAAAAATTAAAAATTAAAAATAAAGAAAGAAAGAAAGAAAGAATCAAGCAAGCAAACAAAAAAAGAACAGACAGACAAAAATGATTGCTCCTATGCAACACTATGAAGCTCCTTCTTCACATGGGATGCACGGTCAGGGTATTTTGTGGTGGTGGTTGTAGGTATCAGATCAATCCATGTTCTTCATGGTCTTATTTTTATTCGCAATTTTATCTGCCTTTACTTCTAAATGAGTCAAGTTAGCTCCATTGTGTGCAACTTATCTTGTAAGTAGATTCATTAACTCCATGTGTGGTGTGGCTATTGGTATCATCAGAATGTTGATTTATAAGTATATAATTACTAGATATTTAGGCATACATGCATCTCAGGTGAAATATAAACCCATATTCCCCCTGTACTTATCCAAGTCATGTAAAAATTTAAAATTTATAAATTGATATCTCATTAATTTCCCCTATGAAAGTGATAACATGGTTGATACATTTTGTCCTATCTAAAATAATTTGAAATGCATTGATCTGAAAGGTATAACAGATTTGGTTTATTTAAAATCTTTCTCCCACCCCATCCCAAGTCTTGCTAGTAGCTTTGTTATAAAGTGAATCTTTGGATCCAACAAGTTCTCAAGGCTACATACTGTTATTATTTTTTATTTCAAATCTAGTTTGTCCTTATTATTTAGCCCCCCTGAGTTTAATGATGGTATGAAAACATTCAAGACCAAAGGCTTTAGCCGAATCTAGCCCAACCTAGGTTCACAGTTCAGATCTTCGATTGTTCCCTGTGAAATTGAATATATGATTCAGATTTCTGGGCTTTAAATTCCCCATGCATAACCCAAGTCACTAATTACACATGTAACATACATATATTGGTGGGTTCCATGCAATAAGTCCTCCTTAACAGGTAGATGCTGACAAGCTCAGACGACCATTTTCCTATGGAGCTGCCACAACCTGGTTGTAAATATGCAGTTATTTTTTTTTTTCTTGCATTTGTCAAATTTGTTTGGTATGTAGATTCAGAAACCAGGCCAGAGAAATAGACTCTCTCATTTGGTGATAGTCAGGTCATGTGTCTAATGTCTGTTCCTCTGTGTTTGTGTCGCTCATTTTTCTTTAGCTCTGCGGGCTGACTTCCTCTACTTTGTAGTCCACATGCTGGGGCCTGTGGATGGTAAAAGCTTGGGATTTTCCAGGTCTCAGACTGATCAAGCAAAGAATGCAAGATGGCGTTTCAGCCCAGTTACACATAGGCAGCTCTTCCAACCTGAGGGAGATGTAAACAGCTAAGGCACAACGTTGGGCTCAGTTTGAATTTAACATTGATAGTTGCAGAGAACCATGACAAGTGGGCCAGGCTTCTTCACCTCCAGTATTATGTATGGGGCTCCTTTCATGAAGGGAAACCAAATGAAGGCAGTGGTCCCCTGTTGTTAACAACACTTGCTCGACCTTTATCCTTGATGGCAGACCAAGAGTACAGAAGCTGATCAATACATGGGAATGACAGTTAGCAAGTGATGCTTTGTCTTTCCCACGTCTACAGATTCTATCCATTCTCAAGATTTGGCTCGCACAATAATCTCCACCGTTAGCAAGTTTAAAAAGTACCAGTCTGGAGAGATGGCTTAGTGGTTAAGGTGCTTGCTGGCAAAGCCAAAGGACCCAGATTTGATGTCCCAGTACCCACATACAGCTGGATACACCAGGCAGCACAATGTGTATGGAGTTAGAGGCCCTGGCAAGCCCATTCTCTCTATATATCTATCTGCTTCTCTTTCTTAAGTAAATAATTTTATTTAAAATATATCTTTTATTTGATTTATAGCCCAGTATCTTTTCAATGACCTCTGACTATTGAAGTGGGTTAATAGAGTTCATACATAAAATAACACTACTATTTTTCTGATTTCAAGATATTTTGGGCAATTTATCTCTATTGTATTATTTGTCTTTATCAAAATTATATACAATGAGCATTTTGTATGAGCCACATGAGGTTTTGGTAATTTTTTGAAAACACCATAGGATTTTCTGATATTTCCCTTATTTTGAGGTAGATGCTTTATCTTCTCTTAATTAAGCAAGTTTTATTTATTTATTTGAGAGCAACATACAAAGAGAGAAAGAAGGAGAGAGAGAGAGAGAGAGAGAGAGAGAGAGAGAGAGAGAGGGTGCATCAGGGCCTCCAGCTACTGCAAACAAACTCAGGATGCATATGTCCCCTTGTGCATCTTCTGGCTTATGTGGGTCCTGGGGAGTCATGCCTCAAGCCTCAAACCGGGGTCCTTAGGCTTCACAGGTAAGTGCTAAATCACTAAGCCAATTCTCCAGCCCCTTCTCTTAATTTTTGAAGGAGCATGTGATTGTTGTCACAAATACAGTTTCGAAAAAGTGATACCTTGATTTCTGAGTTTTAAGCAATATAGCTGTCACTTTGTTTGGTGGAATACTTGGGAGGAAGTTTTTAGCCAGCATGAAAAGGTCACACTTGATGACAACCATCCTAGTCCAGATCCATGCATAGCAAAAGATCTCTGTGCATTGGAACCTTCTCAGTGGAGGACCCAGACAGAGAGATTAATCACCATTGTGTCATTTCGAAATATCTAACCAGCCAGAACATGACCACAGTATATTGTGTTTTCTTTAATAAGATGGTAAAGTCACTTGTGATGTAGTGACTGCAACTGTGAGTGTTCTTTGTCACTTATATCTGTCCACCAACTCTGTAGTATGGCCTTTGATTTTTGTAAATGATGGCTTTTGATAAAAGCAAAGACTGATTTTTAATCTTCTTCTGACTCATACTGTCAGTGGCTCACTGTAATAAGTGTTTTTCTACCCTCAAGGTCAAGGAAATAATTTTCTGCAGCTGGGGAGATGCTTCCTAGGTTAAAGGCCTTTGCTTGCAAAACCTGTCAGTCCAAATTTAATGTCCAAGCCATATAAGCCTGATGCAAAAGGGATGCATGGTTCAGGCATTAGTTCACAGATGCAAACATCCCAGGTGTGCCCATGCATGCATGCATGCACTAACCATGCACACACACACATGCACACACACACACACACAGTGAAAAGTAAATAAGGTTTTTGAAAAAGATAATATTTTCCTTTGTTAACTTTTAGAAGCTTACATTAGTGTTTATTTGACTTTTATTTGAGGCCATAATCCAACTGAAATTCATATCTTGTGATGTTGGAACAAAGGCTTTTTAAAATTTTTATTTATACACATTCAATTGACATAATGTTTTTTATTGAAAGCTGTTCTATCCTCATTTATGTTTATTTCTGGATATTCTCCCCTCCTCCATGGTCCATCTATCTTTCATTGCATTGTGCTATATCTCACTGTCTTTATAAATCTTTATTTATGATTGCATAAGTTCTTTGTTTTTATTCAAGAAACTATATTCAAGACTACTTTGGAGTCTTCGTATTTCTATATGAAAAAAAAATTAAAATAGCTTTTGGGCTGAAGAGATGGCTTAGCGGTTAAGAGCTTGCCTGAGAAGTCTAAGGACCCTGGTCCCACATTAGCCAGATACACCAGGGGGTGCATGCATCTGGAGTTCATTTGTAGGGGCTAGAGGCCCTGGTGTGCCCATTATCTGTCTGTCTGTATCTGCCTCTTTCTCTCTGTGTCTGTTACTCTCAAATAAATAAAAATAAACAAAAATAAAAACTTAAATTAGCTTTTCAATCTGTGCCTCTCGCTATACAGTGTTAGTGGGGAAACAAACCGAGGCCATCAGACATTGCAAACAAGCACCTTTAACCTCTGAGCTATCTCCCCGGGCACACACATATATGCACACACAACTGCTGTGATTCTAATTGTACACTTCATTTACAAATTTCCATTCTAGAAATAATCTTATCAAATGTTAGTTTTGCTAGCTTTATATACATACACAAAATATCAAACTTCTGCATGTTAAAAACTAAGTCCTCACACATAACTTTATATACTGAAAGCCATGTATATGAATGTGTATCTTTCTATACATGTATATATATGCATCCTAAACATTATATCTATATTCTTACAAACACTGATTTGTGAAAAGGGCATAAGGGAATTATGTAAAGTTTATAAACAAGTTGAGAATTTTCTTTAATCAATAGAGACATTGTTCCTACTGATAACTTGTAGTAGTTTGCTATTTGTTTCTATATAACACATATTTTATAAACGTATGTAAACATTCTAGTATCACTATCAAATATTTAGGCTTCTTCAGCTTTTTCAAAATTCTCCATGTATTAGAATCTGTGCAAATCCAAAAGTGAAATAATATTTTTAAAAAGCTGTGTTTAGGGCTGGAGAGATGGCTTAGCGGTTAAGCGCATGCCTGTGAAGCCTAACGACCCCGGTTCGAGGCTCGGTTCCCCAGGTCCCACTTTAGCCAGATGCACAAGGGGGCGCACGCACCTGGAGTTCGTTTGCAGAGGCTGGAAGCCCTGGCGTGCCCATTCTCTCTCTCTCCCTCTATCTGTCTTTCTCTCTGTGTCTGTCACTCTCAAATAAATTAAAAAAAAAAATTAAAAAGCGGTGCTTATTCTTGAGATGTGATATTCAATAATTATCCAATGTTCTGAACACTTTTCATATTTGTACCCCACACCATGCCAAATTCATCTTACATATTTACTGCACTAGTCTGGCTCTCAGCTATTTCTCCAAGAAACATTGGCTTTTTTTTTTTTTACTGAAGAATTGGTATTTTAAACAAGGACCTGGGCAGTAACTATTCTCCCTTGTATAATTTTTAATATTGTTTTCCTTAAAATTTTATATTTTGTCCTAGTAAAACAAGTTTTAGAATTAATTTATTTGTAATGTGTTCATATCATTTTATGTCTGTATGATCTTTAGTGATATTACTTTTAATATTTGGCATTGGCTATTTGTCTGTTCCTTTTAATATTAAAAATATATACACATAGCTTTGCTCAGTGTAGCAGACAGCTTCAAGTTCTCTGAGATGAACTTCTAGACCAGGCACAGTTATGGAGGAAGGGTTTTATTGAAGCTTACAAATCCAGGTGAAGTTCCATAATGGCAGAAGAAGGTGGCCTGCTTTCAGAGGTCCAAGCAGAGAGAGAAGCACAAGCCAAAAAGTCAAAAGCCATACAGCACAGCACACTTCAAGAGCTCCAGCTAGGCACACTTTGCATATCTTTAGATTGGAATCTCAAACCCACCACCGCACCTTAAGATCTGCCCAGTGACACTGCCTCCAGCCAGGTGGCTGCAGATGCAAACTACAAACTAATGAAACACTGAATATATTGGGGCCATCTATTCAAACCACCACACTCAGTATACATAAATATTGTTCATTTTTTCAGAGATAATTTTTGAATTTTTTTATTGACTCCCATTACACATATTTTTATTATCTGTTTATTTATTTATTTTGTCTTTTGAGTCCCCATTATGTATATGTGACTTTATATCAGCATGTTTTAAAATATTTTTCTAATTTTTTGTCTATATTTTAGATATTTACATTTGCTTTTGAAATGAATGGATAGATCATTAATATTTATATTTCTCCTGAGTCACCTATATTTAAGTATACCTAAGAAGAACATTAGCTATAATTCCAAATATTTAAGAGTCATAAAACTGTTCCATTCAAACTTTTCTCAAATTGTATTGAAAGTTTGGTCAACCACATATGAAAAGAATAGGTTGGTTTTTTTTGTTGTTGTTTTTTCTAATTTTCAATATATGTATAGAAACAAAAACAGAGACAGCTAAAATTTGGCTGTGTGCTCCTTTGTCCTCACATGAGACATGTTACTGCAATGTAGAGGCTAACTAATCATTTCCCAAAAAGAAATGAAAGTTAATATTAAGTGGGCAATCACAATTGTCAAGGATTTATCCGGTGTTTTGCTATTGTAGCCATCCTAGTAACCACAGAAATATATTTGATTGCTCCCAAACATAGATAAAGGCATGAACATAGACTATGATTTTCTGGACAACAGAGCAGAGCTATCAAGTGTCAGCAGTGGGATTTCAATGTAGGTGTACTAGTTACTTTCTCATTGCTGTTACACCTGAAAGGAAGCATCTCAGGAAAGTACTTATTCTGGCTTTCAGTTTTGAGGCAGCAGGTTTAATTGGCATGAGGTCACATTGCAGCCAACATCAGGAAGCAGAGGCCAGACTCTAAAACCACTGCATCCCATCCCCAATGACCTACCTCATCCCTCCAGGCCACACCTTCTCAAGGTTCCACCACCTTCTAAACAGCACCACCCACTGGGAAACCAAGCGTTCAAACTCATGAGCCTGTGGGAGACATTTTGCCTTCAAACCACAGAGTTATTTTTCTCTGTTTCTGGAACACTTAATCATTGGGTAATACTCTATTAGGATGGAGCAAAAAAGTTACAGGAAAACCTAAAACTGAATTTACTATGGAAATAATCCATACAGCAGTGAGCAACCTTGGAAGTACCTTCTGATCTGACTGACCGTCCTTCTTCCCTTCTTGCTTTCTTTGCTCTCTCAATCATAACAGCCACAAAAAATAAAATCAAGATTGGTGAGAAGGTTGTCATGAGGCATTAAGTGTGAGCTGTGAGCATAAATAGTGCTTAAAATTTATTTACAGAGACATATGCATACAGCAAATTCCTAAACTATTTTCCTATAGCAAGTTTTTATTCCCTACAAAATAGGATAGCGGGCTGGAGAGATGGCTTAGCAGTTAAGCGCTTGCCTGTGAAACCTAAGGACCTTGTTCGAGGCTCAATTCTCCAGGACCTACATTAGCCAGATGCACAAGGGGGCACATGCATCTGGAGTTCATTTTCAGTGGCTGGAGGCCCTGACGCGCCCATTCTCTCTCTCTCTCTCTGCCTCTTTCTCTGTCACTCTCAAATAAATAAATAAAAATGAACAACAACAACATTAAAAACCTTAAAAAAATAGGGTATCAATGTAGATATTTTATTTATTTTTTTTTTCCAAAGGAGAAATCTACACTACAAGCATTGCATGGCTATGCAGAGAAAAGCCATAGTTGTAAATGTCCTTGCCTCTCTCTACAATTGTATGCAACTATATCCTGAACTTTGCCAAAATACAAACAATGGAAGTGAGCTGAATATGTGAGGCCATATCAGCAAGGTGCAGCTGTAAATTTAGAGATTAAGGAAAAAAAATATATCAATAGTATAGACAGGGAAGAAAAAGCTACAAAAGAGAAAAAGAAAAACATGAAGATTGAGAACTGGGGAAATAAAGAGCCAATCTTCACTAAGCCAGTATATCCCCTAAATTCTCCTTACCCTATATTCCTTTGTCACAGTCATTGTTACCATAAAGGCACTCTTAAAAGACAAAATACAAAGCTATTTTTAATGGTTCTATGACCTGCCTTCTTGTGGCTTAAGTCAAATAGCATGTTTAAAAATGCCTATATTTTATTGAGATAAGATTATAATGTTAATCCAAAATACGTTATTGTCTGCTGGTATCTAAGGTGCTGTTAGTGGCATTAAAACTAAAACATAAAATGAATTGGCTAACTATCATGACCCATTGCCTCTAGACTTGCATTCAGGAGGCTGACGCAGGAGGACCATGTCTTCAAGGCTGACCAGTGCTATATACTGAGTGCCAGGCCAGTGGGCTATATAGTGAGACCATGACTCAAAAAATAAAATAAATTGTCTTAGGAGTTATCTCAAATACAATTGAATAGGGGTGAGTCTTTTGGAAAATAAATACCAATAACTTTCTTGCTAAGAGAAGAGCTTAGAATACCAGCTGGAAGAAATTTAAATGGAAAAGAAGCCTGTGTGACCTTTACTGATACAATATTTTCTAACCTGTATTTCCATGGATACAGAGAGAAAAACTAACAAGAGACTTGATGAAGTTGAGGACAGGAATGGAAAAGAAGGAACTTGTAACACGTGTACATGCTAAGTGAATAGCATTGTCTTATGGGGCCACAGCCTAGTCCCACATGCAGTAAAATCTTGGACCAGTGAATATCACACCTGCACACTCTGTGTCCCTGTGTACCAGAATTATGCTTGGTATTCATTTTATTCTAAAATTCCCAAATTCTCATTTCCATATGACTAATGAAACTTTGCCTTCCATTCCAAACTTTTTCATGGAGACTATGGAATTCTCCTTGAATGTTCATGAATTTGCTGCTGTGCTCATCCTCTTTGTCAAGGGGTCCCCATATGTCCATTCTTTATTGGGTTCATTATTTATTCAATGATTTATTATGTATTTATGTATGATCATACATATCATGGCATGTGCATGTGTGTAGCTCAGAGGACAACTCTCAGTTATCTGTGCTCTGCCATCTTTGAGACTGAGTCTCTTGCTGTTGGAAAATGAATTGCTGTTCTGCAAATGAAATTAGCCCATGAGTTTGGGATTCTCCTCAATCTTCCTCCTATTGTTATAAATGCGTTGGGATCACAGACACAAGTGCCACGTTGCATCTGGCTGTATGTGGATACTGGGAAATAGAACCCGAGCTAGTAGACTTTGCAAGCAAGAAACTTTAATGGGATACATCCCCTATTATGCTCCTAGAGTAACATAAATACAGGAATCTAAAGTCTTTCTTACATGCAATATTTTTCTCTCAAAAAAAGTTCCTCTCAGGTGGGAGATATGGGTTGGCAGTTAAGCGCTTGCCTGTCAAGACTAAGGACCCCGGTTTGAGGCTCGATTCCCCAGGACCCATGTTAGCCAGATGCACAAGGGGCACACATGTCTGGAGTACCCTTGCAGTGGCTGGAGGCCCTGGCGCGCCCATTCTCTACCTACCTATCTGCTTCTTTCTCTCTCTGTCACTCTCAAATAATTAAATAAAAAACAAACAAACAAAAAAGATCCTCTCTCAAAAAAATATCATAGACTTGGATGTAGCTTAGTAATAGAGTTCCCACCTTTAATTTTTATATACATATATCATATATATATATATTTACATATATATATATATAATATATTATATATATATATATATATATATATATATATATATGTATGTATGTATATGCATATACATACATATATATAGTTTTGTTAACCTGACAGAGCTAACAGATTCCTTCTGGCTTTGTGTGAACACAGTAGAAAATAAGAAACCTGGGGAAAGGGGTAGGGTAGGGGGCTGTGGAGGTGGCTTACTGTTAAAAGTTTCTTGCTTGCAAAAGCCTGTAGGCCTTCACTTCCCCAGACACCTCTGTAAATCCAAAGGGCCATTTGTTTGCAGACAAATGTTTTAAACAGATGTTGAAAGAAATATGGCTTACTGCCTCAATTCTAGATATAAAGACAAAGTGTTTACAACAAATAAAGAAAGTTCAAGGGTATGGGTTTAATTCCCAGCCCACAAATTAAAAGGAGAAGGAAGAAAACTTGAAGAGGCAAAAATGATGATGAGTTAATATGTCAACATCATAGGGATTAAGTTGGGAACTGAGAAAGGGGCTAGAGCTGAATATATTCAAATGACACGTCTGTCCAGAAAGCAGCATCAACCAGAGTGCTCCTTCATCTCAAGGGAGAACAACTCCAAGAACAGTGGAAAGGAGTGTTCAAGAGGGTTCCCCAGTTCTGAGGCAGGAGAAGGAAGGGGAAAGTGAGGAGTAAGGCTTTCTAAACTTCTAAAGACCAGTGAATAGTATTTGGGATGGTTTGATTCAGGTCTCCCTCATAAACGTATGTGTTCTGATTGCTTGGTTCCCAGCTAGTGGCAATTTGGGAATTGGATCCTCCTGGAGGTGATGTGTTGTTGGGGGGCAGGCTTATGGGTGTTATAGCCAGCCTCCCCTTGTGAGTGTTTGGCACACTCTTCTGCTGCTGCTGTCTTCCTGATGTTGGCCAGGGCATGATGTCCACCCTCTGCTCATGCCATGGTTTTTCCCTGCCATCATGGAGCTTCCCCTTGAGTTCTGAAAGCCAAAATAAACCCTTTCCTTCCCCCAAGATGCTCTTGGTAGGGTGTTTTCAGCAACAACACAAAGCTGACTGCAACAAGACTTAAGCCTGAACGTTACTGAATAATGACAAAATTTAATGGAAATTATATAGGATGGCAGAGAATTTCCTTTTCTCGTCAGGTTACTTCCTGCTTTGTATTCATTCGCCTAATCCTTCACTTGAAGGGTTTGTAGCAGAACGGCTCCTTTTGAGAACACACAGCGTGTGAGAACATGCTACCCCTGAAAGGGAGGAGGGAGCATGCTTGCTTTAATTGTGTCCCAAGGTGTCCAGAAGTGATTTCTTTACTCAAGCCTAAGGATAAGCCCACAACAAAACCAGCAAATGACTTAAAAATGCAAACAGCTGGGAGAGACAGCTTAGATGTGCTGACACACCCTGCTTCTAATTAATGAGCAAATCAGGTTTTTCCAGGAGTAGAAGACAGTGTTCCAAATAGCTCTAAAGGGAATTATTTTTAACAGAAACACGGGATTTCGGTACTGTCATATTCAAATGACATCGTGACTTTTCACTGCTATTCACTTGTGACGGCACCCTTTGATCCCTCGCTTTCAGCCACTTTTTTTGACAGATGGGACTTCTGTCCTCTAGGATAGTGTCTGAGGGACTCCGAGGTCTGCACCCTGTGAGTGGGGTGTCCGGGTGCGCCTGTGTTGGGAAGGGCTCTGTAGCAGTGGCATCTCACCTCCTGGTTTGCAAAGCTGTCCTTATGCAGGCAAAAGGCTGATGACTTTTATGCTATTATTGTTTTCAATTAATGAGAAAAAAACCCCTGCCTTTGTCCCTGGCGCTGCTTTGCCCTCCGATTCCCTGGAGATTAATGGGGAAAGCTCAGCAAACCGAGATGATGCTTCAGCAGGGAGGCCAGAGTCATTTTCTGAGCCAGCATATTGGTTCTACCTGCTGCTTGGCGCCTCAGTCAGTATTGAATTCAGCAGATGGAAGGAGTGCGGTTTTAACTTGGGGGACACAGATGGAGAGCAGACTTTAGAAAGAGGATTATTCTAGAGTTTAGTGAAAGGTTGTATTGCTTCAAAAACAAATCCGTAGAACTAGAGAGATTAAATCCACAGGCCTAGACCAAGAGACAATGGACATAATTAAAAGCAGTCAGCCATCCACGAAACACGTTCTGACCACTGGTTTCAGCTTCAGCCACCAAGAATTAATGAAACCTAACAAAGTGAAAGTTAGCTTTTCATTAAAAATCTTCTTGAAACTTATGTTTTGTTTTTCTTTTTAATTTTCTAGCAGTAACAATGCAAATCAGGAAGGGATTTGCATATTTGTAGCTAATGAAATGCTAGTGAAGCCATGCAGTATGGGAGACATACTGGGTATTTCACAAAGGCCACATAGATTGGTTTGCTTTGATGGCTTTTTCTCTATTCATAGGATAACCAGTGTCCAGTATATGTTGAAACTTGACACCCCCAAAAGATGTCGCCCATTAATCAAACTCACAAGACAATGATGATTCATAAATCCAGAGTGCCTGTTTACTAATTGTTCTGGGTAAACACAGCTATTTCATAAGAATAGAAATACCCAGGTACTGACTGAAATGTATGTCTGTATGGAGACCAGGGTGAGAAGATAAATGCTAAGTAGGTTATAACATGTTTAGGTGGTCTGCTGTACAACAAACCTATGCTGTACCATGAAAGCAACTCCTTTAGACAGTAGATGTGAGCTTCCTAGTGTAACCAGACTATGAAAACTCCTTTTAACTGGGGCTTCCAGAGTCATGTAGCTAGCTGTTGCTAGAGTCAGTCTGGGGGGCTGGGGACTTGAGACAAGCTGTTATCTGTCTCACTTATATTGGCTGTTATCAAAGGAAGATAGTAACACTGCCCATGCCATAGAATAATTGTAAATACTAAATGAAAAAGCCAAGTGCAATGCCATAGACCTGTAACCCCAGATACTTAGGATGCTGAGGCAGGAGAAACACAACATTCAAGGCCACTCTGGGATACAGAGTGAGTTCAAGGCCAGCCTTGGAAGCTTACAGAGACCCTTCTTCAAAGGAAAAAAGAAAAAAAGAGAGAGAGAGAGAGAGACCATAAGCCAAGCACGATGGCTCACAGATATAATCCCAGAAGTGAGGAGGCCGGGGCAGGAGGGTTGTATATAGTTCAAGGACAGTCTGGGCTACACAGTCAGTTCTAGGCCAACCATAGTTGGGTAGAAGAGAATTCACCTAACAGGTCCTAGGTTCAGTATCCAGGAGAACAAATTCATAAAATAAGAACTAATTTTTTTTCTGAAAAAGCCTAGAGTAAATCTATAAAATGTATGTTTCCAGACACAAAATGGCCTGAATATCCTTGACCTCTCAATGCCTGACACTACATACACAAGACCATCATAATAGGACAAGATGATGACATCTGAGTAAGAGAAAGACTGATTGACAGGGGGAGGGGACATGATGGAGAGTGAAGGGGATTGTGGTGGGATGGAGGGAATTACTGTGGTTTATTGTCTATAATGGTGGAAGTTGTCAGTAAAGAAAATTTAAAAAATTAAAAGTATATATTCATTAAATATGTGCATATGAATGTTTTATTTTTATTCTGTAATGAGAGTTGGTTTAATGACCTATTCTATGACAACAAAGTTCAAAATTTTTGTCTCTAGATTCAAGTTCCTTAGGTTCAGAATACAGCGCTTCTCTATTGGGCAGGACTTTGGAGCAGTCTCTCTCTCTAGCCCAGGCTTTCTCTTATAAATGTGACTAATGAGGAAGGCCATCTAAGTCAAAGATGGAATGAGTTAGTGCATATGAAACACTAGGAAGTATCTAGCATGTGGTAGATGTCTGATCAACATCAGTCACTTGTGTAATCTTCTCCCTGCACTATACCTGGAAATAGCATATCTACTTTTTCTTCCTATTTCAGTTTGAGGTTTTTCTAGTCCACCCACCAAGCCAATCGAATTCTTATCTTCTTTCTTTTGATATTTTGTAACACAGTTAGAATTCAGGCTTCCCTTTCCTTACTGCTTGTCCATTGTTTGTTAGAAATCATGTCAGGTTGCAGTTATACATTTCTGGCATTAAACATGTTTCAATCAAAGATATCAATTGGTACAGATCATTCCCATACTACCATTTCATGGCAAAATATACCATTAACTAGAGACCTAGCTATCTTTATAAGCAATAAATATGAATGATTTTTCATGAAATAAGTACTTTTGGTTTTAGGACTACAGGTAATTTTAATTCAATACAAGAAGCCAAGGTATCTTGAATTATTATAGATTCTGAATTAGTGCAATCTTCATTTAAATTCAATTTAATTCTATCCAATTCTATTTGACTCTATTCCACTCACTCTACACTTCCGGAGTGCTATTACATACCCTACATTATGCACAGGTTAGACACAATTAGATTTCATTTTACTTGTGTTAGGATATGGCACATATAAAGGGAAGGAATGGAGGACTTTGTTGTATCTTATAAATATATCAAAGTTATAATAACATATTTTCCAAATTGAGACTATAAAAAGATTTTAATTAGGGTAGCATAAATACTTATAATAATTTAATTAGGGCAGCTTGAATTTTATATTGCCACTTTGTAAAGGAGAAGGACAAAGCCAGGCATGGTGGCGCACGCCTTTAATCCCAGCACTCGAGAGGCAGAGGTAGGAGGATCGCTGTGAGTTCGAGGCCAGCCTGAGACTATGCAGTTAAATCCAGGTCAGCCTGAGACAGAGTGAGACCCTACCTCGAAAAACAAACAAAAAAAAAAAAAAAAGGAGGACAGCAAATATAGAAAAGAGAGGCAAAGACATGTTGCAAAGAGTTAGGCACATTTCTGCCTATTACCAATGGTTGGCTATTATTCTGACTTGTCCCAATTTAACTTTTTTTTAATGTTAGTTTTATATTGTTTACCAATTTCCATCAACTTATGGACAACATTAAGTGACCAATGATTTAATAGTTGGTAAACCCCCTGCACATATATAGCAAATGTGTTTTAGGAGCCACTACAGGTAAGAGAGGAACCTAGCACCCCACTGATGCAGCCCTGTGTTTCCACAGCCTGACATCTTGTTAGCAGATGCTGCTTCCATTAGATTGTTCAATGCTCAGGTCAGGACTTGAGTCTGCCTGGCACAGCCCGTGTGTCCCCACACCACACTCAATGTCTATGGTTAAAAGGCTTAGGGTATATTTTGAGTGAATTTAATCTATACTGTGTCCCTTATACAGAGGATCACCCTCCTCACAATGCTCTTCAGAAATGATACCTAACTAGAAAATCCATTTTCAATCCATGTCTGGAGTGAGCAGAACCCCAAAGATCATCACTCTAAACTTCCCCCAAACACTTCCGCACTCAACGCACTATTTTTGATGACTCTGCAATGTGGTAAGCAAGTACAAACTACAGAATCAGACAGAGATGAAGTCACATTCTCATCATGGAATTATCTTC
The DNA here is from genome assembly GCF_020740685.1 of Jaculus jaculus. Taxonomy (NCBI): domain Eukaryota; kingdom Metazoa; phylum Chordata; class Mammalia; order Rodentia; family Dipodidae; genus Jaculus; species Jaculus jaculus. The sequence goes on from NC_059105.1 coordinate 165,284,270, forward strand.
AAGTAGAGAGAGAGAGAGAGAGAGAGAGAGAGACAACAGTGTGATGTGTTCAATACCATGCCTGAGGGAGAAGTTTCCCATGGGGCCCCGGAAACAGGTGAGACAGTTATCGCTGTACAGGGCTACACTGCCTTGAACTTTTGAGTTTCTGGCCCTTCTAAAATGGTTGTTATTACTTGTCAACTCGACAGGTCATAAAATCACCTGTGAGAGATGATCTAGATTAGGTGAATTTAAGTAGAAAGACCCACATGCACCGGGAAGCTGGACACAACATGAAGGGCAGAACTGGCTGATCAATAGCATTTATTGCTTTTATTGTTATTTCTTTTTTTGAGGTAAGCCAAACAGACTGTCCTTTATTATTATTATTAATATTATTATTAGAGCCAGAACAAGAAAAAGAGAGAGAATTGGTATTCCTGGACCTCTAGCCACGGCAACCGAACTCCAGACGTATGTGCCACCTTGTGCGCATGTTTGAAATGCACATGTGTCACCTTGTGCGTGTGGCTTATGTGGGATCTGGAGAGTCGAACATGGGTCCTTAAGCTTTACGGGCAGGCACCTTAACCACTAGGCAATCTCGCCATCGTGTTTATGGCTTTTTGATTACTTGTGAAGGATCTGCTTCAAGTGCCTCAAGCTCCCGCTGCCGTGTTTTCATCACCACGATGGACTGTCACTGGGAACTATCATCTGAAATCAGTCCTCCCTCACCTACACTGAGTGTGGCTAGTATCTTGTCCCAGCAACAAGAAGCTGACGAATACACCTTACAGATAAGTGAGGAGGCAAAAAAAAATAATAATAATCCTGCTCCTCATGCAGCTTGTGAGCACTGTAATTGATTGTGGAACAGAACAGCTGCTGTTCTTGGAAGAGTAAGGCGCCGTAATCATCATGAGATAAAAGGCTCTGAATGACACAAACAGGACACTATTAAATCCACAATTTAGAATCATAAAAAGATGGCACACTGGGCCGGGCATGGTGGCACACACCTTTAATCTCAGCACTCGGGAGGCAGAGGCAGGAGGATCAGCGAGAGTTCAAGGTCACTCTGAGACTACATAGTGAATTCCAGGTCAGCCTGGAATTATTAATATTATTAATATTATTTTTGAGGCAGAGTGAGACCCTACCTCAAAAAAAAGAGGATGTTTTTCCACTGTTTAATGGCAGAAGTTTAGGGGAATGTTGAAACAGCCCAATAATCTAATTTCAGAACTAGAGCATTTATTAGATACCCTGTGTTTGTAACAATACCAGTATTCTTATAAATATTTTAAGACGTAGCCCGGCATGGTGGCACACACATTAATCCCAGCACTCAGGAGGCAGAGGTAGGAAGGAGGATCGCCGTGAGTTCGAGGCCACCCTGAGACTACATAGTGAATTCCAAGTCAACCCTACCTCGAAAACCAAAAATAACAACTTGGTATAAATTATATTAATACCTTTTTCTCTTCCAGCTGGAGGCAAAATGATTGTTGAGATATATTAATGAATCTCCTCTTCAGGAAGAATTCTGCTAGGCTGATGTGCTAAAATAACAGTAAGACTTATAGAAAAATAAGTACTTAGTAGTTGCTATAGTCAGATATAATGCAGCCCTCGACTCAACCATCACAGAATGGACGGATGACAGGCAGAAGGAAAAGGGTGCTTGACAGGATCTAAATGGAAGTAGCAAAAAGGCCTGATTCCCGTGGCTAACCGCTGAAGGAGATCACCAAAGATAGCAAGCTCTTTTTTAAACCCAGGCACCAGGGCTAATGGCTTAATACTAAGAGCTCTCAGCCCATGGTTAAGGATCAAGCTGACTCATAAACTGCATTCTGTTCAGCTCGCCTTCCCATTGCTTCTCAAATAGCCTCCGCTGGCAAGGACCGAGGCTGGGAAAAGAAGTCACATGTAAACACTGGGCAGGGCCAGCAGAATCAACCTGCGTGTGAGCAGCTGCGAACAATCCACTTTAATTCCGAGTTAGTGTTTAAGGACCTTGGGTGTTATGGTTAGGGAGGTGGAAGTGAGAGTGGAATTGGATTTGGCAGGCATGCATTTTTCCTATGAACTGTGCTCAATTCTTCTAATCATAGTTATTATGAATGTTTCTCTCCAATTTATTCCTCTTGTCATTTTGTGCTTTCATGTTCTCCCTGCCATCTGCTAGGCCCAGAGTATAAGAATGGGTTTGGAGCCTAGAAATAATAAGGTTGAAAGGTGACAAGTTTTAAACTACATAAACACATGCATGTGAGTCTCCCTTGGCTTTTGCCCTACGGGCCTAAGCCCTCCTGAACACTTAACAAAGGTTAGAATTATCTGGACTGTGTAAGGACCCTGGTCACATGTAATTTTTTTTTTTTTTCCAGATTGCAATGTCTGTACATCACAGGAGTCTTTCTAGTTTTGAGCCCATGGTTACTCACTTTCCTCCATGCTCTTGTAACAGGGTTTGGGGCACCCAGGAAAAGTCCTGAAACTCCAAACCCTGAGTTTGTTTCTGTATTTAACACAGAATTGTAAGATACAAAACTCAGAAGGGTAGTTTGTAAGGGAATTATCAAGCCAAGAGAAGGGGTATGTATATACCCATGCAATCTGAAAGCCCAGGGGGGAATTCAACATGGGCCTGGAAGAAACATAAAAGGGCTTTAGAGAGGAAAATTATAGGTATGGAGAGATGGCTCTAGCCATTAAAGGCTCATGCCTGCGAAGCCTAAGGACCCAGGTTGGATTCTCCAGGTCCCATGTAAGCCAGATGCACATGGTGGCCCATGCGTCTGGAGTTTGTTTGCAATGGCTAGAGGCCCTGGTGTGGCCATTCTCACTCTCTCTTTCTCTGTCTCAAATAAATAAAATGTTTAAAAAAAGAAAGAAAATTATAGAGAGCTCCTGCCATATGGAAGTCAGGAGGGGTTAGGGAGATTGTATAGGGGCCCTTATCGGAACAGAGACATGAAAGTTCAGGAGGGGTACAGAGACAACTAGACACCTTACCCTGCCCCCACCCCCCAAGGATCTATTTACAACCTTACTGTTGCGGGCTTTCACTTTAGGCTCAGGTTAGCCAGAGTGAGGGCTGAATTGTCTGGGCTAGGGACTGGCTCAAAAAGAGGCCAATCATGATGCCAAGTTTAAAGCTGAGCTTAACCAACCAGAATTCCAGATTTAAACCTTAACTTTAGGAAAGGGAACTCCTTCCTAGAGAAGGACTCAAGTTGTTTATAAGGAGAGAAAGATTCTTCTCTGATCTCTAGCAAAGCAGACACCACAAGGACAGGCCCCAAAAGCATTCTTGCTGCCTGATTTCAGGGCTCAGTCACCCTAAGTGCCTCACTCTGGGTTTCTCCTCCTTCAGTAAAGCCATCACTAATTCTCCAGGTCCTTTCCAGGTACACTATTGCTGTTTTAATAATGACCACGCAACAGGCCGTCTGTACAATGATGCTTGAGTGGGGGTAAAGTGCAGGACTAGAAAAATACATTTTATTAGTTTGAAGTCCTACGTGTTCCTGTGTGTCACCCACTCTTCTCAGACTCCTGTTCCCACTTTGAGTTCACATCCAAAAAGCTTAGTCTTCCTGGTCCTTCCTTTTCTTCCCTTGTAATAGCGTGCATGTCTATGTTTCTGGTTGAGGCATAAATTATAACATGATTAGAAAGGGCTTGGTGATGGGGACCATTTTTCTCTGTGTTTGTTCCTCTCCGAAAATTTAACTGTGGCTGAAATATTCAAGTGGAAATGCTAATATTCTAATTTTTTAAGCTTTAGAGGAAGTCTTTGCACTGCATAGGGTATTAGCTTTGGTATCCTGGCCAAAGTCCAAATGAGTAATTGCATTCTTTCCTGCTAAATCTTTCCTGTAGGTTTAATCAGAGATGACAACCTGCATTTCTTTACCTCAACTAGTATCTATTGTTCTTAAGCATCTGTTAAAACTGCAGCATTTCACTCCAGTGGAGAATTCTTCACAGTAGTTATCCTAGCATTAAATAACCTCTTTAAGTATACCCCATTTGCAGCTTAGGTGTGGGCCTGAGCAGGTGTGAGTACTGACTTAAAGATGATGATTTATAAAAGTGCCTTGGGATCCTGGATGGAAGGGCAATTTAGACCTGGGTTATCAGCATTATAAGAAAAACATGCCTCTGTGAACCAGTTAGTAATTACACAATTACTTTCTGTGGCAAGTAAAAAAAAAAAAAAAAATGTGATGCTTTTCAGCAAATTCTGGTTTTAAGTAAATAATTCTTTGAGACAAATGATTAATTGTGTTAAGTCGTCTTTACTTGATGCAATTTAGGGTAAGTCATTAAAAAAATCCAAAACACAATGATAAAGTAATTGCAATGTGTAATGAATTTGTCTCCCTAGAAGGAACGTTATCCAGGGTAAAGAAAGCTGCTTGATTGTTCCTTTCCTTTTCAGCAGAGCCTTAGTGGACTTTCCCTGCATGATGGGAGTGTGCAAGAACGGTCATTCCCTGCTGAAGTCTAGGGGAAGTTCCTCACAGAGAAGCCACAGACTCATAGATCTATAAACAAAGATGCTGCTGAAGATCTGGGAAGTGGTATTAAATCTGATTCAGGAACTATTTCACCTGAGGGACACATAAAGGCTCATGCCACTGTTGTCCTATACCAGTGCTTCCCAGCGTGATGAAAGCCAACCCGTAACTCTTCACAGTTCCCATCAAAATTTCTACAGTGATGCCCCAACACGAAAGTCTGCCCATTAGTAAGCAACCCCACTGGACAATGCAATGCATTCCTCAGAAGAAGCACTTCAGTTTGCAAAGTTTGAAGGGTTCTGCTTTTCCCCAGAGTCTGATTAATAAAGGATAGGGGGCGGGGGGAATGAATGTCCAGTTTACCCTCGCAGGGGAAGACAGAAATAATGGGGTTTCTTTTCTCATGCCAACAAGGCCATGTTAGAGTTCAGCAAAGTATTTTTTTTTTTTTTATCAGCCTTAAGGGAGTTAAATAACCCGTGGTAGATCATGGTTTTCTGGGAAAAATAGAGCATCTACACACCTCACTGCACCCAATTGACAATTAGGAAGTTCATCAAAATAAATTCAAAGACATTTTCTTCTGGGAAGATTATTACACTCAGGATTTGCAAACACCAACAGGGAGCCTAAGGCACTAATGACGTTTACAAAAATGAATGATGTCTATCTAACGTTACTCACAATACATTTCATAAAATGATGGGTGAGGGGCTGGAGAGATTACTCAGAGGTCAAACAGGCTAGCTTATAAAGCCTGATGTCCTGGGTTTGATTCCCAAGTACCCATGTAAAACCAGATGCACAAAGTGGTACACATATCAAGATTTTTAAAAAAATACATTTTATTTATTTATTTGAGAGAGAGAGTGAGGGGAGAGAGAGCAAAAAAGAGAGAGCAAGAAAGAGAGAGGGAATTGGCACGCCAGGGCCTCCAACCACTGCAAACAAACTCCAGATGCATGTGCCCCCTTGTGCATCTGGCTGACTTGGTCCTGGTTAATTGAACCAGGATCCTTCAGCTTTGCAGGCAAATGAATTAACCTCTAAGCCATGTATCCAGCTCCATATCTAGATTTAGTTTTCAATGGCAAGAGGCCCTGAAGAGTCCGTACTTTCTCTTAGCCTTTCTCTCTTAAGTAAATAAATAAATATGGATTGAACTGTGGTTATCAGGACTGAATGTGGAAATAGCAAAAAGCAAAGAATCAGGTGTAGCACAGGACTGTGTACTCTTCAGGGGAGGAAACACAGAAGGTGCCTTCCTAGTGTGATCCCATAACTAAAACTGGAACATCTGAGAAGCCAGTGGTGGAGGCAGGACAAAATGCCTTTGGTACTCTTGCTTAGCACATGACGAAAATAAGCCTTGTGTGTCTAACTCAACTCTTGTCTTTCTACAAAAATCTGTTGAAAGCTCTAGCTTAATGGCTGACATCACCAAAAGCATTTTTTTTTTATTTTTTGCTTTTGCATAGAGATGCTCAGTTCATCCTGAGCAAGGAGGGCTAAGGATGTTTTGCACCTCTTTTGTGTCCCAATCCTCCTTCCAAAACCAGATCTACATGACCAGACGGAAGTGGACGTGATGTGGATGATCACTGTGAGCAGCTAGAGGATTCTCTGTTCAATGAAGTAGAAAGATCTCAAGCATAGGTTGTTTTTATTTGGATTTTCAATATTTGAATTGCAGTAGGGATTTCTCTTTCCATATGTATGTTCCTTCTGGATTGTTTGACTTATTCTTTGTAATTTTATAATTGAAATATAAAAGACTTCATGTGGCTTAGCAGGGGATAAGAGAGGCATTGGTGGGATCAATATGATCAAAACATATGCATGTATGAAATTACCAAGAATAAAATAAAATGCAATTAAAAGACTTCATATTTGCAGACAAGTTTGTTTTATCTTTTTTTTTTTTTTTGATAGCTGCTAGGCCACCCAGTATTTTTCAACCATGATTGCATTGAAAGAGCCTCTTTATATTTCATGATTAAGTTTATTTTCATATGTTTTTATAATTGAGCTGTTGGCTAATAGCTTAGTAAATATTAAGTTTTAAGTTCCTCCAAGAGTTTATTGGAATCCCAGTTGCCCTCTTACATCTAATTTATTAACTTATCCATTTTGTAAACATACATGCTATGTTTTATAAGTGCCACAAACTAATTATACCATGGGAAATAAAACATCATCCCTATTATAAACTGTAGTTGGGCTCACATATTGCTTAGTATCAGTGCTTCAGAATACTATCACTTCAAACAGCTAAAGATCCTCCTATGAAATTCCAAAGCAAGTCAATAAGCAGTGAATTAATTTTACTCTCATTATTTCTATAGTAGGACTCAGACACTGCATGGGGACCAGTTGAAAATTGCTTTCAAATGAAATCAAGGTGGACACTCACAGCCATATATGATCTTTTGTACTTAACTTTGAACTGTTAGGCTCCTTTCAGATTTTTATATCCAACCTTTCTATATTTACTTCCAATTTCAACTTATTGATATTCCTTTTCTACATCTCCCAGCTATACAGACTTGCTCTTGTTGTCAATCTTGATGGCTACATTTCAGTTCCTAGAAAAGAGATCCTACTATATAAAATGAAAAAAAAAAAAAAAACAACAGTGATTCTCAGAAACTTTGGGATATCAGTGATGATGGGCTGAAAGTACAACCTTCTATACATGTAAATAAACTAAATGATGTATTCTGTTTTGATTTCTGAAATAAATACTACCAATGGTTTATTCTTCAGGTCTTCCAACACTGACATAGATTCAGCAACTTTTGACAAAAGATACTCATTCCAATTAGTGTAACCTCCTCAAACAAACAGTCACGTTTCTCATCGTTCATCATCCTGTGCAGTCGCTGTGGTGGAGTCTGACCTCCCGTGCTTCAGTGCACTGTGTCTGTCTGGATCCATCCTGAGCTGCTCTAACTTTCCTGCCCACTTAATTTTGTCGTTTGTTAGATCCAGATCAATTCTAATAAATTCTAAGGAATCTTGTATGCATTATCTTAAGGCTTAGAGATGCTCAACTTTCAGTAGCCTAACCTCATCAGCCTGAGGAAAGGGAAAAATAAACGATGACCATAGAGAAAAAGAAATCATTTATACAAAGAGCTTTGGAACTACTCTTAAACTAAACTAGCCCTTTCTTATAATTTATTAACTTTCATTCATTCATTCATTCATTCACCAACCACGGAGAGAGTAGCATGTGCTAAATTGCTATATGTGGGAATGAAGAAGAACCAGAAGTCTTGACTATCTTCTAGGGAGCCATACCATCTACTGTAAGGCCTTGGAAATATATATTCACATCGTGCCCTACCTCAGCTTCCATTTTACTTAAGGGATAAAGCACAGGTCCATCTGCAACGTTGGTCAGCTATGGCAAAAGACCTTTAGGAATTGTGATGTTGGCCCTGGGAGTGGTAATGGAGATTCTGTGACAGCAGTAATGCTACTCTTGAATTTTGTTCCTTGGGTGCAGGTTAGGAGTGAACTGAAAACTATACTGTGTCTTTCTCCATAGTCTTGAGTTCCTAAAATTATAGAATAATAGGAAAGTTAGCAAGAGCATGCTACTGTAAGGTTTTGGCATACCATGTAGTTTAAATCAGCTTTATGTTACACTGAGTAGAAATGGATGGTTGATAGGGTTTATTACATAAAGAAGGTTCATACCATCCAAACAAAGGTGCATTTCCTAGAGATCTGTGTGAGTTCCTCTCTGTGCCCATGGTGACAAAGTAGAAAAGATATGTGACATCCATTGAGCTCAGCTCTTGAACACAAAACTGGCCACCTAGCCTAGCCTGTGGAATTGACAGGGTAAGGTACTTTGAAAAGAGTGATCATTATTATTTACTCCTAAGGAATGAAATAAAGTCTACCACCTAGAAAACAGGAAGGAAGAGCAGCCATGACAAGTGGAAAGAGGGGTTGCCAGTCCCTACTTGTGGCCTAACACCATGGTGAGATGCAAAATACAAAGTGGTAGAATATCCAGTTCATGGAGGAGCAATGATAAGAGGCTTAGATTGCATTTAAAGTACTTGGGATATCTGGAAGGCCACTGAAGCATTAAGTGTGCATCAGTTATGTGCGCAGAAAGACCATTGTAGAAGCAGAGTAGAGAATGGGTTAAAGTCAGGATGGGAAAATGAGAGATGTTCTTACAGTTAGCCCATTATTTCCTATTAGCCTGAAGTCATGAAACACGGAGAAGACTGGGGTCTTTCACGATGACTGGTGCCTGTTGAAGTGTTGAGTACAAGCAGAAGGCGGAAAAGAAGTTTGGAATATGTTCAGAGTTTTCCACTGCTGCTCAGAGGTTTGGGAGGAATATGGCCAAGCAGGACCTGTTGTTCAGAAGCATGGGCATGCCCGAGAAGTTTGGAAGTGTGTGTTATTCTCCCAGTTCGATGGTTGCATTCTTGAAGTCAGAGACCATTTTCTTTCATTTCTCTATTTCAGCCTCTTTGTGAGACCCACAGGTTATATTAAACGTTAATGGCTGAGTGGCATAAAGAATGCAGAGGAGCTATTAGCATTTTCCTGAGGGGCACAGTGAACCCTAGGAAATAGTGAAGAGAACCATGTGCATATTTGCATTAAATGTGCATCACATTTGCATACAACTCGAGTAAATTTGTCAAAAGAGTTCCATTTTTCATGTGTCTTTTAAATATTCTGAGTCTTCCATTGGTTATGTTTTTAATGAACCAATGTCATCCCAGACAAAATGTCAGTTGAAGGTATAAGACAAAAAAGGAAAATTAGTACTCTTGCTTATTCATACCCAAATGTCCCCAAAAGATTCCTTACCTCTCATTCTGATGACTGCTTATCATACTTAAAATAAATACACTGCTAGTTGGAACATAATTACGTGTAAAAAAACTTTCTCTTGTCACAGATTACCTCAACTACATACCTACATGGCAGTTACTAAAGTTCTATTACTGCTAGCCTAATTATGGAAGGGCTTGACAAATTTATTTAGCAAGAACATATGATTTCTCTCTCCTCTCAAACTTTCAATATCTCATTCTTCTACTATAGCTTAAAATGACCTCAAAAGAACTAAGCAGCTGGACTCTGGGATACTCCGGACTACAGAGGAGCTAAAATGGAAGGCTTCCAGTGGGTCCACATTGAAATCACTGAAAAACTTTACCAAAGACAAGTTCAATAGTCTTCCATGAGGCTCGCTACTGGGAGAGCTGTTGTAGGTTTGGAACACACAGCTTCAAGCTTTTCCTTACGGAATGCTGAGGCAGAGACAGGACTCAGGAACTTTGTTCTTACTACTTCTAGGATTCTGCTTGACACCCACTCCCAGTGAAGCAATGGTGAGATGTGGCCTTACCTATGATTCCATAGGTTCATTAAGTGGAGAGTTGTTCTCAGCCCCAAAGTCATAGGTCCTATACCATTCCTCTGCAGAGTCAGAGACAGGTCAAGCAAAATCTCAAGTGCTCTCTTGGATGAACGCAATAACACTAGCTAGAAATAAATCTTGGGTTCATTGAGTCAAGTCTGAGCCTTATCTTTATTGAGAATCACATATAATTATATTTGAGCTCCTTTAATATATCTTCCAAATGCTTCCTTAATAATTTCCCTTTTCCACCCTTTTCTTTTCTTCCCCCCATCCCCGCCCACATGATTACCTTCCTTCTATACACATTTCAACAGAATGTTCAGATAATAATGTATCTTATGTCAAAATCTACCTTGGTCCCGAATTTTATTTAAAGATTATTGAATCTGTATTTTACTCAACCATTTTTTGTTCTAAACTAGACCTAAGCACTCACAGTATCTTAGGCATATATGTATGTATGATTAAATGTGTGCCTATGTTTATATGACAATAATTCTGGATTTAATAAGATATGCTTCATAAGAATAGGCTAGAAAGCCTCCATTCTTTTTCAAAATAAATTTCTTATTTTTATTTATTTATTTGATAAAGAGAGAAAGAAGGAGGGAGAGAGAGAGAGTGAGCGAGCGAGAGAATGATGGAGAAAATGGGCATGCCAAGGCCTCCAGCTACTGCAAGTGAACTCCGGAAGCATGCACCACCTTGTGCATATGGTTTACGTGGGTCCTGGGGAATCTAACCTGGGTCCCTAGGCTTCACAGGCACCCCTCTGCTAAGCCACCCCTCTAACTCAAATGTCTTCCTTCTTACTTTTAACCTGAGAATCATCTTTAAAATTGTTTATTTGAGTGTATGAATTGCAATGTATTTCTTCTAGTAACTTCTCAGTAGTCATTAAGCTAACTTTATAATATATATTAATGTGTGTGTGTGAGATGTATGCATAGTTGGCATGTATAACCCTTGCAGCCTTTAGATGGAGTTATTTATTTATTTGTATTGAACTTCCACATATCCAAAGTTATTTTTTTAATTTATTTTTATTATGGATATAATTTGTATGGATACATCATGTGCTGGTGTCTTCCTTTCCCTCCTCCCTGCCCCCATTCCTCAAGGGAGGGGGTTGCAGGTATTCCCCATGGGATTGTGAGTTATGCATTGTGGGAGCAGCAGTCAGTTAATGGGGGAGGCAATGGCTCTGAACATAATGTCCCAACCTGTGGCTCTTACAGTCTTTCCACCCCCTCTTCCACAAAATTCCCTGAGCTGTGGTGGGTGAGTTTTAACTCTACTTCAGTGCTGAGCTCTTAGGAGCCTCTGGATCTCTGCTTTGGTAAGCGTTGAGTATCCTCAGTATCCTTTTGGCCCTTCCCAGATACATTACTATAATTGTGTCATAGCTATGCTTTAGTGAGAACAAACAGGATAGAGCCTTTATGAATAATGACCTTTTAAATTCTTTCTTCCTAGTTCCCAATATTTATGTTATTTGTTAATGAAACATTCTATCATTTGACTGAGAAAATGGCTCAGAGGTTAAGAATGCTTGCAGCTTAATCATGAGAGCCTGGGAGAGCCCAAGACCACTTGAGTTTAATTCCCCCAGAACCCACATAAATAGCTGAGTATGACAAAACTTGTCTGTCTGTCACCCTAGTCCATATGGGTGGTAGAGGTAAAGGTCTGAGAGTGGAGAATTGCTGGGGCTTGTTGATGGGGATTGTGACAGCTCCATGTTGAAGGAATAGTCCTGACTCAAGCCAATGTATGAAAAGTGTGATAGGATAGAGAAGGGCATCTGAAGTCTTCCTCTGACGTCTGCATGAATTCACATGGCATACTGCATCTGGGCACAATATGACATGCCATTGCATATAACACACACACACACACACACACACACACACGAAATAGATTTTACATAAGGGTATGAAGAAATAAAAATTGGCTTACCTTGCTAGTAAGCCTCATACATTCTTAATAGAGTGAAGAGAGAATTTCCTCAACAGAAAATGACCAAAGATGCCAGTATCTGAAATGCCTCCTTACTTCAAGGAAGGAGTAGAATGGATATGGAATAGACACACAGGACATGGGTATTGCATCGTTTATGTCATGTCTTCCAGGCCCTATCTGCAGAAGATTTTTAAAATGAAGGGCTGATGAGATGACGTGGTGGTTAAGCGTGTTAGATCTACAAGCCTGCCTACAAAGTGCAAATCTCTAGCAGTCCTGTAAAACATTTATAATCCCAGTGGCCTATGGCAATGGGAAGTGGAGCCAGAGGAATCCCAAAGCCAGCAGCCTAGTCATTCTTATCTTCTGAAGAGCTGAACAAGAGAGACTGTGTCACAAAAATAAATAAATAAATAAATAAATAAATTAAATTAAATAAAAGATAGAAGGAGAGGACCAGCAAGCTGTGGTTGTCTTCTGATGTCCATGTGTATACTGGGGCACAAAGATGCCCATAAACACACACACACACACACACACACACACGTACAATTTTAATTAAAGAAGTGAGTTCAGTGAAGAGACTTTTCTAATGCCACAATCAATACCTGTTCTCTTTTCTGAACTTCTTTTCTTTCATTTATTTTGTTTGTTTGCTTGCTATGTTTTTTGAGGTAGGGTCTCAGGGTCTCACTCTCTAGCCCAGGCTGACAATTTGGTCTCAGGGTGGTCTCAAACTCATGAAGATCTACCTACCTCAGTCTCCCAAGTGCTGGGACTAAAGGCAGGTGCCACCACACCCAGTTTAGCTGTTCTCTCTTCTTCTAGCCAGGGCATTTGGATTCGGAGGGTCCATTTTAACTCAGGATTCTATAGAAGTTGGAAGCCAAAGGAAGGGACCTGTTTATGTTAGGGTTCACAGATGGATAGTTTAACTTTATGCAAAGAAGCCCCAGGGAGATGAGAATGCTTTTGAAGAAAGCCAGCCATGATCATTTGCCTAGCACACTACCAAATGTCTCTCAAGTTTTTCTCTTAAAAAAAAGAAAAGGAAGAAAGAAAGAAAGAAGGAAAGAAAGAGAAAAAGGCAACAGAAAAATTCAAATTGTGAAAGTTAATTGCAGGATTAAATTGCCATTTGTCAACAGCAATGTAAGTTGTATTATAAATTACTGCACTGTAGCTTCCAGGCGTATTTTATCAATATGTTTCCAATGATTTAATAACAATATTTCTCAGAATAAGCCAAGCCACTTTTCCCCTCTTTTAACATGAACATATTCAGAGGGTTTTCATCAGCGTGCTAGCCAGCTCTGCAAAATTTCTAGTAAATAAATTATCACCAGGAGGCTCAAAATCCATTACCATAAAAAAAGCCATTTTTCCCTCCCTAATCGATTGCCCACTGTGCGACTGCTAATGGGACCATACACACATGTTGTGCAGAGGGAATTCATTTTCAGGTTCTCTCTCTTTTCTAGAATTTATTCTTACAAAGAATTTCTCACTAAACTCATAAATTAGTCACTGCATAAAATGAACACTTCAGCTTCCAGCAGGTAAAACATTAAGGTTGTGCACTTAGACTATTTTCCAAACTGATTCCCAAGGAAATGGAGGTTGGTTTGCAGTAGGTGTTCTGCAAACATGACACCAACTCTCTCAGGTCGCTCTCCCTCTCTCCCTGTCTCTCAGACGGTCCATATGATAAATGCTTAGAGAAGTATGGGCCTTTCTTGGGACAACTAGATTCATGTCACCAACTTATCTTACTTCATTTCCACTACCCTATCTTTTTTTTTTAATGTGGAATAATCTTTGTTTTATTTTTTAAATTAATTTATGTTTTTATTAACAACTTCCATGATTATAAACACTATCCCATGGTAATGCCCTCCCTCCCCTCACTTTCCCTTTGAAACTCCATTACCCTATCTTTTAAAACCAATGAAATCATTGTATTTTTCACAGACAAAATGGCAGTGATACAAATTCCAATTTATATTACTGTATAAATATGTTATAAACACAGAACTGACAGGTTCACAAAGTGGTACATGCATCTGGAGTTTCTTTGCAGTGGCAAGAGGCCCTACAGTATCCATATTCTCTCTCTCTTCTCTCTCTTTCTCACCTTCTATCTCTCTCTATCTCAAATACTAAAGAAAATACTTATAAACACAGATCTTTGGTTTCTAGAAAGAGGAGACATAGAGAATGGGCACATCAGGGCCTCTAGTCACTGCAAACAAACTCCAGATGCATGCACCACCTTGTGCTTCTGGATTTGTGTGGGGCCTGGGAAATCGACCCAGAGTCATTAGGCTTTGCAGGAAAGTACCTTAACCACTGAGCAATGGCCCCAACCTGTGTTTCTTTTTTTTTTTTTAATATAATTAGTCATTTCTTTTGTAGGATAGGGGGTGGCAATTGCATATTAGGAAAGCTAAACCCATCTGAGGAGGAGATGGCTGCAATGAGGAGGGGGTAGTGAGATAAGAAATAAACAGGTCTGAGATAGGTTAACAAGAAGTGTTTAAAATGATATGGGGCATAAAATTATAATGGAAGCATTTGATGGATTCTGCCTGTCAGCATAAGGCATGCTTCCTTTAAGCTGTTTTTATAAGTTTCTTATGGTAACCTGAATTTTCTTATTCTCTCCTTAGGTAAGTTGCTCTTCCTGATACGAGAAATCTAATTTTCTGGGGAAAACCGTGTGTATGAGGCAAGTCACTGCATCTAGTTTCTCTTTTATGTATGTTTGAGTGACAGCACTCCTGATCGTTTGTTTTGATTACGGATTTAGTGGTGTAAAGTTTGGCATGCATTGAGTTAAAAGTCAGTAGGCCAGGTGATACAGGCCACATCATCACTTGGAGACTGCTGGACCAGAGCACAATTTTTGTGCTTCTGTCCAAGGTTCTTTTAGATTACTCACAGGGAGTTGAGAGACAGATCCTGATGAGATTTTTAAAACGTAATGACAATCCTGCTATTACCAGGCCATGTAAAATGCTGTAATTCAAATTTTCCAGTGAAATGACAGTCCGTGTCTTACACCAAAGTTACTGTTGAGTTGTTTGTATCAATTCATCAAATGAGTATGGGTGACACAGTCCAGAAATTTCAATGCAATGTTTCATGATTTGTTTGCCTTTCAGGTAGTCTCTGCTTGTCACTTCACTGTGCTCTAATAAGCATAACATTTAAATACAGAGAGGGGATCCAAACCACATGTACTTAAATACCTATGAATGAACAAAACTGGGGCTGTTATGAAAATATCATAGAGGGTCATAAATAATAAAGGACAGAGAGCTGTGAGGCACACAATTGTGTTTGGTTGCTCAATACAGGTATTTTGTATTTCTGTTGTGTTGTATGATAGCCTAAACAGACCAAAGCATTCATTGCAATTTTCTACGTACAGAAACCTTAACCAGACTTTGTTATGAGGAGCCATGTCTATATGTGTATGTTTGTGTGTGTGTGTGTGTGTGTGTGTGTGTGTGTGTGCGTGCGTGTGTGTGTGCGTGTGTATGTGTGTGTGTGTGTGTGTGTGTGTGTGTGAGAGAGAGAGAGAGAGAGAGAGAGAGAGAGAGAGAGGGAGGGAGGGAGGGAGAGGTCTCTTAGATTGTGTCTAAACATATCAGAAATTTAAATGAAGTTAACTGGGCATTTTCTAGAATGCAAAAATAATGGACCTGAAACACAAGTGAAAAAAAAAAGTAAATTACTGAGTCCTGAAAATAGCCACAGATCCTAAAGAGTTTGAAAATAAATAGCTACTGTGGGATTTATGGGATTAGTGCTTTGGTCTAATTACAAACATTAATTTTCTTTAGTAGCATTGCTATGGCAACTATATAGCTAGAGGGTTGAGACCAGTCCCAAATTATATATCTTGGAATTTTTTTCCTCACATATTAACATATTACATTACCAAAACTTAAGGATATTTCACATTCCAATAGACTTTTCATCAACTACATAATCTCTTTTCTTTCTTTAAAAGTTTTTAATTATTTAAGATAGTGAAATTTCTTCTTGCTTTAATTTTTCACTTTACTTCCTGGTTCTCCAGTAGTAACCCAAGTTTCTTTTGCAGTTAGGCTTTTTCTACCACAGGAGAACAAATTTAAAGTATACATTTTTACAGTGATATTAAAAAAAAAGAATTATGATTGGTTTGGGAACATTAATAGAGATTTTTCTGGCTTCTCTGTAATTATACTCTCAGTCTAAATGATACATTAGCATATTTTTGCATCTAATTTTATAAACAAATGCAAAATTTTATAATAATGTAGTCTTGAGTGGCAAATTTAAAACCATAAAAGCTAGACAATTTCTAAACATAAGGTATCTTAGAAATGGAATGTGTTTCTATATATGCAAAGTGTTCATATATATACACTTACACACACACACTTAAGCTAAACTGATCAATAGCTAACATTATCTCAAGTTGTTGCAAACCATCTAATAGAATTATTATTTCTCTTTTTGCAGTGGTAGTGAAATTATATGTAGAAATATATTTTGCTTTGGATAATCTTTTTTACAAGGAATATCAAATTCAGCAATTAATTAGTGAGCCTGTCATTTTGGTGAGAGAGGGAGACAGAGAGAAAATGGGTATGCCAGAGCTTTCAGCCACTGGAAACAAAGTCCAGACATATGTGCCACCTTGTACATCCAGCTTATGTGGGTCTTGGGGAATCAAACCTGGGTCATTAGAATGGGAAGGAAAGCACATTAACCACTAAACCATCTCCTCAGCCAAAAGCCTTTTTTTAAAATTGGGAACTATGCTAAGTGTTGTCAAGAATAGAAAAAAGAAGAAAATAAAGATATTGTTTCTAAGCAACCCCTTGTATTGTGAAAGAGGTAAGAAAAGTCTGTATGTCAATGTAGTATAATGTAAAATACATACACACATATCATAAGTACTGTGGGGATTTGAATAAATAATATTTCAAACTAGGAAATGAGAGAAAACTATAAAATTATTACATGTAAGCTATAATTGAAGTATAGATGGAAACTGGAAATTTCATAGCAGTTTATTCAGAATAGCACTACATAGAAAATTCCAATAGGAAAGACCCAAATGAAGAAAAAACTTATTAGGGGACTCCAGAAGCATATAAAAAGATTGCTAAGAAACATAATTGCTCATAATGCTATGGCATTAGATTGAATAGTACTTAATTTTTCAGGACTAATTAGAGATTTTTCATATATATGGCCTTAAGAAGATTTATAAATCTTGATTTCATGGTATTATTTGTTTTACTTAGTTTAATAATATATCCTTCATAGGACTTTAGTAATATACTTTTTAAAAATATATTTTTTCTTTCTTTGTTTGAGTGACAGAGAAAATAAAAACAGAGTAGGGGAGAGTATGGGCATACCAGTCCCTCCAACCACTGCAAATGAACTCCAGATGCTCACACTGCCTTGTGCATCTGGCTTATGTGGGTCCTGGGGAATTTAACCTGTGTCCTTTGGCTTTGCAGACAAGATCCTTAATGGCTACGCCATCTCTCCAGCCCTTGACTTTTCCATTTTGCAATGAGGACTGACATGTCTACTTGGTAATAACAGATATTTTTGTTTGCATTTACCTCAGGTGCTGTTATTATTATCATCATCTAGTGAACTTTAATGACCTAAATCTTAACAGTATTCTTAAATTTGTTATGTAGTAGCCAAAAGTTAAATGATCAGGAAGGCTAATGACTAGCTGATGACTAAGTGAAATAAGGGAGAGTGGAGGCATGAGCTCTTTCAGCCAAACAAGCTTTGATAGGAGCAGCGTGATTAATCTTTGGATTGTATCCTAAAACAATGAACATGCAAGAAAGGGCATACAGCTTCTCCCATTGATAGTTCTGGCTGTTCAGAATTAGGTGGCGACCCAGAGTCATGAAGTGCACGGGATAGTTGCATTTAATGAGGCTTGGCCACCTTTCCCTTACTTTGGAAAGTTAAGGAACCATGTCCTTGTCTTAATTAATTCAATACTTGTTTATTAAAATTTCACATAGTCCCCACCCACTAGAAGAATGTTTTTGAAGCAAAATACACTTGAAAAAAAAAGAGAGAAGTAAAATAGTAACATATTACTTAGAAATAATTATTATGGCTAGCATAGAAGAGTGCTAAGAGTCAGTAAGGAAGAAGTGGCCACAACATGCATATAATAATAATAATAATAATAATAATAATAATAATAAAGCATTAAGTTCATTTTTTTCAGAGTTCCTAATCAAGTAGAGAGCAGAAGTAGAATTTGATCAAGAATCTTCAAACCTGCCCAAGAAAAATAGCTATAAATCTCTTCTGGGTTATAAAGAGTTACACATTATGCATATATACATAAGTATTTTTGTAGAGTTTAATAGTAATAGTGATGTTCATGAAAGTGTGACTTTTTGTAATATGCTGCTAATTGTAATGTTTAGCTATTTGAATATGATACACTATATCTCAAATTCCTCAATGTGTGTGCTACATATGAATGCACTTATAACCACTTGTTATAGATAGATATTATATAGAAATCACCTCAAGTGCATTCCCCACTTCCTTGCATTGATCTGTGTCTCAAATGGCTGCCCCCAAAACTACATCTTCCTATTCCATTGCCAGCTGGTTTCAATTAGGTCCAGTCAGAACAGGTCACTGGTGGGAAACTGCAGTGAGATAAATGAGTCAGGAAATTTCTCTCCCTTTCTCTCTCTGTTTCTGTATCTTCTTTGGGTTCCCGGTGACAAAGATACAACCTCTGCTATGATCTTATATCCCCACTGGGGCCCTGTCCCCTAGGTTATAGTAATAACTCCTCTCTTGGATCCTAATGTTGGGAGTTATCCTTCTGATCTTTCTAATTCAAGGCTTACTCCATTATCACCTGTTTTGCTTTCAGCTCTTCCAATATCATCATGGCATCTTTTCTTCATTAAATTCCCCCTATGCACCATGAATTTTGTTACCCTGACTATATATTGAATCTAAAACTTGGAATTATAGTCTATATATTAAATTCAGTCTGTAGACATTACACAAGTTGAAGCTTAAAACATCATTAAACAAAATTTTCAATTCAACTTTCCTAGAGTTTTCTATAACAAGCTCTACCTCTGATGCTTCTATACCAACTTTTAACCTTTTAAAGCACATTCAATATTATTTTTTCAGTGATTCCCCATAAAAATATTTTTTGATTGAAGAATAAATAATATGTTTTGAACAATTTCAAAACTTCAAAACAAAATTTCAAAAGAAAAAGTTTTGCCAAAAATATTGTGTATCGACATTAAATCTAATAATGTCTTAAGAAGAGGATAAGGAGGAAAATGTCGGTGGGGAAGAGTTTAACATGACTTTTGTTCTGAAATAGGATTGCCCTCTTGGCATTAGCTTACTAAGCACGGAGTTTACAGATATACATTATCACACCTGATTTGGCATAAATTTCCTTAAGGTGAAGAAAGGTAAACCTGGGCCGGAAAGATGGCTTGGTGGTTAAGTTGCTTGCCTGCAAAGCCAAAGGACCCTGGTTCAATTCCCCCAGACCCACATAAGTCAGGGACACAACAGAGTTCTAGAGTTCGTTTGCAGCGGCTAATGGCCCTGGTGTGCCCATTCTCTCTCCCTCTTTCTCTCTCAAATAAATACATGAAACAAAATATTTTTTTTTAAAAAAAGGTTAACCTAAGTAAGGCCTTTAAAGTTGGCAGAAATAGGCCGGGAACCTACGGTCTAGGCAGGTAAGGAATCTAAGCACACAGGGAGAGCATCACAGTGTGATGGCATCTGGACAGTCTCTGAATGTGGGCAGCTCGGACAAGTAGAAAAGCAGAAAAGCTGTGAAATGAATACCAAAGAGGTCACCAGGACTGGCCCCCCGACTTCCCTATGGAAAGGGAGAGAAGTCCAAAGGAAGGAGAAGCCGCTGCGAAGCAGAGCAAAGGTGAAGTACAGAATAGGAGGCCGTTTCCAATGGCTTACGAAGTGGGCAATGGTTCCGAGATGTTAAACCATAGAATTGACACAAGATAAAGCAGGTGAAAAGGAGCATCTGGAACAGTCTAACTAGAGTATACTTTCCTCTAAACGCTGAATTTATGATGTGTTGTGCAAAACTCATATACTTTTAGACATGCTGACACAAATTAACTAATTAGGTTTTTACATTCTTTTTTTTTAATTTTTATTTATTTATTTATTTGAGAGCGACAGACACAGAGAGAAAGACAGATAGAGGGAGAGAGAGAGAATGGGCGCGCCAGGGCTTCCAGCCTCTGCAAACGAACTCCAGACGCGTGTGCCCCCTTGTGCATCTGGCCAACGTGGGACCTGGGGAACCGAGCCTGGAACCGGGGTCCTTAGGCTTCACAGGCAAGCGCTTAACCACTAAGCCATCTCTCCAGCCCAGGTTTTTACATTCTTAAAAAAATAAAGTACCTAATAATCATAGTTATTTAAGATAAAAATATAATTACTAATATCAACCAATCATTATTTTCATGTAGTGGACAATATATTATTCTTTTACGAAGAAAAATAAAATGTTCACCATAGGAATTTTAATTTTTTTTTTTTTTTGAGATGGGTCTTGCTGTAGTGTAAACTGACCTGGGACTCATTATGTATTCTCAGGCTGGCCTTGAACTCTTGATGATCCTCATACCTCTGCCTCCTCAATGCTGGGATTAAAAGCATGTACCACCACTCCTGGCAACAATAGGGCTTTATCTAAAACATATTTTTCTTCTCCTCAGAATCTCTTATTATAGATCACATAATGGGAGAGTATGCTGTGAAAGCTTAACCCCAAAATGAAAAGATTTGACGAGACCTGATAAGTGATACTTTGGAGGTTTTTTTTGTTTTGTTTTGTTTTTTGTAAAACAGGGAGAAATTTTAATTAAAAACAAGCAATGGCGTCCTTTTAAGAAAAATTTCAAATCGATTCATAATACAACAGATGTTTAAAAAGGATAAAAGCCAATGTTGGGACTAATTCTTCTACTAATTTTACAAATGCACACTATCTATTCTAGAGGCCAAATGAACAGATAGTTGCTTCTGAAAGTCCGTTGTCTCAAGGTGTCTAGTTTTTGATGTAACTGTTCTCAATATAATGTAAACATGCTTAACAAGTTATCATTATCCAAGACTTTATCTGACTTATTTTACAATAGACTCCAAGTTAGAAATTTCAAGGTTAAACTTTCTTCATATAATAGTTAGAAAAAAAAAATTCTAAGACTACCTGGTTTTATCCTTCTAGTCATCCAACTCTCTAATTATCCCAACAATCTATACAATAAAAGTAAAAATCCAGATTCAAACATTACTAGTGCCATTCATTAACTGTTAGATTATATCCAGGCCATAACTCCATTTCCTCAAAAATGAAATATGTGTAGTATTTTACACTTTGTAGTTTTATTGGAATATGAACAAATTTGTACACTTTTCTTTTACAAATGAAAAAAGCAATTTTATTTATTTATTTATTTACTTACTTATTTAACAGAGAAAGGTAGAGAAAGAATGGGCATGTCAGGGCCTCCAGGCACTGCAAATAAATTCCTGACACATGTGTCCCTTTCTGCATCTGGCTAGCGTGGGTCCTAGGGAATCAAACCTGGGTCCTTTCGCTTTGCACACAAATGCCTTAATCACTAATCCATCCCTCCAGCCTGAAAAAAAAAAAAATTAATCAGAAAGGAATTTTATTCAGCATCCAGTAAATGGGAAAACATTACTAGTGTCTAATTGTGACTTGTCCTCCAGCAGATCCACAGGACATTTTACTATTGCATATGGAGAGGCAGTGGTATACATGCTCTTATCAGAGCTTTCCATGAACAGAGAATTCTGGTAATCAGATTCAGTTAATTTCTACCCTATTTTGAGCATATTCAGATCAGATGTGGCCCCATTTTGTGTGTAATAATACTGAAGTGAGTCTATGGTCTTCTGTACCATCTCCATGTTGTCTAAACTGGGTTGAGTCTGTCTGCATTTCCTCTCTGGCTTGTTGCTATGACATAATTCCATGGTCTATAGCAAGAACCATGTGGTTATCCCACATCAAGCTTCAATGTTTATGAGAAAGAAATATTTCTAAGTAAACCAAACTGATAGCATAGCCAAGTATTCATAATTTAAAGGTGCAATCTCTTGATAGAATAATGAACTGTACATTAGTATTGTAGTTGAAAATGTTCATAAAATTTAGAAGAGTATATTAATAATAAGGTGTATATTTAAAAATGAGTTGCTACTATGTGAAAACTCTAGGCTAATCTTTGGCAAGGGGAGGAAGAAAAATGATAAAATATATGACTTCTGACATCAGACAATTGATAGGTTACTGAACAAATCTGTTTATTTTGTTTGGCTCATAAGGTGAGACAAGGCTTAGAAATGTAGTTTTCTAAGGTTATCACTTACCCTGGAAATGGCTTGTTTCTCAGCTGTCCAACTAAGTACAATTTCAGTGTTATTAACAATATCAAAAAGCCGGGCGAGGTGGCGCACGCCTGTAATCCCAGCACTCGGGAGGCAGAGGTAGGAGGATCACTGAGAGTTCGAGGCCACCCTGAGACTCCATAATGAATTCCAGGTCAGCCTGAGCCAGAGTGAGACCCTACCTCGAAAAAAAAAAAAAACAAAAACAAACAAAAAAAAAAAAACAACAACAACAATATCAGAGTTTCAAATACTCTAGCAAGACTTTATTTGAATATTCTTGGTTTAAAGGATGGTAAAGTGTGCCAAATGCCATTCTGGCAAGTAGTGAATGTATTAAAATGTAGAAGAATTCTCTCCCTTCTTTTCTGAACAAAACAATATTTTCATAGCATGACACATTATATTCTTTGTCCTAAACTTTACTAGGATCTAGTCTGCCATTTCTTGCAAGCTGTAGAGATGGTGTAGCAAATAAAAATATTTATGAATAGAAGAAGAAGGCTGATAAACCTAATGATTCCTTGTTGCCAGGGTGACTGGAGAGGATTTTCCCTCTTCAGAATTTCCTATGTGAGAAATAAGTCAGGATGTAACATGGAGAAACATTAACTTCTCAGGAAGATCCAGGTAAATAAATTATTCAAATTATTATCTAGGAAACAGAAGGGTTAGGCAAAGTGTGTAACCTGTAGTTATGAAGAGCTATTCCATGGGCTCAATCCTACTTGGATTTATATGCCAATAAGAACCACTTTGGAAAAGTATTTGTGAGAATGGGGGATAGAATGATACCTGCAAAGTATCTCATGTCGGTTTCCAACTGAACCTCAGTTATGTATCTCTAGTTATGTATGAGGTATTGCCAAGAAGTGTACTTCATCAACTCCCATCACCAGACAAAATTAGTGAAAGTTAACTTGCCATATTTACTTTTAATTTCACTTATAAATAAAGCATTATAAATTCAGTAGCACTGCTCTTTGCTATTCTAATTATTTTATGAGAGAGACTGAGAGAGATGGGGAGAGAATTGGCACACCAGGGCCTCCAGCCACTGTAATCAAACTCCAGACATGTGCACAGCCACATTCATGAGTCACCTTGTGTTTCTGGCTTTTGTAGGACACGGGTGAGTTGAACATGGGTTGTAAGGCTTTGCAGGCAAGTGCCTGAATCACTTGCATTTTCTCCAGCCCTAGTCTACTTTTTAATAACGTGTTTGTAGCTCCATCCTTGTTTGTGTAAAGCTGTTTGCTGAGTGCACAACAGATTTTGAAGAAGCTTCTTGATTCTACTAGGAGAGAATATGTTCATTCCTTGTGCTTTAAAAATTCTATCATTATTGATTTGGTCCCATTTCACTTTGCCTCTAGCTCTTAATGCCCAGGATTTTCCATAATAACAAGAAAGTGTTAGGAAATTGAAGAGGAAGAGAATGAGAAGATGCAGTGTTTTCCACACTTGAGGTCTTCTTACTTAAATAGCTCCCCTTTCCTTCTCTCAAATCTTTACTGTTATTTCTTATACAGCCCTTAGTTAATTCTCTTTACTTTTATTTGTATGCTTGTTGTGCACTAAATATTTTAGTGAATTGGAGGAGCAGCTAGGAGTGTCCAAATCCAATATGAAGTCTATATTACCTTAAGTGGTATCTTATTCAATTATCTAACTCCTTCATTTGGAGTTCTGCTGAAGCCTGTAACATACAATGTTCGAATGAATTTCCTATATTCAATTTTAGGGCGGCTAAACAAAAGAAAGTAGCAAACAGTCATGGTGAACTACATGAGACAATTCCTGTTCACATAACGTTCGACCTAGAATTCTAAAATTTAGGGCTGTAGGGGTGGGGGAAGGATACAATAACTTTTTTCTGCATAGGGGATATTCAAAGGTGGAAAGTGGTCAAATCTCAGTTTGACATGAAAGGCAAGCACAGCTCTTGAATATTGATTGTGTCACGGTTGTGCATACATTTTAGCCTACTTGCTATATGATTGACGTGGGCTGGCCTCATGACCTGGCATCATCAAAGGTCAGCAGCAATCTGAAGAAACTGAGAGGCCAGAAGCATTAGGCCTGCCCCACTGGCAAAAGGCCAAGTGGTATATGTGTTTATACATGCTTTACTATCTTCCTGGTTAGTATACCACTCAAGGCATTGACAAATCTTCAAAGCTAGGTATGTGTTAGAGATCAGGAGAGCTCACAAGGAGCACAAATCACAGAATGATTTGTGGTTCTATTATTGCGGTGTTCAAAGGATTGAAGTGAACTTATTGCTTTCCCTTTATTTTGTGGCTGTTGTATTCTCTGCTAATGCAATGCAATGCTATTATTAAAACCAAACTTAAAACTGGGCCCTCATCTTATTATTAAGCTTCCCCTACATACTCAGATGTGTGATATATGATTTTTTTTAAGTAAATAGACAAAATGCTCATTATAATTATCAACCCAGTATCTATCTGTGGCCCCTGTATACAGGGGGAACAGAAGAAACACTAGTATACTTATTCAAATTGAAATGCAGAGAGGAGGACAAAGAGAAGAAAGCACCCATCCAGGCTCTTTCTAACATGTCATTGGGACTACAGAATTTTTTCTCCCTTTAAAATAAAATGGTACTTGTTATGATCTAAAAACCTCACCTGTTCATGTTTCAATACTCTGACATTCCGTGAACAATTTCTAATGTGTAGACTTCAGCTTTTCCACCCATAAAAGAGTAGAAATAAGTAGTGTTTCAGGGACTGAACTCAATTCTATTCACAAAGTGCTTAGTAGAGTGCTTTTCTGGTATACACTGGACACACAGAATAGAAGCATTCCTTAATAATTAAATGGCATCGAGCTACTTCACAGTAGTCGAAGCTATCTAATCATGGGCACTCTGTTTCTCATGGTGATGAATTGCTCATCCATGCTAGGGCCTGGGCAGAGGTCAATGCCATTGTTTACCTGTGTTAGAAGAGATACCATGCATTCTGTGTGGGTGGTAGCTAGGTGGTACCCAATGTCTTTTCCAACTTTGACAGCTCAAGGTATATGACATGCACTGAGGGATTAAAAAATAAAACTGGTACTTGCAGTTCTTTAAAACTTAATCATACTATGAATATAAAAATATTTAGTTATCCCTCATAGTATCCCAAGGTGGAAAACAAGGATAGTATTAATGCTTTGATTTACTTTTTATAGGAAGGGAAATATTGAGCATTATAGAATTTAACTGAGTTTCTGAAAATTAAATACTAGGGGACTGGAGAGATGGCTTGCTAGTTAAGGTACTCACCTGAAAGCATAAAGACCCAGGTTCAATTCCCCAGTACCCACGTAATCCAGATGCACATAGTAGCACATGCATCTGGAGATAATTTGAAGTGGCTAGAAGCCCTGGCATGCCCATTCTCTCTCTCTCTCTCTCTCTCTCTCTCTCTCTCTCTCTCTCTCTTCTCTCTCTCTCTCTCTCTTCCTTTTTGCCTCTCTCAAATAAATTAGTTAATTTATATATAATATTTATGTATTATATATATAAATATATATGTAATATATATTTATATATATTATATATAATATATATATATTTATATATATACACACACATATATATATATATATTTATATATATACACACACATACATATATATATATATATATATATATATATATATATATATATATACACACACACACACTAGGAAGTCAAGAAAGCTTATAGTCACACCTTTTATAGCCTCTGGGCCCCTAGATTTTGTATCATGTGTAGTCATTTAATGTCTATTTTTGTAATGAGTACCATTTAAAATACTTTAAAGATTTATAGTCCTCAACATTTCTCATCAGGGCTCTCCACATTTATTCAACTCCTGCCTCATCCACATCCCACAATATTTCAATGCCTTGTGCACTGGGAAGACCAAAAGAGTTTAAAATTGGAAAGAAAGCATTACCACCTAGCTCTATGACATGACCTCATTTTTCCCTAGATTTTTCACTGGCATCCAGAACTAAAGGATGCCAAAGCAGGTGGCATCTTTTGTCATTCTCTGTGCAGCAACGCAGTTGTGAAAGATCAAAAGATGGAAGTGGAGGTATGTCTTGCTGTGAACTACTCTTCATGTAATACTGCTTCTAAATCTAAATATATGGTTATGTGGCAATTCTTATGGTGACCTATCTGGGGTTTCTGGAGCTGGCATGGTAGCTGGAAGCCAAGTATGCAAGGCTGAGAAAAGTTCTCACTATGTTATCATTCAGCACCATTACAAGAAAACTGGGAGAATGTGACAAGTGTTTAAAAGCCACGTAGAATTTCCCGGATTCTTTTTTGTCCCCCCCTCAACTCAGGTGTTGATGCATATCCCACAGGGAGAAATTGAATTAGGGTGGCTGTTTCAAACTAATTCAGTGTCCATTTCCCCAGTCTTCTAACAGGTGCTTTGGTTAATTTCTTCAAATAGTACAGACATCATCCACTGGTGGAGGCACTGGGCTTTCCCTTTTCTACATCTTCCCAAATAAATACAAACAAAGGGCTGGAGAGCTGGCTTAGCAGTTTAGATGCTTTTCTGTGAAGCCTGAGGACCCACCTTCAACTCTCTAGATCCCATGAAAGCCAGACGCACAAAGGTGAGGCAAGCTCAAGGTCAAACATGCCGACTAGGTGTTGCAATCACCTGGAGTTTAACTGAAGTGGCTGAGGCCCTGGTGTGCCAATTCTCTCCCTCTCTGCCTCTCTCTCTCTCAAAATAAAAACAAAAATAATAATAAAATAAAGAAATACAAAGGCATTAGGTAGACATGTTTGCTACTTATAGGTTGAAAGATGCTGAAATTACATTATTGTTTGACCATGTGAGTATAAAATAGCAGGATACAGCTAATTCCATTTGAATGTCTTTCTGAACCTTGTATTTCAGCTCTCCTTCTCCTCCCATTGTCCTTCATCCTGTCCCCCACCAACGCAAGGAGACTAAGTGCTATGGGATCATATTGGCTTGGATTTATATCTGCCTGGTCAAATCATAAATGTATTTATTTTAATTTTTTTTTTAATTTTGGTTTTTGGAGGTAGGGTCTCACTTTAGCTCAGGCTGACCTGAAATTCACTATGTAGTATCAAGGTGGCCTCAAACTCATGGTGATTCTCCTACCTCTGCTTCCTGAGTGCTGGGATTAAAGGTGTGTACCACCACACTGGGCCACAAATATATTCATGTCAGGATAGCTTGTAGGGAAGGCAGCTTCCAAAGAATGGAGCCATGAGGAATATTGAAAGGAAGCTATTGTTACTTGCACCAGCACATCTTTTCCTTTGTTTTTGTTTGTTTGTTTGTTTTGTTTGGTTTGGTTTTTTTGTTTGTTTGTTTGTTTTTGGTCTTTCAAGGTAGGGTCTCACTGTAGCCCAGTCTGACCTGGAATTCACTACGTAGTTTCATGATGGCCTCAAACTCATGACAATCCTCCTATCTCTGCCTCCTAACACAACAAATGTTACACACCATATGATGAGCATAATGAAAAATAATTAAACTGCTATCCTTCTAGTATCTCTCAGCCTTTCCTGGGACAATGAACTCTGTAGAAGACATAGGAGGTCAAGGGCTTCCAACACAGAGAAAAAGAGATATTGTTTCCTTCTACAGTGGTGAAGTTTCCCCAGAGATGGCAACACCTGAATTGATTATTAGAGAATGAGCTCGTGATTTAGGCTGAGAAGCCATTCCACACGGGAATTCGTGCAAACTCAGGGAAGTCTGAAGACAAATAGTTTGAGGTGACTAATGCAATGCATGCATTTGAGATAGTAGTAAAAACATATTTACAGGCCTACAGGAAAGTAGCAATTCAAGTTTTCAGTTGTGATAATGGGTGTTCTGGCTAAGTTGTTGCCATATTGTTCTAGCATCTGATGGATGAGAAGAGCAGATGGCCAGTGCTTCTGTCTTCTATTTGCTTTCTGTCATACTGAGGTCAAGATACTCCATTTTTAGTACCTAGTTGAGATTAAATCAGTTCTTTTCCATCTGTGCAGTAGGAGGAAACTCAATGAAGCAACAAGGTGTACAAAAGCAGTCTATAACCTTGATTGACCTCTTATGAGGTAGTCCAAGGCCATCATAGTGGGGCTAAAAAAAGAGAGGAGAGGGGAAAATGGACTAGCAAAAGAGACATGAAAAGATCTTGACCATGATATGAACATTCAGAGTCAAGGCTGAATGAATGGATGCTTATTCTGAGGACTATAAATGGGATAGAGGGCAAATGCTATCATGTCTGTTTTGAAAAAGGAGTAGGCACATGGAAGAATGGTGACTGAGAGGAAACAGCTCAGAGTCTCATGTTCAATTCAAATTGATGATTAGTACACCATTCAAAGCTTCTAATTGTCTATGATTTCTCAAGAGTAGTGTTCTTGATACATTTTGAATGACTGTTACATTTTTAAATGGGCCCTTGGTAACACTTAGAATTACAAATAGTCACTTAGAATTATACACAAGACATAATGTAGAATCAAGAACAAGAAAATCAAGTTTATATTACTAATCAAATAATACACATATAATTGTTAATGATAATATCATTAATCATAAGATAATGAAATAGTTTATGAACTGTGCATAGCTTAACAATAGTATATTCATCAGTTTTATTCAGTCTTCATATCTCTGGTAGAATTGTAGTTTGTTATTTTTTTAAATATTTATTTGCAAACAAACACAAAGAAAGAGAAAGAGAAAGAGAGAGAGAGAGAGAGAGAGAGAGAGAGAGAGAGTATGGAAGTACCAGGGCTTCTAGCCACTGAAAACATACTCCAGATGCATGTGTCACTGTACATCTGGCTATTTGGTACTGGAGAATCCAACCAGTGTGTTAAGCTTTGCAGGCAAGCACCATAACCACTGAGCATTCTCTCCAGCCCTGTACTTTCATTTTATGAAGGAAAAAAAAAATAAGGGTTTATAAGGTGAAATAGTTGTGCAGGGCCTAGCCCACACTGGCAAGTAGGATTGAACTCAGGATTAGTAGAAAAGTAAGGGTGTAGGTAAGCATGGTGATTAACCTGAATTGTCATTTTGATGAGATTTAAAGGCAGTGAGGGCATGTCCAGAGGGGTTTGAGCCCTTGGATGTGTACAGCAGCATCACGTGGGCTGGAGTCACAGACTGAATGAAAAACATAAAACAAGGGAGCACGAGTATTGATCGGCCTCTGTCCGCTTCCTGGTCGCAGACACAATGCGACCAGCCACCTCATGTTCCGGCTTCCATACTCTCCCCTCCGTGGTAGACAGCACCCTTCCACCAGGAGCCCTTTCTTTCTTCTTTGAGACACTGTAGTCAGGTGTCACCGTGAGAGTAAATGCAACCGACACCACATAAAAGGTGGGTTTGTGTCTCTGGAATCTATATTGCACCCGTCAGCCTGTCATTGAAAGCCCTGAAATAAAAAAAGGCTATTTTTAGGAAGTCAAAATGTGTTAGTCAAGTGAGAATATTTGAAATCACACACACACACACACACACACACACACACACACACACACACACACGAGAGAGAGAGAGAGAGACAGAGAGAGAGAGAGAGAGAGAGAGAGATCATTTTAGCTCTGACTACCCTCCATTATAGTTTGAAGAAGGTATGTATTAGCTGAAAATGAGGCCACCCTTGAAGTAATCCCTGAGAATACAGCTCAGATGATTCTTTAAAGGCTGCTGAACTGGGTATGCTCACTAGAGATGGCCTCCAGCCTGCCCCTCCCTACAGGCCCTCTAGAAAATCAGATATGGCCATAGATGTGCACTGGTTTTCTTCTAAAAGATGGCATTGGGGCAATGGCAAGTAACATTGAAAGGACCTAACACACAGTGAACACAGTGAAGAAACACATTTTCATTTCTCTCTCTCTCCCTTTTTTTTGGAATCTCAGAGCTAGTAATGGTAGAAAGTAAATTTTAGGTGCATCTCTGTTTTAAAAGCAGAATTACCAATGAGCATCCCAGGTTGATGCTGACATCCATCCTGCCTTCCTTCTCCCAATGGTCCTTTTTCTAAGACTTATGAGAAGAGGTGAGTGGGGGGGGGGGGGGGGGAGCTGTTACAATTCAATGTCTTGGCTTAGGTCCAAACCAGGAAATTCTATTAGGTTCCAAAATGGATTTCTCCAACATGTTCAATTAGGAAGGAAATTCTTCTTCCTCTCCACTATAGGAAAGTGTGACTGCATGCCCTACTGTCTTCATCTGGGTTCACAGAGGCAGAAATGCACTTGTGGAGAAATATGTTTGACAGCTAAAGGTTGAGAGACTCGATAGCTATGTGAGGTCAGTGCCACATTTCTGTGAAAATCCATGGCCCGAGCTCTAGGCTTTTAAAGGGAAAAATGTACTCTTGCTACAATAGTAATGAAAAAAAAATCCAGTGGTATCATTGCTCCCACCTGAGGAAGTAAACATATAAATAAAATATTAGTGGTAATTGTAGGCGCATGTTGTACTTTTTAAAATCTTTTATCACCTTAGAGAAGCTAGGACAGAAAGCATCCTGCCTGTCACCCATGGCACTCTGCGGACATCTTCCTGCAGGAAATATGTGCACATCAATCTCAGGTGTTTCTGAAAAGAAAACACTTGGATTTCATTGGGTTATAATTGTGGAAAAATCTTTTGGGCTCTATATAAATAATGTTTTTTCTCTTGACTTTCCTCTTCCCATCTTCTCTTTCTTTCCCCCATCTCCCCATCTCCAAGATAGACTTATACATATGGATATATTTAAACTGCAAGGGCAATGCAAAGAAGCAAACGGCACGGCCAGCGGAGCAAAGACATGTGGAAGGGAAGCAGTGCTGGAGGAAGGCTGGGGAAATTAAGTCAACCTGTTCAGCATAAACGGAATAACCCTTCCCGTGCCATTGTTTCTTGCACCTGTGCTTATCTCTTTCTTCTTGTACACTACCTAATCTCTTGAAATAAAACAAATTAAATCAAGAATCAACCTCTGAAGCATGAAATATGCCTCTCTTCTATGTACACATGACTTCTATAAATCATTCCGTGAGGAAATCTGGGAGGCACGCAACGGCAACCCTCTCCCTTGTTCACAACGATGGCTTTTCTTGAGCTAAAAACACTGCTTCACCGTGGCCTTGGATAGAAATGAACTGTTAAGTCATTTCTTCATGTCATATCCAGCTATACAGCAATTGTACAGCTGACAGAGTTGCAAGGTTATAGGCCCAGAGGGGAAGAAAATGGTAAAGCATAATTACTTGTGAGTAATGAAGTAATTTCGATTGCCTAAGGCTGTAGAATTCTGCTAAGACTAAATCACAGGGGGCAAGACCAAGGAGGCACGGCAGGTCCAGGTTCCTAGCTAGTTTTCCCATTTTGCATTCCTCAAGACATTGTTTTCTCTGCAGAACTCTGAGCTGCTGACACCTGGCCATCCTGGTAACTCTGGGCTACAAGGGTGATGAAAATCAAGGTTACTTTTGATCCCATTCTTCGTCCTATAAAACTTGTCTCATTGTTCCCAGTTTACAGAGACATTAAATGACCTTTTCCAGGGTCATACTGGTTTGGACGTAAACAAACCCAGGATTCAAATGTAGGTCACCAATGCCTCAGTTCTTAACACTGTTCTAAAAGGGTATGGATCCAGCCTATAGGAGCCGGTGAATTTCCTCTCTCCATACAGCCATGCTCTGCATTTGAAAAAGGAATTTGCAAGAGGATAATGGAGATTTCCTCTACAGAAATGTTTCTCAATCTTTTAAAAGTACCATCAGGCCAGGCATGTTGGGTGGCCCACATCTTTAATGCCAGCACTTGGAAGGCAGAGGTAGGAGGATCGTTGTGAGTTCAAGACGACCCAGAAACTACATAGTGAATTCCAGGTCAGCCTGAGCTAGAGTGAGACCCTACATTTTTATTAAATAAACTATATGTGTGTGTGTATATATATATATATATATATATATATATATATATATATATATATATGCATTCTCCTAATAGCCTTTTCTAAACCATCTTCTGGGCTTGAGAGATGGCTTAGCAGTTAAGCACTTGTCTGTGAAGCCTAAGGACCCTGGTTAGAGGCTCGATTCCCCAGGACTCACGTTAGCCAGATGCCACAAGGGGGTGCACGCATCTGGAGTTCATTTGCAGTGGCTGGAGGCCCCTGGGCACGCCCATTCTCTCTCTCTCTCTCTCTCTCTCTCTCTGCCTCTTTCTCTCTGTGTCTGTCACTCTCAAATAAATAAATAAATAAATAACAATAAATTAAAAAAGAAAGAAAAGGCTTAAAGAAACACATCTTCCTATTTGTCCCACAGTCAATGAACTTTGAAAACTTAATGCATATTAAATCTTATTTTATACAATGACCCCATCAGGGAAGACAAACCGATACAATATTCAGATATTTTCACCTTTCCCCTGGTGATTTTGTTGCTTGTCCCTGATGAGAAACTATGTTGGCAAATGACAGCACCTTGTATAGCCTCATTTTATTCAATTCCTTTTATTCTATGACACCTAATCATGAGGCATATTAAATATATCATATACACGGTGGAGCTATGGATTGATTCAGTGAAGAAGGAGAACTACTTAGAGCATTCTGAGCCCTGGCAGACTTTTCAATGGGAAATCTGATGACGGGGAAACAACCAAGAAAGCCTGCTGGCATAACTCAAACCATTGCTGGCCATTCATTGTTCTTGTAATTGTTGACAGGTTTATAATGTGATTGGAGAATCCAGCCTTGTATGATAGACTATGGGCTGAAATATCCAGCTAAAACATGAGTGGATTTACTGAGAAACAGAAATAGTTTTGTTTTGTTTTTTTTTTTCCCCCAGCAGAGGGACCAATTAAAAGTACTTGGAAAGTAGGAAAAGAGGTAGATTAAATTAAATTAGTCTTTATAAAGCACACATTATTCAGCAGATATTGGCCCTGGTATGTTCACATTACCATGTATCTGAGCTTTACAATAAGGCAAATGGAGACATTTCCAGCCTAGCATCTGAGGGCCAACACAGATCTTCAAACCCTGCTGAAGATCACACAACTGTCAGGTGCAGAGACCAGCCAAGGCCAAGCACACTTAAGTCAAATTTCCGATGTCACTTTGCTTTGCCTCCAGTCATTCTCTAATTTATAGAAATGTGTTGCATAGAGGTACAAAGAAAGGCTTAACCATCTCTCTCTCTTTCTCTCTCCCCCTCCCTCTCTCTCTGCTTACAAATAAATAAATATACAATTGAGTAAATAAAAAAATCTAAAAACATTAGGGTATGTATATGCATCTAACAGTTTCATCAGATTTATTTAGAATATTTGAAATTAACTTGTTTTTTGATCATTTTAAACGAAGCAAATTCAGAAACAATACATTTTAATGGTACTACAAACTGCTGCCTGTTGAGGAATGATGATTTCGTATTTTTTCATCATACCTATTCCTTTATATTAGTTACATATTCCTGTATCTAACTGTCATGGAATAAGACTCTAAACAAAGGAATAGAATATAAATTGCTGTGCTTGGGTGTGGGATCTGAATTAATACAGATCCATCTTAAACTGACTATACCATACGAATTTGGGGGCAAATAATCCCAAGTATTTCTTCTCACGGTACAGTCTGGGGAAGGTAGTTCAGCTCGCTAAACTTGTTTGTCCTTAACTTTTGTATCCTTAGAAACATGGACAAAATGCTGGCTGTAAAACTTACTGAATTCATTTGTTTGGGTAATAACAAATCATAATAAATACGTGTGTTCCTCACATTTTTGTTACTGTGACAAATACCTTAACAATTTTTTTTTTAAACGGAAGGATGTGGTTTCTGTGGCTTTCTTTCCAATCACAGCCCACCAGACTAAAAAACGAGTCTATAAATATCAGGGGAAAGATTGGGAGATAGGAAGGAATATAGATTTTTTTCCCCCTTGTGGATAGTTTATTATAAATAGCATTTCTAAAGTCTATGACCACAGTGGTTTGAATCAGATATCCCCCATAAATGCATTTGCCTGTAATGTTTGGTCCCCAGAGGGTGGCCATGTGAGTGTGAGAGCATTGCCAGAGGAGGTGTGTTGCTAAGGGAGGGCTTTCTGTCCTTGTAGTCCAGCTTCCCTCTAACCAGTCACCTCACTCTATTGCTTCTCGGTGTCAGCTGCTGTGCCTCTCCTCTAGCATCTTTTCCCTGCCAAGATGAAACTACCCCTTGAGACTGTCGACCAAAAGGACCCTCTTCTCTCATCACCTGCTTTTAGTTCAGCGTTCTGTCTCAGTGACACCAGGGTAACTAACAATAGCATTGGATGAGAAAAGACGTATTCAATTTTTTTTTTCCTCCACGTATCAGTCGCTCTCTCATTGCAGTGAAGAAATACCAGAGCATCCAGAAGCCACTCTGCACAGCAGGGGTTACTTTGCTGACAGTGCCAGAGGATGGTCCATCACAAAGGAAGGCTCCACACTCTTGACAGGGAGGCCAGCATCAGTTGGTAGCACAGTCCTAAAGCAGAGAAAAGAACAAGAGACCAAGGCCACAACACATCAAGGATGGTGATCTACTTCTTCCAAGCATGCTTCGCCTCCTAAAGGTTGCATACCCTCCCAAAATAGGGCCATCAGCTGGGGTGGAAGAGTTCAAATACATGAGCCTAGAGACGGGATTCTGCATTCAACCTGCCATACACCATGACACCTAAGTCTAATGAATGGCAGTGCTACCTTATTGCACTGGACATGTAACAACGTAGCCAAAGTCTTCTATTTAATGAATGCTGCCTAATGTGTTAGTATGCTATATGTGCTTACCCATAAGTTTGGTTTGCAGAAATACGCCACAGAAGCAAAATCATGATGCAGATGACAATTCTTTGCTGTTGTTTGTTTGTGTGTTCTTTGAGGTAGGGTCTCACTGTGGTCCAGGCTGACCTGGCATTAGTCTCAGGGTGGCCTTGAACTCTTACCTCTGCCACCCAAGTGCTGAGACTAAAGGTGTGTGCCACCACACCCAGCTCAGATGACGATTTTTGAAACAGTATGTCCCCTGATACTTAGAAGATCTTAAACTAGCCTGTATTTTCTGGGCAATTATTTCTCATCCATCCTTCATCCCCTCCCTCCTTGAACCTCATGATCACATGTTCAGTGTCACATTCTAGAAAGATAGGGGTCACCTTAGGAGCTTCCTGATACAAAAACAAACAAACAACAGCAACAAAAAAAAATACTAAGCAGTATTTGTAGACTACAATATGACCTACGCCGGGCTTTAGCATCAGACAGAAGGCTCCTTGAACTAACAAATACACGTTTCTGGTGGTGTAACATCTCGAGGCCAGCCCGAGGGCCGTGTTATCTGGATGCAGGGGTCTTTTGAGCAGCCTCCCTCTAATCAGACTGCAAGGCTGAGTGGCTGTTCTGAGTGCCTGGGAGGCAAGTCCTGTTGTTCACAGCTCCCGACACTGGGCTCTTCTCTCTTGTTTATGTGCTCAGAGATGACAGCCGTGCCTAACTCCTGGAAACTGGCCAGCAGTCAGTCAGCTGGCAAGTTTTCCTTGAAAGCCCTGGGGTGCATGGCCCTCTTGGGGTCTAGGCTGGTAGCAGCTTGTGGTGTGTTTTTTTTTTTTTTCCCTCTGGTAGCTATATTTTCTTGACATGACTGAGCTCAGGGAGGTTTTTATTATCATGATTATTTTGACTGCAAATGTTTATATGTTAAAAGCGTATTTAAGTCTCCCCAGGGCAAGCTGGGTGGGAGAGCAGCATTGCGTTCCTGTCACACACACGCTATCGAGCACTAGTTAAAGACCGGAAAAAATGCTCAAAAAAAGCATATGGAAGTCTAAGAGGTAGCAGGAAATCAAGGCTACATTTTCTGAGCAGAGTGTTGAAATTGTGGTTGGGAATCAAAAGAAATATGAATTTTTCTCCTCTTTTTTCCCATAGTCACCAGTACAATTTCTTGATGGTCTGGAATAGTTTGAGTGTGAGTTAGATAACTGTGATTTAAGTCACATGTTTTATAATATGATATTAAATGTTATAAAATTGTTCTTACTATGAGTAGATACAGCTGATACCTGCCTTTGGAATTATACTTTGAATAGATCACAGACTAAATAAAGCATATTGCATAAAAATTCCCAATGTTATGAGCATGGCACATCTTTCCCAATGTGCATGAGCATCACCTCCATTAGTATATTGCTTTTTAGAGCAAAGGACTTCTGCTCTCTCCCTGCTGGTGTAAGTGAGGAAGACAAAACACCTCTTCATAGCAGGTCTGCCCCTCACACGCCTCTGTAGATCTGAGGACATACATTCTGCGAGCGAGCGACGTCTGCGTCTGTGCACACCTACAGGGGAGGCTCCATGTGTACTTGCATGTACACTCGCGTGCTTCATGGTCACGGAAAGGAGTCTGAATGTGACTAAAAGTCCTGTATAGGCAAACAAAAATCACTGATGAGCATGCCTCTGAATTGACTTGCTTCCATTGCATTCAACATTTCTCACCTTTTTCTTCAATGTTAAAATCACCAACAAAAAACTAAGCAATGTATAAAGGGATTTTACTATTTTATTTTCCTCTGTGTCCTTCAGTCTCATCCACATACAGGAGAATTTTTATCATCAGTATCATCCATTCCGTTGCCTCCACTCAGTCCCCAATGCCATAGTTCAGGGCTTTTAGTTTCATATCTTGACAATTTTAATAGCTTTCCGACTAATTTCCTTATCACCTGCATGCCCTCTCTCTTCCTTACTGATTCTCAAGTGATTATTCTAAAGCCCAGTTCTTACGGTCTCCCTTTCAGCTTAGAATCTCCAAGCAGCTCCTAATAGCTTTATCTAATAACCAGCCATAATATCTTTCATGTGGGAGACATGCTAGGAAGTTTTTGCACAGACTCTCTTATAGACTTCTCCTCATTTCCTTGTTTTATGTGTTAGGACTGTTTTTGCATTCCCTATCATAAAGTTGTAAGGTAGAGAACAGTAAGAAACAAAAATTAGGCAAATGGTTTTCTGGGGTCTTTTAGCTTTATTCCAACACATGATTAAAAAAATGAAGATATCGTCAGTGTTTCAAACTAAGATATAAAATCACTGATCCCATATCCAAGTGCATCTATGAGATAAATTCCAAAAGAAACCTGTTCAGTCAACGTTTTTGAATGAACGTACTAATGAAAGAAAAAAAAATAAAATATCTAGCCACTATAGAAGTTGTTAAATTTATATTCACACCAGCCAAGTACTTACCACCTTTTCACATAAACTTGATTTTTACCAATCTACAAATTTCAAACACCATCACCTATTACTTTGAATCATCATATTTCATGGCTGTCATGGCGGACTCTGGTCAGTGGTCTCCCTGAGGATTGGGAAGAGATGTGCTGTTACTGAAGAGCTGCTAGGAAGGACCTCGGGTGAGTGACACATACTCCAGTTTCCTTGTTCAACCCCACATCACGACGCGTTGACTCTGTCACAGTTTGATGCTTGCCTGTTGCATTCTTAGTCATACATGGGCTCCAACCACCCTATTTTATACTCATCTCCATATGCTCTAGGTTACCACAATCCATCCTGTGTCACTTGTTTTCCAAATTCTCTGGAATGCTCCTCCCTTTTCTTTGAACAGCTAATCTGACTTTATATGTCTTGATTCCATGTAAACATCACCTTCTTCATAAACCCTTTCTTGGAGGCTAGAGATATGGTTCAGCAGCTAAGGTGCTTGCCTATAAAGCCTAATGGCTGGCGCAGGTTTGATTCTCCAGTACCCATGTGAAGCCAGATGCACAAAATGGTATAAGCATCTAGAGTTCATTTGCAATGGCTAGAAGATCAAATACCATTCTCTCTCTCTCTCTCTCAGCTGCTCCACAGCACCCTATTATTCTTGTGTTTAGCTGTGACATTCCTGCTGGCAAAAGGGACTTCTGTTTTGTGTATGTATGTATGTGTTGGGATTGCATATATGAGCTACCATGTTGAGATTAAAACAGGTTACATTTAGAATATAATACTTGGAATTTCCCAATTTATTCACAGCTTTGGTAACAGAGTCCTGCAGTAAGACCCTATCAGTTCCCATAACTAATGTTTCAAGGCCAGCTGCCTTGTCTTCAAGTTCAGAACCTCTAACGGTGATCTCTGACAACCCAACCCTTTCATCTCCTTGGTCCACTTGTCTGTCCACTCAGTGTGAGACCTTTGGTATTCCTCACTCACTAATTCCTTTATGTCTTTCTCTCATAGACATGGAACCTCTGCTTTATAGTTCCCAAATTATATATGTCCATGACATCAACTCAACTCTAACTGGCTAAAGAACAATATCACTTCATTTTTTTTGTTTATTCATAAGCTAAAACATGTCATATTCAACTTCATTAATGTAAATTTACATGCATTTATTTAATTTATTTTTCTGCTTATGGAATCATGTTGGATCAAGTATAATTTTATATTTGATTGACCCAATGTTATTTATTTATTTTGACATTACTTGTATTACAATATTTTTATTTTATTTTATAACTTTTTCTTTTGACAACCTCCATATGTATACACAATGTGCCTTGATCATTAATCTCCTCCTCACCATCCCTCTTTGTTGTGACCCTCTCATCCCTCTCCACTAAAACACTTTTTTCTAAGTAGTCACTTTTCTATTTTAATGTCATTTGTAGAGGTAACAAGAGCAGCTGTGGGATCATGAATGAAACTGCCATTTTGTTTCTGGAAGACAGTAAGCTAAGGCACTCCTTCCCATTCTTCAATACTTACATTTTGTCCACCTCTTCTCCCCCAGTCGTCTCTTACCATTGGGGAATATGACACACTTTGTGTGAAACACTCAACTCTGCCAATGTTTTCTACAGCTAAGTTTTATTGAAAGGAATGGTTGATTTATACAGAGGACATGGTACTTTCCACATGTGGCCAAAGATAGCTATGGTTGCAGCCCGGTACAAAAACCAAAGCTTGCTTAAGTCCTTATGAGGTCTATTTTCAATTTGTTTTTTCCCAATGGTGCAGTTCTCAAGTGTGATCTTCGTAAATGACAACATGGTGTTACATTGCCATGCAAACTGGACATATGTCTACTCTCACAACCTTCATGTCATAGATTAGACACAATAGATATATTTAATGTGAGGCCCTAGGTATATCTGTTTAGTCCAGTGTGTCCCCCAGAACGCAAAATGTTGGACACCTCTAATTATAGACTATAGGTTCCTGTATGCATAATGCTTACGGGAAAGCACCTGTATTCTGCACATGTCAACTTCGGATCCAAACCACAAGGGCTTGGAGGTTACTGGTATGTAATCAGAGATGATTACCAAGTAAAACACAACTGAAAAAATACTTTTAGGTATTGGCTTTCTAAACTGTGTGCTGCATCACTTTTCCTGTAAATTAAACACCCGTGTAAGTTTTGTGAAACGTAATATCCTCTAAAGTCTCCTTACACAGAAATTATTTCCTGAAATTTAAAAAACAGAAAGAGCTGTTTGTGGCATAGACATTAACAGCACTGCATTCAGCTTCATTGTTGGTCATCGTTGATAGTTTCTAAGATTAAAAAAAAAAAAAACAAAACAAAGCAAAAAGGTTCCAAGGACTTTTTCAGTTTTCTCTTCATCCAAATACTCATCTTTTCTTAATATTTTTAAAGTCACTGGACTAAGCAGATGTGATCGTTCATGTCCTCTGATGAGACACACTTCTCTTAACAAGTCCATATGACCCAAGAGGCAGCCTGGCTTCTTCCCCAGGACCCCAGGGGTCTTTAAGGGTTTTTGTCTCTCCCTAACATCCATGTAATGAGCTGAGTCTTCAGTTTGTCTAGGACAGCTCAAAGGCCTCACTGCCCCTGGGCCACCACGAGAAATGGTTTTCTTGCTATTATTTTTCCATTAAGGGTGGTGTTTCTACCTCCTGTGAGCCCTGCTGACTCTGAGCTGCAACATTCTGATAGGTGGAATGGCTCCCTCACTCTGCACAGTCTAGGGAGCAGTGGCTGAGTCCCAGGGACCTGGTTCATAGTGTACTGCTCCCTTTTAGGCAGCAGGAATCCCCACTTTCTTAGTGCTGACTGTAGACTAGCCTTCTGACCTATTCCATTCCAGTAGCATATCAGGTGTGAGGGGTTTATACAACAGAGGCTGGCAATACAGTGAGAAGAAACTTGTACAGTAGAAATCACCCTCTTGAATCACTTACAAAAGTCTCTTGTCAGGGCCGGAGAGATGGCTTAGTGGTTAACCGCTTGCCTGTGAAGCCTAAGGACTCTAGTTTTGAGGCTTGATTCCCCAGGACCCACGTAAGCCACATGCACAAGGTGGCAGCGTATGCATGTGGAATTCGTTTGCACTCTCTATTTATCTGCCTCTTTCTCTCTCTCTGTCTCTGTCTTTAACTCTCAAATAAATAAATAAAATTAAACAAAAACCCTATAAAAAAGTCTGTCCTTTTCTTCTTTTTTTAAAACATTTTATGTATATTTATTTATTTGAAAGTAACAGACAGATAAAGAGAGAGAGAGAGAGAATGGGCGCGCCAGGGCCTCCAGCCACTGCAAACAAACTCCAGATGTGTATGCCCCTTGTGCATCTGGCTAACGTGGGTCCTGGGGAATCAAGCCTTGAACCAGGGTCCTTAGGCTCCACAGGCAAGCGCTTAATGGCGAAGCCATCTCTCCAGCTCCATTTTGTCTGTTTTGCTCAGTGTTGATGAGAACAAAACTCAGGGGAGTGTCAAGTAGTCAGGTGGAAAATGAGGCTGAGTTTCTGGCCAATTATAGTAACTCATGTTGCACATCGCTCACATGCCTGTGTACTCCGCATGTATAAAAGGCACAGTACAGGGGATGCTGTTTGGTGCCTGCCAGGGCATGTGGACAGACACACCTCCCAAAACCACCATGGCATCCACCGTTTCCCCTGGTCTTTGAAAGAGAGATTCTTCCTCTACGAGGCTAACTTTACTTTGCAGGCAGGAAGTTATCAAAGGTTTGCTTCCTTTATCAGAAAACCCCACCTTCCACTTGACCAGTCACTGACTGGAGCTTTAAGATGCTAACTATTCAGAAAGGCATGTTTGAAATCATAACTTGGACCTCTAGGTGGCCTTCCTATTCACAACCGAGAAGATGGCTCCTTCATGCATTTGTTTCAGGTCGTGACCATTTAGATGAACAGCAAGTGCTGAGCCTTGCTCCTATAGAAAATGCAGGTCTAGTTTCCTGTAAGCCTTTGCTCACAACATTTTTGTCAGTGATTGGTATAAAACATTTTTTTCTCTCTCTCCCTCCCCCCCTCTCTCTTTCTCTCTCTCTCCAGGTGTGTGTGTGTGTTTGTGTGTGTGTTTCAAGGTCCACTTATGGCTCTGTATTGTTACTCTATTAACATTGAACCACCACAAGTCAAACCTGAATGAAGCTTTTCTAACACATTTTCTTTTTTCTTATAGGGCATAGCACAGCTTCCTTGTGCTTAGGAACCCAAAATAGCACTTCAGTAATCTACTTGTGGGCCATTCAGAACAGTGAAACCACTAGCAAAAAAGCATAAGCTTACAAAAAAAGGCATTATTTAGCCGCAAAAAAACAGAAAGATTTTCCAATATGAGAGAGTTGAATCTGGATGTGTTCATGAAAGACCAGTGCTTGTGGGCGGGTAAATTCCAAACACACCCTAACAAGTAGGAGCATTTGCAAATGATGGAATCTACTAATAATGAGGATGGGCTGTAATTTATAATTAGATCTTAGGACCAGACAGGCCTCCATGATCTGGCTGATCTCTTTTCCAGAGAAAAAGTCCTAAGAGGTAAAGGCTTATAGCAAATATCTCTGGGATAACAAAATTCAACAAGAACTGTGTATAAACAGAGTGCCTGGGACTGTCCAGCATCCATGGTTGCATTTGATTTGAGCAGGCCCTCCTAACAGTCAGCCAGCGATTAGCTTCTCAGCATCGTGCTTCACATTGCACAAGGGGGCGCATGCGTCTGGAGTTTGTTTGCAGAGGCTGGAAGCCCTGGCGCGCCCATTCTCTCTCTGTCTCTCTCTCTCTCCCTCTATCTGTCTTTCTCTCTGTGTCTGTCACTCTCAAATAAATAAATTAAAAAAAAATATGGACAAGTTCATTTAAGTTCTCACTTCTCTTGTTTGTAGCTATAATTTATACGTTAAAAATACTAAGTACAGTCGAAAAGAAAGATGAGACCACCTAATATTTTACTAGAAAAGCATGCCAAAAATTTCACCCAGTATGTCTAGGGAAGTTCTTCCATCTACTGAGGTGTCTCTTGAGAGACTGCAGAGAGGTCAAATGTGTTAGATATCTCATCTGAGTCGTTTTATTTATTTATTTTTTTTCATTTCATTTCTAGTTATTTATTTGAAGGGGTGAAGTGAATGGGTGTGCCAGGGCCAGCTGCTGCTGCAAATGAACTCCAGATGCATGCATCACTTTGTACATCTGGCTTTACGTGGGCCTGGGGAAATGAACCTGGGTCCTTGGGCCTTGCAGCCAAGTGCCTTAACTGTTAAGCCACCTCTCCAGCCCTGAATTCTTTTTTTTTTTTTTTAAAGAAGAGTGACTGGTAATTCTTAAAGTATATAATTTATTGGGCAGAGGGTGTAGCTTACTGGTAAGATGGCATGGGTTTCAGAAGATCCTGAGTTCAATTTATAGCACTTCACAAGTAGATTTTAAGAAGGAAGATGCGTGCTGAGAAGAGTTCTCAGTGGTTACAGGAGCTCGCTGGAAAAGCCTGCCAGCCTGGGTTCAATTCACCAACACCTACTGCTGCAGTCATGTTTGTATTTCTGGTAGATATCACCCCACCAAGAGCAACTTGTGGTAAGAAAAAAAAAAAAAGGTTTATTTAGGCTTACAGGTTCAAGGGGGAAGCTCCATGATGGCAGGGAAAACGATGGCATGAGCAGAGGGTGGACATCACCCTCTGGCCAACATCAGGTGGACCAATAGCAACAGGAGAGTGTGCTAAAACATTGGCATGAGGAAACTGGCTATAACACCCATAAACCTGCCCCCAACAACTCACTGCCGTCAGGAGGCTTCAATTTCCAGTTGCCATCAGCTGGGAGCCTAGCATTCAGAACACCTAAGTTTATGGGGGACACCTGAATCAAACCACCACACCTATGTAAAGCAAGATGCAAAACATAGCATTTGCAGAGCTTTTTGGCCCCAGTGTGCTCATTTATCTCTGTCTCTCTCTCTCCTCCCTCTCTCTCTTTTCTCTATCTCTCTCGTTGCAAAATGAATAAAAGTATTTTTAAAAGAATATCCTGCCAGGTGTGGCGTACGCCTAATCCCAGCACTCGGGAGGCAGAGGTAGGAGGATCGCCATGAGTCTGAGGCCACCCTGAGACTCCATAGTGAATTCCAGGTCAGCCTGGACTAGGGTGAAAACCCTACTTTGAAAAACCAAGAAAAAAAAAAAAAAAGATCCCATAGATTCTTCATACCTTTCCATCTACTTTTC
The DNA here is from genome assembly GCF_020740685.1 of Jaculus jaculus. Classification (NCBI taxonomy): domain Eukaryota; kingdom Metazoa; phylum Chordata; class Mammalia; order Rodentia; family Dipodidae; genus Jaculus; species Jaculus jaculus. The sequence continues at coordinate 165,328,238 of NC_059105.1, forward strand.
AGAAGCTACGTGGCTTAATAAAATACTCATCACAAACATTGTAATGTAATGTAATTGCATTGTGTTGTAATGATTTTTGGATATGTAGCCTCAGTTAATGTTTCTTCTGAGAAACTGAAACAAAACGAGCAAAATTTCCTTGAGGATAATAATGTTATTTAAATCTGTCTGTGATTTCCTGTTTCCAACTCAGCTAATTAACTCTCCTTAGGATCCTAGGCCTTGCACCACCTGGTTTCAAGGCTGAGCATGCAACAGAATCCTCTGATGGTCTTGTTAAAATACAGATTCCTGGTCTCCAACCCCAGAGGTGCTGACGCAGCAACACAGCATGTCAGGTAGACCCAGCAGTTTGACTTAGCAGCAAATGTGGAAGAGGGGCCCCAGGCCCCACTTCAAACAAGATTCTTCCCAGTGCACACTTTGCACAGATGCAGGTATCTGCCAGCTCTGCGAAGGCTTAGCACAGGCTAGCGTCCCTGCCCTCCGCCGATGGCCACGTTACCTTCACATCACTGACTTGCTCTTGCGTGATTATCACTCTTCTGCTCCTTACCTGATCTTTGCCTGATCTGATCAATTCTGATGCAGGCAAAATGCAAACAAATTTTAACCGGCTCTCCCTTTTTCCGAACACGTAGTGACCCGTGGCGCTTGCTTTTAATTGCATATGCCATGAATTCATTTAGGACATCAGTGTGCATGGAGAAGGGTGGAAGCTGACTTTTGCGTATCTTCTTTTCCTTGACTTTTTTTCTTTTTTTATTATGAACATACTCAGCGCGGATGTATCATATGTTGGTACCATCCTTTCCCTCATCCCTGCCTCCATTCTGCTGGGGCCCTTCTCAGTGGAGTGGCAGGTATGCCCCGTGGGGTTGTGGGTTGTGCCTTGTGGGAGCAGCAGTCATTATTTTGAGGGGGAAGGAATGCCTTTGGACATGATGTCCCAACCTGTGGCTCTTACAATCTTCCTGCCCCCTCTTCCACAAAATTCCCTGAGCCGTGGCGGGTGAGTTTTAAGTCTACTTCAGTAATGAGCTCTTAGGAGCCTCTGGATCTCTGCTTTGGTAGGTGTTGAGTAACGTCGGGGTCTGTCTCCTTCACCCTGGTGCTGATTATCAGGAACAGCATGGAATCAGCTCTCTTTCTTGTCTCCCCAATTCCTCTGTGGTTTCAGCTGTGGCTTGACTGAAATGCGAGGGGTAGTTAATCTCCTTGGGTCTCACTTTTGTATAACTTTTCTTTCCATCACATTGAACAAAGAAACTATTAGATAAGAAGGATATGTTATTTATTTTAGGGATCTTTCTCTCTCCATATATATATATGTGTGTGTGTGTGTGTGTGTGTGTGTGTGTGTGTGTGTTACTTTGAAAGAAATCCAGTTTTAAGTTCTCAACTCCACCGCCAAATTGAAAATGTGCCTCTTACTTGTTGGCTTCTCATTGTAAAGGAGTGTTTAGAATCTGGTACCTTATTCCACGTCTGAAAGTCTAGACTTCACCACTGCAAGTGTTAGTATCAATACCTATTGTGTGTGGTGTGGTACATCTGCGGTAAAGTTAAAGGAGGCTTGCTTTGCTTCCATGAAGTTGAGACTCTGTATATAACCAACTACCAGGAATTCTATGCACAGGGTCTGGAGACAAACAAACTCCATAGATAACTGTTGCTATTTCCACGGTTTGAAGCTGTGGTGTTGCTGGACTTTCTAGACACTAGGCAGTCTTTCATACAGTTTCTCTGTAATTCTTCAAGAAGAACAAAGTTTCCATATAACACACTTGGGGGCTTTGTGTTCTCCTCCCACTTCCTCTCCAAGGAGTAACACTGGGGCATGGAACCCATGGCCTTAGCCAGTGATCATCAGCAAGGAGAAAATTCTAGGTTTAGATTTGTATGTCCAAACTGCGGTCCCTGGACCTCATGCATCCCAGGTTAGTGATGAATGTCACCCATCAAGTTTATAGGAGACAGTGTCAGCTTGCCACGTCAAAAGGTTGGTCACTGCAGATTCACTCTACTGGCTTGTTAATTATGTATAAAAGGAAATCACTAGAAAATCATTAGGCTTAGCAATATATCTTGGGATTATCTTTGATTTAACAGAGTTTCTGAAATACTTCATTTACTTAAGTCATGGGTTAAGCATTTGTTAGATACCTACACGTGTGCTGGACACTGAAATAATTGTTCTATAGGCTTTAAACCATTTTTGTTAAGATATGAATTCTATCTTCAAGTAATTCATAACTAGCAGAAAACACGTGTGCCTGAAGAACTGCATTTTGAAGTACAAAGAGTTGTCACAGGCTAGGTGTACAGCATGTTGAGAAAGGGCCAGACTCTCCAAGCAGCCTCCACACTGTGTGGGACGAACCCAGCGGTGTGTGCCAGGGAGGTGGGCTCTTCCTACTAAGCCTGTCCACTCTTCCTACCAGCTGAATTTCCGAGATAGGCACCTGCCCAGGGGTCACATGGAGGCTATAGTTGTTGAACTCCTTCCATTCAGTTGGAGCTCAAAGCGCAGCAGGAGGAAAGACCAAAAAGCCAGCTAGTGCCACCTAAGGGAATCTGTCAATGTTAGCCTAAGGATGGTGGGTTTCCGAGGACAGATCACAGGAAGAGACGTGGGATGCATTCAGCAGTGCTTTTCGAAGGCCAGTCTGACAAGAGAGCATGCGTTGAATGGTCTGGGACCTCCCTCACTGGTCTCACTGCTGAGTCTTCTATCGTTGGCGGAGTTAGGATCCATGTAGACCCAGGGCCTCGTGTATGCTGGCCAGGCTTGCTGCCGAGGCACACCTCTAGCTTCTCGCAGCTACGGTCTCCATAAATTGATCTTTTGGGGTATCCTGCTAGTTGAGACTTCCAGACTACTTTTTTAAAATTTTTTGTTCATTTTTATTTATTTATTTTGAGAGCAACAGACATAGAGAGAAAGAGGAAATAGATAGATAGAGAGAGAGAGAGAGAAAGAGAGAGAGAGAGAGAGGGAGAATGGGTGCACCAGGGCCTCCAACCACTGCAAACGAACTCCAGATGCGTGTGCCCCCTTGTGCATCTAGCTAACGTGGGTCCTGGGGAATCGAGCCTCGAACTGGGGTCCTTTGGCTTCACAGGCAAGCGCTTAACCGCTAAGCCATCTCTCCACCCCAAGACTTCCAGACTTCTTGAATAGCATTTCTCTCCTCCCTAAGAAACTGCCCTGGAAACCTTGGTCTTCTCAGCAAAGGGAGCTAGTGGGAACATGATGAAGCAGGCATGCCTCGTGGGAGTCACTTACCTGTGCTTTGTTGTTGTTTTTAAAGTTTGATAGTGCCAGGGACTACCTCATAGGTGCCAGGCCAGTGCTCTGCCACTGATTCCTATGCCAAACTAGTTATAGTTGGTCGCTGCTGTCGTTTGGTATGCACAAAATGTATTTGAAAGATGTTTGATGGCACAGCCAGTAAGCCATGGACTTCCATCAAGTAGTGACAAGATTAAGAATAACCGTCACTCTGAGTGCTTGCAGTTTCCACGGGGTTTCAGACTGCAGGCTGGAATTAAGTGTGAGAAGGGAAGTTGTGAGTGCTGGGGAAATGCTGCATGCAACCCAGGTGATGCAGGAAAAGACTCCGGCAAATTGTACAGTAGGGCCCTTTCACTGCAAAGTTATCTGGTGAGAGCTAGACAGATGCTTGTTTGGTTTATGTCTAGTTAGGGGATACACTCAAAGTGAGAAAATAAAATATATTCCCTGAAAATAGTGTCATTTTCCCATAACCATTATTGTCTAGCTAACTATTGAATAATGAAGCCCAGTGTGATATTAAAATGGAAGACTCAGTTTCTAATTTTGCTTAATTACGGGGATTTGGGAAAGTTAGTTATGTATTAGAAATTATGGAAGGGAATGCTTATGAAACCCTCCTACACACATTAACATCAGAAAGTCACCTATTCAATCTATATAAAACATACATTCCAATCTGGGTGTGGTGGCACACGCCTTTAATCCCAGCACATGAGAGGCAGTCGTAGGCGGATCACCGTGAGTTCAAGGCCACCCTGAGACTACATAGTGAATTCCAGGTCACCCTGAGCTAGAGTGAGACCCTGCCTGGGAAAAAGTAAAAAAAAAAAAACAACAAAAAAAAAACAACCAAACAAAAAATACGTACATTTCACCTCGTAAGCGCTCTGACTTATGCATGGAATTTTCTTTGGGGCTGCTCGGTGTCGCAGCTTTTAATTACGTCTGTCCACTCTTCCTACTTGCCTGAGCTGCCTGCCCCCTTACAACAGAAAGCTCTCTGGCTCCTCTTTTCCAAAGGTTTCAGGTTGCGTTTATGTGCAAAATCCAAGACAAGTGCGCCCTCAGCTGGCCAAAGAGATGGTTGCAGATTGGGTTTCCTGAGTTTGAGCGTAGCAAACGGGAGAGATGACAGGAACTATTTCGAGATACAAAGGCGTGCTTTCTTGTGGGAGTTCTAAGGTTTATCAATTTCCCAAGGCACAATCATTACTGTAGCTATTATTATGCCTTCCGTGGTATTTCTGGAATTATCAGTAAGAGAGGACGAATGCAGGCTGAGGTCCTGAAGGAATACTACTTCTCCTTGGCATTTCTAGATTGCTAGCTAAATGGAGTCAACAAAGGTTTAAGTTCTTAATAGACATTATTGTCAGTCTGTGATGAAAAATTTCTGGAAAGGGTAAGTGACTCAGAACAGTTTCTCATTTGTCTCGCAAGCTCACCTGTTGGCTTTTTTTTTTTTTTTTTTTTTAAGGAGGCAATGAACATTATAGACTGATTTAGCATTTTCAAAATCCAAGGAGGGTTCCGATGAGAAGAAAGGAAGTGAATTCTCACAATACAAGGAGCTTAACGAGCATTGGGAAGAAGGACAGGAGGACAAAGCTTCTCCGGCAGCCTCTAGTCCCTACCTGGAAGGGGGGCTACACTTTATCCAGGAGGGCTCATGAGCTGCTCTGCCAGGGATGGAAACCAAATCCCCGCCTGAGGCCTCAGACTGGAAAGGGGACCCAGACTCGTTCCTTATGGGCCAACTGACTATCATTGGGCAATCTTTGACATAAGTTAGATATTTAAACTTGCTTAAATTTTCAAGCCTGGGCCGGAGAGATGGCTTAGCGGTTAATGTGCTTGCCTGCAAAACCTAAGAACTCATGTTCAAATCTCCAGGTCCCTTATCCAGATGCACAGTGACGCAAGCTCAAAATGTCCTGCGTGAGCACAAGGGAGTGCATGCATCTGGAGTTCCTTCACAGTGGTTGAAGGCCCTGACACACGTGCTCATTCTCTCTCTCTCTCTCTCTCTTTTTCTCTCAAAGTAAATTTTTTAAAAAATTCATTTTTAAATTTTTTGTTGTTTATTTTGATTTATTTATTTGAGAGTGACAGACAGAGAAAGAGAGAGAATGGGTGCACCAGGGCCTCCAGCCACTGCAAACGAACTCCAGACGCGTGCGCCCCCTTGTGCATCTAATTAACGTGGGTCCTGGGGAACCGAGCCTCAAACCAGGGTCCTTAGGTTTCCCAGGCAAGCACTTAAACGCTAAGCCATCTCTGCATCCCTTACAAAAATATTTTAAAAATCAAAACCCATTTACCTTTATACTTTTCAAATGTCACTATTAAATTTTATTTCATACTGTGGAAATAATGCTGCATCAAGCAAAAATCTGGTGAAAATAAAAAAAGAGCAATTCAGTGGCAGGTATAAGTTTGGCGGAAGGCCTCCAGGTAGAGATGTTGCTCTAGGAGACAAATAGGTGGTGTATTTGTTCCTGAAGTGTTAACCACCTACTGGTAAATGCTGACCCTTGGGTGCGGTGCGCATAATTAGCCTGCAGCTTGTCCCTGAGCTCTGTAGGCTCAAACTTGACGTCAACATGGGTGTGTCAGTTTTTGGAGGGAGGAGGTTGAGCTTTGGTCTCGCTCTAGCCCAGGCTGACCTGAAACTCACCATGTAATCTCAGGGTGGCCTTAAATTCACAGCCGCCTCCCTACCTCTGCCTCCCGAAGTACTGGGATTAAAGTTGTGTGCCCCCAAGCCCGGCATAGGATCTATCTTTTTGATTGGCACTATGCTATGTATTTATTATTTAGCGTTCTAAGGGGTGAAAAAAATAAAATAAAATAAAATAAAATAAAATAAAATAAAATAAAATAAAATAAAATAAAATAAAATAAAGCAACTCCAGCACTTCATAGTTAATCCACTTCTTATTTGTCTTTGTTCTCTCTGTGATAGCATTGTCTATTTAGACATTTAGGCTTTTTGTTTGTTTGTTTCCTGTGTCTTTTTCCAAGTAGCTCTAATAGTTGCAGTGATTGCTCACAAAACTTCCTTCCTCATCATCCATCCATTCAAATCGCGATCACCACAATACTGACTCATAGCAGCAACGGCATCGTGACTCAGTTTCTCGCTGGTCTCATCTCTCTCCAGCCCACAGTCAAACTGGCTGCTCATGAGCAGTAAGTAAATAAAAGTCAGTGTCCTTGATCTGGCTTTCGGCATGGGGTAGGATCCAGCCCTGGTCTTCACTGTGGGAACCCCTGCTCTGTGATCCCACTATACATGCAAACTGTAGGCGTGCTCTTCACCAGCCAAATTCAATACATTTCCCAGGTACCTGTTGCGACAAGGAACACATTCTCCTTTATCACAGCAGAAATTATATCCTTCTTCAAGGGCAGCTAATTATCTCATTCAGTGGAAGTAACTTCCCTGATTTTTATGCCTAGAAAAAAAAAAACAAAACAACAACAACAACAAAAAAAAACTCCTGAGCTCACTTCAACCAGTCTTCTATACACTAAGCAGTAATACTTACCCTGCTCTATAGACAGTGGATGTTATCCTTGAACATTTCTCTCAATTAGTTTACTTGTTTGTATACTGCTTGATGCCAGGGATAATAACCCATTCATGCTTATGTCCTGTCAAGCACCTAAACAATTAGCTCTTTAGAGATATGCAAAAGCTATTAACATTACCAATCTGAAAATATATTCTCAAGGATAAATCCCTTTATGAAGCAAGCACCTGTAATTCATCATTTATAAAAATCAAGAGTTTCAAACAAATATGTTGCTCAAAGAAAACTGTATGAGGGTCTTACATAGAAACAGGTTGTTGCAAGGAATGCTATCAGGATATTCTTGTGGATGACTGCTTAAGTGAGCATGCCAAAATCAAACTAAATAACATACTAATCACTTATAAGTAAATGTGCACATGAAAAGGAACAGTTGATTTTCCTTTGTTGGTTTTCATCTTACATTGGAAGCTGGCAACGAGCCGCTTAGAAATTATATTCTTTATGAATACTGGATGCTTCCTTGTTACTTATAAAGTGTCACAAAACATTTTTCTCCATAGAATACTTCCTTCTAATTCATAAGATAAGCAAGTAAAGGAAAACTTTATTACCAGTATTATACCATCAGCAGGAAAAAGTACGTAATGAAAATGAAAATCTATTCCCAGCAGTGCCAACAGACATCACTAGTGGCTGGGGTTGAGTGTGTGCATATCCCCACAGTGCCGGCAGATATCACTAGTTGCTACAGTTGAATTTGTGCACATCCACATTTCTTCTTCTCTTCTGCCCTATTCCTTGCTACTAATACACCAACCCTACCCTTCCTGGAAAGGTGGAGGCATGAAGCAGATGGGCTGAAGTAGAAGATGATAGTTTATGTGACCTTGTTGTCTGACCACTTAGTTTTTTTCCTGCAGAAATATCTCTGAGCTGGGCATGGTGGCACACACCTTTAATCCCAGCACTCGGAGGCAGAGGTAGGAGGATCACCATGAGTTCGAGGCCACCCTGGGACTCCATAGTGAATTCCAGATCAGCCTGGTCCAGAGTGAAATCCTCCCTTGAAAACAAACAAACAAAAAAAAAAAAAAAACAAATTTATGAGAGAAAATAAATTTCCTAAGAGTTTTCAGTGAATTAGGACTAGATTGCCAATCATAAAAGTTATTCAGATAACCATTTCAATGCCTCTCTCTCTTAATTACCTTTTGCTTCACACGTAAGACATCCATCCATTCATCCATGCATGCATCCCATAATCTTTGCTAAGGGAAGATGGCTAGATAAGTATTCTTTCTTTTGTTGTTGTTTATGTTTTTGTTTTGTTTTCTGAGGTAGGGTCTTGCTTTAGCTCAGCCTCATCTGGAATTTACCATGTAGTTTCACAGTGGCCTCAAACTCATGGACATCCTCCTACTTCTGCTTCCAAGTCCTAGGATTAAAGGCATGTGCCACCATGCCTGGCCAGTAGATAAGTATTCTTAAAATGTACAAAATACCATCTGGTTCTGCTAAACACTGCACAGATAATAATTATTGTCATGAGAAGAAAGCTACACCATGATGTTCCAGACAGGAGCAGACAATGTACAAGGACTCCAGAGTAAGGCATTGCATGGGCCACTACACAGGGGACAGTGGCTGATGGCCATTGTGATAGATGCATGTGAGAACATAAGGGGCTAAGTCAAGAATCTTGGAGGCTTTGCAAGAGAAGTGTTTCTTGATAAAGTGATTTTTCAAAGTTTCTGGTAGAGTACAGTGGGCGAATTTGCATGTTCAATGAAAAACTCTTGGTTTTAGGCACTTTAATAGTATACATAGAGAGGGCTGAGGTAGAGAAAACCGGAGAGAAGAGGACTGTATAATTTAAACAAGTGGTAGTCAACACTCAGCCTAACCCTCACATCTCATGATGACTTAAGAAAACATGAGTGGGCTGGAGAGATGGCTTAGCAGTTATGGCATTTGCCTGAAAAGCCAAAGGACCCAGGTTCGATTCCCCAGGACCCACGTAAGCCAGATACACAAGGGGGCACATGTGTCTGGAGTTCATTTGCAGTGGCTGGAGGTCCTGGCGTGCCCATTCTCTCTCTCCCTCTCTCTGCCTCTTTCTCTCTCTCTCAAATAAATAAAAATAAAAATACACTAAAAAAAATTTAAAAGAAAACATTGGCATTAGGCCTCCAATCTTCAACACTGCAGGATCAAGGGCATTAGTCTGTGAACAAGCTTCCAGAACATACTTGCCTCTGAAAGTGAAACAAATCTATTACATGAGGGTATATGTATTTCTAATGAGATAGGGACATCGTGTTCTCAGAGGGGTGACACCCAAACTTTTAACAGTGACTGTATTAAAAATTTGAAAGAGTTGAAGCTTTACCCTCAATGTTTAATTTCCCCCATAGGAAACCTCATATGCCTGGATAATTGCATCAGGGCTCACATAGAAGAGAAATGAATTTTTCAAGACATGTATCTTTTGGCTGAAATCGATGTAGTGGATTTGTAACTCTGCAGAAGCAGTGGTAATTATCATGATTGTCCTAGAAGGAAATGAGTAGCAATTCGTAACTTTTTAGAGAAATAGCCATTTGGTGGCAGAGGTGAGGAAGTATTGAAAAATGAACATGCTATGGCATTCCTGGGTGTGCCCGGGAGTTGCTGAAATGTCTGAGATATAGTAACAAAATCCAGTATATTTTAACCTTTAGAGTAGAATATTGGGATATAGCTAGGTTTTTCTTACTTTTTAATGATAAAGAAACACAATGGTATGTGTCCAATGCTGTGGCTGAATTCAGAGTATGTGATCCTTGTATACATTGTGGCATATAATATAAATCAATAAGAACATTGTGTATCAGCATCTATCTGGTCAGATCTCTAATTAGCACCAGGGGAGTGCCCATTTCTTTGGCACGGGTATATAGTATTAAGTGGTCTGTGCAGCACAGGAAGACATTTAGGAAAACATGCCAACTTAGTAATACTTAATGCAGAGGGTAACATAAATACTCTCTTCCAGATGTCGTATGCTTAATGTGTCCTATAAAATGAATTCTGTCATTGAGTGTTGCGACTGGTGTTTTATATACAAATTGTTTTCATGTTTCAGGAAAGTAATACCTACTACTTCTGTGGTTTTCCTTTTATTATACTTCATTATTGTTCAAGTAATAATTCATAACACATACATATTTCTTATACATACACAGTCAGTCATGTAGATATTACAGATACCAAAATAAACTTTTGTAATTAATATTTAACCCCAAAGACTTGGGGTAGTGCCTGTGGTGGTTTGATTCAGGTGTCCCCCATAAACTTATGTGTCCCGAATGCTAGGTTCCCAGCTGATGTAGATTTGGGAATTAACACCTCCTGGTAGATGGTGTATTGTTGGGGGTGGGCTTGTGGGTATTATCGCCAGTTTCCCCATGCCAGTGTTTGGCACACTCTCTTGTTCCTGTTGTCCACCTGAAGTTGGCCAGGGGGTGATGTCCACTGTCTGCTCATGCCATTATTTTCCCCTACCATCACAGAGCTTACCCTCAAGTCTATAAGCCAAAACAAACCTTTCTTTCTTTTTTTTCAAAAGCTGCTTTTGGTTGGGTGATTTCTGCCAGCAATGCGAACCTGACTGCAATAGTAATGTTGGTACCCAGGAGTGGGATTGCTGCTAGACACCTAACTGTGTGGCTTTGCCCTTTTATAGCTGATTTTCAACAGGACTGTAGAAAGATTTCAAACCTTAGCCTAAGAGATGCCTTGCAGTGCTGTACAGCTTGATGGACTATTCTAGTCAGAGTTGAAAGATGTAAATGCAGTAAGAACGATGGCCTGTGTGGTTTGGCTTGTGAGGGTGAGAAAGAGCTTTGCCTGGACTGGGCTAAGAGCAGTTTGTGTGAGACACTTGCTATTATGCTTGTGCCCTAAGAAGTTGTGCAGAATTGCTTTGTGTAGAAACAGACTAGTGTGAGCTGAGTGATATCACACTGAAAGAAATGTTTAGGCTGAAACTGCTACCTGTTCAGCAGCAATTGAGAGGTTACAGCCTTTGAGATTGGGCCAGGTGATATGCACTGGGGCAACAGGAACAATGTAGACTGCTTTGAAGGGGCCTAAATGTTCAAGGAGTGTCCTGTTCTTCTAAGTCTGCTTTATGAAACCTAGATTAACAAATTGGCACACTACCTGGTATTGTGGAGTATAAGAAATGCAGGAAAGAGAGGGTCATTGAGTTTGCAATGCAGTCTTGTGTTTTGGAAATTGCCATGGGCAGTGTGAAGCAGGTTTGCTGGATGCCTGCATGGAGACCCCATGGGCCATGAAAATAAACTATAGATTGCAGTGGAGACCCAGTGGAGATGCTGGGACCATGAGATAGCCTCCAAGGAGAGCTATTGGGCCCAGATGGATGAAGTTTTCCAGGACTGGGAGTAGCCTAGCTGGAAGGATGGAATTGGCACTCCAGAGACTTGTTGCTGGTTAGAATTATTGGACTTGGAGATTTGTCACTGTCTAGGGCTGTTGGACTTGAAGCTACAGAGTTTGATGTTTGCCCTGGTTGTTTTAAATCATGTATTGGCTGAATAGTGTTTTGCTATGCCCAATGTCATCTTTTATACTTTTAATGTTTATTCTGTGCCATTATGGTTTTTTGGGTTTTTGTATTGTATTGTGGCTCATTTAAAAGATCCTGGACTATGGGGTTGTATGCACATCATTAGGATTGAAAATATATATATACTTTTAAAGTTGGATGAATGCATTGCAAGGGGGCAGGGCAGAATGTGGTGGTTTGATTCAGGGGTCCCCCATAAACTTAGGTATTCTTAATGCTGCTCTCTCTAGCTGATGGCAATTGGAAATTTAAGCCTCCTGAAAACAGTGTATTGTTTGGGGCAGGCTTATGGATGTTATAGCCAATTTTTCCATGCCAGTGTTTGGTACATTCTCCTTATGCTATTGCTCACCTTATGCTGGCCAGAAGGTGATGTACACCCTCTTCTTATGCCATTGTTTTCCCTGCCATCATGGAGCTTCACCTTGAGCCTGTGAGCTAAAATAGTCCCTTTTCCCAACAAGCTGCTCTTGGTCAAGTGTTTTGTGGCAGCAATGCAAAACTGAGTGAAACAATGCCAAAATTTCCATCTTACTTATATGCATACATCTCATGCCCTTCTTGAAATTATGTGTGTGTGTGTATGTATATATATATATATATATATATATATATATATATATATATATGACTAGATACATATATATATATGTATATATATGTATATATATACATATATATGTATGTATGTATCTAGCCAGATAGATAGATAGATAGTAGCAGACAGCTTCATGTCCCTAAGGTAAACTTCCAGACCAGGCACAGTTATGAAGAAGGGACATTTATTTATTTATTTATTTATTTTTTTTAATTTTTTTGTTGTTGTTCATTTTTATTTATTGAGAGTGAGAGAGAGGGAGAGAGAGGTAGAGAGAGAGAGAGAGAATGGGCACGCCAGGGCTTCTAGCCACTGCAAACGAACTCCAGATGCGTGCGCCCCCTTGTGCATCTGGCTAACGTGGGTCCTGGGGAATCGAGCCTCGAACCGGGGTCCTTAGGCTTCACAGGCAAGCGCTTAACCGCTAAGCCATCTCTCCAGCCCAGAAGGGAGATTTATTGAAGCTTACAGATCCAAGGGAAATTCTATAATGGCAGAAGAAGTTGGACCCCTCTTAAAGCACCAGGCAGATAGAGAGAGACAAAAAGCCACAAACGTAAAAGCCAAAAGCCACATAGCACACTTCAGGAACTCCAGGTAGAACTACACGTTTGCAAATATTTAGACTGACATTTCAAACCCACCACTACAAAGTAACATCTGCCCAGTGACACCTCCTGCAGATCCAAACTGCACATGTCTGGAGTTCATTTGCAGCAGCTGGATGCCCTGGTGTGCCCATTCTCTCTCTCTCTCTCTCTCTCTCTTTAATAAATAAATAAAATATTTTTAAATACATTTTGCTTTCAAGAGATTACATACATAAATATTTTCGTTTATTCATTGAATCACAATAATCTTTTGTTGGTAACATGCATGTATTTGTATGCTCCATACATCTACAGCCCACAGGGAATGGCTTCAGCTCCCCCGTCTCATGTGGTTGAAGATTATGGATTGGATGAGAAAAGGGAATGCCCTTCAGTGTTTCATAATTTTTATGACAGTGCTTTGGAGAAATGATCTGCTACAACCTTACAACATATCCATTTATGTATGCACACTGTAATAGCCATGTCTGCGTAACTTTATGATTATCACTAGCACCTACTCCGTGAGAATTATCTGCATAGAACTGGGTAGTCTGTCTTGCCTTTACCATTCCACCTTAAACATTGCATAAATGTGCCCCATCTTCCTTATCCATTCATCACTTGAGGCACATCTAGGACCATGAAAGGTGGCAAAATGGAATATCCATTGACCCCACAATTCTGCATTATAAAAGAGTGCAAGTAAAAACACTGGATAGTCTGAGCAATACGTGTAAGAGGTAATATTATCAAGCAAAGACATAAACCACCAACAATGACTAACTTACAAGCACATTATTTGACTTAAAAGCAATCATCCAATTGTGATGTTTATCACAAATTTTACAGAACTGAGCAAAACAAAAATAGGTAATTGTCCATCTATAAAACAGTTGTGATCAGCAGCCATGATGATAATAGGAACACATTTTCTAGAAACTGATTTGTTTGGTGGCATCTCAGCCCATATTTGAATCATAAATACATGCCCATACCTATACAGGACACTTGTATTTTGCTTAAACAAATTAATACCTACTGGGACAGCATCTGACAGTACGTCAAGTGAATCTGTGACACAGTGCCATGAAAGTGTCCACAGGACAGACAGGACTCAAAGATTAACTTTCTATAAACTAATTCAGAATATTTTATAATGCAGCTGATATATTTTTTTTTTTTACATTTACTGTACTCATGCTATATCCTTTGATAATGGGCAAAACCAAGAAAATTGAAATTGAATGTATCACAGTCAATTATAACTTCCGGTAAGTTTTGTTGGCTTTTTTACAGAATATTATAGCATATATTGGGCGTGTTGCTCAATATATTCTTGGGAAGATACGGTGCTATTGTGAGCAACATCCTCCGTTAAAACACAAGCTAGCACATAGGATAGCTACTTTGCCTGACTTTTTATTACCTAAACTGTGAATTTGTCGTCATCCACAAGTAAATGCTTCCCTCATCTCCAGTTACTATGCAGGAAGCCACCCTCCTCCCAAAGGTGTATCTTTCCTAATTTCTGAATCATAATTACCTGGTGGTATGGGAGACAGTCCTACCAGTTACTATATACACACACTTGTGCACAATCTATATCCTTATGTATTCTTTTTGTATTTTACTTTCTATTGTCAGCTTCCATGATTGTCAACAATATCCCATGGTAGTGCCCTCTCTTCCCCCACTTAAACTCCACTCTCCATCATATCACCTCCCCCTCTCAATCTGTCTGTCTTTTATTTTGATGTCATCATCTTGTCCTCCTATTATGATGGTCTTGTGTAGGTCGTGTCAGGCACTGTGAGATCATGGATATCCAGGTCATTTTGTGTCTGGAGGAGCATGTTGTAAGGAGTCCTATCCTTCCTTTAGCTCTTATATTCTTTCCACCACCTCTTCCACAATGGACTCTGAGCCTTGGAAGTTGTGGTAGAGATATTTCAGTGCTGAGCACTCCTCTGTCACTTCTTTTCAGCATCATAGTGCCTTCTGAGTCATCCTAAGGTCACCATCATCTGAAAAGAGAAGGTTTTTTAATCAAAAGTGAGAGTAGCATTAATATATGAGCATGAACATTAAGAGACGTGCTTACTGGGCAGTTTGATGAGCATAATATATACATTTAGACAAACAGCAGTAGACGTTACACCCCTAGGGATCATGACTACCCCTGTTGTAGGTTTTCAGTATCAGGGATGTATTCCCTCCCATGAAGCAGGCCTCCAATCAAATTAGAGTGCAGTGGTTTTCCCCTATAATAGATGTGCCACTATTGCACCTGTTGGCTTTTTTGGCCTGGCTGGCCACATTTAAAGCTTGCAGTGTCCACTGTTGAATATCTTTGCTTGTGATCTCTCTCTCCCATTGAACTGTATGTAGCATGGCTTTTTCCAGCTCTGTGTCAGCTGCTCTACATGGAGGATGTTTTCAGCTCAGCTCCAGCAGTATTTATCAGTGACCTTGCAGCCCAAGTATGTGGAGTCTTCAGCAAGGGGGTCTTACCATATATTCCTGGTGGGAAACCAAGGGCCTTGGCAATACCCTGTACTGTTTGGAGGGCATCAGGGGCCTCCCTGGCCAACAACTCACAGGAAGGTATCCCATCTCTGGCACTGAAAATTTTCTAGTAACCATCTATGGCTACTGTGTGTTCTATTGTCCAAAAAGTAGGTTTCCATATGACTTATTTATATCCTCTTAGATTTTGATTAGCCTTCTCTCCACCTTTCCTGTACTCAATCTCTTCCTCTGACCTCACTTTGGCCTTTTCACCGCCATTAATCCGTTCTGCTAACATATGTACAGTACCATCCTATTAAGCTTACCCCTCCCTTTCTATTCCCTTTATATCTCCTTTTTAGCTTACTGGCCTCTGCTACTGAGTTTTCTTCCTACTCACATAGAAATCTAATCATCTGTAGGTAGGTTCCACATATGAGAGTGAATACATGATGTTTGCCTTTCAGCACCTGGGTTACCTCACTTAGTGTAATCCTTTTCAAATCCATCGGTTTTCTGTAAATTTCATAACTTCATTTTTCTTTACCACTGAGTAGAACTCCATTGCATAAATGTGCCCCATCTTCCTTATCCATTCATCACTTGAGGCACATCTAGGATGGTTCCATTTCCCAGCTATTACGAATTGAGCAGCAATAAACAAGGTTTAGCAAGTATCTCTAAGGTAGTGAGATGAGTCTTTGCGATATATGCCTAGAAGTGCTATAGCTGGGTCATGTGGTAGATCTATTTGTACCCGTCTCAGGAACCTCCGCACTGATTTCCACAATGGCTGGACCAGATTGAATTCCTACCAGTAGTGTAGAAGGGTTCCTCTGTTTCTGCATTCTTGCCAGAATTTATGAATTTTTTTTCATGATGGTAGCCAATCTGATAGGAGTGAGATGGAATCTCAACACAGTTTTAATCTGCATTTCACTGATGAGTAGGGATGTAGAACATTTTTTTTTAGATGTATATATGCCATCTGTATTTCTTCTTTTGAGAACTTTCTATTTAGTTCCATAGCCCATTTTTAATTGGGTGATTTGATTTCTTATTATTTAATTTTTTGAGTTCTTTGTATACCCTAGCTATTAGTCCTCTATCAGATGTATAGCTGGCATATATTTTCTCCTATTCTTTTTTGCTCTATTCACAATGCTTCTTTGCTCTATTCACAGTACCTTTTGCCATATAAAAGCTTTGTAATTTCATGAGTTCCTAGCTGTTAATCTATGGTTTTATTGCCTGAACAATTGAAGTTATATTCAGAAAGTCTTTGCCAAGACCAATACATTGAAGGGTTTCCCCTACTTTTACCTCTAGCAGTTTCAGAGTTTCAGATCTGATATTAAGATCTTTGATCCATTTGGACTTAATGCTTGTGTATGAAGAGAGATTAAGTTCTATTTTCCTCCTTCTACAGATACACAACCAGTTTTCCCAGCACCATTTGTTGAAGAGGCTATCTTTTACTGCAATGAGTATTTTTGGCATTTTTTAAATTGTACCCTTGCCACTAACATTTAAATAATCAGCAAACAGGGCAATCTGGATGCACACCCCATATTCTGCAATGCCCTCGGGCTAGAGTCCTAACTCTGTATTTTTGCTTCACAAAAAGCCAGTGCTCTCTTCCCAAATCTCTCACTTCCTATTCAATATTACAAGTGCTCCTTTATATTATTTTAAAATTTGAATTATAAAAGCTCTCCTTCCTTCAATTATTTGTTCCTGTCCAACTTGGCACACACCCACCGCCATTCCATTGACATGGTTTTCTTCTAAATTCACTAGCGACCAAGATGTTGCCAAATTCAACAAATACTTTCCAACCCTCACTTCATGTTCACAGTAAGCAGATTCAGCATGGTTGTTTTGGATTCTCTTCTTGTCGCCTTTTCCTCCCTTTCTTTCACAATATCACATCATTAACATCTTTTGGTCTGTCTCTCAGTTTTCTTTGGGCTCGTTTTCTCCTCCTGATTTCTAATGTTGAAATTCCTCTGGGCTCAACTCAGAGTCATGTTTCCCTTCAGGTGATAATGTCATATAACATCACCTGGCCCTTACTTTTGTTTTACAAGCCATGTACACAACTAAGATATGGCAGTCTCCTTTCATCCCCAGATTCACATTTACAGTTTATTATGGTATATTAGCCACTTGGATACAATAGATGACATGCAAAACTCCTTTAATATCTACCTCCAACATCAGCCACATGTACCACGTGAGTCTCAATGCTCAGATGCAGATGTAGTCAAAGATTTCCATGGTGAGAGAGAAGGCAAGATATGTGCTCTTCTGAGGCATTTTGCTTCATCCTTTTCATAATCAGCAATGATTCTAATGAGTTTTTATTATCTTATCATTTGTTATGGAATAACCAATACTGATACCTTTTAAATATATTCATTGTTTTTCTGCATGGTGGACAATATGTTGGAATAGTTGAGAACAAAGTTCTCCCCTATGAAACGCTGACATACAAGAAGCAGAGTGGGGAGGATGGACAAAAAGGGGGAAAAGACAAAAAGGGAGCACATAAATGATATGAGGTTTGGAGGGTACGTGCCTTTTAGCAGAGAAAAATTGTCCACGGGGATCAAGAATGACTGTTCTCATAGCTCTGTCCTCTAGGCCCTAGCTCTTGCTCCCAATCTCCAGGCAAATCTTCTCAGATTCACTGGTATATGGACACCCCACAACTTGGCTCACTGGTATGACCCTGGCTCTTGGCAGGGCTATGCCTGTGCCTGGCCTTGAATTCCTGGATTCCTGATTTCACTGCCATCAACACTGTCCAGCCTCCTGCTCAGCTCTCTCGATTATTATTTAAATTTATATTTATTTATTTATTTATTTATTTATTTATTTATTTGAGAAAGAAAGAGGCAGAGAGAGGGCAGAGAGAGAATGGGTTCGCCAGGGCATCCAGCCATTGCAACTGAATTCCAGATGAATGCGCCCCTTTGTGCATCTGGCTCACATAGATCATGGGGAATCGAACCGAGGTCCTTTGGCTGTGCAGGCAAATGCCTTAACTGCTAAACCATCTCTCCAGCCCTGGATTATTGACACTTTGGTGGCTGATATTCTGGTGGATAGGCTTGAGCCTTTCTCTGATGCTTCTAGTCCCTAATCTCACTCCTCGCTAGGGTGAGGGGGACACAGGAAGTGTATTTTCTGATTCTGTAATTTCTGATTCTGAGACACAGGATACAGGAGAGTTTCCGGCCAGGCAAAGATACCCGACAGTCACATCAGAGCAGACACGCAGTTGGGATAAAGAAGTGCCGTTTGCTGGAAACAGTGATGCGTGTTGAGAATGACTGAGCGCCCGACGCGTCCCTCTTCACTGGGATCCCTGTATAAATCAGGTTGACGCCGAAACCCTAAATGTGGCAGAGGATGTCTGAGTCAATTGCTCTCTGTTAGTTATTGCATGTGAGTAAGAGAAAAACAAGTACAAAACCTCAAAAAGCTGTAAGGAGAAAAGAGAGACATTAGGAAGAGAGTGACAGAAAATCATTACAACGGTGAATTCTGCTCCACCTCACTCCTGAGGCTGCCACTTTTAAACCAAACTTTCCTCACATTTTATTTATTCAAAATCTTTTTGAGCCTAGGAATTTTTTTATTCATTTAACTCAGAATCTAGCAATTAGCAAGCACACATTATTATACCTTAATTGACAATATTCTAAAGGAAAGATGATCACTTTAGATTAATTGAATTCAGAAATGTATATTGTGGGCCTGGTATAATAGGCTATTTCAATAAGCAGCAGGAATGCTTCAGAGGGCAGGAAAACTGTATTCCTGCCCTCATGAAACTTGTAGTTCACTCTGTGATAGAATTGAAATGGAGAGTCTAAGAATACTAAGGTTAGCTGGGACAAAATTTGAACTCAAGAAGACGAAATGTAAAATTAAGATGATGGTGGGATTTATTAAGTAAATAACTATTACATATTTCATCTTGGTCTGGAGAAACTTGCTTTGATTTTGTTTAAAGCATTAAGAAGAAGGTCAAAGAACTATTTCATTTGCTAAAGGCTTCTGAGGAAAATTTTCTACTGTGTGATAGTTATACATTTGTTACTATATGCCACTGGTTTTATATCACACTGATGTGGAATCCATCTCTAAGGGCTGCCTGTGCTTAAAAGAAGTTACTAGCAATGGAGTGAGCTTCCAGCTTCCTTACCTTACCTTAGCTTTTCGTTACCGCAGATAATGCGGACTTCTGATGGAGGAGACACAGCACACTAATGCAGAGAACTCTTCCTTGTGGTTCACTTACATTGCACACTGTTTCTTCAAGCCTAGTAAGAGAGTGTAATCTGTTCTCCAGGTGGAGTGAATTTGCCCCACAGTTAGCTTCTCTTTATAGGTTTATAATGGACTTTGTTGTGTAATAAAAGGTCTCAAAAGCAGGAACCCTGACAAACAGTATTTCCTGAAGTAGAATATCGTCTTCATTTCTCACATAGAGCTGCCAACATGAAAGGCAGCAAGCGAGAAAGTAGCCATGTCGATGCACAGTTAGAGGGTCGAGGGAGGAGAGTAGGGGTGAGAAGTAGGAAAGGGAAGTGAACATGCACCTAGTGGCAGGCAGGGTCGAGGGAGGAGAGTAGGGGTGAGAAGTAGGGAAGGGAAGTGAGAATACACTTAATGACAGGCAGGATCAAGGGAGGAGAATGGGATTAGAAGTAGGGAAGGGAAGTGACCATGCACTTAATGGCAGGCAGGGTCAAGGGAGAAAAGTAGGGGATGAGAGTAGGGAAGGGAAGAGCATGCACTTAATCTCAGGCAGGGTCGAGGAAGGAGAGTATGAGTGATAAGTAGGGAAGGGAAGTGAGAATACACTTAAGAACAGGCAGGGTCGAGGGAGGAGATTAGGGGTCAGAAGTATGGAGGGGAAGTAAGCATACACTTAATGGTGGGCAGGGTCGAGGGAGGAGAGTTGGATGAGAAGTATGGAAGGGAAGTGATAACACACTTAATGGCTGGCCACCACACACTGCAGCTTCGGGCATATTATGCTTTGCAGCAGGGTGAGGGTGAGTCAAATGACTAAAGATAACTTCATTAAGCATCTATTGAGCAATTACTAGGAGTACCAGAGATGCCAAAAGCAGGAGGTGAGACAGAAGCAAGAAGCAGGCATTCTGTCTACCATGTGTTCCTGGAGGGAAGGACAGAATAAACAGCAGTGTCTTCTTCGCTGTTCCTACAAATTATTCTCCTAGAGTATTGCCTGATCACAGAACACACTAAAAAGTTATTTATTGGCTTTAGAGAGGGCTTACTAATGAAAATAATTCCAGCTTTCCCTGCTTTCATTACTCTAAGTCTTATGTTTCTACTTAAGTCCGTTTATCTGGCTGCAGAGAGAAAGGTCCAAGAATGACACACTTATCATGTATGAGTGACTTAGAAAATTACTTCGTAATCTCTCATAAATAGTTATGTACAGTTTATAGATATTTTCTCTGTTATTTCTCACCTAAAGGTAAGAGATGGGTATGCACCTTTATTTTCTAGTGCTAAAACAAAAATGGAAAATTATGACTTTACTTCACAAAGTACAGAATTGTGGCTTGAACTTGAGTCCATGTGATTTGAAAGTAAAACCCTTAAATTTTAGTATAGGCAATGAAGAAAAAAAAATACTACATATGTACAATGAGCACACCCAAAGAAAATAAAAGATAATGCTGCTCTACTTAACTGACGATTGCATACATTTCAGAGAAGAATAGATTGTACAAGAGTGTGTGTATTTGTGTGGGTATGTGTCTAAGTTTATGTGTGTACGTTAATTGGGTATTATCCTTGGTACTCACTTCATTATCCATAATCATGCATTAGTCTCAACGAATTAGCAACTACTCAAAAGGATTTAGTATATACTCACACCTACTGTAACACATTATATGGCCAGCAGAGGGAGCCTCCATCTCATACTTGACTCTACCATTATTCCTGTAAACTAGTTTTGAAGGAAGTCTGAGAACTCCAACAAGGTGTCTGTAAATATTTGAGGGAAGAAAGGTTCATATCCACAGTGTTCCGCTGCTTGTATGCAAGGATTAATACTGGAAAATTACCTAATTCCAAGGATTGTAATTCTGTGGAATGTCATTCACTATTTTTCAAAGACCAGAAAGAAATGGTCTTTGTTGCTCTGGCCATTATCGGTGCATTGTAACCTCCTCCATCCCCCCCGTGGCACTGCTGCGGTACCACGTTGCTTTATGAAGATTGTGATAAATGGAATCTACTAACCTTCACTGGGTCTCCTCCTTCCCTATTCTTATTTCATCAGATCTCTCAAGGAGAGGGTAGAAGAGATTAGGAAATGTGATAAAAAAGAAACAGCAAGCGTGCATACTTATGTAGTCATATTCTCATTCTGTGGATATTTGGGGGGGGAAACCAAGAAATATTTCAAGGTCAGGCAAAAGAAGCAAACCTTACTTTCTTTTTGAGGGGCATTTTATCTAACAAAATGGTCAATAAAACGAGGGTATATGGGGGAGGGGATGTGTGCTATTTTAAGTTGACATTTTGAATTTTTTTTATTATTAGTTATTCTTATAGGATCTATGCCCTTTAAAATTTCTTTTAGCCTATGATTCTTTCTGTCTTCTTTCCACTATTCCATGCCACATTTTTCTCTCTTTCATTTTCTTTTCTCTTCTAAGGAATCTATTATTTCCTTAAATATATTTTTTAAATGATTTGCATATGTGTCTGTATGGGCACACCAGGGTTTCAAATGTCTGTACAGTTTGGTGAGTGGCTGGGGTTGAAGCCAGGATGGTCAGCTCTGCAAACAAGTGCCTTTAACCACCGAGCCGTGTCCCCAGCTCCAGCATCGACTCTCCCTTGTCTTTGTCACTGTTGCATATTTTCCAAGGCATCATACTCTCTTGGTGCCCAGATTAACACAGTGGGTGAGTTTACGCCAGCTTCGAGTCCTCTGGAGACTCGTGACTATACTTCATCACTTCCTGTGCAGGGAAGGAAGTCCCTGCACAGGAAATCCCACTTTTCAATTCTTTCTAAACTAGATGACCTCTAGGAGGAGACATTGCCCAAAGGTTTGTGGCTCAGGTGGGAGATCAAAGGTGGACATGTCACTCTTGTTTCTGAGGGTGCCAAATAGCGAACAAGACAGACTGATGCTGGGATAACATACACATGAACAGAGAGTAGAAGTGACACCAAAACTGCTAACAGAAAGAGAGACTCAATGTAGTTCTTATTTTTACTGGAAAAAAAAATGTAAAGCCTTTATAACATTCCTGACACTAGCTAATGGTGCTGGTTGTATTTAACCTTAAATACATGCCTTAAGTCTCAGTTTCCTTATAATGGGGAGAAAAGCATTCACCCTATGGAAAAGGTCATGGGGATAAAGTGAGCAGTGGATAGAAGGGGCTACTAAGGACCTTAAAGTTACGCTCGAGTATTGCTTATGAAAATGGGATAATGATCATGGGACAAGCCGTCTCTATGACACCCTCCACTGTTCAAGAGACATTGCAGAGAGGATGGCAGACTTAATGTAAGTGTTGCTTGCTCTCACTGCTAGCCAGAACACGTCCAAGGAAATGGCAGCAGTCCTTAAGGAGACCCAAAGCTCATCAAAGCAGTGTCGCGCCCACCTCGCCGGCAAGGAAGAAGCCACAATCAGGATTCTTCTGTACACACTTTATTGGGGACTGCCAAGCTGCTAGATGCGAAGACCTCGAACCAGGAAAGGCCACGGGTTATATAGGGTTCTTGACTGCATGTCCACTAATGATTGGTTACCAAAGGATATGTGACCGCCAGTGATTGGTTACTCCCTGGATACCTCATTAGCATCTGCCCACACCAGGTCGCTTGTGTAAGTGAACATGCGCACTGTGCTTATTTACTTCAACTGTGACCAAGAAGAAACCAGAAACTGGCGCCATCTTGTAATGGCGTCTGCACGGCTCCTTACAAAGCAGAACGTAAGAGGCCAATAGCTCGACACTAAAGGAGATGTTTAACCTACCCTAAGTGGCTCAGGAGACATTGTGGAAGAGGGACTGGAAAGAATATAAGAGTCACAGGGTGGGAAAACACGGTATGAGGCATTGCCCTCCTCACAGAAACAAACTGATGCATTTAAGACCCCACAGCGATTACTGTTAACTCCACAGAGGAGGGCCCTCAGTGAAATAGGGATAGGCGTAGGGGTCAAAAGAGAATAACGGGATGGGAATGTGCCCAATTTGTTGTATTTGTTATTAGAATTCCTCAATACAAATCATAAATAAAAGTGGCAGGACAATAAAGAGGGCTCATGGACTCTGTAATCAGAGGATTTGTTCCATGCTGTAGTGTCCCCAACACTTGACCTTGACCTCCAGAAAAATGAAGAGGAAGACACAAACTTTCATACCCAAGATTTGCTACTAACTTTCTTTGAGATGTTTGGTAAACTACGAAAGTTTCTGAATTTTGACTTCTATGCATGGAGGGTGAGTAATAAAATTGGATATAATAGGTGGGAAGTGGTTTGAATGTATTTTCCCCATAGCTTCAGATATGTGTGTGTGTGTGTGTGTGTGTGTGTGTGTGTATGTGTAATTAAGGTTACGCTTCCTGCTTAAGTCTCTTGTGGCCCACTGAAGGACGTGTCACTGGGGCTGGACCCTGGGCTCCAGTCCTGTGGTGTTTTGGGGTGGATCTTTATTCATGCCCAAAGGTGTGGAGAGAATCATTTGAGCCCTGGTGGCACAGGCTTGCTGATGATTGCTCTCTGCTTAGATCTTTGAAAGGGAGCGAGCTTCTTCTGCCATTGTCGGAGGGTCTCCTGGACTTGCAATCCTAAATTAAGCCCTTTCCTCCATAACACTTATCTGCTTGAATGCTTGTCCCAGCAATGAGTAGCTGAGTACCATAGCTTCCCAATAACGTCAAGTCCCATGCACTGGATTTCTTCATTCTTATAAACAGTGCTTCCTTCTCCTCACCTGTGGTGAAATCATCTTTGTGTCATTCTTCATCTTCCACTTTTAGCACTTTATCTCATCTCAGATGTCTTAGTCTTCTCTTAGTTTGCTTTTAGTGTGGGCAACATGCTTCTGTCATAATAATAATATATATTGGTGATTCATATTTATATATTTAATTTAGCAATTAAGCTAATTGTGCCCAAAGAAAGCTACTGTGTTGCATTGCATACCCATCACGTTAATGCCTAGTAAATCACTTGGCACTTATTCCGTGATAAATTTAGTGGTTTCCTATATTGACCCTGGTAATACATATATTCAGGTGATACAGGGAATTGAGGTATCATGGTTGAAACTGTGAGGAGGCTTCTGTCCACGAGGCATCAGTCATATATTTATATTTATATTTATATTTATATTTATATTTATATTTATATTTATATTTATATTTATATTTATATTTATATTTATATTTATATTTATATATATACATATATATATTTATACACATATGTACTTTCTATTACAAAGAAAAAAGTCTTTGATGATCTATTTCTCTCTGCAGCTGACTTTCCCAGTTGCATAATGTCACTATTTCATGCCTTGCTCTCCCTCTCTGTCCACATTCTCTTATTCTGCTGTTCTCAGATCTCGCTGTTCTTACAGTACAGACTTGGAAACATGAGTTATGTCCTGCAATCGGGGATTTCACCCTGTGTCACAATTTCACTAAGCAAGAGAAAGCAGCATTATTCTAATTTTTCTCTGACTCAATTCAGAGGAGTTACAGGATTGGTTAGGACAACAGCTATGGTTAGAGATAGGCAATAAGGAGAAGTTTGGGGAACTTTTGTTTTGTTTTATGACACAGTATTATATTGTCACTTTTCACATTTATCCAATGATGACTGTCATTTGCTCTTCTATCAAATATTTGAAGAATAAAAATCCCGTGTGACTAAGAGATCCCGTTTATGAGTCGCCCTTCCATATTCTTGCTCACTGAGTTATGTCAGAGTCCAACAATTGTCTTTCATGTTTCCTATTAAAGGCAAAGGTCTTTTGCACAATTTTTGTCAGGAAATCTATAGGCCTTCTCCAAGTCCCCTTAAATTCTCTAGGCTCCCCTTTCCTTGTATTCACAAAGGGTCTCTAGTATTTGGCTCGTTACCTTCATTGCTGACCAGCTGTAATGGCATGGCCTCTCCAGGCTGTCACACCCATACCTTGTTTTATTGGAGACTACTTCCTTCACTCAATGTTTGTCTTCATTCTTAGAGCTGAGATTCATCTTTCAAAGATAGGAGCCCAAAGAGGGTTCCCAAGCCTACCAGGCTTTCTAAGCCTATGGAGAACATTTTCCTATTTGCAGCATGCCTTACAATAAAACTCCTTTTGTCTTTTATTAGATTGCCTTCTCTCTTGTGTGGATCTGTAATGATTGCTGGAGTTCTGGGAATTTATGCTAATAATGAGTTCTCAAGAGTGACTCTTTCCCTCTCCTTTCTCCCTCCTTCTCTCTCTCTTTCTCTCCTGAGTGGTTAGCTCTGAAAAGAATAATTTATCAAATCGTTTTTATTCAACTCTGGAGGAACAAGAAAGAGGAAAGGAAGGAGAGAAGCTCTTTTGCAGTTTTAATTGCTTTGCAGGGCATGCTTGGGGATCTGGCTGAGCTTATCAAAGTCCGCACAGCTGAGGCCTCGCGCTCTCTGCTTGGCGCTTCCTCTTCTGAGCGCCTGGGCTCTACTGATGGACCAGATAGGGCCTTCGCTATCTGATGCCTTCAGTGCTTAGGAGGTTAATTCAAGTGATGAATTGGAAAATGCAAAGCGGGGAGGGGCTGGGGAGAGAAGATGTTTGGGAGGAAGTTTAGAATCATTAATATTTTCATAAATGAAGCCATATTCCTGTCTCCTCCTTTCTAGGACTTGATATATATTTGTATAGTTGGGTTGGGGTTTAAATTATTAGTACTAAAATGATGATATGAATTTGAATTTTTGCTGGATTTACCATAACTTATTTTGATATTCAAGAACATTTGCAAGACCTTATTGACACTGTCAGATATCGAGGCATTTAAACCTTCAGAAGAGGTTGGCACAAGCCCAATTAAGTAATCCAGGGAAGACTTGCTATAGCTTGGTTTAAGGACATGGGAGCAGCTGGCCACAATTTCGAAGAAGACAAAAATAGAAGAATAGACAGGTTCACTGTGAAAGACATAGGTAAGTGGTCAGCGACTATGAAAACAAATGATGTGTTTAAGTAGCTTGGAAGCAGGGTGTAGAATCACCATACACATATGGAACTAAAAGCAACATTGCAAAGGCTTGTTTTTAGAGATTATGTAAAAGTGGTTAAGATTAGCTCATGCTATCATTTGTATTTTTTTTAATTATCTTGTGTTATATTAAGAAAGCACACTTTTTATTATGGAGGTATATACAATGAGCAAAGACAGAGGAAAGGCTTATACTCACATGCACACCCTATCTCTACACTTCATAATGCACCTACATTACTTTCTAGGAATGTAATTACATTACATTCATTCAGCTTTCTCATGTTTGTCCCCTTGTGAGCAATTTGTTTAACATTGGTTTCTCTGTTTCCTCAATTTATCAAAACCATGCAGAGGATAAAGAAGATGCAGTTTCTCTAATGCAAAAAAAAAAAAAAAAAATCAGGCAATGCACACTTATTACTGCCAAATCTGGTATTATTGGTAGTCTTGGGAAAGGGCTTTGAGTGAAAGATTTTAAAAATAATATCCCCAAAATAGCTTTTGAATAAGATAAGTTATAAGTGTTACATCTGTCAACCTGCTTAATATGTATTTCACATTTAAAAATTAAAAACCCTGGAACTCCCATTCTGATTAAATTGTTTAATTGAAGGCAGAATGTGGGCTTATTGCCTGTCACTTGTATTTGATAAAGAACCCGTGTTTTCTGGTTAATTCAATTTAAAATAAATCCCATCTCTTTAAATATATTAAGAGAATGGGGAAGCCTTGCTCTGTTGAAAGTAACAATCCATTATTAAATGTATAAAATGACGTTAATGCAACATGATGGTTGAGATTTCACAACACAAAAATACAGAAAAGCAGAGTTCTGTTTCCCGCAGCAACATAATTCTTCTCCCCTTGAGCATAGGTAAAATTTCTTCTTACCAAGTATGCACTTAACTCTGGATTATTCTACATTAACAATGGGGCCAATTTAAAGTCACCAAGGGCACTACAAATTCAAACTTCTTGACATTTGTGAACTTGAGAATTTAATTTTTAGAAGTGCTTTTATTTCTTTAAAAAAAATACATAAGTATTTAGACTCTACTTTGCAATACTGCAAATTTTGTCTGGATTTTTCAGCCTCAAGTTTCTGTATATGATTGAATAGATGTCTCAGAAAGATGAATAATTATTTGCACTTGAGCATACAGATGTGTATGGATAAGACTAAATTCTGAGTTGGTAGAAATGAAGAATCGTACCTATGTTTAGATCCTCTAGTTTGCAGTTTCTTACTTGACCTTAGAGTCTGTAATATGAGACTGAATAATATTTGCATCATTTAACAGGTTTTTTGTTTGAAAGTCATAATTGGGATGACTTGTCCTGCAGTTTACTTTTGATAATATTCTTGTCTTATGTAATAATAACTAACAGGGAAGCTGAAGCAGATGGATCACAAGCTCACAGCTTCCCTGGACCACAAAACAAGTTCAAGGCTAGCCTGGGACTATTAGTGAGACGCTGAAGAGAATGGGAGAGACAGAGAGAGAGAGAGAGAGACAGAGGCAGAGCTCAGAGGTGGTGCACTTAACTGGATTGTGCAGACACTTAGGTTCATTACTTTTATACTGCAGAACACAAACTAAACAGCAAAACTTCCTAAGCCTTCTTCTAATATACTTATTTCTTTAACAAAGACAGACAAAATGAGTTCTTTGGATACTAAGTATTTTTCAATATTCTTTTCATCTTCCCCCACCTTCCCATTTCCCTCCCCAAAAACCCTTCCTTTCCTATTATCTGTCCCTCACATTGCCTATCAGGTATGTCTGCTACTCAAGCTGTTCCAGGTTCATAATCACAGACGAGGGGGAACACGTGACATTAGTCTTTCTGTGATTTTATTAGTTCACTTAGTGTGGTCATTCCACACCATTTCATTGAGAATTGACAGCAATTTACAAGGATGCTTTGTCTTACTCTGCTGCTCTCAAGGGACCTAGAAAGAAAGGAGGCTCCTAGCTAAGCAAACACTTAAAATCTACATATCTAGAAAACTCAGTCACTTAAAATCTGCAATTCTGACCATCATTGGATTTTCTGCTGCATAGAATTTGCTTAAAGTAATTAATCAGGCAAAGGTGTCAAGGTAAGTTTACAGAAACAAGTATCATAGTTGAGAAAGGAAGAGAGAGAGAGAACACAAAATGATAAGTTATTAATCACTAATAAACTAAATATTTAATATCACTATGCTGAGCACAAATAAATAATGATGACACACACAGGTCCATAAAATAGAGTTAAAGTAAAAAAAATGCCACAGCCGGAATACATAGTGTTACCTAATTTGGGATTATTGATAGGTATAGAATGCACATGCACACATTTGGTTAGAACTTGAAAAATATGTTTGGGAAGATGTCCATAAAATGTTCATCATTGTTCTTTTTGATGATGGAATTTCAGATTATCTTAATTTTCTCATTTCACTTCATCTACAAAGCTTTTTTTTTTTTCCCCCTAATATCAATTTCATGAACAAAAATACATAGGTACTTTGGTCTGGGGAAGTTTTTCAGTGGTTAAAGGTGTATATTTTCAAAGCTTGCCAGCCTTGGTCTGAGTCTCTAGTACCCACATAAAGTCAGATGCACAAAGTGATGGGCATACGTGTCCAGAGTTTGTTTAAAATGGCAAGAGGCCCTTGTGTGCCCATGTTCATTGTGTCTCTCCTTTCTCTCAAGTAAATAAATGAAAATATTTTTTTTTAAATATGACGTAGGCTCTCTAAAATAACCATGTTAATTTACACACACACACACACACACACACACACACACACACACACACAACTTTTCTTATTTACAAAGTCCTTATTTAAAATCTTTCCCAAACCATAGAAAATGAAGATCATCCATGGATTGATGGGGGTTGGGGAACTCACACAACTGATGATTTGAGCCCTTGCTTCCCAACAAGTCATGGCACCTTAAAGTAAAACTAAACTCTAGCCTAAAGAAATTTGTGGGGATTCAGTGATTATGTATTTAAGGCTCATATTTTTCATGATAAATTGCATTTCTAGAGGAGGCTGAGTTAGAGAAGGATCCACAGAGCCACAGACTTAATTTACAAGCCCAGCAAAAGAGCAATGATGGTCAATGACACTTCAAAAAATTCGAAAATAGCTGGGCGAGAGATGAGTAGCAAAGAGCATTTTAGCATTTTAGAGGAACATGGCTATGGTGGGTGGGAAGAAAGTGAGTTTTAAGGACCCATGTTTTGGATTGATTGCCAGGAAAAATGGCTGTCAAGAGCATAGATTTAGGATAAAGTTCAGTCAGAACTTATTGAATGATTATTTACCAATAAAAAAGCACCCAAACATTGAACAGATTTAGCAATCAAGAGCACAAAGAAAGCACCTGATAAAATGAGAAGATGGTATGTGATAAGTGATCACTGAGCCCTGCCCAGAACACAAACAGGCAAGACCAATATACCTCAAGAGAATAATCTTTAAGTGTCACACTCTTTTTTTTTTTTTCCCTTCCTAACACCATGGCCCTTATCTGAGCTGTTACTTTTCTGTTTACTTCATTCATGCCAAAATAGTGGACGTCTACCATGTGTCAGACACCATATACAATTACTGACATCACGGAAAATATGGTATCCAGCCTCTGACCTTGGAAGATTGTCCCCTGACTGGAGAATTGGAAGAGGAAGCCGAAGGTTTTCAGACACAGTAGGTACAGGGATATAGAAAGAGACAGTGAGAGCAAGTCATTCAGATGTGAAGAGCAGCCGGACATTCTTTTCTAATTTCTCATCTCCTTCGCTATCTTCCTAACGATAGACCTCACTTCTCTCCTTCTCTACAGCCTTAATGTCAACATTAATTTTAAATTCTCAGGTAAAAAAAAAAAAAGTAATTTTATCCTGTGACTTCCTTGTTCATGAATTTGTATTGACTCTACATGCCCTTTTGTATACGTCCTAACGAGTCAAGTTATAGAACCAAGTTCATCACTGCAGGCTGGAGTTTGAAGGTTGCAGAGGAGTTTTCTTTGGACAGGATGACCATGGGTGAGAACACAAAGCAGTCTGCCATTTGGAAGAGAGAATGATTGACGTTGAGCCCAGAGCGAAGTTAAAAGTTAAAGTCTGGTGATAGAGAGAGGAAAACATCATAGCAGGATATCATTTTCAACCTTATTAGTTTATTGTCATGGCTGCCACTGAAGAGTTTCAGGAGAAGGAGGAGCATGAAAAGGTCAGTGACATGTGGGTTTGGAGAAAAAGCTCAGTGGGGAAAGGGTTGCCAGACAAGCGTGTAGACCTAAGTTCAGATCCCAAGCACACACATGGTGCATCCCTGTAATCTTCAGTACCAAGAATGTGAACTCAGGGAATTCCTAGTCCTTACATGTTACCCAGCCTATCCAATTGGTGAGTTCTAGATTCAGCAAGAGACCCTGTCTCTAAGAATAAGGTGGGGCATGAGTAAGGAGAGCATTTGATAGCCATCTCTAGCCTACAAACACACACACACACACACACACACACACACACACACACACACGCACACACACATGTGTACCCACACATACACACGAAAGGATATTGTATTTATCTGGACAAAGGAACCTCAACAATGACACTAAGACATTACAAAAGGGAAAAGAATGGTGTACAAGAACATAAGGATTAGAAACAAGAATTTGTGACACAACTCCAAGAGCTTGGTCTCTGAGAAGATCCTCAATATTCACCGTGGGAATTATATAATATTTTACAAGGTAGAGTGGACGACAATGCGATATTAGGATATAAAATACTAGTTCACTCTTTAGACTCTGAATTAGAAATTTCTTGAGGTGATTCCAACTCAGTCGAACAAACAGAATTGTAAAAAAATATTTTTACTTATTTATTTATTTGTAAGAGGGAGAAAGAGGGGGAGAGAGAGAATGGATGCACCAGGGCCTCCAGCCACTGCAAACAAACTCCAGATGCATGTGCCTGTTTGTGCATCTGGGTTACATGGGTCCTGGGGAATCGAACCAGGGTCCTTTGGCTTTGCAGGCAAACACCTTAACCACTAAGCCATCTTCTCCAGCCCAAACGAACAGATTTTATAGCTCAGAAAGAAATCTAGGCTAGTAAAACAAATTTGTAAATCATAGAAAAATAGCTTATAAAATCATGGGAGTGAATCCATTTATTCAGCCAATATTTGATGGCAGTGTATATCATATTCTTCTAGATTCTGTAGATTTAGAACTAAACAAAATAAAAACCATTTGTAATCATTTATACAATTTGCATTTTTACAAGGGAGCCAGAAAATTAATGGCAAGGTATATAGAACATCAATTAGTGATTGTTTGAGCATAGAAGTCACTATGCAAGGTGCAACAGGCAAGATTTGCAATTTCCAAAGGGGAATTTAATAGGGCTTTCTGAAAGAGACAGGGTTAATATAAAATCAAGTGTGTAGGGGATTAGCTACTGTGGTCATGAAAGAGATGGATAAGGTTGACCATACGTCAGAAAGACAAAAACTCAGATAATCTTTAACACCTCTTTAAAGTTTAAAAAGCACTCAGAAATAGCAATAGATACACACATACACACATCTTAAGGTTAAAAGTCACCAGAATAGCATGGTTATAATTTTAGTGTAAAACTGCCTGTAGATGAGCCTGACAATCAGCACTAGGTTGAGGGAGAAGACGCTGAGTATATTGAACACATACCAAAGTAGAAACCCAGAGGCTCCTAAGAACTCATCATTAAAGTAGACTTAAAACACCCTCACCAAGGCTCATGGGATTTTGCAGAAGAGAGGGCAGAAAGAATGTTAAGAGCTACATGTTGTGACATCATGCACAGAAGCATCACCTCCCCCCAATAACTGTCTGCTTCTCCCACAATGCATAACCCACAACCCTGTGGGAAATGCTAGTGATTTCACTGGAGGGTCCTCAGTGGAATGGGGGAAGGGAGGAGGGAAAGGGTGCCAACATATGATGTATCAATAGAATGGATGTTCTTAGTTTTTTTTTTTTAAAAAAAAGGTATGCTTAGTGATAGGAAATAGGATATAATTGTAAACATGGGGGGGGGTTCTCAACAACGAGAAAAACATATTTGAAATTTGAGTATTTTATGAAGTTAATGTAGCATATACTTCCAGCCATATATCTAAACATGTTATCTTTCCACCTATGTACATCATTAACTAACTATGATGTTTTTGTTTGCTTATTTTGCAGTCCTGGGGATAGAACTTAAGACCTCACAAATGCTGGGCAAACATATCACTAAGCTTTGCCACCAACCCTGGACAATGTCTTTCATTCACACTTACTACTAAAACAGCTGTACAGTTTTTTGTTTGTTTGTTTGTTTTGTTTTGTTTTTTGTTTGTTTTGGCCTGTTCATGCTGAACCATAAGCAACACAGGCTGTGATGGAGAGGTCATGAAGATTATAATGAGAGATTTGTAAAGCATGCATGCCATCATCCACAACTTCCTTGTGTTTGTATGGCTTTGTCATGGACCTCACCCGCTTTATATTTTTACATTTAACTAAAAATATAAGATGCTAGTTAATCTTTTCCTCTAGTAACAAAGGAAGAAAACCAATTGGGTTATGCCTAATTTTCTCATTGCTAGAATGAACTGTCAATGCTCTATATTTATTTGCATTTCCATTTCATCCATGTAACTAAATCTGACTTAAGTGCCCTGAATGATGTTGTTTGCATATGCCCAGACTTGTCCTGTCATAACCAGACAAGTTTATTTTTCTTAATGTTAGAGAAATCTGTCCAGATATGTTCCATTTTTTCTTGTTGTGGTGCATTCAATATTTGTTATTAACTCTATTATTTAATTTGCAACCATAATTTCCTAAAAGGATGTGATACAATTGACATGCAATCTATTGGTATGTATGTCTCTTTAATTATCATGTTAATGAGATTAATATCTCATTGTTCACTAATATCCAGGACAGGACCGGAAAATTCTAAATTGCTTCCTACAACTATGCTACCTGAAGCCCATGTTGTGTTCTCTATTGAACAGTCAATATCATGGGGAATTTCCATGTGGTATCAGATGTAAGCCTTTCAATTATGTGGATTCTATTAACAGAATTTTGGTGTCAGCACCCCATCTATTTTTTGTGGTGCACTCATCATCATCATCATTGTTATTATCAGCATATTTTGAATGGATACATCATGTGTGGGTACCCTAATTTCCCTCATCCCTGCCGCCATTCTGCTGGGGACCCTCCTCAGTGGGGTTGCAGGTATGCCCATGGGTTTGTGGATCACGCTTTGTAGAAGCAGCAGTCCGAGTTTTGGGAGGGGCCAGGGAATGCCTCTGGGCATGAGGTCTCACCTTGTGCCTCTTACAATCTTTTTACCCCCTTTTCTACAAATTTCTCTGAGCCCCGGTGGGTGAGTTTTAAGTGCACTTCAGTGATGAGCTCTGAGGAGCCTCTAGATCTCTGCTTTGGTAAGTATTGAATGTCCTCAGAGTCTGCGTCCTTCGCTCGTGTGCTGATTATTAGGTTACTTATGGAAGCAGCATTCTTGCTCATCTCTCCAATTCCTCTGTGGTTTCAGCTGGGACTTGGCTGAAGTGAAAGGGGTAATTTATCTGCTCAGGTCTCCCTACCTTTAAAAACATAAGAACAGATTCTCCGGTGGAGAGTGAAGTCAGCATAGTTTAAATGGGTGAGAATTATTAATTTAGGGTGAAATTGATGTATGTAACACCTCTTTTCGCCAAAGACTAGTGAAAGCTTGATACTGTCTCCATAGGATTCTGATCGGTTTCCCAATTCCAGATATGGGTTCCTATATGCTGAGTGGATCTCTTATCCAATCAGAAAACTATTGGTTACCCACTGAGGCTGTGGGCCACATTGCACTGGTGTGTACATCCTGTCAAGGTGTTTGCTTCTGAATAGCTTAGACCTCTGGTTGCTCAGATGGTTGTCTGCCATTTTCTCCAGGGAGCCCATGTAGGACTTTCCAGCACTAGATGGGCTAACCGTCTAGAGACTGGCTCTCTTACAGATCCCAACCACGTCTCTGCATGCTCTGTGTCAGCAACATATGGTGTCGTCCACAATAAGTGCTTACCTTTTGCCTTTGGCAGGTAATCAAGTGCTTTGACGGAAGCCTGTGTTGTTTTGAGGACCTCTTAGGTCTTTCTGATCAATAGATCATTGTTGGTAGCAACCAATTTCTGGTTCTGGGAGTCACAGGCCAAAGACTTTATTTTATTTTATTTTTTTAATTTAAGCTTCATGCCCCTGTCTCCAGCACCCTTCTTTTCAGGTGCTTCCCCCACCTTACTCCTTTTGAGGGTTGTATCTTTTAGTCTATCTCCAAGCATAAAGGTTTCATTGGTACCAGTTCATTTTGTTTATTTTCATTTATTTATTTGAGAGTGACAGACACAGAGAGAGAGAAAGTAAGAGAGAGAAATAATGGGCATGCCAGGGCCTCCAGTCACTGCAAATAAACTCCAGATACATGTGCCATCTTGTGCATCTGGCTAACGTGGGTCCTGGTGAATCAAGCCTCAAACCAGGGTCCTTAGGCTTCATAGGCAAGCACTTAACCACTAAGCCATCTCTCCAGCCAACGAGTTCATCTTGGATTTACATTGTGTTTGTTTTTCCCCAACCTCCCAGTCCCCTGCCCCCAAGCCCTTCCATGGATATTATCTGGACCTTGAAACTTGAATTGCCTGTCAGGTATGTCAGGAACTCAAGATGGTCCAGGTTAGAAAACTCAGATAAGTGAGACCATGTGGCATTTGTCTTTCTGTGGCTGTGTGAGTTTGCTGAGCATGATCTGTTCCAAGTCTGTCCAGAAGTGTTTCTATTGCTGAGGACATGTTTGTATAACTGAGGCCTGCTTCCATTCCATGTAAATTTTGAGATAACTTTTTCTATCTCTGTTAAGAATAATGCTAAAATGTGTATTGGTGTTTCATTAAATCTGTATATTACTTTTGGTAGAATTGCCATTTTCACAATATTAATTTACCTATCCAGGAGCATGGGAGATATTTCCATCTTCTCAAGTCTTCCTCAATTTGTTTCTTGAGTTTTTTATGTTTTCATTATATATGTCTTTCACATCCTTGGTTAGTATTATTACAAGATATTTACTTTTTTATTGCTATAAAAATGGGATAGCCTCATGGATTTCTTTCTCTGCATATTTGTCCTTTGCATGTAGAAAGGCTACTGATTTTTTTAATATGTAAATATTTATTTAGAATTAAATTTGTAATTAACCTTAGGTCATAGATACTACAAGCCACATATGATCTTTAGAAATGACTGAAATAATTGTCTCCTATTTCAAGGTATTCCAAAAGACAAACGTATGTCTAAATTTTCCTACTTTTTTTTATTAATTAGTTTTGTACTTAGTAAATACAGAAAATTTGGTACCATTGTTAGGCTCATTCATGTCCTACCCTTTCCCCTGGCCCCTCCTTGTTGAGGTATATGGGTCATGCATTCTGGAGTTAGCACACAGTTATTGGTAGGATAAATGTCTCTGCATATCATAACCCAACATGTGGCAATGACATTCTTTCTGCCCCCTCTTCCACAAAATTTCCCTGAGCCATGTTGTGTTCATTTTTGGTCTGCTTCAGTGATGAGGTGATTGGGTGCCTCTGGGTCTTTGGATATCTGATTTTGTAGTGGATTTTTCTCTGTGTTGATCTCCTTCACCCTTGTGCTGGTACCCCATTCACTGAGAAAACAGCACCGTTGCTGGTTTCATCAATTATTCTTAGTTTCAGCTGGGGCCTTTTTGAGGTATGATGGGGTGGCTCTCTCCTTAAGATCTACATCGATCTGTAAAGAGAAGCAGATTCTCCAACGGAGAGTAAGTTAGCACCAGACAAATGAGATAACCCTTCCTTTTTTATAGAGAATTTCATAGGTGTGGGTCCTCTTGTAGCCCACAATTGGTGGTAAAAGCTACTGATTTTTGTGTGTTGATTTTTTATCCTGCCATTTCACTGAAGGAATTAATAACCTTTAGAAGTTTTGAGATGGAGATTTTCAGGTCACTTATGTATAGGATCATGTCATCTGAAAATAGGACTAACCTGACTTTTTCCTTTTCTTTCTTTTTCCCATCTTATTGCTTGGACTAGGACTTCTAATACTATGTTGAAGAGCAGTGGTGAGAGTGGGCACCCCTGTCTTATTCCTGATCTCAGTGGGAACTGCTTGAGTCTTTCCCCATTAAATATCATTTGTACTTTAGGTGCTTTTGTATATACATTTTTTGTGTTGAGATATAAACCATCTATGCCCTTTCTCGCCAATGTTTTGATCATGAAATGATTTTTTATGTTGTCAAAGGCCTTCTCTGTGTCAGTCGAGATGATCAAGTGGTTCTTGTGACTATGTTTATTTATGTGGTGTATTACATTGATTGATTTCCATATGTTGAACATCCTTGCATGCCTAGAATGAAGCCAGCTTGATCAAGGTGGAAAATGCTTTTGATATGTTGTTGAATTTGGTTTGCGAAGATTTTGTTCAGGATTTCACATCAAAATTCGCCAGGAATATAGGCTTAAACTTCTCTTTTCTTAATGTATATCTATCTGGATTTGGTATTAGGGTGATGCTGCCTTCATAAAAGGAGTAGGAGAGGATTTCCTGCTCTCTCATTATATCAAATGGTTTGAGAAAAAATGGTTTCAGTTCGTTAATGAAGGTTTGGTAGAATTCAGCTGAGAAGCCTTCTGGTCCTGGACTTTTCTTTTTGGGGAGGCTTTTGATTATCTTTTAAATTTTGATTTATGTGATAAGTTTGTTTAAGAGATTAATCTGATTTCAGTTTAGATTGGGTAGGTGGTATATAGATAGGAATTCATCTGTTTCTTCCAGATTATCCAATTTTGTGGAATAGAAGTTTGGGAAGTATGTCCTGATGATTCTTCCAATTTCATTGAAGTCTATTGTGACCTTTCCTTTTTCTTTTCTTATTTTGTTAATTGGAAACTTCTCTTTTGTCACCTGATTAAATTGTCCAGAGGTTTATCAATCTTGTTTATTTTTTTAAAAGAACTGAACTGGATCTTGATTTTATCAATTTGAATTAATTTAAATCACTTTCTTATCTTATAATTCATCAAGTTTTGCTCTGATCATGTTTATTTCTTTCTGGCTGGATCTCTTAGGGTTGGATTCTTCTTTTTCCATGCCTTTAGGTTGACAGTTACATTATAATTTTGGTTCTCTGTTTTTATAATGAAGGAAATTAGCACTATGAATTTTCCACTTAAGACAGCCTTCATTGTGTCCCATAAGTTTTATTTTCATTATAATTCAATTCTAGGAAATTTACAATTTTTAAAAAAAATTTCTTCCACAAACCATTCATTGTTTAAAAGTGTGTTGTTCAGTTTCTAGGTGCCATTGTAATTCCTGGTGGGTCTCATGTTGTTAATTTCTAGCTTTAAAGCATTGTGATCTGATATGATGCATGAAGTTACTCCAATTTTCCTGAATTTATGGTGGAATGCTTTATGGCCTACTACAAGGTCTATTTTGAAGAAGGTTCCATGGGTTGCTGAGAAGAATGTATGTTCTGTAGAAATGAGGTAGAAAGTTCTGTAGATGTCTATTAGGTCTAGTTGATCTATGTTGTTGTTGACACCTATTATTTCCCTGTTCAGTTTGGCTTGGATGTTCTGTCTATTGATCATAGTGCAGTACTGAAGTCCTCAGCTTTGATGGTGTTAGTGTTTATTTATATTTTGTTGTCAAATAGGTTTTGCTTAAAAAAAAAAAACTGGTGAATCTATTTGGTGCTTATAGATTTATAATTGTGATGTCCTCATGTTGTATCATTCCCTTGATGAGTAAGAAGTGCCCTTCTTCGTCCTTTTTGATTTTGATTACTTTTCATTTAAAGTCTATTTTATCAGATATTAATGTAGCAAGACCTGCTTGTTTCTTATTTCCATTTGTTTGGAATATCATTTTCTAGCCTTTCATTCTAGCAGGTTTCTGTCTTTGGTGGTAAAGTGGGTTTCTTGAAGACCCAGATAGAAGGGACCATTTTTCTAATCAACCCTGTTAACTTGTGTCATTTGATGGGTGAGTTAAAACCATTAATATTTAAGTGTTATAACTGTAAATTTCAATTTAATCCCTGCCATGATGGGGTGCTTTATGGGGTTTGGTGCTTTCTTGTGTTTTGTACTTTCTTGAGCTTGCACTAGTTTTGGTCACTGTGATCTTCTTGTAAATTCTTGAGATTAGCTCTTTAAACTTCTCTGTGGAGTATTCCCTGAAGTGTTCACTGTAGGTCTGGCTTTGTGGTTATATAATTATACAGTTGAATTCTTTCATGAAAAGTTTGCCACTCACCATCTGTTATGACGGACACTTTTGCTGGATACAGTAGGTTGGGTTTAAAGCCACAGTTTTGTAGACTTTGAGTTCTCCCATTCTAGGCCTTCCTGGCTTTCAGAATTGTATGTAGTAAGTTCTTTCTCTCTTGCTGCTTTCAGCACTCTTTCTTTGCTTTCATTGTGAGTTTTAACTGTGATGTGCCTTGGAGAGTTTCTTCTATGGCTCTGTCTGTTTGGTGTTCTGTGAGATTCTTGAATCTGGATGGGCCTCTCTCTTGAGAGACTGGGAAAATTTTCTTCAATGTTTTTGTTGAATATGGTCTCTGTGCCTCTGGCATGGATTTCCTCTCCTTCTGTTATGTTCATGATCTGAATGCTTGGTCACATAGGATATCCCATAGTTTTCTCCTATTCTGCCTACATGATTTTTTTGAACTTAGCCAAGTTTTTGCCCTCCTGATCAATTTCTTCTGTCTTGTCTTCCAACTCAGAGGTTCTGTCTTCCACATGAGTAACTCTGTTATTGAGAGGTTTTTAAATGCTCTATTTGATTTTTATTTTCTTTTGTGTTATTTATTTTTTAAAATTTTAATTTAATTTTATTTATTTATTTGATAGAAACAGACACAAAGAGAGAGAGAATGGGCATGCCAGAGCTTCCAGCCACTGCAAACGAACTTGAGACACATGCACTCCTTGTGCATCTGGCTAGTGCGGGTCCTAGGGAATCAAGCCTCAAACTGTGGTCCTTAGGCTTCACAGGCAAGCACTTTACCACTAAGCCATCTCTCCAGCCCTTTTTTGTGTTATTTTGCATCATGTCCATCTCTATTTTATTCTTTTGTTTTTGACAGAGAGAGAGAGAGAGAGAGAGAGGGAGAAAATGGAACTCCAGGGCCTTTTAACCATTGTGAATGAACTCAAAATGTACGTTCCCCTTTGTGGGCACTCATGGATTTTCACACTTGTATCACTGTTGTGTCTGGCAATATGTGGGACCTGGTGAATTTGAGCAGATGTTCTTAGGCTTCGTAGGCAAGTGCCTTAACTGCTACACCATCTCTACAGTCCACCATCTCTTTCTTGAGGTGCAATTTCAGTTCAAGGTCTGATTTTCTTGAAGCTTCCTGGAATGAATTGTTGCATTTGATCAGGTCTCCATTAAGCTTAATCAACTGGTTATTGAGACCTTCCCTTTGTTGACTCATCTTCAACTCATTTATGTCTCTTTTGATGCTTCTTTGGTATTCTTCAATTAAGTTAACTCTAGTGACAAAAGCTAAGTGCTCTAAGAGAGGCTTCTGCTCAATTTTACTTATGCATTTGTTGGTTTTTTTTTTTTTTTTGATGGCTTGCTTCTAATTCAGCATGTTTTTTTTTTTTTTTTTTTTTTAAATCAGGGTAACATTGGTTGTTGTGTTTTCGTTTTGGGAATGAATTTCTGTTGATTTCTCTATGATGTCATTGGAGGCTTCCATACTGGGACTAGGCATCCTTGGTGGACATCTCTGAGTTTTGTGACATTCACTGTTTTTTTCTTTTACATTCTGGCCAACCCATCTTGAGGAAACATTTGATTTTATTGAAGGGGAAGCAGGTATTTGTCCTTGTAGGCTCTTCAGTGAGTGTTCTGCTTTCAATGTGAACTGGATAGGTGTACCCTGGAATAATAACTGTAGATTCATGGACTGTGGATATTGCAAGTACATCAAATGTACCTGGGGGCCTGGGAGGAGCAGAACTGGGAGATATGGTCTACCTATCCCACTTGCATGCACTCTTTAACACATGGAGGCTGGGGAACTAGGAGCAAGAGGCCAGATCCTACAGTGGCCTGTGCACCCTCTGGCTTAGGGGAAGGGGTATATGGGTACCCAGGGGCCAGTCAATGAGGAAACCCAAACAAAATGCCTATTTTCCCAGCATACATGCTGAGCCCAGGCATCCCTAAACCTGAAAGAGGGGTACCAGGACCAGGAAACTGGGAGGGTGGGGAATGAACTGGGAGCTCTGGTCTACTCACTCCTAATGCACACCAACCAGAGCAGGATTTCTGGGAGTTGGGGTCCCAAGGGCCAATCAATCAGTAAGGTGGAACAAGGGGCTTGCCTATGCATCAACCTACAGGGTCCAGGCAGCCCCAAGCTAGCACAAGAGTAGCTGGAACCAGGGAGCTGGGAGGTGTAGAGAAACAGGGAGATCTGTCCTACTCACACAGGGTATGCACCCTCGGGAAGTTGGGGAGTTGGGGCCTTATGGACCATTCAATCAGGAGGGCAGAGTATCCCACATGATCCAAGAAGCCCCAGTCCAACAGCAGAGGAACTGGGAGCTTTGGCCAACTGACTTAATGATGTTTACCCTCCAGAGGCCCAGCTATCTTTGTTCTTCTAGAACAAAAGAAAGGAACAAAATCTACATGTCTGAAACTGGTGATATATTTAATCTAGATCTCTTTTCTATTCCTTTCTGCCACTGTCTCTCTCTCTCTCACACACACATACAAACACATAGAGCACTTTTTTGTTGTTGTTCTCTACTTAGATGAAGTGGGCAATTGGACACAATTATATAGCAGTCAGCTTTGAAGGCATGACTAAATCTATTCATTATGTTCATAAGGTATAGGAAAAAAGATTGTTAAATACATTTCATTCTTTTCTTTCTGCTTTTCCCTGCACTCTGCATTATTATCTGAGTGGGGAATTTGTACACATTTTCCACTAAACACTGGTCAGGGTTTCTTGCTATGAAGTTATATGAGACATATACTTGTGGAGTCCACAGAATGAGTCTTTTGTGGTCACAGTTTGAATTAGAGTACATATAGTTCCTTTACCTATATTATAAGCTACACCAATGCAACCCTTTCAATTGTGCGGGGAAAAAAAATCAAGTGTTAACTGTGTTTGCTTTTGATTATTGTTACCATAAATCTTTCCACATTTTTTTGGCCTTTGGAAGTGTTGTAGAGTGAATCTTCAGCCAAAGTAATTGTGGAATTTTTTGCCCCCTTTATTAAAAACTTCTTTTGAGTTTAAGACATGCGGGAGCCAATGATGGTTGGTAGCCTGCAAGCTTAGGATAAACGACACCATAAACGCAGAGCAAATATTTCACAAAGATGCAGCAATTACACAACAAATACCTCTTTGCTAAGCAGCGAATTATAGAACCCAATATCCTGTAATTATAAACCATTTATATATCTGTTTAAATTACTGTGGATGCCACTTAGTGTAATCACTTTGATGATTAATCAAACATTATGTGCGGTATGGAATACTTCAGAGTTCACAGGTGTGCATGTTTTGCAAATGCATGCCCTAAAGTATCAAACTGAAAAGTTGCAGGCTAGCATTTTATTTCCCCATATTTCATTTAAAACATAAAAATAAAAATAAACCTCCTACAATCCCAATTTTTCTTGAATTATAATGGCTTTATGCTTGCTTTGGAGAGCCTACCCTAGTTGTGTTGGTTTAAAAAGCCACATTTCAATAGCTAGGATTTCCAGGAGCCTAACATACACACACTCCAGGGGGTTAAAACAGAAATAAACTCATCTTGCCAAGTGTTTCTTTCGAATGAGGCTTCAGTGGCACGTTCAACCTGAGCAAGACTGTCAACAGCATTGTCTCAGAGCATTCAGGTAATCAGGCCAATGCCCACTAAGGCGTTCTTCAGGCAGGGTTCAGAGCTGCCTGAGGATGTGAATCACAAGGATTAGGCTAGACCTACTGGACTGAGGCTCTTGCATTTTTGGCTGCTGAAGACTTTAATCTTCCTGGCAACAATAAATAAATAAAATCGGATTATTCTAAACCAATAAGAGACTAATTTGAGAACAATAGCTAGCTAGGGGAAGGATGTCATGCAACTGAATTATAATAAATTATAAAGTATTACTTGGAAGGAATAATTTGACCACATGGCCTGTAAGTACAATTATAACTGATTGCAGCATGCATCCCTCAGCAGCTCAGAGGGAAACAACCTTAGGCAATGCTACCTAATCTGCTCTGTTTGCACATGATCTCAATATCTGGTTCTGCAGGTGTTCATGTGACATAAAAACTTCTGAACAGTTACTTTTTAGCAGGCACCATTCTAAGTGTATTACCTATACTAATTCTAGCGATCATCACCAGAACCCTATGTGGTACCAGGCTATCACCAGTTCATAGAATAAGAAACTGAGTATTGAACCTTAAAATAACTGGTTCTTGGCTAATAAATAGCAGAGCTGGCTTCTCAACCAGGTGGAAACTTGCATAGTCTAAACTGCAGAAACCTTTAGAGTCTAACATCAACCCTAGTTAAAGTCATTGATTTTAATAACATGCTTCATCTCAACTGTATTTGACCTCAGAAGTCTTATTTTTTTTTTTCTTCTAAAACTTTTGAGAACTCTAGTTCATAGACATGAGCAAGGTCTTTAGGCATCAAATTTTATTCATAGTTGCTTGAAACCAGCTAACACTGGTGTACTCTATGATGGAGTCAAGCGGGAAAATGAATGAGTTTAAGTGTAGTGTAACGCTGACTTGTGGGCAGTATGGCCTGCTTCTCCATTTGCCTTCCTTTGTTCTTGCCCTTTGTTTTGGAAATAAAATAAAAGGCATTAATCTTAGGCATGTGAAGAACTGAAGAGTTCAACATTAGGAATTTCCTTCACCAGCCTAATTAGATAATAATCTTAAGGTGAAAAGTAGAAAATTACTTTAAAAGGTGTGAAAATAAA
The DNA here is from genome assembly GCF_020740685.1 of Jaculus jaculus. Classification (NCBI taxonomy): domain Eukaryota; kingdom Metazoa; phylum Chordata; class Mammalia; order Rodentia; family Dipodidae; genus Jaculus; species Jaculus jaculus. The sequence continues at coordinate 165,371,840 of NC_059105.1, forward strand.
TTTGATATATAAGTATGGCAGAAACCCTGATATACATACATATATATATGTGTATATATATATATATTTATATATATATAAATAACCAGCAGAAGAAAAGAGGTGAATTCTTGGGGTGGAGACACTGAAATGAAAAATGTTTATTTTTATTCTTTTTTATGTTCTGTTTGCTTTATTAAATTTTATTTAATTTTTAATTTTATTTTTAAGAACATATTTTGCATGGATACATCATATGTTATTTCCATCTTTTCCCTTCCCTGCCACCATTCCCCAGGGGACCCTCCTTAATGGGGTTGCAACACATAACCCATAACCCCATGGGAACAGTGTTTATTTAAAAAAAAAATAGAAACCATCTACACGAGTTTGGAATTTGTTCCTACAAGTCTGCTTTTAGAAAGTATATTAACAAAGGGCATCCAAATCCAATCTGAGACACATAAGTATATTCACGGGGTCATGGCGGAGTAGTTTGATCAAGTGGTAGCAAGCAGAGCGGTGTGCTCAGGGAGAAAACAAATCAGAACAAAAGAGATAGAAGCAATTAGAAATTAGGTTTTAAGACAGCAAGAGAATGATAAATTCAGAAAATTGAAACCTTAAATAATATTTTATTATTGTGAAGTAGCCAAATAGAAAGAAGTTACCTGCCAAAAGCAGGTAGATATCACATGTTCCAGAGGGAAAAAGGTTCTAATAGAAAATAGACCTTGGAAGTGGATTGAAAGAGTTTTTGGGAAGATATTGGCATTAATTTAAAGTGATATATATGTATGTATGTGTGTATACATATATATATACATACACATACAAATATGTACATGTATGTATGTATGTATGTGTATATATATTGTGTGTTTATGTATATATGAATATATAATGGTGAAGGAGTAGCACAAAGAAGGTGCTGGGGTTTTGCTCTGTGAACTGTTATTAAATGTGGAAACCACACAATCCTTATATTTGGTTTCCTTGGAATTAGGCTGGCTGCTGCCTTAAGGTCTCTGAGAGGACAGTTGGTCCTTTAGCTCCCATCTTCTGATGAGGCCTTTTGAAATTTCGGAAAGTGGCATCCCTTCAAAAAAGTCTATGACCAGAATGTTCATCACTCCACACAACTGTATTTCCACTTTATCTCTCATTCAACTCGATTCTGTGTCATGTGAGACAACAGTGGTGAAGGTTGAACAGGGAGCAGATGTCATGTTTTCCATACATTGGTCTAATAACCCCTTTGTTTCAGATTCTTTACTTGAATCCGACTGCAAGCCGGTACGTGCTTGCGTGATGCATGTGTGTGTCTATTGGGTTGAGACTTTACCCATTGGGGGACACGAACACATGTCTACTCACCCCAGAGGGGACACAGATGACAGAGCAAAACATAGTTGTGCCAAAACCAGCTTTAGTGCACCAGTTATTTTTTTTGGGGGGGGGGCTTACAGAAAAGGATGAAGGGGGACACTTACAGGAGGATGGATGACTCAAAGGCAGTTGCAGCATCAGCAAGCCCACCCAAGCATTGGTCACAACTCACGGAAGCTTCATTTTGGAAGCTCACCGCACAACTTGCAGGCTGCCCAGCTGGTCAGAGTGTCTCCTGCCAGCACAAGTAGTTGATCACCAGTTATACGGCCATAGGCAGAGGTCTTGCAACCTTTTCAGCTCCAGCTGTCACACACTTGCTGATCCCCTAAGACTCCCTCCCCACAGGAAGGAATATTCCAGTTCAGAGAAAATTGTTTCACCACACTCACTGCTCAGAGCTTGATCTTCAGAAGTTGTTCCTGTAACCTTGGGGAGTACTTATGTGCCCTTGTCAGGTTTAGCTCGTGCAGACTTTGTGACCTTCCACTCCTTACCATCCGTTCTCTATCAGGAAGAGTATTCGGCAGTGTGTGTGTGTGTGTGTGTGTGTGTGTGTGTGTGTGTATGTGTGTAAGAGAATGAGAAGAGAGATTAAAATAATATATGCTGTCTTGTTACACACAAATTAAACCCCATTTATAATAAAGAATTTCAAACGTTCACAAAAAGTAGAATTGTGTAATGAGCACTATTCATAAAATCAAAGCAATTACCATCTCGTGACTAACTTGGTATTATCTACATCCCTACCCCATCTCCCTGCCAATAATTTTTTTTTATAATTTTATTTATTTGAGAGTGACAGACACAGAGAGAAAGACAGATAAGAGGGAGAGAGAGAATGGGTGCACCAGGGCTTCCAGCCTCTGCAAACGAACTCCAGACACATGCGCCCCCTTGTGCATCTGGCTAACGTGGGACCTGGGGAACCGAGCCTCGAACCGGGGTCCTTAGGCTTCACAGGCAAGCGCTTAACCGCTAAGCCATCTCTCCAGCCCCCCTGCCAATAATTTTGAAGTTAAGTCCTTAACTTTAAATCATTTAATCCAAAGTATTTCATTATACATCCTAAAAGACAGGACTATCCTAAAACATAACCATACTCTCATATACTTCTGAAAATTGAGAGCAATTACTAATATCAGTTATTATCCTTATTTCCCCCCCAAAATAGGTGGATAGATAAGTCTGGATGTAGCTCTCAGTTTGTCTACCTCAAACTCCAAGTCATCTCAATGTATATTGTAACTGGTTCTTAGTATCTTTTCACCATCTTTGGATCAAGAACAGACATCAGCAAACTGAGCCAGAATGCATGTCACGACCAAATGCATGTCACGACCTGCTTTGGTGAACAAGGGTCCTGCGTCACCACATCTATGGTAGGAAATGCTCAAGCTTTAGATCTTACGCAGGCTTCTCCAACTCAGCTCTTGCCGGCATAATCTGCAACAACAGGGGCAGCATTCTACGTACAATGAAAACTGGATTATGTTTATAAGCGTGACTCTAGATACGTAACATGCATTAATTCATTTGCTCCCAACTCACAGTGTTATTAGCTCCACATACAGATGTGGAAACTAAAGAATACAGAAATTGATGGAAGTCTTAGACTAAGCCAGACTTTTAAGTCGTCCTGGTGTAAAGTCTGCATGGACATCCATTTGCTGCCACCAGAACGTTGGCTGGTAAGTATGGTACAAGGGCAGTGCAGTGTGAAAAGACTTTCTTGGTGGTGAAGTATATTGAGATAAAATAATATAACTAGCCTTCCATCACTAAACATACCTGTGCAAATAGAAGGTCCAGTTTTGCTCATCAAAACTGTCCCGTTTACTTCTAGTCCAGGTAACTCTGAGCATACAATGATGCTGTCCCCTTGTGCCTTGGCTTCCTTGACAAGCCCACACCACTCATTCTCCTCTTTCTTCAGATTGGTTAAAATAAATGACTTGGTCTTAGTTTTCATTTTCCAGATCTGCATCTGTTAAGTTTTTAATTTTTTTTTTATTTATTTGAGTGCATTTGTTAAGTTTTGCCCAAGTCAGCTTACATAAACTAGAGTATTTCCCAATCTGCTTAGTTCTACATTTTAAGAAATCTCTGTGGAACTTCTGTAGATGACTAATCTCCTCTAGTCTGTATTGCTGCTTGCTAATTTCCCTCCTAGTGACTAAGCTAATTTCCATATTCTTAAGAGACATTTTGTGATACTTTTCCTTCTTTGCTCAACTCTGGGGGAAGATCAACTCTGTCAGCAGGACTTTCAAAGATAATTATTTAATTTCTGAGTCTCTAATAGTGCACACCAGCAATTCAGAATTGGCCTTTTATAATCTCTTCCAGAAGAAAGGGCAAGAGTTGCTTTAAAAGTTCACAGATACTCTTTAATCCTCAGTGTCATATTTCTAAGATGGGACAGAACAAGGTCAGGAAAGACAGCTCGACCTGCCAGTGTTGGAATGCATGCAGCCTGACAGTCAAGACTTCAGCCATCATGCCTGATCATTCTTGCAATCAAGCAGTTGACAGCGAAAACCATGGTACTGTGCTGGCACACTTGGCCACCCAGACACAAGTATACAGTCCTTGCCACTCTAATAGTGAGGGAGTTCAGTCAGCCTTACAGAAGTTTAAGTGACTTTTGAGCAGAAAATTGACCAATGTTGAATAGAGTTAAGTAACTATTGTGAGGTGCAGAACAGTGACATCCCCCAAGTCTATTGCTTCCTGTGGGGCCATGTGCCAAATTCCTTCCTGTTTCATGAAAATGACATTTAGCATATCATGGAAAAAGGGTTATTTTCCATGTTTAGTCTGTGTAATAACAGAAACAGGATGAGATGAAACAAAGGCCTCAAGATAAATATGAGTCCAGGATAAAGGAGATTAGAATGAGCAAGGTCTGACCATGAGAATCCATGGTCCACGGGGTTCATTTTAGACAAGAGATGAAATTCTGAACTGCTTTACTTCTATTTCAAATACATTATTTCTCTCAATATTGGATTTTATGAATAAACTATGCACAATGGCAGTGGTTTATCCAAAATAAGTGGGAAGACTTACTGGAACTACATCTAAATGACTTATTCTCATCCAGTATAATCAAAGGTGATATCACCCAGTATACCTCATGTTATCCTTGGCACCTATCTTTCTGTATTCAGATGTACTGGTTCCTTTTATGGTTTTATTTAATACCAAATGACCAGTTCTTTTTGAATAAACCTTTTAAGTTTTATTTTATTATTTATAAGATATAACTAATTACTAGTGTCATTATCCCTATTTAGCCATTGTAATTCTTTTTATCTAATCTAAAATTTCTTGTAAAAGTTCATATAACAGGTATGTAACCATTCAATATTGTGCCTTAGTAGCTTGCTTTTTTTTTTTTAAGAAAAAGTGCATATATTCATTGTAAATTGTACTGTTTCATACAAACAATTTCATGTAGGTATATAATGCACTTCTGTGGTATTTCACCTGTACCTACCTCCTTTCCCTTTCCTCTCCCCCACTTGTCAGTCCCTTTTGTGGCCATAGACAATTTCACTTCTACTTTCTTGTTTTATATACTTACATGATTTTACATGCCAACACAAAATCCAGGACTCACAAATGAGAGAAAACACATTGTAAGTGTCTTCTACGTTGGATTCATTCACTTAATATGATGACCTTCAGTTGCACCATCCTATTCTTATTTAAGGCCAAATTAAATTCCATTATGTACATATACTACCATTCTTTATCCATTCCTTTGCTGATGGATACCTAGGTCCGTTCTGTGACATAGCTCTTATAAACAGTACTGACACCTATCCAAGTGCCAGTATCTCTGTGATATGTTGACTTGGAGTTCTTTGAGGGTACACCAGGAGTGCTATGGTTGAGGCATATGGAAGATTTAGGTTTCGTTTTTCTGAGGAAGCACCATACAGATTCTCATAGTGATTAGAAACTGACAATCCCCCTTTAAATGTTTAAGGGTCTCCTTACCACTCAGAACCTGACCAGCAAAAGTTGGTACTTGTTTTTAAAACGATTGTCGTTGTAACTGGGATGAGATTAAATCTCCAGGTAATTGTTATTTGCAAGTTATATTGGACATTTTTTCATACATTTATTGGCCATTTCTTCCTCATCTTCGGAGAACTATTTGTTCATTTCATTAGCCCAGTTGTTACTTGGGTTGTTTAATCCCCATATAGTGTTTTTTTTTTTCCATTTTATATGCTGCATATTAATCTCTGTGAGTCATGTACTTAGAAAAGCTTTTTCTCCCCTCCCATTCTATAGGCTATTTCTTTACTTGATTATTTATTTGCTGGGTGAAAGAAAAATTATTTTTTACATGAACCAATGTATAAATTTCCAACATTATTTTCTGAGTAATTGGAATCATTTTTCAGAAAGTCATTACCTATGCCTAAATCTTGATGATCTTTGGCTGTGCTTTTCCTTATGGGGTTCAGAGTTTCAGGTCTTACATTAAGGGTTATATATATATATATATTTGGGGTAGATTTTTATAAGGACTGTGAATTAGCTTTTACTCTTCTACAAGTGATGCAGGTTTTCTAGTAGCATTTGTTGAAAAGGCTGTTTTTTCTCTACTGTGTATGTTTGCCATCTTTGAAATCAGATGACTTTCGTATGAGTTTATATCCATGTCCTCTATTCCAGTCCACTCATCCATGTATCCATTTTCTCCCAGCACCATGCTTTGGTCACTGTAGATCTGTAGTGTGTCTTGTGGTAAGTATATGAGGCACAGTGAAACTTCTAGCATTGATCTTTTTTTTAAAAGATTTTATTTATTTATTTATTTATTTATTTATTTATTTATTTATTTATTTAAGGCAGAGACGGAGAGAGAGAGAGAATGGGCACGCAAGGGCCTCCAGCCAGTGAAAATGAACTCTAGACACATGGGCCACCATTGTGCATCTGGCTTACATGGGATCTGGAAAAGTCGAACCTTGGTCCTTAGGCTTCACAGGCTTGTGCTTTAACCACTAAGCCATCTCTGCAGCCCTAGTGATGATCTTTTTGCTGATGATTCCTCTGGTTTTCTGTGTCTTTTGTGTGTCTATGTAACGCTTAAGATTTCTTCACATTTCTGTGAAGCATATCAGTAGGTTTGGGGATTTTTTTTTTTTTTTTGTCAATTCCCATTTATTTCTGGATCTTAGGGCAATGTCATCTATTCAATATGAAAAGAAACACACAAGAGTTCAAGGCCACCCTGAGACTACATAGTGAATTACAGGTCGGGCTGAGCTAGAGTGAGACCCTACCTCGAAAAAAAAAGAAAAAAAGAAAAAAAAGAAAAGAAACACACAAGTTCAAGACAAAAATAGAAATCTGAAGTGTAGGATAGGACAAAATAAAGGGTAGGAAGCCAACGGCAATAGCAAAATGATGCCAGATGTCATTTAGCTATCCTGTGGGGAGTGACCCAGACATCTGTGTGGCAGCACACACCTTCCCACACATCAGGGTTATATTTCAAGAGGCCAGAGTTTTGGAGGTTCAGACCAAGGCTTCACCCCTATCCACTCAATAAGTCTTTGGCCAAGAGAAAGGAAGGAATGTGCTAGAGAAGGTTACAGGGGGCAGACCATCAAGGGCTCAGACAGCTGGAATGGAAAAGACTTAAAATTGAGATACTGTTGTTAACACCTCACCTGAAGCTGGGAGGTAGAGTAGGAAAGACTTGGAAGATGAGGCTTTAAAAGCCTCAGTTGGTTATCTCCCCAAATCTGACTTTGACTGAAACCCCTAACCCCTTCCTGAGTGAATTCTACTGGCTACCTCTCCCCCTTAAGGGCACGTGATTTATAATTTCCTGCTCTATCTTGAGTTTTTGTCTTCAATGTGGATAATCGAATATTCGGTGCTTTTGAGAACTGCTCTGGATAGGTAGACAAAGATGATCACAGCTCCGTTATTTCTAAAATGTTCTTTGTCATGTATTGTTTTGTCAGATGCTATAAGGAAACGGGTATTTTCACAATTGCTATATAAATACCCACTTTCTTTTAGGAAACTTTTATTTAACTATATGAGGTGGGTGGGACCTATGTCTTGTTATGAATGGGTATGATGGCACAATTTCTATGAAGGCACAGAGATGTGGGCAACTGCTCTATTTTTGCTCCGTCGGGATGAGTGGCCAAGGGTATTAAACCAAGGACAGCCACAAAGCACTGTGAGATTTCTAAACCGTACTCTTTTCAGTCGAAAGCTGAAGGAAGAGAAACTATTGCCTGTTGTCTTCATGACTAGCATTGCTCGTGACCTTCACTGGATGCCTCTGCATTTTTTTTTTTTTTTTAGCATCATTGCTGAGTAGGAGGAAGGCATGCATGAAGGAGGCATATTCTTGGACACTTTTGTGCACAGCCTAAATAGCCATCATAATGCATAAGTGTGAACAAAACACAAAGCTGACTAATTGTCAGACTTGAATTGAAAGAGAAATCTGGTGGCATCAACTGAGGCCTTTGGCTCTAGGGTTGTTGAGAAGGGTTTGTGTGGGTGGCACTGATTGACATGATTATGGGCACAGAATCCAAGCTGGCAGCTGTGGCTGGAGATGCACAGTCCTTCTGCCATCATACCTGGGCCTTCAGAGGAGATATCACAATAACGCTTTGGGCTAGTGCGTGCGCTGAATGGGAATGGGGGGAAAAAAAAAACTAGGCCAAAATAATAATAATAATTAATAATAATAATGATGGCATGACAATCCTGCTCCACTCCTGTGCCTGGGAACCAGAAACTTCACCGTTCTGTTTCCCACAGCACTGAGGAGGAGGATGAGCAGTTGTGGAGCAGGTGTGGTGTGCCAGCAAATAAATGAGTTTAATCTGACCCTGAGCCACTGCATGCAGCTAGCCGGTGTTGATTCCCCTCTCTCACTCTTCAAAGTTCATGCCGTGCTTTCTGCAATGGTCCCACATGAATCTCAGAATGATTTCTATATTAAAACCAAAGAAGGAATAAACATACTGGGTAACATTCTCCTATTTTTTTTTTCATTCTTTCTTTTTTGTAATTTTTTTATGATAGAGAGAAAGAGGGCCACTAGCCACTGCAATTGAACTCCAGATATGTGCATATGTGTTAACTTGTGTTCTGTGTGACCTTGTGCTTCGGGCTTATGTAGGAACTGGAGAGGAGCATGAGTCCTCAGGCTTCACAGGCAAGCACCTTAACCACTAAGCAATCTCTCCAGCACTTTCTTCCTTCCTTCCTTCCTCTCTTCCTTTCTTTCTTTGTTTCTTTCTTTATATATTTAATTTTCTTACCTTCTTCTCACTCCCTGCTGCTCTCTGTCCCTCTCAACCTTCTTTCTGCTCTTCTTCTCTCCCTCATTTCTTCTCTCCTTTCCATCCATCCTTCTTTTCTTCCATTTTTCCTGCCTGTCTCACTTATTTTCCCTCTTATTCATTTCCTTTTATTTTATTTTTGAAGATTGGAACTGCAGAGTATGATTGAATGTTTTATGGGATTGTAAATGATATTGTAGTAAAAGACAAATTAATCATGCAATTGAGGGGGAAAGTCAAGGTGCAAATGTCCTTGAGAACCCATCAAGAATGGATCTCACTAGACAGGCAGTGATTGTGCTTTACTTTCCTTAGAAGAAAGCTCTCGTACTAAATTAGGAAGGCCTGAGATGGACACGATTGTTTCCAGATTGTTCCTGAGAACATAAAACAAATCATCCTAATAGATCATGTTATTAACGAGGTGTAAGCCAGGTATCACCTTACAGCGAGGAGAGGAGTGGGAATAGGAGATTGGAGGAAAGATTAAAACAGTATGAAACCATATATTCATCAAGGACAAATAAAATTCACTGAAGAAAGGGAATAGCATTTTTGCAGTGATCAGGGCCCAGATGAGTTTATGTCATGAGTCAAAGCGAAATGAGGCGGGCTGGTCGAGGACTTTTTTTTTGCACTCCCGTAGCCCCTGCACACTGAGGTGAAGCAGATGTGGATGGAGTAGAGAAACGACACCAGAGAGACCCAGAAGTAAAGGACTTGTAGGAGACCCCTAGTGGTGGCACATGAAATTGAAGACGGATTACTGACACAGCCAAACATAAAGCTCAACCCCTGCTCTTCGTTAACCAGAGCTATTTTCATTTTCAGTCTTGGCTCAGCCCTGCCTGTCATTACTAGGGGATATTTGTTTATGACTTTAAGAATTACTTGTTTCACACAGTGCTCTGTCCTTGAGGAGCTACTGCACATCCAATTTCACTTCCATTCCATCAGTACACACACAAAGCTCTCACCTCAAAGGGAGTGAGATGGTTAATTCTGGAGCCAAGTGTGAAGGGCCTTGCCTGGAAATGTTGTACTCAGGTACACAAAATACCATTCTCCAGCTTGAAAACACTTTTATTTTATAGTTATATTTATATTTTATATAAATATTGATATTTTATAACTACTTTTTCGTTACAGAACAAAAGAAAGTCATCAGTTATGGTACTTTTCAAGTACATAGAGACAATATCAGGTAGACAATTTAGAGCAAAGGGGAAAATTCTGTCATCAATTTCAGATACTATCCGCTGGAGTTCTAACCATAATTACTACATCCCAGAAGATTTTGTTTGACCATCAAAAGATGAGTAGTAAGACACAGACTTGGGAAGTAAAAAATGACTATTAAAGAAGAAACAGCTACACAGGGATAATTTGCAGGTTACAAACTCCCCACCAGCCCAAAGTTCTAATCAGTGGGCCAGCCTTGAACAATCATCAAAGTAGGTTGTAACTCTTCTGAAGCCTTCAGTTCACACGTTCATCTTAAGAATGGCCACAAGGTAGGTGCTCATTAAGTATCGCAAACCAGCAAGTCAGTGGCAGTTACGAGAGCTAAACTCCTCCAGAAGTTTTGCATGAAAATTATGCTCCTGCTACCATAAACTTATCTCGTGAAATATTTGTTTAGTGCGAGTATTTACAGATACACTACAGTAATTTTAGTGGAATTTTAATTTGAGCTGCATGTAGTATTCCCAATCCATCTGCTAATTGCACTGATTACATCCTATGGCTGATTACCCTGAAAATTGCTGTCCATGCCTCGGGCCAGGCAGTGCGAAAGTTGTGGGTTGAGTCGTGAGGGAGGATAAATCGGTGTAAATTTAAGGCAGCAAGCGACTGAAAATAAAGGCCGGGATGTTTCCCGAGCGGTGATTAGTTGCAGGGATAAGCATCTTGTCTTCAACAAACTCTACATCTGTGGGCAGACTGAAGGGCGAAACTGCAGACTGACTGTGAGACCACACTCTCAACCTTTGATTGGCCAAGTGCACATGGACAAGTTCATCAAGGAAAAGTGTTTTTTTGTTGTTGTTGTTTTGTTTTTTTTTTTTCCCTGCAGTATCTGAACTGAAATCATTTACTGCCTTGAAATGGGAGGCATTGAGCTCTCTAATCCGACCTTCACTGTTCAGTGGAATCCGGGGATACAAGAGAGTAGAGCCGTGGGGTTTAGGGAGAGAACCACTTAGCCTGGGGCTTATTGTCTGTAAGTGCGATGGTTCCTGTGAAGAAGGACGCATGGGAAGTCAGCAGAGACGTACCTGCTCTACCTGGTGCTGTTCTCCCAGAACACAAGAGCCTTGCTGAGGCCCATAAGTGAAGGTGTGGGGGCAAAAAAAAAAAATAGTTTACCTGTAAGCAAACCTGTGTTGAGCTGATGAAATGTGCCCAAAGCCTCTTATCAACGCCCCAAAAGTTATTTTGTGAAGATTATAGAACATTCTCAATAACCCAGTAAAAGCCCGACGCTGCTGGCTTAAACAGTGGGTTAAAGTTAGCATACTGAAAATCAGTGAGAATGAGTTTGAAGTCCCTCGCTTGGATGAAAAGATCCATTGCACAAGACAGGTTGGGGAAATATAACTTAATTGCAGCTTCGATAAAAGCAAACGGATTGTTGCTACGATTTATCACAAAACAGAGTAGAGTAACCTAACTGAGTTAATGGAAATAGAGCTGCCAGACTGCAGGAGGTAAAACCCAGAAATAGTAGCTAGTAGCCAGTGATTAGATTGTACTTGGAGTCATGTAGCCAGCCTGTTTCAAAAGAACCACCAAAAATCAGCTGGCATTTGGGTAGTAAAACATCTGTATTCCCCCAGAAACCGTGACCGAATTAGGAGAGACCACATAATATTTCATGGTAATATGAATTTTTCCTGTTTTTTGAAGATTTCCTACATGGACACAAAATTCTACTTAATCTCTGAAGGTCAAAATTTTCTTCACAAACTGGACTTGAGTTTGAGTCTAACTTGAGTATTTCCCAGGGATTACAACTTCTCAATAATTGATAACATTTTGCACAACAGAAAGCATGCTTCCAGAACCTGGCAAATCAGAAGAGGCGGGTGGGATGGACCAGGTCACCCTGGATAGAGATAACTTCTGGGACCTCCTGGCTGTGTCACTCCACATGTGGATGGAACTGCAAAGTGAAGTTATTCTAGTAAAAAATAAAAATAAATAAAAAAAAATACGAGTGACCTGGAGTTATCTGCCCAGGCCACTCCCTGAACACATATACACTGTTTTCTCTTTGATAAGCTCATCCTTGTGTTGATGGATGGGTGTTTTCTTCAGCCAAGCTGGTTTGGCTTTCTTTGTTTCAGTTGCTTTGAAGCACAAAGAGTCATCCCCTCTGGAGATATTTGCTTGTTTTTCTTTTTTGCTGTCAGAGCAGTCACACTTTTCTCTTTGTATCTCTTAGCTTGGTTGTTTTGAAGTTTAGCTTCACAGAGGAACAGGTCTCATGTTTCCTTGGTGATTCAATGCATCTGCAAACAGCTGCGAATGCCCTCTGCATCCCCGGTTGTGCACTGTCCTCCGCAGAGAACAAAAGACCAATTTGGGGGTCCTAAGCCTCAAGATTTCTTGAAAAATATTTCAGAGGTTAAAATAGGCCAAAACCACTTCTATTCCCTTCTTTCCTTCCTTCCTTTTATCTTTCCTTCTCGTTTGCTTGGTTGTTTTCTTGATTTCTAAATCTTTCAAAAAATAAAAGGCTTTTCAAGTTTATATTTTAGAAATTAGTGATATGATCATGTAACATGAGTTAAATTTAACTACAGAGATGGCTTAGTGGTTAAACGCTTGCCTGTGAAGCCTGAGGACCCCGGTTCGAGGCTTAATTCTCCAGGACCCACGTTAGCCAGATGCACAAGGGGGCACACGTGGCTGGAGTTCGGTTTGCAATAGCTGGAGGCCCTGGCGCGCCCATTCTGTCTCTCTGTCTGCCTCTTTCTCTCTCGCTCTGTCACTCTCAAATAAGTAAAAATAAACAAAATAATTTTTAAAAAATTAGCTTCAGTTGGTAAGATCATTAATGATTACACTATAGCCTTTGGCATTTTCGAGTTCTAGCAAATTAATGTTTCTGGCCAAACTTTGAGAAAGCACCCCCCACAATTTTTTTTTTTTCCAAAGTAGGGTCTTACTCTGGTCCAGGCTGACCTGGAACACAATATGGAGTCCCAGGGTGGCCTTGAATTCATGGCGATCCTCCTACCTCTGCCTCCCAAGTGCTGGGATTAAAGGTATATGCCACCACACCCAGCGAGAAAGCCCTTTCTTAACGTAGGATTGTTATAAAGATATGGACTTTGAAACACACTTGCAGAGTTTAGCTTGAATTAAATAAGAATGTATGGTATGAATTTCATTGTAAATAATATTACAAATAGATGTGTCTATCGTATTAACTAAATGTGTTTGTTGGTACCATGTAAAACAGAGATCTTTCAATCAACTCTAGAGTTTTTTATTTTCTGATAACTGTCTGTCTTCTCAGAAAGATAATACATGGCAATGACTGAGAGAAAATACTTGCAAATGATAGAGGGCAGTTATTCATAATATACAAACAATGCATTTATGTTTTTAATATTGTTATTTATTTATTTGAAGCAGAGAGTTAGTAGGGGCCAGGTGGTGCACTTGCTACTGCAAATGACCTCCAGAAGCATGTGCTATTTTGGTCATGGGTCTTTATGTGGATGCTGGCAAATCACACCTGGACAAGCAGGCTTTGCAAGTAAGTGCCTTTAACCACTGAACAACCTCTTCAGCCCACAATGCTTAACTTTAAGAAGCCTCATTACAACATGAGCCGAGGGCAAAGGAGAGGACTTAGGTGGTAAAGTCATGGAGCACAAGCAAGAGGAGCAGAATCTGAATCTCAGTCCCCAGCACCGCTTAAAATCTAGGCGTTTCTATGCATTCCTATACCTCATTCCTGGGAAGCCTGAACAAAATAATCCTTTAGGCTTGCTGGCTAGCAAATCTACCTGAATTGATGAATTATGGGCTCACTGAGAAACAGTACCTGAAAATAAAATAAAATAGGTGGAATCCAATTAGGGAAGACACTAATAACATCAACTTATAGTCTCCAAACATATGCACACAGGTACTTGTCCACCTGCGAGCATGCACGCACACACACACACACACACACACACACACACACTACATACCTATTTGCACACCACCCACAAAGACACACCAAAAAAGTGGGCCAAAACACCTTAACACACATTAAGTACACATGACAAGTCAGCCAAGGTGAAGACACATATTATGAGGGAAGTATATCCTAATAATGAGAAGATACTTCCAGTCATATATTAAAATGGACAAAATGCAGAACACTGTCTCCCTCAAATGTTTGAAGCCATGTGAAACAATAGGAACTCACTAATTGCAAAATGGTATTTCCCTTTTAAAGAGACAGCTTGCCATGTCTTACCAAACCAAATATAATTGTACCATATGGCACATTTTCCATTCTGTTGCTGTCTTGCTTCTTGGTACCTAACCAAAGGACTGGGAAGCTGTGTTCACATAAAACTTTCACAAAGAGGTTTGTAGTAGCTTTATTTATAATTGTCATAACTTGGTAGTGAGCAAGGTGTCCTTCAGTTGGAGAATAGATAAATAAATTGTGATACATTCATGTAAGGGTTAGTCAGTGCTAAAAATAAATGAACTATGAAAAGCAGAGAGGAAACTTAAACACATACCATTAAGTGAAAAAAGAAAACCTGAAACATAGCTACATAAATATATGAGTTCATCAGGGTTATGAATCTTTTATGAATATGTACCTAAGTGTCTACAGAGAAGTGTTAACACCAAATTTATTCTCAGGAGGGGGATGAGAGCCTTAGGAAGCTATGAAGATGCAGGAGAGATCACTGAGCTTTTAAGGCATTTGCCTACAAAGTCAAAGGTTCCCAGGTTCAATTCTCCCATGACCTACATGAGCCAGATGCACAAGGTTGTGAATGTATCTGGAGTTCATTTACAGGGGCTGAAGGCCCTGACATACCCCTTCTCTAGCCCCTCCCTTCTCTCTCTCATAAATAAAAAATTAGAAAAGAATCTAGAAAGCTGGCAACAGAACAGAAATAATATCTGCTAGCACATTTAAACACCATTGTTTAAGAAGGTCACATCCAGTGGATCATAACACCTTAAATGAGCAAAGAATTTTAGGGCTGCTGTGGTCAGAGTTGGGGAGTAAAGACTTGACAGAACCAACACCCAAGACAACTGCAGATAGGCTTATTTTCACCTTCAGTCATCTATAGTATTTTGCCCCCAAAACATTTCATGTCTGAATTGCTCTAGGAAAAGAATGGCAAGAAAATAGATAGAATGAAAAGAGAATGTTGCTTAAGTCATAACCTGAAGTTCTATGCCCCTATGATGCAGTGACATCTAAATTTTATTAAAAGTTTGAAGTATGGGTTAATATAAATATTTATATACTCAGCTTAAGAATGATTTTCTCTCTCTTTTTTTTATTTTTTGTTTCATTTGTTTATCTTCAGCTTCTTTTTTGTTTTTATTTTAGGGAGAACAAGAGAGAGACAGAGAGAAAGGAGAGAAAACTGGCATGCCAGGGCCACAGCCACTGCAATTGAACTCCAGACGTTCTCACCACCTAGTGGGCATGTGCGACCTTGCACTTGCCTCACCCTTATGCATCTGGCTTAGGTGGGATCTGGAGAGTTGAACATGGGTCTTTAAGCTTCTCAGGCAAGCTCCTTAACCACTAAGGCATCTCTCCAGCCCTCCAGCTTTTATTTAAAAAAATTATTTTTATTTATTTATTAGAGACCGGGGGGGGGCAGAATCAGAATAGGTACACCAGGGCCTGTAGCTACTGCAAACAAATTCCAGACACGTTCACCACCATGTGTATCTGGCTTATGTGGGACCAGGAAAACTGAACCTGGGCCCCTCAGCTTTGCAGACAAGTGCTTTAACTGCTTAGCCACCTCTCCAGCCCTGGCTTCTTTTTAACTATTGACAATTCACTAATAATGTGTGGTTTAGGATGGCCTCGAATATCTGATCCTTCTGCATCTGCCTCTTGAACAATTTCCCAACATCTTTGCTACCATAACCAACTAAAATGAGCTAATAATGTCTTGAAGTCACATGAATAATTTAATGATACAACATATGCAGACACACTTGATGAACTGAAGGAGACAGCTCAGACACTCTATGGGCTCATACAAGCAGACACTGCACTTAGCACTTTTGCTTTACGATTTCTCAATGCAAGTCAACCCTGCCCCCCAACTGCATGACATTTTACTTTTCTCTTCATACTCCATTGCGCCGTTCACCCATCATCTGCACTGGATGAACAAATGTCTCCTTCCCTCTTCTTCAGACCCTTCCTCTTGCTCTGCTTATTTCCCAGACAACTCTAAAAACGTTGCCTCTTTTCTCTCGGTGTTTACATTCTTCAAACGCCTGTAGACAGTCCTCACACACCACCTCACTCATTGTTTTGCCAAGCTACACAGATTTGGCCCTTTTCATCTTTCTTCATAAGTCACTGCATCCATCTCTTTAATCATTTTTCTTGCTGTTCTCTGAATGCCATCCAATTTGTTGCTATCTTCCTGTTACGAAGGTGCCGAGAACGGAGCGGGTACTGTGATTAAGGAGCCGTGTCCACCACTTCTCAGCCAGATGGGATGGTTGTTACTTCAGAAGATATGTGGCATGCACATTGGGGGCTGAGATAAAGGAAAAAAGAAATGGTAAATCCTGAGAAAGAAATTCTTAAATTCATTGTCCCTAGGGAAAATAAAATAAGCATTTAATTAAGAGATGTATTTCCAGCTTTCTTGCAAGCAAGCAGATGGCATGTGGAAAGAAAGACAGAAAATTGCATTAATTTAATAAGATAAGGAAACAGTAGCATAATACCAGAAATCAGACCTTTTCTCTCACATTTGGGGAAAACAATGGTAAACTATGAAAATAAAATTATCCTGAAAAATGTTCTTGGTTATTTTACTCAATATGAAGGCAGAAGGGAGGTAATTTAAAGCATTTAGCCCACTTCTTGAACTCTGCTAACACATATAGTATTTAGTTCATAAAATGCGCCCTACAAAGGAGATGGTTTCTGTGTATTCATATTTATGTAGAGTTTTTGCTACAGGTTTTAAGGTTATGTTTAAGATTTAAATTGAGACTTACTTGCAGGACGAATGAGAAATTAAAGGGTGAAATTTGTTATGTAGGGAGCCCATAGTTAATACTCAAAAGCCAGCATTTTCTACTCTATTAGACAGAAGCTGACAATAGATATTGCAGCCAGATGCTTTATCGAAGCTGAGTTTCATTGCAGCCCTAATTTATCTTTAGCGGTTCGCTTTATGCTTATGTTTAAAGTTTCACTGTACCCATTGAACTGTGCCTCATCATTAATAATGACAGCTATCTTTAATGAGATGCATGCCACCCTCCAGCAGGCAGTATGTCCCAATAGTCTGAGCATTGAATCATGAGTCACCGAGAAAACATTTCTTACTTGAGACTACATGGTAGGATGAGAAAACTGTAAGTATCTTAAAAATGGAATACATTTGATGTGTAGGAAACAAACAAACAAAAAGCCAGGATGACCTAAATAACAATCATATCCCTTAGTTACTGAAAGGAGAAATCATCCTTCAATGCACTGTTATATGGAACCCAACAGGAGCTCGGTCCATAAAATGTTCACAGTCTTAGCCGAGATACCCTATCTGTTACTTTGTGTTGTAAGACGCAGAAAGAGAGTGCTGTTCTCCACAATACATGTGTTGTCTAGTGTTAAAACTACAAGAAAAAAGAAACATATAGGCCCTTATTTCCTAACATCAAGAATATTCTGGTTGTTCTGTTCATTTACACCCTACCCATCCTTATGCCAATGGTAATTCTTAGATATAAGGTTAGTCTGAATGCTGTGTTAATTCTGAATTCATATATTCTCTTTGATATCCTTATCCTAAAATTCGCTTTGGTCCAGATATATACACACAATTAACAAAGTGGCACGATGGGGTTCATAAGAACAGAGGTAGAGCTGTTAGTCATGTGACCTCAGGAAGCACCTTTGATCCTGGAAATTGAGTGATTGTCCAAGCTCTTCTTTCCCCCAAAGTACTTGGAAGTATCTTGGGGGGAGAGGGGCTAACACTACACTGCAGTAAAAGATACAGAGAAAAACATGGCAGTGTCTTTCTTAACCATGCATTGTATAGTAAAGGTAATCATCTTTAAAAAAAAAAAAAAAAAAAAAAGCATTTGCAAGCAGAGAGAGATAGAAGAGAGACAGGCTGATTAGGAGAATGGGTGCACCAGGGCCTCTATCCTATGCAAATGAGCTCCATATGCATGTGCCACTACGTGGGTACTGGGATATTGAATCTGGGTCATTAGGCTTTTCAGGCAAGCACCTTAACCACTAAGCCATCTCTCTAGCCAACAGTTTACCTTTCTATTTCTTTCCTCCTCAGTGCTTGCTTCATTCCTATAATAATGAAGTTGGTAAAGCTTTTAATGTACAAACATGTCACTTTTTTTTCTAATATGCTTCAAAGGAGAGAATGAGAAAATATCTTGCAGTGTACAAAAAGTAGTGCTTTTCTAGATTTTTCTTTCATGTTAAATCTCATATTTAGGATTTTTAAAACTTTAGTAAAAAAAAATAATAAGAAGAAGAAGAAACAGAAAGTTATTTTAGCCCTAGATGGGATTCTGTCTTCTGTGGTAATAATCTGAGTATATGTTTATCATTGCTTTTCTAGAAATTTCTCTTTAAGACGTTTGGGTTATGGAAAAGATTATCCCATTCGCCTCTCCTGTCTTCATTTTCACTCCCTTCTCTGCACATCACTCCTTGTGCTGTACATTTCTTACTGGTGTGTCAGGAGCTTTCGGTGGCAGACCCCTTTCTTTAAGCAGAAACCCTCCAAATGATCTCCCCTGGAAGCAAATAATTCAACGGAGTTCTTCCTTCAGTTCACACTTGTGGAAATAGTACCCCAAAAGTTATATGACTAACGACTTTGAAAAACTGTTTTAAATTTTGAAATCTATATGAAATCTAATTTACATGTAACAGTTCATTATTTGAGAGAAATTTACTCCAGAAGTTAGTCTGCCTTGGCATGGTCTATGGATGGAGACAAACCTTTGTGGTACCTTGAATGTATGTCCCCCCTAGACTTAGGTGTTTTATTGAAGCTGGTAACTTGGGTCTCCATGTCCATGGCTGGAGGAGGTATCACTGGGGTCCGATCTTGGAGTCCAACCCAAAGGCATGATTGGGAGCAGATCTGAATTCCAGCCGGAAGCTGTGCGGAGCAATGTGAGCTCTGGAGTCCTGTTTGCTGCCACTTTACGTTTGCTGCTTCTTGGTTTTGCTGGCTGGTGATGGTTTCTCTCTCTGGATTTTCAAATGGGAGCCAGCTTATTCTGCCTTTGATGGAACTTCTCCTAGGATCTGTAAGCTGCAATAAATTTGTTCCTCCTACAGACTATGTCTGTTTGGAATTTCAGCCCAGCATTGTGGAACTGTCTATAGCAACCTTGTAAAATAATTCCCCATCCACATTTTTTTTTAAATTTTTATTTACTTACTTATTTGAGAGAGAAAGAGAGGGAGAGAGACAGAGAGAATGGGCATGCCAGGCCCTTCAGCCACTGCAAATGAATTCCAGATGTGTGTGCCCCTTGTACATCTGGATAACTTGGGTCCTGGAGTATCAAGCCTGGATCCTTTGGCTTTGCAGACAAATGCCTTAACCATTAAGCCATCCCTTCAGCCCCCAATTATCTACATTTCTTGATGCTTTGATGTCCACTTGCAGGATTAGCAGGATAATTTCCTACATCTTTAGTTGGGAATAATCTGGAGTCTGTTGGTTAAGATGATTTCCTAAAGAGCCTTCTTTTCCACAGAACCCATGTAATAGCAGACACACAAAGTAGTCTGCAGTTTGTTTGCAGCAGTTGGAGGCCCTGATGCACCCATATTCTCTCTCTCCCCTTGCATATAAATAAAAATATTTAAAAAAAAAAAAAAAAAAAACAAGAAGACACTCATTGAAGGAAACAGATATTCCTAAGAAACATCTCAAACTATTAATCCCCAAGCCAAATTCAGCCCACAGGTGTATTTAAGTTGGAACATAGGGTTTTGTTTGTTTTTAGAAATTGAAACAACATAGAAACTAGAATAAATTATGTATATATATCTCCAGACATTTTCAAAAATACAGTAAGACTTAGAGATTGTCTAGTCCTATAAGCCAAATAAGTCAAATGTGGCCAAAGTGAGTAACATCTGCTCCATTTACAATGGGATGCATGGTTTCCATTTGACCACAGTCTCTACCAATCTTTATTGTGAGCACCAAAGAGATCAGACTGTTCCCACTCATTACTGCTTTGCTTTCCTTATTCCTGATCCACTTTACTTATCAACCATGTCCATTTCTCCCTTGTAGAACCAGGTCAAAACACATAATTTCACATATAAATGTGTTAGCTCAGTTTTCCAATTTCTTTGTAAACCTGCTCATTAGCAGTGACCACAGTACAACTTTGTCATGTTCTCACTCATGATAATCCTGTATTCAGGAAACATATAATACAAATGGTAAACAGACCAGAATTCTAATGCTGATAATAATAATAACAATAATATAAACCAGGGGGAAAGATGTAGAACAATATGTTTGTTGGACAGATGGACACTAACAAAGGCAATTCAATCTATCCATGCACCAATAAATGGGCAAAGTATCTTGCATTCTTTCCCTTAATTTGTAATGCCCTGGAATGGAAATCACACTCAAAACATAGGTAAATTGTAAATATAGAATGGGGCTCTTTGAAGAGGAGAAAATAAGGCAAAATGGATAGTCTTAATTCTTGAAAACTTCCAGCTACCTAACATGGAAGTTGTTATGAAGGTGACAGGATTATAGGACATGAGATGGAGTGGCCCTCACTGACTCTTATCTTCCCATCATCATTTATCTATGAAGAACCTGAGGGGCATTCATGCTGAGTGGCTGGTCACCAGCATACTGTCAGACTACAGCAAGGCTCAAACCCAATAGCTTTAGCTAAGAAACTATCCTGTCTTGTGTTTTATGTTTTTTAATTGCAAGTGGCTGTATGGTGTATGCATGCATGATCTGATCGTGTGTCCGTGGATATGTGAATGCACATGCAGGTGAGCAGAAGTGGGTATCAGGTTTCTTCCTTGCTCATTTTCCAACTTTTTTGAGGCAAGGAATCTTACTTGAATAAAGAGCTCACAGATTTGCCTAGTCTAATTAGCCCTGCCTCTGCCTCCTGGTCACTGGGATGTCAGGTGTGCATAGCCACCTGGCATTTACATGGATGCTGAAAAATCTGAACTCTGGTACTCACATTTGCATGGAAAGTATCTTATCCACTGACCCAGGTCTCCACACTCCTGTCTCGGGACGTGGTACTGACTTTCATCTTCTATGTTCCCAGTCTGCACAATGTGCTTGTATTATATTCCAGTTAGTCTTAAGTTAGTAATAGCAGATGAGGCAGAATCTAATTAACATTAGTCTCATGTCTCTATAGGTCTAGGCCCCCAGACTTTATGAACTGTATTTAACTCATCAGTCTTCTCACTCAGGTAACAGAGAGAGTCCCGGTAGTATAAGCAGACAGCTCTCATTTATATTTTAGTTACGTCTGATCTCTACTTTCAATATTATAACCAGGAAATTTAATCTTTCTGAACTTATACTTCCCTATCCCAGTAATGAAGACAGTGCCATTGAACTTGGAAACTTCATTCATTTATCCAACAAGTTCCTGTGAAACCCCTATGTACTATGTTCTTTGTGGTAACTAAGAACCAGAAAAAAAAGTACCTTACCAAAGTGAAGATGGATCTAAGAATAAAATGAGTGTCACCAGTGGTTTCTGGCATTAAAAGCATGCTCAAATTTTTCCTTTTCCTTTTTTCAACAATATTTTCTTAAACAAAGCCTTAAAATTAGGCGACTCTTTTCTGTATTAATGCCAAGAACTGGGCTTTGTAAAATTTAAAAACAGCTATTCTAAATAGAAAATATAATTTCTTCCTATATATCCAGTCATAATATGGAAGGCTTTAGAAAAGAAAATGGGTAAGTTCCCCAGTATTTTGCACTTTATAGTCTTCTACAACAATCTATTCTTTGAGACAGATAGTAGCCCCTTAATGCATTACTTCTGTATCTGAGTTTTCTTTGACTCTGAGAGCAGACATACAATCATATTGTTTTGTGGGGTTTTTTTTGTTGTTGTTGTTGTTTTCACAAATTGCAAGGCTGAGTAGGTGTTGAATCTTAACTTGCTACGTGCATTGTTGGTGGGAGTGAGCATTAACTAAATCAATGTAACTTACAGTTTCTTTTGATCATCAGCTCGGAATGAGAAGATTTCAAGCAGAATTAAACTGCTGTGAGATGTTGACATTCAGTAAGACTGGCAAGATTATCACTCTTTTCTTTTTTATTTTCTCAAAGAAAATGAACTGTTGGTAGCTGGGAGGGTAGATGAGAATCAACACTGGTTTTCCCTCATATTTGTATTATTTCATGTGTTTCTCACAATCCAACAATACAAAGTATAAGCAATAGAACACTGTTGGAAATAACAGGAAATA
The DNA here is from genome assembly GCF_020740685.1 of Jaculus jaculus. Classification (NCBI taxonomy): domain Eukaryota; kingdom Metazoa; phylum Chordata; class Mammalia; order Rodentia; family Dipodidae; genus Jaculus; species Jaculus jaculus. The sequence continues at coordinate 165,394,301 of NC_059105.1, forward strand.
TGGATAGTTTCAGAATATATGCATTTTGTCCTTGTTTTATTTATTTATATTTATATTTATATTTACTTATTTGAGGGAGAGAGAGAAAAAAGAAAAGAGAGAGAATGGGCGTGCCACGGCCTCTAGCCACTGCAAATGAACTCCAGACGCAGGCACCCCATTATGCATGGGCCCTGGGGTATAGAACCTGGGTCCTTTGGCTTTGCAGGCAAGCGCCTCAACCACTAAGCCACCTCTCCAGCCCTGTCCTTGTTTAATTAAGAAGCCCATGTCCCTGCACTGCATCATGGCTGGCATTTCACCTAGCCCTTGACATGTGTCTCTGAAAGTGTTGCCTAACCTCTGTCTCATTTGAACAAAAAGTGCAGCTTCGGACTGTAGTAGCCTGAAAATGTATGGCCTGAGTCAACATCGGGTGTTTTATTAACCTTGCAACCTGAGTTCTCCAGCTGTGTGGCTGGAGATGGCGTTACCTGTGGTGGGTCCTGGATTCCAGCCCTAAGGTGTCGTTGGGGGTAGATCTAATCCCAACCTAAAGGTGTGGAGAAAGTCTGAGCTGGGGAGGTTCTACTGGCTACTGTTTAGTGTTTGCTGCTCTGGGCTTTAACCTCTGCTTGGGTCTGTGAAAGGCGGCCATTGGCGGAACTTCCCCTGGATCTGTGGCCTTGGAATAGATATTTCCTCTGAGAAACGGCATCTGCTTTGGATGATCATCTGAGCAAGGTGGTACCAACTACGAGAGGCATTAGGCAGAGCTGCTTGATACGGTGACACTTCCCTAAGATTACATCACAGAGTCATGGGACAGTACTGGAAGGTTGTCAGACATATTTTGCAGGCCTGCCACTGACAGTGTGAATAAGTCAGTGATTCCTTGCTTTCTTCACTTCCAAAATGGATTGAGGTTGAAATACATGTCCATGTAGTTCCATACAGCAAGATGACAAATTTTCCACTGTGAGTGTGTGTGTGTGTGTGGTGTGTGTGCACGCACGCCCACTTGTGTTTAAATCTGGCTATCCCATTCTTTCATAATATGGGAGATCTTCTGATTTACCAGAGAAAAGGTTCCACTCTAGCTCCTCCAGTCCTCTGACGCCGGTCCGTCTTTCTCTGTCCTTACTGGCTTTTCGCTATGCTCTTACCCTCCCTCTTTAACCTGGAGTAAAATGTTTCTCGACAATGTGCTTTTATACTTTACATTCCTCGGCCACGCATTGACTTTCAGGTTATAGAAGTGAGTTTAATGGGGAGGATGGGGAAAATAGTTTCTGAGACTTTAAACTTTCTGACAACCCTACCCTCCAAGGATGACAATAACAGGTAAATGTACAGATTTAATGAATGTGAAACCTCACAGGAGTCTAGCACATAGTAGGAGCCTAATGAGTTAAAGACCTCACTAAGCCCAGTGCATAAGTCAGCCTTGCATGTTATACAGTCTCCACAGCTCACTGGGAAACTTGTTGTCTCTTTTAATTCCCTTTCAGTCTTTGAGACCTGGGTCACATGTTTAACCTAATGTGTTAGTTCAACAAATGAGTGGCTTTCGCCTTCTGAATTTGTAAAAATTTATTTTAGTTATTAGAGAAAGACAGTGAGGGAGACAGAGAAATAGAGGGAGCTTTGGTTTGCCAATTGAACTCCAGATGCATGTGCCATTTGTGTGCAAGAGTCATCTTACGCATCCAGCTTGTGTGGGTTCCTGGGAGCTGAACCTGAATCATTAGGCTTTGTAGGCAAGGGCCTTAACTGAGAAGCCATCTCTTCAGTCCCCTCCCCTTTCTTTTATCTTTCTCTGGATCTTGCTATTCTTTATAAATATTTTTTTTTCTTTTGCTTCATTTATTTGAGAGAAATAAATAGTCAGGGGGAGAGAGAGAGAGAGAGAGAGAAAATGGGTATACCAGGACCTCCAGCCACTGCAAACAAACTCCAGATGCATGCACCCCCTTGTGCATCTGGCTTACATGGGTCCTGGGGAATCAAATCTGGATCCATGGGCTTTGCAGGCAAGTGTCTTAACTACTAAGTCATCTCTCCAGCCCTTGTTACTCTTTTATTTTATTTTATTTTTTGGCTCCTGTATTTTATCTCACTCCTTTGACTTTGTATTTTTTACATCCAAAATTGCCATCCCTAAATATCCTTATTATCCAGCCTACCTTGCTTGTGGCCATGGGAAAACTATATTCTCTGGTTTGAGAGGAAGCTTAGTAATGTGAAAAAACACCCTACCTGAGGCGAGGTGAAGATTTAATCCATTTTCTAATCTCTTTCTCCCCAGTGCTCCTCCCTGGTTTTCCTTCATATCAAAGAACTAAGTCGGGAAATCTTTCTTTTCATCATGCTCTTTCTCCTGCCTTGTTTTATTTTGTTTTGCTTTCTGTCATCTTGTGGAAGGTTGAGAACCAGGGGTGTATGATGAGAACACCTGATAATATGAAGGCAGGGAAAGAGCAGAGGCCCATGGTGAGTATCTGAGAACTTGCTGCCTTCGTGCACACGACTGATAGTCTAAATGACTTCCTTAAAAATAGTGGTCTCATTTTCCTCCTGTTTCTTCTGGTACCCAGTGTTCATTTCCCGCTCTGCTTTCTCTGATACCAGTTCTCTTTCCCACACAGCTACCATCCCTTTACTCTAAGCCATGCTTTTCTCAGAAACTGTATAAATCCTCCTATTACATGAAGTAAACTTTCAAAATGCTGCTAATTAACTATGGTAATAAAAATACTGTATTACTTGGAGAGCGAGATTTATTTATTTTTTCTATCTTCACGCTTTATATAATTCTTGATATATTTCTATCATTCCCATTCCACTAGCGAAAAACCTTAAGCCCAATCCCCACATTGCATGAAACACTGTGATCTGTTGATCCTCTGTGATCTGTTGACTCTGTAATACCATATTTAATTATATTAAATAAAATATTTAATTACGTATTCAGACTATTTTAAAATTACTTCATTTGCATGAGCATCTTCAGTCTAACCCTACTGCTGGCCACATGGAGTGTCTTACACACTTACCTTGTTTTTCAGTGAGTTGCTAAAGATCGGACTCATGCATATTAATGAACTACTTCTGACCAAGTTAAAGAAACCTGCTTTTCAACAAAGCTTGCATCTCTAAATTGAAAAGGATGGGTAGGTGGTAGATGTATTGATGTTGGTGATAGAATTTAGTCTATAGACTCAATCGTTTGAATATGTACTCAAGATCTATGAGTGTGCTCACAGTTAGGATTTCTATTTCACAGACATGAGTCATAGACACAAAAATGCTTGTGTTAGTGTCAAACTTGTCACAATGAATAACATTACCACTGACTCTAGGGAATGCATCTCACCTTCTATTTTGTGAACATAGTTTAAGCCAGGTCAACCATTATAATCTTCATAGAAGGAAAGGCAAGCTCTCAAAAACTAAGTCGAATATCCAGACCACTACTTTATAAAACTGGCAGACTGAATATCATCTGTACATTCTGTGTGACAAGTGAGTTTTAATAATTCTATCATTATTATTATTATTGTACTTCTGACAGAGGTAGTGGAAGGGAAAGAGCTTACTGGGATGATTTTCTTTCAACAGGAAGAGTACCCCTTATTGGAAGAAGCAGGTGACCCACAGTCACTTCTCTTCCTCCTCTTTTGCCCTATTCCTTAGTTTTTGTCTGTCTCTTTAACTGGCAAGAAAGTCTGGATTTTATGCATAAAATTTATAGGAAGTGTTTCTTTCTCTGATGAAGAAATATTTAGACAGTAGCACAGACTGACTAGAATTCCCACCTACTCTAGACCTTCTGGTCCAAGCCCATCTTTCACATGAGGGAGCTGAAACATGAAGGATATTTTTCAAACGTTAAAAAAATTTTTTTTTCATAATCAGAGTCCTCCCTCCCATTTCTCAAGAATTGGAAGTCCGAGCCAGGGATGGTAGTGCACACCTTTGATCCCAGCACTTGGGAAGCAGAGGTAGGAGGATCACCATCAATTCTAGGCTACCCTGAGACTAAATAATGAATTCCAGGTCAGCATTGGCTAACACAAGACCATACCTTGAAAAGTCAAAACCAGAAACAAAAAGATATAGAAGTCTGGAGATTTGATGCTTGTTTGTTTTTCTCTTTGCTGTCTTGCAGATTTTAGAATTCTGACATATCATGCAGTCTTGTTTCTAGAGGGCAAATAGATATCCTATTCTCACTATCCTAAGCTATCATGCAAGGTGCTTTTCACCGTTCAATGTGGCAAAAAGATGGCATACTGCTTCTTCAGTCATACTAGGAATTAGTGTTAAAACAATATATTCTGGGTTGGGGGGATGGAGCAGTGGTCAAAGGTTCTTGCTTCTAATTTTTTTTTTTTTTTTTTTACTTTTACTTATTTATTTGAGAGTGACAGACAGAGAGAGAAAGAGAAAGAGAGAGAGAGAATGGGCACACCAGAGCCTCCAGCCACTGCAAATGAATTCCAGATGCGTACACCCCCTTGTGCATCTGGCTAACATGGGTTCTGGGGAATCAAGCCTTGAACGGGGGTCCTTAGGCTTCACAGGCAAGCACTTAATGGCTAAGCCATCTCTCCAGCCCAGGTTCTTGCTTCTAACTGCTCAGGTTCAATTCTCCAGCATCCACATAGAGCCAGATGCAAAAAGTGATGCATGCACCTGGAGTTTGTTTGCAATGGCAAAAGGCCCAGTATGCCAATGTTTGTTCTCGATCCCTCCCTCCCTCCCTCCCTCCCTCTCTCCCTCCCTCCATCCCTCCCTTCCTCTGTCTCTATCTACCTCTGTTTCTCTGAAAATAAATTAATAAAAATAGTTTTAAAGAGAATGGGTGATTTCAGGGTATATAGTTATTTTTTCTCTCAAAACCAGTTCATTATGTTACATGGTAGACCATGCTATAGGAACTGAAAAGAGCAAAGAAAACACAACTAGACAGAAACTAAGCTGTAGGCCATTAGAATACATGAAGGAAAATCAGAGCAAAAAAGGTCATACAGGGAGCTAAAGAGATGGCTCTGTGGTTAAGATACTTTCCTGCAAAGCCTAAACACCCAACTTAAATCCCCCAGTACCCTCATAAAGCGGGATGCACAAAGTGGTGCATATATCTATAGTTTATAGTAACTGGAGTTCCTGAAAAAACTCAGTCTCTCTGTCTGTCTCTCCTCTCTGTCTGACTACAAATAAATAAACAACAACAACAAAAATTTACTGTTCTTAAATTCCACACAGGGGACATATTGGTGGTGGGAGCTTTCCTAAATACAGAAACGAGCTATTCTTGTTCTCTCAGTAATGTGGACAACTTGCTGTCTTGGATAAGTGGCATGTCCTTAGTGATGCAGGATCCTCAGCTCCACCCACATCTACTGAATCAGAACCTCCTTCTGACAAGTCCCCAGGTGACTCACTGGCACTGCCCGTGGCTGCTGGCACTACTGCTGCTTTCTTTCTGACTGTTCTGTCTTTCCAGAGTCTGCCCCTTTGTCTCCACCTGCCCTTTTGTTTCTGTATGTCTTCACACAGGATGCTAATCTGACATCTCAGCTGTGGATCAAGCTGCCTGTTTGTAAGAAATTGCATACTGCTGCAGAGGATTTGTATTGAGCTAGCAAAACACCATCCTGATGTCAGGCTAACAACCTCTGGGGGTGCAGAGTGCACAGGCTACTGGATACTCTGTGGTTAGCATACAATTTTATTTTTGCAAGTTAGAAATTAAATCAATGTTTCTTTTATTTTCTTGGGGTTTAGAATCATGCATGCCAGGATTAACAGGTCCAATTTTTTTTTTAATGCTAAAATTCATTCCATGTTAATCAAAAACAAGAATCATTTATTCCCTGAGTTCTTCATCCTCAAGGAAATAGGGAAGCAATTACGAACCTGGCCACAAGATTAAGCCCTGGAAATGATAGTCAATGGAAATACCACCATTTTCTTTGCCAGCTTCCCTGGGTTAATAATAAACCCCTATAGTCTCACCTATTGTTTGCTCTTGCATATGCCAAGAAAATACCACGCAAGCATCCAGAAACTACTCACCAGCTGTTACCAAGTGCCACAGTGCCGGTTTGTTCTCCATGTTACTTCATAATTAAGACTCAAACCTAACTCACCCCCCAAGGAGGCTGCTATGTTGTAAAAGGTCTTTCTAGGAGATTAGTTGCAGTATTTGGTTACAAGGGCTTGTTGGAAGGTCTTACACATATTTGATAATGTAGTAGGTGATTTTTTTTTCCCCTCTGCATTTGACTATAGAGTCAAAGTAATGTACATAATGGTTGAATTATAACAGTGTATGATTCAAATCAAAACAAAAAAAATCATGTTGGCTGAATAGGTTTAACTCTATAATAATTTTTCTTTCATTTTTCCCTGTTTTCCACTATGACTAAATTAGCTGTGAAGTCCCTAATTAAATTTCTTTTTTTTCCTATTAATTAGTTTTGTACTCAGTGAATACAGTCAAGTTGGTACCATTGTTAGCCTCCTCCCTGTCCTCCCCCCATCCGGCCCCTCCTTGTTGATGTATATGGGTCATGCATTGTGGAGTTAGCCCTCAGTTATTGGTAGGAGGAAACGTCTCTGTGTATCATGATCCAACATGTGGCTCTGACATTTTTTTCTGCCCACTCTTCCGCAATATTTCCCTGAGCCATGTTGGGTTCATTTTATGTCTCCTTCAGTGATGAGGTGTTGGGGGCCTCTGAGGCTCTGGATATCTGATTTGGTAGGAGTTGACTGTTCTCTGTGTTGATCTCCTTCACCCTTGTACGGGTGCCAGGCTCACCAATAAAACAGCAACCTTGCTTGTTTCACCAATTATTCTTAGTTTCAGCTGGGGCCCTTTTGAGGTATGATGGGGTGGTTCTCTCCTTAGGATCTGTGTCTATTTGAAAAAGAGAAGCAGATTCTCCAACGGAAAGTAAAGTTAGCACCAGATAAATGGGATAACCCCCTTTTTTTAAGAGAGAATTTGATAGGTGTAGGTCCTCTTGTAGGCCATGATTGTTGGTAGCTTGATAATGTAGAGCAGGCTCATTTTTGGATATGGTTCTGACTTGTTTCCCAGCTCCAGCTATGGGTCCCATTCCAGTGAGAGGATCAGTTAGCTGAATCAAGAGTAGGTGGTTCCCCACCATGGCTGTGCGCCACTATTGCACTTGTGTGGGCATCACGACATGTTATTTGCTGCTAAGTAGGTTAGACCGTGAGTTGCTTTGACAGATATTGTCCATTTCCCCCACTTGCCCATGTAGCGCCTTCTGGCACTAGAAGCAATGGCTGTCTTGGGACTCACTCTCTTCCAGCTTCTGGCCCTGTCATTCAGTTTTATGTGTCAACTGCATATGGTGTCTTCAACAGTAGTTTCTTACCACTAACCTTTGGTGGGTCATCAAGTACTCTGACAGAAATCTGCCATTCTTTTAGGAAACCTTGTAGGTCTCTCTGATCAAAAGCTCATTGTGGATGATAGCCACCTGCTGGTACTGGGAGTTACAGGTCAGTGTCTACAACGAGAAGGAAGAAAAAGATAAGTAATATAAAAGAGTCAGAGAGAAAAGAGAGAGAGAGAGAGAAAGAGAGAGAGAGAGAGAGAGAGAGAGAGAAGTTGTAGAAGATTAAGGTGATTCTTCATTGTACCTTCTCCAGTGCCTTGTGACTCAGGTGTTACCTCTAAGGGCCTGATGAAGGTTCAACCATTTGGTCTAACTTTTAGGATGTAGAATTTTATGGTACCATTGCCATTTGTGTTCCACATCCCCTTGCTTGTCCTCCCCTCCCACCTCCCTCCCCCCCTACCCTGTTGTCCACTCCTAGAGATGCCTGCTGGGTATGTCCGCATATTGGGTAGATTCAAGTTAGGTGCTGTAGATGAGTTAGACTATGTGCTGATTATCTTTCTGTGATTGAGTAGGTTCACTGAGAATGATCTGTTCCAGGTTCAATCAATTTTCCTCAAATTTAATTGTGTCATTTTTTTTCTTACTGCTGTGTACAATTCCATTGTGTAGATATAACACATCTTATTTATCCATTCTTCTAGTGAAGGACATCTGGGTTGATTCCAGCTCTTAGCTGTTGTGAATTGAGCTGCTATAAATATGGTTGAGCAAATCTCTCTAGACTGAAGCTTGAAGATCTCATGCCCAGTAAGGGAATAACTGGGTCTGTTGGTAACTCTATAGTCAGCTTTTAAAGAGTCTCCATATTGCTTTCCAAAGTGGTTGTACCATCTTACACTCCCACAGCAGTGAATGGGGGTTCCTATTTCTCCACATCCTCACCAGCATTTATTTTCATTTGATTTTTTTAATGATTGCTATCCTTACTGGGGTAAGGTGGAATCTCATAGTTGCTTTAATTTTCATTTTCCTGATTATTTCCCTGATTAAGGATGATGAACATTTTCTTAAGTGTATGTTTGCCATTTGTATTTTTTCCTCTGTAAGCTGCCTGTCCAGCTCTTTGCACCACTTTGTGAGTGGGTTGTTTGATTTTTTATTGTTTAAGATTTTGAGTTCTTTGTAGATTCTAGAGATTAAGCCTCTGTCAGTGGGATATTCAGTAAAAATTTTCTCTCATCCTGTGGGTAATTTATTGGCTTTGCTTATTGTATGTTTGTCTGTGAAGAAATTTTTCAGCTTCATGTGATCCCATTGGTTGAGTGTTTGTTTAAGTTCCTGTGCTACTGGGGTTTTGTTCAGGACGTCTTTTTCCATTCCTATATCATGGAAAGTTCCTCCTATATTTTCTTACAGTAGTAGCTGAGTTTCCAATCTTATATTGAGGTCTTTGATCCATTTGGACCTGAGTGTTGTGCAGGGCTAGATGTGTGGATCAAGTTTCAATTTCCTGTATATGGTTATACAGTTTGTCCAGTGCCATTTATTGAAGATTCTGTCTTTTTTTCTAGCCTATATTGTTAGGGCCTTTGTTAAATATCAAGTAGCTCTAGTTGTTTGACCCAAAGTCCAGGTCCTCAGTTCTATTGCATTGGTCTATACTCCTGTTTTCATGCTAGTACCATGCTTTTTTTTTTTTATTATTACTATGGCTTTGTAATATAGTTTTATATCGGGTATGGTGATGCCTCCAGAGGTGTTTCTTTTTCTGAGAATATGATTGGATATCTGAGGCCTTCTGCCTTTTCATATGAAATTTGAGATCATTTTTTTCTATCTCTGCAAAGAACAATGTTGGTATTTTAGTTGGAACTGCATTAAATCTGTATATTGATTTTGGTAGGGTTGACATTTTCCCAATGCCAATTCTGCCTATCCAGGAGCATGGGAAGTTTTACCATTTCCTTAAGTCCTCCTCAATTTCTGAATGTTTTTATGTTTTCATTGCATAGATCTTTCACTTCCTTGGTTAATGTCATTCCAAGATTTTTTGTTGTTGTTGCTGTTGAAAATGGGATCATGTCCCTTATTTCTCTGTTTGCGTCTTTCTCATTTGCATATAGCAAGGCAACTGATTTTTGTGCATTGATTTTGTATCCTCTTATTTGCTAAAGGATTTAATCACCTTCAAGAGTCTTGGGATGGAGAGCTAACTTAACTTTTTCCTTTCCCTTTTTGTATCCCTTTTATTTCTTTCGCCTGTCTTATTGCTTGGGCTAGGACTTCCAGTACTATATTGAAGAGCATGGGTGAAACTGGACACCCCTGCCTTGTTCCTAATCTCAGTGGGAATTCCTCCAGTCTCTCCATTAAGTATTATTTGGGCTTTAGGAGCTTTGTAAATAGCCTTTTTTTTATATCAAGATATGAACTGACCATGCCAATTCTCTCCAAAGTTTTGATCATGAAGTGATATTGTACTTTGTCAAAGGCCTTTTCTGCATCTATCAAAATGATCATGTGATTTTTGTGTTTAAGCTTGTTTATGTTGTGTATTACATTGGCAGATTTCCATATGTTGAACAACCCTTGCATTCCTGGGATGAGTCCCACTTGGTCAAGGTGGATAATGCTTTTGATGTGTTGTTGGATTTGGTTTGTGAGGATTTTGTTCAGGATCTTTACATCTAAATTCGTCAGGGAAATAGACCAGTAGTTTTCTTTTCTTGTGGCATCTCTGCTTGGTTTTGGAATTAGGGTAATACTAGCTTCATAGAAGGAGTTGGAAATCTTTCCTGTTCTCCAATTTTGTGGCATAGTTTGAGAAAGATTGGTTTGAGTTCTTCCATGAAGTGTTGATAGAATTCATCATCTGGTCCTGGCCTGTTTTTTGGGGGGAGGTTATTTATTACCTTTTTGATCTCAATGAGTGTGATGGGTTTGTTTAGGAGATTAATCTGCTCTGAGTTTAGCTTTGGTAGGTGGTATGTGTCCAGGAATTTACCCATTTCCTCCATATTATCCAGTTTTCTGGAGTAGAGGTTTTTGAAATAAGTCCTGATGATTCTCCCAATTTCACTTATGTCTGTTGTAATCTCTCCTTTTTCATTTCAAATTTTGTTAATTTGAAGTGTCTCTCTCTCTCTCTCCCTCTCCCTCTCTCTCTGTCTCTTGTTTATTTTTTGCTTGGCCAGGGGTTCACCAATCTTGTTTATTTTTTCAAAGAACCAGCTCCTTTTTTTTTTTTTTTTTTGTCAATTAACTGTTTTCTTAGCTTCTATGTTATCAACTTCTACTCTTATTTTAATGATTTATTTCTGTCTGGAGCTTTTTGGGTTAGATTCTTCTTGCTTTACCAGTACCTTTAGATGGATGGTTAGGTTATTGATTTCAGATGTCTCTGTCTTTGTTATGAAGGCATTTAGTGCTACAAATTTTCCCCTGAGGACCGCCTTCATTGTGTCCCTTAAGTTTTGGTAGGATGTGTTCTCATCGTTATTCATTTCTAGAATTTTTGCAATTTCATTTTTTATTTTGTCCACTATCCATTTATTGTTTAAAAGTGTGCTGTTCAGTTTCCAGGAGCCAATGGGATTCTTGGTGGGTCTTTGGTTGTTAATTTCTACTGATATAGCATTGTGATCTGATATCATGCAGGGAATTATGTCAATCTTCCTAATTATATGGAGGCAGGCTTTGTGACTCAGTATATGATCTATTTTAGACAATGGTCCATGGGCTGCTGAGAAGAATTTGTAGTCTGTGGATTAGGGATGGAATGTTCTATAGAGGCCTGTTAGGTCTAAGTGATCCTTGGTTTTGTTAAGCTCACTTACTTCCCCATTGAGTTTCTGTTTGGATGACTTGTCTATTACTGATGATGGCATATTGAAGCCCAACTATGATGGTGTTGGTGGTTATTTGTTTTATTGTCAAGTAGGTTTTTGTTTTATGAACTGTTGTTTCCCTGTGTTTGGTGCATTAAGATTTTTTTTTTTTTTTTGATATCCTCTTGATGGATTGTTCCCTTGATAAGTAGGAAGTGCTCTTCTTTGTCTTTTTTGATTATTTTTGTTTTGAAGTCTATTTTATCCAATATTAATGTAGCTACACCTGCTTGTTTCTTACTTATTCCCATTTGCTTGGAATATTGTTTTCCACCCTGAGGAGGTGTCTGTCTTTAGTGCTAAGGTGAGTTTCTTGAAGACAACAGATTGAAGGGTCTATTTTTCTGATCCATCCTGTTAGCTTGGGTCTCTTGATGAATGAATTAAGACCACTAATATCTAGGGTAATGACTGTGAGGTTTGATTAGATCCCTGCCATATTGTGTTGGTATATGTGGTTTGGTGTTTTCATGGACTTTGAAGTTTTTTTGTGCCATCTCTGTGTTTGGTTATTGTGATCTGCTTCTTGTAGGCATTTATGGTTGATTATTTGATACTTCTGTGTGGAAAATTCCCTGAAATACTCTCTGTAGGTTTGGTTTTGTGTTCATATAATTGTAAAGCTGAGTTTTGTCATGGAAAGATTTTCTTTCACCATCTATTATGAGGGGTACTTTTGCTGGGTAAAGTAGTTTGGGTTGGAAGCCATAGGTTCTTATACTTTTCAGTGTTCCATTTCAGTCCCTTCTGGATTTCAGAGTGTCCATTGAGAAGTCTGAAGTAATTCTGATGGGTTTACCTTTAAAAGTGATGTGCTGTTATTCCCTAGCTGCTTTTAAGGATTTTCTGTTTGGTGTTAATGTTTAGAGTCTTAATGACAATATGTCTTAGAGCGTTTCTCCTTTGGTCCAATCTGTTTGGAGTTCTATTAGCTTCTTGTATCTTGATAGGTCTTTCTGTTGAGAAAGTAGGAAATTTTTCTTTGATTATTTTGTTAAATAAGTTCTACATGACTTTGGTCTGAATTTCTTCCCCTTCTTGTATTCCCAGGATCTGGATGTTAGGACTTTAAGGTTTTCCTACCATTCACTCATGTTCTGTTCACAGAAATTTTTGAACTTATTAAAACTTTTGAACTCTCAAGTGGTTTCTTCTATCTTGTCTTCCAGATTGGATTTTCTATCCTCCACATGGCTGACTCTATTCTTGAGAGCTTCTAAAGAGTTTGGGGCTTGTTTAATTAGGCTTGCAATTTCTACTACTTTTCTCCATATAGTTTCCACCCCTCTGTAAAGCTCCCTTTTCACATAATTTTCTGATTTTCTTGATGCTTCTTGGAATTCATCCTTGCATTTCTTTATGTCTTCATTTAGCATCACCAGCTGAGGTCCTCTTTTTTTCCCACTCTCCTTCATTTCTCTTAGCTGTCTTTGAACTCCTTCCATTTTCTTATCTATTAGGTCTAGTACACTGAGAACAGCATCCATGTGGTTATCGGTCCTTTGTTGCTTTTCTGCAAGTTCTACTAGTAGCTTGGTCAGGGTTGCATTGCTCACGGCCTCATTTTGGTATTGTGGTCCTAACGTCTCTTCTATGTTTTGATTAGAGAAGTTCATTGTAGCACTGGGTGATCTTACTGGATTTCCTTGTTATTTGATTGTTTATGTTATTTGTGCTGTGGTCTGCCCATCACCATGTATGGGCAGGGAGAGCAGGACCATGGTCTCATGGACAGGGAAGTGTTGCCTCTTGGGGGAGCTGGCCTGAGCTAGCAGGTGGGCAAGCAGACGGCAGAGTGGTCCTGAGCTAACACATGGGTGGATGGATCAGCCTGAGCTTGCATGGTGGGAAGCTGAAGCAGCCTGAGCTCATGTGTGGTGGCTGGCATGGCAAACGGGGGATTGGGCCTGAGCTGGCATGCATGGACAGGCAGAGTGAGCCTGAGCTTACCTGGGCAGGTGGAATGGGACTGAGCTGACGCGTGGACAGGCAGGCAGCTGGAGCAGTAAGCAGGCACATGGGCAGAACAGGCTCTGCTTGCACGGGCGGATGAGCAGTGCATGTGTGGTGGACAGAGTGAAGGATCAAGCCTGAACTCTAGCGGGCCAGCAGGCCAAGGTGACGCGTGGGTGGATGTAGCAGGGTGGTCACCCCTGCACAGTGAGGCAAGTGGAACTAGGCTGGCCTGGGTCCCCTTTTCTACAGTAAGTGTGGGAGTATCCTGAGGCTGGGACTGTGGCTACAGCTTCTGTTTGGGGGGATTGGGGATTGGTGGGCTACCCTCTACCCTCAAGAGAGAGAATCGGTGCTTCCCTTTTCTTCCCCCTCTGTGCCTCCCACTGGTGATCTATTAGAGATTACTCTCATCTAAAAGACCCAGTGAACCCTTAATGTCTTGCCTTTCTTTCACGGGGTGGTACAGCATAATTATGTGATCGCCATCTTCTTTTTTCAATTTCGTAACATTTAGTCATTTACTCTAATGGCAAAGGATTTGATCAACTTTAAAGAATTTTAATCAATCATGTTTGCTTTTGCCTTGCAGTGCTTAGGACCAAACCTTATACATGTTTGGGAAACACTGAACTATTGAACTGTTCTCCTAGCCCTGAATTATTTTTTTTTTTAACAGACTAGAAAGGAGAATCCTCCATCTCTGTATAGGGAAACTCCGTGCATACAGAAGGTACTCAAAAATACTTGCCCAGTTTCTCAGATTATCAATAATGATATTGAAATTTTACACTGTTCAGTTGTTATGATTAAAGTTAAAAAAAAATACAGAACACAAGGGGACTTGTTTCTTTTCTCTGTTATTAAAGATAATACATCGTGCTTGAAGAAAAATTCTAACATCAATAGTTTTTTTTAATCCATTTATAAGAGACATGTCTTTGCCTAGAGCTATGCTGAATGACCTTCAGGGTAATTTTAAACCCCAAGAACCACATCTGAACTGAAATCAAAATACACATCTTTCTTGCTGAGTACAATATTCTTCCAATGCAACAAAAATTTATCACGTGCTAAGCATCATTGTAATTAAAAACAATGCTAAAGATAGAGAACCTATCATCCCTGCTCTCCTCTGCATAACATGTAAATGTATTTCTTGAAATACAGAGAATCGCAAAATGTATGAGAAACAGAAAGTGCCGCATGTGAATGAAGACTGTTCATGACCCTGGGTTTCTTTCAGTAGTTCCTTTGTGGTAAACAACACTCCAGCCTTAAGCTCAGATTTATCCAAATGCATTCCTATCTCTTATAATTATAGAAAAAAGACCATCTGTTCCACTTGACTTGTACCACCTTCCTATTTCTTGATACCTTCCCCTCCATATTTTATGCTGTGTCTTGAGATATCCCTGACTTACTCTTGGCTTGGACTACTGGGATATTGCTTTGGCTTTTGATAATGACTCCCTGATTTCAAATTTCTGTCTAGTCATTTTCTTCAAATATTCATTGTCATTTTTTCCATCATTCACAGTATAATGTCCAAATCTTGTCTTCTAGACCTAAGGTTTCAGCCTCACCTCTCTCTACTGACAAACTTGTTTGAAGCACTCACTTGTGAGCATATCTGACTGGTTCACCATCCCAGTGTTTCTTGACATCCCTCCTGGTGTAGGATGTATCCCTCTTTCTTTGCTTGGCAACCAGCAAATACCTCTCAAATTTCCACTCAAAGAAGATGTGTATAGTCCTCTACCTAAGTGTGGTTTTCCTTTTTCGCCCTCACATCTTATTCTGCAGTCTGGATGCATGTACGTTTTGATTATTACACTCTTCTATCTGTTCTTTTAGAATGGTCAACTTGTCACAGGCAGGTGCCCAATAATCAGAAGTCAAGCATAAAAGATGCTCATCACAAGACAAATGAGAGTTTGAAGAAAATGGTCAAAATGTGATGCTGCCATCATAGAATACTCTCGAAGATGCTCACTCAGTACATGAGGATTTCATTATTACTGTAACAAATTGCCATAAACAATTGTAGCTTCAGATAGTCAAAATTTATAATCTTACATTTCAGATCCAAAGTTTAAAATCAGTCAGCAGAAGTCCTTTCTCCTAAAGGCTGTCCTATAAATCTATTCCCTTGCTTTTCCAACTTCTGGCAGCTTCCTGCCACTGTTGGCTCCTAGCCCCATAGAACTCTGGTCTATACTTCAGTTGTCAGCATGCCTACTCTGTCTCATCGACCTTCCTCTTCCATTGTTTATGGAGGCCCACCCGTGCATTTCTGGTGACACTAGAATAATATTATTTTATGTGCGTCCTTAGTAAGTCACACCTCCAAAGTCTCTATGTAGTTTAAAATAACATTCACAAGGTCCAAGGACTGCTCTGTGGGTTATCTCTGAAGGTCCATTATTCCAATTACCTCACTGGAATCAAGCAACTTCTGGCATGTTCAAAGTGCTGGTCATGTCCATTGCATACAAAGGAAGATGGAAAGTAACCTAGCGGGGAGGAGATAATTCTAATTAAAAAAAAAAAAAAAAAAAAAAAAAAAAAAAAAAACTCAAAACAACAATGTAAGGATTGTCTCCAAGTTCATGGGCTGGTGCCCCTGACATAGTGAGTAGGTGTGCACTCCTGGACACACCCGTAACCTTCCCTCATCCTTCCTCAGATCTACCTTCTCTGCCATGCTCACTTTCCCTAAAATATGTCCTTCCGTAAGTGCGTGTTAGCTGGGGTTCAGGTGTTAGGCTGCCTGAGGAAAGCCGAGTGTTTTGACTGAGCAGCCAGCTGCCCACAAAAGCCTGCGAGGGCACAGGCTTGGTGTGCGTGTGCCTGCACATTTCTGGAATGCCACGTGACACTCAAATTTCGCCTTGCAAAGTCACCTTCAGAAACAGGTTTCAGCACTTGAGGAAAGAATGTGAATGTCTTTGGTTTTAAGTCATTATGGTTTTCCAAAGTCCCGCCCGCATTGTTATGCCTTTGCAAAACCTCAAGAATCCTCTTTCAGATTGATTTCAAGCAGCCTTCTGGCCTGAAATGCTATTTTTCCATTGACACTGCCTGCTTTGAGGTTTTCCACCTCTCCTCTAAGGTCACGTGCTATCTGTCACCACATTAAATATAACATTGTCTTGTGTGGCCTTCAGCTCCTTCCAGACTGGGGATAGACCTTTGTCGTCTTGAACGGTAGACATTTACGAATCAGACCAACCGTGGTTTATTGTTTTCATTGTTGTTGTTGTTTTGTTTCTGGTTTCTTGAGAGCTAATATCCTGCCCTGCACCCATGCATCAACTCTTCTCATAGCGAAGCATCAGGCGAACATGTCTAAGTGTAAGCGTGGGTAGTGTGTATGTCTGAGAGGAAGAGAGAAAAGAGAGAGAGAGCGAGAATGAGATTTGTTGGTGTGTGAGAGGTGGGTGTCTTGTGTTTGACAGCGGGGTTCAGAACGTGGCTTGCTCTGAACTACCAGCGCTAATTCTCTTGCTCTGAAGTGAATGATGTTAGGAATCCAGAAAGTCCTTTAGCAGACTGAACTCAATTTCTTTCTTTAAAAAAAAAAAAATTGTTTATTTTTATTTATTCATTTGAGAGCGACAAACAGAGAAAGAGGCAGAGAGAGAGAGAAAGAATGGTCGTGCCAGGGCTTCCAGCCTCTGCAAACGAACTCCAGATGCATTCACACCCTTGTGCATCTGGCTTACGTGGGTCCTGGTGAATCCAGCCTCGAACTGGGGTCCTTAGGCTTCACAGGCAAGTGCTTAACTGCAAAGCCATCTCTCTAACCCCTGAACTCAATTTCTTTAAAACTAGAAACCTCCTTAGGTCATAAATATTGTCATGCGAGTTTCTTCAAGTGATAACATAGTACCTTATCAATCACAAATTTATAAAGTTATGCAGATGTCTCCCATTCCATTTGTATTGTCATTTGTAGATTGTGGGGGGGATGAGTTTGCAGCATCAAAGTGAGACTACTATCAGGTCACTTTCCCCCATGTACTTGAGAAAACAAGCAATTTTTTTTTCATTAGTCATTGTAAGCAACCGGTTATTATTATGTATGCAAAATCTGTTAATAATAATTAGAAGTACATTTCATTATGGGACGCTAGATGAGGGGAAGAAAGTGGCATATGAGGTAACTTTCTGGCAAGCTCAAGTTCTGAACTGTTTTCTGAATTTAATTTTTATAGAATGGCTAACAACCCAAGGGCATTATCCAGAGCTGACAGTTATAAATCAAGGAGCTCTCTGAATTTGGCTAAGCTTATTAGGGGCGGCATTATCATTTATAAGAAAATTCCAAGAAGCCTTTTAAGTACATGGAGTCCTCAAGCAATATGAAAAAAACACACACGCAGTTTGCTCTGAGATAGGCAGTGCTGTGTCTCCGGAGAATGACAGGTTGTCTTGACCCAGCCTGGATTTGAAACCACGGTTCAAGATACTGCCAGGCGAAGTCTTCGATCACTGGGTAATCCCCTGTGGCTCATCTCCTCTTAGTCAATGTCAGGTTTTTTTTTTTTTTTTTAAGTACCTGAATTACATTTTTATGTTGCTCTATAAATAAAGCAATTCTGACAATTTTTAATACATTTATAGTTCCTATAAATCAATGTTCCTTTAGCTTAATTGAAAGGAGGGTTGGATGGTTTAAATTTGATTATATTGCATGGAATGAGCTCAAATCCAACTCAGAAATACACAACCTTCTTGAAATTTAAGTTCAAGCAAAGCATGGGGGATATGCAGATAATAACTTTAAGATCATTCTAAGTCGAGGAGCTTACCTTATCTTATAAACTGTTAGAGAAACCCATATGCAAGCATGATGAATTGTCAGCTCTTTGAAGAGACTAATTCATCTTTTCACTTAACTCTTCTCCACCTGGACAGTTGTCTGACATACATTTATTTATTCATTAAACAAACGTAAATTTACATTTACTGTGTTCCAGAACTTGTTCTAGGGCCTAGAAAAAACAAAAATAAACATCACGGCTCCCTCTTGGGAGCAAAGATTTATAGAAAGTCCTGTGAAACTGTCCTGGACCCTTTATCTAAGTAAGTAGATCTTTATCTACTACTTATTTTCAGAAAAGCACCTGAAAGCTCTTGATCCTGTGTGTCCGCGTGTTTGAGTGCAGGCATGTGGAGGTCAGAAGGCAAATTCGGGTGTCCGTCTTCACTTTCCACATTGTTTGAGGCAGGGTCTGCTTGTCATTAGCCACTGTGTTTGCCACGCTAGAGGCCTAGGAGCTCCCAGAATTCACCTGTCTCCTCCTTTCATCTTGCCGTAAGAGGCTGGGATATAGACACATGCTATTGTATTCCGCTTTTACTTGGCTTCTGGGGATCTAAACTCAAGCTGTCAGGTTTGGGCCGAAAGTGCTTTTACCCACTGAGCCATCTCTCCAGACCAGAGATGGCTTTTGAATTGAGCTTTGAAGGGGAAGAGTCCCTGGCTCAGGACTGGCTAGTCTTAGAAGTTAAAAAAAAAAAAAAATGCTTAAGAAGTATGGAGTTTTCATTGTGTGGAATGGGAATAGAAAAAGTTTTTAAAGGGACAGGAAGAGAACAATAATATATATATATGAGTTATTTCACAGTTGAAGTCTGGGTTTCAATCTGAAACACACAGGTAGCTGTTCTCTGACAGAGTTTATAAATTAAACCAGTCTATCATGTTCAAATTAACAGGGCATGATATAATATGGGCTTAAAAAATGATGCTGACCAGATAGAAATCAGACTGGCTCTAGGAAAGGCTGCAACCCTGCAAGGTGGGGCATCAATAAGAAACATGTCAAAAATGCCACAGATAGGGCAATTATTAAAAAGAAATGTGGGAACAAGGGAAAGGATTAATTGAGAATAGCTTGAGTCTCGTGCCTGGGCAGCTGAGTGGTGCTTGCAAGGGAGGGAACGGTAGATAGCAGTGCTTGGAAAAGGAAGAAAGTACAAAGGAATTCCCCTGAGGCCAGCAGGGTAAAAGTGGTCCACCCCATTGCCTTCTCCCCATTGACAGTCCTTTCTTCTCAGTCTTCCTCAATGGAGCCTTCTGTGCGCACACTGCTCTACGATCCTCTCAGTCCAGGCCTTTCCTCTCACAGCTCATCTCATTCAACCTTGCCTCACATTTTCTGCTTTCTTGGTTGTGTCCATGCTTTGACCTTCCCCTTTGGCACAACTTTGCCTGCCATTCACATCCCCACACCATGTGTGTGACAAGGCTAAGTTTTAACATTAGAGTTAACCCCAGCACCTTCCAACTCCAATAGGCATTCATTCTATGAGTCTTGTGGGGCAAACCTTGGATTGTAACCATGCCAGACCTTTTCTTTGCAAATGACTTGTCATGGCTTCACTTCTTTCAAGTTGGTTTTTGCACAGGTCCCATGCCTGTCTGCTTCCCCCCTGAATTAAGTGAGGTGTAAGAAAAACAAAGCAGCTCGGGTGGAACCTTTGAATCTATTATTGGTTCCTGAGCACTTTGAGCACTTTTGAATAGCTATAATTTCTGAGAAATTATGCAAAACTTATCTTGGTCATTACTCAGGAGAAAATTATTACAGATATATCAAAGTTTTTCATTTCTTAACTTTATAAAAAAAAATGAGGATGGTATAGACTTCAAAAATGTGAAGCATCAAGAAACAAAAGAAGGGGCAGCAAGTTTGAAAGGACAAGGTGAATTTTAAGAACACTGTAAAAGGCTTAGCAGGTAAGAGTGCTTGCATGAGGGTCTGATAAGACCTGATTCACACTGCGTTTGGCTCCCAAGCACTCATAGAAGCAGGTGAGCATGACAGTGAATGCCTTTATACACAGTCCTGTTAGAGAGGGGGCACAGTTCTCAGAACTCACTAGGGCTCAGGGCTCAGCAAGTATAACTAAATAAGTAACAACTACAGGTCCAGTGAGACTCCATCCCGAGGAAACATGCAGATGAGCAATAGGAAAAGGCACCGCACCTTCTTCTTGAGGGATCTTACAGTACATCATTGTATTCTTCCAGCCAAAACAGTCTGTTAGGATCACTTCTCCCTAATAATCTAAGGCTAGCCTGGGCAATGTAATAAGGCCCCCATCTTCAAACAGAAAAAACATTTCTTCCCTCTCTGCCATAAATAATGGATTTCATACCATGCAGAGATGTGCTTTTGAAATACACTGATGGGATCTGAGTCTCTTCTCCTGGCTAGCTTCTTTGCAGTTTTCCATTACATAATATTCTGAATAAATTTCTCTCGTCCCTTTATTCAAAATTGTTCTGTCTTCCACTCAACACTCCTCATCTCCTTCCCTTGCTTCAGGCAATGAGATAGCTTTCAAAATCATTGAACACACTATAGGTACAACTTTCTAGGTGTTTTTATGTTCATGTTCAACTCCCCTGAACCAAATAAAATGTATATGTTTTCACTTTTTACATAAGTGTGTGTGTGTACATACAAGGCTCATGTAGTAACAGGAAGATGCAGTAAGGCACATATGTGACTCCCATTCTCACTACTCTATCTGCAGCCCCAAAGCAGTGCAAGGAACATTATTAATCATAAACATATCCTTGCTTAATCAGTTAATATGGTCAGTGGTCAATTGTTTCAGAGCTGTTTGCATCTTTTAACTCTTAAAAAAAAAACAAAAAAACTCATGCTCATCCTTTTTTTTTCCACTAATAAATTTTACTTAAAGTTTGAAAACACATGCTGGAGAGATGGCTTAATGGTTAAGGTGGTTGCCTGCAATGTCTAAGGACCGATGTTTGATTTTCCAGTTCCCATGTAAGCCAGATGCACAAGGTAGCACATGCATCTGGAGTTCATTTGCTGTGGCAAGACGCCCTGGCATGCCCATGCATTCTTACCCTCTCTCTAATAAATAAGTAAATTAATATAATTTTTTAAAAAATTGTGAAGAGAATATTGTAGTGACAAAAATGAAGAAATGAATAGTTGGTCCAGGAAATTTTCTACTTCTTTAAGGAAAGGAGAAACAGTTTCTAACAGCATAGACTTATGGTAATTCTTTCATGATTATTGGCTTTACAAATGTTTTTCAAGGGTTATCAAGTTTCCTATTTAGATTTCTTATAAATTATGCTGTGGCAAGATGCATGTAATGACAGAAAATGAAGAAGGGGGGCATTTTAGTCTTGTTTGGGAAGATTTTTATTGACACTTTAATTGTTTGGGTAATTATCTCATAGTTTCTCCCCATTATGTGTTGGTTGCAGGACTTTTGATGGATGCCTAAAAGAAAAAAAAAAAAAAAAATGAATAGGTAGGCAGAGTGTTAACTGATTGGACCTATCAGTAGAATGATGTGAAGTTATTAGTTTATGGTGCACACCTGTTTGGAGTGTGGGTGTAAGGTCACATACAGCTATATTGTGCTCGTGATGCAGGAGGAAGTCTATGGCTGTACCCGTTCCTCGCATCTTACTCAACCTAGAAAGGTAGGCCTGTGCTGTTCTCCTTAACTGCAGAACTGCACATGGAAATGAGGGGAAGAAACAGAATATGAGGAGCCTGAGGGATTTGAAATCTAATTTAGACTTCCTCGCAAATCTGAGAACTCCTCAATGCACTTTCAATTTTAACAGATTCGTTCACCTTCATCATTACCGTATGGGGGGGGGTGATGCTGCCCTGAATTTACAGAAAACTAAGCTCTAGAACGTTCCTATTCAGAAGTGGGAAAACAGCTTCTAGGAGCAGAGCCTGAGACATGGGAGAGCTAACTCCTGCTACACCCAGTCCAGGAGTGGGCTAGCTGCCTCTAGCAGTAGCCTGGTGTGTGTGTGGGTGGGGGGGCAGGAATAAACTGAAGAGAACTCGAGTTTAAGCCTTTAGTAAACCTGCTGCTTCTGTTGTCACTGCTGCTGTGATGTTACCATGACTGTGGCTCCCTCCACATATAGGTAGTCTTTGTCATTATTATTGGACAGCCAAAAAACTAGTAATCTGTGGAACAAGAAGTACATTGTATGAGTGAAGGGCATGGAACTTTTGACTTTGGATGATCCTTAAACATTTGTTAAAGCAAGGGATTTAGGGAAAACGACCTGCTGGACTCGGCTGAGCCAGAACACACACATACCAAGCACAGATATGATCGCAGTAAGCCCATCTCTTGTCTTCAACAGATCTGCCGGCCCTTAGTTACTGACTTTATTTCCTTCAGTGGTGTATTTCAGTGCATATCCATACATGTTTGTTCTGAGTTGAGAGTCCACTCAGGTCACTGTGGAAATTGGGCAAGGAGTAGAGCTGATGATCAGTCAGCATCTGTAAATGTTACCTGCCCGTCTTGCTCATCTGCACTGTTCTGGCCAAAGGTTCACCAAGGCAGAGGGAACCTCATCACATTGCTTCAAGCCAGTGGATTTCATGGTGGGAAAATTAAATTCAGGGCAATTGACAAATAAGTAATTTAGCACCTCACAATGATAATCTCAGAAAAGTTATTTGTAAAGTCCGTAAGAACAATCCCATGGCTCTTTCCTGTAGTCTATTCCCACATTTCATTGTTACAGGTCATTCCAAAGTGTGATCTTATGGTTCATGTCCCTGCACAATAGACATGTTAAGTTATATATTCATGCTAGGCACCAGGCTTTACGTAGGTGATAGAAGGATTCATACATTATTGAAAAAAAAATTGTTTTCCACTTCCTCTAGTGCTAGGACCTGTCCAAAACACTTATGGCAGTGATGCAAAAAGATCAAAGTCCCTGCCCCACTGAGCCAACATTATATGATGTGGAGAAAGACAATCATCAACAGAACCAGGACCAAAACAACTCCAAATATGTTCACACAAACAAATGTTATCTTGTACTGACAAGTGTTAGGATGGAAAATGTAGCCAAGTAAGTAGAAATCGAACAAGAGGTGAGAACACAGAAAAGGGTCTGAGATGGAGCAAATGATAAGGTTATTTTGGTGAATTTGAGCTTAAATAAAATAGTTCAAAAGGGTCAATCTGGAGAGTGGTAAAACTGAGCTTGATAACTAGATGTCACTGTATTATACAGAGCAGTGATGACAACAAGCCAGGCTAAGGGAATAGCAGGAGCAGAGAACAGCATAAGTTTCAGTATTTCGATTTATGCATATACACACATGTATGATTAAGTGCTCTGTGGAACACACACATGTGAGAGAACACAGTATGTGTTCTGTACAGTACATGCCTTCTCTTTATATGTGATATTCTTCTCTACTCCACATGTATTTCCATAATATGATACATGAATGGAAGAGATGTAAAGGGAGAGGGAAAGACAGAGGAGGAGAGAGGACAAGAGGGATCCGATGAGGAGAGAGGAAAGAGAAGAGGGAGCAAAAAAGAAAAGGGCTGGAGAGATGGATTAGCACTTGAGGTTCATGCCCGTGAAGCCTGAGGACCCAGGTTTGACTCTCCAGGTCCCACATAAGCCAGATGCACAAAGGGGGCACATGCATCTGGAGTTCATTTGCAGTGGCTAGAGGCCCTGGCATGCCCTCCTCACTCTCTCTTTAATAAATAAATAAATAAGTAAATAAATAAATAAATATCTTCTTTAAAAAAAGGAAGAGAGAAACAAAGAGGAAAATGGGAAGGAAGAGGAAGATGGAGAATGCAGGACAAAATGCAGAGAAAGTATGAGAAAGGTTTTAGGAAAAGTAGTGTAAATAGGATAAATAGAGAGGACTCAGTCATCCATGGCTCTTTATTAAGATGACGCTCAGTGCTGGAAATTCAGATGGGCAGCATGGCAAGTGTTAGCCACACTATCTTACGTGGAAAGGTCAACTTCGTATGAGACAGCTCGGGTTTGCGCTGCTACAGGGAATGCTTAACGGATTCATGAATTGTGCCTGCCACATTTTATGTATCTTCTCAAAAATAAAAGATAATTACTTTTTAGAGTGTGTGTTAGCAAAGGGAAATGTGTTTTCATTTTAGAGTCATGCTTGTATTACATAAACTAGTTTTCGTTTCCCCACAGGCCACAAAATCTGGTCAGCACTACTTTTACTGAAGGCAGTAATAAAGTCATCAGACTTCCAGTAAAGAATCAATTGCCTTTGAGGATGAAAAGTGTGAGCTTATATATAATTCAAACATTTGCTGATTGTTTCCTACCTGCACTACTCCTTCAAGAATTTGAAGGATATTGAATATATATGTGCACATGCATGCACATACCAATACAAACTAATTTTTTTTTTTTAGACATATTCACTAGAACTGATGAGTGTCACTTGGAAATGCCTGCTATCCCCATTAGATTGGATTGCTGAGCCGGAGCTCGGAGGGGTTGGTTCTTTGCAGTGCAGGACACTGATGAAGCCTTGTGAATTAAAATTTATGTCTCTCCTCGTTACTGACGCACCACCTGGCTCTTTTGAATTATTGCAGACACCAAATGAATTTTATAGTCCATTGGGGGCTGTCCATGCTTGTTAAGGTGATATTTCCATCTCTGGCATAGCATGGAATCTCATCTCCTTGGTGAATAATCAGAGAGACAAGCCCACCATCAACTATACTTGGTTTCTGGAAATGGTCTCTTGGTTATGTAGTCTGTACTCCTTCCAATCTGAGTCCAAAGATGGCACTATGGTCAAACCCTCACCGATCTGTAGAGTGCCTCTACCATGGAACACCTTCCCAGAGTGGAAGTTTCTGCTTCTGTGACATACAGGTCCTAAGTGGGTTTATTCTATTTCAAACTGATATTTTCCTATTTTTATTCTTTTCCTGGTTCCCATTATTTTCTACTCTCCCATGATTCTGTTAAAGTCACTTAGGTTCACTGTTCTGGGAGAGTTACCTACATCATCACGTTTACTTCTTTCAACTCTATTTCTACTCTTAGAGATGTATGAAGGTTGCTCAAGGTCATGCAAGCAGTAGGACAAAAAGCCAGACTTCAAATTGAGATTATAAGAGGCCAAAGGTCATGTTTTGTAGAATCTGTTATTGTCTCATAGAAAAGCCATGGATTTCTCATCTTACTGGAGCTTTCTAAATATCTTCTGGGGAAAAAAAAAAAAAAATGCTCTCCTAGAAGGAAAGAGCCTCAGTACACTATTCACCTCAGTCCCAGCAATTTTCTTCTAAGTCGTAAAAGCGACATGGAAAGATAAAGGCAACCATAGATGTGGACTACTGAGACTGGATTTGAATGTAATTCTGACACCAATCTGTCCAGCAACATGAGCAAGTCCTACCCTAGTCTCAAGTGATAGTGGATGTAGTATCATGGGTTTCGGGAGAGATAAAGATAATAGCGACTCCATCCAGAAGTCTGCTGGTGCCCATGGACAATCTGATTTACCAAGATCAAAACACATGGCAGGAGGAAATGAGTTTTGGCGGCATCACTTGAAAATGTCTCCAATTCAGATCCCAGGGTATGCATGTGTTGCTGTCTTTCCTGAGCTGCATATGTGTGGACGGCTCAAAAGATTTACTCTATGGTAAAGTCATTCCTCCCTGAGGAATTTGAAAGCTGGGAAAAAGAGGTTTATTTGGCTTACAGGCTCGAGGGGAAGCTTCACGATGGCAGGGGCAAACGATGGCATGAGCAGAGGGTGGACATCACCCCCTGGCCAACTTAAGGTGGAACACAGCAACAGGAGGGTGTGCCAAACACTGGCATGGGGAAACTGGCTATAAAGCCCATAAGCCCGCCCCCAACAATACACTCCCTCCAGGAGGCATTAATTCCCAAATCTCCATCAGCTGGGGAGCTAGCATTCAGAACACCTAAGTTTATGGGGGACACCTGAATCAAACCACCACATTCCGCCCCTGGCCCCCATAAACTGATATCCATACATGATGTAAAATACAATGCTTTCAGTTTGACTTTAAAAGTCCCCATAGTTTTTATCAATCTCAATGATGTTCATATATCCCCATAGTTCAAGATCTTTTAACTGAGCCATAATACCAACATATAACCTCAAAAAACCCAGAATGGCACAGAATAAATATTCACACTGCAATAGATGGCATTGGGCATAGCAAAGAAACATTCAACCAATACAAGATTTAAAACAACCAGGGCAGACATCAAACTCTCTAGCTTCAAGTCCAGCAACTCAAACCAGTGACAAATCTTCAAGTCTGATAATTCTAACCAGCAACAAGTCTCTGGCATTCCAATTCCACCCATCCAGCTAGGCTACTCACAGTCCTGGAAAACTTCATCGGGGCCGGCAGCTTCTCAGCAGCCATCTCATGGTCCCAGCATCTCCACTGGGTCTCCACTGCAAGCCACGGTTCATCTTCATGGCCCCATGGGGTCTCTATGCAGGCAACCAGCAAACCTGCTTCACACTGCCCATGGCCATTTCCAAAACACAAGACCGTGTTGCAAACTCAATGACCCTCTTTCCAGCATTTCTTATACTCCACAATACCAGGTAGGATGCCAATTTGTTAATCCAGGGGGGATTAAAGCAGACTTTGAAGAACAGGACACTCCTTGAGCACTCAGACCCCTTCAAAAGAGTTGACATTCTTCTTGTTGCCCTAGCGCAGGTCAGCTAGCCCAGTCTCAAAAGTTGTAATCTCTCAGTTGCAGCTAAACGGGCAGCAGTTCACCCAAAGATTTTCCTTTCTGTGCCATATCCCTCTGCACACACCAGTTCATTTCTACGCAAAGCAACCCTGCGCAACTTCTCAGGACACGGGCACAAGAGCAAGCTTCTCACACAAACTGCTAGCCCAGTCCAGGCACAGCTCTTTCTCACCCTCATAAGCCAAACCTCACAGTCCATAGTTGTTACTGCCTTCAGGTCTTTCAGCTCTGACCAGGATAGACCATCAAGCTGTACTTACAGCACTGTAAGGCATCTCTTAGGCCAAGGTTTCAACTCCTTCCACAGTCCTCTTGAAAATCAGCTTCAAAAGGCCGAAGCCACACAGTCAGGTGTCTATCAGCAACCCCACTCCTCGGTACCACTTTACTGTTGCAGTCTGGGTTGCATTGCTGTTAGAAATCACCTAACCAAGAGTAGCTTCTGGGAAAAAGAGGTTTATTTGGCTTACAGGCTTGAGGGGAAGCTTCACGATGGCAGGGAAAACGATGGCATGAGCAGAGGGTGGACATCACCCCCTGGCCAACATAAGATGGAACACAGCAACAGGAGGGTGTGCCAAACACTGGCATGGGGAAACTGGCTATAAAGCCCATAAGCCCGCCCCCAACAATACACTCCCTCCAGGAGGCATTAATTCCCAAATCTCCATCAGCTGGGGAGCTAGCATTCAGAACACCTAAGTTTATGGGGGACACCTGAATCAAACCACCACAGACTCTAAGAGACACTTTCAAATGACAAAGGGGAGTCCATGTGCTTTTCTTTCTTTTGTCCTTCCTTTCTTCCTTCCATCCTTCTTTCCTCTCTTTCTGTTTTTGTTTGTTTCAAGGTAGGGTTTCACTCTAGCCCAGGCTGACCTGGAATTCACTGTATAGTCTTGGGGTGGCCGTGAACTCATGGCAATCCTCCTACCTCTGCCTCCGAGTGCTGGGATTAAAGGCGTGAGCCACCACACCCGGCTTTCAAGAGCCTTTCTAATCTATATTTCAATGACCCTGGGATGGCAGTAAGCTTTGAGGTGGATTACTACTGGAAAGCCACTTAAACACATGTGTCAGTCTGCCTTTGATGTCTAGCAAACATAAATTCATGTTCTCTCTACTGGGTGGTAGGAGAGCTCTGGGCTGCAGGAGAAAAGGCATGTTTTCTTCTATCACAATAGCTAATGCAGATTTGTGACTCTGAGATCCTCAGTCTTAATCCTTAAAAACATCAAGCTGCAGCCATTGGGTAAAATGGGAGAGAGAGAAAGAGGGAGAAAAAGAGTCTCCTGGGAATTTACCAGGTGTTGCAGTCAGGTTCTCATTGCTGGTAGAAATCGCCCAACCAAGTTTGTGGGGTGGGGGGGGGGAAGAGGTTTATTTTGCCTTATAGGCTCAAGGGGAGGCTCCATGATGGCAGGGGAAAATAATGGCATGAGCAGAAGCTGGACATCACTCCCTGGCCAACATCAGATGTACAACAGCAACAGGAGAGCGTGCCAAACACTGGCATGGGGAAACTGGCTATAACACCCATAAGCCCGTCCCCAAGAATACACTGACTCCCCGGAGGCTTTAATTTCCAATTGCCATCAGCTGTGGAGACTAGCATTCCAAACACCTAAGTTTGTGGGGGGGGGGACACCCCTGAATCAAGCCACCACACCAGGTTTTCATTTGGTTGCAATTTGCCCCATGAAACCATCACAGTCATGCTCAGTGTTCAATGTTACAGAGCATGCTGAGTGTGTGCAAGGCCTAGAAAGACAGAGAGGTAGAAGGAAAGAGGGAGAAAGAGAGAGAGACAGAGAAAGAGAGAAAAGAAACTGGAGCTTTCTATCAGTAGAAGTTTTCTTAGGAGGTTCAAATTTTGCTTAGATTTGGTTCTGGGGTAAAGCATATGCACTTGTGAGTGTGTGTGTGTGTGAGTGTATACATATGTGTGCAGGCCCATGTGACAATGTCTTGGCTTATGATCACATCAAATGCAAGCATTTCCAAAGTTGACTGAAAGAAGACAGGAGAATATCTGATTTCTAGCAATCTGTAGCATAATGCTGTTACGTCTAGCATATTTACATTCATGTTGGCATGACATATATCTAGAAAAAAAGTTACTGCCGTACTTCTCTTACCAATCTCAATGTTTAAACAGTCAGTGTTTTTCTGGCACCCAAATATTCCATTTCTCTGATAAGCAGAGCCATCAGGGAACTGTTTTCTACTTTGATCTGTGTTTCACAGTGCACACGAGCCTCATTTACAGACAGACTTGTCTACTAGGGTTGTCACAACCTCCAGACTAATACAGAAAGTCAAAATCTACATGGCAGGCTGATATTAAAAGTCTATTTTAGGTGGCTAACATTTAAAACTCAATTTGTGGCCCTTTGTCTGAATCCAAAGATGAGTAAATTCTTGCCTGTTGCTTTCAATTCCCTCCCAGCAATACATTTGAATAGCATTCTGCCCTACACCTAGGTGGTCATTTGGCAACAGGCTGGCGTTAAACACCTGATGGACCTTGTCAGACGGATGAATATGCAGAGCCCTAACTGTTACTCCCATTATCTGCTCATATTTGAAAATCACTCTAAAATGAGAAATCTTTTAGTTATTTATTTGGTATCAAAGTTCAACATTTCATAATTTACTTCAAGTGAAACTGAAAAAAAAAAAACAAGTTATATTTGATGAAGAAGAGAAGGAGAGAAGCAGTGAACAGATATGCCATTTAAGTTCATTGACAACGTGGCTCTAGATTGTACATTAGAATGCACTGTGACACATCATGAAAGAAAGCAAACCTCCTGGTCTCAGCCTAGACCAATGAGCATCTTGGGGTGAGGGGAAGTGGGGAGAGGAGGCAAAGCGTAGCCTGAGAACCCAGTACTTGGAGATAGCTCTTTTAATTACATTTACCCTCCTAGTAAGAATCAAGTATATTCCTAAAAGTCCCATTTTAAGTGGCTCAATGGTAAATATCAGCTTATGTATCCTCTGTTATTAGGACAGCCTTGGAAAAGATAAGGTAATGCCTTAAATAAAATAGGAAAAAATCTTTGCAAAATTAATACTTAAGAAGACATTCATGGTCATGTCCCCCTGCTCTTTCCCTCTGTGTGTGTGTACAGTCAATAGTTATAGTTTTTTCTTAATTCTTATGCTGCTTGTGCTTTCTCCTCTAGCAATTATGATAATTACAACATATTTCAGATGTTGACTTAGCTATTAATCCCTCCTTTGCTTCTTTTGGATGACTGCATGGCCATTTGGACAGAAAATAACAACATAATTGATGAAGAAATCAAATCAAATTGTCTCTTGCTCCAGGAGCTTCTAGAGGCTTTGGCAAAAGCATGGTGGATGCAATCCATCCAGTTCTGTATGTTAGGGTTGCATGTGTGCATGGTCCTCTGGACTGTACCAAGTAAAGCAAATATATTAGATCTCACCCTAACTCCAGTGGTAGAAAGAGATGTGATTACTATTCTCATATTGTATATATGAGAATGTTTTATTTTTGTCCTTTTCTTTCTATGTTTGTGTGTGAGTGTGTGTGTGTGTGTGTGTGTGTGTGTGTGTGTGTGATCAAACCCATAGCCATGTTCATACTCGCCAAATGCTTTTTCACTGAGCTACATTTCCATCCCCACTTAATTTCAAGTAAAACATTTATACATGCTGATCATAGAAACACCACCTATAACAGCCAAAGGATAGGAGGCAATAGCACAGTTGTCCATCTTCTGATAAATGGATGAGCAAATTGTGGTCTCTGTAAACGTTGAATAGTATTTGAGCGTAAAGTAGAAGGAAGTCCTGTTGTACGCTGTTGCCTGAGGGAAACTCACAGAGCAGAGTGTGAGCACATAGAAAGAAGCCAGATAGAAAAGGACACACACACACACACACACACACACATACACACACACACACACACAGTTCCATTTTTATACAAAATCAACAATTGGAAGTCCATCTAAACAGTACATAAATTAGCAGTTGCCAGAGATGAGGAGGGATTAAATTTAAGGATGAGTTCATGAATATATGATTCTTCCAGCATGAAGTAAGAAAATACCCGATAGTTAGCTAGGCTGATGGTTGTACAACATGATGAATCATCAAATGTCATGTAACTGCAGACAGTAATAGATCTACACATTGTATGCCTATACAGAATTTCACTACCAAATATATCCAGGATCAAATTCTGACTTATATGTTAGGCAAATTTCGCAATAAAAAGAAAAGATTGGCAGCCATCATTTACTTGACAAACCACAATAATGTACATATTCAGGTATACTTCCCAATGAGGAAATTGAGTGTAATTTTAATATCTCTTAACATTTCCCAGTGTTTTTGCTTAGCATTTTCTTTATAGTTTTTCATCTGTCTTCAAAGTACAGTAAATTGCATTATGAGATGAATCCATGGGAACTGACCTTGCAGCGCTACTTTGAAATCTATTCCCCTGAGTGTGATTAGGTAACATCTTATGTAATATCTTTGCATGTGTATCCACAAAACTGGGAGGGGGCAGATAGAAATAGATACAGAGGGAGATAGAGGCAGATATATAGATGATAGAGAGACAGAGAGAAAGAATGGGTGCATCTGGGTCTCTCGCCATTGTGAACGAACTCCAACTGAACGCACCACCTTGTGCATCTGGCTTTCGTGAGCTCTGGGGAATGAAATGAGACTAGAACCCTAGTTCCTGGTCTTCATAGGCAAGTTCCTTAACCACTAAGCCATCGCCCCAGCCCCTGTTTTTGAACTACTTATGCTAGATATAGTATTTAGGTTCTGCTGACCTTGTAAAGAGAAGTTGAAAGGCGTTTTCTCACTTATGCTCAAAAGCAATTACGTTGTATCAGCGCAGTTCTTTTTCCAAGTCGGAAATACTGGATCATTGTCATCATTGTGATTTGGGGAGACAGTGCATGCGTAAAGAAATGTGTGGGATATTTTTAACCTTGTTTATTTATTTATTCATTCGTTCATTTTCTAGAACACACAGCTTGCTATATTCTCCAGTTTATTTGGTGTCATTTGGGTGTGGGTGTGTGTGTGTGTTCCTTTAATTGAAAGTACCTGTATTATTGAGCTTCTTATTGCTGGGACAAAATAGCTGAAAAAAAAGTCAGTTTAAGGGAGGAAGGAGAAAGATTAATGAATGAACTTCAGCCTATAGTTCAGGTCACAGCGTGTCATGGTGAGGAAGGCAGGGCACAGGAGCTTGAAGCAGCTCCACAGAGAGGAAGGAGAGAAGACGAATACAGCAGCCCAGTCAGCCTCTCCTGCCATATATGCCTTGGCTCCAGTCCATGGATTGGTGTTGGCCACAGTTAAGGTCTTCTACCTTAACTAACATAGCAATTTAATCCCTCATAGGCATGCCCCAAAGTCAACATAAACTACATAGTCACTCATAGGTGGCTAAAGGTCCTATCGAGTTACAAACTATGAAAACCACCTCAGTACCACTCAATGGATTTTCACCAACTATCACTTGATAGGTGCAAAAACAAAACACACAGATCCCACCTCAAAAGGAACAAGAAATAACTTGCTGTGGAGCCAAATAGGAGTGACCGTGGCCCAAAAACCCAGACTTCAGTTACCATGGATTCTGTGTTCCAACATTTTGGCAATTTGAAGAAATTTTATGTGGACAGAACAAGAGAAAGTCATGAGCCAGGGCACTTTTAAAATACATTAGTAGAAACATCATGTGCGTACGTTATAGCAGGATGGGAAAAATCTCTCCTAAGAGTCTCACATACTATCTTTGAGTTGGTGGAAGGTGGTGGTGTGAGAGTGTGATCACAAAAATAAATAAATAAATAAATAAAAATGAAAATAAAGAAAGGTTTCACCTGTTCACCTCATAGTAACAAGTGGGAATGTGTGGTCAAACACAGAGGTGGAGAGTAAGTGGCTGCTATGGGAGTTAAGATAGCCCAAGATGGTTTGGCTTTGACCTGCAAAATCCCATCTGTCTGCTGTCTCAGAAGTTCTGTCAGTTAATCAGCCTCGTAGGATGTCTGAAGCAAGCACCACAGCTGCTTCTCCGGAACTTAGGTTCACAGGAAGCAGTATAAGGCAGAACACCAAGAGCTCCCTGCACTCTAAAAGCTGTTTACCTGAATCAAATGCTAGCTCAATCATCCGAGCCATTCCTCATACCAGCTGACTTCACTTGCCATTGAACTCCACACAGGAAAAGAAAAATGTACACTATTTTTTTTTTTTTTTTTTTTTTTTTTTGCATCTAAGTTTAAGCTGGAAATGGGGCTGGAGAATTAAGTAATCTGGGCATGTGTGTGTATGTGTATGTGTGTGTGTATGCACATGTTCAAGTGAAGTGGAAAAGATTGAGCAACCTTAGAATTAAAAAAAGAAAAACCTACTAATGATATACAAATGGAAATCCCATGTTAGATTTTTTTTTTTTTTTTAATTTTAAAACATTTCTCCAACCACAAGCTAGAAAATATATTTGCAGGGAGTGGAGTTAGAAACAATGAGTAGGGTATTATAATGCTCTAGGAATTAAAGCAAAAACCATGTTGCCTTAAATGATAGTGGTGATTTTAATATGGGGAGAAAGAGAATTATGAAGCCTATATACTGGATTCCATGGTGTTCCGTTATGAATTAGGATGACAGTCTACTGAGGAACAGAGTCAAGATCAACAGCTCAATATTAAAGTTGAGCATTATTGTAGATATCTCCACGCTGCTGGGCTAAACATTCACACCAGACACAGCTGATGAGACGACGGGATTTATCTCAAGCTTACAGATCCAGGGGGAAGTTGCATCAGTGGTGGAAAGAAGTTCCCTGCCTACATCCAAGCAGAAACAACCAAAAAGCTAACAAAAACCAAAAGCAGCAAGCAGGACCCCAGAGCTCAGATTGTTCTCTTACATCCTTTGAGCTGGAATTCAGGTCCGCCCTCAAACACACCTTATGGCCAGATTCACAGGTCCACCCTGAGTGACGCTACCTTGTCCCAGACGGAGTTGTAGGTTTCAAGCATTAATAAAACGCCTAAGTCTATGGAGGACATACATTCAAACAATCACAGGCACTATTTTGATAGTGGTAAGTCGGAATAGGCTT
Source organism: Jaculus jaculus (assembly GCF_020740685.1). Lineage (NCBI taxonomy): Eukaryota > Metazoa > Chordata > Mammalia > Rodentia > Dipodidae > Jaculus > Jaculus jaculus. The sequence goes on from NC_059105.1 coordinate 165,428,261, forward strand.
GGTAGAGGAGAGGATTTTAGCTTTAATCATGCTTATTTGTAGAAATGCCTTTGTGCATGAACTTATTTAGGGGATTGGATACTCATGTCTGGAGCTCAAGAGACATCTGGAATGTGTATGTGTGTTTCAGAAATCTGTATATATTTGGGAATGGATGGGTTGATGGGTGGGACTATTAAGAACTGTCCTGTGAGTGTTTTGTTTTGTTTTGTTTTGTTTTGTTTTGTTTTGTTTTGTGTTTGTTTTTGTTTTTTCGAGGTAGGGTTTCACTGTAGCCCATGCTAACCTGGAAGTCACTATGTAGTCTCAGGGTAGCCTCCAACTCACGGCGATCCTCTTGCCTTGGCCTCCCGAGTGCTGGGATTAAAGGTGTGCACCACCACACCGGGCTATCCTGTGAAATTCCTGAGTGAGACAAGCAACCCTGGCAAGACTATGACAATGAGGTACTTAAAGGGAAAACACAGGAGCAGAGTGAGCAGTGGAGGTGCAGGGACAGCAAGCAGCGGGGACAAACACATCCTACCACAGAGATACTTGCCCACGGATGTTTATTGAGGCGCTCTTCAAAGTAACAAGAATCTGTTATGCAACCTAGACGCCCATTGCCAGTGGGATGGGTAATGAAAACATGGTATGTGTGCACAGTGAAAGTGTTTCCGGTATAAAGAAAAGTCAAATTATGAAATTTTAGGAAATTGGATAAAACTAGAAGATGTATTAAGTGAAGCAGCTTACATGGAACAAATGTCCCATGTTCTCTCCCATAGGCACACCCTTGTTTATCAATACTAAATATAACTACTTAATTTGGAATAAGTGTTGAGATATCATAGGAAACTAAAAAATTAAATTAAATTAAAACAGGCCTATGACACAAAAAGAAAAAGGAGTCTTAAAGGGAAGATTTTTTTAGAGAGCCCTCATAAGGTATGAAAGGGGAGGAGAAATGGATGAAGGAGGAAGGGTACAATACACAAAGAAGTGGGGTGTACATTTTTCTTATGACCATCTTCTCATACTATAGAAACGTAGTAGTGACAGTGCATTAGATATTATAAATAATAAAGAAGAGCACGATGGAGACTCGGGCTCAGAAAGGAAGCAGAAAGAAGAAGGCAAAGTAGCACTGAACTTGAAGATGGAAACCAAGGGACGTTAGAAGCCTTCCCTGCCCTTTGCCCTCCTCACTGGGCTTGAGGGCATCCACTATCATGTCTACTGTTTCCTTTCCTTTCTTGCACGTCTTCATTGCACATCCTCAAGTCATTTGTTATTAGCTTCAGTTCTGCCAGTGCATGCTGCTTCATGTGCCAGAATGCACTCCAAGGTCTTTGAGGTGATGAGAAACTTCTGGAGGGAGTGGCGCATCTTTATTGTGCGTCTATGATAGATGCGTCTGCAGACTATAATCTTCAGTGTGGTGCATGCAGACGAATAAATGTTCCTTTTCTGTTAATATTGGCCAACTCAGATCGTATTGCCCTTATAAGTTATGAAGTGAAAATGAAAAAATAAAAAAAATAAAACAGAAGTTTCTATTTCCTTTGCTTTACCAGAGACAGCTCCCCCACCAGGAAGAAGAGGGAATGACAAAAAGGAAACAGAGAGAAAATGCTGTCTTCTCATTTTAGATATGAGAAGCTGTAGAAAAATGGGCATTGTGGTTAGATGGACCCCTTTATATACTCAGAGGCACCAGAGGTCAACAATGATGCCACACTCAATCCAATCTCATTTAGTTTGCAGGTGCCCACTTCAAGTTATCTTATCAAATAAATATTAGATAAGTAGTATATTTTAGAGTAAAAGAAATACGCTAATATACTTGCTTTGGAAAATTTTGCTCACAAAATGTAGATTTTGTAAATGCCCATTTAATATTTTAGGCACTCAGATCTGTAAATAATGATTTTTAGCTACAGAAATAGAAGTGTTGATATCATTCTGTTTTGTCTACATCAATGCTCCTTTTTTGTCTTATTTTTGCTCCCTCTATACCTAAGTATCTTAGTCACTGATAGCTTGCATATATGTACAAGGAGGTGGGTGTGGCTGACGCTACTACATTGTTTCTATGCATCCTAATTATATTGCATTTCAGTTTTCCACTTTATTGTTAGGGTTTTTTTTTTTTTTTCCCCTCTTCTTAATGTAAAAGAAAACCATAAAGAGCTTCTTGGTATGTTTAAAAAGAATCCTTTGAAGTGATATGGTCTCTGTCACCTCAGTCTCACTTTTTAAATTACAAACTACAATAAAAATTGACTTATTGATAAAAGCTTCCAAGGCCACTGCCTCTGCCTCCTGCTGATCAGGTGTGAGAAGGTGGCCTTTTTTCAGTTCAGATTAAAAAAGATGCAAATCATGATATTTAAATCAAAATGACGGTAGTGGAAGAAGGAGGGGTGCATTTATTCCCTTTCTTTCCCACCGTTTTTTCTTCTACATGACTGTCTAGGGATCAGTTTATAACCCCTTGGATAAAGAAATGAAGACTAAAGAAAATTCACTCTCACCGGCTCTCAGGTTCTCCTCCATGGAAAGAAAACATTCCTGACCTTCCTTCACGCATTCTTAGTAAGCCCTTCTTTGTTCTTGTCATGTCCTTCACTTTATGACATTTGCACATAGGGGGAAAATATCACACACATTTTTGAACAAGTGGTATAGACCAACATTTATATTGGGCATTCATACACACACACACACACACACACACACACACGAGTTTTATTTATTTGCAACCACAGACAGACCAAGAATAAGAGAGAAAATGAGGTCACCAGGGCTTTTAACCACTGCAAATGAACTGCAGATGCATGCGCTACTTTGTGTATCTGGACTTTATGAGGGTGCTGGGGAATTGAACTCAGGCCTTAAGGCCTTAAGTGTTTTATTAGTTTGTAGTTTGGATCTGCAGTCACCTGGCGGGAGGCAGTGTTAATGGACAGATCTTAGGGTCCAGCCCTAAGGTGTGGTGGTGGGTTTGAGATTGCAATCTAAAGAGATTCAAAGCACCCGGAGTCCCTGAAGTGTGCTGTGTGGCTTTGGCCTTAAAACTTCTTTTTCTCCCTGGCTGCTTGGTCCTTTAAGAGTGGAACAATTTCTTCTGCCATTATGGAACTTCCTCTGGATCTGTAAGCTTCAATAAACCCCTCCCTTCATAACTGTGCCTAGTCTGGAAGTTCATCTCAGCGAGCCTAAAGCTGTCTGCTCCAGGCTATTAGGATGGAAGGCAAGCATATTAACCACAGAGCCATCCCTCGAGCACTAAATATTTTTAACTCGTACACTAATACTTCATATAATTATTCTTGGGTTTTTGTTTTGTTTTGTTTTTGGTTGAGGTAGTGTCTTACTCTAGTCCAGGTTGACCTGGAATTCACAAGGTCATCTCATGCTAGCCTCGAACTCACAGGGATTCTCTTCCTACCTCTGCTTCCTTCCTTCTGGGTTCTGGGATTAAAGATGTGCACCACTATGCCCAACTTAATTATTCTCATTGTAACACATGAAAAACTGAAATGTGTTGATAGATTTCCAACACCACATCTGAGATCACCGAATGGAAAGTCAGGGTGGCAGCGCAAGGGCTGTTTGATTCTAAGTTGTGTAGACTGTCACCAACAAGAAAAGAGACAGATATGCCCAGGGTGGAATATGAAGGCTGTGTATTGTTTTTGTGTGTGAGCTTGTGTCTAAGTACGGTAGAAGTTGTCTGGTTTGTTTTAATGACTCCAAGTCATCACACAGAGCTGTCGAAGGTGCCCAAACCTGCTGCAGACCCTAGAGGGTACAAGCACATCAGTTCTCCCTGGCAAGCATAGGGACGCTATGACTATACTGTGGAATTTGAGACTGAACTTTAAATTCCATCATGTTTTCCAAAACATTGAGAGTCGCAGTCAATTTAACTTGTCATCTAATAAACAGATGCAATCATAAGCTTTAGAACATAAATACTAGGCATTGCTTTTTTCTGGTGCAAATAAGATCTGGTAACTGTGACTTCACAAATGCTGTGAGTGCTTTGGAAGTTAATAGGAAAAAAAAAAAGTAGAGTGTGAATGTAGTTTACTGCAGCCCTGGGCTGGATGTGACACGTGAATTTATCTGCATGCATGTAGAAGTGAGTTTCTCTGCATGAAAGGAGGCAGAAGGAAGAACTTGAATAATCAAATAGATAAAAAATTCCAGACCACAGCCATATCTGCTGAGTGAAGGGTGGCAGTGATATAGAATTTTGGGGTTCATGGAAGGCTGTGAACTCCAACTTTGGGGCTCATGGCTATTTTAATAAAGAATTGAGAAAATCGACTGAGGAGGATAAATTATGAATTGTTGAGTTTACTTAGAGAAAAATTATGAAATGTGAGGTTTATTTGAGGAAAATTAGAATCCAGGGAGAAGGCTAGTTGACAGACTCAGGTCAGAAGGAAATGTTCCTTACTCAGCTGGCAGATTCTCCATCTCAGAGATATATCTGGGGGAAAACATCCATAAACACACATGTAAACACATGTACACATACATCCCAGTGCATAGCACAAGATCCAACCCTTCAGAGATCAGATGGTGAAGGAGCCTGGGCTTAAGGAAGAAAAACAGAAACAGAATGTAGCAAAGGAGGGACCGGGCATTTTGCAGATGCCGGCAGAATAAGTAACCAAGAAAATCAAGGGGGTTGAATTACACATGGGATGGAGCCACATTTAGAGGAAAATCATACATAGAACAACGTGAACGCACATACGGGAACAGAACACATGTGAGAAACAAACAGAAACATTCCTAGGCAAGCAACAAGAGGAAACTTACACACTGGTATTTCAGAGAAAGAACCACAATTCAGGTCACCAAAATTGCTGGTGCCAGGAGACTGTCAACAAGAGGCCAGTCACACAGGCAACAGCCCTTTATAGTTAATTAGGATGGCCTTTTATCATCAGACTCAGTTACATAAGGGAGAGATCTGATGGGGCCTTGGAATCAGGGGAGTCACCCAGAGAGGCCAGCCAGGCCGAGTACTGAGCTGTGAAAGAAGTTGGACGTTTCTCCCTGGGAGTTGGGGAATTGTTTTATCATCTTAGAGGAGACTCGATTATCTGTGACTTCCAGCTCTGCCAATAAAAGGTGCTGTTGGGGGGGGGGAGGGGCTCTCTTCCTAATCTGTATATTAAAAAAAGCTACTTGACTCCTGTGTATCTATTAGCAGAACCATTCTCACTTCTCGACTGCTGTCTTGAGGAAGCATTTAGGATTACCACAGCACTGACTGGGGTCTAGGAATAGCTCATGCCCAAAAACAAGCAATATCCCTGAGATATACTGATACACTGATACCACATGCATTCCCTGGGGAAGTGCATTTTCTCTTTGGGAAAGCAAATCCAGATTGAGCCCCTTTGATCTACAAATCTGGAAGTGGAAATTTCCCCCAAATCCACACACACACACACACACACACACACACAATGAGTGTAATCAGATATAACATGGGGGAAAATCACAAAGCACCTCATGTTATGTCAAAACACAGGGGGATTAAACACAGCGAAGAGAATTGCCTCCTGGGCAAGGTGCACATGAATTACGCATGGATTTTGTGTTCAGACATAGGTTCAATCACCTAGCTATCTACCTGCGCGCAAATATTCTAAAATCTAAAATAAGAAATGGCTTAGCGGTTAAGCGCTTGCCTAAGGACCCCGGTTGGAGGCTAGATTCCCCAGGACCCACGTTAGCCAGATGCACAAGGGGGCGCACGCATCTGGAGTTCATTTGCAGTGGCTGGAGGCCCTGACGAGTTCATTCTTTCTCTTTCTCTCTCTCTCTCTGCCTCTTTCTCTCTCTGTCACTCTCAACTAAATAAACCACAAAAAAAATTTAAAAATAAAATAAAATCTGAAAATATTCTTCAATATTGAAACCACTTCTGGTCCCGAGCATTTCAGATGAGGAATCATCAATCCTTAGGACTGAATTTTTCTGAAGTTCCTGGTATCACTCTCAGATTAAAGAGTTAATGAGAACTTTCCAGAGCCTCAGATAGACAGAAAGAACACGGCAGAGCCCTGCAACCTGGCGCGCGCTCTGGGTTTATCCTGCCACTAGCGATGGTGTGTAGAAGAGCCCCTTGCTCGTTATCCATCAGCGTCCCTGAAACGGTCTTTGTGATCTCCTCTCTAAAATATTCAGTCCTTCAAATGGAGACGCGAGGCCGTCTGTCTCTCTGTAGTTTAAAAGAAAATATTTGAGTAGAAATGGACCTCTGTGACTTTTCATTTTGGTCACGTGCAGAGACCGAAACAAGACGGAGAGGAGAGATGAGGGGGAGCTGGCACGTTGCCCATTGTGAAGAGCATGGGAACCCCACGAGCTTCCTCCAGAGACAGCGCGTCTCTTTATTCTTTTATCAAAGAGAATTTGTCATGTTGAAAGTCTAAACTCCTTTAGTAAGAGACAGACCTGATGGCATTTTTTTTTTTTTTTTTTTGTCTCTCATCACTCACTATTGTTTGATCTGCGAGTCTTTTGAGAGGTAGGTAGCATAAGACCACGACCCAATAGCATGGTCGCCCCTGCCTCCCCCTTTCTCCTCCCCACTGCCCTCATCATATTTTGTGCGGAGAATGAGAACGAGGCGCTGGGAAGTTGGAGTGTCATTCAGCAGGCTTTGCATCAGGGAGAAGATGGGAATAAACATAAGGTAATCAGCATACTTTGGTGCCACAGACTTAGTTTCTGAAGGAGCCAAACATGAACTGTGGGCGTGGACCTGCTCCCATCCAGAATCTGCTTAGCACCTTTCTAATGTTGGTCCTAATGACAGGTGATTGTTTTGAGGACTTTAATAGCAACACATTTCCAAGGCTTCTAAAGCATTCTCTTCCTTTAAAATTCACCCTGAGGTTGCTGGATTCCTAAGCGGACATAACCTGTAGCCCAGACTCGGGAGAAGTCACTAGTTCTCATGCCAACATGCTGAACTTGAAGCGTGTGTGCTAAATGATAAATGAGATCATGGGCCTCTCGATCCCCTTCGTGATCTTAATGAGGTCTCACTTTGCAGAGCAAATAATGTTTATTCTGACACCTGTTAAAATGCAATTTAATTCTAGCACTAAACTCTCAGAGTTGTCATTAGACTCCACAGGTTGAAGGACACATTCACCTACACATCTGCCTTTATTTCAGAAGCTAGATGTCTGGTTTTTGACATGGGGTCTCACTCTACCCCAGATTGACCTGGAATTCACTATGTCGTCTCAGTGTGGCCTTGAACCCATAGCAAAACCCCTCTCTCCTTCCCGAGTGCTGGGATTAAAGGAGTGCACCGATATGCCCGGCAGTACTTTATTATTTTTTTTAAAAAATTACTTATTTATTAGTTTATTTGAGAGAGACAGAGTAAGTGAAAGAGGCAGATAGAGAGGATGGGCACATCAGGGCTTGTAGCCACTGCAAACAAACTCCAGATGCATATGCCACTTTGTGCATCAGGTTTTATGTGGATACTGGCGAATCAAACCTGGGTCCTTACGCTTTGTAGGCAAGCGCCTTAACCACTGACCTATGTCTGCAGCCCTCCACTAGCAGTTCTGACTCACTAACTACAAATACCAGTGTTCCTGGGACTTGTTGAAGTTTGATAATTCACTACAGTAATGTGCAGAAGTGCAGTACTTAGAGTTTTACTATGAAGAATACCAGTCAAAACTGGCCAAATGCAGAGGCATATAAGGAAGTGTGAGGATGGTTCAAAATGCAGGGCACCTATCTCCTTTCCTTGTGGAGTCAGGGCACATCACCCTGCTGACAGATCGACTGTGAGGTGTCACTGAGTCTCTCTGTCCAGATTCCAATGTGAGGTTTCATGGTCTGGTCATGATTATTTGGGCTCAATTTCTAGCCCCACCCCCCTTCCCTTCACCAGAGTTCAGGTTACTGCAGAGTTCTAACTTGTAATCAAGTGACATGTCTTTCTGGTGAACAGATCCAACCTGTATAGAAGCACATGAGCCCCAACTGGAATCTTATTAGTATAAACTCAAGTGTGAACCAAAGGGCTCACAAGTAACAAACAGTCTTACCACTTGTATTCAAAGAATTGTGTAAGTCCTATGCTGGGAACACAGGAGAAAATTGTTTTATTTCACAACTGTGTTAGGCTCAGATTCTAGATGCATCTTAAATGTCATATAGCTATAAAGATGCTAATGTTTTAAAGGAAAAAAAAAAGGGATCTCAAGATTTTCCACAGTTTACCCCTGCTCACAAATTCAAGATGGCAGGAGTCCAGGCCCTCGCTCCATAGCTGCCCCGTACGTCTTTGTTCCTCTACCTCTCACCACGTTTGCTGCCAGTGTGTCACACTCCCATAGCCTGCTCTGTCTTACGCATTTGAGAATGTTGATGTGGAACAAAACACAAGGTAATTCAACATGGTCTCTTTTCTCTCCCGTCCTCTGTATCGGGATGAAGCCCATCTACCTAATAAAAATGCAGAGTGGTTCTTAAGGATACACATTTTGAAGGGAGTAGGGATTTTGAAGCAATGTATGACACACGTTTATATGAAAGGATAACTTTTGAGTGAGAAAAGTTAGCATTTTTAATGGTCCTTGACCTCATCTGCAATTATGTCTACATATTTAAACCTGTGTTGTGGTTTGATTTTTCAAGAGAATCTGTAGGAAATGGCCTGCCCTTGATAGTATACAGTTCAGAGGTGTTTCTTCTTTCTCCTTACTGTTCGTGGGAGAAACACTTATGCTTTCCATTTTCTGAGCATCTACGCTTCTATGGTCCACATCTGTACATGGAGATGGTGCTTAGCTTGTCCTTTTTAGATATCACTCCTGCTCCAAATAAGAAACTCACTTTTGCTTTTCTTGATCTTTCCATTGGAGAAGAAACTTCTGAGGCCGACAGCTTTCCCAAACACACATGGCCATGTTCACATTCGCAGGATCACAAAATCTCCAGTGATCCTTTATGCTTATAGATAATTGTGGCTTATGTTCAAGGCCCATTTTGCCTTGATTTCAATTGTTTCTACTTGCCTGCCCTCATTTAGATTGTAAGGCTTCTTGTTTCTCATCATTACCCATTCATCTCCTTTTTTTCCTATTTTCCATAATCTCAGATATTTAAAGGACAGTGAAAGAATTCAGATTTCAATATCATTTACTCATCAAAATCTTCACTCTTACTTATTCTTCATCACGTGGCTCACTTTTATTTCATAAACACCAAATATCCTGTAATGTCTGCTGAAAATTGTGTTCTCCTGCTGGCCTCCATTAACTTAAAATTAAATGAAACTAAGTTCAAGGCTGTTCGTCAAAGTATTCTTTCTGACGTATTTTATACTTTGCTCTCCTATGTATTTTGCAAAGCCGTCCTCCAAGAAAAACAACTCTTGCCACCTTGCTCAGATGCAGCTGCCGCTGTTGACGAGTCTCCCAAGGTCGAGCCCAGTGACATTACTCTGTTCAAGCATGGTAGTGGCAGCATTGTCAGACCCTGAGGTTGTTTCTCAGGTACCCAGTTTCTTTGTGCCATGGATGACATATACGGCCTCATGGTCTCAGGAGTAAAAAGACTACATAGAGGTTAGAAGATCAGGGTACAGAAAGCTCCATCTATGCAACTATAGGGAGGTCCTCATTCCTGCTAAGATGAGCCCTGTCAATGCTATGGCTGCTTTGGGGCCCCCTAGTCATGTGAGCAACTCTCAGTCCAGTCTCCATAAGGAAGCCCAGTAAACTCATTGGCTTACAAGTGAGTGAACATTGGATGAACTGGATTCTCAGTGAGGAGCAAGTGCTCACTGGAACCTCCCCAGAAAAGGCTTCCTGTGCAATGTTTGCTTTCCTTCCAAATAGGTCTGTAAAGCATGCCCTGTATATTAAAACTACCTCGCCCAACTGATTTTGCTATTTTCACTTTCGAAAATAATATCTCCTCAAGGATAAAATTTTGTCATTTTCAAACCCTAGCTCAAATGCTACACATCTGCCAGAAAACCATTCATTGTGTCCTTTTAACCTTCCTTTTTTTTTTTTTTTAATTTCATGGACACTAGACTTCTACTGATGAATTATCATATGACAGACATAATATTGTTTGCTAGAAACATAGTTGTGAATGCTATAGTAACAAGAGCCCCTTCCTTCAAGGTCTGTAAAGCTTTGGGAGAGATACTGGGTTACAACTAAGCATAAAGATGATGTTAATAAATAAATAAATAAATAAATAATAATAAGAGGAAGGTTCCATCAGGGCACATAAAAGGGAAAGTAGCCCCATCTTAAACACTGGAAGGATTCTAACAAAAAAATACCAATGTTGGAATATAATTTACACCACTGAATAAAGAATTAAGAAGTAGATTGTTGGGCTGGAGAGATCGCTTAGTGGTTAAGCTCTCGCCTTTGAAGCCTAAGGACACCAATTCAAGGCTCCATTCTCCAGGACCCACGTTAGCCAGATGCCCAAGAGGGCACATGCGTCTGGAGTTCATTTGCAGTGGCTAGAGGCCCTGGTACACCCATTCTCTCTGTGTCTCTGTCTCTCTCTACCTGCCTCTTTCTCTCTCTGCCTGTCGCTCTCAAATAAATAAATAAAAATGCTAGACAAATTTTTTTTTTAAAGTAGATTGTTAGAGCCACAAGTTGGGACATTATGCACAGAGATGTTGTCCTTCCCCCATAACTGACTGCTGCCTCCACATTGCATGACTCACAATTCCCATGGGGCTGACCTACATCCTCACCAAGGAGGGTCCCTTTGGAAAAGGGATAATGATGGGGAAAGGATGGTACCAAACTGTGTTGTTTACATGCTAAGTATGCCCATAACTAATAAAAATAAATTTAAGAAAAGAATTAAGAAGAGGCTATTACATATAGCAGGAAAACAAGTGCTAAGCCCCTAAAGGGAGAAAAGGTGTACAATATTTGAGGAGGGTACAGAGTTTCCCCCTAATCTGATCACAGGATGAAAGAAATTGAAAAATCTGACACTGAGAGGAAAGCAAGAGCATTTTTCAGCTGTCATTAACCTAAAGTGAGGAAGATTGTCCAGGAGAAAATGACACCTAAAGATCAACGCGGGCGGGCTAGGTGAATAGCTCAGGAGCTGAGTCCTAGGTTTTAAGCATGCAAAGGGCCCTAAATCCAAGCCCACAGCCAAGGGAAGGGGGAAGAAAAGGGATTTTGTTAAGACATTTAAATTGGAGAATCTATAGTATATTGTGGGTCAGGAATTTAAAACAGTGCTTACTATCATTCGGATGTTTAAATGAGAAGATAATGCACCTTTCAAAAATGCACTAATACTTAAGGAATGGTCAAATAGTCTAAAAAGGATTAACTAGAGAAACACATAGAAGATCCTGAGGCCTCGGCATGTAACAAGGAAAGGCCAACAAAGCTGGAGGCTCTGAAGAACTCTTTGTTTTCGGTTTTAGTGAAGCTTACATTTTCAGCAAATTCTCCCTTCTTCCTTACAAATGAGTGGCTACTCCTGTGAACTTAATTGGATTGGAAAGTGAGTGACTATGAGATTGACGAAGGCCACCTCTACATGAAATCTGTGATGGGGTTTCCCGAGAGGGCAAAGCCAGGGTTGAAGACAGCCCTCAGTGAGGGTGGGATCGTCATGTGTGCCGGGAGCTGGATGGAATAAAAGAGGAGAAATCCGTGCCCAGTAAGCGCCCTTTCCATGTCCTCCTTAGCTGCAGGAGGTGAGTAGGCCCAGGCACAGTCTCACATCCCCACGACTTTCTGACTCACCGGAGGCTAAGCATGGACAGAACCCATGGAATGAAATCTCTAAAACCATGAGCTGAAGTAAATCATTCCTCCTGTAACTTGCTGTCTGGATTTTTGTGATGGTGACATGAGGTATGATTGACTCAGTGGAAGATTAGGGGTTCACAGATATTGGGGATTCATCATTGTCTAATAGTAATCAGGAACTAAATAAGCATCTCTGTTTATTCTCCGGAGAGGCCTATGTAGATTATAAGGTTTTTTTAATTTAATTTTTGATTTGTTTATTTATTTTTATTTTATTTTATTTATTTTTGGTTTTTGGAGGTAGGGTTTCACTCTAGCCAAGGCTGTCCTGGAATTTATTATGTAATCTCAGGGTGGCCTCGAACTCATGGTGATCCTCCTACCTCTGCCTCTCTACTGCTGATTAAAGGCATGCCCACGACGCCTGGCTCCTGTTTTAATATTTATATATTTACTACAGTCAGAAGTGAAAAGGTGAAAGAGAGAGAGAGAATGGGTACACCAGGGCCTCCAGCTACTGCAAACTAACTCCAGACACATGCACTCTCTTGTGCATCCGGCTAACGTGGGTCCTGGGGAACTGAACGTGGGTTCTTTGGCTTTGCAGGCAAACACCTTAACTGCTATGCCATCCTTCCAGCCCAGATAATGAATTTTTGCTGAAGTCTATGATTTTGGGTCAGGTCAATGTGCTACACAAATGAGTAATCCAACATGGGCATATTTAGAGTTGGAAACACCTGAGAGAGATCTTGTTAAGCCAGGTATGGTGGTACATTCCTTTAATCCCAGTACACAGGGTCAGAGGTAGAAGGATCGCTATGAGTTTGAGACTGCATAGTGAATTCCAGGTCAGCCTCGACTAGAGTGAGACCCTACCTTGAAGAAACAACCACCTGAACAAACACGTGAAGATCATCACGCTAACAGTTCTATACTGTTTGGCCCCAAATTTTTAAACAAACACTGAAAGAGCGGTCATGATAGTGAACATTCCTGGTACTAACAGTGTAATTGAGACCTGGTATAGGACTTTTGCCTCAACACACTTTCTTTAATATTACGGGGAGACCAGACTTCATACATATTACTAGAATATATGAACTAATTCTGGCACATATGGCTTCAATATGTGATTTAAAAACCACTCTGCCACCCTGAGATGACAGAGTTAATTCCAGGTCAGCCTGGACCAGAGTGAGACCCTACCTCGAAAAAACAAAAACAAACAAACAAACAACAACAACAACAACAAAAAAAAAACACCACTCTGTACAGATTCTTTTCCTCTTAATGGTTAAGCTTTATGTATTCTTAAAGCATCCAATGTGTCCCCTTTAAATGGATTCTCCCATTTATTTCAAGTTTCCTAAAATAAAAAGATCCCCACTATGTGCAGTCGTTTTGACAGTTCCTGCCACTGTACTCCCAGCTGTGGCTGATGAACAGCTCCCAGGGGATTGCTCTGCTCAGCCTAATTCCTGCATCATTAACATTCAAGCCTGATGGTATATTAGAAACTAATTCTCCACCAGCAGGAATGAGGAAATTAGTCTACAGTCCTATGCCAGGTGTCCCTTTTTTCCCAAAGACAGCATTTGCTTCAAGCTGTGCTGTCTTTTTCTAATCAACTTCTCTCTCTCTCTCTCTCTCTCTCTCTCTCTCTCTCTCTCTCATGCATTTTTCTCTATTCTACTGATTTACCTGCCCTCCTAGATCCTTTGTACCAGTACTGAACCCAGTGGCCTAAGGCTCTGACCTTCCTAAAGGTTTCTTCCTCTTGGTACAAACTGGCTGCTGCCCTGTTCAAAGCCAGTGTGGGGGACCCGGATCTCCTGGATAGTGTGGTTGGTTTTCTCAACCAGTATCAGAAAGGTACTATGCCTCTCCCTGCTTTTCCTTTAAGCCACACCTTCTGTAAGCCTGGCCTAGGCCTCGAGAGTTCTCAGTGTTCCTCTAGTGATTTGGACTTTGAACATCTTCCCTGGTACTATCACATCTCTCCATCCTTGTATTGTTCCTCCTAACCTTGGCATCTTTGTTTTCAAGTAACTCCCTCCTCTCCATAGTCTCCTGCAGGCGATAGTGTGCTCAGGGTAGTGTAATGCATAGTATTAGATTCTGGCCATGTTGTAGATGCCAAAGAAGAAATACTTGTTTGTAGCATATTTGTTTGTATAGCATCCAGTTTCAATTGTCTCTAGGAATACTTCTGAAAAGTTGTTAGTCTTTTAGTATTTCTGATGGCTGCCTTACCAAAATAAATAAATAAATAAATAAATTTATATGTGATCCTAAACATCTGGTTTCACCAGGTATGATGGTGCATACCTTTAATCTCAGCACTAGGGAGGCAGACATAGGAGGACCACCATTAGTTTGAGGCCACCCTCAGACTACATAGTGAATTCCAGGTCATCCTGGGCTGGAGTGAGATTCTACCCCAGAGAAAAGAGAGAATGATGGAAAGAAAGAGAGAAAGAGAAAGGAAGGAAGGAAGGAAGGAAGGAAGGAAGGAAGACAGGGAGGAAAGAAAGAAATATAGAAGAGAAATAAAGGAAGAAAGAAAGAATGAAGGAAAGAAAGAAAGAAGAAATCTAATTTCAAAGGCATTATGGAAACTTTGGTTAGAGTATTGCTGAGAAAAGAGATTTGAATACTAACAGTGACAAACACAGGTATTTGAGTTAGTTGAATAAGAATGGCAATGCAGCTATTTAGGGCCCCCTCAGTTTCACTTTTTTTTTTTTCTTGAAGTTTATTTATTTATTTATTTATTTATTGCTTCCCCAATGCAAAGAAGAAATCCACTGTACAAAGTCAAGATGGATTTTATTTTTAGGTGTAGAAATCTCTATGATCAGGACTGTGCACACTGGAACATGCCCTGGCTCCATATATTAGCCTGGAGAGATTAAGCTGCAGCAAAATGTGTTTATATAGCCATCTTGAAAATTGTCAGACAATACATCACTCGAAGGCTGTCATATAAAGTAAACCATTAAGGAGAATATTTATGGGTTGTTCTGTGCTATCCTAGCATAACAATTCTAATAAGTCATTTTGCAGCATCTACCCTCTCTTCCTTTCTGCCTGGGTAGAAGTTGTGCTGCCTAATAGATGGTTAGAACTTGGAAAGTTGCCAACCTGATAAAAATCCTAACTTGGAGGGTGGTGAGGAAAATGCCACTGTGCAGAATGCACCCGCTCAGCCTCTGAGCACCACACTACATGCTTCCGTGAGGAATGCTGTGTTCACTCTTTGCATGCAATTAAAAGGAGTTTATGGGGCTGGAGAGAGGGCTTAATGGTTAAGGCGCTTGCCTGCGCAGCCTAAGGATCTAGGTTTGATTCTCCAGGCCCCACATAAGCCAGATGCACAAGGTGGTGCATACATCTGGAGTTCGTTTGCAATGGCTAGAGGCCCTGAGACCCTGGCCACCCATTATTTCTCTCCGTCCCTCTCTCTCTCTTTTTCTGTCTCCATTTATCTATCTATCTATCTATCTATCTATCTATCTATCTATCTATCTATCTATCTCTGTTTCTAAGAATTAAATAAAACTTTAAAAATATTAAGAGGTGTTTATAAGAAGAAATGGCTACAAAAATTTTAAAGGTATCCTTATTCTGAAATAGTGCTAGAGAGCTGAAAAGATCTAGCAGTAACAGTCATTTTAATACTGTACCGACATGGAGCCATTAAGAGACAGCAGCACATTGGTGTTTGGGCTTAGGGAATGCTGTGAATCTATGAAGAGTTTTCCTTATAGTCTCTAGGTGGTCCTCTAGTCCTTTCTGGAGGATCCTGGGTCTGTATGGGTTACTGGGCATGCTCCACACAGCTCACGGTGTAGGAGAAGAAGCCTGACCGCACATGTAAGATAGGACGTTTAAGGACAGCGTGGGGCAGTAATGTATTATTCTAGGTGCTGTTTCCAACAGTCTATACACAGACTACATTGTTGATTTGCCCCCCAAGGTACAATTTTATGTTTTAATTTTTACCTTAGAAATGATGTGCAGTTTGTTGCTAATTAAAGTTAGACCCAAGGTGATAATGAATTCACAATTTGGAAAGAAAAGGCAATGGACTTGGGTTTTCAGTGCCATCAATAGTCACTCCACAGTGTTCACAGTGGAGACCTCTATCTTGCATGATAGACAGGAGTGTAGATCAGTTACAAACTCCCATTTCATCTTTTCACATTCACCTTTGCGAAAGAAAATGCCCAGTCCCTGTAGGCTTGCGTTCTTACTTGTGTTTCCTCTCTGGTTGCTTATGCATACAGCAATGGAAATGGATATTCTCCTCTTCTTGAAAATCTGAATTATTCTCCCCATGGTTACAAGGAGAGCATGCCCAAAATGTAAACACATGAAACTGAGAGGAATGCATTAACACAAAATGCAAAGCACTGCTAAAAATCTGACCCCTATATCCAGTCATTCCTTTTTCACTCGATTGACTCAGGAGGCTTTGACTGACCATGGCAGCCTTTTCGGTTTTGAATACTATGAAATCTAAGATGACGTTTTGCAATAAGGACACAGTCTCCCAGTGGAGTTCAGGGGGTTTTGGAGAAGACCTTAAACCCCGAACCACTGGGTTCATGTCTGTTTTTACCCAAATAATTCAGAGAAAGTAGACTGAGAAGGATAATTGCTAAATTATTATATTTATTCTGGGAAAGGGAAAAGAATACACGTGGAGGGCTCCTGCCACGTGGAGGGCAGGAGGGGCTGGGCAGAGAGGCCATGTGGCATGTAGGAGTAGAAGTGGGGAAGCTTAACCAAGACCTGGAAGTTCAGGAGAGATGAAGAGCCACCACAAAACAGAGAATGGGCCCTCCTGGTTATCTTCTTATAACCTTATTGTGGCGAGCCAGAGGAAAGGATGATTGGTCTGGCCTAGGTGCTAGGCCAAGAAAAGCCAAGAAGCCAAGATTTGGGACTGGTCTTAACCAACCAAACACAACGCCAGGATCAGATGTAAATTCTGGGCAAGGGAAACTCCCTCCCCAGGTTACTTATAGAAAAACAGGTCTAGGTGACACCTTCAGTTAAGTCATAAGGAGAGAAGAGATCCTTCTCTGATCTGTAGTAAAGTGGAGATTATTAGGGCAGATTTACGGAGCTTTCTGCTTTTTACTTCCGGGGCCCAGTCATGCTCAACTACCCAACAGAGCTGCCTGACTCCATCTCATTCTGAACAACCTAGCAAGCATGATTCCAATTGCCATCACCCTGTGAGGGAACCATGGCTGTATTTTTAGTTGCCAGTTAGCACACTTATTTTCTTATTTAAAACATGCTCAGGGGGCTGGAGAGATGGCTTAGCGGTTAAGTGCTTGACTGTGAAGCCTAAGGACTCCGGTTCGAAGCTCGATTCCTCAAGACCCACGTAAGCCAGATGTACAAGGAGGCTCATGCATCTGGAGTTCGCTTGCAGTGGCTGGGGGCCCTGGCGTGCCCATTCTCTCTTTATCTATTTGCCTCTTTCTCTCTCTCTTTGTTGCTCTGAGATAATAAATAAAAATAAAAAAATTAAAATATGCTCATTGGATTTCCAAATTTTTCTTAATTAAAAGTTTGTTGTTCAAGTATCACATATTACAAACTGGCCTCTTTAAATTTGCTCATTTGTAGAAGCACATAATATGAAATATACCAACATTTATTTAAAATTAAATTGGTATGATGTAAATTGAATATGTGATATGAAAGATTGTTCAAATAATCTTGATTTTCATGTATTTATTAATCCGTATGTTACTCAATAATGGCACAGAAATGGAATGTTCCACCACAGGGCCAAATCTGTGTTCTCACAGATGCTGTCGGCCTTTCTGAGTACAAATGAAATTCTGTTCACCTGACTGAACCGTAGACAAACAGTGTAAAGGGGCTGGCAGAGTTATTGCTGTAACCCTTTCCTATTTTCCTTGGTAATTCTTCTACCTTGTGTGAGGTCCTGGAAGATAAAGACCATGGCTGGTGACATGTTCCCTGCATCTAGTGATATGGGAATGTGGGTGATTTTTCAGAGCTTTTTTCAGCTCTTGCTTTGGTTTGGCTGTAAGTAGTTAGGAGTTTAAGTTCTGGACACTAAGGGCCACACAAAACTCCCACTGATTCGGTGGCCTCCAGGCTCTTATCTTATGAATCTGGATGAAAGAAATACACAGTCCATAGAGGACAACATTTAGAAAGATTTTATTCTAGGGTTTAAGAGAAGGAAAGATGGAAATGAGGGAGAACTTCTGCTTGAAGGTAGAAGGGAGTCCCTGGAACGGGGAGAGCCTTCCAGGAGACTGTTTGGGGTCTTTTATAAGAATTTACTGGATGGGGGCTGGGGTGGTTTGATTCAGGTGACCCCAATAAACTTAGGTGTTTTGAATATTAGGTTTCCAGCTGATGGAGATTTGGGAAATGAATCCTCCCAGAGGCAGTGTATTGTTGAGGGCAGGGTTGTGGGTGTTATAACCAGTTTCCCCAAGCCAGTGTTTGGCACACGCTCCTGTTGCTACAGTACACCTTATGTTGGCCAGGGGGTGATGTCCACCCTCTGCTCATGCCATCATTTCCCCTGCCATTGTGGAGCTTTCCCTCAAGCCTGTAAGCCAAAATAAACTGCTTTTTCCCACAAGCTGCTTTTGGTTGGGTGATTTCTGGCAGCAATGTGGACCTGACTGCAACAGGGGCTCAGCTGGATTAGCCCCCATCTCAGCAGTCCAGGTGCTTCTGAGCTTCCAGAAAAGACAATAAGCTGATTACATTCCCAGGAAAGGAATAGACGAGGAAAAGCCAGATTCACATACCATATGTTCAGGCACCCAATAGTCTTTTTCACAGCCTCTGGTGAGGTTTTAGAAGAAAAGAAATAAATAAGAAAAAAAAAAAAATCCCCCATAGAGACTCAAGGACATTTCTTTATTTTCTTTCTTTTACTTTCAAGGGCCCTCTTACCCCTAAAATTCCTCACTTGGCTTATAGTGGACATTAGGAGATAGGATTATTGAACCAGGGAATGAAATCTCCCCAGTGTCTTATATCACACAGAGCTAAGGTCAGAAAAGAGTAAGTCCACATTGGCATTAGTTACTATAACTCATGAGCATTGGTTTCACTGAGGAAGAAGGGGAAAAGTAAAGAAAGGAATAAAGGAAAGGAAAAATAAGAAAGGTAATGAAAGGAAAGAATGGTTTTATGTTCTATGTTTCAGGATCATTGCGAACGTTAAGAAGAAGTGATTGACCTTGAAAAGGCAAGCACAGTTTTTAGGCTCAAATGTGCAACTTCTTTCCCACTCCTTCCCCTTTACACTGTTACAGCAAAACTTGAAGTTCAAATTCACATTCAAATGGGAGTTGACCAACCTACATCTCTATGTTGTCTAATTTTTCAATCCAAATATCCCCTCTTTTCCCTGAGTCAAAATATTTTCAACAAGTATCCAGGAAGCTTGGTGTGGAGGTTCCTTCTTGTAATCCCAGCTTTTGGGAGACTAAGGAGAAATGCTGCGTATGTTTGAGGCTACCCTGGGCTACATCGTGAGCACCAAGCCAGCCTGGACAACAGAGTCAGGTCAGAGAGGAAAATGGATGGGGGTGGAGCACTTGGCTGGGAATAGGAAGAGTAATTATAGAAGGGAGGAAAGAAGGA
The DNA here is from genome assembly GCF_020740685.1 of Jaculus jaculus. NCBI lineage: Eukaryota > Metazoa > Chordata > Mammalia > Rodentia > Dipodidae > Jaculus > Jaculus jaculus. Next base: position 165,447,736 of record NC_059105.1, read on the forward strand.
AAATATTGATTTGGCCTTTGCAAATGCCAGGACACCTGGAGGATGCTTGCTTTAATGTAATAAGCACCCACGTGGACAGTCAGGCAAACCTGGAGAGTGGGACATGTTCGTTCCTTTATGACATTACCAGATGTTGACAATTGTATCGCTCCAGGCCTTGGCGGGCCAGCGCTGGACTTCCTAAAGCAACTATAGGCTATGTTCAGTACAGCCTGCTGGGAAAACTGCTCCGCCCCTACACTCTCCCGTTCTTATTCTTTCTCTTTTCCTTCTTTTTCTTTTCTTTTTCTCATTCTTTCCCATTTCCTTTCTCTTTTCCTATTCTTTTTTTTTTTTTTTTTCTTTCCTTTCCCTTTCTTCCCAATTCCCTTTGAAATCTCTTTTTGTAAGCCTGGCAGTACTTTAGGCCTCTAGTTTTCCCCTGTGGATGGGAATAATTCATCTATGCTAGGGAAACTTTACAGCAGACAGCGATTATTCTAAATTAAGTTTCTGTGTGGATGCAAGTATTTCTAGGAAACAGGGAATACTCTTTCATGAAGAGATTTTGGCTGGTGTCTCTCAGCTCACACAAAACCCACACACTTTGTGCTTCCTTGTTGTAACGCTGTTAAGTCTTGCTGGCATCTGTTCGGAAACTTTGAACAACTGAAAAATGCTGAGAGCTTTCTTCCACTTTTACCACAAAGTTAGCCTCATTCACCTTTTGTGGTCATTAAAGCAGTGTACCTGTAACATATTAGTAAAAGGTAGGTACAGGAAAACAGGTAAAATAATCCCTTAGGACACCCTACCCACTGTGAACTTTTTATGAACGACATAATTACTCAATGCTTTTCTTTTTAACACAAAATGGCAGTTCACGGACCTTACTCACTCCTTCCACTAATGACAATATATAATTTACCTATTTTTATATTGATGATGATAGACCCAGATATTCATTTTTGATGGCTTCATTGAATTCGATTTCATGTTGTCTTACTCTGCCCAAAGACTATAAACGCTTACATAGATTGGTTAGTTTATAAACAACAGAAGTTTATGTCTGAAAGTTCTGGAGGTTAAGAAGTGAAAGGTCAGTGCCCTGGCGGACTCCCCATCTGTTGAGGGTCGCTTTCTGGTTCTTAGCCAGCAATCTCTGGGTCTTCACACCCTAGGAGAGGTGAGGAATTTCTCCCCAGCTTTCTTTCTATGGATCATACTCTCATTTAGGAACCTTCTCGAAGCCCCTTCCTAATATGATCCTGGGACAGGGTTAGGAATCTCAATATGTGACTTATTTCTTTATTCATTGTTGTTGTTGTTGTTGTTGTTGGTGGTGGTGGTGGTGTGTGTGTGTGTATGCGTGTGTGGTGTGTGTGTGTATACATCAGTCTCTTGTCATTGCAAAGGAATCCCTGCTTGGCTTTACATGGGGGGCCAGGAAATTGATCTCAGCTGACAAGCTTTGCAAGCAAGAGCATTTAACCAAGTAGACATCTTCCCAACCCTTCAACATATGACTTTTGAAGGGATATAATTATGCACACCACAGCAAAGGTTAGTATGCAAATGTGTCTCACCACTAATGAGCAGTGTGGTTGATTTTTGGGTTTTTTTTGACCACACATGGATATTAGACAAATACAACTTTGGCATTAATCAGATTATGGTAGTATACTTTTTTTATTATATGCTTAAGTATTTTGTTGGTTCTAAAGGGATATTTATCTATAATTATGAGTCATTTTGCTGTATTGTCCTTTCATAAGTTTAAGTCATGTTTCCTTTCTGGTCAGAGCATGTGTATTTACTAGGCAACACCGTACGGTAGGATCCTGGAAGTTCTCCTAAAGTCTCTAATAATAAAGGCTTGGTCATTAGCTGTGCCATTATGGAGAGGTGGCAGAAACTTGAGGAAGAAGGTCCTAGTTGGAAGAAGACATTGGGGCACATGAAAGGTGTATTGGAGATCTTGGCCCCTTCATCTCACTTTTTCTTGACCTTAGTACACTAAGCACGCCTATCACACATTCCCCCCATACATTCTTCCCCCAACACAGAGCCAGGAACAAAAGCACCAAGTAACCATAAGCTGAGATTTCTGAAATCACAAGCCTAAAGAAACCTAAAGTTTCCCTCCTTTAGGTTGATTTTTTTTTTTTTAAGTATTTGGTCACAATAATAGAAATGTGTCTACCCATGCATGGTAGTAGTGAGGGCACACTCCTTTAATCCCAACACTCAGGATGCTGAGGTGGGTGGATCACCATGAGGTCGAGGCTATCCAGAGATTACAGAGTGAAGTCCAGGTCAACCTGGGCTAGCTAGTGACACCCTACCTCAAAAAAACAAAATTTAAAATTAAAATTAAATCTTTCTCTCTTTCAAATAAATAAATAAAATGTATTTTTTAAAGGGGGGATTGGAGAGATTTCTTAGTGGTTAAGGCCTTTGCCTGCAAAACCAAAAGACCCACGTTCGATTCCCTAGGACCCCTGTTAGCCAGATGCACAAGGGGGCACATACATCTGGAGTTCATTTGCAGTGGCTGGAAGCCCTGGTATGCCCATTCTCTCCCTTTCTTTCTCTCAAGTAAATAAAAATACATTTTTAAAAATATGTCTAATAATAACCAAACATTGTTTGATGGTTGATGTGAATAGAATGCTTTTCTATTTATTAATAAATTAGTGCTTATGACCATGCTATGAGGAAGATGGAGCTTGTATCATACCCAGTTTTTAGAGGAGAGTAAGCCAAAGCAAGTGGTGTGTGCATGTCCTTAATGGGCCAACAATCTACTTGGAGTTTCCTTTAAATATCTTCTCAGAGCATCTTAGCCTGCTTTGTGTTGTAACAGAATACTTGAGACTAGGGAATTAATACAAAAAGAGAAGAGCCGGGCATGGTGGCGCCCACCTTTAATCCCAGCACTCGGGAAGCAGAGGTAGGAGGATCTTTGTGAGTTCAAGGCCACCCTGAGACTGCATAGTGAACTCCAGGTCAGCCTGGACTACAGTAAGACCCTACCTGGAAAAACAGAAAAGTTTCTTTCTTGCAGTTCTGCAGACTAAGAATTCCAAGATTAAAGGGTTTTAGCTTGTGAGGGCCTTCCCCTGTATCATCTCATTGCCAAAGGTAGAAGGGCCAGGTAGATAATGAAAGAAGCAGGGAGACAGGGGAGATGAAAGGGCTCAGGTGCCCCCTTTTCTAAGCTGATTGTTCTAATCTATTCCCGCACTTTCCCCTCTCATGACCTAAGTTCTCTCATTAGACTCCATACCTAACACCACTACACTCTGTTTCTTGTGTCTACTTGGCAGACACTATAGCATGGGGAATGATAACAGGCTATTATAATTACAGAATAGGCCTATTATTATTTTGAAATCTGTGGTCTCTGCTCAAAGAAAATACCAAGCGGCAGTTGACCTTTCCTTTGCATATCCACTTGCATTTAGTTCCTTGGATGCCACTGTATACAGAATTTCTCTTAGCTACTTATTTAGGCATGCCACCTTTTATTCTGTAAGTAATTCCCAGACCTGCATGCTGTCTCTGGCAAGATGTATTGAGAAAGGATTCTGAACTGGCAATGTCTTTGTGCATGGGAAGTCTACCTCCCCCAAATATGTTCTAAAAATTCTCCTACTTCATAATACTCATGAGAATTAATGTCTTTATTAGTATAGCCACCATTTCCTGGATAGGCACTTGATAACTATGGCATTACAGAGACAATCTGAAATATTCGAGCAACCTATCATTAAACAGATGCATGGCGTCCTGCTCTGCTTGTGACACATGAGAATCGAATACAACTTATGGATTCTCTTACTAATTCATTCTCTCTCTCTTCCATAGACTGTAAATTATAGTCTTAAAATCTCTGTTGGAGACAAATTTGTTATGGACAACTGTGTATGGTTCTCTTGAGTTACTTACTGGTTCCATCTTAAAAACATTTATTCTTTCTTTATCGTAGTATATAACTAATACCCGAAACATAGTCTCTATGTATTTAAATCTTCTACAGTATAGAGCAAGAAAGGCTAGCAATTATCATTAATTGCTTTCGACCAGTCCTCTATAGCTTCTCTGACCTTGCCTATTAGCTATTGGTGTGGTACAATTAAAAAAAAAAAATCAGAAAAAAATCACTCATGTTTCTATACAATACAATCAAGAAAAAGGTATAAACAAATGAAGAGCCAAGGGAAAGCAGAACTTGCATCTCTACTCTTGGTTCCTGTTTCTATTACTCCTTTTCTTTTTCTTTTTTTAATTAAATTAAATTAAATTTATTTATTTGAGAGAGCAAGACAGAAAGAGGGGGGAGAGGGAGAGAGAGAACAGTGTTCCAGGGCCTCCAGCCTCTGCAAGCAAACTCCTTCAGACATAGGCACCACCTTGTGCATCTGGCTTACATGGATCCTGGGGAATTGAACCAAGGCTTTTGGCTTTGCAGGTAAATGCCTTAATCACTAAGCCATCCTTCCAGCCCTTCTTTTTTTAAAAAAATATTTTTTTTATTTATTTATTTGACAGAGAAAGAGGGAGAGAGAGTGAGACAGAGAGAAAGAGAATGGGCCATCAGGGTCTCCAGCTACTGTAAATGAATTCCAGATACATGTGCCCCCTTGTGCATCTGGCTAATGTGGGTCCTGGGGAATTAAACCTGGGTCCTTACTAATCCATTAATCTATCCCTCCAGCCCCCATCACTCCTTTTCAAATGTTTGATGTTGTTTCCTATTTTATTTATTTATTTATTTTTGCTCAAAAAGAGGTAGTGTTGTGTATTATTTTGTGTTCTAAGTGATTCTATAACTTGAATAAAGTCTTGCTCTCTGCATGTTAAGCAGTTGCTAGGAGACACTGGCTATACCACTACAAACCAATACACCTGTGGTGTTATGCTCCCTGGAACTAAGAGGGAGAGTGTGTCCCTCTGTGGCACAGATCATTTGAGAGATAATGGTGGACTACTCAGAGGCCAGTTAGGCTGGTCTTTCCTGAGGATGAGAGGGCCAGGGAAGGAACAGAATAACCACAGCGGTTTTCTGAAAAAAAAAAAAAGGAACTTCTGAGAAGATATTAAGAACTGAAATTTGATGTTGAACTCAAAATGAGAGTTGATATTAAAAGAAAGAAATAGTTTTCTGTCAAAGCAGATAAAAATTTTACAAGGGGATAAGAGAGTTTTGAATCAGGACTTTTACCAATATTCTCTGCTGTCTCAGTAGTGGTGCCACGAAGGAACACATGCTTCTGTGTCATTGGGTAATTCACTGGACGGTGCTGCTTTTTTTTTTTTCTGTTTTAAAATTTATATTTTTAAGCCCAATAGAAATCTGTTCATCCCCATGCCTTCCCCCCTCCAAATAAACAAGCTGCTCAGTGGAGCTTAGAACTTAAGCTCCCCTTCAAGAGACCCTTAATTCTAGAACTAAGCTCAATTTCAGGTACGCCTCCACTGTGTGATCGAAGGAGCATGTCAAGCAGCCTACTCCTCAATTATATTTGGTCACTCTGTCTGGGTCTCCATTCCTTGAATAGTAGCTTCATTTCCTTGCTTTTTGGAAGGAAGGGAGGGGAACGGAGCTGAGTAAGGGTTATATCTTCATCTTATCAGCACATTCATTAGGGGAATTATTTACTGGGGTCTAAAAAGGGATTTGAGAAGGCTAGAAAGAAAGGAAGGGAATGGGCCACTTCAGCAATTTTGACAAGTCAATCAGAACAGAATTTTCAGGATGCTATGGAAGGGGAATTCCAGTTCCCTATACACACTAAGTCATAACGTGTCACTTGTATTGGTGATTAAATTCCTCCATCTGTACAAGGAAGACTTCATTCTTATTAAGCATCTGTTTACTCAAAAGCTACTGTACATGGGACACTGTGAATCTAGATAATTCTTAGCTCCTATTTTTTTAAATGTTTTTTGTTCGTTTTTATTTATTTATTTGAGAGTGACAGAGAGAGAAAGAGGCAGAGAGAGAGAGAAAGAGGCAGAGAGAGAGAATGGGCGCGCCAGGGCCTCCAGCCACTGCAAACGAACTCCAAACCCGTGCACCACAGGTGCATCTGGCTAACGTGGGTCCTGGGGAATCCAGCCTCCAACTGGGGTTCTTAGGCTTCACAGGCAAGCATTTAACCGCTGAGCCATCTCTCCAGCCCTTAGCTCCCATTTTGATGTTACCCTTTGGCTTTCTTTCTCAGCCATGGTGTAAGCCAGGTTAATCACCGACTTCAGTTGGGTTTCTGATTATTGTGATTACTGAGATAGGTTTCCATGTCTAGTCAAAAATAGTCCCCATATCCCTGACCCTGTCAGAGACTAGATTTGATTTTCTCTAAGGGAATCCTAGTCCCCCCACGGTCCGTTCTAACACATCTTTCCCTGCTCATCTCGTTTACTAGCTGCTGTCGGAAAGTCCTCTGGGCTCTTGGGGTTTGCGTCCTGTCTTCCCTGTGGGCTGCTTGTGCAGCATCCTGATCCTTGAGACATTCCTTTCAACAACCCACACAGTTCTGCCTCCAGACCTCACACAGGCTCCACCGGGCATCTTCAGTGCTGCCCTTCCTTCCGCAGAACGATCCTGCCCCATTTCAGTACCCCGTTCTGAGGGCATTCTGACTAGAGACACAAACCAAAAAGAAAACTAGAAGACACTTAAGGCCAATCTCTAGGCAGACACATCTTGGTTTGGTTTATTTTTGCTTCTTATCAAGTGCACATGCAAAAAAGGAAGTGTTCCCAGTTCCAGGAGGTATAAAACCAAAGAGGACCTAAGGGAGGCATTTCCTTCGTCTCCTCATCCCGTCGTCCGTTTTCGTTTATTTCTGACTCCGTGTCAAATACCAGCCTGTGTATATTCCCCTTGTGCCTTCCCAGCACGGGCTGTCTTTGGAGATTTGCCTTTTGAAACATGCGCACATATATATGCAATTAAATGCAGGCTTTGACTTTTCGCCTGGGAAACTGGAAGGATAAGGTGAGCTAAGCTTTTAATTACAAGTACCCATCCTGGGACGCAGGGAATTTGTGCTTGCTACAGCTGCTATTGCTCCTCCTAATCCCATCTTTCAGGGAAGAAAAGAAAAAAAAAAAAAATCAGGCATGTATCTCTCTACAAGTATGTTGAGTTAATGTATTTGACATTTTAAAATATGTATCTGCTAAAGTAAACTCTACTTTAAAGCCAAAAGAAAAAAGAAATTATTGTTGTGAAGGTGAAAGCTTCATGTCCTGTGATTCTTTGGTTCCGTTTATGTTTTTTCTCAGTTTTGCTTAACGTTGATTCTTGATATATATAAAAAAAAAAAAATACTAGTATCCTGCACTTTCATAACCGCTTTCATCCAGAATCACAAATCTCTCTACAAATACTAATTACTGAGGTATAATGTCACTGGAAATTGCTAAGTATGCCCCAAAGAGGTTAAACACATTAAATCCTGACTTACAAATTAAAAACCACAGTGTGGAAAAACGAAGCTGTATTTGGACATACAAATGGGGCTTGGTTGAAGCCACTAGAAATGGCAGCTGTCAACCCAGTCCCCCAGTCCTTGAATTTACATGACATGCCACACTTCCTGAGTTATTATACTTGCAGAAAGACAAGTTGTCATTGTGTGTTCAGACACTGAGTATCTCTTTCCTTCCAAATAATACCTAACACCAAAGAATATCACTGTACATAAGCAGCATCTTTTCAGGTCAAACTCTTCAAGACATTATTTTCTTTGGGAGTAATTTTTTAAAACTAGGGAGTGAAATCAGTGAATAATTTCCTTTTTAGAAATAACTAGATAGCCACAAGATTCTGTTTAATAAGTTTAAAAGGGAGACACAGATATCTTTCCTATCTGTGGCCACACATGTGTAGATGTCTGTGTGTACATATCAATTGTATGAATAGTTATGATCACAGCCACGTGCATATAGATAGACAAAATGTAGTGACTAAGATCTTTCCCACTTAAAATCATGATGGTTTTCTTTTGGCTGTATTTTCAGGTTATTGTGTGGTGGTTGCCCCACTGGTGTCTGTATTACAGGGCCACTTTGGTGGTTGTGTTTCTGCTCATGTATGTGATTTAATAATACCAGGTTTTTTTTTTTTTAAATAAATGGCTTTTCAAAAAAAAAAAATCTTGATATGAGTGAAAACCAAATAGATGACAGACCCCATCCCCAGTGAGTTATACATATTTGCATATTTCTTTATCTTTTATTTCTCTCTCTCTCTCTCTCTCTCTCTCTCTCTCTCTTTCTCAATCTCTCTCTTTTTTTTAGGAAAGTTCTCGCTGTAGCCTAGACTGACCTGGAATTCACTGTGTAGTTTCAGGGTGATCTTTAATTGACGGCAATCCTCCTCCCTCTGCCTCCCAAGTACTGAGATTAAAGACATGTGTCACCATGCCTAGCTCTCTTTAGAAAATGTATTTATTTATTTATTTTCAAGGAGGGAGAGAGAATGAGTGAATGAATGAATATGGGTGTGCCAGCAACTCTTGCCACTGCATCTGGCTCTATGTGAGAACTGGGGAATTGAATGCAGGCCATCACATTTTGCAAGTAAGCACCATAACCATTGAGCTATCTCTCCAGCCCTGTATAATATATTTTTTAGCACGCTCTTATCTCTGAAGGGCATATCTGTGTTTGTAGCTTAATTGAAATAATAAGATATGAATCTATACAGATGGGCACCTACTTAACTTTTATCTCAGTGTAGTATCTTACTATATGTGCCCCTCAAAAACTCTTGAGGTAAAGGAACTTCAAAGATCAACCCGCAGGTAGGCACAGGTAGAATTGAATGTGTGTTTAAATGAGTCAGAGCTTAAACTGATATTAGGTGGTGAGGCTTTTATGAAAACTTTGATAGGTCTGATATAAGCAGACATGACGCCAAGAGAAATAACAGTGGATTTGGAAGGTGAGAGTAACTATATGAAATATGTCCTGCTGTGTATGGCGAAATTAAGACTGATATTGGCATTTTTTTAAAAGTTTAAAATATATATATACATTTACATGTATATATGTAAATATACATGTCTATGTGTATATATATATATATATATATATACATATACATACATATATATATGTTTTAAACTTTTCAAACATATATATATATACACATATATATATACAGATATATATATATATATATATATATATATATATATATATATATGCTTTTTAACATTTCATTACTACTAAGAGTATACATATATACTAAGTTTGCTAAGATCTACAGCAAGAAAAATCTTCCATTCATAAAACTGGGAAGAAAAGAAGGACAACTTCATGCTAGTTTTGCTCTTGCACCTTGCACTGGAGAAGTTACAGGCCCTTGCATGATACATGCCTGGTGAAGATGGCAAAGACATAAATTTGTTAGTAAAAGATATGAACAGAAGGTGTGTTCCACTGACAGTGCGCAATTGTACCAGAAAGTATACAGCCTATCCTAAGACTTCTGCAGAAGATCTCTTGAAACCAGTGACACAAAGCCATCGTCTGTAGTCACAGAGTATCAGGAATAGGTTTAGACTGAAGACATACGAAGTTATTAGGCAGTCTATAGCTGCCGTTTTTCAGTGAAGATACTGCTATGTTTCTCTGGCAGAACTAAGGAACTTGTTTAAGTAGTAAGGAAACCATCTGAAGCAAGCTTTCAATGTTGTAGAATGGGTTTGTTGTATAAGAAGATGTCCAAGAGTATTGACATTTATAAATATGCAAGTAAGTTTTCACCAGGACATGAAACATGGTAGACAAGAACACTGAGACACCCTGTGGACTTCTGGCCAAGGCACTGAAGGACAGTTTACTCCTGGTGCTACGTGGCAACCCTGTAGTCATATGACAAGACAGAGTGTACAGAAAAAAAAAAAACAAAAAAAAAACAGCACACTCTTATGAAAAAAAACAAAAACTGCCTGCCTATGTTCTGACAATTTCAGCAAAACGTGTGAGTAGCAGACATTTTGTAATTAGAATGGTCTTTCTGGCGCTTATAGTAATAACTGACAGTAAACATGAAAAACATAAATACGTGTGCTATGAAAATAAAATGTTAAGGTGGCATCTTCAACTCTAAATAAGAACTTACTGCCTAATCTCTGTTATTAGCACATTAGTTGGTCAAGGTTGCATGCACCCACCTGGTACTTGATTGTATTTTATTGACAATGAAAGAAGACCCTCTTCAGACAGAATGTAGACTAGAACTCATTCTCAATTGCTGATACAATAGCACTCATCAAACTTTCAGTGGATGAATTAAAAGCAGAAAACCACAAATGCCTGCCTGCTGGGAAAACAGATGGAGTGAACTTGTGAATCACTTACAAGCTTTCTGGGAACTGATGGAGACTTAGGAGAAACATTCATATGGGAGAACGTTAGTGGAGAAGGGTGTGTCCATATATTTGATAAAGAAATGATGCCATGAGAAATGAAAACACAAGTAAACATTTAAATACATAGGTCCATTTCCCAGTAAAGCCAGATGCACAAAGTGGCACCTGCATCTGGAATTTCTTTGGTGGTGGCCCGTCTGTGCCCATTTTCTACCTCTTTCTCTCTCTCTCTCTCTTCTATCTCTATACCTCTTTGCTTACAAATAAATAAATTAATTAAATATTACCAAATATATTTGACTTGCCATAAGTTGCCAAGTAATATGTAGCAGTTCAATTCTTATTTGTTATAGTTTTCAGGCATTTGTAAAGTGTGCAATGATTTTTTTTTTTTTTTCAAGAGGCACATTTTACTGACGTGAAGATGAAAGATTTACAGTTCTATTTTGGCAAATACCCACCTGCCAATACCACAACCTCAGAAAACCTTATCTATGGTCAAATGAATTTATGTCATCAAAAAATAAAACAATAAGCCTGGCGTGGTGGTGCATGCCTTTCATCCCAGCGCTTGGGAGGCAGAGGTAGGAGGATCACTGTGAGTTTGAGGCCACCCTGAGACTACAGAGTGAATTCTAGGTCAGCCTGGGCCAGAGTGAGACTCTACACCCCCAAAATAATGGACGTATGAACATTCCGTCCTCCAATTACTAATCATAGTTTACCCAAAGTTGCTTTGGTGTTCTCAAAATCAAAACTAAATCCCTCTTGACAATGCAGTGCTTATGATTACATACATAACCTTTCAGAGAATGCCACAGGTGCCAGCACAATTGGTGTTAGAATTAGAGGAGAAATTAACAACTCTCCATTGCAGGGAAAATAAAATCATTATGTGATCACTTGTCATTGTACGCAAGCCCTGCTGGTTTCTTTGCCACGGTTTTAGCTCGGAATTAAATTATACTTGAGAAATCATTTTTTTAATCTTTTCCTCTTCTTCTGGAGTTCACTGCTCATCTGTCAGGCTTCCAATTTACCCAGACGTTTTAATCTTTGAATGGGTTGCCTGTCTTTTCCTGGACACATGGACACACATGTCCACTCATCAAAATAGGCCATCACCAATGCAGTCAACAAAGGTTTCCACCAAAATCTAGCTTCATGAACCACTGAGTTTATTGGGTGACTTGCGCGAGCATAGGTGAGGGGTTGCTGATAGGAACGTGGATGACACAAAGGCAGCTGCATCTCCAAAAATTCCCAAACCCTGTGCACCTCCACTGACGTCTCCTCTTCACCAGCTGTTTCCTATTTACCTCTACTGAGGCGGAGATGTTGGAGTCCCGTAACGTTCTGAGCTCCCGGAATCTTGTAAGTTTCATGCGCTCCCTTCCAAACTTAAGCCTCCCTGCCGCAGTCAGGAGGGAATGCTTCCATTCAGAGGAAATTGCTGCACTAAAGTCTGTCTTCTCCAAAGCCAAAAGGAAGAATGCTTTGGTATTTATACCTATGAATCAATAGCACATGCACTGTTGTTTTGAATGGGATGCTTAGGTGACGCTATGTGTTGCTGAGGGACAGGGAACAACCTGTAGTGATGGAAGTCTTTTGCAGGCATCCTTAAAATCGGTTTATGTCTGCCCAATATGGAGATGCAGACATTTCATAATTAGTCATGGCAAAGCATATCCTCCCTGAAGTTTATACCTGGGGTTTGGACTAAAACTGTGATCTTTGCTTGGCTGCTATTAGTAGTCAGTGCTATCCAGGGAAACAGAACCACAGGATATGACTAGATACATAAAAAGAGATGTGCCCGAGCCACCAGCTCCAGTGATGGCAGAGGCTGGCCCATGACCTGCCGTCTACAAGCTGGAGGTACTGGAGAACAGGTGTTTCCAACATTGGGCCCAGAGGCCTGAGGATCAGGGAAGCCAGTGTCCCAGGGTAAGGAAGGGTGGGACTCATGAAGGAAGAAATCAGCATAGCTTTCTCTTTTCTCTGATTCGCACCTTGGATAGATGGAATGGTGCCCCGTCCCCTCCCCACCCCACATCTGTGTGCTGTGTGGCTGATCAGCTTTGCTCGGTCTATCACTTCACATGCAAATCTCTTCAGACACACTAGAAATGAATTTCTGCCTGATATTTCAGTGGCCCTTAGCATAGTCATACTGGCACTTAAAATTAACATTATTGCACTATTCTTGGCTTAGTGGCATTCCCATGTACAACTCTACTTAAGTTATAATAAATATGCATATTATTGCTATATTCTAAAAGTTCCTTCATTTGCTGTTAGTTATTAGATATTCTTCCATGTGACTATCTCTATGCATGTCAACCCTTTACAAGAAACTTAGTCTTATTAATAAAATATCAACCCAACTCCACATTCAGACAAAACTACTCTGGCCCTCAATTTATTCTATTTTAGGTGTTTGCTTGTTCCAAAGACATATTTTCACATATCCTAGGCTGGCCTCGTACTCACTATGTAGCCAAGGAAGATGTTGAACTACCGATCCTCCTGAAATTTGAGATTCCAAGCATGTGCTTCTATGCTTAGTGTATTCAGAGCTGAGGATGTAGCGCATGCCCCTGTGCATGCCAGGCAAGCCCTCTACCAACTGCGCTACAGACCCAGCCCCCTGTTTACAAGTTGGCTATCATTCCCTCTGAGATATGCACCCCTCCCCCTAATGCACTCTTTGACAAAGGCCGTATTTTTTCTATAGTTCTACAACCAATGTTTTCAACATTAGTTTAACACAAATAACTTTCAGTGTAGAGTAGATCTTTTCCTCACAGCCAGGGTTTTCCTTTTTACCATAGGAGAAAGAAATTTTAGTGGATTGACATGTGACAATATTGATTAGAAGTACGTATTGAGAGCCAGTCGGATAAGGTATTGGATACGGCCTGGCCATGGGAAGGCAAACTCAGTTGATCAGAACAGGGGATGGATGGATTAGAGACATACGGTGTGAAAACAGCAGCAGAATGATAGTTCAAACAGAAAGGGAGTGATGAGCAAACACATTTTGTGGAGGGCAGGACATAAACACTTCAGTAAAGTGAATTACACTTGTACTGTACATATTAATAAGATAAATATGTTCTTACCTACAATTGATAGCTTGTTGAAATGAATAATATCTTCTCCTAGGCAGTAATTTCTACTGATTTACTATTAAGATAGCATTCCTGAGTAAGCATGATTTGTACTCTACATGACAGATAATCTTTTCTTTCTGTCTCTAAGAATATACATTGAACTTTTCTATGGCAGAGTCAAATGGTGCAGGACTAAAATCTGAAATCTTTGAGTTCTCTGCTAATATTTAATGCTTCCCTAATTGGCATAAACTTTACATTCTTTTTCAACTTAGGTAGTTTTTTTTTAATATGTCCTACCAACCTAGAAAAAGAAGCCTTGTAAATTATGTTTGTAGGAATAATGTTCCTCTGTGATGAAGCTTCTTCCATAACCTCTATGTGAAATGACTGGTATTTATAATGCATAAGGAGGCATTAGCTTAACACGATTTTAAATTTTACCTGTTTAAAGTAGGGAAATAGTGATGACCAAAGTGCAGTCTATTTGTTTGGTGGTACTTAATAATGGCATAATTGAGGAATTCACTACAATCTTTATAGAGATAGACATTGTTCTGGCTACTTTTTGTTCAGTGGTGTGGATGGAACCCAGGACTTGCGACACTTTTAAGCAGATGCCCTATGGTTGAGCTTTATTCCCAGCCCCAGCAAGTCTTCAACTGTGAAAGACATCAAGCTCAAGGGTGTGTGTTCCTGACTTGACTGCTCAGAAAGTAATGGAGAGACCTTTCAAAATTCCAGGGCAATCATACACAAGTAGCTTAAGTCTCCGGGCTCTACATTCACATTCACCTTGGGCCCTGAGACTTGACTTTTCCACCTTCAGTCACAGTCTGGTGACTCCACAGTGTCCCCATCTCCTTACGCTGCCCTCTGTGTGTACACAGTGTCACTGTACTTTCTCCACGTCATGTCAAACACACCTTTTCTTCTCGTGCTTGTTGAGAGTTTTGCTGGCTCATTGTCCCCAGGTCTTTACACTTTGACTAATGACATCTAAGTGCAATGCCCAGAAGACCACAAGGTCAAAAATCCTGCTTCCCATCTTTCTCCATCTCCTTTTCTTCAGACTAGGCTAAGCTTCATGTTTTTGTTCCAAATGAAACTTCTCCTCAGAAATAGACTTTGCAAAGATTCTGACATTGTTATAAGCTCTAAATCTACCCTTGTCTCCCAAATTTATAAGCCAAGTGTTGCTTGTTCAGAGATCGTGGTGAGAAGGATAGGAAAAGCAACAAGCTCTGTTCACCAAGCTGCCACAGCTTCAGTCTTCTCTTATGATGTGAAGAGGCCAATCCTACATGAAGCTGTTCCTTAGAGTAGTAATCTTTTTTTTTTAAGGATACAGGCTTCTAATAAACATGATAATTTTATACCACATCAGAAGATTCTTGCATAAGATGCACCAGCTGCGATTTCCCCATCACAGTTCACAATGAAAATAATTTTGTGACTAATGTATCCAACCTATGACTCTAGATAAAATAGTTAATTATAAATATATAAAGTGGGGCTAAAACAATAGCTTAGTGGTAAAAGGTACTTGCTTGCAATGGCTAACGGCTTGAGTTTGATTCCCCAGTACCCATGTAAAGCCAGATGTCTGGAGTGAATCTGCAGTGGCAGGAGGCCCTGGCTCAGCCCATACTTAATCTTTCTTTATCTGTTCCTCTGTCTTTATGTCTCCTTTTCTAAACAAAAGAACAAGTTATATATAATTTGCTACACTTCTTAGTAAGTTGCATGGCTAGAACCCCTGAAGGGTCAGTAGGGTTATCCTGATTTAATCAGATGAGATACTGAACCTATAGATAAGAACACTGAAAAGGACATCAAGTCACTCAAAAAAAAAATCAGTATTCTTTCTTGTTTTCATATTTCCTCTCTGTATATACTTAAAATTTACTGGAATATTTGTTTCTAAGGTATCATAATTATTTCTATTTAATATTTGAGAACATTTAATGACCTACAATGACATCAGATATTGCTTTATGAACTTTACAAACGTTAGAGATGGTAACTGGCATCTATTGATCCATATTGCATTATGAAATTTATAAAGACATTGATGAGTCTTTTGTGCTCAGGTCCTCCACTTAGAATAAATTCCAGTAATAAGTCTGTCCTCAGAGATTTTAGATGTTGAAATTTCTCTCTTCCATGCCATTTGAACGTAGAGTCATGGACAGCAGCAGCAGGGTTTGTTAGTGTACCATGAAATTGCACACATATTCCTGTCCTTTGATGAGCATCCTTCCAAATTTAAACTGCTCATAGTAGTGTTTCTGTGACTACCTCTGCCTCCTGCAATGTCCACAAGGTTTCTAATTCTGCCCTTATAATGTATGGGCTTATTTTTGGTTTTGTGGCTGGCTAAACTAGAAAGACGGATAATTACTTTGCTGAGGTGTTTCATGGTGTTGCCAGAAAATATTTTCAGATCCTTCAGCTTCTCAAATTTTAGTTTTGTGCCTTTAACACTTATTATCTTCTTGGAGCCTGTCTTTTCTCTTAATCTGTATTTGTCCCATTATTTTGTCCATTGTGAAGTACCATGAGATGAAAGATCATGCTTTTCGATAAATTATCAAAGAAAAAAGGGCTAGTTATAGTATAACAGTTTTAAGTTAACACGGGTTATTGAAATAATGCACAATGATTTATGAAATAAAGTTGTAAATAGACTTACGTCTACTTCCAATTCATTTCCAAAAGACTTCATTTCACTGAAATTGGCATTATTATGTTATCATGTAAGTATTAGCAAAGCTTGGATGAATTAAGAAAGAAACAACTTCTCTCCAGTCTCGGTTTTACTACTTCCCTATGTTATGGGGTCTGGTGTCACACAAGTAAGACCATCAACTCACAGAATGTGAGGCAAAGTTTTAATTAGGTAAAAAATAAAAAGAAAAAAAGAAAAAAAAGGTCTTGTATACCAGGTCTGCTCCCAGAGGGAATCTCAGGGGGACAGCCATAACCTGTTCAGAGTGACAGCTTTTATTGGAAATAACCACATGATGTCAGGAAAAAAAAAAAAAAAAAAGCAGGACTGGAGTTAAACCTTAAATCACAATTTACATGTGACAGTAACAGCCATAAAAGCAAAAAATAAAAAAAGGAACTTGTAAACAAATCTGCTGGTCAGTTACAGGAAGGGCCACCTGGGGAGTTCAAGGTAGGCCTGTGACCAGGAGTCCTGCTTATCTTAAGAAGTTTGCTAAACAATGCAGGGCCCTAGGAAAGGCTATTCATCCCAGCAAAGCCTCTTGTTTACCTGCTATTAGCAGAGCCTCTTGTTTGTCTGCCATCAACATTGCCTCCTGACTTCTATATTTCTCTAGGCTAGGTGTGAAGAAATGTAGGGAAATGTAACATTTGGCTCCCTTTACACTCTAGTCCTGTGGACGCAGTTAGCAGTCCTTCAATAATACAGTCACATGAGTAGCGACAGTGAAGTAATATGGTTTCCAACGAGAAAAGACAGAAAAATACACAAGTTTAGTTTATTTAAACTCTTTTTAATGTATTTTATTTATTTATTTTCAAGGAGAAATAAAGATAGTGATAGAACTGAGAGAGAGAGAGAGAGTGAGATAAATGGACAGGCAGGATATCACCACTACAAATGAATGCCAGTTGCATGGACACAGTGTACTGGGCAATTGACCCTAGGACATCAGGCTTTATAAGCAAGTGCCTTAAACTGTTATCCATCTCTCTATCGCTATTTAAACTCCTGTTTTGTGTCTGATCCATGAGTCACAGACTTCTGAAGAACTTTAGCTGTCTGGTTATTAACACCTCATTTATGTAGTTCCTTGTATTATTGTTATCCATTCTTTCTTTGGCCATTATTTTTCCTCAGACCTTATGACTTACTTAAGCCATAAAAGAATTGTCTATATTTAGGACCTGGAGAGATGGCTCCACTAGTGGTTGGTTGAATGTTCTTGCTTACAATGCCTACAATTAGGCCTAGATTCAGTTCCCCAGTACCCATGTAAAGCCAGATGCACAAAGTGGCACATGTGTCTGGAATACTTTTACAGTGCCAGGAGGCCCTGGCCCACCTATATTCTCTCATTCTCTCTCTTGCTCTCACTCTTTCTCTCTCTGCCTCTTTATCTCTCTTGAATAAATGAATAATAATAATTTTTAAAAGAATTATATATATATTTAAATAATTTTTGCTCAATACATGCTTGCCAGGTGCTTGCTATATCTGTTTTCGTTTGGACTGTAATGACCAAGTTCATGGACTTAAAGGGTTATGTACACATGCATATGTCAAGGTCATGGAGGCTGAGAAGTCTATGACCAAAGTTTCAGCAGATGTGGAATATGTCTAGGCTGCACTCTAGTTTGCAGGATTTCTCAATTTTTTTCTACATATGGAAGACATAGAAAGTGTTGTTGTTGTTGTTTTTCCTGTTTTGTTTTTAAATTTTTCCTCAGGGTGCTAATTCCATGCATGAGATGTCTGCCTTCACATTACCTACTCAGTGCAGTATCTCCCTTTGTTACTGATTTGGGGGTTAGGATTTCAACACGAAATTTCAGGGGTCCATGAGCATTCTGTATCATTGTAGCAATGACACAGTCATTGCGAATCACAGATTCAATGTTTCAATCACACCAGAAAATGTGCTTTCCATTATCTTTCTCCGTCTGTCCTGTATTCTTTAAACTAACTGAACTATGTGTTATGTACATACTGAAGTGTGTCTGGCATGTTTGTTCAATATATGCCTATGAGAGTCACTTTTGTTTTGCAGCATTCTAATGTTTGTTCAGCTTGTGTGCGTATGCACTTTCCTCTTGTATTTTTGGGTGGTTTCCAGCCGGTATTGTTATGAATGAGGCTATTGTGATTTCATTTGGAGTACATATGTTAATTCCTTTCTAAAAAGAACGTTAGCTGTACAAGTGGGTACAAAATAGTCTTGTTTTGCTATTGTAATTTGCATTTCTTTGGTGACTAATAATGATGAACATTTTTTCCTCCTAAACTTACTGACAATTCCAGTATCTTCTCTCAGACATGCCTATTAAAATATTGTGTCAAATTTTATAAATGAGTATCTGGTTGTTCTTCATATTACTGATTTAGGCAAATTATTTATACATTAAATATACAAAGACTATAAGTAAGTTTTCAGATGTTGACATATTTTCTAGTGCTTCATTTGCCCACTTTATTTTTTAAAATGGAGTCTTTTGATGAGCAGATATGTTTGCTTTGGGGAAAAATCCCATTTGATCATGTTTGTTCTTTTAAATACTTTACGTGTTCTGCTTAATAAATTTTCACAAGTTTTCAAAGCAAATCTTCCCTATTTTCTACTAAAAGTGTTATAATATTAGCCATTACATTAGTTTTTGATCTTGAATTAATTTTTTATAATAAGGTGTAGATATTCATATGATAAAAGTATTTTGTCTTTTCCAGTGTATTGACTTAGAGACTTGGCTAAACATCAATTGACCACCTATGCCTTGTATATCAAAAAGATCAGAGGTTGCTATGATGACAACATACTACAGTAAGCAATCTAAGAAATTAAAGCAGAAAAAAAACTATTAAAAAAAGAATTAAAATAATCCCTGTGATAAGCCATGACTAATGTGATGAAAATCTAACTTTGTACACTTGAAGGCAAATCAAGATTTCTTTAAAATAAAACATTTTATTTATTTATTTTCAAGGAGAGAAAATGAGACTAAGAGAAAGAGATACAGAATGGGTGTGCCAGGACCTCTTGCCACTGCAAATGAACTCTAGATGCATACAGCACTTTGTAAATTTGGAATTACCTGGGTACTGAAGAATCAAACATGGATCATTAGGCACTGCATGCAAATACCTTAACCACTGAGCAATTTCTCCAGCCTGAGATTCATGTATATTTTTGATGCACTATGGATTTGAACAGAGGAGACCTTAAGAATGGAGAATAAGAGTGGTCCCAAGTTTTCTGAACTGAATAGTAGAAAGATGGTGTTGCAGTCAGTTTCGCATTGCTGGCAGAAATCAGTCAACCAAGAGCAGCTTTGGGGATAAAAGGGTTTATTTTGGCTTAGAGACATAATGGGAAGCTCCACAATGGCAGAGGAAAATGATGGCATGAGCAGAGTGTGGCCATCACTCCCTGGCCAACATAATGTGTACTATATCAACAGGAGAGTGTGCCAAACACTGTCATGGGGAAACTGGCTATAACACACATAAGCCCGCCTCCAGCAATACACTGCCTCCAGGAGGCTTCCAATTGCCATCAGCTAGTGAGACTAGCATTCAGAACACCTAAGTTTATGGGGCCCCTGACTATAACCACCACATTCTGCCCCTGGCCCCAATCTGATATTCACACGATATAAAATATAATGCATTCAGTATGACTTTAAGAGTCCCCATAGATTTTGTCAATCCTAATGATACCGAAAAAAAAAAAAAAGAAAAGAAAGAAAGAAGAGAGAGAGAGAGAAAAAAAAAAACATAATGGCACAGCATAAATATTCACACTGCAAAAGATGGCATTGGGCATAGCAAAGAAATATTTATCCAATACAAGTTTTAAACAGGGCAAACATTAAACTGTAGTTCCAAGTCCAACAACTCTAGTCAGTGACAAGTCTCCACATGCAATAATTCTAACCAGCAACAGGTCTCTGTGGAGTTCCAATTCCGCCCCTCCAGCTAGGCTACTCAGTCCTGGAAAACATCCAGTGTTTGCAGCTCTCCTTGGCACCCATCTCATGGTCCTTTCATCTTTACTGGGTCTCCACTGCAACCTACAATTCACCCTCACAGCTCCATGGGGTCTCCATGTAGGCATCCAGCAAACCTGTTTCACACTGCCCACCGCCATTTCCAGAACAAAATACCATGTTGCAAACTCAGTGACTCCCTCTTTTCTGCATTTCTTAAACTCCACAATACCAGGTAGGTGCCAATTTGTTAATCCAGGGCAGAATAAAGCATACTTTGAATAACAAGACACTCTTTGAGCACTCAGGACCCTTCAAAAGAGTCTACATTCATCCCGTTGGCCCAACCTCAAAGGTTGTAATCTCTTAATTACAGCTGAATGGGCAGCAGCTTTGCCCAAATATTTCATTTCTGTGCCATATCCCTCTGCTCACACCACTCCATTTCTACACGATGCAACCCTGCACAAATTCTCATGTCAGGGACAAAACAGCAAGCCTTTCACACAAACTGCTTCTAGCCCAATCTAAGCAAAGCTCTTTCTCACCCTCAGAAGTCAAACCTTGTAGTCCATAGTTCTTACTATATTCAGGTCTTTCAACTCTGACCAGAATAGTCCGTCAAGCTGTACTTACAGCACTGCAAGGCATCTCTTAGGCCAAGGTTTCAAATTCTTCCATATTCTTGAAAATCAGCTCCTAAAGACCAAAGCCATGCAGGTCAAAGCCACTGTCAGTATGAGCTGTACTGCTGCATCAGGTTTTCACTGATGGCAGAAATCACCCAAACAAGAGCAGTTTGTGGGGGGGAAAAAAAAAGCAAAACAAAACAACAACAACAACAACAAAAAACAACATTTATTTGGCTAACAGACTCAAAGGGAAGCTCCATGCTGACAGGAGAAAATGATGACATCACCTCTTGGCCAACATTAGATAGACCATAATTGCAGGAGAGTGTGATAAACACTGGCATGTGGAAACTGGCTATAATATTCATAAGCTCACCCCCAATAATAAACAGCCCCCAGGAGGCTTTAATTTCCAATTGTCATCAGCTGGGGAGACTAGCATTCAGAATACCTTAGTTGATGGGGGACACTTGAATCAAACCCCCACAGATTGAAACAGAAAAATGTTGAAGATTGTATACAAATACAATTGAAGAGAAAACTCTAGACATGTTATGTATATATTTCATGGGTATATTCAAATTCATATATACTATGATATATAGTACACACAAATGTTTTATATACATATGTTTATATTTTACATATGTACAATTGTATATGCTTTTGAAGTCAAAGAGAAATGTTTATAACTATTACACATTGGTGAAATAGTTTCAATCATTTCATTTGCCCTGATTAATGTTTGATCGTAGCCAAGAGGGAAAAATGAGCCAGGCATACAGTTCTTATAAAAAGAAAAAAAAAATACATCAGGGCTGGCGAGATGTATTAGTGGTTAAGGCACTTGTCTGAAAAGCCAAATGACCCAGGTTTGATTTCCCCAGAACCCACATAAGCCAGGCACACAAGGTGGCACATGTGTCGGGAATTTGCAGCAGTTATAGGCACTGGCATGCACATTCTCTCCCGCCCTCCCTCCCTCTCTCTGTCACTCCCTTCTACCCTTCATCCTTCCTTCTTTTTCCTCTCCTTCTTTCTCTCACACACACATAAATTAAAATAAAATATTTAAACATTAAAACATCAAAAGTACAAGTACCACATTTTTATTCTGATGCTACATTTAAGGTTGCTTATTGGGTTCTTGTGATATCTAGAATTGTAATAAATTACAGTTGGTAGCTGAACAGGAATTAAAATACTTGGTGATGGGCTGGAGAGATGGCTTAGTGGTTGAGCGCTTGCCTGTGAAGCCTAACGACCCCGGTTCAAGGCTTGGTTCCCCAGGTCCCACGTTAGCCAGATGCACAAGGGGGCGCGAGCGTCTGGAGTTCGTTTGCAGAGGCTGGAAGCCCTGGCGCGCCCATTCTCTCTCTCTCCCTCTATCTGTCTTTCTCTCTCTGTCTGTCGCTCTCAAATAAATAAATAAATAATTTTAAAAAAATACTTGGTGATGATAATTATATATAAACATTTGCCTTTAACATCAAGTTTATGGAAAATATAGACACTATGCAATTTTTTTTTTAAAGTCACTTCTCAGTGACCCTCAAAAACATTCCAGATTGCAATATGACATCCTTTGCCACTTGAAATTGGGGCACCATCTCTGAAGCAGGAAAGAAAATACACCATCCTTGTTGAAGTGTGCCAGTTCCAAAGCTGATTCACATTCCAAATTGAGTTGTTTTGCCTTTCATAGCTTTCCTTTGAATCCATTTCCAAGCTATAATCTGCAGACAACTATTCGCCCACATACCTGTGGTTCAGGGCGCCGTGAGACAGCTTTGCCTTTGTTATGTATCAAATGCAAAAATTACTTTAATGCAGCGCTGAAGCAAAAGTGCTATAGGCACTCTAGACAATAAGAGCTAGAAATTTCCAAGTTAATGGTCCTACAGAAGAAAAATCTCAGCTGCATTGTTTCCTGCGCACATCAGAATGTGCATTTGACATAGTGCTGAAGAGAAATAAGATAACCCACTTTCGTCCTACTATTTATTCTGAAAGATTAGAAAAACACATCCAGGGAAAGTGAAGTTCTTACTCTTTCCTTTGTGTCTTCTTGCCTGTCTCTCTGTGCAGAGAGTTCTTAGTTCAGAGTTCAGAAATGAGGACGGAGCATGGGAGAAGGGTAGAGAGAAAGTATATTCTCAGATCACATGGTTATTCCTTAGTGTCTCCTTAGTAAGAGAAACTATCAGCCTGGGTTTATGTTTCAAAGATTGTTTTCTTAAAAATAAAAATATGTAGTGTTGGAGACATGGCTTTGCTATTAAGGCACTTTCCTGGAAAGCCAAGGTTTGATTCCCCAGGACCCATGCAAGCCATATGCAGGAGGTGTTGTACACATCTGGAGCTCGTCTGCGGTGGCTGGATGCTCTAGCATGTCCATTCTCTCTCTCTCTTTTTCTATCTGCCTCTTTCTCTCTGACAAATAAATAAATAATAAAATATTTTTAAAGTAATTAAATTTCAAAAAAAATGGAAATGATTTTTCATTTAAAAAAATGTTTCCTCAAAATTCAAGGGAGAAAGGTCATATTTATTACTTAGAGAAAATAGACTCAGAAGACATTAACACAGTGTAAAAGCAAGTATTTGATATGTAATATAAACAAGTTGTTCTCATGAAAGAGACACAGGTATCATTTTGTAATAAAATAATATACTCTGCAATTACTGATATTATACAAATCCGATAAGATCTCAGAAAAGACAGGGAAATAGTATGACAAAACTAAACATTAGATGTCAATTAATTTTGATACATAACATACCTTGCCGAAATGTGTGGCTTACAGCTCATTAAATGACATCGTGATTGGGGTGACTGTTCTGGTCCAGGGTATTTCTACAAGGGTCTCACACATGTGCAGACAGCTGAAATTCAGTATTCCCTCAAGTCACATGCTCACAGCTAGAACCCTCCTTCATTACTCTAGCTTGGGCTGATGTCCATGTAGTTCTCAGGGCCCCAAGTGCAGTAAGAAGATGAAAGCCCTACTGTAAAACTCCCTTTCAAGCACCTGCCTATGTTTTGGTTGCTGTCATCCAATAGAATGTAGAGAAATAGTTAACACATTTTAATTGGAGTAACTACAGACTCTCATTGAAAAGTGGCATTCAGTGAGGATGGGAAAAACTCACAGCCATTTTTTTTTTCCCCTATCTAACACATTATAAAAAGCAGTGGGCCAGATAAAGCTTTGTTGGAGTAGAGTTAATATTGAATGAAGAGAGAGATAGTTGGATACCTTTGAATGGAGCACTGAAGAGTTTTGCTAGGGCAAAGAAGCAGTGGCAAAACTAGCAACCCAGCCTGAAGTGATGGCTCAGCTGGGAAATCACTTGCCTTGCAAGCACGAAGACCTGAGTTCAGTCCCCAATACCCACACAACTTGTCATCATATCCACATTATTGTTCTAAAAGTTGGGTTACAGATACCTGGGAAGAAAGGAAACACAGTTGATTTCAAATACAATTTGGGCCAGATAAAACTGTCCTCTATAACATCTTTCATCCTGGGCCCCAGAATTATTAGTCTGTGTGGACAGTAGGAAGCATCATTTGAATATGTCACTCCTTAATGCATGGAAAGGTAAAGAGTTCCTATACATCAGCAAAATCTCAACACTATGGAGAAGGTTATGTGACTGAGTAGGAACAACTGTGAGTTCTAGAGAATTTGAATAATGATTTTACTATACACTAGCTCTTAGGCTGTCCTGCTATTGAACTATACTTTAATACCACCTGCATTATAAGGCAAGTCATTCAGCCTTGATCTCTTTATCGGGCTAGGTGAAAAGATTGATGAAAAGATCTCTTGGTTTCCTCTGCTCATCTTCTGCGACTTACTTTATGGTTTTGGGGGCCTGACAGCAGCTCCATCCTTGATCCCCTACTTTTCTGTGCAGTGTGGACCCTTTTCTTCATCTTCCCAGCCATTTGTTTCATTTAGTGTGGGGAAGAGGACATTGAACCTAGGGAATTCTGTGTCCCAAGCATGCACTTTGTACCACTGAGCTGTATCCCTAGCCCTCTTTTTACATTTTTAGTTCTTTTTTTATTTTTATTTATTTTATTTTTAATTGCAAGGCAGGGTCTCACTCTAACCTAAACTAGCCTCAAACTCAATGTGGTCCTCCTACCTCAGCCTCCTGAGTGCTGGAGTTAAAAGTGTGCACCATTATAACACTATGTTTTGATTGCTGATGGATTTGGGGGTTGATAAGGACAAGTGAAAAGAAGTAAGCTCATATTTTCAATGTTTGGTTAGAAGAAGACTAGTAATACATGAATACAGAGAAAGAAGAATTCACTGTGGGGTGAGATTTTTGTCTGGGTATCTTAGATTTCAGTGGATGGCAACTTTTCCCATTAATCATCTTCATCATGGCATTGGAATTGTAGAGGCAATGTCTGATAGAGGGCCAGAGGTAAACAGATATTCTTGTTCATATTCCTCATAGAAATGATTAGAAAAACAACTGGATGAATTATCTGCGGCAGAATACAAAGAGATACGAATAAGGTAGAAAGACAAACCTTGTGGAAAGATCACTGGAGGAACCTTGAGAAGGAACAAACCAAAAAGAATAAGGAGGAGAAGGAAAAGTGATCCAGGAGTTGGACGATGGCATGGTGCCAGAGTAGTAGCATTTCTAAGAGGCAAAAATAGGACATGGTTTCACAGCAATTTCCTGGGCTAGTTTTTAAACTGAGAGCATTGCTATATTGCTAAATGGGCATGTTGTCAAACTGCATCCTAAAATATTTACCTTTATGTCTACAGATCACTTCTATTTGTAGCTCCCACCAGGAAATCTTTTTTTTTTTTAAATTAATTTATTTTATTACTATTCCTTAGTATTTTTACTTAGCACTGGGAGGTGGTCAGTGTAGAGAAAAAGAACTGGCCTAGTGCTGAAAATCAGTGACTTGAGAAGTGCTTATTACTACACACGACATACTCACCGTCGCCCTCCATGGCCCAGAGAGTGGGGCAGAAGACTGGGAGCAAAGATCGTAGGAGCTGGAAGGTGGGGAGAAGAAATGAATTCTTGTTGCTGGACACAATTGACGAGGGGATTCCATTCATACACTGCACATTATAGCATCAGCCATCTTGCTGTTATACATAGGGGAGGAGCCTGGGAGGCCACGCCCCTCACTAATAAGCTAATGACAGCTTTCCAGGGGAGAAGGGGGTCATTCTCCTCTATGGGAAAGCCAAGGATAAGTGGTAGAAGAAGGAATATAGTGAGGCTGAAGGGGATATGGCAGGATATTGCCAGTACAGTTGATCCACACATAGTATGTATGCATTAAAATTCCACAATACAAATAGAAATATTTAGAAAAGAACATTTGAAAAGAAAAAAAAAGAAAACAGATAAACTTTAATGCTTTGTAGGAAGAAGAACACGCAGAGGAGTTAGGCATGGGAGATTAGCAATGCTAAAGAGCAGCCCTGAAGACCAGTGACAGGGCAGTAATTCTTCCGACAGCAATTGAGTCAAACTCCCGTTCAGAATCCTTCACCTGAGACAAGGGAAGAGCTCAACACGGAACGCGTAGTGTTCCAGTTCACTAGTCACTCTCACCAGGATAAGGCTGAGCACACAAAGACTGAAGAAAGAAACACAAATTTCCTTATTTTTAACCAATACATGTGCAGACAGCCTTTCTCCATTTTGTCCTCATTTACTGCTTTTTAAAGTGATACTTTTTTTCCCCCCATTTCCTGGTGTTAGATGTGTGTCCAGTGTTTGCTCAAATGGACATTTATGACTTATCAGTAAAGCAGGACAAATTGGTGAAGTGGGACAGATGTCATGATTCACCGTCTATATTGTGGTCACTGGGAATCGGGCGCCCCAGGGTTGTGCAGAACTACACGTGTATGACTAGAAGACCACTGCAGGAGTTTAGGGTGAAGGAGGAGAATCCTGTGTGCATCGTTGATACTCTAGGATGCGTGACAGGTGGAAAGAAGAAACATACTTGTGCAGGACTTCTGAAAAGTTGTGGGATTTGTGAGGTACTTAGTAGAACAAAACTATTAGGGAAAAATGCCTTATGTTGATGATAGAATAGATGCTAATTTAGGGTAATACCATATGTGCTTAAAATGCCTGAAAAAAATAATTCATTAACTTTGAAGGAAATAGACAGCAATATGCTGAGGATAATTTTTATTAACTAATTTATTTATTAGAGAGGGATAGAGAGAAAGAATGGGCATGTCAGGGCCTCTAGCCACTGCAACAACAACAAAAAACTCTAGATTCATGTGCCATCATGTGCATCTGGCTTATGTAGGACCAGGAGACTCAAACCTGGGTCTTTAGGCTTCATAGGCATGTGCCTTAACCACCAAGCTATCTCTCTGGCCCTGTTGAGAATTTTAAAGAATGGAAGAAAGCCTCAGGGAGATAGGTAGATGGCTACATGAAAAATAATTATCTTTTTTTCTCTCTCTTAAGATTTTATATATATATGTATATATATGTATATATATATATATATATATATATATATATAAATATATGTAAATATATATGTGTGTATGTATGTGTGTCTTGCATCCATATATGCATACATGTGTTGATCACTTCATGGGATCTGCTTAACTTTGTTTTAAAACATGCTGAGGGCTGGAGAGATGGCTCAGAGGTCAAAGTTACTTGCATGCAAAGCCTGATGGCCTGGGTTCAATTCCTCAGTACCCATGTAAAGCAGATACACAAAGTGGTGCATGGGTCTGAAGTTTGTTTACAGTGGCCAGGGCCCTGATGTGCCAGTTCTCATTCTCTCTCTCTCTCTCTCTGCTTGCAACTAACTAAATAAAAAATATTTTTAAAAATCCTGTAATTGGGGATGGAGGGATGGTTTAGTAGGTAAGGCATTCGCCTATAAAGCCAAAGGACTCAGGCTTGATGACCCAGGATCCACATTATCCAGATACACAAGGTGGCACATGAATCTGGAGTTTGTTTGCAGTGGCTAAAAGCCCTGGTGTGCCCATTCTCTCTGTCTCGCTCTGTCAATCTGACTTTCTCAAATACATAAATAAATAAAAATTTAAAAAATAAACAAATTAAATAGAAACCTCGTTATATTCCTTCAGATTTATCTTACAATTTATTTCTATATTCCAATGGATATATTGTAAATTGGATAATTTTCATATGACTCTTATAGTGTAAGAAAACTCAAGTATACACATTGTATGAAATTCAGTTATTAAAAATGAATTTGCCGTAACTGCTGCTAAGCATATTGTCACTAGTACTTCTTTTTTGTCCTTTTGGTTTCTAAAGATAGGGTCTCACTCTAGCCCAGGCTGACCTGAAATTCACTATGTAGTCATAGGGTGGCCTTGAACTCACGGTGATCCTCCTACCTCTGCCTCCCAAGTGCTGGGATTAAAGACGTGCGCCACCACACCTGGCTGTCTTTAGCATTTCTTATTCCACTTGAAATTAAATGGTTTAAGTTAGAGCTGCCATAATTGTGTTGGTTTATTTAGTTGAAGAAGCTGACTTGTCATTAGTTGATGTGAACAAATCAATGGAGAGTCAGTTTAAACAGCAATCCTTATTAAATGTACTTGTAGGGACTTAATTATTGTGTAGTAGTGTCATGCCAAGTGTGAAAAAGCATTAAAATATACTAGGATGTGTCAACAGGCAATGTCAGAAAGTGCAGTGGCCCATGAACCCATTAAACACGTATATTTTAAAGCACTTTACTTGGCGAAATCATCAGATCTCGGTGAAAACTTGCAAAATATGCAAATTACTAAGATTGCCTGTCCTAGCAAGCCACAGCGTATTCTTGACCCAATTGTATATTCACTGTCTCAACTGAGCTGCCACAAAGGTAATTGTTTAGTAGCGATACTAAGTTTCATGTCTGAAATTCTGAAATACTTGTGAACTGAGCAGATGGTGAAAATGACATTGTCTATCTAAACAATTGTATCCCAAATTTATTTATTTCCTTTGCTTTTTTTTTTTTTTTTTGGTCAAGTTAAAACACAGGCTTTACCTCAAAGAAAGGAAGAGTATTTTTTTTTTTTTTTGAGACAAATGTGCGCAACCATGGACCAGAAACACAGACTCATATTGCCCCACATGACTTTTTTCAAAGTAGAAAGTTTTGTTAGAGGTGTAGATTAGACCACAGTTTGGAGAAGATTCCACTGGAGCATCCAGGTTCTTGTGATCTTGAACAAAGAATTGAACAAGGAATCCACAGAAAGTGGAAGGAATGGGGGCAGTTTAATAAGAGAGAAAAACACTCCAGAGGATGGAAGTAGGCCAGGAATTTTGGAAAGGAGAGAAGATCAGGTGTTGCTGAAACATAGAGATAATCAGGCTTTATGGATCCTTTTTGTAGTGCCTGTCCTGTTCAGTATTCAACATCATGGACTTTCTGCACGCATACTAGAGAAGAGGGTTTTCCAGTCCTTCTGCCAGATAGCTTCTTTCAAAGGTTAATCTTGATGTGATCCTCTCCACCTTGCTTCCAGGTCACAGTTTCATGAGGTTTTTGTAGTTACAGAAAAGAACCCAAAGTCACAAATCGAGGTATTTTCCAAGTATCACTTAAAACAGGTTATATAAAAGTGGGGAAAGCTCTGCTGTAGGATTCAGATGTTGAATGATGGCATTCATATCTTTTGGATGGTGCAAACAAAGAGTCTATCAGTATATGACAAAACATTTTACTTACTAGTTATAAGGATGTCATAGGTGGTCAATGGATGGCTATTGAGGTCACTAAAGATAGTCCAAGGTAATCTGATCCTGAGCTCCACAATCACCAAGCTCTAATTAGTCAATTAGCCTTGTAGAATTTTTAACGGGTGCAGCTTTCTCCTGGGAACTTCGGTGGTTCACTGTTATCAGACAAGCTTGTCGAGACATCCCGTAAGAACAGGGGGAGATAAAGTACAGTTGATCTTAGCCCAAAGGCCAAAATGTGTTAGGGAAGACCAAACTGTAATGCAAAGTTCAAAAACACTATTTGCTACATCCAGGAAAGACAGGGTATAAGTTAGAAGCTGGAAGAGGAACTCTGTTGAGAATGAGAAGAAGAAAAACGAGTCTATAGTGCTGTGGAAGAAATCCAAAGGGAAGTATGCTCATATTTGCCTTAAAAATATACTCTTCTTAGCCGGGCGTGGTGGCGCACGCCTTTAATCCCAGCACTTGGGAGGCAGAGGTAGGAGGATCACCGTGAGTTCGAGGCCACCCTGAGACTACATAGTGAATTCCAGGTCAGCCTGAGCCAGTGTGAGACCCTACCTCAAAAAACCAAAAAAAAAAATATACTCTTCTGGGCCAGGTGTGGTGGTGCACGCCTTTAATGCCAGCACTAGGGAGGCAGAGGTAGGAGGATCGCCATGGGTTCAAGGCCACCCTGTGAATACAGAGTGAATTCCAGGTCAGCCTGGGCTAGAGTGAGACCATATCTCAAAAAAAAAAAAAAAAAAAAAAAGTAAAAAATACTCTTTCTTCCTTTGAAGTGAGACCCATGCTTCACATCGACAAACCAAAGCTGGAATTCTCCAGTGGTTTCTTGGAATCACAACATAATAATGTCAGGAAGTCATGCTGCAAGGAAAGAGGTCTTTATGCCAGTCAGTACGAATTCTGCTGTCTCTGTGTCTCAGGCACAGCACATGCATGTGACAAGCATGGATAAGCTGTCTGGTAGATGCACATATATTCTTCCTCTTCAGTTCCTGAAGCTAGCTCGTCAATCGCTATTTTCTTCAGCACTAAGTGGAACCCCTTTATTTTATTTTTTCTCCTAGTTTGAGTCACATCCTGTTTCTCTTCATCATGGTTTTCCTCCCGACAGTCTCTGGAGCTCACTGACAAGAACACTTCTGTCTTGAGGGTGTTTTTGCTTTTTTTTTTTTTTTTTTTTGAGGTAGGGTCTCACTCTAGCTCAGGCTCACCTGGAATTCACTATATAGTCTCAGGGTGGCCTCGAACTCACAGCAATCCTCCTACCTCTGCCTCCCGAGTGCTAGGATTAAAGGCATGTGCCACCACGCTTGACTTTTTTTTTTTTTCATTTGTTCTTCCCATAGTTTCTGTAAGAGGTGAACTTTCTCTTATTTACAACTTAATTCAAATAACGTTTAGAAAAAATGGAAGAAGGGATCTGGAGAAAGTATAAAGGATTTATTTTGGAGAGAGAGCTAGTCAGGTGAGGTTAAGAAGAAATCACAGCCCAGGGTGATTAAGAAGGAGGAAGGAGATAGATGCAGAGGCCTGTCTGTGGGCTTTGCACAGAAGCAGTGTGACAGAGCTGACGACAAGGATCTCTGCTCTCAGGACCAGCCTCGGGCTGCTCTGTCCTGCACTCCGAAGCTGACATATCTCTGCTTCTCCTAAAGGAAAGATCAGCCTATTGATGGGTTGTAGTTGTAATCATGGCACCCCCAAAACAAGGCTAATTTTACCCCAGTTAAGTTGCTCATTGGCTTTAGTCAAGATTAAATAGTCTCTGCCTCCAGACAAATGGAAGTTCACACCACCTCCGCCTTGAACACATTTCTCTGGAAAGAGATATTCAACCTAAGAACTTGGCTTACCTCACGTTATCAGTTTGGCTGTGAAACTTCCTCAAAATTGAAACTTATAGTAACACTGGCATGAACCAGGACTCAGTGTGAAATTCTACTAAACTACTCATAGAAAATTGAGAAAGAGTGGTGGGAAATCACAAGTACGCCAGTCTGGCAGTCCAAAGAGCCTCAATGTATTAGTGTTGCAAACTCCACAGGAAAGTGGTGATGTTTCACACCTATAAAATTTTCATCATCAGATACATATAATGGCATGAATAGTATTGTGGAGGTACGTGATCCAATAGGTAAGGGGGAAGAAGAAAAGCATTCTTCCAAATTGGAAGTACATTCTGGAAACTACTGGATCCTTGTAAGTAATATCTCTTTCAGTACTTGAAACAGGAAATGTAAGAGAAGAGCTGAACCAGCTGGATATTAAGTGGTTGATGAAAAGGTCTGGAATTATCCTTGCTAACTCTCTAATAAATTCCATTCCCAAGGAAACTATTTTTAAAATATATTTTATTTTTATTTATTTATTTAACAGACAGAGGGAAGAGAGAGAGAGAGAGAGAGAGCGAGAGAGAGAATAGGCAAGCAGGCCTTCAGCCATTGCAAATGAACTCCAGATGTGTGCGTCCCCTTGTGCATCTGGCTATTATGGGTCCTGGGGAATCAAATCTGGGTACTTTGGCTTTGAAGGCAAACGCCTTAACCACTAAGCCATCTCTCCAGCCCAGAAAACTATTTTTAATCCTACCTTGTCCTTAAACTCTGAATGTTTGTTTCATCCACTTCATACTGAGTCACACCTTATATGAAATGAGCTGATTTTAAGATTTCAGTGGGCTTGGGAATCAGTCTCTTCTGAATGTAGTGATGGCTGTCTCTGAGCAAAAGCAGAACTTGAAATCCATACTGGCTCATTAAAACCTTAGACGTCTCCTGGCCATCTGCAGTCATGACAAGCAGCAATCAATGTGATTGCAGTGTGCACTTAATGCTTCCTGTATCTGCACATGCATGTCTGTAGCATGGTTCTGAGATGCCAGAAATGTTTCAAGATTGGGACTCAGAGTTTCAGTCTGTCCTGGTTTCTACTCATTACGGTAATTGAAATGGGTGATGATCAAGGTACAAGAGGGGAAGCTAGTATTGCAATTTCCCCCCCTTTGTGGGCTTTCCAGGTTCTAGCAACCCAACACTCTCTGTCCCCTATGTGACACCCGAAGATAAAGACCACGAGCCACATCTCCAGCATTAACTATCTGAGATAACACACCAGCCAGTAAATGTTTCCTTTTGGGATACCTCTGAGGATCCCAATTACTCTGAATCAAGACAGAAGTCAGTCAGGCTTGAAGTCAAGGGTTTGCGTTTCAAATCAGCACTGCGGGAAAAGTGTGACACATGGATGAAGTCTCCTGACTTGTCAAAGCTGCTGCAAACAATTACCATCAACCTTACCTCCTCCCTGATGCGCTTCCTTCTCCTGGATCCTATGGATGGGAACGTCAATCAGAAACAGTCGTCTTCCTTTTCCTGTGAGAACACAAGGGTGCTAGAGATACTCTCTACATTTCAATCCATGAAATTTTTTAATCAGAACAGGATTCTAGAGAAACCCCTAAACCTCTCCTCATTCAGGAGGTACATCTCTGGGGAACAGGAAAGAGGCATTTACAACTATCTTGGCTGCCAAGGGACTTAATGAAAGATTGCAGGCATCACATCCTCTTTGACTGAGTTTTCTCTTGCTTTCTCTTGCTTCACACATGGGAGTCTGGGGGTCACAGGTGAACTATGAATGGACTCATTGCCCTTTGTGGCTCTGGAGGCTGCTGGAGTGGAGGGTGAGAAGAACATTATGCATGGAGAGTTTTCACGCCTCCCTCCCAGGGATCACATGGCAGGAGTCCTTGCAAGGAGATGCTGGCTTCTTGCTTCCAAGATGAATGTGACAGTCTAACCTGCCAAAGACTTGCTCATTTCTTAGTCACTTCTCCTCTAGTCGTTGCGCTAGGAAAGCGGGCGGGTCTGCTTCTTGTGTCTGCTGAAGGCAGGAGTCCATCTGGATCCTTGAAGGACATGCATAATGTTGTTCCAGTAGCACTAATTATAGATTATATCCTGTGAGTTTTTGAAAATACTTTAATTGTGAAAATATATGAAGTAGAATTTGCTGTTTAAAGCACCTTAAATTTATAGTTCGATTATGCTAAGGATAGTCATAGTGCTGTATAGCCGATCTCCAGAGGCTTTTCACCTTATGAAACAGAAGTTCTCTACTTATGGAATAATAGCTAGCTCGTTTCCTCTTCTCCTGTCAGACTCTATCAACCACGTAATTCTACAAATTTGATGACTTTAGATATCTCATGCAAGTGAATCGTAGATTTGTCTTGACAAGGAGCTACTCATAATTAGACATTGGTTCCATAAAGTCAGACTTTTATATTTTAGGAACCTTAGGAATCCCTAAGAAAGAAGTTTATAAAACTTGCCATTTAGAAGAGAAAACTGATATTTGACCAATGATGGAAATGCAACATAATATATACTATAACAAAGATACACATAGAGAGATACCACTTTGATTATCTTGTTTTGTATAAACACTCTGCCTACCAACACTCTAATATCAGATCAGAAATTTTCATTGCATTTAAGTAATTTTTCATATGTCATACTCCCCAAAAGTTAAGGTCGTATTTAAAGCCATGCATTAACAGTCAAAGAACACAATCAATTTTCCATAATTTGTGCATTGATTTATAGTGTCTTAAGTCATATGTATTATTCATCAATTTTTATTTTTAGAGGCTTGCACTGAAAACATTCTATCAATTACCTTTCTTTCTCCTTCATTTAACAGTTCTCCATTCTCTATTGAATATTGTTTGAGCAAACTTCTTTACCTCAAATCTCAGGGTAAAGCCCCTCATTTATGTTTAGAGAGGCCTTCTACTCAGCATCCTTTCCAATTCTCCGAGATGTTCTGTATTCTTTTTAGATCCTTTCTTGGCACCCAAACACTGACAGAATAGTCTTCATGTTGAATACCTTCACTCAAAACTCATCTTCAAAACAATCATCTTTAAATCTACATGAATACTCTACTTGCACTTTTAGTTTCTACTTAGGTTTTTATAACCATATAACTGACGTTCTTCAATAACATCAAAGCTGTCATTCTTGAAATAAGGAAAATGAAACTTGGAATTAAGAAATGAACTTCCCAAAGTCATTAAAGTATACATGTCAGACCTCTTCTGACTCGATTATTTGTTCGTATGGGAATCAAAAGAATTGGGGAGAAAGTAGTAGGTTTGATGAGTGTTGGGAGGTACAGCATCTCTCTTGGTAAGCGCTCTGGAAAAATAAGAAACAAACATCTCAATGAGCCGTGTCACCCCCTTCAGACTCATGTTCCTCTCAAGTGTCCATCTTCATGTTAAGTTTATTGGCATCTGAAAATCCTCCTTAACATAAGCCGTTCCTTAGGATGTGTCTGCATCTTCAAGTACCATGGAAACAGATGCAGAATACCTGAATGTTACCGAGACACAGACATTTCTTTTTCTCTTGACTGTCTGTGCTATGCCCTTCCATTAAAACTTGCTGCATCTTTGTAACCCACCTGCATTTATTCCACACTGTGATCACAGCACTCCTGATGAGCTTCTCATTTTTACTTAACAATGAGCACGCGTTGTGATTAAGAGACTTAGGCCTCTGTCTTCACTTTGCTGCTTTCAGAGCTGTGTGGCGAAACCGTCATTTGTCTTTCCCACCTGTGTTGTTCTGTGTGGATAGCCTAGAGATACTTTGGTTTTCAAATAAGTGTAAGGGTAGAAAATGTTTCCCATAATTTTTTTTTTTTTTAACTGGGTCCACACATAGTTAGGATGTTTCCTGTAAGAAAATGAATTGGAGTGTGGCTCCCTGAGATACCGAAATGAGGACGTCTTTGTCATTTCAGGGATTGGAAATTTTACTGAAGTCTTCTAACCTTAAAATTGACTGTGAAATTTGAGGGTCAGCTGGTATGTTTGGGGTGAGGGCTTCCCCACTGCCAGACCCAAATCACATGTGGGTACTTACGTGCTCGGACGTCCATCAGCTATTGGTACACAGTGAAGGTAGTAGCACCCACGACGGTGAGCCCTGGGCAGCCGCTCTTTTTTAAAATAATGTCAAGAACATAGTAAATATTCAGTAACAGGTGTAGAACACACGAGAACCAAGGCGAGTGGTTGAGCCTAAGGAGTGCACCGGCTGTCTAATGGCCGCTTGCATCCCTCATTCCTACAAGTAGCCACAAACCTTAAAGGCTAGCGAAGTAGAAATAATTTGAATAAAGATTATTGTAATTATTGCCTTGTTAAAGAAAAATGGTTTTGAGGAGTCTTTTGGTACAGTTCAGTAATGTTTCCCCAACATTTTTCTACCTCCTTTACTGAAGTCCTGGATGTGCCTTACTGGATGAGGCCCAGCTGGAAGCATATAAGGGAAGAAGGTTGTCTTGGGGGCAGGGACTGGAATGGGAGGGCTGTGTGGTAGAGTGAATAAGCATCCCCCAATAGAGTCAGGAGTTTCACTGCAGCATCATAGAGTTCCATCTACCTGGCTGGAGGAGATGTCACTGGGTGTGTCGCAGGGTTCGGCCCCCAGGTTTGATGGTGGATTTGGAATTCCAGTCCAAAGATGTGCAAGGTGTCTGAGTTCTGCCTGGCATTCCTAGGTGGGCTTGTGTGTGGTGTGGGTTTGGGGCTTTTTGGCTTGGGACTTCTCTCTCTCACACTGTCTCCTTGGTTCTTTAAGAGGGTTACTGACTTCTTCTGCCATTATTGGAACTTCCCCTGGATCTGTAAGCTTCAATAAATATCCTTTCTTCCATAACAGTGCCTGGTTTGGAAGTTTGTCTCAGCAACCTGAAGCTGTCTGCTACACACTACTATTGCAAAAGGCTGTTTCTCTAGGAAAACAACGAGCCTCAATTCCAAATTTCATATTCTCTTTTGTGCTCCATTTCCTTCCCTGTGTGATGGATTGGTGGAGAACAGATATGAGACAGTGAATAAAACATATGTCTCATTAATTTTTTTTATTTAGTAATTACTTCACTGCAGCAAATAGAACTGGATCTTAGAGAATGTTGACATCTAATTTTCAGGTTTTGAATTGCTTGGAGAAAAAGCAGATCTCCTTATTTTCATCTGCTAACTTTTTCACTATGAGGTAATTATACAGAACGAAGTGTGGTCTTGGGTTATGTTTAACACAGGCAGGTCATAACTAGACAGTGAATGAGTCTTTGTTCTAAAGGATAGGGCCTATAATCGTGGAAGAGTAAAGGTGATGCCATTTGGTCGACACACTGCTGGAAAAGCTTCTGTGACTCTGACTCATTCATTATCTGTCAACATAGGTTCAAAGTGATGTCCCTTTTATCTGACTTTGTTTCCTCTGGTTGGGGTTACATTTCCATCTTCATGAGCAAGATTTTCCTTTATACCTGTTGTCTTTATTTGAATATATAATCCCACCATGGTGTTTTCCTAAGATTTCATGTGAATTGAGAAATTGAGGAAATGAGAATCTTAAATAGAAAGTGTTAGGTGATTTGAAATTTCATTCTGTTAAAGTTAAATATCTTATTTCATTTCTATACATTAAACAGAGGAAAACAGTACCATGTGAGGGCACCGTACATACTCCATGGTTCTCTCTTGAGATACTAGCTGCCATCTCTGCTCAGGCCACAGGTACACGCATGAATCTTGCTCCCCCCTCACTCAGCTTTGCTGGGTGGGGGTGCTGGGGGCATAACACTGTGTCTTGTCTGAGGTAAAATTTCTGCTTATCTCTGTTTTATAGTTTGGGGCAACTTCTCACTTTAATTACATGCATAATTTCTCTATGACCTCTGAATACATACCATGCGGTTGATTTCACTAGCTCTAGACTTGCTGCCTGCATACCTGCTGTAAATTTGGGGTGACTATGAGTGTAATTGCTCTTCACCTGTCACTTCTCTGAATTTCTCCTCTGCTTTGATGCTTTCCTCTTCAGGAAAGCATGTGGCAGATCCCATGTGTGTTCTTTCCGAACCTCTCTACATTACATCGAAGTGCTACTTTCCCTGTGTTTTCAACTCTGTTCCCATCCTTTTTATAATGACCTCAATTTCTCTTAGAAGAAACTCCTTATAAACTGTTCAATGTTTCCACATGAGAGCATGTTTCCTTCTTTTCATGTGTTTATCCTTCATTCATAGACCCTAGTCTCTCTTAAATAAACCCCATGATTTGTGATTTACCCCTAAATAAACTTAATAACTTATAATTAAAAAAGAAAATATACTAGCTACCAATCCAATGTTCCATTCTCTTTAGATTGTCTTCTTACCAGTTTTGGGATCCTCATGACTGACATAGAATAAAGGGATGCTATATTTATTGTTGTACTTTTATTATAGCAAAATAAGATGACATAAAATTCAAACAAAAGGAGGCATATTGTAGAATCTAGGATGGTTTAAAATGCAAAGTTTATATTATTTTTATAGACATGCTACCTTCCCATCATTCATATGTGTTGATATTCAGGGAACATTGTCTATCTGAGCTTTTTTAATCCAAAAGTTGGTTTACTGAAGAGTCTTGATTCTATTAATTGGATTAATGTGTGATGGAGCTTAACCCTCCCATCTCCTGCTCCATCTCTACTTACAGTCCTTCAACTCTAACTCTGTGCTCTGCTGTACTGCCAGCACTCATTCTGTGTTTTTACCCTACAATAGTGACCTGAGGACCCAGAGTCACTTTGCTTTCATCAACCATCAGTTAGGATGTTTATCTGTTCAACAATTAATAGCAAAGACCCATCCATCACTAGGAGATCTCCATGAATTTAGAGGTTACGTCTGAGACAACAGGACAGTGGTTACATCTATGTTCAAGTGAAGCCAAATTCATTCCTATGCTTATAAGTGGAGCACAGTGGATGATATGATTTAAGGAATTCAAAAGAACTAGAAGAAAGAACTCGATTGCAGGGAGTGCCTCCGTACTCTCTGCATGGAATTGTTTTCCCTACTTCCCCAAAGGATTAGTAGAATATAGAACCTACTTTGCCCAGTGAAATGGTGGGGTGAATGTTAAATTTCAACCTTGCTACTTAATGTGTATACTATGCTATGACACATCCACCAAGTGAAAGTCGGACTCTCAAAATCAGGACAAACCTACTAATACAGAGAAAAGGATTGTAAGTAAAGAAAATTTGAGAAGAAAGTACTGGACTTCATGCTTATGCGCAAAAGAAGTAATCCAGGATGTCATGGTTGGGAAATAGGTTAATAAAAAGAAATGAACATGAGTTATATACATTATATGCATGTGTAAAGACATAATGAGACCATTATTTTGTAAGTCACTTTTAGTATAAAACATCATTTCTTTTTTTTTAAGATTTATTTTATTTTATTTATGAGAAAGAGAGAGAGAGAGATGGAATGGGCATGCCAGGGCCTTTAGCCATTGTAAATGAACTCCAGACACATGTGTCACCTTGTGCATCTGTCTTACGTGGGTCATGGGGAATCAGACAAACAACTTCACCAGTAAGCCACCTCTCCAGCCCAAGAACATCATTTTTCTAATGAAAACAAGAAGACTTTGACAAAGTATATTTAGAATTACAGGTAACATAGAAACTTCCTATCTAATTATTGAGGAAAGATTGCACATATACTAGATTTGAATAGCTGGATAAAAACACTTGTAATTAAACAGGAGAACAATAAAAAATAATAAAATAAAAAAATCATGAATGATTTTATTCATATAATGTAGGCAAGGTACAATATTTTTTTAACCTAGTAGCAGGACATCTTTAGTGTTTTTCACAAATATATTGCTCTAAATCATATATTTCTCAGGCTGGAGAGATTGCTCAGTGGTTGAGGTGCTTGCCTATGAAGGCTAAGGGCCCGTGTTTGACTCTGGTATTCACATAAAAAAGGAGGCACATGCAGCTAGAGTTCTTTTGCAGTGGCTTGAGGCCCTGATGTGCCCATTCTCTCCCTTCCTCTTGCCCCTCTCTCATATAAATAAATAAATAAATAAAATATTTAAAAACATATATCTCACATTACAAATATGTAACAAAAATGGGAAAAGAAAAGTGTACAGTGCCCACTCATCTTCCTAAATGAAATATACATGAAACTCAATGAAGATAGCAGAGAACTATCTATATCAGAAATCAGTCAGCAGGGAA
Organism: Jaculus jaculus; assembly: GCF_020740685.1. Classification (NCBI taxonomy): domain Eukaryota; kingdom Metazoa; phylum Chordata; class Mammalia; order Rodentia; family Dipodidae; genus Jaculus; species Jaculus jaculus. Next base: position 165,487,464 of record NC_059105.1, read on the forward strand.
AACCTTATTAGAGATAGAAAGAATATGATACCACTCTGAAAATATTGTTTTTTGTAATTTGGACACTTACAAAAGTATGTGTTGAATGTTCAAAGATAAAAATAAAGCAGTAAGAGTCACAGAAGAAAAGTAAGTGCCTAAAACAGGAACAATTCTAGCCTGAGATGTCTTAAATGAATGACATAGAAAAAAAAAATTCAAATACTTGAGTAATTGACAATTGTCATAATAAAACTTAAATTTAATAAAATGAAAAAGTTTATTTCTCTTCACTAATTTGATTCACTTCAAGTGTGACTGACAATTGCTCAGGTGGTGGAAATGAGATAAAATGTCAAAAGTAAGCAGTGCTTGACAATCAAGACATGGCAAGGCAGGGTCACATAGAAGGGGTAGGCCTCACATTTTCTGACACACCAAATGTTACTATGTATCCTAAGTTTTCCCCTGACAGTTTCTTCAAATATGTTATGACACTGTAAGTGTCTTTTTCCTGTGATTGAGCTGCTTGTACAACATGATCAATATAAACTTGCTTTCTTTTAGTTAATAATGAAAGGCATTGTCCTGACTGAGGACAATAACTTCATAGCACTTGACCTTCCAGAAATGTTCCCAGTCAGCTCAGACTGCTGTAACAGAGTCCACAAACCAAAGTAGTACGTTATTCCTCACACTTCTGGAAATGTAAGAGGTCAAGATCCCAAAGTCAAGCAACTTGGCCCTGTGCCTATTGTCCTTGGGCTTGCAGATAGCATCTTCCTGCTCTGTTTTCACATAGAAGTCAGGAGGAAGCTGTCTGGATTCTGTCTTTTGTCTGAAGACCCCACCAACATATTCTCAAGGAAACCTAAAAACTTCCCCAAGGCCCTGTCTTCTAATGCCATCATGTGGTGAGCAGAATGTGTAGGCCTTCAACATATGAATTTGAGGGGTTATAAACATACAACTACCTACATGTTTTGAATCAACACATTGGCTCAATGCCTTCAATCTGAAGGGGGAAATTATGAGCAAAGCTCAAGCTTTTTATTAGATTATGTAGCTAGTTACATTGTCTTGGTGTATGAGTGGAGTGAATATGAATGAAAAATACACTCCATGCTAAATTATAAGGCTGAGCAAAGAGGAATTTGTGGTGATATTAGAGACTAGGATTTTCCCTGCAGCAGAAGGGAAAAGGGTATGAAAGAAGCGGTGAGGGAGTCCCACCTATTTGGACTGGATTTGCTTGCAGGTATCACGTAAATATCCTTTCTGTGCATAGTGAAGGGGAGGAAAAATAGGGTAGTAAAACAGCAAGAAATAGTGATGTCCATTACCTGGGCCAAAGAAAGACACAATTCCTTTCATGACTGGGGAAAAGAAGACCTTGACTATCTCATTTTAGAAACAGAATAACAAGAGAGAAGGGAGAAGAAAAGAGCAGAGGAGGCAGAGGGGATGAAAACCCCAAAGGAAAGCAAAGGAATGATGAAGAAAATAAAAGAAAGAACATTAAAATCATGGCATAGGATCCAGCTTAAAAGATATCCTGTTGTGGGCACCTGAATTTACTTCAATGCCAAAATTAATCAGTTCAATGGACTACAACACATGACCAAAACAGAGGGCTGACGCTTATATACCAATAAGCGATAAATAAACAAATGAGGAAGAAGTAAAGACTCTTTATAATACTATAATATTAAATAATAAACATAGGGCCTGGAGGGATGGCTTAGTGGTCTAGGTATTTGCCTGCAAAGCCAAAGGACCCATGCTTGATTCCCCAGAACCCACGCTAGCCAGATGTGCAAGAGGGTGCACGCATCTGGAGTTTGCAGTGGTTGGAGGCCATGGTGCACCCATTCTCTCTCTCTCTCTCTCTCGCTCTCTCTGTCTCCCTCATTCTCTGTTAAACAAACAAACAAACAAATAAATAAATAAATTATTTTTAAAAAATTAATAATAATAAACATGGGAAGAATAGTAGATTTGGAAAAACACTATTACCTTCTTTGCCAAGAATCATCAAGGATAGAAAAAAATTTTAAAATTGGTGAGAATCTGAATAAATATTAATAAATGCATAATCCCAAAGTGCTTCCTCATAGCATATTTATTAGTTGCAAGTTATAACTACTTCACAGCAGAGAAAGTGGACAGAATTTGACTTTACAATTCACAGTAACATAACCAGTAAGATGGACAAGTGCCCAGGATAGGGCAGACTAAGGACACATCACTCACATCATATTACAATGAGGCATATATTAACTCAGGGAAGTTTAGAGGAAACATCAGGTGTGACAATTCAGTGCAAAAAATAGACAAGTACGATGGGATCTTGTTTTGGATGAATACAAAAAAAAAAGCCTATTAGGAAATGAATAACTGGGTCATTTGACAAAATTTTAACATAGGCAGCAAATCAGATAAGCAAGAAATCAATGTGAATTTCATGAATGAGAATTTTGTGTATGCATATGGATACATACACTTAACCTCTATAAGAATATAAGCAACATTAAATAACATGTTTAAATGAGAAAGGGTAGAAAGTGGCAAAGAAGTGAATTCATGGGACTGGGAAAGGGAACACAGAAGTCCCTTCAAGTTTATCAGCTTTGTTATACATCTTAAGTCCTTTCAAATTAGTATTTAAAATGGAATAGACATTCATGAATGACTCACTGCTACAGAGAGCACACTAGGACAATAAGCAAAGAGGCCAAACCTCTAAGGAGTGTACACGTACTTTTTGATGTTTGAAACTGTAGAAAGTCGGATTTTATGTGTCTGATTGTTTGGGTTCTTTCTCCCTGTCTTTCTCACTCCCTTTCTCTCTTTTCTTTTTTTTTTTTTTTCCTTCTCTCCTTCATTGCTTTAAATACCACTGTTTAAATGAACCCATTTGAATTCTTTCCTTTTCACATTAGATCAGCTGCCCTTCTGTGGATCCTGTCTCTCAGTGACTGTCTTCTTCCCAGCACACTGATGCTATGGGTAACTTGGGATTCCACACTTCCTTCCCTTGCATTGTTCCAGTGCAAAGGAAGATCCCAGAAGAGCCTGTGGGCACATATGCATTGCAGGCTTGGACACACTCCCCGGTCAATCCTTCCTCCAAAGGGTTCATTTCCTTTCAACTCCACATCTAATTTTTCACTCAAGGTAAGCCACCAGATGGCTCTCTGGGCCTCAAGGGGCCTCCAATGTAATGGGAACTCATTTTACATCTTGTACAGACAATAAGGATTAGCAGTTCTAACCAGCCAAATTACATACTGCCTCAAATTTGTAATGCCGGCAGTAGCCAAAGAACGTTAGAGACTATTTCATTTATTCTCGTGTAGTCTTTGAGAGGCAGACAAAGGACCAGAATCATATACCTTGCCTTTCAAAGGAAACAACTGATTCCCAGGCATTTTCTGTGCACCATTCACAGATCCAGTAAAGCCTTTTTCTCCTAAAAGAAATAGTTTTCTATATTAGACAGCAAAGTTTTGCTTTGAGAAATCCTTTCGAAATTATGAGAAAAACAGAGTCAAAGGAAGCAATCAGAAGTATTACTATCATGCTCCTACTTATAGCTCCTACTGGATTCTCCATAAGCACATATGAGTCAAATTTTAACTGCCCCATAAATGGCTTTGACAAGGTTATTTTATGAGAAAGATGATGAGATTATGAAACATCATTTTGCTTTGGGGTTTGAAGAAATAATAGGTTTCCAAATGCTGTTGCAATCAATGCTCAGAGGAATTTGGGGCATGACCACATCCATCACATTCCATTCCAGCAAGATCCTATTTAAAATAAACCATCAGGGCTGGAGAGCTGGCTTAGTGGTTAAGGCATTTGCCTGCAAAGCCCAAGGACCCAGGTTCGATTCCCCTGTACCCATGTAGTGTACAAGATTTCATATGTATCTGGAGTTTGTGTGCACCAATTCTATCTGCCTCTTTCCATCTCAAATTAATTAAAAAAAATTAAATTAAACCATGAAGATTACATGTTTCTGGAGACAGAAGAGATAATGAAAATACTGTGTGGCAAAGGTGGTCACCATTAACATCAATTAGTCCATCTAATTCAACCAACTCTGTTTTCTCTGTGTGTTTCATGGGGGAGCTCAAGCTACTCCTTGTTAATGCTTCATTGTGATCATCATTCTTCACCGTCATTTTTACTTGGCAATAGTGTTGATTTTTCTCTCTGCCCTCTTTGGCTTTACATTCTTTAACTTTTTCTTCAGTGTGATTCACTTGCCACATCCGTTTAGATCTCAAAACCTATGAGTGTTGTTTGAAATCATCACCCTGATCACTGTTTTCCCTCCTTCAAAGACTGACTCTTGAATCTCACCCTAAGGTCTAGTCTTGCTTTGTGACCTAACATTGACAGATATAAGCATGCTATGATCCTGGAACTTCAGGACTTTTCTTTCCAGAGTTATAAAAGAATTATTTTGACAGGGCTTAACGTCATTGTTCTTAAAAAGAAAAAAAAACAAAAACGCAGGGCTGGAGAGATGGCTTAGCAGTTAAGGCACATACCTGAGAATCCTAAGGACCCAGGTTCGATTTTCCAGGTCCCATGTAAGCCAGATGCACATGTTGGTGCATACATCTGGAGTTCATTTGCAGTGGCTGGAGGCCCTGGTGTGTCCATCCTCTCCGCCTTTCATAAATAAATAAATAAATAAATAAATAAATAAATATTTAAAAATGCACCTGTAGGTCCCACTGGGAATTATAATTTCTTATTTTGTTGTCTAAAGTTTTTGCATTGACATTTGTGAAAAGAATGACTATTGGGTATTTGCTGATGGGGCTCCAAAGCTAGTATCCCCTTAATCCAGTGCATGCCACCCCTGAGAAGATTGCAGTCTGGGCTGTGAGGCTTTTGTAGGCACAAGTAACAGATACACTTCGTCTTCCCCATATAAGGCAGCAGCATTCCATGCGGGCCGTCCCACACCACAATAACCCAGGTAAGCTGCTGCTGTTGGTGCAGAAGCTGAGCCAGCTCGTTAGTTCATTTTGTAGGCAAGGTGATGAGGCACGGTTTTATGCAGAAACTAACTTTGGAGGGTAGAATGGTCAATGAAGCCCAGCTCTCCCATAGCTCATGTTCAATAAGACAAGGTAACAGACACCTGAGCCAGCAGACAGTGAGCAGGTAGAGTGGGTTGGTAGTTACATTAGGTATCCAGAGAGGGCTTTCCACAGGAAGTTTCTAAGTTAAGACCTGGGCAGTAAGGGACTGGTTGAAGATAATCAGAGTAAGAAACCTTGAAGCCAGAAAGAGGTCTGTGAATTTGAAGAAAGAAGGAAAGCCAATTGCTGAGGGCAGACAGCAGTGAGAAGCAACAGTGGGAGATAGTGTCAGGAAGCTGTATAGGACGAGGAGATCTGGAACACGGTAGCTTACGCTGTGGCATCTGCCGCTTACGATTTCAGGCTTATTTCACATTTTCACACCCAGATGCTATGGAGCATTGGGAGAGAGGAGGTGATTTTCAGTGTTAGAGTTGGAACCTAGGGCTTTGTGCGTGGCATTCTACCTCAATCTGTGTAACCAGTGTCCCACCCTAGTCAGATAAAAAAACAGAAAAAAAAAAACAAAAAAAAAAAAAACAAGTTACTGGTTAAAGAGAATAGTTATACTGGTAAAACTTGAGAAAAGGTAAACTCCTGTTTGGTCTTTCAGCTAAACCTAAGATTCAGCGAAGAAAGAAATGTGTGGGATCTTTTCCTGTGGTTTGAGTTACCCTGCCTCTATTTCCAGATTGTTTCAACAGGCCTGGCTCCATCAGTTTACCCAACTCTCACACTCAAGCATATGTATTGGAGGAGAATAAGAGACCAGATAACGAAAATCACAAGGAGCAAATAATGGGCGATTCCATCTGAGTCTCTCTCCTATCTGTCTATCTATCTATCTATCTATCTATCATCTATCTATCTATCTCATCTATCTATCTATCTATCTATCTATCTATCTATCTATCTATCTATCTATCATCTATCTATCTCATTTATCTATCTATCTATCTATCTATCTATCTATCTATCTATCTATCTACCTATCTATCTCATCTATCTACCTACCTACCATCTATGTATGCATGTATATCTGACATTAGTATTTACTGCTTTGTCATTTAGTAGCTGTGTAGCATTAGGCAATTTATCTAACATACCTATTTCTTATTTTTGTCTTCTTATTTTTTCTTTTATTATTTGCTTTTATTTTTTGTGGATCCTGACTTATATTTTATTTTATTTTTTTCTCAATTTTTATTAACATTTTCCATGATTATAAAAAATATCCCATGGTAGTACCCTCCCTCCCCCCCCCCCCACATTCCCCTTTGAAATTCCATTCTCCATCATATCCCCTCCCCATCTCAATTAGTCTCTTTTATTTTGATGTCATGGTCTTTTCCTCCTCTTATGATGGCCTTGTGTAGGTAGTGTCAGGCACTATGAGGCCATTTTAGGTCTGGAGGGAGCACATTGTACAGAGTCCTACCCTTCCTTTGGCTCTTACATTCTTTCTGCCACCTCTTCCGTATTAGACCCTGAGCCTTGAAAAGTGTGATCAAGATGTTACTCAGTACTCCAGTCACTTCTTTCCAGCACTATGATACCTTCTGAGTCATCCCAAAGTCACTGCCATCTGAAAAGAGAAGATTCTCTACCCAAAGTGAGAGTAGCGTTAATATAAAGGTATAAATATTAACAGAAGTGCTTACTTGGCAGTTTGATAGGCATAGGGTATACATTTATCCAGACGTCAGCAGATGTTATACCCGTAGGGCTCATGACTACCCCTGTTTTAAGTTTTCAGTATCAGGGATGTATTCTCTCCAATGGAGCAGTCCACCAGTCCAATTGGAGGGCAGTTGGTTTCCACCATGAGAGACATGCCACTATTGCACCTGGCTGGCCAATTATAAGGCTTGCAGTGTCCACTGTTGAGTATCTTCACTGGTGGCATCTCTCTTTCCCATTGAACTGCATGCAGAATGGCTTCTTCCAGCTTTCTGTCAGCTGGTCTACATGGAGGAGGTTCTCAGCTCAGTTCCAGCAGGATTTCACAGTGGCCTTGCAGCCCAAGTATGTAGAGTCTTCAGCAATAGGGTCTTACCATCGATTTCTGGTGGGAAACCAAGGGCCTCGGCAATGGCCTATAATACTTTTGAGGCATCAGGGTCCTCCCTGGCCAACAACTCACTGGAAGTATCCCATCTTTGGCACTGAAAATTTTCTAATGATCTATGGCTCCTGAGTGTCCCATTGTCCAAAACTGGAGGATTCTATATGATTTATTTGTATCCTCTTAGGTTTTGATTAGCCCTCCCTCCACCTGTGCTTTACTCAATCTCTTCCCCTGACCTCACTTTGGGCCTTTTCACCCCTGTTAAATCTATTCTTCTATTTATATATATACACAATAATAGGTTGATATTGTCTTCTTTGTAACTAGAATTATAAACAGCACTCACCTGAGACGATTATTGCTCAAGTTATATTAAACAAAATAATATATGCAAAGCACTTTGCACACTGCTAAGTTAGTTTAGGGTAACAATACCCCTGAAAGTAAGAGCAGGGAATGTCCATGAGCCTGTCCTGGCAATCTCTACTTTTCTAGAGGTCAGAAAAGGATCTGGATTCTCTTCATCTCTTGCCTAAAGGAGTTCCCTAGATCTGCTTTTCCATAAACAACCTCAGTGTCTTCCTAATCAGAAGTTCCCTTCTCCTAGAATTAAGATTCCTGGAAGGATTAAACCTGGACTTGACATTGTAGTTGCTTAAGCTAAGTGCTAAGGAAAAATAGTTTACAAGTGAACCCTGTTTTTAGAAGCAAATGATCTACAAACTAATGTTTTATACATGGTCAATGCATTTTGTATATTAATGAAGTGGTGTAGTGACCTCACACGTTCTAGTTTACATTCATGTCTTTGACATGTGCTTGCTTCTGGGAGGCAGCATGACCTCTCTTGATGTGTGCAGGGTTATACAAAGGAAGCAGACAGGAGTGGAAGAAGGCTTCCTTACCTATTGCAAATGGCAAGGAGGAGAAGGGTAATAACCACAGACGAAATGCATGATGTCCATCATTGTACCATTGTTAATCAATTCTGGAAGTGCTTAAGCATTGACCTGGGATTTGGGTAATGCCTTATAGCAATCTTCCAGTATAGCATGTCCTCTCTTAGAGCAGGAATAGGGCCAGGTGGGCTAGAAATTGGCATGGAATAGAAGGGTATGACAGTGCCTATCATTAAGATCCCTACCTGTGTGTTAGAGCAATGCTATCTTCCATCTCATCATCTCATCACATGGCCTTCAGGCATTTTCCTTTTTTTTTTTTCTTTTTTTTAATTCAAGGGATATAACTCTACAGAAGAAGCATAAGCATGGTCTTTGATAGCCTTGTTATGCCTTCAGTTCCTTGCCAGAGACACAGAGGTCACTGGTTTACAAAGGGAAGAGCCATCACCTGCTCTGCCTCTAGCAAAATGAAGACTAGAATGGCTCACTGAACCCCCTTTGCTTTTTATTTATTTTTTCTTGTTTTGTTTTCTGTTTTTTCCTAGCCTAAGTTAACCTGAGGCAAGATTGTAAAATCCTTGAAGTCTGTAGTGGATCTTTGGTTTCCAGTTTTCTTCTTTGGAACTTTCTGCTTTTTACTTGGGACCTACATTGCATAAGACATAGTGACAAAGGTTGTTTCCCAAGACATCACAGAGTTTTAAGCTGGCCTGGTTCTTTCTGTAGAAGAAGGTGACATTTAATGATTCAAGTAGCTAATGGTGATATGTCTGGCTGATAACACCTGTGCTGGAGGAGTTTTTGATGGGAGTGTGTTCTCTGAATTCTATGCAGCTGAGGGCTACTAAGCCAGCCTGTGGGTAAGGGAAGTGTTCAAAAAATAAAGAAATTACCATAAATGGCGTGGCATATAATGATGTGTTTTTGGAAGGGCCATTGCACTGACATGTTATGCTGATACTTAAAACACCTCTTGCCCCTAGGGTAAAGGACAGCTACTTTATATCAGAAATTAAGATTTAAACCTGTTCTGGGCATCACTGAGGTGCCTATTTTCTGGTACTTGACTGGTGCCTGCAATAAATACTGTAATCCCAGTTGATGATTTGGGACACAAATGCTAGGAAATTATAATATGTTCCTTCACTTGATTTATGTATCCCATCTTTATAAACTGACACTCCAAACCATTTCTCAAAATCCAATAATGTAGTTAATAGCTCCAATAGCAAGTAATGTTCAAAAAGAAAGAGTGAAATACAGCAGACATTATGAAAATACAGAGTGCATTTTCAGCTCCAGTTATGAATTAGATGGTGAGTCGATATTGTTTTCAGTAATGTTCCAATGAGATTGAAGTTCATATACAGAGAAGGTCACACTAGTGAAAGTTAGATTATAAAACAAACAAGACTCACAGTGACAACCCAGAGCTCTAATTTATGAATGCTTTCTTCCATTTCTTAAGTACACGCACGCACACTTAGAATCTAACTTTCTTACTTGAGTCTTGCATTCGACTTAGGAAAGTTACAGATTGAGAATGGTAGTGTAGAACTGAACTTTTGGCTCTACTCTCTTTGATAGCCTTCTGTGAAGGCCCCGAATAGGATGTATTACAAGGAAAAAGACTAGTTGCCATAAGAGAATCTGAGGTTGAATCTTGACCTTTAAAAACATTGCTAGTCCTCTCTAACCCTTAGATTTCTCACAGGCATGCCCATACTATCTGCTTCTTTCTCTCACTTTCTCTTGAATGGATGAATCAATAAAGGTCTTTTTAAAAAGAACTTGAGGTTAATGATAGCTTGAAAGTATTAAATAAACAATCCACAAATATGGAATGTGTATGACAACCTTCAATCGAAATATAACTTGAATGTGTGTATAATTATGACGGGTCTGTGTTGTGTGGTATTCAGAGACTGTTTTGTTGTTGTTGTTGTTGTTGTTTATTTGTTTGTTTGTTTTGGTAACCCTTGCTGATGTTGATTCCTTTCCTCTGAGGATTAGAGATTTGAGCAGTGCCTTTGAAGTGTATGGGAGAGACTCAAGTCTATGAGTCAGATCAATATGTTCAGTATCAAGTCACAGAACACTCTGTAGGAATTTGTAATATGTAATATAAGGGCTTATTTTCCTCATAAATCAGTAAGGCTAGATGTGGGAGATGGCAGCTCTTACTTAATATCCCCTTACTACAGATTATACACACACACACACACACATGCACCCACATATATATGTATACCATTTGAGGACTTTCCTATGAGATTGAAGTGCTGGCCTCAAGTCTTACTATTGGGTTACACTCAGGAAGAAGTGGAGGGTGGGAGAATGACAGCTACAAGTGTCCTTATTTTTCAGTGAATCAGAAGGCTGTTCAGAAAACATCAAATGCAGACTTCCATCTCATTGGATCTTTGTGTATAAAAATATTACAAAAGAATCACATATTTTACATAAACATAATGCTGCTTAAGGCATAATGTGGCTCTTTAGAAAGAAAGAGGAAAGTAGTGAAAATTCTAAACCTGACTCAAAGTTTCCTCTCCAAACTATAGCCCTGAAGTAATAATTTAAAATTGAGTTATTTTCCTTAATCAAGAACCAATATTTCATTACAGTGGGATATGCCAGTCGTTAACACTCAGGGGCGTAGACATAGATATGTGAGCATCTCTATTTTTGCAGTCATACTAGTTTTCAGACAGGAGGACTGCATTCATTGTTAAGTAGGCCTCTGTCATCATTATCTGTAACTGGGGATCATTTAACTGCTTGGAAGAGAAACCAGCTAGGCTGTGTTTTCTCTTTCTCGGATGTGTGTTACTATGGAAACCAGCAACTAAAAGGAACAGTATCAATGACATGTACACACATCCACGTTTACCAACAGTAGGTAATTAGTAGTTTTATCTGGATGAGTCACACAAGACAAAAACAGTGCACATGTGCATCTGTGACCTCCCTAGAAGCAGGTGAACTTAGCTGAGTCTGTAAATGAGGGAAGGACACTTTGTCTTTCTTGAAGGTTTAGAGAAAAAACATAAATATGTATGCATGAACACTTTCTGATGATTAGAGGAAGTCAATAGAATCGTGGCTCTCTTGGCTAACTGCATATATCCTTATGAGTTGGATGACTGCTACCTGTATCCAAAGGAGGAAATGCAATAGTATGTGTGACATCAGTGTTTGCGGAGTGCCGGGTGAGTAAGAACTCTATCCTCACTACATATCTCGAAGATGATTTCGAGGAAGAGCTACTAGTGAAAGAGAAGGCATCCAGGGCTGAAGTAGTTTGTGGAAAGACCTTTGGGACAGGAAAATTTGTTTATATTATCAAAAGCCTACAATGCATTCCATAAGCCCCCTCATTATGACTCCTCTCTTGGAAGCTACGCAATGATGAGAGTCAAACTAATACAGATTGAGCTTCGGGAGTGCAAAGAAGTCAGGCTACGACATGGCCACTTTTGGAGTTCCTGGGAAGGCACATGAGGATTCATGGTCTTAAAATGTTTCGGCGTTTGTATCTAAGGAAATTCAACTACATCTTTGCCACTTGATTCGTAGACAAAAACACAAAACTTTCTGGAGGCTGAAAGCATTTGAGTCAGAGCCATGTTCTATTTTCATTTCAATCGCCAATGCCAAAGCAGTATTGGTTAGTGCACTGCTGTGATTGAGCCATGCCTGGTCCTGGGTATTGGGGAAATTCTGGATAGAACCTTGATAGAGTTCTGCAGGGCTTCATCATACATGAGAAGATAATGGGATAAAAGAGTGTTTTGTCTACAGCTTGATAAAACAATTTTTAATTAATTCCAACTGCAGGGAAAATTGAGAACAAATCTTCTCTGCTAATTTGCTTTTAAAGTTGAGAATCTTAATGGATCTTGGACACTATAATTTCCCCACAAGTTGGGTCACTCAAGAAACCTGCCAAGGCCGCTTGAAGGTTTTCCTTCAGCACTATTAATACAGCCCAGCTTTGTTCCCGTAGCTGGTAAAGTGGAGCGCTGACACGGAGGCACCATTAGTATGCCGGTACTTAGGCTTCCTTCTGCCGGCCACGGAAGCTGAGGGAAGCGAAGAATGTCCTCGTAGAGTGCGGGGAAGCCTTCGGAGCTCAAGAAAAATATTAGTAACATCATATATCCTCAGACACTTCCCCAGCAGTGCCTGGTGCTAAAAGACCTCATTGGTAGTTCCCGTGCACCATGATGCAGAAGACCAATACTATTTCAGTGTGTAAGTACAGAGCACTGGCTATCCCTAATCTAACTAAGGAAACAAATGTGTAAAAGGCCCAGTTTCCACTCAGGATAGAAAACCTGGTTGAACCTTGGATGACTGTAAAATGAAATATGATATGCTTTTTACCAGTCAATCATACTTTTCTCTGAATAATTATCATGTTCCCATTATCTAACCAACCATGCACACACATTTTTTTTTTTTTTTTTGGTGAAATATATATGTGACTTAGAAGTATCCAGTCAGAACACATGAGCCCTACACTCTAGGCCATTTGTATAATCATATGTACCTTCATTTTCTCCACATAGGAAAAGAGTATGCTTGGGAATGAAGCCAGCTGAAACTATAGCAAAACAGATATGGAGAGAGTGAGAGTGATAGTGGGAGTAGAAGTGAATTTAAGAATATTTACTCAGCTATAGTTGATCTTATAACTATCCAACTTTGGACATATATATAAAGAAAACAACAACATATATATATATATATATATATGTTGTTGTTTTCTTTTGTACTATTTTTCCCTTTCTTTCTTTCTTTCTTCCTTTCTTTCTTTCTTTCTTTCTTTCTTTCTTTCTTTCTTTCTTTCTTTCTCTCTCTCTCTCTCTCTCTCTCTCTCTCTCTCTCTCTCTCTCTCTTTCTTTCTTTCTTTCTTTCTTTCTTTCTTTCTTTTTGAGGTAGTATCTCACTCTAACCCAGGCTGACCTGGACTTTTCTTAATCTTAATTTATTTTCTTTATCTTTTTTTTTTTTTTTTTTTTTGAGGCAGGGTCTTACTGTAGTCCACACTGACCTGGAATTTACTACATAGTCTCAGGCTGACTTCTAACTCATGGTGATCCTCCTACCTCTGCCTCCTGAGGGCTGTAATTAAAGGCATGCTTCACTATGTCCAGCCTTAACCTATTTTTATTTGGGATTCTCTCTCTTAGAATTAGTGTATAGTGTCAAATATAGAAACAAAATTTAATGAATTTCCTGGAAAAAAAAAACGGTTATATTTGTAAGGATTTTAGAACATGGCCAAAATGTCATCATATAGCCAAGCTAACCCCCAAATTGGCCTGGCTATGGCCTAGAAAACTCCCATGATTGGATCCTGAAATGATATAATCACTATACGTCAGGCCCATAGCAGTCTCTGTTGTCATTAGCCCTGCACTGTAAGGAAACCAACAGAGCACTCTTCACAGTGATTTGATCTTAGACCCGGCACAGGGGTGATATTCAGCCCAGACATACCCAGGAAGAGTGAAAAGGACCATGACTTAGAGCAGAAGGCTGGAACTTCTTTTGAGGCAGTACAGCACCTAACAACCTCTTGTCACTCTAGGACCCCCGCCTCCTTCTAGCTGCACGGACAGCACCCCCAGACAGCGCATAATGTCTCTTCTACTCTAGTAGCCATTAGTGACTCCCCCTTTGTAATCAGTGCCTAGTCAAATGAATGCCTAAGCAGATCTGGAATTGCAACAGCAGGAGGCCATCCAGTCTGAAGCTCGTGTCTTCTAAGTGAGCTTATAGAAGAAAAAAAGAAATTACATATATGGTATTTTATGCAAAAAAGAAAGCAAAATATTATATTTCTCTACATTTCTAGCCTAGAGAAATGTAGGAAGCTCTGCTGATGGTAGACAAATTGGAGGTTCTGCCGTGGCAGGTGAACAAGGGCTCTGCGGGGATAAATAGCGTTTCCCGGGGCCCTGCATTGTTGAGCAAACTGCTGGAGGTAAGCAGGACTCCTGGTGGCAGAATCTACCTCACGCACACCCCAGGTGGCGCTGCCTGTAACTGACCAATAGACCTATTTACAAGTTCCTTTCTTTTCTTTTTTAATTTTATGACCATGACTGTCATATGTAAATTGTGATTTGTGGTTTAATTCCCATCCTGTTTCTTTCTTTTCTTTTTTTTTTTTTTTTTTTTTTTTTTTTTTTTTTTTTTTTTTATAAAAACTGACAATGCAGAACAGTTCAGGGCTTCACTCAGAATCTGGCATGGAGACCTGGTATATCTAACATTTCTATTTTCTTTTCTTTTTTTTTTTTTTTTTTTTTACCCAATAAAACTTTGCCTCATATTCTGTGAGTGAGCCAATGGTCTCACTTGTGTGACACTGAACCACATGACAATGCCTGTGCATAAATGAATGTACATATAATTTAAATCAGATGCACCACAGGAAGGGGGCATGCACAGTAATGAAGAAGTTATGTAACCTATTCCTGTCAAGCAAACTAGAGTACTTTCCAAGCCATACCCTTAATGACTGGCTCCTCCTTCCCCTAAAGGTTCATAAAGAGAAATCCCTGAGCATTCCCTAGGACCCTTGTTTACTTTCCCAATCAGGTACCCCACTGCCCCCTCTTGGGCACTGTATTCTTTTTTTTGTTTTGTTTTGGTTTTTCGTTCTTCAAGGTAGGGTCTCGCTCTAGCCCAGGCTGACCTGGAATTCACTCTGCAGTCTCAGGGTGGCACTGATCGCACAGTGATCCTCCGACCTCTGCCTCCTGAGTGCTGGGATTAAAGATGTGTGCCACCATGCCTGGCGGGCACTTACTCTTAATGTTTCTTGTTTGAATTTTTGTACAAATCTTTTCTAATTCTTCTTTCAACTTTTATTTTTGTGAGATAGGGTCTCACTCTAGCCCAGGCTGACCTGGAATTCACTGCATAGTCACAGGGTGGTCTTGAACTCATGGCGATCCTCCTACCTCTGCCTCCTGAGTGCTGGTATTAAAGGCGCGTGCCACCACACCTAGCTTTTTTAACTTTGTTATTGACAACGTCCATAATTATAGGCAATAAATCATGATAATTTCCTCCCCTCTCCCACTCTCCCTTTCATAAAACCTATCTATATCATATCTCTCCTCTCAACCAGTCATTACCTTTTCCTCCTATTACGAGGCTCCTATGTAGGTAGTACCAGGCACTGTAAGGTCATGGATATCCAGTCCATTTAGTGTCTGAAAGAGTGCATTATAAGCAGAACTACCTTTCCTTTGGCTCTTACATTCTTTCTACCACCTCTTCCACAATGGACCCTGAGCCTTGGAAGGTGTGATAGAGTTATTTCAATGCTGAGCATTCCTTTGTCACTTCTCAGCACTATGGTCCCTTTTGAGTCATCCCAGAGGTCACTGCCATCTTAAGTTTCTCTAACCAAATGTGAGAGTAGCCTTAATATATGGGTATGAATAATGTGCCAAGAACATGAAAATCCTCAGAGACCTCTGAGAGTACTCTCACCAGATGTACTGAGAGCTGCCATTACTGTTCTAGAAAACATATCCATGTATCTGGTTTAGTACTCACAATCCATGTGCTATGCTGAAATCTTGCAGTGTCTCCTGGTCCAAGGCAGGGGTGGTTCCACATTTACCCGGAGGAACTACTGAGGGGAGGCAGCAGATCCTTTTGTACTCTTTTCCTTTGGTTTAGGACCCAAAATTTAATCCTATACAATTTGCTTCTGTGCCTCCACTGTTTAACCATTAACTGCAGAGAGTATGGACAGTTACGTACAAGTTGTGTGTGATCAGTGGGCATCCCGAATCACGAGTCTGAAGGAAAAGCCTAAGGAGAAACACAAGTATCTGTTTAGTGGAGAAAAGATGACTAACATGGCTTATTTGCCAAAGCTTTTAACAACAGCAAAAAGCCAAAGGGCAAAGAGGAAAGGGACACTGCAGACCAGAGGTTAAAAATCCTTTCGAGATCAGCTTCCTTCGTGCCTCGCCTCTTGAGAAGCATTAGTGTGGTGGCCCTTTCACTTAATAAGCATGTCGTGCTGCCCATCTGGGAACTGAAGCCTTGTCCACATTGGCTTTTTAACATCTCAAGAGAGGGAACTGATCACAGATACACTCTAGTTTTACCCTCGGAGTGTGGGGTGGCTTAGTGCAGTGTACTTACTGTCAATGTCTTCCCTACATGTATAATGCAGAGCACACACACACAGACACACACTGGGCCCTAATTGGGCAATTTGGAGTCAATACCGAGGAGAGTAAGAGAAAGAAAATCTCATGTTATGCTTTTTAACCACTGCTGTTTAACACTTGGATCAGAAGGCTTTACAGCTTTCCCACCTTTGGAGCAGTGTTCGTACATGGACGTAACTAGAGGTGATTTGTTTCTATCAAGGCTTATTTCCCAGAGGGAAGATGGCAGATGTCACAGGCATTGGCAAGTTCTGTGCTCTGTGCTCTGTACTCTGGTTGGGAGGCAGGTGGTGAGGTGGAGAAAAGATGTCATCGTACAGCATTCCAAGTCATATATTGGTGTAGAGTCTGTACCTTCTGACTTGGTGTGAATGGATAATGTCCCCCCCCCCATTTTTTTGTGTTTTATGATTAATGTAGATACATATATAGTAGTGAGCGTGAAACCACTTGGCAAGGTGGAAGATACTCTGGCCTTTGGGTTCATACACAGATTTCATCCACACCTGTAAGCCCGGCCGCTCATCTGTCCTCACTGATCTGCTGTTTCTGGGTTTGCTTAAGCTCCTATGTCTGTGACTCTCATTCCAGATGTTTACAACTCCCTTCCATTGTCTTTCCTAATCTAATCCCTCCTAGTTCCATTCCTGAATGCAGCCTAGTGTTTTCTGTGCTCAGTCTGCAATAGGGCTGAAATTAATGTATTGACTTTAAACTATATATATACAATGAGAGAGAGAGAGAGAGAGAGAGAGAGAGAGAGAGAGAGAGAGAGAGAGAGGGAGTGAAAAGAATGAGGATTATATCAACTTGACAAGTTTGTCTACTTTTTCCATAAAATAGTAAATGAGTTGTATAGATGATTTACACACCCCTTTTGGCTCTTTATCTAGTTAGGACATTCTTGCTCTGATAGGTAGAATAGAATCTTCCACACAGTGAACCAGTAAGGAACAGCCAACTACTTCTCTTAACCTGCATTCTTATGGGATGGTGAATGGGCTAATTTGTCAGCTTGTTTCAAAGGAGTTTTATTTTCCATGAAAAAGAATAATTAATAAATGTGCAGAGACAGCTATTTTAAATAATAGAGATCTCCCAGTGTGCCATGACTGACAAAAGATGAAATAAAACTTCCCAAGTCTAAGCAGATTCCCAAGTGGCTAGTGAGCAAGAGAAAATGGGATGTTGGAGCAAAAGTTCTCTGATGGGGGCACTGGGTTGTCACAGAGACCCTGTTCCTACGACTGAAAGCACAGACAAAACTCTCCTAGAAATACTGAGGTCTACTGATCTATGTCCTCTAAGCAGCCAGAAAAAAAAAAAAAAAAAAAAAAAAAATCACAGACCTCTTACTTCAGAGGTGTTCAAAGACTTGCAAGTGCAAATGCCAAAAAACTAGGACCCTGAGTTAAAAGAAAACGGTATTAATTTTTTTTTTCTATTTTCAAAAGAGCATTTTTTTTTTTTCTGCACTCATCATGAGTACTTCATTTTGGGTGGGGGTAGTGTCCACTAAAGGGTCTCTGAAAGCCAGAAAAAAAAAAACCTCCAGAAAGATGATCGTGACACTCAAAAGCCCTTTCATTCCACATAGTCTGTCAGTCATCATGCCCCAAGCCAGTTCTCGCTCAGCTATAGAAACTGTCCCCAGGGCGCCGAATTTGACGGAGAAAGCTTCAGTCCGAGAATATTTCTTTCAACCCAATTTTCCTTAAAATCGGTCTTGGCTATTAAGTTGAAGACAGAAATATACCTTTAGTGAGGGTGATACATTTGCAAGGACATCTGCCATTCAAAGCAACTGCCTTTCCACAGGCAAATCCGCCATCCGTAAAGTAATAAAGTGCCCATGCTCATAGCAGAACACCCGGGCAGCAAATTTCAGAGGCTGCTAGCAGGAGAGTTCATTGAGTTTCGTACAGGTCCCTTCATTTGAGCAAATTTGGAGCTGCTCCCTAAGGCCCCTTCTCATACCATTTAAAAGTTTTCACTGAGTTACAAAGACAAAAGGGATGTTGTTGTGGGTCAGTAGCGATACTGGCAAATCACTTATTTAAAGAGGCTTACTACAAAAAGACTCTTAAAACTTATGAAATATGAATTGTGCAAAATGGTTTGCACCTCTTGGAAATCTGAGCATCGACTTGATTCTTTACTAATGGATGCATCTGGGCCGGCTTCTGGGTTTTAGCAGTTTGGCCTCCCGCAAGGAGATGATCACAAACTGGAGTGGTTGTTCTCAACCGTGGCTCATGTCCAGCAGTCGTGGAAGCTCTGGAGCACACTAAGGATGAAAAATATATATATATATAAAATTGAATTGTTCACCAAATGAATTTCTAAAGGGATGTGACCTTGGAAATTGTCCCTTAGACACCTTTGGCCACTACTGGCCAGATCCATTTATCTAGTCACAATTCCATGGTTAACAGTGGTAAGATTTTCATTGTTTTTGCTTCCTTTGCACTGTAGCATTATTTTAAGGTTCTACTATTTTAAAATATGTCTATGATATTTCACTAGATGGCTAGTATTTTCCACCCTCAAAATTTTGTATATATCACCTGGGGAAAGATTTCATTCTTTATTATTCTGTATCTTTCCTTAGTGGAAAACAACAGACCTCATAACAGAGTCAAGTATGAGACAGAATGTTCTACCAGGTTATTCAACAATTATTTCGTGGTATGCCCTTCATATGATAGGTACAGTTTTGGACATAAATAGGCAATTGGTGACCCCCAAAGACACCAGAAAAGGTGCTTGAAAAGATGCAGTTGAGTGGAAATCCTTGTGAAAGTATAAGTTTTGTAGCATGAGGATGTGAATGTTCAGAACCTCTGGTGGAAGCACTCAGAGGGATTCCTCATTTGGCATAGATGCAGCCTAAACCTGTTCATTAAAAGTAGAATTTCCTTGGAGAGCGAGAACAGATCATGTGTCTGAGAAGTGAATGTCTGCAGAAGATAGGGCTAGTGGAAATTGGACGAGGAATATGACCCTGGACTCTGTGAACCTGGGCTCTTCATCCAGACCAGCTGACAACCTTAGTTTTCACTGTTTTATCAACTTCGTATTTAGTAAATTTATGAACTTATTTTCTCTCTTAATTCTTTTTATAATTAGTTGATTTTACAAGTGCATTACATATGTTCATGGCCAATGGTATTGTGATAAGGATATCTTCATAGGAGCACATATTGTTTGTTTAGCATACTCCCTCCCAAGTTTCCCATATCTCTCTTTCTTTTCTTGTGTTGCATCATATTCTTCTATTAAAAAAAAATAATAAGGGGAAATTTTTGCTTTGACAGCCACATTTCCTAGAGTTGACTATGAGGGCTGTGAACCTCCTATTTTCTTGGACTTTGTAAGTTTACCTAACTTCTCTGAATTGTCAGCATAAACTTCTAAAAAACGAGGGTCAAGAATAATGAATCCTTTCCTCCTAGTTTCTTTGTGGTAATTAATGGAAGATAGATAGATTTGGCATCCAGCAAAAGAGATGGCATGTTTTCAAGCTATCAGTGAATGTAGCCATAGTTAAAAATTACAAAATGTGGCTGCACGTGGAGGGGTCTGTCTTTAACCCCAGTGTCTAGGAGGCAGAGGTAAAAGGACTGCTGTGAGTTTGATGTCAATCTGAGACCACATAGTGAATTTCAGGTGAGTTTTGGGCTAGAGTGAGACCCTGCTTCAGAAAACAAAACAAACAACCAAAAAGAAAAAAAAACAAAACAAAAAAAAAACGTCTAAAGCAAGAGCACACTGATGGCAGCAGCAGCCACTTTCTTGGGTTAAGAACAAGAGACTACTGGTCTCTTGATGACAGAAAAAATGAAATTCAAGTGTAAAAGAAGGGCATAGTTTCAAGCTGTACCCTTTTTCCCATCTGGGTTTTCATCCCCTCACAATCCTTTCTATGTACTTGACTCAAATGACAATATCGGTTCACCTTAGCATGAGTCTCCCTCGAGTTCTGCTTCTCATTAGAGTCTCAGTGTTACCCAGAGAGACTTGTTGAGTTAATTATATGAGCAGAAGGAAAACCTAGAAGAATCATAGAACACTTGTTTTTGGTGGCCTTAGGAGCTCCTCTTCCCTCCTTCCCTGGGGATCACCTCTTGTGATTGTCCACTTTGGGTGTGCACTTCGGAGTTCCTGCTGAATGAAGGGACCGTGTTGAACTTGTTGAGCTAAATTCTCTGGACTTAGGTTGGCGTCACTCCCACTCTGCCTTTGACTCTTGTTTGCTCCTTCTCTTTCCTGCCCAAAGCATCAGCAGGTTCCTCTCACGAGCTTTTCTCTCATTTTCCATCCACTTGCCTCTCACTTCCCCATATAGTGCTTTGCGTATACATATTCCTACCACACCTTTGCAGAGCTGCTCGGAGCTCAAATAGTTGCTAATTAGAGAGTTTTGCAGAACTCTCATGAGTGTTTCTATCAAAGGACCAATTATCTTCCCGCTGCCCTTCTTTGCCTGCCTGTGGCATTATACCATGCTGGTCCTGGTGAGTGGAGGGCAAGAGGAACTAATTGTTTCCTTTTGTAGGTGAGTTGGTAAACCCTCTTTATGATGATCACATGTTCATACCCTGTTCTTCAAAGAACTACTTTTTACTAACTTCTTGGCTGATTACAACCTGCTTGTAATCTACTCTGTGGCAAGAAAGGTGCTGTCAAGGCAGCTCCAGGCAAAGTAGGAAAATACAGCATTTTTTGACACCTTTCAGTGAGAGCTCCGGTTTCCTTAAGGACTAAAGACAGCCTGCATCATTATTTTTAAGGAGAAAGATGTCAGTGTGGGGCTGAGTTTGTGTTCACTAATGTGCAGAATTGGGAAGCCATCATTTTCTATTTTCCTCAATTGCATTTTGTCAAGAGATGGATAGAGCAGAGTGGCCTCTGCCTCACATGCATTGCTACAGGGCCATCGCAAGTGTGGGCGATCCACAAAGGCTACGATGTACAAATGGTGTGCTTTCACCCCCACTTGCCTGTTCATCAGCCTGTAGTAATGTCTTCATGGATGGCGAGTGAGCTTCAGAAACCCTCAATAAGATGTAAAGTGTGGGCAGTGGGTGCTTTAAATGTTTCTGAGATGTCTGTGGAAAAAAAAAAAAAACCGTCCATATTGTTCATATTATACAAGCAAGTATGTACAATCAAAATGTTTTCCAAAAAGCCCTGTGGTGCTGACAGTAATCAACAAAGAGCATGTTTTCTGCCAGCACTAAGTATACCATGGGTGTGCAGCAAGTAGCAACCCACCACAACCGTGTCTTTGAAAGGTGCAAGGAAATTTGTACAATCAATTATCAATTATCATAGGCATGATGATTTTAATCAACCCCTCCATGAAGATGGATATATATTATATATGTGTGTGTGTGTGAATGTATATCATAACCCTTCTCCTTCTTGCTTTTTCTTCTCCCTTCCCCTCTTCATTCTGCAAGTGATTCTTCACCTCTCATTCTAGGGGCTGTGTTTTCCCTTGTTCTTTTGGGATTTATTCTATAACAGTTCAAATTGCAAAACCTACTTCTAATTTGTCCCTTTTTTTCACATTCTCTCTCTTGCCCTCTCTTTCAGCTCTGCCTCTCTCCTTTTCTTACATCAAGCTAATTTTAATGATGTTTTGTTTTATATCTTCTGCTTTGGTCTAAGGATTCAGATTCTTTTAGATATTAATCTACACTCAGCCTTGCCTTCATGAACTTCAAGCTTCATACACCTTCACACAATCTTTCTCCTTCCCCTCAACACACAACCTACAAACACAATTTTCCAAATGTCTCTTGGGTCACATTTTAGCCCCAAGCCCGGAACTGGAGACCTTTCGTTGACTGCTCATTCTCTCTCTCTCTCTCTCTCTCTCTCTCTCTCTGTCTTCCTCAGTAGCATCACTTGTGCTAACTCTTGGCATTCCTCTACTGTAATCAGTCTGGTGCCATGACAACCCCTCATACTATAGAGTTGTTTCCTTCCTGGGTATTGAAACATTTACACAGAATGTCCTCTTGGCACCGGGAAAATGCATAGGTCCCCTTTTCTTATGAGAGAGGCCCAGTCTCTCTGCTTTCCAGAAGTGGCTCTGCAACTTGTCAAGCATTTGTTTGTGTGTCTTACTGTTGTGCATCATGGCCCTACATACCAACTGTGTCCGCAGAGAGCTCTCATTTGTAATTAAGCCAGCTGATTGTTTTCAGTAACTCTGTATATATATTTGACATTTTCCTGTCAAATTAGAAGTTAGTGTTTCTCATGGACTTTGTCTATGAAATGTTTTATATTTTTCAATTCATAGTACAAAGTTATATACAGAACACCTATAGACAAAATCTTAACTGACACTTCTTTCATTTTTTATTGATATATTCCTTGTGTCCCTATTTATTTTATATTCATATAGATAATTACCTTAGATTATCAAAATCCTGATTTTATATATACATATATATATATCTTTAAAAATTATTTATGTATTTGCAATCAGAGAGAGATAGGGAAGAGAGAAAGAGAGAGAATGGGCATGCCAGGGCCTCTAGTCAATGCAAATGAAATCCAGATGCATGTGTCCCTTGGCTTACGTGGGTTCTGGGGAGTCAAACCTGGGTCCTTTGGCTTCACAGGCAAATGCTTTAACTACTAAGCCATCTCTCCAGCCCTGATATTTTATATTTTTAGCTTTATGGAATTGTGAATCCAGTGGGTAAGCAGATTTGGCTTGATATTAGAATAAAATAAATGGATTAAGCTACTATTTTTGTTTCCTTTTTTTTTGAAATGCTTACCAGTTTTTGATATTTTTAAATTTAATTTTATTGGGATACTCTGTCTTCTCTTCTGATCGTATAAATCTTTCATCATTTTAAACTTTCATTTGGAACTTTAATATGTGAACATATTGAAATTGTGCGTATTCCCATCACACAATCTTGTTATACCCCCTCTCTTCCAATGCCACTCACTTGAGGACCTTCTTTGTCGCAGTGTTTTCAGAACTGGGGTCACGGTTGCCCTTGCCAGGTCTCGTGGGGAAGGGACTGCTTCAGAGTATACAACTAGCCTCCTGCTTTGTGGTTCTTTCATTCTTTCTGTCTCCACTTCCGCAGTCTTCCCTGAGCCCAAGGCTGTATACATATCCATTTGTGTTGAGCTCTACATTAACCTCTAATTTTCTGTTTTGATGATGAGTCTTGGAGCTCCTCAATGTAAAGCCTGTGGCTTGGAAGGTCATGGAACAAATAAGGATGCCTATACTGTTCTCTGGCTAATTGGTGGGTGGGGGGGGAGTTAGGCCCAACCACAGGTCTTCTGGGTGTGTCCGGCTAGTCCCTTTAGTCAATGCTGATTACACTGAGCCTCCACTTCTGGGGCTGCTCTTGTTAGTCTTTTCTGCTGTCTGGAACACTAACATTAAGTTTAATTAAATGTTAGCTCCTTTAGAACAGGACCTTTTACTTGTAGTACCCTGACTATACAGTGTGCAACATCGAAAAAGTTGATCTGGAAAAGTACTAAGTACAAAGTGCCACATAGCCTTAGGAGAACCAATGCCCTCATTTCCTCTGAGCACCACAAGACAGTCAGCAGTGGGAGGTGGGAGGTATGCTGCACAGCTCTTTGAACCTGCATTAGAACCCTCTTTGCTTCAACTATGCAGTTGGCTGAGTTACTCAAGAAACAATCTTTTAATATGGAAATCATTAGAACTTCCGTCCTCCCAACGGTGATTAAGTTAACATTAAGTTGAGTTAGTATATGTAAAACACTTATTAGTGAGACAAAAAAAAAAAAAAAATCTGGTGAGCAACAGTTGCAAAATGTATATGTTATCATAGCTCATGTGTAAACATTATTGTGCAATGCAATGAATTTCAACTTTGCTCTTCGATAGCTACAATAATATGACTCTATTTTGCTGCCTTTCCCATGAATAAGGTATAAATTTATATATGTTACCTTAACAGTGCTTCTTCTGTAAAATGGTAATAATAGCTGATTCTTTTAGTATAGGATTTAGTAATGATAGGATGGTAGAGATTGCACATTTGTTACTTTGCTTGACTGCAAAGACTAAGGATCTAGGTTTGATTCCCTAGTACACACATAAAACCAGATGCACAAGGTGGCACATGTGTCTGGAATTTACTCCTTGTAGTGGCTAGAAGCCCTAATGTTTCCATTCTCTCTATTTCTCTATCTACCCCCTCTGTCAAATAAATAAATACAATATTTTAAAGGATTAAATAATGATAGTACATATTATCATTTAAAAGGACTGGTATGATCAATTAATATCTTTAAAGAGCATGTAGAACTTTGTATCCTAAGCTCTCAACAAGGACTATCTGCAAAAAGAGACAAAGGAATTTTTAGTACAGTGACTTTTGAGAGACGTGCTCTTTTAGAGTCACTCTAGGTAATTATGATGTGAACTTATTCCCTGAGTAACTAGTAACATGATACATTCACCCTCGGTCAAGAAGACCTTCCTCCTCTCATAGCAACCTTACCCTCCCACTTCACCCAGCAGGGAATTCTCTTTCATATTTCAAACCTTGGCCTGGGCATCATTTTCTAATTCTTTGTTCCTCCACTTCTAGCTCCACCCCCAAAATAAATCAGTACTGAGGCTACTTCCACAAGCTTCTGCCAGTTTATTTATTACCTGTATCCTAATTTATTTGTTTACTTGGCTGTCTGCTTTTGACTTAGTTTCTTCATGTGTAAGAGCTCTGTCCCAATCCTCATTCTCCTTCACACTACTATCAAAAGGGTTACTTTTTTTTTTTCTCGTTTGTGGAATGTATCCGTAATTAAAGTCACTTGTATATTTGTGATGGTGATGTTGAATGGGAAATCATGTAAGCATTATAAAAATAGACACCTAGGATGGGTTAGAAAAACTCTAATAGATATTCCGAAAATAAAATGAAACCTTCCAAAGCAAAGAGGAATGAGGCATATCTCATAAACAGAGGTGGCTATTTACATTGCTTATGCAAAAAATTGGAGAATGAAAAAAGTTAGAAAACTCTTCAACTATGCATGCTTATACACAAGGAAATGCTTGAAACCAGAAGTCATAGTGAGAAAGGGAAAAGGCTCATAGATGAAATATGAAGACCTTTAGCAGACAGATTTGTTTGCTAATCCAGGTCAGTCATTTATCTCAAGGCTTTAAGAAGTTAACTAATCTTTTCTTAACCCAAATTTCCTTATATGGAAAATAAAATACCTACCTCTCAGGGTTCCTTTGAATCCTAAGATTAAATATTTGACATAAGTAAATGCTGAATATATGTTGACTGTTCTCATCATTATGACAAGTAAGTTCCAGGTTAATTAGTAGAAGCAGGTTAATAATATGATGAATATCTCGGCAGGTTAATTTAACAAAATTCATGAAGATTAAATTCATACAACATTGTTGAAAATATTCAAATAATAGTGCTATAAAAAGAAGTCTTTGTTTAATATTCTCACAAAATAGAACCATTTCTTTTTCTCACTATATGAAAATTTATCATTATATATAACTTATGCTTTTAGGAAAGTCGGTTGTTGATTTTGAAAAACAATAATTTCAGTAGAGTGAGTTAAGAGTATAGGAAAACAATGATAAATTATCACTTTAGTGAGATTAATAACAAAAATTAGATGTTTTCTGCTTTGAGTTTTCAGGGATGATCATTAGCCATTAGCTCATAAATATTTTAAAGGAAAAGGTGTCATTTATGCAATGCCACTCTTTCCAGTTCTGGGGAATCAGCATGATGAACTGACTGCTGTGTGTTCAGATGTGAGCAGTTATACTACACATTCATGGAATTTCTATACTTCCTCTAAGATATTTTCAAGGAAGTTCTCTCTTAAAATTTATAAGGCTATTTGAAATAATGAACCTTTACAAATATTAAATTAAATGTAAGATCTTTTCCATTCTTCTCTTATGATCCTAAAACAAACAAACAAACACACAAACAAAAACAAATAAAAAGGGTCTTTTGCTGGACTGGAGGGATGGCTTAGCAGTTAATGTGTTTGCCTGCAAAGCTAAAGGACCCAGGTTTGATTCCCCAGGACCCACGTTAGCCAGATGCATAAGGAGCCTCATGCTTCTGGAGTTTGTATTCAGTGGTTGGAGGCCCTAGAGTGCCCATTTTCTCTCTTTCTCTCTCTCTACCAAATAAATAAATAAATAAAAGTAAAATATTTAAAAGGGGTCTTTTGGGGCTAGAGAGATGGCTTAGCAATTAAGTGCTTGCCTGTGAAGCCTAAGGACCCCGGTTCGAGGCTCAGTTCCCCAGGACCCACATTAGCCAGATGCACAAGGGGGTGCACGTGTCTGGAGTTCGTTCGCAGTGGCTGGAGGCCCTGGCGCGCCCTTTCTCATTCTCTCTCTCTCTCTCTCTGCCTCTTACTCTCTCTGTCTGTTGCTCTCAAATAAATAAAAATAAACAAAATTTTTTTTTTTAAATTAAAAAAGGGTCATTTGCTAATACATGTCAGCCATCAATCTCGAGGCTTTTATAAGTTGGCTAATCTTTTCTTAAGCCAAATTTCATTATTAGTAGAAAGAGTTCATATTCAACTTCACATAACAAAGCTATTAAATATAACTGTATTCCAATGTCATGCTTTCATTAAGTATTTTCCACCTATAAGTTCAAAGATGTGACAATCCAACAAAAACTGAAAAAAATCTTTATCACTCATTACTTAAATATCAACTAGAACCATAAAGTTGAGCCACTCCAAGCCTGACGTTGTAGAGATACGACTGGCTGGAAGTGTCCACGGTTGCCATGGGATTCTGTCCCACCTTAGGTGACAGCAGAGTTCTGTGCAGTCCACATTTAGGATTACTGCCTTGTTTTTACATCAGATTGCTAACTATTATAAGTGTCTTTATAGTGCCCTTCTGTGATAGATCTTTCCTACATTTTCAGAAAAAATCAAAATAAAGTAAATTTAGCAACTTTATTCTAGAATGAGCCAAGGAGCCTAGGCAGAGGAAGGTTGAACAGCAAAGTCAGATGGGCACTGAACTACTCGGTTTCCTGCTAATTAGATGTATGACATTTCTCAAAAGCTATAGTAATTATACGCCTATGAAGAGAAAGATATTTGGAAAGTTTAAATTCCTTAAATATAAACTTTTAAATAAAAACTCCATTGCTACTCATTGTTCTTTCTTTAGACAAGCTTTCCCACAGAAAATGGGCACACCAGGGTCTCCAGTCACTGCAAACGAGCTCCAGACACGTGCAACCCCCTTGTGCATCTGACTAACATTGGTCCTGGAGAATCGAGCCTTGAACCAGGGTCCTTAGGCTTCACAGGCAAGCGCTTAACCACTAAGCCATATCACCAGCCCAGCTTTTCATTCTTTTTATTTCAAATATTATGCATGTTGACCTAATCCAAATCACTTCAATAATTTAAAAATTTATATATAAACACTGATATTCATAAACCACATTTTTCTACATAAATTTAACACATGGTGATCTCTTGGAACTCTTCAATAGAATTGTGGCTATTTTTCCTACTCTGTCTTTGTTAAGATTGATGATATCTCACTTTATAACTCACCAGAGACTGTTTTTATTACCTAAAAATAAAGCGTAAATTTTCTCATGGGAACTTATTAATGATAAGGCTAGAGCTTTCTCTCATATCTGAGGAGGGTCTTCAGTGAACTGAAATATTTATAGCTACTGGTTATCTTTGAGCTGAAATTAATCTGCCAGAAATGCTCCATGCTAAAGGCCACTGCAGACAAGCTGACTTTGTTTGATAGATAGGATTATAGATAGACAGCTTCTTTTCAGGTTGGACTTGGTTGACCCATTTGTACTAAAGAAATATGAATAAATATGATTTTTAATAATTTCTTCTACATCGATACTTTGGAACTGTATAATCCTGATAGACCAAAAACACATTATAGTTCTTTCAATGTTTTTGTTTTGAGGTTGTTTGTATATATATGTATTTCTGAGCTAGCAAAGACTTAAAAAAAATAAAAATGGGTAGAACAGCTTGCGTTCTCTTGGCACTATGCCATATTCTCACAAGAATCCTAGAAGCATTTTCTGACTCTCACCTTCCAGGAGCCCAGGAAATCTGAGAATAACACTTCGACTCTCTGTCCATGGTCCTGAAACAAAATTAGTCGTATACTATGTAGCAACGTTGTCATAATTGGTCTAAAGTACCCTTCAAGAACAAGTTTGAAGTTTTTAAGTTGCATACTTAGAGCAGAGTGTAAATTTGTCAAGTCAGCTAGAGGTGTCTGCCAGAATGGGAGAGCCAGGTAGACGAACATGTGCAAGAAGTAAACGTAGGTTAATTTGACAAACATGGAACCGATGCTCAGTTGCTTACATGACTCAGAATCCATTTCTAAATATATAAAAGTATTTGTAAAATGAAAACATAGAGAAGGATGAGCCATTAGCAAATACTCAAAAGCAAAAATTTCACCAATTAGAAAATTGTACAGTTAGTCATTGATACTTGCATATTTTACATTGTAAACCTTGAATGACTAAACAAGAAAAGAAACATTGGTGTTTTGTAGTTCTCCTCTAACCTTTAAGTGACATTTATATTACTACAACTCAATTCAAGCTGCTCAGTTGAGCATATCTATGGCTTCTCTCATTGATTCTGCAGTAGATAGATAGATAGATAGATAGATAGATAGATAGATAGATAGATAGATAGATATAGATATAGATATAGATATAGATATAGATATAGATATAGATATAGATATAGATATAGATATAGATATAGATATAGATATATAGATATATTTATATATAGTGTCCATTTAAATCTCTCTGCCTTTTGTAAAACAGGTAAAATCTTCTCCCATGTTTCTGATAATGTATAACGTCAGTCAGCTATCTCTGTGATCATGCCATCTTCATCATTCACAGGACATTGAGTAAAATTGCACTGTACACTGGGCAGTTTCCCAAGGAATTTCTTTAAATTCTGCCATTTCTCTCTCCTGGAAACTTATGTTTGCTCTTGGCAGAAGAGGGACTATTTAGGAAGTATATAGGTAAATATATAGGAAGTCTGGTAAAGTTTTCCCCAAATGCCAACTTTTTGTTTTCAACTTTTATTGTTTCTTTTTATAATTTTTTGGTGCTGGGTTCTCACACTTCACCATAGCTCCTTTCATTACTTTCAGAGATTGACTGCATTTCAGTATAGGACTTCTATACATTATTAAAAATCATTACCAAAGTGTAAAGGAAAAAATGGTCCCAGACACTCTCTTACTGTTTTTGGAAATTTTCAGTCTTACAGGAATTTCAATGTTTTCTGAAGAATTCTAAAATAAGGGCTGGGGTGAAAATGCAGTTGGTAAAGTACTTGTCTGGCAAGCATGAAGACCAGAGCTAAACTCTCAGAATTCACATTCAAATATCGGTGGTGTGGTACCAACCTGTTATCCTAGCATTGGATAGGTGAAGTCAGGTGGACCCTGGTTTCACTAGCCACCCAGTATAGTTTACCTTGTGAGGTCCAAGCCAACAAAAGCCCCTGGGTTAAAGAAAAGTGGATGACATATTTGGGCAACGATACCCAAAGTTGTCCTCTAGGTCCACATGCACATACATGTGCTCATGTACCCGCACACATATGTACATGCACATTTCCATGCAGATACAAACCCACACAGACATGCAAACATAGTTTTAAATAATTAGAAAACAGAAAAAGAAGACCATAAAAAAAAATTGTTGGGGACGGCTGGAGAAATGGCTCAGTGGGTAAGCACACTCAATGTACAAGACTGAGGGGCCTTAGAGGCCTGAGTTCCATCACCTAAAGCATTAAAACATTAAACACTACATTAACATTAAAACATAAAAACAATAAAACATTTAAAATATATTAAGTATGGCCACATACACCTATATCTCAGTCCTTGAGGAATTGCTTGAGCTCACTAGTTAGCCACTGTGATTGAAAAAAAATAAAAATGAAATGGCAATTCCAGGTCTGTGTGAGATTCATCGCAAGCAAACAAGGACAATGATACCCAACATTTTCCTCTGGTCTCAGCATATGTAGGCTAACCGAGCATATTATTTTATATAACGTATGCCTAAAATGCATACAGATTACTCACACATAACCCTACCACAATACTACACACACACACACACACACAAACACACACACACACACACAGACACACACACGTCTTAGGGAATGTTAGATATTATTCTTAATAGAACTATAAAGGAATGATCTGTGACATTTTGGAAGGTTTTAGGACATTGAAATTATTACTCACCTCTTATCTTAGGGAAATATACACTTGTTTTTTTTTTTTGTTGTTGTTGTTGTATTCACAATTTAAAGGGTAATATGGCCTGTTTTCTTTTTGCATGAAAACTTAACATGTAGTATGCTGTACCGTGCCTTTCCTTCTCAGTACTTTTGGAATTTTGTATTTCAAACATAAAAAAAAGTAGGAACATGCTTTTAAAAACAAATTTTTAATACAATTATGTCTTGAAATACTGCCGAAGTAATTGTATGTCTTTTGTGACTTGTGGTCAATTTCCTCCTAGTGTATAACACTTTCAAAATACCTAAAATATGGCTTGTATTAATCATTGTTATTGAAATTTGAGTTATTTGGGCATCTTTTTTTTCTATATGCTCTACCTAATCTGCCTACTCTGTCTTTGCCAGCCTGGTGCTTTCCACTTCTGTCTCTGTGAAGTGCGTGCTCATTACAGTGTCCTGAATTATTTCAATGGCTGCAACCAACCCCCCAGGACCATCACTCGATCCTCTTCCCCATAATTAAGTGACAACTCCATAACACTATTTTAATGATAATTCACTACCTATCAAAACATTTCAGGAGACAAGATACTTTTTTTTGTAGACTATTTTAATCTGACATTTAAAGACATCAAATTATCTGACCTCAATCGGCTTATCCGTCTTTGTGTGTGTGTGTGTGTGTGTGTGTGTGTATGTGTGTGTGTTTTCTGTCTGATTCCTTCTATCTATCTAGATAGTATTCTTCAGATTGTTTACTGCTTTTGAATTTTTCCCCTATACTCATAGCATGCTTATGCCCTATATCATCTGCCCTTCTACTTTAACTAAAAAACATTGAGCTGAATTCCATCTTCCTCTTCCTTGTTTTTCATGAAGCTTACTACACCAGAAACTCAGAATAATCTCATTGCCTATAACTTTATCATTCATTCGGTGAAATATTTGATTGCTTCTATTACTTTATTATGGGATATTTACTTTGAGTACCATAAAAACTAAAAATTCCATACCATTGTTATTTCTTTGGCATGCCTAAAGCACCCAGCAACATGGTGGGAAGAGAGGAATAATGTAGGCACAGAAAAACAGATGAATTAATGAAATACTAATGAGTCATTAGAGTATCCTTCAGGAACTGTAGTCAGTGTTTATTCAGCATTTCTAGTACTGGAGTGGCCGTGCAAGCTTATAATATCAGCACTGAGAAGACTGAAGCAGGAAGATCACAAGTTTAAGGACATCTCGGACTATATAATAAAGCCATGTCCCAAAACAAACAAGCAAACAAAACTCAGAAGACTACATCAGTATTTGTGGTAGACATTTTTATTATTTGTAGTTTCAGGGTAATAAAAGTTGTTATTGGCTTGTAAATGTGCTTTCTACTTGTTCCGTTAACTTCACTTAGTAAATTGCGACAGTGTGTTTAAGCTGTCCATAATGACATCACCATATTCAATATTTTCAGTTAGTTCCCTTATTCTATTTCTGGATACTCAGACCAGACTTTGTCCAATAAACTATGCTCCATCTGTGAATAGTCTAGTCACGCATTCTATTTTATCCTACTATGTATCCTGGAAGACCTAAGCTATTACTTGCCTCCCAAGCCCATAGCTTAACCTTTAATTGCAAATGATATCTTTTTTTTTTTTTTCCTGTGACAAAGACACAAGAATACAAGGAAACTATTTGTCTACTATATATCTGGATTGTTTTAAGGCTATCCATATTAATATGATTAAAGACTATTTTTCTAGTTTCAAGGTACACATTATGCTGAGAATGAATAATCGTTCAACCACTGTCAAAACAGCTTGAAAACTTAAATATTGAATTACATGTAAACTAGTGTTTCTGCTTCTAAATATGTTCTCAAAATAATTGAAAATAAATACTGAGAAAAATTGCAGATACCTGGTCCTGGAAGCATTATTCAAAATATAAAAAAAAAAAAAGAAAGAAAAACAACTCATTTGCTCACCATCAAGTGGCTAATTAATCAAAATGTAATATACACAAAGTAATATTGCTTCATCACAAGAAGAAATGGAAGACTGATTAATATAAGCTACAACATGGATGAACTTTAGACTAAGAGCAAAAGGCTACTGCTAAAAGGCTACATATTTGGTGATTACATTCATATGAACTATTTAGAACAGGTATGCTTATAGAGTGAGGAAGTAGATTATTGCCTGCTTAATGCTGGACACAAGGGTGGGGCAAGTATAGCTCACAGTATGTGATTTCCTTTGTGGTGATGAAGTGTTCTAAAGTCAACTACAGTGAAAATTGTACATATCCAAACCATTCAACTGTTTAATTTAATTGGCTTGGTTGGGTGTATAGTAGGCTATGCAAAATAAGCTATTTTATATGGATCATAGAACAAATTCATTTCTATTTAGATAACAGACTGTTTAGCTGAAGACATTTACTCCCAGACCATGAGGAGTAAGATAGCAAAGTGTGTTTCTTGGCTGTCTCTTGGTTGCCTACTTCACCTGTAAGGAACAGGGGAAGTGAATGATTATGTCGGAGGACAATAAATCATTACATTTGCTCCTGTCTTATAGCCTCAGACAATTATAGTCTGATTTTGCTTGACAAAGGACAACTTGAGAGTGTCAAACATCCTAGTCAATAGGAGGTGTTCTATACGTTTAGGTCCTGGACATACACTGCTGTGAGGACTGCTACCTACTAAGCTAAGAACTTAACTATCTTTTAAAAATTATGTCAGTGACCAATTTATGATTGGTCATCAAGCATTTCAAAGCTGGTCTATGCAGTTCTGTCGGGTAGACTTATATCTTGAATTTATAGCCTAGATTTCAGGAAGTGCTGTATAGTGAAGGAAAAATAAACCTTGGTGCTGCCGTTGGACATGCCAGCCCACTGGGAGAGAATCAGAGGGCTTCTGCCAAAGAGGAATTCCCTCTTTGAGGAAGCCACGAGCCTCAGATAATTGGCATTTTTTTTTTTTCCAGGCGAAGTGATGAGTTCTAGGGAGACCTCACCAAGTCTTTCACTGCTGTTCATCCCTCCTAGCTTCTGCCCCGGAATTCCCCCACATTGACTGGCATATGGCATGGTTATTTTGCAAGTGTGTTATACGTTTGCAAGAAAGAGGGAGAAGATGGTATCTGGCACTTCGACTGTGGCTTTTCGCTTCTCCTAAGTTCATTCCCCAACAACAATTAAAAAAAAAAAGGAAATTTAAATGTAAACACAGCCTGTCATCTCTTGCATATCACTCCCTCCCTCTATCAGAGGCTTTTGCTAAAAAAAAAAAAAAAAAAAAAAAAAAAAAAAAAAATTCACATTTTTTTTAATTAAATGAATTACTGAAGGGAGATATTTAAAAGCTCACATTTTTGATTAACTTTCCTAATTTCCACTTTTGTTTAACAAATGGGATTGGTAATGTTAAGGTTAATGAAAATTTCTGACCATTTCAATGGAAGATAGCCCACAAAGGACATGACTTTCAACATTTCACCTCACTCAATTTGTAATGACAATATTACGACAGCAGAGATTTTCTGCGTACGTATTCTATTCTATGTTTTAAAACTAACACTGTTAGTAGTACGTCCAAGCTGTCTCACATGGGCAAATACTAACCTTGTATTACTATTTTCACCAGTAGCCTCTATGCAGTTCTGATGAAATTTAGTATGTAGCCAGGGCAGCTGGAACCAGACACTGCCCTACTTACAAATTCAGTTTGTTTTAGAAACTTTCAAGATTGTATGAACATATACACACGTACATAGCATACATGTTCAAAGCACCATCCTAAATGAGATTTTTATTTTTTTTTATCATACCCACCAAAGCTCTGAGGATGGGCAGTAGTGTGGTATGACATTGTCTTTCAGACGTGACATGCATGGTGAGCACTCACAAATTCACAACAGTTGTGGACACATGTAAAAGTTCTGCACAAGGCCAGTTCATGGCTGGTCAGGGAGGGTTCAGTGGTATAGCCGCAAATAAATTGTCTTTGCTCCAGTGAAACATTCCACCCCCCACCCATTCCATGTCCTCATCCAAGAAACCCTCAATAAATTCAGTGGATTACAAGGAAAAGAAAAAAGACATAAAAGTAGAAAGGTGACCACTTGTAAATAAAAAAGGAATTCAGTGGGAGAGGGATAAGAAGGCTAATAGGAGTGAATGCCGCCAGAATAGAGTATTTTCATATATGTAATTGTCAATAATTTTCCTGAGGTTCAAATCTCTCACTTTTTATCTCTCTCTAATTCCCTTCCTCCCTTTCTCCTCTAGTTTTCCACCACTCTCTTCACATTGACGTACTTAGTATAAAGCTAGAGCAGGTACAGCTTCCATCCTGGAAAAGGCTTGTGGTCAGCCACAATTGCTTCATTACCTCACTCCTAATACTTTCCGGCATGTACTCCACCATGGGATAGCTCAAGATAGTGATTCTACATTTGCCTAAATGTAAAATTCTTGGCAGTCATGGCATATGACAGTGAAAAATTGCTGGCCTGGCCAGACTTTATATTTCACTTGGGCAAAAAAAAACAAAACAAACAAACAAAAAAAAAACCGCTTTTATTGTTCACACCAATATTACTTCCATCTTCTATCTCCTTCTCTACACACCATGAATTGTTGAGGGATGTCTTTGATTAGAGTCCATGAACCCAAAAGAAAAGAATGATGGATTCTGGCTGTAAAGAAGAAAATCCTTTTGATACCTCTTAGGCTTTTTCCTGACTTACCACAAAATTGGTCAACACATCACACTATTAAAAGGAACATTGAAACATTCTCTATGTGTTCCAAGAGAAAGGTTAGGTTTCTGTAATCATAATAAATAAAACTGTTAAAGTTTGCCTAGGCTGAGATTAAACAATGTTCAAGGCATAGTCTAATTATCTATAGTGGGCTCACTGAGAAGCAGGCCAACAACATCCAATGTCTTTTATGTGTTGAATGTTTCCTCTTTTTATTGTTGTTACATCCTGAAGTTTCTATCTTGACCCATGCTGCTGGTTTGTAATGGTGGATAATAACTGTATATGCCCATGGTGTACAAAAAAAGATGATACAGTTCATACATACACTGTGTTATGATTAAATCAGGGTAATTAGCATTTCTATCTCCTTAAGAATTTGCTGTTGTTTGTTTTTAATATTCTTATTTATTTATTTGTAAGTACACAAAGACAGAGAGGAGAGATAGAGATAGAGAGAGAGAGAGAGAGAGAGAGAGAGAGAGAGAGAGAATAGGTGTGCCATGTTCTCCAGCCACTGCAAATGAATTCCAGATGCATGCACCACTTTGTGCATCTGGCTTTTCATGGGTACTGGGGAACTGAACCCAGGTCCTTAGACTTTTCAGGCAATAACACCTTAACTGCTGAGCCATCTGTCTGGCCCTTGCTTTTCTTTATGTTGAGTGTTTCATGCTTTGGTCTCCTAGTTCTTCATGAAATACATAATAAATGATGAATTATAGCCACCCTGCCATGGAAGTTTGGAACTTATTCCTACTATATAACTATGTATGACACTTTCACCAAATTTTCTACATCCTTCTTACCATTTAGCCTCCTTAGCATCCAGTGACTACACACTCCTCTATACTTATAAAATCTACCTTTATAGCTTTTATAACTTCACATTTGAGCAAGAGAATATTTTCCTTTCTGTACCTGGCTTATTCCGTATTGTGTCCCTTCTTAAAGATATCACAATGAAAATGGGAATGCAAACTCAGTAGCATTTTTAAATAGCATGACCTGTTTTCTAAGATAGAAATAAACTAAGCTATCCCATTTGTGATAAGTGCCAAAATTTCTTTTCAAAAGCCAGGAAAAATAGCTCAGCAGTTAAGGTGCTTACCTGCAAAGCCTAACAACATGGGTTTGATTCCCCACTACCCATTTAAAGCCAGATACAGAATGTAGAACATGCATCTGGAGTTCATTTTCAGTACAGGATGCCCTGCTATGCCTATTCTTTCTCTCCCTCTCTCTCCCTCACCTCTCTCTCCTTGCAAATAAATAAATAACTATTTTAAAATTCAAAAAACTATGAAAGCCTAAGCAAGAGTGACTGATCCAATGGTCTTTTCAAAGAAATTGAAAAACAAAACCATAGGAAAAGCTGTTTTGTTCATGTATTGGAAAATGTAATATTGTTAAAATGTTCCTATTACCCCAAATGATTTACAGAGTAGATTTAATGCAATCTCCGTTAAAGTGGCAGTTGTGTTTAAGTGGGAAACCACTCCCATTTAGGCTTTCTTCCTTCAAGTGAACTTGGATCTTCACAAGATGAAGCCTCTGATGGCTGAGGTTTTGACTGAGCTCATCTTTCCTAGTCTTATTTTTTTTCTTTAAGTAGGTGATGTTTTAACTGAGAAATCACAAAAGACACAGTTGTTCATTAGAAAAGGGTTTTCAGTTTCTATTTTTCAATTAAGTATGAACATTTATAGACCTATCAAGACTTGAAACCATCCTTTCCTTCCTCCCTGTCCCCACTTCACTTCACTGAGGGCTCCGCAGTGGTCTTGCTGGTGTTCACCAGTGATCCGTGGGTTATGAGCTGTGAAAGTAGCATCCAGTCATTGTGTGGGGGGGCGAGGGAGTTGTAAGTGGGCAATGCCTCTGGATAGTCTTTTCTACCCTGTGGATCTTACATTCCTTTTGCCGGCTCTTTTGCAAACTTCCCTGAGCCTTGGTGGGTGTGGCTTAAGTTTACTGAAGTTTCCTCAGAGGCTGCTGAATTTCTGCCTTGGTGCATTTTGTGTATTCCTACTGTCTGTCTCTATCACCCTGGCACAGGCTGTCAGGCTCGCCATTGAAAAAGCTCTTGCTCATCTCACCAATTCCTCGGTGGCTCCACATTGGCCCCAGCTACTGTGCTAAGGATGGTTCATCTGCTGACAGGAAACCAACCTGCTATTCTTGTCTTGTTGATAGATTTTCATTTGTCCTCTGAGCTTGCTGCTTTCTGAAAAATTAAAATATATATATATATATATTCTTCAACAGACAATGAGATCGGGAGAGGTTACTTGGAATAAGTGTTGTTATTTTACACAGATTTTTAAAAAAAATTTATTTATTTATTTGAGAGTGACAGACAGAGAGAGAAAGAGGCACAGAGAGAGAGAGAGAGAAAGAGAGAGAGAATGGGCGTGCCAGAGTCTCCAGCCACTGCAAACCAACTCCTTGCCATGGGTTCCTTTCCAGTGAGCAGATCTCTGAGAAATCTCTTAGACAACCAGAGAGCCATTGGCTCTGTGCATCCAGGCTGTGTGCCACTACTGCACAGGTGTGTACATCTTGTCAGGCTGGCTCCTTTTAATAACAGGGTCTCCTGCTTATTCACAACTTTCTTCACCATTTCCCCTAGCAGCTCATGTAGTGGTTTTCAACACTATACGGGCTATAACCTTCTGGGAGCTGACTTCCTTCCAGATTCATCCAGATCTCTCAATGCTCTGCATCGGCAGCATGTGATGTCTTCAGCAATAGGGTCTTACCTTTCACCTCAGGCTGGTAATTAAGCGCTTTCATAGAAGCCCGTCTTTTGTTTAAGAACCAAGTGTCTTTCCAAACAGTAGTTTGAGGGATTCAGATATTATATTGAGGTCTTTAATCCATTTACAGTTGATTTTTGTGCATGATTAGAACAGCAGGTCTATTTTTTTTTTTTTGACATGTGCTTATTCAGTTTGTCCAGCTCATTTGTTCAAGATAAAATCTTTTCTCCACTGTATGTACTGGGCTGCTTTGTCAAAGATCGAGTACCTGTAGCTACGTCAACTAAGAGTTAGGTCTTCAATTCTGTTTCATTGGTCGATACGTCTGTTTTTATGCCAGTGTCATTTTTTAATTGTTCTTGTTACTATGACTTGGCAATATAGCTTTTTAAAAGTATTTATTTTATTTATTTATTTGAGAGAGAGAGAAAGAGGCAGGAAGAGAGAGAGAGAACACGGGCATGCCAGGGCCTCCAGCCATTGCAAAGGAACTCCAAATGCATGTGCCCCCTTGTGGAGAGCTGAACAGAGAACCTTTGGCTTTGCAGGCAATTGCCTTAACCAGTAAGCCATCTCTCCAGCCTGGTAATATAGTTTTTGATCAGATATGGTGATTCCTCCAGAGGTGTTTCGTTTTCTGAGGATAGTTTTGGATATCTGGGGCTTTCTGCAATTCCATATGAACTTTGAGATTATATTTTCTATCTCTGTGAAGGATAATGCTGGGATTTTTATTGGTACTGTGTTGAATATTGTTTTTGGTAGAATTGCCATTTTTATATTAATTTTGCTTATGCAATAGCATGGAAGTTCTTTCCATGTTCTCATGTTCTCCTTGGTTTCTTTCTTGAGTATTTTCATTATATAAGTCTTTCAGTCTCTTGGTTAGTGTTATCCCAAGGTATTTGAAGTTTTTGTTTGTTTGTTTGTTTGTTTGTTTTGTTTGTTTTGTTTTGTTTTGTTTTTTTTCTTTTCAAGGCAGGGTCTTGTTCTAGCCCAGGTTGACCAGGAATTCACTCTGTAGTTTCAGGGTGGCCTCGAACTCACAGTGATCCCCCTGCCTCTGCTGCCTGAGTTTATTGCCATTAAGTATGAACTGGGCTTTAGTTGGTGTGTATATAACCTTTATTATGTTGAGATATAATCCCTCCATGCCTGCTCTCTCACCTGTTTTGATCATGGAGTGGTGTTGTATTTTGTCAAAGGACTTCTTTGTATCAGATGAAATGATCATGTGGTTCTTGTGTTTAAAATTATTTATGTGATATATTACATTAATTGATTTCCATATGTCGCATCATCCTTGCATCCCAGGAATTAAGCCTGCTTGATCATAGCAGATAATGCTTTTTAAGGGTTGTTGAATTTGGTTTTCAAGGGTTTTGTTCAGGAGTTTTGCATCTGAGTTCATAAGATACATACGGCTATCGTTTTCTTTTATTGTATCTCTGTCTTGATTTGGTGTTTGGGTGGCACTAGATCCATAGCAGCTGTTGGGGAGCATTCCTTGTTCTCTGATTATGTTAAAAAGCTTGGGAGGAAGTGCTTTCAACTCTTCTAGACAGGCTTGATAGTTCTCAGCTGAGAATCCACCAAGCCCTGGACTTTTCCTTTTGGAGATGTTTTTGGATATATTTTCAGTCTCAAAGGATGTTGTATGTTTGTTTAGGGTACTTATCTTGTTTAGCTTTGCTTTTGGTAGGCTGTACGTGTCTAGGAATTCATCCACTTCTTCAAGGTTATCCAGTTTTGTGGAATAGAGGTTTTGTAAATATTTCCTGATGATTCATCCAATTTCATTGGTATCTGTTGTGACTTTTCCGTTTTCATTTTAGTTTTGTTGCTTGGAGACTTCTCCTTTTCATTCAATCAAATTGACCAGGAGATTATCAATCTTGCTTATTTTGTTAAAGAAACAATTCTTGGTTTTGTCAATTTTCTTAATTGTTTTTTGTTTCCAATTCATTAATTAATTTGGGTTGGATTGTTGCTGTTGTTTTTTCAGCACCTGTATGTGGATGGTTAGGTTATTAATTTGAGATCTCTCTGTCTTTGTTATGAAGACTTTCAGTGCTATGAATTTTCCCTTTAGGACTTTCTTCTTTGTGTCCTGTAAATTTTGTTTGTGATGTTTGCCTTATCATACAGCCCTAGAAAAGTTTCCTTTTTGGTTTCTTTCACGACCCATTAATTGTTTAATAGCATGCTGTTCAGTCTCCTGGAGCTGGTATGATTTCTGCTGTTTCTCTCGTGAATTGCTGGCTTTAATGCATTATGATCAAGTATGATGTAGGAAGTAATGTCAATCTTCCTGAATATATGGAGGCATGCTTTATGTCCTAATATATGACCTATTTTGGAGAAGGTTCTGTTGGCTGCTTTGCAGAATGTGTGTTCTTTTGATTGGGGTAGGATGTTCTGTAACTGTCTGATAGGTCTAATTGAACTATGGAATTGTTAAGATCTTTTATTTCCCTGTTGATTTTCTGCTTGGGTGATCTGTCTACTGATAAATCTAAGATATTGAAATCACCTATTATGATGGTATTGGAATTTATTTCTGGTTTGTTGTCCAGCAGGTTTTGCTTTGGAAACTATAATGCACCAGTGTTTGGTGTATATGGATTTATGATTGATTGTGATGTCCCTTGTTTTTTTGGATTTTCCCTTGATGAGTAGAAACTGTCCTTCTTTGCTCTTTTTGACTACTAATTTCCATTTGCTTGGAAAATTATTTTCCATCCTTTTACCCTGAGGAGGTGTCTATCCTTGGTGATGAGGCAGATTTCTTGAAGATAGCAGAAAGAAGAGTCCGTTTATCTGATCCACCCTGTTAACTGTGTCTCTTGATGGGTGAGTTAAGACTTATATTGTTTAAGGTTATAACAGTGGGGTTTGATTTAATCCTTGTCATAATGGGGTACTGTATGGGGAGTGGTGCTTTCTTGTGTTTTATACTTTTTTGAGCCTGTTTTAGTTTTGGATAATGTGATCTTCTTATAGGCTCTTGAGACTGTTGTTGGGCTCTTCTGTGTGTTGTGGAGTATTTCCTGAAGTATTCTCTGTAGGTTTGGCTTTGTGTTCATATAATCATAGAGCTTTTTTTTTTTTTTCATAGAAGGTTTTCCTTTCACCATCTATTATGAGGGACACTTTTGCTGGGTCCAGTGTTTTAGATCAGAATCCATAATTGTTTAGATTTTGAAGGTCTCCATTCCATCTCTTTCTGGCTTACAGGGTTTCCATTGAGAAATATGAGGTAATTCTGATGCAATTGCCTGTATATGTTTTGAGTTGCTTCTCTCTTGCTGCGTTTCGTACTCTCTCTTTGTTTTCATTGTTTGGAATTTTTACTATGATGTGCCTTGGAGAGTTTCTTCTTTGGTCCTGTCTATTTTGTGTTCTACAAACTTCTTGTATCTGGATGAATCTTTCTTTTGAGAAAGTAGGAAAGTTTTCTTCAATATTTTTGTAGAATATAGTCTCTAGGTCTTTATCCTGAATTTCTTCCCCTGCTGGTATACTCAGATGATCTGCATATCTGCTTGTTTGAGGGAATCCCATAATTTCATCATATTCTGTTCACCTGAATTTATCAAAAATGTGGGGCTCCTAAACATTTTCTTCTGTATTGTCTCCCAGATCTAAGATACTGTCCTCCACATTATTAACATTGTTACTGAGGGTTTCTAGGGAGGCTTTTATAAGCTCTATTTGATTTTCATTTTGTGTTGCATTTTTCTGTATTATATCCATCCCCTTGTTAAGTTCCAATTTCAGGTCATGGCTTCATTTTCTTGATGATTATTGGAATTCATTCTAACATTTAATGTTGTCTTAATTAAGCATAATCATCTGATTATTTATATCTGTATTTGCTGAACCACCTTCAATTCATTTATCTCTTTTGAGGTCTTTCAGGATTTTTCTCCATTATGTTAACCCTAGTGACAAAAACTGTGTGCTGTAAGAGATGATTCCACTCAATTCCACTTAGTAGATTACTAGTTTTTTTGATGATTTTCTTCCAGTTCAGTAATTTGCTTGGTCAGGTTAAACACATTTATTGTGATTTCACTTTGGGATTCAATTTCTGTTGTCTCTTCTATGTTTCATTGGAAACTTCTATTGTGAGACTAGGCAATATTGGTGGAGATCTATCGGCTTATTGTCTGGTGGTGTTTTTCTTCCATGGAAGTCTACTAATCTTGGGATAAAGTCTGTTTTACTAAGGAGGAGGCAAATATCTGTCCTTGTAGAATCTTTAGTGAACGTTCCATTTTGAGTTTGAACCAGGTTGGCGTGGGATGTCATTATATCCACAGATGTATGAGTTGTAAAGGTTCACAAATATGCCTGCAGCTGTGGACTGGTGGCTGATAGGAGAGCTATGGTTGGAGGTCTGGGATGTCTTCAGCCCACTATGGGATGGAGGAGGTGTGAGGCTCTGGACTTCTTGGACCAGGCTGGAACTCAGGTGGGGAGTTAACTGGTGTATAGGCATTGGGGAGAGGAGATAGCCAGTTGGGAGGCTTGGCAGTATCAGAGAAGGTGGTCAAGGCCCAAAAGATCTGCTGGGGAACTTGGTGTGGGACGAGAACAGGGAATCCCCTGGGTCCTAGTGCCATGGGTTGGGCACATAGGCCCCAACTAAACCACGTCCCTCACTTGCTTTGAACTCCCAGGCCCCAAACACACACTGCCCCTCACCAGCTCAAATTGTACATCTTTAAAAAAAAAAATTAGGATTATTTTTTTGTTCTGTTATTCAAGGTAGGGTCTCACTCTAGCCCAGGCTGATCTGGAATTCACTATGAAGTCTCAGGGTGTCCACAAATTCATGGCGATTTTCCTACCTCTGCCTCCTGAGTGCTGGGATCAAAGGCCTGCGCCACAACGCCTGGCTCCAGGATATTTTTGCTTATTCAAGAATTCATATTACCATGAAACTATTCATTGTGTTTAAGACATGCAGAAAGGAGGCTTAAACACATTAATTTGTATGTAGGAAAGTGGACCATATTATTTAAACCTACTTTGGACAAAAATCCAGGTTTACATACTCAGAAAATGTAATAGAGACAAAACCTTTTTTGAAAAGTCTATAAACTGAGAGTTAATTTTCAATTTCCAAAAACAGACTTTACTTTCACATGTCTTTTGTATTTTTTGTTGTTGTTGTTGTTTTCTTTGGTCTGTTGGAATACAGCTGGCCTTCAGCTCAGGAGGTAATGCAAGGTGGCCTTACACTTCTAGTCTTCTCATCCTCCGAAGGGCATGAATTGGAGATGTACACCATCACACATGGTGAAGGAATCTTTACTCTAAGACAATATTTACTTATTTATTTACTTATTACTTATCCATTTTATTATTTACTTATACTTATCCATTTTATTATTTACTTATTTAAGAAAGAGAGAAGGAAACAAAATAGGTGCACTGGGGCCTTCTGCCACTGCAAATGAACTCTAGACACATGTACTTCTTTGTCTGTCTGGCTTCCCATGGGTACGGGGGAATTTAACCCAGGCCATCAGGCTTTTCAAGCAAGTACATTTAACCACTGAGCAATCTCTCTAGCATTAAGACAGGATTTTTTAAATTTATATATAATTTAATTTTATATATAATTTTATTAATGTATAACACATATTATATATTTATATATAATGAATGTTTATATATATATATATATATATATATATATATATATATATATAATTATAATAGGTTATATAATACTATCCCCTCAGACCCAACTCCCATTATCATGGAGGCCCTCCTCATTGGGGTTACTATTGGATCATGAAGGCCTCAGTCAGTCCCTATGGGGCAGTGAGGATTGTGCCTCAAGGTATTCCTACCTGCACTGTGGTTTTTGCAATCTCTGCTCCTCTGTCCTCCTCAATATTCCCTGAGCATTGAAAGTTCTACTGGATGTCTGATTTAGTATTATCCATAGTCTCTGATTTACGCTTTTATAGGTTTTGATTATTCTTTTTTTGATATTTTATTTTTATTTGTTTGACAGAGAGAGAGAGAGAAAGAGAATGGACATGGGGCATGCCAGGGCCTCCAGCCACTGGAACTGAACTCCAGATGCATGTGCCCCCTTGTGCATCTTGGTAATGTGGGTTCTAAGGAATCAAACATGGGTCCTTTGGGTTTTCAGGCAAATGCCTTAACCACTAAGTCATCCCTCCAGCCAGGTTTTGATTATACTAAGTGTCTGTAACTGTTAACCTGGTGCTGGTTGTCAGGCTAGCAGTAAGAGCAGCATTCATGATGTAACTTACTCTGCAATTTCTCCTGGGCCCTGGGAGATGTGGTGGAAGTGGAAAGTCTCATGGTGGGCAGTAGGCTATCTTCTTGTCTTATTGATGGATCTAAGCTCTCCACCATTTTCTCTGCCATCAAAACCAGATTTTCTAACTAGGTGTGAAAACAGTTTGGTCTAAAGGTGGTGTGCAAAGTTGTGTAGGAGACTTTCTGTGTGCTGGTTAATCTTTCCTGACCACAAGGTTCTGACTTCATTTCTAGTACC
Source organism: Jaculus jaculus (assembly GCF_020740685.1). Lineage (NCBI taxonomy): Eukaryota > Metazoa > Chordata > Mammalia > Rodentia > Dipodidae > Jaculus > Jaculus jaculus. The sequence goes on from NC_059105.1 coordinate 165,532,158, forward strand.
AGGTATGAGTTCTCTCCCATGGAACAGTTCTCATGTCTGATTAGAGAATAGTCAGTTACCTGTACAGGCTACATGCCACTATTGCACAATTGTGTCCTTCTTGTCTGGCTGGTTTACTTAATAGCCTGCCGGGTCCCCTGCTTATTCATGCTGTTGGTCACCATTGTCCTTTGGCAGTTTCAATAGTGCTCTCCAGAATTATAAGGGCTAGCCAGGAGAGCTAGTTTCTCTTTCACTTCCAGCCTGGCATTCCAACTTCCTGTGACAACAGCCTGTGGTATATTTAGATCTGGCAGGTTATCAAATGTTTTGGCAATGGCCTACATGGTTTGGGGGGACCTCATGTATCTTCCTGTCCAACATCACACTGTGGGAGGTAACCCTATTCCGGGCCTTGGATTTATCAGCCAGAGTCTGTGGTTGTAATGTTAGGATTTTTTCCACCTTCTGTCCACATTTCCCCTCACCCTTAATTGGTGGTTGTATATTGTAGAATGCTAGTCAGAGTGAGAGTTTCCCGGGAACTTATTCATAATGCTCTCTTAATGTTTGTGTGATTCCCTGACCACCCTCCTCACCTCCTCCCCATCTTCCCCATCACCTGTATGTCCAAACCCTTCCCACTCACAACAGTCCTTCTACCCCCCCTCTGCCCCAACCCATGCAGAAACGACTCTTTTTCCCTCACCCTATTCTTTTTTCTTCTTTCCTGGTTTCACTCTAGTTTTATGCCCACATTCCTGGTGTTCATTGTCATTTGAACTCATTTGCTCTTGATCCCTGTTATGAACTTCAAGTAGGGTGGGAAAGGATTTTCAATAAAGAAGTCAACAGTTGACCATCAACAATCAAGTTCAGCTATTTCAAGCTAACTCCTACATAAGCAAAGCTAAACAAGGTAATCAATTAACCTAATAACCAGCCTTCATGCTTGAAACATGATTCTTTAGTAGCCCTTGATATCTTTCTCATGTAACATATTATTATTTCTCTTTCCATATATTTATATATAAATATTATATATATTTTATATAAATAATTTATATATATCAGTATGTTTCTCTGCTTATGTAGATGTGATATTTTAAGTTGTGTTACATAAGCTACTAGACATTTCTAACCTCAGAACAATACTTGATCCCATTTTTGTATGGTTCACAGTGCAGTTCATGAATACAGGCCTCCTCTGCTAACACTAATTGAATGTCCACTCTGTACAGGAGACTGAATGCTATGATGATGATATAATTATGCAAACTTATGAAATTTATTAGAGGAGACACCTTTCTAAAGGAAACACATGGGTGAGGATCATGGGTTATTATTAATATGATGTCATATAAAGATAATAATAAAACATCCACCAGCTTTAAAATATTTTCATTTTCATATTTTCATTGCTATAGCTTTTAAAGATAGCAGAAGTTATCTGGAAGGGCAAAGCCCTTTGTTGGTCATTAACAAGTAAGTTTATTTACATTAACACATAAGCTGACATCAGTTCCCTAGTAGAGAGCCAACTGTCTGAAGGCCAGGCAAATGAGACTGTAGAGGTTATAACAGGCAGAATTCAGAAGAGAAAAGTGGGAATGTGGACCCTGCTCCAGGGAACAATGAACCTGGGTCAGGGGCCAATATGCCAGCTCTGGTTGTGTAGCTAAATGTCGTACTCAGATAACTAGGAATGGTGATACCCAGAAGTCCAGTTCCAGGAGGAGATAAATAACTTATGTTCTTTCCTAAGAGTAGAGAACTTGGATAGCTCTCGAGAGGACTATAGAGAGAGGAAGCAAACACATTAGAGGTACATGCTTCCTCTTTAAGTGATTATGTGTATAATAAGGAAAAGATGATATTAAAGCTTAGCGATGGCACAGTTCTTTCTAGTGAGTGTCAGGTGTGAGATCCCAGGAGTGTGCAGTTTCTCCACAATATATGGCATGGCTTTCACAGTTCAACTGTTGTTGATGAAGCTGCCTAAAGTTATCCCACAAATGAAACTCCGACAACCTTCCCAGGAGCATCATGCACCATGAAGGACAGTGCTCACACTGGGTGGGATACGTGCCTCACTTCACTCTCTCCTTGTCTATGAAAAAGAGTTTTCTCTTTTACTGTTTTGCCCTTTCTCAAATATATAGAGCTGCATCTAGGGAACATATATGACAAGGTCTGCCAGTTATACCAAGTTATTTTTTAATGAATTTCCTATTAAATTTGAATCCCAATAAATAATGGTAGTGTTTGGGCTATTAGTGTATCTCTTGCAATATTTGTGACACAACTTATCCTACTTTGACTGTAAACATGCTATTAACATTTCATTTGATGCTGTGTATTTTATCTGACAACCCTTTCTACAATTGAGAATAAAACAGCCTCAGCCATGGTTTGTGGCAGAACAAGAATTCCAGCCCCAATGGATGTGTGCCTTGAGAAGTTAATTGCTCAGGCTCTTATAGCCATATTCTTCCCTTTCACAACAAATATCACAGGAATACCCATCTCAAGGTCAGTGAGAGGACTGAATAATTGAATATATGGACTGGGTAATAGAATGCCAACAAACTGGGATGTTTGATGGCTCATTCTGTGGCATAGCAGCACTCAAAATGTCCTATAAGGGCTGTTAACTGTTGTTGATGGAATTTTGTACCCCAGTTTCTGAAAGGTGTCTATTGCCTAAACACATGATCAGTAGATAAGTTTCATGTGCATTTCAATATATTTTTAGTATCTCATGGGCTTAGCTTTGTTTTTTGTATAAAATGTTTTATACACTAATCAAAGTTTTCAATGCTCTCAAAATTTATTCTTTGAAACGATGGGGTGGGGGGAGGCTGGGGAGATCGTTCAGCTGGTAAGAGATATTGCTATGCATGCATGATGGCCTGGAAACTCCAGAAGTGATTCCACACAGTCATAAAAAACAGCTGGGTGTGTCCATGCATGTCTGTTACCCCAGTTCTGTGGGAATTGTAGACCATAGAATTGCTGGGGCATGGGAAAAATGGTAAGCTTCACAATCAGTGAGAGAATCTATCTCAAGGAAATGTGCAGATGAGCAACCGAAGAAGACATTCAACACCCTCCTCTGGCCACCGCACACCTGTGCATGGGTACATCCACCTGCACATATACACAAACACATCACAAAACCTTATACCATATCACACGTTATTGCACCTCCAAAAGCAAGTTGTGTATTGTGATCTTGTGTTCAATTTGCAGATTAGTGCACGGATTCTGCTAATTGCCCCTCTCCCCTTACCTTCGTTAGTACAAATAAATGCTGCAGTTGGAAAAACGCTCTGCCACAGTGTTGTCAGTCTGTCCACTTCTGCTTATCTCTCTGTGTGTCTCATTTTTTTTTTCTGTCTCACGAATATAAAAGCATGTGTGTGCACACACAGACACACTTGCCTCCTCTCCCTCACTCTCCTTCCCTTGTCTCCGACAAAAGAGCCCATCTGTCTGTCTCAAAGAGAAATCAGGTAGGTATTCAAGCAAGTTTTTTTTTTTTTAAACATATTTTCTATTTAGAGTGGAGAGTGCGAAGTGAGGAGGAAGAGAGATAACCCCAGAGAAAGTCAAACTATCTATTTATTTACTTATGTGTTTTGGGTTGCATTTTGCATTAATCGCCGCCACACACAGGAGCCCTGCAATTTATTACTGGTGATAAGTGTAGACAGTAGCTATTATTTTCTCCCCCTGTTCTAAAATGTGGCTTCATTGGACACTTAGATTTATGGAACATGCATTATTCAAACTCTAGTTCCAGGATGTCTCAGCAGGAAGACTCCCAGCCATTTCCATATGCTCTCCCTTTTTTCTCCCCCAAAATTCACCCTTCCTGGCTTTCTTCATGGCTGTATTAGAAGAATTGATCTTGAGAATCTATCTGTACAGTATTTTTCACAAGAGGGAATGACCAAGATTCCCCTAGTCTACAAAATCCACAGAAATGCCCTAGAGGAAACAAGCAGATTTTCACAGAAATAATACCAGTGGTATTTTACATTCTTGTAAACTCCTAAGGAATTAAAGACCCAAATCTTGTGTTTTTTCCCTCAAACTTGATTGTGCTGTTATCAAGGACTCATCCATCAGTCACTTTAAGGTACATTTGTTTTGATGTCCTGATGTCATATATGTACAAAACAGTTCAAAAGAAGGTAAAACAAGTTGGGCATGTGAGAAGGGGTATATAATAACAAACCAAGTCATGGAGAATATATCTATGTATAGACGTGAGCACGTGAGCAAGTCAAGTGAATGAACTTACAAACAGACCATTTTGAACTGTGAGAGAGACACCCTAGCAGTGGCTACTGGTAACAGGCATGACTTCATGTAGGCTGTCTTATGAGAGGCTTTAGGTGGAAGCTGAGTATAACCAAAGAATACTGAGTTTATTCAGCCTAAGGTATCCATCTGCAAATGGCCCTGGATTAATAATAAAGGTACTAGCTCAGATAAGGGTGGGTTAGGATACCTGTCCATGAGAGTAGACTGAACATGGCTTTTCAATGTCATGGTAACCTAGGGAGAACCACAGAGCAATGCAATCCCTGGTTATAAACAATTCACAAGGGACAGACAACCTAGGAATACAGAGAGCAGCCCGAACTCAAGGTAGTGGCTCTGTAATTTTAATCCTATTTGGTTATTATCTCTCAGCTTTTGTCTTCAAATTTGTGAGACTCTGGCTTTTCTCAAGTGCTAACGCTGTATTTCTCAAGGCTCAATTCCTAAGTGCTTACCATTGTGCCATCATCCATATTCAGTGGTGGTTGTATATGGCAGTCAGCCACCATGCTATTTGTGGCTTTTACATATTTAAGATCTCAGTGAATTTTCGTAACACAGAAGAAGGTTTTATTAATATCTCCATTTTAACAATTCTGTAAAGGTCAGGGCAAGCTCTGAGACATTTCTCAATATTGGAATTTGCTTTTCAATATTGATGAGTTAAAAAATAAAACATTATTACAAAACCTTCTGTGAATTAGCTGAGTTAATGCTGTGATTTACTGTTTACCCTAGAGGCTCTCAGGGAACGAGCTAGTAAGGAATAAGTTCAGGCTAATCAATGAGTTCAGGCTTCATTTAAGTTACAGCATATGAATTATAGTCGCCCCAGGTCCATTCCAGTCTAGCAAAGTGGCTAAAGACACTGTCTAGAGAGGATGGGTTGAACCCCAGTGATGCCGTGTGCTAGCCTGGAGGGTGTCGTGTAGGCAGGAGGAGGGACAAAAGTCTGTCCTGGGTTTGTTGTGAAGAGTGAATGCACGGTGTGCCACTTAATGTAGCACCTGGCACACATTGGGGGTATGTGATGCTCACGACTGTAGTTTCTGGAGCCCTTGTTTTCGGGGTGACAGGAGAGTCCAGGAGAACATTCTCCACCAGAAAAAAACAAAAGCAAAAACAAAAACAAAACAAACAAACAAAAAACCAGAAGCCTCAGACAAGAGCAAGGAAAACCAGGTCCGGGTGAGTTGGGAAGGAAATATAAAATATATGGCTGGAGCTCTACTCCTTTCTCCTCAGGTTACTTCAGAACTCCCTAGGGAAAACAAGGGTGTCCACTGGACCATTTGACCCCTGATGATTATTAGTGTAGGGGACAGAGCATGCTAGCAACCACATGTAAGCCATGTAGCATGGCCCTCTTCAGGGGAACGTCTGAGAAGAGGTGCTCTTCCTAGAGGCAGCACTTTCCTTCTGAGGCGTGACACAGAGCACTGTGTAATCCTCAGTCACACAAGAACCATCCCGATGGTGGGACCTTGTTATTTCCTTGTGGAAATAAGTTAGGACAGGTCAATTAACAGTGTATAGACAGTGCTGGGGAGATGGCTTAGTGGTTAAGGTGCTTGCCTGTGAAGCCAAAGGACCAGGGTTCTATTCCCCAGGACCCACCGTAAGACACATGCACAAGGTGGCACATGCGTGTGGAGTTCTGTGGTGGCTGGAGACCCTGGAATGCCCATTCTTTCTCCCTATCTGCCTCTTCCCTCCCCCCCCCCCTATGTGTGTGTGAGTGTGTGTGTGTGTGTGGATAGATAGATAGACAGATAAATAGATAGATACATCTCAAATAAATACATAAATAAATTTAAACAGTGTATAGACAAGGTGCTTCAGTTCTTCAGTGCTTGCCTTAGGGCCCAGGTGAGACATAAACCTCCAGGGTCAGTACTGGGTCTTGAGGAAAGAAGGCTTTTCTGATATAGAGTGCTAAGGAACCTGTTTACAGAAAACACAAGAAAAGCCTTCTACCAGAGAGCTATTTAAAAGTACATTTAAATTAACATGAAAGCATAATGAGTTTTCATCTACAGACTGGACAGAAATTATATTTTCAAAAAATATAACTAGTGTTTTATTTATTTACTTATTTATATTATTATTATTTTGGCTTTTTGAGGTAGAGTCTCACTCTAATCCAGGCTGACCTGGAATTCACAATGTAATCTCAGAGTGGCCTCGAACTCACAGAGATCCTCCTTCCTCTGCCGGAGTGCTGGGATTAAAGGCGTGCACCACCACACCCGGCTGTATCTTTTTTTTCTTGTTTACACTAATAACTAGGAAGCAGACTCCATGGTTTAAATGCTGGCTGCAGCCAGCCATGGTGGTATACAACTATAACTCCAGTACTCTGGAGGCAGAGATAGGAGGATCACTGTGAGTTCAAGGCCACCGTGGGACCACAGACTGAGTTCCATGTTCTCTGGAATTGATACTGTGAACCCTCCCCCCTCCCCCTCAAAAAATGCTTACTGTGCAAGCTTTAGTGCCTGAGTTCACATCTCCCTGTAAAAGCTGAACGCCTTGACACTGTCTATAGTTTCAGTATTGTTGTGCTGTCAATCTCATTGGATTCCAATTGCCAGGTCAATGCCTGTGACCTCTCCTAGTTTTTCTTACTCACTACTTCTTCCTTTCTTGGTTTCTCAGAAAGGATTAAAACCAACAATAAGGGGCTACAGAGATGCCTAAATAGTTTAGGGCACTTATCTGCAAAGCCGAAAGACCAGGGTTCCATTCTCCACTAACCACATAAAGCCAGAAGCAAAAGCAGTGTATGTGTCTGGAGTTTGTTTTCAGTGGCTAGAGGCCCTGGTATGTCCATTCTCATTCTCTCTCTCTCTCTCTCTCTCTCTCTCTCTCCTCTCTCTCTCTCTCTCTCTTTATGCTCATAAATAAATATTTTTTTTTTATAAAAAAAATCAACAATGTGGCACTAGAACTTCTTGCCTGACTCCTGTGCTACACAAGGAACTAAAACAGGCCACTAGCATTGTAGTAATATGTTTGATGACTGTTAGTTCTGCAAACATATGTGTTAAAACTCTCATGATTCTAGTCACATTAAACATTATGTAATAAACAATCTTATATTAAATGCTATAGTAGCCTGAATAAAATTTGAACTGCCTCAATGTCTACAATTTTTTATTCCTCCATAAATTCATGGATCTTGTGAATTTAGTGTGCTATCCAAGAAATTAGTCATGAAAGAATTTTTGAACAATTAAAGAAAACTAAAGATTTTCAAATTTATCCAACACACTTTTTTGAGACCTCAGTTTTTTTTTTTTTTTTTTGGAAGCTCCAACTACTGGAAGTCATATTAGAATTTCTAAGTAGCCAGATCTTGAGGCCATTTGAACAACTGACATTGAAGAAAATAACTTAATATCCAATAGATAATACCAGAAATGGTGAAGAAAAGTTTTGTGATCTTCCCTTAGGCTACTGTTGTTCTTTTCAGAATGGCATGGGATTACATTTGCTTTTAAATAGTTATATATTATTTATAGCCAGGATTTAGGGTATGCAAATGTTGTTCTATATCATTCATTTGCTTATTGGTCATGACTGTGGATACCATTTACTCCTCTAATTAAAATACAGTCTAGCAATTTACACCTGAATTAAATTACAATCTTAAAATAGGTTATCCCTTGAGACATTACAAAGAGCCTCTGAGTTATCATATACTTGTTTCCATGCTGAGTGATAGTTGTGACAAGTCTCATCCCACCATCTCCTGGTTCTCCCACTACTGTGCAGACACCCATAATGTGTTTTAGGATCATCAATACTAGATTTATTATGTATTATCTTTTTTGTGGAGGATTCCAGGTACGGTCTCGCTGTACCCCAGAGTGACCTGAAACTTACTCAGTAGTCTCAGGCTGAACTCAAACTAACAGAGATCTTTCTTCCTTGGCTTCCTAAGTGAGTACTGAGGTTTAATGACTGGACCACTTTGTCTAGCATACATTATCTTTGATGGACACACGCTCTACCTCCAAGCACACAAAACAAGCCAAAGGCCATGTTTCATTATACTTCTGAACCACATTGCTATTCTTCTGACCTGAGCCTTACTACTTTGTACCTCACTTTCCTATTTCTTTCACTAAGATAGGAGGTTTGAGGGAACATACATCTTTGCATCTGTCTTTAGCCATGCGACTTATGTTAAAGATCTTTAAGATGGCTTGGGTTGTCGATAATCAGGCAAGCAGTGTAAATGGGAAATACCATAGTGGACAAAACTATTATTCTCCCAGGGCTTAGATTGGATTTTTTTTTTAAGTAGGCAATTCATTTGGGTAGAAGGATATCATTATTGCATTTAGTTATGACTGTGTGAGAGGTATATATAAAACATTTGACTTCCTCTTCAAAACACTTGATGAATGTTTACCCAATTTATGACTTTACTTGAATTCGTCTCTATCTTGTCCCTCTCCCAGGCTAGTGAGTTGATATATTTACTCTTATCTTTGTGACATAGCACACACTCTTTGAAGCTTGTATAGCAGACTTCTGATTAATTACACTAGAAAGATCCCTTCCACAGCAGCCTTAACTACCATTAGCTTAGGGTTTGTTTTCCTTAACGGTGCATGGGGTGCACATGGAGTTTTACTTGTCATTACACTGCATAAGTATATCTTCCCACTCACTGTCCATTGCCTTGGAATTTCCACTTCCAAGTCCATTTTATTCCTTGGGAAAAAAAAACCAAAAACAATAAGATATACTGTTTTGAAGTGAGAAATAAGTATGATATCGTTGTAAATTAAACTGCATTATGGACTTGTTTTTCTAGTCCTTTCTTGCTGGAGACCAATTTCTAGCTCTTTATCTTTTTATCCTAAAGTAAAGAAACAGTGATTGTGTTTTTTAAAGATTGGTGACAGCAGGCTCTAATATCTAATGTCTGTCTAGGTTGCAGTTGTCAGGGATATGCTTACAAAAGGCCCACATTGTCTCTGTGAAGGGATTTTAACAATGTTCTGTGAACATGGTGAAGTAAGAGTTATTGACCAATTACTGTGTTACTGTGTGTGTGTGTGTGTGTGTGTGTGTGTGTGTGTGTGTGTGCGTGCGCTCATGTGTATGTGAACTCACACATGCATTTGAAATCTTCATATCCTTTCAGGTCTTCCTGCACTTTAATATAAATCTTAGAACTTGAGTTAAGGAGATGACTCAGTAGTTAAAGTGCTTGCTATGCAATCATAAACACGTGAGTCCTGACCCCCAAGGCCTCATATGAAATACCAGGCAATGTGACATGTTCCAGTAATCCAAGCATTGGGGAAATGGAAGCAGAGTAAACCCGAGGCTTACTGGCTAGAAAATCCTGCCAAACCAGTGAGCTGTAAGTTCACCAAGAGAACCTATCTCAACAAAGGAGGTTTAGAGCACTACGGAAGACACCTGAAATCAGCCTCTAACCTCCAGAAACATATGCAAACACATGTGTGCACACTAAAACACACGTGTGTCTAAACATGAAAACACAAATGCACCCCTGCAAGACACTGCACACACATACACAGGAAACCAAAGGAATAAAAGAGTCTAGATGGATTGGAGAGATGGCTTAGCATTTAAGGCACTTGCCTGCAGTCTATGGACCTAGGTTCAATTCCCTGGAACCCATGTATGCCAGATGCACATAGTAACACATGCACCTGGAGTTTGTTTGCAAGAGCTAGAGGCCCTGATGTGCCCATTTTTTTTTCTCTCTATCTGATGAGTAACTTTTTTTTAAAGAGGCTAGAGTGAACTATAAATTTAAATTTTACTTTCACCTCACCTTCTCAAATTCAATAATAACATTTAAAACAGCATATAGATTACTAAGTCTTCCAAATACTTTTACCCAAATAAATATATACTGATAAACTGAAATCTCAGTCCCTTTTTGCCTCTGTAACCAAATACTGTAGATTTGATAGTAATAAAAACTGAAATTTAATTCTCATAGCTATATAGCCTGTGAAGTTCAAGATAAAGGTACTAGCACTGCTTAGTAATTCCATCAAACAAAGTTTTTCTAGATGTCGCTGTTTGTTGACAGACACTTCATTGATCAGAAGCTTTTTGCCAAGAATACAATTCTGAATCCATCAGGTGTATGATGTCTATTATTTATGCTTTATCACTAAGAATAGAAAATAAAGTAACATATATATATATATATATATATATATATATATATATATATATACATACATACACACACATATATATACATATATATACACATACATATATATATATACATATATATATACACATACATATATATATACATGTATGTGTATATATATGAAAATAAATGCTTTCTTTAGTACTGTTTTTTTTTTTCCCAAGGCAGGATCTGTTTCCACATAGGGTCTGCTGGCATCCAAGCCCACACACTCACCGTGCTCTCCACAGTTCTGCCACGCTCCTCTGAGAATGAGGGCTGTCATCACCACTCTAAATCTTGCACAGTTACACGTAATGCATGTCCAATCTGACGGTCTGAATGTAGAGAGCTGACATTCTGGCATGCTTGTCTATGTGCTTCAGCAGCCCCCAAGCCCTGAAGCACCTCTACAAAAAGCTAGAGTAATACCTAAAGACCTGTGAATCAGAATTATGTGCACTAGAGGAACAGAGAACTGAGAAAAAGAAGCAATTACGATGGTGTCTTAGCTCAGATATTTCAGCTATAAATTCCAAGAAACTACCAAATATGCCTGGATAATGATTTTACCTGTTGCATTTCCAAAGATTATACAATTGGGAGGGGTGTCAAAATCGAAGCAAACTGGGGTCCTTTAGCTTTGCAGGCAAATGCCTTAACCACTAAGCCCTCTCTCCAGCCCATATTGTATTCTTATAATGATGAACATAATAAGCAAAGCACATGTGTATATTGATTAATATATATGTATGTATATTCAATATATATGCATATATGGAATACACACACATATATATACATATACATATGCATATACATATATATATATAAATACAAATGTCTATATTTGCATATATATGCCTATCTAGATAATAAACACTTCAGTCTTGAAGAACTTATAGGGCAGATAACATTTGCTCTATCTTGGATGAGAATTCTGTCCCAGAGATGTTCAGCAACTGGCAATGTCTACAAAACTGAAATCTGGGGAAATAAAAATAAAGCCCATGAGTGTTTTCAATGCATAGCACTATCTCCCTAGCAAGTTCAAGGATAAAGAGATGACACAGTATCTAAGGATGCCATTCAAGTCTCTAGGAAAGACAAAAGTGAGGTGTATATTCTGTGTAATCAGATGGTTCTGGGGTCCGAGAAAGTGAGGAGATCATTGCGTTCGTCCTAGTGCAGCCCTGAGGTAGAGGGGCTGCTATGACCCAAGATGAAAGGGAAAGAAAATGGTTGAAAAGTGGATAGGAAAGAAATTTGGTGCACTTGACCTTGTATTGAAAGTTCTCACCTTGAAGTTGTCCTGTCTTCATGAGTAACGAGGGCCGTCGCAAGGTAGACTGATAAAGACTGAACGCCTGAAGCTGACAACAATAACATTTCATCATTGGCAAAAATGCTCCTCGAGGGGCTGATAATATGCCCAGGGATCATGCATGACTTATTCACCTAATGGCAGCGGCTCCCATTCAGAACAGCTTCTGAAGAGAGTGGTGTATGGGCTGGCAAAACATTTCCGCTCCATCAGCAAAGACATCTTTGTCCAGCAAAGAAGCTGAAGGAATAACACGATTGTAATTCTTTCTTCTTAGTATGTCAGAAGGTGGAAGGATGAAAGTTAAAGGCTTGATTTAATGGTCTCAAGTACTTTTATGTAAAATAGGGAAATTGGTGGTTCTTCTGTAGGTTGGGACATGAAACAGATGTCCACAAAGAAGCCCGAGATAAAAGGTGATTTTGCAATCTAGAACTGATTTGCAGAGACCCACTGACTTCTTAGGCCAAATGTGGTATATTTTGAACAGTAACATAGCCATCTATTGATTTTTGTGGCATTCAAGCATGTAAATGAAAATGAAACAATGTCTTAACGGAATAGATTGCTTTAAACTATGAGAAAAAAGAAACCCTAACAGGAAGTGTTTATCCATATTGTTGAAAATACAACTAAATAAACAGTGATATCAAGAAATAGGTAATTTTCCTATGGGTGGAAAAATAAATTGGAACAATCATTTTTAAAAAAGCTATAAAAATTTGAAATGTGTTTGATTTAGCAATTTATATTTTTATTTTGAAATAGTCATAAAAGAACAGAAAGTATATGTATGTACATATATATTTGATCCTCCATTTTCCTAAAATAACATATATATATATATATACACTTTGTGGATTTAAAAGAAATATGTGCATAAATATATCTAACTACAAATATTAATTATAGCATTTAACCCAATGGTCAAAAATTGTGAGCAATTCCAATAAATAACAAATTAATTTGGTAAGTTTTGAAAGATGCCTATAATAAACTACTATATCAATATTATTATAAAGAACAGGTGAGGTTCTCATCTAGATGCAGAAAAATATCTAAAGTAAGTTAACATTTAGACTAAACACAGGGAGTATGTCCTTATTAAATAAAATTAAGAAAGACAAAGTGCATACAAATAATTTACAAAAAGAGTTTATTGTATGAGAAATATGTCAAGAAGTATATGCCAGATCATTTTAGTGAAATCATAAATAATTTTAAATTTGACTATAACACATCTATATTACTTATCATTATATGGGCTTATGTTCCTAACCTGAACAAATTCTGTTTATAGTTTTTAATCTCCCCAGGAGTTATAGCCATGTGTAACGAGGCACTTCTCTAACAAAAAATGAGAATACCACTAACACATAGGTATAAGCATAAATAATTAAAGAGCAATTTGGTAGGCATAGTATTTATCACAACATTTATCCAAACAGCAGCAGTAGCTTTCCCCAGGACTTAAGACACTCCAAACCATAGGATTTTGACTAGGTTTTCCATACCAGACCTGAGTCAAATCTCATCTGATAGCAGCTAGTTTCCCCACAAACAGACATGCCACCACTGCAAAACCCAGTTTTGGGAAATATCTTGTTTCCTATGTAATTTTTTTTTTCACTAATCTCTATGCTTATCATTTAATGTTAGTTTCCCCTGCTTCTACTTAACTTAGGCTAGTTTACTCCTCTTTTCTGACATGTTTTGTTGTTGGTTTTTTGAAGTAGGGTCTTTAGCCCAGGCTGATCTGGAATTCAATTCTGTAGTCTCAGGGTGGTCTTGACCTCACCACAATCCTCCTACCTCTGTTTCTTGAGTGTTGCAGTTAAAGTCATGTACCACCATGTCTGGATTTCTAATTTTTTTTAAAACATGCATTACATTTTTCATCTGGGTTTACATGGAAAATGGAAAATTGAACCCAGCCTTACAGGCTTTGCAAGCAAATGCCTTTGACCCCAGAGCTATCTCCCCACCACCTTTCTGACTTCTTAATGTGCATATATAAGTTATTTTTAAATTTATTTATTTATTTATGGTGCACATGGGAGCCACTTCGTGCATCTGGCTTTATGAGAAATGAATCTGGCCCACCAGGATTTGGAAGCAAATGTCTTTAGTCATCTCCATAACATATACAGGCCATTTATTATAGATCATTCTGTTTTTATCTAAAATATATATTTAAAGTTAAAATTTTCTTCTAAGTTTTACTTACCTGCTTCCAGTAGTTACCTGTTATATTCTTGTCACCATCCTGTTCAATATATTTCCAGTATGCCTTTATGATTACTTCTATGACCAGTAGCACTTTAATTTGCAGATAATTTGGCTTTCTAGATGCCTTATTGATTTTTTTATTTTAATTATAAGGTTCTCAGAGACTATTAAGTTTTTGATCCCTTTAAGTGAATTCATATTTACTTTGCAGACAACATGTTGTCTTTCTTACTGAACATGGCAAGTAAACTTATAAAGTGCCTTCTTGTAAAGTCACTATGTGGCATTGTTTTATAAGTGACTCTTGGGTAAAGGAGGTTGATCCTGCTATTCTGACTTCGCATGTACTTTCTATTATTATTGCCATTTCACCTTCCTTTTATTTTCATTTATTTATTTGAGAGAGAGAGAAATAGGTAGGGAGAGAAAGAGAGAATTTGCATGCCAGGGCATCCAGCTGCCATAAAAGAACTCCAGATGCATGTGTCCCCTAGTGCCTCTGACTTACATGTGTCCTGGGAAATAGAACCCGGGTCCTTTGGCTTTGCAGGCAAGCTCCTTAACCACTAAGACATCTCTCCAGCTAAAGCCACCTTTTATTTGCTGATATCAAGAAACTACATTTTTAAGCTATTTATTTTAGTTTTTGCTTGTTTGGAGTATGTCTCTTCTGCACAGCAATTAGCTTATGGTTGTTTTCATTCCTTCTGTTCATCACTCCTTTCATAGTGAAGTGTTTCTGTCATTAACATCCACTGCTATCAAATTTAATCTCTAATTTTTTGTTGGTTTCCTACTTGGTCTCTCCCCTCAATTTTATTTTCCTGTTCCTGAATGATATTTACAATGCAACATGTTTAAGCTAGGATTTTTTTTTTCTTTTAAATTCATTCAGATCCTTAAAGATGTTCTACTGTGTTCTGATTTCTGTTGCATGGTAAATAAAATCTATTTATTGGCAATATTTCTCCTGTACATATAACAACTTTCTCTGGTTACCTTCAAGTTATTGTGATTTACCTTTGGTTTTTCATCAGTTTGCTTAAAATGTACCCGGACATACATTTTTAATCTACAAATTTATGGATTCACAAAATTGATAAGATGTGGGCTATTCTCTATTGAAATATTTTTTTTATCCAGAACTCTTTTTTATTTATTTCTCACTGGGACTCTGGTTATATATTTGATCTTTTGATAGTGCCACACAAATTCTTTCTTTCTTTTTTTTTTAATTGGCGGGAGTAGAGGTCTAATTTTTTGAGGTAGGTCTCATTCTAGCTCAAGCTCACCTGGTATTCACTATGTAGTTTCAGGGTGGCCTTGAAGTCATGGTGATCCTCCTACCTCTGCTTTCCAAGTTCTGGGATTAAAGGAGACTCCCATGCACCAACATGCCCTCCCCGGCACAATTCTTTAATCGCTTTTCCTTCTCCTTTCTCTGTTTCATATAATTTCTTTTGTGTTATCATCAGTTTCAATAGTCCACTTTTTTCACTGTTACATTGAAATTGAGGCATATTTTTCAGATTATCTTTATGCTGTTTAATTTTAAATGTGAAGTTTCAGCTATACGATGTCTTATAATCGCTGTAGAATGCCAGCTTTTTGTTTTCATGGCAATCTGGTCTCATTTTAATAGAACATTGCTCCTGTCTCAGCTCAGTTTTCTAAGCCTTTGCTATTGTCTCATGTTTTCCAAAACTGCCTTCACTGTGGTTGATGGACTGGTCTGACACTTGCGTATCCTCTGCACAGAGCTTGATGACATCTTTCCTGTTCTAACTCTCTTGAGAATTCTTCTTCACTCTTGTTGATTAGGTTTCATTCTCTCGTGTTTTCTAGTTATGAATAAAAGTTTCCTTATTTGAGTATAAGTAACTCATATCCCTCTGTCGCAGCCATAGTCACATTGCTAAGACAAAACACCCAACCAACATTAGCTGACGTGAGGCAAGCCTTTGTTTTGGCTTTCAGTCTTAAGGAGAAGTTTCACTGAGGCATGGGAAGGATGGAAGAGCAGAGGATGGACATCACTTCTTGACACAGTGGCTCACAGAAAGCAGCAGTAAACTGAGCTGAGTTCTAGCCAGGGAGAAGATGGTTATAATATCCCAACCTCTCTCTCCAGCACCGCACCTCATCCAGCAAGGCTTCACCTCCAAAACTGCTACCACCTGAAGACAAAGCATAGGAAACACAAGAGTTTATGGGGGAAATACCTGCTTCAAACCACTGCATTCTCCCTGAATATGATCCTTCTTAGTACAGAACTGTGAAAGAACAATGTGACTAGAACTAAACATAAGGAGGTACATATCTAAGATGTGTTTTCCCTTTCACCTTATACATGCTTTTGTGTAACATTTAAGTCCTAAGCTGTTGGATTTCGGAGTGAGTTTTATCAAGTTTTTTAATGTAATGGGGTGGGTCGGTTGGCAGTCTGCATAACATTTAGTAAAATCATGAATAATGTGGTTAAATACCAGTTTTGCAACGTACCAGCTTTCTATTGTATTTGAGGAAAATAGTCTGCTCTTCTCTACAATAACAAACTTGATCTTTATTGTACTTTTTTTGTGTGTTGATAACCAACAATAAGTAAAATATGAGTATTGGAAGTGATTTTGGGGATCATTTAGTATTAACTTCATATATATATATTAATTTGGTTAACCTCACAATCTGATGAGTGTGGTCAGTTTGCTTTCTTATTATACCTTTACTTTGCTTATAAGAAAACCAATATTCATATATTCATTGTGAGGTGAGGTCTTAAAGGGAGGAAGCAATATAAAGATTTTAAGTGTGCTTTATTCAAATTCAACATGGGCTCAATATGGTAAACAGGATAAATACAAATCTCAGTATTCCTCCCAATGTGCATATCCAGTGGTTAGTCAAAGAATTCCTGACAGGAGTCAAGAGACTGGTTCCACCACCTACTTTACAGGACCAGATTCAGAACATGTACTTAACTTCTTGAAACTCAGTGTACCCTATTTTTGTATGAGCTCATGGTGCCTCTCAGATACTCGGAAGTCCTCTGGTGGACGTGCCTTCTCCTTTGCCATTTCCTATGGTGCCCCACCCTGCGTGCTGATGGAAACATTCTCAGAAAGGACTGTAGGGCCATGGAACCTGAATGTGCAATACACACCTTTATCACATCTGTCTACATCTAAGTGCCATGTCAGAAACCGCTTAGAGAGAATGGTCTTTGGTAATGCTACAAGGCTTGTGATTATTTTAATCTATTTTCCTGCAGTTAGTGTGGGGAAAACGTTGTTGTAGCTATACAAGGCAGATAGATGTTGAAAAGCTGTTATCAATTACAACTCTGACAGGACCACATCACTGTGAATAGTCAGAGCCAAGCCAGTTCAAGCACTGGAAAGGTAGTAAATACTTCAGCTCTTAGAGTTTTGTCTTCCCAAATTTTTGGCTGACAGAAGTAAAATCTGATACTATTTTAGAAGTAAATTAAGATACTTTACACATGGTATTTTGTTACACATCCTAGCTGCCATTCTTTTTACCTTTGCTTGTCATTATTCCAATTAGCTTGAAAACTCCTTGAGGGTAGGAATCATGTATTGTTCATCGTTGGCTCTGTACCCTCAGAAGTGTAACTTAGTGTTTGATAGCAATAGGATCAATTTTTTTTTAACACTTTAAAAACAATTTGGGGGCTGGAGATATGGCTCAGTGGTTAAGGTGCTTGCCTGCAAAGCCCAAGGACGTGGGTTCATTTCCTCAGTACCTATGAAAAGCCAGATGCACAGTGCTGCATGCATTTGGACTTTGCAGCTGTTGGAGGCCCTGACATACCAATTTTCTCTCCCTCTCTCTCTCTCTCTCTCCCCCCCTCTCTCTCTCTCTATCTATCTGTCTGTCTCTCTCCTATCTGTTTCTGCTTGCAAGTAAATAATTATAAATAAAATTATTAAAAAAAAAACAATTTCAAAAGATTAAAGCTGATGCTATGACCATATGTCAAAGAGTGAGTCTACATAAGGTGGAAAATATGCTCCATTTTTTCATCTTTAAAAATTTCAACACCATTTTACGTATTAACTATTTAGAACCATCAAGAAGAAAATGAAAATAGCATTAGAATGAATTCTCCTTGGAAGAGATTGCTAAAATTTTCCAGATGTTTTGGAGATTTTTGAAAGGGAATAATGGTATCTCCACCAGACACTTTGAGGGGACTCTACCTACACTACAATCTCAGTAAGGTGGGTACCATAGACATTTTTCTAACTACTTTATCTTCAACGCTGACAATTGTTCCTGCCAATAAAAGGGACTCATTAGGTAGTTGTTGAATTATTTATTGAAAATTTCTGTTGGTTATCTTTCAGTTTTGTTCTAAAAATGGTATAGAAAACTTTACATAATGGATAAAAGTAAAAAAAAAATGCAGCAATGAAAGGCAAGTAAAAAGCAGGTATGAAATTGGAGCAAGACTGAATTATACAGTGCTCCATAGAATATGCTCTTGTCTCAGTAGCAGAGAGGAACCTTTTTTTTGTTTGGATCCCCACCCTTTATAGATTAAAAAAAAAGCAACAAAAACAAACAAACAAACAAACAAACAAACAAACACAGCACCTGGTCAGCAACCCCACAGATAGTATCACGCCTTGCCCTATTGTCTAAGTTCATCATTCTTCCGTGAGTGGCCGTCCTCCCCGAGAAAAAGACAAGGAAGATGACCATGCGGGGAACTGCTTGCCCTAGAGCCGCCTCAGTCAGATGAGAAGGAACAAATTTATAATCGTCACTATTTCTCCAGGACTTTGGAGAAACCTTCTAAGATTATTTATTTATTTATTTATTTATTTATTTATTTATTTATTTATTTGAGAGTGACAGACACAGAGAGAAAGACAGAGGGAGAGAGAGAGAATGGGCGCTCCAGGGCTTCCAGCCACTGCAAACAAACTCCAGACGCGTGCGCCCCCTTGTGCATCTGGCTAACGTGGGACCTGGGGAACCAAGCCTCGAACCGGGGTCCTTAGGCTTCACAGGCAAGCCCTTAACCGCTAAGCCATCTCTCCAGCCCGATTTTTTTTTTTTTATTCATTCCCCACAGTCTCTCTGGCATTCAGTAGTATGCACTAGTAGCCCTTTCCATTCTCACCTTCCTTAGCAAGTATTCTCTGCCTTTCCCAAAAATAAACCAATTTTACTTTATCCTCCTCTCTGAGTCTGTTCCTGTGAAAAGCCACTGTAACATGCTCATGTAAATAGTGACAAGATTCTAAGTGTGATTAGGATAGAGTAAGCCACAGTGGCAAAAGAAACGTTTTCTTTTCTTTTCTTTTTTTTTTTTCCTGAGAAAAAGCTTCTTCCCACACACTCATAAGATGCACTGGATGATTTGAAGACAGCATTTTAGAGGACTTCAGCATGACTGTGTTGCTGACTCCAATGGTCACGATGGCTTCTGACACAATGCTTGAGGAAGGGAAAAGGACTGTTTGCTGTTTTATTTTTTTTTATTCTTATTTTTAATTTTTTGGTAAATCCAGCTGTAAGAAATTGAAAGCAAAGCTTCCTTCCATCTCTTTATTCTGGGTTGCTTATAAACTAGGAATAGGACTCCTCCTCTGTCACTGGTCACTTGACAACGGTTCCGTTTTTAGCCCCATCAAGATGTGCTTTTGTCACTTTCATTTGGCTCATTCGAAGCCACTGCACATTTGCTGCTCTGTCGCAGTTTTGGCTGTCGTGCTGCTCACTTTCCAAGTCCTTTCTCGTATATTTTTCTCATAAATTTACCTTCTAGCATAAAATTTGTCAGGCCTGATCCCTATGGAGATGAGCAGCCTTTTCATTGTGCTCTCCAGGGCGAAGGGAAGGAATAAGGGAGCAGTTGACGTGCTGACACGTCAAATTCCTAAGGCAGACCGTTCATTAATGGAGTGGGAAGTTTTCGATCAGGAGCCCAATGGGCCATGCTTGTCCACTTGATATTTGCTCCCTTGGACACAGCTACTAGTTGTCCTATGGCCTAAGCCTCCGCATATGGGTAGCTGTGCTCAAGTGTGTGTGTGTATGTGTGTGTGTGTGTGTGTCTTTAATAAGTGATCCAGGTTCTTTTGTCATTCTCTAATTAGTCAATCACAATGGTAAAGCAAGGGCTGGAGAGATGGCTTAGTGGTTAAGTGCTGTCTCATGAAGCCTGAGGACCCTGGTTTGAGGCTCGATTCCCCAGGACCCACATTAGCCAGATGCACAAGGGGGCACACACGTCTGGAGTTCGTTTGCAGTGGCTGGAAGCCCTGGCATGCCCATTCTCTCTCCCTCTCTCTCTCTCTCTCTCTCTCCCTCTCTCTTTGTCTGCCATTCTCAAATAAATAAATAAAAATTTAAAAATATATATATTTAAAAAAATGGCAAAGCAAATTTTCAAGACGGTAAGGGTCAGCAAAGAATTGAATGGAGTGAGAAATTCAGGCCAAGCTTAGACAACTGAAAACAAGCAGATTGCACTGGAGTGTGTCTAGTTATTCCAATGTCTTTGACGGTGTATTCAGAGCACCACAGTCTTGCTGTGGCTAATTGTTTTGGCTACCCCTTGCTATATGGCAGAGTTGTTAAGAAAAATGAAATCAGCAGTGCAGCTCTGGATGAGGCGTGTCATCTTGACAAAGCAAAAACTCAGGGTTCATAGGCTAAAAATGATTTTTTAAAAAAAAAAATAATTAAGTGGTCACTAATAAGGCCCAACCAACCAGTGTGGAACACTGACCTTCTCTCAAAACCTACCCTCCTCTCCTCTGTGCACTCTGGCACCATTCTCCTCTCCAATCTGAGAACATGCTCTCTGGGCATTAGTGCAGTTTGAGGAAATAGGCAGTATACTAAATGGCCATAGAGAAATGGCTTCCTCTGTCTAATTTAGGTAAGACAGTAACATTCTAGGTCTCATTAAAGAGGACCTTGAAAGGAATATAGGTCACTGTCTGTAATGGTCCATGCACAGTCAGAGATATGGGGAGCATGATCAATAAAAAATAAAATGTTATATAATATATATGTCAATATATATCATATATTAATACATATTAACAAAAAACATAATTTTATGTAATAATAAATAAAAAGCATTAAAATGTCACTTGATGTCACTGTAAATCCCACCTTATGGTATTAATCCTCAGTGTAATTCTAAAGTAAGGTATGTCACTTTGTAAGTGAGAGAGTTGAGGCACAGCAATTAGTTTTATTATCCAGTGATAGACAGTACATGGAGACTGTTAGAAATTTCTGTTTGACTGTTTCTTAAATAGTCTCAAAAGAGCTGCAAAACTTGGGTACACAGGCAATTTGGCTGATGAGTAATTATAAAATGAGGGAAAGAAAAATGAATTTGGCATTCTTCCATCCAAGCAGATGAAGATGTTGGTTTCTAACATTTCCAGAAACTGTCTTTACCTCATATTCTTCCCAGAAATCTAAGGAAAGTGAATATGGTTTGAGTCTGTGCATCAAAATCACATAGTCAAGAAAACTTTATCAACTAAGTGAAACATTCCTGTCCATGTTAGGTTAGTGCTGTGAACTGGTTTCTAAGATGTCATTACTTTAATATTAGTTACTTTACTGAGGTAAGGTAAGCTCCATGGCCTCTTTGATTTTCCACCACAGGATAATTTCCAGAAGACTATAGACACTAAGGAGTGGCATTAGCTAGCCAGATAAAGCTACTGAATACAGTTTCATGGGCCCATGTCTGTTCCTGAGATGTTATATTAAGTTATTATTAAAAACTGTTTTCTTGTACAACTTTAATTTGTCCCAGTTTGAAAGTACACATCAATAAAAAGTTTTCTTTTGCTATGCAATCCCAGAAAATTATAAATGAGTTAAGGAAAAATTTGATTAGTATACTTAAAGTGATTGATCTTAAACAAGAGTGGAGACCATTTTTGTAAGTGATGAGATAGGGAGAAAAGGTGCTACATAATATCATTTTACAGATAATTTATAGAAAAAAGAAATGTTTGATAAATATTAATCGTGCTTTTCTTCTGTTGTATGTAAAGGACTGAAAGTTCCTGCAGCAAAATTTCCAACTACTTCTGTTTTAATTCCATTTCCCAAACACATTTGACCACTTAGCCCATTTTATTTTTCAGGGAATGCCTGCGAACATCTGTCTGTATGTTAAAATGCACTTGAGAATAAAATCCTAATATGGTAAAATAGTTTCATTGCAGAAGAAATAACGAAGCAGTTACTTATAAATAGCCATAAAGAGCCCCAAAACCTCACCGTGTGACGAGCTGTGCTACTTGAGGGTCTTGATGGTGAGGTATGTCTCTGTCTCAAGAGACCGATAGCCTCGGGATGACCTGTCATCTTCAGCCCACAGAGGCCAAAATGGGTAGCTTCATTGGTAATCATGGCACTTCAGCCTGTGACTTTCAGAGTCTTTCCAAGAATCAAACTGATATTTCAAAGAGATTAAAAACTGAAGGGAGCATATGATATCCCTTCAAAGCTGAGGCTTCAGATTTAATGAAAGCTGTATCAGAATGAGATATGATTCAGATATCAAATTACATTTGTTTAGTCTGGCACAGCTTAATAAATCACAGCTGCATTTAATAAATATTTATCTTGCCTTAATCATCAGTTAGTGTGTTTCAATGGTCTCATCTTGCTAAGTGATTTACTTCAATATTTATTAGATATCATTTCCATTTCTAAAGCAATCTACACATTTTATTTTGTATTTATAATTCAAATTCACTTTTCTACTTCTGAGTGATTTAATTAAGATTATGTTCTAATCTTTAATTTTTAAACATTAAAATCTTACATTTTTACAATTATATGATTACTAACATATTTTTCAAATACATGTCCTATAGGGCAATAGCAAATAGAAATGGAATTAACTATTGATGTACCTGAAAGTTTTTCTTAAATATAAGGTATCTTTTTGAAAATTGTACTTCTAATTTATAATTTATATATACATATATATTGCACATACATACATATAAACATATATGTATATATATGCATATAGACACACACACACACACATATATATATATGTATGTGTATATATATATATGTGTGTGTGTATATATATATATATATACATATATATATATATGTATATATATGTATATATTGCCAAAGGACATGTCCATTGGTTGATTATAGGGTGTCAGAGAAACACACCCATGGAGTACCTCTCTTTTTTAAAATATTTAATTATTTTATTTGAGAGAGAGAGAGAGAGAATGGGTATGCCAGGGCCTCTAGCCACTGCAAACAAACTCCAGATGCATGTGCCACTTTGTGCATCTGGCTTAATTGGGTCCTGGGGAATGGAAACAAGGTCATTTGGTTTTACAGGCAAGTTAACCTCTCAGCCATCCCTCCACCTACATCTGTTATTTTTAACCTGCACAATTAGAATAATAGAAGTATTTGTGGGGAGAAAACATGGATGGTAGTAGGAGTTGAAGGTTTTCTCAGGATTTCTTTTTTGCACGTATGTGTGTATGATGTGAGGGTATGTGTATATACATATTTGTGTGCATGTGTGGGTGCACATACATGTCATATATCTTCCTCTATCACTATCCCTTTTATTAACTAAGGCAGGATCTCAGACTTGGAACCCAGAGCTCACAGATTTGTGTAGTCTAACCAGTTTTCCCCAGGGATCTCCTGTCACTGCCTCATAGTGTAATTCCAGCGGGATCACAGGTAGGCTGGCAGTCGCCTGCCCGTGCATCCAATCTCTAGTCTTCAAGCTTGCATGGCAAGCAGGTCATCCACTTATCCATCTCCCCAGCTCTGAGATAGTTTACTTTTGAGATTCCTATTAGAAACCCATGTGGAGGTGTTATCAGAGAGCTATAGACTTCTGGAGTAAATAAGAGCTGTTCTATGGAGACATATACTTGAATACAATAGCACAAGTGACATTTTGAGGAATGAAAGAAATTACGTGGAAATTCAAAGCAGATGAGGAAAGTAGTATACTAATGGCTCTGAGTTTTTTTTAGGTGACATAAACAGAATTATAAATTTAACCTGAAACAGTTAAAACTGCAACAAAATCAACACTAGAGAAACAGAACATAAACTTGATATTTTTGAGATCCAAACACAATCCACTTAATATTATATTATCTTTCCAAAAGTAAGATATTGGAATTAGCTTTCAGCTTTTACAACTTGACTTAAGACTTTAATTTTCACTGAAAGATTTTATGTGGGAACATTTTGTTTCCTGCCCACTACCTTTGGGTCCCAGGAATCTGGAAAAGAAAACTCAGCTCCTCTTCAAATTTTGTCACCGTGGAAATTACTTGTCTCAAAATCAGATGTGAAGCAGTTCTACATCATGCCGTCAGTCTTTATTAAACCTGAAGAGCAGCACCATTGGCTATTTAACATCGTTTTGAGGAGACACAGTGCTGACAATGGGTACTGCCCCGAAAAATTGGTCTTCTCAATGTATTCCACTCTCCAGGATGGTGAATATCTTCCTTAAGAAGGAGAAAGGGACAGAATCAAGTTTGAAGGTGATAAGCAAGTAGCTAATGATTTTCCTCTGTTCCTATTGCCAAGGAGATACAACAAAAATAATGATATATATATATAGAGAGAGAAAGAGAGTCCAAAAAAATTGCTCTAACTCTTCCTTGGTGTTACTAAGAAGGATCTTGAGTGAAGAGACTGCTATTGAATTTCACACAAGGAAGACTGTCTTGAAAACTGGGGTCATGACTTTGCTGAAAGACATCATTTTGAAAACCTTTTGAAGTAGTGGGGTTCTTTCCTTCTTTCTCTCTCTCTCAAACTCACAAGTACTGTGTATGCTGACTTATTTTAGGCATAAACTAGACTGAATGGCAGTAAACATATTAAACTAATAACTGGGAAAATGTTTCATCTAGTACATAATTTAATCACTTTATTTTCTTGGAAAACTTATCTTTATTTCTCTTTGGTGTGACAGAGTCCTTCTCATAATTTTTTTTATAGTACTTTCCAAATGAGTGGAAAAACATTAAAAAGATGTATAGTGTGAGCAATAACAGTAAGGCTTAAAAATACAGAACAAAAGTACACAGCTGAACAAACCAAGTTAGATAAATAGATCTTGTTTTGTGTCACAAACAAAAGTCAAATGGATATCTCTTTTTTTAAAGTTTATTTTTAATAAACTTTAATAATCGAGCCTTGAACCAGGATCCTTAGGCTTCACAGACAAGTGCCTAATCACCAAGCCATCTCTCCAGCCTGGGATATCTCTTTATCATAGCAGGTGGGGACAAGAGAAATTTCTGTGGAAAAAAATACCTGTTTTTTTTGCTTTCTGAATGTAGACATCATTACCTCTAGACATGTTTTTTTGGTCCATTGGAGTACAAAAAGGAAAATGAAGTTATATTTTTATTTTTATTTCTTTATGAGAAAGAGAGAAAGAAAGGGAGACAATGGGCATGCCAGGACCTCCATCCACTGTAAACGAACTCCAGGTGCATGCACCCCCTTGTGCATCTGACTTACGTGGGTCCTGGAGAATTGAACCCAGGTACCTTGGTTTTACAGGCAAACACTTTAACCTCTAAGCCATCTCTACAGCCCTGAAGTTATAATTTTTAATATATCTTGAATTTAAGAGCTAAGGATTATAACCTTGGGACAATTTTCAAATACACATGAGGTGCAGTTGAGGAACACAGTGCATCACTGATAACATAATCCTTTTGAAAAACAATTGAGTCATATAAGTGATCATACTCAACAGGTTTCTATATTGTAAGAAAGTATTTCATTACTTGAGATGAATGTTCAGATGGACAAACAGGCTTAGCTTCCAGGAATTCAATATTGTGAATCAACCTGAAGTTTGTGCATATGGTTGCAAAAAAAAAAAAAAATACCACTGAGGTACAGTCCCATACTTGCTCACTACATTGTTGATGGTAACACTAGTTTAAAAGTAAAATGACTTCTTACCCTGTGTTTGTTTTCCTCCCACTCATTTAAAGATGCTTTCTCTCCTAGCCTCTAAGAAACTTCCTCTGACCCAGTAATTACTGCTTTCATCTCCCGTAAGAACTTATTCAGAGCAAACAGCAAGGAGTGACTGTTGTCTATACCTCATTGTAATTTTAGTTTTCATTTAGTTTATTGATATACCACTGTACTCTCTGATTGTTGCAAACAACGTGCAGAATATACTATGGAGTTTGGTGTGTGCCTTGTGATGGACCATTCACATTATTTTACCCACAGAATGGCCCGTATATTCCTTTCCAGATAACTAACTACAACCAGAGAGTATTTTATACATAAAACAATCACTACAAATCTTGATAATAGGTTATAATTAGATTTTTTTTGTTTTAATGACTCCTCTTGTATCCCGCCCCTCAAAAATTTGAAATAGCAGAGCTTCTAGGAATCCCAGAACAGTCATCACAGAGAGGTTCTTGTTTGTATACTTCAAGAGGAAGATGAGTTTTGTACCAAAAATTGGCCCAGACTCCTTACCTTCCTATATTCTATCACTTCTGAATCCATCTTTCCTTCATCTATCATTTATCTATCATCTAATCTATTATCTATCTACCTAGCTATCATTATCATCAATATCATCTACCTCTATGATCTACTTCTAGCTACTTATCTGACTATCATCCACCTACCTATCTATTAATCATCTATAGTAGGTAGTAACTAAATGAGTTTAAAAGCCAAGCAAAATTAGCATGAATTTTGTACAAGATCCATGCAAAACAGACAACTGAATTCCTCCAAACTCTACTGTAGAACTTTATATGTATGTGTGTGTGTGCATGCATGTGTGTATGTATTCATGTGTGTATGTGTTTGTGTGTGTGAAGAAGGGGTGGTGCTGGGAATACAGCTTGGTGATATATCATTGGGCTAGCAAGTGTAAGGTCCTGGGTTTTATTATGAACATAGAAAAAGAGTCAGGGGGTGAGAGACAGCTAGAGAGAGAAGAAGTGAATGAGTGAGGGAGGGAAAGAAAGAGTGAGAACCCCCTCAAGGATACTGATTTATAAATACATTACTTTTCAGTTCTTTATTCTGTACACCAACTAAAGTTATGACCCATTCTTTACTTACAGAATGTAATGATTAAAATTTAAATTTCCCATTTATTTTTCACTAACTAGTTAACATAATAAACTGTCATTACTAGCCGGGCGTGGTGGCGCACACCTTTAATCCCAGCACTCGGGAGGCAGAGGTAGGAGGATCGCTGTGAGTTCGAGGCCCCTTGAGACTACACAGTGAATTCCAGGTCAGCCTAAGCTAGAGTGAGACCCTACTTCGAAAAACCGAAAAACCAAAAATAAAAATAAAAATAAATAAATAAATATAAATAAATAAATAAATAAACTGTCATTACTTGGAATCTCATGGTCCTTGGCCTTATAAAAGATTTGATGGACAGAAAAGCCTATATAATATTTACTATCTCGTTGATGGGAAGAAATGCTCTAGTTTGGCTCAGGGTTCCAGAGGGTGGAGTCCACCATGGTAGGTACTGAAATTATCTTCTGGTTGCTGGCACAAAACACCAGACCAAAAACAAAAACAAACAAACAAACAAAAAAAAACATGTGTGGAGAAAAGAGTTTATTTTGGCTTGCAGATTTGAGGGGAAACCCTGTGGGAGCATGGAAAGGAATATGGTTGAGAGAAGCTCACTTTTGACTTTGCTAGCAGGCTGATGTGATTGGAAAGTTCCCCCCAAACCTGGATTCCTCTCCTGTGGCTCAGGCAAGGACTGACACAGTGTAGTTCTTCGCCAGCCACTGGCAGTAGGACCCAAGATGTGCTGAGAGCTGATTCTGGATGTTTCTGTGGTTGCTAGAAGCCCTGGGTCCCTGCTGCTTCTCTGCTGTGGTTGATATTCCTTATGCACCTTCACTTTTTGGTAGAAGAGTGGATTGTGGTGTTTTTTGTTTTGTTTTGTTTTGTTTTATTTGTTCCTCCCCTCTCCCAAGGTTGCTTTGGCATGGCTACTATGCTGCCATCTTAAACCAAAAGTCTCAATAAGGACTTTTTTGAAGCTGACACAATATTCACTGATGTATTGACCATAGCTCTATATATGTTCTCACAGTAGAGTTGAGTATTTGGCCCTGTGTTGCAATATATATTAGCTAAGACTTTAAAAAGTTGTCTGTCACCAGGCAGAATCAATGAATCAATAATGCAATGATTTAATGACAGGGTAGATTTTTATATATTCCTCCTATATTTCCTAGTTCAATATTCTGTTTGGAAACATTATTTGTGTCTCATAAGCCAAGAAGTTCTGAAATCTGAATGAAACTTTCATACCCTGTGATATATAGAAACATATTCTGTCACCAATCCAACTTTATTATAGAGAATCAGCTTATATATCTTTTAAGATTTAATAATGTATTTTGGGGCTTCATTTTCATAAGGATATATCGTTTACCTGTCAATTTTTTCTACCACTTTTCTATTCCTGTCATGATGTTTAAACAGGAAATCTGTGCTTGAATATATGTATGCAAACTACTTTTAACATGTAAAAATTACTTCCTGTGATTTTTTAATGCATTGGACTCTTAGTTTATCCTGAAAACTATCCCTTTTTAATCATCATCAGGACATTTAAATAGGATATCATTCAAGATTCCAGTCCTATTATCATGTGTTATCATCTCCTATTTTACTCCTCTCTTCAATTCCTAGCCACTTTCTCTTTCTTTGTCACCCTGGGTCATTTCAAATGCAGCAGTGTGTATCCTTTGAATGCATAATTCCATTTGAGTAGAAGAGAAAACATGCCAATCCAGATCTGTGGGCAATGTGTGCAGTTCTTTTGGACTTCAGAGACTCTTTTTTTTAAAAAAAATCTTAATTGGTCTCTTGAGATTTGGATTTTATTAATTATTTTTTAACAAGCTTTCTCCTTTTGAAACAGACTTACATGTACAATAATGGGCATGCCGGAGATTTTAATCACTGTTTAAATCAAGCCAGTTTAACTGTACCTGCCACTGTGCACCCTGACACTAATGGTAAGCAAAAGGGCAGTGCAGGCCATTAGAGCAGAGTCACCTCCCACCAAGAGGTCCTATAATTCTAAAAACGTTCTATGTGGTCTCCAGTCTAATTTATGATAAATAAGGAAGCAAGAATCTATAGCAGCAATTTTGGAGACACACTTGTAAATATCCCAAGTGATAGATGTCTTGGAGGACATGAAGCTCATATATACATTTTTAAATTCACTAAGTATGAATGAAATACACTTTAACAGTTGGGTATTAGAGCATGGCAATATTGTTGAAGTTAATCCTTCCACCATAGTCAAGAAAACTCCAAAGTGCTATGTTTCATCTTTTGTAAGTATTGGAGGATAACTAATTCACATTTTATCTCTTCATCTTGACTGCTTCTCTGTACAAAAGTAAATATAATCTTTATTTTTCTTTCCGTGGCGTGTTTTATTTGTTATTGACAATTTCCATAACTATAGATAAAAAAAAAAACATGGGACTGGAGAGATGTCTTAATGGCTAAGGTGTTTTCCTGCAAAGTCCAAGGACCCATTTCCCACTCTCCAGATCCCACATAAGCCAGATGCACAAAGGATGAGACACACACAAAGTCACACATGCCCACTAGGTGGTGAAAGCATCTGGAGTTTGATTACAGTGGCTGGAAGCCCTGGAGTGCCAATTCTCTCTCTCTCTCTCTCTCTCTTCTTTTTCTCTCTCTCTCAAATAAAAAAAAAGAAGCCATGATACTTCCCTCCCTTTGCTTTCCCCTTCATAGCTCCATTCTCCATTATATCCAACCCCATCTCAATCAGCCTCTCTTTTATTTTGATGGCGTCATCTTTGATTCCTATTATGATGGTCTTGTGTAGGTAATGCCAGGCACTGCAAAGTCAGATACATTTAATCTTTAATGGTACAAATGTAAACAAGTTGAGCACGAATAATTTTTCCTGTTTTTAGAAGCATACCATATAGATAAATCACTTATTGTTTATGAAAAACATATACCAGAAAGGATGAGTCTATAATGTTAGTAGAAATCATAGTAAGCAGAGTATAACCTAGAAAGAGGAGGTTCAATGGGACCTCTAATATTATGTTTCATTTGTTTGATAGTTACATATTTTATGGACATGCAAAGATAAACTTCCTAAATCCACGTGAAAATATATAACATGTCCATGTGCAACCGTCATAACCAACCCATAGAACTCTTTTTAAAAAATCTGCTATTAGTTATCATATTTATAGTAGAGAAGTGAAAAGATATTCATTTTTCTGGAGAGTTTCTCCATTCCTTTAATTTTCAGATAAAATCTTAATATCAACTGCAACTACTATGTCTGAGGCCAATTGGAGATTACAAAGATTAATAAATTCATTTAAAATTATCTAAGAATATTTATGTGGTCTTGAGGGATGGCTTTGTGCTGACGGTGCTTGCCTTTGAAACCTAAGGACCTAGGTTCAATTTCCTAGTTACCACATAACCCAGATGCACAAGGTGGTACATGCACCTGGAATTTGTGTGCAGTGGCTGGTGCACCCATTCTCTCTCTCTCTCTCTCTTCCTTTCTCTCTCTCTTTCTCAGTTTCAAATAAATAAATGAATAAATAATACATAAATAAAATGGTTATTATGTATTAATGTACATGTGTCTAGATGCATGTGTGTTAGCATGTGAGTCCAGGCAAGCACCTGAGGCTTGAGGTCTCTGATTCTCATCAGTCCTCTCCAAAGTTTCCAGGAGATTTTCCAGACCTTGACTCCCTTCTCACCCGAAACACACTGTGTTTACAGAAAACCACCTGGAACTTCTGGCTTTTACCTGAGGTCTAGGGATCTGAACTCAGGTATTCAGCGTTGTGCAGAAAATGCTTCCTCTCAGCCAATGACTCCAGCCTCTCAACAAAAGGTTTTCTAGGTATCTCTCATGTGTGATTTGTAAAAGCTAAATATGGGAGTTGAACATCACTGCTTTCAAATAACTTAGAGACTACTCAACAGAATAAGACAGTGCCATTCAGAATGGTTGTACAGAGTAACACATGACAGCTTTGTATATATGTTATCATTGGTGAATTTTCAAATACCTAAACGAAAAGGTAACTACCTCTAGAAGTAAACATCCAAGACACTCTGAAGGCTGTGACACTTAAGACAAACTAATATCATGCAGGAGAGCAAAGAGATGGCAAGAGAAAGGCATCATTCAAGAAGGAGTGTGGTCAGACAAGTCAGGAGGACTCTCATTTTATGAAGTTCACATTAATTAACATGTACAAGCAAGTGTGAGTTGTGGTAGGAGGGTACATGAGATAAGAAAAAACACATTCAAGGATAGAAAGGGTGCCTATAACTGGTGTGTTTTATTTTTTCTTTGCTCAAAAGAAGCATTACATATTTATTATAATTTTTTATAATATAATGTCTTATACTTAATCAAGTGTCTACTGAACTTAACATTGTCAAATGCGTGCAGGAACATATATTCTTATTTATCAACATAAATGTGGGCCCTAGTGAATCTGTGCTGTTACATTTTCCTAAGTTGCTGTTAACTTAGAGACAATTAACTGGCAGTTTTTCTATCAAGTTTGTTTTGAGAAAAAAAGTATTTGCCTTCATAACTAACTATAACTAATATCTAATATCTATTGCATGTTACCATGGTGATTTAACTTTCAATTTAAACAAATGGTGATGAAAAGTGAGTAGATCTGTTTGTTACAGGAGTAGTACATTTCTTTAAGCAGCTCCTCAGTCTCAATAACTTGCCATGCATTAGTTTTTCAAGGAAAGGACATTATTTCTATAAGAAGTTTATTTTATCATGGATTTCTCACTTCTAAATAAATCCCTCCTTCTTGGGACCACCTTTCTTTTTGCATATTAAGCACAGCAGTTCATGTGCAGCATATGAATATTCAATCATCCTCTTTCTTGATTCTTTAGGCTTTCTCTGCCCTTCTCATATTATTTACCCTTTAAGTATTCATTGATTCCTTGATATATCTTGAAAAAAAGTGTTAAAATAAAGTTTAGTAGCCTTTAACTTAATATAGTTAAATAGTTTTACTTGAGTAGGAAATAAATTTAAATAGTAAATCTAAGAGCAAGGAGTGGATTCAAAGCACAGAGCTTGCAGATCTTAATAATGAACAACAAATGGCCTTAGCGTGATTGACATAGGGTACAGATTTCCCCGCTCAAGCACCCATACCCAGGCACACTTGGATTCCTATATCACACTTGGCTCTTTCAGCACTCCTATAGCTCGTTTGTGAGGATAAGTGCCTGTTCTACCAACTTCATGTCACTGCCTGTTTACTCTGTCAGATACCAGCTTTGTATTCAATAAATGACCTTGAATTTGACTTATTAACTTTCAAGAGCCAGATACTAAAGGTAGATGAATAACTAGCATGTGATGCCTTCTTTCAAGGTGCTTATAGGCCATTTAAAGAACCAGTATAGGGCTGGAGAGATGGCTTAGCGGTTAAGTGCTTGCCGGTGAAGCCTAAGGACCCCGGTTCGAGGCTTGATTCTCCAGGACCCACCTTAGCCAGATGCACAAGGGGGTGCACGCGTCTGGAGTTCGTTTGCAGTGGCTAGAAGCCCTGGTGTGCCCACTTTCCTCTCTCTCTCTCTCTCTTTGCCTCTTTCTCTGTCACTGTCAAATAATAAATAAATAAAAATAACCCCCCAAAAAATTAAAAAAGAACCAGTATATGTTTAAAGTACTGGTTTATCCTTATTCTGACCGCATTGTTTTACTGTCTCATCCCAGAAGACCCTATGCCATTGCTTATTTGTGAAGCAGTAATGATTGACATCCCCCCCCCACCCCCAGGTAATACGTAGATCTTTCTTGGCTTGGTAACAGTATTTTATACCTTTTAGATTCCCTTTGCTGAATCTGAATTTAATCATGTATAGTGACATAATGATCTAGCATCTTGTTATCAAAATTATTTTAAAACTAAACACTATATCCTAAATGAAAACTGAAAGTCAACTTTTTTTGTGGCAAAATGACAATTGGATGAAATGAAAGTTTATGAGAATTTTTCACAAATAGGAGAATTATGTAGTTAACAGCCAAATATTAATATGCTTCTAATAAGTAAATACTGGCTTTTTATCTATGGGGAGAAGAAAATGTCATAATATGAAAAAGAAGCAATAAAGACATTGTAATTCCTGACCAATTTTTAGATATTATTCCTTTTCACTCACTCATTGTTCATCAAAGTATCTTCAGAAATATAAAAAGCTATAAATTCCAGTGTTATTTCCCTCCAAGATTTTCATAGACTTTTGCCAAAATTTTTTCAAGAACTACATGGATTTTTCTATTTTAATTTTAATATTTCATTTTTTATTTCATATGTGTACTGAGAAGCCCTAAGGAACCAAATACCTTTTATACAAATCAAATGAAAACATACCAGGTATCAGTTTGTTTTTAGTTTAAAAACTTCATGCAGTGTCCTGCTGTAAACAGCATCCACTTGAAGTGTTTGAAAAAGTGCAACTCCTTGACCTTGGTTGCCCAGCCTCAGTGGGCATCTTTCTTTAGGAAGCAGCATCACAGTATGGCTTCCTGTGGGTTGACAAGCAACTACAAAGTGGCATTCTTTTGGAACACAGGATTGTGCTCATATCTTGGCACCAACATTTCAAAGGCTTGGTAAGTTTTTAGATGCAATAAGGACTCTACTCAAACATTTTCTGTTTTTATCAGACAATTTTGCAGAAGCCTTCAGAATGTAGATACTTTAGCAATTAGTCATTTATTATTTTCCATTGCTCATTAATTGGGTTTATGATCTTGTAGCTGGATTTCCAACTCTTTTCCTCACCCACAAATAATGTTTTTTTTTTTTATGTTCAAAGGGTTCTAAATAGTATATTTCTTCCCACAACCTAGAAAATATATCTTATAGTTTAGCTCCCAAATAGGCAATAAAGTGTAATAATTAAGAGCTTGGCTTTAGGAAACAGAAAGAATGAACTGAAAAAACTGCCATTGCTCTTTATAAAATGTATGACAGAACACAAACTATTTAACCTGTCTGGTTTCTTTTTCTCAGTAGCATAAGCTCACAGGATTGTTGTTTACATTAAAAGAGATATTTTAAAAATACATAGTACAGTGCCTGGGGCATGTTAGATAATCAATTGTATGATTTACTAATTACAGTGTCATAGGCAAGAAACTATGCTTTCTACAGCACTCTGACACTGTGTGAAATACTTCCTTAACATGAACCTCAGACCTAAGGCTCCATCTTTAGGCCACTGTGGACTAGTAATATAGAATATTTTGCACACTATTTCGCATGTCCATAATGGCACAGTTTGTGAGGGTTGAGGCAAGAAGATCTTTGTTTGATGCCAGCCTTGATATATAGTGAGGCATGAAATAAGTATGCTTTTAATTTATTAGGTTGGCCAATTTGCCTCAGTTTTAAACATGGGCTACAAAGCAATAATAAGGTATTTATTTTTATATTCATAAACCATGAATTTGAAGGATATGTAAGTTCTAGAACCTGGAGTGAAGACAGAAGGGAACAAGCATTAGAGGGAGTCTAGCATATGAATTTTCGAAACCTAGCAAAGCCAGGTATGTGGACTGCAGACTTTTCTTTAATATTTTCTGCTCCTTTTCATCCTTCTGAAATTCAAATGGAATTTCCTAGTCTAAGTTATTCCCATATCAAACTCAGATATAATGTTCTTAAATTATAGTGTTAAAATAATCATTTTAAATTTTAATGGAACATGTGAACTAGATTATTATGTTAACTAAGTTATTTTCATTTATACATAGAGTTCAAAAATTTTCCTTCCAAGTATCCAGGTAATAAGTAGCAGTAAAATTTTGAAAGTTATGTCTCCAAATTAGAAGTACATAAAACATGTAGCTATTATACAACCCACCTATGTTAAAATGGAGACTCTATATCTCACTGTGAATAAGTGATAGAATAATTTTTAATAATAATAAGATTTTTTTAATGAAACCATGTTTATCAATGTACATGTTTTTTTATGTGGAAATATGTAACACAGTGCAAAACAGTATCATTCTTACTCAAATACATGCCAGTGTCTATGTCTCTGGTGTTGAATTCCTTCTACCCATGATTACCCTATGGGAAAATCCATCATTGTTGTCCTGTTTATTCTTTAAATTTCAGAAACTAGCTGGCACTCTTGTGACTTTCCTTAGACCCTGGGCTTTCTCACTGCTTTCCTCTGTTGATCACCCAAATCCCTCACCATTTATTTACTGTTTACCCGACTGTACTACATTCTGCTTACTTCAGCATGTTTTTGTTCAGTCAAAATATTTAACATTGTTATAATTAGTTCTGTACTCTGTACACAGTCACGTTGGTACCTTTGTTATCCTCCTTTCTATACTCTCCCCTCCACAGGGACCCTCCTCATTGGGGAATATGGGCCATACATTGTGGGATTAGCCATCAGTTCTGGGTAGGAGGCAGTGTCTCTGTGGATTATGACCCAGCGTGTGGCTCTAACAATCTTTCTGGCCCCTCTTCCACAAATTTCCCTGTGCCATGTTGGGTTCACTTTAGGTCTGCTTCAGTGATGAGGTGAGGTCGTGGGAGCCTCTGTGTCTCTGGATATCTGGTTTGGTAGGAGTTGAGTGTTCACTGTCTCTATATTTAACATTTTTAAAAGAAGTAGGGAATATGAAAAAGTTTTTTTTTTTTTTTTCAAAATTCTGAAACTTCTGATCTCAGCCATTGATTCTGTCTATGTCTACATACTCTACATTAAAGCTAGTTAGTCACTTTTGGAAATCCAAAAGAAATAATACATCAATACATATTTTCTACTTTTTGCATTTGTTATAAAATATAATAGAATTGAGAGAGAATGAATGTAAATTGTGAAGTTTTGTTATGATGGATTTAGCATCATGTTTTTAATGGTAACACAATGGCCAATTATTCCATGTCTGACTAGGTAGTTAGGTCAACAGGAATTTAAAAAATAAAAGACTAAATTCTCATTAAGGGACTCCAGTTTCTTCTAACCAATTTATTACACTATCTCATAGAGCCATGCCATGAAAATATTCAGCCAGAGAAATAACAAAAAGCAATCATGGAGGAGGTCTATAATGTTCTATATAAGCTTTGCTCTGGGTATATTT
The DNA here is from genome assembly GCF_020740685.1 of Jaculus jaculus. NCBI lineage: Eukaryota > Metazoa > Chordata > Mammalia > Rodentia > Dipodidae > Jaculus > Jaculus jaculus. The sequence continues at coordinate 165,568,491 of NC_059105.1, forward strand.
CTCTTGTGCCAGGGTAAGGACATGACCACAAGCCTGTTCCTGGAGACAACCTGATACAACCCAGTGGATAGTAGCAAGACTGCCACATTATATGGAAAGAGAGGCTGTATTTCAAATTCAATTTTGTTCATTCCAAAACAACAACCTGCTAGTTTATTGAAACTTACCCCATTTTGCTAAAGAATTCCTCAAGGAATAGTAATTTAAATTTTGTCTGTTCCCAAATGGATAACATTATTTGGGTGTGTGGGTGGCATTACTTGTAGAAGTGGGGTGAGATTTATTAATGTCATTTTAAATAACAGACCCAATTTGGTGCAGCACCAGCAAAGTATTCAATTAAAATCACATTATTAAAATAAAAATTAACGTCCTATTGCTGAACTGCTTGGCTGAATGCACCAATTAAAAGTTTTCTTATCTTGCCGACCTCTCCAATCACTTTGTGAGACAGAAGACACAAATAAACAAATGTACACCAAGCTTTCTGATGAAATTAACTGTATCTCAAGTAAAGTTGCTCCCTGAAACACTGTAATTGTGCAATTATCATTAGAGTCTGAAGCATTTGCTATGACATATATTAAAAAAACTACAGAAACCGAATACTTTATAAAAATAAATGCAACTTCTATCTTCTTAAAGTTCAAGCATATTTAACAAATAGTAGTATTAGCTTCTTCCTTCTTTTCCTTATCTTACAAGATAATTTGAGAATTCACAGAGATAATGTGGAAATTAGTGGGGGAACAACCAAGATAAAAACATGTAGTATAGGAAATCTTCCTTTTGGTCTGTGTCCTATGAGTTTGCCCTCAGTATTTTCTTTCCTTCATGAGCCAATAAGTCACAAAAGACATCATCTTGAAACCCAGCTACCTTAAGAGAGTATTCAGCTCTAGATGGGCTCAAAATATCTTCCATATCCATTTTGCCAGTTTTCAAACACATAGTTTTAACTTTTATTTTATTATCCAGTTTATTTACTTTAAAAAAAAATGTATTGCCCTAGGACCTCCGGCCTTGTGTGAACCCTGCCCTGGTGGGTAAGTATATGTCCACCCACCAGCAGATAGTTGAGGCCTATTTCTTATCTTTCAGTGGATATAAGCATTGTGTCTTCCCAAGAGGCCCAGCTGTCATTCCCTGTCCTTCTTCTCAAGCCATTTGACTTTCCAGGCAGTTCGCTTTTCTATTCTAAGGTAAAACTCTTCAAGTATCTCTGAAAGGAGAACAGCTGGATGCTGACTGTATCCTTACACTTCTCTAGTTCTCTGCACGGCACTGGAAAGCACCGATGAGCACAGCCAATACTAGCAAGTCATGGACTGTTTTCACATTTGCGTATATTTGCATATGCTGATGTATATATATCTTGTCATCCTACCAAAGCCCAATATCCTTGTCTTAAAAGAACCCAATGCCCAGATGAAAATAACCAATTGCTAGTTGTTTGAAGTGTTTTAAAATTGCAGTGAGTGGAGTTACCACTAATCTCAATTCTTAAATTAATCCCTTTTGATATGTCTGTTTGATGAGGCACAGGGGATAAAAGCTAGATATCAAAAATGGAAATTTGTAGATGTGAGAAGCAATTAGGATTGGACTTTTGCAATGTTGAAGCTTAGAAAAAAAGCAGAAAATGTTTTTGTTTTTTTTTTTCTGGAAAAAAATGTTGAGAATATACATCTCACATACATACATGCATTATGTACACATCACTAACAAATGTATACCACATACAGAGACACAACACACATTCACGTATTCCAATTAAAAATAATTGAGAGAAAAAAGTGAAGAAACAGGCTCCATGGAATCTTAAGGGCATATTCTGAAGTATTTTGTGTTAGACCATGGGCAAATAAAAATTGTTTAAGAAAAAAAACAGAAAAAGTAAAGGTGGTATGAACAGATTGCTCTCTCAGTGGGGATGAACTCCAAATATCAAGGAGAGATATGACCTAGAATCCTGTAAAGCTGAAATGTTCCCAGGAGGGGTCAGCCTCTCATATATTTCTCTTCCCAACTTGCATAGCTTCCTGTCCCTGAGACATGTAGGACATATGGAAAGAGGTTGGCATGTCAAGAGACATTAAAGAGGGATGTTCTGCCCTTCAATCATACCATTCCATGTTTTACTTTACCGCTAGAAATGAAGTGAAATCAGGAAGAAATCAGGCCCAAATTTCTAAATAGGCTATGACTCTTGAAGCCTTGAACTCACACTTAGGTTGATAGAGTGATGAAGTGTTGGTTTGGGGCAGCGAAAGGAAGTCAGCGTTCACATGCTACTCACTATATTGTTTATAATACATCTTTACTTATGTCCAACCCCATGTTTTAACCACACACTGTTAGATAAATGTTGTTTTGAATAAAGTAAAGCCTGTCCTAGCAGTAAAGTTTCCAAAGAACTCAGAGGAACAGAGGGATAAGGAAAAATGTTAGTGTCCACATTTAACTTGACAGAAGTGTGGTTTATTTGTGATCATGTATTTGATTTCAGGATGTACATTGATGATATCCCTTAATTCCCACAAAAAAATCAGTAGCATAAGTATATGCCTGGTTCCATTTTAGAGATGAGGACATTGCAGTTAAACAGTGATCATATACTTTCTATATCTAATCTCATCAAATTTCTCTGGTTTATTTACAAGTGTCAGAGTAACTTTAATGCTTCTTTGAATTGTTTTTTTTTTTTTTCATTCTGTACTAATATGTTTCACTGAACTCCATTGCTAATAATAATAATAATAATAATAATAATGATGATGATTATGATGATGATAATAATAATAGTAATACAACAATTAAAACTCCATGATGAATTGGAGAAACTGGAGTAAGAAAGCTCTTCTTTCACATAAACTTCCCAAAAGTTGACTTTTCCCCTGATTTATGAACTGTTCAACTTTTGTGGGGGTCGGGGAGAGGTTTTTGAGGTAGGGTCTCACTCTAGCTCAGGCTGAACTGAATATGTAGTCTCAAACTCTTGGTGATCCTTTTACCTCTGCCTACCCAGTGCAAGAATTAAAGGCATGCACGCCGCCACACCTGGCTCAGAACTACTGAAGATTTTGTTTGTCACGAGTGGTTTTTCTCCTACTCCAGTGAAGAAAAGCTAAGTCTTTCTGGCTGGAGGTCTTCCTTAGGACCTGGCATTTCCTTGGCCCATCCACCCCCTGTTATCCACAATTACCAACTTCTATGCTCTTCCCAAGTTGACTTCACTGAATAGTTCCCTGCCCTTTTCAAAAGAAGCATACACTGAATGTCTTCAACAAGAGGACCGCATTGTCATGGAGTGCTGGCGTTTAGAAGTTTCAGGCCGAGGTGTTCACAGGCTTGATTCCCCTGCAGGTGCGAGTGAAAAACTGTCCTACACACCTTCTCTGGCTCCTAGTTATTTGTTGGCAATCTGCCATTCATCAGCTTGAATATCTTTGATTATTGTCTTCACCTTGACAGGAAATAACCTGTCCAAATTCCTTCCTTTCATTAGGACCTTAGCTATTTTGGATTAACTACTAATCCTATTAACCCCATCTTTATTTATCTAATCATTACTAATGAACATAATTGCACACAGGGCTGCTGCTGAGTGAAGGAAGAGCCACATCACAAGAATTTTGGAGGAATACATTTCAACCCACAGCACTTGCCACTTATTTACCCAGTGTTCTATTTATGACTGTTTCCAATTTCCTCAGCAACCACTGAATCATACTTTTTTTAATGCTTTTGTTTATGCAACATCTGGTCAAGTCTGAATCATGACATGAATTTAGGAGATGGAAATAGAACAGATCCTAGGTTAAGTCAAGGCTAACAGCCCCCATCTACGTGATTGGTTCCGATTAAGCAGGAAGTGGACAAATTTGTCTTCACAGTTATTCAACTTTCTGTTAGCTTGTAATTTAATCTTGATCTTGACACCTGGAGCACTATTGCTGTGTCCACAAAAGCATGGAACAATCATATAGGATGGAGTATGGCTCAATACAACTGAAAGCAAGAAAAATGTTATCAAATCCTTCCAAATATCACCAAGTATTTTGGATTCATATCAGAGTTGCTAAATGTTCACTTTCTGAACCTGAAACAACAATACGAAACAATAGCTTATCAGGACTAGAGGGATGGCTTAGCAGTCAAGGCACTTGCCTGCCAAACTAAAGGACCTTAGTTTGATCCCCCAGGACCCACTTAAGCCAGATGCACAAGGTGGCACATGCATCTGGAGTTTGTTTGCAGTTGCTGGGAGCCCTGACACACCCATTCTCTCTCTCTTTTCCTGTCTCAAATAAATAAATAAAAATAAATATTTAAAAAACAGCTTCTCAGTATCCCAGAGTTGCCATGGAATTCTGTAAACATATTGATTTACCAATATAATCCTTTAGTGAGCATTCATAATGGCATCATGACTTCAAGGTAGCAAAAATTCTGGCACAATAAAACAATGAGATATTTTTTTTGCTTTTTGCAGTTGTCACTATGATTGTATTTAAGAATCACATTTTCCTTTTCCTTTTACATTCAAACAACTTTTAATGGTTCAAGAGAGAAATACCAAGGTTCACAAAGCATTTTTGAAGACTATTTTATGGTTTGTGACAAAATTGTACTATTTTCTTGCAATTCCTCTTACGAAAGGAATTCATTCAATATTTACTTTTAATTAAATAGGAAAGGGAATGCTTTAACATTCTAAAAGAGTTAACCAAAAAAAGGCAAAGCAGAGGAAAGACTGGGAATGTCATATCCTATGTAAGTATATCAATATTAGAGTTTAAACTGATAGATAGTTGATGGAGAACACGGATGATATAAACTTATGACTACCTTGAAAATATTAACCTATCATATGTCACATAGTACAGCTCCATCATTTGCCATTTAACTATGGAAAATATTTAAAGTTTCAGGAGAACAAATTTAAGCCTATGTCCTTATTCAACTGTAAAGTGCTCATAAAATTACTGGCAATAAAATAAGATAACTAACTAGTACCTTGGATTCAAACACCAATCAATACATTTTATTCCAAAAACACTAATCGTTTTATTCTCAGTTTCTTTATTAAATTTATTTGAAGTCAGTCTGCAATGCACTTTTGGAGATTTTGACACTTGCTGTCAGAGATTTAAGTTATCACTATGATAGGGACATGAAAAGTTGACGATACACTCAGAAATAGGTATGTGTTTTAAGCCTTTATATCTAAAGAAACAAGGCTAATAATATTGAAGAATAATGGCTACACGATGAGGATTAGAAGAAAGGAGTTTCTAGCGTAAGTACGTAAGAACACCATGGGGAAATGGTGGGGAACAGGGGCATTCTGTAAAAATAATACAGATGCTGGGAGAAAAAAAGGAGACAGTAATAGGCTTTACATAAAATAAGGGTTACAATAACTTAAAACTGTTTTGTTCTTTTTTTTTTTTTTGGCTTTGCGTTTGATGTAGGATCTCACTCTAGCCCAGACTTACTTGGAATTCACTACAGAGGCTCAGGGTGGCCTCAAATTCACAGTGATCCTCCTTACCTCTGCCTCCCAAGTTCTGGGATTAAAGGCATGAGCCACCACCCCTGGCTTTTAACTTAAAACTTTTAATGCATTTTCATTAGTAAAAATGATTAACAACTATTTATAATTGTAGAAAATAAATAGAGGATCTACCTTTTGTTTCCAAAAGGGTTCAATCTGTGGTATTTCACACAAGTGAAGAGGAATTATTTAAAGTTTCAAATGCTCTGTGAGTGCACCTTTCTTGTAGAAAGTCATTTAAGCCTCTTCAATCTCAAAGGAGAAGAAATAAGGAGAAACTCAGAAATGACAAATTCCAAGAAGAAGATAAAGACATAGTATTTCTGGAAAGTATGTTTAGGAAGGAAAAATTCATGACTTTTAAACAGACTGACATAACTTTCACTTCTACTCACTGTTTTAAAATAATTGAATATTTTGTATACTTTATAAAAAATTTTATTTATTGTCTTATGTGCTATTTTTTGTTCATTACTCTTTAACTTAAAAAAAAACTTAATTATTTTCCTTAGGTTTCTTATTTGTTAAATGTAGATAATACTAATAATTAGCTCTTAGAATAGTGTAAAGCAAATATGATACTATCTTAAAGGATGTTCAAGCATACTAAATCATCCTTAGGCAATAGTGGCAAATATTTGCTATCATAAAAGTCATTTCCTACATAAATTAAATTAACCATAAACATTGTTACACTTCTGTTGCAGTCAGGGTCACATTGCTGGCAGAAATCATCCAACCAAGAGCAGCTTGTGGGAAAAAAAAAAAAAAAAAAAAAAAAGTTTATTTTGGCTTACAGACTTGAGGGGAAGCTCCATAATGGACAGGGGAAATGATGGCATGAGCAGAGGGTGGACATCACCCCCTGGCCAACATAAGGTGGACAATAGCAACTGGAGAGTGTGCCAAATACTACAAGGGGTGCTGTCTATAATACCGATAAGCCCTCCCCACAACTACACACTGCCTCCAGGAGGCCTTAATTCCCAAATCTCCATCAGCTGGGAACCTAGCATTCAGAACACGTACGTTTATGGAAGACACCGGAATCAAACCACCACACCGCTCTAAATAGTCAGTGTGTGTGTGTGTGTGTGTGTGTGTGTGTGTGTGTGTGTGTTTCCTCTGCTGTTAAAAATCTAAACTGTGTGGGAAAATAACTTGTTTTGAACGGCCTTTTTGACTCCATGCTTCTTGAAGACCAGGACTGGGCGTTATTCATGCAAAACTCTCCAGGCTTATAGGCAGCACTGGCTATATATTTAAAATTTAAAAAAAAAAAATCATGTGTTAATGCACAAATGGGACAATGCAAGACCCAAAGCATAGAGACAAAGATGCAAAGAAACAGTGACCACCCCTTGTCTTCCTTTTGTAGATTAAATAGGTTAGTCTTGGGGAATAATACTTTTAGGATGTGGAAACTGCTTATTAAACAAGTATTAGACTAATCAAAAGACTGTCATAGTGGCACCTAAAGAAGGTTGGCAACTTTTCCTTAGAGAGGAAAGACATACTGCAAGCAAAGCCTAAACTGCACAGAAATGAATGACTGTGTGTGTATAAAGAAAGAATGAAAAGAAAGGATTGCAGGTTCCAAGAGAACGTGAACACCCCGGGGTGCAGGAAGGAGTCTGTGTGAGTCTTTGCTATATTGAGTTTGGGTTTATTTTCTCTAAGCAAAAGGTGTTTAAACAATTTGAGAGAAAGACAAAATTCAAAAATCACCACAAAAGCAAGGTATGTATTATGTTTCTCTGCAGACCTCATAAAAGAGCAATTTGCTCTTGCATGTTTTCTAAATGTTTACAAGAGAGAATGTATTACAGGCATACTGATTTTAAATTCCCTTCTCATCTCTGACTGTTAACTAATTCATGTCAAAAACAAACTTGCTACACTTGAAAAACTAAAAGGTATTGCTGACAGTTGGGGGTGAGGTTTGATTTGAAAGTTTTAGTTCCAAGTTGGCATTTTTTTTCAAAATTATCATAGTAATTGAAAAAAAACATGTAAAAAAGACAATTATATTGCATATAAAGGCAACAGTGGTCAGACTTCAGTTTCTTCAAAATCTAGTAATCCTGTCAGCCTCATAGCTTACCTCACAGAACATGGGAGTAGGAACATCACCTTGCATCAGCTGATGGCAGCTGACATTAAACCCAAGCTTCAGGGATATTTCCCCATAAGTTACAAGCTCACAGTAAGTGGATTTTGCTTTCCTTAGTGTGTAACAAGAACAACATCTCCCATCGAACATAAGGCTTAAAAGGCTACTGGATGGATACCCCTGCTTTTACAGATTAAGATTTTAAGGAGAAATCTGTTGCTTTTGTTCACAAAATTATTCATAAAGAACACTATGAATGAAAGTGTTTTGCTTCCTTTCTTTTTAGGTAGTCTGGAGAATAACAGTGGTTTACGTATTAGACTATACTTCATTGAAAGATTTTTCACTCTCCTCTTTGAATATTTAGTGCCTTGTCTGAAGATCAGTGGTATTTTATGTACCAAAAAGGAAAAAAAATGTATATTATATTCATAATAAAATATAATATAAAGTTTAAGTTTTAGTCTTTGAAAGACCTAGATAAGTCCATTTATTGGATATTCTAATTTAATGAAAGAAAACTTGTTGGCCCAGAATCTGGCTTTTGGTGAGTGTTCAATAAATATACATATTTAAATTGAGGTATAATTTAGGACTATTATCACGCATAGATATTGAGCATGCAGCTTGATGTTTGTTGAGTTAATTTCAGAAACGAGTGAGCTATAGGGGTCTGGTTTCATTTTGCTACACTTGGATATCCAATTATCAACATCATCTATTGAAAAGACTGAACTTTCTTGAATATTCATCTATGTACGTTGTTGATAATCAGTCATTTGAATGTATGTGTGCTTGCTTCTGGACTTTGTTACGTTTGATTGGTCTCTGCACCAACCCTAGAGCGCATTGCTCCACGGTGATCTTGTCCAGAGCTGGAAGGAATTCTGCAGGTCTTGGCCACCAGTCATTGATGGCGGAAGACACTCTTGGGTTTGGCCCAGCCCTAGAAAGGACCTGGGAAAGTAGACTGCTCTTTTCAGATGTTCTTCAATTTTTATTTTGCTTTTTTTGTTTTGTTTTGCTTTTCGAGGTAGGGTCTCACTCTAGCCCAGGCTGACCCGAAATTCACTATGTAGTCTCAGGGTGGCCTCGAACTCACTGTGGTCCTCCTACCTCTGCTTTCCGAGTGCTGGGATTAAAGTTGTGTGCCATCATACCTGGCTCTTAGATGTTTCTCCATATTATTTTATTGTTGTTGTTGGACATAGTAAGAGCAAGTCTGGGACAATCCTAGGCTTGGATTGTTCTCTGGTTCTCAAGCAATGACCACATATCAACAGTAGATTGGCAGCAAGTCTGGACTTAGAGTGTCATACTGTGCTGAACTTGCGATGCAGCAATAGGTTCTAAGTCAGCAGCCAGCTTGAATTTCTGGAAAGGAAAACATGAACAAAGCTAGTCTGAAAAAACTGGAATACATATGTAATCAACTAATGTACATGCAATGTTGCACCCCAACAAATCTCAAAAACTTGTGAGGAATTTGGGGGCTTATTGAATAGTAAAAATAAGGTGCCAGAAACTGACCATACAGTACCAGGTGTAATCAATTCTCAGGATATTCAAAAGAGCTGTCTTCAGGAAATTCAAGAGAAAACAGAGGAAAGATTCGATAGTCTAATAGAGAAATTAAAGCAATTATAAAGATCAAACATAAATCCTGAGAGGTGATGGCCTCCAAGTCAAAATCAAAACTTAACAGAAAGCATCAATGACAGAATACGTGCATCCAAAGACGGTATGAGCTCAGAGATGGGCTTTTTGAAAACAACAGTTGGAGGAGCAAAAAAAGAAAAAGGGATGGAAAGCAATGCAAAAAAAGCTTACAGAAAATTTAGGCTAAAGTTTAAAGACTAAATGTTCAGCATATTGGGGTATAAGAAGGACTTGATAAACCAAAGAGGTGGAAATCATACCAGGAAACCTCCAATCCTAGAGAGGAATATAAATTCTGAGGTATGAGAAAATAAAGTTTCCATTCAGGTTCATTACAACCAACAATCAAAGAAGAGAAATGCAGATATTTTATGTGGCAGTAAGAAATGGATACCATAAGGGAGTCTTAATTAACTGGCAGCATATTTCTCAGCAGAACTCTGAAAGGCCAGGATTGCCTATAATGTGCGATGATATTCACAGTATAGAAGTGGCTGGGGGGGGGGGGGGGAACAAAGCCATCCTTAGAAATGAAGGATAGAAGAAAAACATGATCTTTTTTAGTAAGTTTTTAAATTCTGAAACATGACCAAATTTATTTAGTCCTTCTGATATTTGTTTAGAAAAGTAGTCACTTTGCCTGCAAATATTATATTCCTGATTATTCTATTTAGTTCTTCGATCACTTTGTTCTACAGGCCTTGCTGCACAAGAAAAAATTCTAGGAAAATATTAAATACAAATAGGAAGAGACCACATCCTAGCTTGCTTTGGAGAGTAGGAGAAAGTGCAAAAATATTTCTTAGCTACGGTATGAAGTATTACATTTTTGTACTGCCTTTAATCAAATTGGGAGGCACATTTTAATTCTTAATTGTCAAGTTTTTATTTATAAAATATACTCAGTTTTGTCAAATGTTATTTCCTACATAAATTGCAATGCTCAGGACGGATATGGTGGCGTATGCCTTTAATCCCAGCACTTGGGAGGCAGAGGTAGGAGGATCACAGTGAGTTCGAGACCACCTTCAGACTATATAGTGAATTCCAGGTCAGCCTGGGCTATAGTGAGACCCTACCTTGAAAAAAACAAAACAAAACAAAACAAAAAATAAATTGCAATGTTTATATGGCTTTTAGTCTATTTTATTTTTATTTATTTTTGAAGCAAACCCAACAGACAGGCCTTTTTTTTTTTAATGTGAGAGTAAAGGGGAAGGAAAGTATTGGTGTGTCAAGGCCTCAAGTCACTTCAGTGGAACTCCAGATGCATGTGAGACCTTGTGCGCACGTGTGACATTGTACACTTGTGTCACTTAGTGTGTCTGGCTTATGTAAGATCTGGAGAGTCAAACATGGGTCCTTAGGCTTTGCGAGCAAGCACCTTAACCACTAAACCACCTCTAGAGCACTTACCCTTTATTTTAACATATGGTGAATTACATTATTGAATTTGTAATGTCATGCACATTTGTAAACCTGAGTTGAACTCTTCTTACTCCTGACGAGCTACTCTGCACGTGTTTATGCATTTGCACATCCTCATATATTCTCTGTATGGTTGAGGATCTTATACCTGACATATGTCAGCCTAATATAACATGATCTGTTCCATATATTGGTGATCTCATTATAAATCTTGAATTTTTAAAAAAAACTTTTTCTGTTTTATTTATTTATTTGAGAGGGACAGACAGAGAGAGAATGAGGAAGAGAGAGAGAATGGGCGCGCCAGGGCCTCCAGCCACTGCAAACGAACTCCAGACACGTGCGCCCCCTTGTGCATCTGGCTAACGTGGGTCCTGGGGAATCGAGCCTTGAACCGGGGTCCTTAGGCTTCACAGGCAAGCACTTAACCACTAAACCATCTCTCCAGCCCAAATCTTGAATTTTTGAAGGGATTTCTGTATTTTTATGATGGTTTCTGGTTTCAAATATTTGGTAATGGCATCTGAGCCTGTACTGCCTTCATAGAAAGATTTCTGAAGATTTATTTTTTGATATCATATCTTTAGTTGTTTTTTTTTTAATTTATTTATATTTGCAAGGACTGGGGGATAGAGAGAGAATGAGCATGCCAGGGCTTCTTGCCAGTGCATATGAACTCTAGGTGCATGTACCACTTGGTGCATCTGGCTTTACATTGGTACTGAGGAAATCAAACTCAGGTTGTTAGGATTTACAGGCAAATACCTTTAAATACTGAGCCATCTCTAAAACCCCGGGATTCTACGTTGATATTATAGAAGCATATTGTTGAGTTGTTTCTGCCCATCTAACTTGTAGAATTTGTTTCTAGCTTATATATTTTTTTTTATTTCTTAGAGAATCTCTATGATTTTTCTTTTCTTGATAAATTTTCCCCCAATTATAAAATAGGTCAGATTCAGTAATCTTTCTAATGCTCCCACTTTTGGAGGTTTGATTATTGACTTTTACATCATCCATTGACTTTTGCCTTTTTTTATTGCTTCATCAGTTTACTAATTTACTAACTTTACTCTGCTTGCTCTAGCTCCTCCAGCTGAAAATTTGACCATTTATTTAAATAAAAATACCTCTTCAAATGTAAGTGTTTAAAATTTTAAACTTCCCTTTTGTGTAGCTTTAGCTTTTTCCCATATCATTTGATGAAATTTTATTATAATGCATTTCATATTATTCCTAATTGACTTTAGGATCTCTTAAGTAATCCATAGCAACTTAGAAATTTTTGTTAAATTTCAAATATTTGGGGCTAGGGAGATGATTAGCAGTTAAAGGCCATACTTCTAAAGCCTGCTTGCCCTGGTTCAAGTCTCCAGTACCCACATAAAGCCAGGTGTACAAAGTGGGGCACTTAAGTGGAATTTGTTTATAGGAGGTCCTGGTGGGGCCAAAAGTACTCTTCCCCCCATCCTCTCAAATCAATCAATAAATAAAATATAAATTCCAAATATTTTTCTGATTTTAATATATATTCTTTCTCATTATGAATATCTAAGGTGGCACAATAAGGTTCAGAACATCCATTATTCCATTATTTTGATATACTTTAATTCTTAAGTAATTTTTAAATCTTTTCTTTCCTAGTCTTATATTCAATGATTCATAGGTACTTGCAAAGACTGTAGTACTATTGTAGTGTTACATACAAATGTTTTTTTTTTTTTATCATATATTATATAGTCTTTCCCATGAACATGAATCTGTCTTCTTGCCCATTTAGCCAGTTGAGTTTCACTGCACTCTTTTCAGGTATAAACATTTTGAATTGTTATGAATTCCCAATGTATCAGTCCCTTTATAATTGGAGTTTCTCTTTTCTCCAAGCAATATTCTTCCTCTGAAAGCCAACTTTCTCTCACATTAATAAAGCCACATCAAATTTTAATCATACTATTTAGATAGTATATTCTGCATAAGAAATCTTATGAGAACATTATTATTTTTAATTTTAATGTTCAAGTAGTATCTTTTATACATATTCTCTAAACTTCTCTTGTTATACATAAGATGTATTCCTTACAAAAGACAAAGAGGCTTGATTGTATATATATACATCACTAATCATTAATGCTTTAAATCTCCTGTCATCATATTTATCCACTTCTTTATTTGTTTCTCTTCATGCTTCCTCGGTGGGAACTTAGAGATTCTTGTATTCCATTTTTTACTCCTATTTTTAATATTTCGACATATGTAGTAGCTTCTCTAGAGCACTCATCTAAAATGAACTTTCTCTAATTGTAGAAATATTATATTCCTAGATAATCTCATATAGTAGTCACTTTCAGCCTTATCTGAAATTTATTTTTGTGTAGGTTTAATTAATTTATATCTTAATTTAAATAATGGTTTGTGGCTAGTAACTGTCTAAATAGATGGTATGCAATTAGAGATTACAGTCTCAGCCTTGAGTTGAATACACTTTCAGATTAAATCTTGCTACTTCACCGACAGCCTACAAATATAATTAATAACTAACTTTATTCATAGAGCAGGTTTTGGTCTCAGAAAACTTGTGTGGAAAGCACAGAGTTCTCTCATAACCATAAACCCATCTTCATACAATATCCCCACTCTAACACCCCTCAGCACACTGATACACTCGTTACTGTGGAGAAACCTATACTGACACATCGATGTCATGCAAAGTCCATACCTTATTAGTTCTCACTTATGCATTGTATGTTCTGTGGGACTTAACAAATGCATAATGACATGAGTCTATGGTTGTGCTATGTCATGCAAAAAAGCTGTAAAAATTTCATCATGTTCTGCCCATTCAACTCTCCCTTAGCTTTCCTCTCCTGACTATCAGAAGGACTTTGGCTTTGGGAATGACACTTAACACAAAGATGCCTCTGAAGCCAAAGATTCAGCAGCAAAATTAACCTTAGCAGTGTATACATGGGCCTTGGAATTTAATTAAAAATTTGGTGATTTCCCTTTCTTTCTACAGTGGTGGCCGGGGCGGGGGGGGGGGGGGGGAATGGTGGTGCGAGGGTTGGGCAAGCAGAGATTTTTCTTTGTTTATTTGTTTGACTGCAGGTTAGCCAGGGAAGAAAGTTGCTTTGGTATTTTGTCACTTATGAATTTTGCCACTGTAGTTATGTTTCTTCAAAGGTCCTTTGCAGTGTCACTTTTCGGAGGGGCTCAAGAAAGCTGATATTGCACCTCACTAGATTTCCTTGTACGTTAAGAGGTATACTCTCTTTTCTCCTTGCTAATTCACATCTGATGTGGGCTACAAACATTTGTTGTCAAAATGGAAGGATTAAGCAGGACATTCTCCATTATAGAAAGTTTTCAGGTTACAAATCTGGTCCTAATTGTTTCTTGCTATGTCCTTGAACAGATTATTATTATTATTATTATCTATTATTATCTGGTTTTTCTAGGTTGGGTGCCCCTCTATCCCAGGCTGACCTGGAATCCCCATGAAGTGTCAGGGTGGCCTCACAGTGATTGTCCTGCCTCTGCCTCTCAAGAGCTGGGATTAAAGGCATGTGCCACCATGCCCTGCTCAGATTTTGTTTTTAACACTTCTATTTCTTGAGTATAAAAAGGTAGTAATGTTGACTTCTAGCTTATAATCTAGAATTAATGAGCTTCCGCCTGGAAATTACTTAGAAAAAATGCTTGGAACATAGTGATAATTTGAGGAGTGTTTGTTGTTTTAGTGTTCTATTTGAAATAGTTTTCCTTCAGAAAACAAAGAATGTGTCCAAAACTCTTAGCAAGACAAAGTATAAAGATAACACCCCACCCCCACTTTGCAAAGGGGAGAACTTAAAACTAGTTACTAAAATAGAATGTATCCCAATGAGTAGAGTAGTGTTACTTCAACCAGAATAACACTTTCATGTTGTTGGTGAGTTCATTCTTTCTAATTTCATAAGTAGAATTGGGATGTTAGGGGACTGGAGAGGATGGCTTAGTGGTTAAGACATTTGCCTGCAAAGCCAAAGGACCCAGGTTCAATCCCCCAGGAACCACGTTAGCCAGATGCGCTAGTGGCCGCATGTGTCTGGAGTTTGTTTGCAGTAGCTGGAGGAGGCCATGGCTGCTCTCCCTCATTTTCTGTCAAAGAAAGAAAGAAAGAAAGAAAGAAAGAAAGAAAGAAAGAAAGAAAGAAAGAAAGAAAGAAAGAAGGAAGGAAGGAAGGAAGGAAGGAAGGAAGGAAGGAAGGAAGGAAGGAAGGAAGGAAGGAAGGAAGGAAGGAAGGAAAGAAAGAAAGAAAGAAAGAAAGAAAGAAAGAAAGAAAGAAAGAAAGAAAGAAAGAAAAGATGGAAGGGAGGATGGAAAGAAGGAAGGAAGCAGGGAAGGAAGGAAGGAAGGAGAAAGAAAGAGAGAGAGAGAGAGAAAGAAAGAAAGAAAGAAAGAAAGAAAGAAAGAAAGAAAGAAAAAAAGGAAGGAAGAAAGAAAGAGTTGAGGTGTTAGTGGACTGGGGAAAAGCTATTCTACAAGTTAAAATAATTGAAGGGATAAGTTGCGCCTCTTGCTTGACGACCTTTACTGTCACTGTTTCCTTTGTGCATGCCAGAACAGATAAAACAATCCAATAATCCACGGCACAATGCTCAGCGGTTGTGTTCATCTGTCTAGTTCTAGCCCTTAATAGCAGTGGCTGGCTTGCTGATCACAGGCTCGTGAGATCTACAAATGAAATCAATAAGACACAGAAACCAGATGGACCATCATGTCAGCCTTAGCATTCTCCTCTTCAGAGTCCTCTCCAAACTTCCTCCTGTCTTCTCCCTGTCGCCATCCTTGTTGCATCTTCCATTGTTCTGTTTTCTTTCTCTTTTTCTCGTGTACCCGAGACCAAAGTAATAATAGTTACAAAGTAACAGCATCATTTACGGAGTAGAAAGATGAATTCATTACATTCATATCACTTGGGTGGTATGTGTAGTATGGAGTGTGCGTGCGTATGGTGTGTGGATTGTTTTTTTTTTTTAATTTTTTGTTTATTATTTTTGTTTATTTATGTGAGAGTGACAGACAAAGAAAGAGGCAGGTAGAGAGAGAGAGAATGGGCGCGCCAGGGTCTCCAGCCAATGCACACGAACTCCAGATGTGTGTGCCCCCTTATGCATCTGGCTAACATGGGTCCTGGGGAACTGAGCCTCGAACTGGGGTCCTTAGGCTTCACAGGCAAGCGCTTAACCGCTAAGCCATCTCTCCAGCCCATGGATCTGCGCAGATGCTCAGGCTCCTCGCTCCATGCATGCAGAAAGCCAGAGGGAGATGTCAGGGTCTACATTTTTCAGTTAGACTGGCTAAGCAGGTAGCACCAGAGAATCTCCTGCCCCCAAGCATGTCAGCGTTGAGGGTGCTGTGTGCTCCTGCCTGAATGTTTATGTGGGTGCTGGGGTTTGAACTCAGGTACCTCCTGTGCGTGCAGCGAGTACTCTTACCCGCTGAGCCACTCCATGACATTCCTCAGTGAATGTGTTTTCATAGTAGCCCGTAATTCTAAAACTGTAGTTAGAGATGAGATACTTTGAAGAGGTCTTTTAAAATTAATGATTAAGCCTAAGAGTATTCTGGGCTGGATCTAGCTAGTCAAAATTATGATGTTACAGAATTGTGGCTCCAGGCCACAGAAATCTCAAAAAAATCCTTAAAATTCATGACTCTGCCTGCTGTGGCCTTTCCATGGTCTCCTGCTTTTCTCCAGTATTCAAAAGCATCACCAACAGTGCTGGGGTGCGGCTCACTGTTAGCTTGTGTGTTCAGCATACACGAAGCCCGGGATTCAGTCTCCACACAGCGAGATTCCACAGAACATCAATAACGAGGGTTAGTGTTTCTTTGTTCCCTTGGGAGTATTAAGCCTTCATCTCTCAAGCGTATTTTCCCCCAAAACCTCTAAGTAACCCACCTCATTCTCATATTCTCTAAGAAATAATTACATTTTGTCAATTTATTTACATTGTCTTTGAAACAAGATTCAATTGAGGGGGGGAGACTGAGCTGGTAGTATTACACTATTCTCATTGCATACAATTTCTTTCTTTCTTACTCTGTTTATTAAATTATTGGTTTTTGAGGTAGCATTCTCGCCCAGGATGTCCTGGAATTCACTATGTAGTCTCAGGCTAGCAATCCTCTCTCTGCTCAGTGCTGGGACTGAAGGTGTGGGCCGCCATACCTGGCTTCTCAGACACTTTCATGGCTGCCATTTCAGGGGGATATTTTTAGATGGGGGATGTTTACAGAACAAATATCCACTTAAATGAAAGTCTGGCTGTTTTCCTAATTTTTTTTTTTTTGCCAAGAAACAAGGGTTTATAGGAAGGAATAGACACATTTTTCAGAAGGAGAAATTGAAAGTGGACAAGTGGGAAACCCATACTCTCTCCATCTGAGAGAGAGAGAGAGAGAGAGAGAGAGAGAGAGAGAGAGAGAGAGAGAGAGAGGAGTCCTCCACCAGTCATGTGATAGGCTCCACCTAGCCCACTAATGCATTGTTTCCCCTGCCTTGTTTTCAAGGTTGATGGCCAGCCGCTGCAGAGAATGGCAGCGCAGCCCTGGAATCCTGGAGATAATTGCCGAAGGCAGCTGGGTTCAGAAGCCCCACCTGTTAACAAGCTGCCAATTATTTATATGCTTATAAATCACCTTTTAAACACTAACAAGCACTAATAGGCCCTGGCTGCTAGTAACCATGGTAACTGACCATGTCCCCAAAAAAGCAATGAGACTACTGACATATAGACTCTGGGTCAATGGTCCAGGATCTCCTGGCACTGACATTTTTCCTCCAGCACATGAAACTGTTCTGTCCAAGTACAAGCTAAAATCACATGAACCAGAAGGCAGACAGCATGATGAAATGCCTTCTTCCCCCCCCCCCCCCCTGCAGCCTGGGTGTCCAAAGGGAATAGAATTGTGTCCAACTCCCCATGAGCTATGGGAACAGTCTGCCCTAACTTGTTAAGTGGCAGTTTCTATGTGCAGCTACACAGCTGGTCTACCCAGACCAGCTGCTGTCACATATTTTATTCCCCAAAGCTTCCCGGGTTTCTAGGCTCCAGTGGTCTGAAGAGGTTTTCCTAATACATTCAGTTTGCACTTGCAAATAGATATGATGATAAGCCACTTGTAGGATGCTCAGTAATATTTAGTGAGTTGCAAGTAATGGTTTCAGATGAAAAAGAACGTATTTTTTGCTCCCAGCAAACTGAAGGCATTTTCTCTCTTCTTTAAAAGCTCAGTGAGAAAGCAACCACCCATGACCCCCCCCAAAAAAATAACCCTCTTTTTTATAGTAGAGAAAGAAAACTACCTTCTGCCTTCCACTGGTTTTCCAAACTAGACACAAAGGCGCTCGCCATAAGTGGCATCAGGTATGAGATGGCAGCTCAAAGAGGCTCCTGAGCACAGAGCATCAGTGAACAGTGACCTCATCTTGCAACAGAGGGTTGTGTCAGGATCATCTGGCTTCGAGTGACCCAGAAAAGGCTTGCGCCTTGCCTGCTGAAAGACACTCGCTTTCAATAAAAAAAACTGAACTTCTGATACCTCAATAGAAGCTTCTTTCTCTTCCACACATATTCAAATGGACACCTTTTAGCTCTCAACCTGCCTACTTGTGGGGGCAAAATATTAGCTTTATACCATCATGAGCCATTTTGGGATTTTATTAATTTCACTCATGGGCCCTGCCTTTGCTGAAAATATAAGGCAATGAAGTTTATTTTAAAGTAATTATTGGGATGGTTTAGTCTCAATATTTTGCAAAAATAATCACAAAGCTTAAAACATACACAATTTGTGCTAATTATATGAATAAAGTTCTCCCTTTGCCTCTCTCTCTCTTTCTCTGTCTCTGCCCCCTCTCTCTCCATATATATATATATATATATATGTATATATAATAGATAGCACATAGATAGATCATGGGTGATAGGTAGGCCCCAGCCAATGATATTTCCCATGGACAGTATCAACTTTTCTTCAGGTTCCTGCCTGTGCTCCTTACATCTTCTCCGCTCTGAATATTCTGATAGAGATTTAGAGTCCCAAGAAAAACTCAACCTCTTGGTTACACACACAGTTGTCCCTAAACTGCAGTATTTTGGCCTGAGCCGGGTAACTCTGTGAACGAAACTCCGGTGGTCAAGAAGATGTAGCAGCGATTAGAGGTCCAGAGAGTATCAACAGTGGGCGAGATGTTCATTTGGCAAGAAAGAAAGTCAAGGCCGCGGCACTGATAATGAAAGGGCCCACGAGGGTGCTTGCGAAGGCCTTGCAGCAGAGCTTCCCGGGCCCTTGGTCTTGCTCCAGCAGGAGGTAGGTGTTAAAGTTAGAAGGTTGAATTAGTAACTTGTGCATATATGCATGGCTGGTTTTAATAAAGAGCCAAGTCACCTGAAATGTCAAGGCAAAGCAGGCTGCACCCCGGGCTCGTACTTGCTCTGGATCGGTGGCAGTCAAGCGGGAGGAAGGGGAGCCGGAACCAGAACCGAAACCGGCACCACAGACGTGCGCGCGCGCCTATGTCGCTGTGCGTCGTTGGGCAGGGCGATTTACATTTAGGGCTTTAGTTTTCATGTCACCTTCGCAAGAATATGACTTCATGCCAAAGTAATTAGGGCATGAAATACATGTTTACTGAGTATATATAGCCAAAATGCTGCTCACATGCAAGTTGCTAATACAAATATGGTAATAGTGACCCCTCGTGTCTTTTGACAGTGGACTAACAGTCTTAGAACTAATTAGAAAAGAATGTTGACTAAGGTACTTAAGACCTAAACAAAGCTGGGTGTCATGGCTCATGCACTCTGGAGGCGGAGGTAGGATTACAGTGGGGAAAAAAAAAAAAAAAAAAAAAAAGATGCTGGGCTGGAGAGATGGCTTAGTGGTTAAGCGCTTTCCTGTGAAGCCTAAGGACCCCGGTTCGAGGCTCGATTCCCCAGGTCCCACGTTAGCCAGATGCACAAGGGGGCGCACGCGTCTGGAGTTCGTTTGCAGTGGCTGGAAGCCCTGGCGCGCCCATTCCCTCTCTGTGTATGTTTCTCTGTCTGTGTGTCACACTCAAATAAATAAATAAAAATGAACCAAAAAAGATGGTGTAGGCACAATTATAAACTGTTTGTAGACAATAAATCGGAAAACTGCATCAAAGAATAAATCAACAGGCTTGAAGGAGGTATTATAATAATGGGGGGTGGGGGGCAGAGAGGTGGAAACACTTAGTTGGAGAAGGCCCTGGAGGCTGGTTTCAAATCCCGGCTCTGTCAATAGTTGAGTGAGGTGAAGTGAGTCACTGAATGTGTGAAGTCTGTCTGGAATATCACATCCTCTAATAAACAGATTTTTATCAAGTGAAATTGAAAATAGATCCTCACTATATAAAAGCATTGCAAAATCTGGTTTCTTAAGTTGGAGACTTTTTTAATACTCTCTTCACAGTGCAGTCATGGCTCTCCTACTTAAAAAAATAAAAACAAAAAACTAAGAACTTGGGAAACCCTAATTGGAAAACCAGGGACCTGGATAGCATGCAGTGTTCAGTCTTGATTTATTCTTGCTTCTGGAATTCAAACACTTCTAAGACAAATTTGGATTCTCTTTGGAAAGGAACTAGATTGGAGGTCAAGTACAAGTCAATGGAAAAATAGCTTTGAATGCACGGGTCAGCCAACAAATATCTTAAAAAAAAAATAACCATCACAATAAAAGAAAAGTTCATGGAGAAAAAATGGCCCCCAAATCAATACTGTGCTAATAATGCTTATATAAGAAGATTGGGATGTGAAGCCATGAAAATGACCACAGAAGTAAGTTGGATTGAAAGACTGGACATCTCTTATTCATGCATAGCCCACATAGGCTGGCCCGTGTTGTAACCATAACGTAAAAACTTTAAGGTGCCCCAATAAAGGGTCTTTAGGGTATTAATGGTAGCCAGGTCTTCTTCATATATAGTACATTGTATTCTTACATCTTTTATCCAATAATTCAGTGAAATCTGTAAAGAGAAATATTGACATCAGTGTCTCCTTCCTGACCAGAAACAACTGGCCAGCTTCTGGCTCTATTCGATATTTTTAACCAAAAGGAAGAAGGCTTCTGGGAACAGAATCTGCCTGCATCTCCTGTGAAGTCAAAGATTTTAGAAATGTTCCTCACCCATTGTTTGACAAAATAGTCTCACAACTTTATTTTTTTTATTTATTTATTTATTTTTACTTTTTTTTCTGAGCCTCAGACGAGTTTACTATTGTTTGGGATTTTGAAGCTTTTTGGTAGTCACAAAAACTGTGACCTTTTCTGTAAGCTGGAAATTTCAGTTTCCAAATTTGTGTTCTCCTAGTGGTCTTCCTTGACTGCCAGATGGGGTGTCGCGTGGTGTGAGGAAGTGAGGACATGTAGCCTTGGGTGGCGAGACACGCTTATCCCAGAGTCTTCTGACATCTCTCATCTGCGTATGCTTGATGGTACAACAAACCCTTGGAACTTGATATTGCTTTTTTTATATATATATATCAAAAGGAATTTTAAATACTCAGATTTTCTACAGCGTATTTATGTACATATTTCAAGTTTCTGTAATAACCATTTTTGTTGATTTTTAGTTCAAATGTTCCTCGCTGAAAATTATGAATCAGACAGTTGGCTAAAATCTCATTGCTTATACTTGACCATCTCTGAAAGTCAGCAATTTGATGACTAACATCTCAAGAGACAAAAGATGAGTAAAACCATGATATTTTATTATCTCAACTCTTTCTTTTCCATGCATGTGAATACCTCACTTCTACTTATCTTTTTTTATTCTATCCCTCTAACCTATATCTCTGCCTTTACTTCCATTTATGCATGCATCCATCTGCCCATCCTTCCTTACATACATACATACCTATATATACACTCATCCATGTATCCCCATTGTCTTTCTTAAGTCTGTTGAAAAAGTGTTACATGTATGTAGGTGTGTGTGTGTGTGCACATGTGTGCACATATGTGTGCATGAGTGTGTTTGTATGAAGAAATTCAGAAGAATCCCAGAACAAGTTGTAGGTTTAAGGTTTGAATAAGCAAAATGTAATGGAAGCATTTAAATTTTATTTTTCATGCCTTCTGGCCCTTTTCTATGATCAAGACTAAGCCAGACTAAACTCAGTACTTACTTTTGATGAGAATGTTGGTGATATAGTGACTGATTTGGAAAAAGAAAGTGTGTGTGTGCGTGTGCGTGTGTGTATGTGTGTGTGTGCAATGTTCATGGTAGAGCTGTACAAAGGCAAAGTAAAAGTGCCAAATAGCTGACGAGCTTTCCCTACTCTATTCCTAGGCTGCAGTCTGAGCACACCGCCTGCAGTCTAACTCTAGTGTGCCTCTCTCATCATCCTCTCCGACTGATAGGCCTGATCCAGTCATCCTACACAGCTTGAGGTGCAAATGAGTACAATAATGTGACACTTCACTTCTTCCTTTTCTTAATTTCCCCAACAGTTTTGCATCAGCACCCCCTCTCTAATAGCTTTGCTAAATGACTTACCCTGTTCAGCAACTTTGAGAACGCTTAATTAGTGCCCCACTCCTTTGTTTTTGACTTGCTATTCCTCTGCTAAATATCCAACATGCCAAAGTACTTTAAAAAAAAAATGTTTATTTTTATTTATTTATTTATTTGAGAGGGACAGACAGAGAGAAAGTGAGACAGAGAGAGAGAGAGAGAGAGAGAGAGAGAGAGAGAGAAGGCACGCCAGGGCCTCCAGCCCCTGCAAACGAACTCCAGACGCGTGCACCCCCTTGTGCATCTGGCTAACGTGGGACCTGGGGAATCGAGCCTCAAACCTGGGTCCTTAGACTTCACACGCAAGCGTTTAACCACTAAGCCATCTCTCCAGCCCTCAGAGTACTTTTTGGTAATAAATTCGCCAAAGGACAGCTCTGAAAATACCATACATCATTTTTAAAAAAATTTTTAGTTTTATTTATTTATTTAAGAGAAAGAAGCAGAAAGAGGGAGAGAGAGAGAGTGGGCATACCAGGGCCTCCAGCCAAACTACAAACAAACTACAGATTCATATGCCTCCCTTGTGTATCTGGCTTACATGGGTCCTGGAGAGTCAAACCGGGATCCTTTGGTTTTGCAGGCAAATGCCTGAACTGCTAAGTCCAAAATAGCCATACATCTTGATTAAGGCATAAATATTGGGCCATAAGGTCCATACTCCAAGTGTACAACATGATAGGTTTTCATGTGTGCATATCCCAAGATTACCACCATCGTCAATGTAACACACACATTTGGTATGCTAAGTTGTTGATGCGTTCAATGAAATTATGAGCCCAGGAATATATGTGATCACTCCTTGCTTTTCTAGCATCTGACTAAGTATCTGGCACTTGGAAGTTTGATGTGTCTGCAATTGATAAATGATTTAAATGCTATCACAGAAATATTCCTGCTAATTATATTCTATGGTGAGAAGTCTCAGCATTGCCAAGGACTCAGAGGACCTAGTTACTGGCTGATTGTTTAGGTTTTGCCCTTGAGGTGCTGGATTTTAGAGTTGATATTAGTGAAGGCATTCTCGGAGGATATGACAGAGGGGTTAGGGTCCTATCAAAAGTCAGATCTTGTTGCTGGACTACTGAGTGTGGGTGACAGAGGAGTATCAGTGAGGACCGCTGATCACAGACTATCTCGGCTGAGGAGGGGTTAGAGATAAGACCAGCTGGGACTTCTGAACAGGCCTGGAAAAGGATTGCCATGAATGATGAGGTCAGTCAGGGCAGTGTTAAGTAAATGAAGCTATAGTTGACACCCATGGTTTGAAATAATTTACCTTTTAAGACTGTTTTCCCAAAGCCTCTGGGCTCATTCTAATTTGATCCATCAACAATTTCTGTTTGGCTCCAAACTGACGAGCATCTGCTGATTTTTCTAACTGCTTTAATCATGTTGGGGGTTTTGCTTCAGAACTCCAAATCTCCACATTCCCACTAATGTCTCTAGCCTTCAAAGCCTATGCCAGTTTTAATGAAGGACTAGGAGGGTTACCTTATGTTCCCACACTCAGTACTCCTGTTTAAGATTCCATTATCTGTCTCAATTAAATATATCAAAATGCAAAGCAGAGATTTCTGAATCTTCAGGAGCCCAGTAGCTGAGTATAAAACAAAAACATATTGGGATTAAATTTAAGGTTACATATATAGAGACAGCAATTGGTACTTAGGTCTTCCTTACTCTGGTATCATATTCATTAGATCAAGAACTCAGACTTCCATCAAATTTTTTACCTGAGACTTAGTACAGCCTCAGGCTTAATTTCTATTCTTTGTCAAAAGTAAATAGGAATAATTTACTGGTTTAGTCTTAAACACCACTAATGGAGTAACTGAAGATTTATAGGAGGGATTGCTCAGTGGTTAAAGGCACTGCTTGCACAGCCTGGTACCCTGGGTCCAATCCCCTGGCACTCTCACGAAGCTGTGATGCTCAAAGTGGTTCACGCATCTGGAGTTGATTTGCAGAGGCAAGAGGCCTTGGGGTGCCTATTCTCTCACTCTCTCTAATAAATAACTAAATATTTTCTTTAAAAATACCTTTAAATTCTTTATTCTTCAATGTATGATATGGGGTTATAAGGACAAAGGAAAGAGAAGAAACATATTTTTAAATGAAATTTTCTAGAGAAGAGACATTATAGCAGTGGACACTAGGTTAAACATGCATTTAGTATTTAATAAAGGTGGGAGTAAATAAAGTGGAAACAGAGCAGAAAACAGACAAGGTTATGCAGGACCAATTCTCTGTGATCACCTCTTCCAGCCCCACTTTTCTAAATCTCTTATATTTCTACCTAAGGAGGTCTGGATTTTAAGCTTAGTCTAGGTGATTTTGTACTCTCTGTCATCAGAGGAACAGTTGAACTAGATGGCCCAACCTACTTACTTGATCTTGTCCACAAATGTCCCAGCTACACATTCTGAAGTTATAGCTTTTTCTAAATAATATATTTCTAACCATTTAAAAGTAGCGGTGATAGCTAAGATAGTCCCCACCAGCACATCTTCGGGCTATGAACAGATCATTGACTGAAGTGTCACCTGCTTAAAATGAGTCCTGAAAATCCAGGTTGACCCTGATGACCTTAACAAAGAGCTATGAATGGATGCAGAAGTTCGTCTCTACACAGCCAGAAGATTTCGATAGGTCATGTGAAATTAGAGAGACCTCACAATAAGATCTAGTGGGAAGGGTAGTGTTGATTTTGAAAACAATGTTCAGCCCACCTATAACATACCACAAAATATCTTTTAATCATAAGTATATAATATTAATAATCATGTTCATATTTTTATGTTTTCTAAATATTCCAAAGGATGTCAAGTAAAGTGCAATGTCCTATTTTCAGTAGAGCTGTACTTAGCAGCAAAACTACTAACTATAATGGGTAAGATTTTTCTCTATTTAAAGTCTTCATAAAATTGAACTGTAATTTTTAAAAATATTTTTATTTTTATTTATTTATCTGAGAGAAGGAAAGAGGCAGAGACACAGAGAGAGAGAGAGAGAATGGGCATGCCAGGGCTTCTAGCCATTGCTAACGAACTCCAGATGCCTGTGCCACCTTGTGTACCTGGCTTACATGGGTCCTGGGGAATCAAACCCCAGGTCCCTTGGCCTGGCAGGCAAATGCCTTAACCGGTAAGCCATCTCTCCAGCCCGAACTATATTATTTTTATAAAAAACTCCCATGGACCATTTATAAGCACTGTGCTGGTCCCATGAATTCAAAGGCATGAAAACCACAGTTCCTATTCTTAAGGGATTAATGAAATGTTGTATAATGTAGTCCATTGAGGTGGACAGGCATAACTGCATGTAGCTGACAGCTGTACTACCAAACTGATAAAAGTACTACTTTCCAGGGTGGAAAAACAAGGGGTGCTGCCTGAAATGGAGCACACAGGAAGGGAGAGAAGGTTCTGGAACTGGGCTGAAGATGAGGAGTGGGAACTAACTGAAGAAAGGAGAGTTAAAGGGAGGATTTTGGAGGGAGGAGAGAGGATTTCACATTTTCTACCCAAGGAAATAGACCAAACATAGGTATACACACATACATGCACATTGTGTGAACCATTATATATGTATATATTTATGTATGTATGTATGTATGTATATGTATATGTATATGTATATGTATATGTATATGTATATGTATATGTATATGTATATGTATATATATTCCCCTTTGACTATCGGTGCATTTCAGACTTCTGAACTTATAATAAGAAGAAAGGCTTTCTCATTCTGGCTCACTGTGATCTGCTGTATGATCTTAAGTGAGACCTTTGATACCATATGCTCTCAGCTAGTCAAGGTGAAAAATGAAAAAGCCGGGTGCTATGATGGTCATGACAAAACCTTGGAGGATGCAATTAAACTCATTGGATTTGAAACTCATGATTTAGGAGATACAGAAATAATTTATGAGGAGATATTTAAGTTCCATTACTTTTAAAGTAAATATTTTATGTTTATTTATTAAAGAGAGAGAGAGAGAGAATTGGTGAGCCAGGGCCTCCAGCCACTGCAAATGAACTCTAGATGTGTGAACCACTATGCTCATGGGTTCTTGGGAGTCGAACCTCAGTCCTTAGGCTTCACAGGCAAGCACCTTAAAGGTTAAGACACCTCTCCAGCCCAAAGTTACATTACATTTTATGTCATATGGTGGAAAACATTATGAGGAACAGTAGTTGTGTGCTCAATATGCCTTCACTCTAAGTTTCTTTGCTGTTTTGAAACACCAAGATTTGGGGAATTAAACTTTGACTTGTCTCCATAAAAAAATTAAGGACATACTTTTTTCTTTAAGTTTCAGATAAGGAAAGGCATGTCTGAGAGTGAAGACACTGGTCTATAGTCCATTATAATGCTCTGCATGACTGTGCCTAGGCAAGGGGGATGAGAGGCCAGCAGGGAAGCATGCTTGAAGGTGACAGAGAATCGGATGGCTGGAAGTACAGCGACGATACCAAGCCTTCTGTTTGTGTCTGGATAGCTGCAGGATTTTTCATTTGTCAAATATGAAAATTAAAGCTTAAAAAAATTATGTGTTGTACCACAGATTGACACAGACATCTTGCTAAAACTTGCAGACCAAAGTTTCCTCTTCAGTTTTCTGGTATCTTGGTGGTCCCATGAAGAAGCAGTGTGGGTGCTGTTGAAAAGGAAGCTGGAATTCAACCTCTAGTTCATGTTAGAGTGTTTTTAAAATATGCTTTTACTTATTTGAGAGAGAGAAAGAGAGAGAGAGAGAGAGAGAGAGAGAGAGAGAATGCCAGGGCCTCCAGTCTATAAACAAACTGCAGATGCATGCACCACTTTGTGCATCTGGCTTTATGTGGGTACCAGGGAATTGAACTCTAGTCATTAGGTTCTACAAGCAAGCACCTTAGCCACTGAGCTGTCTCACCAGCCCTCATGTTAGAGTTTTAATAATGATTCACTGAACAAATAACTGACTGGACATTAGGTAGCTAATTGTCCACTATTGGTATATTTGTGATGGATAACTATTTGCATGTGTATCTGTATAAGTGCAGTGTTTGTAACTTACTGTCTCCTTTCAATATGAAATTCAAATGTTTCATGGGAAAAATGATAAATTAGGCTGGTTACCAGAAGGCATTTTCTTGCATGTATAAAATATTGGGGCAATATCAGCATTTTATACTGAACTGAATTAGCTGCTGTATTATATAATATCCTTCAAACAATAAATCCCATTGGTTACCAGGAAGAAAATCAGGCATATCCTTAAATTTCTACAATGATCTGGCATTGTAACAATGATGACGAGGAGGATGAAATGAAATCATGTGTTGCAATAATTTCTCCTTGGAGCATTCATCCCTCTATTTATGTAGTAGCAATCTGTTGAATGAGTGATGGGCTGATTGGAGTTTTGGACCAGGAAGTGGGCATGTTTGGAGTGGACACTACTTTTACCCTCAGGAGGCTTTTCTCCTCCTTGCACTCACACATAGAATGTCTTGGCCCTTCCCTACTCTGAGTTCTGATCGGCCTTTGATATTGATCCAAACCACTTAGTAACAACTACCAGCATCCTCCTCCTTCTATTTAAAGATCCTGAATAACTATTATTGTTTCTATGTTTATTATCTTAATACCTGACATTTATAACATCTTTCTACCAAAGAGCTCTCTGGGGTGCTATAAGGTGTCGAGTGAAGATTAATGAGAGAACACGTTGTGCTCTGTGAATGAAAGGAGATTCTCGCTGCCTCTGTAGCGTTCCAGGAACCATTCCTCTTGCTCCTGCTTTGTTTGTTTACACCAACATGCCACACCCGACTTGCAGTGCAACTCCTAGAACCTACTACGTTTTTTATCTTTCAGCCTTGGGAACACGCACAGATATACATGAACACACACACATGCACACACACACACACACACACACACACACACACACACACACAGTTTCACTTTGCCTTGATGACTCTCAATCCTATATTCCACTGTAAGGTCCTACCTTAATATCCATTTCTGGACTGGAGAGATGTCTTAATGGATAAGGCACTTGTCTACAAGCCAAAGGACCCAGGTTCAATTCCCCAGGACCCACATAAGCCAGATGCACAAGGTGGAGTTCATTTGCAGCGGCAGGAGGCCCTGGAGCACTCATTCTCATTCTTAATCTCTCTCTCTCAAATAAATAAATACAAATAAAGTATTTAAAAAATAAATTTGTCTTCAAAAATAGCTTTTGTAGATTTATTCTACAATATTTAATCTAACTTTTATTTTCATTCATATGTACATATATATCTATATCTATATATATTCCTTGATATAACATATTATTTATTTATCATTAGAAAACTATTTTGTAACGTAGGTGTTTAAAAGCATCTTAGAAATATATAGAATTTTAAAAGATCTGGCCCCATTTTGAAATAGATTTGGATAAAGAAATGTTTAAGACTGTTTAGGAAAAAGGAAGATGATGAACAGCCAAATTCAGTGAGGGTAGCCAGTAATATTTTGGATTACCTGAGTCTAAGGGTGAGATTAATGAGACCTGGTGTGGTGGTATGATTCAGGTGTCCCCCATAAACTTAGGTGTCCTGAATGCTAGGCTCCCAGCTGATGGAGATTTGGGAATTAATGCCTCCTGTAGGGAGTGTATTGTCGGGGGTGGGCTTATGGGTGTTATAGCCAGTTTCCCCTTGCCAGTGTTTGGCACACTTTCCTGTTGCTGTGGTCTACTTTATGTTGGCCAGGGGGGTGATGTCCACCCTCTGCTCATGCCATAATTTTCCCTGCCATCATGGGGCTTCCCCTCAAACCTGTAAGCCAAAATAAACCTCTTTTTCCCACAATCTTCTCTTGGTTGGGTGATTTCTACCAGCAATGTGAACCTGACTGCAACACCTGGTAAACAACACCTACAGTTATTGGAAAAGCAATTCTAAGACAGTCACCTTTAGTGAGCAAGGTCTATAAGACACAGGCACTATGCGGATATTGAAAGTTTGTGTCTCATTTTAGAGAGTGGACATCAGAATCTAATGGCAATTTATTTATAAATGCTAACAAATGTAAGTATCAACAGTGAAAGGATCATATGGTTTATGGTTCTTACAATTTTTCATTCTTAATTATGCACAGTTGGGAAAGTCACAGCGAGTGACTAATGCAGCCAAACCCATTAACAGGCATGCTCCCATCTCACAGCAGTAGACAGCCAAGTGGCAGGGATGACGTTGATGAGGGAGTCATTGGTCACCCTGCTGTAGCCTTACTCCTACTTCCTCAGTCCTTGATCTCCATCAAGGGCGCTCCCATTCTCCAGTAACCCAGGAGCAGGGGGTGGTAGTGTCACCTTGGATGACATTCTTCACCCACTTCCTCTTCTTGCTCAGTCAACAACTCCTTCTGCCTCTTCCTCTATCATTCTTCCCACCAGATTTCTAAGTCACTTAGGCAATTTCCTAGCAGGGTCATTTATTTTATACTGCTCCTGCGCCAAAATACTACCCATAAGAACTTGCCCAAGAAAACAAACAGGTATTTATTCAAACCTTCAAGTGAGATTTTTTGCTTCCCCTGTCTCTTTCAGCACTTGACCTATTTCCATCTCCTTATCTAAAGGAGGGGATCTGTACTCCCTAGCCACAAATCTTCACCTGGCCAGGACACTTTCTTCTCTGCCCCACTACCTTGTTCTGAGATGTTGGTCCCTAACTTTAGGTGCTTGTTTCTCTTGCTAGCACTATGAAATTCTCTCCCACTTTTGTAATCACCAACATGCAAACCTTCAGACCCACCTTCATAGATTACTAACTCTTTTGCATTTTTCTTTTTTAAGTTTTAGATTACTATTCTTTAATACACAGTTCAGCTACTACCCCTTTTGGCAAACCTCCCCTCTAGGTGGAGTGGAGAGCTGAATGGCCTCCTTTATGTGAACACAGAAGCATCAAGTAGATTACATTGCATCACCCACTCATTTCTCTGCCTCTCTTTTTAGACTCTTCACTTTCACCTTATGAATGCAGGCAAGAGCCTTCCCCTGTGCTTTGTGGCTTCATTGCCCAGTATTTTAATTATCATATACAAGGTAGAAGTGATCTCTGCTTGTTTGAATTTCTTGGTATATAGTATATAGCATTTTCAATATTTAAGACTTAATTCTATACCATATTCAATGATGCACCACAAACTATATGTTTTTTTTTTTCTTTTCAAACCAGACCACATAATTCCTTATTACAAATAAATCTTATCATAATGACATCTAGGAACAGTTCCAGCAGGCCTTTCAGAGTATCACTCACATAGTGGGCAATCAGTCAATCCTTGCTATTTAATGCAATCAACAAGCTATATTGCTAATCACATCACAAACCAGGAATGTTGTCATTCAAATTGGTAGGAGGAACAATGATTTGCAATTTGTCAGAGTATTGTTTCTTTATAGCAAGGTGAACATTATTACCCTAAGGAAAATAATTTTAATTTGTATATTATAATGTATATAAGAGAAAGCATCTGTATTCAGTTGTTCCAAATGAGTTTAATATTAAACTATTCTCTCAGGAAACAACTGCTTCCAGCATGCTCTGCTGCTTGAGTCACATGTTACCGTTCCACTGCCTGTGATCACTCACTACCTTGTTCTGTCACAATCTGGATTTTCTCACCTGTTTATCTTTTTACCTACCAACCTACCTCTCAAAGCGGCCTGGCTCCTATATCTAAGCTAGATGTTTCCTAGATCAAAGCTCTTCCTACAACCCAATTCTCCAAAAATGGTGAATATTCTTCATATCAGTTCATTCCCATGGCTTCCAAACATCACAAATGGATTCTGAGGCAACTAATCATCCTGATTCTATCCTCAGATCAATACTCTGTCATGCTTTCTTGAAATAGGAAAAGAGAACACCCTAGAAGAAAGAAGATTCTAATTTTGCAGCTGGAAAAATTAAGGCTCTGTGAAAGCTATAACTGACAAACTCTTGTTGGACACAGCTACTGGTAATATTGCCCATGTGTATTGGAAAGAGTATGATTATTGAATAATTTATAAAGGTCTATATTAATTCATATTGATATGTTTATTTTATATTCAAATATCAGTACTATTATTAAGTTACTGCTCTATTCCCTACTGATGTCTGGTACATATGATACACAGAGTTAAAAAAAATACTTTTTAACAAGTACAGTGTGTTGAGTTGGTAGTCTGAGTATTTGGGCATTTTTCTCAAAGTCCAGAATTATGTTTAGTGAGTTAAGTAAAGTAGCATATATAATTTCCATATTTAATATTTTATTTATTCATTTATTTGGGGGAGGGAGAGAGAGAGAGAAAATGGGTGCTTCAGGGTTTCTAGCCACTGCAAATGATCTCCAAACTCACCCATCACCTTGTGCACCTGGCTTATGTGGGTCCTTGTGAACCAAACCTGGGTCCTGAAGCTTCTCAGGCAAGTGCCTTAACCACTAAGCCATTCCGCTAGCCCAGTCTCTATATTTAAAACTTAAAGAACTTAAAGTACCCTTACAATTGTTGGCCTAAATATATTTGTCTTTTGACAGGAAGAAGCATGTCACCAAAAGATTCTTCTATTCTAAATGTCTTTCTCTACATATTTTAGCATATTAGAAATCACCAACTTCAGGGAAATACCCTTGTATAGTATTCATAGGCCTAGAAAAGCTGTAGACTGTTTCTATGAAGAGCTAATAGGAATATTCATGAAGGATGGAAGCAATGCTGGACAGTAGAATGCCAAGCAAAGCCAGAAAGCGATTGTAGAGTGTCTGGGGAAGACGTAGAAGGAGGAAGATAAGAGAGCCCAGGCAGGGGTATGCGTGGAGCGAGGGGCTCTGCTTCTCCTCCTAGGCTCACACAAACTGGGGTACTTGGCATTTCTAAACCTCATCTAAAATTGTAGAGCCCCCTCTCCCCCCAAGTAGATATTCCTGTCCTATGTAAATAGTGGTTAGAGATGCCTGGCATCTGCTAGTCCAAGTGAAACACATTCCTTTTTGCTCTGTTTTGGCTCTTGCCTTGGACTCTTCTGGTCTTAGGAATTGGATGTAGCCATGGGTTGTACTGATACAACATGGATCTGGCATCCAGGAAACGGGCATTTGCAATGTACAGCCAAGCCTACCCATGTCAATGCTTCCGTGCTGCTGGGAAGGATTAGCATCGGCATTATCAGGCAGGCGGCAGGACACAATAGAAGGAGTACTGCTTTCAGAGATGAGCTCTATGAATGCTAATCTCTGTTCCTAAAGAACTGTGTAAACACCAGGTTTCCATGTCTCTACTATAAAGTGGGGTGGGGTTGGAGGGGAAAGCAAGACGATTTTTCTGTATTTCTTCCAGCTTTAGCATTGTACACTTATTCTAATTCCATACACTTCCTGATTTTTCTCCCTAATTTCATACGAGAGCATACTGGTTCGGAGTCTTAATTTTCTGAGCAGTGAAGTCATAATGCTTGCACTGTTTACCTCACAGAGTTACAGTAACGATAACATTAAAGTTCTGTCTGTCACTATCATTTTGAGCTGCAGAGCCCTATAATTGTACAAGACAAATTATTCTTGGATCCTTTTTTTTTTTTTTTTTTTTTTCCCTATGACTGTGGTTAATAAGCACCATGATACCTCAATGTATAACCAGCAGAGGGAGACAACTTCTTGAAACAGAAATCAGTTTAATTGCTATGTGGTCATATGTTTTTAAAAGTTGAAATGAAATTCATTAGTTGTCAATTGTTCACTTGTGCACATGTTATCTACATATGTTGGAGTTATGCAAATACAAAAGAGAGGGAAGAAAAAAAAAGACAAGCAAAAATCTGGGGGAAGAGTGAGACTCTGTGGGCTCAGATTATTACAGTTCTGAGAGGGCCCTTCTGGGAAGAATGTCACCTTCCTCTGAAAGCTTCCTGAGCTTGTCCATCTGGAAGTTCATGCTATTTGGGTAACAACTTAGGAACCAGCCCAAAATTCCAAAAGTAGAACTTCCAAATTCCCTCTGAAAGTTGCTTTTTTAAATTCAGTGTTCCCATTTTTATCATCCTGGACTTTAAGCAGAAAAAAAGAAAAGGAGAGAGAGATAGAGGAGACAGAGAGAGAATGAGCTTGAATTCCTTAGTCCTTTCTTTTCTTCTACTACTATACTCAATTACTTGACAATTCCGATCACTTTTTGCATTGACATCCTTCAGGAATTTTTTTTTTTTTATCTCTTTTGTGTTTCTATTTCACCAACTTTAATCTTTCCTGAGTTGGATTTGTCCTAATAAATACGCACACCATTTCCAGTGAGTTGTTTTCTTAAAACACAGATCTTATTATGTCATTCTCTTGTTCAAAGGCATTAATGGTTCTCTACTGCATACTGAATAAAGGTCAAAATCATTATCATGTTTGTCAACCACCTCACTGACCCCCAAACTTGCCAAAAGTCAATTTATGATTTATTTTTTTTCTTGCCATCTCTACCCCTACAGCTTGATCTACAACTTGTCTTTTCAGTTAATACAACCTCTTGAGGAAAGGCCCTTCCTTCTTCAGTTTTATTAGAAACCCACTAGTGAGCAGTATTGCAAATGCTTGTCTCTTTCTCATTATTACTTCAACAACCCTTTAAGAATATTATTTTCACTCTTTCTTCTTCATTCTACTTTCTACTGCTAAGATTTCCAGTCCTTCCCCTTGCTCTCTCACAACCTAAAGTAGCCTTCTAATTGAGATGAAATGGGACGATTCTTCTCATATGAACATTGCTTTGACTGTATACATGCATGTTCGTTTGTGTGTGGGCACATGTTTGTGTAGGTGCACAGGTGTGTGAATGTGCTTGTGCATGTCAAGGCCAGAGGTCAATGTTGGCACCTTTTTCAATCACTGCCCACCGTATTACTGTATTCTTTGAGACTCCTAGAACTCACTGGCTTGGTTAAACTAACTAGCCAGTGATTTTTATGGATTCCCTGCTTCTGCTTACCCAGCGCTGAGATAACGGGCATGTATCACTAGACCCAGCATATGACATGCGCTCTGAGGATCTGAGCTCAGGTCCCACTATGTGTGCAATAACCACTTGGCCTACTGAGCATTCTGCCCAGCCTTAGAAGTATGACTATTTTTTTTTTAAGACATTCAGAACTCTTCATTCGGCAGGTTCCAAACCCGACTAAATGGTTCATTTTCATTCTTCATTTCAGGCTGGTTCTCGTGTCTCTCCTTGGCAAAAGGTAGCACCGTTCTCCACTCTCACACTGATTTCACAGGGTACTTAAAATATCCTTATATCCAAGGAAACAACTTCTGGATTGTCTTTTCTAAACTGTTACTGCATTTTGGCTCCACCAAATGCACTGCTTTGGTTTTAGGTTCCTGAGCTCCTGAGAAAAATCCAGATTCTTATTATTTGTTTCACTGATTTCATCAAGGAAAGGACTGGGCGAATACATTGTTTAATTTTGTCCTTTCTCTGTGCTGGAACACATGTTACATAGGCCTGGTTTGTAATTGTCGAATTCAATGTTCAGTCCCTCTCATAAAAGTGTTTTTAGCTCCCTTGTTAATCAGACTTGCGCACAGGTAGAGGATGTCAGTGTAGGACATCAACACAGTGCATGTTGCAGGGCGTTTTCAAATATATTGATTATTTTCCTGAATGTCCTTCTGTATGGCATCGTGACTGACGAGACATGGCTTGTGAGCTCCTTTCCTCTCATCTAGGCAACATGCCTTCCTACATTTATTACTGCAAGCAGACAGGGACAAAAATGTAAATTATAGACCTGGGAGGAAAGGAAGATACTTTGAAGCATGTTCACTTCTGGGACCCTCTGGATAATATAATGACCCAGCACTAGACTTGCCCTGCAGCTCAATATTGTCAGTAAGCTCTAGAGAAAACATATTAGTGCTATTTACATGACTTATAGCCTCGAGATATTTAACGAGGCATTCCAGTTAAATTTAGCAGGATAGCTATTGCCTGAAAAATAAATACAGATATACACAAAAATATTTGGTGAAGTTTAGCTATTAAATAGCATCTGCCTATCTTTTATGCATTTTCTAGTCTTTTTAATTTTTCTTTGTCTTTTTAGGTAGGGTCTCTTGCTTGCCCATGCTGACCTGGAATTAACTCTGTGCTCTCAGGGTGACGTCAAACTCTTGGATATCCTCCTACCTCTGCCTCTCAACTGCTGGAATTAAAGGTGTGCGCCACCATGCCAAGCATATTTCTTATTCGTTAACAAATACTGACATTAAATTAACATGCAATAGCCACATTAAACATATGTAACATTTATACTTGAAAAACAAGAACTGGAGATATTAGTGACAGTCTACCTGACTTTCTTTCAATTCATAGTTAAGTGCTGGCTTTACTCAAGGGTATACAATAAGGACAAGTGCTGACATATGAAATCCAGGGCCTATCACGACAGAACATGAGTTATTAGGGAACGTCTTCCCATCATGAGCCAGTCTGGTCAGTTCGACTGTGCCTTTGTCTCAATTGTCATTCAATAGTCTAATCCAATTTTCACTGTGAGGCTATGATGGCCTACATTTGGGATTTTTCACTTCTACTAGTGTTCTTTGACAATCCGTTGTCCGTATAGAACTCAAGAAGCACTCTTCTGTTGTTTCTTTTTTTTGGAGGCAAAGTCTTACTCATGTCTAGGCTGACCTCGAACTCACTCTGTAGTTCCAGACAGGCCTCAAATTCACAGAGATCCTCTTACCTCTGCCTCCTGAGTGCTGGGATTAAAGGTGTGTGCCACCATACTCACCTTCTCATAAGATGCTTCCTAAATATAAGTTGAGTTATATTAAGCCCTCGCTGAAAACCACTGATTGGCAATTCTACTCACTAGAATAAAATGTAGATTTCTGATCCTGAGGTCCCTTCATTTTGATCTCTCTTTAATTTCTAAATTTCATCTAGTTCTTTTCCCTACCTCCTCACCACAGCATATATACAAACTTAATTTACAGTCTTTCATTGTTCATGTATAATGTATGCATTCTTATCTTGGAGCTTTGGACAAATGTCATTTATTTTACTTAGAAAGATCTTTCTGATATCTGCATAACAGCCTCCTCAAGTTTTAGGATTTAGCTTAAGTAAAATCTCTTCAAAATGCCATTCTTTACATTCACATTTTTTCTCTGTCACACATACTTTGTAACCCACTTTACTCATAGTTCGTAACCTACTTTAAATAGATATTTATCAGTTTAATATAAATGTTTTGGTGTGTGTTTGTATGTGTATGTGTGCATGTTTATGTGAGTATATGAGTGTGTACAGATGCATGACTTGGTGAATGTCTGTGAATATGCCCAGTGTGCCCATTTATGAATACCAAATTAGAATGTCTAGTATCCTTGTCTATCTCTCTTACACTTCATTTTCTTGAGACAAAGTTTCTCATTGAATCATGAACTGACATTTTGAAATGACTGGCTGATAAGTGAGTCACAGATATTCTCCTCTCTCCACCCTTTGCAACACTAGGGTCATAGTTATGTGTGGCCATGTCTGGCCTTTTATACGGGTGCAAGAGAGATTTACTCATGGCTTCACAGCAAGTGCTCCTTACCTGCTGAGCTACAAGCCCAGTCCCTAATAGCTACTTCTATATCTAGGGCATTTTTTTTTAAGATCAAAGGTTTGTCTCTGTTTATTCATTACTATTTTAATACAAACATATTGGATGAATGGATGAGTGTGTCATAAACTTATTGTAAATATGAAAGCATGGGACTGCAAACCAGCCTCCATTTTCTTAGCTCTTTTTCTGACAGTAGAAATCTGAAGCAGAAATGCTATTCCAATTCACTACAACTTCAAATAGAGCATAGGATTGCCTGATTTTTGCCCATACTAACAACTTGCTATACTGCAGATGAACTTCTTGACATCTTCCCAGATATTGCCAAGTTTTTCTCATATGGGTCACATACATCACAAGGAGTAGGAATGGAGCAGAGGCATTGCCACCTGCTTGCACATAGTAGCTATTATGGTGACAAAATGGAAAACCTTTGGAGGGGGGAGGTCAGTCCAGGGACCAAATTGCACATTTCTTTGAAATAAATAAATTTATTGGTATTCCAATGTAATGGTAAATGCAAAACCCAGGTATGCTTATGGCTAATCAAGAGTAGAAGGGAACTGTGAGGATGCAAGTACCAGCTTAAGAATCTCAAAGACCTTGTGAAAACTAGGACACATCCAAGCATTGATGGCTGTAAAAATAGAACAAGGGAGCAAAAATACTTGGAGGCAGAACACTGATTTGATAACAATGAGCCACAAAGGCAAACACGAAGAGAAAACCCCGTAGAGTGACTCTCACCATGCGGGGTTTGAGCTGAGAATTTCACATCACTGAAGGATCTAAAAGAAGAAACTGGACTTTATTTAACTAATTTGAGCTGCCAGATTTTGTTAGGCATTGAGGTGCACATGACAGTAGCATTGTATTCAGTGGTGCCAGATTGCAGAGGAAACACATGAGAAAGTGCCATGCTTATGTGCAAAGTGTAAAAAAAAAAATGCTTGACTGTTGCTAAATTATGATGAAATCATTGAGAATGTCATGGCAGGGATCCTTAAGGAGAGATATTAACAATTCTGCATTTCTAGTTCATCTAGAAATGTTCATTACACTTATGGAAGTACCGTGTAGGCATGATATTATTATTAAGACCTCCCAACTGTAGGAATATACAGAAATGTATTAATAATATGGTGGATACAGTTAGCCTACAATGCATGTGTTGTACGTAAATTAGGCATATAGCCCAGGCTGCATCTGGATTTCATGTGAGCCCATTAGCTTACAAAGATGAACAGAAGAATATACCACTTGTGATTCTTAGGGTACTCAGATGTTAGATTTTGTTTTTCCTACAGCATTTGCCCCTGAAGAGAGCCAGAATGTTCTAACGCCTCTTTTGGAAAGGTGGTGTATCATTTTGGAGTACTCATTAAGACCATTTCACTTGGGCAATGGTGGCTATTTCACAGGGCTAACAGCCACAGTTGTCTCACAAATAACCTAAAGGTATGTCCATTTTTGCCAGCCTACTTCGAAGAATGCATATAGTGATTCCAGAAAAATAACTTCCATATATTGCAAAAACTCATCTCTTCATTTTGTTTTCTACATCTCTAAGGAAAGCAAGCAGAGAAGTTAATGTTAGAGTAGTTGTTTTTGGGGGGCGGTATGAACATAAGGGTGAGATACATCATTCAGTTTTACAGAGTGACTACTGGATTTATTAGAAAGTAGAAGATCATAAAGGAGAAAAAAAGTCTGGAGGACTCAATGAGTGAGTGAGGAGGGAAAGTCCAGAGAGACCACACTGCTACCATGGAAGTTGATAGTGTAGCCATAGGTAGAGTTCTTATTTTGTAAATAGTGAGGTTTACCATGTGAATGATAGTGGGGATTCAATCATTCCTTTTGTTGTTTCATTCATCAGTCATAGAGTATTCCTTCTGAGGCAACTGTTGAAGAAGTTATATTTAAAGTGTTGTCTTGCCAGGCATGGTGGTGCATACCATTAATCCCAGCACATGTGAGTCAGAGCAGTTCAAGGCAACCCTGGGACTACATTCCAGGTCAGCTCGGGCCCTACCTCAAAAAAAAAAAAAAAAAAAAAAAAAAAAAAAAAACCCAGAAAATTAAAAATAAATAAATAAATAAATAAATAAACTGTTGCCTGGATGTAAATTCTATTATGTTACTAAGTTACATAATAAACTTCATGATTAGAAATGTTCAGGGATCCAGTCTGGTTAAATTAGAATGAATTATTGAGCATTCTAAATTAGAGAACTTCTATAATATAATCTTAAAAAAAATAAAAAAAAATGTGTTTTCCTTGAAGTGCTCATAGGAAGTCAATTAAGTTTAACAAAAGTTGCCCCAGGAACATGACTGTTTAATGAAGATATTTTTAAAAGATCTTTAATTGCCTTTTTGATTTTGTTCTATACAAATATGTGCTTGTGATTTTATCTTCATAAGTAGGTTAAGCACTTCTATTCCAATTCTGATTAGTTATAATCTTGATTAGTGTAACTTACCCTACTCCAAATGTGACTTATTTACTACAAACTCCAAATTCCTACCACTTCGTGTGAATTGTTTCATTCTCTCCATGTTAAACTTTTCATTTGGCCCTTGCTGCACCTGTCAAGTTTTACTAGTGGTTGAGATTATTGGTGCATAAATTAGTTAATAGCCAAGTGTTTGCATCTTCCATGGGTAATATGCTATCACAGAACCATACTTCTCTGTTGATGAAGGAAATAAAACAAACAAACAAATAAAAAACAACATTATTTTCTTCATACAGAATTAAGTCCCCTTGGAGGAAGCAGTGCAACAGCTTTGGTTAGCCTAACCCTTTCCTCCAGAGGATCTAGGAATGCACTGGGTTCTCAATGCTCACACCACACACCCAGGACTGTAATCAGAAGTCCATGATCCTCTTAGGCCCCTGTTACTGTCTCTTGTACATTTCCTTTCTTCCGCATGACATTGGAGAAACACCAAGCAGCTGGAGAACATATGGTATGTCTAAGCCATTGCCTAAAAGGATCCTTTCGCAGAGAGCAGGGATGTCTGATAGGACTGGTCAGAGCTGTTGGTGGTGTAAGGGAGGGACAAGATGCTCTTCCTGCAGCATCGCCATTAGCACAAGAAACTCATTTTCCCATTGATATAGAGAATCATAATCCTTTAGATTTTTGTGATTCAACTAGCTCCATGATAGAACCATTTTCGTGTTCTATGACAAGATAGGCTCAAGTTTTAGATAACTAAGGCACAACTCAGAGGCAAAGCATTAGCCCTGTCAGAGGACACCTTGATTTATGTGAAATGAATTCGTAGTACAAATAAAAATCAATCAACTTCATGAACCTTAAGTTTGTGACATCGCGGATTCCAATCCTTCAACGTGTTTTCTTCAGAGACAAAAGATCTTCTTGTCTTCGCCAAATATGAAATATTTCATCTACCTTTAAGCTGATGAAATACTACAGAGAAAGTCTTTGAATATTCTGGGGGGGGGGGGCAATCTGGGGTCAGCGCTGGAAGTGCTTCTGTAGGCTTTGTGCTCTGGTGAGGTTTGATAAGGATTCCAAGTCATGCTTCTTTTACTATGTATGGATTGGATTGTCTTGCAGATACAATTGGCTGACCATTTATGTGAATCAGAGGGCTAGATATATTATCTTTTTGTCTGTGTGTCAGTATAGGTGTTGAGAATCTTTGCCCAGAAGGTGGTCCAGAGCAGGCAGGTAACCAGTGGAACCCCCCCACCCCCACCCCTTACTGGAAATGACCCTGCTTACAGACAGTAAGGGTGTCACGGGAAGACTCAAAAACAACTTGGTGGAGGCTTTTTAATTGAGTTTGCAAATGTTTACCTGGTAACTGGTGGCTAATCGCTGGGCAGTAAAGCTTAAAGGAGACAATGTTTCATTATGCTGAAGGTTCAAGGGAAGGTTTTCTGGTTGAAGCCTGTGGACAATGACCCTTAGTTGCCTCACCTTGCTCCACCCTTCTCTTTTTGGACAGCTTCTGACCTTAAGAAGCTGAAATTTTTCATTGGCTCCTGATAGGAGAAATGAGTTATGTAAAGTCTGCATTAGCAGACTGACTTATTACATTCATTCATTCTGTAGTGCTTTGTACCACTTTGTGTTTTTTGGGGGGTGGAGGTTTGCTTGTTTGACCATAAAAAGTCCAGGGCAGAAAAGAAATCCTGGGCTGGTCCAGTCCCATCTTTCATCCACAATATCAGTACTGAGGGATGTGCCTTGAAGTTTGGGGCTCTCACTTGAGTGACTAAGGTGGACCTCATCACTTGGGTGAGTCATGGTATAAGAGCGACAAGTGACGGTCACCTGTCTGGCTTTCACGAGAGGGTTTGCAAGCAGCCAGAGGTCCCCTTGCAAATGAGAAATGTCCAGAAGTACTGTCTCCCCCAATAGGAATGTTTTGAGAAGCAAGTACCAATAGGAATTTGGGTAGTAACAGCAATGTGCCACTCAAGGGATGGCCCTAAATGCCGTCTCTCATGTGGCAGCTTCAGGTTTCCTGGAGAGTGAGGTTGATTTAGGGATCAGGGATCAGCTGCGAGGCTGCACTGGGAAAGACAAGCCAAGCATTCACACCCAGACCACTCAATACCAGCATTGTCTCCAGTCCAGCCTTCACAAGGGGCTTCCAAGAAGGGGAGGGGATGAAGGAGGAAGGGAAAATAAGCCCTTTTATTATTATTATTATTATTACTATATTAAATCCTGTGACAGAAGATGCCCAGGAGAGTGGGTACAGTAAGCCATTTGCCAGGAATGTTACTTTGAAATCAACTTTGACTTTCAACGACCCAGGTGTCCAGTTCCTTCTCGAGGGGGGTGTGCATTCTGTAGCCCATCTTCCAGAGCCTCTCCCCAAACCCGCCCCACCCCGGTGCCTCCCTATACATGTGCATCACTCCCCCATCTATGAAGGTTTGCATTCCCCCCACCCTCTTTCCAGGACTCTCTCTCCGGGCCTTTTTGGAGCTCAAGTCCCTCTCCTTCCTGCTTGTCCTCAACAGTACCTCTGAGCTCCGATGCCTCTTCTTAAGGATATCAGCCAGGCCTCCGATGGAGCTGTTGTCCTGACAACCCAAAGGCGCATCAGGCTTTCATTGAGGCTGGCTGCTGTTGAAGGGGGCAGTTGTGCAAAACAAGGGGCCACGCCAAGGGGAGGGAGGGGGAGTGACGTGGCGGGGCTGTTGCAAACCAGCAGGGTAGGGGTGGGGGAGGAGGTGCTGAGGGAGAGAGAGAGAGAGGGAGCGAGCGAGAGCGAGCCGGGACTGGAGGGAGAGCCCGGCAAAGGGAGGAGGGGAGAGAGCTCCTGGGTTGCTGGCGAAGCTTTCTTCGCACTCACTGGCAGGCTCGGTGCCTGCTCCCTCGCCGCCCGCCCGCCCGCCCGCCTGGGAAAGTGGCTTCCAGAGGGAAGGAGCCCGGGCCAGAGGCTGGCAGCACAGGAGGATTTGCCACCCAGAGGCCAGGGAGAGCACCCCCCTGCCCTTGACCGCGTCCCCTTCGTCTCCTCTGGAGGGTTGGGTATTCGTAGCCTCCCTTTGGAAACTGGTGTTCCTTTTGCACTCTTTCTCTCCACCATCAACCCCCACACCCCACACCCCGCACCCCCCGCCTGGGGCTTGATGTGGGCTTTGTTGAGTCTCAGAGAGGAGAGAGACTGAGCGGAGGGGGGGAAAGTGGAAGGGACCGGGCGCTGGACCGGCCGGCCTGCCTGCCTGCCTCCTCCGGGGCAGTGGATGCGAGCGCGCCGCGCGCCTGGAGCCCGCTTCGCCCGCGGCCAGCAGCGCGCACATCCTCCGGACAGTCCAGCCGCCAAGTCGCCCGCCGCCGCCGAGGCCACCATGGTGGGCAGAGTTCAGCCCGATCGCAAACAGTTGCCGCTGGTCCTACTCAGACTGCTCTGCCTTCTTCCCACAGGACTGCCCGTTCGCAGCGTGGATTTTAACCGAGGCACCGACAACATCACCGTAAGGCAGGGGGACACGGCCATCCTCAGGTAGGGTTTGGCGGGTAACTTTTTTTTTTCTTCTCTGCCACGCGCGCATGGCACGGGGTGAGTGTGTGTGCGTGCGTGTGTGTGTGTGTGTGTGTGTGTGTGCTCTTGAACTCCAGCTCTCCTGGTGTTGCAGGCTCCTGGCATGTGGTGTGTGTGTGTGTGTGTGTGTGTGTGTGTGTGTGTGTGTCCCCTGAAGTGACTGGAGGAGGTAGCAGCCAACAAAATTCAAAGGCATCATGGTCCCCTGTCTAGAGCCCAGTGGTGCTGGCGGAATGTTCTGTGGTCTTTGGAAGATGTTTTCTCGACTCAAGGAAAGGAGAACTTCACTCTGTACCACAGGGGCTGAGGCGCTCTCCCCTGTAGTGCTCGCTCAGGCTTGGCGATGGAGAGTTTTGTGGAGATTCTTTAATTCGGGAAGGAGAGTTTGTTGGATCGTGGCTCTCCAAGAGTAGAGCACAGCGCTGCCTTCTCCTTGCCTCCGAGTGTGTGTGTGTGCGTGTGTGTGTGCGTGCGTGTGTGTGTGTGTGTGCGCGCTGCGTAGCAAGGCTCGCAGTCTGCCCTAGCCCTAGTTCTGACAGTAGACTTTGGGTAAAGATCTCTGAATTGACATCAGGGGCAATAAATCAATCTCACAACTTTGTATGGTTATGAGCCTTTTCTGGAGTGTGGGCAGAAATCGACACAAGAATGGAGAAGAAGAAGTGGAAAAAAAAAAAAAAAAAGAGGGTTCCAGCTCAGTGGCTGGCATTTAAGTAGGGAAATTTTAAGCACAGAGGTGGGGGAGGAATTGACCTGGCATTGCATGGGTATTTCAAATTGATTATTGACTTCAAAGTCTTAGATCCTTGCTGCTCTGCCAAACTCTGGAATGTAATTTGGGCTTGAAATTTGGAAAGGAAGAGTCCCAAGTCCTTGGAAGTTTGACCCTTCTAAGGGACAGAGAGCTACAGAGATTTGGGTATCACTGAGTCATTCTACTTCCAAAAGCTCCAATCTCCTTTTCTTTCTTTCTTTCTTTCTTTCTTTTTTTTTTTTTTTGTATGCAATCCCCCTCCCCTCTCTCCCTCTCTACTCTTGCATCTCCAGCTTTACTTCAATTTTTGGCAGATAATAATATAAAAAGAACAAAAAAATGTTCTCCTCAGAGATCTTTTAAAATCTCATTTCTTCCAAATGAAATGACCAGGTGTCAGCCTGTCTATCTAGCTAATATTGTTGGTTGTGGCAATAAAAAAAGAGTATGCCATAGAAAAGAAACCTCTAATCTGTGTGCAAGGAGCTGATAATGCATAAACCCCGGGGCATCAGGGAGCAGTTCTGTAGCAGAGCTGCCTACAACAGCA
The DNA here is from genome assembly GCF_020740685.1 of Jaculus jaculus. NCBI lineage: Eukaryota > Metazoa > Chordata > Mammalia > Rodentia > Dipodidae > Jaculus > Jaculus jaculus. The sequence goes on from NC_059105.1 coordinate 165,612,835, forward strand.
AAGTTTTCTTTTCTTTCCTCAGAAATAAATTTGGTTGGCTGTCGCAGACTCTCCTGCTGTGGGAGCTCCAGTCTTGTTAGAGAGGAGAGCTTGTGTGGTGTGGTAGTGTGCATGGCGCGTATGTGGTCTGTGTCTATGTGTCATGCCAGATTGTAGGAACTAAGAAAATGGTGATGGGGAAGTACTTCTTCATTTCCTGAGCTTTGAAAGATTATGAACCCCAAAGATCTTCCTATGGAAAACAGATTTTCCATTGTAGCTCTCCAGTCTTGTAAACCTGCATGTGTGATTTATCTACACAGAGTAATAAGATTTATAGAGTAATTTATCTGTTTGCAAAGGGATTTGGACATAATGCAGAAAATATTTTCGCAAACAAAAAAGTGTGTCATCTCAACTGCTAGCATTCCTACTCCCCAATATCATTAACCCTCTACGAGTGAAAATATATACAGTTTTGTTTCCCTCAAAGTACTTTTCCTTCAGCTTATAAGATTGAATGTGAGAAATGTGAATACTCTGAATACATAATGTATAAGATTTTTTTTTTTTTACTAAAATTTGTGAACTTTGTAAGGCCTTTCTAAGCCAGCATCGCCTACATCCTAAATGATAATTATCTAAGAATTAAAAAAAAAAAACCTGTGTCAATTCAGAAGAATAAAATGATTCTTACACTTTCATATGACACGTCCATAGAAATCTATGCCTAGGAGAGGCAGTCTCATTACATAAATGTCTATATATGATATAGATGTGTTTCTGTGTGTCCATGGCTGAGAAGAAATGAGGGAGAAGTTTATTTTTATTTTTTTAAGTATTACATTCTATTAATCGTTGTAGTGTAGACATGGGAGTGGTGGGATGGGAAAATGAATGCAGAACCACTTATTTGCAAGGAAAGAAGATAGAAGGGCAGGACATGCAAATTAGTCACCTATGAGAGTCCATCACCTCCCAGCCTCACCTAGCACGCCCTCTTTGATTTTCTTTGCCTTGGACAAGGCTCTCCTTTTGGGCTGGTGTAGCTTTATTAGAAGTAACTGTGGAGAGAGTTCCATGGCAAGGGTAGAAAAATACTCTCTCAGAGAGACTGTGGCCCTGGAGAATTGGAAACAGCAGCAAGAAAGAGATAGGCTAGATTTGTAACTTTGGTGGCCCCAGTGACAAGAGTTTGGATGCTGTGTCTCACAGACACCTTCATCATCTTGCTTCCATGAAGCAAGTTTCTTAATAAATTGATAGTTGGTTTTCTATGAGGCAAACTTTGGTGTTATTGTGCATCATGATAGGAGGGTGAACAATTTACTGTCATCATTTTTTTTGACAAAATGGAAACTATAAAATTATGATAAAACTTGATGGATGCAGAGCAATTGACTCATACAGATAGATAGATAGATAGATAGATAGATAGATAGATAGATAGATAGACAGACAGATCAGCCTCTTGGTAACATTCATATTCTCCATTTTATGTATGTCCGACTGGTGTCTTGGAGAAGGATCCAGAATCCAGGTCTTTCTTTATGAGACATTATCTAAGGAGCTACTCAAAACCACAACTTCACTTCGATCCTAAGGACAAAGAACCAAAGTATGGTCCACAGACCAGCATAAATAGCAGAACGATAGTACTTGGACATTTTTCTAGGTAGAATGAACCAGAATCTGCATTGATCGTTGTATGCAGAAGAAAGTATGTGGGACTTTTGCCTTTTGATAGACCTTTACTCATGATTTGGCCTCATGTGTGTTTGAAACAGAGCTCACCCACTTCACTGCCAGCCCTACAGGCCTAGGGTTTCATTAATTACTGGAGGAGTTTCTAGAGCTCATCCTTGCACTCTGCTGCCTTGCCCACAGACATCCACAGAGACTCCCCTGTATTTATTAGTCTTGATAAACTGAAACAATGGAACGATGAAAACAGCTAGTGCTCCAAGTCAACTTTTAACTTTTCATTCCTAATGGTCCCACTGACCACATTTTTAATATTAACAGTATACACCTGGAAAGATGGTCAGAAAATGTTGTTTGCGCAATGTATTGTATTGCCATATATGTGCATATGAAGTATCACTGAAATTATATATATATATATATATATATATATATATATATATATATATATATGCTGATTAGGTCTACATATTTGTGTGTGTGTGTATACATACATACATACATACATACATATACTGATTATCTTCATATATATGAGCCACAATATTGTGATCCTCAGAATTCTATATTCTTAGTATTCTTGATTCTATTTTTTTCATGGTTCTAATCCTCTTTGATGATAGCAGGATAATCTTTTATGATGATAACATTTTTCCAATTTAAATGTAAATGCACCCAATGAGTATGAGGACTTTTGAAAGAAACTAAGGAAAGAAGTGAAGGATACTTAAGTTTTAGTTTTGCCAAATTGTACGTGTTTGCTTCCCTGTTTATTTTTATGATATGGGAAAACAATGAAGAAATAACAAAAAAAAAAGGTTATGATTTGACAATAAAATATAAAGAATCTGTGTAAATTTCTAGGGGAAAAATGGTTTCCTTTCTGTAAGGCAGCTGCAACGCCTACATTCACTAGGAAAGTTTCAACACTCAAACAAACTCCTAACACAATATGTGATTCTCTGTTACTTATAATTCCCTATTTGAAAACAAACTTTGTGAGTCTACAATGAGAGTATGTGACAATTATGAGCTTATCTTTCTCTGCAGCTAAATCACTAAAGGTCATCAAAATTTACTAGCTATCACTAATATTTTAAGGCTCATCCATTGCCCATAAAATCCTTCATTAAATATATGTGGTAGAGAATGGAGTGTAAAGTACTATATATCATCTAGGAATATGGCATTTTGCATTCATTTTTATTAAAGAATGTTTACGCACCTGTGAATTATATCGTTTGTTGTCATTTATGGCCCAAGAAACAAGGCAGACAAAGCTCAGGAGATGAATGCAAACTGTGAATTTTTGTGTTTCTCTTAGTACAGAACTCATAAGTATGTATAAATACACACACAATGCAAAGCAAAGGCAATTCTTCTGTTTTATGTAATTTGACTTCAAATGAAATTGCTTGTAGAACGGGCAGGGGGGAGAACAAGCGAAGTGATGGGCCGTTGGCTCACTCAGTGAGTGTGGGTTAGTCAAAGCTGGCTCTGCACAGTCGCCAACTCGGACCCCAAAAGGATAAGAACATTTTCTCGGGCTCACTGATCGCTCCAAGTACAAACCTCTGTGGCTCACCTCAGAGGAAGGCGCCTGCACGAGCTGGCACTCAGGGCTCTCCCTGTCATCCCCTGAGCCCGAGGGGTGCTGCTCCTCTGGGCAGTGCTCTTCTCTCAGTACGCTGCCTGTGTGTTGCCAAGACACAGAAGGTCTGGGCTCTAAATTTGTATTTCTCCTTGCATGCTATGACTTTGAGCAAATCCTTGAATTATTTTGGGTGCAAGTTTCATGTACAAAGTGCTAAATCTATCTATTTCAGTTACTCTAAGGGTTGACTTAAGAAAGTCTCGATGGGTAAAAAGGAAAGTTTGTTGAACTGCAAGGTGCTACATAAGCATGACAGATCACTGATTTTCCAGCTACATGCAGCCAGATGTCCGTACATTAGGGAGCCCCCTTTTTCTTTTTCTTTTTTTGGTTGTTTTTGGAGTTAGGGTTTCACTGTAGTCCAGGCTGGCCTGGAATTCACTAGGGAGTCTCAGGGTGGCCTCGAACTCACAGTGATCCTCCTACCTCTGCCTCCCGAGTGCAGGGATTAAAGGCGTGCACCACCACACCTAGCTCCTATTTATTTAAAAAAAAAAATCATTTATTTGAGAGAGGGAGAAGGGGCAGTAGAGAGAGAGAGCATGCATGGGAGAGAGAATCTGGCTTTACATGGCTACGGAGGAATCGAACCTAGTCTGGCAGACTCTGCAAGCAAAGGCCTTTAATAATCTTTCCAGCCCTAGGGAACCTTTTTCTGAAGATAGTGGATCTCAAACGTGAGTGTGTATCTACTTTACAGGTAGGGCTTATTAAAACATAACCTAGTGGTCACTGCCTTCACAGTTTTTTGAATCAATAAGCCTTTAGTAGGGACTGAGATTATGAATTTCTCACACATATGTAGTTAACACTGAAACCGCAAATCAGGGCCACACTCAAGAAATACAATATGTATTTTGCTATAAGTGTGGTGGTACACAGATGGGTGTCAGAACGATCAACTTGTAGCTTGCTACAGGTAACACTTCAGTGTCCCTTCAAAACTGAATGCATCAGAAGCTGCATTTCAAATAGGACCCCCAAGTGGTTCCTAAAAACACTTGAGCTGGCAGAGTCCTGCTGTGGACAGTTCCCCAAAGATATGCAATGCCATTGCCGGGAAGCTGAAAGCTTTTAAAAATACCAAAGAATTGCATTCCTGACCCTCATGTGGATTAACTTGCTAGTTTTTGAAAGGACCTGGGTTTATCTTACTGCATTTTATTTTTTGTTGTTGTTGTTGCTTCCCCCCCCCCCCTTCTTTCTTTCTTTCTTTTTTTTTTTTGCTTAATGGCTTTGATAAGTGCATAGAAGGGAAAATCACTACCTTACTGGGTGAGGCATCACTTTTACACATAATTTCCAGGGCTGCACTTAAAGGATATGCAGAAAAATTTTGAAGTCTTATATTATTTGAGAAATAGGGAAACAGATCAAGAGATTCAAATTTCATTTTGAATTGATACATGGAATTCCCATGGTTTCATTTCTTTACCATGTGATTTCATAAGTATGATATAATAAAACAAGGGTTGACTTCCATATGGACCCAATTTAGGTAATGGCTGTTGAAATAGCACCAAAGCTTGATTTCTTGAAACTATTGTTCTGTGTTCTCTTTATGATTTGGAATAGATGATTTAGGTTAGATAAAGCTCAAGAGACTTCTAGTTGATTTAGCCACTGTGTTATCGTTGTTTTTCATGATGTCTCTGAGGGAATCAAAGGATAAAAGTTAAACCAGGAAAATGTCTTTAGTGTTAACCTATATAAATGGGCTTAACTCTGTATACTTTTGTTGTTTCCATGCACATAAACATATGAACTACAAAACGACTGGATTTGTTTATAAAATTCACCTTACCTTTCCATGGTACTAAGACTTCTTCGAAATTTACAGACATGTCTTTGTATCATGAGTGAAGACTTCTCAAGGAGGGTATAGTAAGTTCAGATTGCTCAGTAAGAAGGTAGAAGAATAAGATTGGAGGATGTGAACTTTTCTTAACTTTTGAACGAGGGTTAAATGGCAATTACTTCTCATAAAACACAAGCAATTTTTATCATCAGATGAAACAAGGATCAAAGTATTTTATAAACTAAAAAACGGTAGAAAATATAAGCTCTTAAAGCATACTTTCAAATTTAAAATAGGAAATAACTGTTAGAAAATTAGAAAATTTAAAAAATGCCTTTAATGGTTTATGCTGGCCTTTGTCTCACAGATTCATTATTATTATTATTTTAAGTCCTTTTAAAGTCATAGCTATCCTACAATATCAGTGCATCTCTTATTAAGAGTACAGGGTGAATGAACACATTTTTGGAGTCACCTGTAATTAAGCATAATCTCAAGATAATGTATGATTAACCTTGACAAAATAAAACTCTTTCCTGTAGTATTTGTTAATTACTATTTGAAAAGCACACAGAAATTTAGAGTAAGAAAGGTCTCAGAAATTATGCACTCCACTGTCTCACTCTAAGGTTTCAAGCTTGAGTAAAAATTTGAGTCCTTGAATTCATGTCACATAGAATAACAGGGGAGATTATCTTCTTGAGTTTTCATTATATCTCATGACATATCATTGTTTTACCACAAACTATACTTCAAAAGTACCCTTCTTCTTTGTTCTGCTCTTATCTCACCTTCCCTCCTTTTTCACATCTTTCCTTTCCTTTTTCCCTCTTCTTTTCCTCCCCTGTACTTCATCCCTAAGATCTGTACTTAACTTTGGAGACTCATCTGGTTAGGGCTGGACAAGATTTTTTGCCCCCCCCCAAATTCCTCATTTTTGACATGGTCACTATCTGTCTGAACAAAGTATAGCCTCCAACTTCTTTTCTCAGAGCCACTTGTATTTGGCAAAGCCTGTACCCCTGGTCCTATGATTTAGGCATCATTATCTGTTATTCAGGCTTCCTCTTTGATTTCAAGCTCTTATCCCTGGTTATTTTAGTTGTGTTATTAAACTCCTGTTACTTCCTTATCATTACCTATGACCCTGTATCTAGATGTTCTCCCACTGTGTCTCTGAGACAACCTGAGGAGGATGGTTGCTGAAAAGACTGTGGTCTGAACTGCTTCAGTTGGTCACCTGTCCTTTGCCTAGCCTCAAAGGGTCCTGTATCCATTTGAATCACTTTTTTCTTAGTTAAAAGACTGGGAGAAAAATAAAACTGCTTTTCCTGATTTATACATCATTTAGTTTGGGCTACTAATGAAGGGAACAGTTGATAATCAAGGAGAAATTAGACATAAATTCTACACTGACTCCTGGAAGGAGACGGGACTTTGAAATACACCCTCATGTTTTGGCCTAGAGTTTCTGCTGTGGCATGAATATTTATGTCTCTTGAATCTTTCTTACCAGGTCAGAAGTGGGACCACGGATGGCCAACATAGCTTACAAAGAAAAGGAAAAATTATAGTAGGAAGAAAAGGGTAGGTCAGCCACCTCTACTGAGCTACACGGAAGGGCATGAAAGGTTCACGATGAGATCTGTTCATTCTTTGTGATGACTCAGTCTTGCTTGCAGTGGCATAGAGTGGGAATAGAAGTCTCAGGACAAGGGACAGCTTAAACAGAGAGATTTCAAGAATGAGTGACTCAGACCTCAGAAACATTGGCAAGACAGATAACTTGTTTTAGATATGAAAAAATAAGGACCCAGTGGCTGGAGAGATGGCTTAACGGTTAAGGCATTTGCTTGCAAAGCCAAAGGATCCCGGTTCGCCTCTGCAGGACCCACAGATGCACAAGGGGCGCATGCATCTGGAGCTCATTTTCAGTGGCTGGAGGCCCTGGCACGCCCATTCTTTCTCTCTCTCTTCTTCCCTCCCTCTTTCTCTCTGTCACATAAATAAATAAATAAATAAACATATTAAAACAATAGGGACCCAGACCCTATAACTGAAGCTCTATGTAAAAACTATACTAACCCTTCTCTGATTGAAGGTGAATTGCAGAGTACTGAGTTCAATCTTTTAAAACTCTTACTTTGTTAAGTTGGAGGTCAAAAAGACCCTCACCTAACTCTATGAGGTAAACATGTGGACAAAGATCTGAGCTGGTCTATGCTTATCCCTGAGTTTCTTTTAAGTTTACCATATTGCATCTTCCGTCTACCTAGAACTTCATGTTGTTGGCATAACCAAGGAGCCGATCTCCCTTCTAATACCTCAAGCCATCCATTTCCAAGCGTCGGTCTACAAATATCATTAGCCCTCTCAAAGATGATTCTCCCTCCGCAGCTCCTCAACTTGAATAACCCTCTATGAACTACTTCTCCATTGCCTACAGCAGTTCAGAACACCCAACAGCACGAGTGCGTGTACATCCCAGTGTTGTGTCCTAGCTTTACTCATGGTACGTTTCTCTCTCTTCGGAGCCTCTTGCTCCTCTTCCCCACCGTACTTCTTCCTAGGGCACCACCCACCCTACCCCCATGCCTTCCTCAAGGCTGAACCCAACACTGTCTCATTCGGAAAATCCTCCCTAATTCTCCCCGTTGGGCGAAGTGCCCTGTTTATTATCACTGAGAGCCGCTTTCCTTGCCTCGCGCTTAGCATTCGCTGCGCTTCTGGAAAACACTCTGCTGACTCGTGCCTTACCTGGAGGACAGGCCTGTCACCCATTTTGCCACTTAATCCCAGAATTTAGCTTTAGTATCTGCAGGAACCCAAATAAATATTTGCTTTGAGAGTTAAAAAGAAAGGGATGGTAATCCTATATATCAAGAGGGTCAGAACTTGATTTCTAAAAGAGGAAACAAATTAAATGACAAGGCTGAAGGAAGTTGTTTTGGTGAAGTCAGCCACCATAGGATTAATTACAGAACTGCAATTGAAGAGGGTGTAGCAGTAAGGTCACAGATAAATTATTCTCTGACTATTGGCGTCGTGAGTGGGTTTGGCCAGGAGTACCTCTGACATTTCCAATAGCAGCTACTCTTTCTAAATGCCGCCTTCTAAAACATGAAAAGGTAAAGGGGATAAGTTTGGCAAGATCCTGAAACTTCAGATGCCCAACAGTGTCTGTTAGAAGGACTTACTGAATGGCCCTGAGGTGAGGCCCTGGCACTTCTCGCTCTAGCGGTGGTTGTGAATTTGCAGAGATCAGCTTGGATACTTGGAGTTGAATTAAATAGCAGGATTGGGCCCAACAGGTACATTCACCTTCACCCCTTCTGCTTTCTTGTAAAATGAGGCAAGGCACATTATCACTCACATTTGTAAATGATAAACTCATACTGAGCAATGATCCCTTCCTGAATTTTTCAGTTTAAAGCTCATTACTCATTCCAGGAGAAGCTGAAAACTGAGTGCAGAATAGACTTTGTAATACTCCCAAATTCCCTTCCATGTGTCTTACCATAATGGAGAAAGTCGTTATTTACAAGAGGCTAGAAGAGAAATTTATAACCATAAGGAAACGTGTAAAACAGCACATCTCATGTTATTTTACTACTACCACGACTGTGTCTTCTATTGTGATGCATGATGAATTGCTGTATTAATTATATGTTGCCTGAAGTTAAATATATCTTTTTCTGAAGCTGTGCTTTAGTCATGATACTATTGCCAGAAATTTCCTGCAAGGAACAGAAGATAAACATGCAAGTGATGCAGCCACATTCTCAGGCATGCCTAACAGCTACCTATGTGTGAGAACATGGGTGGAAAAGCATCACTGGTGTCCTGACTTCTGCCTTTCTGTGTCTCTAGTTACATCTCACTCTCCCAATCAGAGTTGTTCATTTTATGAAGAATGGTGCCACAGATGCTTCAAGCTTTTGGCTAATCTTGATATGAGTGAAGGATTTGGTCACTTTTCACTTGCTTATGATTTGTTGGGTAAGAACATATATTTAGATCAGCATTTTTTTTTTTTTTTCTCTTTTGAGGTATGGTCTCACTTCAGCCCAGGCTGATCTGGAATTCACTATGTAGTCTAAGGGTGGCCTCAAACCCACGGTGATCTTCCTGCCTCTGCCTCCCGAGTGCTGGGATTAAAGGTGTGTGCTACCACACCCGGCTCTAAATCAGCATTTTATCAAATTGAATCATTAATTTAGTGGATGAGTGGAATTTTCATTGACTCTCTGTGATGTCTCTTCTGTCTTTCTTTGGTGAGCACATGAAGAACAGGTCATCACCCCCAAAGGGGACTGCTTAAGGTATTCACAACAATACTAGATTATGCACTATCAATGAAAGTCATGTTCACCACAATACTAGATTATACACCATCAACAGAACTCATGTTCACAACAATACTAGATTATGCACCACCAATGGAATTCATGTTGATGACAATACTAGATTATGCACCACCAATGGAATTCATATTTTACTTCTAAAGGAAACAACTAGCTGTCTAAACTCTAGAACTGGCTTCTATTCATTTAACTTCAAAGTGGGCACAATTTTTACTTGCCTCTTAAAACAAAGATCTTGATATTAAGTAGCAAAATATTTGAATTCAGTTGAGTTTATCAGATGCAGAGATGAACGCTGTTATGGTAGGTTAAGTTTTCATGTGAAAGAAGTAAATAATTCCAAAACTGTCTTCTATATTTCCTAGTAGTGCATATTAAATTATAGTAATTGGGCTGGAGAGATGACTGAGCAGTTAAGTTGTTTGCTTGGGAAGCCTCAGGAACCATGTTCTATTCTCCAGATCCCACATAAACCAGACACAGAAGATGAGGCAAGCACAAGGTTGTGCATGCCCTTTAGGTGGTGCAAGCATCTGGAGTTTAATTTCAGTGGCTGAGGCCCTGGTTCACCAATTCTCTCCCCCACACTGTGTGTGTGTCTCTCTCTAATGTGTGTGTGCGTGTGTGTGTGTGCGTGTGTGTGTGTGTGTGTATAACTTAAACCTTGTACGAAAAATAAAACAAAACCCAAAATCCTTTTCTCTAAAAATAAGAGTGCTATAAATCTGTTATCAGCTATAAACAATTTATGTCATAAATATGCATAATCTATACTGTGTGAGTGTATTGGAACAAAGATCATTTTATTTTCACTTATATCCGCATATATTTATAAATTTATATAAAAGGAAAATCACAATTTACAAATTTGTAAAAAATATGTATATGAATATTTTTGTGATCTTGAGTCACACCATACTTCATTAGAAGCCTAGTTAATTTGATGCACTAACAATGGGAAATTTTGTGGTAGAAAACCTAAATTTGGAGGTTATCAAGTATGTGAGTAGTATATGTGAGACATTATATATATTAATTGATTTGTTTCAATTAATGCCTTATTTTTAATTACTTAGTATACAAAGTGCTAAATATATTTTGTAAGAGAGGTAAAATTTAATTTTTCTTATGTCTATAGATCTGTGCTAATGCATAGCTCCTAAGGAATAGAATAAGGTCTGAGCATGATTGGTGCATGTTGCGTGTATGTATGCATATCCGCAGGTGTGTGCATGCGCACTGCCATACTCAGCATTACATGTGGATGCTGAGATCTGAATCCAGGTCCTTGAGTTTGTGCAGTAAGAATGATACTCATTGACCCATCTCTTTGGTGCTCTAAAATTTTTTTTTTTTTAAATTGACCTATTTGTTATGACAGGGCAGATGATAATGTTCCTTTTACTAAAATGGAAAGAATTATATTTTGTTCAGTCTAAATGTAGTTCTTTGTGTTTGCCCAGTATAAATTTTTGTTTTCTTACATGCTAAAACCCCAGGAGATCTAATAATCTGTTAATGAGCATGCTGGTGTGGAAAGGCTGTCTACTGAAAGTAAAGAATAAGAATCTTAACCAGGGTTGGAGAGATAGCTCAGCAGTTAAGGCATTTGCCTGTAAAATCTAATGACCCAAGTTCAGTTCCCCAGTACCCACATAAAGCCAGATGTACAATGGTGCATGCATCTGGAGTTCATTTGCAGTGGCTGGAGGCACTGGCACAACCGTTCTATCTCTTTTCAAATAAATAAATAAAAACATTTGTTCAAAGATTGAAACAAGTTTCTACTTTAGCAGTTAAAAAAATTATACTCTTGTATCTTTTCAATTTTAAAATCCAAAGTAGATGAAATTACCAGGATGTACAGAAGACACACAAGCATTCTTCTGGGAACATAATGTATCTTGAAAACATCATTTAGAAACTCAATTAGCATTCAAACCCTGTAAAAGCAGCTTCACAATACTTGTGGCACATATACAATATTGTCCTACTTATAAAATAAAAGCAAAAATACATTTAGTATTAAGTCAGTCCAAAACCTTAAGTATCTAGGCACTAGAATTATTTTAATACTACTTTGTAAAGGAAGGGGTGATCACTGGATGTGTTCCTTGGGAATGATCTAGAACACAGTAAATAGGTTTTCTTAAAATGAAAAGAAAAAAAAAAGATGTTGCAAGCTGGTGGAGCAGAGAGAAATACCACTCACTTGAATGTCTATGTTTTTTAATTTTTTATTTATTTATTTGAGGGGAGAGAGAGAGATAGAGATGCAGCATAATGACACAAATGGGTTGCTTTCCATTTGCATCATTATGCTGCATCTTATTCAAAAAATAAAAGCCAGGAAGAAAGAAAGAGAGAAAGAAAGAAGGAAAGAAAGGGATTTGTGTTACTGTATGATTTAAGGAGAGCATGAATCACTTGAATAAGCAAATCCGGTGAGCAACTTGAAAGATGGTATCATGGACATAATAGAGCTTCAGAGCCAGAGAACTCAAAGATAGACTCCCAACACCAGCTCTGCATATGTGAGACAATCACTCAGCCCTGCTGGGTTTCTGTTTATTGCTTTAGAAAATGTAAGCGAAAAGATTATACTTAACTTCTCACTTTTCAAGACCGTAATGAGAATTAATGAAGTGGATCTGTAATTATATTTATATGTCTTTGGACATCTTTATTAAATATATTTCTACTACCAGAAGAAAAAAAAATTATAAAGAAATATGCTTTGTCATTTCTGTATTTCAGCAGATGTCAGATGAATATTACTAAAAATATTATTTTAAAAATAGTTTTTAGTAGCACGTGATTGAAATGGGTAACTTTCTGGATATGCATTAGCACATGTATTCCATAATTTTATTATTTTCTGAAGTTCCACCCTATTTTGCATGTGCTTATTTCTTATTTTTTCTGGTATTCCATTTTAACTTTGATTATGGAGAGTTTTATTCAGAAATATGTTCTCTAACAATTTTCAATAGGCTTTAATATTCATGCTCTTAATATTTTATTCCCCTGGAGAATTTTCAAACATTTCAAAATTAATGACTATATTTCATTAAAACTGAAGAACTATTTAGACCGTTCATCTGCCTAATGTAGAATAATGTTAAGGCATACTTGATCCCACAGTTTCTTTTGTAGTGTGTATGCATGCTCATGTGTGTAAGTAAGGTATACACATGCCACTATGAATATATGAGTTTTAGGGCAATTTCAGCTATTGGTTTTTCTTGTGCACCTTGTTTGAGGCAGGGTTTCTCATTGTTCATCTGAGATTTACCAGACTAGCTAGCCCATGCGCTTCTTGGAGATTATTCTAGACAGAAGAATCCCCTCCTTTCTCGCAGTGAGAATACTTGGATTACAGATGTTTTACTACAGCACTTGGATTTTTACACTGGTTCTAAGGATCTGAAGTCAGTTATTCATGCTTGCATAGCAAACACTTTGTCTACTGGATCATCTCCCTAGCCCACATCTCACAATTACATACTAGTCAACCTTCTTCATTAATCAAGTGAAACTGAGAACTCATGCATCTTTTAAATCTTTTGACACTCTTTCTGTAACTTTGCGACACACAAGAATAACTATGCTCAAGACCACCTTCGGTTCTACACCTCACTGTATGTAATATCTATAACTGAAATTCTGCTGGTATCCCAATTTAAATATTGTGAATGCAGAATTTCTCATGCTAGTTTTCATATTTTCATTTTGTGTAAACCACTTAGTGCAGAGGGATTTGCTGATGCCCCTAAAATTACAGCATGATGCCTTATTCTAATCTTGCCTCTGGTAGCTCTTCCTTCTCTAAGGCCTTCAGCCTCTTCAATCCTGGCTCCCTCTGGGTACCCCTGAACACAGATACCTCCCATCTGTTGGACAGACTTTCCCTCTGCTGAATCCCACAGCACTGTTAGAGACAGTTTCCAGTAGAATGAGAGTGAGGTATAGCCATGATTCTGGATTTTTTCTCACAGACATCTATGTGTGCTAAATTGTGGGGTACTTTGTTGAGTCACTCATTTACTTTCATATCAAGTGCCCTCTCTGGAAATAATCAAAGAGCTTGAATGTCTGATTATGTTCTTACAATTTAATTAACCTCTATTGCCATTAAGCATGAGGTCAACCAACACAAAACATCCATCAACGCATCTGTGTGAACCATGTAGTGACCTCCTGCTGAGCTTTCATCAGAACCAGCGTGTTCCCTTTCCCACTTTGTATGTGTGTTCTCTTATTGTACCTCATTTTAGCCAAGTGGTTTTAGTTTACCTAAACGTGTGAGTATTAAAGTGATAAACAAAAATATCAGAGTATGAAATCTGTCTCTTCCTGTTCAGCTGACAGGCATTCAGTTAGTTGCCTCTTCTTTGTCTTCATAATAACGACAGAGAAAGAGGCCTCTATACAAGGCCTTGTCTGTGAAGCCAAGCAACTTTCAAGCATAGAATGTGGCAACTGGAATAACAGTTTTGAAAAAAAAAAAAACAACTCAGAAAATTCAAAGTAGGGATTTAAAAGATTTGAAAATGTAGAGACAGTATGAGAGAAACAAGTCAGGGAAGAGCCTGGCATCCAAACTTCAGTGGAGGACAAATAACCCTGGTTACAAGTGGGCCAGCTGTGTACAAATGACAAAATATCCATACTAATGACAAAATTTCCCAGTGTAAAATGTATGCATATTAATGTAAAATGGGTACTCGTTCAAAAATAAATGACAGAGCAATGTAAGAATTACCTGAAAAAACTCCTAAATAAGTGAGAATTAATTCCATAAGAATGAAGTCGAAGTTGGGCGTGGTGGGGCACGCCTTTAATCCCAGCACTCAGGAGGCAGAGGTAGGAGGATCGCCATGAATTCAAGGCCATCCTGAGACTATGTAGTGAATTCCAGGTCAGCCTGGCTAGAGTGAGACCCTACCTCGAAAAATAAAATAAAATGAAATGAAATAAAATAAAAAGGAAAGAATGAAGTCTCCGTTTTGAGGGCTGAGAAGATGGCTCAATGTATAAGGCACACACTGCTAAAGCTGGAGTACTCAAAATCAATCCCCAGATTCCATTTGAAAAGAACAAAAACAAACACAAACAAACAAACAAACAAACCTGGAAGTCATGTTGCTGTCCTGTAATGGCAGTGCTCTTATAGTGGATACAGGAGGCAGAGATAGATTTTCCCCAGCACACATGGTGACTGCAGCAGAGAACATCAGCAGACCAAGAAACTCAGTCTCAGGGGCTGGAGAGATGGCTTATCAGTTAAGGCGTTTGCCTGCAAAGCCAAAGGATCCTGGTTCGATTCTCCAAGACCCAAGTAAGCACAAGGTAGAGCACGTGCCTGGAGTTTGTTTGCAGCAGCTGTAGGTCCTGGCTCACCCATTCTCTCTCTCTCTCTCTTTCTGTCTGTCTCTCTGCCTCTCTTTCTCAAATAAATAAATAAATAAATAAATAAATCTTAAAAAAGAAACTAAGTCTCAAATGAGTTGGAAAGGCACAGGCAATGTCCTTTGACTTTCACCTGTGTGTACCAAGAAGTGTGCATTCACAGTCATTCACACTCACACACAATAATAAAATTAAAAAGACTTTCTTTAAAGTCTATTTCTTCTAATTTTATTCCTCGGGGGGCGGGGAAGGCTTATATAGTCAATTTCTAGGCTATAGCTCCTGTGGAGCTGTGGAGTCACTGTGAAGGTTCCACACACATCCAGACATATATGCCCACATTACATATCTCAAGCATGAATTTTGACTGGCTTTTCAAATCTATGTAATTGCTAATTATAATAAAAAAATATGTTAATAGTTGTCTTGATTCTGGTAGTTTTTCCACACTTAGCATTACTCTTCTATAAAGAAGTCATAAATTTAGTTTGATGACATAAAAGATTCATAATAAAACACCTACAGATGATTCTAGACTAGGTTAAATTAGGTCAATTTAAATCCTAGGTTAAAAAAAAAAAAAAAAAAGAGAAGGATGCCAGGGTGATAGAGCATCCCAAATGATAAAGTATGGGTGCAAACATGCATGTGGACTGGAATAGGAACAATTCCAAAAACAATAAAAATAAAAGGATCCACAGGATGAAAGAGCATATGTAGGAAGTGAGACTGGTTTAAATGTGGGTGAGTTAAGTTTGAGGAGCCCTTGGGTATTTAGGTCAAGTTGTCCATTTTTGTACAACTCAGAACTGGGGCTCAGTGAAAGCTCTGAGTTACATGGGAACATCAAATGTCCTCTTATTTGAGACTACTTTGAGTTTAGGTAAAATCACCAAGAAAAAGAGTTCAACATGGAGTGTTGGTAAGCCTAGCCCTATGCTAGACACTGTGAATATTAAATAATTGACCAACACCACTAAATTTACAGGTTAAGTGTAAGCCGAGGGCTCATTATTTACATGGGTCATTCCAAAAATTTATGTCTATGATTCTAATTTTTAATATTACTTTGTGCTATTTTTATTTTCCAAAAAGATTCCACACTGTCATTTGAATCCCCCCACACACCATTTTTTTTTTTTTTTGTTTTTTTTTTCAAGGTAGGGTCTCATAGCACCTCTGGCTGACCTGGAATTCACTATGTAGTCTCAGGGTGGCCTTGAACTCAGAGCAATCCTCCTCCTGCCTCCCGAGTGCTGGGATTAAAGGTGTGCACCACGACGCCCTGCTCTTAGGGACATTTCTAATGACAGCTGAGGCTAAGGGTTGCAGCGAAGGGGTGGAGAGATTCAGTGGGAAGGAAAACATTTCAATGAAGAAGAGAGCACGACAGAGAAGACCAGTCTCAGCTCCTGTGCTATCGGGAAAATCCCAGGAGACTTTTGTTCTTGCAGTCGTTGATACACTTCTTTCCTTCAAGGCACATTAGTGATCATAGTGGCACCCATCCTACTGTCAATTCCCTGGGCTCTTAATGCTTCAGCGTGAAAAGGCACCCATCCACATGCAGTTGACAATGCATGCTGTTGCCAAGTTAGGAAATATGGCCAGATGATGACCCTGGGAGATCAGGATAAAGAGGACATGCACCGTCACAGAAGATGCATTCGCTTTGCCGTTGTGCTGCAGAGCTGTGTGGGTTTTATTATGACGATTAGTTTGCTTTCATTTTCTTTATACATGGCAAATGTAATGAGCTGTCTCTCAGGAGTGGAGACTTTTGGTCCCCAGTGCTAGGCCTCTATTCCAGATCCGCATCAGTGCCTGATGATTTTACGGACTTCTGTCTCTGCACGCGTTGAGGGCTCGCTTTTTGCTCATGTTTGGTTGAGTGTGGCCAATGACTAGTGAATTCGATGGAGTTCATTGTCTAGCCTTTTAGGTTGTTGTTAGTTTTTGGATTTTCTCTCCACAGGGTTTTTTTTTTTTCTTTATTCAACCCATTATCTCAATATCAATGTACCAAAATGTTTTAGATGAGTGTTTTTGTTTATTTCAAAAAATAATTTATTTATTTTATTTATTTGAGAGAGAGTGAGAAAAAGGTAGATAGACAGAGAATGGATGCATCAGGACCTTGAGCTGCTGCAAACGAACTCTAAAGGCCTGTGCCACCATGTTTATCTGGCTTATTTTGGTTTTGGGGAATTGATCCTAGGTCTTTTGGCTTTGTAGACTAGCTCCTTAACTGCTAAGCCTTCTCTCCAGCCCTGTTTTTGTTTAATATCCCTCATCTCTTCTGGACACAGGGTTGTGTTACATTACCCTTGAACTCCTTAGCTCAAGGAATTTTCCTGCCTCATCCTCCAGAGTATCTGGGATTACCGGCACTGGTCCTGGCTTCTTTTTTTTTTTTTTTCTTGTCAGGAACATTTCCTAACACTTTTGGCCCATGCTTTCCTTTGTGTATGGTAGGATTTTGTATTCTTTTAGGATATGTAATTTGTCTCCTCTCCCTTTACGTAAATGTTAATTCTCATGATCCGTCACCCACCAAGAAACTATGAGTTGTTCCGTTCTTACTTTATCACTTCTTCCATTCACTCAATTAACAGCATTTAGGCAACACCTGATAGTTTAGTGTGTACATGTTTGCTAATAATAGAAGAGTTCTGGCTCTGTCCTAGACTACGTTGCAAACTCCTTACATTGCATTATCCCAGAAGGTTAGAGACTACAGGAGAGCCTTGTCTGATGATCTCCTGACTGACTTACTTAGCCAAGACTTGTACTGGTCTGCTCATCCTCATATGTACTGCAGTCCCTGAATTTTGAAAATGTGTGTGTCTGAGTGAGTGTGTGCGTGTGTGTACATTCCAGGATTGGTGCCACTACAAATTAAAGTCCTTCTGGCTTCATGTGGTGGCTGGGGAACTGAACCCAGCTGGCAGGCTTTGCCAAGCAAGCACCTTTAACTGCCGAGGCATCTCCTTGGTCCCACATTCTCTGCATTTTAAAGAGGAGAAAATAAAATTCCAGGGAAAATGAGAAATGGGCCTCTGGTCTGAAGACTAGTTGTTAATGGATTCCTACTTAGCTCAGTGCTATTCCTAGAGTCTTGACTGCCATGCCCCACACGTTGTTGAAACCAGGGCCTGACAGCGAGCAGGTGCCTAATTTTATTTCTTTTAATGGTACATACAACATGAAATATATCCAATGTTATGCCCCATCCTATGGAATATATTAAAAAACTAAATGTAAGGGATGATAATAGGGGATCTATTTTTTTTTTCCCTTGGCATAAGTAACCACTGGGGAGACCTGTAAGGCTAATGAAAATATCAAAGGAACAGAATTATTTTTCCTTTCATACTAATTTAGGATGATAATTGCATTCTCAATGATGACAAAATCTTTAAGACTTCAACATCTAGAGTCTTACCATCAAGTCTAAATGGCCAACCCTCAATCATAGAGAATTTATTTGGCTTCAAAACTCAATTCTTTATCCTTTCATTTAGTGAAATTAAGCCTCTTGGGGGATGCCATTTTAAATTCTGATGCAGATACCTCCTTTCCTACCAATAAAGCTATGATTTACAGTAATTAATCTAGTTGAAAGTAAGAAAAGAAAAAAAGCGAAGCTTACATACAGGAGAAAGGAAATTATAAAGTGGCTCACTCCCCAAAATTTGCCTAATATGCAAAGTATGAACCTGGCAACCAGCCTGATTTGTGGCATACAAAGCTCCATTGATCAACAGAATGGGACATTTGCCTTTACAAGACTCTTACTGTTGGGCAAATGGTATATTGAATCAATCCACACTATCTCTTCGTCTGTTCAATGTTTTGGCTGTCTATGTGAAGCACAGGGATACTCTGCATGATAGCTGTCTGAAAAGTATCTGAATCCTACTTTCCACTAGTGCCCCCTTCTTCCCTATCTGCTGGTCCTCAACTGGTTTTAGAACTTTCCGCTTCATTCATTCATAAGAGCTGTAGTCAAGTTTTGCTCCATGGATAACTGGCCTTTGAGGACCGAAGACCTAAGAGAAAAGTAGCAGAATGTTGTCACTAGCACAGAAATGCTGGGATGAGATGTGAAGCTTTCCCAGAGTAGCCATAAACCACTCTGTCTTGCTTGGCTTCAAAACCTGAGTGTGATTTGAATGTTGATTCAGCACCAACAACTGTACAGCCACTTCAGAAAAGCTTTATTTTTGTTTATCTAGCACTCTAAAGTTCTAAGGAATTGTCACATGCATCACCTAATTAGTCCTCACTAGACCCGGTGAGGAGGGAAGGAAAGGAAGGCTCACACATTGTGCCCATCACCTATGCTGCATGCTGTATAGCCTAGGCTTTTAAACAAGACAATGGAAATCAAAGTGCTACAGATACGAGGGAAGTACACTCCCTAATATATCCCAAAATCACAAAAAGAAGTTTCCTTATTTTCCTTTTTTTTTTTTTTTTATGGTTTTTTGAGGTAGGGTCTCACTCTAGCCCAGGCTGACCTGGAATTCACTATGTAGTCTCAGGGTGGCCTCGAACTCTCGGCAATCCTCCTACCTCTGCCTCCCTAGTGCTGGGATTAAAGGCATGCGCCACCACGCCCGGCTCCTTATTTTCCTATCCCCATCCCCTTTCATAAGCCTCTACTATATGTTTATGTATTCACTCACTTGACTTCTGTTTAATTTGCTGAGACAAGGGTCTCACTGTTTAACTCTGGCTCTCCTCCACCTTGACATCCTCCTGCCTCAGCCTCTGGAGCAATAAAGGAGCTATCAGTCTGTGCTACCATGACTGGCACTTAACACCTCTAAATCCTGGTTCATTCTTTTCATAAGTTTTCTAAACTGCTGGCTGCTTGACTTTTGAGTTTGTTGTGTTTTTCTTTGTCCTGTTCTGCAAAACTTGTGCAGCAATCTAGAACCTTCCCTTCTCTTCATGTACAACTGTGTTAAGACATTGCGTGAGACTTTTTTTTTTTTTTTTTTTTTGCAGAAAGGACAG
This sequence comes from Jaculus jaculus, assembly GCF_020740685.1. Taxonomy (NCBI): domain Eukaryota; kingdom Metazoa; phylum Chordata; class Mammalia; order Rodentia; family Dipodidae; genus Jaculus; species Jaculus jaculus. The sequence continues at coordinate 165,632,771 of NC_059105.1, forward strand.
TTTATGAAGATAGTGAGAGACATGTAGTCTATCTCGCTCTCTCTCTCCTCTCTCTTCCCTCCCTCTCTCACTCTCCCCCAATTCCCAGTGCTGTGTTTAGTGCAGGCTCTCGGTTCTCATTGAGGCTGCAGTTTGTCTGCTGAATTACTGCTTTGTATTCAGCCCAGGCCCATGGAGTATTCCCAGTGTATTTATTTTCTGTTCCTGAGCTGAATGCTGGGTGCTTCTTTGTCCTGATGCCTTCTGCAAAGGAGTGCAGGATGAGGAGGAGGGGCGGGAATGCCAATAAAGCTTTCTGTTTCCCCCAGAGGAATGTGCGTGTCTTTCCCATTGCTTCACTCCGTGTTCTCATCTCTGCTGCCCTTCTCTTAATTGGATCTAGACCCTAGAGAAAACAACTTTGTTAATGGGATGGTTAAAGAAAATGAAAGGGGGAAGTTGGCTGTGTTCGGTTCTGGCAACTTACCCTCTTTGGGAATAAGAGTCTTAGATGCCTGATCTGGGGAAGGAATTCCACTTTCCTGATCATAAGAAAATGCCACTTCCTTCCTTGATAGTTCTTTTTCTTTCTTTTTTTCACCCTATTCTATCAAAATTGAAATTATGTTCTGTTTTTATGTTTTCTTCCTACAGATACTTGAAGCTAGTTTGCCTAGTAAATAGGACTGATCTATTTTTCTCAACCACTTATCTGTTCATTCACTCATTTATTTAATCACACATTTGACAAATGAGTGTTAAACATGCTTTTGTGGTTCGCTAAATTATGGGAATAAAATGCTAAATGAGAGGAATTAACTAAGCACTCTCATGAGACCTACATTCCAGTTGAGGCAAAAACCAGTATATACATATGTCAATGCATTAAAAACAAACAAACAACAACAACAAAACAAAAACAGTTACAGCTTGCAGAAAGTGATAAAATTTGAAGCAAATAAGATGTCATAATAAAAATTATGGCAAGGATTCTTTGGATAAATTATCTATGTAGAGCTACTGAGGGATAGCATTTCAACTGTGACCTAAAACCTGCTTATGCAAACTTATTAGCACTACATTTTTTTGCAACTTTAATGAGGTGTATCATACACAATTAGATTCATCCAGATGAAATATTCATTTCAGTATTAGTAAATATAGATATTGGGACCATCATACCAGCCTAGTTTTAGATATTCCTGCCATCCCCTAAATAGCCTTCATGTTTGCTTTTAGTCAATTGGCATTTCCATCCCTGGGTAATCACCAATCTTCCTGTTTCTAAGCATTTGCTTTTTCAGACATTTTGTCCAACAAACAGAACCATATGACAATGTTGTATTCAGCATCTGGATTCTTCCATTTAGAATGACTTTTTAGGCCCATCCATATTGTAGCGTGTGTCAGCAGGGTGCTCCCTTCTGTCATTGAACATCTGAGAGATACTCCACACAATGTGGAACTCTCCATAAGCACGTCTTCTACTTGGTGGCTGTTAGGGACCAAGTTGCTATGCACATCTGTGATCAGTTCTTCCTGTGCACATTTATTTTCATTTCATTTCTGGAGATATTAGGAACTAGAATTTCTGGATTGTACCATACGTTTATTTAATTTTAAGAATTTACTATAATGTTTCCCAAGGTCGTTGTACCTTGCACATTCAAATCACCATTGCATAGTTCCAACTTCTCTAAACTTTCATCAACACTTCTTTTTCTCCGACTTTTTGGTATAGCCCTCAAATGAATTTGTGTCACGTTATGGTTTTCATTTCCTAATTTGTAGTGTTGGCCATCTTTTATCATACTTATTGGTCATTTGTATCTTTCTTGGTTACATTGTTTAGTTTTGATTGTGATGTTTGTCACTTTTTGTTCAATTTTGAGAATTCCTTAATTATCCTCATGACAAACCCTTGATCTCCTAGTATATAGCTCATTTTCAAATTTTCTTTTGTATGTATATATATATATATGCACACACACACACACACATATAATATATATGTATATACATTAGGTTTTGGTTTCTCGAGGTAGGGTCTCTGCTGTAGCCAATGCTGACCTGGAATTCACTATATAGTCTCAGATTGGCCTCAAACTCACACTAATTATCCTACCTCTACCTCCTGAGTGTTAAGATTAAAGGTATGTGCTATCAAGTCTGGCTAATATGTTTTTTTATTTTTAAAAAACATTTATTATTATTATAATATTATTATTAATAATATAATTAATATTATTATATAATAATATTAATTATAAAATATATATTATATATAATTTATATATAATATAATTAATATTATTATTATATTGTATATATATATATATGTATATATATATATATATATATACACACACACACACATATAATATATATGTATATACATTAGGTTTTGGTTTCTCGAGGTAGGGTCTCTGCTGTAGCCAATGCTGACCTGGAATTCACTATATAGTCTCAGATTGGCCTCAAACTCACACTAATTATCCTACCTCCACCTCCTCAGTGTTAAGATTAAAGGTATGTGCTACAAAGTCTGGCTAATATGTTTTTTTTTTATTTTTAAAAATATTTATTATTATTATTATTATTAAATATAAGGTCTGTAGCCTAGGATGGTCTTATACTCATTATACAGCAAAAGCTTAAACTCCTTATTCTCCTGAACCTACTTCTTAAGTGCTGGGATCTGAAGATGAATCACGATGCTTAGTATATGTAGTTTTGTTTGTTGAGCCTAGGCCAACAAGGAGGCTAAGCTGTTAAAATTTTAAGTGCTTTATTCATTGAAGTCCAACATATTGTTTTTCTTCCATGAACTATAGTTTAGATATCTAAGAACTTTAAAAAAATGCTATTATTTCAAGGAGAAATGGGGGCATATTAATTGATGTAAGTAAATGAAGTCCAGATAAATGCACCATTTTGTGTATCTGTTTTTATGTGGGTACTGGTGATTTTAATCAGGGCCATCAGACTTGCAAACAAGTACTTTAAATTCTAAGTGATCTTTCCAGCCTCTGTAAGAACTTTTTTACAAAGATTACTCTCAGGATATTTTTCTAATTCTTTTATATTTTTATTCATGAATTTACATCTGTGATTCATTTTTCATTAGTTCTGTCATATGATATGATATCAGTTCTCAATTATCTGTAGTTCTTCTTCTGGTTGCTGCTCAGTTTGCTAAAAGATATATAAAACATAACCTTTGTTTGTTGAGTATGTACTTGGGATAGAATGCTTTGCACTAAGCAAGAATAAATATAAAAACTGCTTTAGCTCTCCAAATTTCCACTGAATCAGGTATACTGTCATAATATAGAAGTTATAAGAGATAAAGAAAATCAAGCTTCACTGTAGATTTCTAAGTCAAAAATATGTGACAATTATTTGTACAAAAGGCATTATGCAGAATTTATTATTTCTTTTTCATAATTTCTTTAAAAATAGCCAATAAAAGTGAGATCTATCCTTCTCTCTATTAAGCAATAATCAGTTTATCTTAACTAGCCCAGTTAGACCTATTTTTACCATTAATTTTTAGGTTTCCACTATACTAATTTATATACTAGTTTTCCATCAGTCTCCCTTGTTCTTGCAGATGCCTACTTGGAATTTTGTTTTACAAGAATATTTCCTTACTGTCAAACACATGGTTTTTAGATTTCTTTATTTTCATATCCTGGATTTTGTTCTACTCTTTCCTAAATTTCTTTTCTCCTCAGTTCCTAGTACTACACTTTAGATTAAAACTGAGAATAGCCCAAATTTTTCCTCTTTATACAAAATAAATCTAAGTAATTCTAAAACAGATAATTTTTAGTATTTTATTTGTTAATTTTCAAGGAGGGAGGGAGAGGGAGAAGTTGAGGAAAGAGAGAAAGAGGGAGAATAGATGTGCCAGGGCCTCCAACCTCTGTAAACAAACTCCATGTGCATGAGTCACTCTGTGCATCTGGCTTTACAAGGGTACTGGTGAATCGAAGCTGGGTTGTTAGGCTTTGCAAGCAAATACCTTAACCACTGAGCAATTTCTCCAGCCCTCAAGCAAATATTATTTAAAGCATTAACAACCTAACTCATATTGACTAGAAACACAGGAAATCATTTGTTCATTTACTACTGTAAGTTTCAAAGCAGAAACAAATTTACTGGTAAAGATTTATGGAATTTAAAATGAGAGAAATCATTTTTAACTTGAATGGTCCAGAAAGACTTCACCTATCTATGTCAAGTGCAAGTTGTTGAAGGAGAATGATACTGCTAACTTGGTATAAATGTGGCAAATTAGGAACTCCAGACAAAATGGCTTAACTTATCCATGTCTTCACCACCAGGTGCTATCACAAAAGAAAGCAAGGGGGTGGTGTGGGAGAATATTTGTGAATCACCCAACCAGAATGTGATAGAAAGCAACACTGTTCCAGACAAGGAGACATTGATACTGAGTCTTCGGCAATGCAATACACATTTGTCCATAGTGGTTACAAGACAAGGCAGATGCTTTGACAAGAGGAAACAGACTATGTCAAATAAAGACACAAAGGTAAATGGAGAAGTGAGTTGGTATCGGTGAAGATAGTAGACATGTGAATGTGAGCAAACCAATACATCAGGGAAAGTTCTAGGTGGCTCTTAAGAAGTGGTGACTCTTCCCTGGCACATATGAAGAGCCCAAGAGAAGATTAGATAGATACATAAATAGATAGATAGATAGATAGATAGATAGATAGATAGATAGATAGATAGATAGATAGATAGATAGATCGATCATAGGTAGGTAGATAGATGATAGATGGTTAGATACATCGATACATACATAGATGCATAGATAGATAGATAGATAGATAGATCAATTGATAGATCTGGAAGTGTAGACAAGCCACCATCAATGCTACATTTAGGCACCTGAATCTAATTTTATCTATGCAAAGTCAGTGGATAATTCAGATTTATATAGCCAAGGTCACTGTAATAATTTAAAGGAGAGGGAGTGCTGGGAATAGGTGTTTCATTTAGAAGGTCTTGGCTGTTGTATGCATTAGCTGTCATGAAAGCAGAGCAGTGACTACAGAACAGAAAATAGAGACTTGAGGAAAATTCTAATGAATTAGACCTGAGGTTGTGGCTGGTTGGCTTAGCATGACAAGGATGAATGAAGAAACAAAGATGTCACTAAAATTTCAAACACACATATAGTCAAGAATTAAGAAAAGGGCCAGGCATGTAGTACAGGTCTTTAATCCCAGCATTTGGGATGCAGAGGTAGAAGGATCACTGTGAGTTGAAGGCCAGCCTGGAACTACAGAATGAGTTCCAGGTCAGTCTGGGCTAGAGTGTAACCCTACCTCGATAAAACAAACAAACAAACAAAAAAAGTTCTAAAAAAAATGAAAATGGAGAGGGAGAATTAATAACTTTGGTTTCAGTTCTCTAAGTCTCATAGGGCATTAAAATACCTGGTAAATTTTTCAGCTCACCCATACAGATAGGGCCCCAAATCCCGTGAGTGTCATTAGCACTAATGGTGGGTTTAGAAGTTCTGGAAGGTAGTAGTAGAATGAGTGGCACTTTAAAATAAATACAAATGGCATTTTTTTTTTTTTAAGTATAGTAGCTCCATGGTGCTTGTGTAGGAAAGAATCTAATGGAAGTCAGGTAAGAGGGAGAGGGAAAGAGAGAGAATTAATGTACTTATGAAACAAACACTCCAAGAATAGCACAGCTTTTCAAATATTATCAAGTATAAAGTTTGGAAGATTATGTCTTTAAAACCTCAGGGCTGGAGAGATTGCTTAGTGGTTAAGGCTCTTACACCAAAAGCAAAGAACCTAGGATTGATTCCACAGGACCTACATAAGCCTGATGCACAAGGAGTCACATGTGTCTGGAGTTTGTCTGCAACAGCTAGATGCCCTTGCGCCCATTCTCTCTCTCTCCCTTTCTCTCTCCCTCCCTCTCTCTAACTCTCTCTTAAATAAATAAAAACAATATATATATATATATATTTTAAACCTTAAATCTATCACCATATAGAATATAATGTTTTTCTTTCCATGTGCTCAAGGGGTTCATGCTCTTTCTGCGACACTTCCAGAGGAAATGCACAAGCTTAAGAGAACATGGACACTTAAAAGAGCAAAACTTTATACATACATATATATATATATTTGGAGAGAGAGAGAGAGAGACAGTAGGATCTCACAGAAACACAAGAGTGTGCAGCCTCTTGCCATCATTTATTTATCATAATCAAGACTGACAAACAAATACACCCATGTCCTTAATGGAGCAGGAATCCAAGTCTGTGAATTAAAAGAAAAAGACCCGAATGGTTGCCAAACTCCCTTTCTCATCCCCCTGTCCTGTTTCTAATCTGTGTTTTCTTGTCAGCATTTTTACCAGCAGATCAATTCCTCTTCAGGTAGTACCAGTGATTTTTAAGCAGGAGAAACTTACTCCTTGCAGGTGAAAGATAATCAAATTGAATATTACACAGCCCCTGAAGTACAGGGAGCTGATAACAAGAGCCAAACTCAATATCCTGACAGATGTTTTCTTGGATTGATTAATCTCTCCTTTCACTCTGGTTAGCCTTCCTCCAGCAGAGACAATCCAGTCCCTTGGCCTCAGCCCAAATAGGTTTCTGAATGGCTGGGGCTGGCCCAGAGAAGCAGTCCTCTTTAATGTGCAATACAATCTTTTCCTTCTGAGGAGGAGGAAACTGAAACCCAGCTTGCCTTCTTCTCCTTTGAAATCTGCTACAATGAAAAGACTAAATTCTAGTTTTAGTTTATGATGCTCAGAATAAGGATATTTTTACTCTAAGATTTTGCTTGAGGCAGCCTATATGCACGCGTGCGCATGTGTACATCTCAGAAACTCTTGCCTCTTGAATATCATGGGAGATTAGACCTACTAGATAGACAAGAGAAGCAAAGCGGGCATCCAGCTGTAAATGAGGGAAGAAAAAAAAACACCCCTTCATTCTTTCACTAGTGTTCCTTGTTTCATCCCTTGTTTCCTCCTTGCGTATTCTCTCTTCTAACTTCTGGCTTTCCTCCTTTTGTTCTGTTGAACAGTCTGCACGTGTTGAATCTACAAAGAGGTCAAATGGCACATGCCTTGCCCTTGGCAGGGACCTCGGACAGCGGGTGATCACCATCACCAAGCAGCAATAGGACAAGCACTTTAATAGTGCTGTGTGCTCTGGGAAGAGGAAGATTGGTGGGGGGAGTGTCCTGTGACAGATCCAGTTGGTGGCCCTTAAAAGGGAGTCAGAACTTCATCAAAGGGACCAGAAAAGGAGCATTCCTAAGAAGGGTGATAAGGTAGCACCAGCACTTGTTGAAGAAAATACGCAGACCACCCCCCACCCCCACGACCCGCTTGACATATTTTGTCACTTACTGACTCCACCGATTTCTCATCCCCCAGGTTACTTCTGTGCGCCACATTCATTTCAAGAAGAGCATCACTAACTGGGGATCTCGTTTTCCTGATGACTCCAGTTCTTGACTGCTGCTTCCTGAAAGCTCTGTACTTAGCACTGAAATGTCAGAAAAGCTGTATAAATGCCTGATTCCTATTCTCAGCCTTGGCACAAATACCAGTGGGCATCTCTAAGGTGGGTTAATCCTTGGCTTTGGAGAGGGAGCAGTTAAATCTGGTTTAACTGGCTCATAGAGATGCTCAATTAGTGTTGGTAGCATCATTTATTTCCTAAATGTTGTTTGAAGGCAAATGGTCCAGAACCATTTCCCATAATACTTCAGTGTTGTTTTTGGTTTTTTTTTGTTTTCAGAATAAAGTTTTAAATCTATGGAAATAAAACCCATATGAAATCTAGCCCTGCTTCTTTGAATTTATGTATGATTTCTGTGTTTAGAATTGCAAGAATGCACAGTGAAGCCTTTGTAAGTGTCATGGCTTTAAGGGAAATATCTGTGTGGAATAAACATTTTACTTTAAAATTTATAAATCTTACAGAATAGGCTTGCTCTAGCCCTGATCCTTTCACCCCCAGCCCCCCAATGTGTCACCTGTCTTCCCTTGGCACTGAATTCGTTGCCCAAAGCTCTGTTGACATATTCCAGAGTTCTTTCATTTGCATTCTCTGCAAGGGCCTAGATTAATTTAGCAGCAGCGTTACAATGCGGCTTGAAGAGTAAAGCCCCATTATTATTTATTATGATGCTCTGAGTTCACACATTACCTATGGGGAGTTTCAAATCCCCGGTATCAACCTTGTCTGTGGCCATCATCCACAGACCTTACTTGAAGTTATGTCATATCCAAGGGTGCACCGAAAACCAAGACAGCCAGCCAGAGCACCAAAGAGAACTATCCCTTTTGTTCGGATCATTCTGTCTGGCACTCTTAACAGTGTGAAGAAACATAATGCTTGATCCAAAGTCCATATTAGGCACAGACTTAAATCTAGTTATCTTGGGATAGTGTATCTATCTGTTCCTTTCTTGACAACATCATGAAGAGAGAAATACCTTCACTTTTATCTAGCAAATACCTTTATTTTTGTCCCTCCACATTCTTCCCCCACATCTGTCTATAAATCCTTAAACTTTGCTATTTATTGTCTCATATATTCTTAATTTTCATCTCGTCGTTTTTTGATTCTTCATATCCAAAATGGTAAAAGCTATTGCTGAACAACCAGTCAAATAAACAATATTTTAAAAAATCACCAAATTTAGTTAGGGAGGAAGACAGGCTATTGCCCTAGAGAGAATTCTGTGACCGCAGGAAAATGTAAAGCTTTTCCTAGCCCAGCAGAAAAAATGACTTTCTGTTGTAGTGTAGAAAGCTTGCTAACGACAACAACAATAACAATATATGTAGTTCCTCAAAAGGGTGAGATGGTTTATTCTGGAGCCAAATGTGAGTGACGTTGACCCAGAAGCACATGATTAGGTTACCCCAAACTCTATGGTCCAATGTCGCAACAGTTACATGAAGGTTTTACAGAACAAGAACAAGGGCAGTCATAAGCCAAGGTCCCCTTCAGATGCATTGGTGGGAGCCTCACGTAGGCGGGTTATAGCAGAGCGGGAACCTCTGCTAGAGACTTCTGAAGGTTTCTGATGACTTTATGAGCTTTAGGGTTGTTGGAACCCTGGGGGTTTTGTTTGTGTATTCCAAAATGTTTTACCTACTAGTCAGAATTTGATGTCAGGTCAGATACAAATGTGGGCGATAAATGCTTATTTAAAGGGATAAAGTGGTTTGGTTATGGACTTGCATCTTTCAGACCCCTCAAAACCATTTACATTTTTGACCAAGTCTGGCAGCCTGGCGGAATGTCTAATGTACTTTATGGGAACATCAGTTGACACAATATAATCAGGAATTAGCAGGATCTTTGTGCCCTGTTTGGGAATCTGAACAAACAACAAAATATCTGGTGTTAGTGCTGGGGTGGAGGTGTTGGGGGGGGTAGGGTGTGACCAAAATTGAATACGTTGCCAGGAAAAGCAGATAAAGTGTATATTATCTATTTCAGTGCTTGTTCAGGCCTGGGAGCAAGCAGACAAAAGGAACCTGTATCAAAGGGACAGGCCTGAGTGAAGCTTGGTCAAAACAGAACAGTAGGCGAGAACTGTGCAGTTGTGTGACCACTTGATCATATTGTTGGTGATGAATGGTGGGTTCAGTGGCGCTGTATATGCAAGTGATTGAGTCTGGTGACCACAGCATAGAAGTTCTGTGCCTCAACAAAATATGAGTCCTTCTCAGACACCAGTTCCTTTAATACTATGAGACACAGTCTTTCTTATGTTTGATGAGTCAGCAGAAACATGATTCCCCTCTTTGATAAGAGGAACCCCCCTCCCCCACACACACACGCAAGGCTGGAAGATTTCTTTGACTACTTCAAGTTGGTGAAAGGTAAGATCCTTGAGGTCAGAGCTCCACTTCTTTTTAGAGATGGCTGATAATGGATCGATGGAGGGAGGAAAGGAGAGGGGGAGGAAGGGAGAGGAGAAGGGAGGAAAGACTGAACAGAAAGGCACAGGCTGGGCAGGACAGTGGTGTGCTGAGGCATTGTATAATAAGTCACAAAGGATGGATGTAGGATGTAACATTTTGAGAACACTGCTATGAAAATAGACAGGTTTTGTGGGGAGGGGGAAGATTAAGATCCTTTTTTTCCCCCCACCTACGGTGAAGACGACACTATGCTCTCACCATGCCATTTTCTCGCAGTCACAATAACCTCCAGGTGACATGTAAAATATAAATTCCCCAAAATGGAACTTCGGTATGGTGATCTGACAGTGTACAACAGTCTACTTGAGATGCAATACTCTCAAAACTGAGTAGTCGCCAGCCCTATTAGCTGTATCCTTTTGATATCTCTCCTTCTTACTGCCTCCTTTTCCCACCTCCTGCAAATTCATTAACTACTAGAGGCACATATGTAGTTTAAAGGAAGGAAAAGAGTAAATTCTGAAATGCGGTTTTCTGTACTTTAAAATTCCAATTTTTTTAAAAAAAAGAGGGAGAAAGAGAGAGAGAGAGAGTGACTGGTCCTACCTGGGCCTTCAGCCTCTGTAAACAAGTTCCAGAGGCATGTACTACCTTGTGCATCTGGCTTACCTGGGTTCTGAGTAATCATACCTGAATCCTTTGGCTTTGCAGGCAAGAGCCTTAACTCCTAAAGGCATCTGCCCAGCCCTGTTCTTTGAAATTCTTGTTTTGAGATGAGCAGGTGATGGTTTCCAGGTTTCTTGTCCTTCCTACCATTTCATCAGGACAGTTTGTGAGAGAGGGCTTTGCTTCTTTCACTTGACATTATTTCTTTTTACCTTTTCTCTGCATTGTCTGTATCTATGAGCCCCAGGACTGTAATTGGTAGCTGAGTTTTTCCTCTATGCAAAATCTGTATGGAAACACTTTGGTACAGAGAAATTGTGCTCATTGCATATAGTGTGATGGTTAAGTTCTGTTGTCATCTTGGTCCAATTAGGACTCAAGTGAGAGACGTGCATCTCGGGCTGGCCTGTGGGGGTGTTTCCAGGAAGGAATTAAGAAAGGAAGTTCCTTCCTCCATGCTGAATGGCCGTTCTGGTGAAAAAATTCCAGGAGACACAGGGCATTTTGCTTGGCGGTCCTTGTCACGTGCTGACTGGCGTGCACCTACCCCGTTTCTGCTATCCTTTGTTGACACTAGAATTTGGCTTCATTAGCCTTCCAAAGTACACTGGAAACCAGTGGATCTCCAGAAATCCTTTAGGCTTTCATCACCAAATTGAGACTGCTGAGGTATCCAGACACTCCAGCCCTCACACAGCTATTGTTTGATTGCTCAGCCAGTATGTGTAAGGTGATCTAATTAACCCCTTTTATATTTGATATTCACCCTACCTATCCTGTATTTTTAAAGAACCCTGACTAATATGCAAGATTCCTAGATCCAAGGGGTAAGAAATTGGTGGTATTAGTGCTGATCCAGTTTAAAGTGCAATGTCCTTGGACATGGTGAATAAGTCATTTGGTTCAATGACTGTCTAGGCTATAAATAATCAAAACAAATCTCTCCATCATTCGTGGCAGCCAGGATGAGGACAGCATTGAGTATCTAGTATAAATATTTTAAGGATATATAAAACAGGGCTGGAGAGATGGTTTTACCATTAATGCACTCTATTGCAAAGCCAAAGGATCCATGGCTGATTCCCCAGAACCACATAAGTGGGATAAGCAAGGTGGTGCATGCATCTGGAGCTCATTTGCAGCAGCTGGAGGCCCTGGCATACCCGTTCTCTCCCTCTCTCTGATTCTCCATTTCTCTATCTGTCTTTCTCAAAATAAATAAACAAAATATAAAAATATTTTTAAAAACATATAAAACATTTGCAGAGTCTAGGACAGTGCTTAAAGTAGGTGTTCAATTAATGAGGAGTTTTTTTTGTTGTTTTTGTAATGATTTATTAAGTGCTTAAATAGCTTTCAACATTTCCAAGTAAGTTATTTATTCATTGGGGAAAAACTAATTTATTTTTAACAAAATACAAAAATATGCCTTTTCTTTATTTGTAACACACAACTCAGATACTACCCAGAGTATGCTTTTCCCCAAAAGGCACAGTCAATTTCAAGTCATTGAATGTGTTTTTCTTTGAAATGGGCTAGTCACAGTTACTGAACCAGAGTATGGATTCCGACTTTCCATGTCCCCACATCACCTGGATGATGGGTGGAACTCCATTGTGAGCCTTTCTAGAAAGTCCCCAGGTGAAGCTTTGAGGCTGACCTAGGGAAACACTTGCATAATCACCATTAGAACCCAAAGCTGGTGGAGAACAGTCCCCAGTATTTGACCTTAAATTATCCCAAAAATGAGTTTAAAAAGAATACTACCTTGAAAGAGTAAAATTGTATTTCCATGTTCATTCTGTGGTAAGTGGTTATCTCTCAGGCTTGTCCCCAATTTTGTTTCTTTCTGCTGGGAAAAATAAAGGATTTTCATTTTCTCTTTGATCCCTGCAGGTGTCTCATTTTTTTGCTGTGGTATTTAGAAGGATGCTAAATCATAATAACGTTAAGTGATAACATGAAACAGTAAAGTTTCCTATGCTAGACTTTATTGACTTGACTTCTTCTGACCCAAGTCCCAATTGCAATGAATTCTGATTTCTGAGGATGCTTCTGCTTAGGGCCCAGCTGTCAGTGCTAAATTGATCCACACTTGGAGGAAGGAGTATGTTTCCATTAAAAACTGATTTCTCTTTGATCTAGGTCCTTGGTTTATCAAAAGCAACCTTTTCGGAAGCTTCCACTATTCTTTGGCTAAACGGAGACGTTATATCCATCCCAATGGCTTCTAAAATGTATTTGGTCAATGCTGCTCTCACTCTTGGGCAGAGAACCTGCTTTGTACAGGTGAGGGAAATTGCAAGAGAGACCCAAGGCTCATCAGAATAAGAAAAAGAGAAAGCTGAGTGCCTCGCGCTGGACGAATTAGCTCTATCAGACCTGCCAGGGCCAAGGGAGAATTACAAAGGAAGTGGCAGATTAGATGACTGCCACTGCCGTTGCTCACCTGACAAACTTGTGTACGGAGACAGTGGTAGACACCGAGACTCAAAACTCAACAAAGCAGAAAATAACACTACAGGAGATCTGTAACATGGTCTCTATGACACAGGCACAATTGCAGAAGACGGGAGCAGAAAGGATCTAAGAGCCACAGAGTGAGGAGGTGAGACACTCTTCTCCCTACCTGGACTGACCAGTGCATTCATCACCCCAGAGTGATCACCAATGCCCCTGCTGAGCAACAGTCCTCAGTGGAATAAATTGGGTGATACAAAAGATGAAAACCTAATGGGAATTCAACTCAGTGGTAGTATATTCATATATTAATGTCCTCGATATATTTTTCTAGTTTTTTTTATTGACAACTTCCCTAATTGTTAAAAATATCACATGGTAATTCCCTTCCTCTCCCCACTTTCCCCTTTTAAACTCTACTCTCCATCATATCTCCTCCCCTTCTTAATCAGTCTCTCTTTTATTTTGATGTAAGGACCTTTTCCTTCTATTATGGTAGTCTTGTGCAGGTAGTGTCAGGCACTGTGAGATCATAGATATCCAGGCCATTTTGTGTCTCGAGGAGCACAATGTAAGGAGTCCTACCCTTCCTTTGGCTCGTACTTTCTTCCTGCCACCTTTTTCACAATGGGCCCTCTCAACAATATTCTTTTAAATACCTATTGAGAAGAGAACTCTTGGGATTTTCTAGAAGTGTAGAAACAAGTGCTGGAAACTTTTGAGAGAATCTAAAAGGTTAGGATTGTGTGTTCTTAAAGAGTTTCAGACAAGCAGGGCCAAGGAAATCCTCCGTGACTATTCTTAGAAAGGTGTGTTTCACGCATACCTACTAACTGTTAGGTCTCTTCATGCATTTCCATCTCTGTCAGGGCTATTGGGCAGTATTATCATGTGTGGAAATAGCTCAGGGAAAGCATGCTTGGTGTTAATAATAGCCTTTGTGTTACTATAACCTTACAATCACCTGTGGCTGTGAGGCATAGCACTGTTATAAAGAAGGCATAAGCAAATAAACGACAAGAAAATTTATGAAAATGAGAGGGTGATTATAAAGTATGTGTTAGGCATGTTTTGAAAGCACAAGCTAGGTGAGAGCAGGTAAGGGCTGAAGAAAGTCATCTTTCCTGGCCTGTTACCAAACGCGGAGGAATGAGAGAGGAGATGTGCGGGAGATGGGTGTTGGTTCAGAACTTATAGGTTGGACCCAATGGAAACTATGTTCTTATCTGATCCCATGTCATTTTCTGTGACTTGATTTGTGCTATGAAAAGTTTTGGTAAGAGTAGCAGTTAAAGACCGAAACTGGAAGTAGAAGAAAAACAAAGGAAATAGGTCTAGACCAGAAAAAAAAAAAAAAAAAAGAAAAACAAAAATCACCTGGCCGATTTGGACTTCCTACAAAGATTTTACAAAATCAGCCTTTACTTTTTGAGTGGCCTCCAGCAGATAATAGGGAAATGTGTTTCCTGTGACATTAACTTTCTCTGCAGTGTCCTTCTGCATCCTGGAGCCACAGGGGGTGATGTGACCCAGGAGGTCTCTGTTCATTCCCCACCCCATTTGAGCACTTATGCTCTCTGGCATTAAAGCAGTTACCTGAGCATCTAATAGTAGGGCTCAAGAAGCAAATTTCTTATGCAGAACCCTGTTCTTCCTATTCAATGTAGCTATTGGTTAACTGTGATTAGGGTGCTACGTAAAGATTTAGCAAAATCAGTAGAGATTGTTGTTTGTAAGTTGACTTCATTTCACTTTTAACTTTCTATTGGCAGCCTTCATTCATGCAGACAATATACCATGTTCATAATCCCTTCGTACCCACGCTCCTTTTTCCCACTGAAATCTCCCTCTACTTCATTCCAAATAGTCTCTCTTCTATGTTGTTATCATCATATTTTTTGTCTTCTATTATGCAGATCATGTACAGACAGCATCAGCCACTGTGAAGTAAGGTCATAAATATCTCTACCATGTGTCATCATCACGTGAAGCACTCCTCCTCTTCCTTAACTTCTTTCTATCAACTATTCTTCCGTGGTCTCTGGGGCTTGGGAGGGTGATAGAAATATCTCACTCAATGCTGAACGCTCCACTGTCACTTCTCAGCACTTCCATGAGTTTAAGGTCTCCCCAATGGTTACTACTCCTAATAAGAGAAATGTCTGTAAGCATGTGTGAGAGTAGCATTAAATAAACATATATATTTAGAAGGTAGTTTGGTGGACATAATATATGCATTTAGCCAGACTCTAGTAGTTGGTTCTCCCCTAGGGCTTATGACCTCCCCAGTCATAATCTTTTGATTTGTTTTCCAATACTTGGCAAGATTGTCTTAATGTGGTAAATGCATTCTAATCTAACAATTGAGGAAGGATGGGGGAGGTGAGACTGTCTGAGGTTCACTAAGAAGTCAGGCTTGAAGGAAATCTCCTCTGTACTCCTGAGCACGCTTCTCCTCACAGCCGCCTCTGAGGGAAGTGCTCTGGTAGAGAAGCCGGAAAAGTTCAGAATCAGAGGGACACCTACACCCTGGGAGAGTGGGCCTTAAATGTGCCAACAACACTCACTTTTCTTTCACTATAGCTCCATAAATAAGCATCTTTCCCTTGCATTCAGCTTCTCCAAAGCATTTACAGCTCCTTAATTAGACATATGTCTGCTATTTATTACCATTTAAAAGGGCAAGTGGTTAATGTCCCACTGTTAAAAATTCCAAGTAATTAATTATTAACTAAACAAGCATAGCTCCTTCTCTACTTACCTCATCTTCTGTTGTGTCTCCTTGTGTTTATACATTAATCTGGGATAATTAAATGATGGCAGGAAAACTGCATCGGAGCCAGCCAATGTCAGTGGCATTACAGAGGATCTATTGCTCACCATTTCAGTGCACAGTAGTTCTATCTCTGAAGACAGAATGGAGAGAGGCTGACCCCCACCATTTGCCCTCATTTCCTCGGGGTTCACCAGGGCAGTATCCCATAGGTATACATTGGAACCAATTACTTTAACTTTGATCTGTAAAAGAGAGGTGTGATGAGGGAAACTACAGATCCCAGCATGCCAAGCAGCTTCATATTGCTGAACTGAAAAAAAAAAAAAAGGCTTTACATAAAGAGATGTTTCATCTCTCTGAGATGTCCCTCAGCAGCAAAGAGGCAGACAGCATCTGCACCAAATTTGTCCTGAAAATTGTGCTGTGTCCACACCTGATTTGCACTGTGCCTGAGGGGCCCAGTGGGAAAATGTAAAAGTAAACAGCTGGTGGTCAAGCCTTCTCTGACTCTCAAAATTATGAAATGATAGCATAACACTTTGTACTTAAAAGCATTCCTCACCACCCCCCAAAGAAACTTCAACAGTCTTACATATAATAATGCATTAGAGTTTCCAATATCCTTCCCACATAACTAAGAGGCAAATGTGATGTCTGCTGTGTACAGATGGGACAGCAATATAGGAAAGAAGCAAGTCTCTTTTTTCATTTCTGCATGATGACTCAGCAGAAGCCCTGGGAATAGAATGTGTATCTCTCAGTTACAGTCCATCTAAATAGGCACCGGACCACATACTTAATGAAGACTTCTCCACGAGAAAAGCTTTATGCACAACTGAAGCGAGAAGGATTTATGCTTTAGAGTCCTTGTGTATTCAAGAATCCGTAAGCTAACTCATTTTCAAATAGCCCATTGTGGCGCTTTTATGTAGTTATTATGGTTTTAATATGACAGGAAGACCAGTGACTTTGAAATCAGATATACTTGGCCACTTAACTAGCTGTGGGATATTGTGTAATCTTTCCAACCTCTGTGAACCATAAGATGGGGAAAGTCATACCTATTGTACATTATGACTAAGAGGATTGCATGCCTATTTTTACTATACCTATAGTCAAAGGTAGATGTTTCTCACTGTGTTGGAAATAAATGGAAACTCTGTAGTAGCCATGCAGGAGTGTTTAAGTTACTAGGCAGGAAAACCCACTTCAATTCCCTTTGCTTCCATCCAAAATAAAATGCCCAGACCAAAAAAATTTGCTAAATATTTTTTAAGTGAAATCTAAGTTAGATTTTATTTTCAGGAGTTATACACTGGAGATTTATCAATTTCAAAGAAACTCTATTTTAGTGAATTTTTCCAAAAGAAGAAATCATTCCTTCTATACTTGTAGAACATAGTATTGATAAATGCCTCATAGTTTCCACTTATTAGCTTACAGTAATAGTCATCATTTATAACTGTAACTTCAACATTTTTGAATCAGTCATATTTAGTCATTATATAAAATTGAAACACAATGGATATGTTTAGAAGAGGGAAACAGTAAAATTTAAGTGTATTTTTCTTCAGGAATTTTTTCCCCTAAAAGCATATTTCTCACAGTCCACTTTTGTCCTTGATTACTTTATGGGAAATAGCATGACAGAAGTTTGTTTGTGTTATGGTCAACTTATGGGCTACTCCTTAGTAACTATGCATCTGGCTTTAATGCACCTGCTCATCCATTCTGGTTCATATGGTAGAATGTTTTTAATACGCTATAAAATGGAAGGGAATCAAAATCTAGTCATGCTCATAGCAGTGTAGATATTGACAGGCTATCAATGGAAAGGGTTCCCTCACGCAGAAATAGGTGGGCCTAGAAGAAGAACGAATATTATTACTTGGCACCTGGATATCTGCACCATTGTTCTGTCCTCTGGGTGGCTCCTTTCATGCTCACTTCATAAACCCTAGCATGCAAATTCATCATTTTACACAGCCGGGTAAATCAGGCAAGCAAATCATGCTCTTCAGTTATGGAAAGTGCTATATGAGCAATAAACGACAATATCTTGAAGATTGAACAAACTGCAGCTTGCCTCCAAAAGTCACTACTTTTGCGCAAATATGGAGGCTATTCTTGGACCTTTCTATTGAGAAGCGTCTGCTGAAATGTTATGAAGATCAGGGTGTTTGCTGAGTAGGAAGGATGACATGGAGGTTCCTTAAAGGCCTGCTTCTATTGAGAATCAATACAGTTTCATATTTTTAATAATCAATATATATAGTCAGCTAAATGTCATCAGTTGATGTTCCCTGAGGTCATTGGCATTTGACATTTAATTATCTTCATACTTCTACGTGCAGTAGAAAAGATACTTCCCCTTCATTCAACAAAGTATTTTGTTTGTCCCAGAGTCTCAGATTCACATTGGTGTTTGAAGGAAGCATGGTTGGGAAGGCACACACATAAATAATACGCTAGTGTAGACAAGTAGATAAGAGATAAGTGGAGGGAGATATGAACAGATGATGAACTGCAAAGAATGTACTGCCTGGTCCCTTCACAGACAGATATATGTGACTAGCCATTTTTTAAATTAGTCTTCCTAGAGAACCTGAAGTTTTAAAAGAAAAAGGAAATCAGGGACTAGAGAGATGGCTTAGGGGTTAAGGTGTTTGCCTGCAAAGCCAAACAACCCAGGTTCAATTTCCCAAGACCCACGTAAGCCAGATTTACAAGGAGGCTCAGGCATCTGGAGTTTGTTTGCAGTGGTGGCTGGAGGCTCTGGTATGCCTATTCTCTCTCTCTCTCTCTCTGTATTTCTCTCTCAAATAAATAAATAATAATAAAGTATTTAAAAAAAATAAAGAAGAAATCAATTAGTGACTGAAGGCAGAAAGTTAAAACTTCTGTACACGCTCAACAGCAGATGCTTTCAGAATCAAAGGCAGGTGGTTTAAGAATTACCAAGAAGACCCATCATTTGTCCTGTACACATTCTGCACCCTTCCCTTGCCATAAGTTCTTCATTTGCTTTCCCTTTTCTACCTCTATTTAGCTTCAACTTGCTCTTCATTCCACTTATTATTATTATTTTTCTATTGCTTATACAATAATCTTCACTCACGATCTTCTTCTTTTTTCTTTCTTTTCCCCATCTAAGTTTTGTTAAAAGTGACCAAACATGGCGGTCTTTGCTTTGCATCAGGGGGAGGCAAAGAGGGAGGAGAACAGGAGTAGGTAGGCCATTCACAAAGAAACATGAGGACCTTTCCAGGCATACCCTTCCTCTTCCCTGAAACCCTGATCATTTCCTACCTGGGGCCTGACCCAAGTACACAGGGATCTGGCAAGTTAAAGAGACTTCATTTCATTCAAATAGTAACTGAAATTACAAACAATAAGAAGACACCATACAATGCCAGAGTGAGAAATAAAGTGTCAGAGACACATTGAGAGGGAAACCACAGACTGGAGAAATGAGTCAGCAGTTAAGGCACTTGCCTACAAAGACTAACAACAAGGGTTCAATTCCCCAGTACCTATATAAAGCCAGATGCACCAAGTGGTGCATGCATCTGGAATTTGTTTGTAGTGGCTGTAGGCCCTAGTGTGCCTATTCTCTCTCTCTCTCTCTCTCTCTCTCTCTCTCTCTCTCTCTCTCTCTCTCTCTCTCCCTCCTTCTCTTTCTCTGTCTCCCTCTCTCCCTCTCATTTTGGGGTGTTACTTATCAATTACTGTATAACCTTCATATTATAATCTTTAGCCCATGCCTTTAGCCCATATTGTAATTTTCAAGGCATAAAAAGAATTATTTTTTGAATTTTTTTGTACACTATTTTATTGTTTTTGGTATTCGTGTCCTGGACAATTTCATGTTACATTCTCAGAGCCATCCAACCCTCAGATAAGTGATTATTCAGAACAGGAAAGGATTTTGAATCACACATTGTTTGCTGACCTTTTCAGTTTTTGGCAGATGTAAACCTCCAGATTTTAGGCTCAGCTAAAAGAGAGTATCAGAAAGATAGATGTTTTCAGGGTCCATTGCAGAAGAAGTGGCAGAAAGAATGTAAGAGTCAAAGGAAGGGTACGACTGCTTACAATGCTCTATTCCAGACACAAAATGATCTGGATATCCATGACCTTGCAGTGCCTGATACTACCTTCATAAGACCCCCATAATAGGAGGAAAAGACGATGACATCAAAATAAAAGAGATTAATTGAGAGGGGGAGAGGATATGATATAGAGTGGAGTTGTGAAAGGAAAAATGAGGGAAGTTGGGGGGAGGGAATTACCATGGTTTGTTGTCTATAATTTTGGAAAATGTCAATAAATATTTTTTAAAAGATGTTTAACTTACATGAAAAATATCATCTGATTTTACAGCAAAGCAAATATATGGAAACACAGAAATCAGAGAACATTCTCTTAATACTGTCCTGAGAGTATTCTAGGCTCACACACTAATGCTAAACACTAAATTTGGTTTTTATAATCTTCCAATTTCTTGTAATTTTTTCTTATTCTCTTGCTAAAGATTACTTATACATTCCTCCCCAAAGATAAAAAGATGTTTCTTCTCTTTCTCATCCTTTTTGTTTTCCTCTTCATCCTAGATTACTTCTTCTCTTCCTTGTACATGGAGATAAACCTTGGTGTTCACATTGTATACAGCCAGTCCCTTCTGCAGTATTAAATAATTGCATGATCTTGGATAAGCTTTGGCATCTGCAGGTTCAATCTTTTAACCTAGTAAAAGAAGGTTTAAACTATGGGACTTTTACTAAGCCATATAAATTTTAATATTTGTGAAACTCATTAGCTTTTGTTCTTCTTTTATATTTAGTTCTCATGTTGGCTCATTTGCATGGAGTTTGCAAGTTGATTACTTGTTCATTTAAAGTCTGGTTGCAACACTACACTCCCACTATTTATCATATTAGTAACAGTTCATATTGCAGATGTGGTTTTGCTATCTGTGTGTCAGTCAATCAAAACTGTTCAGAGTGCCATTTTTGTAACCCAGACAGAGGAGTTCCTATCACTGTCTGTCTCCCAGACACTACCCATGTGTCTTCTGTCTTTATCAGTAATATAAGTAAGTGGCTCATGTTCCCCACACAAATAATTCAGTAACTTGTCTGTATAGAGGGTAAGGGCATAGCATTCACAACTCTTGCACTTTGGAGAGTGTAACATAATAGGATATAAGACACCCACAAAGTGCAGCCTACACTGCCCTGTTGTTACTAGTGGCAAATTACTTCAGCTTCTCAGCCACAGGTTTATTTCTGTGGTTGGTTCCACTTATCCATGATAATTCTTTGTGTCTGTTTAACCTGCCTACCTCTAAGAGGCAAATGCATTACTTTTAGTCAGCCTATCTAGTCTTTACTTCAAGGTGAACACAAAATCTAAGCTTCTGAAGTGAGTGGTCCCTTCTTTCAATGAATCCAATTTTTTATACAGTTTTACCATTTCTAAAGTCCTGAGTCATAGTCTTACACTAGATAATGAGCTATTTGGAAGGAGAGAAAGAATATGACTATATATTCAAATACCTATATAGAGGGCAAGAAAGAGAACATTTCTAGAGAAATATGATCCACATTTTACCAATACTAGCTGAGCATAACTTTTGATATTTACAACAACAGACACTGTTTTATCTCCTTCTTTGGGTTCATGGGCTATGAGGTTTGCTAATGAGAAGGAAAAATACTATATTTCTCAACTAATTTATTTTTGTGATCTATGGATATACAGTAGATGTATTATTTAAAAAATCAACCTCATTGTAATATTAATGAAACCATGACTTCTGATAAACCACTTGTTAATTAATTAATGCATTTATTTATCCCTATCCCATCCATCCATCCATCCATCCATCCATCCATCCATCCATCCATCCATCCTTCCATCCATCCATCCATCCATCCATCCATCCATCCATCCTTCCATCCATCCATCCATCCATCCATCCATCCTTCCATCCATCCATCCATCCATCCATCCATCCATCCTTCCATCCATCCATCCATCCTTCCATCCATCCATCCATCCATCCATCCTTCCATCCATCCTTCCATCCATTCGTCCATCCATCCTTCCATCCATCCATCCATCCATCCATCCATCCATCCATCCATCCATCCATCCTTCCATCCATCCATCCATCCATCCATCCATCCATCCATCCTTCCATCCATCCATCCATCCATCCATCCATCCATCCATCCATCCTTCCATCCATCCATCCATCCATCCATCCATCCATCCATCCATCCATCCATCCATCCATCCTTCCATCCATTCGTCCATCCTTCCATCCATTCGTCCATCCTTCCATCCATTCGTCCATCTACCCACTCATCTGCTAATTTTACTCAAACTTTCTGTGGAGTCACCCTGTGTAAGATCATATACAAAGAATATGCTAGGAACTAGAAATAACCTTGAAGCATTTTTCAGTGACAAACTAGTCAAGGCACTTATATCTAGTAACAACAGATGTATGTTTAGTATATTACAAACTACCCAAAGCAGACCAAAATTAACATTTTCTGAGAACTAAAGATAGAGAAAAATTCCAGCACTCTCAATTAAATTATAAGAAATAGATGCTTAAATTTGTTTTTATATTTATAGCTGAATCTAAAACCTGACATCAGTATAACCACAGAACAAATGGAACACTCATCTCCATTTTTATTATCAAGAATCCACAGTAACATTGCAAATGGTGAACTCTTTACCACAGATTCATTCTATCTTTGAATTCCCTTGGCTATGAATTAAAATTCTGGGGAAAGCACTTTCCTTTAAACCTCTTACATTTTATAAAAGTAAAAGATTCTAAGCTAAACCTGAATGTTGCAGGGTTTTTTTTTTGTTTCATTAATCAGTCATTTATGTGAGATATTTACTGCATAAATCTTGAGAAAATATGCAAAATAACAGACCCATAAGTATTTCAACACATACATTTTTGAGAGCATCAAGTCACTTCAATTACACTGTTAGCTAGCTTTTCACTAAAGTGAACTTTGTTAATGCATGTTCTCCAAGTGTGGATTGAGTGGAATTTATCAAGGGGCCTCCTTTCAAATAGCTATTAAAAAGAAAAAAAATCACAAATGAATCCACCATCAATGATAGATGTTTAAATGTTAAATAAACAGAGAAGCTATAAACAAGCTCTATGATGCTTATCCCAATTTCTATGTGCATTGGTATTCCTTTTCTGCAACTAGAAATCCATTGATCACTGTCTCCTCCCTTTTAGCCTCTTCCTCACCACCCTGACCCACCCCAACCCACTTACTCTCAATGAATGCTTTTGCTATTGTTCATGTGAACATAGTTCTGCAGTCTTGATTTCTAGCTTGCCTGACAGCTGTAATGAGGACTGGAATGAGAGTCCTCATGGAGTATTAGAAGTTTTGGGGCTGTGGTGATGGCTTTGTGGCTAAAGCTGTTTGCTTTCAAAGCCTGCGAGCCTAGGTTCACTTTTTAAAGAAGTTTTGAGTCACTAAATCTTTGTTATCACTTAGGTCCAATACTTTTAACTACTCAAATGAACATAATTATTCCTATGAAGGCTGGTTCCTGGTTCTTCTTTAACCAGTCAATTGTGAACACTGTTTACATGTAAAATATGGGTTTTGGGAAGTTTTAAATATTTTAAAATGAAAAGTCATCCTTTACTATACACACAGAGCAATTCTTATTTCTTTTTCCTGTCCATCTTTGTCATTACAAAACAAACTCATTCTAGATGCATAATAAATACTGAATTATGATGGTCTATAATTAATTACAGAATAAATTATTAATTTTTCATTTAGGTGAGGGACATAGCCATATCCACATATTTTCTTCAAAGAAGATATTTATTTGCCTTGTAGTTATGATTATGTTCATAAAATGAAGCAATAATATAATTTAGAAAGATAGAAAAATACAGAATTTAATATAAGAAGAAAATGATGTACCCATATGAAATATGTTGTTAATAATAATAACAATATAAAAGAAAAAAAAACCTTAAGTAAAAAAATGAAGAACAAAAATATCTATGCCTAATTTAAAAAATGATAAAATTCTGAGTTATTGACTACTTGTAAACATCTTTGAAACCTAGAAGAATTCTTTTAACCTTTGTAGGACTCAATGTTTTTATCTTTTTAAAAATATTTCATATTTAGTGATTTATTTGAGAGAGAGACAGAGAAGAAGAGAGATAATGAAAAGGGGCACACCAGTGCCTCTAACTATTGCAAACAAACTCCAGACCTATGTGCCTCCTTGTGCACATTGTATATGGGTCCGAGGAAATTGAACCTGGGTACTTTAGTTTTGTAGGCAAGTGCTTTAACTGCTAAACCATCTCTACAGCCCCTTATCTTTTAAAAAATAAGGTATTTGAACACGATGGTCTACAGTATGTCTTTTCTTCAACTCTTAGTAGCTTCAGAAAGAAAAATCATTATCTCTAAGATGGTTAATAAAAATGACCTCAGGATGCAGTGAAAGCCAAGAGCTTCCAGGTCATGTGAGCTTTCAGATTACAATCTCTGTTTATCATCTAAAATAAATGTCTACACACCTCTTGTCCCAGAATAATTATCAACCACTTTCTTTTACAATCTTAAAAATTTAGTTTTGACAGTAAATTACTTTTATCACCCTACCTTGGAAGAAACTGATTAACTTGGATTAGATTTGATGTCATCTCTAGGATAATTAATGTGATGAGGGGAATATGACATAGTAATTGGTTATATCTGGCTCATTATTCTATACTTGGCTTTAGAGACTTGAGGGGTGATCTCTGAAACAAGGAAATTAGAAAAGAGTACAGCCCAAAAGCAAGAGTATTTCTCATCAAACGAAATGCTTAAAAGTATATTGCTGCACAGGTAAAACATACATGTCTGGGGCTGGAGAGATGGCTTAGTGGTTAAATGCTTGCCTGTGAAGCCTAAGGACCCCGGTTTGAGGCTCGGTTCCCCAGGTCCCACGTTAGCCAGATGCACAAGGGGGCGCACGCATCTGGAGTTCGTTTGCAGAGGCTGGAAGCCCTGGCGCGCCCATTCTCTCTCTCTCCCTCTATCTGTCTTTCTCTCTGTGTCTGTCGCTCTCAAATAAACAAATAAAAAAATTAAAAAAAAAACATACATGTCTCCATTGTGTCATAGCAGTTCAAGGTATATACGGGAACTACTGAACAGAGACATATATTTAACATAGGATTTTATGGCCTCTGCTATTATGCCAGCAGTTTTATCAAAACACTGAAGATAAGTCAACTCAGTCAACTGTGTATATATGTTCAGATATGCATAAGACTCATATGAATGTATGTGTATAAATGTGGTTATATACAATCTATGTGAATGAATGCATATTCACAAGTCTTAACTTGGCTCAGTGTGAAGAAATAATGAACTAATTATTAGCAAATTAATGCAGAGCCATGATTATGTTTGTATTTGCAGCTAAAATAATGATTTTTTTGGGGGGGGGTCTTAAAGAAACATTATGTTGCTGTTATGTGTGTATTTTAAAAACATTCCTGCTAGCTGTCACTGAGATTCATAACCAATCCATGTTTAAATATCAGTGATATAAAAAATGTGTAAATGTTTTGCTTTCCTAGCCAGGCCTATTCCTAGTCAGCAGCGTTGGTCTATGACAGTTTTCAGAAAGAGTTCAGATCTTTCTCAAATGAAAGGTGATTACTCATTATAATAGAATCACAAATGGTACTAATGAATATATTCTTCAATATCTGTTTGTATTTATTAAATTTGACCTTTGGCCCTAAGATGTGAAATCTCAAATAAAATTGGCACTTAACATGTGAAGAAAGCACTGCTTATAATTTATGTAGCATATGAGTTACCAGTGAGTTTTTTTCTCCCACAGTGGTATGGTAAAGTATATTATTAAGAAATGCAGGAGTTGAGTTTGGTTGTTTTTTTTTTTTTTAAATTCTGGGTTGCTATGTTGAGCAATAACATGATAAAACCAGATTCTTCATGGAGTAGCAAGTGGCTTAATAATTTTTCATTAAAGAAAAATTTATTAACTAATCATTAGACTATCAGATAATGATGACTTAAAATATGAGGACCATACCTTTGATTTTTTTTAAAGGTTATAATCCATGGAATATGTAAACTTGAAAATTTCAGTAAATGTGTATCCCAATGTTTATTGTTAGTATGTGAATAAACATTTCTAGCCCTACTTGATTATTGCTGATTGATATTGAAGTTATTTTTAGAATGAGCTGCTGTGGAAATGGAAAAAGAAAAAAAATAATTCTATACTGAGAACGAATCAGGGGCTAGTAAAGTGTCACTTGAGAGAGAAGGATACATATGGGTCTTGAAGCATTAGAAGGGATGCCTGAATCAAGAAGGTAGGATGTTGGGGATATAAAAAAAAAATCATTCCATATGTAGAATAAAACCTGGGTTACAGCTTTTTTTCCCTAATAGGTCTCTGCTGGATTTTATTTATTTTGAGAAAGGGTCTCATGTAACCAAGGCTGGCCTTGAATTCTGTACATTGTTCAGGGTGCTGTGATCCTTCTTACTCTACTTCCTGAATTCTGGGTGGGTGCAGATGTGTACCACCATGCATAGGGCTTAATGTGCCTGGTAGCCAGCACTCTACCAAATGAATGACCTCCTCAGTCCCTTTGCTGACTTTGATATGGAAGCTTTGAAAGATCACCATGTGGCAAGGTAAAAGTACATTTGAAAGGACAAACAATTTCATATCTTTACCTTGGTCATGTTCTCAATGGTCTAAAGATCCAGGACCATCCAGGAAAATATAAAGTTAAAAAAATACCACCTAACCCATCATTTTCGTAGACTCTCATCTCAACAGTCACCCACTCTGGGAAGCTTTGCTTGACCCATCAGTCCCCTGGGTTAGGGAGGTATTTCATATCAAATGCTGTCTGCTAGATGACTGACTTTGCAGTGTTCCTGTACCACAAAGTTGTCTGTGAATAACAGCAGTGACATTTTACGGATCTCTAGAACTGAGTACAGTGGCTAAGACATAAACCTTTTCTGTACATACAGTCTTTAAAATATACTTATCGGGCCGGAGAGATGGCTTAGCAGTTAAGCACTTGGCTGTGAAGTTTAAGGACCCCGGTTCGAGGCTTGATTCCCCAGGACCCACGTTAGCCAGATGCACAAGGGGTCGCATGCATCTGGAGTTTGTTTGTAGTGGCTGGAGGCCCTGTTCTGCCCATTCTCTCTCTCTCTCTCTCTCTCTCTCTCTCTCTTTCTCTCTCTGTCTGCTCTCAAATAAATAAATAAAAATAAACAAAAATAATTTTAAAATACACTTATCCCTTAAACATTTATCTCAGTGCCACAGATTAATCATAATTGTATACACATATGCCTACAGTTTCTCTCAAACATTCTCATTTCGTTCATGACATTCCCCAGAAGCCTAAAGATTACATATTTAAAGGATCACATGGTCCAAGATCATCTCTTTGTTTTATTAAAACAAAACATTTTTAGCTCCATTTCATTTGGAAAGTCATAAAATAATGACTCAACCCTGTTGAAATTGTCATTTACTTACAAATATTTGAACATCTAACCATGCTCGACACTCTACTAAGACACACACTCTTTCTCTCTGACTCTTTCTCTGTCTGTCACTTTCAAATAAATAAATAAAATAAAAAAAATACATTATCATGAAGGGGAAAGTATGGGAAGGGAGGGAAATACCATTGTTTGTTGTCTGTAAGTATAGAAGCTATCAATAATATATATATATTCTGCACAGTCATACTATCGTTCACTTTGGCAGATGGCCTACCAGTGGTGGTTTTGCTGCTTGATATTCCAGCATTGAAAACCATTTTAGTGAGCAAAATGCACAGAAACTCTTGTCCTTGAGATTTTTATTCTACTGTATGGAAACAGAACCAACTAAGTAAACATCTTGATGTGTACAGTATTGATAACTCCTTTGGAGAACAAATAAATATTCAGTAGGAGGTGTGGTAGTTTGACTCATTTCTCTGCCATAAACTTAGGTATTCTGAATGCTAGTCTCCCCAGCTGATGGCAATTAGAAATTAAAGCCTCCTGGAAGTGGTGTATTGTTGGGGGCGGGCCTATAGCCAGCTCCTCCTTGCCAGTGGTTGGCACACACTCCTATTCCTGTTTCCACCTTATGGGGGCCAGAAGGTGATGTCCACCTGCTGCTCAAAAGATCATTTTTTGTTTTTTTGTTTTTTTTTTTTTTCCTGCCATCCTGGAGCTTCCCCCTTGAGCCCATAAGCCAAAACAAACCTCGTTTTTTTTCCCACAAGCTTCTCTTGGTTGGGTGATTTCTACTAGCACTGCGAACCAGACTGTCACAGAAGGGGAATAGTTACCCAAGGTATGTGTGTATACAGTGAATGCATTTTAAATTGGACAGCCAGAAGGAAAGACTTTCCAAATTGAAAGGACAGCAGTATTAATGGGCCTCAGTTAGAAGCTTGCCTGGACAATTCAAAGGCCGCCAGAAAGGATGACATGGCTGGAGTGGCGTGAGGGGTGGAGGGGGAAGAAGTGAAGGACAACTAACCACAGGGAGAGGAGCAAAGCATATTGTAGTGATCACAGCTTTGACAAGCACGAGAGACAGTCAATGGAAAGCAGATACTTCAGATTCAGATTTTGAGGCTAGAAATAGAATTTCATGTGGGAGTAACTCAGAAAGTAGAATGATAAGGTATTTGGTGTTGAGTAACTATAAAGATGGGTCTTCTCAGGATGAGGAAACTGAAAGCAATGGACAGACTTAAAGGACAGAGTGAAATCGGTTTCCTTTGTATCTAGAAAGCTTGATTTGTCTAATAGATGCAAGAGAAAAGATGTTAAAGAGACCACTGGACAAAACAGCTTAGAAACTAAGAGAAATGTCAAGATGGAGATGTGATGGAGAGGAAGCAGAAAGTATTCAACACCACCTCTTTGTGGCTAGACGTGACCAGTACGTGGAAACAATGAGCAGGTAATGATAATGGCAGCAAATGAGGTACCTTCACAAAGTATGTGAATGGCAAAATTAGTGCCAGGCAAGTTGATACCATAATGCCGAATGAAAAGTTTTGTGCACTCAATGGAGAGCTCATAGAGAATGTGGGATCTGAAGTGGCCTTGCAGCCAGGGTTCCATTTGAGTAGTGACAAAGAATAGAGAAATCTGAGGTCTAGAGAAGACACAAGAGAATAATAAAACATGCAGATTGGATTTATTCACCCATGTAAAACAAATATGTGTATGGAAGCTCTAAATTTGATCGCTGAAAACGGACTTTCCAAAGAAGCATGGGGACTTGATTTGATGAAGGGTACCCCCAGCATGTTTTGAGACAGTGCAAAAGCACGCTTGTTACGCATTGATATCAGTAAATGACTATGGTGATCAAATTTACTTATTTTTTTGTAAATCTAGCTTTAGTACTTCCTAGAAAACATTGGCCATTGCAGTCCTATACTCTAATTATTAAAGAAAAAAAATTGAATTAACAGCTTTTGAAACATATTCACAGTTAGAAAAATGTAAGCAGACCTAGCAAAAAATATGTAAATACTATTGATGTAAAATATTAATGTGTCCTTCAGTGCATAGTTTAGCTCTTTATGAAGAAGTCATATTGCTCATATGGAATTGGATAGTCTAAGGCAGTATGTGTTCTTTGGCAAGCTCCTAGGTGCGCTGACTATCAAAACCTGTAAACAAATGGGCAATTTTCTTATGGCTGGTAAGTCATCTTACAGAAGTGGAAAGTAACAATAAGACCTAAGGAGCCTGAAAATACTTTAAAAAATCAAAACATATTCCCCTTCCATGGAGTAGCTGTACTTTCCCTGTTTCTAGTCATACCTTAGTTTTTCCAAGCAGTCCGCATAAGCTGAGTCTTTCTCTGGAGATAATGCAGGGTACAAGCCTCTTCAAAGAAGGGATTTGTGCTTGCTGGCAGCTCCCAGCACTCTGTTCTGTCTAGTAGTTAAGATCTCTAGAGTGGCTTATGGGCTTTGTGTAATTTCTATCTGCACCCAGACAGCCGGACTTCATTTCGTTTTATTTGCATTTAATAATAAGCCGTCTTTCCTTGGCTGTTAAATTGTGAATTATCAAACACTATCAAATCCTCGCCTCCCATATTCTGTCTATACTTACTTTGAAATAGACCCATTCTTAGCATGCTGGTTCTAGAGAAGAACTGGGCTATGTGCCATTCACTTCAGGATGGGAACTACTGTGATATGTTTCTTTTGGGGCTACAAATTCCATTTCTGATCGAATGGGAGCACCGGGAATGGCAGCATGAGCTTTGTGGATTTGTCTTTAATTATTAAAACAGGAGAAATCATTCATGCTACTTTGAAGTCTTGTATTTTCAGGACAGGAAACAAACACACAAGCCAGTGCATGTGAAGTGGGGGGGGTGTGAAGGGAAAGGGGGGGAAATAAAGGAGACAAGTAATAGAAGGGGTGGAAATGGAGGAGAACAGCTGTGCAACAAGGAAAGGATTTGTAGAAATGAGAACAGAAGACAGAGTTCACCTGCGTTGGAGGAAGCTGGGGCACAACTCTCAATAATACTTGGAAATAAGTGAATTTGGGATGTTTTAACTATGTCATTAGAAGACATAAATGCAACTTCATGCTGGCAGCCGCTGGGATTATGAAAGCCAATGATCAGTGAAAGGATAACTAACGAGAAGGGAAGACACACAATAAAACTTGTGGAGAGATTGTGTGTCTTCTGGCAGTGGGTATGAAAGCCTATATTAGTTCCTTATACTGTGGAAGCTGTGATGGGGTGTGGACTTGAGACTAAGACATGGCCCAAAGAAATAGTTATTTGATATCAAGTAACTTAAATATCAGTGTGTTTTCCCTTTCTGCCTAAAATTGTCCACACCTGGTAATTATAAAGTATGCCTAATGAGGAGGTTTCGTTTGAGTCAACCTTTCATGGGTCAAAATTGTATCCAGGTGGCATCTGTTTTGTGCAAGCAGGAGTGTGTGTGTCAATTGGGGTACAAGGTGTAATTTTTGTCAGGTGACAACATTGCTGAGGCTTTTCTTGGGCTCAAGGTGTATTAACAGGATTCCGCATAGCTTGAACTCGGAATAGCATTGGGACCACCAGGGCAGGGCTTAGCCACCTTAATGGGCCCTCCGAATGTTATTCTCAGTGTTGTTATAATCATGGCTAGTGTTGTGTATACATGAAAAGCTACTCATTTAGCTGCCTTTCATCTTTGAGAACTTAGAGACTTCAGTCTTGCTGTGAAATATTCATAAAATAGAGTTTGGACTGAGCCTGGAGAAATGCTGCTGTTGTTACAGTTTCTGCATGTTTGCCAATGTCATAAGGAGCCTTTCCATCATTTGATTGTCCTCTAGTCTGACATGTTTGGGGTTAAAATAAACTTTCCCCAATAAAAATAGGGAAATATGGAAAGAAAACAAAGACATTTGCATAACAGGTGCCTTAAATGTGTGAATAGAATCAAAAGCACTGCAGCGAGAGGACCAGATTCACAAGCCTCCGACCATAATGTTCCCAGTTACAACCCAGGACACGTTCATCAAACAGGACTCCAATGTAAACGATAAACAAAAGCCTCATTTCCTTGCTGCCCCACACAAAGAGACAAATGCATAACCTCATCTATTCTTAATGCCACCAACCTCACAATATTCTAAAACCTAATTAGAAACACGCTACTTCACCAAGGCTTTATATTCAGTATATAAATAAAACATTATCTCCACAGATGCTGTTTAATAGCTCACAACTATAAGTTAAAAGCATATGTTGGGCTGGCCTTCCTAAAAGTAGAGCACCAAATGAGGAATTGCATAAAAGCGACTCATCGGGGAAATCCTTCCTGGCAAAACCGTTAAAGGGGAAAATCGTCACTGGAATGGAAGAAATCAAAGTGAAGTTGTCATATCTGACACTATTCTACCACTTATGAGATTGGATCAATCCCATTGGGATGTTCTAAGAGAGGTATAAATCAGGAGCCCTTTAAGAGTCTGGTGATAAAGAATTACAATTGTTCAGGTTCTCAGTAAAACTACCTGGGAGATAATACCCATGATGATGGTGAGAACCAGAAGATACCACAGCAACATGTGCTTTATGGCTATGGTACTCCACACCCGCCCCGTGGCCTACAAAACATGCACTTTGTTACTTCCCATCACTGTCCTCCATTCTCTTGTCTTCCATCTGCCTATCTGCTTCCAGTTTGATAGAATGACTTCCATGATCTCAAATGCACCACAAAGTTGCCTATATCTTGCCTTCATACATAGCACTGCCTTTCTAAATGTGTTTAAATGGCTCCTTTCCTTTCATTGACTGATAAACTCTTGTTTCCTTCTTTCTTTCTTTTTTTTTTTTTGAAGCATTCATTTACTTGAAAGAGAAAGGACAGGGAGACGGTAAGAATGGGCACTCTGGGGCATGATGATGAACTCTAGACACCTGTTACTTTGTACACCTGGCTTTATGAGAGTTCTGGGGTGTTGAACTCAGGACATCAGGATGTACAACCATTTAGCCATCCCTCCAGCCTCTCTTGCACCATTTATTTATTTATTTATTTTTAGTTTTTTGAGGTAGGGTCTCACTCTGGTCCAGGCTGACCTGAAATTCACTACATAGTCTCAGGGTGGCCTCAAGCTCATGGCAATCTTCCTACTTCTGCCTCCCAAGTGCTGGGATTAAAGGCGTGCGCCACCACGCCCGGCTACTTGCCCCATTCTTGAAGACTCACCTCAAGTTCTGCTTTCTATGTGACATCTTCTCATCCTGTTTGGCACAACTACAAGCATTTCACTATGGGACCATGAAATCTTCAGTTTCCAACACAGAACATATCCCACTGGATTATAACTTCATATTTGTATCTCTACTTTCTTGGTTATGATATCTAGGATTTTATTCATCTTGGAAACCTATACTCCTTAAACCATGTCTGTCACCTGCTTGGATTCAGTGAGTGTTGCTGAATATAAGCTAAGTGTATATTAAAAACATTTTTTTTTGTTTGTTTTTCTGAGGTGTCTCACTGTAGCTCAGGCTAGCCTGGAATTCACTATGTAGTCTCAGGGTTGCCTCAAACTCATGGTGATTCTCCTACCTCTGCTTCCCAAGTGCTGAGATTGAAGGTGTGTGCCACCATGCCCAGCTTAAAAACAATTTTAATGTAAGAGACACATTGAGGTATTTTTTTAAACATGAAAGGTACGTTTTAGGCAATCAAATCCTAGCTGTCATCCATTATAAAAACTCCTACATATAGTGTCCAAAATAACCAGATATTGCTCTTTTTATTTTAAAATCATCTTCCTTCTAAATCAGCCATTTTAATTGTTTTTTAAAAATTTTTTTGTTGTTGTTCATTTTTATTTACTTGAGAGTGACAGAGACAGAAAGAGGCAGGTAGATAGATAGAGAGAGAATGGGCATGCCAGGGCTTCCGGCCACTGCAAACAGATTCCAGATGCGTGGGCCCCCTTGTGCATCTGGCTAACATGGGTCCTGGAGAATCGAGCCTCGAACAGGGGTCCTTAGGCTTCACCAGCAAGCGCTTAACCACTAAGCCATCTCTCCAGCCTTTTTAATTGTTTCGTTTATTTATTTATTTTTTTTTGAGGTAGGATTCACTCTAGCCCAAAAGTTCACAATGTAGTCTCAGAGTGAACTGGAACTCACAGTGACCCTCCTTCCTCTGCCTCCCAAGTGCTGGGATTAAAGGCATGCATCAGCACACTCAACTCAATCAGCCACTTTAATTTAATTAAGGAGAATGCTTTTATAATGATCAGTGGTGGGAAAACTAGCTCCTACATTAAAATATTGGGCAGTTTTTTACTTATTAGAGATTACATTTTTCTAAAATTCCTTTTATGTATTTTAAATTTTTTAAAAGTCCCACAATTGATATTAATTTCACTTATGCATAGCACAGTCTGGTTGAATAGTCATTGAAGAACGTAAACATGGAAGGTGCTGATGACATGGTCAAAGCTGATTCTGCCCACCATTGGGCAACGCAGCGATGGTCTCACTTGTATGTTGTGACTTCTTCTTGATCCATGTCCAGGAATAAGGTTCTTCCTCCTAACCCATTTTCTGTATTCCAACCATGCATTAGTAATTGTTGTGGCCAGATATAGCAATACAGTTTCTGGCTTTCAGGTAGAACAATATATGGATAATTTAGGCAAAGTGCAGTTCTGTACTAAATCAACGGGTGATCCAGGAGGGTTAACAAAACACGTGGTGTGTAGAACTGAGTACAGGGCAAATTTACTTGGCACCACTGTCATCCAAGTGGCTCTCTTCTTGGCCTATCACCCGGTACTTTTCTGCTCTTAACACAACTCTTTCACACTGACCAGAACCTCTACCAACTCTTGCCCACCATACCGCAGCTGGAGATTGGCTAGATTTTGGAAGACACTAGAGAGCCTGTGTTTGCATTTTTCTCTCTGTCTCTTTTTTTATTTTTTTTTTTTACGTCAATGCCATCTGTTCACAGAATGGATTACAATTGCCTCCAGTTCAAAAAAGCAGATTGTCTTGGCCCGAGGTCAGGGGAGAAGTTTCAGAATTCTGTCTGATCACTGAAAACCTCTTTTGAATCTCTCCAAGACGCAAATGCAGCATCTGCCAGGAGAACCCCAAGTCCCTTTGCTGTTTCCTTGTTCTTTTGTTTAGCAGCTCCCCCACTGTAGTATGCAAATACACCTCTTATACTTATTTCCTTATCTCGGCAAGCATATTTTCTGTTGGTTGCATCTCTTCATAAACCAAGAAAACAGATAAAGGAATACTATGTCTGTTGTCAGCTTTGATATGCCTTCAAATGTCCTTTTGGTCAGACTTACAGAACTGTGTCCCCAGCCTATGTTGGGGTGAATGAAAGAGCTGTGAAGTTGTCTTTTGTCAGATTACTTGGCATCAACTTCAAAAGAAGAATTTAGATGTTTTAGTTCCTTTACTGTGTTTATTGGGGATCAGGAGCAGAGGAAGAAATAATATAGCAAAGTTGAAAGTTAAAATCCTTCCCAAATTGTTAGGTGGTCACTTTGGAAGAGACATAGAAGGATATTGTGTATAATCTATCTCCAGAGCTCTCTGTTGGCACCTGGTGAAAGAAGTGTGTGTGCGTGTGTGTGTGTGTGTGTCTGTGTGTCTGTGTGTATATGTGTGTGGGTATGTGTGTGTATATGTGTGTTTGTGTGTCTGTGTGTATATGTGTGTGTGTATGTGTGTGTGCGTGTGTGTGTGTGTGTGTACTATTTTCTTTTAAAAGACATTTATGAAAGTAGAAAAGTCCTTTAGGTAGATGCAGCCAATTGCAGAGCACTATGCATCTGAGTGATAGAGGCAGCTGTTGATATAAATTGCCCAGAGCTGCAAAGTGGCAAAAGTAATCGAAAATCAAAAGGTAAATGAAAATCACTCAGCATCTGTTTCTTCACCTTAACATTAGGTGATCTAGCCAAAAGATTTTTAAAAGTCTGGAAAAGCAGAATCACTCTATGGTTCTTCTTAATAAGCTCTGGGTTTCTTGGCAGGCAGTTGTACTCCCCCCCCCCCCTTCTGTATGTTCCAGTAGCATTTGCTGAATTCAGTACTACAATCTGATCTCAATATCCGGGTCACAACTATTTCTTCTTTGCCTACAATTCTCTGGGTCCCATCCCTGCACTGATCCGTAAGCAGGCTTAGCACTATCTGTCTGTCTGTCTGTCTGTCTGTCTGTTTGTTTGTTTGTTTCTGACTTTGAGTTCAAATTATGAAAGTGTTTGCTATTTCCAGCCATGTCAAACTTTTACATATTTCTACATCAACTTTTCTGTCTCTATAGAAAGTGTAAGTATTTAGTCTCACTTTCTATGTTATATTTGTATTTTAGTATGAAACTGCCTCTGTTGCTAACCTTCCAATTTAGATGATCATATATTTTGAAACTCACTCATTATATTTTTCTTTATAATTTCCTGATTTTGCATATGAAACTTATTTGATTTAGCTATAAATATAACAAACTTTTGTTATTTGAGACAACATGGATGAATCTGGAAGCTTATGAGTAAAATAAGTCAGGTATAGTAGTAAATATACTGCATGATCTCACTCATATGTTAAATCTTAAACTTTGATCCAACAGAAGTAGTGGGTGAAATGCTAATTATTGGAGTAGACATGATTGGAATGGAGTGAGTTATGGTACAACTTGGTTGAAGTTTACAGAATTTCAGCTGGACAGAAAATCTATTTTGTAAATTGGTGACAATAGTTACCAATGTATTTGGTGTGGGTATTTCTTTTTCTATTTTATTTATTTTCATGCTATTCATAGCAGTGTGTTTAATCAAGGCAAATATTTGTGTACTTGACTTGACTGTATTTCATTACACTCTTCCACCGCTACCCTCCAATGTCCTCTCCTTCTCTCTAGTTGGTTCTCTTTCTTCCCCTAGCTAACTACTTTTGTTTTATGACATATATCCCATTGCCTTCTCCTGGAAATTCTCTTCCTCACCTTCATCTATACCGTTCTACTTTTGTCACCTGGAAACACACACACACACACACACACACACACACACACACACACACCACATACATACATACATATATAGTATATATTTACAGTAGTTCTGTTTTGTTGTTGTTGTTGTTTGTTTTTGAGGCCTCTCCACAATGATTTCCACAGTAGTTGCTAAAGTTGACATTACCACCCACATATGCACCAACATTTATTACCATTTTTCTATTGATGATAGCCATTCTGGTTAGGTGAGACTGAATCTTAAAGCAGTTTTAATTTGCATTTCTGTGTTTCTAAGAAACTTGACAGTTCTTCAAATATTGTTGGCCATGTGTGTGTTTTTTTTTCTTTTGAGAGCTATCTATTAATATAACAAACTTTTGTTATTTGAGACAACATGGATGAATGTGGAAGCTTCCGAGTAAAATAAGTCAGGTATAGTAGTAAATATACTGCCTGATCTCATTGATTGATTGTGAGATATGTGCATATATACATATATATTATTTTTTCCAATTCTTTGTATGTTCTCAATATCATCTCTTGTCTCATGTGTTGGAGAATGCTACCCCCTTGTATTCTGTAGGTCATTTCCATGAATGGAATTTTTTTTTAATTTTTAATTTATTTATTTGAGAGCGACAGACACAGAGAAAAAGACAGATAGAAGGAGAGAGAGAGAATGGGCACGCCAGGGCTTCCAGCCTCTGCAAACGAACTCCAGATGTGTGCGCCCCCTTGTGCATCTGGCTAACATGGGACCTGGGGAACCGAGCCTCGAACCGGGGTCCTTAGGCTTCACAGGCAAGCGCTTAACCGCTAAGCCATCTCTCCAGCCCATGAATGGAATTTTTGAATTCTAGTTCTTAAAGGCTTAGAGTCAGTTACTTTACTTGACCAACATTTCAGAACTTCGGTATATAAAGCATGTCATGCCTCTTTCCTATCTAAACTTGGAAACATAAACATCTAATGAGCTGCCTAATTGTCCTGATTGCTTACTACAAGTTCCACCTACCTTAGTCATTCCTGCCCCTATTTATTTACCTAGGCCCACTCCTGCCTCCTTGAGTTACTTTCTTTCTATCCAATCTGACTGCTATTTCTTGATGAGGATTTTCTTCCTAAATGCTACTTATGTCGAATTTCATTATTAGAGAGCATGAGTTACCCAAACTTGATAAAGAACTGACACCCTTTAGCTTAGTAGTCACTTCTTCCAGTGTGTGATCTCATCTTTCCTTTTGAGATGTCTGGACATTCTCCTCCTCTGTTTATATAGCATTTAGCATTAGATTCTAAACCTACCCTCGCTCTTAGCTGTCTCATCCAGTGCCTTTATGTGATCTTAGAGGTTCACCTTTCCTTCTCCAAGTTCCAATCGCTGCTTGTCAAAAATTCAGTCATCCTTCGCAATCCATTTTAAATGTCACTTCTACTATTAGGACTCCCCTAATCACATTAGCTGGAGGCTGGAGGATAGAAAATAGCATTAACTGAGAAAGAATGTATGCCACATGGCTGTGCAGGGAACACTGTAAAGATTAGTGGGCAGTAAGATAGGGAATATAGATGATAGCCAGGTGGTAGAATGTCTTGAATGTCTGCCTTAGATAGTTGAAATTAAATTTAAAAGGGAGGAAAATGTGTAGGGCATTTTTTTTTTTGGTCTGTTTTAATAAGAAGTGGATTCCAGAAAATTATTTCTGTAGCTAAATGTAAGAAGTATTAAAGCTGGGAAGGTGGCTTAGTAGTGAAGGAGTTTACCTGGTGTTGCAGTCTGGGTCTCATTGCTGGTAGAAATCAAATAACCAAGGGTAGCTTCTGGGAAAAAGAGATTTATTTTGGCTTATAGGCTCGAGGGGAAGCTCCACAATGGCAGGGGAAAACGATGGCATGAGTAGAGGGTGGACATCACCCTCTGGTCAACATAAGGTCAACAGGAGAGTGTGCCCAACACTGGCATGGGGAAACTGGCTATAAAGCCTATAAGCCCACCCCCAACAATACACTCCCTCCAGGAGGCATTAATTCCCAAATCACCATCAGCTGGGAACCTAGCATTCAGAACACCTAAGTTTATGGGGGACACCTAAATCAAACCACCACATTCCGCCCCTGGCCACCATAAACTGATATCCATACATGATGTAAAATACAATGCATTCAGTCTGACTTTAAAAGTCCCCATAGTTTTTATCAATTACAATGATGTTCATACATCCCCATAGTTCAAGATCTTTTAACTGAGCCGTAATACCAAAAAATAACCTCAAAAAACCCATAATGGCACAGAATAAATATTCACACTGCAAAAGATGGCATTGGGCATAGCAAAGAAACATTCAACCAATACAAGATTTAAAACAACCATGGCAAATATCAAACTCTGTAGCTTCAAGTCCAGCAAATCTAACCAGTGACAAATCTTCAAGTCCAATATTTCTAACCAGCAACAAGTCTCTGGCATTCCAATTCCGCCTCTCCAGCTAGGCTACTCACAGTCCTGGAAAACTTCATCGGGGCCAGCAGCTCCTTGGCAGCCATTTCATAGTCCCAGCATCTCCACTGGGTCTCCACTGCAATCCACGGTTCATCCTCATGGCCCCATGGGGTCTCTATGCAGGCAACCAGCAAACCTGCTTCACACTGCCCATGGCCATTTCCAAAACACAAGACCGTGTTGCAAACTCAATGACCCTCTTTCCAGCATTTCTTATACTCCACGATACCAGGTAGGGTGCCAATTTGTTAATCCAGGGGGGAATAAAGCAGATTTTGAAGAACAGGACACTCCTTGAGCACTCAGGCCCCTTCAAAAGAGTCTACATTCTTCCTATTGCCCCAGCACAGGTCAGCTAGCCCAGTCTCAAAGGTTGTAATCTCTCAGTTGCAGCTGAATGGACAATAGTTCACCCAAAGATTTTTCTTTCTGTGCCATATTCCTCTGCTCACACCAGTTCATTTCTACGCAAAGCAACCCTGCACAACTTCTCAGGACATGGGCATAAGAGCAAGCTTCTCACACAAACTGCTAGATTTGTCCAGGCAAAGCTCTTTCACACCCTCCTAAGCCAAACCTCACAGTCCATAGTTCTTACTGCATTCAGGTCTTGCAGCTCAGACCAGAAGAGTCCATCAAGCTGTACTTACAGCACTGCAAGGCATCTCCTAGGCCAAGGTTTCAACTCCTTCTACTTTCCTCTTGAAAATTAGCTCCAAAAGTCTAAAGCCACATAATCAGGTGTCTAGCAGCAACCCCACTCCTTGGTACCACTTTACTGTTGCAGTCCGGGTCTCGTTGCTGGTAGAAATCACCCAACCAAGAGTAGCTTCTGGGAAAAAGAGATTTATTTTGGCTTACAGGCTCAAGGGGAAGCTCCACGATGGCAGGGGAAAACGATGGCATGAGCAGAGGGTGGACATCACCCTCTGGTCAACATAAGGTGTACCACAGCAACAGGAGGGTGTGCCAAACACAGGCATGGGGAAACTGGCTATAAAGCCCATAAGCCCACCCTCAACAATACACTCCCTCCAGGAGGCATTAATTCCCAAATCTCCATCAGCTGAGAACCTAGCATTCAGAACACCTAAGTTTATGGGGGACACCTGAATCAAACCACCACACCTGGGAAGCCTAAGGACCCAGTTCCAATTCCCCAGAACCAGCATAAGCCAGATGCACAAGGTGATGCCTGCATCTAGAATTCATTTGCAGTGGCGAGAGGCCCTGATGTGCCCATTTTCTCTCTTTTTGTCTCTCTATCTCTCTCTCAAAAAAAAATAAATAAATTATGATTTTTAGAAGAACTTTTGGAGAGAGAAAGGTTTCTCGGATATTCTTTCACTCTAACAAACCATGTCCTCTGATCTTGGCCTTACTGTCACATGATCTGTTGTGCTGTTTACTAGAAACTTAAGGATGTGCTATACATATGTATGAGTTACAAGCCTGCCTTCTCTGTTTATTTATGATATGATCTTGATCCTTTAATTTTTCCCATTCTATAAAATGTAATCAATAAGAGTAGTAGTTTCCCAAAATTCTTTTTAAGGTTTGACTAAAATAGTACATGTAAGATAATTAATTAGCAACTATCTGACCCATGTTAGTCATTTGTAATACTAGTTTTATTAATATCAATATCAATTATTTCTTACTTTGTTTTGTTATTTATATTTTAAAAAGTTTCAACCTATACAGGTTTAGAAAGCCACCAAAGCTAATCTTTCTTTACTTGTAGAAAAACATCACTGTAAACAGGGCCCAAGACATTCATTGTCTTAAAATTCTTGCTCCATTCAACTTCCCAAGTGAAATTACACAATTTGCATACTTGAAAATAGACAGGCAGTCATATCAAGGAAGGGAATGGCAATAAAATTCAAAGAGGCTTATGTGTGTCCTTCAACAAGTATGAGAGTCATAACCTGAAATGTTTATGAACTCTTCAAATTGCAAGAGTAGACAGAGAGGAAAACACTTGAGCACTGCTGGACAGGGCAAAAGTTTCCTACAAAACTTCCTTTGAACTGAGGCTCAATTTGGCCATAGTGAAGTTACAATTCTTTATACTTATTGAACCTGTATAAGTGTCCTCAAGTAGCAGTAATGATAGAATGTAAATCTTTGGATTGCAAGAAGCTGTCTCATATGGTTGACATTTGGTTTGTGTACCTTGCTTTTTGTTTTCTTTAAGCTGTCATGTGGAATCATAACACTTTAAAGCTTGCCAACAATTAAATGGATGTTAAACAAATTTCTTATATGATGTTGAAATACAGTCCATAAGACAGGAAGTATCTTGGCCAAATTTGCCTGTTAATTTCAGTTTTAGACTGTTAGGTAAGTTATATAAGCATGCTATTTCTAGCACAATCTTTCTCCTTGCTTTATCTTTTATTCCTCTTTTGTTTTGTTTTGTCGCTTTTTTTTTTTTATTTTTGTAGTCAGTGAATACAGTGAATTTGGTACCATTGCTAGCCTCTTCCCTGTCTTCCCCCTCCACAGGGACACTCCTTGTTGGGGTATATGGATCATGAATTGTGGGGTTAGCCTTTAGTTTGGGGTAGAAGGAAATGTCTCTGTGTATAATGACCCTACATGTGGTTCTGACATTCTTTCCACTCTCTCTTCCACAAATTTCCCTGAGCCATCCTGGGTTCATATTAGATCTGCTTCAGTGTTGAGATCTTGGGTGCTCCTGTGTCTCTGGATATCTGGTTTGGTAGGGGTTGATTGTTCTCTGTTTATATCTCCTTCACTACTGTGCTGGTTCCTGGTTTGCCAAGAAAACGCATTCTTGCATGTTTCCCCAATTATTCTTAGTTTCAGCTGGGGTCCTTTTGAGGTATGATGGGGTGGTTCTTTCCTTAATATCTGGGTCTATCTGTAAAAGAGAAGCAGATTCTCCAATGGAGAGTAAAGTTAGTATCAAGTATATATGATAACAATTATTTTTTAGAGAGAGTTTGATGGAGAGTGGGCTCATTTTTGGACATGGTTCTGACTTGTTTCCCAGTTCCAGCTATGGGTTCCATTCCACTGAGCAAATCAGTAAGCCAAATCGAGAGCAGTTTGATTCCCACCATGGCTATGTGCCACTATTGCACTTGTATGAACATCACATCAGGTTATTTGCTACTAAGTAGGTTAGACCATGCATTGCTTTTTCCCATTGCTCATGTAGCACCTTCCAACACTAGATGCACTAACTGCCTGGGGACTGACTCTCTTCCAGATTCCAGCCATGTTGCTCCAAGATACATACCAACAGTGTATGGTGTCTTCAGCAGTAATGTCTACCACTAACCTATGGTGGGTCATCAAGTGTTCTGACATAAGTCTGTGTTCTTTTGGGAGACCTTGCAGGTCTCTCTGATCAGAAGCTCATTTTGGATGATATCCATCTGCTGGTGCCAGGAGTTACTGGTCAGCTC
The DNA here is from genome assembly GCF_020740685.1 of Jaculus jaculus. Classification (NCBI taxonomy): domain Eukaryota; kingdom Metazoa; phylum Chordata; class Mammalia; order Rodentia; family Dipodidae; genus Jaculus; species Jaculus jaculus. The sequence continues at coordinate 165,675,196 of NC_059105.1, forward strand.
CCAAGAAGAGAAGTAAGAAAAGGATAAGTGATATAAAAGAGATAGAGAGATGAGAGAGAAGAAGGAGAGAGAGAGAGAGAAACAGAAAAAGGAGGAGCTAATGGTCAGTTTTCGTTGTACCCTCTCCAGGACCTTGTGAATCTGGTATTCCCTCTAAGGGCTTGGTGAAGGTTTAACCATTTAGTCTGTCTTTCAGGGCGAATTATATGGTACCATTGACATTTAGGTCCGGTTTGTGCCCCTACCCTCTCCCTTTCCCTTTCCTGCCTCCTCCCACCCTATCGTCCGGTCCTCAAGATGCTTGCTAGGTATGTCGGCAACTTGGGTAGATTCAGGTTAGGAGCTGTAGATGAGTGAGACTATGCGGTGGTTATCTTTCTGTGATTGGGTGAGTTCACTGAGAATGATCTAGGTTTTTTTTTTTTTTTTTTTTTTTAAGTAGGATCACGTTTGAGCTCATTCTGACCTGGGCTTGACTTTGTAGTCTCAGGGTGGCCTTGAATTCACTGTGGTCCTCTCATCTCTGCAGCCCAGTGGTTAGGAGTAAAGGTGTGTGCCACCATACCCAATTTATTCCTTCTTGTTGGGTTTCCAGTGGAACTAAGAAGAGCTAAACCTATGACCAAGTATAGCATAGTTGCTTGCCCAAACCCCTGCTAGAACTAAAATCCCATCCCTCCTCATTGATAGCACTGCTCTCAGAACCACTGTCACTCATTTCCTTTGGTCCATTTGGTATTGTTTCGATCTATGACTTTGGAAAATAAACATAAGAAAGGAAGGTGGAACTTTACCCCAAGTATTTATTCTCGACTTCCTTGGACTAGGAAAATATCACTCAGAAAATAGTGCAAGAGAATTGTACATTCTAAAATATGTGATTCAAAATTACCTGTGTTTTTTGTGTGGGTGGACAGGTGGTGATAATATAAGAAAAGAGGAAAGTATCACAGAACACCCCCTCAAAGTTATCTTTTTTTTTCTCTCTCTCTTAGGATTTTAGATTGTTCACATGTACAGAGAACAGTGTGCCATCTGTCACCAATACCTGAAACTATCCAAATAGTTTGTTAACTTTATCACTGTTTGTATACCACTTCACTGTTCTGCAGGCTAATAGGAATAAAAATATATGTTTCAGAATGCAACACTCCTACCCTCATTTAGAATCAGACTCATCTTGTAGGTTTATGAAAAATAAACCACCACAGGTATCTGGGGACTGCTCCTAGACTTTTTGTATCAGTTAAGCTTGGTGTAGATGATGGGTCAGTATTTCTCTGGAATTGTTTTAAGTAATAATAAATATATTAAAAAGAATTGACCAAGTGATTCTATAAGCCACTACATATGTGTGACTGATATGGGCAAACCTCATATGTTCCTCAAAATGAAGTCTAGACAGTAAGAAGTAACCGCATCCTGTATCAAGATGTAAGATAGTATCAGGCTAGAAGGTAACTTAAAGTAGTCTAAGGACTTTTCTGTTTCATAAACTGCTTCATGTGTCATTCTAGTCAGTGGAAAGTGGTAGGATGCTGTACATTGCTGGGCAGAGATGAGCCAAAGAATTCTCTGGCTTAAGTAATGAATTTCTACCTAAATGAGGAAAATGTGTGTGTACCTTACTTAGTCTAACAAAACCCTGTTACTTCATTGAATTTGAGTTGAGCAGAAGGAGGTGCAGCTATTAGACACCAATACACTAATGGGCCAATGATGGCATCTAATCAATGTGTGAAAAATGGGAATTCTCAGTAATGCCTTGGTAACGTACTCCCAGTGATCTGCCAGGGTACTAGAGCTAATTATTGCCACAGCTATTTGGTTCAGGTCTGCTGCAGTCATCCTGGTATTGGTGAGCAAGAATGTACATTGCCAGTTTGTCACCTACTTAATGCTGTCTTCCCCTTTTCTTCTCTCCTTGGGAACCTATTGCATTTTCTATATACTTTCCAACATGTGCTTACATACTGCATTTCCCCTTAATTTTCTTTATTTTAAAAAGATTATATTATATTTTCCCATCCCTATTTCCATTTTTATTCATTGCAACTGTAATGTAAAGAATACTGCTAAGAATTTAGAGCACTAGGATACCTAATCCAGATTTGATGGTAAGATCATGTTCTTTCCTCTCTATTTCCCTAAAAAGAATAAAAATATGTTACAATGTCCTTTTTGCTTTAAAATAATAGATTGGTGTCTTTCCCTTGCATGTCTTGTCTCCATTTGTGTGTACATGATGCCATTTTTCCTGTTTATTTGTTACCATGGCAACAGATTATGGAGCCATGGGGCATACAACATGAGAAGGTCAAGCACACAAGATACCTGCTATGAGCTAATGAAACAGGCAATGGAGCTCACCTCAAACAGGGATGTAGATGTGGAAGGAGGCAGAGCCTTTAGACACAAGCACATGCTTCCAAGTACCTGGACAAGAAACAGCCACATCAGAACTTTCTCTTACTCTTACTCTTGCGAAAGATTTCTTTTCATAACCTCTCAGTTTTGGATCACCTAGCAAAGGACCCAGGCCACTTCTTTTCTTGGTTTATAACATTGCTGTGAGAAAGTTGGGTGGCAAAAGTTCACCCTCTGTGTTGGGAATCAGACCGAGGGACACAAACTTTTATGTGAAGAGTGGATTGGCATGTGATTTCCTTTTTTGGTAAGTGATCCTTCCATTAAGATTCTTGTTTGCCGTATGCACATTTTTCGCTTTTAGTAAATGTCACAGAGTCAGGTAGTTCTCCCTTCACCTTGGAATCACATTAAGAAATTGTTTACATTTTTCTCCTAGCATATGCAGAAGCTGTACTAAACAATAAACTTTTAACAATATTTATTTATGTATTCATTTGTGTGTGTGTGTGTATGTGTGTGTGTGTGTGTGTGTGTGTGAGAGAGAGAGAGAGAGAGAGAGAGAGAGGAGAATGGGAACACCAGGGCTCTAGCCACTGAAAATGAACTCCAGATGCATGTGCTACCTTATGCATCTGGCTTATGTGGGTACTAGGAAATGGAACCTGGGTCCTTTATCATTGCTGGCAAGTACCTTAACCACTGAGCAATCTCCCCAGTTCAAATTTGGTTGCTCTTCTAAAAAAATATTTAAATATGACTTTGCTGAAATATTGAGAAAACTTTTTCTATAAACCTTGGCATAGGAAGTATTTTGGTCTTTGTAGGTTACAAATTTTCTCCACTGTATATTATTCTTATTTTTTTCTTTATTTATTTGCAGTGAGAGTGGGGGAGGGAGGAAGAGGGAGAGAAGGGGCACACTAAGGTCTCCAGCCACTACAAACTCTAGGTACATGTGTCACTTTCTGCATATGGCTTTATGTGGATACTGGGGAATTGAACCTGGGTGAGTTAGGCATTGTAATCAAGTACCTTAACCACTGGACTGTGTCTCCAGCCACTTCCCAAGTATAACATTTTACAAATGTAAAGGCCATGTTTATCTCAAACAGTGAGAAGAAAATGTTAATTAAGTTTTAGTGCCCGGATCATAGTGGATTAACTCCTTACTTAGAATCATGTCCATATTCCATGTTCATCTGACTTTGGTCAGCCACAACAATAGAGCCCACAGCAAGGGGTAATATCATACTCATATATGTTAGGTCCATATAAGAGGCGGTCTCCATGCTAGTCACCCTGCTAGCCACTGAAAACAACTCTAATTTTCTTTAATTTTTTCAGTTTTTATTTATTTGAGACAGAAAGAGGAAGAGAGAGAGAGAGAGAGAGAGAGAGAGAGAGAGAGAGAGAGAGAGAGAATGGGTGATGGGTGTGCTAGGGCCTTCAGCCACTGAAAACAAATTCTAGACACATGTGCCTCCCCCCCCCCCCGCTTGTGCATCTGGTTTATGTGGGTCCTGGGGAATCGAGCCTGGTTCCTTTGGCTTTCCAGGCAAGCGCCTTAACCACTAAGCCATCTCTGCAGCTCGCAACCCTAAGTTTTGTATGCTTCCCATAAATAACACGGAATCCTAATTAGAAAATTTCTAAATCCTTCCTGAATTTCATCAGGGCTCAAGATGCAGCTTGCTCTGAAGACTGTTTTGAAGCGTTATACCTAACGGGTTTCTGGAGAGCATTGCTAAAATTGAAATTTGTGGAGTGAATCATTTTGCTTTTGTCTTTCCAAAATAATTTCAAGGATAGCTTCCCCTGTGGAAAAAAATGTTTTGTTATAAGATATATTAGAGAATGTGCCCTTTGTAATACCTACATTTTTTTTTCCACTTTTGGCAATTAACAACTTGTATGCACTGATTTTCTACATAATCCTTAATAAAAGCAGTTAATCAAGAGGTAACCGGTCTGTCTGATGGTTCTCACACATTAAAATGTATAAAAGGGCATATGCATACCTAGACAAATGTGTAGAGCAACATGCCAGCAGTGAGTACCTCCCTCGCTGTGCGTCTGCAATCAAGAATTCTTAATTGAGGGGCTGGAGAGATGGCTTAGCGGTTAAGCGCTTGCCTGTGAAGCCTAAGGCTCCCTGTTTGAGGCTAAATTCCCCAGGACCCATGTTAGCCAGATGCACAAGGGGGCACACGTATCTGGAGTTCGTTTGCAGTGGCTGGAGGCCCTGGCATGCCAATTCTCTCTCTCTGAAATAAATGAATAAATCTTTTTTTTTAAAAAAAGAATTCTTAGTTGACACAAACACATGGAAAGATCTCCTGGGACAAAACTCCTTAATCTATGCAATCTCGATTAAGTCTAAATCACTCACTTAGCTGGGATGAAACCCAAAGTCGCAAACAAGAAAGAACCAAATCAAAGACTCTCCTTTTAAAGTAGAGACAACACCCTTGTGCCACTGGATGATTATGAAGAGTGAACCCTTAACATGGACCAAGTCCCTCTCATCTGCATGTCAGCTTCCATGGCTTCAGTTACCCTCTGCCAAGTGCAATCTGATCATGTGAAATATGACATGTAGGTGGCCGAACCAGAGAATCTAAAGACATAATCTGGAGAGACTTAGCACCGACTCAGCTCTGTCCTCCATGTGCACTGGTGTCCACTCATGAGGACATTTGGCAATGACACTGCACAGGGTTGTCCATGGTGACTGTTTCCTTGATTTCTCATCTACAAGAACTTTGTGTAATTGTGCTGAGTCATGGTGGTCTCTTGTCTTGTCAGGGACACTGTGCCCTCTGACTTCCAATGAAGAATTCTCAGACATCATTTTCCAGTCATCCCAACTGTTATATCCATTCTACATGTCACCCATGTGAGCCTAGCAGACTTTGATTTGAACTGCCTGCTAACAATATAAGCCAAATCTTTTAACTTTTCTGCTTCGGACAGTTTTCCATTTGTTTTAAGGAAATGTCCCAGTTCCGGCTGCTTGTACAAAGTCCACACTTGACTTCACTCTTACTTAATTTCCAACAACAGACGCTCTTCTCTCCATGTCTCAAGCTTGCTGTTCTCCTGGTGGCATGCCCAGCTCCGAGCTCTGTCTGTGTTCTTCCCCTCCTCCTCATAGTTCAGGAGGCTAATCTGACCATTTAACCACATTTTTTGTTTTCCTCTTTTAATCCCCATCATGAGATTAAGAACATATAAGTATACACTCTTAGATCAGTTAAAAGTGATCTTTATTTATAGTGATGATCATAAGTTTATAGTCAAGACAACTAACTTTTTCACTGACAGGGACTTCTTTCTTTAAAATGAACCCTATGCAATAGGAACACTCAGAGGGCCTGTAAGCATGCAGATATTCTTTTCAATAAGCTTGTTTCTAATCCATGTGTTGCGTAGCATTCTGAGAAAGTATTAATGAAAAATGAACAGGAGAGACATAAAACCTGAGAACTGTTACACCTTACCATGCTATTGAACAAGGTCATTTAGCTTTATGATGTTCAATAAAATGAGTTACAAAATGAAATACATACATTTTTAAAAAATCTTATTTATTCATTTGAGAGAGACAGATGAAAAGAGAGAAAGAGAGAGAGAGAGAGAGAGAGAGAGAGAGAGAGAGAGAGAGAGAGAGAATGGGGTCTCCAAAGCCTCCTACCAACGCAAATGAACTCCAAATGCATGCACCACTATGTGCATCTGGGTTAACAAGTGTACTGGGGAATTGAAACTGGGTCATCAAGCTTGGCAAGCAAACACCTTTGACTGCCAAGCCATCTCTCTAGCCCTGCATGCTATTTTTAGGATTTTTTTTTTAATTTTTACATTTAATATTTTCTCAAGTACAATTTTTGTTTTTTTAAATTTATATTTTATTTATTTTATTCATCATATATATATATACACATACATACATACACACACATTATAACAGATTATACGCTTCTATCCCTTTGGCCCTGCTTCTGTTTCCCTAGGGCCCTCCTCAATGGATTATGTGAATTAATGCATTCACTTAGGCCTCAGTCACCCCTGTGGAGCAGGGGCATTGTGGTGTGCCCCAGGCTACTCTTACCCACTCTGTGGGGGTCACGAGGCCTCAGTCACCCCTGTGGAGCAGGGGCATTGTGGTGTGCCCCAGGCTACTCTTACCCACTCTGTGGCTCCTACAGCCTTTCCACCTCCTCTTCTGTGTGTGGTTCCCTGAGCCATGACCGGACTGATTCACTGTTGATTTGTCTGTTTGTTAATTGGGGGTTTTATATGTATGGACATACCTCATACCTGGCCTTCTTCTTACTGCTAGTCAACTCCCAAGGCACGAATTTCTTTTTGCATCAGGCTTTATTTTTTACATGAGTACTGGGGAAATGAACCTGGACCAGCAGACTTTGCAGGCAAGTGACTTTACCAACTGAGCCACCTCCCCAGCTTCTGCAGTGCATATTCTTTAACTTATAGATCGATCTATTCTATAGACTCCATGACCGATCCCATAAACAGGAGGGTTGGGAGTAAGAAGGTTCACAGATCAGCCTTCCAAACAATGAAGAGCATCTGGGAGACACTCCATGGGTAGAGGTAGAGGTACTGCAAGCTTGAGGACCCGAGTAAGGTTCCTCAGAAGCCATGTGGAAATACCAGGCATTTTTCTGGCAAAATCAGAGATCTGTTGGCTCAGTGAGAGAGCTCATATCAGAAAATCAGTATGATTGAGGTGGACATCCATCCTCACCCTCTGGCCTCCATGCACTTGCATATATCTTGCATATGTACTCACACAAATATATGCACATGCACATGCATGTGTGCCACACATACATGTGCAAAATGAGCTTATCTTTACGATTAACTTAATAGTTTTCCTTTACCCCACAACTGTAAACATCATGTCATCAGGAGAGCATTGATTTCTATGATTGCTATGAATACTTAGCACATACTTCAGTGAGAACACATTAAACCATTTGAGAAAGGCATATGGTTTTTATCTTATTACATTTATCTTCATGCTATATGGAGGAGGGACACTGGTAAGGGAGGAGGTTCTGTGAAAGTACTTTTAAAAGAAATATATTTTATTTTCATTTATTTGAGAGAGAGAGACAAAGAGAGAGAATGGGTGCACCAGGGCCTACAGGCAGAGCAAATGAACTCCAGATACCTGTGCCACCTAGTGCATCTGTCTTACACGGGTCCTGGGGAATTGAGCCAAGGTCCTTTGGCTTTGCAGGCAAGTGTCTTAACTGGTAAGCCATCTCTCCAGTCCCTCTGTTCAAGTACTTTTCTAGGGAGGTCACTTAGTCTGTCATTTACTGAAAGGAGCAATCCATTAACCTGGCCATTCACCTGGGACTTTGCCCTGACAGAGAAGTCCAGGTGGCTTTTACATTCATAAGCCTTGGGGAGATCCTGAAAACTTGTGATTTTCACACAGCTTACAAATTTAGAGAGGACTATGTGAAAGAGAAACAGCTGTATCAGGTGTTAAGCCCAAAGTAGAAGAAATTTTGAGAAAATGTTTCCAAAGATCAGGCTCTCCCCAACTTCACATCCCTCTGGGATAAAGCTGTGGTTTTATACTTTAAAGTTTTGAGGTTTGGGATGGAATTGGAGGATGGCTTTCCACGGAATGGTGTTAACAGCCTGGTGTGACAAAACTGAGTTTCCCCTTCAGTTATGGCTCCCAATTAACTGTTGATTCATTTTTTAATTTTTTTTTATTAAATAGTTTTGTATTCAGTAAATACAATCAGTTTGGTACCATTATTAGGCTCATGTGTGACCTATCTCCTCCCTTTGCCCCTCCTTGTTGAGGTATATGGGTCGTGCATTGTGGAGTTAGCCCACAGTTATGGGTAGGACAAATGTCTCTGCATTTCATGACCCAACATGTGTCTCTGACATTCTTTCTGCCCCCTCTTCTGCAAAATTTCCCTGAGCCATGTTGGGTTCATTTTTGGTCTGCTTCAGTGATGAGGTGTTGGAGGCCTCTGGGGCACTGGCTCTCTAATATGGTAGGAGTTGATTTTTCTCTGTGTTTATCTCCTTCCCCCTTGTGCTGGTATCCGGTTCATCAGGAAAACAGCACTCTTGCTTAGTTCACCATTTTTTCTTAGTTTCAGCTGGGGCACATTTGAGGTATGATGTGGTGACTCTATCCTTAGGATCTACATCTATCTGAAAAAGAGAAGAAGATTCTCCAACAGAGAGTAGGTTAGCACCAGGACAAATGAGATAATGCTTACTTTTTTTTTTTTTTTTTTTTTTTTTTTTAAATATTTTATTTATTTGCAAGCAGAGAGCACACACACAAGAGAGAGAGAGAAAGAATATGAATGGGTGCACCAGGGCCTCCAGCCACTGCAAATGAACTCCAGATACATGTGCCACTTTGTGCATCTGGCTTTCCGTGGGTCCTGGGGAACTGAACCTGGGCCTTTAGGCTTTGCAGGCAAATTGCCTTAACCACTAAGAAATCTCTCCAGCCCTCCTCCCTGAAATTTTTTTTTTTTTTTTTTTAATTTTTATTAACATTTTCCATGATTATAAAATATATCCCATGGTAATTCCCTCCCTCCCCACCCCCACACTTTCCCGTTTGAAATTCCATTCTCAATCATATTACCTCCCCATTACAATCATTGTAATTACATATATACAATATCAACCTATTAAGTATCCTCCTCCCTTCCTTTCTCCACCCTTTATGTCTCCTTTTCAACTTACTGGCCTCTGCTACTAAGTATTTTCATTCTCACACAGAAGCCCAGTCATCTGTAATGCTTACTTTTTGTTATAGAGAATTTAATAGGTGTAGGCCCTCTTGTAGCCCATGATTGATGGTAGCTTGATACTAGAGAGTGGGCTTATGTTTAGATATGGTTCTGACTTGTTTTCCAGCTCCAGCTATGGGTCCCATACCGCTGAGGGAATCAGTTAGCCAAATCAAGAGCAGTTGGTTCCCCAACATGGCTGTGTGCCACTACTGCACTTGTGTGGGCAACACACCAGGTTATTTGCTGCTAAGTAGGTTAAACAATGAGTTGCTTGGACGGATATTGTTCATTTTCCCCCAGCAGCCCATGTAGCCCCTTCTGGCACTAGATGCGCTGACTGTCTGGGGACTGAATCTTTTCCAAATTCCAGCCATGCCATTCCATTTTACATGTCAACCACATAAGGTGTCTTTAGCAGTAGGGTCACCATTAACCTTTGGTGGGTTGTCAAGTACGCTGGCAGAAATCTGTACCTTGTAGGTCTCTCTGATCAAAAGCTCATTGTGGTTGATAGCCACATGCTGGCACTGGGAGTTACATGTCAGTGCCCACTAAGAGAAGGAGGAAAAATATAACTAATATACAAGAGTTAGAGAGAAGAGAGAGAGGTCGAGAGAGGGAGAAGGAGGGAGGGAAGATGTAGAAGATTCAGGTTAGCCTTCATCATACCCTCTCTGGTGTCTTATGGTTCAGGTGTTACCTGTAAGGGCCTGGTGAAGGTTCAGCCATTTGGTCTACCTTTTAGGAAGTAGCATTTTGTCGTACCATTGCCATTTGGGACTAGATTTGTGTTTCCCACCCCTACAATACCCTTCCCTCCCTCCCCATCCATCCTAGTGTCTAGTCCACGAGGGCTTGCTGGGTATGTAAGGTATCTTGGGTAGATTCAGGTTAGGTGCTGTAGATGAGTGCGACTATGTGTCATTTGTGTGTGTGTGTGTGTGTGATTGGGTAAGTTCACTGAGAATGATCTGTTCCAGGTTCAACCATTTTTCCTCAAATTTCATTGTATCATTTTTCTTACTGCTGTATAGAATTCCATTGTGTAGATATACCACATCTTAGTTATCCATTCTCCAAGTGATGGACATCTGGGTTGATTCCAGCTTTTAGCTATTATGAATTGAGCCACTAAAAACATGGTTGAGCAGTCCTGGAAATCCTAGCTCAAGCAATTGGACAGGAGAGGGAAATAAAAGGGATACAATTTGGAAAGGAAGAAGTTATGTTTGCTCTATTCGCTGATGACATGATCATATATGTAAGAGACTCCATCCCAAAACTCCTGAAGGTGATCAACTCCTATAGCAAAGTAGCAGGATACAAAATTAATGCACAAAAAAATCAGTAGCCTTTATGTATGCAAATGACAAACATACAAAGAAAGAAATAAGGGACATAACCCCATTTTCAATATCAACAACAAAAAATAAAATAAAATACCTTGGAATAATGTTAACCAAGGATGGGAAAGATCTCTACAATGAAAACATAAAAACACTCAAAACAGAAATTGAGGAGCACTTGAGAAAATGGAAAGACCTCCCATGCTCCTGGATAGGCAGAATTAACATTGTGAAGATGATAATCCTACCAAAGGCAATATACCAATTTAATGCAATTCCAATTAAAATACCTAACATGTTCTTCACAGAGATAGAAAAAAATGATCTCAAATTTCATATGGGAAGGCAGAAGGCCTCGCATATCCAAACATATCCTCAGCAAAAGAAATACCTCTGAAAGCATCACCATACCTGATCTAAAGCTATATTACAAAGCCATAGTAAAAAAAAAACAGCATGGTACTGGCATAAAAACAGTAGTATAGACCAATGGAATAGACTGGAGGACCCAGACTTTGGGTCAAGCAACTGTAGATACTTGATATTTGACAAAGGCCCGAACAATATAGGCTGGAACAAAGACAGCATCTTCAACAAATGGTGCTAGACAAACTGGATAACCATATGCAGGAAACTGAAATTTGATCCACACATTTCACCATATACTACACTCAGGTCCAAATGGATCAAAGACTTCAATATAAGACCAGAAACTTGAATACTACTGGAAGAAAATTTAGGAAGTACTTTCCATGATATAGGAATGGGAAAATACTTCCTGAACAAAACCCCAGTATCTCACGATCTTAAACAGTCACTCAACCCATGGGATCACAAAAAGCTGAAGAATTTCTTTACAGACAAGCTTGCAATAAGCAAAGCCAACAGATTACCCACAGAATGGGAGAAAATATTTTTGGGTTATCCTACTGATAAAGGCCTAACCTCTAGAATCTACAAAGAACTCACAAATCTAAACAGTAAGAAGTCAAACACCCCACTCACAAAATGGGGCAAAGAGCTAAACAGGCAGTTCACAGAGGAAGAAATACATATGGCAAACACACACTTAAGAAAATGTTCATCATTCCTAATCATCAGAGAAATGCAAGTTAAAACAACTATGAGATTCCACCTTACCCCAATAAGGATAGCAAACCTCAAAAAATCAAATGAAAATAAATGCTGGTGAGGATGTGGAGAAGTAGGAATACTCATCTACTGTTGGTGGGAATGTAGGATGGTACAACTACTTTGGAAAGCAATATGGAGACTCCTGAAAAAGCTGACTATAGAGATACCAACAGACCCAGTTATACCCTTTCTGGGCATCTACCCTAAAACCTTCAAACCACAGACCAGAGAGATGTTGATTCAGTTTTTTTTTTTTTTTCCAGACAACTGAATTCCTTGAGTTCTTGTTGACTAAAGAAGACCAGTGCTATTTTTCTAATTTAACTCATTATTTTATGTATGAAAAGCATGAGACTCAAAGAAATAAATGAAATATGACTTATGACTTATAGGAAAGTGTTGATATTGGCCAATACATACAATAACATATTGAGTGTGTAATTGGAAATAAGACTGATAAAGAAAGGAGCCAATAAAGAGAAAAGGGGGAAGTTATTTTTATTTTGTAAAATTAGAAGTATGAGTAGGAAAGACACATGTTACTGTTACTGAGTTTAAGGTAGATGTGACATGTATGTTTTACTGAAAATATGATGAGAACTTATTGACAAGGACCTGGTTTGATGGAAACCTATTTTAGAAAGACTAACAGCATTGACAACTTACATAAATATTTATAGGTGTTAATTGACCCCATAGGGGTGCCTTTGAAAAGTGTTCTCCTTTAGTTTTTAGGTTTTGCTTTGGCATCTTAAAAACAGCTAATGTACAGATTGCCATATACATAAATCAAAATATGTTGTAGTTGTGAAATGTAAGAAAAAATACACTAAGAACAAATGCTTAAAGATAGTCTGGCTAACATTGCAGATAGGGTCTTTCTTTGGATGAAATTGAAGTTAATACCAAATATTAAACTGTAATATTCTTAAAGTATTGGGGGTTTTAAGTCTCTCAATGCCACTATAATCTCCTGATGTAAGACATATTATCTATATGATTGAAAAAAAAAATATATATATATATGTACATACTATATATATGTATATATACATATATATACACACATATATATATACATCTATATACATCTATATACATATACATATGTATATGTATATAAGTTTTTGAAACAGTTTGTGAGACATTCATGTGGCTTGTAAAAATAAAATACCTTTAATAGTGTGATATGAGTGAGTGTCTTATATCATATATTTTATACATGATAAGAGATGATTGTATTTGAGATATAAGTAATTTTATACAAAAATATCTCATCATCAGTGTTTAAAACTAGTCCATGCAATGGGTGTTTTAACTTTTGTGGTTGTGGTCATCATAACTCAAATAACATTCCTTACAAAAAATTGATAAGATACCAACATACAGTATCAGTACTTTTCCAACTTGCAAATAGATTGTACTCTGAAAGTTTGGTGGCAGGTATTATTCTAACTAATTATTTTAAAAGTTCTAAAGAGTCAATCATGCTATATTAGCAATCCTCTCTGAATATTAATGAATTCTCTGTATTGTTGAAGTCAAATAAAAATTACAAAAGTTAATTATATACATAGTAAAATGTGCACAATAATTATTATCTTACAAAGAAAGTTGTCATAAATGATAAGCAGTTCACATTAAAGTCTACATTTGCCAAGTATTTCTATACAAAATGAGACTTGGGTAAAAAGAAAAAAAAAATGTGTGTTAGGATTTTAATCTGAAAAAGGTTAAAGAGAGACTATTGACTTATACAATAATCTCAAATTATTCACAGTTAATTTTTATTATATTGGTTCTTTTTAACACTTATTGGTTTATAATCCTCAGCTGCAAAAGTTGAGAATGATATACACACATACATGCATGCATGCATGCATACATACATACATGCAAAATAACTGTGCATGTTTGTTTATTATTAGGAATTGTTTTTATTGCCAATGACAAAGTGCTTTTGTTTATAAATTAAGAGAAAAAGGAAAGTTTAACATATTATCTTGTTATATATTCACAATATAAAAATAAACCAAATTTATTCAGAATTTTAAAAAATCCTCCTAGAAAAACAAGCTACTAAATTTTAGTAGTATTTTATTAGTTGGTAAAAGTAAATGTATTATGTTTATTTTCTTACATGATATCCTATATCATATATATGTATATAGATAGATAGATGATAGATAGATAGATAGATAGATAGATAGATAGATAGATAGATGATAGATAGATAGATAGATAGATAGATAGATAGATAGATAGATATAAATTTTGTAATTCTACCTTTGAGAGCCTGAAACAGAAAGTTGAAGGTAGCCTGCCCTTCTAAGCAGACTATGCCACACTGCACCAAGAACATAAAAGAAAATAAATAATGTTATATATGTTTAGTGATGATTTTTCTTGTGTTCAAATCCTGTCCCAGTGACAAGCAATAGCCTAAAAGTACTCATAAGAAACACCATGTAGATTCTGTCTACTTACATGGTCCTTCTGATACCTTCTTTCTGTGAATAAGAATACCATGCAATCCTAACAGTGATAATAGATAGAGAAAACCATGTAGCATGAGTTTGAAAACCATCACATGCATTTCAAAGCAATTTTCACATGCATTTACTTATTGATTCCTGATATCAAGTCTGTGAAGTTGGTGACATATTTGTGATAGAAAATCAACTCTGATTTAGATATAACCAAAGTAGAAGGTCTAAAAGAATTATTGAGGTGGCAAGGAGATACCTCCAAACTTGACTGAACAGCTCCTTGCTGACCTGGGTGGTGGTCTCATTGCTGTCTCCTCAGTCTCAGAAAATCTGTCTGTAAAAGTCTGTGCTTCTGTGTCCTGACCAGCTGCACTTGTGACCTTTACTCTTTATTTCATGTGAAAGTATTTTCTTCCATTCTTTAGTTTGTTTGGTTTTTTACCTTATTGATAGTGTGTGTGTGTGTGTGTGTGTGTGTGTGTGTGTGTTATGTACATTAGTTTCCTCCCCTTCTTCTTCCTCCTTCTCCTCCCCTCCTCCTCCTTCTTCTTTTGAAGTTCAGGTGGTCTATTTTGTCAGCTATTTAGCTGCCTGTGCCTTTATGTCATATCCAAGAAATCCTTGATACCCATTTCTATGAGGCTGTTGTCCCATTGCTTCTTTTAACAATTATTCACTTTACTTATTATACTAGGCCTTTTATTAATTCTGAGTTGATTTTTGAATTTAGTATTACAGGAGTTCAATATCAACTGTTTTTTCTTCATTTATTCATTCATTCAATCATTCCTTCATTAATAGATGAAGATTCAGTCACCTCAGCATCATTATTTGAAGAAAATGCCCTTTTACCATGGGAAACACTTGACACCCTTGTCAAAAAACACTCGACTCCATGTGATACTGACTTTCATGATTCTCTGTCTCATTGCATGAGTCTATACATCTGTCTTTATGCCAATAACACATTACTCAATTTCTATGACTTTATAGTAAGCTTTTAAATCAGATAATGTGAGTTCTCTAGCTTTGCTCTTTTTCAACATTATTTGGGGTATTAAAGGTCCCTTGACATTCCATAGAAATTTTGGCATAGGATTTTCTATCTCAAAGATGTCATTGGGCTTTTGATAGGGATACACTAATCCTGTGTAGCATTTGACTTACTAATAATATTGGACCTCTCAACCATGAGCATGAGATCTAGTTTCATTTATAAACATCTTCGTTAAGGTCTCAGTAATGTTTTACAGGTTTTTTTTTTCACTTTGGCTACTTTTCAAATGCTTTGTTCTTCATAAAAATTATTATTATTGCTATTTTGTTTGTGTGTATAGGTACATGTGCTACTGTATGGATGTGGCTGTCAGAAGAAAACTTTCTGTGAAGCAGATTCTTGTTGCTGCTAACAAACTGCTAGACAATAAACACATGTCGGACTAGCTGGCCCTTGAGCTACAGGCTCTCCTGGCTTTCCTTCATTTCTTGTAGGCCCACTGGGATCTCAGATGCATGTACCACTTTGCATTTTGCTCAGTGTGGGCACTGGGAACTGAACCTGGATTTTCAGGCGTTATAAGCAAGTGCCTTTAACTGATGGGCTGCCTCCTTAGGCCTAAGTGTTCTACCCTAATTACATGAAAAATTGGATTATTTACACATTATTTTTCCCCATATTGTTCACTGTGAATGTATAAAGAAAATATGTAAGTCATCTCTTTTCTGCCTTGCTACTTCTCTGGATTTACTATTTTTAACAGTAATTATATCCTCTGCTAATACTTTTTTTTTTTCTTCTTCCCTCCCTATGACATTAGTTTTTTTGTCTTGCCTAATTAACTTTACCTGGGTTATCCAAAGCTATGCCAAATAGATACGATGGAAGCTGAAGTCCAGGTCTTATTCTTATTCCACAGACAAACTTTATAATTTCTTACCATTGATTGTTTCCTGTTGGTTACGTTTATGTAGTTTCTCTTACATTGAATCGGTTTGCTTCTGTTGCTACACTATTTATATTTTAATTGTGAAACGCTGTTGAATTTGTGAAGGGCTATTTATATAAAAAATGTATTCTTTGATTTTTTTTTGTAAGAAGGTTATACTTCAAAAAAAAAAAAAAAAGCCAGGGTTGCTAGTGCACACCTTTAATCCCAGCACTTGGGAGGCAGAGGTAGGAGGATCACAGTGAGATCGAGGCCACCGTGAGACTACTACATACTGAATTCCAGGTCAACCTGGGCTAGGGTGAGGCCATGCCTTGAAAAATATAAAGGGTATACTCATATGCCTTCTCCCCAACTCCCATTCTGCTGGAAGAAGGGATGGATGGTTCTTGTTGTTAAATCATATCATCTATAGTATGGATTCTTCCTTAATTCCACATTTAGTACATAATCATCCCACTGTCACCTCACACTCAAGTCTAACATGGCTATTGGAAAGTTGCCCCTTGGGTTTGAAGGTCAGAGGCCTGTAGCCAACTCAGCATCTTCTAGAGCAGGCTTGTCAGTTTGCTTCAGATCCTATCTTCGCCACCAAAATCTACTGAAGTGGCTTTTGAATATTTTTCTAAATTAATATAAATACTATTTTCTTCTGCTAGTCCATTTATTTATTTGTTTGTTTTTTTTATTGTAAAGTCATGGGGAGAGAGTGAAAGAGAAAGAGAGTGGGTGTGCAGAGCCTCTAGCCACTTCAAATTAACTCCAGATACCAGCATCACCTTCTGCATCTGGCTTACATGGGTACTGGGGAATTCATCCTGGGTCCTTAGGCTTCACAGGCAAGTGCCTTAACCACTAAGCTATCTCTCTAGTGCCTTTTTCTTTCTTCTATATTTTTAAGATATATTTATTTATTAGAGGCAGAGAGAGGGAGAGAGAGGAAGAATGGGCATGCCAGAGCATCTAGCCACTGCAAATGAACTCCAAATGCATGTGCCACCATGTGCATCTGGCTTATATAGGACCTAGAGAATAGAACCTGGGTCCTTAGGCTTCACAGGCATACACCTTAACTGTTAAGCCATCTCTCCAGCCCTCTTCTATATTTTAAAGAAAAACTCCCAGAGGAGGAGACTTTTAACAATTTCCTATTCATTCCTACTGTATTTAAAAAGTTTAAGTGTCTACATAAATATCTATGAGTTAAATAGGTATTAACAAAATATTGATTGGGAGACATTAATGAGTCATAATGATATCTGTTTCACTTTTGGTAATTGCCTATTATATATTTACAAAAAAAGTGACTGCCAATCCAAATTCACTTTAGTTTAGCCTTGCTTTCACTGGACAGGTGAAATATGGCATGTCCTTTGCATAGCAACAGAGGATCTCTAAGGGCAATCTCCTAAGCCTTTACTAGGGTTCTCCTCACACCACTAATTAAATTATATTAGTACAGCATCTTAAACAATCTTTTAAGCAGCTATCATTTTTTGTCCACCCACATTTAGCTGCCATTCACATCTGTAGGGTTAAGGAATCTGTAGGCTTAAGGAATGTGTGGGGTAAAGATGAATAAGAGAAGTTGTGAATAAGTACTCTTACTTGTAAGCTGTGGGTTTTCTGAAAGCAAAAGGAAAGGAAAGAAAAAATTTCAATATGTAGAAGAAAATGTGGCACCCTCTTATTAAAAACAGAAACAACAAAGGTAAGGAAAGAAGTACATTTAATTGGAGATAAGGAAATAAAGGCATATGCAAACATGAAATATATGGATGATTTATTTAAATTTTACTCTCTGTGTAGTAGACGACTACTTGATTTCTTTTCATTATTTAGCACATATGTTCACATATTTTCCATATATGCACACATGTATTCTATGACATGGAATTAACTACAGTATAGTAACAGGATTTTGAACTCCTGATGTTAGAGATTTCTCTAATGAAGGCTTCATATCCATGTATTAAACATATATGGGATCTTGTTATACTGTGTTTATAAACTTAATTCTCTTAATGGAGGGATTCAATTATTTTAGCATTAATCTGATCAATTGTTATTGAACAGGTGGCTAATCTGTTCCATCAAGTGTAATATACCAATTGGTTGTTGTATTTAGGTGTAATTGTTTCAGACATTACATCTACTTGTTTTGCTCGTAAAGTCTGACAAAAAAAGTCATTTTTTTCTACTACTCATGTTTTTATAAATGGTTTGGCAATGCAGACGGCTAGAAAGTGGCTCAGCCAGACAAGGTGGGAAGAATATGTGAGTGTCACTAAACAGGACAAATCAGAACAAATGGTAGAATGGCAGAATAAATAGACCTTTGGATTTTGTACCTAGAATTGCTCCCTGATCCAAGCTATGGCATCAGTAAGTAAATAAAGGTCTTACTTCTCACATGCCTCCATAACTTCCATGTCAAGACTTCTTCAATTATTTGATGTTTTCCTGCATGTTCCTTAAGACCTTTTGTTCATTTATATAGAAATAAGTGGGGGAATAATCTTACATGACAGCTCTGTCACTCAAAATTGATACGGTGGCCATTTACAGGCAAAGAGCATGCCTGTCTGAAAAATTGATGTAAAAGGTTCCATCTCTGGGTGGAAAGATACAGTAATTCTTATTAAATTTATCATTCTTGGCCTTCAACTTCATGAAAAGTTGATGAGTTTTAAAGAGGTGCTTTTGATGGAAGTCAGATATTGTCCTTAGACAGTATTAGTCTTTCGGTTTCTACTTCACTAGGCAAACAAAAGTCCAAACATTTAGTTTAATTAAACTGCAGAGAAACAACAGCCATTTCCCAGGAAGGTGCTTAGTGGCCTGGGCTCTCTGCGTTTGCACCTGAAAGCAAGATTTCCGCAGCTTGATCTGTTTTGCCGAGATGACCATATTGGTTTGAAAGAGAGGGATTTTCCTGGCTCTATTGTACACTTCTTACCATATAAAACATTTCAACATCTTGATCCCATGTGGACATTTTTCATGGCTGCACTACATATACATATACATACTGATCCTCTGATGTTCTAGCACCTGCTAATTTATGAGAAAATAATCTTTCCACATTGACTGATGAGTTGCTTAATTAAAATGTGTTATACACACAGAAATGGAGATGTAACTTAGTGGAAAAGCACTTGCCTAGCATTCACAGGGCCTTGGGTTCTGTCCTCAGCATTTCAAGTATGTATATATATATATATAGACCAAATTTATTTCAGGTGGCAAGGTAGCCCATCCCCAAAGTGATATCTTTCATAGCTTCTGTTGTAAAATTTAATACATATTTTCCAATATGATATTTCATAGTAACAACATTCAGCAGGCTAAAAATAAATAAGACTGTCTTCCATAGAAATACTTTCCTTCTTTTAGTTTAGTATGACAAAATTATCTCAGAAAGCTTCTATGTGCTAAAGATATCAAATTCACAGAGCTAGATATTTAAAAGCAATCCAAAGTCTATACCAAAAATAACGATATATTTATATCCAATATCATTCCCAAAATGCTTTTTGATGGAGAAAAATAATTACCAAATGTATGTCACATCTGTATTTGCTTTCTTATCAACTTTTATCTTCTTATTATATATATGTACATATATATATCATTATTATAGTTACATTAAAATTGATATTGGTTTTTGTTAAGATATAACATTTAAAAGTCATATAGTTTATATTTCATAGTAAGGACTTTGACAGCATTTTATATAAGAACAGGGGTGTATAAATACAGAATATCTTCCACTCATTCCATCACTCATATGAAAATCAGGAAAGCACTCTAACAGGTAAATTTAAAAACTGATATTTTATAGCGCAAAGATATAATGATTTTCCTCTTTTTAACTCTCCCCTCAGAGGTAACTTGAGACGACCAATCTTTCCTTTGAAGTGTGAAAAGGTTGGCTTCCACGCCTGTCCATCACGTGTGGTGTTGCTAATAAAGCACGTAGGCTGTTGTTGTAACCTTCTCATTGCTGGGCCAAGCACCCAACAAGACACAGCTTATGGAAGAGAAATGTTTTATTTCAGGCTTACAAAACCCAGGGGAGCACCACCAAGGATGGAAGAACCTGGCTCCCTTCCATAGATTAATAGCAAAGAGATGCTAACACAGAGATAGCACTACAAAACAGCAAATATGAACATAAGAGCTCAAACCAGTCTCCCTGCACCTTTGGGCTGGACTGAAGATTCACCCCTCTACACACCTGAGGGCTGGACTTCTGGATCCAACCCCCAGTGACACCTCCTCTTCCCCAGTAAGGCTCAAGATGTAAGCCTGAATCTATGGGCCATATATTCAAACTACCACATACCTCTCCTGGCCCCTATAAACTTCATGATTACCTCTCTCACACTGCCAATTGTGTTTAACACCACTTCAAAGGCCCACAGAAATTTCACCAACTGTAAGACTTACAAAGTCCCAAGTGTCATTTGAGATTTAAGACTGTCTCTTAAACTGAAAACTGAAAAAAGGTCACATACTTCCAGCACATAATGGCACAGAGTAAACATTTTCATTGCTGAAATCCATACCAAGGAGAGACTGGACCAGTGCAAAATCAATAACCATCAGGTGTGCAGCAAACATCTGTAGTTCAAGTCAAATGTCCATAACCAGTGATGACAGTTTCTGGATTTTCATATTCCACACCTCTACTTGTGTTCGAGCATCATGAAGAAAACTTTTATCATGAGCTACCAGAGCTCCATCATGGTAGCCACTGCACAGTCCTGGTCCATCCAAAACATTTTTGTGTCTTTACTACAGACCGTGGTCCATCCCCTCAGCTCCATACAATGGCCTTGCATGGCCTTCAAATCAGGGACATCACCATGCTTCGCATGTCTCATCTCAGCAGATCTTCTGATTCAATTTTAGACAATGGCCTCATTGGTTTTTACAGTGGTTTTTACATCACCCTGCTTCACATGTCACATCTTTGCAGAAATTTCTGGAATTTTGTGAACTCCATGTCTCCCTTCCTTGTGGTTTGCTCTTATACATCCTGGTTATGTAACTATTTATTTATTCATTCACTTACATATTTATGTTGAAATGTTGTATCTAATCTTGTGAGACCAGTCCAGTTCCATGTTTCATTTATTTTTTCCTTATAGGAAATTTCCTCACATGCAGATACTCTATTAATTTCAATGAAGAAAAAAAAAAACAAATATAGAAAAAAAGCTATTTTTAATATTTAATTATTATTTATTAATAATAGTTTTGAGCAGCATAATTGTACCCAATGGTTGTAAACCCTACATAAAAGCTATGCAGCATATATAAAAATTTGTATTAAAATAAGCCTTTTAGTTGCATGCTGAATAATTGCTTTGAGGAAAATTTATTTTCCTTTACTGGGTAAATTATAGTTGGGGATCTGCTAAGCACAATCTTCTGTGAATGATTTAGTTATTGCATGCATGGTTTTGGAATAGACTTCTCTAATTAACTCAAACCTATATAATTATTCTATTGGCAGGATTTAGAGTAATCTTAAGATGCCCATGAAAGTACACAGAGTGATTCCACAGAGTCTCCAATAATTTCATAAAATATTCACATGTTTCATAGAAAATTCTGGTAGTTTACTCTTTAAGAAAAGTGTTCAAAATAATTACTTCTAAATAAATGACAACTATTTTTTGTCATTTAATTAGATAGATATTAATTGAGTGAACTTGTTTTAGTAATATCATATTATGATCATGATCATGAGCATAGTGCTTAGCACTAATCTAAAACATATTATTGGAATTTTCAGACCTACTGATGCTACTTGGAAATTTGTTGAACTTCTATAAGACAAAATCAGGACCTCATTTTTAGTTGGTCTAACATTAGCTTCCTTTGAAAAATATTAAAATGGGATATTTTACATGTCATTAGCTAGAATGCTCTTTTTTTCTTAAAAAAAAATTACCTCAAAAGAAATGCACAGCATACTATATAAATTTGCCCATCATTTTCTTCCTATTGCAAATATATCTCAAATCTTAAAGTTTATAATGTTTATGTATATAAAATGTGGACTATGTATACTGAAGACTGATTTCTTTCTATGTAGTGAATTTCATTTTGCAGAATCAATATACAATAGAATTTGTTGCTGATTTGAGTCAATATCAAAGCTAATTGTACATTCCACAGGAAATAAATAGTCTCTTTTGTGTTGTGCTAGATTATCAGTTATCCATTTTGAACTTTTTTTTTAATCTACCCAGTCTTGTGAATCCTATCTCCCCCCAAACAATATAATGAACACTATAGAAAGAGAAAGAGCAAACTTTTTATTTTCTTCACTTTTTTTAATTGTCATTGGTGATGCCCAACATTTAGTGCAGTTCTATTATTTTTCTTTGAAAGAACATAGGTAAGGGGCTAAGGACACAGTTTAGTTGTAAAGTACTTGCCTGGTATGCACAAAGCCCTGAGCTCAGTTCCCAGCACCATGTACATGTGTTGTGATAGCTCACACCTATAATCCTAGCATTGTGCAGACAAGGGGATCAGATCTCTGTAGTCCTCCTCAGCTCAACAACAAGTTCAAGGCTTGCCTGGACAGGAGACCCTGTCTGAAAGAACAAAGGCAAAAAGAAACAAAACTATGAAAGCAAAGCAAACTAGCAACAAAGTGAAAATATGTGGGGAGAATACAGATTTGGTGTTCCTGTAGTGGGCTCAGGCTAACATAACACTCTATCACAGAATCCTGCCTTTACATGTGGTGCTCACACCAGCTTTAAACATGAAAGATCTCTTCAGTCCCTCTCAGCTCTAACATGTTACGCTTTCATGCCTTTGAGAATTTTATGATTGTAAGCACAAAGAATTATTTTAGTTCCCTTCTTGGCAGAATAAAGCAACTTTTGCTATGTTTCTGTGAATTAAGAAAACTCACAGAAAAATTTTGGTAATTGTTATGTATGTGGTCCTGACTATGGTAGAGACCTTCAAAGTTTAAATAGGTTATCCCAGTGGTCAGAGTATGTCTAAACAGGTGTGGGGAATACATTAAAAAACAAACAAACAAACAAACAAAAAAACAAAACAGGCAGCATCATCGGTAACTGATAATTGCTTGGAAAAATCAGGGAATTCCTTGAGAGAATCAGGGGAATATGACAGGAACACAAAAAGGGATAGGGAAATCTGTTAATTTCGGGCTTCAGGTGAAAATCAAGGCTAATTCTAGTTTTCCATGACTTGCAAAATATCTCCTGACTGAGTTTAAAGGAAAATGTTTAATGGTGCAAAAGAAAGTGTTAGGAAAATTCTGAGAAGTCCTGTTAAAAACTTTCTTCAGTCAAACTTTATTTATTAGTGAACTCTGGCTATCAAATTCAGAATAAAAAACTTAAAATATTAATGAGGTTGCAGTTGAGAACTCTAAGAAGCCCTCCTCCAATGATTTTGATGAACTTTCTCTTAATTAAATCATAAATTTAATAGATTCAAATGATTATTTCCAGAAATGGACCCAATAATATGCTTTTTGATGTGATTTTTTTTTTTTTTAGATAAACATGGGAGATTCTTTTCTAATTTACTAAGGGTGGGGAAAGAGAGAAAATGGGCGCATCAGAGCCTCTAGCCATTGCAGAAACTCCAGACACATGAGCCACCATGTGCATCAGGCTTACGTGGGTAATGGGGATACAAACTTGGGTCCTTAGGCTTTACAGAAAAGTGCCTTAACCACTAAGCTATCTCTCCATCCCCATTTTGATGTTTGTGAAAACATGCACCTATACATAAGCATTTGGTGAAAATTGTCATGATCAGTGCATTTTGCTATGTTAAAATATGGAAAGGGAACTACATGACTTCTATTGAATAATATTCCTCAATTCACCGTTACACATTGCCTGTCTTCTTCCCTCACATTTGCTTTGTCACTGAGTTAAACAGTAACCAGTTTACACTATGCAGATTTCAGGTAAATGTTAATGATTCACTCGGTTGCCGTGCCCTCTGCATCCACTGGACGACTCAGGGCTGCGTGAGACAGCTAACTCATATGGGAAGACACGATCTCTGTCTTGGAGGAATGTACAGTCCTGTTAAAGAAATAAAGCATGTATGTGAAGCAATTAACAATACCAAGAAAAGGTACTAAACGAAATATTATCAAGTATCATAATTACCCATTTCAAATGGTGAGCTGCATGCACAGAAATCAGCAGAGTTAATTGATCATTTTGAAGAATGCACTCAAAGAGTGGAAGATTATAATGTATCTTTGTCTAAATTTTCTCGGTAAGGTCACTGAACCCTTTTCATATTTTAATCACCTTCCTAGGCATGCAGCATTATTAGCCCTCATTTCCTCTTGGTGTGCTTGCAGATGCATCTGTCCTGTGATCCCTGTATTATTGCTTAGGTATAACTCTCTGATTAACCAGACGTCAAGCTAGAGCTAATCACTACTACCCAGAATATATTTTGGAACACCATAACAAATAGAGAAAACTAAGGGTATTCATTTAGTTGAATGCTTGTAGCCACATATGAACGATATTTGGGACCTCCACCAGATTGGATTTAAACTTTCCAATCACATAAAACAAGCCAGTATCTCTGTATACAATTGCTAATGGCAAACAAATGTGCACAAAATAAGACTAACAGTTCATCATTTAGGACAGTGTTTTACCCTCCTATGTTGGTGGGCAAATAATTTTATGTACAAATGTCAATAGATGATAATCGTCATAGAGGAATTCAGTAAAGCAGTTGATGTTTCTTGGAATGAAATGCATGTGAGTTAAATGGTGACAGATATACTTTATAATTAGCTGTAAGAAAAACTTAAAAGGAAGGCATGTTTTAGAGATTACAGATATAACGTTCAGCTGTTTGGATGTTTTTCCTTGAGGAACACCCCATTTTCTGGAGGTATGACTGTATCTCTAACAAAATATTTCCATATTAGAACCCTGACTTCAAAAGACATTTATTGAATGATCCATCTTCAGGCTCAGGGCCATTCCTAGCTGACACTGCAATATAAGCAAGGTTGTTTGCCTTTCGCCTACTTCCATCTCTGCTTCTAACTGCCTGTTCTCTCCCTTGGTTTCTTTGTACTGGTACCCATTTGGGAACCCTGGGTTCTGGGTAAATTGTCTTCTCTGGCAAGTCCAAATGCTGATTAAGAATCTTTTCTCTGGGCTGGAGAGACAGCTTACTGGTTAAGACACTTGCCCATGATGTCAAAGGACCCAGGTTTGAATTTCCAGGTCCCATGTAAGCCAGATGCACATGGTGATGCATGCGTCTGGAGTTTGTTTGTAGTGCCTGTTCTCATTCTCTCTTGTTCTCTCTGTCTGTAATTAAATTAATAAAATAAATCTTTAAGAAAAGAATCTGTTCCATCTTCCTCCTCAGCCCAACCCCTGAACTCTGCTAACTCTGATGATAAGCTAATTGCACATTAATGTGAACAGATGCTAACAAACTGATTACAGATGTTATAGGATCCCAGTGTGTGAAAATTTACCCTTATATAGAAAAATCATGGAAATAAGTAAGTATTTTTAAGACAATTGAAAACTTCTGTAACAATATCTGTTTATCATGATTCTGTTTTTTGGATTCACATACATGCTAAAGATGAGTAATCTGGGCCTGAGAAGATGGCTCAGTCAGTGAAACGATTGCCACAGGTGCACAGGTGGAAATTTAAGGGCTTCACTTCGGATTACCACTACCCATGTAGATGCTCCATGTTACAGTCAGTGTCTGGAATCCCAGGATTTGGAAAGCTGAGACAGAGAAACCCCAGAACCAGCTGACTGATGCTGCAAAGTCTGACGGGTTAGCTGGAATGTACTTGTGTGTGTGTGTGTGTGGGGGGGGTATTTCTGTTGACATTTTCCAAACTCTCACTTGACAGAGGGTGGTAGACACATGCTACAGATATTGGAAGAATTATGTGAGCTTGTTAGTGCTGTCTCCCTGTGAAGAAATAATATATGGCTAGTAAAATATTTCCTTGAAGTTCCTGGAATATTTCGAGAGCTCCATGGGCGTTTACTCAAATTTTGTGCAACCCAGAGTAGCCAACTTGATGAAAATGACACTGGGTAGCAAAAAACATCTTTCAGCTTTCCGTCCAGCAGAAGTTGTGCTAAAATATACAGGAGCCCCTGGGGCTATGGCTTTATTTATTTAATAAGGTTGTCACTGGCATCTTCTCTGTGATTTCCAAGTGGAGACTATTGGCAGGAGTCTGTTCAGTCCAGGTGGAGGAGTTCTGGCTGTGTTCATGAGAGAACAAGAGTGCGGTGTGAGAGGTATGGATGGAGCCGCACGCCTGTGACTATTCTGCGGACTCCCTGAAACTCCTCAGCCTCATTTCTAGCATAGCCACAGCCCACCTGTGCATTCCCCAGTCAGAGGCTGAAGCCATCCTTCCACTGTTGAGACACTGAGCTGTCCTCATTTTTTTTCTCCTCCCTTCAGGTGTCTAGCTGTTGACCATTTCCCTGTTTAATCCTACCTCCCTTGGAAGGTAGGTGTTAACAAAGAAAACAAAAGTAACATTCAAATGAATCATTCACTCTGTGTGTGGTGCACAGCACTGCCGCACTTTCTCCATTCTTCCCCAAACTCACACTTGCAAACTCTCCTTCCTTTATGCAAATGGTGTATTCAGGACAGCAAAGCAGGGCTTCACAAAAAGTTCTGAGGCTGTTTGCTCAAAAACTGTCTGCATAAATCTGTTTCTCCTGACGTTGACTGATGTACACAGTGCCCAGTTCCAGCAAGGAGTACTTGCTTGTCCTTAGCAGACTTTATTTTTTTAACCTCTTCGGGCCTTAGTTGCCTGATCTACCAGCCCCATAGGGTTCTACTCAGTTGGACCAGGATTTATTGAGTCCCTGGTACATGTTGTAACAGGAAATCAATGTGACTAGCTAGCGATGTTCCATCCTTTCATTATTTGAAGAAAAAAAAAAAACTTATTTACACCAGCTTTCAAATAGTTTGAGTATCTAGAGTAATACTTGGACTAAAAATATATGAAGAATGCATTTGCAGCCACTTTCAGTCTCATCCTCCAATTTCTATTGTCCCTGAATAAATTAAAATTAATGCATGTAAATTGCTTGGTACTTTAAAAGTATTTTCATGTTTATGCGAAGTAAGCAAACATATACTCATGATCAGAAGGCATAATTTCAAATACTTCACTTCATTTTTTGACTATTTCAAAGTTTTACCCAACGGTGTTTTGTTTTTTGTTTTCAATTTTGCTCCCTGGAGATTAAACCCAGGGGCTAATACATGCTACACAATTAGTGAGCTATAGACTGTTCTGTTATTGCCTCCCAAGTAAGTCCTTTAAAAGAGAGAGAGAGGGAGAGAGAGAGAGAGAGAGAGAGAGAGAGAGAGAGAAAGAAAAAATCCTCTTTAGATGGGTTAGTGGTAAGCAATGCCTGTGCAGCCTAAGGACCCCGGTTCGAGGCTCGATTCCCCAGGACCCACGTTAGCCAGATGCACATCTGGAGTTCATTTGCAGTGGCTGGAAGCCCTGGCGTGTCCATTCTCTCTCTCTCTCTCTCCCTCCCTCTTTCTTTCTCTGTTGCTCTCAAATAAATAAATAAAAATAAACAATGAAAAAAAAAATCCTCTTTAAAGTTAGGATAACTAAAGCATAGTTACTTCATCCCAAACTCCCTATATTTTAAACTCTTCTGCATTGTTTACATTCTATCTATAATTATCATATACCATGTGTGTATTACCCATTTGTATTTGTGTGTGTGTGTGTGTGCTTCCATGTGTAAATGCCTATGCACCCTAGAATGTCAACTCCATGAGAGTGTTTGAGTTCCTTGCCCTAAGGTTCATGTTTGGTAAAAGACCCTGCTGAGAATCACAACACGTGTTGTGTACCTAAATACAGCTTTCTTAACCATTGTGCCATTTCAGAACTGGAACTGGCTTTTCAAAGTTAATACACATTTAATGCACAATAGTCATTACAAATTAACTTCCAGACAGGTTTTAGAGTTCATACTAGTATCGTCAGTACTTGAGATAGTCCTTTGTTCACTCAAACAACCTCTTGATTTTTCTTATGGTCATTTTATTTATGTACTTATGTATTTACTTATTTATTTATTTTGAGAATTTTTCAGGAAAAATGGGTTAAAATAGAATCTGTTTTGAACACGTCTTGTGAAAGCTAGTGTAATGGTAGGAATTTCATGCTAGTGTATTTTTATTGTATTTCTAGAGGAAAATGTCTCTAAAAAAGTAGGCATGAAGGCTCATTGCTAGTGATTTTATATATGCATAACTTTAATTTGCCATTAAGGATACAGGGATAAAGAAATGTACTTGAGGGCTATAGAAATAGCTTAGCGGTTAAGGCATTTGCCTGTGAAACCCAAGGACCTTGGTTCAATTCCACAGTATTCACGTAAGCCAGATGCACAAGGTGGCACATGATTCTGGAGTTCATTTGTAGTGGCTGGGAGCTGTGGCACACCCATTCTCTCTCTCTGCCTAAAATAAATAAGTAAATTATTAAAAATCGAAATGACCTTGAGAATGGAGCATTCTCAAAGTTTGGGAGACTAAGGCAGGTTTATTATTATTTGAAGCAAGCCAGAGCAACATGGTGAAACCTTGTCTCAAAACAACACAACACAAGAGCTAGGTGAAGTGGTGCACACCTTTAATCCCAACACTTGGGAGGCAGAGGTAGGAGGATTGTCATGAGTTCAAGGCCACCCTGAGACTACATAGTGAACTTCAGGTCAGCCTGAGCTAGAGTGAGACCCTACCTCAAAACAAAACAAAACAAAAAATAGAAAACACAGCACAGAACACACACACACATACACAAACATGGAGAGAAAGAGGGGGAGGGAGAAATGTTGTTTGTGAATATAGATCAGTTGATAGAGCACTTGCCTAACATGCATGAGGCACTGGGGTCAGTCCTCAATACCACAGAACCAGCTGTGGTGGTACATGTCTGCAATCCTAACACTTGAGTTCAGTGGTAGCAGAAGGCTTAGAAGTTCAAGGTCATTCTTGGCTACCTAAGGAAACTGTGCCTAGCCTGTCATGAGACTTATGTCTCAAAAGCATACTGACAAACAAAGGACAAAATAAGTATTCCCAGCTAGCTGCCTGCATGCAGTTTTCATACCACATGGACTCTATTAGGCTCTTTATTTTCCTCCCTAGCCTTTTAAGTCCTCTTTTCACCCACCTCATGGATTTGTTTCTAGTTTCATAACCTATGTTGACCTTCCACATGTGTACACACACATATAAAAATTAAACTCTAGGATCTTTGTATGAGACAAAACATGTGACTCTCTTTTAGACTCTTTTCTCTTAATATAATAATTTTCAACCCATACATTTTCCTGCAATCATGATAATTTCATTTTTCTGCAAATTTTACAATTTAATTTTTGTTTAGAGCTGAATAAAATTCCATTATATATTTTTATCACACTTTGTTTTTGAATTCATTGCTGATAGACACCTGGGCTTGTTTTATTTCCCAGATATCATGAATAGTGCCATGATCAATGTGGATGTGCACTATCTATGTGATAAGACTGACTCTCATATGTCCATGAATGGTATAGATGGGTCATATGGTAGTTTAATTTTCAATTTGTATTTGTTAGGCAGAGTCTCCCTATAACCCAGGCTGACCTGGAACTCACTTTGCAGTTTATGCTGGCCTTGAACTCACAATCCTCCTACTTCAGCCTCCTGAGTTCTGGGATTATAGTTGTGAGCCACCATGCCCATATTTCTAAGGTTTTCAAGAGCCTCCATACCAGTTTTTCTATTGGCTGCCTCAGTTTACACACCTACTGGCAGTGAATAAGTCTCCTTTCCCTGACAGCCTAGCCAAGATTTGTTGTCAAGTGTTTACTTGTTAATCATTCTGATTGTGATAAAGTGTAATCTCAAGGAAGTATTACGCAATTCCCTTATGGCTAAAAATGCTGAACACTACATATAAAATTTGTGTTAATTCTTTATAGATTATAAATACTAATCCCCTAACTGGCAAAGATTTTCTCAGGGTAGAAGCTGCTTCTAATTCCCCTTACCCTTAGACAAGGGATAAGATTAATTAATCACTGAATATCAACACCCTTGTTAAAGAGCAAAGAAGGCAAATGCACAGTTTTAGAATATCCTAGCTAAGTGTGCCTGTGATGTCTGTG
Organism: Jaculus jaculus; assembly: GCF_020740685.1. Lineage (NCBI taxonomy): Eukaryota > Metazoa > Chordata > Mammalia > Rodentia > Dipodidae > Jaculus > Jaculus jaculus. Next base: position 165,705,551 of record NC_059105.1, read on the forward strand.
TTTTGGACTGAGTTAGAAATTTATTTAGTGTACCTTCCAGAATGAGCTTGTAGGCGAATTGATTGTAACAGATCACAATGTTGATATGTGCAGAGCCCAGTGGACTCAGCAAAGGATATATACGATAAACTTAGCTAAAAACGAGCAATGAGAAAAGCTTTATTCAACTGTCAAAAATTTTGGTGAATAATTTTCATCCTTAATATTCATTGTTAAAATTGTGAAATTTTGGGCTGGAGAGATGGATTAGCAGTTAAGTGCTTGCTTGTGAAGCCTAAGAACCCCGGTTCGAGGCTCGAATCTCCAGGACCCATGTTAGCCAGATGCACAAGGGGGAGCATACCTCTGGAGTTCGTTTGCAGTGGCTGGAAGCCCTGGCATGCCCATTCTCTCCCTCTCTCTCTCTCTCCCTCTTTTTCTGTTACTCTCAAATAAATAAATAAAAATGAACAAAAAAAATTTTAAAAAAATTGTGAAATTTTGAATGGGACAATTGCTGCTGGTAATGAGACCAGACTACCGATGATGTAAAGCATGATCTTTTTAAGCAAGCTGATATTTCAGACCCTGCTATATATCCTAACATTTCATTTTGTGATTTTTCCAGTTTTCCAGATTCTGGAAAATTAATGGGTAATCCTCATTCCCATCACATTCATTTCTTTACATCCATCTTCCTTTAACACTGTTCCCCTTTCTCATTTTATGTTTTCCTGTACTGCCATGTTCCCTCACATTCAAAATTCATTGTTGCTATTTCTGATTAAGATTATAAATTCTTTTAAATAAATAATCATAAGTCTGTTGTGAATATCTTGGGTTGCGGTGTGTTGTCTCAACCCTATTTGTTTTCCCTTTGCTTAGAAGCTTTACCTGGGCCATCATTTATAATTTAATCTCTCTTCAATTCCAATGCATGGGTTACTGCTCAAATACAAATAACTCTTGTAGCTCATGGAAACAAATATGTGTGAATTTTTTAAAGGAAGAGAGAAAGAGATAGACAGATGCAAACATACTCTGATCCAGATGGTTTAAAAAAAAGACTCAGCCAGAATAAAAGCCTTCCTGATAAGTGGTGAAGTCCTCAGATAGTGGACATCAAATCTACATGCACATATTAGATGGCTGCCTGGCCATCATAAAGGAGACGTAAATTAATTTGCCCATAAGTCTGAAGAGAGCCAATATTTGTTTTCCAAAATAATTATTTGAGTGACCTACCAACTGTGAAAATTCTTCATGTTCTGAGAAGGAAAAAGCGATTAGTTCTCTATGTGCAGCACACTACGGATCTCATCATCCGTTATTTCCACGTTTTTTTTTTAATCTTAGAAGTATAAAATTATCCACATACTTATGCTTGAAGTATGGCCATACGCAAGATTAGAGCATATGCTTGCTCTATATCCTAGCAATACTCTGGGTTTTCTCTAGTATTGTAGAAAGTAAGTTTTATGTAACATTTGTATCCTCCACAAGTAAGGAGTATTACTTGATATTCCCCAGGACAGATACGAATCATTTTTATTACCTTCATTACCAAGTGTAGAAACTGACTTCAAGTGTGGATGGACATATCATTTAATCTTACTTTGGTATGTTAATGAATATCAGATGTATAGAGGCTGGTGAGGGAGTAAGGCACACTATCAAAAGACCACCTTTGTGGCTCATGTGTAAGAACCCAGACTGACACACAGTAGGCAATTACTTAACAAATGTTGGATGAATGGATTGTTGGGAGTGCTTGGCATCTCCATCACATTTGTCTATAGATACGGCTCCTCTTGTCAGTGGGGAGGGGACAGAAGCACATCTCCATGCCATTCCCCACAGCCTGAGGCATTTTCTTAATATTGTGATTCAAACAAAATATGATTTGTGGTTTTGATGCTACTATGGTTACCTTTCATTGCTGGGATAAGAGACCAACCAGAAGCACTTTATGAGTAAAGAGTTTATTTCAATTTACAGATTTGAGGGTAGGTTTCATCATGACAGAGAAAGTATAACACAAGCAAACATTTCCATATCACATCTCATCACCTGGGAAGAAGGAGAGAGAATGAGCTGGCTGGCAATGGCAAGTGGAGATACATTATTAAAAATCCCAAGGCCTGTCCTTGTGACACACGTCCTCCATCAAGACCCCACCTCCAAAAGCTCCGCCACCTGGGACCTACATAAAAGGCTTAATCACAAACACATGAAGCTGTGGCAGGTATCTCACACTCAAACTACTGAAGATAGACAAAGTATTTCAGAGTATGCAGTATGAGGAGTTGGGGTTTTCATAAAGGTATTTTGACATAGATTTTAAGCATGAAAAAGAAATACCCCAGGGCATGGGCATATGTCTAAGTGAAAGTCGCAATTTGAGGGTCTTAGCATTAGCAATATATGTCATCTTGGGGGCTCTAAGTTACGTATTGTAAGATTGCTGAGAAACTTTGTGTTTCTTTTTCTAGATAAGTGATGTTATATAGTGTCTCTAGAGGTACCTTAGATGAGTTCTGGAGGTGCCTTGAATGAGATTACAATCCGTTAACTACAACCAGGAGCCACTAGGTTTGTACCATGGGATTTAGGACATGTCCCGTACTGTAAATGGGCCTTCTGATGAGATTCCTAGAAAACTGTAGGTTTACAGCTGGGCAAGGAAAAGGCCTTAAAAAATAGCTATTTCCTTTGGAATTACTGACTCTTAAGTGGTGGAAGGCTTCAACCAGGCTTCTGAGTGAGAGATCTTTTAGGAAATAAATGGAAAAGACTCCTCTCAAAATCTGACACAAGCTTTACTTGAGGAACTCTGAGAAGGGCTCTGACTCGGCATGTTAGCAACTATTTCCTTTACAGACTAGAGGACAGAGACTACTTATGGGATGGTGGTGTCACTGGAATATTTTTGGTTACAGGATAGTCCACCTTGCCTTGCCTTGGGCCACTATAGGTAAGTAATGACAGGTGGTTTGGACCATTCCAGGAATATGATCATTGGGATGGGTGGTTTGATTCACTCTTGGGAATCAGAGAGTTACAATGAAATGCCATTCAGTGTCCAAAGATGGAGACACTCTGGTTCTAACAGGATCTTTTCAAATGATCCCACAATTTTCCATTTTCTTATCCTGAATCACTCTGGTTCCCTATGTTGCCATCTTTAAATTGAAAGTATCTGATAATGATATCCAAAGGGAGTGTATTACACATGATAAATTATAAATGTGATACAATTTAAAAATGATTTCATTGCTATGACTCTTAATGATAATAGTTGGTAGAACTAACTCTTATATGACAAAACTAACCTTTAAAAATGAATAACATATTTTGAACTCAAAATTTTAGGTTTATTCCTTCATCTTCAATAAAAATGCATACATTCATTAACTAAATGCATGACCCAGCATACTTGATTTTGCCAATTATGGCATTGATAGTAAAGTGACCCAATAGAATCAAGCAATCAGCACTTATTAGATTCTCAATTCTATTTTCTGCTTCTCTGGGTTTTTATTTGCTTTACTTTTATCCTGACATAAGCATCAAAGCTTTCTCTCTTTTTCAGTTTCTGGAGGAGCTGACAGTATGGAGCTTACTGTAAGAACACTTGATAATTTTCCTAGGCTAGATGTTAAGAAAACGTTTTTTTTTTTTTTTTTTTGTCCTTAGTATACCAAATCTGTCTCCCCCCCACCTCTCTGTCTCTCTCACACAACCACACGTGAAACACAGATAAAAATATCAGTGTTAGGGCTGGAGAGATGGCTTAGCAGTTGATCCCTTGCCTGTGAAGCCTAAGGACCCCAGTTCAAGGCTCAATTCCCCAGGACCCAAGTTAGCTAGATGCACAAGGGGACACATGCATCTGGAATTCATTTGCAGTGGCTGGAGGCCCTGGTGTGCCCATTCTCCCTCTCTCTCTCTCTGTCTTTCTCTCTCTCTCTCCCTCTTTTTCTGTCTGTCACTTTCAAATAAATAAATAAATATAAAACAAAAAAAAATTTAAATATCAGTTTTAGAAATTAGCAGTGTAATATTTGGAAACATACAAAAGTAAAATTAAGGAAATCAATGAAATTGTGAGTACTGTTTTATTAATGAATGTGACTATCTATTCACTTTGGGTTCCTGGGAGTCTCTATTGATATTCTATTTCAATGATTATCATGCAAATTAAACAGTTATTCTCTGTTCATTTACAAAATGTGAAGATTGACATACCCTCAGTCTTGAACCATACTCTGGTGTCTAGCCCCTCTCATTTTTCCAGGTGACCCTGACAGCCATGCAGAATTCTAATTTTTTCCATTGCACAATATCAAAATGACTGAAGAGATATAGTAGCTATGATTGTAACACTGACCAGGGCAAAGATCCTGCATGTGATTTATTTCTTATGCAGCCACACGTTTTCTTCTATATATCATTAGAAATCAGCTTAAGGAGCAGAGCAGACAGACAGGAATTTACAGGAGCCCTATGATCACGTTTGCAGTTTAGTCCACAGTGCTTGATATAGAAGACAGCTCCAGGGCTGGAGAGATGAAGGTACTTATCTGCAAAGCCAAAGGACCCAGGTTCAATTCCCCAGGATCCCTGTAAGCCAAATACACAAGGTGGTGCATTTGCAGTGGCTGGAGGCCCTAGCGTGCCCATTCTCTTTCTCTCTCTCTCTCTCTCTCTCAAACAGATAAATAAAATAAATTAGAAACAATAAAAGACAACAAAAAATCATGTCGAAAATATTTGCAAAAAATTATGTAATATGACCTCACACATAACAGTCACAACCTAAAAGAAATTAATTCAAGCTTTAAGGAATGTCTACAGTAAATGATAGAGAAATCAGAGAATAAAGCCGAAATAGATTTAATGAAACATATTTGTTTCTTATTATTTCTCAACAGAAAGTTTGGATTTAGCCAGATTTCCTTTGGACCTGGGTGTTAGACCATGCAAACTGTTATCATCTAAGTTTCTTCTTTCACAGGCTATTAGCACTTGCCACCTTCAGGCTGCTGTACCGACTTATTATGCACAGGATGCCCTTAGCTCACATTGTGTCTGGATAAATGGCTGTTGTGGAGCTTGCATAGCAATTAGAATCGGGGTCCCCTGAGGAACGTTTTCTAGGTGTCAACATCAGGTATTTTTTCAGCTGTGGCAATTACAGGTGGGTAGAACGGAAGAAGAAGCCGGGAGCAGATTTCTTTAGTAAATGCACAGTTAAGGTCAAACTTGAATGCGATCCACTGTGATCCATTGAAAGACTTCTGGAATGTCTTTGTGAATCTGACTATGACAGTTAATACTCTTCTCACCACCCTACTATCTGTATTTGTTTTGAGGGGGGCTATGGTTTCTTTGTATTTAACCTACAAACTACAAGCAACCAGATCAAGTCTGTGTTAGTTGTTTTCTTCAAGTTAAATCTCTTTTTTTCTCTTATTTATTTACTTGAGAGAGACAGACACAGAAGAGAAAGACAGATAGAGAGAGAAAGAATGGGCACACCAGGGCCTCCAGCCACTGCAAACAAACTCCAGATGTGTCCGCCCCCCTGTGCATCTGGCTAACATGGGTCCTGGGGAATGGAGCCCTGAACCAGGATCCTTAGGCTTCGCAGGCAAGCACTTAACTGCTAAGCCATCTCTCCAGCCCATTCTTCCAGTTAAATCTTTACACATGTCTCTTTGTGTTACTATGAACAGGAGCTGAAGCCAATTGTTAGGTGATCAAATCCTGCAGTCAACTCATGTGGCAGAGGCCCCTTCCCCAGCCCTGAGTGAGAGCAGTGGAGCCATTACTCACACGCTACCAAAGGAGCCTGTTAAAATTTTTGTATGCTTGCTTTTGGTATCTATATGACAGGCTTACCACAATGCAGTCCATTACCATTACCATAAAACTGTAAGAGATTTTTAAAATATTATCTAGGTTGTCCTTCATTCATAAATGGTAAGTTTGCATCCACATTGTCTATAGAATGATGTGTAATTTGAACTATACATCACCTGACTTGTTTAAAGGAGTTAAGAAGAATCTCCATATGTACGTGAACACGGGCTGGATGGTTTCCCATGGTCAGGCCATTCTTAGAGGCCTGCCTTCTGTTTTTAGTTTATATTATATTGACCCAAAATGTGCCTCCTTGCTGCTGAAGAAATTTATAAGGCATGGCCTAAAATTGTTCTTATGCTTGGCCACTAATAATCAATGCAGATAGCCACATCATCAGTAAACCCCAGATGACCTGAATCTATCATGCAGACTGCTATGGCTAGAAGTACAGGCCATTTTCAACATGAGATGATGCATTTGACTGACTGTGTTTGGCTAAACTGGCTGCCTCAGGTGACTATCTTGTTTCCATTAAAGCACTTGTATTAGGAAATTACCTGAAACCTAAGAAGCGATTTCCTTGACTATTAGAATATAAATAACAGTTGGACACTGGTGATTATGATACTGCTTTCACACTCCTCATTAATCCCTTCAGGCCAGTCCAAACAGATCTAGTGTGAGGCCCTTTCCCTGCTTGCAGTGCCTATTTGCAGGGTCACAAACCTGTCCTTCCTGTAACTTAGGGGCTCTTCGGTGACCTATGTTTCACTGTTTGCACTACAGCAGATGTCTGACTCTTTAAAGTCCCCCTGAGCAAGATAGCCTGTCTTTCCAAATACATCACCAGTAGGAACAGGAAATTCATATTTTTTCTCCCTTCCACTCCGGGGATCCGTGATGAATGGTCAGTGCAGTCTGTGTTTGCTTGTTGTGTTTTATTTTAAGATTTACCGCCTTTGTTTACTAATCCTCTATTCATCATCGCTCACTTTGTTACCCAGTTGCATCTCCCTAGTATTGTAAATACTTAATCCATTAGAAGACAACTTTGATTCTCTCTTTCGCTTTCTCACATTTGCAGTTTGGGGGAAAAAAATATCCATCACTATTGACACTTGAATCATGAAAATGATCCTACAGTCACTGAGTTATAGAGTCATAAAACATTAGAGCTGGGGAAAAAAAAAGTTATAATTCTCTTGCACCCATGCCTTTATTAGAGCATGCCCTGGCTCACTGTAGCTGCATGGAAAATTTCCCTGCACAGTATACTGTGCTGTAAAGCATGTCCTGGATGTTTGGGGTTTTAATGCAAAGTCTCAATCATCTACTACATTGAGCCCATTTAGTCTCTCAGAGTATGCCACAGCTATTTTGTTAGCTCTAAATGTACAAGAGACATTTCTAAATGCAAGCCTTTTCCATCTGAAAGCTAAGAAAATGTTGAGGGCCACAGGGATGACTTATGTTAAATATATTCCTCATTTACTGAAAAGAGACCTTTCTACAGAGGGAAATAATAATGTCCCTTTTGCATCTATTTGAGAAAAGCATTAAACTATCTCGCATATTAGCATCTTGGAATTGAGTAGTTTGGGTCCTCCTCTTCAGTACAAAGTTTCTTGAGAAGGATAGTCAAAAGAAAGATTTGATGCAAGTTCTGGAGACAGAAGTGAAGAAATTAAATTTAGACTGAAGCAAAGAGTGGGATAATAGAGGCCAGCATTAAAGAAGCACTAAAATTGCAGGGCCTAAAATTGTTTCCCTGGGGCACCTCCAGTTTCTCTGCCTTACGATGGACACTAAGACATGTCCATTACTTCCAAGCAGTTACATGGGTAAATGAGGGATTATGCTAAGTATTTCAGGAAGTTACTTGAACCACTAAATGTGTGTCACATCCAACCAATACCCTTGCTAGACACGTGCTTATGACACTTTCACAGTGTTTCTTTTATTCTACATCTGATAGCCCTTTCATCAGGGGGACATTGTGCCCCCCTTCTTGACTTGGTGCTGCCTTAACCTGTCTGTCACTGCTTGCTCATCCACTGCAGATTTAACTCCTTTAATCTTTCCTTAGCAATACATGCTTCCTTCATCATTCAGTACCATTCTTTGTACTCTGTCCGATTTCTTAACACATTTTGGGTGTTAAGAGACCTGGTGCTAGATTTTAGCCTGACCAGAGTCAATGAAGGTGAGAGTCATTTCTCTATATTTGTGCTCTGCTCCAACATAATGGATCATTGTATTTGGTTCGAAATAACATTAGCCCCTTTGGTAGCCATATCGCATTGCAAACTGATATCTAATTTTCCTCCATTATCAGTGCCGGGCCTCCTTCCAGCATTACCTTTCTCTGTGTCTCCTGACCATTGACTTATTTTGCTCAAGATGTATTGCTTTTCATTTTCCTAAGCTAAATCTCATCTTGTTATATTTCAACTCTCACCACTACCCTCTCTGTGTCCATTTATGTGGCATTTAGGAGCCCCAGAGGCATGTGCCACCTTTCATCAGCTTCAATTTCATTAATGAGTTATTTCTGCAGTTTTCTTATACAGGATTTCAGTGAAATCATGAAAATTATCCTCTTATTTGTTATTTCTATAGCAGTAAAGTAGCATTTTCACTGGCATGGCCCTAACTAGAGAAGGCACTTATTAACATGATTTCCAAACCTATGAATTTTTTTTCTTTTTCTACTCCTTTGCACTTATCTTAATTCAAACTACTTCCTAAAAACAGTTTTGAAAGTTCACTCATATTTATAAATTTTCTTAGATAATTCATTTTACCTACACTTCACTAGGCGTTATTAAAACAAAAATCCAATTTGGAAGTGCTTAAATGTCATTATCTCAGTTACTTGGAAGCAACCTGGATCACTAAAAGGAACGTTTAGTTTCTATTTCCTCCAGATGTCCCAGGAGCAATCACATCCACTTTTCTCATGGGAGGACTGGTAATGATGTGAGGAGAGTTTAGCAGAAGTATTCCCTTCCTCCTAAGTCAAAAGAGCTATAGAACTCTAACTGGATAAACTTCTGTCATGTCTGGGAATGAGAAAAGAACATTGCCTTCCTAACAAAGCCTGAGGTTTACTGAGGTTACACATGCTTACTACATAAATAGCCTTACATGTATGCACTATATTTAACAACAAAATGTGCAATTTTTCTTAACATAGATGCTACTATTGTATAAGCATCTAAAGATTGTTTTTAAGAAAAAGGTGAATTCTGATATTGGCAAATGTGGGGCCTCACTAAACTGAAATAAATTCCCCAATAAAGTATCTCATGTGTAAGGAAAATATTGGGACAGATGCTGAGGGTCTCTTCGTCCACCATGAGATTTGTTTGACATGATCTGGATGCATTATATCGATATTCATTAGTCATAATACAAAATAGGTTGGAATAATCTCCATGGAGTTGTTTTAGAGATTATTGATATTGAATTAAAACAGTGTCAATAACAACAATAAAGAAAATGTCAATTATTTTTAACTTCTCAGTATGGTTTTTAAGCATGTTCTTTTATTTCTTAATGGATTTATTATTTACTTGAAAGGAGAGTAAAAGAGATAGATAGAGACAGACAATGAGCACACCAGGGTCTTTAGCCACTGAAAACAACCTACAGATGCATCACCATTTTTTGTATCTAGCCATCTGTGGTTGCTGGAAAATTAAAACCCAGGCCATCAAGCATTTCAAACAAGTGCATTTCTTTATTTTATTTTATAATTTTATTTATTAGAGGGAGATGAGAGAGAGAGACAGAGAGAGAGAAAGGGAGAGAACAGGCATGCCAGGGCCTCTAGCCACTGCAAATGAACTCCAAATGCATGTGCCACCTTGTGCAACTGGCTTTACATGGACATTGGAGAATCAAACCTGGATCCTTTGGCTTTAAAGGCCAGTGCCTTAACTGCCACGCAATCTTTCAAGCCCTCAAGCAATTGCTTTAAACCACTGAGCCATCACTTCTGCCTCTCAAGCATGTTCTTTAGACATTCCATTTAAAAATATTTTATTTATTAAAAAGTGAGCAAAAGAAAAAGGCAGAGAAGAGAGCAAATAGATGCACCAGTGCCTTCAGCTACTGCAAATGAACTCTAGACACATGCATGACCTTGTGCATCTGGCTTAAGTGGGTACTGGAGAATTAAACCTGGGTCCTCAGGCTTCACAGGCAAGTGCCCACATCCTAAGCCATCTCTCCAGCCCAAATATTCCTTCTTTAATTTTCACCACAAACCTCAACCTTGAGATACACTTTGCTCCCTATATATGAAATAGAAAATCATTTTTTCAACATGAACAGTAACATACTCAAAGCTATGCAGGTTTTAATTGATTGACAAGCATAATTATGTAAAAAACAAACAAACAAAAAAAACCAAACAGACTGTGAAATTCTATAGCCCTGGCACAGACTCCAGTGTCTTGCAGGCTTTCTGGCCATGTTTCATGTTCCATTCCACAACTTGGAGCTGCGAAAAGCCATGCTATTATGCTCCACTCTCTGTGGATTAGGAATTTGGGCAGAGTTCTGTGAGGACTGCTCGATGCTGCTCCACACAGTTTAGGAAGTGAGCTGAGATGATTCAAGGCTGTGAGAGAAGTGAAGGCTTAGAGTAACTCAACAGGTGGGTGGTGGTAACATCTTGTAGCATCTTCACTTTGATATATAATCATTGATACAGAGAGTTGGGTGTTGAAAACCTCACCTGGGGCAGTTCTGTAAAGTAATGCAATCTCAGATTTCTCACCCTGTTGGCTCTAGGCTCGAAGGCAAGTGTCTTCAGAAAATTGGAATCAAATCCTGTTACCTTTGATGATCCAGTATTGGAAAACATATACAATCACTTCCCTGTGGTTTTTTTTTTTTTTTTTTTTTTTTTTCTGGTTGAAACAACCTTTTCTTTAGCCCAGGTTCAGGGAGGAATATGGAGATTCTGATTTCTCCTTAGTATAAAGTGTCAATTTTTTTAAAATTTATTTTTATTTATTTATTAGAGACAGAGAGAGGGAGGGAGAGAGAGAGGTAGAGGGAGAATGGGTGTGCCAGGACCTCTAGACACTGCAAACAAACTCCATACACATGTGCCACCATGTGCATCTGGCTTATGTGGGACCTAGAGAATCTAACCTGGGTCCTTGGGCTTCGTAGGCATGTGCCTTAATCGCTAATCCATCTCTCCAGCCCATGTCAATGTTTTAGGCATGTTAAAATCTTTATAATTTAATATCATAAACACCTTACTAGTAGCAGTGATGGTCATTCAATACTGCTTATTTTCAGGTTTGGTGTATTTTTTGGTTTGTGCCATATATAGTATTGTGTAGGGGTGTGTGTATGTGTTGTATGCATGTGTAAATGCAGACATGTGCACAAAGAGACCAGAGGAGAATAGCAGGTGTCTTTCCTCTATCACCCATCCACATATTTCCTCCGAAGGTTTCCTCTCTGAATGCAGCACTATGGCAATTGTTAGGAGCCTCAGTGATTCTCCCGTCCATGTTCCCCACAGCACTGGGGTTGGGCACATGCATTGCCACAACCGCTGTTCATGTGGGTTCCTAGGAACCTACCTCAAGCAATCCGAGTCTCCCTCAGGTGCTCAGGCTCACAGCCAGTGCTCTTACCCACCGAGTGGCTTTGCAAGAACTTCCCTTTGTATGGATTCGGGTAATTTACTGTTCTCAACCATAGCTGGAAGACATCAACTCTGGTAAGAACAGAAACCCTCCTTCGTGTTGGCTCCACCAAAACCTACTGTAACCAGAAGGGCATGGGGATCCCACGCTCCTGGTATCAGAAGTGACCTCCTCAGCCTGACCTCAGGACCGAGCTTGACTTAAACTGTTCTTGCCAGCCCGCCTGGCAAGATTCCCTGCTCATCCATCCTGCTTATATGGGAAGTGTCTAGGAATGATGCCTAATATTATATTGGACTCCACTCTCGATTTGCCAAAGGAATCCAGAGAAGGGCCTTCCCCATCTCATTGGGAATGAATGACCGCATTGTAAAGAAAGTCTCTGCTCAAGCTATCGAGGCATGGGGCAACCAGATTATAATCACTCCACTGTAAATGGCGGGGCAGTAGCCCAGGTCGTTCAATTTGCCTATGTGTAATGGACATGTTAACAGATCTGTTACTTTAGGGTGTCACTACACCAACTCCATTCTAGAGAAAGTTTCAGCTCCCTTCAGCATGCTTCCCAGGTTTAGAACCAGATGAGGGTGGCAGTCCACAGCTCAGGAGGGGCCCTGATAAAAATCCATTAGCTTGCTGGGCATGGTGACACACACCTTTAATCCCGGCACCATGAGTTCAAGGCCACGCTGAGACTACATAGTGAATTTCAGGTCAGCCTTGGCTAAAGTGAGACACAACTTCAAAAACCAAATAAACAAAAAAATCCATTAGCTCTTTCCAGCTGAGGCAGCTGCCACCAGACTCATTTGTGGAAATGTGGGCATTTCTTGAACTGAAAAATTAAAAAAAAAAAAAAAAAGATACTTTTCTTTTTCCTGTCTGGTTTCCAGGCTACATATTACCAATGATTTTACACAATCCAAAGGCACATGGAGATGTCAAGTATCCACACACACAGAGGTGTGAGAAGAGAGCTGGAGCTGGGAAGGTTGAAGTTACGTGTGGGTGGAGAGCTTCCAGGCAAGGTCTTCTACAGCTCTGAGGCTGGAAGGGTAGTTATTCTGAGAAGGAGCTTAACATTCACGTCAACAGAGAGGGTCTGCTGTGAGACCGATTGCACTTGATCCAACGGGCAGGAAATGTAAAGGTAGCTTGCTTAACTCAGGAGCCCACAGTTCTAACTTTTAGCCAGTTCTCCATAACTATATCTAAAAGAAGATGAGCACTGATCTTACTAAACTTGAGAGTCTGTGTGTAAAGAGATATGACAAGCCCAAGTCAGTGGAAACCACATCCTGTTATTTATAAATCTAAGGTAAGGGTTGTGGAGGTCAGAAAAAAAAAATATAGGTAGCATTTTTTTTTTTCTTTTCCATTCTTTCTTCTTAAGTGATTTCAGACTGTGTTCAACCATTTTGTTTCTGTTTCCTCCTTGCTGGGACAAAGCACCAGACCAAAGGGAGCTGATAGGAGAAAAGGATTTACTTTTGGTTTATAATCCTAAGGAAAACACCGTGATGGCAGGGAAAAGAATGGCAGGAGCCAAGGCTGGACATCACCTCTGCCTTAGCAGATGACAACCAGCTACAGCACAGTGAGCCAGAGTCTAGCAAGAGGGAGCTGTCTATAACACCTCTAAGCCCACCCCTAAGAACACACCAACCCTAGCAAGACTCCACCTATCAAATTGCCGTCAGCTGGAGACCAAATGTTCAGAACACATGAGTTTTAGGGGTGATATCTAAAACCAACCACCACAGATCTTTAAAATTATAATTCTTTGATGGTCAGCATCTGAATGTTTTAAGATCTTTATGAGAAAATGAAGATGCCTGGGACCCACCGAACATCAACCCTATCACTGGCTCTGGTGGTAGGATTGTGAGAAAGGACAAATTGTTCCGTGACTGTTTCACACCTGAGTTGGACCCATTTTATCGCAGATCCTGCTTTTGCTGGTGTTCAGGGATCTGGAAAGGGTTTTGCTAAAGGTTTCTATTAGCATGTTCATACCTTCACTTTATCCTTGTCCCAGAAGGAGACCCAGGGGCATTAAAAGGGTACTTTGAAGTTGGATGGTGTTATCAGGTTGACCTTTATGGGGTAGTTTGAATCTTCTCTGGTATCAATTAGTCATTAGGTCAGCAAATATTGTAAAGATGAGAAACCTAGAATATATGCTCTGCAGATACCTGTGAAAGATTTTTTTTTCTCTGTATTACAATATAGTAAAACTGCTTGTTGAATGCAATGACTATTATATTTGCTAGCACTGGAAGAGGCAGTAGATGCTGTGTAATTTAATCAATGTAGAATCCCAAAAGATGTCATTTAACCATGTAGTATTTTTTTCCTTGTGTTAAATTGTGCATAAAGTTTAATGTCTTACCCATTTGTGAAACTATAGAAATATGATTGCTACCCATACCCTGTACCTCTTCATCAACTTTCTGGTTGGTCCTCACCTGTTTACCTCATTTGAGGGAGGGTTTTTCTCTTTGTATACTTACTCTGCTCTTCTTTTCTGTGCTGGCACTGAGCAACTGGGAATTTCCCCAGTGTCTACTTCCCAGCTCACTGTCGGCATCAGTGTGATGGGATTATCAAAGGCAGGCATGGTTTCTTGCTTTTTTACAGAGGATCTGGGGATTGAGCTTCTGTATGATTGATTGATCGATCTGTAAGCATTCAATCCACCAAACCATCTCCTAGCCTCTTCCCATGCTCATCTATTATTGTTGTTGTTGTTGTTATTTTGAGAAAGGCTCTCTCACTGAATCCAGAGATCACTGATTCAGCTAGAGAGGCTAGCTGTGAAAGGAGGGATCCATCGGTCACTTCTCTCTTTCTGCCTAGTGTAACCTGCTTATGTGGCTACCAGGGATCTGATCTCCAGTTCTCATATTTGTATAGCAGCACTTTTCCCGCCAAGCCATCTCTCCAGCTCTTTAATGATTCATGATCACATATGCCATTTGCAAATATTCCTACTGCTCTATGGCCTTGGAACTTGATGGCAGTTTCTTTGACATATAACTTTTTTTTTTCCCCCTAAAATTTCCACGAAGCTTTTGGCCTGTGTTGTCATCTAACAGTTTTGCATTTAGGTCAGTTTCCAGTAGAGTTAATTTTTGTGTTAGGAAGGGTCTAACCGGCTTCTTTTATAAGTAGATATTCAGTTTTCTAGCATTGTTTGTTAACCCCATACTGAGTGATCCTGCCTTCCTTCTCAAAATCATCTGACCTTGTAGACAAAAGGAAATTCCTAAACCTTTTATCCATTGTTCCCCATGATCTCTTTATGCCAGTACTACTATAGTTTTATAGTAACTTTGAAAATCATAACATGTGAAGCCTGATTATTATTTTCATTTGTTTGTATAAATTCATGTGGCAGGGCATGTGTGTATGCCAGTGCCTGGAGGTTACAAGACCACTGTGGAGGCCATTCCTTATCACTAGCTACCTCTTCTTCAGACAAGGCCTCTCACTAGTCTGCAACTTGAAAATTAACCTAGTGGCCAGGCAGAAAGCACACAGAAACCTTCTAGCATCTTCCCTCCTCCTGTTCCCCCAAGTGATGAGAACATGTCTTACCTTATTTTATTTTATTTTTTTTCTTATGAATATACATTGTATGGACACATCATGTATCGGTATTGTCATTGCCATCTTCCCTGGCCCCAATCCACTGAGGGCCCTCCTCAATGGGGTTGCTGGTATTCTCCATAGGGTTGAGGGGTATGAATTGTGAGTGCAGCAATCAGTCATTGGGGTAGAGGATGCCTCAGGGTATACCCTCTCAAACTGTGGCTCTTAAAATCTTTCTGCCCCCTATTTTGCAAAATTCCCTGAAACATGGTGGGTATCATTTAAGACTACTTCAGTACAATGGCTTTATTGTTTTTTTCTTATTCATGTATTTGAGAGAGAGGAGAGAGAGAGAGTGAGAGAGAGAGAGGGAGAGAGAAAGAGGCAGAGAGGAGAAAGAGGGAGAGAGGGAGAGAATGGGCAGGCAAGGGCCTCTGCCAACAAAATCCAGATGCATTTGCCCTCTTGTGCATCTGGCTATTGTTGGTCCTAGAAAATTAGAGAATCACACCAGGTCCTTAGGCTTTGCAGGCAAATGCCTTAACCATTAAGTCATCTCTTCAGCCCTGGCTTTTTTTTTTTTTTCACATGGACTCTGGGGATCAAATTTAGGTCATCATGCTTATAAAGCAAACACTTACTTACGGAGCTATCTCTCTAGATCTTTTATTCTTTTTTTTTTATTTTTTAATTTAAATTTTTATTAACATTTTCCATGATTATAAAATATATCCCATGGTAATTCCCTCCCTCCCCACCCCCACACTTTCCCGTTTGAAATTCCATTCTCAATCATATTACCTCCCCATTACAATCATTGTAATTACATATATACAATATCAACCTATTAAGTATCCTCCTCCCTTCCTTTCTCCACCCTTTATGTCTCCTTTTCAACTTACTGGCCTCTGCTACTAAGTATTTTCATTCTCACACAGAAGCCCAGTCATCTGTAGCTAGGATCCCCATATGAGGGAGAACATGTGGCGCTTGGCTTTCTGGGCCTGGGTTACCTGACTTAGTATAATACTTTCCAGGTCCATCCATTTTTCTGCAAATTTCATAACTTCATTTTTCTTTACTGCTGAGTAGAACTCCATTGTATAAATGTACCACATCTTCATTATCCACTCATCTGTTGAGGGACATCTAGGCTGGTTCCATTTCCCAGCTATTATAAATTGAGCAGCAATAAACATGGTTGAGCATGTACTTCTAAGGAAATGAGATGAGTCCTTTGGATATATGCCTAGGAGTGCTATAGCTGGGTCATATGGTAGATCAATCTCTAGCTGCTTTAGGAACCTCCACACTGTTTTCCACAATGGCTGGACCAGATTGCATTCCCACCAGCAGTGCAGAAGGGTTCCTTTTTTTCCACATCCCCGCCAACATTTATGATCATTTGTTTTCATGATGGTGGCCAATCTGACAGGAGTGAGATGGAATCTCAATGTAGTTTTAATCTGCATTTCCCTGATGACTAGTGACGTAGAACATTTTTTTAGGTGCTTATATGCCATTCGTATTTCTTCCTTTGAGAACTCTCTATTTAGCTCCTTAGCCCATTTTTTGATTGGCTTGTTTGATTCCTTATTAGTTAACTTTTTGAGTTCTTTGTATATCCTAGATATTAATCCTCTATCAGATATATAGCTGGCGAAGATTTTTTCCCATTCTGTAGGTTGCCTCTTTGCTTTTTTCACTGTGTCCTTTGCGGTGCAAAATCTTTGTAATTTCATTAGGTCCCAGTGGTTAATCTGTGGTTTTATTGCCTGAGCAATTGGGGTTGTATTCAGAAAGTCTTTGCCAAGACCAATATGTTGAAGGGTTTCCCCTACTTTTTCCTCTAACAGTTTCAAAGTTTCCGGTCTGATGTTAAGGTCTTTAATCCATTTGGACTTAATTCTTGTGCATGGAGAGAGAGAAGAATCTATTTTCATCCTTCTGCAGATATTTATCCAGTTTTCAAAACACCATTTGCTGAAGAGGCTGTCTCTTCTCCAATGAGTATTTTTGGCATTTTTATCGAATATCAGGTGGCTATAGCTACTTGGGCTTACATCTGGGTCCTCTATTCTGTTCCACTGATCTACATGTCTGTTTTTGTGCCAGTACCATGCTGTTTTTGTTACTATGGCTCTGTAGTATAGGTTAAAATCAGGTATGGTGATACCACCAGCCTCTTTTTTGTTGCTCAGTATTATTTTAGATATTCGAGGTTTTTTATGATTCCAAATGAATTTTTGGATTGTTTTTTCTATTTCCATGAAGAAAGCCTTTGGAATTTTGATAGGGATTGCATTAAATGTGTAGATTGCTTTAGGTAAGATTGCCATTTTCACGATATTGATTCTTCCAAGCCAGGAACAAGGGATGTTTCTCCACTTTCTAGTGTCTTCTGTAATTTCTCGCTTGAGTGTCTTAAAGTTCTCATTGTATAGATTCTTTACTTCCTTAGTTAGGTTTATTCCAAGGTATTTTATTTTTTTTGATGCAATTGTGAATGGGAGTGATTCTCTGATTTCATCCTCTGTGTGTTTGTTGTTAGCATATACGAAGGCTACTGATTTCTGTGTATTTATTTTGTATCCTGCTACATTGCTGTAGGTTTTGATCAGCTCTAACAGCTTGCTAGTAGAGTCTTTAGGGTCCTTTATGTATAGAATCATGTCATCTGCAAATAATGATAACTTGATTTCTTCCTTTCCAATTTGTATCCCTTTTATGTGTGTCTCTTGCCTTATTGCTATGGCTAAGACTTCCAAAACTATATTAAATAGAAGTGGAGACAGTGGACACCCTTGTCTTGTTCCTGATTTTAGTGGAAAAGCTTCCAGTTTTTCCCCATTTAGTAATATGTTGGCTGTAGGCTTGTCATAAATAGCCTTTATTATATTGAGATATGTTCCTTCTATTCCCAGTCTCTGTAGGACTTTTATCATGAAGGGATGTTGGATTTTGTCAAATGCTTTCTCTGCATCTAATGAGATGATCATGTGATTTTTGTCCTTCAACCCATTTATGTAATGTATTACATTTATAGATTTGCGTATGTTGAACCATCCCTGCATCTCTGGGATAAAGCCTACTTGGTCAGGGTGAATGATCTTTTTGATATACTCTTGTATTCTGTTTGCCAATATTTTGTTGAGAATTTTTGCATCTATGTTCATGAGGGAGATTGGTCTGTAATTTTCTTTTTTTGTTCTATCTTTGCCTGGTTTTGGTATCAGGGTGATGCTTGGATCTTTTATTCTTTTAAAAAAAATTTTAATTTTTTTATTCATTTTGGAAAGGGAGGGTGGAAATATGCAGGCATATTTTAATTTTTTATTCATTTTGGAAAGGAAGGGTGGAAATATGCAGGCGGAGAGAGAAAGTGAATATAGGCACACCAGGGCTTCCTGCCACTGCAAATGAACTCCAGATCTATGTGACAATTTGTGCATCTGGCTTTACATGTGTATAAGGGAATTGAACCCACAGCCATCAGGGCTTACACACAAGTGCCTTTAACTGCTGAGCTACCTCTCCAGGCAACTTTTATTTTTATTCAAAATTGTTTTGTCTACCCTTGGATATTCCTTGTCTATTTGAGACTTTTGTTTTATTTCTGTGAAATGTCATTTGGATTTTAATAGGGATATTATTGATTCTGGATAGCACTTCAATAGTATTGACATCTTAACAATATGAAGCCTTAAAATTCATGGATATGAGATATGTTATCACATACTTTTTCTTTAATCTCTTTCAGAAATGTTTTTAATTTTCATTGTATGTTAACTTATTTTAGCTCTGCTTTGAAATGTTTTATAAATTTTATCTTTTCCTTTTTTTGTTTTTTTTTTTTTGGGGGGGTAGGGTCTCACTCTAGCTCAGGCTGACCTGGAATTCACTCTGTAGTCTCAGGGTGACCTCAAACTCACAGCAATCCTCCTACCTCTGCCTTCAAGTGCGGGATTAAAGGTGTGTGCTACCACGCCTGGCAATTTTATCCTTTTGTATGTGAATTATTTTTATACATTCCTTTTTAGAATTTCCATCTTAATGTAAGAAAACTCAAGTAACTTTGTTTATCAGCTTGATCCTGCTTCCCTGGTGAATTTATTTGGTCTTTCTATATTTCTATGCTTATGGGATCTTTAGTGTTTTCTATATAAAGTCACATCAGTGTAAACACAGATATTTTGCTACTTTTTAAATTAGGAAATATTTATACATTTTCCTGCCAAATATTTTGTGTAGAACTATCCATACAACGTTGAAGAGAAATGGTGAAAGGAGGCATTCTTACCTTATTCCTGAACTTACAAACATGCTTTCAGTCTGTCACCATTGACATTGACATTATGCTATTTGCTATGAGGTCTTTTATTTTTTTCTTAAACTATTCCTTTTGTAAAAAACAAAATATTTTATTTATTTATTTGAGAAAGAGAGAGAGAGAGAGGTATAGAGAGAATGGGTGCACCAGGACATCCAGCTACTGTAAACAAACTCCAGACCCATGTGCCACCTTGTGCATGTAGCTTCTGCAGATACTGAGGGATAGAACCAAAGTCCTTAGGCTTTGCAGGCAAGTACCTTAACCACTGAGCAATCTCTCCAGCCCCTGCTCTGAGGTTTTATTATTAGCTTTTCTTGGGATAAGACTGTTTACTTTTATTCCTAGTCTACTGAGTGCTTTTATCATGAAAGCCTGTTGAATTCAGGGCTGGAATGTAGCCCAATGGGGGAATGTTTATCTATATGAAGGAGACCCTGGATTCAATCCTTAAAACTACAAAGAGAAAAGTGCTAGAGGTAGGAGCATTGTTGTTAGTTTGAGGCCACCCTGAGACTACATAGTGAGTTCCAGCTCAGCCTGGGCTAGAGTGAGACCCTACCTTGAAAATCCAAAAGAAAAAAATGAAAAAGAAAGAAAAAAGGAAAGTGCTGACTTTGTAGCATGTTTTTCTTGTATCAACTGGGGGGATCAGATCATATGTGTGCATGTGTTTGGGGGGGCGTCCTTCATTCTGTCAATGTGGTGGATTAATTATATTGCCTGAATTTAATGTGTTAATCTCTCCTTCACTTTTAGAATAAGCTGCACTTGCTCATGACCTATAAAATTATTTTCAGACACTTGTAAGTTTGTTTCTCTGGTATTTTCTCGAGAATTTCTGTAACAGTGCTTCTAAAAGATACAGTTGTATAGTTTTCTTGTCTCACAATATCTTTGACTTTGGCTTCAGAGGGATGCTGATGTCCTGTGGTCAGTTAGGGCTATTTCTTCTTCTTTATTTTTGAGAGAAAGCTTGAGAAGGAATTATTGGATCTTCACTCCATGTTTTATAGGAGTGACACCATCCCACCTAGAGTCTTCCCTGTCAGAAGAAGTTCATTACTGGTGTGGTTTCCTTCCTGGCTCTTGGAAGGTGTTGGAGGATTAACCACTTGGCATGAGCTTTGGCAGTGAGCTCCGTGCTCTTGTTCATAGTACTGTCCTAGAATTCTTTTAATCTGTTCTTCACATCCATCAGACACACCCCCAATTTCATTTCTGATTTTCTTAGGTTGAATTTTCTTCTTTTCCCTCAGTAAGTACAGCTAAAATTTGCATTATTCTTGTTGGTATTTTCAAAGTCCGAACTTCAAGTTTTGTGGATTGCTGTAATTAGTCTTCTAGTTTCTATTTGTTTACTTTGCTCTAAACTTTATGAACTACTTCTTTACTGTTTATTTGGGTTAGATTATTTCTGTATGTTGGTAAACAGTTAAGACTAGGTACTAAATTTTCTACCTCTTATGTGTTTTTTTTTTCAAGTGTTTTAGCTTATCTTTTCCTGCGAGTATTACTCTCAGTGTACCCCTTCTGCTTGGCATGTTGTACTTGTTTTCCTTTGTCCTTCACTGATTTCTCATTTCTCTTTTCACTTATTTCTTGATACATTGGCTATTTAACATTTTGTCACTTAATTGACAAAGTTCTTGAATTTTCTTATTTTAGTTCTCTCTGTGTGCTCAGAAGAAATACTATGCATCTTGATATTGTTAAATCTACTTAGATTCAATTTATGAGCTAAAACAGAGCCATTCTGAAGAATGCTCCAGTGTGAGAGAAGAATGGGTATGTTTGTATTATGGTTGTATAATTCTGCTTCCGCCTATGTGTTCTTTAAGCCCGTTGTGTTTTTACATATTATCTTGCTGTTCCTCCCATTATTCGGAGTGTACCATTAAAGTCTCCAACTAAGATTACAAAACTGTCGTCCCTGCTTAATTCTCAGTTCTGTTTTTTTTTTATTTTGAAAGTCTATTATTAGATATGTAAATGTTTATAATTATAACATCTTTCTGAATTATTGTACATTTCATTAATGAATTATACCCTCTTTATCTTCTATACACTTTTCGATTTAAAGCTTACTTTATCTGAAATTGACATTGCTGTCTCTGTTCCCTTGTGATTATTATTTCCAGGGAATTTCCATTTCCATCCTTTTCAACAAATTTATGTCTTAGAGTCTGAAATGAGTCTCTAATGGTAAGGTTGGATCATGCATGTTTGAACATTCTAATAGTCTGTGTCTTACATGATTTAGTCCTTTTACAGTGGGAGCAATTACAGTTAGGAGCACACATGCCTTCCCATTGTGCTGCCTCCCTCTTCCCATACCTCTGTGATTAAAAGCACTTAGAGATGAAAGCACTAGTCCCATTTCTTTGTAGGAAACAATCTTTTTGGCCCATCTTCCCACAGGTAGGTGGAGTCTGCTGCAGGAATGCCTGCACATATGACTGCCACGGGGCTAATGGTGTGGACTAGGTAGATGTCACTATTCTAAAGGCTGAAATTAATGGGAATTCACCACAGTTAATTTTCCTCATGCTTCCTCGCATGCCATCTTGGCGGAATCCTACTCTGTGCACCACGACTCTCTACCACATGGAGAAGATCACACACTTGCGGTGCTCTTTAATCTAACATTCTTGGAAGGGTTGCATGGAAACTACAAAGGGAAAGTGGTAATTACTCGGGAACTGATATTTGCCAAGTAATGTGTTAGGCTGTGAAATTTTAAACTTGTCTTAAGTCAATGGGAGGAAGCTGGATTCCTATATTCCTTTGAACACTTTTTACAGAACAATATTTGAGTTTGAAAAGACATTATATCATTGGTTGCTAACTTCTACACATGTAAGTGAAATGTCACAGGCAACTTTCTGCTTCAGTTTCTCTAACCCTAAAACGAGGAGAAAAGATGAATGAAGTTAATTGACTCATTGTAAAAACTAAATTAGAAAATGTACATTCAGTACTTAGCATAGAGTTTATTAAACTCAACCCAAGATTCCTATTATTTAAGTAGATGACTTTATAACTCATCTTAAATTCTACATACATGCATTAAGCCAAATCTTATTTAAAACTTCCCCCAAAATTTCATGTTTTGCTAAACCAAAAGTACCCTACATTATTCAGAACTGTGACATTTTACATTATTAAATATTATGAAATCATCTGGATAACAATGAAATTCAGAAAAATAAAGATATGGAAACTCAAGATCATTTCCATTGTCCCAAATATATTAAGCCAACATCCTATGTGTGGAGTCATATGATAAATAAGAATAATTTACTCTACATTTTCTATAATAAGCATATAGACATTATACATTCTTTTAAAAGAAAAATTGCAATAATTGAACATTGCACCCTACACAGTCTAGACAAAGAATCTACCATAGAGCTATATCTCAAGCCCTCAAGGGAAAATCAATTTGGTTTTTTTGAGATAAGGTCTTACTCTAGGCCAAGCTGGACTGGAATTTACTATGTAGTCTCAGGCTGGCCTCAAACTCATATTGATACTACTATCTTTGCTTCCAAGTTTTGTAATTAAAGGCATGAGCCACCATGCTCAGTGGAATATTTTAATACATTGAAACTTGAAGTCAGGTGTGCTGGCACATGCCTCTAATCCCAGGCCTCAGGAGACAGAGGTAAAATGATCTCTGTCAATTCAAAGCTACCCTGAGATTATATTGTGATTTCCAGTTCTAGTTGAGCCTGGGCTAGAGTGAGACCTTACCTTGAAAAAACAAAGCAAAATAAAACAACAACAACAAAAAACCAGGACAATTGAGCAGCATCTGTGATGAATGTTAGTCATTTTTTTTCTCTATATTGATATAAAAGTGTGAAGATGTGGTCTTCTGTTGACAAGGCAGAAGGATGATGTCTCTGTCATTTTTCAGGTCTTGTTGCTAGCTCCTAACCACCTTTTATTATGACTAATTGCATCCTATTCAGTATATTAAATATTAATAAATGATTCTCATTTTATATGAATATTCTAGGAATTGTTAAAAAGCAAATTAAATATACACTGCCAAAATATATTACCTATCATATTTGTCTCTACTTTGAGTTTCTTTGACATGCTGGGAATAGATTGTGTTATTTAGAGAATAAGAATGGGCTTATTTGTTATTTAGAGAGTAAGAATGGGCTTGTATTTCTGCAGCTCCCATGTTCAATCTTATGTCCATTAAATTAAGTCAGAAAAACTGTTTAAATCCAATTTTTGATCTTTTAGTTTTCAACTTTATGGTCGGATCTCTGTGACCTGGGAAATAATAGCCAGGTTGGAATTTTTAATAGAAATTCAAAGTAAGTGATGAGGGGAAGTCCGCTTGGCAAAGTATCTGTTTAGGGCCCATGTGTCCATGAGAGAAAAATCACTTCCTCCGCATGATGAATTGCAGTCCATCCTTCTGTAACATCAGGAAAGCAGGATGGAAGTGGAGAAGGGAGCGGATTTGGGATCTCAGCCAATTAGCACTAAAGGGGACAAGGGAGAGGCCCAGCGAAGGAAAAGTCAGATGAAAGAAGGCAAGGGGCTCAGCACCTCAGAAACCAGAAGACAAGGAGGGACTGATAAGAGTTGACCAGAAGCCATTAATCACCAGACTCGGCCACGTCAGAGCCTGTAGGTTGTGTCCGTGAGACCGTCCCTGCTATCCTCAGTGTGCATCTAGCCTAACTCACATTGCCTGTCAGGATTTAAGGATTCATTTTGTGTTTTGTTTTCCTTTCCTTTTTTTTTTTTCCTTAGTCCTAACAATCACACCATCTTACTCAGTTCCTCTCAATTCTTTTATTTAAAAAATATTTTTATTTATTTATTTGAGAGGGAAAAAGAAGCAGAGAGAGAAAGAGAGAGAGAGAGAGAGAGAGAGAGAGAGAGAGAGAATGGGTGTGCCAGGGCCTGCAGCCACTGTAAACAAACTCCAGATGTGTGCGCCCCCTTGTGCATCTGGCTTACATTGGTCCTGGAGAGTCGAACCTGCATCCTTTGGCTTTGCAGGCAAACACCTTAACCACTAAGCCATCTGTCCAGTTCCTGTCAATTCTTAAACTTACTGCCCCCTATGTTGGCAGTAGGGGTTGACATTGTCCCGATCCTCGACTTTTCCGTAAGGGCCGGATGTCAACTGCGACATGCTCTTTGTCACTGCTTAGTTGAGCAGATGTTTTCAAGGAACTTTAATGTGCACCCCCAGAGGGTATGTAAGGTAGGAGTAGAGCCGCATGCAGGTGGCACTCTTGTCCTCGATAACGTCACATTCTGATGGAGTGGAATCGTTGTCGACAGACATTTTGATATGAAAGTACAATGGACATACGGGCTGATTCCAGCTCTTAGCTATTATGAATTGAGCCGCTGCAAACATGGTTGAGCAAATCTCTCTGGCCTGTGGTTTGAAGGTTTTAGGGTCGATGCCCAGTAAGGGAATAACTGGGTCTGTTGGAATCTCTATAGTCAGCTTTTTCAGGAGTCTCCATATTGCTTTCCAAAGTGGTTGTACCATCCTACATTCCCACCAACAGTGGATGAGTGTCAGAACAGGACAATAAAAGCAGATGTCAGTCAAGGGGATGAGGGCTTGGAGATGGACTCCGTGAGGGAGGTTCAGTGGAAGCATGAGGATGTGACTGCATATCACTAGCACAGAATATATATATATATGCACACACACACATATATATATGGAGTGGCAACACACACTTGTAATCCCAGAACTGAACATGGAGCAGGACTCTTCCTGTTGTTTGTGGGCTGGGGATTGTCTAGCCAAATCCATGACCCTGTGTCCAGAACATAAGATGGAGAGCAATA
The DNA here is from genome assembly GCF_020740685.1 of Jaculus jaculus. Classification (NCBI taxonomy): domain Eukaryota; kingdom Metazoa; phylum Chordata; class Mammalia; order Rodentia; family Dipodidae; genus Jaculus; species Jaculus jaculus. The sequence goes on from NC_059105.1 coordinate 165,730,844, forward strand.
CACTAAGATCCCCAACATTGACCTTTGGCCTCCATACACATGTGTACACATGTTCATGCACATCCACACGCATGGAAATCCATCAATATATACACATGTACACACACCACACACATATATGCAAAAAAAATATAAATTGCAAAGAAAATAAATCCTAGGACTTGAGAGATTGCTTAGTGTTTAAAGAAATTTGCTTGCAAAGCCTGATGGCCCAGGTTCAGTTCCCCATTAGTTTGTAAAGTCAGATGCACAAAATGACACATGCATCTGTGGTGCCTTTGCAGTGGCCGGCAGCCATAACATGCCAATATTCATTCTCTCTCTCTCTCTCTCTCTGAAATAGTAAATAAATAAATACTTTTTTAAAAAATATAAATATTGACTAGCAATATTATTTTAGAAGAATCTTAAAATTTATATGACTACTACATACATAGAGAATAAAAGGAACATAACCCACTAGAATGTTTTTGGCAGCTGTGTATATACTTTTGTAAATATTTTATTTATTTATTTATTTATTTATTTAAGAGTGAGAAAGAGGCAGAAGTAGACAGCATGGGAATACCAGGGCCTCCAGCAATTGCAAATGAACTTCAGATGTATGCACTACTCTGTGCATCTGGCTTATGTTGGTAGTGGGGACTCGAACCTGGGTCCTTAGGCTTCACAGGCAAATACCTTAATTTCTAATCCATCTCTCCAGCCCATTTGTGTACATTTTGATATCTACAGCAGATAAGATGCAAAGGGCATAAGTAGAACAGGTAATGGGGACAATAGCTTGTCCTGGAGAGGTGTATAGATCTCATATTTAAAAAGTGCCATTCAAACCTTTCAGACCAAGACACTGCTTAAGTGCATTCATCCATTTTATTTTTAAATTCTTACAACAAAATGCCTGAGGTTGGTAACTTTATAAAGAAGAGAGGTTTATTAGCTCATGGTTCTAGAGATTCATAGATACTAGGATGGCATTTGTTCAGCGCTGGTATGAATGTCATGACAGGTGTGGGGAATAGAACATATCTTGAGACTGGAAACCATGGAGAGACTTTCATGTCAGACTCAAGAATTTTTTAAGAACTTACACATCACAGAACTCACTGTGGGAGACCAGTATCTCTCTTAGGGGCAGCACCTCCATTGGCCTAAGGACTTTCCACTAGGTTCCACTTCAAGTCACAATCCATTCCCACATCACTGCACGAGGACTAGACTCCCAACACATGATCCACTCATGTATGTGCCCTGCTGGGTTTCAGGCTTTCCTTGATCCAGTCTGATCTTGCTGTGCTCCTACCCTTCCCTTCTGGAGTGGGAGTGGTATGTCAATTTTTCTGTGAAGTTGTGGTGGCTCTCAATTGAGAGAATGCCTAACTCTTAGAAGAGACCATACTTTTGAGCAGATAAAACTGTTGCAGACTTCAGAGGATTCTCAACTTGAACTGAATGCACCTGTGATGGCCTTGAGCCTTTGGGGACAGCAAGTGCCAGGTTCTGTTTTAAAGGTTGTATTCTTCGGTATAAAGTCGACAGTGGGTGATCTTGTCATGGTTAGTGTTGACTATCAATATGACAGGATCAAGAATCAAGAGGGAAATCTCAGTGTGTCTGTGACAGAGTTTCTAGACAGGGTTAACTGAGGTGGGAACACCTACCTAAGTGTGGATGAAACTCTTCCAGAGGCTGGACTCCTGGACTGAATAAAAACAGTAGAGTGAGGGCTGGGAGGGATGACTTAGCGATTAAGGCATTTGCCTGCAAAGCCAAAGGTCCCGGGTTCAATTCCCCAGGACCCACATTGGAGAGATGCACAAGGGGGCACATAGGTCTGGAGTTTGTTTGCAGTGGCTGGAGGCCCTGGTACACCCTTTTTTTTTTTTTTTTCTCTCTCTCTCCCTCTTTCTCTCTGTCAAAGAAATAAATTAAAAAAATTTAAAGTTTTTTTTTTTTTTTTTAAAAAAAAAAAAGAGTACAGTGAGCCGAACAGCATAATTCAGCTCTGATTCCTGACTTTCGATACAGCTGCCTCATGCTTCTGTCACCGAGCCTTCCCTGCAGTGACAGAGTGTCTGTCACCCTGCCTTCTGTGCTATGGTAGACAGGCCCTGAAAACCGTGAGCCAAAAGAAATGCGTCCTTGGTTTGCTATTCTATTTTCTCGCAATAATTAGGAAAGTAACTAGCATACCAAGATCTGACCTTCAAAAATACATTCAGATACAGTTTTAACCTTAGATTCTAGCACACTGCTGTCTGGTTTTATGAACACTTTCCCCATTTTGTGCCCAGGGGTATTGGGAGCCCTGTGTATGCCACCTTAGATGTATGAGTTGAAGGAAGGTAGCAAAGTGATTTTGGAACATCTTAAAGGCTATTTTTTTTTTTTTTCACATTGAGGGTAGATTTTTCATTAAGTACAAATATTTACAAAAAAAAATGTGTTTCTTACACCAGCTCTAAAACTGGTGCTCAACTTCCTCCATCTACAGATGAAAGAAATGCTATAAGCTGTGGAAAGGCGCACAAAGGGAGTAGAGTCAGGACAGAAAGCCAGGTTTTGTCACAGCAGACGAGAGGCTGCTTCCTTCCCTTCCAGTTGCCTTTTGCGCTCAAATGCCTATCTACTCACACAGTGGTTTCCCAGGGCTGCAGTGTCCTTGAGCTCTTTCCTGGAGCAAGGGCTCCAAGGACATTGGGAGTTAAGATAGTCATAAGAAAGGTCAGTTAGAGGACGGAGATGTGTTCACCCTGCTCAGAGGAACTGGGATTCAGTGAAAGACTAAGGCTGTTATGTTTCCTTCTTAAGTGATTATGAAAAGAGGCAGAATAGAGACAGAAAAACAATTAAGTTATTTTAGATTAACAATAAGAGAGAGTAGGGATGAGACGCTCATGAAAGTTGCCTAGCTTTCCTTCTCTCACTACTCAGGGGTGCAAAAAGTCGTGTATGAACAGAAAAAAAAAATAGCCTAATCAAATAAAGTCACTTTCATATTCGGAATTCATCTTGGTGATTGATTTTTAATATTTAAATAGTTAAATAGAGCATTTTCATCTGTCTTCCTTGTGTATGTGGTATACATGCATACATATGTGTGTGTCTGTATGTATGTGTACAGACACGTGAGTGGGCCTGTGGAAGTCAGAAGTCAGTATGTGCTGTCTTCTTTAAACACTTTCACTTTTTTGTTGTTGTTGGTTTGTTTTGTTTTTGAGGCAGTCCCTCACTGAACCTGGTATTTACTGATTCACCTAGAGAGGCTGACCATCAAGAATTATGACCTTGTGATCTGCCTTTTTTTTTTTTGCCACTCCAGGGCTGGGATTAGAATGTGTGGATCACCATGCCAGATTTTTGCAGGGTTTCAGGAGATACAAATGTTCTCAAGCTTGTGCAGCCAGCACTTTGCCCTCTGAACCTCTCTCTAGCCCTTCCACAGATGTTCTCATTGATCAATTGAGATCAGTCATAATTTATGCAGTTGAGTTGGAAAAGAAACTTTTTTCCAAGGTATGCCTGAAAGGCCCAATGTCAGTGTGGTAAAATATCCCATCCTCAATTATTCACACTTCACTCATCAATAGGAAAAGTGTAAATACAAAGGAATTTATAGGGAAAAAAATCAGTAATGTCCCTGGGCTCATGTGTGTGTTCTTGTCACTGTATTTTCTTTGAGGGTGTGGGTTACTAACCATCTCTTTGGCTGGTAGAGAGAAAACAGAACTTTCCTTATAGTCACAATGAAGATGCTGCTTTTTGTGTTGATCTTCAAGTAATACTTGACAACTGCAGGAGTGAACAGCTCTAAGCTCAGTTTTGTTTTTGTTTTTTTTTTTAGCATCTTCTGCAGAGAATTAAATAGTATTGTACTCAACAGATCTCCTGACATGGACACAAAAAGGAGATATTTGCTATGCATTGAAGGACAGAAATTACAGAGGTCAAAGTCAAATACTCCAGAGATGAGGTTAGAAAGGTGGATATATGATGATGAGATCTTTTGTTCACTCCTGTTATATAGAATGTATCTTTCAGATTTGGAAATTCTATCTACATTAGAATTAAAATCTTTATCTCAAGGTTTGAGGGGTTGCTGCTGTCATTGATGTTAAGGACTTCAGCCTCTAAGGGAAATGTGTGGCTCCCCGCTGTTTAACTGGCTATCTGCCTCACAATACAGAAACACCTGTAAGACAGGGAGTGAGCGATTAAGTAAGATCACATTGACTTAAAGCAGTGGGCAACGAGTTTGGTATATTAAATTAAGATAATATTTGAAACAGCTGTGTTCTGTGATACAGAGACATCTGCATAATATTCAGGGTAGATTCTTTAGAAATGAACGTATATTAAAATAAATTTTTAAAAAGCTACCACCTGGGTCAATGTCAGCAAGTATATTTTGCAAGACGTTGAAAAGCAGTTAAGGAGGATGCTGGGAGGCTGTTGAGAGTCCAGGCAGTCCAATTTAACAGAGGAAAGGCAAAATAAAAGTCATATCTGTGAAAAGGGAAAATAAAGTTTGGAGGGAAAATAATTGGCTGTAAAACATTAAATGTTACAGATAATACAAAGACATGCTAGTTGTGGTAGGCCAGCTTAGAGAAGACAAGCTGTTGAGGAGAAAAATAATTTCTCTCACTTCGTGGCAAAATGCTATTCACATAGAGCTTGTGAATACCCAGCGTGCCTTGTGGTAAAGATACAACAACAATAAAAAATGTTTAGAAAGTCAAGGCGAGAACATCTGGGGAAACCAAAGCCTGGTTTTCTGCCATTCACTTGTCTAACAGCTTAGAATAATAGATTAGGATTCTAGTAATAATGAAATATTTTACTGACTACATAGTATTGAGGTTTATATATAATGCATGGTAGCCTAGTCTTTCTGAGTCTCTGTTAAGCATTAGGTCCACGATTTCTGCCTCTGAGGAGTAAGCACTCAGTGAATGAACACTATGCATACTTGTGTGAGATAGAATGTGAGAAATAGTGCTATATCATTATTTTATAATCTATGAGAGATTGAGAAATGAAGTATGTAAAAACTGCGTTAAATATGATGTCCCCCTTAGATTTGTTTTTACCTATACATAAGTGCAGAGAAAGCCAATAGGATTGTGAGTTTGAGGCTAGCTGTGCTACAGAGCAGGGTATCGTCTCTAAATAAATAAATGAAGAAATAAATAAATAATGAGTAAGTAGCAAATACACAAAATGACCCTCAGAAAAAGCTTTAATTATGTTTATTTTCTCACAGCAACTTGCAAGATAAATACACACAAAGATGAATAAAGCACACAAGATCAAGATGCTTTTCTTAATGTCATTCATAGCCATTGAATCCTACTGATCTTGATAAAGATCAAATCACCTCAATGGAGGAAAATCAGTTTCTGAATGAGCTGTGTTGGTGGTCTGAGAAAAGAAACAAGGGCTCAACCCAAAGGTTGTTCAACCTTTCTTTGACCAATTGCAATCTAAGCCTGAGAAAAAGGATTGAAGAACATTTTTGAGAGTTCAGTCCTTACATTTTAATGAGCAAAAGTGAAGATTCCTGGTGGCCTGAGAGAGCACTATGACAAGGGCAGTGGCCTTTACACTACAAAGCAAGAGAGTGTGTGTGTCCTGATGGCCACAATAGAGTCTGTGAGTCTACATATCTTCTGGTATATCTGGCATCAGTGTAGAGGAAATGGTAAGATTAGACCTCAGGTGGAAAAAGAAAAATCTGTTTTACTGCTATGAACATGAGGTAAACTTCTAAGTCCTTTACTGGTGAATATAGTTATTGAGTCAAAAAAGAATTCATCTGGGTATGGAGATTTGCAGGTGAGGAACAGGATGATGGCAGAAGTATTCATTTTTTGTTTAGTTAATTTTTAATTATTCAACTAGACATTCTTACCACAGAATTTACAGTGAATATAGACCACTGGGAGAAGTCCCACCAGCCATCCCCATCACCTCTACTGAGGAATTACCAAAGCCCTCTGTGTCCTTATGTTTCCCTGCTGTCTTACCTCACTAGAGAGATGATCTACAATGTTATGTAAATAAAATGATAAACCAGTCAAAGGGAATATGCGCTAGATATTTACTACAAAGTAGCTTATTTACCAAAGGCAATGTGAAGCAGATTTATGCACAGAACCTGTAAAAGTCATAAAAAGCTCAATTTGTATGTATTTCAGGCTCTCATTAAATGTAGAGCAAGAAACTCACTAGAACTCTAAGTGTGGTGGTTCACGCCTGTGACTTCAGCACTGGGAAAGCTGAGGCAGAAGGATCATGAGTGCAAGCCTACCTAGCTTGTTCCCAGCCTGGACTACATAGTGGGATGTTATCTCAAAACCCAAAGAGTGAGACTGAAGAGACTGCCCAATGGGTAGGGACATTTCCTATGTGAACATGAGGGGCTGAGGGGCCTAAGACCTCCAGAGTTTGAATATTTAGAACCCAGCACACATTTCTCCAATCCCAGTCTTGTGTGGAACACAGACCTGAGACTCTCTGGCATTCCTTAAAGGCAAGTTCTGGAGTCAGTAAGAGACTCCCTTGCAAGGAAAATAGGCATGGGGTGTGCTGAAAATCTTATTCTCGCCTACGTCGGTTATGTCAGCAAGCCCTTGGGCACCATAGCTGCACATGCATATACTTATACCACACCACACATACTAGGCACATGCAAAACAATTAAAACACAAAAAAAAGGAAATAACAAAAGAAGGTAGGAACAAAAGGAAGGAAAGAAGGAGGGAAGGAAGAAACCTAAGAAGTAGGAGGTTGCAGCTCATTGGTAAGGCACTTATTTAGTATATGAGCAACCCTGGATTCAATCAATTTAATATCAAAGACATGTGTGTATGCGTGTATTAGACAAACATTAAGCACAAATATCCAGATGAAAAACTATATCCCAATCAATCCAGGGTTTCCTCAGAACACTTTCAGCATTAATTGCAAGCACTAGTGAATTTGGTTCCATTTGTGGTTTGGAAAATATAAATCCTCTGCTCTTATTTAATAATACAATTTGTAGAGGAAGAGACAATGGAAAAAGAAGAGCAGATAAGTTAGCGGAGAAGGGGTAAGAAAAATTTTGGAGGAAAAAAAAAGGAAAAAAAGAAGAGATGAAGGTTGAAAGATTTGGATAGGGAAGAAAATAAGTAGTTAGCAAACCACTCTGATTGTTGAGTGGAACGTTGATTCACTTAAATGTCATTTACACTCAATACCTTTCAAAAGAGAAATTAGTCAATTTCAAGTCCTTTGCATGCACAAATAAAAGACCTAAGTCTTCTGGATAAATCATATGTCTCAAGTATAATGTAATAAACATTTTCAAATTGTGTTAAGGATTGGATGATATTTCTATGTGTACTGTGTTCTAAGAATTCATCTCCCACTAATATTTCCTTTAAATTATAAAATGCATGCACTTGTTTATAGTACCCAAAAGTGCATTAAAGAAAAAAAAAAGGTCTTCATTACTCTGGATGAGTTTATATAATGTAACAACTCAATGGAAAACTTATAGCCACTTCAATAACACAATATAGTAACATTTATTTTTTTATATTGGATCATAAAATTACTATCCCAGAAGTCACTGGCAGTTTATCAGTTCTGAGTGGATGGTATAGAATGTACTGAGGGAAGTGTAAAACCTCTGGAATGTGTCTAATTATCCCAAGATGTGCACCTTAGCAATGGATTCCTATGACCCTTTCTGTTGATCAGTTTGTGCTATAAATTGAATGGGTTGAGACCCTTGCAACATAGTTCTGTTTCAGTGGATAATGTAACTAATGACCTCTTTTATTGTCCTATAAATGCTATGTCTCCCTTGAACTAGTATCCCATTCAGCAATTGTGTTCTTGAAATCATTTTCTACTGTCATTATTTCCTGTATTAATTGAACATCACTAACATCATGAAAAATGGAGAACAGTTATTTCAAGTGGCCTATACCTTAGAACAAGGAAACATGACAAAAGTAATTAAAATGACACTAAAAAGTTCAAACCTTCTGTCATAGTTAGCCCCAAACTCTACCAAATTGGCTAGGAGTATAAAAGAATGGGGAGTCAGGAAGCATTTCCTTTTTTTTTCTTTTCCCTCTTGGCCCTAAGAAAAGGTACAAGTTTGTGTGTGTGTGTGTGTAAGAAACATAGAAAGAAATAGATAGACACACAGGCGAGCGAGCGAGAGAGAGAGAGAGAGGTTAGCATTGACAAAACACATGACAGTGAATTTCAGTGTCCTTTGGGTATTTGGAGGTATTTTCATTTACTAGCTACCTATCTTGGCCAATTACTCTTTCACAACTGAACTGCCCCAGCAGGCACACATTAGTATCACTCATAGTACTTTCTTCTTAGGTATTGGAAATGTAATTGAAAAGGTGCCTAAAAGGACCCTAATACGGTACTTGGTATATAGGAATTTCCTAGACCAATCATGATGTGGTAGTGATAAGTAGTGGTGAAGGGTTGCAATATCCACAGTGAGAAGGAGAGAGAATATAGGTGACATTTAAATGCATCAAGTGGATAGGTAACAAATGAAGCTTCAGCGAGGTGGAGATGGGCAGGTCAAAGCGAGAGCAATGACGTCAAAACCTTGTCTGAATATTTGGTTCCTGGTCTATTCTAATCACTATCTCTAAGCTGCACAGCCAACCATATAACTGTTCTCTAAGAGAACCCTTCATTTCTGACCAATTGGTATGTGTATACACATAACTCTACAAAGGAAGAATGAGAGGAAAATTTAGCTGCTGTTACAGATAAGTACCTCACTAATGCTGTTACTTACTGCCCTTACTTACCTGTCCCGAAATACTAGAGAAACAACAGCAGTTTATTTATTTATTGAACTGAATGGTTTCATATCTGACATCATTTTCACACAGGGACAGGACAATACACGCATATTGTTTTGCCGACACATGAAAAGGTTTGGAAAAATCTTCCAAATTTAAAGGAGAAAAAAAAATACAGAATAAATTGTAGTCAAAGGGGGGGAAACACACACACACACACACACACACACACACACAAACTGTTGTTTGGTTTTCCATCTTCCCTAGGGAACAGCTGCTGGCTTCACTCTAATTTTAGCTGCTATTGCTTTGAGCTAAACTTTCCATTTTTATTAAAGCGCACATGCACACACGCACACGCACACACACACAACTTTGAGTCTAAAGGACTCAGAGCACCTGTGTGTTTGATTTTGAATAAAAAGGGAGCATTTACCTCTGAACAGTATCAGCACAAAAGGGAATTAAACCTGAGACTAGTGAGCTGACCTTTAGGTGGGTAACGTCCAGAGGGGGATGAGCAATTTCACACAGTCCTCTCTTCTTCCTCATGTACGCACTCCCTGGCTAACATTACTCTTAATGTATTTATTTAAATAGAAAGCTACTTGATGTTTGGAAAGGGTTTTGATCACTAACAGTAGTGTTTCGTGGGTTGGCCTAACAGATGCAAGTATTCCCAGGTGGCTTGTTGGCTTGGATTTCATGTGGTATATGGATGGTGATGGTATTAACTTAAGATATAGAACAGGAATGCATATTGTATAGCCACCTATGCACCAGGCTTCTGATTCAGGAACCTGAGGTAACACCTATTGACACTAGTCAGGCCAACACAGGTGATAAAATGCTGCTTGTGTGTAGTAATACGTACACTCAAATTTCAGTAAGATCGCATTTTTTAATCTGTTTACTGTTCTATAGAGGAAAGGAAGCATAGTTAATTTAGTTTAATTTGCATATGATTCCTATAAAACAATTGCATTCCTATCATATTACATGAACACTACTACTTTTTTTTTTTTTTTTTTTTCGAGGTAGAGTCTCTCTCTGGCCCAGGGTGACTTGGAATTCACTATATAGTCTCAGGGTGGCCTTGAGCTCATGGTGATCCTCCTACCTCTGCCTCCTGAGTGCTGGGATTAAAGGCGTGCGCCACCACGCCCAGCTTGAACACTACTATTTTAAGAAAAGGTGGTCTGTGACCCATGAATTCAGTTTACTTATGACTTTGCATTACTCCTTCATGCCACCAACTCTTAACAATCTTTTGTCTCAACAAAGCACCTCTCTGACAAGCTCCTCCCTGTGCTTTTTGCCATTCTCTGCTCAAATCTCTTATGGATAGTGTCAGCCTGATAGTATAAAGGTTGGGAGTATGTGTTTCCATCAGAAGTCCTTCATAGATTTGATACAGGAATTTGAGGTTCCTTGTAAACAAATGCACCAATAATTTGGGGTGTTCTAAATATCCTGGTCCTATGAATTTGAAGGATGAAATCCATGGACCAGAGGTAAGGTTCAGGAGGATTTTATTATAACTTAAAGCTTTAGAAGGATGAAGAGAAGAGGGCCTTAAGCCTGGAACATAAGCAAAGGAAGCAAGGTGGAGATTTTGCCCAGGGTGTAATGAAGAGGGTTTGAGAAGGCCCCTGAGAGAAAAGGGAAGAGCTCTTGCCCAGAGAGGTAAGCAGGGGATTTGAGAAGTCCACCTAGAGACTCAGAGTTGGGTTACTTTATGGGGAGTGGCTATGTGAGGAAGACCAGGTCAACGGGTTACTATGGACAAAGACCAAATTTTACAGCTTTTTCAGTAATCTTAAGTAAGGATCCGAATTTCTGTCCTCTAGAAAGGGTGCAAGCTTAATCTAGAAATCCTTCCAGGAGTGTATATAACATCCAGGCTTCTGCAAACTTAGTCAAAGAATTAAAAAAGAATTCACTTTTGGGGTTCTGTTACCCTGAATGCCTAGCCAATTTCTGCCTCCCATCAATTTTAATTTCCTCTGTCAAATGTGTCACTACTTTCACTGCATTTAATTACCCTTGTCATTGAGATGCTGTTATCTTTAGAGACAGTATTTAAAGAAGCCTTAGGAAGCATATCCAAATATAATATGTCACATAGATTTTTGTTTTCATAAACTGTCTTCATGTGGGTATTGGCATTAATTTGATGTGTACATTGAATACTAAATACATTGTGTTTAATTACTTTTGTTATTTAATGTTTCTTGCAACTCTAAGTTGAATAAAATTACAGCCTCGGGATGATAGAAGTCTGTCTTGGAGCTAATTAACAGCTAAGGAGAGTTGGTAAAGGTCAGGCTGGCAGTTATTTGGGAGAAATGCAAGGCTTTCTGGGTGAAGAATGGTAGTCAGAAGCCAGGCTGTGTGAACTTGGAGAAGGTCAGCCTGGAAGAACTTCACAGATTAGCCAACCCTTTCCTTCTGTTCTGGAGAATCAATGGAGCTTCAGCAACTCTCAGTGGTGTCCTGTGAAATTTTTAGATGAATAATTTAATTTCTCAATGTCTGGTTAATATAATCAATTTTTATTAATGAAGTGTAGGTTGTACAAGGGACTCATAGGACTTGACACCTTTTACATCAGAGACAAGAATGGATGTTTTACTGGTGTTACAGGAGATATTTGCATGACAGGTTAAATGAAGAGGCCTGTGAACTCAAGTTAAATGCACTTTTGATCCGGTCACCGGCATGCCAGATCCTTCCTTCTAGTAATTAAAACTCATAGATTCTGTCTATTGTCTTCAAATTTTACATTACACAGAGTTCACTGGGCTTTTTTTTTTTTTTTTGTCCATATCCTTGCAATAGTGCTTGTCAATGTCATACCAACTTCCTTGTGGACAAAGTAAATTACTTTTTCTCAGCTTTTCCTGTCCTTTCTCATAGGCTCTCCATCTCATGGAGGCCTGAATGAAGTGATATGAAATTCTACCAGAAGAGTAGCCCAACTGGTCATTTGTTTTACTTGAGCCCATGGCTCAAGAACTTGTGCTGAATGCTGATTCTTAGAGCTGCCATACCCAGCTCTTCAGCAGACATCCAAGGTCTTGAACCAAATGTTTCTCTTTCACCTGTTGGTAATTTCTCATGAGGCCCTCTCAAAAAAAAAAAAAAAAAAAAAAAAAAGTTGCTATTCTCAACCCTGTGACTTTGGACTTTGTTAAACTTTTCTCCCCTCTCTCAGATATGATATTTGATCTGAACTGGTAAAATGGCACTTTTTGGTTTAATTGTCTTTGCTCTGAGCATTTGTCTTCTGATTTGAATGAACCAGTTTCTTTACTTCTAAATGCCAGGGCCAGAGAGATAGCTCAGTTGCTAAGGCACTTGCCTAAACACCATTAGTTTCCAAATATATGGTTCAAATTAAAAAAAAAAAAAAAAAAAAAAAAACTTTAGCTACTTAGCACATAACACAGCCAGAGCATTCTGCAAATCAATTCTAGAATCAGTGTTCATCATTTACCAATTTAGTGATAGCCTCATGCTTCTATTTTATTCTTTGTAAAATGGCCAAAATAATAGTAACCCTCTACTAGAGCAATTGAGAGGAAAAATGAGAGGATTGATAAGTAGGTAGATGATAGAAGAATATGTCACTTTGCCACTTAGAACAGACCTCAAAACATAGTAAACAAGATCATAGATGAGGATATTATGTCAGTTTTACATTTATAAATAACTAGGCTTTGTATATATATATATATATATATATATATATATATATATATATATATATATATATATAATTTCTTGAAACATACATCTTTAAAGGCAAAACTGTCTGTTATTTTTCCTGTAGCCAAGGGGGAATTATTATATTTGACACACAGGGAGGATTCTGATTTGACTGAGCAAAGTACTTAGTGGATATTCATCTCTCATCTGATTCTGTTCCCCTTTTCAATATAGATATGTAGATTTACTTCATCCAGCATAAACAACAAAGATTTTGTTGCATATGCTATGGATCTTAAGAGGTGCCTAGAATTAGCATGGGAGTAAAGAGATTTGGGAAAAGTTAATGTGAGTGGCATTGGCTCCTTCACCTTGGAAAAAGATTCATCTCTTAAAGAGGTTTCAGGACGGAATAGGTCTCTGGGTGAATCTTGTAGGCTCAGTGTGCAGAAATTCTGAGGGAGAGGTTGGGATATGAGTAAGGTCAGTACTAATGGAGTGGGCAGACTGAGCAAGAGTCTAGAGGCTAGACTGTCTGAAAGCATATTTTGGGAAACTTAAAGTTATTCACATTAGCAGGTAGGTAATAACCCTTGTTGCATAGTATTGGTCAGAAACATAAAATCTTGGGTTGATATAATGAACTCAAAGGAACATTCCATTTTCTAAATTAAAGGTCGTTCTATTTAAGAACCAATGATTTTTTTTATCCAATATGTGTTACTTATATATTATTGTGTATAAGATTAGACAATGACAATATTATCCCCAGAAATCGATGTTATTTTATGATCTATGGGAATTGTTAGGGTTGTCTTTACTTTTTATCTTAAGGGAAAATGAATTATTTTTAGGCACTATGTATGGGATTTGGGGATCCAATGAGTTCTATTTGATATAAATGGTGACAGTTCTAAAAACAGCAATACTAATGGTCAAGCTTAGCACTTGACACAGCAATCCCAGAGGGCTACCGAAAGCAGGCAGGAGTGCTTATAGTAAAAATTGGCTCTAGGTCCATCCAATCTGTCTTTACCAGTTAAACCCATGACTATATATATTGCCACAGCCAGTTACCATAGGCTCCATTTTGAATTTTACTTTCTTTTATTAATGCAGACTCATGGCCTATTTTATAGGAGAAAGGTGCTATTTGAGAATGTCCTTTTGAGATCCTATGCCATTTCCTTTTAATATTATTTTAGCATTTAATATTCTGTATTGTAATTTATCTGCTTATGCATCTCCCTTCAATACAAGCCTGTGACCTCTACAGGGAGTTTCTTGAAAATTTTGCCATGTTTCTGACATTGTTTTAAGGCTTTGTTTTTAAGAGTAATTTATTCAGTTTCATCATAATTCTATGAGGTTGCTGCTACTATTTTAAAATTAAGGAACTAATATATAGATAGGGCAAAACAATTATTTATATTCAATTATTAAGAAATGTTTGAGCCAGGATTTGAAGTAAATTGATTCCACAGCCTGAGTTCTTAAATACATAGATTGAGAATCTAACAAACCCCATTTCTAATCCTAGGTCAGTTACAAACTAGCTGATCAATAGTAAGCAATTTGTCAAGTAACTTAGCACTTCATTTTTTTTTTTCATGTGAAAAATATCAACTACGAAACCTCTATTATTAGATTATTGTGAGGTGTAAGTTGTATGGCATTGTGAAAGAGCTTATAGTAGGGGCTAGGACAGTCTAAGTTTTTGATAAATGCTAGCTCTCTTTCAGGTTTTTTTTTTTTTTTCCTTGCCTCAAGAAGCTTGTGAACTGACCTTGACTTGTCTAAGACATGTGACATCCTGCCTCAATCTGTGGCCAGCCCCATGGACCAGAGGTGCTTGCCCTCACTCGAAGTAGGGAACACACAGCAGCTCCAAATGATGACTGAGAGGGAAGAATGGGTGAGGGTTATTGCAGCTGCCACTTTAGTGACCTATGGTGTCAAGGGACCATCCTAGTGCAGGGCTCCATGTGGCCGTACTTGGTGCTCTCTTCCCCCACCCCAAGCTCACTGTATTGCTAATGTGAGTTACACGTGTAATTATCCAGACAGCAGGCAAAAGAAAAAAAAAAAAAAAAAAATCTCCACAGACAGCAAAGGTTCAGTAAGCACAAGGGAACATTTTGTTTCATGTGACACCAGCAGAAAACTTCTGAGTGTGACAATGTGGTGATGATTAATGAAAGGACAAATTAGAAAGTTCTGGAGTACCACGCTGTCTTCAGGACCAGGCCACCATGGGTGAAGGTTGAGAAACGCATCTGATATTCCCACACACTCGGGTGTGTAGGCACAGAGTCCTCACCAGAATGTGTGTGCTCTTCTCCAAAAGAATTGAAGATCTGGCCCGGCGTGGTGGCACACGCCTTTAATCCCAGCACTCGGGAGGCAGAGGTAGGAGGATCGCCGTGAGTTCAAGGCCATCCTGAGACTACAGAGTTAATTACAGGTCAGCCTGGACCAGAGTGAGACCCTACCTCAAAAAAACAAAAAAAAAAAAAAAAAAAGAATTGAAGATCTGTAATTTGGGACTGAGTCCTTGATTATGAAAAGGCCGTCATTGCAGAATAAAGAAGGAAATAATGTTTTAGGGACA
Source organism: Jaculus jaculus (assembly GCF_020740685.1). Taxonomy (NCBI): domain Eukaryota; kingdom Metazoa; phylum Chordata; class Mammalia; order Rodentia; family Dipodidae; genus Jaculus; species Jaculus jaculus. The sequence continues at coordinate 165,746,000 of NC_059105.1, forward strand.
AAGTTTGTGTGTGGATGCAATGCCATGACTGGAGCGCACGCATTCTGTGAATTAGTTATGAGTCTTCAAAGCAGTAGACATACATGCGGACATGCTTACATAGAGCCAGATTTATTTTGTAGAAGATAATAAAAACCTTAGAAATATCTCATTGTTGATTTGTTGCAGATTCCTGCATATCTGCTGTTAGTTGCTTCATGTGACAACCATGAAGCGTCTGAGACACCTTGCTTACTTAGCTCGCAGTTTGGGAGAGTCAAAAGCATAGAGCCTTCATGGATTCAGTTCTGGTGAGGGTGGAGGATGATGGAGGTCATGGTGGGGTTGCATCTGGACAAGCGCTTATGTCTCAAGCCAGGAGGCAGAGATAGAGATGACAGATAGGATCTCTCAAATCCTTTGAGTGCACGCCATGTGATCTAAGAGTTGCTAGTAACTCCAACCCCTTAGAGATTACATGGCCTTAGGCACAAACCTTAACACATGTGGGTTTAGAGATTATTCAACATATATCAACCCCAACACGTCTCTACTGACTTTGGTTTCCTGAGCGGCATCCCTTCCCGTTGGTGAAGTCACACGCCCATACCTCCTCTTGGGAGGAGCAGAACTCTTAGCCTTTCTATTCTAGTGTCACTAAGGAATGCTGGTGAATACTGTAACCAGGTTAAATTCATCCAAAAAATTAAAGAATAAATATTTAAAAGTCAAGGTTAAAAGGACAGTGACAATACAAATGCCAAAACAGGAGAGACTCAGAGTGGAGGGAGGAAAAGAGAAGGAGGGAACGTGCCATCTGCAGCTCTCTGCGATGGCTGACACTGTCATGGTTCCTATCTTAGAATGCTGAGGCACAAACTTTGTTTCATACCATCTAGAGAGGTCTAGGAAGTCTTTAGTTACAGAGCCAACATTTTGAAGTACCTTTTTAGACCGTTTATACTGACTCATGCTACCTACTCCAGACCTACACATTAACACATCTTGTTTTGTCAAACAGAAATTTGGGGCTTTTATTAAATTGAAGAAATGAAGAAAAAGAGAGAGAGAAAGAAAGAGAGAGAGAGAGGTAGATGTGTGTGTAGCTGGCAGTCTAGAGTTACGAGGCCATGTAAGTGTATAACTCCTTAGCTTATTCATATGAATAATAAACGGAACTGAAACAAAATGTTACTGATAGATAGATCCCATGTGTTACTCTTTCTTTTTCTGAATATTTTGATACTCTGAGAAGAAAATTACATTTACCTTATTAACATAGGTATTCCTTAATTTTCAGGGCTTTATTTCTTCTGGGTTTTTGATACAGATTATTTCAGATTCTTCCCCAATTAAACCACTTGGGATTGTCTGGATGAGTGCTGTTAATATTACAAGTGTTGGCACTGCTGTTAACACCGTTATCTCTTCTACTGCAAGCTCTGGTTAGGATTTATCAAAATCTCATAGTGTTTGGGGCTGGCTGCTTGGTGCACTTGCTTATTTATATTTTATGACAAATCTTTGAAGTATACACAATTACTTGTGCAACTAGACTCATCGAAATTTTGTAATTTCCTCCAGGTCATGTAGCTAGTAGTAGCAGGGCTAGAATTCAAACTGAGAGGTCTCTGGACTCTCAGATCAAAACCTCCATACAGATTATGGTACGAGGAATAGGAAAGAGGTCTGACCAATAATAAACAAAGGACTAAACTGAAATTGTAGTGGACCGAGAGCTAAATGTATACATAACATAATTATTTTAGTGAAAATGCTATTGAATATTCTGGATGGTGAAATTGAAATGATACATCAGAAATAATTGAAGAAATTTATCTAAACTATAAATTTTAAGGCTGTTACCAATAAACTGTGATGAGAGGAATTTACAGTCTCAAAAAAAGAAAGAAATTCTCCATTGATTCCAAAAGCCAGCCAACCTGAAGAAATGATGTTAATCCTTCAGAGGCATAGTAATAATATATGAAAGGATAAAATTGTTTCAAACACCAAGCAATAATTGGAGGTTACTATTTGAAATTATCTATGTGATTTCTAAGTATAACCAACTCAGAAACTGCATTATGGTATCTAGAAAATAATTATCTGCTATTTTAAAATGATGCCTATAAATTCTAAAAAAATTCATTAAACATTGTTAACTTGACTGACTCTTATGTCTCAAAGTATCTCTAGAGTGATATTAACCTTTGTAGAACCTCATTCTAGTAATCTAGTTACCATATCCATATAAAGAAAAACAATATATCATCTACATCATCATCTGCAGTTATAATTGTCAACCTTTTGTTTCGACTCTTATTTTTAGGGTCTAATCAAAAGTCATTATGCTTTTCTTCCCATGTATATAATAAGAAAGTTGGACTAAGTGACCTCAACATTGTGAAAAATCTTAAACTTCAGGTCTAGGACCATCATCAGTTAGGTATGTAATTGTCTTGAAACATTTTTCTTTCATTGTCAATTCTGCTTGTAACTCAGTAAATATAGAATCAATATGCAGGGCCAAGGCTGGTATAACTGAAATCTTACTGGGCATATTTACGATGTGCATCGGAAAAGCTCTATACACAGAATGCCTCCTGCATTGAAGATGAGAGCATTTAAGAACAATAGGCAAATGGGTAGAGGTTGCCTGTGCTTCATTGCCACTCTGCTATTTTCATGAATATAACAATTATCTGTTTACCAAACTTTGGTACCACCTCATCTTGACAGGCTGAGCCCCTTCCTGAAGCTGGCTGATGCTATGACAGCAGTATCTATAGCTAGTTTCAGCAGCTAAAAGTTTCCCACTCCCACCTGTTACTGCAAAGACTTGTACTGCTAGAATTTGATGACTTCTCTCGTCCTTGATTATAACATAGGTAAAAACAAGACTGTCATGAAAAGATATTTTCCATGATTTACAGTCCCACCTTAAGATGCTCTTGATAGCATGTCTGAAGGAAAAGAAGGCACAGTGGCTGTTCCCAGGCAGGTTGAGTTCTTTCCTTATCAGAAGGGTTACAATAAATATTCTTTCACTTCCTAGCATTTCTCTCACTGATGAAAGGTAAGATGTGTGGGAGAAGCAAATCCAAAGAGACGCACTGAATCGTTCTTCCTATCGGTGCACATAGAAGATGAGTTTAGGACAAAGGAGGAGGGGTGTGCCAGTTAGAAAGGGGGTGGTCAGGGAGAGGAGGTCAGTAAAGCAAGGAGCAAATACCTGCTGAAGCAATAGCCAAGGAAAGTCCTGAATCATCAGCTAGATTTCTCACAACACTAGTGCATTCCTCCAGGTTATATTAGCCACAGGCTAGTCGACATTTAACTTATCCAATCACCATCTTTGTCCTGATCGCACACTTTTAAACAAACCTTTGATCAAGATGTTCTTTCCAGAACAAAAGACACTGCCCACGTTAACTTGGTGGCCATTTTCTTCAATTTCATGAAATAATAAAGTATCACTCTTTCTTAAATGCTAATTTAGCTGTGGAGCAAATAAAAATTTTATGTGCAGATTTCACATGGAAGGACATCATCATGCTAAATACAGCAACTAGTTGCAAATGTAACTATTTGAATATATTAAAACTCAACTTGTCAACTTATTTTAATGCTTTACAAATCCATTTGAAGTTCTACAATGTCTAGTGGTCAGTGGTTACTATACCGAACAATGCAGATTACTGGAAATTTCTTTGTCACAGAAAGTTCTCTGAGTTAGAATGTAATTTTCAATTATTTTACCTTATTATACTTAGTAATCTGAAATCATTCTAGCTATGGTTCAGGGTGACTACAAAATGGAAGAAGGGTGCTAACAAGAAAACTGAAAATAATGTGAGCATTTTAATGCAATGGCTAATTGAGGCTTTATAAATAGAACAGGGAGAGTGTTTGTATATTTAAATATTAATGTAACCACACACTCTATTTTCAGTGTGCTCCATAGGAACGCTTTTTTAAAATTTTTAAACATTTCCTTCTTTCCAATGGCTTCACTGTAAAATTAGGCAGAGGGAAGGATGGAAAGGATGTCCTTAATCTTGTCAAAGAATTATAAGCTACTGTAAATTTGTGAAATGTCTGTTATTAAATGTGTACTTCCAAATGAACCAAGCTTTACAAGCACCAGAATGACTGATGAAATTGTACTTCTGTATGCTGCTTTGCTGGAGTACTCTGACATACATTTTCTAATTTTGTGCTTAAAATAAGCCAGTGAATTAAAAGAGGTTGTAGGGTTTTAGCGCCATCCCCATTCTGTGTGTTCAAAGATGTGAGGTGACTTGCTCAAGGTTATAGTGGTAGTGTCAGATCCGTGACTTTTCATCCGTTTTACTACCTTATGTCAGTTGGCAGAGCCAGTATCAAGTTTTCAAAATAACCTGGGGAATTTGGAGAACTTGGGGCCATGAAATGGAGATTGAAAATATCCTTCCTCTTGGATGAAGGATGCGGTAGACTACTGGGGGTGCGTGGGATGCAGCCCCTGCTTAGGCTTTCCCTCTGTGATAGAGGCGAGCTTACAGTTTCCATCCCTTCCTTCCTTAGCCAATCAGTGTGTGTGCTCTGCTTGCTTGCCTATGAAGTTGCTGGGTGAGTGGGACATGCTCCCTGACCTTCAGCCGCCCACATTCTCTTAAGGAAAGAGATGTGCATGGCTTAAGCATGCTACAGCACAGCGTACATTACGAAACACTTCAACAATAGCAAACAGGAGTGATTCATTTTGTGTGAGCATGTAGGTTCTAAGGTAAAAGTTATTTGCTTTGCAAAGGTGACATGTGACCTGGATCATAGAGGAAACTGGGAATATAAACTATACGTAAAGTTTGAAAAGGGGAAAGATTTTTTTTTTTAATTTTTTAAAATTTTTCGAGGAAAGGTCTCACTCTAGGCCAGGCTGACCTGGAATTCACTATGTTGTCTCAGGGTGGTCTTGAACTCATGATGATCCTCCGACCTCTGCATCCTGAATGCTGGGATTAAAGGCACACGCCACCACACCTGGCTAGGAGAAAGCTTTCTATATAGAAGAAATGATGTAAGCAAATTTAGGTTAGTCTACAACAAGTAAAAAAATGATATCCTTTATAATGCTTACTGTGTTTCAGGCATTTTATGAATACACTAAAATCTTATCCTTACAATAACAGTGTGTGACAAGTGTTAGGATGTATGCTTTACACACAGAAAAATGTAGGATCTGAAAGGGGAATTAGTTATTTTCTGTTGAGAAAGTATATAATATTTGACACAATCACTATCCATATTTTCACAACCAAATTCTGGTAATTGTGTTCTTCATCATATAGCAATGATAATATTGTAAAGTCAATGTTATGACCTAATTTTTTTTCATTTTATGTTATAAGCTGTTTCCTAAGTCATTAAAATTCTCTATAAATACTATTTTTAATAGTATGAGAACCCATCTTATTGATGTTTTATTATATGTTTAACTATCCCTTTATAGTTGGATATTAAGTTGTCTCTAATTTTTTTTTTTTTTTTAGTATTTTGAATAACACTGAGTCAGGACTTTCTTCACAATAAATGTAAAACAAGCCCTGTGGAATTTCCTTCTTGCTAGCAACAAGTTCAAGATCCATCTCAGCAAGCAAGGAGACGTTCTAAGTGCATTCTATTTTTGGATTGATCACATTGAGAATTATTCCACATGTTGAGTGACCCAGGCTGGTTCCTTCTGAACATACCTAAATATTTCTAGGACTCTGTTACCTACGTAGTATATTTTCAAGGATTGTAATTTAGTTTTAATATTATCCTAAGAAAAAATATAATTAGAAAAGTAAATCACTTGAAAATGTTATTACAAATCTTCAGAATATCTGTCCTGAATTACCTATTACATTGCTTTGTGCATTTAAGAAAATGCTGCCAGTATTTGGTTTCTTTGCACTCAGTCAACTGTGCCAGAAACAAATGTAAAAGTTTAGGTTATGAACTGAGAAGGTTTATGGGTTTTGTTTTTGTTTATTTGTTCCAGCAAATGAATGCAGTTAAAATTATTAGGTTTCACTTGACCTATACCAGTTGTCCATGTCCTTTTGTATTTGGTGATGAAATCTATTTTCAGGGAGAAACCCAGAAATGCTAATAGTGAGAAACACACACCAGTCATTTACAAAAGCTTCATTTCCCACTCCCACATTGCATTGACTAGGAGTTGTAGTTTGAGGCTGCCCTGCAGGGAAGCTCATATACCCTATAATTTAACGGGCCTCACGTGCCTCTTGGGATGCTTGGTAAAACATTATACTTAGAGACATGCCTGCTGATATGACATATATTTTTATAGTTATACCTCTTTATTGCTGGGACATAAAACCTATTTTCACTCAAAATGTGCCTACTTTCAGAAAATAGAACAAGAGATATGCAGAAAACAATGATTGTTATTAGTGTGTATTATGACTCTCTTTTTATAGTTCTCTTTTCCAACTCATCTCTGTTCCTTGAAGCTCTGGAGTCTGGACTGCAGAATAATCTGGATGTTTCTTGCTCTGTGCCAAGGGATGGCTCCCATGTTACAGATCTAAGTGCAAAGTCTCTCATTACCTTTTTATGAGTATCAGACTCTCTTAAGTCCAAGTGCAAGGAATCCTTCAATTAATCCTCCATGTCATTAATCTCATAAAACACCATCAATTTGATCAATATGCAGAAACACTTTGGTATATGCTTAAAATTATGTTACATGTAGCCAAGAATAGAGACACAAAGCAGATTTTGACTTTGGCTACTAAAACTCCTTCAGTTAAAGACCCTTGCAGAATCTCGCAGAAAGGAACACTCTTTACTTTTTGATTTTAAACATTCTAATCTTACTATATTTTAATTCATGCCCTGTTTCTTGCTGAGGTGTGTATGAGGAGAAAATATTCTTTTCTTGTATAGAAGAATAATACCTTCATTAAACCCACTTGCACACATACATCTCAAGTTCAAAAACTTTTGTTATGAGAATTCGATCTGCTTTCCTATGTCATTGTTTCCAACATATCCAGTGGGATACTTGGTATTCATTTATTCAACAAATACGTGTTCAATAAAGTTAAAAAATGAAATCTTGACTCTAAAGGAGCTAATAGCCTCAACAGAAGGTCATAAATGGATTGGTTAAAGTACAAAGTACAACCTCAAATACTAACTGGAGGAAAATTAACATATGACTAAAAAGCACCAAAGACACAAGTCCAATATGGGAGACAGAGGTAAGATATTATTAATAAGACATTCACCATCCTCTCTATGTGGGTGATTGGTTTGGTATGTCTGTCACATCTGAAACTAACTCTGCTTTCTGTTGGAATATCTTCTGCAGTTACTGTCACTAGGTCAGATAATTTTACAAAATGTTTCTAATGAAAGTCCTACTAAATTGTGATGAATATAAATAATAAAATTTATGAAATAAAGCATTTGTTTTTATTGCATTATGATGTTTATACTTCCATTTTAGTGGTCTCTCTCCCTCCTCTTCCTCTGCTTCTTCTCATCTTTATTATTTCCTTTGCAACTTAGCCCATATTTTAGCTTAGCCTGAAAGAAATGGAAGCTAAAAATGAAAAGGGGGAAAAACTGGAAATGGAAACTAAGAGTTGAGGTGGACATTTGTGCTTAAGTCTCATTCTTTCCCGATTCTGAGGCATCTTGGCTTACATTACAGGGGCTTCCATAGTTGTGTTGTTCAAGGTGAAATGAGGTAAAATAGAGAAAAAAAAAAAAAAAAGCCTTACAATGTTTTAGATCCATAGATGGTCTTCAGCAGTCCCTGCGATCTCACCCGTTTCCTATTCTCTCTTATTGATGTATTCATTTTAATGTCTTAGTCATTGAACAAAATCTTTCTGCTTTTCCAATATATATTATGAACTGTAAATGGGACATATTAGGAGGAAATGTTAAAGTAACTGCACAGAATGCTGCATCTCTATCTGCAATTATTTAGGCTGAACTATAGGGACCAGGAAGAGCACTGGAGACATGCAATTTATCAAAAGATGCTGCCCTGTCCTTGATCCTTCTTTTAAAAGACAAACTTGTTACATCAAATGAGCCCTAGATAGATATCTGGTACAATCTTGCCATCCTAAAACCATCTTAAGTGGCATTTAATTTCTCTTCCTCTTTATCCTTGAATCTATAACTCAGCTTGCCATAGTCCTTTACTGCTCAGTGAGAAAATCATTCACAAGCAGAATGGCTCTTTGTACTCTTCCTACTCCATCCTCCAACTCTCTATTCAATAACATCTGTTATGGTTTGGATGTAAAATGCTCGCCATAGGCTTATGTGTGTGAGCGCTCAGTTCCTCAGATGGCAGAGCTGTTACCGGAGAATACAGAAGCCTGAGGTGGTGTCTAACAAGAAGTGGTGGGCTGTGAGAGGAAGGACCTTGAGGGTTATAGGATAGATTCCCTGTCCCACTTCTGGCCCCATCTCTCTCAGGCTTCATGGTCCACCCAGACCTGAGCTAGCTCCTGCCACCATATCCTGGAGTTTCTCCCATCATGATGCTTCCCCACCATGATGTACTGAAGCCCCTCAAATGGTGCACAGAACTTAATTCTTCCACTTCTACATTGCTTCTTTCAGATAACCATCACAATGACAAGAAGGTCCGTAAGACAGCCTCCTTGAAGACAGTCACCCTGGTCCTACTCCAGAAGCGTGGGTTTCTGTGTTGATCACATTAGCCCACAATCTTTGTTCAGATCCTCCACGGTCACCGATGGCGACAATAACATTGCTCCTATCCTTCATTCCTGGAACACAATCCCAAGGTCATCCCCCAAGGGCTACCTGAGAAAACCTTTGCAAACATCCCTCTGGGCTTCTCGTTTAACTGATTAAAATCCCTTATGTTGCCTTCATTGCAGTTGAACTCTTTCATGCCATACTGGATTATGTGCCCCTAGTAAGCTTCCTCTCCTTAGAAGCCACTTACATTTCTAGCCGCACTCATTCCCCGTGTTCTGAGCAGCGTTCATTCGGGTTTCCCCGCGCAGTGGCTGCCCGTCTTCTCTGTGGGCATCCTCCGCTGCTGCATGCCTGGCTGCCCATCTGCCTCTAGACCCTTTGCCCCATGTTCCACGTCCGTGATGATTCGTTCACAGGGAGAGCAGCTGTAACAAGTTTGATTAGCCTTTCTGTAGGCGTCACAAGCACTTATGCTAGGCCGTGTTCAGATCACAAAGACGCCAAAAATGTCAGTGGGATGTTGCTGACTATCTGTGAACCCTGATTTTTACCGATGTGCAACAACTCACTCTGCATTCTTTAAAGTCAAGAGGAACACATGATCCCCTTCTTTCATAGTTTTTTTTTTTTTTTTTTAAATCTGGTTCCATCTAAGACTCAATGAATATTGAATTACCTGCCAACCAGATCCATTTGATATTATATATGGTATGCTGACATATCACAAATTGAGCATTCATAGTCCTGTTTTCTATTTGTTGGTGCCAGGTTAGCCCATCCTTTTATATATAGTACATTTTTCTGTGGCTTGCAATTTAAAAATAAGAGACACACATCTTTAATTTCTTTTCTAAATTTTAATAATACATGGCAAGTTTTTAAAACTCTTTCTTTCTTTCTTTCTTTCTTTCTTTCTTTCTTTCTTTCTTTCTTTCTTTCTTTTTTGAGGTAGGGTCTCAATCTAGCTCAGGATGACCTGGAATTCACTAAGTAGTCTTTGGGCGGCCTGAAACTCACTGTGAACCTCCTACCTCTGCCTCTCCCGAGTGCTAGGAGTAAAGGCATGTGCCACCATGTCCAGCTAAACTCTTGCTTTTTTTTTAAACCTTTACTGACAACTTCCAGAAGTATAGACAATAAACCACTCCCATCCCTCCTCCTAAATTCATCCTTCATTGAATGGTTACCTCTTTCCAATTAGTCTCTTTTCAATTTTGATGTCACCTTTTTATTTTTCTTTCCTATTATGAAAGTCTTGTGTAGGAATTTCCAAGCAATGTGAGGTCATGAATATGCCATCCATTTTGTGTCTGGAAGACAGCACCAGAAGCGGTCCTACCCTTCCTTTGGCTCTTGAAATTCTTTCTGCTGCCTCTGTTGTAATGAACCTTTCTTCAGGAACATAGTTTCTGTAGTATGATTAACCCAAGTCAAGATAACCTGGCTTTTCAGCAACTCTTACTGTCTTGCAAGATGAAGCCACACATCTGCATGAGGCTGAGAAGGCCTCCCTTGGTCTTCATTTTTCAATGCTCTTTACGAAACATTATTTTCAGACTTCATGAAACACAAAACAAAGTAAATATACATACAACTTAAACTTAGTTTCACCAATAAAAACTGTTTAACTTAGAATTCTAGACTCCATGATTTGGAAAAAAAAATCTATATATTATCTATATATGTGATAAGAAACTCTGGCAAAGACCGAGACTTACTTGTTCACTAATCCTTTGTATGGGAATACTAGATTGGTATAACTAAAATGTGAGGTTTTTTTTTTTAAAACTCTGGAGTAATATCATCTCTCAATCCTTCCATCCATTCATCTATCCATCCAACTAACCAATGATCCATCCAACATTCTTTATCCAATAGCTTGCTGGCTACTGATTTCTTACTGTTATCTGCATACCAAAGATATTATTGAAAAATGTTTTTAAAAAAGAGCAATTTTAGTTTTAAATGGCTATTATGCTTTTCCAGAACAAACACTAGGTAAGACTCCATAACTTTTAGACTAAATAACAAACTTTAGGTATTTTTAATTGAAGGGATGTAATAGTTTTATGAGCATTGGAAAGTATCCTGTATGTCTCAGGCACCACATTAAGCATTGATGTGATACTTTGCCTGTTGTAGAAGCAGAGTGAAGGTTTTCTTTGTATAATTTGGGCTGCAGGGGAGAGAGTTGAGGCATGATTGCTACCATAAATAACAGTAGAAGTTATTTTAGGATCAAACAGTGGTAAAGACATACAACTAGGAATGGAAAGAGTAGCAGGTGAAATAATAATATATATATTATTAATATTATTAATTATATATATATATATACATACATACATACATATATATATATATATATATATAGAGAGAGAGAGAGAGAGAGAGAGAGAGAGAGAGATTGAGAGAGAGAGATCTAGTAAGTCACAGAAAAAAAATGGCTCTCATATACAATTTTTGCCTTGGGCCATCCCAGATAGGCTTATTTGAAAAGGAAAATTTTCTGAACATTCTCCAGTAAACAAACTGAACACATTTTTTTTTTTTTTTTAGAATGGCACTGACGATGACCATAGCAAGGAGACCTTTTCTCTTACAAATTGGATCACAATTATCATTACCTTCATTGCAAAACACTTTGTTCTTTCTTGACAGATTGCTATGGTCTCCACAGCAAATGAGTATTGATTTAATATTTGGAGACCTTAAGCTGTGTCTGTTACAAAGAAAGTAGCTAAGCTATAGTTTTTACTTATCTTTGCCCAACAGATATGCTCCAGGTGATAAAAATGTGCATCTTTGCCATGTACACAGCCGCATAGCAGCGGTCAACCATCTTTATTTCTTCCTTTGTGACTGGCTTTCTTTCCTTTTGCTCTTTATTTTTTTATCCATCTTTCTATTCCCTTCTTTCATTTGCTTTCTAATGTCACTGTTTATTCCACAGTAGGTGTTATTCTCCTAAGCAATTATTTGCAACAATTTTGAATTCCTCAAAGCCATATATAGATTTTAAGTATTGTACTATTTAAATACTAAATGCATACAAGACTACTCTAGAGTTTAATATTTGTTTATTACAAATGAGATCCATATTTTTGTCATCTTTCTTGTCTTCAACATAATTATGCTTTTGTAACTATTTATTTTTATTTATTTATTTGAGAAAGAGGCAGAGAGAGAGAATGAATGGGTGTGCCAGGGTCTCCAGCCACTGCAAACTACAGACACATGGGCCACTTTGTGCCTCTGCCTTACATGGATCCTGGAGAATTGAACCTGGGTCCTTTGGCTTTGCAAACAATTGCCTTAACTGCTAAGCCACCTCGCTAGTCCATGATTCTGTTTTATATTTCTCTTGCCTTAGAAAAACTGAAATGTAATTGAAATAAGGTATTTGCATGATACCACAGATGAACACTTTCCATAAACAAAGGACATGGTGCTTCAGGACTTCGAGTTTCTCTTTAGGGAGACCTTCTAATGTAGAAGCCAGAAGAACTGCCAACTCAAGTCAGGTTGCCAGTTCTACCATGATGGGTTTGCGTCCAGGAAATATCATCCCTAGTCTCTATTTTATAATTTCAAAAATCATCATGTATTTTTTATTCTGTTTTGCTCATATTAGGATGCCTTAACTTTTTTGGCGGGGTGGCAGGAATACTTTTTATTATAAAAATATGTATGAGGAACAGCGCACCATTATATCTTTACCAACTCATCCAGTAAGATGCATAAATGCCAGGTCTTCATTGGAAATACATTCCTTTTCCTAAAGGAATTTCCCAAGACTGTTTGGGGAAGAGGTAGAGCTTCAGAAAACAGTAGACAATATGCCTCTTTCTATGATAAAAGGACATGAGAAGACATCATCCATCATCTTCACTCGATTGCTTCATTGAATCATAAATTGGTGTTTTTGGTATTCACTGTTGGTTTTATTTTACTTCTTTTTGTTTGTTTGTTGGTACTCAGGTCCAAAGAATTGTGTTGCTTTTTATCCAATTCAGTGTCAATTATTACCAACAATCAGTTTGGTTGTCAGAAGGTCATGTTTTCAGCTGCAACCAACATATAATTTGGTAGTTTAGCACTCAGCCAGGGTGGAATTTTGTTTTTCTTGAAGGTGCAGCTTTTCATTGCAAAGTTTTTGTTCTTGAATTTTCATTTCAGTAGGCATATTTATAATGAAACAATCTTGATTATGGTGGTATCACATTTTCTTCTTTCCACTTAACTTCCAACTCTTGAAGATAATATTTTAATTTTCAAAATATAAAAAAAATGTACTCAATATTTTCACTTTCATCACTTTAGTATACATTAATATTCTAAAGCATTGGATTAATAACTGGGTATTAAAGCATACTATTTATTTTTGTTAGTTTTCCTCATTGCTTCATGCAGATAACCTGAAAGAGTTGTCATTTCCCAAAAACTGTCTTTTGTTTCCAGAATTTTGATTTATCTTTTATCTCTCAAATATTATAGACAAATTTCTTTGATGGTACATGATAGGTCATTACTGAAATTTTAAGTGACTCTCTATATGCTACAAATCAAGTGAGTGGGCCCTGAGCAGCTGACTGGTGTGTCCTCCATGAGAATAGATGGTTTCTTACTCTCTGTGCTCCAGGTTCAAGCCCCTGGGTAACAGTAGCTAAGCTCTTTCTCTGGCTGTGTATGACTTTGCCTGAACACGATGTGAAGGACTGACTGCCGCTGCACAGCCAGCCTGCTTTCTTTTGTCACTTCTCTGCTAAATGGATCTGATCAAAATGTGTCTTGGGCACAGGAACCTAAATAATGGGGCTGTGTTTCCATGTAGGGCTCAGTAATATTTACCGAGCCCTATAGCTTCATTTTCCTCAGTCCCTGCTGCCTTAATGGCTGGCTTCAGGCAGGGAGGTGTGAAGGGAGGGAATGAGGAATTGCTGAGAGGAACTCAGGCGACATGGTTAATGGATGGCCTTATTTGGGACACTTTCCCTAGGCCTAAGTGAAACCTTTTCATCTGAGTCGGCAAGAAGTGGGTCATTTTCCTGAACTGTCATGCTCAGTGCTTTCTTGACTTGTGGCTGCGGTTGTAGAAAGCTGTTGGTTTCCCCAGAGGCTGAGGCTCTTTGAGTGAGATAAGCTGAAGGCCCTGCCTCCCTGGGTCTTCCTGGAGCTGCACTAGGCTTTTCCACAAGCCAGTTTGTTTCTCTTTGAGCTGTGGGCAACTCCTTACTCTGCATGCCCCAACCACAAATAGCCAGGGTTTTGGATCACTAAGCCTCTGCCTTTAGGCTCTGCCCATCTCCAATTTGGCCCAGTAGTCCAACACCAAAGAGCCAGAAGAATATTTCAGAACCTCAAAATCATATTTGTCCTCAGAACCATTATGGTAGAATGAAAAACATGCTCATGTAAAAGGTACAACGTTATTTGCCAGTGAGATGATAAGTCATGTTTGAATGCATTTGAAATATTTCTGAATTTATATCAGCTCCTTGTTGCTGTGTACTCTTTCTAGCTGTGGATATTGACAGTGTGTTCATGGTCCTATGTGATACTATGTAGTCCTTTGACCAGAGTTTCAGTATTTGCACAAACATGTTTTCTCCATCCATACTATTTTCAGCAGGTAAATATTTGCTATCTCTCATTGGTTCTACCTATGACAGGATGCTCACTGGTGCCCTCTTTTGTATGTCAATAGAAATCTTTCTTCCACCACCAGCTGATGTCTGAGAAGGGGTCAGCCTGTGTTTCTACCTTAGTTAAAGAATTTATGGGGAATTTTTCCCTAGAGATACAAAAATGACAGAATGCCTTGATGCTGAAGACAAAAGGAAACCTGCAGTCTATTACATCAATTGTAGAACTGTACTCTGAATCATTTCTATAATACTTTTACCCCCACTGTCTAAAATAAAATAAAAAAATTAACACTAAAGTTTAAGTTTCAACTCTTCCCATATTCCATCTCCTTTTATCAAATGTACTGAAACAATTGAAAGATAACCATTTATAAAGGTATTCATTGTTTAATGTTGAGAACTCCACAAAGGTAGACAGACTATATCTGATTCTGTACCTAGATGTAACTGGACCCAACTACATCTTCTCCCTGCTTGGCTGCTAACACTCAGGAGATGAAAATGGGTAGGAAGGAAAATAAATGAATTTAAGAGCTAATACCCTAAGAAAAACAAATCTGGAGATTGTCCTCTGTTTTAGAGGTCATCCAAGCAAACTCACAAAGAGGCATTTTCTAGGAGAAAGAAGCACCAGAGATAGTGGGTGGGAAGACCACAAATTGTATGATGTCTTCATCATCCCGGCCATATTTTTACTTTCTTTTTCTTTCGTTAGAACATTGCAATAAGCCTTTACCTCCCAGAGCCTGCTATTGTAATTCTTCACACGGACATTACTTTTCTGATAAAACTTGCAAAAGTTGAGGGCTTTCTCTGAGCAGATGCACGGGACCAGAGAGTAAGGACAGGTGCTAAATATTCTGATGTTATCTAAGGGTCAGCAAGTGTTCTGAGTTTTGAATGTCTTATGAAAGATTACTTGGCAGTTAACATCTTAATCCGTAGATGCAGCTTTTCTTCAGAATTTAGAATGGCAGGCAAGGGGAAGAGAAAAATCAAAGGATAAGTCAAGAAGTGGTCTTCGTTGTCACATTGCCTTAGGAGAGAGAGAGAAAAATAACTGTAAATATACTGGAAATAAACCAGCATCTCTGGATAAGCTGTTATGAATTTAAAATTTTCAAGTGCTTAATGAATCCTGGTTTAAAAATTACTTTCATCCTAACATGGAGAAAAATAGGAGATAAAGCAAAACTGGGCCTTGAAAGTAGCTCTCAAATATATATATATATATGGCATACTTTTAATTGATAGATAAGAAAGTAATTTCATGGAGTTATTTCTCTCTCAATGCCACAGATTAATGACTGCATTTTCAAAGATTGAGAAGAGAGTGCATCAATGCAGTTTTTACTGACTGACTTCGCCCGTTGTGCTCCTGGGTCTTGCTTTCTTCTTCCCCAGCCAACTCCAGAAATCAGAGAAAACTCCCTGAACTCACAGTTCTTTCAGCTTTTAATACACTGCTCTCAAGCATAGCCATGTTAGGACTAGCAGACATGAAGTTGCTGCTTGTAAGCCCCTAATCAGTTTGCTAAAACTAGGCACAATTTGGGCCAGACAACCAGAAAGAGAACCAGAAGGAGGGTCTCTCCCTTCTGTCTGGTTGCTCCGTAGGGATTTCTGTTGGAATCAGAATAGAAGAATGAGACAGAAGGCTTCATCAGCTTCCAAGAGATAGTGAGTCAATAGTTGTATTCGATTTTAGATATCTGTGTCTGTAGTAAAAGCACTGTGGATGGCTAGATGGGTTTACAGGTGGGCATCTAGCTAAATGATAAAGAGAAATACAATATCATTTTTTTTAAATATTGTTGAAGAAGCATGCCTTTTGAAGATGATTTGTTAATAGACAAGATACAAGTAAGGGGGATAAAAGAGAGTAGGCTAAGAAGTCATAAATCTATGATGGCTGTAGAATTCTGGATACTGGAGGAGAAAGGAGAAAGGGTCAGCAGTGTGTCACTGGAGAATGATACTGAATTTAAACGTAGAAAATGGGACTAGATAAATCCAATGGGAAAGAGCTTGTTGAGCAAGTGTCATGGCCCGTGTTCAGATCCCCAGCATGCATGTAAAAGCCAGGCACAGAGACCTACACTTTTAATGTTAGTGGCAGGAAGACAGAGACAGAATGATTCCTATTGCTGGTGGCTGGCGAGTCTAGCTGAATTGGTGAGATATGAATTCGCTTAGAGACCTTGTCTCCAAAAATAAGGTGGAAAGAAATAGAGAAAGACCATGTGGACCCCTTGCCTCCAACATGCACATGCACACATGCTTGCATGCATGTATACCACACATACATGTACTCACAAAGTAAGAAACATGAATAAAATAGATATACTGTACTTCCCCCCTTCATTCTTAAACAAATTTTTGTTTATTTTTATTTATTTATGAGCGACAGACAGAGACAGAGAAAGAAGCAGAGAGAGATAGATAGAAAAAAATGTGTACATCAGGGCCTCCAGCCACTGCAAATGAATTCCAGATGCATGCACCCCCTTGTGCATCTAGCTTATGTGGATACTGAGGAATAGAGACTTGAACCAGGATCCTTAGGCTTCACAGGCAAGCACTTAACTGCTAATCCATCTCTCCAGCTCCACTTTTCCCTTTCTTATGAGTTCAACTGGTATGTAACTTCAAAATATATAATTTTTAGCTATATTATTATTATATGCAAATAAATCAATATGCAGAGAAGTTATATAACTTTCATCAATTTGCTTAGTGTTATCTTAAGACATCCCATATTTTGTTTTGTTTACTATTCAATATATCCAGAGAAATGTTTCTAGAGTAAGCCTGAAAGGAATAAGATAAAGGGCTGAGATGTAGCATGATTTATGTTCAAACTCGCAGTGAGCATTTAGATTTTAGGTAAATAAATAGAAAGTGTCATATTGTATATTACCTGTATGAGAGTAAAACTGTCACTTTGTCCCCAAGGAGTAAGATGAAAGCTTCATATATCAAATGCAGTTTATCTTTGAAAATCATCATACAGTGTTTTCTTTAGTAGGCACAAAATTATTTCTTACCTCTGATGTCTGCTAAGGGTCTCACTTTCATTTATTATCTAGGGCAAATTATAATGACCATCCCAATAATATATGAAGATTTACATGTTAAAAGATGCCTTTATAATTTTAGTTACCCTTGTTAGAAGATTATTAGTAATTCTTTGGGACTTGCAGTCCATAGTCGTATTGTTTTTTATTGTCTTATACAGTTTTCCTGTGCATCTGTTTATTTACCTTGTGATTTTTTTAACCTATTTTAGTAAATTCACAAGAAAGTTAGTCACAATATTGTATTGCTTCTAAGCTGAATAAAATGGGAAGAGAGTGTACTGACTGGGGTTCAGGATCCTGACGGCTTTCTGGCTATACATTTCACTCCCACAAAGAAAAGGAAAGGGTCCCAGGTGGGCACTGTGGATTTGTGCTTTTTGATTTAGGTTTTTCTCTCAGACTCTTAGTTGGGCATTGTAATTTTTCTCTATGACTATTTTTGTATTTTGGAAAAAAAGAAGTTTTAACTTGTTTTACGTATTTCTTATGGTTATGTATTCCAGTGATCTCAATGGTAGAAAGAACACATTTTCAACTTCTTCAAATCCTCCATAGTGTCTGGTCTAGGGTATCATTGGTGTGGATGTTGTGTCAGTAAATGCATATCAATTCAATAAACATATATATATATATATATATATATATATATATATATATATATATATATATATATAAATTCTGGACTATGGTTAATGCCTGGAGAACTCTCTGGACACTACCAAGCTTAGTCAGAGTAGATACTATCAGCCTTGGCTCCATGTGTCAAATATTTTTATGTTTGGATGACTTGTAGGATGCTCTGTTATGAAACAGAAGATTCAGGGTTAAAATAAGTTTAAAAAGTATACCAGGTTGTTCTCTGGCACACCTTAGGGAGAGTCTTTACATTTAAAGTTCAATGGACTGCCAGAGATTACAAGGGTGTAGATATCAACTGTGATGCATGTTCATTTCACACCCTTTACAAGTTGATCTGGCTTATCCATACATCATATGGCCACAGGGCTTGCCCACATGCGCATAGTCATTGTGTAATGTGGTCTGGATGGTTCTGTTTCTCCAGTACATCCCCCTCCACAACCACACACGGAGTGAGAGACAGGCCATGTGAGCTCAGTAGGAATGAAAGCTTTCTTCTAAACTAGATATCCAGTGCCATTCAAGTCTACATAAGCAAAATGCAGGATTTCAAAGCTTGCTACTTTAGTGATGCAAACAACTGTCTAGTTACTTGACAATGTGAGTTTGAAACTTTGAGAGTATATTATGTTTCTGGCATGGTATCTTGTGTGCCAAATTTACATAATAGAATCCCTCCTTGTAAGGGTTTGGAAGTCATAATATCCTTTTGTTATCCTCCTGAACCAGTTACGAAATAAGGAACAGTGGACAAGGAGCTGCTTTCAAATAATGAGATAGTGTTTCCTTCATTGCTAGTGGAGAATGGAGCTTCTGAACTGTGACTAAAGGACACATGAATACTCCTCTCTCTCTCTCTCTCTTTCTCTCTCGCTCTCTCTCTCTCTCTTTTTCTCTCTCTCTCTCTCTCTCCATCTCTCTCCATCTCTCTCTCTTATTCAACCTCCTCCATTGCTAGTTTAGAAAATCTAACACTATCTAATAACCACACTTAATGTTTTTCAAGATGGGAAAAAAAAAATCAATGGATGTAGCTTGTAATTAAAAAAAAAAAATCTAGCTAGATTTTCTTCAATACATTTGGACCCATGAATGTCACCTGATAATAAAATAACTCCATTTCAGAGGGTAAGATCACCAGAGTGTTACTGTATTTGAATCTGCTTCATGTGCAAAATCGAAAGCCAGGGAAGGTGGCATCCCACAGCACTACTTCCAGGCAGAGTTTAAAATCTTCTAGTGTTGAGCAGATGCATGACAGTCTGAGTGGGGCAAATGAATGATGCCAATAGGGATGACTCTTTACTATCAAGCAAGAAGATATGATTTTTATTATTCTAGCTTTCCATCACTATCTGATGCTTTATAAAGGTCACCCTAACACCCACCCCCGAGGCCAGGAGGCAAGACTGCTTCTAATAGTTTATTATTTTCTGAGCTCTTGCCAATGAGTTTTAATTGAGCTTTGGGCAAAGACTGCAAGAGGAACCATGTGAAGGTAATGGCCCCTCTGACATGAACTACAAGCCGCACAAATGCCGCATGCTTCGTTGGTGCCAAACGGAACTTCCCCGCCCTCTGTGGCCCGCCTGCCTCCCAGTGCGCAGTCAATGCAGGGAAGGAAGGAAAGCACAGGTTACCTATGCTATTTGATGTTAATGATGAAATGGCTGCTTCTATAATATCTTGCCTCTGATACTACCCACACGACATATAAATTGACCTGTGATTCATAACATTTCTTAATATTTAAATTTAAATGGCAGTCTAAGTTTGTAACATTGTGCGTTACATTTAATACCCAGAAACACAATGGGAAACACTGATTACTATAATGCTGAAATCTGTATGAATAGTATTTAAAAACCATGGCCGCTATGGTAACCAGAATAAATAAATAAATAAATAAATAAATAAATCCTTTTTTTTTATCAGAGTCTGTTAAAGGATTTCTCTTTACCTCAGATTGATTTTCGCAGGCTTTTTATTCATTCCCTATAAAATGACTTTTCAAAAATAGAAGTAATTATTTCTGAATCCTACAATATTCAAGTGCTTTAGTAAACTGTGGTGTGACTCAGTAATCAACATTTGAAATAATTATAGAAAATCAAGATCCCAAATTGCACAGGAATATTATTCCCCAAGCATTTTCCTTTAAGCCTACTTTATGGAATTCAACCATGAGTAGTTGACAGTCTTTCTGTGACTGTCCTGTGGCATGGGTTGATACCAGCCAGTGTTCAATGTCCAGTGGTTGCCCTCAGCTCTGCACTATGAGCCTGTGTTTTTAGACTGAAAAGCATGGATGTGAGAAGTGTAGCTTCAAAAGTATGATGATCACAATTAATTAAAACTCCTTCATGTATTAAATTACTCATCCAATTACTTTCTTTTTAAAATACTTTTTAAATTACTTTTGAGACAGAGAGAGAAAGAGAGTCAAGAGACAGGAGAGAGAGAGAGAATGGGCGTGGCAGGGCCTCAAGCCACTGCAAACTCCAGACACATGCACCACTTTGTTCATCTGGCTTGCATGGGACCTGGAAAATCAAACCTGGGTACTTAGGCTCCAAAGCAACTGCCTTAAGTGCTGAGTCATCTCTACCCCCAATTCTTCTTTTAATGAGCCAACCAACCAACATATACTGAGGGTATTGTGTAAGATCTCACTCTGTATCTTCTCATGTTTGTGTTTATTTGAAATGATACATGGGCTTTTCCATTCTTATAGTCCCACATTTAGTTGCAACAGTTGTTTTAATTATTATGTAAATTATCCAAATATATCTCATTATAATTCTTATATTGACATTAACACATTTCTAAGCTTTAGATATACTATTTATTGATCCCTTGTTACACTGGATAAAGGTTCTTTGCATAAAATTATCCTCTAATGTTCACAACCCAATATGATTATAAATTTGTTCTCAGTTATCTTATTAGTCAACTTCATATTAAATGTTTGTAGCCAGAATTAATATTCCATTTTTTTTGATCCATGAGCCATAAACAATATTTTAACTTGTCCTTATAAATTAAGAACACTTGAATTTCTGCCTGTTCCTCTCACATGCTTTCCACCTTAAAATGTCGTTTAACTATTGGAAGAGAAAATAAAGCAATATTATTCTAGTATGGCCCTTCATGATTTCTAAAGTTTTCAGACTGAGCCAAAATCTTTACGACTACAGAATATTTCCAAATAGAATTTAAATTAAGGAATACTAGATGCCTCTTTCCAAAAGTTCCTAGTGTCTGCAAATAGTCATCATTATTGAGTCTTTTGAAGGCAGAATTACCTGGATACCAGATCTAGTAACAGCAGGTATCCAAAAGTGGTGTTCTTGCCCCACAGGGAACAAAGTACAAAAGGCACAAATGGAAACTATATGAAGGAAATGATGGTAGTTTTAAGAGCATCATAAATGAGGAGCTCAGTTTGGTATTCACTCACAACAGAAAAAGAAATACAGTTTATGTTAAGGTTGACTCAAGAGCATACAAAAAGTGACCCTCCCAGAGGACATGGGCATAGAAGGCAAATTTGATAGCCTTTGGGGTGCTGCATTTCAACTTCGTTCTGAACTTTGCTCTCAGATTCACTGTATTTTGAATGAACACTCGCAGGTCAACAGAGGAACCATGTGAGCCAACTATTTAACCTTGTGGTCTTCAGTTATCTTCCCAGGAAAATGAAGGCAGGGAGGAAGATCATTTGTGAACTCATTACATTTGCTAAATTGTGTACTGTTGATCAAAGATCAAGAGACTAATCCAAGAACCCTGAAATAGATTTATGAACAAAATCTTGCATTTGTAAAGTCTGCTACAGATCAAGTGTTCTCTTTGCCTGATTGATCTCTCAGAACAACTATGGAAAGCACACAGGTAGGTCCCCTTGGCCAAAATCTTACCTTTCCATTGTAGCTGCACTGAGACTAGAAACCTGACTTAACAGTTTCCTGCTAAGAAGTTTTGTCTCTTTTATTCTTAGTCATATGTCCATGATGTCTCTTATCCATACTAACGATTTATTTACATCACATAAGTGCAATTTGTATGCTGTGATCCCTATTTGAGGAGTTATAGTTGACATCATCTCATTTTCATTTTCGTGTGCTGTTATTGCATAGTGAGAGGCAGGATTAAAGATGAACTGACTTGATGCGCTGACTATTAATATCTTAGGGAGATTAGGAGCTTTTGTCAGTGTGACATTATTTCCTACTTGTATTTAATTATAAAGTGTACATTCCATCTAAACTGCAGAAATGAAATAAGTAAAAGAAGCAGAGGAGATTATCAAAGATAAATTTTAAATTAACTCTCTGCTCCTCAGGTCAGGAGAGAAAAATACTTGCTCTTGTACATCTTTTGTGAATGGTGTCACTTTACAGGGATGGTGCCTCCAGAAATGCTAATTTTTAAGGTGACAAACTATGTGTCTCTCCAGAAATTTATTCATGCATTTAAAAACAAATAAATAGGACCCCCATGACAGAATTCGGTTTGCACAAACTGCTGAGTGGTAAACTTAAAACTTTAAATTGCAGAGATGAGGAACAGAGCAAGAAGAAAGATAACTTGGCAGGGAATATAGGCTCATAGATAAGTGCTTGTCATGCCAGCATGACGACTTGAGTTCATACCCCCAGCACACACATGGAAGAGCTGCATGTGGCAGTACATGCAGGCATTCTGGTTCACATGCTATCCTAGCCAAACAAGTTAGTTCCTGGTTCAGCGAGACACATGGTGAAGAGAGATTAGTGATGACACCTGACATCACCCTCTCCATGTTCGTGCACATACATACACCTGCTCCAGAAAACACATATGTACCTGCACACATACAGGCATGCACACACCGGTGCATGCATACCACACATACGTAGACAAAGAAAAAAAATGGTTTGATTCCAGCACTCAGGAGGCAAAGGTCAGAGGATCAAGGTGAGTTTGAAGCCAGTCTGAGACTACATTGTGAATTCCAGGTCAGCTTGAGCTAGAGTGAGACCATACCTGAAAAGGAAAGGAGGAAGGAAGGATGGAAGGAAGGAAGGAAGGAAGGAAGGAAGGAAGGAAGGAAGGAAGGAAGGAAGGAAGGAAGGAAAGAAGGAAGGGCACTAAAAAGTCTACACAGAGATATTGAACAACAATTTGTGCTCAGTGAGTCCCTTTCCTGTGCAAATCAAGGACTACTTTCCCAAGGAAACTAGATTAATATGACTTCTGAGTGGAGTCTGTGAATGGATGTGTTTGGTTTACAACTGGATGCTTCTGCAGATCATATTCCACCTCTAAGTCTGACTAAAACCATACTGGATGCAGGGAATTATTGGTTGACATTTAAAACCCCCAGATCATGAAGTAATCCACCACCCTCTGCTTACATAACTAAAGTGAGCCTTTGCCTTGACTCCCATCCCTGGGTTTAAGGCAAGACATTTGTCAAGTTAACGGTGGCTGCAAACTTCTTGAATCCAACTCATAATTAGAAGGGGCCATCAACAGTAGCATCATCTAAGAATGGACTGAACATTCTCTAGATATCATCGAGGAAAAAGCATGCATTTTGCAGATGAAGATTATGCAACCCAAAGAGGTTAACCACCTTCCTTTAGGTAAAAGGGATTGCTAGTAGCATATCTGGGATTAGAGCCCAGACTGCTTGACTGATAGGCCAGTACTCTTGGTCAGATTCAGTAAAGTCTGTCCATAGGGTCACACCATATGGAAGAGTCCTCAGAACCCATCTGTGCCCGCAGGAAATGTAAATTGATTATTGTAATCTTTTTAGGCTCTGATTACAATCCTTTATATGCCAATAGTAATTAGTAGGGAACAGATATCACTTAGAGCATGTATGTGTAGAGAGTAAGGAGGTTAGAGTAGAGAGCCAAAGATGAAACCACTTAGCAGAAAAATAAATAAATAAATATAAATATATATGTATATATTATATATATATATATATATATATATATATATATATATATATATACACACACACACACATACATATATATTAACAAGGGAGTTCAAATGCTATTCTCAGCAGCATGGGCTAAGACTAAGTTTCCTGCTGGACGGGAGTGGGCGAATTAAGAGATACAGCTTAAAGTCAGGATATGAGGGTCTTCAGTGACATTTCAGAGTCCATTGTGATCCTGAGTGCATGATGAGATGTTTAAAGAGAGAAGTGGCTTCTCTTAAGGACCATTAATTAGATTAGTGCATTAACACAAGTTGAGATTGATTGTATTCCTTAGAATCTAGAGGTAAAAAACCTAAGCAGAGGATTTTTTTCTTTTTTTTAAGACTAGAACATTTTGCATGTGTCCTGGAGGATTGGGAGGGAATTCTTCAAAATTCAGCCTCCAATTTTAGTGTCTACTTATTCTTGATTTGGTACAACACAAGCAATAAAAGCTAACCTTCCCTCACATCACTGTAAAAAGAGGCGATGTGCAAGATTATGCCCTTGAAGAACCTGGCATGAACTAAGATGCCTTTACGATGCCTTCACATGAATGTGACCATGACTGTTCTAACGGACATCTTTTGGACTAAAAGTTATACAAACAATCGAAAGGGGACACTTTAGTCCATGAAATCAATCGACAGAAAAGATTCTACATCAAAGTGGTGTTAATCATTGGTCAGTCTAGAAAAGTGATTGCCTGCGCCGTTTGCCCTGAGAGATATAAAAGAACAGTGTAGCAGTCAATGGAAACAGAAGGAGAGAGGGAGAGAAAGGTAAATGAGTGAGAAAGTGAAGAGAGAGAGAGGAAGACAGGAAGGGGAAGAGAGTTCATGTGGCTGTTCTGTATCATGGTAACTTTGGAAGGAAATTTTAGCTTCATTCTATGAGGCTACTGACAATGACCAACGCAGTCCCCCTTTCCAAAGTTGGCCAGAGTGATTTTTCTGTTCTTTTTAGCAAATTGATCATTGTGTTTAGTCTATGTTTTTAATATTTTGAATTTCATCATTTAAAACATAATAGGTGAGGTTTGATTAGGAAACAGTGAACTAGGGTTGCTGTTAACAATGAGCCACCAAGGGCTTATTGGATAACTTATTTCACTTACAAGATTTCAGCATCGAGCCATTTTAACTTGTGTGAAATCAAAGAGAATCTTTCCCTGGCCTTGCAGTCAGGAAGTGGCATGTATAAGAGTCACACCATAGAAAGGTAGAGGAAGTCCGTCACCACCACAAAGTCAATGGGCTTTCCACAGCCTTGGCTCCATTATCTGACTATTGGCTTGAATGAGCGTTTTGTTAAGTATTTCTTAACAAACCATGGCATTCTATGAATGGTAGTGGATATTCCATTTTCTTTGAAAAACAATATCTCTTTGCACTTCAATACAGGTAGGTATTATTGTCTGAATAAGTTAACCAGTTTATATCCATGCACACATTGTGAATACCTAAAATAAGTTAACTCATGCACTGGATTTCAAATACTTGACAGTGAAAGCTCTTATGCTCAATATTTGAAAAACGTTTATTCATACCAAAAGGATAAATCAAGCTTGATTTTCGCCTTGCTCGTAAATTGGCGTGTTCTCCTTTGTGTTGAGCCTTCTCTGATTGCTGTAGAAGCTACTGATCATTTTCCATTGACTCGTAAAATAGATAAATAAAACTCACAGCTCCATGTGCTCAGTTTCCATCTCTGAGCATATATTTTAAAGCAAGTTGTTTCAACCCAGCCTAATAAGCCCATGAGACTTAAGGCTGGGAAAGCACAGATCTGGTTTTACTATGTGTGAAATGGTTTAAATGTTTATAGAAAACTTCACTTCATTGATTCTCCAATGAATTGGAGTCCTGCTTATTTTTTTTTTTTTTTCTCTCTCTTCTTGGTCTTGATGTGTTTAAACACTAGGACAGTTGATGGAAGAGTGAAGCTATTGTTCAAGGTCTTCTTTATGAAAATTTTTCTACCAGATGGTTTGGGAGCAAAAGAAATTTCTTACTACTTTTTGCCAGGAAAATGAACCCTGCTGTGCTCAAGACCCAAGAGATCAGAACAGCTTGGAAGAAAAAAAAAAAAAAAAAGTAGCTACTGCAACTGCATGTATGAAGAAGTTGGCAAATTGAAACCTAGTTTTTTGTTCAGGAATTCATCACAGGACACCTTCAGATTCTGTAAGGGGAAGAAGACCACAGTGCAATGAAGTTTTTAGTCTGGTTTTTAAAGTATGTGTGTTTAGATATTCCACTACCCTCCCCATTAACAAGTCCCCAGTGGAGAATTGACACAGAGAGAAACCCCCGTGGGAAACCATGAGCAAGCATTTTAATCCAGTGCTTTTAGTGGGCATGATGGGAACCAGGCAAAAGTGCAGGCTAGCCATGTCTCCAAAACCTGTCATTTGTCACCCACAATTAAAGGTGCCTCCTTCACTTGGTTGTTTCTTCGAGGGATCCATGTAGAAAGGAGAAGAAAAGAAACAGAAGATGAGAGAAAGCAAGGTGAGGGTGGTGTGCACCCAGGAAAGACAGGCATCTGTCACCGTCCAGGATGTTGCCTGTGCATTCCTTTCTCAAGTATTCACTACTCTGTCACCCTCACACCGGCGCCACCAGGACCCAGGCTCTACCTGTAGCACCAGGAAATAAAGAACAGAAACACCTGGTCCACTCACGTGGTCACAGAAACCTACACGTTTTCTGTCTGTTTCTCTCCTAAGCAAGGCAACATCGTCTGTTCTCTTCCAAGGTCAAAATTATTAGAAATGGAGAAGAAATATCACGCTTCCTGAGTTGAAGCCAGCAGGTTTGGAATTACATAAAGTCTGAGGTTTGTGCAGTTTGCTGAGCCAGGGAGGATGCCCATTAACACTTGTGGTTGAGGGCAAATATGAGCTCTGAAAGAGCAGGCGAAGAGATCTGCATTATGAGGGTGGCTGAGCGCACAAAATGATCTGACTGGTGGTGAGACCCCGGATACGCTGGTGAGGAGAACAGTGCCGTTAGATAAATAACCACTGTTTTCAGTTTCTCTCCTTTTCATCTGGTAAGGAAGGACCATTTTAAAAGTTCTTCCTTTTGCCACTTCATTTTTATTTTAAGTGTATATTTCTAGGGGATTTTGCTTTCAATGTCCTTAATATTTTACATCTTTACCTTTTTGTCTTTGCACTGTATTAATCCATCAAGCTGTAGCGAAAGATACAGCCAGATAAAGCACACACAGAAATACATTTTACAAGGATCTGCTCCTCCCCAGTGCATATAAACTTATGTTTACTGTACCTAGAGAGCCTGCTCTCCAAGTACTCTGACAGGGGGGATTTATGTGGATTGTAAATGAAGGCTTCCTGCTTGGGAGTGCATCTTCTCATATTACAAGGTCAGGTGTAAAAGCTATAGGTGAGAAAATCACAAAGGAATGCTAACCAGCTCTGACTTTATCTACTAAAAGGAACCACTCCACACCAGTGGGTCATATGCAGACATGAATTATAACTCTGAGTATGACACACTACTCTCACTTTCTTTCTTGTGTGTGCTTGTGTGTGTGTGTGTGTGTGTGTGTGTGTGTGTGTGTGTGTGCATGTGAGGTGGGGGGTGGGGGTGTATGTTGTTCTGTGTGTGTGTGTGTGTGTGTGTGTGTGTGAAGCTCACAGTCTTCGATATTTTTCCTCAGGTGCCATCAATCTATCAAATAGTCTAGACTTGCTGGCCAGGGAGCCCTGGGGATCTGCCTCGTTCTACCTCCCTGACAGTAAGATTATAAGCTTCTCTCTCTCCCTCTCTCTCTCTCTCTCCCTCTCTCCCTCTCTCTCTCTCTCTCTCTTTTGAGGTGGGGTCTCACTCTAGCCCAGGTTGACCTGGAACTCACTATGTAGTCTCAGGGTGACCTCAATTTTTTGGCAATCCTTCTACCCCTGCCTCTCAAGTGCTAGGATTAGAGGTGTGCGCCACCATGCCCAGCTCTTTCTTTTTTATATACGTGAACTCTGTGGATTGAACG
Organism: Jaculus jaculus; assembly: GCF_020740685.1. NCBI lineage: Eukaryota > Metazoa > Chordata > Mammalia > Rodentia > Dipodidae > Jaculus > Jaculus jaculus. The sequence goes on from NC_059105.1 coordinate 165,774,091, forward strand.
CAGGTCCTCATTCTTGCAAGGCAAGCACTATACTCATTGATCTATTACCCCATCCCCCTATGTTTCCCTTTACAATACATGTGTAGACATCAGGAAGCTGCCTTTATTAAAGACAGATGAGATTTATGTAAGAAAACATAAAATTCATCTAATTCTTTTTAAAAAATATTTATTTATTTACTTGAGAAAGAGACAGATAGACAGAGTTAGAGAGAGAGAGAACACATCTGGACCTCCAGCCACTGCACATGAACTCCAGATGCATGCACTCCCTTGTGCATCTGGCTTATGTGGGTCCTGGAGAATTGAAGCGGGATCTTTTGGCTTTGCAGTCAAATGCCTTAACTGCTAAGCCATCTCTCCAGCCTCCTCGTCTATGTCTTTCTAAATCTGTGAGTGGCTATAACAAATCAAGCAATGACAAACTGGAATGGTCATTCTATGTTCTGCCTATGTGGACAGAGATAAGACTTGAATGATGGATTTATAGACGACGACTATCTTTTAAGAAACATTGAATGTCTTAGCTATTATGTTATCTTTAACTTCATAGATCAAAGTGGTTGTAGGAAGACAACAAATGAAGTGAAGCACTGGAGTTGGTATCTCATAGTAGGTTCTTGTACCAACAAAACTAACTAGACACTACACTGATATTTTTAAATTCTTTTTTTTAAAGTTCCCAAAGATACTTATCTTTTATTGATTGATTGATTGATTGATTGATTGATTTACTTATTTGAGAGTGACAGAAACAGAGAGAAAGACAGATAGAGGGAGAGAGAGAGAATAGGCGTGCCAGGGCTTCCAGCCTCTGCAAACGAACTCCAGACATGTGCGCCCCCTTGTGCATCTGGCTAACGTGAGACCTGGGGAACCGAACCTCGATCCGGGGTCCTTAGGCTTCACAGGCAAGCGCTGAACCACTAAGCCATCTCTCCAGCCCTACACTGATATTTTTAATCCTATTTTTTTCCAGTTTTGCAGGTTACAGATGATTTATTGTAACTTTTGATCTACATAGTTTGAAAATCACTAATCTTTTCTGAGAAATGTGTTACCAATTCCTCTGCTAATCAAGGTAAATGAAGCATAGTCTGATAGAAACACAGACCAAAACCAAAAAAAAAAAAAATAAAATGCTTGGGGGGATTCATGAGGTAAAGGAAGAGAAGTGATTAAAACTTCTGATGCCTCATTGGAGGATATGAGCCCGAAAGAGAACAGCACTGATCTGAGCCTGAATTACTGGGACAGCCGCATCTTTCTGTCACTTTTAATGGAATGTTATTAAAGACAAATCTGGAGTCGTCAAGCCTTCCTTCTAATTTACTTACTTCTGCAGAAGGAAACCCTGTTAACCCCAGCCGATAATATATTCAACAGCTTGCATCTATATCAAGGTTGTTTCCTAAAAAATTTTATGGGATAAATTTAGTTCCACATTTGCACATATTTACACATGAGGTCTCCAATTCAAGGTCTTTGGCTTAAGAAAAAAAAAAAGAAAGAAAGAAAGAAGAGAGAGAAAAAAAACGTCATTCCCAAAGCAGGTATTTCTGCCAGGGCCTGAGAGTGTATTCCATATGCATTGCCAAGTTCACGCTTCCTGGGACATGGGAAGGACGTGGCCTCCAGTGCCCTTCTTCGCCTTTTGGAATTTCAGGTCACCCAGCACTGCTGGGAACCACAGGAATCTTTCTGCAGCTAAGCGCTCTGAGTCAAACCTCAGACCTACTGTGCCTCCCCCAATAGTCTTTGCCCTCTTTTTGAAAGCCCAGGAGAGGAAACCTGCCCTCCTTTCTTCTTTCAAATAATACTACCCTGCTAGCCTCCTTTCCCAATGGAACCACTTTTGAATGACAACAACCCATCCTTAACTCCTGCGGGTTAGACTCACATGAACACACTAGCCCTTATTAGTCAAGGGTTTTACAGCTACCATTTATATGTGGTGAGGCAAGGGATGATCAATAAATATAGAGAGACCGATAAAACTAGGTAGGAGCTGGTCCCCTTCTGCTCATATCCTGTAAGTATTTACTATGAACCTGACCTCCTTCTAGAAGTGGAAGCGTGGTCACTGTTTTCATTGGCACTTACATGCTAGTGAGAGAAAATTACAAATCCTTTCACCTGATTTTATATGAATTCAAGGAAGAAGTTTGAAGCAGTATAAGGGTTCAAGGGATGGGGGATATTATGCAAGATACATCCTATTTTAAAAAGACACACGATTTCCCAGGAACTTGTATTATAGAAGCCGTGAACGTAGGGGAAAGAGCTCTGCAAAAATCTGGGGGCAAAGGCTTCCGGGAAGAAGAAATGGCCTTACAGAGACTCACATACCCATCAGCAGTGGTGCCTAAAACATGTGTGGTTGGGAGTCACTGTGTACGACTTCTGGGAGTAAATTTAGGTTTGAACACACTGTCTGGTGCTGAGTGAGGATGAGGACACGGAGGGACTTCTCCAGACCACGGAGCACAATTGTAACCTCAAGTTTCACAGCGTCATTACTGAGGAAGGGAGGATTTCAGCCTTGACCTTGCAAAGAACTTTGCTTTCTTTTTTAAACATTTTATTTATTTATTTATTTATTTATTTATTTGAGACAGAGAGAAAGAGGCCGAGAGAGAGAAAGGGAGAGGGTGAGAAAAAGAATGGGCCCCGGGGCCTCAAGCCACTGCAAATGAACTCCAGATGCATGCACTACCAATGAGCTCTAGCTTACATTGGTACTGGGAATCGAGCCCAGGTCCATTAGCTTTGTAGGCAAGTGCGTTAACACTAAGCTATCCACTAAGCCATCTCTCCAGTCCCTCTTTTTTTTTTTATTTTTCTTAAAAAAAAAAAAGGATGTATTTTATATCCTCTCTCCCCCATACCCATTCCACTGGGGGGCCCTCCTCAGTGGGGTAATTAGTATTCACTGTGGGGTTACAAAGTCCTCAGTTCCTGTGCGGAGGGGCAATGATGCTTCAAGCTAGTCCCACCCACCCCAAGGCTCTTCAGATGTTCCCTGGGCCTTGACCTGCATGTTAGAAATCAGATTTAATATTGGTTTCTATGGATCTCTGTTTTGGAGAGATGTGAGGGAACAGTTTCTGTCTCCATGTCCTGGAAGTAGTTTTCAGGCAGTGAGATGAGGACCGTGTCTCTGCTTCCTCCGCAATGTCTCCTGCACCCCAACAGATGTGATGGAGGTGACCCGCCTCATAATAGGTAGTAAGCTATATCTTTTTCTTGTACTGATGTATCCTGGATTCCCCGGGATTCCCTGTCTTCTATACAATGAAGCAGATCCTCCAACCAAGAGTGCCCTTCTGCTAGCTGAATGTAGCCTCAGGGGCTGGAGAGATGGCTTCATGGCTAAAGGCACTTGCTTAGAAGTAGCTACGCTGCTCCCACAAAACATAACCCACAACCCCATGGGGAATTCAAGCAACCCCGCTGAGGAGGACCCCCTGCAGGATGGGGGCACAGAGGAGGGGCAAGACGGTACCAACACATGGTATATCCATACAAAATATGTTATTAATAAAAACTTTTAAAAATTAAAGTTAAGCTGGGTGTGGCAGCGCACATCTTCAATCCCAGCACTTGGGAGGCAGAGGTCGGAGGATCGCTGTGAGACTACAGAGTGAATTCCAGGTTAGCCTGAGATAGAGTGAGACCCTACCTCAAAAAACAAAAAATTAAAGTTAAGTATAATATGTGAGGCCAGATTCCTATGATACCTTCAACAAAACCATCTTCCTGTCCAAAGATATGATTTAAGACAGCTACTCAAGAAGAGCAAGTGAGATCCTTACATTTACATCCATGCTAAAAGCAGATGTGACAGCATTTTATTGTTTGTCTAGCATTTAGGGTTTTACAAATGTTTCTAGATTCACTCTGTGTCTCCACTGAGTCCTTTAAGGAGGTGCTACCATGCCTACATTTCAGATCACATTTTAATGCGTACCCCAAATGCCCTGACTGCCTCTGACAATAGAGAAGATAAAAGATTTCCTCTGCTTGCATTTATCAGTTATGATAACTGTCATACTTTTCCATCTAATTACAAAATGTTTAATGAATGTTAAGGAAACAGCCCATCTTACCAGCTTTCCTAATAAAGCCATCTCTTTGAAAGCAGGAATATGTCATCCCATGCAAAACTTGAAAAGTAAGCTGTAAGCGTTTCAAAGGAGACAGGACTTGCCCTCATCTGCCTTTGCTTCACTCACTTTCTGTGCATCTTTAATGCCCTTTCTTCTCACTTCAAACCTCTTCATAACTCTCCTCCACAAAGTGTTTTTGGTCTTCCTATGCCTGGTCTCTTTCCTTCCTTCTGGAATCCCATAGATTTGATGGTTATATATTTTAGAGTTTCAGTGCTTACTTTTCTTTGATATGTATTTTCACCCCTTCCCTTTCATTCCCTTCTTTTCCTCCCTTTCTCTTTTCTCCACTCCATTACCTCCCCTTTCTCTTTCTTTTGTACTTTGTCTAGTTAATGGATTCCAGTTTGCTGAAGATGGAATAATTTCTTTTCCTCATTAGGTAAAGGTTTTGTCAGGGAACAAGAAAATTCACCCTTTCCAGATCTTCCAAGAGGCACGCCCTTCTCAATCCATTCCTATAGCCTGTGCTGAGAAATCACCAGCCTTACCTCTGACTAGGGAGAGCTAGTGGGGAGTCACAGAAGACTGAAGCAATACCTCTGGACAGCCAGAGCTGTTGCTGGATGAGAGCCAGTCACCTAGGCAAATGCTGTCAAGAGACTTCTCTGAGTGAACCTATAACTCTCCAGTACGTCTCAAAAGATGTTTGCTTCTGAGTCTACCCACAATTCATTTAGAAGATCCCGACCCTATATCATCTAGCGGCATTGCATTTCCAAGTCTTTCTGGCGAGTACCATGGAACTTGCTGCCAACACTGGGTTTCTTTTTGGTCCATTGAATCCTGACCTACAGCCAAGCTACTTTAGGAACAGAAAACAATGTGGTGAATGTTAATTGAATGTTCCAACCACCAAGTCCTTGAAAATTCTCCTTATTCTCACTTGAGTACAGAAAAGAGAGACATCTAGGGCTCATGAACCTATGACTTTCTGGGTAGTGATCACATGATATTTCACTTCAGACATTCTGGGGAGTGATCACATGATACTTCACTTCAAAAGACCACAACCTTTTCATCCCTGAAGTTAAAACCCCTGGCGTGGCAGTTAAAATACTGTTATATATTCACTTACTGTGACTTTCATTGCTTTTGTCCTCTATGGTATGAATGTTTCTAAGTCAGATTTTGTTACATATTACAGGCCTCATACTGGGCTCAAAATCATATTTCTAAGTGATTATTTCCTAATCAGGATTGGGCCTAAATAGCAGTTAATGTTTGGAATGCATTACTCACATTCACTGGCCCAAATGACATTGGAAAATGGGTAAGGGCAGTTAATCCATCATAGATCATATAGAAATCATTTATTATGGAGTCCAATAGTCATTAATTTTTGGAATTTAGGGAAAACATACTTATCATTTTAGGTGAAATGTTCACTTACCATATAAAGACAGATTTTGAAATTCAATAGATAAGATATGCTCCACAGTCAGTCAGCAATCTTCATAAAGTAGTATTTTTGAACAGAATATAATATACATGATAATTATAAGCAATAAAATTCATTAATCAAGATTATTATTTCTTTAGGCACATAATTCATTATAAAAATATGAAAACTTTATAATGATTTCCAAGATTTGAGAGTAGTGGATATAAAAATCATTCAGAGAATCCTGATTAAGTCTTAGTCACTTACTAACAGGCCCTTGCTCTTTGGGGCCTAGCTTTAGCCAGAGACTCCAGCTAAACAAAAGATGAGATATTCATGTGAAGAAATAGACATTTTTGAGTATCCAATAAGCCAGTCTCAGGGCGTGTCATCATTTGGAAAAGCAGTTGGTGGAAGTCAGTCAGCTTTTTTTTTTTTTTTTTTTTTTTTTTGTTAAGATCATTCCAATTTAATTCACTTGTGGTTCTTATTTCATCATTGGCAAGAAGTCTTCTTATGACTGGTGATTTACTAAGTCCTGACATGTATTTTTAGAAAATGGGCCAGAAGACTTTGTAATTTTTCTGTCTATCCTAGGGACTTATGAAATTTAATACAATTTAAAATTATAGGTTAAAAATTGGTAGGCTCTGAACATAACTAAGTAGGTAAAGTGATTATCTAGGGAACGTGAGGACTTGTGAGTTCAATCCCCAGTACCTACGTAAAATGCAGGGTAGGGTGGTGGAGGCTTATAATCCTAGCACTGGGCAGAGGTGGAGACAAGCAGATCTCTTGGACTTGCTGGTCAGAAAACATTATCAATGAATGGACCCAAGGACCAACACCTGAGGATTGTCCTCTGCCTCATGCACATACGTATACAAACACGCAAATGACTCTCTCTCTCTCTCGATATATATATCTCCACCACAAAAACATACAAATACAAAAAAAAGGTTAAAATTGATTAATGTTATTCCAGTGACTTATGTCCACTTTCTATCCCCAGTATCAAGCACAAACAAAAAGAACCCTAATGTGAACTTCTATATTGTCAATGCACAAGCCAGGCAAAAGGATTTGGTATATTCATAGAATGCAGTTTGACACATTCTTCCCTGGTGCTGGCTGAGCAGAGGCTTCCTGCCAGTCAGTCCTCAGAGCAGGGTCTTCTGCCTGAAAGAGCCACATATCTTCCTTGATGCTGAGTTAACACAAAAGTCTTAATAAAATATCCAATTTGACATATATATATATATATATATATATATATGTATATTCTATAATAATATAAAGTTATATTTGTCAAATATCTACTAAAGAACCTATTGAGTGATAGCCATTGCCAGGCATGGTGTTGGGTGAGGTTGGTTTTGTTGGCAGTAATAGGTTTTGTCCATGGAAGTTACTGCTTTATTGATTTAGATGTCATCTCATTTACTGTATTTTTAAAAATGATCTATTTGTGTATGCATGCATGTGTATATGTCTTCATGTGTGGGTGTGAATGTGGGCAAACTCCACAGGAAGCAACCGGTGGTCAGAGGAAATCTTTCCAATCTGTCCTGCACCTGCAGCTCGCTTGAGGCAGAGTCTCTCTGGACTTTGCTCTGCTGCTCTCTTTCTGTTGCACTCCTGAGACCTCTTCACACATTCTTCTGCCTCTTCCTCCATTTCACCATCAGAATTCTGGGGCTACTGAAGCACTCCGTGCCTTCTGGCTGTTCCCAGCACTCCACTGAGTCATCTCCCCAGTTACCCCGTTTACGGTTTATTCTTGGAAAATTATCTGACCCCTAACAAAATACCATTTTGTGAGATGGAGTTTCACCGTGTAGCCCAGGTAGCCCTTGTCTCCCTTTGCTGCTGCTCCCCAAGTGCTGGGATCGCTGGTGTGTGCTGGGGTGCCTAACTTCAGGTGTGGAGATTTAACCTGGTGCAAAGTTAATATGGTCAACCTTAACACTTAAGGAGCTAATTTTTCTTGATAGCTGTGCATGAGGAAAAAGAAAAAAAAAGGTTCCTCTTTTCTCACAGTGGAAGAACCTGGTAAGTTAATTCTAAGCGAGGTAAGTTTAAGTCTATATCTTAGAGGCAAGAACAGCCTTAGGTGTGCCCAGGTCTCTCGAGAGACCTTGCTCCCTGGGCATCACTCTGCCCCACAGTTCCCTCCCTTCCTTTTGTTTATTTCCCCTAACTGAATCTATGTTCCTCTTTGGTTGTTTTGCAGATGAGTACGGTATCATGAATTGGAGATAATAACTTCAGGTGGAGAATAAGCAATAAAAAATTTTTTTAAAGCCAGATAATAGTTCATTTAAATGCCCTTAGTAGTGCAAGCAGGAAGCGGAAACCTAGACAATGTGTAATCTAGGGGCTGAATTATTTTGAATGGAATTATTTGCAGAGTTCCACAGACTGACAATAGCTCTCAAATCATACAAAGAGAACAGCTTATTTCAGCTTCTGGGTGTGTTTGTGACTTTTTTTTTTTTTTTTTTTTTGTCCCCAAAGCTAGAATTGCTCTGATAATCAGCACATCGAAGGGTTGTCCTGCTGGGACTAAATTATAAATAAGAAAAATGTTCACCACTCTCCAAGGATTTTTACCTGTGGTAATAGTGCTTTCCATCTTTAATACACTTCACTTTTATTATAGGATTATTGCTTTCATCCCCTCTCTCTAAATATGCAGTTTTGTCAGCACAATATCTCATACAGATAAATAACTTTAAATAGGATTAGAGAGATTATTAAGTATCGCAGTGATGTCTTGTACATCACAGGAATAATATCATGCAAATGTCCAAAATATAGAATGATTGCTTATATTAAGCAACAAACACAAATTCATTCTTTTATATGACAGGTCTAGGAATAGTCTGAGTTCATTACAACTCTGAGTAGTGGGTGTATTTGCCTAGAATCAGCTTCAGGCTTGACCAGGTGGCATAGTCTCTGCCATGTGTTGGTGGATATAAGCAGGCTGTGGGGACCTTCTTTCATATATACACAAGTAGAAAAGGGAAATGAAGTGTGTGTAAAGAATGACTATTTAACAAGTCACAGAACGGAATAGCCTGGGGAGTTCCTGTGCATGGAACAACGCCGCAGTGGTGGAATGCTATTTGTGCTGCCCGAGGGGCCAAGTTGACTGGTAAGAAGTAACGTTAGCTCATGCCAGCCAGATGCCATTTCTGGTTGCACATCTGATGTTGTCTGGCTTCTCTTATTGACTTAGGGACTAAGTATCACAGACTGCAAGGAGAACTCAGGATCCTCTTCCAACTCCAGTATGAGCATGTAGGCACCCAGGAACAGATAAGAACTCCCACAGAACTCATGAGCACGTTGGAATTCTGTTCATTCCAGGGTTGCTCCCTCGGCCACCATTGATGATTAATCTACTTAGTAATGAATGATATACCTGGTTGCCTCCCTTAGATTTAACCTATTGTCCTGAATCCTTGGGCTTGGCCTCATTCCCTTTCTTACGGTTTTCCTATATAGATTTCAACCTGTAACCTTAAATATCTGCCACAAAAAACCTATTGATACATTAGTAATAATTTCTTCTGTTATTCAAGAAATTCCCCAGTTCTTTTGTGGGTGGGTGTAAAGTGCAGTACTCATGTATAACTCTTCATATGGACCTGTAAATGCCATGGTATGTGCATGGAAGTTGGAGGACATCTTTTGGTTCTTGGTCCTGGACTACTTTCACCTTGTTGAAGTGAGACCTCTCTCTTTCTTTCTCTCTTTCTTATTGTTCACTGCTGCACTCACAAGGCTAGCTGTTCTGTGAGCTTCTGATCTGGGGAATCCTCCTGTCTCTGCTTCCCATCTGGCCATTAATATGCTGGGATTATAGAAGACTGCTATGACTTCTGGCTTTTCTGTGGGGTATGGTAATCTGAACTTTTTCTTCAATTTTTTTTAATAATTCATTTTTTAAAATTTTTATTTATTTGAGAGATGGAAAGAAGCAGAGACACAGAGAGAGAGAATGGGCATCCCATGGCTTCCAGCCACTGCAAACAAATTCCAGATGCATGTGCTACCTTGTGCATCTGGCTTATGTGGTTCCTGGGGAATTGAACAGAACTCCTTTGGCTTTGTAGGCAAACGCCTTAACCGCTGAGCCATTTCTCCAGCCCCTGAACTTCCTGAATGTGCACGAAGGACTATATTGACGTGACTAAGCTCCCTAATTCTTGAGGGCATGTTAGAAGATTATAGCAGAAGAGCACAGCAACTCATATGCCCTTGAACGAAGACTGGTCCTCTCTAGGGGGTTGGGGAAGGCTGGCCTCTTCGAGCTAGCATGCTTTGGGAGGTGGGCACATGGAGCTGTGAGGGAGGATGAGGACCCCTGCCTGGCCAGCCAGCAGAGCTGGAACAACCATGGTGATCAATGAGAGATCAATGACAGATGCCATAACCAGATTGCCCTCACATCCTAATTTTGGAACTATACTTATTCTCTGTCTAAACCATCTTTAAAAAAATTCCATGTAGTGTAGTCTGTATGTACATTGCATGTTTGCATATGTGTAGATGAAAGCATTGTGTGGGAATGTGTGTGTGTGTGTGTGTGTGTGTGTGTAACATATATATACATTGCCAGTGGTTGATGTTTGGCATCTTCCTTCACCATTCTGTACCTTATTTACTGATGCAGGGGGCCTCTCATTGAACTCAAAAACTGCTAATTGTGTACAGTCAGCCAGCTTGCCCAGGGATCCGCTGCCTCCCGCCTCTTGAGCTCTGGGATTCCAGGCATCCACCATGCTCAACCAGCATTTAAAATATTTTTATTTTATTCATTTACCTGAGAAGGGAGGTGGGGTCAGGAAGAGAGAGAGAGAGAGAGAGAGAGAGAGAGAGAGAGAATAGAGAGAATTTTGTCTTGCCGGGACCTCTAGCTGCTGTAAAAAGAACTCCAGACATGTTTGCCTTTTTGAGCATCTTGCTTTTGTCGGTCCTGGGGAATCAAGCATAGGCCCTTTGGCTTTGCAGGTAAGTGGCTAAACCACTAAGCCATCTCTCCAGCCTCACCCAGCACTTATGTAGATGCTGTGGATCTGAACTCTGCCCCTCGAGCTGTGCAGCAAGCACTAGGAGCCTTATCCTCAACCTACAGTCTAACTCCCAGCCACCCAAACACACAAAAACTGGATTTCATTCTGCAGAAGTTACCAAAGAGGTTTCCATACAGATTTAGCTTGGATATTATGATTTTTATATATTTATTTTTTCCCTTTATTAGTTATGTACATGCTCAGTGTGTAAACGGTCATGTTTTTACCGCTGTCAGCCTCCTCCCTGTCTTCCCACCTCCACAGGGACCCTCCTCCTCAGGGAATGTGGGTTGTGCATTGTGGGGTTAGCCATCAAGTAGGGGAAAGAGGCAATGTCTCTATGCCCACTGCCCCAACTTGTGATTCTGACAATCTTTCCGCTCCCTCTTCTGCAAATTTCCCTGAGCCATGTTGGATTCGTTTTAGGTCTACTTCCGTGATGAGATCTTGGGAACCTGTGTCTCTGGATCTCTGATTTGGTAGGAGTTGAGTGTTCTCTGTGTCTCTCTCCTTCACCCTTGTGCTGGTACCAAGGTCACCAAGAAGGCAGCACTCTTTCTCATTTCCCCAATTCCTCTAGGGTCTTAGCTTGGGCACTGCTGGATGGGCTGATTCTCTCCTCAGGATCTGTGACCATATGAAAAAGAGAAGCAGGTTCTCCAACAGAGAGTGAAGTCTGCATGGGATAAATGGGATAACCATTATAGCTTGGATATGATTTTAAGGAGAACATGAAAAAATAAAATTCTTTTGTGCCCCGGTTTGTAAGATAAACAAAAAATGTTTTAAGTGGTTGAAAAAGAAAAGTGTGTGCTCTGTTCTGAGACCCTGTTTGTTGTTTTTTTTTTTTCTACTTGATATAATTCTTACCAATTATAAGTATATTTTTTTGTGACTATGTCAGTACCAGGTTAATTGACTATATTTTACTCCTGTACTTTGTTAATGGTGAGAAAATGACTGAAGGATACAAATAAATTCCATTTTTATAGATGTTATGTTTTTTCACACTCAGGTAAAAAATTTTGATTGTTTGAAAGAACAGTGACAACAAAAGAATGTTCTTCCCAAAGCCTTCTTTTCCAAATGTTATGAGAAATATCATCTTTCTGAATCATGATATTAAACTACCTACAAGCCATAGCTTTTTGCTGCCTAAGAGATGAGGGAAACTAACTGATTTAGCAGGGAGTATATACTCAGTTAGTTGCTTCCAGTGATTCAATGAAATTACAACACGTGGCTAAGCAATTTCATTTGGTGTGCCCCCATATATTCATCACATAAGAATGTGAAACTAAGTGACAAGTGAATACCATGATACTGATTTTAATAAAAAGTTTTAGTTCGACCATTATGATTCCATCTCTATACCTACCTTCAGAGAGCCACTGTCACTTGCTTATCTTCCATTATATAAATTCTAATGGCAGAAGAAGAAAAATAACTATAAGAAAAAAGTAAAAACTGTATTACAAGGTAATAATTATGTTTAATCTTATTTGAAAGAATGACAATTGCATTTCTTCTAAATTCTGGGACCTGGACAAAGTAGCGAAACTCAGAGAGGCTCAAAGTATGTCAAAGAGGGAAAACATGGATTCAAAGATAATCTTCTAAATGAGAGAGAGAGTGAGCAAGCAAGGGAGGTTCTCTTCTGGAGCAATGAAGATGAGATGCTTAGCAAGAACACAGACAGGAGGTGGGTAGAAGAAAACTCACAGGAGCCAGAGAAGAATCCTGAACTTGGAGCCCCAATGGCCCACAGTCAAGAAACTTCTATGAATCCAGGTCAGGGAGTCAAGCAGGACTCCTGTGAAAAGAGGAGGGAAAAGAAACACACATACACACACTTAAAAATACAAAGATAGTAATTCCACATCCTGAAGTAAATTGTTCCAAGAAAGCAGTAGTTATTATTTTCTTCCTTGGACTAAAACTATCAACCCACAAGAGCTTTAGAAATTATTATTGGCCTTTTTGTTGATAACTGTATAGTTCTCTCTATAAATATGTCTTACATAAGTATTCTTCTTCTCTCCATTTTTTTTTCATTTAGTGTTTTTCATATAGTCATATAGTCTTCACCACTTGGTAGAAGAACAGAAGACTAGACAATGTCTGAGATTGGTCAGCGGTTGCATAGCAAGTCAATTTAGGCAGGATGAGAATGGGAAGCCATAGGCATCCTTATCCAAGCTGATTAGCCCAGGGTAGGGTGATGTGGAGATAGGTTTGATAGGTAAAGTGGTTTGGTTGATACAGCAGGGAGCACATTGATTCCCATTTGATATACAGATACAGTCATCTGTCCTGCTTATCTCTCTTTGAAGTTATTAAGTGCTTTAATGACCTTTTGGGGAACAGTGAGCAATTCTAAATAGTTTTCAGACAATGAATGACAGCAGTTAATAACACCAGAAAGACTCACTGAGTACAAGGGAACATATTAGCATGTCATAAAGACCCAGAAATAATTTACTTGATTCTAAAAGGTTATTATAGCCATAAAAAGTTAAAAATTAAACAACTGAAGTTATTTTATTAAAACTAACATATTAAGATCAAACTATATTTTCAAAATTTTGAAAAATGATTCTAGTCTTGATTTATCACATATTTAGACAGATTATAACATATAAGGGTGCATGTGATTCTGGTTTGTCCTTAATCTGTGGGGCCCATATTCCACAGACGATAGAAACTATCCTGCAGAAATAGTCATCCTTCATGATTTTAAGCAAAAATAAATCATAGGTAAGAGAACACATTATCCTGAGATGGATAGACTGCTTAGTGGTTAATATTCTTACCTGCAAAGCCTAAAGACCCAGGTTCTATTCCTCAGTGCCCATGTAAGCCAGATGCACAGGGTGGCAAGAGTATGGAGTTCATTTGTGCTGGAGGCACTGATGCACCCATTCTTTCTCTCTTTCCCCCTCTTTCTGTCACTCTCTCTCAAATAACTAAATAAAATATTTTATAAAAAGAGAATAGCATAGCCAATAACACTATATAGCAGTGTAATTCAAGGCCTTGGCCTTAAATTTGTGGAGTCTAAAATATTAAGGTAATTATTTAACAAGGAATTGTGTCTCCTCATCAACCAATAGGCATATATGACAATCGTGAGAAGTTGTCTCTATTATCAAAGATGAGCTAGGGAATAATGGTTCAGTGAGGGAAGTAAGATTAACCCAGGTTAATTTTCTGTCTAACAAGGAGACTCATCTTGCTCGATGGCTGAACATCTACTCAAAGAACTAGTGTCAGATTTTTGTTGTTGTTTTTATGTTTTACTTTTTTTCTCCAATTACTGGACTACTGATCTCAGTTCTAAGATAACTAGACTCTGCATAAGTCACAGTCCATCATAGACTCCTCACTGACCTGAGGTCTACATACATACACATACATACAAACAACTTACTTCTTTTTCTTACATACACACTCACTCATAAACCTGAAATTAACTGAGAGCTACATAACTATGTGCACAGCACTGACAAAGATAGAGAAGAGGGACTTTTGCAACCCTCCTGTCTTTACATCCTTTAAACCATTCCCTCTTTATTTTACTTGCCTTTGAAAAATCCAATCTCCATTTCATAACTTTTTTTTTTTACAATTACATCACAGCCTATATTTCTGATTCAATTCAGATATACTAAATAAAACAGTCCATGTTACTTTCTTAACATTCATCTTTAATTTCTAGCTGTCTACATTTTGATAAGAAAAATGAAAGGAATGAGGGCTGGAGAGATAGCTTAGTGGTTAAGCGCTTGCCTGTGAAGCCTAAGGATTCTAGTTTGAGGCTTGATTCCCCAGAACCCACGTAAACCAGATGTACAAGGTGGCACATGCATCTGGAGTTCATTTGCAGTGGCCGGAGGCCTTGATTCGCCTATTCTCTCTCTTTCTTTCTCTCTCTCTCTCTCTCTCTTTCTCTCTCTCTCTCTCCCTCCCTCCCTCCCTCCCTCCTTCCCTCTTTCTCCATCTGTCATTCTCAATAAATAAATAAAAATAAACAAAAAAAAATTTAAAGGAAGGAATAGTAAGTAGGCAGAGAATGACTTGGTCTATCATTGGCATATTCTTCCACAGAACTTAGTGACCGTCCAGCTTCTCTTTTAGGCTTGCTATGTCTTGCTATATTGTTCCTCACCAAGTCGATTTCATGGTCTATACCAAAAGTAAGTAGATTATATTTTTAAAACATTTCTATGTATGTATGTATGTATGTATGTATTTATATATTGATTGATTGATTGATAAGTGAAATTGGAAGGGATGGAGAGAGAGCAATTGAGAATGGGCCTCTAGCCACTGCAAATGAACTCCAGACACATGTGCCACCTTGTGCATCTGGGGAATCAATCTGGGTCCTTAGGTGTTGTAGGCAAATGCCTTAACTTCTCTCCAGCCCAGAAATACACCATAAAGAGAAAGATGTGTTTACTACCACTAGCAGAACAGGATATGCTTCACTGTTCCTTACGCATTACGAAGATAAACCAGTTTTGTTTAGTTTATCCCTGCATTAACCTCAAGTGTGAAACAACTTGTAATAGAATCTAAATTATTTGCTGTTCTAGAAATCTCAAGGAACCCACTTAATCCCTCCAAGTGAGATTCTTTGGAATAAGAAAAAACAAAAAGAGGAAAGGGCAAAGTTAATTCATAGTAATTTGAAACTGGAAAATTTTAAAGGAATAATTCCATGTAACCTTATGTTTATTTATCATAAATAAGCTATAGGATATATCAGAAACTGAATTATATTTTGCTTGCTTTGTTTTGTTGTGTCTCATGTGAATTTCTTGGCTGGACATCAATTCCTTAGAGTGGAATCAAGGAGCCATCACCAATATGGACAAATGTACCTTACAATTGCATTTAAGATTACAAAGAAATACTTTGAGTTATATTAATGAAGGAACATAATATTTGTGGTCCAGTCCTCTAGTTTAATAATGGGAATAATTAAAATCTTAAAACGTAAGATGTTGCACCAAAATCTCAGAGCTTGTTACTAACAGAGCTTGGACTGCATTTTAATATTATCCTGACTTTAAATTATTATACTTTACTTCATGTTATATATATGTATGTGTGTGCATGTGCGCGTGTGTGTGTGCGTATGTATGTGTATACACATACATATTGTTTCAAGAGTGGTCTTTGTTAGCATATGGAAGGGCTAGGTTTGCCCTTAGCATTATGTGTAAGTGACATTCTGAGATTGCAGCTTCAACAGGATAAAAAGGAGCTCTCGTTAGAGTCACAGCTAAAAGATTTCCTGAACCCTCCAATGTGCATGCCAGATTAAAAGCCCCCTCAACAAGTAACACCTGTGTGGGGTCAGGCAATTACAGTGCTCCAGTGCTTCCTGGAATACATTATCATGGAATGGATTGCACCAACTTAAACTGATATTAACTCCAATTGCTCAATAACCAATCCACTGTGCAAGGTGAAATGTATTTGTACAATGTTTGATCAGTTTCCTTGGCTCAAATGCTGAGAAAGTTGAACATGGGTGCTCTGTGGTAATTAATAGTAGTTAATGAATAGCACCGCTTCTGCCTCTCAAAGGTGCTCTGCTTTATATGATAAATTCCATGATCACCTGCTTGATATGATTAGTGTCCAATGCTATAGGCTCCACTTTAGCCGAAGAATAGAATGGAATTAGGTGTTAAGTTCAGTAGGTACTCACAGCAGAAACGTAAGGGCCATTGTCTTTCACTCATTAGATTACTATGTACAACTCACACCTTAACAAGTATGTGTTCACTATTGTCTGCCAGGCAGCAAGTATATAAGGTTCTAAAGATACAACTTTGGGGTATCTGTACTTTTCAAGAAATGGGAGATGGTATACATGAACAGAGATTATGGGTGCTTCAGAGAGTCCTTAACGATTAATAGAAGCTTGTCATTAGCAATATATAAATGAGGATGTTATGAAAATATCATACATATCCTTCTATCTCTTAATTTTGATGTCACTATTGAGAGACATAGTACAGTATGATGTGCTTTGCTTGATGGAGGAGATGAGCAGAGATGAAGAAGATCAGCAATAGGGGAGGTTTTCACTTGACAAGTAAGGTTTCCATCTCCAGGACCACTCAAGGTTCAGGGCTCCTCACCTTCCTGCCAGGGACATGAGGATTCTTGTTGATGTGTGAGCAGAGTGTCATGGATGCTGGGCCACGTTAGTGATCTGATGTCACCCAGATTCTCCCCCTTGGTTGGCCTGCCAATTCCTGTAGTGTATGCATTCCAAGGGGGTGGTGGGGGAATCTCTCCCACTTCTGTTCTCTGTGGGTATCCTTGTTTTCTTACTGACTATGTTATTTCTCCTTGAAGAGAAGGATTTTCCATACTTCAACATGCAAAAGTTTCTAAAATTACTACTATAGACAAAAGAAAATGAGAAAACAGAAAGATTTAAAGAAAGAACCTTAGAAGTACTGAAATGCACAGAATACATTGAGGTCTAACCAAATGGCAAACATTCTACTCCTGCCAAGTTTCCTTAAAAACAACAGTTATTCCTGACGTTCAAATTGCAGTATTCTAAACTTTCAGAGTCCCTACTTTCCCCCACGTAGAGCTGAGAAAGAAAAGATTAAAAAAAAAAAAAAAAAAAAAAACTAGTCTTTCATGACAGGTAGGATGAGAGATTTTTTTCTAACTTTTAAATTATAGCAAGGGAAGCCAGGCGTGGTGGTGCACACCTTTAATCCCAGCACTTGGGAGGCAGAGGTAGGAGGAACACTGTGAGTTCAAGGCCACCCTGAGACTCCATAGTGAATTCCAGGTCAGCCTGGGCTAGAGCAAGACCCTACTTCAAAAAACTGAAAAAGTGGGCTGGAGAGATGGCTTGGTGGTTAAGCGCTTGCCTATGAAGCCTAAGGACCCCGGTTCAAGGCTCGGTTCCCCAGGTCCCACGTTAGCCAGATGCACAAGGGGGCGCACGTGTCTGGAGTTCGTTTGCAGAGGCTGGAAGCCCTGGCGCGCCCATTCTCTCTCTCTCCCTCTATCTGTCTTTCTCTCTGTGTCTGTCGCTCTCAAATAAATAAAAATTTAGAAAAAAAAACTGAAAAAGTAAAATAAAATAGATAAATAAATAAATAAACAAACAAACAAATAAATGATAGCAAGGGCAATGACTTATGATTGGCCAGAAAGTTGTGTCCTCAAAGCTGTAATGACCATTTTGTTTATCAAATGCATTCTGTCATTATCATCATGAGTAAAATGAAATGATTATCTTTTACCTATCTCTCCACCACACACACAGACATGCAATGCCCACTCTTAGGAGTTCAGAAATAGTATGAAGAAAAGAATTTCATTATAGATGCCTATTATAGGAAGCTCAAAGTGATTCATACAACTTAGGACTCTTATGTTTCTTTAATATGAAATGATCCAGAATAAGTAACCAGGACTCAAATTATGCTGGAATCACCTTGGCATATCTCTTGACCTTGCTGACTCGGACAGCACTTCCATCCTCCTGTAGGTAGGAAAATGTTGAGGTTCCTGATGTTCCATTCTCATCCATCCCTTATCAACCCTCTCCAGAAGCTCTCTTGGTTAAATTTATTTATAACTTATTGGCCATTCCATATGCAAGGGTGGCTTCAAACTGGAAGCATTTTGCTAGACTCGTGGGCTTGCCATATGTAGTCTTGCATAGGAAGAGACATGTAAATATTGAGCTGCAGACAAAAATTAGATTTGCATTTATTAAAGGTTACATGATGGTAGTAAAACAGAATTACTAACCTAATGAGTAGTTCACCAACCTAGCAGCTACATTCATGCCCAGGCCTTTGCTAGCACACTCTGTGATTCCCAGAGGGGCCACAGATAATGGCCTGTGTTTCTTCTTCCATTTACATTAAAAGACACCTTTATAAATTCCAACTGCTGCTTCTCTCCCACTAGTTCTTACTAACAGTTCAGGAGAAGGGCAGCGTGGGCCTCGTCCTGATTTTGTTTGACGACCAGCAGAAGGACACTTGTGAACCCTGAGCGAGGACATCTGGAGGACAGCATTGCTTCAATAGGCACCCCATGCACATTAAGTCATAGATCCAAAATGCATGGGATAGACTTGTGAAAAGCAGCTCCTAAGTAATGTTTCACTGCTTCAAAATTTTTACTAACTGATCACTATTATATCTGCATTGAGTGGGTATTTGTACTCACCGTCTGATTGCTGGGATAAAGCACCTGACCACAAGCAGCTGATGGGAGGAAAGTTGGGTTTTGTTTTTTTGTTTTGTTTTGTTTTTGGTTTTGGTTTTCTTTTTACTCTGGTTTACTATCTTTGGGAGAAGCTCCATGATAGCAGGGGAAAACATGGCATGAGCAAGCAGAGTCTGGACGTCACCTCTGCTTCAGTAGGGATCAAACAGAAGCAGGAGCGGGAACCTAACTCTAGCGAGGGGGAGCTGGGCATAACGCCACTAAGCCTCTCCCGACAGCCCAGCTCTTCCAGCAAGGCTCCACCTCCCAAGTTGCTACCGGCTGAGTTTATGGAGAACACTTAATTCAAATAACCACAAGCACCTATATGATAAGCTACAATGTATGTGCTGCCTTCCAGCTCGTTGTATACAGTAGGAGGCCACTCCTGCACTAATTCACAAGCACTTAGTTTTAACTTCCTACTTTGATGTAGTGGTTGGAGACCTTGTTCCATTCATTGCATTGCCGGGCATTGAACCCAGGGTTTTAGCATGCTAGGTAGGTGCTCAGCTGCTTTTCTAGGCTGATTTCTTCATTCAGAACCATGTTTTCATATTGTTATAGTCCCTCTAAGACAAATAGTGCAAAAACACAAGCAACGTCTAAGGGACTTAAGAGGTGCCTATTACACTGCCAAAAACAACCTTGGTAAATATTGGTCATCACTCTTTGATTTATGTAAGAGAGAGTGAGAGAGAGAGAATGGGCACACTAGGGCCTGTGGCCACTTCAAATGTACTCTAGATGCATCTGCCACCATGTTCATCTGGCTTATCTGGGTACTGGGGAATAGAACCTGGATCCTTAGTCTTTGCAAGCAAGCACCTTAACCACTAAGCCATCCCTCCAGCCATTGGTTATCATTACTATTAGCATTATTTGGGCTCTGGCTACTGTAAGCATTAATGTCATCTTCTTGTGGCATGCTGGCATTTCTAGTTACTGTTTGTCATGTTTTCTCACAGAGGAAATTGATTATGTATGCATTTCCCTTTTTTTTTCATCATCATTCTTTCCTCTCTATATGAATCTTTCTGTGACCCTGGTCCCCCTTGTGCATGAACTGTCGATCTTAAGGGCACCTATGAGGACTTCTAATCTAGTACACTCAAATCCAGCCAGCGACATAATATAAGCAGATAATCAATAGTTCACTTCTGATATCCTAACCTCCCATCACTGCACTCACTGCCAGAAATTGTAATGAAAGACCACTATTTATTGATTTTTTTGATGGTCACCTATGAATAAAACACTTGGATTTTCCATGTCTCCTGATTTCGGTTGAGTTCCTCACAGGCGGCATAACAAATCCCCATGTCGTCATTCACTGCCAACTGGAAATCTACACAAGGGTAGAACAGAACCCGTGTCTTGTCACTGACATACGCTGGTCCTCTAAGAGCCCGTTAGCATCTCATACCCAAGCGCTCTGTGCCTAATTAGTTACATGGGATGATAATTAAGTAGTATTCCTCAGCAGATTCCCCTTGTTGGGAGGGGGGAGGAGAGGAGAGTTTGGAGAGAAAGGAAAATCATTAAAAAAAAAAAAAAAAAAGGTGATGAAGCTAATGATACAGTTTTAAATAATTGTGGCCCTGGGGACAAAATAGTTAGCAAAGTCTTCAAGGTCGAAAACAAAATAGTTTTGCTTACGTTCAAAGAAATAATGGAGATAAGAAAACTTTTCGTCCTCTCTGTATTCTCACTGCTACTTATTTGGAGGAAAATAACTTTTTAAAATTCAGACCAAACTGTTAAGTAAAAAAGATTTTTTTGTTTTTGGTCATTCTGCTTTTATTTTGATATAGAATAATTCAACTGATGTGATGGGACCACTCCAGGTCTAGAGGATTAGGGGAAGAAAACGGCCAGGCTGGAACTGACTGAAGAGCCCCAATAGGGTCTCGATGTTGCAGTTCAGAAACATTTTGGGAAAGCATCTGCGTGTCAGATCCAGAAAGCCACCAGCGTAGTCACACACTTAAACCTCATCCTTACTTCTAGGTCATCATGAGTGTGATGCATGGTGGGGGGTGGGGAACTGCCCTTCTGACAAAATATCTCACCAGGGCATAGACGTTTTGATTTCCATGGCCAGAGCAGCAGGACGTACCAACCAAAGCTGTATCTGGCAGGGTATACAGGCTACTAGGTTTCTTCTGATGAAGAAGCAGATGGCAGGTTATGAGCTTTCTGGATGCGGCTTTGAAAAGTTACCGCGTCATCAAAAGAACAGATGTAAACCTGTTATGACTTAAAACGCCAAATGGAGCTCCATATTGAATGCTGATAGTGGTGCAGTCCTCTCTTCACAGATAGCCCGTCCACTTCAAACAAGTGCCAAATTCCTACCCTAAAAGATCCGATGTGCGTGCCTTAACCTTCCTCCAGGACCCTTCCTCGGAAGAGCTGTCCACTGCTCTGTGCTCTGTCATGTTGATAGAATAAAAACTAAGTCTGGCTTCTGAACTGGGCACATAGCTCCTCGGACACTGAGAATTTCCTGAGACACAAGGTGTTTGTGTGTGTGTGGGTGTGAGTATGTGGGTACGTTTGTGCTTTCACTCACAGCAAGGCCTTTTTGCTCACACCTGAGCTTACACCAAAAGATAATTGCATCTGAGCCCCATCGAGAAGTTTCAGGAAGGAGCTTCTCAACAGAAAGTCCACGTGATTAAACAGCTGGCACCTTCTAGCCCCACATGCCCATCTCTGGAGAAGTGGGCTGGTGGTGTTGGAGATGCTGCTCTACCAAGCGTCTTGAACTACTGGGTATGACGAGTTTCGGGCTTGGGGCTGGCACACAAGCTGAGCTGCTGAGAGCGTGGCACGCCTGCAGAATGCTGGCATCTCAGTGCTCCTGGAGAGAATCTGGGAGCTCTGTGGATCCAGAAACGTTGTGTGAGGCCTACACACCCGGAGACAGAGTCAGACAGAGCTCTGTGCCCCTGGAGAGAAAGTGGGAACTCTGTGTCCCTGGAGAAGGCATGGCATCTCTGTGATCTTGTGTGCGTGGGTAGAAAATGGGGCTCTGGTACCTGGAGAGAAAGTGGGAGATCTGTGTCCTGGTTCCCTGTATTTTGTCTTTTGCTGCTCCTCTGTCCAGCTGTTGCCCGTTATACTCTATTTTATAATAATAAACCGGTAGCTCAAACTCAGTCATTTTTACGTTATGTGAAGCATTCGAGCAGATTCTGAGGAGGGGGTTGTGGGAACTCCAAGTTTTTAAATGCTCAATCTTAGGTCTTTCAACTGACATCCTAGATGAAGGCCATCGTGCGGCACTGGTCTTGTGACTTGTGGCATTTGATGCAAACGGCAGGTAGACAGTGCCGGAATTCAACCAAATTATAGGACACCGAGTACAAAGGGCTGAAAAAATTGCTTGGTGAAGAAAGACCTCAGCACACCCAGCAACAAAAGTACTGTGTGAATGCCGGCAAAATAAAAGAATATGTTTCATCAGACACATCAGAGATTATGTTTAGTAAGATGTGGGCAGAATTGCTGTTAAGAATGTCTGTTAAGAATGGGAGACTATTCTCAAAGCAGCCTTCTTCAAATAAAAATCAATATAGAGAGAAGCAACAATAAACCTGCAAACATTAGAACATAATTGTCAAACCACTAAGAATAATGTAAAAGAACCCCCCCCAAAAAAAAAATGGAAAGTGAATGTCTTGAAAAATGAGTGGGCAGGGTTGGCAAGTCTATTACCCACCCATCCCTGCCACCATCTTTTTATAATAAATCTCTACATTTTCCCTCTCTGATTTCCGTGACACTCACATAAAAGTTGTGAAACTGTAGAATCACACATACGTCTGGTGAGCTTGCCAGAGAGTCCAGACCCAGAAGGTGAGCTGAACAGCAGTGGATTAGTCTTTAGAAGAGCCCTGACTTGGTGGCTTAGCAGTCACCTCCTTGGAGCATACGGCAAACATCAGAAGACCACTTCTTTGCTCAGGCCCGGTGGCAAACACATTCAGACAATTCTCTAACTTGAAACAAAAAATAATATTCAGACTCCGAATAAAACCTGAAAGGATGGAAGGACAGCTTTCTTACCTCCCAGTCCCAGACGACTGAAGTGCCAGGGCTTTCTCCAAGACAGAGAAAGAGATCACAAAGACAGCAGGATGTACTTATAGTATTGCACATTAATTTGCTGAGCTGGTGCAGCTAATTAGCGTTCTGCTGAATTAGCAGAGAACTTAGTATTACAAGGTGATACTTCCCTTCACCTTTTCCTAGGACAGACAGACAGGTGGCAACAGCTGAGCGCATGTTGAGTGGAATGCTTGTCCCTTCTCCAGCCAGCCTGGATCCTGCGTCCAGCCGTTTTCACACAGAACCTACTGGAGGGCAATCTATCCTTTGCTCTTCTCTCAGTTTGCATTCTTGTAATCAGTTGTTGTCTTTCACCCGTAAATAGAGAATTCAAAGATGACTGCCTCACTTTTTTTAACAACAAAAAAAATCCCACCCTCAAATCCATACCATTATATTTCCTTAGAAGTCAAAGAACACAAGAGAATCTATTTATCTCTGCAGATTAATTAGTGATGTTCATGGACGTAGTGACTGTTTGAACTGAGCCTTATCGACGTGAGTCAGGTTTCTGGATCTGTATTTTAAGGCACAAAACTGCTGTTCTGAAGAGAAGCAAAATGAAAGCTGGTGTCAAACTGATTCATGATTCCTGGAAGTAAAGCTAGAACATTATTTAAAGACATCACTCAACATAGAGTCCCTTTCCATATATATGTGGCAGTCAGAGTGTGTGCATATTTGTTTGTGGCAGATTAATTAGTTCCTAAAATTGGAAACATGTAATTTATTATGATAGTTTTGCTGTCTCTGTATTCATCACAACCTTTGTTGTTTTGTCATTCATAATTCAAACAAATAGTCACATCCCAGTAATTTGTCTCATCCTCCATTATGGAAGGGTCTCTCTCCTTTGATCATTATAGAGATGACAGATTTCCCAGAGGTAACAGATTTCCTGGTGAAGGTGTGTTGGGTGACAGACCTGGACCACCTAATCTGTCTTTTAACAAAGGCTTTGCCTGAAGAGCCGCCTGAAGAGTGAGATCACTGGGTGCTCAGCAAACTAGTTCCCCTGGATTCATCTGAAGTCCCGAGCTCCTTCACATGAAGGCCGGAGAAGAGTGCTCAAGACACAGAGCGATGAGTTATGGGGTGGGCTTTGACTGTGATGAGAGCCGGCTTCCCTTTTAGAACTCCTCCGTGTCTCTTCTGGCTCCTGAAGCACCTGTGTATTAAACTCCTTCCCGGCTTCCCTAGCCAAGGTGCTGAATGATCTAATGTACTTCTTTCTTTGCTGTGTAAGGGTAGATTTCTTGATACAAATGTCTCAACAACTTGCTAGTTATA
Source organism: Jaculus jaculus (assembly GCF_020740685.1). Classification (NCBI taxonomy): domain Eukaryota; kingdom Metazoa; phylum Chordata; class Mammalia; order Rodentia; family Dipodidae; genus Jaculus; species Jaculus jaculus. The sequence goes on from NC_059105.1 coordinate 165,798,405, forward strand.
TTTTGCACATACCAAAAGGTTTCTGTTGTCTATTCGTGCTCCTGAGCAATACCAGAGCAAGCTGAGAGTCACTTGTCTCCAGCTGCAGAGCCCAGTGTCCTAGACAGAGAATTGAATATATTGTGCAGACAAAAGTAGACAAAACATCAGTTCAGAACAAAAATGCAATTAATGGAGAATTCAAGACTACAATATGCATTCAGGCAATAAAAACACTAGTGTTTGTATCGCATATTTTTAAAAGTGTGGAATCCCCTTGAGCCCCCAGATGACAACACTCTAGGCTCTATGGCTGTATTAATTCTTGTTCCCTGATCTTTATAATCATATATTAGTTCAGTATCACCAAGTCCCTAACTGCAACAGACGTGACAGGTGGGAAGTTTTGATTCTGATATTATAAGAAATAGAATAGAGGCTAGCATGTATTTTTCTTTAAAACGATATGTCCAATGGCAAATAAAACATACCTACCTCTTCCTTACTTTGTTAGGGGAAAAAGAATAAAGAAATGGGAAAGCAAGGACCTATGAGACACATTAGAGAAGAAATTTTGTATTTATTGTGTTCTTTAATTATTTTGTATTACAGAGATCAACCATATATAGTATTAAAATAGTTGTTGGTTGCTGGTATTTTACTTTAATTTAGAAAATAGTTTGTAAATATAAAATAGTACTCTTTAAAACAAAATTATTAATGGTAAATTTTTCCCCAAATGGAGAAAGGGCAATTCAAAATAAATCACCTTTTTTGAACATGCCTATTATGATGGCTAAGAATTTTCTAAAGAACAAAGTCTTCAGATAGATTATACAGATGCTGGTGTTGTAATAGGTTTTTTCGTTTGTTTTTTTTCTAAAAGGAAAACAGTGCAAACCACAGAGAAATTTGAGCAAAGCAAAACTGGAAAGCAATGGGATCCAAAGCTTTGATAGTCTAGATAAAATGGAAGGAAGACACGGAGAAGGGGACATCAAGTCACATCTTTGGAAGTGGCAAAGTGACATGCTGGTGACTCCTTGCAATGCTACCATAATAAAAATGCATAGGAGCATTGGCCTCATAAACTGATATATGGTATCAACAAACAGGAAAGCTATAGCCTGTAGCTCCTGTTTATAAAGAAAAGTAAGACGTTATCTGGCATTCCCCTTCTTGGTCTCAGGGCCCCAGGATCAAAAATAAAATGATAACAGGATTTGAGGGGGCAAAAAAGCAACAACAGAAATGATTAAGGAACATTAGGACATAAGCAGAAAGATAGAAGAATGGAATAACTCTAGTTCACCTGTCATAAGTAGGCAGGAATATGCATGACCATTGTCTACACATGAGTATCAGAATGTTGCAAAACACTAAGAAGGCAAGAGAATCATTTATAGGATTGAGAAAGCAGGTGCATGTGACTGGGGCTAATAGGATGCACTTCACTTGGAATATGTTTTAGAAAAGGTAATTGTACACGAACTGTGTTACATGCCCAGAAAGCTAATCAAAGGCACCTTCTCCAGGTGAGATGGAATCTCTGCTTTTTCCTCAATAGCCAGCTCACAGGAGTACCTCCATAAAGGCTAAAATCTCCGACGTGAAGTTCTGCCTTGAGCTTCAGATTTGGGGCCCAGACTTTCCTTCCAACTCTGTAAAGTTAGCACGGAGCCTAACTGGTCTTCAGATCTGGGAGCTTCACAGACAGTGACCCCCACTCATTTCAGAACACCAGAAACAAGAGTCTGTCTTACATTACTGTAGCAATCAGAATGCCCAACCATTGCTAGGTACTCAGCCCACATATCTATGGGCCTCGCAAGTGACGACAGCTTCTGTAGACAGCCCAGCATGCAGAATGATGCAGTGGTACCAGGGATGGTACTGAAACCATGCACTAAGATCTTGATGTAATTATTATAAACTGTAGATGTTATCTTTCATACTATTGCTCTTCCTCCGTATTGCACATTTACAGTGTAATACAGGTATAAAAGTTCATGCATATTATTTGAAGATATGCATATATGTGGTAATATGATATATATATATATATATATATATATATATATATATATATATATATGCACAGAGATATATATTCTTACACTGGGGGGAGAAGATACTTAGAAATTAAAATTGCCTCCCTACTACTAGGTGGTCTATCAAACATCAAGTGAGATAAAGTACAATTATTTAAGCCAGTTGGGAAGGTAACTATGCTATCCAAGGTAAAGAAGGATCTTTACTGAAAACTTTTAACAGGGGAAAGTGGATCTACACTTTCCACCCATGAAGGAGCACCTAAAACCTATCTTCCCGAATGCAAATGGGAAATGCAACTTTTCATGCAACTCTCATCTGGGAAGTCCCTAGTGAAGGAGCACCTAAGACCTATTTTCCCGAATGCAAATGGGAAATGCAACTTTTCATGCAACTCTCATCTGGGAAGTCTCTAATGAAGGATAGCAATGAAAACATTAAAGACATATCACATGGGAATAAAAGGAATGTTTTGAAATGAAGTAAAAAGCAAGAAAGAGAGAAAGTAGTAATGGTTTTTAAGAAGTGAGTAGGGGGCTGGAGAGATGGCTTAGCGGTTAAGCGCTTGCCTGTGAAGCCTAAGGACCCCGGTTCGAGGCTCGGTTCCCCAGGTCCCACGTTAGCCAGATGCACAAGGGGGCGCACGTGTCTGGAGTTCGTTTGCAGAGGCTGGAAGCCCTGGCGCGCCCATTCTCTCTCTCTCCCTCTATCTGCCTTTCTCTCTGTGTCTGTCACTCTCAAATAAAAAATAAAAAAATAAAAATAAAAATAAAAAAAAAGAAGTGAGTAGGTATTGTTATGAGACCAGGAAACCAAATGAAGAAGATCAGGCCACTCTTTTTATTTTTTTGTAATATCTTAATTTCTCTTTAATATTTTTCTTCATCTTTTTTATTAGCTATAGACATATTTTGTATGTACACATGACATGTTGGTTACATTCTTTGCCTTCTCCTTTTTTGAAGAGGCCTTTCTTGTTGCAGTTGCAGGTAAACCCCAGGGATTGTGGGTCATGCATTATGGGGGCAGCAGTCAGTTATGGGGGAGAGGCAATGTCCCCGTGCAAAATGTCCTAACTTGTGGCTCTAACAATCTTTCCATCCCCTCTTCCACAAAATTCCCTGAGCCATGCTGAGAGTATTTTTGTTGTGGGAATTTTTTATCAGAAGTATTCTCCAGATACCTATTTCCTTAACCAGTAGGAAGCAAGCTTACCACTGCTGGCAGTTATTCCACATCTCTGAATACCAGAATTACAACTACACATGAATTTGCTACACTTCCTAAATTAGGTAGTTTCATCCACATCATTATATTTGCTTCTAGTAGTAAAAGACAGAGAGGAATCCTTTGCAAGTAGTACAGTCTTTATAATAGGAATGCACACATATAATTGAAAGAAATAATCAACACAATAGTAAACCTTAAATGAAATTGTTTATTCTGTTTTATTTTTATTTTTTAAGATTTTTTAAATTTTATTTATTTGAGATAGAGGGATAGAAAGAGAGAGATAGGGAGACAGAGAATGGAGAACACTGGGGACTCTAGCCATGGTAAATGAACTCCAAATGCACGTGCCCCCTTGTGCATCTGGTTTATGTGAGTCCTGGAGAATCAAGCCTGAGTCCTTAGGCTTCTCAAGCAAGTGGCTTACCTGCTAAGCCATCTCTCCAGCCCAGTATATTTATGTTAAAGAATATCAGGGTGAAGATATATTGGCTATCATGAACTTGAACTCCTACAACTTGAGCTACTAGATCCAGTCCCCAATATCACAAGAAAAAAAATGAGATACTGTCAGGATTAGAAACTGAACCAGCATAAATTCTTCCCCATTTATGAACAAAATCTAGTCGTTGAATTCTGTCTTACAGTGACAGAACAATATTGGAACCACAACCTTACTTTTAAAAGTAATTATTTATGTATTTATTTGAGAGAGAGAGGCAGATAGGCTAAGAGAGAATGGGGCACACCAGGGCCTTAGCTATTGCAAACAAATCCAGACGCATATGCCACCTTATGTACCTGACTTACATGGGTACTGAGGAATTGAACCTGGGTCCTTAGACTTCACAGATGAGCACCTTAACCATGAAGCCATCTCTTCAGGCCCCAAAACCTTATTTTTATATGCTGTTTTAAACTACTGCCTTTGTTCCAATGCCTTGTAATATCTTGTTTCTTCTGAAGTATGTGCTATAATTCGTAAGCTAGTGTTTGTTTTTAAAATTCAGTGTGGTTTTGGATTAGTAATGTGTCTTGTGAAAAATCTCTCAGCTCATTGTACAGGAACCAAATTTTATGAAGCTTCTGTTATCCCAATTGTCCCATGTTGGACATTGTTCTAGTAACAATACATTCATGGATGATGGCCAAAAACAGGCAATTCAGGCTGGAGAGATGGGTCAGCAGTTAAAGTCACTTGTTTGCAAAGCCTGACGGCCAGGGTTTAACTTCCCAGTACCCATGTAAAGCCAGATGCATAAAAGTGGTGCATGGATCCAGAGTTTGGTTTCAGTAGGAGACCCTGGTGTGCCCATACTCATTCTCCTATGTCTTCTGCTTCCTCTCTGCCTCAAATAAGATTATACATATACATATACATATACATATACATATACATATACATATACATATACGTGTGTGTGTGTGTGTGTGTGTGTGTGTGTGTATTGTGTGTGTGTATGTATGTATGTGTATATGTATATGTATATCCTTGGAATCCTTCAAGTAGAATCAAGCCATATTCTAACATGTAGAAATTTGGTGAAATGAATAACTGCATTGCCAATTGGGTGGGTTTGTTTGTTTGTTTGTTTGTTTGTTTGTTTGTTTGTTTGTTTTTTTAGCAAATCAGAATTCTTGTTGATGGAGGTTCTCTCTCCAGCTGTTTCCAAATATTAACTCATAAAATCTTTCTAAGAAAGTAGAACTTGTGTGGGAACATCATTTGCTTTCCTTGCTTCTTTCCTAAGTTCCTTGCATTATTGTCCATGCAACAATAGGTTACCTTTAGTAGCATATGCTCACCTAAAAATAACATTTCCATTTATTTTAGGAAATTTCTGTTTAAATCTTCAGGAAATCGAGCCAGTATGTTATTTCATTATAACTTCTCTACTGATTCTTATGTTTCACTGATTCAAACTATGGACCTGGATGTTACTTAAAATATGACTTATTTTTTTTTATATTTTTATTTGTTTATTTATTTACTTACTTGCAAGCAGAGAGCAATATAGTGAAGAGAGGCACAGAGAACGGGCTCCCCTAGGGCCTTTAGCCACTACAAATGAACTCCAGACATATGTCCTCCTTGAGCATCTGGCTTTACGTGGGTACTCAGGAATCAAACTCTGGTCCTTAGTAGGCAAGCACCTTAATCACTGAGCTATCTTTCCAACCCCGTGAATCATTTCTTACAAGAAACTCTTATCTCCTGTTTATAACACACAATTAGAAAACATGATTTTTAAAAGTGATGCTTTCTTCTAGAATTCTGTAAATGTTATTAAAAAGCCAAAAAAAAAAAAAAAGGCTTGGAAATCATTGTTTAGTATCTTCAAGATTACAATTCTTCAATGCACTAGCCCATTATTAATATTTTTAAACTAGAAATTTTTACCCAGTTTTGAAGAAATGCAAAGTGGAAGGAACTTTCTATATTTAGATATTGAAATAAGTTGTTGGTAATGCTGAAATAATAAAGTGTAGCTTGAAAGCTAGTAAAAATTCAAATCAGACTGATACAGATGGTAAGAAAAATAATTATAATGAAAGTTGAAAAACAGTTTTGGGAGAAGATGGATCTGTCCTTACATTCACTCATTAATTTTGTAGCGAGGCAACCATGTTGCATTTATTCAGAAGGCTGTGGAACTGCACCTCGCTCATTCTTTTATGAGAATGGGAAAAAGAGCAAGAAAATAAGCTGGAAACAAGAACCAATTAAAGGCAAGCAGGGTGACAAGCTAGGGTGAGTGATGATCAGAGTTAGTCACTCCCATTTTACCTGATAATTGTCAGGTTATGAATTTCATAGTGATAATTGATATTACCCAGATCTAATGAGGCTTCGCAAAACTCGGAGTCATTAAGAAAAGTCAAAGTATGTCTCCATGTTTACGGAGGAAGCAATGAATGCTTTAAAAAATCAATAGAAGAGGAAAAGGAAAAATAAATAATAGCTAACACTGACAATGATTTACTAGCTTAATATGTATGGAGTACCTACTACATACCAGAGATCCTATGAATAATGAGGTTATGTGGATAAGCAAAGCTAAAATTTTTGCCAGAGGTCACAAAGTTTAAATTTAAGCAACTAGGAAAATTACATGGGTTGATTATGTGGTGTATTGTATTTGTTTGCAGTTAACAGGTCATATTGCAAAGAGACCTGTAATTCCACTTAAGAAAGGGCGATAGCACCATTGTTTTCCATAACTGAAATTTGTTACATAAAGTTGTCAGACTTCGCCAGCCTTTGCTTCTTACAAACTCAGCCCTAGTGTGTTTAAAACCTGTTGACAAAGATTGGGAAAGCATAAATATATAAATAAATACAGAAGAGAAAGAAATAAGACTGAAGAAAAGTAAAGAACTGAGCGAGCAGGTGTAGCGCAAGAATGAATGGCTTGCTTATACAGTGCGTTTGGGACCTCTCTCCACTCGGTCTCCCAGGGCTCTGTGGGACAGGGTATGCATGCCTACACTGGATATCCTCCCCGTTTAAATATGGCCTCATTTCATTAGTCTGTGCAAGATTCCTGCAGCTCCAAAGCTTGGCTCTCTGCTAAAAAGGGAGATTAGAGAACAGGACTGGAAACGTGAATCTAAAGCTGGGTGACAGTTTCTGAACAATCCTAAATTTAGAACTCGGTTCCCACACAGAATGCGCCTTCCTTGAAGAGCACAAAACTCCCCCCACCACACACACACACCCGAAAACCATGCCTGGGGTCTGCCCAGAAGGGCCTGCAGCGCAGGTTTGGATCCAGGCAGGCCAAGGCACCGCGGGCCTCACCGAAGCAGCAGGGAGGAAGCGTTGCTCCTGCCTAGAGCAGCTGAAAGCATGGCTCAAGGCTTCGTCCCGCAGCGGTGGAAGAGTAGTAGACGATGCCTCTGGCAAAACATGACTCAGTGAACATCAGAATGTGACTACCCCATTCTAGTTCCTTCCCGGGCTTGCTTGGGTGGAGAAAATGATGGGAGGAAATGGATGGATTTATACTTGTATAAGTGAGGTGACCAGAACATCCCCCCCACCCAAAAAAGAGTGTCAGGCACAGGGGAAGATGACAGACTATATTAGGGATGGAGTGAGGATTAGACATTGTAAGTAGCCTTTCAACTCTATATTGTATATATTTTTTTGTATTTTCCATACCACCCTCTGAGGTTTCCCACTATATAATTACAGGTAAACACATATTGCATAGTATGTTAATCATGCCATGAGTGCACCATTTTACTTCGCCCTGCATGCATTTTTTTCCCACTTCATTCAAACTGCAAGTTACATTATTAAAAATTAAACATGAAGAACACCTCTGAAGTCAGCGTGACCCTTCCCTTGGGCAGAACAAAGAGAGCCGGTGACCTCCCCAGCATTTGGTAGAAGTGGTAGTCCATCTTTCTGGGCTGGGGTGCACAGAGGTCCACCCCAGTACACTTCCCTTGCTGGTTTCCTTTGCACACAGACAGGTTTTAAATGCACTTGGGGGGAAAAGAAGCTTTTGCTAAATGTTTTATAACGTGTCAGGAAACCTTTATCGAACATTTAATCCAAAACCTGGCTTTGAACCAGGGAGGCATACAATTCCGTAATTAATTTTTTTTACCTTCTTTTTGCTAATCGCTGATAAAAAGCTTAATTCTATTAACAACTTGACTTGACAAATTGCACCGCTCAACGGAAGCGTTTAGAAATTAATTACGCATTTTATTGCATTAGATCGGATAAACAGAGGAAAGACTAGCAAGGAAAAGGAATATTTGGAAAGAAGGAAAATTGTCAAATACAAACAGCCCACTGGTGTCTGACAACTTACATTATGACTCAATGTGTCACCTAAAAAATAAACAAAAAAAAAAAAAAAGAAAGAAAACTCTCCTATCTTAGCATAGTTTTATCCCCAGGCTATGTTATGTTAATAATGTGTTTTGTTTTCTTTCTTTTCTGGGTAGATTATATATATATACCCTAAAGTTTAAACTAATTTGCATTCCTAAAGGATTTCTTGTCTAATTGTCCTAGAAGCCCAGTTCTTCCCTTTGCATTCTCTGCATCTGTTCTTGGTAATCTTAGTGCATAGCCTTTGGGGATTTAACTAAGAGCAGCAAATTGCAGTGGTAGGTGTAATAGTGTGTCACCAAAGTATTAAAAAATGAGGGAGAAAAAAAGATGAAATTGGCTTCCACTCCAGTTCTCTAGTTAAAAGTTAAGTGCTCAAGTGGTCAGAAGACCATATGCAAATTTTATGGCTCTCTTTGTCCATAAATATACATATTTCAGAAAGGCTGCTGACAGAGATCTCTGGCACCTCATCAGACTCTCCAAGTTTGTGGACTGCTATGCAGTGCCTGCTCTGAGCAAAGCTTGTATCTGGCAACAAACTGGTCAATAAATTCCTGTTGAAAGCATTGTCTTATTATCTTTTTTTTTTTTTTTTTTTTTTTTTTTTGCTTTTGTTCACTTCCTCTGGCCAGTATTCTCTTTCTTATTTGTCAAATGTAATGAGACTTTTTGACCTTTTTGTTACTTAGTTGAATGTACTCAATACACAAGCATGTTATTGAAACAACAATCAATGTGGATGATGGTGGTCTGATCAGGAAGGGAGGGGCCAGGCTGGAGAGAAGGCACTTGCCTCAAAAGTCAAAGGACCCAGGTTCAATTCCCCAGGACCCACACAAGCCATGTAAAGTGGTGCATGCATTCAAAGTTTGTCTGCAGTGGCTAGAGGCCCTGGTATGCCCATTCTTTCTCTCTCTCCCCCTCTCCATCTCTCTCTCTCTCTTTCTCTCTATAATAAAAAAAAAGAAGGGTTGGAAAGATTGGTTGGTGGTTAAGGAGCTTGTCGGAAAGCCAAAGGACCCAGGTTTGAATCTCCTGGACTTATGTAAGACAGATACACAAAGTGGCACATGTTTTTAGAGTTTGTTTGAAGTGGCTAGAAGCCCTGGTATACTCATTCTCTCTCTCTCTCTTTCAAGTAAATAGGTAAAAATAAATAGAAAATACTTTGAAAAATAAAAAGAAGGGAAGGCCTTTCCTTCAAAATTCTAGAAGAGGTCAAGACTATGAAATGGCATTGATTGGGAAAAAATGCAGTCCATTCCTCATGTAGAAGTGTGGTGTCTGGAAAGATCCATTAAGACAAGTGTGCAAAAGGGAAAGGCTTTCCTGATGTTTAATGAGGAGTGTCCCTCCAGGGTAAGCAAGCATAGGGGTAAATTCCCTCCCTAAAACTGGAAAAGGGGAAAGGTACTGCTGAGAAACTGGACAACATTTCCTATGAAAAAAAAAATCAATATTCTGGGAAAAATTATGGGCCTTTACAGAGGTAGGTTAGTGGGAAAGTATAACATGAGCCTACTTGGTATTCTGGGAAGTTTCTTGGGGAATAGTGCCAACTTCTAGAATTTCTTCCTAAAAGTGGAAATGAAGAGGTGAAATCACTAAAATTCTAGTCACGGAGTTGGCTTCAAACCACAAGTGGAAGCTGGCCTATTCTGGTGCTGAGGAAGTCAGAGCTACACTGGAGTAGCAGCAGAACAATGCTGCGGCATCACTGAATGTCTTAAAGGAGTAAACCAGTTTGCTGGCTCAGGAGAGGCAGGAGGGGAAGAAGTCCCCAAGCTGCCATCTTGATCCTGTCCTCCTCCCTCCATCCTCTCTCTCCTTTCCATTTAATAGCTTTCCACTTCCTATTCTTATTCTGGATGCATCATGGCATATTTCTTCCCTGAAAAACTGATGGGAAGCGAGGCTAAGAATTATGTAGGAATTAACATGTTACACTAATGAATCCATGAATTATTAAATATATCTCTGACTTACGAATGAACCACAGATCACAGTTTATTATATTTAGATAAAATGGATGCAGAGGTCTTCATCAGCCAATGGTTGTTTATGTCCTCCATACAAGGTTCTGCAAGGGATTAAGAATCCCTTGGGAAATATTACTTATTTAATAGACAATTTATTGTGAAGGTTATCATGTGAAAATTCCCACCTGAAGGATGTGCCCAGTCAGTACTAGTGGGTTTTGTAAGGTGGAAGACCATCAAGGAGTTGTAGGGAAAAGAAGCAGTGAGAAGGAACGCATTGCATTTAAATTGAGAACTTGCTGGTCTGAAAATGAATGCGTTCCTCGTAGATTAGCAGGAGTGAATCACCTTCTGACCATCTACCCTAAAGATTCAACTCTACTACTGAGATACTCGCTCAGCCCATGTTTGTGGCTGCTCTATTCACAAATAGCTAGGAACTAGAATCGGCCCAGATGCCCATCAGCTGATGATTGGTTAGTGAAGATGTGGCACATATACACATTGAAATTCTACTCAACGGCAAGGAAAAATAAAACAATAAAATTTAAAGTTAAATGAGTGGAGTTAGAAAGCAACCATTATACATGAGGTCACCCTGGAATGGAAAGACAAATGCTGCATGTGCTCTCTCATCTGCAGTCCCTAGCTGGAATCAATTAGGGATGAGCATAAACAATTGTCAGCATCAGAAATATGGGCATTAAAATTAGAATGAGACCAGTGGAGAGAAGAAATAGGGAGATAGGAGAAGTTATCTGACAAGTTAGGCGAAGGCAGAATATTAGAGGTAGAGGGGCTTGGAGGGATCAGGAGTAGGGAGAATGAGGAGGGACTTATACAAAAGTTAAGACAACATGAATCCGTTCCATAGAAATCATCATTCTGACTAGTACTCTACAAGATATAACCACCAATAAAGACGGAGGAGGCCAATACAGATGGAAGGTAGAAAAACTTAACCTTCTTAAAGCTACGGACTCTGATGAATAACTACTAGGCCCAGAGTTGGGTTGCCCCCATATATTGTTGGGCTATTGAGCAAGGAAAGGGCTACCATTCTGACCTCAAAAGCAGCTCAGATCATACCTCCCGTACCACGATTTCTCTTCCATTGTCATCAACTGTTAAATTTAAACATCTTTTATTTCATTCATTTATTTTCTTCCTATTTTAACTGGTCTAAGTTAATAGACATTGCCACTGTTAAAATCCAGTGTAAAACAATAAATGAGAAACTCCCACACTTGCAAAAGGAGCCTAGGTTGGCCTTCTTACAAACTAGCTTTACCTGTGTGCACAAATGAGAGAGAATTATTAAGCTGTGTTATACATAACATTATCTACTTAACATTATCTAGGACTGTTTTCTGCTGTTTCTACAGTCATACTTGGAGTTGCCATGAATTGCCATCCGCAAAGATATTTGAAAGATAAAAGACAAATAATAGCAATAAAAATCGCACAGTTTCTATCACACAGATGCAATGTTCTAGAATAATGTGTCACTCCAGGGAACTTAGCTGATGTTTACAACCACCACTCCACTCTTTCTTTTGGGACTGGATAGCACTGATGAAAAATACCACCTCCCGTTTTCTGTATTTTTGTGAATTACTGCGGATCACAAATATGGCTGGTCTATAGGTGCAGATGGTACACAGTGTTTGATTACTATGTTTATTCAATTAGCAAAATGCACCAATTCCTTAGAGTCCTATGCAGAAGAAATACATCCAGAGGGCATCGAGTTCTCCCTTTAGGAGGGGGGGATGGGGAGAGGCTTGGCTTGTGCTGTGCTCCACAGCTCTGGTGACTCTTTCAGGCTGGGGCAGCTCTGTCACTGCTAGTTTGTCTCAAGATCTTGCTGATGAGAGAACTCTAGAAAGGGATAGACTGGATCCAATATTTGAGCTCTCTGCCTTAAGAAGGTCAGGGCATGTAGACAAAAAGAGAATCTCTTTCTTAATTGGGACATCTGCCTCCTGTATCCTCTACTCTGAGCCTAATCTTTGGCAATAGATGTAATAAAACCAACCTTTCTCATACTTGTTGTAAAGCAGAAAAAAAAAAAAAAAGTCCCTTAACATTACATTCATGGTGACATTCGTGAGAGCAATTGAAAACACACTGTTTATAAGAGTAGAATGGAATGCCTGGTGAGTACACATTTTTGCTATAACTTTTTACTTCAGTTATTCACACCCATGATACTAAAATATTTTCTTGTCTGAAAGAACCCAAGTAGTTCACTAAAATGTGTTTTGTGACAATATCACAGGGACTCATACCATTATAAGGACCTCTAGAGGTCATCCAGTTGAATGACAATGCCACCTCTTTAATATGACTTCTAATGTATTTCTTCTATGCACCCATTGAAGGAGGCATCTCCAGAAAAAGAGAACAGCAGTGACAATTTGGATTGGTATCTCTTTGGCTGGTCACTGGCTACCAAAACCCAGTTCCCACAAGTTTCGCTTTAAATGAAGGTTTTAGGAACCCTCTCTTGGTCTACACAAGTGAGTTCACAGCATTTCTTCTTGGTGTGAGATGACTTGGAATCCTTCTCCAGCACATATGAATGGTTCTCAGCAGTGCAACTGCTCTACTCTCTAAGAATACACCATTGGTGAGGCCACCACATGTGCATCTTTGTTCTTGTAGACTGGGTGTGCATTTATAGGCACGTGGCATGGGGCCGAGTCCCCGAGCCCCCCATGTGCTTAAGAACAATGAATCTTAATGTTGTTCCAAGCCAGCAGCGAGAAGAGTAGAGATGCTCCTAATGAGAGCTGACACAGGGAGAAATACTGGCTCTTTCTCTCTCTTGTATGTTAAACAATTCATGAGGGTTGAGGTTGAGTGAGACATTTAATAAACACTGGCCGCTTGGGTTGCCTACAGCTGGTGATTTGTCACTATGGGTCAAATGTAGGAGAAGCAAAAAGAGGTTTGCAGCTTTGAGGGCTTAGGCTTGGTAACAGCACTGTTTACAACGCATTTTAAATTTAAAGGGACACCATGTGACTGATATGGTAGGAACTTTGGTATGTATTAAAAATCAAGGCTCCCCCATGAAATGAAATTATTATTTTGCAAATATTGATACCTTTCATCAAGGCATTGGGATTTCTTTTAGAAATTATTCAGCCTAAATTCCAACTCCTCCTAGAGAGTACACTAGTTATCTGTTGTTGTTTGTACATGCTTTCCTGTGTCCTCCCTCTAAAGCATTAAGTTTTTAGTGATTGCTTCAAACTGATTTTTGTGGTGAATGCCATCCCCCCTTTTTCTTAAAAAGTCTTTTTTAAAAATATTTTATTTATTTATTATTTGAAAGAGAGAAGGATATATATGTGTGTGTATATATATATATATGGAGAGAGAGAGAGACAGAGAGAAATAGAGAGAGAGAGAGATTGAGAGAGAGACAGACTCAGAGACAGAGAGTTATGCTAGGGCCTTTAGCCACTTGAAACCAACTCTAGACGCATGCACCAACTTGTGCATCTAGCTTACATGGATACTGGGGAATCCAACCTGGGTCATCAGGTTTGGCAGGCAGGTTAGTCACCCCTCCAGCCCTTATCCCCTTTATGAGGCACAAGACGTGAAATCCCACTGTGGTGTTTCGTGGTGAGGTATGTGGGAAGTGATTCGGATTTAAGTTGTCGATGTGGAGGCTAAAGTACTGGTTTCTTTGTGAGAAGAGTGAAAAGCCAGGAGGTGAACATAGAACACAACTCATCCCCTCTCTTTCTCCCCCCCCCCCCCCGCCTTTTGGTTTTTCAAGGTAGGGTCTCACTCTAGCTCAGGCTGATCTGGACAAATTCACTCTGTATTCTCAGGGTGGCCTCAAACTCATGGCGGTCCTCCTACCTCTGCCTCCGAGTGCTGAGATTAAAGGTGTACACTACCATGCCCGGCTCCCTATCTCTTTTGTTATCATTCCTTGCACCACCTGGGGACTATCAGAGTGACAAGTATCACCAGCATGCAGTGCCTCCACCTTAGACCTGAAGGACCACAATCCAAAGCAACCCTCTTTTCTTTTTTTGTTACCCACCTCTTTTATTTCATTATTTCACTTTGTTTTATTTTGTCATAATGAAAATAGACTGGACTGCCTTAACTTTTCTTACTTCCTTATACCTACATTTGTGGCCTAGCTTTCAGTGCATCAGTCTTCACAGGGAAAGTATTTGCTGGGTAGCTTTGACCCCACCAGGATCAACTTTTGAGAAAGTTTTCTTTGGTAGTGAGGATGTGCTTTCTCCCCAGGTATTACCATGGCCTCCTCAAAATATCAACACTAAAGTTTCTTTTTATTGGCTAAATTAGCAATTAAGACTCCAGGGTTTATGAAATTCCAATATAGATTTATCTCATCAGAGAAGTCACAAGCTACATTAATGTTTGAGTCAATTGTTTCTATCTTAAGTTAAAAAAATAAGTTACCCCAGCCATTTTTGTGACAGCTAGACTGTTGTAAACAGCAGACATGTTTTATGAAAGGGAAAAATTGCTTCTTGAAGCCATGTCTTCATAAAAGGGGGTTGTGTTTCGGCAAGGATGGGGCAGACCTCACGTAAACATGCGTGCCCACAAGCACAGTTAACTGCTGGCCATTCTCTGAATCCCAGGCAGAGAATGAACCAGGCAGGCAGCCATTCTCCACCACCCGTTAAGCCGATGTTTGTTATCATTCAGGTTTACCTACTCTCTGAATAGTCTAAACTCACAAATGGCTTAAGTTACTAATTCTCTTGCTTCTGGGTCTCTGATATATTTCCAGGCCTGGCCAGCCACTGGCTTGTTATTTCCTTGCAGTTTTGATACACAGATTCCTTTTTACCCTGAGGGCCACACTTAAGTTTACTCTACTCTTGAAACACGCTCCTTTTTCCAAATGCCATTTGTTTTATTTCTATAGTTTCCACAAATTACCTTCTAAGCTATGGTATCTTCAGAGATACATTATTCACTATCATATTTATAAAATTCCCTTCTCACAACATCAGCATAGTTCTTGATGTATTGATATATGAAATTTCTTCAACCTGCTATTTAGGTGTTTTGGTGATGATGTTCATGTTCCAAGAACTTGCACTTTTTTTTTCTAAATCCAAGAATTAGTGTAAAAATCGAGTATCGAAAAAGTTCTAGCAACCTGAGTGTGTGTGTGTGTGTGTGTGTGTGTGTGTGTGTGTAACAGCACTTATTTGACAAAATGGTCATCTTTCTGTCCCTGATTACAAACTAGCAGAAGCTAGCTTAATGCATGGGAAAGGACATCAATAGAATCTATTTGAACATGACAATAGTTATTCCCAGACTCATAATTCTCTCAGTTTTCATATTATTGCATCAATATCAGAATTCCATGACCTCACTTTTAGTTCCAATTGAAAATGGGATATCAGTTTTACATAAATTGTTGTTAACAACAAACTGCTCTGAGTAATTCTACATGCTTACTTTTAAACATGTATCCATTCTTGACTATGTCTTTATTAACGGGAAGATGGCCACAGCCACGAAACTGGGACTGGAAGAGCGGATATAAATAAATCTGAAAACGTTCTGGAATGAACGTCACCACACTTCTGTGCCATCTCATTAGTTCCCCCCGTCATTAGTACCAGGACATCCATAAAGTGTGAGAAAATCGCTCTTTTCCTGCGAACGTTTGGGACGTTTAGAGGTGCCCTATCATTTATCACTAAACCAAGTGTTTATGTATTGCCTCTTCCATCCAGGTCCTGCCATATGCACCACTTTACATGTGAACTAGAGAGACCACGTCCCCCTCCCTTCTTGCCCGAGGTGGCTGTGAAGCTCAGGGAATGATGTGCCATTGGGTTGTTTATCACATAGCTGAGAAATGGAGGGATGGCAGCGCTACAGGACCAGATGGCACTGCACGCTTGGCATAATTTTCTCAGACAAACTAGGACTAAGGCTGTGAATACTGGCATTTGCCTGCTATAGTCATTCACATTAAAACGTAACAATGAAAATAAGAGTGTTCTGCAAAGAGGCATGGAGGTTTTAAATCATATGCATTCGTGTGTTGTGTGCTCTTGTTATACGCGTACAACGGGATTGGATGCCTAACATTCTATAGAGGCAAAATTTCAATAGATGCAGATCCTATTTTTAATATGCACTTATGGTCATATGTGCTCTCAGAAATACACTCAGTGGGATGGAAAGATGGCTTAGTGGTTAAAGCATTTGCCTTCCAAGCCAGAGGACCTTGTTTCCACTCCCCAGGACTTACATAAGCCAGATGCAGAAGATGGCTCATATGTCTGGAGTTCGTTTGCAGTGGCTAGAGGCCACTGGTGAACCTATTCTTTTTCTCTCAAATAAATAAATTAATTAAAAAGTATGCAGTCAGTGATATATTATAAAATTCTATCTAGGTACATACAGAGTATTTGAAAATCTAGATGAAAAGTCATAGCAAAAACAATAGGGATGTGTTTTAAATTCTGGGAATTTACAAATGTATGTAAGGGAAATATGGTATGATTAAAGTACACTAGCCTGTCTTTGTTTAGAAAATTTGAATGAAGGTCCTGCTACCTATTACCTGGCTCAGTGTGATCAAGTTAAACCTAGTTCACTTAGAGTTGTTCTCACGGGCGAGCAGACAATTTGGAGCAGAAGGTTGTTGACATTCCGTGCCATCCTCACATTCTTTGATTTCCTCTTTCCAGAGGAACCAGTAAAGCAACAATGCAGGACATAAACTTTCTGGCCTACTTTTCGCTTCTTTTTAGTTTAAAGAAGTGTGAAGTGAAAAATAGAAGGAATATAATGACAAAGGCCAGAGGACGAAGTGGGCACAACATTTCTGAAGCTCGTTGCATTTCCTTCCCTTTCCCCCTTTTCTCTTCCCATAGATTCAATATTTATGGACCTGACGTACTAGATCCTTTGAGAAGGTGGGGTGGGTGGCTTTCAGGAAAATGACTATAATCTTTCAAGTGTTTAATTTAGCTAATTTTTTTTTAAATTCATTCAACAAATTTGGGCCTAGGGAAGTGGTAGCCTATAAGGATACAGTGATAGACAGAAGATGCTCCATTCCCTATAAGAGTTGGTAGTCCAGTGGGAGGCATATAGCCTACATATTTAAGAAGTGTGATTCAGTAGTGTCATAGGTCAAGGACAAGAGACAGACAATGTTGTCAAGAGGATGTGGGAACATTATCACCCAAAGGCATATACTGAGCTTAGATTGAGAAGAATCATGATTTCTCCAAATAAGTAAAAAAAGTATATTTTTTTTCCCCCAGAGGGAATTGTATACACTAGGAGTGAAGGTCATAGAAAGGTCTGTTATTTTGGGTAGAAAAAGCGATATTTTATTTTATTTGAATGCAGGATATAGAATAACAAGATGAAAATTAAAGGATAAGAGGACACAGTTTTGAAGTGTTGTGGGCTTCACCAGTTGGGCAACAAGGAAATAGATCTTTACATGCCAAAGTGAGTATTGCAATCAGACTATGTGTTCTCTATGCATTAAGTTGCCATGGCAGCCATAGCAAAAGTGTCACCAACTGCATCACTTCAAGAAGAGAAGTTTTACCTTCTCAGTGCTGGAGGAAGAATGTCCAGGACTAAGACATAGCTATGATAAGAAATTAATATATAAGGGACTTTATATGACAAGAGGCGAGAGGCCCACACCATTAAAGTAGTCCAGGAAAAAGTATTCTAGGACACTTAATTAAAATAGAGAAGTATACTTATGAGGTGAGGTTAACAAAATGTAGCTGACTTCTGGGATATCTGACTGAATCATGCAGCCATTTTTTATTTATCCAATTATATATATATATATATATATATATATATATATATATATATATATTAACTAAGTGCCTAGTCTGCGTAAGCAGTAAGTATGGCTGAGTTCTTGTTTGGCGGTAATTTATTTTCTGAGAGAGATTAAGAAGCATGGACTAGTGGGATAGCAGCATCTGCTGATCGTAATATTGTGTAGATTATTGACACCTTGTGCTGGGTCAGAGCCACTGCCCACCAGTTTTGAGTGTAAGTGATTGCGTTAATGTCACAAGGGTGCAGAGGAAAATTACAAGAATCCAGTCCCTCTGTTTTGTTTTCCTACCAAATGTCAGATTTCTAACTGGGAAATAAAGATTTCATAATTGTGGGTCTTCTAAAACTTTGACTGGTGAAAGTATATCTTTTAAATTAAAAATAATATTTCGTGTTGCGCTGTTAAAGGTGGTGTTTTCCCCCACCCTCCATCTGTCTCACTCCCATACCTATCATCATTCAGTATGTTAACGGGTGACTTGTGGAATAAATCAAAGCTGCAGCCACACAGATATCCTTCCTTTGCCCCACATGCTTTAATTGGTAAGAATGTGGAGGGAACGTTTTGTCTATGTGCACAGGAATTCCTGATTCTTCATCATTTTAAAGTCGTTATAATAGTTAGCCCAAAGCTAACACCAGTATTGAGGACTTCAGAACTTAACGTTTCCCAATATTTCACACCCAATGTCTCATAGATAAGTGAGTTTGAGATCAACTCATACACTGACAAATAGTATGTACAGAAAGCTAGAGATGAAAATAGAATAATCTACTTCCTTTCAATGCAAAAATACTGGGCTGGAGAGATGGGTTAGTGGTTAAGGTGTTTGTCTGTGAAGCCAAAGGACCCCGGTTCGATTCTCCCAGTCCCATGTAAGCCAGATGCACAAGGGGCACATGCATCTGGAGTTCGTTTGCGGCTGCTATAGGCTGTGTCATTCCCATTCTCTCCCTGTCTCTCTGTCTCTGCTTGCAAATAAATAAATAAAAATTAAAAATATAATAACAGTGTTTGCTTGCCCACCATGGATGACCCTCTGGTTCACTTCTCCCCGTTGCCTGCACCTCTTTTGACAGGACTTTGTCCTCCACAGGCTGTTGTCTGGCCTCTTGCTGAGTGAAATTATGAAGGGAAGGTAGGGGCCTGGAGGAAGGGAAGAGCTAGAGTATTGCTCATTCTTTTCTCTTGGCCTCAGGTGATACCTCTGAGCTTTGGAATCTCTCCTGTATCTCCAGAGCCTGTGTGATTTGAAGTTCGGTCCACAGGTTCAAGTGATCTATCTGCTCTGTGTCCCTAATTAAAGTGGAAGTCACCTCCCATGTGCCGAGTCCTGTTGTTGCCTTAGCATTTTTTGCTTTATTTATCATTTTCTATCATATGTTTATCAAATGCCTACATTCATTTCTATGTCTTTTAAAGTCTCTTAGAGAATTACATATCCTTAACCCTGACTATCAGTAAAACAAGGAGCTTACTTTCAGGTATGGAAATCTTAGTTTATTTCTTCCTGTTTTTGTTGTTGTTTGTTTGTTTGTCAAGGAAGGGTCTCACTCTAGCCCAGGCTGACCTGGAATTTCACTATGTAGTCTCATGGTGCCCTCAAATTCATGGGGATCCCCCTATCTCTGCTTCCTAAATGCTGGGATTAAAGGTATGCACCACCATAGTGGCTGGTGGAAATCTCTAAATTTTAATATCCATTTGTAGGTACATTTCTTTTTTTTTAATATTTTATTTATTTATTTGAGAGCGACAGAGACAGAGAGAAAGACAGATAGAGGGAGAGAGAGATTGGGCACGCCAGGGCTTCCAGCCTCTGCAAACGAACTCCAGACGCATGCGCCCCCTTGTGCATCTGGCTAACGTGGGACCTGGGGAACTGAGTCTGAAACCGGGGTCCTTAGGCTTCCCAGGCGAGCGCTTAACCGCTAAGCCATCTCTCCAGCCCTGTAGGTACATTTCTAGGACACAGGACAAAATGAAAGTGCTAGAAATAACTCCCAGAAGCCAATCTTTACAGGTTTTCGTTTTCCACATTAGAAGTCATCCTATGTAGGCTGAACATGTTTGGGTGGCAAACAGCAGTGCAGAAGGAAAGTGTACTTATTAGAGGAAAGAAAATAGAACCAAAGCCAGAACCAGAACAAAAAGCAGGAAGAGAAGAAGTGTCGGTGGAAAAATCGTGTTAGAAATGACTAAAGGTTGGTACAGGAGAGAAAGAAAGCAGGGGTTCTGGAAAGGAAAGGCATTGTTTTTGGCAACCAAAGTGCAGAAACTGGCCCCATGGATACAATCCCACTTCCTCAAGACCACTGAGCCTGCCCAAAGCCCCCAGAAAGCTTTTTAATTTCAGTGCATGATCAGCCTTCTCCTTCCTCCACCATCAACCTGCTAATGCTTTTCTAATAATTACCATTTTTGAAACTATTTTGGCTGTTAAAAATGTTTCTTTTTAATAAGCTGATTAAAAGAGGCTGCCTATTAGCATAAGCTCTTTGCCGTTCAGCCCTCTTCCTAATTAAAAGCACTCATCTGTGGAGACCTCGATTTTTCCCCCTTCTCGCTGTGATGGACTTTTGGATATTTTTCCCTGACAATTTGTTTTATTTTTACTCTTCTTTCTTTTGGTAGTTTTCTGTTCCTGTATTCCACAGAGAAATAAACAACTGAGGGAAATTACACATGGCAAAGAAGGTGCCGTGTGTATAACTGAGTAAGGAATGGAGAACTCACTGAGGTCATTAGAATGAGTATAAAGAGAAAGTGCCACTTTGATGGTCGTCATTGTACACACACCCACATACATACTCAGAAGCTTCTCTATGATGCTCCCAGAAGAGTGGATGTGAAGTGTGTGGCACTGACTATTTCTAGGTGCATCAGTCCTCAGAAATGATCCATGTGAAGCTGGGTGTGGTGGCCCAGAGGTAGGCAGACTGCTGTGAGTTCAAGGCCACCCTGAGACTACAAAATGAATTACAGGTTAGCCTGGGCTAGATCAAGAAAAACAGTGAGTTTGATTATAGAAACTATTAGTATTCTGTAAAAAAAAAAGGGGGAAGAAAGAAAGGCATGCCCATGTATTTAATTATGGTATTTAGGAACAAGCACAGAATTGCGTTATTGTTGTATGTCTCATAACTGTTTACACAGATGGACATAGGTTTTTCTAGCAAGAAAAGTATACACCAAGAAGTTTTCTGCATGAGGACCATATTACCGGAAACCTAGAAGAAAGGGGCGGGGTAAGAACGGCACGTGGTAACGCGGGGCTTTCTGAGCACAGGCAAGGGCCTGGATTCAGCCCTTTGTACTGTAGGGGCTGGGGAAGAGAGAAACAAGATAACAAGACGGGTCAGAGGTGGAAGGGGAGATGAGGGAACAGGGGAGGAGAGGAAAGGGGAAAGGAGAGAAGGGAGAAAGAAAAAAAAGAGAGGAGGGAAGAGAGCAAAATAGAAAAGGAAAGAGGAAGGGAGGGAAGGGAGAGAAGCAAAGAGAAGGAAAGGAAAGATGAAAGGAGAGGAGAGGAAAGAGGCACAAAGGAGAGGAGGAGGAAAAGAGAGGAGAGGACAGGAATGTTTCCACTTGATGGTTGTTTAAGGGAAATGAATTTTGTAAAATGACATGTGTCTCTGTACACGGCATGGCAATTTATTTAATGCTTATCATTGTTTTATGGGTCTTCTTGAGAATCTGATGAAATCACTGCCTTCTCAATTCTGCAAAGTAAATATTTGCCTATAACCATATTTTTCTTACAATAATTTGAGTTTCTCAGAAGCCTTGAAGCCCAAGAGTCTGGGAACATGAGGCTGAAAATCCTGGATGAAATTTCAGCTATGTGTCCTGTTGGCCTGGTGGTCATTTAAGTTGGATTTCCTCTACTCTGGACACCTGTTTGAATGTCACCAGTGAGAGTTGTTCCCCCAACCCTGTGCACTGTGAACTAATGGCCAAGGTTTGAGTTTCGTGTCCTCACAAGGCAACAGATATTGTTACAAAATATTCCCTCTAACGCAGGCATGAGAACACCTTGTCTTCTGCCTCATGCATGACAGATAACATGTTTGTCCAACTATGCACTTCTATTCTCTACCTTTCAAAGGAGAATTACAGGATTCTTGCTTTCCTAAAAAATTTGATCTGTTCTAAGAAGTATACTTACTTTAATAATTACCAAACATAATGAAAAATGTCTGATGATTTTGTAAGAGTCTGAAGAGTTCTTATTGTGTGATGCTGAGTTGTATATAGCAGTGTTTCCACAAAATGATGACAAATGAAACATATGTAGAAATGTGAGTTACAGCTGTGGCAGGTCCAATAGAAGAGACCCTGTCTGAGGACTGCAAACTTGCTCATAAGGAAGGATGGTGTGCAAGCTGACTGATTAAATCTTAATGAGGAGCACAGGGATCATTCTAAGTTCATGAATGACTGGCACAGGGTGGATCTAAACTTATATTGCATTTTCTAAAGCTACAAAGAAGGGACAGTGGGTAGGATACATGGAAGAACAGAATACAAACAATGGATTATAATGGGGAAATGAGGGTTCTGGGGTGCTTTCTGGAACCCCAAGCCCCGAGTTCATATCTGAAGACTAAGCAAAGAATTGGCATTTCCAGGTTCAAGAAAATGATTATTTAGTTATTTATTAGAGAGAGAGAATGGGTTCACCAGGGCCTCCAGCTGCTGCAAATGAACTCCATATACATGCGTCACCTCGTGCATCTGGCTAATGTGGGTCCTGGGGAATCAAACCTGGGTCCTTTGGCTTTGCATGCAAATGGCTTAACCACTAAACCGTCTCTCCAGCTCAAGAATGATTTTCTTTTTAATATCACATTTTATTCAGATTTTACAAAGGAGTGTGGAAAGGGGAAGGCTTGGTGGTAAGGGAAATAAAAGTGGAGAGAAGAGACATACTCTTCGTGGAGCCCAAAAGCCCACAATGGCCATGTGTAGCTCAGGAGTCCATGTGACCAGGTCTGGGGTAAAGCTGGAAAGAAGAGGAAAGAAAGTTCAAGGATCTTCTGCCACGTGGGAAGCCGGAGGGGATAAAGAACCCATGCAGAGAGTAAGAGGCTAGACCTAGACCTGGGCCTGAGCTGCGCCAAGGCAGCCCAAGCCAGCCCAGGCTCAGCGAAGGGAAAAACTCACACACACAGCTGAGAGTTCCCAAGTGATCAGAGAGGGAGAGAGCCTGCCCTCTCCTTGGAAAGATTTATAGCCTTAGGGTGTTGGGCTGTCTTTTGGCCCAGGTGAACCAGAGGTCTAGCTGGTTGGTGAGGGCTGGGGGCTGTCTCAGGAAGAGATTAGCAAGAGAAAACTTTCCTGCCCTTTTCACTTTCAAGGGTTCAGTTCCCCCATCTCTACCCCCCAATATCACTATTAGATACTAGCATGTGTGGAAGTTGGAATAGATGGCCCCCAATATATTTAGTGTTTTATTAGTCCATAGTTTGGATCTGTAGCCACCAGACTGGAGAAAGTGTCCCTGGAGGGATCTTAAGGTGTGGTGGTCGGTTTGAGATTTCAATATAAAGATATGCAAAGTGTGCCTAGTTGTGTGCTGTGCTGTGTGGCTTTTGGTTTGTGCTTCTCTCTCTCTCTCTCTGCTTGAATCTGTGAAGGCAGCCAAGCTTCTTCTGCCATTATGGAACTTCCCCTGGATCTGTAAGCTTCAATTAATATTACTTCTTCCATAACTGCACCTAGTCTGAACATTTATCTCAGTGAACCTGAAGCTGTCTGCTACAACATGCAAAAGGATGTATGTTCAATAGAATAATAGTGAGTCATTGAGTTGTAGGGGGCTCTCTGAACTTAAAAGAGTTCAAGTACAGTTGTGTGACTTTTTGTCAGGAAGCTTATTAAAAGTATTCCATATTAGGGTGAAATAATAATCAGACATTGAAATGATTATGTATCTATGAAGCAGTATTTTTTTATGTTTGAAACCGTTACATATATTTTATTTCACCATAATTGTAAGTAAGAGGGGCCAATCCATAATTGCCTCCAATTTTTCGGCTACTCTGTGTATCTTATTCATCTTTTATTTAAAAATGTTTTTCATGTTTTTGTTATAGCTAGCATATCAATTTAATCTCTAAATCAAACAATGAATTCCCTAATATTATTCTTTGCCTTATATTTAATCAGGAATTTAAGCCAGATCCTGTGTTAAAATACTTAAAGCTAACATTTCTTGGTTTCAATAGATCTTTTTCATTTCATTAATTATTTATTTTTCCTTTTAAAAAACATTTTATTTATTTATTTGAGAGATAAGGAGGGAGGGAGAGAGAGAGAGAGAGAATATGTCCATGCCAGGGCCTCTGGCCACTGCAAACAAACTCTAGACAAATGCACCACCTTGTGCATCTGTCTTACGAGGGTCCTGGAGAATTGAACTTGGGTCCGTTGGCTTTGCAGACAAGCGCCTCAACTGCTAAGCCATCTCTCCAGCCCGATTTTTACTCTTTTGAAGAAAGTATATTCTGGATATTATATTCTCAGAATATTCGAACACAAGTTGTGAGCTCGAAAGTTGCTTTGATTTCATATAGTTTAGCACATGACCTTTACACATGCAGAGGCAGGGGGCTTTGTGTGTGGGTGGAAGGTGGTCCTGATTGACCATTCAGCAGTACACACTTACTGGGATTCCAAGGCATCCCCTTTACTCTCCCCATGGAGGACTATATATAATCCACAGTCCTGTGGTGAGGTCAGCACCCTCACAGAAGAAAAGCTGGGATAGATCCTCTTTATGTTAGACCTGCACTATTACCGGTGACATGAGACAAATGCATGTCTGTGTCTCATAGTTCCTGAAAGCCCAGCTATGCTGGACCGCATGGGGCAAACTAGGCTGCATTCACTTTCGCTTTGTGAGCCATCAAAATGAGGTGAGTTGTGTGATGGTGGTGGGATACAGTGTTCATGATGCATGGGGTGAGGGGGAAGTAAAAGCACATAGCTCTGTCTCTCTCACAGGCTACAGGTAGAGCAATTTAGTATTACAACTTAAAAAAAATGGCCATTCACCAATTCATTTTTATACTGAGCACATTTTCCGCTGAAGTCTGAAAATGCCAACACATATGGAACACCTGCTCAAGTCTACCTTAAAAGAAAACAACTGAGACCCACTATTATCTTAGGTATGTCTTTTTAATAGCATATATATAAATAATATAAATTTTATATTTATAGATATATATGTATATCTATATAAACATGAGACAGAGGAGGAGAGAATGGGCATACCAGGACTTCCAGCGCCTGTAAATGAACTCCAGAGACATGTGCCACCTTGAGTATGTGGGTCCTGGTGAATCAAACCTAGATCCTTAGGCTTTGCAGGCAAGCATGTGAACTGCTGAGCCATCTTTCCAGCCCTTAGATACGTCTTTCAAAGACGCCAGACCAGCAGCTTCTTCATCGCCAGGTCTTCTTTTCATGGTTCCAGTGGTGGGCCACATGGGAAGGGCTCCAAACGCGTGACTCAGAAGAAGCTGTCTCCTTACTTCCATGTGTGTAACCCTCAATATAAAGGGATCTAAACTATGCAGGAATATTAAAAATGTCAGAAAAAAATTTCAAAAGTACAGCTGTTTTGTGCTCCTGTTCCAGAATCTTAGCTATTTTCAAAAATGTCATGCAGAATCAAAATAATGACCGGGTAAAAAAAAAAAAAAAAAAAAAATGTTAGGTTAGCCTTGTGCGAAGCCACAATAAGTGCTGTACCATTAAGGGACCGTCACTTGTTAGCGTGAAGAGAAGTAGGAGCCACAGAAGGCCTTGGAGCTAGCAAAGGAATCTTGGGGGTGGTGGAGCCATGGTGGTCAGAACAGATGCATTAGTGTAATAGAGCCAAGACTTTTAATGTGGGTTTTTTTTTTTTCTGCCACTGGAAAGCGTACGGATGTGTCCACAGACATTTGTGGTTAACGCAATTTGTCAAGGGGATAAATAGATGCTACAATCAGCCAGCATGGCAAACAGAGATGTTAAATGTCCTCTGTGTTAGAGGAATAAACCTTATCCATCCTAAGATGTCGATTGTGTCAAACCTGAGAGGTCTTGTTGAGAGATTTGTCTAGAATCTCTGGCCCCTGCAATACCTAGAGGTAGATCCAATGTAGTGGTGGTTAACTATGCAGATTAAAGACATGAGCTTTATAGTTCAATAGCTGAGGTATTATACATTTAGGTCAACCAGATATGTGATCACTTTCTCTCCTTTGCACTGCAAATCTCAGGTTTTTCATACATAAAACAGTGTCCATAGTACCTCTAAATTTGGTGGTGAAGTCTCAACAAGAGTGTAAGCATTTAATAAATGTCGACAAAAAAAAAATATCTTAGATATCACTATTCAGTTATAATCTCCTCTCTGTATCTTTGGGTCGGGAGAACTTCATGCTCCTTATGCACAAAACATTGAGGGAGGTGCTCCATTCCATACTTCATGACCTTCTGTGTATTGTTCAACTTCATTCCCACCTGAGGAAAGTAAGAACAAACAAACAAAACCAACAACTTAGACGAAAAGAAACTATGTTGAATGCTACCCTTACTTTCCACACACATAAAAAGAATAACACACCTCAAGTTCAAAAGAATCTGCTGCTCATAGGATCTGTATGTGTTGTTTCCAGCATTGGTGTGAAGGTCACATTTGTCCCATCTGAGTCTGTGAGTATCAACATAGAGTGGAGAGTGGGCTGTATTAACATGTTGAAGTGGGTGAGGCCTTGTATTCCAACTGAATCGCACTCATAAAGGGAAGTTTTACATGCCACCATCAGAAAGATATCTTAGTGTATTGAGTTTGATTTCCTGTATAATCCATGTTTGTACATAAGCATTTATGTATAAGTATACATTGATTGCATTTATATAAAATAAATTATTTATACAGCTTAAATCATGGTGTCATAGCAATTTTTGAGGAGGAAATGATCTTGCCAATCATCTGTAATGGCTCTTTTAATTCAAACATAAATAATATAAGGTTGATAAGGATGGAATAATATCCAACAGTGAGCTCAATTTATCTAGATATCACTTGACTTTGTATACACTATTTCACTCAAATATCCAAATACAGGTATGTCGCTACATGCCTGTCGTAATTCTAGTATTTGGCAAAATGATGGAATGTTCAAAGTTCGTGTGGGCTACATAGCAAGAGTCTGTCTCAATTCAAGTTGAAGAATGTCTAATTAACCATTTTCAAGTACTATGACATTAAAACCAACACATAGGCCCCAAAGCTGCTAACTTAATAAGCAGTATATGGTACATAGTAATGTGCCCAACTATAATCTCGCATTTGCTTTCTTTTGTAATACCAGGAGATACTTTTGTATCTTGTTCATTTTATCATATTACTAACTGTGAAGATCCCATGACTAAGTTCTAGGCTATGCAGTTTAGCATTTCAGAAGTAAAATGCAGATAGGTAATGAGTGACATTAAGATGAAGGTCAAGGGTTGACGACTCGGAATGGAGAACCCTTTTCTTCCTCAGTGATTTACCCTTTCTTTTTAGATTTAATATGAAGCAAAAAATACAGACAATGAAAACAAAACAATTTACCTTCATACAACCCATTATTTGACTGGAAATAAATCCTTTGCCAAATCTCATGGGAAGCATAGACTGAGTAATTTGTAGTTTATATGTTTTAAACAAAGACATCATCTATCGAAAATAATGAATTAAATATTTTCAAAATCCAATTCTGAATTATGCCTCTAGAAAAATTGTGTGTGTGTGTGTGTGTGTGTGTGTGTGTGTGTGTGTAAAGGGAATGATTAAAAGAATTACACATCAAAGAAACTTATTCTTTTTTTTTTTTTGAATTACCTACTCAGGGCCATTGTTTCATTGTTCTGTTGCTTTTGATGCTAGTCAGTATAGAGGGAAGAAATGCAGGCAGTGTTCTATCAGTCTCAGTGTAGGAGACATAAAGACCTTGACTGAGCATCTGTTATGTATATTCACATAGGCTGTTGGCACGTGTAAAAAGAGTAAGTATTAGAAGGGAGAGCTAAACCAAACTTTAGAGATGGCTTTCTCAGGATCCCTTGCTCTTTCTCTGGCTTTCTCTGTCCCCTTTCCCCCCCTCTTTCACTGTTTCCCCTTTCTCCCTCTTATCTCTTTGTTTTTCCTACCTCTCTCCATTTCTCTCTTTCTTCTTCCTTTCCCCCATTAAAATAAAATTTTAAGCTCCCCCCAAAAATGTCCAGCGGTTACATTATTTAAGGTTTAGGACATAATAACAATCTCTTTCTCTCTCTCTCTCTTCTCCCTTTTCCTCTCTCTATCTGTCTCTACTACCCCCATCCTTCCCTTTCTCTTTCCAATTCTCCCCTTCTATACTTTTGCATCTGCAAGTGTAATTCTTTTAAATTTTACGTTTTTTTTAAATTGTCATGCCAAGAAATAATAAGTTTCACGATGACATTTTCATACGTAACTCATTTTTTCATCTCTGCCACCATTCTCCTCCATCTTCTTTCCACCCTCGTGCCTTTCTGCCCTTTCTGCTTCCACATATTATGTATTCTGCTATGATTTCTCTTCCTTAGAGCCCCCCTTTGCCTTCTCATGATCACCTTTCTAGTTTCATAACCTATGTCCTCCTCCCGACCCACATTTATACACTTAGATAAAAATTTTCCTGAGTTTGGATTTCTCACTTAGTATAATGATTTTTTTTGTAGACTGACAAAATTCCATTGGACATATGCAACATGTTTTCATTATCCATTTATTTGTTGAGGGCCAAACTTCACGTGTGATTTTTTTAATTTTTTTTTGTTTATTTTTATTTATTTATTTGAGAGCGACAAACAGAAAGAGGCAGAGAGAGATAATGGGTGCTCCAGGCCCTCCAGCCACTGTAAACAAACTCCAGACACCTGCTCCCCCTTGTGCATCTGGCTAATGTGGGTCCTGGGAAATTGAGCCTCAAACCAGGGTCCTTAGGCTTCACAGGCGAGCGTTTAACCACTAAGCCATCTCTCCAGCTCTCACGTGTGATTCTTAAAGTGAAAAGGGAGACACTTTAGCAAGAAGTGAAGGAATTTGACAGATAAGTGTATTAGATAGCTTTCTTGCCACTGTTACAAAATACTTGAAAAGGAACAACTTAAGTGTCTTCAAGAGGGGGAAGGGGGGAGATCCATAAAGGCAAGAGCATGCATAGCTATCCACATTACTTGTGCAGTCAAGAAGGAGAGATATGGATACCAATGCACAGTCTGCTCTCTCCTTTATCTTTACTCCAGAACCCCAACCCATGGAATAGTAACACTCACATTCAGGGTGGACATTTTGCCCACAATGAACATATTCAAAAAACTCTCAAAGGTTTGCCCAGACATTCCGCCCCCCATTGGAAATTCTAAAGCCTATTAAGGTGACAGCCTACTTGGATATCTTTAAGCATTTTATATACTTTAAAACAGTTTCAAACGGAGAATGTTCTGCAAAAAGTTATAATAGCTTAAAAATCACTTGTTTATAGCCAGATCTGATGGATACTGATTTAGTCCATTCTTCAGTGCTTCTCATAACAATTATTAACTCTGTATGAGCTATTTTCCCCAAATTATAATATGAAATGTCCTATTTTTATTTCCCAAGGACTGACATATTTTATAAACATAATTTTGGAATGTACATGTTTTTTTTTTTCAAAAAGGACAATAATGGGGAAAAGATTGGAAACCAATTACAAAAGGGAAAAAAAAAGAATTTTTATGTCAAGAAATCCAGGTACGAGCATTCTCAATTAAATGGCATAAGCTAAAACTTTAAGAAAAAAAGTTTCATATTTCAAAGTAGGGGCTGTTTTGGCTACTGTTGCAGTCATGTTCCCATTGCTGGCAGAAATTACCCAACCAAGAGCAGCTTCTGGGAAAAAGTGTTTTATTTTGGCTTTCAGTCTCAAGGGGAAGCTACACGATGGCAGGTGAAAATAATGACATGAGCAAAGGGTGGACATCACCCCCTGGCCAACATAAGGTGGACAACAGAAATAGGAGAGTTTGGCAAACACTGGCAAGGAGAAACTGGATATAACACCCATAAGCCCCCCACAACAATACACGCCCTCCAGGAGACATTAATTGCCAAATCTCTATCAGCTGGGAACCTAGCATTCAGAACACCAGAATAAAACCACCACATTCTGCCCCTACCCTCATAAACTAATATCCATATATGATGTAAAATACAGTGCATCCATCCAACTTCAAAAGTCCCCATAGTTTTTATAAATTCCAGTGATGTTCAAATATCCCCATAGTCCAAGATCTTTTAACTGAGCCATAATACCAAAAATACCCCCCTCAAAAACCCACAATGGCACAGAATAAACATTCACACTGCAAAAGATGACATTGGGCATAACAGAAATATTCAATCAATTCATGATTTAAACAGGGCAAACACCAAACTCTGTAGCTTCAAATCCAACAACTCTAGCCAGTGACAAATCTTCAAGTCAGATAATTATAACCAGCAACAAGTCTCTGAAGTTGCAATTCTGCCCCTCCTGCTAGGCCAAGGTTTCAAATCCTTCCACATTCCTCTTAAAAATCAGCTCCAAAAGGCCAAAGCCACACAGTCAGGTGTCTAGCAGCAACCCCACTCACTCCTCGGAACCACTTTACTGTTGCAGTCAGGTTCACATTGCTGGTAGAAATCACCCAACCAAGAGCAGCTTCTGAGAAAAAAAAGAGCTTTATTTTGGCTTTCAGGCTCAAGGGGAACCTCCACGATGGCAGGGGAAAATTATGGCAGAGGGTGGACATCACACCCTGGCCAACATAAGATGGACAACAGCAGCAGGATAGTTTGCCAAACACTGGCAAGGGGAAACTGGCTACCCATAAGCCCACCCCCAACAATATGCTCCCTCCAGTAGGAGTTTATTCCCAAATCTCCATCAACTGGGAATCAAGCATTCAAAACACTTAAGTTTATGGAGAGGCACCTGAATCAAACGACCACAGCAACCTTCACTAACATTTTAGGATAAGCTTTCTGCCTTTGTTTGTCCACCCCCCCCTAGTAAAATTACTCCAAACAGTTGAATGCAGTCATCTAGTTTTATGACTGAATTTGAAATACAACTTAGTTTCCCTTGTTGGTATCAATATTTTTTTATTTAAGTAAATAAGTAAAGGAAAACACAAATGAATCAAGGAAGTCTCCAAGCTGCACCCCATGCCCTTCACCATTTCATGATAGTTCTGTTTCCCCAAATTCTACCCTGTTATCTTATCTCATTGGAGGTGTTTGGCCACTTCATGAATTATTCTCTGTGTAGGTCCTGTCATTCTTTCTCCGTTCTCCTAACAGTCTGATCCCAAGAGAAGCTAAAATGAAAAATGAATGAGACTGTATTCTCCAATCCATGGGATCTGTGAGCAGACTTGTAAAGTCCAAAGAAAAGCTCCTTTTCAATGCACCCAACCAGAAAAAGGACGGAATTACTGCAGGAAGGGTGGGCATGGATATGCACGGGGTGCACAGGCATCTGCAAGATGCCTTATCACTGCGTTTGTTTCCCAGAGCCATGCCCTGAAGGCTGCGAGCCAGGAACTGCGCTGATGCCAGCGGCCAGTCAGCAATTCTCTGCCGGAACCAGATTGCGAGTCCGGCCTTTCAAGACGAGTCTATGAACCAGTCAGCGGGAGTATTTTCTTCAGCTCACAGAGCATGTTGTTATGCCTTCTGGAATGAGGAGGGCTGCACCAATGTGGAAATCATGGAGGTCACAGGATTATCTTTTAGTTACCTGAAACTGATATTTTACTTCCATTTCCACATTGGTATGTTTTCTCTACATGGCTTCATTCCTTAGGAGATTATCTTTACTCACATGTTAAGTATAATCAAGTCCATTATTTCTTAATTAATATGGGGCTGCACTTTTTTATTTTTCCTACAATCACTCAGGTCTTCTTATTGGCAACCTCCTTTTCTTCTTAAGCAATGATTAAAGGCAACTAGAAAAAGAATGAACTGGGCACTTTGGCTGTGTTGATGCCACTCTACATGCTAATGCGTTGACACCCAGTATAAATGAAGGCCAGGACAGAGGCATTAAGTTTCCTTTGCTAATTTTTCACTGAAGTGGCTGAGAATTCTCCTGTTTGGTAGAGGCTTCTCTCTAGTAGCTGGGAAGATGCACACAAGCACATCTGACGTCCATCAAAAGCCACCTAGGGAAAAAAAAAAAAAAGCCAGGTACGTTCTTTTCACCTAATAGCTCTACTTTGCCCATGTTTAAGACCTACAATCATTCCAGATTCGGTTCTTCCTTGCCTCTGGCAGAAAATTCATCCCATTGTTTAAAAAAAGGAGAAAAAAAAAAAAAGAAGGAGGAGAAGGAAAAGGGACAAGGAAGAAAAAGAAAAGTTTCTCGAACTGTCTCTTTGCTGGCTGGAACTAGAATTTTCCCCCCTCACTTATAAAGCTGTGCTGCACAGATAAACCAAGACCTTTCTAAGATTTCCAGGTAAGTTCTCTAGATCTGACCTGGCTGCCCCAGGGTTTCTGTCTGGAAAGTGCATAGACATCACAATCTCTCTCTCTCTCTCTCTCTCTCTTTAATCTAAATATCTTAGGTTAAAAGGAATTCTACAAATTTCCCTCAGACAAATACAACTCTTATCCACAAGGAAATCTGTTTCAAGACCCCTATGGATACCAGAAGGTTGACATAGTACCAAACCTAAATTATACTATATATTTCCCTGTGAATATCTATGATAAAATTAATATATAAATGTGGTTCAGTAAGATATTAAAAACAGTAGGGCTGGAGAGATTGCTCAGCAGTTAAGGCACTTGCCTGAAAAACCTAAGGATCCAAGTTTGATTCCTTAGTAGCCACCTGAAGCCAGATGCACAAAGTAGAGCAGGCATCTGGAGTTTACTTGGAGTGGAGTAGGCCCTGGAGCACCCGTTCTCTCTCCCTCCCTCTTCCTCTCTCTTTCTTTCTCAAATAAATACATAAATAAACAAAATACTGAAAAACAACAAAAGCCCCACCATGATAACAAATAGGACAATGTAAACAATACACTGTCCTCAAAGTTATATGAATGTAATGTCTCTCAAAATATTGTCCCATTGTTTCTAGCCTATTGCCTTTGATGATAGTCAATATAGAGGGAAAATTATGCAGCCAGTGTGTAGATACACATTCAGTCTCAGAATATGAGACATAAAGACATCGAGCACCTTTTATAAATATTCCCATATGCTGCTAGTACATATATGGGTGGGATTTAGATGACAATGTTAGGTGACAAAGTGACTACATGACGAGACATGACAGGAAGGATGCAGGCACTGTTACGGGGAGTTTCTTGAGCACACGCCCTTAATGTTGCAGCCATCAGTCCTATACCCGTGAAGTCTACCAGGTGACCAGTGGACGAGTGGTGTGTGTGGTATGGGTGAGCTGTGATTGGCCACTGGTAACTAACACACACCACGGAAGGCGAAACTGTAGATAAGGGAAGGGTGCTATGCAGATGGCTTTTCTAAAAGTATGTCAATTGAGTAGTTAAATCTAGGGAATCTAATTTTACAATCTGTGGGCTTGAGAACAGAAGGGGAAGAGATTCTCATATGGTCACACTCACTACTGGCTTCTTGGAAAGCTGTCACCTGTGATGCTAGTGAAATGGCCCCAAATATGGGATGGCTGTGGAATTGGGAGGGATAATTTTAGCTTTTTCGGAGCTCATCTAAAGCTCTCCAACTCTCTTCTGCAACCATCAGAACCCGTACAGAGAATTGTTACTTCAGTGTGTATTTTCCCAAACATGTTCAGCTCAACCGCTAAGGGTAGCTCCCTGACTTTGAAAGATGAAAAACTTCAGTGGTTCCCCCTTATCAGCTGCTGGAATTTTTGTTGTTGTTGTTGTTTTGTTTTTTTCTGGTTAAAAAATGTAATGGAGTGACATCTGAGTCAAATGACTCAACAAAGCACTTTTCGGGCGTGAACACTATAGAAGGCTAAACAGAACCAAAGGAGTCTCACAGATAGTGCTAGAACTCAGAAGAGCAGGAGAGAACTTGAAGGACGCAGGACAACTACCTACCTCTGGGAAGCCTTCCCATCCCCACGACTGGACATGAGAAATATAAAGAGTCGATGTTTCTCGGGCAGTGGTGAAAATTCTTTTGTCTTCAGCTGTGTTATTTCTTTTGCCCTGTGAGTCATTTCTTCGGAACACCTTACTGACTTCCCAATCCTACAGTGTTCCAGAAGAGGACTTTGTTTTCACAACCAGCATTGAACCTGTTATCTCTAATGGTTTATTCTTTTACTTTTTATTTATTTATTTATTTATTTATTTATTTGTTTGTTTGTTTGTTTGTTTGTTTGTTTGCAAGAAGACAGTGAGGGAGGGGACAAGGAGAGGATTCACTGGGGGGTTCTCTGGCCACTGCCAATGAACTTGAAATGCCTGCACCACTTTGTGCACCTGACTTTACGTGGGTACTGGCGAATCGAATCCAGGTCGTTAGGCATTACGGTCAAGCACCTCGGTTGCTAAGCCATCTGTCGAGCCCTCTAAATGTTTATTCTTAGTGGTTTGCGCAATGGACTGTTTGTTTTCTTTGTGATTGCAGCAGTTACGTGGAAATAAGAGTTTGGGTTTTCATTGTTTCTCTGCCCCTTGAAGCAGCACTTAACAGAGCCCTGAGGCACATGCTAGTTCCCTGATATACGTGTGGATTGCTGCTCCTTTTTTTGAACTTCAGGACATAGTGCCAAACAATAATTTAAAAGAAGCTGTGGCCCACATAGAAATTGGGGCCTAATTTTGGGAGAATCAGGACATAACACAATGAACTTGGATCTTGCTAGCCCTCTGCTTTGAGGCAGAAAGGAATAGGGATAACATTTTCTTACAATGGCTCTGTTCTAGTCAGTGATTTGATTTGTCAGGTCCATGCCCAGTATAAAGAATCAGACCATTTCAGTTCACCATTAAAAAAAAATAAAACATTGTAATTAATAATATATGAGCCAATTTCACAGTCCATTACTTCAAGCAGTCTAGTACATGAAAATTGAAGGTGGGCTTAAATAAACATGGACATTTCTGTGTATGGTCTTCATGTTGACCCATAGTCAAATAGAAGAAAGGTACATCTTCAGTGTATGTCATCGTTAACTGATCATTGTATCTCCATTAACCCAGACTCTAACACAAAGTAAAAAGCCAGAAGAAATTTGATACCAAACCTCCTCCATTTGCTTCATTAAGAAGGCTACCACCTCTTCAGGTTCCTCCTCCCTCCACCGTCTCTTTCTCTTTCTGTTTTGTTTAACTGAAGGCAATTCATCTCATTTTAATTAATTTTTACTTGCAGCATTATCACCCTGCATATAAAGGCAAAATATTTTTTTTTACTTTTTTTAATTACAAAGCTAACGGCATTAATTACTACTACAGTAAATGCACTGGTGCACTGAAGCCTGGCACATTCCAAGGAGCTAACGCAGTAACCGGTGAACAGTTCAACAGCTGGGAAAGGCTTCATCACAAAGAAGAAACCGTCATACGGTAACACCGTGAATACTGATGGAGTCACTGTTTAATTGAAGGTGGCAGCCCACGGACTAGGGAGAGGTCTATTGCATTACAGGGAAAAGGTTATTCATGGACAGTCTCTCTGGTTTTCCTGCTGGCCTACTGTCACACAGGAACCATGAAATCTAACAAGTTTTGAAATGTGTGAAAACAGCTGCAATGGCTTACTGCCCTGTTTTGTCGGAATATGACAACTGTCCTTCTCTCTGCCATACATTAAGTTGGGGATGTACTAATTAAGAAACAGTCTCAGACTGGAGGGGTGGCTTAGCAGTTAAAACATTTGCCTGCAAACCTAAAGGACCCAGGTTCGATTCCCCAGGACCCACGTTAGCCAGATATATAAGGGACACACACATCTGGAGTTCGTTTACAGTGGCTGGAGGCCCTAGTGCACCCATTCTCTCCCTCTCCCTCTCCCTCTCACTCCCTCTTTCTTTCTCTTTCTCCCTCTCCCTCTCCTTCTTTCTCTGTCAAATAAATAAAAGTAAATACTAAAAAATAAAAAAGAAAGAAAAAGAGAAAAGAAACAGTCTCATGATATGCCACCAGGCTAAAACTCAGTGCCTAATGCATGGCTAGATACTGCCAATGCTGAATGTGTTTAAGTTAGAATGTTTACATATTAACTAGGCAAAGTTTAACAACAATAAAAAAAAAAGCCACCTATGAGCTTGAAAGTTTCAGTAAGGGCATCCCAACAGAGCCTTCGACTGTTTAGCCACGCTTCCATGATACAGAAGCTTGTGTTTGGGAACTAAAATGGCACAAGGAAATATTCCTGTCTCATTATAAACAGTTCAGAGTACAAATGGATCCCTATTTCTACACCAACAAATTCTTCCTCTTCAGCCAAATTATTGTAAACAATTCTGCACTTCTAACATTCAATAATGTCCTCCCACATAGCCTTCTGTTTCCTAGTATTTTTGATAAGCCGTCTGTAAACTCCCCACAATTTCCTTGCCCTCTCTATCTTTCTGTCACATTTTTGAGTCAATAGATAATGGTTTTTAAATACCCATTTGAAAGTATGGCTGCACCACCTTCAAACCTGAAATTGTTTAGGGAAAAGGCATTTTGGTCTAATAACTTCTAGAAACCTTACATCTATGCTGTAGCCTTAAGAAAGAACCACGTTCAACACATCTGTGATCCCTTTTACTATTTTACATACTTCATAAGGTGAGAAATATAAAATAACCCTTTCTTTCCACTTCTCATCATTGGGGCAGATTACCTGATAGGAACAATGTAAGGAAGTAGAGTTTTGTTTTTACTCATAGTTTCAGAGGGGTACAGTCCATCCCAGCCAGGAGGGACGGTGAAGTCTCTATGATTGTGGGAGTATGTGACAGTGGCTTGTTCAAATGATGACTGTAGATCTAGAAGCAGAAAATAGAGCCTAAACCAGGACCAAGTTATAACTCCCTAGTGACTGACGCTCCAGTAATCTACCTCCACTTGCTATAGCCTGTAACATCTTACAGAGAACCACCAGCAAGGCGTGAGTTTCATACTCACAAGCCAGCAGAAGACATTTCACATTCAAACTATAACAGTGCCCATAGAGTCAACAAGTCCAAGATATTTTTGTTTTTCAATAGCCCTGGGCCAAAGTCTCTATGGAAAATTAAGAAAAACCCTTAGGTGTGAACTTTAATGAAACCAAGATAGGATGGCAAAGTGTAAACATCCCCATTACAAAAGGAAGGAATGTAAAAGCAGTCAGTAATGATTAGAAAAAAGCAGCAAGACTGAAGTATAACAAGACACACGTGAACCCTTGTAGCTCTCTATCTGTCGCCTAGAGCGTGGGACGGCACGAAGTGAGCTCGTAAGGACTTGAAGAGCACCAGCCGAACCCTTGCTGATTGTGTCCCGTAGACCCCTTGCAGCCCGCTCTGCACATTGCCTGCTGCTTTGCGGACAGAAATCCCATGTTCCTGGCATCTCTGACTTGTTAGATTCTCAGCCTCACTTGAACTGCTTCACACGTCATCCACTTGTGGGCTCCCTGGCTGGGATCCTAACCTTGCCACATAATAATGTCTGGACTCTCGGGCCTTCCTTTGAAATCTGTATAGGAGCTTCAAGGATTCCACCTCATTGTCTTTTTTCCATACTTTCCAAAAAAAAGCAATATAATAAGGAAGACACCAAGGTCTCCCTTGGTTAACTCAAGGAATAGCCACAATCCGGCCCGGAACGGTGACATGAGTCCTGGGAAAACCGCTTCCTAGACACCCGGGGTAGGCAGGGTGTGCTGAAGCTCTCATCTCAAAGAAAAGTCGTTCAAGTAGTTTAGACCTTTAAAACTGAGAACCTGAGGTAAGTGGATGCAGGGGCAATTCCCAAGTTGCCCTCTAACATCTTTCCCATCTCTTCAGCAACCCCACCACTCCAGGGCCCAAGTTCACAACAGGAACCTTTTCTAGCCAAACTGAAGATTTACAAATCTTTCTGCTCTCCCTGCTCCCTTTTTTTCACACCCGATTCTCACTGTAATAACCATTTCATGGTATGAATGTTGTACCGTCGTGAAATTTCCTCTGCCTGGTTACTCAGTCACCTTTAATTCACCCTCGCAAAAAGTCTCAGGATAGAAACTAAATGTAACATAAATAATCTTGAGTACAATTCTCAATAAATTCCTCATTTCCCTCTGTAACGAGAAGTTTTTATTGTTCACATCTTATCAGCATTTTAGTCTTCTGAGCTCAGAACAGAATTGCCTGTTACAACATCATAAGCTTTTCCTAGCTGGCTTTGCTAAAGTTTTTCCAAGCTTCCCAAAAGCTATTGCAAAGATTTCAGAACTACAGGTTCAGACAGTCACAGCCATGGCCCTATTCCATTATCAATCTTCTATGTTAATTCTTGTTACTATGACAAAATACCTGAAAAGAAAACCACTGAAGGGAGAAGGATGTATTTTAACTGATGGCTTCAATAGTTCCATAGTTCCATTAACAACAACTATCACGGCTGTGCCCATGCGTGAGAAAGGGTGGCTGGGGGCATGTGGGAAACAATGTGGCTTACCTCATGGTGGAAAGGAGAGAGGAGTGTGAAGTGGGGACAAGCACAAGGTGAAAGCCTCAA
The DNA here is from genome assembly GCF_020740685.1 of Jaculus jaculus. NCBI lineage: Eukaryota > Metazoa > Chordata > Mammalia > Rodentia > Dipodidae > Jaculus > Jaculus jaculus. The sequence goes on from NC_059105.1 coordinate 165,837,124, forward strand.
GAGCACACTCCCAGCTACCTTCTTTTCTCCAAATAAAACTTATCTTGAAAGTGTTCGCTCTGGTCCAGTAAATGCCATCAACTTGACAACTCATCAATGGGTTGAAGTAAGTCACTTCTCAAAAGCCCACTTCTACACATTACTTACTGATTTGACAACCAAGCCTTCAAACACATGGGTCATTTTAGGGGACACTGAATATCCCAACTATAATACCCCCATAGATATAAAATATATCAGAGAGCTCTTCTGTTACGGAAGTGTTTGTATTCAGATCAATGAACCTAACCACAAATTACACAGGTGTTCTTAGGAAAAAAGAAATGTCTTGTGTTCCAACGATTAAATTATAAATCAAACGTTGGAATGGATGTTCAATACTTGACAATCGCATGTAGACATTTACCTTTAGGATTTTAGCATAGTTATATCCAATATCACATTTCTCTGTAGTCTATGAAAATTAAAATTCAGCAAGAAGTTTCAGCTTATTTTAGCTCTATGGTTTTTTTTCTTTTCATTGATCTGAATTGGAATTTTATTCATAACTACTCTAAGGATGGAACTTTTAGATTTCCTTTTGTTTTCTTTAAATGAATAAATTTGTCTTGCATTCCTTTTTGAGGAACTTGAGAGGAAGGCAACAGTTTCTGTTCATTTTTCTTTGAATATCTTAATTTTGTAGACTAAGACTATAATTCTCCCCAAAGAAACATTTTCCCGAGTTCTGTGTCTTTTGTTTTGTGAAATTCCCATGGAAAAAAGCTTACAGATGATAATGAGAAACAATCAGAGGAAATTAATTGCTGAATTTATTTAAATTTTTATGAAATATGATAATTATTCGGATTAGAATTTTTCTAATGTTATTACATTTTTTTTTCCAAATCCAAGTGAGTTCACTGATTCCCTGGGGCAATGTGATAGAGTGGATGTTTCCCAAAAGGTTCCTCAAGTTATCATTTGACAGAGGCTGTAGGAAATGCTGGATGAGATACTGAATATGCCACTTACTTTCTATAATGCCTCCAGCTTCCTTCATGAGTCAATATGGGGATTAATTGTAATCTCTCTTTAAGGAAGTTCAAGCTAATTTTCTTTCATGTTACCATATTTGATTTATTTGATGTTTTCCATGTAAAAAGAATTAGACTGGCCTCAATTACATGTAGAAATTGTTTTCACATTTAGCAAGGACAAAGTGACCAGCCCATGCTGCCTCTAGTACACTGATGTAATAATACTGATTAAGATTACACAAACAACAACAGCTATCATTTATTGAACATAGTCTTTGGGTCCTTACTTGCTTAGATTAATGTTAAGGCCTACTTATCCATCTTAATGATACATGCTATTATTGCCCTTATTTTACATATAAGGAAATTGAGGTACAAAGAGAATTCAAAGTTTTATTAAAGTTAGCATGACTAACAGGGGTGAAGTCTTAACACATACCTATGCTCTTCAATTCCAAAGCCTGAATTATTGTGAATCTAGTTATTCCAGTTGCATTGTGGTTGGTAGTTTTCTTCTACACTGGCTTATACTTCAAGAATGGCCAATGAATTGTTTACCCTTGCCACCGCTGACTTACCATCAGTCAGCAGCACAGGAGGCTCTATGAAAGGATGTATTTTCTAGTAGTTTGCAAAGTCTTCAAGGAGATTCTTGTTGAGTTTAGGAAAACAGTGAAGCAAGGGCAATGAAGAGAATTTTGAATTAGGTTGGTAGAGGCAAGAAGAAATGATACTCCTTTTCTATCCTCTTAGAAATCAAGATGTACTAATTGTGATGGTTTGAATTACGTATCCCCCATGAACTCGTGTGTTCTGAATGTTACGGTAGAAGTTTGAGGATTGGAGCCTCTTGGAGGCACTGTGTTGTTCGGGACAGGCTTATGGGTGCTAGAGCCAGCCTTCCCTAGCACTGTTTGGCTCATGGGGCAGTGTTCCAGCTGCTGCGGCAGAGATGATCTCCACACTCTGCTCATTTGCCTGCCATTATGAAGCTTCACCTTGTGTTTGCAATACAAAATAAACCCTTTTCCCCAATCAGTAATATGAAGGTAATCGCAAAAGTAAATTGCTGTGGAAAACTTGGTTCATTATTACTAGAACCTGACTTTGGCTTTTTGTTAGGTTTAGCTTCTGGGGGTAAGAAAAAAGCTTGGCTTGGACTGGGCTAGAAGTAGTTTGTGTGAGAGACTTACTGCATCTTTCCATGTCTTGTGAACTTTTGAAGAGTTGCATTGCATATAAAAGAGCCATCATGAGCAGATAGATATGGTGTAGAAAGAAATCAAAACTTTGGGCAGAAACTGCTGCCTGTTTAACTGCAATTGTTTGAGAGGTTATAATCATTGAAATCAGGCCAGCTGATCTGCCTTGGAGCAGCAGGAGGAATGCAGTCTTGTTTAAAGTAAGTGACCAGAATGCCAAAGAAATTCCTGCTCTTCAAAGTTGGCTTTATCCCCTCCCACCTAGATTAACAAATTTGATAGCCCACTAAGTTCTAGGAAGTATGAAAAATTGCTGAAAAAAAAAAGGTCATTAGATATCCAACACAGTTTTTTTGTTGTTGTTGTTGTTGTTGTTGTTTTGTTTTTGGAAATGGCCATGGGCAGTGTGAAGCAGGCTTGTTGGACTACCTGCATAGAGGTCTGGTGGAGACATGAGGTTGAACCATGGGATACAATGGAGACCCGTGAGGATGCCAGAACAGTGGGACAGCTGTCAAGGAGAGCTGCTGGCACTCAGTGGAGTGTAACATGGGCTATGAGCTGCTGAGGTGGAAGGGTAGAATTGGGACTTCAGAGACTTGTCACTGGTTAGAGTTAAGGAATTTGATGTTTGCTGTTCGTTTTCGAACTTGTATGGGCTCAATCTTTCTTTGCTATGCCCAGTGTCATCTTTAGCAATGGGAATATATATTCTGTGCCATTATTATTATTATTATTATTATTATTATTATTATTATTAGCAATAGTAGTAAAATAGCATAGCTATTAAGAGTTTTTGGCCTATGGGGATGTTTGAAAAGTGCTGGGATTGAATGGAACACTTTGCATTTTACAGCATGGATGGTTGTGAGCTTATGGGGGCCAGGGGTGGAATGTGGTGGTTTGACTCAGGGGTCCCCCATACACTTAGGTGTTCTGAATGCTAGGTCCCCAGCTGGTGGCAGTTTGGGAGTTGGTGCTGTCTGGAGGCGATGTATTGTTAGGGCAGACTCACAGTTGTTTTAGCCAGCTTTCCTTTGCCAGTGTTTGGCTCACACTCTTATAACTCTTTGCTACTTGCTGGGGCAAAGGTGATGTTCAGCTTCTGCTCATGTCATCCTTTCCCCTGCTGTCTCAGAGCTTCTCGTGAGCCTGTAAGCCAAAGTAAACTCTTTCCTCCTACAAGCTGCTTTTGGTAAGGTGCTTTTTTCAAGCCATGTGAAGCTCACTACAACACTGCTTGGACCTGCCTTATACTTATCATCTTAAAAACTGAGAGTAAATCAGCCTGCATTCACTACGCACAGACACACATTAGTGGCTGATAAGGGTTAATAAAATGTATGTTTATTGGCACCACATGGTAGCTCTTCCATATGTGAGCTGTCATTCATAAAAATTAATCAAATAATGTCCACAGACAATCTGCCAGCTTGTGGCTTGTTCAAATGTTTGTAAGGGTACACTTACTGGGCAATGCTTTCGAGTTATAAGAAATTTAGTTTCTGACCAATATATTGAAATATCATAAAGTCAAAGCAACCAAAGTGTATTAATGCCAACCACACATTATAGGCAACACACTGTCTTAGATCTGTGCACACAATGGTGGAAACAATACAGTCCTGGAAGCGGACTGTGAGCCACGCTGCAGCATGACCTCACGCAAGTCTTCCAGTTCAGTGAGCCCAAGGATTAAGGGTCCCATACAAGGGTGTAAGAGCGCCTGTTCTACTGAACCTCTTGACTTATATAAGGTTGAGAAACCTTTTTCTCCATGTCTTCATTTGTTGGTCACATTTTATTTTTGTTTGATTTTTGAGGTAGGGTTTCACTTTAGCTGAGGCTCTCCTGGAATTCACTACGGGTTCTCAGGGTGGTCTTGAACTCATCGCGAACTTCCTACATCTGCCTCCTGAGTGCTGGGATTAAAGGAGTGTGCCACCACACCCAGCTTTGCTCACATTTTTATAGGGGCATTATGGTGCAAAATGATCAATAATGAGCTAGAAAGGAAACAGACTCTGAAGATATTCAGAAGAAAAAGTACGTTTTAGATCCAGGAAAAAATATATATCCCCTTTTATCTGTTGGCCCTTACTTGTGTTTAAATCATCTATTTATTTATTTGAGAGAGAGATAGAAAGAAGAGACAAATAGAGAGAGAGTGTGGATACACCAGAGCCTCCAGCCACTGAAAATTAACTCCAGACACATGTGCCATCTGGCTTATGTGGGTGCTAGGAAATCGAACTTGAGTTGTTAGGCTTTGCTGGCAAGTGCCTTAACTGTCAAGCCATTTCTCCAGCCCTCTTATTTATTTTTTTTTTAGTGAAATGTTTAGTGTGCTCTTCAGATTGGTATTCTCATGTTAGATTCCACTGAACCCCTACAGTGTGGTAAAAACTTATTACAAAAAGGTAAGAATGGAACTAATGAGAAATCTTTGCCTTTCTGAAAGAAAAATGTCTTCAGAAATAGGACATTTAATGTGGTTCAGTTGTTCCTCAGATGTGTTATGCAAATGACTGAGTGAAGAAATCTTGGAAAATGCTTGCGGATCCTTGGGTGAAGGGTCTAATTAAGTGAGCATTACTATTTTTTATTATTTTCTAGGCATGGTGTAAAACAATTATGGATGGGTAATATGAATAGTCATTCCTTGAAATAACTAACTCTGCAGCCTACTGGGGAGGTTGTGATCTTGGACTTGTGAGCCTGGTGGAGTCATTAAGTAACAGAGAATACATTCTAATTAAATTTGACGTGCTCACATAGGGAATCATACCCACAGGTAATTCTCCAGCATGGAATTTCAGGAAGTATCTTTTAAAAAACATGAAAAGAAAGAAAGAGGAAAAGAAAGTTCATTAGAAAAGAGACTAAGGGAGAAAGTATGAAAATGAAAATTTATAAAACCAGCAAGGGAACCACTTTAAAGTATTTCCCTAGAGGATGAATTAGAGCTTGAACATACCCAGGATTTCCAAATGGTTTTACACTCTTCTGTCGCATTTCAGTGCATGAAGGGTCAGGCCTTAGGCAACAGTATTGCAGGACTGGATGTGCCAGGGGCCTAAGACAGTGACATTAAGGAACTTGGACCTTTCTAGTATTAAACAAGTGTGTTGTAGTGTCGGCATTACATTCTGTCCTCAAAAGAGTCACTCATAATATCACCACCTTAATAAAAATGTGTTTTGCTTTTTCATGCACTTCAAAACTTGGTCCACGTTAACTTATAAATCACATAGTTGAGATATTGACAAAAACATATTACTGTCTGTTTTCTAATTTAAATGGTGGTCTATGTAGTTCCAGTACTTTTTGTAACCTTAGGTATTTAATTTTAAGTGATTCAATAGTATTTTTGGTAAATGGATAAGCCACATCAGACTAACTTCCTAATTTTGGATATTTACATAGGTTCCAACTTGTGATTTGCCAGTGATGCATTTGAAATTAAGTTTTGATTGTGTCAAACAGTTGTTTACATAACGTAAGTGGTCAGTAAATACTTAAGGAAGAAATGAATACAAGTTTATTTTGCCTTTCCTTGTTTAAGATTATCAGGAATGTCTTTCTGATTTTGGAATGTCTATCAGTTGTCTAAACTGTTTACACTCTTGCAATATCCCCAAATTTTAGGATTAGGCTTTACTTCAACCAAATGCAGAATTTGCTGTACTGAATGAGTTTTCAACAGTTAAAGCTGATTTGGGGGCTTATCCTGTAGTTTGCTTGCCTTGTGTTGTATCTGCCATGCAAACAAGTGTGCTTTGCCCTCTGCACAGGTGATGGGTTTTGAAAAGAGGATTTTGTGTGTGTGTGTGTGTGTGTGTGTGTGTGCATGCGTGTGGAGAAACCACAGATGTTTAGGTTTCTATTTTAAAATTGGGACATGCAGGAGAGAAAATTAAAAGAGCATCAGAGGCAAAAAAAAGATACTAAATGCTTCCACCAAGCCCATGCCTGGCTTCTGTGGAGTGATGAACGTTGGCCTCGCTTTCAAAGCCCTGCCACACGCTCCCTGTCTACTGCACAGACCCCTCGAACATAACTCATGTTGAACAGACGTCCCACCCACACCGAAAACACAACCAACAAAATTCACACAGAAAATTCTGCTTAAGCCCTTCCCTACTTCACATTGAGATAGTTAGATGTAGAAATACATCTGTGCTGTAAAAAGGAGCGAAAAAAAAAAATTAAGTAATCACCAAGTAAGTAGTTATATTTTTTTTGTTTATTTTTATTTATTTATTTGAGAGTGACAGACAGAGAAAGAGGCAGACAGGTAGAGAATGGGCACACCAGAGCTTCTAGCCACTGCAAACGAATTCCAGATGCATGCGTCCCCTTGGACATCTGGCTTACATGGGACCTGGGAAATCAAGCCTTGAACCGGGGTCCTTAGGCTTCATAGGCAAGTGCTTAATCACTATGCCATCTCTCCAGCCCAAGTAAGTAGCTATTAAAAAGCAATTCTATCCAATTCAAGTGACTATCAGGCCACAGGATGCCAGCGCCATGGAAATATATATGTAGCTATTTGTTGTTATAATTTTTTTAAGTCATAAAATAGAAGTAATATTATAGAATGTTAAAGCTATAAGAAGTCTTAACCGAGGAACCATGTCTAGAGAGAAAACACAACCCCATGACCTAAGTCACCTAGTGTTTTAATCAGCACTAGAACCCAAAGCCGTGGTTAGGAAGGTCCCATCTTCCATTGGTCCTCTTGGAAGAAGAAACATTCCCTGATACCAAGTGACTGGAAGACAGCCCAGTGAGGGAAGGCTGATTTCTCAGACCAGTTGCATAACAAATGTGATGTGCAGCTATGTGTTGCTTAGTATGAGTCCAGGGGTCACAGTGTGGGTAGAGGGAGTAACACCTTGGCCTTTACGGGAACCTCAATAGCATAGCCCTATCCTGTACGTATATCTCAAATATCACAGATCTGGTAAGATATTCCTCATTCTGTCCCTCAGACAAGAAGGCATGCACACAAACATACACATGAGCTTTTGACAATAACTGATGCAAACAAGCTTTCACATCTTGAGGTTAACATGCAGCAGTTTAGACAGGTGGCAAAGGCGGAATGGCCTGCCTAACGAGTTGGTCCATGACATGGGCGAATGAGGAGAGATGCAATATCAATTTTCTGAAGATTTTGGGCTAAAACACCTTGTCACTAGCTTTTCAGATGCATTCACTAGGGAAGAGTGTACCTCCAGAGTCCAAATTTTATTTGTAAACAAGGTTTATCACAATTTATTTTAGGCAAGTTTTATGATAACATTAAATAGTCTATCAAAACGATCAGTCTGCATATTTAAAATACCTACATCATTTTACTCTTTTAGCCACTGTTTTTGTTTAATATCCAAGATGGAACCACGCTTCTGAAATCCTGTTTAACGCTCTTTTGACTGTAGAATAGCTTCTCATTCTGACTAGTCAGAATTGTCTCCTAACCATTGTGCTTGATTACAGTGGTAAGATAAGTGGCCCCCAAATCCCTTATCTCATTGCTTGGTTCCAGTTTGATAAGTACAAATCCTGAAGCTCCTAAAGGTGTGTGGTCTGGGAATCCATAATGGCTGCTCTGTAACACAACAAATCCTGACTCTTGAGAGGAATAACAGTCTCACACGGCCTTTCTTCTCTCATGCTTGGTATCAGAGAATGCCCTCCCCCCCCCCCCCAAGCCCCAGGACTCTCTTTTCCATTGGCTGATAAATGATCCTCTAATATACATTCTCCACACTTAGTTTCCCTTTCTAGTCTTGGCTCAGTCATCTGTCATTCTTCCTTTGGTTTTGTGTTCCTTTTAGAAGTTATGTCTGCCTCTGTCTATGTGTCTGTTTCTCTCTCTCACTTATGCAAACGGTGAACATTTTTTAACACATAACTCCACGTACATATTATGTATACATATATAAGCATTTATATGTGTGCACGTATCTACGTGTACATATGAATGATAGGGCAAACTGGAAAAGTGAATGTAGTTCTCACTCCCTCACATCCTCCCTGATACCTGTAGCCTGTTGTTTATGGTAATAGCTCTCCTGAAGGTGTGAAGTAAATGCATCATAACTTGACTTGCTTTATTCTGATGACAGGTGATGCTGAACATTTCTCATACTTGCTGGACATTTTATGGTTTATTTGGGAAAATGTCTCTTTAAATCCTTATCAATTAAAAAAATCAGAGCATACTATGGTTTTTGTTTGTTTGTTTGTTTGTTTGTTTGTTTTTTGCTTTTGAATTGCATGCACTTCTTATGTAGTTTTGAGATTAACCATTTATCAGGCATATGGTTTGTAAACATTTCCTCCTCCCTCGTATTTTGCTTTTTCCCTTATTGATTGCTTTCCTTGCTGGGAAGAAACTTTTTGGTGTTATGCAGTCTCGGTTGGTTGTTTTTGTTGTTTGTGCTTTTCACATGCACTGTGAGTAGGAGTAAAAGTTGGTTTGGTCACACAGAAGTCAATATGGAGGTTCCTTAAAAATGTCAGAGCTTTAATTACAGGGCTTGGGAGCTGGTTTAGTGGACAAAGTGCCTATGATCCAAATGTGAGTGCTTTGGGCTCAGGTCCCCGGAACCCACAAAACAGAGACAGCGACAGAAGAATCCCCCAGTTCATAGACCAAGCCACTACAACAAACACAGCAATGAACAAGAGTCGTTGCCTCCAACAAGGTGGGGGGTCAAGAGTTGTCCTCTGACCTCTACATAATACCATGCTATGCATGCACCTGCACTGACACATGAACATCACCTGTGATCACCCTGAAACACACACACACACACACACACACACACACACACACACACCAAAAATTATGTTTTGTGATCGAGCAACTTCACTTCTAGGTTCATATCCATGAAAACTGAAATCAGGATCAGAAAGAGATATTAGGGCTGGAGAGATGACTAGGCAGTTAAGGTGCTTGCCTACAAAGCCTAACAACCTGGGTTTGATTTCCCAGTACCCATGTACTCATGTAAAGGCAGATGAACAGTGGTGCATGCTTCCGGAGTTTGCATGCAGCAGCTAGAGATAGGCCCTGGTGTGCCATTCTCTCTCTCTCATATCTCTCTCTGCTTGAAAATAATTATAAATTTTAAAAGAAGATATTAGGACTCCATATCCATTACATGCAATCACACAATATCCAAGATATAGAAATACACTAGTTACCTGCCATTGGAGGAATGAATAAAGAACAAAATAAATTACTATTCAGTAGGACATGGTGGTGCATGCCTTTAATGCCAGCACTGGTGAGGCAGAAGTAAGAGGATCACTTTGAGTTTGTGGCCAGCCTGAGACTAGATAGTAAATACTAGGTCAGCCTGGGCTAGGGCAAGACATTACCTTGAAACACCCCCCACACACACACACACACTGAAAAAATAGAATATTATTCAACCATACAGAACAAACTCCACACAGTATGGTTGGGCCTTCAGAACATCATGGTGTGTGAAATAAGCCAGCTACAGGAAGACAAATACTACATAATACCATGAAGTATCTAAAACAATCAAATTTATAGAATGAAAGTATGCAGTGCTGGTCAAGGGACAGTGGACATGAAGTTTCATTTTGCTAAAATGAGTAAAGGCTAGAGCTTTTCCATTCAGCCTTCTACTTAGACTCAACAAAAATGTCTGTATATTGAAAACATGGAAATAGTTGATAATATTAAGTGTCCTAAATGCAGCTTAAAATTGGAAAAGATGTATTAGTTTCTTGATAGTTTAAAGAAAGTGAGTATATCATTTTGCTGATAGAAAATTTGAACCCCTTGGAATAACTTGAAAAGCAAAGTCCTAATTAAAGAGTACTAAGATTAGAACAGAAAGGAGATAAAGCCTTTTAAACAGGGAAGGACCCTGGTCAAGGAGGTTATCTTCTGAGCACAGAGAAGACCTCAGTGTGTATGCTGGGAACAAATCTATATCAGAAACTGACGAGACGTTGGAGAAGAGATTATCGAAACTCAGTGTGACAAGGAGTACTTTAAATTGCATCAAAATTGTAAATAGGGCTGGAGATATGGCTTAGGTGTTAAGGGGTTTGCCTGCAAAGCCTACTTTCCAGATTCCATGTAAGCCAGACTCACAAAGGTGAGGCACGTGCAAGATCGCATATGCTCACTAGGTGGCGCAAGCGTCCGGCATTCAATTACAGTGCCTGAACCCCTGGCGTGCCAATTCATTCTCTATCTCTCCTCTCCTCTCCTCTCTCTTTCTCTAATAAAAATTACTTTTTTAAAAAAAATAAAGGAAATGTCCAATTTTAAACATTAATCTGTGTTTGTCTAACAATAGCTGTTTCCATTGATGCTAATGATATCTTCAAAAACCTTTTGTGTTAAATACAGGAGTGTTATCTATATGTTCAACACTGCTTGGTATGTGGCTCCACTTTAAGAGAGGAGAAGTTGAGAAGTTGCAGTCCACTCTACTCCTTATTAGACTGTTAGCTGAGTGAGGCACGGGTTTGGCATTAGAGCTCTGCAGAACGTAGTAGGCACTGAATTCACTTGAAAAAAATACGTGATTGCACTTTTTTTGGTGAACAGTTCAAAATGGAGCTCAGATAATTAAACAGCTTGTCCAAAGACAGCCATTAGAAAATCTAGGAGTTAAGGCCACATATTGTCTTTCACTGTTTTATACCATGAATGCTTTCTTTGGTTTATTTTGTGAAGGCTTAGGTTTGGCTTTATCCATAATTATTCCATGAGCTCTATAGGCTGGTGGGGAAAACAATCATAAATCCTTAGGACTTGATATTAAAGTGTTTGGCTCAATTACTTGCATGAATTTATCTGTTTGGTGAAGGTGTGGGCTCATACCACAACAGCCAACAGCAGTGAGAATTAATCTCCTGAGTCTTAATTAAAACAGACTTTGGAGAATACAACGGCCTCAGGAAGTGCCAGAAATCTCATCTGAAAGCTTCCTGATTGTGATATTTCCAATATCATATTGCAGATTCAAGAAACTTGGGTGTTTGGAATAAACTTCGCATGAGAACAGCCTCACGTTAAGAGCTTATCTTAACCACCAAACCATCTGCTCCTTTTCCATCGCAGTTGTGAACAGTACATGAGAACACGCATCCCTCTTCCTGTCCCATTTTGCATCTAAGCATGATCTATTTCCAAAGTAGTGTCTCTCCTTTCCCAACCGAGCAAAGCAAAATCTATCTGTGAATATTTCAATAGAACCGAAATGATTTCCACCCTTGCTATTATCTCCTCTCCTACACTTCTTAAATTTCCTGTTTTAAATTCAGTTAGTTCAGGGGTTTTTATTTATTTATATTTTAACATTCACATCCAGTGCCATTGCCATGCTTGCTATTTTTTTCCCCCAAAAACAGTTTCTTGTATTTCTTTCTTCCTTCTTCTCTCCTTATCCTAGGTTATTTTTCCCAGAGTATCCCGTGTTCATACCATTTTATACAAGATATGAGTAATCAGTCTAAGTATTGAAGCTTTGCTACAAAATAATGTACTAAGGAGACTCTCTTCTCTGTCACCGCATGCAGAGTACTTGTTTATTTATTTATTTATTTATATGAGAGTGACAGACACAGAGAGAAAGACAGATAGAGGGAGAGAGAGAGAATGGGCGCGCCAGGGCCTCCAGCCTCTGCAAACGAACTCCAGACGCGTGTGCCCCCTTGTGCATCTGGCTAATGTGGGACCTGGGGAACCGAGCCTCGAACCGGGGTCCTTAGGCTTCACAGGCAAGCGCTTAACCGCTAAGCCATCTCTCCAGCCCCAGAGTACTTGTTATGAAGACAGTGAGTGCCACATTCTTCTCTGTCATCTTCAGAGCATATCTGGAGTAGAAGGTTTCACAAACCGAGCATCAATAAATCCAATACAGAGAAATTCACATGGATATGGGCCTGGAAAGCACAGGATATGAAGGAAAAGTACAAAAATCAATGGAGGCACATATTTGAATTAAAAAAAAAAAAGCCCAAAGAAAACTGAACAGGCACGCATATAAAAGATGTGACATAGGAGGGGGAAGTTAGTTTTCTATCAGTGCAAGGCTACAGCTTGAATCACTGAAAAGAGACTATGGAGATGCAGATGTCAGATTCATATGCTGAAGAATCTTCCAGTGCTTAAATTTATACAAAAGTAACAAGTCCCTTGTGAAGTAGAGACTGTCCTGTGTAAGCAGTTGATGCAGGTACTTACCCTAATAAGTGCGGGCTATATTCCCATATAGGGAAGAGAAATAAACTATAAGGCCCCTCAAACTCTTTGCAATGTCTAGCAACTGTGAATGTTATGCCCAGTTCTCGGCACCCCCAGTGGCCACCAAGGAGAACCAAACACATATGCAAGGGCAAGGAGCTTTATTTCAGGCTTAAGCTCAGTCTCTTGACTTCACCAAGGCAGAGGATTTGTACAAGAGCCCTGAGTAGTGGGCAGGTAGGGTTTTTATAGGGATTTGAACATAGAAGGGGATGGGTACGTGATTGGTTGATTTAAACAGTATTTTTCTGATTGGCTTAGGATTTTTGGCGGGCAAGGTTGGGGGCAGGATAGAGGTGGGAGCAGGGGAATCCCAGGCAGATGAGGTAGTCTTCATTGTGATTGGCTGGGGCAGAGAGAGCAGAGAGGACAGGCCTCAGGCATGTCCTGGGCATGTCTAGGCTAGGGGTGACTTCAGCCTTTGGGTGGGCACCTTCCCTAACCATATGTCAGGGCGGTTGCCTTCTGCCTAAACGGAAAACCTGAAAGTTAGGCCTAGCCAGGGCAGCATCTTAGTTTCTGGGTCTTCCATGAGCTTTGATTTATCATTTCTTTCTTTTATTTTTATTTATTTATTTGAGAGTGACAGACAGAGAGAGAAAGAGGCAGATAGTGAGAAAATGGGTACGCCAGGGCTCCAGCCACTGAAAATGAACTGGGGATGCATGCACCAGCTTGTGCATCTGGCTTACGTGGGTCCTGGGGAATGGAGTATTGAATGGGGGTCCTTAGGCTTCACAGGCAATCTCCCAACTGCTAAGCCATCTCTCCAGAGTCCGAATTTTCATTTATTCCTTGCGAAATCCTATTTTTGTTTGGGTATAAACTATACCCCACGTTCCATCTGTTTGAAAGCTTGGACCTCAGCTGGATCTAATTATTGGCAAGTGATTGGATCGAGAGGACTCCAACTTCATCAATCAGTGATTAATTGATAGAATCTCAGTTCAGTGGCATTTGTGGAGATGGCAGATTCTGAGGAGTACACCTGGCTAGAGGAAGTTGAGTCACTGGAGATAGATGAACATGGGCCAGAACATCTAAACCAGTGAGCCAAAGGAAAATGTTTCTTCCTTCCAGTTACTTAGCTCAGGTTGGTCACGGCTTTGAAAAAATTTACAAAATATATATATATTTGTGCAGTGGTGAACTCAGTTACCCCTACCTGCCATTACTTAACCATATTACTGTACCATGGCACATACCTACCCATCCCATGTGAACAATTCCTGCCCATTATGTTCCCTACAGTCAACCCAAAGAATCTTCTCTAATTATGCTCCTCAGTTTGATTGTTTGTCAGTGGAGTTAGAGTTCAGGCTAAGGGTAAGTCTCTCTCTCTCTCTCACACACACACACACACACACACACACACACACACACATACACACACACACACAAACACCATCTAACCAGATGTAGCTTACAGGAGAAGAAGAGTTCATTTCAGGCTTAAAAATACCAGAGGGACACCATCAAGCTGTCTCACTTCTTAAATAGATCAATTAAATTGCCAGCAATCACCAACAAGTACAAACAGCCAGAGCTCTAACTGCTCTCCATACATCTTGCAGCTGGAATCAGATCCATACCCCAAGACACCTTAGGGCTGGAATCCAAGGTCCACTTCCAATGACATGCCTCCTCCCTGATAGGGCTCCACGCACTAAAGACTCAAGACTCATGCCTGAGTCTGTGGGGCCACACATTCAGACTACCACAAGGCTGGATTGAAATACAAGTTTGTTTTCTCTCAGCAGTTTTCAAAAGTAGCTAGTCTTGATCAAAATGGCTTCCAATCTTTAGTCGATGGTTCTGAAGAAGCAAATTTGGAGTTCCTCATCAATGCACCAGTATGATAAACAAATCTTTTTGGGGTGTCCCTAGATTCAAAGACTGAAATCTACAGACCAGATGCTAAGGTTCAGAAAGATTTTAATATAGCTTAGAGCTTTAAGGAGGGGGGGGGGCTTTAAGAGGAGTGGAAGTTGGAAACATCACCTGTCACCTGCATTCACACCGAATTCCTATGACTGAACTCATGCTGAGACTCAAAAAGAATGATGAACTAGTCTTGAGTGACCAAGAACCAGTTAAGTTGTATTAAAAAGGAAGGGAAGAATGGGTACTTACAGAGCACCTCAGCAGTTGACCAGTACAAATCTTCAGCAATTTTTCCCCATTTTTTGTTTCCTTTGTACTTATTAGTGGTTTTTTTTTTTTTTAAATAATTTGATTTTATATACTTCGCAAGGAAACAAAAAGTGTCCCTTATTCTTTTTGTGATTGTGTGTGGGTATGTGTGGGTGAGAGCAGTTGTGTGTACACATGTGTGCGAATGCATGTGTAGACAACAGACGACCTTGGGAGTGGTTCCTCAGGAGCTACCCGCTTTCACTGACACAGGGTCTCATTCACAAGGGCTTCATCAGTTAGGCTAGGCTGACTAAGCAGCCAGCCCCAGGGACCTATACCTCTAAGTGCTGGGAAAACCAGAGTAGCTTCTTTTTCATTTGAGATTAGGGGATCAAACTCAGGTCCCCTGACTTGCAAGGCCAGAACTTTACTAGCAACTGCAGCCCATGTTGCTTATTCTTGGTCCACTCATCCTCAGCATCCTGTTCTGTATGTGCTGACTTCTTTTAAAGCGCTTACTGCATGAAGAGATGAACAAATAAATAAAGATGACCCAAGGCGTCATTTTAAAGTTCTATCAGCATTTCCTGGAGAGTTTCGTTATTTTATTACCTTCTCATTTTTCTAAGACTTTAAAAAATATTTAGTCACAGTCTGTTGAGATTTAATATCTCTGCTCTTTTCATTACTGTCTTTACTGCACAGGGATGACTCTGTCATGCTTTTTCTCTTGCTGGCTCCTTTCAGCTTTTTTTTTTTTTTTTTTTTTTTTTAAGGCCCATGCTTACTATTTAAAGGAGAGTACACATTCTGAACAGAAAACCAAGGGCCTTGTTCCACAAGATATAACCTGGTTCCTGGCTTTCCAGCCAAAGAACATTTTCTCACAGAGATCAGTGATGCGCTTTTGCATTATAGAGCATTGTGTAATATAATCAGCTATTGGAACAGAACCCAACCTTCAGAGCTAAACGTAACATACACACTAGCTGAGATAAACACTTTGGAAAGCAAACCATTTTATTTTATATTTTTCCCATTAAATTTCATTAAAAGTTTAAGGATGAACACATATGTTTAACACTTGTATATTTCATCTATCAATAATTTCAACATGTCTTTCAGTATGAAGTCTCTTTTAATTATTCTACAAATCTTCCAGCATACAAATTATCTTATTGAAATTGATCCTCTTACAAAAATCATAAATGTATTATTATACTCTGAAAGTACAATGCCATACAGCAGTTGACTAGAGCTTCTTTATCTTGCTAAGTGGCGCTGAATGCCATTTTGTTAATTACTTCTCATGTGCATTACCAGCCCCTGGTACCCCCACCCATTGCTTTGATTCTGTGAAGTTATTGAAGATATCTTATATGACTGAAATCACACCACATGTCTCTATTATGACTGATTTTTCTACTTAACAAAACACCCTCAAAGCCTACCCATGATGCTCCATATTGTGAAGTCTCCTTCTTAAAGTCTAATGTTAATATCTCTTTGAGATTCCCATTAATTCAAAATCATGGAGCTGCTATGCCAGTAAACAGCATGGCATTTTCAGTAAATAAATCAACTAGTAAACCATGAAAACAGAACTACCATTCACTCCAACAATCCTACTTGAAGGTTTTTATCCACAAATCTTCTAAAGGGAGAATTATAAATAACCCAGTGAAGCTTCAGATCTCTGAATATAGTTTTTAAAGGTACAAAATACAAAATACTCCATTGCAAATTCTCGTACAACTGGTTCTTCTCAATGACACAATTAATAACTTATACTTTCATTATGCAGGTCACACTTTTACTTTGGTAAAGGACACAGTGTAGTAATAAAAGACACAAACCTATGATTCCCTACATTGCCTGGTCCCCTCTACCTACCTCTCCAAAACATGCAAATAGTATTATGCTCAGCCCACTGACAAGAATCGAAGAATGCTATAGGGAACAAGCACTTACGTAAATTTGAAACTTTAAAACCTGGGTTGATGTTTTTTATGAGCTTTAATCGTTTGTTAGGTGGTCATGAAATGCTTAAGTCAACATTTGCAGTATCTAATCAACCCAGAAGGGTGTCTTCGAAGCTCATTTTAACTCTGTTGTTTCTTTGAAGTTTTATTGTGTCTGTAATCAAATTTTTTTTAAATTACATCTCTACCTTAATAGTGTAAATGGTAAAAGTGAAATTGCCAAGTGAATACATTCAGAAGAATATCTGTCTGCCTAGACTCATTTCTCCATTAATTCCCTCTCTATTCCTTCTAGAATTGGCTTTTTTCTTTTATTTTGATAGTTATCAGAGAATATTATTGACATAGAGGGGAATAAATCTCAACCTGCAGCATCGCTAGTCTCTGTTCTGTCAGTAACTCCTCACTCTTGAGTCATTCTGCTCCTAGGACTGGGCTCTGTCCATTTTTCCAACTGGCTGCTCATAAGCATTCTCTCAATCCCAACTCCATTTATTCAATATCACAGCACACATGGTTCATTATTTTCCAGAAGTACTAGACTGTGAATTGCCTCATGGCTGCTCAACATACTGTGTCAAGCAATAAAATCCCGTGTCACTGAGTTGGGTAAAAGCTTCTTTCTTTAGCATTCTTTTCGTAGTCTTTATCACTAGGAGAAGCTGATTGCAAGCTGACTTCTCTCCTCTATTACATCTAAGGAGGTGCGATCGGAATACTGACACCAGCCCCAGCCCAGGGAGCCAGGGTCTTCTGCACTCATACGGCTGCTCACTAACTATCCCCAGTGGTTCATTTCTGAAAATATGGATGAGGAATTGGTACAGTTATTATTTGAAATGATGTAATGTGAGTTCTTGCCCCATGCTGTGTTAATTTAGGCATAGATATTGTACATATTTATGTGACACACTATGATAATTTCATAGGTTTAAACACAGTGTGTCATGCTCAAATCCAGATAGTATTTCCTGCTCCTTAAGCATTTACCATTCTCTGCCTGAGGAAGCTTTGGATTCTTCTCCTATAGGTATTTACTTATACAACAGATAATCAGTGGTTAGACACTCTAGTCACCTACTGCTGTAGATTACTGAATCTTATTCTGCCTAGGTAAGTGAGTGTTGGTGCCTGTTACCTGAACTCCATCTACCCTCCACCTCTTAAACTTCTTAACCACTAGTGACCATTGTTTTAGAAACTTTCTATGAAACAACTACAAAACAGTCTCAACATATGTCACTTCCCTTTCTGTGCCTGGTTTATTTCACTTAACATAGTCTCCTCAGGTTCATGGTATTGCCACTTCTAGCAAGATTACCATATTAGTTAAGGATAAATGCTATTTCATTGTGTATATATGCCATCTTTTAAAAAATATTTTATTTATTTATTGGGAAGAGAGAAAGAGAGACAGATAGAGTGAATTAGTATTCCAGGGCCTCCAGCTATTGGAAACTTCCAGATGCATGCACCACCTTGGGCATCTCGTTTACGTGGGTTATAGGGAGTTGAACCTGAGTCCTTAGGCTTTGAAGGCAAGTGTCTTAACTGCTAAGCCATCCCTCCAGCCCCTATATGTCATTTCTTTATAACAATCCATTTCTGTTGATGGACACATATGTTGATGTCATATTTCATTCATGACTCACACTGCAATGAATGTACAATATGGATATCTCTTTGACAATCTGATTTCACTTGCTTTATTGTTATTAGTTTTTGATCACCTATTTCTGACTTAATATAATCATTTACATTTAAACATTGTTTCTACTTTTGGTTCTTGCTTATGCTCCAATATTTCTATCTCCAAATCCATCACTGTAAAGCCCATTTTCTGTCCGGTTACTTTTTAATCTCAAAAAATATATCTGTTGAATGTAAGACTCTAAATTAAAGATAAAATTCCTCCCAACTCACTCTCTCTATTTTCCTTTGCTCTCTGATGTAACTTCTTAATTCCCTAACGTCAAACTTGTCACATGCACCTGGAAACATGTTGCACATCTACTGAAGCCTTTGTGTACAAAAAATTAAGCCTGCCACTTTAAACCTTACTGCATTAAATAATCATGTATATTTAAAATGATCGAAAAGCCATAGGAGCAAAAATGTGTTAAAATTGAGTTATTTGGAAGAGTTTATAAAACGTAATGAAGAAATAATATTTGATGAAATGTTATATCTGTTTACAATTTTAAAAGAAGACATTTTGTAAATTAAAATTAAAGAGAATTTTCTTACCTCATAAAAGAAAATCTGAAAAACAGTAAAATATAACACATACTCTGTATCTCAACCCCTTGTGGTTGGGGCAGCAAGACAAAATTAAATAAACATCAACAAAACTAACGCATTCAAACAAACAAACAAAAAGCCTGACTTCTGCTCCCACAACGCATAACCCACAACCCCATTGCGAATACCTGCAACCGCAGTGAGGTTGTCCCCCAGTGGAATAGGGGCAGGAATGAGGGAAATGAGGGAACCAACACATGATGTACCCATACAAAATATGTTGTTAATTAAATAATTAAACTAAAGCATTCATAGATTGCAAAGTAAGGAAATATAGCTATTGTTATTTTAGAAAACATAATTCTCTATATAAAATGACAGGATTATATATCATTACAATCTAAAAACCTGTTTAGGAAAACAGATAGATACAAAAATTATCAATTGTGTTTGTGCATTTTAGCAACAAGCAAAGCGCATCATGTGTCTTCTTAGGAGTAACCTACATGATGCTTGTCTGGTGCCTGGATACTCCTAGAAGGGTTACCCAGAGATAATGTACTAGAAAGTAAGAAGGCTTT
Organism: Jaculus jaculus; assembly: GCF_020740685.1. Classification (NCBI taxonomy): domain Eukaryota; kingdom Metazoa; phylum Chordata; class Mammalia; order Rodentia; family Dipodidae; genus Jaculus; species Jaculus jaculus. Next base: position 165,856,594 of record NC_059105.1, read on the forward strand.
CTGGAAAATAAATGACTGGAACTAGAATTGCTTGTGATCAGGAGTAAACCAAAGAAATGCTATGGGTACGCAAGACAAGGGAACTCCAGGCTGAAATCTGTGTGTAACGTAGTGATGGGGACGAGGGCAGACACACACCGGCAAGTGTCATGGAGCAAACTGAAAGCCTGGGGGAGGCAGTGACTCTGGTAGCTTGTCATTCTACACTGCCATGTAGCACTGTTGATATATTCTAAGTACTGCATGGAAAATGTTTCTGATGTTTATGCTAATTACAGGCTAGAAGCCAACTCTCAGAATAGGATACAGCCTGATTGTCTCTCTTTGCACAGTTGGTTAAGCGAAGCCCTGCTTTCAGTGGTCACAAGAAGTCTTCAGGCTTGGCAGCGTGGATCTGCGTGTTAGGGAAAGAGTCCGTCCGAAATCCTTAGAATGCAGGTACTGGCTGCTGCCGTCTTTGTCCTGGGACAGCGCTTGACCAAGGGATTCCTTCTTGTCACAGAAGTAAGGCTGAGTGACTGGATCTAGATCAGAGGCCTTGTAAGGGGCTTGTTAACCTTGTAGGAGCCATTGAAGTACTTCAAGAGACTGGCAGGGACACATTTCAGCACTGTAGCCATGGGACCTTCTGGCAGCCAAGTTCTGATGGAAGTAAGAGAGAGAGCAGGTAACTATCAGGTCTCATGCAAAGGAAAATCAATTCAGTTTCAGGGAAAGACACTGAAGGCCCAAAGAAGAGTATGATGCCATCCCCGCCTTCCTGAGAAGTGTTAGCCCTGTGAGTGTTTGGAAAGAGGCAAGGCTGCTTTTGCGTGTGCACTAGCTGAAGCTGTCTAGCCTGTACCAGGGCCCGAGGATGCTCTGCTAGGAATGGCAATTAGCAGTCTGGGCACAAGTGAGGAGCCAATGTATGCAAATGGAAAACAAACAGACCTGAAGGTGGGATGGAGAGGAGGAGGGGCGGGGGGAGGAACTGAGAGCAGATGAAACAGCAAACCCACCCATCCGATGAATTCTTCTCTGCTCTCTCTCTCTCTTTTATTTTTTTTTTTCTTCAAACTGCATTGGGTTGGCAGAGTGTGCACCTCACTTGTTAATCTCCTTTCTGCATCCCTGTTTTTGTGGCTGTCAGAACTCCATATTATGCAAATTGGGCTTAAGCAATTAAGGCAATAATGTTTCCCTTGAAGAGTTTGACAAGGTGGTGGGAGCTTGGGCTGAAATTTGCACACAGAAGCCTGAGTGCTTATTTAACTACAAATAGAAGAGAAGGAGGGAAAGAAAACATGGCTGCACAGGTTTACCTGAGCTGGGCAGCCACTCTCTCACGTTGCCTCCTTTGATTCACAGCAGAACAAAAGGTGACCCAAGGCATTAGTGGGTGGTAAATTTAGAGCAAATGAACACTTTTCACAAGATGTAGCTTTAACCTGTTGAATTCACAGCTGCAGAAGGGCACCAAACCAATTCCTCTGATAGGATTTTAAGGGTACCAGGTGATTTCATGACAAATAACATTTGAAGCCACTGGTGTGGGCTATGTGTCTCCTGTTTGAGGTCCTGAGCTGATTGTCTGAAAGCCAGAGGAAAATAAGGCCAGGAAGCCAGGCTATGATAAACTGAATTGCACAGTAGATGACAATGCCATAGCTACTCTCCTCTAAAAAAAAAGAAATATACACATAAACCCTCAGTTGTTAGGAAACCTGATCAGGATGCACTGGGCTCTGAATTCAGAACAGCACATCCCACCTTTTCTGTACCTGGGCAACAACATGCCCATGATGCTGACCACGATTTGAACATATGGCTGAAATCCCTCCTCTCAGAGCCCTTGCCAGATTTCATTTTCTTCTCCCAGCTCTGTGGTTGACACTTCCTGAAATGTCAGAGTTTCAGTTGGAAATAGAGACTTCTCTTTTGCCTGGCATTTAATGCTAAATTCAGCCTCTCCTAAGTTATGTTAGGAAATATCTACCAAGCACGTAGCATGTAGCTGTGTGCATCTGTACACGCATGCACGGACCCGTGTGCAGTTGATAGAAAGTGAGATGTGGACAAGTGTAGCAATGGGAAGTGCTTCCCCATTCTTAATGATCTGTGACCATAGCCTTCACTCCTGGCTCTTTCCATACACCCCTTTGTTTTCCTTCAGAAGCAAACCTGTCACATTAGTCAAATGTATTCAATATCCTGTCCTCCTTATCTCAATGTCTGAGACTCTGTACCCGCCTACCTTATCTCCTAAATGTAGTTGAGTAGAGTCAATGGTTGCTCTAACCTGTTTCTCTTCTCTTCTCTTCTCTTCTCTTCTCTTCTCTTCTCTTCTCTTCTCTTCTCTTCTCTTCTCTTCTCTTCTCTTCAAATCCATTAAGGAACTGAATTTTAATTCAGGCCCATTGAAATCAGTTTCTTTGAAAATAAAACCCTCCAATTAAATATTATTTACCACAACCAATACAGTCCTTTTTTCTGATCTCACTCTACATACCTAGAACACAATATGTTATTATTATTATTTTTTTATTTATTTGACATAGAGAAAGAGGAAGAGAGATAGAATGGGCATGCCAAGCTCTCCAGCCACTGCAAGTGAACTTCAGACGCATGTGCCACCTTGTACATCTGGCTAACGTGTGTCCTGGGGAATCGAACCTGTCCTTTGGCTTTGCAACAAATGCCTTATCCACTAAGCCATCCCTCCAGCCCAAGGACACACTATTTCATACTATTGGTCTTCTTGCCAATTTATCTTTCTTTCATCCCACTTTCTGACTACCTGTCTTATAATTCTGTCTCATGACTATCAATCTACATATTCATCCATATCTCTTTGCTTATTCATTTATGTTAATAGGTACACATTAAACTTCTATTCTGTGATAAGAACTATGATGTCTATCTTCTTCCTTTCTTTTTTTTTTTTTTCTTTTGAGACAGGGCCTATATATATAGCACTGGATGGCCCCACACTTGAAATTCTCCTGCCTCAGTCTCCCGAGTACAAGGATTGCAAAGGTGCATCATGTCCTTTTCTTTAAGACATTGTGAGATGACAAAATCAAATAAGCTCTAGTTTAAAGTACTGTTTAAGACAGTGGAGATAAATGAGTGGAGATGAAGTGACGTATAGGTGATAAGTGCAATGCTCTTATGAATAGGACATCATTAGAGACAGGAGGAAGACACATGACTGGTAGGTAGGACACCAAGGAGCCCATACAGAAAGAAGTGACCCTTGAGCTGAGTTGTGAAGCTTGAGGACAAATCAACCATGTGACATTTAAAAGCAAGTGTCGTACAGTAAGAGAAAGATATAAAAAGAATGGTAATAGGAAAAGAAGGATTCAAACTATCTCCATTTGCAGATGACATGACTCTATACTTAAAAGACTACATACTCTGCGTGAAAATTTATAGAGCTGAAATACTTTTAGTAAAGTTGCAGGATACATTATCAACATATGAAATCAGTAACTTTTATATACAATTTTTTTAAATCAGCTGATAAAAAAGTCAGTAAAATATCAAATTCATAATATCTTTAAAAACACCAAGGAATACATGTGACCAAGGAGATAAAAGTCTTCTACAATGAAAACCTTAAGATACTGAAAAAGAAATTAAAGCAGGTAACAGGTGATGGAAAGACAGCCCCTGCTCCTGGATTAGATGAATTCATACTATAAAAATGGTCATATTAGCTTTTGTTCTGAAAAAAAATCTGATACTACATAAATACATGTATTAGCACTAATTTTTCTACAGTTCTGTTTTTCTAATTGACATTTCACAAATGGTCTTACATTGTAGTGCAAATTTCTCTTAATTTCCTCTCTAAACAACATACCTAATCAACACTTCCACCTAAAAATTATTCTTTTTAAAAATATTTATTTATTTGCAAGGAAAGCAAGACAGAGATAGAGAGAATGAGTGAACATGGGCATGCCAGGGCTCCTTTGCACATCTGGCTGTATGTGGGTACTGGGGAATCAAACCCAGGTCAGCTTTGCAGGCAAGCACTTTAACTACTGAGCCATGTCTCCAATCCAAGAGTACTCAGCGTTAATTATACTAAACTCCTTCCTTCAGTCACTAAGACCTAAGCCTGCTTCCTCATTTGAACACACAAGCTATCCTCCTCCTACCCCTTCCTCCCCAAGTGCTAAACTATTAAGGATATGTGCCACCATACCAGAGCATCTTTATCTTTTCCACTTCAACTTTCCTGTTTATTTCAGTCTTGTTCTTCATCCACACTGTATGACTTCCTGAACACCTGAATAGGGCATTTCTCTTATTGTCTCCCTGTCATTTCTCAGTGTTTCTTCTCACATGATAAATCCAACACTTTTTTCTTTGCCTAGCAAAATTAAATGTATCCTCATGTCTTGGTTTAATTTCCATATAAACCTGTATATTAATATGTACATACACTATAGCATGTATGACAGTATAATAAAGTTGCTCATGTCTGCTTTCCCCCCCGCTAGATTGGACATCATAGAGAGCAAGGAATGAGCATTGAATGGCTGCTCATTAAATGCTTGAGAAACACATCTGTAGAGTGATAGTGTGAACATTCTGGCCTTCAATTTCCTAGGATCCTTCCAAAGGACTGGAAACCCTCACTAGTACAGCAAATAATCCAAAACAGATGGCTAGATTTTGGCAAAGAGGAATTAAGGTTATGATGATAAGAAAAAAAAAAGAATAATTAAAAAGATTGGGTTAGTAAAGCTGCTTGGCCCAGACAGTGTAATCGGGAAGACAGGACAGAGCAGGTGTGGGCTTTCAACTCTCTCTGACTTAACATGCTGAGTCAGCAGAGTTGTAACTTATCTCATCCAGCTGAGTAAGGTGCGTTTGTGTGCTTCAAACTAGTTTGTAAACTATGATTGCCTGGCACTGTAGTTTTAAAAAAATGATGCTGTCTGCATCTTGACACACGCTGTCTCTGTGTGAGCTCTAGAGGTGAGAGACATTTCGAAGAAGGAGTGACAAGGACAAATTTCTAAACCCTTGCTTAGTCTGCATTCTTAGAGTTCTCTCAACTCTCTTCCAAAGCCATCCTGGAAAGGGAGAGGACAGAAGGAAGTGTAACAACAGGGAGTGTTTGATGGAACTCCTGCTCAGCAGTTCTTGATTTGGAAGAGAAACTTTGACCAGCCTTTAGTCCCTCTTTTAGGTAAATAAGCCATTTGGAAGACACACATCAAATACAAAGGCCCATAGATGAACAGAAGAAAGGATTGAGAGGTGGGGCTATGCAAATCTCAGACAATGGGTACTTTCAAGACTTAATATGCAACACACGGATCTGTCCAAAGAAGGTCTGGGAGTCCAAACAGGATATACAGCCTTCAATGAGGGGGGCCATGTCTGCATGAGGGGGTGTTCTAGTTACCTTTGTGTTGCTGTCACAAAGCACCCCATTAAAATCAACTGATGGGAGGAAAGGTTTTATTTTGGCTGACAGTGCCAAGAAAGAGCTGGTGGCAGGAGAAAGCATGGCATGAGCAGAGGATGGACATCACCCTTCTCACAGCAGGTAGAAAACAACAGCGGGAGAGTGAGCCAATCTCTAGCAAAGGGGAGCTGGCTGTAACACCCCTAAGCCCACCCCCTAAATGTACCCATCCTTTAGCACAGTTCCATCTCCACACGCTGGGGACCAAGCATTCAAATAACATGAGTTCATGGGGAACATCAGACTCAAACTACCACAGGGTATAATGAAAAGGAAAGGGTTTGTGGAAAGAACAGGAAGCATAGGCTGGGGTAGTGGCTTAGTGGTTAAAGTGCTTTTTGCACAGGCATGAGAAACTGAAACTGTATTCCCCATACACATAAAAACGCAGGTGCAGTGATGTACCAGGCTGGGGAGGCAAAGACCAGAGGATCCCCAGGGCTGGCGAGTTAGGCTGTCTATCTTCATCAGTGAGCTGCGGGTTCAGTGAAAGAACTTGTGTTAAATGGGGTGGACAGTGAGAGAAGAAGATGCCTGGCATTGGCTTCTGGCCTCAACATGTGCACAGACGCTCATGTGCAAGCACGCACACAGACACACAACACATGCCTGCATGTGAAAGTAACGAGAAATGAAAGTGGAAACAAGGTGAAACAAATTTTATCCAGATTAGACATGAACTTTTAATTTTGACTATACAAGTTAAGAGAGGGTTCTAGAAGTGAGAACATGTTCCCGCTACATTCTGTTCTCTGAATATTTTTCTTCTCTCTCCTCTCCCCTGTGCTTTTCATAGGGAATTTAAATTTTATCCAAGCACCAGACAGCTCAAGAGGAAAATCCCTTGAAAATAGAAATTAAAGTTTATTGAGAATAAATAAATCAGCATGTCACTTATCATGATCTACATGAAGAAGGATGACCAAATATGTCCACCTGATCACTGCTGCATTTGCATGAAATGAATGCATTTAGTAGATTTATCAATTCAATTGTTTTCAATAAACATATTGATAGATGGACACTTATAAGGTTCTGTATATAAAAGGACAAATAAAAATATCATTTAGAGGAGCTGGAGAGATACTTTAACTGTCAAGGTGCTTGCCTGCAAATCCAAAGAACCTTAATTCGATTCCCTAAGAACCTATGTATACCAAATGCACAAGGTGGTACATGCATCCTGAGTTCGTTTGCAGTGGCTAGAAATCCTAGCCTGACTCTTCTTTCTCTCTTTCTCCTTCTCTCTCTCTCTCTCCCTCCCTCCCTCTTTTCCTCTCTCAATTAAATAAATGCAAATATATATATTTTTAAATATCATTTAGTGCTGGGCGTGGTGGCGCATGCCTTTAATCCCAGCACTCGGGAGGTAGGAGGATTGCCGTGAGTTCAAGGCCACCCTGAGACTCCATAGTGAATTCCAGGTCAGCCTGGACTAGAGTGAGATCCTACTTTGAACCCACCCCCCAAAAAAAATAAATAAAATATCATTTAGAGAGGACTTAGTAAACATTAGTTGCTACAGTAAAATGAAGCTTCACATCAGTATTATATTACCAATGTGATTGTCAAAATTGGTCCTTGGAGCAGTTCTTAGTAATCTCCATCAAAAATCATACAATGTGCTCGAGAGATGACAGCAATTAAGGCATTTGCCTGCGAAGCCTAAGGACGCAGACTCAATTTCCCCAGTAACCATGTAAGCCAGATGCACAAGGGGGTGCACACATCTGGAGTTTGTTGGCAGTGGCTGGAAACCCTGGCACACCCATTCTCTCTCTTTCTATCTGCCTTTCTCTGTCTCTCTGTCTCTGTCTCTCTCTCTCTCTCTCTCTCTCAAAATAAATAAATAAATGACAATTTATAAGAAAAATCATACTACAATTCATCTAAGGATCCCTGGATGTTTAAAAAAAAAAAAAAAAGAATGTTGGGACTGGGGAAATGGCTTAGCAGTTAAGGCACTTGCTTGCAAAATCTAAGGACCCATGTTCAATTCTCCAGATTCCACATAAGCCAGATGCACAAAGGTGAGGGAAGTGCAAGGTTGCACATGCCCACTAGGTGGCAAAAGCATCTAGAGTTCTATTGCAGTGTCTGAGGCCCTGGCACACCAGTTCTCTCTCTCTGTCTCTAAAATAAGCATGCATGCATGCATGCATGCATACATACATACATACATACATACATACATACATACATAAAAAGGTTGCAGAGTCCTGGAAGTCATTGTAAGGCCTTTTTTGGGGGGGGGTGTATGACAAAGGACTAACCATTATGAATACATACAATGTGTAAAAACCTATTTTTTGTTTCTGCAATGTGGGCTTTGTCCCAGATATTAAACTATTCCTTGTTTCATCATTTCTAACCATCAGTAGCATTCTCTTTTCCTTCTTCAGTACAATAGCCCTCAAGCGTAACACACATAATAATAGTGATGTGCATTTGTTTCTAGAATAGATTATTGAAGGCAGCACAGCAAGGATTATAGTCCAGTAGATCTGGATTCGGAATGAGTGCCAGGCTGGAAAGAAGTCTGAGTGATTCTGACACCATGAATCTATGAATAATACCTTGTGAAACACTGGTTTGGGGAAGGATAATTTTCCCTTCAAGTGTTAATTTGTGTTAAATACCTATCTCCTATAGCAATTTTTTTATGAAATCCATTCATTCATATTTAGGCTTCTACCTTTACCAAAAGGGAAATAGCACTGTAATATGGTGCTCCATTTCAATTGTCCTCTGTTAAGTTATTTAGCTACTTGCTCTGGTATCAGACAGTATTGATTAATTAATATTATGGTAATTTGCTTCATGTTTTGTCATACTACTTTGGGATAAACTTTAATAAAACTATGTTTTAGACTCTGGATTTCCTATGTTGGCTACTTAATTTAGCTATATTTGTGATATGTTGATTAATATTAATATAACAAATATTAAAATAGGTTTAATTAATAAAACAGTCAAAAAGAAAACAGAATTACATAATTCACTCAAACTTTTAAAGTAAAGGAAATTAAAAACAATATATATATGCACACATATATAAACATATGTATGTAACACAGGTGTCATAACAATGTCAAGCAGTGATTACGAGGCATTGAGGTAACCCAGTGCTCGTTCAGCTGATGTTGGAGACCAGAAGGACTGGAGACCAGACACTGGTCTGATCTGATCTAGTCTGTGAAGGAGATGGCAAAAGAAAGGACGTGATCCATTAGCTTTTCCTGGTCCTCCTCGAAGTTTCTGTAAGCGCTCTCAGTGAAGGTCTTGATGGTTTGAGAGAACGCAGGCTGCATTAGTCAACCCTTGAAGGATATGGAAGAGATGGGGAGGGATGAGAATGAATCTGAGTAATGGGCCAAGGACTAAAGTGGGGTGCATCTGCCCCAGATCAACCTCAATGATTTATCCAAGTTTACCTTAATGCTAAGAAGTTTTCACTCTCCTGATAACCATTGCAATCCCTGTTTTCATTATACCACACCTGTATTTTGAGCAATGATTTTTTTTTTTTTTTGAAGCCAAAGGTGAGGCCTGGAGTCAGTGGAGTCATTTAAGATCAGCTATGATTAACCACAAAGTATGAGATCCTCAGGGCAAGTGAGAATGAAGTGGGCATTTTCTTTTTCCCCTGCATGCCTCTTCCCAATGCCTACACCATTCCTAGAACTCCTGTACATTTCAGTCTTGGTCGCACATGGTAGCCGTGTGCATTTGGCCATTTTCAGCCTGTGTACCCTAGTTTAAGCCGAGCAATCTTGTGTCCACTCCTAATGAGCACCCCACTTCTCACGACTAACCTTTTAGCACTCTTTCCTAATGTGATGTACTTTACCTCACAGGCTTCTGACCTGCAAGGGGGGTGGGCGCGGTGTTCTAACTGGTACATTTTAGGATGGCCAGTCTGATTGCACCTGACAATATTGGCAAAAGGTATTCATCCTCCTTTCTGGAGCGTGGTATGACCTAGCAAACATGCACAGATCCATAAAAGCAGACATGACCTTAAACAAGAAGAACAGCTCTACAGACCTAATAAGAGGGTATACTTTATTCCATTCCTAAAGACAGGTCACCTCAATGTATTCTTTCATTAGATGCTGTGTGTTTTTAGGTGATTTTTTTTCCCCTCTATCTATGGGACTTTCTGGTCTTCTCTACCTTCTGTTTTTAATATTAACTTGAGCTGGTCCCAGGTGTTCCATGAGGCAAGTTGCTGCAAAATAACACCAGTGAACATGATCGTCTCCATTTGTAAATAGGCCTCTTTTTTAAGCTTAACAACTTGTAGACGAAGGGATTTAAATTAAAAAAAAAAAAAGTTCCGTAGTTTTCCAAAGCACTTGGGGTAATGGACTTCTTTCCCAGGAATTTATGATTCCAAGGCCGGTGTGTACCATCTGTTGTGAATACCAGAGGTGGAAATTGTGAAGAACTTTCTGAAATTCAAGGTACCTGGCTGCCTGAAATACAGAGCAGAGGTTATAATAATCAGAAAATGGTTCATCATTCATTTTTCCCCCCAGGATGGGATTGGGGGGCGGGTAGAAGACTGCCTTTCTGTTCCTAGTTAACATTGAAAAAAAAATCAAATAATTGAAAGTTTAGCACTTTCGCTTGCCAAATGTAAAAGAAATAAGTGTCCATTTACTCATGATTTTAGTGTGCACTTAATGAGTTCACATACGCAAAAGTGCTTTGTAAACACTGAGACATGATACAAAGAAAGACAACTGGCTTCACCCTCCTCCTCATTTTTAATTGCTTCGTCTCTTCACCTGCCATGGGGTGGTTCTGTCACAGTGCACTGGTTGGCATAGCACTGCAAAAGTTACCTAATTAAGTGGTAGTTGAAACACCTCTGGTACCAGCGTAATCCAATTATATCTACCAAGTAAAGGAAATTAGCCTGGAAATTTAGCCTTCATCCTGGACAGCTCCCTGCGCCTCAGCCAGGCTTTTAGAGCTGAAAAGGTCCACGGAGATCATCGAGTCCAATGTCCTAATTGTTTCATGAGAAATATCACCAGAAACCAGGAGAGAATAGCATAGCATGAACCATTCACAAGGGCTCATTAGATTCGATTTGGAGAGAAACAGAAACTGTCCATTTGCCTGTCTATGCCGACTCCTATACCTAGTTCTCATTTTCATTCCATCATGTTAAAGGTATCGTATGATGATTATAACATCACTTCTTCTAAAGTCATTCTCTCAAATTTTCTTCCCCCCAATGGAAAAGTCAACGTCTTTCAGAAAGAAGGAAAAGAATCAAAATAATGGTTTATTGTAAAGGGTGGAATACGAAGCATTGATGAGAATGGTTGGTCTGAGAGGCAGCTGGCAAGGGAAGGAAGTAGTTGGCATTGAGAGCAGAGGGCATGTTTTCTCAGAGACCTTCCTTCTGACTCTCGTGTTCTTACATGCAGCAGCAGGATTGTGGGAGTTGATTCTCAAGACAATTTTCATGATCAGTAACAATTCAAGTCACCGTGAAGTCTGTTTGATTCACAAATAGCTCTTTAGTATTATAACATGTATTTTCATGGATCTAACAATTACCTGGGCATTCTATTTTTTGGCTTACAAAAATGTTCCCTGCTATAATAAAACATTTTCAACTATTATTTTGACTTCTTTTTAAAGTTTTATTTTTATGTATTTATTAGAGACAGAGAGAGGGCAAGAGAGAGGCAGAGACAGAGACAGAGAGGATGGGCATGCCAGGGCTTCCAGCCACTGCAAACAAACTCCAGACACAGGCACCACTAGGCACATCTGGCTTATGTGGGACCTGGAGAATTGAACCTGGATCCTTAGGCTTCACAAGCATGTGTCATAACTGCTAAGCCATCTCTCCAGGCCCATCAACTGTTTTTAAGATTAGTTCATGGTCTGTTATCTCAACTTCAATGCCTATATGTCTGAAATTTATAGATACATTAGTGTCCTTGAAGTATTTACAGAAATGGTAAGGCCTTTGGCTATTATGTAATTTTCTGGCAATTATGCATCAGGTTGATAATATTTACTTAAGTGATCCAGAAATGGAATATAATCCTTGAACCCAAGCATCATGATATTGATGAAGAAGATCATGAGATGTAATTTGTAATGTTAGGTACTTGAAATGAATAAATATAGAAAATTCAAATTTTATGGTAGGATAGATATCCCTGTGAATATAATACTTATCTTATAATCAACTGAGTTTTATCCCTGTGGTGGTTTGATTCATGTGTGCCCCCATAAACTTAGGTGTTCTGAATGGTAGTTTCCCCGCAGATGTAAATTTGGGAATTAACACCTCCTGGAGGCAGTTTACTGTTGGAGGCAGGCTTGTGGGTGTTATAGCCAGTTTCCCCTAGTGTTTGGCTCACTCCTAATACTGTTGTCTGCCTGACATTGCTAAGAAGGTGATGCCTACCCTCTGATTATATTACCATATTCCCCTTCCATCATGGAGCTTCTCCTCAAGCCTGTAAAACAAGATAAACCTTTTTTCCCCTGACTTGCTGCTTTTTTGCAAGTGTTTTCTGGCAGCAATGTGAACCTGACTGCAACATTAAAGTTGGTACCAGGAGTGGGGTTAGCACTAGACACCTGTATGGCTTTTGGCCTTTTGGAGCTGATTTTCAAGAGGAATGAGGAAGGATGTGAAGCCTCGGCCTAAGAGATGCCTTGCAGTGCTGTAAGTACAGAATGAAGGATTGTTGTTGTCAGGGTTGAAAGACCTGAATGCAGTAAGAACCAAAGACTTAGGTTTGGCTTATAATGGTGAGAAAGAGCTGTGTCTGGACCAGGCTAGAAGGAATTTGTGCTATGCCCATGTCCTGAGAATTTGTGTAGAGTTGCTTTGCATAGAAATGGACTGGTGTGAGCAGAGGGATATGGCACAGAAATAAAATCTTTGGGCTGAAACTTCTGCCTGTTCAGCTGCAATTATATGAGCGATTACAATCATTGAGATTGGGCCAGCTGACCTGCAGTGGGGCAACAGTAAGAATGTATACTCTTTTGAAGGGGCCTGGATGCCTGGGGAGTACCCTGGTTTTTTTTCAAAGTTTGCTTTATTACCCCATGGATTAGCAAATTGGCATCCCACCTGGAATTATAGAATATAGAAATGCAGAAAAGAGAGGGTCATTTTGCAACATGCTTTTATGTTTTGGAAATGGCTGTGGGCAATGTGAAGCAGGTTTGCTGGCTGCTTGCATGGAGACCCAAGGAAGCTGTGAGGATGGAATGTGGTTTGCAGTGGAGACACAGTTGAGATTCCTGGATCATGCGATGGCTGCTAAGAAGAGCTGCAGGCCCCAGATAAAGTTTTCCAGAACTGTGAGTAGCCTAAGTCAGTGGGGCTGAGTTGGAATGCCAGAGACTTTTTGCTGGTTAGAATTATCGGACTAAGAGATTTGTCATTGACTAGAATTGTTGGACTTGGAGCTACAGAGTTTGAAGTTTGCCCTGTGTAACTCTTACATTGATTGAATATTTCTTTGCTATGCCAAATGTCATCTTTTGCAGTGTGTTTTTTTCTTTTCGTGTATTATCGTTCAGTTAAAAGATCTCAAACTATGGAGATGTTTGGACATCATTGGGATTGATAAAAGTTGTGAGGACTTTTAAAGGTGGATGAATGCATTGTATTTTATATCATGTATAGTTATCAGTTTATGGGAGCCAGGAGTGGAATATGGTTGTTTGATTCAGGTGTCCCCCATAAACTTAGGTGTTCTGAATGCTAGGTTCCCAGCAAATGGAGATTTGAGAATTAACACCTCCTGGAAGCAGTGCATTATTGGGGGCAGGCTTATGGGTATTATAACCACTTCCCCCTTGCCAGTGTTCAGCACATTCTCCTATTACTGTTGTCCACCTGATATTGGTGAGGAGGTGATGTCCGCCCTCTGCTCATGCTACCATTTTGCCCTGGCATCATGGAGCTTCCCCTCAAGTCTATAAGCCAAAGCAACCCCCCCTTTTTTTTCCCCACAAGCTACTCTTGGTCAAGTGTTTTCTGGCTGCAATGTGAACCTGAGTGCAACATCCATAATATCCACATAAAAATATTAGTGTGCACCTGTAATCCCCGAGCTGGTGAGACAGGGACATGAAATCCTTACACTCACTGGCCATCAGTATGGCCTACTTGGTGAGTTCCAGATCTGTGAGAGAACTTACCTCATGAAAGAAGCACAGCACTCTGCGGATCACACCCGAGAGTGTCCCCTGGCTTCCACACGCATGTGCATACACATGAAAGCACATGCACACAGAGCTTTGAAGTTATCAAAGTTTACAAAAGCATAGAGACTCACAACCTTTCATTTTTTTTTTGTTAAGCATATATTTATTTTGCACATGAATGCTGCTCAGTATAATAGTTGCACATGTGCATATAACATCAATCAAATTTACCAACCAAATTACCTTTCCTTTATGTCCGCCAATCCTACCTCTAGCAATCACAGTCTACGTCCAGGCTGACTTTTTTTAATCATTTATATATTTTATTTATTTAACATACATACACAGAGAGAGGAAAAGAGAGAGATACAGATATATAGAGAGAATGGTTGTGCTAGGTCCTTTAGCCACTGCAAACGAACTCCACATTCATCTACCACCCTGTGTATCTGGCTTCCATGGGTCTTGGGAAATTGAACCTTGGTCCCTTGGCTTTGCAAGCAAGTGCCTTTACCACTAAGCCTTCCCTCCAGCCCCACATTGACATTTTTAAACTGCTCCATAAGATGAAGAACATGTGGTAATTGTCTTTCTACACCTCTCTTTTGTCATTTAACATAATGTATTCAATTTCCATACATTTTTACAGCACATGGTGGAATTTGATACTTCTCCCCTTCTCTACAGCTGAATACATTCCAGTGTGTATTTTATCACCTTTCCTTATCCAACCATCTGTGGGGAGCACTTAGGTTGGCAGTATGACTCGGCTATGGTAAATACTGCCACTAATGATATGGGTATGCTGGCATTTCTTTGGTATCTTGGTTTCATTTCCTTTTACTATATACCCAAAAGAAGGATAGATGAATAATATACTAGAACTATGTTTACTTTTTTGAGGAATCCCCATATTGTTGTCCACAATGGTTGTACTATAAATCCCCTTAAGCTCCTGACACAAGTCACTGGATAATATTCCATGTGGGAATATTAAGACAAGTGTGTGGCAATGAAAACCAGCCAAGCTAACAGAGTTGTTGCAGGAGGACGAAAGAGCCATGGAAACAGTTTCTATTTCCTGGCCACATTGCTGAGTTGCCCTGTGACTCAGTTGTTACTGCATGTGATCCAAATATGCGGCGTTTAGTGCTCTGCCCACAGTATTGTTTTCCCATTCCAAAAGTTATTAGCCTTCCTTAGACCTGAAGGTCCATTTTGGAAACCCAGCAATTCATTTAGTATCGGGAATTCATTGACACTTCCAAACCACGTCTGTAGATCCTTTTAACTGTTTCTCAGTATGAGCCCTTGGGACCACTTCATCAGATTCTCCTAGAATGCTTGTTTATTAAATGCAAAGAATTCTGGTTCACTCTAAACCAGTCAGAATATTTCTATATTGAGGCTATGATTTTGCAATTATAACAAGCAACACAGCTAATTCTTACAAAAATACTTTATTCTTTTTTATTTATTTTATTTGTCTGAGAGAGAGAGAGAGAGAGAGATTGAGATTGAGCATGCCAGGGCCTCCAGCTAGTGCAAACAATCTCTAGACACATGTGCCACCTAGAGCATCTGGCTTATTTGGGGACTGGAGAATCTAACCGGGGTCCTTAGGCTTCGCAGGCAAACACATTTAACTACTAAGCCATTTCCCCAGCCTGAAACATACTTTATTCTTTTTTGTTTTGTTTTTATTTGCCAGTTTCCCTAAGCTGGGAAACTAACCTATCATGGGCCTCAGAAGGCATCTGAAGGTGGTTCTCCATTTCCTAGTACCATATAAAAGAATATTCTAGACTCCAAACAATTTTGTGAACAAAATGTTATGTCTCCTTTATTTCAAATCTCCACCCAGAAGAATAGAAAACATTACTTCCCTCATAGCTTTCCACTGCCAGCAATGCCTACCCTTTTCATTGTATCCCACTGGCTTAGAAACAGGAAGCCCAAGTGGTAAAAAGTGAGTGAACCAGTGCTGTTTATTCCCATTAAAATGCAGGTACATACTGTTTGTTTATCTCCCTCTGGGAACAAGCTGGGAAACTGTTAGTGTTGTGGAAAATAATAATAAAAAAAAAGAGTCTTAAGTGTTGACTCCACATTTTCAGGGCTTGATAAGTCCTTCTGAGTGTAGCACTCCATCACTTTTCTCAGCAGGGTATAATTACTCATAACTTGCAGGTTTTATCTCTGGGCTGCCTCTAATAAAAAGAGGGGAGGCAACACTGCCATTCAAGGAAAGCACAGATTCTTAATTACCCATCACATGCAATGGTTTAGTCTCTTGTGTGCCAGTTGCACAGTCCAAGAATTTGGAGAACTGAGGTGGATATATCACCCAGCAGAAAATAAATGCAAGGAGAATTTCTTAATATCCATGTGTGCGTGTTTCTAATACTAAGCTTGAGTTTCATGTTGGTGTGTCTTTTTTTATTTTAGTTTTTTTAAATATCTTATTGCTTTATTTGAGAAGATAATGGGCATGCCAGGGTGTCCACCCTCAGCAAATGAAATCCAGAAACATGCACCACCTTGAGCATCTGTCTTATGTGGGTCCTGGGGAATTGAACATAGGACCCTTGGCTTTGCAGGCAAGTGTCTTAACTGCTAAGCCATCTTTCCAGGCTGCATCTGATTTTTGTTTTATTTTTAGTCATCCTTTTTTTTTCTTACAATGACAGATAAAATTGCATATATTTATAGCACATAACATTGTTTTTCAATGATATTTAGATGGTAAAATGGAAAAGGTTAGGTGTCTGGTGTCTTACTTTCATATTACTTATTAAAATAGAATTATTCTTAGTAGTTATAAACTAAAGAATTATCTTATCACTCCTTTCACCTCTGCTAAGCTCCATTGCCTCACCTCTCGGGTGCAGGCTAACTTCTTCGTTTGCACTAAGCATTTACATGTGGTGTGTATGATTACCCCCCCCCCCACACACACACACACAAGGCAAGGAGCAGAGGAAAATGGAAATTGCATATTTATAAAGAAATGGGTTCCTGAGTCTCATAAAAATAACAGAGTACATTTAAAAACTCTTTCACCAAAATATCTTGAAGGATTTTCCTTACTTGTGTTTCTACCCTTGAGCCAATGAGCTTCAGAAGCTTTCTAGGCACTGTGGCCAAGGTTCTGGGTCCATCCATTTCTGTTGAAGATCTCCCTGGGAACTAAGGTGGTTTGAGGTTCAGATATCTGAGAAACGGGCCTTTGTCTCTGGAATGTGTGATGTTGCGAAGTATTTTCTCAGGGCCATCAAGACCCAAGGGATGCCTTGACTGATAGCATTTGATAATTTCCATGGTGTAAACATTACCACTGTGGCCAATTGAGAGGCTCTGCTATGTCTCTGCAGCATTTCTTCATGATCCTCAAAAGGCCAGCATACCTCTTATCACAAAAGTTTTGCTATTTCTCCTTACACTCTGGGAGTACTTTTCAGTTACTTTAACTTCCACCACTCTCTCTCTCTAATTTCATTTAGGCTTCCATTAAAATTTCAACTTCTCAGATGTGCCTGAATTGACTGTGTCATTTTCATAACTCTAGACACATGTGCCACCTTGTGCATCTGGCTTATGTGGGTCCTGGGGAATCAAACCTGGGTTCTAAGGCTTCTCAGGCAAGCACCTTAACCACTAAGCCATCTCTCCAGCCCAGTTTTTGATCTTTAAATATCATAATAAATCCAGTATCCTATTTGGGCATTCTTCACTCACCTTCCTATCATTACGCTTCCTGAATATAAATGTATTTTTATCTGTTGGGCTGGCAGCCTTTCAGGAGGAGGCACCATTCCTCATTTATTCTTCAGTTCTGTAGTTCTAGAAACCAGTATCTCAATAAATGCCCATCGATTGAATTGTGAACTCATTATGTCTTTCTACATTTTTTAATCCTGAATTTCTCAGGGAAAACTTTGCAAGTTATCCCTAAGTTGGAAAAAGAAGAAGAAACAGTTCATGTATACCTTTCAGGGCCAGGAAGAACTTAGAGCCAGTAGAGTAGAGAAAAACCAGAAAGATGGCGTGAGTTTGGACCGCTTCAGAAAAGAGCAAGGAAGGAGAAGCCTCAAAACTGAGCAGATAGATCAATGTCTCCCCTGAGACTTCTCCCAGGAAGCGTGCCAACACCAAGGATTCCTCAGTATGTTGTACGGTGTCATGTTAGACCTCTAATCAATTGAGCTGTCCACGAGAGTTTTACGTTTAACTGTTCCTGGGGAGTCTGCCAGGAAGGACATAAGCTTGACAAGTAGCCCTTCCGAGGCAATGCATTTTCCATGTCTGCTGTTCCTCACACAAAGAAGAATCACAAAAGTGGAAAGAACTCCCCCTCAAGAGTTCACAATGGGGAGAACATCGAAGGACGTGGAACTATGCCATCTGAGATCAGCAAAACTTTACTGCCCTGTGCTCCAGCTGCATCAGAGAGATTTCAGGGAGAATTCTGTGTTAAGACAAAAGTATGCCTTGAAGAACTCCACAAAATATCCTGGTGCGATATGCACCTTTGTTGTGAATCTCAGGAAGAAGTGTGTGCAGGGAAACGAAGGATTCTAGGGAAGGAAGAGGCAGAAAGAAGCCACCACTGGATACCTCACCCTGTGACATGCTGAAGGAAGAGTTTTTCTCAGAGGAAAAGGAATGGAAAAATTCAAATTCTTCATGCCCTCTAAGGTCTTCATATCTTGAAAAAAAAAATGCATTGCTAACATTTTGAGGCTGTAGAAAGATCGCTACAGTGAGGCAACAGGGCGGGAAGTGGGTGCCAGGCAGAGAAAGAGAGAATACTACTTGATTCACTTGTCCTGATGCCTTTTAAGAGGTGGTTAAGGGCCCTGTGGCAGTCACTGAGACTGCAATCTTCATCTTGCCTCATCTTTGTGGGCCGTATCTATGCTTGCAGTTTGCCCAGAAGTACAGAGGGGGATACTGGTTGCCATGCTTGAATCCAGGAGCCCTTGGGTTTCCCCTTCAGCCTCTCCACTTTGTGTTGCACTCTACTAAGCTACTCAGGTAAGCTATGTAGGGTTCTGCCTGCATACCAAGCACAACCTGAAAAGGTGACAGTTAAACACACTTAATTTATAAAAGATCATTAACAGAAAAGAAGTCATGGTAAGGAGGTGATGCCCTGTGGTGTGGCTTTTATTGCCCCAGGAAGCATGCTCATTGTTCTGTATCACTCCCATGTTTCCCTTGCCTCCAACACCACTAGAAATGTTCTAGAGCATTTCTTTCTATGCTGGCCCAGCTCTGCTCAAAGCTTGAATACCCTGAGACACAGCCAGCTAGTCAAATAATTTTCCAGAGGTAGAGGGTTAGAATCTAATACCAAGGAAGAGGAAGGGCAAGTAGACATGCAATTTGGGTCTTGAGCGAGTAAAAGGGGCGGTCACATATCATAAGAAGCAAAGGAGTGGAGGAATGGATTACAGTCCTCTAATTTCATTGAACTAATTGTGCGTGCTTCAAGCTTGTTTTCCTTGTTTTATAAAAATGAGGGGATTTGTCATGATGCCCTAATAGTGCAAATGTGAGGTAATTAAGTCTATTCAAGAAATAATCCTTACCTTGATTGGATAAATAAAGCTTGATTAATTCCACTCTGATTAACCACTGCCTCTCAGAATGTCCTAAAGGTTCTTCCAATTCTACCTAGAATTTCCCCACTTTTTTCTTCCCATCAGAAAGTTAAAAAAAAAAAAAAAATCTCTAGCATTATGCAAGATGGAGATGAAGGCAAGACGCAAGTGCTCTGAAACATGAATCGCTTCTACCGATAGCCGTGGTGTGCTTTCCAAGTGGGATGGCACTGGTCAGGACAAGCTGATGGCGGGAAATAGGAGCAGAGCTTAAAGGAGAGGTTCCTTTGAAACATGAAGAAAGACTTTTTACATCTCTCCTGCCCTTTCATAAAGACTTCATCTGGCAGCCAGATTGCCTTAATGGTCTTCCTAAAAGGCCCACCCTGGTCTGACAGAGCCAGATGCACACTCTTCAGCTTTTTCCTTGTTTCTTTGATGCCATCACATGTCTTGTCCTTCATTTCCCACATTTCATTCATTCTTTGCCTTTAAGCTACAAGGATAAAAGTGCCTGGCATTAAAAAAAAATCAGCTTACATTTTTTTTAAAGGGACAGATATTTCATGCAGCCTTTGAAATCCTTCCAGGAGAAAATTATTACCTTTCTTTAAAGAAAAAAAAAAAATAGAGAGTTTTTCTCTCCCATTGCTCCCTCCCTACCCTTCACCTCAGTTCCCCCATTTTCAACAGTATGTAATAGCATTTGCTATGAAGCAAAAAAAGAGATTGGAAATAATTGTCTCTTAGAACACTAATCTACCACAACTTCACATAACATGCCTGAACATTCATTTACTACTAAACAATGACAATAGATAATTAGAACACCTCACCACGTTCAACATCTGTTAAACATAGCTGTTTTTACAATTAGGTAATATTAAGGGAAAAAAGGCAATAAACAGAATATGATTGTTACAGCCGGCAGAATCTATAAGATGCATAAGAGAGAGATGAAGTACTGTATATGGAGAGTGTCAAGGAAAACAGAACAAACACCTTTGAGTCCATAGGAAACTCTAAACATCTGTGTGTATAAATACTTTGCAATGCATGGCTGTAGACATGCAGTCTTTGTTGTCAATCATAGACGATGAATTTGATCTAGAAATATGCAGGTACATAGATCACCTCCAAAAGTTGGGCAGTGATTATGCTGGGATTAAATCCCCAAATGAGGGGAAAGTAGACATGATGAGATCTGCAAACAGCACAAGTGGCGACGTTCTACAACAGGTGGTTAGAACTCAAGTGAAGAGGAAACGCCTAGAGATCATCCTTAGAGCTGAAGCAAAACCAATGCTGGAGATACATGTAAATGTTTTATGAAAAGATCACAGAAGCTTTGAGAAAGAAGGAGGGTCAGATGAAGAAACCCATCACCCAGCTATTGAACTCCAGGAAAGCAAATGGTGCCAAAAATGTGAGAGTTTAAGAAAAATTGAGGGGAAAATATGTAACATTAAATAAACCACAGAAACTCTGGAAGAATGTAAAATCCCTCATTGTAAATTCAGGATAAATGCATTCTGAGGATCAAATAGATGAGAGGGTTGTGAAAGTAAACAAAACTGTCCAAATAACCTACAAAATCAAAGCATGTCTTGTTGGAAGGAAGGTTTAAAAAATGTTAAGAACCAGGGCCAGCACCAGCCAGACCAAATTTCTGGAAAGTCCCTAAAGAAAGCAGCCCGGGAGAGGTACTTAGCGTATGGTGCTCAGCATGTCTTTCAGCCAGGTAGCTCAATCTGTTAGGAGCCAGCTGCATTTGAGGCTCCACTTGATTTGTGTATCAAGGGACAAATCCTTCTGTGAATTTAAAGAGCTGTTTGATGTTCAAGGAACTTAGAAAGAAAAGGGAAAAAGCAGTCATAAATTGAATGAAGTATTGTCTTCCTTTATTCAATAAGTTAGTAAATCTCTGAGCAGTATTGATCTGTATGTGATTAGATAAATAATGGCAAAAGTCACTGGCCATTCCTTCCCATACTGGTCTTCTTGGAGGTATGTGTAAAGAAGTTAATTCAGCTATTACTCACCAATCTTCCTTTCTTGGTAGAAGATCAGCATAGAATCTGTGAGTGGAAATAACTTGTGATGAAACTATTAAGATTCCTCTATGATGGCTATATCTTTTTCTTCCTGGTTTCGTGGGAGGCTCCGGAGTTCTAGATGTGCCTGGGCTCCAGAATGAGTTCAAGACCAGTGTGGGCAATTTAGTTAATCCTTTCTCAATCTCAATACTGAAAATTAATACATTTAAATTCTAAATTGATAGATTTTTTTTGAATCTTAGGAAATTGATACTTGGGAAATTGTTGATGTTTTATTTTAAACCCAGATGTTAAAGATAAGAAAGAAGAACTGAAGGGATGGCAGCTTAACAGTTAAGGTGTTTGCCTGCAAAGCCAAAGGACCTAGGTTTGATTCCCCAGGACCCACATTAGCCAGATGCATAAGGGGGTGCACATGTCTGGAGTAGATGGAGGCGCTGGTGTAGCCATTCATTCTCTCTCTCTCTCTTTCTTTCTCTGTTAAATAAATAAATAAATAAATAAATATTTTTTTAAAAAAAGATAGGAAAGAAAATACAGCTATAATAATGAAAACTAACTCAATACGAATGTGTACACATCATGCTTTTTGTTAAAAAAAATTGATGATGGGAGAAATTTCTAAAATCTTCTCAATGGTGCTATCCGTTTCTGGGTCATAGAATGCTGACTTAGTTGGAATACATGGAAGGAAGCTGCCAACAAAGCTGTCACTGGTTTTGAAGCACAGACAAGACCCAACATAGGGATCAGCAAGAGCATTAAAGGGGATTTAGGGCTGTAAGGTCTTTCCTCCCATCAGCAGTTTTAATCAGGCAATTTTTCCCAGCAACAAGAAGACAAGGACAATAGGGATATAGAAGTTATTATATTGTTTTCTACTTATGGAAATTGACTGTGTATCAGTAAATTATACAAACCTAAAAAATAAACACTTGGGAAATGAAAATTAACCACAAGATAGTTTTGCTCTTGCTCACCTGACCGGCTTGTAACCAAACAGAGCTACAGCAAGTGAGAGTAACTTAAAGAACGCATCCCATTATACTCTGGAAAGACTAAAACTTTGATTTGTGAAGGAAAGATGAACTGACTGGAAGCCATGGACTACATGCCTGTTAGGCATATGACTTATTAATAGATAAGTGCGTGAAAGCATTATGGTGTAACTCTGGCAGCTTGAGAATAGTAACTTTGCTTGATAGATTTTAAATTGTGGAACCTTTTAATCTAAGAGGAGGCAGATGCTACATACAAGAAAACATAATAAAAATTTTATATATATTTAAACATATAAATTGTGTTTCTACTGGTAGCTGGGGGAAAAAATGTGACCACAATCTCTCGTGTGAGGTTGAAACTCAATTTCCTCTCATGTCTTAATTCTTTGGTGCTTCTATAAAGCAAAGAATATTTTCCATTCAATCAGGATCATGATTCTACTTTTGTTATTTTGTTGTTGTTGTTTTGAAAGCTTGGATTTCCTAAGTGGGCAGAATATATCAAGAGACCAGAAGATCAATACCATAAACCTTCAAAAATGCTATTTAGTGAAGACAATGCAGACTTTATTAGTAAATGAGAACTATATAATATACTGTTTCTCCCAAACTATGGCTTTTTTTTTTTATTAACCTTTGGTCTTTAAATTGTACTATGAAGTACTATTCAGGAGATAATTTGGGTATTACTCTTTTAGATGACAACATATCATAGGAAAATATGTTCTAATTTTATACCTTAATAAACATGACATATATGTCAATACAAACTATATATTTAATAGAATGAAGTTAAAGATGGAATGATAGGGCTGGAGAGATGGCTGAGCGGTTAATCACTTGCCTGTGAAGCCTAAGGACCCCAGTTCGAGGCTTTCCCCAGGACCCACGTTAGCCAGGTGCACAAGGGGGCGCATGCGTCTGGAGTTTGTTTACAGTGGCTGGAGGCCGTGGAGCACCCATTCTCTCTCTCTTGCTCTCTATCTGCCTCTTTCTTTGTTGCTGTCAAATAAATAAATAAAAATAAATACAAAAAGATGTATTTCTGAGAATATTTTTAGAAGATGAGATTATAAATAAATAGATAGATAGGTAGATCATAGAAATATCGATTAGGCTATATGGTTAAAAGATAATGTTTCACATAACTTGATTGCTAAGAGAACATGGAATTTGTAAGCCGGCAGTCTATAGATTCATTTCTATGAGAATGATTTTGTTTTGCCACATGTATAGTCTCCTTACCTCTTCCCTCTCTTAAAGCTTTCAGATGTTCTACCATTATAGTGCATGGATTCTCCTGCAATTAACTGAAACATAATCCGCAATAAACAAATAAAAAATAATAAATAATTTCTATTGACCAAAATGTGATACATCTCAAAAAATACCTCCCAGTTACTTCAGTTCAAAGTGTCTGAGTGTTTTTTGAGCCCTTTCTTTCTAGATTTCTATCTCAATCACTTCCCTATATAGAAATTGATTCTCTCTAAGACTATACTTTACTTTTCCAGTTTCTTTGGGATTCAGTTTAATATAGCTATCCTGACAACCATCTCTACAGTAGGCTGTCAGTATTTATAAATATCCTTGTCTTTCAAGTAAGATCTGTCAAGTTACTAATGTCTTTGTTGATTAATTCACTTTTCTCTAAGCTAGAAATAATAGGAGCAAAATATTTTGGTAAAGTTTAAATTATTTGAAACATATAGTACTCAATAGACTTAGTTACTATTGCTGGCAATGACAACAATTATAATCACTGTTATGAAGAAAAGGATTTCATGAGACAGAGTTTTCTAATGTTGTCTGCATTCTACTTTCTATTCTTTCAAGTTTAACCTTTGCATTCTATAAAAATCAGCGTCCTACAACACATCTCATAATGTTCCCCAGCTGTTTGAAAGGCTTACTGCTGGCAGAATGGCTCCCGTTCTCATTTAGAAGTTATTTAGGGCTGGAGATAGAACTTAATGATAGTGCACTTACCTAATATGCAGATGGCCCTGGATTTGATTCTCTGCAATGGAATAAAAGGCATCTCAGGGTCTCTGCTAGGGAGACTCAAACAACCCAGCATCCTTGTGCTTGCCCCTGATCATTGGCTTGTGTTCCTCTTTATCCCAGATGTGTCCTAGGTTTTACAATTTCTTCATTTTTCTTCTTGTTATTCTTATTATCAGTGATGCTTTTCCAAGCATTCATTACTATAATTCTTTGTAGTTCTTCTGGATGGGAATATTGATTGTCTGTTCAGTAATAAATATGTTCTAAAATTATTTTTACAATCAGTGACCATAATATTTTATTTGACTGACAAGAGTGTAACAGAAACTCTATCCTATGACCTGAAAATTATATGTATCACTAAGTTAAAAATAAATAAGGATTTGTTGTAAAATAAAAGCAGCCAGCAAGATGGGACTGATATACAGATACAATTCTGCCTCACTCCTGAAGCACTGTGCTCTCACCTATGACCCTGCTGTGACTCATTTGCATGCTTTTGTTTAGGCCCAATATTCTCCTCTCTTTCCACAAAGTAAAATCTCCTAAAGGTCAGGGTCATACCTGGGTATATCTTCCTGCTGTGCCTTTCATGCAGTAACTATGTAGTCATTTGAACTGAATTGACACTCTGACAAAAAGTTACTGCCAAAGCTGGGAGATGTAAACTTATTTTATTCTTCAGTCTTAAATTCAAGGAAATCTTCTTAAAGAGAGTTTTATCCCTGGATTTAGTTTTACTCTCACCACCTAGTCACTCTGTTCCTAGAACGCATCCGCAGATGGCCCCTTTGTCATTCCACAGCAAGGTTGAAGCCACGCCTACCCTCACTCTAATTTGGATACTCATTGGAGTTACTGCTCAGAAATGCTACGTGGAGATGTGAAAACTTTCAAATAGACCTATGCTCAGACCCCATCCTGCATTTTCTGCTTTTAATCTCCCATTGTGATGATAAATTCTGAAGCTTTTTTTTCCTCTTTATTATTACTGTATAACATTGTGTCTAATAAAAAAAAAAAATAAAAGCTCAAGAAAGCATTTTATTGTTAGTTTATGCAAACAGATTTGTCACCAGGTGAATGATCCTACCACCACCACCAAACTCACACTCAGGCATTTCTACAGACAAAAAAAAAAAAAAAAAAGAAGGGAAGAAAAAGTCAGCGATTTTCTTTAGCTCACCCCCCACATTCTGTTTATAAATTATATTACAGCCAGGCACAGTAGGGCATACTTGTAGATTTAGCTACTCAATGAGTGGAGCAAAAAGGCTCAGTTGAGTATGGGGTAGGCTGCAAGCTTCATGAAAGGTAGACTATTTCTGTTCTGTTCATTGTTTTATTCTTTATACCTGCCTAACAAAAACAAACACATAATACAACAGAGTATCTCGGTAATTGCACAACTAAGACCACACATGCCTAGAACACAATATCCATTTAGCTTCAGAGAATATGTTTTATGAAAAGGCCCCTGGTGACAACTGAAGCCACACCTCATGGCATTGGTATTTGCTGCTTCATTTGTTACGCAGTTTTCGTGAATGTTCTCTGGCTCAAAAATTTCTATGGGAGAATGCTTTCCAGATTTTTAATTTAAAATAACTTTTCAGACATAGCACTATTGAGGCCTACCTGCGCAGATCAGGCTAGTAATTCCCAGTGAAGCTGAAACACAACATGTTCTATTCATTTTTAATAAAACGTAGATCTTTTCATCGTTAAATTTGCTTCCAGGACTGCTCCACCACAGTGATCCCTAAATGCAATCATTGGGAGATTGAAACAGAGTCATCTGGGAGAAACATGAAAACACAGATTCTTGGATTCTACACAAGGAGATAGATTTTCATTCAAAAAGCTCTTCTATGGTCTGAAAAGTAAAAATTCAAACCTATTTCTCAGGAAATCATATTCCTAAATGATAGAGAAATGCCAGTGTTGAGGCAACGTGGCTATGCAGGTAGATATCTATATGAGAACAAGAAAGGCAGTTTGCCCTAGCATATTATGACAAGTGTAAAAATAATCTGTCTGCAATGCATACAGAAAACAAAAGGGCACAGGAGGGCCAACTATTTTTACCTTGCATTCATCATACTGATGACATCACTGTGCAAGGATTCCCAATGCTAAAATGACAGGCATACTTAGGGAACATTGTAAATCATTATCAACAGACACAGATCTCCATGAAGACTTGGCATTAAATGCTTGGAACTGAATTACACCGGAGCAAAACTCATCGATATCATCCACCTGGGGCTGAGAACTAGTGGTTAGTGTCACACAGCCCCATTCACTTTGGGAGAAACATTTGTCTTTGTCACAACATTAGCACAACTCAAATGAAATTAAATGAATTTAATTAAAGTTCAAAAATGACTTCTGCAGGGGTTTTGAACTATGATAAGGGATATTATAGATTGTTTAGTAAGTGTAACTGAATGAAGTAGGATATTAAACTAATGGGCCGTAAACTAATAGTTGAAACATTAGCGTAGAAACCACTAAGGACATTCTGTTAGACTTTTATTTACTAACTGTTAACAGTGCTCATTTTCTGTCTTATATGAACATATAAGTATTAGAAGTATGAGAATAACTTTTTAGTCAACATAAAATTAAGTATTCTCTTCAAGTGTTTAATCAAACAGGGTGAAAATAAGGACTTTCAGACAAAAACTTCTGTGTGCTTTCTCTGTTCTCTGCTCTGGCTTAATACTCAGAAACCACAAAACCATCTATAAATACATTTGGGAAAGTTTTCCTCTACTATGACTTCCTTAAATTATTTCCCTGCTTAGCAAATGAATAGACCAAGCCAAACACTGAGATGTACAACTTTTGCTCTTGAATACTCTGTTGGGAAGGCTCCTTTGTTTAATACCTGAGCACTGGAAGTCCAAGTGTGGTAGAAGGAATTAGAGAGGGAAGAATTGATTAGCTGAGCACGTTGACAGTTACAAAAAAAAAAAAAAAAAGTGAACCTAATCAATTTCTGTTAGAAACAGATATTTTTGACCTCCTTGCCTATTTATTTACTTTTATAATATTTTACTTTGTTTATCCCTCTATTTATTTATCTTGGGGGGAGAAAGAATGGGTGCACTAGGTCCTCCAGCCCCTGCAAAAAACTCCAGAAACATTTGCCACATTATGCATCTGGCATAAGTGGGTCCTTGGGCTTCATAGTCAAGTGCCGTGCACCTTAACTACCAAGCAATCTCTCCAGTCCAAAGATATTTTTTTTTTTTAACTTTTAAGGTAGGGTCTCACTCCAAGCCAGGCTAGGTTGAATCGCATTCTGAAATCTCAGTCTGGCCTCTAACTCACTGTGGTCCTCCTACCTCTGCCTGCCAAGTGCTGGAATCAAAAGTGTGTGCCACCATGCCCAGCTTGTCTCTTTATTAATTTAGTTTTCTTTTGTAAAATAGAGTGCTTATTTTTCACCAAAAAAGTATTATTTGTTCTAAGAAGAAATCATAAATTTATATTATCATGGTAACAATTAGATCTGGAAATATTTGTTCAGTTTCAATTGTTTACCAACATTTCTAAGATCATACCAACATACTCAGTTTCCAGGTGTTTTCCGTGAATATGTGCCAGGTGCTACATTTTGTCAAGAACCACACTGACATAGTACTTGCCTTTAGGAAACTTACAGTTCACTTGGCGTAACAGTCATTATACAAATAACTGATTGCATGAAAATACAGTTACTATCATTAAGCAATTTCAAGCAAAATATAAGATACTATGTGTATATCTCTCCAGAATATGGAATATCAAGATTATATTTCTTCTCTAAGATGTTTTGTATTATCATTTTCTCTTACAAGTTACCACTGAAATAATGGTAAACAAATAAAATACCTGTTCAAAGTTTAAGAAAAGTGAAGTTTCATAAAAAAAGATTTCTGGGTGGGGAGTGGTGGCACATACCTTTAATTCCAGCATTCGAGAGGCAGAGGTAAGAGGATCATGGGGAGTTCACGGCCACTCTGAGACTAAATAGTGATTTCCAGGTCAGCCTGGGCTAGAATGAAACCCTACCTTAAAAAAACAAAAAACAAAAAAGATTTCTGGAAGAGTGAAGAATCTGGATGGTACAGTTTAAAATTGCTTTTGGTTATAAAGGCTACATTATTTTAGATATGACCTCAAAAACATATGCAGGCAAAGGACATATACACACATAGAATGACATCGAACTAGGATACTTCTCTTCTACCAAGGAAATAACAATTGGCCTAAAGAAACAAACTGAAGACAGGAAAAATTTGCAACCACACATCTGATAAAGGTATTCAAAATATATAATGAAATCAAACAACTCAATAACAAGAAAATTAGTAAATTTATTTAAATGGGCAAATGTCACAAGTTGATATTTCTCAAAGGAATATATGAAACTGGTTAAAAGATAAAAACCATTCAATGTTACTAATCATAAAGATAACAGAAATAAAACAACCTCAAAGAAATATCATATCTTGGGCTGGAGAGATGGCTTAGTGGTTAAGCGCTTGCCTGTGAAGCCTAAGGACCCCGGTTCGAGGCTTGGTTCCCCAGGTCCCACGTTAGCCAGATGCACAAGGGGGCGCACGCGTCTGGAGCTCGTTTGCAGTGATGGAAGCCCTGGCGCGCCCATTCTCTCTCTCTCCCTCTATCTGTCTTTCTCTCTGTGTCTGTCACTCTCAAATAAATAAATAAATTAAATTAAAAAAAAGAGAAATATCATATCTCTACCATTAAGATGGCTATTTTTTAAAAAAGAGAAATCGTGACAAGCATTGGGGAGGATGTGGGGAAAAATACACTCTTGCACACTGTTGGTGGGAATGTAAACTAGTATATAAATTATGGGAAATTATATAGACCTTCTTCAAGAATTAAAGTTCAATTGCCTTATGATTCAATATACCCCTAATATCCAAATAAAATGAAACCAGTATAATGAAGGTATATTTTTACTTGTAATTTAATTTCAGTACTGTTCACTATAACTAAGAAATGAAATCAATCTGAGTGTACATAAAGAGAGAAATGAATAATGGAAATATGGGATGCACACCCAAAGGAATACTATTCAGCCACAAAGAGGATGAATTTCTTTCATTTGTGACAAGATGACCCAAGAGGGAATTATATTAAATGAAATAAGACAGAAACACAAAACAATTACCATCTGATCTCACTTGCATGTGAAATCTAAAAACGTTTATCTTGGAGAAGCAGAGTACAATATGCTGGGGAATGTGGGAAATGAGGATTGAGAGTTGTCCAAAATATAAAATTAGTTAGCAAGAATAAATTCATGAGATTTCTGACCAATTTTAGTCCTTAAAATGCTAAGAGGACGGACATTACATTTCTTATCACAAAATTAAAAACATGCAAAGTATTCATCTATTAATTATTTAGAGTTAACCATCGTGCTAATTATGTATGTTTCATGTATACATACATACATACATACATACATACATACATATATACATATATATATATATATATATATATATATATATATATATATATATGAAAACATTATGCTATATGTGACAACACATAACATTTATTTGCTAGATTCAAAACTTCTACGTAAATTAAAGGGTTCTACTAAAAACAAAGGATCATAGAGATGCTTCTCTGATGCAGTGTGTTATTTATCATTGTGGTGGACGAAGGAGAAGAGGAAAAGACAAGGTGTGAGTGGATTTGGTGATCAATAGTTTTATGGGTTAGTTATTTCGGTGCACATAAAAGTTATGTTTGCTTCTGATTCATACCTTTGATCTATAAATAGTGCTAAGCAATCAGCATAATTAAAGACAGAGATATTGTGATTGTCATTATTATAATCTAGAGATTTGCAGAAAGAGTATAGTTACAGTATGTCATGGGGGGGGGGCAGATGGTATGTTAAATAACCATTTTTTCTACCATCCAAATACTTTATTCATTAAGATGCATTAAGAAATTGTGGATCCTATTAGCCTCCATCCCAGGGACAGGTTACTTCCATTTTGGACGTATCCTACTTGTGACTTTTAAAATGTAAAATCCAAACATCTATTATCCTCAGTCTTTGGGAAATACTATAATCCGTGTCAGACCTGTTTCCTGCCACTACCAGTACTACACACAGAGCCGTGCAAAAGAGTGAAAGCACTGAACCTGTGCTCCAGAAACGCTGCACGTTTCCTGACTCTTTCAACAATTAATTTAAACTGTGTTTCAGGAACTTTAAACTCAT
Source organism: Jaculus jaculus (assembly GCF_020740685.1). Taxonomy (NCBI): domain Eukaryota; kingdom Metazoa; phylum Chordata; class Mammalia; order Rodentia; family Dipodidae; genus Jaculus; species Jaculus jaculus. The sequence goes on from NC_059105.1 coordinate 165,887,211, forward strand.
GTTTTATAAATAAATAAAAGCGCCAACTTTTGTCAACTTTGTTTTGGCCCGTCTTATAAAGTATGAGCTCAAATGATATTTTACTTGTGAAAAGACAATGAATTACAATGAATTTTCTGGCGCTCATCTTGTTGAATAGGGATGTTAAGCTGTAATACACATACAACTATATAGACACCTCATGCAAAGCACAAACTATCAATAGGCTATTGGGATTATCATTTGTGTGTGTGTGTTTTCTAATGTTTACAAGTTTGTGGATATGTGTCCTGGGCAGAAAATAGTATCTTTATGTTCCTAGAGGTACATCATGTTAATGGTCATTAAAACAATGCTGAATATTTATCTATTCTTCTAAATATTAAATCCTTCCATGTGGTAGATATTTGATAGTTTTAACAGCCAGATAAAACAAACAAATATCAGGTGTAGGTCTAGGCGACATCTAGCATCCTGTGTAGTGAGAATGCTTCTTGCTTCCTGTGTGTGTGCATTTTAGTGTGTGTGTGTGTGTGTGTGTGTGTGTGCGCGTGTGTGTGGAGAAGCAAGAGCTTGATATCAGAAGTCTTTCTGATGACTCACCATTTTATTTTCTGAGTCACTGTCTCTCACTAGAAACCACGGCTCACTAATTCAGTCAGTCTAGCTAGGCAATTTGTTCCAGAGATATTCTGTCTCTCTCTTTCTCTCTCTCTCTCCTCTCTCTGTCTTCTTCCTATCTTCTTTACAAACACTGAGATTATAGGCAGGCATCTCTGCACATGCAACCTTTTTATAGATGCAGGGAATCACATTTGTCCATCACTAAGCTGTCTTCCCAGTCTTCTTTCTGGTTTCTCGAAAACCATTATTTCTGATAGTGACTGATCATTTAGTCACTTGGTCATTTGCTTATCTACATAGTTGCCTTACCTTTTGATTACTCCAATGAATATAATCATGTCAGTGAGAATGTTTTACATTCCAAATTTTAAATATGGGATGATCTCTTCCATATAGTATTGTACTTAGCATTTCATTTTCAATTTTCTCCATACTTTTTCTTTCCTAGAAATTAATCCCTCTACCACTTTTGAGAGCAGAGTTTAATTTTTACTTATTTTTCTCAATTTTTTTAAACTTTTCTATTGACAACTTCCATAATGATAAACAATATCCCACAGTAATTCCCACCCTCCCCTCACTATCCCCTTTAACACTACACTCTCCATCATATCCCCTCCCCCTCTCAATCAGTCTCTCTTTTATTTTGATGTCATGATCTTTTCTTCCTATTATGATGGTCTTGTGTAGGTAGTTTTAGGCACTGTGAGGTCATGGATATCCAGGCCATTTTGTGTCTGGAGGAGCACGATGTAAGGAGTCCTACCCTTCCTTTGCCTCTTACATTCTTTCCACCACCTCTTCTGCAATGGACCCTGAGCCTTGGAAATTGTGATTGAGAGATTTCAGTACTGAGCACTCCTCTGCCACTTCTCAGCACCATGGTGCCTCCTGAGTCATCCCAAGGTCACTTCCACCTGAAAAGAGAAGGTTATCTAGCCAAAAGTGAGAGTAGCATTAATATATGGGTATGAAAATTAAGAGAAGTGTTTACTGGGCAGTTTGGTGGGCATAGTATATACTTTTAGCCAGACAGCAGCAGATGTTACACCCCTAGGGCTCATGACTACCTCTGTTGTAGGTTTGCAGTATCAGGCTGTATTCCCTCCCATGGAGCGGACCTCCAGTCCAATTAGAGGGCAGTTGGTTTCCCCCATAACAGATGTGCCACTATTGCACCTGTTGGCTCATTTGGCCCGGCTGGCCAAATATAAGGCTTGCAATGTCCACTGTTGAGTATCTTCACTGGTTATCTCTCTCTCTCTCTCCCATTTAACTGTTACGCAGCATAGCTTTATCCATTTTACCTCTGTGTCAGCTGGTCTACATGGAGGAGGTTTTCGGCTCAGCTCCCGCAGGATTTCTCAGTGAACTCGCAGCCCAAGTATGTGGACTCTTTAGCAACAGGATCTTGCCATCTATTCCTGGTGGGAAGCCAAGGGTCTTGGCAATGGCCTATAATATTTGGGGGGGGGGGGGTCTCAGTGACCTCCCTGGTCAAGAACTCACTGGAAGGTATCCCATCCCTGGCACTAAAAATTTTCCAGTAACAATCTGTGGCTCCTGTGTGTTCCATTGTCCAAAAAAGTAGGTTTCCATAGAACTCATTTATATCCTCTTAGATTTTGATTAGCCCTCTCTTTACCTTTCCTTACTCAATCTCTTCCCCTGACCTCACTTAGGCCTTTTCACCCCCATTAATCTGTTCTTCTCCTTACATATATATAATACCATCCTATTAGCAGGGTTTATTTCTTATCCACCAGTGAATTGCTCCATTCTCTATCACTTTGAGTACAATTCTTTGTGTTTATACGATATTCCATAAAATGTCTGAAAAAATGCCAGTTATTATATTTCTGTTTTTCTGGCTCTTCTGATGGGGATAATAACTGAACTATTGCAGGTATTTAGAGCCACAGATCAAGTTCTATCAAGGCAGTGGACTTTGCCTGGCAGGAATCGTATATCAAGAATGCTTGTGTCACGCAAATGCTCAAGTTGACTGGCCTCCAAACCTCTTTTCACCTCTTAATTTTTATGATTCTATGTTATTGCACAAGAGCTAAATTTTATTAACAGAAACATAAGTTTAACTTCGAGCATTAGTTTTTCACAGCCTTCAATTTGAGTTTTCAGTGGATTTCCAGTGAATATAAACACAATGTTCTCTGCATTGTTCTTAAAATACCAGGCATCTGAAATTTCTTTATCATTATCCATCCTCCAAATATGTCTGCTTGTATCAATATGACACACACTCTGACCCAAACTTCATTCTTTTAAAGTCATTTAGAAAATTTTCCTATGTCCTCTCTCTCTCTCTCTCTCTCTCTCTCTCTCTCTCTCTCTCTCTCTCTTTCTGTGTGTGTGTGTGTGTGTGTGTGTGTGCTCTTTCAATCTCTCTCTCACACACACACATCAGTGCTGCTACTGATCTGTTCCGTCTTCATTTTCTTTGTGCATATACCTGTCATACAGTCATTTGATCAATGTTTATTGAGTACTTCCTGGCTTCTCAGCACTACTATGGATGTTTTTTGTAAAATCAAAGAAATAAGTGGGTATGCCCTTGGCTTTGCAGAAACTATTCTAAATAAGGAACAACTAAAAGGGGAAGAAACATAATCTCAGCTGTCTTGGAACTAGTGTGACTTGCTGTAAGGAACAGTTGGCCATGTAAGTTAAATGGCACTTTTGAAGGAGACCATGTTTATTACGAACATAATCTTGGTATTTAGACTTGACCCTGTATTGATGGAGAGGCCATTTGAGTCTAGAGTGGGTTGTGAAGAGATTGACATAAGCCAATGTAGAATGAAGTTTTATAAAATTAAACCTCCATACTGATTTTTATAGTATTTGAGCTATTCATAATAGCTAAGATATAGAACTGGTCTAGCTTTCCATCAACAAATGAGTGAACAAAAGAAAATGTGGCACATATACAAAATGGAATTTTATTCAGCCATGAAGAAAACTGCTTTCAGTATGTTTGCAGGAAAAATGAATTGAACTTGAAATTGCTGTTGAGTGAAAGAAGCCACTCAGCAAAACAAATAAGACGCATTATTTTTATATGCGTATTCTAGAGTTGAATATATATTATGGAAGGTTTTAGGTCATGGGACTAGAAAGGGGACCGTAAGGGAGGAATAAGATCTTGTTTTTTTTGGGGGGAGGGTATTGAGATAAGGTCTCACATTAGCTCAGGCTGACCTGGAATTCACTATGTAGTCTCAGGGTGGCATTGAATTCACAGTGATCCTCCTACCTCTGCCCCAAAGTGCTGGGATTAAAGGTGTGCACCACCATGCCTGGCTCCTAAGAGATCTTAAAGAGGGAATAAAGTGAGGAGGTAATAGAATGCATAAGACATGTAACATGTAATATGAAAAGAAATGGGGGTACTGGAGAGATGATTTAGCGAATAAGGCACTTGCATGCAAAGCCAAAGGACCCAGGTTCTATTCCCCAGGACCCATACAAGCCATATGCACAAGGGGTGCATGCTTCTGGAGTTCATTTGCAGCAGTTGAGGGCCTTGAATGCCCGTTCTCTCTCTTCCTATCTGCCTCTTTTTTTTTTCTCTCTCTCTCTCCCCCCTCTCTTTCTCAAATAAGTAAATAAATAATATATAAAAATGGGGGACATTCAGCAGAGCATCTGGGAGGACAAATAAGAGCAAAGTATTAAAAATGTCATAATAAAATGTGTTTTATTATATTGTAATTTTACAAGTGAATAGTCTAAAAAAAAAAAAAAGCAGAAGGGCAGGTGGCAGAAAATGGGCTAAAAGCAAAGAGTACCTCACCGTTAAGTTCAAAGCAAAGAAGGAAAATAGTGATATATGGGTAAAGTGATGGGCAGATGACCATGAAAGGAAATTGATCATTTGTACATGATGTGTGAGGCATCATACATGTAGTGGATGGAGTCAGTACTGCTCTGGTCTAGACTTTACACAGCATAGCAGAGGGACACAGAGGTAAGAATGGTACCTGAAAGATGGTGAAAAAAACCTTTAACAGTATAACAACCTACTCATCATGTTTGTGAAGGTGCGGGGGGGGGGGGAAGTGAATATGGAGAATAACTGAGAGGCCGATTATTTGGGTGTTTTGTTACAAAGTTGCCACATTTACTTTACAGAGAAGCCCATGGGGTCCCTGAGTAGGGCAGAAATGCTCACAATGAAAGACACACTGATTACTATTGCTGTAAAATCCCTTTGGAGATTTGAAATGATCATAATAATCCTGATGTGATCAGTGGGTGAATGCAGCTATTTTTTTGTTGGCTGATACACTGGCACAAAGCTATTGCTCTTTAACCTGAGGTGATTTCATTCCAGTTGTGGGTGAAGTGATGTCTCCAAATATGGCTCATTGAATATTTAATTTCACCTCGAATAAAAGGCACCATATAAACGTTAGATGTCATAATCAATAACCATAACTGTGTTGATTGTTATTGTTGTCTTGGAATATTTATTTTTAATTTTTTTGTTTGTTTATTTATTTGAGAGCAACAGAGAGAAGGAGGCAGATAGAGAGAAAGAGAGAGAGAGAATGGGCTTGCCAGGGCTTCCAGCCTCTGTAAACAAACTCCAGATGCATGCACCCCCTTGTGCATCTGGCTACCATGGGTCCTGGGGAATTGAGCCTCAAACCAGGGTCCTTAGGCTTCTTAGGCAAGTGCTTAACTGCTAAGCCATCTCTCCAGCCCATGTCTTGGGATATTTATAAGAACCAATTGCAGTAGCTTCATCTTGCAGCTATAAGCTGTGAGAAGCAAGCTTTGGAGCCATACTGTTAAAAAAAAAAATGTCCCAATGCAGCTAAATAGCCTTTGGAAATAAATGAGACTGTTTTGATTTTTTACCTATGTCAATGCACAAATCTGGCATTTTCTGATTTGGAAAAGTTCTGTGTCTGGAAATTAAACTGTCAGAGTTGAAAAGTATGGGAATGTGAGAACCAAAAGCTGTTTAATCAAAGTGCAAGATACTTTTTCAAAAGGGGTAGGAAATAGATTGCCCAATAGCAAGGCTGCTGTGTGAAATGTATCTTCTGAAGGAGAAGATGGAGGGAGAGAAAGAAGCTGAAGGGAGCAGGCGTTGCTTCCCCAACTGTAAACTGAGAAGAAAGCACTTCTCTCTTTCTTTTTGCTGTTATGCCGGGAGTAGCCATCCACTGTTCATACGCTTCTGTATTGTCAATTAAAGCACTTGACTTTTGATTCCTTCATAATTCACAGATCCAAATTTCAAAACATTTGATTCTGAAACATACCCATCACAGCAATCTGGCATGTGTGTGGGGGTGAACCTGAGTGTGTGCATTCAGACTTTAAGATTTTAACATTCCTGTCCCTGCTGGAACAACAGTGGTGACAAAGTGACAGGCAACAATTTACATTTCTTTAGATTTTTGAGTTACTCATGGGCGTGTGCACTGGACTGAACATTCAAGTTACCACTATTTTTTTTTATTTTCCTGACACATCTTTATTCTATCTCCATCTTCACCAGTGTTCAGACACTAGCTGATGAAGTGAATAGGGCACGGCAGCTAACTATGCGCTACTAAGGCTTGGGATGAGCAATTAGGAAAGAGTTTTAACAGACTCCCTCTGCTGTGAGAGATCCGTGCATATGTCCAAGATGGTGAACCTGGCTGTCCCCCAACTTTTGTCCCCATTTATTCTTCAGTATGGACTGATTGCCAGTTATATATCTAGTTCAGTTTTTTCTGGCAGGAGTACACTAAGATACTTTCTCTAGGATTATAAGTTCAATGCTTCTGATCTTGCCTAACTTTCATTACAGAAAGTTACTCACCTATTTTTATTTTTTTAGATGAATAAGTCCACTTGAAATAGGTAATGTCAAGGCTCATGAGACATTTGTGAATAGTACTGTCCACACGTTGACTCCACGTCATATTTGAGATGACACTCTTTTTTCTCCTTTCGACCACTTCTGTCACCGTGTGTCAGAAGTCACTGTAGACGCCGAGGCCTTGCTCTGCTTCTGATCATGAAGAGAGGGGGTGGGAGGAAGCACTTCACTCAGCGATGCCAATAAGAGTAAACTAATCCTTGCTCTCAGCTTATTGAGCAAAACCGGAATCTTGACACACAGCATCAATAACACTAATGATTCTGGAAGCAAGCCTTCTTGAGACAATAATTGAGAGCCACTGGGCGCTTACATTTTATCCCCAATCTTCTTCACAGCTTTTGCTATCCACTTTCTTGGGTGGTTTCAACTGTTCTAAACCCTACGTTTGAAGTTTGAATTGCTTTCATCCTTACTGCATTTTCGACTTTCTATGCATATGTACATGTCTGTATGTGAATATGATTCAGTTAGAGAACTCAATGACTTTTACTAGAAGATAGAATTTGAATGGGATTTTTTAAATTAGTAAAATTGCTAAATGCCAATTTCACTTCTTATCAGTTCTCCCTGGTGTAATTGTGATCCTTTTTTTTTTATGTTAAATTATGGTGAGATTTTGAGCTTGTAAACATCTGTGCTCTAATTGCTTTATAGTCAGAGGACATCCTTTCTTCAACTACCATCCTGCACCTTACTCAGGTGTTGACATGATACAGCATCTCCACTGACATTTGTTGAATAGGCTCTGGGCAGGATGTGACAGCACGATCCATCTTTATTTTGTTCTTGGTTACATGGCTGTATGCATATTACCCAATACTGCTGGAGCTATGCAGGGAAATAATTAATTTTGTTGTCTATTACCAAAATGTTTCATTGCAATTGACTCATTTTTCCCTTTATACAGATGTCCTTCTTTGAGAAACCACAATGTACTAGACATAAAATTGAACTTCAAAGACACAGAGATCTACAGATGATCTCAGCAAGTTGGTTTTCTCTTCTCTAACTATCCCATCTCTCCCAGTTGCCTTCTGTGATAACCTTCCTTCGATATAGCCCTTGGGTCATGGTTCCTCCAAGGTCAGAAAATTCTATAAGTTCTTGTGCCTTTGGGTTTATAGAGAACTATGGGATGCAATGAAAATCCTCTTTCACTCATACCTTGAGTCATAATGCATTGTGCCAAAATAACAATAGTAATGATAATACTTGTGAAAATATTTTTTCCAGTTAAAATTCATAGGTTTTTTTTTTTTTAAATGAAACCATCAACTCGGAGCCATCTACTGTTCAATCAACTGACACTTGTTTGTAGAGAAAAGCCATGGGGTGATATTACTGAAAGAATAAGGATAATAATATTTGGAGTGTGGTGATCAGACTACTTAATACAGCTCAGTTGTCTTACAACATTTCTACCCTCCCATTGAGCAAATTAAATGTGGTCCTAGAGTCAGTCAGTTGATACATCCTGAGTAATCCAAATCAAGAAAATTAATGGGATTTTTAGCTTTCTGTTATAGTTTTCTGCTTTTCATGAAGATTGACAAACTGTTCCAAGTTGAGTTGTACTTAGTTATGTCTGCAGTCCATGCATATGGTTGTGTAGTGCTCTTGCAGAGGGTGCTGAATGTGTCTGACATGGAAGCCCAATGGTAAAGTATACAAACAAACGTGATCATTGAGTTACAGATGAGAAAGACAGCTGGCCCCACGATTGGGATTTCTCACAGATGAGCCTCAACCTCCTTAATGATTGGCGGCTTGCACTTAACTAGAGAATAGTTAATGTCTGCCTCGCTGTTCCCAGCCTGTGACAAGTGGCGCAAATCTTTACACTCACACACATACTGTTTGTAAAGCACAGAGAAGAGTAGGCATTAAAAATGGATGCTTCCAGCTTCACAAGACCCACTGTCAGTAATCAATGGCTTGAGTGGGGAGAAAAAATAGATCTGTATTTGAAAATCTTTTCAGCTGAAAGCATCAGTGATACTTCTAGTCTTACAGAGAATGGAATAGACTTGAAGAAATAGGGTTGTCTTCAGAAGATGGGCTCTACAATGAAGAGAAGGTTTTGTTTTTTCTTTAAAAAAAATAACACTTTAATTTCCTCATAAGCAGTGTTGTTTTGGGAATGTGAATTATGCTGCTAGCATTGCTTGGCTCCAGGCTTGCTGGGCATAGTCTTAAGGGTTAGATGCTGTTCTTTGATAATATAAGTAATGCACGGATGCCAGACAGGAAAAGCAGACATGTTTTGGAAATTTATCATATCATTGCCCACGTGCTTAGTCATTACCTAAGCCTGTCTTTTCCATTTTGTCTTCTAGTCTTTAAAAACAACTGTCCCATGGTTGATTCACTAGAGAAGTTTAGGAAAATGGTAATTTATTTATTTATTATTATTATTTTTTTACATTCTCAAAAACAAGTGTTATGTTTGGAATTCTTTGTGCCCTACCTTGCCCTCCCTTATCTTGCCCAGTCTCCCTCTACTCCTTCTTATCACCACAGAAGACATTAGTTCCTGCTCCCTGGCAACCTTGAGCTGCCATTAAGTCAACGCAGAAAGGACTGGCCTCCCAAGACCCTCTCCTACCTATGACAATATGCTGCTGACTGGCCTTATCAGGTGCAGGTTTCATGCACATGACCATATCTGGTGTGAGTTCATGAATGTAATGACCTTGTGCTTTCTAACTCACAGAGGTTCATAGGACTTCTGTCTGTGATACAGACCTTCTGTTCTTTCCTTCCTATATTCCAGGACATTCCCTAAGCCCAGCAAGAGAGGATGGGTATATGAGTATAATAACTGGCCTTCATCAGTCACTTATTTTCAGCATTTAACCAGTTATGCTTCTCCACACAAACCACCTCCCGCTGCTAGAGTGGGGGCATCTTCTGGGACTGGGGCTGAGAGAGGAATGTGTCTGTGGGTATAAAGTTGGATACCTAGGATGTAGTTTGACAATGCATCTGTTTATCAATATAAAAATAGTAACTTCTTCCTAGGGTCTACATTGACCCCAGCCATGGGCTTTTGAACTGATTCTCAGTACCAAGTATATATTCCTTCCTGTGAATTGGCCTCAGATCCAATCATAGAGCTTTTCAGGACCCACGGAACCTTCTTGCTGCTGTGGCACAAGATGGCATACCTTGGCTGATGGATCAGTATTGTAGAAGTCAAGATTAACCACTGGGTGGGATTGTTGATGACTCTTCTCTGCCAGCATCCAGCATGGCATCTTCTGACGCCATCTAAGCCAGCCTGAAGGAGGGAATCTTCTCCCTCAGCCCCAGCTTGATTTATGTCCTTAATTCATAAAGTATGGTGTGTTCAGCAGGAGAACCTAATCTTTCAGATCTATGGGCAACTAAGAGCCATGACAATAGCCTGTATTACTTTGGGGGACCTCAGAGGCTTTCTTTACTAAAAACTTTTTGGGATGCCCGACATTGCAATTGCTGTTTGATAGTCCATGGCTACTATCTGCAGCATGATACCTCTATTAATTGTAGTGTATCTTGCCTTTTCTTTCTTGTTTTATTTTCTCCCTGTCCACATTGACCTTATCCCAAAGCCCAGGTGTGTGGTGAATAAACCTATTTGATCAACAAATGAGTTTAAAGGCTTTTTTTTTTTTATATCTCTAAGCCATTCAAAATAATGCACATTTTTTACAAAAGGACAGTACTCAGATAGCAGAGTTGTATTTAGTGTGTACAAATGCATAATTGATCATAGTGTATCTGGGGGTAATTAAATTAAAAAATCCCAGTATCTAGCAATGTCTAACCCATAGCGGCTCCTTGATATCTCCTGAATTTCAGTCACTAATGGTGGAATCCTTGACATCAGTGGGGGAGACCTGGGAGCCGCTCTATGTGCTATGTACACACACCTCAGGGCAAACACATTCTCCTAAGCACCGGAAATTCCCATCAGTCTGCATTGGTATTCAATAAGTTAAATGTTCAAGGATCAGATATGTGCAGAGGAAAGCAGAAGGAAATAGTTTCCTCCACAAGACTTTTGGGGGACATTCTCAGAGGTTGTAAACATCAAAATAATCTCATTAAAATTTTACATCTTATCTCTGAGATGAATTTCCATCAAAGGACAACTTGGCTGTGGTAGTGAGGGGGTGGATTGATTGGAACATAGCTGACAATGAAATGATGGTGCCTTTTTTTTTCTCTCGTTTCAAATGTAAATGAAGGTTCTTTGATTCTCAGGAAATGCAGCCCCAATTCTGCCTCCCACAGTGGCACAGGGAGATGCCCCTCCAGGGATATCATCTCTTATGCCTGGCAAGCCCATGGGTCAGTAAGGAAATCAAAGCCTTCAATATGCCTACCTCAAAGCATACATAGTTGTGATGAGCTGGTAGGGAAATTACGTGTAGCTCTTTGAAAAATGAACAATATGAACAACATATCCTGAAATAGTTTTTAGAGCAATTTGAAGACACAAATAACGTTCTGAAGAAATATGACTTTACTCATGTGCATTACAATTACATAAAATACTTAAATTCTGGGCTGGAGACATGGTTTAGTAGTTAAGGCACTTGTCTGCAAAGCCAAAGGACCTAGGTTCGATTCCCCAGGACCCACGCAAGCCAGATGCACAAGGCAGTGCATGTGTCTGGAGATTGTTTGCAGTGGCTAGAGGCCCTGGCGTGCCCATTCCCCCCCTCCCCTCTCTCTCTCTTTGATATTCTTAAATAAATAAATAAAACTTTAAAAAAAATGCTTAAATTCTGGGCTGAATAGGTTCCTTGTTTTAACTTCAGGCCACAGGATCTGAAGGAGCAAACATGCCTGTTAAGTGCAATATGGTTGGCAGTGTGACAAGATAACCCAGGGACTGTTCTGATACCAGAGGCTGCTGGAAGTTTGCTCGACTTTGCCTGAGTGTGTGGCCAACTCAATACATCATTCACTCATGAAGCAGTGACTACTGTGATAGCCACTAAAGCCTAACAGAGAATAAAACATGCAAATTCACTGCCTTCACCAACTTGCGTTTCACCTTTTACTGGAGGAAAAGAACAATAAAATGCACAAAAATATATAATTATCTTCAGATAATAGAGATCATATAATGGAGCTGAAGGGATCAGCAGAGCCGGGATGGAGTGGTAAAGGACATGAGAGCTCAAAGACAAGATGCCAACGAGCTCAGGATCTGCAGAGTCAGCAGTGCCAGCCCCTAGTGACAGGGCACTAGCCATAGCTGTGGCATGAGAGCAAGGTGGCAATGACAGCAACTAAGGCGCCTGTGATAGAGTCATGCCAGCCTGCAAAGACCAGCCTGCTCTGGTCACATCTCTGCCATCATTGAACACAACCATTGTGGACTTCTGTTTATTTACTAAGGACATATAAAGTCCATTTTCCCCTTAATTTTCATCTTCTGTTTAGTTGATTTCTGAAAAAAAAAATAAGTTTGCATATAACAAGACATTTGCCTGTCTTCAGGTGAGTTTCTGATGAATCCAATTTAAGAACATCTATCTAATTGTGCTTTACTAGCTTTCCCCCCCCCCTCTCTTTATCCTCGAATTGCTCAACAGGGCAGGGGTCTGGAGGGCAAACACATTCATTATGTTGCCAGCAAACAAGATAGAAATTGCACTGCAGGGGACGGAATTAAATTTACAGCTTTCCCTTGTACATGTCATAAACTATTGATTTGACACAAGAAGAGAAGGCTGTAATAATGGGGCACAGCTACCATGTTGAGCTGGGCTCTGGCTGAGAGATACCAGGACAGAACACAGACAAACCCTCCTCAGGCTTCTGAGACCAACACCCAGCCCCAACCAAAGGATGAAAGAGGCCAGAACGTGGTTTACATACCATACTTGCAGAATTTCAAGCAACGGCTATCCCCTGCCAAGGTACGTTGACTTCATACCTTGACAAAGCGTTGGGTGACTGATGTATAAAGGTAGGTTCAGTGAAAGTTTGCATCTAATGTCCCAGGGGTCTTCAAGCTGCATGGGGTCTTTTACAAAGTTAGAAGTGAGGAGTCAATGTGACAGACAGCTGAGGTGGTACGTGAGAGAACTGACTCTCTGTGGGGAGTTCCCTATGACCTTGCTACTATTTAGAGACAATCCCTACATGTTCTTCTCCTGCCAGCTACTTGACATAGATGGTGCTTGCTGGTTAGGACCCTCATTGAGGCAAGAGCTCCCTGAGGACACGGAATTCCTCAGATTCACTCGAATATCTAAAGTGGCAAGGAAAATGTCTGATGGATAAAAGCACCCCATGCATACTGGTTGAATTAGTGGCACAGGGTTGATTTCAAATGAGACAATATTACATTTGTCTACACCAAAAAAAAAAAAAAAATCTAGATTTTTGCCAGAACTAAATGCCAATTTTATGACTTTATCAAGGCTGGAATATCCAGCAATATTATTGCATTGAAATCTTTCTCTCGCTCTGTCTTTCTTTCTTTCTCTATCTATCTCTCAGACACTTTACATACAGCATATAGTCAAAAAGATGAAATGATATGCTGAAAAACTAACCACAGAAAATTCAGAAAATTTCATTTTTTAATTAAATTATTAAGCCTCTCAAGAAATTCTTTACTAGCATGGTATAATAGGTGGAGTAGTATAGCATTACAAAATATGCTTGGGCTTAGGAATTAGAAAAGGTAAGAACTTTTGGGGCTGGAGAGATGCCTTAGTGGTTAAGTGCTTGCCTATGAAGCCTAAGGACCCCAGTTTGAGGCTCATTTCCCCAGGACCCACATTAGCCAGATGCACAAGGGGGTGCATGCATCTGCAGTTCGTTCAGAGTGGCTGGAGGCCCTGGCATGCCCATTCATTCTCTCTCTCTCTCTCTCTCTCTCTCTCTCTCTCTCTCTGTCTATCTGCCTCTTTCTCTCTATATATTTTACTCTCAAATAAATAAGTAAAAATAAACAAAAAATTAAAAAAGAAAACATTAGAACTTTAATCCCAAGTAGATTTTTTTTTTTAAATATTGTAACTCTAGAAGCTCTCATTTTGCATTACTAAAATTGTGGGAATGTAAAAACTGAAGTCTTCCAAGTTTTCCAAACTGTGACATGCTATGGAGAAGATAGCTTTATGGAATGTTACAATAGTGAAAATATTTCCCAACTTGGATTACAAAGTGAGTTCTAAGGAACAAAACTGTGAAAGACTGAGCCCTGTGTACTGGCTAACATAACTGGAGATGGAGTTCAAGTTGTTGGCTCCAGAATTACTTCCTTCTACAGTTTGCTGTCCAGGACCGGTTTTTTAGGGGAGGTCCTCTCACGAGCCAGGCAACATCACCAGGCTGTCCAGGCCATGGAACATCACCAAAACCACTCTAGGGACAAGAGTATATACCCAATCCCAGAACTTCTTCAATTCCCAAAGACTCCTTATTACCAGTCACAGGAGACCATCTAAGATCTTAGTGTGGAGAGCTGTGATTTATTATAGACTACACTTGAATTCATTTTCATATGCCAAAATGCTAATGTGAATTGCAGAAAGAACCTTTGTCTCTGGGGCAAAGGAAGCAGTGGATCTATTAATGTTTCTTTTTTTTTTTTTTTCTGCCCTACTTCCCCTTCATTTTATTTTCTTCTTGGGGGCGAGCTATTCTGACATGATTATACACTCTGATTCCTCCATCCAAATTCTCAATTCCCAGCCTTGGCCTTGCCATCTTTGTCTACATTAGTCTCTTTGTGTTTGTGCATGTGTGTTCTTTATAATTCAAATGCTTCTCGGAGCATGTCCCATATCAACAAGCCATCACGTCCCTTCCAACCCTGACCACAGGAATCCAAGTACTCTTTGTCTGACATCCGCTGTGTCATCCCTTCTTGGAGAATGCGCATTGTGCACTTATGCTCTTTGTGGTAGAAGACTTCACACTAACTCCATCCATGAGACACTTTGAAATGACTTTTGCTTCTAGGATGAGTTTCTTGGCAGCCAGCCCTCATGGATTAGATAGAAACATTCTATGGGAGGGAAATTAAAGTTATTTCGTGCTATTCTTATTGGGATCTGGATGATATTTCTTGTTTTCTCGCTGTAATGATACAATGCAAAGGAAAACCTTAAATTCATCTTGTCCAGAAATAAAATATCATTCTACATTGAATTCCAATATGGCCGCCACATGGCACGTTTAAACAGAAAGTAACTGAAATTGGACAAAATAGCACATCAAGTTCCTCGCTTGTAGTTTTCTCTGTTCACACTCTTGGCAGCCAAATGTAGCTTGTGACCACATCATTGAACAGCTAAATATGCAGCATTCCCACCAGTGTGAAAAGTTCTGTTGGCGAGTGCTCTGAAAGCATTTTTCTAAATGGAGTTTATAGAGCTGGGCCTTATTAAATATGCAAATGTCGGGTTTCATTCATGAACAACTACATTAGAGTCTCTGGTGGATAGCCTTGATTTATACATGATGACAAGTGTCCTAAATGTTCTCTATGTACTAAGAAAGTTGAGAATGTCTCACAAAGTACACATTTATATTAATTACTTATCTCCACACCAGACACGTTGCCAAATGCACTTTACTTGTAAAGGTTCTTTTGTTGTTTACTTCCATTTTTGATATCTTCTCTTTCCTTTTCGGAGATAATTTTGCTATTTAATTTACTTAAGTATAATGTAATTACTATATTATTTTACTTTTTAAATTTTTAGTTATTTATTTGAGAGAGCGGGGGGCACACACACACAGAGAATGGGTACACCAGGGCCTCCAATCATTGCATCTTTTGCATCTGGCTTACATGGTCCTGGAAAATCGAACCTGGGTCCTTTGGCTTTGCAGGAAAGTGTCTTAGCCACTAAGTCCTCTCTCCAGCCCTACATGTTTTATCTGAAATGACTCGCAAGATCTTTTATCTCTTTTTATTGCCAGTAACTGTGGCATTAACAAACGTGACAAGAGAAAACAGTATTGAGCACAGGAGTATCTGGCAAACAGGTTTTACTGCTGGTTATGTTTGTCAATAAAATTTCCACTGAAAATTTCATAAATCATGAAGACTTTCAAAATTTTCAGTGAGGGGCTAGAGAAATTGCTCAGTCATTAAGGCACTTGCATGCAAAACCTTAAGGACCCAGGTTCGATTCCCCAGTACCCACATAAGCCAGATGCACAAGGCGGTACATGCATCTGGAGTGCATTTGCAGTGCAGACCTCCACACTTTATCTAGGCATTCCAATCACCATGGATACATGCCTGAACAGAGTCAGGAAGTTCTCCAAGTGATTCTGAAGAGCTGAAAGACTTGGAACCCCCTAATAGGAGCTCTAAGCAAGGACCTCCACTGGTAGACATGCAGCCACCTTTGGGGTTGCCTATACCATCATCATAAACTTCTAACAAGCTCCTTCTCTGCTTGGAATTGCTCTTGTCTGAAGCATCACTCCACATGCTCCAGGGCTGCATTTTAAGGCTCCACAGGATACCTAATTCTCCACATGACAGTCTCTCACAGGGCATATTTGTCTAAATGAGACTATGCAAGCCATTCCTCCAGCACCTTCCTTTCCCTTGTTTCTATTAAGTTTGATAACAGTTCCAGTTTATTATCATACTAGTCTTTCGTTCAGGAAGTTTCTCACTTGTTTGCACTGTTTCAAGATGTACCATTATGGGTCATTTGTTTTCTCTCAGCCAATGCTGACATTCCTTAATACTTGGTAGTCATATTTTACGACACCCCACTTTTTGCCCCACGAGCCCAGGAACCATCTTGTCGGCAGTGCTATTTCATATACCATCCCTCTCAGATCCCAAATACAGCTTTTATATTTTCTCTAATTATTTGTATCAATAAGTTTGAAATAGGATCCCATCAACATACCTTCCTCCAAATCCAAAGGGCTTCATGTAACTCTCTGCATCTTCCACTCCACTTCTAGGATTTCAGCAGTGACAGCTGCTCCCTGCTATGGCAAGTGCTGCAAACTGAACTGATCAGGTCTAACCGAGCCAGTCATGCAGGGCTCTTTTCCTCTTCTTACATTTTCTTTCCTGCAGAGTGGGATTATAGCTTTACCATCCCCGCCTGGGGATTCTGAATGAGACCTAAAGAGAACTGGAATTTTCACCAGTGTCCTAAATCATCATTATTAAGTCCAAAGAGCATACCCTGCACAGGAAAATTGCAGCAGCATATGGACAGCCCTCTGTACTTCATATGTTATCCATCACATTACCGAGCCCTGCCACATGTTCCTGAAACGACCGGGGGAAGAACTTGGCTCACTGCTTGCTGAGGAGGGCCTCTTAATCTGTTTTACAGCAAACAGTTTTGCAATTACTGTGGGCATCATGGACCCAGCTGATATTTGAGCTTTGTCCTGACAAGTCTGTAGCAAATAAACATATGACACACCGTTGACGAAAAATCAATGGAAAAGGAGCTAAACATGGAGCGTACGGGTTACAAATGTCGATGGAAAAAGCGAAGTTCTCCATTTGCTTTGGATTATCTTGGCCAATATTTAAGTGTGTGTGTGTTTGTGTGTGTGTATGCGTGTGTGCATTCAAATATAAATATATAAATATATATGTGTGTTTGTTTCAAAAGTAGAGACATTTCTACAGTTATCAAATATTTATTAAGTATTTACCATAAGTTAGTCAACTTGCTATGCATTATAAAGTAAGAAGGTGATAAAAATAGACCTCAGCATCTGTCCTCATGAGAATATAGTGACTGAGAAAAGCCATCATTCAAAAAGCTTCAGAAATAAATGTGAAATTATAACTCTCCTAATGCTTCACAGAAATATGTGGTGCTTTGAGGGTCAACAATGCTTTTGTTGTCTTTGACTGATAAAGAAAGACATTTATAAAGAAGTGACAGTTAAGTTGAGATTGGAGGCAGTAGACTGCAAACAATTCTGTATAACAGGCTCTAACTACGCATATATTTGTATATAAATTGCCTGTATAAACTCATACTGATGGATATTTCAATATTTTTAAAGCATGACTTACTTTGAAGTTCAGGTGAAAGAAATATAAATCAGGACTCTTTTTCTTCTCTTGTCCTCAAGGCCCGCCTTGCATTACTGACTGTGGGGAGGGTACTTTGAAAACTCTGATGAGGATGTGGGTAAAGAGGGAATGGGACAAGGATATGTTGATGCCTCAGAGAAGGGAACCAAGTATGATATGGCAGTAAAAGAGCCATTGGGATTGAGTGTAAATAGGGGCAGGCAAGATGATCACCATTCAGTGAGACCAATCAGCTTAGTTTCTAGGTGAATCAGGGCATAGTGGTTTCTGGAGGAAGGGGAAGCTTTAAGGGGTTTAACTTATGAATGGAAAAATTCCTTCTGAGTTCTGGTAAGATAAATTTTTTTGTATTCCTTTATGTATTTGAGAGAGCGACAGAGGGAAAGACACACACACATACACACATGAAGAGAGAGAGAGATAATGGGTATGGCAGGGCCTCTGGCCACTGCAATGAACTCCAGACATATGTGCCACCTTGTGCATGTGGCTTACATGGGTCCTGGGGAATCAAACTGAGGTCCTTTGGCTTTGCAGGGAAATGCCTTAACCTCTAAGCCCTTTCTCCAGCACTCCCCCCCCCCCCCGTAAGATAATTTTAACAAGTAAGGTAGAACAAGTGTTAAGAGCACATGGTAAATGAGGGGCAACTTGACATTGGTGGGTTGCTTACAACAAATTTAAGGATTTGTGATTATGTTTTTATTCCATTTTCTCTTATTTACAATCTATTTCTAAATTAAACAGTGTATATAATGTGCCAAATAGCATAAAGAGCATAATTAAATATTTAGGTTGTAATCACTGCCTCCATTCTCAGTTGTCCTTGGCACATTGCTTTATTGTCTAAATCATCAAGTTTGCATCTGCCTCACAAGAACTCTATTAATCTCCGGTTAAACCCTCAGGTTGCATATGTGATAGGCTAAGAGCACAGGTCATTCTGCATTGGCTATTTTGTGAGATGTGTGTTTTTATTTATGTATTTGTTTGTTTATTTATTTATTTATAGTAAGAACTCTCATTGCCTCATTAGGCTTTATGCACTGAAACCTAAGTTTTATAATATTTCCTTTTTTTTAAAGTAAGTGTCTTGCTCTAGCCCAGGCTGACCTGGAATTCACAATGTAGTCTCAGGGTGGCCTCAAATTCACAGTGATCCTCCTATCCCAGCCTCCTATGTGCTGGGATTAAAGCTGTGCATCATCATGTCAGGCTTATAAGATCTTTATTTAATGAATTTTATATAAAATTTATCCTGTTTTCTCACTTTTCTTTCATCTTGTTTACATGGGAAAAATACCAGAGATCATTAACCAAGTTAATGTCTTTGAGGTTGCTAAGTACTGTAAATGTTATCATTTACATTAATATCTAGAGAAATTTCATAAGACTGAGTTAAGATGGTCCTAGGTAAGGTGTCCATTTGCCCCTTGAACTATTTTTCAGCCCTAAATAAAACAAGAAATTCTAGTTAGCCTATTGCTCATGCTTCTTTGAATACTGTAGTAATTCCACACACAAGTTTTCTATGAATTGGTAAACACAAAACAGCTGCCATTCTATAAAAAATCTTACTGTTATGAATTATATCTATTATTAGTTTATATGTAAGTGTTATTCTTCACAAAAATGACAGAGTCACGGTGCATAGTACTGTGCTGAAGTTGGAAAAAGTAGCCAGGGTTAGGGAAAATGGGACAGTTTGGGAGTCTAGGTCGGTGATATTGTTCCTCTGTAATTACCGCACTCGCTCTTGGGAGATGCATGGGCACTTTCCAGAACCAAAGCTATTTTCATCCTTGTTGAGTTCTTCTGCCTAGTCAATTTAGGGAGGAGATAGCACAGTTTGATAAGTCATCTTTCTAAGAGACAGAGAGAGAGAGAGAAAAAAAAAAAAAAGCAAGCTCTCCATAGCGTGTGGCATAATTCAGAGCCATTATTCAGGAGCAACCCTGCTGAGCTGCTCTCCTAAGAATGGAGTTTCTCCTCTTCCTGTGGCTGGATGGCTGGATTGAGTCTTTAGCTAAGCCAGAGAGTCACATCTTAAAGCAGGGCTGAGATGGCCTGGAGTGTTCTGAAAGAAAACCGAGGGCCTCCAGCTCTGGAGAGCTTCAAGCATAGCAAGGACTCAAACTCGGAAGATTTTTAAGTCACATTTGGAATTCTAAACATCCATTTGTTCTGTTTATTCTAATTAATTAGTGGTGCTTATGACCAAACCCAGGACCTCACGTATGTTAGCTCACCACCACTGAGTCACCCAGAGTTCCATCGAAAATTCGGATTTGTCTGTCCTCCCATCCTCTCCCCCAATTAAAAATTAAGCCACTTGGGCTGGAGAGATGGCTTAGTGATTAAGGCGCTTGCCTGCAGAGCCTAAGGAGCCGGGTTTGATTCTCCAGGACCCATGTAAGCCAGATGCACAAGGGGGCACATGCGTCTGGAGTCTGTTAGCAGTGGCTGGAGGCCCTGGAGCACCCTTTCTCTCTCTCTCCCTCTCTCTCTCTCTCTCTCTCTCTCTCTCTCTCTCTCTCTCTCTTTCTCTCTCAAATAAATAAATAAATAAATAAAATATTTCAAAAAAAATCAAGCAACTTTAGGGAAGAAAGAGAAGTAACACATGCAAGAGGCCTAATCAGTACTTTGATGATTAAGATAACAAGCTTTTTTTTTTTTTTTTTTTCTTGAGGTTCTGCTGAATTACATACATGTGTTCCCACACCAGAGAATCTTGTTCAGGTGTCTGGGTGCCTGATACATGTATGGTTGCTTTAGCTCGTAATACCCATTCCTAGATGTTATGTTGGGCATTTCCACATGCTCTTGGAAACTCAGTCCATACGTTCCTCAGTCCATACCTTCCAGGCGGCCCCATCCCATTCTATGAATCCACCACTACTTACATGGAGATATGGAAGTGTGTGTGTGTGTGTGTGTGTGTGTGTGTGTGTGTGTGTGTGTATGTTTTTTGTTGTTGTTGTTTGTTTTTGTTTTTTGCTTTTTTGGTTTCTCAAGATAGGATCTCACTCTAGTTCAGACTGACCTGGAATTCACTATGTAGTCTCAAGGTGGCCTTGAACTCATACTGATCCTCCTACCTCTGCCTCTTGAGTATTGGAATTAAAGGTATGCACCACCACACTGGGCAGAAGTGTGGTACTTTTCTTAAAAAAAAATATTTTTATTAGATATGGACGTATTTAGTATGTAAACCACACATGTTGGTCCCATCCTTTCCCTCCATCCCACCTCTTTTCCTACAAGGCCCTCCTTGTTGGGGATGTAGGCCAATCCCATTGGGGATTGTGGTTCATGCATTTTTGGGGGTCAGCAGTCAGTTATGGGGGAGAGGCAATGTCTCTGTGCATAATGTCCCAAATTTGTGGCTCTAACAATCTTTCCGGCCCCTCTTCAAAGCATGTTACTTTATAACCCACAGAAACCTGTGCATATTACTCTAACAGTCTAATGGAGTGCTCATAAGATCTACCGCAGCAAACGGTTAAGAATTTTGATGCTAATGCATTGGAATTTCAGCTCTCTACCTTAGGAGCCTTAGTCTAATGTAAGGAAGGATTTGCAAATGATAGGACTGAAAATGAACTGGGGCAGGTGGTTCTCTAAACACTAGTTATAAAGGTGGAAAAAAGAGCATGGTTTCAGACCCACCCCCCCCATCCTGGGATTCTCATCCACTCCTTAAACCAGATGCAGTGGTATACTACAGGTTATATTCTGCTCCTATGTAGTTGATATTTGAGTAAATTCATATGAATTCATAATAAAAATGCTGCATCGGTAATGTTGGCATGTGGCATCCTACTCCACAGCCCAAACCATTTATTTAAACCAAATGTTGTTTAACTTAATAGGTATACACACCAAAGTCAATTACATAACAATTGTGAAGATCTATTTAAAAAGAGAATAACTTATTAATCAGATATCTATTTATACTGTAGAGATTAAAGCCAAAAATCCCCTACTATTTACCTAAATAAACTCCAGGCCTTGATTTCTTATGTTAATTTAAATGAAATTGATGACTAAATTCAGGACCTTGCTATAAAAGACAAGTATGTGAAATTCTGATACACTTATGAGGTCAAAAGGATATAATTTACTACGTAAAACACACTAAATGGCTTTAATGAAGCCTGTGTATTTTTTAATCACCCTTGTACATTTTTAACATTTTGTACATCATCTAATAATTAAACATGTTAATTGCAATCAAATTGATATATGTAGTTATTGCTTTTAACATACATATCCCTGAGTAATAATCAATGTATGTATATATGTACATATATATATGGAGAGAGAGAGAGAGAAAGGTATGCAGTATGCAGGAAACTTTCATCTATTTCTCTGGTCTGTATGTGTATAAGAAATGTTTCCAGTCAGAGAATCTTTTTTTTTTTTTTTTTTAAAGATATTTATTCAAGAGCCCCATCAAAAAAGAAGTGCATCACCATTACAACAAAGTCTCCTTCCTGAGATTCTGCCAAGTCACAGTGCGTACTCAGATAAATGACCCACTGAATGCCGTCTATAATAGCAACAGCTGGCACCTCTCAGATAACACAGAGCTGCCCAGCCCCACCCCAGATCAGAAAATGGGCAAGAACTAAGTAGAATTTTTATAGATCTGAAATCTTCTCCATACCCATTGAAAGGGAGCAAAATGTGCATTAGCCACCGCCTGCCCCCACCCCCGACAAATGCCCAAGGTTCAATCTCTCAAATGGTTTTGCAGAGCAACAAAAAAAGAGGAGTGAAAGGGCTTATCTTCACCCTCAAATTTTCAGCATGGTCAAAGTGATTGTAAAATCCTTCTGGTGAGCAAGCCAAGTTTAATGGTCGGGAACAAATGCTCCTTTAGTCACAGGGCAAGCCTTTTGGATTTGTTGTAATTTCACGTAAGGAGCAGAAAAGCCAGGCAGTACCTAACCACTCCTCACCCACTCCCTTTCCCAGCTCCTTTCCTTGTGTTGCTTTGCCCTGCTTCTCCTGGTCACAACCTCACTCTGTTCTGGAGCCTTCACATGGAGGGTACAAGGGCCATACTATGATGTGTTTGCCACAGTTCTGCACAGGACCCATCTCTCTACACAAACAAAGTAACTATTCAGGGCTGGGGAGATGGCTTAGCGGTTAAGGCTTTTGCCTGCAAAGCCAAAGGACCTCAGTTCGATTCTCCAGGACCATGCAAGGCAGATGCACAAGGGGGCGCATGTGTCTGGAGTTCGTTTGCAGTGGCTGGAGGCCTTGGCACACCCATTCTCTCTCTCTCTCTCTCTCTCTCTCTCTCTCGCTCTCTCGCTCTCTCGCTCTCTCGCTCTCTCTCCCCATCTTTCTCTCTGACTCATATATATATATACTTTTTTCATCATATATATATATATATATATATATATATATATATATATATATATATGGAAAAAAGTATGTGCTCAAACTGCTAGCTCTACATATAATTGCTCAGGAGAAGGGTGGACTGGAGGAGTACTAAGAGCAGCTCATTAAGGGCTGAATAAATGGTCTTATGCAATCACTTGCTCTGTGACTGTACCCCAGCACGGCACGGCTGGGGGTCTCCCATGACAGCTAGTTTTCCATAGCTGTTCACTTCAATGATTGCAGACCATGCAGTGGATGCTGTTGTCCAAAATCAGTAGTTGCTGTTTGTTCTTTAGAAACGTAGTGGGAACTATTGTCCAACACCATTTACTCATTTATTCTGATTCTGCAAGAGACCCCTCTCTGTTTACCAATCACATGTTAAATTACTCTGACAGATGCATTTTTTTTTTAAAGGCAAGCAAATTTCGTCTTTGAGATTACACAGAACAAAAGCGTTGGGTGGCTTATTATTAGCTTACGGTGTCATTAGCTCTCTAGGACTTATATATCCGTGCATTTCCCACGGAGTTAGGAACTGAATGAAATTTATTAAGGGTTCTATATGTATTCTTTGATCATTGGTTTGTACCCCCCTAAGACAACTCCTTTTATTTACAATTAGGAATGACTATAAAGGTAAAATGGCCAATGCCCTTTACATGCAGCAGTGTGTGGGACTTTTGCTTAAAAAATAAATAAATAAATAAATAAATAAATAAATAGATAAATAAATAACAGGAAAAGAAAGAACAATTTTTGTACAGCTTCACATTTTATTGACTTGAGCTTTGCTTTTGTGATCGTGATCCAGGGAAGGCCAGCTGGAGTCACCTGTGATACAAAGCATTGTTCAATTCTGTGGACTGAGGGTACTCAATGAATAACAGACAATTTTATTTGCAGGTGTGTTTTCTCTGTGTGTTGTATCTGTGGTGTGCTCTCTGAGTCTGTACAGGGTCAGCACGTGGCCATGGATATGTTCATGCCCCAGTCCCCATGTACGGAGGCCGGAGCAGAACGTTGGGTATCCTCTTCCATTGTTCTTCTAGATTCTTTTCTTTTTTAAAAAATTAATATTTTGTTTTTATTTATTTGACAGAAAAAGAGGGAGAGAGAGAGAAAAAAATGGGTGCCCCAGGGCTTCCAGCCACTGCAAACAAACTCCAGACGCAAGCGCCAACTTGTGCATCTGGCTAACGTGGGTCCTGGGGAATTGAACCTGGGTTCTTTGGCTTTGCAGGCAAATAGCTTAGCCACTAAGCCATCCCTCCAGCCCTAGGTTATTTTCTTGACCCAGACGTGTGTGTGTGTGTGTGTGTGTGTGTGTGACTTGCTGAACACTGAGTCCCAGCAAGTCTCCTGTTTCTGAAGGACTGGGGTTCAAAGCATGTGTAGGGCTGGGGAGATGGCTTACCGGTTCAGGCTCTTGCCTGCAAAGCCAAAGGATCTAGGTTCGATTCCCTAGGACCCATGTGAGCCAGATGCACAAGGGAGCACATGAATCTGGAGTTCATTAGCAATGGCTTGAGGGCCTGACATGCCCATTCTCTCTGCCCCCCCCCCCTCTGCTTTTCTCTGTCTCTCTCACAAATAAGTAAATAAAATATTTTGTACAAAGCATGCGTGGTCATGCTTAGATTTTTACATGAATGCTAAGGATGGAGCTCAGGACCCCAGGCCCTGATGCTTACGCTGCAAGGGCGCTTGCCTTCTGAGCCATCTTCTCATCCCTTACTGGTGTGTGTCTCTCTCTGTGTGCATGTGTTTATGTAGGCTCAGGGAGTACAAACTCCAGTTGGATTCCATTCTTCTTAAGTAGGTGAAACTTATATTTTTGGAGAAATATCAATAATTATATATGACAAAGAAAAATATTTTGAAATGACAGAAAATTCTTGAATAGCATTTGGAAGACCTAACAGAATTAGGTCAACTATGAGAAAATTTTCTGATGATAGAAAAATTATATCTTCTTTTATAATCAAGTAAAATGAAGGGATAAAGAAGTCCAAGACTAAGTCAAAAAGACAGACATAGCCCCACTGTTTTCCCTGTTTTGAAATTAGTATCGGAGGAAAGGAGAAACATTCTCATCAGAAAAGATGAAGCCCAGAACCTCTAGGAATAGTCAAAACATCTGATTTTGTTTCTTCAGTTGTCCTTGGCCAGGAAAAATATGCCCCAAGACCTACTAATAAAGTCATTTGTAGACTTATTTGAAATTTTTTGAGGATCAGGATAACTAGAATTACTATAAGCTTAAAATAATATAATTGATTAGAAAATTAAAGATGAAAATAACCTTAAATCTTTTTTTAAAGAAAGGAGATAAATATCTTAATCATATATATAGGACCTATCATTAATTCTTGGAAATATTATAGACAAGCTGTGAGCTTAATTATAAGAAGAGAAAGTAGTGATCAAGTATGACCCAGGACTAGGTCAGACAGATTTGGAGCTTTTTCTAAGGATCATATAAACCTATTATTCTCAAATAATGCAGCATAAACAGTTTGGATGAATAGTAATAAAGCACTGGAAACTATAGACTGGAATACCATTGGTAACAAAATTGAGAATAGTGGTAGAGACTTTTAACAAAGTTTGGTTCCCTGGAGGAAATCTTGTATGGCATATTATCAGAGTCAAATTTTTATCAATAGAGTATATGATTATTCAAAGCACAGAAATGTATATGATTATATAACATCCTAAGGAGCAGACCTAGAATTTTAGGTTTTCTGGCAACTAGAATAATTATATTAACCTGAGAAATCAAGGTAGTAAAAACATATGCTAAATTTAACATTTCAGTTTGTATAAAACTATCTTGGGTGAAGTAGATACAATTTTGACTCAAATCAATAGCCACATATAATTATATCAAAAGGAATCAAAAAGAAACTTTTAAGTTTCACTTAAGTTGAAGAGGATAATGATTCAATTAGACCCTTATGGAACCTGGGAATCCTGTTTGGTGAGACCCAAGAAAATGAATCACAGCCAAGCATTTTTAATGAATGATAGAAGCAGCAAGGCTTGAAATCCTCAAGAACAGGTTATTTATGTATTTTGTTGTTCAAGGTAGAGTCTCACTCTAGCCCAGGCTGACCTAGAATTCACTATGCAGTCTCAGGCTGGCCTTGAACCCTCACGGATCCTTCTGCCTCAGCCTCCCAAGCATTTCATTTCTTATAAGGAAACTTGCGTAAAGTATCCTCTTTCAGACCAAAATTGATGTGCCTATAACTTGTATGAACTGGATATTATTTTGCTCATTTGAATAACTCCAATGTGTACTAATCCATCTTCTACTTTACAAATCTTTGGGTACCTGAAAGCTGCCTTCATTGTCCTTGTCAGATTAGGTTTTCCTGAGATATATACACCAAAAGACTTCTCTGGCCTTCAATGAGCTACCTTGCCTGAAAGGGCTCAACAGATTTTATCGACTTATATTGGGCTTTATATAAACTAAAATCTCTCTCAAATAAATAAATAAAATATTTGTTTTAAAGATAGGACTTAAAGCAGTCTGCTCTTTCTGGAAAAGGACTATGAGACCCCAGATAAAGAGAATAAAAAGCAACACAAAAGCTTCCATACAATCAGAACTCAGTGGAAAAACAAAAGCCTACTATGAGAAACCACAACAAAATGCATCAAAATAATTTCAAAGTGAAAAATAGAGACAGTATGGCCAGCAAAAAGATTATAAATATCTTTCAATGATTGTGAGGATATAAAAGAAAAAATAAAAACCACAATGAATAATGATTATTACAATGAGTTACATTTATAGTATCTTGAAATAAAAGTGAGAGCAAATTAAAGTGAATCAATGTATACATTAATATACAAATTAGACTAGTGCAAATAAAGGTAGAAGCTAATGACCTGGAATTTACATCTGGGAAAAACATCCAAAATATAGCAAAAGTGTTAAATATTGATTATTTAACATTTCTATGTGTTTTAAAAAATATTTTATTTATTTATTTATTTGACACAGAGGAAGGGAGAGATAGAGAGAAAATGAGTGTCAGGGCCTCCAGCCACTGTAAACGAACTCCAGACGAGTGCACCCCCTTGTGCATCTGGCTAACGTGGGTCCTGGGGAATAGAACCTGAGTCCTTTGGCTTTGTAGGCAAACACCTTAACCACTAAACCATCCCTGCAGCCCTCTATGCATTTTTATACATTCTTTACAGGATAGAACAGGTGATGGTTGGCTGTATAGTGTCTGCTTGACTAGACTATTATACCCAGTTTCTTGATGAAGTAATAGTTCAAATGTTCTAGTGAAAGTGTTTGTTTGTGTGTTAGAAGTGATTAACATTAAAAACAAATTATTTTCCATCCTATGTTTGGGCCTCATCTAATTAATTGAAGACATAAGAGAATAGAATGAACTGGACCAAAGTGGGAGAAATTTCACTTTCAGATTGCTATTGGCGTCACTACTGCGACGTCAGTGCCTGCTAGAATTTCTAGCTACTGCCCCTGAAAATTTCACACTTGCCAGGCAACTTCTGGCATGAGATGGGCCAAGTTCTGAAACTCCCTCCCTCTCTCTCTCTCTCATATTAAACGGGGAGCCTTCACTAGACTAATTGAGAATTCCAAAATTGTTCTAATGGGAGTTTCAGCACACACACACACACAAAAATACACAAAATAGGGAACAGGAAACATTCTAAAGGATAATAGACCAGACAGACTTCAGATATTACAGATTTTAATGTCAAAAGTCTAACCAGACTGAACAAAATTACACTTGCACAAAACTACTTTGCAGAATATCATGTCAGCAAGATATTCTCCATAATGAAGAATAAAGGAATAGAATACATTCCCTAATAAAAATAGGCTCAAGGAATTCATTAGCACTAAGCCAGCTCTACAGAAGATACTCAGAGAAAGGTACAAAGACCCAGGAGGCCAGATGGAAGAACAAAGCACAGTAGTGGTTAAACAGGAGAAAAAGAGGAAAACCACAAACATTGTATCACCACAGTGATCAGAAGAAACACATGCCTATAATGACAACACAGAACAAACAAGTCTCTCACTTCCTTATTAAAAAACAAACAAACAAAAAAAAAAAACTCCAAATAATTTCAATGGATTAAAAGGCAAGATCCCTCCTTACATTGTGTCCATGAACCCTACCTCTCTATGAAAGATGGACATTGGGAACACAGTTGGACAAAAGCAATAATTAATAATAATAATAATATGATTTTACAGGAATAAAAACAATTTTTTAATACATTTGGAAGTGCAAAAGATTTCAGATGCCCAAATCAATTCTGGGGTGGGTGGGCAGTAGGAGGTATCACTATTCCTAACTTCAAGCTATAGGACAAGGTCATAAATACAAAAATAGCATAGAATACAAGATCCTGGGCTGAAGAGATGGCTTAGCAGTTAAGCGCTTGCCTGTGAAGCTTAAGAACCCTGGTTAGAGGCTCAATTCCCCAGGACCCACGTTAGCCAGATGCCCAAGGGGGCGTACACATCTGGAGCTCGTTTGCGGTGGCTGGAAGCCCTGGCATGCCCATTCTCTCTCTCTCTCTCTCTCTCTCTCTCTCTCTCTCTCTCTCTCTCTCTCTCTTTCTCTCTCTCTCTCTCTCTCTCTCTCTCTCTCTCTTCCTCTTTGTCTGACGTTCTCAAATAAATTATAAACAAAAAAAATTTAAAAAATCAAGAACCATTTTTTTTTTTAAGAAAAGAATACAAGATCCTTCAATACCTACCTGATTTTTAAGAAAAATGCCAGAAACAGTCATTGCAGAAAACACAACCTCTTTAACAAATGGTACTGGGAAAACTGGACATTCACATGCAAAAGAATGAAATTAAATCATTATCTTCACCCTGTATAAAAATCAGCTCCAAATAGATCAAAGACCCTAATATAAGACCTGAAATTCCAAAACTGCTACTTGTAAAAAAAAAAAAAAAAGTAGAGAAAATGCCTAAAGAGATAGAATTTGGTAGAAACTTTTAAAACAGGACTCTGGCTACTCAGGAAGTAAGGTCAGCAATTGATAAACAAGATTTTACAAAATTCAAAAGTGTCTTTACAGCAATGGAAACAGTTAACTGAATGAAGAGGTAGCCTACGACTGGAACAAAGTCTTCACTAGCTATCCATCAGATAGAGAATTAATATCTAGCATATACAAAGAACTCAGAAAAGTAAACAAAACTTAAACAAATAGTCCAATAAAATCATACGCTAAGGAATCAAACAAGGAAGTCTCAAGAGAGGAGGCACAACTAGCCAATAGTATTTAAATATTTATTTATTTATTTATTCGTGAGAGAAATAGGCAGAAAGAGAGAGAGAGAGAAACAGGGAGAGAATGGGTGCTCCAGGGCCTCTAGTCACTGCAAAGGAACTCCAGACACATGTGCTACCATATGCATTTGGCTTACATGGGTCCTGGGGTATTGAACCTAGGTCCTTTGGCTTTGCAGGCAAGCACCTTAACTGCTAAGCCATCTCTCCAGCCCTGGCCAATAATACTTAAGTAATTATTCAACATCATTAGCCATCAGGAAATTACAAGTTTAAGCTATTTTGAGACTCCCTCAAACCTGTTAGAATGGCTTTCATCAAAAACAAATGAATAGGCCTGGAGGAGATGATCTAGTGGTTAAGGTACTTGCCTGCAAAGCCAAAGGACCCAGGTTCAATTCTCCAGGACCCATGTAAGCCAAATGCATATGGTAGCACATGTGTCTGGAGTTCCTTTGCAGTGACTAGAGGCCCTGGAGCACCCATTCTCTCCCTGTTTCTCTCTCTCTCTCCATCCTTCTCTGTCTAAAATAAATAAAGTATTTTTTAAAAAAGAAAATCTCAAAAAAAAAAATGCAGGGAAGGATGTGTGCAATGAGGAGTCCTTATTCACTGTTGATTGTACTGGAAGTCAGTGTAGCTACTATGGAAAGTGGTGGTGGCTTTTCAGAACGGTAAAAACTGAACTACCATATGACCCAACCAAACCATTCTTAGGCATCTCCCCAAACACTTCTACACTCTTCTAGAACAGTGCTTGTTCACCCATGTTCATTGCTCTGCTCTTCATCATATAATTGGCCTAGGTGTCCATCGATTATACATGCAATGAAATTTGATTCATTCATAAGGAAAATGAAATTTGCTGGAAATAAAAGGAATGGAGATATTATATTGGGAGGGAGGTAACGCAGCCACACCAAGTCAAATACTGCATGTCCCCTTGTCTAGATCCTAGCTTAGAACTTTTATATGTGTGTATTATCGTCTGAGAGTGAGGTCTGTAGACACCAGGTGAGGATCATATAGGAGAGGGAGTGGAGATGAGGCTTTCAGGGACAAGGGTATGGAAAACAGCACATCTTTAAAAAATATGAGATAATAGGAAAGCTAAAGGAGACGTGTCTGAGGTGGGAGGATAAAGGCAAGATAGTGCGATAGAAAGATAGGGCAAGGTAGATGGGGGCGTTTACCAAAACTAAGATAGGTATCAGTAAAGAGAGAGAAGAAAAAACAGAGCAACCTGTGTTGAAACTAAAGAATGTAATAAAAGAGATATAATCTTTTAAAGCAACCTAACAGAAGACAGCACTGAAAAAGAAGTATTAACCTGTTGAAGCAAACTTCTTCTCAACAACAATATAGGTCAAAAGACAAAGGATTATTACCTTCAAGCTAATCAATTAAAAAAGAGAATCATTTTATTAAACTCTAAACCAACTATATTATTATTATCTACAATGAGGCCCGCTGGGCATGTATATTTAAGTGTGTGTATAGATATATATGTTTTTAAATATGAACACATGTAGAACATAGAAAATTTGAAAAGAAAACAATGAATAAGATATATGAGGCAAATCTAAATTAAAAATTTGACACATCAATAATAACATCACCAAAGTGATTTGTCAAAAGCAGATAATGAGACAAAACTTACATGTACCTCAGTGAAAAATTTTGAATTATATCCAGATAAATTGACCATATTACTAAAAGAAAAAAATATTAATGATACAGAGAACTTGAACCACAGAATCAGCTTAAGTATGAGCATGCATCAAGCCCTACACAGAAAAATTGCAAAATCTATATATTCTTTTGAAGCATGAATGGTTCATTTTAAATACGGACCCCATAATAAGTTTCATAAGTAGCTCTGATAACAATGTGATAGCTTCCCTTCTTTTCATATTCCAAAAGCTAAAAGATGTACTTCTAAATAAATAATGCATCAGAGCAGAGTTCATAATAAAATTTCTAGTGTATTCAGAACTTCATGAAAACACTATATACCACAATGTCTTGTGATGAAGCTAAAAGGATTTTTAAAGAAAGTTCAGCCATATATTATGAATAAATATGTTTTGAAGAAATGAATCAAAATTATGAGCTACATATTAAGTTATAGAATACAGGGATAGAGGACAATCTTAACAAATGCATACAGTACACAATAAGGAAATAAGAGAAGAGGTCAGCAAGTTCAAAAACTAGTTCTTCTGAAAAGCTAATAAAATAGAAAGCCTAGTAATTGTTGATTAAAAAAAAAAATAGATATGGCAGAAAAGTCCCTGATATGTAAAAATGGGGCCATAATTAAAATACAACAGAAAACTAAAAATACAAGGGCATGAAATAATCAATTTTATTCTAATGCATTTGAAAATTGACATGAAAAACGCTTAATGACAAAACAGATTTTAGAGGAAATGAGCAATTACTTGCGCACTGTTTCTTAGTCCAGAGAGAGAGAGAGAAAGAATGGGTGCACCAGGGCTTCTAGCCACTGCAAATGAACTCCAAATGCATGCACCAACTTATGCATCTGGCTTATATGGGTCCTGCGGAATCGAACCTAGGTCCTTTGACTCTTCAGGTAGGCATCTTAATCGCTAAGCCATCTCTCCAGCCTGCCAGGTAAAGGACTGGCTTGCTCCTCATTTACAGATGATTGCATTGGAAATCAAGAAAGCACGGAGGGTTATTCATGCTCTGGTATCCATGCTGGACAAGTAATGAGTACATTTTATATACTATAATTCTATAATGTAAACTTTAGAACAAAATGGGGAAAAAAAATCAGCTCATCAGACAGTTGCTGTCCTAAGGTCATATAGCACATGGGTCAGATGGCACATGAACTCTTGTGAGTCCATTCACTTCAGAGTACTGGGATAAAGGAGAAATATCTGAACCTGATGCTATTAAGATGGAACTGGGTTTCTATGCTTTTTCGAGATTGATTTTTAAAGATAGATTAAGAGAAGAAAAGCACAGAGAGCTCGAGTCCTGTGGAAGGCCGGAGGGAAAAGAGAGACCATGTGGGGGTAGAGATCCCCACTCCCCATCTCAGCCTGGCTTACCAGATCAGGGATCTGGAAGTTCAAGAGAGTGAACAGCCAAAGGCGAGGCCTGCTGTATTATTCTGTTGGTTCACTGGTTAACAGGACCCTTGTTAAACTAGAATATATTCCAAGGGGGAAAAAAAATGATTAGGGGATTTTAAGTCACGCTGTATTCTGTCTTCAAGTATCTGAGGTGATAACGTATAGCAAAATGATTGAACATGGTGTGGTGGTTTGATTCAGGGGTCCCCTATGAACTTAAGTGTTCTGAGTACTAGGTTCCTGGCTGATGGAGATTTGGAAAATAATACCTCCTGGAGGCAGTGTATTGTTGGGGGCAGGCTTGTCCTGTTGCTTTTCTCCACCTAATGTTGTCCAAGGGGTGATGTCCACCCTCTGCTCATGCCATTGCTTTCCCCTGCCATCGTGGAGCTTCCCCTCAAGTTTGTAAGCAAAAATGAACCTTATTTTTTTTTCTCAAAATCTGCTCTTGATTGGGTGATTTCTGCCAGCAATGTGAACCTGACTGCAATAGGTAGGCATTGTAACTTCAAGAAAGTAAATTAAGCTGGGCGTGGTGGCACACGCCATTAATCCCACTACTCGGGAGGCAGAGGTAGGAGGATTGTCCTAAATTCGAGGCCACCTTAGCACTACATAGTGAATTCCAGGTCAGCCAGGGCTAGAGTGAGATCCTACTTCAAAAAACCAAACAAGATAAATAAATTAATTAATTAAGATTGATACATCAACATTACTTGTAGAAGGAAGATGTCTGTGCTAACTGAAGATTCCAACAATTGGATGTGTCTGAACATGGAATGAGTTCTTGCTGGGTCTCAAAACCTGCAGATTTGCAGAGGTGCAGACACGCAGGCTGGGTTGTTAATTCAGAGGTGGAAGACAGGGCCAGGACATCCAGATAAAATGTACGTGAGTTTTCTGAATGTGAATTAAACCTTAGTGAAATCTAAAATTAAAATGTCCCTTAATTTTACAAATCTAAAATCTATCTTCTGTGTTTGCCTGAGTAGAATATCCCTTGGAACATGTTTTATTCATTGCATGGTGATTTTTTTAAAAATTTTCTATAAGTATAAAATAATTCAGTGGCACCAAGAGATTAATCATGTTTGTATGCCTGGAGTGGGTACAACTGCATTCCTACAATCACCAGTGTCCACGCTGTAAGCATGTACTTCCCAAAGAACTGATTCAGAAATCACCAGTGGGTGTGCTACCATAGCAGTGAGGGGCATTTGCCCTGATGAGCCAAGCCAGGTCACAGTGATGGGAATTGCAGGACACTGTCCTCTCCCCTGTTCAGGGTAAAGAACACATTTCCAGGCTCTGGTGAATACTAATGACCTGGGAATCACTTCTTTCTAAGTCATGGCATCTCACCAAGGACAGTTCCCATCCAAGGACTGGTGAGGTTTCCTTGTCGTCAGCTGGTGCAAACTCAGGAAGGCTGTTCTAATTCCAGATCTTTTTTTTTTTTTTTAACTTTTAATTTATTTATTTGAGAGCGACAGACGCACAGAGAGAGAGAGAGACAGATAGAGGGAGGGAGAGAGAATGGGCGCGCCAGGGCTTCCAGCCTCTGCAAACGAACTCCAGACGCGTGCGCCCCCTTGTGCATCTGGCTAACGTGGGACCTGGGGAACCGAGCCTCGAACCGGGGTCCTTAGGCTTCACAGGCAAGCGCTTAACCGCTAAGCCATCTCTCCCGCCCCCCCCCTTTTTTTTAATGAACATTGTTTTATTTTAATTTTTTGTTTTCTCATTATTTTTATTTAAGTTTTCTATTATTTTTTGCCATTTTTTTTGTTGACAACTCCCATGATTATAAACAATATCACATGGTAATTCCCTCTCTCCCTCCACTCTCCCTTTGAAACTCCTTTCTCCATCATATCCCCTCCCCATCTCTATCAGTCTCTCTATTATTTTGATGTCATGATCTTTCTCTTCTATTCTGAGGGTCTTGTGTAGGTAGTGTCAGGCACTGTGAGGTCATGGATATCCAGGCCATTTTGTGTCCGGAGGACCATGTTGTTCTTTCATGAGCAAGTCTTCATCTCAAAGACTTTGTCCTGAGGAACCAGACATAAGGCAGGCCTCGTCTGCCCTCTGCGGCCCAGAAGGACTCCTCAGTCCCACGGCTGGATCGTGGAGCCCTTCACCAGCGCTAAGGACTCTTTTACTTTCCTGTCACATTCTATAATTCAGCTTGCGACTTGTGGGAGGAAATGGCAATGAAAGCGTTGTGTCAGAGATGGAGCACGGCAAGATATCAAATGGAAGCCAAGGGTATGCTGCCTCTTTTTGGAGCTCTGATTGCATTTTCGTCTTTCTTTACTATTGTGTACCTCTCAGAAGTTCCCTCAGCTTCTTCTCCCCTTTCTCAACACACCTTCTACACAGACTTCCTTAGTTCTCAGAAACAGAAATAACAGAACACAGCGGCCGGGTTTAATGGGGACCCCCCTCTTTTAATCAAGGGATCTGCCTTTCAGCTCTTCCCGCTCCCCGATTTTCCCTTCTCTAGTTTTACTTTCTTAAAGTTAAGTCCATCTTAGCAACCAGATCTCATTCACTAACGTATGCCTTTGATCAAATGTGTCTTCTGGATAAAATTATTTCATGAGTACTTATTTTGCTATGATTTGAGAAAAACCTCAGTGCTGTTGTTTCTATCGTGATCATTGAACATAATTAGATATCCTTCCACCTCCTTAATTTCAGTAGAGATGATCCAGAACTTCCAAGGGGCTTCTGAGCAAACAGCTCAGCCACATTTCTAAGAAAACCTGGAGCGGGATTATAACTGACTTGGAATGTACTTGGATATGTGATGTCACCACTTTTGAATCATTGTAAACATGAGAAGAAACTCAGCTAATGGCTTGATTTACTGTTTAAAGGCAAACCTGATTGTCCACTCACCTGGCTGTTTCAAGTGGCCCCAAATACAAAAACCAAAAACAAACAAAAATTTGTTAGGTCTCAAGATCCAAAGTGATTTTAGAAACACTGCCACCTGGTGGCACATGTCAGCTACTGCACCCATCTTTCCTCAAGCCACTTTCTAGATTAAACAGCAACACATTTATTTATCAAGTATAGTTCAGAGTGAGAACTACAGAAACTTTTTCTATCTCTCATCATAACTGTGACCTAAGGTCATTTCTCATTCTGAGAGTTCCAGCATATTGTTCACAGGTCACAGAGTTTGTCTTCTGTTCCAGTATTTCTTCACATGTATCTGTAACTGGAAGAGACTTGAAGAAATCTTGGTAATAGTTTGGACTGATAAAACGGCTATCAGAGAACGATTGACTGCATCCTCATAGGAGCTGTCTGCAGCGACAATGCACCCCCGCCACCCCAGGACAAGTGAGTCACAGGACGCCTGGTTGCCAGTAAAACAGCATCATTTGCTTGTTTCCTGCTGCATCTTTCCAGTTCTATAGCTCGGGAGTCATGAGAAGCGCTGTGGGTCTAAAAATAGGTCCCATATGTGCTGAAAAATATTGATTTGAATACGCCTCTAAGGAGGAAAATAAAGGCATGGACAATGATAGCGAATCACTTTGCAAAACAGTTGTGCATTCAATCCTGCAGAATCGACTTGGCAAGAGCACACTCATTTGATCTATGAAGATTCAAGACAGCCTAGCACTGCATAGCATCGCATTTGAGCTACAGCAAAACCTTTGAGAATCTGAAGGAATTTAGTCTTTACACTGAAAAGATTCATTTGTGGCACATTTGATTTGAGACATTTGTCATCTTTATTGATGTCATAACAATGAACCCCATGTTGGTTGGAGAACCCCAATCCTCTAATTGGTAAAGATTCATGCCTAGTACCAGCTGCGGTATGTTGAATGCTTCACGTTCAATAAGCTTGCATGTCAATAGTCACTCCCTCAGAATGGCTGATTAATATCAGGTACCAACCCTGCCATGGGCCATAATTGCTCATCTTTTGTGAGAATTTATTGGACAACAGCCAGGATACTAATATTACCTTGCATCTTCAGGCAAGGAAAATGTTAAGGAGACTTTGGCATCATAGCAGCGGAAGGCGTATGAAAAGGCTCTTTGTAGGGGAAGTTCTCCAGCCACATCCCAGTCCTCCCAGTGCTGTATATGATGTAGGCATGCTATGCGTAATAATGCTCAGGGTGCGATTTCAGTCACAGAGCCAGCATCTGAATCACGGTCACAACAAGGATTCACACTGACAATGGCTAGACAACATCCCAGAATAAGTTACCTTGGCTCAGTCCTGCCTGGGAATTCCTCAATCTTAATTCAAGCCTCAATGAAAGAAGAGAAAGCAAGGGAAGGAAAAGAAGGTGAAAGATGGGCTGGAGAGATGGCTTAGTGGTTGAGGCATTTGCCTGCAAAGCCAAAGGACCCAGGTTCAATTCCCCAGGATCCACGATAGCCAGATGCACAAGGGTGTGCACACATCTGGAGTTGGGTGCCCATTCTCTCTCTCTCCTTTCTCTGTCAAATAAATAAGAAGGTGAAAGAAAAGGAGGAGGGAAAGGGAGAGGAAAAAGGAAGAGGAGGAGGAAGAAGAAATAAAACTTCAGCATCTAGAGTCATGATTTCAGAAATTGATTTGGCAATGCATGAAATTAAATAAGTGCACTTATTGATTTTTCTATAAATCAATATTTTTTTTTCTGGAAGTATTTTTCTTCTCTTTCTCCTTGTGCTACAACCAAAAGCGCCAGTGTGAATATTGCTCCTAAAATCAGCAAGAGTTTTGCTGACAGGCTGAAGAGATGCCTTAGCGGTTAAGCACTTGCCTGTGAAGCCTAAGGACCCTGGTTCAAGGCTCGATTCCCCAGATGCACAAGGGGGCGCACGAGTCTGGAGTTCCTTTGCAGTGGCTGGAGGCCCTGGCGTGCCCATTCTCTCTCTCTCTCTCTCTCTCTCTCTCTCTCTCTCTCTCTCTCTCTCTCTCTCTCCATATATATATATGTCTGCTTCTTTTTCTCTCTGTCTGTCGCTCTCAAATAAATGAATAAAGTATTTAAAATGAAAAAGAGTTGTGCTGCCATGCCATCTCTGGAAGAATGCCCTACCTGCCAGGAGGTTTTATCCTATGACAGAGATCAATTCTATCCACTCTTAGAATATTGATAAAGAATGATTGCTTTCCTATTTGTAAAATATTACATTTATGTTTCTGCCCAAGTACTACTTGCAACAGAAGTCTGATGCCTACTCTTACTGCAACAACAACAAAGCCACAAAAAGGCAGACAGCAATCCTGGAAGGCATGAATCCTGTTTTACCTTTCACTGTGTTTACCATGATAACAGGTACAATGGGAGCTCAGTGAAGGCCTACTGAATGACTAAAAGCCATGCCAACTTTAGCTGTGTGACTTAATAATGATTTGCCAGCCCTGTTGCTCCTTGGTCATTACTTGAGAGCTTCTGAGAATTACAGCATCTCAGAATCTACCACTGAACTGCTGCCACAAATCTGCTTTTTAACAAGATCCCCAGGTAATTGCTGTGAAAGGCTCTGCTCTCTATCTGCCCACCCCTTTATTAGAATGGCCAGGCTCTGTTTTATGACGCTTTTGCTCTAAGAGTGTATTTTTTTTTTTTTTGCTTTATCTTGGTTCCTGTAAGATCCTTATTTGAAAAGGGCTGAGAGGATCTATTTGTATTCATTGCCAACATGTGAGAACATGCCCTCCTGCTTTTGTGGGGTTTCATTATTCTTTCATAAGGATATCATTATCAAGGGCAATGTCAGCTCCATCATTTCTAACACAAAGTGCTGTAGTCTTCTGTATAGAACATAAAAGTTTCTATGAATATTCAACACTTTTTTCTTTCCTGATTCACACTCGTCTATGATCAATCAATAATTACAGAATAAACTGATTAACTTGGTAATCATAAAAATATCACTTTGAACCTTGCTTTATTTTCTTTTTATTTTATTTTATTTTTGTCATGGGAGACTCAAATAATTTTTGTATCATATGTAGCTTCATTCAAAGAAAAATAGGGGCAAGACTCCTAGTATAGTTTCTTGGTTTCTATGTAGCAGACAAATTTTTATAATCTTGCCAATTGTAATGTCAGTAATGTCATTGTACTACATAAAAGAAAAGAAAACACACTCAGCATGTTTGAGTTAATTACATTGGATGCCTATAAGTAGGTTAGTGTGAATTGATAGAACTCCTCTTGCCATGAAGAAGAAAAAAAAACACCTAGAAGAATGCCCCAAATTTAACTTTTATAGAAAAATGCTTTTGTTCTGATGTAATTAAGATAAGGATTTTAAGAAAAGACCTCCCTAGATTAGTGTGGGCCCTACACAAAATAGCAAATGTTTCTATAAGGGACAAAAAAAAGGAGAAATGGTGGGAAATCACAGTGACGTAAACATGGAAGCAGAGACTGGAAGGATGTACTTGTCTATAAACCAAGAAGCACCAGGAATTTTTGGCTGCTGACACAAGATAAAAGAGGCAGGGAAGTGTTTCTCCTCATGACAGTCAGAGGTTTTTGTCAACCATCTTTATATTTTTGGATTTTTGATTTCCAGATCCTTGGGAGAATTTCTGTTGATTGATGTCACCAAGTCTGTGGTATTGGTTTTTATATAGGGTGAGAGATGATGATCTAATTTCATCCTTCTGTATATAGCTATCCTGTTTTCCCAGGACCACATTTTTTAATGAGGTTGTATGTCAAGCAATGAGAAGTTTTGGAATTTTGGTCAAAAATCAGGTAGCTACATTTGTGTGGGTAAAATTCAGGATCTCCTCTTTCATTCCACTAATCTATATACAATAGCTTAAAGTCAGGTATGTTGATACCATCATCCACCCCCAACCCCCATGTATGTTTTTTAATCTTGCTCAGGATTGATTTGACTAACAGAGGCATTTTGTGGCTCTAAGAAACTAATGAGGTAATAAATCCTTCATTTGATCCTAATACTCTTAAAACACTGTCTTTTGGTCCTGGCCCTGCAAATACAGAGGCAGAGGAAGACAAAACAAACAAATATGGTTAAAGACTAAGGCAACTATATATATATATATATATTCATATAGTAGATGATCCTACTTAAAATGGGAATAATTTGTAGAAAAGAGACATAGAAAGACCTTAAAGGAACTTTTGAAACCTCAAGGGCACAAGTTCAAGAGAAACATAGAATCATAAGGATGTTTTCAAAGTGCCAGAACCTTCCATTTATAATATTCCCAATGCTCAATAAATGATACATTCAATTCAACAATCACAGTTTAACCCCAGGTTTTCAAAGTCCTTTGAGTTTCACATTTTCTTATTTTACTTTCATTGACCTCTGTTAGTATGTGGGGAGCCCATCTGTGTATGTACGTGTGATGCTGAGATAGACTTGGGAGTACACTCTTACCTATTAGGAAAGGTCTACTATATCCTTGTAACTGAAGTGAGGAGAGAAAAATTCCCCTTGATCTTGATGAACCAAAACCTGTGTGATGTGTTCTGCAGTCTCCATAATCTTGGAGAAGCTGCTTGATACAGAAGGTATAAACATGATGAATATGTGAGGTGTGTGAAGGAAATGGGTGGTTTTAAAATACTTTTCTCCACCCCGTGTCACTAATGTGGATCTTACCATCCTGTAACCACACAAATCAATACCCAAATTCAATGACAAACTTTCTCAAAAACATAACTCATTAAGCATTAGTGCAGCTGCAGACAAGGACTTTGATGGTGTAAGGCCATCAAGCACCAATATTGACTCTTGAGGACATTTTTAAGGCTATTTATATCACAATAAAGGCGCTTTTATTAGCCTCATCAATCAAGAGAGTGCAAATTTCACCCTGAAATCAGTCTGCCTGAGCCTGTGGAACAGGGAAGGGTAAGAAATTATGGGATGCATTATCTTCAATCTCATCTGAAACTTCTAAATGAAACAGCAGACAAGCACAGTTTATGGCTTATAAAATAAATGAGAGAGGTACTACTAAGGTAATAATGAAAGTGTAGGCTTCTGGTTGTTTTTCCCCCTACTTGACAGAATTGGTAACCAGCCAGCACAGTGATTCTTGGTTTTCATAGCTAAAGACACAATACATCTGTCATTTGACCAAGATGAATGTATGGGGCATACAGTACAGCTGCACCCCGCTTGTAGCAGAGCCCAGACCGGTGGTTCCTGTCACCTGTGACTTGGCCTGAGATCCCATTGTTCACTGGGTGAGGGAAACGCTACCACACATTAGCTAACAGTTCAAGCTCCAAAGTCACACCAGATTAGGTTCAAATTTCACCTGACCTATGACTGGAGACTTACTCATCTGGAAAACAAAGAGACCTACATTAGAGCGTACTTTTGAAAAATTAACATGGGCCATGGTTTAAGCGTCATAAGCACTCAGTGAGGGGCTCTTTCAAGGGAACTTTACCTGGTTTTCTCTTCTGGTTGCATATCTATGACTGACTAATATGCAAAGATATGTTGCTGGTGATATTTATCACATTTAGAGAATTGATTTTAGTACCAGTAAGATTGGAATCTTCTCTATATCAATATGAGCCTATTTTGTAAGTGATAAATTTACCTTCTATGGCCTTTAGCTCCCAAAGTGTTAAATGGTTATTAGCATAAGAATGTTGTCCTTGGCCTGGCACGGTGGTGCAGGCCTTTAATCCTAGCACTTGGGAGACAGAGGTAGGAGGATCACCAGGGATTCGAGGCCACCCTGAGACTACATAGTGAATTCGAGGTCAGCCTGAGCTAGATTGGAAACCCTACCTCAAAAAACAAAACAAAACAAAGTTATCCTTTAGACTTTTTTAGACCAAAGGAAAATTCTTGCTGCTGATACATGTTTAGTGTTTTCTATATGGCCTTAGTGTCTAGATACTACTAACAGCATGACAACAACCCAGTGACAGAGTTTTTGAGAATCCAACAGCATTTTAGGAAGAAATATCAATGTGTATGCTCAAAAATACCACATTGAGGGCTGGAGAGATGGCTTAGCGGTTAAGCGCTTGCCTGTGAAGCCTAAGGACCCCGGTTCAAGGCTCAGTTCCCCAGGTCCCACGTTAGCCAGATGCACAAAGGGGCGCACGCGTCTGGAGTTCGTTTGCAGAGGCTGGAAGCCCTGGTGAGCCCATTCTCTCTCTCTCCCTCTATCTGTCTTTCTCTCTGTGTCTGTTGCTCTAAAATAAATAAATAAAAATTTTAAAAAATTAAAAAAAAACACATTGATTTCATACAGTATATGCATTTACTCAGCAAATGTTTATTGAGTGTCTCAGTGAATATCTGCTGGGGATAGAGATGGCAAGGAAGGCAGCAAGTTCTCAAAATCTCAGAATAAAGATGAGAAAGATGGGATGACTCCTTGTAAAGGATGAATTGTGAGTGATTGGGGAGGGATAGGCAGAGTTCTGAAGGTGTTTGCAGTAGGAAAGACTGAGCGAGTCAAATAGAAAGGGAGTGGGTTCAGTGGTAGTGGCTAAGCCTATGAAGCAAAAGGAATGGCAGGTACAGAGGCTCTGAGGCAGAATGAGAATACATGGTCCAATGGGGACAACCTATGTTTCTAGGGCCCAATGAGCAAGTGAAGAAGAGGCAGAGTATACAGTCATGTGAGGATTTTGCAGATGATGGTAAAAGATTAGAATTAATGCTAAATGCATTGTCTAATCATTGGGCACTTTTTAGGGCTGGTGAAAATGTAAGTAGTCTGATTTTCTTTTTGTTATTTATTTATTTTAATTTCTAATTTTATCTGTTTATATTTATTATTATCATTATTAATAGATATGGACATATTTTATATTTAAACATGACATTCTGGTACCATCCTTTCCCTCCCCCTGCCCAGAAATGGGTCCATCCCATTCACTCATGCCTGCCCATTCACTGACCACACAAGGAACTGAGGTTATTTTTGCTTTTTCAAAGTATGGTCTTGTTCTAGACCAGGCTGACCTGGAATTAGTTTCAGGCTGCACTAGAACTCACAGCAGTCCTCCTACCTCAGCCTCCCAGTGCTGGGATTAAAGGTGTATGCCACCATGTCCAGCTTGATTTTCTTTTTTATATAGAAGTCACTCTGACTGCTGGAAAGGAAGAGCTAGGGATGGTTCATAATGGGTTGCCGAAATGTGAAGTAGGGCAAGGGAGACACTGGGAAGTGAATTGGTACGGAATAGCCTTTGGCTCTAGGATGTGGTGAGAAATACCAGGAAGGATAATTTAAAAACAAGAAAACCTAAGGCAGGATGAAAATAATTTTTAAAATAGAAGCCAGGAGTTAGGAAAGCTGAGACTAGAAAATTTCAATGAGACACCAGTCTGGACTACATAGTATGGCATTATCTTGAAAAAAAAAAAAAAGAAATTATTGTCTTATTAAAAAAAAAGAAGTAATGTTGATTTCTTTCTTCTTCACCTTTGGAAATAGGACTTTGACAACTTAAGTCAAAGTATATCATGGATGCCCCAAAATAATATATGTCTATGTATTTAATTAGTTATATAAATATGATTTCTTGAATTTAGATGAGGAAGCAGACCCATGGAGTATGACCACCTTCTCAGAATCTCACAGGTGTGTGACTCAGCCAGAGTTGGAAGTCAGCTTGTTCCCTTCCTGCCGCTGACTAGACCAGAAAGTCAGGGCCACCCTTTCAAACTTCCCTTCGGAAGCTTTCTGCTGCAAAAATGTCCGCGTCTCATTCAAACAAAGAGAAGAGGCTATAGTCCTGTGGCAGAATGTTGGTTTAGCGATCCGAGGCAGTTCTCCTCCTCCTGGAATTCTTTCAGTTCTGTCAAACCTCTCCCTGTGCCGCATGCGTTACAGTGGGTGGTGGAGATGCTCTGGAGGAAAAGGAAATAGATGTATGAGAAGGTGGCTTAGGTCAATCATAAGGTGATTTGAGCAGGATTGGAGGGAAGAGGGAAGACAGTTTTGGGGGGGGGCAGTTTATTTCAGGCTTACAGATCTAAGTGAAGTTCCATCAAT
This sequence comes from Jaculus jaculus, assembly GCF_020740685.1. NCBI lineage: Eukaryota > Metazoa > Chordata > Mammalia > Rodentia > Dipodidae > Jaculus > Jaculus jaculus. The sequence goes on from NC_059105.1 coordinate 165,930,607, forward strand.
GACAGAAGAATCTAAGAATATATATATATACATATATATATATATACATATATATATATACACACACATATACATATATATATATATATATATATATATTTATTTATTTATTTATTTATTTATCGCCAAGAAGACAGAGAAAAAACAATTACAACAAGCAAACACCAACCCTAGAACTCAACCGATTCCCTCTACCTTTGGGCTGGAACCGCCTCTGCTCCCCATGATATTCCTCCTGTAGCAGGAGCCTGCTTATGAGCTGAGGCTACAGATTCAATTTTACTAAAACACTTGAGTCTATGGAACAATGCAACGCAGTTTAAATGACATGCTTAAAAATGATTATCATTGGCGACCACAACAGCCTTTGATTGACAGCCGTTTGGGGTATGTTTTTATTTTTTTTTCTACTGACTGGTAAGGACGTTTATTGTTTCACATAGGTAAAGAACACAGTGGAGAGACCTGAAGGTAGAAGTTGACACCTGTCTCAATTCTTTTATTGATTTTATATTGACCTTATTCTCAACAGAAGTTCGAGAACTCTCTCCGTATGGTCATAGGATGGCTGCTTCAGCATCGGACCTTACATCGTCTAGTACTTTTTAAAATTACCATTATTTTTAATACAGGCATACTTAGTATGGATACATCATGCATTGGTACTACCTTTTCCCTTGTCCCTGCCCCCATTTCACTGGGGGTGCTCTTTAATAGGGTTGTTGCTGTTACTCATGGGGTTGTGGGCTATGCCTTGTGAGAGCAACAGTCAGATCTTGGGGAAAAGGGGGGAGGAAGTATCTCTGGGTATGAAATCCCAACCTGTAGCTCTTACAATCTCCTCTCCTCATCCCCCCTCCCCCCACCTTCCACAAAATTCCCTGAGCACGGTGAGGTGAGTGTGTTTGAAATCTCCTTCAGTGACGGGCTCTCAGGTGCCTCTGGATCTCTGCTTTGGTAGGTGTTGAGTGTCCTCGGGGTCTGTCTCCTTCTAGCTGGCACTGACTGTCAGGCTCACCATGGAAGCAGCGCTCTTGCTCTTCTCCATCCCTCTGTCGTTTCAGCTGGGGGTTGGACAGAGTGTGAGGCGGTGGTTTATCTCCTCTGGTCTGGCTACCTTCTGAAAAAGAAAAACAGATTCTTCAATGAAGAGTGAAGTCAGCATAGGTTAAATTGGATAAGCATGATGAGTTCAGTGAGAGTTTGAGGGATGTAGCCTCTCTTTTTGGCCAAAGACTGGTAGGGGCTTGTCATTGAGAGCATAAGCTTTGTCCCCATAAGATTCTGACCTGGTTCCCAATTCCAGATATAGTTTCCTTTCCACTGAGTGAATCTCTTAGCCAAGCAGAAAGCTATTGGCTACCCAACAAGGCTGTGTGCCTCCATTGCACTGGTGTGCGCATGCAGGCTGCTTGCTTCTGGGTAACTTAGACCACTGGTTGCTGGTACCTTTGTTGACCACCTTGCCCCAGTAGCTCAGGTAGTGCTTGACAGGACTAGACAGGTTAACTTTCTGGGGTCTAGTTCTCTTCTGGATTCCAGATAGGTCTCTCTGTGTTCTGTCCAGCAGCATATGGTGTTTTCAACTATATGGTTTCACCTTTTACCTCAGGTGGATAAGCAAGTGCTTTGACAGAAACCTGTCTTCTTTGGTGAACCTGTGATCAACAGCTCAATGTGGGTAGCACCCATTTCTGGTACTGTGAATTACAGGTCTGAGGCAAAGTTTTGTAAGTTTAGACTTCATCTTACCATTTCTGGGGCCCTTCATCATAGGTGCTCCACCCCCCCCCCAAACCACAGTCCTGTTGAGGGTTAAATATTTTTTTCTACCTTCATGGTTAGAGATTTCTATGGTAACAGTTCAATTTATGTTTATATTTTGTTCCCCCCCCCCAACTTCCCCTTCCACTCCCCCGGCCCCCAAGCTCTTCGATCTCTTTTGTCTGGGCCTGGAATTGCCTATCAGGTATGCCAGCAAGTCATTAAATTCAAAGGACAACAAATGTTGGCAAGGATGTGAAGAAAGAGGAACCCTCATTCACTGATTGTGGGAATGTAAACTTGTACAACTATGGAAGTAGTGTATGGAGATTCCTGATAAAGATGAATATAGAGCTACCAACAGACCCAGTTACTCCCTTACTGGGCATTTACCCTAAATGTTGCATGCTTCACCACAGGCATATTTGCTCAACCATGTTTATAGCTGATCAATTCATAATAGCTAAGAATGGAGATCAACCCAGGTGTCCATCATTGGATGAATGGATAATGAACTTGTGGTACATTTACACAATGGAATTCTACTCTGCAGGAAGAAAAAAAATGATATAATAAAATCTGTCGGTAAATGGATGGACTTGCAACAGATCACACTCAGCATACTCACACAATCACAGAAAGAGAAACACCACATGTCCTCACTCATTTGCAGTCCCTAACATGTTCTTGGATTTTAATCCCCTGGATTCATATCTCCCACCACTTCAATACCTCTGATTGGGTTTTCTGTTTGTCTCTGAACACATAAGAGGTACACTGCAGTTATCAAGTGGGGATTACCAACCTATAAAGGCTGAGAATGATGAAAGTGCGCTTGTTTACACATAGTTCTCACTAAGTCTACTGAATGGACCCGTAATCACTGAAAACCACAGCACAGTCACCCTTAAATGGAATGAACAAAGTAGAGGGTTTGAAGAAGGCAGGGGAGGATGAAAGAGGACGGACAAACAGTATGTATCCAAAGAACAGCTCTATTCAGAGATATATTTATAACTTCTGGGTAGCGTAAAAATTTCTTATGAATATAGAGGTGACTGTAGCTGTGGAAAGAAGTTCTACTTTCTATAATTCATTAAAACTATGTTAGCAGCATACTTATAAAGGACAGAAAGAACAAAGTATAAAAGTTATATTCTATTATTTTGGTTCTCATCATCCCCATAGATATCCCAATTCAAAGTATATTTTTTAGTATAGGGGAAAAAAAAAGTATAGAGAAAAATCACAAGCCTCTTTTATCCCAGCTCTGAGACAAAACCCTTAACATGGCACTATCTTGAATCTCCATTTCTGTATTGGATATTTATTGTTTTTCCAACCAGGCATTAGTAAACTGAGCTATGTCTAGCAGGATACTCTATCTTGTACAAAAAAAATTTGCTACCTGTATTTCTGTGTGTATTTTTGTTTGTGTGTAGCTGAGACTTAATCAATTTGAGCTTTGCATTAATGTACTGATAAGATTGGCCCTTTTAATCATGAAATCTCCCTCTGCTAGTGAGACCCTTGATCAGTCACGTGATCTTGAAAAATTTTCCAAAGAATCTGCATGATAGAAAGCAGTGAAGGATTGGTGAAGCCAGTGGAAGCTACACCAAGTAAAAGAAGACAGAAAGTTAGCTAGGTAAGACAGCATTAAAATGGACTAGAAAACAGCTCTCAGCACAATTACCCAGAGTATTTGTCTCCTAAAAATATTGTCCTTGAAACTACTGAGCCTGTTCCCTGATATGCTTGGGAAAGCTTGTCATCTTTATGTTTGGGCTGTTATAAAAGAATATTGGTCTGCTATTTCTGGAGTTGTCATTCCAGAATATAAGGAATACTGGAAGGGAGATTGATGACACAGTCCCTCTAATCACCCTCCAGATGAATATACAAAGTTCAGGGTCCAGCTCATTTCTTAAGGCTTTACTTTTCACTATACTGACTTCCAGAGAGGTAACATGATCCAGAAAGGTTGAAAGCATCTGTAAGGGCATTGAGGTAGCATTTCCATGAAAACATTGCATGTGCCCTTAAGTGCACATACCAACTTGAAATTTATCTTGTGACCAAGCCAAATGTTGTAACTTATGCTATGGGCGCTAGAATCAGGGCATGTTGCATTGACAGTCTATCTTGCTACATAGGTTATAGGAAAATGGATGCTGCTTTTCTTTAGGGAATGTGCTATTATATTAAGCCCTTGTCAAAGGTCACATGGACGACGTTTTGAGGTAAGCTGGGCCACATACCCTTCACATACTGCTGTGTGTTTTGTGGCCAGAGTTCTTTTTTGTAAATAAAATCTAATATAGCAAAGACCCACTTACCTAGGCAGAGGGGCATGCTATTTACCCAAGGTAGGGAGTTGGCAGTATATTGCCAAAGGGTATTTTATGAACAAATATTTAATCAGAATCCCTCATATTTGTGTTATTTGGCCCAAGGATGTTCTGTAAAGTACAAAGTAGTGCCACTCCATGTTCAAGATTTACCCAGAGCCTTGGCACAAGCTGTTGTGTATGCACACGGAAGTATTTCTAATTATGTTGTGTATCAAGACAATTATCCAACAGTCCTTCATATTTCCAAATGCATCTTTATTTATTTATTTATTTATTTGAGAGAGAGAGAGAGAGAATGGGCGCGCCATGGCCTCCAGCCACTGCAAACGAACTCCAGACGTGTGTGCCCCCTTGTGCATCTGGCTAACAAGGATCCTGGGGAATTGAACCTGGGTCCTTTGGCTTTGCAAGCAAATGCCTTAATTGCTAAGTCATTCCTCCAGGACCCAAATACAGTTTTATCAATACTCCTTTATTGGTATATAGCAATGTCCATGAATTTACAGTTATTAAGATTTGCAGGGTAGCATGAATCAATGTAACTTTAGTAAGTAACATAGTTTTACCCACCCTCGCTGTAGCATGAACATCTATCCACCAACAAATCCAGTCTATTTCTGACTTTATATTTTCAGTTGCCTGAACATTTATATTTGACAAATACCCAGGACGTTGTCATGTTGTTGAAAGGATTTTAGTTAACACAGATGACACGTGAATGGTGTTGAGTAAAATATTAGTGACATGTTGTTTTAATGCTCTTTTTCTTTGTAGAGGTCACATGAAAGTGAGAATTAAAAAAAAATTGCCTCTTTCTCTGCACTGCATTCTTATTATATATATTTTTTCTCATCTCATCTCAGTTGAAAAAGGTTGTCCAGTTCTTTTCTGTGAGAAACAATGAGAAAGTGCTTCATGCCATTAGAATGATGAAGAGGGCCTTAAATATAGTGATAGTACTAATGTGCTTGGCATAACTTGGGCAGTGCCTCTCCTTGTGATCAACACAGAGAGCAACACGGCCTTACCAGCTCCTGTTCATTACATCATGTGGTGCAAACCACAGTGCATTTGTCAGCTCATCACCATGAGGATTTGCTCTGAGGGTAACCTGAATAGATGTAGCTAGCCCCCATCTTGTGGGCTTAGAGGGCATGTATGCATTTGGTAAGAGGAAAATAAAAAAAAAAAAATGTTCTACCAATATCTAGGAACATCATTAAGTAAGGAAAACAGTTTAGGGTTAGAGTCAGAAATGTGGGTATTTTAATTCTACTATTTCAGTGTATCTCTGTGAAGTTGTCTACATTTCCAGAGTATCTTCAATGCTTCTGTGAAAGAATTAAAATGATGTCATTCATAAGATTGAATATTTTACCTGTTTAATGATATAATTCTTCCATTGCTCTGTGATGATCTTTCTAGAGCAATAATTGTGTCTTTAATGTTCTGAAGCATTAAAAAGCTCCCTCTAATAGTACATGAATAAGTGAGTGCTGTAATTTGACAAGCACAGCCAACCTCAGCAGAGATTCGTACCAGAAACTAAAACAAATCATTGAACATAATGCAAGGTCTTGAATCATGTTGGTTAGGTACCCAGTTGTGATGAAGAAAACAAAACCATGACTTGGAGAACCTAACAAACATTTAATAGTGAAGATTGGAAAACAGCCAAGTAGTGGCAGGTACAAAAGTGGTTTTTAAAATAGTGTTTTAGAGAAATGCATGTTGCTTAAAATTGAATTAGTTCTCCTAATGAATAAAAAGCAGAAATATTGAAGTGTTCCATTTTAAAATATGGACCTCCATTATGAAAAGGGAAACATCAAAAGTTTCCCCTGATCTTTGCCTCCAGAGCCAACATATCTGTCCAGAACTCCACAAACACCCCGAAGAAAGTCCTGACTACTCGGCATTTTGTGTTTCTAGAGACACTAATTTCCACTAACAGAAAAGGTAGATTTGAAAGGAATTTGCTTTCCCAGCTTTTATTTTTTTTTTTTAAGTGTGAGTATTTTTGTACCTGCGACTTTTCACATCTCCTGAAAATGATTAGAAACTTGCAAATGTACCCTGATAGTATTAAGTGCTTCTTCTGCTATCTCCCCCTTTTACCTGTTGGACATTTTTTAATGTGACTCAAAATGTCTTTACTGCGTGTTGTGGTTTGAATTAAATGTCCCTTATAAACTCGTGCACTCTGAATGGTAAGTCCCCACCTAGTGGCCATTTGGGAATTTGAGCCTCCTGGTGTGTTGTGGCGGGGAGGTCAGGGGGAAGATTATGGGTACTACGGCCAGCTTCTCCTTCCCCATGTTTGGCACACTCGACTCCTGCTTCACCTGCTGTGGCAGTGTCTATGTGCAGCCTCTGCTCATGCCATCCTTTCCCCAGCCACCATGGAACGTCCTCGAGTCTATAAGTCAATGTAAACCGTTTCCTCCCATGAACTACTTTTGTTCAGGTGTGTTGTGCCAGCAATGATAAGGTAACTTCAACACTGTATTTTTTTTTAAAAAATGAATATTAATGGAATCCTACTATATTAATAAGATGGGAGCTGTCAATCCAAAATGGCTGGGAAGAATAGATTCATCTTTTCACCATGGCACACACATCCCTTGGATTTGATTGCCAATACCTTCAGAAAACTTCCAGATTAATCAAATCTACTGCCATGTGAGTTACCATCCAAACCATACTTGCTTGATATCCAAACCAATTCATGTGGTAAGTTTCACAATAAAACTATTCATTTTTTTTTTTTTATGAGATGGCTCCTGTATCATTTGAATTGTTCCCTGTAAGTAAAGTACAGTCTAGACATCCAAGAATTTTACTGAAATAATTAAGATCTAAACTAGGAATTCCCATTTTAAGTGGATTCCTATTTTTAAAGATGCTTTAAATATCCCCCGATTGGGAAAATGTTTTAGGAACTAGGCCAATTTCATGTGCAAGCTGTAGAAACTATTGACACACTTATTTCACCTCCCCAGCTAGGTTCTTAATCCCTTATGGGATCAAACTCCTATTCATACCTTCAAGTACCAGACACGGCAGCGTCCTGACTTTGGCTTGGTCATTGTAACAATCATACCTGAGGGATATGCCCTTCGTGCTATTTTTGATTATGTATCAGTGACGGAACAAAACGTCAATCTCTCCAAGAGATGTTTGGCATGAAATCGACATGCTTTGGGCATGCCCCATTGAGAGCGGATTTTCTTCTAGACACGCTTACAATCTCTGTCCACCTTCAGCCAGTTGCTGTAGTTGGCTGTGATTCATGCTGATATAGCGGGGCAGGTTGAGTTTGCACATCGCCAAGCACAAAAGTGGATCTGTGAACCTTGTGTTTGAGCTTTTCTCTCTCTTTCTTTTTAACATTTTATTTATTTATTTATTGGAGAGACAGAAAGAGGGAGAGAGAGAGAATGGGAGTGTCAAGGCTTTCAGCCTTTGCAAATGAACTCCAGATGCATGTGCCCCCTTGTGCATGTGGCTTACATGGGTCCTGGAGAATCAAACTGGGATCCTTTGCCTTTGCAGGCAAAAATGCCTTGGGATGGAGAGATGGCTTAGCGGTTAAGCGCTTGCCTGTGAAGCCTAAGGACCCCGGTTCGAGGCTCGGTTCCCCAGGTCCCACGTTAGCCAGATGCACAAGGGGGCGCATGCGTCTGGAGTTCGTTTGCAGAGACTGGAAGCCCTGGCGCGCCCATTCTCTCTCTCCCTCTATCTGTCTTTCTCTCTGTGTCTGTTGCTCTCAAATAAATAAATAAAGAAATGAACAAAAAAAAAAAATTAAAAAAAAAATGCCTTGACCACTAAGCCATGTCTCCAGCCTGAGCTTTTCTCTTTTTTGCCCTGAATCTGTCCTTTTAATGTGAACAAAAGGTTAGAAACATTGAATAGCGATATCTGAAATCCAAAGACATGGCAACCAGATTCTGTTACCTGTGTTTCCTCCATACCTGTACATTCCATAGTGCGAGAATGAAGGCTCTTTGTTCACACTGAGAACAAACAATGAGCCCGGGCACAACCACAGGCTCTAGTTCCCTGATCCACACCATCTTCTCTGCTTACAAATTGTAAGTCATCTCTCGTCTTCATTTTGGCCAAAGCCAATGCCACCAAATGCAGTTAGCCAGGTCATTTTTTTAAAAAAAAAAAAAAAAAAAACAAAAACAAAAACAAAAAAACTTTGTCCTTCTTTGGTTGTTTATTGAACTGTCCTAGTTTACAAAGTCTATTGTAAATAGTGATGGAAGGTGAGGTTATAGGAAGACTGGCAGCTAGTATACAAAGTGCTCTTTCTTTTTTTGTTTTTCCACCTAAAATAGGCCACAAAATAAAGACAATCTGCATCCAGCCAATCCCTATGGGGTTTAGGGCAGTTAAGGTGAGCAAAATCAAAAGAAAGCGTTTGAATAGTGTTGGAAAAGGGAAGAAGACCATGTAATGGAGACAATATTAAATACAGTAAAGAAGACGAACTGAATGAAAACACTTAACCAAGAAGGAAGGATTAAAAAGTATAAAAGAGACTTGAAGAATGGGACAAGGGAAGCTCTGAAGAAATAAGGAAAAATAGCCAGAAAGAATGTTATCAATAATTATAAGAGGGAAAAAAAAGTCCCTAAAATGGCCTCTCTTGATAAATGTTGAGGAAACTTGGCACAAAATGGATAAGCTCTTATTCTCATGTTGAAACTTCATAATGTGATGATATTTCAGAGCTGATGTTAGAAAGGGAAATGAGTTTGTCACTGTCTTGTCACCTATAAGAAAGGGAGAGAGGGCTGGAGAGATGGCATAGCGGTTAAGCGCTTGCCTGTGAAGCCTAAGGACCCCGGTTCGAGGCTCGGTTCCCCAGGTCCCACATTAGCCAGATGCACAAGGGGGCGCACGCGTCTGGAGTTCGTTTGCAGAGGCTGGAAGCCCTGGCGCGCCCATTCTCTCTCTCCCTCTATCTGTCTTTCTCTCTGTGTCTGTCGCTCTCAAATAAATAAATAAAAGTTTAAAAAAAAAAAAAAGAAAGGGAGAGACAACAGAGGTTAGGACCAACCCCCCCCCCCCCCCCACATACACACACAGTGGGTACATTAGTCTGGGTCAGAGGCCACTGGGAAATAAAAGACCCTGAACAACATGGATGGTTTCTTTTCTGACTTACTCCCTTTCAAAACCATTTTTTTTAAAAAAAAAAATTTGCTTATTTTTATTTATTTATTTGAGAGCAACAGACAGAGAAAGAGGCAGATAGAGAGAATGGGCACACCAGGGCCTCCAGACACTGCAAGCAAACTCCAGATGCTTGTGTTCCATTGTGTATCTGGCTAATGTGTGTCCTGGGGAATTGAGCCTTGAACCAGAGTCCTTAGGCTTCACAGGCAAGTGCTTAACCACTAAGCCATCTCTCCAGCCCTCAAAACCAAAATTTTAACATCATTCTTGGCACTGCTATCAGCTGCGTCTGTATCAAGCAAAGCCAGTTCATTCATGGCTACTTAAGATTAATGGGTACAGTTTTCAAAGGAAAAGAATAACTCTTTGCATGTTAAAATGAATATTTTAAAACCTCTAAATATTCGTGACCCCATGTGCTTCATTCCCTCAACATATGTGATTGATCATGACCATATCTACAGCAGTCAGCGGCTGCTATGAACGCTTCGTTTATTTAACTGGCTCTCATCCCACACACACTCCACAGCGTTAACATTTACTACAGAATATTTTTCCCACATTTTTTGCATTTTTACTTTGTGATTTTTAAATCCTTCCTGGCCAGAAGAAATATGTTCCCAATTGTAATTTACTTGTATAAATATGGTGAATAGTAAGATCAGTCTCTGAAATGTTTTCAAAGTTATTTAAAATGCTTAAAGGCTAAGGATATATACTTAGACTTGTTTTTCTTTTTCCTAGTTGATTTAGTTCAAATAAACTTTACATTTGAAATGAAGACCACACGTTGTATATGACTATCAGTCAAAACCGAGGGCAATGCCATAATTTTCCTTGGGAGGCACTCAGAAGGCCTCAGAGGCACAGACAATCAGACAATTTTCCGTGGTTCTTGAGGATATGTGTTTAGTGGGACTCTTAAAAGTTAGCAAACTTTAGCTGGGTGTGGTGATGCACACACCTTTAATCCAACCACTTGGGAGGCAGAGATATAGGAGACTCACTACAGAATGAGATCCAAGTCAGCCAGGACTAGAGTGAGACACCACTCTAAAAAAAAAAAAAAAAGTTAGCAAACTGATAGGTAAATATATTTTAAGTTTTGTTTTTCATTTCATTTATTTATTTATTAGATATAGAGGGACAGAGAGGCAGAGGGAGATAGAGAGAAAGAGAGAATGGGCACGCCAGGGCTTTTAGCCACTGCCTGCGAACTCCACAAACATGTGCCACAATGTGCATCTGGCTAATGTGGGACATGGAGAATAGAACCTGGGTCTTTAGGCTTCGCAGGCAAGTGTCTCAACCACTAAGCCATGTCTCCAGCCCTAGGTAAATATTTTGTAGCTTCCAAAGGTCTTTCTCCACTCAAGTTATAGATGCTTCCCTCATTTTTGTACATGGATTGGCAGTGTCTAAGTGTCCAATGTTCTTCTCAAGCTACAAGATTATCTTCTAGAATATATGGGGAAAGAGAGTTATTTGTTGCTCTTGTGTTGGCAAGCCAATCATGTTCAAGGGTATTACGGTCACCTTCACATTGCTAGAACAAAGCACCCGCCAAAAGCAGCTGATGGGGGGAAAGTTGTTTACTGTGGCTCGCAGACGCAAGGGCAAGCTCCCCGAAGGCATGGAAAGAAGGATGGCACGAACGAAGGCCAGACATCACCTCTTCCACAGCAAGTGAGACACCACAGCATTGGTGTGCGCAGACTAACGCTGGCCAACAGAAGGTTAATAAACCTCACGGTCCAATCCCAGCGACACACCTCCTCTGGCAAAGCTCAGCTTCCCCAATTGCCATCAGCTGGCAGTTAAGCATTCAGCACACAGAAGTTTACGAAGGACACCTAATCCAAACCACCACAAATGGTAAAGACGTCTTTTGTCCAAAGCTGTACTCTCATACCTTCTTAGTGAACAGACCTTTTTATTTATTTATTTATTTATTGAGTCAGAGAGAGGGGGAGAGAGAGAGAAGAGACTGAGAATGGGCACGCCAGGGCTTCTAGCCACTGCAAACGAACTCCAGGCATGTGAGCTCCCTTGCGTATCTGGCTAACGTGGGTCCTGGGGATTGAACCTGGGTTTTTTGGCTTTGCAAGCAAGCACCTTAACTGCTAAGCCATCCCCAGACCTTTTTTTTTAAATCCAGATCATATATCAATGGTAAGGAAAACATATGACCGCTTGCTTCACAATTATATTCTTATAATTCATTAGTAGGTAAGATTGTTTTTGGCTGAATCACACCTTATCTGGAACAGAATGAATTATGTCATCTCACCATTTATAGGAGTGTTACACATTATCTAAGAGAAGGACCTTAAGACAGGTGTGAAAAAGAGGTTGCATTAATTGTATTCATATCCCCTGTGTTAACAAAATTGTAAAGCAGATAGTAATTTTACCCCTCTAAAATAGAGCTATATCTGACATAGTATTACGAGTATACTACAATTCCACATTTAAATTTAAAAGAGTATACACGTTCAATACTATCCAGTGGTTATAGATGTGGCTCATCCATAGAATACTTGCCTTTCATGTTACAAGGCCATGCGTTCAATTCCTAATGCTGAAAAAAAAAAAAAAATCCACAAGATCAATGTTTGGTGAATTTATCCTTACCTTTTAAATTTAAATTGATTTTTAGCTGATACATAAAAACATGAAAACAGTACTTATTTATGGAAAACCATGCGATCTTTTTCAGTCTGGTATTTTGTATACGTTATGTAAAGCATTAAATACTCCAGGTTTAGCATATCCAGCATTCAGACATTTGTCACTGGTTTGTGGTAAACATTCAACATTCTTTCTCTTACATTTTCCTTGTGCAGTGGGAGCACATTTTTGGCATAGTCACCCTAAGGGCATCCCCAGCACTTGTACTCACGGGGTTTGTATGGCAGGGATAAAGGAGAAGGTACAAGAAGCAGGGTAGCCCCTCTTCAAATCCCAGAGACAATTCATTATTGAATCTCCTTGTCAATCTGTCTTTCACACCCTGTTTCCCATGAGGCATAGCGTTGCCTCCTGACGGCACATCAGCACAGTTGAAGAACCTTGACTTCTGCCATTTCCTGCTGTAGACATTGTCAAAAGTGTGAGCTGACCTCAGAACATGTGTGGAGGGCCCGTCCACTGTCCCTGACCAAAGAACAGTTCATCTGTAGCCTGGGAGTGCAGGAGGCACATGCTGAGGATCCCTTGAGCACCTGTCAAGACCAGACGAGGGGAATGCTCATCCCGCCTTCCACTGGATCTACGTATGAGTAGGCAGAGGAAACAAGATCAGGCATTAATAATGTATTGCTGCTAACCTGTTACTATTTTTCCACTAGAGCTATTTTGGAATTTTTCATAATATTTTAGAAATAATGAACCATTTTTACTTTTGTATTTTATTTTTATTTCAGAGAGAGAGAGAGAAAGAGAGAGACAGACAGACAGAGAGAGACTTGGCACGACAGGGCCTCAGCCACTGAAATGGAACTGCATATGCTTTTGCCACCTAGTGAGCATGTGCAACCTTGCGTTTTCCTTACCTTTATGCATCTGGCTTAAGTGGGATCTGGAGAGTCAAACGTGGGTCCTTAGGCTTCGCAGACAAGTGGCTTAACTGCTAAGCCATGGCTTTTCTTGATCAGACGGTAGATCAGGAAAAATTACTCTGTCTTTAGAGTATATTCAATTCATATTACCTCTTGTGCATGTTTTCTTGTCTCTGTGCTATTACTTATTTTAAATCTTTCACATCCAATAGACATGACAGTCTAAGGACAAGGAATACATCCTTCTTATTTCCTATGGTTACAGCTCACAACCCAGTGTGGTACCACACATGCACAGTTGCCTATGATAATGCATATCAATATGAAGGCTGAATAAAGGCACAATTCATGCAATTATTTTAGTTTACTTTGAGCTTGAGGTTTACTGTAATAAAATGCAAATTTTTAAATATACATTACACCTTAAAGATATTATTTATTGCCTGGCATGGTGGTACATGACTTCAATCCCAGTACTCAGGAGGCAGAGGTAGGAGGATTGAGATCGAGACCACCCTGAGACTACATAGTGAACTCCAGATCATCTTGGGCTAGAGTGGGACCCTACCTTGAAAAACCAAAATACACACACACACACACACACACACACACACACACACACACACACACATATATATATATATATATATATATATATATATATATATATACATAATCACTCATTTGTATAATAAATATGTACATATTGCCCACATAATATTTTGTCCTGGGAAATGAGAAGTGAATGACAGACATGGGCTTCACTGTTCTGTGAGATTACCTGCTAAGATGATAGAAAATCAGAGGTGTATATAAAATGCACTCACACATCATAATGATGGTGAGCACCGAGATGTGATAAACACCGTAAAAGATTATGACAAGAGTGACTAGGTGTCTGTTCAGGCCAGGGGGTCAGGAAAGACCCTGATAAGGTGACATTTACTGAAATCCAGGAAAGAAAAGGGGAGCAGCTGCGTCAATCTCAGAAAAGTATCGGGAAAAATAAATGAAAAGTACCTGTTTAAACACGACTTATTAATTACCAGGATCATTAACATTTGGATGTATATATCCTTCTCTCTCTCATCTCTGTATATGTTTGTCTGTATATACATGAATTGTTACTAGAGTATATTTTCTTTTTAATTTAGCATTATATTATGCATATTTTACCAGGTCACAAAATTTATCTTTATAATCTACATTTTAATGATGGAATCACATTCTGTTGAACACACTACTACTGTTTTATTATATTCCCATAGTCATGCCTGCATTTGTCTTGCTTCCAATATTTGGACACCCTGATTTCTGTTTCCACACAGGGATTGCCTCAGAGAGGGAGCGAGGAAATTAATGAGCATTTCAGTCTCTGGAGCTAGCCTGTTATCCTTGGCTTTAGCATTAGCTCGCTGTGTCCTCTCAGTGCTGCAATTTGGCTATCCCTAAAATGAGCATTACAGTACAACCAAAATGACAAGAGTTGCTGGAAGGGCACTTTATTGCATTGGTACTTGGACGGCCTAAAGTGTAAGGCTTACTGCCGTCTGAGTATCCCACTAAACACGAGCTACAACCTGCTAAATTCTAGAGAACTTGGTAGAGAACTAAATGTGCTTGGCTAAACAAACATTACCACCATCTCCTCAATCTGGGAGAAAAGTGTTACTTCCTTTTTTGAAAACTATTTAAGAAAGTTTAATAAAGTAAACTTATATACTCTAAAAATCAACTGCCCTAGAACTTAACTCAAAACTAAGCATATTTTCGTGACCTGTGAGCTTCATGATGGTGTTTTGTGGTTGTTTGTTTGTTTGGAATGTTTGGAAAGTTGCAAACTTGGCTTTAGGCCCAATGTTTGTACATTGATGATATGTTAATTTTGTGCACAGTGAGGTCTCAGTGCTAAACAACAATACACTATTTCACATTTTAGCTTGAGGTCTTGTAGTAAATGACTATTATTGGGTGAAAAGGTCTGTGGAAATGCCAGTGAGGTCAAGCAATGAGAAGAGTGCACACAAATGAAACGTGATTAGGATAAAATAAATCGAAGATGTTGTGCCCTCCTCCATTCTAGGTCATCAACTTGCATAACCTGGGGTTCCAGTAATGGGCTACATGAAGCCTGCCATCCACCTGAAAATACTGGCATTCTGTAATTAGAAGGTCAATGATGAGCATAGAATTAGAGAAAAGGAATTAGCAAGAATGTCTAAAAGGCTGTCAGTCAGCCTTAGGTTCTGACTAGAGACTAAAGAGTCCATAGAAAACACTTTGTTAGTTTTGAACAGGATTTTTGGAAAATATTTGAAAGGTCTATGAAATGCTTAAACTGATGAACACGTGTTCAAAAGTCATGCGTGTATATATTCAGAGATTTTTTTCTATGGAAAGTAAATACCCTTCGTCATAGTTTCAAAGACACCTGGGAACAAAAGCAGGTGTGCTTTCTGCCAAAACCAGGGCCCAGACCTCAGTGATCCTTGCTTTATGAATGTCATCACATTAGCAGTCAAATCTTGTTTTTCTTTTTCCTTTTTATTTATCTATTCTCACATGAGTTTGCATGTGTGTATGCATGGGCATAGCAGAGCCTCTTACCAAGACAGATAAACACCCAACACCTGCACCATGTTTTAGGTCCATGAGTGGCATGGATATTAAACTCTTGGCCCTGGGCTAGCAGGCTTTGCAAGCAAGCGTCTTTCCCACTGAGCCATCTCCTCAGCACCCAGAAGCTTCTTTGTACTGCAAGTACAGGACAGCTGAGTTCCTCCCTCATCCCTGAACTTTGTCTCCCCGAGGCTGGGCTCCACACAGCTGTTGCCCGCACTTCTTAGGTCTCTCTCCCTCTGACCATCCTTCCTTCTGACTTGCTGCCCTCCCTCCCTCCCTCCCTCCCTCCCTCCCTCCCTCCCTCCCTCCCTCCCTTCCTCCCACTTCTTTCTTTTCATTCTGCTTTTTCTTCTACTGGTCTCAATGCAGAATGAGACTCTGCACTATTTTGAACAAGGTGTATTTGATCCGTCATGGTTTTATTTCGTCCTCCAGAAGTGAGTCTATCTTCCCAGTCATCTCTTTGTTGAATGATTTCCCCCTTATTTGGGTTATCACCCCAAATACATTGCATTTGTTTGGGTACATCTTATTAGAAATTTCCCCGCTACATATGTCTCTCAAGGAAGTGCATAGCTCTTTATCTCTCCATCATAACAACTACAGTTATTCCTTAACAAGTGTATATTATATGAATTGCTTTATAAAGCTACTCCTGTGAGTTTGTCCTTGAAAGTATCATATGGAACATTATATGGCTTCCTTTGATAAACTAAATAGTCTTTTTAGCTTTAGTGACTTATGTAAATGAGTATGTGCTCATTTTAATGTTGACTGCTCAGAGCTATATTCATAACATCTTTGTCATTAACTTTAGAAATCATGCCATGGGGCTGGAGAGATGGCTTAGCGGTTAAGCGCTTGCCTGTGAAGCCTAAGGACCCCGGTTCGAGGCTCGGTTCCCCAGGTCCCACGTTAGCCAGATGCACAAGGGGGCGCACGCGTCTGGAGTTCATTTGCAGAGGCTGGAAGCACTGGCTCACCCATTCTCTCTCTCTCCTCCTATCTGTCTTTCTCTCTGTGTCTGTCACTCTCAAATAAATAAATTAAAAAAAAAAAAAAAGAAATCATGCCATGCCATATATTTTGTATACTCACCTCAATATTTATTTTATTTTACCCATCTTATGGTATTTTTATTTTTCATTGATTTCCATACATCTTTTAATAAACATTATTTGCATGCATAATTAAGCCTTCTTAAATAAGTTTGGTATGAGTAATAGTATAAAGCATATGTAAATACATATATACCATCATGTAATATTGAGCCAGCCATGTTTACAAAGATAATCTTATGGATTGATATGTCTAATTCACATTAGAAATTCAAATAAAATATTGAGATACCTCACCCCTTCATCAAGAAAGAAAGGAAGAAAGAAAGAAAGAAAGAAAGAAAGAAAGAAAGAAAGAAAGAAAGAAAAAATGTTGGCAAACTTTTAGGGGAAATGGGCCTTATATACTGTTGGTAGGAATGTGAATTACTATAACTTCTACAGAAATCAGTACAAAGTTTTCTCAAGAGAAATGATAAGCATAGAACCCCCATATGATCCAGCTATAACATAATTGTGTATATATTCACAGGAATCTAAGCTAGCATATAATAGATACCTAGATGCCTATGTTTTTTAGAGTACTAATTATAAGAGCCATATTATGAACTCAACATATTTCCCAATTAGTGTATGAATAAATTTAAAAATATGGTAAATACATGCAGTGGAAATGTATCTAACCTTAAAATAAATATAACGCTTATATTTGTATATAGCATAGTTCCAGCTGCAATTATGTAATGTGTATGTGTGAGTGTGTGTGCATACATATGCATTTTTAAACTGGTTTCATGCTAACGTTTGATCCCACACCTTTAATCAACTCCTAGATTGGCTGAGTCCCTAGTCCTTGTCTTCTCTAGAAAACACCAACCTGTGGCTATCCAACGTTGATTTTGACTTTTTTTTAATGCAAATAATACCTTGGCAACAGAAATAATATATAAAATAGCATTTTATAATGATGGAAAATCCTCTGCTATAGCCTTGCTGTGCAATTTTCTGGTCTTAAGACCAACATGTCTCAACCTCACCCAAACTTACTGACTAAAAATCTGCATTTTAAGAGGTCTCCAGGGAAATTGTATGCACATAAAATTCTGGAAAAGCATTGATGTTATGGATGATAAATCCCATTTTAAACACTGAAAATACAAATCTGATAATTGATGAGGCAACTTGAAATTTATATATATATATATATATATATATATATATATATATCATGTATATAACCTATATAATATATGTGTGTGTGTGTGTGTGTGTATTTATATATATATATAAATTTCAAGTTGTATTTCAGTCCTAACTGGACTTCCTCATTTTATTCATATGAAAATCAATAATAATTTACCAACTCCTTTGTCAGTCATGTGTGCCCATGGTAGATACACAAAAGTGAATTAAACAAGTACTTTTGTTCATGTCATATTAACTCTGTAATCCTGAGTAAATCTCAGGAAACTCTACTCAGCCATTTTTAAAGGGGAGTTATTTTTTTCTCTTTAAATACACGATGAGGAGAACAAGAGAGAAGGACACAGCTAATCTAAAATTGTTATAAAATACAGCTTATGTTAAAAGAATAAAAGGGGCAGAGAAATGGCTCAGTGGTTAAGGCACTTGCCTGCAAAAGCCAAACGGCCCCGGTTTGATTCCCCAAGACCCACATAAGCCCAGATGCACAAGATGGTGCATGCATCTGGAGTTTGTTTACAGGTCTGAAGGCCCTGACACACCCATTCTTTCTCTCTCTCAAAGAAATAAAAAAAAAATTATAAATAAAGGGAGGGAGGATAAATGAAGTAGAGATGGGGAGAAAATGCCATTCCAATATTCAGCAGAGCCAAATGGTCCTTCAGTGAAGCCCTTAGTCAGGGAATCCCTGCCACAAACTCAGAATTCCCACTCTTTATTTACGAAATTACTCCGCAGGCCGCATTTATTTTTTATTTATTCTTGTTTCGTGTCAGCCACTATAAATACAGTGTGCTGGTTATCTTTTGCTGCACAGCAGTTCCAAATCTTAGAGGTTTAAAACAGCAGCCATATTGTCGTACTTCGAGATCTAAGAGTTTACAGAAGACCTGACCAAGTACTTCTGCCGCTACAGGTGGTGTAGGCTGAGTCACTCCATGCATGGTCCAGGTGGCCGCATTCACTTGTCAGGGATCTTGGTAGGGACAGACAAAAGGATAGACCAGGTTGGAGCTGCTGGTCAGCTCTCTGGTGCCTGGATTCTTTAGCCAAGTGTAGTACTTTATTTCTTGCTAGTGAGGCAAAACAAATGACGAGAGGCAGCTTATAGAAGAGAAGGTTTTTTTTAAAAAGTATTTTATTTATTTATTTGAGAGAGAGAAAGAAGGGGGAGAAAATGTGTGCACCAGGGCCTCCAGCCACTACAAACGAATTTGAGACACATGAGCCCCCTTGTGCATCTGGCTTACGTGGGTCCTGGAGAGTCTAACTGAGATCCTTCGGCTTTGCAGGCAAATGCCCTAAGCACGAAGCAATGTCTCCAGCCCCAAGAAGGATGTTTTTTCTGTCCTCAATGTTTGAGGGGAAGTTTTATCATGGTGGGGAAAGAATGGAAGGAGCAGACAGGTGGGTGTCACCTGTCCTCACAGCAGCAGTGAGAAGTAGAGTGAGTTGGCTGGCACTGGCAAGTGGGACTGGACTAGAACATCCTGAGGTCTGCCCCCCGTGACACACCCACCTCCCCAGCAAGCCTCCACCTCCCAAAGACTTCACCAGCTGGGAACTAAGTGTGAGGTTTAATCACAAACATATGAGGCTCTGGAGGATATTTTGTATTCAAACCGCCACACCAGATGACTTCACAAGACTCAAAATCCTGACATGGCCCTAGAGAGACTCTTCCTAAATTCATTTCCGATTTATTTCCCACTTAACTATGAAGGCTTCCAGAAACCTAAGAAATGTTACCATTGTTCCATTCTACTCTAGATAGAAAGCAAAATAAACACAAGAAGGCAACTTGAAAAGAGAAAAGAGTGATGATTTCAGCAGAAGACATTTAAACACTAGTAGCATTCGTAGACAGGAGTACTTATTGGTGAATAAAATGAGGAAGTCTGGAGAATTAGAATAGAGTGGCACAACTGAAAAGCTCAGTAGAAATACTGGAATGAAAAGCAGAGCGAAAAACATCTCTTCAGAAGTGGAGGCAAGATTGGAAAAGATGGAAAACAAAAGAGGAGTGTGGAATTCAGGAGGTCTACCATTCAACAAATCACAATCACATGCACAAAAAAATAGAGAAAATCAAAGGCAGAGAAAGAACAAAGTCATTCAATAAATAATTCCTGAACTCAAGAATTTGGTAACAAGTTAAAAAGATTAAAGAATAATCGAACGAATTAGCTGTACCCCAAGGCATGCAGGCATGATATTCCAGAATATCATGATCAAGAGAAGAATTATCAGATATTACAAGTACAGTGGGGTAAAAAGTACAGAAAAGCAAGTCAGATTCAAAGGGATCTACAATCATTTTGAAGTTCTCAATAGCAATACTTTCAATGGGGAAATATATTAAAAATTCTAGGAAAAAATGATTTTCAATCTAAAAATTCATTACTCAACAAAATTCTTTTTTTTTTTTTTTTTTACTTTTTTCTTTATTTATTTGAGAGTGACAGACAGAGAGAGAAAGAGGGCGAGAGAAAGAGAATGGGCGCACCAGGGCCTCCAGCCACTGCCAACAAACTGCAGATGTGTGCGCCCCCTTGTGCATCTGGCTAACGTGGGTCCTGGGGAATCGAGCCTTGAACCGGGGTCCTTAGGCTTCATAGGCAAGTGCTTAACTACTAAGCCATCTCTCCAGCCTACAAAACTCATTTTTAACCCTTACATTTGGTTGATTTAATAACCATTCAATTATTTATATCTCACATTTTATGGTCAAGAGGAATCTAATAATATTTTTAACTATGATGACTACATAAATGCCACATACTGAGGTATAGAAGAAAAGTTGGCACAGTACAAGGGCAAGGAAAAGTAGGGCTGGAGAGATTGCTCAGTGGTTAAGCTGCTTGCCCGCAAAGACTAAGACCAGAGTTTGATTCCCAGAACCCATGTAAGCCAGATGCACAAAGTAGCTCATGCATCTGGAGTTCATTTTCAGCAGCTGAAGACCCTGGTGCACCCATTCTCTCTCTCTCTCTCTCTCTCTCTCTCTCTCTCTCTCTCTCTCTCTCTCTGTCTCTCTCCCTGTGTTGCTGTCTCTCTCTCTCAGTCTCTCTCTGTCTGTCTCTCTATGCTTGAAAATAAACAAAATATAAAAAAGTCATACAAATATATTAACTTACTTTAAGGAACAAACTAGGTTCCTAAGTATAAGACATGTTCACTTTCCATTGTATCATTTTATGAAGAATAAGTAAAAAAACAAACAAACAAAAAAAAAAAAACCAAGCTCCTCCTCCTTCATGAACCACTATCGAAACACATCTACATTTGCAACTTATCCTAGATACTGAGAGCTGTAATACTTGACTGTTAACCCAGTGGCATAAAATAAAATGAAAACATAATAAAACGTAGGGGACTCTGCATCCTGCTGCTATAATAACTAAACTGAATATAGAGGAAAGCGAATTTCATAAGTTTATGATCCACATGCAGGAATCATCCGCAGTGTGGGCAAGCTATTACAGTCTAAGCTGTACCCAAGGGGTACACTGCCACTATGTACACCATGTGATTTATTTGGTGGGAACCACAAGATTTTAAATGTTGAGAATATTATTTTTTAGTATTTTATAAAAGCAACATTACTATTTCTCTTAACTATGTGAATCTAAAAAGTGGTACTACTGCCTTCTTGAAGTGTCTGGTTTTACTACATCTTGGGATTTTTTATTGTGCCCAAGGATTTCTGTCTTCATAATAGTAGTCTCCAAGGCACCAGGAATATATATATATATTTCTGGAATGTGTATATTTTATGAAATCAGAGATAATATAATGAACAAGCCCTTACTCAAAAAGAATGAGTATTTCCATATTTCCTTTTCTCTTTTCCTCCTCCTAACCAAGGATCTACCCAAGAGGATTCTGGGCACTGTTCCCAGCTCACGGTTCCCAGCAGTAACCTGGCACAGCAAACTTTGTGATACACGTTTTTAAAAACACGGCACCAGACAGTTAACAGTACTTACAGATGGTTTTACACAGGCTATCGCAATAAGAATATCCATGAATGAGAAATACTTCAGAAGGGACCTTAGGGACCTATGGGGAGGCGGAAGTCGTGAGGAAGGGCAGAAGTGGGTCTGCTCTAGGGCCATTGTTTTTCTTTTTTTTTTTTTTTGCCAGTCACTTTCTAGAAAATGAAGGGGTATGTGTGTGTGAGAGCGGGGTGGGGGTGGGGCGGGGGAAGGGAGTTGATTCCTGATCCAGCTTTCTGGAAATATAGAGGATAAAGTTCAACGTTTCCAACAGTTATCAATTTCTGTTGTTTCCTTTGTAAAAGTTCAAGTTGTGGGTGGATGTTTAAAACTGTAAGAAATGCCTCATACCCAGGTTCAGTTCCCCAGGACCCACGTAAGCCAGATGCACATGGTAGCCATGCCTGTGCAGTTAATTTGCAGCTGCTGGAGGCCCTGGCGTGCCCATCCCCCATCAAATAAAAATTATTTATTTATTTATTTTTATTTATTTGAGAGCAACAGACAGAGAGAAAGAGGCAGGTAGATAGAGAGAGAATGGGCATGCCAGGGCCCCCAGCCACTGCAAACGAACTCCAGCATCTGGCTTACTGAGTCCTGGAGAACTGAGCCTTGAACCTGGATCCTTAGACTTCACAGGCAAGTACTTAACCGCTAAGCCATCTCTCTAGCCCATATACATACATACATACATACATACATACATACATACATACATATATATATATATATATATTAAAGTTCAACTCAGTAAGTTACATCTCAGTTGGATTTACCTCAGAGTGAATATTTCTGGAACTTTCCTCATTGCTCCAAATGTCTTGCAACTCTTGTGCCACATTTCAAATCTGAAAAGTATTATGTACATTTCTAAGGATTAGAAAATTTGTCTTCATTATTAGAACTGATTGGGACTCCTTTCATCCGCCCTTGCTCATTATACCACCAACTTCTAAATCACTGTACACAGTCACATGAGTTAAAGGCACTCAAGGATTCATTTGTGAATCCTGAGAAGGGTGTGGGAAAGTCACTGCTGGCTGAGGGAAACAACCTCTCCTGCTGAGGTTACTTTTCCTAAGCACAGTCAGTTGGCATCTAAGTATATGAGCCTCACCTGTGATAGGCTACTCAGCCATTAGTAGCCATTGTTCCAAATTCCTCCTTTTTGTTGAAATGCCTTTAAGAAGCACTGGTAACTATTTGATAATTATAGCATGCCTTTAATGCAACAATTTGAAAAGCAGGCTATATGAATTGAAATATCAGTATGATTCTAATGAAATGTAAGGATAGGCATAGATTTAAATATAAAGCACTAGAAATAAACATTGTTAATATTATGACTGGTTTATTTCTATTTTTCTGCATCACAAAAGATATGTTATTTTTTTATTTGCAAGGAAAGAGAGGGAGGGAGGGAAGGAGGGAGAAAATAGACACAACAGTGCCTCCAGCCAGGGCTAATGAACTCCAGAAGCATGCATCACTTTGGGCCTCTGGCTTTAGGTGGGTACTAGGGAATTGAATCCGGGTTATTAGAATTTTCAGGCTAGCACCTTAACTGCTGAGCCATCTCCTTAGCCATAATTTTTCTGAATTTTTGATGTGGGTCAAATGTCATTTTATAATCAAAGAGCATAGAGTGAATTATTCTTGTCTACAGTATGGAAGGGTTGGTATGGGTTTAAGGTAAAGAAAGAGAAAGTAACACAATCTTTCTAAATTCTTGTTTTTCCACTATACTATATCTTCTGTTTTTAAATTTTTTTTTTAATTTATTTATTTGAGAGCGACAGACACAGAGAGAAAGACAGATAGAGGGAGAGAGAGAGAATGGGCGCGCCAGGGCTTCCAGCCACTGCAAACGAACTCCAGATGCGTGCGCCCCCTTGTGCATCTGGCTAACGTGGGACCTGGGGAACCGAGCCTCGAACCGGGGTCCTTAGGCTTCACAGGCAAGCGCTTAACCGCTAAGCCATCTCTCCAGCCCTATCTTCTGTTTTTAAAAACTTCAACCCGCATGATAACTTGCGATCTTTCTTGGGCTTCGCATATCATCTGCTCTTGACCTGGTTCTCTACTACTGGCCTTGCCGTCAACATCTCTCTCTCTCATCTCAACTCACACTGAGTTGGCATATGCATATTTCTCTCCACTTTATATTCCTCTCATATTTTCTTTGCATACTATTTGCTAGGGAAAAAACAGCATCTTGGCCTTTATTTACCCGAATATATTTCAAAAATAAAACAACCCCAAATTAACCCAAAGTGTTACAAAAAGGAATATTGGAATACCAGATACGCGAGAGAAGATTTTTGGCATCTCCTCTCACAAACAGAGAATTTTAGAGGTATGTGTTTAACATTGTGAATCAGCTAAAATGTCAAGGATAACATCATGAAGACTATGGGCACCCAGGCATGTGTGAGGGCTTTCCCTAGCACGGCATCATGGTTAATGATAAAAGCTCTCTTTGCAAACCAAACTTTTCTTCTTATCTAATTAACAAATTCTCCAGATGCCAAATCTGCCTTGGGACTTTTTCCACTTCAATTCTTTCAAATTGTAAATATCCTAGCTGGATTTATTTAATATATATTTTATTTATTTATTTATGTGTTTATTTACTTCGGAGAGAGAGAGGGAGGGAGAGAATGGAAACGCCAGGGCCTCCAGCCACTGCAAATGAACTCCAGACGCATGTGCCACCATGTGCATCTGGCTTATGTGGACTCTGGGGAATCAAACCTAGGTCCTTAGGCTTTCCAGGCAAGCACCTTAAACACTAAGCCATCTCTCCAGCCCACTAGCTGTTTTTATGCTACTAAAAACTTTAGGGTATGTTTGAATTGTGGGTCATAAGAGCAGTCTATAAAAGTAACAAGCCCTTCTGATTGTGATATGTTAGACAAATTGTTTTTTTTTTTTTTATATAGATTGGGTCATTTTATTTCCTAAATATCTCACTAGTTTCCTTGTAGTCATGAAAAAGTTCATTATCCATATACACACCTTGGTATTGTAGGGAAAGACGGCACTCACTATGCTTACACAGCTAATTGTATATACAGCTGTGTAGATTGTATGCTGATGAGGTAGCCAGGTTGATTTCTGCCTTCTCCTGCCCTGTTCTGTGTCATGCATATGTCTGTGTCTTTTAGGTGAGGCATAACTGCATGCTTCCATACCCTATCATTGAAAACGTGGTTGGATTTGATCAAGTGTGGTCGTAGAATACACCCACATTCATTAGGGAAAATCCCTGTGCTAATCCTGAACACCCTAATTAAAAGCTTTTTTTTTTTTTTTTTCCCCCAACTCATTTCTCAGCCATAGCTATTCAGCATTCTGAGTTAGGATGAAACTCAGCTTTGTGATGAGGGTAAGGAAGTCTTATCCCCTATAGAAAATAGGCCTCATCAGGAACACATGGCTTTTGTCCAGGTAAATCTCATTAATTAGTGTTCACGTCCTAGAGGAGTGCTAGGCTGTCAGGAGCCTTCCATCCATCTCCCACCTTTGTTTCTGAAAATTCAGTTTGGCTAGCAGATGCAGAATGTCTTTCACATACTGCTAACTTGTTACCAGAGTATCCTTGATTTTCTGCCAACATCCATTTCACAGACTACCTTAACCTTGTTGGAAACACATTTTTAAACAGCCAGCCAATATATTTCTTTCATGGGAAAACTCTTATCAGAAGAGCAGTGAAAAGGCAGTGAATGTCATTAGCTGAATTAATTGATAAATTAAGAGAATTAATGAAACAGAAAAGAAACAGTCTGCAAATGTGTACAATAATAAGCTAAATACATTTTTCATGCCTTGTGGCTTAAAAAATGTGTTAAAAGAGAAAGAAGGGAGGAAGAATGAGAAAAAAAAAGAGTTGCTCAAATTAAAAACTATCTCACGTCGTAAAAATCTACATTTTGCAGAGGTATGAGGGCCTTCCAAATAGGGACATATGGAAATAAACATTTATTAAGTGATTCTAAATTAACTTTATGAACATTCTAAGTGCATTGATGAAAATTAAATTCCTTGTCAGTGAAAATTCACAAACCTGTAATTATCAGGAAGTGCCTTCTGTCAAATAAATGTCAGAGTGAATGAAACTTCCTGTTGATCAAAGAGAAAGTTCTTAGTACCTGTGCTAACATTGCCTCTCAGTGACAGTGTCTGCTTGCCTTGTAGCATTCCAGGTCTAACTACGCTATAGTTGGCTGAATAACTGTTTGGGTGCAGCATGACAGTGGAGAGACTGCTTGAGAAGCTAGGAAGACTTGTGGAAGTGAGTCTCTCATATCATGAAGTATTTTGGCAGTAATCTTTTAAAAAATATTTTATTTAGTTATTTGAAAGAGGAATAAAAAGATGCAGAAAGAGATTGAATGGGCTCACCAGGGCCTCCAGTCTCTGAAAACTGAACTCCAGACACATACGCCACCTTGTGCATATGGCTTACGTGGGTCCTGGGGAATTGAACCTGTGCCCTTTGGCTTTGCAGGCAAGGGCCTTAACTGCTAATTCATCTCTCCAGCCCTGGAATCTTCTCAAAGAGTTGGCTCACAATGCACGTACATTTATCCTGGACCATAAAGTGCCACCTATGGCCCAATATTTGTTTTTCCCACCAGTAAAGCTAAGAATAAATAAATAAATAATTCAACATTAAACAAATAAATAACAATGCTCTGAAGAGCTCTACAAATGCCTTCATCTTGCTATTTATCCCATACCACATGAGATTTTAGGGACTAACTGTCTCTTCTGGGCTAAGCCTGCTGATGGCCAAGCACACATTCTACCTCATTTATAAGGCTGGCCAGTACCATGAAAGTGCCTAATGGATCCCAGTTAGCAATGCCAGGCTAATGCTCTGTTCCCACTCTGACTGAAACTTCCCATTTGACATTGAGTAAGAATAGTGCTACTATGATAGCTTTTGGAAGGATCTCAGGTTGGCCACATACCAATGCTACAGGATTGTGGAACAATGTAAGAGAGTTAATTCTAGTTTCCTAGTGCAGTGAGATGTGGAAAAGTTCACTTACGAGGGGCTTACAAAGGGTGGCACTAGAATAAACACTATTTTCTATACAGTGCCTTTGTTTATCCTGTAAAAACTCGGCATCTGATTTTTTGTGTGTGTTATTTAAAAATGCGTGGGGCTGTACCAATGGCTCAGCAGTTAAGGCGCTTGCCTGCAAATCCAAGGACCCAGGTTCCATTCCCCAGTACCCACAGAAAGCCAGCTGCACAAGGTGGCACATGCATCCGGAGTTCATTTGCAAGGGCTAGAAGTCCTGGCATACCAACTCTCCTATCTATCTGGCTCTTTCTCTCACTATCTCTCACATAAATAAATAAATAATATATTTTAAATATTTTTAAAATGTGCATTTATGACCAAAAATATAACATGATAAATGGAGTTAATTATCTAGTGAAAAGTTGTTAATGTCTTGGAAGCCTCTTTGAATAACAATATCACATGTCCTCCACATGAACAAAGTCTGATCTGCCGGAAAATCATAAATGAATGCTCGGTTTGCCTTTGTTGTTAGTTTGCTGATTTCTTGTTTTTCTTTTTATCTAACATCACCTGAGGCAGACTTGCATCTAACAGCATTAGCCTCCTAGAAACACTCTTTACTGCATAATGGAAACATGTTGGTTCTTGACTCATTTGTGGCTTAGGGCTGAGATGTTTTGCATTGAACTTGCATCTTTTTATCTATCTTTATATTTCTATCTTATTTGCTAAGAGCTTTGATAATTAGGAGAAATCAGTAGGTGAATGCAGTCAAAAGAACGAGATTGGTTCTGTGGGGGGAAATCAGTGGGCGTCATGAAGGAAACCTTGGACATCAAGGTCATTCTTTGACCTGTAGTGGTATGACTCTGACCTTTCAGGTCCAGTTTCCCAAGTTCTTATTTTGTTACCTTCTGTTACCATCTTTTGTGATTCAGGCTATAATGTAGAGATGGAGGAAACTATGGAAAATGGTATTATTTGATAATTTTTTACTGCATACTAGCAGGATCTTTTTTTTTTTTTTTTCTTGCACTCAACTCATTATTATATTGTAGACTTAGTTTGAGCAAGGAAATTAAAAACCTTGATTTCCTTAACTTTTGGTCCAGCAAAGATTTGATTTTAATGTGAAGCATTATCTGACCTGACAACAAATGGTTTTCTAGACAAGAGCAGTGTATAGAATGAGTTCTTAGGTCAGCCTGGGCTAGAATGAGATCCTACCTCAATAATGTAAAATAAAATATAAGGAGATGGGGAGAGAGTATTCAGCTGGGTGTGGTGGCTCACACCTGTAACGCCAACACTGGGGGTGTTCATGTGAGAATACTGTGGTGAATTCAAGGTCAGCCTGGGCTAGAGTTAGTCCCTGCCTCAAAAAGAGGAATAAAAGAAAAGAAAGAGAACAGGATGAAGCAGCTTACAATGCATAAGCACAAAGAACAAGTTGTACAAACAAGACTTTGTCTTATCTTGAGTCTGTTCTCAAAACAAAGAGCTGTGCGAAAACAGAGATGGAACGGGACAGAAAACGTTCACAAAAAACCATCACATATGCCCCACTATTAGGTTACTATGTTTCAGTCTTAAGACATAATAAATGTAGTAATTAATACAGCAAAGCAAAACAACCTGGTATCCCTGAGGTTTAAAATCTCAGGATGACCTTCAGCAGTTACTTCCATTAAATACAAAAGTGTAAAAAGTAGGTTAACTTTTGGGAAACAGTGTGTGTGAGTTTAAAAAAAAAAAGTACATGCTGACATGACACATTGTCCCCCTGATTATGGAAGGTGAGAATCCACATCCTAGAGGCAGCAATCTGGAGACCTAGTAGACCTCCTAGTGGTTATAGGCATAGACCAAAGACTTGACAATCAGAAAAGCCAAATGTATAGGTGCTAGCTCGAGTCTAATTTGAAAGACAGAATTCTCAAAGACAGGTCAGGGGAAATTCTTTCTTGTTCAGCTTGTGATTTGATTGAGGCCTTAAGCAGATTGGATGAGAGCTAGAAATGTTGAAGAAGGCAATCTGTTTTACTCAGTTTACCAATCCAAATGTTCACCTCATCCACAAACACCCACACAGGCACACATTCAAATAATGTTTAACGAAACGGCTTGTTAGCCCAGTTAGGTTGGCATACAAAATCAATCTGACTCTAAGAGTTTTGAAAGTTTAGCTCAATCCTGCTTGTAAATTCAGTTGCTGCCATCCAGAAGACCAGGATTACCTTATAATAATAATAAAAAAACACAGTATAAAATCTTAAATATTTATGAATTAAGAAGTTTTGCCTGAGTCAGGCGTGGTGGCGCATGCCTTTCACCCCAGCACTTGGGAGGCAGAGGTAGGAGGATAAATTCAAGGCCACCCTGAGACTACATAGTAAATTCCAGGTCAGCCTGAGCTAGAGTGAGACCATACTTTGAAAAAACAAACAAAAAATAAATAAATAAAAAAATAAAGAAGAAGAAGAAGTTTTGCCTGAATTAGGCATTCTGGAGTTTTCCAATCAATAGGAGGCACTATAGTCCTTGGGGACCAGACAGCATCTGGAATCCTAAAGTTGCCACATCTGTGTCTTAACAGTATTTTTAGTCTCAAGATTACCTTAGGAAGAGAACATCACTAATATGTAAGCTGGAAGGTGGAAAGATTTTTATATCATTGACTTGAGGTGAAGTTGAAGGGTTTTTGTTAAATTTAATTAATTAATTAATTTAAAGAGAGAGAATTTGCACACCAGAGCCTCAGCCCCTGCAATGAAACTCCGGACACTTGTGCCGCCTAGTGGGCACATGCTACCTTGAGCTTGCCTCACCTTTCTGTGTCTGGCTAAGGTGGGATCCAGGAAGTTGAACATGAGTCCTGGGGCTTCACAGGCGAATGTCTTCACTGTTAAGCAAGCCATCTCTCTAGCCCTTTTTATGTTTGTTTGCTTGTTTGTTTTTTAGAGGTTTTGTCTGGCTCTAGCCCAGACTGATCTGGAATTCACTAGGTAGTCTCAGGCAGGCTTCAGAGTCATGGCGATCCTCCTACCTCAGCCTCCCAAATGCTGGGATTAAAGGTGTTCACCACCATGCCTTCCTTTTAAGGCTTTTTTTTTTTTTTTTTTTTTTTTTGCAAAGGAATTTTATCTTTCCATAGAGTTGCAAAAGATAGAAGAAATAGGGTCTTGGCTCATGCTTCGAGGAATGATGCAGGGCATAAAAACAAATAATTAAAATGCTAGCATAAGCTGGAAACGACTGGGGTCTGTAGTAAATGCTTCACAAGTGCGGGCACATGCGCAATGGATTTTTGTATTATAAATAGGAGCTTGTAGGAGGAGGATGTGTTGAGTGCATCAGAGGAAAGGAAGAACAAGAGCTTGGAACAGTAAGGTTGGGACATGGATGCAAATAAAGCTGAAAGCTGAGCTGGAGTGTACTGTCAATGGCAAATATAGGACGAGCTGATATGTGATTGATTGACTTACTTTGACTTCAGTATGTAGGCTTAACATTCAACCACGGGTATTACATGGTATACTTCACGTTATCCTACTCAGGAGTGGTGGTGCACGCCTTTAATACCAGCACTCGGAGGCAGCGGTAGGAGGATCACAGGGAGTTCGAGGCCACCCTGAGACTACATAGTGAATTCCAGGTCAGCCTGGACTAGAGTGAGGCCCTACCTCGAAAAACAAAAATAAATAAATAAATAATAATAATAATAATAATAATAAGTGATAATGGAGGTTAGAGGCCCATGTTAGGAATAGAAATAGTCAATAAAATTTTATTACAAGGAAACATGGATAATTCTGTGGTTACTACATTAAGTTCATGGGTGAATCTTGGTTCCATTGATTGAAAACTGGGAATTTAAATTCTATGTGCTATTCCACATCTATAAGGATCAGCTAAGAATGCTGTTTAAGGGCTGGAGAAGATGGCTTAGTGGTTAAAGCATTTGCCTGCAAAGCCAAAGGACCCTGGTTTGATTCTCCAGGACCCATGTAAGCCAGATGCACAAGGAGGCACATGAATCTGAAGTTTGTTTGCAGTGTCTGGAGGCCTGGAAAGCCCATTCTCTATCTGCTTCTCTCTCTCTCTCTCTCTCCCTCTTTCTTTCTCTCAAATAAATAAATAAAATATATTTTAAAAAAGAGATTCCAGTTAGATGAAGTACAGTTAGGCCCAATTACTGAACACATAGATCACAATGATATATGCAATAAATATTATACACACACATACACAGATACATGTGTGTATCTCAATGAGCCCAAGAGAGAAAAATCATACAATCCTGAAAGACAGCAATACAGTGAAGGTAAATGAGGAATGAAGAGAATGAAGGAGAAGGACAACTTTTCAAACTGATAAATCTCAGAGATTTAAGAAGAGACACAAGGGGCTGGAGAGATTGCTCAGTGGATAAGGTGTTTGCCTGCAAAGCCTAATGACTCAGGATCAATTCCCCAGTACCTATGTAAAGCCAGATGCACAAAGTGGGATGTGCATCTGGAGTTTGTTTGCAGCAGCTTGATGCCCATTCTTTCTCTCTCCTTGTAAGTAAATAAACAAAATATTTTAAAAAAAGAAAGAAGATACAGGACTGGAGGGATGGCTTAGCAGTTAAGTCATTTGTCTGCAAAGCCCAAGGACCCAGGTTCCATACCCCAGGACCCACATTAGCTAGATGCACAAGGGAGCACAAGCATCTGGAGTTAGTTTGCAGTGGCTGGAAAGCCTGGTGTGCCTCTCTCCCTCCCCCGTCTTTCTCTGTGAAATAAATAAATAAAAATAAAATAAAATATTTTAAAAAGAATATACAAAAAATTGGGCTGGAGAGATGGCTTAGCGGTTAAGCGCTTGCCTGTGAAGCCTAAGGACCCCGGTTCGAGGCTCGATTCCCCAGGTCCCACGTTAGCCAGATGCACAAGGGGGCACACACGTCTGGAGTTTGTTTGCAGTGGCTGGAAGCCCTGGCTAGCCCATTCGCTCTCTCTCCCTCTGTCTTTCTCTCTGTCTGTCACTCTCAAATAAATAAGTAAATAAATGAACAAAAAATATTAAAAAAAAAAGATATACAAAAAATTGAAGTATATGTGGTGAATGGTGCCAAAACCTTTGGAGAAATAAAAATAGTGGCCATACTTAAGATGATCCCCTTGGACATGACAACTACATCTTCTGCGAGTGGTCTTGGCAGAGCCGAATGTAGGTGCCTTGTCCACCAGAAGAACAGACATTACTAATCAGCCTGACATATCTCACTTTGCTGAGCACATCCTGAGGTTTTACAAGTTCTTTGTGCCATAAACAGTCCTAAAAGCAGAAAGAACGCAGGAACATTTCCAAATGAATTCCTTATTAACTTTTACTGGATTATAGAAGTCTTCTCATTTTCCAAGCATATCAGGGAGGTCACTGGTGAAAGGAAATGTCCTCACAGTACAGTCTCAAAGCTAACATCTCCCAGGGACAGTCAGAAGGTGGGATACAAATGCCTCCAGGCTAAAAAGACAGTACTTTGGGCTCACCGAGCTCTTTTGAGAACCTTTTCCTTGAATGTCCACAGCTCTCTCTTGAACTCGGACTGGCTGTACTAGTTCAGAGTTAGTTTCTTCATGGGTAGATTACAAGGGGCAGTGACCTCTGACTCACGCTCTCTCTCTCTCAAATCCTGAGGCCAAATGACTCTCTGGCCCTGGATCAGCCTTCCGGGGTCACTGCTTTTTGTGTGTGGACATTGTAGTTGTTTCTATTATCTCCAGGGTAAGCAGGCTGAGGTCATGACAAGAGTTCTCCCAAATGGGCTTTCATTTATGCTCACCAGCTCTTGCTTTGATTCCACCACTTTCAGTAACTTCTAAAGCTCTTTTTGATCACCTGGTTTCCGACTCCCATTCATGACCTGATTGTTGATCGGCCCAAGAGTGACAAGCTTTCAGCAAAAGGTTTCGATGAGGGGGAAAGTGTGATTGTGAGCGAAAGCATGCTGAAAGCAGAGAAACATACAAGAATAGGTTGTCACGCGAAGGTGAAGACCTCCTCACACCAGTCTGCTTGGCAGGACAATGCTGAGGGAGAAAATGATTTTGGAGACAGGGAATATAGAAGGTCAGGTGGAGTGGAAAGTGGATGATGGAAAATCAACATGGAAGACGGGGGGAAAGAAAAGCCTTATGATTATCATGCTCCATATGAGAAGTGTCCTTGTGATTTATATGCATTCAGCAGTGATCGATCAGCTTCTTGACAGCTGGGGGAGGGGACCGCTACATTTCCTTAACCTATGATGGATCTGTTTGATAATATCTCCATCGGTTTGCAGCTGCCGGAGTACCCCATTTCACACTTGTATCCACAAAATATATTTTTTTTAAAAGCAAAGACATCTTTTTCTCTCTATGTATCTGCCTTCATTTTTTATCTCTTTTACCTTACTTCTACCTGTAACAGTAAGCAACACAGAAACAGCTTTTCCAACCATAGCTGTGACAGACATTTTCTCTCCTAACTGCTCTGCACACTTCCTGTGCGCTGACTCTGTAATTGCATGCATGCCAGATATATTAATTGCCACGTCGTTTGACCAGAATTATACCTAAATGCATGCAATGCCATGGTGAGCCCTGTAACAATGTGGTTCTGCTCCACTGGCATGATGTGGTGGACAGTAAAACTATAAAGTGAGGATCTGGGTGGGTTTTCAAGTGACACTTATGGAAAACAGTTTTCTGACTTTACAGCCCTGCCTCATACATCAGCATGCTTATCCCAAGTGCTTTATAATTTATTGTAAGCACTTTTATTTCTTCTTACTGCCGGAATGAGATAAGGAATAAAGTTACATGGTATGCACCACATTTTGCCTCTTGGAACTTAGCATATTTTTGATATTTACTTTGTAACGACTCAGCAGGTAACAGCTTTTTCTCCAAATAGCTGTGGAATTGTCTTTAATTGCCTCGTGAGTGAGGATTTTAACTACACATCAGAGCCAGGATCCCAAGACTAATTTTACTCTTTCAAAGATACAACTAAAGGAAGTTTTTTGTTTTTTTTTTTTGTTCCTTACTCAAAGTGAAAGGCTCTTTTTTTTTTTTTTGTTTTTAGAGAACAGAGACTTATAGAAAGAATCAAAACAAAAACAAGATATAAAGTTGCTATTCATCTTCTCTCGACTGTATGCAGAGGAAAGAGGAGAATCTATAGTTCAAAGGAGAGGAAAGGACGGAGAGGCTTGCTGCTCGGTGACAGTGTAATTACCCACTCACTCTTTGGCAAGAAGCAGGCCTTGTTCTGCTGCATACAGGCTCTCAGCACAAACAAAGTCCAGGGCATGCAAAATTACTCAATTCCAGGTGGAATCCCACCTCCACCAGCAGACCTCTGCCCACCACAGAGCACGGTACCGGATGGTGAGGCACAGCCACACTTTGGCTTTGCCATTTATAGAACTCGTTGGAGCTCATAGGAAATGGGGACACATATAAGGGCTGCGTCATCTATGGCAGTTATCCCCCAAATCCTTTCAAACTGGTAGGGCTTTAGGCCCTCCATTTACTCTGCTATTCCATAACCATCCGCAATCGTTCTGCTTCTGATCAGATGTCCTTGGCTTGAAGGGGCCCCTTGCTAAGCAGGGACATTGGGAGAGAAACCAGGTTCCTAGGAGAACTTTTCCTGGATGTCTACTAGTAAAAAAAAAAAAAAAAAGGCTGGCTAAATCTCCTTTTCCTAGGGTTGATAGATTTGGTCTAGCTGCCAGGTTACTACACAAGGAATGTCAAAGTTCAAATTAAGTAAGCATATTGGAATGAAAATTGTCATTGTGCATTTTCAGAGCTAGCTGGTTTCTCTAAGCCCATTAGACCATTTAATGATAAAAGACATCTGAGGACGTAGGTGTCCCACGGCGCCGCTCTGACGTTCACAGTTAGCACACATGCCATCGTCACCTAACTCTTCTGGCCACTGTCCGGAGTCAAAGTTCCACCTCTGATTTTTCATTCTTGTCCTATCACAACATAATATTCCTGACATTTTCATGAGAGTTGTGTGTCAACATTAGCTATCATTACAGGCATAGCTAAGGGATGTGAGGGTTTAATTGTAGCCCACTGCAATATTACAATCATAAACAAGGGGGTATCCCATGAATATAGTGCATGTGAAAGTCAAGTCTGTAGTCCATTGTCAAATAGGTAATAATAACATTATATGTAAAAAGCAATCAATGTGCTTAGGTTGATGAAAATCTCTTTATTGATTTACAAAAAACTTACAGCAGAGAGAGAAGCAAGGGAACTTCTTGTGGTAAAGTTCAGGTAGGGGCTGCTGAGGGCAGAAGTAAATCCCCATAGACTCTTCTTACTGAGTCTACTGTTAGAAAATGGCAATAAGGCTAAGATGATCCAACGGGATTGGCCATTCCAAATCCCTTAAGTTTAGTATTTAGCTAAGTTGGTATTTTTTAGATGTGTTTGCATCGTTCTTAGAATTCATTATACTTAAAATAATGTTGTAAAGCCAGACTTAGGGCTTCTGACTCGGAAGATTTTGGGAGATTTTTCTGCTGTCTCTACCAACCGCGGCTTAGAAAATTTCCTGATTCCACACTTTTAATGCTAGAAATACATAGCATCGCTTCCCAGACCAATTATCTCTCCTTCTACAGTGAAATGATGCTAGAATATTTTTGCTGATTCATTAAGGGTTTTATTTGTAGGATTGAGGTTACATAGCAAACATCAAAATAAAGGTCTATATATCCTTACAGAGCTTTCCCATCTGCATCTCACATTGTTCCTGTTGTATGCAGAAATGATTTCAAAATGTGCAAATAATAGAAGCTAATAAAAACTGTTTTCTGAAAAAAGTACAAAATGCTGCCGGGCGTGGTGGCACATGCCTTTAATCCCAGCACTTGGGAGGCAGAGGTAGGAGGACCACCGTGAATTCGAGGCCACCCTGGGACAACATAGTGAATTCCAGGTCAGCCTGGGCTAAAGTGAGAAGCTACCTCAATAAATCAAAAAAAAAAAAAAAAAAGTACAAACTGCTGATAAGGATGTGGGCATGGGGTCTCCCTTTATATGTAAATAATTCCAACTGGTATGGGAATCAATATGGAGATTCCTCAAAAACCTAAAAATAGATCTTCCATATGACTTAGCTATACCACTCCTCAGTATGTGCTTGAAGGACCCAAAGGCAACATGCCACTGAGATACCTGCACAGTGAATCATGGCACAGTCATGATAGCCAATTTAAGTAGATGTCTGCCAACAGATGAATGACTTTAAAATATATATATATATATATATATATATATATATATATATATATATATATATATATATATTGTGGGCTGGAGAGATAGCTTAGAGGTTAAGGCATTTGCCTTCAAAGCCAAAGGACCCAGGTTCAATTCCCCAGGACCCACGTAAGCCAGATGGACAAGGGGGCGCACGCATCTGGAGTTCGTTGGCAGTGGCTGGAGGCTCTGGTGCGCCCAATCTCTCTCTCTCTCAAATATATTTAAAAAGTTTTTAAAAATATATTGCATATCTACAAAATGATATTGTGAGGGTTTTTATATCTTATTATAGTATATTATTTTCAAAGCATATATAAATTGCACTTTGGTCCCATGTGCGCCCCATTGCCCTTCCGTGTCCCCTTCAGTCCCCCTGCAGTCCTTATCACTTACATGGAGAAATGTGACTCCTCCTCGCCAGCATCCATGAACCGTCATTAGCTCATCCATGAGGGAACGTTGGCCAGTCCCATCCTGTGAAGGACTCCTGCAGTTATTTACAGCTGCTGTAAGTTCAAGAGTGCCATTGCCTTTTTCCTGTCTGGATGACAGGGTCCAACTGTGTTCCTTCCCAACCTCCAGCTTTTCCCTTCCTTCTGAACCTGCTTCTGTGGTACCCCTGAGCCCTGGAGGAGATGGAGTACATGTCTCACAAAGGGCGTGGCACTCAGCTGTCCCTTACTTTTAGACTCGCTCAGTTGTGAGTCTGCACTGGACCTGGGTGGATTGATGGGGAAAGGTTTTCTGAGCAGAGCTGAGAGCAGAACTGATCTGTGAGTAGAAACAAATATTTAGGCATCCGTTTCATAACACATCTGTTTAGCAGTTCATTAATGATAGGTTCTTCTCTGGGACCTATGGTCTCCCCAACCATGAGCTTTGGACCTGGCTCGCTAAACCAAGCATGAGTTCCCTCTTGAGGAGCAGGCCTCAAATTGAATCAAAATGCACGTTTATTTTTTTTTCAGCCTTTGAAATTATGTTACTTGTAGGGAAATATATACAACTGGAGATCTTCATACTAACTAAAATAAGTTAGAAAGACAAATATCACTGGTTTTCTCTCATTTTGGGATGCTAGATTTTATCATCAAATCACTTATACATATATACTATGAAAGAATAAACAAAACTACCTGTGGTGGGGAAGGAACTATTGGGAGGTGGAGAGAGAAAAAGGTGAGACAGGATTGCGGGGTGAATTTGATAAACATACATGATATACTTGTATGATTATATGCCAATGAAAATGGTAATATCAATTCTAAAATATTTTTCTATTGTAAAATTTACAACTGTCTTCCAAGTTAACTTTCCTCTGCTGAGATGATTGTCCCTTATCTATCCTGGGTATTGTTAATATATTTTCGTATATAGTTTATACTGATATATATTTTTTAAGAAATTCTTTTTATTTATTTATTTATTTACTTATTTACTTATTTATTTGAGAGCAATAGACACAGAGAGAAAGGCAGATATAGAGAAAGAATGGGTGTGCCAGGTCCTCCAGCCACTGCAAACGAACTCCAGACGCATGTGCCCCCTTGTGCATCTGGCTAACGTGGGTCCTGGGGAATCAAGCCTCGAACCAGGGTCCTTAGGCTTCACAGGCAAGTGCTTAACCACTAAGCCATCTCTCCAGCCCTGTACTGATATATTTTTTACAAGAGGAAAATCACTAAAGGTAAATAATTTTTCAGGAAGGAGGAGCTAGTCAAGTTTGTTTTTCACTGTCAACATTGTAAAAGATTAAGTAACTTTATAATTGTGATACAAAATAAAGCAATAAGGGTATAACTCATTAACTCACTCATTTAAAAAATTACTTTTAGTTAACACCTAGTAACTGCATATGTCTCTTAGATACAATTGTAATATTAATGTGGGTGACAGTATGTAATGATCAGATCTCTGTAACTGTCATATCTATCACCTTAGAATATATATATAATTTATAACTTTCTGTGACTTGGAGGTGAAGAAACATTTAAAATCATCAGTTTTTGAAAATATTATTTGACTATTAATTTATAGCCAAGCATCACTCTGCCTCATTACTTGTAGTGCTTTTGTTTTGAACTTCTCTTACAATTTAAAGATTTATGTTAGCACATAAGTACCTGTGAATTAAAAAATAATAATCATTTGCTTGCTGGGCATGGTGGAGCACACCTTTAATCCTAGCACTCAGGAGGCAGAGGTAGAAGGATCGCCATGAGTTTGAGGCCACCTGAGACTACATAGTGAGCTCCAGGTCAGCCTGAGCTAGAGTGAGACCCTACTTTGAAAAACCATAATATTACTACTACTACGAATAATAATAATAATTTGCTTAATGAAAACAACATTGTTCTGTGGATGCTTGTTTTGTAATTCTGAATAGTTAAACCAAGAGATGAGACCCAAACTCATTGTTTTTATAACTTTGGCCCTGTTAATATTTTTGATAGAACACGCTTTACATGTTTTTGCTTAATTTACTTATTTGTGGAAATTGTACTGTGTATCTCACTGGGTTTATCTACGCTCCAGCCCTCCTCCCATTACATACCATGAGCAACATCTCCATTTCCAGGCCTGATAAATAATAACACTTATGCTTCCAGACATTATTAAAATCATCATGGAAAACAAATTGCATCTACTTATCAACCACTCATTCTTTCTTCCCTTTTTAAAAAGTTTTTATTAGCATATATTTATACTACATAACAATGGGTTTCATTATGATATTTTCTTACAGGTATATAATGTATTATTTTAATTTTCTTGTTTGTTTGAAAGAGACAGAGAGAATAAGAGGCAGATAGAGAGAAAGACAGAGAGAGAATGAATGTACCAGGGCCTCCAGCCACTGCAAGCAAACTCTAGATGCATGCGCCACCTCGTGAATCTGGCTTACATGGGTTCTGAGAAATCAAATCTGGGTCATATGGCTTTGCTGGCAAGTGCCTTAACCACTAAGCAATCTCTCCAGCCATACAATGTATTTTGATTATACCTCCCGTTCTCTTTTGCCCCTTCCCACTCATCCCAACCTGTCTGCCCTCTGCTTTCATGTCCCTTTTCTATGGCCCAATGATTTTAATTAGGGTTGTTTACTGGAAATTGGGTGAGGAGATTGCTTACAGGAGTCTGGGCGACGCATCAGGTGCTGTACCACAGAAGGAAACATCTGTCTTCCAGCAACCATTAGCTCTCTATACCCTCTCAGGGAGGAGCAGATCCCATGACCCCTCCCTCCCATCACTTCTTAATTCAAGGGACGAGTAAGCCTTTCTTTCTCGTCCAGTCACGCTGCCTCCAGACCTTATAACGTTGAAGCAAAAATACAGATAACTAGTGACAAGTTAAGTATGGTGTTTATTTTCTTTGTTATCAATAAATACATATCATTATACTCTTCCATTAAGAAATAGAGACATGGAAGCCGGGCATGGTGGCGCATCCCAACATTCAGGGGGCAGAGGTAGGAGGATCACTGTGAGTTCAAGGTCACCCTGAGACTACATAGTGAATTCCAGGTCGGCCTGGGCTAGAGTGAGACGCTACCTTGAAAAAACAAAAATAAATAAATAAATAAATAAATAATAGAGACATGGGCTGGGGAGGTGACTTAGTGGTTAAGCGCTTCCATATGAAGCCTAAGGACCCCGGTTCGAGGCTCAATTCCCCAGGACCCACATTAGCCAGAGGCACAAGGGGGCACTCATGTCTGGAGTTCATTTGCAGTAGCTAGAGGCTCTGGTGCACCCATTCTCTCTCTCTCTCTCTCTCTCTCTCTCTCTCTCTCTCTCTCTCTCTCTCTCTCTTTCTCTCTCTCTGTCACTTTTAAATAAATAAAACTAAACAAAAAATTTAAAAAAAAAGAATAGAGACACATCTATAAAGCTGTGTTTAGAATTTAAAAATGCTAAATTGTAAATGTTTATCTAATACTATATTTACTATTCTAGAATATAATTGCCAGCCTTGTACAGTGTACAAATAGAGATGTTTATCTGTTGACATAAGTCTGCATAATATACCTGGTATGAAGTACTTGCAGGAATCCAGTGCCTCAGATTTTTATGACTATATTGATTTTTATGACTTTTATGGATTCTGATATACTGAACGGTTGAGATTAAAATTTGTTTGCTTACCTTTCCTCTTATTTTTTAAAACAGATTTAAAAACACAATCACAGTTTTATATTTAAGAAAGATAACCCACCTTATATT
This sequence comes from Jaculus jaculus, assembly GCF_020740685.1. NCBI lineage: Eukaryota > Metazoa > Chordata > Mammalia > Rodentia > Dipodidae > Jaculus > Jaculus jaculus. The sequence continues at coordinate 165,970,949 of NC_059105.1, forward strand.
TGAGGTTCATGGCTACAGTGGACAGCCTACCAATGCTTACCTAGGGCTTTTCCCTTCTTGGCAATTTTTTTTTTCAAGGTAGTGGTGTCTCACTCTAGCCCAGGCTGAGATGGAATTCACTATGTAGTCTCAGGGTAGCCTTCAACTTATGGCAATCCTCTGACCTCTACCTCCTGAGTGCTGGGATTAAAGGTGTATGCCACCACACCCGGCTGGCACTTTTAATTTGTGATACAGATTAGGTAGATCCACAAGTGATCATTTTTCATATTATAAACAAAGTCCAGTTGTCTTCTTCAATTTATTTTATAATAATGATTATCTTTAAATATTGTATTTTAATTTTTTTCCTAAATAGTAATTACTCATTTGTTCTTCGTATAGTAATCTATAAGGGTTTGATAGCTGACCTAACAGCAATTTGTTAAATGAAATTCAATTTGTTTATTCTACATTTCATCAAATATCTACTAAGTAGATAAGGTTTATACTACTTAGTCAATGAGGGACCCACAAGTGTATTAAGAGATCACTCTCCTTAATAAATTTAGGAGTGCAACTGACAGACATGCATTGTCGAGTATGAGGAAATCACACAGGAGACCCGAGGAAAGGGTGGGATACCAACATGAAAAGAATTCCTGGGCAAGGAACACTCCCTCATGCTTCTAGTGCCTCCGCTGCCAGTCACAAATCCTGCCAAAAGTGGAAAGGCAATCACTGGCACCCTCATCCTGGCTTCATTGTTCAATCGCTTTATAGTCATTTCTAAATTCAAGAATTATTCACAATCCTATGAAGTCATTGATGAATATTCCATTAAATAAAGAAATGCATAATAGAAACAGATTTTTTTACAATGATCTCCTTAATCCTTTCTCCACTTTAGTCCAGGCTGATTTTTGGACATAAAGTCATTAACTCTACAAGTTGTAACTGCTACATTGTCTAGTATTGATGCAGAGTTTTAGATGCGCAATAATTCACTATACTTATAATAATGTCATGCTGTGGACCCAGAAATCTGATTTACACCGCAGGTCTGCCCACACATAGTTAAGCCTTCCTCCATGTAAAGCTGTGATGCTTTCTGTAAAGACAGTTGAGTGTTGGGCATGTGGATATTCATTTACATCAGCTTTTCCCACCTCTGTCTAAAAAGGTGGTCTGCAATTTCCCCTTCATGAATGGTTCATTGGAAAAAAAAAAAAAAGCACAGTTATACATATTGAGGCTAGAACTTGAAGTTTCAGTATGTTTTCCATATGTGTACTATATGTGGGTTTAATTAGCTATCACCTTAAATCAACATTATATATTATTTTTAAAATAATTTGGTCCTGCCTGAAACTGCACTGGGTCATCTTTCATTAAGAAACCTTTTGATATATTGTGAAAGAATTATTTTCTAGTTTATAGCATCAACACATTTACTTTGGACTTTTGTGGAAAAGAGTCCTGTATTTAGAGAATTAATTTCCTAAAAAAAAAAAAGAAAGAAAGTAAAGCACTTTATTGTGCTTAGGTGCTTAGAGTTTGGCTAACCATATGAGCCAATAAAGAGAATGAAAGGATTCAGACACACCTTCACTTATTTGCAAGCAAAAAAAAAAAAAAATTAATAACAAAAGACAGATGAAACCCAAAGTAAAAGGAAGATGTTATGTAGATTGTCATGACAAAATTTCCACATAATGCATGGTCTCAGTTGATGCATTTTCATGGCTCTGAAAATTTTGCTGAAGCAGTCAATTGCTTGTTTAGGTAAGATAGATCTGAACACTCAGATCATTTGGAATCATGATGTGCGTGACTTCAAATTTTCCATGGAGGAAAAAAATGCTAAAATACCAAAAGATCCAAAAGACCTGATGTGGCAAATCTATCTTATGCTGATAAGGAAATTGGCCATACTTGTTTGTGGATGCTGTTAGACCGTGGGATGGAGACCTGTCTCTGCCTGTATGGCCCTGCTAGTTCTTGCAACAGGCATTTACCAAATGATTGTTTTACTCATGACTCATGTTTGGAGTTTCCTAGATGAACAGGGCAAAAAGAGAGAAAAGCAACAACAAAAAGCAGTCAGCCTTTCTCCTTCTTGGGAGAAGTTTGAGTTGGCCTCTGAAGCTGTGTGTGGACAGCATAGGGATTCATTCATCAGCTCATATCTGTGTGTAGGTGTGAACTGTTTTCACCTGGGTGGACACCCAGTTATGGTAAAGAGGAAGGGAGTGTGTTAACTCTTCTGCGGTCATGGCTCTGACTGATTCGGTCAGTCTTATGCCCCAGACTGTTGAGCATCATCCTGAAGCTGGGAGCAGGGTCTGCTGACCCCCCGTGGATAAGACATGAATTTTGTGAGGCATATGTAGAAAGGAGTCAGATTCTGTTTTCCTGATTTTTCTTCTGAAACATTGAAGGGGCAATGACATTTACCATGAAGCGCCTCTCCTTTCTCCATAGCCTATGTCTCTGTTTACTGCTTCCATCTTTCACGTCTCAGAAAGTGGCTCTTGCCACTTCCTCTAAAAAGTCACTCCAATTCCTTATTTAGCATTTATCTTAGGAATGCGAAGCGCAGGTATACTTTATTAATCTCCCATGAAATACTGAACTTATTTGATATGACCAGAAATCATGGTAGCAAAGTATCTCACCATGTAACAACCAACTGCCTGCAGCAGCTGGAATAAGACTTAAGCCAGATGTTTGCTTTCATTCTCTTGATGCAACATCTACTGTCTTCCCCTTGGCCATGAACATACTTCTCATTCCAAGTTCTTGTGGGTCACCAGGGCACTCTGAATGCTAGTTTAGTTCTTAATAGCATCAGAGTAAAACTCGAAACCACTATCATGCAATATTTGCAAGATGACGGAAAATACTCACAAAAAAGCAAATGCAGTTTGAGATGGAGTAAAAGTGTCACAATATCAATGGTATGATTCTTATAATTACTTAAGCAGACAGATTTTTGTGTGAATGACCTTTTCTAAACAAGAGGAACATAATTCAGTGGGAAGTCAATACTCGTTTAACTGGATTGGCTGGCATTACTCACATTCAGATTGCTGCTTACTGAACTGACTCGAGTGTAGTGACATTTGTCCATTGGATGGTGATTAGATCTTAAAGGGTAGTAAAGCTGCTCAGCATGTCAAGAAATGTCATGGCAACAATTCATTATGCATATAATTATTTTTCTTGATTGGACTTGTTGAGTCTGACCATGCAGAGAATGAAAACGGATGCGGATATGGGTGAGGCACTAACACGGTTACTCTGCTCTGTCAGATGCGTTGTAGAAGACAGGAACTCGAAGGTGGCCTGGCTGAACCGCTCTGGCATCATCTTTGCTGGACATGACAAGTGGTCTCTGGACCCCCGGGTTGAGCTGGAGAAGCGCCACTCTCTGGAATACAGCCTCCGAATCCAGAAGGTGGATGTCTATGATGAGGGTTCGTACACGTGCTCCGTTCAGACACAGCATGAGCCCAAGACCTCCCAAGTTTACTTGATCGTGCAAGGTAAGACAAGGGTGTGATAAGTGGATGGTTAAGAGAGAGATGGTCATGAAGAACAACCATGGTGTACCATTGCTTTTGGCAATGTCCTTTCTGCAAAAAATACGTTTAATATATAAATATATTATTTTATCCAAATATATTATTGTGCTTAAGAATACATTTCCTTTCTAGCTGATAGGTTTAAAATAGGAGAACTAAGAATAGAGGGAATACCATGGCTACTATGCGCCAGTTTTGGTGAGGCTTTCTTTAATGAATTCTGACAAAAACAAAAATACCACAAAACCATCTTTATAAGAACAAGGTAAAATAAGGTTATAATACCTGTACTGCTTAGAAGCTTGGGAAGTTGACTTGATGCCCTATTAGGTCATGCTTTACTGACTAAAATGTTTGCCTTTAGCTGTCCTTGCCCTGAAGGTTGTCACTAATTATCTGTTTTATGATAGCAAGCACTTTTGGAAAAATGAAAATTCCCAGAGGCCTTGATACCTTCTTGTCTGTTCCACTTTCTGTAGAGCTTGTGTCCTTACTTAATAACGAGCTCCGATGAGCAAGTCTAAAGACCAGGAAATGCAAAGTCATAAGGGACAAATTCTTTCTAGGTTCCATTTCAGTTCTACAGAACAAACACTACGTGGCAAAGACGTGCCTCCAAACTCAGCTTCCTCGGGCCCCTTTTCTTTAATTGCAGAATGAAAGCAAAGCAGATAAGCTGTACAACTTTATGGCCAGCCACGTCAAACCACCAGCAATTCCCATCCATGTATCAGGAAGGATCTAAGAACTAGCAAATATTAGGGATGCGGTCATCTCTTCCTGACTTATAATTTTATGTAAATTTAATAGAAGAAAGGTATGGTCCTAGGGCTTCTGCCTATATTCCACTGCAGTCAGTGTGTGGTAAAGTTGATTGTAGCCTCTGCTGATGTGTTATAAAAATCGATTGCAGCAGCATATAAAGATTTGCTTTCCTAGATCCTCCAATTTGTAGTGATTCTGGGATAAAATATATGAGAATCTGCCTGGTACAAGAGTGGCTTAGTCATGTGACCTCTATCTTCATCCATTCGCAATGGCTGATAGCTACATTTTATTCACCGTACAATGCATATATTGGTTTGCAAAGTTCCAAACACAGTCTAAGCATAAATGTTTTTTTTTGTTTGTTTTTTCTGGTCGCTCAGTGGAGAGTGCTTGAGCCTAACAAGAGACACTAGGGTTGAGATTTTTTAAGCATTTTTTTCTGTTTTTGTTTTTATTTGAGAGAGAGAGAGTTACAGAAATAGGTAGGGGGAGAGAGAGAGAGAGAGAGAGAGAATGATTGCATCAGGGCCTCCAGACACTGAAAATAAACTCCAGTCACATGCACGCCCTTTTGTATCTGGCTTACGTGGGTCCTGGGGAATCGAACCCGGGTCCTTAGGCTTTGAAGGCAAGCGCCTTAACTTCCATCTCTCCAGCCCTAGGGTTTTGATGTCAGGACAAAACAAAACATACAAAAACAAACAACATTTGGTGAGCATCATAGCTAGTGATCTGCATATGTGGGTGACAATTCCGGATCCACAAGCCCGCGCCCTCTCTCCTGCCTGTCGCAGAACACAAGACCGTCTGCCTGCTTCAGTGGCAGAGGGAAGAATGCGAACTGGGGTGATTAAGGTTCTTTACATCCGATTTTGGGTAAAGCCTGGTTATTGAGATTACCTAGGGATTTTTACTCCTGTTAAGTTTTGGTATGTTTTATAAATAGATTTCCCTATAATGGGTCATAATTAGGAAACAAATCTTGATCATGATATTTCTTCAGTTTTAGTGTTTTTACATCTTTTATTGCCATTTGAAAGACTGTACAGGAGGCTAGATGACTTGGTGGTTAAGCCACTTGCCTACAGAGCCTAAGGACCTAGGTTTGTTTTATTTTTTATTTATTCATTTATTTATTTTTAATATTTATTTATTTATTTTATTTTTATTAACATTTTCCATTGTTATAAAAAATATCCCTTGGTAATACCCTCCCCCCCAACACTTTCCCCTTTGAAATTCCATTCTCTATCATATTACCTCCCCATCTCATTATGCACTTGCATATATAAAATAACAACCTATTAAGTACCCTCCTCCCTTCCTTTCTCTTCCCTTTATATCTCCTTTTTAACTTATTGGCCTCTGCTACTAAGTATTTTCCTTCTCATGAAGATCCTAAGGACCTAGGTTTGATTCCCCAGTACACCCAATAAGCCAGATGCAGATGGTGGCACATGTTTTTGGACTAAGTGTGCAGTGGTTATAGGTCCTGGTATGCCCATTCTCATGCTCTCTCGCTCTCTCTCTCTCTCTCTCTCTCTTTCTCCTTCTTTCTCTCAAATAAACTTTTTTAAAAAAGAAAATTACTAGAGGCCAAAAGATTTGGTGATTTCCTAAAATAAATATAATTGGAAAACCTGAGTATTAGAACCTGGTTTCTACACGAAAAAACTGAAGGTCATTAAGTATCGGTTATTTGCTCAAGGTCGCCAAAGTACATGCAGTAGTTGAGAGACAAGTAGACCTTGAATCAAATCCAGAAATTTTGCTACTAGGTTGAAATAATTTTACATTGACCTTAAGAACAATTTCTTTAAAGATTTATATTTAAGTCTGAGTTCTTACCACCAAAAACCAAATGTTCAACTTCCATTTCCCCCTACCTGTTTTTCTATATACTTTTAAGCCACAACATGATCAGAAACTTAGGATCATAACAGGGTGCAAATGAAATATTTTACTTGTCGTTAGTTGGAAAGGAGGGATTCAGTGGAAGGCGGATAAGGAGGGGGATAAGGGAAGGTGGTGGGGTGGGTGGAATTATGACCATATTATCATACATGTACATGGCTTTTTTTTAACAAAAAAAAAAAGAATAAAACCCTGCTAATTGCCGTGGTATTTATTCACTATCCCATTAATTCTAATAGTACTAGAAAGTATATGTGAATGATTTTATTGTGTTGTGCAAAAGATTAAATTCAGCGTTAGTAACCATCCTGCCCAAGGCTCCCTGTTGGCTTTGAACAGTGTTCAAAACCCCTACACTTCCATCTTACCCACACTGCACTGAAAGAGAGAATGAGCAACAAAACCCTGTACTCGCCAGCTCCGTGTATCTGAATCACGGAAGGGGACTTCCGGGAGACTGTAAGGCACGCTGTTGGCATTTGATCTCGAGCCTGTCAGGGCTGCCATCCACTCACACTTTCCCACTGATTCCTACATAGAGCTTCAACTCTGCATGGTGTTTTGACACATCAAAGATTCTGCTTCTAGAGCTCAGAATACAGCTCAAGCCCCAGACTTGATCCCCAACATGGCAGGGGAAAAAAAAAAAAAAAAAAAAAAGAATTCTGCTTCCATGTAGGCAGCAACTCACTGCCCAGCTCCTTCCTTCAGAACCTAAGAGCCTTTTGAGTATTTTTATGTCCTTTCTTCACCACCCCTCCATAGTTTCTGCACATCCATTTGAATTAACCACTCAATAAAACTATTATTTTCCTTAGCTGAAAGTGAGGCTGCCCTTGGCTGGAAGGTGCTGTGAGATAACATTGAAGAACAGCAGCTAAGAAAGTGGGGGTCTATGGTGGCACTGCCTGGTTTAATCTGTTTTTCTTCATTCTATCTAAATCAGCTCTGGAGTAAAATAATGTTCTTTACAGCTCACTTAGGTCAGCTTTGACAAATGCTCAAAAATAATTAATTCCGGCTACATTTATTATAAGGATTACATTAGAGGATCCGCTAGCTTGCTGTCTAGGTGCCACGTGTGAGGACAGCAGCGATGATGATGATGGTGGTGTTGATAATGGTGGAGGAGGGCTGGTTGATGATGTAAAAGGACGTGATTTTGTTGCCCCTCCAGTATTTCTATAAACTTCTAAAAAGTGTAGTCTCTGCTGACCAGAGTTTGACAGCTTTCTTGAGTCATTGACTGTCAGCCTTGGCGCACGCACCTTGAGGTTTCATTTGAAGTCCCTCTGCCCTAGTTTTTCAACTGTCCTTTTCCTTCGTAGGCTGTCTGCAGCTTCACTTGTTTGAGCCTCAGACTTCTCGAGGTGTCACAGCGTTTTAAAATTTTCTCTTGAGTATATATGTGTGTGACATGTAAGCATGCATATATGTTTGTGTAAATGTGGGCATATATAGATGTAAGTGCATGTGTGTATGTGTGCGTATGCAGACTAGGGGTCAACATTGGGTGTAATTTTTAATCACTTCCTCTATATTTTTTGCTTTACTTGCAAGCAGAAAGAGACACAGACACACACACACACACACACACACACACAGAGAGAGAGAGAGAGAGAGAGAGAGAGAGAGAGAGAGAGAGAGAAGGTACACCAGGGCCTCTAGCCTCTGCAAACAAACACCAGATCCACACACCACTTTGTGCAACGGGATTTACATGGCTACCGGGGAATCAAACCTAGGTCATTAGGTTTTGCAGGCAAGTGCCTTAACCACGGATCCATCTCTTCGGCTCACTCTGTATTTTAGGATAAGTGCTTTCACTGAAGCTGGAACTGAGCGATTCAGCTAGATTAACAGACAAGCAAGATCCAGTGATCTGTCTCTCTGTTTCCCTGGTGCTAAGATATGCACCTCTGCACCCCTCCTTTATGATCATGTGGTTGGTAGGAATCTGAACTCGGGTCTGGGGGGACCTCTACACTAATATTCCTTTTGTTGATCGAAATTCACCCTCCAGTGATTTCTCGGTCTTACTGAAACATGCTGTGTATAGAGGAAACACGTGTTAATTCAATGCAAAGTGTCCCTAGATATTGTCCATGCATAATGTGTAGTAGAGTCAACATTTCAGTTCACTGTATGTGGAAAAATGCCAGCACCTGCAACCTCATTCAGAACAATTGGATGAGAATCCATGATGGGCCAACACTTGCAAATACATTGATTCACACCTCCACAAAGAAATTAACAGCCACTATTCTGGGGGCCTAAACAGTCAATGAGAGCAATCTACTACTGCCTGCCTGCTCATGTTCCTGTATTCCACTGCGTCTAAAAGTCTATATAGCAGGTACTGGAGGATTGTAACAGTAAAAATTAAAACTAGACCTTAGAACCCATCAAAAACCACGATTAGTTTAGGGGCTTGGACCTTGGGAATAGTGATCTACAAAATGAGGATAGTTGTGTAGAAATTCCATGAATATTTGAATATGAAGGAAATAATGACATATATTTTTTAAATGTAAGCATCATTTTTAAGTACCCTATCTACCTTTTATTGTAAGTGTTGTCTTGTGTTAAATTTAAATATGCATGATTCTTAGATTGGAATACAAACTGGAGGTGTCATTTTAAGTCAAGTTTTTGATCTCTTTTTATGCTGTTTTCTTGTGGTTAACATTATTAATATAACCTTATCTGAAATATTAAACATAGAGCTTTTTTTTTTTTTTTTTTTTTTTTTTTTTTTTTGAGGTAGGGTCTCACTCTAGCCCAGGCTGACCTGGAAATCACTATGGAGTCTCAGGGTGGCCTCGAACTCATGGCGATCCTCCTACCCCTGCCTCCCGAGTGCTGGGATTAAAGGCGCACACCACCACGCCCGGCTTCACCACCATGCCCAGCTTTATTTTTTATTTTATTTATTTTATTTATTTTTATTATTTATTTTTAGTTTTTGATGTTTATAGGTAGGGTCTCAGCTGACCTGGAATACACTATTTAGTCTCAGGTTGGCTTTGAACTCATGGTGATCTCCTACCTCTGCCTTCCCAAGTGCTGGGATTAAAGGCGTGCACCACCACTACTTGCTAAACATAAAGATTTTTGAAAACACTTATGAGATTTGAAATGTATTTTAACTAGATTCTTGAATTTCACTATTGTATAAAATAGAACCCTGGAAATTTTTCTTGACACTGTAATTTAAATAATACCTATGGCTACTGGAAATGTCCCTATTATTTGTCATAAAAATCGCATAATTGCCTCAACTAAAAGAAGAAATGTGAAAAAGTGAAAGTGAAGTTTCTTGTAAAACAAAAATTATCTGCATAAAAGCCACATTGCCAATAGCTCATCAATCCTAGAATATCTGTATTGACAAGCTATGATGAATTTACTCAAATATTATGAAAACAAATCAAGGAGTTACCTTCTTGTTGTTGGGATGAAAACATCCAACTAGAAGCAGCTTATAGAAGGAAAGTGTTTTTGAACGTACAGGTTTGAGGGGAATTTCCTCCTGGCGGGGAAAGCATGGAAGAGCAGACAGCCAGGGCATCCCATTTTGTCCCTTCAGCTAGAAGTAAACAGCGAGAATGAGCTAGCCATCGGTGGCAGGAAGGGCTGGGTTGTAATATCCCAAGGCCTAGCCCCAGTTACAAACCCCTTCCAGCAAGGTTTTATCAGATGTGGATGAACTACGACACTGAACTGAAAACATGAGGCTATCGAGGACATTGCACACTCAAACCACCACAACAAATTTTGGGGGGTGGTTTTTGTTTTCTTTTGTCTTTAAATATATTTCCATTTATTTATCTGCAAGGAGAGAGAGAGAGAGAGAGAGAGAGAGAGAGAATATAAGTGTGCCAGGGCCTCCTTCCTCTGCAAATGAATTGCAGGTGCTTGAGCCACTCTGTGCATCTTGGCTTTATGTGGCACTGGGGAATCAAACCCAGAATGTAGGTATTGGGGAACTGAACATGGTAAGATTTTCAAGCTAGTGCTTGTAACCACTGAACAACCTCCCCAGCTTCTTCTTATGTGGAATAATCTAGGAATAATTGTACTATTTGAATTTTAGAAGGCAGACTTACTGCTTTTTTTTTTAAACATTGCTAATGATGATCAAAAAAGAATTACATGGGACTTTAAGATGGTACCTTATTTTTTTTTCCCTCAGTCCTTCTCTTATGTCCCTTCTTATATTACTTATTTCTTCCTCCTCTCCCTTTCTTTTTCCCTTGTTGCATTTGTTATTCCTTTTTTTTTTTTTTTAGCTTAAGACCATTGTCTACCAAACTTCACACAAAAATTTCACCATCACTGTAATTGAATTTAGCTTGTAGCTCTTCTGGCTTTTAACAAATTCAAATATAAATAATAATTTTAAATATTTATTACTTAGACTTTCTCTTAGGGTTAATCCTATTGATTATTGGGATTCTTGGTGGATAGCTATCATTCCCAGTTGTGTTTTACATACTGACATCTACTAATTCTCCTACTCCTTTGTTTATTTTTCAGACATCATCGTCTTGCTTATCTGTTAGTAGGTCAGATTTAAAAATATCACCAAGGCTGGTATAATAGCTCAGTCATTAAAGTGTTTATCTCACAAGCATAAGAATCTGTGTTCAGAAGCTACATTAAAAAAAAAAAAAAGTCTGGTATAGTGAGGCATGCACTTACAATCCCAGTACTAGGGAAATAAAGACAGACAGATTTCTGCAGGGGTCTGTATCTAAGCCCAATAGTGAGACCCTGACCAGTCAGAAAACTGTATTTAAAAAAAAAAAAAAAAAGCATGCATGGAGGGGCAGCTGGAGGGATCGCTTAACGGTTAAGGCACTTGTCTGCAAAGCCAAAGGACCACAGTTTGATTCCCCAGGACCCTTATAAGCCAGATGCACAAGTTGGTCCGTGTTTCTAGAGTTCATTTGCAGCAGCTAAGGAGCCTGATGCACCCATTCCCTGTCTCTCTCTTAAATAAAATATTTTTTAAAAAAATCATGGATGGCATTTCTAAGGTGACATCTATTCTTTGGTTTCATCCACATGTGCTTACACACATTCACCTGTAGATGTAAATACATACATGTGCATGAACAAAATAAGGCTTATAATCTAACAACAAAAACAACATTATGCCAAGTAGGAAAGTAAAGCTAAGAAGAAGAAAATAAATTGTGAACGTTAATTCTTATAGTTTTAGTTTGATATCCTCCTGGTAGTAAGGCTTTCAAGTTTTTATTTTATGTACTTTATTTATTTTTATTTATTATTTAAGAAAGAGAGAGAGAAAGAAAGAATGAACAAACAAAGGAAGAAAGGAAGGAAAGAAGGAAGGACCGAAGGAAGGAAGGAAAGAAAGAGGCATACAGAGAGAGATAGAATGGGCACACTAGGGCTTCCAGCCACTGCAAACAAACTCTAGACACATGTGCCACCTTGTGCATCTAGCTTATGTGGGTACTAAAGAATTGAATCTGGGTCCTTAGGCTTTGCAAGTAAGTGTCTTAACTGCTAAGCCATCTCTCTAACCCAGCCTTTCTAGTTTTATCCAAGTCAATTCCATCTACTTATAATTAGCTAGTATCTTCAAGTCCTCAGTATATATCTGTGGCCTACCTATTGCTTATTTAATTAAATAAACAATACATCTACACACCGTCCAAACCAAACTATATCTATCCTTCTGGGAGCTTAAAGATAATAAGAGAAGAGAGGCAGCGTTATCATGGTAACGCGAGCAGCAGCCCTCTTGGCTCAGCAGGAGATCTCAGACTGCATGTGAAGAAGACAGCTCCAGTTGTCCAGCTAGCCTCAAATCTTGAACCTGTGAGGATTTCCTCACTTTCTGAGTGTCCTTAGGAACATTTGGGAATACAAGCCTTTATTTCATATCCAATTTGTGTCTGCTAGATCTTATAACTACATCCATTCTGAGTGCCAAGTTATTTTTATTTATATTTACATACTGTCATATGTAGCTACCAGCAGACCTTCTGGTTTTCCCAGTTTACCTTAGTTATTACAAAGCCATATTTATAATTCCAAACGTGTGTTTACTGTACCGAAAGCCAATTATGAGTAATCATAATTTTTAGTATCTATGTTATCTGCATATTACCTAAAATGCTGTACTCTTAAAAAATATTGGACAACTTTTTTAAAATTATATATTAAAAATTTATAAAAGTTTATATTTTTTATGTGTGTGTGTGTATGTGTGTGTGTGTGTGTACTCAATATCCCTGGGTACTTCCATTTTATTAGTTTGCTTTAAGAGAGCATTTATTTTAGAACAATCTCCTGAGATAGGAGTGGCATTTAAAATTATTCTAGAGGGAGGGAATTACCATGGGATATATTTTATAATCATGGAAAATGTTAATAAAAATTTTAAAAAAATTTAAAAATAAATAAATAAATAAAATTATTCTAGTCACAAGTCTCGACAGCAGGTATATCGAATATACAATGTTATTGTTTTCTTTTTCTTTAGTCAAAGGGCTATGAGGCAAGCGGATGTCCAGTGGGAGGGCATCCTATCCTGGGCAAGCCAGCCCCAGAGTGAGGGGACATTACTGAAGGGCTTATCCCCACAAGGAATTACCCCAGTGTTGAGAAGCACAAGTTGGTCAGAGCCTCAAGAAAACTGAACAAGAGAATCAACGTAGGATAATAATGATGACCAGTTTCTTCTCACTTGAAGAATAGTGATAGAGGGGGAAAAGCTGAAGTGAGCACTGTGATTGTGTTGAAATGAGAGACAGCAGTCTACTCATGAGTTTGAGAGATGGAGGCAGAGAAAAACAGAGAAAGTGTTAAATGGATGGATGGATTTCAAACTCCTGCCACAGAGTGGCTACGGAAAGCTGACACAGCAGCAGCACTGAGCGCCTCCAGGTATTACTCCAGCCACACTCTTGCAAGACTGTGCAACTGGCCTTCTGAGTGCTTAGTAACCAGACGTCACAGACAAAGCCAAGTGGAGATACCAGAGCTAACAGGAAAACCGATATTTTGATCCCTGGTCCCAGGTTAAAAAGATCACAGGAGGCCAGGTGTGGTGACACATGCCTTTAATCCTAGCACTCACTGGGAAGGCAAAAGTAGGAGGATCCCTGTAAGGTTGAGGCCAGCCTGGAAATACACAGTGAGTGCCAAGTCAGCCTAGATTAGACTGGGCCTCTACCTTCAAAAAAGCAACAACAAAAGAATTGAATAGTAGAGAGATACGGCTATACGGGATAATGATTTTTGGCAAGAAGACACGATTAAGAAAAATAAAAACACTTGGGGTCTTTGGGAAATGTAAGAGTTCTTTAACTTACTTTTTTATGTTTTATGTAAAATTTAATTATTTCAAAATAAAATAAAAAATAATAATTAAGATATTAGGGTTAAACTTAAAAATAAAACTATAATTAATATTAAATATTAACTACAACAAGACAAAGCAAGACATCTTCAAACATAATCAATTATAAATAAATACATGAATAAAATAAATTATATTGAGCTAGGTGTGGTGGCACATGCCTTTAGTCCCAGCACTCGGGAGGCAGAGGTAGGAGGATCACTCTGAGTTTAAGGCCACCCTGAGACTACATAGGGATTTCCAGGTCAGCCTGGGCTAGAGAGAGACCCTACCTCCAAAAACTAAAAAAAAAAAAAAAAAGAAAAGAAAAAAATTGTGTGTGTGTGTGTGTGTGTGTGTGTATTAAGAAAAGATAGCTTACTGCCTACCATAAGACATTCCACCTCTACCACGTTTGCCAAGGCCCATGAGATTTGTAGATAAAGCAGTGGCATGTGTCTGCTCCCACTGTTGGCCTGGCAACCGGATTCAGGGAAAAGCAACAGACACTGTGATTGATCAAACACATCAAATCAGAATCTCAGAGGCTACAGAGAACTTGTCACTAAGCCAGATGGATAACGTACCTGCTTCTGCTCAGAGAAAGTCGTGGAAGAGTGAACTGGAAGACTGCAAGAGCCACAGGGTGGTAGAAACCTCCTGAGGCACAGCCCCTCCCACCACAGACACTGATCCAATTACCCAACAGTGAACACCAACAACCCTACTGAGGAGAGCCCGCAGGGAAAGGGAGGGGAGGAGCTGGGGAGAAGGGATATGTGACTATAACCTTTGTTTAAAAATAATAATAATAAAACATCCAAGGGAAATTATGAGATAATCCCAATGACTAATCAAATATGTATGAGACATTCAACTCATTTTTTAGATTTTTTTTTAATTCCCCAAAATTTACAGAGCCAACTGTCGATGATATAAGTCCTTTTCTATTTAGTTTTCAGTGTGTACGTGTGATGTGTGTGCATGTGCATGTGGGTATACATGTGTACAACTGTGCATGCACATGCTTATGCCTTTACAGGAGCCAGTGGTCAATACTGGCAGTCTTCCTCAATTTCTGTCCATTTTATTTCCCTGGGACATGAACTTTTACTAACCCTAAAACTCAGTCAGATGAGACTAGCTGTCCAGTGATCCCAGGAACCCACCTGCTGCTGCCTTCCCTGGGTTGGGATTAGAGGCATGCCCGGTAATGCCGACACTTTACAAGGGTGCTAAGGACCCTCACTTAGTGAATCTGCCATAGCCCCAGCCCTGAGCTTATCTTTCTTAGCATGAAAAAGATGGGTACTTGGGGCTGGAGAGATGGCTTAGCAGTTAAGGCGTTTGCCTACAAAGCCAAAGGACCCAGGTTCAACTTCCCAGGACCCACAGAAGCCAGATGTGTAAGGGGTGCATGCATCTGGAGTTCGTTCACAGGGGCTGGAAAGACCCCGACTGCCATTCTCTATCTGCCTCTTTCCCTCTCCTCCTCTCTCTCTCTCAAATAAATGAATAAATAAATAAAAATAAATTTAGAACAAGAAAAAGATGTGTATTCGATAGTCATTAAAGGCAAGAATTTCAGCAGTAATCAATGTTGTTGTTAAACAGAGTATAAAAGGCTTTTTGGCATAATAAATAGTAAGGTAAAGAGGAAAAAAAAGAAATGATTTGACTACACAACTATATACATGTATAAAATTAAAAGAGGTGTCAAAGCAGTGAAATACAATATAAGTAAAGGACAAAATTTTAATGTCACATTATACTAATATATTTCAACAAATTAATGAGTAAGTAAAATCAATAAAATGTAACTAAATTGTATTAAAGGACATAGATTTTCACTTTATAAAGGGACTCGTTAAACTCGCATGCATGAAAACTATTAAAAACCTCACTAATAATCAAAGGAATTCAAAATAGAACAGAGACACATTATTATCTTTTAAGCTGGCAGTACTAGGAAGGAGTTAACAAAATGAGCATAACCAGAATTTTCAAGACAGTAGGAAAACTGACACTTTTAGATCTCCCTGTTGAGAGTGTAAATTAGTGGAAAGTTCCCTAGGGTAAAATAGGCATGTCTATCAACGTTTTAAAGTATATTTCTATTACTTGACCCAGTAATTCCACTCCCATGAATGTATAAAAAGAAAGTCATCTGAAATGCAAATATAGATCTTTTTTTCTTGTAAAAAGTGCTCATCATTAACTTATTTTTAAGGAAAATTATGGAGATGCTCTAAATATTCAGAATAAGGAATTGGAATGTCACTTCGGGGATACGGTATAAGAAATACTATTAATAGGAACATCATAGTATCTGCCCATCATTCAAACCTCATCCTTATATTTGGAAAGGTTCCTCCTTGTCAGTGTTGTTTGGGAAGAGACTTTCTCACCCAGTGTAAACTTTAAAATGAAATTCAGCTGTCCTCAAAACTGGGCTTGGACTTGGACATGAAATCGGGTCCTTAAAATTCCTATGCAGCAGCCCCAGACCCGGGATTGTTAGTTAAATTAATGATACAAGACCCCCAAAGTGAATATGCCAAAATAAGTGGGGGCCCATATGGCGAGGAGTTCCTGTGCGAGTTGTTGTTTCTCTGAGGCAGAGATGCCGGTGGAGGGAGCAGTGACATCTCCTGTACAAATTCACCAGTAGTGACGCCTTTCTCATCTGATGTTTTCTTACAATTCTCATCATGCATCTCACAATAAGTTCTTTATATACAACCAATCACCACAGAGCTCAGAATTCATGGTGTTTCCTTTTCTCCCAGAGTTAAAAAACTGAGCTATACAATTCAATAGCCATTAGCTATCATAGTTTTGGAAACTCTTTATTAAATAATAAAATATTTTTTGATGTATGTTTAAATAAAGTACAAGGTCCCTGGATATATTATCAATAATGCTAATTTTGAAAAACTTGCCAATACACACATATGTGCTAGCTATGTGCACTAATAGGCACTAACAGGAGAGAAAAAGAATTAAATTTGACAGAGTTTGAATTGTGAAATTCATTAAAAAGGAATTGACTTTAAGATAAGCATATATATTTAGCCTTGTATATTATAATGCTAAAATAGTTAAAGTTGTTAAGATAATAAATACTTGAATGTATACTTTCAGAAAAAAGAAAACAGGGAAAAATGTTCTTTTATACCTTCGTATTCCATTGTCCTTTCTTTTTTATTTATTTTTCTTTCATTAGTACGCCATCATTTTTTCACCTAAGCATTCTGTTTTCACTGAAGAAACAAACTTATAAAGTAATTTATTCCAAAGTGATGAAAGCTGTGTTTCTCAGCCATGCCTTGCAAAGTCATAGGCATCTGTAAGACATAAAAACATAATGCTGCACACATGGCAAAGTCTTGGGAGAATAAATGAAGACAGAGCTCATGGAAGAGCAGGCTTTGTCACTCAGCTTGAGTAGAATTACAGAATAAGCAATCGCTTTAATCTCTTTATGAGTTTTGAAAACTCCTTTATATCAGGATGCCATGCATGTCCCTTTACCTGTGTTCTGGCTTCATCTGCCCAAGCTCGAGCCTTTTGCCATTATTTCAGTGGCTCCCTTCCTGGCATGCAAAGTTCAAGTTTATTGGATCTTATCATGTTTTGACTCTAGGTGCTATCCATGAGTGATGCCTGCAATACATTTTCTAATCCAACCAATATTAAAGATTGGTAAGAAATGGGACATCATAATATGGTATTGAATACTATACCCAGTCACATTGACCTCAGTGGAGACTTTCTGATTTCGGTAATTCTATTCATTTATTACTTGCTGAATTTCAGTCCAATTGCCTAAAGCAACTTTTATTAGCCTTTTGCATATTTCTTGTAAACATCTCAATAGCTGTCCCCTTTTAGTCTTACATACCATTCGCTGTAACTTCTATTGAGGAACGCCATTCACAGGTTCTCTTTTCACGGCAATCTCCTTCCCCTGTGTTTCCTGAACCAATATATTCTCCTAATGCTTTTTTTTTTTTTTAATTTTTGGTTCACAAACTATGTCAGTTTGATTTGCTTTAATTACATGATCTACAATTTCTGTGCTTCATGTGAGCTGGAAGGGCTTTTCTTCCTTCCCAGATTTTATTCACTGATGATCCCATCATTAAGTGCAACGTCCATGTGAATTAATGCCGGCCTTGCCCACTGTGCATCCCAGCAGTAGTCCAGAAGCATATTGTATCCACCAGCCCCTCACGTTTGTGGTGCTCAGATTAAATTCCTCTAAAGCACCTCTTTCTTTTCCTACTCTTATCTTTATGTATAATAACGACCTGACTTTCCTCCTGAAAATTACAATTTCTAACTTCATTATATCTATCCTTTTACTATCAGTGACAATAATTTATAAACTGTCTCCTTAAATGCTTTAATTTACACCCTCCTTACGTCTCCCCCAGATTTTTTTTTTTTTTTAATTTCAGAAACTGGCTGTGTAGTTCTTGCCTTTTTTGTACGCTAGACAACCCTGAGCATAGCTTATAGATAGATATTGGTGAAAAACAGCTGTGATGTCAACATTCTTTTTCTTGAATCTTTTGATTGCTCACATAGTGATGGAGTAGCATGTCTCAGTAATTTCTTCCCGGCACATAGTTCCAAATTTTCTTTTCCTTATGCGCACACACCAGATCTTGGATAAAGAATCGCTTCCCCCATGTTGCAAAAGTAGAGCTAGCCAGCCACGGAATGTGAGAACTCCGATTCCTGGCGGGACTGGAGCCTGTGGGCAGGCCTTGCCAGTGAGCAGGAACGTCGTGAGTAGGAAGGATGGGAAACAGGAGGGGGATGCTGAGCTGCACAGCGCCTGGCCTGCACACCACGGTTTGCTTTTCTTTTGCTTTCTTTCTCAGAGTACATGGAGATCTAAAATGCATTCAGAATCAACTGAACATTTTAAGCAGAGTGGTAAAAATGGATCCCAGTGAAGTTTTATTTATTTTACTTTTGATTAACATGTGATGCATATTTATAAATTCATCATATTTCAGTGGATGCATGTAACATGCGCTGACCTAACCCAGTCCCTCTTTTTCCATTCTCTCTACCTTATACCCTATCCAGTCTCTAGATCTTTTACATCCAGGCTTTCTTTCTTCCCCTTCCTCTTCTTCTCCTCCTCCTCCTCCTCCTCCTCCTTCTTCTTCTTCTTCTTCTTTTTTCAGTTTCCACAAATGATAGGACATGTGGAGAAAGAAAAGACTTAAACTGTTGGCGGGAATGTAAATTAGTATAGCCATTATGGAGAACAGTATGGTGGTTCCTCAAAAAACTAAAAATAGAATGGCCGTATGATCCAGCAACTTCACTTTTGGTATATAGCCCAAAGAAATGGAGCTAGCAGAACAGAGAGATATCTGCATGTCTGTGTTTATTAGCTAAGTTGTAGATGCAATCTGGGTATTTTCCAACAGATGGGTAAGTAAAGGAAACAGGGCATATATACAAAACTAAATAGGGTTCAACCATAAAGAATAACCAAAGGCAGTCATTTGCAGTAAAACTTATGGTCCTAGAGAGTATTATACTAAGTAAAATAAGCCAGGTACCAAAAAGCAAAGATTTCATAGAAGTTTTTAAATGGTACCTGACATTCTTTGTGTAAAGTGGTATGTCTATAATATCTTACTTGATTTTATTGTTTAAAAGAAAGTTCCTCCTGGCACTTTAAGCACATTAAAACATGTTGCATTACACATATAATATATGAAACCAGAAAACACTTGATAATGGATGAGTAGTCATATCTAGGGGCCATCTATATTCACAAAGGAGGGCAAGATCACATAAACAAAATTGAGAACATTTATGAAAATCTGCCTTCATTGTGATTTGTTAAACCTCTACCTGGGTATGGGTAGAGCAAAACTTTGTAATTATTCATGCTTGTTCACTCTGGTTTTGAAACACCAAAGCCACTGTCAAGAACATCACCAACCTCAGAATCACTGAGTACTTTAGACTTCCCAAAGAAGATTTCAGTTTTCTCACCAAGAATTTTCTGTATGAACCCTCAAAGAAAACTGTTTATTTTCTGTCACATACCCAATAGGAAGCACAGTGCCAGTAGCAGCAATGAAACCTCTGCAGATTGTGCCACAGAGGAAGGTGTGGCGGGGGTGGGGGGGATAGAACTTTCTCCAGTGTGGACTGGTTGCAGAACAGATAATGATTGAGGGCACATTTTACATTACTCTTCTGGATAGAGTGGTTTATAGAGGGGGAAATGGGATTCTTTAATATCCTGAACCATCTGAAAGCCTACACAAATGTTTCATTGATCTGCTCTCTGCTGGATAACACTGCTATTTAAAGTCAGTGGCATATTTATTTCTTTCAGGATGGATCCATGACTATAAACAATGCTTTGTTGATTGTTGAGAAGTAAATTTCTTACTCATTCCCAAGTTAAGACTAGAGTTTGCATAGATGTTAGGGCACATTTGGGCTGGTCGGTATTCAGTCATTTACCCTTCTCCACATCCTATTTTTATTTCAGAATCACTTGGGATAACTTCAGGGTCAATAGTCTTTAACTGTCTTTGAAAAACAAATTAACTAACTGCTAAAACCAACTACTAAATTCTGCACATTTTTCACCATCCCACTCTCAACATAAGCTTTCCTGATAGTATTTTTTTTTAAATAATGAAATATTAGATTGATACTCTTTGTTTTATTTAGATGTCTGTGAATATATTTTTAAAACCACGATTAAACACAGAAATTTTTATATTCAAAGAATATCAGTAAACTTCTATATCAAGCTCTCAGATCAAAAATTTCAGAGCAGCTTATTTTGCTGCCTTAGAGAAAGTTCTTTTGAGCTAAAAGAGGAAGAACGCCTGTGCAAGAATGCTGCCCTGCCAAACGGTCCATGATTGATGGGGCAGCAATAACCAGGGGGTATTTGCCAATTCACCAATGCCAAGTCCTCAGAGTGATTTCACTGCCTGTGACAGCTGGTGTTCTCGATTGGAAGGCTGTTTCTGTATACATCTATGATTTGCATATTTATATATCTCGGCTGCTGTATGAGGCCTACATTTCACAGCAGTGTGGATGAGCTGGGCGGCCTTGCTGCCTGACTGCCTCTAGGCATAGAATGGTAGAATTGATTTGAGTAAAATAAAAACTATAGGGTTTGTGTGTGTGTGTGTGTGTGTGTGTGTGTGTGTGTGTGTGTGTGATTTGCAGGTTAGTTAGTAATGCCACATTTTTTGTCTCCATCTTCATCAAATTGAGTAACATTTTTGAAGTGTCTCTGTGAATTACCATTTGAGGCAGGCACATTAAGTGCTGTCTGCGGGGCATGAGATCTGATCTAAAAGTCTCATACAAAGATAGAAAGGGATGCATTAGAGGAATAGATTGAGTCAAGTTGGAGTCTGATGTGGAAAACTTTGGAGTTTGCACATTGGAGGGAGTCAAGGATGTTTCTTCCTAAGCTGAGTTAGGAGATAAGAGGCAGAACGACACACTTCTCTGCCAACTCACACATCTTCAGCTTCCACTCTGAATAGTTATGTCACAGAGATCCTGGCACGGGTGGGATTTCCACGACTGCCAGATCAAATGTGGCATATTTGTTGCTCAGAAAACAGAGGGGCTGGTTGGAAAGAAGGTGGCATGCACAAAATGGGAACTGGGTCAACAACGAATGTGTTGAGATGAAGTGGCCTCAGAGAGAGGACGTGGTGGGTGTGGTAAACAGCCAAATGCCACTGGGACACAGTTATGGCAGGAAGGAGATTTATTTGAAGCTTATAGATTGAAGGGAAGCTCCATAACGGCAGGCCGACACCAAGAGAAAAGAAAGCACCAGCCAAAGCAAGCACATTTTAGGAACTCTGGGAAAAGCACAAGCACTTCACATGTCTTTTGTTTTGTTTGTTTTGTATTGTTTTTTGAGGTGGGGTCTCACTCTAGCCCAGGATGACCTGGAATTCACTATAGAGTCTCAGGCTGTCCTCGAACTCACGGCGATCCTCCTACCTCTGCCTCCCGAGGGCTGGGATTAAAGACGTGCGCCACCACGCCCGGCTACTTCGCATGTCTTTAGACTGGATTTTAAGTCCACCCCCCACACCTTAGGTGGAACCGAGGATAGGATACACCCACAGTGCCACCTCCTCCAGCCAGGTGGCTAGCGCTCTAAATTACAAGACTTAATATACTCCTAAATCTACTGGAAGACATCTGTACAAATCACCACATTCTGCTCCTAGCCCCCAGTAGATTTACAACCATCTCACATTGTAAATTATACTTAGTCTAATTTTAAAGCCCCCCCCATAGCTTTTACCAACTTAGAATAGTTTTAAAGCCCCAACTTTCATCTGAGATTTAAGATAGTCTCTTAGCTCTCAGTTCTGTAAAATCAAATCAAGTTGTATACTTTCAAAACATAAAAGCACAGAGTAAACATGTTTAACTGTTATGAGCATAGCAAGGGGAGACTGGAACAAGGCAAACTCAATAGCCATCAAACAAGCATCAAATTCCTGCAGTTTAAGTCTGATATAACAAGTGACTGGCAGTCTTTGTATTTTTCAATTCTTCCTCTCCAGCTCAGCTGAACAGTCAGGGAAAACATCTTCTCCCTAACCAACAGCCTCTATGGCACCCTTTGCACAATCCTGGTATATCCAAAACATTTTTGGGTCTCCATGCAAATCATAATCTATCTTCCAATGGCTCCACCAGCCTCTTCATGAGAGTCATTACACCCTGCTTTATGCTGCATCTCGCCAGCAGCTCCTGAAACCATGAAACAATTAATTGTGACCTTAAAGGGAAGGTCTCTTCTTTTTAAATCTCCTCCTAAAAGCATTTGTATTCCTACCATTCAATCTTCCTCAGACCTTCTCTCCATTGTTTTAATATAAAGTAGTTGGGCCATATTCCTTGAGACTTAATATGTTTGATTATAGCAATTTCAGAAACCTAAAACCTGTTTCTATCAGTAAATTTTAAACTTGTTTGAGTTTTTTCAACTTTAAATCTTAAAATTGTCAGTTCCATATCTTTAGCCAAGCACACCTGTCCATTACAAATTTAAACTTGATCAAACTCTCTGAGTAGCAGAACAAAACTAGCCGTTGCACCAGTAACCAAGTTTTAAAACAGTTTTTAATTATTTTTAAATTTTTATTTATTTATTTGAGAGCAACAGAGAGAGAAAGAGGCAGATAGAGAAAGCGAGGGAGAATGGGCGTGCCAGGGCCTCCAGCCACTGCAAAGGAACTCCAGACGCGTGCGTCCCTTTGTGCATCTGGCTAACGCATGTCCTGGGGAATCAAGCCTTGAACCAGGTTCCGTAGGCTTTACAGGCAAGCACTTCACAGCTAAGCCATCTCTCCAGCCCCAGTAACCAAGTTTTAACAAGGTTTTCTGTACTTATTCCTTCCCCTTAGAAAGTTTATAAGTCATTCTCCAAATATAGTTTTTCTATACTTGGCATTTTCAAACTCTTATCAGAATAGTCCATAAAACTTGGCTTACCACCCCAAAAGGTGTCTTTAGTTGCAAGCACCAATTTTGTCATTCCCTCAGCATTCAAGCTCCAAAAGACCAAAATCCACATGGTCAGATTCATCTCTACTCTACCCTGCTCTTGGTACCAATTCTGAGGTAGACAACCTCACACCGCTAGGATGAACTTCTAGACCAGACACCATTATGGGAAAAGGGGGATTTATTTGAAGCATATAGATTGAGAGGAAGTTTCATAATGGCAGATGAAGCTTGCCCACTTTTACAGGCCCACGCTGAGAGAAAAATCATGCCAGTAAAAGCAAGTAAACAAACTTCAGAAACTCCAGGCAAAACCCAAGCTCTCTGCATTTCTTTGGAATGAAATTTAAAATCCACCCCCACACCTTAGGGCTGGACCCTAAGGTGCTTCCTCCAGTGACCCATCCTCCAGTCAGCTGGCTGGAGATCTAAATTATAAGCTTTAATAAGCGCCTGAATCTACTGAAGGATATCAATTCAAACCAGCACAGTGGGTGATCTGTAATACATATATTAGGACAAGTGTGTCATATAAGGAATTTTAAGGTAATTCAGAATACAACTAATTCACTGTGAGACTTAAAACATTACAGTCACTTTAGGGTACTGATTTTTGAAAATCACAAGTAAGGGTCTGAGTCTGTCTCTCTATTTGCCTCTTTTTCTATCTGTCACTCTCAAATAAATAAAAATGAACAAAAAAATTATTTAAAAAAATCACAAGTAGGAACTTTTCTAGAAAAGATAATCTGAGAGAGTTGCCTTGGAAAAGAGTGGTAAGATAAAACAAGCCAACCTGACTAGAATTCTAATAAAAGAATGGAATGAGACATATTTTTCAGCATGTAAGGACTATAATATCTGGAAAAAAAAATACTTAAATTTTCTTTGAAGAACAATGTGCACTTTGAAAAGAAACTCAAGAGCCAGGCATGGTGGTACATGCCTTTAATCCCAGCACTTGGGAGTCAGAAGTAGGAAGACTGCCATGAGTTCGAGGCCACCCTGAGACCACATAGTTAATTCCATGTCAGCCTGGGCAAGAGTGAGACCCTACATTGTAAAACCAAAAAAAAAAAAAAAAAAAAAAAAAGAAAAGAAACTCATGAACTCATGTTTCATATATACTGTTTTCCTTTTAAAAATTTATTTATTTATTAGAGAGAGAAGGAAACAGAATGGGTGCCCCAAGGCCTGTAGCCTCTACAAATGAACTCCAGATGCATGTACCACCTTGTGCATCTGGCTTGCGTGGGATCTGGGGAATCGAACCTTTGCAGGGAAGTGCCTTAACCTCTAAACAATCTCACCAGCCCTTTATATACTGTTTTTCTACTATAGCGCAAATGCTACTGCTCTCCCATCCTCAGAAACCCCTTTAGTTTAGACTGACTAGATACTTGCGTCTCCCTGTAAATTCATATCCCTAATG
The DNA here is from genome assembly GCF_020740685.1 of Jaculus jaculus. Classification (NCBI taxonomy): domain Eukaryota; kingdom Metazoa; phylum Chordata; class Mammalia; order Rodentia; family Dipodidae; genus Jaculus; species Jaculus jaculus. Next base: position 165,995,562 of record NC_059105.1, read on the forward strand.
TTGTGATACTTAGAGATGGAGCATGTGGAACATGATTAAACTATGACCTCATAATGAAATCAAGGCCATTATAAAAAAAAAAAATAGCTGCAGATCGCTCACTTACCCTTTCTTTTGTATGAGGAAAAATTAGCCAGTTATGAACCAGGAAGTAGTTCTCAATAGACACTAACCCTGCTGGCACCTTTACCTAGGACTTTCCAGTCTCCAGAACTGTAAGAAGTAAGTTTCTTTAGCTTGTAAACTCTCCAATCTATATGGTATTACACAACCCTCAGCAGACTAAGGTACATTGTGTATCAGACATTTGATATGCATTACCTAAACTCCACACCCAAACTCTCTAAGGTGACTACTGTCAGCCTTCTTATGGAGGAGAGCAAGGAGATTGGAAAGAATAGCACACTCATCTTTACAAAACTGACATATGGCAGCTCATGATATCAACTCAGGTCTGTTTGAATCTAGAAGTCATGTTTGTTTGCTTGTTTTGCTCACATGTTCCTTCCTTGAACCCAGAAGAATGTAAATAAAAGGTACCAAGCAATTTTCTTAGGTATGTTTACTTTGAGTTGGCAGGGAAATGTTCATCTGGAGATTTTGCTTTGACAAAGTACTTCCGAGGTTTGCTTCCTGAATACCTATGAGATTTGATACTGCAGCGCCTATGATATAAAATAAATGCTTAAGAAATGAAGCAGGGGAAGGGACAAAACCAGTGTGTGCTTTAAGTATTGGAAGTGAGTGTGATCACCTTGGTGCATCTCCACTGTTTCCAGCTAGATCCCAATGACTGAATGTATAATTCCAATGAAATTAGCTAAAAAAAATCAAATAGAAAAAATAAAGTTCAGTTCTAGTGAAACGTATGACAATGCTCACTGGAAAAGCACTTTGATTGGTGAGACACCTATACCAAATAATGACCGCTGCCAGTATTGATCAAGTACAGAAAGTAAAACTGAATATATAGTTGTAGGAAAAAAAAAAACTGGAGAATAATTACTTGGAACATTAGTCTCAAAGAACGATATGAATCATTAATGATACTCAAATTGTTTGAAAGCCATGATTGTTTCTCTTTTTATTTTGGCTGGCAAAGCCTTGGTTCAGATCCCCCTTAGCACACTGTTCATGTAGGATGAGTAAACAGTGGTTCACTGAACTGTTTGCTGGCTCATTCACCAAAACCCACTGAATGCTACCAACAGTATGTCGAAGACATTTCTCTTCATGGCAATGTCTTCTATGTAATATCTGTCAAAATGGCATTCCTGAATCCCATTCTTCAACATAAGATCAATGTCTATCCTGAATCCTGTTCTTAAACATCAGGCAAATGTATATCCAAAAACAGGTTTACATGACACATCATGTTTCACATGTTATTGTTATTTTGTTGAACTTGACATTTATACCATTTGACTATGGGTCTGTCAAAATCACAATACTGGGCTTTAGGCTTAGTACATGAATCTGAGGTCAGTTTATACTATATTTCAGTCTGTCTCATTTACTAGTTATGTAATTCAGGGTAGATTATACCACCTTCTGTGCCTTAAACTTCTTTTACCATAAAACTGCATCTGACAGCAATAGGAAGTTATGTGTGTGCCACAGAGAAAATGCCACCTAAAATGTCCACAACCTAACCCGACATATAGCTGGTGCTCAGTTAGCGTTGTTAAGTGTTACTATCCTAGTTTGTTTCATGTTTTGTTTTATTTCTTTTCTTTTCTTTTGAATGTTGACACCATCTGACTTAGGTATACCTGTTTTCTCACTAACAATAATATACACACCATCATAATCCATCATCCTGACTCTTCATAGAGGAAAGAAAGATACATATTTGTTTTATGTGGTTTTTATTTTTTTAATTTATTTTACTGATTTGAGAGAGATGAATAGAGAGAGAGAGAGAAAGAATGGGTGTGCCAGTGCCTCCAGCCACTGCAAATGCACTCCAAAAGCATGCGCCACTTTGTGTAGTTCTGGGGAATCGAACCTAGTTCCTTTGGCTTTGCTGGCAAGAACCTTCACCACTAAGAAAACTCTCCAGTCCTTTTTTTGTGTTTTTGAAAGTTCCATATCAACTTTATATTACATAGGAAAGTCTATTTGTTTATGACACTGAAGAATAGGAGGTCACATCTTTAGGAATTATTAATAAGGTTTGTTGTAATAAATTACTTATTTTACTCAGAACTCTCGTCCTTTGGCTAAACTCCAGAGAGAGAAGAGAATGACTCTGATTCATTTGTTTACTATTGTACATCACTACTCATTTATTGTGTTTAATTTTAATGTATCTAAGATACCAAGAAGCAAAGCAAGTAACATCTGGTTGAAGGATGTTTCATAGTATATAAGAAATAAGACAGACTCTGGAAGGGAAAGGAGGTTAGAAATAAAAATTTTGAGGTTTGATGAAAATGTTGCTTTTATAATTTTTTTTTCTGCAAAAGTCTAGCTTAAAAGAAGGTCTTACCTGTACACACACGTTTTTCATAAAATCACATCATTGTAGCCGGGCGTGGTGGTGCATGCCTTTAATCCCAGCACTCGGGAGGCAGAGGTAGGAGGATCGCTGTGAGTTTGAGACCACCCTGAAACTACATAGAGAATTCCAGGTCAGCCTGATCTAAAGTGAGACCCTACCTCGTAAAACAAAACAAAACAAAAAAGGCATCATTGTATTAATTTGCATTTCCTGCTGATACAGGAATTCTTTTTTTGAAAACTTCCATATATTTAGACAACATAATGCAATCATGATCTCCTCAAACCACCCTCTCTTTCCTCCCTCCTGAGTCCACCCTTCACCAAATCTCTTCTTTTTTCCTAACTAGCTGTCCTCTTTGCCTCATACTATAAAGGTCCTCTGTAGAAAGCACCAGCCACTATGAGGTCATGGATATCAAGAGCATTCTGTGTCTGAAAGACAGTATTGCAAAGCACCCCTCTGCTCCTTTCGGCTCTTTCATTTTTGTCACCTTTTCTATTCTGCAATGGTCCCTGAGCCTCAGGGAGTGTGATTAACAGTAAGTGAGATGTCTGTGTCACACTAACTCTTTGAATCACTGCTTCATTGTGACCAAGTGCCTGAGGGTTCTAAATGCACAGTAATGTGCTGAAACAGCTTTTTAAATATATTTTATTTTTATGTATTTATTTGAGAGAATGAAAGAGGAAGAAAGAAAGAGAGAAAGAATGGGCACACCAGGGCCTCTAGCCACTGCAGCCGAACTACAGATACATGTGCCACCTTGTGCATCTTGCGTACGTGGATCCTGGGGGAATAGAACTGAGGTCCATTGGCTTTGCAAACAGATGCCCTAACCGCTAAGCCATCTCTCCAGGCCTGGGATCAATTTTTAATATTGACAATTCAGGCCAGGCATGGTGGCGCACACCTTTAATCCCAACACTCAGGAAGCAGAGGTAGAAGGATCACTGTGAGTTCGAGGCCACCCTGAGACTACATAGAGAATTCCAGGCCAGCCTGAACTAAAGTGAGACCGTGCCTTGAAAAACCAAAAATTAATAAATAAATAAATAAATAAATATTGACAAATATATTTCAAAGTAAAACATTTTATTTTTATGTAAAGACATTTTCTTTATTTATTTGTTACGCATTCATGTTACCAATGTGATTTCTTGTTTTCTTACAGAGGGATACATAACTGTTTTATTTTTCCTAAAGGATTGGTGAACAGATTAGTAGGAAGCATATAATATTGAGTTGCATTTGACAATGGAAAGAATGAATCTCCTTTTCAATTAAAAAAAAAAAAGAAAGCTTAGATGTGTGTTTTACTTTCTTCATGTGTTCCAACAGCTTAATTGCCAAAGTACCTCAAGAATGTCAGTGTGTAATTTAGGAATACTAGAAACTGTGCAGCAATTTCAGTGGTAAAATGCTTAATGAGGTTTGTCAAATCCAAAGATCAGTGCACCACAAACAGTTATTCAGATTTAGCATTTGATTAGACAGAAAAACTTACTCTCTACATCTAAGGTGCTTGTGTGTAAACACATGAATGCACAAATACATACTCACAATATCCATGAATATAGGTAGAGATAAGGAATAAAAGGAAATGAATTAGGAATTCAAATAATTTTTTATCTTCCAAAATAATCCACACTACCTGAATGTAGTGTTCTTCTAATATGGTAGCCTTTTCAACCTTTTGGAGAACTATGTATTTACTAATAAATTTATGGCTATCAGGAAAGTATTGTTTTAGGGTTGAGAAGATGAACAAGGGAGTTCACAAAGGCATGAGCTCCTGAGTCTGCATCCCCAGACCCCCCAGGAGGAGCAAATGCTTTGTTCTGGTTTGTTAAATGGCTTCTGTGCATGGGCCTTTGGCCTGCAGTGGTTTCAGTCCTTCTTTCTAGCACACATGGCACCCAGGAGAACCCTGAAATACCTCAAGGTGATCCTCAGACCTTGGTTTCGATAATAACCTGCCTCCTACACATGAGAATCTTTGCATAGTGGGGTTGGAAGCCATTTCAAGTTTTGCCCCCATACTGTTCATAAATCAAGAGTTAATGTATTATTTCTTCTTTGAGTCTGCTGTCCATAAAACATGTAGCTCATTCATGTAGCAGTTTTTGTTTTGTTTTGTTTTGTTTCCTAGCAAGATTTAACCACTTAAATATTTTAGAAAGAGGGTAGGGCTGAGCCATGACAGACTTCTGTAATCCCAGAACATCTATGGTGATATGGGAGGTGGAGGCAGGAAAATTTCCCAGAAGCTCACGAACAGAGCAGTGAACACCAGTAAGAGACCCTGCCTTAAGCAAGATGGAAAGTAAATCCTGACCTGAAAGTCATCCTCGGACCTCCACACACACTAGAGTGTTTGTGCCTACATCCACACCCTCAGACACTGTTAGCAGACAGCCTCACGGAGCTGGGATGAACTTCCAAACCAGGCACAGTTACAGAGCAAGGGAATTTATTTGAAGCTTACAGGTTCAAGGGGAGTTCCATAATGGCAGAAGAAGTTGGTCCCTCCTTCTCAGGTCCAAGCAGAGAGAGAAAAGTAAAAGGCCACCACCAAACTAGCAAGCACACTTCAGGAACCAGAACACAGACACCGTGCATGTCTTAGACTGGAATTCAGATCCACCCTCAAAGACACCTCTTCCAGCCAGGTAGCTGAAAATCCAAAAACCTTTAATAAAACTTCTAAATCTGTGGAGGGACATCTATTCAAACTACTCCAAGCATACATACACATTCATAGACATTTGTATGCACAGACTCAAACAATATGGTTTTGGTTTTTTATGAATGACAGTTTTATTTCCTTATTGAAAACAGTATTAGCCAGCTTAATAAGACACTTTAATTATTAATGTCTGAAGAAGATATAGTCAATAAATATTGCATTGGAACCAAAGGTGCTGAAGTCTTAGAAGTCATATTCAAAATTAATCCTAGAAATAAGTTAAACAATAATTACAGTGCTGAAATAAGAATGTATTTTCTTCTGAAATAAACTTTATGAACAACATAGATTATATTTATGCTCTCAATCTATGTCTGAAGAAGTAAGAAAAATAGAGGCAAAAAAGAACTTGCTTCATTTTTAGCTGTACACTGAGTATAAGTTAGTGGCAATATATAATTAAGGTAAGAACAGGAGCAAAGACCTATCTCTCTATGCAAAAGAGATGAGTCCCTCCTAAATATATGCAGGGAAGAAGAACTGAGACAAACATTCTTGTATGCTAAATCTCACAATAGCCACAGGCAGCTTCAGAATATTGCTAGATATTATATACTTAGTGGTGTATGGTGTATAACCAATAAATAAATACATATAATGAAAACAAAGTCCAGATTCAGAGCAACTACAAACTAGATTAATGTTAACAATCCAAAAGTAAATGAGATGGGAATTAGTCTAGGTCACAATATGTTATTTTAGTTTTCATTTTTCTATCATGCATAATTTTAGCATGTGATGACATATTATACTATCATTATTTTTTTTTACCAAGCAGAAAAATAGACTTAACAGTCAGTAGAAAATGAACCATAAATGACACAAACATGAGAAGCACCATAAAATATATTAATATTATAAATATATGAAAGGATTTAGTGGGAAAGAATAGCAACACATATTAACAGTTAAGAAATTAAGCAGGAGATGGACCTAGATTAAGAACAAAAGAGAAACAGAGTGTACTTGAGTCAAAGAATTAACTCCATGACTTATCAGCTATCTGGATATATAGAGAGTCTATCCATGCTGACCCATCAAGCAAACATACACAGAAAGCAAATAGCTAAAAATCATGAGACTCCCCAACCTTCATCTTTGTGAGAGGATAAAATGGTAAAACTCCCAGAAAAAAAAAAAAGAGAACAAGACAGAATAAGTGTCTAACATTAATATCATCAAGCGTTTTGCAAGATCAATGCAATACACAAATAACATATCAAAGAAATCTATAAGAATTACACATACAAAATTTTATATACACATGTATACACACTTGCACACACATGGTGTATTAGTTTATTTTTTAAATCTCATTGCTGGAACAAAATACCAGACCAGAAACAAATTAAGTTTCAGATTATTGTTTCAAGGGAAAATTCATTTTGTTGGGGAAAACATTGTAGGAGCAGAAAGGTATAATCACATTATCACATCTGCTTGGAGGAAGTTGGTGATCAGCCAACAATATTTGTTGACCCTGCACACAGTTAAGCTGGGTCTTTACACCTCAGTTAAATAACCAAGATTGATTCTAACTCCTGGCAAGTTGACTGTCAAATATAAGTCATCATGTGTCCACCCTTTCTCAATCTGACCCACACACAATCATGTTTAAGTCATAACCCCTGTCCCCATAAGTCCATAGCCATCCCATAATACAAAATGAATTCATTCCAATTTCAAGGGTCTCCACAGCCTTTAACAGTTCTATCAGTGTTTGAAAGGTGTGTCTTTCTGAGATGTGGGGAAAACTCTTAACCCCAAGCTCAGATAACATCAAAAAATATTGCGTCACAGAGTTCAAAGATGCATAGGTTCAAAATAAATATTCCTGACCCAATGGGGAAGGACAAAGTAAGACGGACACCCATCATGGCAAACTTCACAGCCTGCAGCCCATTGTCTGGCATCTCAGAATCCTGGTGGACCATGAGGGATCCAAAGGGCTTGGGTAGCTCCATCCCTCCAACTCACCACTGACAGCGTCTATCCTGAGAGTCTTTCCTGATCCCATGGCATCCCTGGATGATTATTCTGTGGCTCTGGCATCTCCACGATCCTAGATTCACCTGTACAGCTTCACCAGGGAGCCTGTTACAGTTTCTGCAGGAATGTCATCCATTCTTCCCATTGCTTCGTCTTCTCAGCTTACTGGAACTGTGCCGCCATACTTCATGATGTCCGATTTCCATCTTTCATGCTTTCCGAAACAGTACAATGAGGACAGTGCTCCCAAAGTGCTACCGTGGGCTCCGTGTGAAGCCTGGCGCCCACGGAACACGGCTGTGGGGGCCTCTGCATGCTCACCTTGGAGACCAGAGTCTTCCTGCAGCCAGTCTCCCTCCGTGCCTTTTCTCTTGAAAGGAATTCACATTTTGACTAGCTTGAGACTTAAACTGGCTGGTCCTTGCTCTCAGGGTATCTTTCCTGTGGCCAGTACATAACAACTGGTCGGTTCTCAACGGTGGGAATCTCTTTAGCACGGATAGCTGAAGCATCTGCAGCCTCTGGACCTACGACTCTGAAGAAACTTACATTTTTCTGTGCCACCCTTTATATTTTTCACCTTCCTGCTCTGAATTGTGCTCTCTTTCATTGTAGATAGGAATCAGGATAGAAAGAAGAATCCATGCCAGAGATTCATTGTCATTCTACATTGAAATTCCCTCTGCTAAACACATTCGTCTTCCAGTTCGACTTTCCTCACATTTTTCATTAGGTGGGGAACATGCAGTAAGATTCTCTGCTAGAACATCCCCTGAGCTGCCTTTAGCACAATCCCTGGTAGAGTTCTTGTCCCCCTCTGAAACCTCAGAACTGAGCCTGCTCGGTCCATATTTCTCTTGGCCTCTGGTCTTTGAACTTCTAATTAGAATGGTTCCATTAAGCTCATCTTCTTATAGCATTGGGAGCCTTCTCTAGTCCAAAGTTCCAAAACTTCCCACATTCCTCCCACAAACCAGTTGAAAAAAGCCTATGAACAGCATGGTCAGGCTTATCATAGCAAGGACTCCAATTCAAGAGCCTATTTTCTGAATAAGTTGTTCATCATTGACACAGAATTCTTAACACAGTTTAAGGAAGGAGCTTCTTTTTGGCTTATAGTTTTGCGTAGGAATCCATCACCATAGGGGAAACACAGCCAGAGCGGGAAGCTCAGGTCACACTGTCACATCCACAGGGAATAATTACAGAAAGAGCCGAATGGTAGTGCTCAGCCAACAATCTCCTGTTGATGCAGTCTAGGACACCACCCACGGTTCAGATGACTCTTCACACCCCATTTATCTAATCAAGAAAATCGCTGACAGGTGATTCTAGGTCCTGTCAAGCTGATAATCAATAAATACTATCGCACATGGCATATATAATTCACATATATGCACTTAATGAGATGACATATTACTTCAGTGTTTCCTAGTCTATTTTAGTGTACTTTATAATGTAGTTTTTTTAAATCATATTTCTGTTTTGTTTCTTGACTGAAAAATCATCTAGATTAATTAAATTCCAGTCATATTCAAAGTGTTTTGGAAAGTTCAGTGCAAATTCTATCAGGGAAAGCGAGAGCACAGCAGTGTAATGAAGTTGAGTTATCTTCTTTTATTTGCACTTATTTTTAAGTAGCTTGTGGAAGTATTTTTTATTATTTTAATATAGATAAATTAGCTTTCTCATTTCAAATCAGTATCTGTATTTCATATAGGCACATCATTTCTTAAAATCAAAATAGGCCAGGAATAGTGGCACATGCCTTTAATCCCAGCACTTGCGAAGCAGAGGTATGAAGATTGTGGTGAGTTCCAGGCCACCCTGAGAATACAGAGTAAATTCCAGGTCAGCCTGGACCAGAGTGAGACCCTACCTCAAAAAAAGGTGGGATGGAGAAATGGGTCAGTGGTTAAGTGCTTGCCTGTGAAGCCCAAGGACCCCAGTTTGAGGCTCAATTCCCCAGTACCCATGTAAGCGAGGTGCACAAGGTGGTGCATGCACCTGGAGTTCGTTTGCAGTGGCTGGATACTCTGGTGCTCTCATTCTCTCTTTCCCCTTCTCTCTCTCTCTCCCTCTTTCTCTGTCAATCTCAAATAAATAAAATAATATTTCACTTAAAAAGGAAGATAAGTTATGGGCATAATAATTATTATGGCATCATATCTTAGAACTCCCTATGCCTAGCTGAGAAAAAATTAGTAAAGATTGGCAAACCCACTAAATATCAGTTCAACATCTTTCATATGCTAGGGATACAACAGTGAGTAAAAGCCATTGGGGAAAACCCAAAAACAGGCAAATGAAAATATTCCACACACAGTACTTAGATTCAAGCCAAGGTGACAATCAATAAAGAAGCTATACTGGGCTGAGGAGATATCTTCATTGATAAAATGATTGCCATGCAAGCATGAGGGCCTGAGTTTGGATTCCCAGCACCCACATAAGAGCCAAGCATGGTGGTATATGCCCTGTGATCCCAGCTGTGGGGAGGCAGGAACTGGATGATCCCTAGGGCTTGCTGGCTAGCTGGTCTAGTCAATAACTGAACACCAGGTTCAATAACAGAGTCAGTCTTCACATAGCCATTGCATTCTTGACCATACAGAGACTGTTACCTGCATAAAATCTGCATAAGATTGGTCCCTTCCACATTCCATCATAAGTGAGGGAGGAGGGCATGTGGCCCCAGAACCCTCTCTGGGGAGATATTGAAAGTTAGTGGGTTCCAGGGGAGTGGGAGACATTTTCTTCACTGGTAATTCATACATGCTCTGGGACACCATCTCACACGCTCGTGGATGAAATGGGGAATCATGAGAAAGCAATGGGACTGTATGGTAATCAAAGTGAATTATATACCTAGGCAAAAATTGCCAATTTATAAAAGGTAAAGAGGGGGCTGGAGAGATGGCTTAGCGGTTATGGCATTTGCCCTTGAAGCCAAAGGACCCAGGTTCAATTCCCCAGGACCCACGTAAGCCAGATGCACAAGGTGGTGGCAAGCGTTTGGAGTTTGTTATGGTGGCTGAAGGCCCTGGTGAGCCCATTCCCCCCCCCCCCCTCTCTCTCTCTCTCTCTCTCTCTCTCTCTCTTCTCTCTTAAATAAATAAAATGATGTAATAAAATAAATTTTAAAAAAGGGTAAAGAGGGACTGAAAACACCTGATACCAACCTCTGTTCTCCACTTAACCTACACACACGTGAGCACCACATACACATGGACATTCACACACATGCACATACACAATGCCCACGTAATCCTGTGAAAACAAGATGCATGAGAAAATAAGATGCGGCTTAGCTGATGGTAACGGTGCTCTGGAGAAGAGAGAAGGGAAGAGGACAAGGAAGTATTGGAGTTTCCCGCGGCGTTCTTTGCAGAGTTCAACGCCGTGACACAGAAATCCCGGTTAAGGGGTCATTTACGCAAAGACCTGAAAGAGGCAAGGATAAACCATGACAGACTTGTTGTCGCCACCCAGGCTGCCTCTCCCTCCATCAGATTCAGCTGTATCCACAAAAGCAATAAGCCCAGGCATGGGGGGTAATTAAGGCCTGGCCAAGACAGGCTGCTGTTGCAGACTCCCGAAAAAAAAAAAAAAAAGAGAGAGAGAGAGAGAGAGATGAAAGCAGACTATGTGACTTTCATTTGAATCATATTCCATTAAGTGACCTGCATACAGCTTCCTTCCTGGGTGAAGAGCTAGAAATGCCATGGTCTTTGGAGCAGAAATGTATGGGTTTAAATATTGGTTCTACTAATTACTAACTCTATTCTCGGTACAGAAGAACTTCTGTTGCCTTGCTTACCAACAGAAATAAAAAATGTTATTTAGAAAAGTCATGTGAGGCAAGGCATGGTGGCATGGGACTGTATTCCCTGGATCAGAAGGCTGAGGCAGGAGTACTGTGAAGTCAAGACTAGCTTGAGCTACGTAGTAAGGTCATGCCTCAAACCAATGCTATTGTGAGAATATAAATGCTTCCAAATGAAGCATGATATTCTATGTTACAGGCAGCCTCTCCTAGTCTCTGACTTCATTCTATTTGTTTACAATTTGTTTCCATTTCTTTCCCTCGCAACTTGAGTTTAAACAATCACATATTTCCTGATATATTTCTATCTACTGAAAAGTAACTTCTCAATGATTGGATATTATGAAACTTTTATTCCCCATTGAGATCTTTCTAAACTTGTATATCACAGACAAGTGTCTTGTACATTATAGGATTATACTCTTTGCTCTGAAGGTGGCTTTTTTTAAAGAAATCCTTCCTTTTTAGCAATCCCATCTCAGACATTTTGAACTTGTATATTTATTAGCTCTTACCTATTAAATTTTTATTGCACGTCTGCCTTGCTTCTTCAAAGTTTTGATGTATTTGTATGTTTTTCCAACCCTGTCATTTGATTTTTAGTGAAAACTTCACAAGCAGCTTTTATTTGGTTACCTTTACAACTCCAGTAGGGACCAGGTATATTTCTTTTACTTTATAAAGTTTTTATTTTTTCTTTAAGTATGAATGCTATTTATTTTTTTATTTATTCATCTATTTGCAAGCACAGAGAGAGAGAGAGAGAGAGAGAGAGAGAGAGAGAGAGGAACAGATAGCGAGAGAATGGGCATGTCAGGGCCTCTAGCCACTGCAAACACATGTGCTCTTGTGCATCTGGCTTGCATGGGTCCTTGGGAATCAAACGTGGGTACTTTGTCTTCGCAGGCAAGCCCTTAACCACTAAGTCATCTCTCCAGTCTGGAACCAGGTGTATTTCTATAAAAAAGGAGTAGCGAGAGAGTGGAAGAAAGGAAGTTATGGCAAGAATAAGAGAAGAAAACATAAAGGGGACACAAGAAGAGAGGCAAAGAAAGACCTCCAAAGGTCTTTGCCTTTTCTGAGTCCTTCATTCAACTCATTTTGGCAGTTTTCTCTTAGAAAAAAAAAAATCACTGGGTACCACCAAGCATACCCTCACAGTGCCAAGTCAGGAACTCAGACTCTCTGTGAGAGCATCAAGTGGTAGTGGCTAGCCAACCCAAGCTCAGTAGCAGGGCTGCCCTGCTGGATCTGTGGGTGCTCCCTACTACCATTGCTGGTGAGTTACCCAACAACCCACATGCCAGGGCAAGAGGCATTTCATTAGAGAGACTTCATACAGTTTCCCATCATCGAAAGCTGAGATTCAGTTTAGTCAGCTGCTGGAAATCCAGACAGCCACTTAAAAGAACTCATTAACATCCTGTTCATCTGATTGTATGTACAAGGCCTCTAAGCTGGGATTTCAATGAAAACTGCTCAAAGATACCAGCTCTGCCTTGTGAAGGACTGAGTCCCAGCCTGTGACCTCTGATGGAACTATCCGGTGCTTTCCCCAGGTGCTGTGGTGTTTGATGTGGCAAATGAGGGAGGATAAAGGAGAGATGGCTCTGAAAAATAGAACAAAGATGATAATTATGTCATCTTCAGAATTCTCAGGAGCTATATCTCTTTTCTCACAGCCCTTCCTATTTGATAAGCAAAATACCAAGAGGCCTGCAAATGAAGCAGAGTTAAAGGAATATGTCTTTCCCTAATTGTATTTTGTCTTTCTTTAATTCATTCAAAATTATGAATGGCTAAAGAGAGTTGAGTAAGGCAGAAGTCTCTGACGGCTGATCTCTGCAGTGTGTTCAGCAGACTCTAATAAAATGCAATTTACCTCTAATTCACCAAGAAGTAAAATTAGATTTAAGGGTAAAACCTAAACCACTAGAAACTTCAGCTAGCCAGTTTCCAGATCAGTTTTACTCTCCTCTTTGCATATAGAAATTTTAATCTCTGGAGACACCATTGGTAGTTTCACAGCTATATTTACACTTAAGCTTGTGCGTTCTTAATGAGATTAAGGGAATGTGTTATCTGCTGCCCTGCCCAACACAGCACCTGCATACAGCCAATGTTTGTTGGAAATGAGGATGTTAACAAACCACAATAAAAAGTATGTTGCTGTCTTATGAACAATATGAAGCAGCATTTAATGTTTCATGGTGGCTAAGGAGATGCAGACTAGTGTACGTCTAGAAACACATCAGCCAGGAGCCCTTCAGCACTTTGCTACATGCTCAGTTGACCTTCTATGCCCCGGTGATATAAACTGATTTGTGCTTTCTCTATTCGTGAAGGTTTCTGAGGAGGAATATCTAACACACTGACAGTCTCCCAAACCAACTTTTCTTTTGCCACTTTTATGCAGAATACTTCAAAAACATAGACATTTCTCAAAGCTCAGTTGTGACACAGGCTTGCATTAAGTCACATCAATCAGAGAAGTCGGTTATTTTCTTTAGGTTACTCTTATTTCTGGTCAAAGTTTTCATTTGAGAATTAACTACAAAGACTGTGAAAACCACAAGGGACTTGGTGATCTTCAAGTTCAACGATTTTTAGACACTTTTCTCCCCCAAAATTTTGCCCCATAGAAATCCTTTGGTTGAAAGCCAATATTCCATCGCAGTTGATGAAGTGAAAATGCGGAGATCTTCTGTGTTTCAGAAACCAGGAGGGGAAGCTTGGGAGACAGGCTGCATTTTTATTCTACCTGATATTCCACCCATCAAAGTACTCCATGAATCACCTAGGGACCATCAATGTCTAGTGTGAAAACTAATGCTCCAGCCCTTGAACTTCATAAGGGAGGAAAATGAGGATTAAAAAATTAGAAGGACTCATCTATAACCAAGGAGCTGCCTGTGGCCGGATGTACGCAAGAACCTGAGCTTCCCCTGCTCCAGTTCACTCCTTTACTGACCCTAAAGCTCTGCTGTAATTACTATAGGTTTTTGTATGCTGTGTTTTGTCTAATACCCACTAGAATATTCTTCCCACCGCATCCCATTAAGCTTTCCCCTTGCCACCCTCTTATAGATGCACTGGAGAAAACGCCATTCACTGTCAAATATCCATGCTAACATTAGACATGGAAGGCATAGGTACATTGCATGCATCATATGCATGCAAGATGCTCTGATAAATTTATTTTTGCCAATTTGTTTCTATTATACTGAGTGTGTTGTTAGCCAGGGTTCACCAGAGGAACAGAACTGCTAGAATGAATTATTTTAAAAAGGGAATTTATTGGATTAGTTTATGGTAGTCCAATAGCAGTTGCAGGCCCGAGAATCCAGGAACCTGGTCGCTGCTCAGTTCATGTGGCCAGATGCCTCAGCAGTCCCCGATCCAGCACTGAAGGCCTGGAGGCTTCCTGAGGGGCTTGCTGGGTTTCGATCCACTCGGGGTCTTCAGTTGAAGCTGGTCTTGAGTCCGTGCTGATCTTCAATCTGTGCTGTAAGGCAGCAAGCAGCTCCGGCAAACAAGTGGAAGGAAGGAAGGGGCTCTTTTCACCCAGAGCTTGCTTATAAAGTCCCCCTCTAAGAGAGGCTGCCTCCTCTGGGGGAAGGGCTCACTCTGGGGAAAGGACTTCCTCCTTCAGTTAATCCTTCCTGGAAGCAACTTCAGAGACCCACTTGAAGGGATTTCTGTGGATTACTAAACAGATCAAGTTGACAGCACCTCAACTATCACAAGTCCACCCCTTGTCAACTTGACACCAAACCGTTTCTCCTTACCTCCTAACAATTTCCAAATGAAACAGTAACAAGCTTATAATTCTGCCTAACATGGTATAACTATCTCATGTGCAACCAGAACCACAAGTCTTCCCCAGCACAGAGCAAGTTTCCTTGAGGAATGCTTAGTCCCTAGTATAATAGTTCTAATATAAAGCCAACAACAGTTAGCTAGCAATATATTCTTAGTACTGGTGTAGATATGTACAAACACTCCGTGTCAAAGTAGGGTCGAAACACTGCAATTACAGTCCTCATGTTTTGTAACTGGTCATGTGGCCTTATCTGGTATTTCTAATTGCCTTCTTCTGCTCCCATTCTGTATTTCCTCCACCGTTAGCAAGTACCTCAGCAGGTCTTGGTTCTTTACCTGGAAAGGTGACCCGTACCTTCATTCCTGAAGGATCTGGGCCAGTTGTCACACTCCCTCAATTGGGTTCTTGCAGTTGTCAACTGACTTTCATTACAGGTTCTTATTGCAAAAATCACCCAATCAAGACCAGTTTGGTGGGGAGGGGTTTAACTTGGTTTACAGCTTTAAGGGGATGCTCCATGATGGCAGAGAATATGATGACATTAGTAGAGGGTGGACATCACCCCATGGCCAACATAAGGTGGACAACAGCAACAGGAGAGTGTGCCAAACACTAATAAAGGGGAGGGACTATAATGCCCATAAGACCACCCCAGCAATACACTGCCTCCTAGAGGTGTTAATTCCCAAATTTCCATTGATGGGGACCTAGCATTCAGAACACCTAAGTTTATGGGGGACACCTGAACCAAACTACCACAATTTGCCCCTGATCCCCATAAACTTATAACCATACATGATGTCAAATGCAATGCATTCGTCCAACTTTAGAATTCCCCATGTTTTTTTTTATCAATTCCAATGATGTTCATACATTTCCCCCTAATTAAAGACCTTTTAACTGGGCCATAATACCAAAACATAACCTCAGAAAAAGGCCACAATGGGACAGAATAAACAGTCACACTGCAAAAGATGGCATTGGGCATAGCAAAGAATTATTCAGCCAATACGAGATTTAAAACAACCAGGGCAATCATCGAACTCTGTAGCTGCAAGTCCAACAACTCCAGCCAGGGACAAATCTCCAAGTGTGATAATTCTAACCAGCAAGAATTCTCTGGAGTTCCAATTCTGCCCTTCCAGCTAGGCTACTCACAGTCCTGAAAATTTGTTTGGGGCTGGCATCATTCCTTAGCATCCATCTCATGGTCCCAGCAGCTTCACTGCATCTCCATTGCAACCTAAAGTGCATCCACATGGTTCCATTGTGTCTCCATGCAGGCATCCAGCAAACCTGTTACACACTGCCCATAGCCATTTCCAAAACACAAAACCATGTTTCAAATTCAATAACCCTCTTTTTCCTGCATTAATTATACTCCATAATACCAGATAGAATGTCAGTTTGTTAATACAGGGGGAATAAAGCAGACTTTGAAGAACAGGACACTTCTTGAGCACTTAGACCCCTTCAAAAGATTCTACATTTTTCTTGTTGCCCCATTGCAGGTCAACTGGCCGAATCTCAAAGGTTGTGATCTCTCATATAATTGCAGTTGAATGGGCAGAAGCTTCAGCCCAAAGATTTCATTCTGTGACACATCCCTCTGCACACACCAGTCCTTTTCTGCACAAAGCAACCCTGCACAAGTTCTCAGGACACAGCCGTAACAGCAAGCCTCTCACACAGACTGGTTGTAGCTCAGTCCAGGCAAAGCTCTTTCTCACCTTCCAAGCCAAACCTCATAGTCCATAGTTCTTACTGCATTCAGGTCTTTCAACTCTGACCAGAATAGTCCATCAAGCTGTACTTGCAGCACTGCAAGGTATCTGTTAGGCCAAGGTTTCAAATTTATCCGTGTTCCTCTTGAAAATCAGCTTCAAAAGGCCAGAGCCACGCAGTCAGGTATCTAGCAGCAAATGACATCCCCACCTGTTGCAGTCAGGTTCATGTTGCTAGCAGAAGTCACCCGACCAAGACTAGCTTTTTGTAAAAAAAAAAAAAAGTGGGGGGGAGGGTATTTTGGCTTACAGACTAGAGGGGAAGCACTATGATGGCAGGGAAAATGATGGCATGAGAAGAGGGTGGACATCACCACCTGGACAACATAAAGTGGACAATAGTAACAGAGAGTGTACCACACACTAGCAAGGGGAAGCTGTTATAGCACTCACAACAGTACACTGCTGCCTGAAAATCTCCATCATATGGGAACCTAGCATTCAGAACACCCAGGGACACCTGCATCCAACCACCACAAGTGCATACTTGCATCTACTTTGTATGTATGGATTTATGTATGTATGTATGCACATATTTCATATATATGTAAATTTGGTGCTAAATGTTAAGGTAAACTGAATTCAATCCCTGAGCCATCATCTTTTTTTTTAAATTTAATTTATTAGTTTTCTTTTCAGTAAATACAGGCAGTTTGGTACCATTATTTAGGCTCATCAGTAATCTACCCCCTCCCATTAGACCCTCTGCATCTTTTTTTTTTTTTTTTAATAGTAAAGCAATAAGTGCTCAAAACTCAGATCAAAATAAGTTAAATAGAAAGGGCAAGGTATGACTCATGTAACCAGAAAACACAGAGATGGTTTAATTTTAGCCATATTTGGATCTAGAAATGCAAATGGGGCCCTGAGAATTCTATTTCTACAAATTCCCATTGTCTGTGTTTTCTTCTATGTCAACATAGAGTTTCTACATACAGTGGGACAGGTGATTCTTAACTTTCCAGGATAAACACATTTGAGATTTCAGAAGAAATGTTTGTCTTCTCTCCGTCCTTACTTGCCCTTTCTCTCTTTTTCTTTCTTCGGCCATTTCACTTTGTGTGAAAATCTGTTGTTTCATTCATTTGCCCGTTCATTATCTGAGCTTTCTTTTTAAGAGGAGTGATACTCCAATTGGCTAGTTTGAGTCACATGAACAGAGAGGTTAAGCTGTATGGTAGACAGCCCTATTAGGTCAGTACATTTCTCCCAAAAAAGATGCTATGCACATAAAAATTAGAAATAATTCAACCAGAAGATAAATTATATATTCATGTATAGTTAAAATGTCAAACTAAGAATTTATATGAAAGGTTTTTTTTTAATTTGTAATTCATATGTAGTTAATTGAATTGAGTTTATTTTCTGTATCAAGCTTACTTAAAGTGAAGGCTCTGCAACTACCACAAGCAAGGTAGTCAGTATCAGTAGGATAAGTTCACAGAGTCTGCACCCATAACTTTTCATGGCTCAATTTACTACAAATTATTTAATATTACACATTCACATTCAGGTCATCCCTCTAGCATTCATTTTTGTGAATGTCATGGATAGCATAAAGCTCAGACCATAGTAGGTGTAAGGTTCAGGAGTGACAAAGACCACAGAGACCACTCTGAGGCAAAGATGGAAGTTTTTATTTGTGGAAAACATGAGCTTCCAGGACTGACTCTCAAGAGCAGGAGCAGTCAACTTTTGAGATTACAGAGAGTGGGCTATATAGAGCTCTTCAGTTGGGGGAAGGTGAAGAAGGGAAAAGAACTCCTTTATTATTTACATTTCAAATAGCCAGGGTATGAGACCAGAACAGTGACCAGGTGTCCTGAGAGATAAGGGGGCAGGAAACCTACACCTGGGGCATTTTAGGAAAGGAAGGGATGATGGCTGGGTGGCTCCTTGAGGAATGTGGATGACCCACTTCCTTACGACTCTGTCTCCCTGCTGCTGTGACTCCATTTTGTCCTGACCTAGCAGTAGGTATTCACTGAAGATTTATTATTGCACAAATCAATGGACGCAGCTTCTCATGTAATGCTGCATCAATATGTCAATATGGCCATCTCACTGAACATTTGTTTCTTTTCCTCATAGAACAAAACAAAGATTTACTGTGAGCATTTTGAATCTCTAAGGGTTGAAGGAAACATTGACATAGCAAAGGACATATAGAAAGTAGATGTAATAGAGTATTAAGTAATACTTGTTTGCAAGGAGATAGAATATGGATATGCCAGGGCCTCCAGCCACTGTAAACGAACTCCAGATACATACACCACTTCGTGCATCTGACTTAACGTGAGTTCTAGGGAATTGAACAGGACTGGCTACACTTTGCAGGCAAGTGCCTTCACCACTGTGGCATCTCCCCAGCCCAAGTAATACCTTTTATGTTCTGAGTTAATTAGAAGTAGTCCTCCTCTCAAAATGTCGGCATGTGAGTGTATCAGTGTATAATGCACTTTACTTCTTGCTTTTAATAAGTGCAGTTTTGAGATCTCTGGGTTAGTCAGTTCAGCTTATGTCTGAGCCATACTTTCAGTTATGGTACCACTGTTCTGAAGTGAGCTGGTACCACAATCCCCTTCAGCCCGAGCTAGCTCAGCATGAACATTTAGACAACCAGGGGCACAGGTGATCCAGCTTGATCCAACCCTAGTATGAGAAAGACAGGACAGGTTACTACACTTCTATCCATTAGTTCACCATGGTATTAATATACTGAACATTACGTTGTTAGCAGAATGCAGTTCCATGTCCAACTTTACGCTCTTTTGTGGCAGGGATATAAAACAGAGATGTCAATAACTAAAAGCAGTGTCAGGGTGAGGAAGGGTGACAGTCTCTTATTTTCTTTTTCAATTTTTTTTTTTTTTTCCAAGGTAGGGTCTCACTCTAGCCCAGGCTGACCTGGAATTCATTCTCTAGTCCCATGCTGGCCTTGAACTCACAGCCATCCTCCAACCTCTGCCTCTGGCATGCTGGGATTAAAGGCGTGTGCCACCACATCTGGCTTAATCTCTTTCTTTATCACCATGGAACAAGGGACATCATTTCCTGAAAGTCAAACCGCTGGACTTCATGGAGCTGCTGCCTCCCTGGTGTCACTGAATCAATAGAGTCAGGAAAAGAGAGGAGAAGTAGGGGGCCCCTCTCTGTCTTTGCCTAATTACAACGCTCTTGTACACCAACTGCACAGTCGTCGAAAGCAGTGATGATATGAGACAGGCAGATATATGTATGTATATTCTTTTTTATTAGAACCTACACAGAATTTGCAACCCTAGCTCAAAAAAAAAAAAAAAAAATCCTCCCTTGACACACAGACTAAACAGATTTGCTCTGTAAGTGATTTTAAAAGGAAGTGTATGGAATTCACTGTCACCTTTTTCTAATCACACTTTTTTCTTCCACATACATTGGTTGAAGCATCCCAGATACAGCACTCTGGAATAAGGCCCATGGCTCACCAGGATTGGAAATGAGGTCTGCACTGAGCTCCAAAGAGTCCATTTCTCCCCCTATGTTTACACATGAATGAGAACTACTGTCCAAGGTGGCTAGTTTCTTTGTGTGTGTGTGTGTGTGTGTGTGTGTGTGTGTGTGTGTGTGTGTGCGTGTACGTGCGTGTGATCATGCAGTGGCTCTCAGAGGCTGTAGGGCAGGACCTGCCTTTCAAATCAGACTTCTACAGAAAACTTGCTGACACCATTTTTAATTTTTTAATCGTTCTCATATAATCAGGCTAAAAACAAAAAGAGAAGTATGAACGACCACAAGTTTTACATCTGGCTCATGGCAGGGATCACATCTCCCTGTGTCATTGCACCCGCTTCCAGGCCACTCCTGCCCACTCAGCTTCAGGCACATGGTGCCACTGGATCTCCCATATGCCACCCTGCTTGAGGAATCATACATAGTCAGGGAGCAGACCATAACCTCTATCAGTATGAAGTTAGATTTACAGTACTTTCTTGTGTGATCTCCTTTCTTGATACCATAGCTGCGGCACACCTACCATGATTTTTAATGCCTGAGTAACACACAATAAAAAATGAGGAGATGTGGGGTGGAGAAGTGGCTTAGCAGTTAAGCACTTGCCTGTGATGCCTAAGAACCCTGGTTAGAGGCTCCTTCCCCGGGACCCACGTTAGCCAGATGTGCAAAGGTGGCACACGCATCTGGAGTGGCTGGAGTCTCTGATGCATCCATTCTCTCTCTCTCTCTCTCTCTCTCTCTCTCTCTCTCTCTCTCTCTCTTTCTGTCGTTCTCAAATAAATAAATAAAATGAGATGTGATAATGTTCATTAGTCTAATGGCAAAGCAAACCAAGGGTGAATACAGCATTTGCTTGTATTCCAGAGCAGAAATTATTGTGCTGAATTCCCAGGTCAACTATATTCAGACTTCACAGTGTATCTCCATAAACTGAAAGCATGAAATATAGACAACAAAAAAGGACGTGGGTTCCAAAGTGTCATACCTCAAAAAGGAGTAGCATAAACAAAAGACACAGTTGTTCTGAGATTATGAAGCAAGGTAGTACCACACAGGAGGAATAGCAACAGTTTTAAAACAAGGACAAAAAATTTCTTTTTACTTTATCCCATTTTTCTTATTATTTTGGAGGGGTATTCAGCAGACAAATGGGTTTCATCATGACATGCGTCATCAGACTATGTTTCCCTTGAAAGTATCCGGAACCTTCAGCATTCTTACTGAATTTCTGTCCCGTGTGGAGCAGAAGTCATACAGAATGATGGGAGCATGCAGGGGGGACAGCGGAGTCCTCATGGGAGCCTTCCTCCATGACTACTTACTTTGATTCATCCATGAGGCTCTGTGGAGAGCAGTGTCACCAGAAGGAATCCAGGACAGATGCCCAGGTCTTCAAGCTTGGCGCTCCACCCACACCTTTGCTTCTGTGCTCTACGCTTTGACCTAAGCTCACCTGTAGTAGGTGGAACAAGGTCCTCATGCTCAAGATACCTATCTGTGTCTCATCTCGCAGGCGCTGAGTGTCACCTGAGATGGGATAAAAGGACTTTGCAGCTGCGATTAAAAAAATGACAATGAGAAGGGGAGATCATCCTGGATTATCCACAAGGGCCCAACATAGTCATAATGGTCATTAAAAAACAAAAATCCAGAAAGGGAGATTAGGAGAAAAAAAAAAAAAAGCAGAACTTCAGAGTATGAGAGAGATTTGGTGCTGGCTTTGAAGGTGGCAGGAAGGAGCTCAGGAGCGTGCAGGCTTTACGAGAAGGGAAGAGCAAAGCATGGGTTCTACCTAAAACCACACGGAGCGCCACAGCCAGGCCAACATCTTGATTTTTAGGAGGTGAGTTTCTCTTAATGAGATACAGTTTTGGCTTCAAATTGTTGAAGCCACAAGACATTGCATTTGTATTCCCCTAATTCACCAATGTTAATTTTCTGTAGCAATAACAGAAAATATCACATGGTTCAAAACTAAAGCCTGAAACAACAGGATTGCAAGAAAACGAAGTTCACCAGTTTTCTTTTATCTAGCCTCAATATTCATGCTGACATTTCGTTTTATTTTATCTTGGTTTTCGTTATGGTTTTTCAAGGCAGAGTCTCCCAGGCTGACCTGGAATTCATGATACAGCCACAGGGTAGCCTAGACCTCTCCTACCTCTGACTCCAGAGTGCTGAGATTAAAGGCTTGTGCCACCATGCCCAGCTCAAGCTGACTTTCAGATACACAGCAGTGGTTGTTTATATCCTATAGAAAACACATGAAGAGCTTTACATTGCCCACCAAATAAAGAGCCACACACTTTAATGTGCCACCACATTACCCACATTATCCACTTTACCCACCAAATAAAGTGCCATACACTTTAATGTGCCTCTGCATTACCCACATTACTCCACATTACCCACCAAATAACATGCCACACTTTCCCCTGACATTCAACTTCTCTATGAACTTCCTACAGCATTACACTCTCTCTCTCTCTATTTTTCAAGGTGCGTTTGTATGTGTGTGTGTAGATATTGTACCCCATGTGCAAGCAGGCAGAGGCCAGAGGAAGTGATCAAATGCTGTTCTCTATCACTCTTCCATATTGCTTCCCTGACACACACACTAATCCAGGACTAACTAACCAGGGAGCCCCATTCACCCCACTATCTCTGAGCCCCTAAAAATTATGGTTAAAGGCACGTGCCACTTTGCCTGGATTTTTCCATGTCTCTTCCTCATACAGAAAGTGAATTTATCTGCTTAGCCATGTCCCCAGCCTCTAACTATATTTCTTATTTGCTTAGTTTCTCTGTATTTTGGTCATATACACCCGCTTGCTCTCAGAGCTACTGTACCCTTACAACTCACTTGGCTGCCACCTTCGAACGTTGGCCCAAGATGTTCCTTAGCTTACATTCTGCTCTTCAACATAACATTTGCATTCACTCAAATAATATGATGCTGTGGTGGCGCACGCCTTTAATCCCAGAACTCGGGAGGCAGAGGTAGGAGGATCTCTGTGAGTTCGAGGCCACCCTGGGACTACATATTGAGTTCCAGGTCAGCCTGGGTTAGACTAAGACTCTGCCTTGGTAAAACAAAACAAAAAAATTAAAAATTTAAAAATAAATATGAATATTAAAAAGCCCTGACCAGAGAGTTTGGGTAAAATGAAAGATAAATCAAACGCACTTGCTGTGTTTCTCCTGATGACTTTTCTTTCTATTCTATACTCCTTCTCCCATTTCACTGCTTCTTCTGCCTCTCCTCCCCACCCCCCACCCCCCTGGGCTTGTACTTCTTCCTGTCTTTTGTCCATGCTGACTCCAAGCATCCATTGTCTCGGTGGGTGCTGAAGGCTCATGTCCCTGCCCTGCCCCAGCTGCAGGTCCTCAGCTTCTGGCTCCTCTCCGACCACTCACCTGTGTTCTTTTCAATGCCCCTTCCTCCTTCCATGTCCTTCCCTCCACATCTTAATGCTCCTGATCTCACTCAACATTGAAAGAATAACACCGGGTGGAAAGAAATTCTGAATCAATGGAGAGAATGTCCCGACACCATACTGCCCCATATTCTCCCAGGGTCAGTTCAACTCCACGGGAGAGGAAAACTGAATCCCCTTGCCCCAGGTCCCTGTGCGCAATTTCAGCAACCAGGGCATTCCACTCCTGCCCAACTCTGAGCCTAAGGGAAATAGGACTGCCTCACCTCCCATGTGGCCACCCGAACTGACAGTCCACATCTCTGCCACTCTGTGGCTGTGGGAGCTGGTTAAGAAGCTGTTGCTCAAATTTGTCTTTGCCCAAGACTAGGGGGAATGAAGACTTGGTTGATGGCTTTGAGGACAGACTGTTTTTGCATTCTTATTTCCTGGTAGCTCCCCCACACACACACAAAAATAAAGAGTATTAGAGCTCGGAGTTGATCTTCTGAGAATAAATTTTTAAAACATCCGGGAAAGCATTTCCAAAGCAGAATTCAACCATTTGAAGGGGAGAGCACCGCTGCCTTTCCAAGTCAGCTCTGCATTTTCAGAGGGAGATTTATGGTACAAGAAGCAGCTTTTGGAAGTCATCTCAGGAGAAGATCATCTTTTTCTTTCTTTTATTTTTCTTTTACTTATTTATTTATTTTTTTGCCTCACTAATCAGCCCTTTTGTGCTGTTTGGGTCCAGTGACGAGTCACATGGAACCTTGAAGGAAAGCTATTTTAAACCCCCTGTTTTGCATGCCAACTGGACAGGAGGCTAACGCCTGACGAGGGGGGGGGAGGGGAAGGGTCACCGTCATTCACTTTACTATCCCTGGGCAAGTCTGGTGATTCATAGCCCTTAGTCCTGCCAGGTACCCAAACACTTCACTGCATTTTTTTCTTCTCTCTTTTCACTCTGATTACCTGTGAGTTTCAGTACCCCTGGAGAAGGCAAGGCTCCCGAATATCGGCCCTCTCTTCTCTACTGCCGCCAGGGTTCTGTGCTACAGGCGGTCACACGGAGGACACTCATTAAATCACCATTGCAATGACATTTTGCTACTTTTCCTGGTTTAGCACTTTCCTGGAATTCTGGAATTGCTGCTACAAGTGTCATTGGGATACTGGGTGCTAGGAAGCCCTGCTCCGTGGCCTTATGAAATGCAGTTTATCTTTCGCAAGATGCCATTAATCATACCACTGATACAAATGAACGTTATGATGGTTGGGAAATGACAGCCTTTCATACACAGCAAGTCATATTTTGGAGCTTTATAGAAAAGGAGTCATTTAGAAGTAACTGGGAAATATGCCCTTGGCCTCGAGAGAGGAAGGCTGACTCCAAACCCTTTTATTTGGGTATTAAAACCTTGGCCGAGAAGCATGGTTTACTAGGGGAATGAGCCACAGCATAATGGGCAGTCTCTGGTATGGGGAAACTCACGCAGCTTCCTGATGATTTTCTAGGCTAAGCCATGCATCTTAGAGCCTGTGACTCAGTGCTGTGTTTTTCTTTTCTAACTTCCTCAAGAACCATAAATATTTAGGCTTTAGAATAAAGGTAAGTCTGAGTTGCAAGGCTTTGTCGGTCAAGAGTTCCTGCTGAAAACAGATGGCAAAATTAAATTGGATAATTTCAAAGGAGTCTAATAGAATTTTTGAAAGGAAAAAAAAAAATACTTGGACAGGAAGCAATCTGAAAATCCCAGGGGACAGGGCAGTGTCCCAGAGCTAATAACATGAGGAAGCTCTTACCACCTGGAAGGCAGAAGGGGGAAAAGGGAAGAAAGATTTATCAGAAACCAGAGAAGCAGAGAGGTATGTGCAAATGCCCTCTGTCGAGAGCTGGGACTTGTGGTGGAAGACCACAGCCAGCTCACGGAGAACCAGCCCCTGGGGAAGCTGGCCCTCAGGCTCCGCCCCTTTCTGCTCTGTTAGCAAAGTTCCCCTTCGCTAATCAGCCTTCACCGAAATCCTGAGTCAAGAGGCCATGGATGGAATCCACATGGGTAGTCTACCACAGCCTAATGCAGGAGGCTCTGAGACTGGGTGAATGCATATGTAGAAGATACCAACAATAGAATAATTCCTGGGACTTACGGAACTTTTAACCTTGCTTAAATAGACAGATTTTATTCGCCCTTTTCTGTAGGGTAAATGGATGAACAAGGTCTTTGCCTTTTGTTTAACTAAAAACAATTAAACAAGGGAAAGAAAGAAAAATTACAAAAAGAAAACATATTCCCTGTGGTAGTTTGAAATAGATGGCCCCAAATATAATCAGCCTTTGATTAGTTTGTAGTTTGCATCTGCAGCCACCTGGCTGGAGGGGTATCACTGGGCGGGTCTTAAGGTGTGGTGGTTGGGTTGAGATTTCAATCTAAAGATATGCAAAGTGAGCCTAGCTGGAGTTCCTGAGGTATGATGTGCCATGTGGCTTTTAGGCTTGTGCTTCTCTCTCTGTATTTGGTCCTGTGAAAGCAGGCCAGCTTCTTCTGCCATTATGGAACTTCCCCTGGATCTGTAAGCTTCAATAAATATCCCTTCCTCCATAACTGTGCCTGGTCTGTAAGTTCATCTCAGTGAACCTGAAGCTGTCTGCCACATTCTGTAATGCAACTCTGCTGGTTGCGTTTCAGCAGTTTGTGAAAATAAATGTGTAGAAGAGATCTAAAGTAAAAAGCGCCAGTGATTTAATCTACTTTTTGAGGGCTGCTGATGGATTTTTCAAGTAGACTTTATGCACTTAGAATTATCCCTCTTCAGAAAAAAAAAATGATCAGTTGATCCACGAATATATAAGTAAGGTCATATATGAGGCAGCTAGGAGCCTATCCATTCAACAAAAGAGAAAATAGTAACTTTGTCAGCAGTGACAGCCACCCTATTATCTAAGTAACTACCCTTTTGCAACCTCCATTACAACAGCCCGGTAGTCACAGAGCTAAAGACTGAGTTTAAGAGGCAAATACATTTTGTCAGATGAGCCTGGAGAAGACAGGTGGCAGATGCTACCCAACAACTTGCTATAAATTGCTGGAAGGTCTCAGATAGTTTCATTCTCAACTAATGGTCACTAGGAGGAATGGAATATTTAGGCTTCTGAAGATGGACTGCCTGCTTACTGGTTTTGCCACAGGCTGGCCCTGGACCAAGTTTTACCATCCATAAATTCTACTAACAGCCATTTGTGGTAGCCAAAAACTGCCCCCAGCTTACTACCACTGATGCCTCTTGATTCTGCTTGGCAGACACCAGTGATGACACAGCCCGGTCAATCCCATCACAGCTCGGACAGATGGACACCCCTGGCTTCAAGCTTGACTAGGGCATTCAGTTCTCTAGAGCACAGCACTGCACCTACTGTCTCTTAATCGGTGTTTGAAAAAATACCAGGAGAAGGTTCTATATTCAGCTCAACTTACAAATCGGCTCCTATGACAAGAGAGTCTCAGTAGAGACCTCATGTCATTCATCCCTGCACAGATGTTCACCTGCTCCTCTCTGTGGTGCACCGGCCTACTTTCTTTTAATTGTGTATCTTCTCTACATCATGTGATGCTTCATAGCACAAGAGATAAAGCAACGTAAAGTTCCTGGATAGTCTGGGTACAGGATTCACCCAAATATATTGCATATTTAGCTCTGTGATTTGGTGGAGTTACAGCCATCTCACTAGACCTCAGTTACTAATCTATAAAATGTACAAGGCAATTCTTTGCTAAAGGTAATATATAAAAACATAAAAAGCCATGTTGGGTTCATTTTAGGTCTACTTTGATAATGGGGTCTTGGGAGCCCCTGTGTCTCTGGATCTCTGGTTTGGTAGGACTTGAGTGTTCTCTGCATCTATCTCCTTCACCCTTGTGCTGGTACCAGGTTCACCAAGAAAGCAAAACTCTTGCTCATTTTCCCAATTCCTCTATGGTTTCAGCTGGACCCTGGTGAGATGCAATGGGCTGATTCTCTCCTCTGATTCTGTGTCTATCTGAAAAAGAGAAGCAAATTTCTCCAGTGGAGAGTGAAGTCAGCACCAGATATATGGGATAACTGTTATTATTTTAGAGAGAAGTTAATAGGTGCAGGCACTCTTGCAGCCCAAGATTGGTATGCCCTTGATATTGGAGAGTGAACACATTTTCTTGATGTGATTCTGACTTGTTTCCCATTTCTGGCTATGGTTTCCAACCCATTGAGTGGATCCATTAGCCAATGCAAGAGCAGGTAGTTACCCACCATGGCTGTATGCCACTATGGCACTTGGGCAAGCATCATGTCAGGTTGTTTGCTACTGAATAGCTTAGACTTTGAGTTGCTTGGACAGATACTGGCTATTTCCCCCCACTTGCTCATGTAGCGACTTCTGACACTAGACAGGCTAACTGTCGGGGGACTGACTCTCTTCCAGATTTCAGCCAGGTCTCCCCATGTTCTGTACCAACAGCATATGGAGCCTTCAGCAGTAGGGTCTCACCATTAACCTTTGGTGGGTAATCAAGTGCTCTGACAGAAGGTTGTCATCTTTTGGGAAAACTTGTAGGTCTCTCTGATCAACAGCTCATTGTGGATGCTAATTGCATCCTGGTACTGGGAGTTACAGGCAGCACCAAGAAAAAAAGAAGGAAGAAAAAGAGAGGTTATATAAAAGAGAAAGGGAGGAGAGAGAGAGAGAAAAAAACAGGAGAAGATTAAGGCCATACCTTCCCCAGAGCCCTTTGTTTCAGGTATTACCTCTAAGGACCTGATGAAGGTTCAACCATTTAGTCTGTCTTTCAGAATATAAGATTTTATGGCACCAGTTCCATTTGGGTCTAATTTTTGTGTACCCTCCCCACTCTTATCCTCCCCTTCTACCCTACCCACCCTATTGTCTGGCTCAGGGAAATTCACAGAAGAGGGGACAGAAAGATTGTTAGAGCCACATTATATGCAAAGACATTGCATCTTCCCCATAAGTGATGATCGCATCCACAATGCATGAGCCACAATCTCCAAGGATAAGGTTCCTTTCAGATGGGGGATGGCAGAGAGGAGGTTAACAATGGTACAAACATGGCTGTTTACAAACTGTGTACATGACTCATAAAGAAAAAAAATTAATAATAATTAACAATATTATGAAGAAGATACATGGAAACCTGCTTCTTTACTAGCTAAATAATATATGTTTTAAAAAAAGAACATTTGGGCCAGGATTGGTGGCACATGCCTTTAATCCCAGCACTCAGGAGGCAGAGATAGGAGGATCATCATGAGTTCAAGACCACCCTGAGACTACAGAGTGAAGTCCAGGTCACCCTGAGCTAGAGTGATACACTACCTTGAAAAAAAGAAAGAAAGAGAGAGAGAGAGAAAGAAATAAAGAGAGAGAGAGAGAGAGAGAGAGAGAGAGAGAAAGAAAGAAAGAAAGAAAGAAAGAAATAAACAAAGAGAGAGAGAGAGAGAGAGAGAGGAAGAAAGAAAGAAAGAAAGAAAGAAAGAAAGAAAGAAAGAAAGAAAGAAAGAAAGAAAGAAAGAAAGATTGAGAAAGAGAGAGGGAGAGAGTTTGGCAGAATTACTGTGTGGGGATTGATAGCGCTGTGCCCAGAAACCATAGATTGTTATAAGAAAATTTCATTGCCAGAGTTGCGATTCCTTCGAGTAACTTATTTTTCAGGTAGGCCCCTGAGGTCCCCAAAACACTTGCTATTGCCAAGGCTCTTGGTTGTTCCCTTGAACTAAATGGTAAGACCCTATTGCTGAAGACTCCACATCATTATGCTGCAAGACACTGAGAGATCGAGCTGGAGCTGAGCTGGAAGCCTCCTCCCTGTTGACCAGTTGTCAGGATGCTAGAAAGAGCCATGTAGCCTGCTGGGGAAGAAAAGTCATCAACTGTGTTAATCAGAAGTGGACTCAGCACGCTTCATGGCTAACTAGGGAGGCCAAATGCACCAAATGGTGCAATGCTGACATGTCTTTCATGGGAGAAACCATCTGCTGTTTGATAGGGCTTGAAGGAGGGAGGGCCTCATGCCTGGTACCAAAAACCTAATCAAAACCCTATAGCTGGGGTGATCATACACCCTAGGGAGAAACTACTATTGTTTGACTAAGTGGATATATTATACCTACCAAACTGTCCTCTAAATACTTATGCTAATGCCATAAGTTAGTGATACTCTCATTTTTGGTTAGAGAAACTTCTTTTTATTTTTTATTTTTTTCAGAAGGGGTGACTACTGGGATGACTCAATACTCACCAAAGTGCAGAGAAATGAAAGTGTAGTGTTAAGCAGTGAGACATCTCTATCATACCCTGCAAGACTCAGGGACCATCTCAGAAGAGGTGGCAGAAAAAAAGAATGTAAGATTCAAAGGAAGGGAAAGAGTGCTTACAATACTGTCTTTCTGACACAAAGTTGTTTTCGTATTCATGGCCTCACAGTGGCTGATGCTACTTATACAAGACCTGCATAATAGGAGAGGGGAAATTATTACATCAAAACAGAAGAGAGACCAGATCGAAATAAGGGATTCGGTGGAGGGGTTATTAGGAAGGAGAAAAAGCGAAGTTGGTAAGAAGGATGATAATCATTGTATATTGTCTATATGTATGGAGGTTGTCAATAAAAAGTTAAAAAACTAAAAGAGCCTTTTAACATATAACAAGTGCTGCACAGTGTTCCCCAAGCCTTGATGCTGGAAAGGACGTTAGTGCTTCCCTAGGGTGGTAGATTCTAAGGAGACTAAAAACTCATCACAGTGCTGAAAACAAGGGCTGGAGGAATGACTTAGTGGTTAAGGCACTTGTTTGTAAAGTCTAAGGACCCAGGTTTGATTCTGCAGTACCCATGTAAGCCAGATGCACAGGGTGGCACATGCATCTGGAGTTCACTTGCAGTGGTTGGAGGCCCTGGCAGACCCATGTTCTCTGTCTCTCTCTTTCAAATAAATAAGTAAATAAAGTATTTTTTCTTTTACAGTGCTGAAAATCAGCTAGTACAAGCTCATCACTAATTCTGACATTTCGATCACATCCTCCGAGGCTCAAGGAACATTGTGAAAAAGGGATCAGATAAGAGCCACAGGGTGGAAAAGTGTACTGTATGGCATTGTCCTCTTGACATGAACTGACTGGTGTGTTCATGTCCTCTCCTTGGATGCCACACCCCACAAAACCTGCACAGTTCTGGCTCCATTAACATTTTTTTCAAGGAGGATGGAGGGAGATAAAAAGAATGAGACATCATAGCAGAAGAAGGAATATTTGGAAAGAGGAAGGTACTTATTTGAACAGGCATGGGAGAAGAGGACAGAAGAGGTCAGTGGGAAAGGAATACAAGCAAATTTCAGTATGTTCATGCACAAGAATTCTTGTCTTAAATAAAGTGCTCCAGTATAAAATCAGCTCACAGCAAACAACTTTCATTTGTTCATTGTCATAATTTAAGTCATGTGGAATTGTTTGTTTTGTAGTTCATCACATGTCTCTAGTTCATACTCATACTGCCCAGAGATGTGATTTGGGGGGTACTTGGGCACTGTGAAGTGTGGGTGTCCTTTCGTTTATCATTTTCTCTGTCTCCGTTATGATTCATGGTAATGGACCACTCACAACTGTGCTGTGCAAAGTTCTCCTTCCTTAATAGAACGGTCATAATCCAAAACATTGCATTCACTGTGGGCATCTCATATAAATAATGACCACATGAGACAAAGATTTTCAAGATGTACAAAAGGGTTGAAAGATACTTGAGAATGGGAACCCTAGCATTGATCACTTCCCTCTAACAATGAGTTACTCCATCACTGGCTGCCAAGATTCTTGTATTCACTGGCAAAAAAAAAAAAAAAAAAAAAAAAAATCACCCTTTCTACAGATATTTATTAAGAGACTATCATATGGCAAATACTGTGTCATATTTTGCTAGTAAGGAGAACTAAAATCATACCCCTGTCATCGATGACTCGATGGTCATGCAGGCCAATAAGAGAAGGGAAGGGAAGGGAGGGAAGAATGGAAACATGAAGAACAACAACAAAAAAACAATCCCATTCAATAACAATTGCAGGAATATGAACACAGTCCAGGTGACACATAAACCCTCCCTCCCTGGAATCTGAAGAGTTTAATGAAATGATGGGATAGGGATTTGTAGGCTAAAGCACACTTGTGCAGCAAGACAAGACAAAACAAAAAATGGAAAAGAAAGGGGGAAAAAGAGAGGCAAAGAGGTAGGGGCCAGAGTGTTTGTGATTCTCAGGACATGGTCCATTTCAAATGGAAGAGAGGGAACATGGGGCGGAATTTGGAGAGATCAATCTGGAATTAAGCAGTTGAGAACAGAATGACACTGTTTAAGGAACCTGACAAGGCTATTTGACTTTTCCTCGAGGGCGCTGTAAACATTTGCAAAGGGGAATGAAATGATTAGAGGCATATGTTAGAAAGGATGCAAGGAGCTGTGAGGGAAAGATTAAGCCTGTATCACCTATAGAAATATTTACTTGAATGTTGGAATTTTTGTTGTTGTTGTTTTTTCTCTTTTGGACTGACACATACAGAGCCTTTTCCTCCAACTTATTTGCAATGCATAACAATTGTACTGCTCCCAAAAAGGGATCATAATCTTTCAAATATATTCATTGGGAGAATAGTCATCAGTATAAACCAGCTAGTGGAGGACTTCCTTGAGGGCATCAGATGGTTTTTCTGACTTGTTCAACTGAAAAACATGTCCCAGAGGACAGGAGCTGCATTCCAGCATTAGTTAAGTATCTGAGCAAGGCTGCATGAGAAAAGATAAATAACACAGGAGTTTCTTTTCTTTTTTTTCCTCAGCCATTTGAAATGAAAGATGATTTGGACAGCTCTGACCTAACCAACCATTTGATCAACTGCCTGTCTCGTTTTGGAGTGAGGCCCTTTGAATGCCCACTGCATCCTGCCTACCATGGAGCAGTGAGGGAGATATGGGATGAGGAGAAAAAGGGTCACCTCTGACACCTGTCCTTAGGCTCTGTGGCTCTTTGCAGCACCTGAGTTGTACCATTGGAAACTCTGAAGAGAATTATTATTTGGATAAATGCATGAAAGGATCAGACTGTTGGGCACGACTGCCAGGGCTCCCTGACCATGACCACTGCCTTTCAGGATTACCTCTACAGAAGTTCCCAAGCAGGTGGTGCTGAAAGCCTCTGTCAGCTGTCATTCCTCCGTCTGTTCCAGCCTCAAAACCAGGGCCTTCGAGCTCTGCTCCCCCATCACATTTCCTATTGCCCTACCTAAGACACCCACTAATGTGTGCTAACAGATGTCTGAGCGAAAATTAGCTATGGTGTCCAAATCAATTAGACCGGAGTTCTATACAGGAACAATTAGTCCGTAGGCAGTGTGGGCTGCATTTTTCCCGTTTCTTTCTCTCTCTTTCTTTCTTTTTTTTTTCCAAATGAGAAGTCATGTAGCCCAGTTTGAGCCTCCCACTCCATATTTTCCAAATTGCAGACAGTGTACCTTAGTGCTTAGTAGGTTCTGGGTGGACTACCAGATGGAGACGCCTCTCCCAGCTGCATTCCCAGCCACCCAGTTAAGAACAGGAGGATGGTACCATGGAAAAGGCAGTGTGTCCCAGAATAAAAGCCAGGTCAGCTTCAAAATATAGATGTGGTGTGTGTTTTAAATTCTAAGGAATGTGATGTTAACTAAGTTGCCTTGTATAGCATGTTAGAGCAAAGACAGACAATTATATACCTGGAGAATGACTTCAGTAGCCAGCATGCCTGCTGTAGCTTGCGCAAAGGGGTTTCTATCTCCCACCAAGATTTGAACGTCTCCCCAGGCTATGTTGCTCTTGAGGACCCTTAGCTTAAGCCTAATTTAAAAAAAAATTTACTTATTTGAGAGAGAGAGGTAGACAAAGAGGCAGCAAATGGGTGCACCAGGGCCTCCAGCCACTGCAAATGAACTCCAGAGGCATGTGCCACCTTGTGCATGTGGCTTAAGTGAGAACTGGGGAATCATATCTGGGTCCTTAGCTTTTGCAAGCAAGTACCTTAACACCTAAGCCATCTCTTCAGTCCCAAGCCTGGCATTTTGCTTGAAGAGAGATATCATTTACCTTAAAATATAATCTTTAGAATCATCAGTTCAGGTGTAAAGTAGGTATCGTCATATAAGCATCACATGGGTAATTATGATATTCTCCACACAAGCCCTGTCTGTAGCATATACTCACCAAACGACAGTCCTGGAAGCATTAACCTTCTCATTCTGCTTCTCAGAAACAGTCATGTAACATCCAACCAATCATGAAGAATTCTGACATTTTGTGCCAGATTTCCTTCATGACCCTCGTCCAAGAAAAAGCTCAACTTCCTGTGGGTTACCATGGTTTTGAAGCTATTATATTTTCCACGTTTTCCATTTCTTCTCAAAATATGGTTGCTGAGCTTCCATACACTGCCACCATAGCCTCCACTCAATTCCTTCTGCCTTCTCTTCAAAGTCACTCCCTGTGATCTTGTACATAGCTTTTTGATATTGAGGAAATGAATACTTGTTTCCCAAAATGGGGCCAAGACTCATAATCACAATTAATAAAAGAATACCACGGAGAGTAAAGTGCCATATCTAGAGGCAGCCATAACAAGTTAAACTGTTTTCTTTTCAATATTAATGGCTGTCTTCGGAGGTTCATCTGGCTAGGGGTGGAAGGCTTGTTTGAGCATTCAGAATCGCCGTCTTTATGCTGCTCATAACCCTGCAGCACTCCTCCGCTTATTCATGTGTGCCTTTTCCGAGCGAACGCCCTCCACGAGGCCGACCGCAGGCAGCCCGTGTATATGGAATGATCCGATTTTCAAGAACTTCTGACATTTGCTGTAAAGCACTTGTTTTTAACAACAACAAAAAAAAAAAAAATGAAAAAAGTAGCAGCCTCTTATTTCCTCTTCATTTTGAAAATTTAATCGCCACTGTAAGGCACGCCATCATTCAAGGGTAACTTCCGCTGCGAGGAGGAGATAGGAAACACAGAGGAAAATGGAAATGCCTACATACTACTGGCTACACACACACACACACACACACACACACACACACACACACAGTAGATTTGTTCCTATCAC
Organism: Jaculus jaculus; assembly: GCF_020740685.1. Lineage (NCBI taxonomy): Eukaryota > Metazoa > Chordata > Mammalia > Rodentia > Dipodidae > Jaculus > Jaculus jaculus. Next base: position 166,030,307 of record NC_059105.1, read on the forward strand.
CCTCCTGGGCGCTCCTCTCTGGCCTGGCCAGCTGGGGCGGTGAGAGCTGGGAGGATTGTCATATGCAATTAGAACACCAGTGAGAAGCTAGTGGAGTCTGGTAGAGTTCTGCAATGAGCTTGCTTCGTTTTGCCGATTGCAAAGCACATTTACCTGTACATGCTAGACAGCTATCTGTGGCTCCGAGTAGAGCTCCACCAGACTTCACCCCCCATTTCAGCCTGTCCCCGTTCTGTGCAGAAAGTGTTTCCCCATGAAAACACAAGCATCACGCTCAGCTCTGCCAGCTCAGCTTCATGGCTACATTTATCAAAATTATCCGAGAGTCCCTTGCAGAGACGCATATTAGTTGGGTTCATTTAAAATCAAGAGTGTTACTAATGCTTTTTTTATTTTTATTTTTCCTATGCACTAACTGGAAGGAAACAAGAATTACACAAACAACAACAAAAAGCCTAGGTGGTTAGAATAGTTCACAGAAAGCGAGTTGAAATCTGTGGGCCACGGGAAATAATGCTGAGCTTTCAGAAATCTTGATAAGTCAATTTACATGTTATTATTCCCATTGCTTCCCATCCAGAAGGTGAAGCAGTGTTTGTCTCAGTGGGCAACACACTATCAGGTCAGCTCTGAAGGGTCTCCTTGAGGACACTCATACTGCCCATCTACCCATGCATTCTTACTGGGTGACACCACCTTGAAAAGGGGAATAGCATTTTACCTCTCCCTTAAGTTAGCGAAGTGGGCCCAGGGAAGAAGACCTGAGGAACCTGTGCGGGCGTAAGCAGAAGCACTGCAAGAATGGGGGTTTCCATTTCCCCCCATCAGATGGAGTCATTTGCACGCAACAGGCAGGTGCTGTATGGGCAGGTCTGTTTCACGTGGCAGCAAGCGGGCATGGGCATGCTTCCGGTACGTTTTGCTGGACAGCGCTTCACCCTGTGATGCTACTTGCATGTCCAGGAAGTGACCTTGCCCTGGAGGGCAGGGGGTGGGCATCCACTGAGTCAGGTAGACAATGTCGTTCCTCTTCATCAAGCAGAAGAGACCATCGGGAAGCAACATTTTCATGTCTCTTGGTATTAAATTGGCTTTCATAATGGCTTATTCCACTGAAATCCTCATGTTCCACAGTCCACAAAGTAGAAATAGAAAAACAGCAAATAGAATGCTTGCCTTAGAACCTTGTCTGCAAGAATGTGCATTACACAGTTTTAAAGAAATTGATTACTTATATATATAAAAAAAGAGTGAAGTGACCAGAGATGAATATTCACTAAGTACAATGTAACAGTAATAGTGGACTTTCCTTTATCACCTATTAGTTAAGTGATACAGTATTTCAACAAATGGCTTGAAAAATCCTTTTAGAGCTGTTTACAAACCTCATTCAATAGTTGATTTTATTCTTGATTTAGATTAGATTAATTAGATTAATTGGATTTTAAGGTCAAGTGTTTTATTGTGGAATCTTCAATTGTCCTGAGAAAGAATTGGTCATGCCATCTCTATCTTCCTGAAGATCAGTTTCCTTCCTTAGTGTATTGACTGCAACCAGGCAGGGCAATGATTCTCATACAGGGAAAGTGTATTGCCCAGGGACAGTTGCCAATGTCTGAAGACAATTTTAGTGTTCCCCACTGTGAGGATAATAGTAATATTCAATAGATAGAAGATATGGCTCAAATGATAGGATAACGCTCATAATAATGAATTACATAATTAATGATACCAATACTGACCAAGTTGAGAAGCCCTGCAAAGATGTGTGAAAAGGTATAAATTTTCCAATAAGATCTAGGACAGGATAGGGTTGGAGAGATTGCTCAGTGGTTAAGATATTTGCCTACGAAGCCTGAGGACTCATATTTGACTCTCCAGGTCCCACATAAGCCAGACTCACAGTGACTCAAGCATGCAAGGCTGCACATGTGCACAAGGAGCGCATGCATGTGCATCCATCTGGACTGAGGTTGCACTGGTTGGAGATCCTTGTGCACCGATTCTCTCTCTCTCTCTCTTGTGTAAAAAAAGGCAGTCTATCAGGCTTGCCCCCCCCCAAAAAAAGGATCTGGGATAGATTGAGAGAGAAAGAAAATTCATTGAATCATGGTGTTTTTGGAGTTCCTAGCAGGGAATAATTTTCACTGGAAGAGTATCTTCCTTATTCTCTAAGAACATCATTTGCTACCATGGAGCCTGTTTGGGAGAAATATACAGAGACGCAAAATTTTAAAAAGTAAAGAATGAAGTCAGGTTAGTTCATTCTGACCTGCTCACACTACACTGCAAGTGCTAATAAAGAACACAGAGTAGGTGTTAAGTGTACAGGATATGAAGACAGGTGGATTCTACCTTTGGTTGGCTCTCTCTATAAACTGGGACTATTAATGCCACCAATCTCCTAACATCATTAAGAATATTAAGTAAATGGTCTTGTGAAAAAACACTTAGGCGTAAGTTGTTTTTATATCTCATTGTATCTCATAATACTGGGAACCTGAGATTCGGGTGACAGAAATACACACTTTCAAACAGTGCCTGAGCTTTTCAGAGAAGGTTCTGTTCATCACCTAATGGTGTGCATAAGCTTAGTGTGCATTGCACTTCAGTGTAAGTGAACTGCGCAGTATGAGCAAATGTCGTCTGTACTGCAGCTGTATGCTGTGCTCTATATTAAGAAAATATGTCAGGCTGGAGAGATGGCTTAGTGGTTAAGCGCATGCCTGTAAAGCCTAAGGACCCTGGTTCGAGGCTCCAGTCCCCAGTACCCATGTTAGCTAGATGCATAAGGGGGTGCACGCATATGGAGTTCATTTGCAGTGACTGGAGGCCCTGGTGCACCCATTCTCTCTCTCTCTCTCTGCCTCTTTCTCTCTTTGTCTGTCAATCACTCTCAAATAAATAAATAAAAATAAACAAAAAATTATTTTAAAAAAAGAAAAGAAAATATGTGTAAGGAACATAGTTTACTTTAAACACAGACTAATCCTCCATATAGATACAAAACCAATTACCACAGAGAAAATTACTCCATATTCAAGAAGTTTCAAAATGAGTTGTGATGCAGTTTGATGCGTCCCTTTAAAAATTAAAAAAAAAGATCTGCTTTTAGATACTTCTGTGGTATCTGAAATATACGTGTGTCTGTCTGTCATTCATTTTTGTGGAATTAAAATGAAATGACTCTTGTGAACTGTAATCCATTGAGAAAACTGAGAGATATTTTTGGCCAGTAGCAAGCACTAAGATCTACAGACATTTCTACTGCTTCTTACCTAATCCATCTCCTCTCTGGCATTATGAATTTCTATTTCAAAATTGCAACCTTGTTCCTCTCTTCTCCATACAAACAGACACAGGAGAGTCCATCCTGGAAGACATTCAAAGTTCAGTTGTTTGCTTAAAAAAAAGCAACTTTGATTGGTGATTATTTTTATCTGCCTAAACCCGGGCGCTTTTGATTTCCTACAGGAGGAGAGAGACCACATTGAGATCACATGTGCTTCATCAATCTTCAAGTGAACCTCGGACATGTTTGATAAATTGACATTCATTAGAAAGGAACTATGCAATTCAGAAATCACTTACCTGTTACACACCCTTCTTTTGATTGTCTTCCAGGATCAATCCTTCATCTTATTAGCTAGAATCATACCTAATTCACTCTCAGCTCGAGCCCCAGACGTAGTGGCCATGGAAACCCTCCTATGAGCAACTCCGTCTACAATGAAAGTTGTTCAGAAAGACATGTCTACTATTTCACTTGATGGATGCCATCACCTTGTGATAATTGCTAAGATTGCTAACAGTGATGGAAACACAAAAGAAAGAATTAGCAAATAGCATACCAAAGGTCACCAAAATAAACAAGCAGCAGGTAGATCATGTAGATTATATGTTTCAAGGCTGTGAGTGCTTTTGTGTAGAGAGAAAATAGCTTTGTGTGTGTGTGTGTGTGTGTGTGTGTGTGTGTGTGTGTGTGTGTGTGTCCAGATGAGCTGGGCCCAGGTAGCTATCATTTCTCCTTTCTTATCTGAGAGAGGGAGATGGACAACGATCACCTCCCTCCACCTCCCTTCAGTGAAGACTGAAGAAAGGTTACTCTCATCAGTGTTTCCATTCCCAATTCCTCTCCTCTGACCTGAGACTCTCAGGCCCATCCAAACTATATGGGGAAGCTGGGGTGGGTGGGTGGCTGGGTGCTGAATTCTCTGTCTGTAGAAATGCCGGAAGAAGGTCAGAATCAATATTTTGCCTGAGAGTTTCCCCTCCTTTCTGTTGTGTTCATTTGGGGAGGACAAAGCCTTGCCTTCACAAAACAAATATCTTTCTCTTTGGGCATGTCATTCCCCTGTTCAGCAAGTTTTGTTTCCTGCTTTTTATTCCACTCTATAAGTAGAGAAGGGAAACAGGGAACCAGAACATTCTTTCTTTCTTTCTTCCTTTCCTTTCTTTCTTTCTTTTTTTTTTTTTTTTTTTCTAAAAAGAAAACAGGGTAAAGAGTAGCTGTTAGCTATAGTGTGAGGACTCAGGGGAGCCAGGACTTTGGTGTGTAAGTTGAGGGATAAAGAGAAGACTCTGAAAGGTGAGCCTTAGAGAGGCAAGCTGGTCACTAAACACTAAATTGCCAACTTGCCTCCAGTGAACAAATGCGCCTGCCATTCGCGGTGCAGCCAATTTGCTGTTTCTACTTTTATCTCTCTCTCGCAGCAGGCTCCAAACTCTCAAAGGTTTTCCTGCTCCTCTTTTTTTTTTTTTTTTTTTTTTTTTGTGATCCCCAGACCAGCAGGACTGTTAGATAGAGGCTTCTGTGTGCGCATTTTATTTCCACTCTCTCTCCCACTCATGGGATTAAATTGAGACCGTAATATTCATAAGAGAAGTAAAGTTCTAAGGAGCTGCAGCCCTTCCTCCAAACCCCAGTGTCACTGGAAGTGGTCCATCTTTTCAAGATAGTGAATGACATCCCCATGAAATGCAGACACTGGAACCAAGCCAACAAAGGAGGGGGCACTGGGAAAACATGACTCAGGTGTGAGTTAATGCTTTGAACCTACGGGCTGAGAGGAAACAACAGCTTCTGGAGGAAGGTATCCTTTGAAGGATGGAATTCAGGTCTCAGCCCTTAAACACTTTTTCCCCCTACAAAGATGTTTGATAGTAATCATCAGACAACTACTTTTAGTTTTAATTATTTAAGAGGGAGAACTATCATTCCATAAAAGGAAATCCAAATGACAAAGGATGATTTGCTTATATGGAAACATGTAGTTAAGCTACTTCCAAAAGATTTAATTATTTCAACACGCATTGTTGGGCTTTCACAATAGCTTCCATTCCTCAGCCCTGGAAGGTTCTTCCCATTACAGATTTCTAATTCTCCATGTCTGCACTTCTCTGAAGACACCTGTATACATTTAAATATAGGCTCTTTCAAACATTGACAAGGAAGAAAGGAAGATCTTGGAATGGAATCAGATGTACCTCTCCCTGCCCCACTTCTCGTTTGCAACACCCGAGTAAATGTTATGCAAAATATTCTAATGCTGCCTGGAGGTTGGTATTTTAATTGCACAAAAGCAAAATTATTCATTGTGGTTTCTCAGTGAACTGTAGCCCTTGCCCCGCTATCAGGGAAGATGTCAGTGTTTATTTTTATGAGAGGGAGAAAGTGGCAGGCATGTGAACCGCATTTCAACATTTCCATTTCGCTGCCCATTTGCCTTTCTGACTTACCTTAGGGCTGTCCAGTTGGTCTTAAGTTACAAGTGGGAGAGTGTAAGCAAGTGTAGCATGTATCTCAGAGGAAGAAAATCAGGCTTCCGCACACATGAGAGTAAATGAATTCGACATAAGAAGCCCTCACCATAGTCCTCCGGCATAGAACTATTTATGTTTTAAATGCTTTAGGCTACTCTATCAATGCCAGAAATGTAGGCAAATCAAAGTTGCTGGTCACTTGTAACCTTCCAAAAGTACATTTATGAAAAGCACTTTTCTGGCCTTCACTGATTCATTCATTCATTCGTTCCGTTTTTTTGTTGTTGTTGCAGAAAATAAAACTACAGATAAAACTTTTGTTGACAGTTCTAACAAAGTGGCACTAATATGTTCAAAACTCATCACATTTATGGTAGTATTTCCCATTTTCTAGGCATCATGTAAGCTATTTCACATGGTAATCTGGTTTAGCACTTCTAAAATACAATGAAGTTAAATGCTCCAGTCTACATATAAGAAATATGTGTCAAATGAAGATTCTGTACTTGGTAAATTGAAGATCTAGGATTGAAGCCCTATTCTGAAACTCAATGTCTAGACACTAAATTATACACTGTAAATACATATTGAAGGAGATGGCCCCCATTTCATTTTCCCCTTTGCTAAGAACAATTCCCGCATTCATAATTTTGATGCCAGGTTCTTGACCTCTATGTTCATGCACATGCAGTAGGAAAACAAAGACAGGACTCTGGAGGCTAACTCAAGGAGAAATACTGGCTGATTCCTCAAGTTTTCTTCTCCGATAGAATAAGTTTACAGTTCCTTATGTTTTATAAATATTAATCTCCTATCTGACATATACTTGGTAATTTAAAAAAATACTTTATTCAGTTATTTACTTGTGAGAGAGAGAGAGAGAGAGAGAGAGAGAGAGAGGAGAGAATGGGTACACCAGGGGCTCCAGCCACTGCAAATGAACTGCAGAAACATATGCTACCTTATGCATCTGGCTTACATAGGTCCCGGGGGCTCGAACCTGGATCCTTAGGCTTCACAGTTAAGCACCTAACTACTAAGCAATCTCTCTTGCCATTGGTACTTTTTTTTTTCTATTTTTTATTTCTATTTTTTTTCTATTTTCTATTTTTTTTTCTATTTTTTATTTCTATTTTCTATTTTGTATTTAGCTGTCTCTTCATTCTGGTGGTTGTTTCCTTAGCCAAGCAGAAGCTTTTTAATTTCATGTATTCCCACTTGCAATTCTTAGGTCTCTTTCCCGCACTAACAGAGACCTTTCCAGAATGTCTTCACCTATGCCTATGCCTTAAAGTGTTCTCTTCTGTTTTCCTCTAGCAATTTCAAAGTTTGAAGTTTTACATTAAAGTCTTTAATCCATGTTAAATTGATTCTTTTTTTTTTTTTTTTTTGGTGGTCAGTAAGAGATGGGGACCTAATTTCTTTTATATATAATACCAAGATTTCTCAGAACTATTTATTAAAGAAGTTGTCTTTATTCCAAGTTGGAGAAAAGGTATCTTTATACACTGCTAGTGGGTAGGAACAAAAACTGATGCAGTCTCTATGTAAATCAGTATGAGTTCCTCAAAGAACTAAAAATAGGCTGACCATATGACCAAGATATACGGCAGTCAATATGCTAGACAGGTTCTCCCATGTCCATGTTTACTGCTGTACTGTTCACACCACCTAGGAAATGGAACCCGCCTAGGTGTCCCTCAACAATTAAGTGGGGGAAATGTGGTACCTCTATAAACTGGAATTGTATTCAGCCATAAAGAAAGATGAAATCATGACATTTGCAGGAAAAAAAATGAATGTAACTGGACATCATTATGTCTCATGAAATTCCAGATTCAGAATGACAAATGCCATGTTTTCTCTCATATGCAGAATCTAGATTTAAGTGTGTGTGTGTGTGTGTGTGTGTGTGTGTGTGCACCTGTATAGAAGGTGAACTAGAAAGGGAACGTGTGAGAGGGGATGAAGAGATTTTAAGGGAAGAGTGAATAAAGAGATTTTTATAGACTACATATGTCATGAAGCTAGAAAGGAGGGAACTATTTGAAAGGAGGAGGGGACCCAGCAATAGGGAGTGAGGGGATGGACAAAGACAATGGAGGCTGGAGTAAAATAATAACAAAGTATTTTGACATATAGTATGATAATGTCATAAAGAAGACCCATTACTTTCCATGCTAACTTAAAGGATTAATTTACAAAAGAATATATACATACATATATATATATGTTTTCCTTAAATGACTTACTAATCTTCTGTTTACCTTGGAATCTAGAAAATTGTTACATGTTGTGTTCACTTTTTTGAAAATGAAGATTTGATGTATGGAGAGGTGCTCTTGAAGAGAGCCGAGGAGTTGTGGGACGCAGAATCTAGGTCTCTTCATGCTTTGTATTTGGTGAATGGGGCTTCTCTTAGACAACTCTGTGGACTTAAATGGGTCAGACTTTATTTTCTATTCAGAGCCACACATTTTCCAATCTGACCCCCAGTATTATTTTGAAATTCTCCCTGGGTGGTTTTAAAAATAACTCCTATACTAGGAAAATATTCAGTGAGCTTCCTTTATGTTTTCCTGATGAAGAAGTGATTGTGTAATAATGAGACCCACAAAATGCCAAATTTAAGTAAGCCATTTCACTAGGAGATAGATGAGGATATATGCAAACCAGTTAGAAACCTTATTTGTTCTGGCAAAGTATAATTTTGTCCTTTAGGAAGTGAAACAAATGCAGAGGTCCCTGAGTCCTTGCATTGATTATGTAACAGTTTCCTTAAATAATTCCTAGGATTTTGCCCTCCTCTTCTAGTTGGTGGTAGGAAAAAAAAAAAGACAGAGCAAAAGCCAAAAATATAACCTGAGACTCATTTTTCCCCAGCAGCTGTGCTATTTACTAGCAAGCTAGAGAGAAATTTGGTTAGAATGCCTGGACTACAAAATATATATTTGAGTACAATATTTCTTCAGGCAATTTCTAGAAATATCTCATGTAGTTCCAGGATCTTTATAGGTTTAAAAATAGGTTGTGACTCATAAAGAGAAATGCTTGTTTGCTAATTCAACTAATATTATTTCATGCAATCTTTATAGAGTCCATTTTCACATTACCCTTCTCATATAACATCATGAAATTCAAATTCAGAAAGTCAGTTTTCTAAGATATGTTACTTACAGATCAGAGATCTGAAAGCAGACATGTTCGGGTCCTTAAGAACCAAGGCATATAATTAGAGACCACTGCATAGGTAGGAAACTACTTAGAGATGGCAAGGACAAAAGTGTCACTAAAAATTAGGCAAAAACAGCAATATCTGTTTCTGAACTATGATCTAAGTACCACAGAGAAGAGATGGCCAATATCAGGCTGGAAGCCATAATTCATCAAAAGCAAAAAGAACAACAACAAAAAAAAAAAAAAAATGAATGAACAGACTGGAACATGAATGTCATTGGCAACCACCAATCAAAATCTCAATGGATGGCGGAGAAATTTTTCTTATAATGGTCATTATCACAAAACATCAGGGACCTGAAGGAGACATCAAATCAGTTCCCAATTTTCATGAGGACACATTTCTACCTAAAAGCTGTGGAGCTTGCTTTGTCTTTTGCGTGTGTGTGTGTGTGTGTGTGTGTGTGTGTGTGTGTGTGTGTGTGGATGTTTTTATGTGTGTGAGTGTGCATGAACACACGTACATATGCCTAAGGCCAGGGGCCAACATAATGTGTATTTTTTTAAATATTTAAATGTTTATTAATTTAAGAGAGATAGAAGGGGAGATAGAGAAAATGGGCACACCAGGGCCTCTAGCTGCTGCTAACAAACTCCAGATGCATGTGCCACCTTGTGCAGCTGGCTTACCTGGGTCCTAGGGAATCGAACCTGGGTCCTTTGGCTTTGCAGGCAAATGCCTTAACTGCTAAGCTGTCTCTTCAGCCCAACAATATGTGTCTTCTTTACTTGCCCTCACCTTCTTTAAGACAAGATACTTTGCTGCAGTAGCGCTTGCTCACTAATTCAAAGTGCTAGAATTACAAGCTCTTGCCACCACATCAAGCATTTTGTGTGGGTGCCAGAGGTTGAACTTAAGTCCTTATGCTTGTGTGACAAGCACGTAGCCTCCTGAGCCATCTCCAGCCCTAGTTTACTTTTCTACCAATATCTGGTCAGTTATTACCGGTGCTGGCCACTGTAGATAGCACTGAGCTCTTATGACTTCTCAAGCCCGTTTTAGATGACCCTTGGTGATATAGCAGCTGTGCCTCCGGGAACACACTTGCACTTCAGTTTCATGGCAAGCTACAACAGGACTAGAGCAATGCATGGGCTTTTCTAAATGACTTTCCTCAACACGTCACTAGCCACAACCCCAGCATATGAACGGCAAACTAACTCCAAGAGAATCCTGGATCTGTCGAGAAGCCAGTAGATGCGCTTGGTGAGTTCTATGAGCCTCCACCACGGCCTACAATCACATAACAGACAATGAACTTGGACTATCGCTCTGAAGCACGTTGAAAGTTAACAGCCCACGCACTGGTCCATCCAGGAAAGCAGATGGACTCAAGGATGAGGCCCATAATTCACAGGGAACAAACAGCAGCAATGTAAGACATATCTAGGCAGACAGCTAGCTTGAAAGCCAAGGATAAAATGTTAATGTGTTTATCTCTGCTTGTGTGTTGATCAGGACTACATTTGGCATTTGAAATATACTAATGAAAGATGGTAAATAGAAGAAGAGAGTTCTCCGTTGGAGAAGTATACACACATAAAGTGTCACATCTTCATTTCCCCACTCCATTTTCCTTCTCTTGCCTATTAGCATTTTAGTGGAGCAAAGCAAAGTCCCTGTCAATCTAGTCTAAGTGAAATGTTCCCCTTGTTCCCACAAGGACCTATAAACTAAGGTGTATTTTGAATCAGTTTAACAACTGATTGAATGAAAGAGAAAGGGTGGAAAGTCTTTAGTGTGTAAACGTCGAATTCTGGTGTCAGGCATAGCTATAACCTGTTATTTACACATGAGGATGTCCTAATCTCAAATCATGTTATCAGCACAGAAGATTCCTATTTGGTGGACCATTTTTCTTTTGATAATAGTGTTTTAAGATACTCTGAGAAAACATTTATAATAATTTACTCTTCTTTGTAATTAGACTTAGTGATTAGAATCTTGCTCACTTATATAGCCATTTTCCTGTAAATGGATTGAACCAGCTGGTTTATGGCCGAAACCTGCTCTGCATCCCAAAGCTCTTTAAGGGGCTGGCGTAAGGCACAGCCTTGTGTTGTACAGTCTCAGAAGGGTCACAGAGGGGTAAAGTTTTGCATTCTGTAATATTTCTTGGGAAATATTAAATCTGTTGGAGACAATTTGATTTTCTTTGGCTACTATGCAACATACTTTTGATTTGCAAGTCATGGAAAAGGGCTGTTATCATCTTTGGCCAGCCTCTGGTCATGACCGGAAGGACAAGGAGTTAAGACTCTGAAGTTCCCAGTTGAGCCACTTGGAGTGTTTTACCATCAGGAGAACCTGATAGCTGTGTAAGTAACAGATGACAAAAATAGCCAAGGGGCTAGGAGAGTAAGGTGATCCCAAGTGCTTCAGACTTTTGTGTCCACGTAAGTTCACCCTTGCTGCTGAAGATTCAGTAAGCTGTTTACTTCCTCTCTCACCACACAGATAAGGAAAAAATGCACGGCATTAGGTGCTAGCTATCTTTAGTTGCTGGTGTCACAGGTATAAGGAGGTCTAACTCTGGTTCTCAGCCATCCATGTCTCTCAGGGGCCGCATATTTTCCAGAGGTTCAGTGTAGAATCCTGACTGAGGGACAAATGGGGAAGTAGAGTTACAGACATATGCAATGGCTTGTCTTTTCCCTCAGGGATGTAAAGAAAGAGACATGAGCTGAGGGGAAAGACTGTTCTGGACAGCCACCACGCCCAGTTCTTAGTCCATCTGGACTTGCTGGAATTGAGAAGAACACAGAAACCTGGCTTCCAGCGGCAGTCAGTCTCTCTATTGTGCAGTCAGCGGCTTATTAAAAGTAAAGGCTGGAGAGATGGCTCAGAGGTTAAGGCACTTGCCTGAGAAGTCTAAGCACCCATGTTTGACTCTCCAGAACCACATAAACCAGACACACAAAAGTGAGGCAAGGGCAAGGCCTCACATGGCCACTAGGTGGTGCAAGCGCCTGGAGTTTGATTGTAGTGGCTGAGGCCCTGGTATGCCATTTCTCTCTCTCTCTCTCTATTTCATGTGCTCTAAGAAAAAATAAAAATAAAAAAATAAAGCCACCCAGTCTGGTGAATTCAACCAGAGCAAATCAGGAAGACAAAAGTGCAGACTCTGCCAACATACGTGACTCCTGCTCTGCCCTTGGCTGGCGTGCCCACGACCGATCACAGGCACTGGACACGACAGTAGACAAAGCTCACATTCCTGTCCTAAGGCTCTGTTTTCTGTAGAAACTCTCTTGCATGTTCTTCAGAGTTACAGTTGATCAACTACCACCTTGTTGGCCAACAGGGAGATACTACAGGCAGAGCCTAACATGAGCGACTCCTCCTGCTTCCTCCAGGAAGAATAGCTGATTCTTACCCATTCCCGCCACATCTACCACCCTGTCTCTCGCTGTAGCCCTGCCACGGACCCCTAGCAGAGAAGTCTTTCTTCAATGAGCCCAGAGCTCCTGTGAAAGTTAAAACCATCTCTGCCTGGAAGGGTCAGTGCTCACATCATGTCATATCAGCACCAGCATTGTGAGATGGATACAAGCATGGCCTCAAAGGGTCATGCTGCCTCAGAAATCATTTGCTGGAGTGCTCAGGACCCACAGTGCATTTCAGAGAGACTGCTTTATGTGAAAATTGATCAGCTCGCCTAAACACAGGTGTTGTGCGTGTTTATGTGTGAGACTGGGAGCCAGGTGGGCAAGATTTTGATAGGCAGTGTTTGTTTCCTCAGGACATAGAGCTTTGAATAAAACATCACAGCAGGGTGTGGAGGCAAGAGAATTCTTTGACATTTTCTCCATAACATGCCCAGGGCTCTAAACAAACAGGTGGGACCCAAGGCCCCTCTGTGTCTAACTTCACATTTAGCTCAAGATTAATGAGAGATCCACCCCATTTGAGATTCAGTTTGTGGAAACAAAGAGAGCATTACCTCTCCTTGAGTTTCAAAATGAGGGGGGGGGGGTGGGGATAGTGAGACAAAAGAGAAATTCCATTTCATCCTGGCCAAAGTGAGGGAGAGGGGGCAGGAAATTCAAGGTAGGCAGAAAACCACATCTTTCACCATAGAATGTTGGAACTGAATATTGTAGGGGAAAAGTATGAAAGATAAAAATAAAACTACAGTGAACCAAACTCCCGTAGGGATTTCCATCTCTGCGCAGCTGAACTGCCTACTTAACCCAGGCTTTCTGACCTCCGTTTATGGTTGGGTTATTATCTTAGCAACTATTTAACTCAGTCAATATGGTGACATCTCGCAGGTCAGTATAACAGAGTTTGAGTTATCAAGGCTTTTCTTAAATCTTCCTGACACAGGCAGAAGAACTGGTTATGAAATTCCTACTTTCACTCTTTTTGCCTTGTGACACTGGCCAAGGGAAGGAACCTCACTAAGCCTCGGTTATGCGACCAATGGACAGGTGAAAGGAGGATGGGAACCCAAGGTTATGATAGGGATCAACGAGGCAAATATACATTACTGCGGTGTGAACTGTATAATGCTATGCAACCTCAGCACAGCCTTGCTAATGCCAATTGTTAACATGATTATTTACTGTCACTTTTCAGCTTGCTTATATCTTTACTCTCCCTTGGATGGCCACTCATCCCTCCAACAAAGAGCAAGGACAGAAAAAGTATATATGAAGTCGTCAAAGTTTGTCAATTCTAGATTTTGGTTTGGGTTTATTTCCTATATTCAACACTGTCCACCCTTCTTTACCTCTCGGAAATTCTCAAATCTGTTTACAATTGCAGTGTCTACCTCCCCTAGCTACACTCAGTGTTCTCAACAACTACTTTATTTCCTACCATTAAGAATTATTTTGAGGGGGCTGGAGAGAAGGCTTACTGGTTAAAGCATTTGCCTGCAAAGCCAAAGGATCCTGGTTTGAGTCTACAGGACCCATGTAAGCCAGAAGCACAAGGGGGTGCATGCATCTGGAGTTCGTTTGCAGTGACTGGAGATGCCGGGGCTCCCATTCTCTCTCTCTCTCCTTCTCTCTCAAGTAAATACATTAAAAAATTTTAAATTTAAAAAAGTAATGATTTGGGGGAAAATATAATTGGCATTTATGCATGAATTAACTCATTCATGATGATAATTATTTGTTTAGGAGAAAGCACTGTTTTTGTCCCACGTTCCATACAAAATGGTTCATAGCAAGCAAGTTTTGAATAGCTTTGAGCATTGGTAGGAAAAAAAAACTTTATTATTTTCATTGTATTTTACACATGCTTTAGCTCAACCTGGTTAGTTTCTATGAGAAGCTACCTCCTTACACACACACACACGAAGAACACTATATGCATTGAGCAGCTAAAACAGAATTTAGGCTTGTTACAGGGTTCATGCAAACACCATAGCTATCTCACATATTTACAATTTCCAAAAGGAAATGAAATGAGATAAACAATAAGCTGTTCTTAAAATTCTAGAGTAACTATTATTATTGATTTCATGATAATTTCCTATTTGTACTTCTGTTGAGACAATATATAAAGGGGCTGATCACCATATTTTATTCTGCTTCACTCTGCCTGATCCTTGCACAATTCTGTCACATATTGTAAGTACTGAGAATTACTGTTCTGTACTATTCTTAAACTTAATAGGCAAGATATTATCTCTGTACCCTATATTTCTATTTTCTTCATTTCTTGTTGATGAAAAAACTATTCTTAGCCCAGCATGGTTGCACACGCCTTTAATCCCAGCACTCAGGAGGCAGAGGTAGGAGAATTGTGATGACTTCAAGGACAGCTTGGGATGCAGAGTGAGTGCCAGATCATTCTGGGCTAGAGGGAGACCCTACCTTGAAAATAACTCTATTCTTTTAATATAAGGGACTTATCATTCATAATATCATTTTCATAACTAAAAAAATTAACCCATGTGGTAAAGACAATATTTTAAGTGAATATTTTAGTCGCCCATAAAATAATTTTCAACCTTGGTAAGATTGCATCATGGTTTGGAGCTAAATTTCATAGACTTATCCAGGAATGAAAGTAGGTTTTTAACAGATGCCAGGAATACAACCTGAATTTTTATCTACTCCATAAATTATACCAAACATCTCCCTTCGATGTAGAAAAACGTATCCCTTAAAATTCCAAAAATGCAAAAGAAAATATACTTTTCTTCTCTCTGATGATGTCTTAGGGTACCCCTTACTTCCAGACCTTAGAATTTGCCCAGTTACTCCTTTTCAATCTACCCAAGGTAACCTAATGTTTTGGAGCCTCCCTCTGTTCAATACTTCCATTCCTGGAAAATATAAATAACGCTATTCTGTAAGGATGAGAAATAACCAAAGATATTTTGACTTTTCAAGAGTTGAGGGCAGTTGTATCCCTTACATCAATTTCTGGAAGAGAAAGTAACCACGTTCACAGAATTTAAATGCCCAAACAGCTGGAATAAGGACCTGGTAATATGAGATGCTGGAGAGGCTGCTGACTGGCTAAGGATGCGCAGCCTCAACAAGCAGTCAGAATGGCTCCGTTTGCACTGATTTAGCAAGGCAATGACCCATCCATGGAAACAGCCACTTGACATCCCGCAGCGTGTAGCCCTTGGAAAAGCAGCCCTAATGGACAACCTCAGCTGGTCCTGAACGTCCATGCTGGTGTTGGGATAATTTGTTCTCCTCTTAAACCAGATAACACACTTTGATTTTTGCATGACTCCAAACATTTAATGCAAATATAAAAACTATAACTTAGCATACCTTCTTTTCAGAAAAAATAAGGCAATTTTAATATTCAGACCTTTATGCCACATATATTACCTTAAGGAAGGGTCCACCACTCACTGGTGTATAAAGTGAGTGCATGACGTTTCTTTGTCCCGTGGCTATACTATTTGACTTATTTACAAGCAGTTAACCTAAATTAATCCTCCTTTTTGGATGGTAGCAACTGTGTGAGTCTCTAGGGACCTTGTATTATAAATTTGACATCCCCAAATAGTTCCAAGGACTTAGAGGGTCACTTGAGAATGTGATAATGTTGACCCCAAAGGCCTCACAGGGTAAATCTTATCCAGCTTACAAACCTTTGGGCAATAAATGTCAGCCAAATCTCAGAGGACTATGGTACATGAGGCTTTAGGCCCTGCTTATTACATGTATTTCCAGAAACTTCTCCTATCTGATTAAAAGAAGATGAGAATTGCAGTTTGTTCTTTACCATGTAATTGTTTGACTGTCCCATTTTCATGTGCTTGCTTTCCGTCTGAGCTCCCCCGCAGTGAGGAAGGGTTGAGAATGAAATCACTAAGGGATAAAAGGCTCTGACAGTACCAGGGAAAGTAGCCGGACTCAGGTCCAGACTCCACCATTACTTGTCATCCTTGACCACACATATCCTAACAAAGGTGGCAAGGAGGCCAGGGTCAGTCACATAACACAATCACAACAAAGGTAACTTGGGAGTTTACGTAGCATGTTGATTTCTAGCTCACCAAAAGTTGAGCACCCCAAAGTCCACTACGTAGCCGGGTTTCATATTTCTGGGTCTCCCCAGGCACAAAATGACACCCAGCATACTCCAGCTCTTCTGACTTTGTCACATGCCTGCTCATCTTGCGCCTCACCTGGCACTGTTTGGATTTACGCTGCACTTTGTCTCTTCTCCTAGATGATTATCATGTGATTCCTCACAAGTTATCCAGTTCATCTTCAGCACACGCATCAATGCAGCACTGAGAATTGTCCCTGGGAAGAGTTCGAATAACTAACACTTCAAATAAGTTTCTTCTGCCCTTAGTTTCACTTGATACTCAAATGACCTGAGGCTTCCATACCTTCCCTGCTCCCCATGGAATTCATGCATGTATTGAATCCTTTTCCTACAGAAACAACTTCAGGGGCTGATGTTTCTTGCTCTAGAAATGGACCCTGAGAAGCACAAGAACCATCGCTGCTGGGAAAGAAATGACCATTGCCTGCTCTTTTATTCTATTACAAGGCCTAAGCCTTCATAGATTCCAGCTACAGCCACAAAACACCTGGCAACAACTCTTGTTTACAACAACGAATTAAAAAGACCCACATCACAAACATATAATGGCAAAAAAGTTTTTAGAGAATACTTTTGGAAGCTCTAGACTTAGTTATTTCTAAGAACAATAAAGATTGGTGAGACTTAATTCATTTGATGTTGCATACTCTCATATCTTTGTTTTTTGTTTTTTTTACATTTTATTATAGGTAAGATGTCTAGACATTGACTAAAGGGCTGAATATATTGGCACAGCTCTGCCCTGCCCATAGTATAGAAGAACTCAATACCTACCTTTGAGGCAATTTATTGTTAATGTCAATACTAATCATTAATTATGAATTATAGTAATTACCTACACCTTGTGGTAGTAATGGGATCTACAAAGCATAACAAGAATGCCACTAGATAGAAATATGAAACATTTTGTCATATTATCTTAAGAAAGTTTAAGCCAATACTACTTTATTAGCTTGTTTTAGCATGTGACAATCGTTAAATTTACAAACCTTCTTTAAGTCAGTAGATCATGCTATTAATATCAACCCCACGATATCTGTTATCAAACCTCTCTGTGACCTCCAACTGTTACATGAGAAAACCAAGTCTCAAACATATTTAAATAACTTGCTATTATTTTGTTAATTTAAAATTGATTAACCAGTTTCAATGTCCCCATGAGGAGGAGATTAGAAAGCAAATATCAGACGATAATCTGTTTGCTGTGAGCAAGTTAGGGGGTGCAGGATCAGAGTCCCCAGTGGTCAGCCTAATACGCTGAGACACATTTCGCCATTCTGCCATCTGTCCTGGAGACTCCCATGCCATGCAGACAAACGTGCTTGTGTGGTGTTCTCAGAAGCAAAATATTCCAAGCTGCATGGAAGTGTGATGTTTCACTCTATGACATTTATTTCTTACACTGTGTATTTTTCTTCTTGGAGCCTAGGATCAAGCTGATTAAAGCCAAATGCTGCTCAAGAACCATGTTGTAGTTTCCAAACCCTGTGCTTAGTTAGGTGGGCAAATGACAGGCCTAATCTCCCTGCTGTGCCTAAGAAAGGGAAAACTATGAGGAAATGAGGATGTTGGTTTTGTTTGTTTGTTTGTTTTGTTTCTTTTTCGAGACAGTGTCTCATTACAGGTCTGTTTTACATCAGCCTCCTGAGTGCTGGCATTACAAGCAGGCTTTTTTTGTTGTTGTTGTTAACCACTACCCCCCCCCCCCCCAGTAATGTAAATACCTTACCTCAATTTTGAATGTGCAATAAGTAATGAGATCAGGTTGTTACTAACGTGAAGAGTTAGGAAAAGAATTTGGAGCATAGTGGCATTACTTTCCTGGAATGTGTCAGGCCCTTGGTTCAGAACTCAGTACAGGAAAAAAAATAAAATAATAAAAAAAAACTGTTCAGATGTGGTAATGATGCTAGTATTTAACCCCAGGCAGGAGGCAGGAGAATCAAGAGTTCAGGGTTGCTGGGCTTGGTGGCACAAGCCTTTAATCCTAGCACTCAGGAGGCAGAGGTAGGAGGATCACTGTGAGTTCAAGGCCACCCTGAGACTACAAAGTGAATTCCAGGTCAGCCTGAGCTAGAGTGAGACCCTAATTTGAAAAAACAAAACTAAACAAAACAACAACAACAAAAAAGAGTTCAGGGTCATCTTTGGCTACATTTTGTGTCTAAGGCCTTGAATGCCTGAAACCTTGTCTCAAAAGAAAAAGGTGGGCTGGAGAGAAGCCTTAGCAGTGAAGGCACTTGCTTGCATAACAAGCACAAAGGATTCAGGTTTGATTCCCCCAGGACCCACATAAGTCAGATGCGCAAGGTGGTGCATGCATCTGGAATTTGTTTGCAATGGCTAATGGCCCTAGCACACCCATTCTTTCTTTCTGCCTCTCTCTTAAATGAATCAATCAATCAATAAATAAATGAATACATATTAAAAAGGGAAATTGGGCTGGACCTGAGGAGAGAAATGACCCAGTGCACTCCACCCCAGCCCCAGCTGAAACCACAGATGAATAGGGGAAATGAGCAAAGTGCTGCTTTCTCAGTGAACATGATATCAGCACAAGGGTGAAGGAGACAGAAGCTGAGGACACTCAACACCTACCAAACCAGAGATCCAGAGGCTCCTAAGTGCCCTTCACTGAAGTAGACTTAAAATGCTCTCAGCATGGCTCAGGAAATTTTGTGGAAGAGGAGGTGGAAAGAGTGTTAGAGCCCTATTTTGTACAGAGACATTGCCTCTCCCCTCCCCCAAAATTCATGATCCACAATCCCCATGAGGTTGACCTACATCTCCAATGAAGAAGGCCTCTTCAGAGGAAGGCAGGGAGGAGGGATAGGATGATACCAACATGTATTGTTTATATACTAAATATGTCCATATCTAATAAAACTTTTAAAAAATTCAAACAAAGAGTTGAATTAAAGTCCCCCAAGTCAGTAAGTAATCAAAAACACAGTGCCAGAGGTAAGATACTTCCCTATAAGATGTTCAAGGAGGCCATAGAGGCCCCTAACACAATTAGATTATTGCCATTGCTTTTGCTTGACCATCAAAACTGATGTTAAGTCCCTATTGCTGAAGATACCATGTGCTTCTATTGTAGGACATAGAGATATTAATGTGGAATTGAAGCTGGACACTTCCTTCTTTGTGGCTAGCCTTCATAGTTCTGGAAAGTGCTATGTAGGCTGCTAAAACTAAATTCATCACCTGTTTCAACCATCTGTGGGCATTTCATGCTCCATCTCTGACATCCTGCCCGAAAAAATAAAAAATTGTGGCACAGGTGCAAGAGAGGTATGACTGTTATGGATGTAGCCAACCATTTTCTAACTGGATTTGAAACCCGCTCCATAGGAAGGAATTCAGGTTTGGCACTTTAAGCCTGTTCAAAAGCCTATGGCTGAGGAAATCATGGGTCTTGGGGGTAACCTACTAATGTTGCTATAAATGGGTAGCTGTTAATCTTCCTTCTAAATCCTTATGCTTATAGTCAGCAATGAGTGCTGTGCTTAGCCTCAGTATTGCCAGTTTCATTTATGAGTAGGCAGTTGTTAAGCACAGAGCTATATAGGTGCCAAATGTTAGGAATAATTGACTACTGTATGTTCAGCCCTAAATAAACATCAATTACCCTTTCTAGGGCTCAGGAACATTATGGAAGAATGAGCCTAAAGACTGTAAGAGGCCGGGGATAAGGGGAGGGCTTGGGAATGCTATTTTCTGGCGATGGTATGGTGATTACACTCATGAACACACAACAGCTGTATTTTCCTGTTCAAACATTGAGCTAGTCAACATTCCAGCACAGGAAACAACATACACTCTGTATATTTTCCAAAATTACTCTTCCTCAAAGCTCTATTTATCTCCATAAATGTGATACAGAAGTATTTTTTCACTTTATTTGAATTCTCAATAAGGATGGCTGACTTTGAAGTACCATTTAACATGATAACCTCATTTGTAGTAATAAACAGAAAGTGTTCCTTTCTCAAAATTATTGTAATATTGATCTATGATCAATGATTGGGTTATCATAAGATCTAACTAGTTCATTTCTTCTGGGGCTATCCTCTAGCAATTCTTATTCATAAGCTATTTGTGTGATTTATCATGTTTTCCCTACTTACAATGCCATGAACAATTTATTTAGTTTTCAACTTATTTGGTTTCAGTGATCTCTCCAATTTGTCTGGATTATTCTGTTTTTCTTAGTGACTAATGAGAGGTACTACTTCTGAAAAAGAACTGACCTTTTGTTGTCTTAATGCAGTTTCCCCCAATTTATCCTTTGGCACTTAATAATGCTTGTAATTATTGTTGTTTTGCAGAAGTGTAAGCATTCATAGACTTTATATCCATAAATCTTTCTTTTGTAATTTCTCCCATTGTTTTTGTACATAGTCTTTTCCAAAACAAGACCAGCTAAATAATAATTTTTCCCTTTTATTTGTTTTTATGATGCTATTTTATGCCATCTAAAATTTATTTGTGGTATGAGATATTATCAGGTTTTCCTCATCTTATATTTTTAGCCAAAAAAATTTTAATACTGGTTCTGGTTTTTGAATAATATGAAATGCAGATACTCTCTTGGTTTTCAGAATCACTCTGCAACAGGTTACAAACTGACTAGCATAGTACTTCTGACCACCATGTGAATATAAACCTCTTTATGTCAAGTCATTTTACCAATGCACTCAAAAGTGTACAGTTTTGTACTACACAGTTGTGTGACAATTTTAAAATCTGAATTATTTAATAGGTCACATTCTTCCACTGAAATACATATACACTCTTTGCTAAAGAAATGCACATTTTTGCTATTTGGTATAAATTAAATGATGGAATGACCAGTTCTAAAATAATGCCAAAATTTAAATTAACTTAAATACATGGATTTCTTTAGTTGTAATGAACCGGTTTGTAGACTATGATATCATATCATGTTTTTATTACCCTCAACATTAAAAAAAATTGTTTGTTTGTTTTTTTCAAGGTAGGGTCTCCCTCTAGCTCAGGCTGACCTGGAATTCACTATGTAGTCTCAGGGTAGCCTCTCACTCATGGTGATCCTCCTACCTCTGCCTCCCGAGTGCTGGGATTAAAGGCGTGTGCCACCACACCCCACTTCTTAAAAATTGTTTTTGAAGTATAGTTTCACTCTTATTGAGGCTGACCTGGAACTCACTATGTAATCTCAGGGTGACCTCAAACTCATTGTGATCCTCCTAACTGTGTCTTCTGAGAGCTGGGGATTAAAGGCAAGCACCACCATGGCTAGCTATTGCCCTCCTTTTTTTATGATTTTTTTTTTTTATTTGACAGAGATAGGAAGAGAGAGAGAGAAAGAGAGAGGGAGGGAGGGAGGGAGGGAGAGAGAGAGAGAGAGAGAGAGAGAGAGAGAGAGAGAGAGAGAGAATGAGCATACCAGGGCCTCCAGCCACTGCAAACCAACTCCAGATTTATGTACTACCCCATGCATCAGGCTTATGTGGGTCCTAGGGAATCGAACCTGGGTTCTTTGGTTTTGCAGGCAAGCAGCTTAACTGCTAAGCCATCTCTCCAGAACTTTGTAATTTTTTTAACCCAGACTCTACCAGGTATCCTGTGCCTGCCCACTTTTGTGGGACTAGAATTGTCTTACATTCTTGTCCAGTTAGAAAATTTATCACCTATCCTCCCTCTTTTTTCATTTATTCAAAAGTGAGGTATTAATGTTTCAATTGTTACTGGTAGATCGGGCCTGTAATCTCAGCTACTCAGGAGGTTCAAGAGCTCATGGCCTGCCTTGGGGACAGAGTTCAATGCCGCCAGTGATTTAGTGAAAACCTGAACACAAAATAAAAAGTTAAACAAAAGGGTTGAGATATAGCTCAGTGGTAGAATGCTTACACTTTGTATAGCATGCATAGGCTGTGGCAATATTGAGAATATGTTACTTTTTCTTTTGGTAAGGTATATTCATTTCCCTTTCAGGACACCATCATTGATGAATACCCATTAATTTGTTGGGAATGTCAATTAATTAACCCTGTTCCTCTTGGTAAAGGAATGGGTATATGGGCTGGAGAGATGGCTTAGCGGTTGAGCGCTTGCCTGTGAAGCCTAAGGACACTGGTTCGATGCTCGGTTCCCCAGGTCCCACATTAGCCAGATGCACAAGGGGGCGCACGCGTCTGGAGTTCGTTTGCAGTGGCTGGAATCCCTGGCGCGCCCATTCTCTCTCTCTCCCTCTATCTGTCTTTCTCTCTGTGTCTGTCACTGTCAAATATATAAATAAAAAATGAACAAAAAATATTAAAAAAAAAGGAGTGGGTATATGATGTAAGATGGTCCATTCAGATTTTCCTTTCTTAGACAATGATTTCTGTTAGGAAAGACTCACAAGAGGTTGAAGTTGGTGCAATCTGTGGCAAACTGTGATAGCAGCCCAGTTCCTCCCTGAATCCACACCCTTGCATGCTCATGCCTTCCTACAGGGATGGCACATAGTTTTCCGTTCCTGGACCATATAATTTGCTTCCTCCCTTAGGGTACCAGCATGGAGCTCACAGAGAGAGTTGAGGAAAGAGCTAGCACAATACGGTTCGCTTGCTCTTCCACCGCCGTCACCATGGGAAGCGCACACCCACTTAGCCGAGCCTCTCCCGATCCCAGGAGAGAGCAGTAGAAGGCAGCCAGACAAAACGCAGGGCTCCACCCACACACGACATGTAGTGTTTTTGCTCATGTAAGTGTGAGCAGCTTATGCGATGCATGTTTACATTTGTGTGCACGTGTGGGCATGTGAGTGTGTGTTTCGAGGGCGGGTCAATATCAGGTGTCTTTCTCAATTGCTCACTTGATTGGCTAATACAGGTTCTACCACCAAGCCTGCAGCCCCTTTATTGGCTATACTTTACCATCTGAGCCTTCTCCTTAGCCTCGATTATAGTAAATATATTCACTTTCTTTTTCCATGGTTTAAATTTTACTGGGCATCCTATACTGACATTGAGCAAATCTGACCCTAAGACCAGAAGCTCTTGTAGTGAATTCCAGCCTATATCAACGGACTTGCACAGTTATGAGGAATAAAGTGTAACAACTATTTTATTCATTCTTCTGATCCCTGGATTGGGTTTGTTCTGCTATGAGATTTAATTCACACGTGTCACGAAAGGGCAGCCACCTGCCAGGACTATTGTTCTTTATTAGTTACTGCTGCCTGGATTTCTAGAGAGGCTGATTTCCAGGCACCAAAAGGTAAGACCTTCTCTTCCTTCCCTTTGGTTCTGTGAGCTGAAGTCCACAGTATTCTGATCAATCTGCCCCTTTAAACAACAATTTAACCAGTCAATTTCCATTGTTTAAATCGAAGAACCTTACTCATTATGAACTAGAAAGCAATCATGAGGGCAGAATATATGTAGGGACCTTTCCATAAAGATCCACGGCTGCCGTCTCTGCCTACGGACCCTTTTGGCTTTCACATCACCAGTTTAGCTGGGTGTTCAGCACAGATGCTCATGTGTCAGCACATGTTGCTTTAAAGTAACCCAAAACCCAGGAAGCTGCCTAATCCAGCTGTGAATTTGATTCCTTTTTCTTTGATTCCTAAGTGACCAAGCAACAGAACAAAAACAAATCAGTTTCAGAACAGAAGCGACAGTGTCTATGACATCAAATAATTAGAAGGTATGACTTGTATGTAATTCAAAATGCATTTCCCTTTTTAAAATATTTTGTTCATTTTTATTGATTTGAAAGTGACAGAGAGAGAGAGAAAGAGGAAGATAGACAGAGAGAGAATGGGCATGCCAGGGCCTCCAGCCACTGCAAATGAACTCCAGACACGTGTGCCCTGTTGTGCATCTGGCTAACGTGAGTCCTGGAGAATCAAGCCTCGAACCGGAGTCCTTAGACTTCACAGGCAAGGGCTTAACTGCTAAGCAATGGCAATCAACAATCTAATTGTGTTAGGGGCCTCTGTGGCCTCCTTGAACATCTCATAGGGAAGTATCTTAGCCCTGGCACTGTGGTTTTGATTACTTACTGACTTGGGGGACCTTAATTCAAACTCTTTGTTTGAATTTTTTAAAATTTTTATTAGATATGGACATATTTAGTATATAAACAATACATGTTGGTATCATCCTATCCCTCCTCCCTGCCTTCCTCTGAAGAGGCCTTCTTCATTGGAGATGCAGGTCAACCCCATGGGGATTGTGGATCATGCATTATGGGGGAGGGGAGAGGCAATGTCTCTGTACAAAATAGGGCTCTAACACTCTTTCCACCTCCTCTTCCACAAAATTTCCTGAGCCATGCTGAGAGCATTTTAAGTCTACTTCAGTGAAGGGCACTTAGGAGCCTCTGGATCTCTGGTTTGGTAGGTGTTGAGTGTCCTCAGCATCTATCTCCTTCACCCTTGTGCTGATATCAGGTTCACTGAGAAAGCAGCACTCTTGCTCATTTCCCCTATTCCTCTGTGGTTTCAGCTGGGGCCGGGGTGGAGTGCACTGGGTCATTTCTCTCCTCCCATCCAGCTCTCGTCTGAAAAGAGAAGCATATTCTCCAACAGTGAAGTAGGCACCAGTTAAATGGGATAACCAAGATTAATTTAGAGACAATTTAAAGGGTGTAGACCCTCTTATAGCCCAAGATTAATGGGACATGGACAATGGAAAGAAGAATCATTATCTGAATATGATTTTGAGTTGTTTCCCAGTTCCAGATATGATTTCCTTTCCACTGAGCAGGTCTGTTAGACAAGCCAAGAGCAGTTGGTTACCCACCATGGCTGTGCACCACTATTGCACTTGTGTGAGCATCATGACAAGTTTGCTTCTGAGTCACTTACATTTTGAGTTGCTTTGGCAGATGATGTTGGCCACTTTCCCCCAGTAGCTCATGTAATGCCTTTTAGCACTAGATGGGATAAATTTCTGGGGACAGACTTACAAAGTAGTAGGTTCCCATATGGCCTTTTCATATAGCTTTAGTTTTGGTTAAATCCCCTCCTGTACCTTACCCTCAACTATCACTCCTGCTTAGCACCCACCACTATTCTGTCTTTATTTTCTTAATAAAATGTTTTGTAACTTTTGATGAGAAGATATCTTTTGATGAGAATATATCTGTATTGATTCCTTTAAACTGTGTCATGTATTTAATTCACATCTAATTATGACTCATGTTAAGATAGGTTCTTATAATTACTATAGAGCTTCCTGTTTCAGGCTTTGGATTGTTAAAGAAAGCAATTAAATATTTTATCTTGCTCTTTGGCACATCATCATCTAATTGGTTGTAGCATACTTGGAGTTCATAATACTGGACTGTTCCACTGGATATTCAAAACAATGAATATTAAGGAACAGAACAATTGAGTATTTAGAGATTGTGAGCTGTAAACCCACCTATAATTCTTAATGACATCACTGCTTCTCATGATCTTCATTATAAAATGGGTATAACCTTCCAGACCCACACTGTAAAAGCCTGGGAAAACACCACAAGTCAATATGTGAACACAAGAAGATATCCAATAAAGCCAATAGCTCAAAGGAGCATAAAAACTCTTAAAAAAATAGTGATTGCTAAAAATAGGAATCTTCTGCCAATGGGTTTGATTTTGGAGTCACTACTTTCTATCCAGAGGCTCTATACACTGTTATTATCAGAGGAATGCTAAGGTCATAAGAGAATTCCATCAGCTTCCTTCATGTGGTACTCTGAACTGTGAAGATGCTGCTTGCTGGGATACCATCGGTGTCCTCTAACTTGGACTGTCAGGAGTCTCAGACCTGTCATACAGTTGCCTCTGTGAGCAGAAAGTGTTCTTGCTGAGCAGGAACACAGAGTCTGTAATATGTAGGAACAGTGACCAAAAAAACAAAATATGCAATTCTTTTATTATTGAACTTTTTCATGCTTCCTCGCCCTTGCTCAGAAATATGTACATTCATGGAAACCACATAGGAAACTGGGTTTGAAGAAAAAGAAAAAGGGGGAAAAAATCACATTCAACCATAGACCTACCTATTTGTAATCAATGTGTGACCTCTGTTATGAAATTTGTGAGTAATTCACTTCCCACACTTCCCACTGAAGCCTACCCAAGTGAGATCTAACACTGCCACCCTGAACACTAATGAAGGAACTCAGTCAGCAGTACAGCTTGCCCTGGGGGACTCATTTTTCACATCACCAAAAAGTAATTTCTGTCATTTTCGGCCATATGGTAGCCTGGATTGTGAAGATGCAATTCTGTTCAGGAAATGCTTAAGAGTGTAGGTCCTAGAGTCTTCTGGGATCCAAATTCCTTTTCTGCTTTTCACTCAGCCTCACCTATGCCTCTGATTCTCAGCTGTAGATAAAAATCCTCACAGGATGCCACGACTTTATCATAAGCATTGATGGAGACAGTGCATGTAAAGCAGTAACACACGGTGTTAGGTATAGAACCTGTTTGATTATAGTTAGCTACCAGTCAATTATTACTAGTGGGAATGATAGTATTAAGAACTAGTATAGCATATGTGTAATGGGTATTTTTCTTGACACAGCCATTATTAATTCAGCTTTATGCTCTAAAGAATATCATCTGTTCTTTTATTATTAAAACTAAATATGAAATCTACTACAGGGGCTATCATGGCTTCTATTGTGGCCAGCTTTGCGTTGCTGGCAGGAAACACAGGGCCAAGAGCAGCTTGTGGGAGGGAAGGCTTCTAGACTTGAGGGGAAGCTCCATGATGGCAGGGGGAAAAGATGGAATGAGCAGAGTAGACATTATCTCCTAGCCAACCCCAATATCAAGTGGACAACAGCAGCAGGAGAGTTTGCTAAACACTGGCAAGGGGAAGCTGGCTATCATACTCATAAGCCCACACACAACAATACATCACCTCCAGGAGGCTCCAGTTCCCAAACTGACACCACTTGCGGACCTAGCTTTCAGAACATGTAACTTTATGGGGACACTTGAATTAAACCACCACATTCTGCCCCTGACCCCCATGAACTAACTGATAATCATACATGATGTGAAATACAATGCATTCAGTGCAAACTTAAATATCCCCACGGTTTTTATCAATTTCAATGCCCTTCAAACATCCCAAGAGTTCCAAGATCTTTTAACTGAACCATAACACCAAAAATAATGATAATAATAATGGCACAGAATAAAAATTCACATTGCAAAAGATGGCATTTGGCATAAAAAGGAAAAAAATGAAGTAATGCAAGACTTAAAATAGGGAAAACATCAAATTCTGTAGCTCCAAGTCCAATAACTCTAACCAGTGACACGTCTCCAAGTCTGGTAATTCTAAGTAGGGACACAACTCTGGAGCTTTAAATCTACTCTTCCAGCTAGGATGCTCATTGTCCAGAAAAACTTCACCTGAAACGATCAGCTCTCCTTGGAAGCCATCCCATAGTCCTGGCATCACCACTGGATCTCCACTGCAACTGGTTCATCCTCATAGCTCCACCAGGCCTCTACATGGGTAATCCAAAAAGCCTGCTTCACACAGCCCATAGCCAATTTCAAATTACAAAACCATGTTGCAAATTCAATGACCCTCTCTTTCCTGCATTTGTTATACTCCATAGTACCAAAGGAGCTACCAGCTTGTTAATCCAGCAGGGGAATAAATCAGACTTTGGAAAACAGGACAATCCTTCAGAATTCGAGTCCCTACTATGAAAACAGCCAGCATTCTTCCTGCTGTCCCAATGCAGATGAGCTGGCCCAGTGTCCGTGGTTGTTATCTCTCAAACAATTCCAACCGAATGGGCAGCCCTTTCAGCCCAAACATTTCCCTTTCCTCTACGCCACATCATTCTGCTCACACCAGCCTATTTTTACACAATTCTACCCTGCACGAGTTCTCAGGACACAGGTATAATAGCAAGCCTCTCACACAAACTGCCTCTAGCCCAGTCTAGGCAAAACTCTATCTTCCCCTTACAAGTCAATTCCCACAGTCCTTAGTTTTCACTGCATTTAGGCCTTTCAACTCTGACCAGAATAGTCCATCAAGCTGTCCTACACTTACAGCCCCATAAAGGGATCTTTTAGGCCAGTTTCAAATCTTTCTGCATTTCTCTCAAAAATCAACTCCAAAATGACCAAGGCTACAATCAGATTTCTAGCAAAAACAACTCCACTTCTCAGTATCAATTTTACTGTTTCAGTTAGTTTCACGTCACCAGCAGAAAACAATGGACCAAGATCAGCCTGTGGGAGGAAAAAGTTTATTTTGGTTTACAGACTTGAGGGGAAACTCCATGATGGCAGGGAAAAATAATGGCATGAGCAGAAAATTGATATCACCTCCCAGCCAACATCAGCAGCAGGAGAGTGTGCCAGACACTGGCAAAGTGAAGCTGGCTATAATACCCATAAGCACACACTCACATTACATCACCTCTAGGAGGTTCAAATTTCCAAAGGGCCACCAGCTGGGGACCTAACATCCAGAACACATAAGTTTATGGAGGACATCTGAATCAAACCAACAAAGCTTATGTGGCTACGAGGCAGGTACAATCTCGTACTAACACAATTATGCAATCTTATAGTAAGTAATTTATTTTTTTCTTAGCAGTTGGACAAGAGATGGTATTATAAGCTTGTTTTTTTTTCCACACATAAGATGATAACCTCATGCAACAGTGTCAACAAAAAATTTACTGTGTAGTTGTAAAATTGTACATACCTTCTAACATATAAGTGAGGCTTTTCCTAGCCAGAAAAGAGCTAAGACATTTTCAATATGGAACTCCAAATTTCCTTTAGCACTAAAATGATCACAGTGAGAAGTAAAATTACATGATAGGTTCTTTAGGACCTCCACAGAGACATAGTAAGCGAATGGCACACATGGGAATTATAAGAAACCTGGCTGCTCAGCATCCAAATTTCGAATTTCAAATGACCAACTCTAGTTTTATAGAGAAATTCTCTATCTTGCTTTGCTGATGTGGTTACATAGTCAGTTTTATCTTGTCTTTACAGTTCCACCAAAGATCTCCAACATTTCCTCGGATGTCACTGTGAACGAGGGCAGCAATGTGACTCTGGTCTGCATGGCCAATGGCCGCCCTGAACCTGTTATCACCTGGAGACACCTTACACCAACTGGTAAGCCACGATCCAGATTTCAGGTTACCACCTACTGTTAATGATGCTATTGAATCAAAGGGGAAAGCATTTGCCTTTTTATTAAAACACTGATAAAATAGCAACATTTGTGATCCCATGATCTTTGCTAATATCTTTATCTCTATGAGGCTTACAATGGTATGTATGTATGTATGTATGCATGCATGCATATATATATGTAAGTACATATACACAAACATAGGATGTTTCACTTAAAATGGAATAACTTCCAAAGGTACAAATATGTGTCTCTTGGGGAAATGTCCTTTATAAATTAAATTTACATTTTTTTATATCTATTGTCAGGCTTTGTAAATATATAGCACTCTGTTAACAAAGCATTCAGGAATAGCATACAATTATAAGATCCCTATAGTCCTGGACTTGTCATCTGGCCCTGAGATAGTCGTCATATGTAGCCTAAGCTATATAGGCACCCCATGGACCCTAGCAGCTAATATTAAGTAAAAATGAGAAGATGACTTCCAAGAATGTCTTCTATATCCTTCCTACCCCCATTCTCTTACCCTCCTCCTCAGAACTGGATTCCAAATCCTCCTTGTTTGTCAACATGATTTAAGTATTTTATTGTATTATTTGGGACTAACACCGATCATGCTTTCTTTTATACAAAACTGTTATTTTGCAAATACAATCTGTGCAGAGGGATACCTGCTCTTTATTTATTCTTTATAAGAGAGGATGGGATAGAGAATGGATGTGCTTTGTGCTTCTTGCCAATGTAAATGAACTCCAGACACATGTGTCAGTTTGTGCATCTGGCTTTACATGAGAACTGGACAAGTGGACCTGGCTCATCAGGATTTGCAAGTGAGTGCCTCTAACTACTTAGCCCTCTTCTCTAGGTCCTGACACCTGCACTTTAATTTTTACAAAAATAAGTCTTATGGCTCACACTTGATATACTCTTGTAAATTTTACATAGAATACCTAAAGTTTTTTTCTTTACTATTGACCACTTCCATAAGTATAAACCATGATATTTCCCTCCTACCACTCCTTTTTCCCCTCCTAAATCCTATCTCCAATGAAACCCATCTTTCTAGTTAGTCTCTCTTCTATTTTGATGTGCTCATTTTTTTTCACTCCAATTATGAAGGTCTTGTGTAGGTAGTGTCAGGCACTGTGACTATCAAGGCCATTTTGTGTCTGAAAGAGCATTGTAAGCAGTTTACAGATAATCACTTTAGAATGAACACTATCAAAAATGCAAAATTGGGCTCATAGTGAGAAATATCCTGAGATATCTCTAAAAAACAGGATAATGTGTGGTCATGGTATCTTTTCAAATCTCTGGATTTTGTGATGGGAGACTAGGGACCTTCATTTGACATTATGCCTCAAGTTAATTTCCACAGAACATTTACACCTACCTGGCAAATTAATTTTTTTTTTTTTTTTTTTTTTTGGTTTTTCGAGGTAGGGTCTCACTCTAGCCCAGGCTGACTTGGAATTCACTATGGAGTCTCAGGGTGGCCTCGAACTCACAGCGATCCTCCTACCTCTGCCTCCCGAGTGCTGGGATTAAAGGCGTGCGCCACCACACCCGGCTCAAAAAATTAATTTATTTATTTATTTTTAATTTGAGAGTGACAGACACAGAAAGACAGAGGGAGAGAGAGAGAATGGGCACGCCAGGGCTTCCAGCCTCTGCACATGAACTCCAGACACGTGCGCCCCCTTGTGCATCTGGCTAACATGGGACCTGGGGAACCGAGCCTCGAACCGGGGTCCTTAGGCTTCACAGGCAAGCACTTAACCGCTACGCCATCTCTCCAGCCCACAAATTAATTTATATTTAGGCAGTTATTCTTATTAGAGGCCTCTATTCTCTTAGGAACATGCCACTGAAAACCCATCCTTCTTAATGTATACAACCAATAATTTGTTTATAATATATAGAAACACAGGAGATGCTTACTTGAGAAGTAATAAACTCATTGACTCAAACAATCATTTTGTACCTGACATGGTAAAAATATATATGGAGGATAATCTGAAGTAGGAGCTTGTAAGTATCATACATCTTTGTCCTGAAATAAGTTAATTCTTGTAGCTTTATAGTTCTAGGAATATTCTATTAGCCCCAAATTTATACTGCCCACCCTTACCATCTAGCATTATTTTTGCTGACTGTAAATTAAATATAAAAGTTGTATCTAATATTTAACTATTTTATCAAAGATAACATCTGAAATCATTGTGTTTATTGTAATCTTTTTAAGAGATTGCTTAAATCCTTATATAATTATGTGTTTTAAAGTTAGGAAATTCCTTTATCCACAGTACCTCCACTCACTGGTGTTTTACTAAGCAATGGTTTGTTTCTTACACGTGGATCCAGAAAACTTTTATAAATTACTTTACTGTATTGGCTATTAGTAATCTTATGGCCCAACCTATGGATGATTTGAAAGAACATAAATAACAATCTATAAATTATGCATAAATAAAATTGGTTTAAACGAAACTACCTGAAATGTTTGTGGCATCAAATTTTACTACAGACCACACTGCTCTTTTCATACCATTATTTTATCTTCTTTTGTAAATACAATACCTAGAAATGTAGTTAAATATATGTTATAATTTTTAAAAATATTTTATTTTTTTATTTTTATTTATTTATTTGAGAGTGACAGACAAAGAGGGAGAGAGAGAGAAAAAGAGAGAGAGAGAATGGGCGCACCAGGGCTTCCAGCCACTGCAAACAAACTCCAGACATATGCGCCCCCTTGTGCATCTGGCTAAAATGGGTCCTGAGGAGCTGAGCCTCGAAGCAGGGTCCTCAGGCTTCACAGGCAAGCACTTAACCGCTAAGCCATCTATCCAGCCCTATGTTATAATATTTTAACCTCCCATCATAATCATGAATATTCTACTTGAGCCCTGAATATCTTAACTTTGTTTGATGCTTTAAGTCAATTAAAAACCAGAGGATCAGTGATATGCATAGAAAAGGCAGTACTTTATGTACTTAGAGAACTCTAGAGACTTCAAAATAAACTAAAAAAAAAAAAAAATCAAAACTGATGTATTCCTAAGGTTTCCCAACTGTCAATAGCAGAAGTTAGCAAACTCTAACTTGTAGACCAAATCTGACTTACTTCACTTATGCACTCACTGCCTATAAGCAAGAATAGTTGTAAAATTTCTACAAGAAATCAAATAACTTCCTCTTTGATATGCAAAAACATTTGAACTCAAACATCAATGATCATACATAAAGTTTTATTGAAACACAGCCAAAATCAATGACTTACATTTTGTCTATGACTACCACTGTTCTTAAACGGCAGAGTTGGGTAGTTGCAACAGAAATTACTCAGGTCACAAAGCTTCAAATGCTTTCTTTGGACCTTTAGATAAAAATGTACAGACCATAGCTTAAGAACACAGCCAGGGTCATAGGACAAGGATTTTGTGGAATCCTCCACAGCCCACAAAGTTCTGGAGATATCCTCTATCAAGTTCCTTCTGCCATCTCAAGAAAAGAACTTTATTTTTTCTTTTATTTATTTTCTTAAGAGAGAGAGAGGATGGGCACACCAGGGACTCCAGCCACTGCAAACAAATTTCAGACGCACACGTCACCTTGTGCATCTGGCTTACATGGGTCCTGGGAATTGAACTGAGGTCCTTTGCCTTTGCAGACAAACACCTTAACCACTAAGCCATCTCTCAGCCTGAACTTTACTTTTTCTATAGCCATGCATCTAGACCTTCTCAATGGGCCAGATTCAATTCCAGCTCACACAAAACTAGCTCCCTTATGCATCTTCAGACTAACTCAAAGGAAGACCACTGTCCCACTGATGATGGATATCAGTTTCCCAGCTCACTCTTTCATCTCTAACATAAGGCAGCAATAACCAAGGGATCAAAATCACCTTCCTAGTGACAGGAGAGAGAACTTGCCTTGACTGTTCAATAAAGAAAAGTAGGAATATTTGTGTGGGAGGGTTTTTTTTATTATTGTTTTCAATTTTTGGAAACAAGGTGATCCTGTTTAGCAAATCATGTATATCCTTTCTCAGAGACACCTGAGAAAGAGACTTGACCCCTGTGTGACAGCAGAGCTGCCTGCAACCCGTCATCTTGTGAGAGGAGGAAAATCCAGCTAGCTTTGTTCAATTATTAACTGCACTCTCTTCAGTACAGTGCGACTGCCTTACAGAGGAGATGTACCTGTAATTAGCTCGACCCCACAGAGACACAAAGACCTGAAAGCGAGGAAGATTCCATACAGGGATCACAAATGTTTGATTACCTGTCGTTTGATGCTATGAAAAGGAGAAAAGAAAAAGATGCATGGTACATTATTCTTATGAGGGGAGAATAATTATTACCTCAATTCAATTCTTTTATTTTAATTTCTGCTTAGGCTATTTTATGTCTCTTTCTTTTGATGAGGTTTCTTTTCCAAGCACAATGCAAGTGTTTCTAGAAGATGAAATGTGAAGGCTGATGGACTTTGATGCATGCCAAAGCACAACACCTCCAATGAGAAGAAACATGCATTTCTTTGGGCATTGCTCTTATATTTCTGATTTCTTAATTTTTTTCCTCTTCAGTTATTTTGTATAGTCAAAATGATGTGTCACATATGCAGTTATTAAATGTGAACTATTTCTTCCTTAACTAAATTGGGCTTTCCTAGTCCTATATGGCTCCTCGAGGGCAACTGCACCATAACATGTGTTTTCTATGGTGTGTTTGGTCTCCCTTCTGTGAACAAGCTTTCCTCTTCATATAACTCTATCTGGATCTTTCCTCTTCCACTCATGGGGAAGTCCTTTCCTCAAGAGTGTGTCACAGGGTATCGGGGTTACTCAGGATTACAGGGAGTGTTGCTATGCATTTTGTTTCTTCAAATTCTGTATCCTTCTCTAGCTGGA
The DNA here is from genome assembly GCF_020740685.1 of Jaculus jaculus. Lineage (NCBI taxonomy): Eukaryota > Metazoa > Chordata > Mammalia > Rodentia > Dipodidae > Jaculus > Jaculus jaculus. The sequence continues at coordinate 166,064,928 of NC_059105.1, forward strand.
AAACTGCAAGGGGCAGTAGGGATTTCACCCTTTTAGATGGAGAACAATGTAAGAGGTACTGCGTTATTTTCATTTCCAGTCAGAAGAGAGTTTGGATATCAAGAAGAGTATACAAACCTTACTTAAGAAATGCTTTGTATTTTGGTAGTAATAGGAATGAGTGAGAAAGTGCTGTGCTGGAAGGAGCAAGAAGACTCAAGGAGTCTGCAAGATCGTTTTCTCACTACACATTGGGTTTTAGTCACATTATCTGAGATTTCCCTTTTAATCTTCTAATTCCTTTCTAAGTCTGAAACTTTGACTGAAAGTATTCTTGAACTCAGGGAATGCTCTATTCTCATCTGTCTTATTTCCATTTACCTAACTTGCCCAGTATGATCAGCAGGGTCTTACTTCATGGGTCTAGGAAAAGGAAATAATGTTAAACTGAAGTCATTTCTTTAAGTCAAACTCCAGAACACATGTTTTGGGCAGCTTTCATCTAGCCTTTGAGTAAGCATGTTAGAATTAGTATGACCTCATCTTTTAGCACAGAGAACATATGACGTGTGCTTTAAATTTCAAGAAATTATTTACCTGGAACTTTCTCATATGAGCATCCCAGAAGGTTCTGGGAGTCAGTTTGGTAGCATATAGATGAAGGAGAGTTAAATAACAGTATTTTGCAGGTAAAGGCTATTAACTGCCTCATAATAATGCAAATGCGGCATAGTGGTTCAAATTGTGATATGAACTGTTTTCACTTACTCCTTGCGCTTTCTGTTAGCAGTATTCCCATTTCACTTTAAAAGAAGAGCAACATTAGGAAACATATTGTTATATTTTTTCAGTGCCTAGTTTGACTGTTGGCTTCAAAGTTCATCATCCATTAATACAGAATGACATTCGGATTAATCTTGCTCTCACACACGAATCATTCATTTGGTCAGAATTATTTATGGAGAGCACACTCTGTAAAAAGAAACACCAAAGTGTGAGACCAACATGGTCCCTGAACAAATGGAGTTTATGGTTCAACAAGAGAGCAGAACGTCAAGATAATAATCGCATGAATAACCCTTTAATTAGATTCATACATTATAAAATAAAATTATAGCATTCAATAAGACCATAAAACAGGGCCATATAGCAAAATCTGCAAGGCCAGCAAAGCTCCCCTAGAGGGTGGGGAGGGGGATATTTTGCTGAGACCTCAGAAATGAATAGTACCTGGCCAAAAAAAAATAAGGAAAGAAAAGTACCATTGGCACAAAAAGCTGCACATATATAGGGCTGGGATGATGAAACATTTTGGGAATTTGGATAGGATCTTCATGTGGAATCATGATGCTACTGTTTGATCCTATGCCTTTGTAATTGAATAGTTTTAAGTACACTCAAATTATAATGTTCATTTTTTACCTTTCTCAAATCTTTATATATTTGACTGATGGTTTTGATACATGCGCTCACTGTAATTTGATTGTATTCCAATCTTATACTCTTCTTTTTTTCACCACTCTCACCTCCATTCCAGTGAGCACCCATCTCTTCCCTGGCAGTACTTCTTCTGTTTTGATGTCTCATTCTTCTGATCCAGAACTGCACTCTCCAGGCGAGATAGCCCGTGCACTCCCAAGCAGTTACCTTGTCTTGGCCTCCCTTGTCTCCGTAAGCACACAGGCAGTGGACGCTCACGCAACAGCACCTGGCTTTAGATGGATTCTGGGAATCCAAACTCAGGCACTCTTACTCGTGTGGCAAGTGCTTCATCCACAAAGCCATCTCCTCAACCCTGTGTAAGCAACTGAAACTTAAGACAAAAACATACGTTCAACCAGATGTAGTGATGCACACCCTTTAATCCCAACTTTGGGAGGACTGAGACAGGAGGAATGTGAGTTCAAAGCCAGCCCAGGCTATACAGGTAGACCTTGTCTTAAAGAAACCAAGCCAAGCCATACCAAACAAAAACATATTGCATCATATACAAACAACTTTATAAAATACAGTCAAGGGCTGGGGAGATGGCTTAGTGGTTAAGGTGCTTGTCTGCAAAGCCAAAGGGCCTCCCTTCAATTCCCCAGGACCCACATAAGCCAGATGCACAAAGTAGTGCATGCATCTGGAGTTGGTTGACAGCGGTTAGAGGCCCTGGCATGCCCATTTTCTCTTCTCTCCCTCTCTCTCTGTCTCTCTCTCTCTCTCTCCCTGCATCTTTCTCTCTCAAATAAATGAATGAATGAATAAATAAAGCATACTCAAGTAAATCAAACTCTCTTTCAGCAAGCATGTCACCACAAACAAATGGTTCTTTAGGAAAATTAAAACTATGGAATTTAACTGCATGGTCATTGGCTTCCCCTATTCCAAACTTTATTAATCCTAGCAACATAATCATAAGCATGTCAACTTTTGAGCTGTGGTAGTCTCCACAGCCTGATGTGTAGGCAGTGTCTGGCAAATGTCTAAAGGTGCCCTGGCAATACACAAGTATTCTTTTCCTATCCTACCCAGATACATCATCAGATCCCAAGTGAACTCACTTGAAGAAGAAAGAATAAATAAGCCAAGGTGTGTGTGTGTGAGTGTGAGTGTGAGTGTGTGTGTGTGTGTGTGTGTGTGTGTGTGTTTCAGGGGGAGTATCTTGGACTTCAGTGGTGCAGATACGGGGGAACTATGGTTAGAGGAGAGGCACTGTCTCAACCTGAAAATTTGCAAAGGACCTAACCACACAGAAATACAAAGACTGTATCTGTCACCTTTCATACCAATACCAATTCCCTTATTACTTTAAGATTTTGCCACTATTAAAAATATGTAAGAGCTGGAGAGATGGCTTAGTGGTTAAGGCACTTGCCTGCAAAGCCTAAGGACTCATGTTTGACTCTCCAGGTCCCATGTAAGCCAGACACACAGTGGCACAAGTGCACAAGGTTGCACATGCCCGCAAGGAGGCACGCGTCTGGAGTTTGATTGCTGTGGCTGGAGGCCCTTGCACATCAAGTCTCTCTCTTTTTCTATCTCTCTCTCATAAAAAGGCAGTCTGCTGGGCTTACATCTAAAAGGATAAAAAGGGCTGGAGAGATGACTTAGTGGTTAAGCGCTTGCCTGTGAAGCCTGAGGACCCCAATTCGAGGCTCAATTCCCCAGGACCCACGTTAGCCAGATGCACAAGGGGGCGCACGCGTCTGGAGTTCGTTTGCAGTGGTTGGAGGCCCTGGCGCGCCCATTCTCGCCTCTCTCTCTCTATCTGCTTCTTTCTCTCTCTGTCTGTTGCTCTCAAAAAAATAAATAAAAATAAACAAAAAAAGAAAAAAATAGTTAAGTTTTGCATACTTTAAAAACTCTATATTTTTGGGGTGAGATTTATGATTACCTTTTCAATCTTGATGGATGTTATAGATTTCTTAAGGAGATTAACCTTCTCTGGTTTTAGCTTTGGTAGGTGGTACGTTTCTAGGAATTCATCCATTTCTTTCAGATTATCCAATTTTTTGGAGCAGAGATTTTGGAAGTATGTCCTGATGATTCTTCCAATTTTGTTTATTTCTGTTGTGACATTTTCTTTTTTCATTTCTGATTTTGTTAATTTGAAACAACTTTTTTCATTGGATCAAATTAGACAGGGGTTTACCAATCTTGTTTTATTTTTTTTTTCAAAGAACCAGCTCTTCATCAATTTTCTTAATTGTTTTCTTAGTATCCAATTCAATGATTTATGCTCTGATCTTGATCTTTTCTTTCCATCTGGAGCATTTGGGCTTGGCTTATTATTACTTTACCAATGTCTTTAGGTGGACAGTTAGGTTATTAGTTTGTAATGTCTCTGTCTTTGTTATGAAGGCATTTAGGGCTATGAATTTTCCCCTCAAGGCTGCCTTCATTGTGTCCCACAAACTTTGGTAAGGTGTCATTGTCATTCAATTCCAAAAATTTTACAATTTATGTTTTAATGTTTTCTGCCACCCATTTATTATGTAAGAGTGTGTTTGTTGTTCAACCTCCAAGAGCTGGTGGACTTCCTGGAGCATCTCTTCTTACTAATCTCTAGCATTACAGCATTGTGATCAGTTATGATGCAGGAAATTACTTCAATTTTCCTGAACTTATGGAGGCAGGCTTTATGTCCTAACGTATGATCTATTGTGGAGAAGGTTCCATGGGCTGCTGAGAATGTGTATTCTGTAGAGTTCAGGCAGAATGTTCTGTAGATGTCCATTAGGTCTAGTTGTTCTATGGTGTTATTGAGCTCATTTACTTCCCCATCAATTTTCTGCTTAGATGATCTGTCTCTTGATGACAGTGGAGAATTAAACTCCCCAACTATGATGGTGTTGGTGTCTATTTCTGTGTTGTTGACAAGAAGGTTTTGTTTTATAAAATGAGTTGCACCTATGTTTGGTGCATATAGATTTATTATTGTGATATCTTCTTGTTGGACCATTCTCTTGATGAGGAAGAAGTGGTCATCTTTGTCCTTTTTTATTATTTTTGGTTTAAAGTCTGTTTTTTTGGAAATTAATATAGCCACACCTGCATGTCTCTTGTTTCCATTTTCTTTGAATATAGTTTTCAACCTTTCACCCTGCGAAGTTGTCTGTCTTTAGTGGTGAGGTGGGTTTATTGGAGACAACAAATTGATAGGCCAATTTTTTTCTGATCTACCTGTTAACTTGTGTCTTTTAATGGGTGAATTAATACCATTAATATATATCAGTGAGGTTTGATTTAATCCCTGCCATGTTAGGGTGCTTAATGGGGTTTAGTTTTTTTCTTGAGAGTTGGACTTTTTTGAGCCTACACTAGTATTGGTTATTGTGATCTTGTTCTTATAGGGTCTTGAGATTGGTTGTTTGACTCTCCTGTGTGATGTGGGGTATTCCCTGCTGTAATCTCTATAGTTTTGGCTTTGTGTTCACATAGTCATATACCTGGCTTTGGTCATGGAAAGTTTTCTTTCACCACTTATTATGAGGGATACTTTTGCTGGATACATTAGTTTGGGTTGGAATCCATAATATTTTTAGACTTTGAAATGTTCCTTTCCAGGCCTGTCTGGCTTTCAGGGTTCCCATTGAGAAATCTGAGGTAATTCTGATGGGGTTGCCTTTGTATGTGATGTTTTGTTTCTCTCTTGCTGCTTTTAGCACACCATATTCACCAAATATTGTTGGAATCTTTATTAAAGTTTTCTTTTCTAACTAGGACATTGTTTATGGCTTTGCAAATCAAGATTGTTCTAGCCTATTAAGGTTTGACCTTGATCATCAGAAATGGCATTGCTTTGAAGCTTTATAGGAAAACAGAATATCGTGCCCCAGCACAGACCCACTAGCTTAGAATATGTGGTCCATCAAGATCCCCAGGTGGTTCATGTGTTGTTAAATTTTGCAATTTGCAAGCTCTGAGCTAGGTGAGAGTCATCAAATTCAGAAAGAATTGTTTCTTTAGTATCTGAATATAAAAATTAAAAATCTTTCCACACTTCCCTACAGAGTGATACTAACTTGAGCTTTACCTCTTTTTTTTTGTTCAGATGCACTCTTGCCAAGAGAAGTAGGTGTCATAGAAACAGGGTGGGGCACAATACCATGCAAGCGAACGTTTATCACTGGGAAGAACACCTAAAGCTCTATCTGCTGCATCAGATGCTATTTCTAAATGCTGCAGGAACTCATTAGTCTACTATCTGGAGATATGCAGACTGAATGACAGCAGCCATTTTTCCAATCATCTCTTATAATGTCTGCAAAGTATAGACAATAATTGATGGCCTAGCTGCCTCACACAGACACATGGAAGTGTCCAATGAGATGATGAATGTGAAAGTATCTTGAGAAGCCAAAAGCTCTCTACAAATATAAAGATTGGAGAAGAATTGATATTTGGTAGAAAGAGTACAGAGTATGGTGTGAAAAGGATTTCAGTCTCTGTTCTCTATAATCTACTTTTTTATGGGTTTTGATATGTAAGAGCTTTGAACTCTCTACTTCTTATCTGTAAAATATGAATAGTAGAATGCCTGTTCACCTTCCAAGATTCCTCTATTGCCCCAGGTGAGATGAAACATAGATGATTCGTTAACAACAAATTATTATTAGCTACTGTTTGTTGTTGCTAATTGCCTTAGATGTTACAAGGCAAAATGAAGACCTAAAGCACAGTAGTCATTTTGGTTAAACAGGAGAAAGAACTAATTTCGAGATTGGGAGGTACTCACTTTGACAGATCAAGAAGAAACCCAGTCAGTCCCTCACAAATTGAAAGCAGTGGTTCTCAGTGTATAAGCCCCAAACTAGCAGCCTTCAGCATCATGTAGAAACTCGTTTGAAATGCAAGCTATCAGACCTCACCCCAGACTTAGCTAAAGCAGAAGCTCTCAGTGTGGGGCCCAGACATATGTCCACCGAAAAGCTCTGCAATAATAACTTGGAAACTTGTGCTGTAGGGTCATACGATGTGTCTGACAAGCAGTGAGGACAGGAGCATTTGTAATTCTTTCTGTCTCAGCGACTGCATGGGCTTACACATGTGCGTGTGAAACTATTTGATATATAAACACACTGTCATATGTCTTCAGGTAGAATTTCTGTCACTTTAGATGAAGAGGTTTGGTGGTAACACTGCACCAAATTTCCCACTTTGTCTTTTTCTATCTACATTCTAATGATGTTTGAGGCTAACATATCACTTAAAATGTGCACACATTTCTGAAATTCTCATCATTCTCTTGGCATATTCATTTGCAAGTCTCCCAGTACAAGAAGGCTACAATTCATCCTAATAAAATAGAGAACTCTCAATAGGTAACGCAAATGAGGTCATGCTGCCCACAAAAGGCATACCAACCTGTGTCATTTTAAAGGAACTTTGTGCAAAGCAGGCTGTTTTGAAAAAAAAGAAAGAAATGAAACGAAATGAAATGCCTTGCCATTTCCTTTATGTGTGACCTACCTTCATGAAGCAAAACACATCAGATTTTTTTCCTTTAAATTGGTCAACAATTCAAAAGCATAGGATGCCCTGTGAAGTCACACCATTGCTAAATTGTGACTTTGCAGTTGACTGAAGTGTTAAAGTATGATGAACAGATGAGAGAGTAAAAGAAACTTTAATATTTCAACTGGCAAATATCAATGCAAATCAGGTCTAATTCTTCAAGGAATTCTAGTAATAAAAGCCGAAATGTCAATCTTTGAGTGACATCAGTCTTCTTAAAGCATTTTCGAATGTGCTGGTCACTAAGGCTTTCTGCTGCTTGGGTGATAGGAAACATGACCAGATCAGGGAGTGAGGGAATTTGAAAGGCAGGTTGGGAAATGGCCAACTACCTAGCTTTCAGCCTACGGTTCTAGGGACATTTTATATCTTTATGAACTATATTAGCTGGGGAGAAGACGGCTCAGTGAAGACTGCAGCTTGGATCCCCAGCATCCACATAAATGCTGACTGGGTGTGCTGGCTCTTGGGGGAGCAGAAACAAGGATTCCCAAGAGGACACTGGCTAGAGACACTAACTGAGCCAGCATGCGCTTGATTGAAGTGAGAGAAGACACTTATTAAGGATTCGTGGCCTCCACACACATATGCTATGACCACACCCAGAATATACATGCATGTGTACCATACACATACGCACGAGAAAAAAAAATCTATCTCCTCTCCGCCTCAGCTCCACAAATGTAAAATTGCTTGACATTGCAGCAAGTCATACATTCCAAAATTTCACCTTGCGAGTTGGAGTTGCTCACGCCTTTAATCCAGCACTTGAGAGTCTAAAGTAGAAAGATTTCCATGAGTGAGTTCAAGGTCACCCTGGGCTGCAGAGTGAGTTCCAGGTCAACCTGGGCTAGAGAGAGGGCCTGTCTCAACACCCCATCCCCACTCACGGCAATGATGTATGGAATTCAGGATCTAGCTGCCTGTCACTTACAGTAGACACAGAAGCAGTTCTTTAGCTAGCTCTGGGAAGAAGATTGGAGCACCTTAGAGCCACCTGGGAGAAAATAGAAGAAGTCCTATTTTTCTACAATGAGAGCAGAGAAAAACATCTTTAACCTCCCACTAAAGTAAACATGGCACATGCTGCACATATAGTGATTTCTATAAGGCCACCCATTTAAATAATGGAATAAGCCCACTTATTTAAAAATAATGTCACTTTTGTACTTTGTCAGCTGGGACTGCCATAATAAAATACCATCACCTGGGGGGTTAAACAACAGAAATTTTATTTCCTTCACAGTTCTGGACAGCAGACATCTATAGTCAGTGTGCCATTACGGTTGGGTTCTGGTGAGAGACATCTTCATGACTTGTGGAGGCCTGCCATCTCCCTGGGAGCCCCATGACATCATTGTATTTGTGAATACAGTAAGCAAAGTTCCTGGTTTCTTTTCTACGAAGGGCACTAATGCCTCCACTAGGTCCACAGCCTTCTGAACTCATCTCAACTTAATCAGTCACCTCACAAAAAGGTTTATCTCCTAATTCCACCTTCCCCTGTGGGTTAAGGGTTCAGCATAGGGATTAAGAGGTACACAGTTCAGTCTACGTCATATAACATTTGCCTGCATTGCACTGCCCATTTGAACTTCCGACTCATCTGTCTTTCTTCGAGCTCTGAGATCACAGATTTTCCAATGGCTCTGTTGCCATGTTTGTTTGAAGCTGCACCTAACCTAGAGTTAAATGTTCTCTTAAACTCAGAATATGCAGCTTTAACCCAGAAAGCAAATGGGAAAGGAAGGACCACTCTTTTGCTAGCTATCTTCCCCGAGCCCAGCATGTCCTGTCAGTGGAGCCAACCCTGAATGACACCTCTATAATCCCACGGAACCCAAAGCACAGTGAGTGATGCCTGTAACATGCCCAGGTGAGGACTAAAAGGGGAAAAATATAATTTGTTTCATACATGTGAAATGCTGTTACTGATTACCGCTGGAGGAGAGCATTGCCCCGGGAATGGCTAAGCTTCCTAAGTTTGCACAGCAGGCTGGCTCAGCTGCTGGGTTTCAGAGCTGACGGGGGCTCCGCCGAGCCAGTGTGTATTGTTGCAAAGCCTTTGGGAACATATGTGATTCTTCGCCGCGCTCCCTTCCTAGCCAAAGGTGTGGTTCTGCCAAGGAGATGTCTGGCAGCTGGAACACCCATAATCTTACTCTATCGTGCCGTGTTTAAGAGTGGGTGACTGGTGAACAGGGAGTGACATTGGGCTGCTACCATGACAAGCCCTTAAGTACTCCGTCTTGCTCCTGACTTGATCTTCAGAGGGAAGCGGGCTAAGAGATGTTTTAGCAGACCTAGAAAACCCAGTTCTAACCCCAGCTATCTGAGATGGTACCCTTCTGAATGAAAACAGATGATCCGTATCAGATAGAATGAAGAACTACTTCTCGTTCTTAGAGCTTCTTTTTTTATTTTTTTTACTATGAGAGATCCCTAGGAGATTGGAACAAGTCTTCATGATTATTCACGTCTGTCCCTCACTGTAGCACCTGTAACGTCCGGACCCTTACTGTCATTACTGTTACCAATGCGACCACTCCCAGAAATAACAGCACTGCTTTCAATTACTTGCACCATGAAGGAAGGCCACGCCGTGCTTCTCATGCATGAATCTGCAATTCCTTATTTCCGTAGGAGCTATAAGCCATCACTCCCCATGGGATTCCTTGAATTTTCAAACTTAGTCCCAAGCAAAGCTCAGAGCTGTAGAAGCAATCAGCTATGAATGACATATCAGGACCAGAGAGTACTGGTAAGGAAGTCCCTTAGTTTGATGAAGAAAGCCACCAGATACCAGTGGGTGCTCTATCTCTGCTTATTTCCTTGCTGCCCTCTCGCAAGAAACAAACATGCAACAAGTGCAGAATATACATACACACACACATATGTGCATGTGTGGATGATATATGTGTGTGTTACCTGTATAGACATTTGCTTAAATTATATCTTATGGATACACTTGATGTAATTTTGTTGCTAACTTTAATGAAAGCATAATGAATATCCACTATCAATGTTGAAATGTAATGGGACATTTGTAGGCTGTGTTCAAAGTGTGTGGGCAAGGTGTGTATAGCAAACGTACGTGTTTTTGCAGGCGTGTGCACCCCATGCGAAGGCCTGCGTAGGTCACGGGGTGCCCCCCCCCCTGTTGTTTTCCCATGTTGCTTCATTGAAATGATGTCTCCCACTGAACCTAGAGCCACACCTCCACTCAGGATGGCTTAAATGCCAGTGAACTCCAGTAATGCATTCTCCCATCTCTGCCCTCTGCAGGGCTGGTGTTACTGGTGGGCATGGCCTTGCCCAGTAGTTTTGATGTGGGCGCTGGGAATCAAACTCAGGCCCTCTCAGGGACTTTTGCCTTTGTGGCAAGTCCTCTTACCCACTGAACCATTTCGCTAGCTTATCGTCTTTAGTCAAATTTTTTTTTAAATTATTTATTTATTTATTTGAGAGTGACAGACACAGAGAGAAAGACAGATAGAGGGAGAGAGAGAGAATGGGTGCACCAGGGCTTCCAGCCTCTGCAAACGAACTCCAGACGCGTGCGCCCCCTTGTGCATCTGGCTAACGTGGGACCTGGGGAACCGAGCCTCGAACCGGGTCCTTAGGCTTCACAGGCAAGCGCTTAACCGCTAAGCCATCTCTCCAGCCCTTTAGTCAAATTTTTATCTGAATGCAGAGTGAATCCACCTTTTCATCCCATCCTTGAAGGTGAAAAGACAACCTTTGGGACCACAGTGTGCTTTATGTTAAAAGTAGGAATGCCAAATGGACTTTGTCAGCTCTTAAAATAAATGTTAAGAGCTTTTGGTTTCTCAGTTTGCACCAGTGGACAGCAAGTCACTCAAGCCACTGCTGCAGTTATCAGTTACAGAGTTTTTCTCAGCAATGTCTGTCAAAGAATTTTCATACCTTACCATCAAAACAACATCTGGGAATGAGATTCCTGAAACCTTAGTAATAATTTATCACAAGATTGCTGGCATAAAATTTCTAAATGTATTTTCTCACTGTCCTGGAGGAAAGAGGTTCATGGTCAAGAGGTGAGTAGGGCCATGCTCCCTCTAAGGTCCAGAGAAGAATCCTTCTCACCTCTTCCAGGTTCCAGGGACTTCTGGTTTTCCCATTTTATGAAAGCTTATCTCCAATTCCTGCCCTTATTTTCTCATGGCCCTTTCTTCTGTGTTTCTGAATTTGGGCATCTTAATCCCTCCTTTTTAATTTTATTCTAATGACAATCATTGGATTTAGGGTCCAGATCAAGATCATTAAATTAATTATCTCTGCAAAGGCCTGTTTTACAAATATGATCACAACCCACTGGTACTGAAGTTAAGGAGATGGGCATATTGTTTTGAGGGCCACTATGGAGCTTTGTACAATTTTCTTTGCAGAGGAAGAAGTGAGAGTACAAGAAGATTTGAGTGCAACAAGCCCAAGATTTTAAAAGAAATTATTTATTATTTGCTAACAAGAAGAGACAGAATGAGAGAGTGAGAATGAGAGAATGGGTATGCCACGGTTTCTTGCCACTTTAAACAAACTTAAGATGCACATGGCTGGGGAATCAAACCTGGGGCTGTTAGGCTATATAAGCAAGTGCCTTTAACCACTGAGCCATATTTCCAGGCCCCAATTATGAAAAAGTGGCCAAAATATTTTCATACTGAATTCAAATTCAAATGTAATTAGACCATACCCTTATAATTACTATTCTGTGGATGGAATATTTTAGACATTATTCAGCTCTCTGAATTTGCCCATAATCACAAGATATTTTGATAAGCATAGAAAAAAAGGTGCATTATAGCTGAGAGGATTAAGTTAACAAGTAAGCTTATCTAGATTTGAATTTTAGGACTGGAGGAATGGCTTAGCAGTTAAGGCATTTGCCTGTAAAGCCAAAGGACCCAGATGTGATTCCCCAGAACCCATGTCAGCCAGATGCACAAGGGGGCACATGTGTCTGGAGTTCATTTTCAGTGGCTGGAAGCCCTGGCATGCCCATTCTTTCTGTCTTTCTCATTCCCTCTTTCTCTGTCAAATAAATAAAATAGAAGATTTGACCTTTAGATATGGTTCGCTAGGGATGATTGTATACACTTGTAATCCCAGCACTCAAAAAGCTAAAGGAGAAGGATCTTGAGTTTGAGGTCAGCTGGGGTTACATAGTTAATTATAGACCAGCCTTGCTATATTAGTGAGATTTCATCTTAAATAAGAAAGGAAAAAAGAAAAAGAACTTCCTTAAGCCATATAGTAACCTATACAATGGGTCATATTAGGATTTTGATTGGTGCTGTATGAATTAAAGAGAACATACTGTGCATAAAGTATATTCCATTTTATTTGACCTGGTAAATGCAAGAAATATCACTCTCTTTGTTGCTAGTGTATTAAAATTTACAGGAGACAAATGTGTGGTCTATGTGTAAAGGCACTCATCCACAAGTGATTATATCCTGTGAGAAGAACCAGGAATAAATGCTGTTAGTAGAGAAACATTTCTCACCCTGGTGCTTTAATTACAAAGGCATGTTTCTATGTCATGGCCAGGGTTGAGCATAGTTAATAATGAATCTTGTTCCTTAAAGAATTGCTTGTATTAAATCTTCCAGGTGTCCTATTTAAATCTCAATAGTTTTGCAAATAGAAAGACATGTACAGAACCCAAATATGTGGTAAAACAGAAAGAAAGAAAAAAAAACTACTCCAGTATGATTCAGGGGCAAGCAGGTAAAATGAACTCCGAGCAACACATTAACAGAGGGACATTCGTCTATAGCTGAGAAACGAGAGCTGTATGTGGCCTGACTTATATCTACTTTCTTCATGTCTGGACATTTCTTTCTCAGAGCTGCAACTCATATGGGGCATGATGGATCTTTCTTATAACTATAGCCATCAATACATTCCTCTTTCTTTCCTCCTCCACTTACATGGTGCAGGGGGTTGTAGGGGAGCCCGGTGTGTCTGGGAGAACAGCTGAGTCGCCATATGCAGACGGCTTTGTGCCTCATGCTCTTGCCCAGCATTCTCTCACGTTCTCCAGTGCCTGCCATGAGGAGTGTGTCTCCTTCATTTCCTTTCCTTACCTGCCTTCGTGCTCCTAGAATCTTCAAGGTCTGCAAAACAGTTGGCTGAGCAACGCCTCTCTTTAGGCATAAGTGTAGTAAGCAGTGCCACAAGCACTTTCCAACTCTTCTCCTTTCTGTCTGGCTTTGAACAGGGACAAGGGAAGGATCTGAAAGACTGTGTACAACATCATAGGAGTGTGATTCCCTTGACCTCATGGACTCCCATAATTTATATTTCACTCTCTAGTCACTACCTATATGCCAAAGGGAAAATTTTCAAAACATTTAAAGTCAAAGAGAAAAGAGAATATTGTGCAGAAAAATAAATACTACTGAGGATGGGAGAATGTGATAGAATAAGTAATGGGCACACAGAAATGTCTCTGATCTCATTCCAAGAACCTATGACTGTGCCTCCTTATATGGAAAGCAGATGCTATAAGTGCAATTAGGGCCTTTAGATGAGTGAATTCTGCTAGACTGTTAGGATTTAAGGATTCATGTGCAAAATAAGCAAGACGATAAGATCCAGGAAGAAGTTGAAGAGATAGGTGCGCTGTCAAGGAAAGAGAGGGAATAGGAGATTCTAACTGTGGGAATGAAACATAGAATCTGGGGCCCACAAGCCAAGGAGAGCAGGAAGCTTCTAGAACGTGGAAGGGACAGAAAAGCAGATTCTCCTCTAAAGCCTCTAGAAGGAGCTGAGCACTGTTGATACCTTGATTTTAGCCACTGTGACCCCTTTTTGGACTCTTTAACTTCTAGAACTGTAAGATAACAACTTCATATTATTCTAAGACACTGATGTGTGACAGTTTGTTACATCAGCAACAAGCAATAAAAAAAAAACAAGGAATTACTCCTCAGTATATGTCTCACAGCCATATAGTTATGTACAATTTGGCTTGACACTTTTTGTTTTCAGGGGAGAGGGAATGGGGGGGATACTTAATATATGTCTGTAAACAACTTGTTTGTATATTATGGGGAATAGATATAATGGGGAATAATAAGGACCTGAGGTGCCTGAGTAATGATGTTAGTTAATTTTATTCCTGGAGACTAATATTCATACAATTGTATTATCATCAAATATCATGAAAAAAATATGTCAATGGAAGCTTTCCTTATTTTCTTGTATTTTTTCTCCCCTTTGTGTTTTGATGATTCAAAAAGCATTTGAAAACTGGCACTGCCTCAGGGCAATTGTTGGGAACATCAATTATCATTGTACCAGTGCAGCTCAGAAGTACTGCTAGGAGTAATATTTCCAGGTAATAAACACTAGATAAATCATCACTTACTATGACATACTGCCTACACTATGGCTGTCAAATCTCAACTTTGGAGAAACTGTGCAACTGTCTCAGAATTAAGATTTACTCACTTCCGTTATTTGAGTTGAAATTTTCTGGAAAGAGAGATAGAGAGAACAAGAAATAAAAGCGGGTCCCAGCGTTACCCTTAAGTGAAGTTCTTCAAAGGCTGAGCTGAGAATTCACCACCAGTGGCTTCATGTACAACAGAATTAGATAAACACTTGCATTTTTGTTTGGTTTGTTTGTTTTGGATTTTTTTTTTTTTGTATCAGTTGGTGAGCATGTCCTCCACTTTAAGTTGATGAACCCCAAAAACTAAGACATTCTTTTTTTTGTCCTCAGAAAATATTGAAAGTCATTTGAGGAAGAAGCCAGGGTCTTTTTTTTTTTTTTGTTCTCAGTCCTCTATTCTTATGGTATATATAGTTAGCTATGCTTAATCAAGTAGACCTATTTCTAGAACTAGAACTGACAAATGGTAGCTGGTTGTAGCTCCAGCCTCAGTTTCCAACCTGCTTTCCTATATGTCTGTTTGGTAAACTCCATGACAGAGTGGTTGTCAGCATTGGAGGAGGCGCAGTGCAGGTGACGGATCCTGGCTCCATCCCCACTTACAAAACAGACCCATCAGGCATAGTGCTTGTGGACTGGAGAGATGCCTTAGGGGTTAAGTGCGCTTCCTGGCAAGCATGAGAGCCTTGAGGGGCCTGAAACCTTCCAAATGAACGGGCTCATGTGCCTGCAACCCCAGCCCTGCAAAAGGAGAGCAGAACCAGGGATTTTTCTCAACCTATGAAGAACCAAGCTTCAATAACATTAGAGACACGGGCTCAAGTGCGAATGGGGACAAGGGAGCAATGGAGTGGGACACTGGACATCTGGCTCTGGCTGCCACAGAAAAGTCCATGGGGCACTGCAGGGGCACATAGGTGCCCAGCACCCTCCCCACCCCACCCTCCCCCAGCCCACATTACATTGTGCATACAAACACATAAGAATGAAGAAAGAAAAGAAGAGCCCCTATCTCATCAGTGTGTAAGAACAATTGATGATCCCCACAGCGCACTTTAGCACGGGACCTGGCCCTCGCCAGATTCTAAGTCACAGACTGTTGGCTCTTCTCAGCTGGTGGAAAAGGAAAATGGAGTGCAGAGGCATAAAATGGTGAAAATATGACTCAGATGCTCCCCGACTTCCCTGTATTCTATGGATATATCTGAGTTTGGAAACTGTTTTTATTGTTTGTTCTCTCCCCCCCACCCCCACACACAAGCACACACACGCACACACACACACACACACACACACACATACCCCGCACACATGAACCTGCATCCCTGCCTGCCTGTCTCCCTTTGCTTTGCCTGGGAGAAGCATGGGCGAACTCCTCATGTTCCTGTCAGGAGCCTGCTAATGGCAGACGACAGCTGTGCAGTGACAAAAGCTGTGAGCTTATGCTTCAGGGGCCAGTCTCCTATGGGGAGGACCAGTTTTACAACCAGCCTGAAAAAGGCGCTGAGCATCATGCGCCTTCCTGTGAGCCTGAGTTGGTTCCTTTGCCCACTGGCCACTGTTCTCATGTAGCACTTGGTTTACCTGCCCTTTATAAACCTGCCACCACCAGGAAATTGAGAAAACTTTTTGCACAGAAGTGGCTCCCCAGATCACTCACTTCCAGGCTTCTGAGGGGAATGTGTTGCCTAGCACTCCTGAGGCCGACAGATGCACATTGGGAATCTTGTCAAATGCAAGACAGCCTTGAGGATCTGAATGACTAGCTTACTCTTCTCCCCTGAGCAGGTCCTTAAGCCAGCCTCTCTACTGTGTGAGGCTGCGGTCCACATACTGGGATAAGCACAGACTATTAGCGCTGCAGGAGATGCCATGGGGATGATAGCTATTTTGTGCTTTAGTTTCTAAGGCAGAGAGAATTTGACAAATGATCCACATCTCTGGGGGATGAGAGAACAGCACGTCTGGGGGAGCCAGAAAGTAGGATGATAAAAGCAAAGGAGACTTGGACTGGCATTTCGTTCTCCCAAATCTCTTTTTACAATGGAGGGAGGGAGGAGGTGAAAACTTAAAAAAAAAAAAAAAAGAAAAAGAAAAACAGAAAGTTAAATTGCAAATCCATCTGCCTGTGACCTGGAAGATTCCTTACACTGAATCGGCAGCTGAACAGCTCTGTGAGCAGGGGCTGAGCTCAAAGCTGCAGCCTGCCTTCCCACACTCCAATCCTGGCGTCACTTTTGAAGGGATTTGTTTTGTGTTTCCAATGTTAACACACTAAGCTGAGAAAAGATGCCAGCCCCATGAGCAGCAGCAACGTGGCTTGGTAATTGGTTTTTAAATGCTCCTTTGCTTTAAATTGATACCATGGTCTCTAGCTCCCTTCCCCTGGAAGAGTGTCAATCTTTACCCTTTTTTTTTTTTTGAAGGGTGACTTTTTCTTATCCTAGGAGAATTAAGGGACAAACTTACAATCCCTAGTCCTCTAATTAAGGAATGTAGCAGGAGATGTATGTTATCTTTGCAAACAGACTGTTGTTAAGGATATCGAACTAGGAGATGGGAGAAACTGGCTTCCAGTTTGACTCGTTATCTGTATAATTGGGAAAGACTATATTTCCCCTCACAACATATACTTCCTGTTCAGTAAAATAAAGAACCTAGACTTCTGCTTCTTAAACGTTAATATGCAAGCACCTGGGGAATTTAATAAAATGCAGAATCTCATTCAGTCTCGTGCAGGGGTGTGGGATAGACCATTAGGCTCCCTGGTTGTAGCAGCCCAGCCCACCCATGATGCATCGTGAGTAGCAAGTGCCAAAAGCATTCACTATCTATTCCAAAAGCATTCACTATCTGTTGCAGTCTGGTTCGCATTGCTGGTAGAAATCACCCAACCAAGAGCAGCTTCTGGGAAAAAGAGATTTATTTTGGCTTACAGGCTTGAGGGGAAGCCCCATGATGGCAGGGGAAAACGATGGCATGAGCAGAGGGTGGACATCACCCCCTGGCCAACACAAGGTGTACTACAGCAACAGGAGGGTGTGCCAAACACTGGCATGGGGAAACTGGCTTTAATACCCATAAGCCCGCCCCCAACAATACACTCCCTCCAGGAGGCATTAATTCCCAAATATCCATCAGCTGGGGAGCTAGCATTCACAACACCTAAGTTTATGGGGGACACCTGAATCAAACCACCACACTATCTATAAGGCTTGCCGAAGCACCATCCATGGCATTTGCTGAATCCGTTATGTCATTACATCCTTGATGCTAAACATCAATTTAAATCTCATGTGATCAGCTTTATTGTTTCATCAATCTACCAATGAGGATCCCTGCTTCTACTTTCCACACTCCCTTTTCCCCACCTACCCATCATAACACCGTGTGAAAACAGATCACGCCACCCCCTCAACTCAAATTAATACCCTGCAATGGCTTCCAGCAACTCAGGGGAAAACTTTAGTAATGACTAGAGCCCTACATGGTTTAGCCACTCTCTGCTTTACCCCTCTCTTTCGATCATTTTACATTCTCTGTCTTTGCTCCAAGTAAGTGGCCTGAACTAAAGAGGATAATAGTGCCTTCCCAATGGCTGGGAATATTTTTGGCTATTCTAACTGGAATTGTTTGACAGATATCTAGTAGCTCAAGCCCAAAGAAATGGTTGAAATCTTGTACTGCGCAGAAAAGTTACAAAATGGCATTTAGCACAACACATGAACTGCTCCATTGTGGAGAAACAGTAGTTCTCTGGCTGCTCTGTCCCGCTCTGCATCGTGACTCAAGACTGCCAAATTCGTGACCAATCTCGGGGCCTTGGCTGTTGTCTCATCTTGTCTGTACTTTGTGCTATTGCCTCATATGCCTTAACATGTAAGGTGTGTATATATACACACATACACATCTCCATTCCATCATTAAAGCTTCAGTTAGGATACAGAGCCCTAAAGAAGGCTTTTCATGGACACTGCTATTCAGTCCCTGCTACTCCTTTCCTGCAGTGCTGTTTTATTTATCTCCTTGTAGCACTGTCAGTATTTGAAAGTTTATTGTGTGCTAATTTATGGGCTTTCATCTGTATCCCTCAGAAGAATATAAGTCCTGTAATTTCATGACGCAACGTACTTTGTCCATTTTATTTACTGCTGCACCGTCAGTGACACTGCTATATTCTAGAAGGATGACCAGGAAGTGTTCACTGCTCAGCAGAGGTTGAATGGACCAGCAAATGCATGAGCATATGATTTAATCCACTTGAGTGTGCATTTGTAAATGTGGAATTCAGTAACTCTGGACTTACTGAGATATAATCTTTTGAGTGTGGGGTCTCAGTCTAAATTAAAAATAAAAAAAATGCTTTCCTTGTGATTTCTCTAGACACTGAGTTCCGCCGGGGTAAATAGCACACAGTTAACAAGTGTGTCATTCCCCAGCCTCACAGTCTTCTGGCCAGCGGACCCACTGATCTGCTGGGGAAGAGGGAAAGGATCCTGGCCTTGGTTTCATCTCTAGGAGAAAAGAAATAAGAGGAGAACAAGGCTTTCCCCAGAGCATGACCCAGTCTCTCCTTACCTTAATAATGAGTGAAAGTAGTCTATTTTTCATGAAAGTTGAAGGAAGCCTGAAGGTAGGGGAGGAAATGACCTTTCCTAAGCAAATAGTAATAAAATGAGTAATGAATAAATGATAAGCAAAAATTATATGAATTTAACTTCAAATAAGGAGTTTCATGAGTAATTCTCTGCAGCCATGCCAATGGCTATGAAATCACAGCCAGAACATTAGAGTTATTTCTCACATGTCCTAATAGACCATGTGAATCTTTGATTCACATCAGATTTTTAATGTAAAGAAATGACTTTACACTTATGTGTGCTCCATGAACTCTTAGTGGGATTATTTTATTGTTGCAGTCTTATAAGCAGGCATGTATCTTGAAATCCTTGTTGAAACAAACCAAACAAAACACCATTGCTCGAGAGACCTCCCTTGACATGAAGTGCACCACTATGGACAGACTGTCTTACATGAGGGCAAAACGTAGATCGGGAAGAAGCAAGGCTATTGGTCATATTTATCTTGAGTCACCTTCTGATGACAGGAATAATAGGGACATCACACAAACAAAAAATGGTATCCCTGAGGACTGAACAGACCTACTTTCTTATCTTGAAAAAGAAGTTCCTATGAAAGTTCCTCCATAAATTCCCTGTGGCTGTGTGACCATCACGCACAAGCAAGGATGGACAGTATGAATGTGGGGAGGCATTTGGGAATGCCTTACTGACCCTTTGTCTGTAACTGCTTCTGAAAAGAGCCACATGCCGCATCTAGGCATGTACTCTCTCACACCCATATCTGACTCGGCATGTCTGTGCCTGAGAGGAATGGGGAGAAAGCCATTGCCCAGTCATCTATCACCCCAGCATCTCCAGAGGCAGGTGCCTGTCATTATCTGCCCGCCTCTACCTCTGTAGAAAGTGCTGGTGGGGAGGGGTCGCTCACTTCTGGCCAAATTTCATTTTAAGTTCGAGTATAAAGCGCACTCCACAAAGTTAGCATGTGTTATTAATGACTGCATTAAAATTAGCTTATCTCATGAAGTCTTCTGACGTTCCAGGTTGGACTTACTGCATGATGAAGTGAGACCCGCCCACACACACTTTCAGTGCCCTTCTAACCATTCCTCAACTACATGATGCCTCATGTGCAAACCATGAACAAGAAAATATTAGGAGAACCTAAGTCTCCTGACAGGCAGGAAAACACTGATTTTGCCAGGCACATGTGTTTAAGGTGTGTATGTATGTGTACACGGGTACGTGTGTGAGAGAACAGTTGTGTGTGCGTGCTTGTGGCAGACAGAGGTCAGCGATGGGTGTCTCCCTCAATTGCTCCACATGTTATTCTTTGAGACAGGGTCTCTTGATCGACCTACTAATCACCAACTGGGATAGACTAGCTAGCCACTGAACCCCGTGGACCCTGGGTTTCCCCCTGCTCAGCTCTGGGATTTCAGGTACACAAAGCCATACCCAGCATTTCATGAGGGCACTGAGGATCCAAACTCAGCTCCTCATGCTTGCGCAACAAGCACATAGCTCCCTGAACCATCTCCTCAACCCCCTCCTTGATTTTTTTTTTTTTTTTTTGGTAAATAAGTAACTTTATAACGGATGTGACACAAGTGTCAGGTTGGATTACTAAACAGAATTACATTTTGTAGCGTTGGTTGTCCTCCTTATAACAAATAGAACTCCCTCTTACATTTACTAAGATTACCCATCTGTGCTCTTTGGAAAAAAATATATAGGTAGCAAACTCATGTGATTCCTTTCTAGTTCTTCCCTTAAAGTGTTTTGTTGTTGTTGTTTGTTTGTTTGTTTTTGTTTTTTGTTATTGAATGGGCCACTTCTTAGGATAGAAGCACTAGAGAAAAATGCCCTCTTACCATCCAGGAAGCCAATCTTCTCCTCGTTGCTGTCACTGTTGCAATACTAGGTTGTCACCAAGCCTTTCCAAAGTTCAAGCTTAAATCACACGTGAGGAGGAGAAACATCAAATTTCCTTTATCCCAGATTCTATAATAAGGAAGGAAGCTCTAAGACTTGAACCTCTAATTTTCTTCTTTTCAGAACAGAGTGAAAACTAGAAGGCAGTTCTGCCTTTTTTTTTTTTTTTCCCCCTGAGTGCACCTGATATAACCCAACAGAGCCATTCCTTTCAGGTGTGATGTGTTTGCTGAGATGTCAACACCCATGACTGATTCCTTTACATGTCAGGACAAAATCATTGCATGTGGATAAAGACAGCGGATAAAGCGGGGGTGGGGAGGAATGATCCCATGATCATTTCACAGTTTTCATTTAAAAAAAAAAAAAAGAACAAAACTTTCAAAGTTTTCAGAGAAAGGAATAAAAACTGCACATTCACATCTATAATTGAAATATCAGCTTGTTTATGAACACAGAGGAAGTGATCTTAAAATTAAACCAATTAACATGATCTGTCATGTCTGGAAAAAGTTTAGGACACAAATTTCTAGTTTCAGAAGAGAAATATTTGAATTTAGCTTACCTAATCATTGAATGCTAAGATTATCTGAACTTTATCAGATAATGTCAGGAAAGTTAAATAGTCTGAAATTTTGAGATACTGATCACTTCGTAAGTACAAAATTCTCTCACCAGGCTGCAGTAAATACTAGGGAAAATACTTCCACAGGTAAGATGGCAGTGGGAATGAAAAACAGGGAATACATTTTCCTCACATTCCCAAGCCTGTCAGGAGGATGGGTTGGATTTTACAGTGGTACTGAGCACTGGTTTGTGTCACAGCCTGGCTATCACCAGAAAAAAAAAATAATAATAATAATTAGGGGGCGTTTGTGTTTGTTTCTTTTTCTAGGTGTTTATCCTGCTCTCACAAGTAGTGTGGTACTTTGTAGACACAGGATCTACAGAGGATATGATCAACCCTTACAAAGTGTAGGAAAAATGTAAGCCCAGAACTGGTTTGCAGAGTGAAAACACTGAGGCTTACAGATATCTGCTGGCCACATAAGCTTTAGAAACGTGAATAATGAGAGAGGGCATGTGCTGTTACCCATTCATCAAGCATCAGCCAGGTGAAAAGAGAAAAATAAGCAAACAAAAAATAGGGCTCTTTTGAGCCCTCGAAGACATGACAGGAGAGTCCACCGTTTTGTCTAGACAACATAAATCAGAATAATGGATAGACGCTTGAGATTCACTGAGCAACTCCTTCATTACGTATCTCAATATGGCTGGGTCATTTGAGTTATAAGTTTGTTTATTTGTGTGTGTGTGTGTGTGTGTGTGTGTGTGTGTGTACACACAGACACAAACACCAGAGTCTCTTGCCACTGCAAATGGAATGCCATATGGCTTTATGGGAGTGGGCAGAAAATTGAAACCCAGGCCCCAAAGGCTTTGCAAGAAAAGACATTTAATGGCTGAGCCATTTCTCTGCCACTGTAAGTCTACTTTTCTCTAGAATTCTCCAACTTTATCATTTAGTCATCTTATAAAATGTGTCAACAATGTCTCTGCCTTTCTACAAAGAGGAGAATCATCAGCACACAAAATAAGTTTATTTTTTTTTTAATCTTGTTGACTGAATTTTCAAAATTTAAAGTTTCAAAAGAGGAATATTTGAATTTAGTTTACCTAATCATGAAACATTAAGATTATCTGAATCTCATCAGATACTGCCAGAAAAGTTAAGTAGTATGAAGTTTTGAGTTAGTTGAAATAAAATTTAAATATATTTCTATGTTTATTTGCATTATGTGAGATCATTTGGCTCTGTGATTTCAAATGTCCAAATATAGTCATTAAGTTTCATCAAGAGTGCATACTGGGCTGGAGAGATGGCTTAGCGGTTAAGCGTTTGCCTGTGAAGCCTAAGGACCCCGGTTCGAGGCTCGGTTCCCCAGGTCCCACATTAGCCAGATGCACAAGGGGGCGCACGCATCTGGAGTTCGTTTGCAGTGGCTGGAAGCCCTGGCGTGCCCATTCTCTCACTCTCCCTCTCTTTGTCTTTCTCTCTGTGTCTGTCACTCTCAAATAAATAAATAAATAAAATTTTAAGAAAAGAGTGCATACTGACTCTAAATCTAGAGGAGAGACAATAACTTTGATTGTGTTCCTCACTTGCAGGAACCCTAGCATTTATCTTTAAAACTTCAAAATAAACAAGATAGGTCACAGCATCAATTTTTTTTTTTTTTTTTTTTTTTTACCTTGGGGAGGATTTTCATGGTAGGAATCATCACCTTTTCACCCACTCCCTTGCTCTTAATATGACTAATTAAAGCTGTCATGGCAAATACAATTTTAAGACATCTGGCTGGCATGGGTGCCTCTCTGTCACCCTAGGCTAATTCTGGGATAGAATTGGAACTGGGGACTGAAGACATTTACTTTGGGAGAAACAATAGCATTCTTTGGCTAACATTTTTTTTGCAGAACACATTACAACACAATGTGTGTGGTATACATTTTCTTGTCAAACCATAGCAGAGGCAAAGAAAATAACGTTATCTCTGTAGGCCATGCTAGTCGCCTGTCCTCCTCCTTTCAGAATATGTGTAAGGGCAAAATATTTGTAAGGGCAAAATTGAGGTAGCACGTGCAAAAGCAAACATGGGTGGGGAGAAGAGGACAGCTTTCTCACGGTCTGCTTTGTCCTGGAGCCAGTGTGGACTTATTTCTGCCTGGGCTTGTGTCCACACTGCTGGGCACGAAACAAGCACAGCACATGTAACCACCCGTGATGGCATCCCCTGACACTGCTCTCAGAGTGGCAGCCTGGCTGTCTTTACACCTTTTCCTTTATTTGGTTTGTTACTATTTTTACTCCACTAATAAGGACAACTAGGTTATGAGAGTAGCTAGAGGCTGTGCACAAATACACACACACACACAAATCTTTGCAGATGTTAACATTTGTTTCTGGTGCTTAGATGAATATGATGAAGATGTAAGGTTACTCAATTAAAGGACTTTGCTAAATGATATGTGTGTGAATGTGTGTGTGTGTGTGTGTGTGTGTGTGTGCACGCACATGCATTCACATATATGTGTAATAAATATTAACCTATAGAGTTCTAGAAGACAGTGTTATTGACTCCATAATATAAATGAGTATACTGGGAATGAAGGGTTAGATAAATCAACTGCCATTAGGGGACTGGAGACTTGGCTTAGTGGTTGAGGCACTTGCCTGAAAAGTCAAAGGAATTAGGTTCGATTCCCCAAGGCCCACATAAGCCAAAAACATGAGGTGGTGTTTGCATCTGAAGTTTCTTTGCAGTGGCTGAAGGCCCTAGCATGCCCATTCTCTCTCTCTCTCTCTCTCTGTATAGATACATACATAGATAGATAGTTAGATATATATATAATATATATATATACATATAGATAGATAGATAGATAGATAGATAGATAGATAGATAGATAGATAGATAGATATATCTGTGCCTCTTTTATGGATAAGCCCTAGTAATCCACATTGAAAAGCATGCACTTCTTGGTGATCCTTATGTCCACCAAAGTTTGAGAATTCATGTCCGAAGATCCTCTGTTGTTCCTCATAATGTTACAGTGACAAGTTATTGGCAGTACAGTTGACAATAGAGAAATGTGTGTTAACTGTACTTTTCCAGCATCAGTCATAACACCCAGCCTGGTTTTGGAGGTTCTGGTCATTATCAACAGTTAGAAGCGAGCTGCAGTTGGAATTTCTGATGAAGTCAAACCTTGGTGTATCCAGGCTATTGCAATGGATGCCTTAAACAAGAACAAAAATTTTGAAAACAAGTGCATGCATGTTGACCTTGTGTGCAAACGAAGATGCCCACAAAGTTTATTTTTTTTTAAATGAGCATTTTTACTAAAGGTTCTGCGAGGTGTGCTAATCAGAAGCTGCCTGTCGGGTTGAAGTAGCATCGAGAGGCTCAGAATAAGAGCTCTTGGGTGTTAAACGGTTCCTACCAAATACCAAACCTATTATCATGATTGGCTGTTACAGCCTTCTACACAGCAAAGTGATTAAATTGGTCATTATGAAACCCTAAAGATGCATAATTGTGACAAATAAGATTCGAGTGTAGGGAGTTTTCTATCTTACTGACTGGGTTAAATCTTAAGGAGGAAGCAATGAAGAAGTGTTATTTATTTATTTATTTTTAATGAGAGCGAATTGGTGCTCTAGGGCCTCCAGCCTCTGCAATGGAACTCCAGACGTGTGCGCCACCTTGTGTGCATGTGTGACCTGGCATGCTTGCATCACCTTGTGCATCTGGCTTAAATAGTCTCTGCAGTCAAATGGGAGTCGTTAGGCTTTGCAGGCGAGTGTCTTCACCACTAAGCCATCTCTCCAGCCCAAGGAGTGTGCTTTTTTTTTAAATCACTATAGCAGGGAAAGTCGGTGAAAACCTGAATTCACTTGATCTTCACATAACAGTTTTATGGGCACCTTTTGAGCATATCCAGTCAAGAAACCTCTCTGGATCACACCTCTCTACATGTTAAGTCCACATAGTTCATCTCTATTTGCAGCACAGCCTCACCCCCTTTAGCTGGGTGTCCTATCTGATCATTTGCTAAATATCAGCTGGCTCTCTCACAACTGTGTGTTTACTCTGAGGCACTAATTTGCTCTACATCAAGTCACCAGCTTGGGCTGTGCTTATTTGATTCATTTATCGTGACTAATGGTAATGATTCAAAAGAGGACTACAAAATGAGCCAGTCCTATCCAGTCTATTCTTCTTCTATGAATTGAAGAAAATAACTCTGGAGATTAAGTGTATTGGCAAAAGGACAATGGTTCCCTCCTGGAAATACACACACTAAACGCCTTGGTAAAATATTCCTTGGTCACTAGCAATAAAGATATACCAGGCTGTATTAGGAAACTCTAGCAAACAGTCAACTTTTTTTCTTTTCTTTAGCAACACAGAGGATAAAGATCGTATTCATTCAGTTTCTTGAGAGAACACATTTCAAAGATTGCAGATTGACAAAGATGTCCATGAAGACTTACTTGCCTTTGTGAAATGTACCAGGCAAATAACACTAAAGTATTATCCAGCGCCAAGCTTCATCTGTAGTATACTGCTTTGTCATTAGTGCAAGCTAAGGTACCATCCACAACTAATTACTATCAATACTAATGTTATGAGGACACATCTGCCTAATTGCCAAGCTCTTCTTGGGTGACCCATCTCCCACGAGTGGGGCACGGGGGAAATACCAGCCGCAGTTGTGTTGGTGATATTTCACTAGAGCAGAAATTCACCAGAAATGCAGTTAGCATTTATTTTCTCTGCATTTTATGTATACCACATTTTTATATGTTCCCTCCTTTTCTTTTCTTTTTTTTTTTTTTACTTCTTTTCATTGTGTTTCTTTCACTTCAGTTCTGTTCACCATTGAACTTGAACTCTAGTACCATCCTCTGAACTATATTCACTCAGAGTTAAACATTGAATGGCCTTTAAGAAATGAATTAACAGTGTTTGATATCATCATTTAGAGAAATGCTACAGCTTTATTGGAGAGACAGGAAAATACCCAGAGAAAGTAAGTGAAAGCATCATAAACAACAAGAGCTGTGACTGGTTTTAAACAGTTGCTCATGCTATCTTAACAACACAGTGAATAAAACGAAATAGGTAATGATAAAATTGAAGGGCCATTCTGTAAGAGCTATAAAAAAAAGTACCATGTCATGGTTTATAAAATATTTGCCATGTTTATCATAAAAAGTATTATTTTGCTAATAAAAATTATGAACATTAGAAAAAATATATTTAAAAACATTAATATGTATTCAAATTTGTAGTTCTCTGATTTTTAGGATTACTCTGTATCTGAAGGGTTCATATTATATTTATCTACAACTAATCATTATCAATGCTATTGCTATGGGACATTTTAATTCTTTAAGTACAGAATAATCTGTTATTGAATGTGTACCTGTTTTATTTCTATACATATTCTTTCTGGTGATTGCTTAATGACAAATCACCTGACAACGCATTTCTCAGAATGCATCCTCCATTAAGCAACACAGGGCTGCATTTTGCTGTCTCATGTCATGATCCTCTGTCTCTTCATGACTGGATTCTAATCTTTCAGCTTCCTCATCATCTGATGATGAAGTGAGTTTCACCTTTGAGATCATTATTACTTGCATCGACACCCTCTCCCTAATACTGATGTTTTATTAGCCAAGATATTTCACAATGGCTTTTACAACAATCCTACTTTATCCTAAATAGTTCACACTTTCAGGCTCTCTATAACCTACATAAGGTGACCAGAATCACATGTAAATAAAGCCTCTAGCTGTAGTGGCTTCAGAACTAAGTTAACCTCCCTACATACTGTGGCTGACAAGTTCCTTTATGACCTAAGGACATTCAGTCACTTTACGTTTCTTTCCACTACTCTGCTCTATATACTCAAAGCTCTCATTATAAGACTGGCTTCTATCTATGAAATATAACGGGCCCTGTGTACCTTAGCTTTGCACACATGTCAATCACTATGTAGGTTGTAGAACTTCTCCCAGAACCTGTCTAAGAGCTCCGCATCACTTATTCAGTCTCGCCGCCACTGAGACGTGAAGATACCTGAAGGTGGCACTGAATCATGTCGCCACATGACAGTGTTCTCTCGTCAGAGGTGATACACGAGAACCTGCTCTACATACCCACGGGGGCTATATCAATCTCCTTAACTTACTGAATGCCCAGCAATAGTTATTTCAAACTACTTACTGGCTGCATAAGCAAACAAACTAATGCTTGACAAGCATGGTCCCTTTTTTCCAACTGTACCCATATAACTAAACTCTTCAATCTCCTGAACCGAATATAGGCTTTTAGTGAGCATTTAACATTGTAAAAGCATAAAAAAATACCAGATTCTTTATGTTGTAATTGTTCACCTTGGATAATCTCATCAAAATAAAAAAAAAATCATCTCAGACCTATATTCTGAGTCTTAGGCCCATAATCTGTCCCGTTTTTTAGAAAAATCTCCAATTGTAGTTCCCAAAATAAACTTGCGTTCAACATGTAGAAAATTTAAAAAGTGCTTCCCATTCATATCCATTTTTTTCCCATGCCCACTTGTACTCTAAATTCTCTTTCCCTGTGAATGGCCCCCATAGTCACACAAACTGGAAGTGCCAGTTTCATTCCAGAATCTTCCACTTTAACTTGCCCCCTCCCACCCAGCTTCTCTTTAAGCTTGTGATTTAAATATATTTTAAACCATTTAAATTGTAATGATTTGATTTCCTATCCTGCTTTGTCTGGGTTTTTACGAGAGCCTCCTTATATCTCCCTACCTCCTGTCTGACATTCCTTCGCTTCATTCTTCACACTGCTGTCAAATAACTCCTCTACAACACAGACTCGCCATCTGTCAGTTCTGTTTAAACACCACTCGTCATTTCTCATTGCCTGCATGTTAACACTACTGCTTTTGTGCCCACACACGGAATGCTCTGTCTTTATCCTTTCCTGTCTCTGGAGTCATATTTTTGGCCTATTCTCCCTTACCCCTATAAATCCCAAATGTAAGGATTCCTACCTAACTTAATAATTTCCTGTTTGTTCTAAGAACTGAATTTTTGTTTTGTTTTGTTTTGAGGTAGGGTCTCACTCTGACCCAGGCTGACCTGGAATTAACTCTGTAGTCTCAGGGTGGCCTTGAACTCATGGTGACCCTCCTACCTCTGCCTCCCGAGTGCTGGGGATTAAAGGCGTGTGCCACCACGCCCGTCTAAGAACTGAATTTTCACGTGCTTCTCTTTTTCCCCGGATGCTTTTGTTTGTTTGTTTGTTTGCTTGCTTGCTTGCTTGTTTGTTTGTTGAGGTAGGGTCTCACTCTAGCTCAGGCTGACCTGGAATTCACTGTGTAGTCTCAGGGTGGCCTCGAACTCTCGGCAATCCTCCTACCTCTGCCTCCCGAGTGCTGGGATTAAAGGCGTGCACCACCACGCCTCCCCATATGATTTTGTTTTGTGCAGGTTACTAAATCTCTGTCCTGGAAAACTTTCCTTCTGGGCCATGCGCTGTGTGCACCTTTGCGGACTGCATTAATGAGGACCTGCAGAACATAAAACCTGAACATTCAAAGCACTTCACAATGCTGTCATCAAAGTCATCATTCATTCATACCCCAAAAATGTGGGCTGGACAGATGGCTTACCGGTTAAGCACTTGCCTGTGAAGCCTAAGGACCCGGGTTCGAGGCTCAATTCCCCCGGACCCACGTTAGCCAGATGCACAAGGGGGCCCATGCATCTGGAGTTCGTTTGCAGTGGCTGGAGGCCCTGGTGCGCCCATTCTCTCTCTCTCTCTACCTGCATATTTCTCTCTCTGTTGGTCTCAAATAAATAAATAATAATAATAAATTAAAAGTCTCCATTGTCCATAATTCACAGGAGGAGGCTGAGGAGGGATAGTCACAGGCAGATAAACAGAAAAGCAGTAAGTAGTTTTTTTAAAAGAAAATCTCAAGTACCTACAAAGCCTCAGCTAAGACCGTGAGGGAGACACAAAGAGAAGGTGGAGGTGTACAGTCAGTTCTGCTGAGAATCCGAGAAGCTGAGAAAGCGGATGCAAGCTCACAGCGGAAGAAAAGCAGAAGAGCGGGGAAACTGAGGACTCTGTGAAAAATGGACCCAGACACTGAGAACCACTGAGAACGTTTTAGAATTTATTTTTGACTGCCACGTGGACTTTTCTACCAGAAAATTTATGAGCCATTTGGAGAATATTTTTTGTTTACTTTTTATTTAAAATAATTAAATAAGTATTAAAAGAAATAATCTCTCTGATGCAACAAAGTTCAAGGTCGGCGTGGGCTCATGCTAGGCACTCTAAAGGAGGGTGCTAGAGAATTTGACAAAGTCTCTCCCCGGACCAGAAGTGCTGTACTGCTCCCTCTGCAGTGGCCTTCCTGACTCCACCCCCGAAGACTTCCTCCTCTATTCACAAAGGATGCTCACACTTCCCCCAGCTGCATAAAGGTGAACTTGGTTTCCCATCTTCAGTGACACTCGCATACCTTAGAACATCCCAACTCTATCCCTCTCTGTCTGTAAATGGAGTGATAGTGACGATTAGCTTTATTTTGGTGGCTTCTCTTTCCTTCAAGAAGAATAAAATATGGAGGCAGTGATTCTCCAAAATGCCTTTCTTTTCTAATTAAAAAATATATATATATATATATATATATTTGAGCCGGGCGTGGTGGCACATGCCTTTAATCCAAACACTCAAAAGGCAAGGCAGAAGTAGGAGGATCTCCGTGAGTTCGAGGCCATCCTGAGACTCCATAGTGAATTCCAGGTCAGCCTGGGCTAGAGTGAGACCTTACCTCAAAAGAACAAATTATATATATATATATTTGGGACTAGGGAGATGGCTCAGCAGTTAAAGGCACTTGTTTGCAAAGCTGATGGGTCCTGGGTTAAGTTCCCCAACCACCTATTTAAAATTGGATGGGCATTCATGGCAAGAGACCCCTGGCACACACTTGCAAATTCTTAAATAAAAATGTGGAAAAAGAAAAAAAAAAATTACCATAGGATGAAAGTGAGGGCCTGAGGGAATGGCTCAAAGGTTAAAGGTGCTTGCTCGTAAAGCCTGCTGGCCCAGATTTGGTTCCCCAGCACCCATGTAAAGTCAGATGCCAAAAATGGCACAAGTGTCCGGTGTTCATTTGCAGTAGAAAAAGACCCTGCCGCACTCTTTTTTTTTTTTTTTTGACAGACACAGAGAGAAAGACAGATAGAGGGAGAGAGAGAGAATGGGCGCGCCAGGGCTTCCAGCCTCTGCAAACGAACTCCAGACTCATGCGCCCCCTTGTGCATCTGGCTAACGTGGGACCTGGGGAACTGAGCCTTGAACCGGGGTCCTTAGGCTTCACAGGCAAGCGCTTAACCGCTAGGCCATCTCTCCAGCCCCCTGCCGCACTCTTAATGCACATGTTCTCTCTCTTTCTCTCACACACGCATGCAAATGAATAAGTATAAATAAATAAATATGAAAGTGATTAAAATGGGTGTAGGTTGGGCCTTCAATTCACACATTTTCATTATTGACTGTGTCTTCAATACTGGCGTATACTTTGTTGCACATAAGTCGAGCTTCTTCCACGACACATGCAAAGATTTTCTTGTAAGGTCATTCACAGAAAAGCGCTATAAAAAGAGTAGCATAATTTGTGTAGCCAGAGCTCTGCGGAAACTGGAAGGAAACAAGGGTTCTTAGAATGCTGATGTGCACATTTGTTTTATTTTGGTTTTGTTTGTTTGCTGCTGTTAAGTAAGGCTCTCAGAAATCAGTTCTGCAAGAGAACATAGGACAATATTGACTAAGACACAAAACAACTCAAGTGACCTTCATGCTTCTGGGCAAGTGGCCAATCAGAATTCACAGCAAGTAGAGACCATCCAATCAGCATTCACTACATGTGACTAGTAACCTGCTGGTGTCAGAGAATAGATGAAAGGCCGCATCGAGGTATGAATAAGATTATAAAATACTGGACCAATTCCACACGCACACAAAAATAGTAATTAAAGCTTAAGGGGTTGAAAAATGTATTGTCTTGGGCTGCAGAGATGGCTTAGCGGTTAAGCGCTTGCCTATGAAGCCTAAGGACCCCCGGTTCGAGGCTCGGTTCCCCAGGACCCACGTTAGCCAGATGCACAAGGGGGCGCACGCGTCTGGAGTTTGTTTGCAGTGGATGGAGGCCGTGGCACGCCCACTCTCCTCTCTCTGCCTCTCTCTTTCTCTCGCTGCGTCTGTCGCTCTCAAATAAATAAAAATTAAACAAAAAAACAAAAGAAAAATGTATTGTTTGGCCTTATAAAACATACAGGTTTTTTTTTTTTTAAAAATAAGATCACACTATCATCAGTGGGACGAAATAAGGTCAAAATAAACAATGAATGTATAGCAATATGTATTGAAAAGGCTCAACTTAATATACTTATCGAAAGACGTGTTTAAGAGAGAATATAACTATAAATACTTAGTGGACATTTTTCTGGTATCCTCCTGAAAATCAAGTTTGGAGGGCAGGACCACCCCCCACAAAAAGCCCTGTCGTACTTTGCATTTTTGATCCCCAAATTTGCTTCCATATTTTTCCACAATACAACAGCTTCTCCTGGCAGGACACACATCTTGCACTTGTGCTGCTCCTGGTTATACTTTGCAGGGTCTCCATGAGAAGATAATTCAACCTGAGGTACCAGCACTGTGACCCCTGGCTGAAAACGACTCTTGGGTGTGTACCTCAAAGCCCTGGTTGTCACTCGTGAAATAACAATTCACCTGCATTTTTTTTTTTCCCTTTCCTGAAACTGACACGGTAAGTAACAAAATGTAGTGAAGTTTCTAAGAAAGGAAAATGACCTTTAAATTTTCCGAAGCATAAAGGCCACTTCATGCAACAGAGAGCAGCAGAAGAAACATGGCCTTGGGAGGTGAGAGAGATGGCTGGGATTCGGGGATAAAAGGAGAGCATAGCTGCGACCTTCTGGGGCTTGTCCTTTCTGAAGTGGCAGGACTAAGATTTTTTTTTTCTTTAAATGGAAAACAAAAGACTTGAAAAACTTTGTACAAATAATACCCAAAATCTCAATAATTATGCAAGGGATCTTAGAGTGCCGGAGAAGCAAGCCAAACTGCTATATTTCAACACTGTCCGTTAAGATTCTATGGACCCAGAATTGAATGGGTGTGTGTGAAAATTAACATCGAGACTTTTCCTACTATCTCTGCTCTCAAAGTAGACATTAAAACTCCTTCCTTCTTATAGAAGCAAACTCCAAACTAAGAAATCACTACAGGGCTTATTGTTTTTATATACAAAAGAAAATATTGAGGTGTTACAGAACAACAGGTATTTAGAAGTTCTGAGAACTGTGGAAATTTTCAAAGGTAGATCCAAAAAAATTCAAAAACTAAATATAATAAAGGAATACCCTATTTTCTAATACTTTTATGAAATTCAAAGTGATTTAAAAAACTTATAGTTTAAATGAAGGAATTTTTTAATTTAATGTATTTGTTTGGTAGAGAGAGAGAAAGAGAGAGGGGGGAAAAGAGAGACAAAGGAAGAGGTAGAGGAAGACAAAGAGGGAAAATGGGTACCCCAGGGCCTCCAGTCACTGCAAAGGAACTCCAGACACATGGGCCTCTTTTGCATCTGGCTTATGTGGATACTGAGGAATCAAACCAGGGTCCTTAGGCTTCACAAGCAAGTGCCTTAACTGCTAAGCCATCTCTCCAGCCCCTGAAGGGATAATTTTAATGTGGAAATTATTGTTAAAAGACTTAAACAAGAATATTTTACTACATGTCTAAATATCTCATAACCCTTGGATACACTCTTAAAGTCTAATGGGACATCTAGTATATTTTATTCAATAAACTTTAGGCTCAAAATCTTACTGGAAATTGAAATACATGTTCATATGAGAGCTAAGACTACAGGGATTTAACTCAACCAATGACATAATGAAAATATTGGAACAAATATGTTAGCAATTAAAAGGCATCTTTAGGGCTAGAAAGATGGCTTAGTGGTTAAGACACTTGCCTACAAAGCCACAGGACCCAGGTTCCATTCCCCAAAACCCACATAAGCCAGATGTACAAGAAGGCAAGTGACGTTTGATGAGCATAGTTATTACATCATAGAATCCCGCCACTCAAAAGGACTTCATTGTTTACTCAGTCTTGGGGATTATAAAGAATAAAGATTGAGCTGTCTCTCCAGGAAGCTCATTCCAAGAGTGTATCAAGAAGCCATGTTCTGATCCTCCAATATGGGTAATCACCACTCTATACTGTCTATGCATATCCTTGGGGCCTAAAGTACTTTCAAAATACTTCTCACAACCATCACAGCCTTGCTTTCTAATATCAGCTGGATTCCCATAGCTGCTAAGGAAATATTTGCATCTAATGCCTTCTGACTTTCTCATAGATATTTCATATTAAATACGACATGAGTTCACTAATCTTTCTTCAAGCTTTAAATCCTACAATATTCCTCGCTTCTTCTTAACTTCTGCCATAAAAGCTAGAACGGTTATATACCAACATTTTATCTTCCCTACCCTCCTCTTCAGAATGCCCCTCCTAGTTCAAGCTAAGCATTTTTCCAGGTCTCCCGGAGAAGCCCCAGTCACAGCAGACTGGCCTCTTTCGTCACTCTCTCCTCTCCTTTCCCTCATCATTGCAGCTGTGTGTTCTTATTCCTATCTTTCAAATATTTTTCTCTTTCCCTTGGATATTGATCTCCATTTAAGCTTTTATTATCTGTCTTTCCCTATTAATTCTCTGCCTTAAATGCATAAAATTCAGTTTTAGTGATTTTTTTTTTCTACTTTAAAATACTGCTTTTCCTATCAAAAAGAAAATGTCTTATTCCTTTTAGGCCAAATTTCTTAAAACAGAAGACAACATGCTTTTAGCCACCTCCTTTGAGGTCAACAAAAAATTTCGCTTGGATCAGTTTCTTCCTGGTTATAAAAACCAGAGTGGGCTTGGATCATGTTAATTCTCCTTCCGTGACAGTAATGATTCGAGGTGTCCATCAGCAAGGACTCTTAGAGGCCATAGGTGAGGCCTATTTCTTCTCTCTATTGCTGCTGCTGTTTTTGTCCTTCTCTTTCTTCTTTTCCTCTTTCCTTTTTTTCTCTAGGACCACTCCATTCTTCACTAGCTTCTTTTCATCCTCTGATCTGTAAAATGGGAGGGGATACTGTTTTGTTGTTGTTGTTGTTGTTGTTGTTATTTTGTAAATGATTCTCAAAGGTTAAAGCACAGGTGCTTATGCAGCAAGGATGCAGTGCAACATTTTCCATCTCTGAGTTTACTTTTTCCATTATCATTTATTTCTCTGATAAAAGCAACAAAATGTCTTCAGTAGACATGATACGGTTTTTTTTTTTTCAAAAAGTCATAATATAGTACTCCTGAATCATTATTGATAAGGTGGAAAGATTAGTGAATCTAAATGTGAAAGAGGTCAATAAAGTACAACAAGTCATTTTGCCTCTCTGACCTTGAGTTTCTCTGAAAATGGGGATCACCTTGCCCCTTCTCCTTGTTGTGGTTATCTGATGATAGTCTACTGTAAGAACACACCCTGTGAACATTAAGGCACTATTTCCATCCACCATAACTTCTTCTTGGAACTAATGTTTAGTAGTCTGATGAGATACCAAAATTTCTTTTGTTTTTTCCTACTACGAAGGACATAGCTTCTGTCTCTTCCTGAGAAGGACATAAACTTAGCTTCCTTGTCCTAAGAAAGAAGGCTATGCCCTTCAACTCTCAGAGCTGTGCCTTGGACAGTTCCTGTCTCTGGCTACTCAGAAATAATGGCTTTGGAGTCCACCATGGCATCTATCAATTTCCTAAATAACCTAGGGTGAATTTAATTAGTTCAGCTGTTCAAGACCATAAAAAGAGTATCGTTTTGCTATTTTAGTTGGGCCTCTTTCTTGACTTCTTAACTGGAATTGTTGGAGTTTTCCCCAATCAAGTACTCATTTCTAATCTTAGGAAAGAAGAAAGAGAGGGAACAAAGGAGGGAGAGAGGGAAGAAGAAACAGAGGGAGGGGAAAGGAAGTAGAAAAGGGAAAGGGATTCTTGCTAAGGACTTTCATAAGATCAATATGTAGAATATTTTAGAGTCTGCCTTAAATAAATAAAATGAGTGCACTACTGAGTTAGAAATCTCTGTGGTCAGAGAAGTAGATAGTTTAAGTAGGTGGTCATAGAGTATGGTGATTTTTTGTTTACATTTTTTTTTTTCCCAGAATGATCCACCTCAATCATTGTCTTCAGAACATTGTCTCCATTCTTTGCCATTTCTTTGAACTTTCAGACTCATGCCCTTCCAGATTTACTGATGTTGTTTGATTAGAAAAAAAAAAAAATCCTTCACCCCGTATCGTTTCTGCCTTTATCTTCAAATTACAAGATTCCCCCAGAGCTCTGCTCTCAGTGCACTGCTTCTGGCATCCATAGAAACCAGAAAAATACGAAAACTTTTTCATTCGTTCCTAACCTGTATCTGCAATAGCATGTCTCCGAAGTCCCTCGGATGTCTCTTGTAGTTATATCACCAGCTCATCCTATCCTAAAGAGCATACAAAATTTTCTGATAAGACCTCTTTGGTGGCTCATGATGTCTCCAAGATGCCCAAGCTGAAAACTCCAATGTTAGCTTTGATTTATGTTTCTTTGGTCTCTTTCTTTCTTCCATTTCTAATGCCAAATCTTACCAAGTCCACCTACAAAACATATGTCAAACCCACACTCCGCATCACTCCTTGCCACCACTACCATTCTAATTCCAGACCTCATTGTTCCTTAATTTGTAGCATTATTCTCCTTTTCATCTCTAATCTGTTCTTATAGATTGCTGCCAAATGAATCTTCCTAAAGCGCCATTTAAATCATGTCATTCTACTACTCCAAAATGTTTAATTGCTTTTTATTATCCATTGAATACGATCCAAACTCCTTAAAATAACATTTAACACCATCCACCATCTGGTGATGCCCCACATTTCTAGATGCTGCTCCCTGTTCTCTCTTTTAAAGATCTAAGGCTACACGCAGGTTTCCACATGTCCTTCTCCTGTCTGTCCCAATCCATTTATTCCTTCTGTCCATGTTACCAGGAATACACTTTCTCACCCATCTCCCTGAAGCTTTAGTTGATTGCCCCAGCAGAAAACAACATGTAATTCAAAATATATTGAACTAGATATATTATCAAACTAAATCCTCACAATTATCTTATCACATATCTGTTCCCAAAATTTTATTAATAATTATGCTACTGTTTATGCAGATTTGTTAATTAGTGGAAAATAATGGTTTTCCCTGTGTCTGATCTCAAAGTCACTGCTCTTAAATTTAGTCTAAAGGTTTTCGGTGTTATTATCACTCTTAGAACAATCCCAGTAGCGTCATTGAAGCCATAGTAAAAAAAATAATAATAATAATCACACACTAGGTACTAATAAAAATGACTTTTTTCTTAGTTTGGCTATTGAAGCATAATTTATGGGAAGAAAAAAATCTACTTGCTTTATTGCATGACTCTATTAACCTGACACTTCTTTTTTTAAACTATTTTTTATTTTATTTATTTGCAAGGACAAAGAGATAGAAAATGGGAATTCCAGGGCCTCCTGCCACCAAAAATGAGCTCTAGATACACATGCTATTCCCTCATCTGGTTTTACACGTGTGCTGGGGAATTGAAACCTGGCCATTAAGCTTTGCAAGCAAGCACATTGACTATTGAGCCATCTCTCCAGCCTTTAACTTGGCACTTCTTACTTTGATTTCTTTCCCATTTGTTTTGTTTACTTTTTTTCTTAGTTATGGACATACTTAGTGTGTAAGTATCACTTGTTGGCACCATTCTTGCCATCATCCCTGCCCTCTGAAGGGACCCTCCTCCTTGGGGAAGCTAGTTTTCCCCATGGGGATTGTGGGCCATGCATTGTGGGAGTATCCATCTGTTATGGGGAAGAGGCAATGTCTCTGCGCATAATGTCCCAACTTGTGGCTCTAACAATCTTTCTGCCCACTCTTCCATGAAATTCCCTTAGCCATGTTGGGTTTGTTTTAGGTCTATTTCAGTGACAGGCTCTTGGGAGCCTCTGTGTCTCTGGATCCTGATTTGATAGGAGTGGAGTGTTCTCTGTGTCTATCTCCTCCACCCTTGCGCTGGTACTAGGTTCACCAAGAAAGCAGCACTCTTGCTCACTTCCCCAATTACTCTGTGGTTTCACCTGGGACCCTGGTGAAGTGTGATGGGCCATTTCTCTCCTCAGGTCCTGCTTCCATAAGAAAAAGAGGAGCAGATTCTCCAATAGAGAGTGAAGTCAGCACAGGTTAAATCATTGTTAATTTAGTGAGAATTTAATGGGTGTAGGCCTTCTTGTAGCCCAACATTAGTGGGGGCTTGATATTGGAGAGAGAATTCATTATCTGGATATGATCCTGACTTGTTTCCCAATTCTAGATGTGGGTTCCTTTCCACTGAGTGGACCTACTAGCCAATCCAAGAGCAGTTGTTTACCCACCATGGCTGTGGGTCACTATCACACTTGTGTGAGCCTCATGTCTGGTTGTTTGCTTCTGAGTAGCTTAGACTGTGAGCTGCTTGAACAGATGTTGTTCTTTTTCCCCCAGTCGCTCATATAGCACCTTCTGGCAGTAGACCGGCTAACTGTCTGGGGACTGGCTCTCTTCCAGATTCCAGCCAGGTCTCTCCATGTTCTGTATCAATAGCATATGGTGTCTTCAGCAGTAGGGTCTTACCATTAACCCCTGGTGGATAATTAAGTGCTCTGACAGAAGTCTATCTTCTTTTGGGAAACCTTGTAGGAACTTCGTTTTTGAATCAGATGATTTATTTGTGCAGTTTCTCTAAGTAGTTTGACTTTGTTTCATTTTTTTTAACTTTCTTTTTAACCCACAATTTATTTAGAAGTGCTGAAGATTGTCAATATTATTTTTAGAATTTCACTGACTCTTCCTTATGAACTTGAGTTTTCTTTTTTCATGGAATGAGAAATGTGAAGTTTTTTTTTTTTTTTTCAAAGAATAGGAAGTTGTCTATATTTAGAGCCAAAATTCATAGATTCTTTTCACCAGCAGATTGTCCTATTAGTGACTTAATCAATGAAATTCATATTTTTGAAAATTGTTTATTGAAGCTTTTCCTAACGCCTGCATAGAATTATGTCTCATATTGCTATATAGCCACAATATTCCATAAAATGTACATTCTCGAGTGATAGTTGAGTATAATTTCTAATACAATCACAGAGGAGACAGTAATAGGATTTATTTTTCCAGAAGCCACATTTCCATGAAACCTATGTGAATAATTCAGTTGCTCATTTTAATAAACAAAATGCATTTTTGCTTTTTTTAATTAGTTTTTAAGATATTTCAGTTATTTATTTGCAAGCAGAGAGAGAGGTGTATAGAGAAAGTGAGATAATTAGAGTGAGAAAAATGGAGTAAGTGCACCAGGGCATCTTGCCACTGCCAACAAACTCCAAATGCATGCACCACTTTGTGCATTTGGCTTATGCAGTTTTTGGGGAGTCAAATCTGGACCTTCAGGCTTTTGACCTCTGAGTCATTTCTCCATGCCTATGCCTATTTTCTTTTTTATTATTTTTTAAGTTAACATACAAAACCAATGGTTTCATTGTAGAATTTTCATACTAATAGGCTATTTTTCTTTGTCCTTACACCTACCCTCCCCGATTCTCCTCCAATCTCTCCCTCCCTCCCTCTCTCTCTCCCCCCCTCCCTGCCTCCCCCACCCCCTCTCTCTCTCTGTCTCTGTCTTTTGTTTTCCAAGGTAGGGTCTCACTCTAGCTCAGGCTGACCTGGAATTCACTATATAGTCTCAGGGTGGCCTCGAACTCTCGGCAATCCTCCTACCTCTGCCTCCCAAGTGCTGAGATTAAAGGCGTGCTCCACCACACCCGGCTCAATCCTCTCTTGCTGGTCTCTTCCTCCTTGTAAATAGTTACTCCCTTTGCCTTCATGCCACATGTAATCCATTACTCACTTTTAATTCTCCTCTCCATCTCCCTTAAAATTTCCTTTGTTCTCATGGTCCCCTTTCCATGAGCTGTGCACACTGTATGAACATAAACTTAAATCTGGAGTCCACATATGAGAGAAAACATGTATCATTTGTCATTCAGACTTATTTTGTGTAACACAATGACCTCCAGTTCTACCCATTTTCCTGCAAATGTTATTGTTTTACTTTTCTTTCGCAGCTGAGTAACGTCATGTTGTGTAGGTGTGCCATATTTTCTTTATTAATTCATCTGCTGGTAGACAGGTAGGCTGGTTCTATTTCTTAGCTATTGTGAATAGCAAAGTAATAAGCATGGATGAGCCAGTGTCTCTGCGGCATGTTGACTCACGCCTTCATGTCTGGGAGAGTGACGGTGGGATGGCTGCATCAGAGCGTGCTCCTATTTTTAGTTGTTTGAGGAAACTCTGCATTGACCTCCACAGTGGCTTTAGTGCCACCAGCAGTGTAGAAGTCTATCTTCCCCTACATCTTCCCAAGCATTTATTGTCATTTGCAAAAAGAAAAAATGTTTCTTGAGTATCTGTTGTGTGTCACATTAAGAAATTTCCCGTTCAGAAATTTGCCACCTAATTGACTAGTTTTACGTGTAATGGGTAAAGGCACTCTCTAATGGACTGATCACTATAACAAGAGTTAGTGGCCAGACTGAGGAAGAGTTTGAGTCTCCAAAAGGGTAGATAAGAGTTTGTTAATTATTAACTTTTTAGGGAGAGCTAACAAAATAGTATCTAGCACATGATTGAAGTTCAGCAGCAATGAAATAACAGTAATTAGGATGACTAGACTGAAAGTCAAACATAGCTTCAAAGCTTCAAAAGCATTAGGTCACCCAGTGCATTTGAAATAAGAGGACTCGTTTTCATATGAAAGCCAGAGGCCTTTGTGTATGGTGAGAGCAAAAGAGAAAGTATTCCCTTGAGGGCTTTTGAAGATGAGATGAAACCCTGTTAGCAAGCTTTAACGCGAACTTCTAACGATAATTCTTCCTGCCGTCATAGAATAAACATGTCATCTTGGCTTTGACCTCTCTTTTTGTTGTGAAATTTTTGATAAAATATATCTCATCGTAATATATTTCTCATTAGTTGTACCAGCACAATTTTGAACTTTTCAGACAAAAAGTAAGAAAGCTTTTTGTAACCCTTTCTTCTGTCTAGGATCACTGCCCCTCTCCCATCTTCTCCTCCACTCACACGTGTATTATGTATTCACTACCTCAGGATTCATTCTACTGCCTCCTAACGAACTGAATAGACCTTTGAGATTTCTGGCAATAGCATGCCTTGGGGAGCTTAACGAACTCTTCCTTTTACTGTATCTCCTTCCTGTCTCCCATCTTCAACACTCGTAGCATGCCATTACAATAAAAAAGGATTCAATTAATTATCATGCACAAGAATTGCCACAAAACACCCAATACATATAAATAATAGGTCTCATGACTACACATACATCACTGAATTCAGAGGATAAAAAGAGTTCTGTCACCACCCACACTTACTAAGTAGCGAGACCAAAATTAGCTCCTTTAATACATAGGTAAATACTCTATTTTTAAAGAATGTCTGAGAGTAAAAAGTGTCTTGTTCCCCCTCTATCTGAGTTTTCACACCCCACAGAAATGTCTACATATATCTGTGATGTATACATTCAAATGCACAGCTAAAATATTCAAATATACAGAACTCAACTCAAGAACTTCTTTGTTCTGGTTTAAAATGGAGCTCATTATCATAGATGTCCTAGACAGACAGCCCACAATACCCTAAGATATAGAGACAAGAAAGAGCCTTGACTTCTGTGGATTAACAAATGGCTTCATTCAGATTAGTGTGTGAACTTGAAAATTATCACGACAAACTTACTGGCTGCCAATGGGAAGCACCAGCCAGGCAATGTCTTTATTACTGCTATAATTGTTACCCAACCATGAGACCTTAAAGCTCTCTGGATGAAAGGCTTGCAAGGAAGAAAACAATCTATCCAAGGGTTTGCTCTGTGGACTTGAAATTACTTTTCCACCTTCTCTTCTTATTTATCCAACTCATTTCAAAAGATGAAACACCTATTCCTAGGTGAGGAAAGAGGCTCATAGGGAAAGAAAAAAATAAATTCTTTAGGATGGTCTTGTTATTTTCTGTTCATTCTCCTGATTCCTTTATTTTTCAGTCTATTTCCCTGGTATTAATTTGTCTTATTGTTTCTCTCCTTCCTCCTCAATTTTTCAAAATGCCCAACAACTTTTCCCTGTTTCTCATCTTCCAACATTTCAGAGGTATTGTCAGTAATCACGCATTGCTTTAGAGAAGCCACAGTACCCATTACTGCAGCTGAATAGGTGACAGTAAAAATAGTCATATGTGAAATGATGGCTATAGAAAATCAAGTAGGGTATACAGGTTGAGAAAGTTACATTTGCAAAACCAGTTCTTATTTAAACCTAGGCTTCAACTTAGATTTTTTTTAAAGCTGTGGTAAATCTAGTTTGCTCACTGTGCCAACCCTTAGCTCTGAGCTTTCTTGTAAGGTAGTAATGTAACATCTAACATACTAGGTGGTTAGGAATTTAAATCATGATTTTAGCTTTCTAGTGATGATGCCAAAATGCCTGAAAAGGGTTCTTTGTTTGTTTGTTTTAGCTTATAATATCAGCTTCAGATGGTTCAGTCCCATCCATGATTGCTTGGCTCCAGGTGCTGGGGTAGAATGCATCCTGGCTGAAGGAACAGATAACTGAGTTATTCCTGTGCTTTATGGCTGACAGGAAGCAGAGAGAGGGAGGGAAGAAAGGACCAGAATCCAGAACTCCCAAGAATGTGACCTACTTCCACCGGCTAGGATCCATCTCCTAAAGTTTCCATAACAATAGCTGGGGACTTTAGGGCTTAACACATGAGACTGTCATGACCATATCATATTCAAGTCATAACACAGTATGAATAGCGAGCACAATACTGGACATTTAAAGCACTTAATATTTACCTAAGGTGTGAATATGGTAGGAAAGGTTGTAGCTAAGGTAGGCAGCTAATACTGGTGATGGACAGGGGTTTTGGAGAGTTTCTTTTACCAGAAGATGTGCACCTTCATCCAACTGAGTGGCAGGTTCTTAAAAGTCTTCACATACTTAGGGTAAGAAGCACTCTACTATATCAATTGTGCTTAAACATATATGTAATCCTTGAATTCCTTTGTGCATCCAGAGATAGACTTACTTATGTACACCAACTCCCAAGCATTACTTTAGCCTTTTTTTCCTGCTGTTACTTTTTTTTTTTTTTGGTTCATTGAGGTAGTGTCTCACTCTAGCCCAGGCTGACTTGGAATTCATTATGGAGTCTCAGGATGGTCTCGAACTCATGATGTTCCTCCTACCTCTGCCTCCCAAGTGTTGGGACTAAAGGTATGTGCCACCATGCCCGGCTCTGTGTATTTTTTCATATACTCAAAATGATATTTAAAACACATACATAAATTCAAAATGAACTTAGAAAAAGGGAGTTGTCCTGGTATCTTTTAAGTTCACGCCATGCCCTTCCTGGTTGTAGACCTTGAAGACTTCTATACTAAAAATAATCCCCAGTCTCAAATTTGTGCTTATTGTTGTATTGATATTACATATGACTTGCATATCTTATATCTCTCCAAATAATACATTGTTTAGGTTTCCTGGTTGTTGAAGTATTACTCAATATAAATTTATGGACTGAGTCATGCTTGTGAATTTTTTTTTTTTTTTGAAAATTGAGTTTTTATACCTAGATGCAGTTTTGTAGTTCATTTGAGAACACTGCAATGAAACTATTCTTTGATCTGTAGACTTTGTGCTATTTCAAATATTTGATCTTAGATCCATCTTTTTATGAGTACTTTAGTGCATACTTTTAAAAAATATTTAATATATTTTATTTGTTTATTTATTTGAGAGAGAGAGAAAGAATGAGAGAGAGAGAGAATGGGGGCTCCAGGGCCTGCCTCCAGCCACTGCAAACAAACTCCAGATGCATGTGCCCCTTGTGCATCTGGCTTAAGTGGGCCCTGGAAAATCAAACCAGGATCCTTTAGCTTTTCAGGAAAATGCTTTAACAGCTAAGCCATCTTTCCAGCCCCCATTTTTAATATTATTATTTATTTGCAAGCAGAGAGAGATGGAAGAGAGTCAGACAGAGAATGGGCATGCCAGGGCCTCCTGCCACCACAAACAAATTCCAGATTCATAACCACATTGTCCATCTGGCTTTGTGTGGGTACTGGGGAATCAAACTCCAATTGTTAGGCTCCAATTGTTAGCAAGCACTTTAACTTCCAGGCCTCAGTGTGTATTTCTTAATGCATATAAGGATAAAGGTCTTCAAACACCTGTGCCAGGAGAGGAAACCACTGGGCTGAACAAGATGTGCGTCTCTAACTTTAGGAATTATGCTCCATAAAGAGGATTCAGTTAGGCTGTGATTAACAAAGAATCCATAGTCACAGTAGTTTCATCTGGGTAACTACACAAGAAATCTGGAAGTGCTCACTTGAGAAATAGTCATCACTACACAGTGTCATAGATCCAGTCTTTTGGTCATGTAGGTCACCTCACATGTTCCTCATGGTCCCAGTTGGTTTATTGAACAACTGCCTGT
The DNA here is from genome assembly GCF_020740685.1 of Jaculus jaculus. Classification (NCBI taxonomy): domain Eukaryota; kingdom Metazoa; phylum Chordata; class Mammalia; order Rodentia; family Dipodidae; genus Jaculus; species Jaculus jaculus. The sequence continues at coordinate 166,109,198 of NC_059105.1, forward strand.
ATAACCACACTTCAATTGGCCAGGCAGACCCTTTAGTATTTGAATTTGCATCCCTCAGGCAAGAATTTATTGGCTACATCTAGATTCAAGAAAAAAAATGGGAAATATAGTTTTTATGATAGTTGCCCCAAGGGTTGAACATAACAAGAAGGAAAAAGAAAGAAAAGTATTGTCAAAAGACTAGGAGTTTCTCTGAGTGACTATATATGTCCAGCTGAAAGTAATGGCATTTTTCCTAACTCTGCGTACTCTTAACATTTGAACTGGTCATACTTTAAAGTTTTGTGATGATGATAGGTAGATCTGAAATATGACATATTAAAAGTGTATATGCCTTCTGATTAATAAAATTTATTTATCAATGGTATAGGCTTCCTGTTCTAAGAACTGCCTATTCACATCTTTCCAACTTTTGTGTTGTCTTTATTTTTTTTAATTCTTATTTATTTATTTATTTATTTATTTTGAGGTTGGGTCTCACTCCAGCTTAGGCTAACCTGGAATTTACTGTGTGTTGTCTTTATTTTACTGATGTTAAATGTTGTGTATTCATTCTGGATGGATACAAACTATTTACCAGTTATATGACTTGCAAAAGAAAAACAAAAACTTCCAGTTGTTCTAGCTTTTTATTTCTTAAAAATTATGGTTAAGCACAGGCAAGGTAGAACAGGGGTTTTACAGCACTTGGGAAGCTGAAACAGGACAATCAGTCAAGCCGTACAGTTTGAACATAAGATACAACATGGGAAGTTCCATCTCAACAACAACAAAATTCTTCCACATTTTCATTTAGTTCAGTTTTTTTTTTCCCATTATCATTTAGACTTCTTACTTCTCTTGTTATTCAAGAATCCATCCTTGCCTCATGGTTGTAAAATATCTCTACATTTTTTCCCAAAAATATTTGTGTTTTTTATTGTATTTATATATTTCAATATATTTCACTGGATTATACTCGATATATTTGTGTAGTTTTTGGGTAGAACTACAATTTCACATGTTTCTCCCTGGAAAATTAAAGTTGGCCATCTCCACCTAATAGCAATTTGACCTTTACCCACAGATTTTTAATGCCAGCTCTGTCATATGTATGACACTTTACATGTCAAGATCTGTTTCTAGGGACTTGCTATCCATTCCTCAGCCTATCTATACTTTCCCTGTACATGTCAAATACATAAATACATCATAGGTAAGTCGACCAACTATCAAGTAAGACAGGACCGTTGCTCACATCTTACTGTTTTGTATCAGGCGTACCCTACTTACTCTAGGCCTCTTGTTATTGCATGTAAATGTAAAACTAGGTTCTCAAGTTCAACAGCAGAGGGAATGCCACACATTAAATGCATTGGCTAATTGGAGGAGAACTGATAGCTGCACTATTGAGTGTTGGTATTGGTGACTGTAGTGGACTTGTTCCTCTGTGGGCACCTGTGTCAACAGCTTTCAATAATGTTTTGTGATTTTTTTTTTTAGGTAGAAAAATGTCAATTATAGTCAAGGCATTCAGAATTGCTAAGATGAAAATAGAAGAAAATTAAAGAGAAAATAATGCTGGTAGATAACCAGACCCTTCCTCTCATCCAATTGCTTAGTACTAATTTGGTCTCTGGCTAATGTATTACTCATAATTCACTGCAAATTTATTAAACCTCTGTAGCTCAGAAACCCAGTAGCTTATGGATGATCCTCTAATTAGCAGAATTACAGGATGATACTGTTTCCTTTGATTAATTGGCACATGTGGAGTCTCCATACCTTCTGAGGCCTGTCATTTGCATATTAAGTTACCACATATCAATGTGTTGAAATCCAAAGGGCTGGGGGCCCCATCAACTGTGTGAAGGCAAAGTCCTTTGGATCTAATTAAATTACTGTGTTCTTGCCCCTTTCCCTTTTCTACCCACTTTGGCACAATTTCCCAAGTGTTAAAAAAAATAAACAACTTATATATATGTAACAATTTACCATTTACAAATTCATTTCACATACAGTATCCTGTTTAGCTCTGTGATAACACTCCTGAGGGCACACAGTTTTATTCCCATCTTACCAATGCATCTTAAGATTGATGGGCCTCCCAATCCTAAGGTGGTAATTGACTAAACTAAGACTCGGGCCCAAATGTTCTTCATCTTCCAAGGTCAGAGTTTTCTCATTATGTCATGGTGAGGTATTAGAGAATAATCCCAAATGGCATCATACAACACAAGAAGAAAATGTTACCCTTCCAACACTGGCCATGTTCTGTACAAACTGCTATTACACTCAGTGATTTGGGGCAAAGGATTTGTTCAATTAAACTAGCAGAAAAAGATTATGACCACAAAGAAAAATGAATTTATTTCATTTTCCAACAGCAGATAATCATATTAAGCAAATTAAGTCAGTCCCAGAACTATCATTTGTCACCTCTCATTGCTGGGTCCTCGATTTATGTAGATTCATAAAACTGTCCACATACAAATGTTGGGAAGTATATGGTATATTTGGCTGTATATGTGTATGTACCCAGGGATAGATTTACATCATACCAAAACTTCCAAGTACTACTTTGTCCTTTCTACTGTTTTATCATGTAGTTACTATATAGTTTTTCATTCATTCAAAATAGTTTCTAAGACACACAGGTAAGTTCAAAATGAAAATAGTAAATGAATATTCTCCATGCATAACACCTACTATTGAAAACATGAAGCTTAGTTTGATCTTTGAAAACAAAACTATCAGGGGAACTACGGGTAGCAACTAGAGGGAGAGAAGAAAGGAAAGCAGAGGATAATATGAAATGGGAGGATGGAGAGAGATGCCCAAAGTACATTGTACACTTGCATGAAAATGCCCTAATATGACCAAGTGTAATAAACTTTTCAAAAGGGCATTATTTACCCAGGGAAAACATGTGACTTCTATAATTCTCCACCCCAGAGTTTCACACTAGGACTCGATGCTTCTTGATTACAATCCTAATGCAAATGTCAGTCATATGGTTGAGCAAGTGGATCATTAAGGTATCTGCTGAATTTGTGTGAGTTTTTAAAATACAGTGAACCACCATTACTGATGTTTGTTGGGCCAAAGAAATGTGCAGGCCACTGTCTTTGCTGGGCACCTGTCAGAAACTGGGCATGGATAAAGGGAGTTATTTTAGTCAACAGGTGATTTCAGGAGCCAAAAGCTATGCAGTTGTCTTTTAGGCACTTGTCACCAAGCATATTATCTTTGTTGGATGGAAGCAAGAGAGTATATTTGAAAGGATTTAATAAAAGCTCTGAAGGGCTCTCTTGGTATAAATACCTATTATTGTTGTCAGCATTACTTACAAGCAGCAGGAGGGAAGTGTTTCAAATGGAAGTTCAACTTCTGTTCCCAGAAGCCCAGCCAGATCCACAGCTGCTGGGGTCTTTGGGCAATCCGTAAAGCTGGCCTCCAGGAAGCTAAAGAAGAAGGAAGATTGAGCTGCTTTCTTTCTAGCTTGTGATATTGGTAGGGAAACTGTTTGGGGAGGGTTTACTGAGCCATTTCTCTTGCTGGTCCCATTGTCAGGAACTAAGGCACTCCATTGGCTGCAGTAGGTAGACAGCTCCATCAGCTCCCCCAGTGGTGACATTGCGCTGTGGATTTGTTTCTAGCCAGAAGTGTGTGAAAAGGATAAAAAACAACCTGTGCTTTTCTTGATGTTTCCCCCGCCCCCCTTGGTGAGTTTTAAAGTAAGCCCAAAGTCTAAAGCTGTGACCATCCTAGGAGTTGGAAGATAGAGAGAGAGAGAGAGAGAGAGAGAGAGAGAGAGAGAGAGAGAGAGAGAGAGAGAGAGCCAGAACCTGCCATGCCCTCCAGTTTGATCATAAGATTAAATTGTAAGAAGGTAGGCAGGCTGCTGTGATTTTCTGCTTTGTCCCTCATCTTCCACTGGTCGCTTATGACTTTACCAGCCTAGAAAACACATCTGCATAGAAATGGCAATATGAGAAGATCTTATGAGAGAAACCTTATTGCTTAATGGTCCATATCTCACTTTTCTCTGGGCTTCCTGGTCCCTCTGAAATAGCATGTGCCTCTTGGTGATGCCAGTTCCCTTACTTCGTTAAGCTGCTGCCAAACAAAGAAGACCAGGGTGGATGGATGGCAGACAGGTTGAATGAATGTGCCTTGTGCAGAGCAATCAAGTTTGGCAGGTAGGCAGGAGGCTTCTGGGGAGGTATTACCCAGCTCAGGTAATTGACACCAAGCTGATTGAAGTCATTGTCAACTGACAGCAAATGGCAGTGCTTTCTTTGATAGCTGCTTTATTTTGGATACACTGGATAAAAAAAAATGTTTAAATATGAATGGAGAAAATAATGATTTTATTTGTTTGCCTTTTATTAACAGTTGGTTTCAGGATATTTGAGAGATACTTTTTTGACAGGCACTATTTTGTCTGATAAAAGGCTGGACTGACAAACAGGGACGGTAGGGGCAGCAATGCCAGGTGTCATGCTGGAGATGCCATTACAAAAGGCTCCAAAAGGCTGGGAGTGGGGACAGCACCTGGGGGAAAGCTGGCTGCAGTGTACCAGCCGAGCAAATGAAAACACTGATTTGGGGGCTGCCTGAGAGATTCCAGCACTTACCAGAAGCATTTCACTGGGGAGCAAGAGAAATATGACTAAAAATTCCAGGATAATGCCGGGCTTCAGCTAGTTGCCCTGCACATGGGTTGGTTAATAAAAGCAAATTAAGCTAAGATATGATTCCTCAAATTTGGTCAGGGCCTTAATAACACAGAACACTGATTGGGCTGCTTAAAGGACAGAAATTCATCTCACCACACGTCTGCATGCTAATCCTGCTGTGCTCTTCTGTCCTTGGCTTGTATGCAGCCCTCTTTGCCCATGCATCTTTATTTCATCTTCTCTTCATTAGCCTCTGAGCCCACATCCTTCTCTAAGATGACACCTGTCACAGTGGACAAGGATGCGACCCAACAACCTCTCTTTAACTCAAGTACTCTTGAAAAAGACCTCATTCCAAAATATATTCTGAGGTTAAAACTTCAAAATGTGCATCTAGGGGAAGAAGGCATTTCATCCCATAGCGGAGATGGACACGGATCGTAACGTGGAAAAGGAGTTGTTCATCCAACCAGGGTGATGCAATTCCTGAGCTATTCTCTGGCCTTGGGCTCCCCCCACATATGTCCCCTTTGCTATGGTAACTTTTTGTGCTTTGTCTCCATGTGTAGAGGATCTTCCCATTGGAATTTCAACCCAACCTACTGAGATTTATCTAATCAGAGAGCAAAAGTAGTTTTAATGATGACATTATAACAGCACCTGCCTTTTTGTGAGTGCTTACTGACTGTCCAGCATTAATGAAAAGCCCTTCCCTGAATTATCTGATTATGACTCATTATAAGCTTATGATATTGGACATAATTATTATCACCTCTCAATCATAAATGCAGAAACTAAGGCTCAGGAAACTAAGTAGGTTGGCCACAGAACGAGTTTGCTGCAGAGTTATCTATATTCTGCCTAAAGCCAATACTTAGGTCCCTGACTTCAGCATATAAGCCAGCCATTTATGAATCAAGGTTTTAAGGCTATATTTTAGTTACAAAACCTTCAATTTCTCCAATCTCATCTTACATCGAATCCCATTATAACACTAAAACATACAACCTGAAGTAGAAGGTGAAGACATTGAACCCCTCCATTTCCTTGTCCTGCTGAAAAAGCCACAGTCCTACATCATGCCTTAAGTCCTTGCACTCTCAGCACCTATACCACTATCTTGTGTGTTTTTATTTTCTTCTCCTTAAAAACACCATATACTACTATCTCCATCTAAACACTATATTTCTATCTATCTCACATGAAAAAATAGGCTAAATTCCACAGGATTTTTGTTATTGTGTTGTACGAAGCCCTTAGACTTGAATTTTAGTGGCACATAGTGATCATGATGAAAGAAGAAACTAGGACACATTAAGAATGTATTGCATTGTAGACAACTGTTAAGGAGTCAAGAAGATTCTAGATCAGCAGACAGTTCCAGAGCACATGTCCTAAGGGCAGGTGTGGCATGGTGTGGAAGGAGTGGGGACTGGCAATAATCAAGCACCCTTCTCTGTAGGATGCTCTGTGTGGACCTCATTTATTCCTCCCACAGCCAATGGGAGGCCTTCTCTCCCAACCACACTTCCACTAGCATGCCCTGAAAATAGGAATGCCCAGAAATTGATCTCACTCAAGGGGAATAGTTGGATCATTTGGAGACAAAATAAGAAAATGCACTCAACGCTTGACTTGCTGGATCCTGTGCAGAAGAAAAAAAAAGAAAAAAAGAAAAAAAAAAAACAGCCTTCATAGCCACCCGTCTGCAGAAATGAACCTGCCACCACATATTATCTTCTCATCTTCTCTGCCATATGTTCAGGCAATTTGTGTGCCACGGTCTCTATTAATACTCTGAGTCACAGGCAGTGGGGTTCAGTGGGCTAAGCAATAGCCCGGAAAATTGAAGGGTGTGAGTTCTAATTCTGTCCTTCCCCCTGGCTTGCTGGCTGACCTTCACGGGAGGTATATCAATCTCAGGCCGCCCTCCATTTCCTTCTCACTTCTCATCCAGGTCTTACAATATCTGAGCAAATTGAAGAGAAATAGGAAGAATGTCAGCATAGAATTTGACAGATGCCTCTAAACCATAAATGTCTGCCACCACAGGGTAAAATATAAAACATGATTCTAAACTGCCAGGAAGACATGAGCCTAAACATTAGCCATTTGTAACCTAGATGAAAAGTTAAACCTGTACCTAATATTTGGTGAAATTAACACCATACTCCTTACAAATTATGGCTTACATCATAAAATTTCTGCTATTTTTTTTTTTTTTTTGAGGCAGGGTCTCACTCTAGCCCAGGCTGACCTGGAATTCACTCTGTAGTCTCAGGATGGCCTTGAACTCATGGTGATCCTCCTACATATGCCTCCCAAGTGATGGTATTAAAGGTGTGTGCCACCATGCCTGGCCTTTCATCATAAAATTTTAAGCTATATCAGTCTTACATAATTACAAAACATAAAGAAAAAAAATTTATTTGTGGTTTTTCAAGGCAGAGTCTCACTCTAGCCCAGGCTAACCTGGAATTCACTATGTAGTCTTTCACTGGCCTTGAAATCACTGCAATCTACCTATCTCTAAATAACAACATTTTGCAACCACTAGCATGTATTCTCAGTTGTCAAATTCTCCATAAAATTGGTCCAAATTATACTGATAAATAAAATATAATTATGTTTATTTCAGAAAGGTAACAGGCTCAGAACTAGCTAGTACTACATTTCTGGCAAGAGTAGAATTTTCCCAATCCTCCTTCCACTCAGGGACAGGAAGAATGGCCTCACTCTGTCGCTCTTCTCCTGGAAGTCTGAATGGCAGGGGGTTGAAAGTCCTGGGAAAAGCACAGAGATGATGTAAAGGTGATGGACAAAGACCTTCTATGGAAAGCTGAGTTAAAAATTGTTTAGATATTCTGAGTGCTCTTCTGCGTAAAGTGAACGTCGTGTCTTTCATACAAAAGCACAAGTTGTCTTGCTGTATATGCAGAAACTACAAAACTTATGCCAGGTCTTCACACCAACTAGCTTTGGAGATACAGTTGAAATGGGCCTTCAAAAAGTCTGGAGACATGTCGGCTTTCAAGCGTAGAAAGTCTGTGGCAGGGGACGGCTAATGACATGGCTGTTGCCTCAAGAAGCCTGCAGCAGGGATTGGAGCTGGAGGGATGAAGACCTTAAATCCAAAAACAAAACATAGTTACAGAACTCAGTGTTTGCATTATGATCTACATATCCAATACCCAGTGTGGTGAATCAATGAGATATCCTCCATAAACTCATGTCTTTAAAATGCTGGTCCCCAACTGATGGCAGTTTGGGAGGTAAAGCCTTGATGGAGGAGGTGTAATGTTGGGGATGGTTTTGGGGGTATTATAGTCAGCTCCCCCTTTGCTACAGCTCCACTTACTCTCTTGCTGTTTCCAACCTGCTGTGGCAGAGGTGATATCTAGCCTCTGCTCATGCCATGCTTTCCCCTGACATCATGTGGGTTCACCTAGAGATTCTATGCCAAAATAAGTTCCTTCCTTTCCAATCATCAGCCACTTTTGGCCGAGTGCTTTGTCCCAGCAACATGAAGGCAACTATAGCATCCAGTGTCTGCCCCTCTGGTCCTATTGGGTCTCAGCACCGTTGTATGGATATTGATCAAGGGGAGCCCGCAAGCTCTTACCAGAAGTTATCATATAGGACAGTTTGTCTCCGGGTGTATGACAGTACGTTGTACTTGAAATGGGGATACCCTGGTGAGCCTTTGGTATAGCTCAGTTTGACTTCTTTTCCTTGGACATAACTTGAGTTTTATATGAGAACTCAAATCTTTTTTTTTTTCTTTCTTTCTTTCCTGAGGTTAGGGCAATTCTGGATATCAAACTATGGTTGTTTGAATGTATGTCCCCCATAGACTCAGGTGTTTTATTAAAATTGAGTTTGCAACTTCAGCACCTAGCAGGCAGACTACTGCTACAGTGTGGGGCATCACTGGGGATGGACCTGCATTTCAACCTAAAGGTATGCTGAGATGTTTTAAGTTCTGGCTGAGCTTGTTTGTGGTGCTGGCTGTTTTGGCAGCGTATCTCTGCCTGGATTTATGAATGGGATCCAGCTGCTTCTACCATTTGATGGTACTTCCTCTGGATCTATAAGCTTGAGATAAATCACCTCTTTCCATAAACTGCATCTGGTTTGGATGTTCATCCCAGCAATGTGGAGCTGATGAAAACACAAACCCACACCTCACATGTGTTAGGCAAGTGTTAGCCCATCTATCTGATACCTGCCATAAGGTTTCTTCTAAATAACCTAATGAGGGTTCTTGGAAGTGGATTTTCATAGACCTCACTTCTTCCACCTGCCTGAGTGGCTAAGTGAAAACCAATGACATCTTAGAGATTTCCTTGGGTTGGTGGTATGTCAAAGTCTCTTGAGCCCCCAACCAGCCAAGCAGGCATATTGTGGTGTCACAAAAACAACTAGAGGGGCTTGATTTTGATGTCCATAAATCTTGCTGATTCCTTCTTATGACTGAGATATCAGCTTACATAGCATTTTGTTTAGAAAGATTTATTTAATCACACACACACACGTGCACGCACACACACACACACATGCACACACACACCTGCAGACTGTGTAGCACCCCTTCTCTTCTTTCTCCTTTAGGAATGAATACGATGGCTTATTTGATTATTTGTCTCTCATACTCTTCTTGAACTCTGTACAGTGTTTGTATACAGTAGGTGAAGAATTCATTTTTGTGAAGTAATTAATGACATTTGGTGTTATCTAGATTTTTGAGTTAGTGAATATGGTATATTTGGATATTTCAGTAAAAGGGTATTGGGACTGACCAAGAACATGCATAGAACCAGTTGCAATTTTAAAGAGTCAAGCAAGCAGAGCAATGCTATTCAGTACACAAGTGTTGGACATGAAGTCAAACTTCACAACCTAGTTATCATATAAATCATCAAAAAACTGTGAAGGGGGAGATGGATCAGTGATGCCACCATAATATGAAGCTATTTTAAAATGCCAGGCAGTGTCTTCCTCATTGATTATAGGCTATCACAAGTGTATCATCTAATGAATTCTGGGTTCCAGAAACAGAATGTCTTTTTATTTGCCAGTCATCTTAAAATTATATGTTTGGATTAATATATATTGCCCTTTTATTCTAAACTATGTTTGGCCCTAATATCAAAAGAGTTTGGTTTTTAATACAAATGAGTACACTATTGCGGTGCTGCAAATGAGGTGGCAAAGAAGAAAGTGACAGATATCTGCATTTCCCAGTATTCTTTCTCTCTCCATTTACCATGTCTGTTTCAACTTCTCTAGTCTCTTGCTTGAAATAAAACTCTTTTCATAATCAGAACCTGATTTTTCATACTTGCCATGGTAGAATTCCTATGCTTGTCCACAAGATGGGCATGCAAGTTAGTTTCATCCCATCAGCAAGATCTCACAGGGCTGTTAATGAATGCCCGAGGGTGATGGCATGAAGGCAGGGTGCCATTCTTCAGTACACAACAGACACAATGTGAACCTTCCTTCCCCGGAAATCTGTGGTCTCGGTGTGACTGTTCACAGCAATTCCGACACCAGACGTGGTTGGGGGAAATTTTTTGAGGCATTTCAATTTAGGCAGGCTCAGAAATAAAATAAATGAATGAAATAAATAAACCTTCAACAAATATTCACCAAGTGCTTATGAATATAACATGCTGGTAGGGGCACCAGAAAAGAGGGATTAGGGGATAAAGCAGAAAACAAACAGTCCACAGAGGAAATGAACAAGATATTCTTAGATTGCTGTATTTGATTAGAAATAAAAATAACAGGTGATAGAAGGTGTGAACAAGGGATAGGGGTGTTGGCTTTAGCTCGTGATGTCAGGAATAGGCTAGTCTATCTCAGAAGGAGACATTGGAGAGGAGTCCTAGAAGGGAAGAATGAATCAATTCTGAAAAGTACTAGGAAGTGGCATTTCAAGGAGAGAGGTCAGGACCATAAGACAGTAAGGGACTAAATGACTAGAAAGCATGACAATGCCATTAAAGCATGATATGGAGAAGGGCCTCTGTCATTAGAGGATGTTAGAGAGGCAGGCAGGGTCAGATTCTGCAGGGACTTGTAGAACAGAATAAGTAGCTTTGCATATTTCAAGGTCTTCCTATTTTCTTAGGATGTCTCAAAACCCTGTTCTTTTAACCTCTCAGCTCTTTATGTCATCCTCCTAGAAAGTTCCAGTTACCAGCACTTGGCTCAGTATGACACTAAGCACTGTGATCCTGATAGGGGAAAAGTGGTGGGGGGCAGGGGGGAGGAAAAGCATGACTGTAACCAGTTTTCTTTCTGGAAATCCAAAACGATGTATCTGAAAGGAATTTGTATATGGGTTAGCAGAGTTGCGCATGTGTGCATGTGTTCACAATTACATAGAGAGTGGCAGGCACAGTATTATTATTTCACACCATTAAAGTTGTTTCACTAATTCATTTTGATAGTTAATCTTGTCTGATTTCACTATGTACATAGCTTGGATGTAGCAATGGCTCATAATGAGAATTTATAAGGGAAATTTGATACCCCAATCAAACTTGTTGCCCTATTTCTATGAAATTACGTGGGTATGACTTAAAAATGTGCAGCAAGACGGCAGAGATGACTTGGAGGTTAAGGAGCTTGCCTGCAAGGCCTAAGGGCCCATGTTTGACTCTCCAAGTCCCCTGTAAGCCAGGTGCACAAGTTGATGCAAGCGTACAAGGTCGCACATGTGCACAAGGTGGTGCACGCACCTGGAGTCTGATTACAGGGCTGAGGCCCTGGCATGACATTTCTCGCTCCCTCCCTTCTCTCTCTTTCATAAAAAATAAAATAAAATAAATGGGCATCAATCGGAGGAGAATCTGTGATGAAAACACATGAAACGTGTGGGTGACATGCTGTGGTCAAGAAGAGATTCTGAATCATGCAAACTGAAGGGAGTTCAAATCTTTCTCTGTTGCTATAGATAAAACTTGAAGGTCTGTTAAGGTCATAAGTGAAGGCTTGTCCACCAGCCTAGAACTGTATCGGAAGATGGTGGAACCTTTAAGAAGTGGGGCCTAGTAAAAGAAGTTTAGATCCTTAGAGGTGATATGGAGACTATAGTCCCTCTCTCCCCCTGTGTGTGTATGTGTCTGTCTGTCTGTCTCTCCTTTCCTGGCCACATCAAAGTGGACACTTCCCTCTCTCTTGTTTCCTAACATGCTATTCTGCTTCATTACAGACAACAGAGCCAAGTCAGCAAGGGCTGAAGTCTAGAACCATGAGTTAAAATAAATTAACTTTCTCTGATACTTTGATAGTGACAGAAGAAAGGAACCTACCATTTAGAAAAGTTTTCTGTGATTTCGATCAAATTACTCGAATTCTGCACACCTGAATTTCCTTATCTGTAGCATGGGTTTAACAGCATCTTGTTTTGTTTATAGCAAGGTTAAAATAAATAATCTCACTTTGTTTAAAGCAAGGTTAAATTAAATAATAGAGCACAGAGACAGTAGACAGTAAACACTTAGTAATTTTTACTATTATAATAATTTCTGAAAAATTTGGTTCTTTGTTTTTATATATCTTGCTGTCACCTATCTACTTTTGAAATTTTGCCCAAAATAAATCAGACTCCAGTGAATCTTACTATACCTAAAAGAATAGCAGGAAATTTTGCATAAGCAGGGAAGACGGTCGATAAAAATAACCTGAAGGGTAAATGACTGAACTCCCCAGTCAATAAAATACTTCCTATAATATGACTTGTTATATATGACAAGAGATATATTTTGGAATTCACATCATTTCAAATAGGACACTTTTGAGTAAGAAAAGTGTAATGAGAGCTGGGAAGATAGCTCATTGAAGAAAGTGCTTGAGTTGCAAGATGAGTCCAGAAGTTCAGATCCCCACAACCCCTGTGGTACACTGTAGTAGCAGTGCTTACAATCCCACCACAGCCAAGGCAGGGTAGGTGAAAAATACAGCAGAATCCTCTGAAGCTCACAGGCCAGCCAATGTGGTGAATGAAATGGTGAACTATGAGAGATCCTGCCTCAAACAAGGTGGAGGTGGAGGACTCACACTCAACCTGAGTTGCCCTCCGACCTCCACACATGTGCCATGGCGTATGTAGACTCACGTTCACATATACGTGTACACACGCGCGCACACACACACAGGAAAGGTTTAATGAAAGATGCATGGACCTTGCTGATAAAAGACTGAAATGCTCATACACTTGACTACCTACTTCCAAGATTGTCTCCATTCCAATTTACATACTAGGATAAAATGAACATTGCATTTGTGCATAGCTCAAAGGATCCTCCACATATAGATGGTCTTTTTGAGCTTGCTTATTACTGTTCTTCCTAATGGACACTCCTGAGATTGGCCGTCCTATCTGCCAGCTTCCTTCTTGGGTGGGGGGGGGGGGGCTACATGAGCTGTTGCATGGTAACATACAAAACCAGAGCTAGCAATGTTACCTGTGAAGTCGGCTCATTCCAGGGCCCTTCCCCTCGCGCTTTCACCAGTCATTGAAAAATCTCTATCACATTTCATGTTAACTCGCCCACTGTATTTTAGGCCAGCATTAGGCACAGGCCCAATAACGATTTTTAAATTATTTTTCTGGATATTTATATTGAACTACAATGTCCCCATAGTAGAGACTGAATATTATGTGCATTTTTATAAGTTTCCAGAAAGAAAATGGTACTGTGATCATGACAAGAAATAAAATGTTTCCAGAAACTTAGATACCTCTTTCTTGCTCAGTGTCACTTCTCTGAAAGTAGCAACTCTTATGTCAACTGGCTGTACAACTGCCAACTCTCTGACAGACAGCGCAGTCACCTAAGCAAATCGAGCCAACAGCACACGCAAACTCACGGCTACTCAGAAACAGGTTTCTGCTTTACTTATTTGTTTAATATCGTCTCCTTCTCCATCTCCTTCTTTTTCTTCCAGATAGGGTCTCTTTATACAGCACCCGATGGACTAGAACTGCCTATGCTTCATTGTGGCAGATTCTGGGATTATAGGTGTGCACCACAATCCTTAGCCCTGGCTTTATTTTATTTATTCTTTACTAAAAACAGTAAATAAATATGTCCCCATTATATGTACTCTTTAATGTTTTACATCTTTCATTCTGTGTGTTGTCTCTGTTCCAGCTCAAATCCTCCACGACCTGCTAATGGATCAGAATCCCTTTTCCCAGAATCTTCATTACTCTTCTGGCTTCATTGCCTTATCTGAAGCTTTAGTGTAACACTACTAGAAAAAAATAGTAGATCATTATAAACAGATGGTTTCCACTTTACAAGAAGATTTTGGATGTTTTTGTTTTCTTAAATATATGTTGGGTTTCTAACATTTTCATGCTTCTTGCACAAATTTGGTAAATAGCTTTTCAAGGAATGAAGATCATATTTTCATCCAGGTTTTACATTAATTTGCCCAAATATATTTACAACATCCCAGTCATTATATTGCTAAGGCATTGACTACTATAGCATTTTTACATCTATGTATGTATTCCTGATATTAAGAATTTTCAGAGGATATTAAATTAAAAATTTTTATCTGATTAGTCTATTCTTGGAAATGTTACTAGGCTTGGTTATTTAATTTATGCTATATATTATTTCTACCTTTTATTATTTCTTTACTTTATTAAAATGAATGTCATTTTATAATTCCTTGAGAATACGCTTATACTGTGGAATGCAATTTGCTGAATTGTGTTTTTAATCTCTTTTAATTTTTAAAATTCTATTTTTCCATTGTGTATTGTTATGCTATACTCTTGTATGTAGGTGAACTGAATCACAGTTCAGTGGCCCTGCAACTCCAAGGAAGTGGAACACTGGTAATTTACTTTTTCTTGCCTGTCACCCACCATGCCTGCATAACAGCTGATGTCCTGTAAAACCCACAAACTCATACCGCAACCCTCAGACTTCCATGTGGGAAACAGACCCATGACCCTAGGCCCATATGCTGAGGCCTAATTTGGACAAGTTCCTACTCTGAGCTCTGACCCAGACTGGGGGATGCTTCAGCAAACTGTATTCTATCTGCATTTGCTGAAAGCCCATTTGGAAAATATCTGATAGTCAATTAAGGATCTATATGAACCACAAGCTGAGAACTGACACAGGATGACCTAGTTAGTCAAGAAAGCCAAGTTAAAGAAGCATATGAGTTGAAAGAGGGGACTGAGAAGGATAGTCACGCCTAGAGGAGGGACACATGGGGTTGCTCTACGTTGACACTATATGTGCTAAAGGCAGTGGGCCACAGGACTCCTTGAAATAGTTTCCCTACAGAATACTGTGTTTTGTATAACACAAACAAGTGTGCAAACTCAAAACAATGGAATCCATATCTGGCTAAAAGACAGAAGGTGAGAAGAAAAGAATGTCAGAATTGTCTTCATAGAAAGAGGATTATTGAAAATCAGTTTTAAAGCACAACATAGACTTCTGATAGGCAGATATAGGGAAGAAGGAGAGTGTATATTGTGATCTATTTTGTTAACACAAATAATTTGACCAAATGCAGGGTGGAAACAAAAAATCAAGAGTATTTTCAATAAAACAGAAGCAGTATGCTATGGAGATTAAAGAGCTCTGCTTGTGGAATTAGCCCTGCGTTCAAATTCTGGCTCTGTGTGTGGCTGTGTGCGTCACATGTGTCTGGAGTTTGTTTGCAGTTGCTAGAGGCCACTCTTTTTTATATGTATATATATATATATATATATATTTAAAAACTAGAATTACTTCAGAAATGACTGATTTTACACTCACAATTTTTTTTTTTGTTTTGACCAAAAATAATGAAACAAGAGGGCAGAGTTTAGTGGAGATGAATACTTAGCTAATGAAGTGCCCTTTGAAAATTCTGAATTGACAATCACCCAAGGGTTCAGTGTGAAACATGAGTTTGAATTTCAAAGGGGGAAAACTGTCAAGTTATCAATAGCAATGCATATATCCAAAAAAAAAAAAAATTGGTCTTCAAAGAGAGAGAGAGAGAGAAAAAGAAAAAGAGAGAGAGAGATAGTCTTTAATTGCCTGGGGTCGATGTGTTCTTGCTTTCAATGAGAACTCATACGTCACCTTCAGATCTTCATCTCTTGCAGTAGCTCATGCAGAGGCATTCCTACAGAGAACTGTGGAGCACAGATTCCAGAGCCGCAGAGAGCAGCCGCTCCCTCCCCAGAGGGGACCTGGCAAGAGTGTTGCTGCCAGAACTTTACCTTTACCATCAACCAGTCCTTCACCTTCATTAAGTACTGCGGGAAAACTATATTATAATGGTTTTTAATGTTGCACGATAACTCTGTGGATTTTGGTTGCATGTTGTTTTCTTCTTCAGGAACCCTGGCTTATGAGCTAGGAGGATATCTAGTGAGAATCCACTCCTAAATTGGCCTGTTACACGACAATATATTTTTCCCTTAGGGAGCAAGAGCAGCAGTGAGAAGGAAGTTGGAAATTTCCCCAGTGGCCTGTCTGAGAACTGGCTCAGCTGTGCTTGGCAAAGTGGGATCGTCTAAGAGGCGCCCACAGTCCTTGACCCTGCCAAAGGCTCTCTAGAGGCATGAGGAGGGCAGGCAAGGAGTTGATGCCAGCCGGTTAGCGCCAGCTGTAGACTAGACCTGAGAGGGTGAAGGAGCATTCAGACCGGTACCTGATTAAGTGGGAACATCTTAATCAGGACAGGGAGATATTAGTTAAGGAAACTGTCTGCAGTAGGAGCTTAAGGAAGTAGCATTTTATTTGGGGGGGAGTTCGGGCCAGACGCTGTCAGTTATGTCCTTGGTGGTCTCTTCTCGCTGATTTTAGGGAGCACAATAGAACTGTAGAGCAGGAAGAAATGAATGTCCAAGTTCTCTAAGTGACGGGAGGAACCTTCACTTGAGGAGAATAGAGATTCATTTTGATTTTCCACGACAAGAGAAGCAAATGCTAGCTCCCACCTCTCCAGAGATCCATTTAGCAGGTCTTGGAGAAAGAGTCTTGCTAGGGGAAGAATTCTGCAGAGAAGTCAGAATCAGATCAAGGAAGGATGGGAAGAGAATTATAAATGGATTCTTGGCCCAGCTGGCCACCTCCTGGGCACTCTGTGATGGGGGTCAGGTCCTCCCGTCTAGCTAGCTCACCCGCTACACAGGTGAATCCCTTACTCCTGGTGTCCGGTCTGACCTTCTGTTGTGAACCCCCCCCCCACACACACACACACACTCACAATGTCAATGTTTATCTTTGACATCTCATTTCACAAGGGCTTCATTTCTTGAACCTCAGCTTCCAATGATCTGCTCAGGGCACCGCTTTGCCCATTATTCCCCGGCCAGTGTACGACTCTCTCCACCCAGCAGGTAGACCAGGAAATGGTTCAGCGCAGCACCGACGTGGAAAGTTGTCCACGGCAGTCTGTCAAGGCCATGGATACTAGTGTGAATCTACTACAATTTTTTTTTCTTTTGTATTCATTAGTTAGCTTGAGTCTTGGTGTGTTGCTGAGGCTTGCCTTCAAATTCACAAAATTTTGGGGTTCAGCCTCCCAAGTTCTGGGATTACAAGTATTTCCTACTACATCTGACTATTGTCATCGTTCACATAAGCCTAAACAGTTAAGATAGGTCTTTATCCTTTTTCCTAAATTTGGGCCACAAATTATGGTCGATAGACCAGGGACTAAAGATCCCTCGCATGAAACTTTGCTGGCAAACTCCTAAAATGTTCTGTAGGTAGGCAGGCTTTTTCACACGCCTGGAGTCGGACTCTCTAGAAGTGGGTATTTAGCAAAGTTACCACAGTAATGCTTTCTAATACATAGTATAACTTGAGATGATGGAACCATCAGGCTGATGGCTGCAAATGGAGCAAAACAAACAAACAAACAAACAAACAACCCTGAAGACATGAAACTATAAACACAGCAGCTTTAATTGTCTATATTAGGGAATGGAACCTTTATTTCTCTGGTACTCTCTTAAAGCACACATACTTGGCTCCACAATTGTTTCATGAACAGTATGGGTTAGTTATCCTACTCAATTAACACTATCTGACTTTGTTGACATAGTTTTTGCAAAGTAGATCCCTTCTACTCCTCTGAGTACTGACAGAATTCTGAACCCTAATACTGGGACCCAGGTTCTAAGGAAGACACACTGAAGCTACATGGTTAAAAGAGCAAAGTCCACTAAAATAGTTTGCAAACTTTTTTTTTTTTTTTCTGTTTTAGCACCTATGGTAGTTTGAATGGTTGCCCCTCCCACCTCTCACCCCAAGTAGATTCAGGAGTTTATTAAAGCTTGTAACTTAGATCTCCAGCCTCCTGGCTGGAAGAGGTGTCACTGTGTGTGGATCCTAGGATCCAGTCCTAAGGTATGTTGGGGACTGGGATCTAGAATTCCAGCCTATGATATGCTGATTGCTTGAACTCTGCCTAGGTTTCCTTGCTATTTGGCTTCCAGCTTTGCTCTTGTTTTGGTGGTGGGTTTTCTCTTTTTGGCCATTATGGAACTTCCCCTGGATCTGTAAGCTTCAATCAATCACTTCTTCCCATAAACTGTGCCTGGTTGGAAAGTTCATCCCAACAGCTTTGGAGCTGACTGCCACAGCACCTGATTCCATTTCTGTCTTATTAGAGCATGTTCCTACTGTTTCTTAGTCATATAAAGTGCTGATTCTCTTTGTAATGTACTCATCTTCAAATTTTGGTTGGTTGTTTTTTTTGTTTGTTTTGAGGCATGATTTCACTCTAGTCCAGACTGACCTGGAACTCTACCTCAGATTGGCCTCACACTCATGGCATCCTTCTACCTTAGTGTCCTAAGTACTGGGATTAAGCTCATGAGCCCAGCACACCCACCCTGTAATGTAATCATTTTATGGAGTTTATTGAACAAATACCAAGTATTACATAATAGAGAAAAAGTAACAGAATAATGCTAATTCAATTTTTTATTTAACAGAGAACGTGTGTGTGTGTGTGTGTGTGTGTGTGTGTATTCAAGGTATGCTCTATGATAATTCGATTATGTAGATGTTGTATGATGACTCTCATAGCCAAATTCTTTAAAGCATACTTGTTCAACCAAACTCTATATGTTAAATCATCAGAACTTACTAATAGCTGAAAATTCATAATCTTTGATCAGTTATATCCCTATTCTCCAATCTATGCGTACCTAGAAACCACTGTTGTTTTATTTTATTTTGTTTGAGGGAGGGAAAAGATAAGGAATAAAGAGGGACAGAATAGAAATGCTAGGGCCTCTTGCCACAGCAAACGAACTCCAGACACATGTGTCACTTTGTGTATCTAGTTTAATGTGGGTACTGGGGAACTGAACCCCAGCTATCAGGCTTTGCAAGTAAGTGCTTTTAACTGTTAAACCATCTTTCTAGCCCCTACAATCTACTATTGTATTCTATTTCTGTGATTTTGAGTTAATTTAGATTATATGTATAATCAAAAGTTAAGCATTATCTTTCTTTTGGTAACTGGCTAACTCATAATAGCACCCTGTAGTTCCAACCATGTCACCACAAATACAAGAAGGTCCTTCTTCATGGCTAAATATCTGTACCACATTTCATTACATATTCATCTCTTGATGGACACTTAAATTATTTCTATATCTTTTAATTTTTTGTGTTTATTTTATTTATTTATTTATTTGAGAGCAACAGAGAGAGAGAAAGAGGCACAGAGAGAATGGGTGCGCCAGGGCTTCCAGCCACTGTAAACGAATTCCAGACGCATGCACCCCCTTCTGCATCTGGATAACGTGGGTCCTGGGGAATGGAACCTCAAACCGGGGTCCTTAGGCTTCAAAGGCAAGCGCTTAACCACTAAGCCATCTCTCCAGCCCTATTTCTATATCTTAACTAGCACTGTTCCAATGTGCAGGGCTGTACAACTATTAGGGGTAAGGATTTCGTGGCCCCTTTGTAAATGTACTAAACAGTGGCATTCTTGCATTACATGGTGGCTCTGTTTTTTACATTTTGAAGAATCACCATAAGTTTTCTATAATAGCTATGTCAACTTACATTTCCACCTACAGTGTACATGAGATTTCTTTCCCTACACACTTTCCAACATTCATCTTCTCTTTTTGAAGGTAGATGCCCTTGTTCATTGTGGTTGTGATTTACATTTCCCTGATGGATAGTCATGTTAATTATGTTTTCATATATCCTATGGCTATTTGAATGTCATCTTTGGAAAAAATGTCTGAGTCTGTTGCCCTCTGTGAACTCATAGAAGATGAGACTAGAATGGTAATGACCAGAGTCTGGGGAAAGGAGTGATGCAGAAAGGTTGATCAATGTATACTATATCACACTTAGAAGCAAGATACTCTGGGAGGCTATTGTATAGTAGGGTAATATAGTCAATAATGAATTTCACATTTCAATATACTCAATGGAAATATTGAATGTAAAATGATAAGTGCCTGAGAAAATAGATACTTTAGCCTGACTTAAATGTTATACTTTATATATTTGTGTGTGTCAAAAAAATCATGCCATTCCACTGAAATGGACAAGTTTTATATTTTTATAATCATGTAAAAAGTAAATGTAACTAGCAAATTTATATGGAACCTCCAATAAGTGTGAGTAACCAATGGTCTTTACAAAGAAGAAAGAAATTGGAGGCAGACTTCCCCTGACTTAAAAATATAAACTCGGCTATAGTAATCAGAATAGCATGACTCTGAGATTTAAAAGTACCCATATAAACCAATGAAACATAACAGAAAGGACATGAGACAGTCCAACACATGTGAACAGATGAAGTTGAACTCTTATATAACATAAACTTGAAATGAATTAAATAAAACATCTGAAACCACAAGACTCCTAGAAAAAATATTAAGGAACTAACTCTGTGACATTGCTTTTACCAATGATTTTTGCAAAGGCAACAAAAATAAATAACTAGTATTCAATTAGAAAAAAAAACAGCTTTTAGGGGCTGGAGAGATGGCTTTAGGAATTAAGACCCTTCTCTTTGAAGCCTAAGGACTGAGGTTCAATTCCCCAGGACTCACAATAAGTCAGATGCACAAGGTGGCACATGTGGCTGGAGTTTGTTTACAGTGGTATAGGCCCTGTTGTGCCCATTCTCTCTTTCTTTCATAAATAAATAAATAACCTTTTATTTATTTATTTATTTATTTATTTATTTATTTTTATTTGAGAGTGACAGACAGAGAGAGAGAGAGAGAGAGAGAATGGGCATGCCAGGGCCTCCAGCCACTGCAAACGAACTCCAGACGCGTGCGCCCCCTTGTGCATCTGACTAACATGGGTCCTGGGGAATCAAGCCTCGAACTTGATCCTTAGGCTTCACAGGCAAGCGCTTAACCGCTAAGTCATCTCTCCAGCCCTAAATAACTTTTTTTTTTTTTTTTGCTTTCAAATGATATCATTTATTTACAATTCCATATCATTTATCTACATTCATCTTTCATCCTGTTCTCAATGACTATGGAATTGCATATTCCAGGAGAAGCTTAGAATTGATCAGCTGTGTCTATGTGCATATAATTAACCTTTTAAAATAACATATGCCATCTTTTTCAACTTAAAAAAAACCATTGGTTAAAAATTGCTTAATTTAGAAAATCTACCCATTGCAAGGAAATACCCAGTTAAGCTTGAAAGAGCCAAAGCAATTAAAACACAAGAATCTTCAGATGCTCGTCCTTGGCCAATCCAGCCTCTATCAAGATGTGCCATGTGTTCTTGTGCTGATCACCCTATAGCTAAATCACTTCTCTGTACTCAGGATGCTTACTTACAGAAAGCATCACAGGCACATTGCTTCTTAAATACCTTCTGTGGTGGTTTGATTCAGGTACCCCCCATAAACTTAGGTGTTCTGAATTCTAGGTTCCCAGCTGATAGATATTTGGGAATTAATGTCTCCTGGAGGGAGTGTATTATTGGGGCAGGCTTATGGGTTTTATAGCCAGTTTCCCCATGCCAGTGTTTAGCACACTCTCCTGTTGCTATTGTCCACCTTATATTGGCCAGGGGGTGATGTCCACCCTCTGTTTATACCATCATCGTCCCCTGCCATCATGGAGATTCCCCTCAAGCCTGTAAGCCAAAATAAATCTCTTTTTCCCACAAGCTGCTCTAGGTTGGGTGATTTCTACCAGCAATGTGAACTGGACTGCAACAGTAAAGTGCTAAATAACTTTTTAAATAAGAAAAAAACGTAGTGGCTTTTTTTTTTTTTTTTTAATTCAGGGAAACAATCTTATGTAGTAAAGAAACAAAACAGTTCTGGCTCCTGAGAGCTGGTCACCAGGGACTTGCTCTTTTTTTTTTTTTTTTTTTTATAATTCAGGTGACATATTTATGCTTACTTTTTTTTTTTTTTTCCTGTATCTTCCTAAGATGGAGGAAACTAAGGCTGAGGTTTCTCTGAAAGTATGTCTCTCAATGGTGAATTAACTCTACCTGTGAGAGCATGGCTTCTGGAGCGTCTCTAGTTCCATACAATGAACCAAGGGAACGAGGGCTCTTCAGGACTTGGGGACTTGTGTCCAAAGAGCTTTCCCTTTGCTATTTAGTTCACAAAGTTCTCAAATCATAGACTCACCATAGGAAAGCCAATAAAACAAACAGAATAGAAACTATTTAGTTCTGTGCTCTTCTGATGTTTGCTGAATACTCGTTCTTGTGCTAGGTTTCTAATGCTAGGTTTGATGCTTTATAAATAAAATACTTATGTAATCTAAATGTGCGCTTTGGTTTGAAGATTTGTAATTTTGCTTAATTTTGTAGTTTTATTTGTTTTTTGAAGCATTTTGTTGTGGCTTGGATACATTTAACAAGATTTATCTAGATAATTATATTTATATATATTATTATTTTATTTGAGAGATAGAGACAGAGAGGGTGAGGGAGAGAGAGAGGGAGGGCATGCCACAGCCTCCAGCCAGTGTGAACGACCTCCAGATGCATATACCCACCTGTGCATCTGGCTTATGTGGGTCCTGGGGAAATGAGCCTTGAACTTGGATCCTTTGGCTTTGTAGGCAAATGCCTTAACTGCTAAGCTCTCTCCCCAGCCCATAGATAATTATATTTTTTATTGTGGATCTTACTTTTTATATATGTTTTATGTAAGGATCTCTTTTTAAAAAACTTTTATAATTCAAAATTCTTGTAGGTCAGGAATATCCTACCAAAGATGGATTGGATTGGTATTTTCTTTAGCCACAATGCTACCTACTTGCTATATGAGCCTTAACACAGCTTATTATTACTTAACATGGCTTCTCTGATGAATATTACCTTGACCTTTTGATAATCTGGGAGATACTAGCAGAAAAGGAAGTCATAGTAAGAATACCTAAGTAGCTATATGTTTAAAAAGTTGGTCAAATATAGAAATTTTACAAATGTTCCAATTTATCAATACATACAAGTTAGTGTACATTCAGGCCCTTGGATTTTTGATTTAGAATCAAGGTAACTTTTGTGACTGTGGGTTTCTTTCTATGAGTCCTATGTCACTTTTCTCTCATAAAGTATTTCCATAATAAACCATCTTAAATTTTCTGTTTGAGATTCTTTTAAGTACAACGGAAACCTAGAGGCATTTGTGAAGTCATCTGAATGCAATATTTCCCATCTCAGCTACTTCATTTCTCTTACATCTATCTTGTCCATGCACAATACACAAAGATATGTCTTGAATGTTCTTCCTTTGATGACTACAGTTTAGATAGAAACCTTTTCTTTAAGCTATCTATGTAATGTAGATTACAATAATTAAAAATAATCGGGGATGGGGAGATGGCTTGAAGGTTAAGGCATTGGTCCGCAAAGCCAAAGGACCCTGGTTCAGATTCTCCAGGACCCATGTAAGCCAGATACACAAGGTGGCACATGTGTCTGGAGTTTGTTTGCTGTTGCTGGAAGCCCTGGCGTGCCCATTCTTTCTCTCTCTCTCTCTCTGCCTCTTTCTCTCTCTCAAATAAATACATATATATTTAAAAATTGCACAACTTTAAGAAGTTTGCTGATAAACTTAACCATGACTTCATTCACATGCATCCTCACTATGAAAAAAAATGGGGATCCATGTAGTGCTGACCAACACCATTTGGCATGGTGAATGTATAATACACACTTTTAACAGAGGGAGGTGTTTTCTAAGCCTGGCTTAGTATGGCTACTTGAAGATCAAACACTATACTTTAAAATGAGCAAATAATGGATGAAATTACATAGCTATACAACTGCATTTCAATTTTGCAAACAAGAATTCTTGTGAAATTTTACTGTACTGAATATACTTTGCTCACTGTATCTGAAATTCCAGAAGCTGACACTAGCTGCTGCTATTACTAATGTGGTAGATAAAATGGTAGGGTTTTCTCAACAGAAAAAAAAAAATTAAATATAAAGAAGATAAAGCAAATAGATAACTAGATACATTAGCTTTAAAATATTACAAACTATCTTTAAAGAGTAATACTACTTTGATGATATCTTCTGTATAATTCATGACTTATCAAAGTAATAAAAACAAAATAAATGCTCACCAAACTGTCAGTAAACACTTATGTTAATGTTCATACTCCTATATTAATGTTACTCTCACTTTGGGTTAGCATATTTTCCCAAACCTCCTTCATGGACTCAATTTCCTATACCTGCCTAACCTCAGTGTGTCAATGATGCTATAGGATCCACTTATATGTATTTCCACTTATATGTATTTTCAATACCTAAATCATGTTACTTCCTTGACATCATAATTTTTAATAAGGGAACTGGAAAGGGTCAGGGAGATGACTTAGTGGTAAAGCACTTACCTGACAAGTCTAAGGACTTGTGTTTGACTCTCTAGATCCCACATAAGCCAGACACAAGCACTGCAAGGTCACACATGTGCACAAGGGGGTGTACACATCTGGAATTTGATAACAGTGGCTGGAGGTCCTGGCAGCCAATTCTCTTTCACACTCTCACTATCTTACAGAACAACAACAACAACATCAACAGACTGGTGGGCATGCCTCTAAAACAAAAACAACAACAAAAAAAAAGAACTGAGAAGTGCAATTTTAGTTGTAACTTCTTCCCTGTATCCCAAAATTCCTTGCTAACCCCTATAGGCTAGCTTATTTGCCTGTTGGTTTGTCTGTCTGTCTGCTTGCTTTAGGGTTGCTGCTTTAGCATATCACCTACATTGCACTTTTTCTCCTTAAATCTGGGGCAGGGAGGGGAGGTGTGCAGTAATGTCATTGTCAATGCCCTGACAGGTTAGAACAAAAACGACTTTCTAGCATCACTCCCCATTCTGTCAAACGTGACTCCTTTTGTTTCCGTGACCACATGCCCTAATCAGGAAACTACAATTGGTTCTCTAACAACATTATTATCATCATAATGTTGAACCACTGTCTCAAGCAAGCTAAGCCTTTACAATACAGAAGAGTGGGCTGGAAAGATGGCTTAGTAGTTAAGGCGCTTGCCTCTGAAGCCTAAGGGCCCATGTTCCACTCTGGGCTTGCCTAAACACAAACAACAACAACAAAAAACACAGAAGAGTAGACAAGGCATAACATATATGCATCATAACACAGGCTGAGGAGAAGGGTCAGTGAGTCTGAGTGCTTGCTGCACAAGCATAGGGATCTCAATAAATCCCCCCCCCCCCCCCGCCAATCACCATGGTAAAGAATGAGGGGAGGGACTACAGAGATAGGAGGATTGTTGGAGCTCCTTGGTCATCCGGTCTAACTGAAAAATGGGGAGTTCCCGGTCTAGGAAGAAAGTGTCTGAGGAAAATGAATAATAAGAGCACCAGAGGGCGACCACAGACATGTTCCTCTGGACTTCACATGCATGCACACAGCTTGCATGCGTCTGCATCCAATTTTGGATACACCACACACATACCCACGTGCCACACACACTGCACAAGCAAACGCTAATAAAAGTGTCATCACTTGGGCTCAAGAGATGATTTAGAGGTTAAAGCATTTGCCTGCAAAGCTAAAAGACCCAGGATCGACTTCCCAGGATGCACAGAAGCTAGATGCTCAAGGTGGCACATGTGTCTGGAGTTCATTTGCAGTGGCTAAATGTCCTGGCATGCCCATTCTCTCCCTCTCTCTCTCTCTCTCTCCTTCTTTCTCTCACACACAAGCAAACAAATAAATAATAAAAGATTTTGTTAATGTCACCACTTAATGATCAATATAAAATTAAACACTGGACATGCAAATATAATGGGACTGAGGACAGATAGTTCCTAGTAAAGTAAGAGACTCACGTAGGATCAACTACTTAATCCAGAGTTCTCTGGACCCTGGTCCAAGATTATTTCCACAATACCTATTTGAATCCTTCTGAATGCTTTAGAACGCATTAGCAAGTAGTAAGAGCAAAAGCAAAAAAAAAAAAAAAAAAAAAAAAAATTAATAGCATCACAAATGACAAGTATATATTTGTTTTGAATTTCTGCAGTAGCAACAAACCAAATCCTTTTCCCATGCTAGTCATGACCTATCAAATTCTTGGCGGGATTCACAGTCTCAACTCAACTAAAGATCTGAGTGAAATCCAATCTCCTAGCCATCCCAGGTACCAAGTCATACTAAATCTCTAAAGAAAACCTGAAATAGCTTAAGTAACATAACACTGAGAGGTGCTGGAAGTGTTACAAGAAAGTACGGCTCTCTCTGACTTCCAGCTCAATTTGCTTGTTGAGAAAGGTTTGGATGTGAGGCATAGTGAAGGTTAAAGACCCTGCCTTGTGGATGTTCAATAAATGTTAATTGAACTGAATTGAATTGAGACCCAAGTTCAAGTCCAATTTAATACCAAGCTAGTGGAAGTTTGGTCAGATCACAAAGTCACAGCTCCCAGAGCTGTCTCGGTCGGGTATTACAGCATGTGTGGTGGAAAGAGAAAGGGGGAGATTGGCAGGATACCTCAAATTATGTTCCCAGTTCTGAAAGAGTGCTATTTACAGCCAAGAAGTGTCATGACACCTTGCTAGCTTTTACGGATACTAAAGCTTTTTGCTATTTCTTGAAATTGTCATGATGTGAAAAACCTTTGTCTTTTCCTCTCCTACTCCCTCGGGACATATGTATATACTGGTACTCTGCCTCGGAAGTCTCTTCTCATAGGAAACACAGTAGGTACAGAGCTGGGTCTTAAACCCAGGAAAGAAGTGGCAACAGTCTAATACCTACCACAAACTGGGGTTTCTACAACCATTTCCCAGGGGCAGTGGCAAAGCGCACAGGGGGTAACATGACAGAAATCTGCAGAGTGTCTTGGGAAGGTGGCTCAGTGGGTAAGGGTTTTGTAATGCAAGCGTGAGCTCTTAAGTTTATATGCAAATATATATATATATATATATATATATATATATATATATATATATATGTATGTATGTATGTATTGCTGGTATGCCAGTTTGCACCTATAATCCTAGCACTTGGGAGGTGTAGACAACATGATCCTTGACGCTTGCTGGCCAGCCATTCTAGCCAGATGAGTAAGGTCTGTAATCAGTGAGATTGTCTCAAAAATTAAGGAGAAAGTGACTGAGAAAGACACCCGACACTAATCTTTGGCCACCTTACTTATGCAGAAGAGGGGGGGGGGGCATAAAATAAAATAATAAAAACTTGGGGGCCGGGGTTGGATAAATGGCTTAGCAGTTAAGTGCTTGCCTATGAAGCCTAAGGACCCCAGTTCCAGGCTCGATTCCTCAGTACCCATGTTAGACAGATGCAGAAGGGGGCGCAGGCATCTGGAATTTGTTGGCAGTGGCTGGAGGCCCTGGCCCGCCCATTCTCTCCTTCTCCCTCTCCCCCCTCCCTCCCCCTCTCTCTCTCTCTCTCTCTCTCTCTCTCTGTGTGTGTGTGTCTGTCACGATCAAATAAATAAACAAAAATTTTTATAAAAATTTGGGGCTGGAGAGATGGCTCAGCAGTTAATGGAGCTTGCTAGCAAAGCCTGACATCCTGGGTCAAATTCCTCTGAACCTACATAAAGCCAGATGCACATAGTGGCACATGCATCTGTAGTTTCTCCCCACCCCCTTTCTCTCTCTCTCTCTCTCTCCCTTTCTCTGTACATCTGTCTGTCTCACAAATAAATAAAATAAATAAAAAGTGAAATAAAGTAAGAAAATGCAAGAAAGCAGCAGATACACCAATGAACAATGGATTTCCATTCTGCTTGGACCAACTAGTAGGGGGAAATCTGTACACATGCGCATCCTCCCCAGTCCTTACTGCGCAGGCAAGATTGCAGGTTTTCTTTGTGCCTTGTTGCCACTTGACTCTCTCATGTGGCTCGTGATCTCACACCACTCTCTGAGAAAGCAGTGGATTCACCCCTGAGAGTGCTCCTGCCTCGGGTCCATTCTTCATCGTCAGAGTCAAGCCTTTCTTCCTTCTGAAGCTGAGCAGAGTACAAATCAGCCAGTACCAATGCTGGGCCTCATGTCTGTGGCCTTTCTGTCTGCTTCTTTCCCACTTTGCAAATGACATGTCGCCAAGTGCCTGGCGAAATGATTATGAGCTGTAAGATGTTTAATATAGGGATACTTACTCAGAGAATAAAGGAAAACTCATGTGTTGGTTTACAGTATGAACAGAGGGGATAATGTGTGTCTACATCGTGCTCATCAAAGTACTTTCCCCTCATTTTCCTTTTCAATATTATATAAAAAGCATCTCAGAAACTATCATTCTCTCCTTTCTGTTCATTTGGCAAGTTTTATGTGTTGTATATCATATATACTTTCCCCTTACTTACAAGTAAATACTTCAGTGCTCAGTTCTTGAAACTATTTTCTCAAACCTTTGCAAGACTAATCTCATCAATCACATACACATAACATTCTCAAAACCTTCCCTCAACCAGATCTGCAGCAAGGAAGGGAAGATATGCAACATTCTCTAGCTGCCATATGCCTAAGAGATTATCTTTCCTGGAACCTTTATGCTTCAAAAATATCACTGAAGTCCAGAGAAGTTGATTAATGTGTCCCATGCTTCAAAGCTGATTAGCAACAAATGCAGAGTTAGCGCCTACACAATTCTCCATATGGAACTAGAGCCAAACAGCAGCAATGTGGACAGATAAGTAAACAAAATTTCTTGACTTAATGTCAAAACACATGGTCAGTTTGCTGAAACCATTAGCGCATGCAGTACTATAGTCTTTACATAATGTGGTATCCAACTTCTTATGTCCAGGTATTCAAATAAAATACAGGGTTTTTCATATGACCCTTATTCAGTGAATGAAACTTTTTAAATTTTATTTGTATTTACTTTTATTTGAGAGAGAGGGAGACAGAAAGGAGAAAGAGAGAGAGAATGGGCATGCTAGGGCCTCCAACCACTGCAAACAAACTCCAGACACATGTGTCACTTTGTGCATCTGGCTTACGTAGGTCCTGGGGAATCAAACCTGGGTCCTTTGGGTTTGCAGGCAAATGCCTTAGCCACAAAGCCATCTCTCCAGCCCAGTGAATAAAACTTTTGGATCATATTATAAACTGTACAAAGAAAACATCTTAGTGATGTGTTGAGGTAAATAAATGGATGCTTTTGAGTTAAAATCCATATTCCTGACATGGACAGAATTATGTTTTCCACAGGAAAAAAAAAGAATGTCTTCTGTGATAATTCTTTAAATTCCATCTCCTTCATTTCCTTTCCTCTCAGTGCTAATGTTGTGACAAGAATGAATGATATTCATGGCCTATGCTCCCTGGCCCACATTAACTCTAACTGTTGATTTCTTCTGTCCCAAACACTCTTACTGATTCCTGCCCAGAGATTACCAACATAAAACAGCACCTCCTCATCAACGCAGCTTTGACAAGGACAACTCTCCTCCTCATGTTCTTAAGCATTTCACTTTCTTCTTTGAATGGCTGGTCATTTCCGTCTCTCTTGAACGTCATGTCCTGCCACTGATCTCTTCCCACGCTTTTCCAAGCCCACAACTTAAAGGCAGGCCACTATCCACTCCTGACTGGCCTTCCCTACTGATGGGTCATGCTATGCGGCTATTTCACAGACACCTCACTAACAAGGCTGATAGCTCTTCTCTCTCCATGACAATTGGTAACTCTTGATAATTCCTTTCTACACATCTAGCATTTTCCTAATTTGTTTGATTGTTACCCAAATTTAGTCTTTCAAAATGCCTGCTGATTTTTTTTTTCTGTCACATCTCAACTTACATAGTCATTTGCATGGCTCAATGATTACTGCTTAAATATGCAAGATATAAATAGTTCCAATCAGTCTTGTTGGCCACTAGTCTCTCCTATTTCCAGCCATTAGCACTAAAGATATATATCTATAGATAGATAGATAGATAGATAGATAGATAGATAGATAGATAGATAGAAGATAGAATGGTCTTGTTATCTTCTGTTACTATCATATGACCAGCCTTCTGTGGTTTCTAATCACCTTCCAGATGGAGTCCAAACTTCACTTTCTTTTGTGAACTCTGGGCTCCAGTCCTCCTCTGCTATCTCTCACATTGCTCCATCTGTCTTTCTTTCCATTCTTCCCTTTTATCTCTGTATTTTGTGGCTGTAATGGAAGGCCAAACACTGCATACTTGTAGCAGACAGCTTCAGGTCCACTGAGATGAATTCCAAACCAGGCACAGTCAGGGAGGAAGGGATATTTATTGAAGCCTACAGATCCAGGGGGACGTTCCATAATGTCAGGAGAAGCTAGCCTGCCTTCACACGTCCGAGCAGAGAGAGAGAGAGAGAGAGAGTTAGAGAAGTTCAAGCCAAAATCCACACAGCACATTTCAGGAACTCTAGGTGGATCTTAGGCACTTTGCATATCTTCAGATTGGAATCTCAAATCTACCACCACATCAAAGGGCTGGACCCAAAATTCCATCCAGTGACACTGCCTCCAGCCAGGTGGTTGGTTATAGATTCAAACTACAAGCCAAAGAAACAGTGAATATATTGGGAACCATCTATTCAAACTACCACAATACTCTATAAGAAAACTCTATGTATTTCAGTTCTGGAAGCTATGTACATAGTCAAGGCCCTGTAACTAGAGAAGCCCTTTGTGCTGACAATCTTTTAGTAAAAGCCAAAAGGTAAGAGTATGAATAAGTTCAGGTCAGAATCAAGTTCATCTTCATAACAAATCCATCCTCATAGTAAAAGGACCGTGCCCCTATAAGTGACATTGGCCCATTCATGACAGCAGAGCCCTCATATTTCAGTCACCTCTCAAAGGTCCCTCTCAACACCAGGGCATTGAATATTAAATTCTAACACATAAACTTGGAAGAGCACATTTAAAGGACTGTGCCCGCCATTTACTATCAGCTGAAATTTGAGTGATGCCTCTGTTTTGTCTCTCCTCCACTTCGTAGTCAGGTTACCTCCTACCTCCACCATTTGTGGCTCTTCAGCGAACACTCATGTGTGCTAGAACTTTGTCTCCTCACCTGAAACAAGTGTTCCTTTATTTATTCAATGAATTAAACACTAATAAGGTAAAAATCATTGATGTTGTTCTGTTGACAAAAAAAAAAAAAAAATTGCATCCCAGGTTGGCCTTAAACTCAAAAAAATTCTCCTGCTTCAACTTCCTGAGTACTAAGACAATCGGTGTATGTCACTACACCTGATGGAAAACATTTCTAATTGAATGGATATTTCTACTATGCAAAGTCTTCAAGTAAACATGGCAAAGACCATTAGCAAAATAAAAGCACTGGAGATGGTCTACACCATTCTATGGGTGACAAGCTTCCTGTAAATTGACTTTCTTGGTTTTGTAATATATAAGTCGTATGATTCATGCAAAAGAAGATCTATGCAATTACTTCTTAGGCATTAGCTTTAGCAGTGAACTTTGTCCTCTCTATCCCTAGTGACTAGTTAGTGACTCTGGAGTTCACCTCACTTCCTAAGCCACATCTTTGCTTTTATGCACTTTTTTTTTTTTTTTTTGCTACCACCTACAATGACCTTCACCCACTTCTTACCAAAAACTTTTCTTATAAAAAATGTATTCAATTCACTCAAGCTCAGTTAAAATCTAATTTTCTTCAAAAAGATTTCCCCTGCTACTCAATTAGTATAATGTAAGAGTTAAGAGTGTGGGCACTGTGGTCAGAAGCCCCAGGCCCAGGTAATTCTCTTTTACCCAACTTCCCAGTGATTTAAGTGAGTCACAGTTTCATCATATGCAACATGAGGAATAATCATCTTTTCCACGGTTGTTATCATATTTAAAACATACAATAAACTACAGTTATTTCATTATCATCATATTTCCTTCTCGGTTTCCAAAGCATTTGCCTGTTTCTGGAAGAATAATTTTCACATTCTTCTCTATGTTGTCTTTCTGTAATATAAGTTCATGTGTATCCCAACAGCCACACTGAGCTGTTCACAAACATGAACTTTACATTTTGGTCTGCAACACTCAGCTCCAGAGTAGGCATATGTCCATTGTTCTATCACAAGGTCTGAGCTGGGGTATTTTGGAGATACAACTTGGATATAGTCTCCATTCTCTATTTTGGAACAAAATGATCAGTATTTCTGAGGCTCTGCCCCTCATTAATAAACTTGGAGAAAAAAATAATTTACCCCCTGGCCCAGTTGTGGTCCCGTTAGGTAATACATAAAAGACAACAGATATAGAGGTACACATAGAATGAGTAAAGTGTTCAAGAATAGACAGAGACAGGTTAGACATTGCACAAAGCATTTATGAAATCAATCCCGCTTGCATTAAGAGATCCTTGCTACAATTATTTTAAAGGTGAGACATGACAAGGAGACATGGGACCGGTAGTGCTTACTCTCAACAGGGTACCTGGAGTCTGACCTTGTGCCTCAGAGCATCAGACCTGCTTTCATCCAAACCCCTGACACTGGATTTAACTCATCTCTTTGTGAAACAATCTCATTACAGCAATGGTGCTGCTGAGAAAGCAGGTCACTCAGCTGGGGGCAGGCAAAGAAAGTCTCTCCTGGCTTAGTCAGGACCTCAGTGAAGAATGAAGCATTAGTGAGGGGTCCGGGGATTTGCCGCTTGCTACGGCGGCTCAGGTTTGCACCAGAGGCTGCTGGGAGTTTGGGCAGAAGGAAGAGTAATGACCTGGTTGACTGAGCTGCTGCTGTGGGCGTTAGCATCAGTTCTCTGCTCCTGATTAGTAATGAGCTCCCTCCCCATCTGGTGGGGAATCCCAGGTGGAAGTGGGAAGCAGGGTGATGCCCAGGGTGATAGTGGCAGTGATATATTTAGAATAAACACCCAGCTGGGTTGCTCATCATCTGCAGTCAACATTGACCTTACCACGCTTCCTAGGAGAACACATGCCCCTTAAGGAACCTAGGACAGGCTTTAACTTAAGACTATTTCTTTTCATCCAATTTAAGTGGAATTGTCTTATTTTTATAAAATATCACAGCAAACACACAGGCAAGTAAAACCTGATAGGATATGTCATTAAGATAGCCCAAGATTGCCTCTCCATCATATGTATGCAAAGAGGACCAGGTGACCTTCGTGAAACAAGCCAAGGGCAAAGCCCTATGGCATCGCCTCATGCCAGGCGGAGTAAATTCCAAAGATAGGCTCTCTTTAATCCCTTCTCATCTCTCAAAGTAGAAAGTTAGCAATGCAGGTCACTAAGGAAATCCTTGGCCACACTTCAAAGCTATCCAGACCTAAAGGCTCAAACAGCCTCGTGGTACACTTAGATTTTAAACTGTTAGGTGCAACAACGTTGAAAAGTAAAGAGGGGAAACACTAGTCCCACTGGCTTGGACAGAGTTTTCTTCATTTACATACCTCACTTCGATTCTTTTTTTTTCCCCCTTGCTGTAGTAGGGGTTTCCCAACCTGATCTCCCTTTGAAAAGTACCTAGGTCAGGGCTGGAGAGATGGCTTAGTGGTTAAGCGTTTGCCTGTGAAGCCTAAGGACCCCAGTTCGAGGCATGATTTCCCCAGGACCCACGTTAGCCAGATGCACAAGGGGGCGCACGCATCTGGAGTTCGTTTGCAGTGGCTGGAGGCCCTGGCACGCCCATTCTCTCTGTCTCTCTCTGCCTCTCTCTCTCAAATAAATAAATAAATAAAATATAAAAAAATAAGAATAAAAGAAAACTACCTAGATCAGATTATGGCAGCTAAAAAAGTATCTCTCCTTTCCCTAGTAGCAAATTAGCCAATTGTAGCCATATTACTGCTCCAGAATCTTCCAACATCCCTCCTATGGAAAATGCTCAGATAATAGAGGTAAAAGCATCTGGCACTGAGCCTCTGTGCCTGACACAGAGCACATGCGTATTAGATGTCTTGCCTTTTATTTTTTCTTCGATGCACAAAACACAAAGGCTGAATTCTGACCTCAAAACTTGATCTATAATTTTGATCAAGTGAAATCATTTTCTTATTACAACATGCTGAAAAGGGACTTCCATTACCTTGTTTTTTGTTTTTTTTTTTTTTTCCTTGAGGCAAGCCTAACAGACTGACCTTTTTTTTTTTATGTGAGAGAGACAGAGAGAGATACCATGCCAGGGCCTCCAGCCACTGTAATCGAACTCCAGGCACATGCACCATGTGTGTACTTGCGTCACCTTGTGTGTGTGGCTTACATGAGACCTGGAGATCCAAACATGGGTCCTTAGGCCCATCAACTTTTTTTTTTTTTTTTAACAGCATCAGATCAAGTTTTAAAGTGGTTTGAACTGATTAGAATCCAACCCCAAGCCATCTCTTCATTTTGAATTCTAAGTTCCCATAAGTCCTAGTAGTCCACAAGACTTATTGCAAAAAAAAGAATCTGATGAACTTCTAGCTCTATGTAATGAAGCGTTACTGGTGGTATCTGCTGTGTATTGGACACTCTGCTGTCTCACAATGCTGGTGCTCTTACGATGAGACTATGATACTCAATCTCAGACAAATGGAACCAAAGGCCAAATGAAACAAAGGACTAGAGGGTGAAAGGCAGAAAGGAACCACTTTATCCTTTAAGTTTTCTTAAAGCTGGTCACTCCACTCGTATAAGAACTATCCCTTTATGTGTCAACAGGGGCTCTCCACTGCCTCTGTTACATTAATTTTGTTTCTCAAACCACGAAGAATTTAAGATCTTTTTTTTTTGGCTGGGCATAAACACCTACTGAATGAATGAATTGTTGGAGAAGGAAAAAAGCACAAATGCATGTGAAAGCAGAAGTCAAAAGGAAAGGCGGTTCTCCTATTCTGCTATTAGAATGAAACTTACTTAGTGAGTCATCTCCTTTGGCTTTATTTAACATTGACATTCATGGTCTCATGTGGTAAATATTTAATGCACATATACTATGTGGTGGGTACTTTTCTGTACATGAGAATGAATGATTAAAACAGCACAGAATATTCTTTGCTCTCTCGCATGTTCTCCTTGGAGAAGGTATTATGGAAAAGCAGGTAATGACCAATTGACAGAATAAATACAATTTAAAAGGCTATTATAAAATGTAAACAGTATCATGGGCTGGAACAACTTTGTTGTTTTCATTGAAGGTGCCTAAGCTGTATTCTCTGAGAGGATGAAGATGTGAGCAAAGGCTTGACCCAGGACAGGGGAGGAGCTGGTGACCTTCTAGAGACACGCAGTCCAGGCAGTGGCACAGGCAGTGTGAAACCCTGAGGGAGCGATGTGCCTGGTGAGCTTAAGCAAGAGCAGGAAGTCCGATGTGGCTGAAGCAGAGCACGCAGGGATGGCAGTGCCTGGGAGGAGAGAGAAAGAGGAGAGCTAAGAACCAAGAGGAGGACAGAAGGAAAAAGAGGAATACAGATCCTTCCCATCAGAAAGTAAAGAAGATCTAGCCACAGGCAGGGGTGGGGTGCCTGTTTTCTTTGGCAAAGAATCTCTGTGTGGGAGTGGATGGGCAGCAGTAAGCTGCCATGTGTGGGAAGCAGAGACAGGAGCGAGTTACAGACACACGCACACACACACACAGAGCCCTTGATGCACAGCTGCTGTTGCAGAGCGTGGTAAATATTTGAAGGCATCAGCTGCTCTAGGCGGCTCCTCAGCGGGCTGCGCCTCTCCACTGCTCTCCGGCTTCTCTCCATTCTGTTATCTTTCTCACCAGCTCTCTCCTCACATCCAGGTCATCACCCCCTCTTGAATCCTTTTGACTGGGCAGGAGCTTCCGAAATCAGTCCTCTCTGAGATGCACGGTTTCTTTCCCAAAACTTCTTTTAAAAAGTGGTCTTCCCTATAAAAGGAAGGAAACCGTGCAAGCTGCCGTTGAAACAGCTCAACCAATGAGCATTCCCTCGCACACCGACCTCTTCGTGAGTCTGACACACGCACGATGATCGCTCATGAATTCTTGAACTCGATTACAAGCTGGATACGCAGCAGCAGGACATAATAGGAAGGTGCTATGTGTGCTTGGGAAAGCTGTGTTCCTGTGTCCAAGACACAAACACTCACCCACACAGCACTTGTGGTAATGGTGATGAAGGGAGGGAAGTAAGGCATGGAGAAGAGATGGGACTCCACCTAAGTAAGATCTGGGTGATGTGAGGGAACAAAACCCTCAGAAGCCGGGTAAGTGATGTTCTAGGAAAAGAGAACAAGTCCAGAGGTCCTGAGTCAAGGCACTGAAAAGCTTTCAGCGTGTTTCAAAACTCGTATTTCACAGTAGCCCTGTGACACTCATCTCCTAATACGCATTGCTGTCCCTGTGGGACCCTCCAAGATTCCAGAGTAGTTAGTTCCTCAGAAGAGCTAACTCTCTGGTTTTGCAAACCGAGGATACCAGTTTTCTCAAAAGCTTCCATAAAATGGTCTCTGACCTTTGAGAACTACCACACCGGTAGTGGTCTAGCTGTGAACTAACAGGTGTCTGTCTCCGGAGCATCTTCTGTGTCCTCATGAGCTCTCAATGAAGGGAGACTCTTACTCTGAAAGAATAAGGAGCCTTATCTTACCTTTTAAGTGGGCATAACTTGGGAACAAGGACTCTGGATTCTCAATGGTCACCAACCTCCTCTCCCCCCACAACCCAGTCAGTGGTTCCAGGTTCTTTGTTTCGAGAAATTCAGGAAGAAATGTCAAAAAGAATGAGTTTTAAAGGAGAGTCCTTATTACAGCAAGAGTACAAGTTTAGTGGGGGAGGGGGGAAATATTACAGAAAGGAAGTAAACTTTACTGTATAGAAAAAGCAGAGAGAGGAGGCTCCATATGAGGAAATTCCATATGAGAGACATCTAAAGACAGATTGTCCAGTGCAAAGCACAAGAGGCAAACAACAAAAAAAGAAAGTGCAACAGAGAGGTCCTAGAAAGTGGGTTGTAAATAAGTTTCTTCATCTTGAGGTTGATATGGCTTTCTGACTAAAGAAATAAGTCAATGGTTAAAAGGACTGGACTGAGATATGGAGAAGAGAAATGCTGGCCCAATCGTCAGGGTCCACATGTTTCCTTGCCAATCAGGGAACTGATCATGATCTTTGTCTCTGTGACTGGACCAGTGGAGGGGTACAACCCCACCAAACAGAATCAAGGACAAAATCAAGCAGAGCTTCACGGGGGTCAAGCAGAGCCTGACAAAAGTGCTGCAGTGTTTTGCCCAGAGCCCTGTCCTTCATATCTGGTCAGTGTGGCTCTCTCAGCCACAATGACAATCCCTCTTGTGCTTTTGCCACAGTGTTTAGATTTTATTATTTTGATCCTGTTACATTCTCAAGGACAGAGGACAAAGGACATCACTGGTCATTTTCAAGGTCCCTTCCAAAAATTACCTAACAAGCTTATTCTTCCTGTTCTCTATCATCAGTACCACAAACTTTGAATGTTTGTTGCTCAAAAGTTATTTCCCTTTGACTTTCTGATCTTTGTCTTTATGACCTATGTGTAGGTCTACAGAGTTCAACCCAACTTGCATGTAACCTTGTCCAGTGTTTGAGGATACCACCTAGGTCTAATGAGATCCTAGGATCTCTCTTGGTGAGAGCCGTCAGACCTTGTACTGTCCCATTCGCTGTCATTCTGACAAGCTCCAAACAGCCACATTCCCTCTCAGGTTCTATGTGCAAAAGTGACACAGCAAAATTCCCCTTTATGAGCATGAGGCCAGCAATCTGCTCATGCCTAGGCGCCTGTGTGCCAGATTTCCCCATACGCTCCACGGGATAATTCACCCACTTCTCTACCATTGTTTTTCTTTTATAAAAATTATTTTTATTTATTCATTTATTTTCAAACAGAGAAAGGAGAGAGAAACAGAGAGAATGGGTACGCCATAGCCTCCAGCCACTGCAAAAACAAACCCCAGAGGCATGTGCCACTTTGTGCTTCTGGCTTGATGTGGGTCCTGGGGAATCAAACCCAGGTCATTGGACTTTGAAGGAAAACACCTTAACCACTGAGCAATCTCTTTAGCCCACTCATTTCTTTTTTCATTTTAAAGAACTCTGAAATGTACTGTGAGTCTTCTCTGTTATTATCTGTGCAGCATATGTAATGCCATTTATGGTGTTCTGTTCTCTTTCACTGTTTTGCTTTTTAGACCTGAAGTTTTCCCCAGACAGAATGGCTAAATGCATCTAATTTGTCTCAGAAAAACTATTCTATTGATTCAACCCTATTTTGACTTTCTATTTTCTTACCCTATGCACAAAAACATCTTCTTTTCATTCATAGGTAAAAATTACTCAGAAAAAAATGTTGATTGGCCCAATTAACCAGAACACTAAATCGGTGGCATTCTGCTTTTAGAATAAAATGAAGATTTAGAATAAATAAGAGTACCTGAAAGTTCAATTAAAAAGACCTTTCAAAGTGTACTTCGGGCTTAGTTCCTATTAGCTGCAATCCAAAATCTTTTGCCAAGTATCCAATCCATCATCTTCACACGCTATTGCTACGCAGGCTACAATTACCAAAGCAAGCATCGTCTTTGTCGTAACGCTTACTACCCACTGTGACAGACTGGGCCCTCCCCTGGAACTTGTAGTGTTTGAGCATAAGTAAAAATGAGACTCCTGATCTACTAGATATATGTGTGACTACAAATCAGACAAAAAAAAAATCCTCTTTCTTCCCAACTTACAAAATTATCAGACACACATAGAAGCCAAGTTTGAATTTAGGAATGCCGGATCCATCCAAGCTCATTACCAGCATCCGCTGATGCTGACAGCTGACGCCTACGCTCCTGCCGCTCCCTCCTCTCTCTTTCTACACTTGGTTTTGGCCCATCGCACAAGAAGCTTTGGGAGCAGGTATGAACACCCTAACCAAGTCCGTGTGTTTATTCACATTCTCCATAAATATCTGAACCCTCTCAGGGATGGTGAATACACGGACCCAAGGCATGATGCACCCTCCAAAGAACAGACTAGAAAAGAGGTGCAGAGCAGAACAGGGGAGCAGGCTCAAAGCGACTTGAGAGGGGTTTGGGGGTTGTCTATTCCTAGCACATGGACTAGAAGAGTATAAGGTACCGACTGGTTGCAAAATATCCCCCAACGGTCCCATGAGCTCCTTAGCTCAGAGGGAGGAACCTGACAAGAGAAAGGTGAAAACAAGGCCTGCTGCAGTGTCCATTTATTTCTCAGTCTGCCTTTAAACACAGTGTGCCAATAAGATAAATGTAGGTCTATGGCTGGAGAGATATGGCTTAGTGGTTAAGCACGTACCTGTGAGCCTAAGGACCCCAGTTCGAGGCTAGATTCCCCACGACCCACTTTAGCCAGATGCACAAACAGGCGCACATGTCTGGAGTTCATTTGCAGTGGCTGGAGGCTCTGGCGCACCCATTCTCTCTCTCTATCCATCCATCTATCTATCTATCTATCTATCTATCTATCTATCTATCTATCTACCTACCTACCTACCTACCTACCTCTTTCTCTGCCTGTCACTTTCAAATAAATAAATAACAACAAAAGGTAAAAGTAGGTCTTGGCATTTTTGCAGTATTTTAATTACAACCACTAAAATAAAACGGTTAGCTTCAATCTATCCAGCTATGATTTAAGCATAATTTATTTTTATTCTTTTAATTTCATATTATTTTAGAGAGAGAGAGAGAATTGGCACGCCAGGCCATCAGCCTCTACAATTGAACTCCAGATGCTTGCACCACCTTGTGGGCATGTGAGACCTTGCACTTGCCTCACCTTTGTGCGTCTGGCTTACGTGGGATCTGGAGAGTGGAACATGGGTCCTTAGACTGCATAGGAAAGCATCCTAACCACTAAGAAATCGCTACAGCCCATTTATTTTTTTATGTGGAATTTTTTTGAATATATTTCCTTAAAGAAAATATTCAATCCGTCCCCTTACCTACTTATCAGCCTAAGGGTCTTTTATACAAGCCCACGATGAGGTAATACCTTCTTTGCCTCTAAATGACCAAATGACTGAAGACAGGTTGCTTTCCACTCTGGGAAGTTTGAAGGTAGCACCTGGATTGTCTTTAAGGTCTCTTCCAATCCTATACTCTCTGAAATGGTATGTCCTCCCATCACCCTCCAAGATAAGTACCTTATCAGTGGTCAAACTTAGTGAAAGACACATACAGAAAGAATAAGGTAGAGGGCTGGAGAGATGGCTTAGCAGTTAAGCGCTTGCCTGTGAAGCCTAAGGACCCCGGTTCGAGGCTCAGTTCCCCAGGTCCCACGTTAGCCAGATGCACAAGGGGGCGCACGCGTCTGGAGTTCGTTTGCAGAGGCTGGAAGCCCTGGCGCGCCCATTCTCTCTCTCTCTCCCTCTATCTGTCTTTCTCTCTGTGTCTGTCGCTCTCAAATAAATAAATAAAAATTTTTTTAAAAAAAGAATAAGGTAGAGCCAGAGACAAAGGTAGACAATGGAAATCTATAGACATGGATGGAGTTTGGACCCAAATAAAGATGAGACAGCAGTCACAGAATGTCCCAACCTCATTAAACTGGGGCTCAAAGACTGCTATGACAAAGACAAGAAGCTCCTACTTCATTCCCAGTGAAAATTTCGGTCAAGGCCACAGCAGACTAGAAAATACAGCAACAGTAACATTTGTGCGTTTGTGGATCAAGTTCCTAGAAATTCAGATTGAGCACTATGGATGCTCTGTATAACGCCGTTTGTACATTTAATGAACATTTCACTCTGGTCACCTTGCTATGTGCCACACAAGCATGAGGGTCTGAGAAGACGGGAGTTCAGTCCCCAACATTCACGCAGAAAGCAGACCACAAGCACACAAACTCATAACCCCAGCCTTATGGGGAGCAGAAGACGGGATTTTCCTGACGCTGACTGTTCAGCCAGTTTGCTCACATATACACATGTGTATACATATGTGGGTACACACATCACACTATAAGCTGTGCATATGAAGCACACACATATACATATAATGAAAAATACAGTTACTTAACTCAATAAAAAATTTTTAAAAGACCAAAGTGTATGCTATTTGCAGGAGAGTCACTGTATATTTACTGATACATAGAGGCCAATAAAGTGAGCAGATGAAAGAAGACATGCTGTGAAAGAAATAACTTAAAGAAAGCAAGGGTTACCTTTTAAAAAATCTCAAAGCAGACATTAAGATAAAAAAAAATGTCTCAAGACAAAAGAGGTGATTGTATAATAACAAAAGTCTTTTAAGTCACAAACAATATAGAACAGTCACGAATATATAAGGGCCCAATATCACAACACCTAAATATATGAAGCAAAAATTATTTGGTTTAGAGGAATAAATAGCAGCATCATAATCATGATAACAACAACAATGGATAGTCATAATGACAAAACCAGCATGTTACTAGTGCAAAATAGATACACAGAACAATAGAGTAGGAGAGGATAAAATAGAGAATGGAGTGGAATGGGATGGGATAGGATAGGGTGGGATGGAGATGGGACTGGACAGAATGCAATGGAACGGAATGGAACAGAACAGAACAGAACAAAACATAGAATAGAATAGAGTCAAGTAGAGTAGGTAGGGTAGAACAGAACAGAACAGAACAGAACAGAACTGAATAGAATAGAAGAGAATAGAATAGAAGAGAAGCAGAGCATAATAGGATATCCGTAAATAAACCTGTATAGCTGTATAGCTATGGTCAGTTTCAATAAAAATTTCAATAATTTTTAAAATAAAATTTTCAATACAAACAAAATATATGCTGGAAATAAAACAAGGTCTATTCAAAAGATGGGGATGCAAATGCCACTTTCGTGGCACTTCTAGAGGCAAGAAAGAAGAAAAGAAGGTGTTAATCGTTCATATCCAAGATTCCCATACTCTCATTCACACCTGCACACCACCTATATTCATAAAACTAAACCCACATCTCCCACACTGCAGAAAGGTCAATGCAAACCAGGTCCAGGACTTCAATGGAAGAACAGAACATATATCATAAAGGAGATTTACTAGATTCCCTGCTTTCTTGAATATTTTCATGGAATATCTTTTTTCATCCTTTCACATGATCAGCCTCTATAACCATAAATCTTGTGGTTCTCTTACAAATAGTATAGACTTGAGTTTTTTAAAAACTTTTCACTAAATTAAGTAACTGTATACTTTTTGCCATATATAATATGAGTATGGGTGGTTTTGCTTGGCTGTGCTTAGTATGTGTGGTGTATGGTGTGGTGTTTGTGTGTATACGCAGACTGAGTTTCATGACATGGGCTGGGCAGTGCAACAATGGGTCTCTACATGCTGGGGTGTCTGAGAATTTGCATATAAGTCCTGTGGTCACTGTGGTCACTGTCCAGAAGGCTGGATGCCTCAGTAGTTCCAGGCTGATGTTGAAAGTCTAGAGGGTTCTTGGAGAGCCACTGTTCTTGCATTGACATTTGAAGGCTGGAGAAGGTGGGTTTCAATGTCAGTGAAAGATGGCAGAATCAATGTAGATATGCTCGCCATCAAGGAACAGGGGGGAGCCAGGCAAAAAAAAAAAAAAAAAGGATATCACTTTCCCCTAGAAACTCTGTATGTAGAGTTTGCCTACACTGCCCCACCAGGGAAAGTTTTTTTCTGTGTAAATTTATCCTGGAAATGCTGACACAAACCTGCCCAAGAGGCATGTCTCTTTTGATTCCTAATCCGATCAAATAAAAACTAGAAATTAACTGTCACTATCTCTATATCCTTAAGTCACATTGCTGTTTCTGAGGTATATTACACTCAATTTTTAGTCCCAGATATAACCATTCTAGAGACTACCAGCTTTTGAGCCAACCCTTTTTTTGCCAGTTGGAGTTTCTATAGAAATCAAAAGATTGGGAAAAGATTTTAAAAAATAAAAAAATAAAAAACTTTCGTGGCACTTCTAGAGGCAAGAAAGAAGAAAAGAAGGTGTTAATCATTCATATCCAAGATTCCCATACTCCCATTCACACCTGCACACCACCTATATTCATACATGCATGCACATTCAACCTATGACAGCCCTAGAATTAGTTACTGTAGAAAACAGAACATTGACCAAGAGAATACTGGGCCTGTTGTGAAGCAGTTATATCTTCCTTTCTCTCTCAACTTCTGTGACTGAAATGCTTTAACTATAGGCAGTGTGCTGTTGAATCTGGCAAGTGCAAGAAAGAAAGGTCACCTGCAACTTTTCCCTTGGGGCTAAACAAGCCCAGGTGTATAGATGCCAAGTGGATCATGTTGGCATTTAATTTCTAGATTCAGGAAGCTAAATTTAGAATGTCCTATTGACAGCCCACCATCCAGCAGGGCGTAAGGAGGGGGAGTGAAGTTTTCAAGTGCTGTGTGGTCTATCCCACAGGAAGTCCAGAAAGCTACGGCTCCTCTAGTGCAAACAATTCGCCTCTCCCTGCCTCTCCACAGACAGCACAGCTAGTGGTAAGATTCATTTGCTCTGAACTGTCCCTCTGCCAATCACTTAACCTCTACCTTCCCAGAACGTTGTGAGGTTTAAGTGAGATGATATGGGTTAGAAACACACACAAATGGAAATGCAGGCAAGTAAGGAGCATGTGATGTAATCTGGACCAGTCTGACTCATTCCATGGTTTTCTGGAGGTGTTTAAGAGGAGCTCCCATCTCTGAGTCATGAGTACTGTAAAAGTAGGGACATGGGGCTAGAGAGATGGCTTAGTGGTTAAGGCACTTGCCTGCAAAGCCAAAAGACCCAGGTTCGATTCCTCAGGATCCACGTAAGCCAGATGCACATGGTGGTGCAGGCATGTTGAATTCATTTGCAGTGGCTGGAGGCCCTGGCATGCCCACTCTCTCCCTCCTTCCATCCATCCCTTTTCCTCTCTCTTTCTCTCTCTCAAATAAAGAAATATAAATAAAAGTAGGGGTAACCTCTTTTAGCATCCTAGCCCTAATTTAAACAGAAAGCTAGCTGGAGATTTGCTTTGAACAAACCACTCGCTGAGCACAGCAGTTTAATCACTCAGCCAAAGCCACAGTCAGGACCCCCATAACTGAGC
Source organism: Jaculus jaculus (assembly GCF_020740685.1). Lineage (NCBI taxonomy): Eukaryota > Metazoa > Chordata > Mammalia > Rodentia > Dipodidae > Jaculus > Jaculus jaculus. The sequence goes on from NC_059105.1 coordinate 166,153,391, forward strand.
TGGCTGTGGGGCTTCTCCCACACGTCCCACCACGCTGTGCCAGTGAGAAGCTGATGGAGGCAGGATGGGCAGAGAGAACATCAAAAGCCAGGCTCCTCCTCAAAACTTAGCAGGCAAAATGTAAGAAGTTATCATGATTTTGGAGAGTCATGCTTGAATGATTGTATCTGGATTTGTTTTTACTGAAAACCTGTAATATGGTCCCAAGATAACATCATTCATGTCTTGGCTTCAGGAGAAATCTCTGCATTTGATTATCCTTGGCTGTTTTCTACCAAACCCCGGAAGAATAATCAGTAACCTTTGAATTACTGAGAATAACATGATCTTATCCTAGACACCAGCTAGTAATCTCCCCATGCGAGAATCCACCCATATAAACCCAAGGTCTTAATGGTACTTAGGTGATTAAACTTCCCTGTCCCCTGCTAAGATTCGGTGACCACTGACCTGAACAATCAGAGAACCTAAGAGATCAGCCGACAAAAATGTGCACTTGAAACTGACCCTGCCCAAAGCCACAGAATTGGCCCCAAGTCCCACTCTAGGATTCATGCAGGCTTGACTGGAGAGTGCTTACATTTTAAAGACTACTTCAGTTTGAAATGTTAGGTGTTTTTAAAATACTAATATAGAACTAAAAATCTTTGTGATGAACAGAGGTAATTTTTATATTCAAGGAACTTGCCAAGGCAGCAGATTTTTATTCATTACCATATTTGCAAGGTTAATGGACTATACTTAATAAGGTAAATAAAGTGTTTTATAATTTCTTAGGCAAATTGCAAAAATGGGGAAAAAATGAAAAAAATTCCATTCCATTTTGAGTATCTGAGTCAACAAATTAAAAAATCTCCCTATTAAGGACCTTATTATCCTCTGAAGCAGATATTCAGATATTTAATTATTTTATGAGTTTTAAAAAATTTTCAATTATTTGAAAGAATGACATATGTGTTAGCCAGTTTTCATCATTGGGGAAAAACAAAAAACAAAAAACAAATAATCAGCGTAGGGCTGGAGAGAAGGCTCAGTGGTTACGTGTGCCTCCTCACCAATCACGAGGGCCTGAAACCACCTGAATCTGAATCTCCGGACCCCATGTGAACAACGGGCGGTGGCCCTGCGTGCCTGCCAGCCCAGTCCGGCAAGAGGGGAATAAAGACCAGGGACTCACTCAGGCTTGTGAAAAGCACCAAGTTCCAGTGTCATTAAAGCAACGGGAACAGAAAGAAAATGAGCACAAGAGCAACGGAGCTGGACACCCAACATTCAGCTGCACCCAGCACAGGTGAGAGGCTCCCACGGCAGGTGAGCAATGGGGCATGGCAAAGGCACACACATACTACACACATGTGTAAGCCCTCCCACATGACCTACATGTGTGTGCTCCACACCTGCTACCTATATGTGTGTGCTCCACACCCACTACCTACATGTGTATGCACCACACACAGTACATACATGTGTATGCACCATGCACAGTACATGCATGTGTATGCACCACACAGAGGACCTACACATATATATATACCACACATACTACGTACATGTGTACACACCACACATGCTTTCTACACATGTATGTACCACACACACTAATACATATCTCACACACTACACACACATATGCACCACACATTACATACATGTGTGTCCACACACTACATGCACATGTATGTAACACACACACTACACACACAGGTTTATACCACACACTACATACACAGGTTACACCACATACACTACATACACAGGTATATAACCACACATGCTGCACACACAAGTGAACATCACACTCACCACATTCACAGGTGTACACCTCACACACAGCATACACAGGTTACTCCACAGACACTACATACACAGGAATACATCACATACCACATATTTATGTACACATATATATAACCACAAAAGAAAGAATCAGCTTATGAGAAGAAAAGGCTTGTTGCCTCCATCCCTGGTCACCTGTCCTGCTGCTTTTGTCCTGTAAGGACCCAGGACATCATAGGACATCCTGGAGAGCACATATGCAGAGGCATCACTGCTCACTTCATGCCCTCCAGGGAAGAGGGATAGAGGGAGGAAGAGCCGAGGTCCCGATCATCTCTCAGGACACTTCTGCAAAGAGCTAACAGCCTTCCATTATACTCAGCCTCCTAAGTTTGACCACCTGCCAATAGTGACAGGCTGGACACTAAGCCTTAAACTCTGTGGCCTTTAGAGACATTTAAGATCCAGACTATGGCAGGGAGAAATGAAATAAACATTTCAAGGAGCAAACATGATGGCATAGTGACCTTTAAGGATGGTACAAGACAAGTGATAACGGGCTAAGAAGCTGTTTGTTGCGAATAGGAAGAAGTAAAGGGAAACATGTTTTAGAAGTTTCAGGAAGGAAGATGAGGTGACAATAACAATACTTGGAAACTACTTCTGGAAAAGTGAGAGAGAAGAAAATCACCGAGAGATGGGTGCTATTGCCTCAGAGGTTCTGTGATCTTTGAATTGAAGCATTTTATTTCAATGGCAGCGGCAACAGACGGGCCAACACAAGTAATAAACAATCAACCAAAGTGGTGCAAAGGAAAGGTTGGTTGCAAGTCAGAAGTACGGAAGCAGGTGTACACAGATTGCCTAAAGCAACTGTGCATTTTTTTTTTCAATGTCCTACTTCAACCCTCACCTTACTATTTTATGTGCCCCTGAAGTTTCTTAACCTAGGAAATAGCAAAGCCATCTGCAGTAAGTCACCAAGCTCCTCAGGATGCAATCATTTCCTCCTTCCCAGCTGCTGTCTGCCCCAGGCAAATTTCAGAAAATCATTAGCACTGGGGCTGGTTCCTCTGGTTGGTGTTTGCAGAACTATTTCCATCTTTCTTAGAGTGCTTAATGATATACACATTGGAGGTTTCATCGTAGAAAAGCAAAGATACCTTCCTTTCATAAGGAGAATATCGGCACTTACTCTCTAACCCGGCACTTTCTATCCTTATCCCTGCAGGCGTCCAGAAGGACAAGTGCACACATCTGTGTATATAATGTTGTGATGACAGACAGACAGACAGACTTGGATGTAATTTCTGGTTTAGTTTTCTCTTCTCGAGTAAGAAAATCCTGTCTATTTCATCAAATTGTTGTTCTGAGAAATAACTGAAAGTAGATTCACTCATTTTCTTATAATACTTTCAAGTTTCTATGGTTTGCAATAACTGAAAAGTTGGATTTCAAAGTCAGTTTTTTCCCACGAGGGAAAGAATAAAAAAAAATACTGTAAGAGAAGGTAGAGATAACAAATAAATACCATAGAGACTCTCCTTATTGCGGCACACCTTAGAGATCAATATTGTAAATGATTGAATATTCCTTTTATTCTCTTGATATGAGTTATGTATAGGATAATTAAAATCTGTTGGATGTAGGCTTGAGATTGAGATGTTTGACACAGTTGATAGAAAGTTGAAGCAAATTTCCTCTTGCTTATTACGTATTTCAGACGTGTTGACTTTCATATCCCCACTGCCTCTGTCTCTGTTTGTGTTGTGGCTGCTTTCCATTGCTTTGTTTTGTGTTTTGCTTTTCATTTTGAACTCTTCCACTGTTCACACCACAGCTGATGAGGCAGCAGGCTTTGAGAAGAGGCAGGCTGGAGACACATTGACGACAAAGCCCAACATCCTCTCTGACCTCCTGTGTTTGCTTACATCTACTTCTTTGTTGGGTGATTGGTGTTAGACCTGAAACTTTAATATCGTACGCTGTGATTGAACATTCTCCCAGATATGGTTCATTATCTAGGAAATAACAAAAGTCTCACTCATATTCTACCAAATAAGAGATACTTAAAACAATCTGGTCCTCATTAAGTATTTCTGGTGATACATATATTGGAACCCCCCGCCCCACTTCTTTCTAGGCCACTGATAACTTAATATTCTAGGCGTTGCATCTAGCACAAGTTATTCCCACATCACTCCCAAGACCTAAGATAAAATGCTGCAGCTTGTGAACCCTGGAGTTCAGTTCTGTTCACAGTGGTGGAGAAGAGAAGAGCTGGGGGCGAGAACATAACATAATTTGCTGGGAAATCTAAGTCATACTGCTTCAAGTCTCTAAGATCCCCCTTGCACACTTAGAAAACGAGGGAGGAGCTGACCTCGTTGATCTCAAAGGTCTTCAAGCAGCAAAACTCAGTTGTCAGCAAAACCTTTTACAACTAGGCAGGCAAGACAGTATAGAAACCCCATCTCGTTTTCTCTGCTTCTAAATTTATCACTTCAGTCATCAACAAGACGTTGCCCAATATAAGCGAGCTGAGTTAGCCATTTTTAATAGCATAGCAGTTGTCTTAGGCAAGTTAGGAATGTCAGACTTCAGTGGGGTGTTCGGTCTCAGATAAAGGGGACCAGAGAGGGGATGGATATAACCAACACAAGGTGGCCTGATTCCAGTCTAGCTTACATAACCCTCACTGAAGAAAGGGTAAGTGGACATGCCTTTCAGTTGGTTGGTTTCTATTTTTCTATATCACAGGAAGGCTCCAGACTCTCACAGCTATCTGCCACCCCCGTCCATAAAAGAAGTAAACAACTCCCACATTTATTCTCTATCTCTCCCCATCCTGCCCCTTTCAAAGTGTTTATTCTCTTACCCTGTCTGGAATCTAACCCAGGATACAGGCCTTTCAAGTATAACAATGTACTTCCCAAACACCATCTCCCAGCAGTGCAGAAAAATCCAAGAGGTTAGCAAGAATGGAAAGAGCTGAAATCTTTGTGCCTGTGTACTGAGCCTTGAATTCTTCCTGGCACAATAGGTCAGGTTTGACATGGCATTCAGCTACACGGAACAAAGTGGAGAGCAATGGTGAACATGGCTGCCTGTCTGTGAGAAAGATGTTTACCTCCTTGGTCCCTCTAACTCTTAGAGGTAAAAGAAGGAAATCTAAAGAGAGGAGAAAAGAAACTGGTTCCCTCATCATCTAGAGTTAAATTCCATAAGACAACACCAACATCTAAATGAAACAGGACACTCAATCAAAACAATGCAGAAGTACTCTAATTTGGAGAGAGATCAAGACTACCTCCAAATACATGAGCAACAGAGAACTGACAGCTAAGGACAGTTGGCTGGAGGCTGAGGGACAGAGTGGATGGATGGGAAGTGATTTAGAGGACACAATGAGAGCTGGGGAATTCCAGTTAAATGGAACTCAAGGATTTCATATTGAAGGCAGGCCAGAGCTGCTCAGATGTCAAAGCTAGGATGAAAGACGAGAAATTTGATCAGGAATGGGAGGTTGAGCGATTCTCTAAACTCACTTAGTGGTACTCTTACTAACAATGGTTTGTGAAGACCCCTACAAGGTGGGGGAAAGGCATGAGTGAGGAAGGTCAAAGGGAAAGAAGCTTGGCTAAACCTTGAAAGAGTCGCTGTCAATCGTGACACCTTCCACGTCTGCAAGAACCTCCATTGTTTTTAAAACCACTCACTCAAATCGGCTGAGTGGCCAATTTCATGACTGGCAATTAATTGGTCTGCATGGCCTTTCGTCTCTACCTTGCTTTATTTTTATTTTTATTTTTATTTTTGAGGAAAGGTGTAGTTATACTTATGGATTTGAAAATTTTAGATCCCTAGATATTCTCTTCTCTGTGTCTGCACAGAGTTCTAAACGCAGTCATAGTGCGATGCCACCACAACAACTTCAGCTCTTGCTTTGTGTGTGGTGCATGCCCCACAGGGGCAATGTGCCTGGGGAGATCATAGCTGCGTTTCCATGGAAAAACCCATGAAAGGCAGATTTTGTGTCGGTTTCTGTGGCCACATAAATTATGAATTCCTCTGTGTAGTCCTAATACCTAACACACTCTTCATCGATGAAAGAGGAAGTATACATGCATATTGACTTTGAAACAACGTTCAGACCAAGCTTCAAAAGAGCTCTGTGGATTGAGAGTACATGCAGAGCATTTTGTCACATCTGAAACATCTGCGCACCCTTCGGTCCTCTAACAGTCTTTTGTCCCAGGGAGACTGAAAGCTCAGGGTCACTCGGCACCCTCCAGCCCACTGAAAGTCCTTGTCCCAGGGAGACTGAAGACCCAGGGTCACTGTGCACCCTTCAGCCTTCTGACAGTCCCTTGTCTGCAAAGCACAAGGCTCCCTGTGGCCATTCAATCAGGATTGTAAGACCCAGACAGAAGCTTTCAGGTCAGGTCAGGAAGGCTGTGACTTTGTCATGCAGCCAGGTGAGCTGGAGATGTCAAGACAATGGAGTGGCTTAGAGAAGAAAAGAGCAGAGAAAAAGAAAAAGTATCAATTATATTCTTTCCACCAGAGGGCAGGTTACACAACTGATGAAAATCAAATATCTTTTCTCTCTCTCTCCCTCTCTCTCTCACTCTCTCTTCTCTCTCTTTCTCTTTAACCATCAACATGAAAATCTGCAATTTATTTGAGCATCAGTTCTCCCTGCAGCCTTGTGCTGTGGACTCTGAAGAGCATATTGAAACAACATAGCTGATTTGCAGAAATAAACATGATATATTTTCTAGGCCATCAAGTTTCACTGAAAAAATGACAAAGGGGGTAATCTGTGTGGGAAGATGGAATAGTCATCTATGTCTCTACTCTTCCAGATAAATACAATGGGAAACTCTGAATATGACATACAAAACAAACATAACAATTAACAAATGAAGTTCAAATTGTTGGAAGAAGAATAGAACTAGATAAAGAGCTTGGGATGTGGTAAACAACATAATCTTCCCTAGTTTGGTTTGGTTTTGCTTTGTTTTCTTCAAGGAGTCAAGGAAGGCAGTAATCTCAAAATGCCAATAGGGGCTGAAGAGATAGTTTAGTGGTTAAGGTACTTGCCTGCAAAGCCAAAGGACCCAGGTTCTATTCCCCAGACCCAGGTAACCCAGGTGCACAAGGTAGTGCATGCTTCTGGAGTATGTTTGCAGTGGCTGAAGGCCCTGGCATGCCTATTTTCCCTCAATCTGACTCTTTTCTCTCATCCTCTTTCTCAGTCTCTCTCTCTCTCTCAAATAAAATGAAAACAAAAATAAATTTCAATGGATGCATAGGAAGTCCTGGTAGAAGTTTGGACTCTGTAGCCAGAAGCTCAAGGAGGAGAAAAATAGCAAGGGAAAGAACTTTAGATTGTAACCTCTGTACCACAGCCAAATACCATGGAAGGAACCAGCTCCAACCTGCCTATGCCAGTCAGGGTCAATATAAAAGCTGAACTTCTACTCTGCTGTTATGTGACACCACTGTACCCCTGGCAAAGTGGGAGCCAGAGAAGGCTATGTAAGGAGCTAAGATGTTCATATCCTCTGGCCAGTAATGAGCCTTCGGACCCAACCCTCACCAGTATAGTGCATGTGAAATCCTGGACTCCTCCTCCTGGACTTTTCAGTTACAAGACCCTCCCGACCCTCCACCCCACCCCCACCCCCCGCCAGCTGGGTTTTTGTCAAAAGTTTTTACAGCAGTTAGACAGATGCAAGCAAAAAGAAAACCATAGATACTGTGGTAGTTTGAAGGGATGTCCCCTCAACAGATTCTGTTTTATTAAAGCTTCTTGGATTTCCAGCCACCTAGCTGGAAGAGGTGTCGCTGTGAGTTGATCTTAAGGTCCAGCCCTAAGCTGTGTTCAGAGGAGGATCTGGAATCGCAGCCTAAGGCACGCAGAGAGCACCCGAGTTCTGCTAGCTTCCCAGAATATGCTCACATTTGGATATCGGTTGCTTTTCTCTCTGCCTGGTCCCTGCTGCCACTATGGAACGTCCCATGGATCTATAAGTGTCAAAAAAATCCCATTCCTCCCATAAACTATGTCTGGTTTTTAGGCATATCCCAGCAATGTGAAGCTGACTATGACAGATATGCAAAAATGAACTCAAAATAAATAAGCAAAGTAAAAGTATAGACCTCAAAGAATCTTCATGATCTTAGTGAAGCCATAGAGTGCCTTAAAGGTAATTCTGAATTTTATGCCATTAAAAAAAAAATCAGTGAACTAAGTTTCATCAAAATTTAAAAGTTCCACCATACAAACAATCTTGTGAAGGGAAGAAAACACAAATTATGAAATGCTAGAAACTATTTATTAGGTAAAGAATTGGTATCTAAAAGGTATAAAGGGACTGGAGAGACAACTCTGTAGTTATAGGCACCTGCTTACAAAGCCTGACGACCTAGGTTCAATTCTCCAGTGCTTACATAAAGTTGGATTATGTGGCTCATGTTACACATGCATCTGGAGTTAGTTTGCGATGGCAAGAGACCCTGGGATGCCAATTTATTCTCTTTCTCTCTCTTCTTGCAAATAATAAACAAAAATGTTTTTAAAAAGGTTTAAAGGATTCTATACACAACTATAAAATACAAACATGTAACCCAATTTCAAAATTGGTTTGAAGTAAATAAACATTTTATTAATTAGGATGCCCACATTTTAAAAATAAAAGCACATGAAAAGGTGTTCAACATCACTGGTTATTTATGAAATACAGATTAAAGTAATCATGAAGACCACTATGTACTTATCAAAGTAGCTAAAAATGAAAACTATGGTGACACCAGATTATGGTGAATATATGGACAAACTGAATCACTCACACATGCTAGAGGAAATACAAAATGATTTAGCCACCCTGAAAAAACATCTGGTATATGATACAAGAATTAAACATAAGTCTAGCAATTGCATTCCTGTATTTTTATCCCCCCCACCAAAAAAACGGAGTTATGTTCACACAAAATTCCACATAGAAGTGTTCATAGGGTCTTTACTTGTAATTGCCGAAGACCATAAATAATCCTGTATCTTAACTATATTTATATCATTACCCTGGTTTTGCTTCCACACTGTACTTTTTAAAAATTTTTATTTTATTTTATTTTATTTTATTTTATTATTTATTTATTTGAGAGTGACAGACACAGAGAGAAAGACAGATAGAGGGAGAGAGAGAGAATGAGCGCGCCAGGGCTTCCAGCCTCTGCAAACAAACTCCAGACGCGTGCGCCCCCTTGTGCATCTGGCTAACGTGGGACCTGGGGAACCGAGCCTCGAACCAGGGTCCTTAGGCTTCACAGGCAAGCGCTTAACCGCTAAGCCATCTCTCCAGCCCCACACTCTACTTTTCAAGATATGGCCATTTGAGGAGCTATGTAAATATATGGGGTGATTTTTGTATTGTTCATTATAACTGTAAGTGAACTTACCTCTTTCTGATTATTTCAAAATTTTTAAAAAGTACAAAATCAAAGGATAGAGTAGTAAGGAATGAATCGCTTATATTAAGCATACAAATATTTTGCTGGCTTTTTAGAATTTTATTTTTCATTGACAACTTCCATAATTATAGACAATAAACCATGTTAATTCCCTCCCTCACATTCTCCTTCACAACTCTACTCTCCATCATATTCTTCTCCTCCTCTCAATCAGTCTCTCTTTTATTTCTGATGACATCATCTTTTCCTCATATTATGATGGTCTTATATAGTAAGTGTCAGGCACTGTGAGGTCATGGATATTCAGGCTATTTTGTGTCTGGAAGAATGCATTGTAAGGAGTCCTACCCTTCCTTTGGCTCTTACATTCTTTCTGCAATCTCTTCTGCAATGGACCCTGAGTCTTGAAAGGTGTCATAGAGATACTTTAATGCTGAACACTCCTCTGTCACTTCTTCTTACCACTATGGTGCCTTCTGAGTCATCCCAAGGTTCCCACCATCTGAAAAGAGAAGCTTCTTTAACCAAAAGTGAGAGTGGCTTTAACATATGGATATAAACATTATGAGAAGTGCTTACCAGGAAGTTTGGTGAGCAGAATATGTACATTTAGGCAGACACCAGCAGATGTTACACCCCTACGGCTGCTAACTTACCTCATCATAGGTTTTCAGTATCAGGCATGTATTCCCTTCTGTGGACTGGGCCTCTAGTCCAATTAGAGAATGGTTGATTTCCCCCAATAACAGACATGCCACTATTGTGCCTGTTGGCTCATTTGGCGGTGCTGGCCAAAGTTAAGGCTTGCAGTGTGCCCTGTTGTTTATGTCCACTGGTGAATTCACTTTCTCCCATGGCACAGCACGCAGCATAGTTTTTTCCAGCTTTATGGTCAGCTGGTCTATAAAGAGGAAGTTCTCAGCTCAACTCCAGCAGGATTTTTCAGTGATCTTGCAGCCCATGCATGTGGAGTCGTCTCCAGAAATAGGGTCTTATCATCTATTCCTGGTGGGAAGTCAAGAGCTGTGACAATGACCTATAATGTTTTTGGGTCATCATGGACCTCCCTGGCCAACAACTCACTGGAAGGTATCCCATCCCTGATACTGAAAATTTTTCTAGTTACAATCTATGACTTCTGGGTGTACCATGGTCCAAAAAAAGTAGGTTTCCATATGAATTATGCATACCCTCTTAGATTTTGCTTAGCCCTTCCCCCACCTTTCCTTTACTCAATCTCTTCCCCTGACCTCACTTAGGCCTTTCCACACACCCCCCAATATCTGTTCTTCTACTTACGTATACACAACACCATCCCCTTAAGTCCTCATTTCTTCTCCCCACTTTCTAGCTTACTGGCCTCTGCTACTGAGTTTTATTCCAACTCTCATACAAGTCCAACATTTGTAGCTAGGACCCATATATGAATATGGGAGAACATGCATTGCTTGGCTTTCTGGGCCTGGATTACCTCACTAAGTATAATCCTTTCCAGATTCATCCATTTCTCTGGAAATTGCATCTTAGTCACCACTGAATAGAATTCCATTGTATAAATTTACCATATCTCCATTACCCAGTCATCAGTAGAGGGGCATCTACGCTGGTTCCATTTCTTAGCTATTGTGAATAGCACAGCAATAAACATGGATGAAAAAAAAGGTATTAAGAAATGTCACATTTGCAAAATCCCTTTCAAACATATTCCACATCCCAGGCATAAAACTTTGCATGACTATTGTCCATGGATACCTGTGTAAGTGGCCTTGAGAAATGCTGCATGGAAACAGGGTCCGATATAGTGTAATATGTGAATTTTACTTTCTCCTACCTAAGGAAATTTATACATTTAACTTCTCAGATATTCTGCCCCCTGCATTATAAACTGGGAGTAAGAAAAACATTTTCTGTTCTCTCTCCTAGCTTAATCTTATATCCTTCTGATCAATTAGGAGGAAAAAATGTGTGATCTGGAAAAGATTGCTAAGGCTGAGACAACACTGGCTATGTCGCCAATTTAGATGTGTCATGCAAACTATATATCTCATATATATATATATATATCTCATATATATATATACATATATATATGATGTGTTTCTTGGAAGACTTAACCATGGGCACTGTAAACTTTATCAAAGAAATTAGTTTCATGCAAAATTAGACTCTTTTGCAGATAAAAAAAAAATTCTTACTCATTCAAGTACGCTTTTCTTGACTGGTCTCTTTCCACCAAACCCTGAGGAAGCACAGGTGTTATCTCTTTGGCTATTTTGAACACTTTCAGCTTCACACTGTATTACCACTCCTTAAAAATTAAATAGGGAGGTGAGTTTGGAAAGTGGCTCAGCACTTAAGAGCCTCCTGTGGAAATTTGCCCCTCCAACACCCACACAAACTAGTACATATGGGTATAATCTCGGTGTACCTCTGGCAATATGGGAGCTGGAGTCAGCAGACTCCTAGTTCTCAGCAGCAAAACAACAAAATTGAGACCCTGTATCAAACAACCTGGAAGAAGCCCAAGACCCCAAGGTTATCCTGTGGCGTCCATACTTGTGCCGTGGTACACACATGCCATACACATACACTCACTGTCTTAGGTAAGCACTTTCAAAATAATTCAGAAAACAGGAACCCCCAGATTAAGTCACCACCTATCAAAAGGAGTTTCTCAATCGAGATGTATAAAAGGTATCTTACTCCTGTTGGGGGACAATACCAGATGTAGGCTAGATGGCTGACTACTCCAACCAACATAAGCACCAAGTCACTTGACATTCCAGATGGAGGTCTTCCAACTGGTACACGCTTTCCAGCACCTCTCGTGACAGAGACAACCCCAAAAGGACCATTTGTAGTGATTCGCCGGACTCACAGAAACCAAGCAGGGCACTAGTAGAAACGTGGTGTGGCTGGGCAAGTGACTAAACATCACAGTCCTAGAGCCAGAATGCTTGGAATTCCAGAGAACAGTTGGTGTAGGAAATCCGGTCAGTGGGATGGCTAGAAGGGGGTCAAGGGAAAGCTGTGAGAAGGGCGGGAGAAGACCGTATTCTTTAAGGTCACTCCCCATGTGTAGTTGCTGAGCCTGACAAACAATTAGGGCAGGGAAGATGGGATAGAACAACAATACAGGAATCTATTTTCAGAATTATAATGTGAGTTGAGAGTTTGAGAAAAAGACAGAGGTTATATCATTTAAATTTAAGATTGAGGTCATCAGTTACAAGCTAATCAGCAAAGATGCTTTGGTTTGGAATCCTATACAGTGAACTAGAGCACCTTATGTCAGTCACTGTTGACTGAGGACAGGAGGGATTCTATCTATGCCCAGGGGCAACTTTAAGCATGCAGTTGGTTAGAGATGAAGACTTCCGAGCTATAAGCAGAGAGAGGTTCTCAGAAAGGAACAGTAAAGGCGCTGACACAGATACTTTATTTCCTAAAAATTCCATGTCTAAAATGATTCAAAAATAGTGCTTCTTTACCCTAAAAGATATAATATTAAAAGCAACCAGAATAATAATGCTGCCTCTTGTGCTTTTCCTCCCACATTCTTCTTTTGTGCTCTGATCACAGTAGAAATAAGTTCTATATAAATATCAGAGGCTGCATATCTGAAAAAGAGAAATCGTGGGGGAAAAGGTCAGGCTATAAGTAACTTCAGAATCGGGCTTTTGGAGGATCTGAACAGGAGTCCACCTTGTCCTTTCCTTTGTTAAATACCAAGACACGTTGTTGTGTTCCAGTTTTTGCAAACTGTGGCATCTGTATGTTCTGAGATTTGCAGATAGGTAGACATGGTGGAGATAGCCTACTAGCAAGATAAAAGATGGTAACTCTACCATTTAATATGCTTACTACCATATAATTTTATAAAGAAGATAGCGAACCACAAAGCATACAACCGAGTAGAGGAGAGTATGTTTTAAATACTGGTTTAACAATCTCCTGCTTTTTCCTAAGAAAATGCTTCCAAAGCTCCCGCCCCCCTCAACCCCACCACCATTTACGGTTGAACAGCGGGATTTCATAGGTTCAGCTCAAATCTCCCTATGAATTAAACACGGGTCATTAGTACTCTTTTAACATCCAAAGTGTGTATGCAGTTGCAGTCAGCTGTGACATCAAGCAGTCTGAAGGTATCTAGTGATCTTCAGGATGAGGAGGCTTTGAGAAGCCCCAACACGACGTTGCATGTCACACAACCATAGCCGCCACGTATACCTTTTTCTTTCTTTAGCAAAATGCTGCTCATAAAACCTGTGAGTTTGGCCTGGAGAGATGGCTTAGCAGTTACAGAGCATGAGTCTGGAGTTCGTTTGCAGTGGTTGGAGGCCCTGTGCACCCATTCAAAAAATAAAATGGGGCGGGGGGAATCCTGTGATTTCACTTTGATTACAATATAAATGATTTTACTAAAAGACTTTGATTTCTGAGTTTGTATACAGTCGCAAGTCAGTTCACAAGTGTTTAGGGTCTACTTTTTGATATTTTCCTTTTCATACATGCATGTTCTCTCTTACAGGGTCAGGGGTCAATAACATTCATGAGGGCTAATTATTTCCTGGAGGTCCCAAGTCTTACCTGATTAGGTTAGATTATATTTCAAGATATGGATTTGGGAGATACATAAACACTCAAATTTAGCAATGAGCAAGAACTATCAGGGAAGAAAAATGGAGATATTATGAGGAAACAGGAAGTTGTTTGGAGAGGGGAGGGGAGCTGATAACAAATACAGGTCAAGGCAGACTAGGGAATGAATAACATTGGTGTGTTGGCATTGTTTATCTGCCTCGCACTGAGATGGGAAGAAAGCTGACTGAAGGTTATTTCTAATATTCGAATTTGACAGAGTGCTAACATTAAAGTATTAAAAGTGTTAATCTTAGCTAGATTGTCTTTCTAGAACTTGACCAAGAATTCAGATAAGCCCTAAAAAGTTATATTGCGCACTCTCTAAACTCAAGACTAGCTATAATTACATCTTTATATAATTAGCTGTCTCTAGTTTCATTTAATTTCAACTACCTTTTTGTTGGGCCACATCTTTTCCCCTAGAGTTCTCTTGGGAAGCATGTCTATAGCAGAAGAAATCAGGCTAAACATACAATGAGCACCTGCTGTGTGCCCAAAAAAATGTGCTTGACTTTTTATCCATAGAAAATGATTTCAAACCTTTAGCAAACAAAGTTGTATGAACCTTACTTTACAGATGAGTAAATTAAAGCTTTGATGGCTGAAGTAACTTGCTCCTGGAAATGCAGCTAGTAGGAGACATTGCAAAGCTAATGCTCTTTGCACAGGTCCATGCTGCCTCTCTGGACTGCAGAGCTGTGAGCTGCCGGCTCTTTGAAGTCTGGTCTACAGAAAGCTAGATGCTGCAATAACTGTGATAACAACTAATAATAAAGATGGTCTCATAGCAATACCTACATTCAGGCAACATCTGCCTCATTTAAGTCATTTGCTCTCCGGAGCAATATTATTCTCCCCAAGACTTACATGCAAAAACAATAAAAGAAAACTGATGGGAAATCAAGTGTAATCTCAGCACAATGCTTAATAAATGCTGTTCTTGTAGGGATGAAATGACATCAGTAAAAGGAGCTTCACTTAGTCACCTCTGCTCTCCCAAAGACAAAGAGACACGTGTTATAAATGGCAGAGCTCCATCACAAAGTGCATTTTTGGCATATTATTGAAAGAAAGGACCACAGTATGAAATTTCCCTGGGCTCATAACCTCATATCTTCTTTCTTCCTTTTGACATTGGCAAAACTGTGTAGTCTTGAAGGGAGCTCTAATTGCTTTCCATAAGGTGCCAGCACCTGTTCCCAGGGTCCAGTGGTCACATGAACAGACTGAATGCCAAAAGTCGTGTTTTGCTATTTCTAGTTCTGCCCTAGCTTCATAACCTTGGCATTGTGGTATGGGCAGAACTCATCCCACCTCTCACCCCATCATTTTGCAAAAACAAAGATGCCTTATAATTTCCCACTAGCAAAAGAGGGGGGGGGGGACAAGAAAGAAAGAGAAAGAAAGAACGAAAGAAAGAAAATGTCCTAAGGCTTTGTAGTATCCAACATCCTAGGACAAGAGGTTCTCCTAAGGAGCGGCCCGTGAGAGACCCCCTCTTTCACTGGGAGGTGTAGGAGTGGATGCTGGTGAGGGTGTGAGCATGCTGGCATCTCCCACCAGAGTTTCATGCTGGGCTTCCTTTGCCCTGTAAGTACGTGACTTTTTCATGAGAGTTTGTGTTTTCTACAGCAAGTAGTTCTCAAGAATGCCCTGTGCTCCTGAGCTGCCTTTGACTTTAATAAGTCTCAAAGCCTCTTCTTGGGTTTGTGTTACTGACTCAATAGCAAAGGATCAATTTATATTAAAGGCCAAATATTAAAAATTCTAGGGAGGACTCTGGGGTATCCATTTTGGAATTTAATTGAAATCAGTGTTATGTTGTTCACAGATGAAAACCCGAACAGGTATATTTTGGGCGTCTTAAAATGGTAGGTCTATATTGTGAAATGAAACTCAGCAGGGAAGAAGGCAAAACATTGATTTTTTTCTTTTTTTCAGTTTGCAGTATATGTATGTGTGTACTAAAGAATACTTCCCAGTATCTCACATTACTGCCAGGCATGGTGGCACACACCTTTAATCCCAGCACTCACACAACAGAGGTAGGAGGATTCCTGTGAGTTCAAGGCCAGCCCGAGTCTACATAGTGAATTCTAGGTCAGCCTGGGCTACAGTGAGATCCTACCTTAAAGAAGAAAAAAAAAAAAAAAAGAGGAAGCTCAGTATCTCACATTAGATCAGCTATAAGTCCCCTGTCCTTTGAAGTACCTAGGAGAAAGACTATGTGAGGAACTTTTCATAATTAATAAAGACAGAACCAAACCTAGAAATAGTCTGTTTCCCCAAAGTACGGGGCTGACTGGTCTATACAGCCTGGAATATATTTCCTTACAGAAACTTAATTATACTGAGTAATGAGATTGTGGGTTAAACTACACAAAGGGCTTGCTTTGGGCGACATAAGAGAGCGTATGCTCCACAGCATGCCAGGTGTGTGATGGGATCCTGGA
The DNA here is from genome assembly GCF_020740685.1 of Jaculus jaculus. Classification (NCBI taxonomy): domain Eukaryota; kingdom Metazoa; phylum Chordata; class Mammalia; order Rodentia; family Dipodidae; genus Jaculus; species Jaculus jaculus. The sequence continues at coordinate 166,169,743 of NC_059105.1, forward strand.
GAGCCACCGATTCTCAGGGATTTCATATAATCGTGATAAAGATACACTCTCACAGTGACTGGAGTTCAGTGTTGCATGGTGGGTGCCGTGAGGAAGTTGGGCAAAAGTTCAGTGAGGACTCAAGGAGGGACCAACTCGATCTAGTTGTGAACAAAGGAAGACTGTGAAGGCAAGAGAAGATCCGAGTGAGGGAGCACACTCGTGTCTGTCAGGGCGTGGGGGAAGCAGGGAATGCTGAGGCTGGAAAGGCAGGTGCAAGAGGTGAGTGAGGGCACACTGATGTTTGCACGTGTGTTACTGAAGGACACTCGCAGAGCCCAGTGAAGGACCTGTGCTCAGACTCACATTCCAGAGTGACCACAGAGAGTGGAGGGTGAACCTGCAGAGACAGGAGATGTGGACGTGGGTTAAGAGGGCCTTGCCTAATATAATATGCAGCACTGTGACCCACTTCTTTCCTTTTAGTTTCTCTTTTGGTGGCGGGGTTAAGAGTCTCACTCTAGCCCAGGCTGAGCTGGAATTCACTATGTAGTCTCAGTGTGGCTGTGAACTGATGGCGAGCATACCTCTGCCTCTAGAGTGCTAGGATTAAAGGCGCATAGCACCATGCCCGGCAGTAATGTGTAGCCCAGGTTGGTCTTGAACTCCTGATCCTCCTGCCCTCCACCTCTTCAGCAATTTCCTACTGGCATGCACCACCACAACTAGGCACATTTTTTATTGTTGTAAGTGCAGGGATCACACAGTATATCCTGATTGTATGCTATTATTTTTCTTCAATACTGAGTAGACTTCTCTCACCTATTTTTTAAACATGATGTTTTTGTTTTTCTTTTACTACCAGACACATATCTCAAATGACTATAAAAAACTACAAATAGTCTTTCTTTTCTTTTAATCAATTTGTCTAAAATTATGTTGTTATAAGAAATTGGATTTTTCATCTTTAATTGTTTTTATTTATGCATTTGAGATTGACAGGCATAGAAAGAAAGAGGAAGATATGTGTATAGACAGAATGGCTGCACCAGGGCCTCCAGCCACTGCAACTCCAGATGCATGTGCCCCCTTGTGCATCTGGCTAACATGGGTCCTGGGGAATGGAGCCTCGAATCCAGGTCCTTAGGCTTCACAGGCAAGTGCTTAACTGCTAAGTCATCTGTCTAGCCCTCATCTTTAATTTTTAAAGTGGTTGATAAAAATATTTCTCATTTCCTAAAAATAATTCTTAAATTATAAATAATAGTTCCTCACTGTTTTATTTGTAGTGGCAATTTTTAAGTAGCATTTATAATTTCTCTATATTATATGCCTAATATCAATTCTTTCTCTCTTCTATTTCAAATTTATATCTTATTTATTTATTTGAGACATAGAAAGAGAGAAAGAAAGCATGGATACAACAGGGCCTTCTGACATTACAAATTAACTTTGCATCTGGCTTTATGAGGGTACTGGGGGACCAAACCCAAGCAATCAGCTTGTACAAGCAAGTACCTTTAACCACTGAGAAATCTCCCCAGCACCCTTCTGTATTTCCTTATTTTTTGTGACTACCCTTGGCAGATAATTTTTGACGTTTGCAGAAAAAGACAAAACAACACAAACTTTAAGCTCTGTTGACATTTTCTATTATATGATTCCTATTCTTTTCTCTAAAAATTTTAGCATTTGTTTTAATTATTTCCTTCCTACTTATATGCTTGGCATGGAAGAAAATATATATTTTTATTTGTTTTAATAATTTCTAAAAATTCATGCTGTACTCATTAATTTTCATCATTTATTTCATTATAATATAATTTCATGGTATTGATTTGAGAGCGTGTCAGGTAACTTTGTTAGGTAATTTAGGGTGCCTGGGCCCCAAAATTAAAGTCAGGAATGTCCTCATAATCTCTACTTTGCTAGAGATCAAAGAATGATCTGACTTCTTATCCCTTGCCTAAAGGAGTTCCCCAGAACTGTGTTTTTCCATAAACACCCTGAATGCATCCAAGGAGGGAATCACCTTTCCCAGAATTTAAATCGAACCCTGACTTTGTGCTTGGTCAAATTCAGCCCCAGAACTTGGAATCATGGCTGGCCTCTTCCTGAGCCATGCTCTAGCCCAGACCAGTTAGCTCTCATTCTGGCTCACCTGAGCCTGAAGGAGAAGCCCACCTCAATAATGCTATGAATAGACCCTTAACAGGGGCAAGGCCTCTCTTGGCTGCCTGTTCATCACTCCTGAACCTCCAGATTCTGGTAAGTCTCCCCTCCTTTCAGCTGGGCCTACAGAAAGGTACAACCACCTTGACCCCTCTCTGCCACTCCTATTCTCCCCGGGGCAGGAGCTGTCTGCACCTTTCTTTTCTTTTTTTTTTCTTTCTTAATCTCTTTTCATCTTTCTTCCAGGCCCACCACATAGGTTCCCAGACCACATAGGTATATCAGTTTTCCTTCCTTTGGTTTTATACTTCCTTAAATAATTTTAATAATTTAATAATTATTCTTCTGAGTTTGATTTGTCCAATTCTTTGTTAAATACAAGCACAAACTCAGGGTTTGGGGTTCAAGGACTCTATTCCTAAACTCCAACAACACCCCACTAAGAATTATTTTAGCTGAAATGCTTAATAATAGTGAATAGGGGTTTTATTATGTATTGTCATTTTATTTTGTTTTTATCTTTTTTTGGTTGAGCAGGTTTTCTTTTTTAAGCTTTATTTTATTTCTATTTATTATTGTGACAGAGAGAAAGAGAGAGAGAGAATGGCATGTCAGGGCCTCAAACCACTGCAAATGAGCTCCAGATACACGTGCCACCTTGTGCATCTAGCTGACGTGGGTCCTGGGGAATTTAACCTGGGTCCTTTGGCTTTGCAGGCAAATGCCTTAACCACTAAGTCATCTCTCTAGCCCTGAGCAGAGTTTCTTAAATGGAGAGGACTTTTTCCTAGTTAAATTCTGTTACTGTGGGGGTGGAGAAGAGGGGATATATATGTACAAATGATGATAATATGACCAATATGTGATATGCTCATACAGCAAAGCTCATAATTAATTTCTTAAAGATTTTATTTTTATTTATTTATTATTTTATTTATTTATTACAGTCAGAGGGAGAAAGAGACAGAGTGAGTATGGGCATGCCAGGACTTCTAGCCACTGCAGACGAACTCGAGACACATGCACCAATATGTGCATCTGGCTTATGTAGGACCTGGAGAATTGAACCTGGGTCCTTAAGGCTTCACAGGCATGTGCCTTAACTGCTAAGCCATCTCCCCAGTCCATAATTAATTTTTTAATATTGATTTTTCATTTAATTACACTTCATCAGAGAGTGTGATCTGCAGATATCAGCCCTACTTATTGAAATTTCTTTTTTGGAATTCTTATGGTCAATTTTGGGTAAACAATCCACAAGTGATTAAGAAAAATTTTATTCACCATTTGGAAAAATGGGATATTATATATATATCATATATATATATATCATATATATATATATATATATATATATATATATATATCCATGAATTAAATTTTGCTGATTCTAAAATAGCATGCTAAAATAAAGGCATTATAATGGAGAAAGGTGAATTAGGGTGATCTACAGATTAAATTATTTTGTAACTAACTGTGGCTATTCTTGCAATGTTTAAAATCTAGGATCAGACAAGTGTGTGTACCCCAGTAATCCCGTATTATGAAGACTAAGGAAGAAAGATCGTGAATTCAAAGCCATCTTGTGTATATACCAAGTCCCTATCTTAGAAAATCAAAAGAGAAAGAAAAGGAAAAAAAGGAAATGGATGGAAGGATGGAAAGAAGGACAGAATGATGGAAGAAGGGAAGGAAAGAAGGAAGGAAGGAAAAACCTAGAAAGATTTAACAATAGTGATTTAGCTTATTAAGTGAACTTAAGTGCATAAAGTAGGAAATGTAAAAAATTAGCTGTTTTGTGGAAGGGGGATGAAAAGTTGGGTTTTGAAGTGTTGTTTTGGAAATACTGGTAAGCAGGTTAATATGAGTAACAGACCTTGGAAACTAGGTGTGTGTTGCTCAGCAAAGAGTTTTCTGGTTGGTTACAGTGCTTGGAAGGGGTCCACATGGACGAGGTAATTGTAGCCCAAGTAAAGAAAGCAGAAATGAGAAGAACTGCAGCCAAAGACACACTTTGAAGCCTGCAAGTCTGTGTTATTCCATATATTACCTCCTCACATGCCTTCCTATCAAGTATTCAGCTGCTAAATTAGCAAGAGTTGATAATTACATCTGTTGCTTTTGGCTGCCATTCCTGCCAGGTTAAACCCAGACTCTTAGACTCAGAATATTGCTCCTGGCAGAGTCTCCTACAGCCTTGCTGGTGCAGCTGGACAGAGAACGTGTTCCTAGACCTGCTCCCGCCGCTTTGACTTCTCATACTAAGCTTGTAGAGAGGGGTTTGCTACTCATGACTAAGGATGGATACAGAAAGGCAGGGAGAAAGTGTGGGTGGAGAAGAGAAGAAAAAAAGAGTAATTACTTATTTATGCACTTATTTTTTTCTTGTCAAAATTGAAAGAAGAGAAAACAAAACTCTTGAGCAAAGAATACTTCAAAAAGATGGGCTGGAGAGATTACTTAGCAGATTACTTGCTTATCTGCAAAAGCCAAAGGACCCAGGTTTGATTCCCAGGACCCACATAAGCCAGATGCCCAAGGTGGCACATGCATATGAAGTTCTTTTGCAGATGCTGGAGGCTCTGGCACACCCATTCTCTCTCTTTCTTTCTCTCTCTCTCTCTATCTATCTCTTTCTCTCTCCCATCTCTATCTGCCTTGTTTTTCTCTCCCAAATAAATAAAAAAGTAATAAATAAATAAATACGTCAAAGAGAGAGAGAGAAACTGCACATGGCTCCAAACATTTTAACTATAGAATCTATAGCCGTGTGCCAAGACCAGCTATTTACTTTCTGATACAAGATGTTAGGGCCATGGTACAGGAAGGCATCTGAAAGACCATAACCTTTTTCTCCAGTTCACCATCATTCTTTGGTTTTCTGCTTCTTTGAGGATGATAGCAATACGCAAGTGTAAATAAATGGGACACACAACCACTCTCCTTGTGATTGCATGTCTCTTAGTCACCTTCCTATCCTATGTTGATGAAAGATCAGTAGAAAACGTAGGTGGGCAGAATTCCTGGACTTTAAAGCTACAGCATTAGAATGTGTGGAGAAAAACCTAGCTGTGGCATTAAACAGCAATTTGAATTTAGGTGAAGCTCTCGCCCTGGCTCAGTTTGTTAATTTTGCAGAACTTGTGTTTAGGAAGCCACATCTCTACGGCCACAGGTCACACAGAAACTCTCCTCTGTTGAGTTCAGGAAGAAAGTAAATAAGTACCCTAGGGCGAAGTGTCAGCCGTAATTCTATAAGGACACTGTTTCTGGTGCTTGGAGCACTGCTTCAGGGATGAAAAGGATTGCATTACTCAGAGGACAAGCGTTTTTCCTCTGTCTCGTGTCTTAAGAAAGCAGGCCACACCTAATGGTCATCAAGAAGCCTGTGTTCTGTTTGGAAACTGGGTCTGTCCCTCTGAAATAAATTAGAAGTGAATAAATACAGACTCCAGTGCCATTTTTAGAGTTCTGTTGTCAACAGTAAGCACAATTTAAAGCAGAGCCAGATGCCACGTCCCCTTCTCGGGATATTTAGGAGTCTGGGTTGTTGCTGACTGTGCGGAGTCAATGTTTGGAATATGTATAGAGATACATACAAAATCATTCTAATCAACAGAATGGAGCAGTAGCATGTCGAGATTTCACAGAGCTTTACTGGACTCGCAGGGCTGGGTTTGTAAAAGTGCCTGGTCTATACCAGTCTTCTGAAGACTCACTGCGTGTCCAAGGATATGGCTTAAAGACAGGCATCAAGCAGTTGTGGACAAAGGTAATCCCAGCTTTCAATAATAATTTCTTCCAAGTACCTTTCTCTTACTCATTAAGGAAAGCAAAACCCCATGTTCTATAGGGATGGTGAACGCTCTGCAATGCTAGGCCCTCTTTATGTAATTCTTTTCCTGGACTGTTCCCTAGGAAGGCAATGCCCTCTGAAACAAACAGGTGTTAAAGAAAAATCTGATGCAAATATGGACTCTGACGACCAGACACCATACTACTCACCCATGTAAATGCTCTTCTCAGAAAGCAGTAGCAGTTGAGGAAAGCCGTTTGAAAGAGGCCCAAGCTTTCTCTTTGTACTCTGAATGCATCTGCTTCTGTTTCAGATTGGCTGCCTTACTTACGTGTATGTGTTTAACATATTAAAACGGAGCTGCTTTATTCTTTTCCACAATCTCGGCACAATTCTCTCCTTTGGGTTCTGGGTACTGAACGGCTTTCTCTGTGTGTATACTGTGGTGTCATCTGAGACACCAGCCGCTGTACTACTTGATGCACATTTGCAAAAGGCCATGGTCTGGCAGTCTCTTGGCTGCTGCAGCCCATACCTGACATATGCTCAAGAGTAGCCAAAAGCATCTGGCTGTGCACCAGCTCCTCCCCTGGCCCGCTCCACCTTTCTTTTTCTCACTATTCACAATTGGCTCATCACTGCATATTCACCACGTCTGTCAAACAAGGAAATCTGGGTTCCCCGTGCTCATGCCTTTGGGTATTCTTTTAAGTGAGTCCTGTCTGATTTGGGAAAGGGAAGGCAATCGGTGATGAGAGCCATCCTAACTGTACCTTATTTAACTCAGTGAAATCCCTTTGGAGTCCCCGTGTATACATGCATCTGCATGCAGACCCTAGGACAAATTCAGAAAATCATGTATTGCTACTGAAGTAAAAAAGCTCCTCCTGACTTCAGCTGAATCTCAAAGTCTACTCTCGTTGTATCATCTGATGATACAAAAATACTTTCTACAGAATTCTAGGAAGCCCAAGTCACAAAGAAAACCCTGAAATGTGGCAGTATTTCCCAAAGTTGTGCCTATGGCATGTTCTGCTAAACATTGTGGGAAACTGTCTCGTGATTAAATAGATTTTCAGAACACGATGCTTTATCTTGGAAATTCACAATATAATTGAACACTTTTAAAATGCATTTATTTGTTCATTTATTTATGTATTTGCAAGCAGAGAGCGACAGAAAGGAGACAGAGATGCAGAGAGAATGAGCATGCCAGGGCCAACAGCAATGACAAATGAACTCCAGACGCATGCTCCACTTAGGTACTGGGGAATCAAACTCGGGGCAATGGGTTTTGCAGGCAGGATCCTTAACCACTGAACCATCTCGCCAGTCCCTAGTGAACAGTTTAAAGATTTTAGAAACTCCTGTGGACAAAAAAAAAAATATGACCTGTATTTTTTTTTCAATCCAGTGTTCCCATAGCTCATTTTTTCCCATAGAAGCTATTACTTGTATGGCATTTATCATTTTCCAAAATGTAGGGAAATATTAAACCCTACCCAATCAGAGAAAAAGCCAAGCACCCTCCTGGACATCAGTGTAAGGACTTAAGCTAGTTGTCTTCCTCCTCTGCAGCTGATTTAACCTGGTAGGACTTCCTGGGGGGGGGGGGAGGGGAGTATTATACACTAGCGTTTTGATTCTGGACTGGGACTTGAATTCAGTATGGAAAGCCGAGCTGGCCGGAGCTCACAGACTGCTCCTACGTGCATTCCTCTCATACATCAAATTTGCCCTCCCAATTTAATTAACATGAGAGATTGGAGGTGGGGAAGCCAGTGATTTTTGCCAGAGGCACTTCTGGATCTATTCAAGCAGGCAGTGAGTCGGCACCCATCTTTTCATTTTACAGAAAGCCCAGACATTCTTAAAACATGTTCTATTTTTAACAAAACACTATTAAACTGTCACATAGCCTTATTTCTGTTTTCCTTTCCGCTGTTGCTGATACTGACCAAGTTATTTGAATGGGAATAAAAAGCTGTCTCCTTTGTATTCAACTGACATCTCTACTTCCCTGATATTATTTTGCATTTCTATAGACTTTATCTGTCTAAAAGCTTTTACAATCATTTATTAATTATTCTTCCCAGCTTTCCTATTAGGTAGAACACTTCTATTTACCACTTCTTCCATGGCATCCCCTTCCACTCAGTTTCTCCTCTCTTCATGTAGAGAAGACAGGGCTTGATAACTAAATAATGGGAGCCTACTATGTGTCAAGCTCTTTTTTTATATCATGTTATAAATATAATCTTCAAAGAATAACAAAATTCTGGATGAGACTTGGTGAGATTCATGCTACCCTGCCTTCTTACCTCCATTCTTGCTACCAAGAAAATTATACACACAATATTAACAATAGCCAGGCAGGGCATCTACAGAATATCCTCCCCACCTCAATGCACTGCTATGCAGTACCATAGCCCAACTCTCCAAAGAGTCACCAGTGGGAAGCTTAGTTCTGGAATAATAAATGTGGCGTTGATTCCCTTATCTTTCACTAAGTATCTAAATGTCTTGGTCTGTGCTTAGATACCCATAGTGGCACAGATAGGAAGTGACAACAGGTGCAGATATGGAAGTCAGGTGAGGTGGTCCAGTCATGCCTATAATAACCCCAACAGTAAGGAGAATGAGGCAGAATGATTGCCATGAGTATGAGGCCAGTTTGGGATACTGTTGCAGTCAGGTCCAAGTTGCTAGCAGAAACCCCCCAAGAGAAGCTTTTGGAATAAAAGGTTTATTTTAGATTACAAACTCAAGGGGAAGCTCCATGATGTCAGGTGAAAATGATGGCATGAGCAGACAGTGAACATCACCCCCTGGCCAACATCAGGTGGACAACAGGAATAGGAGAGTGTGCCAAACAATGGCAAGGGGACACTGGTTATAATACCCATAAGGCCGCCCCCAATAATACACTGCCTCCAAGAGACATTAATTCCCAATTCTCCATAGCATTCAGAACACCTAAGCTTATGGAGGTCACCTGAATCAAACCACTACATTCTGCCCCTGGCCCCCATAAACTGATAACCATACATAATATAAAATGCACTGTATTCATCACACTTTAAAAGTCCACATATTTTTTAACAATCTCAATGATGTTCAAGCATCCCATAATGCAAGGTCCTTTAACTGAGCCATAATACCAAAAAATCCCTTCCCCACAAAAAAAAAAAAAAAAAAAAAAAAAAAAAAAAAAAAAAAAAAACACCATAATGGCACAGAATAAACACTGTCACTTCAAAATATGGCACTGGGCAGAGCAAAGAAATATTTAACCAATACAAGATTTAAACAGGGCAAACATCAAACTCAGTAGCTCCAAGTCCAACAACTCTAGTCAGTGACAAATCTCCAAGTCTGATAATTCTAACCAGCAACAAGTCTCTGCAGTTCCAATTCCACCCCTCCAGCTAGGCTACCCACAGTCCTGGAAAACTTTATCTTGGGCCAGAAGCTCTCCTTAGTAGCTGTCTTGTGGTCCCGGCAGCTCCACTGGGTCTCCACTGCAAGCCACGTTCATCCTCATGGCTCCATCGCATCTCCATGCAGGCATCCAGCAAACCTGCTTCACACTGCCCAAAGCTGTTTCCAAAACACAAGACCATGTTGCAAATTCAATGATCCTCTCTTTCCTGTGTTTCTTATACTTTATAATACCAGGTGGGGTGACAATTTGTGAATCCAGGGGGGAATAAAGCAGACTTTGAACAACATAACACTTCTTGAGTATTCAGACCCCTTCTAAAGAGTCTACATTCTACCTGTTGCCTCAATGCAGGTCAGCTGACCCAATCTCAAAGGTTGTAATCTGTTATAAAATTGCAGTTGAACAGGTAGAAGTTTCAGCCTAAAGATTTCATTTCTGTGCCATATCCCTCTGCTCACAGTAGTCCATTTCTGCACAAAGCAACCCTGCACAAGTTCTCAGGACATGGGCATAATAGCAAGCCTCTCACACAAACTGCTTTGAGCTCAGTCCAGGCAAAGTTCTTTTTCACCCTTATAAGCCAAACCTCACAGACCTTAGCTCTTACTGCATTCAGGTCTTTCAACTCTGACCAGAATAGCCATCAAGCTGTACTTACAGCACTGCAAGGCCTCTCTTAGGCCAAGGTTTCAAATCCTTCCACATTCCTCTTGAAAATCAGCTCCAGAAGGCCAAAGCCACACAATCAGGTGTCTAGCAGCAAATGATACCACTCCTCAGTACCAACATTACTGTTGCAGTCAGGTTGACATTGTTGGCAGAAATCACCCAACCAAGAGCAGTTTTGGGGGAAGGGGGTTATTTTGCCTTAAAGACTTGAGGGGAGGCTCCATGATGGAAGGGGGAAATGATGGTATGAGCAGAGGGTAGATATCACCCCCTGGCCAATATCAGGTGGACAACAGAAACAGGAGAGTGTGCCAAACACTGGCAAGGGGACACTGTCTATAACACCGATAAGCCTGACCCCCAAAATACACTGCCTCCAAGAGTTGTTAATTCCCAAATCTCCATCAGCTGGGAACTTAGCTTTCAGAACACTTAAGTTTATGGGGAACACCTGAATCAAACCTCCACAGGTACATTTGAGCTTCAGGCCAACTTGGAATACAGAGTGAGGTAATATGTCAGACAAAACCAAACAAAAGAAAAGGGAAAAATGCAAATTAACAATGAAAATGATGAGGTGGTCCAACTCCCAAGGGCAACAGTTTATCAGGGAATTTTCAAGATGCATGGCACTAAGGAGTGGTGTCGTTTGCTGCTAGACACCTGACTGTGTGGCTTTGGCCTTTTGGTGCTGATTCTCAAGAGGAATGAGGGAGGATTTGGAACCTTGGTCTATGAGACTTCTCTCAGTGCTCTAAGTACAGCTTGATGGACTATTCTTGTCTGAGTTGAAAGACCTGAATGCAGTAAGAACTAAGGTCTGTATCTGCATGTAGAAAGAGACAGAGAGATAGAGTTAATGGGCACATCAGGACCTCCGACCACTGGAAACAGACTCCAGATGCATGCACCACTTTGTGCATCTGACTTTACATGGGTACTGGGGAATCAAATCTGGTTCATTAGGCTTTGCAGGCAAATGCCTTAACTGCCAAGCCATCCCTCCAGCCCAGATATCCTCTCTTGATACCCCTCCATAAAGGGAATCTTACCCATCATTCTGTACCTTTACCCACTAAATCTAGAAACTGTACTTAAAAATTTCTAATGATCAGTCAATCCTATGTAGACCTTTGCCTCTAGTACCTGAAAGTTAGTACTTGTCTGGGCCTATCTGCCTGGCACCTTAATAGACATTTGGTTTGTGGTTGCCAATAGACCAAAAATATTGAGATAATACAGACCTGAAGTCCTTAGTGATGTTTCTACCAACCCTCGAAGAGTTTATAACTCACAAACAATTGGAGTGCTCAGGTGACAAGAGCTATGACCAATAAAATAGAACAAAGAGTCACAGAACAGTCATGGTTAAAGGATAAAAGCCTGCATTGGGACGTAATGACTCTGGCCATTGCCAGTGGGAAGGATGCATAGTATGGATTATGCTATAAGGCCATCATTAATAAACACTTTTCTGCCCTTCAAAATTTTGTCTAATTTTAGGAAAGTATATTAATCCTTAATTTGTTCTCTCTCACATATGCATTTGGTTCTTTTGAAAATAATACCAGGAAATCAAGTGCTTTTGTGACATTTGACAGCGGAGTACAAATAGATTGATTAAACATATGTTGCTTCCTTTTTAAATTTAAATAGAGGACAGATTTGCAGGTAATATTCATAATATGTGTTCACTGGTAACAAGCTAACAGTGGGAAAAGGGAGAAAATATTGAGGCAATATCAGTGTTGTTCTGCTTTTAAACATGAGATTGATTTTAAATTTTTCCTGTGTGTCAGTTTCATTACAAGCAAATTAATCTTTTCATTGGCTTGAGACTTTTTTTTTCTGAACATGCCATCCAAAAACTATGTATCAATGTTTTTTTTTTTTTCATTTTTCACTAACAGCAAATTAAGTCTGGATGCTGAGTTAGTGGCCCTACCTCAGAAGACAGCCATTTGAGATAAAATGGTCTGCCAAAGAAGCCCTTCACTTTTGACTTAATTGTGTCTTCTGTCTTCCTAAATTCGAGCATGAAAGCAGAGAGCTCAGAATAAGCTCATTTTTCCTTCTCCTTCCCATGGGATTTCAGTCTGAGGGTTCTCACTCACCCAGAAAGCACTGAAGGTCTTGGACAAACTCATGGGTGCTTGGCACATACTTCCTTTCGCAGTGTCTCACTTTCACCCTGACATGCTACACAGAGATATCAACACAATCAGGACAGAAGGTAGCATTGAGCAGGGATTTAGTCAGTGGAGACGAGAATGTAAGGCTTCAACCAGGTGAGCCAAATCTTGGAAAGTTTTCCCTGAGTGAAAGTAGACTTTTCTCCAATTCCACAGAAAGAGAAGTAATCTATATCCTCAGGGAAGGAAACAGGCAATAAAAGAGCTATCCGCTCCTGTTTCTTTAATCTATATTACATTACAGAATAAGACTGTCTAAATTAGCAGTGAGAAAAAAGTAAGACAATGGAAATGAAAAAGAAGAAAGTCCTGGCTTGCGGCATGGGTTTTGGGGAGAGGGAAGGGGGACGTCAGAGGATAGGAGGTGAACTGAAGTGATAGCAACTTCCTGTCAGTTGAACACACAGGAGTGGAGCTATTGTGTTGATTCCTGGCATGGGAATAAAAATTCTATATAACCTAAAATGTCTATGCCATGGGAATCATCTAGAAAAAAAAATGAAGATAGGGGGATAAAAGGGATACAAATTTGGTATAAAAGTCAACTTTCACTTGAAGTAAAAATACAACTCAATGGGTTGTGAATGTAGCTTAGTGATAGATAGTTTGCTGAGTATACATCACACAAGGCCTCGGCAGATAGACAAAACTGGAAGAGGGAGAGAAAGAGAGAGAAGTAAAAGTTATCATAAACTATAGACATTAAAATGGCTTCATACCATAAACTCATAAAACAAAAAATATGGGGCTGGAGAGATGGCACAGCAGTTAAGGTACTTGCCAGCAAAGCCAAAGAAACCAGGTTTGATTCCATAGTCCCCACGTAAAGCCAAAGACACAAGGCAGCACATGCTTCTGGAGTTTCTTTGCAGTGGTTAGGAGGCTCTAGAGCATCCACTCTTCCTCTCTCTCCCTCTCTCAAATAAATGAAAAAAAAATAAAATATTTAAAAGAACAAAATTAAGAGAATATTATCATTTTATGAACGAACTGCCTGATATCTGTAAATATCTGACATTTTTATCCTTGACATTTTGGTTCATTCCTTACAAAGTTATATTTCTGTAATTTTTCCACAAAGAAAATAAAGTAAAATCAATTAATCTTCTAGTTTAATTGATAAAAATTATATTTTAATATTTTTAAATATTTAATATTTTAATATAAAAATATTTTTTAAATCCTTTGATTTTCACAGCTGCCATTGTCAATATAATACAAATATTGATAATTGTTGCCAGTGTGGGGCACAGGTAATCTTTACTACTATTCTGTAATTCATGAGTTGTATGATCTAAGGCATTCAAAGTTTTCTTGCACAGTGACTCTATTCTTAAATATTATTTGAGTTGGTAGTACTCATTAATTACTGTATAATGAATGTTCTCATTCTAGTGGGAAATTACTATCATAATTAAGTACAACATCTTAGGTAGAATTAACAAATGTATTTCTTTTTTTTTTTCAAGGTAGGGTTTCACTGTAGCTCAGGCTGACCTGGAATTCACTATGTATTCTCTATGTAGTCTCAGGGTGGCCTCGAACTCATAGCGATCCTCCTACCTCTGCTTCCCAAGTGCTGGGATTAAAGGTGTGTGCCACCATGCCTGGAGACAAATGTTTTTCTTGATTGAATGATATGGTGGAATTTTCAAACCAACCTCACAAATACTGTTATTGGTTTTTCATCACTATGACCAAAAAAAGAATAAAAGAAAAAGAAAAAGGAAACAATGACTTTAGAAAGAAAAAAAAAGAAGATTCATTTTAGCTCAGGTTTTCAAAGGTTTTACTGCATAGTCTCTTGGTTGTTTTTCCTGGACCATCTTGAGGTAAATCATCATGACAAGAAACATAATAGAAGAGCAAAAATGTTTACCTCATGGTAGCCAGAGAGAGAAAGGAACAGACAAGAACAAGAGACACCCTTCAAAGATGCCCCTAGTAACCTATTTCTCCAATCAGGCCCTACTTCCTAATTACCCAGTCAGTTTGAACTAGCAGTGGCAAGGGTGAAACTTTTTATAACACCCATATAAACCCCACTCCCAATGACACACCTCCTCCAGCAAGGCTCCAAATCCCAAATTACCACCAGCTGGAGAACCAAGCATTCAGAACACATGACTTTAGGAGCGACACCTAATTCAAACCACCGCAAGGGATTTCTAGTTTGGGACTATTATAAATGTGGGTTCTCCTGGGCAGGGAAAGAAGTTTGAGGGGTGGTTTTTCTCCTGGTGTGAAGCATGGGGTGGTGGTCATGTTACCTTGTGTAAAAGAACAGATTCTCCAATGGAGCATGGAGTCAGCATAGGTTAAGTGGGATAAGCATTGTTAATTTGGAGAGATTTTCATGCATGTAATGCCCTCTTTTTGACCAAAGACTAGTCGAACCTTGTCCTTGGAGACCATAATCTTGGTCTCCATGGGACTCAAAGCTGGATTCCAGTTCCAGCTACGGATTCCTTTCCACTAAGTGGACCACTAAGCCAATCAAAAAGCCACTGGTTACCCACCAAGACTGTGTGCCTCCATCGCACCCGTGTGTCTGTCTTGTCACTTGTAGCTATGAACTCTGCTTGCTTACACACTTCTTGGCCACTTTCCCCCAGGAGTTTATGTCGCTTTCCAGCACTAAACAGTTAACCATCTGGGAACTGGCTCCCTTCCAGATTCCAGCTGGGTCATTTTGAGAACAGTCCTGTGCATTATCATTTAGTGAACAGAGGAACCTATCTCTGCTGGCTGTTTTGAGAACAGGATTACTGAACACTCAACAAGACAAATATTCTGCTCTAGCTGATTCTGCCAAATAATTGCCCCAGGTGGCTGAACTACACTGCTTAAATTTTACAGCTCTGATGTCATATAGAATGTTCCATTGACCAGCTTCTGCCCCTGTACATTTCAAGCTTGGTCTGTGCATTTAATTTTGGATCAAGGTGACGTAAAACATGTTCACATCCTAGTACAACCTTTGTTCCTGCAATATTAAGTGAGGTAGCACAGGGAGATGTATGTACATTCTGAATGAGTGTCAACAATAACTCACCTATTCCTAGGAACCTCATAATCACTGCCCAGTTCTACCTAACTATATGCACTGCCAACTCAACTTTCTGTTACCACCATTCCAAAGACTACTGAGGCAGCTGAAATTCTACTCACAACTACTCACAAACATATCATGAGAAGATAAGAGAAGTGGTAGCAGGCAACAATCAGATTTTTTTTTTTTTTTCCCAAAAGATCTGGAGAAGGCCAGTGATAGGGAAGGGGTTCCGAAGCTTAAACTTTATATTGTCCCTTCACTGGTGCTTACAACAACTACAAAAACATACTGGCTTCTGACATGAAGCATATAGGATGGTAGACCAGATGACTTTACTGATCTTGCCTGTTACCACTCCATTGTGTGGGAGAGTTTTGTTCCAGCTGATGCAGGAAGGGTTTGACTGGGAGAAGTCATGGTGTCTAAGCTCTTCTTTTCACGTTCTTCATCTCGTTAGCATGCCAACCATAGTTGCCCTTTCTCGTGGCATAAGCAAGAACCATGAGCAGAACAAACTCCAACATACAGGCCATTTAAAGCTTCTTCCTCATCACATGTACAGTATCTCAATGATCACAGAATAATAAAAAAAAATTATGGTTGAATGGGAGGGAACCTACAAATTTCTGTGGACATGAATGTGGATAAAGGACGATCAGAGCCTTTTCTGTCATCATGGCATGGCAATTAAATATCCAATAAATCTGCCTCTGGTTCCCAGGATGTACTCCACACAAAACTGGGAGTTATATTAGGAGCAGACTAGGGTTGAGAGAGCAATATATCAGAGGAATAATTTCTGTCATAATGGAAACATTCTCTCCCCCTGCCCCACAACTCAAAATGTCTGCTTTCTTCCAAACTGAGTGTCCCACAAACCCTTTCACACCATTGCAGAAGATGATCATGGTTCTACAGTACACTGCACTGGCCCACTCATGTTGAGGGATGAATTCTAAGAGCTAAGAATTCAATATCTATAGATATGGTACTCATTCCAACCACATCAGTGGTTCAGAAAATGAGTTTGGAAGGTCTTCATTTAAAGACTAAGGCTGCATGGCCTTTTGCCACCAGGGAATCAAACATAGAGTGGGTGAAATGAGATCCATGTAGAAGTCTTCTGACATAATTAGAGCCTCAACAATCACTTGTGCGCGAGTATGTGAAGAATGACTGGTTATACCTTTTTAAATTATTTATTTATTTATCCATTCATGTATTTTTATTTGAGGCAGGGGTAAAGGGAGAGAGAGAGAGAATGGGTGCACCAAGGCCTCTGGCCACTGCAAACGAACTCCAGACACATGTACCACCTTGTGCATCTGGCTTAAGTGGGACCTGGAGAATTGAACCTGGGTCCTTAGGCTTCCCAGGCAAGCGCCTTAACAATTAAGCTTTCTCTCAAGCCTGACTACATCTTTTATTGAGGTTTCATTTTCTGGGGGGAAAAATAGAAAGGTGTGAAGATTTAAACAGCTCTGAGTAAGAGAAGATGTGCTTCGGACACTCAAACACAGCAGTATCACATAGGAAGTGAACGGACTTAGGAAGGCTAGAGAAGCTATCTTTTCTGCTGGGGCAAAACACCTGACCAGAAGCAGCTTGTGGAAGGAAAGGGTTAATTTTGGTTTACAGTTTCAAGATGAAGTTTCGTCATGGCAAGGAAAGGATGGTGAGAGCAGGAAGCCTGGGTCACATCACATCTCCACAGCAGCAGGAGAAAAATGTAGTCCACGTCCTGTGCTTGGAGCTGGGCTGTGGCACCCCAAAGTCAGCCCCCAGAAACACACTTCCTCCAGCATTGCCCCATCTCCCAAGGGCTCCACAAGTATCCCAAGGTGCTACCAGCTGCCAACTAGAGACAAAAGTATGCAAAACACATGAACCTTATGGGGGACATTTCACTCAAACAACCGCAAAGACAAACTTCCCTCCAAATGAGCGCAGCTTCACTTGCTGTCAGAACCTTGACTGTAAAAGTAGAAGGTGTCTTCATCCCAAACTCCTAACTTTATCTGGAAGACATGCCTAAGCTGAACTATGAGTGCAGTATTTTTAGTAAATAGTTTAGACATAGCAGGGAAATAAGTCATATTTGTTGGATTATTATGTGTTTATATACATATATATTATATATATGTATATATATATATTTATATACATATACATATACATATACATATACATATACATATATATATATATATATATATTACTGTGAACCAACTGGCTCATTTTATCTGATTGATGCCCAATACCTTCAAGAAGTAGTTTGAAAAGTGTTCTAGAGAGTACATTAACATTTTCTCTATTGAACCTGTGTGTATGTAGGGCTATGGACATTGTTTGAGATTTAGGAATTCAGGTAGAACCTTTTTTAACCAACTTGAAGAGAAATCACAATGGCTGTACTGGATCTAAATCTCATTAACATGGAAGTTTACTGCTGTAGAGCACGAAGGGGCATATTGTTTATTGAGTTTTCTGTTTGCCCGCATAAAACAGGTGCTAGGTATACACTGCTCCTGCAAAGGAAAACGCATGTGAGTGAGGCAAGAGCCTGTTCCTGGTAGTGCTCAGGGCGAGCTGAAGATTATCCCTTCCATGGCAGCTATATTCGAATGTATTATAAGATGGCTCTTAATATGATTTATACGTCATTCACATTGTGTTATCAGTAATGGCAGCTTACAGACAGGTTTTCCTTCCTAGAGTTCAATTTTTAGTAGTGCATCTCAGGCAACAGCCCAGGAGACATGTCTAAATGGAGTTACTAGTGCCACGTTATCTGTGGAGAGTTCTGACTTAGGGAGGAAGTAACTTATTATTATGAGATGATCATGTGGAGTTATGGAATATTGATCACTAAAGCCATTGCCAGCTTTTGCTCTCTATGGTTCCCTCTCTAAGACCACCTCGTTGCTATTGCAGGGCTTCCTTCTCCTCCATCTGCAAGATGTGTCTACTTGGGAACTACAGCAGCAAGCTAAAAAACTAGGTCTTCTGATGTTTATCTAGTGATCTATTCATTTAGAAATATTGAAATTGCCTTGGCTCTAACCACAGGCATTATCATTTGACTCCCTTTTAAATTTTGAGACTATATCCAAATAAAACCTTACCTTGAACTCCAGGAACCAAGTTTCCTTGGTTGATAGCCCTGTACATAGCAGGGACACACATACACATAGCCCTGCATATGAACTCAGAATTCACCAGCTACAACACCCAAAATTAAGTGTATTTATTTTACACACATATTAAACATTCAGATTTACAGTTAACTCCAAAAGGGTTGTATTTCTTTGAGCTGGGGTGCAGCTAGCTGCATTTTAGTTTTCCAGCACAAGAAACCTTGTTCATTCACAGACCCAGCCTTTCAATGTCAGCTTCCTGAGCCAAGGATAGATGAGACCCTGAGTTGCTACCTAATAGAACCATGTCTTCAATGTTTCATGGGAACCAGTGTCTCTGTGAGGGATATCTCTTCTCTCCCTCCCTGCCTCTTCTCTGTGATTAATTCACTTTGCACTACCTTTGGGAGGCTCTAAGATCTCTAGGGTCCATTCAGAAGTCTGATATGGTTCAGAGGATGTTTTCTCCCTCATTATTATTCTAGCCACTGACATAGAATAGACAAGGATTCCATAGTTAGTCATCTTAACCATCCAATTTGCAACAAAGTTGACTTATCTCACTTCCAAGCATTTGATATCAGGGTGCTAGAGAGGCAAGGGAATATTAAAAAAAAATAGAAATAGTTTGGAATCCTACCAATGATTGTCTTTTATATTAATTTTCTTATAAATAATACTAAAGTTCTGAGCTTCAGGAAACCAAGTTTTAACTTTGGAAGTATGGTTCTCAGAGAAAGTGAAGCAGACATTGGAGCAGACCAGGGTTGGTTTAAAGATATTCCTGCCTCTTCAAATGCATTTAGGATATTTTGATTTGGGATAAAATATGGGAAGATTTGCAACATATATAACAGGAGGAAGCATTTCTGTATACAAGAAGAGACAGTGTATGACATAAAGCCAGGTATGTTCTAGCTGAGCAAAACAGCATTCCAGATGTCACTGGCTCTATCCTAAATAAAAGCTAGGCTGTGGAACAGATGGGGATTGAAATACACCAAAATATAGAGGAAGTGATAGGAAGGTAAACCAAAATGTATTAAGGAAAGGGGCTCTTATAATAGTTATGTCATGACAAGATAACTTATTGCACTTAAGAGCTTTTACTTTTTACACTATGCTGTGGTGTTGCATGATCTAGAAGATGATAAAATGATGTTTTTATATTACTTTCTAAATCAATAGAATGTTGTACATGAGTTAATACACACATCCTCCACACATATGTCTTTTACTGAGCATATGAAAAGAAAAATCATTGCTTTCTTATTTATGTATTCCCAGTCTGAATCCAATAACATGATATAATGCTTTTCTGTTTAGAAAGTCAGAAACTTGGGCTGGAGAGATGGCTTAGCAGTTAAGCGCTTGCCTGTGAAACCTAAGGACCCCGGTTTGAGGCTCGGTTCCCCAGGACCCACGTTAGCCAGATGCACAAGAGGGTGCACACGTCTGGAGTTCGTTCGCGGTGGCTGGAGGCCCCGGCATGCCCTCTCCCTCTCTCTCTCTCTCTCTCTCTCTCTCTCTCTCTCTCTCTCTCTCTCTCTCTCTCTCTCTCCCTTTCTCTCTGTGTCTGTCTCTCTCAAATAGATAAATTAAATAAAAAAAAGAAAGTCAGAAACTTAGCCAATTCTGGCAGTTGAGGCTTCCCACGTGTATCAACCAGTTTTTGTCACACTAATATATAACAAACCATCTTCAAATGCTTTCGAAGTACACCCTCACTTTCCTATCCAGTGATCTATAAGCTGACCATGTCTTGACCAACCTAGGTAAGCTTCAGTTGTGTGACTGTGTGACTGTGTTGCTGGCTACAATGTTAACATGGAAATGTTTCCAAGTGGCTCTGGTCAGTTTTCTATGTTTTTGTAGCCCAGACTTCAGAGGCAAGAAATATCTTTCCCATGACAAAGGGAAGGAACCTAACCAACTGTGCTTAAGTACATTGGAACTCTGAATAAAGTTGTAATGGTGCAGAAGAAGGGAATGACAGTGTATTTATGGCTTATTATTAGTTTCTTAATAAGATGGACTTGCAGCCGGGCGTGGTGGCGCACGCCTTTAATCCCAGCACTCGGGAGGCAGGGGTAGGAGGATCGCCATGAGTTCAAGGCCACCCTGAGATGACAGAGTTAATTCCAGGTCAGCCTGAACCAGAGTGAGACCCTACCTTGAAAAACCAAAAAAAAAAAGGACTTGCATTTCATTTTTATACTTCCCAATATAAATGAGGACATGTAGCATTTCTTTAGTTCTGAAAACTGTCTAGTAGTTACCAAGCTAATTTCTCATCTGAAATGATTTTCTTTGGATTTAGTATAGTCAGATAATAAGCCACAAGTCTGATTTATGGTCCTTCCTCTAAGATAAAACTTTTAATAATAGGCCAGACATGGTAATTCCAGCACTTGGAAGGATGAGAGGTAGGAGGCTCACTGTGAGTTCAAGGCCACCCTGAGACTACATAATGAATTTCGGATTAGCCTAGACTGGAGTGAGGTGTTACCTTAAAAAAGAATTTAAAAAAAAAGAAAAGACAAACAACAACAAAAAATAGAAACAAAATTTTAACAATAATAAAAATAGCTCATCCATCTGTTTTATCTCACCACAACTTCCTAGCTTCAACAGTTACAGATATAAAGGGGAAAAGAGTACTAGAAAAGTTGTAATACAACAGACCTTGAGATCTCACTTATTTCCCCTGGGTGAAGAGGAGATGTGGAAGATGTGTTCATTGTCACTGCTCATTACGTAGGTTAGTATTTTACATTTGAGAGGGAGTACTATCACAGAGTACTTATTACTTCAGAAGCAGTAATGAGCACTTTGGTCAGTGTTACCCAGTACATTGATACTTGCAGTAGCCAAGTAACCTGATCTTGTGACTCACGTAGCAGAAGACATAATTCATTCACCTTCCCAAGTCACCTGCTCTGAAATTTCTGCCTATTTCCCACCCATCAACTTTTGCCACTTAAGTATTGTGGCTATATTGATCCCAGGATATATACCACGTACATACACAGTGAACATGCATTGCATGCATACCAAGTGCTTGCTGAAATTATAACTCATTAAATTATAACTCATTAAAGGAACTCCTCTGCCAATTATTCTGAAAAAAAAAAGGAAAATGTTTTGTTTATACCAGTCCACACACTTCAAAATTGACTATGGTTTGGAGAAATGACTTAAATGTATTTAAAGTGTGTATCTTTCTGTGTGAATTCATTTAATACATTTGTTCTACTTAATGCAAAACCAAAAGAACAACAATATCTGAGTTAGATAAAATCATTAAAAAGCAGACATTTGTTAAAACATGTTGTTTGTTCTATAAAGCACAGTGAAGTGGTCTTAAAATATGCAGAACTTCATATTTTGCTACTTATTAAAATAAAATCTATTTTTGATTTTATATTCTGAGATAAAAACCACAGGCTGCTTTTATAGTTTCTGCTGTTTGCATAAATATAAAGACATAAAATTATGCAGAACAATATGTATAATGGGAGAAAAGAAAAGTAGCTCTTATGTAGTCATACCCCTGGTTACAATCAGTCCCACTCTAGTCTATTTATATTTAAAAGCATTGGGAGTGACTTAAAATTTAATTGAATTTTCTGACAACTTGATAAAATTTTTTGGGCTTATATGAAGCCTATTTCAATTGAGGTAGACTATGTTTTTTTGGCTGTGTTTTAAGGTCAAGATGGTTCAAAGAAAGCCTGTTGTTCCTATATCAAGAACATAGCAAATGCCTTGTATGTTAATTTTTGCTGATGCTGGCATGACATTTTATATTAGGCTTCTGTCACAGGAGAATGGCTTTTTAAAAATAATTAAAGCTAAACATATTTATCCAAAGGAAAGAACATTACTGCTGAACTTTCTTTACACAGGCAGCAATGAAACATCCAGGAATTTGAGCAAGAACCTTTGACTTACTATCTGAAGGCAGTTTGTGATTTCCAAAATGTAGAAGGGAAAGATAACATATTGTTAACCTTCAAATGATATCCCACCATCAGAAACAATTGCTTCATTTCATCATAAGGCACAAGGGATATGACTTTATAAAAATGCAGCTTTAATCTATTCAGTCAGCTCCATTTTCTTACTTTGTTGCTGACAACCACTTGAAATGGGATTAGGTCTAGATTAGCTTCTGGCACTAAAGGTCAAAATTGAAAGTAGCATTAACAATTTTCTTTAGGAAAAAAAAACAAGAATAAAATGCTGTTGGTATTTCAAGTTATAAGGGGAAAGAAAAAAATTAGAGTTGAATTTTGAAACTTCATTTATGGGCACATGGTATCTTCTATCTTTCTTCTAATTTCAAGAGACAAGTTGTTTGTATTACTAATACTCAAAGTTGGTCTGCGGACAGTCCCCATACTAATTTATGATCTATTAATAATCCAGAATTAACTACAATTACTGATGACTAATTTATTTGATATGGTGGTTAATTTTGTAAATTAGTATGACTGGGCTAAGAAATATCCACACAGCTAGTAAAATATAATCTGTGTACCCATGAGCATATTTCTGAAAGAGAAAGAAGTGTCTTTCCGAGACTTACACAAACCAATTTGTCCATCAAAAGTCATATCTGGAAAAAGGTGATCCAAAGTTACCCTCTGTAGGATGTTTGAATAACTCACATGCTGGGTCTGTTAGAATGTCCAAGCAGCCTGGTCTGGGATACCATCAGCAACTTGGGAGCTCTCCAGGGTCCTGATTAAAATCCCAACAGCACAGCCTGCGTGATTATCAATTCCCATGCAAACCTTCCTTTCCTAAATTGCTTTCAAAGTCCTATTTGATAGAAAAATGTGTCTATGACACATATGGCAAATAATTATCCCCACAAAAAATCATCTATTAGTTGTGCAAATGGACCTCTTTTGGCTGCAACATCAGTCCAAAATGGACTCGAAAAACTTACTCATGCCTAGAAGTGGGGTTAAGCTAACATGCTCCTTCAACCTGCTGCTTTTCATGCTTTGCCTGGTCAGTACAACTTTGGTCAATATAATGACACTTCTCCTCTACTCTCCTAGCTTTTATTCAAGATTGAAAACCACAGAATTAATATAGGAAAGAATTGAGATCATGTTTCTCACTCCCTTAAAGATATTTCATGAGGTTCTGGGAAGATGACTTAGTGGTTAAGCACTTGCTTGTGAAGCCTAAGGACCCAGGTTTGATTCTCCAGGTCCCATGTAAGCTAGATACACAATGGTGGCACATGCATCTGGAGTTCTTTTGCAGTGGATAGAGGCCCTGGCGTGCCCATTCTCTCTATTCCTCTCTCTGTCTCTAATAAATAAATAGATAAAAATAAACATTTTTAAAAATAAAAAGATATTTCGTGAGATCTAGACTAAATCTCATGTCAGTACTCAGAAGATGTACTTTGTATGGGGGAGGTAGTAGTTGGTCATCTTTATTTTTTTCCTTTTCCCAGTGTTGGTACACTAAACTAATTTCCATTCTCTCCTTTTAATTAAAAAAAAAATGAGCCAGGCATCTTGGCTTATGGCCTTAATCCCAAAATTCAGGAGTCTGAGGCAAGAGGATCACCAATATAAGTTCAAGGCCAGTCTGGGCTAGAAAGTGGCTTTCAGCAGGGTTAGAGTGAGACACTGCCTTACAAAAAGAATACCCTGGGATGGAAAGATGGCTCAGCAGTTAAGGCACTGTCCACAAAGCCTAACAACCAAGTTTGGTTACCCAGTACCCACATAAACCGGATGCACAGGAGGCACATGTGCCTACAGTTTATTTTCAATGGCTGGAGACTCTTGCATGCAAATTTTCTCTGCCTGTATCCTCTCTCTCCTTGCAAATAAATAAATACAAATATTTTTTAAAACATTGAGAAACAGAATATCCTGTAATCATAATTATGACCTTGGATCTCTGCTCACTCTTTTTGTCATAGTTACTCTATCTGGAATTCTCAAAAATCCTGAACATCAGGCATATTATGTTGTATATAAATCTCTCTCCTAAAGAATAAAACACTGAAAAACAGTAATGGACAAATGCAACTCCTGATGTTTTGTTTCCCCTAAACCCTGAACACACTGCACTGCATACTGCAGGTGTCAAATTTAGGTACACATTGAATGATTTTGCATGATTCTTGTAGCTTCTTCCACTCTTCTATACATTTCCTAAATCTGAACATTTGAGACGTAAAAGTACCTAATTAAAGCATGCATGCTAAATATGCTTGCTGCTCTAAGTGTCTTGCTTTATATTTTGCACATACTGGCTGGTAAGTAACATTTCTTTTTTAAATCAATCTCCCTGACCTTTGAGAAATGTCCCATGTAAAGGGACAATTCCCTTCTTTACACTTGCTCTTTGAAAAATATACTTGTATTTTTGTCATTTTGTATGCTTATCCTTTCTCAGTGTTGTTTATCTCCAGGTTTTTGATGAATTTGAATACCTATTAGATTGTTTTGTCCTGGGTTAAAAAAGCATCTATTTTTTCCCAAGCTCAATCTTTCGACCTTTTTGATCACACTGATAAATTTGTTGGCAATCCCTGCATTCTTTTCTGATATTTGCAATATCTTTAAATCTAGCACCAACTCCAATATTTTCATAGTCATCTTTTATAGAGTGATGAGGTTTATAATAGCCTCCACTAAAGTGTCCACCAGAAGTATGTTCCCTGAACATTGGTGGTTAAGATTTACTAATTGTCAAACAAACAACATGCATTTCAAAGTAAACTAGAATCTTCAACATCTATTTTACATTTACTTAAACCCAACACATTAGTTGGATTATGTTGCCTTTTATTATTTACTTATAATTTTGTCCATCATGAATCTATCAGATATTACACCCACCATTTGTTCTCCATGAAGTAATTTTGCTTACCTGTCACTTTGATGCTTAAAATTGTTTTCTCAGAACATCTGTTCCTTTCCAAAACTGCTTAAGTCAACCTACAAGATAATTTTCTTTACTTATTATGAAGATGAATTCCATTCACCTATTATTCCTACATCTTTTAGTTCAGCATAAAGCTCTTTCTTTTCTTCACATCTTTACAAAAATCAAATTAAATCACCAAGACACTCAAATCAATTGTGGGCATCATATTATACCCAGTCAATGATTTGTTAATGTCCAGGTTTTTCCAATTATTCCATTCTCCACTTTTCAGAGCTGCTTTTTTGCAAGATCTTAATTACATCATAATCACATAGCAATAATATTTATAAAAGCAAATTGTAAGAAATTAGTGAAGAGCTGGAGAGATGGCTAAGCAGTTAAAGGTACTTGCTTGCAAAGCCTGCCAGCCCAGATTAAATCTCTCGGTGCCCACAGAAAGCTATCTGCACATTGTGGCACATGCACCTGGAATTCATTTGCAGGGGCAAGAGGCCAGCATGTCCATACTTTCTTTCTTTTCTTTCTTTCTTTCCTTCCTTTCTTCCTTCATTCTTTCCTTCCTTTCCTCTCTCTCATAAATTAATTAATTCTTTTAAATGAATCAGGTGAACCTCTCTGTCATTTGGACTTTTTAATGTTATATTTAATATTTTTTCCCATTTCCTCAGTTCTTATCTTGCCCGCTGTATGAAGCTTTAAAATGGTGTTTACATTTAGCTACTTGTGGTAAATTACTCTTTCTCCTTTGTCACATCTTTTTTATTTCTAAATTGCAATGCCTGGCCATTGCTTTCTATTAAAATTGAATGTAAGAGTGACGAAATGGAAACAGTCGGGACCACTGCCCCATGTTAAATTTAGGCACAGAACTTCTGCAGGTCCCCAGAGGCAGAAAAGTACTATCTTGGGACCTACGCCACAACACTTTGAACCTGATTTTCATACACACAGTCTACACACATTTCCTACACCATCTACACTGCAGGCCCATTACTGTAACCAGGCCCTTCTAGACCACAAATTAGCCATCCATTCTATGTTATTACTGGCATTTCCCAGCCCCAGCTTGATCAAACTACATTAGAACGATGGTTTCCACCTTACTGAGGGCCAGGCCAGGTCAAGGGCAGACTTTTAGGAAAGCGAGTGGGTTCCTCTGTGGATATTACCATTGGTTATCACTCTTTGCTTCCACTCGTCTTTCTTTACGTTTCCTTTTATTTCCTATTCTTTGAGCCCCTTACCTTCATGTTCCTCATATCATTTTTTAATTTTTGTTCACTTTTATTTATTTATTAGAGCAACAGACAGAGAAAGAGGCAGAGAGAGAGAGAAAGAATTGGTGTGCCAGGGCTTCCAACCACTGCAAACGAACTCCAAATGCATGTGTCCCCCCCCCCCCCGTGCACCTGGCCAACTTGGGTCCTGGGGAGTCAAGCTTCAAACTGGGGTCCTAAGGCTTCACAGGCAAGCGCTTAACCTCTAAGCCATCTCTCCAGCTCACTCCTGTCTCTTAAACATTTGCCAGTTTTCTAGCCCTAATGTGTACTAATAGACTATGGTGTAACCAAATCCTATGTTTAATGAAGATATACCAAACCATACCTACTTGCCTGCTTATTTACAGCAACCAACGACAGAAAGGTCATAGGAACTGAACTTTGTAAATACTGCTTTGGAATTTAGTAAAATAAGAATTAACCTCCAATTTTTCTCATTCTATCAGATTCATTCTCTCTGAAAAACTTTGCTTTGTAGCCACCAACCCACATGCCAAGAATAATAAAACTAGGAATTAAAAAAACAAAAACAGCTGAGTTTGATCAACATGAGGCTAACACAGCCGGGTGAGAGCATCGAGGCCAGAACACAACAGCCATGAAAGCAGGGATGAGGGTTTGAAAACAAGAATGGATAGATGAGGGCTGGAGAGATGGCTTAGTGGTTAAGTGCTTGCCTGTGAAGCCTAAGGACCCCGGTTCAAGGCTCGACTCCCCAGGACCCACGTTAGCCAGATGCACAAGGGGGCGCACGCGTCTGGAGTTCGTTTGCAGTGGCTGGAGGCCCTGGCACACCCATTCTCTCTCTCTCTCTCTCTCTGCTTGCAAATAAATATTTAAAAAAAAAAAAAAAAAGAATGGACAGATGCAAGAGAGCGACACTGGCAACAGATCCCCTTAGGGTAAGTACGTTACCCAGTAAGGTGGTTCCTTCCTATCCGTGTAGTTCATGGAGAAACATATTCCAAGGTTTAGGTGTTAATTATTCTGATTATTAAAGTATCAACAGCAGTGCGTTTAATAACACACTCCCTTTCACCATTCCTAACATGATTTTACTGCCAGAAGCTCAACCACAGAACTTTCGGAGGAATATGGCTGCTGAGCATATCAAGAATATATGAATTTGGGGAAATGGAAAATTGTAGCCAAAACATTCATCACAAAATAATTATTGGATCTGAGTCGACCTGGAGAAAATCCGAAAGGAAAGAAAACTGAAGCCTTGGGAGAAAAATGACAGTCTTACTATCAGTGGAATAACTAGCCCAATTCTAATAACCAGCATAAAGAAAATAATAATCATAGGTCTAATTTCTTTTTTGAAAAAATATTTTTATTTATTTGAGAAACAGGGAGGGAAGCAGAGAGAGAGAGAGAGAGAGAGAGAGAGAGAGAGAGAGAGAGAGAATGGTTGTTCCAGGGCCTCCAGCATCTGCAAATGAACTCCAGACTCATGCACTACCCTATGCATCTGGCTTACTTGGGTCTTGGGTCCTGGGGAATTGAACCTAGGTCCTTTGGCTTTGCAGGCAAGTGCCTTAACTGCTAAGCAATCTCCCCAGCCCCATAAGTCTGACTTCTTTGTTTGTGGAGGAATGTTACTCAGAAAAACACTGTAAGAGGGGAACAAACCATAGGGACGAGAGAAAAAGAAAAAAAAAAGAATGTTGTCTCAGGGAAATTCTCAGTTTTTTTTTTTTTTGAGGTAGAGTCTCACTCTAGCCCAGGCTGACCTGGAGTTCACTGTGTAGTCTCAGGGTGGCCTCGAACTCATGGAGATCCTCCTCCCTCTGCCTCTTGAGTGCTGGGATTAAAGGTATGCACTACCACACCTGACCTGAAATTCTCATCTTTTCCTAATGCATGGTAAAAGCTATTGAAACAGCACTGCAGAAATGTCCCATCCTGAGAAAGGGACAAGGCTTTTACAATTCTATACCTACCAGCTATTAATCCTGTGAAAGCAGGGAAATTATAACTATCCAGGAATTTCTTTACATCTTTGGCTTTTAAAAATATTTTATTTCTTTATTTATTTGAGAGAGAGGAAGAGGCAGGGAGAAAGAAAAAATGGGCACACCAGGACCTCCAGCTACTGCAAATGAACTCAGACACATGCACCCCCTTGTACATCCGGCTTATGTGGGTCCTGGAGAATTGAACCGAGGTCCTTAGGCTTCCAGGCAAATGCCTTAACTGCTAAGCCCTTTCCCCAGGCCCATCTTGGTTTTTAATCCACCAAAACCTACCTGTGGTATGTTGTAAGTAGAAGTGTCTAAGCACAGTTCTTACAGCAATGGAGAGTAAGGCACACCCTCTGGACTTGGAATCCGGGTGGAGTCCACTGAGGTAACAACTTCGTTTCTTATTAGGTTAGTGGAGAGACATGACACAATCTGCTTCTAAATGCAGTTCACATTTTATAAAAGGGACACCTTCCAATTGTTCCTTATGGCAATTAATTTTATTCAACATACTACATGTGTCCTGTTTGGCTTAATTTTTATGGAAACCATATTTAAGAAGCAAGTTTTTAAACAACTACCAAATCCAAGAACACTACCATTCATAAAATCATAAAAGGATGCTTGCTATTAAATATATCTCTTACTGACAAATTCAGGGCAGCAAGATAAGTCAAGGCCACTGAGAAGTTGAGCATAAGAAATATTAACCCAACACATTAAAGCAAGGTTCCACACAACGCAGAAAGGAACTATACTCATGGGTGGGAATTCAGGGTAAACAAATATGACCCAAATCCAGATTGCTCCTTCTAAACAGACCCAATGCTCAGACTCAGGGTGTTGCAGTCAGGTTCATATTGCTGGTAGAAATCACCCAACTAAGAGCAGCTTGTGGGGAAAAGAGGTGTATTTTGGCTTACAGGCTCGAGGGGGAAGCTCCATGATGGCAAGGAAAATGATGGCATGAGCAGAGAGTGGACATCACCCCCTGGCAAATATAAGGTGGACAATAGCAACAGGGGAGTGTGCCAAACACTGGCATGGGGACACTGGCTATAACACCCATAAGCCCACCCCCAACAATACATCGCCTCCAGGAGGTGTTAATCCCCAAATCTCCATCAGCTGAGAACCTAGCATTCAGAAGACCTAAATTTATGGGGGACACCTGAATCAAACCACCACACAGGTGGTAGTAAATAAATTTATTCCCTGATTGTGGAAAAGTTTGCAAGAATGATAAGGTTGAGAGAGTGATGTTGAAGTGTGTCAATACTTACCTGAACACAGACAACCACCTTTAACAAGTGGCAAGACTATTAAAATGCCACCACGAGTTCAAATATGACTCTTAACTTGGATGTGAGGATGGAACACAGCACACCAGGTCATTATTTTAATACAGTGATCTCAAAGCGTTTAGACTTCCTTATGATTATGATCTTTCAACCTGACATTCTAACTTGTTAAAATATTCTTCGTCAAGCCGAGCATGGTGGTGCATGCTTTTAATCTCTGCACTCAGGAGGTAGAGGTAAGAGGATTGTGGTGAGTTCGAGGCCATCCTGAGATGACATAGTGAATTTCAGGTCAGCCTGAGCTAGAGTGAAACCCTACCTCAGAAAACAAACAAACAGGGGCTGGAGATATGGCTTAGTGGTTAAGTGCTTGCCTGTGAAGCCTAAGGAACCCGGTCCAAGGCTTGGTTCCCCAGGCCCCACGTTAGCCAGATGCACAAGGGGCCGCACGCATCTGGAGTTCGTTTGCAGAGGCTGGAAGCCCTGGCGCGCCCATTCTCTCTCTCTCCCTCTATCTGTCTTTCTCTCTGTGTCTGTCACTCTCAATAAATAAAAAAAAAAAGTTAAAAAAGAAAAAGAAAACAAACAAACAACAACAAAAAAAAAGAATGAAAGAAAGAAAAAGAAAAAAAGAAAAGAAAAAGTTCTCCATCAGCTTATAGGCGATTGCACAAATGATAGTCCCATTTCCGATCTTAGATGTGTTCTCACTAATGTGAAAGTTGTGTTAAATAAACACCATTTCCACCGTCATCCTTTATTGAAATGGAGACTGCAGATACTGGCTCAGAGATATTAAAGTTGTTCTCAAGATATTCTCAGGAGCAAAAGTTAGTTGTCATTTTTTTTTCTCTGTTAATATCCCTTGGTTATAAGCAACAGAAATTAAGTGACCAAATACAGGGCAAAAGAGAAAGCTTATTGGAAATTTGCAGGAGTAAATCACAGATGTGAAGGAAAAACTGAGCAATATGCCCTTGGTAAGGCAAGAATAAGGCACCTCTTGAGCAAGAGATGTTTGGGGATTTTTCACTAGAGCATGATACCATTAGTGAAAAACTCATTTCATTCCCAGAGTCTCCATTCAAGTTAGACACTTGCAGGGGACAGTTTTATTAGTCTTGCCTAAGTCATTTTCCCCTTGGATCAATCAAGCTATCTAGAAACTATGAAACAGAAATGGCTGCCAGAAGAATCATTGTCAGCCATGCAGCAATCCCAGTCTCTGATGGTATCAGCTCAGGTGCTTGTGCCTGAGAATAAGAAGTGTATAAAGCCAAAAAATCTTTTTTAA
This sequence comes from Jaculus jaculus, assembly GCF_020740685.1. NCBI lineage: Eukaryota > Metazoa > Chordata > Mammalia > Rodentia > Dipodidae > Jaculus > Jaculus jaculus. Next base: position 166,200,960 of record NC_059105.1, read on the forward strand.
GTTATTTCATAGACATGTAACTTAATTTAGTTAATACTGAACTTCAATTAGAACTGGTTGTACAGTACAGAATTGAATGATTTTTCTAAGTACCAACCTATATTTTTAGGCCAGCATTTATTTTGTATTAGTTAGTTTTTTCTATTATTATTAAGTAGAAACTTTGTATGGAAACACCATATCTTGATACCATCATTTCCCTCCTCGCTGTTCTCATTCCACTAAGAATTTTATCAGTGAGGTTATTGATACTGACCATGAATTGTGGATTATTGTGAGTGTAACAGTCAGTTTTGTGGTGTGGGGCAGAGCCTCTGGATATTCTTTTATAATCTTTTTGTCCCCTCTCCCACAAATTCCCTGAGCCATGATGGGTGTGCTTTAAATTCAATTTTAGTGTCATGCTTTGGTATTTTTTTTTTAATTTTTATTTATTTGAGAGCGACAGATACAGAGAGAAAGACAGGTAGAGGGAGAGAGAGAATGGGTGCGCCAGGGCTTCCAGCCTCTGCAAACGAACTCCAGACTTGTGCGCCCCCTTGTGCATCTGGCTAACGTGGGACCTGGGGAACCGAGCCTTGAACCGGGGTCCTTAGGCTTCACAGGCAAGCGCTTAACCGCTAAGCCATCTCTCCAGCCCCTTTGGTATGTTTTGGGGTATCCTCAGTGTCTGTTTTCATCACCTTGGCCCAAGTTGTAGGCTAGCATTTTTTTTAATCAAATTTTGGGTTTTGGAAAATGCCATGAAAATTTCTTTATGGAAAACAAGGAAATAAAATTTGTATCTCTGGCACCCAGGCCTCAAATTCTGTGGCTTTTAGTATTTTAACCCAGGCTTCCTTTTGGAAAAGTTGACTTTTTTCTTAATAAGAGGAAATGATGTCCCATCTGTACATTGGCTTAACCAATCAGCAAAGTTTCAGTTGTCCAGGGACCCTGGTCTACTCCTCAAAGTTTTCACTGCAGTGTTAGGCTATCGGGTGTAGAAACTCTGCCCTCCATCTGTAGAGCCATATTTGTGGGATGTGTCATAGCACTGCGAACATGCTTCTTGAATGGGCAATGAGTTACTGCATAGTCTTTTCTTAGTTTTTCATCTCAGCTTCTTTAATATGGATATAAATGAGTGTGTCTAAGCGCTAAATAAGTATATACAACCTAGTTTGGTTAGTTTTTCCTCCTGATAAAAATTAATAAATGCTTTAGTGACAGAGGTGAATTTGAAATTAAAAAGATAAGATATGAGCTTTTATCTGTGTGTTTAATTTGTTTATGGTAACCTAAGTATCCAATGTCATGAAGCATTTCAAATAGACATTTTGTCAACTTCACACAGTTGCAGATGTGTGTCTTAGGCAACAGAGAAGGGTAGATAAGGAAATGTTCATAATAAATCTGAGCCCATTTACCTGCATGACTGGACTTGTACTTCTTGGATCATAAAATTTGTCCTCTGCAAGCCCCAGGATTGGTAATAATGATAGAAACTTGAATGAACTTGCAGCCCCAAAGCATGAAAGTGATTACGTAGGGCCTGCCATAAATTTGCTGTCATGTAACTTTCATCATAATGTTCAGACATGGGTACTGCAGACTTGGTGTATATATTCACCTTGCTGATGGAGCAAATGACAAGTCCTTGGGAGGATCAATCAGGACTACTCAAATCGATCCAGTTCATCACCAAAAGTAATTAGATTCACCAAATCCCTTTTAGCCACAACACACACAGGGTCCATTCCCAAGCAGTTCTCCCATGTGGAATTGGCAAGATGTGCTTATAGTCTCTTCTTCTATTATAGAGTGCTTTCAGAGAACTAACTAAAATCTTTGCTTGTTTAATAAACGTCTTAGGCAGATGCATTCTTTTCCATCTCCCTTGTTTAGTAATCTTTATAACCTGAACAGGACAGAAGTGTCTCATTGTTTTTGTTTCTTTGTTTCTTTGTTTGTTTGTTTGTTGTAATGCTATGCTATGCTATAGGTTTAGTGCAGTGACTTCTAACGCCTTTCCTTTGCTGCTTCAGGCTGAGACATGTTCCACTTCTTAGAAGACACTCACTAAGATTGTCACTTCCCGGAGAGAACACCCTTCAAAGTTGTGATGGTCTTCCTCCAACCTGACCAGTAGATCTTGACAACTGTCATTTTAGCACACTGGCATTAACCACATATTCAGCCTATGCGCCTCAGAGCAATCATGCCTCTGGATGGCTAAGGGAGATGGGTGTCTTGGCCTGGAGGTGCACACCCTTCCTCACAGAGGTTAAAGCCCTGAGTTACAGTAGGTCAAAATGCCTGTCGCAGTGCACCTTTCTGCGCGCTGTGCTTTCTTTACTTACAAGCCCTTCAGTAACTACTGTGCCTGAAGATGGAAAGATGGGGACCACATTTTCTTTATTTTCATAGCCCACTCCTGAAAACATAATGGCACTGGGCACATAGTGGTTAATGCTCCTTCTAAACAGTTTTTGGCTGACGTTTGCAGAAAAAGTGTACCCAATGATTGAAGTCCTAACAGGAATGTCACATGCTTGTGGCAGCAAAATTAAAATGGAACAAAACTTAATAGAAGCATGGGAAGAGATGTGTTAAAAAAAAAAAAATCTAGAGGCTTCTCTCCACCGCCTATCAGGATGTGATGTCTTTCATGGAACAAAATAACTATACTCTGGGCTCCTATTCCTGATGAGATCTGAACATAATGCTGATAAGATCTGAGCTATGTTGTCATTCTGTTTTTATTTTTTATAAGCATTGCATTCATGTATAAATGTTTGAAAAAAACCTACTCATTTTGAAATGTTATGTCTGTGAATAAAATATGTACATGTATTTGAAACTCAGTTTGACACTACAACAGTATATTTAAGATAAACTATTTATCTTTTGCAAACACATTTCACTGTTTCAACACATCCATTTGTTTCTGGAATGAAGGCAGAGGCACACGGGTAGGAGGGAGAGAAGAAGGCAGGAAGGAAAAGGAAACAGCCAGAGAGCTTTGTGTTGTGATATTTCTGCTTTCCTCTTGATGGCAAAATTCTAACTGGAATGAGGTTTTGTTATTCTGGATGTCAGTTTACAAATTATGAATTAAGCAGCTCAAGCCAAGTGGCACCTAGCAGTAAAACTGGCATTTCTCAAAAAACTGGCAGATCGAGCGAGCAACTGTTGATTTTAAATGTTTAATGAGCAATATGTTACTTATTCCAGTAATATTGTTGTGTTTGCCTAACCTTTCTCAGACTGCCTCCTTCTGCTTCATTGCTGGAAAGCTTCCAAAATGGAAGGGTAAGTTAGGGAGGGAGAGAGTGTGGACAGTTCTAATGAGGAAGAATAGAACAAAGGGAAAAAAATCCATCAAACCCACTCTCCTGATGGATGGGGATTTATCCATCTCTTCTCAGAATTATAACTCTGGGACTTAGCTGGTGTTATGGAATCCCAGCATGGGCACACATGTATGATCCACCATGGAGTTAAGGAGGAAAAGTGGGAAGGAAGTGCAACAACAACAACAAAAATCTATAGAAGGGTGATTGAAAACAGACGTGCAGAATAACGATGAGGGTCTCGCCAAGATGATAAGGGTGACATGGTGCTGGCAGAAACCTTGGTGAAGTCTCTGCACATGGCTAAAGTTTTTATCCAGAGAGTGAACATGTGGCAGGATTTCGACAAGACTAAATGAAGAGACCAACGGACAAGAGAGCCATAGATACTAGCTTCATTCCCTGTGAAGGTGGCATTTGGCTTCTTGGTCCCCTTACAACTGAACCCTACCACCAAAGATCCACTTGTGCCCTAGTCATACTTGTTGGTGAGTAATACAGGCTTGGCGTGTGTAACATAGTTGCAGTAAATGAAATCTCCATCAAGGTAAAGTTAATGAGCCTTACGCAGACCACAGATATCATTTGTTGCTTGGAAAATTAATTAGCTCACTTTATCGGGACAATTTCTTTTGGCCAAAATGGATGAGGAATTCGAGACATTACTGAGTAGGTTTGAAATCCTCCACAGGGCTAATGCAGATAATTCATGCAAAAGATCTGGAGCAGTAGGGGTGTTAAAATGGAGATAACCATATGATGATTAGCATAAAAAATGAGCTACAGAGGCAAATCTTCTGAACAGAGCTCTCATTATATTTGGGAACAGAAAGGAATTCCTCTGTGCACTAAGAATTCCAATGAAAGGGGGGAAAAAAATCAATTACCTGTTTGTGGAGTGAGGGAAGTATTTTTGGCTTTGTATAAAGATGCCATCAGCCAGCTGTTAAGCTACCTGCAGTCTTATGGATGCCTGTTTCTGAGCTTTGGCAGGAAAATACTGTTTAGCAGAGGCTATACAGGGTTAGTTACATTTTGTAAGATTACTTCAAAATATATATACATTTGCCCTCTTAGATGTTTGATTTTATGTAAAATGGAATTATGTTTTCCCTAATGTAATCACAAGGCTTATGTTTTTTTGGGGTTTTTTTTTTGGGGGGGGGAATATCTCAAAAATTCCAAAAATGATGCTAAGCAGGTCAGAATGACAAGGAAAAGCTTATAATCTGGCAAACTGTCCTTTTGTCCTTTGATCCCAGTCTTTACCCCCGGCAGTGACCCCCTCAAATGAATATTCAGTCATGACAGCAAAGTCATTGGAGGTTCATCATTAAAAAGTCATCATTTACTGAGTATCTACTATGTGACAGGCAGAGTGCATAGAGATATTTTGGATACTATTACAACTATTCTGCACTCTAAAGTAATAGGTTTCTATTTATAGAGATAGGACCATAAGGTGGCAGTTGTAATAACCTACCACATTTGTGAAAAATGAAGTTTCCCAGCCTCTTATCAAGCCCAACTCTAATACCTCACTCAATTAAGGACTTCTACTGGAGTAAATGCAGGTATGAAAAGATATTATTTGAAAGGTAAAGGTAAACACTTAAGTTGGAGCAAATAACATCAAATCTTAGATTGTGGTTACCTGACTGACTTTTTTTCTGATGGAAAGGAGCAAAGGTGACACCTCCTCTGAGGTGAACATTTGCCCAAAGAGTCTGGAGTAGATTGTGACTTGGTATGACAGTAGCAGACTGTTTTGTTCTCTTTCAATCACAGGCCAGTTCCTGATCTATCCTTTTGCATATTGTTACAAAAATAAACCAAAGAAACAATACTCTTGGTCTGGAGAGATGGCTCACTGAGAAAGAGCCTTTCCCACAATAGACATGAGGACCTGACAGGCCTAAGTTCAATTCCCAACACCCATAAAACAACTGGGCCTAGCCATACACATCTTTAACCCAATCCTGTGGTAGGTGGAGACAAGAAAATCATCAGAGCTTCACATTAGTAACAGATTCCACCTTAAGGATGAGCAATGAGGGGGACACCCAGTGTTCTGTCATAGCCTCTACATGCTACATGCATGGGATGCAAACATCTACCCACATACATATAAATATACTGCAATCACACCCTTGCATGTGCACACATGCACACACACACACAAGAAACAATATTCTCATACATGATTATGAGATAGATGTGTAAAGCACCTTAGGAGATGGTTGCTTTATTAATCTCATCCATTTCATTTGAAAATATCCTTAATTCTTTTCTGAAAGGACTTACTATGTGTTGGGGAAATCCTTATCCAGTAAAAAGCTATCCTTCAGCTCTCAATGTAAATAAATGACTTTTCTCAGATCTTTTATAACCTCAGTGGCAGGTGAGATCTCTTTTATTTCAGATACCCAACCTTTTAAGCCAAGAGCAGAGTTATTGTTAGTCACACATGCACATCCTTGAGATAGATACTTCATGACAGTGAAATTGTACTGGTTGGTTTACCATGATCCCATTGCTCATCATCTAGCTAGGATGTAATTACTTAGTTGATTAAGTAGCTAAACATACCACAATGAGTGGCTTAAGGGTGTATAGATAAACAGACTTCCAGCATAGACCTCATGAATCTGTTGTGTAGCTGGGCAGACAGGAATGTGTACAAATGTACAAACCTGGAGCTCCAGACAACCTAATCTGGATGTGACCATTCTTAATTTTTGAAAAGAATGAGGAGACCAAAAATAAGTGGGCATCAGAAATAAGGGTAGTTTCAAATACAAAGTTAGGGAAAAGATGCAGGAGAAGGAAAGATGCTGAGGAAGACAGTGTGGGGAAGACAATGTATGACGTGGTGCATAATGGTAGAATAGCAGGAGAAAAGACAGAGAAATGTCTTTTTGGAGGAAGGGGCCCAGTTTGTATTATTTGCATCAATCCATGCATTGAAATCATAAGGCTGTAACTCCAGTCCATCAAATAAAATACACTGATGTTTTGCAATATGTGGAAACAATCTTTGAAGCTTGATTAAATTTAAATATACAATCAAAGTCATGGAAAGGCTCCAAGCAGGAGAGACCAACGTACAACATTGCAGAACATCAGAGTCTAAAGTTCTTCTAAGCGCACAGGGCTCTGGTATCCTCCAAATGGGCAAAGGTCACCTCCTGCAGGCATGTACCTTCATGGTCTGATTCCTAAGAGGAAGATCACATTCTGGACTGATCTGCAGAGGGGAAAAGGGGAAGCAAGCTGGAGGCTCTCCAACAGCCCAGGACAAGAGAACTATTAAATTTAACTATGTGCATTTACTTATATATAAATAGTGCTTGAGAATTTGCATATATTTCTTCTTTTGAACTTTTTAGTAACCTTAGGAGGTCAACAAGACAAGTATTATAGATCTTCAATTTATAGATGAGAAAAGTGAATTTCAGAGATTTTTCATGACTTTCCCAAAGTTAATGCAAAACTAAATACCCGTGGTTCCAAAAATCAGTTCCAAAACTCTTGAACTGTGGTAAAGTATGAAACAAAACCAGTAGAATGACAAAAAAAGAAAGAAATATTAAAATTAGTCTTATGGGGCTGGAAAGATTGCTTAGCAGTTAAGCACTTGCCTGTGAAGCCTAAGAACTCCAGTTTGTGGCTTGATTCCCCAGAACCCACGTTAGCCAAATGCACAAGGGGGTGCACATGTCTGGAGTTCATTTGCAGTGGCTAGAGGCCCTGGCGCATCCTCTCTCTCTTTCTCTCTCTCTCTTTCTCTATCTGTTGCTCTCAAATAAATAAATAAAAATGAACAATGGTTTTAAAAAAATTAATCTTATGCATCTTTTGCTATATCAAAAAGTTTTAAAATCTAGCTACCAGATACTTTGCATTTTAGAATACATTGCTCTGTAATTCCTTCCTTTTCTATACTTGTTCAATAGTGAGCCATATATCTTCTTTCATTCTAAATGTTTTGCTATTTCTGAAATAGGACTTCTGCTCTTGTTATTGCAAAACAAGAATGGAGGCTGGGGAGTCAGATCAGTGATAGAGGTGTGTGCTTAGCATGTGCAAGGCTCTAAGTTGAGTCCCTACTACTAAGAGGGGAAAAAAAGACATCTGAGCTAGGCAAAGCTGAATTCAATTCCCAGTTGACTCCATTCACTAGCTTCCTAAGCATAGAAAACTAATTCAGTTACCTATGTCTCACCCACACCTATAAATACAGATGGTTTTAGATAGAGAGGTAGATGATAAATAGATAGGTATCATACATCTTAATATTGTGTTTCCTAAATTAGGTAAAAGCATGCATGGAATGGTTAGAGCATGCCTGGTTCATTAATAAAGATGGATGCAGTGAATGGACAATACTTTTCTTCTGTCCTACTCTGTGTGATCTTAGACTAAAAATGAATGGCTATGACCCTCAGTTGCCTAATTTATTTGGGTAAAACAAATGGTGTTTAAGAGGCTTAAATCATGCACATGGAAATTCCCAGTATGTATCTCTCACTAAACAAGTATTTGGGTTCTCTGTGTGTTTTCAGTCTGAATCCTGACTGTCTCTACTTTTACCCCTAGCAACCTCAACTCTGTCTTCTTTCCTACGTCTTGTTGCTGGTCTTTACCTGGCACTCGTACTTCTCTTCTTTAAACATTTCCTGACTAGTTTCTCTGCTGCAGTTCCTCTGTATTCCCCCCTCACACTTCTTGGTCCCCTGCTGTTTTGCATCCTGAATAAGTCCTTCAGAGGGGTTATTTGTGAGTCAGGAGTGCCAGGTCTCTTGGATGAATGAGACCTTCATCAGCAAGAGTGGGCTGTCCATGGGTGTCTCTGCCCTGCTGAGCAGATGTCTTCTTTGCGGCAGCCCTCAGACCTGGAGCCATGGTCAGGTGCGCTGGGGTGAGCGTTTCATCCGGGGGGGCTAAGAGCAGATTTTTCACTTGGTTGGGGCTCTTTTCTCGTTGATGCCGGTCTCTTGGTCAGAATATGATCCAAGACTTGCTTTCATTACAATTTAACAAGCTCATGAACTATGGAGCAGGAAAGATGGGCAAGAAGGCGGCAATGCTCTATCAGCCACTAGGCCCAAGTGACAGTGAGTCAGCATTTTATTTTAGTTCAGACAGCTGGAAACTCTGCAGTAAAGACTGAGCAACAAGAGCAGTGAAGAGGTGGGGGAAGGTCGGGTTTCCCCTGCTGAAGAAGGAAGAAGTTAGGCAGCCGTGTGAGTCTTGGCGGCTGGCCATGCCTTTTGTCTGCGTAGGACACAGGCTTCACGCTGGCCTGGAGTGCTGTGTACTTACTGCATTGGATTAATTCCAGCAGGAACTGCCCATGGGAAGGGGGAAACGAATGACATTCTTGATGACAATCCCAACAGTGTAGCAGCAAGAGCATGTCTGGGGAGCTCTGAGACATCCCAAGTAGATGCTATCAAGGTGACCCGCTGAGGCACGGGGCCTACACGGTCTCATCCAGAACTGTGACAGCACACAGAAAAGGACTGTCCCAAAGGCAGCTTACAGGAAATGGACGGCGGTGGGCAGGCCTGTGGTTGCTATGCTTCCAGGCATACACCGGCCCGGGAAGCTCTGCTCTCTCTGCGTGCCATGGCCCCCCTGGAAGTCAGAACCCACATGAAGCCTACATGTTGTGTGAAGTTGTGAAGCGGGACAATACGAACTGGTGTCACTACACCAGCTACAGGCAAGAGGACCTGATGACTATGTCAGGGGATGATGGCCCGCCGTCTTTGCCATTGCCAACTCCAAGAGTGAGGGTATACAGAGTAGATGTTGTCTAAGGTAGCACAGGAGGACGTCCTACCTCCCCAGAGGCCCTTGAAGCTCTTCAGAGAAGTGTGTAACCATTCAAGTGCCTTTAGCGTGGGATAGCAGAGATAGCATATGTATTTATAGAAGTCCTCCTGATTCCTTACATCTCCCACTTTCATGCACAAGCACGTGCACGCGCACACACACGCGTGTGCATGTACACACACCTACAGTGATCATTCCTTCACTCATTCTTGTGAGGTCTTTTATCTTCATTTTTTTTTAATTTTTTATTTATTTATTTGAGAGCGACAGACACAGGGAGAAAGACAGATAGAGGGAGAGAGAGAGAATGGGCGTGCCAGGGCTTCCAGCCTCTGCAAACGAACTCCAGACGCGTGTGCCCCCTTGTGCATCTGACTAACGTGGGACCTGGGGAACAGAGCCTCGAACCAGGGTCCTTCGGCATCACAGGCAAGCGCTTAACCGCTACGTCATCTCTCCAGCCCTTATCTTCATTTTTATATCTAATTCTTCATTCATCTTCAGAGCATCAAATAGAATGGAGTGTGTAAATCAATAGAAACCTGAGAGAGAAAATGACGTGACGAGAGAGGTTGAGATGTAAGTGATGACTGGGTGCGCTCTTGACTCTACCAGACAAGCTTTACCCATGCTGCAGACAATGCGTACAATGTGTGTGTCTCTCTCCTTTAACAGAAAGCTCTCCACTACATGCTGCAGAGATGGATTGGTGTCCAGCTAGTGACCACTGTATATCCTGAGGCAAACAAGATTGATGGTGTGTGCCACACTGCTGTTTTTACTCTGCTCATTCACACGAATTTTAATTCTTCCTAGAATCTTACAAGGCATCAATAGTACCTCAAGACAGATAGACAACAGGGCATCCCTGTTAGAGGAAAATGTAAAGGGGAAGGAAACTCAGTCCTTCCTCTCTCTCTCTCTCTCTCTCTCTCTCTCTCTCTCTCTCATACACACACACACACACACACACACACACACACATACATACACCCACACACATATGCACGCCCAAGATACACATTGTTTTCCTTTGGTTGTTCTTTGCTCATGAGGATACTGGGACTGAGGAGATCTCATTATTTCAGCATCATACTACTAACTTCATTACACTTTTCCTTCATGTGTACCTTCCCAGAGTACCTTGCACCTTCATAAGGCAGAACTCTTTCCTGATTCTCCTAGTTCTCAGCAGCCATATTTCCTCCCTCTGTGATGACGTAGACATAATCATCGTTTTGAGCCCTGACATCCCACAAAGCATACCATTTGGCAAGAGGAGGGGACATGAACATCTCTATTTCAGGACTGAACCAAATGGCCATTGCAAGCTTCCAGTCCCTAGGAGAATATCGTGCCATTTCATCAATGGTCCATCAATTTTAGGAAATCCTGGCCAGCATAAAATGAGAAAGGAGTTTATTGTTAAGTTTGGGATAATACTGTTCTCAGAGGGAAAAACATTTCCACTATTGGAAATATAATTTCTAGTTTCTTAATTTGAAAGCCTTGTAAGTGATTCTCTTGTATTTCCTGCCCACCTCGTTGGGCATTTATGTGTGATTTCATATAATGGCTTTTCTTTGCTATGGGAACCCATAACACCATGCACCTTGCAGGTTTGTGGTCACTGGCTCTCCAGCAGGCAAAAGAAATGCCCCCGAGCCTTTTGGGCTTTTTAAGAAAGAACAAGTGAAAGGCTGTTAGCCTGTATCTCATTTTTATTTCATCTCTCCTAAGAATCCCTCCACAGCGAGTGTCACAATCTCGTCCTAGAAAGTCTCAGGATGCAAAAAGAAATAGTTCAGTTCACACCCACAGCTAAGGCTTTAAAAGCCTTTACAGCACGGCTGGTTTGCAGAGCCCAGGGCAAAGGAAAGAGCGTACTGGACCATCCTGGTGCAGCTGTAGTCGTGAACATGACCACTGGAGTGGCATAAGTGGAGACCCCGGGGGTCTAGCCCTCATCTGCCCTGTAGCTTCCAAGCTGGGCCTAAAGAGCTTCATTGTAAGGAATTCTCTAAGCTGGAGTTTCCTGGTCTGGGAAGCACAGCTCTATGAAGGTATTTAGGATGACCTAAAAATATAAGTGGAGAGAGAGAGAGAGAGGTGTAGACATAGTAATTATTTGAAAATAGCTAGAAAGAGCTGAAATCACGGAATGTTACCTCTGAAATATACTTTTCATGTCATCTACTATGCTCCCATTTGCTTTTAAATGGGAAACATAATTGCCAATAAAAACTACAGTTCATCAGACTTTTATGATAGGGTCTCTTTGGCAGACAAAAGCACACATTATTCATATAGCGTTCAGGATCACTTTTCTGGTTACCATGTAATCAATACCTGACAAAAACAATTCAAGAAAGGAAGGCTTGTCTCAGCTGAAAGTCCTAGGGGATGCAGTCTGCTGTGGCAGGCAGGGCTCCGTGGCAGAAGGTTGAAGCAGCAGCTCCCATGGCATCCTCAGTTAGAAAGAGAGAGCCGTGAGTGCTGGCGCCCAGCCCTCTTTCTCCTCTCCATCCTGTCCAAGACCGTAGCCTGGAAAATGGCACCACCCACATGCAGGGTGAGTCTTTCTGCCTCAGTCTAATCTAGAAACTCCCTCAGAGACCAGAGACATACCCAGAGATTTGTTTCCTTGGAGATTCTACATCCTGTCAAGTGGACATCTGAGAGTAACCATTGTAAACATGGTAGTAAGTAATTTCAACTTTGCAGGCCATGTAATCTTTGTTGCAACTAAACTCAACCATTGCAGCAGAGGAACTAGCCATGGACAATCAGCAAATGCTTGGATGTGCATCCTAATAAAATGTCATTTAGGAAAACTGAACTTTGAATTTCATTTCAATTTCATATGGCACATGCTATTGCTCTTGTAATCTCTATGCCATTTATAAATGCAAAACCCATGACTAGCAGTGAGCTGACCCAATCAGCCACTCAAATATGGCCTATGGGACAGACTGCCCACCTTTGCTCTGTAAATATATTGGTTCTAACTTACATATGGAATAGAATGAATAGCAATTTCAGTGTGTGTGTGTGTGTGTGTGTGTGTGTGTGTGTGTGTGTTGTTATAAATGTTTATGCTCAGAAACCCAAGATTTTTATTCAGAAATGATACCTAGGGAGCTGAAGAGATGGCTTGGGATATTAGGAGTCTGGAGAGGTAGCTCAGTGGTTAAGGTGCTTGCCTGCAAAGCCTAAGTACCTGGGTTCAATTCCACAGTACCCATGTAAAGCGAGATGCACAATTGTACATACTTGCTTGCCTAAATTCAGTTATGCACTTTTTTCCAACTTTTTTCTTGACACATAGTTTGCACGCATGCAGTTAACATGTAGCCAGCACCCCCATCTTTATAGGAGTGACCAGTATGCTCCTTGGGCTTGACAGCACACGCTAGTTCTCGAGGTAGATGCACCATTGGATAAGGGTTGCAGATAGGAAGGAAGCCTTTTCAATTTCTCTGATGTGTATAAGTACTTTCATAACTTGCAAAAACCTGAAACTAAAGTCCTTATTGGGTATGAAAACCAGTGATACTGGCTTGAAGAATCCCCAGAAAGATGTTTGGCATCTCCAACTCTTAAAAAAAAAAAAAAAAAAAGCTGTGGTCATTTGAATAGATAGCCCCCCCACCCCCCACCAATATATATATTCAGTGTTTTTTGTTTGTTTGGTTGGTTGGTTTTGGTTTTGTTTTGTTTTGTTTTTATGTTTTGTTTTCTGAGGTAGGGTCTCACTCTAGTGCAGGCTGACCTGGGATTCATTATGGAGTCTCAGGGTGGCCTTGGTTTCACAGCGATCCTCTTCCCTCTGCCTCCCGAGTGCTGGGATTGAAGGTGTGCACCACCACACCTGGCTATATTCAGTGTTTTTTAACAGTTTGCAATTTAGACCTGCAGCCACCTGGCTGGAGGAGGTGTTGCTGGGACCCTAAGGTGTGGTGGTGGATTTGAAATTCCAATCTAAAGATATGCAAAGTGCCTGGAGTTTCTGAAGGGTGCTTGTTTTGTGATGTGGTTTTAGGGATTTGGCTGTGGCCTCTCTCTGTCTCTCTCTCTCCTCTCTCTTTGCCTGGTCCTTTAAGAAGGGGCTAACTTCTTCTGCCAGTATGGAACATCCCCTAGATCTGTAAGCTTCAGTGATATCCCTTCCTTCATAACTGTGCCTGATTCGGAAGTTCATCGCAGCGAACCTGAAGCTGTCTATTACCAGAACTAAAGTTTATCACTGCATTGTCAGGAACGACGCCGCCAAGCTTCGGTGAATCTTACACTTTTCTGTTCTAGTCACCTTTGATATCATTTGTTCGTCTGCTCACTTGTTCTCAGATATATAGAATGCCAGGCGACCACTTGAGCATGATGGTTACATGTCACGTCCACATGAAGTGCTTGGGTTAATATACTTCAGCCTCGACCACCCCAGCCAACTTCAGTGAGGCCTGTCCGCAAGCCTTCCTCTTCGGAGGTAGCTGTGGCTCAGGACCAGGTTGTTACGATCCCAGTCGCATTTTCTTCCTGCTCTCATTCTTCCTTGTGGTCTCATTTGCTTGGTTCCTCCCAGACCCCATTCTGTGACCTTCTGCCTGCTTCTGAATGTCTTCGTTCATGCTGTGTTTCTCTCCCGCCTTTCCTACACTCTCTTGGGCTCTTCTTCCACACATTAGGCCAGCCAGTGTTGGCTGAGAGCTACAGCTAAGCTTACCTCTAGGTGAACTCATCTGCCAAAAAGTGATGATGTAAGGCATTTAACTTCCTTTATCCTGAAATTGCAAAAAAATAAAAATAAATAAATAAGTAAAAAATAATGACCAGAAACCTGAAATTTTCATCATCAGATGATATGTTGACTTATGGATATAATTAGGCTTAGCCTTCCGGAAGGCAACATGAGTTTAAATTGCTACACAAGGAAGCAAAGAATGAGAAGATTTAAAAAAAATAAAAACAGGTAGCAATTTCCTGAACATATTCCAAGACCTCCTGCTTAGTGCTTTCCCAATTATTGCCCAAGAAACTGGGTCATTATGGTCCTCATCAAGGTGTAGATCAGCGTGCTGGAAAATCCACTCAGCATTACCTCAAATGAACCCGAAAACTTGTAGTATAAACTGAATCAACTCTAAGTCAGATATATGTGTGATATTTGTTATTTTCATGTAATGTATGCACACACGCATATATAATGACTTTTTGTTTGCACTCTCATATACTTTCACATCAGGACTCACATTTTAATAGGATTAATTTAATTTAGTTAGTTATTTGAGAGAGAGAAAGGGCAGATAAAGATGAAAAGACAAAGAGGGATAAAAGGGGCATGCCAAGGCCTCTAGCCACTGCAAGTATACTCCAGATGCTCGCGCCACCTTATGCATCAAGCTTTACATGCATACTGGGGAGTTAAACCCTGGTTCTTAAGCTTTGCAGGCAAGGGCCTCAACCACTGAGCCATCTCTCAAGCCCTAGAAGTGATTTTTATGTCTCAAATTACTTCTTAGTTAACCAAACATTTGTCTAAATTAAGCCAGAGTTATATAAAATATGATATCTGAATTTGTGACCTTAACCTTTCCCTTTAAAATATATTCTTACTGGGCTAGAGAGATAGCTTAGTAGTTAAGGTACTTGCCTGTGAAGCCAAAGGACCCAGGTTTGATTCCCCAGGACCCACATAAGCCAGATGCATATGATGCACATGTGTCTGGAGTTTGTTTACAGTGGCTAAAAGGCCCAGAGTGCTCATTCTCATTCTCTCTCTATCCCTCAAGGGATAAATAATCATAAAGTATTAATAAACAAAAGTCCTCTTTCTTGGGCTGGAGAGGTGGCTCAGTAGTTAAGGCGATTGCCTACAAGGCCTAAAAACCCAGGTTCATTTCCCAAGTACCCACATAAATCCAGATGCACAAGGTGGTATATGTATCTGGAGTTTGTTTGTAGTGCCGAGAAGCTCTGGCATGACTATTCTGTCTGCCTGTCTGTCTCTCCCTCTTTCTCTTTCTCAATATATATATCTGTGTGTGTGGTGGGGGGGGGGGTATTGTCCTCTTTTCCTCCTTATCTTTCCAGTTCCTGTACCCACAAGTGCCTATCCTGATTTCTTTCGGGCTGAGAAATCCCTTAGGTGTTAATTGAAAATTAAGACATTAGCTGATAAAAGGTATAACTACTTGCATTAATATTTGCATTGCAAAAGGAGTCTTAATGGGAAAATAATTAAGCTTTAAAGACTGACATCTTTGAGGCAATTTATCCTGCCTGACAACCTTTCAAATCTTCCCATGCAGACAGCCTCCCACCTTTCAGCTGGCTTCCGGTGACCTCAGTGTAACTCCACAACCCGAGTTCAAGAGTGTGGGCTTAGTTCTGAATCCTGCATTACATGATCTAAAGAAATCCTAAATCTCTCATCTGTTTACAAATTAATTTACTCTTAGCGGAAATTCCAACAACTGAGAAGGAAGGTCAGCATGCCATCTATCGGTCATTTTCCAAGTTCACCAATAGCTAATCTACACATCAAAGTACTCTGGCATAAAATTTATACCTTATAATGCATGGAGAGATGATGTGTGCTTTCCTGTCTATGTTGTGTGTAAATGAATTATTCTCAATGATTTCTCATAGAATGAGAGTCTACTCTGATCATACCAGGCAGCAGACAAAAACCACAGAATAGAGAGGAGAGTGAAAGGCACTGATATCTGGGAGAGGAGACCCAGGTTTGTGTGGAGTTTCAGGTAGTCCCGAGACAGCGCTGGCTTGTGTCCAGAGCACGGTGTGTAGAACTGGGCAGCATGATGAAGACCGAGTACAGGTCCAGATTACGTATGTAGCAGATTAAAGGACCACATTGTTTTGTTTTGTTTTGTTTTTCTGTGTGGCAGTGGGAAAGTTCCTTAATTTTACTCATCTTGGTTTGTAAGGAAGGAGAAAAGGAACAATCATATCCTGATAAACAAACTGACATATGTCACTACCTCATGAGATACAAAGTAGAACCCAGCAAACAGACACTCAGTTGTTAGAAGAACTGAGTTCAATAAAGAAAGTGGGTTCCTCTCCTCACAATGTTTTTCTTCCAAACTAAGGAAGAGATTAATTCCTGGTCCCAGGCTGACCTGACTCCTTTGAGGAAGAAAAAAAGAGGGGTACCACTAAGATCAGCTACAGGGTGACCGATATTCAAATGGAGGGTTTATAGTCCCATGGATTCTGGGGCGTCACTTCCAAACAGTCTTATTCAGCAAGACTAGGAAGAGCCTAGTAAACTGCATGTACACTGCACCTAATGATTTGATTCCCATACAGGTCATTCATAGCTCATACTACAGTAAAGAAAAATGTAGCGAGAGTTTAAAAAGTCACCTAAAGAGAGTTTCTTTTCTTGCTAGAAACATCTGATACCCAGAATCCTTTAGCATAGGACACAGAGTAAAACAGTAGAAAATATACCTGACTAACTAATGAAGTGCCCAGAAAATGTTTTCAAAGGGGAACTTTATCATAGTCTTTATAGAGACACTGTAGTCTCGCTTCAGTAACCATTTCTAGGAAGCACTGAAATAATTGTGGTCCAAATGGCCTGCATTCTAAATGTGTGATCTTGCATAAAACCAAGGCACTTTTAAATAAAAGACAAAAGGATCTACCTTGCAATTATCAAGTGTCTTAAACAAGAATTTGACAGGTCCTAGGCTGAAATCCATTAGCGACTGAGTCTCTGGGCAGTTACTCCACACAACTTCAGTTAGGTACTCTCTGATGAAGACTTGAGGCGAGGAGGAAAACTTACAAGCAGACTGGTCAGCTACCCAGAGTGACACAAAATGCCTCAGCACAGGGCTGAGAAGTCGCATAGCATTTCTCTCTGATATAAATAAATGATTGAGTACATTTAAGTGCTTAGTTGAAATCCCAACTTCTAGGCTGTACAACAAGGGGGAAAAAATGCAGAGCCTAAATTTTTTTCATGGCAGGTATTACTTATCACTTGTTCATCCACAAAAGTTCTCTATATAGACTCTATTAATTATACATGTTTGAAGAAACACTTCTGTGGTTCATGCCTGTGAGCACCTTCTGCTGAGGAGGGAGTTGCCAACCACTAGGGAACTTCAAAAGTGCCCAACAAGACAGGCAGGGAAGTTTTTCACAGGCTGAGGGAATAGAAAGGGAAAACGAATGAATGAGGACAGAGAATGAACTGTTTCTACCTCCACTGGCCTCTTCCCACTTCCTGCCAGATGCATGGTTTGTATCATTAGGGGCACTCCGGTTGGGATCTGCTGTAGTCAGTTTCACATTAGTAGAAATCACACAACCAAGAGCAGCTTGTGGGTGAAAAAAAAGGGGGATCATTGTGGCTTACAGACAGACTCAAGGGGAAGCTCCATGATGGCAGGGGTAACAATACTATGAGCAGAGGGGTGGGCATCACCCCCGCCAACATCAGGTGGACCATAGCAATAGGAGAGTGTGCCAAAACACTGGAATGGGGAAACTTACTATAACACCAATAAGCCCGATGTGCCGAGAGCAGGACATGGAGAAGTGCATTAGGCTGACAGGCTATTAATCGATGAGAGAAACACAGTGAGTCCAAGCCTTGTAGAAAAGCTGCTGGTGACCACCAGGACAACGAGATGATGGGTGAAGTCCCCTTCCTTAGCCCAACTCCAGCCATGCTGGGGAGCCATGTTCAGTCAGGCTACCAGTGACAAGGACCAAAGAGCTATCATGCAAAGGGCATCCAGGTGAAGGATAAGCAAGGGGACATTCGTGCAAGGGAGGATACAGGTACTAACCCCTCACACTCGTGGAGAAAAAGCTCCTAACACTCAGGCAACCTCTAGTCTCACTGCTACAGCTGAGTGGATGGAATAGCTACAGTTCTTTAGTAACTGTTTTCTGAGTGGTGAAGGAGGTAGGTTGGGAGAGACCGTGCACATGTTTAGTCATTGAAACCCCTTATTGTCCACTTAATTAGAAAACGGTTCTCATTTGATATATGTCTTTATGTATAATTTATTGTGATATATGCTGCTATTATATTTCTGTTATTGGGATTACTGTCTCAATTCCCTATTAATTTGTCTTTGCTTAGTCTAGAAATAGAACAACCCTGGGGAATTTTTACTTTACATTACTAGAGATTTGCCCTTAGGCTACACCCACAAGGGTGAGTGCATCTTTCCCCTTAATGAAATTATTAGATCCAATTCCATTTTTTAAAGTAGTCTATTGTAAAGGTAATATATGGTCTTGGTCAAAAATTTAAACCATCCAGGATATCATGAGAATACTCTAACCACACATTTCCGACATTAATGATCCCACAATCCAGATGAGTATTGACAACACTACTTAGACATGGTTTATGTATAAACAAATTGTTGATGCACATGTGAAGTTATACATCCTATGTGTATAATTTGTTAAATGCAAAAGATACATGTAGCATCTATAAGGAGTGTATCACTTCATAAATACCACAACATATCTATATGTAACATGAATTAAATTGTACATGAACTATTGTATAAACAATATGATGCTATAAATGCTGGGCATAAGAATAGAAAATATTTTGGGATGATTTTTTTCTTTGCTTTGATTTATGACTTTTCCAACTATAAACCACCTTTAGAAAATATATAATGGGGACTTGGAGATGGCTTAGCAGTTAAGGTGCTTGCCTGCAAAGCCAAAGGACCTATGTTCAATTCCCCAAGGCCCATGTAAGCCAGATGCAGAAGGGGGCACATGCATCTGTAGTTTGTTTGCAGTGGCTGGAGGCCCTGACACACACATGCTTTTTCTCTCTCTCTCTCTTCTTCCTGCCTATTTCTGTCTCTTAAATAAATAAATAAAAATAAAATATTTTTTAAAAGAAAATATAGAAGGGCTGGAGAGAAGGCTTCTCTCTCTCTCTCTCTCTCTCTCTCTCTCTCTCTCTCTCAAAATTAATTAATTACTTAGTTAATTAAATTTCAAAAATAAAATATAAAATATTTATGTCTAGCTGTAATTTTCATATGATTCAATTAAATTGCATTCTATTTTATTTCTTATCACACAACAGGATGTTTGGGAAATTATCCATGCCACTCCTTATCACTGCAACTTATTTTCTTTGCTGCATGTCATTTTGTGACATAGGTGCTCAACATGGGTGCTTTACTTGCTCTTCATGTCACTGCACATCCCTGGCTTGTGTAGCTAGAGCTAGTGTTTTCCAAAATGCTCAGATTATCCTTCAGGCTTTGAAAATTAACATTTAAGGTAATTTCATCCCTTTTTGTCAAATACATTGTAAATATTTTTGTTCAACCTACAATTTGTGTTTTTGTTTATATATTTATTTGTTTGAAAGAAGAGATAGAGAAAGAGAGAGAGAGAGAGAGGAGACCTACAGAAAGAGAATGGGCACACCATAGGCCTCCAGCCACTGCAAATGAACTCCAGATGCACATGCACCTTGTGCATCTGGCTTATGTGGGTCCTGGGGAATCAAACCTGGGTCCTTTGCCTTCGCAGACAAATGCCTTCACTGCTAAGCCATTTTCTCCAGCCCTAATTTGTATATTTGTTGATGGAGGTTGGACTTTTCTACAAAACTCTTCTAGTATATTTTTAATTAAAAAAAATCTTTTTTGAGCATTGATTCATCTGAGTGCAGTTTGGTAAATAATATAGGCATACTATTGTTTTGGGTTGCTTTTTTTGTCAACATGGGACAGCTTAACTTCTAATATTATGTCCAAAGCAATAAGTAGAAAGGTAAGTCAGTAAGTGGCTAGTTACATTTTGGGAGCGTCTATGGCCATGACAAAATGCCTGTAGAGAAGATTGATTCTGAATCAAGGTGTCTGTCTATGTCATTTCGCTGTAGTGCCTATGAGCCTGTGGTGGGGTGAGAGCGGGGGGCATATGGTGGAATAGAATCCCTCACTTCATTAGTGAAGAAGAGCCTGAGACAGACATTCCTTTCAAGGGCACACCCCCTGTGAACTCTTTCCTCAGATAGGACCCACTTCCTAAAGTTTCCACCATCACCAAGAATCCATTAAGCTAAGAATCTAAGGAGTCATGGATTAATCCAATTACCAACAGCAGTCACCTCGACCACCCAAAGCCTCTCCTCTAACGTGGTTTGGGGACTGTGCTCTCAACCTAGAGCCCAACATAGATACTCACACACAAACCACTCTCTTTTTTCTAAGTAGGGCAAAACAGTTAAGATCATAGCAGAAAGAACCATGTACGCTAGAAATAAGAAAATATATCAGAATAAACAACACAAAATTCTCAGAATGTATTTTTTTTTTAATCCTAATAGGTGGATAGATAGGACTTAAATGTGATTTTTTTCTGTATGGAAAAAAAATCAAGATGATAAAAAAATACATTTCATGAGCTAGAGAGATGGCTTAGCCATTAAGACATTTGCCTGCAAAGCCAAATGACCCAGGTGCATTTCCCCAATACCCATGTAAACCAGATGCACAATATGGCACATGGATCTGGAGTTTGTTTGCAGTGGCTGCAGGCCCTGAAGTGCTCTTTCTCCCCAACAACAAATAAATAAAAATAAATAATTAAAAATATATTTCTCTTACCTAATCTATATATCCAATATAAATATAATCAAATTACCAGCCGGGCATGGTGGTGCACACCTTTAATCCCAGCACTCAGGAGGCAGAGGTAGGAGGACTGCCATGAGTTCAAGGCCACCCTGAGATGACAGAGTTAAATCCAGGTTAGCCTGGGCCAGAATGAGACCCTACCTCAAAAAACCAAATCATCATCATCATCATCATCATCATCATCATCATCAAATTACCAAACACTCAATTTTGTTTACAAAATAATTCTATAGTACACTATAACTAAGTATGTGAAAGGAATAAGAAAAAAATTGAGAAATAAATATTCCTATCAATAATTGAAGTGTATGGTAAAGCTACAGTAATTAAAATAGTAACAGGAACACAAGAATAGGCAAAAAAGATTTAAGTGAAACATAATGGAGGAGCAAAGAACAGAATCAGGAAACAGATTCAGTAAATAGAAGAATGAAAAATCACCGAGGAAACTATGATTAATAGCATTTAAACTACTAGACAATAATGTTCAGATGCTGTTCCTAAAACCTGTGAACCATCTCCTTCATTTCCATTTTCTTTTTCTCTTTTTAAATTTGCCTTTGTTTCTGAGACAAGGTCTCTCTCTTTAGCCTAAACTGTCCTAATAATGATGTAACCTAGGCTGGCATTGAATGCATGGTTATTATCCTGCCTGGATATCCCAAGTTCTGGGGTTATAGGTACGAGCCATCACATTTACTCTACTTCTGTTATTTCTGTGTGAAATAAAGCCAAGGCCTTCCTGAATAGTTTGATCACATTCATCCAAATGAGCATGTAAACTCCATTAGAATTAGGGACAATATCCTTGTTATACTTCCTGATTAAATCAAATGCTAGCTCAAGGGTACTGTGATATTTTTGAATTAATTTTAATGCTAAAAAGTTGAGTGCGCTCTACTATTCAGATCACAGTCAACTTGCCTACCCATTTTTAAGTATTTAGGCCTTTGTTATACCGGAGATTTTTCTATCTTTATGTATGTATGTGGTGGGCATGTATATGCATGTGTTCCTATGTGTAAGTTCATATGCATATGTATATATGTGAAGGCCAAAAGTCACTGTTTGGCATCTTTCTCAATCATTTTTCACCTTATATATTGAGACAAGGGCTCTCACTCAACATAGAGCTCACTAATTTGGTTGGAGTGGACAGCCAGCTTGCCCTGGGATCTGCCCCTGGCATGTTGAGATTACAGGTCTGCACCATCATGGGTCCTGGGAACCCAAACCTAAGTGCTCACACTTAACCACAGCAAGCATTTTATAAACTCAGACAGCCCCTCACCCCTAAAGGTTTACATATTTGAATTGTTAATCTTACTTCTTCATTCAAAGAATCTCATTTCTGACCCCTTCCTTTCTCTCCATAGCTAATTTCTTCTTTTTTGCCCCAGAAAATAAATGAGCCAGTTCTTAGAAATAAAGTGTAAAAACAAAACAAAAAAATCCTTGTGTTGTAGTCAAGTTCACATTGATGGTAGAAATCACCCAACCAAGAGCAGCTTGTGGGAAAAAGAGGTTTATTTTGGCTTACAGGCTTAAGGGGAAGCTCTATGATGGCAGGGGAAAACAATGGCATGAGCAGAGGGTGGACATCACCCCCTAGCCAACATAAGGTGGACAATAGCAACAGAGGAGTGTGCCAAACACTGGCATGGGGAAACTGGCTATAACACCCATAAGCCCTCCCCCCAACAATACACCACCTCCTGGAGGTCTTAATTCCAAAATCTCCATCAGCTGGGAGCCCACCATTCATTCACGCCTAAGTTTATGGGGGACATCTGAATCAAACCACCACATTCTGCCCCTGATGCCCATAAACTGATAACCATATATGATGTAAAATATGATGCATTCAGTCCAATTTTAAATGTCCCCATAGTTTTTTATCAACTCCAATGACATTTGTACATCCCCATAGTCCAAGAACTTTTAACTGAGTCATAATACCAAAAAAAAAAACCTAAAAAAAAAAAAAAACATAATGGCACTGAATAGACATTCACACTGCAAAAGATGGTATTGCGCATAGCAAAGAGATACTCAAGCAATACATAACTTAAACAAGGTAAAAACCAAACTCTGTAGTTCCAAGTCCAACAATTCTAGTTAGCGACTAATTTCCCAGTCCGATAATTCTAACCAGCAACAAGTCTCTAGAGTTCCAATTCCACCCCTCTAGCTAGGCTAATCACAGTCCTGGAAAACTTCATCAGGGAATGCCAGCTCTCCTTGGCAGCCATCTTGTGGTCTCAGCATCTCCACTGGGTCTCCACTGCAACCATTGGTTCATCCTCATGGCTCCATTGGGTCTTCATGCAGGCATCCAGCAAACCTGCTTCACACTGCCCATAGCCATTTCCAAAACACAAGACTGTGTTTCAAACGCAAAACTCCTGCATTTCTTGTACTACACAATACCAGGTAGGGTGCCAATTTGTTAATCCAGGGGGGAAAAAAGAAGACTTTGAAGAACAGGACACTCCGTAAGCACTCAGGCCCCTTCAAAAGAGTACATTCTTCCAGTTTCCCCAGTGCAGGTCAGCTAGCCCAATCCATCTCAAAGGTTATAATCTCTCAATTGCAGCTGAACAGGCAGCAGTTCACCCAAAGATGTGTGTGTGTGTGTGTGTGTATGTCCCACTGCTCACTCCAGTTCATTTCTATGTAAAGCAACCCTGCACAACTTCTCAGGGCACGGTCATAACAGCAAGCTTCTCCCACAAACTGCTAGCCAGTCCAAGCAATGCTCTTTCTCAAAAGCCAAACTTCACAGTCCATAGTTCTTATTGCATTCAGATCTTTCAACTCGGACCAGAATAGTCCATCAAGCTGTACTTACAGCACTCCAAGGCGTCTCTTAGTCCAAGGTTTCAATTCCTTCCACATTCCTCTTGAAAATCAGCTCCAAAAGGGCAAAGCCACACAGTCAGGTGTCCAGCAACAATCCCGCTCCTTGGTTCCACTTTCCTGTTGCAGTCCGGTTTGCATTACTGGTAGAAATCACCCAAACAAAATCATCTCATGGGAAAAAGAGGTTTATTTTGGCTTACAGGCTCGAGGGGAAGCTCCATGATGGCAGGGGAAAATGATGGCATGAGCAGAGGGTGGACATCAACCCCTAGCCAACATAAGGTGGACAATAGCAATAGGAGAGTGTGCCAAACACCAGCAAGGGGGAGGTGGCTATAACTCCCATAAGCCTGCCCCCAACAATACACTGCCTCCTGGAGGTGTTAATTCCCCAATCTCCATCATCTGGGAGCCCAGCATTCAGAACACCTAAGTTTATGGGGGACACCTGAATCAAACCACCACACCTTGTGTCCCTTATTTGTATGCCATTGCTTATAATGCACTTGAAAGCATGCAAATCCAACAGGCACGAGATTGGTTTTATCCCCACCCCTTTGCTTCCGTAAAACATCATCCAGTCCACAGGCCAGTGGGACTGAAAACTTCAGTCCCTCCCTGCCTCCAACATCCACCCCAGAGCCGAAATGGTTTTAGGAGCTCCTTCCATTTCAACCATGGATCCAGTGGCCTCTCCTTCTCCCTTTGTTTTTATTTTCAAAAAGAAGTACAGGAAGTATCTTCGTGCTATGCTTTTTTTGTTTATTTGTTTTGTTTTTTTTTTTTTAAATGAAGTGACTTGTCAAGTCAGAGACTGTAGCAGTAATCCGAAAGGCAGTAAATTCAGCGATCCTCACTCTCACTGACAGCCTGTTGAGGGCTTGAAACATAAATAGCAGTGGAGACAAATCGCTGCTGTTTTCCTATTAAGCTTTGGCCCAATGGCCTCCTACCCTTCCAAGAGCTCTGAGGGTGGGGAGGGGAGACCAGGCTGTCTCAGGACTGCTTTCAAGAGCGCACAGGAGCTCTCTGCACCCTCTCCCCCTGCGGGCGGGTTTCTCACAATGCAGCCTGCTGCCTTCCCAAGCTGCGATCCACCCTCTTCACAGAAAGGTTAAAAACATCCCAGGCCAGCTTAAGAGATGCCTGCAACCCAAAATGAATGCCCAGAGTGTAATTCCCCACTGGGAAAGTTTGGTACAAAGTGAGGAAACCAATTGCCAGACCTCTTATTATGGTTGCATTGACCCCTAAGGTGCCTGCCAAAGGCTACCCAAACCTCCTGTCAAATGGAAACACCACAGGAGTATCACTTTATTTCATGTTGATACCATTTCCTGCTCTTTTCTGCTCCCAACCCTCATCTCTACTTGTGACTGACCACACTTGTATTGACATTATGCAAGAACTCTCTCTCTCTCTCTCTCTGTTTTTTTTTTAATTGGATCAAACAGCACATTCAGCACTGAGCCTATCCCAGAAAGAAAAACTGGGATTTGGGAGGGGGGGAAGGTTAGCCCAAATGAGGCCATTATGTAAAGAAAGAGTGGAGGGGCCAGAGAGGGTCACTATGTTGTACTTTGCTTTAATTACATTCTGGAAGCTTCCCGGGCAGTCTCAAAGCCCAGCCTAGCTGTCCTCCCACAGTGCAGTTGGCCTGCTGAGTTTAACACACTCACTTACAAAAAGCCAATTGATTTATGTGACTCTTGAAAACAGCGACTGCTGCTCTCATCTCTCTTGATATTTAATCCTCAGTCATGGCCAAATCGTTAATAACAGGCCCAGTATTACCCCTGCTGTTTTCATGACAATAGTGAACCGTCTCGCTTGTTGCTGCCTCTGTCCAGCAATTCAAATCTTTGCCTCACCTCCCCTATTAGAAAGTAATCTAGCAAACAGCCTGTATCTGCAGGATTCACCTATGTTCTTCCCAAAATATATTTCTAAGGATTTGAGGTTTGGGTTTTTTTTTGTTTGTTTGGTTTTCGAGGTAGGGTCTCACTCTAACGCAGGCTGACCTGGAATTCACTCTATATTCTCAGGATGGCCTCGAACTCACAGTGATTCTCATGGGACTAAAGGCGTGCACCACACCCGGCTTTGTTTTTTCTTCTTCTTGGATTTGAGGGTTTTCTTTTAGATTTTATTGTTGTTTTCTTCATTCGATTTCATATATTTGCTTCTTCTTCCTCACATCTCTGGGGTTATGATACTGAAGTAAGATGATTCAACTTTGTGCTATGACAAAAGGTCCATTTTCATTGCCAAAGAAAATGCCCACAACTGGCTGTGTATGAAGAGAGGTTTATTTGCTCACAGTTTTGGAGACCCCAAATTCCAAAACAGCATTGAAATACCTCTTGGTGGAGGCCCCCCGTTATGTGAGATCATAGTCAGTAAAATCGTGGAGACGCAGGTATGAAAGTGGTAGGAAGCAAGAGAGAGAGAAAGAAAAAGAGAGAGAGACTCCTACTCTTTTAAGACAATATTCCTTGAGAACTAACCAGGACCCCATAAGAAATATCTAATTTTTGCCCATGATCCAGTTACTCCAGTGATCCAATTACTTCCCACTAGATTACACCTCTTGAACGCTCTGTCATCGCCCTGTAACAGCACCCTGCAGTCCAAGCTTCCATCACACGAATTCCTGTGGTTTGAAGACTCCTCGGTATCCATGTTCAGACTAAATATCCCATTGTTTGTGGTTTGAATGAAATGTCCCCCCCATAGGCTCATGTGTTCTAAATACCTGGTCCCCAGCTGGTGGACATTTGGAAAAGTTGTGGGACCTTTAGGGAGGTAGAACCTCGCTGGAAGAGGTGTGTCACTGGGGCTGGCCTTGGGGCTTTATACTCCAGAGCCATTTGCCTCACTCTTGCTGCCTCCTCCCTGCTGATGTGACAAGATGTGGTGTCCAGCTGCCCATTCTTGTCATGCTTCCCTCATCTTGATCTTACTTCCTCTTGAAACTGCAAGCTGAAATAAACTCTTTTCTTCCTTTAACTGTTTCTGGTCAGGTGTTCTGGCCCAGCAACGAGAAAGTATCTGCTATATTCAAGAATTTATGGAAGATATTTTTTCAGATGTCCCAAGAAAACCTGATGTCAACTATATAGCAAGAGTGGTAGTCATGATCTCACTCTTTAAAAAAACATTGCTTCCTCATTTTCAGAGCGGTACCAACTGCATTCACACCTGGAAAGTTACTAGCTTCCAACCAACATATTGCATTTAGAATACATGTCTTCATACTTGAGAAAAACCCCACAGTAAGTGAGGGCCCAAGAATGTGGGCAACATTCCTGCTCCGTGGCTTCATAGGGGATAGCTCTGTTCCTGCCCATTGGGCCCGGATTCTGCCTTAGCACCATTATCAACAGGCAGCCACCATCAGTTCAACAATGATGATGATATGCTTGACATCATTAAGAAACAATCCTCCACTTTGGTAGTGGCCACAGGAAGATTTATTATCACACACATTAGAAGTCAGTGCAATTGAGAGCAAATGATGTCATGGAAGAGGGAAGCAGAAAGAATGTAAGGGCTGGAGAAAGGAATGGAGTGTTATTGAACATTATCCAGGCATGACATTGCCATTGTACTCTTGAACTCTCAGCAACTATGATTACCTGCACAGGATCTACATAGGATTGCAGGTCTCAACATTCTGTTATGAAAGGAAGAATTATGAAATCCTGCCTCTATCTGATGATTTATAAGCACTAATGTTTCCTGGGGTAGAGGCAGGAAATTTTTCTTCATTGGTATAGCCTCTGGTAAGTTGCCCATATCATTGAAAATAACTTCTCATTAGATAAACAAGAAAAAAGGAAGCAAGAAAGGAAGGAAGGGCAAGGGAAATAGTAGTTGGGAGAAGGAGGGTGGATCAGCAGGAGTGGGAGAGGAAGAAGAGAAGGTAATGAGGGATAGATATGAACAAAATGCATTATGGGCCTACGTGAAAATATCACAATGACACTCATTATTATGAATGATTAATATATGCTAATGAAAAATGTGAGAGAGCTGTAAATGATAGCAGTATACAAAGGATTTCAAATTTTAAAAGGCTGGGAGGGAGGTAGGTAGAAACAGTACCTTAAAATAATGCCATTGCACCCTGTGACAACAGAAGAATTAAGTGAGACCGAGATGTGGAGATACCTAACTTATTGCTCTGTTTGCTTTAGCAAATCCAGGGGGTGAGTGCTGTGCCTCACACTCCTGTGAGTGTCTTCTCCTTCAGATCCTCATTTCTCCTGCAGGAAGATGTCCAGCTCAAGCAGGATAGTTGGGTTGCCACACCCTTTCATGGTTGATCAGTTCTGATTCCCCCACTTCTGTCTCTCAACTTCATAAAGCCCATTTCTCCAGAAATCCTCTCAACATTGGAAAGCCCATTGCACACTGCCTCTGGAGTTGCTTTGCTGAATGTTGCCATTTCCTGAACCAGTTACTAATTACTGTATCACTTTTACTTATACATTGCAATTACTGTATTACTAATGGAGGAGTTCCTAACTACAAATGACTGGGGCAAAGTTTTCAAATACCATACCTCAAAAATACAAATATATGTATATATATGCACACACACACACATATCATACCCCATGACTGAAAAGGATGTATGAAAGACAGCTCCTGGTAGATGCTGAGTTCAAACTCTGTCAGCTATCTGATGTTGGCATCTGAAAGGAAAAATGAAAATTAGAGTGAACTTGATCTCTCTGAGTACCAAGAAAAATAACATTATGGTGTTCTTTGGCCCATGCTCATTCAGTGAACCAAAGCCAGGTGTGAGGCTTCCCTAGTATCATGCTTGTGTCTGTATACAAACTACTTTTGGGGCCAATATGTGTATCTCACATTCTGTTGTGTCTTACTATTCAAACAGGGAGGATTATTGAATCAGAGTCACCCACTCCTTCCTGCCATGTGGTTCAGTATCTTAATAATCAAATATGTCTCTGTCCAGAGAACTCTCCCTTCTTTCTTCTCCATTCCCCTAAGTCTTCCTTACAATCATCTTTACTGTATCACTCCTCTGCTGCTCTTCTGCCACTCCCTTCCACACATGGCCCTTTTGCCTATTCTTTCATGGCTGTGGCTTCTCACAACTGTATCTGTTCCCACCTCCACCTTCTTTCAGTCATGGATGGCTCACGCGGAAGCCTGAATAAGAAGTGGTTTCCACCATAGGATAGGACAAATGCCAAAGGATCTCTCAGGTGGAATAGGAAGCTGCAAAACAGAAACTTCAAAGGATCTGAGGAGAGACGTGGCTGAAAATATAAACACGACCTCAGAGCCAGCATCCTTTCTAGATTTATAGTGTTCCTTCTCTCCCCTTTCTGAGAGAGAGAGAGAGAGAGAGAGAGAGAGAGAGAGAGAGAGAGAGAGAGTAAGGGAGCTTTTGGAATAGGTAGGCATGTCCTTACACAATCAACAAACGTACTGTAAGAACAGATGCTTGTTACAGCATTTGAAGTTCACCCAGGAAAACTTCAAATGGCATCATTGATTTGAGGCCCCTTTTTCTTTTCCCTTTCCTTTTACGGGTAGAAGTTCAGAGCCAGCTTATGTTCACTGTCTTTGCTCTCGCTTCCAAACAGATTCATAAAACCACACTTGTGCTTATATACACAGAACCTGAATTTATTTTGCTTTTCTTTAAATTCTATGTTGTGATTGCATTGATATCAGCCACTTTCATGTTAATATTCACATTTTGATAAGTAAAAGGAATGCCAATGCATTTCAAGCACATCCTCCCTTAGAAAAGTTTGATCTGCTGAGATGCTAGATTTGTCTACTTCCAAATATAGAAGAGTCCTTGGGATTCTGCACTTTTAAATTCACAAAGCACTCAAACTTAGCAAGTTTCCTAAATTACATTCCTTGCATCTCAAATAAATCAAAATGACTATGCATCCCATAATAATTATTAGAGTATGGGGCTGTTTAAAAATTGGTTTTATGCAAAATAGAAGTTATGTTGTCATATCCTAAGAAACTTTTAATTGCCTGTTTTGTTTAGTGAGTAAATATTAAAGGGTTTCGTGAATTTGTATGGTATGTTCTGAAATTTAAAATTTAAAAATTTACCTTATATGTAAAAGTGTATCTCTCTCTCTCCCTTGCTCTGTGTCTGTGTGTGCATGTAAGTACACAATAATATATAATATTATATATTACATAATATATAATATTATATATTATATAATATATAATATATATGCATGTTAGAGGAGAAAGAGCAAGAAAAATGGGTCAGAAGGAAATAGAGAAAAGAAGGAAGGAAGAAAAAAGGAGAGAGACAGGGAAAGAGGAAAGAAGAGATGGAGAACATGAAAATATATTTAATTTCAAATGACTACGTGCTTACAAGTGCCTGGTTGGCCCTGGAAATTTAGGGACATCAGCATTTTGGAAGTAACACCAGATTTCACCAAAGCAAACTGCTCTGAAGGCACTGTCCTCAGACCACAGCACTGGGCACGCTCTCAGTGGACTTTCTCCTGGCCAGTTTGCTTCCACGTTGGAAAATTCCAAACACTCTCCTCTTGCCTTTAGCTCTCAGCTCTTTTTCCTAACTTATGAAGAGATACTACAGGAACTAATAATGTACCATTTGTGTAAACACTGACTGATAGGGGACATGGTCATTTGTGTGCAAGTGTTTGAAAGGTGTAGGCAGTGAGGCGGGCAAGGAGTTACTTAGCCTTACAGCTGAATTGTTGCCAGGAGATACAAAAACACATTAAGCAAAGGGAGATTTAAGCTAAACACTAGATCCCAGAATAAATAAAATACATAGCAATGTGAGCAAGCTTGTGGAAATTGGTTGAGGTATTTAAAATACCAAAGCAGTTAAGTTTGCATGTCAAGTAAATATTTACAAGGGGCAGAGAGGAATAAATTAGAAGATGAAAAGCACCTAAGATGTACCATTGGACAGCTTCTCCAGGGAATGCACATGACAGCTTATGGTCACTTTCTGGCCTGAGAAGTTTCTTAAGATTGAGAGAGGACAGAAAATGGTGATAGCATCCTTAGGTAATGGGCAACTAGTCAGAGTGACTTCAAAAAATGATGAGTGCGGGGCTAAAGGGATATTTTGTCCCTGTCATGAGCAGAAAGATGGCTGCTTATGAGCTTTGAAGTAAGCCCTCAACTGACAATGAGTCTGCAGCCACTTTGATGTTGGACTTCCCAACCTCCAGTGGTGAGAAATAAGTCCCTCTTGTTTATAAATTACCCCATATCTGACGTTCACCCTACCAGCCTGAATGGTCTGAGATGCCACTAGACTAAACCATAAACAAACAAGAGGGACTTATTTCTCACCACTGGAGTTTGGGAAGTCCAACATCAAAGTGGCTGCAGACTCATTGTCAGTTGAGGGCTTACTTCAAAGCTCATAAGCAGCCATCTTTCTGCTCATGACAGGGACAAATGAGTTCTCTGAGGTCTCTTTCATAAGGGCAGTAATCTCATTCGTGATTTAAACTAAATACTAGACCCCAGGACAAATATGCTCTAATTCTTATGTTCTTCTCACTTCCTCAAAATCTCACCTATAAATGCTGTCACACTGGGGCTTTAAGTTTCAGCATGTAAGTTATGAAAAGACACAAATATTCAGTGTATAGGAATGTAACTCAATGAACATTTACTAGTAATTGTTCAAGTTCAAACTCTGTGTGCAAGTTTATAGCCATACTATGAGTAAAACACATCCCAAAATGTATACAGTCAGGAGCATTGGATTTCTAGTACCAGAAAAGCTTCCATTTTCTATCTTATTAATTTTGACTAATAAGAAATGGCCAAGTAACATCGTAGGGGTAATGCATTGGGGGTCTGAGTAGATCATATTAATAAGAAATGATGATGAACGTGTGAGTTTCAACTAGACAACCTGAGAGAAAATAAAGGAAAAAATGACAAGGAAAGCACACAGGTCTGGTTCAATATTTTAAATGCTGATCATGCTAGTTGGATGCAGGAAAATCATGTAGTTTCTATTGCTTGAGTTTAATTTGCATCTCAAGACTTCTCCACTCTAGTGAGACCCTAGTGACCTGTTATATGCTGGAGACAGAGGAGGCTCTGCAGTTAACGATCACGATCACGGGAGAAGGAGGAAAAGGGACCTATCTCATATGCACATTGCTTAAAGGAAAACTCCCCTTTTATCACCAGTAATAAATGCTTCTTAGAGAGGTGAAATTGAAAGTTGATCTGATGAGGCTCCATTTTATTAGCTGCTGATTAGGAAAAAAACAAAACAAAACTGAGATTCACTAATATGTACATTGGCAGGAAAGAATTCCAAGCCCCAAATCCAATACATATTACTGTATCTTCTCTCATTCATCCTAATGTTTACCCTCAGAGTTTCCGTCTTCTCAAACTAGTAAGTTGGTGTTACTTAAAAATTCTTTCCTCCTCCAACAACTGGTTTATTTCTCTGAGAGATGAGAATATGAAGTAGATTTTATCCCCCACCATTTCGAAGTATTGTACAGGAATTGAAAAGAAGTCAGCACTTCAACCATCACTCAAACCTCCCTCATTCCCCTGTTAAAACCTCTGTACCCGCTTGGGAATAAGGATCACAGCTATGAAGGAGGAGAAGAGAGAAATTCTAGAACCCTTGGAATCATCTGCTTGTAATAACTCTTCCTGCTGTAGCCAGTCATTACTCTTCAAAACAATGTAAGGCTATGTCTCCACAGCTGCAGGCCAGGTTTTCAGGAGCCTGCGCAATTAGGGAAATGAAACTGTCAAACGTGCCATTTACTCCTTCTAACAATTTCATTCAGCTGGAAGACTATTGATGTGCCTCTCGGGCTATAGATGCAGATGCTGAAGGATGATGGAATTCAGGAAAGGTTTATGAACCCCAACTTTTGGGCTCTTGTCTATTTTAACAAAGAATTCATTTAAAAAAAAAACAGACTAAGGAGGATAAATTATGAATTGTGGAATTTCTTTTTTTAGGGTGAAATTAGGAATTATGAGGTTTATTTAGGGAAAATTAGGAATCCAGGGAGGAGGCTAGCTGAAAGACTCAAGCCAGAGCTGGAGAGGAGGAGGGAAGATGGGGAGACTCTCCATCACAGAGAAGCGTACACCCACACATGGAAGGCAAAGCATGAGCAAATTTAAAAAAAAAAAAAATAGTCAGCCGGGCATGGTGGCGCACGCCTTTAATCTCAGCACTCAGGAGGCAGAGGTAGGAGGATCATCGTGAATTCATGGCCATGCTGAGACTTCATGGTGAATTTCAAGTCAGCCTGAGCCAGAGTGAGACCCTACCTCAAAAAACCAAAAAAATAAAAGAAAGAAAAGAGAAACTAGAATTCAAGATCCGATCAGTCTCAGCCTTGCTGGCTGTAGCGGCTCTGCTTCTTCTAGAGTCCAGCATACCCAGCCGTGCTGGCTTCATTGCTGCAGTGCCCTGAATCCACGGACCAATCAGGTCTGAGTCTGACAACAAAAGGCCACCCTAATGAACTATGAAGGGCTTGTCGTGTGCTGGTGTTGTGTGCTAGGCGCTCCTCTCTTCCATTCTGGCGACCTAGCTGACCTGTGCTTCTCTCATCCGAACAATGGTGTGTGAGGTGTCTCCCCACTCTCCCAGCCTGGCCTGGGGAGGGGAAGCCTCTTCTCACCTATCTGGGCACATGTTTCATGCCTCCCATGCATTCTGTCTCCAGAGGCATTTGCCACGTCGTTATGTCTATGACGTTCCTAGAAACTCTGAGCCTGCCAGGTGTGTAGTAACCCTCTTGACTATTCATTTGCCAGTGTCTAAACTTTCCAGTCAGTCCTTCGGTATGTCCTTGCTCTTTTACATGTATGATCTCTGGCCTGTTGAATCATTTACTATTCCTTAATTCCTTCTGTTCTTTTTATTTATTTGTATTTTTCTCTACAACACCTTTAAAATTCCTTTGTTTATTTTTACTTATTTCTTTGAATGAGGAAGACAGAGAGAAAGAGAGAATGGGTGCAGCAGGCCCAACAGCCCCTGTAAATGAAGTCCAGATGCATGCGCTACCTTACATGGGTGCTGGGGAATGGAACTTGGGTCCTTTGGCTTTTCAGGCAGGCGCCTTAACCACTAAGCTATCTCTCCCCAGTCCATAAGACACGACCTTTAAAAGTAGACCATACGCGCCAATTTTGACAAAAGATGTTGAAAGGAAACGCATGTGGCAGGCTTCATGCCGCCCTAGTGACTGGCAGACATCTCTTTGCTCTCCTTGGGTCCCTGATCCTGTCTCCAAAAAGCTCTCTCTCCCGTTTCTCCTTCAAGGGGCACACAAAAGACTTTCCCCTCCAAGCCAAATCCTGCCCAGTCAATCCAGAAAGATGGCCTCTGATCCATTGAGATGTCCTCATCCTTCTGCATTATGTGCCACTCCTGAAACCTAAAACCAGATCTGGCTGCATGCTTGGGTATGGTAAAGCGGATCAGGGAACACCTGGGAAAGAGACTTAAGCTTCTGGAAAGGAAACCCAGTTTCAAAACACTCTCAGGAGAAGCCTAGGCTGGATAAATGTGTACCGTGTGTGAGCTAAGCAAAGTTTACACTCCTCCTACTTCCTTGTTGTGGGGCTGACAGAGTCTCATCTGCTCTGCTAGCCCTGGCAGATAACAGATTGGAAGCCTTGAGCCTTCCTGACAGCTGTGCTGTAGAATGTTTTCGAGGAGGTTCTATGTTCTGTTGGGAGCCCACTTAATAAACTTGGCTGACAAAGTATAGTGAATCCATGGCCATAGGAGTTGGTCTTGATATTGATTTAGTCACAGAAAAATGAAAGCAGCCTTTTTTTTTTTTTTTTTTTTTTTTTTTTTTTTTTTTTTTGAGCAGAACCATGAGTTGATACACTGAAGTGTATGGTGACCAGGAACAAAACTTTACCATAGGGGCAGGACACTATTCCTTAACACTCTGCCCAGCTGTCTATATTATCCAACAGGAAATGGAGTTGTTAATTTCGTGGAAATGAGTAACATGCAATTTAGAATTATTTTTTGTCCGTTTATTTATTTATTTATTTGAGAGCGACAGACACAGAGAGAAAGACAGATAGAGGTAGAGAGAGAGAATGGGTGCGCCAGGGCTTCCAGCCACTGCAAACGAACTCCAGACGCGTGCCCCCCTTGTGCATCTGGCTAACGTGGGACCTGGGGAACCGAGCCTCGAACCTGGGTCCTTAGGCTTCACAGGCAAGCGCTTAACCGCTAAGCCATTTCTCCAGCCCACATGTAATTTAAATTCTATAAGAAGGACTGAGAGACAACTTCTGGAATTCAAGTGCTTTATATGCAAACCCCGGGGAGGGAGGCGGGTTAAAAGGTCATTCCCAGCTATGGGAATATTTCCACACATGTCACCCTAATCCCTGTTGGGAGAAGAGACTCAAGAATAGCTGGGGCTCAGGAAAACAGCAAGCTCTGGAGTCAATGAAAGACTCCATCTCTAGGAAACGAGGATGAGCAGAAGCGGTGTGAGGGCAACTGTTCTCCTCTAACTTCCACACGTGTTCACACCACACACACCACACCTACGACGCAAAGAAATACAGGAAGAAAGAGAAGAAGAAAGATTGATAGGCCTTTCCATCAAATTTCTGACTCAGATCTTCCCACTGCCCAGTCTCTCCAACTTCTCGTCCCATTTTTATCATCTTCCACTTTCGCCTCCTTGCTCCTAATCTCTTCAGAAAGAATTGACTATACTCCACAAGAGTAGAATGCTTCCTATCTTTACATTTCTTTACTAAAATAGGTACCTATAACATTATAGATCTTTCTCAAAAGGTTCTCCATGCTCCTAACTCTAACACTTAGGTAATGATGTTTAGCTCCCTATGACGGTCACAGGTGGCAATCTGTCACAAAACCACCAAAAGCAACACACTCCGTGGCTCTAACCATGACACGAAAGCCTCAGTGATAACATAGGACAAGGAAACTATAACTGGAGGACAGCAATTACTACACAGTCTTTATGAAAGCTAAATCCATGTAATCTGGTGAAGTGTAGTGTTTCTAGTTCTCTTTGGCTGGAGTAGTAGTATTATCGATAATTGTCACTTCACCCGCATTCAGAGTGTTTTACACCTTGGGTGCACAACTCATCCCCTGCCCCTTTCTCGCTCCAATACTTGACTAAAGATAGGCAGGTATGAATGCATGAAAACACTCCATCTTCTTGCCTTGTGATTAGGACAACTTTGAAGTGGGACTTTGCACTGTTCCCAGAGCTCCTGAGGGACTGAGCCAGATTTGCTTTCTATGGGACTTAGCTTGGCATCAGCTTTGTTTGGCTTCTTTCTTTTCCTTTTCTCATTTTCCTAGTCCTCTACCTTTTGTTTTACCTGAGAACATTTCCCCCTTAATCATTTTCATAACAATTTTTGCCTTGGGGTCTGCTTCTGTGGAATCTGACCTCAGACAAAGAGCATCGTCACTATGATTGGAAAACCATGTGGATTGATTCCTTTTAAAAAGAAAAAAAAAAAAGTGAGTGAGTGTTCTGCATATTTTAAACTTAAAAAAAAAAAAGAAACAATCCTGCAAACTTTGTTTTTCAGGAAGAGAGTTTGAAGGAGAAGAAGAATATCTGGAGATTCTAGGCATCACCAGGGAGCAGTCAGGCAAATATGAGTGCAAAGCTGCCAATGAGGTCTCCTCAGCGGATGTCAAGCAAGTCAAGGTCACCGTGAACTGTGAGTACGCAGCAGCAGGTGCAACGTGCCCAGGGCACACCTCCACCTCCGGTGAGCCCCGCAGATTCCATTAGCAAGAAGAGCATAGCATTTCAAACAGATGTTCTTCTTCTGGTCAGGGATGCACATTTATACATTGGACACATCCAAGGGCAAGGCTTGGCCTTTGAATTTGATAAATCAACCCGACCACTTCTAAATATAACCCGTAATGCATTGAACAGTCGCTTCTGTCTTTACTCAGACTGTGAAAATTAAGAAAACATGAGAGACAGCACTAGCAATGCCTGGCAGTCACTATTGTAGCTTTTGTGGACACCAAGGTCATATTACAGTTGGGGAAAGCAACAATTTGTATGTGCTTTAGCTGGAATTTCTATCTTATCGCATTGCCTTTCGAAAGGGAATACTCCAAGAATATATTTTATCCTCTGCTATTTAACCAAGAGACCTTGGCAACAAGTTTCAGCCACTGTGGTCAGCTGCCATATGTCCCTGATGGTTAACAAGCTACTAGCCAGTGGCGTAATTTTGATGATCTATTTGAACCGAATCATGGGCATTAGAAAAGAAGATTCCACTAAGATGCATAGGTAAGTGGGCACACTTTGAACTTGTCAGATGAAAGGATCCTTAGAAGTCGAAGTCGTTCAAAGTGGGGAGGAGGAAGAAGGGGGGAAAGCAGAGAGAGGGTCTATAAGATGTGTGTCACCCAGCAAAGGAAAAGACAACTTGATGATCTTATTCATGTAGGAGTATCTTTCAATGGCATTCAAATTACATTTTCACATCATACAGTTTTAGCAAGTGACAGGGACAAAGGGATGTCCTGACAGGTCTTCCTTTCTATATGTACATATAGACCATACATATTTCCTGCATATACACATTGTATTTTATATGCATACAAAACACACAAGCGTAAGCATGCAGATGCATGAACACTTACCTTAGCCCACATTTGGACATAAACTTTAGGTCATCATGATTTGAATCCTGTCATTTTATATCTTCCATGCATCTGTGTGCACAAGAACCTCTAAATATGCTCTTTGTTCCTCAACAAACCCAGCAAGATAAATACAATTGACTTCACTTTAAAGCTTGAGAAACTGAAGTCTGGAGGTGGTAAAATTGTCTATGGAAAGCAGCTGCAGAAAGCAAATGTTGATTGTAAAAACCCCGGGCTTCCAGGAGGAAGAAGATGAAAAGGAGAAATTCAGTTCTTTGTACCTGCCACACGCAGCTTTGTATTAGGGATTTACACTTGCCATTTAATCCTCACAATAAACTAATGAGATAAACATCAACAGTATTACTTTAGGTATATGGAAACAGGCTTAGGGAGCTGAGGAATCTTGCTTAAAGAGGCCCAGGTGGGCTGGCCTGCATTGTCCCTGGAGCCCTGCTTCAGCCAGACTTTCAGCATTCTTAAACAGGCAGTGAAATCTCCTTCACACCGCACCTGGAGGAAACCAACAGACTTGGCTCTGCTATACACATTTACGGCCCTGGTTTCCAAGAGCAAGGGGCTGCATTTGATGAGCTGTGAAGTGCTTTTATCCCATGCTGTCTCCAAATTTTCAGTAATAGAGTTCTGAAATGCCAGTATTACTATTCTTTTCCAGTACTGGGTGTGTTTCAAAGACACATTAATGATCTCAATGTTATAAAATGCTTTAGGTCCTTTTTTATTTTTTTTTCCCACATGAAAGGCAATTTCTCTGGGTGTTTATACAAGTTCATAATTAGGTTAGTTAACTTCTTTTATGCACACATAGCCATGCTGCCATCCTCTACCTCTTCCCTGACTTTTGGAGTCAAGATTTCATTTTCTCTTAATTGACCTTCAAGTTAATTAGATTTCTGAAAGTCCAATCACGGAGTAAATAGAAAATATTTATGCTTCCATTGTATGAAACATCAAAGTGGTCTGGATTGCAGATGGCTCCCCAGATCAAAGCTAGCCGCCTGGGCCCTATTATTATTGGAGCAATTAGTCTGACATTGCTCCTTCTGCACTGTCCCCAAAGTGTAATTTAGAACAGAAGGAAATACTGATAATTCCCCCCCACCCCAAAATCCCAAGACTTTTATGAAAATATGAGCTTTTGCAAGTGATGAATGAATCATAGAAGACCATGGAAAGAACCTCAGGATTCTTAAAAGCTACGTGTAACATAACATGGACAGAAGTGCTGAGTCTAATCAAGCATGTGTCCTAACCAACAGGAGCTAGAACATGCCTGGCCTTGTCTGTGTATTGTTTACTGAAGGAGGAGCCAGACATCTCCTGAGTAAACTGCCCTCTAGCAGTCTCTCCAGAGTCATCGCTTTGCCCTGCGTCCTCACTGTTGGACTGAACGTGACCAGTTCCTTCCATAAGGCTTGCCTTGCCAGGCTGAACTGGAACCTAGAACTGTCAACTGAAAGGCGGGGGGGAACCTTTTC
Organism: Jaculus jaculus; assembly: GCF_020740685.1. Classification (NCBI taxonomy): domain Eukaryota; kingdom Metazoa; phylum Chordata; class Mammalia; order Rodentia; family Dipodidae; genus Jaculus; species Jaculus jaculus. The sequence goes on from NC_059105.1 coordinate 166,239,883, forward strand.
TCCCTTAAAATTTTTTCTCCAAACCTTACACATGATGCTAGTTACAAATCAAGAGAAGTATTCTAGTAGCAATTTATCAACTGCCTTTTTAAAACTAGTCAGGACACCAAATATCCTGTTCAAATGAACCATTCCACTTATAGTTGCATGGAATAAAGTCTCCAAGATGAAGCATGTTCTGGCCTAAAGAAAAATAACCAGAATGACTATCATCACCTCATTTCAGCCTGCCTAATATGCAGATGTTCTACTGTTTGAGTCCTCTTCCTTTGTTTTTTTGTTTTTTGTTTTGTTTGTTTTTTCCTTTCCTTTAGGTCAGGGAAGCAGGGTGCCTATAAGAACTATTGGCTGAAGACATTATAGGAATGAACAGACCCAGGTACCACTAAAGAAAAGCAATCTTAGTACTAATGACTTTCCTAGTACCATTCATTCATTGACTTACTCAGTTGCCCACAGTTGTTTGCTGCAAAACACCGAGAGGCTAGTAATAAGGAAGGCAGACAGAGCAGTTTCGCCTGTTCAATCCTACTGGGTTCTATAGCCTCTCCTTTGTACTTCCCTTAGGTAACCTCCCTCCTTGGCATGTCTACAGCATTGCATGCAGCCATTTTACAAGCAAAATCTATTTTCTAAGTGGTATGAGGACCTGGAACCTCTAGAAATCTAAATCATTAAATCAACATCTACACCAGTAAAAAACCTTAGGGAAATTTATGAAATGGACAGGGCATCTGAGGCCCTGTATCTTATCTCTTAATTTCAGTTCCCACGGTGCACTAAAATATCTACTTATGAGTCTGTCCTACGTCACTGCCCAATGGTCCCAGGATAAGATCTAGCATTAGTAAATGGTTGATAAATGCAGACTCTTTTGTGGACTCTTCCTATACTGGACCTCTTCCTTAGACCAGAGCCTCAGGTTGGGTGGGGATAGCATGTAGCTAAAGTCTAAAAGAGTGCAAATGCATGCCTATGATGACTATAAATAACACCTTCCATTCAAATCTTATATTTTATGCCATTGCTCCCAATATGGAGACAATTTAATAAATGACATTTTATGCCCTAAGCCACTCTTGTTATCATCACCAGTCTGATAGATATACTGTTGTTATTGGTGATGGTAAGAATAAGAATCATATTTTCAGAATGTGGATTTTTGAAGTAATAAAAACTGGAAGAGTCATCTAACAATTGTAAGCTATCCCAAAGTCATGGAAAGAAAAAAATAATGGATTTCTTTGCAGCTTGCTTATGAAGCCACATTTTTATTATAGCCATATTTTGAGCCAAGGCATCTATTATTTTAACTATATAGGATTGCCACAATATGATTTGTAACAATCCTTCTTAGCCTCACCGACACAGAGTTCATTACAAGTGAATTTTAAGTGTGCATTCTCATAAGCCAGCAAAGCAGACTTACATCATAAGAGCATTTGAGAAATATATGAACAATGGGCTTGTCACACTCTTATCAGCCTCTATGAATTCACTTTGATAAAAGGAACTTTCTGTTTTTAAAACAAAAATTTTATTTTTATTTATTTATTAGAGAAGTAGAGAGAAATAATGGGCACACCAGGGCCCCCAGCCACTGCAAACAATCTCCAGATACATGTGCCACCTTCTTCATCTGGCTTATATGGGTCCTGGAAATGAAACCTGACTCCTCTGGCCTTGCAGGCAAATGCATCAACCACTTAGGCATCTCTCCAATCCTGATAAAAAGAAGTTCTAAGATCTGAAGGATGCAATTGTCATCCCTTCCTAATTAATATCAATGTACTTGAAAGTTCTTACCTTTGGGGATGCAGTAATGGCTCAGTCATAAAGCACTTGCCACATAAATACAAGAATTCAGGTCCCCAGCACCCACACATAATGCTAGACAGAGTAGCATGTGCCTATAATCGCCACTCTGGGAATTAGTGAGGTCCTGGTTCAGAGGGACTCTGTGTGGTGATCGAGAAAGCCGTGCAACGTTGCCCTCTGTCTTCTACACACATGAGTGTGTGTGCATGTGCACACACCCCACATGCATATACATATGCCAAAGAAAAGTTCTCAAGTGAAATTTCTGGCCAGTTCCCCACACCGGGACTTGTAACAGGTTGATACTGCTCCTTTGGCACTATTCAGGTAATACATAGTTTCAGAAATCAGTAAAGGGTCCATCTGAAAGCCTCAAATGTTGCTGCCATGGTTAGAGATCAAGTTGAGTGGAGCTTGTAGTTAAGTGTATTCAATTTAGCCCCCCTCTCCTCCCTCCCCTCACAGACTGGCACTCATCTCCTCCTATATACATAAGAGCAGGAAGAGAGCTTAGGTCTCCGGGCAGAAACACAGGAGTACCTCAGCTCCTCAGCTCTGCTAGACGCTAGATGCCTGAATGACAAAGAGACCAGCTGCGCATCGTGACGCGCATACCTGTAACTCCAGCCACTCAGGAGGCTAAAACAGAAGGATCCCAAATCCAAGGGGTAACCAGGGCAACAGAACAAGATGCAATCTCCCAAATAAACAAGCAAAGGAATGATTTAAAAAAAAAAAAAAAAAAGGCACACGGACCCAGTTTGTTATGCCCAAACATCTCAATCAGAAAAAAAATCTCATGCTTTCCCCCCAAGTCCCAAATTTCTAGCTACACTAAACAACCAGTAGAATTAACTGCTAGAGCCAAGAGTTCTATACAAATGCATACCTGAGACATCTGTTCCTCACCTTGTGTCAGAGGGACTGGAAGGTATCCACCAGGGATCACTATGCTAGGAAGCCTCAGCTCCCAGTGTGCCTGAAGAGGCGGGGACGGAGGGATTTTGCTCCGGTATGTACCATGGTTCTCACTGAATATGTCAGAGCCATGTCTAAAAGCTCACAAACACTTTTTTTTTTTAGTTATTTACACAGTGTGTATACAGCCCATGCCATGTTGGTACCATCATTAGCCTCCTCCCTGTCCTCCCCCCTACACAGGAAACCTCCTCATTGGGGAATGGGTTGTGCATTGTGGGGTTGAGATTTCATTCTTCCATGCTGCAAAATTGAACAACCTATAGAAACACGAGCAAAATTATTTTTCCTGCTAATCAATGAGTCAACGTGTTATGAATTGTGGAGCCACGGGCATCTCAAGAGCCTAACTGACAATGGTGAAAAGAAGTGACGATGCAAAAATGGACTGAGTTCCTTCCCCGCTGGTCATCTCTACCCCGTTTTAGACTTTCTCTCTGTGGGTGGCATCTCCTGATGCGCTAGCCAAAAATCTGAGGTTCTCTTTCTCGGCCTCCCCTTCACATCCAGTACTCTGTGACTTAATCAACTTGGAGGACTTGTGTATTTCAAATCTGTCCCCTCTCCCCAGTCCTTCCAGCACCATCCTAGTGCATAGTATTTCTAAATTCCTTCGTCAGCTTCTAAATGGGCCTCCCTGCTGCTAGCTCCAGCATTTTATTGATGAGGAAATTGAAGCAGTATGACTCTGGGCAAAGTACTCAACTCTGTAATAAGGAAGAACAATGAGGGACGGAGCCTCAATTTGAGTTCATGTATATCAAATTTAAATCTCAGCTCATAACCTCTGCTTTATGGTCCATCCGTCTACCCATACTTCTACCATCAATGCAAATACTTCTCATTCCTGCACTATCTTTCCTTAGAGGTGATGAGCTCTCATGGACTATATAACCAATCACAGAAAGACTTTTAAATGGAACCTTGGCAATGATTTTAAGATAGCTCTTTTTTTTGTAAGAATAAGGAGACAAAAAAATAAAAAAAAGGCTTACGTGTGTGATTGCATAGACCACAGTTCTGTCTAAGAATAGAATCAAAAGTAATCATTTCTCATACCCATGGAATGGCCAAGTGAATTATACTCTGGAAAACTGGCAACTTAAATGTTAAATCAATTAATATTGCAAAAACAAATACATGAACTATGGTGTAACAAGAGCCCGTTTTTTAAAGAATGGGCCTGGAGAAATGTTAAATACCATCAAAATGCAGTTACTTTCTTTGCTAGGTAATAAAACCAAGGTGCAGAAAACCAAGTGTGTAATGGGAGGTCCACACTACCAAACAGACTCCCACTTCCAGGTCTCCAACTTTCCAGTCCAGGGTTTTTGTTGGTTTGGTTCCTCTGTAACTCAGCTTACCATTTTGTACCTGCAAGAAAATAAGCAGCTGAATTTAAAGCAAGACAGCAACTAAAGCAACAGACCAAAAATAAAAAGGCATGAAAGTAGAAGGGGCACCATTTGCAAAGAGGAGGAATAGGGTCAGCCAAGGAAGTGGGATCTGAATGTAGCTAATGTTTATAATATACTTGAGTGAAAATGTCCTTATGAAAACTCACTTTGTATAGCAAATATGTAGTAATAAAATATTTGAAAAATAACACACCCCTGCATGCCTATTTGCATATTGCTAATAGTATCTTCCAAATGTGCTGTTATTTTCCTCTCTTAAAAAGTAGCAAAATTTTCCAAGCTGATACAAAAATGAGAAGGGAAAGGGAACTGCAGACTTTCCCACTACCTTGCCCACTAGTTATAACTAAGATGATTAGAACTTCTATAGCCAGATTTAAAACTGGTTTTCAAAAAAATGAAGACGGGCGTGGTGGCGCACGCCTTTAATCCCAGCACTCGGGAGGCAGAGGAAGGAGGATTGCCGTGAGTTCGAGGCCAGCCTGAGACTCCATAGTGAATTCCAGGTCAGCCTGGGCCAGACCAGGATCCTACCTCAAAAAAAAAAAAAAAAAAAAAGAAAAGAAGGAGAAGGAGGAGGAAGAGGAAGAGGAGGAAGAGGAGGAGGAGGGGAAGAGGAAGAAGAAGAAGGAGAAGAAAAAGAATTAGCAGTAGTAGTAGAGGAAGAAGGAGAAGACAGCACTGAAGAGGCAGAGGTAGGAGGATCACTGTGAGTTCAAAGCCAGTCTGGAACTAGAAGTTGTGTTGCAGGACAATCTGTGCTAGAGTGAGACCCTACTAAAAATAATTATTTATAAGCTGGACATAGTGGTGCATACCTTTAATCCCAGCACTTGGGATGCAAAGGTAGGAGGATCACTGTGTGTTCAAAACCAGTCTGTGACTACAGAGTGAGTTCCAGGTCAGCCTGGGCTACAGTGAGAACCTACCTTGAAAAAAAAATAATGGGGCTGGAAAGATTGCTTAGCGGTTAAGCACTTGCCTATGAAGCCTAAGGACCCCAGTTCGAGGCTTGTTTCCCCAGGACCCACGTTAGCCAGATACACAAGGGGGTGCATGAATCTGGAGTTCCTTTGCAGTGGCTGGAGGCCCTGGCGGCCCCATTCTCTCTCTCTCTCTCTCTCTCTCTCTCTCTCTCTCTCTCTGTCTCTCTCTCTCTCTCTCTCTGCCTCTTTCTCTCTCTGTCACTCTCAAATAAATAAATAAAAATAAACAAAAAAATTTAAAAATAATGAAGAAAAATACCAGAAATGAGATGAACCAAGTGCTGAAGAACAGGCGTATAAATAAATTTTGTACACTGAAGTTCCTTTTACTAATAGTCTCTGCTTTTCCTGTACAAAAAATTCTCAGTGATTTCATGGGCCCCATGTACACATCCAAGTTGCAAATGACCTTGGGACCAAAGAGTGCTTTTCCCATAAATTACTCAAGCCCAGAAGATCACATTTTCCTTCCTGTCCCACTCAAGTAGACGTGTATGTAAACATTTGTTCCACCTTTGGAAGTTTGTTTAACAAATCGTGGCATATTAGAATACCAGACATGTTTCTGAGATCACTTCAAGCCTGCTATAGTTTGGTTAGAACCAGTCATAAGCAAGGGAAAAAAAAAAAAAAAACTGTCATTGGTAACACCAGAAAGTCTTCTATGAGTAATATCATCCTGCAACCCACATATGAAAGCAAAATTTTCCTAGGTCATAGGAACAGAATGGCACCCATAGGAGGAAAGATAAAGTTGCCAACTTGCACTGGTTTTGTTTGTCAGTGTCTCTAGTCCTTTGACAATAGCAGGTAAAGTTTGGGTTGGGAGCATGTATTTTGTCTTTTTTTTAATCAGATACATCAAAGTGATCTCTTGCCATGCTAATAAAAATGGCAATGAAAAAGAAAGAAAACCAGTGAAATTTTACAGTTAAATCCCATGTCCTTTGATATTACTCAGTGTCTGAAAAAGAAAAATACTGCAAACATTACAAACTGCAAGTGAAATAACTAGGAATACTTCGTAGGAGAGAGAAAGATACTTTGAGTTTCGTTTCCATAAAGCCCCATGGGAAGTTTCTTTAGGCAAATCAAGTTTACCTTTCATTAGCCATCTCTTATTTTTCTTTAGATTTTGGGGATCAGTCCCATTTAGCTGACCATGAGTCACATGGTAATCATTGGCGCATTCAGGTGATCCCTTCCCCTCCTCTCTCCAAGCAGACTGTCCTTCCTAACTCCTTCCTTGGTGGGAGTTCTAAACCATCCTCTGGCTCTCATGTTAACCTGTGTGGGTGTCCTTCCTACAGACCCCCCCACTATCACCGAGTCCAAGAGCAACGAAGCCGCCACAGGACGACAAGCTTCGCTCAAATGCGAGGCCTCCGCGGTGCCCGCTCCTCACTTTGAGTGGTACCGGGAAGACACCAGGTATGTGCCAAACCCACCATGCTTCCTGCTTATGGGCCCTAAGCCCCGCAAATCCCAACAACCGGACCATGCTCGGCTATGACTGTGTCATCTTATACTATGTGCATCTTCCCTTTCAATAACTCGTTATCAAGTGTTTGGGGACCTGTCTCTGAGGCCAAAACCCAGAGGCGCTCATACTTAAAAGTGGCAAAGCATACGGTTCTGTGGGTAGTTTCCCCCTGCACAGCTTCCTTGCTTATAGGAGAAACTCAAGCCCAGTGGGTCCTGTCCATTCCTGAGTCTTCTCTATGAACAGTCACTGGTCTGATGACAGGAATTGCGTGATTGCATTCAGGAGTTGGGGAGCGGGGGAATAACAAATTCCATTTGTCCTCTTTTTGTGTTCCTGTGGAAAGATGGGGAAGGAATTACTGAGCTAAAACTGTCATCAGCAGTCCTTTTTTAACTCTTCTGTCTTGAACCCTTAGGATAAACAGTGCCAATGGTCTTGAGATTAAGAGCACGGAGGGCCAGTCCTCCCTGACGGTGACCAACGTCACTGAGGAGCACTATGGCAACTATACCTGTGTGGCTGCCAACAAGCTGGGCGTCACCAATGCCAGCCTAGTCCTTTTCAGTAAGTATGCAAAGCAAGACCTGACCTGACGTCATTACATGGATAGAGTTCTGTCACATTTCATTGAAGCCCAACCCTCATGTCTTAAAGATAAACTTAAACAAAGATAAGAACATCCTGAAGCTAAAGCAGAGGTAGCTCAATCCCTAGGCAGAAAGAGTTGCAGATGGAAGAACTACACTCTAGATTCTCTCACTTGTAATAACTGTCCAGCTTTTCATTCGTTTTGTAGCTTCTTGTTTTTCCTGGTTGGGTAGGCTGTGTGAATATTCAGAGAACCCATATGACTTTGGTGGTGGCCCCTGTAAGAAGCAGAGGTGATATAGCAGGCTGGTAGAAAATGTCAGTAATGACAGTGATTGAGGAAGGCATATCTGGTGGAGATGGATGAAATGCTGGGAGAGGAGACAGCCTGGGAGAGGAAACTATGTTTTTATTAATGGGGAAGGTTGGCATGAATAATTAAAACATAACACAAAATTCCAAAAGAGAAACAAGGCAGACTGGATAAAGGTTTCTGAATGAAGGCAAGACATTGTTTTAGGATACACTTTTTGCAATAGAGATGTAATTGTGGAGAAAGGAGTGTCTATTTCTTTTTAATTCTGCATGTGTAGGTGAATGCATGTGTGTATGTGTGTGAATATGGGTGCATGCATGCCAGGGTAGGCATGTGGAGGTCAGAAGACATCTTCAAGGTGTCTGTCGTCCACCTTCTGACACAGGCTCTCTTGCTTCCACAACCATGAGCTTTGGCTTGCACTCTGCTTTATGTGGGTGCTGAGGAATTGAACCTGGGATGGCAAAGCGTTGCCATCATTGAGCAATCTCCCCAGGCCAGAAAGGGACATTTATAAAGACCAAAAAAGATCTCAAAGATTGGCTCAAGAAGGTACCGATACTTGCAGGAGACCTCACCTTCACGTTTGCTCATCACAAGCGTGTTATGGTCAGGACTATGATTCCCCAGCCGTGTTGCTGTAAGTGTGAATTCAATTGCTCGTGAGAGGGAGAAGGGTGAAGAGTGGGGTCCCGGGATGATGGTAGCATCTAGAACAGGGACCTTTTGTTCATCAAAATAAGGAAACAGAAAAGGTAGGTAACTTGATGAGCCACAAAGTTCATTTGGTTTAGATAAAATAAAAAGTCTTTGAAATGTACCATCATGATTTTGAAATAATAAGCCACTTAAAGTTCTTTGTTGTTTCCCTACCCATACTCAATTTGAAAAAAAAAAAAAAAATACTGTGGCCAGGAAGGATGCTTTCCTCTTATTGTATTCAAAGATTCTTAGAAGAAAAAAATCAAGCTAAGTGAGAATTCTCTTGAAATGCAGTATTAAAGCCATTCCAAAACTGCTCAAGATCCAACACCACTTATGGGAAACAACCCACAAACGACCCTAAATGCAGCCTGTGGCGTCTCAATCATAACTTGCTGGCTTAAGTCTGTGACATTTTGATGGGATACAGCCATATACACGCTGCATCAATATGGAGTTTAAAATTCATATCTTAACTCTCTACTGGTCTCTGAAGGCCAAGCATCGGTATTCTTTGCTTCAACTGGAGGCGTCAATCTCCACAAGACACTGCATATTGAGAAACATAGTTACCAGATGCCTTCCTGAGAGCAGGGGTTCAAAAAGTAGAGACGCCACTAGCCTCAGCTAAGCTGAGATTCTGAAAAGGCTAAGGTGACCTGCTTAGATAGAATGATAGACATTTAACTAGAGAGTTTCAAGAGGATCATAAAATGGAACTGCTGGATTAGTTAGAACAAGTAAACCACTGTACACTGCATTCAATACATTTTCTTCCCATTGCAGAGGGAATAAGAAGTATGCTAATAATATATTTCCAAAATAAAATAAAATGTTGCCTCTATAATGGGGGGGGGGGAGGAAGAAAAGAGGATGGAAGGATGGAAAAAGACCTTAGCAGAGAGAGGTAGAGCAAGAGTTCTAAGGTCAGAGATCATGGAGACACTTAGAGGCTATTTAAGGAAAACCCATGCCCTACAATTCCAGTGCCCTGTTATCGTCAGACTGAACCCTGGGAAATTAAGAAATGCTAAGAATCTGGGCTGGGGCGATGGCTCAGCAGTTGAAGGCACCTGCTTGCAGTGATCATGCCTGTAACCCCAGCCACACAGCAATGGCGGGCAGAGCCAGAGCGGCCACAAGAGAAGCCCATGTGAAATGGGTAGAAAGAGAGAATCACCCAAGGTTGTCTCTGACCTCCGCACATGCATGGTGGCAAGTCTGCTCGTACACTCACATATACGTGCAAACAGGCATATTCGTATGCACATAAGAAAATAATAAAAACAGGAAAAATAGAGAACTGTCAAGAATCTTCAAGGATTTCTGTTTCTAAATTGAGTTATGAAAGAATCCAGCCAGTGTGTCATAATCATTATGATTTGAGGGAAGTTTTCCTCTGACATATATTGAAGAAGTTCGCAATGTAGTGACTAGTGATATGATGTGAATTTTTCCCCCCAGTATCCCACATTGCCCTCTGCACAGCAGCCCATGACAACCACATACACCAGATATCCATCAACACTTAGTTTGGGATCTGTCCTCCACCTTACCATCAAGTTATCAGGTGGTGTTTTTACTGAGGAAGACATTACAAAACTATGAATGTCCATTAAGCTTTAATGTCAAAAGATTTACTCAAATGGCCGGAAAGTAGTGAATCAACTGATTTTGTAGTTTATTGGGATTTTTTATGGGCCCAATCATGGCCATTTCAAGGAGGCCTCTCCCTCTTTTGCAATAAGAGCAGCATTCCTTCTTGCCCACTCCAAATCCACCATTTAGGCTCAGGAGATACACTTCTTTGACCTACATAGCTTAACCTTGACGACGGGACTCCGTAGGTTTGTAGTTTGCCCAGGGCCAGGAAAGAGGGAATAAGGGAAGACAGGGAGAGGAAGGAAGCAAATAAAAAGGGAAGGTCAAAACACGTGTGAATAGATGGTCCATGATTTATATTAAAGGTGAGCAGAGGTAAAGGGGAGTGAGAAGCCCCGTGGAAGTGTTGCTCATGGTACTTTTGTGCAGACCAGTGTCAGGAGGGAGGGTCTGCAGCCAGAGGCCCTGACAGAAGCATTGTGTGGGCAGCAGGGTGCTCTGCTGAACAAGCTGGACCAGAGCAGATGCAGCAGCTGGTGAGCCACTGTCAGCCAGAGGCAGCAGCAGGTGGAGACCTGATCCAGAGCCCCTGGGTTCATGATTATTCAGCCTTGGTGGTGGGTCAGCACATTTCCAGCCAGGTCCACCACAGTGACATGCTGACTATTTTTTTTTTGCGGTGTCAATTTGCAATCACTCAACAATGTGCATACCTTCACTTCACCACTCTCTATTCAAATATTGATCCCTGGAGGAGTCAAAATAATTGAATGGGAGTGCAGAATACACGGTACTTATAATACTTTCTTCCTAAACTGGAGGAAGTATTTGTTCTCATTTCTCTTGTTCTTCACACATTCTACCACTCTGTCAAATACTTCAGTGTATATATTCCAGTAATTCCTTTTATATCTTTTGCCTCATCCTGAACGAAGTGCTACATCATACATTTTTCTTAATGTGCGAATCAGTGACACAATGTGCACAGATATTCAGCCCTTTAGTTTTTGTCAGACAGGGAATGCCATAGATAAAGACTTGAGCTTCTTTTCTTTTCTTTTTAATATTTTATTTTTATTTATTAATTTGAGGGAGAGAGAGATATAGAAATAGGCAGGTAGACAGGGAGAGAGAGAGAGAGAATGGGTGCACCATGGCCTCTAGCTACTTCAAACGAACTCCAGATATGTGCGTCCCCTTATGCATCTGGCTTATATGGATCCTGGGGAAGTCAAACCTGGGTCCTTTGGCTTTTCAGGCAAACGCCTTAACCACTAAGCCATCTCTCCAGGCCTTGAGCTTCTTTTGATGCCAAGAAATGTTCCATTGTCTACATATGGAATGTAACAGATCCCATGTTCCCACCCTGCTATCCAACATATGCCCACAAAATGGGTGGGTTTGTCTTGTTTCAGTGCTTATGTAAAGTCACTTTTAATGTAGCGCATGGGGAAGAAAACCAGGGTGGTGATGTAAATGTCATATCAAATGAGCTCTTACAATGCCCCAGCTTCTTTACACATACGATATCCTTGAATCACGACAACCACGCTATGCCCTTACATTTCTCTGCTTCGCAAAGGGGACATGAAATTAGGGCAAAGAATTAAGATTGACTTTGGGATTTAAATTTTAATATTCTATTTCCAAAGTCTATTTCAATATGAATACACGATACATATACATACATATATATGTATATACATTTGCATATATATATATATATATATACATATATATATATATATATATATATAGAGAGAGAGAGAGAGAGAGAGAGAGAGAGAGAGAGAAGTTAAAAGATAGACAATGTAGTTTAGAAGTGAGTAGTTACCTAATTGTTTCTTCATGAAGCCTCTCTCCTGGCTCTGTTTCTTCATTGTGGATAGCACATTTCTGCCCTCACCTCTTCCATTCCCGTTAACTGCCATTAGCACAAGTCCACTAGATTCCTAGTATGGAGCCTCTCCTGTGTCATGTTTCTGTTCTCAGTGAGTATATCAGGCTAGCAACTTCTTCCCTCATGTTAGAAGACAGCCCCTACTAACCAGCCCACTGGCACTGCTTTGTGATGAGGGCCTGCACCTTTGCTTTAGAAACCGCTGTGCCATGATTTTAGAGGTTTCATATTTAATTTACACAGCTTCATGGTGCTGGTGAAGACTCGGCAGACCTTGTAACCCAATTTTTGTGGATGCCTCATTATAAACAAGCTGAGCACGGACCCCAGGTTGTTAAAGAGAGCACCTACAAACTCCAAGGGGATGCCTGAGCTACTTTTTCTTTCAAGTATAAGCATCAAATAGGCTGACTCCCAGTAAGGTTATTGAACCTGTGCACCATACTTACTGGAAGATACAAGAGAATCATATGTGACTTAGGAAATTGTCTTGACATAAGAACCTCTCCCTCCACTCTACCTTGTGTGCTTCAGGTTGCCCTGAACTCAGAGTGCTTCCCTGAGAAGAGCTAAGGCCCAGGCAGCTTTTCCTTGTGATGTCCTGTCGAATTAGCCAATAGCACTCACCCCTTGTTCCCTAAAATACCACCCATTCAACCAACAGAAAACAAGAGCGCAGAGGTAAAGGAATTGTGAAAAGTCAAAGCTCATTCAGGACCTGTTTGTACCATGGCTACAGGTGTCCACAGCCAAAACACAAACACAGAGCCCCAAGGTCCCTGACCCCCTTACTTTTGAAAATGACAAGTTGGGGCTGGAGGGTTTGCTTAGTGGTTAAGGTGTTTGCATATGAAGCCAAAGGACCCAGGTTCAATTCCCCAGGACCCACATAAGCCAGATGCACAAGGTGGTGCATGTGTCTGGAGTTCATTTACAGTGGCTGAAGACCCTGGTATGCCCATTCTCACTATCAGCCTTTCTCTCTCTCTCTCTCTCTCTCTCTCTCTCTCTCAAATAAATAATTTTTTAAAAAAGAGAAAAATGACAAGTTGGAAATTTTCTTTCTCATTGTATGTGATATTTATCTCATTTTTCAAATCATTCTTAAGGGAGCTGCTAAATCCTGGCATAAACTATAAAACAGCCGCAGGATACTGGTGGGAAGAATAAGGATAAAAATTGGAATGGGGCATGTAAGGACAGATAAGCCAAAAGGATAGAATTAAGAGAATGAGACTAACTAATGGGACATGATAAGCCTAAAATGATGATCACAGGGTGGGGCTGAGATGCTAATCACAAGCCAGAAAGCCACTGAAAAGGAGAGTGGGTGAGGTAGTTTAGTAATATAAATGCTCTTGCAGAAATGAGAGCAGAGTGCGTTTACCCATCTGTGAAGAGTGTGATGAGAAAATATTAAGCTGAGTCATTTAAACATTCTGAATAATAATAGTAATAACAAAAATAAAGTACAGTAGAAAGAATATAGTATGGGACAGTGCTCTTAAACTGTTACATAAATGCTCACGGGAGTTCAGCTATTTATTTTCAAAGCTGGAAACTTAACACCAAATAGCCAGTGAAGATTTAAAACATTTTTCTACTCAACGCTTGTGCAACTAAGACACAATCATTCACTGAGCTATTCTTGACCTGCTCCATCCAAATGCATGCAGGAAACTTTCACATTTAATCTGCCACTACCAGCTAAGCTAGAGAAAATGCACTATGCAAGGTATCTTGAGTTTTCTTGGCAGCAAGATGTTTGGAAAAGACCTAAAGACCAGGAAAAAAAAAAATCTACTCTTGATAGGATTCTGAGATTGCAGTATAAGATGGCTAGAAGATCAAATTTCAATATGTGCATATGCTTACTTCTTTATATGGGTTTGGTTTTGATTGATTTTAATTTACCATTGGTCATTATTCAAATTAGCTTTGAGGAGGAATGTAGAAAAGTTTGATGAGCTTCCACTGCCATGTTCAAGGACAGCAAGTAATGCACCCTATTCTTACCACACCATTCTACCCTGCGAATGAGCCTCAGGGAGGATTTAGTGTTGAACCAAGAATTTTAATGATAAATATGCATGGCACCATAAAGCCTAAATTCCATCAGTACATTAGTTTACAGGTAGAAGCTCGTGTATAAGACTGTGAGAGATTCATAAGCTTAAGACCCCCATTTTCAAATGAAAATCACTGCTCAAGAGGATGTATCTTCAAGTATGATTGATTGGGCAATCAAATTTCAGATGAGATTGTATTATACAAAGAGGGTGAGATGAAGCAATGGACTGAAAATAAAATTATAACATTTCAAGGAACATATTGTGAGGACATTACTCTTGCACTGGTATCACTAATTCAGAAATAAAACTCTGACAGAAAAGTTGAACTAGCATTTCCCAAAAGAGGTTTTTCTGGTGCTTGGCCATAGCTGATAGAAACCGTAAGGCTGAGAGAGGGGAAAGTTAGTAGCTGCTGTATGTCCATTTGCCATGAGCCAAACAGACAAGAACCAGGAGCAAGATGAATTTCACCATTTTACAAACCTCTTTTACTCTATCTCTAGAACTTCTAAAATCTAGCCAGGCATGATGGTACACACCTTTAATCCCAGCACTAGGGAGGCAGAGGTAGGAAGATCGCCATGTGTTTGAGGCCACCCTGAGACAACATAGTGAATTCCAGGTCATCCTGGTCCAGAGTGAGAGCCTACCTTGGAAAACCTAAAACAAAAAAGAATAGAATCTAAAATCTTGGGCTGGAGAGATTGCTTAGCAGTTAAGGCATTTATCCGTGAACCCTAAGGACCCAGGTTCGATTCTCTCTGTCTCTCTCTCTCTCTCTCTCTCTCTCTCTGTCTTTCTTTTTATCAACTTCTTTCTCAAATAAATAAAGATAAAGAAAAATATTTTTAAAAACCCTAAAATCTTGCTTTGGGGGTTTACAATGAAGGTTAGGATCCTGAATGGAGGATTTCCACTGTGGTATGTTGTCTTCCTATTCTTGCTAAGCTTCTGAAAAAGTGGTATCTAATATCTCTCTTTGATACTTTAATAGAAAAGAAAGCAAATAACAACCTTCTGGAAGATATGATTCCATAGGAATTCATCTGATTTATAATTATTTGAGTAAATAACCTTGAGAAAGATGCATATGTGTGTGTGTGTGTGCATGTATGTATTTCAACTCTCCATGATGTTTACCATTTTTCCCCTTTAGAGCGTGTTTTACCCACAATTCCCCACCCCATTCAAGGTCAGTATGATTTTTGTCACTCTAGCTATTTTCCCGGGTCATTCTCCAACATCTTTAGTGTGCAAAACATACAGAACAGGAAAGCACATTCACAAAATTCACATATAATAGAAGTCATTTCCCCCCTTAAAAACTGAAAAGAAAATGGATCTTTGTCTTGCATCAACTGAGGTACCAGACATGTAGTAAGCGTGCCACCTGACAGACAGGCGAGTCAGTCAGTCCCTGGAAAACAATTGCAAATTCAGAGACCATTTTTCTTTCAATATGTATTTATATTAGGTAACAGTGAGCTCACTGAAACCATACAGCACCCACATTCTCTGAATCCCCTATCCACAGAGGGACATAAATCTTGCCACTGGCCATCCTCACATCTTTATGCAATCTGAATTCAAAGTCATTATTAGTATCATTTATCAAAATATATTTTCCAAAAGTTAAAATTAACCAAATTACAACATAAGCACTACTTTTTAAAAAACAGTGCTTATTTATTTATTTATTTACAAGCAGAGAAAGACAACACGTGCCTGCCAGGGCTTCTAGCCACTAAAATGAACTCCAGACGCATGTGCATCCAGCTTTTATGTGGGCACTGGGGAACTGAACCCAGGTTATTAGACTCTGCAGGCCAGTGCCTCACCTATTGAGCCATCTCCCCAGCCCACGACCACTACTTGTTGCTAAGCTCTTGGCCAACTCATGTGTTTTCCCTTTTAAACACATGTACTTTAGAAAGCACAAATAAGGAAAAAGAACACCAGTCACTCTTTATTCTTTTTCATAAAACTTTCTACATAACCAAATTAAATTTTGCCTCCTACATCGCATTTAGATGCAAGCTGCGGCCACAACATTCTAGCTTAAGGCTATTTAAAGGCAAATTGGCAAATAAAATTAAAATAATACAAAAAATTGAAATGAAACCAACCTACCATTAAAATTAAATTCCAGAAAAGTGATTTGCAAATAGCACTCAAAGATGAGAGGGGAAAAAAAATGGAAACTAGGCCATGCGGGGCCTAGTGTGAAAAAAATAAATCCAATTAAATAAGATTATCATACACACTATAAAGAAAATGTGCTCAGAATTAACGGAAGCTGCTGTTTCATAAGTTTGGAGATGGATCATGTTTCATTAATACTTGTCCAAGCTAAAAATTAGAACAAATTTGCGCGTATATTCAGAGTGTCAATAATGCATTGTATGTATTTGCATATATGCAAACTTATTTTCATGCTAGTTGAGATCAGGAGTACAAGGTTTCTAAGATTAACAAAACAACTTAATAATTTTCAGTAAGTCTACACTATTTGAGTCTAAAAATTTTGAAGATCTCTAACAAGTAAAACACATCCCCCAAATATTAATGAAATTTATTTCTTGTCCTGGCCACCAAAAATAGAATTGTTAAAATGTATCTGTATTTGTACCCTTGCCACGAAGCTTGGTGTTCATGGAACATATTCCATCTTGAATTCCTGACATGCCACAATTATTCTGAGACAGTGAACTTCAAGTGTTGCTGTAGAGGTTGACACCGTTTTATCATGTTGACATCTTTCAAACATCTTGATATGGAAAACAGATTTGTCCCGATGGATAGCATTTTCAAAGAGGTCATGCCCCAACCAAGATGAGCTCTGCACAATATCACGGCGATGCTTGGTCTCTTTTGTGACATCCGTTCTGCAGCCACAGACGCAAATCTTTATCTGATCATGCGCTGTGGTAGTCACAAAGGACAGCTTTCAGATACTGAAGAGCAGCCTCACCTAGAGATGGACCATGTGGAATTCTGTTGAACTTTATATTTCCCACAAGCTGAGTTGCTGATTGGAGAATGACCCTAGTTTAATGTTACGTCGTATGTAGACTGTAGTCAGCTTCCTTAGATCTGATAAATTTAGAGACTATAGTTTACCTTCTTACTAATACTTTGGGCTTCTGCTACTGAAAATTGAAAAGCTGTTCATGGAGAAGTGGGGTAGCTGGTGTAAGAAGTTGCTGGAGAAAACCACCCCCTATTCTTCACAAAGACACTAACTTCCTAGGGATCCAGTTGCACTTCTCCTTTTTTCCCATAAAGAGGGCCACCTATGTGGAGTGTGCTTTCTCTTGGAAAGAAGAATGCCTAATCCTTTAGAGAGCCAATGTAGCATCCAAATATTTAAGAAATGTATGCCCCACTGTGGTCACAGCTACAGTGAATGATTCTTTCATTTAATTAAGCATTATAGGTTGCTGTCATCTATTTGGATGACCTATCTTAAGTTTCAACCCTGAAGAGTGAACCGCATACCTACAGATATTCGATTTAAATGGCACGAAGAATTTTGGACCAACTGATTTCCTCCAGATGTTTTGAAAGTAGAAAGAAGTCATTGTGATCTTTTCCTGTTCTCCCAGCCTGAAAAGGAGAACTTTCCCTCCTAATTTCAGCCCAGCAGAATTGCATGTTTCCTTCCATCTGCCTCACTGTTAGCCTCTGTCTCGTTGGAAGGTCACTCCTCTCATCCCCTTCTGCGTGGCTCCTCTGGCTGTCTAGGAACACACTGCTGAGTCTACAGTGATGATAATAATACTGAAATGACTCCAAAGAGGATGTACCTGGGCTGTGACCAATTAGTGGTTTTCAAATGCTCTTTCCCTCAGTGCCACACACGAAACAACAAATACAGTTTGCTCCTCTGCTCCTTAATTGAAAAGAGACATATAGAAATCAAAAAGGAGAATAAGTAGTAGCCCTTCATGGATCTGTTTTTAGAAAGGCGTTCTGTTCCCTCACTGATTTTAATTTCGGTTTATTTATTCTGAAATTGGTCCCGAGTTGCATACATTTGCATAAACACCTCTGGTTGTATCACTGCAGGAAATCCAGTGGATTGTAACATGAGGAGAGAGTCAGCTGTAAATGCCTGTGGAATTCTTCTCACCTCATTTGGCTTATATCATTTCCTGGGGCCCCTGAATCTGGGCAGGGATAATGTTCCTCTCATCTGGTTGAGGTGTGTCTGTGCTTTCTCCTCACTGGAAGCATAGCTGGAGATGCCCTCTCATTGAGAAGGACCTCCAGTGTGAGTATGTGCAATCAATCTTAGGAAGTTAAAATCAGGAGAAAGAAGAAAAAAATACAAGGACAAACTACCATTGTTTTGTTTTTACAGCTTGTGAGCAAAATTTCCCTTGAGCATATGGCTCTCTGAGCTCCACGGGCCCATCCTTCTCCAATCACTGCTTCTTCAAAAAAAAAAAAAAAAAAAAAAAAGCTTGGAATGTGTCTCACTTGTTTGCCTCCCATCTGATTATTTTTTCCCAAGTGAACAGCCTTTCCAATCACTAACCCTGTGTGGCGAGTGGATCTGGGGAATGTTGAGATTATCTTCCACGCTCAGGCATTGCACTGGGTTTGTTCACAGCTGCTTGCCAGTCAGTCCCTGTTTTTCCATTGATAAAACACACTGCACATGGCTGGGTTTGCATGATTAATACAGCTGTCTAAAGCTCTCTCTGAAAACAAAACAATCCCCACCCCCCCAAAAAATTAAAGCTTAAAAAAATTAAATCCAAACCTCAAACAAAGCAGGTTTGCATAAATTTGAAGTCAGCCTGGTGTGTTGTCTTTCAAAGAGAAGCAGGTTCTGATGGGCAGGTCTGGGCCTCCAAACAGCCAGCTCTATCTACAAGAGACAAGGAGATAGACTGGAATCTTGAAACCCAACTCAAAAGAAAAAAAGAAAAAAGAAAAAAAAAAAAAAAAACCTGGATTGGAAAATAGGAGGGAAATCCTGACATGATCTCACTGGAAAATATCCATATTTTCAATTATTTTCTGAGGATATCATCCTGGAAATATGTCTCTTTCTGTCTCCTTAGTGGAATAGTCTCATCTCATCCCACATTGGCAATCCTAGTAATAACAGCTAACATATTTAGTAGGTTTCTCACTTACCAATGAAGTGCTAACTTTTGCATGTATATTGACTTGATCCCAACAACCCTAAGAAATTAACATTCGTTCCCTCCACACAATTTTATAATCATCAGAGTTTGCCCAAATGCCAATATACCACTTTCCACATCTAGGCACATATGTAAATTTATAATGTATTACAAATAACTATCATGTATGCATTCATAATGCTTGTTATATAGACATCTAACAAATTTTAATCACCTAATTCATGTCACACATTACAATATTTATATACGTAATAGTTACCATAATATTCACATATTTTTACAAAGACCACATTCAAATATGCTCACTACACAGAGAGATGTGTACTGTGACTCACAGGTAGAGTGACATGAAAGCGTCCGTCTTGTCAAAACCATGAGCAGGGCTATAAATAG
Source organism: Jaculus jaculus (assembly GCF_020740685.1). Taxonomy (NCBI): domain Eukaryota; kingdom Metazoa; phylum Chordata; class Mammalia; order Rodentia; family Dipodidae; genus Jaculus; species Jaculus jaculus. The sequence continues at coordinate 166,259,301 of NC_059105.1, forward strand.
ATTATAGATTTATGTGGCGTTGACACATCCAATTTCACACACTTATGCAGGTTGCTTTACATATACACCTCCATTAATTATAGATAATTATAGGAAGTGTTCTTTGTAACTCAGTTTTTCCAACTGAGAAATGGGAAACTGTGTTTTTCATGCCTACAAACTCAAAGAGGCATTTTAAATAATATATAAACGAGAACTTCACATTCCAGAAAGAAAGCACATTGAAGTTGAAATAATCATATTGAGTCCCATATATTTTCTATGGTTTTTTTTGTTAAGGGTATTTTCCTGAGACAGAGTAAGATGGGCTTATGTCATATGGACGTGTGCCCATTAGGTAGACTTGGCTTTGTTGCTGTCTGATAATTATGGACTTCAAGGATGTCTGAAATACCCACACTGCTAAGAAGTTTAAAAAATCAAGCTGTCTAACAGCAAAAAAAAAAAAAACTTTCAATTTTTTTCTTTTCTTTCTTTCTTTTTTTTTTTTACTAATACCAGAATAGAGCAAATAAAAGAAGCTAAAAAATTGCAGTTCCATATTGTGTGGCACATACATTTCTCAGTGATTGACCACCATGCACATTACCATATGCTAATCCAAAGTCATCAAGCTAAAGAACTTGTCATTTCCCCAGTCAAAGATACAAACCATGTCCTAGGAAGGGTTCAGTTTTTACATCCTTCTCTCCCTTTCTCTTTGCTGGCAGAAACAAGAGTCTTGTTTCCACTGATAGAATTCAGGTAGCCGTGAAGAAAGGAAGACAGATTTATAGGAATATCACTAGCCCTGTTTCATGCTCAGGAAACTAATTAAGAGTTGGTCTTCATACTTGATGCCTTGGCTCCTTGTTTGGGAGTGACAGTCTGATGTCCTACTGATTTTCTTGACTGGTGCGGAAGTGCACTCTCATTATTGCCACACCATTCCACATCTCATGTGGAATCAGCAAGTCACTCACTGGGAACCAGTGGTTTCGACGCACATGTAAAAAGGAAGTTCTTCCGCCCATTTCTATGCCCTAGCTCTCCCGCCTTTCTACTCTTCCTCCGATCTATCCCCTCAGCTTTTCTTGTTAAAATTTGCTAACAAGAATCCATGTGGAATTTATACACACCATTATTTCAATGTTCAACAGCAGGTTGGAAGTGTTATTTCCTCTGAATTTACATTTAGCTTCAGCTAAGTGGCAAAAAAAAAAAAAAAATCTATAGCATCAATTTATAGGTAGGAGAAATTTTAGTACTAGAACCATTTTCTGTCTAGCTCTGCTGATACGATTCAGCCCTCGCGGGTCCTCAGCCTGTCTGTGTTCATGCCTTGCTGTGCTAAGATTTCAAAGTGAATCTATCTATCTATCTATCTATCTATCTATCTATCTATCTATCTATCTATCTATGTATTTTTTTGAAAACCCAAGCTTCTACTAAATTTTAATTTGATGGAAATATTACTCTTTTATGAGCTTTATGGGGAAAAAAAAGGAGAATCTTTCAAAGTAACAATTACATTTGGGAATTAAGTTTAAGTAATTGGCAGTCTTGTCTTTTTAATTAAAAGAAACAAGCTCCCTGAGAAAAGCTCAATGTGATTTGTAGTGGAAACCGTGGGCATCCAGCCTCTCCGGGTGTGACGAGGGTGGATCCTGAATGGACAGAGGAGACTGCCACTGGGTCCTCTGCTCTCAGAACACCCCAGAACGGCTTGCCTTGGGGTGCATATCACATGCTGTTCAGCCAGTGCTGAGCACAGCCAGGAGGTTCATTGGGAGTTTACCTCCAGGTTCTTGGACATGGTATAGAAGAGAAACCCTTAAAAGAAGTGGTGTTAAGTATTAAATGAGAGGGGAAAAAGAAAGATACTAAAGAGCTTACTAGAAGAGTGCTTGTCTGGCATGTGAAGGTTTGATCCTGAGCATCCCCCCGTAAGCCCCCTCCACACACACAAAGGACCAAGTCATAAATGTTCCAGGCCCTGACAAGTGTCACTCCATAGTTCTCCCTAATATAAACCATAATTTTACTCTGTCCTTTGAGTCCCTCCTTCCTCTGTCATCAGTCATTCTTTTTCTTACGATGTTAACTTCTCATCTTTTTACTGCATGTTTTTATTTTCCATATTTGCCCTGCATTCCCATATACCTATTCTCTTGCACAGCCTTCAAGCAAAACCAAAGGAAAAGTTTGGAGAACATAGAATCTATTAGCCTTTCAGTCTAAACACTGGCTTACCACCATGAAAACACCACAACGCCGTTGTCTCATCTCTGTGGAGAAAATAGCAACCTCCACAACCGCACGATACAAATCAACCTTAGTAACAACTTCCTTACACAGTCCCTCTGTCTCCAACACACTCTTTCATCATTATAAATTATTTGTAGGTATTAAATGAAATGAGCACTTCAATAGGAAAAAAAAAAAAATCAGGGTAAATCATCCCACTTTACATCTCCCTTTGCACACTGCTGTGAGAAAACACACTTGCCAAGTAAGAACACAGCGTGACATAATGAGATGGGAATTCCAATTTAAGGTGTTCATACGTGCCAGATGTATGGGGCAAGGGAGACAGTGGACAACTCACTAGGACTCTGCAGAGAATTGCCTGCTTATACCCACCACAAATCAGGGGGACGAGAGCCCTTACAAACCATTTATTACACTTCCTAATTGGACACCAGGGAGCCAAGACCACCATAGCACACTACAGCGGTCTGCTTATCATGGTGCTCTTGGTAAAAAGAAAATGCTTCCCACATCTCAGTAACACACGTGCATGCTTAAATCCCACACATTGCTACTTAGTTTCTGTGCTGTTGACCAGAGCATCTGCCCATTTCTACCTGTGTCTCCTCCATACTCACAGTCTACGTTTCTTACCTTACCTTATGATCCTTGTATTTCCAGTATGATATTTGTAACTTCCCAAGAGAACTCTGTTTTGGGCAGAGCGGCATCCTACAAGGCTTGGCAGGTGGGAAAGAGGAAAGGCGATTGGAGATGATGCCTCTGGCTGTCCATCCTGTCTACCCTGTGTGCTCTTTCAATCCCCCACCCCCCACACCCGGCTTTAAGCAAGCATCCCCAGCCATGTTGAAGGTTTGAAAGTTGCTTGGCCATTCGATGATGCTTTTACAATTCCATGTGTAATTTCTTATGATTGAGAAGCTGGGGGTGCTTGGAAAGCAGAAACTAAGCAATGACTTGCACTATTCTAGCAAACTGTAATGTAGAGTAACTTGGGAAATTTTAAAAAGTATCTACTTGGCATCCCAGAAGGCAGGTAAGTGTATCATTGAATAACAGTGTCACAAAAGAGAACATGGTTTCATTGGCACTTTGGGGGGCTCAACCTTCCCATTCTGTCTTCTCAGCTGTGAACTTCTTAGCACTGTCCTCTTACTTTGGTCTTTGCTTTGTAGAGTCTCTTTTAGTGATTTTGTCTTCTTTCCCTTGTAACCACTGATCCTCAGAGACACAGTAAGGATGCTTCTCAGTCATTAGTAAAAGCTAGTTTAGGGCACAAACTAAGCTGATTTGGCAATGCCCAATATTGTGAGAACACCATTTATTTACTCAAGAAGAATGTTATCCTAGAATGTGCTCTGAGCTGGCCTTTTGGGGTCACTGAGGCCAACAAGCCAGGAGCAACTTCGGTGAAAAGAAAGTTCACAGACCAGGTGGAAAGGTCCGTGATGAAAAGGACTAAGGATGCCACAGTTAACGTTGTTATATTTAGGTCAGATACCAATAAGGTGCTTGAAGAAAACCCAACAGGGCACGGTAGAGAGGCTGGTCAGCAATTGCTTCCTGACGACTATGAGGCTTACCAGGCAGCAAGAGGAGAAGAAGAAAGAAGCAAAATATGACAGTGCATACAAAAGTCTAATATCCAGGAAGGAGTGACCTGAGAGGGTTCAATATGAAGTCTAATTAATTCTTAAAACTCTAAGGGGAGAAAAATCTATCTTAAGGTATCTTGCTTGTGAGCTTTTGTATTTGGCCAGAAAGCAAGCCAAAAGCAATGAAAGAGGAAGGCAAAAGAGGGAGTGGGAAGGGGAGGGGAGGGGAAGGGAAGGGAGAGGACTTAAGGGAGACAGGTCAGGCCTTTCCACTTCTATTACACGAAAGACCACTTTGGGGGCTGAACATGTAGACAGGCATAGATATCATGTACGGTATGGTGGTGACGATGGGAGATTGATCTTCTGGATTATACTGACTATTTTCTAGCAGAATGTCTAAAGAAAGCTTACAGAGTCTACAGAGGGATTCCATGATAGTTTTTTTGTTTTGTTTTTTGATTTGCAAGCAGAGATAGAAAAGAGAGAGAGAGAGAGAGAGAATGGGAGTTCCAAGGCCTCCAGCCACTGAAAACTCGCCACTTTGTGCATCTGGCTTTACGTGGGTACTGGGGAATTGAACTTTTGCCATAAGACTTTGTAGGCAAGTGCCTTAACCGCTGAGCAAGCATGATCCATTTTGGTTTTAGCTGTAAGAATAGTCGGGTTATATAAGGAGACATCAGTATTTTCAGGGAGATACCTCAGAACCTGGGTAGAGTTCTGTTTGCAGAGACAGCAGCCCCTTAGGAGCTGTAGGTACTGAGTAAGATCACTACTGAGGTGTTCTGGAAATCTAAGGAGTAAAGTCTCTGGGAAAGGCCCCAAGCAGGTGGCCCTCACCCATCCACACCACGGTGTTCAGTAGCACAGAGGAAACTCAGAACACACCACCCTGTTAATCCGTTATCTTCCTATTTCCAGGAGCTCTAAAGCCCCGGGGAAATCTCACAAACTCACTTATTATCCCTGCGTTCATATTCGGCAGGCTGGTCGTCTCGTTGCATGGTATTTGAATGTTTTTTTTTTTTTATTTTTATTTTGAAACATACAAAATGAAAACTCACATTACACGGATTAAAGACGGCCTTGAATCCCTTGAGATTTCGAATCTAAAATGTATGTTTAAATGGAAATCCACAATTTGGAGCTCAGAAATAGCAAGCCAAGTAAAACCAAAAACAGACAAAATTCACTAGGGAAGTACCCAAACCTGGGCCGTTAATCCTTTTTAACAAGTCAAATCAATGAAGGTATAAACATCTCTTTAAAATATACCAAAGATGTGTATTTTTTAAAACACAACTGTTGTAGTCTGTCTACTGTTTTAATGGCTGTGTGGAAGCAACAACTAAGTGGCTTGAAGGTTGGGCGGTAGAATTGATCATACGTAAGGACAGTTATAAGTGAGTTAACTGGTCTCTTTGTGAAGCGAGGGACGAAGGATCAAGGTGCCACCCACAGGTAGAGTGGCACATTCTAGGCAAAAGGGCAGGAACACTCACTCTTCTTTAGAGCAAAGCTGACTGTCCCGTCACGAGCACCTCACTGACGGCTGTGACCAGTGAGCTCGCTTCTAACGTTTTCCAATGTTTTATTTGCTTTCCAAGACGTAGCCCATGAACAACCCTTTATTAAACGTGAGTCCGGGGGCCCTCAGGAACACCCTAATTCATTGATTCCCTGTCAGGATCAATCAGATTTGAAAAAAAAAAAAAGCTGCCTTAGTGGAAGAGACTTCATGAAGTCCTTTCTAACATGGTAGTGCTCAGTGGAACTGCAATTCTTGTGATTGTCAGTAAGGCCATGGAGCCGAGATCGTGGCAGTAGATGAGGCGGCCATGTCTGCTACAAATCTAAGCCCGTCACTCAAATGGTCAGAGGACCTCTCCCCCCCCACCACAAGCTGCTCTTGGTCAGGTGATTTCTGCCAGCAATGCATGCCTGACTGCAACATGCCCCCTTTTTGGATGTGAGAGCATCTACTCTCCCCTTCTACATCAAAGTATTAGTATTTCCCCTTCTGTAGATTTATCTTTATATTTTTTAAATTAATAAATGAATAAAATTAACTCCTTTTTCTCTTTTTAAAATATTCTTTTCATTCTACTCATTAAGGGACATTTTAGGGAGGTTTGGTGGTGGTTGAACTGATGAGACTGAATGAAGTATCAGTATTTTATTCACATTTTATAAAGAAATTATGTGAACACTAATTTTAGTTCCAGTTTGCTCATTCATTCTAGGAGTTAGCACCTGATGCCAAGATTGCATTTTGGTAATCTTTATTCATTCCTTGAGCCAGATAAAATTCCTTTCTGATTATAGTCAGCTATAGGAGAAAAAGCCCCTGAGAGACACTTGAAAAGAAAGTATGGGATTCCTATTTGGCCCAAGTTTAACTAATAGAGAAAAACTTTCTTTCTCAGATATGGATGACTGGCTAGGAAAGGATACTTTCTCTTAGTTACTAGAACAATGGTCCACTTAAGAATAGGCCAACAGGAGAATGAAATGTCAAAGGGGAAAGTGGGGGCAGAGAGGGAGGGTATTACCATGGGATTTTTTTTATAATCATAGAAAATGTTAATAAAAATTAAATTTAAAAAAGAATAGGCCAACAGAGCTAGAAAGATGGCTTAGTACTTAAGGCTTTAAGTACCCAGTTTCAGTTTCCCAGTACCCATGTAAGACAGATATACATGGTGGTGCATGTGCCTGGGGTTCATTTGCAGTGGCTAGCGGCCCTGGAAGACCAATTCTGTCTCTATCTTCTCTTTCTATCAAGAATTAGGCCAACACAACTTCAAATTGAGATGTCACTCATGGGTAGAGCACTTATCTAGAACGTGTGAGGCCCTGGATTTGATCCAAGTACAATAAACTAATAATAACAATAATAACAACAACTACAAGACAGTTGGTATTCAGATTGCTTTCTCTGTTTTGGCTTTGCCTCACTTAACTGGACCCAGAAAGGTTTCTGTGTTTGTTAGAAAACATTCTTCTAGAAATATTGGACACGAGGATTTATGAAATGAATACCAAATATGGAAGACAACCAAATGTTGTGAATAGCGAAAAAGATGTGAATAGCAATGCAACTGAGCACCCCAGGAAGTGCCTTTTCTCTGTGGCCAGAGCAAAGCCCCTCCTACTTGTGAGTAGAAGGTGTCCGTCTCAATGCCCTGGCGTTGTGCAGAGAGGCCAGTGAGGAACAGGTGAGGAACGTCCAAAGTGTGGCTTCCAAACCCGAATGGAGGAAGAAACGTCCCTATTTTAAGCTATTATAATAATAAAGGTTTTATTTTTTAAAACCTCGTTGCATGCAAAGCAGCCAGGAGACCAAAGCCCACAGATTTCTGAGGAGGAAGCAGGCATATTCCATGCTCTGGTTCTCCGCCTCAGAGAGGGAGGAAAGGCAGGAGTCAGACTTCCTCCTCGTTTTTGTTAAACATCTTAATGACTGTATCCCCATCCCTCTTTTCTCTACTCACCGTGGAGGCTCCATCTCCTGCAAAAGCATACTCTTCTTCATGCTGCCACAGGGGGTAAAAAAAAAAAAATGCCATCCTTAAGAATATTGTGCTCTAAGTAACATGTCAAGCTCCATGCTCGAAAGCCTACACCAGCACATCAGAGGACCGGCCTTACAGGAAGAGTTGGTCACACACAAGGACAGACTGTGTCTCTTTATTTGAATGAGACTGCATCAGGTGATAAATGAGGCATATGTATTCAAGCTAACCCCTGGTATTAGAACAACTACAAATAACGTGAAACCCTGTGCTCTCCTGAGCAGCTCCATGTAAAGAATGATTCCTAGTAACTTAGAGGGAAAGGGCCAGTCTCCAAGAGTCAAAGTGGTAGAAGTCAGCTGGATCCTCTCTTAGGAGTCTGTTATCACTGCTTCCCCCAGACAGGACTCAAAAGCAGCAGAGGTTAAAGCCGGGCGTGGTGGCACACGCCTTTAATCCCAGTACTCAGGAGGCAGAGGGAGGAGGATCGCCATGAGTTTGAGGCCACTCTGAGACTTCATAGTGAATTCCAGGTCAGCCTGGGCTAGAATAAAACCCTACCTCAAAAACCCAAAAACAAAGAAACAAACCAAAAGTAGCAGAGATTAAAAGATTTTCCAGCTACAATAGTATATGAAAGTCTCCCAAAACAATGATGGAGTTCCCTAACTGAAATCCCTTACCTTTGATTTGGGGGGACAGAAAGGAGAGGGACAGGGAAAAGGACAGAAAAAGAGGGAGGGAGGGAAGGATAAAGGGAAGGAGGAAGAGAGGAAGAGAGGATGATTTGCAAAGACCAGAGGTAAAAGAAAAGAATTAATTTTCTAAGCTTTGAACTATAAGAAGCTTGAGTTTCTATTTCCTTAATTTTTTAGGAATCATAAAAATACTTTGAAGTAAAGCTCAACCTTCCAGGAAATGTTTTTTGGTGGCCAGAATTTGGGGTGTCTTTGCCCCATATGGCTCTTCAAATGACTCAACTTCCAACAATGGCCTTGTTTTTAGGGTTGAGGCACTATGATTCCAAAAAGTACAATCTCTCCTTTCCAGAAATTCAGCTAAGGAACGTCTTAAAGTATTCATTCACTCATTCATTCATGTCCTGGGGTGTGTGTTTCAGGAAGTGCATTGGACGTTTACTCTGAACTAGAAAAATCCAAGTTGAGGACATTGTAAGGAAAAAGACATATTGTGAGTGTCCACAAGAGATGGTCATCAACTGTCTTGAAGGGGCAGTGTTGTCTGAAGTGTTGAGAAATAAAGAATCTGAAAATCAAAAGACAAAGACAGATCAGTATAAATGAATTTGCCAGGCACTTGCCATTGCTGGTGTGCGATTCCTGCCTTGTTGCCACTGCATCAGGGGCTACGGTTTAAGCATTTGACAAATGTGCTCTCTGCAAATGTCTAGAATATTCTCAGCACTAGAATTCCCCAATGTTCATCCATTCAATTACTGCAGATCTGTCTTTCTTATTATTTTTCTAGCCTGTACTGCTACACTTGCTTGTTAAGTATCTTTCCTGAAGCAAGCACAATATTACAGGAGAAATTTGTATGAAAGGCATAAACTTATAATAGCCCCGGCCAGGCAATTTTGTCAAGAGTGTAAGATCACATTTTCACTGGAAATAAACATTTCAGTTTTCAAGGACTACAATAAAAAGTTTATCATAATAGGGATGGCCTCTTTTTATTTTTTTTTTATTTATTTATTTGAGAGTGACAGAGACAGAGAGAAAGACAGATAGAGGGACAGAGAGAGAATGGGCGCGCCAGGGCTTCCAGCCTCTGCAAACAAACTCCAGACGCGTGCGCCCTCTTGTGCATCTGGCTAACATGGGACCTGGGGAACCGAGCCTTGAACCGGGGTCCTTAGGCTTCACAGGCAAGTGCTTAACCGCTAAGCCATCTCTCCAGCCCGGATGGCCTCTTTTGAAGAGCAACTTTTCATGCCTCTGCACAGAAACAAACAAACAAAAAAGTTAGAGCCAAGCGTGGTGGCGCACGCCTTTAATCCTAGCACTCGGGAGGCAGAGGTAGGAGGGTCACCATGAGTTCGAGGCCACGCTGAGACTACCTAGTGAATTCCAGGTCAGCCTGAGCTAGAGCAAGACCCAATCTCTAAAAAAAAAAAAAAGTTATTTCTCTCAGGAGTGCCACCTCGTGGACAGCCATGGTTATTTTAGACAGCACACAGGAGCATGTCCTGCAATAACCACACGATGACAGCACAAAACCATGTTTTCAGAGAAAGAGGGTGAACCACCGGATATTGTTTACAATTATGGAATTGTCAATGAAGAATAAATTAATAAAAACAAAGAAAGAGGCTCAGACTATCCAGTTTTGTGCCTCAAAAATAAGTAAAATAAAATAAAAAGATCTATTATTTCAGAGGAGAACAAGTCAGAAATAGTTCAAAAATAACATCTCTTTTCTATTTTCCAAAGGCAAATATAATTTCAAGTTTTAAGGTTGTTTTTTTAAGTGTAGCACAAAGAAATCAATGGTTTGTAAGAAGAGGGAAGAGTTGCTAAAGTTTAAGTGGAAATTAAGTTTTTACAAAATATTTCAAGCAATAATTCATACGTGTTTTTAAGATATTTGCTTAATAGGATAAAATATTCAGTAGTGTTTTTGTGTGTGTGTGTGTATCAAATGGTGGTAGTGGTAGTGGTGTGTGTGTGTGTGTGTGTGTGTGTGTATGGTGGATGCACATGTGTGTACAGATGTGTGTGTGTGTAAGCCACAGGAGAATGTCAGGTGCCCTCCTTTATTGCACATTTGATTGTTTCCTTGAGACAGAGCCATAAACCCAGAGCTTTAGCGAGCCCCAACAATTCCCCTGTCTCCACTCTCTGTGCCCAGCTGATGATGTGGCAGCTGAGGAACACAGGTCAAGGTGATCAAGGCCACTCAGGCCTGTGCCACAAGCAATCATAAATACTGAGCCACCTCCCCAGCAGAGTATTGGAGGACAGAACGGAGGGCTCTGGACATAAAAGGAGGGACCCTGACTTTCAGTCCCAGCCCTGACTTTTGCTGCCTGTGTGAACTCTCGTCCTGTTTTCTCCTGTTTAGGTGTACACTTACTCTTTGCATCTATCTGAAGGCAATGCTGGGAATTTCAATGAAACAGTGTCCAAGCAGCCATTGGGAAAGGAACCCAGTGGCAGTGGGTTTACCATACAATTTAAAAGACAGTGGTCAAGCGATGAGACATGAAAAAGAGGCTGTCAGCAGGCGAGACTTACTTACTAAGAGAAGCTGGCTTCATTTCCGGGGCGACTGTGGATTCAGTGTCTGGAGGCTATTAGGAGAAAACTCACTGCCTTACTGTATGAACTTGCACTGTGAAGCATTTGTCAATGGGGATGTCTACAGGGATGCGCTTTGAATATTAAAGGGGATAGCCACCCCCTGAAATGCACCAGTAATCACAGAATAAAACAACGTGCAGCCTGTGAGCCTCTGGACATCTGACCAGTTCAGGCAAATTGTCTTTACCTACAGACATGGGAGCAGGGAGCTTTTAGAACTAGCATGGCTAGTTTTACTAATGCGTAACTACACACAGACATTGTCAGGCTTCACAAATGGGGACTATTGTGCCCCCATTATAGCTGTCATAGGAATTATCCTTATGCAAGGCTTCCTCTAGTGACTACTTTAGATGGGCAAATGAAAAAATAAAATCTATGAGGAAAGGGATTAATAGATTATTCTGGGCTTGGCAACTGTGGTCCTGATTCCAAAGAACTGACCTCTTGGGCTACATCAGAGAAGAACGAATTTAGCTACTCAGATTCCCTGGTTTTTAAGTCAGGAAGATGTATTTCAGTGGTCCTAGATCTTCAGAGTGCCTGTCATGCACTGGCCTATAGTGGCAGACTATATGGAACTCAGAGTCCAGTGGGGGAAGAAAGACTTTAATCAACCCATCAAACAACCATGCTAGAAATTCATACTGAGAAGCATGAGATGCAAAAAAACAAACCAGGGCTGGAGAGATGGCTTAGCGGTTAAGTGCTTGTCCGTGAAGCCTAAGGACCCTGGTTCGAGACTCGATTCCCCAGGACCCATGTTAGCCAGATGCACAAGGGGGCACAGGTGTCTAGAGTTAGTTTGCAGTGGCTGGAAGCCCTGGCATACCCATTCTATCTCTTTCTCTCTGCCTCTTTCTCTCTCTCTTGCTCTCAAATAAATAAATATAAACAAACAAACAAAAATGCGATCCAGAGACTTGCTTGTATCAGGGAGACTAAGGAAGATTCCCAGGCAGATTCTGAAGGAAGGGTGAGATTCCTTATGAAGCCAAGAGCCCCGTCCCTGCCCACCCCCCCCCCCCAGCAGAGAAAGTACACCATCAGAAATAGTAAAGGAGAGCTGGTAAGATAACAGATGTTGGTGAAGCTATAGGGGCAGGGCAGTGAGGAGAGCCACAGATACCAGGCTGCAGATTTAGGTCTTCATCCCGTAAAGATAAGAAACCATGAACAGGGCTGGAGGGATGGCATAGCAGTTAAGGCATTTGCCTGCAAAGCCAAAGGACCCCAGTTCAATTCCCCAGGACCCACGTAAGCCAGATGCACAAGGGAGCGCATGCATCTGGAGTTTGTTTGCGGTGGCTGGAGGCTGTGATGTGCCCATTCTCTCCCTCCCTCCCTTTGCCTCTCTCTCTCAAATAAATAAAAGTAATTTTTTAAAAAAGAAAGAAAACCATGAACTACAAGCATGGCTGTAGGGTGAATGGTGTCCATTCCAAAGGCCCTTGCTGGCTCAAGGAAGCCGTCAAGTCACTTCTTTAGTGAAATTATCTTCTTGGGAATGTAGAGCTAGGACCTTATAGGCGCAGAAGAGAAAATTTGTATCCCATAGTCAGTTTCAGCCTTCATATCTGATAAGTCATTAAGTTGGTACTGAGATGTAAGGAGGTACCCTAGAAAAACTTTACTGGAGAGATGGCTTAGCAGTTAAGGCCCTTTTCTGCAAAGCCAAAGAATCCAGGTTTGATGCTCCAGGACCCACATAAGCCAGATGCAGAAGGTGACACATGTGTCTGGAGTTTGTTTGCAGTGGCTGAAGGGCCTGTCACGCCCATAATCTCTCCCTCTCTCTCTGTGAAATAAATAAATAATAATTAAAAAAAATATTTTATTTGCAAGCAGAGAGAAAAAGAGAGAAGAAAGACAGAGAGAGAATGCATGCACCAGGGCCTCTAGCCACTACAAACCAACTCCAGAAGCATGCACCACCTTGTATATCTGGCTTTACGTGGGTACTGGGGAATCAAACTCAGGTCATTAGGGTTTTCAGGCAAACACCTTAACCACTGAACCATATTTCGAGCCTCTAGTATGGTGATTTATTGATAAGGATACCTAAAAAATAAAAATTAAATATTTGACCTATAAAGTCTCTTTTGTCCTTGGCATTTATATATACAAGCAGAGATGGAATGCTTGACAAGACATACACTGTTATTGCCCACATAGAGCATATGTCCTAACAGTGTTTAGGGGGAACCATACCTAAGAAAATCAGTTAATGTGTAACACAATGCCAGGTGAAAATTAACTGTCACCTGGACTAGCAAAGTGCCATAAAGGAACATAGAAAATAATAGTGAACACTATTGTTGAAAAGGTGCAGAGTGAAACCTTCCTGGGTTGATGGCTTTTCAGCAGGAATGTGGGTGAAGAGCCGGGAGGAACGATACAGAGGTCTAGGTGAAGAACATTATAGATGCATCTCAGCAAGGGGGAAGGTTTGACGCGTGAGCAGACGTGCCTGTTACCAGTAGAACCATAAGCAGTTGACTAGAGTGGCATCGTAAGGTAGGACAGGCCAGGGCTCGGGAACAGGCACATTCAATGGCCGCATGCCATGTGGAAGTTCGTCCACGCTGGTGTCATGACACTTGCCTACATGCATATAGCATGTAACACCAGTGATTTGTGACTGCAAATTCTTCTTGTTTTTCTATCTCCAGTTTCACATTTATTCCAATTCGGCAATCTCTTTCCACTCGCCTTTCACTCACGCTCTCAGTCTCAGCTCCTACTAAACTTGCCTTCCCCCTCCTCTCTCATTCTTCTCCTATAGTGGGGGAGTGCCAGACCACCTTCATGTTTATTTCTAACTGATCAAGAATTTTTTGTTTGTTTTTGTTTTGCTAAATATTTCTTTTTTTAGAAATTGGCACCACCGTGCACTTCAAGCAAAAAGGTATGGTCCTTGTCTGTGTTACCTTCTGTATGTTAGTTAAGATCTCACATAGATAGTTGATGGTCTTTCACATTTGAGTTTTAATTTAGCTCAATAATGTGTGATAGTGACTTGCATAACACATTCGACCCTGTTTTAATCCAAATTGTGAACTTTCTTATTAACAAACAGTCTTTGATCTGACCCATGACCCCTGTAGGGCTTTCCATAGTCATGCATTTCTAAATCCCTGGGATTGAGCAAATGATCTCCTATTCTGACACACTCTCTTGACCTCTTACCTTATATATCTTTAAGAGATGATCCTGGCAGGGCTGTATGTTTTAGAATAGTCCCAGCCCAATGACAGGGCTCTTGCCTGTCGATGACTCAAGCAAATGCATTGCAGGGTTCTGACAGGTAGCATCTCTTAACATGAAGCATTTGACCAGGTCAAATCTCCTCCCACCTCATTATTTCCTTGGGTCTTCCTAAAGCTGCACTTGCCACACCTATCTGGACTCCTGGACCCTTGGAGGAAATAACCTTTCATACCCTCCAAGTGCTTCCCTCCACCATGTGACACAAATCCCACATTCTTTCTTTGTTTCTAAAAGGACAACGCATCCGGGTCCAAGCTTTGTAAAACAGACCCTTTGAATTCCATTATTTACAAGGTTGCTACATTACTCTGTGTACTGTCTATCCCCAGACAGGACTGTGGGAGCAGACATCACTCTCCCTAAGGACTTGTGGTGTGGTCATCCACTGATTGGTAATTGTCTCAGGTGAAGGTATCTTCCTCCCTGAGCCACAGAGGAGATGAAACAACCAAGATCATTACTAATAGTAAAAGCTTATTCTTCTAGGACTTAGGCCCTTACAGCATCCAAGAGCCATAAAGATCGTGGACACTTCCAAGAAAGGTCCACCTGCCCCTGATGAAGCCAGGGCAGCAGGAACATGCACATGGGAACAGGATCATTTGAGGCAAGAAAGCACAAAACGGTGTCTTTTGCAGCCCTTCTGCTCCTCCGGGTGCTACGATTACAAATTACCAATTCATTTGAACCCCAATTGGCTAATGTTACGTGTGAAAGAAACCTTTGGAGCTTTGATGTGGATGGTGAAATAAGGTGTAATATTTTTCTTAGTTCAAATGCCATCAAGATAAATTGTCAGTGTGGCCATAAGTCACTAACTTTTTTTTTTTTTTAATTTTGTGCCAAAGTTCTTGATGCTGTTTGTTGTTGTCTTGTTGTTTGTTTGTTTTTGTTTCCTGTGGTGTTTTGAAACAGGGTCTTGTGTAGCTCAGGCTGACCTTGAGCTCATACATACAAGGTTGACCTTGAACTCCTGATGGCTTTGCCTCAACCTCCCAAGTGCTGGAATGACAAGATGACCACTCCCAGCACCTAACACTGTTTTGACAGGAAAGATGCAGTGAGTCCAACTTTACCATGACAACACCAAAATGCCTCTTTGTAGAAGATGAAGATGAAGACTATGTAGGAAGAGCTGGCATTTAAGACTGTTACTCAAACAGCAGCATTTTCCCTCCTCTCCTGCCCTAGCCTGGAGATTTCAGGATTGAATTCCCAATTTACTCAGAGGAAGCTGTCTGGGCATGAAATAGACAGCAGATGGCGACAAAGTCAACCTTATGTTGCTTCCCTTTCAACATGGCTTCCCAAGACATCAAGGTGCCTTACTCAGCACATGCAGAGATACAGAAGGGAAATGTTGAGGAGATTCTATACAGTGCTGATCTGATTAGTCAACACATTTTAAATACTTTAAAAACACTTTTTAATGTTAGTCATTCCACCAGCCATTAATTCCAAAAAGAATCCTCCCTTCCTGTATGACCGGAATACATGTACAGATAAAATTAGGACTGATTCTAATTCAGAATGCCCAGGCACCACACACAGCATGATTAAAGATGGCACTGAGAAAATCCAGTCCCAGGGGGCCCAAAGGACTTAGAGCAAGCAACAGTCAACCTCTGGCCTGCTTGAATTACACACTCTCTCCAAGTACATAGTCTCCAAAGTAGGTGTGGGAAAAGAAACTTGTCTCTTCTTTATGGTTTTACTTTGAAAAACATCCTCATCCTTTTAAATTTGGGGATAGTTCATCCTTAATTGCAAGTTTTGTTTTGTTTTTTTCCCCTAGGAATTGTCACAGCAAAATACAGTCCAATAAACACCTGGATACAGTCTTTCAGTAATGTGTGGCTGAGAACCTTGGCCTTGTATGTTGACTCATGATTTATAGTCTTGCTACAGCTGAATTGTATACCTATGGCCAAGTATTTAAAGCCTGGATCTAATACACAGCCAACTTTGATTCAGGTTGCCATTTCATTCATTCATTCATTCATCTATTTATTGAGAGAGAGAGAGAGAGAATTGGCCTGCTAGGACCTCAGCCACTGCAATAGAACTCTGGATAATTGCTCCACCTAGTGGGCATGTGTAACCTTGCACTGTCTCACCTTTGTGCACCTGGCTTACCTGGAATCTGGAGAGTCAAACATGCATCCTTAGGCTTCTCAGACAAGTGCCTTAACTGCTAAGCCATCTCTCCAGCCCTCCTTCATGTTTTGTAATTCAAGATATTGTGTTGTTAGCATTAGTAATAATTCTTCATTTACTGAATAGTTATCAAGTATCACACTTGTATGCCTGCGTGCATGTAACACATGTGTAAAATGTGGTTAAATGTCCTGGTACAAAATTTGTCTATTACATGGAAACTATGAGGCAAGTTTTGGGATTTTGGCTCTATTTGCACATCTATTCTTAAGGATAATTTCTGTTTGCACACTCTTGCTTTCATTATATCTGTCAGTATATGAAAGCACTTGCTGAGCCTGGCCATCTGGCATAGGAAATAAGATTTATCATTTGCATTTCCATAAATAAGCAGAAATTTCACAACTAGGAACTACAACATAATTCATGATTTTGCTGATTATTCTTCCCTGAAATAGCCATTAACTGAAGTAGCCTCCTATGCAGTCATATAGATCTATAATTGCAAACACATTTGTGATGCTTCCCAAATATCACCCATTTACCCTAGATTTCTCAAGTCTACTCTCAAAATCAATTATGACAAGAGCAAGTCACATAAGCACATTACACAGTAATATGACAGTACTTAATAAATAATCATTGATAGAAGCAACGGTATTTTAAAGAATAGAAACAATGTGTTCCAAATAGATAATAATAACTGTTAAGGATAACACTAAAAATGATTAACATCTACACATTGGAATAACATTTGGAAGTACTAGTTAATTTTGTATTATATATTCTACAGGACCAGTAATATGTTCATATATGTTATGTGTAAACACAAGTATGTATACAGTATGCATGGTTCCCTTTGTGCAAGGTAGATAGAAGTGTCTGTGCACTAACAAAAAGGTGACAAAAATGTTACAATGTTAATATGTTTGCCTAGGTTCATACATTACATATTATGTTTTTCAGTGATTGAATCTTTGTTTTCTTAAATATTCACTGCCATCTAAATAAAATTAGCCTAACACTAAAAGTAAGATTACCAAAATAAACAAAAATGGACTTTTTCTGAAAATCCATTTCATACTCTCCCTAGGGTAAAATGGAAATACTGTTTTTAAACAATGAAAACCTTAATTTTTGTGTATTTTTTCTCTGTTTTGAAAGCCTTACTGCTGCATGAATACAAGCAAATTTGCCAAGGAGTATCTGCAATCTAACATAGAAAGAGAAACTAGCAGGACAGGAATCAATATCATATTCCATTTAAAACCAACACACTTTCCACTTGAGACATCATAACAATCATGACAGGGGCAGACATCCTGCAGAATACCACTAAGAGAGCGAGACAGTCCCAGATGCCCCAAGAGCTTCGCAAAAGGCATGGCCAGAGTGCATCAGGAAGGACATTGTTCTAGACCTTGGGACACAGGGTTTCAGAGCTCGGGCAGAAATAACTAGTGTAGTTTGACCAACATTCGTCATCTCTTCAAGCCTGAGTCTCTCTCAAGGTTGGAACCAGAGGTAGTCATGATGCCTCTAATTATTAATCTCCATGACCACTCAGAAAACCAGAGTTCATTGGTTGGTTATAGTTGATTATTGCGTTGGCTTATTTTATGTTTCTGAATTTCTACACAAGATAAAGCTCTTTTTATAAAACCATGCCACTCAAAGTTTCTATATGTTCATATTTTCATATCAAGTAATATTTCTAATGTTCTCAAGAAGACATTCCGGCCAAATATTCTACGAACACTATTTTGTGAATATAATGGGGGTCTCCTTGTAGTTTTCGTCTCCTCTGCTCATTGTTCTGTCAAACTCAAATTTCACTCACAGAATGTTGACCAAGACAGTGTTACATTGCACGTGGTTAAACTTCCCTGGGTAGTTGTGACAAAGACTCCTATAGCCAAATGAGCAAGTGAGAACTTCCGCCCTCTGCTACGACTGTCCACGTGCGTGAAAGCCGTACTGTGCACCGAATTTCTCTGTGCCTCCCAGCCGTCACTGCAGGAGCCTCCGCTCAGCACCCCAGAGCACAGTAGCATGCTGATATTTACACACCCCTTGTATCAGTGTGTCATAGTCAGTCCCACACTATTGTTTGTTGGTTTTGTTTTCTTGTTCTTGTGGCTCTTATTACCGACAAAAAAACACAAACACTAAAATTAGTAGGCCTTTCTTCAATTCAGCAGTTTTCCCCGTCACTGTCCTTGAATTCTGATACAATTTAAACAAGTTTTTGAATGAATCACAAACCACTGGGTGTAACCATGGTACTTATAAGCCATCACAGGTTCACAGTTTTACACACACACACACACACACACACACACACACACACACAAGCACAGGCGCATGCTCTCTGAGACTCACACATGCTGTCCATATGCTCCCTTAAAACTTCAAAGTGACCCACCATCACAGTTATGCCTGTTTCTATTTTAAATATGGTTGTCTAAATGCATGGCCTTAAAGCCAAACCTCTCCAGGGTGTTGATTTTTAAATGGCATCTGAGCACTGCTGTAAAAAAGGAGACCATGGGACAAGCAAAGGTGGTAAGCCCTTGCCTCCAGCCTACAACTTCCTGCTCTCGCCATCGCCACACAATGACCCCTTCCCAGCTCTCACCGACCCACCCTCCCCCACAGACCCACACTCATTCCCGCACCTCAGTGTGTCTGTATTGGCAACGCTAGGGTGGCAGTTAACTCCTCTCCATTCTACTCTCCCCTTGGACTCACCCTTGTATGTGGGGCCACACTGGCCATACCAGGGTAGCAGCTGAGAAACACAGATGCCCAAGCCAAGCCCACTCTAGGTGAGTTCACATCCCGGTTCTTCTCCAGGTGCAGCCATACGCCAAAACCTCCCCAGGCAGGTCCTTCGCTCTGTTACTGTCTTTGTGTTTTGTTTGTTTGTTTGTTGGTAAAGTGATAAATGAAGAGTTTGGGCAAGATGATCCCTCTCACCTCCGAAGACTCTAGAAGGGGTTGACAGATATTTTACTTTCCTAAGGTGCCAACCGAGCATAAATGTTACTCTGTAACAAAGCCCTTTCCAATGAACAAATAAAGATTGAGTGTTCTCTAAGAAACAGAGAGTTGCTACTGGCTCCAAGTGCGTTGGAGGTTGGGTGTGTGTGTGTGTGTGTGTGCTGTTGGAATAAGTCTGCACAGAGAGCCTGCCTTGGGCTGCTGGAGGTCTTTCATCAGGTGCTTGGAATGTTAATGAGTGGCAGCTTCACAATGCCAGGCAGAGCACCCATCCACAGAAATCTGCAGCCCTGCCCCACTTAGAGAAAGCCAGTTGTGGGACTCCCCAGTGAGAGCTGTCTCATATGTAAAACACACCATGCTCCTTAGGACTCAGCTGCTAACATTGTGACCGCACCCCACGGTCAGCTGTCCTGCAGAATGGGCAGAATGCAATGCACTCACTCTTTCTCTCTCTCTCTCTTGCTTTGCAGGACCTGGCTCGGTGAGAGGAATCAATGGATCCATCAACCTGGCCGTACCACTGTGGCTGCTGGCGGCGTCTCTGCTTTGCCTCCTCAGCAAATGTTAATAGAATAAAAATTTTAAAAAAAAAATTACAAAAACACACACAAAAGAAAAATGCGTCACACAGGATACAGAAAGAGAGAGAGAGAGAGAGAGAGAGAGAGAGAACTTGCAAGATGGGGGGAGACCGTTTATTATTTCACGAGTTTGTGTGTCTATAGATGAAGGGGAAAATGTGAGAATGAAGAAAATACAGCACATAAAGCTATGTTAAAGTCCGTCGATAAAAATTTGAGTGGAATTCAGGGTGGGGAAACTTCTACCAGGATACGTATTCTAAGCAAAAACGGATGCTGTGTAAAGACTCCATCGTGCTAAGGACATGCAATGTTGTATAAATGAGTCAAGAAGTCCTAGATGGATGTTAACTCCCCCCCCAACTCATGTTACCCCTCCTCCCTTCATCCATTTTCATCTGTGGGGGAAACAAGTAAGGTCTTGCCTTTGGTGTTCACACTTCCACAATCCTGTATTCTGTTTTCCGTTTGAGCTGATGTGTAGCCATTTGGGGGCTATCAAAGGATACCTGTGTTGAGTCTTTATTAAGCTTCCCTCAACTCCACTATTTCTCCACCCTTTGAGGTCATCCTTTCTCTCTCCAGTGTGTTCTATTCCCCTCATACCCATTCCAAATATTCCCTTTTTATTCACCTCAACACCCCACCTTTTCACCCCCAGCACCCCCCCCCCACAGAATACCAGTCACGCCGCAAATGCTAGAAAGTGCCATTTTAATTTTCTCCACTGTAAGTGTGTGCTCAAGTCTCTCGCTCTCACGTGTTGTACGTGTGTGTGTGTGTGTGTGCGTGTATGCTCGCGCGTGTGTGCGTTTGTGTCTCTCTCTAAAGCATGCCAAGGGAATGGTCCATGTGTACATAGACCCATTGTGCTGTAGATAGCGTCCTGCATCGCAACTGTGACATGCGGCTCTGGAAACTGCTGGGGAGGCAGCGGGGAGGGTGGCAAGCGGCAGAGCCTCTCCCTCCACTCGTGGCTGTCACATGACACCAGTGTGTATTCAAGCCACGTCGTGCTTCTTCCAAGGGCAGGACCCCCATACTCCTCCGCGTCCCATTCTCAGAACCCAGTCGGGAGTCACTCAGAATATCACTGTAAATGAAAGTGCCTACTATCAATGGGGTGAGCAGACAGTGAAACGCGTCAGTGATATGGAGGGAGAAAGGGCCTTGGAGGGAAAGATTTCTGACTCTACTCTCCTTTCATGAGGGATTTATAGATTTCTCAGCTTTCTTGAGGCCAGAGTTGAGCACCATGTATTCAGCAAAATTCCCAGGAACAGGAGGGTCCCCAAGTGGTCAATTCCCAAGTTAAGAATGATGGAGCCACCTGGAGATGGAAGCTGTCTTCTTTAGCTTCCTCTCCTCTCTGGTCTTCACGAAACACTGCATTTACCCCATCAGTTCTTCTGAGCAGAGATTGGTTCCTCCTTCAGGCAAAATACAGTGAAAGTAAGCAAGATAAGAGAACTAGACAGATGCCCAAGTCTCTCACCATATTCCTCAGAAACTATCAGTCCTAACACACAGCACTGACCATAACAGAGCGGACTCACTCTTTGTGTTCCTACAAAGATCCCCATCCTATTGTTCTAGGCTAACACTTTATCTGGCTGTCTATGCCACCCCGCTCCTGCTCCACTGATGACAGTGTAACATCTCTGTTCACAGCAGCCCATCATTATCTCAGGCTAGGCCACCAGGAAACACGCCATGTCTCCCTTCCCTCTCTCTATCCATAGTTACACCTTCGTAAATTATGTTAACACAGAAAAATGAGCTAATTCCTTGACCAAAAGGCCTATGCAACTTAACTGACCCTGTCAGAGCTCAGTAACGTCTCATCCCCAAAAGGGTTAGCAAGGCCTTGCAAGGGGCCTACCTCTCTGAGTGAAGCTACCTTGGATAGGAGACCAACCATTGCTTTACACTACGCAGGCAGCAGAAATGGTTCCATTAAGAAAGGGCAGAGAATTAGTGTTGACGTCATAATTGAATTCAATCCCACAGAGCCAAACAGAGTAGCTCATCAAGCTTTTGAACCTTAAAAATAGCTGCCACATGACACAAACTGAGGGATGGATGGAAGGAAGGAAGGAAGGAAGGAAGGAAGGAAGGAAGGAAGGAAGGAAGGAAGGAAGGAAGGAAGGAAGGAAAGGAAGGAAGGAAGGAAAGAAGGAGGGAAGGAAGAAAGGAAGGAAAAAGAAAGAAGTTACCTGAGTACTTCTTTAGATTATTTTTGTTTCCTGAAGGAGTCTATCATTTGTGTTACAAGTGTGTCACATCCTTCCTTTGTGGTTTTGAAGTCTGGACATGGAGCAGGAAATATATTAGACTTGGGAATAGGTAAGAGACTTTATGACAGTATTTATGAGCTAGGATAGTAATTCTTATCCACGAAGGTAGCCAGGAAACACACACACACACACACACACACACACACACACACACGAGGAAGGTGAGCCACATTCTTAGGCAACATCAGTTTTTTGACAATCAGGGATTTCTCTAACAGTTTGGTCTTCTTATTATGGAAATCGAAGAATCCATGTCCCCACATGTGATTGTTGATGAGGTAGCCACATGTTGAGAGGAAACTTTAGTCAAGTGACTGCTAATTTACGTAGAGGACAGAACACAAAAATATGGCTGGGGCTTCTTCCTGGCCACCTAGGAATAGACGCCCATGGCATAGCACAGGCTCCAGTCACACACCTGACATAGGAAGGGTCTTCACACCATCAACAGGACAAGAGTCTGGTTTTATGAGAGGAGCTTGGATACATCAGTACCTTTGATTTTAATATAATGGATCCTATATACATAATTAAGCATGTTTAAAATGTATTTGTCTATATCTAGCAGGGTTTAATAAAAAAAAAAAAAAACTTGCTCCTTGCTTCTGTTTCAGTGAAAACATTGACCCCAGACATCTCATAAGCTTGAGGATATTGCTAAACCATGTAGAGAAAGAAGGACAATATAGTTTGGAGAAAGATCAGACACAAAGTAGGGCCAGTGGACCTACATCAATAAAAAAAAAAATAAAAGGAGTCTTGACATGCTAATTCTTGGAATCTAGTTAATCACATTGCTGCAAATCCCTCCAAGAATCTTGTCTATTGGTAACCAAAGCACTAAACTGGTTGGAAATACTGTATTGAAAGGAAAGGAATGCAGCAATGAATCTGAACCATTAACACATTTCATATCCTTTGCACACAATGTGAAATTCCGCAATTCATAAAACACAATTTTTAGCCTCAGCTTTCAGTTAAGAAACATAGAAAATGACCTTGACCCAGGACACATCCTAAAAAAAAAAAAAAAAAAAAGAGAGAGAGAACTATTCTAGGTTTCCCAACTGCAGAATTGTGATGCTACTTTGAAATTATCAGTAGCTTTTGCCTTGCTGAAGGATTACTGTTAGCATTGCACCACTGAAAAGCCCTCTCTCCTACAAGAAGTAAGGGTAATGGAAAATTAAATGTGTATATATATATTTTTTTGTTAGGAAGGATGGTCCAATTCCTTCTTGCCTTCTCTTCCAAATCAACCAAAATTTCCCGCCCCTCCCCCCTTTTCCATGGCCATTGTTTAATTTAACTTTCACAGACTACTGGGGCTATTCATAGAGACCTTGTAAAAATACTAGTGATTTTCATGCTCTTGGAGGTCAGAAACAAAAGGATGTTTTGCCTCCAAAGATGGACTTACCTCCTTTGCACACAGAAACTGAACTCATCAGCATGAAGCGGTGTGATTCTTCCCTACCAGGTGGTCACGTTCTCATTCGCGGGTTCATCCCTGAATTGGCTATAGTTTGACTCTCAGCGAGTCTCTCTGGATTTCTCATTTTGTCCCTTACAGGCTTTGAATTGTTTGTGGAAAATAATAATAATTATTATTATATATATACGTCTATGTATTTTTTTTAATCTTGTCTTTTCAAATGCTATATTTACAACAATGTATGTACTATAAGAAACATTTAGAATAATGATTTAAACTTAAAAGGAAAAGTACTGAATTTGGTTTCTCAAAAAAAAAAGAGCTATGCTTCATTTAGAAAGACATGGGTCCCTATTTTGCCAATTTTGTAATAATTTGCTTCAAACAAATTTTCTTATAAGACCATGTGCAGTGGGAATACCATGCCCTCATCTTTTCTTCATCCTCATGAACGTTTAGCCTGGATTAAATCTTGTTTTTCCTAAAGCACCAGTTTTTATAACTATATAAGTGCAATATTACATCTTACGTTAAAAAAAAAAACCACTGTTTAAAATTCAGAAGGCAAATAATCATACACTAACTTGGTGAGATAAGACCCTGAGTTAAAAAAAAAAAAAAAAAACAGACAAATCCAGTTCAGGATGTCCCCTTGTTTCTTAAGTATTTAAAATATTTCTCCTCCAAAGATTTCATCTGTCCCAGTAATGTAAATTTTCCAATATGGTTGACATAGTATCTGTAAACATCTCACTAAATGCAAAATGAAGTTTATACTTCTGTGTATACCAGTGGGAAGAAAAGCAAACTTCTCTCATTTGCAGGTAGCTAGGGTGTTTAAAGGTCGCCTACTGAAAAAAAAAACTAGTTGTTGCCTGCAATGAACACACCGCTTTTCTCTTGGTAAAGCAGCTGGCATTAACATTAGGATTAGCTTTAACATTCACACCAGCGAAATGTTTATGGATATTGTTGAAAACTTATTTTTAAATCCTGATTTCTTTTCAGCACATTTGCATACTGTGTGCTGATTAATAAATTAGACACCAATCATGTGTAAATCAATGTAAATCAGTAGTTTATGTATATAATATAAACTATGTAAACTTCATTTTTCATGCAGAGCCCAAGTTCAGCTAAACCGATAACTCGTAAAGAAAAAGAAATCCAATAAAGATGAAGAAAAACCAGTGTCTCATAGGTCAAGTGGCAAGAAGTAGAATTAAAGGTCCAAACATAAGGTTTTCTCTGCCACAGGAAACAGACTTGAAGGAAAGCTCAAGTCACATTTAATGAATTCTCTTTGTTCCTTCAGGGAACAAAGGCAAGATTCTCTGCTCCGACTCAACCCTGAGGAAATGAAAAGAGAGGGAGAATTTGAAGGGCTCATGTGCCACTCCAAGTCCTAGGTTATTTGTTTCTAGCCACCAGACATATCTTTATTTAAATAGATCCAATGAAGTCACCAACAACTTCACGATATCTTATTGCTAATAAATCATGAGATATAAGAAATATATTACATCCTTGAAAAATATACTGCTTGCATCACCCTAGAAAATAATTCTTTTATTTTATCTAGTAGCCCTATGTTTCTAAGTACCTATACTGAATATTGCAAATAAGGGACAGAGTCATTTAAATAAGGAGTATCTCACAGACATGATCTCTTGGAGTCTTTTTGAGGTACCTAATGGCTTGATACACACACTTTTTCTACAAACAATTAGTAGTCATCCAAAAGAGGACTTGAATGTCCTATAAGGACATTCTAGAAAGAAATTCAAGTCCCACTGACATGATGCTAACATACCTCCACCCAAGATAAATGCCAACTTTAAGGTGAATATTTGATTATGAGTGATGAAAATTACATTGTGTCCCTGGGTCTGGCCACCAAACAAAAGCTACGTAACACTGGGAAAACCATTTCGCTTTCCCGAGTCTTAATTTTCTCATCCTGAAAGCAAAGAATGCGAATGTCACCATCAAAACTTCTTCCACTCTAAATTCTCTGATTCTGCCCGTGAATTAATAATTGACATAGTGCTATTATCACCCAACCCATCACTCCCAGTGGCTGCCCGCTGTCTTTAGTTTGTTCTCCAAACTATTGTTGATCTTGTGTCTAGAATAACAAGGTGTCTGGACCGATTCTGTAATGCTCTTCTGAGTGAACGTTCAGATTGTATTGAGGGCATTGAAATAGCTAGGGTGGTTTCCTTGCTTATAATATCAGAGAAACTAACTGTTTAACTGCAGCCTAACAACACATCATGGGAAGGAACGTGGCCAGACTGGGCATCATGCTCGTTCACAAACGAGGAAGTTGCTCATGTGAAAGGAAAAGTCGTTGTCTCTCATCCTGGGCCAAGTGCCTCATTAGGAGAAATGTGTGTCTCTGGCTTGTGCTCTTGCCAGTGAGCATGGTGTCTCAGGCAAGTTCAAAAGACTGTGAGAAGCAGGCAAGACAACCCATTTTATTTGAAAGGGAGTGTCTTATAAGTTTCCTGAAACTTAATTTATAAGCTGAGATAATCCAGCAAATAAACAAAGAGGCCTAGTATTTTTTAGATGCAACCTGATAAAGCGAGAGCCATGAAAATAGGACACATAAACACATTTTAGGAGGCCACAGCGGAAGACAAGTAAGAGTTATAAAAGCCAAAATCTGATGTGAAAGTTAAATTCTCTGAGAAGCAGCCAATGAGGAAATGTTATTATTATTTGGGGGGGGGGGCAGTGGAGAGAGGGCTGTCTTCTGGATAGACTGAGTAAGTCCACTTGTCCCTCATGATCTTGAGATTCAGCTGAGCATCTGCCCAAAGTTATCTTTTCATGTACTGCCAGAGAGAACACAAGGAATTTGAGCCTCCAGAACACTGAAGAGCAGGGTTCATTCATAATTTCCCCCATAGTAGATTAGAATACACAGAGTTTAGAACACTTCACCACCAATGGTCTCTGCAAGAGGGAGCAGTGACCTGCCCCTCTGAACAACTGTTAGACCCCACAGCTGTTTCAGAGGTACATCTTTCTTGGATGGCGCACCTGAATCCACCCACAGATACATTCTTCCGTGCACTAGTTCTCCCTGTGTACAGCCAGGCACAGAAAAAAAAAATAATAGTAATAAAATAATCTGCTTTTTGCAAATGAAAAACACTTAAAAGTGAACTACTAGCTTCCAGCGCGCCAACAGCAGCCCTGAGCAATCAGGCACCTCTTTTAAACCCACTCATCAAGGACTTTGCTCTTCACCAGAGAATGTAAATGGCTCACCCTGGTGAATTGTGTCCAAGTTCTGCTCCCTAACTGTTTGCAGGGAGGGGAGAGGCTACTAAGGGAGGGAAGAAAATTGGGTGGGCGGTGGGTGGGAGAAGCAGGACAGAACACCCCACTGCCCCCCCACCATAGCTTCCCCTCTCTCTCCTCAGTGCTCTACTGAAGGTTGTATACATCCTGCTCTTGGTTAGAATTCTCCTTATTAACAGTGTTATATACATATAAATATATATATAAAAGTATATTCCTTTTTTTTCAGCCCTGTAGACATGAACTGATCTTCCCTTGATACAAATACATGGCCATTTTTTTATTTGTTTATTTCCTTCTCTTTTTTTGTTACTCAAGTTATTTTATTATTGTTTATTGAGTGGGTATTTTCCCTGGATACTAGCTCTGTGAAGGAAAGTAAAAAGCGCAATGTGTGTTTAAAAAAAAGCATAATAATTAAATAAAAAAGGCTTTTTTTCCTTTTCTTTTTAAATGTATTTAAATTCTTGTTTCTCTCTTCTGTTACTTTACACGTATGAATGCTCTGCTCTTCTGTGATCTTAAAACAAAATGAAATAAACGTGAAAAGGAGATGTGTCTTCATTGTCCTGACTCAGTGACTGTGTGAGTGTCTCTCCTGTTTCTTAAAAGTGTGCATGAATAATTTAAGAAGTAAACCCAATGGTAACAAATACCATGCAAAGAAGAGGCAGGCAAAATACTAAAAAAATAAAAATCACTTAAAGGTGTTTCTAGCAGTGTTTCTTCTACTAAAGTCAACAGGCTATTTCTCATAGTTGTCTCATTAAAAAAAATTCCACATCCATGTGCCACCTTGTACATCTGGCTTACGTGGGTCCTGGGGAATGGAACCTGGATCTTTTGGCTTTGCACGCAAGAGCCTTAACTGCTAAGCCAGCTCTCCAACCCTGTTGTTATTATTGTTCATTTGTTTCCTTTGAGGTTTCTTTGCATAGGTATGGCCAATTAGATCCAAGGCCACAGGCTAGAATGGTATCCCTATCTCTACTCCACTGCCCAGAGGTCAGGCTAACCTCACTTGACTAGATGCACCAATCCTCTACGTAATGCCAGGCAAGGCTTAGTCCCTCATTAACATCACCCACCAGCCATGCTTCTAAGGGTCCCACATAACTAGCAAAGAAATGATTTCCCTTGGAATCCTTTTGAAGGATCTGGGAACAAAGTTCAACCAGGATTTTACTATACACTTAGCATTATACACTTATGAAAAACATTTGGAGTCTTTAAATTTCTCCATGCAGCCCAAGATTTCAATTCTCATTAAGACAGAAACTTTGGAACTTGAGAGCCAACACCACCTGAATCTTTGCGTTTGTTAGAACCTCAAAGGAAATTCTTTCTGCTGTGCCCCCTTTTCTTTTCTTTCTTTATACCCATCTATTTAAAAGTATGTGGAGAGCTGGAGAGATGGCTTAGCGATTAAGCGCTTGCCTGTGAAGCCTACGGACCCCAGTTCAAGGCTCGATTCCCCAGGACCCACGTTAGCCAGATGCACAAGGGGGTGCACACTTCTGGAGTTTGTTTGCAGTGGCTGGAAGCCATAGCATGCCCATTCTCTCTCTCTCTTTCCCTCCCTCTTTCTCTCCCTGCCTGTCACTCTCAAATAAATAATAAAAATAAACCAAACATAAAAATTTTTAAAAAGTATGTAGAACAAAAACAGGTAAGTCTGTGATTCTAATCTCTCACAGAAAGGTGTACCTCTCTTCACCTTTGTGCTCTCCTCACACCTGGCATCATGCTGTCCCCACAGTCCAGGCTTTGCAAACACTTGTCAAGGTAGGATTAACCTGTCTTCAATGCCTCCCAAACCTGCTACCTGTGAAACAGATTCTTATCAGTCATGGTCAGGGCATCATTGCAAAGGAAGATCTCAGAATCCCAGTCTCTGAATCAAAACGTAGACCCTTGCCTGACCTACAAAACGGATTGTTACACAAACATTCCAGTAATGTCTATAACTGCACAGCCCTAGGTCTTCTTTTCTCTTTCTTCCTATAATTCTCCCCCCTTTTCCCCCTAGACTGGCTACTAGTGAATTGGTATAATCTTACATAGGTCAAAGTTTTCTGCTAGCCAAAGGACTAACTCAAAGATGTTGAGGGTCTCTGGACCTCTGGAAATACTCACTGCAGAAAATCATTTAACTCAACCCTTTTCACAGGCCCAACTTTTCTCCATGAGAAGGACTGCTGACTGGTCTTGGGCCTTCAAAATAAGATCATTTTATTCTCTAAGGCACAATAAAAGTTTGACTATTTTATCTTTATACTGTGTTACCCTAAGTCACCCTTATCTCTGTCTGCCCTCCAAATAAGTCAGAAATCTCCTCCCCCCAAAAAATCTGTCTATGTTTCTGTCTGCCCACAAAAAAGTAAAGAAATTTTTTTTTAAAACTTCTACTTGTAGAAATAAATAACAGAGGTGGACTATAATCAGCTCAGGCATGGAGGAAAAGTGCTGGTCAAATTAGGAGAAACAGTGCAGTTCACAGCCACAAGCAGCTCTGGTTCCAGTCATCAGAAGTTGCCGGGCAATTGTCGTTGTAAAGGAAACATCAGTTTCTTCTCAGCCACCTCAGCCCAGGCTCTGCGTGGAGATCCCTACTGAGTTAACGCCTAATGACCATACCCTTAGAATACCTCATGAATTTATGACTGTGGACCAATTAGCACAAGGTGCACTAGTGAGACTTAATATAGAATGCCCCGGACTCTATGCGAGCAATTTGAGATTACAGAGGCTTCAAGGAACATTGACTTATTGAAATGCATAATATTTGAGCACAGGATTAAAGGAAAGAAACAGCTAACAAAAAATAAAACCCTCAGAATCAAAGGACTAGGAACCCCTAGAAGGGGCCATTTCCTCAGCGCCCATGAATAGACAAGCTCCTTATGGGACAACAATGCATGCCTGTGAACCCCACAGAAGTGATGGCAAGAACTTCTGCAGATCAAGGTCTTCATCTGCTACATAGTGAGTGAGAGAGAGGCCAGCCTGAGCTACATGAGACCCTGTTTCAAAAAAGAAAAGAAGAGTAAAAGAAAAGTAAAAGCTCTGAGTGAACATGCTCCCTACATCTGCTCAATCCCTCACCTCTTAAGCCTTCCCCAGACCCAGGCCTTCAATCTATTAGCCCTCTTTAATCTCAATATATGGGAGAATGCCGGCTAAACAAAATCATTTGTTTATCAAGTAGCTGGACAGCCAAGAATTATCCTAATTCTGTCTCACAGCCTAAATGCATATGAGAGTCAGAAGAATGATAATGTTAACACTACGGACCTACAAAGCTACACTAAAGACATTGCATCAGCCTTCCTGGTTTTGAAAAAGCATACACACAGGATATGCTCCTCACCTTTCCAACACACTTTTGAAAAAATAGGAAATAATGAAGCGGAGGTTAAAACAAAAACTCCTGGTGGTTATCGTCACAGCGTTCATTAACATGTTAAACGGTTATTTTTAATGGTACATTTAACTAAAGCTAGCTTATGCATAGGAAGAGAATGTGGCCATTAAGAACAGCGTCTGTGGAAGAAACCGAGGTTATACCCTCGGTGATGTATGATTACAACAGCAAGAACATCGCACGCTAACAGCAGTCTCATCAGCATTAAGTTCTGCGTTTCGTCTCACTTTAAAACCTTCTTTATCTACAGCATTTGCTAAATGCATCGTCCTTTATTTTTGCAAAAGGAAATGCCCTAAAATGTTGTCACATAAGTAAGTGGGCAATTTCAAGATAGGTATGAGGGCATGGTGATGAGGAGAGCATAATGCGGATAACCACTGAGTGACAACTTGGCAATGGCGTTGCTTGGGATGTGAAGTGTCTCCCCATACCCTCACCCCCGTCAGTGGTGCTATTCAGCCACCTTTGGGAGCTGCAGCCTTGTTGAAAGAAGTGTGTCGCTGTGTGTGTGTGGGGGGGGGGGGGTCTGGAAGTATCACAGAGCAGTCCTACTTACTGTTTCCTGCTCTGTCTTCTACTTCCCTGCTGATGTGATTGTGTAATGTTCATTTTCCGTCAACGTAATGCTGCTTTCTTCCTCCTGCCATAAACTTCCCCTCCAATGTAAGCTGGAAATAAGCCCCTTGCTTTCCTTAAGCTGCTTCTGGTTTGGTATTTTTGTCTCAGCAACAAGAGAGTAACTGATACAACAGAAAAGCAACACATTCTGAATTGTATAAAACTCAGCTTGAATACTGATACTCCGAACTATGCAGAAGAAAGGGGTAAAAGACCACTTCCTTGCAATAATGACCCAGTCCTTTGGCAGGAGTTGTGGAGAGGATTTCTGAGAACTGTGACTACAGAGATGTCAATCGCTGTTCTGTCCAACCATTTGCTCCTCCATTCTCAAGTCTTTAGAAAGAGACTCTTGGTGTTATCAGCAGGTGTGGGATTTGATCAGCACATGTGGAGGGGTTCCAGGTTCTACATCCTAGGACAAGGAAATGGACAGAAACTTATGGATAATAGTAAAATGAATTATTAGGGAAAAAGGCACTTCCCAGGTGGGATGTGGACAGAGGGAGGGATTGGGTTTAGAAACTCAATGACAATGCTGTAGAAACTATGAGACTTTTGTGTCAGAGGCCTTAGGGTCTCTGAGACATTTGCATAAAATGAGCTTTAACCAGCAGGCTCTGATCCGGTACAGGTATTTCTACATGCCACTTCATGCATAGCACATCTCATTAGCATCTTAAATCTTCAGCCAGGAGTGCCAGTTTTAGTGTTATAATGGGTCCAGATAAGCTCCAGACACTCAGTCCAGGTAACATGCAGACAACCCTGTAAGAGTGGAGGACAGAATCACTGGGGCTGTTATTCTGGAAAAGCTAATTCTAGTTTTATCTCCATCCCTGGGTGGGGACATGACATTCTAGACTACCCAACCCCTGAGTCTGTGGATCACCTGGTAAGAGACCATCCCTCACCTTATGGGCATGCTAAAGAGGTGGGATGAATAGTGAATCACCTTAGTAAGATAATGCTCTAAAACCTCAGAAGGTCCTCCCTCGTTGCAGCTACTGAGTCTGCCCGTTTTTCTGAGTTTTGCCTCAAAAAGCTTCCCCCACTTCTTTCTCTTCTTTTGATGCTGGCCAAAATTCCTGAACATGATTGCCTTTAGATGCTGAATGTTTTTTGCCTTTTCTTCACAAATCTCTTTTGCTTTACTCACACCTTCTCCTCTGTATGCGTGGAAAATTTTCCCCCAAAGCCCCATGTGTTTATGATTAGGTCTCTTAATTAATCTCTAGGTGGAAAAGTTGTGAGGTGGAGCCCGGAGAAAGGAGGTGTCTTGTTGGTGGCAAGCCCTGGGGTGTTGTAGCCTAGCCTCTATCCCGTGCCTCCCAACCCTGCTTCACTCAGCAAGCTCGCTCTCCTCCCTCCCCGCTGATGTGGAGATATGACAACCCAGCTGTCGGCTCCTGTTGTCCTTTCCCAGACATGATTAAGCTTTGTATCAAAATTGTTAAGGTGGAATTTTTCCCATAAGCTGTTTTCTGGTCAGGTGTCTTTTCCCAGCTACTATAAACGTACCTGCTTCACTGCACCTAATTTTTCATGGTTGCAAGACAAAGAACTCAAGGGTGTGGATATCTGCAACAATATCTTAGTCCCCTGTTTCTGTCTCTTTTTCTTAAACAGTTTGATTCTGAATGCTACTTGCTCCTCAGAATGTGCACATGTATGCATGCACACACACACTTCCATATTAATGATTATTTTCCTTGAGGTACCAAGTGGTCCTCCATCGTTGCCCTCAATATTCACATATTCCCCACTTATTTCCTGTCATGGAAACATTAGCTTAGTGCATCAGCTACCATCTTGCTGACACCTTATTTGACCAGTCATTGCTGACCCATGTGCATCTTGATCATTCTAATTTGCCAGGTGCTACAGAGAGTGCTACCATGCTCTATGAAAGGAGGCAGAGTACTGACTTGATCCTTTCTTCTACTAGCTTATACTTCACGTCAAGAAAGTACAAGGACTGGGCTGGAGAGATGGCTTAGCAGTTAAGCGCTTGCCTGTGAAGCCTAAGGACCCCGGGTTCGAGGCTTAATTCCCCAGGACCCACGATGCCAAATGCAGGAGGGGATGCATGCATCTGGAGTTTGTTTGCAGTGGCTGGAGGCCCTAGTGCACCCATTTTCTCTCTCTCTCTCTGCTCTCAAATAAATAAAAATAAAGCAAAAGTATTTTAAAAAAAAGAAAATACAAGGATTGGAGAGATAGCTTAGCATTTAAGGCACTTGCCAGTGAAGCCTAAGGACCCAGGTTCGATTCCCCAGTACCCACCTAAGCCACATGCACAAGATGGCACACATGTATGGAGTTCACTTGTAATGAGACCCTGGCATGCCCATTCTCTCTATCTGCCTTTTCCTCTCCTTAAATAAATAAGTAAATAAATAATATCTTTTCAAAAAAAAGAAATAAAGAAGATAGAAGCATGATGAAGTCAAAGAAAACTATCAGAATTTCCCATTTATTTATTTTTTTTTTTCTGTTTTTTTTTTTCAAGGCAGGGTCTCACTCTAGGCCAGGCTGACCTGGAACTCACCCTGTAGTCCCAAGCTGGCCTTGAATTCATGGCTATCCTCCTACATCTCTGCCTCCTGAATGCTGCGATTAGAAATGTGCATCCCGTGCCCCACCATTTCCTGTTGAAAGAAATGGTTGTGACCTATATGTCAGATGTGCTAAGGGCTTTGTTCTACTCGGAAGGAGATGAGAGATCTGCAAAGGAAAGCAAGTGAATGCCATTTCCAGTTTCTTACAGGCACTGAGCTCTCCAAACATAGAGAGCTGGTTGGAGGGAAGGTAGAAAAGGTAAAGGGACTTACTAAAGGATAAACTGCTCCAAATAGCACAGAATCACAGCGTGAAGAAGATCCAGGAGCACAGCTGAACTCTAGGTGGAGGTTAAGGAATGTAGAAAGAGGCAAGGAAATAAGTGTATAGCAATGAATTAATAATGATGTTGGTCATGATCTGTTTTAAAGTACTCACACATTATATATATTATTTTCCTTAATTTTCATAAGTTTGTGTGGTGATTTATATATTCTTAAGTTATATTTTACATAAGAAGGAACTGAATATTTCAAAATTGAGTGATAACCCAAAGAAAGTGCAGTAATTTGAATGTGTCCACAAAAAACATGAGTTGGAAACTGTGGTGGTTTGAATTAGGTTTCCCCACAAACTCGTTTGATTTGAATGCTCAGTTCCCAGCTGATGACAGTTTGAGAGGCGGAGCCTTGCTGGAGGAGATGTGTTGTTGAGGTCAGACTTAGCGGTGTTATAGCCAGTTCCCCCGGTCAGAGCTCAGTTCCATCTTTTACGGCTGTTTCCACCTGCTGTGGCAAAGGTAATGTCCCATCTCTGCTCATAGTATATATTCCTTGTCATCATGAAGCTTCCCTTCAAGATTATTAGCCAAAACAAAACATTTTTCTCTTATCACCTGCTTTTGGTTGGGCACTTTTTCCCAGCAACAAGAAGGCAACCACAATAGAAATTCCACTCCCAATATAACAGCTTTGTAAAGTTGGACCGAAGCAGAGATGGTTCGGTTCTGAGGGTAGCTAGTCATAGTTATGGGGTGGGGGTGGGTAGATCCCTTATGAAGATGGAATAATGTGAAGAGCCTTCTCAGAAACTGTCCCTCCCATCATTGACTTCTTCCCCTCCAGAACCAGGAGCCCAGTGATTTCTACTTATTATAAATCCTTACTCGTTTCTATTCTGTTGTAACAGCACGAGGTGGCTGGAACAGACTCAAATGCTACCTTCACACTTCTAGCTCTTACACACTACACTATCTCTCAACCATCCCCCCCCAAAAAAAAAAAAAAAAAAAAAACCAGAAACACCATTTTTGCCATAGTCAGGTCCATGCTGCTGGGATCAACCTCCAAACCAAATACAATTTATGGGTGGGTGGGTAATGGCATTTATTTCAGGTTTATAGATCTAGGGGAAGTTTCATAATGGCAGAAGCTTCCCTTCCTTTACATAGGTCCACACAGAGAGAAAAGCCGCCACCAGCACCAGCAAGCACACTCCAGGTACCCCAGGCAGAACTCAGGCACTTTCTGTATCTTTAGAATGGAATTCCAGATCCATCCCCAGTTAACACCTCAGGCTGCACCCCAGGATCCACCCATAGTGATGCCTCCTCTTAGCCAGGCAGCTGGAAATCCAAGTTATAAGCTTTCATAAACTCCCAAGTCTATTGGGGGACACAAATTCAAACTACCACAACTTGGAGGACTGATTATGAAAATAAGATGCAGCGAAGCAGCACTACAGTTTCCAGAACTTCTTTCATTATCTCAGGCATCCAGACACCCATAATTATCTGCATGGAAAACTTACGGTGGAGCAGCAACAGTCTATGCTTTCCAGATAAGAGAACTGAGTCTCAGAAAATTATGTTACTTGAGAACCCCCAGCCAGCTGCTCAATAGAATCCCAGACTGTAGACTTCTCTATTCCTGTGAAATCTGGGAAGCACACTCCCAGTAGCTCATTTGAATATGTCTGAAGAGTGATAGGTACTAAATTGTATCCCCTAAAACTTATATGACCAAGGAATGAGAAGGTAGGGCCTCTAAGAAGGGAAGCAAGGTGAAGTAAGTTATCAGAGTGAGTCCTAATTCCTACCTCTGGATGTCCCTTAAAGAAGAGGAAGATGCTGCTGCCCAAAGAAAAGTCCGGGCAAGGACATACATGAAGGTGGCCACAAGCAAGCCAAGGACAGATGCTTCAGGAGAAACCCAGACTGCAGACGTCCTGTTCTTTGGCTTTCAGCCTACAGAACTGGGGGCTTATACATTTTTGTTGTTTTAAGCCACCCAGACTATGGTATTTTTTATTATGGCATATCTGGAAAGTGGAAAAAAAAAGTATAACTTTGGATGATGTGAGGCATTTCTAAATGTTCTTTTTTGGTTTGTTTGTTTTCTAAACAACGTGAGGATGACAGTCACCATAGGGACCTGCTTTGCTACTTTTAAGAAGCCCCAAACAAGAAAACCAATGAGTTCCATAAAGTGATCGGTCTTGTGTGTGTTTGGGTATGGTGCATGTGTGTGTGAGGGAGAATGTTTTACCGTCATGCTTTGTAAATAAAACACACATTATAAATAAATCACCCATTACTATCAGTAGAAAAATATAGGTAGGCATGTTCCCATGTCCACTCTAATGTGAAGGTCCACAACGCATGTGCTTTTTCTTTTTGTGATGAGCTCTCTTTATGGAATGGTTGCTAAACACAATACTGGGTCACTGAGTACAGAGCTGAGCAGAATCACTGACCACCATTCTTAAAAAACACCTGGCCGCAGCTCCCATGAAACCTGATTAGGAATATATTTCTGGGATGGCGAGATGGCTTAGCAGTTAAGCGCTTGCCTGTGAAGCCTAAGGACTCTGGTTCAAGGCTTGATTCCCCAGGACCCATATTAGCCAGATGCATAAGGGGGCACATGCGTCTGGAGTAAATTTGCAGTGGCTGAAGGCCCTGGCGTGCCCATTCTCTCTCTCTCTCTCTGCCTCTTTCTCTGTGTGTCACTTTCAAATAAGTAAATGAACATAAAACAAACAAACAAAAAAAGAATATAGTTCCTCTGGCTGAAATCCTGTTGGGAGAGATCCCAAGCCAACACACTAAACAGATTCAGAGAGAGAGGGAGACCAACAGAGAGAGAAAAGAAAAAAAGAGAGAGAGATCATAAAGGAATCAAAGAGAACCTGAGGAAATAAAATGCAAATATTAATGTTAGGGAAAAAAGTAAAGGATTTTTTTTTTTTTGTGGTTGTGCTGAAGACTGAACCCAGAATTTTACCCATGCTAGGCCACAACCCAACCCCAGTCCGAAAAATTATTATTAGGGGACACATAGTTTAACTGTTTAATACCTGTTTCCAACTCTTTCCCCCGTTCACTGTTTTGTCTTAGCTCTGGGGAATATCTTCAAAGTTTATAAAGCACATGCATAAATACCATACTCTTTGAGCCTCACACCACCTTGTTGCACATGAACAATACAACCGCCCTCATTTGATAACACCTACATTACTGAAAAGGTTTGTATTTTGAAATTCTAAGGTACTTTTAAAAATTCTTTCTGCTGTTACATGCACCACAATCCATTGACCAAAAAGAAAAAAGAACACAGATCGTCTCCTTCAAGTGTGGATCCTTGCCTTCCACCTTTTGTGAGGGACAGAGTCTCTCTTTGCTAATCCATGCTAGCTGGCCTTGAGCTGCTGTGGGTTCTCCCTTCCTTACCACGCTTTTCTCTGTAGGCTTTCTGGGATTACAAATGCTAGTACTACAGTGTCTGGCTTTAATGGGGATTCTAGGGACCTGAATTCAGGTACTCACCCTTGGACCAAAAAAAAAAAAAAAAAAAAAGCACTCTTTCCACTGAGCCATCTCCCTAGCCCCTCCATGCTGAATTTGTACCTCCAAATATCAGTGGCATATCCTGGAATGAGGGCCCCAAACTGACAAGAACCTCTGAATGAATTTGGTAATGCTGACCCAGGACAATCTCATCCCCCTGGGCAACTCTACAGATCAGCAATAAGTTCTCAATATGTTAAAATAAGCTATGTTGACCAAAACATTTTCATGAAACCATTTGTTATAGTAAATGAATTTGGGCATCACTGCCCACGCCCATATGCAATCATTTACCTTCTGCCAAAACAGTTTTCATCATCCTGTCCAGGCTTTTAAAATGTGACCTTGCCTCCCCCAAATCTGGAACAAAAGTGGGTAGTATTGGCAAAACAGTAACTAAGGCTGGGGTCTAGAAAATTCTTTTCTGCCTTTTGACAGCTTGCATGGTTCTAAAGCTAACACAGACCCAGCAACCCATGCCTCGCCTTCTTTTGTTCTGTCAGAGAAGATGGAAGAGATGAGATCAGAAGTTACAGATGTGAGTCAAAAAATAAAAGTAAATAAAAACAATCTTTGCCTGCTATCCAGCCTTTATTTCCCTTGTGTATTGACGAGTTGGTGGCAGCAGAAGCCTTCACGAGAGTGTTTGTCACATGCATTTGGATTCTGAACAGCTAGTGGTCTATTTCCCAAAGGACAAGCCAGTCCATTGAGGTCAGTGGAAAGGAGACAGCATGTTTGTGTGTGTGTGTGTGTGTGTGTGTGTGTTCATAAAACATCAATCAGAAAAACCAAAGCAGATGTAGCTGATAGCGGCTGGGCAAGGCTGGAGTTAATAAGCCAGTATGCACGGAGGATTCTGTCACATGCCAGCAATGGATGGCATAATTGTTTCTGCCTCTAATGATCTTAGTGATGTGAGAGACAAGAGAATATTAAAACAAGACAGAGAAATGGAAACTCATTTCTAGCAGCTGCCAAACAAAATGGGATGTAAAATAGGCAGATGGGGTATATTGAAATGTTCACAAGGTTCACCTCGATAAAATGAAACTTTACCTCTCACGGATGTCATATCCGCCCCTCTTTTTTTCCCCTCCCACAAGTCCCCTCCCTTTCCCATCAAGCTGTTGCTCCCTGCATTCCTCCCACATCCTCTGCTGTCCTTCATCACTGTCACCTTCCCTCTCTTGCTTTTTAATCTCTTTCATTCTTTCCATTCTTTTCTTTCCTCTCCATTATCCTGTCACCACAGACAACATGCCTTCAGTCCCTCTCTCTCTCTCTCTCTCTTACACACACACACACACACATACACATACATGCACACACTTTCTCATTCATTAGTGATAAGCCTATGAACCACATCTCCTAATCCCAGGGGTTGAATTAAGCTGCAAATAAATAATAATAATTATAATAATAACAAACAATGATTCCTTTGGGAAAAACAAAAACAAAAAAAACCAAGGCGTGGCTCTCTTGGGCGGCCTGCCTGGGCTGCTGCGCGGTGGAGGCCGCGGGGCTGCGCTGCTCGCGCCGACCACCAGGGGGCGGAGCCGCGCTCAGCCACGCTCGGCCGGAAGTGCTGGGAGGGCGGGCGCAGGCGCCGGCGAGTGAGTGCGCAGGCGCGGGGCCGGATGGGGTGCGGCGCATGCGTGCGTGCAAGCGTGCGTACGTGCGTGCGTGCTCGCGGGAGGGAAAGAAGGAGGGAGGGAGGGAGGGAGGGAGGGGTGGTGGTTTCCGCCGCGGGCTAGCGCAGACTGGTCTTGTCCAGAAACAAAGGGGTGAGTTGTGCCGCCTGTGATCAGACAGGCGCGAGGCCCTGACCCGCAGCGACCGGCGCCCGCCCGCCCGCCCGCGCTCGTCCTCGGCCCCCGGGCGGCGGGACCGGTCGTCTCTGCGGCCACGTCGGCGGCCATCCAAAAGGCAGCGTGGGGAGGGGCGGCAGCGGCTTGTCTGTGAAGCCAAAGGACCCAGGTTCGATTCCCCAGAACCCACGTGTAAGCCGGACGCACTAGGTGGAAGCATGCATGCACCTGGGGTTCGTTTGCAGTGGCTGGAGGTCCTGGCGTGCCCGTTGTCTATCTACCCCCCCCCACACCCCCACACACACTGTCCCTTTGTCACATAAATAAATAAATTCTTTAAAAAGCTGCGTGGTTGGATATTTGGCGGGGAGGTGGCGATCAGCCAGCAGAACACGTTCACGACGTGAGGTGTGGGTGGGCGAGCATCCCCTCCCCTGCCCTGCCTCTCTTCCTGCCGACGCCAGGTGGCGGTAGCGTTCCTGCTAACCTGGGCCTTCCTGGCTGGGCATGGATGCTCCGAAGGCCTGCAAAATGCCCCCACCCATTCTCTCTCTCTCTCCTCTCTCTCTCTCTCTCTCTCTCTCTCTCTCTCTCTCTCTCTCTCTCTCTCTCTCTCTCTCTCTCTCTCCTTCTCTCTGTCTGTCTCTGCCTCTCTCTCTCTCTCTCTCTCTCTCTCTCTCTCCTTCTCTCTGTCTGTCTCTGTCTCTCTCCCTCTCTCTCTTCCCCCTCTCATGTACACTCGGGGTTCTGGAGTCGGCTCCCTCTAACATACTCCAAACTAGGAGAAAGGGTGGCCACGTTAGTGATAATAGCGATAGCGAGCTTTTTTTGTTTGTTTGTTTGTTTTTTGAAGGCTAAGTGTCAGGCAAGCACTGATTTTTCACATGATGGGTGGGTAGTAAAATAATGATGATCAACATTAAAACGATGAAGTCATTCATGTTGGCTGGGAAACTAGATGCACCTTGCTTCCTGGTTTTTTAGGTTGAGAGAATATAGAGGACAGCTGTATTTTCTACTCCAAGAAGTCTTGATTCTCCTTATCTCTAGAGCAGCAAAGTGTTTTCTCATTAAAGGCTAGAAGTGTTCAACTGCATTTGGGGCAGGATTCAAGCTTTCTGTTTTCCCCCACTGCTCTCTCTCTCTCTTAATGACAGTTTGGTGTCACTTTGCACATTTCCTTGAATAAGCAGAACATCTGCGGACAGCATTCAAGGGTGGTCTTGATTGGGTATTGAGGCACCGTGGTCACTGCGCTCTCACCTTTTGCCTTTTGACCTGCGCCTGTATTTTCACTGGCTTAACATGTCATACGACCACTCTTTTGCTAGGAACCCATGGCATGGAGAGGAAATTGGTGGAAATTTCCCAGGGCTGGAGAGGAAAGAGGCTATGGCTAAGAGGAATGAGTCAGACTCCACATGGACAAGAAGAGCTGTATAGGGGCATGACCAAGAAACCCACACTCTTTATCCCATAGAGTACCTTGGAGGACAAGCATTAAACATTAGGAAAGATGAGTGGCACAATTTTTTGAGGTTGCAGATATGGACTCTGGTGAAATACCCATGGGCTCGTGTGACCAAAAAGAAAATCAGAGCTTCCTGTATTGAGACAAATCATGTTCTGGTCAAGGAGAAAACTAGGGGTCACCCATCAAGTACACACTTTCATGATATCCTTGGGACCCTGGGATTCATATATAATCCCAAAAGAAAAAAATGTGACCCTGAAAAGTGATTGGGTTTGCCTGCCAATCATGTGTAAGAACTGAGCTCTCATCTGACATCGAGTTAAAAAATCATAGTTTTGTTTCAGCATACAATAATTTATCACAGTGACATACATTTCTGTGCTAAATGTGTGGCTTGTAATAGCCCTGTGAAGCAGGCACCATTATTATCTTAACTTGATAGCTTAGAAGAAAGATAACTAAATAACTTGGTAAAATGGTCAAGATCACACAACTAGTAAACGGTGAAGCCAAGACTCTGATGCAGGCGTGCCCGTCTCCATTTCAGGAGTCAGCGAGTGGTTTTCACGGAAAGAGTTAGATAATAAACAGCTTAGGCGTTATGGTCCATGTAGTCTGTTTCTGGAAGACATGACCTTAGCAAAGGGATCAAAGTGAATGTTACTGG
Organism: Jaculus jaculus; assembly: GCF_020740685.1. Taxonomy (NCBI): domain Eukaryota; kingdom Metazoa; phylum Chordata; class Mammalia; order Rodentia; family Dipodidae; genus Jaculus; species Jaculus jaculus. The sequence goes on from NC_059105.1 coordinate 166,300,454, forward strand.
TAACAAAAAAACTCAAAATCAGTGGACACCTGGTAGTGCAGTGAAACAAACACGGTGTCACTCCTGTGATATGCACGACTCATGATGGTTAAGAAGAAACAAAGCCCAACTGAGGGACAGCATGTTGCTTTGAATTAGATGTTCCCCTAAACTCATGTGTTTGATTGAGTGCTTGGTCCTCACCTGGGTGGCAATTTTTGGAGGTGGAGCCTTGCTGGAGGAGGTGTGTATCAGAGGGCAGGTTTGGGGTCTTTTGGCCAGTTCCCCCCTGCCTTGCCAGAGCTCAGCTCACTCTTGCTATTGTCTCCACCCCCTGTGGCAGGAAGTGATGCCCGCCTCTGCTCTGCTGGCTGTGCCCTACCACCATGAAGCTTTCCTTCAAGACTATCAGAAACATAGATTCTTTTCTTTCATCAGCCGCTTTGGGTTGGGTGTTTTCTTCCAGAAACAAGAAGGTAACTACAACAGGTACTCAAACAACAGGGTCATGACCTCCAGACTGGTCAAGATCACAAACATGATTAGAAGAATCTCACAAGAGATGCCTGCTAAGTGCAGCTCTCAATTGCATTCTCAACTAGATCCTTTTGTCATAAGCCAGTCTTAGGAAAATTGGCAGAATTTGAGTGGGACCTGGAACAAGATGGGAATAATGGATCAATACTAATTTCTCCTTGTGATCATTGTAGTATAATTATGTAGCAGTCTCTCTGTGTCTCTGTTACTCCTTTCTTACTCATTTCCTTCTCTCCCTCTCTCTACCCTATCTCCCAGAGAAGAATACCTTTTACCTGTATCTCTCCCTCAGATAAAATACTCAGAGATACAAAGCACTGAATTAGAAATTAATTCTTCAAAAGCCCAGAAAACAACAAAAAAAAAAGGCCTTTGTCATAATTCCCAAATTTTCTCAAATGGACAATAATCAGAAGGAGAAAGTTACTCAAATGACCTTAGAACGTGGACCATTCAGAAGACAGAGCAGTTTGACTAGGGTCACATAATCCAGGTCAAAAGAGACAAGAAATCCTTCTACAAGGTAGACAGAATAGAAGCTTCAAGACTTAAATACAAAAAAAAAAAAAAAAAAAAAAAAAACCTACAAAGAAAATTAACCCTTCCTAACTTCATAACAAGTGCCAAATATAGAAGAGGTCAGCCACCAAGACTTATTTTCTTGTTGCTTCACATGTTACTGGTTGATGCTTAACATGTACAAAATTAATGGTTAGCCCATTGAGAAGCATACCTTTTTTGTTCTGTCCTTCAGCCTATCCCCTATTTGATTCAAATTAACCACATTAATAAATTACAGGGTCCAATATGTCTCATAGTGTTCCACATTAAATAAATATTTAAATCAAGGGTGGGTGGCTTGAAATACCAGTGTGCTGAATAATGTAATGTGCTATGAAAGCCTGGCCCATGTGAGGAGGTTATAGTCAAAACTAACAAATGTTAATCTTCCTATAAAAGCCAACTACTGCAATAGTTATTCACAGAGGTCTCAATTCCTGTGGTCTCCAAACTTTTGACTGCACGACCAATAAAAAACAAAACACCCCCCTAATAAATTGGGCATTTATCCTCAAGCAGGTATACTTATTTATATAAGGGATGTAGTAGTTATGTTTCTATAGTAATAATCATGTATAGTTAAAATGTATACAAATAAGGACTTTTGAAAGACAGATTAAAATAAGTGTTAGGACTGGAGAGATTGCTTAGTGGTTAAGGTGCTTGCATATGAAACCTAAGGACCCAGGTTCAATTCTCCAGGACCTACATAAGCCAGATGCACAAGGTGGCACATGCATCTGGAGTTCATTTGTAATGGTTAGAGGCTCTGGCATGCCCAATGTCCATTCTCTATCTGCCTCCTTCTTTCTCTAACAAATAATTAAAAAAAAATAATAGAAATTTCAATATTTTATTTAATTGTTTTTGCTTATTTGAAGCAAGGTTTCACACTAGTACAGGCTGGTCTGGAACTCACTCTGTAGACTAGGCTGACCTCAGATTTACACCAATCCTCTTGAGTACTAAGACTAAAGCCATAGGCCACTATGCTCAGCTTTCAAACATTTTTTTGTAATCTATTAGATAATCTTGCACACCTGAAGAAACCTATACCAAGTGTTCCCAATAACTCCAAACACACCCGCTGAACCCACTGAATAGTCAATCAAAGCCCATCACTCCAACCCTGAGATCTGCCCACAGAAGGCCAAAAAGAAGAGCTGGGCTGTCTTCCTTTGCTGGGGTTCAGATTTGGACTTGGACAACTCAGATGAACTGTGGATATCATATGTGGACACTGGAGCTGTTGATTCTTAGAGCTGGATTGACTGCTTTGGGACATGGCAATGCTTCTCTAGAAAGAAAGAAAGAAAAAAATCAGACAGAAATACAGAGGTAGAAATGGCCAGACATGTCCAAAGAGTCAAGTAGCTGCCTTGTTTCTTTACAGTTTCCAGACATATTGCACATGGGGATCCTGGCTAGTATTTATTTCTCATATCTTCATTATGGAAGCTCCCACTACATCTCAGCATCCTTTCCTTACACCAGCTTATGTGGGTCTCTGTTCTCCCTAAGGAAAAAAGACCCCAGCTAAAGTATTATTACTACCCAATATCTTCCAAAAGTCCAGCGGATAAAGGAGATGGAACGTGAATTTGTAGTACAACCATTTCTCCAAAACCACAACAGATCTGCCTCAGGAGGAGTCAGGACAACAGAAGGCTCCATGCGAACTGGTTACTGCATTGTCAATCCCTTTCCAGGCATTACAGGCAAGCTTCTCCCATTATGCCTAGTTACCATAAGCCTTTTATAGTGAGATTCTTTAAGAAGCAGTCTGGTGAAAATGATTGTCTCAAATATGAGACTATTGTTGAAGTATTCATTGGTGACATTGAGATAGCTTTTGTATAAAGTTCCTCAGGAGAAATTTATTTCTAGTTGAAATGTCTCCTGCTTGAGAAACACTATTTTTTTAGAGTCTCAGAAGTTAGAGGAATGCATGTTATAAAGCTCAGCTCAGAATAGGCATTTTTTTTTTATTTATCTTTGCATTGCTTCATTTTTTTATTCCAATTTATGTTCTGGCCCACTACGTAAGTTTTTTCCTTCCTTATTTGTTTCCAGCTTCTGTTTCCTTTCTGTCAAATATCCTTGAAGACATCTTAAATCTTTTCTGCAGTAACATAAACAGATAGCAAAATATCCACAATTCTAATAACCCTGAAGGTAAAAACCCATGACATCATTTACAATAAGACTTCTAAAATTCAGAATGATTCAACTACTAACTATTCTTTGAAAATGAGCAAGACTTCCAAGGTAACAAGTTCAGAGACTTAGCTAAGTAGTTTCAAAATTTTATGTTTTATTATATTGAGAAGAGCTATCAAAGACAGAATCTAGTGGGGAAGAGAGAAGGGGGAATTGATTCAGCATCAGCTCATGGAGAAAATCAAGAAGCTAATAACCATCCATCACAATTTGTCTTGCATTGATCTGAAATTTCAACATCAGTCTGGGACTCTTAAAAATTCTAGTGGCATTCAGTAATGAAACAGGCCATATAAAATTATAGTTATAAATATTATCTGTCTACAAATCTCCATTTGCTAATAGGATACAAGAAGCCCTGTTCACTTTTGACCTGAGCCCCTCTCGTGTTTCCTTCCAATGCCTAAATGAAGGGCAAGCTGGGCTTTCTGAGGACTAAATTCATGGCTCAAACAGTGCTTTCTAAATTTCCTTTCCATTTATTGCTTTCCCCTCCTTCCCTGAATTCCCCATTTGCCTGTGAGAATCTTTCTCATCCTTTCTATCTATAAATATCTTCAAATTATTTAAATTCATAACACAAGGAGAGGAAAGCTGTTTTTGATGTTTGACTTTCTTATAGCCCACTCAAGTAATTGAATCCTGGTGTCTGAGCCTGTGTTTTGCATCTTATTAAATACCCCCTTCTATGAAGTTATTCCAATTTGGGTTTATCTTTCTCCCCAGTAACCAGCTTCCTCCTCATATTTCTTTATTTCTGACGGGGGCCGGGCTGAGGGAGGATGTGGATAGTGGGTGCCACCTTCTCTTCAGCTCAGGCAGCTCAGGGTATGACTGTGACTCTCTGGGAGAAAATGAGAAGGTGGCTGCATGGGATCAATTTTTGATAACCACTATCTTATGAACGCCAGAGTCTTCTATATGCTCTGGAATGAAAAAAACAAAAAACAAAAAAAAACAAGTTAGAATGTTGCCAGGTCACAAGATCATAAAGGTTCATGCATGTAAGTGGAGGGTGAGCTTGTAACTCTCTAACGTCCTTTTATAGATGGTATAGGCTCTAAGTATATCACCCCCCTCCCCAATTGCAGGGGGAAGTATGAGGTACAGTAAAAGGTCAAACCATCCCAGCAGAGGGTTTAACACATAGGTGATCTATATATCTACCCATAACTTTTTTTTCTAAAAATTTATTTACTTATTTGAAAGAGAAATAATTGGCTCACTAGGGCCTCTAGCCACTGCAAATGAACTCCAGACGCATGTGCTACCTTGTACATCTGGCTTATGTGGGTACTAGGGAATCGAGCCTGTGTCCTTAGGCTTTACATGCAAGTGCCTTAATCACTAGGCCATCTAGCCAGCCCTAAACTCATATACCTTTTAAAATTTTTTTAAAAATGTATTTGAAAGTGACAGACAGAGAGAGAAAGTGGCAGATATACAGAGAAAATGGGTGTGCTAGGCCCTCTAGCCACTGCAAACGAACTCCAGACATGTGCGCCCCCTTGTGCATCTGGTTAACATGGGTCCTGGGGAATTGAGCCTTGAAACAGAGTCCTTAGGCTTCACAGACAAGTGCTTAACCACTAAGCCATCTCTCCAGCCCATATATCTTTTTAATTCTCACTTTTCACTTGGCTCACATGTGGCATGTCACAGCACAATAAGCATGTTCAGACCTTTGACATTTGCTCAGCCAAAAGAACTCCTCTTCCTTATTTTTCCTGTTAAAAATCTAGCTTTTATCTTACGTCAAGTGAAACTTTTCTCTGGCAAACACGCCCCTTAGCTCCTCAATAAGAATTATTCTAGTTTACCGCCATAACACTCTGAACACACTCAATTACATCTGATCTCAGAAGCTAAGCAGGGTTAGGCTTGGTTAGTACCTGAATGGGAGAATCATTCTTACTGGGACATGGATGAAAAGCTGATTATTAACAGTTTTTGTTCTTGCTGTTGAGGGGGAAAACTAAATATCTTCATAGTCTCAAAGCATAGTCTGGAAGCTATTATCACTTACAAAGGAATGCAATGGTAACTTTATGTGGAGAAATACAAAGATCAACCAAGTGCTCAGGATTAACCTCAGGAGTGCTGAGATACATTGGCAGTATATATTCCTTGAGATACTGCTTAGAGAAGATCATTGCCTTAGTTGGTTTGTGATGTTAAAATGAAATACCATGTGTAGTTTGCTAGTAAGGCTGGGAAAACCAAGTTCAAATGCTGATATATGCAATGCCCATGGGCATCATTCCTGGTTCTGGAACAGCCATGGGGGTCTGCTTCTTTTAACCATCTTCTCTCAGGGAAGAGGAGCTGGCAGCTCTCTGGAGTCTCTCTAGCAGGGCACCAAGGCTATACATTCATGACTTAATCACTGCACAAAGGCCTCACCTGTAGATATTAGACATTAGACATTAGAGGATTCAATATAAGTTTTTGAGGGAAAAAAAAAAAACCCTTAACCGAAGTCCACAATTACTTCTTTGCTACTCATGCCAAAGATGCATAGCCATTGTCTACTTATGAGAAAATACCAGACAGGCCAGAATTGAGACATATTTTGCAGGATAATTAGCCAATGCACTACTGAAGTATCAAGTTAATGAAAGCAAATGAAAGAATTACAAACTCTGTCTTGGAGCTGGAGAGATGGCTTGGCAGTTAAGGCATTTGCCTGCAAAGCCAAAGGATCCCAGTTCGATTCTCCAGGACCTATGTAAGCCAGATACACAAGAGGGCACATGTATCTGGAGTTTTGTGCAGTGGCTGGAGGCCATGGTGCACCCATTCTCTCTCTCTCGTTCTCTCTCTTTGCCTCTTTCTCTCTTTCAAATAAAGTATTTAAATTAAATACAAACTCTCTTAGATTGGGCAAGACTGGAGAGACATATCTACTAAACACAATATGAGATGCTGGATTTGATCTCAAACCAGAAAATAGGAATTAGCATAAAATTTCTCTAATGTGGACTGTAGCTCAGTTTATAATCTTTTGCCAGTATTCCCTTTCTAGTGTTAGTATTTTTTTTTTCTGTGTCACAGCTTTCTTTCACCATTAAAATATTTTGTGGTATTTACCATGTTGAATGGTTGTGAAGATGTGATTAATCAAAGCTAGTACCCAAAAATAATAAGATCAGTACTAGTAGATTTTAAAATCATATCTTTTTTATTATTCACTCACTTCTTCCATGCTTCCATGACATTTTCTAGCTTTATCGTATCATTTAAGTCTCAGCTCACCTTCAATTGTAGACCTACCCCAGAGCTTTGAAAACAAAGCTTACCTAAGTGCAGATTTGTGTGTGCACATGAGTTTAGGCGAGTTACTTAGACTTATTAAGCAAACAAAAATAAATACAGGGCTGGAGAAATTGTTCAGTGGTCAAGGCACTTACCTGCAAAGCCTTATGACCTGGCTTCCATTCCCCAGTACCCTCGTAAAGCCTGATGCACAGAGTGGTGCAAACATCTGGAATTTGTTTGCAGCAGCTGGAGTCCCTGGAATACCCACTCTCTCTCTCTGTCTCTCTACCTTTCTCTCTCTCTTTCTTTCTGTCTCTCTCTCTCTCTCTGCTTACAAATAAATAAACAAAAATAAATAAATAAAATATGTCTATATGGCTTTATGAGATTAACTGATACAGTGTATGTGAAACACCCAGTGCTATCGAATACCTCCAGCTAGACATTGAAAAAATGTTAAATGTGGTTCTACTTCCCACCATCTAGTAAGTAACAAACACACCTTATTCATTTTAATATCTCTCACTCCCCAGCATGGACTTATTTTCAGAACACATGCACACAGTTTATCATACACATATACCACATTAAAATCACACACATGGCAATAAAAATCTATGCTAATCAACACAATGCAGTATAGATAATACAGGTTAAAAAAGTATATTTTGAAATGACAATATTTATTAGAAACTGTAGTTGTAATTACAACTGGAAATTGTATTTGACTCTATAGTCTTTACTCAGGAATACAGCCCATATTTATCATATTTAGCCCCAGAGATCTGAGTCCTAATGTTCATGTAATTCTACCCTACTCCAAGTTATAAATATACAACAATAGAACAGAAAGGAATGTCAAGACTAAGATGGGCCAAGTCAAACAAGCTTATCCAACAGTCATAACACATGAATAGTGAGATTGGATGGATTAACCCTAGATGCCAAAGCTGGAATTCCATGTCACTGAGAGAGTATCTTTTTAGGACCGTCATCAGGAATCACAAGTGCATAAGAACAAAGCCAGGTATTAGTGAAAGCGAAGAATGAGTAAGTAAGAGAGTGAGTTATTAGAAATAAAGTAGAGAGAGAGGATGTTTGAAGATTTTGGCACATAGCCATTGTAAAGTCTACTATACTCTGCCCTTGGAAGGACAAGCAGACATATAATAAAAGTCAAAATATTCCTTTCAAGAGCTCAAGGTAGGTTGAGAGGATGTCAGTTCTTTCTAACATAAGATCCCAGATTAAGATAAAACTAAGAGAAACACCCTTCTCTGTGCATTCACTTTTAGTATACTATAAAAATGCTCACATTCATTTCTAGACCTGCTTCACCTTTATTCCACTGCAGGAACACTATACACTATTTCATTTAAAAATCAAATAAACATGGAGAAATTCCAATTTTAAAGGTCAGAGTAAGTTCTTTTTATAGCCCACATATAAATCAAGGCACCAAATAGCCCAGTCACACACACAGCAGTATTAAAAGAAACTATATGTTTAATTCCACAAACCTTGAAAAGTGACAGATTTTTCTCCTACGGCTGTTATATAGGCAGTTGAGGGGCTTATGTAGTAATGTGATATTGCAATCCATTGTCCAAAGTAGAATGCTTTTGAAACAGAAATTTTTCCTCCCCTAGAAAATAATACTAGGCCAGCAGACCTAGTCCAAAGGTAAGCCGGACGAATCTAGATAGGTGGCCAACCTAATTTTGCTATTCAACACACAGACCCACTAATCTCTTCAGCAACCTTTTCTCTTTCCCCCTGAGTCCCTAATGTATAGCAACCTTTAAACATTGCTGCTTCATAATTCCAAAGGAGCTGCCTCACACCATACCTCCCTCGTTCTCCTGTCTTTTCCCAATGCAATTGACTGCTTGTGTTCTTGCCAGAAGTTGCATTAACAGCAGCTTCTCTGCCCACCTGTATTGAGACATCTAGGAAGTTTGAGGGACACAATTGTTCCACCTATCTATTCCTCCATTGCTCTTGAGGAGCTGCCCTGACCCAACCCCAACCCTGACCCATTTAGCTCCTTCGATGATTTTCTTCGAAGAACTATACAGTGAACAAAATTTTCAGCTTCAATTACATTTTCTTTTCCGTAGCATTTACACTTCTCTACAAAGAGAGGTATAGCACATGTGTCAGTCCCTCAGGCATCTTGGGTTTTATATCATTTGCAAAGAGTCCTTTCTTGGCTAACCCTTTGTGTAGAAGAACAGCCTATTTTATCTCAAAAGTTTTTGTATATGAAATGTTCTTAATTTTTAGTGTTTTCTTCATTGATTTCTTGTCTTCCTCCATGAAAATACAAGCTCTGTGAAGGTGAGTATGTCACCTGCCTAATTCTCATTCCAGGATTTAAGCTGTGTACCAGGTTTATAACCATACTTTCTGACCCATTTCACCTATATTAAATGAAAGAGACATGTACTCTTGGCAAAACACTCAATTTCCCCACAATTCCTTTAGTTGATCATTAGAGCTCATAACTGGGCATATACAAAGATCATTTCTTCACCAAGAGGTCAAGCGTGAATATGAACAATAGATCTAATATCTTCCCTAAGGCTTCTTTCTAGCATCTAAGGTTAAGAAGAGAATTGCATGTTCAGACTGAGCCTATGAACTGTAGATCTTCTGACCCCATCATGATGGGTGAAGAGTAAATCTCACATTATTCTCTTCTACCCTACAAAACACAGAACCCTGTCCTTCCTGAGATACACCCACCATCTCTGAAAGACTAATTCACATAAGGCTCTTCACATTCACTCTTTAGTCCTTTCCTTCCATCCCTACTTACATTATCATAGTTCTCTGGAACAAACAAGGCACACGTACACCTGCACACATGCATGTACATATATACCTAATCAGCCTTTAACATTTATGGCTTACCTTACAAGATGTACACATCTAGGTGGGTAACCAATGGCTCTCTGGTTGGCTATGAGATCTCCTCAGTGGAAAAGAACCTATAACTAGGATCCGAGTCAGAACCCCATGGAGACCAAGATAATGGACTCAAATGAGAAGCTCCCACTAACCTTTGCCCAAAAGTGAGGCTACACTCATCAAAAATCTGTCTAAATTTTATTATTCTCTTTAACCTATCCTGATCTCACTTGCCACTGGAGAACCTGTTTTTATCTTTTTCAGAAAGCAGTGAGAACCAAGGACAGCCCGATAACCTGGGCCAGGGTGACGGAGACAGACACAGAGGATACGTAAAACGCACACAGCGGAGTCCCAAGAGCTGCCAAGAATTCAACACTAAAGTAGCAGCAAAGCACACCCACCAAGGCTCAGGGAAGTCTGAGGAAGAGTGGGCAGAAAGAATGTAAAAGCCACAGGGTGGGAAGGAATGTCCAGAGTCATAGCCCTCCCCACAATGACAGACTGCTGCTCTCACAGCTCACAACCTACAACTACATGGTGAAAACCAGCAGTCCCACTAAGGAGGGCCCTCAGTGGAGTGGGAGCAGGGAGGAGAGAAAGGATGGCACCAATATATGCCGTGTCCATACAAACTTTCTAATATATATATATATATATATATATATATATATATATATATATATATATATATATATACACACACACACATATCTATATCTATCTATCTATCTATCTATCTATCTATCTATCTATCTATCTATATATGGAGAGAGAGAGAGAGGATTAAAAACTCCCAAAATAAGATTAACTAAGGCAGTAAAGGGCATCTTCAATGAAAATTACAAAACACTGAAGAAAGAAATTGAAGAAGACGGTACAAGATGGAAAGGCCTTCTATATTCACAGATTAGGCGAATTAATATAGTTAAAATGCTCATATCACCCCCAATTATCTACTGATCAAGAAATTCCTCATCAAAATATCCATGGCATTCTTCACATAACTATAAAAAAATATTAAAGTTCACATGGAGGCACAAAAAATGTCTAGTTGTCCAAGAAACCTTGGTCAGAAGGCAGAGTTGGAGACATCACATGTCTGATTTCAAGACATGCTACAGACTGGAGCCTCTGTAACAAATATAGAAAGCTACTGGCATATTAAAGACATGTCGAATTGTAGACCAGAACAGAGGACCAGAAATCTCCCTAACAAAGTTGGGCAAAAAGACACTGGAGAAAAGACAGTCGCTAATAAATGGCCTTGGGAAAACTGGATATCCACACACAGAAGATTAAAACTTGACCCTTATTTGTAGTTCTGTGCAGGGAAAATTTGGGGCCCAACTCTTGATACAAACAATTCAGAGGCTTCTGCAACATACAAAATAAAAACCAAAAAAAAAAAAAAGGAAAGAAAGAAAGAAAAGAAAAATGAAATTGGTCTGCAGCATTAAAACAGGATCTGTTAAAACAGGGGGAAGTGGGTTTTGACCTGAACCATTGTGAACTAAATTGTCTGAGGAAAATCTCCTAGAGCAGCACACATTCAAAAGAAAAAGAGAACTTCTGAGGGTGGGTAGCAGTCAGTGGAAGTTGGCAGTCAGAAGTGATTGGTTTTGGGAAACATGCCACAGGAAGAGAGGAAATGCTGTCATCCTTCACAAGCTCCCAAGGGAAATTATATCTGAGAATGTATGATCCATTCCAGGCCTTCGGCACCACTATTGTGGGGTCATGGATTAACGTAACATGAAAACAAGGTTTTAGCATAGAGACCAGGCGCTGCCAAGTGGGGAGGGAAAACCAAAGATTTGGTTCCATAGCCCTCAGGCCCAGTCCTCTTACTTCACTGACTTGGGTATTCCAAAGTGTGGATATTTTCCTTTTTATTTAATAAAGAAGGTTGTCTGGAGAGAGGGTGGATCTGGCTGTTCTAAGTACATGCATTAGTTAGGAGCTGATGATTGCAAAGAGCAGAGCTGTATAGCAAACCAACTGATGGCATTGTGGACTTACTGTGCAGAAATGAGTATCTCGTGAACCTATGATGGTTAATATCCACTGTCGATTTGATCAGATCCATAGTCGAGTAGGAGATGTGCCTCTTAGGCAACCCAGTGAGGGCATTTCTAGGAAGGATTAAGTGCTTCGCCCAGAGCGGGCAGCCCTTTTGATGGTAGAAGATCCAGGAAGAAAGAGCTCCTTTTTTTGGTGGGGGGTTTGGCTTCCCTTTCTCCTCCTGTATGATAAATGATTCACAGTTGCTGCCATTGTGTGCTCACACCAATCCCTAGCTTCTTCAACCTTCCAATGTGGACTGAAGACCAGCAACACACTAGCGACTTTCCAGGCCTTTAGGGCCAGAATGGGACTGCTGAGGGACCCAGCCTCATGGATTCAATAGCTACAGTGTTCTCAAACTCTCAATCATGAAGACGAGTGGTTGGATTTCTCAGCCTGTATCCTATAAGGCAATCTAATAAATTCCCTTTCTAATATGTGTGCACTGTGTCTGTTCTATTTCTCTAGAAAACCTTCAGTAAATCAGACAGGACCCAAGGGCAAAAGGTTTAACTGAGCCTCATAATCGTGCAGAATTGAAAGCAGGCTTGCCTCCTCAAGCCACAATGTCCCATAACTTTCTACATCTGCCTCTCTCTCTCTCTCTCTCTCCACCTAATTATTTTTCATCCTATAGTCTGGCCCCATTTAACAGTATGCTTATTTTGTGCATCTCTTATCATAGGCTCTAAGTAGTTATGGCAAAATGACATCTACACTCTTCTATCTACAGCATAATCCAGACTCAGATAAGTGACTACAGTCTGTTACCCAGCCTTAAGTCCAAATTCCTGGGACATTTGATCTGATTTGTCTGGCTGGTCCAGGTGTCTAGCCATTGTCTAAACAGCTGTGGTCAGGTAGATGAGATATCAGGAAGATGGAGCCCAGTGGACTCCATCTATCTCCCAGATGGAAGTGGAATAGGTGGAAAAATAATGAACAAAATGAGGGCTGAAAAACAAATAATCGGGGCTTTTTTTAAAATTGAATGTCAGATATGTTATATTGAAGGGCTTTAAATTTTCCATGGTCAACAATTTTACTCGTTTGTAAGCCAATAGGTTATGTAATTTATGCACAAGAGAGTGCAACATTGTTATAAAAGTGCACTAGCAGCGGAAGAACTTGAAAAAAGGAAATGAAGACACCACAACCAGAATACAGATCACAATGACCTTAGTTTAGCACAGTAAGATTTATGAGCTTGGTAAAAGTGACGAGAACAGAGATAGAAAGATTTAACAACCATCCTAAGGACAGAAGTGGTTACACCCTGCTTATGGGAATCCAGGTTATATAAATGCTCATTACAAACCAAAAAGGACTATATAAATGTACCAATAACTGTAGCTGAAAGCAAAGAATGGGATGCATGATGGCATGTTGGCATTCTGATGCCAGACATAGGCTTGCAGGGAATCCATGTGGCCAGATCCGGCACAATCCTCGTTAAGTAGGTCCAGGGCTGAGGAGAACACGCAGGCTTGGGCTCTTCCTGGAGTCAAGTCTTGATCATGATAAAAGGAAGTCTACGACACTCCCTTCTAAAAGGCTGGCAGAAACATGAAGATGTGCAAATGATACGATAAGCTTGATAATAGAACTCCACATCTTTTCACTTCCAAAAGAATTCGCAGTATTCCCACTATTCCCATGGCAGTTCAGGTATTGATAAGAAACAAAACTCAGTCTTGCTGGCCTTAAAGGGATCCCACCCCTCCTGCTGGCAAAAGAAGAAATGGGCATGACCTCACGTAGCTGACTTTCATGGGCCTTTGCTAAAGTTTTGATTGTGTAATTTCCCTATTGCCAGGTGATTATGCATGGAAGGCTGATCCAAAAGCCGTCGTCTATTTGGAAATGAACCCCTGGAGTGCACTAATGGGATTTTATGCCTCTAGTGCTTAATAGAGGAGGATGAGGAATCACATTTCTGATTGGCCTGCTCCTTGGTCTCAGTGTCCAATTGGGACCATCAGTGACATCATGAGGACTCACTCAAGGTCCTGGCCTCTTCGGTTGGTCCCCCCTCCAAGCCCTTCAGTGAGTTGATAGGACCTTACACCCCCCCCCCCCACTTTCGTATCTTTTCTGTTTAAGGGGATGATGTGAAACCAGTGCTCCATTTCTTCGGGGTGGTCCAGTGCTCAGTCTCCCTATTGCTCACTGCACGGAGAATATTTTAGGACAGGGCAGGTAGCTTCTGCACAGCTTCCTCCAAGAAGAGAGCCTTTGGCACAGTTCTCTTCTCTGGCGATTCTGATTTCTAAGAATCTGACTGTGTTGTGCCCTGGGGAAGGGAAGCCAGATGAGCTGATCCGCCGTGGGACTATTTTTACTTCTTTTGTTTCCTTACCATGTAAAACACCTTCTAGAGCCTAAGAGAAGAAACTCCGAGAATGGCTGGAGGCTCTGGCTTTTCTCGAGCTCTCCCTTGCCACAGGACTGTGTTCAGTTCCTTTCCAACTCGAGGCTTGGCTGCATGCGTCCTTTCTAGAGTCTCAGAGCCCTTTAATATCATTGCCTCCACATTCACAGATTCCTTTGTTGCAAGACAATCCTTCTGTAAGTTTCTTACAAACTGGTTTTGTCTGTCTTTCCTCCCTGGTAGGTGGGACTGGAAGAAAGAGAGAGAGAGAGAGAGAGAGAGAGAGAGAGAGAGAGAGAGAGAATGGGCATGTGTGTGTATGCATGTTTGTGTGGGCTGAGGCTCTGCTCTGCCCATCCATGGTCATTTGGAGAATATGAAGCCCTTTGGGGTCAGAGGATGGGAAGAGCAAAAACAGGAATTAGCGCCCAGAACTCAGGAGTTCAGCAGTTAGAAAAGCAGAGTGAGATCACTCTCCAGGTGACGCTTGCAGGAATCAGTGGGCTGCTGCCTCAGCTTAGGAACAGCACCAGAGGAACCTGGGCAGTGCCACCTTCCACACCATCCCTGGCCTTCAGCCACACGTACCAGGCAGGACTTCCTTTCTCCTGTGTGCCTTGGGGAGGTGGGGGCATTCCGAACTGACATCCAGGAGGTGCTGAGCTTATTAACTCTGGAGGCAGCCTTCAACTTTAGGCTTATTGTCACCAACTGACAAACAATGACTTAAAGCTGAAAGAGGGAAAAAAGATTCAGCCAAGGTCACTCAATTTGTAAAGAGGTTAAATGTAAGCACTGTTTGACCCAGATCTTCCTGATTTCAAGCTTTGAAAGTCAGTGCAAAATTAGCCATGTATAAATAGTAGCCCTGGTTTGTTTTAGGGTAGAACACGTAACAAGTGCTAATTCATAAAGATACTTAATTACCGAATTTACACAGTTTTGCACTTAATTGTACAAGTAACGATCCACATGGAGGAGAAATTTGAAGGGCTTAGGAAGATAGTTCTGTCAGTGAAACACTTGCCTCCCAAGCTCTGTATAAAATGCCTGGTTTGACCACCCATGTAATCCCAACACAGGGGGCGCAGAGACTGGGGGATCCCTATGGCCCACTATTCAGCTTATCTAGCCTAATTGGTTAGTCCTAAGCCAATGAGAGGCCTCATTTCAAAGGCACCCTCACATGCACATGTGACCCCACGCAAACATACATTCACAGATTCACGTACACCACTTCACCTCCATACAAACATGCAAAGGAAGAATTTTAAATAATAGCTATATTAAGACAATGGCATTTTAAGGTGGGAAATGTCAGCACAAATGATTCTCATCTCAGAAGGAAAATAGTTTATTCTCAAGATAGTTTAGTCTTGACCAAATAGGAGTGATTCAGGTCGTCCCAAGTAACAAGTTCCAGTGTAGAAACAGTCACATGAAGTTTTTATAGAAGCCATGAATTGAAGCATTTAAAAAAAATACAGTGATTGGAGCCTGGCGTGGTGGCGCACGCCTTTAATTCCAGCACTTTGAGAGGCAGAGGTAGGAGGATCGCTGTGATTTCCAGGCCACCATAAGACTACATAGCGAATTCCAGGTCAACTGGGCTTGATGAAGACCCTACCTTGAAGAAAAAGGGGGGGTGAAGAAAAAAAATATATATATATATATTGATGGAAACAATAGGTAGTTATATTACAGAAAAATCTCTACTATATGTTTTAGAAGCTGATGATAATTCTTTTTCTCATGTGTAAGTGTGTGCATGTGAGTGAGTGTGTGTGCACTCACGTGTGTGGGGAGGGTCTGCATGTGCCATGGAATGCATGCTGAGGTCAGAGAACGACTTCTGGGGGTTGGCCCACCCTTACTACCTCGTTTGGGGCAGGATCGCTCACTTTCCCCTGTTCTGTTCACCAGGCTAGTAGCTGGCTGGCCTGCAAGCTTCCAGTGGATACCCCTGTCTTCACCTCTCTTTGCACAGTGAGTGCTGGGATCTGAACTCAGGTACTGTTGTAACAAGGTCCTCGTTGCTGGGACAAAACACCCAGCCACAAGCAGCTTTGGGGAGGAAAGGCTTTCAGATTTCAGTGGAAGCTTCCTCAGGTCAGAGGAAGTGGGTTCACTCCCTCCTGTATCCGTAGCTGGGAGATAACAGCAAACCCGAGCTAGCTGCGAACACACAGTCGGTAGGCTGGACTAATCAACGCCAAGGTCCACACCTGGAGACACACACTCCTTCTCCGGCAAGGCTCCGAGGCTCCGCCTCTCAAGCGCTTCATCTGGAAGGCTAATAGGACGTTTGTGGACGCATTTACATTCCAACCGCCCGAAGTGCTCATGCGACTGCCATCTCCCAGCTACCTTCCCATCTTAGCCTTTGGTTGGCGAAAGTTAGCAGTCTGCTAAGTTAATACATTCCAAAAAATGTTTGCCTGATAATCACAAAGATGTCAGAGACAGAGGTGAGCTATTCAACGGACTAATGACAGCCCAAGTAATTTGGCTATGAATCTGCCACAATACAACTCTCCACAACCAGGAAGTTTTAATCAGTCCATTGGCAGTTAGAACCTTTAACGTGTGTGTGTGTGTGTGTGTGTGTGTGTGTGTGTGTGTGTGTGTGTTTGTAGGGAAGAAGGGATTCAGTTCACAAAGGGGTAGTTTATAAATTAAGGTGGCAGTTAGAAATCAAAATTGCCCCCTTTTTTTATGCATTTCTAACATATAGAGAATTATAAGCAACAGCAAGACATTTGGCGCCTGTCAGTAGTTCAAGGGACGTGCACATCCAGAGTTAAAATGAAAAGTTGACCCCAAAGCTTCGTGAACGTCTTTGCTTACTTCGCCCTGCAGGGGGCGCGCCAACCCCCGAGCCAGCCTGAAGCAGCTCCCCAGGAGGGTTTTCAGCAAAGTTTCAAGCAAGCTGCAGACTGCAGGCTTCCTCTTGGAGGATTTGGCTCAATGGCTTTGGCCGGGCATGGCTCCAGGTCTCTGGCAGGCAGAGGGGAAGCATCCATCCCCAGTCAGTGCCATGCCCCTGTCCATGTTCCGTGGAAGCAAATGGACAGCCAGGTCCATGGGAGAATTCTGGGCGCCTGAAGGTTCTTCGAGGCAGTGCAGCGCAGTAGGGAAGAACAGAGGGACAGTGTAAGTGGCTGTCTGCAAATGTGCGATTGACTGAACTCGCACACCGAGTTCCACTCTACATAGACACAGTTGCACCTACGAAGACATGGGAGAAACACTGACGTCCGCAGGATAGACACTAAGGGGCTCTGGACCCCAGCAGCGCGCAGGGCAGGCCATCCCAGCTGACCTGCTGAGTGGAAGTTGGGCTGATTTGAGTGTCCTTGTGGGAAGAGGAAGGGCAGACGGTCCCACATCACCTTTACCCTTCGAAATCCCGCTTTGAATCCCAATGTCTCTAAAGCATATAAAAAGAGTAACGTCTAGGGGGGCTGAGAGATGGCTTGGCAGTTAAGCACTCGCCTGTGAAACCTGAGGACCCTAGTTCGAGGCTCGATTCCCCAGGACTCACATAAGCCAGATGCACAAGGGGAGTTCATTTACAGTGGCTGGAGGCCCTGGCACACCCATTCTCTCTCTATCTGCCTCTTTCTCTGTGTGTCTGTCGTTCTCAAATCAATAAATAAAAATAAAAATAAAAATAAAAATAAATGAAAGAGTAACACCTAGATACCTAGTGGAATGAGCCAGGATGTAATCCGCTTTTTAATTTTTTTTTTTCATCTTATTGTGTATGAGTGAGGGATGTGTACATATTGCATGCCATACACACGTGGGCACATATGGGATTTCGTGCAGGTGTGTGCAAGTCAACGTTAGGTGTCTTCCTCAACGCCTTGTCTTGCGTCTCTCTCACGGAACCAGAAACTCTTGGATTCCAACGGGCTGGCTGGTGAGCTATCTCTCTAGGGATTCAGCTGCCTGTGCCTACCCAGTATTCCAGCAAAACCGTGAATTGCCATGCCCAGGTGTCCTGGGGATGCCAGGTGACCTTCTTCATGTTCTCAACTGTGTGCTGTAGGCACCTGGCCAGCCTAGCCAGCTCCCCAGCTCCCAATGCCCGACTCTGATAGCCTTTGAGGACCGTAAACATTCCCATTCTCCTCACTGTTTTTGTGTGAGTTTGACTTTCAGGACCTGGCCATATGAGATCATGCGGTATTTGTCATTCTGTGCCTGGCTTATTTCACGTAGAGTCATACCCTCCAGGTTCACACGTGCTGTTGTAAATGGCTTGTTTCTTCTTTTTTTTTAAGGCTGGACGATATTTCATTATGTTACCCATGCGGCATTTTTTTATCCACTCATTTGTCAATGCAAATTATGTTATCCGCATATCTTGATTATTGTAAATACATTACCAGGAAGTTGAAAGTGAGGAATGTCGTTGATTTCGTTCGTTTTGTTTAGCAAGGTGGTAAGGAAGTTATAAACTGATGTTGTTTCTAGCAGTTTGTGAAAAAGAAAATAAATTCTAGGAAGACAAGGCCACTGACCCCGACAAAGTAGTGCTGAGCTGTTTCCTGGAGAAGTCTGTTAGCTCAATGACCTCGGATGCTCCACTCACACTCTGCAACACGGTGACACCTTCTTCTCCCATCTGGATAGCTTCACTTGTAATTATATTATTTATCAACCACCCAGTTCCTGAGTGATGTCACAGTAGGAAAGGAATACACTCAGTAGGATTCAGGCAAGAGATAATTAAAGAAATTTGATGAATGAAATTAACATGTAGTATTTTAAAAATAGATCATGTGCCTTGTATTGAGTTTTTAATGACGCAAGAAAGAAAAACCATTTGTCGTAGGCAGCTCTACATTGCTGGGATGAACTTCCAAACCAGACACCGTTGATGGGAGGAAGGGTTTTGTTTGAAGTTTACAGATCCAGGGGAAGTTCCATAATGGCAGAAGAAGCTTTGGCAGGTCCATGCAGAGAGAAGTGCCTCCAGCAGCACCACAGGCAAGAGAAAAATAACTGTCAGCTGAACAGCTGAGAACCCAGACAGAGCTCAAACACTATGCATGCCTCGGGCTGGAATTCAGATTCAACCCCAGTGACACCTTAGGGCTGGACCCTAGGATCCACCCACAGGGACACCTCTTCCAGCCAGGCAGCTGGAAATCCAAGTTATAAGCTTTAATAAAACATTTGAGGCTGTTGGAGGACATAAATTCAAACTACCAATCAATTCTTCCCAAGTGAGCTGGAAACCTGCTAAAATTCCACACTATAAAAAAATAAGTCTTGCACTTATTTCTGTTCTCTGAAATTAAAAAAAAAAAAAGTAAATTTTCTACTACTACTATGAAGGAAGCCACAAGGATGTCAAGTTTTGAATCTCATGCTTTTATAAAACAAAATAGAATATAGTTTTAATATTTATTGTAAAAGACATCCCATGGATTGTCCATTAATGCTTAGGAGCTATAATGTACAATCTAAGTCTTTCCTACTTTAGTTCAAATGGTGATGTAGGGCTGGAGAGATGGCTTAGCGGTTAAGCGCTTGCCTGTGAAGCCTAAGGACCCCGGTTCGAGGCTCGGTTCCCCAGGTCCCACGTTAGCCAGATGCACAAGGGGGCGCACGCGTCTGGAGTTTGTTTGCAGAGGCTGGAAGCCCTGGCACGCCCATTCTCTCTCTCTTCCTCTGTCTTTCTCTCTGTGTCTGTCGCTCTCAAATAAATAAATTTAAAAAAAAATGGTGATGTATGTTGAAAGATACAAAATAAATACTATGTCTAAAGCTCTTTCCCTAGGGTATACGCCTTAAAATACTTTTTTGTAAGTATGTAAAGATGTATCTCTTATAAGTAATATTAAGTTTTAAATTGTATTAACACATACTTAAGTGAAAATTTTTGTAATGTATATCTGGTATGAATTTATTGTACTTTTGTTTATACATTGTGTATACATACATGTATGTCTTGGAATGTTTATTTTTTTCTTATAAGCAATATATTATTGAACATAGTAAGAATGCATAAATTTTTGTCTTAATAGATAACTGACAGTTTCTTTTCAATTGTTTTGGATTTTCAAAACTGACACATTCAAAACCATACATTTTATGTACAGATTTACCATATGATATTACCACACATATATACATTTCATAATGTTCAAGTCAGGATTCACATATTTATTTCCTTTTTTATTATTTTTTTGGTGGTAAAAATAGCCAAAATATTTTCCTATATGTTAAGTATATAGTACATTATTATCTATAGTCAGTCTACTATAAAAATAAATAGCAGAACCTATTTCTTGTATCTAACAATAATTTAGTTCCCATTGACCAATCTTTCTCCATCTACCAAGTGTATTCTCTGAGAAATCATGAATCTCTTTTTATTGCCAAGCATATTCTGAGTGACTTAAAGCAAAGCATTCCATCTTTCTGGGATTTATTTTACTCATTTACAAAAATGAATTTGGGGATTTGGAAAATTTTGTACATCTCAATTCTAATGTTGAAGAAAGTATCAGTATAGTATAGTATCCTGCATGCTGAATAAAGCACTATTTTGCCATAGTTAAAAGCATGTCTTTACTTTGGTGGGTAACCAGTGGCTTTCTGATTGCCTAAGAGCATCGTTCAGTGGAAAGGAACCCATATCTGGAACTGGGAACCAGGTCTGAGTCCTATGGAAACAAAGATCATGCTCTCCAGTGTCAAGTTCCCTCTAGTTATTTGCTAAAAGTTTTTGGCTAAATTCTCCTTAAAATTAATACCACTTATCCAATTTAACCTATGCTGACTTCACTCTCCCTTGGAGAATCTGTTTTTCTTTTGCAGAAGGTAGCAAGACCCGAGGAGATAAAGCACCCTTCACATCTCAGTCAAGGCCCGGGAGAAACCACCGAGGAGGTGGGGAGACAAGTAAGGATGCTGCGCCCATGATCTGTGTCATCACTGTGATGCTTTGTACAACATCTTAAAGGAGCTGAATCTGTGCTTGACAAAATGTTTTACTGGAAAATGTTGAGCAGAACAGCTTTAGGTGCTTTTATTCCCTGTTTTTAAATCCTTCTTAAGAACTTTACCACAATAAAAACATCATCAGCATTACCATGTTTCCGACTAAATCTGTGCATTCTCACCAGAGTGGTCTGAGAGCCGAGGCGCCTCCCAGCTAGCAGCGTGCTCCTTCTCAGAGACCTGCACTGGAGGTGGCAATGGGCACCAGCCTGTGAAAGGTGGCTCTACATCTAAAGAACATACGTCAGGGGGCTGAAGGGATGGCTTAGCGGTTAACGCATTTGCCTGCAAGGCCAAAAGACCCAGGTTTGATTCCCCATGATCCATGTTAGCCAAATGCACAAGGAGACGTATGTGTCTGGAGTTCGTTTGCAGTGGCTGGAGGCCCTGGCACACCCATTCCCTCTTTTTCTGTAAGTCAGACAAAGATCTTAAAAAAAAAAAAAAAAAAAAAAAATGATAAAAGGACTTGTGAGAGTTGAAGTCTGATTTGCTGGATGAGAAGTTGACCTTGGAAGAAGCAAGCAAGGCTCATGCTGTGGCTCCGTATCCCTCACCCCAAGATCAGGAGAACTGCTTTTTGCCATACTCCCCTCTATCTGTCAAAGAAGAAATACACACAAATACACACTGTGGCTCTATTGCATTTGTCTTCCTGTTGGTAGGCCTTATGAAGACTATTTAGCTTTGTTATGCTTCAGTTTCCTCATTTGTGGAACAGAGACATGCTCAATACTGTCACCTAAAAGGGAGTAGTAAGAACTGAGTTACATTACTTAAATCTTATAGAGACCTTAGCACATGGAAGGTGTTCAGTAGCTGGTCTGTACCTGCCGATGTTTCTGCACTCCTCCCACATGAGGTAATTACATTAACTGGTGTCTTCAAGCTTCTGTTTCACAATCAAGACTTAGCAGGGAACAACCAGTGCAATACAATTGTTTCAGACTGTGCTTGATTGAATAATTAAAACTGTAGCTTTGAAAGTGCTTGGGGGGGTGGGGACTAGAGAGATTGCTTAGTGGTTAAGGCACTTACCTGTGAAGCCCAAGTACCCAGGTTTGATTCTCCAGTACCAATGCAAGCCAGATGCACAAGGTAGCACATGCATCTGGAGTTCATTTGCAGTTACTGGAGGCCCTAGCATGCCCATTCTCCCTCCCTCCCTCCCTCCCTCTCTCTCTTTCTCTTTCTCTTTCTCTCTCTCTCTCTCTCTCTCTCTCTCTCTCTCTCTCTCTCTCTCTCTTTTTCTCTCTCCCTCTGCTTCTCTCCCTCTCTCTCTCTCTCACATAAGTAAATAAATAAATAAAATATTTTTTAAGTGTTTGGTTAGCTGGCATGATGGTGCATGCCTGTAATCTCAGTAATTTAGATGTTAAGGCAAGAGGATGAACACAAGTTCTAGGTCGACAGGAGTGGGTGTGGCAGTGTGAATGTAGACTGTCCCCCGTAGCCTCATGTAATTAAGCCTCAGCTGGAGGAAGCTTTTGGAGGTGGAGCCTTGCTGAAGGAGGTATGTCCCTGCGAAATCTGAGGCTTATTATTTATTAGCCCAGCCCCATTGGGTGTTCAGGGCTCAATTAACTCTTGCTGCTTCCTTCAAGCTGGTGTAACAAGATGTGATGTCCCGGCTATCTGATCATGCTATGCTTTCCCCACCATGATGCAACTTGCCTGCAAACTGTAAGCTGAGATACAGTTTCCTTCCATCAGCCACTTCTGGGTGGGTGATTTTTTTTTTTTTTTCTCAGCAATGAGAAGGTAACGGTGCAGTGGGCTACATTGTGAGTAGGCCAGCCTCTGCTACATAGGATGAACCTGTGTGTCCCAAACAACAACACAAAAAGCAATTGGTCAATGATAAGAAATCAGTAAAGTCAGTTCAACATTCAGCCTTTTTCCTCTGCTCTTTCCCATCACGTACTTGTTAATGTTGAGAAATTGTACTAAGCATATTTAAGATTATAAAGGAAATGGGGTGGTATGGGCCCACATACATGTTGACACATTATACTCATGTTAGCGTTGGCAGGGTAATCCAGCTTCTGTTCATGATGATCTTTGTAAAGGTGGATACTGGTCAACCCAGAATAAAACTAGCCAAGATGAGATTTCCTCTTATGTAATCAAATTCATGTTTGTCATCAAATCTACCTTCTATCCATCGCTTTCAGCAGAGAACTTAATCATCTGTGAAAAATATACACAGGGGCTTGGAGGGATAGCTCAGTAGTCAAGACACCTGCCTACAAAACCTAACAACCCAGGTTCGATTCCTACGCATCTGGAGTTCATCTGTAGTGGCCGGAGGCCCTGGTGTGACCATCTGTCTGTCTCTCTTTTCTCCCTATCTCTTTCTACTTATAAATAAATAAATAAATAAAAATAAATATTTAAGTAAAAATATTTTTAAAACACTCCCAGAAGAAATGCACATTTAAATGCATTTACATGTGCAGTGTATTGGCCAAATCACCCAACCTGGAAGGAGAATATAATGTACTTGTAATGTAAGAAATGGTCAAATGTCTGTGCCCCATGAGCCTGTCAATTTTAAATCTAAATCAAGATATAAACAGTGTGCTTATAATTGATGTCAATGAAGCCACCAGGCTTCCTGAAGAGCAGGCTATTTGGAGCAACACAGGGAGTCAGTGAGCATGCCACACACACCTGTTCTGCCTGATTTTTAATCTTTTCCCTTCTTCACTGGAGATGGTGCTCCTGAGTAAGACCGGGTGTGGGCCTCACACTTTGCTGCACACCAGACTTATTTGGGGGTCTTTTAAAAGCCCAGTTCCCAGCCCATTCCACAGTGGTTGAATGTATTTAAACACAGTATATTTAAAAAAAAATTAAATCACCTATTTTTATTTAGTTTTCTTTTGATCTCTTAAAAGTTAATTTATCTTGACAATTTCACACTATGCGATGCATTTTGATCACATGTTCTTCACATCACCTTCTCTTATTTCCCTCCTATTCTCACTGAACCCCTTCTTATTCCAAACTAGCCCCCCTTCTGCTTAAGTGCCTTTTTTTTGTGACAGTGTGAGTTTAATCAGGCTTGCTTACATGGGCATGACTGAGGGGTGACTTTTGGGAGTGTGGGCCACTTGGGCTAACCACCAAAGAGTATGTCTTCCTCCCTACAGCAATCCTTAACTGCTAATGTCAAGCTTAGTATTTCTGAAGGCACCTAGGTTATTCCTGTGTTGAGCCGAATCACAGAACCAAGATGTTGGTACCATGCCACCCAATCTCACCACAATCTGATTCAAGAGTTTTTTTTATATGTAAAAGAATGTGTTTACCCCAAACTGTTGCATAATTAGTTCTGTGAAGGTTATCCTTCTTAATTCAATAAAAAGGGATCTGTGGATCTATTTTTCAGCTGGAAGTTCTGTTTGTTTTTGTAGAGATTTTTTTCCCCCCTCCGGATGTAACATGGTCATTGCATCCTCACCCCATCCACTATCACGGAGCAGAAAAAAACACAGAGAACCTCAGCATCTGTATCATCATGTCCTAGTTGTCATGGCAACAAGTAAGTGGAGCAATACAGTGATGGCTAGGTCTATATGGTGATGGCGATTAGATTATTAACACTTCCTAGTAGCTGGGAGAGGGGAAGGGTCAGAGGTCCCTCAATTGGGATTACTCACCCTTGCCCACCAAGCTGGAAATACCTTCAGGGAGTGCTACTGTATATAGAAGATGGACGGTAAACTCAAAGTGGTACTCCATGATGCAGACTCCATGTGGAGTCCACTAGATCCCATGCAGATTCCATCACCCATCATGGAGATGCAGCGGTCTTGAGGTCACCCGTGCCCCTGTAGTTAGACACTCACCCATATCCCAATAACCCCATTGGCTCACCAAGTAGAAGTTGGATGCAATCGTTATTTTAGTCTATTATTACTTTGCTCATATTTCCCCAGGAGAAGTAATGCAACAAATTGGCACCTGAAAGTGAGACACAATGGAACAAAAGAAGAGTTTTTGAGGAACCACTGGGTGCCTGCTACTAGGGATAAGATGCGACTGAGGCTTAGCAGTCTGAGGGTGGAGCGTCCCTGGGCAGCTGACGGCTGACAGACCATGGTACGGCTTAGCACTGGGACAGACTTGGTTCTTCCCCATGTTTCTCGTTCAGTGCTGTAACAGGCTAGCCCAGGGTTACTCGTGGTGTACAGAAGAGCAATAGAGGGCTCAAATCCGTATAAGATATGCCACCTTTTCTGCCACATCCAATTGGTAAGAGTGAGTTCAAGTCCACTTCGGGTTCTTTTAATGGGAAAAGAGACTGAATACCTTCAGGGGAGGTGTGCCGAAGTCATAGGAAGGACTTGGACATGAAGAGTAGTGTCAAGCTGCATCAGTTTTGTATGAAGTAAGCGTACTACATTTAGGCATCCATTTTTAGAAACATTTCCTGCACATCATTTCATGTCATTTTCACAAGGTGATTTAGTATTAGCTACATTTTGCTGCAAATAGAAGGCTGCATGGAGCCCAGAGGCTGGTAAAATGGTTGCTAATGATGTGTACAAACAGGCTTCAGGTACATATTTCAAGCAAATATTTTAGCCTCAATGAGAAGCAGAAGATGAGGTCATTACAGTTTGGCAGGGGGGAGTACATTACCAGTGTAAATGTGCTGATTATGTGAGATGAAAGTATTTTATAAAGGGAGAGATGGTTTCATTTAGATCTCACAGCTGTCTTCTTAGGCTCTAATCCTGACTTATTTTATCAGATTCTAACACAGTGGGACACATGCAGTTGATGCCTGATGCCTACATTCAGTTCTATCTCTGACGTTTAGAGATGGAAAAACTGGAGGATTATGTTCATCTAACCTTTGGGGGGAAATTTCCTGGTGATCCAGTTAATTGAGGCTGCAAAGAAGATTACCAAGCTGTTATTCCAGCTAGCAGGATTCTGTGGAACTATTTTGTGTTTTAGAGTCTCCGCAAGAAAAGTTAACTTTGATAAACAGAGGAAAAAGGCTGACCCTGCATCAGTCCATTTAACTTGCTGTGACATACTTTTCAACTCTGATTCCCTTATCTCAGTAGTTAAAGCAGGGGCCCTGGACTGAAGAAGAGAAGCTCTGTTTTTATATGGCCGAGCAGAATTATCTTCACAGCCTATACTGGCAAGTAAGCCAAATGGATTTTCAGATAAAATCAGATTTCGTTTTTTTTTTTGTTGTTTGTTTTTTTTTTTTTTTTTTTTTTTTTTTTTTAAGATTTAATGTCAGTTTTCACTTTTCTACCATAGGAGTTGTATTATAAGGGAATGAATGGTATAAATACTTAGATGACTTTTAAATATTTATTTGGTAACTTGAACCTAAGCAATTCTGTAATAATTTAAAATTAGCTCCTTTTTGGGACTGTTTATTTCTCTGGGCTTCCAGACAGTCTTCACTGGGACATTAACATAACAGTGAGGGGATTGGGTCAGAAGCCATAGGTAAGAGGAGCGGTACCAGGCTTTCTGCTCTCAGGAGACTTTAAGAACCTTAGGAAATGGCCATGAAAATCTGTCGTCTTGTGGTAGAGAGCATAGTCTGAAGCTACAATGGTGGAGTGGAGAAACATTTGCCTAGTTTAGTTTCCATTTCTGCCATTGCAAAGTAACTTGGGGAAAGTTATATGGGTTCTATGCCTTTGTATGCATATATAGCAATGTTAGTAAAATACCTACTTAAGGGATGGAGAGATGGATCAGCTGTTAGTTGCATAGCTTGACAGCCTGGAGTTTGATTACCCAGTATCCATGTAAAGCCAGATGCACAATGTGGTTCATGTATCTGGAGTTCTTCAGCAGTGGCAAGAGACTCTGGCATGCCTATTCTCTCTCTTTCACTATCTACCTATCTCTAGCTCTCTATGTGTGTTTCTCATTGCAAATACATAAATAAATAAAAACTATTTTTAAAATATTATGCTGAGCATTGAGTGTGATAAGATGAACTATTTAGGTAAGTGTCCCAAATATAAAAAGTATTTAAGAAGTGGCTGTTATCATTTCTCAATATACATGTAGCAGAAAGGAATGGATATATTAATACTGTGATAGTTAATCTTTATTTTCAACTTGTACGGATTTAGAGTCATCTAGAAGACATATCTCTGGGTATGTCTGTCAGAAGATGTCCAGAGAGGTTTATTGTGGAAGCACGATCTCATGTGCTGGGGTCCTGGACTAAATAAAGAGAATAAAAAAAAAAAAGGAGAATGTGAAGTGAGCGCCAGGATTCTCTTTGCTTGCTAAGTGTATTCATAACACAACGAGCCGCTTCACAGTCCTGCCTTTCCCACCATGATGGACTGTAATCCTCAAACCATGAGCCTCCCTTTAATGTTGCTTTTGTCAGGTGTTTTGTCACAACAATGACAGAGTAACTAATACAGAAAACTGGCCTTAAGAAGTAGGGCCGTTGCTGTGATGAACATGACCATGTAGTTCATAGTCCTTTGGAATTGGTTTGCTGGGGCAACCTTGAAAATCTGCAGCCTTGGGCTATAGAAGCTCGAGAATGTTGTAAAAGAGCTTAGTGGGACATTCTGATGGGAGTTTCCTGAGAATCTGGGAACATTAAACCTAAGAGACCCCAGGATACCAGTGATGGTATGATGATAAAACGTCCTCCACTGAAAGCTGTCCGTCCCAGGAGAGCTAAACTGAAGAGTCTGGGCTTCAGAGCTGCTAACCAAAAGCCCCGGGAGCTGCACATGCTGTCACAAGGTTTGGCTTTTGTCCTGTTGGAAAATAGAATGCAGAGAGGGAAAACAGCAAGCCGGCTGGCCTGTAAAACCTCACAGTCCGTGCCCAGGCACCCACTTCCTTTTCCTCCAGCAAGGTTCCATCTCCCAAAGGTTCCTGAAACTTACTCCTCAGTTCTAAGTCCAAAGTCTCTTCTGAAATCCAAGGAAGTCTCTTAACTGTGAACCTTGTAAAACAATTAAAAAAAAACAAACAAACAGATTATATACTTCTAACGTATACTAGCACAGTATAAATATCCCTGTGAAAAAATGGAAGAATGGGTCATTGCCAGGAAAGACTAGACCAGAGCAAGATTGAATCCAGCAGCAGAGTAAACACCGAATCCTACAGCAGCGTGTCTCAGTTCTGGGATTTGTGATGGAATGGTCTGGCCTCCAGAAGGCTTAGGTAGCCACACATCTCCAGCTTTGCAACCTATACCTATAGCCTCTCTCCTGAGCAGGTTCAACCCTAAGCCTTTTCTTGGTGGACATTTTATTGTGCACCCAACCCAAACGTCCTGGAGTCTCCATTGCTATTTAAGCTTCATCTCACTACCTCAAGTAATGATCTCTATGGTCACTGTGATGGTTAAATTTTGTGTCAACTTGACCTGTTTAGGAATTCACAAACATTTCTCTTGGGTGAGACTCTGAGGCTGCTTCTAGGAAAGATTAACTGAAGGAGGGCGGCCTTCCAGAGTGGGCTGCCCCTCTCCAAGGGCGGCTATATATAAGGAAGCTTTGGGAGAAAAGATTCTTTTCCTTCCACCTGGCTGCTGGTGCTACTGGCCACTGTGGACTGAGACCAGCAGCTCTCCATGAATCCTCCAGACCTTCAGTGCCAGATTGAGACTACCGAAGCATCCAAGCTTGTGAACTGAGTAGCTACCAGCTACAGTCACCTTGCCAGGAATCCATCCTTGGCAAACAGTTTAGCCTCAGTGTCTCTTGAAGACCATGGAGAAAGTTGTCATGCTCCTCTCAACCTTGCATCTTTCAAGTCTACAGAAACCAGTACCATGTGAGCATTTTCTGCTTGATCCCCTTGGACCAAAGTTGTGTGGCATCTGTGTGGCTTTGTTGCTGAGTCTATGGAAACACTTTTCTAGGCCATCTCTTGCTTGTTTGTTTATTTTGTTGTTGTTGTTTTTCAAGGTATGGTTTCATTCTAGCTCGGGCTGACCTGGAATTCACTTTGTAGTCTCAGGGTGACCTTGAACTCATAGCGATCCTCCTACCTCTGACTTCCGAGTGTATCCTGGGGTCTCCTAGGTTTAATGTTCCCAGCTTTTCAGAAAACTCCCATCATAATGTCCCATTAAGCTCTCCTTACAACATTATAAAGCTTCTTTGGCCCAAAGCTACGAACTTTCAAGGTTCCCCCAGCAAACCAGCTCCAAAGGCCTATGAATCCCAAGTGCTGGGATGAAAAGCATGCACCACCATGCTTGGCTAGGCCATAATTTTCGAGCAGACTTCTCTACCAATGCTCTACCTTCCAAAGGTTCTGTAACTTTCCCAAACAGCATCTGCTGGGGGACCAGGTGCTGAAGCACATGCACCTACAATAGTCATTTAGGAATCTATGGGGAACCACATCGTGAGTAATCCATCAAATGAAATTTGCTAAATGAAAGCTGGCCCTGCATATGCATGGCTTCTGCATCTGAGGATTCAAATAACTCCAGATCAAAAGTACTTAGGAAAGAGAGTATACCTGTACTGAACATGTATAGACTTGATCCTATGAATCCCTACTTGTGTGTTTAAAGTAAGAAAAAAAGAAGTGCATAGGTTATATGCAAATAATGTACCATTTTATATAAGGGTCTTACGTATGTATGTATGTTTATATACACACATATGTTTTCATTTCAATAAATCAGGATTCTAACCACTGGTGAGTTCATGTTTAGACATGCTCAGGTCACCTGGTATGTTGCTATGTGGTTGCTGTTGTTGCTATGATTGAGAAAGGCCAGCTAGAAAAGGTCAGGTAGGTGACCTGCAGGTAGACCAAGGTGTCAAGGGAGGCGATGGGACGAGCTGAGTTGGGACGTGTGAGCGAGGATAGTTAGTGCTGTGGTCTCAGCGCCCTAACTGAAGCCTTGGCACGGAGGCAATTTCTTCTTATTCTTTTGAACCTGGGTAGACTTTTATCAAACAGTGAGGGCAGACCAAGCTGAGGAAAGACTTAGCCAAATCCCCTTTCCCCAAGACATGCCTTTATATATTTCCTTCCTTTCAGATCTTTGGATTATAGACATGCCCCCATGGGGAAATAAACGCCCTCAACTCCAGCTGGGAATAGACACCCCCGTATCGGTCTGCTGCATCGGCTCCTCTGTTTCCTCCAAGGTTTCTTTCCTTAATGGACGAGAAGGGGAGCAGGAAAAGAATCTGCTAAAGGCCCATGAATATTTCAAAGCGACAAGCCAAGGGATACCATTAAACTTTGCCCAGTCTTCTGTAAGTGCAGAGAGAGGCTGAGCAATGAGATGCTCCGAGGCACCCAGGTGATTTCAGAGGCAAACAGGCAGATGCAAAATAAAATGCTTCTCTGCACGCACAAATCTCAAACCTCGTCTCCAGTCTTCTCTCTGGGCAGGATCTATCTTTCCAGGCTTCCACGCTCCTTGTACTTATCACCCCAGAAGACACAGGACAAACAGACAAACAGCGCAGATGCTGAAGGATGGATCTTTCCAGCCTAGGTATCCTGGGTGGAGTATAGTTTCTCGTGCTGACTGTTTAATTCCTAATGCTCCCCCTAGACCCTAAGTAGAAGTATTCATGGATCAGAGCACAGGAGCATTGTTTATCAAATGTTCCTTCTTATTATCTATTTCTCCTTCACATTTGAGAGAGAGAGAAAGAGGCAAAGAGAGGGAGAGAGGGAATGGGTGCGCCAGGACCCCCAGTCACTGAAAATGAACTCCAGACGCATTCCTCTCCCCCCCTACCTTGTGCATCTGGCTTACGTGGGTCCTGGGGAATCAAACTGAGGTCCTTTGGCTTTGCAGGCAAAGGCCTTAACCACTAAACCATCTCTCCAGTCCTTCTTCACATTTTTTAATCTTCATAAAAACCCTCTTTTCCTCACAACATTTTTTTTTCTAAACTACAGCTGAGGGAGGTACCTGGTATCAGTCAGGCGTAGTCTAGCCCTCACATTTTACAGCGGTCATCAGGGAAACTCTCCCCAGTGTGCACAGATGTTGTTGCAGACTGAGTCCTCCACCACCGTGCCCTGTGGAGGCATGGCTTTTAAGCCTTGCACATGCATATGACAGGCTAGACACCTTTATTAATGGCCCATGTACTGTCAGGTCTGGTTACGTCAGTGAGTGTGTAACAGACAATACCTTCTTCTCTGTGGCCTGGTAGGAAAATACACCACTGTTATTTCCCTTTTTTTACTACCTTCACAAAATATAAAAATGCTAACTGTGCTTACTATTATCCACTCAATGGGATCTCTCTTGACCACTTTTGACAGGACAGGAAAAGTGAGAACTGTTTTCCCTTGATGATCTCATCTCTGTGGAATCTCTTTGAAGGCAGAAATAACACAGGAGTTGACCAAGGTGTTTTGGCATCATTTAATCTATATACTCCATATTATAGATTTTTTTTTCCAAGCATATAAAAGAAATCTACTTACAAATGTTATTACATGCCTACTTAACTGTCAGTCACAGTCCTAGATACTGCTTTTGTACAAAAGACAGTCTCTGAGGACTGGAGGGATGGCTTAGCGGTTAAGGCATTTGCCTGCAAAGCCAATGGGCCCTGGTTTGATTCCCCAAGATCCACGTTAGCCAGATGCACAAGGGGTGGGGGGGAAACACATCTGGAGTTTGTTTGCAATGGCTGGAGGCACTGGTGCACCAATTCTCTCTCTTTCTCTCTCCTTCTTTCTCTGCCAAATAAAAGATAGACTCTATCCTAGAGTCTTAGTAAGGGAGGGGGAGAAAAAGAAACACGATTATATAACATAGTGCTGCACTAACCTAGAGAAAGACACCCATAGGTGCTACCAGAAAAAGAGATGAAGGTGTCAGCAGATGCTTCTTGGAAACTGTGACCTTTGAACTGTGTCCTTGGAAATATAGGTAAGAATTAACCACTTGATATCATACATAATTTCTAATTTCATCATTTTCAATCCCAAATGAATTATAAATATTCTAAGAATAAAGGTCTAGTTAACATGAGGTTTTATCATCACAGTGTTTCGTGTGCCATCTTAACAGGAGTAACAACCTGCAGCTGGGCACGATGGCGCACGCCTTTAATCCCAGCATTTGGAAGGCAGAGGTAGGAGGATCGCTGTGAGTTGGAGGCCACCCTGAGACTCCATAGCGAATTCCAGGTCAGCCTGGGAGACCCTACCTTGAAAACAAAACAAAACAAAACAAAACAAAACAAAACAAAACAAAACAAAAAAACAAGAGCCCAGAAGGCAAAAACAGCAGTCTGACCCAAAAGTGCATGACATCCTAAAATTCTCCTAAAAGAACAGTTTACAATTTATCTCAGCCATGTACAATGGGCGATAGCATCACTTCTTCAGTTGCCATGTGTGGTTATGTAATGTTAATAATATATTTCTGAAAATGTTCAAATAAGAAAAAATATGACAAAATTACACCCTCTTCTCTTGGCAGCCTTTGTCAGTCATGGAAAGTGAGAGTAGTCAGTGACAATGGACGTCCCCCAAAGCTCAGAGACCTGAACCAGCTACTATTCTTGATTGTTGCGATTTATTTTTTTGAGGTAAAGTGTTGTGACGTAGCCCAAGCTTCCAGCCTCATACTTGCTATCCTATTGCCTTAGCTTCCCGAGTGCTGGGATTACCAGGGTACCCACTATGCCTACCTCTTGCCCCTTCTAAACTGTGGGCGAGAAATGAGGGTTTTGCTCATTGGAATCACTAAAAGTGCTGATAAAATACCACCTAAGCATTGTCCTTTGCAGTGACTAAGAGTGTGAGAAGGTCTCATATGGGCATATAGGAAGTCACTGCTACTTATAACTCAATCACTAGAAGTGATCACATAACATCTTACACACGAAAAAGACAAGTGCATTTGCGATTGGTGTTATTGGGGTCAGAATTTGAGCCTAACGACCCCTCCCCTCTCAGCTCACACACACACACACACACACACTGACACAAAGTGGTTTGACCAAATTACCAAATTAATAGTGAAATGTGATATTATTCAATGTGACCAGATTGGGAAGAACAAAGAGGTCTGGGGACCCCAGTTAATCATCTCCAGGATCCTGGCGTGAGCTTTGGGTTCAAACAGAACACGAGCGGTACACATAGCGAAGCGGTTCCAGTCAAGATGTGGCTCCATCCATACTGTCGTCACAACTCCAGTCTCTGCTGTCAAATAGTCCCTAGCCCCTCCTCCAGCCCCAAACTTCTTCACCCCCCCCCTCACCCAGCCACACATGAAATACTTTGAAAAATTCCAATGTCTTTGGATCTATTGTTCCAATAGTCTTCTAGTCAAAAGAAAGAACATATAAGGGTCCAAGTGTTTCTAGAATATCATCTTTCCTCCTGGGTCAGTTAAACATTAAATCTTACATGTGCCCAGAAGTCAGACTACCATAAAGGTTTTAAACAGTGGAAAGGCTCTGCTGGTGCAGTGAGTAAATGAAAACCCACTGCCCTGTGAGCCGTGTAAAGCCTAGTGAAGGAGGGCAGAAAATAAAGACCACATAATGATGGCTAGAAGAAGTAAGTGCATGGAGCTTCCAGATACAAATGGTGCATTAATCCATGCAGTATAGAAACACGTACTGAGTACCTGTAGATTATTAAGAACCAGAGAGTCCAAGAAGCCCAAGCCCTAGCCATGAAGGAGTTCATGATCTTAACAAAGTAAAGAGAAAAGATCATGAATTGAATGTCTCCTCTGTGCCAAGTTCTATAAGCAAATCCTATGTAGGTCCCTGGGTCCTCCCTCCGGGGCCAGCCGTGGTTCCCCCAGGTGTCCCAGGCAACTGTGGTGGTGAGCGCATGAAAGTAAAGACATTCGGGAGACAGTTTGGGTGAACAGCTCTCCGTTTATTGTCAGGGAAATGGGTTAATAAGCATTTGAGGGTCGGAAAGGGATTGGATATACAAGGTTGCTTCTGATGCCTAATTAACATATGGACATTCATCCCAGCACATAGGCAATGGTACAGGGGGAGGGGCTGTGCAAAGGTGCTGGCTGATACCATATAAGGAGTTTCCTAGGCAACTGGCCAGAGGCCACAGTGTTCTGGGCAAAGCCTAAGTCTTATCTGAATGTCCAGGTATACCTGTGCTTGGAGAGGGAGTGGCCTTACTTCCTGCCAACCTTAGGGCCAAGATTTTGCC
Organism: Jaculus jaculus; assembly: GCF_020740685.1. NCBI lineage: Eukaryota > Metazoa > Chordata > Mammalia > Rodentia > Dipodidae > Jaculus > Jaculus jaculus. The sequence goes on from NC_059105.1 coordinate 166,334,550, forward strand.
CAGGGGTCCAGGCTCACTGAGACCCCCCCAAGAATGCGGGAATGATACAGGCTCACTGCGACTCCTGAGAATCCCCTGCTGGTAAGGTCCTCGGAAATATGGCCAGCAGCAGTTCAGGCTGCTGTGACCCACCATGGCCTGGGGCCTTCATGACAGACAGCTTAGGTTTGCTTTAACCCAGGGCCCTGCCTGCGTCCAACAATCCTATATGCAAATTCTATCAACATTGTTATGTTACAAAAAACCACATTATTTTTTTAAGTTTTATTTATTTGAGAGAAAGAGAGAGAGAGAATGGGTGTGCCAGGGCCTCCAGCCACTGCACATGAACTCCAGAGGCATGCACCATCTTGGGCATCTGGCTTACATGAGTCCTGAGGAATCAAACTTGGGTCCTTTGGCTTTGCAGGTAACCACTAAGCAATCCCTCTAGCCTAAAACCTCATTTTTTTTTTTTTTTCGAGTTAGGGTCTCACTCTGGTCGAGGTTGACCTGGAATCCACTTTGTATTCTCAGGGTGGCCTCGAACTCACAGCGATCCTCCTACCTCTGCTTCCCCAGTGCTGGGATTAAAGGTGTGCACCACCATGCCTGGCTTAAATCCTTCTATTTTTAAGGTTGCAGTTTTATGATGACAGATCTGGAAATGCAATTAGGCTACTTTAAAGGCTTTTTTATGCCACCTGGATCTATCGGTCAGAGAGAAAACATATAAACAGGAAATTACAGCATGGGAAATATTATCATAGCAGCATGAACAGGGGATGCGTGTGTATTCTGCGGGCCCTGGAGAGGCAACTTAATGCCTGGGGGTGTCTGAAAGGCTTCTCTGCGGAGGTGACATTTTAGCTGGGGCCTTTGAAAGATGAGTCAATATTTGCCATGCAGAAATCAATTCAGTCTAAGTAGTAATAAATGGGGCTTAAAGAGGCAAACAGCCAAGCTGTTTATCTATGTCAAATATCCCTACAATCATGCATTCCCATCCATCTTCCTTTCCACCCGGCATCCTGTAAAGTCTGACTCATAAACCATCATCCGTTTCTCCCTTCTTTCACACCTTATGCCCCCAGCCCCTGCCAATCTCATCTCTCACCACATTCTGACAAACTCCTCCCTTCGTTAATTCTTAGGTGACCGCATCCCAAAGAGGATGGACGTCTACAGAGGAGGAACATGGCTGCTATGATAGAAACACAGAAGTGAACCTGAGCCTCCTGCAGCTAGCATGATGCGGGCCAGGAAGGACCGAATGGGAACGCTGCCTGCCCAGGGGTGCCGCTGGACTTGGAACAAGAGGGAAAGGACTTCGCTTGCAACAGTGACGCTTCGGGATGTTCCTCACATCTTCCAATCTTTCCACTCCTGATAGAAATCCAAGCAGAGGTTTTTGCATAGTTTTCTTTAAATGCCCAGTTTGATTTGTTACATGAGCCAATTTAACCTTAAAAAGACAGATTTAAAAAGGAATAAACACAAAGCAATGCTATTAACAAAACTGTTCATTGTGTGCTTATTATCTTAATTACTGGGCATGATCACACAATCAGAATAGGTTCTTTTCGCCACTGAACACCCTTATAATTTTTTTACATAGCATCAGTGGGAAATCCAGTTATCCTTTATTTTAATTATAGTGAAGTGTGACATAAAGACAAAGTAATTAGAAACGATGTGGAAGTTCTGCAAATGCCACCTGATTCAGGTTGGTATTGCTTCCACACAACTTGTGAGCGCTCTCAGTTTAAGGGCTAACCCATGTTCAAGGGAAATTTATCAGGGCATCAAAGACATGATTGCCAGTATAGTACTATGTTGCAAGAGGGGTGACAGTTCCTTAAGCTTTCCAGACAATTGCATTTTAACTGTTCAGTAGGTGCAATAAGCTTGGGAGATTATTTCTACTCGCGATCGAGGGGGCTTGAACCATTCTTCAGTAAAAGAGGCCATGAGGCTTGGAGTGTGGAGCATCTCCCAAAGGCCCACGTGTCAAAGCTGTCATCAGCAGTTTGTAGTGCTATTTGGAGTTGATGAAAGCTTTAAGGGCCAGGCATCCTGAATGAAGTAAGCTCCCTGCACGTGTGTCCTTGAATGGGAAACCGGCCCCCAGTTGCTCTCTCTTCGTCTCCTGGCTCCCATGACATGAACTGTTTCGTCCCACCAGGTGCTACTGGTCCTTGCGTTCCGCCTCACCGCAGGCTCCCAGGTGATAGAGCCCATCGCGCATGCTCCACAACCATGCCCCAAGACCAGCTTTCCCTGTCGCTGTTTGACTCCGTTATTTGCCTCAGTGATGGAAAGCTAACCCAAGAGATTCTTTTGAGACTCTTGAGGAAGGGGAGGAGCAACGTCATTTCTGAGTCCCACACAGAGGATGAACAAAAATGGATCCTCTCTCTCATAAATCTGAAAAAGATTTGTGGTGGAGCTGAGGATCAGGAACCCCTTGGGTAATAGAAACACAAGAGTGGGGAAATGGGTGCCTGCCTATACATTAATATGACATACATAATATGTAAGTATATAGGATAAACTATATATACATAGCTTCTGAATTCCTAAAATAGTGATTAACATGAGTTAATATTTCTAAAATGAAGTCCATCCTTGAAGTGATATATCTAATGTGATAATTCTCCTCTTTGTGTTTTTCTAAAACAAGTTGTGAAAAAATGTCTGTTCAAACCTTTTAGTCTGCCAGGCGTGGTGGCGCACTCCTTTAATCCCAACATTCAGGAGGCAGAGGTAGGAGGATCATCAGGTGTGCAAGGGCCCCTGAAACTGCATAGTGAATTCCAGGTCAGCCTGGACTAGAGTGACACCCTTCCTCTAGAAACAAAACAAAACAAAAACCTTTTAGCCTTTGTTTCATTGGATCATTTTTGTTTATATCCTCGCTACTGAATAAGTGTTTACATATTCTGAAAAAGATCTTTTATGTCTACGTATGTACCCAGAACATATACTGGACTCTCATAATTTAAGTGTAAGGAGAGAAATATAAAATGTTTTTTCTCAGTTTAGGGCATGATTATTCATTTTCCTTCTGGTATTGTTCCATAGATAAGGAGTATTAGATTTTTATTTTTCATTTCTGGGGGTCAATCCTGCAGCTTTGTGCGTTGTAGTAAGTTTCTACCACTAAATTATATACTCAGCCCCAGAAGTTTTAAGTCTTATTAAGTTATTTTTAAAAATTATTTATTTATTTGCAAGGAGAGAGAGAGAGAGAGAGAGAGAAAAGACAGAGACAGAGAATGGGCACGCCGGGGTCTTAGCCACTGCAAACGGACTCCAGATGCATGTGCCCCTTGTGCATCTGGTTAACGTAGGTCCAGGGCAATCGAACCTGGTTCCTTTGGCTTTGCAGACAAATGCCTCAACCTCTAAGCCATTTCTTCAGCCCTCAAGTTTTCTTTCTAAATCATGGTTTTGTCCTATATAAGAAATCTTTACCTCTCCAAGGGTTGCAATTATTTTCTTCTAAATTTTAGAAGTTCTATAACTTTGGCTTTTATATGTAACACATAATTGAATTTGTTTTGTTTTAAGGCAAGTTTTCACTGTATCCCAGGTTGACATTGAACTCATGGAGATCCTCTTGCTTTGGCCTCCTGAGTGCTGGGATTAAACTTATGAATCATAATACCCAGTTGAATTTGATCTAAAATCTGTATATGGTTTGGTGTAAGAGCTAAAACATTTTTTAATATGGACATTTCAATTATGTTAGTAACACTTACTGAAACAATAATCCTTTTTCCATTGAGTTAACTTAACTGAGCCCTTTAACAAGTCAATTGGGCATATGACTGTGCATCTGCTTCTAAACTCATTATTTTGGTCTACTGATATGTCAAAATACCATTATGCCATGATTACTGTAGTCTCATTGTAAATTTTAACATTAGGTAAAAAAACCTTTCATTTTCTAAATCATTTTGTTTATTTTAGGCCTTTTTTCTTTCCACATCAACTTTAAACTAAGTTTGTCTGTTTTATATATAATGTATTCCTAGGAATTTAGTCATTAATCACCAATGACAAATTCAAATGACAATGACATGCCACTTCATGCTCACTAAAATGGCAGTGTGTGTGTGTGTTTGTGTGTGTGTGTATAGTGCTGGGGAGAAAGGATTTAGACAAGTGAAATTCTTCTAAGTTGATAAGAAAGAAAACAGCAGAATCATTTTGGAAAACAGTTTGACACTTTCTTTTAAAATTCATTATTTACTTACTCTATGATCCTGCAATTTAATTCTTATTTACCTTAAGGGAATAAAACATATGTTAACACGTAGACTTATAGACTTATATACTCAAATGTCAATAAGAATTTAATTCATGATAGTCTCAAAGTGGAAATAATCCCCAAGTCAAAAAAGAAATGAGTATGAATGAATGAATTCCCCATGATAAAAAAATATTTAGCAATAGAAAGGTCTGGACTATTGGTATATTAAGTAGCATGAATCTAAAGCATGCTGTTTTAAGGAAGTCTGATACACAAAAATACAAATTATATTATATAACTTGTATGGAAATCTGAAAAAAAAATTTTTTAAAGGATTTGAAAGTAGAGTGATGTCAATCGTCTCAGTGTGTACCTGGGAATCAGGCTAGGGTTAGGTTGAGTAAAGACAAAAACAAGAAGACATTACAGTTTTGGAGTAATGGAAATGTCCTATGCCTTAATTGTGATAAAGGTTATACAGGTGTGTACATAAAGTTTATTGAACAGTGTGGTTAAAATATGGAATGCGTGACTGGAATATACACTTCTTTCTCTGAAAATCGTGTACCAGCAAGTAGGTTTTAGATTCAATAAGGTTCACCACTATGCCCTTCTTCAAAAACTCTCTAAAAACAATTGTGTACTTTTATGAACTTTTTGTTTTTCTTTTTTGAGATAGGGTCTTTTATCTCAGGCTCTAGCCCAGGCTGACCTGGAATTCAATATGGAGTCTCGGGGTGGCCTTGAACCCACAGCAATCCTCCTACCACTGCCTTCCACATGCAGGGATTAAAGGTGTACGCCACGACACCCAACTGTTTTAATGATATATTTATTCCTTTCTGAATGCTATTTTGAATTTTGTCACTCACTCCTAAACAGGAAGCCTCTGGGCTGTCACTGAGCCCTCTTTTACCCTCAAAGTCAGTCTACATGCAACATAAGCATTGATGCTTCTCAGCTTTTGAGGCTCTAGCTCAGAGCTTTCTTTCCCATTAAATAACCTATAACAATCTTCCAAGCAAACATTTAAAATTAAGTGTATCATAGGAATCTCCAAATTAACTTATCTGCCATGATCTGAATGTTTGGAGACCCTTCAAATTGATATGAATTGTAATAACTGGTGGAGCCTTTGGGAAAGGTTAGATCACATCAATGGGATTAGTGCTTCTATAAAAGAGGCCCAAGAGGCTGGAGACATGGCTTAGCAATTAGGTGCTTGCCTGCCAAGCTTAAGGACCCATGTTCAACTCTCCAGGTCCCACGTAAGCCAGATGCACAGTGATACAAGCAGAAAAGCTCGCATATTTCCACAATGTGGCACATATATTTGCAGTCAGCTTTCAGTGGCTGGAGGCCCTGCCTGCCATTTCTCTCTCTCACACACACACACACTTAAAAAAGGCCAGTCTGTTGGGCTTGCCCCCCCTCCAAAAAAGAGGTGCAAGGAAGCTTATCTGCTCTTCCTGCAATGTGAAAGAAGGCACCATTTATGAAGGATAGGCCCTGACTAGACACAAATACTGTAGGCACCTTGACTGTGGACATCCTAGTCTCTGAACTGTAATAAATTTATGCTGATTACAGATTATCTAGTCTAATGCATTTTATTACAGCAACTCACGTGAACAAAACAGAAATTGGCATAAGGAATCAGGTGCTATTATAATAAACATGTAAACATGTGGAATGGTTTTAGAATCATGGAATAAATAAACTCTGGAACAGTTTAGAAATGCATGTTTGGAAAGCCAAGAGGCTGAGGGGCAATTCCTGTGATGGCTCAGCAGAAAAGAAAACATGTAGAGAAAATCTTAAGCTCTTAGAGACTGCCAAAGCAGGCAATATTGGCATATGGTCAGTAAAAAAAGTCCTGTTGAAATGTCAGATACAAATGAGGAACATATTACTGGGAACTAGTAGAAAAGCAATACTTGCTATAAAGTGGTGAAGAACTGGCTGAATTCTATCTGTGCCCTAGTACTTTGCCTAAAGTTTATGCATGATAAAACTGGATTTTGGGTGGAAAATATCTAGGCAGTGTTGAAATCCCACTCAGCTGTGGACCCTGCGTGATGCACCATGGACTTGGCAAGCAAGCTGTACACACCCACGCAAGAGTGGAATGTCTGTTTTGGGGGGTAACCAACTGCTTAATTACTGGGCTTAGTGCTTGTCCCACAGGAGGGGTTCACATCTGGTTCTGTAAGCTTTGTCGAAAGCCCCATGGCTAGAGTGATCACAGGTCCCAGCGGGGAGGCTCCTGCTGTAGTTTTTCTATATAGATATGATGTGCCTGTCAAATTGCCTTTTAAATATTTATGTTTAGGTCCATATATTCTGCAGCTCTCAGCTTTGGTCATTTAAACAATGGGCAGTGGTAACTGCAGAGACTCATAACTGGTTAAAAAAAAACAGTGCTGAGAATAAGTAACTGTTGAATTGTTAGGCCTAAATAGGGCGTCGCCCCCTCCACAGCTCAGGAAACATCAGAAAAGATTTTAAGAACTAGATGAAGGGGTAGACTGTTGTAAAACGACATCTTCTGGATATGACATGGTCATTACACTCATGATTTCATAGCAGCTTTGATTATCAGAAAAAGAGTCACACGGGACTGGGTGTCAACACTTTATCATGAGTGTGGAAAGGGCTCACAAGGCTATACCCCTCCATGAGGATCTGTGGGCAAGTTAATGGTTTCTGAGGGAGGAAGAGACATATAATTTTCAGTAGCATAACCACTGGTGATTGGCCATTGCTTCTGTAAATTACCCCTCTCCCATGTTCCTATAAGCAGCTCTAATTAAACTCATTAACACATGTACGTGTATGCACACACACACACACACAGGTATAAAAGTACGAGGGGAACTTGTTGAGAAGAGAAAGAGGATTAGTGGGAGAGAAATAGGAGAGGGTAATAGGTGAATATGATCAAAATACATTATAACCATGTATGAACTTGTTGCAATGAAAATAATGACATATTATATATAATTAATATACTCATGAACCTTTTAAGTGAATACAACTAAAGTGAAAGAGGGTCTTTAGAGATGGCTAAAAGCAAAAGAAGGCAGAGTATTGAAGGGGGATCTTGCATTCTTCACCACTATTGCCCCGTCTTGGCTAGAGTAGCATCTCTCAGCTGGCCTCCCATTTCCATTCTGTTACTTTATAAACCCTCTATACAGTAAAAGTTTCTACTTGCAAGGTAAATACATAAAACTACATCACCCGCCTTGCTTAGAGCTCTTGAGTGGCTTCCTAGTCTCTTTAGGACAAGATGCCGTCTCCTTGCCAAGACGACACTGACTAGAGAACCTGGCCCTTCCTACCCCTTGCTCGCCCACTGCCTCACTCTCCCCACGACTCACCAGCTTCCAGCCACTGGCCTGATTTTGTTTCCTAGAAAATACTCCCCCCCACATCAGGGCTTGACACCTGCTGTTTCCTAACTCCTTTCTTCGCTTCCTCAATTCTCTGCGCGTGCACTGTTCTTAGAAGATTATTTTAAAATCACAAGGTAGAATGCATACACGTTGAACATGACCATAGATTTTGTTAGGTTCACCTTCTTACCACACTGAAACACAGTAATCAATGTGTTTCTCTTTGAACCTATGAAATAACCTGATATGAAGAAGTGAATAGCATGCATATCCTTTCAAGGTAACTAAGACAACTGCAATATCTAATGAAGTTACTTGATTCCTCTTGGTGATGAAGTTAAAAGACTTCTAGCAACACTAATTCCTTAGCTAAATTTATAGGCTAAAAGGAAGTGACAAATTTCATATAACTACCAGCAAAAATAAGATGCATACTGATTTACAGGCTAGCGAAAAGGCTTAGTGGTTAAAGGTACTTGCTTGTAAAGCCTGATGGTCCAGGTTCGATTCCCCAATATCCACACACAGCCAGAAGCACTAAGTGACACATGCAACTGGAGTTTGTGTGCAGTGGTTGGAGGACCTGGTGTGCCATGCTTTCTTTCTCTCTCACACACACACCCTTTCTCTCTTTCTCTCTCCTTCTCTCTCACACAATCTCAACAAAGATTCTCTCTTAAAAGTTAATAAAAATTTTTTAAAAGATGTATATTGATTTCCATTCAAGTTTAGAAGCCCTTTTAACTCTATTCCAAACAATATTATTTTTCAAAGTAGGGTCTCACTCTAGCTCAGGCTGACCTGGAATTCACCATGAAGTCTCAGGGTGGCCTCAAACTCACGGCAATCCTCCTACCTCTGTCACCCAAGTGCTGGGATTAAAGGCATAAGCCACAACGCCCAGCTCTCCAGACAAAATTTTATAGCTGAGTCCGTAAATATCACTGGCTATGCCACTATTCCAAAGTCATTGCTTTTTTCTAAATTCTTTACAGACACCTCCACATTTTTTTCTGGCTTTCTCCGTAAACAAAGCCAAATGTCCCCTTGTGCTCTAATCCCCAGACTGCCTGCCACTTCCCATCAAATCAAGCTCTTTGGTATCTTCAGTCCTCTGGAGATAAAGTTATCATTTTCCTACTCCTTCACCTGACAAAATCTTCCCCATCAAGTCTCAACTTCCTGACTTCCTTGCCCCCCGGGGTCTGTTCTCATCGGCTGCACAGCAGAGGTGTTCCTGGACTCTCTATGCCCCTTTTTACAACCCCGCAGGATCCATCACAACCTTTCACTGCCGGCCTTCACACCTTCTTCCCTTTGTTATCTCCTGTGTCTGGGACTGCGCAAGCCTTTAACACATTTATGTGCATCAAGGTTGTGTCATTTTGAACCTGTCACATCTCCTCGTCTCCTGTGGAGCAGCAATAAAGCAAAACTTGAACATGTGTGCAAGAAACGAGCCCCTCTGCATTGCCCTGGCTGTGGCTTTGAAGCAGCAGGCTGGGACTTGGACTTTGTGACATATAGAATGAATGACAAAACAGCTATCGTGTTAAGCTTGCTGCAATGGCCTGGTGGGAGGAAACATGCCAAGGGGAAAGGAAGCAACAACGTGGTCTTGCCTGTCGAGAAATAAAATGAAGCTCTTTCCAGGGCAGGTTATGGTTCTGCCCAAGGATCCTGACTTTCGGAACTATCCCAGGAAAGTTACACTTTTCTGTCTCCTAGTAATTTTGGGTCCATGGTGGATATAACTGACACTTGAGTCCATGTTATAGATGTTAATTTAATGTAAGGGGCTTTTGTGGGTATTTTGGGCGGGAAAGGTCTTCAAGGTAGGGTCTCACTCTAGCTCAGGCTGACCTGAAACTCACTATGTAGTCTCAGGGTGGCATTGAACTCGTGGTGATCCTCCTACCTCTGCCTCCCGAGTGTTGGGATTAAAGGCATGAGCCACCGTGTGTGTCTGTTTTGTTTTTAATGTTATGTTTTTTTTTTATCTCATATCTCTACATCTTGTCAAGTTATTAAACACATGTATACATACATACATATTGACATGGATACATATATATCTGTATCTACGCTAGGTGACAAAGCTATACTAATTTTTTGCATATGTATGTGCATATGTATGTGTTTGTGTGTAGGTATGTGCATGCATGTGCACCTGTATTAAAGCCAGAGGTGGACCTAAGGTGTCTTCCTTGATCTTTGCCCACTTTATTTAGTGAGGCAAGGCCTCTCCCTTGAACTCGCTGAGCTGGCCAGCTTGCCCATGGGATTCCCTGCCTCATCCTCCTGCTTGCTGGTATTCCAGACAGGCTGCCATGCCAGTACTATGCTCTGCTCCTCATTCTCGCGTGCAGCAAACTCTCTATCCGTTAAGCCGTCTCCCCCAGCTCCACTACACCAATCTTCAGTTTGTTAAACACCCACTCTGTTGTATCACAACAGTGCATATGCAGAGCAAACATTTAAAAATATTTGCTCAACATAGTTTGCTAATAAGGAAAGATTCGTGTTCGTTAAAATGTATAATTATTTTCATACCATATGCTGTTCTTGTGTAAATTAAGGTTAGTTTTTTTTCGAAGGAGACACCTATGCTTTTAAGAATAGAACACATCCAATATTCTGTTCTCAGCATAAAAAAAAAGGGCTTAATGATTTTCATTCAAGGTCTGGGGCGGGGAAAGAGATTATTGGTAACACAGCTTCAGTTCCAACCACGACTACACACTCTCATGTGTTCCTTGCTGTAGCAGACAGGTTCAGGTTCAACTTCCAGACCAGGCCCAGTTATGGAGGAAGGGATTTACTGAAGCTTACCGATCCAGAGGAAGTTCCATAATGGCAGAAGAAGCTGGCCTGCCTTCACAGGCCCAAGCAGAGAGAGAGAAGCACAAGCCAAAAGGTCAAAAGCCACAGCACACTTCAGTAACTCCAGATAGGCACACTTTGCATATTTTTAGATTGAAATCTGAAACCCACCAACACACCTTAAGATCTACCCAGTGACATTGCCTCCATCCAGGTGGCTGCAGATGCAAACTACAAACAAACAACTGAATATATTGGGGGACATCTATTCTATTCAAACCACCACACTTGCCCTATGAATCTTATAGCCCTCTGCACTTGCACTTTATGAATTAAATCTTGAAAATAGCTCATTAACCCATGTGGGGAGGGTTAAGATATGTTATACACATTAGATAACATATCATGCTCATACCACAAATACTGTGAACATGTTAAGGGGTCAAGAAAGCAAGACCAATTGAGTGGGCTCATCATGCAGAAGTCACTTAAACGTAGGGGCCACTGGGGTTGGGCTTATAGTAAGTCAGAGCTCTCTTAAGCTGCTTAGACAAAAAAAAAAAAAAAAAAAAAAAAAGAATACTAACATATTGCTGAAAAGTCCAAATTAAAAAAAAAAAATTTTACTTGCTTTAGACACTGTTGGATCTGCAGGACTAAACAGTACTTAGAGTTTGTATCTTTCTCTTTCTGAGGAAGGGCCTCTCACAAACAGTGAGCAAAGAACCACTGTCTTTGGAAGACTCGCCTTCAGCCGTTCTGGAATCCTGGCAGAGCAGAGTTGAGTCGCGCATGGTGCTGCTCTTGGCACTTTAGAGGCTAAAGCAGCAGATCCTGGTCAGTCTGGACTACACTGAAGTTTGAGGACAATCTGAGTTGTATAGTGAGAGCCTGTCTCACAAACAAAAACAAAAAATAATCCACAGTGACACCTCTTCCAGCCAAGTTACCAGCTTGAATCAAACTCCTGAATCTGGGCTGGAGAGATGGCTTAGCAGTTAAGACAAGTTGCTGGTGAAGCCTAAGGACCCATGTTCAATTCCTAAGGACCCATGTTCAATTCCCCAGTACCCTTGTAAACCAGATGCACAAGGGGGTGCACTTGTCTGAAGTTTGCAGTGGCTAGAGGCCCCGGTGCACACATTCTGTAAATGAATAAATAAGTATAAAATAGTTTTAAAAAATAAAACAAACAAGAAAGAGCCATTGTGCATGGATCTCTCCAATACCATTTAGTGAGTGAATAAAATGTAGACTTACGTGGGAATTACTATGCTAAGGACATCATCAGATACGATATGTGAGAGCTGTGAGCTTTTAAGAAAATGCTTCACCCTCTTGGACAAGGGGAATTCTTGGACATTAGTCTCAGTTGTGCACTGATAACTTCTGTGGCAATTCGTCCATGCCAAGGGAAGGAAATGAACACAGAGAGGGTGATAGCAATTAGCAGTCCGCTCAGCCATCCACTCACAGATGCAATTCATCTTGTACTTGTCTGCTATTTGTAGACATTCTCAGCTAGAAGAGAAAACCACCCAAGACAATACCCTCACACATAGAGACACCATGGTCTAGAAGAAAAGAACCACAGATGGAGTAGGCCACATCAGAACAGAAATGCAGAGGTATTAGAATGGACCTAAAGGGTGAGGAGAATGAGAAATTAAGAAACTTGGTAGCCTGGTAGAATCCCATTATTGACCACTGAGGCCAAGACACGGGCTGTGAATCTTCCCCAGGTGGAGGTCGGGGTTACTGACAAGCCTGATCACACTGCTGTTTGGATCCTGCCTCCCACATGCAGAATGTACACATTTGATCCTCTGAATCTGGGCCTTAGACTTCACAGTCAAGAGCCTTAAGTGCTAAGCCATCTCTGTAGCCCTCCACCTTATTTTATTTTTGAGACAAGGTCTCTTTTCGAACCCACAGCTTACTGATTTGGCTGGACTACCTAGCCAGCAAGTCCCAGAGGTCCCCTTGCCTCTGCCCCTGCAGTGCGGGGGTTTCAGGCATGCACTGCCACCTCCGGCTGCTAAGCGGGCCCTGCAGAGCTGAACTCAGGCCTCGCACTGCCATGGCAAGCACTTCACGGACTGAGCCATCTCCTCAATCCCCGTTCTGAACCCTTTTAAAAACAGTAACTGGGGTTAAGCATTATTCATTCTCTTGTCCATTTTTTATTTTTTTTAATTCCAAGAGATGGGACTGAAGGCCCTGGCATGGCCATTTATTTCAAAATAAATAATAAAAAAAAATACCACCATGGCGGGTGAATTGTAAACAGTGGAAATGCATTTCTTGTGGTTCTGGAGGCTGAAAATCTGACAGCAGAATACTGGCATGTTTGGGTTCTAGTATATAGTTTATAGCAGAAGGCTATATTCTCACATGGAGAAGAAAGAGAGAGAAAAGAGTGAGGAGGAAGATGAAGAGAGAAAGAGACTGGAAGGCAGATTTTGTTTTACCAAGGACACTAATTCCACCATGGAGACTTTGTGCTCGTGACCAAATTACCTGCAAAGCCCTCCCCCAAGGACCATCACTTTGACCATTAGGCCTTAGTGTATGAATTATGATGCAAACTTCTATCCCTTAGTAATACCTTTATTGTCAAGCACAGCAACTGTTTCAAGCCATCCTTTTAAATTCCTGGTAACATTAGACATTTAATTCCCATATCTAATATCCTCACTCACTCTCAACTTTACTGTTTCTGGGTATCCCTTAGACTTTATATAACCATAGCTTTTTAATAGCCATCATAAAAATATTATTTTCTGGGGTATAGTCAGCCTTTCATCCTTAAGAGATATTACTGCAACAAGAGATTCATTCAGCTCACAGCTTTGGAGGCTGAAAGTCCAAGTGACACGGTGCAGGCTCCATGATGCAGGTCCCCTAGCCACAATACCTCAGGGCCTATACAGCAGTGAGGGGAGTGTATGTGTAAGCAAGCGAGTCCATGTGGAAAAACGAGCCAAGTCAGCTGGGCAGGGCCAAGCTGGGTCTTTCTGTAACAATAGATCCTGGGCTAGAAAGCCCATGATCAATGAGAATATATCAAGGGGGTTCCCCAAAAACTATGCCATACTCCAAATGCACATCAATCTCCCAACTTCAGTGAACCTAAGTCTGTCTCACTGGACCCAAACTCCCAGATAGACAATCATGTCCCAATAGTAGCAGACACAGGACTGGGTCCTTCAGCACCATGGACCTCTTTTTGTTGGGGTGGGGGAATTCAAACCAGATCATTTGGGAACCAATGATTCTATAATATTTCTTTTGGAAGCATCAGAGCCAAGAGGCATCAAGTCCAAGATGTATAGAATATTAAGAGAATTATTAAACAAGATACTATTAGAATGCAATATTTCACAATCAAAATTAACACAAAACTATCTACATTTTTTTAAATGAATAATGATGGGCCATTATAAGTTTCATGACTGCATTGTTGTGCAGTGGCAAGTCACTTCCAGTCCATCCCTTTCTGGGTCTGTCAGAACCACACAGCCATGTGTCCATGAGCAGGGAGCTCTGTGGGATAAACATTAGCAACACAGGGTGCTGTGTATAGATGTGCAGTGTGGGTTTAGATTGGAAACTTTGGTAACTTTCCCACTTGGGCTCAAAATGAAGGACAGAACTTTGATAAGTAAGTGTTGAAATGGCAATTATTCTTTTGTCTCAGTCGTCAATAGGGCAGTGGAACCAGAAATGGCTTCCATGCATTTAAAAAAATATCTTCTGGGATGGAGGAATGGCTTAGTGATTAAGGCGTTTGCCTTCAAAGCCAAAGGACCCAGATTCGATTCCCCAGGACCCACGTAAGCCAGATGCACAAGGGGGCACATGCGTCTGGAGTTCGTTTGCAGTGGCTGGAGGCCCTAGTGTGCTCCCTCTCTCTGTTAAATAAATAAAAATAATTTTTTAAACAATCTGCTTTTAATGTGGTAAGCTGTATCAGAAGCCTTTAAGAACTCATGTTTTCTGAGCCATATTTTTGAATTTATAGTCTTAGTCAAGTAAACTTTCTTATAAAAGCATCATAAAACGCAGTGTATTTATTAGAATGCATGTGTTAAATGTGTGCATGTCCATATAAAAAGAATCCCACAATTCTCTGTGGAATGTCTAAAATATAAATATAATAAAATACAATAAATATATAATATAAAATAAAATAAATAATATATAACATATAATAAAAATAAAATATGCACAACATGAGTCCATATTTTCAAAGATTTATTTTTATTTATTTACTGGAGACAGAGAGAGAGGGAGAGAGAGGGAAAGAGAGAGTGAGAATTGGAGCATTAGGGCCTCCAGACACTAAAAAAGAACTCCAGATGCATGTGCTACCATGTGCTTCTGGCTTACAGGGGTCCTGGAGAATTAAACCTGGGTCCTAAGGCTTTGCAGGCATGTACCTTAACCACTAAGACATCTTTCCAGCTCACAGGAGGCCATTGTTTCTATTATGCACACATATATGATATGTGGATGATATATGGTGTCACAACTTGAGTCTGAAATGCCCTCCACAGGTTCTTATGCTTAAACATTTGGCTCCCAGCAGGTGGCACACTTTGGTGAGTTTGGGGAGCCTTTGGAATACAGAGCCTGCTGGTTCACACAGGCCTTTAGGAGCAGGCTGTAAGGGATATAGCCTGGTCCTGTTTCCAGTCCAACTTCCCTGACACGATGTGAGGAAACCCTACTGGAAGTCAGTGTCTTCACAGATCAAGTCACCCAGCTTCCATTCCTCTACTGCCATTATAGACCATATCCTCTAAACTGTGAGCCAAAATGAATCTTTCTTCCCTGAAGTCTCTTCTGCCTGGTATTCTGTCACAGCAACAAGAAGAGTAGCTAGGACATAGAGTAATTGACAAAGACAGAGAAACAGGCTGACTATATGACATTTCATCTCTAAATGTGAATTAACATCGCTTAGGTTTTAATGGCAAGTGTGAGTTAATTTTTTTTTAATTTTTTAAACTTTTTATTAGCAGCTTCTATACATATAGACAGTAACCATGGTTATAGTGCCCTCCCATTATCTTCCCATTCCCCCCTCCAAAATCCCCCTCCAATGAGTCCCTTCTTTTTTCCAGCTAGTCTCTCTTCTATTTTAATGTCATCATGCCCCACCCCATATTAGGCAGTTCTTGTGTACGTGGTATCAGCCACTGTGAGGTCATGAATATCATGGTCACTTTGTGTCTGGTAAACAGTTTTGTAAAGCACCCCTCCCCATCCTTTGGCTCTTTTTCTTTCCACCTCCTCTTCTGCAGTGGTCTCTGAACCTAAGAGGGTATGGCAGAGATGTCTCACTTTGTGCCTAACACTCCACTGTCACTTCTTCTCAGCACCCTGGTGAGTTTTGAGTCTCAGCTGTGGGTTAATTTTATTTTGCTTGGATTATATATTTCTGCTATTCTATGACTAAATACATTGTTTGAATAATCAATAAATAAATCCACTTAATTCTTCGTGGAATCCTACATGCACATATATCTTGGTCTTGTTCCATGAAACTAACCAATAATAATATTTTCTGCTCTATATAGGCCTGTCAGCTCATTGAACATGTATGGAAGAAGAAACCATCTGCGATATTAAACATCTGTGATGCACAACATATCCTTGATGCTTTAACACTTGTCTTCATAACTATAATCTTGCCCACATTTATTGTCACTGTGCTTTTTTTTTCCAGGAAGAAAAGACAAAATTATAATTATATAGGAATAATTGTGTGACTAAAAGTGCTGAGCATTGAAGCAGGCCTTGCTGTGATGCTAGGCAGACATGGGTTTTAACTGTCTAGGAAGAAGATTACGCAAGAGTTCTATTTGAATTAAAGAATTTCATATTCTTAATGTTATCCTCACTAACTGACCTTTCTCCAGAAGGCTCATCAATTAAGTCTTTTGTATAGCCAGGTACATAGAGCTGTTTCCATGACAACAGACTATAGATAGGAAGCTTTTAAAAAGTTCAGGGAACCTGGACAGATCTTAATGATAATGTATGGAAATTTTGAAGTAGCTTTCTTTTAATTGTGTAAACTTACTTATATGCTAATTGTAAAACTGGTTTTCCTAGAGCTGCCAATTTTAAGGATAATGCATTTGTTTTTGAGATCTCCAAGTGTCTCTATTATGAGATATCAAGAGGAGTTTAGTAATCCCTTCCTGGTTTGTTTCAGGAGCTGGATATAGGAAGGGACAGCTTATTAAGTAACCCTTGTATATCCTCAACTGCCTGTGGAACACGCAGAATCGGTGAGGACAGTGGGCACACGTTTCATCCTCATTCCCTTCTGAAGTGACAATATGAATTCAATGTTATGGAAAAGAAAGAATTAATCTATTTCTAGACTTCTGACCTATGCTACTCCATAGGGGATGGTAAAAAATGGTTGGAGGCTTATCAGAGTTGGGGTTGCATGCTGTAGGGAAAAGGTTCTATTCTAGAAATCCCTTTATCTTCAAAGAAACTCAAGTGGAAGCACATAATGATGGAACATTCTACACCCAAGTAATGCAGCTTGGTTAAAAGAACCTATTTCCTGTAGACAAAGCCATGGCTTTTGTATCAAAATGATCTTGTTACTATTTGAGAGGATCAGCCATCGATCCCGACACCTTTTGTACTTGTCCTCAACCTAGTTCCTAGTTTTCAAAGTCACCAAGTAGATATTTTAGTGTCAGCAACTTCCAGGCACATGTTTCTGTTTCTTGAGCAGCCTGTTTGCGCTTCTCATTGGTACCCTGACTGCGTGTGATGCGTACAAGTCTGAGTCACATGGTTTAATACCAAAGCGGACACTATATACCCGTGGCATGTCTTAGGACCATTGTGAGTCTCACTAATGTGTCTTTCCACTCTTAACATTCCATTAAGAAACCAAAACATTATGAGTCAAATAAAAATAGATACTCACAAGAAAAAAAATAAAAGCCCAACTCAGCACAAAGATGAAAACAACTGAACAGTATATGATGATACGAACTCAAAATCTCGTGCCATTGCTTTCGATGTGCATGTGGACTTGGTGGGAGAGGTATTAGTATTGTGCTTTAAGAAAATCTTCTTGTTCAAAGTCATGGCAAGGATTGAGTCCCAGTCACTTGTTCCAGCATTCCATGGAAATGATACCAATTCAGAACCAACCAACTCAAATTCTCAGATTGCTTTAATATATGACACACATTCATGGTCATTGTCCTTGCAGTGGTTTCCACTAACAAAAGCTTCACTTAATGTTATTAAACAGAGAATGAACTCCTTTATTCACGAGGGATCCAAACTTTATGTGGCCTTGAGTTTCTTCAACATTAAGTAGGTATTAGCCTCTGAGTTAGTAAGGTATAGGTTGGACCTCCTAAGATAACATATAGGCATAATCTTCATCATTGTGATGCCTTTTCCTTTGACTGTTTTTTCTCTCATCAGATCAGAGAGTCTTATGCAGATGACTGTAGGTTGCTGACATAGTCATCTGGCTATGTTTGTCTTGGAAAGGAACCTAGAGCTACCTACTGTAAGGACTTCATGATCGCTCATGATTTTGCACCAGGAAACTTAGGAAGCAATAAGCCATGCAGATATTTAAAGATTTAGAAACATTGTTTTGATTCTCATGGGAACTATTTACCTTCTAACAGAAGGTATTTAGATACCTGAGGTGGAAGACATTTGGACAATGACTAACAATGCTTAAAGGTATAGCTGTTCTCTATATCTGCCTCCATCACCTGGAGCACTGGTTATAACTCATCAAGAACCTATCACCTGTCTTATTTGAGGATTTTCAAGCCCAATAAAAGTCATAACCCAGAAAAAAAATGGCATGGATTATCTCAGTATTTGGGCTAAAATAAATCATCTGAATAAAAGCCTGGATACTTCTAAGAGACACAGGCATCTTTATAATATTTAACCTAGCCAAATGTAGAATAGCCTACCTGATAAACCAAACTTCTCCTGAATCATGAAAATACTTGAAAGTTATTTTACAAAGAGCAAAACTTTACACCTACTATGGACTGAATTTTGTGTCTCAGAAAGTGACCTTATTGACAGCAGGGTGTTAATGACCAAGTTAAAAGGAGGTCATTGGGGTGATCCCTAAGCCAATATGACCTATATCCTGAGGAAAGAGACAAGTTTATTACAAAGCACATGTATAGATGGAAGTTATGAAGTGAAACAGGGAAAAGTTATCCATCTATAAGCTGCTGACAGGAGCCTACAACAGTTTATAGCCTTGGTCTCAATGCTGCCAGCATCTGGAAATCAGACTTCACGCAATAAATACCTGTGGTTTAAGGACTGCCATCTGTAGCACTTTGCTACAGTAGCCCTAGACAGCTTTTCAGTGCCCAGTTCAACCGGTGAAGACTGGAGCCATCCATTCTAACCAAGGCCTGCGTTTTCTTTGTCAAGACTCTCTGTTGGCATTAGGCTGAGGCTAGGAACACAATGGATGAAAGATCCCAATGTGTCAAACCAAAACCAACTCTTAGTAAGGTGGAACAGAAACACGGACACACTGAAGTCTGGTTACTGTCATGATTTATTAATATTCAGATTGAAAAAGGAGCCTCGGAGCCACACGTTTACGCTAATTGGCACATCTGCTTTATTTATTTATTTATTATTTATTTATTTGTTATTTATTTTTAAAACAAACTGGGTTTTGGAGGTTTTTTTTTCCTTTTTGTTCATTCCATCACATTGAAAATGAGGAAACAAAAATGGTTTTTGAATTCACTCAATATTTTGGACTCCTCAGATGAACGGAACATTGCACACACACACACACTTGGAACAGAGAGAAATAGAGAGGAAAGTGGGACTCCCACAGGGCCACACGCACCAGATCAAAAACTGGGATACAGTGCAAGAATTTCCCAAAATGATTGAATCATCATTACCAAAAACTCGCCATAACAACACCAAGAAACAAAAATGTTTAAGCCACACTGTTTGACTTGGGATCTTTCCTGCTTATTTTTTTTTTAAATGTTTGCCACACAGAGAGAAAGAGGGCTAGTGGGTGGGAGAGGACAGACTCACAGATGTGAGCGGGACAGGAAGGGACACTTCAGAGTGGAGCTGAGGGAGGGTAGGAGAGAGAGGGTCTGGGAGGTGGGGAAACGTGGAAAGCCATTTCGTAAAGCTCAGGCGTGTTCTTGGTCAGCCTCACATTCTCCTTCTTTCCCCTCCTCCTGCCGGGCACTTTCCTTAGGTTTGGTTTCATCTACAGCTTCTGAGAAAGAAAATAAGGGAGGGGAAGGAGAGTTAGTCTTTTGCTGTATCTGTTTGTTCAGTGGTATAATATTACAGGAGCATTAAGATAAAAAGAGATCACTATTAATATGCCAGTAAGACAATTTTCCATTTGGAAGGCTTCACCTCTA
Source organism: Jaculus jaculus (assembly GCF_020740685.1). Classification (NCBI taxonomy): domain Eukaryota; kingdom Metazoa; phylum Chordata; class Mammalia; order Rodentia; family Dipodidae; genus Jaculus; species Jaculus jaculus. The sequence goes on from NC_059105.1 coordinate 166,354,454, forward strand.
GGAAGCCATGTGGGGCCCACATGGAAGAATACAGGAACAAAGATATATGATGGACATTAGGGGCAAGCTGTCCATTCAGCAACACATCACCTTTCAACCTCACAGTCAAGGGATCCACACACAGAACCACCTATGTGTCACCAGGGAATCACCAACAATCTTTGTTTCCTGTTGTGTGACTATCAGGATAGTGCATGCAGATCACTGAACATTCATTCCAATGCCTTACCTTTGAGTTCCAGTAATATAAAGTTTAGAAGGTGAAATACCTTTATTTCTACCTCCTACCAGAGCTGAAGATGGCCACTTAATATTAAGCTTAATTAGGAAGAGAGAGAGAGAACTCCCTGAGGAGGGTACAGTTTGTTTCTCATCCCTTTTGCCCTTCTATTGTCAATGCCTGAGGCATCATGCAGTGCCTGGGAGGATAGCAGCTATACTGTGACCGTAATCTAGAAACGGGGGAGACGGCTCAGTCAACAAAGTGCTCGCCTTGCAAGCATAAAGACCCAAGTTTGATCCCCAGTAAACATGTCAAGCATGATGGTTTTATTACAGTGCTGGGAAGGCAGAGACCAGAAGATCCCTAAGGCTTGCTGGCAAGCCAGATGAGCCTCGTTAGTGAGTTCCAAGCCAATGAAAGGGCCTGTGTCAAAGCACATAGATGACTATTCCTGAGGATAACACCCAACGTTGTTCACTGGCCTCCACGTATACCTTCACACACGTGTGCACCCTCCTGACACACACACACACACACACACACACACACACACACACACATTAACAATTACAAAGTTTGGGCTGGAGAGATGGCTTAGCGGTTAAGTGCTTGCCTGTGAAGCCTAAGGACCCCAGTTCGAGGCTTGGTTCCCCAGGTCCCATGTTAGCCAGATGCACAAGGGGGCACACACATCTGGAGTTCGTTTGCAGAGGCTGGAAGCCCTGGCGTGCCCATTCTCTCTCTCCCCCTCTATCTGTCTTTCTCTCTGTGTCTGTCGCTCTCAAATAAATAAATAAAATTTTTTAAAAAATTACAAAATTTGTTCAGTCAATATGCTGGAACAGAAATCAAATTCATCATAACATGGGTACAGCACTCTAGGACATGTTTCCCTCTCTCACTCTGTGGGGTAATAATCACTTTACAGCTCTGCAGTGGTTCTCAGCTTCGTGCAAGAACATTGCTGCTGAATAATCTGACTTATCCAGCAAGTATTACTTTGCTTAGCAAGAACGTTGAGTCTTTCTGAAGGCTGACTTGTTTCATTTGAAGCTTCCCCAGTCAATATTTTACTAATAGGCCAGCCTGTCTACAGAGAATTCAATAGTCCCAAAATCATCTATCACCAATCCCTACCCCTAGCCAAGACCACCCTTTGGCTCAATGATCTGCTGGGAGGACTTTGGCTCAATGATCTGCAGGAAGTAGTTGTGTTAATGGCCGTCTATTATTACAGTGGGAATACAAAAAGCAAAATCAGCAAGGGGAGGAGATGCATGGGACAAAAATTAGAGGAAAACATATAGAAGCATCCATGGATGTTCTACCTGCAGAGTTACAAACAAGTGCTTAATTCCTCCAGCAATGAACAGTGAGAACACACATATGATACCATCTCATGGGAAGCTCCCTTGAGCCTACAAATCCAGAGTTTGCATTGGGGGCTGACTGTGTAGATGTCCTCTGCACAGCATCAAGAACAAAAAAACACATATTCATCATAATCTACATTATTTGCACAAGGACTTAGGGTTAGTGTTACCACCAATCAAATACGCAAGTGTGAGAACCATCAAGTTCCAAATTCAGGCATGGGTTAACTTTATAGGCAGAACTTCCTAAGGATAACAGTAGCAGGCATGCTACATTAACATTTATTGTTGGCATATTCTTTGTTGTGAAAATATTTGTGCCTTTTTAAAATGAATCTTGGTGGGAGGGAATATGATGGAGAATGGAATTTCAAAGGGGAAAGTGGAGGGAGGGAGGGAGGGCATTACCATGGGATATTTTTTATAATCATGGAAAATGTTAATAAAAAAGTAAGATAAATTAAAAAATGAATCTTGCCTTTTCTTCTCCTACTAACTGATAGTTTTTATTATAAAGATAATCTGGAGGCAAAGAAATCTTATTAAGATAGCAGATTTGTATTTGGGAAGTAATAAGAAGGCTTTGAACATGCTTGTACAAAACTGAGTCAAGGGGATTAAACTAACAATGCTTAATAAGATGGGTTTGGTTTGGGGGAGATACTAAGATTGGAGAAATGGCCCACTTAAGAAGCCTTTAGTAGCATGTGTCGGGCTGAGGAGATGGCTTAGTGGATAAGAGTACCTTGTCACAAAAGCATGAGAGCCTAAGAGGGCCTGAGACTATCTTAGTTCTAGCTCCCAGTACTCACATAAAAAGCTAGGCATGACTACTTACCCATAGAATCCTAGTCCTATGGGAGAGGAGACATGGAAATTTCTGGAGCTCATGAGAATGGCAGCTCCTTGGTGGTTAGAGCTTATAGTCTAGAAAGCACTATGTGAGCTGCTGGGGGATAGAGGTCACCAACGGCATGAACAAACAGTGGATCCTGCAAGCTACAAAATCAACCTACCAGGAAATGTGTACACACCGGTGCAATAGTGGCACACAGGCTATGGGAGCAATTAACTTCTCTCAGACTGAATGTGAGACCCACTCATATCCAGCAGGAGGGAATTCATACATGGTACTAAGTGGGAACCAAGTCAAAAGACTATGGCTTAAAAGGTCATCGATGATAGAGAGAAGCTTCTACTGTACTTTGCCTAAAAATAGAGATTGTGCCCATCAAAAAGTCTAAATGTCTATGCTTATCCCCTCCAATCCATGCTGCCTTCACTCTTGGTTAGAGAATCTGCTTTTTGCTGATGGCAACGAGTACCAGAGAAACTTAAAACCATCAGTATAACAGGAAAAGTTGTCTGCTTAGCAAGAGATGAGTCATCTCACACATTGGTCAGGGCCCAGGAAACGTTATGAAGGTAGTGGTGGATTAAATAGCAATGCTGTGCTCTTAATACTAGCCTGAGAACCTTCTCCAGAGAGAGGGTGGTAGACATGGAGGAGACTCAAGCCTCATCAAAGCAGAAAATCAAAGGCTGCTGAGAACTCAATACACACAAATCTATGTGCCTTTCAAATGACTTAATACATACATACATACAGACAGACAGACAGACAGACAGACACATATATCTCCAAATAATACCACCACGCTCAAATACACTTTTAAAATTTTTTCTTTATATACCTAATCACATTCCTTTAGATACTGTCAGTAGTTAAAAAAAACTTTATTTTTTTTTGAAAATGTTGAGGTTTCTATAATTAACCAGGCTTGTCTGGCAAATAAGATAAGTAACTATTATAGTTGATTTCAGTTTACAATTACTCATCAATACCTAATATTTTAGTTTTCCTCCTTTTTTTTAGGGTTCATGACTCAATGGACACTGCCACAAAAATGCAGCTGTTGTAGTAATACACCCTGCTGCCTCTCATAAAGACTTGTTAAGGGTGGGCGGGAGAGATGGCTCAGGGGTTGAAAGAGCTGTTAAGTGTGCAGCTTTCCAAATGGCAATTATTCAATTGTTGTTTCAGAAATATTTTTATTAATTAATTTATGAGAGAGAAAGAAAGAGGCAGAGAGAAAGAGAGAGAGAGAGAGAGAGAGAGGAAGGGAGAATGGGTACACCAGAGCCTCTAGCTAGTGCAAACAAACACCAGACATATGTGCCACCTTGTTCATCTGGCTTATGTGGGTACTGGGGAATTGAACCTAGTTCCTTATGCTTTGCAGGCAAGTGTCTTAACTTCTACACCATCTCTCTAGCCCCACACGTTAACTTTTGAAAAACATTGTGCCAGTGCAAGTTCTTAGATGAAACGAGCTCAGTTCTGATTACTGTAAGTTCTATGCATGAATATTTGACAAGGAGGAGAATTCTGGTATGCTAATGCATCACTTAAGTTTTCTCCAGAAGAAGGCTTGTAGAATTATTTCAGTGAAGTCCTTTGGTAGCATTCTGGAATTCTTGCAGAGATTTCTTGTAGCGTCCATGCCCCATCCAGACCTTTGTATACCACAAGTCTGCTAAAGGCAGTTTAATATCCTTGTAAGTTCCAAGAAATATCATTTCTAGTGCCCTTTTCAAACTAAAAAGAAGAAAATACTAATTTAAGCTTCCAAAAAGCACATAGAAGGGTCAACTGTAGAAGCAGAAGGCTGCAAGTTTTTCCCACTAAAATAAAAACTCTGAAACTATTATTCATGCATCGAGAAAAATTATGAAACTCAAGACAAAGTGGAGAGTAGGCTGGGTATGATGAGAAGAACTTTATGCTTGTGGAATATAAGGAAAAAACACTCAAAGTGAATCAATAGGAGAACAAAAGTTCAGATGATTCTGAGAGGCAGCTTCACATTTTGTATGTTGTTGGAATGGGATTAAATCCTCCCAATTCCACTTCTTTCTCCTGTCACCCTTTGTCTGGACCTAGGAAAAGGTAAAAATTGGCATAAATCTGTTCATTACGACATAACATCATTGTTTCCTGTTTCCCTATTAAGAAAGCTTTAAGAGTTGTACATTCTTTCCCTTAAATACTCCAGATTCTTTTACATGGATTCACTATCTCTTCCTTTACTATTTCAGTTAGTTGCTACGCACACAACGTGGCAAGCATTCTTCTAGGTACAGAGGTAGTGCATAGTGAAAAACTGAAAATGGTAAACATACTATTCTAACTGAAATCTTATATAACATATCTTTAACAGTAAAATTCATAGCCACAGAGTACTCTCAGTGAAGGGGACTTTTAAGATCATCTAGACACTTACACAAACTCCTTAGGGATAGCAATACCTATTTTTATTAAGCCCTGGATCCCTAAGGTCTAGCCCAGACTTAATACAGGGAAATCCCTTAATGGATATTTGCTGAATGAAAAAATAAAATAAAACAGGTATCTTCATTTAATAGATGAGGCAATTGAACTATGTAAGAGATGTTCCCTTAAATCATATCTTTTGCTGATGGCCAAGCCAAGATTGAAACTCAGGTCATCTACTTATCCTGGTCGTTGCAGTAGAGCAGGGGAATAGACCAGCACTTAGAGCTCAAGAACATGTCTGTTTGACCTTTCAGCCCTAGACCAAATATAAAAATCATAGAATTACAACCAGTGATGTTCAATTTGATAATTACAAAAGGAAATGTCAAGCATTTAGCTGAAACAATTCAGATTAACACTTATAATTAATTGTACATACATTTTATTTTGCATGATACATGAGTGACTTTTCTATTTGACATGATGAGTACTGAGCAAAGGGGTTGTCTTTTCTTTAACAGGATGAAGGGCTGACTAGGTCATAGAAATACAATGGATCAGATCAGTGGGTTCAGTAAAGTTGTTATAGGCTACTTGAGAAATTATGGAAAAAATAGAAGGAAGAAAGAATATAAAGTAGCAATATTTCACAGTTACAAAATGAGTTCAGCTAAAACTACATCATTTTTTATAAAGACCCTACATGAAAACAAATGAAATAGTCAGGTGTGGGTTTATGCGTACTCTAGCTAGACCCACTTTGATGAGACACATGAGTTTGTGAAAGATTTTAACCTCAGACAAGGATGCATGTGTTCAAAACAGAACCCTGGTTATTTAGAAAAAGATCCATATTGCTAACTTACTTCTTCTCCATTCATGGTCACCCTAAACAAGATACTGGAGATAATAAGTCATGATGGCTATGTAGGTATAAACCTACTTTTTCTAACTGCTTTTATTCAGCAGCCTGGATTTCTGGAAGTAACTGAAAATTATGATATTCCTGGTCCTTTGTATAACACATTAAAAGTTAATATTTCTAAGCTCTTAATAAGTGTCCACAACAGGTCTATATGGACTTGTATCACTTCATTTCATCCTCACTGATGCCTTTATCACATCATTTTACAGCTCTGGAAGCTGTGGTGAAGGCTGGTCAATTATTTACCTGAAATCTGACACACTGATAGTAAGTAGTAACAAATTCCAGCCTAGGGAAGAGCCCATTCAAGTAACTTCTAGTTGCCTGATCTCATCTGAGCACAGGCAGGATGGATGGATTCAGTAAGAATCAGGATAAGAATTCACAGATAGGCAGTCATGGAGATTAAGAAACTAAAGGTTGATCTTGTTAAACCAGCTCAAAATGGTGGAAAGAAACATGATTAGTCATTCATAATCTGAAATCTGGTCTTGGCACATTCTACTACTAATTACATAATTTGTAAGTACTAGAGATGGGTTAGTATGTAATCTTCAGTATTTTATGAGAGGGAAAACAACACTCTGATCATCATGGTGTGTGTCAGACAGATGAATGGCTGAGAACAGCTGGTCACTCTAATAAGCACAGTCCAATTAGGGTAAATAACCACGTATTCCTCATCAAATATCAGCCTCCCTCTGTGACAGTTGTCACTCAGAAGGCTGAAGAAGCCACAGGACTGAAGTGAGATATTCAATGCCAAGTGGCATTAAACAAGGGCACAAAGGAACCAGGCCTGGAGCCGGCAAGTGAGCCTGATGTAGAGACGCTGACACAAGGCAGAAGTCCCACGTGGTGAAATGGTTTTACTTTGTGAGCTCTTAGCAGTGCTTTTACTTATATCAAGCGTGAAGGCCCAATATCACAACACTGCCATCTTGACTAAAGCATTATAGGAGAGAAAAGGTTGAATAAATCACTATGCTAGGGCCCAAATAAATTATGCTTCCCAGATCCATATGTTGAATTCTTAACTCCAAAGTGTTGGTATAAAAAGGTGGGATGCTGATTAGACTGTACGAGTGGAGCACCCATGATTAAAATTAGTGTTCTCTAAGGGCTAGGGATATGGCTTAGCAGTTAAGACACTTGCCTGCAAAGCCAGAGGACCCAGGTTTGGTTCCCTAGGAATCACGTAAAGCCAGATGTATGTTTGTGGAGGCTGGAGGCCCTGGTGTACCAATTCTCTCTCTCTCTCTCCCTCCCTCCCTCTTTCTATGTCTCTCTATTTCAAATGAATAAAAATAAAATATTTATAAAAGTATTAATGTTCTCCAAAATAGTTCCTTCCACCCTGTGCAAATGCTATCAGAAGGGCTCATCTTTGAGACATCAAGTTCTCACGTGAAAAACTGAATCAGTTGTTAGCCTGAGTTTGGATTTATCAGCTACTAGAACTCTGAGAAGTAATTCTCAATTATTTAACAGTTACTCGCTTTATAGTATCTTGTTTTATTAACCAGGCTCAAACACACATATGACATATACATATGTACATGTGTATACATGTATATATGAGTGTGCACGTGTGTGGGAGGGATGTGGGTGTGTGTATAATGTGGCCAGTGAACTTAATCTTCACTAGGATGAAATCAACTCAGCATACAAACTCTTATGAATGTACAACACACAAAATATGTCTTTTAGTGGTTTGCACTAAGAGGAAGAAATATTTATTTGGGCGTATGAAATTGTAAAAAAGCTACATATGAAACATGGTAATGTTTTCAGGAGTCAACAACTTTATTCATAGGAGAAGCTTAAACTAGGAGCTCAAAACATTGTTTTGTCGATTTTCTCCTTACATCATAATTTAAACATTAACACGGTTTTGTTTTCAAAGGTATATTGGAGCAATGTGAACAGATGATTTCAGTATTTGACAAACTGTGACCTGCTTTTACTATGACATTTTAGCCCTGGCTTTTCTAAGCGGGTTCACTGAGAGCTTCCATGAATTTTATCATTTATATGTTAATTTTAAAAGAGAAAGTCAATACCATAGACAATAAAGTCATATATTCTGTAATGCTTCAAAGCTGAAGGGTGTTTCAGAATGGGAGGGAATGTGTTCGTTTATTCATTCATTCGTCCAGTGAGCCACATACTCTCCAATGAACAGCAAACAGAGTGGTAAAACACAAAGCGAAAACACCTGCACGCTCGGACCTCATGTGCTGGTACTGGTCACTAGGATGATGTGCCGTGCGATAAAGACTAGTAATATGAACAGCAGCTAGGTGAGAAGAGTTCAGCCTAACAGAGCACAACGTCTCTTGTGTCACTTTTGAATTTGTGAAACTGAGTACCTTTTTAGTTTTTTAGTTGAGAACTTAATATATGAACACACAGTAATTTGACTGCGGAGTATTCTTAATATATCTCATATATTTCAACAAGTGGGAAACCCCTTAGCAGTAGTTTTCACATTCTGGACCCGCGACGACTATACTGTACCATTCCTCGTTTTATTTTATCTATTTTATTTCCATTATTTTCCGTGCTTGGGATAGAACCCAGAGCCCTGCGCAGGCTAGGCACGTTCAGCAAGTGCTCTAGCCTAGTACCGTTCTTAGCAAACGATCAAGAGAGCAAATAAAGATGCAAGCTGTTCCTCTAACCTCGTGAAAGAGTGTGATGGTCGTCTTAAAGGGCAAAGGGGATTTGGATGGGCAATTTCACAGCAGTCCTTGCGCCTGGCTGTCTGATCCTTGCGGTAAGAGATTCTGGGGGCAGCCGTTCTCCGCGCTCTCCATTCACTGCCTCTTGTGCCGCTGAGCAGACAGGGGAGCATATGCAGCCCCGGCTGCTTGAGGTTCAGCCAGACTGCCTGGTTGCAATGCTGCTGGAGGGATGGCGGGGTTCCCAGCTGCCATCGCCCACACCGAGCTCTAATGGCCCCGTTCCTTGGCTCCCATCCAGGCCCCTCCACAGCCCTACATTACTGAAATTAGGTTGAGTGGATTTCCGAGTAGAACATTACCTCTTGGGACCTGCCCAGATCTCCCCAGCCTTGTCAACATTGATTAAATAGAAGCTGCTATCATCCTGGGGCCATGCCCACAATTACTCCACCAGTCACCACTGGGCTGAGGCACACTTCCTTCCCCTTCTTATTATCCTCCTTCTTGAATAGTAAGCGTCGTCACTTTGCAAGCTCAAAGGAAAGCCATAAAGGGCGATAAAATAGTCACTAGCTCACACATGGTCCTTTTGTTCCTTGCATGCTCTTTCCCCTAAGCTGGGTGTCACATGCCAATCTGGAGCTTACAGGGTGGCTTTGCCCATCGCTGGGTTCCACATTTTACTCTTGTCATCACAATGTCTCATATTTTAAGTTATATTCAAAACATGGAGGTGGTTTATGTAAGTTTTGATGTCAGGATACTGGTTCAATTAACCCTCATCCCCTTGCCTTCTTGGCCTCTGTAAGAAAGAATAATCTTTTGTTTTCAACACTAAGTGTTAAAGAATAGCACATGAGAATTTAATCAAGAAGAAAAGTGTGAGGGAGGTGTAGTAGGGTCCGATCCAGTTTCCCAGTCTAGATATGACATGCACAGCAATGCCTGCTCTATCTCATTGTGGGCTATGTGGAAGCTGTGGAAAGGAAATATTTTATAAAATTTAAAAAGTACAATGTAGCATGTTGAATATTTAGTCCAACCTAGGGACTTGGGATTTGACTTTGGTTCAAGTTATGAGTTTGAGACATTCACGTTCTTATTTCAACTGGGGGAAAAAGAGGAATTTTCCAAAGAAAACATTAAAAACAAAAAAATCTTCTTTCTTGGATAAAATAGCTGAGACCCCTTGAAATACTCCTATAAAGTATCTGACTGGAAATAAAGATATGACTGCACTTATGAATCAGAGCTTCTAAGGAAAGAAATATGACTGACTATTAATTAAGAAAAGCTACTGTGATCGAAGCTAGGACAAAATCCAGGGCTTCTAGTCAATAAAAGGGAGTATTTTCATTTGAAAGCAAAAAATACCCAGAGATTAAAAATATCAAAATAAAAACCAAAGAAAGCATATGTTGACTTGCCTTGGAAACTTCTTAAACTATCTAAACAGCGTGTCTACAAAACCATCATTAATGTTCTGTCTTCTTCTCCCATTACAGATAATAGACAGGCATGCAGAAAGATCAGCAAGGGCGTGCATTTCTGGAATCATTTCTGCAATACGGTGAAGTACATTATATAAATTACATGATTCCCTCTCTCTCTCTCTCTCTCTCTCTCTCTCTCTCTCTCTCTCTCTCTCTCTCTCTGTGTGTGTGTGTGTGTGTGTGTGTGTGTGTGTGTGTGTGTGTGTGTGTTGCTGAGGGATCAAACCTAGGGCACTGAACTCCATTTTCTGTTAACTTAATTTTTTAAAATCATGATCATGATGAAAAAGCCAACTTCTAAAAGTTAAAATGCAAACCAAAAACCTGGAAATATTTTTACAGCAGCATAACAACCAAGAAGACTTTTTCCTTCATCTGTCCTCCCCGCTACATTACCCAGGGAGCTGGCAGGTGGAGCTGGTTCTGTGGGACATTAATTCTGTTAGCATGTGAGAGGAAGCAACTATGTGAGTCAGCAGCAAGATTAGCAATTATGGCTCCTGTGACGGGAATTTTGAGAAATGAATGTTAGGGGTTGAAAAGTAACATTTTGATATTGTCATTCATAGTGGTGATCAAATAGAGCTCATCTTAAAAATTTTTGGCTTTCTCTTTTCCATAAACTTATCTATATTTTTAAAATTTAAAATCCTAGTTGGCTGGGAAGGAGTGCAGGATTAACCTTCATCATTTGTGGTTCTACAGGATCTGTTTTCTCAGCAGGTGCAAATTGTCATAAGCTTGCTATAAGTTGATTTCAATGTTAACCTACATAGCATTTTGCTTTCCAACAATCTTAAAATTTATTTTTTTCAATAGTAGGAGATGGCTGAAGAGATTGCTCAGTGGTTAAAAGGGTGTGCTTGCAAAGCCTGAGGAACCAGGTCTAATTGCCCAGTACCCATGTAAGGCCAAATGCACAAAGTGGTTCATGTGTCTCTCTGGAGTTCATTTCTAGCAGCAGGAGGCCCTGGCACATCCGTTCCCTCTCACTCTCTCAAATGAATGAATGAATAAATAAATAAATAATACAATCATTTAACATACCAGAAGAACTTAGAACACATGCATACACACACACACGTACAGGATTATGGAATATTTTGTAGATTTACTTAAGAGCTTTGAGATATGGTAGGATCACAGAATTCTAGAGCAGGAAATGAAGTAGGCGCTCTCTTCCCTGTCTCCACATCCACTAAGGAAGCAGAAGCTGTGAGAGCTTGTGTAATTTGGTTGTGCTCACAGGACTGAAAAGGGGAGTGTTGTTCCCAGGACTCCTGATGCCCACCGACCCGCCCTTTCCTCCACCTTACTACGCGGCCACTCTAGGAGCCAGGTGCGGTTGGCATTGGTAAAAAAACTGAAGGGAGCTTCATCTTCATGCCCTGACAAGCTGGACTGACTGGGAAAGTGGAGCTTTACAATTTGGCTTCATTATCTTAATGAACATTAAAATAAAAAATAAAAAGTCAGAAAGCAAACTGTGATGTGAAGTCTGGAATGAGCAGAACCATTACACTGAAACTCAACTTCCAGATTTGGCAGTTTTTGTTGTTGTTGTTTTGTTTTTTGGTTTTTTGGTTTTTGAGGTAGGGTCTCGCTCTAGTCCAGGCTGATCAGGAATTCACTATGTAGCCTCAGGGTGACCTCTTGATTTATTTGTCAGAAAAAAAAAAAAAATTGTTGTTTTCTTTCTAAATACTTCACCAAGTAGACTTCAGCAAGTTTAGATCAATAAACCTATGTCAAGTATTATTAAATATTATCTCTAAATAGAATTGGAACTGAGGATACATTTGAGTCAGTTCAACCCTCTCGATTTTCACAGAAAGCATTAGGTCTAGCCAATCATAAACACAGTAACAAAGACTAGATGGATAACATTTTTTCTAGTTTGGTTAGAATTTGAACCACTTAGCAACTAAACTTCCAGAGGACTTGTATTTTACATAGTAAAAATAAGATCTATTCATTCTTTTCATAGTATAGTAAATTGGCATTTTAAGTCATGGCTACCAAATGAGTAGCTAATATATCTTTGGGTACCATAATGAATTCACATGGGTGCCCAATAATATATACACATATTTTCCCAAGTAATATTTAAAAATTTTAAGGTAACAACATTGAATACTACACGATCTACATTATTAAGTTCCTTGGGACTTATTACCTAATAAAGAGTACTGTTGATTATTTCTTTTAACTTAAGGTTGTGATAAAAAAAAAATTGCTTAGCCATAAACTAAGAAAATCTGGGAACTTCTATTCAAAAGTAATATATAATTCAATTGCTGATAGGTACAAGTTTATACAGACACATTAAATACAGTAAAATTGAGATTCTGCTTGGGATTTTAGTTCATTAAGAAAAATATTTGCAGTATATCTGGATATCCAGCAACATCTTTTTCATATTAACAATATAAAATGTAAATTTCTGAGAGCCAGGTATGGTGGCACATGACTTTAATCCCAGCACTTGGGAGGCAGAGTAGGAGGATTGCTGTGAGTTCTAGACTACCCCAAGACTACATAGTGACTTCCAGGTCAGCTTGAGCTAGAGAAAGACCCTACCTCATAAAAACAACAAAAAAAAATAGTAAATTTATGAATGCTATTCACTTGAAACATGAAAAAATTGCTTTTCAATTGGGTTCATTACTATGTATTTTTTGACAAAGAATTAGGGTGAAGTAGTCAAATTATGTAGGAAGTTTATGTTGCTCATTTAGAACATGATCATTTACCAATATTTAATTCTAGTTCAATGTCAACTTCAAATACTTAAATATGTTGAACATTCAGAAAACAAATTTATAGCAAACACTCTAGCCAACCATAACTGACAGAAAGATCTTAAATATATCTTTCTTCCAGTCTTACAAATTCACTTGTCTAAGAGACCAGGTAGAAAACAATGTAAAAATCTGGCCATGGGTAAAATTAATGGTGGGGTCTATGAAGAACTTGACACCCATCTCCCTAATTGCTGGAGGCTTGACTGCCAGCAACCCATACCTGCTCCTTGAGCAAGAGATGCAGATTGGGAGTCACCTCAATCTTATATCACACAGGGTAACATGTCCCCTTACTTTTGGACAAACACACTGTGTTCTGTTATGTGCTTTGGGGCTCTCAAAATAAGACCCATACTTCTGATGCTCAGCACTGCCTGACTTCTTCCTCAGAGACCTTCTTCTTTCCCTACTCCCTTGAAGAGAGTTACCCTGATACTAGAGAACTAGACCAAAGATATCATTTCCATCAAAAATAAAGGACTACAGTGGGAAGGTAGAGCAGCCAGCTACTTTAGTCACAGTAAATCTTAGTGAATCTTCAAAGTTGAGTCATTTGTATTGATGCTTACCACTCCTCATGACCTGGTTCAGATGATGTTTCCAGACTTCCAAACTGGCCCTGGGCAGAATTAATCTTTCTTTACATACAGAAACTCTCTCTTGAGTTATACGCTAGTTTGTGGTCTTCTTAGTCATCAGTTGACCATGAACTGATGAATTATAAGAAAAGGGTATATTTGCTAGGATTTCTGCTCTATAAAGGCACACTTTTTTTTTTTTACTTGATTCGCTGATGAATCCCAAGCATCTAAAAAATATGCCTGAAGACAAAAATGCCAATGTATCTGCATTACCTCCAACACCTACCATGTTGCTTATCCTAAGATGACATTTACTATTTATACCCATAAAATAAAGAAAATAATAAAAATGTGGAAAGCTCAAGAATGTTTTTGACATGTAAATGCTAAGAAGTTTGTTTACTTCCCCTGCTTTTCCATTTTCTTTCAGAAATAAAATAGAAAGAATAAATTCATAATGAACAAAATCATGAAGGGAAAACCTAAAACACTGCTACATCATGGCCCACATAGCTGCCTAATAAATAAATGACTTGTTTCTCCCTGTGCCCCACTCCCACTAGTTTGTGCTCATCCAACCTTAGCCCACAGAAACTTCCTTCAAATGTTTGAGCAAAAGGAGAGGAAAGTCCATGATATAGGAAGCTTCTGTTTGCAGAGTGAAGAAAACTGCATAAAGTCCTTTGAAAAAGGCTTTGAACTTAGGGGCCAAAGTCCAGAAATTATTTCAAAGGCAAAAGTGGATTGGTAGCCAAACTTAAAGGACAGTTAAAAAAAAAAAAAAAGTAGAATGCTGGTAGAACAAGAGTCAAGGTCCTGAATGGTGTATTGTACAAAAGGTAAGAATGTCTCTATTGTCACCTACACTTGGAGACAGAACAATCTCTATTTTACACCCAAATAACAGCAGCCAGTTGATTCAAATGAAATAACCTCATCCTTGGGCTCAGCTCCAGTTTGTAGGAAACAGCATGGTCACCATACTGAATGAGCAGGAGCCAAACCACCACCTACCCACAGCAGAGTAGTAAATTTGCATCTCACAGCCAATAGGCAAGTTGCACAGAGAATGACTGACAGTCTCCAGGCTTAAGATACCATAGCCAATTTTAAGAAAAATTCCTTTATTTGATCATAATTATAGAGCTCTATACTTTAAAAAAAGGAAGTAAGACTGCTTGCTAATCTTGCAAACAACTAATTTCTTAAGCTTAAAAAAATCCTGCACAATGAGATTTTCTAGTTTTCTTTTGAGGGAGAGTCTTTTCACTTCTAGGAAGTCATCAGAGGACAAGCATAGGCTAAGGAAGGGCTTCCAGAGGAAGACTACTCTAACAGGTTAATTCCTTCTACTGGGGCACAATACTGCCTCATTTCAGGACCTTCTCAAACAAAGAATCCCAAGAGAGTTTGAAGAATAGACAACCAGGCCAGAGTAGGAAGTGGCGTCCTCTCAGAAGATCATCAGGTGGAATAAAATTACTCTTCCTTATGAACTTTTCTCAAACATGACTGAATTAGTGCTTCACTCCCTGCACCTCAGCACCCAGCATACTTTCTTTAATTCTTTCTGATGCATAAAATTTTACAAAAGACAATTAGACCTCATATATTTGATATTATTAAGTTTCATACATAGGAGAAGAGGAAGAATTCAATAGGCGAGCAGGTTTGTTGATCAATTTCATTGTTCTACTCTCTTGGCTTTTCTTTCTCATAATGATATGTTAAAATATACTTAAGTCAACCCAGACCTTATTTAGTGACCAATTACAACTGTGTTAGTGTAGTAATGTATGTCTATTAGACTTTTAGAAAATGAATAGGCTATCTTCCAAGTTATCCCAATTTCTATTAAAAATTAATCATCTGTATTATTCTAATATACCTTGAGTTGATGTACTTCATTACAAAGCTGAGAGCTCTTAAATTTATCTTTATTCTTTTTTCCATTTTTTAAAAGATATTTCATTTATTTATTTATTTGACAGAGAAAGAGGGAGAGAGAGAGGGGAAGTAAACCAGGGCCTCCAGCCACTACAAATGACCTCCAGACACATGTTCCCCCTTGTACATCTGGCTAATGTGGGTCCTAGAAACAAACCTGGGTCCTTTGGCTTTGTAGGCAAATGCCTTAACTGCTAAGCCATCCCTCCGGGCCTATCTTTAACCTTTATTATTATTATTATTATTATTATTATTATTATTATTATTATTGCTTTTTAAATTTATTTTTCTTTGTGTATGTTCCGGTGTGTGCATACTCAGACTCAGAGGTCTGTGGACAACATCAGGTGTCAGTTCTGGTCTTCCCCTTATTTAACCAGGGTCACTTGTCTGCTGCATCCTATGCCACTCTAGCTTGCTGGCAAGATTCTGGAGAGCCTCCTGTTTCCATATTCATTTCACTGCAGGAGGGATTGGTGTGTCCTAGTGCATCTGGTCTTATGTGGGTTCTGGGGCTCTGAATTCAGGTTATCATAGTTACATGGCACATGCTTTCACCCACTGAGCCCACTGCTTATTTTGTAATGTGTGTGTGTGTGTGTGTGTGTGTGTGTGTGTGTGTTTGTGTTATATTAGCATGCATGTAGTGGAGCAGAAAACAAGCTTGTGTGTTGTTCCTCAAGAATGATATCCACCTGTCTCAAGATAGCCTGGGGCTCACCAATTAGCATGGTGAGAATGGCTGGGTAGTGAGCCCCAGGGATCTTCTTATCCCCACCTCCACAGGACTAAGATTACAGGCACCTATCACTTGTCATTTTTGCATGGGTTTGGGGGATCAAATTCAGGTATTCTTGCTTGTGAGGAAGTGCTTTGCCAGCAGAGCTATTTTTCCAACCCCCTGACAACCGACTTTAAAAGCAAAAACAACTCTGGGTTTGCTAAATTCTCATGTCCAATATTGGATTTGAATATCTGACTCCAAGGCAAAAGTTTAGAAACTAAAACTAAACATAACTTTAACTTTCTAAAAAATGATACCAATTGCAGCTAGGGCTGCCTAAAAATATTTCCTGCTCTTGAATATCTATTATCTGGGCAAGCTTTAATCTTTCAAGTGACAGTAGTGCATTCCTGAGTTACATTGCGTTTTGCTGTGGCTCGTCACGACCATGGTGTGTTTGGGTAGAACTAGAGATTAGGCAATTATTTATCTTTGCTGTTTAATTTGTTCTTAGGGCTGTGTCTACTCAGCACAAAGAAAACCAGAGAGTTGGCAGTTGTCTTGCTAATTTTATTAATGCAAATGGCTAAGCTACATAATTCAGGACAAAAAAAAAAAGGTCCTAAATCTATACAGACTGTCACAGGTTTGGCTTGGAATTGTCCATGAAATTATATGTGTAATTAATGGAAGCTGGAGGGACCCTTTCAGATGATCTGATGTCAGTCCTCATTCCCTATGAGAATGGCTAAAGACAGAGTTCCTATGACTCACCCAACGTCACAAAGCAAGTAAGAATTTAATATTCCTTTCAGAAGATCATAGTGCCTTTCACTATCCGCAGGGATGAGTGCATTCTAACCTTGATTTCAATTGTGCTTATCCCTATTAGTTTTAAATATACTGCACCACTATCCCCCCATTTTCCCCTTGCACCCTCCCTTCACTCCTACTCTCCTTTGTGGAATACAAGGCAATTCAATATGATTTTGCTTTAAGAGCCATCAAAAGTAATATGCAAGCTTACAGAAACAGTACAGAAGATGAACAGAGTTCAACATTATATTCAGAGTGTGGGAGGTGAGGTAGAAATTCTACACAGAAAGGGGAAAATATAGGGACCTCTAATGAGGTTATGCAGCAAAAGCTTTCAGTTAATTAGGTTGAATGGTAACCTTTGATTATGGCAGGTTTTATTAATGAAATAATGAGTCGCTGAACAAAGTCCAGAAGTAGGTAAAATTACCACAAATGCTGTCATATGTATGGATCCATAAAAGATCATTTTGTTTCCTGAAAAATAGGAATTAAGAGTGACTGTCATTCCCTGATCAACTACTGTCCTCCCATGTCACAGCTAGGAGAAGGTTAAATAAAAACAACCATGAGGATTTAACTCATTTTTTTAAAATTTTTTATTTATTTATTTGAGAGCGACAGACACAGAGAGAAAGACAGATAGAGGGAGAGGGAGAGAATGGGTGCGCCAGGGCTTCCAGCCTCTACAAACGAACTCCAGACGTGTGCGCCCCCTTGTGCATCTGGCTAACGTGGGACCTGGGGAACCGAGCCTCAAACCGGGGTCCTTAGGCTTCAAAGGCAAGCGCTTAACTGCTAAGCCATCTCTCCAGCCCTTAACTCATTTTTAAGTTAACTTCCAAACATTATTGTAACAAGTGAGCCCTATGGAAGGTGCTTGTATTATAGGCTAGCACATGGGAAAGTACATGTAATCCCTACCTCTTACTGGGACAATTCATTTTTACTCATGTGTGCATGGGCTTCCTGGGGCCTGTCAAATTATGGTGCCAGCTTTGAGTTAACAAGAAGTGCTGTAGGAATCAAATGCACTGCCTGGAACTCAACCATAAAATAATATTAGTATTTATACCACTTTTCCCCTTTAGTCAAGATCTCTAAGGTTTTGGATAAATGCAATGACCAAGAACATTGCAGCTTTGCCTACTTGTGGACATTGGGACAATAATCGCTGGGAGAGTAAGGTGTCCTGGTTAATCTGCATCTTATCTCGGGTAGCATCACAGAATCATTGTTTAAGTACCATTTGAAAAGTCATCCCTAAACCTGGGCATGGTGACTACATTTGTAGTCACCACACTTGGGAGGCTGATGTGGGATTACCATGAGCCCAAGTATACCCTGGGTACCTCCCACTATCTCCCTTCTTTCAAATTCTAATTTATTTGAAAGCAATCAGAATATATGCAGAAATCTTAGAGTTAATGGAAGCCTTGGGGACTTTCCTGAAATCCCATCCTAGTGCAGGAGCCCTCGTCAATGCCTCTAACACATGAGTAGCCTGTGCTTCAGGGGCCATTCCAGACCTCCAAATTATCCCCGATATCCAGCAGAAACCTAAGCCTTATGCATGCCCACCTTCTAAAATAACAAGAAACAAATCAATAGGTACTCTCACAAACAAGACAGCTTTTGTATATTCTCTTTCCTCATAATGTTTACAAACTTCCTTTTCCTCTTCAGTCAACAAGCTTTATGTAAGAAAAGAACAAACCTTACCTTCCTTATTTCTCTATCAATGCTCTCATTTTATTCATCAAAACCAATATATATATATATGTATATATTCCCAACATTCCTTCTTTAGCATTATTACCATCATTCTAGATCTTTCTTTGGCAGCTCCATATTCCAGAAAAGAGGAGGTTAAGAAATTCACCCATTCTTTTGCTCCCAGATCCCCTCCCTCTATCCTTTTGTGCTTCAGGCTGTGGCTTGCCACAAAGAGCTTTTCATATAATTTGCTTTCAGTTCTTTCTCAAGGGCTCTCCTAAGACTCAGGGGTGAAACCTTGTTTGCTGTAACAAAGCCAAGCCTTGACCTTTTCCTTTTGTCTGAACTGCTGACAAAACCAGACAGAGCCTCCAAATTCCCATTCTTTTTCTCTAGCATGTTTAGCTGAGATTAGAATTGTTTGCCCTTTGAAATGAGCTAAAGACATGGAAAAAAAATTCTGTTCAATTAATTGGACTTCCCTTGATTTCAAAACAGCCTCAGCTCTAAGTCACCCCACCAAATAACTTGTGACATCCTCTCTATAAAATTTGTGCAGAAAAAAAAACCCTACTCTGCCAAGATACTATAATGTTGGGGGATGGGGACTTGGAGTTCCTATTGCAATCGCTGATATTTCTTATACTTGTTGGCACAAGAATGGTTTGTAACTTGTTATAGTATTCCTTTCTTTAGTAATAACTGTTATGGGTTTATTTCTGCACCTTCTCAGATTTCTTTTGCCATTCTGGAGACAGTTTTCCTTTCCTTGTTCCCTAACATGACTAATCCCCAAGACTCAATCCAATATTTTCTTTGTAAGACTATTTAAAAAAAAAAAAAAACCATTCTCTCTAATGACCTCAATTGTAAATCATTAATTTTTTAAAATTCTTAAATACCCCTATATACATATTAGCTTATCACAAAGCATTAATGCCTTCTTAAATTATATCCACCACATTCCAAATTCCACTGCCAAACATCTCATATCCCTCTATCTCTCTATCTCTCTCTCTCTCTATCTATCTATCCACACACACACGTCTCCTTAAACCCACTACTTACAGCAGTTTTCTATTTTAGACTATACTGAATATCACCTGACCACTGTCACTATAAATATGACCAGTTTGGCCTTACTATGTTCCCAGTGACTGTGGTTTAAAATGTAATGTCCTTTCTGGTACATACCTATGTCTAGCCACTCTTTAAGGGATAATCTCTCTAACTGAGGCCATAAAATGGAAAGAAGAAAGCATAAGAACTGCTTTGGTAGTTGGTGCAGAAATATGGCAAATTTGAATAGAATAGAGATTAGTCACATAATTATTGCTTGGGCATAGATCCAGAAGTAGGAGGTGTGGCCTTGCTGGAGGAGTGTTGTTGGGGGCAGACTTAGGAGATGTTACAGCCAGCTCCCTCTTGCCCGAGTTCAGCTCACTCTCTTGCTGCAGTTTTCCACCTGCCGTGGCAGTGGTGACGTCCAGCCTCTGCTCATGCCATGTGCCTTTTTGTGATGTGGACAATATTCACACTTGGTCTCTGTTCAGAGATGAGGTGTTTGTATTGTTCTGTCAGGAGATGTCATGATGGTGCTAATCTCTGCTTACCTAATAAAGCTGTTGATATCCACAAGAGAGCTCTAAAGAAAACTTTGAAGCACAGCCCAGATCCTGGTTGTTAGGGACTGTTTTTTTCTTGCTCATGAGCAATAGGAAAGATTTTAAACTTAACTCTCATAGATCTGAAGTGTCACTTAAAGCCCTTTATGAGACCAAAGATATGCAAGTCCCCTGAGAAACACAGGAAGAGAAATTTATATTGATTGCCTGGAGACAGTTAGAAAAAAAAATAAAGAATTCTATCTTGTCCTAGTGCCATCAGCTGGAGCCTTATCCTGGAAATGCTTTTACTGGCTCCTAAAGATGTTTATGACTCCCAGTGGACTAGTGGCACTGTTTTCTACTTTAAAATATTTTAATTAAATAAAATCCCTCGTAAGAAAGAAAGAACAAGCCAGATCAGTCTGTCACCTCAGTTATCTTCTTATCTACTGCACTGATATGACAAGATAGTAAGTTTGGATTTCTCTCTCTCTCTCTCTCTCTCTCTCTCTCTCTCTCTCTCTCTCTCTCCTCCCCCATCTTCCTTCAATGGTCTGTCAAGAGGAAACTCCATCCAGTGTTGGTGTTAATGCCTGCTGTAAACAAAAAGGAAATGGGAGGAAAGAGGAGGATGGAAGAGAAGGGTGGGTGTGTTAGAATCTAGATTTGCAGCTCAATTGCAAGGCATCTCTCAGGGTGTCTAGACACCAGATGCCTGGTTACCATGGGAACCCACTAACTTTGGCTGATGGGCCCAGTAGTAACAACTCTCAGGAGATCTGGGTAGGAGTAGAGCGGTGGTGGGGAGGGGGGAGGGGAAGAGGTTAGGATAGATGGCACAGAGGACGTTAGAATAATTCAGGAAACAATATGAGCAAGCAAAGAAGATCTCTTTGTCAGAGAGTGGCATTAACCCGGGTACTGTGTCTCTCAAGCACATTAGGTTACACATGGTGACAAGGTACCAATCTGCCAGACCCAGCAGGTGTCAGGACACAGGTTGCTGAAGAGGAATAGCTGAGCTGCAATGATTACATTCCCATCAACCTCCTGCCGGTGCCCAGATACTTCCTCAGCAAGCCAAAGCTTTCCACAAAAAACAGAGAGGGTGGAGAATCACCAACCCACGTCTTGGGAGCAAGAAATTCTAGTAGCCCGGAACAGCCATCACACTTGCAAGCACACAGCAACCATAACCCCTTCCTTCTTTTTCCGCTCCTCCCATTTTGCCATGTCCTGCGTAAGGGTTGGGAAAGACGTTCCAATGAAGGAGGACGGCAAAGCTGATTGCATCAGTAGGAAACGATGGCTGGGTTGAGACTAACTGGAACTAACAGCTGTGTTTTGTTATCCGATTGGTGCACAGACTCCCGCGGTCAGAAGTTGACCACCTGTAGATTCTGAAGCGTCACGGTACTTGTGGTCCTTCTGATCTGTCCTGAGCACACCTTTGACTCGGACAGGGATTTTTCAGGTAGCACCGAAACCCTCACCGTTTGCTTCTCTCATCACACAACTCTCTTCCTATTCTAGCCACTAACTACGGTGCCTCCACTCCACTTCTTAAGTACCACCACACGTAAACGTGCCCCTACGTGACCTAGTCCTTTCTCACCGAATTTCCTGCACAGCCTTGCAGACACGAGTCACTGTTTGTCTCCGAGCATTTTGTCTTTATCCGGGCAACTTTAATGATCACAGTCAGACTCCAAGAGAAGACCCAGTAAGATGGAGGGGAGTTCCTGGCTCCCCAGACTGTTTGCCGATTGGGCCAAGCTAACAGATGGCATGAAACCCATTCTTATGTTTTGAATTGGAAACATCCCTCGATTTTTGTCCACCAGATCGTGGCGCTGCTTAGGAAGTGGGGCCCAACTGGACGAAGTAGATCACTGAGAACAGGGTTGTGAAGGCCCCAGCCCTGTCCCTGCTTCCTGACCCACTCTCTCTCTGCTTCCTGGCTCATGTAAGATCAACAGCCTAGGCCTGCATTTATGAACTGAGCTATCCTGCCATACCTTCCTAGCCATTGTGGGCTGGAGACTTCAGAAACTGTGAAACAAAACAAATCTTTTCTTCCTTGAGTTGTTTCTGTCTGGTATTGTGGTTACAGTGGTGGGAAAATAACTAATCCACTGACCATCACAAACGCAGTTCCCTGAGTAAGTAGGTATGTTCATTCTTCCATATTTATACTTGTGCTTGCATGTTGATTTTAGCACAGTATAGTATATCACAGACTCTAACAACTTTGAAGAAATGCTCCCTTATAAAAAAAAATGTGCAAATCACACTGAGCTATAATTAGCATGTAAGCAAAATCAACATACTAAAAAAAGGACTACTGTTGGGTAAATGCTGAGTTAACCATAATTTACGATACATGGAAATTTTTAATCCATAGAGACTCCATAGACATGAAAGCTTGTATGCCTTTGATTTGATGACTCAACACGAGAGAAAGATAGCTCATGCCTAAGCAAATTCAAGATTTTGCCATCAATTTTCAGCCAGGACAGAATCCCCAGTGGTTTGGGATTTGGCTAAAATGGTTCTCTGTATATTATTTCTTTTTCTTGTGGTGTGACTAAATACCTCACAAGAAATAACCAGAGGGAGAAAGTGCTTACAGTTTGAGGAGAAACAGGCCATCAGGTCGCAGAAGGCATGATGGAAGTAGTGTGAGGCAGCTGGTCACATTATGCAAAGCAGCAGATAAGAAACAGGGACGGTCTATGAAAACTCAGGTCCCATTCCTAGTGACCCACTTCCTCCAGCAAGGCTCCAGCTCCTAACCCGTTCCAAAACAGTCCCAGCAGCTTGGGAAAAACTGTGTAAACACATGAGCCCGTGGTGGTGGTGGGGGGGGGGGACCTACTACATTCAAACCACAACATTTGGATTGGGTAAAATACTTCTTTGTCTTCAGAGATCCTTTGCATAGGAAGAGGGAGCAATTTCCTCCCCATGGCTAATCTTCCACATAGGGAGTGACTGTGGAGCAGGGAAGCTAGGTCCTTGAGGACTAGGGACCCTCATGCTATGGGCTGTCAGCATTCCCCAGTCATTGGGAGAGGACACAATCGTATTTGAGAAAGATATGAGTCACCAGAGAGGGGGAGCATCTGTTTGGGTGGAAAGGAGTTACTACTGAGCAGTCGATACGTTGTGAATCCGAACCATTCCTCGTGTTTTGAGTGTTTGTTCCCCAGGCACTGGCAAGATCTTGAAAGGAGATTGAATCTCCAGGAAGTGGGGCCTGGCTAGAGGAAGTAGATTGCTGAGGGCAGGCAGGACTTGGGAGGTAATAAAGAGTGAACCAACTGAGTGTGAGGATGACTCACTTGGCTAGTGTCTGAGCACAACCAACGTAGCTGTCTGTCATATCCGTATGCAGGGAAATTGACTCCCAGCCTAAAGCCAATGGTTACTGTAAGTTCACGACCTCAAGATACAGCAGTGTACAAAAACTAACAAGATGGAGAAGCTGGGCGTGGTGGCGCACGCCTTTAATCCCAGCACTCAGGAGGCAGAGGAAGGAGAACTGCCATGAGTTCGAGGCCACCCTGAGACTTCATAGTGAATTCCAGGTCAGCCTGAGCTAGAGTGAGACCCTACACTGAACCCCCCCAAAAAAAAGTACTAACAAAATGGAAAACACATTATCTTCACGAAATGTATAATATATTGCAAATAAATAATTTAAATGCATAGTATCTTAGTGAAAGAAGTTGGGGAGGGGAACAGCGATTGCCAGGATGAGGGTAGGGAAAGTTTCCTTGAGAAACTTTTTGGCAGAGTGCTGGAAGAGTGGCCGAGTACAGGAGAGAGGCTCTGAGGGGAGGGAACACCACGTGCACGTACCCTAGAATGGCCCAGACTCTGCTGGCAAGGAAGTCGGGATGGCTGCATTGAACTGGACGAGAAAGGTCCCAGTGCATGAGCTAAGAGTGTTGAGCTGGGGTGTGTGTGTGTGGGGGGGGTGTTGAGCATAGAGATTTGAGGACTGAGCCTTTATCGAAGTGAGATAGGTGCCGTGGGGACTGTCATGCGCCAAGACCACAGACGGATTCTGAAGGAGGAGAAGGGAATTTTTTCAAATAGATTTAATATTTGTCAAAGAATTTACAGAGTGAACCTAAGACATGGGGCTGACACATCAGGAAAAAGTGACCTTGCCCTTTTCCTGAGACGAGGAAGACTGGGGGGAACAGTGTGTACAGGGAGAAGTGTGACCCCTTAAATGTATACTTGGAGATGTCTGTTAAATATACAACCGGAAGTGGATAGTAAATAGCTGTCTGGAGTTGGAGGAAAGAGAGAGGCTACAGATGGGACAGTGGGGGTGATCACATTGTAGACAACCCATGATCTGGGATGATCTGACAGTTAATTATGATTGTCAACTGCATGGAATTTGAAATTCTCATATAAGAGAATAGTAAGCTATATATCTGGGTGTATCTGTGAATGCCTTTCCAGAGACAATTAGATAATGGAGGCTCTGATGTCATGAATGGATTTATCCATGGAGAGACTCGAAAACCTGAGCGCCACTTTGGGAGGCGGTGGAGCTGTAGAAGACGGGGCCTTGTTGGAGAAAGCGTGTCAATGGGCAATGTCCTTGGCGGCTATATCTCGTGTTGATCCTTCCTTGCTGAGCTTTCTGCTTCTCGTCCACCAGAAAGACGCTCCTTCATCACATGTCCCATTGCCCAAATGTCGTATTCGAGCACACGCAGCCACCCAACTACAGAGGTTGGCACCTCTGAAACCATAAGCCAAATCAAATGTTCTTTCCTTTAGGACTTTGTTTTTGTGTGTAAGTGTGCGAAAGTAACTAATTCACAACTGAGGCAGAGAGAAGAAATCAGAGAACTGAGCTTTGGAGTGGCCCAAGATTTGGGAAGCAGGGAGATAAGAAGGAAAGGCAAGGGAAATGAGATGAGCCAGTGGACTAGAGGGGGAAGAACAAGGGGAGCTCACGCTTCAGAAGAGAAAAAAACTATTTTAAAGAGTAGGAAGTGGTCGATGGTCAAATGTTGGGTAAAGAAAAGGAGACCCAGGCTAGGGAAGATAGCTCCAACAGCACAATATCTCCCTGACAAGCAGACGGAGGGCAAGCTTCTGGGCGGGCTCACCAGAAGCCAGGTACAAAACAGGTGGGCATGGGGGTGGGCGCTTATTAATCCTGGCACTGGGCGATGTGGAGACGGGTGGATTTTGGGACTCAGCGGCCGGCTAGGTTAGCATTCTTGATGAGTTCTAGACTAACGAGAGACCCAGGGTCCAAAACAATGATGGCAACTGAGGAATGACAGCTGAAGTTGTCCTCTGGGCTCTACATAAACATGCATCCACGTGTGTAGGTGTACCTACCTAGGTACCCTCCAACACACACACAGCCACACACACACACACACACACATATACACATGAAATAAAATTTATATATATATATATATATGTATATATATATATATATATATATACACACAAATACACACACATACATACATATCCCTAGAATTAACCACTGGAGTATACCAATATGAAAGCCATTTGGGACGTGCTAGAGTTGTTTGAGTTGAAGGTGTGAGAACAGATGTGGTTGTGATGAGCTCAAATCAGAACACGAAAAACAAACCGGAGACCAAATTCAGAGACTCACTCACACTTGAGAACACACACTCTAGAGTTACTTGGCGCACAGGTGAGTTTGGAATCAGCCACTTCCCAAATGTGACACCCAAGATTCTCCACATCCTTCTGTGCAGCTTAACTTAATCTGTTTGTAACACAGAGATACAGTCCCTAGCTCGCAGTGCTGCTGGAAGGCATGACTCCCATGGAATAGCCAATGATAGTCTAGGTAGTAAGCTTAGACGGTCCTCCTTGTCACTTATCCTAGTCCTTGAAAAGAGGAAGTCCTGGGCTGGAGAGATGGCTTAGCGGTTAAGCGCTTGCCTGTGAAGCCTAAGGACCCCGGTTCGAGGCTCGGTTCCCCAGGTCCCACGTTAGCCAGATGCACAAGGGGGCGCACGCATCTGGAGTTCGTTTGCAGAGGCTGGAAGCCCTGGCGCGCCCATTCTCTCTCTCTCCCTCTATCTGTCTTTCTCTCTGTGTCTGTCGCTCTCAAATAAATAAATAAATAAATTTAAAAAAAATTAAAAAAAAATAGTTAAAAAAAAAAAAGAAAAGAGGAAGTCCTTGTGAATCTGTTATCAGTTCGAGACACCAGAACCGTAAATATCGCCATCCGAGCAACCCTGATGGAAGTCCCGTCATGCTGGGCTGCCCTCATGGCATTCTGTGACAGATCTGGACTTTGTCACCTCAAGGGAATGTCCTATTTCATTTGCTCCTATAATAGAATGCTCAAGATGTGTTTTGTTTGTTTGTTTTTTTAAAGTACCGTCTAGTGTCTCAGAGTATTTAATGAACCTGAGGTTTTCCCTCAAATTTTTTTTATTTCAGAAAGATCCCAAAAGATGCCTTGCCTGATTCTGAGGCAATAGTAGTTTATATAAAGACTATCCAAAATGCTAAGGCAGACACTTCTGTTCGATGAAAGCAGTTCATCTGGCATTCTGTCAAGCAGAAGTCTTTATCAACCTACACGTCTGCATTCCAATAAGAATTGACATCTGTATAATGTCCTGGAGCATTTATGACTGCGATTACTCTCTTAATGTTGGGCCTGTTTGATTACATTCCAAACCTCCCCCAGTTGGAAATCCAAATAGGTGGCATACATAGTAGATATTACATAAACATTAGGCTACCAGGATGTTCTATTTCTTCAATCACATTGGGTAACACAGATTCACTGGATGTTGCTTTTCTGTTCTGAGGGCATCTGTGCTAATGTTTTAGGAAAACAAATTTAACACCATGAGAAATATACAGCCAGGCAGGATGGAGAGCCTGACGTTTTCATACTCACTACCCACGAGTCCCAGATAAGTCCAGTAAGTTCTCTTGCTCCCATTCCCCTGCTTATGCAATAGAGACAGTGCTGCCATTTACTAACAGGCTCAAGGCAAGACCTCAACAGGAACGGCCATGCACAGTCCTTAGCAGGGTCTGGAGCACACAAACACTGTGTATTTCCATCATCAGTGTTATCATTGCTCCAGCCATGACTATATGTAAGCGCCTAGTCGTTGAAAACCAGGCCAAAGACTTGAGTCACTCAAAGCTTATCAAATATGCATTGGGTTGGGTTCACATTTTAATTAAGGCATAAGTTCATGCTAGAAATCTGGAGTCAGTATTGTTTTTGGTGAGGGAGCCTCAGTTAGTTACAGAAGCTCAATAAACATGCGGAGTAGGTACTATGTTCATGTGGATTTCTTCTGGACAGTGGCTTTGAGATGGAGCAGGAAAAAGCAATCTCTCCCTGTACATCTGAGCTTTCCCCGGGGGGGGGGGGGGGGCGTTCAGGAGAAGATTTCAGGCCACTGGAGTGACCACACCTCCCCCAAAGTGACAGAGACAAATGGCTACTCAGTTGCCACCCAGCTCCTCTTCCCACAGCCTCTACCTTCCTGCCAGCCCACCCGGCACGTGCCAACAATGAGCAGCCTGCCTCGCTGGGATTCTCGGCTCCATTAATAAGCCCTGGAAGGCTGATAATTGGGGATGTGCGGAGCCTGCGGTCTTTCCATCAGCCCCGTTGTCGTGGAAACCAGAGGCTGACCTTCATGTCGACATTATTGAACCTTTCCAAAACTAAAATAAAAGTGGAGAGATGGATCATTCCAGTCTATCCTCTGTGCTGGCTCAGCTAGCTTCGTTCAGGTTATTTTTTGAAGTTTGTCACCTGCTTGCACACTTGAGAATTCACAACTCTTCTCTTAGTTTCTTTTTCCCTACGCCCTCCACACCCGTCTTTTAATTTCAACTGAATGTTTTTTTTTATTTTTCACTTCTAGCAGAAAAAATCAGCTGAGCGGGGAACTAAAAGAACACCAGAGCAGACACTCTAAATCTAATTTAACATCGTGGCAGTAATTCTGATTATTTGCGCCAAGAAAATCAGCCATGAATATCAATGTGCTTTCCTCACCATTAAAAAAATAATAATGATTGCGTAGAATTTTTTTAAAAAAGGATCACAGCCCTCCCCGCTTACCCACACACATATCTTGGTGGCAAGATGGTTGCCACACACGACGAGTCACACACTGTTCAGTAAAAGGGGTGTCCAACGATTAAACAGTCAGCATAAAGGGTGGTGGCATTTTCTAAACTACTTAAAATTAGCTGACAACCTCTTTGCAGCATAAATCCAATTATTCCTTTTAGTTAATGAATTCGGGCATAATGCCAGAGCATACCTGACTGGGAGACTTGTCAATAGCAGTAAATGAATTCTGCCTGGAGGCTGCCCGCATCATCCACTCAAGGCCCTACATTGAAAAGGTCCAGGCAAATATTATAGTTTCTTGGTGAACTACCGAATCCTGCCAGCAGAGGGCACCAGCGTAATACTGTTCCCCAGCTGTGAAGCTTGCAGACCAGCTGGGAGCTGCTCTCCAGGAAGTGAGCGACTCAAGGCAAAGGATGTAGCTATGGGATGGGACTTCACTGCGTCTCAGTCTTAATTTTAAGTCACTTAAAGGGACTGAGTCTTGCTTTTAAGCTGTTCTAAAATTAGTTGTATACTCAGTCCTTTGAAAATTGGTCCGAAACTTATTCTAGATACGCTGTTTATGACACTTAACTGGAATAAACTAAAACTATTCAACCTTAACCTGTGGCCAGTAGTGTGCGTGTGTCCCAGAATAGCTGAGAATTCAGGGCGACACATTTAGATTATGACAGCATCGTGTCTCATTGTCAAAAGGTTGATCTGCTAGACCTGGAGAGCAAAAATAGCCTAGCAAAAATTTCCACCACTCTTGTTTTGATATCTCCACTCACTGCAGAGCTGTAAACACTGAAAGGTCGCATGCACACTCCGCCTTCCCTCACGGGTACCGGCTTCCCTGAGGACGTCCATCTCTTTCCTTCCCACCCCACTCACCACCTCGGTTTCTGAATTCATTTTAAGCTAGTGCACTGCACTGACTGGCTGGGATTCGGTTGTTTTTTTTTCTTTTCTTTTTCTCTTAGAGGTCTTTTTTTTTTTTTTATTTTTCCTCCAACCAGATTGTAACTTCCATTGACAGCAGACATTCACCTCTATATATCTGCGTCCTTCATAATGGGCATTGTACACACTAGGAAATGGAAATTATCTGAGTGACCTTGGGACATTTTCACTTGTCCCCTCTCTTCTAACCCTAAGCCTCTGAAAGACGACATGGCTTGCATCCGAGAATGTGTGTCAACTTCTGTTATCACGCACACACGCACAACCTGTCCTGGGTATTGTTCAAGGACAGTGGATTGAACATTTTTGAGAACTGGTCCCAGCTGACAATCTGATGAAAGACAAGTCACTCTCCCAAGACCATCACCCATGTGCACACAGGGGATAACATGCTGCAAATCATTTCAGGAGAATAAAGGGCTCTCCCGAAACCCTCCAATTCCCTGGTCGAGGTGATTTCTAACTTTCCCTTTACATGTAAGATTGAAATCCAAGATGCAACTGTTTATACTGCTCTCCCTAGAAAGAGTATATTAGCCATTTCCCTTAAGGATTCTCCATCTTTCTATCGAATCCCTAGATTTCAGTTTCTGAGGGACCAATTACATCAAGCCTAAATTAATCCTAACATCACTACCTGGTGGCCTTGGCTGGCGTCCAAGTTCAATCATTACTGATAATGTAAGGACTTGGTAATGTTACTGAGCTACAAAGTAGGCCAAATAGAAGAGTCTCGGACTCCCAGAAGAGACTGCAAATCATTATGTGCTTCTCCCACTGACTGTAAATCGAGTCATATTTGAACATTAATTTCCTTTATAAAAATCAGAGGATTGGTACCATTGAAGAAAAAAAAGTTTCCCAATAGCTTCAACTGAAAAGAACAGGAAAAAAAAAAAAAATGACTTTCTGTAGGCGCTTACTATGTGTTTAATAAAATGTCCTTGCAAGCACCTTACATGTAGTCTATTCACTTTCACGTCAACAACCACAAGATTGAGCAAGGAGAATACTATGTGACTTCACAATGATGAAACTGCTGTTGACATGACACAGAGTTGGTTGGGGACCACGTCTCTGCTTCAAATACACACAGGTCCAACTCCAAGACCTGTGGCACAGCCTAACGAGAGATGTGGAACCACTGATCACTTTATGTAGCAGATGGAAGAGGTCAGATGGGCCTGGGGAGATAGCTTGGTGGACAAAGTGCTTGCCATGCAAACATGAGAACCTCGGGTCGGACCTCCAGAACCTACACAAAGCCGCGCTCAGCAGTACGGAACCTGGAATCCCAGTCCAGCTGCAGCAAGGCCGGGGGTGGAGACAGGAGTATTCCCCGGAAGCTTGCAGGCGGGCTAAGCCAAGAGAACACAGCAGCAACCAGGGAGACACCCCGCATCAAGCCAAGTGGAAGGCGAGGCCTGAAACCCAAGGTCATCCAGTGACCTCCACAGGCACACCATGGCATGCGTGGACACACACAAAAGAAAAAAAAGAAAAAAAAGATGACAATATTTGCTTTTATCTTCTCCAGCTGGAAGATTTGCTCAGTGGACCACCTGCCCAATATGGGAAGTGAGAAATAATTATCAGAAGAGAAGGGGAAGAGCGCTTACTCAGCATGCAGTTCTCTAAGTATACTGCCTTACTAAGTGCTCACAGGAAGTTCATGGTGGGGGAGGAGACGTGTACTTCCATTTTATAGATGAAAAGACTGGGGTTCGAACCAATCATTAAAGCTATGCAGTGAGAAGGTTGACATAGGTCCCAAAACTGTTCAATTCCTAGATTGCTCCTCCATGAGGTATTCTAGGCAAAATCTGTCTCTAAAACTTGGAATCTGGGCTGGAGAGATGGGTTAGCGGTTAAAGCACTTGCCTGTGAACCCTAAGGACCCATGTTCTACTCTCCAGGTCCCCCATAAGCCAGACACGCAAGGTGACACAAGCACAAGGAGGC
Organism: Jaculus jaculus; assembly: GCF_020740685.1. NCBI lineage: Eukaryota > Metazoa > Chordata > Mammalia > Rodentia > Dipodidae > Jaculus > Jaculus jaculus. The sequence continues at coordinate 166,385,689 of NC_059105.1, forward strand.
GCACGTGTCTGGAGTTTGATTGCAGTGGCTGGAGGCCCTGGTGTGTCAATTCTCTCTCTCCCTCCCTCTTTCTCTCTCTCTCTAAAAAAAATAAAAATGAAAAAGCCAGGCATGGTGGGGCATGCCTTTAATCTCTGCACTTGGGAGGCAGAGGTAGGAGGATTACTGTGAGTTCAAGGCTACCCTGAGACTACATAGTGAATTCTGGGTCAACCAGAACTAGAGTGAAACCGTACCTCAAAAAACAAAACAACAACAACAAAAAAAAAAAAACACCCACCAACTTGGAATCTGCAGTGTCTTAGTATGGAAGTGTCCCTCATTAAAACTTGAGACATAAAAGAGCTCACTTCTCTCTCCCTGCCTGGGAGCAGCAGAGTGACAGAGCTCTTAGTTGGAGGTGAGGCAGGTTGAGCCGACCTACTCCAGAAGATCTCAGACAATCCTGGTTAGGAGTCAGGTGAGGATCTCCCCTTGGGAAGACCTGCCAGTCTGACCTGCTCAAAGAAAATCCACTTGCCAAGGAGCCCTTTAAGGCCTGCTGTTTGTGAAACCAGACACAGAAAGTGCTAGACAGGGAAGGTATCTTGAAACCAGCTCCTCTTACCAGCAAGCTACTCTGTCCACGGCGGGGCATCTCCAGGAGAACCCACGACTACACCCTGGCACCTGGCTCATGCATTTTTCTGCTTCCCTGGTCTCCTGTTTCTTCCATACCACATGATTTCTTCTCTGTTGTTCCTGCTTTCTGTTTTCTACCTCTTTTCTTTCTCTCCTTCATCCTTTCTTACCATTACTGCTTCCTTTTCTTATACTCTTTCTTTTATTTCTCTTTTCTCTTCTCTTCCTCTCTCTCTCTTTCTTTCGCGCATGTTGTGCTTCATTATTCTCTTATCCTGTTTCCCATTTGCTCTGTATTAAGTAGAGCCACCCTCATGTGATTTATTCTGGGGATCCACACTTTCTTCTACATTCTGGTCAGTTTTCCTCAGATTCAAATTCCTTCCTCCACGCTCAAAGTGTTTGGTGCCTGGGAGCTATTCAAAAATAGGTCAATGAAAGGGAGTTGCTGATTTGTAAAATTTTAAGGAGATGATGGGCTTCAAGCAATAGAGATGGACACTTGCCTGAAAAATTCTTAGCTTTATTTATTTATTTATTTATTTATTTATTTATTTATTTATTTTGGTGGAAGAGGCCTTTCAAATTTAAAAAAAAAATGAAATAGTCCTTTTGCTTTCAAGCTATTTATGAAGAGAACAGGTAAGAGTCATGTTATTAGTCAACCAGCAGAGATGTCTGCTGGGAGCCTTCTATTTGTTGTGATATTGAGTATTGTGCTGACAGATGCCAGTCACCACCTTCAAGGCCTGAAAGATCTAGTAACAGAGAGAGAAAGCAAATATATCACAGGGAGAGAATCGTAGTCTGTTTCAGGCACTATTACCACACCAGAGACATGGTGATCAGGTCAACTCTTAGAACTGACAAGGCTGGTGGGGCTGGTGGTGTTCTGACCTGGTCAGGGAAGACTTCTCGGAGCAAGCGACATTCAAGGAGACACCTAAGTGTCCAAAGGCAACGAGGCTTAAGAGAGAAGGAAGTGTAAAGATCCTAGAATAGAAACAAGCTTAATTCAGTAGAGATATCAAGAAAGCCTGGTGAGGCTGGGGAAATGGCTCAATGGGTATGTGCACCTGGTGCACAAGCATGCAGACCTGAACTTGACCCTTAGCACCCACGTGAGAAGCTGGCCATGGCCATCTACACCTACAACCCCAGTGCTGAAGGGCTGTGGAGACAGGAGGATCACTGGGATTGACGCCATGGTCACCCGGTACCAAAACAAAAGTGCACTCCATGTTCAGGAACCTGTCTCTGGGAAATAAGGCCTAAGAGTGACATGGGAGGACACCCAGAATCCTGCTCATGCGTGTCTTCAGGGCACACATATCTGTACACACAGATTCATACAGCACACACACACACACATACACACACACACACACACAGCAAAAAGGAAGGAGTATAAAATATTATGGCTAGACGAGAAGGAAGAAAGTAGGTAGAGGGACGTAGAAGCAGAGAGACAAAGAGAAGTCAGATCACAGAGGTAAAAGCTAACAATTACGAATTCACTGAGGGGCTGGAGAGATGGCTTAGCAGGTAAGGTGTTTGACTGTAAAGCCAAAGGACCCAGGTTTGATTCCCTTGGACCCACGTAAGCCAGATGCACAGGTGGCACACACATCTGGAATTCTTTTACAGTGCCTGAAGGCCCTGGCGTGTCCATTCTCTCTCTTTCTTTATCGCACAAAAATAAATAATTTTTTTTAAAAAAAGTATTCACTGAGGTTGCCCAAGCAAGCCTATCAAAACCATATCAAAGAAGGTTTTCCATAGCATAGGGATAGACACTCACAGGAGAGAGACTTGTAGCTTTGGATGAGTGGTCCTCAGAACTGTCTATTAGAAATTATAAGTAGCTTGCCCTCAAACCCTATGCCTATAATTAACAGGAGCTTCTCCTTGTCTCAAGCTGGGCTGTGTCACGTTGTGATGTGAACCACTGGAGTAACATTTAGGACACCAATCCCTGGAGTAAAATGGAAAGTGGTGCCACAGCCCATGAACATTTCCCTTGGGTACCTTCATTTAGAGACAAACAGCCACTGTCCCCTGGGGCTGAAAGACAAAGGTAATGACTTTTTTTTTTTTTTTTTTAAGTTTTGAGACATTTAAGTTTTGAGCTTTATGTTTCTAGAAATTCTATTTTTGTGAATTTTTAAAATTACATAGAATTCCTTAAATAGTGTCTTTAAAAAAAAGAAAGAATGCTTTGTGTATGCAATTATGTTGCAATGTAGAATAAAACTAAAACATAGTATTATACCATTAGTCTGTTTGCTTTTCTTAAACCCCAGAAGCTGGGGATAGAGTAATTTTACATAACTTTGATTACTAACCCTGAGTGAGTCAACTAAATTTCAGTTGCTTGGGATTTTTCAGTGTAAGCAGATTCTTGGAATCTAAGCCATTTCTATAATGCATGTAAATAGATTATCTTTCTGGAAAACAAACAATCCAACCTAAGTAAACAGTGGATGACTATAAGAAAAAGGAAGATTCTAAATTTTTGGTTTGAGTTCAATCATTCTAAGATTCAAAGTCTTTTGAAAATGGCCTTGGGTTAAGAATAGTTGCTACTGGTTAAAATTTTAATGTTTTAACGGGATCCAGAAATCATTTAATGTGGGCACAAGATGGTGAAGACTCTGACTTCTGCCTTTACAAAACTAGCTTGAGGTGTTACTCCACATAAGTCTAGGATTCCAGCAATGCAATTCAAAATGCACTGGTTTACAACTCTAACAAAAAATTTTAGAAAGTAAATTGTCCTTTGCCATATTATTTGTAACATATCATTTAGAGAATAAATTTGGCAGGACTTTAATACCATTGGAACTAAAATAGAACATCATCTTACTACCTAATCCATTATTTAGGGGGTAACTGAAAACAATCCTATCTGGAACCAAACAATAGGATGTTAAGGGTCGAAAAGATGGCTTAGTGATTAAGGCACTTGATTGCAAAGCCAAAGGATCCAGGTTTGACTCCTCAGGACTCACATAAGCCAGAGGCACAAGGTGGTGCATACATCTAGAGTTTGTTTATATTAGCTAGAGGTTCTGGTGCTCCCATTCTCTCTCTCTCTCTCTCTCCTTCTTTCTCTCTCTCAAATAAATTAATATTTTCTAAATAAGGTGTTAAGGCTGGGCGTGGTGGTGTATGCCTTTAATCCCGACACTCAGAAGGCAGAGGTAGGATCGCCGAGAGTTCAAGGCCACCCTGAGACTACATAGTGAATTCCAGGTCAGCCTGAGCCAGAGTGAGACCCTACCTCAAATTAAAATAAAAAAAAATGGGGTGTTAATATGATTGATTTTCTGTCATCCTGGAGATCATGGATCAGCACAACTATACTTATCCATACTGACTGGAAGGATCCATTGACGTGACCATTTTTCTGGACACATGTGAGCAGAGAGCAGCAGAGAATTTTCTCACATTTTTTTTTTCCTAAATGTACTTCAGAGCTCAGAAAAGAGTCACTGAGAATGGAGGGACAGAGCATCAACAAAGAGGATCCAGAGAGCTCCAAGTCCCCTACTGTCTTCAGCCACAGGAACTCTGCTTGGTGCCCAGGCTAGCAATTTGAAAACGGTCTGCCTTCAGTAAATCCTCACTAATCTTGTTCTGTCCTCTGTGAGTACATTATTTCACAGTGTTCTTTCCAGCACTAAAATTAGTATGAGGAAAGGCGTGACTCTTCCTTGCTATTAGAGGTGAGGAAAGCCAGCAATGGTTGCAGTCAATCTGAAGCCTGAATTCATCTCTGAAAAATAAGAAACCTCTCAGTTCATTCAATAGATGTGACCCGGAGAACCCTTCAGAGAACAATGTACCATCTACTCAATTAAGGGCCAGTGTAGTGCTCAAGAGAAGTGCCTGATGAAACATTATTTGTGACATGGTAGTTGCCATTTTTTAATTTAATTTTTTAATTTTTTAACTTTTTAATCATTTTAAAATAATATGATAAAAGGTAACTTAAACTGTTTAAATATATTTACTTGAACATATACTGGAGCTCACTAACATTTGCTACTCAGAGAAAGTTGAGCACTCTTCTAGGTGCTTTTCATTGTAGCCTGAAATCAGCCAGGATGGGGGAATTTATACCACTGAAATGGACAAACTACAAATTAGGGCAGCCTTTGGAGTTGAGTTTGTGTTTTAGAGAGCCAGTTTACCATTATGTCAGTGTAGATATGGGATAAAAATCACCATGAATGGTATCCCAGTGAATAATTTATGTTGTGATTGGATTTCTTTTCTTTCTTTCTTTCTTTTTTTGTGTTTTCTTTTATACATTGTAGCATATATTCATGTGTGGACATCATGCACTTTGGAGCAACTGGTCAACCTCACCTAGAATGACTTTACAGAAGATCACAAGGTTCTGCTTCACATTTTACCTCCTATACTTTCCTTTTACCAAAGGGGAAAAAAATTAACAGAGTGAAAGAACTTAAACCTTCCAAAGTGGCAATGTTCTCCTATAAACCTTCTGTAGTTAAACCATCGATATTAAAAGAGAAGGAAGGGAAACAGAAACCTCCCACGGTGCTTTTCCTTATAAAAGGATATAACTGGGCTCAGTAGGAAAAAGAATTTGCTTATAACACATTCTAGTCCAGGTTCAACTCCCCAGTACTCAAAGCCAGATGCACAATTGAGTGGCACATGCGTCTGGAGTTTGTTTACATGGCAAGAGGCCCTGGTGGGCATATTCTCTCTCTCCCCTTCTCTCTTTCTGTCTGCTTGCAAATAAATAATAAAACTATTTTTAAAATAGTAAAACAATGAAGTCATACCAGTGGGGAGAATGGTGCAAGCATACTGCTAAACTCTGGGCTTTCTTAACCCTCTAAGTTAGAAGAGAGTTTTAGGAAACGAGACTATGTTTTTGCCAAATGTGTCAGAGTTATTTCAAGTTGTGGTTTATGTGTGGAGAGGAATCTGCTTGATCTTCCCCTCTTCCATGATCTTCAGCCTGAATGGTTCACGGGCTGTCCACAGCAACGTTTGTGATGCTGTGGGAAAGGAGAGCAGGCAGCAGGAGTGGGAAAAACCTTGTCTCCTGGTCTGTCCTAACCCTGTTGTTTGAGGAAGCATGAATAATTCCTCCTAAACTGGGGCAGCAGCCGGTTTCCTGGACTCTTCCACACCTTGCAGAGATTGCTCAGATGTGTCAGAGGAGGGAACAGAGCCAAGGAACCTGGCAGACCCTTCCTTCCTTGGGTGTCCTGTCACACACTGGTTAAGAGTCACCCACAGGTGACTCATGGAGCTGGAATAAAATTAATCACCTGCTTGAGAAAGGAGCAGCCCTACTTTTCCTCCAGTTCTCAATATGCTTCTAAATGTAATGCAAAATGCTCCCCATGGTCTTGGAAGCTCTAAATGGTTTGAATCATGGCAACCACGGAGAAAACTTCTGGCCGCGAGGAGCAAGGCTACCACCCAGGGAGCCTCTGCGCTCACCTTCCAAATTGACGGAAAGGTTGATGGGACCACAGATATTTTGTCTAAGCAAGACCCAGCCTCCCTTTGGTACTTAAAATGTAGGAACATGTAAGAATGTGGCACTGCCAAGCTCTTTTAGGAATGAATTTTTGTGATTCTCTGTCCAACACATTTGTTTTATGAAAGGAAAACCTAGAAAAGCAGAGGTAACAATCGTGTCTTCTAGGCCAGGTTAGGCTGTCCCCCACTGCGTATTGTGGTAAAATTATCTTTTATTTATTTATTTATTTGTTTGTTTGTTTGTTTGTTTGTTTATTTATTTTCAAGGTAGGGTCTCACTCTAGCCCAGGCTGACGTGGAATGCACTGCGTAGACCCAGGCTGGCCTCAAACTCAAAGCAATGAGTTCACCTACTATTTCAGCCTCCAGAGTGCTGTGTTAAAGGTGTGTGCCTTCATTCATTAAATCCTTATCAACTGCCTCCTCTCTCCAAACCCTTTCATAGATGCGAGAGATTGGGCATCAGCACCATGAGCCATGCAGCTGTTTTCTCACTGAGGGCCACTTCTACTTAGCCACTGCTGAATGACAACTTGAATTTAAATGTTTGCATATTTGTAATAATTTGAATGACTGGCAGGGCTCCTCAGGTTGTTTTAAAAATATAAATGATGTCCCTTTTCATCAGATACATGTTGTCCTTTGAGATCCAGGCGAACCTTTACACAAAGATGGCTTCCTGGACAATCTTCTTCTAATATTCCTAAACAGATTTTCAATTTTAAACACGACATATTTCATAAATAATCTTAGTCCCAACTTCCCTTCCCACTGTAAAGGTAAGTGGCCAAAAAAAAAAAAAAATTACTATTACTCTCCACATACACCCTCAAAGAAAAAGAAGGGTGTTCTTGGAACTGTTGTCAGTCCTTATTAGATAAAGTGTAAACAAAATATGTAGTTCATTGTTATTCAAGATTTTCTGATTGCCTAAATTCTTAGGCATATCTAGTGTGTGTCTCTGTGTGTGTGTGTGTGCCTATGAATTGGGAAAAGTGTATATCATAGGCATAGGCATAGAGCATAAGTGTATGTAAATTATATTCTTCATATTTTCTTACCCCTAGGGTAAGAAGAACATCCTGGAGGACTATAATTGATCTCTACCCTCTCTGGAGCACACATCTTCCCTATATGCCAGCAAGAAGGTCCCATTTTAAGAGTACACTTTCTGGTTTCTATTCTTAAGTTCTAAAAGATTCTACAAACTTTTACTCAGAGGTGGGGTAAGAAAAACGAACCTTTAGACATGATGTCCCTGTGTGTACACCACCTGGCACGAGCCTTATATAGAGCATGACTCATAGGAAAGGCAAACAGCTTTTCTTGTGTACTTTTTTCCTCCTTGAACATATCTTAAGAAATGAAGTTTTTCACCTAACAGAATCATGTGAGATGGCCAGAGTAAAAAGAATTTCTCTTCCATAAGCCCTGAAGTTATTATTTGAAGATTGCAAAAAAGTAAGAGAATTTTAATAATCTTATTCAACATATATACTATTGCCATCATCTTTTCTCCAGATGATTGGTCTAGTCCAATTCCAAACACTTAGGGTTGATAGCCAGGTTCATCACAGTCAAATGGCCCAGTACTATAAAATATATATATATATATTAAAAATTACAACACAGTTGGGCTGGGGAAATGGCTCAGAGGTTAAAGATATTTGCTTGCAAAGCCTGATGTCCTGGGTTCCATTCCCTAGTACTCACATAAAAGCCAGATGTACCAAGGGGCACAATTCATCTGGAGTTTGTTTGTGGTGACAAGAATCACTGGCAACCCATACTGTCTCTTTCTTACAAATAAAAAATAAATGTTTTTTAAAAAGAAAGTTACATCATACATTCCCATTGTTTGTATTTTAACACCAGTCTGCTGACAACATTGTAGAAAGCCCATTAGATGTCTGTTCAATGCATCCTTTACTCTACACAATGCAAGGTGTCATGAACTCTTCAAGCTATTGCAATGATTAACATTGGACTCACTACTCTTCAGTACTTTGATCTTCACTGTGAGCAAAATGCTCCATGGAAACAACTTCAGGGTTGACTGACTTCAGCTTATGGTTTCATAGGTTCGTTCCATGGTCATTGTGGCCACAGACAGTTGTGCAAATCATAAAGATGGAAGCCTGGGGAGGAGGAGGGATTTCTTCAAGGTGGCCAAAAAGCAGAGGGTTCTTTCTGTTTTGCCCCTTTCTTCCTTCCAGGCCCCCAGTCCATGGGATGGCACTGCTCACATTTGGGGTGGATCCTCCTTTACAGACCCTCCCTCATAGATACACCTAAACCAGTGACACCCTAATCTCCTAGTAATTATACAAGCAATCAAGGTGACAGTCAAAACCAATCATTACAATGAAGTAAGGTGGATAATAAAGGTAAATTACTAATGAATTAAACCTAGTAGGAAAGGGAAATGGTTGACAGAAAAAATTCGTGCATGTCCCACATAGTTATAGGGTTTCAGTAATGTTAAGAAGAGCTGTGATGCAGGAATTCATTGATATTACAAAGGGGAGGGGCTGGAGAGATACCTTAGTGGTTAAGCACTTGCCTGTGAAGCCTAAGGACCCTGGTTCGAGGCTCAATTCCCCAGTATCCACATAAGCTAGATGTACAAGGGAGCCCACGCATCTGGAGTTCATTTGCAGTGGCTGGAGGCCCTGGTGTGCCCCTTATTTCTCTCTCTCCTCCTCTTTCTCTGTCGCTCTCAAATAAGTAAATAAAAATAAACAAAATTTTTTTTAAAAATCATGATTATAAATTCTATTTACAATCTCAAATGTAATATGGAATTACACAACTCCATTTTTGTCTGTTTGGCTTCCAGTATAATCATAAAGTTTCTTAAAACTGGCTTCTCATAAAATTTTTTTTCTTCCATTCAAACTTCTCTATTATCTGCTTCTCCCCCATACCCACTATCAGGTTGATAAGGAGAGTAGGAATTACAGGAAAGTGAAGATGTTTGTGTAAAAGGTCATTTGCCTCACACTTCAAAGATGTGTTTTTGGACTACTGCATTATCTTCTAGTATTTTTTTTTTTTTTTGTACTTGGAAATCAAAGAAGATATAGTCAGGCCTTCTTTATAGATATAAAAACTAAAACAAAAGTATAGAAAAGCTGGTTTGATGTCATCAGCAAAACTTGATCAAGAACCTCAGTTTCTTCAAATTCTAAATCAGTCCCTGTTTTAAAATAAAAACCATTCTTTCCCTCTCAGTTCCAACCACTGGTTAAATGAGCTCCCATTTAACGATGAAGACCAGCCATCTGGCTACTTATTGAAAGACTTTTAGAATCCACATCAATCTAAAGCAAACATTTCAAACTTCTTTCTCCACCACTTCGGTTTTCCATGACAGAAAAAAATGAATAATTCATGATTAATATCACCAAAGGAAAGAACCTAGTCTCTTAAGTTTAGGTCATGTAAAATCTCTTACATTAAAAATACAGAGGGAGCTTAATATATATATATGTATGTATCTTTAAGACATTGGCTCTATTGAGGATATGATACTATTCACCATCCTTATGAAAATAATTCATGAATTCCAGTTTAAAGAAATCCCCAAATAAGTGTCTGCTTAGACGGCCAGGATTTATTTCTGTGAAATCAATATCTGGTTGAAGCTTTTTTAATACAATAAAAGTTCAAAGCTGTTTGATTAGATGAGTTAGGATAAGGTTTTATTGTGTGATTTAGCCAGTGTCTTTCCATAGAACAGTTAAAGAGGCTTAAGTAGCATAGCAAAAATTTCATGTCCTTTTCAGCCTTCCCCACTTATTTACTTATGCTTTAAACCATATGATATGGAGAAATCTTCAAGAGTGCTGTTCTTCAGGCTTTAAGTAGCTTTTTTTCATCCCTTCTTCCCTTCCATGCACTCCTGGTTCTGGGAGTATTCAGGACCTAGTAGAGCTGTGATTCTGAGAGCAAATGAGTGAGTGATGGCCACTCAGTGCTTTCCGTCCATGGACTGAGTGTTCTGCTCTCTCCTTCAAATGGTTTAGCCATTTCGGCTCACTGTGCAGTGTTTGCTTTTCTCGTTTATTCTTCTTCCTCTTTCTAATAGTTCTGGGTTTTGAGTTTGTAGGCATATGTGTGTTAAAAAAAAAAGTACTTTATGAGTGTCTATTAATATCCAGACAATTTTGTCCTGCTTACTAGCTTCTTGTATTATATGATAGTATTCATTTAGCAGGACTAATGAAAGAACGGACGAGGCCTCAACAGCATGTTTCTTGAGTCTGAGCCTTATTTCCTCACATTATCTTTCACCTCAATGTAATTTATCTTTTCCATAGGTTTGGCATTTTAGTCACTGGCACTGTAAAGGTAGCATATCCTCTGGAAACATACTTGCTAAGGGAGAGGAGGACAATCTAAACAAGAACATAAAAAGATACCAAATGTGGATACGACTACTTTAGGTTGGAGATCGCTTACAATGTAGAAAGTGACTTCTATCCAACTGAGATCTAAGACTTTTGATTTGTAGTTTCCAGCTCCTCCTGGCATATTTGATAGCAATAGTACTCTTATGAAGAATAATCAGTTTCAACTGACCTGTCTAGCTTCCTAACAAAGGGACACTGGAAAAACTTCTGGGTTGGGATTTGTTTAATATTCCTCACAACTCTAGGGTGCTGGAGCTGTGAGAGTTATGATCAGGCTTATGTTAGCAACGGGGAGCCCCACCCCTCTGTAACTCGTATCATGCATAACTCCCAGCCTGGAGCACCAGATGAAAATAAGGGATGTATGCTTAAATTAAACATGGCGTTTAGATCCTTAGGCACTGTTCTTCTGTTTCTTCCAAAACAGTACTGGCCTGAGTGTCAGGGGTCAGCACGAGACCTCTGCCATCGGACTTTATCACGGGTGGGCATCTGGGTTGACATTTGTTAGCTGTTGGCAATATTTAAGCAGCTCACTTAATCCCTGAACCTCAGGTTCCTAATCTGCGAAGGGGCAAGGAAAAGTGGTACTATTTAAACCTCAGAGTGGTCATGATGATTCAGTGGGATAATGCCATTGGCATCGGGCCTAGCGCTTGATAAATGCCACCGAAGTGCCACCTGTTGTTGGACTTTTGTGTCTTCACTCTTCCGAAGAACTCTGAAAATCAACAGCCTTAGCTTGTCCTCTTAGGATGCAGTGTGAAGATGAAGAGCCACCTAGATCAGGTACCCTGAGGACAGTCACTGAACAAAGCTGGGGTAGAATGCCAGGAGCCTTCTCCTGGGGAAAGCCTATAGGGTTCCCTGGAGGAAGGGAGGCGATGTCGAGACCTCAGAAGCAAAACCTTGTCTGCCAGGGATGCTTGGAAGAACTATGAAGACTAGAACTCTGGTCTGTTTACTCCAGCCTTCTTTTCCCTGCATACCTTACAGAGCACGTGGGACAGAGAGCAGAAATGTCCAAGCCAGTGATTCCCAAAGTCAGTCAGAGATGGTCACAACTGCTAAGATAAAGGGCTGTGTGTGTGTGGGGGGGGGTAATAAAGGAATTAAAATCAAATACACCACCTGAAAAGATAAGTAAATAAACACAAAAACCAAAGGGACTAGTTAAAATAAGGAGGGCTTAGCGATCTACCAATTAGACCACTGTTTTGTCAGAGGCTGTCTGTGATAGAAAAGCCATGTAGTTTGCCTTCAGAATGTAAAAACAGAAAGGAAAAAAATTACCAAATGCCAGTGGATTGTTGTCAAGTAAAGCCAATAAAAATGATTGCTCTAGCAATACAAAAGTGGCCCATAAAAGCTCAATAATCAACGGTATTTAGGCGGCATACCACTGAGTATCTGACGGTGCCCATGTTTTATACACAGCATTTATGGACTTTCACAACTCAAAATTGCACTCTTGATGAGTTGTGTATAAATTTGGGGAGAGGCTGAAACCACATTTCCAATCTGAACTGCTTATAGGGCGCCCTGCCCTGCCGTGCAAACACCCCCAGGAAATCTCCCGTCTAACACAGCTAAAGAGAGGACATTCTCTGTCTTTGGGAGAGCCAAGGAGTGGATGGGACTCAGGAAGATCGGGCTTGGGAAGCATAAAGAATCTCTCTGGATCCAGAAATGTGGGCTGGGTGTTGCATTTTCTTACATAAAATTCCTTGGGAAACTATGCATTTCACATCTATTCTTTTTGGTAATACCTTGGCCTGCAAGATACACATCATTAAGAGATACACACACACACACACACACACACACACACACACACACACACACATATATGGCACAGATAAAACTGCATTTTGGCCACTGAACTACTGTCTCATTCATATTTTGTCCTAAAGCACACTAACATATAGATATATTCATATCTGTTTGGTAAATTTAATTGTGACCATTAGTGTGATCATTTTAAATGTTACTCTTTGAACTGAATCACACTCTAACAAATGAGAACTCTTCAATATCAAAGGAGCATATCTTATTCATCTTGGTGACCCCAAACCCACCAGAGCAAAAAAGCCACTCTCAAGAGGAGGGAATAAAAGAATTAAGAATGGAAGGGATAAAGGAAGACAGAGAAAGAAAACATAAAAGAGAAGGAAAAAGGTAACAATATGGTAAATTAATTTTTCTTTCAATCAGATAATGATAATGATCATTCATTGATCATTATGGCTGACCTCACTGTGAAAGGTGCAATGAGACAGTGAAAGTAAAATACAGGGGCTGGGGAGGTGGCTTAGCAGGTAAGGCATTTGCCTGCAAAGCCTAAGGACCCAGGTTCGATTCGCCAGGACCCACTTATGCCGATGCACAAGGTGGCACATGCATCTGGAGTTCATTTGCAGTGGCTGGAGGCCCTGGCACACCCATTCTCTCTCTCTCTCTCCCTCTCTCTCTGTCTCAAACAAAAACACATTTTAAAAAAATTTTTTAAAAAGAAAGTAAAATGTAGCCAAATTAACAATGAGAACACCTAAGGTTACTTAGAGTTACATTTTCTCCTAGACCTGCCAAGCACCTTGTGCAATCCACCCAGTCACCTAGATGGGTTACCTTGATGATATTGCATCACTGGATAAAGCTGCAACCAAACTTTTGAAGTCCTCTGTTGGGAAAGTCCATGTGGTACAGTGCGGGGAGGAGATGGAGCTGAGAGCTCCTTCCATGGGAGCAGCGAGCAAGCTGCCTGCTCAGCAGGACACTCCAAAGGCGTAATCACTAAAGGAGCCTTGAAGGTGCGAAGAAGGTGGTGTTCTCATAGGAGCTTCTACGCACCTCATCTGAGAAAGGGCTCATCAGGGCTGGGGAGATATCTCAGCAGTTAAGGCGCTTGCCTGCAAAGACGAAGAACCCAAGCTTGATTCCCCAATACCCACGTAAAGCCAGATGCACAAGGTGGCGCATGTGTATGGAGTTTTTTTGCAGTAGTTAGAGGCCCTGGTTGCACCCATTCTCACCGTCTCTCTGCCCTCCCCCTCTCTCTCGCAAATAAGTAAAATATTGTTTTAAAACAGAAAGGGATCATTAGAACCTCAATGTAATCTTTTGATCAGAGGCATATAGATGTGGAAAAGAGAGAGAGATGTAATTGGAGGGTTGTAAAAATATATTTTATGTATGTATTTATTTATTTGAGAGAGAAAAGGTGAGAGAGAGAATGGACACACCAGGGCCTCAAGCCACTGCAAACAAACTCCAGATGCATGCACCACCTTGTTCATTTGGCTTACATGGGGACTGGAGAGTTGAACTGGGATCCTTTGGCTTTGCAGGCAACCGTCTTAACTGCTAAGCCATCTCTCCAGCCCCTAATTGGAGTATGTTTTAAAAAGGGGAAATGAGTTAACATCAAAGGTCCTAATGTAAATTACAATAAATAGTAGCAGACATAAATAAATAAGTTATTTATAATTCGCAAACAATTTTCACATGTAGTAAAACAATGACTAGATTAAATTCTTGGTTTTTTCACTGACAGATTTCCTTAGGTTCTCTCCTTTGACTTGCCTGCACCCCCACTGTGTCTAGTTAGCTTGCCTTTCTATGCCCCTCCAGGCACTCATGGAATCTTAAATTGACCCATGGAAGCTATCCATTTCAAAACAGTTCAGCCCAGTTGAAAATGTTTTATTTTAATGGGACCCTGGAAGATGATGGAATAAAACTCAGTAGGAGATGGAAGAAATGTCACATAGAGCCTCTGGGGATTTGGGTCCAATATGGTGTGATAGCTCATTTCCTTGTCACCTTTAGCTTCTGTGATTCTATGAGATTCACCACAACTAAATAATTTGTGCCGGTCACTCTCAGTAGGTAAAGCTTATGATAACTCAGTGCAGGAAGAAACTACAGCCAGCACTTCAGAAGCTGGGCGTCACCCCAAAGCTGAAAAACCAACAGGAAAAAACCCCACCTGCTCCAGGTGATTTCTTTCCACCTTCAAATTGAATTTTACATACAGTTCCAATCACCTTTTGCTTTTTTTTTTTTTTTTTTTTTTTTTTTTAATGAGAGAGAGTGGAGAGGAAAAAAAAAAAAAAAGAGAGAATTGGCATGCCAGGGACTCCAGCCACTGCAAACTCCAGACGTGTGTGCCACCTTGTGTGACCCTGCATGCTTGAGAAACTTTGTGTGTCTGACTTGTGTAGGATCTGCAGAGTCAAACATGGGTCCTTAGGCTTTACAGGCAAGCTCCTTAACCACTAAGCAATCTCTGCAGCCCTCCAATCACCTCTTAATACATACTATGCAGTCTCATTAGTTGAAATATTTTTCACCTGGATTTTGCAAAATTTATGGTAGATTATGATTTCTGTTTACTTTTAGTGACCAGACACATTTTCAGTCATACAAAAGATTAGAATTACCAAAACTATAAGAGCACTATATGGGTGGGTGGAGAAACTATCAGCTATAAATTAAATCTAGCCCATTTTGTTTCACCATTTGACATGTTTTGAGCATTTATGTGATGTTTTAATCAGTCACTTAGAAGGATTATAACTTAAAAACCAACAAATGGAAATTCCTTAAAAATATCTACTAGATCTTTAGTTGATTGAGCCAATCCTTCTTTCTATTAATCCTAATCACAAGTACATACCCAAAATTGCATCATATCTTTGTGTATATACTCAGAACATTAAAAACTATAGTTTGAGCAATCTCAAATGTTATGTACTTAATTGTTAGTTTCTGGATAGAATATTGCAATACAAATCCACAAAGTGATTTCCAGAAATCACATATGAGGCTTGAACATTAAGCTTAAAGAAAAGAAATTAATACAATTTGCTATGCAGAGCAACTTCAAACCAATACTCCATTTACATACCTTATTCCTACTGGGAATAGAACAAAAATAATCTCATCCTCTTGGGATGGAGAGATGGCTTAGTGGTTAGGCGTTTGCCTGTGAAGCTTAAGAACCCCAGCTCGAGGCTTGATTCCCCAGAACCCACATATGCCAGGTGTACAAGGTGGCACACACATCTGGACTTCATTTGCAGTAGCTGGAGGCCCTGGCATGCCCATTCTCACTCTATCTATCTGCCTCTTTCTCTCTGTGTCTGTCTGTCTCTCTCAAATACATAAATAAAAATAAACAAAAAAAAAATCTCATCTTCTTAACCTCAATGCGAGACCCCTAGAGCAGGCATTTGCTTTTAACAAGGATTTAAAGTGAGTCATTGACAGGTGGAAAGAAGCATGTGATTGATTTGGAACTAGAGCATGAGAGTATACTGATAAAAGTAATAGTTGTTATAATCTAGACTCTTACTCTCAGCTCTCAGAACTTGGTGGTTAAGATAAAAAAAAAAATGACCTGTAAAAATGTAATCACTTGCAGTCCTATTGTATGGAATACATAGGCAAATGTCTAACAATTGCTTTCTCAGTCTGATGGCCAGATGTCAAAACATTTCCTTGGGGCTGGAGGGATGGTTCCATGTTTAAGGTGTTTGCTTGCAAAACCAAAGGACCAGGTTCGATTCTCCAGGACCCATGTTAGTTAGCCAGATGCACAAGGTGGTGCATGTGTCTGGAGTTCATTTGCAGTGGCTGGAGGCCCTGACACACCCATTTTGTCTTTCTCTCTCTCCCTCTTTCTCTGTCAAATAAATAATAAAAACATTTATTTTTTTTTAAAAAAAGGCATTTCCTGAATCATTCTCATAGTCTTTCCCAAAGACGCTTTGCAGTCCAGTCTCTATTGGTCTGTGGGTTAAGTCTTCAAAATTCTACAGGGGAAAACTCAACCTGTTAACTTGGCCACAGACGCAACTTTATCTCTAAGGGTCTTTGGAATTGTGAAGGCCAATTTAGACTGTCATCTTGACTCAGCTGAGAGCTGCCAAGGAGATCAGCAAAGCACTGGCTGCCTGTGTCTGTGAGGCAGGTTCCATAGAGGGCAGGACCATGAGCATACTCTATGAATCAGTGACTCGCTGACTTAACCCACTAATGAGCTCAACATAGGAATAGACTTTGGGATGTGGCTGAGCAGTGGAAGGCAGGGTCTAGTTGAAGAAGACGTGTGTGTACCTCAGAGGGAGATAACTGAGCCCTTACTTCGCTCTGCCATGCACTCCTGTGGCCACAGCGATCTCCCTTACCTCAGGCAGAAACAATGAACAAGCCTGGCATGTACTAAAATGCCTTGTCAGTGTTTTTCTCTGGTACTTGACACGGTGACACAAAATGTACTCATACCACACCCAGGATTCCAGTGGTGAGAGTCTATTCGATTTATCTTGCTCTGGGGATACTCTTTTCCAATTCAGCGCAGGCTCTTTGGGCGATGGTAGTAAAAATAAATAAATAAATAAATAAATAAATAAATAAATAAAAAACACTCCAACTTCCAAGTGAAAGCTCCAAACTGAAGAGGATCCAATGCCTCTCACAGTCTTCGTCAACTCTCAGTTATTTATGCATGTGAGAAACCGCCCTCAATACGAAAACGATAATTTATGTATTTGGAGATTTTCTTTTGTTTCTGGCAAGATGAACAGATTTATTTTCCTAATTATATGATTGACCCCCAATTAGTGTCACAATTAACATCCTCCCGAGAGCACGCGTGCATGTGCGCGCGCGCACACACACACACACACACACGCCACAAACACAACACTACTCACCAATCGCTGGTGGGTGGAATGCCCAGACACGGTATTGTGAGATAGGCAAAGGAAATCTGAGATTACACTCCCCTCCCCGCACCCCCCCCCATAACTTGGCCATTCACACACTTTGATAATGGAGCTCAATAAACAGTTGGCTATATTTATACGAGGCTCTCCCCTAAAGCCAAATAATCATATTAGCTAATTCCCATCCGTGAAATAAACATAGTCTCCCATAATTACTAGAGTCTTACCGACACAGAGAATATTCTCTTTTCAGTGGGATTATTATCTAGCTTGACTGTCGCCATCAATTCAATTAAGATAATTGTCAGTGCTCTCCAGAACTGACTGCTATGGGCAGATCTGAGTTTTCTCTTGGGCTTGCCAGAAGACATTGTCTAGACCACCTCTGCGGTGGTTTGATTCTGGTGTCCCCCAAAAACTTAGGTGTTCTGAATGCTAGGTTCCCAGCTGATAGAGATTTGGGAATTAACGCCTCCTGGAGGGATTGTATTGTTGGGGGAGGGCTTATGGGTGTTATAGCCAGTTTCCCTTTGCAAGTGTTTGGCACACCCTCCCCTTGCTGTTGTCCACCTTCTGTTGGCCGGTAGGTGATGTCCACCCTCTGCTCATGCCATCGTTTTCCCTGCCATGGTGGAGCTTCCCCCTCAAGCCTGGAAGCCAAAATAAGTCTCTTTTTCCCAGAAGCTGCTCTTGGTTGGGTGATTTCTACCAGCAATGCGAACCGGACTGCAACATCCCCCTCGGGCTCTCTTGATGGCTCCACCCACCCTCCCCCCAGGCTGGCTGGCAGTGCCCACCCTGCCCACGGCTCCCTCCCGCCCCCCCCCCCCCCATTCATGCCCTGGGTGGCGGCTCACCTGTCTTCTCTTCGGCTTGGCTGCTGTCGGCAGCAGCCGGGGTCTCCGTGGGAGGCTGGGCCGCCTGGGTGGCATCCTCTGCGGCAGGGCTGGTGGCAGCAGGCACGTCGGCTGGTTGAGGCTCCTCCTTGGCGGGCGCATCTTCGGCGGCCTTGGAGGACGGCGAGTTGTCGGTGGTGGGCGCTTTCGTGGCACTTTCTGGGTCAGCAGAGCCGCTCTTCTCCTCGGAGGGCGCGGGGGCCTCCTGGCCCTGGGCAGCGTCCGGGGTGCCCTCGCCGCCCTTCTCCTCCGGGGCGGCGTCCCCCCCGGCCATGCCGGCATCCTCGGCCTTGCCGTCGGCGGCCGCGGGGCCGTCTCCATCCTTCTTCTTCTTCTTCATCTCCAGCGCGTCGGCCGCGGGCCCTGCGTCCTTGTCGGCGGCCTCGGCCTCGGCGGCGGCGGGCGCGTCGTCCTTCTTCTCGCCTTTGAGCTTTTTCCTCGTTATGTGTCCGCGGAAGCTAGCCTGGATTTTGGTCGCAGCCTTGTGAGCCTTGTCTTCCGGCTTGACACCATCCTGTTCAATCTTTTGGTCCTCATCGTTCTTTTCAACCTTGGTGGTGGGGTAGGGAGGAGGAGAAGGGACCAAAAAAAAAAAAAAGAAAGAAAGAAAGAATAAGAAAGCTCAGGTGATGTCTTGTTCTTCAAATCACAGCTTTGAGTGGACTACTAAGTGATTTCACTAACTTGGAGGGAAGTTCAAAGCAAGCCTCTGAGATAGTATCTTCAGCTACCCTTCCTCTTTTTTGTTTTTGTTTCTCAAGGTAGGGTCTCATTCTCGCCCAGGCTGACCTATGGAGTCTCAGGGTGGCCTCGAACCCACAGCCACCCTCCTACCTCTGCCTCCCCAGTTCTGGGATTAAAGGCCCTTGTGCATCACCAAGTCCGGCTTGACCCTTCCTCTTTTTAAGATCGGGTGTTACTATGTAACCCAGGCTGGCTTTGAACTTGAGATCCTCTTACCACAGTGCAGGGATCACAGACATAGACTACCCCTCCCCCAGCTGTTAATGTCTTTCTGTGCCTCAAGAATCACCGGCATTCACAGACTGCGGTGCCACTCCCCTGGAATTTCTAGCCATTCAGACAACTGAGGCAAGAGGGTTGCTGCAAGTTCAAAGCAAGCCTGGCCTACAAAGTGAGTGCCAGGTCAACATGGGCTACAGAGAGACAGTCACAGACAAAAACAAAACAAAACCCAAAATTAATGACACAATTTTATATTCATCCAAATCACTTCCCCCTTGGTTTTCACCAAGGAATTCTGAAAAATACTGGGCATTCAAGGTTTCTGAGGACTCTAAAACTTAATAATTTAAGAAACATTATGCAAGAGTCTATTCATCTAATTTTCAGGCATGATCAGGAAATTAATATACCCAAGGAAAAGAACATGGTAAAATGTTTCAACAATACATTCCAACAGGATTTTATGCAAAACACAACTGAATTCCAAGGCATTGAGAAATGCAGAATGTGACAATTCAGAGAGCTGGCCACACGATGATGTCCAATGTGTCATACGTGTGGTCCACCGTCAATAATAAGCATGCCAGTTCCTCAAGTTTTTGGATACAGAAAGTAGTCATTATTGTCAACTTCTGAAAGGTAAGAAATACCATTTTGATTTTTCCAGAAAATGGTCAATACCAAGCCACAACTGCATATTCTCCAAGTCATTTAAACCTAAAATGAGTTTTCTGTTGCCATCAACAAAGCCACTCTAGCACTGAATAGATGAGACTAGAATACGAACATGTGTCTCTCTTGATGATAACATTTACAGCTTCCGTGTGTCACAAATTACTTATTTGTTTTTCCACTTGGAAATTAAGTCAGAAGAGGCTGGAAAGAAAAGCACAAGCAGGTCCTCAAAATTCCCTCTCACTCCACTATTCCCCCAGGATAGCTGCTGCTCAGCATGCTGGTTCCTGTCTGGAATGTCCAAGCACTTTCACAGGCACTGAAAGCTAACAGTGATGAGCAGAACCACACCTCTCCTTCAAAAGGCCGTTAAGAAAAGAGTGTTTGTCATGTACCATGCGCTACGTTGGTCCCGATGTGGCCTTGGCCTTGACCTTGCCTCTGCTCCACTTTAGGAAGTCAGCACAGCAGCCAACATGCAGTAAGCTTTCCACCTGTCAACCCAGCTCTGCCCCACTGACCCAGATCCCGCTAATCATGATGTAGCCCTGCTTGACATTCTTTGGACAAGCACACCGAGCTGTCATTGCTCAGGTCCATCCGCAGAGTTTAAAGGACCCTGTTTTAAACAAGATCCACGTGAGACTCCAGGGAGCGCTGACAAATTTCTTGGCGAAATTCAAGACAAGGTTTTCATCTCTCCTAGCTGACCGTGCATACGAAGCTGCAGACCAGGAGGGAGAAAGCACTGTGCATCGTGAAGGGGCCGCAGTGTCCTCCACCTCCAAGGGCCATGCTGCTTGTCTCATGGAGGCACTGCCACCTAAATGCCATCCTGCTGCTCTTCATGACTCCTACTGGGACACACACAGCACAATCTGGGGCATGGCAGCAGCTGTCCCTGTCAGGAGCTCTCTCCTCAGAGATGGAATCATAACCCTGTAAAATCACCAGTTGTGAGTGGAGCATGGAGCCGAGCCAAGATGTTATTCATTTTACTCATCTATCGGGAGTTTTCTGAATGAGACATTATCTTATAGGATAGGACATCTGCATGTGGGCACAGATGCCAAGTGGTCCTTTCATATAAATACTGCTCCTTGTGAAAGGTAATAAACTAATATTTCGGAGTAGGACAGTGTGCAAAACAAGACCCTCTAGGGACTAAAGAAAGCTGCCATTTTAGAGCCCTGTTTTCCTTTTAAGAACACTTAGCTAGAATTCTTAAAAAGTTGGAAACCACAAAATAAGAAAGCTGAGGCTATGTAATGAAAAACACCAACGGCGTAAAAGAAGGGTTTCTCTCAGTTATATAACCTTCCCCACAAGAGCTGCCAATTTGACTTTCCTAAAGACTAGATTTCAGTTTCTATATGCAATACTTGCATTACAATGATGTGAAATGTTCTGACTAGACTCTTGTTTCTAAAGATTTAAGACTCATCTCAACAATCCAGGCGTATGAACGATGCAAGGGAGGAAAAGATGGGCAGGAGAGAGAGGACTAAGGAAGACCAGAGTCAGAGCAGGGGAGTGAAGTCAAGGACACAGCACTAGGTCCTCACACTGGTGAATGCATTCAAGGGGCTTCACAGACATTCAGCTTGTCCCCAAGGACCTGCTTGGCCTCCTGGTAGCATTAGAGGTTTTTTAAGATTTTAGAAATACTAGAGGTTGATTAGAAAGAGAAAAACAATTTATATTCTAAATGATTTTTTTTTTAGATAAAGGGAAAATAGAAGGAAAAGAAAGGGGTTAAAGTAAAGGGAGAAAGAATAGAGAATGAAGAGAGGGGAGGAAAAGAGGGTAAAAAATTGGGCTTTAAGCAAGGCCATGCTGGATCAGGTATGACTGTTTTTTTACATAACTACAAAAGTATTTGTAAATGGTTCTACTAATATGGCTTTAACCACAGTTATTTTCTGGTAAAATTCCTTTTACATTTAAAAAAAAATTATTTATTTGCTTGAGAGGGAGAGAGAAAGAGGCAGAAAGAAGAGAGAGAGAGTGAAAGAGAGAGAGAGAGAAAGAGAGAGAGAGAGAGAGAGAGAGAATAGGTGTGTCAGGGCCTCCAGCCACTGCAAATGAACTCCAGGTACATGTGCCCCCTTGTGCATCTGGCTTACATGGGTTCTGGGGAATCAAACTGGGTCATCTGGCTTTGCAAGAAAATGCCTTAACCACTAAGCAATCCCTCCTTTTACAACTTTTAAAGCAGTTTCATTTAAGAGTATATTTTGTTGAGGAAGAAGACAAGGAGGAAAAATAAAGCATTGCCTATTGTTAGTTGCTTGGGTAGGTTTAAGGTATCAGATCACTTTGAATTTTCCCAACTAGAAATAGACAGGATTACCTAACCAAAGGCCACTTTCACACTTGCACCCAGGAAAACTCCAGAAAGACCACAGCTCTAAAATGTTAAATGAAATGCCTAAATCCACAGTGAGTCTGTGAACATTTGTATTTGAAATTAGAACCTTTGTCTAAGTGCATTCATTCTGTCCCCACATCCAGTTTTATTACCTCACTGCCCCAGGCTTGTGGTTTCTTGCAGGAGATAATTTAGAAAGCATCAGATCATTATTGTGGTTTGCAAATTCACTACTGAGTATCTGTGCTAAGCATGCACACTAGTGGTGATGGACCACTGTGTTCCATGAATACCTAACTTTCAGAACTGAAAATAACATTATCCGATTTTTTAGGACACCCCAATACATTCAACATCTATGCACTTATCATGGGTATACCTCAACCTTCCAAGAGAAGAAAAACGGCCCTGTCTCTGCTCCTATCAGCTATAAATAGCACTATTATGATTTTTCAAATTTTCTATGAAACAGAATTGATTTTTAAATGCTTTAAAAATCATTAATGTATGCCAATTCTTTCTTTCGTAAAATTTTATTTATTTATTTATTTGCAAGCACAGAGAAAAGCAAGGCAGGGAAAGGGGAGGGAATGGGCATGCTAGGGCCTCTAACCACTGCAAATGATCTCCAGATTCGTGCACCATTTTGAGAATCTGGCTTTATGTGAACACTAAGGAATCAAGGCTTTGCAGGCAAGAAAGCACCTGATCCACTCAGTCATCTCTCCAGCCCCCCCAGTTCTTCTTTCTTTAGTAAACTAAAATAAGTTCAATTTGTTTAAGCAAAAATTAGTTTGGGGGCTGGAGAGATTGCTTAGCGGTTGGGCGCTTGCCTGTGAAACCTCAGGACCCTGGTTCGAGGCCCGATTCCCCAGGACCCACGTTAGCCAGATCTACAAGGGGGCACATGCATCTGGAGTTCGCTTGCAGTGGCTAGAGGCCCTGGTGTGCCCATTCTCTCTGTCTCTCTGCCTCTTTCTCTCTGTCTGTCGCTCTCAAATAAATAAATAAATAAAAACTTAAAAAAAAATTTTTAATTAGTTTTGAAAAGAAAAATTGAAGGCCCAGAGACATTCTTAAATGCAGCATAATATTCAGACTTACCAAAATCTATCATGGCCTCGAGAATAACCAGAATAAAGTGATATAGCAAGGATGTGTAAAATCTGTCTAGTGGCCAATTTTTGTAAAAAAAGAACATGTTTTAGTTATTTGAGAGACACACAGGGAGAAGATGGGTGGTCAAGGGCCATCTTCCACTGCAAACAAACTCCAGACACAGGCGTCACCTTGTGTGCTTGGTTTTATGTGGAGACTAGAACCTAGGTGGTTAGGGATTGTGAGCAAGTGCTTCTAATCACTGAGCCATCTCCGCAGCCCCATGAATCTGTTTTTATTAATAACTGGTTGCAGTGAAAATTCACATAGAAAAATATTATTCTTATTTGTGAATATATTGTTACCCTGTCAGCATACTTTACAGAAAAGATCTAATTATTATATTATTTTCCAATAGTAGTAATATACTTTCTTCATAGTAAGATCATAAATATATAGAAATATCCCCTATATGTTAGAGAAAGAAGTATATATTTAGCATAGTGTAAAACATTTTTGGGTAAATATAAACATTATGTTTAGCAAAATAAAGCAGAGGCAGATAGACAAATACCTCATTTTCTCTCATATGCAGAACCTTATTTATATTTGCTGTGGGATTCCAAGATTCTAGAACAAGACCTGGCATGCAGCAGGTGCTCAATTACTATATGTTTGAAGAATCCAAAATTTGAGAATCTCACTTCATAAAGATGATGACAAAGAGATCAGTATGTTGGCAGCCTTTGTGCAAACCCTTCACTTCCCAGTGATGGATTCAATAGCATTTCCAGTTACAGAAATAAATAGGAGGAGTGTGGCAAAGAGAAAAGTTATGAAACTATAGGCATGTCATTTCTAATATTGCTAATAACAATAAACCAACACTGAGAACTGGCAAAGTAATAGACAACTATTATAAAAGCAGAGGACTTACGTTCATCTCATCTATGGATTGGCCAGAGTCATAATAATTGAGTTATGTTTCCAGAATCTACCCTTGCTTTATAAGTGAGACTGTTGAAGATCTTTCTAGATACATTTGCAGATGAATCTCTGTCTCCCTCAGTTAGCACTCTACCGACATATTGCTCCTCAAGGTCTGAGGCTTGGGAGGATTGCATGCTTATTCAAAGAAGGAAGATGTCCTTCTTTATTATTTATTTATTTGACAGAGAAAGAGGGAGAGAGAGAGAGAGAGAGAGAGAGAGAGAGAGAGAGAATGGGTGCCCCAGGGCCACCAGCCACTGCAAACGAACTCCAGACACGTGCGCCCCCTTGTGCACCTGGCTTACGTGGGTCCTGGGGAATGGAACCTGGGTCCTTTGGCTTTGCAGGCAAATGCCTTAACCACTAAGCCATCCCTCCAGCCCAGGAATATGTTCTTCTTTAAACTGGGGTTGGAAAGAATCTAGAGTTAAGGCAAAGACAGATAGTTATGCTTACCATCTGCCAAAGTACATGCTGGGCAGGATTGGACCAAACTCTTGTAGAAAACATTTGGATGTGGCCAACATGGGCGTAGATAGCCCAAGTCGAGAATCCTGTCACTGAAAGGGGCTCCCCTTTTGAGCAGGGGGGAGCAGCCCCCTCTGGTGAACACTGCCTCTGAAGACCTGCGAGAGTGATACTCTCAAAGGAGAGAAGGCAGGAAAGACGAGGGAGACATTAGCTTCCGCTCGCATGGTTGTCACTGTGACTATGCTGGTCACTGAGCTAGAACAAAAGGACAGGGACTCCCCAGCAGGCCACTGAAACAGCTGAGCTCCAGTCCACAGGGATTGTATGGCCTTTTTTTTTTTTTTTTTTTTGGTTTTTCGAAGTAGGGTCAAGCGCAGTGGGAGGGAGAAAGGCAGGAAGTCAATACACATGGGAAAAGATCGACACCTAGCCTGCCAGCAGACAGGACCCCCCGGGGCACCCCCACAGGTGAGCCGTTCCCAGTGGAGGGGTCCAAGAACAAACCACATCCCACGTGGCTAGAGAAAACCAGCAGTCCTAACCAGCAGCAAGGGAATGGCTCCTAATCCTGCAGAAGTTAACGCGAAGCAAGTTTCTTCCCTGCAAAATACATTTGTTTTAATTAATCATTCCGTTGTCTTATAAAGCACAGTGACTTGATTCACTTCCTTGTGAATTAAATCTTTCGTAAGTTTATATTCTTTTTAAAATGTTTTATTTATGTATTTATTTGAGAGAGAGAGAGAAAGAGAGGGTGTGCCAGGGCCTCTAACCTTTGCAAATGAACTCCAGACATATGTGCCACTCTGCACATCTGGCTTTACGTGGGTACTGGGCAAACAAATCTAGGTCCTTTGCTGGCAAGTGCTTTAACCACCAAGCCATCTCTCCAGCCCCATAAATTATATCCTGAGTCCGCAGGTTCTTGACACATTTTGCTCAAAGAAGAAATAAGTGAGAGGGTTTTCCCCACATATTCTCATGCACCCTTTCCCCAAGTATTGGCACATTCTTCCAGCTGTGTCTCCTTCTTAGTACTTGCAATCAACTACGTGTGCTATGTACTTATTATTTATTTATTTTTGCTAACTAAATCTTCCCTGGTACTTTAAACTCTCAGAGCAGAGCTTTCTCTGCTTTATAAATCATCAAGGCTTTAATGGCTAAAATAATGTCAGCACCTTCTTGATTGTTGGAAAATATGTACTGAGGGCTGTTTAGTGGCTACATGCCACTCACGGGGCATGTAAATTTGCAGCATTCAGCCAACTGACTGGGCATCCTTGCTGTACCCAGGAGAAGCTTTTGGACACACACACACACACACATTGGAGACACTCATCAAACCATTCTCTGGCAATCATTTACTTTCTCCTCTTACAGTTGTGATTTAATTTAATCCACATAAAAAATACAGCCCTCTGCCTGATTCAGTCCTGTGTGGTCCAGCTTCTAAATGACATAGCCCAGCCTCGGTCCTGCTTCTTGTCCAGTGTTTTTTTTTTTTTTTTTTTAATAGAAGGCAAAAAGTCAATATCCTCGGTGTTTCAGACATGGGTAGTGGAGCTAGACAGGCACAGGTTTGGAACTTGGTCTTCCCCGTTCTTGTCCCCTCTCAACCTTATGCAAATTGCCTCAGGTTCTTTACCTGTGAGGTGGAGGAAGAACAGGACTATACCATTGTGCTGCTGGGAAGGTAGAATGAGTTCATGACAGGTAGTACTTAACACAGCCCCGAACACACTGCATATGTTCAAAAATCAGAAACATATGACTTTTCTTAGGATAATCACTGTCATTAGCTGGGCATGACAGCAAGTGCCTGTAACTCCAGCACTTCCAAGGTGAGGCAAGAGGCTCAGGGGTTCAAGGCGCATTTCAACTACATAGTGAGTCTGTGGTTAGCCTGGGCTACATGAGACCTTGTTTCAAAGAAAGCAAAACAAGGGGCTGGAGAGATGGCTTAGCGGTTAAGGCGTATGCCTGAAAAGCCAAAGGATCCCAGTGCGATTTTCAAGTACACACTTAAGTCAGATGCACAAGGGGGCGCAGGCCTCTGGAGTTTGTTTGCAGCGGCTAGAGGCCCTGGCACACCCATCCCCTCCCCTTTCCCCTCAGTCTGCCTTTTTTTCTCTCAAATAAATAATATATTTTTTAAAACAAACAAAATAATAATAATAATAATAATAATAATAATAATAATAATAATTACAGACATTATTATCCTCTCACAGATAGTTTTGCCTCATAAAGAGACTATGTTAATATCCATCAAAGGAGATTTTGTCATAAGCATTATTCAGCTCTGTGGTTGGTGGCATTTATTTATTTATTTATTTTTAGAGAGAAAGAAGCAGATAGCATTTTTATCCAGGGATAGGAGCTAGTGCTCCTTAACTCTCCAGTACTACTGAGCTGTCTATCTACAAAGAGAAAACAGTAAAGTCTAATACCGCCACAATATGAAATTCAGTTCTTTCCTGTCCTTGGGAGGAGGGTATATGTTTATACTGTTAAGGTTAAATCAGAGTCTGACCCACCCCAGCTGATGGTCTCTCAGTCTTCTCTAACTTTATCCATCCCACAAACCTCCCACAAGCCTCTACCAGGTCCGGCAGGAAATGATAACATCTGTATCTTCAAGTTATGACCTTCAGCTGACACGCCTCCATCACGCATACACACACACATACGCACATGCACACACGCACACTCTCACACACGCACACACACATGCACATGCATGCACACACACGCACACTCACCTCATTTAGGCACTGCTTCATTTATCTGTCCAACTTGTCCAGTTGGGTCCCTTACACGATCAAACAAGTGCCTGTGTGGATTCTGAGAGCTAATATGTGCGTTTATGTCTACCAATGCTCAGATCTGATTTTTAAAAAGCTATGAATGCAAATGCTGGGTGTTTTGTGGGAGAATAGCTTGTGAATGTCTATTCTTGAGGATAAAGGGTCATTATAATTTCAGATTTTCTAATGCATCCAACACCTTCATGGCTAATTTATGATACCTGAATGTCATGTGCCTTCTGTCTAGTAAGGGTGCATATTATCTAGTAGCAGAGTGCATGTTATCACACACTCTATTTGGTGGGAGATGGAAAAAAAACTCAAAATACCATTTTAAGAAAGAAGACCCCCCCCCCCGCCCTTTGGCTTGAATCTGCATGACTCATTTTGAAGGACTTTCAACTTAATAAAATCATTCCTCAAGGAATTATAATGAAGTAGACTGAGCAAATGTGCCATACACCTTACAAAATAAGGTAATAAATTGATGGAAAGCCCCATAGCTAGTAGAATAGACTTTAAGTATATGTATGCCTATTTGTACATACATACATATATATGTCTAAGACGGGGTTGCATGCATGCCAGGCTGACCTCAAATTCACTATGCACTTGAGAATGACTTTGAACTCTTGCCTCTCCTCCTTCCAGCTTTCCTTATGGAACTTTGGGGCTGGCTTGGCAGGCTTTCTGGGACCTGTATAGGACTAGATGTAAAATGTCTGAAACAAAATAACACAAATAAACTGAAAATGGTTTCCTGGTGGACACTAGGAATGAGTGAATTGTCTGTTAAATATTTTGCTTTTGTTTTCCCCCACAGTTCCATAAAGATGATTCAAGGCTATGCATGCATAAAAGCAATAATATGTGCCCACATGAAGATACTGAAGGTAAAGGGCTGGAGAGATGGCTTAGTGGTTAAGGCACTTGCCTGTGAAGCCTAAGGACCCAGGTTTGGTTCCCCAGTACCCACGTAAGCCAGATGCATATGGCGGTATATGCATAGAGGCCTTGGCATGCCCATTCTCTCCCTCCCCCCTCTCTCTCTCTCTCTCTCTCTCTCTCTCTCTCTCTCTCTCTTATCAATAAACAAATCACAAAGATGTTGAAGATCAAGATTACAAAATATCCTTGTGTCACTGAGAATAAACACAAATAGCAAATTGAAAATTATATAGCACTACACATTAAGCATTCTTCCAAATTCTTTATCATATCCTTACCTTGATGTACATATATTTTCCAAATATATTCATGAATTCTATTTCTCATAGTATTTTACAGAGGAACGGACTGGTGCATGGGAGCCCTGAGGACCTTGCTCAAAATCAAGCAGCTGGTAAGTTGCAGAGCTAGGATTTCAAGAGAAATACCTGTGTGGGCTACGTGGAAGGCAGAGTCAGACTAACCCTAGGAAGCCGGACATCAAGGTGCCAGGTGAGGGTGTATTCACCTCATCCCAGCAGCTCTCCCTCCAGGCTCCCAAGCAAGGTGAAGAGGAGAACAGAGGTGCAACGGTTCAGAGCAGGACTCCGTCACAGCCAGTGCCTCATAATGCTGAACAGTGTCTAAAGGAGCAGGCCTCAGAGACTGCACCCCAATTTCATCTTCCTTTGTTCAAAATATCTTTCTGATAGGAGAAAATTTCAATGGAGGGGCTGCGGCAGCATGATCTCATCACCCCAGTGACGCTGTGACTCACTTCCTTCTGAGGGTTTTGAGGAGGAAGGGTCACACTTGAGACGCTGGCAACAGAGACTAGCTTTCCTACTGATTCTGAAAGCAGCCGAGAGGAATGACCAGAGAACCCCAGAAGCAAGGGGGGGGGCAGTCTGGGGTCAGGAATTACGGCTGCTTAATTAAATGAGAAAAGCAAATGGATGAACTAGAGTCACCCTTGTGAATTATTATAAGAATAAGGGTTGTAGAGAGCAAACTGATTTCTTCCCTAGTGTGAGGATTTAAATCCAGCCCACATTCTAGATTAAAAGTGCCTATTCCTTGACCAACTGTTTCTGTGTTCACAGCAAGGCAGATGTAGCGAAGTCCACCTGGAACAGGACCGACTACATCTCCCAAAGGCGCTTACCCATCCATGGCCCTCAGCTGCTTGAAGGAATGTGATCGTTGTTTTTAGCAACTGCTCACTGTGGTACACACCACCACCCCTGCCTCCGCCTCCCCAGCCCCACTGACCTTGTGTTCTACAGGGAGAGAAAAAGTGCATTGGATCTATCAAGGAGAGGAAAAATCCCCTTTTATTTGTTTTAGAAACTATGTAAGTCTGAATTAATTCCTGTGAACCTTCCAGAGATTTTTGTAATGATTGGGCAGAACCAAGAGGATGAATTGTGTGAAACAGGAAGACGTTGTCTGACTCTGGGGTTCCGAAGCTGAGAAAAGTTATTTTCCTTTCAACTTAAGGTGTAGACAATTGTGAGAGGCATCCTAACCCCCTATGCAATGTCGCATTGGTGCAAAGAGACGCATAGTGTCCGAAGCCCGTGCCTAGCATAGTGAAACTCAAACAATAGTGACAAAAAAAAAAAAAAATGAAAAACCTGGGATGTGGGCTGGAGAGATGGCTTAGTGATGAAGGAGTTTGCCTGCAATACCAAAGGATCCTGGTTCGACTGTCCAGGGCCCACATAAACCAGATGCACAAGGGGGCACATGCGTCTGGAATTTGTCTGCAGCAGCTGGAGGTCCTGGCAAGCTCATTCTCTCCCCACCCCCACACACATAAATAAATACAATATATTCCTTAAAAAATTGGGATGAGAGCTTTACAGATGTCTTGCACATGGAAACCTGGAGTCTCTGCAGAGTTCCGGAAGGTAGGCTGATGCTGCTACCACTTTCCCCACATTTCTGTTTTGTGAACAACTAATGATTCCTCCTATTGTTCTGTCACCGCAACAGGAAACCCTAGAGTAGGGATAAAAGATTCCCCAGTGTATGTGGGGGGGGCACCAATCCCTCTCCCTCTCTGCAGTGGAGACAACATGATGGCTCCCTGCTAGAGTAATTCTCTGTCTAGCTTCTCCCCTGAGCAAACCCACGTGGCCTGATGGCTGTGCAGCCTGTATGACAGTGAGAAACGGTGACATCACACCAAAGCAGCCCGGAAACCGATGGCACTGAGGACCACTGAGGCACTCATGGAGGTGGCTCGTAGCCATCCCGGGGCAAAAGATTCTTCGTTTATCAGCTGTCTGAAATTCTACTTCGGAAGAGCACTTCCGTATTTTGTACCTGAAAGCTCACAGCGTCAATTGTCCCTATGAGAGTAAGTTTAGGAAGTCCTCTTACTTGGTCTTCCATGCATGTAGACTAAGGTAAAACAGAGTAATGGCTTCCTCATGTCACACTTCTTCCTTTAGCTGTTTCAGAAAGAAAGAATGAACGGGGAGAGAGAGAGAGAGAGAGAGAGAGAGAGAGAGAGAGAGAGAGAGAGAGAGAAAGGGAAGGAAGAGAAAGAGGAAAAGAAAAGAGACAGTAACTATTCCCATTATTTATGAAGCCAAGGAGACGTGCACTGCTTACTGACTGGGCATTTGAGAAGCTACGGGGAGCATGCAGTCTTCTGAGTGTGCCCTGAACGTCAGCCGCATCAGACCTTGGACGGCTCCCATGTGTCCCACTAGCCAGGTTCTGCATCCTCCATGATGGCATGCTTGCTGAGGACTCATGCCTACCTCAAAATGCACCCCATTTCCCAGCTCCCTGGTTGGAGAGGTTTCTTGCTTTACCTCAGTTGGATAAGCAGACATTAGCAAGTTTTTGTTGTTGTTGTTTTGTTTTCCTGCAAAAGGCCAAATTCCAACCATTTTTGGTTTTCTGCGCCATGTGGTCTGTCACAACTACTCGGCTCTGTCACAGTCGTGTGCAGTATCCTGTGGACAGCAGCTAATAAATGAGCGTGCCTGGGTTCTAATGAAACTTTTCGTTCTTAATGGAGAAATTTGAATTTGATCATTTCAAGGGGCCACAGATTATTCCCCCCCCCATTTGCTTTTTCTTTCAACTAGTTAAAAATGTGAAAGGCAGAAATATCCAGAGACGTAGCCCTTCCCACAATGACAGGCTGCTGCTCTTACAACTCATAACCTGGGACTCCATGGTGAACCCCACAGCCCCACAAGGCAGGGCCCTCACAAGGAGGAGGGGAACGACGGTGGTGGGTGGTACCAACCCATGATATGTCCACGTGGTTTCTACTTAATAATAAAAACAATGTGCAAGGCTTCCTTTGCAAGCCAGAGTTTACCAACCTCTGTGATAGTGCACACTTTCACATTAAATCCCCAATGCAGTGTATGTGTTACCGTTACTGAACACCGCTGTGCTCCAACAGTCTGCTATTCTCTGAGTTCTTTGAGGGGAGGGGAGCTGTCACCCTATTAGCAATGACCACAGGGCTCAGCATTTATTGAACAGTTTGCGGCCAGGTACTGAGCACAAGGGATTTGCATGGAAATTCTCATAACAAATGTATGAAGTAGGTATTACTACAATTAAAATGCAGGAGTTAGGTAATACTACTTGTACAGGTGAGAAAAGGAACGCTTAGGGGCTTCTGTACTTGTTAAGTGGTAGACCTAGGCCTCCAGAGCCCTACCTCTTGCACTATTTCACAAAATAAAGCCTTAGTCAATGCCTGGGGACTGCGCCTTCTGCTTTGGATTGAATTCTTCTCTCTCTCTCTTTTTTTTAATGAATAGGTTATAATAAAGTCGCTGGAAAATGAGCAAGTTACAGAGCCCCGGCAGAGGCAGGCAAGCTTCAGAGAACTGAGAATGGGGGACACTGAAGTTCGCCTGCCTCAGAGGTGCCTTTGCCCTGTTATCTGTAGCGTCAGATCACACACTACGGCTCTTGGACCTGAACCCAGAAGTGGCCCGCAGAAGCGCTGAAAGAAGGGGCGATGAGAAGGTATACAAAACACTGGCTGAGCCCCAGCGGAAGGGAGGGGTCTGTGGGCGAGCAGTGAGCCAGCTGCGCTCCCAGAAAGCAAGACGTGAGCTACAGCTGGAAGATTAGGTTAAAAAAAAAAAAAAAAAAAAAAAAAAGACTTTTAAAAAATCAGAATTGAGCAAATGGCTCATGTGTGAAAGGTCTGTGGAGCCGAGCTAAATGGTGGTAAATCACTACACTAAAGGTCACACTGCAAGCTCAAGACACCTGCCTCCAAAGACAATTTCTTTTTAAATTTATTTTTATTTATTTATTTGGCAAAGAGAAAGAAGGAGGGAGAGGGAGAGAGAGAATGGGCGCACCAGGGCCTCTAGTCACTGCAAAGCAATTTCAGATGCATGTGCAGCTGGCTAACACGGGTCCTGGGGGAATCGAACCTCGGTCCTTTGGCTTTGCGGACAAGCGCCTTAACTGCTAAGCCATCCCTCCAGTCCTGCAGAGACAATTTCTAATGATTTCAAGGCTAGTTGAAGACAAGGCAGCAAAAAGCATCCAGATTAGCAAAGGGTATACTTGGCCTGGCAACAGAAACATTAAAAAAAAAAAAAAAAGGCGCGGAGATTCTTAAATCCCAGGGCTGTTGTATCAGTGAGAAGGGAAAGCAAGCAGGAAGGACGGTTGCTGCCCACAGGTGAGCTGTGGTGTGTGAGGACCGGTGGGTGCCATCGATAACCACCACAGGGCAGGGCAGGGCAGCTTGCATCTCTCAGGGCAGATTCCTCCACAGCCACTGGCACGATGGACAGTATGTGCCCGTTAACAACCTGGCCCCATCACGCTCACTAAACATACATCCATTCTGGGAGTCCAGAGTTCTTGAAGTGGAAAGATGTTTTCAGAGGTGTCTTCTTTATGTCTTATTGATCTACTAGCAGTGTCGTATTTATGTCTTATTTATTTATTTATGTCTTACTTATTGTGAAATCCAGAGATGGGAGGAGGAAGTAAGAAGTAAAAGTGCCGAGTCAGCAAACAGGAAGCCAGGGTCATAGACTTGGTTTCTCTGAACCTGTTGGCAACCCCCGGTGAAAGTCTCTTCACTAGTCAGTGCCTCAGTCTGTCCGCACTTTACAAGAGCTGATAAGATTCAAGGTTCAAACATTCAAAGCATCGAAACTCTAATTGTGTGCAAATGCATATATATATATATACACATGTATGTATGTATTCCAATTTCCCAAGCCCCTACAAAAGAAAGCTTCTGAGAAGTTATCAGTAGCCTAATCTTAGAATCTGGAGTGGACAGTCTCTTCCCTATATCTTGGGGTCTACTTTCACCTTCTAACATCAATTTTATATCCATATATATATATATGGATCACCCCTATGATTCCTTAGTGAGCAGAAAGCTACACCTCCGAGCTGGAGAGATGGTTTAGCGGTTAAGCGCTTGCCCGTGAAGTCTAAGGACCTCAGTCGGAGGCTTCATTCCCCAGGGCCCACGTAAGCCAGATACACAAGGGTGCGCACCCATCTGGCGTTCGTTTTCCTTTGCAGTGGCTGGAGGCCCATTCTCTATCTGCCTCTTTGTGTGTCTGTGGCTCTTTGTGTGTCTGTGGCTCTCCAATAAATAAACGAGGGTTGGGGGAATTCTCAAAAGCCTCTCTGATGGAAGAGTGAAGGATTCTAAAGGAATGCCTTACTTGACCATTCTTAAAATCACATTGCCATTCTGTGTAGAAAACATGAATGAAATCTCCAATTCTACTTGGGGGGGGGGGGTGGAGACTGCTAAAAAAAATAATAAATCAATCAAATGCACAAACCCTTGCTATTCTCTGGCACAGCTGGTTCCAACCTATTCCTACAAGGCTCACAGGTCAGGAAGTTCTAACTTGGATCAGCACCCTCCCTCCTCACTGATCCCGAGGAGCGGGTTCATCTCCAAAGGATTCCGCAGTATCCCAAGCCCCTTCCCAGTCACCACCTTCCAGGGCTGGGGAGCCAAGGAAGCTGCTTGGCATCTTCACACTTTCCCCCCCTTTGCTTCCCCTCTCATGCAGACAGGAAGCCATTCACTGCTGGTGACAAAACCCACCTACATTGTGAAGAGCGAGCGTTCAGGGTTCATTCATGTTATTAAATGAATGAATGAATGAATGAATGAACGAACCACTGCTGGCGCTGGGCATTTCCACACTAAGAAAATCTCACAGCTGACTCAATTTGGCTACATCCACCTGCTTCATTTACTGAACTCCCAGTTGAAAGAAAGAGAGAGAGAGAGAGAGAGAGAGAGGGAGGGAAGGAGGGAGAGAGAAAGGTGTTTGCCATCGCCTGTGGAGCGCGCATTTCACAGGGACAAATGGGGCGCTCAAATAAAGAATCCTGGAAAACTTAAAAACGATGGTGATGATGAAGGGTCCGTCTTTCCCAATGCAGTGTCATCTCTAATCCCCTTAGCTGGCCTTCTCTCCTATGCTACCCTGTAGGACAAGGGATTCACGTTTAGTTTTCAAAGGTCTGCTCCTGCTGAGGACTCCTCTGGCACTGATGAGTGTGCCCTTTGCAGCCTCCAAGGCAAGAACAGAGAGAGAAAAAGAAAAAAAAAAAAAGAGTTCCAATTGACCCAGCTTTCTTTCTTCCCCACCCGCTGAGGAACCTTGACAGGACCCAGGTGTCAGTCCTGGAAGCAAGGTTGCTACTGCTTCAGGCCCTAAGGTGCGGACATTGACTAATGAATGGCTAAGGAGGCAGCCCCGCGCCTCGCCCCTCACTGCTCTCCAGCCACCGAGAGGCCTGGGGCACAGGCGGAGGCTTTTGTTCTGCAAGCCATCGAAGAAGCAATTACCTTCCAAACAAGAACTCCCCGGTGCTCGGGGACAGCCAGGGCCCTGGGCGGAGGGCTGGAGCTCACTGGAGGTAGCGGATGGGGCGCCGCCCGCCGCGCACTCCGCGCGCGCGCCACGCCCGGCGGTCCCCAAGTCCCCGAGGCCCAGGCCACGCCCGCAGCCCGCGAGGTGGGGGCGCAGAGAGAGGCTGAGGGATGCAGTCGTGGAGGAGAAACAAAAGGATGAGATCACTGGGAGAGGAGGCTGGAGATGAAACTCAAAGTAGAAAGAGGAGAGGGAGCCCAGAAGCAGGATGCGGGGGCACCCTGGGAACCCTAAGCCTGGCTTGGAGAAAGCACAGTGTTGCAGTCAGGTTCGCCTTGCTGACAGAAATCACCCTACCAAGAGCAGCTTTTTTTTTGGGGGGGGGAGCTTATTTTGGTTTACAGACTCTAGGGGAAGCCCCACGGTGGCAGAGAAAACGATAGCATGTGTAGAGGGTGGACATCACCCCATGGCCAACATAAAGTGGACAACAGGAACAGGGGAGAGTGCCAAACACTGGCAAGGGGAAACTGTCTCTAACACCCATAAGCCCACCCCCAACAACACACTGCCTCCAGGAGGCGTTAATTCCCTAATCTCCATCAACTGGGTATCTTGCATTCCGGACACCTGAGTTTATGGGGGACACCTGAGTCAAACCACCGAGCAAGAAGTCAGGTAGTACTTGCCAGGGTGGAGACTGAGAGAGACCCGTCAAAATCAGCTGTGCTTATGACAAAAGAGCCATTCTTTGCTCCTCCAAAGCCCTGGGTTTGCATCAGCCCTTTTAGGATTTTGTAAGGAGTAAAAGGATGGTTTCGGACTGTTCCTGAATCCAAAATGACTTGCAAAGTGCTTACTTTTCTGATAATCCATGGCTTTTCTTTTCTTTTCTCTTTTTTCCTTCCTTCCCTCCCTCCCTCCCTCCCTCCCTCCCTCCCTCCTTCCTTCCTTCCTTCCTTCCTTTCTTTCTCTCTTTCCTTCTTTTTTCAAGGCAAGGTCTCTCTTCAGCCCAGGCTGACCTGGAATTCTCTAGGTAGTCTCATGGTATTCTCCAACTCGACAATCCTCCTACTTCTCTACCTCTACTGAGATTAAAGGCATGCGCATGCGCCATCATCCCTGGCGTCCAAAGCTTTTCTAAAGCCACTGTGTCCATTAACTCTCCCCACCCCCCCATACACACCCCACCCCAGAAACAGTTAAATGATACGCAGTGGCATTCTGGGAAAGAAAAAAAATACATATGAACGAAACACCTAAAATGCAAATAAGAGGATGAGGAATTTAGTAAAACCTTTGATTTTGGTTTATCATATTTGGTTAAGTCACTTTGTCTCTCGCAAGAGACAAAGGGAAGCGCATTTTCATATGAGGAAAGACCCAAGACTGGACCATGGAAGACCACGGTAGGGTGGAGGAAAAGGCTTTGAGGAACGACCCTGTGGTACGCCACCAAAGGCCTCGGCTAGTGGCGTGCTGAAGGAAAATACGTTAGAGCTACCTACCCTCAGTTTTCTCCTGGGCTGGCCTCGAAGCAAGCAAAGAACTAGTCTTCCGAACACACAGGAAGACTTAAGTGACTAATTACAGACCAACTTGAATTTGTATCCAGAGTCACTCTCATAAATATGAGCCTCTCTCTTGGCTGTAAATTGACAGAGGGCTGGGACTTTGTTGGGTTTGCTGTTTTATTTTTATTTATTTTATTTTATTTTATTTTATTTATTGCAAGGGGAAAAAGAAAAAAAGAGAGAGAGAACCAGAGACTGGGCATGTCAAGAGTTCTAGATGCATGCACCTCTTTGTGCATCTAGCTTTCTATGGGTACTGGGGAATTGAACCCAGGTCCTTAGGCTTTGCAGGAAAGTGCCTTAACTGCTAAGCCATCTCTCCAGCCCTGGTTTGCCATTTTAACATCAGTAAATACTGGTGGAGGTAATGAATAGATTACCAAGAAATTCACATATTCTTTTCTCTTCCTCCCCACAAACTGGCCAATAATCTTAAGGCTCTGGATCAGTTCCACCATTTGGCAGTAACCATAAGTACCTGAATAAACTCTCTCTCTCTCTCTCTCTCTCTCTCTCTCTCTCTCTCTCTCTATCTCTATCTCTATCTAATCTCCTAAGAATGGCTATATACCCAATGTCTTTTTCAGTAGACCTTTTACCTCACCTCTCCAATACTTAAACTTCAACTCCTCATCTGCTACAAACACGATATTAGCATGCTTTTACCCTCATTTTCCTGTTTTCTTTTCACCCTCTCTCCACACCCAAGTTGCTTCTAACTTCTGCCCAGTCAGCAAGGGCCATTTTCTTTGAATTCCCTTTTTACTTGCCTTCCTTTGTCTCATCTTCTTGAGCCTCATTATGGCCCACAGGTACAAAATCAGCAAGAGTTTTGTTGCCATTCTCATCCTCACCAGTCATGAACAGGTCAGCCTGTTGTAGTCAGCCCCACATTGTGGGGATGAACATCCAACCAGGCACATTATGAGAGGAAGGGTTTATTTCAGCCCATAGAGCCAGGGGAAACTCCATCAATGGTGGAAGAGGTTTCTGACCTCCAGAGATCCCAGCAGAGAGCAACAATGGCGGCCCGCAGACACCCGCACTAGCAGCATGCACAAACCACCCGAGCCCAAACTTCTCTCTCCACACTTTTGGGGTGGAGTAAAGATTTGCCCCTAAGCACGCCTTAGGGCTGGACCCCAGGATCTGCCTCCAGTGACACCTCCTTCAGCCAGCCTGCTGGAGATCCACGTTAAAGCTTACATTTTAATAGAACATCCGAGTCTACTGGGCCATGCATTTACGCTATCACATTTGAACTACCACACACTGACGGGCATGGTGGCATATACCTTTAATCCCAGCACTCTGGAGGCACAGGTGGGAGGATCAGATTATGGTGAGTTGGAAGCCAGCCTGAGACTACACAGTGAATTCCAGGTTATCCTGGGCTACAGTGAGATCATACATAGAAAAATTTAAAAAAAAAGAAGCTGGGCGTGGTGGCACACACCTTTAACCCCAGCACTAGGGAGACAGAGGTAGGAGGATTGCAGTGAGATCGAGGCCACCTTGAGACTACACAGTGAATTCCAGGTCAGCCTGGGCTAAAACAAGACCCTACCTCCAAAAACCAAAAAAAAGAAAAAAGGAGGCTTAAATTACCACACAGCATGACACCTATTGGTCAGAAATGGGAGGTGTGCATGTGTGGTTTTATACATACATCTTTTTCAAAATAAAATTATATATAAGGAAATGGCTTTATCTCTACAATGTATAAATGTCATTTTCTCCTGTTTTCATAGTGAGTTTACATATTTTTCAGCTACAGTTTAGATAATTGTGAATTTTTATAGAAAGATCTAGAAATTACATCATTGTTTTATATTATTCCTATGGGGAAGTTGTTGTAAGTGTCAAGTTAACAATATTTATTTTATTTATTTTGTTCTTTTAGGTAGGGTTTCACTGTAGTCCAGGCTGACCTGGAATTCACTATGTAATGTCAGTCAGGGTGGCCTGGAACTCACAGCCATCCTCCTACCTCTGCCTCTCGAGTGCTGGGGTTAAAGACGTTGCCATCACCCCGGACTTCAATTTATTTTTTAATTACAGCCCATTTATAACTAGGAAATGGTTTGCTTTCCTAAGGGGCTGTTTCCTAAAAGGTATTTGCACTAGGATACTAACTTCTGCTGTTTTGCAAGACAGAGAAAAACCAATAATGTTTCCATTGTTACAAAACTGAATTTGAGTAGATTAAATCATTTTTTCTCCCAACCAGATTTCAGATTAGCAGAAAACAAAACAAAAAACCCTTCTCTTTGATCTCAATTAAGGGTTTTCAACTTTCATTGTTTCTGTGTGTGTGTGTGTGTGTGTGTGTGTGTGTGTGTGTGTATATATATATATGTATATATGTTTTTGTTTTTGTTTTTTTTTTCAGACTCGTGGGCCTCACCACCACCCTTGCTGACTGAGGGAATCTGGTGGGATATATGTAAGTGCATCTTTAAAATTTTTGTCCTAGAGGATTGTCCTAAAATA
This sequence comes from Jaculus jaculus, assembly GCF_020740685.1. Taxonomy (NCBI): domain Eukaryota; kingdom Metazoa; phylum Chordata; class Mammalia; order Rodentia; family Dipodidae; genus Jaculus; species Jaculus jaculus. Next base: position 166,425,128 of record NC_059105.1, read on the forward strand.
TCCTCTGACTACAATGAAGTCCATTATCTGGGGTACTTTCTTGATTTTTACTGACAATATCTTGGTTAAACAAGTCAGAATTTTCTACTGCTCCCCATTGTCTCTTGGCTGTAGACTCGATGGATACCTAGTGGCAGCCACCCCACAAAGTGACCAAGAAAATTCATTCTAAGTTCCAGCATGCGTAGCAGTCACTGAGAGTAAGACAAGAGTCCAGGAAGAGACTTCCTGCCATATCATCTCAGTAGCCATGGAAAAAGACCTAGAGAGGGGTCAAGGGTGAGAGCTCTCACCCCTTGTGGGTTCCCTCCAGTGCCCTGGGCCACAGAGAATGAGAAGGCGGAGTGTGGGACAAAGTAGATAACTGCCAAAAAGGCATGCTTTAGCCCAAGGCTTTTGGTAGGTCTCAATTTATTATCCTTCCATTCTGAGCCTGAAAGATACAGATTAGCGGACTAGACCGTTCCTGTTACATTTCAATCATAGAGACGTGGTGTGGTGCTTCTGTGTAGTGAATGTGGGTTCATAAGAGCTCAACACAGTAAAGCAGGGGAGAGGCAGATTATGCTTTTCTGCCCCAGGAGCAAAGCTCCTGAGTTTTGCATAATTTCACTGAATAGTATAATATGCAATATAAATGCAAATGAACGTTCATTGTCTTATCACAGCTACGAAGTTACAGGATACATAGTGGTGCCGCTTCTGCAAAGTTTTAATATGTGCGAAGACACATATTGCTGCTGGCCAGGAAAACAACCATTCTTCCAGGCACACACTAGATCACAGTGGAACGTTCTACACACACGGTTTACCATAGTCTAAGAGCCAACGAGAACTTAAACAGAGAGATGCACAAAGATATATGGTGATGTGTGTGTGTGTGTGTGTGTGTGTGTGTAATAGATCTCTTCAATGAACTATTCTAACATGGTAAGCTGGTGGTTATTCTTTCATTTGGCTTTTCAAGGATAACACCTATAACCATATAAACATATAACATATAACCATATAAACATGCATCCTGGGGAAAGTCCCTATCAGACTGTAGTCTGATCCCTGCCAGACCCCTCAGTGATAAATTTAGGACTATTCTGGGGTTCATAAGTCAAAAGTACAAGGCGGCCTCATTGAAGTCTTATTTTACATCTGGGATGCACCAGCTGCAGTGGTGTATGGGAAATCAGAGGTTCCAGATTCTGCTCTGCACCCAATACTTGCACCTCCCGCGTAGAAAGCTTCAGAATCAAAGTTTCATTGTTGTTGTTGAGATTTGTCCAGTATCACCACAAATTTTTTTAAACTCATAAACCATCCAAGTCATTTTCCAGGTGCCCAGATCTTCCCTGATAAAGGTCCCACTACATTTCCATATTCTTGAAACGTAGGAACGTGCCAACAGTGGAGAGACCCCCACGCAGCAGAACGTCACAGCTGCGCTGTGTGCATTTCGGTAACACGGACTTGGCATTATTTTCCTCCAAGAAACCACCAATTTACACATCTGTTCTTTGCAGCTACGGATATAATTACCACGAAGCTGTTTGTAGTCACATGACCCTGTGAAGGGGGCACTAGTTAAACATCTGTAAACATGGATAAACATCAGATTGTGTCTCTTTCTCAAGCAATTTGAACAATTTCTTTTTTTTTTGCTGGTGGGGGGAAAAATGTCTTTTGTCTGGTCAGTGCTAAGCAGTGTGTGCCTCTGTGAGAATGGTTTTGCCCCCAGAAAAGCTGATTTTGCTGAAGCACTCTTTTGACTCAGGAACACAGTATTCAAGTAAAAATAGTGGGCTTTTTTTTTTTTCTTTCTTTTTTTTCAGAACTAAGCTGGAGGAGAAGTGTGTTGCAGCAGTATTGGGTTTGTTTATCATTGCCAAGGATCAGCCTTGGAAGAGCTGGGCTCTTCAGTAAGGATAGTTTGTTTCTTAAGTGTCTCTCTCCAGTGGAGAACTTTTCAAATAAGCTGATGGACATTGTTGTTTCATCTTCAGGAGCAGATAAGTGGACGTGTGTGTGATTTGCTTAAAGTCATGCTGAAAATGAATGCGCTAGTCAATATGTGAATCACCAAGTAATTCTGCCATATATATATGCATATATATGTATATATATGACATAACATTATATATATATTATATATAGTAGTTAATGGGCAATTCAAATGAACACAATCTAATTTGTGAAATATGGAGGATTTTACACCAAAACAGAAATTGTAAGCATACATTAAAGTGAGTTTTCTAGATTTAACAAAAGGCAGACTTAGAACCAAAGGGATGCATAGATAGTGTAGATACCTATATATGGTAAATTCAGTATAAGGAGAGGGGACAGGGAGAGGAGGTAGCTGATACTCCATCCCTTCTGTTCCATTGAACATGTTCTTCAGGGCTGGGGGAGTGGCTTAGCAGTTAAGGCATTTGCCTGTGAAGCCTAGGGACCCTGGTTCAATTTCCCAGGACCCATGTAAGCCTAAAGGGGCACATGTGTCTGGAGTTTGTTTACAGTGACTAGAAGCCCTGGTGTGCCCATTTTCTCTCTCTCTCTCTGCCCTCCCCTCTCAAATAAATAAATACTTTTTAAAAAGAAAATGTTCTTCAGCACTAATTTGTAAAATTTAAAATACCACTTGGTAAGTTAGTAATGGGTCACTTTTCCATGGGAAAATCCATCAAACATGAACAAAGCAAGCATAATTATCTTTAATAATACAATAGTAATCTTTACATTTGGATGCAATTACCCAGATTCCAGGGCCAGCACAGGAGCAGCGGCTTCAAAGACAAGGCCCAGAGCAAGGTTGGGAAACCAGATGTAGGAAGAAGTAGCAGCTCTCTAAACAAGAGGTTCTAAGGAGATAAGTCATTCTCATTCTCAGTGCTAAGACTCTGTGCACAGGCCTGGAAAAAGCAGCTGTTTAAGAGGCAAGAGTTGTGGTCGGTGAACACATGACATAAACACAGAGCGGGAACAGAAGCCAGCTCTCAAACCCTTCTCCAGCTACCTTTGACCCTGAACAACTACCCCATATTTAGACTTGTGTTTTGACAAAACAAAAATAATATAATGCATGTTGTCTGGTGTTCCATATTATCCCATATGAGTGAGGAAGTCAGATGTTTAGTTGAGCCTTATCTCTCTATGGATATCTGGATAACCTAACCAGATCTTTCAAGTTACCTCAGTGTTTTAAAAAATATTTTATTTCTTTATTCATTTGAAAGAGGGAGTGAGAGAGTGAAAGAAGCAAAGAGAAATAGAAAATGGGCACGCCAGGGCTTCCAGCCACTGTGAATGATCCCCACACGCATGTGCTCCCTTGGGCATCTGGCTTACGTGGGTCCTGGGGAATCGAACTGGGTTCCTTAGGCTTCACAGGCAAATGTGTTAACTGCTAAGCCATTTCCCCAGCCCCTACCTCATAAGGGTTTTTTTTTTTTTTTTTTTTTTTTTCTTTGCTGGTAGTTGCCTATTGTGGAGATTTTGGATGACAGCATCTATTCAGTATAAATGTGTATAAAATTTCAGAGACCACCATTCATAATAAGTTGGAGAAATTCGCTTATCAGACAATTTACTAGATGCTGTTTGGCCTCAATATGGTGGTCTGAACCCAAATTCAGCCTTCATATCTACTAATTGTCAATATTCTAAAAAATGAATAAGATGAGAGAGATAATTTGCAAAACATGACCAGCTTAATTGAAACTAATTGTGTCACAGCACAGGAAAGAAAGACTTGAGAGTATTAATGGGACTGTGATTGCTGAAGCTATCAAAGTGGATGGGATTTTGAGTGTGGACAATTAGAAACGAAAGGTTGAGAAAACCTCTGTTCTGGGAAATAGTAGCATTCAGAAGCTAATTTTAGAAATAGACCCAGTGAGGGCTGGAGAGATGGTTTAGCGGTTAAGCGCTTGCCTGTGAAGCCTAAGGACCCTGGTTCGAGGCTGGATTCCCCAGGACCCACGTTATCCAGATGCACAAGGGGGCGCACACGTCTGGAGGTTGTTTGCAGTGGCTAGAGGCCGTGGCACAACCATTTTCTCTCTCTCTCTCTCTCTCTCTCTCTCTCTTTTTCTCTCTCTCTCTCTCTGTCTCTTCCTCTCTCTCTCTCTGCCACTCTCAAATAAATAAATAAAAACAAAACAAAGCAAAAATGAAATAGACCCAGTGAAAGTCAAACTGGAGAAAGAGGAATACCTGGGCAGGTCAGAGCTACAAGCAGCACTAGAGGAAAGAAGTGGGAAGGTTAAGTGATGACCGAACCAGCTTCTTTGGAAAAGGACCTGAAAAAGCTTCAGAGGAAACACTTCTAGACTGCCTGTGTATAAGGAAAGCACAAGCCAGAGAAAACTGGAAGGAGTTATGATACTGTTGTCAGTTGTTTTTTGTGTGTGTGGGGGGGGGGGTTGAGAAAAAAAATAAGTAAAAACTAAAGTTACTTGTTTTAGTGTTGGTAAAAAAAAAAAGAACAGAATGGAAAGAAAAGCAAAGAAATAGAAAATGAACTTAGGAAACACTCAGAATGACAAGATTCAACTCAACATTGGGGCTTCAAGCCTTTCTTCTTTGCCACCCTTCACTGGTAGTAAAACAAACAAACAAAAATAATCACCAGCCTCATAACAAAGCCACTAATCAAGCTAAACATTAATCTAACTTTTTTTTTTTTTTTAATTTTCCGAGGTAGGGTCTCACAGTAGCTCAGGCTGACCTGGAATTTGTAGTCTCGGGGTGGCCTTGAACTCTTGATGATCCTCCTACCTCCTACCTTCCTGAGTGCTGGTATTACTAGCATACACCATCATGCTTGGCTATAGTCTAGCTTTTCAAACAAGACGATAATTTTTTGGCTCCTTATTGATGTGTGATTCTATGTAAAGAAGGAAAGAGTGAGAGAAAGAAAAGAGACATGCCGTAAGTCTCAGGACCCCATCACTGATGTCTATGCAGCCATTATTGGGTGAGGGCCTTCCGTGTAAGTGCCAAAGTAAACGTGTCAAGATGTGATGAAACTGAATTACATTTTTCTACCCATCTTTTCTTCCCCTTAATTCTTTATAAGGAGTAAGAGTAGAATAAGACTAGTGACTTTTTTCTTTTTGAAAGATAGCAATATATCCATGTTATGCTGTGAATAATGGTCACCTTAGCAAGCGAGGGTCTGGGGATTTTCTATATATAAGGTTTGAAAACTCTAAAACCTAAAATACCTGAAATTTCTAATGTAGACTATGGGATAGAGCTTAGGCAATGCATAGAACAAGAAAAACCCACCATCCAATCTCGAGCCAAGAGGGGCAATAAAGTTGGGGATGAGCAGGGACAGAGGGATACAAAACAGAGATGGAGGGATGGAGAGATGGCTTAGTGGTTAAGGCACTTGCCTGGGAAGTCTAAGAAGTCATGTTCGAATCTCCGGATGCACAGTGGCCAAGGCATGCAACGTCACATGAGCGCACAAAGGGGCGCACTCATCAGGAGTTCGTTTGCAGTGGCTGAAGGCCCAGGCTTGCCCATTCTCTCTTTCTCTCTGTCTGTCTGCTTCTTTCTCTCAAATAAATAAATAAATAAGTAAATAAATAAATAAAAAGAAAATAGAGATGGAAAAGAAGGAGAAAATAAATGAAGCCTATGATTAGAATTACATCCTATCATTATCTGTAATTGAGTAGGACAAAACTGTGTTCTATCTCATCCTATGAACTTTGCATGTGTGCACGGTCAGTACCAAGGAGGTCATTTTGGGTACAGGTGTATGTGAATGATGTCTCGGGTATGATGGACCTAGCCAAGCTTTCATATGTCAGCACATAGTGTGACGAGGGTTTTTTTTTTTTTCTAAACAAACAGTTTTATCTGAGAATAGAATTGAAAGAATAAAAGAGGAGCACAAGGGAGGAAGGGGGAAGAAACAAAGCACTGCTACGGAAACAAACAAAAAGCACTTAAGCTTCCTTGTCCTTTTTGACCATAGATATAGAACAGAAACCCAGAACCCAACATGCAAGTCTCCAGAGAACCTGCGATGAGTTTTGCTCCTCACTTTGGCAGTCCACCTAGCGCAGGGGATGTTGGCAGGGATGTGAAGCTGAAAACAACCGCAGGGTCAGAGGACGTGGAGCCTCCTGTTAGGATTCCACCTTACTCAAGGCTTTCAGAATGGCTCCGCGTCCCAGCAAGGTCCACTGTTGGATTTTTGCATGTGTAAGAACCATCTGAGGAATGTGTAAATGAAGTATGTCCTGCTCAAGTCACATCTAAAATCTCTAGTCGGTTGTTAAAAGTCATCCAAAGGGGCTGGAGAGATGGCTTAGCGGTTAAACGGTTGCCTGTGAAGCCTTAGGACTCTGGTTCGAGGCTCGATTCCCAGGACCCACGTAAGCCAGATGCACAAGGGGGTGCACGCATCTAGAGTTCGTTTGTAGTGGCTGGAGGCCCTGGTGCACCCACTAATTCTCTCTTTCTCTCTCTCTCTCATTCTCTGTCTCTCCTCATTCTCTCTCTGTCACTCTCAAATAAATAAATAAATATAAACAAAAAAAATTTTAAGTCATCCACAAAAGACACTGGAAAGCACTAGATGAACTCCATTCTTATCACTCAGTAAACTCTCCTGAAGGTTTTTGTTTCCTCATTTTCACTTTAACCTGATGAAAGTTTTTCATATAATAAAATGAACATCAGGATTCTTATGGGATCCCAGAATAAGGACCACTGCAATTCAACACTTTTCTTATTCTTGTCTTTTTCCTCTCTGTCTGAAGCTTGTGCCATTTGATGTCAAGGAACCCTCTTGAAATCTAAGCATTTGAAGCTATCTCTTTGATGCCAGACTGTCTTCCCCTTTAGCCTTTCAGCTTCTCCTTCTCTGTTCTCCTTCCTCTTTAACGTGTCTTTCCCTAACTTGACAAAAGCACTCTTCTAGGGATTCACCTTGCCTTGCCTACAACCATATTGAATCCTACCATTATTGCTCCATGACATCCTAATCCATCCCTGACCCATGTATACAAAGTTCCCCCAACAAACTATAAACAAATTGTTTAGAATGACATGTGGAATGTTACATTCTGGACCACAGTGCTATCAATGTAAAGAATGTGCCTAAAATCCTTGATATTAATTTAAGATAAATCAAATGCATTCTAGCATGGACGAGGTCACTTTTTCTCTGACCACTTTGTAGTTTCCTACTTCTGACACACATCATTTTGATCTACCTGTTCTAGCTGCCTCCTAAAGCCATTTAAATAATGTACATCTCCATGGGCTGGAGAGATGGCTTAGCGGTTAAGCGCTTGCCTGTGAAGCCTAAGGACCCCGGTTTGAGGCTCGGTTCCCCAGGTCCCACGTTAGCCAGATGCACAAGGGGGCGCATGCGTCTGGAGTTTGTTTGCAGTGGCTGGAAGCCCTGGTGCACCCGTTCTCTCTCTCTCCCTCTGTCTTTCTCTCTGTGTCTGTCGCTCTCAAATAAATAAATAAAAAATTAAAAAAAAAGAATTTAAATAATGTACATCTCCAATAAGTTACATCTATGCAATCCTGGATCTGTCTCTCTCTCTTTCTTTTGTCTCTTGGCACCTGGGTTTGTTTTTCACACATTGAGATCAGATTATTGGGAGCAAACCTTTTACGACAAACCATCTCACTGGTCTTCCTCCATTAACATGGCTGTGGCTTAAGTGTTTGTGTCTCTCCAAATTTCATGTTGATACTTAATCTTCAGTGTCATAGTTTAAGGGATGGGAATTCTAAGTGTAGCCAAGTGATGAGGGGTCATCCCTCATAAATGGGACTTGTCCCCTTGTAAGAAGGGTTGGAGGAATGAATCTGTTCTTTTCTATTCTCTATCAGGTGAGAACACAGCAGCAAGGTGCCTGCTTAGAAGCAGAGAGCAAGTCCTCACCAGATACTAAATCTACCAGGGTCAAGATGTGGGAATTCCCCAAAGACAGAACTATGAGAAAAATATTTATAATGTACAAAAGCTATTCAATCTGTGGATTTTTAATAACTGCAGTCACTGGACAAGCACAAAATTCAAAATTCAACCTGTGTGATCTCTGCTGTTTTCCTGCATTTCGTCCATCTCCACCTCCTAATGACCCCTGAAATCCAGCTTTCAACCTCACCACTCTTCTGAATCTCTGGCTCTGAGGCCGTCAATGGCATCTTTAGTCCTAAATTGAATGGCCTTGTCTTCATTCCATCCTTCTTTTTTAAACAAATTTATTTATTTATTTGAGAGAGAGAAGAGGCAGATAGGGAGAAAGAGAGAGAGAAAGAATGGGTGCACAAATGAACTCCAGACGCATGTGCCATCATGTACATCTGGCTTACATGGGTCCTGGCGAATCAAATCTGGGTCCTTTGGCTTTTCAGGAAAGCACCTTAACCACTAAGCCATCTCTCTAGCTCCAGCCTATCCCCCCCCCCTTTTTTTTTTTTGGTAGGGTCTCACTCTAGTCCAGGCTGACCTGGAATTCACTATCTAGTCTCAGGGTGGCCTCAAACTCACAGTGATCCTCCTACCTCTGCCTCCTAAGTGCTGCGATTAAAGGTGTGAGCCACCACCCCTGGCTCTCATCCCACCCTTCTTGATCACACTTGTGAAATTTCCCCCTTAGTAGTTTCTTTGTTTCTACCGTTACTTCTTTTCTCGACTATCCCTTCTGTTTCTTGCAGTGAAAGATTTTCTGTCACTAAACTGAGAGTAAGACTTTCTCAGCCCCTCTCCAGGTCTCCCTCAACTGCAGCTGTGATTCTATTATCAATCACCCTTGAAGTCACTCCCTTATCCTACCTTTGTTTGCGATTCTTCAAATAAAAGTATTCATTCACATTGACCATGCCAGAAACAATAATGACAACAAAAATGTCTTCTTTGCCAAATAACCAGTTCTGCCAATAGTATTCTAATCTACAAAAATCTAAGATAGAAATCATACTGATTTTTCTCTCCATCACAGAGCAAGTTAGAATGATTGGTCTGACCTAAATATTACACGTGTTTTTTGCAGTGAACAAGTTACCTCACCACACAACGTCAGTGATCATTGCCTGCCACACCTCAGCTCAAACCCAAGATGAGGTTTAAACTGCAGTGTTTTTAACTCTACATAGTTCTCATAATTTTTGAATTACAAAAAAAAGACACAATATTTTTTCTACTACCCTACCATTCCACATCATGTTGGTATCCAATTGGTACATCTTAGCTGGGTATTGTGGCACAGACCTTTACTGCCAGTTATTATGAGGCAGAGGCAGAGGATTTCTGAGTTCAAGATCAGCCTGGGACTACAGAGTAAGTTCCAGTTCAGCCTGGACTAGAGTAGGACCCTACTTTGAAACAAACAAACAAAAAACAAATTAGAGCCTGGCATAGTTGCACACGCCTTTAATCCCAGCACTGAGGAGGCAGATGTAGGAGGATCACTGTGAGTTCGAGGCCACCCTGAGACAACACAGTGCATTCCAGGTCAGCCTACCTTGAAAACCCTACCTTGAAAAACAAAATTTGCATATCTTTGGATTGTATTCTGTTTAAATGTTTAGCTAAAAAAATTTTGTTAGAGTTGCTAACTCTCATAAAAATCATTAACTAAATTTTGGCTTAAGATTAAGACAGAATTTCTACCAATTTTTGAAATGACCCTAAACAAACTTTTTATACTATATATTTATACACAGTGGCATTCTAGCACTGATGATTATAAAATCAAAATATTGATCAACTCTGAAAAGTGTTAAAGATGCTTTAGGTCCTGCAGTATCAAATGTTCAGCCAAGATCTTATTGTTTTTGGAAATATAAACAAGCACATCTGCCTTAACAGACAAATTCACTTTCATTTTAATAAATGGCATACCAAAGAATCATTTTAAAAATAAATTTCCTGTGATTTATTATTAGCAAATGTTTAGTTTGTATACCTAGTTTATATCTATTTTGCACATCTATATACCAAAGGTCCTACAAAAATAATTTCAAGTGAAAAGTGGCCATTAGCAGAAAGAAATTCATGTAGTCTTGCTCTATAAGCCTTTTCTTTTCCTTGAAGATATTTTTCAGTTTGCATATCTTATTAAATATCAGCCTTTTCCTCCCTCTGTTTTAGTCAGTTTGTACTGCTATAACAAAATAACATAGATGGAATTGCTTATAAAGAACAGAAGTTGACGTCCCTCGGTTCTGCAGGCTGGAGTACCCAAGATTTGGGGTGCTGGCAGATTTGGGGAAGGTCTGCTTTCAGGCTTATAAGCAGGCTTTCTCACTGAATTCTCCATGGGGGGAAGAGTGGAGCACCTGTAGGCAACCTTCTAATAAGGGCTAATCCTGTTCTTGTGGGTTCCTCTCTCATGACAAAATCACCTCCTCAACGCCTCACCTGCAAGTATCAGGCGTTAGGATTTTAGCAGGTGAAGTTTAAGGGGTGGCATGATCATTATGAACACAACACCATCTTTGGTAGTGAGGATTTTATCCAAGCCCCTCCCCATTAGAGTATGTCTCATAGTATCTAATGGACTTTGGTCCAGCATAGAGGTTCAGGAAATACAAACCAGTTGTTTACTTTCTTGGGAAAAATTAGTTAATATGTGAAAGAGGGTGAGAAGAAGGTTTCTGACACATGACAACAAATTGCAAGTTGAGTCTCAATGGAGAAGGACCTATTTGAGTTGTGTCTTCTATATAAGAGATGGAAACGTACTAAGGGCCTTGCAGGTATTTCTGAGGGATTTGGTTTAATTGTGTATACTATATGGCTTCATAACAACCACCCCTGAGTCCTTGCTCCTTGACAAAAACACAGAGCTGAGACCTAAAATGTCGAGGTCTTCTTTAGCTGTTGTCATTGACTCTTCACTAAAAAGCACTGGCTCATTAAGCTTGGATTGGGTCCAGTGAAAAATAAAAAGAAAAAAAAAACAGAAGAGAAGGAACGGGAGAAAGAAAAAGGAAGAAAGGAAAGAAGGAATGAAGGAAGGAAGGGAGGGGGGAGGGAGGAAGGAAGGAAGGAAGAGAGGGAGGGAGGGAGGGAGGAAGGAAGGAGGAAGGAAGGAAGGAAGGAAGGAAGGAAGGAAGGAAGGAAGGAAGGAAGGAAGGAAGGAAGGAAGGAAAAGAGGTAGGTAAGAAGAGAGTAGTAATAATTGGCTATATAAAAAAAACAGACCAGAGAGTGATCATTTGGAAGTTTCCACTGTGCATATACACAGTTGCAACAAGCAGAGTGGCTTATACAAAAAATCTTTATAGGTCACAACTGTTGGACAGATTGGTGGCCTAGGCCAGACAATCTGTTTATCTAAGGCTGACTTACCCTTGGCACTGAATTCCTGGATCCTGACAGTGAGAAAATAATAGGAGACTCTTACATAATGCTTTAAGAATAATCCCATTGGGAGGTATAAATCCAAGACATTTTAGGTTTCAGTGGTATATTTAAAAAATTTAAAGTTATTCTTTCTTTTGTATCAATTATTATTTTTAAAAGTTCTGATAAATGACAATCCTTATCTTATTTATACCCCAATTAGAAGACCTGAAATCTCTAAAATGCCCCAGTGTGCATTCTGCACGTACTTATTGTTTTCATGCCATTTAATTTTCTATTTTACGGGACTTGGGGATGCCTAAAGTCTTGATAAGGCCTGTGCTAAAAAGCTCAAAAAGTATCATCCTTGAGATACTTCTAAGCATTGTTTCAAGTATAATTTCATTTTATTTTTATCTTAATTTTGTAAACTTTTATTTACTTTTGAGCAGAAGACAAGAAAGAAAGAAGATAGAGAGTGACAGAGAGGGGGCATGGGCACTCTGTGGTCTCTTGTCACTCCAGATGAACTGCAGACGCAGAGGCCACGTTGTGCATCTGACTTTATGCAGATACTGGGCGGTGAACCCAGTCAGGCAGGTCTTTCAGGCCATTGCCTTTAACTGCTGAGCCATCTCTTTAGCCCGAGTATTTCATTTAAATTCTTCAGGTTTATTCTAAAGATTGTTTCATACAACAACAATAGAAAAGAAGACCAAAAAGTCACTGAGTGGCTGGAGAGATGGCTTAGCGATTAAGGCGTTTGCCTTCCAAGCCAAAGGATCCCAGTTTGGTGCTCAGGACCCACTCAAGCTAGATGCACAAGTGGGTGCACGCATCTGGAGTTTGATCGCAGTGGCTGGAGGCTCTGGGGCACCCATGCTCTCTCTCTCTCTCTGCCTCTTTCTCAAGTAAATAAATAAAATATATTTTTTAAAAGTTATCGAGACTTCATTTAAAAACAAGGGCTCTAAAATACACGAAGAAACTCTGGGGGAGTGTTTGTGGCCGTAATTGACTGGTACTTTAATCAGTTACTTTCTCGTTGAGGAAGGAAAGGGTTTATTGTTGGCTTACGGTTCTGAGGGGGAGTCTGGCTTGGGGAAGCATGGCAGGGTAGAGACTAGTTTACGCCAGCAGTGCGGAGGAAGTAGAAACACAGCCCCAGCCAGCAGGGTGGGGCTATAACACCTTAAAGGAACATACTTCCTCCAGCAGGGCTCCAGCACCTAGGCTTCCACAATCTTCCCCACTCACTGGGGATCGAGTATTTGGACACGTGAGTCTGTCGGAGGCATTTTAACTTCAAACCACCACAGGGCTCATTGTGTTACAAATATCTAAAAGCACCTGTCCCTGGATGAATGTGGAGAATGGCCAGTTAGAGTGTAGTAAAGAGACAAAGATGGGAAGGCCAAGGGGGAAAGAGTTCATCGTTAACTGCTTAGTATGCTAGCTCTAGGATGGTAGAAGCAGGAGAATTTTGAGTTCAAAGCCAGCCTGGGCTACCTAGTGAGCCCTGTCTCAGAAATCAATAATGAGTACAATGATAATGAGCTGTGTAGCTCTTCTATTTAGAATGCTATGTTGATCCTCGTAACTAAATTTTTGAAATAGTGAGGGGCAAAATAAATTGGGTTGTTTTTAGTTGATGTCCATTATACTAGTCAATCAAATGAATGATTTATAGTTGACTCCTAAAATCCTTTCTAAATTAAAGATCCCCTGAACGTGATAGGTGATATATTAATAAATCAAGGTAACATTGGAGCCAACTCTATATATACTTTAAATATCTCTCCTCTCTCTCCCTTTATCTCCCTCTCTCTCTCTCTCTCTCTCTCTCTCTCTCTCTCACTGAGTAGCTTCTTTAGTCTTCCTGCTGCAACAGACTGCTGGATGGGCTCAGACATGCTGCAGACACCCTACATTGCTGGAGACCCCTGGCCTGATTAAAGCCTGTGGTAGAGATGGGGCTTTGAGAATGCCAGTGGGACTGGGTTTTGATGTGAGTTCAAGTTCAAGCGAAGTAGCTGCTGTCTGGCACTGAACCAGTTGCCACCACAGATCTTTTAAGATTATTTATTTATTTATTTATTTAAGAGAGAGGAAGAAAGAGAGAGAGAGAATGGGCACACCAGGGCTTTCAGCCACTGCAAATGAACTCCAGATGCATGTGCCACCTTGTGCATGTGGCTTATGTGGGTCCTGGGGAATTGAACCTGGGTCCTTTGGCTTTGCAGGCAAGTGCCTTAACCACTAAGCCATCTCTCCAGCCCATTTCTTTCTTTTTCTTTTTTCTTTTCTTTTTGTCACCATACATTTTATCCTTAGATTTTTTGCAAATCACATTGCACCTTAGAACGCTGAAAGGGCCATTTGAAATAATCTGCATTGGTTAGTCACGGGTACTAAGAAGGGAGTAGAATTTTGGTGGCAATAACAACTGGCTAGAACCACAGCATACTCAGTAACTGGAAAGGATTTTTCTTTTTGCTTTGAAACCTAAATCTGTACTAGAAGATCTTGCTAGGTTTATCATGGAGTGTTTTTTTGCCATGTTAAAACTAACTCTTGGAAGATTAACCTGGAATGCAAATGGAACACGGCATGAATGTTCTTCTGCCTTAGAGCTCCCAATGCCTCCGAGTGCCTGGCTCATTGCGACAGGCTTGTTGTCCTTTCTCTGCCAGTGTTTGAACTCCTCCTACTGTTACCCATTCTTCACCCTGATAGTCCTGTCCAAAGACGATCAGGTAAAACACAGTAATCAGTCAAAGCCAGATGGTGCCAGTGGCAAAAGCAAGCATTTCCCAGCAGTGTCTGCAATAAATAAATAAATAAACAACACAGTCACATTTGACAATTTAATGAGTATAAATTTATCACAGCAGGAAAATCCTCCCTAAATATTTAAACAATTAAGATGCAAAAGGAGAAACAAGTAAGCATTTGTTAAACAGGACCAAATTTCTCTCTCATTACTCTTTGGAAATCTACCCAATCATGTATCTCATACAGACAGCTCTACTGAGAGAAATATGGGAGATGCCACTGGTCAAGATGAAAGTACAGAAATCAGGAACGACATAGTGGAAATGGAATGGATTTATTAGGTGCTACATAATTTAAGCATACTTTTAATCAATGATTATATTTATCAAGCATCTGTTATGTGACCGGCACTATACTAAACTCCAGGAACTATAATCACCACTAGAATCTTGGGGCTCTAGTATTTATATCCCACTGGTATGAGACAGATATCTTAAATTAGTACCTAAAGTTTAAGGGTTAGAGATAAAATGAAAGAGAATAAAAAAGGGCCAGATAGGGACTGTAGGGGATGGGTAGGTGCTCTTATACAGAGAGCAGTGAGAAAAAAGTTTCCTTGATGAGATTTGAGCAGGTGCGATGTGAATAGATCCCTAAGGAAGTAAGGGACCCAGTCATGATGATATGCTGCAAACAAAACATTTCAGGCAAAGGGAACACAGAGTACCAAAGTTTTATGACTATTGCAATTATCCAGGTGCCTCAGGTCTGACTTCTGAGCACTGGGTTGGGTTAGCAAGATTCTCAAGCACAGGTAACAGAACGTGGTTTGGATTAGGATAATACTCGAGTTCACATTATTAATGGAAAAGTGAGAGAAACATGTACAAAAACCAGGTAGGAAGCAAGGAATGGTAGTTCCACACAACCCAGTCAAGGAGAGACCATTACTGAACGTTCAGGGAGAATGGGTGTCCATCACACTGGCATTGTGGCTCCCTACAAGTGCTGGGCCTCTGCAGCTCTAAGCTGGAGCATGCTCAGCTTTCAACTTTCCCTCACACAGGCCGCACCTGTGTGATGTGCTAATTATATCACTGATTTCCAGATGTCCACAGCCAACGCACTTAGCCCTAAAGTGTGTTAAAGCAGAGTGTGTAAAGTTTAAGTTGGTGGCATTAATATCTCATTTCTTTTCAAAAATTATTTATTTATTTATTTATTTATTTATTTATTTATTTATTTGAGAGAGTGAGAGACAGAGAGAGAGAGAGAGGGACAGAGAGGGAGAGAGTGAGAATGGGTGCCGGGGCCTCCAGCCACTGCAAGCGAACTCCAGGTGCATGTGCCGCCTTGTGCATCTGCTTTACGTGGGTCCCGGGGAATAGAACAGGGGTCATTTGGCTTCGCAGGCAAGTACCTTAACCACTAAGCCATCTCTCCAGCCCTGTGTCTCATTTTTTAACCAATTATATGTTCAATGAACTTCAGACATGTATGTCTACACTAACCCAAATCCCTATAAGAGCACACAATTCCTTCAGTATGGATTAATCATCACCATCAGCAGCACCAACAATAATCAGCAAAGGTTAACCATCGCCACCTGCTGAGTACAGCTCTCAAGTATTATTTATGCAACAACTCACTTAATCCTTAAGATTTTTTGGAGTTGTGGCATTTAGATCGTAACAACCACAAATGCCTTTTTACTTATACAACTTACTTTCCAAATCCCCAAGGCCATATGTTATGGAAAAATCCACCTATATAAGAAGAAACACTAGCCTATTATTTCTATGCCAAATAATTAGGAAACTCATACTAAAGATTAATAAAAATAACCTAGTGCACATTCTAGAATTCAAACTTTTAAATCTGTACAGTCTACCATATTTATATTATGATCATCTCTAGGGTAAAAAAGCTGTTTGTTTGTTTGTTTTTAATTTCTAAATGTTAGTACTTGCTATAGTTCCAGACTATGATTAATAAAGGCTTTTTTGAATGAATAAAATATTCTTTGTAAGGTCTTATGAAAATATTGTTGCCAGAAATTCCTCCTGATGAAAAAGATAACAATAAAAGCCAAAAGTAAGTTCTGGCCTCCAATTATAATGGAACAATTCTCACTAATGAGCCACATAAATGCTGGTCTGAATTTTAAAAAAATGTGAAGGTATGTACATCCCAAAGTTTTGAGTTTGGCTTCCACTGCCGCAAAGAAAACTGATATAGGAACGGATGTCACTTTGACCCTTTCTAAGATATAGGACCTTGAACCCTGGGCTTCACAACATGGACAATTGTCCAAATGTCAGGTTTCCAAAACTGTATTCTATGGACTTCATCAGAGGACCTCTGGAGAGGGAAGACAGGGATAATTTGACAGATTCCTGGACCACCTGACTACTTTCACCAAAATAGCACGCTTGATTTCTCTAAAATGTTTAGCTTCTGAGAAATATTTCTTCGAAGTCAAAAAGGTTTTGTGCCCAAAAATGAAATGAAAAGAACTAAGTAATCAATAAGATCTGTTTCACTCTATTCCTAAAGACAGTAATTACAAAAGAGGATGATAATATATTTGTGAAAGATTTAATTAAAAGGTCAAGAATAGCTCTAAGAATAGACCCAGTATATGCAAGTTTTATACAGGTCCTGGGCAATACAAAAGAGGAAAACTCAGGAACCAGGCTTAAGAAGCCTCAGAGGCAGCAAGAATGAAAACTACATATAAAGTATGTACACAAAGATATGTACATGAGTTTTACATATGTGACTGTAATAAACCTGTGTGGAAAGAGAGAGAGAGAGAGAGAGAGAGAGAAAAGGTAAATTATTGGGGAAGTTACTATAGATAATTAAAGAATACAGTGTGTAAAATAGGGAATGATAAATATCTGAAATAATTTGAAGAAAGAAGTGATATTTCAATAGAATGGAAGCAGAGACGTGGTTAGGTAGAAATGGGAAATAAGCATTCCTGAAAGTGCCATATTTTGTCGAAGGCCTCCTCTGCATCTATTAAAGTGATCATGTGATTCTTGTGTTTACTTATGCAGTGCATTATGTTAATTGAGAAATCAGCATTCTTGGCAGAGTAAAACAGCACCAGTTTAGTAGTGTTATCAAGTAGTAGCAGCCCATATATAAGGAGGGCACCTAGAAAATCATGACATGTCCTAGTGTAGACACTGACCTTCGTATGCCAACATGGGCCTGACGTGTTGAAATACCACTGTAATCTGAGCAAAATCCCCTCCTAACTCCAGAGAATTTGGCATGCATATGGCTTAATCAAAATAACCTAGATTTGTTGGCCTAGATTTGTTGAAGATCTTGTGACTTCAGGTAATCAAACACCTTCAGTGGCTGGACACTACGGTATACTGATGTGTGCATCAATTGCAGAGTCCTGGGTCTTGGTTTGAAATAGCTTTCCACTCTATCAAAAGGTGCTATTGTGAAAAGTATCTAAGGAAAAACAACCAGTGAAATATGGAAGCAGAGTTGCGTATGATAGGTCTGCAGAATGGAAAAGATGAACTTTCTTCTACAATTGGTTTTACCTGGTTTTACCCCTGACTGCTTAGTCTCTTAGAGTTCTACTATATTTCACCAAATTAATTTTTCCAGTATTGGTACCTCTCTAATCTATTTTCTTAGTCCAAACTACTCATGCATCTTCTCTACCTCCCACATAATTACCAAAATAAAAAAAATATATACAACTGAGAAAAGTGACTCATATTTTTTGAAGGCAAAGTCTGCTTCATCTTTCTTTAAACAGGAAAATTCCATTCTCTTGGTCCCTCCCAAATTTGATTTTGGAAAGAGTACTGTCTCAGCCTATAAGTGAAATAAATTCAGTTTTTTAAAATAGTTACTGGTTTGAAATTTACACTGCCATTTCCTAAAGAAATAAATCTTAGCTGGACATGGCGGCACATGCCTTTAACCCCAGCACTTGAGATGCTGAGATATGAGGATTATTGTGAGTTTGAGGCCAGCCTGTGCTACAGAGTAAGTTGTAGGTCAGCCTAGACTAAAGTGAGCCCTGCCTTAAAAAAACAAAAGAAAGAAAGAGGGGGGGGGGGCGAAAAGGAAGGTCTCAGAAAATCAAAAGAAATAAATCTTAAGTAGTGTTAATTTTCCATCTAGATCAAACAAAGACCATCTGATTTATATATAAGTTAGATTTTAGTTCAAAGGTGCCTAGCTACCTAATGATCATAAGATACGTCATCCTCTTTGTGATTCTCATAATTATTCTTACAAAACAAACAAACAAAAAACCCCAACGAATTGGAATATTTCTTCCTCAGTAGAATTCCAATGTGGAGCCCAGTTCCTTCTCAGGTATACCACCCAGAAATGCTCTGCAGCTAAGAGATGTTAGATGTTTCCAAGTCATGGATTCCTGGCCATTGGCATTTTTATTTCCCTCTAGGATAATCTATGAGTGTTTTTAATTTTATGAGTTTGAGGAACAGGTATAACAGAAGAAGGATGTTTCTGCAGCAGAAAGGAGCCAGAAAAAGCACCAGCAACTAAGCTTTATAGTACGTACATTTTGTAGCTAGAAATTAAAGACCGAAGCTAGGAAGGAATGAACATCCATGCAACTGTAAGTCAACTTATTAACAAACAGGAAACTGAACCTTTCCCTACAGGACCAGTACTGAAATCCCAGCAGTTTTAGATGTGGAAAAGGACAGAATATTCCGCACCTATCTTAGAAGGCAAAACCTTGGCTGAAATGACAAAGCTGTACATTTTAAAGTAACTATTTGCCCTCAGCCAAATAGTATCAGTATTTCTGTTTCTTGTCACCATAAAGAATATCTCTATGAAATGGTGGCTGTGGTTCGTTGAAGCAGGCAGCTGGTACTCCTTGGGTAAAAGCCAAGATTGTGTGGTCTCGGCTCCATGAGGTGTCTAATAGGTGCTCAATTAGGGCCTATTCAAAAGCGTTCACTTTCCAAGACTGATCAACATGGGTAGGGTGGCCTTAATCCTATGGCTTAATACTACTCTCACTGAACACTGATATTTGTTCATTTGTATGGGTTCTGTTTATTCAAGTTCTATTTAATGGTAGCCGACCATGTGCCAGTCATTGAATTAAAGTTGCAAATAGGCAATAAATGAAGCATGACTCCTACCCGGAAGGAGTTCCTAATATAGCAAAAGAGAGTCATACGAGTATTTAAAATAAATTCAGTAGTTGTAATAATGCACCAGACACAATGGTGGCACATAGTGGAGGTCAACCCGGCTCGCATGGAGGATCAGGAAGCCTTGCTACAGAAGCAAATGGCACCAGCCACACTGCGAAAGCAGCTGGAACTCTGTTAGACAGTGAAGGCATGCAGGAGAACTGGGTGATCAGGCACTACAGTGCTTGGAAAGGAAGAAAGGATGAAATGATGTAGTCATCCCTTGAGGCCACAGAACTGCAATAGAGTTACAGGATATAAGTTGAGAGTGTGGGGGAGGGGATAAAGAGATAGATAGAGACAAGAAGATTAATAAATATTTTTTAGCCTCACTGTGAGCAATCTCACAAATACAAAAAATTGAAAAGCAATGTGATATGTCAAAAGTAACTATGGATAACAAGAAAAGTAACTCTGAGATGGTTCAAGTGGGAAGGACCTCTCAAGAGCCAGGGGAAGAGGATTCAAGGCTCAGGGAATAATATGTGTAAGGAACTTGGAGAGAATCCATGTTGGGCATGTTTTACAAACCACAAAGGAGGCCAGAAGACTCAGAGACCAGCAGGGGTATGGTTCTAAGAAGAGTTAGAGGAAGGAGGAATGGCCTGATTATGGAAGACTTCATAGGCCTTTGCTGCTATGAGTTTGGTTTGGATTGTAGGGAGAATGGAAAATTGTCAGTTTTAAAAAAAGGAGACATACAATTTGAGAGAGACTATTAAAAAGACCATGCCCTCTCCCAAGAAAAGAGTGGTTTTCAAGACTAAAAGACAGCCTATCGCATTGCTTTCCATGAGAAATGTCCACAAGAAATGATTAGAGTAGAGATGGCCACAGCAGAAGGGTGGACAGAGAGAAGACATAGTAGTGTTTTGTTTTTGACATGTGGTCCAAACCACGAGTATCTTCCACTCTTCTGAGGAGATACGTAACCATTCCTCATCTGCATGCAGTGCAAAGGGATTTCTTCATTACAGACTGCTGTGGGCTTGAGGTCCCCAGCCATCTCGAGCTCGGCTGTCTTCTGGATACCAAAGATAGGAAGGGGCAGGTATGAAAGACACTGCGAACAGCATTTAGCAACTGATGCCATGGCCTGCTTCAGGGAAGGAAACTAGCCAGTTATTTTGCTGTTAAGAATTGGGAAACTGAGAATATACAGATGTATCTAAGAGATATTGTAAAGACTAGAAGGATTGGCACTCTCATCTAGGAAAAAGGTAATGAGTATAGCATCTCTAAAGATTCAGATATAGTGACATTAAAGGAGAAATATGTTTTTAATTTTTTTTTGTTTGTTTGTGGTCTCAGTGTGGCCTTGAACTCATGTTGATTCTCCTACCTCTGCCTCCTGAATGCTGATAGTAAAGATATGTGCCACCAGGTTTGGCTTTCTATTTGTTCTTAATGATGAATTTTACTATATATCCAAGTTAATTAAAAATAATTTTGGAAAGAAATATTTAATAAAGTAAACTGTGGAATGTAAACTAGGTCACTTTCCAGCCATATTAGACTGCTGATGCAGGGAAATGGTGGATTGTAGGGAAACTCTTAAGTTACTGAAAGATATGGCTTAGTATAATAGAATGACTTAACTTTGATAAGATTGGCATGTTTTCCTATAAGCCAGGAATCAATAGTTTCGTACTTCTGAATGAGGATGATAAGTGAATTTAGCCCTAAGTATGTATAAGTATACCAGCGATCAAATTTATTGATTCTTTTCTAATTATTATTTCTCATGAGCATATTCTGCTTTCCCAACGATATCCTGCAGTGAGGTTTGAACCAACTGTGGTCACTAGTGTCCCCATGGCTATTTTCACTAGAGGGGTCATAGCCTAACTCCAAACTCACTGTAGCCTTCTTGACCCACTTCACTTATGCAAATTTCCCAGTTCTCCTCTCTCCTGGTTTTAAGTAAGAAGTGGAGGTGTGAAAGTCAAAATGGAGGAAAGAATGTTTAAAATATTATGCTTTATCCTTAGTTATTTCATTACAACACTTCACTGCCTGTCAATACGGGGACACAAATCTGGCTGAGTTCGCAAAAGGTCATCACCTGCTTTTTTAAATCAAGGTTAATTAAAACCCTGAGGACCACTGAATTAAAATTAGCCATGGACGACTACTCAAATGAACACATAATACCAACCTGAGTTCTCCAGAGTAGATTTTCCAGATGATGGAGAAACAATCTCCTTTATTCCATTGAGGTTTCACAAAGCCTCGAGAGTTAGCAAATATTACAAACATGCTCCTCAGATAATTTAAAAAGAATACTTGAATAAATCAGAAACTCAATTCCAATTTTATTTTTAAAAAATTTTGGTACTCTTAGAGTGAAAAACTGTCCTTTTCTACTCTATTTTTTGAAAATTTTAGAAACTTTTTGGAACATGTGTCGAGTAAACTTTGTATTTGAAAAAAAAATCTTCTATAAATGTCTAGATAAAATAGGGAGTTTACAATGGATCACTGTTTATTTCCCCCTCTCAAGTATAATGTTAACTTTTTCATTGATTTAAAAAGAAAGAATTTTGACATGTAATGTCTACCCAAAACATATTTAATATCTACTGTTTTTTATTCATTATAACCCAAAGTGAGTTGCGCTGAAGAACAATTAGTGGGAATATATGACAACTGGAATTCATCTTAGAGACAATACATGACTCTAAAGATAATTTTATGTGCGGTCGGAGATATGGCTCACAGTTAAGGTGCTTGACTAACAAAAGCCTGATGACCTGGGTTTGATTCCCTGGTACCCACATAAAACCAGATGTACAGAGGGGTGCCTGTGTCTGGAGTTGCTTTGCAGTGGCTAAAAGCCCTGGTGTACTCATTCTATCTATCCCTCTCTTCTCTCTCTCTCTCTCTCTCTCTCTCTCTCTCTCTCTCTCTCTGCTTGAAAATAAGATAACTTTATGATAACTACTTAGAAACTGAGAACTTTTTTTAAAGAGAAATTCCCTTCCCTTTCTTCTGTGTTTCCTTATTATATATGATAGAAGAATTTGAGTGGAACTGCAGAATGCATCCTTTGGAAATAGCTAATGGACAAAAAGGTCTAGTTTGTCCATGTAGCGTGCCCAAATTTACATAATTGGTTTGTGAACCAAGACAAAGCAAGGATGGCAGAGGATTCTGACAGCTGACAGTCATGTCCAGCTCCGGGACTACTTGGGATAACTAAGAAGTTCTCAAGCCACTTGAAAAAGCAGCCAATCCCTATGTTTGCTTAACCTTCAAAGACCATTCCATCTATTTTAATTTTTGCCTCCTCTAGTTCTTTGTGTAGTCCTTAATGGGACGATTTTAGGGTGTTTCCAATTTCTATCTAAAAACATTTTGAATAGTTATCAAAATAAGAATTACAAATAATGGATGTAAGGCTAATTATCAACATTTTATATTTAGAGTGAACTAGTGCATGTGGAGACAGCAGCTCAATATTTTAGAAAGTGCCAATTTGCTAAAAATAGATCAATATGGTGATGATTGCTGGAATTAATTCAAGAACCTTTGAAATGGGATGACGAGTGTCAAGGAGTAGCATTTCCTGGATACAGATTAAGTATGTGTTTTATGCCCATTATTACCCAGCCCTGTCGCAGAAACTGACTCTACAAAGCAAAAAAGAGAAAGCAGAAAAACATAAAATCATGATAAAATAACAAGAGCACATGAGAGTTACTGCTCCTTTTAGAACTTTGGGACTTGCCTGAGGTAAACTTCTGGAAGGTAGGAAGGAAAGTCAAGGGCTCACCCACTCAGATGTAGAGATTTGTCCTGACCTTTAAGTTTCGGGTATGTAAGCTCAGTGATCTAAAATGGCTGCTTCCTCTTAGAACACTAACCGGTGATAAGAATATGCAATGCCACTGCAAACAATGAGGGAAACCTTAGTGGTTTGAGGTAAGTTTCTCCTTTCACTGGTTTTTATCTGTCATTTACTTGTAATGTCTGATCTAGGGACTGCCCTTTTATGGCTATATATATATATATATATATATATATATATATATATATATATATATATATATATAATAAATGCAAGGGACTCTTTCTTAGCCAATTTACCGTCTCATTAGATTTATAGATGTGGGTTTCCAAAAACTATGTGAACTAACCTTTTTGAATAGAGAGGAATTATCTGAGTGGTTCTGGTTTATTCAAGCATTTTCTCCCTCTCTCTCTCTCTCTCTCTCTCTCTCTCTCTCTCTCTCTCTCTTTTTCCCTTTGTCTTTGTGTGTGTCTGTGTGTGTGTGTGTGTGTCTGTTTCTCTGACCCTCTCTAGCATTCATTATTTTGAATAGAGAGACACAGTCAGAGTAGTTGGAGTTTCTTTTTTAAATTGAATCTTTCAAGTGGAAAGTTAAAGAGAAAATTTATGAATTTCTGTTGTTAGGTGCCCCAAGTCGACCCTGGTTGACATAAGCTTGGATGGTGGTTCAAATTTTTACCTATAGTGTCTCTAGTTTCCATTCAATTGATTATTTTTATAATGGACACTTAATGTCAGCTTCTATTCCTTTTCCCTTATCAAAGGCTACTAACAGAACTCTGTGGAGAGACAGATATTAAAGGTGATAGTTACCATTAACAAACTACAAATCTAAATAAGTAATTTATTAATAGCAGCTTATTCCTAGATAACTAGCTAGTATATTTTTTTATTACAAGACTACAGAATCCCCAAGTAAAAGAAGGTCTTCCAAACAAACAAAAATCTATGCACTAAGGTTGCTTATGCTTTCAAATAGATCCAAATATTATCCATACATTGAAAACTTGGTTTCTTTGAGCTGAGAATTGCTCTGTACAAAAAGTTGATAAATTTTGTTGTTTCTAATCACCACTAGGGACCCAAGAGAACAGAAAAGGCCTCTGTAGAGACACCCCCCCACCCCTCCCCACCCCCCGCCACCAACCGTAGCCTGGAGGACTTAGAAGGCTGTGTGATGTATAGAGTTGAGGTTAAAAAGGCCCAGGGTTGTGCCCTCTTCTGCTCAATGTTTTATTAGTGCTGCACTGAGCAGCCCTGGGGCTGAGGGAAACAGTGCCAGGTGATAATCTGCTGATGCCTTCAGCCAGGCTGCATCTCCATTGTCAATCTTCAGAGCATCCCTCCCTTCCCTGTCCACTCTTCTGCCTGACTGGGCCCTCCTGTGATGGATGTGAGCACAGCATGCTTGGTGATGCCCAGACCCGGTTTAGGGGTGAGGTGGGCGTGGGCGTGGGTGTGGGGATGAACAGCGGACTCAGCAAATGGATAAAGAGATTGGAATGCGAGGGCAAAATAGAAAAGGGCAAGCAGGGAAAGGGGGATATTTCTAAATGCTCCTGACATGTGGGGTTCTGGAGTATTTGCTCATCTGAATTCTGTCACTGAAATCTGCAAGGGAAATGATTTAAAAACAAAATACACTGTTGCTCCCATTCGTTAACATGGTGAAGACTCGTTTAGTAGAAAATAGGAGGTGATTTGGAGGATGTGCATTAGCTGTTCAGAGAGCAATGTTACTTCTCCTTTGTATCCTCATGAATACTTGAGGGGTCAAGTGGTAAAATTCCTCAAAAAGATATGGTTTTGCAAAATACTTAAAAAAAACACTTAAAAAAAAAACTCACTTTATTTGAGCCTCACACCAACCTAATAAAGCAGGCAAGTCAGGATTTGAAGGATTTTTATTGTGTGCACTACACAGATGAATAAGGCTCACAAAGATTCAGTTACTTACCCGGGATCACACGACAAGCAATTGGCAGAGCCAGGTCTAGAACCCAGGGGAAGGGTTTATTCCACTATAAAGACATGAAACAGGACATTAAACAAACAACATCTAAGGAAACAAGGTCTGTAAAATAGTGAAGGGTAGGAAATGTTGGAGTTCACACTCCCATATAACCCTGAAATGACTGCATCAACTCCACTCTGGTTGAAGACAGGGAAGGAAATGGTAACTTTGAAAACTGCCTTGTGAGAATGTTCAATAGCACTGAGCGTGCATGTATACAGAGCTTGTTTTGAGCAGATACACAGCTGTCTTCCTGATATAACATGATGATCCTTTCTTTCCTACATTCACGTCCTCAAGCACATATTTATTGAGAGTTCACTAAGTGCTACACATTGCTTAAAGTAGCTGTTATTGCCTAAAACACATGTTTGTGAAGTTAGGCAGAACGCTTTTTTTTTTTTTTTTTTTCCTTGAAGTCCTCTTTCTATGACTTCAAATACCAAGCCCTATCAGGAACTGATTTACTTATTCAGAAAAAAAAATGTCACAATTTGGGGGGAGAAAGGATAAGAGCACCAAAGCCAAAGAGACTGGGAGCACTGAGTAAGAAACGGGAAATGGACACTGTGGTGGAGAAACCACTCAGCGTTGCAGTGCAAAATGAATTTCATCTACAGTCATTTTCTCTTGCTGCTCTTCTCAAAGGCATGCCAGTTGGGTCAAAGGGAGCACACTACTTTAAAAGTCTGGCCAAAGGAATTTTCATGGAAAGCTGTGGTTACAGCTTGCCCCCTACGAGACACCAAAGGCCTGCTGAAGAACCCATATCCCTTCAACCTACTCAGGCCTAGGAAGCACATATGAGATCTAATTGTCATGTAGTTTTGTAATTTTTAAAAATTTATTATATGTTTGTAAGAGGAGAGGAGAGAGAGAGAGAGAGAGAGGAGAGAGCACATACTGAAAGCAAACTCCAGATACATGTGCCATTTTGTGCATCTGGCTTTATGTGGGTACTGAGGAATCAAACCTGAGCCATCCGGCTTTGCAAACAAGCACCTTTAACCACTGAGCAATCTCTCTAGCCCCTAATTCTCCTACTTAACACACATTTAAGAGATGACTTATGGGCTGGAGAGATGGCTTAGCGGTTAAGCGCTTGCCTGTGAAGCCTAAGGACCCCGGTTCGAGGCTCGGTTCCCCAGGTCCCACGTTAGCCAGATGCACAAGGGGGCGCACATGTCTGGAGTTCGTTTGCAGAGGCTGGAGGCCCTGGCATGCCCATTCTCTCTCTCTCCCTCTATCTGTCTTTCTCTCTGTGTCTGTCGCTCTCAAATAAATAAATTAATTAATTAAAAAAAAAAGAGATGACTTATGATTCACCCCGCCTTCACCTCCTTGCAAGAAACGTGTTCATGGATATAATTATTCAGATACTTCAGTGAGAAGGAAGGAAATTCAAATGAAGATGAAATGAATTCTTGAGCACATGTTCCTCATTATAGGCTAATATTAATACTAAGTGCATTTGGGGGTAGATTTGTATAAATAAATCAACTATGGACGGCAAAAGATGGTTTCAGGGTCTGTTTTTTTCCCCAAGGTAGTGTCTCACTTTAGCCCAGGCTGACCTGGAATTCACTATGTAGGCTCAGGGTGGCCTTGAACTCTTGGCAATCCTCCTACCTCTGCTTCCCAAGTGCTGGGATTAAAGGTGTGTGCCACCACACCCGGCTTCTGTTTATAAATAGTTGTAGAACAAAGCAAGAAGCTCTTTAGGGCTCCCAAGAAAGATTAGATGAAAACCCAAGGATTTTGTAGCCATGAGTCTTAACCCCACAGGACTCAGCTGACCTCTGAGGACTGGTTTGGCATGTTGGCTTTTGGAGGTGATGGATGTGGAAAGACGGTTTCCAGATAGTTCCAGCTAAGGTAGTTTGGAGTAATGCCAGCTATAAACTTTTTGTATATGCCTTCATTGGAAAGAGATGGTTGGGCTGGATGGATGGCTTAGCGGTTAAGGCAATTGCCTGTGAAGCTTAACGACCCAGGTTCAATTCTCCAGTACACACGTAAGCCAAATACACGAGTGGCGCATGCTTCTGGAGTCTGTTTGCAGTGGGTAGAGACTCTGGTGCACCCACTCTCTCTGTCTGTCTTCTCTCCTCTCTCTCTCTCTCTCTCTCTGTGATTACAAATATATATATATATATATATATATGAAAAAGATGGTTTTCATGTCTGTAAGTTGATATCGATTCTGATAATAATGAGTCCCACTTTAAACTGTCATGCCAATTAATATTTTTAATCTAATAGCAATTCTAATTCATTTAAGTATGAGACAACATGTGGGACCACCATTCTTGTTCACCTAGCAGAGACTGCATTGTTAAAACCCATTTATCTTATGTACCAAGCAGGCACTAGAACTAGAAAGAGAATTAAGATTCTGTGTTTTTTTTTTTCTCCTCCGAGCATATGGCAATGTAGCCATATGTGTGTGGGGGGGGGGGAGGAATGTTACATAGCACAATAAGCAGTAATGGAAATAATACCTGATATAACATGGGCACAGACAAGGCAGAAGAAAACTCAGTTATGGAGGCCTAGGAATGGATTTGGTGAGACAATTTTTACAGAGGAAATGAAAATCAAAATTTTCCAGTCTGAGAGAGAAGCCGTGTGAGAAGTAGGTGTTTGAGGATGGCCTGGGAAGGTAGGCCCAAATAGATCATGCTGAGAAGTGTATCTTGCATTTCACAGTTGTCGCAAGATTTTAATGAGGAAAACAACGTGACTAGATTTCATTTAGAAAAGCTAACTTCGGTGTTATTTGCAAGAAGAATGGAAAGACTAAACAATGTGGATCCAGGAAGCCCAAATATAATAATAATCACAATAATAAAAAATATCTGAACCAGATTACTTATATAAACAGGTAAGGTTGAAAGGCAGAGAATACATTCAAACTCATTTTAGCTAGTGTCTAAAGATTTTTTTTTTTTTGTAACCAGATGTAAGAATCAAAAGAAAAGACCATATTTGGATTCTTCCAAAGGTTTCTAGAGCTCTGGGGTTAGAAGAGGCTGTTTCAGCAGTACAGTGGGAAGGAAGACGCAGGGGGTGCAGAAGAGAGGTTGCCTAGTCAGCTGAGCACAGGAGGGACTCGCATGTCTTCGAACTACTTCAAGATGTCTGTGGATCAGGAGCTCAAGACTGGCGACTGAAACTCTCACAGGTGACTGAAGCTGTAGGTACACATGAGGTGGTCTGGGATTAGTGAATAGAAAGAGGTGGAATGAACCCAGACTACGCATGGCGACTTGACTGATATGGACTTGGGGGGGGAGGGTGAAAAGAGCTGGCAGAGAAGCAATGAAAAAGGTCTGTTCTGAGAGGGAGGGGGATGCGGGGCACTCTCAAGCAGGCAATAAGGAAGGATAGCAACTGACAACAACAGAACATGTCCAAAAAAAAAAAAAATCAACCTCCCAGGTAAGATGTAGACTGAAGGTTCGCTGGGGTGGGAGGGACATACTGTTAAGCATAGATTTCAGTGGAATTATGGGAAGAGTTCTCTTCAAGTAGGTAGCAGAGTGAATGAGGAGTGATGGAGAAGAGAACACACCTGCGGGACACTTTCAGGAGTTCGGATCTAAAAGGAAGGTGAGGCAGAGCAGTAGAGATGAGGATGTCGAGTCAAGAGACGCCTGCCTCTTTAACACAGACGGGACAAGGGCTTAGTTACAGATTTCAGGAAAAAAGAGCTCATGCAGAGATCTCAAGAGGGTGGGGCAGGAGGAGGGAGGCTCTGAAGGAAATAAGGAAAGAACCAGAGCCCACACAGAGCCTCCGTGTGATCGTCATGATTGGAAAAACGCACGCGTAGCAAGCACCTGCCAATTCTGAAACCCTGCTCTTCTGTCAAGGCCCAACTTTTTATTTTCCCCCATCAATTACCTGCGATTCCTATAACAAGTCTTTAAGACAAGTGGGATGGTGGCGTTCGGTTTTGTTCTTTAGTTCTGTTTCTTGTTTGTCAGTCCCTACTTGACAGGCAGACACTGAAGCCCAAGATGGTGTGATCCAGTCAAGGTCACAGAATCTGTGAGTGACGTGGACTAAGGACTCATTGCACATTGCTCTTTCAGCACTTCCGAGAAAGCTATGACGATCTAATCACAATGGCACAGAGACACCCTGACCACACTTGGAAATTGAAATGGGGGAACACTGGTGCAATCAACTCTTTGGTTGACAACAGAAATCCCAAGTCTCCTGAAGGTTTCAATTCAGGGAAATGAAGAGCTACATGCTGAGCTTCCATGGAGATGAACTTCAAGATGGATTCCTTGAACCATCAGGATTTCAGGTGGAGGACTGGAGAGATTTCCCAGTGGTTCGTGGTTCGCCTGCAAAGCCTAGCACCCTGGGTTCAGTTCCCCAGGACCCACATAAAGCCAGTTGCACAAAGCGAGGCATGCATCTGGAGTTCATTTGTAGTGGCTAGAGGCTCTGGTGAGCCCATTCTATTTCTCCCTTCTCTGTCTCTGTATGCAAATAAACAAATAATAAACTATTTTTAGAAAAGATTTCAGGTGTATCTCACTTGTCAATACTACCAAGGGGAACACTGGAATAATGCATATATTCTGTTATTGCTCATAAGGCCTCCACCCTTGCTTTCCCTGTAAGGGCCAGGTAACGCTCTCAAATCTGTGGGCAAATTCCACCCCACGCGCATCACTGACAATTTCACTGTAACAGGGGCGAAGGAGAGATCCCTGGCCTCTCTCATGTTCACTCTGCCCTCTCTCCTCTCCCCTTTAGACTGCAGCATCAAAGGAGGTTTCTGTAGTTTAGCTAGCTCAGCAAGAAGGAAAATTAACCCTGTGTCTTTTTTTTATTCCATTTGCCTCAGCATGGGTGGAATGGGGGCAGGGACCAGAGGGACACACCGTCTTTCTCAGCACAAGAGACCAGAGCACATTGTGAGTATGCCCCAGGGTAATTTCAGATTAGAATTCCCAGAAATGATCACATTTCTAGATTCCACATGAATTGTCTAAGGTTCTCCGCAAATCCAGATATTCTGGCAGGAAAAAAAAAATGCTCTTTAAATAATGTCTTCTGCTGAAATTTGGAAATGTGTGGTGGACATCATGCTTTTAAAAAATAAACAGCTTCAATTACATTAAGTAGAATGCCTTCCCTTGAATTAATTCACGAAGTCCCTGGATGACACTGGGTGTGGCTCACAGAGATCTTGCAGGAATCCAATTTCTTACTAGGAATAATGCCTCATACCCAGCAGCAAGATTGTACCCTCTCACATCTTCCAGTGCTGCAAAACGAAGCTAAGCAAGGCTGGAATTCTAAACCACAGAACACGCTCCAAGATAAGAATCATTTGCTGTTATGGGGTACATGGGGGGGCTGCTGCTGCTGGGGTTTCCAGGATAGGGCTGCATGCTTACTTTGTGCTTCCGTTACAAACTAAACTCATCATTTTCAAACAAAGGAAACATCTCACAGTTTCCTAGCTCTGTAGACACCACACCTTGCAAGTTTTTAATCATCTGCAGTACGCGTGTTAATTGAGCTATTTAAAGTAAAGCCCCAAGATGTTTGAAAATCATGAGCCAATGACATCTCCGGATCCTTTTATTTTTATCCTCCGTTAGCCACTCCGGTAAGATCTTCTGCTCTCCATCGCTCTCCCATTCTCTTCTTCCTGTTGTAATAATCTGCTGTGGTAATTAATGGCTAATACAGAGCATTTAGGCACTCTCTTCCCCCCGCCCCCGTAGCAAGGGATCACAACTTGGAAGTCTGAGGCTGCTTCTGCATGCTGCCCAAGTGGCAGAGGAAGGAAGTGCAGAGCCGGCAGCCCCTCCCTCCCAGGGCTCTGCTGGATTTCATGGGTGTGGCAGAGTTTAGACCTTTGCCGGCTTGCGCCCTTGTTTTATTCCCTGTTAAGGATTAGGACAATAAATATAGGCCACATGAAGGATGGACACCATTGGATTCTGTCATGAACCACAGAGACTCATTTCACT
Organism: Jaculus jaculus; assembly: GCF_020740685.1. Lineage (NCBI taxonomy): Eukaryota > Metazoa > Chordata > Mammalia > Rodentia > Dipodidae > Jaculus > Jaculus jaculus. The sequence continues at coordinate 166,456,263 of NC_059105.1, forward strand.
CATGAGAGGGAAACCTGTGTGGGACTTAAGTATTCACACTATATAAATGCCAGTCAGTGTAATGTGAGCCCACGCCCTGAATACACCATTTCCTTCTGTCTGATTTAATGGTGTCTTAAACACTGACAAATGTGAATGATACATGACGTGGTTATATAGGATACAGCCATTTCATACAGAAAGCCACATTTATAAAAACGTGTAAGCAAAAAAAAATATTTCTGTACATTTCTTTTCGACTTACATTTTTTGTTGCTTTGCATATCAATGATGTTGAGACACAGGAAGGCATGTGGAATCCATGCAGGGGACATGCATGACCATTGTATATGAGGTATGCCTACCCGCTACACATGTACATGCAAATTTCTACAACTCCCTAAACACACAATTTCATCCTCATCACTTTGCACACGAGAGTGAGCACTCAGGGCTGTCAGGAAGATAAAACCCACAGAAGGCAGCTGTCCTCATTTCAGACAGGGAATTCCTGCAGCTCCAACTCCTCATCTAAAAGCCCTGCTTAGTCTCCTTTGCCAAAGGAGAAGTGTGTGTACTTACATGTGTATAAATAGGGTGGGAACAAGTTGGTAATTTCCTTTCCATAGCTAAAGCTTATTAAATAAATAAATAAATAACATTAGTTTAGTTTTTTTTTTTTTTTTTTTAAGGGCTCCACCTTTCTAAATTGTATTTCCCCAGCTTACCAGCGGGGTTACCTTAGAACATTTCTTTCAACAGTGTGCTTACCCTAGACACCTGTATCTGTTATTACATTTATATGTTAAAATGAAGGAAGACAAGGAGAGGGGGTGTTGAAAAGAAAAAAGAAAAAAAAAACCGAGGATCCACTGGAAATAGTCTCTGGAACCAAAGGGCAGTCAGAAGAATGGTGCAACAACCACCCCCCCAACTCCTCACACACCCACACCCCACCTTGACTGACTTCTGCAAACACCCCCACACAACCAAGGATGCCATTTATTTATTCATTTATTTATTTATCTTGATCCCTCTTCTCCACCCGCTACACTTGACATTCCCCTGGCTTCTCCCTTCATCCTTCCTCCCCCACCCCTCCTTCCGGGGCGCTGGTTACATGTGCCGGGCTGTTTCCTCTGCAATCCCCCCCCCTTCCACCCCGTTCGGATCCAGGGAATGTATAACAAATTGTCCAGTGTCCAACACCTTCACAGCAATAAATACCCAAAGCCTATCTCTAGTACCCCACCCCTAAGGCAGTTTAGTCTGCAGAAGGCTTCTTTGATTAAGACTGCTTCCCTCCACATACACACCCACCACCACCTTCCTGGCATGGGCACACACGCGCGCACAAGCGCGCACACACTAACTCATATCCCACACCCATTTTTCTTAACCTTCGCAAAAAAAAAAAGAAAAAAATCACTCAAACGTGTTCCAAGAATGTTTGAAAGCTTCTCCTGGAGAGCGTTACCGCACTGTCAGTGACTGCGGAATACTGCGCTCCTCTTTCCTCTCCACCCGCACACACCCCCAGTCAAGTTTCTGAAATGTCTTTCAAGACATAAGTGAGCAATTCGAAATGGAAGAGGGTGGAGGGAAGAAAAGAAAAGAAGAAAAGAAAAGAAAAAAAAAAAATCCAGGCAGTGGGGGAAGGGAGGAGGGGGCTTCAGATTCGGGCTCGTCTTTGGACGTGTCCCTCTTCCCCATGCCTGAGTCACCACGCCGGTGATCCAGGATGCTAACACATCGTCTGGTCACTGATAGTGCGAGGAACCCAAGCCAGAGGGAAGGGGCCAGGAGAAAAGACCTGGTTTCCAACAGGTAACTACACCGGCTCGGCTCTCGCCTTTCCCATCCCACCCGGGCTCCGAGCTCCTAGGGGCGTGGCCCAGCCTCTCCTCTCCGACCAGCTGGCGCACAATCGGCTACTGATTCTAGCGTGGGGATTTCCCCCTGTCTGCACAGCCAATTTCTCCCCCAGCCCCAAATGTCTTTAACAACAACAACAACAAAAAAAAAAATCACAGTTTCATTCATTCATTGAAAAATAAATAAATAAAAGCTCCCCATGTTCTTCCACAAATACCTGCGCCCCGTGGAAGCCCATGCGTGTATATGAAATAAGGCATCTTCCGCAGCACATGCGAGAAAACTGAGCCACAAGGACAGGCAATGCTCAGACCCGCATCTTAATTCCCCTCAACCACGCTTCTTGCAAATAATAGAAAAGATCTCGTCCTTATCTTGTAGGTAGAGCCCACGTCTTCTTCCCCACACCCCTTTCTACATCCACACCCTCAAAACCGGAGAAGTAAACGCTATGCGTTCACTAATAGGCAAAAGGCAATCGTATTTTCTAGCCAAGCCGGCATATTTCTCTCCCCTCACCCTAATTAGTAACAGCATTCCAAAACCAGAGCATGAAAGGCGGAAAAGAATAAAAGCTGGGATGCAACCATCAGTTACCATATGCTAAGGAAACGCCAGCACCATGCCAGGGCAGAAGCAGTTAAAATATAATCCCCCCCCACCCACCACCACCACCCCTGCTTTTACAGAGAAATACTGTACTCTGGAAATTTCACAACAGCAAGAAGTAAAAAAAAAAATCTTTAGCCCTACCTGTTTGGTTCTTCTCATACAGCACAGCATGGTGGTGTCTTTCCTTGCCTTCTTCCTGCCTGCTCTCCTCTCCTCCTCTCTTTCTTATTCCCCCCCCTCCACCTCTTTTCTGCTCGCTTGCTCACTAGCGCGCTCTCCCTCCCTCCTTCCCTCCCTCCCTCCCTCCCTCCCTCCCTCTCTCTCTCTCTCCCCTCTCTCTCTCTCTCTCTCTCTCTCTCTCTCTCTCTCTCTCCCTCACACACACCAGGGCAGTTAGCAGCAACTGTAAGGTCCACAGCTATTGCTCAACGCAGTGCGCTCTCTCTCTCTCTCTCTCTCTCTCTCTCTCTCTCTCTCTTCTTTCCTCTTTTTCTTTCTTCTCCTCCTTCTCTTTTCCCCCCGCCCCTACCTAATCTTTATCTTTTCCTTCCCTCTCCCTAAGTCTGTTTCTCAGAATATTTCACTAGCTCTCAGGGACTAATCACTTCCCGCAGCCCCTACCCCCATTCTAGACAGTCACCCCCTCCCAGCCTCTGCCAGTCTCATGAATATTTAAACACCTCCAATCTGGACCCAATTACCCACCGAGGTTGCACTGCATTGGGAGGGGGGTTGGGTGGGGTGGGGGGTAGAGACGGGTTATTTCAGCCAGTTGGAGAGATTAGATGGACTGTGTTTCAGGCTAGAGGGGCCTGAGGAATACTTGCTTCTTTCCTAACTCTTCTCTTACACACATTATAGCTGCCAATTAGATTGTATGCACAGTTAATAATTGCAGAGCTTCAGTTTCCCCAAAAATATATGTACACATGCATATACTGCTCTCATTGTTCATAAAAATTATATATATATACATACATATATATATATGTATATGCACAAACACATCAGAAATTGCTCCAATACATTGTAGAAACACACGCGTGTGTGTGTGTGCGCGCACACACACACACACACACACACACACATATATATATATATATGAAATGGAAGAAAATAACTATTGTTTATGAATTAGCATCCATATCTAAAATCACATGGCAGTGTCATTTTTCTTTCCCTATGCATATAAGCTTTTTTGGAAATGGTGGTTTCTTCTAATTTTCTTTTAAAAAGCTGAGTTCCTGGGGACAACAGGTATGTGTTATATTGATGTTCTGATTTACAGTTTGAGGGCAATTAAAGGAAAACTCATCCACAAATGAGCATCATGAAACTTACTTCAACTCCTATTGTCTTTCTGAATCTGGGGGGAGGGATATATGGTTTGTAAAGTGCATCTAACACCAGTTTTAGCTATTCAGTTCTGTGTGAGCTCTTGTACCTAAATCCCTCACCTGTAAAATGGAGATGGAATCTTAGCTTTGCCAACATGTTGTAGGATGAGACTGTAACATATACAAGGCGCATCAGAGCCACTTTTGTGGCATAGGAGCCTTGCCACAGACTGAACATTCCTGAACCATTGGTGACATTTCTGAGTCAAACTTTAAAAACAAAAAACTTCTAGAACGATTTGCTGTTCATCAGTGATGACAAGCACCTCTAATTAAATAACAGGTCATCTTGTTCCTCATCCTTCCGAGTCGTGCACTTGTTTCACAGGGGGCATCCCGACATCACATGATCGTGTTTCTTTCAGTGCTTCTCGGAACTGTAGGTACTTAACACAGTTTAACAAAAGCCAAGGTGCACGCCTGTCAGGAAGACACCCAGGGGTGACGATGATACCTGGAGGGTCTAAAGTTATTCCTGGAGGCCTATCTGAGAACAACACTGCTTCAGAATCAAATCACTTGCTCTTCTAAATTTTCTTCCTCAGTTTATAACTTTTCATGTTTGATGGTTTAAAAAACAACTAGGGGCTGGAGAGATGGTTTAGTGTTGAAGGTGCTTTCCTGCAAAAGCCAACGGACCCAGGTTCGATTCCCAAGACCCCCGTAAGCCAGATGCACAAGGTAGAGCATACGTTTGGAGTTCCTTTGCAGCAGCTGGAGGCCTTATCATGCCCATTCTCTCTCTTTCTCTCCCTCCCTCTTTCTCCCTCAAATGAAAATGAAAATAAAGATTTCAAAAAAATCAGAATAAGATTTTGGGTTTAATATTCTCTTAACTTTGCAGCAAACCCTGCCAGAGCTGAACTTTCAAAATGAAGCTTCCATGAATTTACATGATAGAAGACACAAACCACTCATGAGACTCCTTTCAGACACATGCCAGTTGGGGGAGAGGATCACCTTTTTAGGGCCTGGAAAGTGTTGAGGGAAGGAACCAGCAGTGGTAACTGGGGTTGAAAGAGAAACAAACTTGATGCTTCATGATAAGATCATTCTCATCAGAACTTTGAAAACAATCTGGCATAAGGCCGTCATAAAAACTAAGGCTGAGTGAGGGCTGGAGAGATGGCTTAGCAGTTAAAAGCCTGCTTGTGAAGCCTAAGTACTCCGGTTCGAGGTTCAATTCCCCAGGACCCACGTTAGCCAGATGCACAAGGAAGCACATGTATCTGGAGTTCGTTTGCAGTGGCTGGAGGCCCTGGCGTGCCCATTCTCTCTCTGTCTCTCTCTGTCTCTGCCTCTTTCTCCCTCTGTCTGTCACACTCAAATAATTAAAAATAAACAAAATTTAAAAGTAAAAAAACTAGGGCTGAAAACCAGCTGGGCATGGACACGGGTGAACTTTGTGACTGCTTGTATGAAATGCCCATCTTAGCATTGGCATCTTCATCAGCTTGCATGCATTGCATTGCCTAAAGTGAAGTAGGTACAAGTAAAATGTTCTTTATTTTTTATTTGTTTGTCTTTTTGGTTTTTCGAGATAGGGTGTCTCTCTAGCCCAGGCTGACCTGGAATTCACTATGTAGTCTCAGGGTGGCCTCGAATTCACAGTGACCCTCTTACCTCTGCCCCTCCCACCCCCAATGCTGGGGTTGAAGGCGTGCACCACCACGCCCAGCTAAAACGTTCCTTTTTGATGGGGAAAACAACTAAAGCTAAGAGAAGTTACTTTCTCTGACTAAGTTGCAGGGTGAAGAAGAGATCATGCTAGCGAAATGGAGTTGGCTGCTCTAGGCAATAAGGATGAGGGGTCCACTGTGAATTACAAGCTAGACAGTAAGTTCCAGAAAAGGCCAATATATGAGGCAGCTTGATAGCAATCTCTCTTCTCTCTCTCTCTCTCTCTCTCTCTCTCTCTCTTGGGTGTGTGTATGTCACTGTCCATCTACGTGGGAGTCCTTCTAATCATCTCCGTAATAAATCTACTTTCATCTGCTCATCTTTTACCTTCATTCCTTAATTCCTCTTTGGCATGTGACAAGGAACTCTAGAGCTACTGACTTGGGGCATGCTTTGATGGTCATCTATTTTGTGACACCTTGCTCCTCCGAGTTAAGGCTACCATGTCCAAGAGCCAAGAAGGACCTTCTCATTCTTATACTCTGTGTCATTAAGACTCTAAACCCTCTTAACCACTAGATCACCAATCAATTGACCTACACATCTCATTATTTCTGGTCCATAAGTGATTAAAATATGTAGCAGAAGTCTTGTGTTGAAATGAAGTCAGGATTCTTCAAGGTCCATCTACCAGGCCAAGCCTTGCATTAAAAGCCATAAAGAACAAACTGACACTTTCGTCTGACTGATATCTCTTAACACATTTCTGACCAAGTGTCAATTTCCTCAGCCAATTCTCTTGCCTCAGTATGCAGAATCCTCATCGTTTTAGATGCCTTTATGAAAGAGCATCCTACAGTTACTTCCCATGACAGGAAATCAAAATGCCAAGCTGAGTTAGGATGATTTGAAGGTATTTTCCCCTTCTAAGTCATGTGGAATAGTAGAAGAATGAGAAAGAAGAAAGCATGCACACTGGTCTAGTCTTGGACCAAAGCAGTGACACACAACCAACCACAAAAACTCAAAACCAAACAACATTATATATGTGTGTGTGTGTGTGTGTAATAAGAAAATAGGTCTGCCAGGGTTGTCTTTTTCTAGGGAGTTGCCCAATGTTTTCACTAATCTTTATACCCTCATCACCAGTGCCACAAAATGAATTAGCCTTATTACTAAGAATTGTAAGTTTTAGGCCAACAAATTAATTCATAAAACTATCACTTAACTTCTTTACTATAGTCAATTACATTATTCTAAGGAGAAAAGAAAAGATGACTAGGGACGAAAAGCAGATTCTAGTCCCACTCGCAGGTCTTTTCGAACCTCATACTGAAATGGTACAGTTCTCACAGTAAACGCCTCAGTTCATAGGCTTTAGCAAAGGACTCTGCCAAACAAGTTCGAAATCATGGTGGTACTGGAGACAAGCTCATGCCGTCATGCGCAGCATACTCGTCTCTTCTCTTCGCTCCTCTGTTCTTTCCATGTCACTCTCAGCCTTTCCCCTTTGTTAACGTACCTAACTGCCCATGACAAATTATCGCAGACTAGCTGGCTTCCACAAACAGATGCTTAAGTTTCTCACACTTCTGGAGGCTAGAGATCCAAACTCAAGGTATTAACTGACTTGTTTTTTTCTCTGAGAGCCATCAAGGAAGGGGATGGTCCTAGTCTCTCTTCTAGGTTTGCAATGACCACCCTCTTGCTGGCCCTTCCCATTGTGTGGACACTACTTTGTGTGTGAAACTTTCCCTTTAAAGCCTCAGATTAAATTAGAGCCTACCCTTAAAACCTCCTTTTGCCTCCATGATCTTTGAAGGCCTTACCCCAGAATACAGTCACATTCTGAAGTACTAGGAGTCAGAGCTTTATGAATGCGGGAGCAGTGAGGTTTGCGTAACAAAATTTAGTCCTGCATTATGTGTTAGGACCTGCTGACTTCATCAACCTCTTGTAAAAATCACCTTGCACTGAAGGAGCTAGGCTCCTGTGTAGAAGGCAAAACAAATGCTGTTTGAACAAGGCATGATTCAATGTGAACTGTGTGCCATAAAATTTCAGAATAGCGCAGGCGTGGTGGCACACACGTGTAATCCCAATGTTTGGGGGGCAGTGCTAGGAAGATTGCTATGAGTTCAAGGCAAGCCTGAGACCACATAGTGAATTCCAGGTCAGCCTGGGCTAAGCAAGATCCTACCTTGAAACCCAAAACACACCAAAAAAAAAAAAAAAAAAACCCCACCTTCAGAATAAATAAGAAACTGTGTGGCCTAGAATTGGCTTTTAATTTCAGAATTGGAATTTGAACCACTAGGGAAGACACAGTGAGATTCAGAGAAGGGAAGAGAATCCTATTAGAAAAGGCAAACTATGCTAATAGCGTGTGATCGAGGGACTGTCTCAGAAGAGGGCGTGGTGTAAAGATAGTAGTAACAGACAAGTTTAGAAGGGTAGATTAAATCCCAATTCAAAGGTATTTTAAAGATTAGATCAAAAAGGAAAGAATGGGGCTGGAGAGATGGCTTAGCGGTTAAGCGCTTGCCTGTGAAGCCCAAGGACCCCGGTTCAAGGCTCGATTCTCCAGGACCCATGTTAGCCAGATGTGCAAGGGGGTGCACACACGTCTGGAGTTCATTTGCAATGCCTGGAAGCCCTGGCGCGCCCATTCTCTCTCTCCTTCTATCTACCTCTTTCTCTCTCTGTCACTCTCAAATAAATAAATAAAAATGAACAACAACAAAATTTTTTTTAAAAAAAGGAAAGAATAGGGCTGGAGAGATGGCTTAGCGGTTAAGCGCTTGCCTGTGAAGCCTAAGGACCCCGGTTCGAGGCTCGGTTCTCCAGGTCCCACGTTAGCCAGATGCACAAGGGGGCGCACGCGTCTGGAGTTCGTTTGCAGAGGCTGGAAGCCCTGGCGCGCCCATTCTCTCTCTCTCCCTCTATCTGTCTTTCTCTCTGTGTCTGTCGCTCTCAAATAAATAAATAAATAAATAATATTTAAAAAAAAAAAAAAAAAAAAAAAAAAAAAAAAAAAAAAAAAAGGAAAGAATGAAACACTGTTATTTGCTACAGTGTGGATAGAAATGGAGACCCTTAGAGTAAGCCAGGCACTAAAACACAAATACTGCATGATCTTATTCATGTGTGTCATCTAAACAGAGTTGATTTCAGAGATTAAGAGTATAATGTCAGTCAGAGACTGGGGAGAGTAGTGGGGAGGGAGGGACGGGGAAAGAACCAACCCTGGTATTAAGCGAGGAACAAGTTCTGGTGTACTGCTGGAAGGAGAGCTGTAGATAGCAACAATATACTACAAATTACAAAGAGCCAGGAGAGAGTATTTCAACAGTTTACATCATGAAGAAATGATGGATGTTTGAAGAGATAGATACAAGTTTATCCTGATTTGAACATTCCACAATATGTGCATGTATTGAAGCATCACATGGTGCCTCATTAGTATGCACATTTTTATGTATTGAGAAATAAATTCAATTTTAACAGATTAAGCTAAGAAGATGTATTAGTTTCCTAGGCCTGCCATGACAAATTTCCACAAATTTGTGGATTTAAAGCAACAAAATGTATTCTCTCACATTTCCAGAAGCCAGAAGTCTTCAGTCAAAATGCAGGAGAGCTGGAGCCAGGCGTGGTGGCACACACCTTTAATCCCAGCACTCATGAGGCAGAGGTAGGAGGATCGCCGTGAGTTCGAGGCCACCCTGAGACTACATAGTGAACTTCAGGTCAGCCTGGGCTAGAGAGAGACCCTACCTCAAAACAACCAAAACCAAACAAATTAAAAAAAAAAATGAAGGAGGCTTTGTTCCTTCTGGAGGCTTGGAAGGAAAACCTATTATATACCTATCTCAAAGTTCCTAGTGGCTATGGTCAGCCCTAGGTACACAGCAAGGTCTGAAGATGCGTTACTCTTCTCTCTGCCTTCCTTGCCTCATGACATTCCCTTCTGTGCACCCTGAGCCTTCTCTTCGTATGGTACACCTATGTTTGAATTTAGGATTCACTCTCAATCTAGACTCATCTCCTCTTGAGGTCTTCAATTACATGTCCAAAGACATTCCCACATCTACCCCCGCCCCCAACAAGGTCTCATGTATGCATCTTAGAGATCAGGACTTGTGCATTGTCTGTGAGGGGAACAAGCGATCCTCACTGCAGGGGATTGCAGGAAAAGCTGATGAGCGGCAGCGGTGTGAGAAACGCCTGCAGGCTTCCAAGTGGACATTTTATGGAAGGAGTGGGGTGGCAAAGGGGCATACGGGATCAGATAAGAAACACAACTCAGAATTGTCTTCAATGGGTGAGTGAGTGCTGGATCAAATAAAAAGAATTCATTTTCACTTAAAAATATTTATTTATTTGCAAGGAGAGAGATGGGAGGGAGAAGGAGACACACAGAGAGAAACAATGAGATCTATTGTACCTAGACCTCTTGCTGCTGCAAATAAACTCCAGACAAATGCACCAAAGAAGAAACTTTAAAAGATATCTAGGATTCAAGAACCTGAAGAAAAACTCAAGAAAAGGATCAGTTAGAAAGAAGCTAAGAGTTAACAGTAACCTCGAAAATGTTTAAGTTTATCCTCAAAAGATTTTATTCATAATTTAATTGACTTGTTATTATTTAAATACTTGCATAAGTAAATATATCTGGGTGAGGTTTGATACGCATCTATAGAAAAACTATTCATGGAATGGTACAACCCCTTTTCCAGAGGCAGGAAACAGTCTATGTTGTGTCTTCTCCACATGATGTTGTTTGCAAACATCCTGAATGGATATTGAAAGTGAAAATGCTTGTCAATGACTAGAAAACTAGATACCATCAAGACCTCTGTGTTAGAGAAAGACACCATGGAGGGCAACTAGTATCAAACAAACCTCCTCTCCCTCGCACCCCCCCCAAAAAAAGGAGAGAAAACAAAAACAACACAAGAACCGAGTAAGAACCCTTACTTCTCAAGGGTTAAATTTAATATAACATTTGGTGCCAGGTCCCATACCTTCACCATTACGGTGAGGCTCTGTCCACCCATAGATTCCCTGTGGGCTTCTACAAAGCAAAGAAGGCAACAGCAACAGAAATCACAGAATGAGACCTTTTCCCTAATCACACAGACTTGCCATAGTGGTTATGTGTAAGAGTATGTTAGGAAATACACCACTGCCCTATGGCCATGCACATTCCTTTTTCTAGCTATCCAAGGTGCATGTTGCTAGGTTTGTTAGCTCCAAAATACCCCTAAATATGGAGGATCTCTCGTGTGCCTTGGCTTGGTGGTAAGCAGCGAAAACGGTGAGTTTCTTTCAAAGACGACTTTAGGACTCACGTTCACCAACCTGAAGTCAATGAAAGTATTCAGTTGAAATGCACAGAGACCATAATTTCAAACGACGCTCAACATGGCATTTTGACAGATTTTTTTTCTTCTGTGGATCCAGTGTTAGAGAAGTACGCCATCATTTGTCACCGTTTTCTCCTCTGCACCCCCATCAATACCACCACCCCCTACATAGCCGCCCAGTCTTCATCATCTCTGCAACTTTCTGCCCATCTTGAATCCTAAACATTTTTACCCCAAATATTTCTTTTCTCTTTCTTTTCCCCTTCCCCTGGCTTAGACCTTCAGCATTTCCTGTGGACACCAACACAGCTGGCTTTGCTATTTTTATATTTTCCCAGCAAAAATGTTCTGCCTTCCTCCAGGTGGTGCATCTATCTAAAATGGCAATCATATACTATCCCTCCTCTTAAAATCCTTCTGTGTACCCCAATGACACAGTCACTCTCAAACTTTCAGTGCAGATAAGAATCTCTTGCCTCCTTTGGTGGCACACACCTTTAATCCCAGTACTTGGGGAGGCAGATCCTTGAGAGTTCGAGGCCACCCTGAGACTACATAGTGAATTCCAGGACAGCCTCAGCTAGAGGGAGACCCTGCCTTGAAAAACAAAATAAGGGCTGGAGAGATGGCTTAGCAGTTAAGCGCTTGCCTGTGAAGCCTAAGGACCCCGGTTCGAGGCTCGGTTCCCCAGGTCCCACGTTAGCCAGATGCACAAGGGGGCGCACGCGTCTGGAGTTCGTTTGCAGAGGCTGGAAGCCCTGGCACGCCCATTCTCTCTCTCCCTCTATCTGTCTTTCTCTCTGTGACTGTCGCTCTCAAATAAATAAAAAATTAAAAAGAAAAAGAAAAACAAAATAAATAAATAAATAAAATAATTTAAAAAGAAAGAAAGAAACTCTTGAGGATGTCTTTTAAAAGATGGACTTCAGTGGATATGGGATGGACTTTGGAACCTATGGGTACACTCAGATCACTTCAACACAGACCATCCTTGGATTAGGCTTTGAGAAAGAATGGACTGAGAACAAACCATCCAAGGAAGAACTAACTGGCCGTTCAAGCTGTGGCTTCTACTTCGCCTTACGTGTACGGTGCAGAGAAAAATTTATCCAACGATGACACCATTTTGTTTCAACACTTTACTAATTCTGTTCCATATACTTAGAAAAATATTAACCCATATCACATGAAACTTAAGTAAATGAGCATTAGCCAAATAAATAGTAAATTTCTCTGAGCCACCTTCCTTGAACATCAGAAGAGGCTCTCCCTCTCTCCCTTTCTCTCTCTCTCTCTCTCCCTTTCCCTCTCCCTCTCTCTCTTTCTCTCCCTTTCTCTCTCCTCCTCCTCTGGGTCCCAAGATACCCAAGCAAAAGCACAGCATCTTATTGGTAGGTACCACTATCTTTTTTACTCTTCAAACTCAAATGAAAACTCTTTGTTTGCAAGGCCCTCCTCTTACTCATGTTTATATCTTGAGCTCCTGGCTCATGGCTGGCACATGCTAGTGAGTCAGTAAATATTTTTCTGGCCAGATCTGGATAGCTGGCCTGGGGTGATGCTGCCAGAAGGAACCTGCCAAAGGGTTTCAGGAAGACATGGTTGCATCTGTCCCAGGGAGAGGCCTGCCTCTGTGAAATGATGTCACCGTATTAATTAAGCTGATAGCATTTCTGTATGCCTGCAAGCCAGGATGCACTGTGCTTCCTATAGACAGACAAGACTTCTGAAGCCAGAAACTCAATGATCTCTGAGACCCTCTAAATCTTTGTCCACTTATTCAGACTTGTCTCAAGTCTCAGAATTCTCCCTGCCAGGCTATACTCTGAAGGCCATCTGGATCTCTGAGCAGCCAATATTCCAAAAACAAGGAGATCTCAGAAATGAAACTGCCTGGAACTGGAAGAGAAGAGTGAGTAAAAAGGCAGGCGGCCTTAGCCCGTGCTCCAGGATTTAACCTGCCACTGCTCGGGTGATTGTTTGAATGAACAGATCCAACTCCATGGCCTCCTGAGTGACCCAAGCAGCTGATGTGAAACCTCACCAATGAGACCTTACCAAATTTCTACCACCAGCACAACTCAAGCTTGGCATCAGAGCCCTTTGTTTTTCTGTCACTGAGGTATCCGAGGATGGCATCAGAGTCCTTTCACTCACTCTGTCACCGAGGTATCCCAGACTAAAACCAGAGTTCTTCACTCCTTTGTCATGAGCTAAACCAGCCTGGGATCGAAGCCCTTCACTTGACTCTTGTCCCCAAAGTAATCAGGAAACTTCTCCAGGCCTCTGCTCTGTTCTCCACATGGTGTTGTGAGAGTGCGTTTACCCGTTCATGCTTTGTTTGAATTGTGTCTCCAGATAACTAGCACCATGTTAAGTTTGGTTTTAAGTTTGTTCTTGTTATTTCCTGCAGGGACATATTTGGGTTTTATTGGACCTCAAGTTTACATGAGTTGGTAGGCTTAAAGAAAAATATTTATGTGTGTTCATATGTGTGTGTGTATGTGTGTCATATATGTATGTGTGTGTGTGTGTGTGTGTGTGTGCGTGCAGATGTGTACACCCCACACAGACATGTGCAGAAGCCAGAGGAGAACATAGGGCTTTCTCCTCTACTGTGCTTCAGTGATCTTTCCTTGAGAGAAAGCCTCTCACTGAATCTGGAGTCACCATCCTTTTTTTAAAAAAACTATTTTGTTTTTATTTATTTATTAGAGAGAGAGAGGGAATGAGAGAAAGAGAGAGTGGGCACATCAGGGCCTTCTAGCCACTGCAAATGAACTCCAAATGCATGTGCCACCATGTGCATCAGGTTTATGTGTAATCTGGAGAATCGAACCTGGGTCCTTAGGCTTCACTGGCAAGCACCTTAACCACTAAGCCAGCTCTCCAACCCCAGGAGTCACCATTCTATTAGTCAAACTAGATGACCAGTGAGGCCCTGTTTCATCACTGTCAGTCCTGGAGTTGCACGCATGCGTGGCCACACCCTGGTGCGTGTGCGTTGGGGACTGAACTCAGATCTTCATGCTTGCTCAGTAAGCACTCTTATCCATGAGCTGTCTCACAAGGCCCTGGTGGGCCTTCTTTAAAAACAGTACAAGCGAAGTATGAAATGAGTATTTATTTAGAACAAGAAATAAAAAGTTATATATTGAAAAAAATTAATAAGTACAATAAACACCGCATTTGAAAAAGTAATCTCTTGTAACTGCCTGATACTCTTCTATATTGTTTTCCTTCATTTTTGGATGCATGCTTTTTCATGACTTCTTTGTATGACATTGACTATGCAAAATGAATTTTAAAAAGGAATGGAAAGATATATCATATTTCCTCTCACACAGTTGGTTGATTTGTTTTTATTATTGAGAGTGAGGAGGCTTGAAGTATGAGACTCCATGTAGAGATGTATTTTGCTGTGGAGGGCACCAGCAGCCATACAAAAGCACATGAATTATGAGAAATCCAATTTCAAACAGTTGCTATCAAAAAATAAAAATGTGTATGACAGATTTGTAATTTTATGTGTGGCATTATGAAATTTACTCCTGACAAAAATGACTTTGATTTTTGACCGATATTCAGTAAGAACTGACTCTTCCATTTAAAATGTTACACAGCTAGCGATAGGAAGAATTCCCTCCTTGCAGAATAGTTTATGTAGCCATACATTTTAAGCCTTCCTTGTAATCTCAACAATGGTTCAGATGCTACGTGATACAGGACCTATTTATATTGTCACTCAACCTTGGGCCCCGCACGTCTGGCCAAGATGCCAGTGAGTTGGTACACTGCGCTTCCCTCAAGCCACCCCTACTCCAGGAAGGCTGGCAATAACTCAAAGAGACACAGAAGTCCCTAGGAACAACATTAATGCATCCCATTAAGCCCAGTCTCCATGCAACACCAAGATAATCCCCCACCTTCACAGGTACCCAAAATTTGCCTGTAGCCTTTCAATGCAAACTCAAGTGAGAGAAAATGTTACAAAGAGAAAGACTGAGTGAGAGAGAGCAGTTTTAATGGGTTGCTATTAAAATCTTTTACTATTTCAGATTTAGGCAAATGCAAAACAATGTGATCCATGTTCCACCCAAGTGAGGAGACTGAAGCTCAAACTGCATTACTTGCCAGATGATCTGCTCAAGTCATTCTTGCTGTATTATTCTCCTTGTTCCTTTGCTCCACTCCAAAGTGATCTGATCACCTCTAAAACCAGCTTCTTTATCGGAACCACCTCCATCCTTTTATGTTTGAAATCCACACCTACTCTTCTCCTTGACAATCAAATTACTCATAGCAACGACTCCCAAAACACATCCAAAGTTGCCAGTGGACACTTCCACAGAATTTTCTTGAGCAATTTTCTTTCTTTATTATTTTTTGTTTGTTTGTGTTTTAGGCTCTGGGTATAGGTATTCCCATTATTGGCCCTTTTGTTTCTCTTGAAACTACTTCTGGCATCTGCCTGTCAGTTCCTACAAGCTTCCTCGATTAGTTGTCAGTTCCCTGTTACCGAGGTCTTTATTCTTTCCTTTAATCCTCAAAATCACAAACTTCTCTAACATTTGGTGAAAAAGTTCAACAATTGGGGCATCTTAAACTTTGTTGACAAAATCATCCCATTGAATTTCCAAGGCAAAAACTGGCACATGCGAATCCTCCCAAGCCGTCTACATCTGTCTACACTCCATCTACAACAGAGCTTTTCTTATCCACATATAAATGATGACTTACAGAAAATAATATGTTTACATTAGTTTATACTTTTTACCAGTTCTTTGACCTATTGGAAACCTTTGAAGCCTTAAATATCTATTTATTTAATTTTAAATTTAGTTATTTGGGCTGGAGGGATGGCTTAGCAGTTAAGGCACTTGCCTACAAAGCCAAAGGACTCAGAATTGATTCCCCAGGACCCACATTAACCAGATTCACAAGGAGGCACAAGCATCTGGAATTCATTTGCAGTGGCTAGAAGCCCTGGCATGCCCATTCTCTCTCTCCCCACCCCACTTTCTCTGTCAAATAAAAAATAAATAAATAAATAAATAAATAAATAAATAAATAAATAAATAAATAAATAAATAAATTTAGTTATTTGTGTGTGGGGGGGGTATATGTCACACTATATGTGTGGAAGTCAGATAATAACTTCATGGTGTCTGTGCTCTGTTTTCTTTGAGAAAAGGTCTCGTGCAAATGAACTGCCAGACTATAAAACAAATGTCACACTAGCTGGCCTATAACACGGGCTTTAATTCTCCTGGCATTGAGATCACAGATACATGTGCCCCTTTGCCTCCAACTTTATGTAAATGCTGGCAAATTGAACCTAAGCCAACAGGTTTTGCAAGAAAGTGCCTTTAACCTCTGGAGCCATCTCCCCAGCTTCAGCTCAAATATTTTAATTAGCATACAAAAATGTTATCTTGTTTATACCCCTGCTATCCAGTAATCACTCCAAAGTTTTATTTTATTTTTGAATGAGGGGAGCTTTCATTAAAGTTTTATCTAACTCATTCCTGAGACTTGCTATATTAGGAGTCGCTTTTCCTAACATCAGTAAATTATCACCCTCTGGGCTTCCATCAGAGTGGATGTGTTTAATGGTGTGCATGACAATGAGGATGTGGGCTCCTTCTTAATAAGCCTTGAAATAATTAGCTTCATGGAAATTGGTCCCTGCCGCATGCCTCTTCAGTCACTTGTCTTGCATGCGCTGAACTTCAAAAGTTCCAGGGTAGACCACACCTAAACATATGGTCCCGGGTACAGTCCTTTCTCTGATATCCTCAAATGATAAACCATCCGGTTCTCCACAACATGCCTTACTTCTAAAGGTTGGACAACTGTTGAGACCTCCCCCCCCCCCCGCCCCCATAGAAAGGATTTGTCTCCCTGTCAGTTCCATTCACCTGCTAATTCTGCTTGCACGCCTTGGAGCCACCCAGAATAGAATCCCCTTGACGTACTGTTCCACCTTTCAGTGTGTGTATGCTGACGCAGATTTCTCCATGCTAAACCCCTACAGAGCTCATTTGAGAAGATCCTGAGTTCTCTTACTCTGGCACTCTCCTATTGTCTTTCAACACATTGTGCTACTATTTATTTATGCGTCTCAAAATGTAGCAGCCATAATTAACGCTTGAAGTGAGAAAGGATTTGGTTGGAAGAGGGAAATCACTAACACAGTTTTTCATGTTCAAGATCTCATCACAGAACTGCCAGACCTGTTGGGGGCACATTAACTACACGTGTCCCACCAACACACTAGTTAATGGTGAAAACATTCAGTTGTGTGCTTGTTAAGTTTTTAACAACTGGCTCTCAAGAGTGGGAAAATATCAGCGTTCTTCCATTTCAAAGATACAAGTACTCCTATCATGGTGTACTTCAAGATGCAAGTGTGATTTCACACACACACAAAAAGCTGGAAAGAGCTGCGTAGCAAAACAATATTATATAGTATTTCTATCACATCAATGCAATACTCAAAAATAATTCTGAGTATAAATAATAGTATATTAAGATAATTAGAAATGGGTGTATGTTATTACTTATTACCTTTATTTTTATTTATTCATTTATATATTTATTTGGGTTTTTCGAGGTAGGGTCTCACTATAGCCCAAGCTGACCTGAAATTCACTATGTGGTCTCAATGTGGCCTTGAACTCATGGTGATCCTCCTACCTCTGCCTCCCAAGTGCTGGGATTTAAGGCATGTGCCACCACTTCTTAGTGTAGTGGTTTGATTCATTTGTCCCTCATAAGCTTAGGTATTCTGAATACTGGTCTCCCCAGCTGACAGCAATTGGAAATTAAAGCCTCCTGGAAGTGGTGTGTTGTTAGGGGCAGGCTTATGGGTATTACAGCCAGTTTCCCCTTGCCAGTTTTTGGCACGCTCTCCTGTTGCTACTGTCCACCTTATGTGGGGCAGGGGGTGATGTCCACCCTCTGCTCATGCCATCATTTCCCCTGCCATCATGGAGCTTTCCCCTTAAGCCTATAAGCCAAAATAAACCTCTTTTTTTCCCACAAGCTGCTCTTGGTTGGGTGACTTTTTACCAGCAATGCAAACCTGACTGCAATACCCAGCTGATTACCTTTATTTTTAATAATGACTGTAGAACTGGTTTGCAAATTACTGAAAATTTGATAATTGGTTCACAGATGCCCATACCATTATGCTTAACATCCCACTAGTTTACTCCAGTCAGAATTTTGAAACATTTGCTTACATGCAACACCTGACTTACTAAATTAAGTGTCCTTTATACCGCCTTGAAGTTGTCTAGTTATGTTGTTAAGAGTTGTGGGTTTTTTTTTTTTTTACCTGAGTAGAGAACTATATGTACATACACACATACACACACATACCCATATCTATTCTGATTTTCATCTTGTCAGATTCAGCCAATTATTTCCCCTTGTCAATAACTCTTTAGACCCTAGTTCTGTCATCCCATATCTCTGTCATTGCTGTCCCTCTGGCTTAATGTCATCCACATATTTGATGAGGAAGACTTATATTTTCTATTCAAAGCATTCATTTTTTTTTTAATCCTTTTAGGACAGTGCCAAGGACAGAACATTTGGCCATGCAAACAGAATATTCCTTCCATATAAGCATCAAAAATACTAACTGACATTGATTTAATAAGATATTTGCCGAGTTGCTCTGCATCCTGTGAAAATTTCTTTATCTTGTCCACAGTACTGTAGAGGAGAGTTTTGTTGATGAAACACAAAAAAACTAAGTCGAGAAACTCTCACTACTTCCTTCTCATGTCCGAGAAAAGCTCTCTACCGCCTCTATGCACAGCTACTCACCTCCCCCAGGATTCACTCGTTACCTCTTCCTAATTTCAACTTCATCTCTGGTCTACCTCCCCCTCACTACAGACACGTTCCATCAAATACATCTGTGGTCTACCTCCCCCTCGCTACGGACACGTTCTATCAAATAGTGCAGAGAAACTTGGTTTGTCTGCTCTGCTTCTTCTATTTAAGATACTTAAATGGCCATTGCATGCCTGCTCTTCAGGTTTCCTCTGCTCCCACCGGACAAGTTCACTCATCTGAGACTCCATCGATTTGCTGTTTGTCACCTTTGTGTCTAGCAGCAACAGAACCTGGCCGTGTGGCGATGGGTGGAGGTGACTCTGGTGTTTCTGGGACACCATCCTCTCGTTTCGCTGAGTCCTTGGTCTTCCTGTTTCCACCCTCTTGCTCTCCACCAAATTAGCAACCCTGTCTTTCAAAACCACCCCACCTGGCTCTCTTATTGTGCCCCCCACCCACCCTCTGCCCACCATCCTCAGGTTCCTCTTCACTTCCTCTTCTTCCAGCTACACCAACGTGCCTTTTACATTCATGACTTCATTGGCTGCAATTAGGACACTAAGAAGTTCGTATGTGTACACAAACACACACACACACACACACACACACACACACACACACGACTCACACATGCACATTTTGGGGGCTTACCTTACAAGTCTTCTCTGTAGTTTTCTTAACTCACTATGCTTGCCTTATTTCATTTTTTTTTTTTCATTAGTTTTCTGTTGCATCTGCTCGACTGACATCTGACACTCCTGATTTTCCTTCTCCATCTCTGAATGTCTTCGCCTTCCTTGTCAGGTTTCTCTTTCTGTCACCACTTGCCTGGGCACTCTCAGCAGTGCCCACAGCTCCCACCACCACCACAGCTCTGTGCATGACTCTCAATTCTCTATTTTCAGCCCAGACCTCGTTGGAATCCTGCTTCAGATGTAGATCTCCATATGCATGATTCATTCTCCCAAAATGAACATCTTATCTTTGCCCTGAATCCTCTCACCAAAATATGCAACCTCTTCCTGTAATTCCTGTTCTGATACAGGACCACCTCTCCTCAACTTGCCCAGGATGGAAATATTTTGAAGGTCTCTCTGTTACTTTTCATCCACATTTAGTAAGTCACGACACCCTCCAGACGCCAGTACTCCAAGTTCTTTACATTGGATTTTTATTTTTTATTTTTATTTATTTTTGGTTCTACGAGGTAGGGTCTCACTCTAGCCCAAGCTGACCTGGAATTCACTAAGTAGTCCCAGGCTGGCCTCGAACTTATACTGATCATCCTACCTCTGCCTCCCACCCGAGTGCTAGGATTAAAGGCGTGCACCACCACGCCTGGCTCACATTGGATTTCTAGAAAGTAACTTTCTAGTTACTTCCTCTTGTGCAACCTCTGGCTTCTTCTACGGAGAGACAGTCATCTTTCTGTAACAGACCTGAGAGACCACAGACCTCCTCTACTCCAAGCCCCATTGCGACTCCAGCTGGCTGCAGGAGAACTCCAAGGGCTGCATGCATACCAGCTTGCCTACCCACCTCTCCAAAGCAATCCCAAGTATCTACTTTGCTGCATTTTCCAGACACCTTTGCCTTACTTGCTCCCATGCCTTTATACACACCGACTTCAATTCATAGAATGACTCTACCGTTGCTTAGTGATCGAATCTCCTTCTTCCTGGTAACAGCTGAATAAGGTAGGCTCTGCCGTGACGAGACACTTGACCACACTCCTCAGGCCACTGCATCTCAGGTGTTGCTGTCCTTCCTCGCCTAGGCACACAGTGACAGCATTTATTTACCTATCTATTCCCACCACTAGCTACAGGCTGAGAAACCAGCAAATTTTTTTTTCAAATTTTCCAAGTTTATTTATTATTCCTCCTTAAAAATTTCATTTCTAAGAAACAAATAGATTCAGATGTATTTGTACAAGATTACCTTTAAAAACAGTATATATTAAAACTACAGCAATTTTTATAAAGGAGAGAATTCATTGTTGCCTATACTCATATCTGCAGGACCCAGCATATACCTAGGTAACCCGATGAATCTTCACTAAATGAATGACTTCCCCTTGTTTAATAATTTATGGCTAAATGAAATTGTTAAAACTAACCATTTATTCTCTGTGTATAGATGCAGGCTTTTTAGGATTATTACTTTTTAAATCTATTTATAACAGATTTCAATATTGAGTTCTAGATTAACAAAGCAATATTAAACAAATTTCATTTGTGGGAAAAAATTTTTTCCTCCTGATTTTAAATTTGAAAAATATAAATGAAAAATTTCTAAATCCAGCTCCCCTGCCCCAGAAATGATGCTATAAATATTCTTCAAATTATATAAGACTTCTCATTGTTGAAAAAAATTTAATGTGGATATGGACAAGATCAGGTACAAAGAAAATATGTGAGGTTTTTAGTGGCATAACCAGCTAAACTTAATTAAAGATGCCTTAACAATGCATGTTAAACTTTATAATAAAAGTGTGGTAGCGAGTGACTTTGCACTTATTTGTCTCATGAAGTTACAATTAAGGACCCAGGCTTTTTCCTTTTCTCTGTTTGGCTCTCTTTTACTGTTTCTTTGGTTTTTCTTTTCTTCTTTTTTTTTTTTTTTTTGTCTTATATTTTCTGCCCATAACCATGCCCTGTGGACATTGTCTCTGGTGGTTAAATGGCTCCGTGGTTCCATGTATTACCCAGTATTAGGGAAGCTTTCCATGGAGGCCCAAGTACACAAGCCACATCTAATTCTTTTTTTCAAAAAACAAATATTTATTGCAAAGAAAGAGAGAGAGAGAGAGAATGGGCACACCGGGGCCTCCTACCACTGCAAATGAACTTCAGATGCATGTGGCACTTTGTTCATCTGGCTATACGTGGGCGCTGGGGAATTGAACCCAGGCTGTCAGGGTTTGAAAGCAAATGCCTTTAACCACAGAGCCATCTCTCCAGCCCTCTCCAGCTTGTCCAGAATTCTCCCAGAAGACTTTGCCCCGTGTCATGTTCATCAGAACTGAGTTGAATGACCATACCCAGGTAGAAGGGGTGTTAGAAAAGCAAGGTGTTTTATCTGCTTTGTTATCATGTGTGCTCATGGATGAAGAAAAGTAACCATAGGGGAGGTTTCAGAGCAGCTCCTCTGTGACTGCCGGCCTGGGTCAGCTGCCTCTACCCAAGCTCCGCTCTTTACCTCCCAGTCAGTATTGGCCATCAACTTACACTACTCACTGCATCTTAACTCAGTAATTTTACCAAGCTTGTTCCTGATAGTTTGGAGAGAGTTCCTAATGTATTTCTCACCCAAGTAGCATCTTTTTCACTACTTTTCTTCCCGAAATCTTTATCACCAGAATTCAAGTGGTTTCCACTTCTGTTTCTCACCTCATGTCCATATATATCATTTTGCCTTAAGTAACTGAAGATTTAATACAGCTGTGAACTTTGCTAGCAGATTTCTTACCTGCTCTTCAAGATGCTGAAAACTGAACTAAACAGAACCAGTTCAGAGTGTGTAATACTGACCACTGAGCCATCCTTTAGCAAACATTTCTGACCAACTGTTCACATCTTCATTTTACCCTTGCTCCATAACAGCCACTAACTTATTTTATTTGAGGCATAAACACACACACACACACACACACACACACACACACACACACAGAGAGAGAGAGAGAGAGAGAGAGAGAGAGAGAGAGAGAGAGAGAGATTGAGAGAGAGAGAGAACAGGCACACCTCTAGCTACTGCAAACAAATTCCACATGCATGCACCACCTCGTGCATCTGGCTTACGTGAGTACTGGGGAAAATCAAACCTGGGTCCTTAGGCTTTGCAGGCAGGGGCCTTAACCACTAAGCAATCACTCCAGCCCCAGTCACTGGCTTTTTGTGCAGTTGAAAGAGATCAGGAACTAAAAGGAAGTCTGCGGCATCACACTTTACCACCCTTCATTTTATAGTTCAGATGACAGAGATGGAAAATGTCACAGTGATGAGTTAGGACTATAGGACAAAGCTTATGATCTTGTAGCACCATTGAGTGCACCAGTCAGACAATTAGAAAGTCTAGGGCTGGAGAGATGGCTTAGCGGTTAAGCGCTTGCCTGTGAAGCCTAAGGACCCCGGTTTGAGGCTCGATTCCCCAGGACCCACATTAGCCAGATGCACAAGGGGGTGCACGCATCTGGAATTCATCTGCAGTGGCTGGAAGCCCTGGAGTGCCCATTCTCACTCTCTCTCTCTCCCTCTTTCTCTCTGTGTCTGTAGCTCTTAAATAAATAAATAAATAAATAAAAAGAAAGTCTAGTTTTCTGGGCCCCAGTCACATGCTGTCTCCACCACCAGATTGAGGTGTAAGTGGGTTGTACATGGGAAAACATGTCAGCTATTAGAAACACTGGGCTCTTGGAGCAGGAGCCATTGAGAAGGAACTATGGTCAGCCCAGCAAAGGGCATGAACAAAGGCCCGCTGGAAACCATGGAGTCAGCTCAGGCACGATTCAAGCAATCTGAAGCTTTGGGTCCAATGTGGAAGGACAGGGCACAGCAGTGGATGAGCCCTTGGGAGCCAGGCAGGTGGCGGTCATGATTCTAGGGGATGTGGCCATATGTTGCAGAATCCCTGACAGAAGGCTGAGTTTGGGCAAGGCTCCGGTTCCTGGGGTGGAGAGCTGACGGGTGCCAGGTGGGGCCCAGGCCTAGCCAGATGTACTGACAAGAGAGGGAGAGCTCTGGGCATGGGGAAGGGAAACCTGTCTCAGAATGGCTGGTCACAAACCAAGACTGAGGAAGTTAGGCAGAAGTAATATAACATGGGCAGGGAGAAGATCAGTGGTAGAACTATGGCACAGGCCACACGGGCACTAAGGCTTACCCTGTCATTTCAGCGTTTGAGTCTGAATTGCACAAAGGAGGCTCAATAGCCATGGTGAAACTTTAAGGCTTCAGGAAGGAGTTAAAAAAAAAAAAAAAAAAAACAACTCGGTAGTAGAGAACTGAGCATCAACAGAAAAAATGTGAAGGAACTGACAAGCAAGTCCTAGAACAGTGTAAAGGAAAACTAAATGAGCATGAATGATGATTTTTTTTTTTCTGTTACTTTGAGGCCTCAGATCCAGGGCTCCAGATTTCATTCAGGATCTCACCAGCTTCGCTACCTCAGGTCAGGAGACAGGACTGAGCCTGGTGGCTTGAGCGTGATTGGAATCCAGTCTGGAAATCGGTTTCAATACCTTACAGTTGTTAGGTATTGTTAGGTATCCAACTTGCACTTAAAATTTGACCTAAAATTATACTGGGGTTGGCTCATGGGAAAATCATTTCAGGACCTACTTTTTATACTATTTTACTTTCATTTTATAATTCTATAAAACATTTACTTTGCTGCCCTTTATAGAAGCATTTCAGTTTGTAGGAGGTTTCCATGAATTCATTATGCAAAATGGGTGTACAGATGTGTGTGCATTAATGCAGTTACATTGTTGGTTTGTGTTAACTTTAGGTCTCTTTTTAGGAGCAACCTATTTCTCTGAGTTTTTTTAAGGGGGAGATAGTATAAAAAATAGCTATTAAGACAAGGTATTGTTTATAATAGTGTATCAGTGGCAGATGAAGAGACTGCAGGGTGGTCAGGCTTCTCCATCATCAATACATCTCCATTATTAAGGTCACTAAGATCACCAGACCATGAGATACCTGGTCCGATCACTAAATCCATCTTAATGACCAAACCCAGCCAACTGCACATTGATACAATCACTAGCTCCATGGCCATCCATTATGACAGCAGAAAACACAACACAACAAAACCAACTGGCAGTTTTCTGATCAGTTCAGCAAAGCTACAATGTACACCACAGTCAGTAAACACATGACATCCTTAGTTTTTATACATTCTGAGATTAGATACGTTTCCTGCACCCTGGTTTCTGTCCCTAGGCTTGTTTATTGCCATTCGTGAAAACCTGCTTTCCTTCAGTTATGAGTTACAGATTTATAAGGCTTTGGACTCCAGTTTTTACTCACAAATCACTACTTGTATCTGTATTTGGCATTATTAGAAAAATTATTTCCCTCTGTGTTTGTTTTCGATGCTAGATTTGTGTGAACCCTCCAACTTGCCTGACTTCTCCTTACAGCAGACACTGGAGCACACTATACTCTTCATAGAAGCACAGACATAATAAACGCATTTGGCATTTCCACACTTACCTACGTATATGTTTAGCTTAGGTATATGTCTGCCCATGTATTTTTAGATTAGCTGTAATCCACACTCAAATACTCAGACCATCTACATATGCCATGCTCATATCTTGCAAGTGAACATATCTATTTTTTCTCACTTGAATTCCACTTAGATGTACATCCTTTTCATGTCATTTTAAGTAGACACATTCCAATGTTTTAACACTATTTTAAGTTTTTTTTTTGTTCTTGTTTATTTATTTGACAGTGACAGACACAGAAAGAAAGACGGGGGTGGTGGGAGGGGAGAGAGAGAATGGGCGCGCCAGGGCCTCCAGCCACTGCAAACGAACTCCAGATGCGAGCGCCCCCTTGTGCATCTGGCTAACGTGGGTCCTGGGGAATCGAACCTTGAACCGGGATCGTCAGGCTTCACAGGCAAGCGCTTAACCGCTAAGCCATCTCTCCAGCCCTTAACACTATTTTATACTAAATTTTGTAGGCTGAGCCTCTACAATACTTTGCAGTTAGAAGTTAAAGATTTAATAAATGAATCGGGTTGTTTTTTGTGTATGTGTGTGTGAGTGTGCACTTGGAGAAGAGGAGATTTTTTACTGATTTCAATTATTTGGACATGTAGTCATAGGAGCACAATGTTTAAAACCATTGGGCTTTAAAAATATCTTTTGATTAAAAAGAGTGTTTCCTATTAAAAGCATACTTTTAAAAGAAAAGGATCAGAATATCTCTACGTTTTATGGATTAGCCTTACAGAAATCCAGTAATGTTTGAGTGCTGCACTCTATGTATGTGTGTGTGAGCATGCACACACATGCACATGCACACCCCATGTGCATAAATATGGTTGTCTTCTTTTGAGTATTGTGAGACTTTCTGACTCCCTGGAGCACAGATATGGTGTACATTTGTCCTGTACCAGCTGCATGAATTGATGGTAGTTGATGTTAGATGAGGTCATGCACAACCAGTTGAGTCACAGGGCTGTTTATAACGAGTGGTGATGGACAGGCGGGTGAGCAAGAAAGCTGAGGTTCAGCAGCTGTTCTTCAGGGTGCTTGAAGTCAGAAAGACAAAACTCCAGATGAAGCATCCAGAGGGGTGGGTTGCTCTGGGCATGTCAGGGAGCACCTCAGGGAGAATCTATCCACTGCCAGGACAACTTTATGGAAGTCGAATTAAAAATCTTGATTGTCCTGAGCGGTTTTTCACTTTCAAAGTCTCAGACTCTGAGTTGTCTCTTCTAGAAAGTAGAATCCCAGTTAGTTTAGTTGACTCAAACCTTTGTCCCACGTTAAACCTCCTCTGATCCCTATATATTAAACTAGAGGATCATTTCCCATAGCCTGAAAGGGTATCCGTGTTTATGGCCAATGGTCTCGACAGAAAAGCTGCAAGTTCTCCCATGATCTGAAGTATTCAGAGTTGTCAAAGAAGAGAGAGATTGATCGATGAGGGTTCCCTAAGTAGATGATCTGTATATCAAGGAATCTCTCTCAGGGAGCCTGCATCTCTAAAAGATCCACTCGGGTTTAAAGGTTTTTGCACTTCTCTTCATCTAAAATGTTTCCCATCTGCTTGGGAAAAACTTGAATTTTATGAAGAATATGTGATGGAAATATCATTATGGGGCAGAATATATAGCTGTTTTTTGTTGCTGTAGTTGTTTCTGTTTAATTTTTTTGTTGTTGTTGTTTATTTATTTGAGAGTGACAGACAGAGAGAGAAAGAGGGGGAGAGAGAGAGAATGGGCATGGTACACGCCAGGGCCTCCAGCCACTGCAAACGAACTCCAGACGCGTGCACCCCCTTGTTCATCTGTCTAACGTGGGACCTGGGGAATCAAGCCTTGAACCAGGGTCCTTAGGCTTCACAGGCAAGCACTTAACCGCTAAGCCATCTCTCCAGCCTATTATTTTTGGTTTTAGAGATAGACTCTTGCTTTAGCCCAAACTGACCTGGAATTCACCAAGTAGTCTCAGGATGTTCTCAAACTCTTAGATGTGCCTGTACAAGAAGCCACAGTCGCACCTCCCCATGTGTGAGAAGGACGCTGGAAGCTGGGCTATATCGCCCCTAGATCCTGCACCTAGAGACGCTCCTCCTCCCCCAAGGCTCCACCTCCCAAAAGCCCCACAACTTTCCCAAGCTACCACTAGCTGGGGAACCAAGTATTCAAACCATATGAGTCTATGTGGACATTTCATTCAAACCACCACAAGTATAATAAGAAACCCGTGTGGCCTTTATCCTGTCCTACTGACCCAAGATCCCTAAGACCCTTGGTATTTGTTCCTATAGAGAAGGGACCTCTTTGAACACGTGGACTCTATTCTAATGAGATCACATAGGCTGGTGGTCTAGCAAGGAGGGCTCTTCACCAGGTACACCGAGCATGTAAGTGGAGAGCAGGAGCTCTCAGCCCTGCCTCCTGAAGTTTGCAGGGAAGGTCTACAATTAGGGTTTAACAAAGCTCAGGAACAAGGAGATTTGGAGAGCTCCAGCGTACCAAACCCATGCACTTGCTGGAAATCTGGCATGTTCCGTGAGAACCCAACAGCTGTACACCCTCAGGAAGTAGGATGTTGCTTTGACAAAAGTCTGCAGCATGTGATATAAACTTAAAAAATTATATGTGGGAGCTTGAAATATGGCTCAGCAGTTAAGATGCTTGCCTGGAAAGCCTACGGACCCAGGTTTGATTCCCCAGTACCCACGTAAAGCCAGATGCACAGTGGTGAATGCATTTGGAGTTTGTAGTGGCTGGAGGCTCTTGTGCACTCATTCTCCCTCCCTTTCCTTCTCTCTCTCTCTCTCTCTCTCTCTCTCTCTCTCTCTCTGTGTGTGTGTGTGTGTGTGTGTGTGTGTGTGTGCTTCACCTAACTCTAGCCCAATGTGCTTGCAAATAAATAAATAAATAATGTAAGAATATGTGATATTTTTTATTGGGGTTTGGTGAAGCCAGGATATGAGGAAACAGCTGACTTTTTTTGTTGTTTTAAACTTGGAGTCCCCTTGGTAGTCATCACCATCTCAAAAGAAGCTATTCTAACCCAAATTGTGAGTAGCATGAATATGTGGGTACAAACAGACATATTTGGAAAGCAATTTGATGGGCATGATATAATCATTTAGCCAAACAAGAGTTGTAGCTTCTCCACCAAGGCCTATGAACTCTCCATCTTTTGATTAGGTTTTAAGTATAAAACATAACCTTTTAAATTTTTATTTATTTGTTTATTTGAGACAGAGAAAGAGAGAGAGTGAGTAAGGGTGTGCAAGGGCCTCCTGCCACTATAAACAAACTCAGGATGCATGTTCCACTTTGTGCACCTGGCTTTATGTGGGTACTGAAGAATTGAACCCGGCGCCATCAGGCTTTGCAAACAAGTGCCTTTAATCATTGAGCCACCTCTTTTTTTATTATTATTGAGGTAGGGTCTCACTCTAGCTCAGACTGACCTGGAATTCACTATGGAGTCTCAGGGTGGCCTTGAACTCATGGCGATCCTCCTACCTCTGCCTCCCGAGTTCTGGGATTAAAGGTGTGCGCCACCACAGTATCTTAATAGAAGATTAAATGGCGCTGTGCTGTCAGTAGCATTTATTCCAATGCTATCCCCCATTACTGCTCAACAGACCCTCGGTGGCTAACTGCTGAGGTGACAGAGTTTCCTTTCCACTCTCTGTTCATCACTGCCATTGCTCCTGCTCCTTTTTCCTGTGGAGCTTCTTCTGGTTACACTGACATTCTGAGAGGAGCTCGTCCCCAGCAGTTATCCACACGGAACCACGCACCGCATATGACAGTTTGCTTTTGTCTGGTTCCTGTCCTCCTAATTTTGCAAAATTGGTTACTCATGAATAGTTACTTGATTGCAGAAATAAGTTACTTAAGCCTAAAATGGTAGTAAAGACTTAGACAATTAAGGTCACCTATATGGTTGAGAATCATTTAAATGCAAAAAGGCTTCCATCTGGCTATTGAGCATTTAGATATCTGGGGTATCAATTAGCCGAGAGGGTGGGGGGAGGGACAGAGAGACAGACAGAGAGGTACTAATTGAGAGGTTAAGAAAAATTGTGCCATCACTATCAACTCAAGATATATTTTGAGCTTTTAAACCTCCACTTTATATATATATTAATATCTGCTTCACTTTCTATGTAGAATACATTGCCATCTCTGAATACCAGATTCTTACTTTTTTTTTTTTTGGTGTGTGTGTCATAAATTTGAGTGTGGGCAGGCATGTGTCACAACATCTGTTGAGGTCAGAGAAGAGCTTCAGGTGTTAATCCTCACCTTTCACCATTTTCCCCCCAAAGGCAGAGTCTCTGGTTCTCATTGTTCCTCATTGCCTTCCCCAGGCTAGCTGCTAGCTGCAAAAAAAGTATTCTCCGGTGTCCAACCTCCCTTCTCATTGTAGGAGGCATAGTGAGATTGCAGAACCCTGTCATAGCATCTCTATGTGGGTTTTAGACATCCCAAGTCAGGTGCTCCTACTTATGCAGTAAGCACTTTATCCCCTGAGCCATACGCCTGGCCTCCAAGGTTCCTGTCTGTGACATCAGTCGTGAAGTTCTTTGCGAGCTTTTCCAAACAGGACCCAAATATAATGACATGTATAATCATCAGTTCAAGTGCCTTTTTAAAATACCGATCCCCGGCCCTGCCCTCAGATAAGCTGCATCAGTGTCTCTTAGGTTTGAATATAGAAATAGGCACGTTTTCCATGGAAACTTTTAAAACATATTTTATTTATTTACTTGAAGGAGAAAGAGAGAGAGAGAGAAAGGGAGAGAGGGAGAAAATAAGGTGTGCCAGGGGCCTCTTGCTGCTGCAAATGAACTCCAGATGCATGTACCACTTTGAGCATCTGGCTTTATGTGGGTACTGGGGAGTCAAAATCAGGCCATCAGGGCCTTATAGGAAAAAAGCCTTAATCACTGAGCAATCTTTCCAGTCCTCATTTCCTTTTCTTAATGGTCTTTATTATATTTTATTTATTTACTTATTTGAGAGAAAGAGGGAGAGAGAGAGAGAAAGAACGGGTGTGCCAGGGCCGCCAGCCACTACAAAGGTGCAAAGGAATTCCAGATACATGTGCCACCTTGTGCATCTCGCTTATGTGGGTCCTGGATAATTGAACCGGGATCCTTTGGCTTTGCAGGCAAGTGCCTTAACCACTAAGGCATTCCTCAAGCCCCAGCCCTCATTTATTATTAATTAATTAATTAATTTATTTATTTATTTATTTTTAGTTTGAAATAGTTTCAAACTTACTGAGAAGTTGTATGAATAATACAGAAACCTTCTGTGTGTTCTTTATCCAAATTAACCATTTCAGAACACTGAACTTTTAAAATATTTTATTTTATTTATGACAGACAGACAGAAGAGACAGGGAGAGAGAGAGAGAGAAAGAGATAATGGTGCTCCAGGACTGCCTGCCACTGGAAACAAACTCCAGACACATGTGACACCTTGTGCATCTGGTTTACGTGGGCTCTAGGGAGTCGAACCTGGGTTCTTTGGCTTCTTAGGCAAGTGCCTTAACCACTAAGCCATCTCTCCAGCCCTGTACTTTTAAACAAGGGTCTCTATTTGCTAAAGTTCAAGAGCCATTGTCTGAAAGGAAAGAGAAATGGTGTGTGAGATCCAGCTTCAGTTAAGTAAGACGTAGGTTTGGCATCTAAAAAGAAGGTGATGTCTGGCATTCACAAAACTCAGAGCTAAGGCTTCCTTTTGGGGGGCTTCTCACGCCCTTTCTACGACTGCGCTCTCCGTGTCTCAGTAGCTGAACAGCAGCTGTCATCTGTCCAGCTTCGGCTGGCAACCACGGGGCTTGTGGATAGTAGCAACCTTGTCTTTTTAAAAGCTAGGATGGGGCTGGAGGGATGGCTTAGCTGTTGAAGTGCTTGCCTGCAAAGCCAAAGGACCCAGGTTCGATTCCCCAGGACTCATGTTAGCTAGATACACCAGGGGGCGCACACATCTGGAGTTCATTTGCAGTGGCTGGAGGCCCTGGTGTGCCCATTCTCTCTCTCTCTCTCTCTCTTTCTCTCTTCCTATTTCTTTGTCAAGCAAATAAAAAATTATTTTAAAAAAGCTAGGATGTTGAGGTTATAGATTGCCCAACTCAGAAAAGATCGAACCAGGCTTGCAAATTTTAGCTTTTCTCTAGAAACATGCCTCACACTGCAGTGTAACACTTATTGGATTTCTGATCCTTGAATGTCATTTCCTCTTTTCCAGAACTTTAAAGCCAACATCCCTCTGACACACCCATCTCTTTCCTCCTTAAGTCACTCCCTGCTGTTCTTTATGTGCATATGTCTTCCAAGTTCGTTGTAGCGAAGCATAAGTAGCGGACGGCCAGTATTCTTCCCCCTCCAGCCCTCTGCAATGTTAGTTGTTAGGTAGAGTGAAGCCTCTTTGGTTAATGTGGCTAAACATCTTCCAGAGACGGAGCAAAGTTAGTAGAGGAGATATTACCACGGGAGTCCTTCCACCTTGGTAAGTGACTCCGGAATGTAAACTGTTGTACTGTATATGCTTAGAAACCTCTCTGCTTTCAGCACAGTTCCAACTCAAAGTTAAAGGAAAAGAAAGCTGATCTCCAAGGTAGGGCACCCTTATCTTTTGCAGTGTATGACCAAGGAACAGGAATTCAGTTATTTCCTAAGAATATTTGCACAGATACTGATGGGTATCTGTAGATAAATAAAGCTTCCTGCTTTCTGATAAACCTACACATTCATTCTTTTCTTCATTAAAAAAATATATATATTAGGGCTAGTTGATGGCTTAGTGGCTAAGGTGCTTGCCTGCAAAGCCTAAGAACTCGCGTTTGAATCTCCAGGTCCCACGTAGCCAGATGCACAGTGATGCAAGCATGCAATGTCACACATGCACACAAGGGGGTGCATACATCTGGAGTTTGTTTACAGTGGCTGAAGGCCCTGGCACATCCATTCTTACTCTCTCTCTCTCTGCCTCTTTCTCTCTCTCTCTTCTCTCTCAAAATAAATAATAAAAAATATATATTTGCTAAACACCTACCATGTACCAGTCACAATGTGAGGCTCTGAGATAGAGCTATAAGGGGAATAAAAAGATTAAATTCATGTTTCTAATAGTCGATTATGTTCTATTTGGGGGCTGAGGGTGGGGCAGCTATTGGTAAAAAGGAGAGACCCTGACTATAATCTGGTTCACAGAAGAGAGTCATCAAATAAAAATATCAGAAGCCTGAAGTGGAGGAGGAGGAGGGACCACTCCAGTGTGATACAGAAATGGGTTACAAATGCCTGGCCCATTTGGTGCAGGGCTGTTGCTCTAGAAAGGACAGTGTTAGGGATGTCTTCGTCTAGAGAAAAATGATGCCAGCAAGGATGTTGCCATGGTGATGTTCTCCAGCTTACCCCCGTCCTCTCTGCCCATCCCCAACTTCCTTTGCAGTCTGCACTATTTCTACAGTAAAATGTGAGAGGGAAAAGGAGGTTTCTGTTCTCCACACAGCTTACATCACAGGGCCTGCTTCTTCAAACGCTCAGTAGTCCTGAGCTTGTGACTCCCTGGCAGCCTTCATGAACGGGCTGATGTGTGCAGATGGAGGGTATGCCTGAGCTGGAGGTTAACCTTGCAAAGAGGGCCACATGCTTCACCTTGCTGCTTCTCTGGGTGCTAGACCGGCC
Source organism: Jaculus jaculus (assembly GCF_020740685.1). NCBI lineage: Eukaryota > Metazoa > Chordata > Mammalia > Rodentia > Dipodidae > Jaculus > Jaculus jaculus. The sequence goes on from NC_059105.1 coordinate 166,488,882, forward strand.
AGGCCTGGGTCAGAGACACAGGAACTTCCTTATTGCTCAGGGCTCAGGAGGATTTTCCTTTTTGAGTCCTCAAGCAGGCTTATTTGAACAACCTCTCTCAGAACCAGGAGGCTTTCCCTCGCTCCTCCAGCGCATGCTGGTTTAAGTGCATCTTGGTCTCAACGTTTGTAAATTCTTGGGTTCACCGAGCGTGAGACAGGAACTGGAGTCATGGTCCTTGAAATACCTTTCTGTCTTTTAGAAAGCAGAGTGGTCAGCTCTTGCTTGAAAGAGGGATACAATTTTATCGGTGTCGCAAACTTTATTTCCACTTGGAGTGCGATTATTTAGGGGAGAGTTACATTACTAAGTTCCTAAAGACATAGGTGTGAAATAATTTCTCAGAGAGAAGACGAGAGCTAAGAGTCAAAAAAAAAATCGCTAGGGTATACGTAAGATGTGTATGGATGCACAGAGGTGGGGGCTGGGAAAAAGAAACTATAAGAGAACAAAAATGGGCATGCTTTTGTAGAAACAGTACACAAAGAGGGACCCAGAGAGGCTCACACCCTAAGATCAACAAAGCCAAACTTCTCCGCTGTCCTCGCGTGGAACGCGGTCAACATAGGAGGTTCAACTGCGAGCTGCGGGAGCAAGTGGTCAACCTCTGGAATTACATCAAGCGAGTCCCCGACTCCACATCATTGCTGCGAAATCTGTGGGGCCCACTGCAAGTTCTTGAACTCCTCTGAGGCTTCATTGCCTTATCTGTAACAAATAGGGATAATGTAATGACACATATCTCCCCAGTGTTCTGAGAAGTAAATAAGATGACAGATGTTGCGTGACTGGCATGGTGCCTAGCGCGTGGCGCATCAGGTCCACGGGCGCTGAGCTTTAGGGCACGTCTGTGGACTCCAGCATATGGGAGAGCAGTCAGAGTACCTGGGCTCCCTCTCAACACCCCTTTCCTGTGTTATTCCTCCAGAAGAGATTAGGGATGGGGAGATATGGCAAAGGGGAGGTGATTTCTTGTTGCTGTTCCCATTGGCGGGGCCAGAACCGGCCGAGGAGGAGTCTCCCTGAGACTCCTTATTGCAAGTCTACCTTATTGCATAGTGACTTTCATCTCCGATTTTGGCTTCTCCAACCAGCATATAACACAGCAGGTGGCTAGCTTCTGATGGGGCAGAGTGACAGGAGGCAAAGAGGGGCATCGTGTGGGAGCAGCCTTCTTGGCGGGACATGCTGCCACTCCCAAAAGTGCAAAGTCCCCTCCAGCAAAGCCACCCTTTCCTGTCTCTCCTCTCCTTTCTGCTTCAGCAAAATACCCCTGCGGGCTCATATTTTCTCTGGGGTTCCATTTGTAAATCTCATTGTATCTTTTGCTCTTAGCCTCGGGCTTTCAGTCAAGGAATATTGGAGAGTAAGAGCAGCATTCTTATAAACTAAAGCTGTCATCCTTAGTTCAGTTGGAACTTTGTCCTCATGCGGCCTAGTTCATTCACTTGGGAGTGTCCATTCAACCCAGGGCAGTGAGGACAGCCTTCTTGGGCTTCCGAGCAGGAAGAGAGCAGTTGAAGTAATAACTCCTCAGCTTGTTACCCAGGTCAGTTAATAGATTAATCAGTGCCACTGTAGCAAGCTGTGAATATTAGTTTGAAATTAGTTTGGGTAAATATCCAGGCCTCAAGTGTGCGTGCCCATGCATACATGAGGCAAAGAGGCTTAGGGAGTCACCTGAGAAATACTTATTTTATTTCCCCCACCTGAGACTTACCTCCTTGACATATTTCTCCTTCTACCAGCATGATGCTGGGTTTGAACCATGTGCTGACCCCAAATTTAAGCCTGGTGATCATTAGGAAGAGTAGCAGGATTTGCTCCAGCCCAGTTGTAGACACTAGCTATTCACCATTTTTTGAATTTCCAAATAACGCCAGACCTGGTAAGAAGTTAAGTGAGGATGGTAGAATCAGGTTGCTCAAGCCTGAAATCTGTCCGGAGCATTTCTCCTTAGGCACAAAACCACTGCAAACCTCAGCTTCTTCCTCTTTAAAATGTTGATAGCAGCATCTACCCCCACAGATTGCAGAGGGGTGAGCTGAGCTAATGAATGTAAAATGACGCATAATACCTGGCAGACATTCAGGACTTAGTAAACGTCAGATGCTATTAATAATCTTCTACATTTTTATGGCACTTAAGTTTTTTTTTTTTTATTTCCAAAGCACTTTCACACCAGCTCATATGACTCTCCTAACCAATCCTTCAGGTATAAGATGCAAAGCATGCAGTATTATCCTCATTTTTACAATTACAAACATTCAGATAGTAAAGGATTAAGTGGCATAGCTGTAATTAATGAGAACCCATTCTAGAAGCTTGCCCCATTTTTTTTTTCTACCGTTCCACATTTGTTTTAGGAACTCGAACTAGGAGAATTTCCCCACTCACATCAGAAAAATAGATGGCCTGAGTTATAGCAGGGTTTGTGGTCTCGTGAAACAACCTCTGTGAGAATAGCTTTTGCATTGGCAGGATGGGAGTGGCCCCTTCCAGGCCTGAGACACTCTGGTCTTCATGGCTGCTAAAAGATGAGGCTGGGTCCAAAGACACGTAGTGAGGAGAGATGGCGTATAGCCCACTGGCCCTCTTGTCTCCCTCTCCCATGACCTGCAGAATAGATACCTGTGGACTAGCTAACTTCACTGAATCTATTCTCTTTCCTGAAAAACTTGAACGCCAGGAGAATAGGGAACCAATTTTATCCAGCTGAGTTTCTCCTGCAGCAGCTAGCACAATACTTTTCATATCTTCCCTACACAATAATAACTTGCAGGTTGATGATCCTATCAAGTGTCTTGGAATTCTTATGTCAAGATATTCAAGTAAGAAAACCCTAGTTTGGGTTTTTAATTTTTTTTATTATTCATTTATTTGAGAGAGGGAACAAGGCAGAGGAAGAGAGAGAGAGAGAGAGAATGGGCTCGCCAGGGCCTTCAGCCACTGCAAACAAACTCCAGATGCATGCACCACCTTGGCCTCTGGCTTATGTGGGTCCTGGGGAATCAAACCGAGGTCCTTTGGCTTTGCAGGCAAGCATCTTAACCACTAAGCCATCTCTCTAGCCCCCTAGTTTGGTTTTACCAAAAGGGTAAAGGAGGAACACATTTCACTCCTTCACAGCCCCCCCTAGATACATACCAAAACCAATGGTCAGTGAGAAAGAGAAATCTCCCTGTCTATGCCAACATTTGACTAGTGTGGCCCTGAGACATGGACCGAACTGAGCAAGGAGCACCCTGTCCACCACTGGTAGTTGACAGTGAGCTCTTCTCTGTGAGAGAGGCAGGATTGCAAAGAGAACACACACTGACACCCTACATCGAGTCTGTTTCCTGCATGGGTGGCACACAGCCTGACAGTCCCCTGGAATAGTTTTTCTTTGTTCTTGTTTTTCAAGGTAGGGTTTAACTCTAGCTCAGGCTGACCTGGAATTCACTACATACTCTCAGGGTGGCCTCGAACTCACAGCAATCCTCCCACCTCTGCCTCCCGAGTGCAGGGATTAAAGGCATGTGCCCAGCCCCCTCTGGGACAATTTAAAAGATCTCTAGTAAATGGATTGGAATTGTCACCTCTGATCTACAGAGTCACCTTATACAGAAAGGCAATAGGTCAACTGCATTCTTCCTTCCCCCTGTTTTATACATTTGGATTGCAAAGAGCCCCATTTTGTAACTTTCCTACCAGTGTGGTGACTTTCTTGAAGTTAGTGATGATATCTTTACATGACTCTGGACTATGATCATTGAAAACTGAGAGCCAACATGTCAGTGTCACAGTACCTATAAAAACGAATCTTTCTCCTGGGAGTAGAGTCAGGAGGAAGCACACACAACGGATGGGTCCTCGGGAGAAAATGCGGAGGCAGGGCAGAAAGAAGCAGAAATGCGTGCAATGGTAACGTATGAGCGGATGACTCTTAACGGTTGTAAGTGCAGATCTAATTTAAATCTGGCTCTATCCCAGAAGGATTGTTAAATATTCTATCCAGAAAATGTTCTTGGACAAAAGCATCCTAAGGCTCACACTCAGTTTCTGCTTTTCAGTGTGTTGGCTGTCTTCAAAGGCCTTCAAAGGAGCCCGGCTCCCTGAGGCGTGGCTGCCATGCCAGCACCCTTGCTTATTCCTCAAATGCTGTACATTTCAAAATGGTGGATTCTGACTCCTGAGTGTAAGCATTGGCATTACAACAAACATACATGATTCCAAAGGCCTCTGACATTCCCTCCAAATAGATTTGCTTTCCTATAATGTCCCCTGAAGCCTAGGGTTGACCATTGATCTATGTATTAACTTTATTTATCAATTATTTTAAACTACAAGTTTCCAGCTTTCCACTCTCAAAACCAACTGACAAGAACACATTAGAAGCCTCTTTTCCAAGCATATGCAAGAGTGTTTGGAATGTAGCTTACTCATGTGTTTGCCTAGCACACACAGGGTCCTGGGTTCAATGCCCAGCACCACAAGAAAACAAACAAAATCTGCCTTCAAACAGAATGCTAATAATAGGTTCAAAATTCTAAAAAAAAATTTTTTTTTTGAAATAATTTCAAACTAACAGAAAATTATTAATGCTAAAAGTAACTTTTGTGTCCTTGGGCTCAAGAGATGGCATAGCAGTTAAGGTGTTTACCTGCAAACTAAGTTCAATTCCCTAGTGCCCAAGTAAAGCCAGATGAAGTGGCTCATGCATCTGGAGTTCCTTTGCAGTGGCTAGAGGCCCTGGTGTGCCCATTTTCTCCCTCTTTCTCTCCTTCTCTCTCTCTTCTCTGTATTACTCTCTGCTTACAAATAAATAAATAAAAATATTTTTGAAAGTAACTCTTGTGTTTGCTGAGTACAAATTTACCAATAGTAAATATTTTGCCAAATTTGCTTTATCTGTTTCTCTATATGACTTGTATTATCACAGGCCACTTGCAATAAAGTTTTAAAAGCATAGTCTCTTCCTCTTCATTTCTTTAACATTTCCTAATAACAAGGCCCTACTGTTACATAAACAGGGTAATTATTTCATGTGATATTTATTTAATACTGTTATTTACTATAAGATTCATTATCAGATTTTATCACTTGTACTGCATTGTCCATTATAGCAATCTTTAATGTCCCTATCAGTAACTTATAACTCAATAATATATTTCATTTAGTTTTATGTGTTTTGTAGTGTCTTTTGTTTTTAGCTCAGGCTGACCTAGAATTCACTATGTAGTTTCAGGGTGGCCTTGAACTCCTGCCTATCCTCCTACTTCTGTCTTCCAAGTGCTAGGATTAAAGGTGTGCACCACCACGCCCAGCTCTGTTTTAGTCTCTTTTAATCTAGAAGTTTTTTATATTTTATACTTTCTTCTTTTTAGAAGAATGTAAAGGAAATGGTTGGAGTTGGTCTTATATCCTTCAGATTCCCAGGAAGATTGTATATTGGCATACAGAACCATACCTAAGAAATGTGCAACTGCATATATGTAATGTCACAAGGCACCAACCATCAGACAGAACCATGACTGGTGATGTGAACTTTGGTCATATGTGTTTGAGGTGCTGTTTGTCCAATTGTCCATTGTCCAATTACTGTTTTCCCCTTTGTACTCATGAGAAGTCTGTGGAGAGAAATCTGCTTATACTCTCATAAATTATTACAATGTGATTTTTACCTGGTTACTGGGGTTGTTTGTAGAATGGTGATGTTTAACCTGTTATTGCTACACACGTTGGATATGCAGCATTGTACTGTTTTATGTCCTTTATTATTTACTTGCTTCCTATCAATATGAACTCATCAATGTTTGCTTTATTTGGTGGGTTATAATAAACCATTACAATATTTTATCACAAATTGTCCTATCTTTTTATTTCTGGTTTCTCAAGGTAGGGTTTCACTCTAGCCCAGGCTGACCTGGAATTCATTCTGTATTCTCAGGGTGGCCTCGAACTCATGAACTCACAGCAATCTTCCTACCTCTGCCTTCTGAGTGCTGGGATTAAAGGCATGCACCACCACACCTGGCTCAAAATTGTCCTGTCTTTGATGAAAGAGACCCCTTTAAATTTGGTCATTTTGTCCTTTGGGCAGTCATAACCATTTTTTCAATAACTTCCCCACTTTGAGTTTAAATTAATCTTGTACTTTTTTTTTTTTTTCTGTACTAGCTCTGCAATAAGCCTTGGTCCTTTTCATTGGGGAATGGAACTTAGAAAACCAAATGTAGACTTAAAATTACTTTGTACAATGTACATCTTAAGAGATCTTTCGTGTTTCCTCTGTTATGGCTAAGTGCTTAGTTTAGACAAACCTAACAATTAAAACAGTAAGCTATTTATATAGGCAGACCCAGTATTATAAATCTTAACAAAAGATGTAACCTACTACATGTAGCATTTCTCCTATTTTAAAATTCTTGCATACACCTAACTTTTCATGGTAACTTCTTGTAAGGTGGAAAGAAAGTACAGCACACTAATTGCACACATTGATTACAAGGTATCTACCAATTTAAAACTCATCAAAATGTAAAATAAATCCCTTCTTAAAATTCAAGAAATAAGCAATTTGTCTCAAAAAAAGATCATATCATTATGACTTCATGCAGAATCAGTCAAATGACTTAAAAATAATCAATAATATTACAAACAGATTTGTTTATATTTATCCTCTTATTACCTATAACTACATTTTCACTGGGTTGTATTCAACATTTAGGGAATAAGATGAATGAGTCTATATTGTTGTTTTGAAGGGCTGGAGATGGAACCCAGGGCTTTATAAGTGTTAGACATAGTGCTCTACCACTGAACAATACCCTCAACCCTTATTTTAATTTTTACATATACATGAAAGATAGAAAGAATTCACAGCCAGATCATCTATTCTTCCATGACTAAGCTCCAAGAGGGTGGAATATGATCACCAGGAACATGTTGACTTGTCTCATATTTTCTCATGTGTCTAAATTTTAGTAGGTCTACTGTATTTCTTTTTTTAAAAAAATTCATTTATTTATTTGAGAGAGAGAGAGAGAGAGAGAGACAGAGAGAGAATAGGCAAACCAGGGCTACTAGTCACTGCAAATGAACTCCAGACACATGCACTACCTTATGCATCTGACTTTACATGGGTCCTGGGGAATCAAACCTAGGTCCTTAGGCTTTGCAGGCAAGTGCCATAACATCTAAGCCTTCTCTCCAGCCAGGGTCTGTCTTATTTCTATGAGTTAGAACAACTAATGATTTTAATAACAGAAATATTTTACACAGGACCTTACAGTTAATGCTTTGCAAAGGCAATCTTATCCTAAGTAGCACAGTGTTTTGACAAATCAGGACCTCTGCTAGGGAGCTACCTGCCTGGGACAGGTGCTGTTTTTGCTACTTAACTGAGTTTGTACCTTTTAGGAATTACTTGACCTTGCAAGACATCCATTTATTTCTCTTCTGCCAAAGGAAGGTATCCCAAAGGAAGATATACCCCAAACTGTTGTGAGGATGAAATGAGAGAATGCTAGGAAAATGCATGAACTAATGCTTGGTACTCAGTGTAATATTAGCTAAGGAAAAGTCATCCAAAAATGGGGGAGGTACCATTCCAGTATCTCCAATGGATATTTTCCTTTATACCCTATAGGACAACTTCGGTCATTTTCCCCTGTGTAAGAAACCCACGTGACCTGACAGGGAAATGTTCGCTCAACTTCCTCGTGGAAGCTCAAACGTGGATGCTTATGGAGGTAAATCACCTATACTTCAGTTACTCCAAGTTCCTCACAGCCTTGCAAACCATCTTTTGTTGTTTTTTTTAATATTTTATTTTTATTTATTTATTTGAGAGAGGGAGGGAGAGAGAAAAAAAAGAGAGAGAGAAAATGGCATACCAAGGCTTCCAGCCACTACAAACAAACTCCAGATGCCTATGCCACATTGTGCATCTGGCTTGCGTGCATACTGGGCAAGCGCCTTCACCGCGAAGCCATCTTCTGTTTTCTTATGTGCCACCCTTCCATCTGTAGGAAAACCAAGGCTCGTGGGAGCCGCTGGTGCACAAGGACAAGCAAACAGATGAGCAAATAGGAAGGAGAACCCCGCGCATGCCCAGCAGCCCTGGGAATCTTGGATCCGCTGAGTGGTGTTTGCCCCCATGACTCACTCCTGGTGCGAATGCTGCTCATCCTGAGGGTGCTTGGGCAGAGACAATGCACCACAGATGATTAACATTAAAAAAGTACAGAAGATACCGTCATCCTCCCGTTTCCCTCATAATTCTTTAATTGGCCTTTCTTAGAGGGATTTACTGCTCTATTTGGCTGCGTGGTTTCTGCAAGACTAGGCCAGACTGTTTGCATCTTAAAGGAGTTCTAGGGATTCCCTACCGCTTTCTAGGGTTTGTTTTTACGTGCTATGGAGGGTTTAGAGACCTGGGGTCACGGATGATCCACTAATGCGCAGAAGGATGCCTTGGTTTATTTCAGAGCCATTACATCACTCTCTCTGGCTCACCCCGCACAGTGCCTTTTGCGGTGGATGCAGCAATAGACGTGATCAGATTGTCACAGGTCCCCTGCCATTTGCGCCTCTCATTCTATAAAGTTTTCACAATTTATAGGACTAACTCTTGGGGAAATCTCCTATGTTCTTCTTGATAAATGAGTTGGTCCAAAGGGTCTACCTAATCTGGAAAAGAAAAGAATTCCTTGGGAACATATTAAAGCGTACAGGGCCACGAGGGAAAGTAGCATGGAACGTGGTTCGCTGAGGTTTACAACACAATATGGCTTAAACAAAGAACATGAGAACAAAACCGAAATTATATGATCACCTTAAGAAACAATTTACAACAATTAACTGCGGGGGGACATTTCCATTTTGCCCTGAAGAAACCTGGGGTGTTTGTTCCAAGGGCCCCAAACCCCCAAACTATAGAAGTCTTTTTAAACGGAGGTTGGCCACTGGGGTTAGTTTTGCACCCTACTGTTCAGACCTTTGGGGCCCATTGAGTTCCCTCTACTTGTACCGACATCTCCCCAAGCCCACCAACCACCCAAGGCTTGAGACTCAATGACGTCTCAAGTTCCAATTTTCCCTCTTGTCCTGGAGCGAGGCTTAATGCATTTCAGAAACGGGACATATTGCCGCCTTCTCTCCCTTCTGGCTACCCCTCTACTGAGCATGATCTCTTGTCTGACCTTTTGCTATCAGCCGTATCCCCTCTGCCTTGAGGGTTTCCGCAGCTATTCCTGGCCTGCAATTTTCATCTCTGAGCTCAGTGACTTACCAAAGATCTAATTCAGATGACTGTCTGCCCTCAACTCCTTAATTAGCTCCCAAGGGGCTTCTCTTAAAAGTCCTTCTGCAACATTTTGAAAGGGGGCATTTCCTGTGTATAAGCTCCTTCCTCATCAGGAGGTATAGCTTAAAGCTGGCTTTACTCAACCAATACACAGGCCACCAAGGCCCTTGATTATGAAAATGTGCTTTGAGAAGGATCAAGGTGAAATCATTTATTTCTGTATGTCTTTGTTTACTCAGCTGATGGTATCTGATTATATATCTGTTATTACATTTAATACCCTGACAGGACTAACGTGAAACCTGCATCTTTACTTCTGTCCTAGAGGTGGTACAGTCCAGAGTAATAATCCTTCCACTTCACTGTGCATGATAACCACCTGGGGAGCTTATTAAAAGCCAAATGCTCTGTAACTCAGACGTGGCAATTCCTCCTCTGTAGAATGGATTCTAAAAACCTGTCGTTTTTGATAAGTACTCTAGAAAAGTGTGGCAAGAGAGCATACAGATACTTTAAAAAAAAATACTATCTATAGGAGATATTTGTTAAGTTCACACAGATCTGGAACAGGTAGAATAAACAGCCTTCATGTTTGATAAGGAACACTGCTCATGTTGGATGATTCTAGAGTGCGTGGAGTCCATGTTTCACCTGAATTGCTCAAAGTTGCTTTATAGGCCTTCGGCTCCCTCTCCTTTTGTCAGAGTGACAGTATGCATCTCTCTTTCAGAGATACGGAAGCCAGAAGCTATCATTTTCCCTGCTGCACATTAAGCATCAAGTTGGTAATTAAGTTCAGGTCTCCAGCAAGTAGAGATGTCACTTCCACAGAGTACCAAGTTGGGATTCTTTCCAGACTCAGAGACCAGAAAGATGTCTCCAGGCCTCCAGGCACACTGATTTACTACCTACCCAGCGAGGCAAGAATAAGGAACTAGGGTGATTTTCCTAGGTGAGCCGACAGAGGCAGGGCACATTAGAAGATTTTCAGTTGGTGATGACTCTGGGAACCACTGAGATGGGGAGGAATGAGAGAAGCGATAGAAGGAGAGGCGTTAGTCTCCTCGCCTGCCTGATGCACCCCCCCACCACCGTGCTATGCCATTCAAATTGAGTCCATTGAAATTTTTGGGCATGCCATTTCCTATTCTCCTCTGGAATTCCAGCTCTAAGCTTTTTGTGGCTTTTATTTCCCACTGGAAAAATACTCAGGACATAATACCATCTGTCTACTTGGAACAACAATAGCCTTTTCTTTGCTTTTCTTTCCTTTTTTTTTTTTTAATCATCTGTGGTTCTCTGAGTCCATTCATCTCAGTGTGAAGCCCATGGATTCTCTGCTGCTATCTAATTAAGGCTTGTGTCAATGTCTACTTGAAAGTATAAAAAATGCAGCTAAGATAAATATGCGGATATTAAATAGATGTTAGATGATTTTATGTCAAAGAGACATATTTCAAAAATTCAAAAGGAAAGTGCACTTACTATCAACCATTTTCTTTTGATCCCACCTACCACCTTCAACTTCCAATATTTTATTATACTTAGAGCAAAAAAAAAAAATATATATTCTAATGGAAATTAAGGACTTAGTTCAAGTCAGGGAAAAGGTTTGAGGAGAGACCTGTCCAACTCAAGGTTTGCATCCTAAAAGTCTGAAGAGAGGCATTGGGGGAGCATTCATGGGTATCCTAGTCAATATAATCTCAATTCAGGACTGGCTTCCATGACAACATCCATCCCAGGCACCAGCTTCACTTCTGCTCAGAGTTCCAATACATTTTGTCAATAATGGCTTTGTTTTAATTCAAGCATGCCCTCAAATGTAGTTGCTCATTTTTGTTTTTTGTTATTTTTTAAAAATTTATTCTTATTGGCAACTTCCACGATTGTAAACAATACCCCATGGTAATTCCCTCCCTCCCCCCACTTTCCCCTTTGCAACTCCACTCTCCATCATATCCTTTCTCCCTCTCAATCAGTCTCTCTTTTATTTTGATGTCATGATCTTTTCCTCCTGTTATAATGGTCTTGTATAGGTAGTGTCAGGCATTGTGAGGTCATTGATATCCAGCCCATTTTGTATCTGGAGGAACACGTTGTAAGGAGTCTTACACTTCCTTTAGCTCTTACATTCTTTCTGCCACCTCTTCCACAATGGACCCTGAGCCTTGGAAGATATGATTGAGATATTTTAGTACTGAGCACTCCTCTGTCACTTCTTCTCAGCACCATGGTGCCTTCTGAGTCATGTCAATGTCACTGTCATCTGAAAAGAGAAGCTTCTCTAACCAAAAGTGAGAGTAGCATTAATATAAGGGTATGAACATTAAGAGAAGTGTTTATTGGGCAGTTTGGTGAGCATAGTATACACATTTAACCAGACAGCAGCAGACATTACACCCCTAGGGCTCATGACTACCCCTGTGGCAGATTTTCATTATCAGGATGTATTCCTTCCCATGGAGCAGGCCTCCAGTCCAGTTAGAGGGCAGTTGGCTTCCCCCATAGTAAACGGGCCACTATTGCACCCGTTGGCTCATTTGGCCTAGCTGGCCAACTATAAGGCTTGCAATGTCCACTGTTGAGTATCTTAACTAGTGATGTCTCTCTCTCCCACGGAACTGCATGCAGAATGGCTTTTTCCAGCTTTCTTTCAGCTAGTCTACATGGAGGTTTTCAGCTCAGGTCTAGCAGGATTTCTCAGTGATCTTGCAGCCCAAGTATGTGGCGTCTTCAGCAATAGGGTCTTACCATCTATTCCTGGTAGGAAACCAAGGGCCTCGGTAATGGCCTGTAATGTTTTGGGGGCATCGGGGACCTCCCTGACCAACAACTCACTGGAAGGTATTTATTGTTTAAGAAGAGTATTGGGAAGTTCTTGATGCAGTGTAACAAGTGAGGTTTTGGATTTAATAGACTCTTTCTCAGATTCTGTTCTTTCTCTCCTTAGCTCTTGACACAGACACTGTGATCCTCTGTTAGCTATAGAATAGAGCTAATAGCTGTACCTCTTTTGAAGGAATTTTGTGATTAAAAAAAAAAAGAACAGGTACACAAGATACTTAGCATGATATGAGCCCAAAAAAGTGTTCAGTAAAGGTTAAATTATTATTATAATTTATAAGCCCCAAGAACATTTGTGTTTTCACTGGCATCAGAACTTTTAGAAAAAAAGGAAAAAATGAAGAACTCCTAAAGAATATTAGCAGACCCCATATGGTGGCACACCTATAATTCCAGCACTCAGGAGGCAAGGGTAGGAGGGATGTTGGTTTTAGGCAAGCCTAAGGTTGAATAGTGAATTTGAGGCTGAGCTTACGTAGTGAGAGCTTCTCAAAAACCAAACATCACATTTATCTGGTGCTAACTTTACTCTCCGTTGGAGAATCTGCTTCTCTTTTTCAGACAGTTGCAGATCCTAAGGAGAGAACCATCCCATCATACCTCAAAAGGGCCCTAGCTCAAACTAAGAATAATTGGGGAAACATGGAAGACTGCTGTTTTCTTGGCAAACTGGGAACCAGCACAATGGTAAAGGAGATAGATACAGAGAACAATCAACCCCTACCAAACCAGATATCCAGAGACACAGAGGCCCCCAACACCTTATCACTGAAGCAGACCTAAAATGAACCCAACATAGCTCAGGGAAATTTGTGGAAGAGGGAGGTGGAAAGAATGTCAGAGCCACATGTTGGGTCATGATACACAAAGACATTGCCTCCTACCCAAAACTGATGGCTAACCCCACAATGAATGACCCACATGCCCCAACAAGGGAGGAGGCTAACAATGGTACCAACTTGATTGTATTCACTGAGTACAAAAAAAAAGACCCCCCAAAAAGTCAATCAAGGATCTGGCAATAGGGAGGGAGGGTAGGGTAAAGATGGGGATGGGGGGGGAACAAAACTGGACCCAAATGGCAATGGTACCATAAAATTCTACATCCTAAAAGACAGACTAAATGGTTGACCTTCACCAGTCTGTCAGAAGGAACACCTGAATCACAAGGCCCTGGAAAGAGTACAATATAATGAAGACTGACCTTAATTTTCTCCTGTTTCTCTCTCTCTCTCTCCCTCTCTCTTTCTCTTTCTCTCTCTTTTATATTACTTACCGTTCTCTTCCTTCTCTTCTTGGGCACTGACTTATAACTCCCAGTGCCAGCATGTGGCTATCAACTACAATGAGCTCTTGATCAGAGAGACTTACAAGGTTTCCTAAAAGAAGACAGATTTTTATCACAGTGCTTGATGAACCATCAAAGGTTAGTAGTAAGACCCTACTGCTGAAGACAGCATATGTTATTGGCACATAACATGGAGTTACATGGCTGGGAGCTGGAAGAGAGTCAGTCCCCAGAGAGTTAGCTCGTCTAGTGCCAGAAGGTGCTACATGAGCAACTGGGAAAAATGACCAATATCTGCCCAAGCAACTCATGATCTAAACTTCTCAGCATCAAGTAACTTGATGTGATACTCATGCAAATGCAATAGTGCTGCACGGCCATGTTGGGAAGCCAACTGCTCTTCATTTGGCTAACTGATCTGCTCAGTGAAACAAAACCCATAGCTGGAGCTGGGAAACAAGTCAAAATCATATCCAAAAATGAGCCCGCTCTCCATTATCAAGCTCCAACCAATTGTGGGCTATAAGCAGGCCTACACCTATTAAATTCTCTCTCTCTAAAAAAAACCAAATGGTTATCCCATTTTTCTGGTGCTAACTTTACTCTCCCTTGGAGAATTTGCTTTGCTTTGCTTTCAGATAGACACAGATTCTAAGGCGAAAACCAGCCTCTCACACCTCAAAAGGGCCCCAGCTGAAACTAAGGGCAATTGGGGAAATGAGCAAGAGTGCTGCTTCCTTGGTGAACCTGGTATCAGCACAAGGGTAAAGGAGATAGACACAGAGAACACTCAACTCCTACCAAACCAGATAGAGGCTCCCAAGACCTCATCACGAAGCAAACATAAAATGAACCCAACATGGCTCAGGGACACTCACAGAAGAGGGAGTGGAAAAGAATGTCAGAGCCACATGCTGGGTCATAATAAACAGAGACATTGCCTCCTACCCATAACTGATGGCTAACCCCACAATGTTCGACCCAGGTTCCCCAAAGAGGAGGGTCCCTGCAGAGGGGGGAGGACAAGGATGATGATACTAACTTGACTATATACACTGAGTACAAAACTAATTTTAAAAAAAAAAGTAATAAAAAAGTGATATAATAAAAAAAAATATAAGATGACCTATAAACAAGCAGTTTGTTCCTGCCTTATCCAGCTGGCATTAAAGACCTACGAATATGACATTTGCCACTCTAAAAGAAAAATGAAAAAAATGACAGCAAGCAAGCAAATGAATGATGATTTTTGTGGGGGACTCAAAAAGTGTTTTTGCCTGAAGTAATGCTTCTGGCTTTTGATCATCTGCCTACGGGATGTCTGAGGAAGCCCTTGCTGTCTTTAGATCTCTTCATTGTGCATAATGGTATTTTTGCATATGTGATATAAGTTATATAGCTCAATGAATTACACATACAACAGCGTTGTGGACTCCTCTACCTGTGGAACACTGAGGTGAGTATAAGGTATGTTCAGATACATGAAGCGCATTCATGCCCCAGCATGTGCACTGGAGCTGATCAGAGCATGGTTTATGTACCAACTCTGCACTGCGTGCAGCCCTACAGCAGCATCAGTTCTTAAAGTGGCAGGGACCTCAGTGAGCCATGGGCAAAAATGGAACCCAAGGTGTCCTCTGAAAGTCAAAAATATTATTTATTTATTTGTGAAGACAGAAACTCCAAATGCATGTGCCATATTGTGCATCTGGCTTTACCTGGGTATCAGGGAATTGAGGCAGGGCTGTTAGGTTTTGTTAACCTTTACCCACTGAGCAGCCCTCTGAATCTTCGGTAGATTATTTTTGTACCATGAGGCCCAATAGGATGGACTTTCCCTGTTCACATTCTTCGCTTGCCTGGCCTGCTGTCAGAGTTCCTACTATCCTGACAGTAGGGGATTGGGAAGTGGTACGTAATGGAGACAGTAAGGATCAGATGTGAGCTCTGCATGGATTGCACTGGGTTGGAGGAGTGGCATAAGAAGCGGAGAAACTACATTTCCCACATATCATTTGGATTTGAAAGTTCATACAGTGCAAGCTCCCCATGGTTGCAAAACCATAAAGCACTGGTAAACATCTTTCCAATGTTTGCTTTCTCTTCCATGCATGTCCTCCTGCTCCAGAGCCTGGACCTGCTGAAATATGAGAAGTTTTCCATTATCAACATTGTTTTTTGTATGTTTGCTCTCTAGGAGAAAGAAAAAACATGGCAAGATGGACAAGATGAAGTAAAGTACCATTGAGAAACATATCTGGGACAGTAAAGATTAGTTTGAGACCAAATATTACTCTGGCTTCATTAAACTGGAACTTAAAAATTAGAAGAAAAAAAAAAAACTAATTGTAGGGCAAGAAGGATGATAATCCTTTGGGAGGGAGGAGCTCTCTCTTTAATAACAAGGGAATGCTCTGTGATACCGTGAAGGCGTCCAGCCTGGGAACAAGTTGAGAAGCATGGGTTTCAGCTAGGCTTTCTATGCGTGTCCGTGACTTTATTTATGTAAGTTGTATGACCTCTCGGCTCCCTGATTTTTCCATCAGCTATTAGGGAAAACTGTATGATCATTAAGATCTCGTCTGCCTTGGACTCTGTGAAGTGTACGAATGCAAGTAGACAGCTCCAAAAATTAGTTGGATAAGTAGTTTTCTTCCCAGGTTTTATCCAGGTTATTGACACGCAGCAATTACCAAATGCTGGGCACATACCATGCACTTTGGATCTTGTCTTTTCATACTGTGAGCCTAAATAATGCCAAAGGCTGGTGTGATATTTCTTCTTGCCAGCTGTTGTGTTTGGTGGCTCACAGGTTGATTTCTCATCCAGCACTTTATTTAATTATTATCATGATCTTGTGAGGTGTCATTTTTCCATTTTATAGACTTAAAAAAAAAAGAGGTGCAGGGTCAGCTCAGATCATCTGATTTTCCTGATCAAGCTCTACTAATACTGGATCATTTTTAACACACCATCAGTCCTTTCCAATATCAAACCCTGATAGGACTTCTTAAGAACCTTTAATCTATATGCCAACTCCCTTGAGCCCCTCAAACCAGACTATGTTCAAGCCAGAGCGTTTCATTCTTCCCAATTTGCCCCTTATTCTCATCGTCTCAAGTTTACCTCATGAGGGAAGATGTAAAATGAACAAAGAACAAATAAGGGCTGGAGAGATGGCTTAGAGGTTAAGGCACTTGCCTGCAAAGCCTAAGAACCCAAGTTCCATTCCCCAGGACCAACATAAGCCAGATGCACAAGGAGGTGCACACTTCTGGAGTTTGTTTGCAATGTCTAGAGACTCTTGCGTGCCTATTCTCTCTCTCTTTCTCTCTCTCTCTGTCTATATACATGTATATATCTGCCTCTTTCTCTCTCTCTCGCTAAAATAAATAAATATTTTTTGAAAAACAGATAAAAGGGATCTGGAAGGATTTCTTAGTGGTTAGGGCATTTGCCTGCAAAGCCAAAGAACCCAGGTTTGATTCCCTAGGACTCATGTTAGCCAGATGCGCAAGGGGGCACACGTATCTGGAGTTCATTTGCAGTGGCTAGAGGCTATGGCACACCCATTCTCTCTCTGTCTGTCCCTGTCTCTGTCTCTCTTTCTATACAGCAGTAAGAAAAAATGACACAAAGAAATTTGAGGAAAAATGGTTGAACCTGGAACAGATCATTCTCAGTGAACTTACCCAATCACAGAAAAAAAATCAACACATAGTCTCACTCATCTACAACACCTAACCTGAATCTACCCAAGATACCTTACATACCCAGCAAGCACCTCATGGATTAGACACTAGGATGGATGGGGAGAGAGGGGAGGGCATCGAAGGGGTGGGAAACACTAATCTAGACCCAAACGGCAATGGTACCATAAAATTCTACTTCCTAAAAGGCAGACCAAATGGCTGAACCTTCACTAGACCCTTATAGAAAACACCTGAACCACAAGACACTGGAGAGGGTAGGATCAAGTCTAACCTAAATCTTCTACATCTTCCCTCCCTCCCTCTCCCCCTCCCCTCCTCTCCTCTCTAACTCTTGTATATTAGTTATTTTTTTCGTCATTTTCTTAGTGGGCACTGATCTGTAACCCCCACTACCAGCATGGGGCTATCATCCACAATGAGCTTTTGATCAGAGAAACCTACAAGGTTTCCTAAAAGAATGACAGACTTCTGTCAGAGTACTTGATGACCCACCAAAGGTCAGTGATAAGACCCTATTGCTGAAGACTCCATATGCAGCTGACACGTAAAATGGAACGGTATGGCTGGAAGCCAGGAGAGAGTCAGTCCCCAGACAGTCAGCGTGTCTAGTGCCAGAAGGCGCTACATGGGCGACTGGGGGAAATGACCAAGATCTGTCCAAGCAACTCATGGTCTAACCTACTTAGCAACAAATAACCTGGTGTGATGCCCACACAAGTGCAATAGTGGCACACGGCCATGGTGGGGAACCAACTGCTCTTGATTTGGCTAACTGATCCCCTTAGTGGTATGAGACCCATAGCTGGAGCTGGGAAACAATTCAGAATCATATCCAAACATAAGCCCACTCTACAATATCAAGCTACCATCAATCATGGGGTACAAGAGGGCCTACACCTATTAAACTCTCTATCAAAAAAGTAAGTGTTATCTCAATTTTCTTAGTGCTAACTTACTCTCTGTTGGAGAATCTGCTTCTCTTTTTCAGATAATGCAGATCCTAAGGAGAGAGCTGCCCCATCATACCTCAAAAGGGGCCCGACTGATACTAAGGAAAATTGGCGAAACAAGCAATGGTGCTGTTTTCCTGATGAACCAGATACCAGCACAAAGGGGAAAGAGACCAACACAGAGAAAAATCAACTACCAAATCAGAGAGCGAGGGCCTCACAGGCCCCCAACACCTCAGCACTGAAGCAGACCAAAAATGAACCCAACATGGCTCAGGGAAATTTTGCAGAAGAGGGGGCGGAAAGAATGTCAGAGTCACATGTTGGGTCATGATATGCAGAGACATTTATAGTACCAATAACTGTGGGCTAACTCAACAGTGCATGACCCATTTACATCAACAAGGAGTGGCTATTGGGAGGGGGTAGGTCATGGATGAGCCTAAACAATGGTACCAAACTGCCTGTATTTGCTGAAAAGAAAACTAATAAATTAAATTTAAAAGGGGAGTTCTGGAGGGATGGCTTAGTGGTTAGGGCATTTGCCTGCAAAGCCAAAGAACCTTGGTTCGATTCCCTAGGACTCATGTTAGCCAGATGCACAAGGGGGCGCATGTATCTGGAGTTCATTTGCAATGGCTGGAGGCCCTGGCACACCCATTCTCTCTCTCTCTCTCTCTCTCTCTCTCTCTCTCTCTGTCTCTCTTTCTCTGTCAAATAAATAAAAATAAATAAATAAATAACAATATTAAAAACATTTATTTATATAAAAAACAAATTAAATGGTCCAATTCTAAAATAATCAACAGTCATATGTTCACTTTAGGAAAAAGAATCAGACAGTGGAATTGAGATAGAACAATCTAAGAGGGCTGGAGAGATGGCTTAGTGGTTAAAGTATTTGCCTGCTAAGCCTAATGTCCCAGGTTTGATTCCCATAAACCAGATGCGCAAAGTAACACATGCATTTGGAGTTTTTTGCAGTGGCGGGAGGCCCTGGAACCCCCATTTTTTTCTCTCTTTCTCTCCAATAAATAAATAAATAAATGATTTTTTTTAAAAAAGAAAAAGAAAAATTTAAGAGGTAAAGGATATTAGGTTAGTTAAGCAATAATATGAAAGGATAGTTTGTAGAAAAGATCTTATGTTGTCAAAATGTTCTTGGTATGAAAAAGGATATTTTGCCAGTACAAAGAACTAGCTATCAGGAGAAGAATGGTCCAGACAAAACACAAGGCTGAACTGAGGGAAATGGGAGTTTGGGAACAGAAAGCTCAGTAGATCCCAAGGATTGGGACAGAACAAAAGAATTAACACCAAGGTCTGGCTGGAAACTAATAAGATTCCCATACATAAATTACCCTCAATGTGTGATTTATTCGTTCAACATGGACTTCCTGAGTACACAGCACAAGAAGTTCACTAAATAATAATGACCAGGAAATTAACAAGGAAAGAGAGAAAAATGACTAAAACCCAGACCACACCACATTCCTTATATTCAAAGAGCCCATGACTCAGAACTTTGGACTGACAAATGAGAATAAAGGCAAACACAGGATGTTGGGGCAGGTGGAGCCCTAAGGAATCCAGGAAGTTTTCCTTATGTAGACTGTAATGATAGGGTGCTAATTTTGGGGGGGTCTAGAAGCAAACTCCCAAGCTTTGCAAGAGTTTAACTCACAGGTAATTAACAGGAGGCTTCATTAGTTAAAAAGCATTAGTGAGATTAAAATAACCTAAGACTCTAGTTTTAATAGATCTAAGTCACACTTGCCTGGGTAGTAGCCAACATTTCTGACCTTTAACCTAATCCTTTCTACCCCTCTTCCTCTTCGCTTAATCATTAGTGCTCTGGACTCCATCAAAAGTCCCCTCTGCCTGTGACACTGAGACAAGAGACCACAGACTGACGTCCTGCCTAGAGCACCTTGGGAAATGGCATGCGCCCTCTTCTACTGAAGGCAGAGTGGAGTCCATGCTCTGTCTTTTTGTAGGACCTCCCTGAAGCCCCTCATTGGCAGATGAGCATCGCAAACCCCAGAGTGACTCAACTCCTCCTGGATGTGCCCATTCCCACAGCTCAAGGGCCAATTGGGGTACATTTCATACTGATAACACGATAATTCCTAACATGTCCCCCCCAACCTCAACTTCTCTATCAACTGGAATCTGTTCAAATGCCTTTCCCTGAAGTTCTTCAACAAGAGAGAGAAGGAGCTGGACTTGAGAAGTCATGTCTGACTTCCCATCATCTCTCCAGAGGTCAGCACCTGCTGGGATGGCTGCTCAGGGCAATAACAAGGATAAGGGAATTATAACCCTTACCTAGCAAGATGTGACCCTGTTCTCAGATTCCAGCAAGGTCACATTTCAAAAAATAACTAACAATGATAATAATAGTAGATGTTTTCCATTGTGCCAACTAAGGACCAGGTACTTTCCTGAGAACTTCACAATTACTTCACTTAATCTTTACAAAGATCTCATGATTTTATACATACATATATATATTTTCCCCGTACTTATAGAAGATGAAATTGAAGCACAAAAGAGTGAAGTCATGTGCCCTCAGTCACTGCTGTTACAAGGCAGGCTAGATATTTGAGTTATCTAATACAGCATATTGGCTCATATCCAAAGAAGTAGGTTTCCAAACCCTAAGCCATTTATGTTTTAAGAATTAAAATTTAATTCACATTTCCTATATTTAACTGATCTAAAATATGAAGTTTGGGGGGTTTTCAATATATGAACCAAGTTTCAAGACCATCACCAAAATATAATTGTAGAATATTTTCACTACTCCCCTCCAAAACAACAACAACAAAAATTTTTATCTCATATCCATGAGCAGCCATTCCTATTCTGCCCACAGCCCATAACTGCCACTCTGTTTCTACAGACCTGCCTACTCTAGCCCTCTCATGAAAGTGAAATACATCGTGCGTGGTTCTTTCTGGTGAGTGTAATTCATTTAGAACAATGCTTTCGAGATTCACTCATGTCGTTGATTATATTAGAACTTTATTATTTTTACTACCAAATGATATTCAGCTCCATGGATAGAGCTTATGTTTGCTTACGAATTCGTCAGATAATGGGCACTTGGATTGCTTCTACTTTGGGACATTAAGCATAATTAAGCTATGAGCAGTCCTATGCAAGATTTTGTGTAGTCATATGTTTTTATTTCTCGAGTGAATTCCCTATAGAAGAATTTCTAGTAAATCTATGCTTAAGGGCTTGGTGGCTGTTTGCTCATTTGTTTGGGACACCAAAGATTGAGTCTTGGGTCCTCACATATGCTAGCTCACTCCATATCCCAGGCAATCCTTAAACTTGTGATCTTCCTGCCTTAACTTCCCAAGTAGCTGGGATTATCGATATTTATCAATACGAAATAATTCAAAATACAAGCATCATCACAAGCACAGTCCTGATGGATCTTCCACTGGCTTTCTATGTCTAGCTATATCCAGCTCATGGCTCTTAGTAGCTTCTAGAACTTAGCACAGTGACCTGGAGGTCCAAGGACGTGTGTGCACGGGCACACGCACACGCATGCGTGCACACACACACATGTTTAAATGCATAAACACTCACCAGCAATATAAGCAAGAATATAAAGTATGAATATAATATAGCCCACATTCCTACGATAAAATAAATAGATCCTCCCTGTACCTCCACCTGGCCTTAGTGCAGCCTTTGAAGTAATATTTCCCTTGCTTTGGAATCACATTACAATTCACCCTGGCATCTCATTGAGAGGCAGCTGCATTTAGATGAGCATTTTCTTTGCAGCATTGATGTATTTGAAAGGACAACATGTAGATGCTTCTTTATCAATTTCTGTAAATGCACATTTAGGTATTTTTGTTGTTCTCGACCAAAGCACGAATTTGGTTTTGCCTTGTAAGTCAGAAAGCTATTTCGAGCCTACTCAAGGCTCAGAAAAAATATACCATTTAATAACATGCTTTACATACGACACTGTTTCTTGCTTATAAAGAACTGTACTTTTTTAACATTCAAGTTCATACTGAGATGAAAATTTCTTCAGGTAGCTGAAAACCAAACTGATTTGTGAGCTTGAACGTATTACTAAAAATGTCAAAGCGGCTTTTGGGAGAAACGGTGAGCTGGTCTGTTGTCTGTGTGCTGTGGATTTGTTTCCTATGTCAAGTAACTTCATTAAGAAAGAAGAGGAACCAAACATGACTTGTGGCAACTGCTTAACTTGGAGTCTTTTAAATTAGAGCTGGTAATGTTTAGTAGGTTTTGACCTTTGGCTTTTATTTCATTTTGTGCAATACTAGGGATGGAAGACAGAGCTTTTGGGGTGCAGATTTGAAACCCTTTGGTACATTTGCAGGTTTACATAGCAGTCTAGCCTTGTTCTCCACAGTGCCACATCTGCAGCACCAATCATTGTATCTGCCTCTCCTTTGTTACTTAGGAGCTGTAGATGTGGCTTGGAGGGTAAACATATTACCCATAAAAGCTTGGGTCTGAACTCTGGCACTCCAGAGGCTTTCCTCAGTTTAAGCCCATCAAATCAGTTTCCTTGGAGCTCCTGTAAATGTGTATATTGTTCAATGGATAAATCTGAGGTCAAACATGAATGAATTAAAATAAAGATGAACAAAAGAAAAAATGCCAGAGCAAATTTTGCTGAATGGATTTAAAGTCAAGTGGATGGAAATATGCTAAAAATGTTAAAGAGCTGAGATAAAAAAATATAACAAACCAGGCATGGTGGTGCATGCCTTCAATTGTAGCACTCAGGAGGCAGAGGTAGGAGGATTGTCATGGGTTTGAGACCACCCTGAGACTGCATAGTGAATTCAACTCAAGGTCAGCCTGAGCTAGATCCTACCTTGAAAAAAGTCTCTCTCCTCTTTCTCTCTCTCTCTCTCTCTCTCTCTCTCTCTCTCTCTCTCTCTGTGTGTGTGTGTGTGTGTGTGTGTGTGTGTGTGTGTGTGTATGTGTGTGTGTATGTGTGTGTGTGACAAGTGTGGTGGTTTGATTCAGGTGCCCCCCCCCCATAAACTGAGGTGTTCTGAACACTAGGTTCCCAGCTGATGGAGATCCTGAAGGCAGTGCATTGTTGGGGGCGGGTTTGTGGGTATTCTCGCCAGCTTCTGCTTGCCAGTTTTTGGCATACTGTCTTGTTGCTTTTGTCCATCAGATGTTGGCCAGGAAGTGATTTCAACCCTCTGCTCATGCCATCATTTCCCCCTGCCATCGTGGAGCTTCCCCTCAAGCCTGTAGGCCAAAATAAACCCTTCTGTCCCACAAGCTGCTCTTGGTCAGGTGTTTTCTGCCAGCCATGCAAACCTGACTGCCACAGCAGGTATTTCATATGTGTATACCATTCTTAGGACTATGAAACAGAACACTCTCCAAAGATTTTACTCAGACATTTCCAATCTGATGGAGGCCTCAAGGGTTTTGTCTTTGAGAAAATGCCTGCCTTTAACATCTTTTTGTTTCTTCTATAGAGTTTCTCATACACAGGCTGTGGTAAGCCATCCATGGAAAGTACAAATCAACTTGACCACAGGGGAGGGAAGCTGAAGGCGTACCTTGTATGTCTGAGTCAGCAGGCCTGAAGAAGGCTGTGTGTCTAACAGGCTCCTTAGTGCCTCCCACATTGCCTGACTCATTCCTTTAAGTTGCCTGATCCCTGTGTCTCCTGGGCTCTGCTGACTGTCGCATCAGAGCCTCCCTGCAGTCTTAGGTGATTGTTCTTGTCCTCAGAGACACCCAAACATGGCCCATACTGGCTTCCGGCAGTTCTAGTTTACAAGTATCTCTTCACTCCGAGAATTACCTTAAGATTGAAAAATACAAATTTGAAGCCAGGCCTGGTGGCACACGCCTTTCATCCCAGCACTCAGGAGGCAAAGGTAGGAGGATCGCCATGAGCTCCAGGCCACCCTGAGATGACACAGTGAATTCCAGGTCAGTCTGAACTAGAGTGAGACTCTACTTTGAAAAACCAAAAAGAAAAGAAAAATACAAATTGGAAAGTTGCTAGGTAGAACTACAGAGTTTTAGTTTAGTTTCTGCCCTCCCCTGCCCTCCACATACACCAGAGATGGAAAGGGTCCTGGAGGAAAATAATAATAAAAGAACACAAACTTCCCTTGTGGCAATGAATTCTGGGGACAGGCATGAGTTCCAAAGCCACACCTTGACTTTGTTAAACATTACCAGATGGATGCCACCTGATCTTGGTGGTCTATTTCCTTTATCTCCCCTCACAGGCGTTGGGCACACCTGTCTCCAGCGGTTCTTCTTTCCTTCTCACCAGGTAATGGACCCTTTTTCCTCAATCCTGCCAGTTCTGAGATGTACACATGACAGATTGACTTTCTAACAAAAATCACCAAGAAGCTCCCTTGTAGAGCAGAGTTCTATGGTATAGACCAAAGACAGATGGCTCCCTGGTAGCCAGGGGTTCCTTGACCTTCTTAGACTGTCTGTCTCTTAGGTTCCAAACTCGGACCTGCCAAACGAGATTTCTGGTCAGGACCCATTTCTCACACCAGCTGTCATTACGCTCTGCTCTTCCTTTGGTGCTGAGTGTCCAGTGTTTATTTCTACTATTTTGTAAAAATCGTGACTCTTCTTGATTTATTCACCAGACTGCGAGCTTTGCCTTGTTTCCTTCCAGTGAACATGTGGCTCTGTCATCAGGCTTTATTGTGCTGAGGGATTCATGTGGCCTACAACAGTTGCTCTTATCATGATTGGGACCTCTTATTTGTTCTATATATAATTTATTTGAGAAAGAAGGAAAGAACAAGAGAGAATGGGCACTCCAGGGCCTCCAGCCACTGCAAACGAACTCCAGACACATGCTCCCCCTTGTGCCTCTGGCTAATGTGGGTCCTGGGGAATTGAACCTGGGTGCTTTGGCTTTGCAGGCAAATGCCTTAACCGCTAAGCCATCCCTCCAACCCTCTAACTCTTTCTTTAGTCACTTGACCAGGGTGAGTTGAGTTATATCCTGTTTTCTGTACATTCAGTGAAATCCATACAGGTTGCTGGGTGAGTGGTGGGAAGGAGGGAGGGAAGGCGGGAGAGAAAGAAAAAGAGAGAACACTAGGAACAATATTTTAAAGTGATGATTTGAAAATTGCCAGTGGGTCTATGTGAAGAGCCATCACATGACTAAGAAGATGGAAATACTCTGAATCTAGCATAAGTTAAGGGAACTGAACTCAGAAAATTCAAATTATGATTTTAAGAGGGCAATACCCAGAGGAGAAAAATGATTTAAATCAATCATTGACTAACATTTAAATATTAATAAACTGACTGATTTTTCAAGCATTAGCAAGCTCAGTTTTACATACGAGGCAGCATCAAACATGCCATCAGATAAAGAATCAGAAATGAGAGATTCACTCCACTTTGCTCAGCATAGCTGCTCAAACCACAGGTTAGGCTGATGAATTGTGGTTTCAAAATTAGATTGATTAGTTGAGTATGTTCAGCATCCTAAAAGGTAATAGCTAGATTTCCATCCTGTGACAGGAACTAGGTTGTAATTCGGGTGTTTCCCAATTTAATCCAAGGGAGAACCCTTTCAGGTAGCATGTTCATTAGCTTCAACATCGCTGTGGTCACATACCTCAGAGAGACAAGCTAAAAGGAGAAGGATTTGTTAGGGATCCACTTTCATGGTGTGCAATCCATCCTGGTGGGGTGGGCACGGCCCGGTACAGCTCGCGTGCCAGCAGTGGGCTGGGAAGCAGAGAGGAAGAGAGTGCCTGTGCTCACTGACTCTTTCCTCTCTCCTCTTTCATTTCACCAGGCCTGTCTTGAGTGTGTCACCACCTCCCAGAGGTGTGCTTAGCCAGTCTCCTGAACACTTCTCATGTGTGCAAATGGACAATCAAGATGAACCATGCATGATAGGTGTACATTTATTGTAACCAGCGTCCCAGGCCATGAGCCAGACTCTGACAGGATTTCCGGAAGCTTGGGTAAAGCCACTGATCCCAGAAACCAAATAGAAAAGTAATGTGGGAGAGGCAGGAAATAATTGTAAACCAACACGGTCACGCTGGGGAGATGGGGGTCAGGGATTACAGCTCATCTTCAGTGTGCCGCCGTGCGCTTTGGGTTGAAACACAGAAGGAGTTGTAGCAAAGGTTATAGTTCCGCATGGTTAAGCAGCATGGGTGAAACTTGTTGGCCAATCCCTCAGTCCTTGTTCTGCAAGGTGACTGGCTGCAGAAATCTGGTTTCCGTGAGGTGAACATTGCTGCTAAGGAAGGGCAGGCTCACTTTCTGTCATGGGTCGTTTTCCCATAGAGGGGGTGAGCTCCTCATCTGTTTTCAAGGCTCTGCTGCTCTTGTAAGCCAAGGTAGCTTCAGGCTTAGGATCATGCAAACTTTCATGCACATTTGGTGGGGCATGTGGAAAAGGACAGCCATAAAAGCTGAAAGCACAGTGCCTTGGTTACTCTTATCTTTGTGCAGTCTGGGCTAGAAGGAGGATAAGATGGACTAGTTATCAGAAGTTCTTAGATGGATATTCTTTAAATAATTATCAAACCCATGTGCAGAGTTGAGCAGGAGCCCGACCTGAACAAAAGGAGACAGACATGAAATGAAAGCAAAGAATGGCCAGGCTGTGATCCTGTTTTCAGTTTTATTGTGGGCACCAGTGAGAAGTGTTTTGGCTTGTTTGTTATGCAAAAGCAGTGTGGTAGTTTGAAGGCAGTGTTCTCTATGGCCTCAAGTGTTTGCAATTAAGCCTCACACTTAGTCCTCAGCTGGTGGGGCCTCACTGGAGGAGACGTGTCACTGGTGGGGCCTCACTGGAGGAGACGTGTCACTGGTGGGGCTTCACTGGAGGAGACCTGTCACTGGTGGGGCTTCACTGGAGGAGACGTGTCACTGGTGGGGCCTCACTGGAGGAGACGTGTCACTGGTGGGGCCTCACTGGAGGAGACATGTCACTGGTGGGGCCTCACTGGAGGAGACGTGTCACTGGTGGGGCCTCACTGGAGGAGACGTGTCACTGGTGGGGCCTCACTGGAGGAGACGTGTCACTGGTGGGGCCTCACTGGAGGAGACGTGTCACTGGTGGGGCCTCACTGGAGGAGACGTGTCACTGGGCCAAGTCTCCAGGCTCATTAGTCCAGTCCCACGGGGTGTTCAGGAGCTCACTTTTGCTGCCTCCTCCAAGCCATTGTGACGAGATGTGATGCCTCCTGCTGCTCATGTCATGCCTTTCCTGCCATGACGAAACTCCCCTCAGAACCATAAACCTTGCGCTGGAGAGATGGCTTAGTGGATAAGGAGCTCGCCTGCAAAACCAAAGGATCCAGGTTCTATTCCTCAGGACCCACGTAAGTCAGATGCACAAAGAGGCACATGCATATGGAATTCATTTGTAGTGGCTGGAGGCCCTGGAATGCCCATTCTTTCTCTCCTTCTTTCTCTCTCTCTCTTGTTCTCTACCTCTCTCAAATAACTAAATAAAAATATAATAATTAAGAAAAACCATAAACCTTTAAATCAAGAACAGTCATGCCTTTTATCAAATAGTAAATAAAAATAAACCCTGTCTTTCCATAAGCTGCTTCTGGACAGGTGTTGTGTCCTAGCCCAAAGACTGGGCCCAAAGAAGGTAACTGCAACAAGTGTTTCTCAGTACTTATTTTTTAATTTTTAAAGTTTTATTTAGTTATTTTCAAGCAGAGAGAGAAAGAGAGAGAGAGAGAGAGAGAGAGAGAAAGAATGGGCATGCCAGGGCCTCCAGCCACTACAAACAAACTCTAGAAGTATGTGCCACTGTGTGCACATGGCTTTCCATGGGTACTGGGTAATCAAACTTGAGGGTCGTTAGGGGCTGCAGGGAAGCACCTTACCCACTGAAATTTTTTAAATATCATCATTCCATTGTAGAAATGGAGATGTCAGTGATGCCAGGATAGATTTTATTTGCTTCCTCAAGATCACTGGATTATTAATTCTAACTCAGGCTACATAAATGCAAAGCCAGAATAATTAACTAATAAATACGTGCAGGGAGAATTCTCTGCTTCTTACTCCTACACCGTGCTCAGCTTCGCCTCTCAGGAAAACAGCTGTTTTGATTCATTTGAGTTGCACTGCTTAGGTCAATGGAAAGATCAAGAGGTTATGTCAGTGCTCTTAAAACGCTGTACAAAAATGTCTTTCCCCAAGATATTTATTCTTCAGTGTTTGGACAGTCTTCTGGCAATGAAAGGATGAAAAGTAAGCTATCTGAACATTTTTCTAGACCTCACAAGAAACTCAACATCCAGAGGTTTCACAAGCAATAATATGGGTGTTGCAAAAGGGCTAAGTTTTCACAATAGTTCTTCTCATGCATGATTACTATTACATATTTAGTGCACATGTTCAGTGAATCGTCTATAATTGATACTTTCCATTCTCCAATAGTTACGATCAGCCTTTCTGTCCATTGACATCTTCATGTGCACCTTTTCTTTTTCCGCCTTACCTAAGCTTGCCCATTTATCTTTTAGACACCACTCATCCCCTACGCTGGCCATTTCCTGAGCAGTAGATTAAAAAAAAAATTCTGATTATCTCTTGATCTTTCCTCCACATAAATCCAACAAATGGTTAGATTCAAGTGTTTGAAAACAAAGTCGCATTCTTAAATCCAACTGCGATTTCCCCCTTGTCTAATTCTGACCTCTCTGCATACCTGTTGCCTTAATCTCCATAGGATTTTGCCATTCAGATTTCATCTGTTTTACAAGCTCATCAAAGCCCTGGGTGTTAGAGCCACTCCTCTGGTACTAGGCCCGTCTATCTCCCAGCTGCCTTGTCCATCTGTGGCTCCAACAGCCATGTCTGTCTGTCCCTTCAGCCACCTTGTGCATTCCCCGTAAGTGGCTTTCCCATCCCAGCTGACCTTTCTTCTCTAGTTGCCTACTCTCCCGGTTTAGTAGAAGAGAATACTGACAGATGAGATGCATTTACAGTCTGGCCACGTTTTCTCTACAGATCACAGGCATGATTTGTTTCAGAGCATTGGAGATGGAGAGAGGGACTCGTTGCACGTGCCTGCCCAAAGAGGACCCTATACCTGACAAAAATCCAGAAGAAAGCACTTAGACCCTTGATTCCTCGCCCCCTTCTCTCAGACTTTATACTAACAGAATAATTTTTCAATGTGCAGAATTGATGCACACTATTACCCCAGACGTGTACATCTTAGTGCTCACTGTTAAGTTATGTACACAGAATAAGCTATTTTTTAAAAAAACAATGCAAATGCATCCCTCACTAATAATAACATCAATAATTGTACTGTAAAGTCATTCTTCTGGTGGGTAGGTATCTTTGTACAATGTATTTAAGATGGCTGAAATGAACAGATTTGGTCAAGTTCAGTGTCCATTGCAGCCATTACCAGTGGTTTGCCACCCACCCACACCAGCATCTCCAGGGAGACAGTGGATTTCAGCTGCTGCATTGCCAACCTGTTGCCAAGGAAACAAGAGAGGGCAAAAAAAAAATCCTCAATGACATTCAATTTCAAGGCAGTCAAGACACCCCTGAAAGGAATTGCAACAGTCCTAGGAAGGAAGCTGAGATAGGCTTCTAATTATAAATTCTAAGCCATCTCCTAGTACACCAAAGACTCGGTCTGCCTAGATTCTAGTCTTTCAGTCATTTTGTTTACCAAGTATATAAATCAGACATTAGAATATCAGGATAGCTTTTCTGGGAAAAGGAAGAGGCAATCAGAGAAAATAGAGTGAGAAGCTAGGAGAAAGATGGTTAATATGAAGTGGTTTTCAAGTATAACACATTTCTAAGGCTAGCAAAGTCATAAATATTGATGTAAGTAGGGCTGACATAAATATCAGTCTATACGGGTTTTGAAAAATATTTATGTATTTATTTATGTGAGAGGAGAGTTGAATATGGGTATGCCACGGCCTCTTGCCACTACAAACTCCATTCACATGTGCCATTTTGTACATCTGGCTTTTATGTAGGTACTGGGGAATTAAACCCAGGGCCAGCAGACTTTGACAGCAAGAGCCCTTAATCACTGAGCCACCTCCCCAGCCCTATATTTATATTTTAAAATGCATATGTAGGTATATTTGTGCAGAAACAGATTTTCAAAAATCCTATGCAAGTATATGCATGTATTAGAAAGTATAAGACTTGGTCCAGCATTCATGTTTGTTACTTTTATTTTTTTGAGGCGAGCCTAACAGACTGGACTTTATTTTATTTTATTTATTTATTTGAGAGTGGCAGACAGACAAAGAGGTAGGGAGAGAGAGAGAGAGGGAGAGAGGGGAAAAAATGCACGCCAGCCACTGCAAACGAACTCCAGACGTGTGTGTCCTCTTGTGCATCTGGGTAAATTGAGTCCTGGGGAATCTAGCCTCAAACCGGGGTCCTTAGGGTTCACAGGCAAGAGCTTAACAGCTAAGCCATCTGTCCGGCCCCATGTTTCTTATTTTAACTCAGATACAAAGAACTTCTGAGTAAACACTTTGCATTCCCTCAATACAGAAAACAATGTTTCTAATATATTACTTTATTAGTCCTTACAATCTTCAAGTGTGTTAAGATTTTGCTATATGTTTTGTCTGGAAACACATATGCAATCAAGTGGAAGAGTGTACAGATATGTAGCATATATCTCTGTGAGGACAATGAAGAGCCTGTCCCTTGCCCAGAAACACCACCCCCTCACACACACTGGTTATTTTTCCTGTGCCCTCATGCCACAGAGATCTTCTATGATCTCGAAAGCTGAGAGGACTTCACTCTGGGAGAAAACAAAGAATCCTGCAGTGGCTTCCAGCTGGGCATCCTCTAACCAAATCACTTCTGTCTTTACCTTCCTGAACACAGCAATCAGATCCCCAGAAGTATAGGGTTTCATCCCCTAAACAGACCCCATCTCAGCACCAGTCACCAAGTCCAGATCTCCACACTTCTGATGGTCTAGCTTCCAACTGTGTTTCTCTTCACCTCTGTATCTACATTAAAGTTTTCCATTCTGCTGGAACTCAAGGACCATTCACTTCTCCAGAATCTTCTCATTGCTTTTCAGGACACCTATTCCCTTAACCCTCATTTTTTTTTTACTCTGCACAGTCAAGTCTTTTGTGAAGGTCATAGTTGTTGTATTAAGATGATGCATAGGATGAGATGATGGTAAAGATGCCTATGTGGCATGTCTTGCTTCAGATCCAATTTGGCTAAAGCCACCCACAATACTTGGAGGAGGAGCATACTTATATCTATTGGTTCATTATGAAGGACAAGTTGTCTTTTGTGGTCCTGGGGACTGAATAAGGGATCATCTCACAGCTGGCAACAAGCAACCGATGGAGAGAGGCATAGACAAGTCTGAGAGGCTTCCTGGGCACAGGAGCTTGGGGGCAGGGTGTGGCCACCTCCTGGCATGTAGATGACGCAGATGAGTTTAGTCACCTTCTTGTGAGTCTCCAGGTATTAAAGCCATTCAGCAGCTATCCACATACTGCTATTTTGTGTTGTTTTTTGAATTTGTAGGTTTTATAGCATGGCTATGATTAAAGTGTGCATCATATCATGCTAATAGACTCAGTGGGGAATCCAAGCAAGGCCTATTTGAGGTAGCCTTCTTCTTGGCCTCTTTGTGCAGCTCACCTCCTTCTGGGATTTGAGGCAGGACCCATTTGCAATGAAGAGTCTCGGATGACCTACTATCAGGCAAGGTGAGGTCAGGAAGGTCTTTTTAGAAGAAAAATTCTAGTTTCTATTGCCTACCGTGGGGTGGGAGTTATAAGCTATGAACCACTGACAAAACCCCAAAATAATTTATGTCTGTATAAGCTGTGAACCACTGACAAAACCCCAAAATAATTTATGTCTGTCTGAGGGCTCACCATTAGCTCTTTTCTGTGCCTACCATCCTTCTGCCCATAGGCTAAGCTCCTCTTGGAGTTTAAGGGTCTTCCAAATTTCTACACCTCAAAAATGTCCTCTGAGGAAAGTATCCATGAAATACAGATTTCAGTAGGTCTGGGTCACTAGTAAGGTCTCAGGTGGTGCCGAGTTTGCTGGTCCATGATACTGGACTATAAATTCTAGCAGTGCATCTGGACTGACATGAAATACAGGGCCTGACAGAACATATGAACTTAATACCTCTGACTTTTACAGTGTGCTGGTACAATTAAAATATTTTCTCACTGCATACCTATTAGAGTGACAGAGTCCCAGAAAGAGATTCAATTTATGTTGTGATATAGATGAAGGCAGTCTTATCACTCAGCCCCTCACTTGTTCAATCACGGAGAACCTGCTGTAAACATCACTTTACTTCCCTGACCCATAAAAACAAGAAGGGGAGAAAAGTAAAGCTAGGTTAATAATGTTTAGACTTTTAATTCCTTTCCTCAGTAGATGGTGATGGGTGGAAGAGGAGAAAACGCATGCCACATAGACATCTGTGCTTTCTGTTGCAGTTACTTCCTGTTGCGGGCAAAAAAACAGCTGATGGGAGGAAAGTATTTATTTTGGCTTACAGACTCGAGGGGAAGCTTCATGATGGCGAGGGAAAGACGGTAGAGCGGAGGCTGGATATTCCATCCTTGCTGACATCCGGTGGACAACAGCAGCAGGAAAATATGCTGACTCTGGCAAGGGGAAGCTACTATCATACCCCCTAGGCCCAGGGAGACATCTCCTCCAGCAAAGCTCAACCTCCCAAATTTCCATCAGTGGAAATCCGAGCATTCCTAACACATACATCTGTGAGTGGCTGCTCATGCCAGTCACCACATTTTACCCCAGGCTCCCATAAATTCCTGACCATCCCTGATGTGATGCACTCAGTCTAACCTTAAAAGTCCCCATAGTTTCTCTTCAGCGCAAACACTGTTCAAGCATCTCCATAGTCCAAAGTCTTTTTATCTGTGAGCTGTTAAACCAAAAAAAAAAAAAAAAACAATGACGCAAACATTCACACTGCAAGAGATAGCAAGGGAAGAATGAACAAACTGGACAAGCATCAGATCCTGTAGCTCCATGCCCAGCCAGTGATGGAGTCTGTGGAGTTCCAGGTCTGCCCCTCCAGCTAGGTTGCTCACAGCCTGGGAACAACTCATCTCAAGCTGGCGGCTTGTTTCTGGCAGCTTTCTCACAGTCGCGTCATCCCAGTAAAACTTCTGGCTCTCCACTGCAACTCACAGTTCATCCTCATGGCTCCATCAGGTTCCCCCAACCCCACCACACAGGCATTTCAACAAGCCTGCCTCAAATTGCCCAAAAGCCATTTCAAAATACAAGTATATATATATACTAACCACATTGCAAGTCCAATGACCCTCTCTTTCTTGCACTTGTCCTTTCATAGCACTAGGTAGGCTACCAAATTTGTTAATCCAGGGGAAAATAAAGCTGGCTTTGACGAGCAGTATACTACATTAGCATGCTGGCTCTCTACCTTCAAAAGAGTCAGCATTCTCTCTGCTGTCCCAGGGCAGAACAGCTGGCCTAATATCCTTGGTAGGAACCCCGTGAACAATTGCAGCTGAACTGGTGCTATCTCCAGCTGGAAACTTTCATTTCCTTAGGAGCCTTACCCACCTGCTCATGCCAGCCCATTTCTACACAACTCAACCCTGCACAACAGGACGTGGGAAGAGCATAGTTAGACTTTCACACAAACTGATTCTAGCCCAGTCTAGACAAAGCTACAAATCTCTCTTCCCCTCATAAGCTAAGACTCACAGTCCACAGTTCTTACTGCATTTAGATCTTTCAACTCTGATCAAAATGGTGCCGGACACTCTGTTTACACTGCTGCAAAATGTCTCACAGGCCAGAGTTTCAAATCCTTCCCCACAGATCAGTTCCAAAAGGCCCAGAGTCACATGGACGGTGGCAGTGACCTTCTTGTTGCTGGCACAAAGCAACAACCAGAAGCAGCGTGTGGGAGGAAGGTATTTATTTTGGCTTACAGACTTGAGGGGACATTTCATGATGGCAGGGGAAATGATGGCATGAGCAGAGGGTGGGCATCACCTTCTTGTCAACATCAGGTGGACAATAGCAGCAAGTGAGTGAGCTGACTCTGCTCAAAGGAAACGAGCTGTAATTCCCATAAGCTGTTCCCAACAACACATCTCTTCCAGCAAAGCTCCACCTCTCAAATTCCCATTAGCTGTATATCAAGCATTCAAAGCACATGAGTTAATGGGAAACACCTAACTCAAACCAGCACACATTCATGCCAGGGTATACATAATCTTGCCTTGATAAATATGATTTTCATGAGGGACATGACTATACAGAGTAAAATAAATGCCCAAAAGGGGGTATTGAGCATGAGTAGAAAATTCTGTGAAGGGCAGTGGGTGCTCAGCATAACAGAATTGAAAACTATGATGCAGTTAGGAGATTGAAGTAAATGGATATATGAAGCAGACATAATTAATATATTTCTACACATACATAATATAGTTCTACACATATCCATGCAACCTCCCTTTTCTGTACACTTGCTCCTTGTAATTCCAATATGTTATCAATGACCTTTATAACAATTCCAATACAGTAAACATTCAGGACAAGGTATAGTGGCCCACACATGTAGTCCCGGTGCTCTGTGCACATGATTTTGATTTCCTCCCTCTAGAAGCTGCAGTCACACTGAGATTCTCTGGAGCTCTCTGGAGGAATAAAGGACAGTGTGTGAGTGCCCTTGTATGCTTGTCGAAGGAAAGGTAGACAGAAGAGCACCTATTCCCTTGCCAACGAGGAGGATCGGGGCCATGATGACCATTGTCACATCATGACTTGGACAGCACTGCAGAGGAAAATCTTACATCCTCTCACCTTTATATTCTACTTTTCTTTTTTTCTTTTATTGTTTTTTAAATTTTTTGTTCATTTTTATTTATTTATTTGGGTGTGACAGAGAGAGAAAGAGTCACAGATAGACAGAGAGAGAGAGAAGAGTGCACCAGGGCTTCCAGCCACTGCTAACAAACTCCAGACGCATGCGCCCCCCTGTGGCATCTGGCTAATGGGGGTCCTGGGGAATAGAGCCTCGAACCGGGGTCGTTAGGCTTCACAGGCAAGCGCTTAACCGCTAAGCCATTTATTTTTATTTATTACAGACAGATTTGGAGAGAGAGAGAGAGAGGGAGAGAATGGGCATGCCAGGGCCTCCAGCCACTACAGACAAACTCCAGACACATGTGCCACCATGTGCATCTGGTTTACTGGGATCTGGAGAAATTAACCTGGGTCCTTAGGCCTTGCAGACATGTACCTTAACCACCAAGCCATCTCTCCAGCCCTTCTTTCTTTTTTAAAATTTATTTTATTTTTATTTATTTATTTGAGAGAGAGAGAGGGAGATACAGAAATAGGCAGTTCGAGAGAGAGATTGGAAATGGGCACACCAGAGCCTCCAACCACTGCAAATGAACTCTAGACACAGGCACTCCCTTGTGCATCTGGCTTTATATGGGTCCTGGGGTATCGAACCTGGGTTCTTTGGCTTCGCAGGCCAGTGCCTTTATGGCGAGGCCATCTCTCCAGCCTGTATATTCTACTTTTCCAATGAGCTAGTTCTTCAACACCTGGAGATGGGATCAGAGCTTTCATGACCTACACGGGCTTTTATTATGCTATTATGCTCCTTTAAACCTCAAATGTTTTTATGTTTTTCTGGGTTGTTCTTTGCAATTCTGATCAGAATAGAGGCCCTTGTTGTATTTTCTAATAGCTAGAACTGATTGTTACAAATTGTTACAAATAAACTGAGTGTCTCTCAAATGTCCAACTATAGCTTTATTCTTTTTCATATACTTTAAATTTTTTTTTCATTTATTTATGAGAGAGAGAATGGGCCTGCCAGGGTCTCTAGTCACTGCAAACAGACTTCTGATGCATGTGTCACCTTGTGTATTTGGCTTTATGTGGGTACTGGGGCATGGAATCCAGGCTTGCAGGCTTTGAAAGCAAGCATTTTTCACCGCTGAGCCATTTCCCCAGCCCCTATTTTATCCTTTTTTACCTGGAAAGATGCAGATCCCGAAACACTGAAATGCATTCCTAATTTTTAAATTGTTCATTGCGGCTTTATTCTTTAAAACTTTTTTCTTCTAAACAATCAAGTTGGAGTTGCTTCCATCCTGAGTCCACCACGAATATCTCTCGCTTTTTGATAGGTATCATAGTTTACATCCTGAACCTAGCTCAGGTCTAGGAGGTGATCGTCCTCATTTCCTATCAGAATGCTATTTCTCATCCAGACCACAGTGTCGTGTTTGTATTCTTCCCCAACTGTATTACAAATGTAAATCATCTTGACCTAACTGAATTGTAAGAGAAGGAGACTTGCCATTATATATTATCAACTCCTGTGTAGAGTCTTCCCATCTGTAAATTCCTTGTGTTATCTCTAATAGCACTTGCATATGTACTGGTTGCATAAAATGTTAGGCAAAAATGAATTTCACATTTGTTGCGGCTCTATACTACATGATTCAGTGCTGGCCACCCTCCCCCACCCCCGTCAAGTATCTGTGCATCTGTAATTTGCTCATTGATGGCGTCTGAATTATCCTTTGTTCTGTTTCTAACTCCTAGCACAATGCATAGCAGACAGAAGGTACTCACTAAACACATGTTGACTGAACTGCTGGACACTGTTGGTACGCATTGTCCGATCTCTATGAATTCCCCTTCTATTCCTCCATACATCCAAAGGAAATCACACAGACACAAGTTTCTTGAATTCTAATGTGTACATGATCAACCTGGGTCTTAACATGCCGATTCTCCTGCAGGACATCTGGGATGGTTCCCAGTGCCTTAAGTATGTGGGGGGACATTTTGAACTAGATCTTGGGCAATGTAGTGGTATTCACAGATTATCTTTTCGATGGCAAGGATATGAACAATGCTTCCAAAATACAGAACTTTTCTTTCATAAACTGGGCTTCAATGTCTTTATTTCCCCTCCTATTGTGGGAAGAGGTCCAGAGGCACTAAATCTATGCCCATGATGATGAGAATCACATGGAGATTGAAACAACAGCACCAGTATCCAATTATCCAGAGCTGATAAAGTATTGATCAAACCTAATTCTGCTCAGTATTAGCTCTGTTGAGAATAGAGCCATAAATGAAAGGGTGTGAATCCCAGCAAGGCTGACATTTACAGTCTAACTAATCATGCTGCCACAGGTTGGTTGGTTTGTTTTTGTCCATGTGACAAACAGGTAATGATAATACTGGAGAAATTATGCAGGATGCTTCCCAGCATGGATGAAGGCTTTTAGGCTATTGAAAGTAAGGAGGCGTCTTTTCAATACCATGAGAGTGATCTGCTCATTATGTGCTCTTGAATTTGTTTTAGCACGGCTGCCAAAGAATACCAAATTAACGGAATCAAATCAAAGGCTTAGGACCAAGAAATGTTTAATTTAAATTCATAGTGATAATTGATCTAAACAGCAGATTACAATGTAAAAAAAAAAAAAAGAAAAATTTTGTTTTTCACACCTTTTATGTCTATGGCCAGGATCCACTGCTCACCACACCCAGGATTTACAGATATATACATTCATGACATGTTTCTTGATCATTTCCTGTCTCTTTTTGTAAAATAATGTTTTGCAATTAAGGTCACTATCTATACCCTAAATATTTTTAAATGCTAATTGGCAAGTTCTATGTTATGTACACCATGGGCAAGGTAGATAATAATAGGTTTTACTGATTATTAAGTAGTGCTATGTGATAGTAAAAGTCTAAGGGTTCAATTCAGTCATGAAAGGAACTGATTTTTCATTTGTTTTTACTGCAGTAGATGCCACAGTAATCATCATTATTGCTGCTATTCTGTAGCAGGGCATCCATTTTAGAAGCTCTGAGTACATTTTCAGAATGTGTAATCAAATTTCCTCTACCCATTTGCACACATCATACAGCATTTTGTATCTATTCAGGTAATGCTTTCAAACTGAGCCTCATGCATGCAACTTTACACTGTGTCAATATGCAAATACACCATGACTATGTCAGAAGAGTGTCTAGTGAACAGACAAGTAGAATAGATTCAGGAGATGATAAAATCAGATATATCAGCCCCGTTTTCTCTCTTTGTTTTTCTGGCCTATCTATCTTTCTGGGCCGTCACTAACTTCAGTCTCCCATGAATTGGTCTTCAGATATTGACAGAGTAATTATAGGAGGAAAAAGACTAAGAGAACATTGGCATGCTGGGAGATGTAGTAACAGAAAGGCATTGTAAAGAAGCGACAAGAGGACTGGAGAGTCGGTTTAGTGGTTAAGGTCCTTGCCTGTGAAGCCTAAGGACCCAGGTTTGATTCCCCAGTACCCACATAAGCCAGATGCACAAGGGGGCACATGTTTGTCAGTAGCTAGAGGCCCTGACCTGCTCATTCTTTCTATCTGCCTCTCTTACTCTCTCAAATATGTTTATAAAGAAATACTTTTTAAAAAAAAAGAGAGAGAGAAGCATCAATATGCAGGGAAACTAAGGATTCATGAGAGATATTATAGCAGCTACCTTTCACACTCCTGGGACAAGACACTTGACTAGAAGCAGCTAATGGGAGGAAAGGATTTATTTCAGGCTCTCAGGTTCAGGAAGAATTTTCATCATGGTGAGGAAATCATAGCAAGAACCGACAGCCCAGATAGGTATCACTTTTCCACACAGCAGCAGGGAAGTAGTAGACAGAGTGAGCTTTAATCACAAACACATGAGACCGTGAGGGACATTTTACACTCAATCCACCACAGGGAAACATTGTTGTTAGAAAACCAAAGAAATGGGTCTGGATGAGGAAGATAAATAAAATCTATTTAAGCGTGCCTCAGAAGTTTCAGTTTAACTCCAGACTTACAAGGAAAATAAAGTCAAATGGGAAGGCAGCTTTCACTCTTCTACTTGCTTTAACTTCCAAAACAAGTTCTTTTGGGATTTTAGTACTTAGATAAATGTCCTTCAATTTGACATTTCTCCTATCCTAATTCTTCAGTTTTAATACCCACGTGGACAATTTTGACTCATTCATCCCAGTTACCTGACCCCTTGCAGTTTCAAGCAGCTCACTCTCAGATTGCTGTCAACCATCGCTTACGTATTTTTGGAGTACGTTGCCTCTGGAACCATGATCACAGCAGTGCCTGACATCACCACACAGTCACTTTTTCTCCCGCTGCCCTTTTTAGTCTTCACACCACACACGGCTTAAATTTCACCATCCGTTGCTAGCAAATACGCACTTGCACGCCTGCTCAATTCCTTTCCTCTGTCTCTTTGTCATGATAACAACTTACCTAGCTTTGGTCCTTGGTTATTTCCTTCTTGTCCTTTTAAAAAAATATTTTATTTATTTATTAGAGAGATAGAGGGAGAAAATGGGCATACCAGGGCCTCTAGCCACTGCAAACAAACTCCAGACATATGTGCCACCTTGTGCATCGGGCTTACATGGATCCTGGTGAATTGAATCTGGGTCCTTTGGCTTTGTAGGCAAGAACCTGATCCTCCAAGCCATCTCTCCAGCCCAACCTTGGTTATTTCTAGCTCTCCATTTACTCCTTATCTGCACTCATGCATTTTGGATATGACTGGGGAGAAATGCATAAAATGTTTCACCATTATTCTCAAAGATCCCAGTTTTCTTGCTTTGTTCATTCCCTCCCTTTCTAACATGGTTGTAGGTTTTCCTTGAATTATTTTGCCCAGATAAATCCATCATAAATGGAAACTGTTGTAAGTAAAAAAAAAATAATAATAATACATTTAATATCCCCAATCTACTGAACAGAGTAGTTTATCAACAACATACCATACTATAGACTGTGAGTTACTTTTCCTGGTGATCTCATTGCTGACAAGAAGCTAAGATTGACCACCACTGCCTGGTGTCACAAAAGTATTGCGCTGCATGTCACAAATATAGGAAAAGATAAAAATTCAGAATTCAAAGTGAAGTTTCTACTGAATATGTATGTTTTTCAGTGCATTGTAAAGTTGAAATATTGTGAAGCACACCATTATGTCAGGAATCATCTGCATTTCATACCTTCTATTCCTTTTTCTCTCCCTAAAACCCATACCACTTCCTCCCTCCTTGTCTTTGTCATTTTATGACATAGTGTGGTGGTTAACACAGACTGGAAACTTGATAA
The DNA here is from genome assembly GCF_020740685.1 of Jaculus jaculus. Taxonomy (NCBI): domain Eukaryota; kingdom Metazoa; phylum Chordata; class Mammalia; order Rodentia; family Dipodidae; genus Jaculus; species Jaculus jaculus. The sequence goes on from NC_059105.1 coordinate 166,529,244, forward strand.
GGTCTATAACCACCTAGGTAAACCTCTGAGTATGACTGTGAGGGAGATTTTTAATAAGATTAATTAAAGTGCGAAGACCCACCCTGAATTCAGGTGGCACCGTTCCGTGGATTGGGTTCCCAGGATGATTAAGAAGGAGAAAGCAAGCCGAGGACCACCATTTACCTATACTTCCCGATTGTGGGTGCAGTGAGGGCAGCTGCCTTATCCTCAAAAGCCATGCCTTTCTTTCCATGATGGATTGCACCTCCTCAAAGTGCAAGCCAAAATTAACCTTTTCTTCTTTAAGTTGCTTTGATTAGGTATTTTGTCATAGCAAGGAGTTGGGCAGAGTTGCATTGCATAGACATGGGCTGGTGTGATCACAGGGATGTGGCACAGAAAAAAATGAAATCTTTGGGCCTAAACTGCTACCCATTCACTGGAAAATTGTTTGAGAATACAACCATTGAGATTGGGCCAGTTTACCTGTACTGGGGCAACAGGAAGAATGTAGACTCTTTAGAAGGGGCCTGAGTGCTCAAGAAGTGTCCTGTTCTTCAGTCTTCTTTATTCCCCCTTGGATTAACAAATTGGCACCATACCTAGTACTGTGGAGTATAAGAAATGCAGGAAAGAGGGTCATTGAGTTTGCAACACGGTCTTGTGTTTTGGAAATGGCCATGGGAAGTGTGATGCAGGTTTGCTGGTTGCCTGCATGGAGACCCCATGGGGCCATGAAGATGAACCATGGAGTTGTAGCGGAGACCGAGTGGAGAAGCTTTGACCATGAGAAGGCTGCCAAGGAGAGATGCTGACCTTGGATGAAGTTTTCCAGGACTGTGTGTATCTGAGCTAGAAGGGCAAAATTGGAACTCCAGAGACTTGTTGCTGGTTAGAATTATTGGACTTGGAGATTTGTCACTGGTACAGTTGTTGGACTTGAAGCTACAGAGTTTGATGTTTGCCCAGGTTTTTTTAAATTTTGTAGTGGTTTGACTATTTCTTTGCTACGCCCAATGTAATCTTTTGGAGTGTGAATGTTTATTCTCTGCCATTATGGGGTTTTGGGTGATGTTTTGCTATTATGGCTCAGTTAGAAGATCTTGAACTATAGGGATGTATGAACATCATTGTAATTAATAAAAACTATGAGGATTCTTCAAGTCATACTGAATGCAATATATCTTATATCACATATGGATATCAGTTTATGGGAGCAAGGGGCGGAATGTGGTGATTTCATTCAAGTGCCCCCATAAGCTTAGATGTTCTGAAGACTATGTTCCCAGCTGATGGAGATTTGGGAATTAATGCCTTCTGGAGACGGTGTATTGTTGGGGGTGGGCTTACGGGTGTTATAGACAGTTTCTTCATGCCAGTGTTTGGCACACTCTCTTGTTCCTGTTGTCCATTTATGTGGGTCAGGGGTGATGTCCCCCCTCTGCTCATACCATCATTTTCCCCTGCCATAGTGGAGCTTCCCCTAGAGCCTGTAAGCCAAAATAAACCTCTTTTTCCCACAGGCTGCTCTTGGTTGGGTGATTTCTACCAGCAATATGAACCTGACTGCAACACCCTGGAGCTGTAAGCTCCAATAAATATCCTTTCCTCCATAATGGTGCCTGGTTTAGAAGTTCAACTCAGCTAACCTGGAGCTGTCTGCCACAGGGAGAGAATATCTGAAGCTGAGGACTCTAATAGATTTTTGGTCCTTCTTCTTGAATATTTCCATGTCTTAAACTAGTTTTCATGCTATTAGTGAAGAACACTGTGCTTCCTGTTAGGAGTTTCAGGTAACAGTACTCAGTTGGGACAAGCTTTTGGTAGGTTTTCTATTCACTGGGAACTTTATTTCCTCCACACATGTTAGGCTTGTGGACTCATGTACTTAGTCTTGAAGAAGCTTTCGATTTTTAACATTCACAGGTTGGCATAAAAGCAGGAAGACGTTGATTAATCAAGAGGCACATGGACTATATCACGGTGGTAGAAGTGAAAGTTTGACCGAACAATTTTGCCATCCTGAAGATTTTGTTTAGATATTCATCCTGCTCATTTTCTTATGCAAATAGAACATGAGCCCATGGGTATTTCTAGACCTGAAGGACTGAACATAGTCTTATCTTTAGTGACTGCAGTATAGTTTACCTGGTATAGAGATTTGACTGATTGCTGTGCAGTGGCCTGGAAAGTGAATTTTCACACTGACAAAGTGTGGCCTCTCCATCTTTGCTTTTCCTCAGCCATTCTGCATCCTTAATGGCTGTACTAAAATGCTCGGAGGATGAACGTACCCTGTCTCCTCTTGCCATCTTCTCAGTCTCCTCTATGTCTGCCTTTTCTCATTCCCTAGTTCATGGAGCTCAGACTTTTTGCTCTAGTCTCCCACTCCAACTTCCCTAGTTTCTCTGAACCATTCAGAAAGTAGGCTCAGTAGACATGGATGACAATTGTAAAGCTTGACTTGAGTGGGAAGTGGGAGGGAGAGGAGGCATGGGAGCCCAGGCTGGACAAGAAGACAAGGGCAGGAATTGGGCCAAGCCAAAGACAATTCTAGAGAATATGAATGTTTTACCTTTAAAACATGGGTCATCATTTTTAGGAAGAAATCATGAACAAAGAAAAAAAAATCTTAGAGAAAATGGCTATGGAGTATATACATGTGAACACCAGCCAAGTGACAGGAGACAGGGTGAATTCCCTAAGTCTGTAACAGCAATCGGAAGGAGTAGCTACATGGTACTGTTTCCAGGGAGCGAGTAGCAGCAGCCAGTGAATTTTCTGGACTTGTCACACAAATTTTAACCATTTTTATCTCTTATTTGTACATAGTCTTGGAAAAACATCATTTCTGACTGGAGCTTGAAATCAGTATTTTCCTCTCTTCTTTTTAAAATACCGTGTGAAGGAATGAAAGTCAGATTTCATTCTTGCAATGGTAGGACGTGTTTTATAAACCCTCACACAGTGTGAATGCAACAGCAAAATGTTAGGAACTTCTTAATAACATGGTACTAATCAAAGCTAATTATGTGTTGAATGAATAATGGTATGTTAGAAAAATAGTACATGTTAGTTTGAAACCAGTATCTATTTTTAAAAAGTATGTTGAGCATGCCCAGTGTATGAGCTGGCATAGATAAGAGCAACAGGACAAAACTTTGCCACTGAGAGTTAATGTCTTCGTATAATGATTCTTGAAGTCTAATATTCATAAAAATTACTTGGGGTGAACTAAAGCAGACATTCTCAGGCTTCACTGAGAAGCATTCTGGTGCAGAAAGAATGGGAAGAAACAGGAATGGACAGTTTAAGTTCTTAGTAGATTCTAATGAAGGTGCTCCTATGGTCATACTGTCAAACAGCAGGTCTTACAATAAAGAGACAAACCATTGAACTATAAAATGTAGTCAATTTTATAACAAGGAGACCATGACCTCACAGTACCTGACATTACCTACACAAAACCATCGTAATAGGAGGAAAAGATCATGACATCAAAATAAAAGACAGACTGATTGAGAGGGGTAAGGGGTATGATGGAGAGTGGAGTTGCAAAGGGGAAAGTGGGAGGGAGAGGGAATTACTATGGTTTATTTTCTATAATTATGGAAGTTATCAATAAGAAAAAGAAAAGAAAAGAGAAAAAAAAGTTTGCTGGGAAGAGAAGAGAAGAGGAGGAAGAAGATTCTAGACACTGGGTAAAACAAATGCCAATTAACATGTTTGTGGCATTTTGAACATGGCATGATCTGTTGTGAAAGGAACAACCAAATGTGTAGAGGATAGTGACAAAGTCCAGAATATGTCATGTTCCAACTTAAATTGTTCTCATATTTAAGGGTTTAAGGTTAGAGAATAAAAGATATTGGTAATCCAGAGAGTAGAGAGTTCTCTATCTGCAAGGTAGAGCAGGTACTAGAAGGAAGAACCCAGGAGCTAGGAGAAAGCTGCAGAACTGAAACAGTAACCAAGGAAACAGTGCATTAGGGACACTGCGAATGAAAGAACTTGATGGACTTAAGAGATGTCCAGCGTAGGATGTGCAGGATGTTGGGGTAACAGAAACAAAGCACTGTGAAAGGAGTTACACGGTAACTAGTCTCAGCAAACAAGTGTCGTTATTAACTCAATCAGGTATAATAGTTCTGAAAATTAGGTAAATTCAGAAGAATGATAAATTCTAAATGCACATACTAAATTTAAAATATCCAGAGGAAGTGTTGGTATACAGAAAGCAATGGTTCACTTGGATTTGAACTTCTCAATTTTAACTTCTAACCCTGAATTGGCAACGCCATCTATCCTTTACTAAAATCAAAAAAATTATAAGCCAGGACTGGAGAGGTGTCTTAGTGGTTAAAGGTGTCTGATGACCTAGGTTCAATTCCCCATTGCCCCTAGAAAGGTAGATGCACAAAGCGGTGCTTGCCTCGGGAGTGCATTAGCAGTGTCAGTGCAATGGGTGCCCATTCCCTTTCTCTCATTCTCTCTCTGTTTCTCTGCATACCTGGCTGTAGACTGGAGAATATGTACAGGCATTTTTCTGAACATTTTTTGTGAGGGACATGAGCACATATTTGGATATCTTCTGGGGATCTGAGAGACAACCTCCCGTGGACACCAAGGGATGCATGTCAAATCAACTCTCCCCTATCCACACCTGCTTTCATTATCTGGCTCAGCTGCAAGCAGCTCCCATTTGGACGCTAACAATCTTAGCTAATTCTACTTTCTTCTTGATAGCAAGGATAATAGCAAAAAGTATTTAAGATTACATCAGTCCTTTACTTTCAATTATTCAGTGCTAGCTAAATATATACAGAATAAAGTCTGAGACACTGAAATCCTACATCATTCTGGTTCCTATATTTCTCTCTAAATTTATTTCACCCCATTCTCAGCTGTGCTTCTTTTCAAATTGTCACAAAGGTCAGCAATACTTTCCATCCTCCTGTGAGAGCCAACCCAACCATCCCATGCAATGGGGAACCTCCTCTGCTCTGTCGCATCTTGTTTGCTTCATGCATGGAATTCATTACACTGCGGGATCACTTTTTTTATTGATAACTTCCAGAATTGTAAACAATATCCCATGGCAATTCCTTCCCTCCCCCCACTTTCCCCTTTGCAACTCCACTCTCCATCATATGCCCTCCCCATCTCAATCAGTCTCTCTTTTATTTTGATGTCATGATCTCTTCCTCCTGTTATGATGGTCTTGTGTAGGTAGTGTCAGTCATTGTGAGGTCATTAATTTCCAGGCCATTTTGTGTCTGGTGGAGCACATTGTAAGGAGTCCTACCCTTCGTTTGGCTCTTACATTCTTTCTGCCACCTCTTCCACAATGGACCCTGAACCTTGGAAGGTGTGATAGAGATATTTCAGTACTGAGCACTCCTCTGTCACTTCTTCTCAGCACCATAGTGCCTTCTGAGTCATGTCAAGGTTACTGCCATCTGAAAAGAGAAGTTTCTCTAACCAAAAGTGAGAGTAGCATTAATATATGGGTATGAACATTAAGAGAAGTGCTTACTGGGCAGTTGTTGAGCATAGTACTGCAGGATTGCTTTTTATTCTTTTTCCTAGTTACTGTATTATCATCTGGCTTCTCCAGTAGATTTTATTTTATGTGTTCTTGAATTCCCAAGCCCTCCAACATAGTGCTTGGGAAAGAGTAAATGCTTACTAGATATTTGCTAGATGAATGAATTGCTGTGACAAGATGCAGAGATAGTCATTAGCATATTAATAATGGGTGAAACCTCAGGGAAAAGAAGGAGATTACAGAAAAGCATAGGGATCAATAGCAGAACTGTAGACAAAACTGTAGCAACAGAACTCTAATATTTCTAGCATAGATAAAAGAAAATGGCCAACTATAAAAGGAAGAGGAAGCCATACATGTAGCCTGAGAAAAGGCAGAGGACTGCTCAGCATGAAAGAGGCACCTGAATCCTGTCACATGCCATGTAGGATCCCAAGCTCCCACCACAATGTTTTTCAAAGACACCCCAAAAAACATGATAAAAGAATAAAGGGAACTGGCTTAACTACCAACTGCGCTGATATTGAGAAAGTAAGGGTGTTTTTTTATTTTTATTATAAGACTTAAGAGGCCACTGATTACCTCAACATAAATAGTTGATTTCTAACATGTAATTAATCTGCTTAATATGTTTATTCCTACTGCTTGACTTCCCCACTACAATATGTACACTATGAGGTCAAGAAATCTTTGTGCATTGGTTTAGCCCAAGCTCCCACAAAGATTCAGAAGGTCATAGAGCTAAATATCAGGTCTCTTAAACTTCACTTTGTGTATAAAAGAATTGCCATTTTGAATGCTTTTTTTTTTTTTTTGGTGGGGGGAGATTTCAAGGTAGGATCTCACTCCAGGCTGACTTGGAATTCACTCTGTAGTCTCAGGCTGGCCTCTTAACTCATAGAGATCCTACCTATGACTCCTTGGGGTTAAAGTCATGCACTACCATGCTTTTCTTGAATTCTTAATTCACCACATTATCAAGTCAGCACAGCGTCCCCCCGCCCCCCGTGAGTCAGGTGGACACCATGTGGTTCTGAGGCTTGTGTGCAGTGATCTGCCTAGATTTACTGCATGATCTGGGGACAGGTTTAAATGTCAGCAGCCATTATTTATTGTTTAATCTGCTCAATGGAAGCCAATCCTTTAAGTCTTTTGATGCTACAAGAGTAGCAGAGACCAGAGGGCCTGGTTCTCTCTCCATCACCATGGCTTTCTTTCCTGATTGCTCGCTGAGGCCCTGATGAAGTAAATTCACTCTATGAGACACTCGCTCAATGGCAAGGGAGGCTGGATTTTTCTACAGATGCAGTGTTCATGCTCTGAAAGAAATCCTCAAACCCTTTCTAAGAAATAGGGTTAGTCTCACAACTGGCAGGCCTTTACAAAATAAAATTATTCATGTTTTTAATATAGACTGCTTTCCAAAGGCTCTAGCTTTCTTCCTTCATTTTTCTTCCCTCAGACTTTTCTGAAAAAAAAAAAAAAACAGGTGTCTTTTTGCCTGAAATCAGTAGAGAAATATGAAGATGGCTTTTTGATATTTTTGATGGTTGAAACCTCTTGTTCTTGTGAACACAGCGTATTTTTCTGTTGGTATTTTTTATTAGCTCTAAAATGGGGCAGAGCTTTAAACCAACTCATGTTTATATATTTCTTGATGTTACTGAAATTGCTGTGCCCATTAGACCAAGGTGGTTTGAGCAGTCCAGAGGAAAGAGGATATGCGAACTACATGGTGTAAAGAACTAGTGAAAGAGGGCTGGAGAGATGGCTTGGCAGCTAAGGCACTTGCCTCCAAAGCCAAAGGACCTCAGTTCAATTCCCCAGGACCCATGTAAGCCAGATGCACAAGGTGTTGCATATATCTGGAGTTCATTTGCAGTGGCTGGAAACCATGGCACACCCATCCTCTCTCCCTCTCTCTCTCACTCTCTCTCTCTCTCAGCCTCTGTCCCTCTTCTGAAATAAATAAATAAAAATAAATTTTGAAAAAAAAATAAATAGTGAAAGAATTGGGAGTGGAAGATTTATGAGAAATTCAAGGACTCTTTTAGAGGGATGAATGACTGTGTGAGTGTCTGCACATGAAGGCCAAAAATCTGAAGACTTAGACCTCACACATCTGAGTTTTTAAGCATAGCAGATGTGTGTCATATAAGTAGATGTTGAGAAACTATCACTGTGAGTGGAGTCAGAGCCAAAAAGGATTGTGCTATCTAGACATCAATTCATCAAGTCTGCCTAGAAGAGTCCGCATATGTTCTGACTGCTTGCCATTGATTGGTCAGCTTGTTTCCATAGCAATTCATGTACAGCTCAGACATTTTTTTTTGCTCTCTCCTATCCTGTGTGTACCTTCGCTGCATTGCAAAGAGCATGAGATGTATAAAGAAACATCCCCAGCCAATGCAGAGCGGAGCTGCAACCATTATCATTGCGGCTAATTATTCCAACTACAGTCTACATCACACTCCCAACCACTCACCAAACAGCTCCTATCACTGGGGAGAATAGCATTTAAATAGATTTGTCTGTGCACCATATATGCTTAGGAATAATAATAATTGTGTGATTTAAGCTGGAAAAAGTGAATCCACTGGGATTTCAAGTACATGAATATTTGGATTATGCATAAAGGCTGATCACATTTACCTAAGCTATTGTTCTCATTTGAATATTTACTTAATTCTGGGCGCTGTTAATGGGGGAAAAAAAGTGGTCAGTCTTGCTCAATAACTTGTATGATGAAGATATGGCCATTATAGATGGTTGTTTTCACTGTGTCCTTTGGTAAATACAGCCAAGGTTTTCTTATTGCCACTCACAGCAAAACACTTTTCTGTGGAGAAATTGGCTCTGTGCTTTCCATCCACTCTGACACTGAAGGCAGACCTTGCTTTGCAGTTGGAATAATTATTCCATCCTCACTCCAAGACCACATAGCTGGCAATGCTGCAGAGGAGAGTGGGAATCGATGTCTCATGCTCCCCTGGTGTTTGGATCAGTGGTTCAAGACTAAGGCCTACCCAGGAGTAGAGGACCCCAAAAACAGAGTTAATTCTGGACCTTTGCTCTGAGCACCCAGAAAACAAGAAAGAATGGCCTTCTAGTTTGGGGTCTGAGAGGATAAAATGGAAGCATGTAAAGGAAAAGAACTTTGTCTAGCCATGAGTCCATGGTGAGAAGGAATATCAAAACAAGAGGTAGAGAGCTAAGCTGTAAAATGGGAATCATCATAGAACTTTCCTTATAAAGTACTGTGAGGGAAATGACTTCCTTAAATAAGGTAAATGCCCAAAATACAGAACACAATCTCACCAGCTATCATTCTTATTACTATAATGGTTTGATTCTATTGAAAGCCGTGTATTATTCTTTTTTTCTTTTATTTTGAATTTATTTATTCATTTGCAAGGGAGAGACAGAATGGGTGAGCTAAGGCTTCTAGCCAGGGCAAATGATATATGTGCCACCTTGCGCATCTGACTGTACATGGGTACTGGGGAATTGAACCCAGGTCGTTAGGCTCTGCAGGCAAGAATCTTAAGCACTAAGCCATCTCCCCCCAGCCCCAACATGTGTTATTCTTATTCTTTTAAGTTATATGGACCAAAATTTTTCTCCCATCTCTCTCCACTTTTAAGATTGGCTTTCTATCACCATAACAAAGAAAGTACCTTTCTATATCTGTCACAACATATGCATATGTGTATATTTTATATAAGTATAAAATATTTTAAAAGAAATTTTTATATTCAATACTCTAGAATTTTAATATTTACTTAGATATTCTGGTTATATAACTGAAATACAGATCAATAAACAAATATTGTCACTGTAATATTACATATTCTGACAAAATTTCAAGTACCTAATTTGGTCAAAACAAAAAAAGAAATAGGGAAAGGCTAAATACTTCATTAATAATTTAATGAACATAAGTTTATTATTAAATTGTATTGTCTTTATGATGATGACTGTTAAGTATTTTTGATGTGTTTACTTATGAAATGTATATATATATATATATATATATATATATATATATATATATACACACACATATACATATTTCACATATATATGCACATTGTTTGTGCTATAGTATGAGGCCACATATATTAAATGTTTATGTTAAGTGAAGCCTGGAATGAAAAGCACAAGGATATTAAGTACTTTGAATGTGCTTTGAGGCCATACATGGCTTAAATTTTTGGCTTAATATTTTATAAATTATATGTAATTAACTCTTAGCATTTTAAGTATTATTTTCACTATCTCTACATTTGTAGAATTTTTCATGTTTCAAAACTACATTTGCCACTACCTTGGACTTCTACTTGGAAAAGGAGCTTTAGAAATACGAGGAAATGTAAAGACTTTCAGAAAGGTGCTCCACTGCCATCCTTTTGGTAAATTTTACCGGAAGCTGAAGTGAGAAGCCATAGCTTACTCATCACCTCACCGTACTGGCAGGTATCTCACATCTCTGGAGGCGTGAATGTGAATCATATTTCTCTTCTTTAATGTCTGTTAGAACACATTTTCCTCCTATACACAGCACAGAGCAGATGCAGAGATCTACATTTGCATCTGGTCTCCATAGTAACTGCTTTTTGGCTTTTCCCATTATGCACCACCTGTTGTTCTGTGGACAAACCTCCCAGTAATACCACAGACTGCAGGGAAGACAAAAGACTGCACACACCTGCCTCAAATAGCAGTTGCCTAACTTCTGCTTCACAAGGATGTTTGTGCACACACTCACACACCTAAAATATCTAACACTCTATTGTATACTTCCTTACTCCATCTGTAAATACAGCAGCTCTGTTCTTATTCTTTAAGCATATTAAGTCCTTACTCTCACACATACTGTCAATGTGGAGCTCACGACCAGTCACGATCCAAGGCAGATGCCATGTATTTCATCTGATAGTTGATGACTGTGAAAAATCACAACATGGTTAAAATTCTCTCGCATGGGCTTTCTGGTTTCCTACATTTGCAAAAGAACACATATAGTCACGCTTCTAAATATATCAAGTTATTTTGGAAATTGTGCATACCCTTTTCCTGATTCAATGCTAGCTTTTCCTAATTATAAGCAAACCAGCTGTTTGAGAAGACATAGGGGTTTTCCTTAATTGAAATGATTTCTAGCCACTCTGACTTAGAAGACTGTAAATCAGAATAGGAAGAGTATCACTCCATGGAAAGACTGTTTTTGCAAAGGGCAGAGAGATTTTCTGAAACTAGCTAACTTCGGTATACTGTCCCTTGAATATTCATGATTAAAATCTTAAGGTAAGAAAAGAGTCAAATTCACTTGGAAAATAAACCTAATCATTCGTTAAAATGGTATATAAGATATATCATGAAAGTGCACAGTCTCAAGCAGTACACTGAAATGGAGTATTATGTGTTTCTGTTTTGTCTCCTGGCTCTTCCACACTTAATTCTCTCATCAAGCTAACCAAGTCTCCGTTCAACCAGTTGGGAAGACAATCAGGAGTAGTCTGTGTTTCAGCTGCATATACGTTAGTCAGATGACCTGTCTCAGCCTTGTGCCTTTTTGCAGAGGAAGGTACTCACCTCTCTTTTCTGTGGGAAAGTGGGGAGACAGGTATATATTTCCAACATGATAGTTAGTAGGCACTCACAAATTTCATTTCCTTGATCCCCTTCCATTCACAACGTTTTCTTTTTATATTTATTTATTTGAGAGAGAGAGAATATGGGTACATCAGAGCCTTTGCTTCTGCAAACAAACTCCAGATGCATATGTCACCTTGCGCATCTGGTTTATGTGAGTCCTGGGGGAATGGAACCTGGGTCCTTTGGCTTTGCAAGAAAGTGTTTTAACTACTAAACTATCTCTTCAGCCCTGTTCACAACCTTTTCTAGGATTTTCACTTAGAGGTTGTAGAAGGTATCTCTTAGTTTCCCTTAGGAATTAAATTCTAATTCCCTAATCCACACAGCTGTTGTCTGGCCTTCATCCTTAGATCCCTTTCTTACTAACCAGAGCACTAGCAATGGCAATGACCTAAAACTTCAAGGCAATAAATAAATGAATTTCCCTCTCAAAAAGTTATACCCTACTGGTTCCATATCATTTCAGAACAGAATTCGCCTCCCAGATCCCTGAAAATCAGCAATTAAAAGTGGATTATAGGAGAGAATATTTGCAAAGTCTTAGCTCCATGTCCAACACACTGTAGTTAATGCTCAGTGAATATTATTCATTCCATGAATTACTTTTGGAATGAATGGTTAAATGGGTCAGCAAAGGGACCAGTGGATGCTTAGTTGAAGAGTATTAAATGAATTGTTAATGACGCTGACCGTGAGCATGAACCCAATTTCTGGTTAAATAGGAATGTGTAGAGCTAAAATTTCAGGTGAAATATGAAGAGTAGAATATCTTACTTTTCCTAAGACAGAGATGGAGGTTAAATGAAGTGGAGACATAAACCACAATACAGATATTCATTTCACTCAGCTGAATTCAGCATATAATGATGCCCCAAAATGTATATAACCTTGAATTTTAGAAATGTTATTCTGGATCATAACAGTCTCTGGTGCGAATGAGAGGAAGAGTTGAATCTGGTGACAGTGTTCAAGACAGCTGTGAGGCTCTGTCAACTCTACCATCACGAGATAGGGAAAGAGAACAAAAAAGAAAATCTATACTGCTGGTCTGAGAAGAAAGTCAGTCATGCCAACCCAAAGTTCTTTCGCTTTACTTTGAAGGGTTGTTGATACTGAGAGACACGCTTTGCTTAGCATAATAACATTTTAGAGATCAGAAGCATTCATCCAGCTCAAGGACTACTTATTTGTTTGTTATTCTTTGTTTGTTTGTTTGTGATGGTATCTAACACAGCCCAGCCTGGCCTTGAATTCATTAGATAGCAGTGACTGGCTTGCACTTCTACTGCTGTAAGTGGGTTATAGACACGTGAGTACCTTTGCACCGGCTTTCTGTGCGTGTAGAGCATCAGGACTCTGGGCAGCAGGCTTGTGGATCAAGTTCCTTTACCCACCGAGCCACGTCTCCAGCTCCCGAAGATCTTACTCTATTACCCAGTGTTAAAGTTACCTTTAAACTGCTGGAACAAAGCACTTGATCAGAAGCTGCTGATATGAACAAAGGGTTTATTTTGGCTCACAGTCATGGGAAAGCATGACATGAGCAGAGGCTGAATGTCACTTCTGCCGCAGCATGTGAAAAACAGCACCAAGAAAGCAAACTGATATCTAGCAAAGGGGAACTGACTATAACACCCCTAAGCCCATCTCCAACAGTGCACCTCCTCCTGCAAGGCTCCACCTTCCAAGCCGCCACCAGCCGGGAGCCACACATTCAAAATACGTGAGTTCAGGAGAACATCTGATACAAACCACCACACTCACTGAACGTTCTATAGACCTGAAAGCAAATGCATTTTACTATCAACAGGATGCATTCCTATAGAAAGCATGGCTGCACACATCATGGAGGCTGCAGCCTATGCATCTTAGTTTTGGAGGTACCACGAAATGGACTTGGCAAGCCAGACTCTTCTGGCTTATTGGTGCCCCCATCTCTATCAGCCCTCTCATTTCCATCTCTAATGACACTGACCATTGAGACTGCTTCTGAGAATATTACAGGGAAAGCCACTTATCACAATGGCAGAACCTTTCCATTAAAGCGGTTTCTGCACTCCATGGCTCCTTCTGAATGCTGCTTTTAATTTCCTGCTCTCTGCCTCTGTTCTCTCTAGATACACTCTCCCTCTGCTGACAGCACCACTCCTTCCAGTCCCCCCACCCCCGCACATATTTCTTAGGTTATCTATCCTCCTTCCCAGTGTAAGTAAGTGCTAAATCACAACATTTGGTTAAGAATGCTGTAAGCTATTCATCAGTGTGACCAAAAGCAGAAAGGCCCTCCTACATATAAGAATGTGAGGTATGGCCTGTTTTGTGCAGTGTTCAGATTTTGCAGAGTTCCTATGAACAGTGATGTTCTAAAATCACTAACCTTATGTCAGCAAATCCTAACAGATGACGTATTCTGAGGAGTGCCAATTTTCTCCACTCCCAACAACCCATTTCTTCAGGAATAATATATAATGTTTATTGAATACACACTATACAGGCAATACTGTGAGATATTCTTTTACTGTATTTTCTCATTTAGTTTTCACAATTAAATATCACAAGCACCATAACTCCTCATCCTCGCTGTGGAAACCTACTCAGAGAGTTGAAATAGGTTTTAAAAAAAATTGAGCTGACTTCCATCTGATTCTTTGGTCAATTTAATCACTATGCATAATATATGATAACAAGTATACACTTAAAACACATAACTTAGTAATTTTACTTTAACTGCCTCTTGATATAAATGTATTTACTACTATATTATTATTACTATAAACTACACTGCTTCTATGTGCCAAGAAAGATTACTTTTAAATTGAACAATTCATCTAAGTTAGCATTTTATGGCTGAGTTGTGGTTTTTTTTTAAGTTTTTTTTTTTTTATTTGCAAGCAGAGAGAGGAGAGAGAGAGAGAGAGAGAGAAAGGGAGAGAGAATGGGAGTGCCAGAGCCTCTATGGCAAACCAACTCAAGACACATGCACCACCATGTGTATCTGGCTTACATGGGTCCCAGGGAATAGAACCTGGGTCCTTTGGCTTTGCAGGCAGGTGCCTTAACCACTAAGCCATCTCTCCAGCCCAGTGACTGAGGTCCATGGGAGATATTTGCTTCACTGACAATACCTGATGCAGACAATCTAAAGCAGATAATATTTATTTTGACAGCTGGTTTCAGAAGCTATAGTCTGCCATGCTAGGGAGGACATTGATGGAAAAGAGCACATACTTACGCTGTGGTAGTCAGGGAACAAAGGAAGAGAATAACTGCCCTTTGGGGTTCTTCCTTTCTCCCTTTGTATTCACCCCATTATAGGCCAGGCCCATGGCAAAGTGCCTCTCACATTCAGGAAAGTTCTACCCCTTAGTTAACCCTTTCCGGAAATATCCCCACAGACATACCCCAAGGCTTGCTTTACTAATCTCTTAGGTGCTTTTAAATCTAATCAAATTGGTAATCAAGATTAACCATCCCAAGAGCATCTCCACTTTATCACACCAAGTCCAAAATCTAGTAAGTACAGGACACAGTTTAAGAAAAAGAGATGATGGGAAAAGCAATTTCTTAAAGGATCAATACAAGAAACAATTTCTAGAACAAAAATACAAGAGCCTCAAGCAAAATGAGTCCCGGGCACAGAAATTGAAAGACACTTTCATCACAGAAATTTCAAATGGTAGGGGTAAAAGCTAGAACATAGAAAACAAAAATTCTTAGCAGCCGTACTAAAACCTGAAAGCTAATGGGGACCTGCTTTTCATGTTTTGGGAAAAAACTAACCTAGAATTCTTTACTAAGCTAAATTGTTAGCATGCAGTACTGGAGACTGGCCTCCAGAAAAGTCATCGGTAAATACAATGAGAATAACAGGAGTCCAGGAGGCAGAGCAAGCCTTAGTGCATAAGTAAGTGGTCAGCGCAACACCTAGACTAAGTGGGGAAGGGGAAGGTTGAAGGTAGTGGAACAAAGAGTTTGACTGAATTGGGAAGACAGACTGTAGGTGGTCTATCTCCAGGGGAAATAAATTAGAACTGTTAGAATATCTGATAGGTGTGAAGAGGTTTTTTTTTTTTTCTTTTATTTATGATGGTGCTGGAAATGGAACACAAGGTCTCCCACATGATAATCTGACATGACTATTAAGACATGTCCCAGCCCTAAGTATGGGGATTATTGAGATGCATAGAACAGCTCTGCTGCAGAATGTGGGAAGACTTAGCTAGGGATAATTGGTAGCTTCAGGAAACTGGGTTGTGGGTAAAAATGTGATAGTTCACCAGTTAACTAAAAATAAAAACATTCATATAGTAGTGAAACACTGAGTATGTAGTAACATCATAATAACTGTGTGCTAACACAAAATATATGTAAGACTGAAAGAAAAATTGTACACAAAACAAAGTAGGCTTGGGTAAAGAACAGGCTTGCATTTTCTAAGGAGAATTGAAAAAAAAATATTTTGTTTTTTAACTTATTTATTTGAGAGAGAGACAGAAATAGAGAGATAGAGAGCAGGAGAGAAAGAATGGGCGTGCCAGGGCCTCCAGCCACTGCAAATGAACTCAAGATGCACGTGCCCCCTTGTGCATCTGGCTTAAGTGGGGCCTGGGGAGTTGAACCTGGGTCCATTGGCTTTGCAGGCAAGCACCTTAACTGCTAAGCCATCTCTCCAGCTCCCTAAGGAGATTTTATAAAGATGATAGCTCTCCAAAATAAATCTAGAAATGCAATGTCATCTTAAATGAAATGTTGATGTGATCATTTAAATGTTAAGTTGGAAAATAGTTTCTAAAATTCCCAAATAGGCAATAGTTGCACTTTGTGTGCCTTTTTGTGTGACATAAAAGTTTATCAGCGATTTTTGACATCATCCCTGTATTAGTCAGAATTCTCTAGAGGAACAGAACTGAAAGAATGAATTATATATTATAAGAAATTTATTGGATTAACTTATGGCAGTCCAATAGCAGTTGTAGGACCCCACTAGCTGCTCAGTCTACGTGGCTGGATTCCTTAGCAGTCCCCATCCAGCACTGAAGGCCTATAGGTTTTCTGAGGTGCAGCGGGCCTTCAGTCCATGCTTGAAGGCAGCAAGCAGCTCTGGCAGTCAAGTGGAAGAGAGGGGTGAATAGCTAATGCAAATATGGAGAAAGAGACTCACTTGTTCACTGCTGGTTGGATCACGAAGTATTGTAGCTATGTAAGGTCTATCAAAATTCCATTCCTTTAGCCTTCAGCTTTATAATACCACTCATTAATATTATTTCCAAAAAATAATATATTTAAGAATATTTATACAATATTTTTATCATGGAAAAATATTGCAAGTGATCTGTATTTTCTAAGGGAAGTCATTTCCAAGAGTACATTATTTACTGTCCAAAGTAAGGCACAGAAGAATGTGTATTATTTATTGTTGTATGAAAATGTACTATTCATAAGGAAAATTGCAAACGTACATTTGGAAATCAAAACACATAATAACAATGTGTGTGTGTATTAGTATATATAATACTATATGTAAAATGTAGCAATATTAGTTATATCAGTATACATAAATGTTAGATGCTAATAATATTTGATTCTTTAGTAAATGGAATAAATTGTTGAATTTCCAAGCATTAAGTTTGAGAAAATGACTTTTCACATGTATTTTCTGTAGTTCTTGGATTTTAAAACACAGCCAACTAAAAAAAAATTGATATGAAGTAAAATGAGTACTTTTCATAATTGAATTTGGGAATGAGCTGACAATTTTTTGTAGTCCTGACACAGCTATAAGGAAGGACTAACATCTTATTTTCCATGATCCTTTGAACATCATTTCATCATAGATAGCATTTGACATGTTGTATTATTTTTAGCTATGTATGCTTATGTCTCCCTGCTAGAATGTGAAGGTAGAGACAAAGTGATATTCATAGATTCATTCATTCATTCACTGAGTTCTAGGCAAAGTGCTTATTTGACCATTTGGTGGTGCCTGGCCTGGCAGCTGACATAGAGTAATTCACTGTGCCACTTTTGAATGGATGCATGAATGAATTAGAAAGGTGAACTCAGCAATTCACCACAGGACTCAAAGTGACAGTTCCATAAAATCAGTAAAAATTTCTAGAAGTACTAACTTGCCTTGGAGGGAACACTAGTTATGTTGAATAAACATCCCAACAAGAAAACTCTTAATTTAATCCACCTGAAGAAAGATCAGACACAAAGGTAACGTTAAATGTCTCTCACATCTGTGTGTTTGCAAAGGTTGTAATTGTATTCAACAGAATGGACAGAAGAAACAATAGTTACAATGCAAAATGAATCATAATTGTAAGCATCATGTATTTCCTGGTGATAAACTGTCCCTCAATATCCCTGGGTGGGAGGAATGAGGTTGATAGAGATATGTAAGTAGATCAGTTCAATACAAACAAGTGGACCAGCACATGACCTGTCAGTAGTACAGCTGGATTGAACCCAAACAAATCTGTGTTCTTCCATCAGCATTTCATCTAGCCCCTCTCGCAAGAACTGCTTCTATGCTGAAAGTGAAGGCATCATAGATAAATACAGATAATGTCTGACCCACAGGGTTTGGAGAAGAGGGAGTGTGGTATTAGAAGTATTGAATGAGTTCTCGCTGACTGACTTGAAAGTATGAGGTGACCACTTGTGTGGTAGTGGAATTTGGCTTTTAAAAAAACAGGGGACTGGAGAGATGGCTTAGCAGTTAAGGCATTTGTCTGCAAGGCCAAAGGACCCAGGTTCAACTCCCCAGGACCCACATAAGCCAGATGCTCAAGGGGGTGCATGCATCTGGAGTTCATTTGCAGTGGCTGGAGGCCCTGGAGCACCCATTCTCTCTCTCTCCCTCTCAAATTAATAAATAAAAATAAAATATTTAAAAAACCCATAAAATGTGTGTGTCTTTTCAAAGAAAACCTGTGATCCATAAGATAGATGACTTGATAAAACTGAATTTCTGGGGAAGTCAGGCCGTCTGGATCTCCCTTTGTACAGCTCTGTGTTGGCAACAGAAACTTTAAGATTTTAATAGATTTTTGCCGCTCTGTCCCTTCTCACTCTCTTTTGAGTGCTTCCCAAGAAGGAGCTAAATCACTATTTTGTTTCTGATCCCCAGGATGTAGCTTAATGCCAGGCATATGATGATAATAAATATGCCCGGCAGAGAATCAGTTCTTGTTTTTAGTCCGTGTGATATAACAGAATGAGGTTCTGTCCTTCCTTCTGCCTCCGAGCAGGAGATTCAGCCAGCCCATGCAATAAAAAATCAGGTTTCTAGTAACTCTTCTGAAAACTGAGTGATCACTATGGCACTTGTAATAGCATATTTTTTTTTTTTTGGTTTTAAATTTCAAGATTTCATGTAAGTGTGAGTACTAGAGGAAAACAGTGGCAGGGTGGCAACAGATCAGAAAGAAACAAAACATAACATAGAACGATCATAACAGATTAAACTCCCACCATACACCTGGGTCGATGTTAAGAAAGGTCTGAAGGAAGTTGGGAAACTCTACCTTAAAAATGTCATTTCATGAGACCAGGTTGGGGAAGAGGAAATGGTATACACCTGTGCAGCCTTCTGGAGATGTTCAAGGGCAGCCTTGGCTACACAGTGAGAGTCTGTCTCAAGATAAACCAACAGGCTGGAGAGATGGAGAGATGGCTTAGCAGTGAAGGTGCTTGCCTGCTAAAGCCTGAGGACCCAAGTTAGACTCTACAGGTCCCACGTAAGTCAGATGCACACTGCGACACAAGCCTGCAAGGTAGCACATGCTCAGTTGGTGGTGCACGTCTGGAGTACAATGACAGTGGCTGGAGGCCCTGGCGCACCAATTCTCTCCCTCCCTCTCTCTCTCTCTCTCTCTCTCTCTCTCTCTCTCTCTCTCTCTCTCTCTCTCCATCTGTCATAAAAAGGAAGGGCAGTCTGTCGGGCTTGCCTCAAAAAAATAAACAAACAGTGTAAGCAAACAAAACATAACAACAACAAAATAACTTAGAATTCAGATAGAGGGTACTTCGGAAACAGAAAGCGCAGTGGGGAAAGGAGCTGTCTCTGCGTTCCCCTTAGCTGCCTAAGCAGGCACTCAGGTGTCTTGTCAAGCTCATCACAGGAGGGGTCAGTACAAGCAGACTCTGCTAAAGACCTCCCTTCCTCTCCGGAGGGCTTACTCATCTTCCTCATATGATTTGCTCCCCTCTAAATTGCTGGCATTACCTCACCTCTGGTGGCTTATCCATGCTTCTAGGTCTTCCTGATTTTGGAGTATTCATTTATCTTTCATGTGACTCTTTTTCTCCTACTGAGGGAGAAATGAGAGAAAGCTAGCTTCTTTTAGGCAGTTTCCATTAAAAATTTAGGACCAGAGAGAACCATGGATGGCATTCTTGTCTGATCTACAACAAGATACAGTGACCCCTGCTGGCCACAGTCTAGCATACTACCTAGGTGGGCTGGCTGTGGGGTCCATCCTCCAAATCTACAAACCAACTGGGTCTTCCCCCTTATATTCCTGAATCTGAGGAAAGAATATATTTTCTATACTATAAAGCCTGTGGCTCCCCCCACCGCTTCTCTCTCTCTCCCTCCCTCCCTCCCTCCCTCCCTCCCTCCCTCCCTCCCTCCCTCCCTCTCTCTCTCTCTCTCTCTCTCTCTCTCTCTCTCTCTCTCTCTCTCTATCTCTCTCTCTCTGCCTCTTCTTGCTCTGGCCACAGGGGTACATGTGAATCTGACTTCCTCCTCCTCCAGCATGGCTTGGTGGAGGGGAGAATACAAGACTATTGCTTGGTCTGGGGGAATTTTTCTGCTTGCCTCTGCTTTATAGTTTGGGGTAACTTCTCACTTTAATCACATGTATGATTTTCCTCTGGTCTCTAAATCTATCACTTGTATATTTCCCTTACACTCCATGTCTACCACATGGATACTTTCTAACTTTTCTAAATTTGGGGTTGCCATGGGTACAACTCTCTACTACTCATTTCTCATCTGAATTTCTTGGTCTCTGCTTTGATATTTTTCCTCTGCTATCCTTCCTTAAGGTCTCAGCATTTACCCTTTTAACTTCCTTCCATTGGGAAGCACAAGGTAGATACTACATGTATTTCTTCTAAATCTCCCTACATATATACCTAACTTCTATTTTCCATGTGCTTTTGGCTCAACTCCAGTCTTTCCATAAGAACCTCAATTTCTTTTAAATGAATCTTATGAACTACACAGTGTTTTCCAACTGAATGCATGTTTCTCACTTTCCAGTTACTTATGACTCTGCTCTGGCCTTCTTCCTAGATCCCAATTTCCTTTAAATAAGCCCAACAATTTCTGATGTCTCCCTTTAATTTATCCTTCTTGAATTCCTTTTTATCAAAATTTTTTTGTTAAAAATAGAACAGGATCCAAAATTGGGGTTTGTAGACTCCTGAACCTCCAAATCCTGCATCACCACTACTAATTCTGTTGTCTATTTATACACTGCATTATTTTAAAAAAAATATTTAATTTTATTTATTTGAGAGAGAGTGAGGGAGAATGAGGTAAAGAGAAAGAGAGAGAGAGAGAGAGAGAGAGAAGGAGAGAGAGAATAGGTGTTCCAGGGCCTCTGGCCAGTGTAAACAAACTTCAGACATATGCACCACCTTGTGCATCTGGCTTACATGGGTCATGGCGAATTGAACCTGGGTCCTTTGTCTTACAGGGAAATGCCTTAACCATGAAGCCATCTCTCCAGTCCTAGACTCAGTTATTAAGCCCTCTGAACATCGAGAAAAATGTCTTTCCCCTACAAGTCCTTGATTTGTTTTTCATGTAATTTTCATGAAAACTCTACATTGTGAAAACTCGCTGTTTATATGTCAGGCGTGGTGCAAAGAGGTGAGTAACTTGAACAAGTTCAGAGAGCAGGTCTGACTAAGAAGCTTGGGACTTTTTAATCACAACCTGATTTATACTCTATATAATTACAGTCCTAAAAGAATAATTGTGTTTAACACCAACCTGAAAATTGAGATTTCGCCTGTAGCATGTAGATACTAAAGATAGATTAATGATATGACTATTTTTTAATCAGAAAATCTAATTTGTGTAAGTATATCATATCTTCCCATTTCCTTTACCAGGACTTTGGAAAAGTCTAATTATTTAATCATCTGGTTCTTAGCGCCACACTCACTGCACACTGTGATGTAAGTGGCTCTGGTGGCCATAGTCAACTCTCAACTCCTATCAGGAGGCCTGTGACGCTTAGGTGTCATAAAGGACACCGAGGAAATTATAGCCTCTGCCTTCAGTAAACTTACATCTCACACAGTATCTCACATATGACTATACAATCACTGCGTGCACAGTGACTGACCAGGGAACATATTCTGTAAAATGATAATCACTCTCGGGATCTCAAATACGGATCTCTAACGGAAGCTTACACTCTTGCATCTGTGTACACTGTTATGCACGTTTTGCATCTAGCTTTCAGTTGGCCAGCTTGGTGACGCCACGTCTGGATTCTGCGCTTTCTCACACTGTTGTGGAGCTGTATCTGCAGCAGAGCCCAACGATCACTGTTGAAAGTCATATGGCAAAAAAAGGTCAAACTAAATGCAGGTACTGCAGAGAAGTGAGTTTTCCCTTGTGTGTTTCGCCGAGAAATGCACAGCGTTGTTTCCATGGCACCAATGCAAGGCGGATGGGACCTGGGCCAGGTTCTGAACCAACTGACCTAGGCCCAAGGTCATTCTGAAGATAATCAGTGTCAGACAGAATTTTCTGTAATGAGAGAAATGATCTCTATTTGACAGTTACACTGACAAATTCAGTAGCTTTGGGTCATGTCAGACCACTAAATACTTGAAAGTGGCTTATGTGACTAAAAAGTAGAGTTTTAAAGGTTTATTTTACTTAATTTTAAGTAAAGTACCATGTGCTCTTGGCTACTATAGTACAGAGCCCAGCAGAAGATCCTCAACTGTTAGAGCATGAAAGGTAAGAAAAGTTTGAAGAACTCTTCCCAGATTAGAAGTTACCAAAGAGCAATGAAAGTCAAGCCGGTGAGTTGCTGGGTGCCATCTTGGGCCAGACATAAAAGGATCGTTATGGGGATAGTTTGCAGCATTGAGCAGAGTCTGTGTTTTGGACAAAAGCATGGTATTTCTGTTTTCTGACTTATAGGAAAAGGTTGTATCCCTGATTTTGGTAAACTGGAAAATGCAGAGGAAATAGTGAATGCTGTTTGCAGCTTGCCTCAAGTGGCCACTGAGGCCATGAGTAAAATACCACTTTGTATTACATAAAGGGTGATTCGATATTTCATGGAAGGAAATTTTACTTAAGAGGATTATTTCTTTATCACAAGGACAGGAAAGATTTTTTTTTTTTTTAGGCGAACATGGTATGATAGGTTATTCTTATCAGTGAAAATAGTACCCCTAAAGAAACATCTAGAACCCATGCCCCAAAACAATGGTAAAGTTCAGTCCCCGTCTGGCCATCTCACAGGTAGCTTATGTACTCTGAGATGGAAAGCTTCTAGAAACAATGAAGCGAAGTCATCGCCCCCTTTGAGAACCTCACGCTCGCATCAGGCAGATGTTTTAGCCTTTAGAAATGGTTCCTGATTCTAAACCACACTCTGCTTGCATGGATTCTCCCAGCTCTGCCCCGTGAGTCCTTTTGCTTCCCTTTAGGGTCATGCAGAGCAGGTCTGATGCCTCTTACTTTTCCACGTGACAGTTCTCTGAGCCTTCTTCAAGCTAAATAGCACAAATGTACTTTCTGACTCCTTTTAGTCTTTTTAAAAGAATATTTTTATTGGTGATAGAGAGATGGCTCAGTGGTTAAGGCACTTGCTTACAAAGCCTGACAGCCCAGGTTCAATTTCCCCATACCCGAGTAAAGCCTGAGAGACAAAGTGGGACATGCATCTGGAGTTGATATTCAGTCACAAGAGGCTCTGGTGTGCTCACTTTTCTCTCTTTCTCCTTGCAAATAAATAAATAAAATATTCTTTTTATTTATTTGTTTATTTTGATTTTTCAAGGTAAGGTTTCAGTCTAGTCCATGCTCACTTGGAATTCACTATGTAGTCTCAGGGTGGCCCTGAATTCATGGCAATCCTCCTACCTCTGCCTCCCGAGTGCTGGGATTACAGGCGTGCGCCACCACGCCTGGCTAACTAAAATATTCTTTAAAAATATTTTTATTTATTTAGTTATGAGAGAGAGAAAAAATAGAGAATATGGGCATGACAGGGCTTCTTGCCATTGCAAATAAACTCAATACACATGCACCACTTTGTGCATATATGTGGCTACTAGAAAACTGAATCTGAGTAAATAAAGCAAGTGCATCTAACCACTGAGAAATCTCCCCAACCCTCCTTTCAGCCTTAATTGTCGGAACATGCAAAGATATTTTATGTGTCTTCTTTAAAGCAAGATAAAATGTTTTCATATTGCTTGACAAGAAACAAGAATAGTGGGACTAACAGAGACACCGCCTCTCCCCCATACCTGATGGCCGCCCCCACAATGCAAGACCCACAAATCCCATGGGGGGACTACAGCGACAAGGCTAACGATGGTACCCTCATGGCTATATGCCCACTATATACATAACTAAGGGGAAAAAAAAGATTAGCTGGACTATTGACTTCCAGTTTTTTTTTTTGTTTGTTTGTTTTTTTAAATTTTTATTTATTTATTTGAGAGCAACAGACACAGAGAGAAAGACAGATAGAGGTAGAGAGAGAGAATGGGCGCGCCAGGGCCTCCAGCCTCTGCAAACGAACTCCAGACACGTGCGCCCCCTTGTGCATCTGGCTAACGTGGGACCTGGGGAACCGAGCCTCGAACCGGGGTCCTTAGGCTTCACAGGCAAGCGCTTAACCGCTACGCCATCTCTCCAGCCCTTGACTTCCAGTTTTAAGTTAAATATATGACTATTGATGGATTTCAAGGCCATAGTTGCTTTGGAGGGAAGGCCACAGCAAGCCTTTGGCTCCTCTTGACCTTCTACCTAACTACAGCCTCCCTTGCTTGGGCTATCTTTCTTATTATTGTAAAATACTTGATTTTTAGAGGCTAAGTGGAGAAACTTCCATTTAGCCACTATCACATACATTTGCAGAGTCCAATAATCACTCTATTTTGTAAAGAATTTTCAGTACTGCCTTGCAATACAAGATATTTTATATCCTTTTCAGCCTTATATCAATTCTAATTGCAATGAGATTAGTTTCTATGTAGTTACTATAAAACCTTAATTATAATATTACTATAAAATAAATTGGAAAAAGATTTATGTTGAGATAAATCATGAAAGATATTAAAATGCAAAATAATACAGTGAACAAAAAGATATGGTTGCATGTGAAGAGAAGTGGAAAGAGAGAGGGAGAAGTATGTGAGAGAGAAGGTTAAAGAGAAAATCATACAATAAGTAGTTGGTAAAATAAAGAACAGGAAATATATATATATATATATATTTCAAAAGTATGGGGCTAGAGAGATGGCTTAGGTGTTAAGTGCTTGCCTGTGAAGCCTAAGGACCCTGGTTTGAGGCTCAATTCCTCAGGACCCACGTTAGCCAGATGCACAAGGGGGCACAGGCATCTGGAGCTCTGCAGTGGCTGGGGGCCCTGATGCACCCATTCTCTCCCCCCACCTCTCTCTCTCTCTCTCTCTCTCTCTCTCTCTCTCTCCCTCTTTCCCTCTCTGTCTGTCTGTTGCTCTCAAATAAATAAAAATAAAAACAAATTTAAAAAAAATTAAGTGTAATTGTTTCAGGAACACGGAGATCATTTCATCTGAATCCAAATGTTTGATAACAAGGGCTACATGATTTTATTTTGACTTTTAGTCAGCATACAGAATTTTTGATATCATTTAGGGCATTTTCAAGCACAATTTGTTTTAGGGGGTTATATATGATTGTACTTGATAAGAGTATTAAAACATGGTGTCTATAACCCATGGCAAGGTCTAAATGTGGCTTAGAACTCTCAGTGACCCTTTTACCCTTAAGGAGAGAATGGTACGGCAAGCAGTGTGCTCTTGTCTGATCCAGGCCTCGAGCCTTTTTGCTCCTCTTGGTACCAAGGAAGCCGCTGCACATACGCTGTAAGAAGATGCTTCACTATCCGATAACCTGTCATGCCCTGCCTGCTTCCAACCCATGCCCATGCTGCTCCCGTTGCCGGGGCTCCCTGCCTACCCTCACACGATAAGCCACTGTCTCTGCATAGTCACAGCAACATCGGCTTCCAGAATTACTGCGCTCCTTCCCCTCACCTCCGTTTATCTGCCCCGCCAACTATTTGGTGTTTATGTCTAACTTATTATAATTATCACCTGGTCTCTCTTTATAAGCTCTAGGAGGTAGAATCACACAGCAGAGGAGGGTTTGGTACAGCATACGCCTCAAGGCCATGTGTGAGGGGTGGGACGGAGGATGCCCAGTCTAGAACTGGAGTACTGCATTCATTAGAACTCCCGAGTTGCCAGTATGAGGTACTAACCGAACCCAGTTTAGATTAAAAGTGTGGGATGGGCATGGATCAATAGATGGATACCAGAAGTACTCTCAGAACGAAAGAAAGCGAGTCAATGCACTGTCTAAGGGCTGGAGGCCAGAAACAAACAACAACAACAAAGAAGAATCAAGATATACTCCTTCTCTTTTGTTTCGTTTTTTAGTATTAATTATGGACATACTTCATAGTATGGATACATCATGTGTTGCTACCATCCTTTCTCTTGTCCCTGCCCCCATTCTGCTGGGGGCCCTCCTCAGTGGGGTCACAGGTACTCCCCATGGGGTTGTGGGTTATGTGTTGTGGGATAGCAGGCGGTTATTGGTGGGAGGCAGTGCCTCTGGGCATGATGCCCCAACCTGTGGCTCTTACAGTCTTTCAGCCACCTCTTCCACAAAATTCTCTGAGCTGTGGTGGGTGTGTTTTAAGCCTACTTCAATGACTGTTTCTACTATTTTATTTTCTTCCAGCTCATCTGACTTGTCCTTTCTCAGTGAAAAATGGGTTTTGTCATCCTTGACAATCCTCCTTCATTCATACCTCAGAGCTCCAGCCGTGTGTCATGGCAGCCTCATGATCACTGTATTTAGATTCCTCTTGTCTGAGAAGAAATGTGATTGGTCCAGGCAGGTCAGAAACCAACCCACCATGTGATCACTGAAGATCAGGAAGGGGGGTATAGTCACCACTGTGTGCCCACAGAGTGGGGACAGTGTCAGAAGAGAGGGAGTGGCTTCCAGCTGCAACAGATACCCACACACCCAAGCCAGGTTGGCTACAGGATACCCAAGCTGCTAATGAATGTAGGGAGCGTGCCACAGGCCCGGAGCTTCATTCAACAAGCTTAGAGTCTAAAGAACTTGTTTGGCTATTTTGTGCTAAGATAATACTAATAGTCAGCTTCTTTCGTTTTGCTCTTTTCATGGATATCCTGTCAAGCATATCCTGACCTTGCGCTCTGTAGCTCAGATTATTATGGGGTGGAATACATCCTGGAGCTCTGTAACTACATTTTATGTCTACTTACATGTTCTTCATTTTCGTTGTGTTTTACTCTACAAAAGATCAAGTTAATTGCCATGATGTGTCCACAAGACAACAAGCAATTGATTTTCTGGAACATAGAGTATGGAATATAGACAGTATCAGAATATGAAAGTTCCAGAGACATTCCAGAGAGCTCAGGTAAGAATCCTTAGTGTATTTGAAAGGAGCTGGGAAGAATCGAAAATTGTTGATGGGAAAATTGGCCTGATTAGAACTAAACATCAAGGTAGCTATGACAGCAGTAAGAAGAATGAATTAGATTAGAAGATTATGAATCTGGATGGTATTGCATTTGCATAACAAATAATTCTTCCCTCCCCCCCCCACCGACCTTGTGCTGGAGGTTGAACCGAGGACCATACGCATGTTGGAGAAGTACTCCATCGCTAAGCTTTATCCCCAACCTGAAAATAATTTCTTAAAGCTCACAAGTACATGGTATCTAAATAAATAGAAAAAAACTGAATGGCTGTGTTCCCATTTAAGAATTTACAGCAATTGCTACATGTGTTGACACACTTCTCTAATCCCAACATTAGGGTGAATCAGGAGTTTAAGGCAGTGTCTGATACATAGAGTGTTGAAGGCCAGCCTGGGCTATATGAGACTGTGTTTCAAAGCAGAACACAATAAACATAAAAAGGAATGAGATGGCTTAGCAGTTAAGTCTCTTTCTTAAGAAGCCTAAGGGCCCAGCTTTGATTCCCCAGCACCTGCATAAGCCAGATACACAAGGTTTTGCATGGGTCTGCAGTTTGTTTCCAATGACTAGAGGTCCTGGTGCATTCATTCTCTCTCTGTCTCCCTCCCTCTCTCTCTTTCTCTCTCTGCCTCTTTCTCTATTTGTCTCTATCTCTCCAATAGATAAATAAGTGAAATTTCAAAATTTTTTTTAAATTATGTAAAATATAATCATTCTCTCTGTAGATTGTTGGATAGTTCTCAGAATTCATATAGCTCAGTTGCAATCTTAGGATAAAAAGTGTCTTTGGGAAGACATTGAAGGAAATAGTTGGGACTTTGAAATGAATTACATGTGGAGGTAAGAGAGTTTAGTCATAGATAACATGTAGGTTTTAAGCCCGACAACTCACAAAAGGAGGGAATTGGAGGTCAAACAGGAAATCAAGTTTTATGTGGGATGGGAAGAAGGGTACCTCCTTGAGAAGCCCTTACTGCTGAGATTCTTGTGGGACAGTGTGGCAGGCAGGTTTGCACTGCTGCTAAAAATTATCCACCTTAAGAGCAGCTTGTGGGGAAAAGGCTTATTTTGGCTTACAGACTCCAGGAGAAGCTCCATGATGGCAGGGGAAAATGATGGCATGAGCAGAGGGTGGACATCACCCTCTGGCCAACATCAGGTGGACCATAGCAACAGGAGAGTGTACCAAAACATTGGCATGAGGAAACTGGCTATAACACCCATAAGCCCACCCCCAACAACACACCGCCTCCAGGAAGTGTTAATTCCCAAATCTCCATCAGCTGGGAACCTAAGCTTCAGACCATCTAAGTTTATAGTGGACACCTGATTCAAACCTCTGCAGATAGTCAGGTGGATGAAGAGCAAATATCTGTGGGGGATTTTTTTTTTTTTTTTTTTTTGGAAAGAAAGTCTACTACATCCAAGCACTTGATATGTTTTCACTCTTGGCACTATCACACCAACCCCTGACAAAGCACTTCCTTCGCTTTATGGAGGATGCGCCTGAAACTTTGAAATGAAGCAAATTGTTCAAGGTCATGGAGTTCATGAAGAAGCACAGAGGGATCTGAATCTCGGTCTGCTCACCTGCAAATCTACACTCCACTCCTGCCCCACAGTGCCTCTCTGCAGGCAGCAGAGATGCCAGGCTAATGCTGAAAATTGCCATTCTTAATGCTAACCAGTTGAGAGTTGAATTGTTCCACAGGTTTTTTTTTTTTTTTTTTTTTTTTTTTTTTTTTTTGCATGTGTTTGTCTTGTCTTCATGTGGAGATTACAAATGCTTTAAAGGAAGAGGCAGCAGTATAAATTTCTTTCTTACTGCCTTCTGCAGTACCGCAAGCCGCCCTGTACAGGAGAGGCCTCTCTGGCTGCTTGGATTGATCAATGATGCTAGTCCCTGCTGACAGTGGCATCTTCATGTTGAGATTGTCATCCTCATGAATCATTTATTTAGAAGCCTTCCTTTGTTTGTGTAGAGTGGCAGCCACAATATAAGGGAAGATGGAGCATGCAGAAATAGGAGCAAAGCAGTCACCCAACTCAGCACCCCTCAGTCCCCAAGCCTTTCTTCTTTCTCTGTTCTGTGGAGCTGTCAAAGGGAGGGCTGAGGAACAGCGCCTGCCAGGCTTGGAAAAGACAAGGGGCATCACTAGACTGCGCCATCACCACTTCGACCATGGATGCTCTTTCCCATGAAGCTCATTAAGTGGCCCAGGCATGATGGGGGGACTGCCTTGTGACATTGACCGGTCTGCTGATCTCGTGTTTCTGTTCAGAAGCAACTGATGCCTGAGTTAAGAAACTACAGAAGGGACTGGAAGCCATCAACAGGACCATATGGGAGTTATTGACACCTGATCGATGTTTTCCCATGGGCAAAAGCAATTCCAATCATCAGCTGGACCAAACCTGCCCCATCATTTCCTGAAGAGCATAATCCTACCACTAGCATAGCCAGCATTTAATTGTCTTATCTACTATTTCAGAAGCTTGCGAGGTTCTTTGAATATATGAGTTATTTAAAACTATAGGACATTTCCTTAGGAAAATGGTTCTTGGGATAACCAAATAGTCTATGCAATGATATTGAGGGATTTTAGGGAGGTGGATAGAGATGATCTATACATCTCAGAGATAAGTATGTTCAAAGCCCCCAAATGCTGGACATATTCCTGAGACACAGTTTATTTTATTTGGATCAAGTACCCCTTCGCTAACATCTTGCATACTAACTAGAACTGTAACTGACTCACTTGCTAGTATGATCCCATACCAGAAATACGGCGGAAGCTCAAATGTTCATGTAGAATGGATAAATGAATTACTAAATAAATGCTTACACTCAAGGTCTTCCTCATGTACAGAAAGCATGAGTTACAGGCTGGAGAGATGGCTTAGCAGTTAAGGTGATTGCCTGCAAACTGAAGCACCCAGGTTTGATTCATTAGAACCCACGTAAGCCAGATGCACAAGGGGGTACATGCATCTGGAGTTCATTTGCAGCAGCTGAAGGCATGTCCATTCTGTCTCTCTCAATCTGCCTCTCTCTCTCTCTCTCTCTCTCTGTCTGTCTTTCAAGTAGATAAAATATATTTTTTTTAACAAAATCATGAGTTGCCTCCAAGCTATTGATCTGGGATATAAAGAGAGATGATTTTCCCAAGAATAGCTTGTTATTCAGCTTTCACATCATCTGCATCCAATCATTAGGATATGTCTGTTTGTAAATATCAAAATTTTCTTTCACTACCAACAGTATATTAGGCTTAGGAGAACTCCTTAGAACTGCAAGGTGGCGGTGGGGGGAGGGGGGATTTATTTATATCAAATTTCTTCCTGCTCAGACTGCTAGGAGAGGCATGGCTAGCGACAGAGAATTCAAAGCAGGTGATAGGCCTGCAATTTTGTGATAAGAAGAATCAGAGAACTTCCTAGACCTTGTTGTTTCCTAGATATTGTTATTAACTAACACAGGGCCCTCAGCTATCCTAGGAGAGTCTAACAGCACAAAGGCTCTGAGATGGCCTGGAGCTAAAAATCATAACCCTGAGCAGATCCACTGCTGAGAGGTCTCAGGGCAAACAGAGTGGATCCCAAAGGAGCTTCTGACAGGAGCATTTGTCACAGGAGCTGAGAGCAGCCACTAAGAGGTCAGTCAGGACAGATAGCTAAGGTCATTGTACATAAGAATTATCAATTTTCTTAGCTAGCAAACTAGAGAATATTAGAGATAATTGATCAACCGCAATGCTCTTCTTCCCAAACAATAATGGCTATTAGCTGTTGAATACATTGTGAGACCAGGGAAAGGAGAGTTAAAATTATAGTGGTTTCCTTGTAATTCTACACATATCCCAAAGTTTTTAATGAATATCAAGGAATAGGCAAAGTCTACACATACCTGAGGCAGAGATTGTTTTGTTTGCTTCTTTTTAAAAAATATATTTATTTTTATTTATTTATTTGAGAGAGAGAGAGAGAATGCACACAACAGGGACTCCAGCCACTGCAGACGAACTCCAGATGCATGTGTCACCTTGTGCACCTGGCCTACATTGGTCCTGGGGAGTCAAAACTGGGTCTTTTAGCCTCGTAGGCAAATGCCTCAACCACTAAGCCATCTCCCCAGCCCTATTTTCTTCTTGACATTGTCTCCTATGTAGATTGCATTGTTTCTCACAAACAGAAGATAAGTGGAAGGGCTATGTGTCATTCCAAGGACAAGGTATTTTACTTATTTATTTACATCATTTGTTAAATTATTTTTATTTATTTATTTGAGAGTGAGAGAAAGAGAAAGGGAATATATACATAGATAGATAGATAGATAGATAGATAGATAGATAGATAGATAGATAGGGAGAGAGGAATGGGCACACCAAGACCTCTAGCTGCTGCAAACAAACTAGATGCATGCATCACCTTGTGCATCTGCCTTACATGGGTACTGGAGAATCAAACCTGGATCCTTGCACTTTGCAAGCAAGCATCTTAATCGCTAAGCCTTCTCTCCAGCCCTACTTATTTATTTCTATTTTATTATTTTTGTCTGTTGTTATTGTTGCTGCTGTTTGAGACAGGATCTCGTGAGGCCCAGGCTTGCCTCAAACTTGCTACGTTCTTGAGGCTGAACTCCTGAACTCCTCATCTTGCCTCATATTACCTCTACTTTATGAATAGTGTTGGGATTACAGGTGTATGCCAACATGCCAATCTCAGGAAAAATATGAAAGAAGATGTGCCTCCTCAAAGCTCTGACCCATCTATATTCTGCAGCAAAGGATGGTAACCCCATGGAGGGCATCAGAGGTGCAGTTCAGAAGAGCCTGGTTCCTCATTACCATGCGGGGACAGCCATGAGCTGGGAAGAGTTAGTAACCTTGGATTGTTGGGTGACCAGGAAGTAAACATTTATTTTGTAGAAGCACTGTGATTTGGATGCATTTATTACCACAGACAAACTCGTTTTACCAATGTGTCTCAAAAATGCATCCTATAGATTTATGATACTAGATGAATACAAGATTGTTTTCAGTGAAGAAGCTCAGCCCCTATCACTGAATTTAACATTCTAATGCCACATAGACACTTTCTTCCATTATACCATCCTTTTTCTAAGAGTGATTTGGAGACTCACTGGGTGCTGGAATTAAATAAGGTGAGGGAGCCGGGCGTGGTGGCACACACCTTTAATCCCAGCACTCGGGAGGCAGAGGTAGGAGGATCGCCGTGAGTTCAAGGTTACCCTGAGACTCCATAGTGAATTCCAGGTCAGTCTGGGCCAGAGTGAGACCCTACCTCGAAAAACCAAAAAAATAAAAAAAATAAGGTGAGGGGAATACTCAAGTTGATACAAAATGAGGGGAAAGAGGAGGACATAATTGATTAAGAATAAATTGGAGGCCTGGAGATATGGCTTAGTGGTTAAGGTGCTTGCCTGTGAAGCCTGAGGATTCATGTTCGACTCTCCAGATCCCACATAAGCCAGACACACAAAGGTAAGGCAAGTGCAAGGTGGCACATGCCCACTAGGTGGCACAAGAGTCTGGAGTTCAAGTGCAGTAGCTGAGGCCCTACTATTGCTCTCTCTCACTCTCTCTAAAATAGGTGGGGGAAGAATGAATTGGAAAACAGTTTTTCGGCCTACTGAGAATCAGTTCTAAGTATTTGCATGAATGCAAAGTCAGGCTAAATAGGCCCATTCACCTTCTTGTCATTATCTCTGATCACATGGTGGTCATGGGGAAGAGGATATTAAATCATGAAAGTTCACTGCTAGCTGTCAACTTCTGGGCCATTAGTATAAATTAGATATGGGTATCAAATTCTCTAAATATTCAAAATAATCAAATTTTGCCTGTGAAGCACCAAAAGGAATTTGCCTTAGGGTTTTGGAGCATGGAGTAAAAGATTCCAGCAACTGGAAAAGTGATAACAAATTTATTATAATACCATCTAAAGGTTACTCCCAACTGAGATGGAAACATATGAATTATTTTCAGAATTTCAAAAAGCCCTACTAAAATCCCCATATTTGCATGAGATCATGTAGTAGTGACTATTTAAATGACTTATGTTTTTTAGTTTGATTTGAAATAGATTGTCTAGCATGTCAACAGAAAGTCTACTTTGTAGTGATCAGAAAATCTGATCAACCATTTTTAGATATTTTAAAATATACCGTGAAAATACTATTATTTACTATTGAATAAATGTTAGACAAGACCTTTTAAAATGTAGGATCATTATTACCAAAAGTTCTTTTGGGGGGACATGGTTTTGAGGCAGGGTTTCACTCTAGCTTAAACTGACCTGGAATTCACTATGTAGTCTCAGGGTGGCCTTGAACTCATGGCAATCCTCCTACCACTGCCTCCCATGTGCTTGCTGGGATTAAAGGTGCGAGCCACAACACCCAGCTAGCAAAAAAAAAAAAGTCCTTTTGCTAAGATAAAGGTTTCCTATAGTCAAAAGTCAGGATAAGATTGAGTCATGCAGGTATCAGTTTACATCCAGAGGATATATAAACAAATGTCCTCAGCATAGGCTATCCTTACTACATCATTCTACCCATCTCTGAAGTGCAGGAAGCAGCTCCCTTCGCATCTGTCATTTTTATGGACTATCTAAGATGACTGGGAAGAAAGTCTTTGGCTATTGAGAGGGAAGGAAGAAAAGTGGGGCATGCAGGGGTGTGTGTATATGTGTACTCACACAGTAACAGGAGACAGGCAGAACTACACTGGGTGTGCTCCCTTCCCATCATGGAATTAAAGGAGCAAACAGGTAATCTATTTATGGTTTCGTGTACAGCAAGAGACCGAGGCACCATCACACTCGTGTTTACACAGACTCAAAGGTAGGCAGGAGAGGCAGAGAGTGCTCAGTCCTAGTAAGAGGAGAAGGGTTCACGTAGGTTCTGTGGGCATAGACATGGGCTGCAACCACACGTAGGGCTTCATATGGGGTGGGTTTAGGGAGGCTATCTGGTTTTCTTTTATTGGCCCTGAGTTGGAAGCAGAGAGGATGGGTGTGAGGAGGTAATTTTATGGGAGAGGGCAACTATGAACCAGGTCTTGACTGTACAGGGGACTGGTTGCTGCAGAGGTTATAGCAGGCTGAGATGATGTCTGTAGAGGTTTAGGTCAGAGTTCTTTTGTCACGTGTGATCTGGCCACTGTCCTTTTGTATAGATGGTGTCTCACTACCTTTTTTTAAAAATATTTTTTAAATTTATTTATTTGTTAGTGACAGGCAGAGAAAGAGGCAGAGAGAGAGAATGGGTACGCCAGGGCCTCCAGCCACTGCGAATGAACTCCAGAAGCGTGTGCCCCCTTGTGCATCTGGCTAACGTGGGTTCTGGGAAATTGAGGCTTGAACTGGGGTCCTTGGGCATCACAGGCAAGCGCTCAACTGCTAAGCCATCTGTCCAGCCCCTCTTTTTACCATCTACATATACTGGAACCCAGTTTTAGGCCAGCTCATTGTTTTCTTCACCTTCTACTTTCTGGTTTTATCTCATCCTACTTCTGAGGTGGTTTTTGTTTGTGGGTTTTTTTTTTTTTTGGTTGGTTGGTTTCTTGAGGTAGCCCAATCTGACTTGGAATTCATTCTGGAGCTCCAGGCTAAGGGTACACCAGGTCCTCTAGCCACTGAAAACAAATTCCAGATGCATGTGCTGCTTTGTGCATCTGGCTTTATTTGGGTACCGGGAAATCGAACTCAGGTCATTAGGTTTTGCAAGCAAGTACCTTAGACACTGAGCTACCTCTCCAGCCCATCTCATCCTCCTTATTACCACCAGCCTTTTAAGCAAAATTGAACCAGCCTGTCTTGTCCCATGCCTTAGGGCCATTATTGGAGCACCAGCCTTATATTCAGTCAGGGCAGCTTAACATCTACTGTCATTATGTTTTCTTGGACAATGCCTGCTTGAATAATTTTACTTTTCCTTGAACTCCTTGTCTTACTTAGGACGTTTGTCACATAATCAAAAATAGATATACAATGTTCTTAGTGCAGTTTCATTAATTCACGCAGGCTCACCTTACCTTACCAACCAGCTTATAAACTAGGAGGCTGGTATCCCAGCTCGTGCATTCTCTAATGATCGACAGTAGCTCCCCATGCTCAGCCCGTGCGGTAAGTACTTAGCAGAGTTGTTAATAGAACCTCCTATCTGCACATTATTCAACTGAGGGGATGATACAAAACCAACTCATCATTCATTTGAACCATCGTCACTCCAGGAGCTCATTTCAGCCCTAGTCACTCCAAATGTCTTAGACTAGAAGATTTTGCACATGAAAGTTTCCAAATCCAAACGATGGTTTCCGTTCACATCAAGGGAAAAGAAGGAAGGACACTGGTTATTTGTGTTCAGCTCACAAGTCCTGTGAAGCGGCGATCGTTCTGAATAATGCATGATATATATGTTGGGTTGTTTTGAACAGGAAGGACATGGGGTCCTACAGAAGAAAATAAGAGCCCTGTGACTCACTGAACATCCCTGAGAGTCATCAGAGATAAGGTGGCAAAAAAAAAAAAAAAAAGAAGAATGAGAATTCAGATCAAGAACTGTATAATTAGGGACACTTGTCTACTGAAAATTCTCCACATATTTCTAAGAGGGCTTCCAATAAAGAATGGCACCTGGAATAGAATTTTTAAGAAAAGAAGTTATGGATATCTTTTTTTTTTCATCTATATCAAACAAATTTATGTATGTGTGTACATATTAGAGTGCAGGGAAAATGGCGCTCTAAGTCTTCATAGAGACTTATTCCTTAGTGCAGCTCTTCCTCGGTGGGGGGAAGGAGTGGCATGCTGAAATAGCATAGACCAGGTCACCCAAGCCAGGCGTTAGTGTTTGGAACTCTCCCTAGCTAGTTGTTGAAATCAGCCATGCAGGGAAGACATAAACCGGAGAAATTAACAAAGTGTGCAAAATGGGGCTTTCGTCTTCTGAGTGTGCTCGTGGCAGAAGACGACGGTCGTCCTTGTGTCTTTCTCTCTGTAGAGGAAAGAGAAAACATCAAGGAAAGGGCAGTAGCCTGACCAATCCTGAGCTTTCCATGCTGCATTAAAGTCTGACAAGGAGCTGAAGTCCAGAAGCAAGCAGTGACTTGCCCAAGATCACGCATCTTGTCTTGAAGAAACACGGGCGTTGTTGGACGCTCACTCATCGCTTCCTGGAAATGGAAACGCTTGATTGTTCACCATGGCACCATCTCCTTCCTTCCCCTCACATCAAGGAAAGCTCCTGCTTGCAAGGCCAGATCGCTCTTTTGTGTCAGGGCCCACCTCATAAAATGCTATTAAGCGAATTACTGATGACCTAATTCCCAGCTGCAGGACGCATTCCATTAGAGGCAGGCTGGCTGCCAAGCCGTGTCAGCGATGATGGGATGGGAGAGTGATGGAAACCACGCCGCCTGGGATGGCTGAGCTCTGAATGCCAGGTCTTGCTGGGGAAGAGCTGCCCAGGTCTTTCCCCCCACCCCTGAGAGTTGAATTCAGATTCAAAGAGAACTTTCTTGAAATAACGAGAATCACAGAGACAGAAGCAACAAGAGATAATTCCTTTTGGTCCTAAGCATTCTCTGTGGTTCTCCCTGCCTCTGTTTCTCGCTTGTGCAGGTTGGCACACTTGGTTCTTAGCTGGTGCTACAGTGGATGAAAGGGAAAACAACCTGGTCCTTTTGCTTTTTTCATTCACCACAGTACTTACAGACAGAAAAGACAAATATTTGTGGGGAAATGTATCATAAATCACAACTAAATAAGTCTCATGTGGGCCATTTTTGTGGCCAGTACTTTCCTCGGAATTGGTACCAGAGTTAATAAAAATAAAGCCCTTTGGAAATGAAGCAGAAGCAGGACAAATAGAAAAATGCTGTTAAATGCTAAAGGAAGAATGGAAAGGTATTTAAATGTCAAGGGGATGTTGGGTTCTACCAGCCTTTACAGGCAGAAGAAATGGCATCACCAAGCTACAACTGGGGCAGCAGTCAGAAAACCTGAGTTTCATCTCTGGTCAACTTTGATATTATTTGAGGTAGTCATCTCCTCCCAATCTCTGCTTTCTCATCTGCGAAGGGAGAAGGGAGACTGAATGTTCACCTAATTCCTTCTAACTCTGAAAGTGTACCTTAAATCCAGAAGAGTTGCTGCACAAGTCCTAGCCTATCAATTAAATGTTTATGTCCATCCTGTCCAAGTTAGTTTTTTTCCCCCCTTTTAACATTTTTCTCCATTTATTTTCTCCCTTTTCTATCTTTCTATTATTTAGGACTCATTTTCTCTTTTATGATTTGATCTTGTTTTCTCTACCTCTTCTTAAAGACATTAAGGTCTTGTCCCATGCCTTAGGGCCATGGTATCAGGCGGTCACTCCTTGTGTTATTAAACTCATTTCTAGGAATTGTCATACAATATTGATTACACGTCTAAAAACTGACTGTTTGAGAATAGTTAACTAAGTTGGGATAAAGAAATTCCTATGAGTTGGAGGGTGTTTATTTGAAATTAAGAGGTTAGAAGAGGTTTATTAAGTGATTTAGAAACTTGGCAGAATTGCCTCAAAGGAAATAAATTGGAAATCCAAAGAACCTGTGGTCAACTATGTGACTAAGAAGGAAAAAAATAAAAACAACTCAAATGAGATGGTGTTAGGTGTTTTTATTAGTATTTTTGTCTACAAGTGCTAATATTCTGCTACATTGGCAAAACTCTAGGGAGCTGCTTTTATTATCGGGATGCTCCTTGGCAAAGGGAGCTGAGAACAAAACCTTGGGGACTTCCAACGTAATGATACAGGGACTGTGGCTAGTTTGAGTGCTTTTTCTATGATCTAGGAAAAGAAAACATGCAATTCCACTTCCCCCAGATATCTTCCACCCAAAAGCTAACACCAACAGTTTGATTTTCCCCTCCATTTTATGTCCTTTCAGTTTATTCTGGAACTTTTCCTAAGTATGGGATGAAAACTAGAAGGCTAATGACTAAACAACATGCATTCAACCCAGACCCTAAGTGGCAGGGTTTCCAGCATTAATAGTAAGGGTGGTAGTCACTGCGCCATTTCTATACCATGGCTCTGACTGCTACAGATGCCTTGTTTTTTATTTCAATGTGGTCTCCATTGCAAGAGATATGCAATGGGCTAGTGTGAGACTCTACCTTGAAAAACCAAAAAGAAAAAAGAAAAAAAGGGCTGGAGAGATGGCTTTGCGGTTAAGCGCTTGCCTGTGAAGCCTAAGGACCCCAGTTCGAGGCTCAATTCCCCAGGACCCACGTTAGCCAGATGCACAAAGGGGCGCACACGTCTGGAGTTCGTTTGCAGAGGCTGGAGGCCCTGGCGCGCCCATTCTCTCTCTCTCCCTCTATCTGTCTTTCTCTCTGTGTCTGTTGCTCTCAAATAAATAATTTTTTTTAAAAAAAGAAAAAAAATAATAAAAATAGATAAAGATGGGCAATGTCTTCCACATTCATGTGGTCCTTAACTGCCCTGAACCTACACACTTTTTAAATTGTTCTTTCTCATAACCCTAACTTCTGGAATTATTTTAAAGTAAAATAATTAAGTCTTAAACCACTTATAACAAAATGTGGTAGATTACACAAGTCGTAAAAATGAGAGAAAGGCCAAGCCTAGGTCCCATCTACACACAGTGACAAAAAGACAGATCAGGGAGAAGAAGGAAACAGAGGGAAATCAGTTCAAAAGGCCAGTCTTTGATAACTTACAGAACTGGCACCTTATATTGGACAGACAATGCACTAGTCTTCTTAGTCTATTCTTCCCTACAGAATATTTCTCTTCTTTGTCTATTATGAAAGGCTAGACCAGATAACATTAATGTGTAATGTCTTGCTCCTATCTAATATAATTTACTAATATAAATTGCTCTGTTGTTTCCTGTATCTTTATTATTTTCACCTCTCTGGAGTTGCCTAAGTATTTTTGACTCCCGTCCAGCTCTCCACTGGGGCTGTCTACCTCCCCCACCTGAGTGCATGTAACCTTGAAGCAAAGACTGAGTCGCAGTCATGCATGCTGACTGGTATTACACCTCACAAAGTGCTCATTAAATTGAACTGGTATCACTTTAAGACTGGCAGACACTCTGATAGTTTGTAATGCCTCCCCTCCACCCCACAAACGCTCTTTTCTTTTTCCTTTTTTCTTTTTTTTTTTTTTGGCACAAACTCCACGTGATCCGCAGTTATCTAGGGCAGTAAGTAATGTTCAAGTGATTATAGCAGAAAGCTCAGATTCCACCCGCGCTCTGGGACTTGCAGCCAGAGACCAGTAGAGCCACATGCTTAATATTTCAGAGCCTGGCACGGTCCTTTCACGGAGGTTTCTGCCATTGATACCCTCTGAGGGCTCAGCCACACTTCACATTCAGTGGGTCAGAGCTGTATCATGGCTGACGTCATCTGGAACCTGTGCAATTCACATTTCAGCGTGCACTGTTCCCTTCTGAGTGCAGCCTCCTCTCTTGCTAGGGAGTCAGCGAATAAAACATTAAAAATTAAAAAAAAAAGACAGCAGTTTCTGGAGCGCAAAGCTTCCGAACTGGTCTTGCCAGGGTGCTGGTATTTAGTTACCATTTGAAGGGAGGGGGTGCAGAATGAGAGGCAGAGGTGCCGCCCCTTCCCAGCTGCAAGCCCTTAAGAATTGAGGTGCAAGAGGTGATCAGACTCTTGTTGCTTATAAATGCAAACCGGGAGCACCATGAGCCTGGAATCCCAGCTGCCCTGAGAAACTCAGACCCCTACAGTGCGGCATCAGGCAGGAAGGTTTGGAAGGAATTTCTCACGTGTAGGATAAACACCCCTCTGCCCCCCTGCTGCCTCCTTTTGGATTTCTCCTGTAAGCAGGAGATGACTGAATAACTGGATTCTTCTGTGCCTCTGCTTGAGACCTTGAACATTTGTCGGATCACCCCGACCACCCTGCTTAAGTCTATTTCCTCCCCTCTTCTTTTCCTTCTCCTACCCCCAACTTCTGTCCTTTAAATACAAATGACCTAGGTTTCTCTTGGCTCAGGAGCCGCCATTGACATCAAATAGGGTCTCCATGGAAACCAGAAGCAGCCGCCTGCATCCTGGAACCAAATTCTCTCTTGTGAGTGATGCAGGACTTCGGGGAGCCCTGATTAGGCAAAGAGGTAGAAGAGGAGATAGAAAAAGAGGGGCTAAGGTGCCAGGTTACTTCTCAATTTTGGTTTCAGTTCAGGAACAGCTTAGAGGAGAAACCTCCAAATCTCAAGTTTGCCCTCAGTTTGTCAGTATGTATCAGAGCTAAACTTAATGTAGAGATTAGTTTTAAACATTTTTATTTTTACTTATTTGAGAGAGAGTCGGGGGCAGGAAGGGAGAGAGAATGGGCACACGGGGCATGGAGCCACTGCAAACAAATTTCAGACACATGCATCACCTTGTGCAGCTGGCTTATGTGGGTCCTGGGGTATTGAACCCTGGTCCTTTGGCTTTGCACGCAAACACCTTAACCGCTGAGCCATCTCTCCAGTCCCTAACGTAGAGATTATTTAGGAGTGCCATTAGTTAACAATGAAGCCCCCAACCATACTTGAAGCACGCACACCACTCCACTGAAAGCATTTGAAGTCAGAGAACGACGCCTTGTCGTTAACACGTTACCTCTTCACATGCATTTTGAGTCGCATTTCACGAACAAGGGCGGGCAGTCCTCCTTTCTTCACAGCCTCACACCGCTGGAGCTATAGTACCCCACTTCTGCACCAGCAGATCATGTCCCCTTGCCCTCCAATCACATTTGTTTGTCCATTAAATGCAGTTTTCTTTGGATCTCTGGGCACTTCTGAAGGCACTCACTACACACAAAACTTATTTGTCATGTTCTTTTTCCTTCTTGTTAATCTACCTTTTTTTTTTTTTTTTTTTTTTTTTTTTTTACAGGGATGTGAGCCTTGAATCTTTCAGTGGGTAAGGAAAACATGCTACTTTCTCTTGCTAAGTTTCTTGGCGTACAAAACCATCCTTGTGTTTTCAAGTGACCACAGATTTATTGGCTGAAAACAGCACAAATTTATTCTCTTAACATTGTGGAAGGATGTCAGAAGTCTCGCTGGACTGAAACCACGATATCTGGTATGCTGTGTTCCTTCTAGATGGTCTAAGCCAGGAATCCTTTCCTTGCCCTTTCCAGAACATGCCCATGATCCATGACCCTTGGTCCTCTCCCCTCACCCAAACCAGCAACAGCGTCACTCCAGCCTCTGCCGCCGTCACGTCTCCTTCCTCGTCCCGTTCCTCCCGATTCCTTTCTGAATGACCCTCGTGATCACACGAGGCAATAACTAGATAAACCAGCATATCGCCTCCAATGTAAACTCCTTAGTTTAATCACACCTGCTAGATTCCTTCGAGAATTATCCTGCCTGCCACAACTTCATGCCTTTTTCATCTTAAAAGTGACAAGACTTTTCCAACGTTTTTGTCATTGTTATCACCCAGTTTGTCATTTTCTTCCCCACAAGGCCAAGCTTAGTTTGGTATTATTTACAAAAATGAGTCCATACCACCTCTATTCCCTCACCTATCATTTACTTAACTCCCCGCTACAATTTGTTTCTGTCCTCTTCATGGTACAAAAACCGCTCTGTCAAAGTTCAATGTTACCTTCAAATTGCCAATTTCAGCTGACATTTACCAGTTAGTTCTTACACTACTTGTTAGTGGCCTTTGGCTGTGTTGAACACTTTCTTCTTTTTGATTCCAAGATAATACTTATTTTTCCCTCCTTTACCCCCACTCTCTTCTCACATCTCTGACTTATTCAATTCTGTTCTTTTGGTGTTTCTCTCTTCATGGCTGTGCTTGAACATTATTTTTTTTTTTTAGGAACTTTCAACTCAGAGTTGCAGCATTTGCGCTTAGAGAATTAGCACTGCCAGAGAGTCTTGTTAGAAAGGATGCAGTTTCTCCCACTGAGGAATTTGCATGTCAACAGCTCCCTTACATGGCTTGTGTACTACCCTTCTTGTTGCTGTGATAAAATGCCTGACAGAAGCAACTTAAGAGAACAGAGGTTTTGTTTTAGATTAAAAGATAAATGATTAAAGACATTGCTTGCAAATCCAGCCAGTCTGAATACCATTCCCCAGTATCCACATAAAGCCAGACACAAAGTCATTCATGTGTCTGGAATTCATTATTAATACATAATAGGCACTCTACCCATGTTTTATGAATGAATTAACCAAATCAGTTAATCACTTGATTAAACAGCAGACCATGGATCTCAAAGGACAGCTGCATGAAGGTAAAGGTTTCAGATCATGGGTATGTTCTGGAAAGGAGGCCCTGGAATGGTACCTCTCTCTCTCTCTCTCTCTCTCTCTCTCTCTGTCAAATACATAAGTATATATTTTAAAAAGTGCCTCTGTAAACTTTTGTACTTGATCATGTAATAAACTACTTAAAAGATCTGATCCATTCCATCTCTAGTCAGGAGTCCCAAGTTTATGCCTTTAGTCTGGATTACTTTATTTATTTAGTATTCGTTACAGGGCCTCTAGCCACTGCAAATGAACTCCAGAGGCACATGCTACTTTGTATATCTGGCTTTACGAGGGAACTTGATGAACAAACTCCAGTATTTAGGCTTTGCAGGCAAGTGTCTTAACCACTGAGCCATCTCTCCAGCCCTGCATTAACTGTTGAGGTTTGAGC
This sequence comes from Jaculus jaculus, assembly GCF_020740685.1. Classification (NCBI taxonomy): domain Eukaryota; kingdom Metazoa; phylum Chordata; class Mammalia; order Rodentia; family Dipodidae; genus Jaculus; species Jaculus jaculus. The sequence goes on from NC_059105.1 coordinate 166,571,956, forward strand.
CATGCATCGAACTATCAGTTGGGGAGGGAGGCGGTTAGAGAAATAGCTCGCTGATCTAGTGCTTGCCTAGCATGTACGAGACCTCGGATTCGATCCCCAACATCATAATTAAGGAGAAGAGGAGGAGGAGGAAGAAGACCTGCCGCTTAGCTCTTTCTCTAGATGTTCCATGAGCACTTTGAATTCACCTTATTTAAGTTCACTCATAATCTCTAACTTTGTTCCAGTAAATAAAAACTCCTTCACCTGAGTACCCCAACTAAAATGGAGGTGCCTCCTTCTTTCCTCGGGGCTCTGCACATGCCAAGAAAATGCTGCAGTGAGCTACAGCCCAGCAGAAACATCCCCAGTCTCCTTTCCTAGCACTGCTATCACGAGGCTGTCGTGCATCATTTCGTAGCTGGTCACCCTCTTTGCAAGCACAGCAGAGCCCCTTGGCTACTGTCATTACCAGGTGCTGGGAAGGTTCTCAGCATACATGCACACACATACACACAAACACACACACACACACACACACACACACACACACACTTTTCCCCTAGCATTCTCCTTCCCCCACATATAATTCTGAATTGTACGCAGCAATTGTACCGCAGTGCCTTATGAATTTAGCTTGCGTAATTTTTGCTGCTTGACACAAACTCTGGAATATTTTGTGACTGACAAGTTCTTACGAGATCCTTCACAACTATGCTGACTCCTCACCATGTTTCCCTGGGCTTCAGTCTTTCCTCACTGCTACAGATGTGGGCATTGCCTTCTCTGTACATAAATAGACGTCTTCAGTGATGGCTGGAGCACCTGTCATCATGTTTTGAAATTCCAACTGCATGTCTCTACTTCTCTTTTAAATAAAAACATTATTTATTTTGTTTATTTGGGAAATATAATGAGGCAGATAGAGAGAGAGAAAGGACATACCAAGACCTCCAGCCACTGTAAATGAACTCCACATGCATATGCCACCTTGTATAGCTGGCTTATGTGGGTCTTCAGAAACAGAACCTAAGTCCTTTGGCTTGGCAGACAAAGGCCTTAACTGTTAAGCCATCTCTCCAGCTCAGTGTCTCTACTTTCTATACCAAAAGCTTACTGAGATGGTGCCTTTCTTTATATTATTTATCCCCACAGCTCTATAATTCTGCATAGTGATTAATACATAATAGGCACTCTACCCATGTTTTATGAATGAATTAACCAAGTCAGTTAATCACTTGATTAAACAGCAGACCGTGGATCTCAAAGGACAGCTGCATGAAGGTAAAGGTTTCTGGAAGCACTCAGTCCACACAGCAATTTGTTAGCAGCTTCAAATGAAAGAACGCCTCTAGCCAACAACTAGAAGCAAATCGTGTGATGGTACTTTCTCTGGTCTTACAATCATCTAAATAAGCTGGAATCCCAAATGATTTTTTTGAAATATTATTTATTTATTTATTTGCAAGGAGATAAAGAGCAAGAGAGAATGGGCATGCCAGGGACTCTTGCCACTGCAAATATACTCCAGATGCATGTGTCACTTTGTGTCTCTGGCTTTACATGGGTACTGGGGAATTGAACACTGGCTGTCAGGATTTACAAGCAAGCATCTTAACCATCGAGCCATCTCTCCAGCCCCCTAAATGATTTTAATGTAAATCTGAATGATGCAATATGACCGTGATTCACCTGCTATAGTTTACATGCAAAGATAACCATGTATTTTTAGAAACCGGTTTCTTGTGTGTGAGCATCCTAGTTGCTGGATGGCTAATCACACATACTCAGCAGGAATATGTGCATCCTGAATAAATAAAGAAGGCCCACCTCTACATATATGGCCTTGGAACAAGAGTGGATCTTTAGTCTGAAAATTCACCATGACACCTGCCAAGACTCACTGAGAAAAGTGTTCTTCCTGCCATTGCTAGGAAAGGCCTGGCCTGGTTCCTGTGGGGGGCTTCTGGCTGCCATGGCAACTGACAATCCTTTCTCCACTGTCTGTGTACAGTATTCCACCAGAGGAGATAGAAAGCTGCAGTTTTTCTCTTGTCTGTTTTCCTTTCCCTCTTCTGTCCCACTAGGTCGAGGAGGATGGAGAAGGATTGCTGCAAACCCTGACTATGATCATCCATGCCTGCTGAGTCTGTCTGCGCAAGTCCTGTTGAAAGACACAAAATGCCTGGATTCTTCTTTTATCATTGAAGCTATGATGTTAACTCCTAAGAAGAACAATGGATATTCCTAGCTAGAGTTCTTCTATTCTTCAGAAAGTAGGAGAGAAAAGAACCACGGTTAACGTGGAGCGAGACAAATGGGACAAACACCAGTAATTAGCAGGTGTTGGTACATTCGCACAATACCTGCTAATTCAGAGTAGAAAACCCTTGCGCAGGGCTTCTTAATCATGTTGCATGTCAAAGCTATATAGTAGGCTGTATGGAACCTCAGTTGCTTTTCCCTAGACTGTACTAGAGCCAAACAGGAGGTGGAGGTGGCCTTGTATGCTCAACAGCAGGAAAAACAGAGCAGAAAATGCAATTAAGATGCTATGGTGGTAGGGCTGGAGAAATGGCTTAGCGGTTAAGCACTTGCCTGTGAAGCCTGAGGACCCTGGTTCAAGGCTCAATTCTCCAGGACCCACGTTAGCCAGATGCATAAGAGGGCGCACACATCTGGAGTTCGTTTGCAGTGGCTGGAGGCCCTGGCACGCCTATTGTCTCTCCTTCTCTCTATGTGCTTCTTTCTCTCTCTGCCTGTCACTCTCAAATAAATAAATAAAAATTAAATATTTTTTTTAAAAAAGATGCTATGGTGCTTTGAATATGAAATGCACCCCTCCCCCCATTCTCATGTGTTGGTGATTAAGCCACGTTTATAATTCCCAGTTGGTGGAGCTCTTGGTAGGTAGAGCCTGGCTGAAGGAGGTGTGTCACTGGAGGTGGGCCTCGGGAGTGGGTAGTTAGCTCTGCTGACCACACTGAGCTCACTCGCACTGTCTCCTCCCCACTGATGTGAAAAAGCATGCAGCTGTCTGCTCTGGCCGTGCTTCCCCCATCATGATGAAACTGTAAACCAGATAAACCCTTTCCTTTTCATAAGCTGCCTCTCGTTGGGTGTTTGGTTGCAGCAACGAGGTGGTAACTGCTACAGATACCCACAGTGAAATTCTATGAGGGATAAACGAAACCAGGAATTTCTATGCTAGTAAGAGGCTGGGAAGGAGAGCTAATGTACAGTAGCAAAATGAAGAGAACGTGCGTTGCTGCACTAGCACAGTAAAATCCAGGACTACGCAGTCGGACAAGATTACTGTGAATATAGATGAAGCTCCCAAGTTGAGTTGAACTATTTTAATTTTTGTTTATTTATTTGTGAGAGAGAAAGAAAAAAGAGAGGCAGAGAGAGAGAGAGAGAGAATGGGCATGCCAGCGCCTCCAGCCACTGCAAATGAACTCCTTGCGTATCTGATTTACATGGCTCCTGGGGAATCAAACCTGGGTCCTTTGGTTCTGCAGGCAAGAACATTAACTGCTACACCATCGCTTTAGCCCTGGATATGACTATTAATATTGAGGTTGTGTATATTTATACCCAATCCTTAGACTTGGTTGGCCTTCTCTGTGATTTCCCAGTTTTTCATGGAATTATATTATTTACTACATTTTAGTGATCATTTTCCTATTTATATGTTTAAATTCTAAAGGTCTATTTATTCCTTAAAAAGAGCAAGTTGTCGACAAAAATGTTTAATGAGGCATCCAAGAATCCATGCTTGTGGCATTATACATGAGAGTGGAGCCAGAATGATAAAGGTCACAAATATGTTCTGAGAATGACAAATTCTCACTCTAATCATTGGAAGGTAAGAATGAGATGTTTTTGTGCATTCATGTAAAACTAGCTCATTCACTTCTGGGAGGTGCTGACCTCTCAGAACTTTGGGTTGCTGGTTTGGAGACCTGAGGTAAGTGTTGACTTTTCTCCACTGTGCTGAAAGTATAATAACTAGAAGTATAAAAGTATTAAAATTTTTATAGTAGATAATATGTGATCCTTTTTCTGTCAGTTAATTCAACCATTCAACACCCTCTTATTAAGTAAGACTTTATAGTGATAGTATTTGTTATGGGTATATTGTAGTTTTATATCCATTTTTTATATATTTATTGACAAGTTTCATAATTATAAACAATAAACCATAGTAATTCCCTCCCTCCCTACTTCCCCCTTTGCAACTTCACTCTCCATCATATAACTTCCCTCTCTCAATCATTCTCTTTTATTTTGATGTTGTAATCTTTTCCTCCTATTATGGTGGTCTTGTGTAGGCAGTGCCAGGCACTATGAGGTCATAGATATCTAGGCTATTTTGCATCTGGAAGAGGGCATTGTAATGAGTCCTACTCTTCCTTTAGCTCCTACAGTCTTTCCGCCATATATTTTTATAAAATGAGATACACAATAAAAATAAACATCTATAATTACAGACATAAATGTATGGTTAAGTATAATTCACAGGAGGCAGTATCTGTCAACTACTATTAAAAATTCAAGATTTTATAGGTGCTGACAAAAGACCTAACATTTGTATCAGAGACAAGGAATTTATTACATAGCTGCACATGGCATGGGGTTCGTGTCTGTGTCAGTTCATGAGCCTTAGCAGAAGATGCCTAGACATACACAAAAGCCGTGGGGGGACATACTGGGTTTTGTCACAGCCAAGGGACCCTGAGCTTAGAATCTTCACCCAGTTGTACTGAGCTAAATGTATCCAATCTTCGCCTTGGAGGAAGAAAATATCTTTATTATTATACTAGATAGCAAAGGATTTTTTTTTCTCTTTGCTCTGGACAAAGGCACTTTCTCTATTTGCCAAACTGTTTGTTATAAAAATATCCTTGACAAAGACAGCCTACAGCGAAAAAAGCTAGATGTGACAATACGCATAAGGGTTTGAGTAGAACTGTCTTTTAATAGCATTATGGTGAATTTTTTTTAAAAAAAAGAATAAATTAAGAAAAAAAAGACACCCCCCAAAATAAATAAAGCTAGGAGCCAGAATAAGAAATCCTAGGTCTAACCTGACATGGTGGTGCATGCCTTTAATCACAGCACTTGGAAGGCAGAGGTAGGAGGCTCGCCATGAGTTCAAGGCCATCCTGAGACTACATAGTGAATTCCAGGTCAGCCTGGGCTAGAGTGAGATACTACACCCCCACCCCTGCAAACGAAAAACAACAACAACAAAAAAAATCCTAGATGTAATTAAAGTGAGATAAGGAAAGATCAGGAGCTGGCTAAAAGCAGGCAGAAGGGTTGAACACTGCATGAATTACAAAAAGAGAATAACTTGAAAGTTGTCAGTGAGAGCTAGACAAGCTAAGGAGCTTCTTGGAGATCACAGAGGCCACCTGAAGGAACAGCTTCAGGTTACAAAGTTGTCTTGAAAAGACTTTGCTCCCTATAAAATTATGCTGTGAAAAAACAGGACCTAGGTCTAGAGAGATGGCTTAGCAGTTAAGGCGCTTGCCTGCGAAGCCTAAGGACCTAGGTTTGATTCCCCAGTACCCATGTAAGCCAGATGCACAAGGTGGCACATGCGTCTGGAGTTTGCTAGAGGCTCTGGTGTGCCCATTCCCTCTCTCTCTCCCTCTCATCTGTCTGCCTTTCTTTCTCTCAAATAAATAAATAAATAAAACATTTTGAAGAAACAGTACCTAGCCAAACTGGGCCAGGCTGTTCCATTGGGATTAAGGTGAAAAGAAAATTCAAGTGTATTTCTATGGTTATTACATAGAATATACACTAAAAATATGCTACTGTCTGTGTGAAGGGCTGAGGTTTTACAAATAAGAAAAGTAGGCATTACCATTGTCTCAAGACTGAAGAGTCCTCCCCAGAATTCAGTATCCTTCACCTGTTCTTCAGCAAAATCTTCCTGTTTCCAGGTACTTTAAAGTGTTCTGAGCTTTATTTATTTATTTGACAGAGAAAGAGAGAGAGAATGGGCACACAAGGGCCTCCGGCAAATGCAAACAAACTCCAGACACATGCATCTCCTTGTGCATCTGGCTAACATGGCTCCTGGGGAATTGAACCTGGGTCCTTTGGTTTTGCAGGCAAGCGCCTTACCCATTAAGCCATCCCTACATCCCTGTCCTGAGCTTTTGAAATAGGGCAAAGGTTTGGTGTATCACAGTAAAGACAGTTACGACAAGCAACTAAAAGGCCCCAGAGGCCTGACGCAATAAAGTTCATCGCTCACTCACAAAATCCAATCCTAGTGTTCTGATAGGGTGGTGTTTTTAACAAGTCTTGCTGCGTTTACAAGCCAACTCAAAACCTCAGCGTCAGCAGACGACATTATGGAGTGATGGCTGCAGACACTTTGTCTCTGCTCACAAGTCTTTCCACTCCTTCATCTAGAATAAGGGCAGCATCTCTGTGGGCTTTACCCATTGTCATAGCAGGAAGAAGAAACAAAATTAACTGACAGGATTTTAGAATGCTTGCCAAATTTTCAGGAAAGTGGTGGCATAAATCATATGGTCATGTTACATTCCATTAGCTCAAGTACATCATCACACAGTCAACTTGAACATCCAAAAATCTATCGATATATATATATGGAGAGAGAGAGACTGGGAGACTGAGAGAGAGAGAGAGAGAGAATTACTTGAGTTTTCTTGGGGATTTTCTTCATGCTGTCAAGTCAGGGGTCTTTCCCTACCTTGTGGTACAGTCCTTGTCTAGGGTCTCTGAGATAGAGCATGGAAGAACGCTCTTAGACAGCAATAAACAAGGATGTGTGTGAACAAAAGGAAGGGTCCTCACTGAAGAGCAATCTTAAATAAAAGATGCCGGGGAAGGAAATGGGTGCTCATCAAAGACATTGCTTGGAAACTTGGAATTAAATGACTGACGTGTGCAGAACACAGTCCATCAGAGCACTGGGGACAGGGAGAAGAGGCGTCTGGCTTTCTGTCACAGGTCACCAGCTCCCGCAGTATTTCTTCACCTCTACCTGGGCCACTCGAATGGCCAGCTGGCTGTGTTCCTGAGACCCAGCCTCCTGGATTCAGCAACCACACACAAGTAGAACAATTCCCTAACACAGCATTCCTGGACGGCTCTGGCTCTGCCGTTCAGCTGGATTGTAACCACATAGCCAGAGTTCCCACGCGGGGGGCGGGGGCAGACGGGTAAAGAGATGTGGTAAGTCGGGTCATCAGATTTATTAGAGAAGGCGTTATTTTACCCTCGGGTAGAGGCAGTAGAAAAGCTAGACTGGAAGTAAATGATAGGCACAATGCATGTGCAGGATCAGGAGTCTTTCAGAGGTGGCTTCTGCTCTGAACATCTAATTCATCCCCCCCCCCCAAACACGAGGGGCTAAAGACTGAGATATGGATCTAGGCTTGATGGCATTTGCCTACAATGATTAGTCAGGGGGATGGAACAGGAGGTTCATAAATTCATTGTCTGTTTGGGCTACAGAGTGAGTTCAAGGGCAGCTGGGGCGACTTAGTGATGCCTTATCTCACAGTAAAAAAAATAAATAAATAAAATAAACAGAGGGTTTGGGCTATAGCTCGGTGCTAGAGTGTTTGCCTGGTATGAATACAGCCCTAGGTTCAATCACGAGTCCCACACAAACAAAAATTTAAGATTCATCATTTAGCTATGTATTGAATACCTTGTTTCAACAGCCCAGCTTTAATGTAAGTCCAAAACTGTTTAAATGGACTCATTATTATAATTAAGTCTGAGAACTTTTAGCAACAATGGGGATGGCAGCCTGCCCTTGGACCAAGCAATTTAATTAAAATTACAGGTGCATAGCACTGATAAAAAAGGGGTGTGCTGGAGAGATGGCTTAGAGGTTAAGCGCTTGCCTGTGAAGCCTAAGGACCCCGGTTTGAGGCTCGATTCCCCAGGACCCACGTTAGCCAGATGTACAAGGGGGTGCACGCGTCTGGACTTCGTTTGCAGTGGCTGGAAGCCCTGGCATGCCCATTCTCGATCTCTCTCTCTCTCTCTCTCTCTCTCTGTCACTCTCAAATAAATAAAAATGAACATTTAAAAAAAGGGGGGGGGATGCCATAGTGACTTTAGGCATTGTTCATCATGGTCCTTCAACTCTTGTACGTTTCTCAAAAGGAAGCAAAATGTACTCTGTTGTATCCTCAGACATTACTATTCTAGCTGTGGGTGAGTCTTTGATATCCTGAATGAGGAGTTTGTTTGCATGCCCCAAGAGGGAAGTGGATGTCATGAAGAGGCTTCAAAGGAGATAAAGAATATGGGGGGACATGGCATATGACATGGTAGAAGTCATATTTGTGGCAGAGCTGGAAGCAGTAGCTACATCTGGGCCACAATAGTTCAACTCCAAAGTCTCAGTGGCTTTGGAGAGAAATATAAAATCCAAATGGCCTAGAGAGGGTGGGGTTCAGCCCATGAATGGTTCACATGACGACCACTCTCCGCGTCTTGGCTCACCCACCTGTCATAGAGGCTCAGAATCTCTCCACGGAGTCAGCACATGAGAAGCACTATTGCTTCCTGAACAAGGCCTATAAAACAGAATCAGTCCTTTCTGCCCCTATTCCACTGGCTTTCACTCATCATCTGACTCCCCCTAACTGAAGGTTGGGAAACAAAAAGAAAAAAAAAAGGACGGAAATTTAATAAGCAACCTCTCATTTCTTGCCACTGGCTGATCCTCAAATTTAAAATACAATTTAAGCTTTCTTGCTTAGGATCTTGAGTGCTCACAAATGGTTGCTGAACACTTCTTTCCCCCCATATGTCCCCAAGTCACTGCTGCCCAAGAAGATTCTGAAGCACTTAAGAGATTCCGAGGGCCAGGTCTCCCTCTCTCCCGTCTACGTTCATTTTTTGCCGGACCCAGTAAAGGGGATTTATAAGCTTGGGCTACAGAATTTATAATCTTACCACCCTGTGTCTTTTCAGCTTCCCGCATGGCTACAGTACTCTGCACCAGTGTCTTCCTGTTTTCTTAGTCTACAGCCTAAGCTTGTTTTAAATACCAATGCCCACCCTCAGGGTTTCCTGACACTCATCCTTATGGGCAAAACTGCATGCCAGCTTAAGGATATAAAATAAAAGGCTTAAAAATAGCATTTCTGCCCCACCCACAAATTTCAAAAGAATAGGTATAAGGATATTCTTGTGTGAGATAAAACTGGTGCCTCCCCTGCCCCCAGGCTTCCCCCCAGTTTTAATTACTTCCTTCCTCCCACTGTTTTGCGGGCGGTCAGAATTCTATCAGTCCCCAGCATATGGAGAAGTGGGCACCACGGGATGGCTATTGTCGGTCAGGAAACAGCTACCATTTAAACACTGTTTGCTAATGATCATATTTAGTGTGGTGAAATGGATGTGAATATTAAGTTTGAACCATCTCAGCACCATCTCAGATCTCAAAAGCAGGCATGAGCCCTGACAGCTTTGCATAACCCTCTTTCCTTTCTATTTTCTGTGATTCTGACATATTCACATTCCACTAAACAAGAGTGCACACCACCATCCACCCACTCACCAGGCGTTCACTTTATATATAGCTACAGATACGCAACGCAAAACAAAAAGAAGAAAGGGGGGAAAAAAAAGTCATCTAAGACAGAATTTGTGGTGAGGTTTTGTGGAAACATGGGGGGGGGGCTAAACTTTCTGTGTTTAATTATCAGTCCTGGTTAGGGTTCTACCACATGATCTTGGTGAAGGTTGTACATGTGTTGTTGTATTTTGGCTTCTTATTTATTTATTCACTCATGAATTCAATATTTATTTTGTGCTCAGGAATGCCAAGGACTGCTACGTCGTAGGCACGGAGTAGAATGACACGGCTCTGGCATAAGGAACTCGAAATGTCTGGAAGCTAGTACAGACGTCTACGTAGTTAACTGTTCTCTCTGGAGTCAGAAAGGGGGTTTTGTAGCCTTCCCTATATAGCTCTTCAAAGATGGGCATTATTCAGACAAAATACTTTGCCTGGCAAATCTTTGTGTTGAGTCCTCATCTGAGGCCTGGCACTGTTTGGGAACCTACAAATGGGATAAGATCAAAGGCTGCAGGGATTTGGGGAGGTTTGGGTTTCGGGAGGCCTTTATATATGGTGCGTGAATTCTGGCCTGAAGGCTTTGTGAGTAGGAAAAATCATAGCAGTCCCGCAAAACCAGTTCCTTGATTGTATGTGAGGAGCAAAAAAAAAAAGCATTATACAGATTTAGAGGTTTATGCCACTCTGGAAATCCCCCTCTCAGATCCTCATAAAATGAGATATTTCTAGATCCAACCCCCCAAATTATCAAGGTCATTCAAATCTCTGTATTTTCACCCTGAACACTAACTGTGAGAGAAAGTATTATTCTTTTAAAAAATATTTTATTTTATTGTTTATTTTAGAGAGAGGCAGATGGAGAGAGAGAATGGGCGCGCCAGGGCCTCCAGCCACTGCAAACGAACTCCAGATGCTTGTGCCTCCTTGTGCATCTGGCTTATGTGGGTCCTGGGGAATCGAACCTGGGTCCTTAGGCTTTGCAGGCAAGCGCCTTAACCACCAAGCCATTTCTCCAGCCCCAGAAAGTATTATTCTCAATTTAAAATTACATTTACCATTTCATTTTCTTATTGGCCTTCCTGTAGCCAAGGGACAAACACTGAAATGAAACAGGACATTACAGTGTGTCTTAGATTCTCTGTGGGCATCAAAACACTGACCAACTCAATGACTACAACTGATCGCCAATCACTCTCATTTCAAGATATTATTCCCCAGCTGAGCCTGGTTGTACAGGCCTGTAATCCCAGCTACTTAAGAGGTGGGGGCAAGAGGATCTCAAGTTCAAGGATAGCTTGGACAACTTTAGTGAGTCTGTCAAAATAAAAAGTAAGAGGGCAGGGGATATACCTCAGTACTATTAAAAAAGCGGGGGGCTGGAGAGATGGCTTAGCAGTTAACGTATTTGCCTGTAAAGCCAAAGGACCTAGGTTTGATTCTCCAGGACCCATGTGATACAATAGGGGGCATTTGTGTCTGGAGTTTGTTTACAGCAGCTGAAGGTCCTGGAGTGCCCATTCTCTCCCTCCTTCCCTCCCTCCTCAAATAAATCAAATAATTAAAAAAAAAAAATTAAAGGAAAAAAATAGCCTAATTGTGACCTAAGTCATTGTGGCCTAGAGAAGTTTACCTTCTAGATACATGCTTTCTATAACTAATGTGCAAACAATGATCTCTTTTTTTGGGTTTTTTTTTCTTTTTTTTTTTTTTTTTTTGGTTTTTTGAGGTAGGTTCTCACTCTAGCCCAGGCTGACCTGAAATTCACTATGGAGTCTCAGGGTAGCCTCAAACTCACGGCGACCCTCCTACCTCTGCCTCCTAAGTGCTGGGATTCAAGGCGTGCGCCACCACGCCCAGCTCAAACAACGATCTCTTATATCCCAAAACTGAAACCTACTTCCTTTTGCCATCCCTGTCACCTCCTCTGAAAGGTTCCAGCAGTCCTGCAGGGAGGAGGGGGCCGGATTTAAGCCTGAAAGATAGGTTAGCATGGTCCTACTCAGAAGTTGTCTTCTCAGCCCTGGTACAGGGTCCTGGACCTGTAGGACCTTGTTACCCTCTGTGGCTGTTCAGTATCATGGCAATCGGAGTGGGCTGAGCAAGTTCTGCCTTTGTGGAATATTGGAATCCAGTGTCCTCAGTAGCTACCTAATTGTCTGTGGTCAAATACACTAGCAGCTACTATTGTAACAGCTTTAAAAAATATACATATATATTTGTATATATATATATGTAAATCATATACATATTATATATATAATTTATTTGAGAGAGAGAAAGGGGGAGAGAGAGAGAGAATGGGCACACCAGGGCCTACAGTCATTGCAAAAGAACTCTAGATGCATGCCCCCCCCCGTTGTGCATCTGGCTTACATGGGTCCTGGAGAGTCGAACAGGGATCCTTTGGCTTTGCAGGCAAATGCCTTAACCGCTAAGCCATCTCTCCAGCCCTGTAAAAAAGCTTTTTCCTACATCAGTTCCTGTGATAGAATGGGACACTTTGTGTGTGTGTGTGTGTGTGTGTGTGTGTTTCATGCATTCATGTATGTGTGTAGCTATGTGCATGGGCATGTGTGTGTTATATACATGTGTGCATATACGTGGGGAAGCCAGAAGAGAGCCTCAGGTGTATGTCATCCTCAGTCACATCATCCACCTCTTTTGAGACAGACTATCTCACTGGCCCAGAGCTCATGGATTAGGCTAGACTAGCTATGCCAGGATCCACCTCTCCAGCAGTGGGAGGCATGGACCACCGCACCCAGCGTTTTACATGGGTACTGAACTTCAAACTTAGCTCCTCATGAATGCATGGCAAACACTTTCCTAACTAAGCCATCTCTTTGGACAGGTTTTTATTTTTATTTTTTCCAAAGGAAATAGCCATACTTTTTTTTCTTTTCTTTTCCTTACCCTAGCTGATATTTGAGGAAAGTGTTCAGTGTTTTATTTTTATTTATTTATTTATACTTTAGATATATATAGAGGGCGAATTGGCATGCCAAGGTCCTAGCCACTGCAATCGAACTCCAGACCCTTGTGCCACCTAGTGGGAAAGTATGACCTTGCTCTTGATTTACCTTTATGTGTCTAGCTCACATGGGATCTGGAGAGTCAAACATGGGTCCTCAGGCTTCGCAGGCAAGCGCCTTAACAGCTGAGCCATCTCTCCAGCCCAGACGTTCAGTTTTTAGCAGAGGAAGTTTCAAATGGAAAATCTGCCTAGAAGCCCCAGCCCCCATTAATCCCACGGAGGCTTCATTAATGACTTGGTTGGAAGCTCCTTTGGCTGCTATTCCCAGAAGCGTCTCTAGCACCGGGATACAGGTGGATCCTACTTCCTGGCCTTGCAGACACTGAGGAGGGTCACTTACCCCAGATCTCTAGTTCTCTTCTTGCCCAAAGTCTTGCTCAACAGTGTTTAGGTACCAGGAAAAAAGAAAAAAAAGACTGAAATTATGATGGATAAAGGGTCCTGATATGCTTGCCTTCTGCAGCTGGAGGCAGAGGCTCTGAGACATGTGATCTGCCAGTGGCACTTTTGGGGCTCATGAGCTTGGTAGTTTTCAGGGTCATCATGGCATTCTGTGGGCAAGGGTTACATGTTTCCTCATCTCCCCAGCGATATCTACTGTCACTGAGGGTGATCAGGCCTGCACATTTTGTTTGAAAGCTAGATGAGGGGGCTGGAGAGATGGCTTAGCGGATAAGGAGTTTGCCTGCAAAGCCAAAGGATATCGGTTTATTTCTCCAGGACCCACATAAGTCAGATGCACAAAAGGGCACATGTGTCAGGAGTTTGTTTGCAGAGGCTGGAGGCCCTTGAGTGCCCTTTCTCTCTCTCTCTGTCTCTCTCTCCACCTCTTTCTCTCTCTCAAATAAATAATTTTAAAAATTATAAATAGGGGCTGGAGAAATGGCTTAGCGGTTAAGGTGCTTGCCTGCAAAGCCAAAGGACCTCGGTTCGATTCCCCAGGACCCACGTAAACCAGATGCATAAGGTGGAGTAGGCATCTGTAGTTCGTTTTCAGTGGCTGGAAGCCTTGGCGTGCCCATTCTCTTTCTCTCTTTCTTCCCCCTCTTTCCCTCTCTTAAATAAATAAATAAAATAAAATTTAAAAAAATATAAATAAGAGAAAGAAAGCTAGATGAATGGAAGTGGGTTTGCGAATTATGTTTCATGGACCTCTTAGGGAAGCCAGTTAGACTCAACTGACCAAATACTTTATATAAATCACATCAGAGTCACTATTCAGCTGGCATGTTACACACAAGAATTAATCCTCGCTGATTCCAATCAAGGTGTGATGATGCCCGTTCTCTATCCTTAATCACAGATGTCAACTCACCTTCCATTCCAAGCACCTAAGCAGGGTTTCTTTCTGCCCTCCTCAACCACTCTGTTGGCCAGAATCCCATAGTGCACTGGAAACACAGAAGTTCTGGATGGTTCTCTGCATGTGTCATCACGCCCGGGATGCAGCAAAAATTACAGACAGAGTCACACATTTACATCGCTGTCAATGGCTCATGCATGCAGCGACGGATGTAGGCAACGGAAAGTTCCTGACAGTAAGACAGTGGTTATCCAGAATGGATTCTTATTCCCAGGAACTCCCGCAGCAACACTGCTACCTTTAGGCTCCTTTTTCCTTTGCATCAACATTCTGATTTTCAACGAACCATTACTCGACACCAACTGTATGTTGTATATGTATATGTATATATCCTAGCCCAGAGTCTTCCCACTTCGACGTGCATGAGAATTGCTTGGTTTCTTCAAGCGAGGATCCATGACAGTATTGTAGGTCTTGTGTATACAACATTAGCGGTGAGCTCATGCAAACAATGGACATGTTGTGTCCAGGGACAGTGTTCCATAGCTGTCCTTCTCATCCTCTGACTCCTACAATCGTTCAGTCTTTCTGCTCTATATCTGCAGTGTCTCCTGAACTTGGATTGGGGAGGGATATAGCTGTCTCATTTACCACTGAGCGTGCTATAGCCATTGATTCTCAGCACTATGATGAGCTTTGTGTCTCCCCAGTGGTCACTGCCAAAGCCTCTCTGACCAAAGGTAAGAACGGCACTAGTCAATGGGCATAAGCACATATATTTAGTGGGCAATGTGCTAGATACAGCTAGAAACCCAGATGAATTTTTTTCTTTTAAAATATATTTATTTATTTATTTATTTGAAGGGGGCAGGAAGATAGAAAATGCCAGAGGCTCTAGCCCCTGCAAATGAACTTCAGATATGTGTGCCACCTTGTGTATCTGTCTCACGTGGATACTAGGGAATGGAACCTGGTCCTCAGATTTCCCAGGCAAGTGCCTGAACTGCTAAGCCATCACTCCAGCCAACTCCCCTGCCCCAGATAAATTCTTTCTGAGCAGGAGGTAGTCCTTTTCCTTGAGACTAGAAGGAGAAGAGGTTAGGTTGAGTATACCAACTGATCTACCTGTGGGAGGATAACATCTGTACTTGAGATCATTCAACTCTTTCATGACATAGGAGGCAAAGATGTTTGCTAAGATGGAGAACAGCCCCAATAAATATTATCAAGGGATTAGAATTGGAGGAACCTCTGTAGGAAATGGAAATGTGGGGAAAAAAATGACAGGGCAGTGCTTAGAACCTGAGTGGCAACGAATATTAGATCATAAATCTATGGTATCATGTTATCTTACCAACATTTAATAGCTTAAGTGAGGGGTAATGAAGTAGAAGTCAAAACATGACTTGTATATTCAGAGTAACAATGAGGTAAGAAAATTATGGGTGCAAGAAAGGGGAATGGACCACAGAGTCTAGAATACGTGTGGAAATTAAAAGTTGTAAATGGAATGATGGACTCAGAGAAAGGGCATGGGTTCAAAACGTTGAAGCATAAGACTTTAAGAGAGAAATATATATGCAACTGATATATTTAATTTATATTCCACAATACTATGATCTAAATATTTGTGGTGGTTTGAATCAGATGTTTCCCCTTAAACTTGTGCATTCTGAATCCTTGATCCGTAGCTGATGGCAGGTTGGGAGGTAGAGTCTTGCTGAAGGGGGTACATTGTTGAGGGTGGGCCTTGTGGCTTATTAGCCCCTAGCTGGCCAGTGTTAGCTTAGCTCACTGTCCTGCTGCTATTGTCCACCGGCTGAGGCAGAGGGGATGTCCAGCCTCTGTACATGTCATGCCTTCCCCTGCCACCATGGAGCTCCCCCTCAAGACTATAGGCCAGGATAAAAATCTTTCCTCCCATCAGCTGCTTTTGGTTGAGTGATTTGTCCCAACAATGTGAAGGTAACTACACTATTGTTTGATATCAATTTATTAAATCTCTATAGTACCCTATAGACTGTTATTATTATAGCCCATTATATAAATGTCCCAAATTGTAGGCAAATTGGATTGATAACCCCAATTTAAACTTAGTCCACAGGGAAATGTTGTTGCTATGGTCACACAGATATTAAGTGAAAATGCTGGGATTTAAACCGGAGCTACTTGGCTGCAGACGCATTGATCAATACTTTAGGCTGCTTCTCTTGGATGCTGTCAGTGGCAGAGTTCTTCTGGGATGACGGCTTTGAAGCTGCACCTTAGATGCATCCAAGCTAGCCCAGAAATAACAGTCTCTGGGAGATCCAGAGGTCAGTGCTTTATAGCCCCTCAGATCCTGGCGGTGTGCACACAGGGTTGAGAACCTCCGATCTAGACCGAACACAGGCAGCAGTGCAGGTCAACCGGATCATATTGGTGGTGGATCAAAGAGGAGGAAGCCAGAGACAAAGC
Source organism: Jaculus jaculus (assembly GCF_020740685.1). Lineage (NCBI taxonomy): Eukaryota > Metazoa > Chordata > Mammalia > Rodentia > Dipodidae > Jaculus > Jaculus jaculus. The sequence continues at coordinate 166,588,324 of NC_059105.1, forward strand.
TCAGGCAAGAAAATGCCACCACCCAGCTGGGATCCAGTAGCATGCAAGTTTCTAAGGACAATTAAGTGGTACAGATGGAATTACTTTTCTTGCTGTAACAAAATAAGTAACAAAAGCAATTTAAGACCCGGGCATGGTGGTACACGCCTTTAGGCCCAGCACTCGACAGGCAGAGGTAGGAGGATTGCTGTGAGTTCCAGTGCAGCCTGAGACTACATAGTGAGTTCCAGGTCAGCCTGGGGTAGAGCGAGACCCTACCTCGCAGAACCAAAAAAAAAAAAAAGGCAGTTTAAGGAAGAGAGGAGGGTGTGGTGGTCAGCTTCAGTTGCTGGGATGAACTTCCAAATCAGGCACAGTTGTGGGAAGAAGGGGTTTATTTGAAAATTACAGATCCAGGGGAAGTTCTGCAATGGCAGAAAAAGTTGGCCTACTTTCACAGGCTCGAGCAGAGAGAAAAGCCAAAAACAGCCACCACAAGAAAACAAGCCCACTCAGGAATTCCAGGTGAAGCTCTAGCACTATGCATTTCTTTTTTGTTTTCCTTTAGAGAAAATGAGAGTCGGAGAGAGAAAATGGACACACTAGGGCCTCCAGCCACTGCAAAGGAACTGCAGATGCATGCACCACCTTGGGCATCTGGCTTACATGGGTACTGGGGAATTGAACCTGAGATCTTTGGCTTTGCAAGCAAGCACCTTAACCATAAGCCATCCTTCTGGTCCCACTTTGTATATCTTTATAATTTTTATTTATTTATTTATTTATTTGAGAGTGACAGAGAGAGAAAGAGGCAGAGAGAAAGAGAGAGAGAGAGAGAGAGAGAGAGAGAGAGAGAGAGAGAGAAAATGGGCAGGCCAGGGCCTCCAGCCACTGCAAATGAATTCCAAACGCATGCACCCCCTTGTGCATCTGGCTAATGTGGGTCCTGGGGTATGGAGCCTTGAACCGGGGTACTTAGGCTTCACAGGCAAGTGCTTAACTGCTAAGCCATCTCTCCAGCCCCCACTTTGTATATCTTTAGACTGGAATTTCACATCTTTCCCCATACCTTAGGGCTGGACCCTAGGACCTGCCCACATTGACACCAAGTTACAAGCTTGAATAAAACTCCTGAATCTATTGGGGGGGAAAATCCATTCAAACTACCACCAAGGGCCTGTGTGACTCATGTTTGTGAGTACAAACCAACATGGTGGGCAGAGTGGCTCAAATGGCGGCAGCAGGAGCCAAGGCAGCCAGCCAGGTTACATCTGCAGTTAAGAAGCAGCTCACTTTCGCCTTTTTATTCAGTCTAGGACCCCAGCCCGTGGAATAGTGCCACCACACTCAACATGGGTCTCAATAAAGGTTCCCTGGAACTACCCTCACAGATATACCCAGAGGCTTTTTTCCCCCTAACTGATTCAAATTCCACTCCACTTGACAAAGAAGATTCACCATCACATGGAGTAAGGCAAAAATCCAAATGATGAGCATTTGAGAGAACAGTTACACAAATCAATCATTAATCCCTATCCCTGTGTGTGTGTGTGTGTGTGTGTGTGTGTGTGTGTGTATTAGAAGCACTTATTATCTGGCTAAAATCTTCATACATAAAAGTGAGTGGTCTGCTTAGGGAAAGCCAAGCTGTTTTGTTTAAATCTTATATTTCAGAACGAAACACTCTTCTTCCATTGTGTGTGTGTGTCTTCCAACTAAAACTGACTACCTAGAGCTCAAGTTCTCAAGTGAGGAAACCTAAATGTCTTATAAAAAACCCAGGACAGCTGGTGAAACATTTATGAATATTAATGGCCAACTACAGATTACCAGTTAATTTGACTGTAACCAAGATTAACTATAGAACACATTGCTTTATATAGCATTTAAGAAAAAAAAAAAACCACACTGATAATTAAGTGTAATATGCTATTACTCCAAAGATATACATCATGATTTCAGAGATATTAAAATCTGGGCTTGGGGGAGAATGGACATCCTAAAACTGATGAGATTTTGATGAAAATAGGTTGTACAAGTAGAAAAGATTAGTATAAACTCTTGGTCAGAGAATCTGTTTTATTTTACAGATAATGTTGGATAGTGGGGAGATTCAAGATCTGTCACTACGGCAAGATACCTGACTGCCTTTCAGGAGATGTGTCATTTATACCACAGCTTCTGGGGCCAGGAGAAAGTTGTAGAGGAAACAGTGACACAACTACCACTCCCACTGCTACCTTGACAAGGTGACCAACTGCCAGCCAGCTCTGGGGAAATTGACAGACACAGTAGTTAGTGAAAGCACATTGGAGCAGAAATTGTAGCGGCTACAGAGATCTTAGCACTAAACCAAACTGCTATCAGACCCACTGAAGCTCAAGGAACATGGGTCATAAGGGAGCAGGAACATTGAAAGAGCCAGGAGGTGCTCTTGATTTGGCTGATGGATGAGCTCAGTGGAATGGAACCCATAGCTAGAGCTGGGAAACGAGTCAGAACCATATCCAAAAAATGCAGTCTGCTCTCCATCATCAAGCTCCTACCAATCGTGGGCTACAAGAGGGCCTACACCTATTAAGTTGTCTCTAAACTAATAATAGCTATCCCATCTATCTGGTCCTGATTTCACTCTCTGTTGGAGAATTTGCTTCTCTTTTTCAGATGGACGCAGAACCTGAGGAGAGAATCAGCCCATTGCTCCTTTACAGGGCCCCAGCTGAAACCATAGAGTAATTGGGGAAATGAGCAAGAGTGCTGCTTTCTTGGTGAACCTGGTATTAGCTCAAGAGTGAAGGAGATAGACACAGAGAACATTCAACTCCTACCAAACCAGCTATCCAGAGACACAGAGACCCCTAAAACCTCATTACTGAAGGAGACCTAAAACGATCCCAACATGGCTCAGGAAATATTGCAGAAGAGGGGATGGAAAGATTGTTAGAGCCACGTGTTGGGACATTATGCACAGAGACATGGCTTCCTCCCCATAATTGATGGCTAACCCCACAATGCACGACCCATATTCCCCAATGTGGAGGGTCCCTGTGGAGGGGAGAGGACAGGGAAGAGGCTAACAATGGTACCAACATGGCTGTATACACACTGTGTACATAACTAATAAAAATTGTTAAAAAACAGAAAGAGCCAGGAGGAAAGTAATTTCCTGAAGCAGCTCCCCCAACCCCACAGAGAGAGAGATTGACTGAGACCTTAATTACCACACACTGAATACCAACAACCCCACTGAAGAGAGCCTTTAGGGTCCAAGAGAAAGGGGATATAAGAGCTTTATAAAATAAATAAATAATTAATTACATTTTTTAAAAAACATGCCTATGATAAAGTTAAAACATTTCCAGAATTTAAAGCGACATATTAAGAAGACCAAAAATATCATAAGAAGTTCAAAGTTAGGAAGTCATTACAGAATGTGGCATATCTAATGCTTATTTTACAAAGATAGAATGATAAATTTAAAGTAAGGGAATATGTCATGGTCAATTACAGCTGGAGTTGGACCCAAGTCTTTAAATTTAGGACTGGATCAATGTGTAGTAAAGAAAATTTTAAAAAATCTAAATTTAAAAAAAGTGGAGGAAAAATCTTTTTAAAACTTTTGAGAAGAAAGGAGAGGGTATTAATAACTGAATTATAATTGGCTGCCATCTAACTCCTAATCCATCGCCCTGGACACCAAATGACAGTCCAGCAAATCCTTTCAACCTTGTACACGTAGGTAGTGTATATATGTATGTTCACACACAGCTTAAATACATGATAGCATATCCATCCCAAATATCAGAAAAGTAAGAGGCAAAAGCCATGATATTTTAGATGTGCAAAATTCTAGATGTGCAAATACTCCTAACTCTTTGTCCAATACTTCTGAAAAATAATACTTCTGGGAAAATTTGAGCAAGCTGAAAGTAAATCCAAGAAAAACTAGTATGATATAACCAGTGGACAGATGTTTATTTATTTATTCAATGTTTCCAAAACAGGGTCTCATTCTAGCCCAGACTGACCTAGAATTCAGTCTGTAGCCCCAGGCTGGTTTCAAATTTAGAGTGAGCCTCCCATCTTAAAATGCTGGGAGTAAAGGTGTGCACCACCATGTCCAGCTAAAAAGTTAACTGCTTCACAGAAGGTAGAGGACTAAGAAGACATTTTCAAGAAGTAAATGAATCCCCTGCAACAAACAAACAGTACATATATGAATTTTGGAATACATCAAAACTGATTGTTCTAACAGAAAATCATAAAATAACAAAATTAAAAGCTCACTGTATATAAAAGTACAAAATTGATTACATATAAAATAAACTAAAATAGGGCATGATTTTAAGCAATAGTTTTCACTGGAGCTATTCTTGTAGGGGCTGTTTTTATTTTTATTTTTTCAACTGAGAACTTTATTGGATGAATATATTGCATAAAGATCATATTCCCATCTGGTTCCCTCTCTCTGACCCCTGTTCTACTGAGGGCCCTCCTCAATAGAATAATTTCTATTCACTGTAAAGTCATGAATGTCTCTGGGGAGGGGGAACAATGTCACAGAACACTCCTTCCCATCCACACCTTTCCATAACTTCTTGCACAATGTTCCCTCGTGTGTGTGTGTGTGTGTGTGTGTGTGTGTGTGTGTTGTTAATTTTAATATCAGGTTAAGCTCTTCTATACCCTCATGGCTGTTCCCATGACCCTGGGGGCCCTCCTCAGTGGGGTTATGGTATTCACTGTGGGTCATGAAGGCCTCAGTCAGCCCCTGTGAGGTAGTAGGGGATGTGCCTCAGGGTACGCCCACCCACTCTGCGGCTCTTGCGGTCTTTCCACCCCATCTTCCACAGTGACCCCTGAGCCATGGCAGGCCTGTTGGCAGTCTGATTTAGTGTTGAATATCTCTGTAGCCTCTGGAGTTATCTTTTAATAGGATTTTGTTGATCACCATATCTGTCACCACCCTGGAGCTGGTTGCCAGGCTAGCAGTAAGAGCAATGTTCATGTCACTTCCTCTGCAAGTTCTCGTGGGCCCTGGAGGATGTAGAAGAGATGGCATGTCTTATAGTGGGCAGTCTTCTTGTTTTATCAATGGATCTCAGTTCCCCTCCATTTTCTCTGTCATATGTAAAATAAAATAGTCTCTAACCAAGTGTAAGAGCAACTTGGGTTAAAGGGGATGTGCAAAGTTATTTGAGAGATTGTGTGTGTGTGTGTGTGTGTGTGTGTGTGTGTGTGTGTGTGTGTGCGCGCGCGCGCCAGCCCACTCTTCTTTTCCAGAGAGAAGTAGAAAAGTAGGAGCTTCTCTCTGAAGTCTGAGTTTCCTGACCATGGTATTCTAACTTGGTTTATAGTACCAGATATGAGTTCTCTCCCGCTGGACAGGCTTCATGTCCAATCGGAGACCAGCTGGATGTCGCCGGAGGCTGTGTGCCACTATTGCACAAGTGCATACTTCTTGTCTGGCTGGATGATTTCACAGTCTGCAGGGTTCCCTGTTTATTCCTGGTGTTGGTGGCCACTGTCCTCAAATAGCGCCCACCGGGCTTTGAAACATGGTGCAGGCTAACCAGGGGGGAGCTGCTTTCCCTTTCAGCTCCAACGTGATATTCTGATGTCCTGTGACTACAGCTTGTGGTGTCTTCAGCAATAGGGTCTTACTTTTCAGCTCTGGCAGGGGATCAAGTGTTTTGGCAATGGCCTACATCGTTTTGGAGACCTCATGGGTCTCCTTGTCCAATAGGTCACTGTGGAGCGGGGCTGGGGGGCGGGAGACAGAGCAGCCCGATTCTGGGCCTGGGATTTCCTGGCCAGAGTCCCTGGTTTTAAGGTTAAGCTTTTTCTACCTTCTGTCCAGACTATGCCTCCTCCCCTTTTATTGGTGGTTATGTCTTGTGGAATGCTAGCAAGAATGAGGGTTTCTGTGGAGCTATGTTGTCTTAACTTTTACGTAATGCCTTCTCCTCTATCCCCACTCCCTACCCCACTCAGCCCCTCCTACCCCTGATATTCTGTCCCTCCCCTAACCTGTCCGGTAACTCCTCCTCTCATCTCTTCCTATTTCTGGAAGTCTTTCTCTCTATGCCTATATTGTGAAGCGTTTACCCTGTTTTCTTTCTTCTTCTGGTCTCATTCTAATTTTATGCCCATATCTCTGGTATTTATTACCATTTGTATTCATCTCCAAATGATCCCTGTTAGGAACTGTAGATGAAAGAATACCTACAGCATTTATCTATGTGTGACATCACTTAGAATGATTTTTTTTTTTCCAAGCCCAACCATTTTCCTGCAAATTTCACTATTTTATTTTTCCATACTGCTGCTGAGTCTGAGTAGATTCCTACTGGGTATATTTACCACATCTTTATTATCCATTCTTCGGTGGATAGGAGCCTGGGCTGATTCCAGTTCCTACCTATTGTTAATAGAAAAACAACAAACATACTTGAACGAGTATCTCTGTGGTAAAGAGTGGAGTGTTTGGGGTACGTGCCCAGGAGTGGTATTGCTGTATCAAATGGTAGATGTATTTTCAGGAGCCTCAATACTGATTCCCATAGGAGTTGTAAACGTTTGCACTCCAACCAAATGGCAAGAGTTCCTCTTTACCCCAGCCTCACCAGCATTTGTTGTCATTAAATTTTTAAAAATTACTTATTTAGGACTTCCGGCCAAGATGGTGACCGCCTAGCTGTGCTGCAAATACTGGGGAAAAAAACATAGATGTAGATCCTAAGGAGAGAGCTGCCCCAACATACCTCAAAAGGGGCCCGACTGAAACTAAAGAAAATTGGCGAAACAAGCAAGGGTGCTGTTTTCCTGATGAACCAGATACCAGCACAAAGGGGAAGGAGACCAACACAGAGAAAAGTCAAATCAGAGAGCCAGGGCCTCAGAGGCCCCCAACACCTCAGCACTGAAGCAGACCAAAAATGAACCCAACATGGCTCAGGGAAATTTTGTGGAAGAGGGGGTGGAAAGAATGTCAGAGTCACATGTTGGGTCATGATATGCAGAGACATTTATCATACCAATAACTGTGGGCTAACTCCACAATGCACGACCCATTTACATCAACAAGGAGGGTCCATTGGGAGGGGGTAGATCATGGATAAGCCTAAACAATGGTACCAAACTGCCTGTATTTGCTGAAAAGAAAAGTAATAAATTAAATTTAAAAAATGCATTATAGGCATGTATAAATTTGTCAATAAAGTAATCTAGCACAAAACATTATTTATTTATTTATTTAGTTGTCAGAGAAAGAGGGAGAAAGCGGGGAAGAGAGAGAGAAAATGGGCACACCAGGGCTTCCAGCCACTGCAAACAAACTCCAGACATGGGCATCTCTTTGTGTATCTGGCTAACGTTGGATCCTGGGGAATCTAACCTGGGTCCTTTGGCTTTTCAGGCAAATGCCTTAACTGCTAAATGCCATCCTAACTGGAGTGAGATGAAATCAGAGAGTGGTTTTGATTTGCATTTCTCTGTTGACTGAAGATGTTGAACATCTTCTTAAATTGTATAGTGCCCATGAGGGAAGGAGGGAACAGGATAGTATAAATGGGTTAAATTTCTATTTTCCCATCAGGTAATAAGAGAAGACTACTTGACATCACTAAAGAAAATAGTATAGTATAGATGTAAGTATATTATATAGAGAAATACAGATCACTAATTAGAAATTGAAAACTAAAATCATCTAAAGCTGACTTTCTTCTTGGGAATTGGACTATGGGAGAAGGGAAAAAAAATGTTCTTCCTTCATACCTATATATGATGCTTGGAATTTCTCCACTGCTTTTGTGATTGAATGATATGGATAGTCAAGTTTTCATAACTTTGAATTTTTCTTCTTCCTTGGCAGTTCCCATCTTACCCAGCAGTGAGCCTTGATAACCGAGGTGCAGGTAACCCATAAACTCCTCACAGCCAGGAGCCTCCACTTTCTCTGCATCATCATAATAGCTTATTTTATTATCTACTACCACCAAATAGAATTGATTTTTACCCATTTTCCCTGGATACCTGCTGGGTTCTAGTGAGAAGCAAAATGTCAAAAGGCAGCTACCATAGAAAGAAAAGAACATTCTAAAGATCCCACTGATTCTCTGACTTGAAAATATGTCCCTAAATAATTGGGAGCTATTTCAGGAAGCATGAGCACCCCATCACAGTTCAGAGACTCTTCATGCAATTGAAAGGATTTTTTTTTTTAACAAATCTGGTAGGAATTTAGCACAGTCTGTAGCAAAAATGAAGCCAATTTTCATGTCAGCATGAGGAAAGATCAATTGTAAAATTTCCCAATCTCTAATAAGTTTCCAATAGGCAAGCCTCGGACAGAACACAGAGAAGAGCCACAGATGTCTTTTCTCACAGGTGGTACTCGAATGAACTATCATGACAGAGGTTTTAGTGAGATTAGTAAGTAAATTCACAAATGATGTTCTCAGCTGAGTTCTGGGTGATCTCTGATGCAGATCCTTGTGTTGAACAAATACCAAATGCCTTTCACATTGTGTCTAACTGTTTGGTGATCAACTGAGTGGAGTACTATGGGAAGGAACAAGAAATCCCACTGGCTAATATATGAGTCCAGACAGAGAAAGCTTACCTCCCCATCTGCTACTTCTGGCTCTCATTAATCACACTGGCATTTAGGAAATGGCAGGCAGGTGCAAGAGCTGGTGGAGAATGGAAGCTATAAGAGAGAAAAGGAAAGGAAGCTTTGTGGGTCCCTTTTTGCCCTAAACAGCCTTGAAGTGTGTTTGGAGAAAGTATGGACACGTTCCTGGCTTGATGACTATGTCCATAGTAAGAATCTACTCATGTTTAGCAACTTCCTACTTCCATCTTAGGGCCAGGAGAGGCAAGTCTATGGATATTTTAGGAAAAGCATTTTGTTTTATTCCTACTCTTGCCAACTAATAGTTTATAAGTTTGGGGTTTAATCTCTATGCCATTAAGTAAACCTGTTTTTAACAAAAAAAAAAATGGCTATTCACATCTGATTTTTTCTAATTTTAATTTTTTAAATCGCCATAGCATGTGAGCACTGAGTGTGAAAGGACAACCTCGGGTGTGTCCTCGTATCTCACCTTGCTTGAAGCAAGGTTCGTGGTTCCACGAATCAGGCTAGCTGTCCCAGGAGCTTCGGTAGATTTCGCCACATCCACATCCCTCCTCGCTGGAGTATTACAGTTGCCCACCACAGTGTGCGCCTCACGTGGGTTCTAGAGAATCTGAACTCAGATACGCATGCTTGTGTGTCAAGCACTATCCACTGTGGAGTCTCCCTAGCCCCACATCTGGCTTTACTTTTATTCCACGTGATTAAAAACTCAAAATACCAGACTAAGTTAGTAGAAGACTCTCGAAAATAAATTTTTAAAAAAATTTTTTAACAACTTCATCCATGTATGCAATGCATTCTGATCATATTCACCTCTAGTGCCCTTTCTTATCCCCCCTCCCACTTCCACTGGGTCTTCTTCCCAACTAATCCACTGCCTTCTTTCATGGCTATTGTGTGTGTGCACCACAATAGCCATGGGTATGGCCGGGGTATTATTTACTGGAGTATGGGCAACCTATCAGTGGCAACACTACTGACTTCTCCTCCCCCAGAAACCATAAACTGCCAATAACTCTTCTGGGACGACTGTGGACTTAAGAGCCCCTCCGTTATCTATAGTGGAATATGGATGGACTCAATTTTGTGCAAGGAACCATAGCTGCTGTGAGTTCATGAGTGGAACAGCCATGATATGCCCAGAAAACAGCCCTCCGCAGCACTCCTTCTCATCCTCCAGCTCTTCTGAGATGACCCCCGAGCCTTGGACAGGGTGACATAGATGTCCTGATTACGGAGAGTCACATGACTGTCACTTATTTTTCAGCACTTTCATCAGTTATATGTCTCTGCGATAATCTCTCAGACTGAGAGCAGCCCTGAATCTATGGCTATAAATATAAATACTTACAGGGTTGGAGATATGGCTTAGTGTTTAAGGCGCTTGCCTGCAGAGCCTAAGGACTCATGTTCTGCTCTCCAGATCCCACTAAGCCAGACACACAAAGGGGAGGCACGTGCAAGGTTGCACATGCCCACTAGGTGGCACAAGCGTCTGGAGTTCTGTTGCAGTGGCTGGGGCCCTGGTGTGTTAATCTCTCTCTTTCTATCTCTAATTTTTTTTAAAAAAAAAGAAAAAGTATAAATATTTAGAAGGAAGTTTGATAGCCTGTACACTTAGCATAACAATTATAGTAGGTTGCTCCCTAGGGCCTATAACTTTCCTAATCATGGGCTTTTGATCAGGTTTACTATATCAGGAATGAATTTCCTCCCATTTAGCAAAGTCTCAAACCCAGTCAAAAAAAAAAAAAAAGACTGGAGACTGAGGAGATGGCTCAGCCATCAGAGACACTTGCTTACAGGGCCTTATGGTCAGGGTTTGACTCCCCAGTGCCCACATGGGGCCAGATGCCTAGGGTGACACATGCCTCTGGAGTTCATATGCAGTGGCAGGAGGCCCTGGGGTGCCCATTCTTTCCCCACTCTCTCCTCTTGGAGATAAGTATATAAAAGAATTTCAGAAGTCTTGGTTACTCCTGATAACATTCATGTCACTATGGCTCCTGTGTCTCATTCCATGCTTGTGTGGTGGAGGTGTTTTTTTAAAATAGTAATTACTAGAATTTGTGCAAATTGTTATTACAGGGAATGAAAAAAAAAAAAAAACGCTAGCATTTGATGACAATGGGAACAGTACAAGTACTGAGTTTGGAGCCAGGTGACTGTGTAATCTCAGAACTGAATCTTCATGACCATCACGTGTTTACAATGATGGACTAGAAAACCTCTGCTAGTCTTCACTTCTCTAAGAGCACACATGTTAAACACATGGAGAAGTTTCGCTTCTTAAGTCTCCTATTACAGAACACACAAATGTTAGAGGCATAGTTAAAAGCAGATTACAGGGCTGGAGAGATGGTTTAGCGGTTAAGTGCTTGCCTGTGAAGCCTATGGACCCCGGTTCGAGGCTCAGTTCCCCAGGTCCCAGGTTAGCCAGATGCACAAGGGGCGCACACGTCTGGAGTTCGTTTGCAGTGGCTGGAAGCCCTGGCGCGCCCATTCTCTCTCTCGCTCTCTATCTGTCTTTCTCTCTGTGTCTGTCACTCTCAAATAAATAAATAAATAATGAACAACAACAAAAAAAAAATTAAAAGCAGATTACAAAGCAGTAATGAAGAATGCAGAGGAGCGCATCCCTGCGACTGGAACTTCAGCTTGCACATCTCAGAGGACATACTTAGTGACCCAGTGCATAACTGTAACATATTTCATCCCATCCTAGTTTCCACCTGCAGATTGTTTTGGAAAACAAATCGTTTTCTAAAATTGCCATTAGAAAATAATTTCATCTTCTGTGAAAGAGCACAAGATAAAGGTACAAGATAGTGGTGGAGAAACTGAACAGGCACAGAAAGAAGAGGCCATAGAAACGTTGAGAACACTGAAGATTTCTTGCTGTTGATATGCTATGCTATGATATTTGATATGCTATGATATGATATTAGTATGATAGAAACGGGAAGAGAAAGAGGGAAGGAGACGCCATTGCATCTGACTTATGACTTAGAAGAGAGCAACACGAATGCAATAAGGTGAGCGTGAAACTTTGACTAGAGGAGGCAATCTCATCTGCGACTACAACATTCCCACCTCTTCACACACAGCCTCGTTACTCCACACACGGCTTTACTGCAGCACCGCACGTCAAATCCTGCGACCTAACCCATCATGCTGAAACCCAGAAGTTCCGAGAACTTTAGTCGATCTCTCTGTCTCCGTGTCTCCCTCTTCCTCCCTCTTTTCCTCCTTGTATTTCCTCTCCTGTATTAGTCACAGTTTTCCAAATCTTTTTGCCACGTTATTTTACAAAGATTTTGGATATTGGAGTACAGTGTTACTGCACATAACCACAAATTCTAATTTCATATATTAAAATGTGTATTGCATCATTTTGGCTACCCTATGTTTATATGTCACCAAAATCAAAATATCTAAACTAGAAGTGAGCCAAGATCAATTATCAAAAAGATGTATTTCAGGTTTGCAGAACATATACAGAACTCACCTTCACACAACACTCTATAGAAAGACTGAATAACTTCCCTGAAAAGAATAGATTATTTTGTTCAGTGTCAGGCATGTATTCCCTCCCATGGAGAGGGCCTCCCAGTCCAATTAGACAGTGGTTGGTTTCGCCCATAACACACATGCCACTATTGTACCTGTGGGCTCATTTGGCCTGGCTGGCTGAATTCAAGGCTTGCAGAATCCACTGTTGTTTAGCTCCACTGATGACTTCTCTCTCACCCATGGAGCTGCATGCAGCATAGCTTTTTCCAGATGTCTGCCAGCTGGTCTACATGGAGGAGGTTTTCAGCTCAGCTCCAGCAGGGTTTCTCAATGACCTTGCAGTGCAAGCATGTGGAGTCTTCAGCAGTACAGAAGGCTTCTCTTGATCCTGATCCCTTCGTGTCTGTCTTTCTCATCCTGCCCGCTATGGCTTTGTCATGTCTCCTCCCCCACCCCCGCGATGCTCTTCCCACTCTGTTATTGGCCTCAAAGCAGTGGAGTCAGCCAGCAAAGGAACAAAACTAAAAACAGGCATTTTTTCACAAAGGAACTGAGACAATCTATAATTACCATTAATGACAATAACACTTTGCACTTTTGCACAAGTTTGTGTGGTGTGAGTGTGTGTGGGTGTGTCTGTGTGAGTTCATATATGCATGAGCACAGTGATGTGGGCATGTGTGTCCGTTTGTGTAGAAGCCAGAAGTGAACTTCAAGTGTCTTCCCAGTTACTCACCCAACCCCCCCCCCCCCACTTACTCTGTGAGATAGGATCTCTCACAGAGGCCAGAGCTCACTAATTCAGTTCAAGTAGCTAGCCAGCTACTTCCAGGGATCCTTGTGTCTCCACATCTCCAGCTCTGGGATTACAGACAAATATAGCCACACCAGACTTTTGATGTGAGTGCTAGGGATCATAGCTTAAGGTCCTTATATTTTCACAGTGAGCCCTTTACTAACTGATCTTGTCTCCTCAGCCCCCTGACCCCGAACAAGACTTGTTATAAGCACAAAACATTTAAATTATCAAGTATAAAATTTAGTCTCAATAATAAAATTTGTTTCCTTATTTAATTTTGTGTATATGTTAGTAAGAAAATCTGAACTCTCATGTTAAGAAGGAATGTAGCTCTTTCTCTAAACACAAATATACATACAATTATTGTGTCTTCTTTCGCTAAACACAAATATACATACAATTATTGTATGTGTCTTCTTTACAATGATACTTTTTTTTTTTGTTTTGTTTTTGTTTTGTTTTCCAAGGTAGGGTCTTGCTCTAACCCAGGCTGACCTGGAATTCACTACGTAGTCTCAAGGTTGCCTTGAACTCACTGTGATCCTCCGACCTCTCCCTCCCAAGTACCAGGATTAAAGGTGTGTGCCACCACGCCCAGCATACAAAGATATTTCTTAGTCCCCATCTACAAAATTGAAAAGGGAGCAGAGTGGAAACTCTTTTATCCAGGAATAAAAACATGAAATTATCAAAATAGTAAGACTGTCATGGTGGTTCATCCTCATTGACTGGAATCACCATGGAGACACACCCCTGGGCATGTCTATATGATGTTTCTAGAAAGGTTTAAACTGAGCTGAGAAGACCCCCATCTATCAAGGCAGCACCACCCCATGCACAGAATAAAAAGGAGAAAGTAAACCGTAAGCTGAACACAAGCATTCATCTCTCTCTGCTTCCTGACCACACATACAAGGTGACCAACTGCCTCAGGCTTCAGTCACCACACTGTCCCTGACACACTGTTAGCCAAAACAAACCTTTCCTCAAGTTGCTTCTTTCAGCAATGAGAAAAGTTACTAAAATGCCTATCAAATCAGTATCCATTAGTAGTAGTAGTAGTAGTAGTAGTAGTTTTTCAAGGTAGGGTCTCACTTTAGCCCAGACTGACCTGAAATTCACAATAACTCAGGCTGACCTTGAACTCATACTGGTCCTTCTACCTCTGCCTCCTGAATACTGGGATCAAAGTCATGTACCACTGTGCCTGGAAAACTTTTCTTCTATTTATACATTTATTTATTTGAGAGAGAGAGAGAGAGAGAGAGAGAGAGAGAGAGAGAGAACATACCAGGGCCTATAGGCACTGCAAATGAACTCCAGACACATGAGCCACTTTGTGCATCTGGCATTACCTGGTGAGGTGGTTTGACTCAGGGGTCCCCCATAACCTTAGGTGTTCTGAATGCTAGGTTCCCAGCTGATGGAGGTTTGGGAATTAAAGCCTCCTGAAGCAGTATATTATTGGGGGTGGACTTATGGGTATTATAGCCAGTGTCCCCTTGCCAATGTTTGGCATACTCTCCTGTTCCTATTGTCCACCTTGTGTTGGCAAGGAGGTGATGTCCACCCTCTTCTCAGGGAATCGTGAAGCTTCCCCTTAAGTCTATAAGCCAAAATAATTTTTTTTTCCCAAAAGCTGCTCTTGGTTGGGTGATTTTGGCCAGCAATGTGAACCTGACTGCAACAGTAATAGTAGTACCAAGGAGTGGTATCACTTGCTGCTAGACATGTGACTGTGTGGCTTTGGACTCTGGGAGCTGATTTTCAATAGGTGGAAGCATTTGAAACCTTGGCCTAAGAGACACCTTGAAGTGCTGTAAGTACCGCTTGATGGACTATTCTGGCCAGAGTTGAAAGACCTGAACACACTAAGAACTATAGGCTGTAAGGTTTGGCTTATGAAGGTGAGAAAGAGCTTTGCTTGGACAGGGCTGGCAGTTTGTGTGTGAAGCTTGTAGTTATGCCCATGTCCTGAGAAGTTGCGCAGGGTTTCTTTGCATAGAAATGGACTGGTGTCAGCAGAGGGATATGGCACAGAAAAAATGAAAATCTTTGGGTGAACTGTTGCTCATTTACCTGCAATTGAGAGATTACAACCTTTGAGATTGGCCAGCTGACCTGCACTGGGGCAACAAGAAGAATGTAGACTCTCTTGAAGGGGCCAGTGTGCTCAAGGAGTGTCCTGTCCTTCAAAGTCTGCTTTATTTTGCCCTGGATTAACAAATTAGCCCTCCATCCGGTATAGTGGAGTATAAGAAGAGAAGGTCATTGAGTTTGCAATGAGGTCTTGTGTTTTGGAAATGGCCATGGGCAGTGTGAAGCAGGTTTGCTGGATGCCTGCATGGAGACCTGATGGGATGTGAGGATGAACCATGGATTGCAGTGGAGACCCAGTAGAGATGCCGGGACCACGAAATGGCTGCCAAGGAGAGTTTCCAGACCCGGATGAAGTTTTCCAGGACTGTGAGCAGGCTAGCTGGAGGAGTGGAATTGGAACTCCAGAGACTTGTTGCTGGTTAGAATTATCAGACTTGGAGATTGTCACTGACTAGAGTTGTTGGACTTGGAGCTACAGAGTTCATGTTTGCCCTGGTTGTTTTAAATCTTGTATTGGCTGAATATTTCTTTGCTATGCCCAATGCCATCTTTTGCAGTGGGAATGTTTATTCTGTACCATTATGTTTTTTTGGGGGGGCGGGAATTTTTTGGTATTATGGCTCACTTAAAAGATCTTGGACTATGGGGATATATGAACAGCATCAGAATTTATTTTAAAAAACCTATGGGGACTTTTAAAGTTGAATGAATGCATTGCATTTTATATCATGTATGGTTATCAGTTTATGGAGGCCAGGGGAATAATGTGGGGGTTTGATTCAGGTGTCCCCCATAAACTTATGTATTCTGAATGCTAGGTTCCCAGCTGATGGAGATTTTGGGATTAATGCCTCCTGGATGCAGTGTATTGTTGGGGGTGGGCTTATGGGTATTAAACCCAGTGTCCCCTTGCCAGTGTTTGGCACACTCTCCTGTTTCTATTGTCCACCTTATGTTTGCCAGGGTGTGATGTCCCCCATTTGATTATGCCAGCATTTTCCTGTGCCATTGAGTGTGTATGCCAAAATAAGTCCTTTTATTTCCCAAAAGCTGCTCTTGATTGGGTGATTTCTGCCAGCAATGCAAACCTGACTGCAACATCAGAGTACTGGAGAATTGAACCTAGGTCCTTTGGCTTTGCCAGCAAGAGCTTCAACCGCTAAGCCATCTCTCCAGCCTCAGTATCCATTCTTAATAATTATACCATTGTAACAATTAAAAATTTAGTCCAAATAGGTGAAACATACTTAAGGTGTGAATCAGCAATGGGCCCGTCATGAATGAGCAAGGCCTACAAACATGACGGGATCAGAGTCTCCGAGTCAGGAGTGGTCGAAACATAAAGTCACTGTCTCAGAGGTAGCAAGAGTCTCTCGCATTTCCCACGACGGAGGAGACAGTGGTCTTGTGCAGCTAAGAAATGGACACACCAAGCAAAGGCAGAGCAAGAACAAGCTTGTGACATGCTGCATCTGACCTTTTCCAAATGCATTTTAATCATTCTCATCTTTGGTTTCAGCCATGGGTATATAAACAGATCCCAATGTAAATATTTTACTGTGCTCCTGCTGCAGGCCAAGAACTTTTCAGCAAATATAACTTGCCTTGAAAACACATTGCAGGGGTGGAGATGCGGTTCAGTGGTTAAAGGCACTTGTTGGCAAAGCTTGACGGCTGAGGTTCCATTCCCCAGTACCCACATAAAGGCAGATGCACAAAGCTGGCCATGTATCTGAAGATCAGTGGCAGTGGCAAGAGGCCGGTGTTTGCCTATTCTCTCTCCCTCTCTGCTTGCCAAGAAATAAAAATTTAAACGCTGAGTTTAAAAGAGATTTATTTTATCAGCTTGCTGTATATATATTATGATCTTTTCTATAATGACTTCCTGATAAATACATGCTACCTTGTGGTTTCCACACTCTTGTTCTCATGCAGAGTGACTTCTGAACCAGGAGTTGAACAAACACCAGGCCTTGTTTGCCCTTTAAAGCAGCTCCGTGGACATGTACTTTGGAGATACAGGAGTACTGCACACATGCCTTGCAGAAATACAAGAGTTCTGTAGACATACACTGCAGAGATATAGAAGACTTTTTAAGACTTATATGAAGTTAGGCTTCCTTCATCTATGATTTGTCACTCACGACTGAAATATACGTATAGTAGTAAGAGGAAAACCATGTCTCTGAAAATTTCATAACATCCTTATCACTCCACAACGTAATGGTATGATACCCCACATATAAATATATGCCACATGCTTAGGTGTACTTAGTTTCATTTACTATAAATTCATATTATTAACAAATAAAAATGCATTTAAGAACTAAAGATATAATGAAACATTTATGCAACAAGGTATAGAAATGAAATTATAAAGTGTGGGGGTGGGGAGGGAGGGTATTACCATGGGACTTTTTTTTATAATCATGGAAAATGTTAATAAAAATTTTTAAATTAAAAAAAATCAAACAGAAAAAAAAAGAAATGAAATTATAGTGGCTCTGGCTACTTGGACTTGTTTTATCCTGAGCAATTTTTTTTTAATTATTTATTTACTTATGAGAGAGAAAGAGAAAGAAAAGACAGAATGGATGTGCCAGGGCCTCAAGCCACTACAAGTGAACTCTATATAGATGTGCCAGCAAGTGCATCTGGCTTATGTGGGCTCTGGGGAATTGAACCTGGGTCCTTTGGCATCATAGGCAAGAGCCTTAACCACTAAGCCATCTCTCCAGCCCCTGATCATTTTTTTAAGCTTTTTATTTTATTTATTTTATTTTGTTTGTTTGAGAAAGAGAAAAAGAAAGGCACATAGAGAGAGAATGGGTATGCCAGGGCCTTCAGCTGCTATAAACACTCCAGACACATGCACCACTTTTGCAGCCAGGTCCGCATTGCTGGTAGAAATGACCCAACCAAGAGCAGCTTGTGGAAAAAAAGAGGTTTATTTAAGCTTACAGATTCAAGAGGGAAGCTCCACGATAGCAGGGAAAATGACGACATGAGCAGAGGGTGGACATCACCCCCTGGCCAACATTAGGTGGACAATAGCAACAGGAGACTGTGCCAAACACTGGCATGGGGAAACTGGTTATTACACCCACAAGCCTGCCCCCAAAACTACACTGCCTCCAGAAGATGCTAATTTTCAAATCTCCATCAGATGGGAACCTAGCATTCAGAACAACTAAGTTTATGGGGGACACCTGAATCAAACCACCGCAACCACCTTATGAATCTGGCTTACAGGAGTCCTGGGGAATTGAACCTGCACCCTTTGGCTTTGTAGACAAGTGACTTAACCACTAAGGCCATCTCTCCAGTCCCTGCCTAAATATTTTTTATCTTAACTATGAAAATAAAAGCTATTAAGTAGGGATTGATGAAACCCTACTGTTGCAATAGTTGAGGAATATAATCATCCATGTTTAGATTTCTGATTGAAATATTTAGTAACGTACTGATACTACCCTGACACTTGCCATTAAGGGCCATGAAATGCAGGGATTACAATACAAGGGTTTAAAATGATTGATGAAACAATACAAAACTGTGCTAAACTTGGTTTATTAGAGGAAAAAGAGCAGAGATCGAGAGAGCTCAGAACCATATGAAAAGCCTTCTCTCTAACACCTACCCAAGACCCAGACTATCAAATAGCATTTTACTTAAAGTAAAAAATGCAAATAGGACATAAAGCCAGGTGCACAAAGTGGCTCATGTATCTGGGGTTTGTTAGCAATGGCAAGAGGTCCACGGGCACCCACTGTAATTCCCTCTCCCTCTTATAAATAATAAATAAATAAATATTTTTAAAAGTTCAAATAATCCCAGAAAGTTAAATTCCATTTTAATAATTGCACGTGTATTAGTATAAATGAATGCTTTAATGAAATGAATTGCCTTCTGGATCTGGATTTTATTTGCAATCAACTCTGGAAAAGGGAGGTTATCAGGAGCTTTGGGTATTGGTTGAAAGAGGTGAAAATGATATGAGTGTTTTATAGAAATAGAAAGAGAGCAAAATAAAAATGAGATAGAAGAGAAGCACAACAATTTTTACTTTGCCAAAAGAAACTGTAGGTTCTTTGATATACAGACTCTAGAGTTCATGTTTCAGAAGGGATCCCGAGATACCAGGGACTTGAGCAGAACATGGGCATTTCTGACTGTCCTGCCATTCTTTTAACAGTCTGGTGTCTCTATCCTCCTGCTGCTCAATCTATACATGAGTAACGTGAGAGAGAAGGAGAGGTGCTTGTTCTCCCAAGAAGCTGCAGGAGAGAGAAGCAACTACTCCCCGTTGCTATTTTGGCTCGTGGGTATATTTCTAGATTTCATTATTTGCCATGTTTGTTAAAAGAATTTATCCCTTTTTCAAAATGTTAAACTCCTACTCCAGTGGCCTGAAGTGGATTGAACAGTGGGCACGTGCTGCCATAATTCTTTATTCCTTGAGACAATTGAGCAGTTTTCCTCTTGCCTCAGGAGTTCACTTGTCAGTCTTCTCTGCCTGCTAGGAAATTGGAAGAACAGAAAAGTCAAAACTTCACCAAGTCTGAAGCCATCGGGAGATGAGAAATCTGATGTGCTTTTGGAGTTGGTGAGGGCTAGTACTCACAGTGGCAGGAGCTACTTTCCAGAACAATCCTGCATGCATCCTCCTTCCCTGTTCTGCAAGGGCATCCACACAAAGCATAGCTTTTTGTCAAGTTTTCATCTGCTGTCATACAGATAGTCTTGAAAAAGAATTAATATGCTGATTACCAGTGGCATAAAAAGAATCGTGTCTGAAACAATTGCTGTTTAGTTTACAGGTAGGTGTACAATGTGTCTGGGTACATATGGGACAGAGGTGGTGGCAAGTGTGTGTGTTTGTAACTTTTGTTCTTTTCTTAATATTTATATTTATTTCCTTGTTTGAGTGTGAGAGAGAAATAGGCTGATAGTGAGAAACTGGCACACCAAGTGCCCCGGTCACTGTAAACAAACTGCAGACGCATGTGCCACCTTGTGCATCTGGCTTATGTGGGTCCTGGGCAATTAAATCTGGGTCCTTAGGCTTTGCAAGCAAGTGCTTTAACCACTTAGCCATCTCTGCAGCCCCCCCCGCATTTTTTTCTCATGTAACAAAAATGGTAAGAAAATAGAAGAACTTACATTTGACTCCTGGCTAATAAAAAAAAGAGAATAAAGAAAAATAGCAACTGAAAATGGTAGTGGAAAAATGCAAATTTGATCGACTAAACACATTTGTTCCAGGTTTAATGATTTTATGACTGTATAAAAGGCTGATATGGTGTTTTTGTTTTGTGAGCCCCCTTCAAAGCCTCCCCATTCAAACAGATAATGTAGGATAAACCTATCAAGAAAGACTCAACTCCTCATTTCCACCTCAAAAGAATGGAAATGGCAGGAGTGTCATTTCTATTCCATTTCATATTTATCTACTGCTGAAAAGCACAAGCGAAAAAAAAAAAAAATCCATTGAGTTGGCTGGGTGCGGAGAGAGGGAGAAGGGCTGCCTTCAGTGTACCAGTTACTGCACTGGTATTTTACATGCCTCATGGACTGTATCCCGGACTCACTGGCTGATAAAGTGCATGAGTGATTGCACAAACTATGCTCTACCCATAACAATCTTGACGCAACATTAGCCATGAAAGGTTTTATGAGGCCAGCGTTTAACATCAAGGGCAGGTCTTCCGTGGCTAATTAACAACGGAGGTCATTCGGACACGAGGCGGGTAAGCAAGTGCTCACAACTCATGAGCATTATCCTGGGTCATATATGGTCCCTCACACCCTCACACATTAAATCTTTTCAAGAGCACATAATTTACAAGTCTGAAACCTGTACGTTTATTTGACGCAGTGATAATAATACTTCTTCAACTATTTCAATGCTACCCTTAGATATCCCACTGTCTGGGAGGAATTTCCATTGTCCACTTGGTATGTGATATTAGCTAGCAGGTTGAGAATTGAATCATATGGAATATGAAAGCTATCTACAATAAAGTTCATCTTAAGACGCTGAGCACAGGGCAGCACTCCCGGGTGGGGGAGGGGAGTGAAAGACTAGATGACTTCTGGAAGCTGAATAGAGCCAAAATGGGACGCAGTAGTACTTGCAAGGTCTGCATCAAATGAGCTGCCTTTCACCTAACTGGGATTCTTCTCCCCTGTAGAAAAAACATGACACGATGTAAAGTTTCAACTGAGTTTTTTATTTTTTATTACTTATTTATTTACTTATTTATTTGTTTATTTTTGAGATAGGGTCTCACTCCAGGCCAGGCTGACCTGGAATTCACTATGTAGTATCAGGGTGGCCTCAAACTCACAGTGAATCTCCTACCTCTGCCACCCAAGTGCTGGGATTAAAGGCATTCACCATGATGCCTGGGTAGGTTCTCTGCTTTCTATTAAAAAAAAGAAAACGAAGAAAGAAAGAAAGAAAGAAAGAAAGAAAGAAAGAAAGAAAGAAAGAAAGAAAGAAAGAAAGAAAGAAAGAAGAAAGAAAGAAAGAAGAAAGAAGAGAAGGGAAGGGAAGGGAAGGGAAGGGAAGGGAAGGGAAGGGAAGGGAAGGGAAGGGAAGGGAAGGGAAGGGAAGGGAAGGGAAGGGAAGGGAAGGGAAGGGAAGGGAAGGGAAGGGAAGGGAAGGGAAGGGAAGGGAAGGGAAGGGAAGGGAAGGGAAGGGAAGGGAAGGGAAGGGAAGGGAAGGGAAGGGAAGGGAAGGGAAGGGAAGGGAAGGGAAGGGAAGGGAAGGGAAGGGAAGGGAAGGGAAGAAAAATGTGAAAACTCAAAGTGAGTCTTGGGGACATAGCTAAGATCAATCACAGAAGTGAATGCTGGAAACTCTAGCATGTGATGCCGCAAAGGGCATCCAAAGTGGGTGATGGAAGAGTGGGTGAAGCAAAGAGACAGTTATCCTGAAGGTGGGCACGAGGGCAATACTAAGGAGACTAACTTTATCTTATTTATTATCATTTTATACTTTATTTTCTTAGCATTTAGAGATGAAAAAAGCTGAGAAGGAAAGCCATCCTCTTGCAGTGTTGGACTCAGAGCTGGCTGGTGAGGAGGGCGTCCGAGAGCCCTCAGCCCGCTGGCAGGACACCACAGCGCGGGCATCCTTCCTCCAGGAATACTGACAAATGGCCAGCCTCTTCCTGGGCGCTTCCAGGGACTGGCACATAGTTATAGTTATTAGAAAGGTCCTCAACAAACTGTCACAATTTTTCTCCTCCTTACCCCCCACTATTAGTTTTCCCTCAGCCCATGGAGCTCCCCAGAACAATCACTTCCTTCTCTCTGATGCGGACAACCCAAACAACCTCAGAGAGAGAAGTCAGGGCACAACAGCAGAGTGATGATCTGCCAGTTATAAGCAGGACAGTGAAATAATTTCTCAGGTAGCTCCAGCTTTGAAAGGAAGAGTAAGGAAAGATGATTAATATAAAGAGATGGAGCTAAAGGCAGAATGCAGCATTATTATTGAGAGTCCTCTTTATTTGGGAAGACAAATGAAGAGGAATTTCAGTAAAATGCATGAAAAAAGGGATATTCTTAAAATATAAATTGGAAAAGTAGAAGAGGTTGATAAAATGAAAGATACAGAGAAAAGTATTCACTTTTTAAGTATATATGTGAAACTACACTGAACATTTAAAGAACTAGTTGTGAGTTAACATATTTCCATGTTTTCTATAATTTGCCTTTTGTTATTCAGGTCTCTGTTTTTATCCTGGCTCTCTCTCTCTCCCTGTCTTTCTCTCATTTTCCCATCTTTATGCTTGTTTACTGGACTTAAGTCCTATTTTATTTATTCTTTGTTTTTCTTTTTAATTAATTAGTGAATTCGAAAGGGGGAGCAGCGGGGGAGATAATGGGCATCCCCGGGCCTCTATCCACTGCAAACAAACTCCAGATATGTGCAACATCTTGTGCAGCTGGCTTACATGGATCCTGGGTAATTGAACTGGGTCCTTTGTTTGTCTTTGCAGGCAAGTGCTTTAACTGTTAAGCCATCTCCCCTGCCCTTGTTTATGTTATTACATCAGTATGACCCCTATGCTCAATAGGACAACCATTGCTGCCAGCATTTCAAATAATAATGAAATGCATTGCTACTTCCAGAGAGATACTGCCATTTTCATAATGGAAATGAATGTAGGATCTCACTTGCCACAGAAGCCTCTTCTGTGTCATGTACTAAAGGATCCTGGTTTAACCATATTTGTCATTAACATATTTTATGTTTATAGACTTACTTATTTGGATCTTTCACGTAATACAGGGTCTTCTGTGACTGATCTCTTGTACTTAAAATAACATTTTTATGAAATTTGTCCATGTTGTAGCATGCCAACATTTATTGTTTTTATTTTTATTGTGATAAAATACACATGTTCTAAGATTTATCACCTTATCCATATTCAAGTTCACAACTCAACAAAAGTAAGCAGCCCATACATCCATATTACTGTGAAGCCTAAACACCATATATCTCAACGTATTTTTTTATCTTAACCTTGTACAACTAACCCTCTATAAATATTGAGCAATAACTCCTCATTCTGCTCTCCCTGCTCTCAGCCCCTGGCAGCAACCATTCTGCCTTCTATCTCTATGAATTTGACTGCTTTGAGTATCTCACAAAAATAGAATTTTGTAATATTTATTCTTGCCTGACTGGCTTAGTGTGCTCAGTATGATGTCTTTGTGGCTCACCTATGAGAGATAGAATGTCAGCATTTCTCTCATTTTCAAAGATGAATATTTCAGTGCATATAGCTACGTAATGGTTAAGCTTGATTGCTAGTTTATTTGGCTTGAGAAACAGCTAGGATTGAGACATACCTGAGGTCGTCTGGATGAGGGATTTTTCTATAATGGAATAGTTGGGGAAGACCCTCCCTGAATGTGGATGGTACTATCCAATAGACTGGGAGGCTAGATGGAATAAAAGGAGAAGAAGAAAGCATCTCCTCCATTCTGCTCCTTGGCTACTGTGAGCAGCTTCTGCACCCCATGACGTTCCGCCTCACCTCGGGTTCGAATCAATGAACCCAACCAACCTCTGATACCATATGCCAATATAAATCTCCAATATTTTAAGTGGTTTACTTCAGATATTTGTTGCATCAAGGGAAACTAACACAATGTAATACATTCTGCTTATCTATTCATCCATCAATGGATATTGAATTACCCACGTTTTAGTTATGGTGAATAATGCTACTATTAATATGAATACTTACTTACATGTACACATATTTCTTCATTCTGCTTTTGATTGGTTTTAAGTACATACCCAGGAGTGGAATTTTTGAATCACATGGCTATCATTTTTTTTTTTTTTCTTTTTGGTTTTTCAAGGTAGTGTCTCACTCTAACCTAGGCTAACCTGGAATCCATTATGTAGTCTCAGGCTGGCCTCGAACTCATAGTGATCCTCCTACCTCTGCCTCCCAAATGCTGGGATTAAAGGCGTGCACTGTCATGCCTGGTATATTTTTACTTTTTTTTTTTTCATTTCATTTTTATTTATTTATTTGAGAGCAACGTACAGAGAGAGAAAGAAGCATATATAGAGAGAATGGACATGCTGGGGCCTCCACCCAGTGCAAATGAACTCCAGCCACGTGCACCCCCTTGTGCATCTGGCTAACATGGGTCCTGGGGAATCCAGCCTCGAACATGGGTCCTTAGGCTTCACAGGCTAAGCCATCTCTCCAGCCCTATGTTTTTATTTTTTAATGTAACTATCAAATTTCTCTTCACAGTGGCTTCATCATTTTACATTTCCACCAACAATGCACAAAGGTTCCAATTTCTCTACAACCTTGCCTATGATATTTTATGTTTTACTTTTGAATTGTAGCCATCCTAATGTGTATGAGGTGGCATATCATCATGCTTTTGATCTCATCTTAATAATTATTAGTGATATTGAGCCCTTTTCGTGTACTTACTGCCATTTTTAAAATATTTCTTATTTTTATTTATTTATTTGATAGAAAGAGGGAGGGAGAGAAAGAATGAGCACTCCAGAGCCTCTGGCCACTGCAAATGAACGCCAGACACATGCGCCCCCTTGTGCATCTGGCTAACGTGATCCTGGGGAATAGAACCTGGGTCCTTTGGCTTTGTAGGCAAACACCTTAATCGCTAAGTCATCCCTCCGGCCTTTTACTGCCAATTGTATTCCTTTTTTGGAGAAATTTCTACTTAGTTCTTTGCCCTTTTTTTTTTTTTATTTGAGAGCGACAGACACAGAGAGAAAGGCAGATAGAGGGAGAGAGAGAGAGAGAATGGGCGCACCAGGGCTTCCAGCCTCTGCAAACGAACTCCAGACGCATGCGACCCTTTGTGCATCTGGCTAACGTGGGACCTGGGGAACCGAGCCTCGAACCGGGGTCCTTAGGCTTCACAGGCAAGCGCTTAACCGCTAAGCCATCTCTCCAGCCCTCTTTGTCGGTTTTTAAATTGTACTGGTTTACTTGTTGACTTTTTGAAGTTCTTTGGTTCTTAATTTCTTTTATTGAAGAATATTTCACTATATCTTACTGTCCACTTACAGTTTTTAAGATCAGAATTCTTTTTATAGTATTATCATTAACACAAATAGGTAGCTGGTAATATCCTTATATGATCACTACTTCAAGAACACCTCTAATTTATTCAATGAACAGCTATTTGGCATTTATAATATGCCACACACAGTACTAGGCATATAATTTTTATAAAAGCAGTGACTTTGTATCATAGTATACAAAAATATTCTCAACATCACATGTTTCAAAAATAACATGTGCTTCAAGACCTATATTCTCAATATCTGCATGTATGCAGTTTAAACATATTTTGATATTGATGCAAATATTATGCAAGACTCTTTGAGCAAAAGAAAATCATAGAATCTGAACAGACACACTTGGTAAATTTATTCATCATGTCATACCTGCAAATGGATAGACAAAATAGTCAGAAAGTGTCATGACAAACTTCTGGTATCTGTCCAATTTATTTTTATCAAAGAATGTGAGATAAGAAGACTGAATAGATTGAAATCATAAAACACATGAAGTACTTATACAAAAGATAAAAGAGAGATAAAATGTCTGAATAGTTTTCTGAGAAGAGGTGTCAAATGATGCCAATTATCACAAAGTTCAACATTATTCAGATAGAATCGGCAAACCCTTTGTAATGACATCATGCAATGAAACAGGTTAAGGAGGTCCAAATGTAATAAAAGTCTAAGTCAATATGTTTGTAAACTCATATTGTCCTCAATTAAAAAAGAAAATAAATTAATAGAGCAGTAATCCTGTCAATGTAATAAAATAAAAAACCATTTATCAAGAACAAAACAAGTAGGAAAACAGAGCAGTAATAAAGAAAATGGCTGCACAAAGACCAAACTCATACACACATGTATATAAACACACAAGGAGCTAACTTTTCACATACCTGCTCAAGTATTTAAAATATTTGACACTTTCCTTTCTACCACTTTCCACACACACACACACACACACACACACACACACACACACATCCACCTCTGATTAAACATCACATATGTCTAATTGTTTTCCTGTCTTCTTCTCCCTCCCTGCTCTGGGACACAAAACAGTGCTCTTAGAACACAGCAAATCTTCGTAACCATGTTCTTCTCCCCAGTGGTGGTATTCAGTCATATTACATCTTATCAGAAGCAAGAACTATCTTCTTAAGGTATTTACCAGAGAATAGGGAGATGGCTCTGTAAGAGTGAGGCTTGCTTTGTAAGTATAAGGACTTGGGGTCAATGCCCAGCATCCATGTAAAATGTTGGATATAGTGATGTCTACCCACAATGCCAGTACTAGGGAGAAGGAGGGAGGAGGATACCCAGGCTTGGCTAGCCAGCAACTCTTGCCTGATTGATAAGCTACCAGTCAACAAGAAACCCTGGCTCATAAGATATAGGTGTGGTAAGAAACCCTGATTCATCAGATGTGGGTGTGGTGGGGACTGGAGACCTAGCTCAGTGGATAAAATGGCTTTCTTACAAAGCCTGACAGTCTGGTTTGATGCCCCAGTGCCCAGAGAAGCCAGATGCACAAAGCTGCATAGGTGTCTGAAGTCCATTTGCAGGGGCAGGAGACCCCAGAATGCTGATTCTCTCTCTTTTTCTCATGAATAAATAAATAAATAATATATATTTTTAAAAAAGTAGATGGCATTCCTGACAAAGGCACTCAATGTTTGTTTCATGAATAAATAAATAATATATTTTTTTAAAAAAAGATGGCATTCCTGACAGAGGCATTCAAGGCTTGCTTCTGACCTCCACATGCTAATGTGCACATGTGCACATCCACATACACACGAATGTACACATTCACAAGTACATACATACACAATGAGCATATTCTTTAAAAACTAAAAAGAATGGGTCTGAAGATATGGACTCATCAGTTAAGGTGCTTGCTTGCTTACAAAGCCTAATGACAGGGGTTCAGTTCCCCAGCACCCACATAAAGCTGGATGCACAACATAGCACATGCATCTGGAGTTTATTTGCAGAGGCTAGAGGCCCCAGCATGCCCATTCTTCTATCTGCTTTATGTCTCTCTATCTGCTTGCAACTAAATAAAAATATCTTAAAAATTTAATAGAAGCAAATCATTGAATAAACACAGCTGCAAAACAGATCATGTTGGCCCTTTGCTTGAAATCTTTCTACAGCTTTGCGCATCAGTCAGTCCTATCGTCTGGTCTACGGTACAAGCCCATCCTTTCTTCTTTTGCTCTGTCCACAAGCGTCCGGCAATACGAGGACAACTTCATAGCTTCAGCACTTCCCAGGTGCTCTCTGCAGGCCATTTCTTCAGCCAGGAACCATTGTCCCTTCCAATCCTTCCCACAGCTAGATTTGACTTTCATAGGAAGACTTGAACAAACTAATCTCTCTGAAGTGGAAGCCCGGTCCAGTACACTTTACTACTTACAGCAAGCAGCACAGTGTTAACTATACTTCACATTCATTCTAATCTCTAATTGTTTAATATGTTTGTAAATTTCTTTTTCACATGTAATGACGAGTTTCTCATTATCCTTTGTTTCCAAGAGTTCAACGGCATGCTTGGCATATAAGGGATGCTAACAATTATTTGTTAAATGACTAGTTTATGATAATGATGGTCTCTGAACTCTCAATAGTGTAACCATCTTTTTGAAATATTTAAGTCAGATAGCATATAATTCTCAAACATTTTCTATTGAATAACCTGGACAAAGCAAGCTCTTTTGGAATACATTCCTCTACTAAAAGTCAAATTATTTGCGTTTCATAAAGTGATGGCTCCCCATTTTCTCAACCACAGGGCAACAGTATATGGCTGAAAATTCATTTGTCCCAAGAATTCAAAGCAGTGGCTTGGAGTTATCCACGTGGATGGAAGAGAACAGGTCATCTGGTCCAGCACCTTGTTCACTATAGACAAAGATCGCCTTTATTTACATCTCTGGCAAAAACTATTACCTTGAAAACTTGCTGGTTAAAAGGTTCATTAACACATCAGATAGCAGAAAGCCTATTTCTAGCACAATGCCCTGGTCTTACTGACAGTCGGCACCATTGGTTCTTGTCTCATCTCAGAGATCATCCATCAGAGTAAAAACGGCAACTCGGTTATTTGAAGATGACTCGTGTAGGCAGTGCAGCTTTGAGGGTATGTTTACCTGGGTTGCAAAAGAAATGGCATGTTCAAGACATAATGAAAATATTATACCTTAACATCACTCATTTGAGACAAAACTATGGGACTGAGAAAATCTTTGTATAAAATGATCTGTTTTTCTGCTCCTCATCTAGAATAGAACCTTCCATCCCACTAGCCTATGGAAGAAATTTGTCTGAACTGAAAATAGATGAGAACCCCCAAAGGCTACATAATAAAGAATAAGCAGAGACAGGAACTTAAAAAGGTAACGATTGGCCTCAGTTAAAAAAAAAAAACAAAAAAACACTAAATTCTTTGGACATCATAATCACTGACTCAGTCATTTAGTTTGCTTTCATTTCAAACTCTTTTTCTAGGACTTACTGACCATTGAGAGATGCAATTTAGATATTGTCCGTTTATAATTGAATTCATAACAAAAACTGAAAACTCTCAAAAGCAAACTCAGTGAATGTGTTATATTTTCAAAATATTTCCGTTTTCTCAGGGCTGGAGAGATGGCTTAGTGGTTAAGGTGCTTGCCTGCAAAGCCAAAAGACCCAGGATCAATTCTCCAGGACCCACATAAGCCAGATACGCAAGGTGGCTCACATATCTGATGTTCGTTTGCAGTGGCTGTAGGCCCTAGCATGCCCATCCTCTCTCTCTCATAAATAAATAAATAAAAATATTTTAAAAATATTTCCATTTTCTCTTAAAATTAATATACTGAAAAATGTTTTAGGAGTTAACTGAAGGATAGTGTGTTCATGTGTTTGAGTGTATTTATATGTTGTGTGTGCGTGTTTTGCTGTGTGTGTAATGAAGCTCTGCGTGTGATGAGTCCACAACCCAACACAAGCTAAAAACATCATGTGAAAACATACTAAACAGCCTCAAGGGATGGGTCAGTTCATAAAGGGCTTGGAAAACCTGTGTTTAGATCCCAGAACCCATGGAATTCCTCCGAGTGAGAAGAGACAGGAGGATTGCTAGGGCTTGGTGCCCACCTAGATGAGCTGAATTGATGAGCTCCAGGTTCACTTAGAAACCCTATCTCAATAGATAAGGAGGACAGTGATTAAAGCAGACATCCAACAACAATCTCTGACCCTCTGCCCTCCGTGCACATACTTACAAACATACAAACACATATACACCGTGTACACATACATGGATACACACACACACACACACACCAAAAAAATGCATTTAATCCATTTAACCTACCAAACACAATAGTTTAGCAACCAAGTACTGAGGACTTGGCTGCTATGATCGTTTGAATCAGATGCCCACCCCCCCACCCCCGGCAACTCACATGTTTTGAATGCTTGGTCCCCAGATGGTGGCAATTTGGGAAGCCAAGCCTTGCTGGGGGTGCGTTTCTGGGGACAGGCTTTGGGGTATTGTAGCTCAGCTTCTCCCTTGCCACAGCTAATCTCACTCTCTTGCTATTTTTCACCTGCTACCGCAGAAGTGACAATCCGGCTTCTCCACCACCATCTTGTCCCGCCATCCTGAAGCTATTCCTGAAGACTATAAGCCCAAACCCTTTCCTGTCATCGGCTTTTGTCCGCTGGGTGTTTTGTCTCCGCAATGGAAAGGTAACTACAACAGCTACTCCCGAGACTGCATGGCTGACTGGCCGCTGTGGCTCTTTGCCACTGGGAGCATCAAGGGACAAGATGGTACCACATGACACTGCTCTAGGACAACTCAGGAACATTCCGGATTCAAAGTGTGGTTTCTGCTTGCTTGCTGTTCTCACGTTATGAGTCAGGAACCACTTCCACTGTTTTACATTCTTTTTTTTTTTTAATTTTTTAATTTATTTATTTGAGAGCGACAGACACGGAGAGAAAGACAGATAGAGGGAGAGGGAGAGAATGGGCGCGCCAGGGCTTCCAGCCTCTGCAAACGAACTCCAGACGCGTGCGCCCCCTTGTGCATCTGGCTAACGTGGGACCTGGGGAACCGAGCCTCGAACCGGGGTCCTTAGGCTTCACAGGCGAGCGCTTAACCGCTAAGCCATCTCTCCAGCCTCTGTTTTACATTCTTAAGCAACATGGATAGCCAGGAAGTGACCAGGAAAAGAAGCCACAAAAAGTCTTACCTTATAAATTATTCAAATTTTAGTATTTCCCCCAAACTGGACATGTCCTATAACAGCAGGGTTCCTATGCATCTCAACTCATTACTTTGAAAGAGAGTGAGGCCTGGGGCTGGAGGGATGGTTTAGCGGTTAAGGGGCTTGCCTGCAAAGCCAAAGGACCTAGGTTCAATTCCACAGGACCCACATTACCCAGATGTACAAGGGGATGCATGTGTCTGGTGTTTGTTTTCAGTGGCTAGAGGCCCTGGCACAACCATACTCTCTCTCTCTCAATCTCTCTTTAGCTCTCTCTCTCCCTCTTTCTCTATCAAATAAATAAATAAAAATAAGTATTTTTACAAAAGAGTGAGGGCTGGAGAGATGGCTTAGTGGTTAAGGCCTTTGCCTGCAAAGCCAAAGGATCCCAATTTGATTCTCCAGGACCCACGTAAGCCAGATGCACAAGGGGGTGCATGCATCTGGAGTTAGTTTACAGTGGCTGGAGGCCCTGGCATGCCCATTCCTCCCCTACCCCTTTCTCTCTCAAGTAAATAAATAAAATATATTTAAAAATATGAATAACAGTGAATTATGCCATGCTTCATCTTAGCCTTTTACCCGTGGACCCTTCAAGTTCCTGTCACACAATAGTATTATGATGAATGATTTCTGGCAAAATGAAATATAGAAGTTCACCTTTTTGTTAAAGTACTTTTTTAAAGCAGTAAAATCCTAGTGAGTCATGGTATCTGTAGGAAAGGAAAATGTGCCTTATAAATTATTCCATATTATTCTTCTATATTCTATACTTTTGTATTATTTGTGTAAATCAAACACATAATCAGTTTTATTTAGTGCCAGGGTGGCCTTGAACTCATGGCAATCCACCCACTTCTGCCTCCCAAGTGCTGGGATAAAAACCATGCCCGGCTTAAGTTTTATTGCCTGTGATTGTCCAGCGAAGCTCAAATCTGAAGCGTTCTCCCAGGACTGGCCCTGCTAAGTGAATGAATTAGAGCTGTGGAACACTTCATGACGAACAGACCAAGCCCCAGCATGAGGATTTGGGGCTTTTCATTATGCCTCACTTACACTTATTGATACACAAGTTTGTTTCTTAGTTCTCCCGAATGAACAAATCACTCCCTCAGCCTTGTGTTTATGGTTTGCAACTCACCAGCTCAGCCTCTTCTGGAAGAAGGAAGACAAAAAGCCCTAGTGGCAATTCCAGCTCCTTGGAAGTTGAGGACAATAACATCTAAGATCCGCCCCCCTATGTACATTTTGAAAAACTTGAATTTCTGCTAGTACTCAAAATCTATATTATGCATTGTTCTGTATTCCTAACTAAACATTTCTTTACTGCTGGTTTTATGCTTTTGAGGAAAGATTGAAAAGCTTTCAAAATAAAGGCATAGAGAGTACATATTATAGGATTTGGGAACCAAACAGTCTTTGCTACAGCTACGTAACTTTACTGGTATGGTAGAAAAGCAACTGCAGAAAAGGCATAAGGAAATTACCTATTTGTGTTCTAATAAAACTTCATAAAAATCAGGTATGGGAATGGATCTGCAGGGCAGACCATATTTTGTCTATACCTACTCTTCAGGCATAATCAAAGTAGGGGCAGTAATAAATGCAATTCTGGAGCTAGAAGTGCTGAGTTAGCATCAACCAGAGCAGAGTTAAAAGTCAGTTATTTTAGGGCTGGAGGGATGGTTTAGCAGTTAAGGCACTTGCCTGTGAAGCCTAAGGACCCAGGTTCGATTCCTCAGGACCCACATAAGTCAGATGCACAAGGTGGTACAGGTGTCTGGAGTTTCTTTGCAGCTGGAGGCCCTGCCGTGCCCTCTCTCTTCTCTCCCTCTTTCTCTCCCTCAAATACATAATGATGAAAGAAGTCAGTCATTATAACTTAGTCCCTATGATGATATGTTATCTTCATCTTTTCATTTGACATCAGCTGCTCGTGAAATCACTTCAGGCCTCCATGTTGTTCCTATCAGCTCTCTTAGATACAATTGTTGGTCAGTCTTAAAGGATTCCAGAGAGTTTGTGATATCTTCATAAGGTTAAAGTTCCTCTAATGATTCCAATACTCTGTTGTTTTTTGTTTCTGACCATTTCCTCAAAGGTGGCTAAGACTGCCTCTGCAAAGCCTGTGTTCTAATTCAGAGCGCCCGCACTAGGGTAGTTGCCCAGGAAGACCAGCGAGGAAGAGGTTACATTGCCCACACAGCAAAATGATGGCAAGAAAGCTGGAGCTGAGAAAACAGCAATTTCTGCTTTTTTAAAATATTTGCCTATGGGCATTATAGAAGAGTCCACACTGATTAATGTTCTCAGTAGGATCGAGAGACCAAATATAACCATTTTAAAAAAAAAAAAAAAAAAAAAAAAAGGCCCAGGCCTGACTTAGAAAACTAGCCGGCCAATGTGCTGACCTTTTGCTTCTGTAAACTTTGCTTGCTTAATTGCTGCCTTTCCGCCTAAAGTTTCTGAGGAATCTCCACTTCAAGGACATTGCAGAAACGCTCTACTGGAGGGGGGGGGGGGGGGCCTCCAGCCTCCGACCATCTGCTTAGATAAGAAACTGAGGAATCCCCACTTCAAGGACAATGGAGATGACGTCATCTGCCTGGAGTGCCCCTAGCTCCTGACCCCAACTTTACCCGCTGAAATCCTAAGCCAATCAGAACTGTTTAAATCAACCAATATGTATCTATCCACTACTTCTTTGTTCAAGTTCCTATGTGAACCCCTTCCCCCAAAAGAAAGGGGCTCTCTCCCTCACTACCGCTGTGCCAGACTGTGGGGACAGAGCCTGGGGCCTAGGTTTGCAAAAAAGAAAACTGTTGCTTTTGCATTCAAGTGTCTCGGCTTCTGTGGTAGTTCTCTGGGTGACTCCTGGGTGACTGGAGGACTTGGCTCCTGGTCAGGGGTTTTGGCACAACAGGATGTGCTAACTTCATTAGTAAGGATTATAAAGCATGAGACTAGTATGTTTGCCTTCAGTGGTCCAGTAAGAATTCAGCCACAAAGTATGAGTATATATGTATATACATATATGTAATATATATTATATATGTCATATATTTACAGTTCTGAGTGGCTTGCTATATGTATAATAAATTTTGTTTTAGGAATTATTTCAAGCTCTATTGTCTAAAAGTACTGCACAAAGACAAAAGAGGCACAAGCTTATCTTGTGGACGTTCTCTGATGGAGGGCAGGATTGTCATGTTCATGGAACTTGTAACACAAGAGCATTTAAAGAGGAGAAAGTGTATTTGAATATATGTAATATATCTATACATATAAAATACACCTGAAGTTTGTGGTCAGTATGGAAAACGGTCAGTCATAGAAAATACAGACCAACGCTTTAAGAATTAGGTAATGTGTAGAATAAGATGTGTAGCCGTGCTTAGCAAGGAGATGAGAGTCGAGCTATAGTATTCAACATGCTAATGGATTTAGTTCAAGAGTCAGATGAGATGATATAGGTGAGGCAAGTCAGAGATCAACATGCCTCCTCTAGAATCCTAAGGTACTGTTCAAGCAAAGCCATAAAACAGGCATGGATGGATGGGTGAATGGATGGGTGGGTGAATGGATGGATGGGTGGGTGGGTGGATGGATGGATGGATGGATGGATGGATGGATGGATGGGTGGATGGATGGATCCAGTTAGATATTATTACTACGTAAGCAAAAATAAAGTGCAAAACAAGTGGCGGAACCTGAGCGTACAAGGAGAGAAAGGAACTAATTTCAGTTAACTTCTATAATGACATTTGGAGTTACTAAGACAAGCATCATTCTCTGAAATGCAGCCATTTCTTCACATGTAACAAGAAACATTAGAGAGATGGCTTAATGGTTAAGGCACTTATCTGAGAAGCCTAAGGACAAAGGTTCTGCTCCCCGGAACCTACCTCAGAGTGACGACATGGTGGCACATGCCTCTGCAGTTTGCTGACAGTGGCTTGAGGCCCTGGTGTACTCATTCTCTTTCTCTCTCTCTTTCTCTTCCATAAATAAGTAAATAAAATAAAATAAAAAGAAGAAACTTTAATTATCGTTAAGGAAAGTAAAATTTTATTTAAAAAATAATCCTTGGAAGGCTGGCTTAGTGGATAAAACACTTGTCAGGTAAGCATGAGAATCGGAATTTAGATTCCCAGCACCCACATAAATGCGAGGGGGCCTTGACAACTGCCCGAAGTCTCAGCCCTGGGGAGGTGGAGATAGGAATCCCTGGAGCAAGCTGGCTAGCTAACCAGCTGAACCTGTGAGCTCTGGATTCAAGTGAGAGACCTGCCTCCGTAAAAGAAGAGTGATCAATGGAGACACTCAATGTCAACCTCAGGCTTCCATATGCACACCCACACGCATGTGAGCCCACATACACGCAAACATGCACATACACATAAAAACTTGTGAACTTTGAAAAACAAAACCAAATGCATTTCAAGGTCTGCAAGACTGTTCTAAACTGCTAGTCTAAATTTTAAAGGGCAATGACCTTGAATTATCCTTATTCTAGTGCTCTTAACCCATTGAAGACAGTGTGTGAAGGAGCACAGGTCTCCAATGAGCAGGCTCAACCCTGAAGTCAGAGGCTTGACTGGTGAGACCATCTTGCTCATCACTCTGTTCATGTTTCCTCTCTCTGAACTCTTCACAATGCCCCTGGGGTAGTGACACCCACTGGACATGTGTTTAACTTCAGTAGTAGTATTCTCTACCACACCGACTTTTTGCTACTTCTCTCTCCCTCATCATCTGTAATTTTCTCTTTCACTCCTACTTTCTGTTTCATATCGCCATCATTTCACCCTTCTCATGTCTTTCCTTTTTTTAATCCCTATTCCCCTTCTTTGCTTGTCTTTCTTTTCCTAACCTTAAGACTATACAGTGAAGTAGAGATATTCATAATTAGTTCCTACAATTGCTGAATTGATCATCTGAAGTGAATGACAACATTTTCTAAGTGTGTATGCCCAGAGTATACATATATGGACACACAAACATGATGCATATATGAACATACATACATACATACACATCCACTCATGTATCTATATATACATTACACGCTTTCATACACATGTGCATATACATAAGTAATGTTAAATTATACACATGCATGCACACCTGCAGAGACATATGCAATGTTATATTACACACATGCATGCACATGTGTCTATACATATGTAATGTTAAATTATACACACGCATGCACACATATATGTGAATTATATGTTCTATTACACACATATGTGTACATATATACATATGTAATGTTGCACAGAGGTGTATACACACATATATATGTGATGTTCCACACACATGCATGCACGTGTGTATAACGTTCTATCACTCTTTACAAACAAAAGCAACAAAAGGTATTGATTACACGCATGCAAAGTACATTTGTGTTTTGTTTTTTCTTCCCATGGTTGCTCCCCACACATAGCATCTTAGCTATGCCAAAGTAACACCTTGACCTATGAATCCATTCCTGACCTTTCCAAAGATCAATACTTCTCTACATTAGCCTTTTCTTTTGTCCTTTGAAATGAATGGAAACTGATGCCAAATTTTCCTTTTGCAAGCCTAAGCATTTTTGGAACACGACAAGGAAAGAAGTTATTCC
Organism: Jaculus jaculus; assembly: GCF_020740685.1. Taxonomy (NCBI): domain Eukaryota; kingdom Metazoa; phylum Chordata; class Mammalia; order Rodentia; family Dipodidae; genus Jaculus; species Jaculus jaculus. Next base: position 166,624,840 of record NC_059105.1, read on the forward strand.
CTTACCTACTTTACACAATTAACAACCTGCCGCCCTGGCATCGCCCATCGGGAAAATATATCACGTCTCCCAGTAGCGATTTTCTAATGCCGTCATGCGCTCCACCCTTAGTGTCCAAAATCCCCCTCCGCCACTTATACAACGTAGAGCTCAGCACACTGCACCATGTTTCATCACATAACCTACTTGTGGGCTCATTTAAATGCATGAAAAAGAGGGATTCTGTCCTCTAGACAGCTAGCAGGCACCCTGTGGTCTGAATTCTCTTGTCCCTGAACATTAGACACTCTGTTGCCAATGAAAAGCTGCCAGAGAAATCACATAGATCGACGGTCTTAGAAATTCCACTTTTATCTTCCTCAATTAGCATGTTTTCTTCTCTTCCTACTGTCAGCACAGAAAGATGACAAGTTAAGGAAAATGTAAAGTTAATGCTGATGGAAAGGCAACTCAGAAATAAGGAATTATGCAGTTCAGTCTGCAGTAGTAAAAAAATAATCCACGTTTCCACCTCCAATTTCTCTTCCACAAAAGATTATAAGGTTCCAGAAAATATTTGCTGGGAATTCTCTTAGATGAACTTCATTTTGTATTGTTCTTTATTATGAAATAAGGGGTGTGCTGTATTGGAACATTCCAGTTTCTCTTGTTTTGGTGCCCAAACTCCTAAGCTGATCACCTCCCCCGTCCTGCCTAAATCCTGTAGAGAGTTGCTACACGTTCGGTGTTGTTGAAGTCTTTCTCAAGTGTTACCAGTGAGCTCCAGCTTCTCAGATCCTGTGTCCAGTGTTCTTCCTCCTAACTTCTCTAATGGCTTCTTGCCGGTCCGCTCTTGGTTTCCATGGCACTGCTCTACTTTCTTCTACAACGTTAGTGAATGAGTCCCCTTATCTTCATTGCTAGATTTTTCTCCTCCCGTAGCAAAACCTGGTTTCCATGAAAAATGTGATCTTTAGTTTCTTCTCTTCTTCGTGTATTCCATGATCTCACCTTTAATATGTGTGCATACATTAGATAGATAGATAGATAGATAGATAGATAGATAGATAGATAGATAGATAGGACAGATATTTTCTTGTTTCTGTGAACAAGTACCTGACCAATAGTACAGTAGTAGAGGACAGTGCATAATGGGAAAGGCATGGCAGACAGCATCACATTGCCCCAGAGGGAGAGCAATAAGCAGGGAAGCACTGTGGCACTTCAAGGCCCGCCTCCAGTGGCTTACTTCCTCCAGCAGAGTTCCACTTCCTAAAGTTTCCACAACCTTCTCGCATGCTGCCATTTTCCTGGGGACCAAGAGTTCAAAAATCATGAGCCTGTGGGAGATAGTGTTCATTCAAACCACTGTATTCTGCTGCTGATGCCCATGAGCTCCATGGCCATCTCATGATACAAAATGCTTTCAGTCCAACTGTAACAGACCCTGTGGTGGTGACTAGTCCCAAAACCATCAAGAAGGCCAATGCCAGAGTGTCATCCGAGATTCAAGGCAGCCTCTTAAACCGTGAGCCCTATAGAGTCAAAACACAAGTTACAAACTTCCAACATATAATGGCACAGGATAAATGTTCACATCCCAAAAGGGATTAGGAGAAGGAAAGCCTAGACCAAAAGCCCCCAAAAGCAAACAACCAATACTGCACCTTCCTGTCCAGTACCATTAGTGAGGAAATTGTCTGAATTTCAGAAAGTTCTGGAGGCTCCACCCCTCCCTCTGTGCTGTTTATAACCTCTCTGCTGGGTGAGATCCATCCCAAGCCTGTATCCCTCCCTGGTGGATGGACTGTGGTCTTTTCATCAACAGTATTCTGGGGTCTCCACTGCAACATAGGGCTCACCTTCACAACTCCATGCAGTGGCCTTGCATGGCCTTTTTGAAGGACTCTGATCTTGCCAGAGTGTCTTCCTGGAACTTTAGTGGCATGCTTGATGATCCCTTCCATTTTGCATGTTTTTATGCTTCCATAAATGAGTGCCATGTGGATGATGCTGCCAAGCTTGGCCGGCAGCTTGAGATGAAGCCTAGCCTTGGACCACAGTGGGAGCATCCTCTGTACGCTGACTTTGGAGCAAGGGACACTCTTTCCTATCTCGAGCCCTTAATGGACTTGAGTCTCTCCCTCAGGACATCTTTCTCATTGCCCCAGTGTCCAGGAGTAGACATTCCTTTATTTCTCTGTAAGAATTATAGCCAATGTGGTTGAAATCTCCATGACTGGCACTTTCAAGTTGCTCACATTTATTTCTGAGCCAAACTTCACATTATTCATTTTTTTTTTTTTGCTCTGCCAAACACATTAGTCCATTACATTTATTTATTATTTATTTATTTATTTACAAGCAGAGAGAGACAGGGAAAAGAGATACAAGCATAGAGAGAGAGAGAGAATGGGTGCACCCAGACCTCTAACCACTGCAAATGAACTGCAGATGCATGCACCACCTTGTGCATTTGGCTTTATGTCAGATTAACTGCATCTAGTCCAATTCACAAGGTAGTCCTTATTCCCCTTTGAAATGTCCTTCACAGCCCTCATTTGTCTCAGCCTTCCGGTCTTTCAACCTCCCACTACAATGGCCCTTTAACCTCTGCTTAGCACATTACAAACCTTCTCTAGTTCAAAGTCCCAAAGTCTTTCACATTCCTCTTTCAAATTAGTTCAAAAAAAAAAAAAAACCCAAAACACAAAGAATGGTTAAGTTTATCACAGCCATGGCACCACTTCTTCGTACCAACTTTCTGTATCATTACTTTCTCAATGTTGTGAACAAATTCTCAACTAGAAGCAGCTTACAGAAGGAAAGGGTCTTAATTCAGCATACAGATCCAGAGGGTAGAGTGCATTATGGCAGCAAAAGCATAGCATGCTGGAGCGGACAGGTGGCATCACATTGCCACAGGAAGCAGAGAGAGAGAGAGAGAGAGAGAGAGAGAACAGAAAATATGTGTGAGCTATAACACAAGTCCCATGCCCAGTGACATGCATCATCTAGCCAGGCTCCACTGCCTAAAGGTTTCACTACCTTCCCAAATAGCACCACTTCTCTGGAGACCAAGAGTTCAAACAGATGAGCCTGTGAGAGGTGTTTTACATTCAAACCACCATACTGCCTAATCACCAGTCCCAGTGATGCTCACTCAGATTCCACAATTAAAATTCAAACATTCAAATTGTTGCATATTCACTTGGCTAACTCGTGATTAATGTCTCAAAATCACCTCACCGACTATGTGCTCAAAGCCTAACTGCTTTTCTCCTCTCTCCACACATTTGATATATGGTGATGGTAAATTTTACGTGTTGCCCCGGAGAAGAGATGGCTCACCAGATAGCTGGTATAACAGTGCTGTGGGATGTGTTTGTGAAGGCGTTCTGAAAATTAAAAAAATTTTAAAAAAGGTTAGCATTTGAAATTGGTAGGCTAAATAAAAAGGTCATTCTCGCCAAAGTTCCTAGATATTGCCCAATGTGTTGGGGGCTGAATGGAACTTAAGATGGAGGAAGGTGAATTTGTTTCCTTCTAGAACCGCAGCATTGATTTCCTCCTGTCCTTAAATATTTGTACCTCTTGTTCTTGGCATCTAGGACTTGTATCACTGGCTCTCTGGCCTTGGCTTGGGACTAGAACTCTGCCACACAATTTTAGGTTTCCCAAGTTTGCAGACAGAAAATCATATTTTCAGCCTCCACAGCCACCCTTGAAAATATCTCACAGGGGCTGGAGAGATGACTTAGTGGCTAAGGTGTTTGCTTGTGAAGCCAAAGGACTCAAGTTTGATTCTTCAGGACCCACATAAGCCAGATGCACAAGGTGGAGCTGTGTGTCTGGAGTTTGTTTGCAGTGGCTGGAGGTGCCAGTGCACCCATTCTCTCTCTCTCTCTCTCTCTCTCTCTCTCTCTCTCTCTCTCTCTCTCTCTCTCTCTCTGTGTGTGTATGTGTGTGTGTGTGTATGTGTGTGTGTGTGTGTGTGTGTGTGTGTGTCTCCCTCCTGTTTGCAGTGGCTAGAGGTGCCAGGGCACCCATTCTCTTTCTCTCCCTCTCTCTCTCTCTCTCTCTCTCTCTCTCTCTGTGTGTGTGTGTGTGTGTGTGTGTGTGTCCCTCTTTTTCTCCCCCCAAATAAAAATAATATAAATTTTTAAAAAGTTTTTATAACAAGAAAATTTGTCATATGTCTACCTACCCATCTGTATATTTATTTGCCTATTGACTTTTAGTTTGGTTTCTTTGGAGAGCACTGACCAATGAGTTCACTCCACATCTCCAGCAAATACGATCAGCCGAAGCCAATGTACTAAAAAGCTCAGCGATAATGGATTCTCTAAACCTATGGCACATCAAGCCCGGCCCTTCCATGACTTTCCCAGCTTTCCACAAATGGCATTCATCTAACCTTGGTTTCCATGACGACCATCACAGCTGGTCCAAAAAGACTGTCAGCCTGTGAAGGCATACTTCACGGTCCACATCTCTAGTTTCTGCTCTTTCTTTCCAGGTGGAACATTTGCCTAGTGAAGGTACAAGTTGACCACCTTCCACAGCAGACAGTGGAGTGATAACTATCACCTGGGAATAATATGTGATGTCATGTGGAAATTGTTTTGGGGGGGTTGTTTTGTTTTTTTCAGATTTTGTTGTTGTTGTTTGTTTGTGTTTTATTTTTCGAGGTAGGATCTCACTCTCGCCCAGGCTGACCTGGAATTCACTATGAAGTCTCAGGGTGGCCTTGAACTCGTGGTGATCCTCCTCCTCTGCCTCCCAAGTGCTGGGATTAAAGGCATGCACCACCACACCCAGTTTATATGGTGGCTTTTGTTGTTGTTGTTGTTGTTCTTATCCCACTGATTGACAATTGAGCCTTGAAAAAGTCAGGGTTACTAACCTTTTTCTGATATATCCCTTGAGGTGATCTGGAGAAACTTACTTAACCTCTCTATGCTACTGTTTCCTCAAACGGGAAAGATAGAATACCTACCAGATAGGGTGAATGGAAGAATATATGAAGTATTGCATGTGAACTACTTAGCACAGAGCCTGACCCCTAATAAATAGGCGATAATGTCTGCAGCATATCTTTCTTTACAGTGCTAAGCCCGATTTCAGTTTGCTCATTTGACAGGTCAAACTTGGTGAGAATAGATGTAGCAATAAGCACACACTGAAGACTAAATGCAAGCTAACACTAAGCGTAATGACTTGCCAGTGACTGGAGAGCCCTATAGGTAAATGATGGCAAGCAGAATATGGCGCTACAGAGCAAGCACTCTCTATTTTTCTGGCTGTTATATCTGTGTGCGTGTGTGTGTGTGTGTGTGTGTACTGAAGGAATTATACAGAATCCTCAAGTTTGAAATTTGAATCTAAGACTGAATAAAATCTTTATATTAAGATTTTTGGGGGACTGGAGAGATAGCCTAGTGGTTAAGGCACTTGCCTGCAAAGCCAAAGGACCTAGGCTCAACTCCCCAAGATGCACGTAAGCCAGATGCACAAGGTGGCACATGCATCTGGAGTTTGCAGTGGCTGGAGGCCCTGGTGTGCCCATTCTCTGTCTCTCTTTCTCTTTCTACCTACCTATTTCTATATCTCTCTCTCTGAAGTAAATAAATAAAATAAAATATTTTTTCTTAAAAAAAGATTTCTGAATGATGCTTCTACTGCATCAAGGAAAGTTCCTTGAGAAATTGGTTCCTCTTTGTTGTAGACCATGAATAGTCACTCCTGGTCCTGAGATAAAATTGTGAAATGAGACAAATTTCCTCGTAAACTTCTACATATATTTTGGGGCCCTTTTTCATATCTTAAATGTAACGATTTACATACAGCTCTCAGCATGCACACACCCCCAGTGGAGTGTCACACACAGGCTTTTCCTCCTCTGAAGTTTATCAGAGTCCAAGATCGCTACGTTTATCTCATCTTCCTAGTCTTCTTTTGCTTACATAGCCTATTCTCAGCAACAATTGACCAAAAAGTCATGTGTTTATCAGGGTAAAGCCTAAACAAACTGGGGCCTGAGTGACTCAGAAGTTCAAAGATGCTTTTAAAATAGTCATTAATTCCAGGATCTTTGCCTTTTCGGCTGTCAGAATCTCATATTTACATATCTTATACACGTCCTCAACAGACAGCTTCTCTAAATTTCACAAAAAGGAGGTTAATCACAGACTGTTCTCTGATGGGCAAGCAGATAATTACATTAATTGATTTCAAACCTTCACTGTGAAAGTCCATTTAGTGATTGACAATGGCTCATTAAGCTTCCCTCTTACTACATGTCATTTTGTTTTGCCAGTTCAATGTCCTATATGTTTCTATTTAGAGAATCTTTCTAAAAACTGTTTTACATGTTGTTAATAATAATAATAGAACACAGACCTTCTCCCAAAAATGTTAGTCTTGTATTCTCATTGTTTTCAAAGATGGAGATTAGCAAATACTTTTTGAAAAGGTCACAATTATAAATATTTCAGGCTTCATTGGCCAAGAGACAAAATTGGGGGTATTGTGTTTGTATGGAGATAATAAGAAAGACTATAAATTTCCACATATATTTTAATCATGAAATTAAAATCCTTACTTGTGAACACTGAATTTTTAATGTCCTATGATTGCTATGTACCAGAAAATATTCTCTTTTTTCCCAGACACTTAAAATGTAAATCTTCCAAATAATGACTTGGAAGGGAGAATATGGATAAGGCTAGGAATGGTGGATTTGGTCATAGTTTGTCAAAATCTGCATTAGGAAGTAACTTAGGTGTACCAAATTTACTAATATAGTTACTAATTTCTATATCTATCTTCAGAAGGAAATAAAAATTTAATTTCAACCATCTTTGAACCAGGTACTCATGTTAGACCAGATTCATTAGATACTGTACATGGTCTATGAAATATAGAATCAAAGCCTTTTTGAATGGATTCAAGTCACAAAGCTAAGCTAAGCCAGCAGAAAGAATACCGGAAGGAACAGGGTAGGGGTATTGTCAATGACTGAAAGAGAGGCAAAAAGAGGTGGCGTTGACTGATGTTAGGCATGGCTGCAAACAGGACCCGCTAGCACAGTCTCTTGACTTTTCTCTCATTTCATTTTCCACCACTGCAGAAAGGTCTTCTATATGTGGTAGAGAGTGTGGCTATAGGCATCTGGAGGCTAGCATTCTGCCTGTGTGACCACCTGTAGCAAACAGATTCAGGTTCGCTGAGAAGAACTTCCACACCAGACACAGTTATGGAGGAAGGGATATTTATTGAAGCTTACAGATCCAGGGGAAGTTCCATATTGGCAGAAGATACTGGCCTGCCTTCACAGGACCAAGCAGAGAGAGAAACACAAGCCTAAAGGTCAAAAGCCACAGCACACTTCAGGAACTCCAGCTAGGCACACTTTGCATATCTTTAGATTGAAATCTGAAACCCACCACCACACCTTAAGATCCACCCAGTGACACTGCCTCCAGCCAGGTGGCTAAAGATGCAAACTACAAACAAATAAACAACTGAATATATTGGGGGCCATCTATTCTATTCAAACCACCACACCACCTCAGAAGGGTAGTTCCTCTAACCCTGCCTCAGTGTGTAAAATCCCCGACAGGTGCCTGCAGAAACTGTCAACCTTCACCTGTATTCCCTCGGGCCAAGACCATGGCTCAAACTTGGGTCTCCAGGGAGCTGGCATCCTCTGTAGTCAGCACCTGCATCTCTGTTGGAGGTCTGACCCTCAGGCAGCTGGAATCAGCTTGGCTGTGCACACACAGATCTCCAAATGTGCCTAGAAATCTGTTCCCTGCCAGGTGTCCTTTAAACAATGGCTGACACTTGTGGAAATAGACTCTAGCTGTCTTGGCCAAAAAGTGAATTATGGCTTCAACGATATTCAGAGCTTTCCTGTGGAATTTAGCCAAAGGAGCTGTACAGAAAAGAGTGGGCATAGCAAAATGAAGTCATTGGCTTTCATGAGGCCCTGCTTATGGCTGGTGTTAGGCTAGTGTTTGGGGACATGAACACCAGGAGAACATCCATCACTGTCTGATAAAAATCACCCTCCCTAATCCATTTGGACAAATAATGTGGTGTAAGCTACATACCTGCTGTTCCTTCAGGAGCTTGGGATTTGGGTGTGTACTAGGCAGACAGTGCCCCTGTGATCAGTCCCAGTCATGTCGTGCTGTCCCGAGGCTCTGATGAATGCACTTTCATGGTTTGGCAATGTTTTAAAAATCATCACAATTCCTTTAACCTCGGAAATTAAAAGCATCCTGTGGGACTGTGAGAGATGAGTCTTGAAAGCACAAACCTCACATTCTTTTGACTTTGCCTTCAGTGCATTTTCTCTTTGCCAATTTTGCTTGGGATCCCTCTGCTATAATAAAACATAGCCACCATTAAAAATTCATGCGGAGTCTAAGTGAGCCATGAGCCATTGGTGGGTGGTTTTGGGGACCCTGTCATGGCTCTCTTCCTTCCCGACACTGCATCTTTGCATTGTTTCTCTCTTCTCTGTGTCAGCTCCCTCCTCCTCAACTTTCCTCTGCAGTTTTCTTGGGAACATTTCCTAAGAAATTGCTTTCACATCACTCCCTCTCTCACAGTCCACTTGTGTGGAAGTTGGTATAAGATTATGATCATCCCAACTCAGAACTATGACTGCCCAGATCTTGGCTGCCTGCTCATACCAGCAGCCAAAGAAGGAAAGGGCCTCTCACGAGAATCAGAAGGGAAGGAGGACGAGAGCTGGACACACAAATCATGGTTCATCCATTTATAAGATGGCCTCTTCCCCAAGATATTAGAACATGTATTTTTGAAGAAAAAGACTCTAAAAATGCTTTTCTTCTCTTTTACTAACCTTAAAAAAAAATAAGGTGAGATGTTATTTCACCTTGTGAAATTAGGATCAAAGAAAAAGAATCAAAGCCTGACTGAAATGAAGACGCTCATTCTTTTGTGAATCTTGCTAATTGCTGACTGTTTTGCCTCCCTTGGACCAGCTTTTCAGCATCTAACACAAGCTTGTGCTGGGTGGGAAAAAATGAAAATTTCCTTTGTATAAAAAAAAAAAGTCAACATAAATTCAGAACCTAAATCCATAAGATACAAAAATATATACTGGACTGAATTTATCAAGGTAGATCATCATCATGAGTTTGTTGATCTTTAAGCAGAAAATACTAGCTGCAAGAACTTTGACACATCCATACATCCCACACCATAAGTGTGTTCTACATAGATGTTTCTCTATATTCCCAACAGCTCTTTAGAGTTTCTTTTCTTTTTCCCTCCCTTAACTAGGTTTAATTTTATCCTTTGGTGAAAATAAAAAAAAAAAATGTTTAAAAAAATACACTCCCATTGAAAGTATTTCAAAAGATACAGTTATGTTCAAAATGGAAACAAAAGAGCATTGATTATCTTATCTACCTTGTTATTATTAAGACTTTTAGTGAATAGAGTCCTATTTGCATACATCTTGGCCTTCACTGCTTACACTTACATAATATGTGTATCTTCCTAGGTCCAAACAAGTTCATAGAAATCTGTCTCACAGTTATAATACCTGCAGAGCATTCCAATTTAGTGACTATCATCATTTGTCATTTATTTAACTATTTCTTAACTGAAAGAGGTATTTAGTTTCTTCCCATATTTTCACAAACCAAACAATTACACAATAAAACATCATGTTATATATTTCTCTTTGAATTTGTGATATTTTTCTGGAGAATAAATTGGAGTAGGAATAAAACTCACTAGCAGGGGCCAGTTATATAGAAAGGAGATGTAAAGGGAACAGAAAGGGAGAAAGGGGGTTACTTAATAGGATGGTATTATATATATATGTAAGTAGAAGAACAGATCAATGGGGTTGAAAAGGCCTAAGTGAGGTCAGGGGAAGAGAAGGAGTAAAGTAAAGGTGGAGGGAAGGCTAATCAAAATCTAAAAGGATATAAATAAGTCATATGGAAACCTACTTTTTTGGACAATGGACCTCTCAGGAGCCACAGATTGTTACTAGAAAATTTCCAGTGCCAGGGATGGGATACCTTCCAATACGTTGTTGGCCAGGGAGGTCCCGGATGCCCCCAGAACATTTCAGGCAATTGCTGAGACCCTTGGTTTCCCACCAGGAATAGATGGTAAGACATTATTACTGAAGACTCCACATACTTGGGCTGCAAGGTCACTGAGAAATCCTGTTAGAGCTGAGCTGGAAACCTCCTCCATGTAGACTAGCTGACAGAAAGCTGGAAAAAACCACACTGTATGCAGTTCAATGGGAGAGAGTAAAAACATCAGTGAAGATACTCAACAGTGGACACTGCAAGCCTTAAATTTGGCCAGCCAGGCCAAATGAGCCAATGAGTGCAATAGTGGCACATCTGCTATGGGGGAAACCAACCGTCCTCTAATTTGATTGGAGGCCCGCTCCATGGGAGGGAATACATCCCTGATACTGAAAACCTACAACAGGGGTAGTCATGAGCCCTAGGGGTGTAATGTCTGCTGGTGTCTGGCTAAATGTATATACTGTGCCCATCACACTGCCCAGTAAGTACTTCTCTTAATGTTCATACCCATATCTTAATGCTCCTCTCACTTTTGGTTAGAGGAGCTTCTTTTTTCAGATGGCAGTGACCTTGGGATGAACATAGTGCTGAGACGAAGTGATAGAGGAGTGATCAGCACTGAAATATCTCTATCATACCTTCCAAGGCTCAGGGTCCATTGCAGAAGAGGTGCAGGACAGAAAGTAAGAGTGAAAGGCAGGGTAGGACTCCTTACAACGTGCTCCCCCAGACACAAAATGACCTGGATATCCATGACCTCACAGTGCCTGACACCACCTACACAAGACCATCATAATAGGAGGAAAGGATGATGACATCAAAATAAAAGAGAGACTGAGTGAGAGGGAGAGGGGATATGATAGAGAGTGGAGTTTCAAAGGGGAAAGTAGGGGGAGGGAGAGAATTACCATGGGATATTGTTTACAATTATGGAAGTTGTCAATATAAATAAAAGTATTTTTTAAGTTGGCTAAATTAATACTTAAGCACATTTACATTTGTAAAAATAATTTTGAAACTGGATTAAAAGAGACTACACATATATTAATCCTTCCAGTAGTAATTTCCTGTACCTTCACCAGCATACAATCAGAAAAAATGTAGTTTTAATTTTTATGTTTTTTATAATTAGTAACTTAGAGAATCTTTTTATTATTTTTTGGACATTTAGGTCTATTTTAATATATTTTCTTTTCATGTTATTTTCTTATTTTAAAGCTAAATTTAACAATTTTGCTAATAGGGTCACTTCACACATCTTACATATTAACTGTTTATCAGTTATACATGTACTTTTCCATATTTTTATTTTCTTTTAAATTTTGTAATGCATACCTAACTTGTACTCCAACTTTTAATATAATTTTGTTAACAAATTCATCCATGTTACTCTTGTGATTTCTGCATTTGTTTGTTATCTTGTTAAAAAGGTCTCTCCCAATCCCATGCTACCAATATATTTTCTGGTTTTTAAAATAAAATTCATATAATGCATGCATCTTTTGCTCTAATTGTTTTATTTTTCTTTGATGCTTCACCTCTTTAAAAATGTGTTCCTGATCAACAAATTCCACTTAATCATCACTTAGCCTAGCTAAGTACATTTCTCTGCTTTCATCTTTTCTCCAGCCAGCCTTCTATTCTCATAAATTCCTAATCTGAATTTCATTCAATTTGCCTAATTGGTTCCTCTCCATGCTCCTAAGGCTTTAGGGAGCAAGCATGCTGTTTCAACTGTACCTTCATTAGTTACATGCAAACGATGAGTTAGGGCCTTTTCACATAACTTTTCTCTTTCTCACTAAATTAATAGGGACCATGTTTCTCACCCCATAACACAAAAATTCCAATTTGCACTTCTGTCTCTCACATTTCCCTTTAAATAAATAAAACAGGTGAATCTAAACTTGAAACACTGAGCTGTCTCCACTCCCCACATCACCTTAGGACGTTTACCCTCTTGGCTTCCTTACTTGTTTTAGTGACATCTTGTTACCTGGTGTGTTCATTTCTTGAGCTGCCAAAAACAAAGTCTCACGAGCTGTGTGGCTTCAAAAACAGAACTTCATCATCTTGAAGTTCAGATGGTGGATGGGAGGGCAAATTGTGGCAACACCTGTCACCCCACTGATTGCCAAGGTTGACTCCACTGATCTGCCTGGTTAGGCAGGTGTCCCTTTCCTCCCTTGCCACCCATGGGTACCCCTCCCAAAGCTGCATGCTTGGTTAAAGAGTGCTACCTTCCTTGAATAAAGTAGGAGAATGGTCTTCATTCAATGGTGTATGGGTAGCTGTGCTCCCCTGCTGGAACCTCCAAACAAGCTTTCACAAAGTCCTGGTGGTCAGAAGTTGAAAATCAACATGTCAATAGGCTGGCTCATGTGAGGCAGAAGTCTACTCCATGCCTCACTCCTAGATTCTGCTATGGTCTTTGGCTTTCCTGAGTCTATAGAAACATCACTCCAAGCACCACCTACATCCTTTTAAGTTGTAAACCCTGTGTGTCTAAGCTCAATTTTTTACTAGTACAACAATCATAATTCATTTGGGCCAGCTACTTCATTACGACTTCACCTGAACTAAGTGCACCTTCAAAGATCCTGTTTCCACAGAAGGTTGCATTCCGAGGTATGGCAGGTTGTGACTTCAATGAGTGAACTTCAGGTGAGATGGGGACATGGGTCAACATATAATACTGCAGTACAAATTCATATAACCACATCGTTGCCCACCTCTCCAACATCCAGGAATATTAGCTCATCCAAATCCTGTACAACAACCTAGAGCCAACCCCACCTCGTTATCTTATATTTTAGATTGTCCTTACCCATCCCGGAACTATAACAAGCCTCCCAGTTTCTGTTACTAAGCTTACCCTAAGCCTGAAAAGGGAGGGATCCTTCTATATGACAGCCAGTAAAATTTCAGCAACTCTATTACCCATAAATGAAATGTAAATAAATTGCCTTGGTATTTCAGATGGCAATTATTAGGCTTGAGCCCCTCAAAAAAAAAAAAATAAATAAAGACTACAACAAGGACTAGAATCATGTAGTCAAATTTTGGAAAGTATCATAAAGAACATAGCTGTATTTTGAGAATAATGAAACCAGAAAGTGGAAATGGCAATTCAAGGACGTTTTACTGAGTACATCATGGCAGTAAGCAACTGGAGTTCAAGCTAGTCCTGCTGAAAATTCCAGGGATCCACTAAGAACAGGAGCCATTGAAAGGACCCAGGTTTGATTCCCCAGGACTCATGTAAGCCACATGCACAAGGGGTCCCATGCATGTGGAGTTCATTTGCAGTGGCTGGAGGCCCTGGCACGCCCATTCTCTCTCTCCCTCTCTCTTTCTCTCTTTATCTCTCTCTCTCAAATAAATAAATAAAAATAAAGTTTTTTTTAAAAAAATAGTTTTCCCATATGATTACATTAGAATGCCTAAATGTATTCTTCAGAAAAAAAAAATCATATGTGACATTTGAGCCTCAGATCATAAAGTAAAAGATCTCTGTGAGGGGCTTTCAGCCCATGCCTTTGCATAGGTAGATGCTATGGCAATGACTGGAGTGAACAGATAGGCCAACACAATGCAAGGTGGGGGATTAGGGACATCAAAACCACAGTTCAAAATCTGCATAGACATCAGAGATGAAGCCCAGAGCTGGAGGGTGGGGGACGTGGCAGAGATCATTTCCAGTTACAGAAAGGATAGTACCACATTCCTAAGGCAAGTTTTGAAAGTTTTCCTGGACATCGTCAAGACAACAAATAGAATATGAGCCATTGATGCTGTGGCGTCCTCGTGAGACACAGGAAGTGAAAACCCAGGAAGATGCACAGGTACCTGGGTGACAGTATTTGTTGCTTTGCTTGTTGCTGTGACAAAATACACAGGAAGGGATTTTGCAGCTTGTAGCTCCAGGGGACACAGTTCATCCTGATGGGGAAGACATGGCAACAGGGGCATGAGGTAGCTGGTCACATTCAGGCCACAGTGAAGAAACAATGAGCAATTATGTATAGTACCCAGCTCACTCTCTACATTATATTCAGTGTGGGGCCCCAACCCAATGGAATGATGCTACTCACAGTTAGACTTAGGATTCTCACTTCAGTTAAGATGACAAATCTCTCTTGCATAAATGTCCAGCAATTTGTTTTTCTGAATCCTATCAAGTTGATAATCACTATTAACCATCACCCCTTATCCACCAGACACCCAAATGTAGCATTTTAATTGAGTCATAAATTCCTTGTCCCTAAGTACCCAAGGCAATGCACAATGCAAAAATGCATTCAGTTCAACTTCAAAAGTCTCCCACAGCCTTTAACAGTTCCAACTCTATTCAAAAGTATAAGAGACAGAAGTTATGGGGCTAGAGGAATAGTTTAGTAGTTAAGACTACTAAGTTTTGCCTGCAAAGTCAAAGTACACAGGTTCAGTTTCCCAAGGATCCACTTAAGCCAGCTATGTAAGGTGGCACATGTGTCTGGAGCTTGTTTGCAATGGCTGGAGGCCCTGGGGTGCCCATTCTCTCTCTCTTTCTCTCTCTCTCACTCTCTCTCTCCCAAATAAATAAATATTTTAAAAAACAGTTATGTTAATTCAACGACACAGAGTAAACATACTCATTACAAAGGGGAAGAATGGGATCATGGCAGGGCAAACTAGGACAAAGCAAGATCAACACCCAGTAAGAAAAGTCCTATAGCTTCATGGCAGGCATTGAAGATTGTTATGGAATCATCTGGGCTCCACAGGGCTTAGGTGGCCCCTTCCCTCTAGCTCTGCTACGTGTAGTACATAAAGCTTCTCTCTTAGGCCAGGTGCACTCCTTGCCTCCAACCTTCCTCAGAAGATGCCCCATTGCTCTGAACCACCAACATCATGGAGTGTCCACTGCAACTTGGGTTTCAACTTCACTTCACATAGTGGCCTTGCAGGGACCTCAATCCTGCCATACACTGCTGGCTTCAACATGTCTCTGGAGCCATGAGGCAAGAGTGCATGATTCCCTCATTCCTGCATCTTTCACACTTGCAAAACCCAGTATTGTGTAGATGATGCTACCAAGTTCTGCTGTCAGCTTGAGATGCGAACTGGACCCCCTCTGGACCACCTTTGCATTGTCCTCCGTGTACCTTCTAGGATGACTCTGGGAGAACACATCCCTAGGAGGATGCTTTTGAGCAGTTTAGGTTCTCTTCTTTCAAGTAAGTTTGCCTCTTCATCAGATGGAGCCTCCCTCAATGGCTGAAGTCTTTCCCTTGAAGGCACCTGCCCTGATGTTCTACTGCAGAGTGTCATGTTTTTTTAGCAAGGAAGTTGGTCCCGGACCATCCTGTCTCTGCCACAAGAGGGGTAGGATTACATGTGCATACTGCAATGCCCAGCATGATTTACATGGGTGCTAGGGATTCAAACTCAGGTCCCCATGCATGTGTGGCAAGTACCATGCTGACAGACATTCCAAGCAAGTATGACTTTGATCCCTAAACTGAATAAATATACAACTAAACAAAGAAAACTACAGACCAACTTCTCTGCTGAATATAGAAGCAAAAACTTTCAGCAAGATTCTTACAAAACAAAATCCAAGAACACATTAAGAAGGTAATCCATCATGACCAAGTGATACTCATACTGGGGATGAAGGTTGGTTCAACAAACATATATCAAGAAATGTAATATAGCATACAAATAAACTTAAAGATAGAAATCACATGATCATATCAATTGATGCAGTAAAGGCCAGTAAAGGCAGTTGACAAAGTGCAACATTCCTTCATGATGAAGGTTCTGAAGAAAAAGTGGAATAAATGGAATATTCCTCAAAATATGAAGACCATATATGACAAAGCCATAGCCAATGCTATATTAACTACCTAAAAACTAAGACCATTTCCTTTAACATCACAAATGAGACAAGAATGTCCACTCTCACTACTTCTATTCAATATCATACTAGCCAAAGCAATAAGACAAGAAGAAATAAAAGGAACAAAATTGGAAAGGAAGAAGTACTGTTTTCAGATAACATGATTCTATTAAAAGACCCAACAGCATAAACAAACAAAAAGACTACTAGAGTTCATAAATATCTTCAGTAAAGTCTCAGCTACAAAATCAACACACACAAAATAATAGTAGTTTTTATTAACATCCATAATGAGCTCACCTGGAAAGAAATCAAGAAAACCACCACATTTACAATAGTTACCAAAAATTTAAATTACTAGGAATAAACCTAACCAAAAATGAGAAAGATCTCTATAATGAAAATATAAAGATACTTAAAAAAAATCAAAAAATAAAAGAAAGAAAGAAATCAAAGGTCATTGTGGTGATTTGATTCAGTTGACTCCCAAAACTTAGGTGTTCAGAATGCTAGGTTCACAGCTGATAGAGATTTGAGAATTCACGTCTCCTGGAGGGAGTGTATTGTTGGGGGCAGGCTGATGCATATTACAGCCAGTGTCCCCTTGCCAGTGTTTGGCACACTCTCCTGTTGCTGTTGTCTACCTTATGTTGGCCAGGGGGTGATGTCCACCCTCTGTTCATGCCATCATTTTCCACTTCCATTATGGAGATTCCCCTTGAGTCTATAAGCCAAAATAAACCACCTTTTCTTCCCACAAGCTGCTCTTGGTTGAGTGGTTTTTGCCATCAATGTGAACCTGACTGTTACACCCACACAACAGAAAATCCTTCCATTCTCTTAGACTGTTAGAATTGACAATGTGAAAATGGCCATTCTACCAAAAAATAATATGTAGGCCCAATGCAATTCCCATCAAAATCCCAATAATATTCTTCACGGAGCTTTAAAACTTAATACTGGAATTCATATAGAAACACTAAAGACCACAAATAACCAAAGCAATTTTATAGAAAAAGAAAACACTTCAGGGGTATCACAAAACCACATCTCAAATCACACTTTAGAGCAATAGTAATAAAGACAGCATGGTACTGGCACCAAAACAGAGATATAGACCAATGAAATAATGAAGGACCCAGAAACTAATCCACAGTACTATGGTCACCTAATCTTCAGTAAATGAACCAAAAATATTCAGTGGAGAAAAATGAGTTTATTCAACAAGTACTACTAGCAACGTTGTATATCCACCCCCAGAAGAATGAGAATAGATCAAAACCTATCACCCTGTACAAATATCAAGTCAAAATGAGTCCAGGACCTCAATCTAAAATCAAAAATGCAGAAAATATTAGAGAACAAATTAGAAAAGAGGCACCAGGGTATATGTATAAACAGGAACTTTCTGAACAGGACTCCAATAGCACAAGAAATAGCCCCAAGAATCAACAAATGGGACTACATGAAATTGAAACATTGTGGAACAGGAAAAGAAACCAACACCAATGCACACAGTCTACAGAAAGGGAGGAAATCTTTGCCACCATCACTTGGGCTAATGACATGAGCAGACAGCTAGCAAAAAAAAAAAAAAAAAGAAAGAAAGAAAGAAAAGAAAAGATAAAGAAACTCAAATGGTCAACAAACTCTTTAAAAAGTGTTCATCAGGACTGTAGAGATGGCTTAGCCATTAAGGCACTTGCCTGCAAAACCAAAGGATCCTGGTTTGATTCTCCAGGACCCACATAAGCCGGATGCACAACGGGGCACACGCATCTGGAGTTTGTTGGCAGTGGCTGGAGGTCCTGGCATGCCCATTCTCTCTCTCTCTCTCTTTCTCAAATAAATAAATAAAAAATATTTAAAAGTGTTCTTCATCCCTAGCTATCAGGTACAAAGCAACTTTGAGATGCCACCTCACCCCCGTCAGAGTGGGTGTTACAAAGCAAACAGACAACAAATGCTGGTGGAGAGAGAGGAGCCCTCATCCACTGTTGGTGGGAACACAAACGAGTGCAGCCGCTATGGAAATCAGTATAGAGTCATCTCAAAAAGCTAGCAACGGGCCTCTCATACAACCCAGTCCTGCTGCTCTTGGGCATGTGCCCTAAAGAGTCCACACTCTCCTATAGAGATACTTGCATATTCATGATTACTGTGGCTATATTTACAATAGCTATGAATTGAAAACTCCCTATATTCCCAGGGACAAATGAACTGATGATGAAAATGAGCACATACACAATGGAATACTATTTAGCAGCATGTAAAATGAAATTTGCATGAAAATAAATGGATCTGGAAAGAATTGTATTAAGTGAAATAACTCAGACTCGGAGAGACCAAAGCTATGTTTCTCTCCAAGATGTAAGTCTTATTTTGTAATGTCCATAAGTAAGTATATGTGGACATAAATGCAGATAAAACCTATAAAGATGGACACATAACCAAAAGTGATAGGAAGGAGATGAATCAGAAAATGTGAAGGATAAGCACAGGGACATATGTGATAATGTAAGCAAAAGAAGGGAAAATACAGAAGGGATGTTATTGGGGAAAGGGAGACAGGAATCAATAAAAACAAATGGCATTTGAAAATGCCATAAATGAGAAAAATTTAAAAACAGCAATTACAGCTGCTTTTGAAATTGTGACTTTAAACTTGGCCCTACTCTTTCCTTGCCAAACTGAAGTTTTGTTTTAGTATGTATGTTTTTGCTCCATTTGCTCGTTTCACAAGAGGTAGATCTGGGTTAGAGCAGTAAGTAGTAACTATGATGAAACCTGAATGCTATAATTTCCTCCACCAAACGAACTTGTCCACTGCCTTTAAAATTTTTTTGTTTGTTTTTATTTATTTGAAAGTGATAGACAGAGAAAGAAAGAGGCAGAGAGAGAGAGAGAAAGGGCATGCCAGGACCTCCAGCCACTGCAAATGAACCCCAGATGCATGCACCCCCTTTAGCATCTGGCTAACATGGGTCCTGGGGAATTGAACCTCGAACCAGGGTCCTTAGGCTTCATAGGCCTTTTAACTTACCTGTATTCAACTTCTCTGGACACAGGCAGAATGCAACCCGATTCTTTGCCAGAATATAACATAAACTGCCTCTAGCTACATTTCTTATTTGGAGTCCTTATTTCCCTTGGAAGCTTCAGAGCCAGGCCTCTACGATCCGTATTTTTCCCAGCACTCTGGTGTTTTAGGCACCTACCAAAATGGATTCTTGGATACTGCTTCTAGCAGTGTAAGGCTTTTCTAGCCCAAAGTTTCAAATTCTTCTACAGTCTTCCCACAAACTAGTTTCAAAGGTTTAAGAACCTCATGGTCAGGTTGCTTATGGCAACAGTCCCACTTCTCAGTTAAAATTTCTGTATTAGTTATTTTCCTGGTTGCTATGGCATTATCTGACCAAAAGCAACTTAATGTATAACAGGAAGTAAAAAAGAATGACATAAACCTAGAAGAGACTAGCTAGAAAGAAGAAGGGATTCAGTGGAGGGGGATTTGAGTTAGGGAAAAGAGAAGTTGGAGGGAGAGGATTATGATCATGTTATATTATTTATATTTATGGAAATTGTCAATAAATGCTTAAAGACAGACAAAAAGGGACTGGAGAGATGGCTTAGTGGTTAAGGCATTTGTCTGCAAACCAAAGGACCCCGGTTCAATTCTCCAGGACCCATGTAAGACAGATACACAAGGAGGCGCATGTATCTGGAGTTCATTTGCAGGGGCTGAAAGCCCTGATGTGCCCATCCTCTCTCTCTCTCATAAGCAAATAAATAAAATATGCTTTTTAAAAAAGACTATGCAATCCACTGTGGCAGGGAAAGCACAGTGGCAGGAATGTGAAGCAGTGGGTCTCACCTAGTCTATAGTCAGGAAGAAAGAGCAATGAATGTGGGCATTCACCTCATTCTCTCCTGTTTATTTATTCTACAACTCCAGTCTGTGGGAAGGAGCCAACCACAGTTAGGGTGGATCTTCTTACTTCAATTAACTTACTCTAGAATATCCATCATAGACAATCCCAGATAGTTGTCTTCTAAGTGATTCCAGATGCTGTCAAGTCAACAGCTAATATGAATCCTCAGTAATTATAAAAAAAAAAAAGATATGTTATAAGTTCTGCATTGTTCATTAAACAGCTAGAAGTAAAATCCTAGGAACTAAGGTATGGACTAAAAGTAAAAGTTATGAAGTTATGTGCAAAGATCTCTTAACTTTTAAATAGTCAGAATTATGTTTGAGATAGTTAATGAAATCACAGGGAAGAAAAAGAAATAAGCCAGATAGCATAATTTAAATAACGTTTATATTTATAGTTTGAGTAGATGGAAGTATTTGAAAATGAGTCATAAAATAGATAAAAGAAAGAGGAGTCAAAATAATACTGTCACAGAAGGCAAGAGAAAGACTTTTTGCGAGGAGTCAAATGCTTCAAGGCTTTAAAGAACGTGAAGGAGAGCAAGCTGCTGCAGTTACAAGTTGTCACACTGGGAACCAAGAAGAGCTGTTGAAACATATATCCAAATGATTTTAATGAGACCCACAGTGAATGCATTGCAAGAACGCCGTTCTCTGTCACCTGAAACTTCATGAGTCTCCTTAAGAAGCATATATAGTTGTGAATGCAAGACTAGAATATATTATATGAAGAAACCGCATAATAAAATCAGGTATCCTGTTGCAGTCAGGTTCACATTGCTGATAGAAATCACCCAACCAAGAGCTTATGGGGAAAAAAGAGATTTATTTTGGCTTACAGACTCAAGGGGAAGCTCTACAATGCCAGGAGAAAACGACAGCATGAGCAGAGGGTGAACATCACCCCCTTGGCCAACATCAGGTGGACAATAGCAACAGGAAAGTGTGCCAAACACTGGCAAGGGGAGCTGGCTATAACACCCATAAGCCTGCCCCCAGTAGTACACTATCTCCAGGAGGATTCAACTCCCAAATCTCCATCATCTGGGAACCTAGCATTCAGGACACCTAAGTTTATGGAGGACACCTGAATCAAACCACCACAATCCTTACTTCACTTTGTAGTCATTTAGAGAGAGCTATTTGCATAGTAGCCATTGTATAAAAAAAAAAAGAGCTCCCTTTTTATTTTAAAATGTTATCAGCATACAAAGAATCAGGTTTTTTATAACATTATCAAATAAAGTTTTTGTTGTTTCCCTCCTCTATATCCTTCCCAAGGAATGGAGCTCAGATCTAATCAGAGAGCAGTTAGTTACCCCATCTTGCCCAGTTGATCAACTATATAACAAGCCAAGCCAGTGCACAGGTGGGTAAGACTTGATGAGAGTTCTCCCCCAGAAGCCTGCAAATCATTTTTCTGCACTATAACAGTTTGCCAGCAGGGAAAAGGCTTCCAGTTCATTTCCACTTTGATTATTTCATGTGTTGCTTATCATACAACTGAGCAACTGGGCAAGATGTACCTACTGGCATAATGATGACAAGGTTGTTATGGGGGTAACTAACTGTTCTCTGATTATATCTGAGCCCTACTCATTAGAAGAGAATCCACACTTGGTACTAACAACTTAGCCAAGGGGGCTGGAGGGATGGCTTAGCCAAAGGACCCAGGTTCAATTCCCCAGGACCTACATTAGCCAGAGTTCGTTTGCAGTGGCTGGAGGCCCTGGCATGCCCCCTCTTTCTCTGTCAAATAAATAAATAAAAATATTTTAAAACCTAGTCAAAAGCCTATGGTTGGGGCTGGAGAGAAGGCTTAACAGTTAAGGTGTTTGCCTGCAAAGCCAAAGGACTCAGATTCATTTCCCCAGGACCCACGTTAGCCAGATGCACAAGGGGGTGCACACATCTGGAGTTCACTTGCAGCTGCTGAAGGCCCTGGAACACCCATTTTCTCTCTCCCTCTTTCTCTGGCAAAGAAATAAACATAAAATATATTTTTTAAGCCCATGGTTGATCATTAACACTAGTGGGCGAAGCTACTATTGTTGTTTGGCTAAGTGGATAGGAGGTGCTCATTAAATTACTCCCTAACAATGTACATTATGTTTATGCCCATAGGTTAGTGTTACTCTCACCGTTGGCAAGAGACACTTGCCAAAGTACTGAGAATAAGTAACTAGACATCAGTGTCACGCTCTCTAAGCTTCAGGGAACATTGTAAGAGGGGTGGCAGCAACATGTAAGGGCGAGGAGAAGGGGAGGACTAAGTTGGGGCACTATCATTCAAACATGAAGTGGCCATTGCATTCATGACCTCATAGTGGCTGTCAGCTACCGTTACCTCCACAAGACCCGCACAATACTGAGCCCATCAATATCTCAGCAAGAATAATGGAGATGGAAAAGAAAAATGTCAAAATACAAAAGAGGGGCTAGTTGAACAGAAGGTGTTCAATGGAATAAGGGTTTGGGGGGAGCAAAAAAAGGTAATGGGAGAGAGTTTATCATCAAATTACAGAATGTTAAGATATGAAAATTCTCATTACAAAATTTTTTGGTCATTCATGTTTCTTTTTTTTTTTTTTTTTTTTAGCATTTTCTATTTACTTCATTAGCCCATTTTCTGACCAGGATGTTTTCTTTTCTGTTCTTTTTTATTTTATTTATTTATTTATTTATTTATGGTTTTTTGAGGTAGGTTCTCACTCTGGTCCAGGCTGACCTGGAATTAACTTTGTAGTCTCAGGGTGGCCTTGAACTTATGGTGATCCTCCTATCTCTGCCTCCTGAGTGCTGGGATTAGAGGTGTGCGCCACCACGCCCAGCTTCTTTTTTATTTTTTTAAGGTAGGGTCTTACTCTAGCCCAGGCTGACCTGGAATTCACTGTGTAGTATCAAGGTGGCCTCGAACTAATGATAATCCTCCTGAGTGCTGTGATTAAAGGCGTGAGTACCACGTACTACTTAGAAAGTTTTTTGATGTTAATTTTTGCAGCTCTTTCTATTCTAGACACCAGCCCCTGTCTCAGGTACGGCTGGCAAAGATTTCCTCATATTCTGCAGGTTGTCTGTCTTCTGATAGTTTCCTTTGTGGTAGAAAATCTTTTTTCCAATTTCATATAGTCCCATTTGTTGACCCTTGGAATGATTTTCTGTGCTATCAAAGTCTTGTTCAGAAATTTTGTACGTATACCTATGACTTGAAGTAAATTCTCAACATTTTTATCTAGCAGTTATAGCATTGACAGTTGTAAACTAATGTCTTTGAACTTATCTCAATACCATAAAAGTTGTATATGACAAATCTATTACTCATATTGTAGTAAATTGGGAATAATTGAAAAAAAATTCCTTGAGAAAAAGTAGAATGAGGTAAGGGTGTCCATTTTCTTCCTTCTTATTCAATATAGAGCTTGAAGTCTTAGCCAGACCAATAAGATAGAGAAAGGTTTAAAAGGGATAAAAATAGAAAAGGAAAAAGTAACACAAACCCTATTCATAAATGACATAATTCTGTAATTAAGAAAGTGTCCAGATTCGACCAGAAAGCTCTTACATTTTAATAAACACTTTCAGTGAAGCTGCAGGATTCAAAATCAATAGACAAAAAGTCAGTAGCTTTTATATCCACCAATAATGAACATGCTGAGAAAGAAATTAGGGGGAAAAATATCACATTCACAATAGCTCCCCAAAAATAAAGTACCTACTTGGCACTTGGTGAGAAATAAAACCAACTATATGGAAGGCCTCTATGATGCAAACTTTAAGACATTGAAAAAGAAACAAATCAAGATATTAGGTCTTCCTTGGTGGGCAAAAACAATAGTGAAGTCTGTGTTACCAAAAGAGTCAATGCAATTCCTATTCAAATTCAATGATAGTCTTCACAGAAATAGAAAAAAAAAACAACAACAAAAAAAAACCTAAATCCATACAGAAACACACACACACATACACACACACACACACATGCATAAAACGCACACCTAGGAGAGCAATCTTAAGCAGAAAGAACACTGCTAAAGGCATCGCACACCAGACCTCCAGTTACACTAGAGAGCTAAAGAGATACAGGAAGCATGGTGTCGCTGTAAAACAGACATGTGGACCAATGGAATAAAACAGAGGACCCAGGAAAAGCCCTGCACAACTACGTTCGTCTGATTTTCTTTCTTTTTTTTCTTTCTATTTATTTATTTATTTATTTATTTTTATTTATTTATTTATTTGAGAGTGACAGACACAGAGAGAAAGACAGATAGAGGGAGAGAGAGAGAATGGGCGCGCCAGGGCTTCCAGCCTCTGCAAACGAACTCCAGACGCGTGCGCCCCCTTGTGCATCTGGCTAACGTGGGACCTGGGGAACCGAGCCTCGAACCGGGGTCCTTAGGCTTCACAGGCAAGCGCTTAACCGCTAAGCCATCTCTCCAGCCCCGTTCGTCTGATTTTCAACAATAGCACCAAAAAAAAAAAAAAAAAAGACATTGGGGAAAACAGCCTCTTCTACAAATAGTGAGAGCAAAATTGGATATCCACCCAAAGAAGGATAAAGTTAGGTCCACATCTCTCATACCATTCCATAATTTTTTATGAGATTTTAAAATTTATTTTGCAATAGCTACAATTCCAAAGCAGTCACAACCAATAGTAGAGATTCTGTGTAATCTTTGCAGCCTTTTCTCAACGTTTCTGTGAAAGATTGGTAAATTATCCCAACCAGGATATCGGCAAGGCAGTTAAGATTATGAGATATTTCCATTCCAATTCATTGCCAAACAGTATTCTTTTTTTTTGGGGGGGGGGGGCAAACAGTATTCTATGGTATGAACCTGGTTGAATACTTATCATCTGGGTTGTTTCTGGCTTGGGATATTATGAATGAAGCTGTACTGCACAGGACTATAAATGTTGTTATGCAAGCATATTTTCATTTCTCTGGAATAAATGCTTAGCTATGCAGTTGCTGGGTTATATGGTAATTGCTTGTTGAGTCTTTTAAGAAACTTCAAAACTGAGAGCCATTTTATACTTTTATTGGTAATGATCAAGTGGTCCAGGCTTTCCAAGCCCTCGCTTGCATTTGGACTTGTCACCATATTTTGCTTTAGCCATTCTGAGAGATATGCAGTGATGTCTCACTGTGGTCGAATTTGCATTTTCATAATGGGTAATGAGGTTGCAAATCTTTTTTAAAATATATTTTATTTATTTATTTAATTAGTTAGTTGTTTGTTTGAAAGGGAGAAAGAGTGAGCGAGAGTGAGAGAGAGAATGGAGGTGCCAGGCCTCCAGCCACTGCAAACCAACTCCAGATGCATGCCACCCCTTGTGCCTCTGGCTTACGTGGGTCATAGAGAGTTGAACTGGGATCCTTTGGCTTTGCAGAGAAGTGCCTTAACAACTAATCCATCTCTCCAGACCACTGCAAATCTCTTCATGCTCTTAACTTGCCCTATAAAAATTGTCTTTAGTAAAATGTCTTCTTGTGTCTCTTACTTACCTTCCATGTGTGCTATTTACTTTTAGATCATAGAATTCTGAGTGGGAGCTAGCACTTCCCCGATGTATGGCTTTTGAAAGCTTTTTCCCCTATTATGTAGTCTTTATCTACTTGGTAAGATGTGTTGTAGCTCAAAAGCTTTACATTCCAATGAAGCACAATTAACTGGTGTGTGTGTGTGTGTGTGTGTGTGTGTGTGTGTGTGTGTGTGTGGTGTGTACCCATATTCATGCGTGTGGGGTGCACATGTGCTTGTGCCTGTGAGGAACAGATGTTGACACTGGCGGTCTTCCTCTGAGGGGAGATTTCTCACTTGACCCCAGAGCTTCTACTAATGATTGTACTAATGCAGCCAGCCACCGCCCTGTCTCCCCAGCACTGGGACGGCAGGTGAGCCACCATGCCCCTCTAGTACTTGCGTGGGCGTGAGGGATCTGGATGCTAGTCTTGATGCTTGAACAGCAAGTGCTTTCACCACTCAGCCATCTCCCCAGGCCCAGCTTTGTTCGTGACACAGACGTGTGTCTCTCAGAATGGCCTCAAAGTCAGTGTGCAGTCAATGGTGACCTTGAACACTTCGGGGATTCCAGGTGTAAGCCACCATGCCCAGTTTATGTGCTGCTGGGGATCCAACCCAAGTCTAGTTCATCCTACACAAACACTACCAACTCAGTGACATGCTCACCTCTGCTTATTTTTTTTCTTTGATTGTGCTTTGGTGCCAAGTCTAAAGACATTTTGCTTCACCTTGTATTATTAATGAATTTCTAAAATACTTCTACTTTTTTTTTAATTTATGAGTAAGAGAGTGAGTATGGGTGTGCCAGGAACCTCCACCACTGCAAATGAACTCCAGATGCATGTGCCACTTCATGCATCTGGTTTTATACGGGTCCTGGGGAATAGAATTCAAGCCTGTTATTTTTTTGCAAGCAAGTGGCTTTAACTACTGGCTATCTCTCAAGTCCATGGTATTATATTTCTAAGTTTAGTGTCCACATATGAATTTCAAGCATATATAAATATAAGTCTGCTTATCTTTTTGGATTTGGTGACCTTGCTGAGCTCATTAATTAGTTTCAAAGTTTATTGTTGCTTATGCAGTGATTTCTATGTGAAAAACATATATTTGCAATGTTTCTGATATGTATCCTTTCTATTTTCTTTAAATTAAAAAGTATATTTTATTTATTTATTTATTTGAGAGAGAAAGAGACAGAGGCAGAGAGAGAGAGAGAGAGAGAGGAGAGAGCACCAGAGGCTCCAGCCACTGCAAATGAACTCCAGATGCATGCACCACCTTCTGCATCTGGCTATGTGGATCCTGGGGAATTGAACCTGTGTCTTTTGGCTTGGCAGACAAGTGCCTTAACCACTAAGTCATCTCACAAGCCCTCCTTTTTTTTGACTGTTGCTCTCCATGACCTGACAGCATGAGAGCATTCATCTTTGCGTTGGTCCAGATCTTACATCTACACTGTACCTCAGTCTGTCACCACACATGAAGCATCGCGGCAGCCAGGGTGTCATCTTGTAAACGTTCTTCGTTGACTGAGAAGTGCCTGTCTGCTCCCATTTCTATGAGGTCTTGCTAGGTACCAATATTTAACAAATCCCATAAGTGTTAATGAATTCCTGACATAATTAGGTCCTCTTCAGTTTTGAGCAGTTATGGAAAGGTTTATGAAAATGTAAAGGCAAAGTAAAGATGCAAGGATGATGGGGCAGGAGAGGAACCAGGTGAGGGAAATGCTGTGACAATGGTTTGGGAAAGCAAACCACTAAGGCATGAACAACGGAGTTTCATTTTGAACTGATTTCTACTGACTATAATATGTTTGATCAACATCCATTTCTCAAGAGCCACTGTATTTAGTTTATTGTGTATTCTTAGCTTCCCCAAACTATGTGACCTTACATGATTCCATGGAGTAGAATAATGGAACATAAACAGAGCTTAGAGGGGAGCCAAGGGACACATGATGGGCACCAGGGGCAAGACTCATGCTTCCTCAGATCGACTGTTTCAATATCTGTGAGGACATGTAAGAAAACCCACCCTGGCGCTTCCTCAAGAACATGAGATGTGACCATTTATAGACATAGGCCACATCTTCAAAGCATTTTATCAAGTAACTAGCCTGGTTTGGTTTTTTTTTTTCTTCAAAATAGTTGGCACTATACTTTTCATGCTTTTCAGAGGTGTTCATCTTGAGGGTTGGGACAGAGCTCAGTTGTTAGAATGCTTTGCTTAGCATGCACTACCTGAGCTGTCAACACATGAGCCAGTCCTATAATCTCAGCACACAGCAGGTGGAGGCTAAAGGATCAAGAGTTCAAGCTCTTCATCAGCTACATAGCAAGCTTGAAACCAGTCTGGGATACATGAAACCTTGTCTCCAAAAATAATAAATGAATGGAGTTGTTCATCTTTATATTTTTTACTCAAAGTTTTGACAATAATAGAAAACATATTCTGCTTATTCTACATTCCCTCCCCCAATGTTCAGTCACTTTAGTTCAAATGCAGAGTGCTTTTGCCTGTCTCCTCACTTAATGCTACATGCTAGTATGGTGAAAGTAATTTAATATCTTCAGAAAACTTTTTTTTTAAATTGGGTTTATGTGTGAGAAATTTTTTTTTATTTGAAGAGCCACTCTGTCACAAAAATTCTCAGCAAAGCAATTTGTGAGTTACTCCATATAAAATAATTCCAATTTGCAGCTACATAGGATGGTACTGGGGTGGAGTGGTTTTGTTATTTGGTGAGATAAAAGTTAGCATCTTCCTTATGATTAGAGGCAATGTGGCCCTGTGCTAGGTCTTACACTGTGTACAGATACCTGCAACTTCTCTTTCTCTCTGTTTCTGCTTTGCACAAAAGAACAGGTGATCTGGGGGAAGGGATTGAATCTCATAAAGAATTAAACTAACAGAAGACTATAGTAAAATAACAACTGGACACATGTGACTATCTTAAAATAGAGAAATATAGAGTGATTTAGACCCCCACCTTCACATATCTCCAAGCATTTATCACCATCTCTAGTTCCTCTAATAAATAAACACATTTATTTGTGTTTAGGATCTGCTGGTCATTAGTCTGTAAGATCGGTAAGGGAGGAAATTTGTTTACCCCGGCTGCATTTCTAGCATCCAGAGCAGCAAGAGCTGGAGCAGCACATAGTAGGAACTTTGCCAAATGAAAGAGCAAGGATTGAGGTAAACAGGTATATGATAGCACAGAAATATTTTAGAAACACATTTTGAAAATAAAAAGAAGCCAAAGCTAGGTGTGGCAGTGCACGCCTTTAATCCCAGCACTCTGGAGGCAGAGATACAAGGAGCGCCATGAGTTCAAGGCCACCCTGAGACTGAAGAGTAAATTCCAGGTCAGCCTGGGCTAGAATGGGACCCTATCTCAAAAAATAAAAACAGGGATGGAGAGGTGGCTTAGCGGTTAAGCACTTGCCTGTGAAGCCTAAGGACCCCAGTTCGAGGCTCGGTTCCCCAGGTCCCACGTTAGCCAGATGCACAAGGGGGCGCACGCGTCTGGAGTTCGTTTGCAGAGGCTGGAAGCCCTGGCGCGCCCATTCTCTCTCTCTCCCTCTATCTGTCTTTCTCTCTGTGTCTGTCGCTCTCAAATAAATAAATAAATAATTTAAAAATTATTTAAAAATAAATAAAATAAAAACAAAGAGTAATAATAAAGCATTATTCATAGGCAAGTAAAAAGCCAAGCTATGGCTAATGGGATTTTACATCTTATTCTATATGCTTATGCAATGCTTAAAGTTTTGAAAATGGAAACCAATTACACATTGGCTTATCAATTTAGAATTGTTTTAATAAACACTTGCTAACACAAAACACCTTGGTAAAGTCTTGGAAGGATAAAAAAGCAGACTAGAGTTTTAACCTGTAATAATTTTAGAAGTTGTGATTTCCATTCCTAATATAGAAAAAAAAAAAGGTAGAAAATGAAATTACTGACTTTTCCTAAACAGGCCCATAAAAAAAAAAAAAAAAAAAAAAAATGATGTCTAATGGGCTTCCCTGGCCAACAATTCATTGGGAGGTATTCTGGCCCTGATACTGGAATTTCCCTGTAACAACCTGTGTCTTCTGGGCAAAGATTCTCCACCCCTGCAGAGAACTTCTATACAAACTATTTTTCTTACACTTTTTAATTAGCTAAAGAGAAAGTAGGTTTCCATACGGCGTATCCACATCTTTACTTTGTGGCAATTCTCTCCTCACCCTCTCCTGTCCTCCATCCCTTTCTCTGACCCTGAATCTCCAGTGGGCTGTCCCTCTGCTTACCTACATACTATCCCCTTCCCTTAAGCCTTCCTCCCGTCTCCTCCAGACAGTACAGACTGTTGATGATCCTTTCAGTTGCCCACTAGAGCCAGATGACGAAGACACCACATGCTTTGGTCGTAGGACATTGAGAACTCAAGCTGGAACTGAGTGGGAAGCCTCCTCCCTCAGGGCTAGCTGTCACTGTGCTGCAAAGTGTTATGCAGCTTGCTGGTGGGGAAAAGCCATCAACGGTCTGAACCAGCAGGGGAACCTGTGAGCTATATGAGGTGGAAGGCCAGGCAAGATGAGTCCATTTGTACAACAGTGGCATGATTGCTATCATGGTAACCAACTACTTGCTGATTGGATTTGAACCCTGCTCCACAAAAGGGAATTCACGCCTGGTATTCAAAACCCTGTCAAAAGCCTATGACTTGGAAGGCCCTGTGAGGTAAGCTACTATTACCATGACCACTACCACTACTGTTTTTTGGTTAAATGAATATGTTATACCCATCAGATTTCCTTCTAAGTATTTATGCTTATTCCGATAGACTAGTCCTGCTCTCACCTTGGTCAGAGACGCTTCTTTTGCTGATGGCAGTAACTATTGGAGAGAACCTGAATTTATCAAAGTGCTGTGAAGAAGTGACAATAGAGTGCTTGTCACTCAATGAGACATCGCTATCATACCTGCCAAGGCTCAGGGGACATTGTCGAAGAGGTAGCAGAAGGAATGTATGAGCTGGGGCTAGGGAGATGGCTCGGTGGCCAAAGGTGCTTGTTTGAAAAGTCTGCAGGCCTGGGTTCAATTACTCAGTACTTAAGTAAAGCCAGAGGCACAAAGAGTCACATGGGTCTAGAGGTCACGTACAGTGGCAAGAGGCCCTGGTGTCCCATAGTGTCATTCTCTCTTCCTGCCCTTTCTCTCACAAACACAACCAAATAATATTGAGGAACCCTCATTCACCGCTGGTGGGAGTGCAAACTTGTACAACCACTATAGAAATCACAATGGAGACTCCTGAAAAAAAATTAAAATAGAGCTACCAACTAACCTAGCTGTTTCTCTACTGGGCATCTACCCTAAAGGCTCCACTCTTCACTGCAGAGATATTTGCTCAACCATGTTTATAGCTGCTCAATTCACAATAGCTGAGAACTGGAACCAACCAGATACCCAACATTTTATGAATGAATAATGAAGATGTGGAACATAAACACAATTGAATTCTACTTAGCAGTAAGGAAACATGATACAGTGAAATTTGTAGACAGACTTGAAACAGATCATGCTAAGCAAACGCACAGCAAGCACAGAAATACAAATGTCGCATGTTCTACCCAAAAGAGAGGCCACGCCCACCTAAATCTCTCAATTAATAATGCTTATCCTATGGAACCTATGCTGACCTCAGTCTCCTTTGGAGAATCTGTCTCTTGTTTTCAGAAGGTGGCCAAAACAAGGAGATGGCCCACCCCTCACACATCAGCCAGGCCCTAGGTGAAACCACAGAGGAACTGGAAAGATAGGCAAGAGCACTGCTTCCACTGTGAGCCGGCCAAGCAGCACCAGGGTGATGGAGACATACCCTGAGGATACTCAAAATGCACCAAAGCAGAAATCCAGGACCTGCTGAGAGCACACTAAAGTCGTCTTAAAGCACACCCCACCACAGCTCAGGGAACCTTGCGGAAGAAGGAGGCAGAAAGATTGTAAGAGCCACAGAGTAGAAGGGAATTGTCCAGAGGCACTGCCCCCACCCCCTGTATAATGACTGACTGATGCTCTCAAATCTCATAACCAGCAAACCTAGGAGGAATACCAGCAATCCCACTGTGGAGGGCTCTTAGCAGAATGGGGGCAGGGAAGAATGCAAATGATGGTACCAACATATGATGTATCCATGCAACATTCTACTTTAAAAAAAAAAAAAAAAAGGAATATAAGAGCCAAAGTATGAAGAGGAGTGCCCTGGAACGTTGTCTTGTCAACATGAAGTTGCTGTGGCACTCCTGACCTCATAGTGGCTATCATTGCCTATATAATATTGGGCTCAGCAAAATCTTGTCATGGATGATAAAATAAAAAAGAAGATATCAAAATAGGAGAGGGACCAATTGGAAAAGAAGGCTCCAGTAGAAGGAGATGGGGGAGGGAAGACAAATACATTATGTACATGCACGAAAATTGCCAGGATTTAAAAAAAAAATGATGTCACATAGCAAACTGTTAGCTTGGATCCTGGAGAAATAACAGAGAATTCCAGCCGTGATTATTTTACCAGAAACAGGAAACACTGGCGACCGTAGCTGCTCATATCACTTGCTTGATCATTTTGATGAATTGTTAGGAGCAGCATGCAGACTTTTATGAAACTGAGAAACTTCCAGAAGAGATACTTTTGGGGGCCTTCCATGTGAGTCTAGGGGGTTAGAGCTGAAAGAGCTGCATGATTCAGAGCCCTAAAGACAACAGGGGAACAAAAGAGATAAGGACATTTGAAATATTTAAAGCTACAGCTCCTATCTCCTAGAGCTAGGACAGATAGTAAGGACAGCCTAACTAGCCAGGTTAGCATGAAGCTTCACTCTGAAAGGCTACTCAGGTCCGTTAATGATATATTTTCTAGATCTATTTTGCCCATCTTTCAACTGAGAAATATTTACAACATACTAAAAGGCAAATGAAAGCACAGTCTGAAAAACAAAAGCATCCCAAATAGACCACAAACAGACCCAGTATGTGTGTTTGGGAAATATCAAGCAGGTAGGGAAATAAAATCATGTATGATTAACATGCTCAGGACTTTAATGGGAAAAGCAGACAACATGAAAGAACAGGTTAGTACACCAGAAGAGAGATACCAACTCCAAGCAAGGATAAAAACAAACAAAACAATGACAGAGCCACAAGAACAGAAGTATAGCTTGACATGTTAGAAGAGGAAGCACAATGAAACAAAATGTTCATTTAAAATTAGAGAAAGCATGTAAATAGAGAAAGTAAAATTGAGCTGGAGGGCTGGAGAGATGGCTTAGCGGTTAAGCGCTCGCCTGTGAAGCCTAAGGACCCCCGGTTTGAGGCTCGGTTCCCCAGGTCCCACGTTAGCCAGATGCACAAGGGGGCGCACGTGTCTGGAGTTCGTTTGCAGAGGCTGGAAGCCCTGGCGCTCCCATTCTCTCTCCCTCCCTCTATCTGTCTTTCTCTCTGTGTCTGTTGCTCTCAAATAAATAAATAAAAAAAAAATTTAAAAAAAAAATTGAGCTGGATGTGGTGGCGCACGCTTTTAATCCCAGTACTCAGGAGGCAAAGGTTGGAGGATTGCAGACAATTCAAGGCCAGCCTGTGACTACATAGTGATTCCAGGTCAGCCTGGGCTAGAGTGAGACCCTACCTTGAAAAAGAGAGAGAAAGAAAGTAAAATCAAGTACAAAGAAGCGAATGCACTTAGAAACATGGTAAGTATTAATCTTGATTTATCAATAGACACTTTTTTGAGGGGCGGCGTTCAAGGTAGTGTCTCACCCCAGCCCAGGCTGAGCTAGAATTCCCTATGTAGTCTCAGGGTAGCCTTGAACTCATGGCAATCCTCCTG
Organism: Jaculus jaculus; assembly: GCF_020740685.1. Lineage (NCBI taxonomy): Eukaryota > Metazoa > Chordata > Mammalia > Rodentia > Dipodidae > Jaculus > Jaculus jaculus. The sequence goes on from NC_059105.1 coordinate 166,658,148, forward strand.
CCTCTGCCTCCCGAGTACTGGGATTAAAGGCACGTGCTGCTATGCCTGGCCAATAGACACTTTGTAATCATGACCTAAGTGCTTAAAATAGTGATATAGAGCATGAACAGGTTAAATAAAAACCTAGTCCTAATTATATAGTCTCTATAAGAAACCTAAATATAAAACACAAATAGGTTTTTTAATGACTACAATGGTGCAGTAGGATACACAGTATAGGAAAGTGAGAGTAGCTACATCAATTTTAGACAAAGAGGGCTTCAGGAAAAGGAAGTCAGCAATGATAAAGTGAGGTACTGCAAATGATAAAAAGGTCAGTTCCCCCAGAAGACATAAGAATCCACAATGTGTATGCACCAGAGTGTCAACATAATACATGAGGAAAACTGATAAGAACAACAAGGGGGGAAAAAAGACAAATTTACTATAATAACTGGAAAATCAACACCCTTCTATAGTAATTGGCAGATCAAGCAGGCAGAAAATCAGTGAGGCTAGAGCTCACCCAACAGCACTATCAGTCAACGTGAGCTCCCTGACATTTATAGATGTTCTGATCCAACAGGAGAATATACATTGTTCTTTAAGCTCACGTGGAAAGGTCACCGTGGCAGATCACGTCCTGGGCGATAAGACACATCAGGACCCGTTTCAAACCACAAAACTTATACAAAGTATGTTCTCAGACCCGGACTGAATGAACAGAGAAGTAACATAAAGATGACTAAAAACAATCTCAAAATCTCTCTGGCTGTGACAACATACTTCTAAATACCACATAGAACAAAGAAGACATTCTAAAAATCATTTTGAAGTACATGTAAATGAAACTGGAACCTATTAACATGTATGGGATTCAGCGAGGCAATGTATAGAGATTTACAGCATTAAATTCATGCAAAGGAAAACCACAACTGACAGTTTATACCTCAGAACAGGAAAAGGAGAGCAAGAGGAAAAAGAAAAAGAAAAGTAAGAGGAAAATGGTCCAAAGGGAAGCTGGAGGGGAAAAAAATAAGTGAACAGCAAAGAAAATTAAATTGAAAACTGGAAAAAAAGGGTGCTGAGAGATAGCTTGGTAAGTACAGTGCTTGCCTCGCGAGCATAAGGACCTGAATTTATTCTCCAGCACCCGCATGGAACTGCTGGCTGTGAGCTGGGAAGGTGGCTGAGTGACATGGCACTGACCACGGGAACCTGAAAACCCACGGTAGACGGTGGGTCACCCAGAACCCAGGTAAAGAGCTGGAAGCTTTGATTGCCTTCTGTCATTTCCACAAACGGAAGATGAGATGGGAGGCAAAGACGGGAGAATTTTCTTGAAGCCCAAGGCTGGCGCAGCACAGAGAAGCAGAGTGAAATCCACAGAGAGGGACTTTGCCTCAAAGGTGGCGGGAAGGTGAAGATTGACCCAAGGGTTGTCCTCTGACTTCTACACATGCGCTGTTGCACACGTGCGCCTGCACTTGCACACACATGCACACAGGACGCATTGTTTTTTAATGCTGGGTGTGGCGTCTAATCCTGAGGAAAAGCTCTGGGGAAAAGGAGACAGGTGGATCCGTGGAGCTCCAAAAGACGTGGATGGTGTTCCTGAGGGTAACACCTAAAGTGGGCCTCTCACCTCCACATGCTTACATGTGCATGCATATCCATACATGGATGCATGCCCCAAGCATATGAACATGCATACACACAAATTATATATATATATATACACATATATATGTGTGTGTGTGTGTGTGTGTGTGTGTGTGTGTGTGTGTGTGTATGAATAAAATTTGGGTAAAGTCCTCAACAAAACATTATCAAATCAAAGAATTTTATAGTGTTACCAAGAAGAATTTACTGCAGATATGCAGAGCTGGTCCAGCCAATAACAATTGGTAATTAGCAGAATTTCATTAAGTACTATATAACCTAGCAGGTCAACATGCTAAAGAATAAGAGCCATGCATGATCCTATCAATGGATGGAGGAAAGGCATTTGATGGAATTCAAAAATCCTTTCATTGTGAAGACACCCAGTAAACTGGAGATGAGGAACTGCTTCAAGTTGTTAAGAACATCTACACCCCTGAGTCTGACGCCGCAAAACAGAAACACACAAGAACGTCTATGCAACACGTTCATGTCATGTCATATTGAATAATGGGGGAAAAAATGAAGCACTCCTTCTCATTAGGAAAAGATAAGGCTGCCCCCTTCCCCTACTCCATCCAGCGGGTTGTGGAGCCAGTTCAGGTTGCGGATTTAGCTCAGTGGATGAGCGCTTGTCTAGGAAGGGCAAGGCCCTGGGTGCATTCCTCAGCACCTGAAAAAAAAAATCACAGAAAGACAAAATAAAGGGAGGGGGATTAGAACCACTTCGGTAAGACAAGGAAATATAAACAAAAGGTACACAGATTTAGAAACACAGATAAAGAAACAATGTTGTTGATCTCATATTGTCTATGAAGGAAATAAAAGAATTGAAAAACTAAACACCTAGGGTGAAGGGGACAAAGATTGACTAGGCAAAATATATGAGACTTTTGTAGCAGTGAAATCCTGTAGTATAGGCATTCAGGGTTTTTCTAAACCTATATTACTTTGTAGCACAGAGTGATCACTATGAAAATTTTAAGGCTATTTGGAAATCAGTATATCACATAACAGAATGCAGGCTATGGCAACAGTGCTTATGTGTATTACAAATGTTTAAGAACTTTACTGAAGGGAGTGAGTGAAAGCAATAGATGGAAGGGTGGATAGAGGTCACAGTAATGTATACAGTACATTTTTTTATAAAAAAAAACATTAAAAAGGCAAGAAGAAAGGATTTTGAAAGGTTTTAACATAAAGAAATGATGACTATTTAAGGAGATAGACATGCTTAACCTGACCAAAACATGACACAGAGTATACATGTATTAAGATATCATATCATTTGTTTTCATATGTATGATTTTTATATATTACAAAGATAAGTTTAATTTAAAAGATAAAACCCTAGCAAAAGGAAAGACACAGTGGCATCTGTATGACTAAAGGCAAAAGGAGTTGCACATAAGCACCGTATTCATGGATTAACAATCCAGAGAATATTGTGTATGTAAGCAGATGGCAGTTGGTGGGAACCAGGTGTCTTACTACTGGAGTGTGAATTTATAGATAAACAAAAGCAGGAAGCAAGAATGATTCACTGTGGTCATAGATCAGAATTGCAAACAGAGGCATGAACAGAGATGTAGATGTCTACCATATATATATACATATATATATGTATGTATGTATATTTTAAAAAGTCACTGTATTCAACTCGACTGGGACTCGACATGAACTTAAGGTTCCCCCGTGTCTTTTCATATATATATTAGACACATATATATATATACATATACATATATATGTATATATGACTATGCATGGGTTAAGATGCATATACATATTTCTCCACTATGTCAACAAACAGGGTCTAGAAGCAACAACATTCTGGTAACAATGAGTAACATCTGGCACCCAGATCTTGGACTCTAATACCATTTTCAAACAATAAGCATAAGGACTCTGGAGAAAAGTCAGAGTCTAGGACACAGACAATATATACATTCAAAATGAAGTCTTCAGTATCTCATAGTACCAGTCAACAGAAAGGACTCTCAATAGCCAAGGCTAGAGAAATTTGAGTAATAAAATAAAGTGGTATTGGACTATCATACAAAGTACAAGGTAAATATCTATAAGTCTATACTTATAGAACAAATAGTTGATTAAATTAAGAAGTGGTGGAGGCCGGGCATAGTGGAGGCCGGGCGTGGTGGCGCATGCCTTTAATCCCAGAACTTGGGAGGCAGAGATAGGAGGATCACCATGAGTTCGAGGCCACCCTGAGACTACATAGTGAATTCCAGGTCAGCCTGGGGCAGAGTAGTGAGACTCTACCTCCAAAAACCAAAAAAAAAAAAAAAAAAAGAAGTAGTGGAGAATGCACCTATCTTCTTGACCAAAGAATTGCAAATTACTTAGCAGGATTTACTGCTTTTAGGAAAGACAACTAAGTCCCCATTGTCTAGGTGTGGGGTCAATACTAGGAAGGACATATGGCAGGCAAACGACAAAGTGCATACCAGGTACACAAGGTCAGTACTGATAGCTCAGCCCACTGAAGCTTATTTTTGGTAAGATGTGACCCAAATGATATTTTTGCCTTTTAGGTTTCTCTCCCAAAGACCCAGTATCTCAACCAATCACCAGGCAGGAAAACATCAAATTCCAGTAGAAGAGAATCTTGTGAAACATTTGACTATTTCTCAAAACTAGCAAGGTTATCAAAACGTGGAAATTTGAAGAATTGCCCCAGTCAGCAGGAGTCTGAGGAGACATAAAGACTACAAAGTGATGCTAGAGAGGAAATAATGAGACAGAAAAGCTGAAGGAGGCTGAATGAATGATAGGTTTCAGTTAATACTATAAAAATTATGACAAATGTGCTGTGTTAGTAATGTAAGATGTCGAGGAAACTAAGCGTAGGACATGTGGGAATTCTCTATACTAGCTTTGTAATTTCTCTGTATATCTAAAACCATTTGTAAACTAAAGTATATTTTCAGAACCTGGCTTTAGACCTAAGTATGTCTTAAAATTGATGATTTATAATATGGAAAAATGTTTTAATTAGTTAAACATTGTTTGGGTGAAAAGAAACAAGCCTAATTTTTGCGCAAAGATGCTGATAACTTCTTAAACATATTAGACAAAAAAATAATAAAACAAGATGGTTTTATAGAGAGTACAAAATGAGGTAATGTTTAGTTTTAGATGACAATGTAACATGATTAAGTAATAACTATGAAAATCAGTAAATTTGTTGGTATATGTTTGAGGGTTTTTCCAAAAAGATGACTATTACCAGAAACTCCCATATTTCCAGACCTTAGTCCTTGGCCTGAGAGTCACAGCATTGACTTCCCCTGATCTGAGCTTTTAGTGACAAACTAAGTCATACTTGGCCTTCCAATATCTCCACACTGCAAATACACTGTTGTTAGGATTCTTTATAGTCATGGGAGCCAATTTCCCTAACAAATCTCCTCTTACTCATTTATTTCTATGTTTATTTTCTGGGTTTTCTTGCTGGAGAAACTGGACTAATAGTGAGGGGATTAGCAAGAAATGCATATCGAATGGGGAGCTGAAGTAATGGCTCAACAGTTAAGGCACTTGCTTGTAAAGCCTAACAGCCCAGGTTAAATTCCCCAGTTCCCACATAAAGCCAGATGTACAAGGTGACTCAGGCATGTGGAGTTCCTTTATAGTGGCAAGAAACAATGGTGTTCCCTTTCTCTCTCTCTCTCTCTCTCTCTCTCTCTCTCTCTCTCTCTCTCTCTCTCACACACACACACACACACACACACACACTAAGCTTGCAAATAAATAAATAAATATTTTTTAAAAGAAAAAAAAAGATTTGCCAAGTGGAAGAAAACAAAGAAACTTGAAGTCACAAGTATGGCTGAATAGTGTGGCATGGAAAAGGAAACAGAAATGGATTTAGATCCAATTGCACATATCCTTGTTACTTGTTTTTTTTTTTTTTTTGTTTGTTTGTTTTTGAGGTAGGGTCTTGCTCTAGCCCAGGCTGACCTGGAATTCATTATGTAGTCTCAGGGTAGTCTTGAACTTAGTGATCCTCCTACCTCTGCCTCCTGAGTGCTGGGACTAAAGGCATGAACCACCACACTCAGCCTAAACATATTTTTTGGTGCACAAATATTTGTGTGTCTAATTATAAGTCTAATAATTTACAGAAAAACCACTGCATTTGCATTGCTCAATGCTTTTAAGACAGATAGTTTCAATAGTTGTTATTTTTTGCCCTTAACTTGTGACAGCTATATTAATACCAAGTGAAAGATTATGCCATGGTTAGTTGAATGAAATGTTTTGATGTGAGTTATATTTTATCTCAAGGATTGCAAGGGAAAACATTTAACTTTTATAAATAAATATTAAAATTGGAGCATTAATGTTAAGTCAATATGTAATTTGTTTAGCTATGAATATTTCTTACTTCCTTCATCTGTTACAAGATTATGTTTCCTTTCTCTGTGTGTATGTGCATGGGGTATGTGCACGTGGAGGCCAGAGGTTGACAATGGGTGTATTCTTCAATTGTCTCCACCTTACTCGTTGAGACAGAGCCTCTTAATGAGTCCGGACTTCAGTTACTGTAGTGAGCCTGAAGGCGCAGGACCTCTACGGGTCTATGCCTCCAAACACTGGGAATGCAGCCGTGCAACTGGGCAGTTACATGGGTTCTGGAACTCGGAATTTATTTGAGAGCAACAGACACAGAGAGAAAGACAGATAGAGGGAGAGAGAGAGAATGGGCGCACCAGGGCTTCCAGCCTCTGCAAACGAACTCCAGACGCGTGCGCCCCCTTGTGCATCTGGCTAACGTGGGACCTGGGGAACCGAGCCTCAAACCGGGGTCCTTAGGCTTCTCAGGCAAGCGCTTAACCACTAAGCCATCTCTCCAGCCCAGGTCCTTACTCTTACACAGAGAGCCTTTTATCAATTGTGCCATCTTTCCAGCTCCCGCAATTCCTGTTTAATGAAAAATAAGCCTTAGCCAGGTCTTATCTACATTTCACTTATTGTCACAAAAACCAAAAGATGAAGAAGAAAATACCTTTGAAATGTTACATATCTTTAAAAACAATAATCGCCAAGATGACCACGTGGTGACTCAGAACCTTCAAACTTACATTTAAGGCACTAATTTAAAGCCCTGCAGTCAAGATGACCTGTATTTTGGGGTGTGGAAAAAAAATAGCTCTGTAGGTAAAGTGCTTGCCTTGTAAGCATGAGGTCCTAAATCTGATGATCAGAACCCATATAAAAGTGCCATGCATGGCAATATGCACTTGCAATCTCAGTGCCAGAGGGGCAGACAGATGGATTCCTGGGGTTCACAGGCCAACCTCGTCTCCTTGGCTAGCTGAAGGCCATGGGAGAGTACTGCCTTACAAAGGTGACAGCATTTTGGAGGAACAATACCTGAGATTGTCCCCCACACATGCATGCACACAAACACACACGCACGCACGCATAAATAACCACCTGGAATTTAAATCTGGCTACCTTATCTGCTGCCTGTTAGACCTTGAGTGAATTATTTTAGCTACATGATCATTATTTTTCTCTTTAGACTGGGGGGAAAATATCTAATCTTTCAGTTTCCCCATGAAACTTATACGAGAAAACGTGACTTAACACATCTTAACTCTTGATCCATATTAAGCACCAATAAATTCTTGGCATTGTTATTTTAAAAATAATACTTATCTGGGCACTTCCTTAATATCCTAAAACAGAATGTATTATTTTGCACCATGCCTGTCCATGTGTGATTATAAATAACCTTCTTGTAATAGGCATTTTTAAAGTCATGTCAACATTTTACAGCCCTCACTTGGCAAAGCTCAGTTTCTAAAGTCTCTAGAATGCCTGCATGGCTTATTTTCAGTTGGCCACTATGATAAATAAAGGTACTCAATGCTATCCTCTCCAATCTCATCATGCAGTTGAGATGTTACTGCTGAGCTGCCTTACAACGTATTATTCAAAGTGCAATTAATTAAAGGAAGTATCTAAATGCAAGTTGATTCCAAAAATACAAGGTGATGATTCACGCCCAAACTTGTTTTAAAACTGCCACACTTCAATAATAATGGAGCCATGCACGGTGTTTATTAAAGAGATGCCACAGCAGGTAATCCTCACAGTCTTCTATGCCCAGTGAAGACCAGGTTTCCAGAACCTATGAACCATACAAGGTAATCAAAGTGAAAACCATATATGAGAAAGAGGTTACCTAAAAAAAAAAAAAAACCTTTCTTCACAGTCCAGCCATTTGTGAGCATTTAAAATTGAGGGCTGGAGAGATGGCTTAGCAGTTAAGGTGTTTAAGTCAAAGGATCTGGGTTCAATTCTCCAGAACCCACGTAAGCCAGATGCACAAGGAGGCACATGCATCAGGAGTTCATTTGAAGTGGCTAGAGGCCCTGGAACACCCATTCTCTTTCTCTCTCTGTCTCTCTAATAAATAAATAAATAGATAGATAAATAAATAAATTATATATGTATATATAACTTAGATTTTATTCATCAAATACCCAGAAGACTTCTCCGTAAACAATAATGACAAAGTCTGGATAAGCACTCGTAGACTGGATATAACATTTTTAATTGCAGAGCACTAGCCATATGTTAAGCTTCTATGTTGATGAGGGTATCACTGTGTAGCCAATTACTGCAGAATTAAAAAAAAAAAAAGACAGAACAAGAGGAAGCTTAGAAACAATGAAAGAATGTTTTTTATGTTAACTAAAAAGAAATGGGAATATAAGCAGAGGGAATATGCAAACTTAGGAAAGAATTACCTTTGAAAAGTTAATTAAATAAATGCAAGGAAAATAAAAGAATGAAGTAGAAATCTTGACAATGTCTGAGTACATAAGCCACATATATTTTGCTTGAGATGTAAGATACCAGGGAGCAAAAAAAAAAAAAAAAAAAAAAAAAAATGGAGAGAGAAAAGAGAGACCACGTGTGGAGCAAGACTACATTTTTTTTAAATTGAAGCAATAAATTATACCTGGAATCTCCCCACAGACCTGTAAAGAGGAAACTGAAAGCAGTTCCTTCTATTTATTTTATAAGTACAATAAACTTTATCAGCTTTTAGAATTGGGAACTTGTGCAATATTTATAGGCTGCTTACTTCCAATGTTATTCTAGGGACTGTATCAAGAGGCTAATGAAAAAGAAAATTGGGGTAGGGTTAGGGGTCTTTTTCCCTCCTGTCCTACAATCAGGATTTATCATAAAGATTTATAATTTTGTTTCCTGGTTATAGTCACCAGGGCCAGCAAAGGTGCCCTGTCTAGTCTGTGATATAATTGGTAGGCCTCAGGCACACAGCTTGCTGGCTCTACAGAAAGCCATTGCAGACAGATGTCTTGCACCAACACAGTAATGGTGACCTTCCAGACCTCTAAGGATGAGATACCAATAGAGAGAAGACTGAACAGAGGGCAGACTAGAGGTGATAGGTGTCCCACACAGCCAAAGAAAGGCTCTTCCCAAAGTCTCATTCAAGGGAAACCTTAGATCACCTGTCAGGGGCAATAGGGGAGGAGGCATGTTGGACCTTCAAAGCAGGCAGGGTTAAGACTCAGAAGTGATGAAGGCCATTCTTCTAGGATTTAAATGTCTTTACAACAAGCACATTTCAAGCTGAGGATAAAGGGATGTGGTAATAGGCTTAAAATTCAGACATTCTCCACCTTTACAAAATTATTTCCAGTGTCTCTATGTTTCTGCCAAATGTTCTTTTCAGGTAAAACTGACTTAGGAGGACTTTCACAGAATTCCCGCCCTTTCGGCAGGGAAATGTCGGCTTCCACTTGACTCTTGTCCAGACTGATCAGCTGTTTCTCCTTGCTGTACCATGAATCTATCCTCTACCTTGCTGTTCCCATCCGTATAGCAAAACTGGTCACAATTTTGTCTCCAACTGTTTCTAATCTCTCTTAATATGTCTACCTCTTATAGTTTAATATATAGAGATTGCAGCTTTAATAAAAGGAGGATATTCAGAGCAAAATGAAATTTTTGATTTAACATTGAGATCACCGTCAGGTATTTCTAAAAAAAAAAAAAAAAAAAAAAACTGTAAAATCTCCATTCCTTTGACAGTGTGCTTTACAGAGAATTAAAATTAAAAATAGCATTTCAAATGGAAACTTTTTATATCAGCATAAGGAATGAGGATGTTCTATGAATTCAATCCAGAGATGATTTCACGGGGTGGAGTCTAGACAGAACCAGAACCCTTCCTGGATGTGAGTACAGAAACATTAGTGAGGGTATCATTTACCAGAGACCTCCAGCCAATGGTTAATTTTGGGTCACTTGATCTTCACAAGGGGAGAGACTGCACAAGGATATTGTGTTCGTTCTCGGTATTTCATGCTCCGATCTCTTTACAGTTTTCAAGTGTCACAACTTGAGAATTGAACTATGCAATTAGCCAAAGCAGTAATTTCCTGAGATCCTAAGAATAAAGGCATGTGTTGTGCCTTTTATAAGAAATAAGAGTATTTGTTTTGCTCTTGGGTTTGGTGTTCAGTTGCTTTGTGACAACCTCACCATCAAGACCCACTTAACTAGAATAGCCTGAGGAACACCAGACTGTACTGTGCCACCCGCCTTCACAGGCCCGTGGTGAGAAAAGATTTCCATTCTCCATACTGGGCCCATACTACAAGGAAATAGGATCTGCGCTGGAATTATGGTCAGCTATTTTGCAAATATTGAACTTGGTTGAGAATCCTGTCCAGGTTACTCCAGGTTCCAATCAGTCTTGGGGTTCTGGAGTGGTCTGTGAAAGCCAGTTTCCTTCAAATCCCCACTAGAATGAGAGCTCCAAGAGGGCTGGGGATCTTATGCCTCATTCAGGCTATATATTCGTTGTCTTTTGCTGGATAATACTGGTTCAATAATGAATAAACTCAGAAATGTTTGGGAGTTAATAAGATCAAATTGTATCCTCGGGAATCCAGAAAATCCTCCAAGGTCATGGGGGTGGTAGTGTTGGGAAGGCAATAATGGAAGGTCCCCAATATATTACAGGGTCAGTTGCAGGTATTATTAACATTCTAATAATATTAGAACCCCTGGAAGTAATAAGTTATATAAGAATAATATGATAAAAATTTTGATCTATATAATCCATTTGATCTCTTTTGGCTTTGGGCTAAGCCCATGTACAAAGAGGTTAAATTATAGCAGGTAATAAGGATTATTAATGTATGTGAAAATTAGTTCAATTATGTTTTCTAGTTGACAGGTATTAATGCAGAGTTCGAGAAATGCAATGGAGTACTTTCTGAAGACATTGTGTGTGTGTGTGTGTGTGTGTGTGTGTGTGTGTGTGTGTGTGTTTGTGTGTGCATACATGTGACTGTGGTCTCATAGGTGCCACAGAACATGTGTGGAGGGCCAGAAGACAACCTTCTTGAGTGTCAGTCCTCACCTTTCACCTTATTTGAGGAAGGATCTCTTGTTTACCTCTGCAAGTACCAGGCTAGTTGGCCCGCAAGCTTCCAGGAATTCTTCTATTTCTGATTCCCTTGTCATGAGAGGCGTGCTGAATAACAGATGTCTTAAATTGCACTCAGCAACCCAATGCAGAAACTTTCAGCACTTTCCCAAACTTTGCTTGTAAATGATTTTTTTAAAGTCATTGCTAGGAAACACTTTTATTAACATTACAATAATCTGGGTCATATTCAAACAAATAAGATTCATTCAAATGTCACTTACACAGACTGTGTATACCAAAAGAAAACCGTTGTTTGAACTGATTTTTGCTAAATGTAACCACTGCCTTAGTCCTCTTTAGACATTCCATCTATGTAATGGCTATTTCTGTGGACAAAGACCCTACTAGCTGAATTCTTCACAGTATTACCTGGTGGCTGTTCTTAATCCAGAGGCTGTTGTGCTTTTCTTATCTAAAAACCAAATGTGAAGCCTCAGTCATCCATAAATTGCAGGAGGAGAACATCAAAATATTCCCCAAAACCACTCCTGTGACCCGTAACATATTGGCTAACAGTAGGTAGTCCACTAGCGAGATCCACAAACACCACATTGCCTCATTAACAGTCACAACTTTGGAGCATTCCTCACTTTAAGAAGAACTGATCTTTCAGATATTTGCCTTTTTTTCAATTTAATTATTTCATTTTTACTTTTAGAGAGAGAGAGAGAGAGGGAGAAAGAATTGGCATGCCAGGACCTCAGCCACTGAAATTGAACTCCAGAGGCTTGCACCACCTAGTGGGACCTTTCACTTGCCTCACATTTGTGTGTCTGACTTACATGGGCTCTGGAGAGTTGAACATGGGTCCTTAGGCTTCACAGGCAAGTTCCTTAACCACTGAGCAATCTCTCCAGCCCATATTTGCCCTTTTTTTTCGGGGGGGGGGTGTCAAAATTTGTGACTGATGTGGGTGGGTCCCAGATAGCAGTTTGTATCATTGTGGGGAGTGAGCTCTAAGGAATATGTAGGTAGCAAGTGTATTCTCTTAATTAATTTTCAAATGCTCTGCAGCAAGCCACGGCTTGGCAGCAGTCTGAATATTGTCTCACTGCACATAAATGCACAAATCTTTATACCATTTTTTACTGTAAGTTTGTAGATCTAAGTTTTACTTGCTTTATACAAGTTGCTGTTCATAAATTGGGAGTACGGTAAGATTATGGCTCCGGGTGCAATAAGATTCGTGCAGATCATGTGTGTGGTAGTTTGACTGTGAAATGTTCCCCAGGGCTTAAGTGCTTGTGATGAAGCCTCCTGCTTGATCCCCAACTAGTGGAGTCTTTGGGATGTAGAGCCTTAATGGAGATGGTATGCCACTGGGGGCAGGTCTTAGAATTTCATAATCCAGTCTCTCGTATCAGTGCAGGCTGGCTCACTCTGTTCACTTCCTTCCTGCTCTGTGGAGATGTGATGCACCTCCCACCCCAAACCCACCCCTGGCTGGCTGACTTTCTGCTTTTGTCATGCTTCCCCTCCATTACGACCCTTCCCCTCGAAACTATAAGCCCAAATTATCCCTTTCCTCCCACGAAGCTTTTTGTTGGTTGGTTTGTTTGTTTGTTTGTTTTTATACCAGCAATGAGAAGTTAACTGCTACAACGGGACTTACACATACGAGGGTAGCTCTTACTATGGCCCAACACACGGGAGATGACAGCGTCATATTGCGATGTCAGAAAGTAAGGCATTCCTATTCTAAGTCAACATGGGATTGCATGAAACCTGAATGGATTCTGATGAGGTAATTTAGGAAGTATGATCGCCTTTAAGCCGACCTATTCATGTGATTTCTGCTTCTATCTATTTGGTTACATTATGAGGGCTACTGCATAAATAAAAACCTGTACAGAGTTCAGATTATTAATGAAATATCCATAATTTTTAAAAAAAATCATGATCAAAAAGTTCTAATGTGAACAATGTTTAACTGGAATGAATTTGATTGAATAGAATGATAAACTTCAGGGAGAAAGTTAAATGCTAGGCTGTTTGGTGCCAAATATCAATTTAAAAACAAATGAATAGTTGTCTAAAGCATTTTCTTTCTAATAACTTAAAATTTGGATCTACACATCCAAACATTTGACTTTCTGACTACACATTTGTTATATTAGTCAACTTTCTGTTGCTACAGCAGCAATAAAGTCAAGAGCAAAGGTCTATTTTGGCTCACAGTTTTGGAGGCTTAAGTCCATGGTTGGTCTCCTTGCTTCTGAGCTTGTGGAAACATGGCCCATCATGATGAGAATTCGTGACAAGGAAGGTGCTGGCCTCGTGGTTGCCAGAAAAAAAAACAAAGGAGTTAAGAAGGCCTAGGTTCCCTCTTCAAGGGCAAACACTGACCAGTGACATAATTTCTCTCTCCTGGGTCTCTTCTCTTAAAGATTTAACCACTTCCCAGGTACCATGGGCTGGAAAACTAGCATGGAATATTGAGGTATATGCAAGATCCAAAGTATATGTAACATTACCATTTGGCTAATTTAGTGCCAGGCCTAGCTAGCCTTACAGGAGTGAAGAACCCAGACTGAAACAACTGGAACATCAAAGCAAACATGAGAGCATAGGGAAGAAAAATCGCAGAGTATATGTCTATCTTTAGTCTGCCTTAGGCAACCTGGGTGCAGTTCCCAAACCACCGGGGACTCTATTATGAACCCTGAGTGCTATAAACACTCTCATTTCAGGGAAATAAATTAGATGAGATTCTAAGGAGGATTAGGAGTCTAGGTCCATTTTTGCTGAGAGAAATCACTAATGCAGTTCCCAAGTCCCATTCTGAAAGGGTTATGTCTCACAGCCAACTGTGTCTGACTCAGTCCATTTTATTAAACAAAATTTCCTTTTCACTCATATTTGATTAAACAGAAATCCAAACAGCTGTACCCTCTTTCTTTTGCCCAGATATGATGCCATCTTTACAGACCCAGGAAATCACTTTATCTAATCATTCATTCTATTTTTAAAAAAATGTTGATTAGAAACTGCCAAACTAACTTTTTTGATTACCAGAAGAAGTGCCATATTCCCTTGGAGGAAAGAAAGAAAGAAAGAAAGAAAGAAAGAAAGAAAGAAAGAAAGAAAGAAAGAAAGAAGAAAGAAAGAAAAAAGAAAAAGAAACCAAGATGTGCTTTAAAGCCAGTGAGTAGATCATGAAGACCAAAGCAGCCATCACCATTTTTTATTTATTATTTGTGAAGTAACAAGTACTTAATGCAAGGATAGACTTAGGAAAAGGCATAGATCTTAGTCAGGAAGCTAATGATCTCTGTCAGACAGAGAGAGCAATTCAGTAATGATAAAGAGTCAGCAAGGCTCTTCACCCAGGAAGTGAGAAATCAAGTTATCCAGGAAAACCACAGATTGCTTCATGCTGCATGCATTTGCTTGATTCACAGGATTTGTAACGTCTTACCTGATGGTATGATGATTATTTCATCCCAATCTTACTTCAGCATAGACACTTTTCACTTTGATTTTCTTAAAACTAGAGACCCGTACCTGTTACATATATCAGACAGTCGATGGATGCTCAGTAGATTTTGTTGAATGAGTGAGTGAATGAGAGCTTAAGTCATTTCAGGGCCATTGCATGCTGGGAAAAAAAAAAAAAAACATTTGAACAAGCAGAGTTTGCTTATGAAGGGAAAGCTAGCCAACAGAGGCCCAATAAGGCATACAAGATTTATATATTGCTTGATGCTCTAAAATGTAATTGCCCTTGCCATATTTTGGAGAGATTTCAGGGAAAAAAAAAAAAAAAAAGCTAAATTGCTTTTCACAGATTATGTTGACACTGGCCTGAAATTCCTTATAAAAAGCTGCAACTGGACATGAGAGACTTGTGTCTTGGGGTCATACATGTACAAATTATTTTGCATTCAGCATGGCTCTTTATTTTAAAAGCTGCATGAAAATATCTGCAAAGTTTACAGAAATGCTCCTATACTTTCATAATTCAACAAGGATAGCTGTGAGCAGTTTGTCTTGGGAAGATGATGAACATTAGGAGCCAGACTGGAAACAGTGGGGAAGAATATCCTAGACAAAAGAGGGAAATGAAGCCAGGCGTGGTGGCGCACGCCTTTAATCCCAGCACTTGGAGGGCAGAGGTAGGAGGAACAACATGAGTTCAAGGCCACCCTGAGACTACATAGTGAATTCCAGGTCAGCCTGGGCTAGGGTGAGACCCTACGTCGAAAAACAAAAACAAAAACAAAAACAAAAAAAAAAAAAGAAGAAGGAAATGAGACAAAGATGGAAATTAAATTTTGTCTTCTCAGTGGTTCTTTGGACACATACTTACGTTGTGTGTGTGAGCTCATGAGACCATTTGTCTAGGTAGAAAATCTGACGGGATTTAGATTTCCCATGGAAATTAATCTCTGAGCATGTCTGTGAGGGATTGTATAGGTAAGGTAAATTGAGGTGAAATGACCCTTCTTAAATGTGAGGGGTACAATTTTATGCACTGAGGTCCTGGGCTGTACAAAAAGGAGAAGGCTGACAGAGCATCAGCTTTTATTACTTTTATTTCTTTCTCTGACTCAGTGGGGTCCCGGCCTGTGCATCTGCTTCCTGCCCTTCCCATCATGCTGGACTGATTCCCCATAACCGTGAAGGAAAGTAAACTCTTCCTTCCTCAAGCTGACTGAGGTCTCCGCGTGAGCGTCCGCATCGAGCCCTTCTCGTCTTGCTGGACTCCAGTCCCTTAAACTGTGAGCTGAAATAAACTCTTCCTTCCTCAAGTTGCGCGTGTCAAGTATTGGAGGACTCCGCCAGCTCCATTTGCAATGACTGAGTGGGAATAATCAGCATAGCCCATTTGTTTTCTGCGGTGAACTAAAAAAAAAAAAATTAAGTTATAGAGATCAATTCATCTGAAGTTTTATTCTGGCTCTCAGAAGAGAACAGGAAGAACAAGTAGCCAAAGTAGTGTATGGAATGATTGTGCATAAGGATGAGGGCGTAGTGACCCTGAAGATGTCCATGGCCCATGATTGTGCACAAGGATGAGGGCATAGTGACCCTTAGAGTGCCAAGGTCCTCTTGATGGGGCACGAAGATGAGGGTGCAGTGACACTTAGATTGCCAAAGTCACCAGGATTTGGCACAAAGATGAAGGCATGTGACACTTAGAATGACAAATGTCCCCATGATTGGGCACAAAGATGAGGGCGCAGTGACACTTAGAATGCCAAAGTCCCCATGATAGATGGCACACAAAGGTGGGCGTAGTGACCCTTAGAATGACAAATGTCCCCATGATTGGACACAAAGATGAGGGCGCAGTGACACTTAGAATGCCAAACTGCCCTTTGTGGGAAGCAAAGAATAAAAATGAATTGAAAATAAAATGAATTGATTACACTTAGGTCATCACTACTGAACAGAACACACTGGCATCTCATTGCATTTATTTCCTGTGGTGCATTTTTTTCAAAACTCTAGAGTTGAACCCCAAATATGTCTCCCATTCCATCTCCCCAAATAATTTGCTGAATGAGGCAGGAAGCTGATCTGTGGAAATTCACTGGTAGCTTTATAGAATGTCAAGGGAATACTGGCTCTCTGATATGCCATATTTGGGTTTCTCCACAATAGGATTCTGACTAGAAATAACATGGTAACCATAGAAACACCCATTCAATGAATGGTCATGGGAGAAACAGAAGCACAATTCCATTCATGAAAGAAAAAAGCAGACAGAATTCCTAGCCAAATTTGATATAGAGAAGGATTTTTTTTTCCCCCTCAACACAAAAGTGTGCTCAGAAAGGTGGACTGAGAGGTTTTTTTGACTCTCACCATGGACATGATTATTTACGTTTCATCCATTCACCTAGTACTTCTGAATGCCAGCCTCATTCCAGGGGTTGTTTTAGGCACTGCAGTCAACACAGCATTCCAAGTCTCTGTGGTCTAATGGAAGAGAAAAATCATAAGAAAGTTCTTTGTGAATATGGAAGTGACAGGAACCTAAGAGGAGATATGTCATAATGACCATAAACAGCAAGAGAGTTCACATTAAGGAATGACCTAGGAAAACTTTCATCTAACAGTGAAAAGTGAGCTATAGTCTGATTGATGACAGGATATAAAGTTTTCCTCTGGGCGGACAGAATTGATCATGCAAAAGACATGCCCAGAGAAAAATGCTTCAAGACATGGAGTCCACATGAGAACAGCTGTGAACTGGAAGAGGGTGAGGGCATGAGAGAGTTGAATGACAAAAGTGAGGGACAGAGATCGTGTAGGAAAGCAGCTTATTTTCTAAGTATTTTTTAACGTTATTTTTATTTATTTTCTTGGTGGGGGGAGGAGAAAGAATGGGCATGCCATGCCCTCTTGCCACTGCCAACTCTAACCGCATGCCCTGCCACGTGCATCTGGGTTATGTGGGTCCTGGGGAATTGAACCTGGGTCCTTAGGCTTCATAGGCAAGTGCCTTAACACCTTGGAGTTATGAGAGAATGCACTGGCAGATCAAAGGAAGAATATGATCTGTCCCCAGCAGGAGAGACACTATACCAGCTGTCATGTGGAGATTAAGTTGTACTAGGAACTAAGGGAGACACAGAGAAGCCCATTAAGAAGGCCGCCATGATAATCCTGGCAGGAGATAGGAGCTTGCAGCCCGACAGTAATGGTAGGAGAGATAAGGAGTGGTTGGATTCTCAATATGTTTTGAAGACCAAGCTAACCGTGCCTGCTGATGAAGTGAATGTGAGTAGCCAGTGTAGTGCATCATTTAATACATGAGCAAATCAGTCTTCATCGGTTTATAAGATCCATCAGATTCAAATTGCTTGCTTTTCCCTGAGAAAACTGAAGCTTAAAGAAATAAAAATCACTATTACAATTCATAACAGTGGTCACATTTTGGATTTGTGTCATGGCCTCCACAGTCCTTCCCGTAGATCTTTTGATGGGCCCTAATTACCCAGCTAAACATTGACACAGGTGTGATGTGGCCTTTCTCGCAGTGGAAGAACACAGTGAGGTATCCTACAGGCTCGGGGAGGCCTGGCTCAATCATAGGGACAGATCATGGCAGCGGAGGTGAGGTGTCATCTGCTGAAGACGGTCTGCCACTGAGGAGCAGCTTCCACCCTGCAGCAGGAAGATGTGTCCCCAGCCGCCCATGTCCTAAAAGCTTTCAAGGCCTCCTCCTGGGAGGAAGTTAGAGCCTTAGAAGTGTGCCTTTGACGGGAACATTGGGACCCCAGGCCTTCCTGTCTTTTCTACTTCTTGGCTGATGTGAGACAAGTAGCTTCACTGCTCTTCACTCCCTCTGGCATAACACGTTGCCTTGCCGCAGGCCCCAAAGCAACAAGGCCTACTCACTATAGATCGGAGTCCCCGACACTGTGTGCCAAAATAAACCTCAGGCGGTTTGTCGTAGTAATAGAAAGCTGACTAATATAAGCCTACAACTGAGATTCTCCCATTGTCCTCCCTGATGTTCCACTGTATTCATCTCAGATTTTCTTAACCCGCTCTTAACAATCATAGAAGACGATTTTCTTGAAAGATTGTGCTAAAACTATTAACATTGTATGTTATTGACCTGCTTCTCTAGATGACCCTTGGCTGATTGAGTTCTGAATTAAATTCTTCTATTGTAAGTTCATAAGGAGGAATAAGTTATTAATCACCTATTAAAGCTCACATTCATCTACTCCTACTTATTTATAGATAAGTACAAGGCACACAGCATGAAGGAAGTTCAGTCACAGCTATACTAATATGATGACTAATAGCATGTCTATTTACTAAAGGCATCATGGAACAAAACCAAATTGTTTAAAAAGTAACAAAGGTTTAGCAATGTCCAGTTGAGTTTGATTGAATTGCTTTAATCACAAAAGGCATAATTGGTAATGCAGATGATATAGATCTTATCTTCAGTAACATTTGACTCTCCCCACCTCATTGAAGGCTACATAAAGAAACCTGTTGAGGAGGCTGAGGAGGAATGCCCGCAGGTGTCAGAGATGCAACAACAGCAACAAAAATCACTGGATTGGAAACAAGAAAGGTTTTTGTCCTGGCTTGTTTCAGATAGGTAATTTTGATCATAAGAAGAAGGAAAATGCATTTAGATAATACAGAAGGGAAGGAGGTTTACTTAAATAACCAGGTCATCATCTGGGACTGCTTCAAGGAGCCTCCCTTCACACCATGGACTGACTTTTTCATAGACCTTATGAAGTTCTCTCACACCAGTCCTTTACTTAGCCTTTCTCCTCCAGTCTCTTCTCCCAGCTACTTGCTTGCTTTCTGCTGGAACAAATAAGAGGTACTTGCTATTTATTAGACTTGGGTTTAAATTACTCAGAGCCTCTTTGTCCATTGCCTAAGCTCAACCTCCTAGTTCACTAAGTGGTTCTTCATTATTGACTCTACAGTTCTCATGCTTCCTAAATCAAACTCTCAAGAGAGGGAAGAACAAGAATTTGATCACCACAATAGTCAAAGGGGCAGTTTTGAAGGTTGAAAGAGAAAGGTCATTAACATAGGTTATTGATCATCCACCCTTTTCAGAGAGGATTTGGTTGAGGTAAAGATCAGAGGAAGGTGAAAATGAGAAATCCACAGTGAAAAGTACTGTGACCACATGTTTCTCAACACTGACAATTGACATCAACCTTCTCTCTTGCCTCTTCAGTGTCTTGAGGGATCTTTTCATTGGCCCACCTTTCTCCCTGTATTTACAACTCCTTTCTCTACCTACTCCTCTATATTTATGATTTAAAGTTTCTATCTTGCTTTCTAGTTTTTCTTTCGAGACATTCTGTGTAGGCAAGAGAAGATTTTGAAATGATTTGCAAACCAAGAACTGTCAGACAAGCAATTGTACTGCATGTCACCCGTGTCTATTTCAAATGTATGTTGGATTCCTTGTTGTAATTAAACCTTTAATGCTGAAAAAGAATGTTCATTTTTACAAACATTGGCAATTGTACACCTTTCTCAATAAGAACAGTCAAGTGGGAAATAATGATAAACAAATAAGTAATTGTCGCAGCATAAGAATTCCTAATTGTTTTGTTGACATCAAAATAATGAGCAAGCATTGTTAAGTCAGAAGCTATTAAACATCATTATGCATCAGAAATATCAGGAAAAAGAAATATTTGTAAAATACAAGCTTTTTGGCACTGTTCGTAGAGATTCTGATTCTCTGGAGTAGATGTGTAGGATTTTTCACTTTTGAAAGCCATGTAGTTAATGCTATGAGAAGACAGAGTGAAAAGCCCTTAACTTGGGTAACACTGGGAAATGATCAGAAAGGATACTCCAAGCAGAATCATCAACATATTCTGAAATCTGGAAACATGGAGAGTACTTACCTCAGGAAAACAATGTATGGAAAGAAAGTACTGATGTACGTATATGGATATGCAGATAGCTTATTAGGAAGTGAGTTCTAGCAAACAAACCTGTAACATAATGAGAAAGTAGGATTAGGTTAAAAGACATTGGCAGAGACTAGTTAGAGCTCTGGATCTCAAATCTGTAGGAGGCCTACATCTGGGATATCCATTTAGAAATGTTCACAACAAAGGAAGCTAGACCTCGGTCATTCCACATCAGCAAGCCATTGCACTGGACTATCCATAGGAAAGGGTGTGGACTTGAACAAGTCAGCTCTCTTTGACCAAGGATAGAATTCAGAGAGCGTGTCAGGTATAAACTGTCAGCAGCCCATGTGTTGGCAGCTGGAGGATGGTAGCTAAACGTGATCTCGGTATATATCATAATATCCAATATTGTACTCCTTGTATTTACATGGTATTTAGTAAGATCATCACATCTAGGGAAAGGCCCTTCCAGATTTGGGTGAATCTCCTTTTTTGCCATTCCTTGAAACCCTACAGGAGAAAAATGAATGGTACCAACTCTAGTTTTTACTAACTTAGCTAATCTTCAGACTGAACAAGATACTTTTCGTCTCTTTTTTCTGCAAGCTTTACCAAATTCCTCTCTTCCTACTTTAGCATTATTTTATTTTATTTTTTGGTCTGGGTGGCTTACTCCTTGGTATAACCAGGGCAATGACTGCTGAGTGCTTAGACCTCCCAGTTCCCACACCATGCAATAGCTGCAGTGCCTACTCATTTCTTGACCAAAGCAAGAGACTATCAAATGATGGTCCAGGAGACCACCTACAACCAAACTTCATCTGTCTGGACCTCACTGTGTAATCAACATTCCATGTTTTGAGTGTGTACCCTCCCCAAAGGATGTCTTATAAACTTAATCTCCAATGTATCAGTGTCAGAAGATGATCTAATCAAAAGTTTGTATCTTAAAGGTTTCACCCTTAAAAGTAGGATAATATAAATTATAAAAAGACTGGGGGCTGAGTTCCATCTTTCTTGCATTCTCACACGTGCTCTTTTATGCTCTGATTTCCACCATGGAATGTTGCTATAAAAAATACCAACACCGGGCTGGAGAGATGGCTTAGTGGTTAAGCACTTGCCTGTGAAGCCTAAGGACCCCGGTTCGAGGCTCGGTTCCCCAGGTCCCACGTTAGCCAGATGCACAAGGGGGCGCACGCATCTGGAGTTCGTTGGCAGAGGCTGGAAGCCCTGGCGCGCCCATTCTCTCTCTCTCCCTCTATCTGTCTTTCTCTCTTTCTCCCTTTGTCTGTCGCTCTCAAATAAATAAATAAAAATTTAAAAAAAAAAAAAAGAAATACCAACACCTTAAAATGCTAGACTCATCCTCCAAAGTTGTCATAAGTAAGTTTATTTTTATGAATTATTCAATCTGTGGTATTCTGCATAGCAACAGAAAATGGAATAAGACAATAGCTCTGCTTCTTAACTTCTGAGATCCATTTTCCCTGCTGGAATTGAGTTTCTGTTCTTTGCTCTCTAGATTCCTATCATGAAGAAAAATTGCTTAATATTTATTGTGACAATTTCTTTTTTTAGATAGTGTCTTATGTATCTCAGGCTGGCCTTGTACTTACTGTGTGATAGAGTATGATCTTGAACCTTGTATTTCCCTGCCTCTACCCCCTGAGCACTGGGCTTATAGACATGGGCCACCATACTTGGCTTAGACATACTGAGGGATGAACCCAAGGCTTCTCGCATTCTAGGTGAGCGTTCTACTAACTGAGCTACATATCTACTCATTATTGGGACGTTTAATCAGTCCTCTGGTAAAATAATCTCCCCTTTGGGCTAGAGAGATGGCTTAGTGGTTAAGCGCTTGCCTGTGAAGCCTAAGGACCCTGGTTCGAGGCTCAATTCCCCAGGTCCCATGTTAGCCAGATGCACAAGGGGGCGCACACATCTGGAGTTTGTTTGCACTGGCTGGAAGCCCTGGCACGCCCATTCTCCCTCTCTCTCTCTCTCTCTCTCTCTCTCTCTCTCTCTCTCTCTCCTTCTTTCTCTCTCTGTCTGTCACTCTCAAATAAATAAATAAAATTAAACAAAAAATTAAAAAAAAATAATCTCTTCAGATTCACTGCCTCATTTACAACCACAAAGCCTAAAGTGTATATAACAGAGACAAATACATTCCTTCAATGAGTCCCTTGGAATTAAAATACATGAAAATTTCTAGACTCATCAAGGAACAGAGCCATGGGGTGATTTTTAATTTAGGGTATATACCATACCCTGTAAGATAACTTGTGAAAAGATATTTCCATCAGTTCTCAGGTCTTCAACATCCAGTTCCTACAGTGTGATGACCCAACGGAGGCATGCTCATGTGTGTTCTGCTGCAGTATCAGGTCATGTTAGTTAGAGTGCTCCAGAGTAACCTTCCCTTCAGCAATTTCATTTTATCTTTCCAACAGAGGAGAAACAGCTGTGGCTGCCTGATACTGTTCATTGGGAATATTTGGGGCTATAGAGTTGCTTTCCCAGCTTACATTCATATATAGAGCCAACCCATTTGTGACCCAGTTTTATCGTTTTCCTCATGTGTTAGCTGGTGATGAAGGGTCCTCTGTGTGGCCATCAGTGCAAACCTGGGGAGAGGTACCACTGTAATTATGGTGTTAACTCCACAGAGGTCTGCACCAAATACAAGTTACTTATGCCTTCCAGCTCTGCTCAGTCTCAATCCCAAATCCTCGACTCCCACTTCACAGTGAGTGCTGCTGGTTCTGCCCAGACCTAGGACTTGATGGATCAGACAGTTTCTGGTAAATTCTGATTCATAGTCAGTTGACACCCATGCTTTTCTTCCATCAAGTCCTGATCACATATAACAAGAGTTACTTTATCAACAACACATTGTCCTGTAGAGATGACTCAGCCTTTGTCTAGTGAGGTTTTCCACAAAACTTCAAATAACATATGCTCCCATCAAAGATACCTATCATGACTTTTTCAAGTTCACACTCTGCAGACAGATAGCCTTTTCTTCCTTTGAGCCTTAAAGTTAGCAGTTTTTCTGTTACTTGGGAGATATGTCCAGACAGTATTTCTAACGATGAAATATGCTGTCCCCAGAAACCAAGGAGGCTTTTAAAGTGTACTTTTTTTCTTAGGGATTGAACATATAAAGTGCAATAACCTTTCCTTTTCTTTGGAAAGAATTATGACATGTCCAAAATAACCATATCCCTAAAGACATACATGTCACAGCCATGACTGTACATGATACTTGTCTCCCATTACTAAAAGGACATATGCTTCAGTGTACTTGCCATTTCTTCCCAATCTACTTTACTTGGCATATGTCATTGATGTTGTGAATGGCAAGAAGGAGCTACAGAAAAGATTATTTTTTTAAGTTGTCTAAAGGTCTGAGTGCATAGCTCAGGGATGGAGCACCAACCTAGCATATGCAAGGCCATAGCTTTAATTCCCACAACACAGCAGAATAAATAAATAAATAAATATGTACATTCCTTTGGACTATATTGTAACAGAATACAGAAGAGTTAGTTTAGGTAAAGACCATGAAACACTGTATTGATTCCAAATAAACACATTGACTCTGATAGCTCTTCCTGTAAAGGTTGGGCGGGGGGAGATATTTCCAGACTAGTGGTCACATGTTGTGGGCCTGAGGCTGTATTAATCAGCTCTAAGAATGCTTGCATAGCACAGCCTCTGTAAGAGGGTAGGATCTGTTGATTCCGTAGCAGACATTGGTAGTAGTAGCAGATTGGGACTGCATCATCCACCACTAAGCTGCTCCTTTCACACTGTCTTCCATTGGATGTGAAGGCTCTGCAGATCTGAAGCATATAGCTCCTTTTGCTCAGATTAAATACCCCCCTGCCGTTGCTGTGCCCAACATGACCCTAGTTACTGGTCTGGTGGCCAAGAGGGAAAGTGGAGATCAGAATGGTTGGAAAGGAGAGTGGAGTATATGCCACATTGGGAAATGGTAGCTTTCAGAGGAAAGTGAGGAGTCAAAATTTTCAAATGTTCCAGTATGGTGGCTCATGTCTATAATGTCAGCACTTGGGATGCTGAATCAGGAGGCTTTCCATGAGTTCAAGGCGAGCCTGGGCTACATAGTGAGTTCTAATTCAGGCTGGGCTACATAATAAGATCATGTCTCCAAACAAATGAAACACAAAACAGTACTTGCAAATCCATCAACCAGATGAATATACTCCAAGTGCCCCGGCCTCACACCTTTCCAATCAAGGTCCAGCTCTTGTAAAGCAGATTTGTCAGGGTTGACATAGCCATCTTCTCTGGAATTCTGCTACCCTTAAAATCATGTGCTGAGTTTGCTACTCAGCTTTTCTACTCTGAGTCTCCTTGGCTCTCACAATTTTCAATGAATTTGAGATTACCCTATCTTAGTCATTGTTTTTCTCCAGTGCCTTAATAGCACACAAACAAAGCCACCTGAACCCAACAATTTTCTATAACTTCTCCTTTCCTAGAACTCCTCAAATAGTAAGTTGTCTTGGTGGTCAGTATATTCCCTGATGGAAGAATAAACTTTTTCCATGTAGCAGCCATCAAGTGTCACCTACCAACTCTCTCTCTCTCTCTCTAAAATATTTTTTTAAGGACTGGAGAAATAGCTTAGCAGTTAAGGTGCTTACCTGCAAAGCATAAGGACCCGTGTTCGACTTTCCAGTTCCCAGGTAAGTAAAACGCACAAAGGTGAGGCAAGCACAAGGTGGAACATGCCTATTAGGTAACGCAAGCATTTGGAGTTTTATTTCAGTGGCTGAGGTCCTGGCATGCCAATTCTCTCTCTCTCTCTCTCTCTCTCTCTCTCTCTCTCTCTCTCTCTCTTTATCTCTTTTTCCAATTTTTTTTTTTTAAAGTATTGGCTAGCACCACTAATGGAGGCAGGCAGGCAAAGTGTGGTACAGCCCCCAAGCCCCCTGTTGGAGCTGCTTCCAATGGCCACTCTATTTTAGAACAGACTTCTCAGGAAACAAACTGACTTTGTGATTTGAATGCATATTTATGGAAAGGATTTGAATGCAATAATGGATACAAGAATACTTGTCAGAGAGTAAGGAAACAGGATTAAGCAAAAGGAGAAGCTGAGAAGCCACACAGCTGTAACAAAGAACTCAGCCAAGTTGTGGAAGCTCTGGAGCTAGAGTGGGTCGATTCGGAGTTGTCTCATTTTGAGACACGGTAACTGGGTCTACATGCTTGTGTTGGTCAGTCATACTTGTAAGGAGGGAGACAGAGCTTTTAGCATGGTACCTGCCTTTGGGAGAGGCAACCTTCTCAGATATAAGTGGGCAATAGTGAGCAGTTCTGGCAACTATGGAAATATATGTCTTGATCTTGAAAGATGATACATGTGGGTACAACAGGTGTGTTACATGCATGTATTATGCTGAACTGTAAGTCGTTCAATAGAGCTCAAGTATAGCATGTGAGACAGAGAGAGAGATGTGATAAGACTTGATGCTTAAGGGCTGCGATGGTAACTGTCAAAGGTATCAGTGCCCAAAAGATACTTTCACATGTAAATGTGGGGTTAATGTGGAAGACTTTAATACAGAATTATTACACATGAGGTGTCAAGTTGAGAGTCATTCAGGGAATGACAGTTCCATACACATTAGAGGTAAGGACTTGGCCAATTACTTAATTGAACTGAGCCCAAATCTCCCCATTTATAAAACCTTCCCAGGCTTGTTCTGAGGAAGGAATGTGAGGGTTCATTCAAAACGATTAAAAAGAACTTGCACACTGTAAGCATTCAATAAATTTTTAATATTACTATCATAATAAGCATATAAATGGGAATTGAAAAGTGAATGCAGCAATAAAGGAGATTTTGTAAAAGAGGTGAAAAGATAATAGGGCATTGTAAATGACAGATGAGGGAAGGAGAAAGGGCTAGAGACATTTATTCTTTCCCTTTATTCTTTTTTTTTTTTCCTGATTGTGTCCACCTTGGTGTCTAAAGAGTACCCAAACCTCACTGATCATAAATCCAAATTCACTATCTTTTCTTAAAAATGTATCACTCCCATGGGTCTTAAACCTAATGAACGATGTCACTTCCCTAATAAACGTTAAAGCTAGCTCTGAACTCCTACTTCAGTGAGGATTCCCAGAACCTCAGGGTTTCCCCCAAACCAACAATCCCCATAATGAACCATTAACACTAGCCCATCCCCAAACCCTTACAAATGAAATTTCTATTACCTAAACATTGAGTTTCTTTGCTGTGACCTTCATCTTATTTAGTACTCTCAGTATTTTTTTTAATATCCATGTATACACATATAATCATGCATAGCTCGTGGCCTACAGTGGCTTTCCAATGAGTCCGAATTACTTGATCACTTGCAAAGTTATTGATATCAGTTACATAGGGTCCCATACTGTTCCATTCCTGCCATCACTCCATAGTCACTCAACATATCCACACGTTCCCAAAACTAGTTCAACACCCCCAACCTGATATTACTTCTGTAACCTGGAAGAAATGATTTCCTAGACTTGAAGCACACTTCTGGTACCAGTGTGTCTTCTCAGTAAACTCTTGCTCATCTTTTCAAGCTCTGATACAACTAACCTCCACACAGATGTACAGATAAACTTGCATTTCTGCTATTCTTCACACATACATAATATACATGCCATTCTTCCCCCTTTCTACCAGAATTTTCATTTTTAATCCCTGCAGGTTATTCTCATATTGAAAGGAATACAAGTTCATCATAGGAGATCGATAAATAGACTTTGTGGTGACAGGAGCATAGTGACAACCTGTGGGAGAATGAACTATGCGTATGAACTATGGAAGGGATATAGAAAAGAACTGTGGGAATATTTCTTATGGACCTTACAAGGAGCTTTTCTGATACCGTTGCTGCCCTAAAGTTAATTGTACATCTATGTGGTAATTAGTCATACACCTATGTTGTAATCCACTTGAGTAAAGTAATGTGATAATATTGACAAGCAATGTTTAGAGGTGCTAACTGACCTTAAGATATACCCTATGTTCTTTGCCCCAGAGGCCTGGTTGGACTCTGGACTGAGAACAAACACACTTGTGTAGGAAGTGCTGATCATAACATTGAAAACGGCGTCGGTAACTATGAACACACAGGTCTGTTGAAGACAACAGGAGGGCTTCACGGCATTGCTCTTAGGATCGGTGTGTATCAGTGCTCTGGATCCGCAGGGTCCAATGTGTCATACCCCCAAATCCTTTCCTTTTATAAGCGTTTAAGTATTATCCAAAGTCGAAATGTTTTTACCCTTTGCTCCTACAATATAGTACTTGTTTACATATTATCTTTAATGTTTAATAAAAGTGCCAACGAGGGCGGGAGTGATGGCACATGCTTTTAAACCCAGCACTTGGGAGGCAGAGGTAGAAGGTTCACTGTGAGTTCAAGGCCAGCTTAAGACTGCATAGTGTTTCCAGGTGGCTACATACTGTATTTACATTTTCGTACTGTGTGGGGTTCCTTCTTCAACTTCCAGAATATGCTAAAAACCCCTGAAGGACAGCATATCTCTTGTTTGTATGTGTGAAGGGCAGTCCACTATTAATGCATAAATTAATAAATCATATCTGCCTTGTGATTATAAGTAGATCATATGCAAAGTGTTATTTTTAATTATTATGAAAAAGCTCCCTGGCTCTGTGTATTAGGGTGAGGACCCAACTTTACTTCAGAGAATAATGTTGTGGGCTGTGGGGATAGCTCAGTCAGTAAAGTACTTGCCTTGAAAATATGAGGACCTGAGTTGGAACCCCAGAAACCAAATGTAAATTCTGGGTTTGGTTTCTCATACCTGTGATCCCAGCACTGAGGAGGTGGAGATGGAAGGTCCCTGGCCTGGGGCTCATTAGCCAGCTAGCCAAGCCTAATGGGTGAGCTCCAGACCAGTGAGACAGCCTATCTCAAAGGAAGTGGACAGCATTCCTGAGGGTGACATCTAGGTTGTCCTCTGGCCTGCCCCCCGCCACACACACACAAAGTTGCTTTGAAGCATATTGTTGTCATGTGTAAGGCTAGAAAATAGTGTACATTATGTACAATGTGAGCAAAACAATGGTATGAAATTAAAAGTAATTCCATTGCAAGTTGGGTTACAAAAGAGAAACTTGAAAAATAAGGTCACCAACAAATCACAGGGAGAGCAATGAAAACACTTGGGTTCTGAGGCATAAAAGACAGAGTTTAAATTAGAAATCAGGAACCTAGGGCTGGAAATATGGCTCAGCAGTTAAGGTGCTTGCCTGCAAAGCCAAAGGACCCAGGTTTTCGATTCCCCAGGACCCACATAAGCCAGATGCACAAGGTGACATATGCATCTGAAGTTTGTTTGCAGGGGCTGGAGGCCCTGGTGCTTTCTCCCCCCCTCCCACCTCAAATAAATAAAATATTTAAAGAAATAGAAATCAGCAACATACACATGGAATCTGTCAAGGACCACTTACCAATGACCCGGCACTGTGACCCCTGTGGGTACCCCAGAGCCTGTAATTTAGCAAGGTGATATATGAATATCCATTCTTTGAAGTAATAAATATACCACTCAATGGACACTAAGAGTTATGTGATAGGGATCAAGTCTGTCCTGCTCAATACAGAATCCTAATGCTCTGCTTAGTGCCCAACAAATAATAGAAGTTTAATATAATTGGTATAATAAATGAATGAATAAAGGAAACAACTGAAAGTTAAGAGAGAGAGAGAAGAGGGGAAGAGAGAAAAGAAAAAGTGAGAGAGACATAGTAATGGAGGCAGAGACAATTTTAGATGAACCATGGATTACAGTAGATATGAGCCTGTAATTTAACTACTTGTGTTATGTTTTTGCATGGGATTGTTACAGTCTATTCTTGTATTCTAAAGAGCTGAATGAGTGAGTGTGCCAAGTGGTCTATCTGAGAAGGACTGATGGAATGATACTGCAAAATGGTAGTATAAAATCAAGCTTGTATAATCTTAAAATGGGTCAAGATAATCATTATTCAAGATGATTACTATGTGTTTAAATATGTTTTTTTTTTATTTTTAAAGACCATTTTTGAGCAGTGTTAAGTTCACACTGAAATGGACAGGAAGATAAAGAGATGCTCTGTATATCCTCTGCTCCTACATAAGCAAAGCCTCTCTTATTGCCAATTGAATATTCTTTTATTGGCCAATTTATTTGACATTGGTTAAGCCCACAATTCTCTAACTATGTGGTGAGATCCTCTGGGGCACCATAGCAAATTCACATTGGTACTCAGAGGTATTTATCCTTTCAACAATATCCTAGCGATACAAAACTAAGTGATGAGAAGCAAGTTTCATGTGAAAATCAATGTTAAATAGGACATGAGGGTGGTGGTGTCTAGGCTGCATTCCAGGATTTTAAAAAATTATATTAATGTCCAACAAGACCACACATTCCATTGGTAATTAAGGTGAAATTAAGGGGGGGGATCACTTTCAATTTATGTATGTTACCTTCTAAAACAGCCACTAAATTCTTAGAACATAAATATTTATGAATGTGTGGCTTTAACTACTTAATAAACAGAATTCTTTTATATTTATTTTGGCCAAGGGGGTTGTGGAAAATATAACACAGGAGAATTTGAGAATGCTGACATTTAAGAGTTCTTTTTCTGGAGCTGTATTCAAAGCAAAGCTCTTCAACAATAAGAAGATAATTTGTGAGGATTTTAATGGAGAAATGCCTTGATGATTAAGGTACCTAGTAAAAAGTAGATTTTCATGTTGTCCTTTAATGTTCAAATTCTCCAGTTTGAAGGAATCAGGTCCCTCCTTGACAGCCATCTTCCTCTCTCTCACACTTCCCACGTCTGCACTGGAACTGTTGTGGTGTGTTTACTGTTGTTTGTGTGCAGTCTTGTTTTATGCACCTGGGCATTTACTGAGCATTAGGCACTTAGTTTATGCTTGTACGATGTGAATAAAACTAAGGAGCACATCACTATGTGACTGACCTATGAGACAGACATTCACACCAGAAGCTCAGAGCTATTGTCCTTCACTGACTGTAAAGAAAGACCAAGAACAGGTAGTTGGAAGGGGGCTGACTAGAGGATTTGGTTGAGACAAAACAATTTGCTTGCTACCTGAGTAATTTACTAAGTGAAGATTTTATAACCTAATTCTTAAACATTCTCTGGTAATAGTGTGATTCTCTATGGGCTGTGCTGATGGGTTCAGCGGGGCACCAACTTCTACAGCGATGGTAATGAAGAGACCAGATGCAAGATCCAAGCTCTGAAACGCTCAGACCTTCACAGGGATTTCTAAACAATTCAGCATTGTTCTCAAGCCAACCAAAGAATTAGTCCAGAGCTTGGAAAAAAAAAAAAAAAACAGTATGACTACAGCATTTTGCGAATACCCATGAAAGGTGTGCGCCCACACTCATGCACGATGGGGCATGTGTTGAGAAGGAGTTGTTGTTGCATTACTACTTGCCTTTGGTGGCTGAAAAGTTGCAGGATGAACTAACAAGATCTGAGATCTTTGGGTCCAGAGCAGAATGAGCCAGGTTATTCAATTCAGACCCATAAACTCTTTATGCCACTGAGCCCTGTGGCCACTAAGCTTATTACCTCTTGGGGAAAACAAAGGACATTGATGTATATAAGAATAATACTGTAATAGATAAAAGGAACTTCAGGGTCATCATTCTAACATCATTGCTCAAGGACAAGGCCCCAGGGGTTGAGAAGAGTTGACATCACAAGGTTTATGGGGAGGAATATGACAGAAGCAGTCTGAGATGACAGAGTGATGAGGTGGTCGGTAAGCCTGCACCTGAGCTCTGAGGTCAGCCTCAGGGTGAAGGAGGCCAATGCGTTTGCCTTGGTGGAAGTGGTAGAACATTTTCAGTTACTTCAGTATGATAGCTGACAAGCTTTCCATCTAAGGCAACAGCCTTCCTCTCCGTGGTCTCATGTTTCCTTGTGTTTCCAGCCTGCTTTCAGCCCACTTAATATAAATGTCATTTTAGGAAGGGAGGGTGGAGAAGCAGCTCTGGAAATCCCAGTCATGACCAAAATGAAGCCACGGCTGTAACACGGGTGGGAAGGAGAGGGCAGTTGACTAATAGTGTGGGGTGGAGGCAGAGAAGGGGAGGAGGAGTGGCATGTCTGGCAGGGACTACCAAACACAAAGATTTCTGTTATTTGCCAGGAAGGAAGAAAGGATGCAAGGTGAAAGTAAGCTGGCTAAATATGAATGTCAGCAAGCTTAACGATAGTAAAACTAGTCCTTAACAAAAAAGAAAGTAAAAGTGGTCACCAAGCTGGTCTTTACTGATGTCATCTGTTTATTATTCTAATTTGTCTTCTGCCTATTTGCAATACAGGAGGATGAACTGGTAAACACTGTAAGTCAAGACTCTTCCCATCTTAAGAGCCAGGTGTTAAATATTCAGGAGCATACAACGCGTTAGAATTTTCTGGAGACACTATTAAATGTGCATCTACCAATATTCTGATCCGATGGGTCTGGAGAGGAATCCAAGTACAGGCATTTTCAGCTAAGCCACTTTTTATGTCATGCTGATGTGAGTGGCACAAAGATCAAACTGAGAAATGCCATCTACAATCACAGTTCCTCTCAACTGTGAACTAGCACTCAGGAGGCATCCACAATGAATGCATAGCTGTTTACTCGGCTGATCCAAATAAGAAAGTAGGATAACAGTAGAGCGGGAATCAACATTTCTCTTCCCTCAGGGTTATTTCCAACTAGGAATCAACAAAGGGTAGCAGAATAGTCACAAAGAAATGACTGTGAAGCTAACTAGACAGTTTGCTGGCTGTTGACTTTAAGTATGAATGTCAATTGCAGCTAATATAAGAGGATGAGCTACAGTATAGTGCATATACTCAAATGCTCACATCCTGCTGAAGGATACTTGAGTCTTTAAGATGGGTGGTTAGAGCACCATTTGTTCAAGGTCCATATGCAAAATCTTCTAAAATCAAAGTCTCTTTATTTCATGTTCTGTCTCTGACCTTTTTGAAGTCTGAGGAAATATGTTCTAGGGAGCAGAAAATGAGGAGCCAGACTGACACAGTTTTGCATTCTGCCTTATCAGATAGCTGTGGGACTTTAGAAAACATTCATGCCCTTTAACCTCAGTTTCTTCTTAAGATGGTGACATTTTTGTGGCAATTATCTAAACAATAAATACTAAGTACCTGGCCTGAAGAATAAGTGTTCAGTCAATAGTAGTAATGACTCTGCCATCTAGTAGCAGAGAAGAGACTTTGTGTGGAGAATGTAGAACCTGTCTAGGGTACTGGTCCCTAAAACTGAATCCTTGATGTACACACTATCTGCCTCCGTTATGCAAAGCGAGGTAATCCTTTGGGTTGCAACTTGTGATTTCTCTTTCTGTTTCTCATTCTTATTGCACAAATCTAAGCAATGTGAAGACTCCAAGAGCTGTCAGCACACACACACACACACACACACACACACACACACACACACACACACATCACTGTCAGTGGAGGTTTCTTCCACGTTTTGGTGGGAGGGTTCAAGCTGCAAAGAGTATCATATGAGCTAGCAGCTTCCTAGAATATGTGTCCTTGTTACTATTGAGTATTTTCTTTGATTGTCTGATTGATCTTATTTGCAGGTCTCTCTGCTGCAAAGGGCATGTCAGTACTAGTGACTGAGTTGAGCCTCATTGAAGACTGTCTATCCTAAATTTTAATAACTACCCAGAGACCACACTCCCTTTTCCCATTACCAAACATATCTATATTCATTTTAACAGAACTGTACTTAGTACCTATAATTTGTAAAGCCATTACCACCTGCTGATGGAGGCAGACGTGGAGAGTGTTAACAGAGACGATGTTCAAGGGCCGAGAAAGGGGTGAGAATGGAGGAATGGCACAGATCCAGCCCTCACCTGGGATAGGACCGAAGCTCTGCAGCGGTCTTCCTGCTTCCCATACTGCCTACCATCCTCTGTCCATTCCTCCATCAAATGTCCTTTTAAAATGTAAGTTAAATAATGCCACCCCTGCTAAAATTGCTCTTCCATCTTGAGAAAAAATATTCAACGTTCTGTCTTCATTTAAAAGCTTCCTCGTTCTGCTGACTGTATCACTGGCACCCTCTTCCTTTGCTGTGCTCTTTTTCTTTTGGATTCTTTACTGTTCTTCAAACTCCACTCCAAAATCCATGTGCTGTTCCTTAAAATCCCAACACGATAGCATGACGAGGAGCAGCTTTGGCAGACTATTAACGTATCGGTGTAGAGCCCTCAAAAGTGAGAGCAAGGACTTCATGAGGTGGCCACGGAGAGCTAGTAGGCCCTTTGGTCCCTTTGTCCTTCACCCCACGTTGGCACAGAGCATTTGTCTCCTTCGGAGGTCACATCAACATGGCACCGTCCCGGGAGCAGAGACCAGATTGTCCCAGACTCTGAAGCCATGGATATCTTTTCCTTGAACTTTTGGCATCACAAACAGTTTAAGGTGAATTTCTTATTACCTATAGATTGCCTGGTATGAGGGATTTTCTTATAATGGTTCAGCCAAGGCGTGCATTGGTAAAGCCCTGCTTCAGAATCTTCTGCCGGGGCCTCCTCCACTGCGCAGGATGTTCTCCATCACTAGCCTCGTGCCTTTCTTCCTTACCTCCCCCAGATCTCTGCTTTAAAATCTCCCATTACAGCCGGGCGTGGTGGCGCACAAATTTAATCCCAGCACTCGGGAGGCAGAGATAGGAGGATCACCATGAGTTCGAGGCTACCCTGAGAATATAAAGTGAATTCCAGGTCAGCCTGGGCTAGAGGGAAACCCCACCTCTATTCCCCACCAAAAAAATAATAATAAAAATAAAATAAAATCGCCCTTTAAACAGCCCAGCTCTCTCCCTTTTTCTTTCACTGCACTCGGCTCTTGGAACATGAACTCTAATAAAGGGATGCATGTAATAAAATAGATAAATAGCTAGTATATAAGGCAATGAGAAGAGGTTTCTGTCAATTTTGTTCATTTCTAGAAAAGTATTAGGAGCATGGTTTGAATATAAGTGACCACTCAAAGGCATACTTTTGTTACATATAAATAGAAATACATTCTCTCCACTGCCTCCTGTCTTACTTTTCTCTGAAACCAGTCTGAATTTTAAAGCAAGACCTTGGGGACGATTTATAGTGATGGATGTGATTCATGCATATGTGGATAATGTCAAAGCTGTACATTTAGCCCTGACCTCAGGATGTCTCTGCCCAATTCCTACTTAATGTCTGTGGACTTGACCCCCTTCACTGTCTCTCTGATAGTTTCATCTCTCTAGCATGTGGCCAGCTAACTCCTTGGAGATAGAAGAAAACTGGACTTGCAAGCAATTCCAAGTTTCCTCTCCAAATCCTCATTCCAGTTTTTGATTGGGTTTCCCCTCAGGATGACTGAAAGGGTTTAACTCTAGAGATAAAAGCCAACTCTATATTGCCATAAAGAAAAATTTTAAAAAGCATCAATAATGCAACAATGTATTTCTTGTCTGGGACATTTAGTCTTGGATAAAAATCATAGCTCAGTTTCAAATAAGGTAGTAAGTGTTTTATATACAAAACTCAATCAGTTTTTTTTTTTTTTCCCCACAGTGTTTTCTATGAGGGAAGAGATAGGTTTTTATGACATATATTCCTCTGGTTCTCAGGGCAACTGTTGAATGGATGACACAAGCAATTCCATGAGGAAATCTAATAATGTATAGGCATGGAAAAGTCCGAAGTTGGATTCCGTTTTATTTTCCTACTCTTAGTAAGATTAATATTAAAAAATTAAAATAAATTATTTCTTTGGTTTATAGTTACCCAGAGAAACTTTCTTCTCTTATTAGTTACCAAAGCTATTATTACATTGGTTGCATGACAAGGAAAGGTAATTCAGAATTGACTTCTTCATAATGCAGCCTTGCAAGGGTTAGTCAGTTACAGGCAAAAATATAGCTATTTACTGGGCTATACTGTTTGGTTATTGGGGACCTAAGGTTGTTCCTAGAGAGTCTTGCCAATTTTTCTATATCCAAGCCCTTCAAATCTGACTGGATAATTTCATGTCATGTTCAAAACTTTTGTATACACCTCTAGCCTATAGAAGGGGAAAACTCACTGACTCCCAGTCCCCCTCCAAATGATATATATTTTTTCTTTTATAGAAAAAAATCCTGAAAGAACCACTTTTGCTCGCTCTTATCTTTACTATCTCCTTCATAGTCTTTAGCTTAGTGTGGCCTACCTTCCAGCCCACTCTTCTGTTGAAACTCAGCTGGCTCGGTTCACCAGCCCTATCACACCCACAGGCCACAGCACTGGACGCCTCTTTTGACCTCTCTGCTCCAACCAGTAAAACGTACTGTTCTTTTTTCAGATTGTTTGATATCAACTGACCTGTTTCCCAGTTTATGATTTTTGGGTTTTTTGTTTTGTTTTGTTTTGTTTTTTACCAGATTCTTGTTTGTTGAAATCCCATCCTCTTCCTGCACTCTTCTAAACAAGGCAATCCTTTGGTCCTTTGAACATCTCCACCTACATTCTCCCCACATGCTCACATCTAATCCTATCATTACCAGACCGTGATAGTCTTAAATTTATACCACTAGCTCCAGCCCCTTCCTTGTATCACAGCCTATTGTACTGAACTTCCTGTGTACAGATCTTAACAGTATGTTTCTGTGTCTTCTTTTAGTATGACGCCCCGATCCCTCGGATTCTCGTGCCTATGTGAGTTGATCTCCTCAATTCCTCTCCTCTTTGTCATTGTCTGTCGGGTCGGTATGCCTCTACTTCACGTCCCCAGTCAAGCCACCGGAAACTCTCAACTGTACGACTGCCCTAGTCTCTGAGCAGATCATCTCACTTATGTTCTTACCTCCCTGGACTTCATTCCCATCAAAGTGACTTTTTAAATCAGAAAGAGATCTCACTCACTTTGCAATCGGTTTCAAGATTCTCCTTCCGTTTTTGTTTTTGTTTTTGTTTTTTTTTTCTGGTTTTATCTCCTGTGATATCGTCCAGTTCATATTCCTGTCCTTTCCTTGCTGCTGTTCTTTTCCAATTCTCTCCAAAATTCTGAGCTCACTCTTTTCTCGGGATTATCAACTGGTTTTTCTGTCTTGCACAGCCACTACCTCTTTACTGTATTTCATTTGTCATTTCCTCAAAGATGTTTCCCTGGCCACTTTAGCTAAGGTGAACCTTAGGCTCACCTTGAGCTGCAACCCAGACACTCTTTGTCGTTTTCTATGTTTCTTGACTTGAAATCGAATTTGTGTGTTTATTATCTATCTATTACCCATTCCTACTAGGTTACTTACACATGTTCAATTTCCTATTTATATGCAAGGGTAGTAACAAGTATTTAGGTAAGTGTCTGGTAGGTAAGAGGCATAATAGTATGTTACACGTCTTAAGGTAACCATGCAAAGCTTCAGAACAGCCAAAGCGATAGACTGTCAGCAATGAATGATCCCTCTGGAATATCTTTCATATCTAGTACTGGGTCCTGGTTGAATTCTACCTAAAATTCAGATATAATTGCATGATTATAACAAGGTGGGATGTAAGTAGCTTATTTGTGTCCATGCCTTGAATTTCACTGATGGAAGAGATTTTGAAGAAGAAAGCTTGTGAGAAAATTCAAAGAAGCTAGGGGCAGATATAGAGTAATGATGTAATACAGGGCAGTCTCTGATCCTCAGTCAAATCCCCAGCATGAGAAACACATCTGTACAGACAGAATCTACTGGAGGAAGCAAACGTAGATAGATGTTGGCTCATTTGTTTATTTTTCAGAAATGTGATAAAGCAGAAATACAAAAGCAATATCCAGGTAGGACATGAGCCACTGAATTGGAAAAGGACATCTCCAAATGTCTGTGGACCTGCGGTTCCTGTGCAGTGTGCAGAGTATGGCATGAGGAAGGGCCCTGACCCTCAAGGGCTTGTAGCTTGAAGAACCTTAGGAAGGTGTTTTGGGAATAAATTTTCTCCTCTGGGCTCCTTAGAATTAACTTTTGGTACAGGTCACCATGCTCACAAGTGGCTATTCAAGCAGGGACACTTTCATTCATATTTGATGAGAAGAAAGTAAAAAGGTGAAGAGAGTTTCTTCCTGGGGGAAGAGAATTTTGTCTCCTCAGCTTTGACTCAGCTGGAGATCCATCCATCAGCCAATGCCCAGAGTGAGGAGGTTTGCTCTGGTAATGAGCTGAGCCCTGGAAATACCCCCAGGAAGACAGGGCAAAGACGGTGAAGTGACTGTTGCTTAAAAGGTATAGTAAGATTTGGTTGGTTTTTTGTTTTTTTTTTTTTTTCCATCCATTTATCAACTCTTACTGAGCACCCACCATGTTTCTGGTATTCCTTTAGGTGCCAGAGAAAGGGAACAAACAAAATAGTCTTCAATTACAGAAAAACTACCCAAGATTTCAAAATCATATAATTGCCTTATGTCTCTATCATGAGTAGCATGACTTTTACTTTTTTTTTGGGGGGGGGGGGCGGGGAGAGGAATTGAAGATATACTTAGGTTGATTCCATCCAATACCCCAGGAGAGAGAAGCCATTCACAGAACTGACAGTTTTTCTTATTTATTAGTCTTGCATTGTGTGATGCTCCTGCCACAAAAAGCTGCTATCACCCAGAGCAAGCATAACCTTTTCCGTGAACTTGAAGAATGTCAGTTGTTTAAACTGTTTGTCTTTTCCCAGTGTCCAAGCATATGCATGGATGGAAACAGGGCTAAGAGGGCAGAAGGATGGATGACAAGGTCATGGCTTCCTCTCGACTCCAAAGAAACTTCTTCAGTGACCTCCTGACAGAGGAACATTCACTGAATTTCAATATAGAGCGACTCTGTGCACACACTTTATTCTCAAGCTACAGTGGGGGGAAAAATGAAGCATGAGGAGAAATGAAACTGATGGGGGTTGGGAGTTGGTGAAAAGTAAGGAAAAGAGAAATAAACATTTTCCTTCCTAGGCAATTTGAAAACATCCACATTAGAGATGAGTAGCTTGCTTGAAAAAAAAAAAAACTCAAAATCAAAGTGAAGCCTGAATTACTCATTTTTAGTAATTCAGAAATCAGCATCCCACTTTTCCCCCCACCCTGTGCTCCCTGACGTTGGTGACATATCAACAGTCTCATGTCACCCTTTAAATTCCACCCTGCGCTTACACTTTTCTTCCTTTCCTGTTCTCTCCCCTCTTATTTTCTCTCCTCTTCTGTTTTTCATCTCTCAAACCCTCCCATCCTCATTTTCTCAATCCCTTGCTCCTTCTCTTTTCCTTCCTCTTGGTGTTAGGGTGTATCCTAGCAACAGCTATTTCAATTAAAAGATGGGAAGGGCTACCAGTGTTGCCAAGGTTACCAGTACTTCCTGCTGCCACTGGAGGAGGTAACCAGTGAGTTAATCATAATGGAATCATATACTACCGACAGGCAACTCCTGGACCACTCTGCCTGCCCGCCCCATTTGAAGAAATTGTCTCCCAAGCCATCAGACAGACTCGCAGGTATTGTCATTTAGTGAAGTGCTACTCTGAAGCCCAGATGTTTACAGAAAGACACAAAACATCAATAATGATGACACTTAGATCTTGATATCATGCCAGAAAGCTGTGACTGTGTACCTGTTGGTGTCTTACAGATTTCAAGTAACAGTAGAAAACAGCCATGTAGCTGGCCAACACTGCCATAGTAATTCAGTATGTATATTTGCCTTTTTAAAACAGAATGGTTGGGGTGGAGAAATGTCTTAGATGTTAAGTCACTTGCCTCCAATGCCAAAAGACCCAGATTTAACTCCCCAGGACCCACAAAAAGCCAAATACATGAGGTGGCCCATGAGTCGGGAGTTCTTTTGCAGTGGCTAGAGGCCCTGGTGCACCAATTTTCCCTCTCTCTCTCTCTCTCTCTCTCTCTCTCTCTCTCTCTCTCTCTCTCTCTCTCTGTCTAGTAAATAAACAAAAATACAATACAATGGTCATAGTAATTTTTACCTATGAACCATCATTTATCACTATATCTAATTTAAAGAACTTTAAAAAAATACTTTATTGTCCTTGGTGTCATAAAAATTCAAAAATCATCAGAATTCTTTTCATCTGGAAAAAAATAGCAGTTAGTATTTAGGAACTATTTCAAAGATCTGGGCACTGGGCTTGGAGCATCAATGTGGGCCCCAGAGGACCTTTGGCCCCAGTTTGAATTTATTTTCCAGACCAATCAGTTAAAATTTTTTATAATTTTCTACTATTCTAATACCTTACCTTGGCGTACCAGTTTACAAAGCCCTTGTTTCCTTATTTTATTCCCACAATGGCTCTGTAACTATGAACTTCTTGTATCTACAGGTGACCAAGCAGAACACCAGAAAGCCTGAGTAACAAGTAGAAGAAGGCTGGTCCCAAAACTTGACTCCTCTCTCTCTGCTCCTAGTGTGCTGCACAGAACGTCCTTCCACCCGGCACTGTTACAGTGCTGCTCAACACTGCTTCTTCCCCTTCCTGCTTCCCTGTTCCTCAGTGAGTTCCTCAATCAATGATTCCCTGCAGAGTTGATTGCTGAACCCAAGAAAGGCTCCTACCATGGTTTCTCTCTTTTCCTCCTTCCCTTATTCCTTACTTCCCTCCCTCCCTCCCTCCCTCGCTCCCTCTCTCTCTCTCTCTTTCTCTCTCTCTCCATATATATATATATATATATATATATATATATATATATATATATATATATATATCTTTCTATCATCTTCTATCTCTATCTCCTACGTCTCACTAATTCTTACTTTGATTCTTCATGACCAGAATTGTTTCCAAGTTGCTTTAGAATATATCATGGGTTCCTCAACTCTCCTCACATTTACTCTGTACATAAGTCCTCAATTAAATTCTCATGATATAGCTCAGTCAGTTCCTCTTTTGCATAGATAGCATGACAGGTAGTGACATGGCCAATTTCAGCTTTGTTTTCCTTCTGTTTATTCAATGACTGAACACAATTTATACAGTGACTGCTGTGCTTTTTTTTAATCAATTAGATCAGATCATTCCTTACATTAAAAAAATATATATCAATGGCTTCCCACCACATTTTCTGCATGATAAGGACAGTCTCTCCAGCATCAGCTGTAATTTCCATCCTCAACTCTGAGCACATTCTGATATACTTGTTCCAGATGTAGCAATACCAAGATACCTGTTACTCTCAAGTCAGATCAGACTGCATTTCAACTTTGTCCTTTAGCTCAAATTGTGCTGCTTTCCAAATGGGCATGTACTGTGCTCCCCCAAATATCACTAGCCTGGCTTCCAACTCAAGGGGCCACTACTTCTGCAGAAAGCCTGATGCTCCTGCAGGATGGGGTTGTCCATTTTTCTTTTTTAAAAAAATATTTTAAATGTCTTTTTAATTTTTTTTGTTATTTATTTATTTGAAAGCAACAGAGAGAGAGAAGGAGGCAGATAGAAAGAGAGAGAATGGGTGCACCAGAGCCTCCAGCCACTGCAAACAAACTCCAGACGCATGTGCCCCTTTGTGCATCAGGCTAACATGAGTCCTGGAGAAATCGTGCCTCAAACTGGAGTCCTTAGGCTTCACAGGCAAGCACTTAACTGCTAAGCCATCTCTCCAGCCCAGTTGTCCATTTTTCATAGCTGTGTTTTCAGCTTCACCCTGACACAGAACAGGAAACTTGAATGAATGGCATTTCAGAAAATGAAAACAGCTACAGTAATGTTAAAACACTCTGATAAACACATTGCTGGAGATATCTGACATCATTATCCAGTGATATTAATAACTGCTCTGCACTTCTGCCAAATCTACTCCGGTCACGTGGTACTGTAGGTATGTTATTCTCTAATCTTCATAGCAAAAGTTAGCAATTATTTCCCATTTCGAAGCCAATAAAAAATAAGAGTAGGAAAAAAATAGAAATTCCCTAAGACACACAGGTAATAAAGGATTTGGTAGTAGAATCCTTCAGTGCTTGTCATTACATCAGTGAGGCTGCTCTTCATTATAGAGAAGCAACTGCACTGTCAGTAGGTGGCATGTACCACCTTGTGAGGCAAAGTCTTCACTCAGCTGTGATCCCACCAGGTCAACATAGGAAAGGGTATACTTGGGCTTTACATTATATTCACAAATATTCTGCTGAACAATTAATACTTTCTATGTTCAGATCTCCAACACTTAAGGTATTTGGTTTTGAGGCACCACATCTAAAGATTTGGTAAAACTAGAGACAGCTAGATGATATCTTTGCAGGAAAAATACATTCTCAATACATACTATACACAGTAAAATACTTGTGGAAGGTTGCTTCCTTAAAAGAGCTACCGCTGCAGCTGCATTCCTGGGACTGTGTCTCACTCGTTCTCTTTAGGACTCAGCAAGGCCCTAATCATGTGCTTATCACACACAGGGGTTCCAGACTCAGACAATTAATGCCATGATTTGTTTTTGCTACCATCAGGACCAAACAACTCAGTGGTGGCAGTAGTTAATGTGGCATTTTATAAGTCACAATGAATTATCCATAGTTAGTGGCTAATTATAAATCAGGGTAGTTATTCTCCATACACACACACACACACACACACACACACAGAGGACTACAGCTGGAATTATCTGTCTTAGCATCCAAAAAAGAAAGTTTGAACCAAGTTAGACACAATCATGGAATGGGCCACGCAGGAAGCCAAATCTGTGACTTGTTTGCCACATCTCTCAACAATGCATGATGTGGCCTCCTCCATGTCATTCTCTGTACCTGCCCATGCCATGCACTTGTCCTGATTCTGCTGGAGACTCTTCTGATTTTCATATGGAAGACCCTGCATCCCAGCTTCTGTGTATGATGATAGGCAGAATAAAGGCTCTGCAAAGATACCTGCATCTCAATTCCTAGAATTGTTAAATATATTACCTTTAATGGCAAAAGACACTTTGCAAAGGCAACTAACATTAGGATCTTGGGACAGAATGATTATACTCTAATATTCACAAGTGTCCTATGCAATCACCTATGTTCTTAAAATTGGAGAGCATTGTACTGCTGCTGGCTTTAAAGAAGAAAACTGGGCTCTGGAAATGGAAATGGCAAGAGTCCCTAGAAAGAGACGCATCCCTGCCAACACTTTTATTTTAGGTCAGTGGCACCTGCATTGAATTGTAGACATACAGAACTGTTAAGGTCATAAATGGGTTGCATTGATCCATTACATTTGTGGGATTAATCTTAATAGCAAAACAATAGGGAATTAAGATAATAGCCATCTCACTCTGGTTTGCCTAAGATTATTCTACATTAGAAACTGTAACTTCTATCTTGGGAACCCCTTCAGTGGAGCCAGCCAGGACCATTGGTCTCCCTGTCCCCAGTTCCCACCCTGTAATACTGGGCTGTAGAATCCCCCCAGATATGCAGGTGCCCCTCAGCTTAACTAGCTTGGCCATGCAAAGGTCCTGAAGCTGTGACTTTCAAGTGAGAGAATCTCCCCGAGGACTGTCACAGCCCATTGCTGGGCCTACCTGAAACTTTCTGAACAGAAATGAAGCCCAAGAATGCACATTTTTAAATGTGTTTTTAGGAGATTCTCAGAATGTATTTTCAGGAGATGCTCATGTCCTTGGTCTGGAGATACACTTTTAAAATATTTTATTTTTATTTATTTATTTGAGAGGGGGGTGTGCAGAGATAATATGGGCATGCCAAGGCCTCTAGCCACTGCAAATGAACTCCAGATGCATGTGGCATCTTGTGCATCTGGCTCATGTGGATCATGAGGAGTTGAATCTGGGTCCTTTGGCTTTGCAGGCAAGCACCTTAACTGCTAAGCCATCTCTCCAGCCCTGGGGAAATACTTTTGAACCACTAACGTGAGACCTAAAACAAACAAATAAAAAAAACACGCTGCATTGAGTTTTATCTGGTAACTTTCATCCCAGGCATACATTAAAAATGAGGTAGGAGGCTACACAGATGGCTTAGTGCTTGAGGAGCTTACCTGGGAAGACTGAGTACCCAGGTTCGATTCCCCAGTACCCATGTAAACCAGATGCACTAGGTGGTGCATGCATTTGAAGTTTGTTTGCAGTGGCTAGAGGCCCAGGTGTGCTCACTATCTTTCTATCTGTTTCTCTCACTCACTCATTCTCTGTCTCAAATAAATAAATAAATAAATAAATAATGTTTTTAAAAGAAAAGAAAATGAGGTAGGCTTGCACCCCAGTAGCTGTTAACTTCATCCAGACCACAGTGCATAACTCTGAAACCCCACCCCACCACCTGATAGAAGGCTTAGGAGAAAACCCATAAGGGAGTGGTGAGGTTTGTGAGCCCATTCCTGCTCCTGAAAGCAGTGCAGCTAACAAGTTATCACCCATTCACCTCTCATAGTTAGAGCAAATCTATTAAAATACCTATGATAGTATCTGGCATATGACATTTGCTCAATAAAAGGCAGCCATTAATGAGACTTTATTAAAATGTCACTAAGTTAGCTCTCACGAGCTAGAATAATGTGAATAAGGAAGGATTGTGTTTGCCTTTCTGCCTTAGTGTGAAACTAGAAGTGTTAGCTATGCTACTTATGAGAGTTTCAATTAGTTGTCCCCCATAAACTCATGTATCCTAAACGCTAGGCTCCCAGCTGGTGGTAATTTAGGAATTATAGCCTTACTAGAGAAGATGTGTTGTTTGGTTCAGGTTCATTGGTGTTATAGCCAACTTTCCCTTGCCAGTGTTCAGCACATTCTCTGGATGCTGTTGTCCACTTAATACCAGCCAGAAGGTCATGTCCACCCTCTGCTCATACAACAATTTCCTCTGCCATCATGGAGCTTCCCCTCAAATCTATAAACCAAATTAAACCTTTTCCTTCCATGAGCTGCTTCTGGTCAGGTGTTTGTCACAGCAACACAAAGTTTATCCTGGGTTTCTAAAATTTTATAAATGTATTTGAAACATCTCTTGTGTGTGTGTGTGTGTGTGTGTGTGTGTGTGTGTGTGTGTGTGTGTATCCATGCTGAATGCTATATCTTTTATGTCTTCGATTTATTCTTTCAATTAGTTTTTTGACAAATATGTTTTATGGACCAATACAATATGCCAGACATTATTATAGGAGTAGACATCACAGCTGGCAAAAAAAAAAAAAAAATTCAG
The DNA here is from genome assembly GCF_020740685.1 of Jaculus jaculus. Lineage (NCBI taxonomy): Eukaryota > Metazoa > Chordata > Mammalia > Rodentia > Dipodidae > Jaculus > Jaculus jaculus. Next base: position 166,702,943 of record NC_059105.1, read on the forward strand.
GAAATATCAGTGTTTCCATAAAATCATATATTTGAGAAAAGAATAAAAGATGAGATTAGCAGAGACAGCAGTTCAGTAGTGATAAGCACTATGACAAAAAAAAGAAAAATCAATGGCACTGGCAGGAGATCGCTTAATAATAGGCATGTGAGAGAAGTCCTCTGGAGTGAGACGACATTTGAGCCAAGAGCTGGATGACCCAGTGGAAGACACTGCAAGTACAGGTATGGTTAGTGTAAGCCAAGAAGAAATGTTCTCCATGCATGTAAAAATCAGCCAAAGGAAAGACCATCTGTACGAATCATAAAGAACAATAATGAGAATGTAAGATGGAAGATTCCACAATTCTATGAAGTTGCAGGTCTTGGGTTGGTCTTGCTTAGCTTCTGGCCCAGTAGGAACACGTTAAAGGACAGAAAAAGAAAAGTGACTTGAGGGTATTTTTCTGCATGTGTGGTTAGTTTCTTAGGTCTCCTGTTCTGGTGAGCAATCTAGTTTTTCTCTTGCAACATATATTTGTTATTATTACTGTCAGTCCAGCTTACCTTGGTCATTTTTTTGTAGAAGAGGAAACAGTTCTCTCAGTGGGGTGAGTTCCAATCATAGTGTTCTTGTACCAATAGGAAGGGTAAGTAATCTAAGTGAAACTGGGGGCTAGAGATGCACCTCAGTGGCACAGTGCTTGTCTTGCATGTCTGATACCCTGTGTTTGATCTGCAGAACCTCCAAAATAATTGAAATTTTAAAAAATAATTAGGTAATATCAATCAGAAACTCTTACTGGGCTTTGAAACTTTTTTAAAGTATTTATTTATTGTTTATTATTTGAGAGTAGTTGGGGGAGGACAGATGGAGAGAGAGTATGGGTGTGTCAGGGCCTTTAGCCACTACCAGCAGACTCCAGATATATGCTCCACTTTGTGCATCTAGCTTACGTGGGTCCTGGGGAATCAAACCTGGGTCCTTAGGCTTCATAGGCAAGTGCCTTAACCACTAAGCCATCTCTCCAGCCCTGGGCTTTGAAATTTAACTGGGATTGATAGAGAACAACACCCTGATCATTGAATCATCCTTGTGGAAAGAGTTGGTCTCAGTGTGAGGAAAGGGGGAATAGACCAAGTATGTCTGAGAGAGACAGAGACAGAAAGAGAGAAACCATGAACCAGAACTAAGCAGTGAGGAGACAGAAAAAGAGATAGAGAAACCATGAGCCAGAGATAAGCAGTGAAGAGACAGAGACACAGAGAGAGAAACCATGAACCAGAGCTAAGTAGGGAGGAGACAGAGAAACGGAGAAAGAAACCATGAGCCAGAGCTAAGCAGTGAGGAGACAGAGACAAAGAGATATACCTGCAGTCTTAGTTTCCCTAAATCAATGTTGAGACCCATCTGTGCTCTCACAATTTTCTTCCTTGACAAAAACTGTCCCATATGGTTTGATAGTGTGAGGTGAATTTCTATCAATGCCACACATGAGGCCTGGCTGTTACACACTCCATGTCTCATCTTAAATCCAGGTGAGTCCCTATTTCTAACTATTTTTCTCAATTGTTGCCACATCTCCATGGATGTGTGGCCTCTGTTTACATGGAGCCTCCCTCAGTGGTAGGAAGATGAATGCCATCGTCATTAAAAACATGAGCATCAAAAAAAAAACAGCTTACTTCACATTCACTTCCTGGCCTGTGCCACATTTCTCAACTTGTCTGAGCTGAGGCTCTTCTCACTATAAAAAAAATAAAATTAAAAAAAATGGGAGTTGGTCTGGGAGATGGCTCAGCGGTTAAAGGCACTCCTTTCAAAGCCCGTACCCATGTAAAGCCAGATGCACATTGTGGTGCATGCATGTGGAGTTTGTTCATAGTGTTGTTTGTAGTGGCATTAAGCCCCTACTTACAAACAAATACTATATATATATCCATATATATATATATATGTGTGTGTGTGTGTGTGTGTGTGTGTGTGTGTGTGTATACACACATACATACACACACTTTTTTTAATTTATTGGAGAGTGATAGAGATAGAAAAAGGCTGAGAAAAGGAAAGAAAATGGGCACACCAGAGCCTCTAGCCACTCCAAACGAACTCCAGAAACATGTACTACCTTGTGCATCTGGATTAATGGGTCCTGGGGAATTGAACCTGTGTCCTCAGGTTTTGCAGGCAAGCACTTTAACCACTAAGCCATCTCTGTAGCCCAAAAATATTTTTAAGAAAGAGAGAGAGTCAAGAGAGTGCTTACCCAAAAGTAAGTATCCTCTAAAGTTGAGACAAGCTTCAAAGAGGTCATGAAAGTCATGCATTTAACACCATGCCAGCACAGTCTTTCTCCCATGGTCTTAAACTCAGCATTCCCTTGCTCCTAGGGTCTCACATGTGGGTCTTCCTTCTTGCTGCTGATCAAAGAAATCTATTTTTCCCCACGGACTGGTTTGTTGATTTTTAATATGTAAAAGAAAAATTCTTCTGTGTGCTCACAAAATATCTAGATAAAAGTAAGCCCAGAGCCAGGTGTGGTGGTGCACGCCTTTAATCCCAACACTTGGGAGGCAGAAGTAGGAGAACCACCATGAGTTCGAGGATACCCTGAGGCTGTACAGTGAATTCCAAGTCAGCCTGGGCTAGCTGCAGTGAGACCCTACCTCAAAAAACAAACAAAACCAAAAAAGTATGCCCAGGGCTGGTGCTACATACTGCAGATCACTGAAGTCACTAGCAACGCCTCATGTTGCTATGGCACGAGAGAATGGGAGTGTGGTTGCACACCGTTTTCAAGATTATCTGTGGAAATGAGAAATGGGCAAGCCAGGACGCATACTCCCCTTCTGGCATATTCTGCACTTTGAGTTGTACTGAACTTCTTTCCCCAACCAGAATATAAAGACCTCAAGAACAGGGACTTGGCCTTATGAATTTTTGCATCCCCTATAATCCCTGACAAATAGGAGCTCGCCAACAAATGTTAGCTAAATGAATGTTGGATGCGTAATTAGAATACATGGTTAATAACACAGCACTTGTATGTAGACTAAGCAAGAAAGGAAACTGTGAGATGTTGTGAGACAAGAACAGACTTTGGGCTCAAATATGAGAGTTTCATACATATAAATGTAGGTAACATTGGATGTCTTCCATATATTTTTAATATAAATAATAAGAACTTCAATATTCAGTTGGTATTATTGTGACAGGAATTAAATATATAACAAAACATGCTGCTACTCAATAGGTGAGGCTATAATTACTGGTAAAATAATAAGGTTTCCAATTAGCTTAGCTAGCTCTGTTTGCTTCCATCTAGCAGACAACATTGTCTCTGAACAATCACTCCCTCACCAGATACCTCCTTATGACAGCCAGTTTCCTCCAATTATAAAGGAAGAATGTTGTTTTCTTTCTCTATTTTAAAAATAGAATTAAATCAATGTTGTAGCCCAAATAAGATTTAAAAAACAAAAACAACAACAACAACAACAAAAAGACTTCACACTACAACTGGGCACATCTCCTACCTTGGTCAGGCATTCCAGATGGCTACTGCATTCCTTTGGGTAGTCCCTTGTTTGATGGTTCCTCTGAAATTTAGTTGTTCTTTGGGAGTATATTTTTTTAAAAAATTATCTTTTAATATTTTGGCATAAAAGATGTTTGGTTCAAGAAGAAATTGCTATAAGTTATTGATCAGCCTTAAAAATGCATTACAGGTAAGCTCATTGGTTGGGCTCTAATTGAAGAAAATCTGGAGTAAGGTAACCTACCCATGAATTGTTTACTATGCCTGCAAACTCCAAAGGAGCTAGATAGCTTCCCTGTGATTTATGGAGGGCATGTGAGCGACTTTTCTCCTCACTGCAACAAATCACTGATGAAAGCAACTTAAGGAAGGAAAGCTCTACATTGTCTTGTAGCTCGAGGGGATACGGTCCGTTGTGGCCAGGAAAGCGTGGTGACAGGAGAGTGAAGCAGAGCTGGCCATCGTGCATCTTCCATCAGGAAGCAGAGGGATGGGGCTGATGTTCAGTTCATTTTGCCCTTTTTATTCAGAACAGGACCCTATGCAATGGAAGGGTCTCACCTATATTTAAGGTGAGCTTTCCCACTTCAATTAACCTAATCTAGAAATTCCCTCACAGACATGCCCAGAGATTTGTCGCCTTGGTGACTCTAGGTTCAATCAAGTTGACAACCTACATTAGCCATGACAGAGGTGTTGTCCCCAGTCTCCATGATGAATGTCTCATGCAATCATCAAACCACATCAAACATTTTACTACAAGTCATTTTATGAGAAGTGTCGATGGTTCTTCATGGACATCTTCGTAGATTGGGTAGGTGAATGGGTGAGGAACAGACAGCTTCTAGCAGCCTGAACTGAGAACATAGCTTCTAAAATGCAATCATATGACAGTGGAAGGTCAAGTTTTCCAAGGAAATAGATTTCTTCCACCTCATTATGTTTATAAAGTACATTGTTACCTTTTCTCATTGTTGTGACCAAACACCTGACAAAAAGCTACTCAAGGGAGGAAGAGCTTACTTTGGCTTACGGTTTGAAATTACAACTAGTCCATTGTCGGGAAGAAGAGATGGTGGCAGAGACAAGAGGCAGCCAGTCTTGCTGTGTTTGAAGCTAAGAAACAGAGTGATGGCTGCTGGTGATCAGTTTGCCTTTCATTCTTTATTCAGTTCCAGTGCCCAGGCTATGGGATGGTACTGCCCATATCCAAAGTGGATCTTCCCTCTGCCAAGAAATTAAACCTCTCTGGAAATGCCCTCACAGACATCTCCACAGGTGTTTCCTCTGTGGCAATTCTAAATCCTGCAGTAACTACTTTGTCTGTAACTCAGTTCCCTTGTATAGAGTGACAGAGGCCAGAAGTGGTTGGAAGCCTCTGTGAGCCGCAACCGTGATGAGAACCTTTTCATAGTTGGCAGCTCTGTGGCCTGAGCTACGTCATCCTTGGCACAGAGGTCATGGCTGCTCTAACCTTAGCAGTAAACAATTGCTTTCACTTCAGTCTTGGGGACCAGCCCCTTCCAGGTCTGCCTTCTCCCCTTCCCAGGCTCCCAACACTCTTTTGCTACCCACTGTCTGCCTACCCAAACCCAGATGTATAGCAGCACTTGACCTGCGTGCCTTGCCCACAAGTGTCTCTATGAAACTTTCCCACAATTCCTTCCTTCTTGTTCTCAGTTTCTCACCGCCCCCCCGTTTTCCAAAGTAAAACCTAATTTAAACTGATAAATCCAGCTCCTTGCTACTCTCAGAATGTATATTGGTAGGTCATTTATAAAGAACGAGACTCAAAATGCTAAAATAACAAATAGTTCCCCTACATTCTACACTGACTCCATAGCAGGCTCCATGGAGTACGCGATATTCACACACAATGACATATACTTTCTCTCCCCTTCCCACGTACACACCCTGGGCAAGGAAACTGAAACAACTGTCCTAAGGTCTTAAGTCTGCTAATAAAGTTGGACCATGATTCTGGGTCTCTCTGGTTCACTCTGAATGAATGTTTTTAATTCAGAAATTTAGGTCCCAACAGTAACAAATGGCAGTCACAGAGAACAATCAATTCCATAACCAGAGACCCATTTGGGAGTAAATAGGGCTATGAGTAACCTTCACATGGCCATAATCTCCCTTCTCACCATCAGGAAGACTATAATCTAACTGATCATCCATCTCAAACAAGCAGGGGTCTCTTGATCTCATGTCCTGGCAGATCTTAAGTATAAGGTTTCTCTGATTTGTCCACTTCAGAGATGGGGGTCTCAGAGGACAGTTCACAAAGGAGAAAATGGTCCAGTCGGAAAGGAGTTGAGACAGAGATTTCCATTGAAGCTATTAAGAGCAAAAATGTAGGAAAAGAAGAGAATTTTGAACTACAGGCAAAGATCTAAAGAAAGACTTCAAAGACCTTCTGTGGCTGTGGTCCAAAAAGGGACACATCTATCCATACCCACTTTACCCAACCTTCTCATCCTACACACACACGTGCATGTGTGCACACACATCCCTTCTCCCCATCTTACCTTGGTCAAGTGGTATTCACAGTGTTCCTTTCCCATGTAAGATCTTGTCCTATGAGGATACATAAAACGTAGCTTTGTCTCTGACAAGGGTTATAAGTTGATGATATTTTCTAGCTCCATAGACCTCAGAGATAAAATAAATAACTAAATAAATAAATGACTTTGAGTTGAGTTTCAGCTAATGCCCTATGAATCTTTGCAAGCCTTTCAAAGATAAATCTGTTTAAATAATTTATTCATTTATTTTTTGAAAGATAGATAAAATGAAAGAGACAGAGAGAGAGGGAGAGAGAATAGGCATGTCAGGGCCTCAAGCCACTGCAAACAAACTCCATATACACATGCAACCTTGTGCATCTTGCTTTACATGGATAGTGGGGAATTGAACCCACATCCTTAGGCTTTACATGCAAGTGCCTTAACCACTGAGCAATCTCCCCAGCCTCCTCAAGGACAAATATTAATTTCAAGGGTCCCACTGAAAATGGAGGTCACTAACATTGTGATACCAAGTACCCTACGGATTACCTCACATGCATTCTTTAATGGTCATAATGGTCTGCTGACAAAGGTAGTATTATCCCTGTTTTAAAATGGATAAGATGGGATCTCAGAAGATTGGCTAGCAAGGGCAGCACATGTACTGATGTCTGATTATAATTATATTATATTATATAATATATATAATATAATTATATTATATATATATATATATTATATTATATTATATTATAATATCTGTCCTAACATCTACTCCTCTCTACCACCTCCCACTTGCTATATTCCAGGATGTGGTATCTGGGCTCAGCTTCACAGCACTAGAGTTTATAACTCCATACTTGCTTAACCAGATGCACAAGATGGTGCATGTGTCTGTATGGAGTTCATTTGTAGTGGCTGAAGGTCTTGGTGTTCCCTTTCTCTCTCTCTCTCTCTCTCTCTCTCTCTCTCTCTCTCTCTCTCCATTTCTCTTTCTTTCTATCAAACAAATAAAAAAAATAAAATATTTTAAAAAGAAAAAGAAACCCACAGTGGGCAAAAGGTTAGGTGTGACAACCTATTTTTTGGACATCACGTCTTAAAATCAACTAGGTAAGTTCTGGTCTTTGGTAAGCCAGATAAGATTATTATAACTGTGGGCACGAAATGGGTAGGAGCCCATTTTCTGCAGATAGCAGTAGACTAGGCCCCTGAAGCACGTAGGAAGCCATGTGGAAGACAGACCAGTTTGAGGGACTTACCACAATGCAATAGAAGCCAGGAAGCCACCTTTTACTGAGTCTGAAATCTGTAACTTAGTAATTACGTGACTCGGGACAAATGACAATCTCTCCAAGTTTCAATCTTGGCATCTGTGAAAGAGCCATTGCAATGCCTAACCCTCAGCCCGGTGCAAAACTCAATGGAATAGCAAATGCAAATCAGTCAGAAAACTAGCAAAATAGGCTGTTCTATATTTTTAGTTATTTCAAATTCCATGATGATTTCCTGTAAGTAAAATTGTACATCCCTGGTTCTTTCTATCTCCTTGCCTCACACTGGGCCATTTTCTTAGGAAGCCACAGTTTTTAATGTTCAAGCACTAGATGTCATTTCTTTGCAATAAATCATTCAAACAAGTGAGTAAAAAGGCTCATGAAGAAGGACCGAAGATACTCAAGTCCCCAGCTAGGTGCATCTATGATGGATCAGTGCCTCTCAGTTTGGGCTTCAGGAATCCTGAGCTGGGATTAAAGGGCATATCCTAGTCTGGAGACATGGCCTAGAAGTTAAATGCTTGCCTGTGAAGCCTAAGGACCCCCGTTGGAGGCTAGATTTCCCAGGACCCATGTTAGCCAGATGCACAAGGGGGCGCACGTGTCTAGAGTTCATTTGCAGTGGCTAGAGGTCCTGGAGTGCCCATTCTCTCTCTCTCTCTCTCTCTCTCTCTCTCTCTCTCTCTCTCTCTCTCTCCCTCCCTCCCTCCCTCTTTCTCTGTCGCTCTCAAATAATTAAATAAAAATAAACAAAGGCACATCCTGCTGATTCTCCTGGGTTTCTTCTCTGTAGGCTGGCACTGAAGTAAAGCAAACAGCGTCCCCATTTGCCTAATGCAGGATGGTGGGGGGGGGGGGGAGGAGAGGGAATGCCTTATTACTATGTTTTTCTTTTCCCTGTGGAAGACTGGCGCCACAGCCTGAAGTCAGCTTTCCCCTCCACGTCTCTGGAGACACATACTACTGGAAGGCCTCAGCCACTCCTCCCCCCCCCCACTACACACACACACACACACACACACACACACACTTGAGGACACAGAGCAGACAATGGCTGTCAACATCCACTCTGCCCCCGCCGGACTGTTACAACCCTGGCACCTGACTGCAGACAGCACAGCCAGTGACTGGCAGTGGTGCCTGCCCTGCACAGCATACTCAGGAGGGCTTTGACCCAGCCTGTTTAAAATATTGCTTTCACACGTCTCCACCAGGGCTGCATTGACTGCTCCCTGGTGAGAGAGCGCTGATTTTTCATATTGCTCCTCATCCCTCGGAGCTTTTCGGGAATCTGTCACCATGTAGGAAAAAGCCCTCCTCCACCCTTCCTCCCAAAAACATTCCTGACTAAGGCTGTGTCCAGCCTCCATTCTCGACCCCTGTCCTTCCACTGCTTTGAGAAACCATACTCTGAGAGCCCAGGAAACATACTGGTCCCCTTAGGGAAAAGCAATTTGAGTGTTTTAGCAGGGAAAATCGCTTCAAAAGCATCGATTTCCATCCTCCCCCTCCACCAGCCTGAGAAACCTAGCAATGGAGCCACCTTCTCCAGTACAGACAACATCAAGAGCAGAAAAACACCCCAGGGCTGGTAGTGAGAGGTGCTGCTCTGCATAAATACCCAGCCACTGCCCGTTAAGTGGAGCTGGTTAACAGGACCACAGGGCTCTGGGGACTGCCAACCACAAGGGGTCCCTTCACTTTGGTGACTTTCTGCAGCATCTTTCTTCAGGCTCTACAGATCCTGTCTGGCTTCTTCTCTTTTCATAAAACAGACAATGGTGGTCCGGCTAAGTAAGAAGACATCCTGAATCATGTCAGTCATGTGTGGCTAGCATCACATAAACAACTGGACTTGTTCTTACAAGATACTCCATTGCCTACCAGGAATCTTCTAGTTGGTTTTTCTTCTTCTTCTTCTTCTTCTTCTTCTCCTCCTCCTCCTCCTCCTCCTCCTCCTCTTCCTCCTCCTCCTCCTCCTCCTCCTCCTCCTCCTCCTCCTCCTCCTCCTCCTCCTTCTTCTTCTTCTTCTTCTTCTTCTTTCTAATTTCATTTCCTTCTTCCCTGTATGCGCCCTCCTTCCTTACATTCTTCTATCCATAGAATTGGGAAGTGGTACAAGTAACTACAGTGACCTATATCTTATGACCTATTTCTTCAGTACATTGGCTTGCTTAGCCTTCAAAACAAGGACTGATCCTGAGTTCGCTCTGTGAAAGACGCTGGGGTTTGTCTCAGTGGAGCAGTGGGAATCTGTCCTCTGAGACAGCACCTTCACCATCACCTACTGAGTCAGTCTTCATTCTCTTGGTTTTTGCTTTATTTATTTAATAGGAGATAAAGGCAGATAGAAAAAGACAAAGTGGGCACTCCAGAGCCTCCAGCCACTGCAAACAAATTCCAGATGCATGGGCATCTGGCTTACGTGGGTAACAGGAAATTGAACCTGGATCCTTAGCCTTAGCAGGAAAGCCCCTTAACTGTTAAGCCATCTCTCCAGCCCCTAGGTCTTCACTTAAAAAAAAAAAAAAAAAAAAAAGATCTCCAAGAGGGCTGAAGAGATAGATGGCTTAACAGTTAAGGCACTTGCCTGCAAAACTAAAGGACCTAGGTTCGATTCCCCAGGACCCATGTAAGCCAGATGCACAAGATGGCACATGCATCTGGAGTTCATTTGCAGTGCCCAGAGGCCCTGGTGCACCCATACTCTCTTTCTCCCTCTCTCTCTCTCTCTCTCTCTCTCTCTCTCTCTCTCTCTCTCTCTCCTTCTCTCTCCCTCTGTCTGACTCTGTCTCTCTCAAACAAATAAATGAAAATGAAATATTAACAAAATTAAAAGAAAAGATCTCCAAGAGATTCAAATGCAAATTTAATGTTGGGAAAGCTCTGGCCTGTGGCATGGTGGTGGTGACACATGACATTTCCCTGAAAGAACTTTAATTATTTATTTTAATTGAGTTGTGGGCTCCTTGCCAATGCCAATGAATCAATAAATTTAGGGTCTCCCCAGATCCTTGTCTTATGAATTTAAAAGAATTAAATTCATAGACCAGAGGGTAAAACTTAGAGAGACTTTATTAGATTAGGAGAAGGAAAGAGGAGAAAGTACAGAGAGCTCCTGCCATATGGAAGGGAGGAGGGGGTAGGGATCCCACATGAAAGTAGATAGGGGTCTCTCCAGCAGGGCCGAGATAAGGAGGGCTTGCCAGAGCAGGAACCTGGAAGTTCAGGGCGGGTGAAAAGCTGAAAAGAGGCCTTCCACCTCTGGTAAGGATCTGCTTATGATCTTATTGTGGTGGGCTTTACCCTCAGGCTCAGGTGACCTGAGAGGCAGCTGATTGGTTGGGCTCAGGTAAGTGAGGGTGGGGATGAAAGAGAACTGACTGGCTGGGACTGGATCAGATGCTGAGCTCTGCTGGAGCAGGTGGATGGTGTTTCTCAGGCTCTCTTTTGGGCCCTGTCCTGACCAATTCTCCCTCAGTTAATGAGCATTTTACAAACAGGTCATATCCCTATCGGGTTATACTCCCATATTGCCTCTTCCCCACCCCATGTTACTGAGAGCCGTCCTTGGTGGGATGATCAGGAATGGCTAACTGTGGGGTCACAAATGCACCAGTCCTTCCCTGTGGGACAGCCGATACCTCAGGGTACACCTATCACCCTGAGGCCCTTAAATTCTTTCTTCGCCACCTCCAGCAAGGTTTTGATCTTCTGCTCAGTCCTGCTCCATTTCCTTTGTGTTCCAGCGTCCATCCCTGGAATCCTCCCTTATAAACAACCTGCTTACCAATCCCCACCTCACCCTGTGCTGGAGTCTCATACTAATTTCTGTGTGCCGAGCCTGTCTTGTCAATGCAGGCATCAACTGAACATCCTTGACTGACAGAGGAACACTCAGAACTGCAAACAACTTGGGGAAAAGGCCATCCAGCCACATAATTTCATTTTTAAAAAATTCTGTTTAAAAAAATTTAGCTAGTTAACAGCAGGTCCAAAACCAAAACCCTTATTGTCTTGTTTAATGATCTAGTGTTTTTCTACAACCACGTTATCCCAGATAAGCAAAGATGTAAGTCCACACGCCTGGGATGAATGTACCACTTGACATCAGCACACAAGTCCAAGGGTAATAAGTCATTCAATAACATATTTTCATACCCTGATTTTTAGTTTGTCTTCAAAAGCAGGTACATATTTAATATTTTTAAAATAATGCTGGTTTCCTGTTTTCCTTAAGATATGTAATCAGATATACTGACTACATTTTTGGTGCCATATTTAGGTTACAAAAATATCTTAAGACAGGTTTAATCTATTCTCTCCTGAGATTCTGTAATGTCCAATGTAGCTAAGCATAAATTTTATAGTGCTTTACATCATTGCTAGAAATTATCGCCTTTATAATACAGAAAATGGCTATAATTCAGATCCTGGATTTAAGACAAAGAGCAAGCCAGCCAAGAAGCTTAGTCATGAAGACTCCAAAAGGGAAGTCTTGAAAAGTGGGGTTCTCTCTTGTTCTCTTAAACCTATACCCAGGACGTGGCAATGACTTCCCTGTAATAGGTGTTATGATCTCTCATCGTAATGCCCATAATACTTTGCAAGGATAGATCCTAGTCTTGCGACCACAGTGGGTTATGTGGTCCTGTATCTTCTCACAAGCATGAGTCCTTTGCACTCTGACGCTGCACTTGCCAGAGTGCCTGCTTCTGGTGGCACGAGCTGAATATTTGACTTACACATGAAGACGTGGATGAGTGACTAAAGCTGTGGCTCCTGATTCTTTCTTCAAAATATCATGCCTACAGAAATCTCACAGATTCAAGAATAAGAGAGGGGCTTCAAGAATCGAGGCTGGAGAGATGGCATTGCGGTTAAAGCACTTGCCTGCAAAACCAAAGGACACAGGTTCAATTCCCCAGAACCCACATAAGCCGGGTGTACATTGTGACTTATGCACCTGGAGTTTGTTTGCAGTGGCTGGAGGCCATGGTGCATCCATTCTCTCTCTCTTTCTCTCCCCTCTCTCTCATAAATAAATAAATAAAAGTAATATTTTTTACAAAAAAAATTATCTTGTGTTACCGCAACAGATTTTACATATTAGGGAAAAAAGCCAAGGGGATGGAGAGGTACAGGATTATAACTCTATGTTGTCAAAAGAGCATTTTGTTTGCACAAAGGACTTACAAGAAGAAAGACCCAATCAATCTCTGGTTTGTCACCTCTCCTAGATAAGGATTTCCATCAAGTTGTTCTTATGTTTTAAACTTCCCTCACAAAAACCTGCAAATATTTCTTCAAGTCTGAGTCTCATGATCAAATCTAGACAAATAGATCCCAAAGTTCCATGCATCCTCTGCCATATAAGGGCCTTCAAGACACATTGATCCCTATGCATGTGTGAAATAGGGCAGGGTGCAGCTGGAGGCTTACCTCAAGTTGTATTATTAAACAGGGAGCTAATCTGTTCAGAGGCCCAGTGAGCTGGGGCTGACTATATTTCCTTAGTGTTTTTGCTGTCCCTGAGGGGGAAGGGGGTGTAGATGCAGATCAGAAATATAAGTGCTTCTGCAGAGGCATACAGAGATTTGCAATTCAATACAGTAAGTGGGAGGTGTGGAGATGGAATGGGCTGCCCAGCTGAAGTTAAATGCCATTGGGTCACTGGGGGAGGGGGTTAGCAGCAGTGATTGTTCAAAGGGACAGGGGGTCAGGGTTCTGGGGCATGGTAAGCAGCATCAAATGTATTCTCTGTCGCTATGGAGAGAAGGGGGCCTTCTGGGAAATGCCGAAGACTGCATTACGGATTTGATTAGCTGAATGAGCAAGGCAGGAAAAGCTGGGGTAATCCTATGCATTGTGACTTTTTCCAAACACCTCTACCTGATCCTGTGGTTGCTACTGCTGCTTTTTTATTAAACAGGACATCCGGCCCATGCCAGGAGGAAGTGGATAATCAGAGAGATATCAACAACCTTGTGATTTCTATTTTTGTGATGCTAACAGATTCCAAGTGCGGTTTGCATGGAAATACTTTCTGTTAGGATTAATAACCTAGCTCTGAGGAGTTCAAAAGATAATGGCAGCACAAAACTAGCAGTTGGCCACTGAGGGTAAAGATCAGAACACAGATGAGCTTGAAATAGAGCAGAGGTCAAGCACCCCAAGGAAGTGTGAATCTTAGCACTAGAAAGTGAGAAATTAAGAAACTGGAAGGAAAGGGAGAAATAATAGAGAAATACCAAGAAGCCCATTGCAATGTGAGAAGCAATTTAGAGATGATACATACCCAAATTGTCATTTAATGAAGAATTGAATGGCATGACTTGATTCAGCTTTTTAAAATAGTTCTCTAGTTGTGTGTAAATGCACGTGTGTATGTGGATGTGGCTGTGGGTGGAGGCCAGAGAACAACTTTAGGTGTCCTTCCTCAGGCATAGTGCACCATTTTAAAAAGGCTCTGTCATTGCCTAGGGTTTACCAAATAAGTTAAACTGATTAATGAGTGCCAGGGATTCACCCATTGCTGCCTTCCCAGTGTGGTAACAAACATGTACTACTAATCTGGCTTTTTTTAAAAATATATAACCTCTGGGCTGGAGAGGTGGCTTAGCAGTTAAAAGCTTGCCTGTGAAGCCTAAGGACCCCGGTTCGAGGCTCGATTCCCCAGGACCCACGTTAGCCAGATGCACAAGGGGGCGCACACATCTGAAGTTCATTTGCAGTGGCTGGTGGCCCTGGCGTGCCCATTCTCTCTCTCTCTCTCTCTCTCTCTCTCTCTCTCTCTCTCTCTCTCTCTCCCTCTCTCTCTCTCTCCCTTTGCCTCTTCCTCTCTGTCACTCTCAAATAAATAAATAAAAATAAACAACAACAAAAAATTAATAAAAATATATAACCTCATCCTGATTGATAAATAATTATGCCCAAGAGAGGAAAATATTTTCTATACCACATCTATGCCAGATCAAATGTATATCTGATCATAAAACTAAATCAATCAGTGTTATTTAAAAATCCTTCTGCCTGTGCTAATCTTTAAGCTTTACTTTATATCTGCCCAGTCACACCAAATTGACATACACTACAGTCTCATTTCACTTAGGCAATATGCAGTACCAGAATATCCACAATATCCACCCAAATGCTACAAGTAGAGACAAGAAATTTAATTATACCTAGCATCTGAGTGGTTGTCTATATTCTTCAAAATGCTTTCAAGGACCTCCTGACTTCTTTCGATCACTAAGACAAATGTGACAGTGCCGTTAGATCCATTTTGACATGCCATCTCTTTTCCTGTGCCGCCACATTAATTAGTGGGAAAAGACCTAGATTTACTAATGAGTTCTATGATTGGTTTCATTGTAGGAAATTACAAATTTCCATGTTAGACACCTGCTTCTGGTAACCAAGACCAATGTTACGTACAGGGGAGAGACTGTGTACCACAGCAGCCCATCCGGGGAACCAAGGACTCTCTGGACATCTGTCCCCTGTCACCATTGATCAGTTCAAGCAGATCACTGCAACTAAGCACAGCCACGGAGAAGCCAGAGAGGACCTTTAGTGTTTAAGGCGAGTAACCACACAGCTCACAGGTGATTCATACCACATTGCAGTGGCCGAAGTGAGTGCCTTGCTCGATCAACCAGTAGGTGCTACTCCAGAGATGCTGACATACAGAGGGGGAGAGCAATAATGTCCTCACCCTGTTTCTGTTTCTACGTCATGTGGTCCTAAAGCCAGAAGATATCTTGAAACATCATGCTAGAAGGTCCATCCTCCTCTGGACCCCCTTTGGAAATATCTCTAAAACTCTTCTGCAAGACTTTTCTTGGATCCTTGACACAAGATAATGTTTTTAAAAAAACTTAATAAAATCTCAAACACAGGCTAAATATATTAAATATTGGCTATATCTACGGAGTGTACTTACCAGGGTAAGTTTTCCGAATATTACATAAACTATGGTGTTTCAATTGTTTTAAATATTGAGTGTAATTTTGTAATTAAAAATATCAATCCAGTTAAGAAAGGGAGCATAAAGATTCTAGGCTAATCCTGTAATTTTAGAACTAAAACCTCAAAGGCAGAGAGAGGATTTGGTTCATCAGAATGTACATGGCTAGTTTTGGTAAAGCTTGAAGTGTCTGATTGACCTGAGTCATTACAGCTCTTCACTAGTGTCTATGTGGTCAGAATCTGAGAAATGGTTCCAAAGGCTTTTGCTGCTCTCACAGTACTGAGAGTTAGAAGGGGCTCTGCAAATGCAATAGGGTGATCATGTCATTTTTCATCTAAAGACAGGCATCTTCATAATCAAAGCAGTGTGTTACTGAGAACTATTATTCCCAGACAAAGGTACCAACCAGAACTCTGTGGGCACTGGGTTGTGTGAGAATGAGGACCCTATCCTTAAAACAAATTTCCACTGGAATTCCCAACTTTTAGCTTTAATCCAGCTGTCAATCTTTCTGAGAGTAAAAAAATAGGTGACACAAAAGGAGTGAGTCATGCACACTTGGTTCATCATGTTTGTGGAGATGATGTGAAATAGAGGAATGACACTTAAGAAATCCGGTATTTCTATTAAATGACTAAGGCCAAAAATTAGGATAAAACATTAAAAATGGAACTAGAATATCATAAAATGAAATAAAGTGTAAAGAATCAAAAATGAGGGCTGGAGAGGTGGCTTAGTGGTTAAGCACTTGCCTGTGAAGCCTAAGGACCCAGGTTTGAGGCTCTATTCCCCAGGACCCACGTTAGCCAGATGCACAAGGGGGCGCAAGCATCTGGAGTTCACTTGCAGTGGTTGGAGGCCCTGGCGCACCCATTCTCTCTCTCTCAATATCTGCCTCTTTCTCTCTGTGTCTGTCACTCTCAAATAAATAGATAAATAAAAATTTTAATAAGAAAAAAGAATCAAAAATGAAAGTAGGAAAAAAGTTCTGGGTAGAAGAGAGAATGGAAAAGAAGGGGTTTGTGCTGATGGAGCTATCTGGTCACGTGATCCCTCCGGGTTTAGTATTTAAATGAACAGAGTCACAAAAATGAAAGTTCAAGCATCAGAGCAAGTGAGTAACATTGAGAAAATATTATCAAAGCAAATGTAATTCCTCTCCATGGTAAGATAAACACTGAAATAATCAGTCCTTTGTAGACACCATTTCCATATTTCTGGTATAAGGGCTGGTGAATTCCCACTCATGCTAATGCATATTTATGGAAGTTAAGTAAATATAATTGGAGATAGCCAATCCTTTGTGGTATGTTTTCTGTAATTGATGCTAACAAAGCTGACTGAAATAATTAGTCATTGTGGGGATAAGGAATTGGTACTAAAGGAATACTAGGTCCTAGCTTTAAGGACCACATCTAGCGTGAGACGCTAGAGAAAAACAAGGTGCAGCCTTTGATTGTCTTAGTAGCTTGAGACATAGGGGTTATGTGATTGTTTCAGTTTGGAAGGTGAGATGACTGTGTGGACCAGAGGAAATTAAATAACTTGATTATCATTTTGTCTTGACTGGAGAAATTAGCATTTACTTTTGTTCTCCCACCCTTCTCTTGGTCTACTGTGTTCATTGTTCATGAGCGCCTGGAACACAGAGCTGACCTTGAGAGCCTAGAAAATAAAGTTGACCTTGGGAACGCTGCTGCCAGACTTCTGAGCACTCAGCTTAGCCACAGTCCATCTCTGGCTGTGATATCCGCTCCCCCAGGGATAATCCATCTCACTGGGCCCCACCCTCTCCGCCATCTGACCTGCCATGCTCTCTGAAAATTGCAACTGTGTTTTACCTTTGGAGTAACCAAATTCAATTATAGTTTCTGCCTTTGTGTTTCCTCAGCCTTTCTCCCTGCACAAATTGATGGTGACAGCAGTGATACCAATTCAATTACATACCATCTTTCGGTTCCCAGTCATGATTCTGAGCAGGTCAACAGGGACCAGCTAGGAACAAGAAAGGAGGTGAATTAAGAGGGAAGACTAAGCAACCAAAGCCTGAATTAGAAACCCATGTTTGCTTACTGGGAGAATTTAAGCCATATTCTTTTATAGAGTAAGTGGGGCGAGTCATGGGAAGGTTAAGGAAAGGAATAGATTGGTCAATTTGTGAAAGAAGATTTCTGGATGAGATTGGAGTGCTTTGTAATCATATTTTCCAGGTGAGCAAAAATAGTGGGTTCAGAATCCAAACAACTAGGATGTAAAACAAACATGTCAGAGAAGAATCAAATTTTTTGGCATGTTAATTCATTTGAAAAATATTTATATATGAAGCTGTCACCAAGCACCAGACTGTTCCAGTTTAAAGTAGTGAGACTGCAGAGAAGATCAGTAAGAGTTTACCCCCATGGAAGCTGTGATACAGAGAACAAAGACAGACACTGCACATACTATGAAGAAAAGAAAGAAAGAAAGAAAGAAAGAAAGAAAGAAAGAAAGAAAGAAAGAAAGAAAGAAAGAAAGAAAGAAAGAAAGAAAGAAGGAAGGAAGGAAGGAAGGAAGGAAAGAAAGAAAGAAAGAAGGAAAGAAAGAAGGAGGAAGGTGGAAGGAAGGGAAGAAGGAAGGAAGGAAGGAAGGAAGGAAGGAAAGAAAGAAGGAAGGAAGGAAGGAAGAGGAAGGGAGGGAGGGAAGGAGGAAGGAAAGAAGGGAGGAAGGAAGGGAGGAAGAAGATTCTTGGCAACATGACAGGTGCATGCTACTTATTACATGAGTCAAGGGGAAGCTCTCCAGTGGGATAATATTTTTTTAGAAAATGAAGAATTGAGTCACAGGCATGTAACACATACTACTCTCTGGCTGTTTGATCTCTGGGTGTGCATATATTCCTAGCACAGACATTAAAAGTTTCAACTTCTGTCATTTTAGTTTTCCTGCAAATGCTGTAATGCTCAACTGAGTCCCTACAAAATAATGCTAGCTTACCAAATCATGTCACAATTTTATTATTCTTTTTTATTTTTATTTTTGTTTCAGTGACAATCCTTGAAGAGAAGAAACTTCTATAAGTCTTTTCCCTCTTGATCTAATACATGATCCTTGATACTCTCCACTCCTGGTAAGCTTTCTGCTTTTTCTTGGTATAAACTATTTTAGTAATTTCCATATTGACCTTAAGGTATACCCTATTCCTGCCTATTTTTATATAGAAAAAATCTAAATAAACAATAATTTCATCTTTCTTTTCTAAATCATATTGGTTTTTTGTATTTAATAGAAGTTTGTATAGTATTGATTTAAGCCAATTTGACAAAAAAATTGTGGTAAAAATACTAATCATGAGAGAGTATGGTAAGCACCCGTGGAGAAAAGGTTGACTGAAATACTCACCATGCCCTTCAACAGATAGATATATTCAACCACCATACAAATGGAACATTTCTTAGAATCAGGAAAGGTAGAGATGAACAACATAACTGATTTCAGGGAAGGGACAAGATTTTAGATGAGCCTTGGAAACAGAATAGAATTGCAAAAACAAAAGCATTTTATATTTAAGGGACACGGTAAATATATTAATGAAAACAAGAAAGACACTCATGAAAAAGCATGTTTCAGGAAGGACAAGTACTCCAGTCTGGTTGGAGTTTAGGTCATTAGAAGGAAAAGAGATGAATTACATAGTGGCAAATAGGCTGAGACATGAAGAACCTGTAATGTCAGGGGATGATGGAAGACTCCATCTACAGGGTCCTGAACTAGGAAATATGTAAATGTATTTACTATGGATTGGGGATAAGTAGACAGGAGACAGGATAGCAGCTAGGAGGACAATGTTGAAAAGTCTGAAGTAAAACACTGAATAATAAAGTTGAAGAACACAAATTTGTGGCTGTAATTACTGGAGCATAGCTTGGCTTGGATTGGATATGAACCAAGCAAAGACATTAAAAGATTAATTTGAGGGCTGGAGGGATTGCCTAATGGTTAAGGCATTTGCCTGCAAAGCCAAATGACCCAAATGACCCAGGTATGATTCCCCAGGACCCATATTAGCCAGATGCACAAGGGGACACATGCATCTGGAGTTCACCTGCAGGGGCTGGAGGCCCTGGCACACCCATTCTCTCCATTCTTTCCCCCCCCCTTTCTCTCTCTCTCTCTCTCTCTCCTCTTTCTCTGTCAAATAAATTTAAAGAAATTAGGATTAATTTGAGAGCTAGAGAGATGGCTTAGCAGTTAAAGTGCTTGCCTGTGAAGCCCAAGGACCCATATTCGACTCTTCAGATCCCATGTAAGCCAGATGCACAAAGGTAAGGCAAGCACAAGGCCACACATGTCCACAAGGTGGTTCAACCATCTGGAGTTCAATTGCAATGGCTGAGGCCCTGGTATGCCAATTATCTCTCTCTCTCTCTCTCTCCTCCTCTCTCCCTCTCCCCCTCTCTCTCTTGGTCTCTCTAAAAAAGAAAAAAGGTGAAAAAAATTAACAACATTAATTTGAAAAATTAATGGAAACTTTTGAGAGAAGTATTTAAGATGAGGAAATTAAAATTTATTTTACAAATATTAAAACATATTGAAAACATAATTATGGTTTGAGTATGACATGCCTTCCAAGGGCTCATGTGTTAAAAGCCTGCCTGGTTTCTAGTTGGTGGCCCAATAGAGTTATGATTGGACCATAAACTACAAATTCATACCTGAATGCATAGTTAAGAGGAGGGGTTTGGTTAGAGGAACTGGGTCACTGCAGGCATGCTTTTGGAGGACATAGCCTGTCCTAGGGCATTCCATTCTGTCTACTCTTATTTTCTCTCTTTCTCTCTCTCCCTCCCTCCACTTCCCTACTTTCTCTCTCTCCCTCTCCTTCTGACTGTCATGAGGTGATCAAGTTCTAACCACCACATAGTTTGGCCTCACAAGAGACCCACAGCAACCAAACAACCAGCAATAATCAGTCCATGCTGAACTTGGGCTGAAACTTTTGAGTCTTGAGTTGAGATCTGTCTTTCTTCCTTTTAAGTTGATTTTCTCAGGTATTCTGTCACAGTGGCACAGAGCTAACATGGAAAATTAGTACTGAGAAGTAAGGTCACTGTTCTCACTGTAATCTAATTATTTGCTTCAGAAGGTTTTGGAATTGACTTTCAGTAAGAGTTTGGAGAAGTTTGGAGAAGCAGACCTCAGAAACCCTAGAGTAGCAAAAGTGAAGCTCAATAGGTGAGATCTTAGAGGTCTAGAATGCTGGGGTCTTAGAGGTCTAGAATGCTGGGGTCTTAGAGGTCTAGAATGCTGGGGTCTTAGAGGTCTAGAATGCTGGGGTCTTAGAGGTCTAGAATGCTGGGGTCTTAGAGGTCTAGAATCCTGGGGTCTTAGAGGTCTAGAATGCTGAGATCTTAGAGGTCTAGAATGCTGGGGTCTTAGAGGTCTAGAATGCTGGGGTCTTACAGGTCTAGAATGCTGGGGTCTTAGAGGTCTAGAATGCTGGGGTCTTAGAGGTCTAGAATGCTGGGGTCTTAGAGGTCTAGAATGCTGGGGTCTTAGAGGTCTAGAATGCTGGGGTCTTAGAGGTCTAGCATGCTGGGGTCTTAGAGGTCTAGAATGCTGGGTCTTAGAGGTCTAGCATGCTGGGGTCTTAGAGGTCTAGAATGCTGGGGTCTTAGAGGTCTAGAATGCTGGAGTCTTAGAGGTCTAGAATGCTGGGGTCTTAGAGATCTAGAATGCTGGGGTCTTAGAGGTCTAGAATGCTGGGTCTTAGAGGTCTAGCATGCTGGGGTCTTAGAGGTCTAGAATGCTGGGGTCTTAGAGGTCTAGAATGCTGGAGTCTTAGAGGTCTAGAATGCTGGGGTCTTAGAGGTCTAGAATGCTGGGGTCTTAGAGGTCTAGAATGCTGGAGTGTTAGAGGTCTAGAATGCTGGGGTCTTAGAGGTCTAGAATGCTGGGGTCTTAGAGGTCTAGAATGCTGGGGTCTTAGAGGTCTAGAATGCTGGGGTCTTAGAGGTCTAGAATGCTGGGGTCTTAGAGGTCTAGAATGCTGGGGTCTTAGAGGTCTAGAATGCTGGGGTCTTAGGGGTCTAGAATGCTGGAGTCTTAGAGGTCTAGAATGCTGGGGTCTTAGAGATCTAGAATGCTGGGGTCTTAGAGGTCTAGAATGCTGGGGTCTTAAAGGTCTAGAATGCTGGGGTCTTAGAGATCTAGAATGCTGGGGTCTTAGAGGTCTAGAATGCTGGAGTCTTAGAGATCTAGCATGCTGGAGTCTTAGAGGTCTAGCATGCTGGGGTCTTAGAGGTCTAGAATGCTGGGGTCTTAGAGGTCTAGCATGCTGGGGTCTTAGAGGTCTAGAATGCTGGGGTCTTAGAGATCTAGAATGCTGGGGTCTTAGAGGTCTAGAATGCTAGAGTCTTAGAGATCTAGAATGCTGGAGTCTTAGAGGTCTAGAATGCTAGAGTCTTAGAGGTCTAGAATGCTGGGGTCTTAGAGGTCTAGAATGCTGGAGTCTTAGAGGTCTAGAATGCTGGGGTCTTAGAGGTCTAGAATGCTGGGGTCTTAGAGGTCTAGAATGCTGGAGTGCTAGAGGTCTAGAATGCTGGGGTCTTAGAGGTCTAGAATGCTGGGGTCTTAGAGGTCTAGAATGCTGGGGTCTTAGAGGTCTAGAATGCTGGGGTCTTACAGGTCTAGAATGCTGGGGTCTTAGAGGTCTAGCATGCTGGGGTCTTAGAGGTCTAGAATACTGGGGTCTTAGAGGTCTAGAATGCTGGAGTCTTAGAGGTCTAGAATGCTGGGGTCTTACAGGTGTAGAATGCTGGGGTCTTAGAGGTCTAGCATGCTGGGGTCTTAGAGGTCTAGAATACTGGGGTCTTAGAGGTCTAGAATGCTGGAGTCTTAGAGGTCTAGAATGCTGGGGTCTTACAGGTGTAGAATGCTGGGGTCTTACAGGTCTAGCATGCTGGAGTCTTAGAGGTCTAGAATGCTGGGGTCTTAGAGGTCTAGAATGCTGGGGTCTTAGAGGTCTAGAATGCTGGGGTCTTAGAGGTCTAGAATGCTGGGGTCTTAGAGGTCTAGAATGCTGGGGTCTTAGAGGTCTAGAATGCTGGGGGTCTTAGAGGTCTAGAATGCTGGGGTCTTAGAGGTCTAGAATGCTGGGGTCTTAGAGGTCTAGAATGCTGGGGTCTTAGAGGCCTAGAATGCTGGGGTCTTAGAGATCTAGAATACTGGGGTCTTAGAGGTCTAGCATGCTGGGGTCTTAGAGGTCTAGAATGCTGGAGTCTTAGAGGTCTAGAATGCTGGGGTCTTACAGGTGTAGAATGCTGGGGTCTTACAGGTCTAGTATGCTGGGGTCTTAGAGGTCTAGAATGCTGGGGTCTTAGAGGTCTAGAATGCTGGGGTCTTAGAGGTCTAGAATCCTGGGGTCTTAGAGGTCTAGAATGCTGGGGTCTTAGAGGTCTAGAATGCTGGGGTCTTAGAGGTCTAGAATGCTGGAGTCTTAGAGGTCTAGAATGCTGGGGTCTTAGAGGTCTAGAATGCTGGGGTCTTAGAGGTCTAGAATGCTGGGGTCTTAGAGGTCTAGAATGCTGGGGTCTTAGAGGTCTAGAATGCTGGGGTCTTAGAGGTCTAGAATGCTGGGGTCTTAGAGGTCTAGAATACTGGGGTCTTAGAGGTCTAGCATGCTGGGGTCTTGGAGGTCTAGAATGCTGGAGTCTTAGAGGTCTAGAATGCTGTGGTCTTACAGGTGTAGAATGCTGGGGTCTTAGAGGTCTAGCATGCTGGGGTCTTAGAGGTCTAGAATACTGGGGTCTTAGAGGTCTAGAATGCTGGAGTCTTAGAGGTCTAGAATGCTGGAGTCTTAGAGATCTAGCATGCTGGGGTCTTAGAGGTCTAGCATGCTGGGGTCTTAGAGATCTAGAATGCTGGGGTCTTAGAGGTCTAGAATGCTGGGGTCTTAGAGGTCTAGAATGCTGGGGTCTTAGAGGTCTAGAATGCTGGGGTCTTAGAGGTCTAGAATGCTGGGGTCTTAGAGGTCTAGAATGCTGGGGTCTTAGAGGTCTAGAATGCTGGGGTGTTAGAGGTCTAGAATGCTGGGGTCTTAGAGGTCTAGAATGCTGGGGTCTTAGAGGTCTAGAATGCTGGGGTCTTAGAGGTCTAGAATGCTGGGGTCTTAGAGGTCTAGAATGCTGTGGTCTTAGAGGTCTAGCATGCTGGGGTCTTAGAGGTCTAGAATGCTGTGGTCTTAGAGGTCTAGAATGCTGGGGTCTTAGAGGTCTAGAATGCTGGGGTCTTAGAGGTCTAGAATGCTGGGGTCTTAGAGATCTAGAATACTGGGGTCTTAGAGGTCTAGAATGCTGGGGTCTTAGAGGTCTAGAATGCTGGGGTCTTAGAGATCTAGAATACTGGGGTCTTAGAGGTCTAGAATGCTGGGGTCTTAGAGGTCTAGAATGCTGGGGTCTTAGAGATCTAGAATGCTGGGGTCTTAGAGGTCTAGAATACTGGGGTCTTAGAGGTCTAGAATGCTGGAGTCTTAGAGGTCTAGAATACTGGGGTCTTAGAGGTCTAGAATGCTGGGGTCTTAGAGGTCTAGAATGCTGGGGTCTTAGAGGTCTAGCATGCTGGGGGCTTAGAGGTCTAGCATGCTGGGGTCTTAGAGGTCTAGAATGCTGGAGTCTTAGAGGTCTAGAATGCTGGGGTCTTACAGGTGTAGAATGCTGGGGTCTTACAGGTCTAGCATGCTGGGGTCTTCGAGGTCTAGAATACTGGGGTCTTAGAGGTCTAGAATGCTGGAGTCTTAGAGGTCTAGAATGCTGGAGTCTTAGAGTTCTAGCATGCTGGGGTCTTAGAGGTCTAGCATGCTGGGGTCTTAGAGGTCTAGAATGCTGGGGTCTTAGAGATCTAGAATGCTGGGGTCTTAGAGGTCTAGAATGCTGGGGTCTTAGAGATCTAGAATGCTGGGGTCTTAGAGATCTAGAATGCTGGGGTCTTAGAGGTCTAGAATGCTGGGGTCTTAGAGGTCTAGAATGCTGGGGTCTTAGAGGTCTAGAATGCTGGGGTCTTAGAGGTCTAGAATGCTGGGGTCTTAGAGGTCTAGAATGCTGGGGTCTTAGAGGTCTAGAATGCTGGGGTCTTAGAGATCTAGAATGCTGGGGTCTTAGAGGTCTAGAATGCTGGGGTCTTAGAGGTCTAGAATGCTGGGGGGGGGGGTCTTAGTGGTCTAGTATGCTGGGCTCTTAGAGGTCTAGAATGCTGGGATATTCCAGGTCTGGAATGCTGAAAAAAAATGAAGTTGTTAAGGATGTATTCACAAGTTTATAGACAAATGAGGATTCTGTTGGAAATGGTCTATAGGTCATTTGTGTCATATTCTGACAATATTCTGTCATATTCTGTCCATGCCCTGAGACTTTGTATGAAAATTTAAGTGTGACAGACTAGTGAATGTAGAAGAGGTAAACTCAAGGAAGCATAGCATTCACACTGCACCACAAGTTTTTCTGTCTTATTTAGACTTATGATGAGAATTCGGATCAAAAAAAGCAAAGCAGAACGTATTTGAAAAACTTATAGCTTGACCAAGTAAGAAGTGTGTGCAAAGTTTAGGCCAATAAAGGCATAGTTGATAAGGAGATTAACAGTACTAAAAAGGATCCAAGTACTTTGGACCAGGAAAATAGGAAGATACCTTGAAGTTATTTTAGGAATCAGCCTGACCTCAACTGTGGTGGTTTGAATGTGAATATATGTCCCCCACAGCCTCAGGTATTTTTATTTAAGGTTAAACTTCCAGTTTAAGTAAGTCTTCAGCAGCCTGCTCAAGGGGTGTCTCACATGGGGTGGATCTTATTCCTGAGCAAAAGTGTGCAGAGAGCAGTTTGCGATCTGGTGGGTTCCTGCTTGCTGCTTGCTGGTGTCTGTTTGCTGCAATTGCTTGTCTGTGCTCAGATCTGTGGAAATAGGCAGCTTCTCACAGCACTGATAGAACTTTCCCCTGGATCTGTAAGCTTGAAATAATTCCCTTCCTCCCATAAACTGTGTCTGGTTGGATGTTCATCTGAGCAATGGGGAACTGACTACAACACCAATAATCAGAGAATCATGGGTATGGAAGAATAAATTCACTCAAAGAAAACTTCCCCCTGAGAAGACAGTGTCTCTAGGATGGCCAGTTTACAAAGAGCACCCTATGGCAGATGACTCAGAAAGCACCATGATGCTGAGAAGTGACAGAGGAGTGCTCAGCACTGAAATATCTCTGTCACACCTTCCAAGGCTCAGGGTCTAATGCGGAAGAGGTGGCGGTAAGAATGTAGGAGCCAAAGGAAGGGTAGGTCTCCTTAAACCATGCTCCCCCAGACAAAAAATGGCCTGGATATCCATGACCTCACAGTGCCTGACACTACCTGCATAAGACCATCATAAGAGGAGGAAAAGCTCATGACATTGAAACAAAAGAAAGACTGATTGAGAGGGGGAGAGAATATGATGGACAGTGGAGTTTCAAAGGAGAAAGTGAGGGCATGGAGAGAATTACCATGGGATATTGTTTACAATCATGGAAGTTGTCATTAAAAATAAATAAATAGCCAAAGGGCATCCTAGAGTGCTTTGCTGTAGGTGTTCCCACGCAGAAATCGCTATTGCTGTAACCCAGCTGAGGCTAATAGGTGCTCAAGCAGGCAGCAGATGTTGATGTCACCAACACAGTGCTGTTTTTTATAAATATTTTATTTATTTATGTATTTGAGAGTGACAGACAGAGCAAGAAAGGCAGATAGAGAGAGAGAGAGAGAGAAAAAAAAATGGGTGAACCAGGGCTTCCAGCCACTGCAAACGAACTCCAGATGCATGAGCCCCCTTGTGCATCTGGTTAACATGGGTCCTGGGGAATCGAGCCTCGAACCGGGGTCCTTAGGCTTCACAGGCAAACACTTAACTGCTAAGCCATCTCTCCAGCCCCACAGTGCTGGTTTTGCAGGCCTGAAGAATACAGGAGTCAGAACAGCATGAAGGCTTCCACTAATATTCCAAAGAAAGATTTGAGAGGTCGGACAATACGCAGCAACTCTGGGGTCCTTGTGGGAAGAATCCTGAGAAGGGAAGTGTATGAAAATATGAGAATGAAGTTGAAGTTTCAGTGGAGATGCTGAGAAGGTAAGATTGCAGGAACGTGGGATATCTGCCAAGGAAAGCTTCAAACAGCCATCAGCACCAGCCATGGAGAGATACTATGCGGGCTGAAGCTGACAAGGACCAAAGAATAGCTTTCGAAGCCTTTGGAGCTCAGACCACACCACTGCATGCTCCGGATGCGAGACATGATGCTGCTTTAATGTGTCTCTGCAGGTTATTGGTCTTGCTTTGATCCCATTCTTTGTTATTTTCTTATCTCCCTTATTAGAGGTGATAATACTTATTCCACAACCTTATCTTGGATATATTCTTAGTCTGACTCTACAGGAGTTCGTAGTTACAAATTTTCATTGGATCGCAGAGGACACAACTTGAACTTTTGAGAACACTAGAACTGTTGGGATTTTGGGTTCTTTTAGAGAGGGATTGACTATATTTTATGTCAAGAGATGGAAATGAGCCTTTAGGAGGTCAGGAATGGAACATTATGGTTTGATATAAAAAGTTCTTTATAAGCATGTGTGCTCAGAAAACTGCTTGCAAGCTGGTGACACTATTAAGAAGTGGCTGGTTCATACAGGTGCAAACCTTAAGTCGCTGATGAGCTCATAGCTAAAATGTGATACTAGGAGATGGGGCTAAGTTAGAGTAAGGCACTTGGGGTATGCCTTTGAAGAACAGAGCCTTTACTTTGCCTCTCTGCTCAGCCCTCCCCTCTTCTTCCCTCTGTACTCCCGTCCCCTCCTCCTACTTCGCTCCTTCTCTCGCCCCTCCCCCGTTCTTGGCTGCCTCTATCACACCCTAGTGCCTTGATATGTTTGTCTTATAAAAGGCCCGTAACAATGGAGTAAAGGAACAATGGACTGAAACCTCTGACACCATCAAGCTAAATCTTTCCTCTTTTAAGTGGATTTCCTATGGGTATATTTTTTTCCATAGCAACCAAAAAAAAGAAGCACAGGCATGCAAGCAGATATGAGTGGTGAAATTCTGAAATTTGCCATTGGGGATAGGAAGATGAAATAAATCATTCCAGAGGTAAAAGTAGTGACCCTGGAATGAATCAGAAAATTGGGGGGAAAGTTGAAATAAAAGAGAAGAAAAGGGGGGCTGGAGAAATGGCTCAATATTCAAAGGTACTTGCTTGCAAAGCCTAAAGCCCTGAGTTTGATTTCCCAGTACCCACGTAAAGCCAGACGCACAGGATGAGGCATGCATATGGAGTTTGTCTGCAGTGGCTAGAGGGCCTTGTGTGCCCATTCTCCCTCTCTCTCTGTGAAAATTATAATAAATAAAATGAAAAGGGTTTTTTTTGTTTTTAATAGCAGAAAGAAAGAACTTAATCTAAAGAAGATATTTTTGCTAGGCACAAGAAAAAGAACCCAAGAAGAAATAAAACTGGAAGCAGCTTGAAGTTGGATACCAACATCCTTGTGAGAACCAAGAGAGCTGAAACTTCCATGAAAATCAAGGTAGTAATGGAACCAGATGCAAATGGAGATACAAGCAGCCTCAGTATGAGGAAAGGCCATAGGATTTATGACCTAGTGATGGAAGAAAGCTAGATTAGGGCAGAGAATACACGTACACAAAGCAAACAGAAATAGACAGCCCACATGAATGGCTTAGGCAAGGCCTTAACACAGCCAGACATGGTGGGACATGCCCTTAATCCCAGCACTCAGGAGGCAGAGATAAGAAGAAGATCTCTGTGAGTTCGAGGCCAGCCTGAGGCTACATAGTGAATACCAGGTCAGCCTGTACTAGAGTGAGACCCTACCTCAAAAAGAAACATATCCTTCACATGGCATCAGGAGAAAGGGAAAAACTAATGTGTATTCCTTGCCTTCTTTGTTCCAGCACTGTGCAAGATACATTTGTGATTTGCTTTGTTTTCACACCAATATTATGAGTAAAGTGTTATGTTTTTATTTTTAATATCATTTACTTATTTATTTTTAAGCAGAAAAGAGAGACAGAGAGAATGGCACACCAGGGTCTCCAACCACTGTAAACAAACTCCAGAAGCATGCAGCACTTTGTGCATCTGGTTTAGGTAGATACTGAGGAATAGAACCCAGATTGTTGGGCTTTTCAGGCAAGCACCTTAACTGCTGAGCCATCTCTCCAACCCTGTTATTGTCTATAAATAATAAAAATTCACAGACCAAAGAGCTTGAATAAGGCCCTGGCACACCAATTCTCTATCTCTCCTCTCCATCTCTTTCTCACTGTCTCTAAAAAAATTAATTAATTAATTAAAAATTAGAATACTAGGTACAGAAGGCACATTAGAAGGACTTCTTAGTGACTTGGAGGCTAAAGGCCAAGTAAACAGTGGTTTATGTGAGCAATTGTGAACCAAAAAGAGCCTCAGTGCTCAAGCAGAAGAGGTGAGCAATAGCAGAAAGAAGCAATTGTGTTTTGTCAATCTGTGTCTCCCAGCAATTTACCATATTGATGAGGATTCACACTTTCTGCTGAGATAGGAAAGTAGGTACTAAACATATACATGTGTATATAGATATACACAAACATATATGCATATGTTTAGATACACACATGTAGACATATACACAGCGCTACACTGCTGTTTAATGTCTCGAAGTGGTTGTCAACTGTACACAAGAAAACTGCTCAGTTTAGGTCTGTTTCACACGATGTCACTTCAGTGTTTTCCATCTGAGCTAGGCGTGATGGCTGTACAATCTACAATCACATGGGGACCCGAAAAGCTAAGGCTGGAGAAGGCAGGAGTTGAAGGCCAGCATGGGCTACGTGGTGAGTTCTAGGCCAGTCAGGACGACATAGCAAGGCCCTGAGTCAGAAAAACCAACAATAAGGGTCAGTGAGACAGCTCACCCAGGGGCAAAAGCACTCGCCGTGCAAGCATAAGGAGGTGCGTTCAGATTCCCAGCACCCCGTAAAATGTGGGCATGGTGCCACACACTTACAGTCCCAGCATGTAGAGGTAGAAGGATTACGAGAGCTTGCTGACTGAGTTATCTAGCCGAATCAGCGAGCACTACATTCAGTGCGAGACTCTGCCTTGGAAAATGAGGCAAGTAGCTGATGAAGACACTGCACACCTTCCTCTGGCCTCTTCGCACAAACATGTACACGTGAGCCCGCATGGACACTGAGTACTCATGTGCTATGCATTTAAAACGACTGTCTACACCTGGACTGATGCCTTAAGCCACGTCTTGGTCAATAATTAAGAAGGTGCCTCCAGAAAAGGAGTGGCACAGGGTATTCCAGAATGGAGGCAGCAGGAGGGGCCTACAGAGTGTTCCAGGAACTGGAAGACATTTCCTGTGCCTGGCCACCATGATGAGCACAAGGAATTCACAAGAAATGAATTGCAAGGCTGCTCTTTTGGAAAAGAGATTATCAACAGAGTTTTAAGTAAAGGAATGGCAAGATGAAATTTTTTGCATTCTAGTAGAGTACTCACCTAAAGGATCATGAACTTGAAGGGTATAAAACTGAATATTTGAATAGCAGTTAAGAAATATTTTCAGGGCTGAGGATATGGCTCAGTGGTTAAGGCACCTGCCTGTGACGCCTAAGGACCCAGGATGGATTCCCCAGAACCACATAAAGCCAGATACACTAGGTGGCACATGCATCTGGAGTTCATTTGCAGTTTCTAGAAGCCCAGGTATGCCCATTCTCCCTTTCTATCTGCCTCTCACTCTTTCAAAAACAAATAAATTAAATAAAAATTGTTCAAAAAGAAACATTTTCATAATTTCAATCAAAGAGGACTCATGTCTTCATAAGGCCCGGATCACAATGGAAGAGGAGATAGATATGCAGCTATTAAATGAATTATGTTTGGTCTATGGCTGCCTCCACATATAAGTTTGGTCTAAATATTTCTTCATGCATAGGGAACTATAAGCTAACTTTGTGTGTTAACAGACTGTACGGTATTCTTACACCAAATACCTGAAACTCAGCCCATCACAATTGCCAACCTTCCGCCAACCACAGGCAGCCGACTGTTCAAGCCAGGTTCAAAGACGGCAAATGTTAAACTCTAGCCAATCAAGCTATCTCTGTAGCTCACTTCCACTTTCCATATGTCACTTCCTTTTCTCTGGCTGGAAATATCATCTGTACATGTGGCAGAGTCGAATACTCTGAACCATTTTTGGTTTGGGCTGCTATCCAAATCTTAAATCTCAGTTGAAGCCAATTAAGATCTGCAAAGCTAGATTTCTTGCAATTTTTTCTTTTAACCAAACCAATTTTTGAGGTAAAAATCACTAAATTTTGATGATAATTAAACATGGGTTTCATATCTTAGGATACATTCAACTTTGAGAAGAGAATATCTAAAAAGAATTACAAGAACATTACTTCTGCAGTTAAATGCTGTACCTCTGAGCTATGCCCCCAGAAATATATTTCTTTTCCACAGGAAATCCAGGCTTTACTCACATAAGAGACAGTTCTTTCAACTTCCTCACCAAGGAAGAAATACAGAAGCAAGAACAGTGTATGCCTCCCCGTTTTAGAGAAACGTAAAGATTCTGCCTACATTTCAAGGCCAAAACAGAGGCACATTGGTAGGCCTGGTTACAACGTAGACCGTGAAGTGTATGCTTTACGCTTAGAGATAACATTTTGCCTCTGTATTAGATAGCAACTGGAATTCACTATTGCGAGTAAAGGAAAACAAGAATCAGGGGTAAGTTACAACTTACTTTGGGGTGACAGGATACACGGCGATGGCATTAAGTGAAAATCAAGAGCAGGAGGAAGTTGAAGGTGGAGTGACAGTCAGTTCAATTTTTGAATGTTGAGTTTGCAACATCTGAAAGATATTTATAACCATATCACACACAGTTAAATACCAGAGAATGATATAAATGTAGATGTCAACAATGTACAAGGTCAGATGATCAAGAAACTGTGCAGAATAAAATCTATGAGCTCAAGACAGAACCCTGGGCAGGATGGGAGGAGGTGACCAACGTTTATAAGATTGTGAAAAGGAGAGTATACCCAAGAAGTAGCCAAAGGGAAAAAATAAAAGTTTTCCAAAAGAAACAATGCTGCGTGCGTGCGTGTGTGTCTCCAAAGACAGAAAGGGCAGCTGTGGGCAGTGTGGTAGAGAGGGAAGTGAGGACTGATGGGGAGACAGCCGCTGGATGCCGTGATTTTGCATCTGTTCTACGGGTCCTCAGAACATGTTCCTGAGAGTCGAAGTGAAAGCGGTCATGGGCTGAGAAGGTGTGAATCACTCATAACCGTGTGCGGGGACTTCGGTGGGCCTGGTAATCACATGGAGAATCTGGTTGAAAATGCAGACTGCGGAAAGCACTCGAGATTTTGTTTTATACATTTTTGAATGATTCCCCACTACCAGCCTGCAGACCCTAAACTTAGTAGTAACACTGAGGACTGGAATTCCTCAGACACCGGTCATTTGGATGGCATGCTAAGGCACAATTTTTTTTGCAGTAGGGCCTGAGAGAGAATTTCTAAAATGGCCCCTAAGAATGCTGTTTGTTGCTGATAAGGGGGAACCCAAACACAGACAACCATTTCTCATGTAGGCAATGGGCCAAAGACAAGCTGGACCATGGTCCCTGAGACTTGTAATTAAAAAGTGGGGAGACACTTGTTATTTCTACCTGCAGTTTATTGTTGGCAATACTTGTCCAGTTCAGGACCATTCTCGTGGGGTGACACACAAATGTCTGCTATAAGCTGGCTTGATATGCATTTTAAGTTTTCTCCACATTAGCCTGCATCATAGACAGACTTATTCAGCCAACCATCTGTACCTAGTTTCACAGTCTGTGAGTAAAGTCCATGTGCAGTACAAAGAAATTTAAATATCTTCGTTTTTTAATTTTTTTTTCAGCCAGAATAGCTTTCCCTATTGTCAATGAATGTTTTCTTCTTGGTTAGAAAAAAAAAAAAAAAATCAACCTACTTCACTCAATCTCTTGTTTGTTTTCTATGTCAAAATTATTGGATTATCTACTGATTACCAGACTTGGCCAATTAGTTTGATTATCTCATCAAGCAGTTTCCACTCCTCCAACTGTGAGAGTCACTTTTCCTGTTGGTGTGCTCAACAAAGATCTCCTGCAGCTGAGACAAATGATGAGAATGTGATAACCACTTACCAGCAATTTAACCTGAATACTTATTCCAAATAGCTGTAAGGGGTATAACAGAGCCATGGGGTAGAATTAGAGAAGAGGGGGGGAATGTGGTGTTATAACCTGAGGTACTGAGGAAGTCAAACAGTTCCTAGAACTTATAAATGGTGTTGCCTTCATTGAATATATCCTACATATCCCACAACAGTAACGAGATTCCAGGTGAAACTAGCACTAATTCCATATTCATATACATTTCAAATTTCAAATTCATGTTCATTTGATGTAGGTGTCTCACTCTAGCCCAGGCTGACCTAGATTCACTATGTAGTCTTAGGGTGGCCTCGAACTCAAGGCAATCCTCCTACCTCTGCCTGCCGAGTTATGGGATTAAAGGTGTGCATCACCACGCCTGGCTCTGAGTCTTACACAAAGATGTGTTTCTCCCTGGAAGAGTAGGAACAAGAATAATCTGGCCAAGAAGTGGAACATGAAGATAAGAAAATCCTGTGAATAAGCACATACATTTTAATATTCTCTTATTCCTACCTTCTCAAGGAAAGAGAGTGCCATAGATGAGATGCTTGCTGTGGTAGTTTGAATCTATGTCCCCCAATAGACTCAGGCGTTGTTGAAATTGAGTTTGTACCTTCTGCCCCCAGAAGGCAGATGTCTGCTACAGTGGAAGGGGTGTCACTGGGGGATCTGAATTCCAGCCTAAGGTATGCAGAGTGAGCTCTGCCAGGACCCGGTGGCTTGTGCTTGCTAATGGTGCTGGTGGTGGTCTTTTCTCTCAGCCTGGATCTGTGAAAGGGGCTCAGCCTCTTTTGCCATTGGGGAACTTCCCTTGGATCCATAAGCTACAAATAAATCCTGTTCTTCCATTAAAGTGTGCCTGGGTTAGATGTCCATCACAACAATGTGGAGCGACTCTACAACAGGTTTTATACCTGCTCAGTGTTTTATACTCTCAACAGGTCACAAAAACCTCACAGTTCCAGCTTCATCCAATATAATCTTTAATAGACAAGGTAGTTATAGTCCAACAAGGCCCACACAAAGAAATAGCCTGCCATAAGACTAGCAGTTTATACTCTCTGTCCCTATAAGACAATTCACCTTAGAAATTCCATGGAAAGGTTGGGATGTGGTGGTGCACAACTTTAATCCCAGCCCTTGGGAGGCAGAGGTAGGAGGACCACCATAAGACAGAGGCCACCCTGAGACAACATAGTGAAGTCCAGGTCAGCCTGGGCTACAGTGAGACCCTACCTCGGAAAAAAAAAAAAAAAAGGTAAATCCATGGGAAAATAATTTTCTTAAAATGGACTTGAACACTAAAATCATCTTGTTCATTGAAAGACCATGCCCACATGAAGAGAGTTGGCAACCCCCTCCGCCTCCCCTGCATCTTACTCAAAGCCTGCAATCTCTCCAGGCCTCCAACCTGTCCCCTCCAGCTTGCTCTCTGATCAGTGAGGCTCTCTGTGTCACTGTGTAAAGGTCATGAGGTCCCAACAGCTGCAAAACATACCGAAGGAGGATTAACTAGCATGATTCCATCCTACTCCATGAAAAAGCATGACTCAGAACAAGAATCTCAGATTAGTACTACAGATGTCATCCTAGACACAAGGAAATTTAGACAGCCCTGTAACCTTCCTTGGAAAATAGGCCATCCACGTCATTTCCTCAAAGCTCCTGGGAAGAATAAATAAATAACGAAATGTGCAGAATTCCCAGATGGACATATTCAAGTTCAGCCATAAGAATTCTAAGGATAATTGCAAGAGCCACAAATCCATTCGGTGACACGATATTTCTTGATCTTCTGCAACATGCAGCTTCTTCCCTGTAGGAAGAGACAGATGTGTGCCAGATGAAAGCAGGAGACTTTACCAAGCTGAGGGATGCAGTGGAACAGACATGTAGTATACAGTTGATTTCCAGTCATTTTGGACAAGTTTGTGAGCAAGGTTGGATCTGGTACTTGATGTATTGTGGAGACGGGAGGCCTTTTTGAGCAGTGGAGTGTTTATGCTTAAATAGAAACATAGATAATTAGTGCAAGCAGGAACTTCCTCTACAGAATGAAACTGCAAATAACCCATCCCCTGTCTGCCAACCATAGCTTATTTTAGAAGAATAAGTAAGAACAGGCTGCCTGGCCAGTCCAGGAGAATTTAAAGGTGCTCCGCCCACACACCAGGCATTCATTAGCATGTCTACTCAGACTCTCAACCATTAGCAGCTGCAAACAGACAATAGTGGGAAACTGTCACAAGAAAGAGGGGAAAGTACTGGAAAGAGGGGTGCTAATTAAGACAAGACGTCAGGAGATGATTTCTTTAGAAAGAACTGCCCCTCTTGGACACAAGAAAGGCTTTCATAAAGGAGAGTTTTGAGAGAAAATGACACAAGGAAAAGAAGTCATAGTCAATAATACTATTCTGCTCAATAACTTAAAAATAGGGCTGAAGAGATAGCTCAGCAGTTAAGGTACTTGCCTGTAATGCCTAAGGACTCAGGTTCAATTCCCCAGTACCCACATAAAACCAGATGCCCAAAGTGGCTTATGCATCTGAAGTTTATTTGCAGTGACTGGAGGCCCTGGTGTGCCTGGTGGCATGCACCAGTAGGAAATTGCTCAAGAGGCAGAGGTAGGAGGATCAGAGGTTCAAGGCCAGCCTCTCTTCTATCTCTCTGTGCTTGCAAATAAATTAAATAAACTTTAAAAAGTTTAAAGTATGGTCACTTGTTCTTTAAGCATTCCTTAAGTACTTTATGAATACAAGGCATTTATGCATGTGTCCCCTACAGAGGGAAGATAAATGTGGGACAAAATACTTGCAGCAACTCTTGTGTACTTCAGATATGAAATGCATAAGGTTCAAAACTGTTGTATCACAACGTACATTTCTAGGTTAGCTACATAACTAAAGCCGACTTGGGAGGGAAGATGATGTTGACAATAGGATCATGGAGAGTGCCCTTTCCCTCTGTCCCTTCCTTAAAATTCAACATCTCAGGCACCTGCTCTTCAATTTATTGTCAGCTCATTCCCACCATCAGCTAAGTGTCATTCATTCAGAAGAGAGTTCAAAGCTGTTGTCTGTAATGATGATATGGGGAACATTATTAGATAGAAGCCAAACAAGCCCAGTAAAAGCCAATACAGAGGGGCTGGAGGGATGGCTTAGTGGTAAAGGCTTCTGCCTGTGAAGCCTAAGGACCCTGATTTGATTACCCAGGACCCACATAAGCCAGATGCACAAAGGGGCACAGGTGTCTGGAGTTCATCTGCAGTGGCTGGAGGCCCTAGCATGCTCATTCTCCCTCTCTCTCTCTCTCTCTCTCTCTCTCTCTCTCTCTCTCTCTCTCTCTTCCTCTCTCTGTCAAATAAATATAAATTTTTTTAAAAGCCAATACAGAACAAAAAGAAGCAAAGTAAGTACAATCAGGACACTCAGAACATGAAGGGGAAAAATTTGAATAAAAAAATGAGTCAATACAATTAAAAATCAGAGCACATTAAACAAGACATGGAGAATAAAAACAATTAAAATTAGATCACTATTACTGTTGACCATGACCCTGTGAAGGGTAACAGTCCATTTTATTTTTATTTATTTATTTTTGGTTTTTCAAAGTAAGGTCTCACTATGATCCTCCTACCTCTGCCTCCCAAGTGCTGGGATTAAAGGTATGCACCACAACACCCACCCCATTTTAAAGAAATAACTGAGATGTGAACAAATTGATGAATTTTCTATAGAGCAGAGCAACAGCACATTACACAAAGCTAAGTCTTAGCCAGTGACCACTATGCAATGTGGACTCCCGCTTCACCGAAGCCGCAAGTAGACAGTGGAAGTAGTGGGCCCCTGGATTTTCACTCCAGTCCATGCTGCTTTCATTGCCACATGTTTTGTTTGGGGACATATGCAGCAAGGTTTTATGAGCAGCAGATAGACGTTGCTGCTTACCACCATTGTCTTCCTGCCTAACTCCTCAGGGAGTGTCATCCTGGCGCCTTTGGTCTTCTGAGTGGCAAGAGTGATGGAAGAAGGGCTGGAGAGGTTGCTTTGTGGTTAAAGTGCTTGCCTGTGAAGCCTAAGAACCCATGTTCCACTCTCCAGATCCCACATTATCCAGAGGCACAACGGCAAGGCATGCGCAAGGTCGTACATGCCCACTAGGTGGTGCAAGCATCTGGAATGTCTGAAGCCCTAGGGCCCAGTCCTCTCTCCCTCCCTCTCCCTCTCTAAAATAAAATAAACTAATAAATAAAAAGTGTGATGGAAGAAAAACAAAACTCAGTAGCACAGGTAAGTGCCTTAATGTGCCAAGAATCAGCCACATACTTTTGAGAACAAAGTCCCGTGTTCAGAGTTGGGGCACATTAGCTCATAGATACCTACCTTTTGTCTGAAAGAAAAAGATCATGCTCCAGGCCTTATGCAAAAGATCTTCAGCTCATGTGTGTGGGAATCCAAGGGGCTGGGGTGAAAAATGCAACACCGTGTTGGGACACGCGGTCCAATGACTAGCTCATGTTTGCTAAAGAAATCAAATTTACACCCCTGGTTTAAAAAAAAAAAGATTTAAGAAATCCTAGTTTTAAACATTTCTTATGACAGACTCTGAATGTCTTAGCATGTGGATCTGCATGAATTGTGATTGTTCGAAAGAGCTGCTCCTGTAACTGCAGTACAGTTTATTATTCCATCGTTGCTTTTCATCTCCATGCTGAATCTGCTTTCCAACACGCTCAGGGACATGTCTCCAAGCAGGAAGTCCAAGCAGGACGCCAGTGGAGCAGAGATGCCCCGGACGCCACTAATAAATCACTGATGGTTAAGATATAGATTGGATGATGGGCAGCAGATGGGCAGGAGGTAAGTCAAATTGCTTTTCTCATATAGATTATTGGATTAACAAGGAAGCAGCAGCCAAGTGGCAAAGTAGTGTAACAAATTGCTATCATAAAAAATGAGCTTATGCCCGGATAGCAATAACGCTCTACTGGCCATTCACCCTCTAGAGATGTGCCTGAAGCCGGGACTGTCCCGTTGAAGTGGTAAGGCCAGCAGAGAGCACTCATCACGCCTCTGCCCATCTCCTCTGTGGCATATCGAGGCACATGCCGGTGGAGTGGGGGGGTAGTTGGAGAAAACCAATACAGAGGCGCTAAGCAGTTATTGAATATCAGTACTAACATCCACATACTGCACCATTCTGTAAACCCAATACTGGCTCTAATCAATAATGGTTTTTTGTGTTGTTTTGCCACTACTCCATCCTCAATTTTTTATTTTGGAAATTTTCAAATATCCAAATGTTATAGTAGTACTAACATAAACACGAGATACTTTTACCTGACGCACTATTCAGGGTTTTTGTTTGTTTGTTTGTTTGTTTATTTGTTTGTTTAGTTTTTGGTTTTTTGAGGTAGAGTCTTGCTCTAGCCTAGACTGACCTGGAATTCACTCTTTAGTCTCAGGCTGACCTTAAACTCACAGCAATCTTCTTACCTCTGCCTCCCAAATTCTGGGATTAAAGCCATGTGACACCATGCCTGGCTTGGACTCACTATCTTATTTACTATTTTGTCACATTTGCTTTGTTTCATTTTTTTCTGTTTATGGTGAACTATTAGATGCTACATTCCTAAATATTTTGGTATGATCTCATGAGAACAGAGCCATTCTTTTACATATCCTGCATAAGATCATTATTTTCAGAAATCATTAACCTTAAACTTGATATATATTATTATATAACACATATAACATAAACAAATTTGCAAAGTTGTCTCTTTCCTAATTTTTCATCATTAGCCTTCTTGTTATTAAAAATAAAAATCTCTAAGGCACTGATAAATTTGTAGATTCAAGTCATGACCATTTGTTTTGCAGCTCACTTTCCAATTTGAATTTATTTTATCACTTCATTGTGACTAGAATAAAATTAAGCATTTTCAGCAAGATGTTACATCCTGCCTAGTGTATTAGGAAGCATATGTTGTTAGTTTGTCAAACTTGGTGACTATGAATTTGATCATTTGGTTAAAATAATATTGCCAGATTTCTCCATTGTAAATGTACTATTTTTTCTGTAATTAATAAATAGTTCTAAATCTGGATAAATATAAAGACTGTTTTTACTTGCAACTCTGAAAATTGGATCTGAGCTTTATGCATTCTAAGCAAGCTCTGTAACACTGAGTTATGTCCCCAGATGGAAACCAATATTTTAGCATGCTTTGATGATTTTCTCTTGAATCAATTATTATTATTGTGATTGATAGAAAGTCATCATTTCCTATTATTTCTGCTTTTATGATTCTTCCATAGAGACAGTCTTTATTTCTTCACTCATCTCCAGTATTGTTGGTACAATTTTGAGTGCACACAATTTTAAGAGAAAATGTCTTGTATTTCATTTTTACACTTATTTATCCTGATACTCTAGTCCCAAGTTCTGCTGTCCTGAATCATATTCCTGAATATGGAAGCCCCAGTAGAAGTCCCTTTGAAGCAGCTATTGTGTCTTTTTCTTTTTTTTATTAGCAACATATTTCATATGGATACATCATGTGTCAGTACCCTCTTTTCTGTGATCCCTGCCCCCATTCCACTGGGGACCCTCCTCAATAGGGTTGCAGGTATTCCTTATGGGATTGTGGTTTATGCATTGTGGGAGCAGTAGTCAGTTATTCTGGAAGGAATGTCTCTGGGCATGATGTCTCAACCTATGACTCTTACAATCTTTCTGCCCCCTCTTCCTTATCAGGACTAGAGAGATGGGTTAGTGGTTAAGGTGACTTGCCTACGAAACCTAAGGACCCAGATTCAATGCCCCAGTTCCCACATAAACCAGACGTACAAGGTGGCACGTGTGTCCAGAATTTGTTTGCAGTGGCTAGAGGCCCTCCCTAGTGCACCCATTCCTGCCCCTAAAGTAAATTAATAATAAATATATTTTTTAAATATTTTCCATTTTACTTTTTTGATGTTTTCTATAGAGAAATTTTGCAGAAGGGGGGCCGGAAAGAATGTCAGAGCCACATGGTGGGTCATGATATGCAGAATCATTTATCCTACCCATAACTGTGGCCTAACTCCACAATGCATGACCCATATACCTCAACAAGGAGGGGCCAAGGGGAGGGGGTAGGTCACAAATGAGCCTAATAATGGTACCAAACTGACTGTATTTACTGAATACAAAACTAAGTAATAAAAAAATTTAAAAATATTTTATCAATGTTTGAGCACATTTTTACTTTTTGTGCAATTCAGTACTGAAGTATCTCCTTCTCTTCATTATTCCAGATGCTATATAGTTTTTTTTTTCTTAAAGAAAATGTTAGTTACAAACCAAGATAAGGAATTATATACATTTGTTGTTGAGATATAATTGTGTCTAAGCCCAGTCATTATACCCAGAAAGTTTTGATGAATCTGCAAGTAAATACTCATCACATGTTTAATTCTAACCCAACCTAACAGAGCTGTAATTCTCTTTCCCCCTTTCTATTTTTGTTTCTCTATTGGGAGAACAAAATAGTTTCAAACTATATTACCACCAGCAAAATGTTTTTGTCTCTAGAAAATATCCCCCAAATGATAGGATACAATTTTAAACTTATTTGATTTTTCCCTGGATTTGCTTCTTTGTGTTTATCTTATTGACCTGGCTTTACAGCTCAGTCCATGTGATTCTACTTCTATTCAGTTCTAGAAGCTTACACTTTATGCATAAATATTCTTTTTAGGATATGTAAGACATTAATATGGTTCAAGAGATGCATTTTAAAGATACACAAACAATGCCATCCCTTTTCTATACTCTTACTTATGTATACTCATATTCCAATTTGTTTACATTTCATTTTCCTTTACAGGTGTGTGTGTTGTGTGTGTGTGCTCTTTATTTCTTCTTTTTACAATATTGGTAACATACTAATTGTGGGTTTTTTGTTGCTCAATATGATAACAATAGAAATTGCTTTCTGCATACTTTGGTTTTGTCCTATTCAGCTCCTTAGGCAATGACATGACATCTCACCTGTAAGTAAAGTGAGTGATTTGCATAAGAAACAGTTAAGGTATAAAAGTAAGATGTAAACAGACACATGAGTGTGTGTGTGTGTGTGTGTGTGTGTGTGTGTGTGTGTGTGTGCGTGCGTGTGCGTGCGTGTGCGCCAGTATAGCAATCTAGTTCTGTCTAGTTCAAATGACCCTAATTTTGAATTGGATATGGGAGCTCATTACAAATTTTTGCATCAAGGACCCACTCCTGTGGGGCCAAGCTAAGGCATCTGTGTTTTAGAGTCCACAGATGATTGTGTAGAGCTTTAGAAGAACTTCTGGTATTATGAGTGGATTGAATGACTAGAAAAGCCATATGGGTAGTTTATCATGACAAATTCTCATAACCTGCTTGCCCATAACTGTTTTTTCATTAAGAGCATAGATTTTTTTAAAAAAAATAGAAAGCTGGTTTCTTTTGACATGAGGTCTGAGCCCATATCATCTGATGGAATGAGATAGATGGCTGAATTCAGTACCTCTAGTCTTTATATGCATCAAAGAAATGCACAACATACCAGAATCATGAAATCACTTCTCCAAATCTTAGGCTAGACTATTCAGGGAGTACTGTGGGCTTCAAACACTCAGGTCCTGATTGTTGCATATTTCAGCCGATGAAATCTCAGACCATGTTGGGAGAAAGGGTAGGTGAGTATCACAAAATTCTAGTCCTTCTTTTATTATCCTCATTTTCTCTAGCCCTTTCATAACTATCCCCAGAGATGTCATGACTTGAAGATACTCAAGGACACACTGGCTCATCTAAAATTAACTGCTTAAGGGCCAGAGAAATGGCTTAGCAGTTAAAGTGCATGCCAATGAGGCCTAAGGACCCAGGTTCAATTCTCCAGGTCCCATGTAAGCCAGATGCACAAGGGAGCGTATGCATCTGGAGTTTGTTTGCAGTGGCTAGAGGTCCTGACATGCCCATTCTCATTCTCTCTGTCGCTAATAAATAAGTAAAAATAAGCCTTAAAAAAAATTAACTGCTTTGAGGGGCTGAAGGAATAGCTTAGTGGTTAATCTGCTTGCCTGTGAAACCTAATGACCCAGGTTCGATTCCCCAGTACCCATGAAAGCAAAGTGCCACATGCATTTGCATTCATTTGCAGTGGCTGGAAGCCCTGGCTCACTCTCTCTCCTCTCTCTCTCTCTCTCTCTCTCTCTCTCTCTCTCTCTCTCTCTCCATATATATATATATAAAAGTAAATAAAATTAACTGCTTTATTTTTTTAAGTGAGATGTTCTTGGGGGGAAGGGAGATAAAAATGAATTTAGTTATCAAGTGCATTTTGAAGCTATGATGATTGAGATGCAGAGAGTCAGTGGGGATGAGAGGATGCTGGCTGATCCAGCATCCCAAACAGCAGGAGAGCCCTTCACGACCCCACTATGTAGGAAAGCCTTGCCTTTAATAACCTTACCTTAAACAGCCAGTGTTCATCAAGTGCTGGTTTCTGCCAAGGATCTTGCTGTTGCTTTAGTGTGTTTCTTAATCTCTATCCTTCTATGGAGTTGATACTTTTTACCATCTGTCTCTTTCAGATGGGTAAATTGCTTCTTAAAGGTGTTGTTGGGTTGGAGAAATGGCTTAGAGTTAAGGCATTTGCCTGCAAAGCCAAAGGACCTCAGTTCAATTC
Source organism: Jaculus jaculus (assembly GCF_020740685.1). Lineage (NCBI taxonomy): Eukaryota > Metazoa > Chordata > Mammalia > Rodentia > Dipodidae > Jaculus > Jaculus jaculus. The sequence continues at coordinate 166,745,192 of NC_059105.1, forward strand.
CCTAGGACCCACGTAAGCCAGATGCACAAGGGGGCACATGCATCTGCAGTTCGTTTGCAGAGGCTGGAGGCCCTGGTACACCCATTCTCTCTCTCTCTCTCTCTCTCTCTCTCTCTCTCTCTCTCTCTCTCTCTCTCCCTCTCTCCCTCTTCCTCTCTCTCTCAGATAACTAAAAAACATTTTTTTAAGTTTAAAAAAAGATGTTGTTACTTGCACAATTCATAGAATGAATGCAAGGACCAAAACTATATTATGATAACCAGACAACTTTGGGGCCAAAAGAAACATGGTATTTTTGGGTCTTGCCTAAGGTTTCAATGACTTGGCCTCCCGATGGCTTGCCCAAGGACTTCCACTTAACACTCAACAGTGTGTATTCCTCACTTTCAGAGGCAGGAGGGCTTCCGAAAACTTGACTATGACTGCAGCCAGGTAACTTTCCTTGCTGTGGGATCAGTGCCTCATCCTGCAAAACCAAGAACAATGGAAACAAACAATACACCACACACACACACACACACACACACACACACACACACACACACTTCTTTTTCTTTCTGGTAATCTGAAACCCCAAAGCCTATTACTTGAGTACCTGATTCACACTTTTCATGCTGAGAATTTTTTTTGTAATATTTTTTGTCTTACTTTATTGTTTAGATACTTCAATGCACCCATCTTTATTACCAGAAGCATCTTAATATCAAAAGAGGTAAATATATTAGCTCAAGGAAAAGGGTCTCTCATAGGAATCTCCACACTAAAGATCCAATAATTGTTGGGAAAATGCTGCATCCTGACTCTTCTATCTATTTTCCCATTCTAGGGATGATTGTGCTCATGGAATTCACTCCGAGATAAGGCTTGGATAAAGTGGGAATGAGGCCCAGCTCTGCGAAACAGGCTTGGCAGTAATGAGGTGAGAAAACAGAGCCCACCAGCCAGCTGGCAGGAATGGCAGCAATCCCTCCCTTGCATTAGCGATTCATTCGGGGGGGGGGGGGGGGGGGGGACCATAGAAAACATATGGGAGAAAAACCTGACAGAAGAGGGAAGAATGCTCTCCGTGGGGGGGTAACTCTCAGTAGCTAGGAGGTGAAGGTGTTTTCCAAAAAAAATGAGGGTGCAGAAACGACTCTGCCCTCCACCCCCCACACCAGCTAACAAAATAAGACCACTCTTCTTCCCTACCCCTAGCCTGCTCTCCTGGCTCAAGACCTCTTCATTCAGTAGCAGACTGGTAGGTCATGACCCACGTTTCTCTCCCTCCCAACTGTGAGCGTCTTGAGGACAGGCCACACACTGTTGTGCTGGCCCACACAGCTAGCTCATGGCTCTTCTACCAATCAGACACTAGCGGTATGGTGCTGGAGGAAGAACAGAGAGTGAAGCCAGTATTCGTGCTGGAGAAACTCATTTGAATTCTGATTTAAATGGGTCCATATGAAGTCCTAGTCCTTTTTAATATTGTTGACAACTCGTTCAATCTGCTTAGCAAGTATTCGCTGAGCATTTACAATGTACCAGGACTTGACTAGCAGATGGAGATGCGGTAATGACCAAGGTGCTAAGCCATGCTCTCTCAGACTTGACTCCATAGGGGAAGCAGGCAGGACGTGAACGTGGGAACGAGTACGTAAGAGCCCAGATGGTGACTGTTACGAATAAAACAAAACAGGATAATTGATTAGAAAATTGTTAAGGATAGGCCATGGTGGCGCATGCCTTTAATCACAGCACTCGGGAGGCACAAGTAGGAGGATCGCCGTGGGTTCTAAGTCACCCTGAGATTACATAGTGAATTCTAGGTCAGCCTAGGCTAGAATGAGACCCTACCTCAAAAAAAAAAAAAAAAAAAAAACCCTCACAAAAAAAAAAGAAAAAGAAAATTGTTAATATAGTACAAAGAAAATGAAGGCAGAAAAATCAGGAAAAGTCTCTAAATAGGTAAAGGATTAAGTGATTCTGGGCATGCTAGACATGAGGAAATGTTCAGTGATGCCTGGAAACCATTGCTGAATTCACCCACGCCCTCTGACAACAACTGTGAAAGTGGCGCACGTGCTTGCTCAAATATATTGATTATGTGCTAGGATATAGAAAAGCAATATCCAACCACAAATCTTACTACCAAAGCAATACTGTTACCAGTTCCCCGTGTTTTCTTCCAAATATTTTTTTTCTCTGTGCGTGAGTACACATATGTATAGTCATGATATGCAAATGACATTCTGTTAGCTTGCTCTTCTGAACTCTCCAAGGAAGAACTCCTTGCCAGCCATAGATAGGATGAGCCGACAGCCTATGGCTGCTAAGGCTTGCCTTGACTTTCGTGTCTAGAACGGACACAAGCAGATCATTACAAAAACGCCTAGGAGGGTGTGACGGCTGAAACTACATAGTGAATTCTAAAACTAAAAGAAAGAAAGAAAGAAAGAAAGAAAGAAAGAAAGAAAGAAAGAAAGAAAGAAAGGAAGGAAGGAAGGAAGGAAGGAAGGAAGGAAGGAAGGAAGGAAGGAAGGAAGGAAGGAAGGAAGGAAGGAAGGAAGGAAGGAAGGAAGGAAAGAAGGAAAGAAAGAAAGAAGGAAAGAAAGAAGGAAAGAGAGAGAGAAAGGAGGGACAGAGGGAGGGACAGAGGGAGGGGAGGGGAGGGGAGGAAAGGGAGGAAAGAAGGAAAGGAAGGAAGGAAGGAAGGAAGAAAAGAAAGAGGTCTAGGCATTTCTATCCAACTAAGACTTTTCTGTATTAGGCTAATTCGCGTTACATGTTTCTATTTTGTTGTGCTTCAGTCATTCTATTAAAACCATTGCAGCAATTAGCATCTTCCTGCAAGTTGCCTGTTTGCACCCCTCCCATTACCTTTTCTTTCCCCCATCCTCTTCCTTCTCCTTATGAATTAGTGCCTACTCCACTTGGATCCTGTATGCTCATGAGCATGCGTGGTATGTGCGTGTGTTGCAGTCAGTCAGGTTCACACTGCTGGCAGAAAACACTGAGCAAGAGCAGCTTGTAGAGGAAAAAAAAAGTTTGTTTTCTTTTACAGATTTGAGGGGAAGCTCCATGATGGCAGAGGAAAATGATGGCATGAATGGAGGGTGGACATCACCTCCTCACCAACTGGCAAGAAGAAACCGGCTATCATACCCATAACTGGCTATAATAACCATAAACCTGCCCCCAACAATACACTGCCTCCAGGAGGTATTAATTCCCAAATTTCCTTCAGCTGGGAACCTAGCATTCAGAATTCCTAAATTTATGGGAGACACTTAAATTTAAATACCACATTCTGCCCCTGGCCCCCACAAACTGATAACCATCCATGATATAAAATGCAATGCATTCATCCAACTTTCAAAGTCCCCATAGTTTATATCAATCCTAATGATGTTCATACATCTCCATAATCCAAGATCTTTTAACTGAGTAATAACAACAACAAATCCCCCCAATACCCCATAATGGCACCAAATGAACACTCACACTGCAAAAGATAGTATTAGGCATAGTAAAGAAATATTCAAACAATACAAAATTTAAACAGGGCAAACATCAAATTCTGTAGCTCCAAGTCCAACAACTCTAGTCAGTGACAAATCTCTGAGTCCAGTAATTCTAACCAGCAGCAAGTCTCTGGAGTTCCAATTCCGCCCCTCAAGCTAGGCTACTCACAGTCCTGGAAAACTTTATCTGGGGCTGGCAGCTCTCCTTAGCAGCCATCTCATGGTCCCAGCATCTCCACTGGGTCTCCACTGCGAACCACAGTTCATCCTTATGACTCCATCAGGTCTCCATGCAGGCATCCAGCAAACCTGCTTCACATTGCCCATGGCCATTTCCAAAACACAAGACTGTGTTGAAAACTCAATGACCCTCTCTTTTCTGCATTTCTTATACTCCATACTGCCAGGTAGGGTGCCAGTTTGTTAATCCAGGGGGGAGTAAAGCAGGCTTTGAAGAACAGGACACTCCCTTAACATGCAGGCCCCTTCAAAAGACTGCATTCTTTCTGTTGTCCCAATGCAGGACAGCTGACCAAATCTCAATGGTTGTAATCTCTCATACAATTGCAGCTGAACAGGCAGCAGTTTCAGTCCAAAGATTTCATTTTTACTGTGCCGTATCCCTCTACTCACATCAGACTGTTTCTACACAAAGCAACCCTGCACAAGTTCTCAGGACACAGGCATAATGGCAAGCCTCACACAAACTGCTTCTAGCCCAGTGCAGGCAAAGCTCTTTCTCATCCTCATAAGCCAAACCTCACAGTCCATAGTTCTTACTGCATTCAGGTCTTTCGACTCTGACCAGAATAGTCCATCAAGTTGTACTTACAGTGCTGCAAGGCGTCTCTTAGGCCACGATTTCAAATTTGTCCACATCCTCCCCCAAAGCAGTTTCAAAAGGCCAGAGCCACCGCGTCAGGGTTCTAGCAGCAGCAATCCCATTCCTCTGGTACCAACTTTACTGTTGCAGTCAGGTTCGCATTGCTGGCACAAAACATCAACCAAGAGCAGCTCTTGGAGAAAAAAAAAAAAAAAGTTTTATTTTGGCTTACAGACTTGAGGGGAAGCTCCACGGTGGCAGTGGAAAATGACAGCATGAGCAGAGGGTGGACATCACCTCCTGGCCAACATCAGGTGGGCAACAGCAACAGGACCGTGTGCCAAACGCTAGCAAGAGGAACCCAGCTATAACACCCATAAGCCCGCCCCAACAACACACCGCCTCCAGGAGATGTTAATTCCCAAATGTCCATCAGCTGGGAACCTAGCATTCAGAAAGCCTAAGTTTATGGGGGACACCTGAATCAAACCACCACTCTGTGTGTGTGTGTGTGTGTGTGTGTGTGTGTGTGTGTGTGTGTGTGTGTGTCAGAGAGAAAGAGAGAGAGAGAGAAAGACTGAGTTCAATGAGGGTTGCCTTCATGGATGGGAAGTTATTTACCAGAACATATGCAGTTTATCATCAACTACACCACTAAAGAAAATTTCTCCCACTCCCTCAGCCACCATTAACTGCTTATAACTCCTTAGGAGAGGGCGGGGACCTCATCCTCCATCATTCACAGTAGAATGTTAATAGGCCCATTATTGTGCAGCTCTTGGCCAGGAAGTGGCAGTAATGGTGAGGTCATGAGTGTAACGGCCAGAAGGCAGTGCTCCACAGCCCTCCTGCCTATGCCCGGGCTCTTACATTCTTTCTGCCCCCTCTTCCACACTGTTCCCTGACTCTCAAAGGAGGGGGGTATTGATGTGTCATTTATCCCCGAACACTCCATAGTCATTTATTTTCAGCAATGGGAGGTTTGAGTCTCCCTAGCAGTCACCATCAACTACAAAAAAAAAAAAAAGAAGCTCCTCTAATCTACAGACAAATACTTAGAGAGCAATTTGATGGGCACAATGTAGTTATTTAGTCAAAGTAACAGCTTCCCTCCTAGAGCTTAAAACCTCCTCGGCTTCTGACTAGGTTTTCAGTACCTGGAATGAACGCCCTCCTTTGAGGCAGGCCTCAGATCCAATCAGAGAGCAGTTAGTGACCCTCATAACAACCATGCCAGTATTTACCACTGGACACCTCTTCCCTGGATGGTCAGTTGTGTAGCTTTCAGGGTCCACTGCTGGGTAGGATTCTAGATGACTTTTGTCTCCCAGCAGCCTGCATAGAACCTGCCAGCAGTATGACAACTAGCTCAGTTATGCTTGACTTCTCAGTGTCCCGAAACCGAAGCGCGTGGAATCTGCCATCACCAACAGCTCTTAGCATCGAATTCTCCAGGGCAGCTAAGATCAGAGGATGCATTTCTTTTCTCCACCCTCGAATACTTTTCCACAACTGACTTTCAATCTGTGCCAACCTAATAGGGCACTAATACTTTAATTTCAACCTCCTAATTAGAAGTAGGTTCAGGGCTGGAGAGATGCCTTAGCGGTTAAGCACTTGCCTGTCAAGCCTAAGGACCCCGGTTCAAGGCTCGATTCCCCAGGACCCACGTTAGCCAGATGCCCAAGGGGCACGTGCATCTGGAGTTCCTTTGCAGTGGCTGGAGGCTCTGGCACGCCCATTCTCTTATCTATTTGCCTCTTTCTCTCCCTGTCACTCTCAAATAAATTAAAAAAAAAAAAAAGAAGTAGGTTCAGAATTATTTTAGAATTATTTAGTGCTTGTGTTCTATCCGCCTTTTCTACCAAAATTTTGGTCCTTTTCCTGTTTGATGGAGACGTCACAAGGGGAACGAACTTTTTCCTATAACAGCTCTAAATATGTGTTTCTATTTGTGGTTTTGATTCTACATTTTTTTGATGCATCTTCCCACTCAATTATCTTAATTTGCATGCAAACATATCCTTCTTTTCCGATGCAGTTTCTAGGCTTTGTGTCATGATTACTAAATTATTCTCAACGCTAATGGTAGCTCATATTCAAACTACTCTTCATATTCATAACATATATTCTAATACAATGTCTTTTCTTTTGAGATTTGAGTTTCACCTGCAGTTTATGTTCTGTGAATAGTGAGCCAGGATGTCAGCTTTTATTTTGTTTCTGAACAAATGTCCTCACATTCAGATATCCCATCTTACATCTTATCCCCACCAATTCTAAATCCATTTTCTTTCCTTTTTTCTTCCTTTATTTTATTTTATATTTTTATTTGGAGATAGGGTTTCACTCTAGCCCAGGCTGACCTGGAATTCACTATGAAGTCTCAGGGTGGCCTCGAACTCCCAGCGATCCTCCTACCTCTGCCTCCCAAGTGCTGGGCTTAAAGGCATGTGCCACCATAACCAGCTTCTAAATTCATTTTCTATAAAGAACTAAAACAGCATATAACTATATGATTCTATTATATAATCTTTATCTTATTTATCTATTTTTTTACTCTTTATTGTATAAAACTGCTTTATTTATTTTATTTTTTGTTATTAGAGGTAGGGTCTCGCTGCAGCCCAGGCCATCCTGGAATTCACACAGTACTCTCAGGGTGACCTTGAACTCATGGATCCTTCTACCTCTGCCTCCCAAGTGCTGGGATTAAAGGCATGCATCACCATGCACGGCTGAAACTACTTCGTTCATTATCATAACCTCGCTACCTTTTCATAGTTGATAGAAACTTAGTATTTTTTTTAATTCTTTAAAATTTATTTTTCTTCTTTGCTGTTTAATCATGTTTATTACCAGTATTATCTATCTCGTTCACATCCCATGGATATCATTTGCTTTATTTGTGTGTTTTTATTTTGTTTTATTTATTTATTTATTTATTTGATTTTTTGAGGTAGGATCTTGCTCTAGCCCAGGCTGAGCTGGACTTCACTATGTAGCTTCAGGATGGTCTCAACCTCACTGCGATCCTCCTACCTTTGCTTCCCAAGTGCTGGGATTAAAGGTGTGCACCACCACACCTGGCATTATCTGCTTTTTTGATGTGCAAATAAAATATGAATCTAGAATTTTAATTCAGTTTTACCCTGGATTTATTTTTCCAATCAAAGTTTGTCAAAATCTCCACACTACATTCCAGTTTCCAGGCTAACCTGAAGCTCATTATGTAGCCTCAGGCTGCCCTCAAGCTGTCTACCTTTGTCTCTTGAGTGCTGGGATTAAAGGTGTGGGACACCATCCCAGCAAAGCAAATGGGTGTGCCTGGGCCTCTAGCCACTGCAGGTGAACTGCAGGTGCATGCTCTATTTGTGCACTTGGCTTTATGTGGGTACTGTGGAAAGAAACTTGGGTCCTTAGGCTGTGCAGGCAAGCTCCTTAACCATTGAGCCATCTCTCCAGCCCTCTATTCCAGCTTTGATAAGATGATATCATGGGAGGATAGAAACAGGTAAAGATTTATTTTCTTTATTTGTCTGACAATTGCATTTAAATGTACAATTATCTCAAAACTGAAAGGCTTATCCTTAGATAACTAGTTCAGTGACTGGTGTGCAGTAGATGCTCAATCATTATTGCTTTTCTGTTTCCGTCCCTATTTTGTTTCAGCGTCGTTTCTTTCATTTGTCCTCCAGTTTGTTGGTAGGTACTCATAAATTTGTCTCTAAGGCAAATCCTATTTAGCCTTGAATTAAATATCCAGTTGCCTTTTGTTCTACTATCTCCAGTTCTGTAGTATGAGGAGTAATTGTGGCAATGAAGAAGTAAGAGACTGTGAACTAAGTCATAATAACCCCCAGTAGTGAGTCATGGGTCCTGCCCATATGCTTTTATTCATTTTTGTAGCAACGCCTGCTTCTAATCTCTTTTCTTACTGTGTAATTGTAGCACACATTAGCACCCCCCCTTCACTTCCAAACCATAAGGAGCAGAGTGCATGTGTGGATGCCATGTCACTTTGCATCTGTACTTTGAGAACAGAAAAAAAAAATAAAATAAAACATTTTTCCTTAGCTCTATTCTAGGAAAGACAGACTACTGAGAGGGCCAATCCTAAGAAACTTTGAAGTGCAGATGAAACTTGGCTTGAATCCCAACCTCATTTCCATTTTCAATGCTACCCCTTTCTCAGTCCCTAGGGGATCCTTAGTGGGGTCTAAAGAGAACGTAATTTCCTTCTTGCTTTCTGGAATCCCTTCGAATGCCAATTTATGTTATAATAATGTTCACCCACCTGCCATACTGTCAAAACTTACTTCTGCCAACAGAGACTATGAAAGTATTAGTTTCAAACTTTTGTCACATTTTTTTGGTCCGGAATATTCCACGGGAGACAAAGAAGGCCCCTGAACTGATGCAGTGTACCTGTGAAACTAGAGGCTGTGGCATTGGAGGGTGAATGATCTTTCTTTTATTATATGTGGATCAAAGTACATGTGTTCTAACGCGACAAGAATGGACTCATTCTGATCTTCTAAGGGTCACAAAAGGAGAAAATAATATGAATTCATTGTAAGTACGCATCAGAAGATGCCTTCTGTGTGGGCTGCAAGTAGGGATGGACAAGATCAGGAGTTGTCCAGCAGGATCAGTAATTGTTCTGGCTCCACCTCACAAGATGATTTAGCCCTTAGCTGGCAAGACAGAGATACACACAGAGAGAGAACTGAAGAGAAATCCATCCTCTGACCAGTGATCAAATGAGACCAGTGGCTGCCAGAGGTAAGACTCTGTGGCCTACAGAGCATTCGTGTTGTAGAAATGCTGACGGTGTAAACACTGTTTCCCGAGAGAAAAATCCCCAAGAACATTCAACCTTAAGCTCATCAAAGCTAAATCACAGTCAAGTTTCAACAGTGAATTAGAGTCAGATTCCAAGGAATGATCTGGCCAAGACCTATGCACTTGGCCAAGAGCAAATTAAAGCACACCTAATTTTAGTTAAGGAAGTGTGAAAAAGTACATGTTTTTTTTTCAACTTGTGTATATTTCTACATGCAGGAAGCTCAAACTAGCAGTTGCTTTTAAATCGTTATCTCATTCTGGCCAAAAATAGGTTTAAGTGCTTGTTAGGGAACTTTGCATTTTATATGAAAATATCAAATTCAATCTCATCTGTTTATCCCAGTGAATAAACTTAAGTCGTTAGGCCTCGGGAAGATATGGCAAAATACATTTCAAGTGCCGTAAGAAGCTTGTGTCTAAGTCATAGTTTAGCTATGAGAGCCCGAGAAATGTACCTAGATTATCATAGTCTGTTTCTTAATCATAAGTAATATGCCAGGCATGGTGACACAGCCTTTAATCCCAGCACTAGGGATGCAGAGGTACGAGGATCATCATGAGTTCAAGGCCACCCTGAGACTACATAGTGAATGCCAGGTCAACCTGGACCAGAGTGAGACCCTACCTTGAAAAAGCAAAAAAAAGTAAAATAAAATAATAATAATAATAAGTAATATGGTGTGGGGGGGGTATTAGAGACCACATTATATGAAGTGATAAGCGGAACACCAGGTATGAGCAGGAGCATAATGAATGATTATAACTTTCAAGACTGTAGTACATTTCAATCCCATTTCATCAGAAATTAATTTCTAAGTTCAGCTTCTTTGAGTCCTAAATAAAACCATTTTGAAAATTGATCATAAAATTCCATTGATCCTGTTCCACTGTTGCAGTTCATCTCCTTCACACACCTCAGAGACTGTCATCTGCTTAGCACTACCCGAGACTAAATTCCCACTGATGTAGGCATGACATCACGTGTTAATCTTTCACTGGTACCATCACCACATACGCCACCAATTTTACTTCATTTGCTCCACGTTGTGAGCTGTTTTAGACATGGTATTAGCTCAACAGATATAAAAATCAATACATTTATACCCCTGTCAAGAAGCTCATGATTATCTAAAATAAAGAATGAAAAGGCCTAAATGAGGTCAAGGGAAGAGACTGAGTAAATGAAAGGTGGAAGGAGGGCTAATCAAAGTCTAAGAGGATATAAGTAAGCCATATGGAAACCTACTTTTTTGGAAAATGGAACACTCAGGAGCCATAGATTGTTATTAGAAAATTTTCAGATCCAGAGGTGGGCTACCTTCCAGTGAGTTGTTGGCCAAGGAGTTCCCTGATGCCCCCAAAACATTACAGGCCATTGCCGAGGTCCTTGGTTTCCCACCAGGAATAGATGTTAAGACCCTATTGCTGAAGACTCCACATACTTGGGCTGCAAGGTCACTGAGAAATCCTGTTGGAGCTGAGCTGAAAACCTCTTCCTTGTAGACCAGCTGACAGAAAACTAGAAAAAGCTATGCTACATGTAGTTAAATGGGAGAGAGAGAAATCACCAGTGAAGATATTCCACAGTGGACACTGCAAGCCTTAAATTTGGCCAGCCAGGCCAAATAAGCCAACAGGTGCAATAGTGGCACATCTGTTATGGGGGAAATCAACTGCTCTCTAATTTGACTGGAGGCCCGCTCCTTGAAAGAGAATACATCCCTGATACTGAAAACTTATAACAAGGTATTAATGAGCCCTAGGGGTATAATGTCTGCTTCTATCTGGCTAAAAGTATATACTATGCTCACCAAACTGCTCAGTAAGCACTTCTCTTAATGTTCATACCCATATATTAATGCTATTCTCACTTTTGATTAGAGAATCTTCTCTTTCCAGCTGGCAGTGATATGGGATGACTCAGAAGGCACCATGGTACTGAGACAAAGTGACAGAGGAGTGCTCAGCACAAAATATTTCAATCACATCTTCCTTGGCTCAGGGTCCATTGTGGAAGAGTTGGAGGAAAGAATGTAAGAGCCAAGCCAGGTGTGGTGGCACACACCTTTAATCCCAGCACTCAGGAGGCAGAGATAGGAGGACTTCTGTGAGTTTGAGGCCACCCTGAAGCCTGAGCTAGAGTGAGACCCTATCTAGAAAAAAAAAAAGGAGCCAAAGGAAAGGTAAGACTCCTTACAACATGCTCCTCCAGACACAAAATGACCTGGATATCCATGACCTCACAGTGCCTGACACTACCTACAAAAGACCATTATAATAGGAGGAAAATATCATAACATCAAAATAAAAGAGGGACTGATTGAGAAGGGGTGGGGATATGATGGAGAGTGGAGTTTCAAAGGGGAAAGTTGGGTAGAGGGAGGGAATTACCATGGGATATTGTTTACAATCATGAAAGTTGTCAATAAAAAAAAATTAATTAAAAAGTGTTTATAATCATTGAGATATTTGCTTTCTTTCTATGACTATGCACAACTAATACTTAAAACTATATTATGTTTTATCATAGATTCATATATGTTTCATACTGTGGTTCTAGTTAAAGTAATAGAATCCACACAAATTGTTTTAATATTTTTATTTATTTATTTGCAAATAAAGAGAGAAGGAGGAGAGAGAGAAAGAGAGAGGGAGGGAGACAATGGGTGTGCCAGGGCCTGTAGGCACTGAAAATGGTCTCCAGATGCACGCATCACTTTGTTCATTTGGATTTGCATGGGTACTGGGGTATTGAACCTGGGCCGTTAGATTTTGCAAGTGCCTTAAGTGTTGAGCCATCTCTCCAGCCCTGATAGTTGTTTTAATAGAGAGAAGTTAATGTAGGAATTTAACAAGCTGTGATGGTCTTTACTGTCTGTCAATTTGATAGGAACTAGAATCACCAGTGAGAATTTCCTTTTTATTATTATTAGTTATGTACACAGTGTGTATACAGCCATGTTGGTGCCATCGTTAGCCTCCTCCCTGTTCTCCCTCCTCCACAGGGACCTTCTTCATTGGGGAATGTGGGTCATGCATTGTGAGGTTAGCCATCAGTAATGGGTCAGAGGCAATGTCTCTGTGCATAATGTCCCAACATGTGGCTCTAACAATCTTTCTGCACCCTCTTCTGCAAATTTCCCTGAGTCATGTTGGGTCCGTTTCAGGTCTACTTTGGTAATGAGGTCTTGGGAACCTCTGTATCTCCGGACATCTGGTTTGGTAGGAGTTGAGTGTTCTCTGTGTCTATCTCCTTCACTCTTGTGCTGGTACCATGTTCACCAAGAAAGCAGCACTCTTGCTCATTTCCCCAATTACTCTTGGTTTCAGCTGGGGCCCTAATGAGGTGCGAAGGGCTGATTCTCAAGATCTGCATCCATCTGAAAAAGAGAAGCAAATTCTCCAGTGGAGAGTGAAGTCAGCACCAAATAAATGGGATAATCATTATTTTAGAGAGACTTTAATAAGTGCAGGACCTCTTATAACCCACAATTGTGGGGAGCTTGATAATGGAGAGCAGGCTCCATTTTAGGACATGGTCTGGCTTGTTTCCCAGCTCCAACTGTGGGTTCCATTCCACTGAATGGGTCGGTTAGCCAAATCAAAAGCAGTTGGTTACCCACCATGGCTGTGTGCCACTATTGCACTTGTGTGAGCATCATGCCATGCTGTTTGCTGCTCAGTAGCTTAGACCATGAGGTGCTTGGACAGATGTTGGTCATTTTCTCCCAGTAGCTCATATAGCACCTTCTGGCACCAGAAGAGCTGACTGCCTGGGAACTGACTCTCTTGCAGCTTCCAGCCAGGTCTCTACATGTTCTGTACCAACAGAATATATTGCTTTCAGCAGTAGGATTTTACCACTAACCTTTGGTGGGTCATCAAGTACACTGACAGAAATCTGTCTCCTTTTGGGAAATCTTGTAGGTCAGAGATCAGAGTATGGTCCTACAGAGCTGAAGCCAAAAGTATGAAGAAGAGACTCTGCCAGGCTGCTTCTGATGTCTTTGGCCTCAGAGGAGAGTCCCATTAAGGTGGGGACTCGGCTGGTCAAGGCATCTGTGAGGAAGAGCCATTGAATTTGAGATTATGAACAAACAAAAAAATGACAAAGTGACACAAGCTGTTACTAGAACCAACTACCACTGTTGCTAGGGCCAAGAAGCATTGAGGGACAACTATAGCCACAGAAAACCAACAGGAAGAGCACAGCCCTTTCCTTCCTCTTGCCTGCCGATTGCCCTCTAGTGTTCTCTGTTAATAGAGCTTATAGACTAGGAAGGAAAAAATAGAAGCACAGTGTATAGGATCCCAGCCACAGCATCAAATAGCAGAGTTTAGAACATGTGTTAGTGTCCCATCACTGGTAACCACATGAGGAAAAAAAAAAAAAAAACCTTAAAAGAGGAAAGATTATTTTGACTCACGGTTTCAGAGGTATTAGTCCATGGTTAGCTGGCTCCATTACTATAGGCTGAGGAGCGGAGGAGGAATATTGTAGTGGGAAGTAAAAAGCTGCTCACATGGCAGCCAGGAAGCCTAGAGACAGATAGAGGAGGAGGCCAGAGGCAAGGCATGCCCTTCAAAGACATGCACCCAGTGACTCACTTCTAGACAGACCACACCTCACTATGTTACTCCTCTCCACAATGCCATCACTATGAATCTGTCAGTCAAAGCCCTCAGGATCCTGTTATTTTCTAATAGTTCCTTAGTTTGCATAAAGCTTTAACATGGAAGCCACAGAAAGAGACTTTCACACTGGAAGAAGAATAGAATAGGTTTTAAAAAAAAAATAGTTTGTGAAACATCTAACTTAATACATATAATGCACTCAGAAATTTTGGCCACAGGTATCCTGAAAAGTTTTGTCCCCTATTATCAATGATGTCTATTCATGTAGCCATTGAACTTGGTGACAAAGGAATTGCCTTTTAAAAGCAAGACTAAATGTCAAGAAATCTTGACTTTAGGGATTTCTTTGCCAGATCTAGCAAAAAACAAAAACAAATTCCTTGAGAGAAAAATAATTTATTTCTTTAGAAAGTCATAAATATCGCTTAATATCATTCATTTTATATAGTACCTTATCACTTTTTTATAGCAGGGATTTTTTTACTATCCATATACAGCCTCTTTTATATACTTGAAATAGGAATGATATGCCATATAACCTTGAGTTTATATCTAATGTATGGTTTCCTCATATAATCATTCTGCCAGTACTTCACAGTAGTAATCACACCTGATTACTTAGTGAATATATGTAGTCAAATGCCATGTACTGTTTTAACCTCTAACAGTGCCTTTCTTCAGAAATATTAAAATCTGAGATTTGAAAATGATGCTGTTTTAAATATTCTGAGGACAGTATCAGGAGAGAAAGAAGAAGGGGCATTTAATCCAAACCAAACGTGGAGCTTGAGTTGAATCTTGAAGGAAGAATGGGAATAAAATACACAAGAGGAGTAAGCAAGAAAAGGAACCAACAGGAGACCACTGCCAAGCACCAGACACAGTGTGTACAAAGACTGGGTCATGAGAGGGAGTTGTTTTCGTGCCCATCAGGACAGAAAGCAAGCCAAAGAAGATCACAAAATAAATGTGGATGCTTTCATCTGCAAATATGAAACTCACACGTAGCAGTAATTTTAGATTGCTATTATGTTTGCATAACAAGAAATCAGTCTCAGAACAGGTTTGAAACTTCAGCCCCTGGTCCTCTGCCCACACCTTTTGTAATCCTCTGTCCTCTTGCCACAGCTCCAACCATCATCACATTCTCAGATGTGTCTAAAAGACGCAAGAAACAACAGACCTTTTTCTTTTCACATCTCTCGTGTTGAAGTCAGGTCCGTATTTATTGCTGGCAGAAATCACCCGACCAAGAGCAGCTTGTGGGAAAAAAGGTTTATTTTGGTTTATAGCCCCAAGGGGAAGCTCCACAATGGCAATGGAAAACGATCACATGAACAGAGGGTGGACATCACCCCCTTGCCAACATTAGGTGAACAACAGTGATAGGAGAGTGTGCCAAATCCTGGCATGGAGAAACTGGCTATAACACCCATAAGCCTGCCCCCAACAATACCGTCTCCAGGAGGCTTTAATTTCGTATTTTCATCAGCTAGAGAACCTAGCATTCCGAAAACCTAAGTTTATGGAGGGCACCTGAATTAAACCACCACATTCTTCCCTGGCCCACATAAACTGAAAACCATACATTATTTAAAATGCAATGTATTCATCCAACTTTAAAAATCCCCATAGTTTTTATCAATCCCAATGATATTCAAACATCCCCATAGTACAAGGTCTTTTAACTGAGCTACAATATCAAAAAAAAAAAAAAAATTTAATCCCATAATTGTACAAAATTAAGACTCCTGCTGAAAAAGATGACATTGAACATAGCAAAGAATATTCAACCAATGCAAGAATTAAACAGGGCAAACATCAAATTCTATAGCTCCAAGTCTAACAACTCTACCCAGGGATAAATCTCCAAGTCCAGTAATTCTAAGCAGCAACAAGTCTCTGAAATTCTAATTCCACCCCTCCAGCCAGGCTATTCACTGTCATGGAAAACTACATCCGGGGCTGGCAGTTCTCCTTAGCAGCTGTCTCATGGTCCGGGCATCTCCAGGGGGTCTCCGTTGCAACCCAAAGTTCATCCCCATGGCTCCATCTGGTCTCCATGCAGATATCCAGCAAACCTGCTTCACACCATCCATGGCCACACAAGACCATGGTGCAAACTCAATGACCCTCTCTTTCCTGTATTTCTTATACTCCATACTGCCAGGTAGGGTGATACTTTGTTAATCCAGGGGGGAATAAAGCACACTTTGAAGAATGGGACACTCCTTGAGCACTCAGGCTCCTTAAAAAGAGTCTATATTCTTCCTGTTGCCCCAATGCAGTTCAGCTGGCCCAATCTCAAAGGCAGAAGTATCAGCCCAGAAATTTCACTTCTGCTCCACATCCCTCTGCACACACCAGTCTGGTCCTATTCAATGCAACCCTGCACAAATTCTCAGGACAGGGCCATAACAGCAAGCCTCCCACAAAACTGCTTCTAGCCCAGTCCAGACAAAGCTCCTTTTCACCCTCCTAAGCCAAACCTCAGAGTCCATAGTACTTACTGTATTTAGGTCTTATAAATATGACCAGAATAATCCATCAAGCTGTACTTATGGCATCTCTTAGGCCAACGTTTCAAATTTATCCCAGCTCCAAAAGGCCAAAGCCACACAGTCAGGTGTCTAGCAGCAAATGACACCACTCCTTGGTACCAACATTACTATTGCAGTCAGGTTTGCATTGCTGGCAGAAATCTCCGACCAAGAGCAGCTTGTGGGGGGAAAGAAAGGTTCATTTGGCTTACAGACTCGTGGGGAAGTTCCATGATGGCAGGGAAAAATGATGACATGAACAGAGCGTGGACATTACCCTCTCGCCAACATCAGGTGGACAATAGCAATAGGAGAGTGTGACAATCACTGGCAGGAGGAAACTGGCTATGACACTCATAAGCCCTCCCCCAACAATACACCACCTCCAGGAGGCTTTAATTTCCAGTTGCCATCAGCTGGGGAGACTAGCATTCAGAACACCTAAGTATACGGGTGACACATGAGTCAAACCACCACATCTGCTTTTACATAATCACATCCAGTTGTACTCCCTCAAAGCCTCTGCAGTAATCTACGTTTCCTGACCAACAGGGTCCTGAGTCAAGAGCCTTCACTGAAACAGTTATTGTCCGACTGACATGCGTAAAATGAAGGGGAAGTCAGAATTATGCTGTGTTATGCTAGCTACCCCCACGGGCAGTTGGGACTTGGTCTCCTTTGGGCTTCTGAAGCCCATGTAGACAGGTCTTTGGCACTGTCAATCCAAGACACAGAAAGTAGAAATTGTCTTCCAGTTCCTGTCCCTCATTCGATAGGACTGACTCAGGGTGGTTAACTCTGGTCAACTTCCAGTTCAGCTCCAGAGTGGCTGAGCACGTTCTTAAAGGTATTCCATGTTGAAGACAGAACATTCAAACAAGAGACTAGGACTGAAGCAAAGATGTGGTCTGAGGGAGTAGGAAGCAGATCTGTGATGCCTAACACATCTCTTAGCAGACTTGCCGGGCTCCATGGTTAAAGGTTGCACCCAGCTCGCTGTATCACTAGAAGGCAGAGATGAAAGGAAAAACTACAGACCATTCTTCCAAGCTAGTGGAACAATTACAGATAATGCCAATACTATAAAAAAAAAAGTAAAGAAAAGTAGTAGCAATTTAGGCATGTTGGAAATATTGAAGTAAATTGTAAACATTAGAAAAGTATTAAAAGAGTTTTCTTCTGCAGAGCAGAAAATGGTGGAGGGCACTGCCAATTTTCAAATGTCAGTTTTTGACTCCTTAGACACAATTTATATTTAACACTGACTTAAAATGAACTCAAAATTTATATATGGAAACTAACAGATAATGTGTTAACTTACATAATGCTTCTGCTTTATGCTTCTAGACTTCATGGTAGCCCTTTAGTTGTCTGAGTAGAGTAAAGGAACCCTACTATTGCATTGTGTCCATATATATGTGTGTGTGTGTGTGTGTGTGTGTGTGTGTGTGTGTGTATATATATATATATATATATATATATATATATATATATATATATATATATATATATATATGAGACAGAGAGGGGGGAATGTTTAGAATAGAATGTCCTGAGTAACTGTTACCATCATGGCCATCTTATCTGTACTATAGTGGAAAGTGCCAAATACATCCAATTAACCACAAGCTTCTAGCTCAGATGCCTTATTGTGAATCTTTTTTTTTTTTTTACATAGTCACAATAAGGAGAAGAAGGAAGCCTTGGCCTGACTTAATCTTATCTCTTTGTTCTTGATTGCAGGAAGATGAAATTAAATGATGGCATCACGCTAGAATCTCAAATGTCAAGGTTGTGCTAGGCACATAACGCGTTCCTCTGATGAACACACATTGTTCCCGCAAGAGAACAGCAGCCATCATCCCCGCCAGATTTTAGCTACTTAGGCCTCAAAGGCATCTCCATAAACTCTTTAGTAAACATTAGATGAAAAGCAAGAGACACCAGCCCTCTCCGGCAAAAAGAAACGTCAACAAATTTCTGAATTAAATGGGCTAGGATGCTATCACTTTTAATACAAAGAGCTGTATTCATCTTTCTGTCCCTAGTACTTAGTATAATGCCTTACATGTAGAAGATAGTTAATTGTTGTTGAAAGGAATTAAACAGCATTGACTAGTAGAATCTATTTGGCCTGTTTCCCAGGTATTCCAGCCCATATTTACCCATTCTTTTTATTTATCACTTACACTGTGGGTAGGCTGATTTTTTTGAATTCCCTATTGCAAAACTCAAGAACAAAACAAGAGGGGAGGAAAGGAGACTAAAAAGATGGGGGTAAGAACAAGTGAATGGAAAATGAGAATCAAAAAGGAAGGGAAGAAATGGAATTGAAGGTTTAAGTAGGGACCCTGAAGAAGAGTCCAGGAAGTTAATAGATCAAGAGTGATTTAAAACTTACTTTCTCAGCATTCCTCAACCAATAAGTTGAACCATGCTAGTTTATAAATATTATCCACTGTGAGGTTTTTACCTTAAAAGAATAAAAACAGTGGCTGGAGAGATGGCTTAGCAGTTAAGGCATTTGCCTACAAAGCCAAAGGATCCTGGTTTGACTCTCCAGGACCCAGGTAAGTCAGAGGCACAAGCAGGTGCACGGGTCTAGAGTTCGTTTGCAGTGCCTGGAGGCCCTGGCACATCCATTCTCTCTCTCCCTCTCTCTCTCTCTCTCTCTCTCTCTCTCTCTCTCTCTCTCTCTCTCTCCCTCCCTCCCTCCCTCCCTCCCTCCCTCTTTCTCTTTCTCTCAAATAAATAAATAAATAAAATTTAAAAATATTTTTAAAAATACAAATTAAACTCCAAATTTCTTTAAATCCCATTATCTTTACTTCTTAATTTCTTTCATTATTTTTCTTATTCTTAAAACCTTTTCTATCAAAGAGATTGGCTTAGATGCCATGGAAGATAGGCTTGATTGTTCAGGCCTGAGTGACTAGAATTCTGTCTTAAGCACAAGTTAAATATAATTCGGAAATGGGATGGTGCAAGCAAAGCAAGCTTTCGACGAACCAGGCATAGTATATTGGGCTGAATGTGAATTACCTTCTATTTCTTATGTATCTCACTCTTTAGTGGAAGGACTGTTCTGATTTTGAACAAGTGCAGTGGGATCCTGAAATAAATTCCAGATGATAGAAATAAAAATTTCCTAGGATAGGGCCTGGCGAGATGGCACAGCAGTTAAGACACTTGCCTTAAAAGCCTAACAACCTGTGTTCAATTCCTCAGTACCCATGTTAGCCAAATGCACAAAATGGCACATGTGTCTGGAGTTCATTTACAGTGGCTGGAGGCCCTGACACTCTTTCTCACTCTGTCTCTCTCTCTTCTCTCTCGCTCTCACTCTTGCTCTCACTCTCCTTCCTTTCTCTGTATCTCTCTGCTTACAAATAAATACATTTTTAAAAGTTTTCCTAGAATAATAGAATTAATTCTAGTATGAAATTCCAAAAGAACCATGAGTGTGCCTTACAGAAAAAGAAAAGAAAGGAAGACAAAATTAGTTTCCAGCTCAATAAAATACAGCTAGCTATTTTGTGTTACTGTGAAGGGAATGACAAGTGGATATAATCTTTATATCAACTGATATTATAGAAATCAGACATAATCTCAAAGGTTAGTTAAACTTTAGATCGTGTTACTGTATGAAGGCCAAGAGTCAGTCTAAAAATATATATATATACGTTCTGGTGATTTTGTCACAAATATTCAAAGAGACAGATTACGTTGTAATCACAGTCCTATTTCACATGACATTGCTCTGAGGTTGTGCACTAGCCTATGGCGTCTTATTTATCCATGTTATATAGAAATCTGTCCTCTGTGGAGTGAGAAATGACATATAGATACGTTGTCCATTCTATCCTAAGTCACCAGAGCAGTGAATTTTACAAGTTCAATCTCATTCTCAGGCCAGTTGCCCAATTTGTAGCCTGGGCTTTGGGCAAACAACCATACCTTGCTAAGCTCCAGGTATAATTCCAGGTTCTGGTGACAACTGAACTTTCAGTGACATGTTCCTCTGAGTTTCATACACCAGAAAACATTTAACAAGTCTCCCTTGAGTCACTTTTATTTTTTAGCTTAAATCTTCCTCCATGCTCATTATCTTCCTACTCACATGCACAGATTTTCATCAGATTCATTCACTGTTTTTCTTTTGTGTTCTGATGTTAATCAGGCTTACAATAAAATTCACTTAGAAATCCAATTCACTAGCATACTTTAGATAGTTCAGTGGTCAGGAGAACAATTCCCAATAGTGGGGAAGTAGGTAAGACCATTAGGGTGATCAGCTTTCGTTATTCATCTTTCACTCACTACCGTTTTAAGTGAGGTGTAGTGAACAAATAAAGTTATTTTTTACATTTAAGGTACACAGCACAATAATTTGATGCATGTATATATTACAAATATTAGCACAATCAAGTCATTTTTTTACAGCATGTCACAAGTGTGTACTTTTTTGTGTGTATGTGTGTGTTATAAAACTATTTAGGAGCTACTATCAGGAAATTTAAAATATACAAGATTTTGCTGATTCTTAAATTATATGAGTTCCTTATAAATTTTGGGCACTATATTGATTACTTTCATATCACTGACAAGACCTGACAGAAACACTCAGAGGGAGGAATTGTTTATTTTAGCTCATGGTTCTGTAGTTCCATCCATGATGTCTTGGCCCATGTGCCCCAGCAGAGGAAATTGGTAACATTTACAATAAATTTACTGTAAAATTTTTTAAAAATTTGTTGTAAATTTTTTTGGCAGGAAAAAAATTCTTCAGCCCATTTCAGACAGGTATTAATCAGTCACAAAACAGTAGGCTTGTACATCCGTCACTTTCTCTGCTGTAACCAGCCATCTGACAAGAAGCGCTTAAGGAAGGAGGTGATTTATGTCAGGTCTTCACAGCGGGGCAGCATGGCAGTAGAGAGGGAGGCAGGTTTGTCACACTGCAGACCCGGTCAGCAACGCAGAGGACAAGCCAGAAGCAGGGCCAGGCCACAAAGCGTCAAGGCTGACCACAGTGACCCACTTCCTCCAACAAGGCTCCATCTCCTAAAAATTCCACCATCTTTCTAAACAGTATCAGCAGCTGGGACCATCCGCTCCTGCTCAACCACACAAACGTATAGCAGGTATTTCACATTCAAACCACAACAGGGATCTCAGTTCTCTTCAAGTTTTGGGAAGATTGAATAAGGATTTTGTGTGTGTGTGTGTGTGTGTGTGTGTGTGTTTTTCCAGATATGTCTCACTCTGGCCCAGGCTAACCTGGAATTCACTATGAAGTCTCAGGGTGTCCTTGAATTCACTTGGTAGGTTGTATGTTTCTAAGAATGCATCCATATCTTATGATCATACAATTTATTGGAATACATGCTTATTTATAGTAAAATCATAATCTTTTCTATTTTTGTGAGATCAATGGTAATACCTTATTTTTTACTTATAATTTTATTGAGTCATCTCTCTTTCTACATCTAACTAAGGTTTACCTATTTTATTTCTTTAACAAGACAAATCTTAATTTAGTATATATTTTTTCTGTTTTATTTGTTCCTCTTTAAACCAATACTTTTTTTTTTCATTCTACCAACTTTGGGTTTAATTCTACTTTTATTGTTTCTGTGGCATACAGTTGGGTTGTTTCTTTCAGGTCATTCTTCTTTCTTGATGAAGGCACTTATCCCTAACTACTTCCCTCCCAGAACCTGCTAGCAAGCTTCATTGCATCCACTGAGGGTCCAGGCAAGAGAACAAAGGGTAGGTAGGAAAAGGTGAATTCCCTCCCGGGTGGCTGAATCTTCCATCTTTTCCTCCTCCTCGTGTCATGGCCCTTCTCTTTCTCAGACCTGAGCTGCGGCACTGGCTCTCTTGCATATCAGACTTGCGGGCAGCATACCATGGCGCTGCTTGACTTTCATAATCACATACTCTTATGATAGTTCTCCCCTTATGCACCTCATCCTGGTCTGTGGGTTCTGTTTCTCTGGAGAACTCTGAAGAAAACCACTCACTGCTGGCATAACCCTTACAGCATTAACGATTATCAGTTTGCCACCACCAATGCGTGAGAGAGAGAATGAGCGAGAGAGAGAGAGCCTATAGGGGAGCCTCTCTCATTTGTTCCAGCACACATGGTGTTTACTACATGGTAGGTGCTGAATAAATATTTGTTAATGTCATCGTTGGACAGTTAGAGGTATGTTTCCAAAGGAAGGTGACGCACACATTTTTACTGCTTAGAAGGAAACACACCATTTTCAAGAACGGTTAGAAATCAGTGGGGAAAAGAAGTGAAACTAGAGGAAGTGAAGACACTTAAGATTAATCTCTTTTTAACTAAAAAAGAAAATCTCAACATTCTTTTGAGAGAGTTTGAAGGAAAGATTTCTGAAGCAATCAGCGATGAGAAAACATGACTCTTGGAGGCCTGAGGAGGAGACAGTATCGATGTGGCTATTGCTCTATATAGATTGACAATGAGGGTGAGTGATTGCCTTACTAAGGAGAGACCATGATCTTACCCAGGTTGTGATCAGAAGAGCTAAATGCTCCCGAAAAACATGACTATAGTACTTTTTTATATAAATGAAGTTGGCAGAGCCGAGCACAGCACACCTGTTTTCCACTTCCTGCTCTGACTAACAATTTCCTTTTTACATTCTAGACACTCTGCCATTCCATAGAAGCCCCTGATTAAGTGAGAAATGAGCAAAATGAGGTAATGATACAGCATCCAAATGAGCCACTAAGAGCTCAACCGAACCCCAGTCTAAACCTTTGGAGAATAATTCGCCACAGCCCATATTTATGAGGACGTGAGCAGGGGTAGGAAGCATAATGTAATCAGTGTGGATGTGATTGTGTTAGTTCAGACAGGAAAATCCTACTGAGGCCATCAGGAATTTCTGCCACGTGGACACAACGCCACTCCACTATGTACGTGTTAACCAGGCTAATGCTATGGAAGCACCACAGAGCTGAAGCAACCTTCTCAGACATGTTAGGTCCAACTCTTTTTTTTTTTTTTTTTTTTTTTTTTTTTGAGGTAGGGTCTCACTCTAGCTCAGATTGACCTGGAATTCACTATGAAGTCTCAGGGTAGCCTCCAACTCACAGCAATCCTCCTACCTCTGCCTCCCAAGTGCTGGGATTTAAGGCGTGTACCACCACAACTCGCTTTAAAAAAAATTTTTTTTAATTTTTATTTGACAGAGAGTAAGAGGGAGACAGAGAGAGAATGGGCATGCCAGGGCCTCCAGCCGCTGTAGACAAACTCCAGTTGCATGTGCCCCCTTGTGCATCTGGCTAACATGGGTTGTGGAGAATCGAACCTTGGTTCTTAGGCTTTTCAGGCAAGTGCCTTAATCACTAAACCATCCCTCCAGCCCAATATATATATATATTTTGATAATTGGGACCATGTAAGGAGAGCATGCTAAGACAATTTTCAAATAAACATGTTCTTATGTCTTTAGGTTTTTGTTTCCTCACTTAAAATATGAAAAAGTTGGGCTGGTGAGATGCAAAGCCAAAGGACCCAGGTCCGATTCCCCAGCACCCACATAAGTCAGATGAACATGGTGGCATATGCATCAGCAGTTCATTTGCAGTGGCTAGAAGCTCTGGCCCATTTCCCCCACCAAATAAAATAAATAAAAATAAAATATTGTTTAAAAATTTATTTTATGTTACAAAAGTTCTAGTCTTAGTTTAGCAGTGAGGACAGTCCCATTTACAGAACTTCTCAATTCCAGTGTCACTGTCTTCTTTGGAGATGCCACAAAGACTACATATCCAGGCTGCTGTTTTTCTTTAGTTGCCAAAGTAATTTTACAACTATAACAAACTAAGGAGTGAGACAATCTGGATGTGGGCAAGGCAGTGTCCCAAATGCATATAGGAATTACTGTCTTTTAGACAATATAATGTCTTTCATGCCTTAACCTAGTTAGCTTTCATTATTTGGAAAGATTAGCTTAAAAAAAAAAATGTGGGAGCTTGCCAGTTAAATATACGGATCTGTGAAGGTCACAGTGAAATAAGGTCATGGAATAAATAGATAGCTTACAAGAAATCTCTTACACCCACAAAGAATGTGAGCCAGGTTTAGAAATCAACATTTGCAGCTATTGAAAATAAGCTTAGTCATGTTTCTCTTCCTTTTAGGCTTGCAGATATTTGACAAAACCCACCTCTTAATTTTCTTCTTCCTTTTCAAAGTGTGTCCTGAAGAGAAAAGAAAAAAAGAGTTTAATTCTTCCTGGATGGGAAAGTGTGAGAAGTTGTGTTTAAAGTTAGTGGGACACACAGATCTTATCAAGCTTTGCAAGAGGCAATTTGGACTCGAATTCTTCTGTCTGTCCTGGCCATGTCCTTTCTGTTGAATCAGAGAATTCTCACCAATTTGGACAGTCACATTTGTGTTATGGATATCCTCCTGGGGGAACTAGATGACTATCAATTCCTGCTTTAAAGAGAATTGAGGACAGTCCTGGGAAGTTTTTGTATTGTTTTATTTATTTCTTTATTAGATACAGAGGGGGAAAGGGACAGAGAGAGAGAGAGAGAATGGTCGCTCCAGGGCCTCTAGCCACTGCAGACGAACTCCAGATGCATGCGCCACAATGTGCATCTGGCTAACGTGGGAACTGGAGAATCAAACCTGGGTCCTTAGGCTTCGTAGGAAAGCACCTTAACATCTAAGCCATCTCTCCAGCCCCTGAGAAGGTTTTTAATTGGTAATGAACTATACAAAATCAAGCAGGGAGATCCACATGAATACAAGCACTGGCAAAAATTACCAAAGGTATGGATAGGAAATGTGGGCAATCAGATTATTTTGAGAGACAACAACTGGACCAATTCTAGAAAACCCATAGAACACAGTGTTGATAAACTATTAAATGTCTTTGCTCATTCTTGATAACTGAACAAATAATTTACTAAAGCTTATATGGCCTTACCTATGCTGAGTGTGCTAGATGCTGCTTATAGACCCAATGAGGTATGGAAATCACTCTTGAGCTCAAAGAGCTTATTATATGGTTGAACAAAAAAGATAAGGAAGCAGGAATGGGGCAATGGCTCAGTAGTTAAAGGCACTTTAACCCTGCTGGCCCAGGTTCAATTGCCCAGCCAGCCACGTAAAGCCAGACCGGCATCAGTTAATAGTAACAAGAGACCCTGGTATGCCCATGTGCATACATGCACATATGCACATACAAATTATATATATATAATTTTTCTTTATTAATTTGAGAGATAGAGAAATAGGTAGGGAGAGAGACAGAGAGAGAATGGGCACAGGAGGGTCTCTAGCCACTGCAAACAAACTCCAGCTGTGTGCACCCCTTGTGCATCTAGCTTACATGGGTCCTGGGGAATCAAGTCTGGGTCCTTTGGCTTTGTAGGCAAGCGCCTTAACAACTAAGCAATTTCTCCAGCCCCAAATAAATATTTTTTTTTTAAAAAAATGAGTCAATAAGCAAACAACAACATGATAAATATCAAATGAATTTTACAGAATAAAGGTAAAGTTTTTTTTTTTTAATAATTTTTAGTTAGTTAGTTAGTTAAGAGAGAGAGAGAGAGAGCGAGAGAGAGAGATTGAGCATGCCAAGGCCTCCAGCCACTGCAAATGAACTCCAGACACATGTGCCCCCTTGTGCATCTGGCTTATGTGAGTCCTGGGGAATCGAACTTGGCATCCTTTGGCTTTGCAGGCAAGTGCCTTAACTGCTAAGCTATCTCTCCAGCCCAAGGTAAAGTGTTTTTTAGTTGCGAGAATTGACAGAAAGTTGAGCATTTCCAGAAAGAACTATGGGGCTTGAGCTGGAATTGAAAGGTTATGTGGTAGAGATGCCAGTTGCTATCTATAGACAGTATCTCTTTTACTTAAGTCAAAGAAACCAGGTTCTGTTTGACAGGAACCAAGTCAAAATGTTAGACTTCCCAGCGTCACACCTGTAGTTGGGAGTGGTTAGCATTCTGACCAGTGAGTTGGAAGCACAGAATCAAAGCGCTGCATGGTACCAGAAAGGCTGCTTGGATGAACAGCAATCCACAGAGAGACAAGCCCACTTCTAAGTTTGCTCCTCTCCTCTTCTTCCAGAACTTCAGATGGCTGAGCTTCTATAGTAGGCATTCTGGAACAGAAAGTTATGGTAACTATAAGGATAAAAATCACATTGGAGGATACTGGAGCCAAAAGGCAAGGGCACACAAAATTTCTGGCTATTAGAAATAAAAGATTATAAAATGTCTCATAATAAATCTTTAACATCTAACAAAACCGCCAAATGCCATCATTTGAAAATAATAAGAATTTACCACAGGCAAAAAAAAAAAACTTAATCAAGAGTCATTTATAGGCTGGATAGGTGGCTTAGCAGTTAAGGCACTTGCCTACAAAACTCAAGAACCCAGGTTCAACTCCCCAGGACCCCACATAAGTCAGATGCACAAGGTAACACAGCATTTGGAGTTCATTTCCAATGGCTGGAGGCCCTGGAGTGCGCCCTCTCTGTCCACTCCCCCCCCACCTCTCTCTCTCTCCCTCTTCCAAATAAATAAATAAAAACATTTTTTAAAAAATAATTTTTTAAAAATTTAAAAAGAGTCACTTATTATGAAGGATTTTCATTAGCTTAATCAGGTAAAGCTAGCATGAATCTTTGACTTTTGCCTCTAGAGACACACTACCCCACCCTCAGCCTTTCACCAGGTCCCTCAGCGGTGCCCCTATGGAGCTGCCTAGAGAAGTACTCAACTTTACTACAAGAGGAAATTGGTTTCATTTAGGTCAATAGAGAAAGAAACCCCCAGGAAGCAGTGGACCTAAGAGGAAACAAAGAAAAACCAAAGCTCAGCAAACCTGGGGCTGCAATTCTATTTCAGACAAGTAGTGGGTCGGCCAGAAAGAAAACCAGCAGATTGTGGACATGAAAGGGCCGTAGAAGAGCCAGAAAAGCTCTTCACACATCTATGGTTAAGCACAAAATGGTTCACATACAAAGGGGCGATCTGAAAGCGCCCGGCTGAAAGCAAAAATGAGATGAAATTGAGAGCCAGCTGTCATCAGTGGTCTGAACCCCACATAGAGGCTCCAAAACCAGCCGCATCATTGGCGGAGCTCCAGAGCTATGCAGACCTTAGGATAGCCACTAGACAGACAGACTTCAAACAGCAACAAAAATAAAACAAACAGAAAGTATAGGTATTAGTAAGGAAACACTATGGGAAAGTCAGTTTAAGTCTTGGTAAGCTACTATAAAAAGTGCTTGGGAAATGATGCTCATAAACTAGTAATACATGACATAAATAGCTAATAGTTCAACAACAAAAAAATGTGTGATGCTTTTAAAGTAACAAAGCCAGATTTTTTATTTTTTATTTTATTTATTTATTTATTTTTGGTTTTTCAAGGTAGGGTCTCACTTTATCCCAGGCTGACCTGGAATTTACCATGTAGTCTCAGGGTGGCCTCGAACTCGTGGTGATCCTCCTACCTCTGCCTCCCGAGTGCTGGGATGAAGGCCATGTGCCACCAAGCCCCACCAAGACTTCTTCTAAAGGGGAAAAACAAAAACCAACTCTGAATAGCGTCAGATGTCAAATGTAGTCAACAAAGGTATCAAAAAACTACTATAAATATATTCAACATATGAGAATAAAGTATCCACAATTTAGTGACAGTGGCTTCACAAATGGTGAATGTTGATAGGGAGGGAAAATGTGTGTACAGAACAGCCAAGCAGTGCTCATCAGCATGTAAAATGATGCAACCTTGTGGGGAGGCATTCTAGATGTTCTCATCACCCAACAATCTCACCCCAGGAGAAGTGCAATATGTGTCTACACAGAAACTCGTATCCACACATTCTTAGAACATTATTTCTAACAGATAAAAGGTAGAGTCTGAATATCCATCAATTGACGAATGGATGAAGAAAATGTGATATATCTTATAATAACATCCAATAATGAAGTACAAAGACGTGCTATAACATGGAAGATCCTTGAAAATACTGTAGTATGCAAAAGCAGCCACTTGCAAAAGACACATTTTTTTTTTGTATTGACTTATATGAAATACCCAGAATACATAAAGCTACAGTAAAGAAGGTACATTGCTGGTTGGAGAGACCTAGAAGAGAGGCATTAGGGACCAACTACTTAAGAATACTGGATTCTCTTTCGGAGTCATAAAAATGTAGGAAATTTGTTGTGATGGTTTTGCAACTCTGCGAATTTGCTAAAAATCACTGAATGGTATGATATGTGCATGTCTATGACACGTGAAGTATTTTAATAAGCCTGTACTAATAAAGACTCCAATGGAAATTCTGAAATTAAAAAGCATGATAACAAATGAAACCTTGACCAGTCCATCTCCAAATAGAAAGGGCGCATAAGATGTCAAAGTATCATAATAGGGCTGGAGAGATGGCTCAACAGTTAAGGTGCTTGCCTGTGAAGCCTAATGACCTGGGTTCAATTCCCCAGTATACATGTAAAGCCAGAAACACAAAGTGGTGCAGGCATCTGCAGTTTGTTTGCAATGGCTAGAGGCCCTGGCGTACCCACTCTTTCTGTCTCTCTTCTCATGATCTCTCTTTGCTTGCAGTAAATAAATAAAATATTTTGTAAAAATGCAAGCTTTTGAGACTTGACAGATGGTTTAGTGGTTAAGGCACTTGCCTGCGAAGCCTAAGGACCCAGGTTCAACTCCCCACATCCCACATAAGCCAGATTCACATGCATCTGGAGTCCGTTTGCAGAGGCTAGAGACCCTGGTGCACCCATTCTCTCTCACACACTCTCTCTCTCTTTCTAATAAATAAATAAAACAAGCTTTTCAAAAGCATCATAATATGTAGAGAATAAAATATTCATAATACAGGAGATAGCAAGGTCTGTGATCAGAGGAAATATGGATAGCTTTAATGTCTGAAAATGGGAAGATTCTAACATCTACACCCCAGATCCAGAAAAAGATTAGAAAAATCAAACCAAAATTACATAAAAGATAGCAAATAATACTGACTAGCAAAGGAACCAATTGTACAGAAAAACAGAAGGGAAAAAAAATTAAAGACTGTGCTTTGATCAAAATTCATCAACCTAACTACTTTGACAGGAAAATGAAATGAAAACAGCAACAGAGGACCTACGAACTAAGAGAATGAGGTGGGCATATTAGAACTACCCTCATGATAACATGCATGAAGTACACCCATGCCAACACATAGTTGGCATCACCACACTCGGTGCCTTTGTATCTTAACTCTAATTTCTCCATTAAGCAAGCATTATGGCTTTCGTCAGCATGCACATATAATTTAAGGGAATCAAGGGATTTTTCTTTTGTTGTTATCAAGATTTCTGCTATCGGGCTTTCTGCCTCTAGTATTCCAGATGATGGGCAAACTAAGCTCTAAGGCATCCAAGCCTTTTAAAAGCTGTGGATATCAAGCTGGGGATGTAAGTCAGTTGGTAGAGGGCTTGGCTATCATACTGGAGGTCGTGGATTCAAGTTCCAGCACCGAAAGAACAAAGCTGTGGATGGCATGAACCCTGTCAAATGAAAAGAGGAGTTTGTGGCTGGGTGGATTTCCCCTTGACAGGTTTCCAAAGGCAATGAAGCTGTCTCACACAAAGTCCTCATTCCTCAAGTCATTCACCATGTAGAGGTAAATGTTCTCTTCCTATTTTGATATATATATATGATATATTTGAGATATATATATCATAGATAAATGTTTCCCTGAGACACTCTGTCAACCAAGCCAGAAGATCTCAGTGTACAAAGGGACCAAGAAAAACTAAAGTATCCATGGTTTTTCAAGAGTAAAAGTCTTAGGCCAAACACTTTCTAGGAGTATAGTATTGGACAATCAAGAACAAAAATTATATATATATATCAGGCTAGAGAGATGGCTCAGCAGTTAAAGCCCTTGCTTACAAAGTCTGACGACTTAGGTTCGATTCCCCAGCACACATGTAAAGCCACAGCACAAAGTGGCACATGCATCCGGAGTTCATTTGTGAGTAGTCCTGGCACACCCATTCTCTCTCTCTCCCCTCCCCTTGAAATAAATGAGTATGTTTTTAAAACATTTAACTTTTTAATACTTTTTTCATATAATTAGGGAAAATCCTACATCAGTATCAATATTTCATGAGTAAACATTAAAAGATAACCTCAAGAGCTGGAGAGATGGCTTAGCAGTTAAAGCACTTAACAGCAAGGCCAGAGGAATGAGGTTCAATTCCCTAGTACCTATGGAAAGCTAGATGCACAAGGTGGCATTTGTCAGGAATTCATTTGAAGACATTGGAAGCCCTGCTGCACCCATTTTCTCTCTCTCTCTCTCTCCCCCCCTCTCTCTTCCTCTCTACCTTTTAAATAAATTAATTAATTAAATATTTAAAAAACATTTTAAAAAGATAACCTCAAAGTAATCATAAATTGAAAGAACTTAACATTAAGAAAAC
This sequence comes from Jaculus jaculus, assembly GCF_020740685.1. Taxonomy (NCBI): domain Eukaryota; kingdom Metazoa; phylum Chordata; class Mammalia; order Rodentia; family Dipodidae; genus Jaculus; species Jaculus jaculus. The sequence continues at coordinate 166,776,052 of NC_059105.1, forward strand.
TTCGGTATTTTTTAATATTTTTTTATGAGAGGAAGACAGAATTGGCATGCCAGGGCCTCTACTCACTGCAGTCAGACTCCAGAAGCGTGTGCCCTCTTGTGCAGCCTTCTGCATATGCATCACCTTGCACATCGTGGATTCTGGGAAGCTGGACTTGAGTCCTTAGGCTTCGCAGGCAAGCACCTTAACCGCTAAGCCATCTCTCCAGCCCCCTGTTTTCTTCATTTTTAATTTCAGTACAGATCAACAATAATGCTTTCCTAGATAAGCTCCTCACACAAATATCTAAAAAATTTTTGTTAGAGGCTTTATTCTAACACGATATTACTCTGAACATGGCATGTGAGATGATTTTCGAGAGGCAGGGAATGATCTTCTATAGCATATGAGAACTTTGCCTATCATGTCTAGACCAGATAATAATACTGAGTAACAATGAAAAAAAGTTGGGCTGGAGAGATGGCTTAGCGGTTAAGCGCTTGCCTGTGAAGCCTAAGGACCCCGGTTTGAGGCTCGGTTCCCCAGGTCCCACGTTAGCCAGATGCACAAGGGGGCGCACGCGTCTGGAGTTCATTTGCAGAGGCTGGAAGCCCTGGCGCGCCCATTCTCTGTCTCTCCCTCTATCTGTCTTTCTTTCTGTGTCTGTCGCTCTCAAATAAATAAATAAATAATTTTTAAAAAAAAGTTATCATGTCCCTTTCTACTCTCCTTGCTATTTGCTGATTGGAGACGGAGAGTCCATTTCTTATGAGGGTTTATCAATGATCCAACACCGAAGTGATCTCACACTTAATAAAGAAATGGTGAATATAAATATCAGAGCCTCCCACCAGTCCAAGCACAAGCAGCGATACTTTCATAACATTTCCTATTTGTACTGAAGTGATCTTTATGAGCCGGGGGTGGTGATGCACACCTGCGGTCCTAGCATTCAGGAAGCTGAGAGGCCGTGAGATCTGGAGTCTAAGGGCAACCCGTGCAACATCCTGATACCTGCCCTCAGCTCCCCACGAACTTGTAGTTATCTTTATCAGTGGAACATTATCCGTGTAAAATGTTGATACAAATGTCCTTAAAAAAAATAAAAATAAAAACAGGCCTGGAGACATGGCTTAGGGGTTAAGCACTTACCTGTGAAGTCTAAGGACCCCAGTTTGAGGTTCAATTCCCCAGGACCCATGCTAGCCAGATGCACAAGAGGGCGCATGTGTCTGGAGTTCATTTGCAGTGGCTGGAGGCCCTGGCATGCCCATATTCTCTCTCTCTCTCTCTCTCTCTCTCTCTCTCTCTCTCTCTCTCTCTCTCCTTCTTTCTCTCTCTGTCTGTCACTTTCAAATAAATAAATAAAAATAAACAAACAGCCAGGCGTGGTGGCGCACGCCTTTAATCCCAGCACTCGGGAGGCAGAAGTAGGAGGATCACCGTGAGTTCGAGGCCACCCTGAGCCTCCATAGTGAATTCCAGGTCAGCCTGGGCTAGGGTGAAACCCTACCTCAGAAAGCCAAAAAAAAGAAAAAAATAAAGAAACAAAAAAAATTTTAAAAAGAAACATACACTCAGGCTCAGTCAGCGACGTGCTTGCCTTGAGACACTGAATTCAATCCCCAGAACCCATGTAAATGCCCAGGTGCGGCAGCACATGCCTACACTCCCAGACCCGGGGCAGCAGAGATGGGAGGGGCACTGGCCAGCTCATTTAGCCTAACTGGACCAACAAGAGGCTCTATTACAAAAAAGGTGCAAGGTTCCTGAAGAGCAACACCAGAGGTTGTCCTCTGGCCTCCCCACGCATACACACAAGCACATACATATAAAAAAGAGACAGCTGGAGACGTGGGCCCTCATAAGCAACATGTACAAGGTGGTGCATGCGTCTGTAGTGGCTGAGGGCCCCGGCACACCCATTCTTTCTTTCTGTTTCTCAAATAAACAAACATTTAAAAAGATAAACAATGGGCTGGAAAGATGGTTTAGTGGTTAAGGCGCATGCCTGCGAAGCCTAAGGACCCTGGTTTAATTTTCCAGATCCCACATAAGCCAGGTGCACATGGTGGCACATGCGTCTGGAGTTTGTTTGTGGTGGCTGGACACCCTGGCATGCCTTGCCAGGATTTATTGTCACTTTGGGAACTTATTACTACTCTCACACTTCCACCCCAAATCCAAAACAATTATTTTTATTTCTGTCCATTTTCATACTAAAACAAACCTGTTCAGCCCAGCCTGGTTATTAGCTACGTCATTCCACAAGCTAGATATTTCTCTCAAGTATTGGACTTACTATCACCCTCTTTTTGAGACAGGGTCTTACTATGTAACCCTGCCTGGCTTATGTAAGTAAAGCAAGCTTCCCTCATCCGTGATCCTGTAAGTAACCCTCATCCATGCTCCTATGAGTAACCCTCATCCATGCTCCTGTGAGTAACCCTAACCCGTGCTCCTCTGAGTAACCCTCATCCATGCTCCTGTAAGTAACCCTTATTGGTGCTCCTGTGAGTAACCCTCATCCATGCTCCTGTGAGTAACCCTCATCCATTCTCCTATGAGTAACCCTCATCCGTGCTCCTTTAAGTAACCCTCATCTGTGCTCCTGTGAGTAACCCTCATCCATGCTTCTGTAAGTAACTCCAATAAACTTATTGGTTCACCAAGTTGGGCTTTGACAGAATTCTTAGATCTGTTGTCATTGTCCTAGGTGTGGTGAATGAACATTGTTTTGTGTCTCTTCAGGAAAATAATAATAATAGGCATACACACCACCACACCAATTACATTACAATAGTTTTAAACCTATTCCAAAGAAATCATTACACCATCTAGAACCTGGGGTGCGGGGGGGACATCCTCTTAATTGAGCTTACAGAAATACCTTTCCTCTGCTCTATCAAGTCAATCAAAACTTCTTTTAAATAAACTGACTTCTATTAGACATTCTTTTCTCCTTTAGCAGTAAAGTACTGTGGCCCCAGATATCACTATTATTTTACCATAGTTTTAAGTAAACTTTGTGCCAGCACCAGGTTCCTGGAGGTTACCCAATTAAACTCCCATGCTGTGATTAACTCTCTCCACCAAAAGCTGTGCGTGGAACTACCTTTCACTCAGGAACATGTCCTGCTTGAGAGCCTAGGCACTTGTTATTTTTCTTCAAGGGATCAGATTACTCAGGGATGCCTGCATTCTTGGGCTGAGGTTTCATTCAGTCTGTTTGAGAGATGGATGGCTAGGGTTGGTGACATGTGTTACCTGTAGCAATGTAACCATGTTTTTCTTAGTGTACAACTAACTGACCCACATAGTGATCAGCGGATGACTCCACCATCTTATCAACTTGAACCCACAAGGGGTCATCTGACTTGAAACTAAGTTATGGTAGTAAAACGATTTTTTGAGAAAGACACATATCCTGAATTTTTTATAGTATCTTTTAAGCAATCTTTATTTGAAATGGTCCAAAAACCCTATTGCTGCTATAGCGCCACTTAAATTTCATATGATATCCTTTTTACTTTTGGATCACATGTACAAATATGAATTACTCTTTTATAATCATTAGTTGTAACATTTTTCAAACCTCCTAGCATTCTTTTTCAGAAGGAATTTATTGGAAACTTTAATATATGAACAAACTGGAACTTGTCATGTTCCCATCATGCCATCTATCTTCTTATATCCCCTCTCCTCCATCCCTTCCCACCACCCACTGAGGACCCTCCTCTTTCAAAATGATCCTTCCCCTGTTTTGTGGTCTTATTCCTTTTGTCCTCTTCCATCCTCTGTGGCATGTTACCTAGGAAACATTTAAGTTATTACAAAATATCAATGTTAACATTTTAATAAAACTGTTAATTTGATCTCCTGGTCTCTATCTTTATTGAAGAGAAAGTAGTAGGGAATTAACATTTAATAGTTGCCAGCATTGATACTAGGCATTTTCATCTATGTGCTCTTAGTTGACCATAACAATTTTGGTTCTCATTTTGAACAATTTGCTCAAGGTCACAGAGCTAGTAAACAATTGATCTGTGATCCAAAAATTTAAATGTGATAGTGAATGCCTAACTTCATAGGCTTATCAAAATCCATAGAACTGAACAACATAAAGGGTGAACAAACCCTAATGTTTAGTTAATGAGGGTGTATCGATACTCACTTAGCAACTGTAATAAATGCGTTAGAGTAATTCAAGGATGTTAATTATAGGGAAAAAACTGTGTGGGAAGTGAGATGTGGGAATGTTATTATCTGTTCAACTTTTCTGGTATACCTAAAAATATTATAAACTTGTCTATTTTTTGATAACTAAGATAAACAAATCTAGCTATCAATCATTTGACCCCAATTACCTCCTAACTCATTTCTAGTCATACTTTCTATCCCTGTGGATATTGTCCTTGTCAAGGTCATTTGGAGCCTCTGCCTTGTAGCATCTAATGCTCATCTGACCTGAATTATTAATAGCATTAGAAAGTCAATCATGATCTCTTTGTTAAAGTGTTCTTATCCATGACCTTTAGGTTAACACAGTCTCCTTCTTTGGAACATAATTTTTAGCTTTTGTTCAATTTGCCTTCTTTTTTTTTCAACTTTTTCTTATATCTTCTTTTCTCTCTGACCTTTACTGTACATAGACGGGCTCCAGAGGATTTTGTTTAATCTGATGACTGTAACTTGGAATATATGCTGACATTTTCTCAATTCATCTTCACACTGAATCTTTTCCTAAACTCTAGATATCTTGTGTCAGTCCAGATTTTCCAGAAACATAAAATCAATAGGAATTTGGAGTGTGCTCCCACATGATGGAGGCTGACACATCCAAATCCGCAGTGTGGGCTGGTGTACCTGAGGGCCATCTATACAGTTCTATCCTAAGCACTGTGTGCCAGAGACCCAGGAGAACTGGGAGCACACTAGTCTACATGCACAATGACAGAGTTCTCTCTTGTCCAGAGTCTTTTTGTTCTATTTAGGCCTTCAGTTGCTCAAATGGCATCCATCTACATTACAGAAGCCAATCGGTCAATCATATGGCATCCATCTACATTACAGAGGCCAATCAGTAGATCAAATGGCATTCACTTATATTACAGAGGCCAATCCAAAGATCAAATGGCATCCATCTACATTATAAAGGCCATTCAGCTGATCACATGGCATCCATCTGCATCATAGAGGCCAATCAGTTGATCAAATGGTACCTATCTTATGCCAATCTATCAGAACTTGGACAATTTAAATGTTAGCATCATAATAAGAACCCTCCAAGTTAACATATCACATTAACTATCACACATTTCACATATAATTTATTATATTACTTATGATGGTCAATTTTGATAAATCAAAATGTTTAGATTGAAAAGCACATAGGAAATTCTTACAGCAGATTTCTAAGAAACTATTTCCAGAAAGGATTAACAAAGTGGGAAATTTTCTCTCATTATGGATAGCACCACCCAATGATCTGGGGACCAACATGGAATAAAGTAAGGAAGAGGCGGCCCACTACTACAGATGGTCTGTCTGTTTTCTGACCCCCATGAGGTGGCCACACCCTTACTGCTATGATAAACTGAAACCATGAAACCAAATAAACCTTTTCTTCCTTAAGTTTCTTTGCTCAAGAATTTTGTCACAGCATTCAGAAACTGACTTTCACCCTGTTCCATCTCTTCTTCCCTACAATGACTGGAATCAGATGTCCCCCATAAATTCATGGTTTAGATGCTTGGTCCCCAGGCAGTGGCACTTTGGGAGCTAGAGCGCTGCTGGATGAGATATGTTGCTGGGTGTGGGCTTGGGTGTATTATAGCCAGCTTCTCCTTGGCAGAGCTCAGCTCACTCTCTTGTTGGTATTTTCATCTGCCTTAGAAAAACTGTAATTTCCAGCCTCTGCTCTACCATCTTTTTCTGCCTCCATGAAGCTTCCTCTTGAGACTGTAAGCCAAAATAAATTATTTTCTCTCATCATCTGCTTTCGACCGGCTGTTTTCTTACAGCAATCCACAGGTTGAAGTGGGGTCATTTCTACTAGAAACCTGATTGTGGGGATTTGGGGCTTTGGGAACTGATATTTTATTTTTAGAGAGAGACAGAGGGAGATAGGGAGAGAGAGAATTGGCAATCTAGGCTCTCAGCCATTGAAATTGAACTCCAGATGCTTGTGCCACCTAGTGGGCATGTGTGACCTTCCACTTGCCTCACTTTTGTACATCTGGTTTAAGTGGGATCTGGAGAGTAGAACATGGGTCTTTAGGCTTCACAGGTATTGAAGTCAGGTTCATATTGCTGGTAGAAATCACCCAACAAAGAGCAGATTATGAGAAAAAAAAAGAATTTTATTTTGGCTTACAGGCTCAAGGGGGAAGCTCCATGATACAGGAAAAACGATGGCATAAACACAGGATAGACATTACATCCTGGGTAATATCAGATGGACAACAGCAACAGGAGAGTGTGCCAAACACTGGCAACACCCATAACATACATAAGCCCACCCCCAACAATACACTGCCTCCAAGAGGTGTTAATTCCTAAATCTCCGCCAGTGGGAACCCTAGCATTCAGAACATCTAAGTTTATTGGGGACATCTGAATCAAACCACTACAGCAGGCAAGACCCTTAACTGCTGAGCCATCTCTGCAGCCCTGGAACTGTTTTTTGAGAGGAAGGTGGAATATAACTCGGGTAATGAGAATTTCATCCTTGCACCTAGGTCAAAACTTATGGAGTCATTCTTGGGTTGTTCTTTATCTTACATCCTACTTCTGGTTTTTCTTCTAACTGCCCCTCCTGATGTTACCATATCCACGCAGTCATCAGATCGTACTTGAAGGATACCAAGAGCTTCTTAACTACTTCCAACTTGTAACCTCCTCCTCGGTGTGTGACTGTCTCTCTAACCACATTATGCACATCAGTCATGTGAAGATCTTGGTAAAAGTCGATGTATATTTAGTAGATCTGAGATAGAGCCTGAGAGTCTCCATTTCTATCATGCTCCAGAAGATGCCTACATTTCTGGTTCCCAGATGACATTCTGAATAGTAAAAGTGAGAGGAATAGCTTTTTTTTTTTAAATAACTTTTCTTTATAATCTTGCCAATTCCATATTTTTAAAACCTATACAAAAATACTTCCAATAGAAATGTCCTAGTTATATTTTTACTGGCAAATATGTCTACACAAGCTAACATTCAAAACTTTCTGTAGGTCAGGGTGATACCTTTTACAACATACTCAGATCATGTTTCCCCTTTGTTCAGCATAATCCTATAGCTCCCATTTCAAATACTATAAAAGCCACATTCCTTACAATCATAAATGACCAAAATTCTATATGTATTCACTTTCATATATACAGCACTTACAACAGAGTCATGAACATGGTAGATATTCAATATTACTTCCTCAATAAATTAAAAAGCCCCTGTTTGTTCCAGGACATCAGACCTTCCCCCAACAAATTGGCCAGTTTATTAACAAAGCTTTAAAAGATGTGGAAAAAGTTCATATTAAGGGAGGTGATCCAAATTCAGACCAAAAACACATGTTCAGGCTGGAGAGATGGCTTAGCAGTTAAGGTGCTTGCCTGAAAAGCCAAAGGACTTAGGTTTGATTCCCCAGTACCCATGTAAAAGCCAGATGCAATAGGCAATAGGTGGCACATGTGTCTGGAGTTCATTTTCAGTGGCTAGAGGCCCAGTTGCACCCATTCTCTTTCTCTCTCTCTCTCCATATATATATATATATATATATATATATATATATACTCTCTCCTATGTGGATCCTTGCTTATGTATATTATAAACATAAGTATTTTTATATACCTGTGAGCAAATGTATATAATTGGGAGCCAATGTGGAAAAATCCTAGAAAGCTACAAACATGATCAACACAGGCAAAAATAATAAAAAAAAAAAAAGAGATGAATAAGAGTGGGGAAGGCAAAAAGGAAATATACGGGATGAAAACAGAAAGAATGTAAGGACACAAAAATGGACAAGAAATGGAGGAGATGAGGGAGAGAAAATCAACTGAAACAAATTGTGTTTGAAATGCCATAATGACACATAGACTTATAGATACTTATAAAGACAAAAATAAAATGCACTTATTCTAAGAAAGTCTTCATGCAAGCTATATCTGAATTGAAAAATTAATGAAATTTTGTTTTAGAAAGACAAATGTATATAATGATTTTTAAAAATATGTAACTAATTTCACCAATGCAGGGAGTGCGATGCAATTGAGTAGTGTGAATTTGTTCCTGCTAAAACATGAGGGGGAAACTAATCATAAAACATATAATGAACATAAATGAAGTATAAAATGCATAGTAGTATAGAAAGGGGGGATTAAGTGATAGCAGTAATGAATCATGGTTAATGCTCATTCCTATCTCCTAAAATCTATATAAAATATAAATTAATCAGTAATAACTTTTATACATTATATAACTACATTTTTATACATTGTAAATTTTAAATACTACGTATTTAAAACATATGTGGTTTCATTTATGTGTGCTGAAACAGCAAAAAGATGTTGCATTAAGCCAAGTACATTGTTTCAAACCTGAGAACATGTCTAGGTATTTCAAACAGAAATAAATCAATGCAAAAGGAAAAGCATGAGATCACAGAACCACATCAGGCCAAGTTCAGATCTGAGGTTAGTTATCCATGAAGAAGAGCCAGGGCATTCCACGAGCACCCTGAAGGAGGGGCACAGTGTAGCTCCCATAGCAACGATGACAGAGAATGCTACCAAAGGGCCAGCAACCCACTGCCCGTTCCTTCCAGTGTCTCTCTGCCACACTCCACCAGTGCTGCCCTAACGAAACCCAGTGCCCATTTCTTCTCCGTCCCCCCACCACACTCTACCAATATTGCTGGGATACAATGCCACATAGCAATTTCCAAGGTCAGGTGCCCTTTCCTTTATGACAAGGGAGTCAGAGTCTAACTACCAATATGATATAACTGAAATACCCTTACAAACACAATAGTAAAATATCATGAAACAAGTGGGAAATCTTACTTTGAAAATGTCACCTTTATTTTAATAGAAGTTGTATAAAATTTGCCTTTGTTCATGTTACTAAAGCTAAATACAAAAACATGGATGGCTTACAAGCAACAGAATTTTATTTCTCATGGTCCTGAGTAACAGAACATCCACATCAAGGGGGTGGCAGATTTGCTATCGGATGTAGGACTTCTTCCTGGATCATAGATGGTGACTTCTACTGTGACCTCATGTGAGAAGAAGCACAGGGAGGATTCTGAAGTCCCTGTTTTCATAACATCAACTTGTTCATGAGGGCTCCACTCAAAATACACACTTTCAGTATCCTTACACTGAAGACTAGGTGTCCATGCATGAATTTTAGAGGAATGCAAACATTTACTCTATAGCAAAGCTTATATAACTTAATTTCAATAATGAATAATTAATCTTGTGAATCACAAGGTTTCTTGTGATTGTAAGAATTGAGTCTCATCAGTCAACTGCTGACCCCAGCACATCACACACTCAAAGTACATTGTTTTCCTCCAAGATACCAAATATCATTACAGTCTTGCTTTCCCTAGGACAACTAGATAATTTTCACAGAATTAGACATAAATATTCTTAATGTATCCCTTAGGACTGAACTGAAATTCCCAACTAGTTTCTTTGACTTGTTCTCATAGTCATAGAGCCTCTTCCCTAGTTATTATTTATTTATTCATTTATTTATTTATTTATTTTTATTGACAACCTCCATGATTGTAAACAATGTCCCATGGTAATTCCCTCCCTCCCCACAATTTTCCCTTTGAAATTCCATTCTCCATCATATCCCCTCCCTCTCTCAATCACTCTCTCTTTTATTTTGATGTCATGATCTTTTCTTCCTATTACAATGGTTTTGTGTAGGTAGTGTCAGGCACTGTGAGGTCATGGATATCCAGGCCATTTTGTGTCTGGAGGAGCTCGTTGTAAGGAGTCCTACCCTTCCTTTGGCTCTTACATTCTTTCTGCCACCTCTTCTGCAATGGGCCCCGAGCTTTGGAAAGTGTGATAGAGATATTGCGTAACTGAGCACTCCTCTGTCACTTCTTCTCAGCACCATGGTACCTTCTGAGTCATATCAAGGTCACTGCCATCTGAAAAGAGAAGGTTCTCTAACCAAAAGTGAGAATAGCATTAATATATGGGTATGATCATTAATATAAGTGCTTACTGGGCAGTTTGATGAGCATAGTATATACATTTAGCCAGGCAGCAGCAACCAGGACCTCATCTTAAATGTTCAGCTTTGGAATCTGTCACCCTGTCACAGCCCTTATGGCTGCTCTCTCTTTAACCTATTCAGTCTGCATGTAACAGCTGCACATGAATGGTCACCTTGATACTGCCCATTAATCCAGCACTATATCTAGTCTCTCCAAGTGAGGCTATGCATACCCAAGACTTCTGTTATTGGATGGGGGGGGGGGGTGTCTTCTTTTACTTAGGACTCCAGCTGAGACTTCCCACATCTGAGGAAGACTTCTCAGAGCCTCTCATGCATGTCCTCATGAAATCAATGTTAAATATCCACCCTTTAAGTCTACCATGACAGCAGCATGCCAATCACATCTTTGGAGTCTATTGTTTTCCTTATCTGTCTTTACCAGTCACCTTGAGCTTTATTTGTTGCCTTTGCTTCCCCAGTACCACACAGGACCATAGCAAGAGTGTGGTGGACCTTTGTAAGCTTATCCACTCACACATTCAGTCACTCAACTTGCTCCACACATGCTCAGCGTCTATGTTACAGAAAGTGGTTCGAGTGCTGGAGATATAACAGTGAAAGAAATTCTTCAGCCCCTAGTCCACATCATAAAGAGAGTGGACGCAGACTATATAGTCTGTTGAACGATGGTAGATGCTATGGAGATAAGTGGGTTGGGACTCTTGGTGATGAATTTTAAGTAGGGATATTACAGAAGGTCCCTTCTTTAGTTGACATGTAAACAAAGACCAGGAAGTAGTGAGGAGGTTAAAATGATAAACAAACACAATTACATGCCTGTCTAGTTTCACAGGGAAATACAAAATGGAGTCTTTTGGATGAAGTTTCAGACCCAGCTTATTGGATTCTAGTGGGCTTATGTCTCCCACACCCAGAGCAGTTCTTATCTACAGGTAGACATCGCCTGTCGCTTCCTCCTACAGCTACATTCAAATTCTGACTCCTTCATGACTCATCTGCCCTTTTATTCTTGGTCAGACTTTTGTGCTGTGACTCATTCAATTCCAATCAGTTAGGATTTACTTCCTCTGTGGCCAGCACCATGTGAGGTGAAAGGAATGATTGCAAGAAGCACAAGGTCCTTGAAGACCTGCCTCAAACAAGATAAGTAAATGAGCCCTTTCTCTTCAAAGAGGCCTGCATCTGCATCTTACTACCTATAAAATGGTCTTTGTTGTTAACAAAGAAAATGTAAGATGTCAACTAAAAGAAAATACATGTGGAACAAAGGGAATCAAGCAAAGGTTCATTCATTATCAATGCCTATACCTTCTTTTCCCCAAATCCTGGCCTCATAGAGGACATGTTTTTCTGGCAGACAGGTAGGAATTGGATATGTATTATTCATATATTCAGAGCATCTTCATTTGTATTTCAGCAAAATACCCACCTCTCTTTCAGATCACACTGCAGCAATTAGACAGTGGCTGGCAAACAATTGGCTCTTTGAAGCTGAGCAGTTACACTTCCCATAAAGGTGAAGCTTAATTTTACGGACCTTAAAAGAACAGGCAGAAAGTGGATCTTTATTTGTCCATGTGCTTGGGACTTTAAAAAGGAGCAGTGTTTTGCAAGCAGAGCTCTGTGAGTCAGAGAGAACATTGTCTAGTTTTGGTTATAGAGGATGAAGAAACACAATCAACTTCAACACACCATTATCAGTAATAGACAGATCATCCAAACAGAAGCTCAACAGGGAAGTAAGAGAGCTCAACAAAACCATAGAGCACTTAGACCTAACAGACATCTACAGAACTTTCCATCCCAAATCCACAGACTACACATTCTTCTCAGCAGCCCATGGAACATTCTCTAAAATAGACCATATACTGGGTCACAAAGATAGCCTCCACATATTTAGGAAAATTGACATAATTCCCTGCATGATATCAGATCATAATGCTATATTCCTAGAAATCAACAAAAAAAAAAAAAACCAACAAGAACCCCAACGGCAACTGGAAACTGAATAGCACACTCTTAAACAATAAATGGATAGTGGATGAAATAAAAAATGAAACTGCAAAATTCCTGGAATTGAATGACAATGAGAACACATCATACCAAAACTTATGGGACACAATGAAGGCAGTCCTCAGGGGAAATTTCATAGCACTCAATGCCTTCATAAAAAAGACAGAAAGATCCCAAATCAATAGCCTAACCATCCACCTAAAGGCATTGGAAAAACAAGAAAAATCCAACCCAAAGTGCTCCAGAAGGAAAGAAATAATTAAAATCAGAGCAGAAATTAATGAATTGGAAACTAAGGAAACAACTAAGGCAATTGACAAAACAAAGAGCTGGTTCTTTGAAAAAATAAACAAGATTGACAAACCTCTGGCCAACTTGATCAAGCAAAAAAAGGAGAGACTCCAAATTAACAAAATTCAAAATGAAAAAGGAGAGATCACAACAGACATCAGTGAAATAGGCAGAATCATCAGGACTTATTTCAAAAACCTCTACTCCACAAAACTGGAAAATGTGGAGGAGATGGATAAATTCCTGGATGCATATCATCTACCAAAGCTAAACTCAGAGCAGATCAATCACCTCAATGAACCCATCACACTCATGGAGATTGAAAAAGTAATAAAAAACCTCCCAAAAAAGAAGAGTCCAGGACCAGATGGATTCCCAGCCGAATTTTATCAAACCTTCATGGAAGAACTCAAACTAATCTTCCTAAAACTGTGCCACACAATTGAAGAACAGGGAAAGCTACCCAACTCCTTCTATGAAGCTAGTATCACCCTAATCCCAAAACCAGGCAGAGATACCACAAGAAAAGAAAACTATCAGCCTATTTCCCTAATGAACATCGACGCAAAGATCCTCAACAAAATACTCGCAAACCGAATCCAACAACACATCAAAAGCATTATCCACCTTGACCAAGTGGGATTTATCCCAGGAACACAAGGGTGGTTCAACATACGAAAATCTGTCAATGTAATACACCATATAAACAAGCTTAAACATAAAAATCACATGATCATTTCGATAGATGCAGAAAAGGCCTTTGACAAGATACAACATCACTTCATGATCAAAACATTGGAGAGAATCGGCATGACAGGTTCACATCTTACCATAATAAAGGCAATATACAAAGCTCCAAAGGCCCAAATAATACTTAATGGAGAGAGACTGGAGGAATTCCCATTGAGATCAGGAACAAGACAGGGATGTCCTCTCTCACCTCTGCTTTTCAATATAGTTCTGGAAGTCCTAGCCCAAGCAATAAGGCAGGAGAAGGAAATAAAAGGGATACAATTTGGAAAGGAAGAAGTTAAGTTAGCTCTATTCGCTGATGACATGATTGTATATGTAAGAGACCTGAGAGACTCCATCCCAAAACTCCTGAAGGTGATTAACTCCTATAGCAAAGTAGCAGGATACAAAATCAATGCACGAAAATCGGTAGCATTTCTGTATGCAAATGACAAAGACACAGAAAAAGAAATAAAGGACATAGTCCCATTTTCAATAGCAACAAAAAAAATAAAATAACTTGGAATAACGTTAACCAAGGAAGTAAAAGATCTATACAATGAAAATATAAAAACTCTCAAAAAAGAAATTGAGGAGGACTTGAAAAGATGGAAAGACCTCCCATGCTCCTGGATAGGCAGAATTAACATTGTGAAGATGACAATCCTACCAAAGGCAATATATAGATTTAATGCAATTCCAATTAAAATCCCTACAGTGTTCTTCACAGAGATAGAAAAAATGATCTCAAATTTCATATGGAAAGGTAGAAGGCCTCGCATATCCAAACATATCCTCAGCAAAAGAAATACCTCTGGTGGCATCACCATACCCGATATAAAGCTATATTACAAAGCCATAGTAATAAAAACAGCATGGTACTGGCATAAAAACAGGAGTATAGACCAATGGAATAGACTTGAGGACCCGGATTTTGGGTCAAGCAACTATAGCTACTTGATATTCGACAAAGGCCCAAACAATATAGACTGGAAAAAAGATAGCATCTTCAACAAATGGTGCTGGACAAACTAAAACTTGATCCATACATTTCACCATGCACAACACTCAAATCCAAATGGATCAAAGACCTCAACATAAGACCAGAAACTCGAAAACTACTGGAAGAAAATTTAGGAAGTACTTTCCATGATATAGGAATGGAAAAAGAGTTCCTGAATAAAACCCCAGTGGCTCAAGTTCTTAAACAGTCACTCAACCATTGGGATCATATGAAGCTGAAGAGTTTCTTTACAGACAAGCATATAATAAGCAAAGCCAATAGAATACCCACAGAATGGGAGAAAATATTTGCAGGTTATCCAACTGATAGAGGCCTTATCTCTGGAATTTACAAAGAACTCAAAAGTCTAAACAATAAGAAGACAAATACCCCACTCAAAAAATGGGGCACAGAGTTAAACAGGCAATTCACAGAGGAAGAGATACAAATGGCAAACACACACCTAAGAAAATGTTCATCATCCCTAATCATCAGAGAAATGCAAATTAAAACAACTATGAGATTCCACCTTACCCCAATAAGGATAGCCAACATCAAAAGGTCAAATGAAAATAAATGCTGGTGAGGATGTGGAGAAGCAGGGACACTCATTCACTGTTGGTGGGAATGCAGGATGGTACAACCACTTTGGAAAGCAATGTGGAGACTCCTGAAAAAGCTGGCTATAGAAATACCAACAGACCCAGTTATACCATTACTGGGCATCTACCCTAAAACCTTCAAACCAAAAGCCAGAGAGATTTGCTCAACCATGTTTGTAGCGGCTCAATTCGTAATAGCTAAAAGCTGGAACCAACCCAGATGTCCATCATTAGAAGAATGGATAAAAAAGATGTGGTATATCTACACAATGGAATTCTATACAGCAGTAAGAAAAAACGACATAAAGAAATTTGAGGAAAAATGGTTGAACCTGGAACAGATCATTCTCAGCGAACTTACCCAATCACAGAAAAAAAATCGACACATAGTCTCACTCATCTGCAACACCTAACCTGAATCTTCCCAAGATGCCTTATATACCCAGCAAGTACCTCATGGACTAGACAATAAGATGGATGGGAGGGTGGGGAGGGAATCAAAGGGTGGAAAACAGTAATCTGGACACAAATGGCAATGGAACCATAAAATTCTACTTCCTAAAAGACAGACCAAATGGCTGAACCTTCACTAGACCCTTACAAGAAACACCTGAACTACAAGACACTGGAGAGGGTAGGATCAAGACTGACCTAAATCTTCTACATCTTCCCTCCCTCCCTCTCCCCCTCTCCCCTCTATCTCTCTCCTCTCTAACTCTTGTATATTAGTTATCTTTTTCCTCAATTTCTTAGTGGACACTGACCTGTAACCCCCACTTCCAGCTTGGGTCTACCATCCACAATGAGCTTTTGATCAGAGAAACCTACAAGGTTTCCCAAAACAATGACAGACTTCTGTCAAAGTACTTGATGATCCACCAAAGGCCAGTGGTAAGACCCTATTGCTGAAGACTCCATACACAGCTCACGCATAAAATGGAATGACATGGCTGGAAGCCAGGAGAGAGTCAGTCCCCAGACAGTCAGCGTGTCTAGTGCCAGAAGGTGCTACCTAGGCGACTGGGGGAAATGACCAAGATCTGTCCAAGCAACACATTGTTTAACCTAATTAGCAACAAATAACCGGATGTGATGCCCACACAATTGCAATAGTGGTACACAGCCATGGTGAGGAATCAATTGCTCTTTATTTGGCTAACTGATCCACTCAGTGGTACTAGACCCATAGCTGGAGCTGGGGAACAAGTCAGAACCATACCCAAACACAAGCCCACTCTACAATATCAAGCCACCATCAATCACGGGGTATAAGAGGGCCTAAACCTACCATACTGTCTATCAAAAAAGTAAGTCTTATCTCAATTTTCCGGGTGCTAACTTACTCTCCATTGGAGAATCTGCTTCTCTTTTCCAGATAGATGCAGATCCTAAGAAGAGAGCTGCCCCAACATACCTCAAAAGGGGCCCAACTGAAACTAAGGACAACTGGCGAAATAAGCAAGGGTGATGTTTTCCTGTGAACCGGATACCAGCACAAAGGGGAAGGAGATCAACGCAGAGAAAAATCAACTCCTACCAAAGCAGAGAGCCAGAGCCTCAGAGGCCCCCAACACCTCAGCACTGAAGCAGACCAAAAATGAACCCAACATGGCTCAGGGAAATTTTGCGGAAGAGGGGGTGGAAAGAATGTCAGAGTCACATGTTGAGTCATGATTTGCAGAGACATTTATCATACCAATAACTGGGGGCTAACTCCACAATGCACGACCCATTTTCATTAACAAGGAGGGTCTAATGGGAAGGGGTAGATCACAGATGAGCCTAAATAATGGTACCAAACTGCCTGTATTTACTGAGAAGAAAACTAATAAATTAAATTTAAAAAAAAATTGAGCATAAATAAATAAAATAAAAACAAAAATCAAAAAAAAAAAAAAAGAAACACAATCAGCTGATGAGCATCTGCTTGGTGCTGGGCACCGTGGCAGATGCCCTCTAATATCTTGTCTTACGTAACATATGCTGTCTCACAATATGCCCAGAAGCAAAGGTGGCAGGAAGGTACAATTCCTCAGCTCTGTGTAAGTCAAAGGCTATCCAGTTCCCAAGGGGGTTGGAACAGGTCTTCTAATGAAGCTTGGCTGGTCAGTGGCAGACGTGGGGTTCCAATATAGGTGAGGCTGACTGTGAGAACCGCTGTTCTCCTGCTCTCCAGTGGAGCTATAGATAGCATCGAAGGTATTTATTATGTACAGCATGATGCTTTGAAGCATCGTGGAGACCTTGCTAATTCATGAATGTATTATCTCAGGTAGTTATCATTTTTGATATGAGGACACTTGACATCTACTCCCTTTGCCTCTTTCAAGAAAATAATATATCATCCTTAACCCTGGTCACCTTGCTATGCAATAACCTTTCACAGATCAGAGCCCCATGAAGTCAAGGCCATGATTTCTAGAATCACCTCTTTGCCTTTAATCCAGGTCATAACCTTCCTCACCTCCACCCTCCAGCTTCAGACTCCATCCTTACAGATTCAACCTATGGTGAAAAAATATTGCAAAGGAGAATGTATGAAACTAAAGAGAATTATTAACCCATCTGGAATACCAGGTAAACAAAGACGAAGTCAGGCATTGATGATGAAACATTAGTGTCATCTTTGGTGTGTTCAACGTCTGCAACAACCTTGCCTTTCTCTATAAATTGATTTCACTTCCTGTCTTTCAAATGACAGGGCACTACCATTCAACATGACAAGGAAGGGAGTTATAAGGATTCCAACTGTCTGCATCAGAAGAGGAAGTGGCCAGATGCATTTTGAGTAATCATACCCTTTTAGTAGAAGAAAAACCAGCCCAAAATTGCTGGCCTTGCATGTTTGTTAATTCACTGCTGCCGTATTACCAGATACTACAGGTTGTTAATTCGCTACTCTGCCCTAGTACCAGATACTACAGGCTGTTAATTCGCTGCTCTGCCCTAGTACCAGATACTACAGGTTGTTAATTCTCAACAACAGTCTCTACCACTGCTGCTTCAGGTATAGAGAACCAGGCCGCGTACGCACTTATTCAGATCTCCATGTACACGTGGCGATAATGATGAGTGGTCACTTGATGACAAAAACTGAAGAGATTCTAGGGATCTTTTTTTTAAATTACTTTTTGTTGTTTATTTATTTGAGAGCAACAGAGAGAGAAAGAGTGTGTGAGAGAGAGAGAACGGGCATGCCAGGGCTTCCAGCCACTGCAAACGAACTCCAGATGCATGCGCCCCCTTGTGCATCTGGCTAACGTGGGACCTGGGGAACCGAGCCTTGAACCGGGGTCCTTAGGCTTCACAGGCAAGCGCTTAACCGCTAAGCCATCTCTCCAGCCCTCTAGGGATCTTTTAAGAGGGAGTAAATGAGTCTAAAACTCAACAATGGACCAGGGTCCCTCTGCTCATTCTGTGGCTTATCTGTCCACAAAATTTTGATCAGTATGTAAAACATTTATAGAAAGACTGAGTAAACACATTGGTCAGTAATGGATCATTGATCTGGGTATGACCTAACATATTTTGAAGAATGTAGTAAAATGTGATGGCAAGTAAGGGATAAGGGGCATGTTATAAAGCTAAACCTATAGCAAGGAGATTCTTTATTTGGGAATCTCATTGTTCACATGTGGTAAGAGAGTGGGATCAGTGATCAATACTAGCATCCAATCCGAGGCTCTTAAAAAATACCAAGTAGAGCTTAGGAATGAGCCAGAACCTCTTTCTAGGGGCCTGTTTCCACTTGCTCACCTATCCACTGAACCGGTCAGCACATGTTACTGAGTTCCCACCATGTGGGCTGCAGCAGGTACAGGAAACTTTCCGATGGGAACGGCCCAGACAGAAACACAGCAGCAGCAAGTGCGGATCAGCCCAGGCCTTGCCTTCAGGGAAAAGGCTGCACAATGCCCTGTACTTCCCAGTGTCGGGTCTGTTCCCCCCCACCACCACCCAGCTGCATAGGACCCACCGGGGACTTTCAGTGTTTTGTAACTTTTAATTGCTGTTGAGCCTCTGGCAAGTGTGGCTTGCACTAATGGACTGAAGATGTATCAGCCACTTTATATATCCATCCAGAAAGTGCCCAGGTCAATGGCAAACATCTCTAATTGAGCTTTCATCAGGTCCTTCCCTTGAAACAGAAGCAACTACAGGAAAGAGATCAGTGTTTTGTTTTATTTATTTATTTATTTATTTATTTATTTATTTATTTATTTATTTATTTTAGGGAGTGCTGACATATGCTTCTGAAAATGAATAGAGAGGGTGGCTTCTCTAGATATCATTGACAATCACTTGCCGGAATGAATTTGTTATGGATCGG
This sequence comes from Jaculus jaculus, assembly GCF_020740685.1. Lineage (NCBI taxonomy): Eukaryota > Metazoa > Chordata > Mammalia > Rodentia > Dipodidae > Jaculus > Jaculus jaculus. The sequence continues at coordinate 166,795,274 of NC_059105.1, forward strand.
CTATGAGAACTGTGTTATTGATGGATGACACAAATGAATTTGTAGCAACATATAAGCCTATCGATTCAAACTTGTCAACGTCTCTAAACTATTGTGTGGCCAATACTGGAGGCTTTGCCTCTGCATGTGGCATTTTGGAGAACTGTCTGCCCCAGAGAGTGAATGCACATTTGCTCACTTTCTTATTGCAAGTGTATGTACTTCCTAGTGCCGCCATAACACATTATCACACTGCGTGAATTAAGCAACAAGACTTTACTGCCTGACACGTCTGGGGACTAAAAGTCTAAGATGAAGGTGGTGTCAAGGCTCCTTCCTCCCGAGAGATGGAGGAAGACTCAGTTCCATGCCTCTTGCCTAACGTTGGGCAGTTTGCTTTCCATCTTTGGGATGCCTTGACTTGTCGAGGCGCCACCTTCATCTCTGCCCTTTTCTTCATATCATAAAGATACAAGTATTATTGGATTGAGACCCACCTATTAGCATGTGAGGTCCTCTCAGCCAATTCTATCTTTGAACCTCTATTTCTAAACATAGTCACATTCTTAAGGACCAAAGGTTAGAAATTCAATGTACGAATTTTGGGCGGGTGTCATTCAACCCATAATAATGGGGAAGAAATATAGACAAGGCCATGTTCTGTTTCATGTAATGAAAGTGATAGAGCAATCTCAGAGTCCAGTTATGACTGGCACTCCATGAAGAAGACTCGCTGAATTTGCAAACCTGAAAACGTGCTCTCTCTCAGCTCTGCCAACTCTGTCTTGTAGCCACTTTATCCAATCGGAGAGTTCTGATTAATATGATTTGCTTGTATAAATATTTAACTAAGTCACTGAGATGGAGAAGTTTGTTTTTACAAAGTAATATTTGCATTACAATATGATGTTCATACTGGTCCCATTTTAATAATACAGACATGGTTATAGAGATGTGTATGTGATGAAAAAACAAAATGTAGAGAAAATTTCCATAAATTATATTTCTCAATAAAACTTAGTAAATCACATGTAAAATACTCATGACACACTATTAAATTTAAAAAATCAAAAATGAAACTATGAAACAATATTGTTATTTTATAAACATATTGACATGTCTTTAACAACATCTTTTTTATAAACAGAGATTGTCACCAGCCCCAACATAACAGTCCTTCCTCTGCTCCTAAGATAAGTATTTGACTTTTTCCCATTTCACTCTGGCACTCATCCTTTGAGCTTAGCAGCTGCCTCCTTCATTCCTGCGCCCGAAGAAACCTGGATGGTTAGTACAATAATCCAGGTACAAGAGATACAGAGACATAATTTAGGCACTGAAATGTCTGATCCTTGCTTATCATTGGAGCTCAGCCTAAAACCTGCTAGGACATGTGGTTGTCTAGCAACCCACTAATGTCCTATAATGATCCTCAAATTGATGTCTGTGTTGAATGAACATTTGAGTCCAAACCCAAAGCTTTATATAGTTAATTGAAAGCTAATGTCCTCATTAGTGGCTGTTAGGGAGGTTCAACAAGTGCAGTTTGCATGTGCTACGTGATGAATATTTATTAGACGTGTTGAATAATGTAAAGCAGGAGGGACTGGACAATCCATCCGGTGAACCTTGAGAATAAAATGTTCTGGAACTGCCCAACCCACAAGTAAATTAAGGGGAGCTGATGTCCACAGCCCCGCTCACCTCGGCTGCCCTCGTCCACATCACACCTTTCTGGTTCCTGAATTGATTTTTCTTTTGTTCCTTGCTCTCTTCTCTTCCCCCACACTGCCCCCCAAGGTCTCTCTTCCTACCAAGTCCAAACTATTCTTAAGCTAGAGGATTGAGCTTAGACCTCTTAATATAATCCCTGTCACTGGCAGTTCCTCATAACAGTAGTGGAAAACAATGAACCTTGGTAGTTGTTATCTATATCCTATCCATTGATGCTAGGGACAAGTTCAAGATGCTCAAAATGTGGGAAATGATGCTCACCTTACTTCCTGCTCACATAACCACCCTGCACTGCCAGGAGTCATCTGGATGTCTTCCTCCTTTATTCTGTTTTGTTTATAAACATCATTTTAAATATATAGCCACTTTAGAGCTACAGGGATGGCTTAGTGGTTGAGATGTTTGCCTGCCTGCAAAGCCAGAGACCCAGGTTCGATTCCCCAGGACCCATGTTAGCCAGATGCACAAGGGGGCACATGCATCTGGAGTTCATCTGCAGTGGCTAGAGGCCCTGGCATGCCCATTCTCTTTCTCTCTCTCTCTCTCTCTCTCTCTCTCTCTCTCTCTCTCTCTCTCTCTCTAATAAATAAAAATAAAATATTTAAAAAACAGATATAGCCACTTCAAGAAAATCATCTAAAGATCCATAACTAAAAATTCTTTAAGTTATTCATTAGAGACATTAACCATCTACTTTTAAACTAGCATTATGCTAGATTCTTTTCCCCCATCACCAAAGAGAACACAAATACAGAAAAAAATAAAGTAGGATTGCCAAATATCTCTCTTTTCTAACCAGTGTCCATAATAAACCACTGCCCAGAGTTTTCTTACATATATAACCCACATCATTCTATTATTAGCTCTATAATAATCTTATGTAATTCTGTATTTTCTGATGCAGTTTAAAGGTAAAGGATAATATCTTCCCTCCTTCATTTTGTTGTGTTATCTTTTTAGACAGGATTGTGATATATTTCTCAGTCTGGACTTGAACTCACTGTGTATCCCAGGCTGGATTCAAACTGGAAATCTTCCTACCTCAGGCTCTCAAGTGCTGGGATTATAGGCGTGTACTAACACACCCTGACAGATAAAGCTTTCGCCCCACCATGAGGGTCTAGTGTGAAAGAACATATTGTCTAGAATGTAGCAGGTGCTCAGTGAACATGTGCTAAACAAGTAGACAGTTACTTTATATTATCTTGTCTCCAGCCAATTGGACACATGTCTGTGACATCTCTAGCTAAGCTTAGGAACAGCTCCATGGGCACAGAAGAAAGATTTACATGTGAAATTAATGTCCTAACCTGGTGTCAAATCACCTTGTTAATTAGTAATCGCAATCAACCAACTTAGACATTTAGTCAGCCTATTGCAAAACAAAAAAGATCACTTCTGTGTTTTATTATTATTATTATTGTTATCCCGGCACTGCTCAATAGAGCTTTCTGAGAGGTGTGCATGCTCACACTCACGTTATCCAATTCTGTGAGGCACTGGCCATATGCAACTAGGATGACTGAGGAATTAAATGTGAATTTATTTAATTGCAATTATTTAAACTTAAGTAGCCCCATGCGGCTGGTGGTTAGTGTATTACGCAGTGCAGCTCTAAGTGGTCCAGAATGTAAATGAACATTAAACAATTCTGGCGGGATATAGCATAAGGTAATGCAACTTAACCTTAGCTACCTCACTACTAGGTTCGCTTCATATTTCTACTATGTTTCCTTGCCTAATGACACAGAAGTGGGCAAGAAACAAATAAGAATTGAACTTTACTATGAGAAGCTTACACTCTGTAGCCAAAAACTAGCTCTAAATGTAGCAGCACTTCCTTTTATTCCCTGGTGTTTCTTTTAAGTACCTAAATTTCATATAGAAATGCTGACGTATAAGAATGTATACTTTGCAAGTATAAAAATTTTAAACCTGTTTCACTAAAGTAAGAACTTGCCAAAACAAAGTCAATTATTTTTTTACACATAGCATATCTTAAGGTGAAAGTCATCTATGGCTATATTAACTTACTCTCTACTATAAACAAAAGTCCTAAAAGGTACATATGGCAATTGGGAAGTCTCCTGGATAAATGTAATAATGATGAGACTAGTAATAAAATAACGAAGTGTCTGCTTTGTGCTGGGCACTCTGCTGTAAGTATGACACATATTGCCATTTAATCCTTGCATCTCCCTCATTTTCTCTCTCACAGCTCATACACATCCATGCACAAACATACCCCTTTGAGACTTCATCAAACTCTTTTCCCACAGACTAGAAAATAAAATCCAGAAGTCAAAGCCAGCCACCAAGAACAAGAAGAGTCAACTGGGGCTGGAGAGATGGCTTGGCGGTTAAGCGCTTGCCTATGAAGCCTAAGGACCCCAGTTCGAGGCTCGGTTCCCCAGGTCCCACCTTAGCCAGATGCACAAGGGGGCGCACATGTCTGGAGTTCGTTTACAGAGGCTGGAAGCCCTGGTGCGCCCATTCTCTCTCTCTCCCTCTATCTGTCTTTCTCTCTGTGTCTGTCGCTCTCAAATAAATAAATAAAAATTTTAAAAAAAATTTAAAAAAAAAAAGAAGAGTCAACTGATCCCATACCCTTCCTGAGTCAGATAACCACTCTATGACCTCAAATTCAAAGTTCCAGCCAGCCAACCCTGACTTGGTCCCCTTCTATAGTGTCCAATCAAGGTCCAAGAGAGAAGGGAATCGGTATCTTATGGCAGGATTTCTTCATATTGTTTGTTTCATGTGTTTGACATTGTCCAACTAATCAACTTCATGAATGTTAGTTAACTTTTACTCCTTTTTTTTCTGTTTTGAAGGTTATTTTCCTAAAAGCCCATTCCTTTAATAAAAAAAAATCAACCTTTTAAAATATGTGTAATGCTATGGTAGTAATATATCCACAGAGTTGTACAATCACCAACAAAACTAATTACAGGCAATTTTCATCACCATGGAAAGAAACTTCTTACCCTTTAGCAATGACTACAACACACACATTCTACCCCCAACTCTAGGCAACTACTAAAAAAAATTATTTTCATGTAAGGTTACCCATTAAGGCTATTTTAGACAAAGGACCCATTCAATGTGCAATCTTTTATGGATGGCTTCTTTCACACAACATGTCTTCTAGGCTCCACAGTGTTGTAGGGTGCATCAGAGCATAACTTCTGATCACTAAGTAACATTCCCCAGTGTGAACATGGCCCCACTGTGTCTTTTTATTAGTGCCATATAGCTAATATTTGGGTAATTTGATGCCTAGCTTTTTAACCTAAAGAACATCTCATTTTAATATCAATTTCAGAAGTTCTTTCTCAATCCCATACGGTAAGCAAGAAGTACCGGTTTTACTTGGATTTCTTACATTTATCACTGCATGTAATTTTCTTTTTTCCTACAAAATAAATTAGTTCTGGTTCCCAGACTCAATTTGATCAAGCCACCCATATGTAAATTACCTCATTTAGGAATTAGCATAGAAAATTCTTAAAATGCGTATATAGATGATTATCACTATCATCATGGCCATTAGTATTTTGTAAATTACACTGAAATCCAACTGGCAACTTACAATGATGGAAGGTTGCATTTTTTTGAAGATCAAATCCAGAGATGGCCTTCATATCCAAATTTTTTAAATGTTTGAAACTCCAAAAAGTGATCTTCATGTTTACCTGCAAAAATTGTCAAGCAACATTATGATATTCTGGGTGTTCTAAGTATGCCTACACACCTTTAATATTATGAGTAGAACTTTTTAAATGCATATGATGCTGCACATTCCTTGTTGCTTAGCAATGTGATAAAGCTGTATTAGGAACTTAGTAAGCACTTATTCAGTGAAGGAAGAAAGGGAAGGAAAGGCAAGAACAGGTGGCAAAAAGTTATTATGAAATTTAAGCCAGGCACGGTGGGAGGCAGAAGTAGGAGGATTACTGTGAGTTCGAGGCCAGCCTGGGATTACATAGTGGATTCCAGGTCAGTTTGGGCTAGAATGAGACTCTACCTCAAAAAAGAAAAAGAAAAAAAAAAAAGAAAGAAAGAAATTTAAGAAAATGCTAAGGTGTAGAAGAAAAACACATACTTCCTAGAGAACATTAAGAACATACAGGCATCCAGGATCTGCACGAATTAAGTACCTGCAAAGCAAGTTGTTTAATGCCATAATATGTGAGGCTTTATGAACATTTGTCTCCCTATTGCTTAAAATGATTATAGCTGAGCTTAATCTACTTGATATGGATCCCAATGAGTAGATATAAACCTGGATCTGTGATGTATTATTCCATTCTCTTTCCCTCTCTCTCCCTCTTTCTCTGTCAAATTAACAAATAAAAAAAATAAATAAAATATTTTTTTAAAATTAAAAAAATTGTTAATGTTTACTGAACTTACTTCATCTATGTCGGGCACATTACATTATCTTATTTACTCCAGCCAACAAGACCATAATATAGGTTCAGATATTTTCATATCTTATAGGTAAAGATGATTACTTTGTCTGAGGTTTCACACTTAAAAAAATTCAAAGTTGGGGCTGGAGAGATGGCTTAGCGGTTAAGCGCTTGCCTGTGAAGCCTAAGGACCCCGGTTCAAGGCTCGGTTCCCCAGGTCCCACGTTAGCCAGATGCACAAGGGGGCGCACGCGTCTGGAGTTCGTTTACAGTGGCTGGAAGCCCTGGCGCGCCCATTCTCTCTCTCTCCCTCTATCTGTCTTTCTCCCTGTGTCTGTCACTCTCAAATAAATAAATAAATAAATAAATAAATAAATAAATAAATAAAAATAAAAAAATAAAAAAATAAATTCAAAGTTGGGAATTAAAAGGGGGTCTGGCTAATATTGGGCTCCTCATTGTATATTTGTATACATTGTTTCAATTTAATATTCCTCATAACCCATTATCTAATTGTTAGAGATATTATTTGATATTCTCATTAGACAATGCTTGTCTCCATTAGACAAGTATTGTCCGTCAATAAAATTTGATCACATTTTGGAAAACAATTCTGACCTGTATCCTTTAATATGTAAGTTCTTGACCTCCTTCAAGCCCACCTCCTCATCTGTGAAAGTTGGTTGTCCAAATTCCATTTTTAAATGAAAATAAACCTGAAATTACTAACACTTTAGTTTATAACATAAACTTTATTGTCACCAGAGCCTGGTAAAATGTTTGTTCTGATAGAAAAGAGAATACTCAAATACTGAAATACTCAACATCACAAAGAGAGAAAAGAAAACAGCCTCAGTAAATGAAAAAATTACAAGATGAAATCTTTTATTTTTCAAAACCTACCTGAAAAGTGACATAGACAGGAAATAGGCAAGGGCATTAATATGAAGGATTTAGAAATGTAGAAGGATGCTAAAGTATGAGTGTATCATCTATGTAAGGGTTTTCTTTCTCATAGCACAACACTGCCTTCAGACTTTGCACACTTCTTAAATACAATAGACTTCCAACAGCACACCAAGCCTTAAGGCAATGTTATATTTAAGTAGGCATTGTTGTATCTTTAGGCAGCATAAAAAGAAATGTACTGGGCATGGTGGTGCATGCCTTTGATCTCAGCACTCAGGAGGCAGAGGTAGGAGGATCTCCATGAGTTCGAGGCCACCCTGAGACTACATAGTTAATTCCAGGTCAGCTTGGGCCAGAGTGAGACCCTACCTCAAAAATCCAAAAAAAAAAAAAAAAAGGCATCTTTCCATGGATGAAAAAAGCAGAGGGGTAAAAATCATAAGACCACAGTCCTTCTCTAGCATAGACTATATTCTCTATGAACTCCTTCAATTTCTCCTTTTTAAACAGGCTTTTCCTGACTGACTCAAAGGATCCTAATAAGAATCAAGAGAGATTACATATAATCTAAGCATATGTAAATATAAAATTATAGATAAGTTTACTGTATTGTAAAGCAAATATATTCTGGACATCAATTTTTCCCACCTTATAAGATGCATGACAGCAGTAGAACAAAATGAACTTTCAAGTTGGGCTGTCAGGATCCATGCGGTCAGCAGGGCTCAGTGACTAGCAATGCAGCTCGTCACAGTACCTCAGCCCCTCAGCACACGTGACTCCAACGCATTCCTCAGCAGAAGCATAGCAAATACAGCTTTTCAATATGACTTATGAACATCAAGAACTGTAATGACAAATGCCATCATGACAAAGAGCTAAAGTATGGTGACAGAAATTATGTGCCTGTGACAAACACAGTTAGCACACAATGTCAAAGCCTTTCTCAAATTATTTACTCTTGTTCTAACTTCCTGTTCATCTCACAAGTGGCATAATATAGGAGTACCTTGGGGGGCGGGGAAATGAGTATTTCTCATATACCTCCAAATGGTCAAGTGGAAAGGATAATTTCTGGAAAACTCTTAAAGCTTTTGAACCTAAATAAAATTACACAGGTTGTAGTTACATGCCACTTAAATTGTAACACTGAAGATGTTATCATTTAATCAAAACATAAAATTGTACTTTATTTATTTGTTTATTTATTTGGGAAGAAGATGGCAAGAGAAAGAAAATGGGTGCACCAGTGCCTCTAGCCATTGCAAACAAACTCCAGACACATGGGTCACCTTGTACATAGGGTTTATATGGGCACTTGGGAATAGAACCCAGGAATTTAACCTTTGCAGGCAAGCACTTTTACTGCTGATGCATCTCTCTGGACCAAAACATAAAGTTTTCAATGCAAAGTCTTGAGTAGTTTAATATAACTTTAACAACAAGAATTCTTAAATGTTTCTACCTGGCCAGCATGATACATGCTACCTCCACACAGATGATGAAACATCAGCACTGCATCACTTTGCCTCACTTGTGGCATAGATTCCACTTGGAATTGCTAGATATTTCATGGTGATTACTACTCTCTGATAACTAGACACAATACATGTGGATTTTTAACCATACTGATCCCATGAGCCCCCACTTTCAGCTGTGGTTTACCAATCCAGGATGTACCTTTAACCCAAAATTCTTTTCTAGAAATATTATTTCTGAACTGAGAGATGAGAGATATAAGTGTCTTTGAGACAAGTACTGATGTTGTACATAAATGGCTCATGAACTTAAGTCCCTAGATTTTTTTTTCCCAGAACTTATTATGTGCAAAGGTCCAATTTTTCCTGGAATCTTCAAAATAGTCTACAAGCTATCCAATGAGTTCCTTTTTAGTTTACATTATTTACAATTGACTTAACAACTTGTCATCAAAAGGCTCTTTATACATAAATGTTTTCATGAGTTTAGTTTTCCTTTCCTCACTGAAGTAGAAGAATTCTAAAATGGTCCACAAGATTCCCATCCCCTTGTGAATATGATAACAGTCCTCTGATCAGGTTACTCATCAACATAGACAATTCAAACTTGGCTTTAAGTCAACTAGAAAGGAATCTGGATGAACTCCTGGAGGAGATGAGATCCTTTCTGAAGTCACAGAAGATTTAAGAGCTTGTGCAGGGGAACGAGTGACAGAGAACTGTGAGAACTGAGGCAGCCAGAGGGTCCAGAAAGCAGTCATACAACCACAAAGATTGAAGTCTACCAGCAAACAATCAAGTTCAGAAGGGAGTGCAGTTCAGACAGCACCCTGACTTTTGACACCCTGATGGAGAGCCTGGCTAACCTGTTTCTAGACTCCTGACTCACTCTCACTCACTCAGAGATTAACAATTTATATCATTTGTAAGGCACTGTTTGTGAAAATGTGCTATACGGCAAAGGGAAACCACTAGTTATCTGATAACGTTGTTTCAGATCATTTGTGCATGATTTTCCTACCTCTACAATTATCTGAAAATTGCTATAGCTCTGAGTGGTAGCACCTCCAAAACAATGTTACCCTCTGCTTCCTCCCTATTTCCTAATCTCACTCATCAACATCTCTGCCCACACCTCGCTCAGAGTTCCTGAGAGTTTGGACTTACCAGGAAAGGCAAGGAGCACAGAACGGTGGTCAGGACCTTGGACAGCAGCTCACCCCCACACCTGACTGATCCACTCCTGGGCTCAACGTCTTGTCTATAGTCATGGCTCCCACAAGCACATTACACTGTGGCCACATGTCCAGCTTCATGCTCTCTGTCATGAATACTTGCAGCCAGTAAGCCCTGTGGGCATAAGATTTCTACGTAGATCAATTTCCACGTCAGCCTGACTGTACAGATTCTGTCACTCTTTAGGTTTTTATGGTGTTTGCATAGGCATCATACAACTCATGCAAGTAACCTTAATTCCTTTCCTATCTAATGTTCTCTTTTCCTGACATAACTGTAACTACTTCTTTTTTTTTTTAATTTAATTTATTAGTTTTCATTTCAGTGAATACAGGCAGTTTGGTACCATTATTTAGGCTCATCTGTGACCTACCCCTTCCCATTAGACCCTCCTTGTTAATGAAAATGGGTCTTGCATTGTGGAGTTAGCCCCCAGTTATTAGTATGATAAATGTCTCTGCAAATCATGACCCAACATGTAACTCTGACATTCTTTCCGCCCCCTCTTCCGCAAGATTTCCCTGAGCCATGTTGGCTTCATTTTTGGTCTGCTTCAGTGCTGAGGTGTTGGGGGCCTCTGAGGCTTTGGCTCTCTGATTTGGTAGGAGTTGATTTTTCTCTGCGTTGATCTCTTTCCCCTTTGTGCTGGTATCCGGTTCACAGGAAAACATCACCCTTGCTTATTTCGCCAGTTGTCCTTAGTTTCAGTTGGGCCCCTTTTGAGGTATGTTGGGGCAGCTCTCTTCTTAGGATCTGCATCTATCTGGAAAAGAGAAGCAGATTCTCCAACAGAGAGTAAGTTAGCACCCGGAAAATTGAGATAACACTTACTTTTTTGATAGACAGTTTGATAGGTGTAGGCCCTCTTATACCCCGTGATTGATGGTGGCTTGATATTGTAGAGTGGGCTTGTGTTTGGATATGGTTCTGACTCGTTTCCCAGCTCCAGCTAAGGGTCTAGTACCACTGAGTGGATCCGTTAGCCAAATCAAGAGCAATTGATTCCTCACCATGGCTGTGTACCACTATTGCACTTGTGTGGGCATCACATCCGGTTATTTGTTGCTAATTAGGTTAAACAATGTGTTGCTTGGACAGATCTTGGTCATTTCCCCCAGTCACCTAGGTAGCGCCTTCTGGCACTAGACACGCTGACTGTCTGGGGACTGACTCTCTCCTGGCTTGCAGCCATGTCATTCCATTTTACGCGTCAGCTGTGTATGGAGTCTTCAGCAATAGGGTCTTACCACTGGCCTTTGGTGGGTCATCAAGTACTCTGACAGAAGTCTGTCATTGTTTTGGGAAACCTTGTAGGTTTCTCTGATCAAAAGCTCATTGTGGATGGTAGGCCCAAGCTGGAAGTGGGGCTGTAACTACTTCTTAAATGAAGCTGTGGTGGTTTGATTCATGTGTCCCCCATAAACTTGGGTTTTCTGAATGCTAGGTTCCCAACGGATGGAGATTTGGGAATTAATGCCTCCTGGAAGCAGTGTATTGTTGGGGGTGGGCTTTTGGGTGTTATAGCCAGTTTCCCCATGTGAGTGTTTGGCACACTCTCCTGTTGCTATGGGCCACCTTATGTTGGCCAGGGGTGGTGTCTACTCTCTGCTCATGCCATCGTTTTCCCTGCCATCATGGAACTCCCCCCTTGAGCCTGTAAGCCAAACAGGAGCTAGTTTTGGTTGGGTGATTTATACCAGCAATGCAAACCTGACTGCAACAGAAGGAATAATATCAGGCAGTCTTGAGTATAAATCAATGAGATTTCATTATTTGAAAGAAGCATAAAAATTGTCATCATTAACTTTAGTCTTTCAGGAATAAAATAAAAACTGATTAAAAAAAAAAAAACAACCTCTGCCCTTTGATATGTACCTCCTTGTAATCATCTCTTTTGGACTGAGAGAAGAATGTACAAATATAATAGGAACTATTTATTTATAATTCATTCATTACATTATATCTAGCTGGGTGTGGTGGTGCACACCCTTAATCCCAGCACTTGGGAGATAGAGGTAGGAGGACCACCATGAGATCAAGGCCACCTTGGGACTACATGATGAATTCCAGGTCAGTCTGGGCTAGAGTGAAACTCTACTTTGAAAAACCAAAACAAACAAACAAACAAAAACTTTATACCTCCTGAGATTACATCTGGAGAGTGGCTAGTATTCTGCCAGCTTCAGAATCAGGAAGGAAAACAAGGCCAACAGAAGTGCCCACTCCATTCCCAGCTTGCTCAGTAGCTGACAATTGGAAGACACACTGAGGAAAAATGTGTGTGTGTGTGTGTGTGTGTGTGTATCTTAGATCCAGATCTAAGAAAAATAAAGACTAGATTTTGGAGAACTGGGGAAACAAGACATGTCTATACCAGCCAGTTCTCTTGCTCAAGCTTTCTCAAAAGAAAAAATAAAAGAAAGAAAGAAAAAATATATGAGGACTACATAGATAAAATTAAAAAAAAATAAAAAGCACTTGCAGACCTTTCCTGACTCTGAGCAGACAAAGCTCCTACTCTTCTGACATCGATCTAGGATGGTGCTGCAGGCCAGCAGTGAGCCCAGGGAAGGAACCCAAGCCAGGGTCCTCCACAGGTGTGAGTCTCTCCCTGTAAGTTATATCTACGTAAGTGCTCCCATGTAGGGAAGTCGTCGTGAACCTTAATCAGTAGCACGATGCAAAATCACTGTAAAGGCTCTGTCCACACGCTGCCACTCTTAATTTTGTAATCCCTTTGCTTCAGATGAAATACTTTTTAACCTGGTTTTGTACTGTAGGACCTGAAAAATTTATATTATCACCAGTTTAAGAGCTTTCAGAGCGCAAGCATGACTGTGATGTGTCACAAATCTAGACAGGCCAGCTCTTTTGTCACTATGCAATCTGCTCAGCTGGACCAAAATAAAATACATTTTTTAAAAAAATGTCTTCTAGAGAAAGTGGCACCTCTAAATATATAATTACAATAAAATATGAGAAGTGACACAATGGAGATATGAACAAACTGCCATGACAGAAATAAAGAGACACAGCTTGCATTCCTGAAAGCTTCAGGCTGGGAGATGAGATAAATGCCAGAACAAAATGAAAAGTCATACAGGGAGAAAATTTAACAGGTACATGTTTGTATAAATAATATCTGGTGAAGAACAAAAACTAGAACCAAGACTTATCAGAATGACAAAAAAAAATGAAAGCTGAATGCCTAGCATGAGATGAATAATCTTTATCCCATCCACCAGGGCCCAAGAAACATTACAGAGGAAGAGGAAGATAAAATATGACAGCTGCCCTCACTGCTGGCCTGAGAGCCTTCTCCAGGGAGATGTCAGTAGACACTGAGAAGACTAAAACTCATCAAAGCAGAAAACTAGAAGGTGCTGAGAGTTCAACACGAATTAAAAAAAAAGACTTCTAACACATCCTCTGAGGCTTAGGGAGCATTGTAGAAGAGGGACAGAAAGAATGTAAGAGCCACAGGTGAGAAAGCATCTTCTGAGGCATTGTCCCCCTAAAATACTGACTGCTATATGCACAACCCCATAGTAATTACCAATAACCCCACTGAAGAGGATCCTTAGTGGAATGGGGCCAGGGAGAGGGAATATAATAGTATAACCTGATGGCAATTTGCCATATGTTCAAAGATTAAAGTCCCCCCCACACAAAAAAAATACTGTGTTTTTTTTTTTTTAATCAGCACACCGGGTGTGGTGGCGCACACCTTTAATCCCAGCACTTGGGAGGCAGAGGTAGGACAACTGCCATGAGTTCAAGGCTATCCTGAGACTCCATAGTGAATTCCAGGTCAGCCTGGGCTAGAATGAGACCCTACCTCAAAAAAAAAAAAATCAAAAACTAAAAACTTTTCAAATTATTCAACGGGGAAGAAAGCTTTAGATCTTAGGGAAAAGATTATATGCTTCAGAGACTTATTACAAACACTGAGTCACTGGTACTGAGTGTGGAGTCAGATGATACCTGTTCCCTTCCCCAGACCACGTCATGTACTTTCGGCTCTGTAGGGACTAATTTCAACGTTGCTTTATTTACATGCTGGCTTCAGATGACACCAATCCCAGCAGACAACAGCACAGCCTTACGGAGAGAGCCATACTGAGTCAGCCCCAGCAGAGGTAAACCAACAAGGGCACCGAAGCCGAGGGGCACACAGGAAGTGTGTGGGCACAGGTGTGTGGGGAAGGATGTCAGCACTGTGAGTCAGCACCAGAGAAGGGCAATATACACACAGAGGCATAGGGTCTGATGTGGAAATGAACGAACAAGAGAGATTACAGCGTACGGGCTATGTTACAAGAGAGAGGAAGGGAAAGAGAAGCAAGTAGGTTTCAAGATGCAGGTGTCAACGGCAGAGACAGAAGCAAAGATACCAACCAGGGAGAGAGAGATTATCATCAATCTAATACTGTGAAATAAAACTGCACTGTTAGCCTCTAAGATTCATGAGGCTGTCCATTCAGCATGGTCTGTGCACCGTCATGTCCTAGAAATACCTTTAGTATTCTCAGGACAAGAAAAAAATAACTTGCTTTCTCCCTTCTATCTATTCTGCAACCTCTCCTTCCCACTGGGAAATTTCAACTCTGTTTCCTTATATCTTGAAAGCACAGCAATTTATTACATAACATGCAACTTACTATGACCACTTCAAAATTTTGAAAGAATTTTGTGATCTTGTTTTCTTTTTCTTTTCTTTGGTTTTTCGAGATAGGGTCTCACTCTAGCCCAGGCTGACCTGGAATTCACTATGGAGCCTCAGGGTAGCCTCGAACTCATGGCAATTCTCCTACCTCTGCCTCCCGAGTGCTGGGATTAAAGGCATGCACCACCACGCCCGGCTTGATCTTTTTTTTTTTTTTTTTTTTTTAATGACAATGAAATCAAGAATGCAGAAAGAAAGGTTTAGCCAATGCTTTAAAGGTAATTCCTGCCAACCAGGACAAAAGACACATTATTTATGCCATTGGGCTTGAGCAACAACCTCTATTGAGAGATCTGGGAACTGGACAGGTGGTATCTGGGGCCACATGTAGCTAAGGACCTATGTCCACTCTCGGGATTCAGTCCAGCTTGCAATGCCAAACAGGAAACAACAGCATCAGGACGCCTGTGAGCATCTGAACCCAGCACCTCTGACACACTGAAGAGTCTTCCTTGCCCTTGGGAGGCCTGCAGCATGCCTTCTTGATAACAGGGACTCTAGGATCAGGAGGGAGAGATGACAGAAAAATAAGTGTACCCATTGTCTTTTTGTATTTTCTATAGTCGTTTTTAAAATTTTTAATTTTTTTATTAATTAGTTTTGTATTCAGCAAATACAGTCAGTTTGGTACCATTATTAGGCTCATCCATGACCTACCCCCTTCCCTTGGCCCCTCCTTGTTGAGGTATATGGGTCGTGCATTGTGGAGTTAGTCCACGGTTATGGGGAGGATAAATGTCTCTGCATATCATGACCCAACATGTAGCTCTGACATTCTTTCTGCCCCCTCTTCCACAAAATTTCCCTGAGCTATGTTGGGTTCATTCTTGGTCTGCTTCAGTGATGAGGTGTTGGGGGCCTCTGGGTCTCTGGATCTCTGATTTGGCAGTCTTTTCACTCTAGCCACGAAGAGTCTGTTTTCTCCAAATACTGTAAAATCATGAATCTTCAAATGATATAGACTTACCTAGTAAGGCAATTTAGCACAGTTAAAAATGAAAGAAAAGGGCTGGAGAGATGGCTTAGCGGTTAAGCGCTTGCCTGTGAAGCCTAAGGACCCCGGTTCAAGGCTCAGTTCCCCAGGTCCCACGTTAGCCAGATGCACAAGGGGGCGCACGCATCTGGAATTCGTTTGCAGAGGCTGGAAGCCCTGGCGTGCCCATTCTCTCTCTCTCCCTCTATCTGTCTTTCTCTCTGTGTCTGTTGCTCTCAAATAAATAAATAATTAATTAAAAAAGAAAAGAAAAGAAAAACAGGCCCATAAATGAATATATATGTTAGATGGCTTGTATCCTCATTCTTCCAAATGAGCAGTTCCAGGCCAAAGAACTTTTGAGAAACTGACTTTAACTCTGGGAGGTCAGACATTCTTAAGAGACTTCTGAAAAATATCACATCCTAGGATAAAATCAAAGCTAAACATCAGTCAAATGACACCTGAACCGGAAGGATCTGGGGAAATCGAACAGAAACGAGACAGAAAGAAACAGGTTAAGCAGGGATCACTCTAGGGAACATTCTGTGAGAGAGACTTGGGATCTTTGTGTACAACTCATGGTTCCCACCTAGCCAAGTAGAAGAAGATGTAAGAACAAGGCCAGGTAGACCTGGATTCCTGGCCAGTAACTGTCTAGCCATTAGTAGAATCTTTGCAATGACCAAAAGTCTCACAGCCCTGCCATTGCTAGCCAGTTCCGGTGACTACAAAAGATCTTAGGAAAGTGTGCCTTTGCCATCAATCCACAGACTGAAGAGCACGCGCACCTTTCTGCGGCAGCTGGCTGGACCCACGCTTCCAATGCTCTGCCTTCAACCCAAGCCCTTTGTGTTGCTCTCACTTTTATTCTCCCCCACCCAAAGTCGGTTCCTGTTGGACTTCTGCTTTTCCCAACTGCTTTTCCTGGTGCCTGACACTCTTCTTTTGTGTTCGTGTTTGATATTCTTTGTGCCATCTCAGTGGTGAGTCAAAAAAGATAAAAGAAAAAACTTAGCTTGCAGTTCTTTCTGCGAGCTGCTTTGGTTTCCAACCACAGCTCCCCTTTTGCTTCCCATCTGAATTATTCACAGTTGTATTCTGAATTGTGTATGCTTTCTAAATGCCCTAACCCTTTGAGCATTAGAATAGCATCTCTTTTGGCGTGTTTATGGTGAAAGTATAAATGATGCCGTGTCACAGTCAAAAGGCATGTCATAGATCCTGAGACAACAGACCTTCCTATTTGGGTAGCACCCTTCAGGGGAGCTACTGCATGGACCAAGAGGCCAACAATGTCACAGGAGAGGGGAGTGCTGAGATGGGCTCATTCACTGACTTGATGGTTTGCCTCTGCTGATAAGGCCGGCAAAGGGAGTGAGTCAAACATTTTGCTTGAACAAAATCACAAATCTCAATGACTCATGAAGATTCGGGTGGCTTCAGAATGGTTCAACTCACAAATGTCAGATTCAAAAATGTTAAAAATCCCACAAAGGAAGCAGTACACAGATGTGAACAGGAGTCAGGCAGGAAATGAGTAACTCCAGATGGATGTAAGACAATAGCAACTTATGAAGGTTATGTTAAGTTGGTATGGGATAACTAATGCCGTGGCATCACCATAAGCACAGAAGGAATGAATTAAATGTTTATTTTGAACAAGTATGGCTTGAAGGGCTGTGAACGTATGGACTTACCGGATCCACAAAACAGCTCCATGAGATCGGTTCCCTTCTTACCTCCTCCAATTTCAATGCAGGGAAGCTGAAAAAGAATTGCAGGCACATTGTAAAGAGGTGTGTACTCTTCAAGTAATTGTTGGGGTTCAGGTTATGGATCAACTGTCAATTGTTCTGATTTTTATAAGGCATTCTAGAAATTCTAAAATCTGGAAACTTTGGCATTATATTAGGATGGCCTGGCGTGGTGCACTTGGGAGGCAGAGGTAGATGGATCACCATGAATTAGACACCACCAGGAGACCTGAGACTACACAGTGAATTCCAAATCAGCCTAGGCCAGAGGGAGACCCTGCCTCAAAACTCCCACCCAAAAACAGTTCCTGTTTTCAGGCTGGGCATGGTTGCGCATGCCTTAATCCCAGCACTCAGGAGGCAGAGGTCAGAGGATTGCCATGAGTTTGAGGCTGACCTGAGACTACATAGTGAATTCCAGATCAGCCTGAGCTAGAGCAAGACCCTACCTCAGAGAGCCAAAAAAAAAAAAAAAAAAAAATTGTAATGTGTATCTCTCATTTTATCAGTCACATGTAGTCAAACATGTCTTCCATTAAGCCCAGAGCTAACTAGTTTGTGGTCTTGGCATATAATATGCTTTGGTAAATGGATTCCATAAGAGTGATATGTCTGCAGTTATCACCCTATGTATTATATATTTTCTTTCTGAAGAACTCAGAGCCCAGAAGCAATAGGAAGAAAGATTCCCTGTGAGTGGATAAATGGAGGATGGATAGATATATAGTGATAGATAGATATTTCTGGATCACAAATCCTTTTATATACACATATATTATATGCATATATTATATATGTGTGCATAAAAATATATAAAAGCATAAATAAATACAATATTATATAAGACCACAGCTTCTGAGTTCTAAAATGAGACACAAGAAAATAGAACAAGATACAACCCTTAATAAATATGTTTCATGGCTAAGATTTTGGAATTTTTTGAACCTCCTTCAAACCAAATCCATTGCAACCATCCTTTCCTTCTTTTTTACTTAGTGTGTGTGTGTGTGTGTGTGTGTGTGTGTGTGTACACATGCCGTGGCTCGTGTGTGGAGGTCAGTTGAAAACCTCAGAGTGCCAATCTTCTCCTTCCACCTTCTCTGAAATGAGATATCTCATCTCATTCTTTTCATCACTGGGAAGGCAGATATAGTTGGTCCATGAGCTTCTGGATTCCCCTGGCTCCACCTTCCATTCCAAAGGCACATTGACATGACAAACATATTCATATTTCAACGGGCTCTACATGCATTCTGGAGATTAAACTTGGGTTGGCTGGCTTGCAGAGAAAGTGCCTTTAACTGCAGAGATACCTCCACAGTCCAACCATTACTTCCTTCTTTTTTCTCCTCTAGTCCATTTCAAAATTGAATGAGTCCAAAGCCCAATGTTTAAATTTACCTGTGACTGATATCTCACACACCAAAAACCTTTCCAATCATCCCAGAATTTCACTTAGACTCTAGAAAATTTCTAACATATGATCCCACCGTTCCAATGTTATCCTTCTTATATAGAGTATATGATGTGAGTGAAGAGATGGCTCAGCAGTTACGATACTTGCCTGCAAAGCCAAAGGACCAAGATTTGATTCCCCAGGGCCCATGTAAGCCAGATGCCCAAGGTGATGCATGCATCTGGAGTTTTGGAGTGGCTAAAGGCCAAAATGTGCCCATTCTCTCTCTCAAATAAATAAATAAAAATAAAAAATAGACTATATGATGTAAGCACCAAGAAGCCATAGACTTTAGATCCTTTGGAATGGTAAAATAATTAAGGCTTAGAGAGATAAAGCAATATATGCACAAATTTAACCCAAAAAGTAGCATGTGGCCTCATTCCAGTGTTACATCAGATGGTACACTAATTTTCTACTTTGGAAACTTGTAGGAGAATCTGAGCGCATCCTAAAAACAAACAATGTGAAATCTCAGTTGTTCTCGGCTTACTGATTTAATGTTTCTCCCCAGTGGTTACAGATCTAAGTCTTTTTCCTGTCCTGGTTAACCTTTACCCATTATTTTAACACAACTCATTACTCTTTCCAAGAAGCTTTCCACAACACCTTTCCATCACATCATGTTTAACTGAGATGCTTCTCCCACTCATTGACTCTCATTCGCATCCTTATTGCACTGGGCAACAATTGTTTAGGCATTCCCCTGCTCTTAACTCCCACCTCCTTACTACGAGGAACCCAGAACCTGGCAATTTACTGATAAGTGCCTGGTGAGCTGTCAAAAAAGTTAGTTTAATGAAATTATGAATGAGTGCTTTTCTACGCCACAGAACACAGAGGGAAGCCGACGTCTCTCCTAAGACACTGTATGTCTGATGATGAGCTTTGCCACAAAGAGAACATGGGACTTCCTCAATGACTCTATATTCTAAAGGAGATGAAAAGTGTCTTTGTGCATCTAGACAATTTCTTTTTATAATGATGATCTCCCAGTGAAAGTGAAATCATTTCTACCAAAGATGACTCATAAAACAACTGTAATACTCATTGATTTTTACAGATAACCTCTTCTGCGTGAACTTGGATTCTAGGACAGGGGGCAAAGGAAAGAATAAAAACAGATGCTCTGTTTATCCCCTTACATAGGGCATAGATTAGGACCAAGTTTGTTTAGCCAATATTGAACTATTTGGAGATCACAAACTTGTTCTGTATGTGTCTAACAGTATCTTCAAAAAGTTTTGTGTGTATGCTTTCAAACTTTGTTTTCTTGTTTCTCTTCTGTTAGGGTTTCTTCTTTTTTTTGGGGGGGGGTCTGGGTTTTCAGCAAACTTTTTTTCTAAATTTCACCTAGTCTCATAGATAAAATGACAAAGAATATTGTTCATAATGCTTAGGTCATAAAGACAGAATGGCAGTGAAAGCAGAAATAAAAGTAAAAGAACCCCAAGCTCAATATCTTCTGAAAACCAAAGAAATGACAAGGGGAGATAGAAGTAAGATTTCCCATAAACCCTTAAACATGCCTCACATCTAACACTTTCTTTCAGTGTCTGTGCCTAAACCCTAAATTCTGAACCTTGTCTTTTCCAGTCTGACTCACTTCATTATTTCCTGTCTGGCCTTCCAGATTCCAAGCCTCACCCACAACTTCCAATCCATTCACCAGCCTCTGGGGAAAGCTCCTTGAAAAATTATTTTATTGCTGACAAAGTCAAGATTTAATATAATTTTACCATTTAAATCTTTCAAAAATCTATGAAATCAATATTATTCTAGTGTGCCAAAAGAAGATGCTAAGGAGATGACTCACTCAGGAAAAGTGCTTGTCCTACAAGCATAAGGATCTGGGTTCTGTCCTCAGAACCCACATCAAAAAAGCTAGGTACTAAGCCGGGTGTGGTGGCATATGCCTTTAATCCCAGCACTCGGGAGGCAGAGGTAGGAGGATCACTGTGAGTTCGAGGCCACCCTGAGATTCCATAAAAAAAAAAAAAAAAAAAAAAAAAAAAAAAAAAGCTAGGTACTGTGAGGCACACTTGTAATCTCAGCGCTGGGGAGGCAGAGATGGGAGGGTCTCCAATCTCTGGGGCTTGCTAATCTGCCAGTGGATCCCAGTTGGTAAGATCCATGCCAATGAAAGACCCTGGGTCAAAATAAAAACCTGTGGAGAGCTCCTGAGAAAACACACACACACTCACAATATTGAAGGAACTGACCAATATTTCCTATCAATATAGATGTAAATTTGGGCCAGCTGACCTGCACTGGAACTGAATGCTCAAGGAGTGTCCTGTTCTTCAAAGTCTGCTTTATTCTCCCCTGGAATAACAAATTGGCACCCCTCCTGGTATTAAACAGAGGTTACTAAATTTTTTTTTAAATTTATTTATTTGACAGCAACAGACACAGAGAGAAAGACAGATAGAGGGAGAGAGAGAGAATGGGTGCGCCAGGGCTTCCAGCCTCTGCAAACGAAATCCAGATGCCTGCGCCCCCTTGTGCATCTGGCTAACGTGGGACCTGGGGAACCGAGCCTCAAACCAGGGTCCTTAGGCTTCACAGGCGAGCGCTTAACCGCTAAGCCATCTCTCCAGCCCGGAGGTTACTAAATTTGCAACACAGTCTTGTGTTTTGGAAATGTCCATGGGCAGTGTGTAGCAGGTTTGCTAGATGCTGCATGGAGACCCAATGGAACCATGAGGATAAACCATGGGTTGCAGTGGAGACCCAGTGAAGATCCTGGGACCATGAGATGACTGCCAAGGAGAGCTGCTGGCCCTAGATGAAGGTTTCCAGGACTGTGGGAAGCCTAGCTGGAGGGGTGGAATTGGAACTACAGAGACTTGTTGCTGGTTAGAATTATTGGACTTGGGGATTTGTCAATGACTAGAGTTGTTGAGCTTAGAGCTACAGAGTTTTATGTTTGCCCTGTTTAAATCTTATATTGGTTAAATATTTCTTTGCTATGTCCAATGCCATCTTTTGCACTGTGAATGTTTATTCTGTGCCATTATGGGTTTTTGGAGAATCTTTTGGTAGTATGACTCAGTTAAGAGACCTTGGATTATGGGAATGTTTGAACATCATTGGGATTGATAAAAAGTATGTGGACTTATAAAGTTGGACTGAATGCATTGTATTTTACATCACAGATGGTTATCAGTTTATGGAAGCCAGGGTTGGAATGTGGTGGTTTGATTCAGGTGTCTCCCATGAACTTAGATGTTCTGAACACTAGGTTTCCAGCTGATGGAGATTTGGGAACTAATGCCTCCTGTCTGCAGTGTGTTGTTGGGGGCAGGCTTATGCGTATTATAGCCAGCATCCCGTTGCCAGTGTTTGGCACACTCTCCTATTGCTATTGTCTACTTTATATTGGCCAGCGGGTGATGTCCACCTTCTGCTCATACCATTGTTTTCCTCTGCCATCATGGAGTTTCCCCTTGAATCTATAAGTCAAATAAACCTTTTTTTCCCTAAAAGTTGCTCTTGGTCCAGTGATTTCTGCCAGCAATGTGATCCTGACTGCAACATTCATTGTATTCCTTTTATTCAACATTGTATTTGAGGTTTTAACCAGGAAAACTAAACAAAGAAAAGGCATCAAGATTGGAAAATATGCAAAGCTATATTTTCAAGTGAAATACTCTTTAATATGCAAAATCCTTAACAAAATCTACTAAAACAACTATAGGAACTAGTGAATAAATGTTCCATCATTATATAAAAAACAATTGCACATTTATGCAGTACCAATAAACAGCCTGAAAATAAGATGAAGAGCACTTTATGATGATGGTATCAAGAAACAAAATACTTAGAAATAAATTAAACAACAGAATAGACATGAAATTAATTAAAAGCTAAATAATGAATAGATAGATAAGCAGAGCTATTGTTAATATAGCAATATACATTCCAAACTTACTTACAGATTCTACAAAATACTTACTGAAAATGCCAATGGATTTTATGCAGAATTGAAAAAATAATCCTAAAATTCATGTGGAAAGCAAGGAACTTTTTTTAAATGAACAAAGTTGAAGGATTAGCAATTTCATAACCTACTTTAAAGCTGTAATAATCAAGACAGTGTGGTATTGAAATCCAGTAAGATAGAGAGATCAACAGGATATAATTCAGATTCCAAAAATAAAATCAAATTTACAGTGAAATGATCTTGGGCAAGTGTGTCAAGATAAGGAAAAAAAGTAGCCTTCAACAAGTGGTACAGTAGCAGCTGGAAATCAATAAGCAAAAGAAACATAAAGCTGAAACTCTACCTCATTCCATATAGAAAAACTAATCCAAAATGAATGAAAAGCCTAAATGTAAGATCCAAAAATCCTCATAACAGACAATGGAAGCATATTATCTTCTATGAAAAAGCCCCATAGGAGCAAATCATTGTGGCCTTAATTGGACTGTGAACGTTTAGACATAACTCCTAAAACACAAGTTATACAAGAAAGATAATTGATACAATGGACTTTATAATGAACTTTGAAAGGTTTTCCGCTTTAATAAACACCATAAGGAAAGTAAAAAACTGGAGTGCCACACATCTATAAGCACTAGGGAGACAGAGATGGTGGATTGCTGGAGCTGGTTAGTGAGAGTAGTCAATTTGGTGAATTCCAGGTTCAGTGAGAGATTCTGTTTCAAAAAATTAAGGTGGAGAGTGAGAAAGGCACTAACATTGACTTGTGTCTTCCACATGCACCTGTGTACGTATGAATCCACATACATATGAACACACATACATGCA
Source organism: Jaculus jaculus (assembly GCF_020740685.1). NCBI lineage: Eukaryota > Metazoa > Chordata > Mammalia > Rodentia > Dipodidae > Jaculus > Jaculus jaculus. The sequence goes on from NC_059105.1 coordinate 166,818,711, forward strand.
CAAACATATACATGAATTTTTTAATTTAAAAAAGTAAGGGCTGGACTTCTGGCCAAGAAGGCAACTGCCTAGCTGTACTGCAAATCCCGGGGAAAGATAGATAGATGCAGATCCTAAGGAGAGAGCCACCCCATCATACCTCAAAAGGGCCCCGACTGATACTAAGGAAAATTGGCAAAACAAGCAAGGGTGCTGTTTTCCTGATGAACCGGATACCAGCACAAGGGGGAAGGAGACCAACATAGAGAAAAATCAACGCCTACCAAACCAGAGAGCCAGAGCCTCAGAGGCCCCCAATACCTCATCACTGAAGCAGACCAAAAATGAACCTAACATGGCTCAGGGAAATTTTGCGGAAGAGGGGGCGGAAAGAATGTCAGAGCCACATGTTGGGTCATGAAATACAGAGACATTTATCATACCAATGACTATGGGCTAACTCCACAATGCACGACCCATTTACATCAACAAGGAGGGGCCAATAGGGAGGGGGTAGGTCACAGATGAGCCTAACAATGGTACCAAACTGCCTGTACTTGCAGAATAGAAAACTAATTAAAAAATAAATAAAATAAAATAGTTTAGCATGAAAAAAAAATAAGGGCTAAAGAGATAGCTCAGCAGTTAAATGTACTTGCTTGCAAAGCCAGGTTCATTGTCCCAGCACCCATACAAAGCCAGATACACAAAGCGGCACATGGGTCTAGAGTTTGTTTGTGGTGGCAGGAAGCCTGTGTACAGCCATACATTTGTTCTTTCTCTCCCTCCCTCTCTCTCTCTCTCTCTCTCTCTCTCTCTCTCTCTCTCTCTCTCTGTCTCTCAAATAAATTTACAAATTAGTCTGCTTATCTGAATGTGTTGCAGAAATGTAGAGAAAGTTGGCAATAAAAATGCCATGTTATGAGCCTTAAAGACAGTTAGGTTGTTAAGATCCCTGAAAATTGCTACAATAGTATAATATCGAAGCATGTTAATAAGGCTTAATTTTAATGTAATTTGTTCTAAGATTAATGAAAGCTAAGAGTTAGTAAATTGCATGATTTTTTTGAAAACAAAAAAAATTAAGAGAAATCACAACCTAAGACTTCTCCTTTAAAAAAAAAAAAGTAAAAAATGAACTAAGGAAATGTGAATTTTTTCAAATTCATATATTGATAGGGTCTTTTATCCAAGATACATAGTTTTTCTACAATTCAATAATTAAAAGACATATAAACACAACTGAACAATGATGCTATGAGGAGATGGCTCAGAGGTTAAATACACTTGCTTTTTAAAAATCATGCTATGGACTGAACTGTGAAGCCTCAAAATATATGCTCTGCAGCTTTGTCCTCCAACATGCCTATTAAGAGGTAAGCTTACTTTCAAAAGGTAAATAAATATAAATGAAGTAATAAAGGGGACGTCTTAATAACATACATAACTGTGTTCATAGAGAGTTAGTGTGCATGTACAGAGAAAAGACCAAGAGAGGCCATGGTGAGAAGGTGACCATCTGTGAGCCAAGCAAAGACCAGAGGAGAAGCCAAACCTTCCAACTCTGAGCTCAGATTGTCAGGTCCAAGAATTGCAAGAAAATAAATTTCTCTTGGTTAAAGCCACCCAATCTGTGGTCTTTTGTGATAACCCTAGCAGACTAGATTTTTCAGGACATATATGTAAGATGAAAATGACCAACATGCACCTAAAAAGCATGAGATCAACAATTATCAGGGAACTGCAGGTCAAAATTACAACAAATACCACTTACAGCCACTTGGAAGGCTAAAACAGAAAAACCCGACTATAGCAAGTGTTGTCAAGCACGTGGAGAAATTGGAACCTTCGCATGTTGCTGAGGGGAATATTAAATGGTGCAGCTACAGTAGAAAACATTTTGACAGTTTCTCAAAATATTAAACAGCCTTCCTTCCCTTCCTTATTTTCCTGGAAATCCACAATCATTCTGTCATACCCAGATTGAATCAGTTCCTCTGTACTTCTCCAAGTAGCAGACTAGAGCACTCTCAAATGTGTGCCTGTGCATGTGTTTTACACGTTTCTGAGCATTTGAGTGTTTTTCCTACAAATATAGAGAAACATTTTCTCTAGTATTCAGACCATGGAATTATTCAAAATAAATTGCTTGAAAGTTCACTATTTTAAAATCATGACAATTAAAAATTAAACAAAATGCCATGATAGTATTGCAGATTTTCTTCCTTCGCTATCAGGTTCTTGTCTCCCAAGCGTAAGAATTGCCAGTAAAGCACGAATTTATTAGGTAAAAAGTAAAATTTCTTGGCTGATGAAAGCTGGTATCCCTCTGAGACCCTAAAAGTCGACCCCAAAGCAAGTTTTCCCCAAGAGGCTGTGGCGATAGAGGTTACATGCTTAAGCAGGCCTGTTTATAGTGTCTGTTTATATGCAAATTAGGAAAATGGGTAAGAACCAATCAGGAGAGAGCTCACCAAAGTGGGAAAGGGGAGCCTCTGCCAAGAGGAAATGAAATGAAGGCGAAATTCAAAGCCCACAGTTTTGAGCCTGGTTTCTGGCTGTTGGCTCAGTCACAGTCAGAGAGGTTCTTCTCACCCCTATCAGTATTTGGCATTTGTTGATGACTTGTCAGTTTATGGTGTCATTTTTTAGTGCCTTAGCTACAAAATAAGGAAAAAGAGGAGGGATTTCAATAAGACTTTATAAATAAATTTGTCAAAAAAAATTTATTTTGTGAAATGATCATAAACTTCTTAGAGTACACATGCCACTGAGCAGACATAATCGCACAGAAGCTGAAAAAAGTGAAAAATCAATTTATGAAATATGGGCACACAGCCCCATATTTTCAAAAAGTTTCCATCACTATTTTCTTGTTTGTTGAAAACAGAAATTCACCGGTTGGTTTACATGCCATAAAAATACTTAAAAGAATAGATAAGATGTGATTTGAAGTTTCTCTTCTCTCCAAAAGTCATTCTCAGGAGTGGAAATTAGATTGAGCCATAATAGGAAACATTCTAAATTCTATGTATTAGGCTTAGAGGTAAGTACAATCTTCTAGGCTTGATGGTTTTAAGGAGGAGCACTATGCTGACAATTTACATTGCACTGAACCAGCAACTTCAGAAGTCACTGTGGCATGCATCATTTCTCATCTGCAGTGGGACAAAATGAAGATCCCTAGTCCAAAGGGGAGGAACGAGAACAGAAGAAGGAAAGGCTCAAAATCCAGCAGGGCAGCTACTAAGCCATGCAGCTCTGTAACCAGCATCCAGAGCTCAGGATGTCACCATCTGGCTTTCAGGGGCTTGGGTAACCCTGCCCCTCTGGCCCCGTTGCCTACAATCCATATGGCCTCTGTCTTTGGCTGGGTCCACTAAGTGTTTGTAGCTTTTCTCAACCAGTGTTCCGTGTCCCTGGCATCCCTAACATCCTGAGATCTCAACTGCATTCCAGACTTCACCTTTAGCACATTGGTCTCCAAGGGTCTTCTTGCAGGAAATCAGATTGACACACAATTGCCTGGTTTGATAAGCTTTTCTCTAGAACCTTGGCTCTTGGCACAAGCCTCCATGCCTGTCTCTCTTGCATTCTATATTGCTGTAAAACCAGCACCATGGGAATCACAGGCCCCTTGGCACCATGCCTACAGTATCCTCCTAATACTTGTATTTTGGTCTCCTGTGCTTTCACCCAAATGTCCCATTAAGTTTATCTTACAACATTCTATAGCTTCTCTACTCTGGAGCTCAAAAACTCTTCCACATTCCTCCAGTTTTGAACGATTATGGACCACATGGTCAGGTTTATCACAGAAATGACCCGCATTCTGGTAGCAAATGTCAGTGTTAGACAGCAGCAACTTAAGGGAAGCTTGATTTTTGTCTGCCGTTTCAGAGTGAAGTCCAGTTACAGTGGGAAAGACATGGCAGCTGGGGTAACTCCATCCATCCATCCATAGCAGAAGGAGAATGAGGAGGGAACCTCTCACATCTTATCAGACACTGTGGTCAGAACCAGACGTAGATGTCACCTTCACAGACGACCTCTTTGTGCATAGGCAACGCCACCAGCTGGAGACCGAGTGTTCAAACACACGAGCCTGTGGGGGCACATTTCCTACCGTAGCAGAGGAGAAGAGAGGGTCCCCAGGTAGGCAGATCAGAGCCAGCAGTGTGTGCACCTAGCTTCCATCTTTTGAAAGCATAGCATGCTCTCCTCATGCTTGGCAGTCACCATGGCAACAGGGAAACAGAGCAGCCATCCTTTGCCGCTGTGGTCGCTATCTAGGATGACAGGCTCTTTTGACTTTTTTTTTCTCCCCATGCTTTTTACCTCCTTTTCAAATTACTCAGAGCCCACCTGGGTCTGCATAAACCGTGGCACATAGTCTCTCGGGCTCATTAGAATCACCAGACACGGAAGAGGGAGGAGAGAAAAGATGAGCTTCTCCACGTGCCTCAGGGCAGATCTGTTGTTTGGGCTTCTGACACCCAGTACTCTGCTTCCATGAGACACCCCCTGATTCCCATGCCAAAGCCCGGCAAGGGTTCAGAGCTACGACAAGTAACACCAACCTCTTGGCTGGCAACCCGCTGCCACCAAGAGTCAGAGCTGTAACTTTCATCTCTGCTCCCTCTTGGTTGCTGCCCCACCACTGACAGCCACTTCTCCATTCCCGTGGTATTCCCATGTAAATCAGTCCTCCTCATTTTCTCACCCATCGCATCTCTCCACTTAACTCCTCGGGCGGAGAGACAAGAACCTGGAAAAAGAATTGACCATTTCAGTATTAAGTGACAGAGGTGCATATTATATGTTAATGTATTATATATCATGTCATATCATACATAGTAGATATAGCATATGTATTATATATTATAGCTATATAACATGTATTTAGTAGCATAATACATTATATATTATATGTATAATTACATTCAGTTCGGTGATGTTATTCATAGTATTATTTGTTAAAAATTGCTAAGAATATTTTAGCAAAGGGAGGGTCAGTCTGTACTCTTTTTGGAAAAAAATATATATTACTTAATGTTCAAAATACTGTCAACTCCATTAGGATTAAAAAAAAAAAAAGAAACATACCATGGATAGATTTTTATCACAAATGAGGAAATGACTTCACTGAGTATCACAGTTTTTAAAAAATAATTAAGGAGTTCAATTATATATTATATAATCCTGATTCAGGTAAGCGTTCTAAAAACAGCAAAGGTGGGTTGGAGAGATGGCTCAGCAATTAAAACATTTGTCTGCATAGCCTAACTACCCAGGTTTGATTTCCTAGTACCCACATAAAGCCAGATGCACAAAGTGATGCGTGCATCTGGAGTTTGTTTGCAGTGGACAGAGGCCTGGTATGGCCATATTCATTCTCTCTCTCTCTCTCTCTCTTTCACTCCTTGCAATTAAATATGTAAAATATTTTTAAATAACAAATGACATCAACACTGTATAAATATAAGGTTTTAATAAATAGCCTAACAACAGCATTTTAGACGGGGGAAAATATTGCAAGTCATATGTCTAACATTTACAATCTCCTTAACATAATGTTGATTCTTTCCATCTGTCTCTTGCCTTGACCATTCCCTTGAGATTTGAGTTTGCTCACACATTCGGATATATTTACTTGGCAGAGGTGCTCAGCTCTCTCACAGAGCGCCGAGGCCCAGCCTCTGCGGGGCTGTAGAACTCAAAGGGGACGAGCGGCGTTGGTGTTGGTTGGAAATGATGTGGACCAGTGGTTCAGGTAACGCACACTGGACGCAGAGCAAAGCCCTGCTTCTTCATTTATACTTTTACAATACATGGGGTTTTTTTTTGTTTTGTTTTGTTTTGTTTTTGCAAGGAAGACATAGCAACTTATTCATGTGGCTTCTATTCTCTAAGAAATCTTGCACAATATTCCTCTATTCTCTTGGTTTCCCCTGCTTCTGCTTAACTCATGAACCTCTTGCACCGTAGACATTCTGAGAACATCTTAAACAAGAAAGTCAAAGATTGCATTGCAAGCTGCTTAATTTCTTACCCAGACTCATGGAAACTAGCTGAGAGCCCTGACAGGCAGCTCTTGCAGCTATAAAGTGCTAGACACTTTTTTTTTAACCTCAGAAAGGGCTGTGTTAGCCATTCTCTACATAATATTATCTTGTGGCCTGTAAGTTTCTCTATTTCTAATCCAGTGCTGATTTAATTGTTTCTCTCTGACCTTTCTTTGTTGCTCCATTTTACAATTTGGTCCTGACCTTGCAGGTCTCCCCATAAAAAGAAGATTTTGATATTCAACTTTTTTTCCATCTTTCCAGACCATCCTTACTCCATTAACGTATGCCCTTGTATATGGTAAAGTTTGATCTACCCAACCAGTGCTCTGCATTGATGTCTTTACTTTAGGAGCCCACCAAACTCTATTGTTAATTCTGAAAGTTACATATTCTGTTTACTTACTCATGGGGGCCCAACTCAATTATTTGAAAGATGCTTACTTTTGATCCTTAGCATGGGGGCTCTTTTTCTAGTAAATCATCTGTAGGTACAGGAAATGTGCCCATTAATTCCTGCAGTCATCTTGACAACAAGAATTTTCTGGAAGGTAATGTTTCTTGGGAACAGTTGGTAAGGCTTGTAGCACTGCCAGGAGCATGTCTCAGTAGGTGAAATACACATTGGTGGTGTTAAGAAACTTTGTTCATTCAAACTAGTCATGGTTTCAGGATCCATAATCTGTTTACCTGTTTAAACATTACAGCCTCAGAAATTTCTGTAGAAACATTCTTTTTATGTTTAATCACTGGTGATTATCTACATACATCTGAATTCGACTCCCCTATTACTACTGAGAAGGGGGAAATGAAAGCAAAAATAAGCAGTAATAAACTTATGATAATTCCAAAAATTTCAAGGAGAAGCTAGCAGTAGTGCAAACTGTCAGAGAACAGGCACTGCAGGAGGTCACTGAAAGGCTTCTTGGCCAAAGAACATCTCGGATGCCACAGCCCTGCCAAACAGTGCCCCATCAACGTCACACTGCAGAGCTGACCATCGCTGCCGTTTGGCCCCCGCCAATGGAAAGCCTAGATGAACATGTTCAAAACAGAGTGCTCAGTCTCACCCTCCGCCTGTACTCACTAGGTTTCTCCAACCACCTCCCAATCTCTCCTATTTCCCCAAGCTAAAAATCCTTTGGCCTGCTAATAGAGATCATCAACACAAGTCTGTCTCTGTAGCATGTTTGCCGAAGGACAGTGTCTGTCTTAACTCAAAAAAAAAAAAAAAAAAAAAAAGTCAAAAGCAATTGTAAGTCTTTAGTAAAACGTAAAACTTAATCAGAACCCTTTTCTTTTTCACATTTGAGGATCACGGTTAACTTCAAAAGATTCTGTGCCGTGCGAGTTCTTTCAAACTTCCTCAGCTAAGAGAACGCGATACTTCAGCATTCTTACATACCGGTGCTATATAGATAATGGGCATCCTCATTTCCTGTGACATTTGTGAGAAATGACCACAAACTTGGTATAAGAAACAGTAGGAATTCATTCTGTTATAATTGTGTTGGCCAAATGCCCAAAACCCATTTTGCAGAACCAAAATCAAGGTGTTAGCCAGAGCAATCTTCCTCCAAACACTCTAAGAACAGTTTGAGCCTTGTCTCTTCTGGCCAAGGTCAGGGATTCTCATCTTCTCAATGGTGATACCATATAAGCTGTCTTGATTGCTGAAGGAGAGGTCAGGCAGATATTCTGCTAGATAATCAGCAAGATTAGCACTTAGAGTGGGCTTTTGAGCTATCACAGAGGAGAACATTGTGACAGGTGAATATTCAATTACAAGGCACTCAAGTAATTTTTTAAAACAAATTTTAGAATTATTGTTCCATTCATTCCAATAACACAGTATTTAGCTATTGCATTTTTGGATTCCTTATCATGAGTACTTGATGCCTGCTGGCTAACATGGAAAAGAACTACCTTCCTCGTGTTCTCTTTGACTGACTGAAATGCAGACTAGAAAGTCAAAAGGTTCTCATTTGGTGAGGTGTGAAAGGCCTTTAGGAAGTTATCTTCCCTTGTCAGACCAAGGAGGTTCTTCCCTGCCGAACTGTCTCTGATATTTGTCTTGATACATACTTCCAAGTGACAGGCCTATAGTTCTAATTCCCTTGGCTAATAATAGAAACCTAACTGGGACAGAGCTAAGAATGCTGATGGAGACTAAATAGATCCAGCTGCACATTTCAGCCACGGTGGGGACAAGGACTGGAGCACACCAGTTCCAGTGTTATTCAGTGATCAGGCGTCTTTCATGTCATCACTCGGAAGAGTTGCTGGTGACCTTGTATCTTTGGGGACCTGCCATTAATTAAACTGAACATTTATTTTGGCAACATATTATTTTTGCATGTTAACCCCTGTTGTGTGACTTTTCTATAGAGTATGTTTCTATTCAGCTCAGATAGAATGGACCAAAGAATTGATTGCACTCAAGTCCACATCGGTGGACCAATGAATGTCTTGGATGACTTATAGAAGCATGAGTGAGGGATTGCGTATAGGAGCTTTGCAACTTATGGATAGCTATATCTCCCAGCAATTACATACTGTATATATATATATATATATATATATATATATATATATATATATATATACACACATATATACATCTCCTCAGGAAAGAGTGGGGCCTTGTGAGCCTTTTTTTTCTCAGTCCAAGTGGTCATGTTAACAGTCCATTCTCCTAAAGGCCTTGTGCAAGTGATCACAGCTGCTCTAATAATTCAAGGTGGCAGTAATCATGTCCAACTCATAAACAGCCACACGACAGCACCCCTCCAACTTTTGAATATGCTTTTGGAATTATTTGTTGAATCCGCATCCTAAACTAGACATGTTTACTATGTTGTAAAAAACAACTCACTGTTTTGCCATCATCTGTATAGCAATTAGTGTGTATCTTGCACTATGTCTAAGTTTTATGCTTTTGGGTTGCTTACCAAACTAATTATTTCACAAGGTTTGTGGTTTTATTGACCTTTGTGGGCTGTCGAACAGAAGATTCCAGAGACCATGGCATCAGGAGAACTCTGGCAATCCTTCCTCACAAAGAAGGCATTATCTCTTTTTTTATGAGAACATGAATAGTGATTAACCATTGGTTTGCTAATTGAATATAAAACATGCCTTTGTTATAACATCTGGCTTTTGTGAAGGTGTCATCTCATGGTTCCAACTCAAGACCTGGACTAAGCATGTTAAACTAGGCTTTGAGTCCTGTAATAAAATACAATGTACCACCCTATAACTATTCAATAAAAAGGATGGCTCCCAGACAAGACTTCCTCTTCTTTTTCTATGCTGATAACTGCCATCCATCCATGTGAAGTATTAAGAATGGCCTCTGGTGTCTGGGTGATTTACAATGAGAAGGACTGTTTTTTAGTGCTCCTTCCAAGATCTCTCCTTCCTCATCAGTGGACCTGACACCGTCACATTTTGCTGATATAATTTTCCCATGCACTTATCTCCTGAAATCATTGTGATTAAGTTTCTCTTTCAACTTTCCTGGAGAAGAATTAAAACTCCTATTATTGACCAAGTACGCCAGAGTGGAGGACATTAATCACAACCGAAAAACAAAGAGCATCAGTGCAGAGCATTTGAGCATTTGGACTGGGAAGACGGAGAGCTGCGATACCCTTTAGCTAGTTCCAGCCTGAGAAGCAAACAAAGCCTGGGTGAAAATCATCTGATGAGGAGCCAGCGCTGAAAGGCTACATTTCCCCTGGCTAGAAATTAGCGGTGCCAAGTTATCAGGCCGCTGGAGTAAGGATCCATAGTGCTATGATATAGCCAAACAGAACAAAAGCAAATACAGGATACCTAGCAGTGGTCCACACTGGATGAGGGCATTTCTTTTAACCAGGATAGTTAATGATTTTTCACCTGTGGATCCTTGGGGTGAATATCAGAATTTAGAACAGACTTCATCATACATGCTTTGGTTATGTGTAAATGGGTTTGCCAGCTTCCATTGAATGTTGTAGCAAAATAGAACAAACCCAGTGGCTTCAAATGTCAACTATGTAAAATTCATTATGAACATGTGTGAAATTTTGCAATATTAAAAAAAAAAACATCAGGGCTGTAGAGATGGCTTAGCAGTTAAGGCTCTTGCCTATGAAGCCTAAGGACCCAGGTTTGATTTTCCAAATCCCACGTTATCCAGATGCACATCTTGGTGCATGCATTTGGAGTTCATTTGCAGTGACTAGACACCCTGGCATGCCCATTCTCTCTCTCCCTCTATCCCTCTGTATCTAATAAATAAATAAATAAATATTGGTAAAAATTACAAAAAAAAAAAACATCAACTATATAACAATTCTATGGCTGAAAGTTCAGAATTTCTGTTCTTTCTGGGAGCTCTTGGAGGGAACCAAACTTCTTTACCTTGTCTAACTCCAGAGGCTTCCCCCTTATTCTGCTCCTATCTTCTCATCATCCTGACTAACTCTGAAACTCCTTGGTCCTTCCTATAGAGACCCTTATAATGACAATGCTGCATTTCAAGACCTTAACATAATCACATCTGCAGAGTACCTTTACCCTGTAAGGTAACATATTCACAAATTCCAAAGAACAGGATGTAGATGTCTTTCAAGAGTTGTTTTCAGCCTACTGGACATGTGGAACTCTTAGCATTTCCTTTTACAGACCAAGTGCTCAAGATCATCCACAATCCTTTTTGTCATCTTTATACTCTACCCATCCAGATTCGCTTGTTATATTGCCAAGAGTGAAATCTAAGTGGACAGCATCCTAACACAAAATTATGGTCATGATGTTTCTTTTGTTGCTTTTTGTTTTGTTTTGTTTTGTTTCTTTGTTTTTTTTTTTTTTTTCAAGGTAAGGTCTTGCTCTAGCCCAGGCTGACCGGGAATTCACTATAAAATCTCACTCTGGCCTTGAATTCACAGCGATCCTCCTACCTCGACCTCCTGAGTGCTGGGATTAAAGGCATGCGCCACCACGCCTGTCGACAGTCTTTCCTTTTACCTAAGACTTGCATGTGCTTTATAAGGTACACCACATGGTCCTTCATTCTAGGTACTGACATTAACTTTGAGCTGGGTAGTGCCAAGGACAGAACCATTTCTATCACAATGAAGACCTTCCTCTGTAAATATTAAACAGCAGTTACTTAACAAGTTAAAAAGCTCATTTAGCTGAGTGTGGTGGCGCATAGCACATGGGAAGCAGAGGTAGAAGGATCACTGTGAGTTAGAGGCCACCCTGAAACTACATAGAGAATTCTAGGTCAGCCTGGGCGAGAGTGAGACCCTGCCTTGAAAAACTAAAAAAAAAAGAAGAAGAAGAAGAAGAATTCATTTAGCAAACACTGCACGTTCTCCTTAATTTGTGGTTCTTAAACCAGAACAGCTTGAGTTGTAGGCATACCTCACACACAACTCAAGGGACAGATAAAAGGGATGAAAGAGTTTGGGGAAAGGGAATGGAGGGAAGGGGAAGATATACACGAAACCAAATCCAAAATGAATTGGTACCAATAAAACCTTCCTCCTGAATAGCAAACTAAAAGATACAACCCTCTACAGAAGTATGGAGGGACTGTCTGGTGAGAATGCCCTTAGAGAAGGTGGGATGAAGCCTAACCCTAAAATATTTGGCTCGGGCTTAAAACTCCTAGTACCAGAAATTGGTTACAATCCATGTTGAGCTGTTGAGCTAAAAAGGTCCCCCAAACAAGACAGACTTCTATCAAAGCACTTGGTTGTCCACCTGAGGTGAAAGGTAAGACACTATTGCTGAAGACACTACCTGTTGCCTAAGAACGTCAAGAGATCCAGCTGAATCTGGAAGGAAGCCAGTTCCCAGATGGTCTGCCCATACAGTACAGAAAAGTGCTACCTGAACTGCTGGGGGAAATGGCCAACAATGTGGGCAAGCAGGGGACACTGCTGTATGAAAACAACCATCCAGACAAGATGGACGCCCGTGTGCAATAGTGGCCCACAGCCTAGATGGGTAACCAGAGGCTGTGGAAAGGAACCCATAACTGGAACAGGGAACCAAGTCAGAATTCTATGGAAAACAAAGATTATGGACTCCAGTGAGAAACTCCCACTAATCTTTGTTCAAATGGGAGGCTACAGCCATCAAAAATCTCTCCAAATTAACAGCTTATCCCCTTTAATCTTTTCTGCTCTAATTCTCCTTTGGAGAATAGATTTCTAATTTTCCTTTCCAGAAAGCCCCAAAAACCAAGGACAAGCAAAGTCGGTCAAGAAGACAAGGATCCCTGGTGTGAGATAAACCACCTCTAGCACAGCAGCCAGGGCCCAGGTTAAAAACCACAGAGAGGAACGGGAAAGGTGAGCAAGAGTGCTGTTTCCAAGGCAGTCTTGACAACCTGGGCCAGAATGATGGAGGCAGACACTGAGGATACACAAAATGCACCAATGCAGAAATCCAGAAGCTGCTGAGAGCCCAACACTAATGTAGACTCAAAACACACCCACCAAGGCTCAGGAAATTCTGTGGAAAAGGGGTCACAAAGAATGTAAGAGACACTTGGTAGGAGGGAATATCCAGAGGCATTCCCACACACACACAATGACTGACTTCTGCTCTCACAACTCATAACCCACAACTCCATGGTGAACACTAGCAATCTCGCTATGGAGGGCCATTAGTGGAGTGGGAACACAGGGGTGGGAAATGATGGTACCATACAAAGTTTCTATTTAATAAGAAAATACAAACAGGGCTGGAGAGGTGGCTTAGCAGTCAAGGCACTTGTCTGCAAAGCCACAGGACCCAGGTTCAATCCCCCAGGACCCACATAAGCCAGATGCACAAGGTGACAGATGAATCTGGAGTTCATTTGCAGTGGCTGAATGGTTTGATGGGCCCACTTTCTGCATATCTTTCTCTCTGTCTCTCAAATAAGTAAATAAAAATCATAAAAAGTCTAAATAAATAAAAATTCATTTAGTAGCCTGTAAAGTCTTTTATCATTTTAAGTATGATTCAGGAAATATTTTCAAATACCTTATGGAACTCAGTAGATCCTAAGTCAATTTCTGGTTCCTAAATTACCAATCACTATTATAGGATGCTATGAAGTCAGTATGGCTTTAATCACTTCTGGTATATGTATATTGATTTCTGATGGTCATCACATTCTTTTCTTGAGGGTCATAAACCTTGTGTTTTAAAATCAAATTTCTAAATGCTGCTGAAATTAATTTTAAGTTGTCCTAGCTCATACTTTCTGGCATTACCATGTCTCTCTTTAAAAAATTGAAACAGGGGCTGGAGAAATGGCTTAGTGGTTAAGCGCTTGCCTGTGAAGCCTAAGGACCCTGGTTTGAGGTTTGATTCTCCAGGACCCACGTTAGCCAAATGCACAAGGGACACACGTGTCTGGAGCTAGTTTGCAGTGACTGGAGGCCCTGGCGTGTGCATTCTCTCTCTCTCTCTATCTTCCTCTTTCTCTCTTTGTCACTCTCAAAGAAATAAATTAAAATGAACAACAACAAAAAAAAAACTTTTAAAAAATTAAAATGGGGCTGGAGAGATGGCTTAGGGGTTAAGATGCTTGCTTTTGAAGCCTAAGGACCCATGTTTCACTCTCCAGATTCCATGTAAGCCAGACACACAAAGGTGAGGCAAGCACAAGGTCGCACATGCCCACTAGGTGGTACAAATATCTGGAGTTCGATTGCAGTGGCTGAGGCCATGGTGTGCCAATTCTTTCTACCTCCCCCCCCAAAAAAAATAAAACTTAAAAAATTGAAATGCATTCAAGTATTGAGTTTTCTTATAACTCTTTTGGAATCTATTGACCGATAGCTTTTTAGTCTATATAATTAGGATAATCATTTTTGTCATTTTTTTTCTCTGGCTTGCCAAAGCTTACCTCATTCATCTCACTTGTGCTTTAAGATTCTTAGTACTTTTCATATATTTCTATCATTTGTTATATTCATCTGCCATTGTATGACTTTCTTTATCTTTTGTGAAACATTTTTTATGAACCTAGACACAGAATGGACTATAACTACATTATTTTCTTTAGATGTCTTTTGCCTTTCTCATTGAACTTTTCAAAATTTTTGTATAGTCAGGCTTATATTTATAGAACTTTCTGCCCTTCATCATCTATTTTCCTTTTAGAATCTTAAGTAAGCTTTTTTTTTAACAATCAGCTTTTAAAGCCTAGGGCACATGAATAACCCTTATGTTCTTTTTCTTTGGTATTAAGCATTTACTGTTACATTAATAATAAGCTATTTCCTTCCTAGTTAAAATCAAATTCAAATGGTATTTGCCTACATTGATTCTCTTATTTCATACATAATAAAATAGTCTGTTAGTCAAAAATTTATCAGATCCCCTCCTTTGAGCCAAATTAGATTCCCAACCAACAGAGTTCAAGAGACCAACATTCTATGACAGTAATCCAAAATTTAATAACACCATGCTTTGTAATGCCGAAAATTATGTTTACTCCTTGACAGAATTTTGGGTTTGGTTTATTACTCATTTATCTTAGGCTCATCATGCTCCAGCTTAAGGCTCAACTATCAAGATCGGTTTTCACACTGCTTTCACTCAACTCTTGCAGTAATCATTAGGAAAACAAGATGCTAGATGTCCAGCTAATGTTAAGAGGGACTTGTAGCCCAAGCCTACCCATGAAAACTAAACCTGTTCTGGCACACGGGCACAGTAGAATGTTGTGGGTATTCTATGATGAGTGTGTGGAGGATGTGAATGCACGCTTACAGCCCTGCATATGTAACAGTATCACCAAAGAGAAGCAGATCACCACACTGATAAACAGGGATTTGAAGACCATCAGGACAATGAAAATCATTGTTGCTACATCTTTAGAAGCAGTTTAGGCATCAATAGGTCAAGATTTTAAGAGTACAACTAAATCATCTAACAACTCTATCATATTTCTGTGTGTACTTGAAAAAAAACTTCATCCAATCCAAGTCTATGGGAGTGACATCACGAGAAAGCCAGATGTAATAGCTCTATGACTAGGTTTCTTCCTAAGTGTACTGGATCCAGAAAAATGGACAAAATACCATCTGATATATTTTTAAATGTTTTCTTTATTTATCTGAAAGAGAGACAGATCGAGGGAGAATAGGCACACCAGGGCCTCTAGTAACCACTGCCAATGAACTCCAGGTACATGTGCCATCTTGTGCATCTGCCTTTTTATGGGTACTGAGGAATTGATCCTAGGTCCTTTGACTTTGCTAACAAGCATCTTAACTTCTAAGCCATATCTCTAGTTCCCCATATGATATTTTCAGTCTCTTCAATATATATACTAAAAGAATATTTTAAATTGGAATTTCAGGAACCCTTGCATGTCTTAAAATTCAACCTGTGTTATAACCACCTAGTATTTTTATTAGAAATGCACTGTCAGGGTCCTTACCTGCCCTACACCAACCACAATGCTGGAGTTTGAAGAAAGACACTCTGCCTTTGCTGACAAGCAGTTCAGCTGCTTCATAGAAACCCTGCTTGTTAAGAACTATAGCATGGTCAGAAAAGGTTTTCAGAGAACTATGAATCCCCAAATACTGAAGTTATCCCCAAACAATAATTTTTCTGTGAACAGGATCCATATGATCCCTAGACTTTTCATGGGTTCATGATTCCCATAAGTACATGGAACCAGGAGAACTTTTAAGGTGCCTCTTCCATAGGCATGCCTTCCATAACACAGACAAACACCATGTTTTGGATGACATAGAATGCTTTGGGAGATGTAAAATCCATTCCTCTTCCCTTCTTTTGTTTTGGAGAACTAGTTTTGTAGGTATGCTTAAAAAGCAAAATATTTCCATTTGGGGGTTCAGATAATATTTACTCATTGAATCTGAAAAATCTGTTGGCGATGAAGACTGAGTAAGGGCTAGAGAGATGGCTTAGCAGTTGAGGGGCTTGCCTATGAAGCCTAAGGACTCATGTCCAACTCTCCAGGTCCCATGTAAGCCAGACACACAGTGACACAAGTGCACAGGGTCGCACATATGCACAAGGTCACACATGTGCACAAGGGGGCTCATGCATCTGGAGTTCAATTGTAACGGCTGAAGCCCTGGCACGTGCTCTCTCTCTCTCTCTCTCTCTCTCTCTCTCTCTCTCTCTCTCTCACACACACACACACACACACACACATTAAAACAATACTTCAGTCTGTTGGGCTTGCCTCAAAAAAATAAAATAAAATAAGACTGAGCAAGTTTAGAATTTAAGTTGATACTAACAGGCTTTATTTTCTACTGTGAAAATCCTTGGCTTCTAATAACATAGGATGTAAGTTGCACTAAACAGACCTAAAGGTATATCCCTTAATCGATGTCTTCAGATACAGAAGCCAGTCAGAAACATCAACCAAGAGATACAGAGTTTGGCAAGTAATATATGACAATAAGGATATCAGAAGAATTTCCACTTTAGGATCACAGTGAGTTCGAGGCCAACCTGAAACTACAGAGTGAATTACAGGTCAGCCTGAGCTAGAGTGAGACCCTACCCCGAAAAACAAAAAAAAAAAAAAAAAAGAATTTCCATTTTAAGGGTGACATTTCCTTATTGTGCCCACCAACATTCTGTCATGTATGAGAGGTTGGCAAAAAAAAAAGTCATCAGAAGAGGAGATGATTGGAAGGACGATGGGATTCAGTGAAAGGGGGACACAAGAAAGTAATGGGAGGGGATTATGATCAAAACATATTATGTACATGTGTGAAAATTGTCAATAAAACATTTGCAAAAGAATGAAAGTTCTTAATGGCAGATGTCTTTGGCAAACCACACTCATGACGATGGAAATAATCAAGTTCTATTGCAAATTACATTGAGATAATGAACTTCAAAATTGATAGTGATGGTGTCACAGAAATGGCTGGGGAGTATGTTTAGCATTTAGAAAACACTGAACAGATTGGGATAAATTAAAAAGTAGAATGACAATATTTTGCAGGCCTTACTATCAAGTAGTAATTGATTTGCCCAGTCGTTGGATCTGAGTGAGAAATAGGAGTGTAGCCAAGGGTAGAGTCTGGGCCACAGTTCCCATAGTCAGTTCTTGGAATATTGTCATTACCATGTCAAAAGGCAGCTGAATTACTGAAGGAGTGATTACACGGAGAGTGAGATGCACGTAACATGTAACATCAAGGCTCAGGTGAGTGAGTACGGCTATAGCCACAACCGAGAAGGGATCATGGCCACAGCCACAAGAGTGACCTCTGCAAGACCAGGAGGAGAGTCGCCTGATCACTCTTTGCTGGCAGAAAGAATCGTGAGCAATGCTAAATTATTTCCATTTGAAAATACTGAATATCAGTGCTTTATTATATAACAATAGCCAACGCATGTTGCAGTCTGACAAGAGAGGTGATGAAGAATTAGGAATAAAGACATAAAAAGCGTGCAGTCCATTCCGTAGACTGCATCTCACTGTGGCAGATAAGGAGGCATGCTAGCTACCCAGACCCGGCAGGGAGAGGCTTATTGCCCAGCTGTGGAAACCACAGTTAACAGGCATCGCTGACTGCTGCTCCTCCAGGCTTCATCTTGGATGCCACGAGCCACCCTTCCCAAAGCCAAGTCACTCCAGCCGATGACAGCTTGCGGTGGAGGACAAAAAGTCCCAGAAACTTAAACTCAGAAGGCACAATGCTGATGGGAATTTACGTCTGTGGGGACAGTCTGACTCGGGGGTAATGCTGAGGTGGTGCATTCTGAGAGCAAGCATGAGTGGAAGCATGGCTACTTGTCAGGATACTTGGATGAAGGCTTCCCCTCATGACATTTCCTCCAGACCGCTGCCGTCAGGCGGGAAGGGGAAGCGATGTGCTGTGTCTCTCCCACTGGCCAGTGACTCTACCACCGTCTGGTTAGTTAGCCAGAGTCAGGTATTGTTCTGAACTTCACTGACCTCACTTGACATTTTTTGTTAGTTTTTAAATTTTATTTTATTTTTGATAATTTTATGCACGTATGTAATGTATTTCGATCTCATTCACTCCCCATTACCCTCTTTAATTCCCCTTTCCCACACCCACTCCAAACTTTCTTCTCCCCAACTAGTCTGCTTATTTTCATGCCTTTTGCATACGTGCATGTGACCTGAGTTAAATTAGGATCGCTTGCGCTTGCACGAGCGTGGACACAGGACTGTGGTGATAACAGGTTTAGGCTTTCATTGATTTAATTTAAAAAAAAAAAAAAAAAAAAAGAATGGGTTAATGGTCTTAGAAAATGGCTATGGCTAAAGTGTTTGCCATGCAAAATGAGCACTTGCGTTCAGATCCACAGAAAACACATCAGATCTAGACCCTGTCGCGTTAGTGTCTGTCACCCTGGGAGGCAGGGATAGGAGAATCCCCCAGAATCTCATGCACCAGCTGGCCTGGCGAGCGCAGCGGAGAACAAGACCACCCTGACTTGCACACGGCAGAAGGCGGGGCCAACGGCTGAAGTTGTCCTCTGACTTCCACTCGCTGTGGCGCATGTGTGAACACGCATACACACCAAAAGTAAAGTAAGGTCACACGGCCATGCGCACCTCCGTACCCCCAGCCCTCAAGAAGCTCAAGGAGGAAGACAGCAAGTGTGAGGCTAGTGTGGGCTGCATGGCAGGAACGTCTCAAAAAACAATGATAATCACAGCGGCCAAGTTAAATTGGTTTTATTGAAACGGGTGCCTCATGCTTTTCCAAACCCTTCAAACTCACCATGGTCAAGTTAAGAGAATAAACCAAAAGACACACCCAGACTGAAACTCACTTTCTTGAGCAACCCATCACAGGTAACAAATGACATGGAAAAGGTTTTAACCTAAGTGTCCTTGGCTTTTCTGCAGGTCTTCCCGAGTTAGGCAGCGAGTAGAGAGAGAGAGAGATCAGAAAGTACAAAGGAATGAAATGAAAAAATGAGTAAAAATAATTACTTCTGTATTTGAAGGGAAGGTAATGCATAACAGCCTGAGAATCTGGCACAAGCTCATGAAGATGACGTGTTCAAAGACAACAGACCGTTTTGCAAACTCCCATGTGTAAGAATTTAGCTCCACCCCCGGGTGTTGATGATAAGACAAATAAATATCACTGCACATAGTGCTGATTGAATCTGAAAATCTTCAGAAACTCGGGCTCCAATAACACGGACATAGTATTGGCTAAAAGAACAAAGAGTTACAAGAATCATTTACATTTTTCCATGAGCACCAGAATGGCTTGCCAAGGGAATCTAGAAGCTTTGGGGTGAGGAGTAGAATGGATAACGCATGAGCTTCGGGTTCTCTGTCGAGTGCCCCGCCAGAGGCAAAACCCCCAGAAGACTGGCCCTCTCCCCCTCCTGCTTTAGCCTTCCTTGTGGGAGAAAAATATACTACCCTTGCATAATCCATCCTGACAAGGCTTTGGATTCAACTTCCAAACTCTGAAAATAATCTCCCTTTCTTTTTCCTTTAACTACAAAGCTTGTTCCTTTGGCTGAAGGCCCCTTGCGCAATGTGCAGTGGAGTAGATGTGTTTCTGAAGTAGCAGAGATCTTGACTCCTGGAACAGGGGCCCTGAAAGTTCACCCCACCACCCGGGACATCTTCCATGAGCCTCATCCCTAGGTTTCTTGCTACAGCCCTCGTCCCTGTCCCTACATTGGGCCTGCAGTGAAGGTGGTTAAATTGTTGCTTCTCACTCTATCTTTGTTAGTTCAATAAATAGATTTTTGTTCTCTCTTCAGTCCTGCCCCTCCTCTCTAGGGCCAAAGGCTTGAGGCTTACCTCTCTGTTAAAGAAATGGCCATGCTTCATTTAATCCTGCTGCAGCCAGACTGCTGTGGATGTCAGGCTTCTGATGAGACATTAAATCAAGGAAAACATGACTCCCCAGGCAGGAGCATCTGCCGAGAAGCAGAAAGTGGCTTCACCTCGCGGGAATCTTGCGGCCCACACAAGCCCGCCCTTCCCCTTGCCTGTCTGCAGGCCCACACCCTCAGAGTTCACTGTCAAATGTTCCCTCTGGAATATGTTTGTAGATATGTCTAATGTGGTGGAAAAATATTTTCACAAATCTTGCCTGACTAAAAATGCCTCTGAGAAGTAAAAGAAAAAAGAAACACTAATGAAAACAAATTGTGTATCGAAACAGAGTACCTCTGCTTTTAGCGGAGACCAATATATTTTTGCGTGACATGGGTGTGATGAAGTAACATGTCAACTACATGTAATTTTGTTAGGTAAGTTTGAAAGACTGAAACTGATTTGAGATAAGACAAAGGAGGCGCCAGCTCAAGACTGGCATTTCATTTCAGACTCTCTTCCCCTAAATGTTTCCATTATTTTTTTTTTTTTAGATTTCAATCTAATTCACCTAGAATATTGATTTGAGGTCAGGATATAATTTAAGTTTAAACTAATTTTATCGCCAGGATGTAATTCTTCTTTACATACGTTTTTATAAAACTAGCCCGAAGCTGGGCTCTATCCTGTGCCACCCTTCTTGCTCCCGATGCCATCCTGACTTGATCATTGTAGACTACTTTGTGTTTTAATACCTTACAGACCAACTCATTGATTCTTAATATTTTTAAACTTTTCATAGTTAATCTTACCTGTAGATCTTGAAGTTAAAAATTTTACTTTTTTGAGCTGAACCAGATTTACATCGGAGTTAAATCTAGGGACATGCCACCTAAAATGAGGGAATGTTTTGTTCACGTGTCTATGGTGTGCTTGTGGACTTGTGTGCATGTGGACACCTGGGTGGGCTGATGTGTCCACATATTTTTAGAAACCAAAGGACAACTTCATATGCTATGTCAGGCACACCATCAACCACTTATTGAGACAGGCTCTCTCACTGGCTGGACTGGCTAGCTTACAAGCTCCAGGGATCCTCCTGTCTCTATTTCTCCAGCACCAGGATTACCAACATGCTCTGCCATATCGTGATACCGGGGAGGGAACTTCGACACTTAGGCCTGTGGGCAAGCACTTTACCCACTGGGTTTCATTGTCCCCGCTTGATTTTTTTTCTTAAAATGCTTTTCATTCAATATTTGTAAAGGATCCGGTCTGTATGAATCATGGCTCTGGTTGCCAGGAAGAGAACTGTATTTATATACAAGAATTATTTGTATATAAGAATTAATCCCAAAGTGATTATGGTTCTATATCTAAAACTATGATGTGTGTAGGAAACAAATTGGGAAAAAAAATATTTTATGCCTTTGAACTGATCAAGGATTTTGTAGCTAGGACACAAAAGAATAAAATCCATAAAATAAAATAGGGTAAATTCAACTTCTTCAAAACTAAAAACTTGTTTGTAAAACACTTCTAAGGAAATACAATGGCAAGCCACTGACTGGGATTAGTTATTTGCAAAACACCAATTTGCTAAGACTTGTATCCAGAACATATGAAGAGTTCTCAACAAAAAAATAATAGGAAAAGAGCACAACCAAAAACCATGAAAAGATTTCATCAGGAACTCAACTAAGGATAAGGATATGTGCTTCACAACTAAGCATATGGAAAGACACTTACCATCGCTTTTTTATTGAAATCACAAGACACCACCTACTTAAATTATTCAAAAATTTTTTTTCTTCTTTCCTTTTTTAAAAATTCTTTATTAATTTATTCGAGAGAGTGAGAGAGAAAGAAAGAGGCAGATAGAGAGAAAGAGAATGGGCCCACCAGGACCTCCAGCTTTTGCAGATGAACTATAGATAGATATAGCAGGGTCTCACTCTAGCCCAGGCTGACCTGGTATTCACTATGGAGTCTCAGGGTGGTCTTGAACTCGTGGCAATCCTCCTACCTCTGCCTCCCGAGTGCTGGGATTAAAGGCGTGAGCCACCACGCCCAGCAATTGTTCAAAAAGAAAATTAAAAACACATGAAAATGTTGGTAAGAAAGCAAAGTAATGGAAGTTCTCACTGTTGCTGGGAATGCATGTTGGAAAAACAGTCTGGAAGCTTACAGTGCTAAAAAAAAAAAAAAAAATTCTTACTGAATAGGTTTGGCAATATATGTCTATAGTCCCACCTTCTAAGTGATACAGGGATTTGGGGGTTCCCTACCAATGCACCAGTATCATATACCAGCACACTGGTAATTTTGGGGTGACTCCAGATTCTTATCTTTTGAATTTGATAAATGAATTCCACAGACCAGAAGATAAAGTTCTGGGAGATTTTATTATAGCTTTAAGGAGGAAGGGTTTTAAGAGAATGGGGACTCAAAGAAGGAAAGAAGATGTAAGAGTGCCCAGAACATAAGAACAGGAAAGAAAGCAGAGCTCTTGCCAAGGGAGGCAAGAGGATATTTGAGAAACCCATCTTAAGACACCGGTTGGGATTGTGAATAAGAGCCCCTTGGATGGGCAGCCAGCTGGCCTAGCCAGTTAGTCCTGAAGTTAGGTGTCCAGAGTCAAAATTTCTGAAAAAAAGCAACCTTCCCAGAAATCTTAATTCTCTAGGAAGGGAATAGAAGAACTTCCCAAGGGGGCAGAGATAAGGAGAGGCCAGACCCATCTGATGCTTCCTGTAGTAAAGTGTAATGACCTTGATTTTCCCATACAGGCCCAAGGACAACTCTTACATTTAGTCAAGGAGAAAGCTATTCACTTTGGGGTGCTGTCACCCCTAAACTGCCTCATAAGGAAATTGGCATAGGAGAATTTCATGTTTAAAGCCATATTGAGAAAGTTAGCAGAATCCTGTCTCAAAAAGGAAAAATTGGGGCCTGGGGAGATGGCTCAGCAGTTAAGGCACTTGCCTGCAAAGTCTAAGGACCCAGGTTCAATTCTGCAGTACCCATGTAAGCCAGATGTACAAGGTGGCACATGCCTCTGGAGTTTGCAGTGGCTAGATGCTCTGGAGGAGCACCCATTCACTCTCTCTCTCTCTCTCTCTCTCTCTCTCTCTCTCTCTCTCTTAAATAAATAAAAAATATATATTTTTAAATTTTTTTTATTTTTATTTATTTATTTATTTGACGGAGACAGAGGAAGGGAGAGAGAAAGAGAGAAAATGGGTGCTGTGCATCACGACCTCCAGCCACTGCAAATGAACTCCAGATGCATACACTCCATTATGCATCTGGCTAACATGGGCCCTGGAGCACCCATTCACTCTCTCTCTCAATTAAATAAATTATATATATATATATATATATATATATATATATATATATATATGTATATATGCATATGCATATGTATGTATATATATGTATATATACGTATATGTATGTATATGTATTTTATTTATTTATTTATTTGTTGGAGAAAGAGGGAGAGAGAGAGAAAGAGAGAGAATGGACACAGCGCACCAGGGCCTCCAGCCACTGCAAATGAACTCCAGACACGTGTGCCCCCTTGTGCATCTGGCTAATGTGGGTCCTGGGGAATATCCCTCCAGTCCCAAGATTAAAAGTATATTTTAAAACAGGAAAAAATTACAAAGGCCTAAGGAAGTTGGAAAACACATAGCCTATGGCCATTTGACAGATCAGTTTGCCTGGGGATAGGCTGGAAGATACGGGTTGATAACCAAGGAGCAGGAAGGAACTTTCTGGAGTGATAAGAACATGCTATATCTCATAGTTGTGATAAGTTACACACTGATTTTCACACACTGATCACTGAGTATGGCACTTATCACCTAAACAGGGTGAATTTTATTCCATGTAAGTTAGGGGTCAATAGCCCTGTGCTGATGTGGTGGTTTGGATGTAAAAAGTTCCCCACAGCCTCATGTGTTTATGATTAAGCCTCATATTTAATCCATGGCAAATGGAGCCTTCGGGAGGTGGAGCCTTGCTGGAGGACATGTGTCCAGCCCCAACCCTGCCTGACCGTGCTAGCAAGCTTCCTTCCTCCCTGCTGATGTACCCTGCGTGATGTGAGCCAGCTTCCCACTTCTGCCAGCTTCACTCTTCCGACACCATGATGAAACTTCTCCTTGGAACTGTCATTCAGAAATAAACCCTTTCCTTCCGTAAGCTGTTTCTCATGGGGTGTTTGGTCCCTGCAGTGAGGAATTAAGTGCTACAGCCAAGAACTAGGAGAAGCATTTATTGAATCAGATATTTGAAAGGTCTGAGTGTTTTCTTATGCAGACATAGCCAGGGATGAGGATATGACAAGGTCTATAGCCAATGGTAGTCTCCCTCGCCTTCATTTCTCCCACGTTGCCTTATTCTTTCCCATGATAAGCCCCATTACTTGTTCTCATCTTGCAGGCATCTCTATAGCTCATAAGCTCAGGACAAGAGTTTCTTTTTCCTTCTGCAATAACCACAATTCGCCCCCAAAAGGGCACTGATTAGCTCTGCTTAGTAATATCCATCTCTATCCAATCAACATCTACTTTCCTCAGGAGTAAAATGCTCTGGCCATCTTGAGTCCAACACCCCTCCTCAAGACAGGAGAGATGGGGTGATGGAGCAGACTCCAAAAGGAAGGCAAGACAGGAAGACAAAATAATACAGGTCTTGTTGCAGCCTCATTTTTGATCACCGCCTACCATGGTTGTCTGTTGCTCACATCGTGCAAGAACACCCAGCCAGGCCTCCTTCCTTCACACTGTAGTCCACGGAATCTCTACAGAATGCTTTCCAGAGTTCCATCTTGCCATTAAAAAATAATAAATTCACTTTTATTTATTTATGAGAGAGAGAGAGAGAAATAGACACACTAGCACTTCTAGCTACTGCAGACACTCTAGAAGCATGCTCCACCATGTGCATCTGGCTTATGTTGGTTCTGGGGAACTGAACCTGGGTGTTCAGGCTTTGCAGACAAGTGCCTTAACTACTATGCCTTTGCTTAGAACAGAGCAGTTTCGTTGGATACCCTTACTCACTTCCCTTATTTTTCACAGGAGCCCAGCCCAGTGTGGTCATGTTAGAACGGCCCCTCCATGCTGAGACGCTAGCTCTAAAGTGGATTGTGTTTGACTCTCCAGTTGGTGATTTGACCTGCCACTTTGGTGGCAGCATCCTAGGAAGTGACAGTGCTGCCCACACTTACACATTTTTCAATTGACTCCCTCAGCAGAGGCCTGACACTGAGCAAGACAGGACAAGACAAACGAGCGAGCGGGTCTGACTTGGATAATTAACCTCACCACACAGGCCTAACCCACGTGTTGTGCAGTCTGACGCTTTGTCTGAGGTGCACAGACTGATCACACTGCCCACAGCGTCTTCAGGCTCCTCAGGAAGCAATAGTTATACTTCTGGAAGAAACCTTAGACAGTGACTGATAAGCCATCTAGTTTTACCAGTGAGCAAACAGAAGCCTCTAGATCTTCCAGCCTAAGAGCTAGGATTAGAGCTCAAGCTTCCTCTCTGCTGGCCTGTGCCCTCCCTGGTGTTACAATGCTTCTGCTTAATGATCTGTCTGCAAAGATTCCCACCACTACTGAATATAAATGCTTTAAAATGCAAATAAGCCAAGATCGATCGTCATCCATTTAGAACAGATGTTCCACATCTTCTGAAGCGACTGTGTCCCGATAAACTCATCAAAAACTGAAAATATCCAAGATCTAAGATGCTCTTGAAATACCTAACCAAACATCACAGCTTCACACCACAAGGCACTGTGAAGTGTGGGCGTTCACCCTTCTGGTTGCGTGATAGACAGGCAGTTAGTTCCCTGAGGCTGCCCATTGTCTACAGAGAGCATGACACAGGCTAAGAAAAGATCAAAACTCACATTTTGAAGTACACTTTCTACCAAATAAGTGTTACATTTTTGCACCATGATAATGTTTAAAAAAAAATCACTATGTTAGACCTTCATAGCTTGCGAACCACCTATGCTGGACTGTGGTCCTGTGTTGATATGTTACCTTGGGAGGAGGCAGAACACAGAGAGAAGCGTGGACTGAAATCCTGGTTCCAAAGTTATTCACTGGGTGGCCCTGGCACCTAATTCTGGCTTTCCTTGATATTAGAGGCTCATAACAGTATGCCCTTCAGAGAAAAATTATGCAGAATAACAAAGACTTTAAATATTTAGCACAAAAGTCAGTAGGTAGTCTTCCCTAAGCCAAGAGTAACTGTTTGGCCAGGTTATCTCCTTAGTTCATGTATGCTTCTGCCTTAATCAAGAGAAAGCAGGAGGAAATGAAGAACTGTGTAACCATGGGAACCAGTAGGACTGAATAAGATTTCAATTAATGCTGCTTAAGAAAATACTGATCTCAGGCTGGAGAGATGGCTTAGCGGTTAAGGTGCTTGCCTAAGGACCCAGGTTCAACGACCCATGTAAGCCAGATGCACATGCATTTGGAGCTTGTTTTCTATGGCTAGAGGCCCTGGTGTGCCCATTCTCTCTCTCTCTCTCTCTCTCTCTCTCTCTCTCTCTCTCTCTCTCATAAATAAATAAATAAATAAAATATTTCTTTTAAAAAAATACTAGTCTCTTACCAAAGTATCACATTTCACTATGAGAGCCCTTTAGAGAAAGGAAGTTTCAGGACAAGAAAAGCAACCTTTAGGACTTTGCTAAACAATGTAGGAATTTACATCAGTATTCTGATCTTGTAAAGGTCAGGTGAGGATCTGGGTAGCGAAAGGACAGGCCAGAACAGCAAACACTAACCTGGATGACACAGAAGCAGAAGGCATAGTGGTTACCCTGGTAACCTGCATAGGGCAACAAAAGAAACCAGAAGGCATCTTGGTTCAGCTGAACACACAGATGCTGCAGGTCAAGGGCATTGATAGGACGATCCCAGGAACAAATTGCAGGATATCGGGAAATAAATAAGGAAGCGAATCCCAGTCTAAGGACCCCGGACAATAAGACATGGGGTTACAATTTGGAATTATCAGCAAGGGGCCTCAGTGCTAAGAAAGAAAATCCATGAGCTGGAGAGATGGCTTAGCGGTTAAGGCAGTTGCCTGCAAAACCAAAGGACTCAGGTTCGATTCCCCAGGACCCACGTAAACCAGATGCACAAGGTGGTGCATACGTCTGGAGTTTGTTTGCAGTGGCTGGAGGCCTTGGTGCATTCTCTCTCTCTCGCATTCTCTCTCTCTCTCTAATAAATAAAAATAAATATTAAAAATATTGAAAAAAGAAATAAATTCCTTTTTGCTATTAGCAAAGATTCCACACATTGCCTGTCAGGAAGACTGAGGCAAGAGGACGGTGAGGTCTACAACAAGGAAGGAGAGAAAAGATCTTAGGCCAGAATGCATAATCCATGTGGAGACTGTCTAATTTGTGAAGGGAGGACTTCACAGACTTCAAATGACAGCAGTCTTTCAATATCTATCTTGAAATAGAAATAAAGAACAAGGAAACATGATTTTAGAATTTACAGATATTTTAGTACATGTGCCCAGAGGCATTTAAAAAAATATGGCCTTATTTTTCAAAATTAAGAAACTAAACTGAATACATTAGTAACAAAGATGGAGTCACACTAAAATTCAGCTGGTTATTGTCAAGAGTACTCTAAGGCTATTTGGGTGCAAGTTTACTGGAATGGAAAGTGTTTTTTCATGTGAACTGTAATTATTATATGAAATTCAGAGCTAGGAAATCCTGCAGGGATAAATAGTTTTCAAATTATAAATTTGTAAAGATATAAAGATATGTAAGGATCTGCAAAGGGATACTTGTAGTTTTTGATAGACCATAGAGTGTGTGTACATGTGTATGGTTGTGGTGATGGTGGTGGTGGTGTGTGTGCGTGTGTGTGTGTGTGTGTGTGTGTAGGGGGAAGTGGTTAGAGTCATGGGTGAAACAAACGTAAATGAATGTTGCTAACACATACCATAGAGACTGACTTCAAGGCCAATCAGCTGTTACAGAAATCAGTGGTTCCCAAATGGCAATGACACATATGTATATAAATCTTATAATGAAACCCATTGTTTTGTTACTGCCTTAAAAAGGGAGAAAAGTCTCTGATTCAGTGACTGATGCCAGAGAAAGAGTCACAAATTCACTTAGTTAATCCCTGCTTTCACGTCAACCAAAGCAACTCCATTCTTCATGCATGTTATAAATTGAGATGGTAACAAAACATTTTGTTTGGAACAAAGAACTCCATATTTATATCAGAGTAACTGAGGTTCTTTTTGATATGCACATATTTAATAACTGACTATCCTGTTAAGTACCTCCTACCATATTATTTCATTCAAAGAAACCTGTACACTTCTGGTTTTTTTTTTTTTTTTTTTTTTTTTTTTTTTTGGTTGTTCAAGGTTGGCTCTCACTCTAACCCAGGCTGACCTGGAATTCACTACGGAGTCTCAGGGTGGCCTCGAACTCACGGCGATCCTCCTACCTCTGCCTCCCAAGTGCTGGGATTAAAGGCGTGCACCACCATGCCCGGCTCCTGTACACTTCTTTGATTGCTCCTTCTACCAGTCATGTGACACTTCTCAAAAAAAAGAATGTTCTCAAAGAAACCTGTATCTTATAGTGTTTTTGAGGTATTTTACAATTCTGAAAGTTAAGGAATATGTGTAATAACACAAATGGTCCTTGTGCTTAGAACGGCAAATGATTTCATGCCCTGAAGTACGACCGGTACGTTTGGCTGGTGGCTTGTGCTGTTTAGCTTACATCTCACTGACTGTGTTGCTACAGTCATCTTGGGATTGACTTGTAGAATCTTACCAGATTCCTAATCAATTAATGAATGAATTTTATATGAGCATCATGAGTTTAAGGTTTAAGAAAGTATTAGAAAGCCAGGCGTGGTGGGGCACGCCTTTAATCCCAGCACTTGGGAGGTAGAGTTATGAGGATCACCATGAGTTCCAGGCCACCCTGAAGACTACATAGTGAATCCCAGGTCAGCCTGGGCCAGAGTGAGACCCTACCTCGAAAAACCAAAAAAAAAAAAAAAAGAAGTATTATGCCTTAACACTTATAAAGCATTCATAGGCAGCTACTGATACAGTGTAAATACCATCATTTGCTCAAGGGACAGAAACTTGTTACCTTGCACACCATATTATAACTGAAACCTTGAAGCTCCCAGTCCATGCTGATGTTGTTCATGGAAGAAACTGAGCATTAATATTTTCAATGCGGGATGGAGGGATGGCTTAGCAGTTAAGGTGCTTGCTTGCAAAGCCTAAGGACCCAGGTTCAATTCCCCAGTACTTACATAAACCAGACCCATATGATGGCACATGCATCTGGAATTCATTTGCAGTGCCTGGAGGCCCTGGTGCACCCATTCTCTCTCTCTCTTTCTCTCTCTCTCTCTCTATCTATCTATCTATCTATCTACCTATCTATCTATCTATCTGTTTCTGTCTCTCTGCTTCTTTTCTCTCTCTCAAATAAAATAGTTAAAACATATTTAAAATATATTTTTTAATGTGACAAAAAAAGGTAAGTTTACTAATACACAATGGTTCATTGAACTATCAAAGTATGTTGGCAAAGCCAGTGTATTAAATTTTGTCGCAAATAATCTTTTCCTTGTCCGATCTGAGAATATGCATAAAAAAATCTGATTGAAACTTTAAAAGGAAATATCTAAACTAAAAATGAATGATTCTTTTCCTCCCCACAGGAGGCCCCTAGCACCCAGGAAGGCACTGGTTCTGAAAGAATGACTTTCATGCTTTTTTCTCCTTCAATGTGTGTGATGAATGAGAACTACATGTGTGACATAAATCCATGGGCACAGGTATATGCGTAATCATTTACGGTTAGTATGTAAACTAATGTCAAGCAAAACACATGCAACCAAGCATGCACTGTTTCTGCACTGTGACGCACCTCATTGCTTGTAAATCCCCTCACATTTGCTGTAGCTCCCCTTTCTCCCTTCTTCAAAACAACGAATCAAGAGTGGAAACAACTATAGTAATTACAAAGGGTTTATTCTAAAATACACATATTTTTTGAGGCAAGCACAGCAGATTGGCCTTTTATGAGAGAGAGAGAGAATTGGCATGCCAGGGACTCCAGCCACTGTCCTAGAACTCCAGACACGTGTGCCACCTTATATGCATATGTCACCTTGTGTATCTGGCTTATGTGGGATCTGGGGCGTCAAACATGGGTCCTTAGGCTTTTCAGCAAGTGTCTTAACCACTAAAGAATCTCCCCAGCCCTAAAATACATATTTTGAAAGAGTAAGTCATTGGCAGAACTGAGTGCTTTATTTATTATAAGGAATAAATGATCTGAGTGTGCTTTAAAACCCTGAGACTCACAGGTATACTTTCCTCCATAGTGGAATAACCACTTTTTCAGAGAGACAGGAACCCTGCTTTTGAATAAAAGGAGCAAAGACAAGATCCCACATTTTTAAAATGTATATGAAATAATCAAGATAAAAAGACTAGGAAGGAAATAATTAGAATTGAAAGAAAACAGAAGGGTCCTAGATTCTTAATTTAAAAAAAAAAAAATCAGTGCAGAAATATAAAATTGGAAAGAAAAAGTCCAGCCAGCAAAGAACTGACTCCAACCTACATCTTTCATTTAAATAGACGTCACCTAGGACTGAGGATGTGGGTCAGTGAGTAAAATGTTTTACTTGTAAAGCCTTCTGGCCTGGGGTTCAATTCCCTAGTACCTGTATAAAACCAGACACCTTATTTGGAGAGGCAATCAACTTAAAATTGAGATGATCAAGTTAAAACTGAGTAATGAAAGTGAGCCGTAAGCTCTAATCTAATTTTGTTGATGTCTTTATAAAAAGGAGAAATTTGGACAGACAGGTCCACAGGGAGAACGCCACGAGAATCCTTTCTCACAGTCCCCAGAAGGAATAAAGCTGGCTAACACCGCGCTCTGGAAACCCTAGCCTCCAGCGTTCAGATGGCAAGTTTATGTTTTCAAGCCACCCAGTTCATATTATTTAGTTACGACAGTGCTAGCAAGTTAATGCAAACAGTCAGCTGTCCCCAAGAAGACGGGCCCACGTCTGCCTATCAGGTAAGATGACTCCCTCTTGAGAGGCTGGGACGTGGAAAGAATGAGAGGCCACAGGGTAGACAGAGATCCGCAGCTGCCTGCCAGCTAGTGCTAATTCTGCAGGAAAGAAAGGAGGAAAATTAGACATTGTTTTATGTATACCCTGGGCACATTAAAAGAACAGGAAGGCTACCAAGGGTTTCTTAGGTTCAGAGTTACATTTCTGGCAGCGCAACAGGTCATGCAAGGTGGAATACGAGATAAGCTTGGAAAGTCGGACTCATCCAGCAGCCTAGTCCTCTCTGAGTTGCTCTCAGCCATGTGAGCTTCGGCAGTAAGCATGGCAATGCTCGACATGAAACAAACAAAATTTAAGTGCCTGACATTTTTTAACCGGCCTCTTTGAAAACGGGACCGAGTTCAAGTCTAAGTTTGCACAGACAGTGAGTACAGAGCCACTGTGTTTTCTCCCCATCTGGAAGACCGTTGCCCTATTTTGTACCCTGCATAGGAGTCTTCCTCACATATCATGAAGTGGAGAGAAGTGACCAACAGAATTAACTAAATTGTAGATGAAACAAAAGAAAAAAGTCAAATGTATATGAAAGCACGTGGAATACAAAGAACACAAAATTATTCCTAATTCTAGAGAACATTAAAAACAAGAGAGGAAGTATTTAGGTTAAATCAGTAAACATGTACTCAACCAGGACAGGCGTGGTGGCGCATGCCAATAATCCCAGCACTCGGGAAGCAGAGCTAGGAAGATTACCATGAGTTTAAGGCCACCCTGAGACTACATAGTGAATTCCAGGTCAGCCTGGAATGAAACCCTACCTTGAAAAAAAAAAAAATGAACCATCAAAAGTAACCAAGAAATTTAATTTATGCAAATATATGAAATAAATTGACAATGACAATTGATTTTTAAAAACATTTTTTATATTTTATTTATTAGAGGGAGTGAGGGAGGGAGAGAATGGGCATGCCAGGGCCTCTAGCCGCTGCAAATGACCTCCAGATGAATGTGCCACCTTGTGCACCTGGCTTACGTGGGTTCAGGGAAGATATCTTGGGTCCTTAGGCTTCGCAGACCAAGTGCCTTCTCTCCAGCCCCACAGTTGATTTTTTTTTTAGACCAAGATGACTATATTGAGCTACCATACTGTTATGTAGAAACTTTATACCACTAACCATCCCTCTACTTGTCTCAGATTCTTGCTTTCCCAGAGCAGTGCAGTGCTACCAAAAAGTCGTGGCTGCTCCTGCCGTACACGCACCACGGTCACTGTCACCGTGGAAATAGCATGAAGGGGCACACTGTCCTGCCTTGGAAGAGGAGACGACGTGATTTTCCTGACTGCCATTTGCCATGACTTCGGCTATCGGCCTGCACTGCAGTTCTGAACAGATGACACACTCTCTTCTGAAACGTGTGCGGTAGACATCATACTCCTCCCCGGGGTCGCCGTCCCTCTCCTTCTTTCTATCTTGGCGTTTTGCCTCTCTTCTGCTTGGCCATATTCATTTGCTAAGTCACGCTTTATATCTCAGATGTCTGCTTCTCATTGTGAGTCCCTTTCCACCAGGCTCATTGCTTGGGTGCTGTCTTCGTTCTTGCTCAAAGAGGACACCCCAATGCTAATGTCCCTTATCCACAGCTGACTAAACCACTGGGGTAAGCGAAGAGGTGTCTCAAGGGGCGGGAGAAAATCAAGACCCTTCTCAAGGGCCTTCAAACATTCTTTTAAAATTAGGGCTGGAGAGATGCTTAATGGCTAAGGTACTTGCCTACAAAACCAAAGGGCCCAGGTTCGATTCCCCAAGACCCACGTAAACCAGATGCACAAGGTGGCGCACATGTCTCGAGTTCATTCACAGCAGCTGACGGTCCTGACGAGCCCATTCTCTCTATCTGCTTCTCCCTTCCTCTCCCTCTCTCTTTCTTGCTCTCTCAAATAAATGCATGAAAATAAAATAATAAAAAGAAGTAGATAAAATACTTAACTTATATTACCAAAACCCCTAAATTCTTCCATATTCTCTGCTGTGGAAGGAAACTCTTAAAAAGTCTTCTAACTTTATCGAATGCTTGCCTATGGAATGGGATGGTCATTATCAACCCTGACTACCTCACCAAGTTGTTGTAAGGGATTCACTGGGAAAAAAAAAAAAAAAAAGCCCAATGAGACAAGTTCACATATGCATAAGACATTTCATGTTTTATAGCCTTGCCTGGAGGGAACCCATGAGCAGAAGATAGTGGGCAGACAGTGGTGTCAGATTTCAAAATGTTAACGAATGAATGAAAGCAAGTGTGAGAATAAGATTACATGAGGACAGTTTGGAGAGAATGCCATTTTCCCAAACAAGTGAAAGGGCACAACACTTTCTTCTTGTACTGGTCTTCACAGCTCTCTCTTGTCTCTGGTACCTCAAGGCTCAACCTTGACCGTGCCTCTTCCTGGCTGCTCAGAGTGCAAACTGTCTGGGTCGTCCACACGCAGGCCTGAATTAGCTGGTGCATATTGATTTCTCTGCCTTTCACCATGCTAATGCGCAATAGCTTTATAGGGTTAGGTGCTTTAGACAAGTCTCCAGGGCTGAGCGCTGTGTTCGACACATATAAAGTGTTATCTCATGTGTTGGCTTTTGCGCTATCTTACAACGCTTTCACATTTCTGGTTCTCTTCCCTGGAAGTGGTTGTGTGTTCACTTAGAGAAGGCAATGTTCTAAAAAAAAAAAATTTCTGTGGATCTTGTTAAAACATTTTCAGAGATATGCTTTTTAAATCTAAAAAATACTTTGATTTCCTTGTTCTGAGCATTTCTTCGGGCTGGCTCAAACTTTCCTATACAGTTAAACACTGGCTGAGTTTGCTTCTCAGCTATAAAACCAATTTGAAGTTTTGGCTACAGTTTTATTTGGATTTATATTAGTTTCTTTTTTTTGATTTATTAAGACAGAGACAGAGAGAGAATTATTACTTATTTGGGGGGGGAGAAAGAAAGAAAGAAAGAAAGAAAGAAAGAAAGAAAGAAAGAAAGAAAGAAAGAAAGAAAGAAAGAAAGAAAAGAAAAGAAAAGAAAAGAAAAGAAAAGAAAAGAAAAGAAAAGAAAAGAAAAGAAAAGAAAAGAAAAGAAAAGAAAGAAGCAGACAGAGAGAGAGAGACAGCAAGAATGGGCATTCCAGGACCTCCAGCCACTGCAAACAAACTCCAGACACATGTGCCACCATGTGCATCTGGCTTATGTGGGTACTGGGGAATTGAACCAGGCTCCTTAGGCTTCACAGGTAAGCATTTTAACAGCTAAGCCATCTCTCCAGCCCAAAGATTTCTATTCATACCATGGGATCAATGTGGCCCACTTCCTGCTTTTTGGTACTGACAGTATGGAGATCATGTATACTGTAACAAGCACGCCTCTTTTCTGAACTATATTTTAATTGGAGAGATTGCACTCTTGCCATTATGTTCCTTACTCCATCTACCTCATTACTTCCCCATCCCTTCTAGTATGACAGTGTGTGTGTGTGTATGTGTGCATTATTATGCATATGCATACTGGTATGTGTGAGGGTGTGTAATGGTGCACATGTGCATATGGCCGTGTGTGCACATGTATGTGGAAGCTAAAAGTTGATGCCCAATGTCTCCCTCAATCACTCTCCACCTTCTTATTTTGAGATAGGGTCTCTAACTCTATTCGTGACTTTACTCACTCTAACCAAAAGGTTACAGTCCAACAGGGTGGGGAAGACATGGGGACAGGTGCATGAAGCAGAACTGGTCACACTGTACTGGTAATAGGGAAGCAGACAGAGATGAAGGCCTCTGCTTGGCTGCCTCTCTCCTTTTCCTTTAAATTTTTATTTTATATACTTATTTTTTCATCAGAGAGAGAGAGAGAGAGAGTGGCCGAGAGACAGAGAAATGGTGCACCAGGGTCTCCAGCCACTGAAATCAAACTCCAGACATATGTGCACAGGAGTGATCTTGTGCACTGATGTCACTGTGTGTCCAGCTTGTGAGGGACCTGGAGAGTTGAACATGAATCCTTAGGCTTCACAGGTAAAATGCCTTAACTGCTAAGACATCTCTCCAGCCTGGCCCTCTCCTTTTTATGCAGCCTAGGATACCCAACGCATGGAATGGTGCTGTCTGTGCTAGGCAAGCCCAGAGCTTCATTTCTATGGTGATTCTAAATCCCATCAAGTTGATGAGATTAACCATTATACTCATAGAACCTAGACCTCACCCATCAGGCTAGACTAGCTAGACAGCAAGCCCTAAGGATTCTCCTATCTCTGCCTCCCCAGTGTTGGGATTACGGGCACATGCCACTGTACCCAGCGTTTACAAGGAAGCTAGAAATATACAACCATGTCTCATACTTGCACAACAAGCACGTTGCTCACTGAGCTATCTCATGAACCTCCAAGTTCTAACCAGATATAAACAGGAAGTTTTCGTAATCATGTGAACATTCTCAGTCCCACCAAAATGAGCATTTGAAAATGACTGAAACGATAAACTTAATGTGATGTGTCTTTTTATACAATGTATATTTATACATTTATACATTTATACATTTATACATTTATACATTTATACATTTATACATTTATACATATTTATACAATGTATAGTCAAAAAAAAAAAATGGCCAAGCATCATGGTGGCACACCTTCAATCCCAGCACTGGGGAGGCAGAGGTAGGAGGATTGGCATGAGTTCAAGGCCACCCTGACACTACATACTGAATTCCAGGTCAGCCTGGGCTATAGTGAAACCCTACCTCAACCCCCCCCCAAAAAAAATGTGTAAAGCACACGAGAATGGAGAGTTTAAGGCCAGCCAGGGCTTGTCTCCACAAAGAGTAAATAAATTCATTAAATTAAAGAAAGTTCATTAAATAAATATATTTCAAGCCAACGTTCATGTTTTACAGTTCTCAACAAAATAAAAGGTAAAGAAAGAAAAGAAACAGCCTCCAATACCAAGTCCCTGGAAAATTTAAATACAGGTTAGACAGGAAGAAGAAAGCTATGAAATATTAAGATTGGAAGTGAGAGGTTTCAAACATTTTCAAACATTTAAAGCAGAGCCTAACAACACGGGTGTCATCTTGGCAAGCTGGTTATAAACAGGATGTATATTCAAGAGACCATCTTCCTTCTATACCTGACTAATGAGGGGTGGACTGCATTACCATAGAGCTAACATTTTATTAAAGTTCCAGCTATGCAGGAAACACGATGGAGCAAGAAAATGGAGACTGCCTTCTGGAATCATCTCTCCATGTATAAAGCTTATGGACCCCTGAGAAAGAGAACCACTCATTCCACAAATATTTACTGTCTACACAGAATCAGGTCTGGTCCCTTAAACGGGCAGAACAAGCAGCTGCCCATTTAAGTGGCGCATAACCGAATTTCAAGCTTTACACTGTTAGGGGCCTCCCTCTATTTCCTCTTCTTCCCTCCTAGAAGACAGCGCTGCTATTAAAGGCAACCGTCCCCATCGCTTCCCGTGCTTTCCTCATATTAAACAGGAGTTCCCTTCAGAGGCAGGAAGAAGAATCCATTTGAAAGGTAAATTGCAGTGGAAGAAAACATCTCATTTCTTTAACCTGCTGCCACTGGCTTTCGGCTCAATGAAAATACCAAGCTAGGCCCAGGGGACGTGTGCCACGCAGGAAGCATTATTTGCACATGTAAGAGAACATTAACGTGAAAGAGGGTAAGAAATGTCTTAGGTCAACCATGTATCAGACGGGCCTAAGGGAATGGCTCAGCAATTAAAGGCGCTTGTTTGCAAAGCCTGTTGGCCCAGGGTTTGAGTTCCAAGTACCCACAAGAATCCAGATGTACAAGGATACTTCTGGTCCGGTATTCCCATTCTTATTCTCTCTCTCATAAATAAAAATATTTTTAAAACTGTATCAGAAATAAAGTACTTGCAAATGGACTCAATATGGGAGAGGCTCTTCTCAAACTTAAGCCTATGGAGTCAAACCGTCACTTTACTACCCCTGTTTAGCAGTCTTAGAAACAGCTGTTCTTTCTACTCACCAGTGACAAGGCCACCAGAGGGCTGCCCTTAAATTCCATCCCAGCTACTCCACATGACTGAACAAAAGCTGAAAGGACCTAGGAAAGTCAGATCCTGAAAGTTCATGCAGAACAGCGGGAACAAGCCCTGACAGAAGAGACCTCCACCAATGTCTCAGTTACTCAAGAACACGGGCCTACTTGATACGCTCATGGGCAAGTGCAGCAGAATGTAGCAAACGTCTCACGATGGTGCAAAATTGAATGAGTGGTCTTAGCGGGGGGAAAAGTAAACAGCTTTGTCCACTGCCTCTTAAGTAGGCTTATTATTCATAATATCTATTGGGGGCCTTCCGCCTGCCAATCATGTTGTAAGAGCTGGGTATATGTAAGATGGAATATAATCATATGACCTAGAGAACCAAACCCTGACGATTCAAGCAACTCTCCCAACTGCTTTGTTAGCCATGTCTCTCACCTTTATGTGGCAACATCAAAACAGAAGTGAACTACACCTCGATGATTTTGACCTATTTGGCCTTTGACCTTTGCTTGTTTCTTTTTTTTTGTATTCCCAGTGATGTTAATTAAGGAATCTTCAGGATACTCACTTGAGCCAACCTGTGTTGCTACAAACCTTGACAGTCCAAAAAAAAAAAAAAAAAAAAATAGAACTCGGGGCTGGAGAGATGGCTTAGCAGTGAAGGCATTTGCCTGCAAAGCCAAAGGACTTCAGTTCGATTCCCCAGGACCCACGTTAGCCAGATGCACAAGGGGGCGCACGCGTCTGGAGTTTGTTTGCAGTGGCTGGAGGCCCTGGCATGCCCATCTTCTCTCTCTCCCTCTCTCTGCCTCTTTCTCTCTCTCTCAAATAAATAAATAAATAAAAAGAGAAAAAATTAGAACTCATTGAAAGGCAGATCATGCGCTGGCCGCTATGATGCGTGGGACTGCATTTGCCCTGCCAGGGTAACATATCTGCTCCGACAGTGCAGAAGCAGGACCATCTTTCATCTGGATGAAATAGCCTTGAGAGCTTCGTCACTGCAGTGCAGCAAGAAGCTACTAGAATGGTTCTTCCTGGCCTCTTTCTGCTGATAAAAAAGAAAAAAGAAAAAAAAAAAAGACTGCACTGCCTCCCAAGGGCTTCAATGTAGTTGCTATAGCAACACTATATCTGAGTCAGAACTATTAACAATCACCATGGCAACAAGTGTCTCACTTGCCATTTCCAGAAACTCGTTGCATTTGGACTAGAATCATCACACCATTAAAGAGGGGTGGGGGTTCCTCTCAGTAGGAAAAAGGAATACTGTTTCAAAATAACTTAGCCCAGAAAGTGTTTTAAATAAAATAAAGGCGATTATAAAGTAACGGTACTGCCATAAATTGACTAATCTCTCTGCAATACTATCTATCATTAAAAAATAATGAAAAAGTGTTAAATAATTAATATAGTAGATTTGTTTACCCCAAGAAGACCCAGTAAAGTTTTTGATATATATAAACTTCCTTTCCATCTTGTAAATTCTAATAACTACATGTTTTCTGTCTCTTGTCTGGCTCTTTTTGTCTCTGCTTAATCTCCCTTCCTTCACTCTGTCAGATACCCTCGTGAATATTTAGCAGAGCGGAACTCTTGAGAGATCTGTGGATCACACTTGTCAAGTTAGGAGCAGAAGAAAGGATCGTGCGTATTTCTGGAACTGTACCAAAAGGGAGTGTGCAGTCTCTGTGGGATGAGGTCCATCCTGAGGCTCCTCTTTGAACACAAGGCTGTGGCGCACTCGCAGGGGAGGGTTCCCATTTCTTCTAGGGTGTGACCTTCAGCAGTGACTGGACACTGGTAAAGGCTGAGAACCCCGCAGCCCCTCCCTGAGGGCTCATGTTTTCTCTTTGCTTTCTTATCACTCTGGCCCTCCCGAGGAACCTTTCCCTCCTGACCACAGCGCCCTCATCATACCGAGAGATGTCACCCAAGACATCGTACTGGGGTTGCTCCCATAATTTACAGTTGCTAGGGACAAATGAGGTTGCCTGGTCGCTTTCGGGGTGGGTTCTCATAGGTATGGACAACTTGTTGACTTTTCAACAAGTTCTTTCCATGTTTTTAACAAAATCAGAGCAATGTTTCTCTGTAAAAGAAGCCCAAGTGTGAGCAACAGGGCATGGATCATCAGGGTGAAGGGCTCACCGACTCAGTGAACAATGTCAAGGTCTCCGGATGGACACTTTTGCCATAGCTGTCTGTGCGCCTCACTAAGTGCACCAAAGCTCTAGTGTTGGACTTGAGTTCCTCTTCCTTTCTCAACTAGCTCTGAGACCGTGAGCAGGTGACTTGATCACACTGAGCTTAGCTCATGGAATTGTTTTCATGATATATGAACTGGTATGTAATAAAGCCTCTAGAACACTGCATGCATTCAATACATGTACCAACCACTATTCCGTTATTAGATTCAATTTGAATATGGGCCTTTCCTTCCTATGTAGATAAGAAATATTTTGCTTTACACATTAATCTTATTCATTTCTCTCTTCACTCATTCAACACATTTCTAAGAGGTGCATATAACATGTAGGAGTGGCTTGGTAGGAATTTTAGTTTACTGCAGTTAAAAAGACCATCAGGGAAGGAAAGTATTGCAAATGGTATTGCAACTTCAAAACCAAACCGGGTTTTCTTTTTCCTGACTGGATGAAGAGGCCATGCATTTGTTTTCTAGTGTGTGGACCACTCTCCAACACCACTTTTCAATAGGTATTCCATTATTCCCAATACTTCCATTAAAATTGCCTAGTATAAAAAAAAAATTTGCCTAGTATAAAGCATGTGTTACTCTTTGCTATAAAAATAAAAGTTCCCTATAGGCTGGATCTTGGCAAACATAGTCTGATTAAGTTGGGCTATTTTTATTTATGTTCAAAGGGAGACAATATGCCCTAGTGAATCAAGCTGTTCTGAAGTCAGAAAACAAGATTTCACAATGCAATGCTGACATTAAGAGTTGGATTTAAGAGCTGGGCATAGTGGCACACACCTTTAAACCCAGCACTAGGGAGGCAGAGGTAGGAGGATCACGGTGAGTTCGAGGCCACCCTGAGACAACTACATACTGAATTCCAGGTCAGCCTGGGCTAAAGTAAGACCCTACCTCAAAAAAACAAAAACAAGCAGTAAAGAAAAATGAAGTTACAAAATTTGCAGAAAAATGGATGGATCTGGAAAGGATTATCCTAAGTGAGGTAACCCAGGCCCAGAAAGCCAAGTGCCACATGTTCCCCCTCATATGTGGATCCTAGCTACAGATGATTGGGCTTCTGTGTGAGAAGGAAAATACTTAGTAGCAGAGGCCAGTAAGTTAAAAAGGAGATATAAAGGGAAGAGAAAGGAAGGGAGGAGGGTACTTAATAGGTTGGTATTGTATATATGTAAGTACAATGATTGAGATGGGGAGGTAATATGATGGAGAATGGAATGTCAAAGGGGAAAGTGTGGGAGGGGAGGGAGGGTATTGCCATGGGATTTTTTTTTTTATAATCATGGAAAATGTTAATAAAAATTAAATTAAAAAAAATAAATAAATAAAAAGAATACATCAATCAAATGTAACACATAAAAAAAATTTGAGTAAGAGTTTGTTCTTCTGCATTTGAAAAAAAAAAACACAGAATAGAGCAAGTCAATAGAGCCAGCCTCACCCGCCTTCACCATGTGCAAGTAAACCTAATGAGTGTCCGGGAGATTGAATTGTCTGAGCAATGGTCTATTCCAAAAGAATTCAGACATGTTTGGCCACAGGGAAAGAGCAAGTGGACAAGAGGCGTGCTTGTTCGTGGAGCCCCAGTTCCATCTGTTAGTTGCTTCTGTGTCCCCATTGATTTTTCACAAATTTCCTCCTCACAGCAATTCACACCTCAAAGAAAGAAATTGCTCTAGCTTCCATTGCTGTTTCCAAAGAAGCTCATGGAAAGGAGCAAATATAAGTTTCTCTTTCACTGCCACAGTCCCTTACACACACACACACACACACACACACACAAAATGAAAGATATAATACAACATACAAACCCCAAAGACTAAAGTCACTTAATTATCAGTGTTGCAAATATTTAATAGATAACATTGTGAATAAAACCAGCTGTACGCTGGCCTTAGGACGTAGCAGTGCAATCCAGATCTAGACCAGACTAGGAAATCCTGAGGTCAGTGGCTACTGAAAGTGTGTGGTAATTCCCAAGGGACTTTCTGGGCTTTCTAGCCTGAAGACTAATCTTTTCCTCATAGAACTTTTATATCAGACTGTCTCCAACCTCTTCAGAAGGTTATGTACTCTCTGCAAAGAAACCACACCTTAAGTTTGCCTCTCTTGTAACAGCTAAAACAAATTATTTGTACATCTTAGTTAACAAACATTTTGATTTCAGAATCTATAGAGACAAAAAAAAAAAAATGATGAGATACTCCTCAGCTGCTACTGAGAGATAGACATGAAAAACCACCCTCTGTGGGCACAGTAATTTTATAATTTTTCTCAGAGGATATATAGTGTGTGGCTATGCATTGAATCAAGAACTATGTGCAATTCTGCCTTATATTTATCAGTCTTGCTTGGGCCAAAAGGTAGGGATGACTCCAATTCATCCTAATTTATCAAAATGTGATGTAATATGGTAGAGAAATGCTTTGAAACATGGCAGGCACTACCATTTAGAGAAATGGCCATTATTTCTAGAATTGAGACAATCCAAATGCTATGTGTCTACTCAACTTGACATTATTGTTTCTAAGTATCCATTCCAGATGTAGTGACTCGCCTGTATAAGAAGTACTCATGGGGGCTGGGGAGATGGCTTAGTGGTTAAGCGCTTGCCTGTGAAGGCTAAGGACCTCAGTTCAAGACTCGATTCCCCAGGACCCACTTAAGCTAGATGCATGGGGGTGAGGGGCAGCACATGCGTCTGGAGTTCGTTTGCAGTGGCTGGAGGCCCTGACGTGCCCATTCTCTCTCTCCCTATCTACCTCTTTCTCTCTGTGTATGTAAAAATAAACAAAAAAATTTATTTAAAAAAAAAGTACTCATGGGCTGGAGAGATGATTTAGTAGTTCAGGTGCTTGGCTGCAAAGCCTGAGAACTCATGTTTGATTTTCCAGATCCCAGGTGAGCCAGATGCACAGTGATACAAGCATGCAATGTCACACACATGTACACAAGGGGGCACACACATCTGGAGTTTGATTGCAGTAGTTGAGGACCTGGCGTGCCATTTCTTTCTCTCTCTCTCTCTCTCTCTCTCTCTCTCTCTCTCTCTTTTTCTCTCTCTCTCTCTTCCACTCACTTTCACTGTCTCTAAAATAAAAAATAATAATAATAGTAATAAAATTAGAAACGATCATTGGCCACTAACAAGCAAATTCAATGGTTAGTCTGAACAGAAATGTACTTCTGGGAGGCAACAAAGTAATAAAGGAGATTCAAGAAACAGTTAAGAACCAGGGGACTCGCTAAGGTTTTAACAGAATCTTGGCATGTGGTCTTCTGCTAGAATGAGTGGCCTAAGTCTATTTTAATGCCAGGTCAAGTTTAGACCATATACATGCTCATTGCTTGGCTAATATGAAACAGTAATAAAAGGAGATTAGCAGAACTTCTGCCACATACCATGCTTCCACGGAGGTCAAGCAGCTTCTTGAATTAACTAATCTGCTCAGACTGCACGCATTGAGAAGCTTTAAACAATGAGGGAAAGGGTATTTGTGCACTTAGAAAACAGAAAATTTTAATCTCCACCCCTCTTTCTCCTTTGCTAGGGAATATTTTTAGATCTATTCTCTCCCAGTGTGTCAGCCATTACTAGGAAAAGTAGGAAATTACGTGTGCCTGCTGTTTAGAACCTTGCTGATGAATGCGTCTGATCAGTGAGACTAATTTTCTACTATGTTGCACCTCCATAAATTTCCAAAGTCCAGATTCTGCCTATGCTTGCCTGGCCCTCTGGAGCACAGTATGTAATCCAGGTGCTCCGTTTAGCAACATTTTGCAACACTGATACCAGACCCCCCCCCCACCTGACTGGCTTGGAAGACAAATATAAATAAATTGGGACTGGCAACTTTAATATTTTTCCAAGCTTAACAAAGGA
Source organism: Jaculus jaculus (assembly GCF_020740685.1). Taxonomy (NCBI): domain Eukaryota; kingdom Metazoa; phylum Chordata; class Mammalia; order Rodentia; family Dipodidae; genus Jaculus; species Jaculus jaculus. Next base: position 166,861,904 of record NC_059105.1, read on the forward strand.
AGCAAGGTTCAATAATTCTAAGTGACATTCAGTTGCGTCGAAATAAACAACCAGAGGAACTGACTGTGTGTGGTTCATGGTGTCTACTCTCCCAACACAAGCTGCTGTCAACTCCCCCTATGTCTCTTGGTCATTGCGAGCCAAGTTTGGGGTTTATAAAAATCATGGTAATAGTGCCTTTTCGGGTCATGGTACCTGTAAGTGAGCAAATGATGACAATGGTCCACTGTTTACCAAGTCAGCATGGTTAGTAGCTGTTGTCCAAAAACCATGCCAAAAAGCCGAGGCCACATGTCCACACAGGCCTTTACAGTGAGGCCCCTCCGTGTCCACGTTCTGATCTTTCCCTCGATATTTACACACTGTAATGTGGCAGCACAATGCTCTGATTACTAGGTCATTTCCACTTCCCAGCTCTTTGGCTGATAATTGCTATTCACTGTGCTTCCTAAATTCTAAATGAGCCCCACACTGGTGGTGATGAAAGTTATATGTGCCATTTTCGCACCGTGCCAGGGAACGAAGCTGGGCCCCAGGGTGCCAACTTCAAAGGCTTACTCTGTATTGAACAAACCACAAACTTTCTTTTTTTTTTTTTTTTTTTTTTTTCGGGCAACATTTCAGTAGTTATAGCTGTAGTTACATATTTAAATAACAGAAATAATGATTGCTTGTGATGTATGTATGCTGCCGGTTAGCCAACAGACTGAGTCCAAAAGATCCCAAGATGTGTGCTGACTGATTCTCCACAATGAATACACTGTCGGAGTAACCGCCAACTCTTCTAGGCTGTGAATTTATGAGCCAAAAGTTTGGTTGTCTTTCATGTGGTTTCAGATATCTGTTTCAGCTATAGGCACACCCTGCTGCCCTGTAAGATGTGGCATTTCCTGCCCAATAAAGACCCTTTTGACAAAGCATTCCTCCTAAATTCTAGTTCTAGATGGACCTAAGCGCAACCTTTCAGGTTAGGCCCAGGCATAAAAAGAAAGATAAAAGCTGAAGCTGTCATGCTTCTTTTTTTTACTTTTTTATTTTTTTCATTTTTGGAGGTAGAGTCTCATTCTAGCTCAGACTGACCTGGAATTCACTATGTAGTCTCAAGGTGGCCTCAAACTCATGGCAATCCTCCTACCTCTGCCTCCCGAGTTCTGGGATTAAAGGCGTGCGCCACCACGCCCAGTTTGCCATGCCCATCTTTATCAAAGTTTTGTGTGGGGACCAGGGACAGCACTGACATGTCCCCATGAGTTTCATCTCCTCCTGGTTTCAGGAGAGACTACACTCAGATTTAGGTGTACAGAGCTATGTGGAATAGAGAAGTCAGATGCTGCCTGGTTGAAGCAGAGAGGTGAACTCACATGCTGTCCGTAAATAAAGCAACATGCTCGCCTATTTCACTGGAGCCTTACTTTCCCCATGAGGTACAGGCTGCTATTCTGACAAGGGCACAGAGCAGAAGAGCAGGCAGGATGGCAAGGCAAATCATGGGATTCTGAAGTCTGTTCAAGGTAGACCATAGAGCAGATACTTAGTCCCGGTGCTTGGCACATGGGTCTGTAGTTTAAATTAGGTAGACATTGCTGGTAGTTAAATACAGGTGTTCCCGCAAAGCCAACAGGGAAGCACGGGAATTTCTTCTGATTATGGATGTAGAGGTGACTTAGTGGCAAGAAAAATGTAACATGAATTTTACAGCCATGGGAAAAAAAAATAAGACACCAGATAAACCTGTTTGTAAAGAGTGTCCTCGGGGGCTGGAGAGATGGCTTAGCAGTTAAGGCACTTGCCTGCGAAGCCTAAGGACACAGATTCGATTCTCCAGGACCCAAGTAAGCCAGATGCACAGTGTGGCGCATGCGTGAGGAGTTCATTTGCAGTGGCTAGAAGTCCTGGCATACCCGTTCTCTCTCATTTTCTCTCACTCAATCTCTCCCTCCCTCTCTGTGTCTCTAATAAATAAATAAAAAATTTTTAAAAAGAGTGTCATGAGGCTGGAGAGATGGCTAAATGGTTAAGACACTTAATGGCAAAGCCCAATGACCTGGGTTTGAATCCACACTACCCACATAATGCCAGATTCATATGAGTCTGGAGTTCATTTGCAGTGGCTAAAGGCCCTGACACACCTATTACCCCAATCTCTCCCTATCTCTCCGCATGTGTATGTGTGTGTGTGTGTCTTCTCAGTGTCTCTCACTTCTTGCAAATAACAAGATAAATAAAATATTTAGAGTGTCATAAATTTAAGGATAAGTATTGTGTTATACCTACAACGCAGAAAACTTAAGACAAAGAATGCTCCAATAACAAAATTCATTTCACAACATTGTTTTACAAATTTTTGTTTGCCCATGCTTTTTACCACCAGTTCATTCTTTCTACGGAATTGCCTTAACCAAAAGATTATAAGATAGTATCGGCCACAATTCATTTTGTTTTTGACTCAAAATATTACTGTGGGTCTATGTTTGACCCTTAGTTTGCTTCTGTTGATAGTGGTATGAAACATTATGGAATGATACGTAGGGCTTGAATAAGATCTTATTTCCTTTTGCTTCTTACAAGCTCAGCAAGATATCAAGCTTCCCTGGGATTTAATGTGTACATTTGCAGAATAACATCTGATATGCCCAACTCACAGGGTTATTTCAAAAGAGATTATTACAAAATATATTTTAGCAATGCAAAGTAGAAAAACACTGGGGTAATACTTTTTACTATTTTCCTACTTTAAAAAAAAAAATGGAAGAAAGAGTTGAGTAAATGGCTTAGTGGTTAAAGTACTTGCCTGCAAAGCCAAAGGACCCAGGTTTCATCCCCCAGGACCCATGTAAAGCCAGATGGGCAAGGTGGCACATGCATCTGGAGTTTGTTTTCTGGGGCCAAAAGCCCTGGTACACCCATTTTTTTCTCTCTCACTCCCTTCCTCTCAGAAAAATAAATAAAAACAATATAAAATGGAAGGTAAAAGGGGGGGGATTTAAGAGTATAGTATTATACATATGTAAGTAGAAGAACAGATTAATAGGGGTGAAATAGCCTAAGTGGGGCCAGAGGAAGAGATTGAGCAAGGAAAGGTAGAGGGAGGGCTAATCAAAATCTAAGAGGATATAAATAAGTCATATGGAAACCTACTTTTTTTGTACAATGGAACAATCAGGAGCCATAGATTATTACTAGAAATTTCTCAGTGCCAGGGATGGGATACCTTCCAGTGAGTTGTTGGGCAGGGAGGTCCCTGATGCCCACAAAACATTTCAGGCCATTACCAAGGCCCTTGTTTTCCTGCCAGGAATGGACGGTAAGAAGATGCTGAAGACTCCACACACTTGGGCTTCAGGGACACTGAGAAATCCTGCTGGAACTGAGCTGGAAACCTCTTCCATGTAGACCAGCTGACAGAAAGCTAGAAAAAGCCATGCTGCATGTAGTTCAATGGGAGTGAGAGAAATCACCAGTGAAGATACTCAACAGGACACTGCAATCCTTAAATTTAGCCAGTCAGGCCAAATGAGCCAACAGGTACAATAGTGGCATGTCTGTTATGGAAGAAACCAACTGCCCTCTAATTTGACTAGAGCCCCTTCCATGGGAGGGAATACATCCCTGATACTGAAAACCTACAACAAGGGTAGTCATGAGCCCTAGGGGCATAACATCTGCTTCTGTATGGCTAAATGAATATACTATGCTCACCAAACTGCCCAGTCAGCACTTCTCTTAATGTTCATACCCATATATTAATGCTACTCTCACTTTTGGCAGAGAACCTTCTCTTTTCAGATGTCAGTGACCTTGGTATGACCCAGAAGGCACCATGGTGCTCAGAAGATATCCCAACATCTCCAGATCAGACAGATGTCCTGAAGAGTGGAAGCAGAAAAACATTCGCATCGAAACAATGCTATGCTCTTGTTCATTATCAGAAAGCTTCTTACTGTACAGTGATCTTGTTTGGTTTCGGGATCCTGGAATCATGTTTATATAGTTATCAATTCATGACTTTCTGGGCAACTCAGGATGTGACGTCTCCTCCAAGTGTGAAATAGGACTTGGTCCCATTCCTCTAACCAGTCATTAAAGCCTCACATTTCCAGCCCTTGGTTTTATAAGCTATTTATTATGAAGAAAGTGTACATCCCTATTATCCTTCAACTCTGGTAATGTGTAATTAGCTATCTAACAAAACCATCACCCAAAACAAGCAGTAGCCACAATATTACGGATTAGCATGATGTGAACCCCGAAGGTTGAAGGCTTGTTACACAGTGAGGCAGAGTTCAGAGGCTGGGCTTTTAGGAAGTAATTATATAATGTATCAATAGATTCATACATTGATGGATTTTTTTTTTTTTACTTTTTGCTTTTGTATTTTTTAATTTTTTTATTTTTATTTATTTGAGAGTGACAGACAGCCAGAGAGAGAAAGAGGCAGAGAGAAAAAGAGAGAGAGAGTGGGTGCATCAGGGACTCCATCCACTACAAATGAACTCAAGATGCATGTGCCACCTTGTGCATCTGGCTTATGTGGGTTCTGGGGAATCGAGCCTCAAACCAGGGTCCTTAGACTTCACAGGCAAGATCTTAACCACTAAACCATCTCTCCAGCCCTATTGTTGTATATTTTTAGATAGAGAGAATTGGCATGCCAGGGTATCTGCCACTGTAATCGAACTCCAGATGCTTGTGCCACCTAGTGGGCATGTGCAACCTTGCACTTACCTCACCTTTGTGCATCTAGCTAACCTGGGATCTGGAGAATCCAACATAGGTGCTTAGACTTCGCAGGCAAGCTCCTTAACCGCAAAGGTATCTCTCCAGACCCACTGGGAGGTAGTAGAAATTTTAGGAGGTAGAGCTTATTTGGAGGAAGTGGATCAGTGGGCGCATGCCTTCCTCTTTCTCACTATCTCACTTGTGCTCACTCTCTCTCTCTTCCTCCTTCCTGTCTCGCCTAAATCAAACTACTTTTCTATACCACATGCTCACCACCATGATGTTTTGCCTTACCACAGATCCAGAAGAAATAGATTCAAAACCTGTGAAACTACAAGCCAAAAATAAATCTTTCTATCTTCAAGTTGCTTTGTCACATATTTTGTCACAGCAGTGGAAAACTGATACACAATATATCAAATAACTTGTATTTACAGCAAGCAGCTGGTGACTGATGAATAGTTTTCATCGTATCTTCCCTGGTCTGAATCTTCCGTCTTTTTGGTTGGCTGCTTGGCTGGTGGTTTTATGTCAGTGTAGTTCCAAGAATATGCCTAGATTTCATCATTAGAATGTCTATCAGTTCAGTGTGTGACTGAGCTTTACTTTTAACCTTTCCTGTGAACTCAGTATTTTATCATTAAATTAGGAAATGTGTGATCTTTTAATTTTATGAGATGTGATATATTAATTAACTAAGTGTCTTGCATATTAACCCAGAAGAAATGCTTTGTTCATTAATTTCCATCCTAATATAACTTGATCTGTAAGGTCACATCTTTGCTCATGCACATCCTCAATGTACCTGGACGGTATAACTAGGAGGCATGAATTGGAGGCCATCAAAGAGTAGAACAAAGACTGGAAACGTATAATTTCCCAAAGATCCCTAATGGAACACCCACCCTAAACTCTTGGCTCATTCTAGTGTCATCTTTCTGTAATACTTGGTTTTGCTTGCCACATGTATTAATCTACCAGATTTTCTTGCCAGAAAGAAGAATTTTAAAATGCTAACAGCAGAATATAATTATGCCAAAGACAAGGTTGATGGTGGCAGGAAGCCAGCACAGGAAGAGCCCTCATGAATGCTCTGTCTTCCTTGGGTAGTGGAAAGAGTTCAATCACATTCATCAAAGATTAAAGGGTCTTAAGCTGCCCCTCCAGAGCACTTGGAACGAACTGCTGCCTTTCTGTGCCTCATCCAGAGGCAGCTGAACTTCTTCCATCCATCCATTAATTTTCTACATCTGGTACAAGTTTTCCAACTTTCCACCAATGCTTCCTTTTAAGCATCGTTGGTCATTCAGAAACCTCCATTTCTCTTTTTCTGGAGAAGCTTTGGAATACTTCAAGTTAGAATCCTTTGCTTCTCCCTCTGAGCTATGCATGGATAAAAAGATTGTTCAGAAAATTTGGTCAGATAAATTGTGGGAGCAAACTCTCTGTCTGGACCAGTTTCAACTCAATTCAGCAAGTGCTGATTGATGGCTTCCAGTGTGCTGTCCCAGGGTTGCCATGCTGAAAGGTGGAAGGCTCCTAGAGAGGTGAGGGATTCGAGTTCACCTATCTGTTGTGCATGATGGTATCCATTCAAGCAGAATGTTGATTAACAGTTTACATCATGAATTGCAGGATTTTTTGTGGGAAAGTTTTGTTTTCAAAATATCCTTTCCTGGCTGCTCTTGGCTAAGATACTGACTGTCCTTGGGAAGCATCATTTTTCACTTCTAATTCTCTCCATCAAGTAAAACTAATTTAGCTCCCATTATGCAAAAGGGCAAGTGTCTCAGGCTACAGCCATCAGAGCGCTCCTTCTTTGGTTAGCTCAGGGAAGGGCACAGAATGTTATCAGAGCCCAATCTGAGCATTCTTGAATGATTTATAGAACCATCAGAAGGAAGATACTAGTTCCTTACTAGAATACTTGAAAATTTAAATTAAAGGCCTGAACCTGTCGGCCAAACATACTACCACTAAAGGAAAGCTTACTCTAAGAAAGACTCTATCCAGAAACCAGCAAACCCAAGTCCTGAAAAAAAAAACAACCTTAAAACACTACTTGAGCCCTTAGTTCAGCTTCTCCTGAAACCATTCACCCTTTAGTTGTATTGATAATTTTTCCCTTTTGTGTTAACCCAGTTTGAAGTGGATTTATTTTTATGTTGCAATTCAAATACTCCTGACAAATTCATTTGACAAATAGGAAGAATTAGGGTGAATTCAAAGGATACTTACTTTCCTTTCAAGAAAAGATAAGCATTACCAAATCATATTTATGATTCTTATATAATTTTAAAAACATTAGAATTATTTTAATATGTCTTCCCAATGGGAAGTAACACAAATAGCTAACATGGGGACTTAACTGGTCATTGGGAGTGAAAGGATGAATATTAAAATATGTTCATTAGTTGGAACATTCAACAATGATTTTCAACCTCCTTGACTTCTTACCTCCTGAAAAGGTAAACATATGTGGATATTTACCTGACAACAGTTATAAGCAATGAGAGATTAATCTGATGCTAAATGGAATCAACAGTTCCACTTGGCTGTTCTAAAAGATCTTAGAACATTATCAGTCTCCTAAGATAGTAGATTAAAGGTCACAGTCTCAATAAATCTATGGTTAGAATGCTCACTATGGGCAGTCACTATGCCAAGAGTTTGATATGCCAAATATCATTGAAACTTCACAAGATCTTATCATAAATCTTCTTACAGATTAGGCAACTAAGCTTCTTAAAAATTAAACAGCTCACCAAAGGTCAGCTAGAAATGGAGACATATATTTGAAGTCATATCCACATGACTCCAAACCTGTGACGTCAAACACTACTATATCCCAGTTTCATTCTTATCTTCTCAGTTTTCCCTTTGTCTACCAACATGGTTACCAATTGAGTTCAAACTCCAGCCAAGTAACCCAATACAGAACGCTGGGGATCTAGTCCTGCCCTTCCCCACATTGCCCTCTTCGCTCACTTTGGAATGAGCATTAGTCCCATTCTCCAAGTTATAATGATTCAGTTCATCTCAGCAAACAGTTGCCTACCCAGAAAACAAAGGAAAAGAGAATACAGTGATTTCCAAGTCCTTTGTAACTGGCCTATCCTAGTACGCACTCATCACTATCCTTTAAATCAACTCGTACTCTGAAATGGGGACCAAATTTCTATTTATCCATTTATTATATAATCCCTTAAGTGCAGTAGTTATTGTTTCTAAACTCTTCAGATTCATTCAAGCTGACACCTGTGTGTTTCTAATCCTAATGTAGCATTTATTGTATCCTCTTATTCTCTTTAAGACATAATAAGCTCTTCCTAACCCACTTTCTCTGTCTCTTTTTTTTCTTCCTCTCTAATTGCTCCTGGAGACTAGCCTAAAAGAGTCTTCATATCCCTATTGCTTACCAAATTTATATCCCATTGTTTAACAAATTTCAACTGTACTCATTACTTACTGAATAGGTTTGAGAAGTTTCAGCGGGGTCTTTAGGGATTTTTACATATTGGCCTCTGCCTTACCTCCTTAGGTGCACTTATTTAAAGGTGTTCTGATTGCGGGCTTCTGAGCTCAGCTTGTGTCCTCGGCTCCATGACGCTGTTGCATTGTTTACTGTGCACGGGATGCATTTCCCCTTTTGTCCACCCACCGTGCCCCCCGTTTCATTCTTAAAGACCCAGATTATATCCCATTTATGCTAAAACACAAACAAACACTTTACTCCTCCTTCCCGAAACACCTAAGGAGCTTACTGACATCACTTCCTCCATGAGACTTTTACCACATTGCCTTTTGCTACAGTTACAAGACTGGGTGTTTTATTCATCGGGCCAGGCGTTACGATTTTTAGAGTAGGACTTACAAATTGAATTTTTTTTTATTTGAGAGCGACAGACACAGAGAGAAAGACAGATAGAGGGAGAGAGAGAGAATGGGCACGCCAGGACTTCCAGCCTCTGCAAACGAACTCCAGACGCGTGCGCCCCCTTGTGCATCTGGCTAACGTGGGACCTGGGGAACCAAGCCTCGAACCGGGGTCCTTAGGCTTCACAGGCAAGCATTTAACTGCTAAGCCATCTCTCCAGCCCACAAATTGAATTTTTATGCACCACTAAAGCACCTGGCCTACTGCCCTGGCTATAAGATATTGACTAAATGAAAGACATGAAATAGGTACAATGCTGTAAATCAGACTGTAATTTCTAAGGTAGAGTCGCAAGAGAAACTATGGCACACAGTCTATGGCGTGCTTCATATGGGATGAGACATCGGCTTCCAGCCAGCAGACAGCTTCCCCTTGTCTGCTACATGCTGGAGCCAAGTTTGAAGTGATCCTTCAGTCTGAGTCAGGACTTCAGCTGATGACAGCCCCACATACAATCTGAGAGGTCCTGGACAAAAATTGTCTAGCTAGAATTGTTTGAGGTGATGTATGTCTATTGTAATTTTGTTTGTTTTACAAGGTAGGGTCTCACTCTAGCCCAGGCTTACTTGGAATTCACTATGTAGTCTCATGCTGGCCTTGAACTCACAGTGATCCTCTTACCTCTGCCTCCCAAATGCCGGCATTAAAGGCGTGCACCACACCTAGGCTGTCTATTGTCATTTTCAGACCTTAAATTTTAGGATAATTTGTTACAAGGCAATAAATAACACAGAGCCCCATTTGTGGTGTTACAGAAATGCATAGGAAAGTCTAAAACTCTTGCACTAGGTTTCAAGAGAAATTGAAGATAAGAATAGGAAAGTTGTGATAAAAAATAGATATCTAAAAATTTGAATACCCATGTTATAAACTCAATATTTTTCTCCATTAATGAAAAGTGTTCATCCAAAGTTCTCTGCACGTATTACTGATACGTGAGGCACAACCTCTAGGCATATTGTAATTTCAATGATCAAGCAAGCATACCATAGGTAACTACCATTTGTTTGGCTTTGCCACGTGCCAAAAATGGTACTAAGATATTTCCAACACCCCTTGTTACGCCCACTTTGCTGCAAAGACTCCAAGCTACACAGAGCTGGAGTAGTAAGTCGCTTGAGATTTCAAAGGTGGGAAGTAGCAGATTTCGCTTTCACATCCAGGCAGCCTGGAATTACAACCCAGACAGACTCACAATCTTCTCCCAGGCATCACGCCTCCTATACAAACTGACATCACACACGACACTTCACAGAGTCAATGAGAGTACTGAAATTAAACTTCTTTAAAATTAGTGACGACTCGGAGACTGGCCCGGGCAGCCCTCACATCATCAACAGGACAGCTGTACCCCGATGTCTTTGCCAATGCAACATGGTGAAGCACTGCGGAGAGCATGCCTCCTTCTGAACGCGTTCCAGGGCCACTCTTTACATCTTGAGTGCGTTTATCTCCAGCCTAGTGGGGTTTGAAGCATCCTTCTGTTCAAGTTGGTCCACTGAGCAGTGATGCTTGAATCCAGACGGCAACTGTTGATTTTCTAAATACAATGCCATCCGTTTATTCTTGTAGAAGTCTAGCAGAGACCTTGGCAAATAAAAAGCAAAGGACAATTTTTGGGGGGGGGGTGGAATGTTTTTGAAAAATGCTTTCCAAATTCTGGGGGCCTGTCCTTAGAGAACTTATACTTCCCTGACCATCCGTGTGTGTGTGTGTGTGTGTGTGTGTGTGTGTGTGTGTGTGTGTGATGTACACAGTGTGCTGTGTGTAGTATGTGGGATACATGAAGTATGCACATGTTTTCAGACATGCACGCTCTATGCACATGCCTGCAGAGGCCAGAGGAGAACATCAGGTGTCCTTCTCTCATCACTCATCTACGTATTTGCTTGAGTGGAGGGTCTCTCCCTCAATCCTGTGCTGGGGACAATCAGTGAGCCCTAGCAATTCTTGGGGTTCTCCCAGCTCCCACAGACTGGGTTAGACATACGTTGTACATGCATTCTGGGAGTTGAGTTGCCACTTTCCTGCCAAGAGAGCCTATTGTTTAGGCAGCAAGTGCTCTTAACCATGAAGCAACCACCCTAGCCCTCTCCTTACGGATTTTCTCTCCTAATCTGTCCAATGCATAGACCTGTCTTTACCCCACCCACACCACTAACACAGACATGTACAAACAGAAACACACACACACGATGATTTCAAACACTATGTTTTACCCTATTGTTCCTTAATAACATATAAACATCCCATCTGCTGAGAAGATGAAACAGGTAACTCACTCTTCAAAACAAAATAAAAACAAATCAAACAAACAAAAAAGACACCAAATGGTCCAAAACTATCACTTAATTTATTTTCTTTTTCTGATGGTCATTCAACTCTTTCGTAGAAACTTTTACCTCTACAAAAAGCACCACACAGTTAAACACATTTGTGTATTCCCAACATTGTGCTTTGTCTTATTCAAGGGGAAGATCTCCAAAATTAAGTCATTAGGCCATTGACGCGTGTTTTAAATTTTTAATAGAAATTTCTACTTTATAGTTCAAAGAGCGGTTGTACATTTTCATGTTGCCAAGTACCAAAACAGTCCAGGAGGTCAGCTTCCCTGGGTCCTTGACTCAAACTTTTCATTTTGTTGCTTTTACTACTTTAATAAATAAAGACATTTTATTGTTGCTTTAATTTTATTTCCCTGTTAACATGATAATGTGCTCTTGTAAATGTTTGCAGACTGAATAGTTCTCTGTCTCTCTCTCTCTCTCTCTCTCTTTCTCTCTCTCTCTTATTATTTATTACTCTCCTGCATTTTCCTTTCAGGTCTTTTTCTTGCCAATATATAGAATAAAATTGTAGTAACTTTGTGACTATAGACAATTGCTTCTTGTAAACATTTTTTTTAAAAAAATTTATGTTGTATCATAATATCCAGGCACTTTTATTCCTGAAGAAAAAAATGTCTATTTTTTTCTTTATTATTTCTAAGCTTGATCTCTTTCCTTTCTTTTTGTTTTTGTTGTTGTTGTTGTTGTTGTTGGTTTTTTTTTTTTTTTTTTTTGAGGTAGGGTCTCACTCTAGACCAGGCAGAACTGAATTTCACTATGTAGTCTCAGGGTGGCCTCAAAATCATGGCAATCCTACTACCTCTGCCTCCCGAGTGCTGGGATTAAAGGCGTGCGCCACAATGCTTGACTAAATTTTTTGGCTTTTTTTGTTGATTTCCTTTTTTATGTTTTCTTTTTATTGAGAAACTTAATACATGAACATACTGTAATTTGCTCAATCTCTCTCTCTCTCTCTCTCTCTCTTTTATTTTTTTAATATTTATTTATTTATTTACAAGTAGAGGGAATAAGAGAGGGAGGAATGAAGGGAGAGACGGAGGGGACAAGAGAGAATGGGCATACCAGGGCCTCTTGCCACTGCAAAAGAACACCAGACATATCTGCCGCTTTGTACATCTGCCCTTAGGTGGGTAGTAGGGAGTCAAACCTAGGCCAGCAGACTTTGCAAGCAAACACCTTTAACGGCTGAGCCATCTTCCCAGTCCCAAATGTTCTTTTTAAAACTTACATCTTTTAATTAGCTGATGAAGAAATAGGTTTCTATATATGTTATCCATCCCATCTTCAATTTTGTGTATACCTTTCCCCTCCTCCCTCCCCATTCCCGTCCCCTGCCCACTCCCGCCTGAGTCCTTTCCGTTCCCTGATTTCTGCCCTTCTACCTGGCTACTGCCCCCCACCCACCAGCCCTTCCCCACTTCTACCTCTAAGCCCCTCAAGTTTCCTGGCTCTACTACTGATTCCTACTCTGACTTCCAAACAAACCTAAGTATTCTGTGCTTTCAAACCCCAACTTAATTAATACTTTTCAAAACTTTCCTCAAATATTTTATTATTTAATTCAAATCATCTTGCTTTTCATTCAACACGATGGAGATGTTGCACCACTGTGTTCCAACTTCCAGTGCTGGAGATGAGAAATTTCATCTTAGTCTCCTTTTTAATGAACTGAAGAGTCCTCTGTGGCAAGAGGGGCCATGATGTTTGTTTCTTTAACTGACGGTGCTACCGGAGATCTTGAATAGTTGCCTCTTCATTATTGTAACGTAAAAACTCTAGCAGTGGTGGGAGATAAAATTCAGTGGCAGAATGTTTGCCCTGGTATATGAATCCCTAGTTTCAATTCCTAGCAGTGAAATAAAAGATCTGTCAACACACACACACACACATCAGAGATCTCTAGAGGAACAGACCAATAGAATGAATATGTATTATAAAAAGGATTTATTAGATTAGCTTACATGCTGGGGAGCCCAACATTAGCTGTCTGCACACTGGAAAGTCAGAGAATGTGGCGGGATGCCTCAGCAGTTCCCATCTGACACTGAAGGCCTGGAGAATCCCTAGAGAGCTCCTGGTCTTCAGTTCATGCTGGTGATCCTTGGTCCGGGAATAGCAGCAACAGGGTACATGCATGCACCAGCAAGTAGCATGGACAGTCCAGCAAAAAGTCCTGTATTTTCTCAGAACTTCTTTATATATAGTCCCCCACAGAAAGACCTGCCCACTCTAGAGGAAAGTCTTAAAGTCTTCCTTTTCCAATCCTTCCTGGAACTATCTTCACAGACCAGCCCAAGAGGCATGTTTCCTGCTTGATTCCTAGACTAATCATGTTGACAACAAAATTTAAGTCATAATGGGGGGGACTAGTCAGGCAGCCAGTTAGTGGGAAACAAACAGATGCAACACTGCCTGTCTGCTCCAGCAGAACCAGAATTCAGCATCTGTTCAATCCCATCCAATCAACTCTCTCTTGCCTCCTACTCAGGTGTGCTGATCTCTTCCTGAGCCCAGAACAATCAGCTCTCCCTCTCAGACGCACCTGTGTCTGAGAGCACAGCCCACCATGGTAAGATTATAAATAGCCATTTACAAGGTTGGCAGGCCTCTCTTCTTTTGGACCCCTGTGCCCACATGGGCTCTTTACCCACACCTGCCAGCCACATGGCAGGAGCTCTCTCTACTTTCTCCTCTTCTCCTCATCTAACAAAGTCCTGTTAGGTCTTACCCTCTGCTCTGTGGATTATAATTCTTTAACTTCATAAGACAAGGATCCTGGGGACCCAAAATTCATTGGTGCATGGGTATATCGGTGCATTGGCAAGGAGCCCCAAAATTCCCGTTACGTAAAGATCTGTATTGATTTTCACTAATCCTACGTTTCAATAAGCCCTTTCTAGGTATAGACTTAAACCTGTCCATGGCTACTTAAGGTTTCTACTCCCTAGTGCTCCTTCTCCCCCTCCCAGTCCTCACATGTTAGGTCCTCTGGTTGTTCCTCCACATCAGTTAGCTTTGGACTCAGTCTCTGTGCTTTGTTTTAGAGATGGCTAAGATCCTATAAGTCACCCACCCACTTTTAAGGAATATTTTTTATTTATTTATTTTCAAGCAGAGAGAAATAGACAGAGAGAGAATGAGTGCAAATAAACTCCAGATGCCCGCCCCACTTTGTGCATCTGGCTTTACGTGGGTCCTGGGGAATCAAACCCCAGTCATCAGGCTTTGCCACTAAAGCCATCTCTCCAGTCCATAAGTCCAATTTTAGTAAGTAACCACTTCTTACTTATTTGTTTGTTTTGGGTGCTTTTTGTTTTTTTGGCTTTAATTCCAAGTAGCACTGTGATATTGCCACACCTCTGAGTATTTTGTTGTTCTCCTTCTAGAAGCATCTTTGAAGTCCTCCTCTCCCTCCCTGGGAGTCATTGTCGGCAGGTGCTCATCTAGGAGGCCAGGTACTTTTCCTGTGGGGTGACTTTTGTTAAGCTACCCCATCCTCTTATCTGGGGACAGACCACAAAGTGGAGGCTCAATGAAGATTCAAAGGCAGAGACATACATTATTATATGATCATATTAAAGATACCTCCAATGGCCCATTTTGTTTCCAAACGGGTGTATGTTGGTAAGCAGGTTTGATGCTTGAAGGTAATTTATTATATGGGGGACTCAGGAATTTAAAAGACTATGAATGTTAATAGGGCTACATGTAGCCTCTGGGCATGACTCAGTAGAAGGTAGAAAATACAGCTAAGTCGCCAGCCGATACATTTCATGAATTGAAGCCATCAGTTCACAGTGCAGAATATCCCAAAGAAGAATATTCTAACATATTATAATTAAATGAGGAGGGAAAAAAACTTAAAAACAACGAATTGACATTATTCAACAAGAAGTGTCAGCTTTCTTCAGCACAGTGTTTTCAGAGAAGAATTTTACTTTCTTTTTGAAAGTGCCCTCCACTAACCAGAGATGGACTGGGATCCAGAAGGAAAGCGACAGGGAAGAAAAACAAAGCTTCGACTAGGGAGTGTTCCCCGCCCCGCTGCAGAGATCCCAGCCTGGCCTGGACCCTACTGTGGCCATTCCTACTCCAAGGGGAGCTCTGAATGACCGCAGCACCCCTCACTCCCATTATGCTGAGAAACCAGTTATGTTAAACAATATTGCCTGAAGGAGCTTTCAGAGTGGCTGGAGAAAGATCATCTCAATAACCTAAGACCTTAAACATCAATATTTATCACAATTTTCAAAAGGAACCAATTGAATATCATCTTTCAAAACATAGATTAAGCAATTAACATTTGCAACGGTATTCAATGTTGTGATCTTCTGGCGAAAAACATAGAAGGACAAGTAATAAATGTAAATAACAAGCATTTACTAAAATAATATTTGAAGGAAAACATGAGGCTTTTATCAGCTCAATCCAAAGGCACTTATTTAACTGACTACAACCTTTAATATAACTATCAATCAGGTGGGTTGGATATTTCAGCTCCTCCGTTTCCCACACACTCAGAAAGCTATACATTTTTCTGACTCACATAAATAATGAATTGTTTTTTGTATGAAGACAAGCTTTTATGGGTGGATCCTTCAATCAAAATGGAAGTGCCAAATGGAAAACTGTATCCCCAGGCAAGAAAGGAATTTGATTCAGGAGATAAGGGATTTAAAACGAAATTAATGCTATAAAATAACAAAGAAAATATTTAAATGTGTATCAGGCAAATAGTATCTAAATAACTTGGCATAAATAAGAGACCCAGCAAATAATACTAATAACAATAATGAGCTATGTAAAGTAGGCGCAGAACCCACCAGGGCACCATTTCTTCAAAGGGAGAAGCCAGCTCCTGTCATGGCCATGGACCTCAGTGATCAAAGCTCTGACTCTGGTTTCCTATTATGCCATTGGCATTGCTGTGAAAATTTGAATGATACAGTGTGCTTGGATCCCGAGACCCAAGGTGTTTCCCAAGTATTTTCCCTTCAAGCCTTCTCCACTCACCCACTGAATCTATGTCATAATTAGACCAGATAAAGCTTTATGAGATATAAATACATCAATAGCACAGTTCCCAGTGATCAGTAGATATGGCATACTTCTTAAATGTTTTTTTTTTTTAAAGTATGTATCCTGCTGACCACTGCCACTTCTTTGAAATTTAACTGTGCCAACACACTACAAGTTCACTAGGCCCTCTTAAAAAGGTTGATGGAAGTACATGGATACTCCTCTATTGGCTTTTTTTTTTTCTCGGAACTCTCAATAAAGAGGTGGGTTGACCAAGCACACATTGGGCCTCATTCCAAAAGTTGAAATTTTCAAAATAAATTAGGGGTAGCATCTCTGGTGTTCTTTTTCTGCATTTCCCAAAGGAACTCACATCATCTTCTCCTGAAAGTTCTGGAAGGGTCAGGTCAATGGCTCCCAGACTATTTCCTTCCATGGGACATACTTCTGTCCATCGGACTCTACATGAGTCACCAGGGGGAAAAATTGTCCTGGTATCACTTTTTTATCGGTCTCCTCTGGAAAAAGACACAGACACACATTGTGGTAGTTTCAATGGATGCCCCCCCACACCCATATATTCAGGATTTTATTCAAGTTTGTAATTTAGATCTGCAGCCACCTGGCTGGAGGAGATGTCACTGGGTGGATCATAGGGCCCGGCCCTAAGGTAAGGGGGTGCATTCGGAATTCCAGTCTAAAGATACGCAAAGTGCCTGGGGGTCGGCCAAGGGTCCCCGAAGGATGCTTACTTGTGATGGCTTTTGGCTTTCATCTCTCTCTGCTCAGCCTTGTGAAAGTGGGCCACTTTCTTCTGCCATTATGGAACTTCCTCTGGATCTGTAGGCTTCAATAAGTATCCCTTCCTCCATGACTGTGCCTGGTCTGGACATTCATCTCAGCCACCTGAAGCTGTCTGATGCACACATTGGAAGGGCTTCCTTTAGGATTCATGGAGACTGGACAGGTGCCTGCAGTGGAGGGAAACCTTCTGCTGCCTTCAAGCACAGATCTCCTGCGAGCTTGACATGGCTTTGTGGCTGATGTCAGTTGTCAGTAATACCGGGTCTACTTTTCTCTTAAAGCAAAAGTTCATCCAAATACATGGTACCTAAAGTCCTTCCTAAGTCCTCACTTCAGTCAAGTGCATTCATACTACTACCTGGCTAGTGGGGTATGAGAGGAAATGATGTGTTTCTTTCAGATCTTATTTGTAGAACAATCTAGTACACTGTGGTGGTTTGATTCAGGTGTCCCCCATAAACTTAGGTGTTCTGAATGCTAGGTTCCCAGCTGATAGAGATTTGGGAATTAATGCCTCCTGGAGGGAGTGTATTGTTGGGGGCGGGCTTATGTGTTTTATAGCCAGTTTCTCCTTGCCAGTGTTTGGCACACTCTCCTGTTGCTGTTGTCTGCCTTATGTTGGCCAGGGGGTGATGTCCACCCTCTGCTCATGCCATCATTTTCTTTGCCATTGTGGAGCTTCCCCTTGAGCCTGTAAACCAAAATAAACCTCTTTTTCCCACAAGCTGCTCTTGGTTCAGTGATTTCTACCAGCAATGTGAACCTGATTGCAACAGTAAAGTGGTGCCGAGGAGTGGGATTGCTGCTACACACCTGACTGTGTGGCTTTGGCCTTTTGGAGCTGATTTTCAAGAGGAATGTGGAAGGATTTGAAAACTTGGCCTAAGATATGCACTGCAGTGCTGTAAGTACAGCTTGATGGACTATTCTGGTCAGAGTTGAAAGACCTGAAGGCAGTAAGAACTATGGACTGTAACGTTTGGTTTATGAGGGTGAGAAAGAGCTTTGCATGGAATGGGCTAGCAGTGTGTGAGAGAAGCTTGCTCTTATGTCCGTGTCCTGAGAAGTTGTGCAAGGTTGCTTTGTGTAGAAATGGATTGTGTAAGCAGAGAGATATGGCACAGAAAGAAAAATCTTTGGGTGAACTGCTGTCTGTTCAGCAGCAAATGAGAGGTTACAACCTTTGAGATTGGGCCAGGTGACCTGCACTGGGGAACAGGAAGAATATAGATTCTTTTGAAGGGGTCTGAGTGCTCAAGGAGTGTCCTGTTCTTCAAAGTCTGCCTTATTCCCCCCTGGATTAACAAATTGGTACCCTACCTGGTATTGTGGAGTATAAGAAATGCAGGAAAGAGAGGGTCATTGAGTTTGCAATACCATCTTGTGTTTTGGAAATGGCCATGGGCAGTGTGAAGCAAGTTTGCTGGATGCCTGCATGGAGACCCCATGGGGCCATGAGGATGGACCCTGGGTTGCAGTGGAGACCCAGTGGAGAGGACAGGACCATGAGATGGCTGCTAAGGAAAGCTGCTGATGCCAATGAAATTTTCCAGGACTGTGAGTAGCCTAGCTGGAGGGGTGGAATTGGAGCTCCAGAGGCTTGTTGATGGTTAGAATTATCAGACTTGGAGATTTGTGACTGACTAGAGTTGTTGGACTTGACTACAGAGTTTCATGTTTGCACTGTTTTCAATCTTGTATTGGCTGACTGTTTCTTTGCTATGCCTAAAGCCATCTTTTGCAGTGTGAATGTTTATTCTGTGGCATTCTGGATTTTGGGAGAATTTTTTTGGTATTATGGCTTAGATAAAAGATCTTGGATTATTGGGATGTTTGAACATCATTGGGATTGATAAAAACTATGGGGACTTTTAAAATTGGACTAAATGCATTGCATTTTACATCATGTATGGATATCAGTTTATGGGGACCAGGGGCAGAATGTGGTGGTTTGATTCAAGTGTCCTCCATAAACTAAGGTGTTCTGAATGCTAGCTTCCTAGCTGATGGAGATTTGGGAATTAACACCTCCTGGAGGAAGTGTATTGTCGGGGCCAGGCTTATGGGTGTTATAGCCAGTTTCCCCTTGCCAGTGTTGGGCACACTCTCCTGTTGCTGTTGTCCACCTGATGTTGTCCACCCTCTGCTCATGCCATCGTTTTCCCCTGACATCGTAGAGCTTCCCCTCAAGCCTGTAAGCCAAAATAAACCTCTTTTTCCCCACAAGCTGCTCATGATTGGGTAATTTTGATCAGTAATGCGAACCTGACTGCAACATACACAATGCCCTAATTCTTCTGTTCTTCTCCTTCGCACTGGTTGCCTGGGAAATGGGAAGAAATGGAACTGCTCTGTTGGACCTAGTGATAAAAGCCTGAGGATGTGGCTGACAAAGCCATCCTACCATTCTGCACTATTTATATGAGAGAGAAAAGTAAACTATTTTGTTTCATCTACAGGACTTTAGCCTCTATTTTAAAAAATTTTATTTTTATTCATTTATTTATATGAGAGAACCAGAGAGAGAGAAAGAATGGGCATCCCAGGCCTCCAGCCACTACAAACAAACTCCAGATGCATGTGCCACCTTGTGCATCTGACTTATGTAGGTCCTGGGGATTCAAACCTGGGTCCTTTGGCTTTGCAGGCAAGTGTACTAACTGCTAAGCAATCCCTCCAGCCCTAGCCTCTTCTTTTGATGATTTTTTTTTTAGGCTACATCACAGCTAATTCATCTCCCATTAATCTTCATATACACTCTTCAAATCTTGTAGGTACAAGTGTTTTCTAAGACAACCAAGTATACCCAACCCTAATAAAATTCTTGATTACATAATTATATCATAAAAGATTTAGATGGAGGCCAATAATTGCTCTGTGGCCCTCTGTGGTCAACATAGTCTCAGGAAAGACAGCTTGCAAATGTTTTGCTCTCTCTTCTGAGTTTCAAACTCAAGAAAGTTCTTAGGAGCTTAGCAATCTTCCTGTACATCTGATCCAACTTGGAATCCTATGGCTATAGAACTGTCCAGGAATGTTTCTTCACTAGCTATGATTATGTGAAGCAAGAAATAATTATGCCTGCCTTTCAAAGAAATGTATGCATCACCCCCAGTCATACATTTTCCCAGCAAAATCTAAGAGGAGGAAGTTGCTGAGCATTTGTGAAAATTGCTGCCGTAACATTTCAGAATTATTCTTTAAGCCATTCTCACACCCTCCATTACCTTTTTATAAGCAGTGGTCCATGAACTAAATGGACCAGGAGAATCTTCTGCGGACTCCTACGTTCTACATCATTATCGTCATGAGGAAAGGTTACTATCAACTGTTGTGTAATCTTAACCGCCCCATATTGGAAATAGCATCAGAGACACATATACGGGGAACTTCTCTACCAAGTTGTTTTCAAAGCAGAAGGAAATAATGTAAATTCGTTCCAAACATCTCAACATCTGCTTCCAAAGCTTAAGATGCCTTCTAGGAACATGTTAGCTTTGTTTTATCACTCTTATTAACTTCTTTATTATCTCATAACAACAACTTGGAGTTCCTTATGTCATCCCACATATTATTCTAAAGAAGCCAACCCTCGCCACATTTCTCCTCCCTTCCCCTCCAAAAGCATCTGTATTGTGCAAGTTATAGCGTATAGATCTGAAACACATTGTTTTGTTTCTGTGCTGTTCAGTCTATACCAATCACAACCAATACACATTGATCACAATATGTCTCACAATCTGTCCCACATGTGCCGTTTTACAAAGCTTGCACAGCAAATTTAAGACTAAATGGCACTTTTAAGCCTTAAGTGCGGGGCAACAACAGCATTGTTCTTTGGTTCCTTGTGTTGTGACCACGCAGGACATAAATAAATTAATAGTCCAGGACATATTGACATCATCCTGTTCTGATGTATACTTCTTGCTGACTTAATTGCCCTACCTCAGTCACTCTAATGAAATGTTCTGGTTGGGCAAGAGATTTGGGAAACATTGTCTTAACATCAAAATGATTGTTGTGTGTGGTTTTACCACCTGTTATTCATTAAAGTCAATTGACTTAAAAAAAAAAAAAAAAAGTTAACTCCTGGGGCTGGAGAGATGGCTCAGCAACTAAGGTGCTTGCCTGAGAAGCCTAATGACCCAGGTTTGATCCCCACTATTCACATAGAGCCAGATGCAAAGTGCTACATGCACCTGAAGTCTCTGTGCATGGCTAGAAGCCCTGGTGTGCCAATACTCTCCCCGCTTCACCTCCCTTTCCTTCTGCTTGCAAATAAATAAAAATATTTTAACGGTCAATTTCTTAAGTAGATAAAAAACAGATACCCACGCTTACAAACTGTAGGCTTTTGATACTATTCATCCAAGAAGCAATTGTTGAGCATTCACTGGGCACACTCCCCATCCCCTGCAAACCGAGCAGTGCCCTCTGCTCAGACCTCGAAGATGTGCTCATTTAGCAACACCGGAGCACAGTCAGCAGACCTGCACCGTGTTCTTTTGTTCAGCATCTTTTTAACTCAGTGGTGTCTGCCCAGTTCACTAGATGACACCAGGAAGAAAAGAAAAAGAAAAAAAAGAAAGAAAGAAAGAAAGACAATTCTTTGAATTGTTCTCATAGTTGGGTTGTTGTAATATAAAAACTAATGATTCTATAGAATGTGTATTTTCATATATTATATTGTTGGAGTACTCAATTCCATGCCGAGATAGGTAGACTAGAATATAAAGTATTTCCCGAAACCAGGGTTTTCCTGCTTCAAGTAAGCCAGTCAAATAGCTCAGTCTGAAAGGCAGCCTGTGGATCAGCGTGAAATAATCCTACCCTCTCCTTTCCTCTCTCCAGCTTCTCCAGGGAGATGAGTCACACCTGGTCACTGCCCTTGATAGGACGTTTGATATTCTAAACTCCCATCAGCGCCGCACAGCTAGGATGATGTCAGCACAGTTAACATTGTTAGATCCCTGCTCTGCTTACATCAACTCCCTGTTGCCCAGGCTTCAGATGAGTGTCAAGAAGCGGAGGGGTTGGGGGGGAGAATCATCTTCTTAGCAACGAAGCCCACATCTCCAGGCTCCGAAAGGACATATGGCACTTTGCTTTGGGGATTTCCGGTGCTTCCCAGAATTATAGCTGGATGAAAACACGGTTGCTCAGAGTTGAAAAAGAAATCTCTCTTTTGTTCTCTTCCCATGAGGATGATTGTCTTTTGCAACATTTCTGATCATAATGTTTATCACCAACGTTCTTTTTGCTAGTCTACAAACCACAGTGCTTCAGTTTCTGTAGGAGTTATATTTAATGATATTCTAGGTATAATCTTCTGATTAAAACTAGGAAAGCTAGGGCTGGGGAAATGGCTTAGCAGTTAGAGCATTTGCCTGTGAAGCCTAAGGACTGCAATACCCCAGGACCCACATAAGCCAGATGCACAAGGGGGCGCCAGTGTCTGGAGTGGCTAGAGGCCACTAGTGTGCCCATTCTCTCTTTCTCTCTGCCTCTTCCTGTATCTCTTTATCTCATATAAATAAATAAAAAAAATTTTTAAAAAAACTAGAAATACTAAAATGAGACCCTTTGCCATGCTTCAGTAGAAAAAGGTTGAAAATGTATACAATATAAGCACCCAAGTTAGGTGGAAAAATCAAGATGACTGTGATAATAATAAATGTCTCAAGGTAGGGTATGTCAGGATTTATGGATTTGCTAGATTAAAACAATTAAACAAGGAAAAAATAATAGCATAATGAACAGTTGAAATTTATAGAAAAATTCAGTCATTTATTGATTATCTAGGGAGAAGGGTGATAATAAGACTTGAAGAAAGAGCTCTACAAGGGCATTTTGCAGAATTTTACAGTGGAATAACCAAGAGAATTGTTCCCTCACACCACAGCTGTCAAAAATCCTAATAAGGAACATTAATGCTAACCTTCGTAGAGAAATAGTCCAGGTTATTGTACCTCAGTTCTTCACATAAATGCTTCTGGTTGCCTTATAGCTCTCTTTCTACTCATTTATTCATCTTACAAACATTTCTGATTAGAATATTTTCTTGACCTTAGAGGTAGGCAGAAGAGGTGGGTAAGAAAGCAGACAGTAAAATACTGTGTGACATTTCAGCACAGGGTAGAGAGAAACCAACCTGGAACTGAGCTGGGAGCTACCTCCCTGCCAGCTAACGTTTTGTGCAAGACAGTACTCCCACCCCAGATTGGGAACACAGGAATATCTGGCAACCACTGGTCAGGGGTACCACTGAGTCCACTACAACCACTCATCTGGGTGCAATAGAAGAGCAGGGACAAGAGCGTCAGCCCCTGAGCCCCAACAGGAAAGACATGGCTCTGATCAGGGGCTGGAGAGATTCCAGACCTCCACTCACAGCTTTCATATCAGCCCTCAGCCCTGAGCTGCAGGCACACTTGCAACCTCCACAATCCATGCATCTATAGACACAATGATATTCCACTGCAATCCAGTTCAAACCCAAGATAGAACACTCACTGAAGATCCTATAAAGGCAAATACTTGCTTCCTCCTTAGCTAAATAGACTTTTACCCTGAGATGGGTAGACCCAAACACATAAAAACAACATGAGACAACAATCTGACAGGTCTCCAACAAGGTTGCCTAGTTCTACAATGGAAGTCTCCAATGAAAGCCTAGAGACAGTAGAAATACAATCCCTAAATGAAAGCACAGTGAGCTTGTTTGCCCTGACCAAGCAAATCACTAAACTGGAAGCAAATCATAAAAAAAAAAAAAAAAAAAATCAACAATCACATGAATGAAATTGAGTGGAATCATCTCTTACAGCCACAGCTTTCATCTGTAGGCTTAACTTAATGAAGGAAATCCAGAAAGATTTCAAAGGAAAGATAAATTAATTGAAGGCGTGTCAGCAAACACAGTATCTCAATAATCAGCTGATTAAGCTTAATGAAGACATGATTAAATGGAAGAATAAATGCTAAGAAGAATCAAGAATGTCAAACCACAACCTCAAATTGGAACTCTACAAAAGGATGGATAAAATATAGAAAAACACAACATAAAACAAAAAAAAAATAACATAAAGCTTGTAAAAGCCTCCCTAGAAACCAACACTAACAGAGTTAATCATGTGATGGACAGAACCTCAAATCTGGAAGGCAAGACAGAAGAAATTGTTCATAAGTCCAAAAATTTTGATAAGTTTTAAAAAAACATGTAAATAGAATATGAGAGAATTGTGGAATACTCAGAAAATACCAAATATACTGATCATGGCTATACCAGAAGAGGAATAAATTTAGGCCAAAAACATGGAGAACATATTCAACAAAACTATTGAAGAAAACTTTCCCACATTCTAAAATGAGAGATCCATCCACATACAAGAAGCTTGTAAAACACCAAACATACTGGACCAAAGAAGAAACTCTCCAAAGAGCATCAGAGTGAAAACTCTAAACAATAAAAACAACAAGTGCTAAAAGCAGCAAGAGAGAAACAACTCATAACATACAAAGGCAATTCCATCAGAATTACCTCGGATTTGTCAACAAAAACCCTGAAAGCAAGAAGGGCTTAGAATGGCATACGTCAAAATTTAAAAAGAAAAAAAACTATCGGGCTGAAGAGATGGCTTAGCGGTTAAGCGCTTGCCTGTGAAGCCTAAGGACCCCAGTTCAAGGCTCAATTCCCCAGGACCCACGTTAGCCAGATGCACAAGGGGCGCATGTGTCTGGAGTTCATTTGCGGTGGCTGGAGGCCCTGGTGCACCCATTCTCCCTCTCTCTCTCTCTCTCTCCCTGTATCTTTCTGTCTCTCAAATAAATAAATAAATAATAACTTTTTAAATAACTTTGTCTATCAAACACAACTGAGGCAATTAAGTGTGACTTGGCTCCAAAAGTAAAAAGCCGGGAATGTTCTTGAACCCGCCCTTGCCGTCTCCACCTTGCTAGAGAAGCTCCCTAGATCTGTTTGTCCATAAATGACTTGAGTCCTTCCCTAGGAAGGAGTTCCCCTTTCCCGGAATGCTCTGTTTTTCCATAAACAGCCCACATCCCTACCTAGGCAGGAGTTCTCTTTTCCTAGAATGAAGATCCCTAGAAAACGCGATCCTGGCATTTGGTTGGCTAATCCCAGTCCCAAAACTTGGGGTTACAGCTTGTCAGCTGAGCCGTCCACTGAGCCATCACTGAGAACTTGTAAATGACCCCAGTTTGTATCTTGGGGTTGGCCTTTACCCTTCCCTGCCTTCTCACGGGCATCAGCTTTCCTCTATTTTTTCCTCTTTGCTTCTCTTAACCTATAAAGTCCCTCTAAACCTTATCCTCTGATATGTGCATTTCAATCCTTTGAGTTCATAAAACAAGAATCTGGAAACACCCCAAAATTATTGTTTCATTGGTCTAACTCCAAAATTATTGATGTGTTGGCATATATTGGTGTATTGCTGGGGAATATCACAACTACAAATTTTAACAAGTAGCCCACCCTGTCCAGATGTCTGCAACATGCCCCAGTCACCCTGAGCGTCCATATCCCTCACAATGAGAAACAGATACTCCATTTGATCTCCACAGCAGGGAAACTGAGAGGAGCTCAAAGAGGTCCAAATTCAAATCCCGATGTCTGAAGGGGTGTGGGCTAGAGGCCGGGAGATACATAAGACACCACAGTGTTGCGCCTGTCCAACGGATTCCCTTTCATGTTGCATTCCAACTGCTTACTTTCCTGGTCTTCCGCCTTTAACAGAAAGAGGTCCAGCTCAGTTGTGTAGCACTTGCCTGGCTTGCAGGTTTAAGGTCTTCGATTCAGTCCCCCAGCACCAAAAAGAAAAAAACAGACAAAAAGAAGAAAGAAGGAGGAGAGAAGGGGGTGGGGGGAGAGGATTAAGAAGAGGAAAGAGGAAGGGGAAAGAGTTATGTATGGTGGCACATGACTATAATACCAGTACTGGGAAGCTAAGGCAAGAGGCTCACTAGCCTCGAGCCATCCTAGGCTACATAGCAAGATCCTGTTGTGGGGTGGGAGACAGGAAACCTTTAAAAGAAGAACTGAAAAATATTTTGTTTATTTCAGAAGAGGGCAGATAGCCAGAGAATGGGTATACCAGGGCCTCTATCAACTGCAAAGGAACTTGAGCTTACGTGGGTACTAGCGAATCACACAGGGGTCCTTTGGCTTTGCTGGCAAGCACCTTGATCTCTAAGCTATCTCTCCAGCCCTGGAAATGCATTGTTTATGCTGTCTGTAGTTCACAGTACCTTCCAGTCACAGCTAACCCCTAGAGCAAAGCAAAGCTTCTACTGAATGAAGATGGTGTGCCTTGTGTCTCTCTCTCCCTAATTTGAATTCTGACGTTATCTCTGTAATATTTTTTGTGTGTATGAGAGAAAAAAAGAGTTTTATTTTGGTTTATGGGCTCAAGGGGAAGTTCCATGATTGCAGGGAAAACGATGACATGAACAGAGGGTGGACATCACCCCCTGGCCAAAATAAGGTGGACAACAGGAACAGGAGAGTGTGCCAAACAATGGCAAGGGGAAACTGGATATAACATCCATAATCCCGCCCCCAACAATACACTCCCTCCAGGAGACATTAATTCCCAAATCTCCATCAGCTGGGAACCTAGCATTCAGAACACCTAAGTTTATGGGGGACACCTGAATCAAGCCACCACATTCCACCTCTGGCCCCCACAAATATATATATATGGTGGTTTCTCAAAAAATTAAACATAGAATTATTGGGCTGGAGAGATGGCTTAGCGGTTAAGCACTTGCCTGTGAAGCCTAAGGACCCCGGTTCGAGGCTCGGTTCCCCAGGTCCCACGTTAGCCAGATGCACAAGGGGGCGCACGCGTCTGGAGTTCGTTTGCAGAGGCTGGAAGCCCTGGCGTGCCCATTCCCTCTCTCCCCCTCTATCTGTCTTTCTCTCTGTGTCTGTCGCTCTCAAATAAATAAATTAAAAAAAATTAAACATAGAATTATCAACCTGCAATTATAATTTCTCTTCTGTTTGTATACTCAAAGGAATTGGAAGTAGGGACTCAAGCAGGTGTTATGTACCCATGTTAATATCAGCATTATGCAGAATAGATAAAAGGTGGGAGCAACCCAAATGGGCAAGTAAGTAAAATATGGCATATACATATACTGGACTATTACTTAGCCTTTAAAGGGAAAGAGGTTTTGATACATAGTACAATACAGATAAAACTGGAAGAAAGTACACTATGTGAAATAAGCTAGTGGCAAAAAGGCGAATACTGTATGATTCTTCATATGAGATAATTACATAGTCAGATACATAGAGATGGAAAGTAGAATGGTGGTTTCCAGGGGCTACAGGGAGAGAGCCATGATGCTATATTACAATGGGTACAAAGTTGCAGATTGACAAGATGTGAAAGTTCTTCAAAGACAGTGGTAATGGTAACAGAATGATGTAAGATACTTAATGTTACATCTATACACTTAGAAAAGGATAAAAATGGTAAATTTTATAACATATATATATATATATATATATATATATACATATATATATATATATATATATATACATATATATATATATGTTGCCACAGTTAAAAATGTATCCTTCTAAATGGTAGTCACAACACTAAACATGATAATTATTCCCATAATTATTTGTGGAATAATTAACAAAAAGCTTGATGCATGTTGATTTGTCTAGACATCTTAAAAAGGTTCTTGTTTCTCATCTTGCAAAACTGAGATTTGCCAATAAACATTCACTAGTCCCATACAATTCTAGCTAATCACTTCACCCTCAGCATCTGTTGTCTCTAATTTTTCACACATTATGAAACTCCCAATTTCAGAATGAACCTCAGCTTGGCTAAATACATTTTTCCATTCTCACTCATTGCTTAAATTTTTAATAAAATGTGATTGATTCACATTTAAATGCAAACACAAAAGCTCTGATCGACCTGCACTTACACTGATCAATACTTCTAAGAATCGGGAAGCTCTGCTCGAAAGAGGAAACCTAGTTTTGGACAGGCAGATTTTTCATAGTGTGCCCAGTATCGGGTTAACACTTTTCTAAAGAAGTGTTTCAACAGCATAACACAGAAATGGCTCAAAGAACTTGTTCCTTTGCTCCTTTCACAACTTGCCTTTCTAAGGTAAGAATTACACATTGTTTTTCTCTCACTCAACGCCCATGTTGCCTTTCTCACCTTCATTTGCGATGTCTAATTTAGAGCTCCATTTCTCATTCTTCTTGGTAGAAAAACCAAACTGAGAACAAGTTGAACAAATAGTCTTTTTAGGAGCAAACAGAGGGGAGAAATTATTTTAAAAAGAAAAATGCAGTCAATTTTTAGTCAGATAGCATTCCATAGTCAACCAAAGAAAGAAACATCATTATCCCTGACCTCACAACTAAGTTTGGCATTTTGACCTCTTAAAGACACAGTTATGGCAAAGCAGATTTGAGCTTCCACTTTCGTTTGTTTTAATCACTGTAGCTTCAATGTATGTCAAATTTCCCAGCACAAGGTAGGCCTTCGGTTCTATTCCATAGCAGAACCTCCTTCTAAATCAGTAAGCGATGCCAGTCAGTTGGCAGTAAGCTGTGCAGCCAAGGAAAATGCAAGGAAGGAAAAACGTTAATGGCATTATTTCCTAGTTAACCATGGACTAGAGCTGGAGAGTTAGAATCGGGGCCCTGGGAGCTGGAAAGTGGTTAAGGCGCTTGTCTGCAAAGCCTAAGGACCCGAGTTCAATTCCCCAGTACCCAAGTAAGCCAGGCACACAAGGCAGCACAAGCGTCTGCAGTTCGTTTGCACCGGACAGAGGCACTAGCATGCCACTCCTCTATCTGCTTCTCTCTCTCTCAAATAAATGCACAAATAAATAAAATATAAACAACAACAGGGGCCCTGGAAGAATCAATATCCACATTGAATAGTAATATTACTCCTACCATCTACAGTGATAGTATGTCAGACAATAAAAGGAAAGTTTGGGCTTTGTCTTGAGGAAAGAAGGAGCTACTAGACTGAAAGAAAAGACCTGCACTTTGGAGACTTGGTAACATGAACTATTTTTTTTCCCAAATACAGAATCTTAGGATAAGTTTTGAAAGATAAAATTTTGGCCACAGAGAAGTCCTTAAGGCTCTCTAAACCCTGAAACTAATCATAATCTGTAACCATCTGTAACCATAAGAATACCCCAAACTCTAAATGACCCCAAAGGTGAACTTGGACTGTATCCAAAGCATTGGGCCAGATCCCAGGGGGCTCTTCTCTTCCAACAAGCGTCTTTTGGGAATCCCTTCCTGTGTGTCCCCGTGATGTCTCAAATTGAACATGCCCCCAACTGTGGCCTTCATCTATTTACTTTCTCTCTCCCGACCACAGCTACACATCCTGAACCCTGACATCAGTAAACAGCATGGCCTCTCCTCCAGACCGTGAAAGCTAGAAACCTTGGCTCTACTGAGTTTCTCTTTTTTCTCTTTGCCATTCTCTCTCTCTCTCTCTCTCTCTCTCTCTCTCTCTCTCTCTCTATATATATATATATATATATATATATATATATATAAATTTTCTAAGTTCTTCCTAAAATCCATCCTTTGTCCCGACCCGCGGGACCTCGTTATTCGTGGGGGCAAGGGGGACCCTAACCTGAAATAAGATGGGCGAGAGAGAGGAAGAGACTCAAGCAAATGTACACTTGTCAAGAGTCCCATTTTATTGAGCCACAGCGGCCTTTTTAAGGGTTAGGGTTAGGGTCTTGGGTGAGGGGGGGGGCTGGAGGAGGCAGGTGGTGGAAAGTTACAGAATCTTCTTGGCCTTTGGCCTAGGACAGTTTGCAGTTATTCCAAGAACTCGCGGTATAGTTCTCATGTCTCTGCAGTCGTCAGGCAGGATGTTAATTAGTTAGGTGTGGCGGGGTGAGGGGATGGAATCAGGTATGGCAGGGTGGGGGGATGAGGAAAGGTCAGAAGTTGCTCAGGGCAGAAGTTATCTCAGGGCAGAGGTTATCTCAGGGCAAAGATCTGTTCAGGGCTCATCTCCTTGTCTCCAACAATCCTTATTCCCATACCTCATTGATCAAGCCATAGTTGAGACCATTGTTGTCATTAACTTGACTATCACAATAGCTGATGCCAGGTTCCACTGTGTTTAGTCTCCTTGCTCCCCCTCCCCCCATATTGTTGCTCCATTGAGTTTTTTCTAGTCTCCAGTGCTTATCTCTCTGGCTCACTGCTGAAGGCCCTGTGCTTGAAACAGTATATAAAACTTGATAAGAGCTCAAGAAATATATCCATGGAGTATAACCACTCCAGACGAGTAGTTTTTTGAATATGGCAAGCTGTCTTAGTGTTCAACATTAAACTTATTTTTTAAAAAAAGGAAAAAAGAAAGTCCTTCAAAAGAGAAGGTCATTCATTATAAGATAAGCCAATTTTCTACATTCCAGAAGTGAAGATTTAAAGGTTAAACTGAGGAAAAAAAAAAACAAAACAACTCTGAAATAAAGAATGCTTTGCTTCTTACAAACAATTGTTCATGGGTTTTATTATCTTTGGGCACAGATGATTGAAAATCTTACTGAAGAATGTGGCAGGGCTGCTGTGAGATTGAGAGAGTCCCACAGGTTTCTAAACAAATAGGCACGTTAATATTTTTCTATTATTTTGTTAGCTGTGTGTGTGTGTGTGTTGTGTGTGAGTGTGTGTGTGTGTGTGTGTGTGTGTGTGTGCAGGTGCAAAGCATGCATGCTAGTACGTGTACGTGAATGTGGAGACCAGAGGACAACTGCATGGATCACCCTCAGGTGCAAGCCATCTTTTCAGAGACCAGGCCCCCCACTGACCAAGAGCTCTCCAAGTAGGCGAGACTGGCTGGTCAGGGAGCACCTGCCTGTCTCTGCCTCCCTACAGCTTGGACTACAAACAACACGGAACCACACACAGCTTTTTAAAAAATTTTTTTTAATTAATTTAGTTTTTTCAGAGACAGAGAGAGCATGGGCATACCAAGGCCTCCAACCACTGCAAATGAACTCCAGACACACGCAATGCCTTCTGCATCTGGCTTGCGTGGGTCCTGGGGAATCGAACCTGGGTCCTCTGCCTTTGCAAATAAGTGCCTTAACCACTAAGCCATCCCTCCAGCCCCCCACTCTAAAATTTTTACTTACTTATTTGTTTGAAAGAGACAAAGAGACAAACAGACAGAGAGAAGAAGTTTTTTGTTTGTTTTTTTTTTAATGTGGGTTCTGGAGATTGAACTCAGGACTTCATGCTTACAAGGTAAGCACATTACTGACTCCTTAGCCTTTAACAACTTTTCGCAATTTTTAGCAATTTTTTTAGATGGAGATCTTCTCAGTGTGGTTGTACACTCTTTTCCTCAGTGAGTTTTAAATTAGCACCCCACATGGAACTGTTACTCTGATGGCTTGCTACTGCTACCTTACTAACATGCCAGAAGGCTCTCAGACTCACTGAGCTTTAAGAGAGAATCTATACAATCTGTAGGGACATAAATGACGCTATGCAGAGGCCTGATTATAGGAGGTTCTGATACAGGAGATGGTAATGCTCAAGGAGAACATATCCAGGAAAATTCTCTGGAAACGATGAAGTGACTCAAAAAAATGAGGAAATGGCGCTGGAATGCCAATACTGGCATCACATTAATTTGTTTGCTATCAACGTTTGTATCTCCTTGAAAATAAGAAACAAGTAACTAAAGTAGAAACACTCAAAAAAAAAAAAAAATCAAGCAAAGGGATACTGGGCTCTTGTCCAAGCTGGTGCATGAAAGACGCTATTTATCTTTGTGTGGTGGCCATGATGTTGCTAATTAACTGATAGTCACAGTGTACTGGGTCTCTGTTTTCTCCATTTTTCACTTATCAGAAGCACTGTATACCAGCTATTTTTTTTCCCAACTAACTAGAACATGAGCAGAGTAGGTATAGACAGAAAAGAGAAAAATAATCACTCATTGTCACTAAATCTAGTGAATTTGAACCCTCATTTCCTCTACTATCCTGATGCAAAAATAACCACACTCAGACATGGACAGTATTTTTTTTATGTTTTCTAAGATCACCGCAGATTATAGGTAACATATTTTACTAGGGAAAAAGTCCTCCTTGAATTAGATACACTACACATTAATAGCAGCGCATGGGGTATATGTAAGTCTTACAATATAAAAGGCAATTAAGGATGGATACAAATAGAAAAAACAAAACAAAACATAGCAGTCTAGAAAGAAAAATGCAAACGTGAGCAACTTTATACACCCTGATGGTCCTTAAAGGCATTATTGCTTTGCAGAATTGATGAGTGTAATGATGACCTTGGGTCATCAAGAAGAGGTGAAACTATGTTCAAACCTCTCTCATTAAGAAGGCAACAAGGAAGCCAGGCGTGGTGGCGCACGCCTTTAATCCCAGCACTCAGGAGGCAGAGGTAGGAGGATCGCTGTGAGTTAGAGGCCACCCTGAGACTCCATAGTGAATTCCAGGTCAGCCTGGGCCAGAGTGAGATGGTACCTCAAAAAAAAAAAAAAAAAGAAGGCAACAAAGTGTGCAATCCTTTTTTGAGAAATGTTTCCTTAATAACAGCTTAAAATATTAAATGAAATTTTAAGCAGGCAGAACTTCTACTCTAAAGTAATGTATGAGCCTAGAGTCTCTGAGGTTTCCAGAAGTCCTACATCTTATCCTTCTATTTCCCATGTCCCATTTGGGACACGAGGGTGTGGTCCTCATAATGAGAACAGTGCCCATTTAATAAAAGATCAGATAACTTGCCTCTGCCGATCCTATCCTCACCGTCTGGGAATACAGTAATACATCACTCTTCTTCCAGCCACGAAGGAGGCAGTTACCAGAACTCAAATCATGCTGGCTGCCTCCATCTCAGATTTCTCAGGCTGCATAACTGTGAAAATTAAGTGACTCTTGTTCATCTCGCCCAGTCTCTGGCATTTCATTATGGCAGCAGGAGCTGATTGAGTGATGGCTGTACCTCAGCACCAGCTCAGAAATTATTCTCCACCTTTTATTATCAGGCCATAGGAAAAGATTTTCAGGTGTTCACCTTTCTATTCCAAGGACAGCGTGGGAGGGCAATGCTTCCCCAGGGAGAAAGAAGGAAGACACAGTGAATGATGAAAGCTGGTCTTTTTGGAGCCTGGGGACAGAGTCAGAGTCCTCTGCTGTGTCAGTTTTCCTGGACGAGGGTTGTTACAACTGACCGGATGACTACTCAGTGAGCCTGCCAAACTTCAGTGTCAGGTTCCTTCTTTTACAGACCACTGGTGGCGGTCACATTTGGTATGAGTAATCTGCTCCTGTAGCTGATTCTTCTGATATGATTTATTTTCAGGTATCATTTATTGGCACAAAGAAATTATTTATCAGTCTGTACCTCCTCCTGTGCTGAAGATGTTGGTTGTTTACCCATGTTAAAAAAAAAAATGAGTGGTGGTGCATGCCTTTAATCCCAGCACTCGGGAGGCAGAGGTAGGAGGATCGCCATGAGTTCGAGGCCACCCTGAGACTACATAGTGAATTCCAGGTCAGCCTGGACCAGAGTGAGACCCTACCTCGAAACCCCCCCCCCAAAAAAAAATGGAGTCTTGGGCTGGAGGGATGGCTTAGCGGTTAAGACATTTGTGTGCAAAGCCAAAGGACCTCAGTTCGATTCCCCAGGACCCATGTTAGCCAGCTGCACAAGGGGGTGCCTGCATCTGGAGTTTGTTTGCAGAGGCTGGAGGCCTTGGCGTGCCCATTCTCTCACATACTCTCTCTTTCTCTGTCAAATAAATAAATAAATGAAAATAAAATATATTTTTAAAAAAGAAGTCATACTTTCTTGGCATATTTACTCAAAATGGACTGACTTGTGTGAGGACTGTTTCTTTATAAAACAGAGGTTAGGCAGTCTGAAAGCTGCTACTCTGTACAGCGCAGAGTCACCCAGGGGAGACCTTCCCTGCTCGTCTCAGTCTAGTGTACAACAGGCTGTCAATGTGAGGGCTCGGTGAGAATTGGGTAGCGTTATGATAGTTGAACATTGGTAGCCTCAAACCAAAACTTTTGGTTTTTCAAGGTAGGGTCTCATTCTAGCCCAGGCTGACCTGGAATTCACTATGGAGTCTCAGGGTGGCCTTGAACTCACAGCGATCCTCCTACCTCTGCCTCCTGAGTGCTGGGATTAAAGGCGTACGCCACCACGCCTGGCAAACCAAAGCTTTTGAAGGTAGGGATCTCTGAAATAAAAGTGCTTATTGAACCACTATGCTTGCTGGTCAGAGGACCAGTGCTGGGACAAGTTCCTACAGTTAGATCAGAGAGGCTAGACAGCACTTGGAAACGTTATCTTCCAGACCTGTAACCCACGCCCATTTTGTATAATGCAAACTGGGAGAAAGATAGCATAACTTACTGACATGAACCTCCATTATCTACATAAGAGCATCAGAATAACATGAATGGATGCTACTAATCTGGGGTCCATGGCTCTAACTGGACTCTCAAATTCATTTTACTGGCCATATTTTAAAGAGAAAACCCAGAAGAAAACAGTTCTAGACAGAACTGGGGAATGGGAAAAGAAAATCTCCTGATTCCTCTTCACCTTTTCCACAGATATTTTACACCTTCCTGCACAAACTGAAACAAAAGCCAGGAAATATGTAGATTTCGCGGTGAGTCAGAGCTGCTGGGAAATCTTTTTCTCCAGCTAGCTCTTTCCTCTCACACCTGGTAGCTGTGTGAAATCTCTCAGCATGGGATCTCCTGGGGAACATTCAACCCCCTAGGGCCAAGAGCTCTGCCTGGAAAGTGTTGGATAATGTCCTCCATAAAGAGAAATACTTGTTGCCTCTGGATGGGTTGGGGTTGTAAACAGGATGTGAGAATGCCTGGTGGTCTGGCCTCTTTGGGCTTGAGTCAAGGTTTTAAAAATATGTTCAGGAATGTGGAATAGTTTGTTTGGTTTCCCCAAATCTTTTAAGAGATTTACTTCTGTAATCTGCCCCCACCCCTCCATCCCGTGGCCCTTATAATTAAATCTAAGATATTTAAGTCTTTTTTACTCTTATCAATAAACATAGCAAGGCAGGCACTTTGAAGTAAGGAGTTGTTCGGGTCTTGAAGATTAAACTGTCTTTAATTCTTTCTTATTAAGGAGCTGGTGGGTATTCTAGGAAGTTTCTGGAATGAACAGGAACGTTATTTGTAACTTTTATATTTGAGGACAAGAGCATCCTGCCAGGGAAATGCTATATTGATGACAAAAAAAAAAAAAGAGAGAGAGAGAGAGAGAGAGAATCGTAAGAAGAAGCCATGGGGACAGTTCGCCTTTTCAGCCTATGATGCTCCTGTGTTTAGTTGTCTGCAAGGCTGTTTTCCTTGAGTCATGTGTAAACTCAGACAACAGATATTGCGTAATACTGAAACATCGCCTCTTGTACTTTCCGTCCCCCACATTGTTTTAGCTTCAGCATTACCATTTCTGTAACAAACCACATCATCTTCATGTCTTAGAAGCTTCATTACAATTGCTGACTCTACTGTCAGCAAGAACCCGCCAAGCAGGGCAAGGAACAAGTTTGTTTCTCTAAATGAAAAATAAATAAATACATCCCCTAAAATCATCGCAGATTTCCTCAATATTATCAACGAGGTTCATTCAAAGAATGTATGTTCTAAGCAAATTTTAGCATGGGCTGATTGTTAAGCATTCTCAATTGTTTGCAAAATCATGCTAAAATAAGATAGCTTGCGTATATAAAAGCCTATATCTTTCCCACAGCACTGCTAAGGGTTTAGGAATCACAAATGTAAAAATCCCATTTCAATGTGTCTTTATTTTTATTACACCAACAAAACACTGTTGAGGTTTCCTGAGGAGAGAAGAGCTCCTCTGCTTTGAAATGTCTCAGAAAGAACTGTTTTTAATTATCACTGGTATGATTTCAGATACCTTTCAGGTACTGTGTCAGTCACTGTTGCCACCATTTGATGACCTTCCCTATGAATCTGCTTTCCATTTTATCTTACAAAGCACATTATGGTTTTAGAAATCATTTTCCTATTTCTTCTCTCACTTTCCTTGCAAATTATGTGTCACTTTGTCAAATGTTTTAAAGAAGGGAATATTTGAAGTTAAATTATAAGTCAACGGGATGTTTCCAAGAGACATAACTTCAAGCAATAATAGTAACAGCCCAAGGAAGACACAAGACAATGCCTTCGACTTCTACTGCTCTATTTACCATATCTAACATTGTGCAAGGCGCTCTGGTCATTTTCTTTCTCAATTATTCCCAAAGCCTGTTTTTAAGACAAATATATAGATGAAAATGAATTCTGGCTCTCTCCTCACATTTTCTTTCCTTTCCCTTTCCATTCCCTTATTTCCCCTCCAACCCCTCTTTTGGTGTCTTGAGACAGTCTTGCATTGTGTTTTGTAACCCAGGCAGGACTTGGACTTGGGTGAGGGTCTTAAATCATCTTTTGGGTCTCCTTTTGTGGGTTCAGGTATGGTGACAAGCCATACAGGATGTTGTATTTTTCAGGTATATCAGTGATTCTCTCACTGCTGGGAGTAAAAATACCCAAAATACCCAACTAGAAATAACTTACGGAAGGAAAGGGTTTGGGGGGGAGGTTGTTTGTTTGTTTTTTGTTTTTGTTTTTGTTTTTTTGTTTTTGTTTTTTTTGGTTTTGTTTTTTTGTTTTTGTTTTCTGGCTTATGCTTTCAGGGGAAGGTTTTGTGGGGAAAGCATGGAAGGACAAGACAGACAGTATCACCTCTTCCTGTCAGAACAGAGGAAGTACGGAGCACAACAGCACCAAGGGGGGCCAGAGTGTACCCCCTCCAGCCCAGCCTGCGGCAGAAACTCTCTGGAAAGATCACTCCAATGCCAGTATGCGTGAAAGCAAAGGAGTTTATTTACCCAGGCGCCAAGGAGCTTAACATAGCTCTCCAAAGAAGCTCTGACCTAGAGACCTGAGATTTTCCTTACATTTTATACTTTTCATAGCTGAGGGAAGGGGCAAGTGAAGAAGTAAGACATGGAAATTTGCATGTCAGTCTCTTCTGTGGTCAGAGCACCCTAACAATGAACTTTATTTTGCTTTGTTTTAGCCTAAAAACTGCCTTTCCTTCTTATCACCCTGCTAGACCCTTTCTGGACACTTCTCTCTTTGGGGGATTTTTCCATCTGCTGACAAAGATAGGTTGAGCGCCTCAGTTTTTACTTCATGCTTACAGTAACTCAGTGATATCGGTTCAAGTTATAGCTTCTTCTTTTTTAAACACAAACCCAGTGACATACTTCCTCCAGCAAGACTCCAATTCCTAAAGTCCCCACAAAACTTCCCAAATAACAACATCAATTAGGAATCAAGTTTTACTATACATGAGTCTAGTGAGGGCATTCCACATCTAAGCCACCACATTCCACCTCTGGTCCACACAGACTTTTGGCCATCTCATAATGTAAAACCCATTAAGTTCAACTTTAAAAGTTCTTACCATTCTTACCAGTCGCAACATTATTCACAAGTCCAAAGATTCTAGAGAATCTTCTCTTTTCAGATGACAGTGACCTTGGGACGACTCAGAAGGTATCATGGTGATAGAAAGAAATAACTGCAGTGCTCAGTACTGCAGTATCTCTATCACACCTTCCAAGGTTCAGGGTCTAATGCGGAAGAGGTGGCGGTAAGAATGTAGGAGCCAAAGGAAGAGTAGGACTCCATACAACATGCTCCCTCCAGACACAAAATGGCCTGGATATCCATGGCCTCACAGTGCCTGACACTACCTGCACAAGACCATCATAAGAGGAGGAAAAGATCATGACATCAAAATTAAAAGAGAGACTGATTGAGATGGGGAGAGGGTATGATGGAGAATAGAATTTCAAAGGGAAAAGTGGGGGGAGGGAGGGTATTACCATGGGGTAAGTTGTTAATAAAAATTTGCAAGAAAAAAAGTCCAAAGACTCATCTGACATGTTGAAGGATTAATGACTTTCCCTGACAACCAGAGGGAACTAAAGTGCTAATGCCTGTCCCTAAGACTAGAAGGCCTTGAAGAAACATCAGACACAGTCAGTCCCAAACAGGCCTAACAACTGCCTTGACTGATAAACTTCCCTCAACTTAGAAGGCCTTGAAGGAACAGAAACCATCTGGAGTATCCACCCTAGACAATTTTGCTTAAAAAGCTTATTCCAAGCAAGGACACAAATAACTACAGTTTCTTATCTGCTTCCCTTAGACCTGCACGTGGTCCGGTCTGTTTTCCTTAAGGGCTTCCTCATCAGCTTAAATCTCAGCCTGGCTCAGTTCTTCAGCCTCCGTCCCTCAGGAAGGTCACAGCCCCTCGCTGTGCTTCAGTGAACAGTCTCTGTCTGTTGAGATCAAGTTCGCTGTTTTCCTTTCATTTTTTTTTTCTTTCACTTTCCTTACAGGCCCAAGTCAATCTCTATGAGCCCTATAAAAATCAAAACAAAGTGCCCGGGCATGGTGGCGCACACCTTTAATCCCAGCACTCAGGAGGCAGAGGTAGGAGGATCGCCCTGAATTCGAGGCCACCCTGAGACTACATAGTGAATTCCAGGTCAGCCTGAGTCATAATGAGACTGTACCTCAAAAAAAAAAAAAAAAAATCAAAACCCAGGTTACATACTTTTGCCATGTAGTGTCATGGAGAAAATATTCCCACCCCAAAGGAGAGGAAGGAGACATAGCAAGGAAAAACTGGACCAATGCAAGACTGAAAAATCAGCAAAACAAATATCAAATGCCACAGCTCCATGTAGCTATACTGACCGTAGCCCTTCTCCTGGGCAGGATATACCCAGAACCTGTGGTTCTTCCATGGTCCTGGCATCCCCAACATCCTGGGATCTCCACTGAAATCGAGGGTGCATTTTCACAGTTTCACAAAATGATCTCACAGGGCTTCCCCGAAGGAACTTCGACTCTTCCCCACATTTCTCAAACTCAGTGGCTCTCGGGAATTATGAAATAATCCATAACACTCTATTTCCTGCATTTTTCATGTTCCCAAAACCAATGCCATGTGGACAATACTGATTGTTTTTTGTTTGTTGTTTGTTTTTGCCATGATGAGGATGAAGTTTGACCCCAAGGAATAGAAATCTTCCTTCAGGCCCCCTACTTTCTTTTTTCTTTCTTTCTTTATTTTTTTATTAATTACTTTTGTACTCAGCGAATACAGTCAGTTTGGTACCATTATTAGGCTCATCCGTGACCTACCCCCTCTCCATGGCCCCTCCTTGTTGCGTTATATGGGTCATGCATTGTGGAGTTAGCCCACAGTTATGGGTAGGAGAAATGTCTCTGCATATCATGACCCAACATGTGGCTCTGACATTCTTTCTGCCCCCTCTTCTGCAAAATTTCCCTGAGCCATACTGGGTTCATTTTTGGTCTGCTTTAGTGATGAGGTGTTGGGGAAGGGCCCCTACTTTCAAAAGTAATTAGCATTCTCATTAACTTGAGCCTTTCTTTGGTGGGGGTCTAACCCTCAAGGCATCTTTCCCATTGTCCCAATGCAGAGCAGCTGGCCCATCTGAAAGGGTAGCAATCACTTTAATAATTGCAACTATATCAATTGCAGTCTCTGGGCCTGGGCCTTGAATCTTGCTTATATTTCTTTCTGTGCCAAACTTTACTTTTTTTCTCTTCCTTATCTTTCTGCCTTGTGTTTTTCTTTCTTTCATTGTATATCTGAACAAGAGTAGCAAAAAGGAACCAAACTATACACTGCAGACTCATCTGCCCTAAAATTTCCTCTGCCAAACACATTAGCCCATTATTTGGTAAATTTAACTTTGCTCAAGTTCTCAGGACACAGGAAGAATGCAGCTGAGTTTCTTTTTCAGAATATCACATGAATTGCCTCTACTCCATTTCCCAAGAAAGATTCCCATCCCCCAACACACACACACACATACACACACATACACACACATACACACACACGCGCACACACACACACACACACACACACACACTTGGTACTAGTTTTTTTCTGTAAGATACGTTCTCATTGCTGGAATAAAATACCCAAACAGAATTAGCTTACGGAAGGAAAAGGTGTATTTGCTTTATAGTTTTGAAGGAAAGTGCTCATCAGGGCAGGGAAAGCATAAAAGGAGCAGACAAATACGATCACATTTTCACATAAGCAGGGAAGAAGTAGAAAAGCTAAAAATCACCAAGGGCTATGCTGCAACACCTCCAGGCCTGTTCTCAGTGGCACCCTTCTTCCAGTAAGGCTCCACAAACTTTCCAGACATCACCCCAACTGAGGACTGAGCATTTAAACGCATGAGTCTATGGAGGACACTTTTCATTAAAGCCACCACACCAATATCTTCTGAATCCAGTTTACTGTTATCATATGGTAATGCAAAAAGTTCAAATTGAACAAAGCATGTCACTGGACATTTTATAATAATTCATTTTCAAATTGTAACTGATACTTTTATAAGCATGAAAGGGAAAAGGTTAAAAATGTAACCTCAATAGATATGGGAGATAAGATGAGCATTGCTATTTTATTTTGATTAAAATTTTGAATAGCTTTTCTACAATTTGGCAGACAAGTGCCTACAACTGTATTTCCAAAAATGTGGCAGATAGATAACTAACAAGTGTGTGTAAAAGTACCCTTGAGAAAAAGAAATAGAATTTTCACACTGGAAGTTGGGAGAAGTGTCTATTTCCATGAAACACTCAAGACTATCTTGCAAGTAATAGAAACTTTATTTAAACTTGCTTGGAAAAAAATTAGAGATTGAATTGGAAATACATTTGTCACTCAGGTAACATGGAATATATTCACACAGGTCTCTTCCATCTTTTATGAAAAGCAGATCAAATGAATCATCTTTTAAGCAGCTGAACTCCAAAAAGAGCACAGATATATCAGAGTTTTGAAAAGAAATGTAGCCACACTGCCAGAATTTCATTTCAAAGGCAAAAACTTACCTTATAGTTTCTCTCTGTGGGTGGAGTTTTCTTTTTTCCTGTGAAGCACATTGAGGTGAAATCTCCACACAGGAAAACATCATACTCTTTCTCAGAAAACATTCTGAGATAAAGAGTAATTGTATTGCCCTGAAATACACCTCTGTGTCACCTGTGGTCGGACTTTCCCTGCAAACCCATCCACCTGACAACCACTCACCTGATTTTTGCCCTCATAGTTCTGTCGCTTTCAGAATATCATGCCAACCACATGGTGTGTAGACAGTATCTCCATTTCATCCTTTTGTTTTTTATTTTATTTTATTGTATTTATTTGTTTTACTTTTCCTGCCAAACCAGAGGCTGGTACAAAGGATTAAATCCAGATTCCTTTACCCCATTGTAAGTCCTCCGTTCCATGGGAAAATTCTGTCTGGAAGATAGCTCAGCCTGAGTTGCAAGCCTCATTGCCCATAAGAGGGGCCAGGCAAATGCAGCCATATCCTGCTGTGGTGGCTTGATTCAGGCGTCCCCCATAAACTCAGGTGTTTTGGGCGCTAGGTTCCCAGCTGATGGAGATTTGGGAATTAATGCCTCCTGGAGGCAGTGTATTGTTGGGGGTGGGCTTATGGGTGTGATAGCCAGTGTTCCCTTGCCAGTGTTTGGCACACTCCTGTTGCTATGGTCCACCTTATGTTGGCCGGGGGTGATGTCCACCCTCTGCTCATGCCATTGTTTCTCCTACCATCATGGAGCTCCCCCCTC
The DNA here is from genome assembly GCF_020740685.1 of Jaculus jaculus. Classification (NCBI taxonomy): domain Eukaryota; kingdom Metazoa; phylum Chordata; class Mammalia; order Rodentia; family Dipodidae; genus Jaculus; species Jaculus jaculus. The sequence goes on from NC_059105.1 coordinate 166,903,529, forward strand.
AAGCCTGTAAGCCAAAATAAACCTCTTTTTTTTTTTTACCCCAGAAGCTGCTTTTGGTTAGATGGTTTCTACCAGCGATGCAAACCTGACTGCAACACCTACTTATCGTTCCATCCCAGATGTACCATTTTCAGTTTCTAAAATATCCATTAGTCCATCTGGATTTTGGAGCTTTCCTAGATCCCAGTGTAGATCCCCTTTGTCAAGGAGCCGTGCCAGCACACGGGAAACGCCGACCCTGGGGCTACCCTCAAGTGCGCTCCGCCTTCGGATGGTGGCACCTTGGCTGCTTGTCTCACCACCCAGGCTAGCGGCCACACAATTCCACGGCTGCAAAGAGGCACACCCTTCGTTGTGCCCCAGGGAAAGATGGCCACATCCGGACTGTCCCCAGGACACTACCACCCTCTCAGCCTTAGTTACGTGTCTTATCCCCGCAGGGTGGGCGACGCACTTGTCACTCCCGGCTCACGTCTGAGGTTCTCTGTTTAGCGGGCAGTTTGTGTCACTGCTTCTCCTGCGGGAAGGCATTGAAATAGTGCCTTTATCCTAAGATGCGCAGGGCCGGATGACTAATTCCATCCAACTCCAGCTCGCTGAGCCAATGAGTGCAGCGCAGCTGCTCCCAGCGCCGTGGGTAACTCAAAACCAGGCGCATCACTAGCCAAGTCCGACCTCAGCATGGGTAATGACTCATGAAAGTAGTATTACGGGAACCCCCTGGGCAACTTGAGGACAGCTGTACCCCAAAGACTCCACATCCACTCTGGCAGCAATGCTTTATCAGCGAATATAGCCTCGGGGATGGGACCTTTTAAGTTTCACAAGCCTCTGCTTTCTTTCTATGAGCAAATGTTTCAGTCCAGAGGAAACAAGCTACAAAACAGGAGGCATACAACTTCCACTACTCAGTATTCTTTTCTACCATGAGCATTTAATTGTACAAGTTGTACATGCATTATTGCTATAGATGTATTCCATACGTTTTGACATATGGTGTTCTTACTTTCATTCAATTCAAAATGTTCTCAAATTTCCTTTCATATATATCAAATATATATATATATATATATATATATATATATATATATATATGTATATATATATATGTATATATATGTATGTGTGTGTATGTGTGTATACATATATAAATATAGAGATATATTATATATATCTCTAATAATATATATATATATTTGATAGGAATAGGCAGATAAAGGGAGAATGGGCCCACTGGAGCCTCTAGCCACTGTACACACAGTCCAGACACACAAGCCACCTTGTGCATCTGGCTTACATGGGTCCTGGGGAATCGAACCTAGGTCCCTAGGCTTCCCAGCCAAGCACCTTAACCACTAAGCCTTCTCTCCAGCCCTCAAATTTCTTTTCTGAGTGTCTCTGTAATTCATAGATTATTTATTAAGGTATTGCTCATGTTTAAAAAATATATATGGAGTTTCCTGATATCCTTATTTTGTAAATATCTAACAGCGTCAGAGGAGAGTGCTCAGTGGTTAAAGATGCCTGTTTGCAGAGTGTGTTGACCCAGGTCTGATTCTCTAGTACCCACATAAAGCTTAACATAAAGTGGCACATGCATCTGGAGTTCATTTGCAGCAGCAAGAGACCCTGGTGCACCAATACACACAGGCACACACATGTACAAATAATTTTTTTTAAAAATCTAGCTTTGGGCTGGAGAGATAGATTGGTGGTTAAAGCAATTGCCTGTGAAACCTAAGGACCCAGGTTCAACTCCTCGGAACCCACATAAGCCAGACACACAAGGTGATGCATGTGCACAAGGTCACACATGTGCAGATGGTGGCACACGCATACGGAGTTCAATTGCAATGTCTAAAGGCCCTGGACGGTCGATTCTCTTTCATACTCTCTTGTTCACTCTCTCTCTCTCTCTTTCTCTCTCATAAAAAATATAGCTTAATTATATTTTAGTCAGAGTATATTCTTTTTTTAATTTTTAAAAAATATTTTATTTTTTGAGAGAGAGGAAGAGTCAGATAGAAAAGAGAGAACCGGTGCTCCAGGGCCTCCAGCCACTGCAAACAAACTCTGGATTCATATGCCACCGTGTGCATCTGGCTTTACATGGTACTGGGGAATCAAACCTGGGTCCTTTGGCTTTGTTGGTAAGTGCTATAACCACTAATCCATCTCTCAAGCCTGCAGCAAGTATATTCTACATGCTTGGTTCCTTTCACCTCTGTAAATTTGTTTCACAGTGCCCAGAATATGTTTTACCTTATTGAATGATACATGTGTATTTGTATAGGTTATATAGTCTATTGTTGGCTAGAATGCTCTATAAATGTTGACTCGTTCAAGTTGGATGATGTTTTTATGTCTTTTATATTATTACTGGTATGCTATCGGGCTCTTTTATTTATTGAGTATTCAATTCTTTAGCTATAATTGTGGATATGCTGTTGCAAAAGTTTTTACCAACTTTTGCTTTCTGAAATTGGAAGTCTTATTGTCAGATGTGTGTGTGTATTAATATGACTTCTTTTTTTTTTTTTTTTTTTTGGTTTTTTTGAGGTAGGGTTTCACTCTAGCCCAGGCTGACCTGGAATTCACCATGTAGTCTCAGGGTGGCCTCGAACTCATGGCAATCCTCCTACCTCTGCCTCCCGAGTACTGGGATTAAAGGCGTGCGCCACCACGCCCGGCTAATATGACTTCTTAATCATGTAATTCTTTATCATTTTCAAACATGCATGGTTAGATCTGTCTTTCATGACTTCCTCACAAGCAATTCCTGAACAATACCTGGTGACTTTTGGTTCCTTTCATCAGAAATCGATTCTCTTTTCTAAGTAAACTTAAAACTTACTCAAATTGATCCAGTTTACGTTTGTACTAAACTTTGGATCAATCAACTGTGACAGGGTAGCAGATCTATAAGAACACAACATCTCTGCTGTAGATTCCATCACTGACTGATAAAAAAGACAGTTCAGAGAGGAACCCAGCCCAGGAATACAGTTTGTAAGGCATCTGCCATGCTTTGTAAATTGTAAAAATGTTGTAGTCATTACACTTGTCACAGTGGTCATGTTTTGTTGGAGACGAGGAGATGAGCCCTGAACAGATCTTTGCCCTGAGATAACCTCTGCCCTGAGATAACTTCTGCCCTGAGCAACTTCCGACCTTTCCTCATCCCCCCACCCTGCCATACCTGATTCCATCCCCTCACCCCGCCACACCTAACTAATTAACATCCTGCCTGGCGACTGTAGAGACATAACTATACCGTGAATTCTTGGAATAACTGCAAACTGTCCTAGGCCAAAGGCCAAGAAGATTCTGTAACTTTCCACCACCTGCCTCCTCCAGCCCCCCCCCCCAAGACCCTAACCCTAACCCTTAAAAAGGCCGCTGTGGCTCAATAAAATTGGACTCTTGACAAGTGTACATTTGCTTGAGTCTCTTCCTCTCTCTCTCTCGCCCATCTTATTTCAGGTTAGGGTCCCCCTCGCCCCCACGAATAACGAGGTCCTGCGGGTCGGGACAATGTTTATCCTTAAAAACATAGCAAAATATCCATTGTAAAAGAGTTGGCAGAGGCTTTTGTTTTGAGTGCATATACTTCAACTTCTGTTGACCAATCCCATTTCTTTCCCTCTGTTAAGTGTTAATCCTGAAAGCATTTTCTAGATTTTTCCTGACATTTACTCTACATTTCAGAAGCTGCTTCCCAGTAACCTGACTAGCAAAAATCTAAGAGAAGATGAAGTCAGCATCACATTGCTGGCAGAAAGCACCAACCCCAAAGCGGCTGATGGAAGGAAAGATGCTTATTTTGGTTTAGAGACTCCAGGGGAGGCTCCATGATGGCAGGGGAAAATGTGGCATGGGCAGAGGGTGGACATCAGCTCCTGGGCAACATCAGGTGGACAACAGCAGCAGGAGAGTGTGCCAAAGACTGGCAAGGAGAATCTGGCTATAATACCTATAATCCCACTCCCAATAACACACCCACAAGAAGGTTCCAATTCCCAAATTGCTTTCAGCTGGGGATCAAGCATTCCAAACACATAAACTTATGGAGACACCTGAATCAAACCATCACAAAAGGTATGGGTATTCTTAGAGAAAGGAACTGTATAAACATTTGATTTCCTGTAAATTTACTACAATATGCTGATTCTCACCATGAACCTTAAGAGAATAGTTCAACATTGTCATTTTGCACATAAATGAAGAAGGCCCCTGAGATGCTTGCAATTTGCTTGAGGTCATATGATGTAGTAGAGACAATAGGACTAAATCTTTGTCTTTGATCATATTGCCAAGTGTGTTTTCTACTATCTTAGGAAATATGGGCAATTTTTAATGACAAATTAATAAACTAATAATTATGAAAATATATTATATATGCTAACATTACTATTTATCCTGTATTATCTCATTTAATTATCAGGAAAAATATCTTCTAAAGTAGGCATAATATCCTATTTTGCAAATGGAAAAACTAATTATTACAGAGAACTCTTCCCAGGGGTAGTAAGACAGTCACAACTGAGATTCAGGTGTCCTTCTATGCAACCAGTTCTTATAATAGCAATACTTGCACACATTGATAACCTTTTATTATGCTTTATTGATTTTTCCACATTTTGCAGATTTATACAATAGAACTCCCCCACGAAATCCGAAACACTGAACTCATTCCAAACGGCTGCTCATTAGATTCAGCAGATGACATCATGGAATACTTCCCATGCGCCAGGAGCCCCAACAGTGATCTTTTAGAAAGATAACAAAACATCTCTACTTGTAAAAAAAAAAAAAAACAAAAAAAGAAAAGAAAAAAACTTATAATCTAGAAAATATATTAGAATACATTTTTCCATCAAACTAAATTTCAAACAAAAACATAGTGTAACAAGGCACTTAGCAAAGGTCTTTAGGCAGAGTTAACATAAGGGAGGCTTTTCTCAAGTAGCGACATTCAGTATGACAATTAAACAAACATAAGTACAGAAGAGTATTAAGAAAAATGGGTCACTATATTCAGGAAGTGAAAGAGGTGCGGGAGAGGAAAGCCTCCACTTCCTAGGAAAACAGCCGCATACCAAGGTTCTGAACGATGTTTTCCTTGCCTCCACCTGAGCGCGCCTTACCCCGTTCCGCGTGTTTTTTCTTCTCAAGCTCTAGAATTTGTTCTTTTCCACAAATGGAAATTGAACGCTGGTATTTCTCCTTTTTTTTTTTTTTTTTTTCTTTTTCTGGTATAGGCAGCTATCTGTGCGGAATTATTTGGAGAACTGAAAGCAATCTTGATCCCACCATGCCAGCTAATTCCCCAACACACTCATACAGCCTCCCATTCAACCTATTTATTCACTTAAGATCCTCTTTGGACTTTTGACTATAAGCAAAGTCTACAATCTGGTTGAATGATTTCATTACATTTTCTGCCTTCCTTATGACCCAGAAAATCAGTTGTTAGCAACTTGCCACACACTTTTGCAAGGTGGTAAATTCTGGGTATAGTCTGTCACCGAGTCTACTTGCTGTAGTCAGAATGTTTGTCTTCATTTGTACTGAACCCTAGTCCCCCAGGTGATGACATTAACAGATGAGGCCTTTCCGTGGCACTCCTATGTTTGAAAGACATCTCGGTGAGCTAACTTGCTCCCTTCACCAAGTGAGATGTCCAGGAGTTCCCTCTCTCACCTAGAAGATGGGCCTTCACCAAACGCCAATTCAGAAGCACCTTGACTATGGATTTCCTGCATTTAGAACTACAAGAGATAAATTCTGTGGTTTATAAATTACAGAGTTCCTGGAACGTTTCTAACAATCTGCTGAACTAAGGTACCAGATTTCCTTTTGCATCTGTGAATACTTCATTCCTACCTTTGGTACTTTATAAGGCCATTCAGGAAGGATGCAGGATAAAAAATCAGGCATGGTGGTATATGGCTGTAATTTCTTGGCTGGTAGAGGAAGGAGGATTGGATTCAAGCCTGGCTATAGGGAGTTCAGGTCAGTCTAGGCTACATGAAACAGTCTCAAAAAAAAAAAAAAAAAAAGAGAGAGAGAGAGAAAGAAAGAAAGAAATAAGAAAAGAGAGAAGGAAAGGTGCAGAACAGCACTCATATTCTTGGCAAGGCTATTATCTGCTCTTTTGGGAGAGAAGAAAGACATTCCCAGTCAGCCCAATAACCTTCACCTCTAAATATAGCCACGCTTGAGCCGGGTGTGGTGGCGCATGCCTTTAATTCCAGCACTCGAGAGGCAGAGGTAGGAGGATCACCATGAGTTCGAGGCCACCCTGAGACTACATAGTGAATTCCAAGTCAGCCTGAGCTAGAGTGAAACCCTACCTCAAAAAAATAAAAAATAAAACAAAAATAGCCACTCTTAGAGTCATTCAATCACATGTTAAGCCTACCACATTCTATTATATGGTCTGATGGTCTAAATTTCATACATTTCCTGAGATCCCTGGGAAGGATGTTGAGTTTTATTAAGAAGAAAACCAAGCCGGGCATGGTGGTGCACTTTAATCCCAGCACTTGGGAGGCAGAGGCAGGAGGATTGCTGAGAGTTTGAGGCCACCCTGAGACTACATAGCGAGTTCCAGGTCAGCCTGGACTAGCGTGAGACCCTACCTCAAAAACAAAAACAAAAACAAAAACAAAAACAAAAAAAAAAGGAAGAAGAAGAAAAACAATTCTTCATGGACCTTATAGTCGGTACAGGCCTACTTTTTCTCAGCATTTAGGTTGATGGCCTCAAAAATCTCTTAAGCCAGCCAGGCTCTTTGGAGGCAGAAGTAGGTGGTTCACTGTGAGTTAGAGACCACCCTGACATTACACAGTGAATTCCAGATCTGTGTGGACTAGATCAAGACCCTATCTCAAAAAACAAAAAACAAAACAAAACAAAATCTCTTGGGGCTGAAGAGATGGCTTAGCAGTTAAGGCGCTTGCCTGCAAAGCCTAAGGACCTAGGGTTTTGGGGGGGGTTGTTTTGTTTTTTCGAGGTAGGGTCTCACTCTAGCCCAGGCGGACCTGGAATTCACTATGGAGTCTCAAGGTGGCCTCGAACTCATAGCAATCCTCCTACCTCTGCCTCCCAAGTGCTGGGATTAAAGGTGTGCACCACCACACCCGGCTAGGACCTAGGTTTGATTCTCCAAGACCCACATAAGCCAGATGCACAAGGTGGCACATGCATCTGCAGTTTGTTGGCAGTGGCTGTAGGCCCTGGAGCACCCATTCTTTCTCTCATAACTTAAATTAAGCATACTGGAAGTCTTTTTAAAAATCTCTTTTGGGTTGGAGAGATGGCTTAGTGGTTAAGAGCTTGCCTGTGAAGCCTAAGGACCCCGGTTCAAGGCTGGATTCCCCAGGACCCAGGACCCAGGACTCACACTCTCTCTCTCTCTCTCTCTCTCTCTCTCTCTCTCTCCCTCTTTCTCTGTCACTCTCAAATAAATAAATAAAAATGAACATAAAATTTTTTAAAAAAGAAAAATGCTTCTCTAATTTCATTAAAAAAAAAAAAAGAAAAGAAAAATCTCTTTTAATGACAGTGCCCAATGTTTACCAGCTTGGCTAAGATGGTTCCCATTTGAAAAACAAAATCTTTACCTTCTGAAGTGTATCTCAGTCCCTTCAGGAACCCAGGACCACTCACCTCCTAAAACAGGAATTTTGGAGTTCCTTGTGAATACACCAATATGCCAACGCATCAACAAATTTAGGGTACCCCAGATTCTTGTCTTATGAATTTAAAGAATTAAAGTCCCTAGACCAGAGGATAAGGTTTAAATAAACTTAATTAGCTTAAGAGAATGAAAGAGGAGGAAGGACAGATGGCTCCCTCCCACAATGAGAGAGGCGAGAGGCAGTAAAGCCACCCTGTGACCCAAATCGGGGTCATTTATAGATTCTGAATGAGGTCCTAAGCTAACCAGCCATGATGTCAAGCTTTGGGTCTGAGCTTAACCAACCACGGAGTCAGGTTCAAATTTAAACCTTCTAGGAATGTTCCTTCCCCAGAAGGGGGTCAGGTTATTTTATGGAAAAACAAGTCCAGGGAGCTCCTTTAGGTAAGAGATAAGGAGAAAGTAGACTTTTCTTTGATCTTTAACAAAGTGGAGACTGCAAGGACAGGTCCAAAACCATTCCTACTTTTTACTTTGGGGATCCCAGTCACCCTAAACTGCCTCACACCCAATTGTCCTCTCTCGTACACCAGGAAATGCAGACTTATCGCCTGAAAAACATATATTTAAATTCACTGTTTTGCTTAAACGCTAGTGGTTTCAACGTCATGATGTTTCATTGCAAAAGAAATGAAAGTGTTTTGTCTTAATTCTCAAATGGGCATTAGACTTTAGATATTGCTCCATGTGAAGTCTGACAAATGAATGCCTTTTTCTTTCCTTTGTAACTCGGGGCACGATCCACTGCTTGTTCAGACCTTAAGTGTGACAAATGCTTTGTGTCCTCACAGCGCAGTTCCATGATGTCATCAGGAATCTTGTCAAGAGCTGCTTTCAGATCATCATTTCCCTGACAGAGCAAAGCACTTTCCTAGATATAAGGAAGAGTCAGGGTATTTGTAACTGCCCCATAAATGATCAATTATTATCTAATACTCATATTAAGGTAATGATCTCTGATTCTTCCAAGTTCATTCCTTTTGTGGCCTTTGCATGGAAAGAAAGCAATGACCTCATCCTTTGCTGACATTCTGAAATCAGTCACAGTGCCTCTGTCTCCTGGTTGTCCTCACGAAAGAAAGGAATCAGGTGCCCTTTGCTCTGACCTTTGACTTGATATTTACAAAAGCTAATTATGGGGAGGGCCAACTCTTCTTTATCATTGAGGGACGTTTGGTGAAGTTCTACTGTGTGAATAAAAATTTTAAAAAAGTCATTCAGGGGCTATTTAAGGGTGTGTACAGTATGGTGAAAATCTACTGTGATAGTCAATCGGGCATTCTGGCCATCGATATTGATTTTTTCTCAAAGCCAGTCAAGGAAGACATGGAGGTGATATAAGTCGGCCATTAAAATCAGGATTTCACTAACAAAGCAGAATCAGTTATCTGGTGGTCTGGCAGTTAGAGGTCATACAGACAGACACAGGGTGGGGCAGCCTCAGCATCGCTCCTGTCAGGCTCCCCCACAGCACCCCTCGGCTAGGGCATCGGCAGGAAGAGAGCTGCAAGCCACCGCACTTCATAACCGAAGGGTTACTTGGCAAATGAAGAGATGACCTCAGCAGAGTGCAGTCATCTATCCCCACAGGACACATAATCTCCGTATGCGCCTTTCAAGTAATCTTTATGCTTAGAAATACAGGTTTAAGAAAGGTAAGGATCCAACAGGAAAAAAAGAAGAAGAAGAACCAACATGAGATGCTAACAGCAATAATAGAGAGCCACAGCAAGTCCTCCTTCTTCCCAGGCTTCCCCTGACCATCCTCTTCTCAGGGTAGAAGTAGAGGTCCGATGCCTTTTGTTCCTTCCAGCCACCGCCCTGTAGCAACCAGAGTCTGAGCAAGGCTGAGCCACGCCCAGCACAGGGACAAAGGCGGAAAAGGGGAACTTTGGCCGCTGACACCGCCCCACTTCGTTTCTGGAGGTGTCCTATGTCGGTCTCAGTGACTTGACAGTGCAAATTAGTTGCCATCTCTACAAACAAACAATTAAAACACTGCGCTTAAAATGTGTATGCATGTTCTAAAATTCTATCTGATTAAAAAAAAAAAAAAAAGTATTCTTTTCCTAGAAAGGGATGTAGCCAAAGGGCTCTCCAGTTTTCAGAAAAAGGTTGAATGCTGCCCCCTTTTGACTAAGAGCTAGACATGCCCACTGTACAGTCATTAACTGAAACAGCATATAATGGATTGCTGGTGGGAATTATGATCCCCCTTCTGTAATGAGAAATCTGATAAAATTTTGGAAGTTGCCAGACAGGAGGGGGTTCAAAGTTTATCTAGTTAAACTCTTAATGTGACTTTTATAGCTTCCTGGAAGATTGGTCATCCTTTATCCGGGTTCCTGTATTTTTTTTTAAAGTTTTGTCTCTTAAAGACTTTTAATTCTGCCTGGAATAATCAGTTGAGTTATTGCTCTGTTTCAGTACTAGTGACAGATTGACTCCTTGAGGACTGGTACCATGTTACTACGTTGTTTTTTTTTTCCTCCTCCTCTTCCTCCTTTTCTTTTTTTTTTTTTAAATTTTTTTTTGTTTATTTTTATTTATTTATTTGACAGTGACAGAGAGAGATAGAGAGATAGAGATAGAGAGAGAGAGAGAATGGGCGCGCCAGGGCCTCCAGCCACTGCGAACAAACTCCAGACGCATGCGCCCCCTTGTGCATCTGGCTAACGTGGGACCTGGGGAACCGAGCCTCAAACCGGGGGTCCTTAGGCTTCACAGGCAAGCGCTTAACCGCTAAGCCATCTCTCCAGCCCCTCTTCCTCCTTTTCTTGTGCCTTCTCCTCCTCTTCCTTTTCTTCTTCCATCACCTCCTTGTCTTCTTTTGCCTACAAAGACTTGTGCTCAACAATAAATGTTTACTGAAAACAAATGTCTAGCTGAATGCACCACAGCTTGTAGTTAAGGGCAGTTGGGGCTTTCTAAGTGAATAAATTCGCTTGGATTTAAAGTCAAGATATTTATGTAAATAATGTTGTACTTTAATCCAGGAACTAACATATATATATATATATATATATATATATATATATATATATGTGTTCTTTTCTATTTATTTATTTATTTACTTGATAGAGAAAGAGGGAGAGAGAGAATGGACACGCCAGGGCCTCCAGCCACTGCAAACAAACTCCAGACGCGTGCGCCCCCTTGTGCATCTGGCTAACGTGGGTTCTGGGGAATCGACCCTGGGTCTCTTGGCTTTGCAGGCAATAACCGCTAAGACATCCCTCCAGCCCAGGAACTAAATTTTGAACACGCCTTTCCAGCTTATTTATAGGTTATATGTATCTAGCACAAGTTTGCTACATTGAAAACAAAAACATTCACCGAAATAAAATGAAAAAAAAAAAAAAAGATTTTAAAAAGTCTTTATCATACCACACAAAGACAATGTTGATAAAAAATAAAGTAGGCATTTTTTTTTAAAAGTGTGTGCTGTATGGCCCCATTGCTATAAAACTCAAAAACAACAAAAGTAATGGATAGCATTAGGATCAAGTGCAGTGATTCTCTTTGGAATTGTGCGGTGTCTTCAGTTTCAGCAGCACCTCTGGGGAGATGGCTTAGTGATTAAAGGCACTTAGTTGCAAGCATCTTGAGTGTCACATGCATGTGTCATCCTGAAGTGCCTATGGACAGGAGGAGGCAACCAGGAGACTCTGCAAGCAGCAATGACAAAACAAGAGAGGTTCAGTTTCAAAGGAAGAAAGTGGAAGAAGCATGGCAAGTTGTCCTTTGGCCTTCACGTGTGTACCAGGGTACACTCACACACACCCCTCACACACACTCACACGTACATATACACATAAATATATTTTCCCTTTGGTATTCGAGGTAGGGTCTCTTTCTGGTCCAGGCTGACCTGGAATTCACTATGTAGTCTCAGGGTGGCCTTGAACTCATGGAGATCCAACTACCTCTGCCTCCTCAGTGCTGGGATTAAAGGCGTGTGCCACCACGCCTGGCTGAATTTTTTTTTGAACTCCATGAGTTCAAGGCCACCCTGAGACTACATAGTGAGTTCCAGGTCAGCCTGGACCAGAAAGAGACCCTACCTCGGAAAAAAAAGAAAAAAAAAATCAGTACTATTTTTCTAAAATCACAGGAAATAGATTTGCATATTAACTGGGGCACTTGCTCCCCATTTTAGATACCTCTGCTTCAATTAATAAAGCTAATCAAATTGCCTTAGCTACTGGTCAGACAAGACACCTTCAATATGTGGAAATTTTCTAGCAGGATTTTCTGTACATCAGTTTCCAGTTGCTATGGCAACTATGGGTACCTGTTCTCCTTGGAAAAAAAACGTTTATCTTCCTGCCCCTCTCAGGTCCATAATATGTGAATGCTCACATGGGAAAGCTGTTTCATACATGTGAGCCTACTTTCTAGAATAAACACAAATGCTCCCAGAATGAGAACTCTCATGTTTACAGATTATCCTCTGTAAAATGGCCTCGGGCAGTCTCGTGAGGAGTATTTACTACATGAAAATGTGAAGATGATAGGACCCTGCATAAATTGACCCTTAGTAATTTCCCGTTATTAGGGGAAATGTCCAACCTGACCTAAGAGTCAGAAAGCCCATAGCCTAGGCCTGGTTTTGCCAATCATTATGGTAAAAGTTAAAGCAAGTCACTAAATTCCTCACATCACAAAAGGTATGCATTTTCTTTGGGAATCATGGCTAACAGAACAATCCAAAACTGTCGGCCAGTGGGTAGAGGTTCAGTTTATCCCTGCTGCTGCGTGATTTGGATTTTATGATTTGCCAGCCGGTTGCTTCCTTGGCTTTTCACTTTATTACTACAATTTCCTGTGATAGTATAATTTCCTGTCCCAACCCCCCCCCCCCCCCAGCCTTCCTTTTACTTTGCTTTTCCACATCGTGTTGCTGGACCATGAAGTCTTAAGGAAAGGCTTGTGAAGAGTCTTTTGTGAAAGGCCCATTAGGTGTGTTGACAGGAGTCCCCTGACACACTGGATGAGATTTTTGGTAATAAGAGGAAAGAAAAATGGATTGGCCTGTATTGAAAGACACAGCAGGGAGAGGATGTTTTAAAAGGAAGGATGTTAGTTATTAACTTCACAGAAGCAAGTTAGAACAATCCAAACCAAATGCTAAAAAAAAAAAAATGAGTAAGATGACTCTAGTCAAGAAACACTGTGGAGCATTTTAAGCAGAAGAACGCCTAGCTGCAAAAACAGGAGATTAGACTTCGTGTGTAATCTGCTTTCAGGTAATGACCAAACTCTCAAAGCAAGGAGGAACATTGCTGAGGTAAATGAAAGTATATTGATGCCCAGACTTGGCTAGCTATTAGTAATGAATATAGAAAGAAAACCTAAAAGGGTGTTAAGAATATATATATTATATATAGATGCTCTGCACTGTTAAAGACCCTGGGACACTTGAACACAGAAGAAACAAATGCCTATGAAATTGTCTACATATAATCTTTCATATTTCCCTCAATAGTTTCAAGACCAAAACAGTAAAACTAAGATTGGGTTGTGCAAGAACAGAGTAAGAGATGAATATGACTGCAAAAAAGTAAAATGAGGGAAGGAAGGAAGGGAAAATTAGAGTTAATTTTCAAAGACAGTAAGAGTAACAGAGAGAAGAAAGCCAAGACAAGCAACTGTGTAGAGAAGACTAACAGCAAAACAGCAGACATCTTTATCCGCAAGACCAAGGGCAATGCCAGAACTGTCTACTGGAAAGGTCGGGGTTATGATAAGTGAGTCTACCTTGCTTTCTAAGGCTGATTGTTTTAAGTGAAGAGGACCTATTACATAAATGCCATGTATACATACGTTACACGTATACATTCATAAGTAGAAACCTCTTAACAAATGCTGCAGGTTGCGTTAGAGAAATTGATTTTGGCTCTGTCATATGCAGCAAGGTTTGCCAGGCTGGTGAGAAAAGGTTATCAGCTTCTAAAGCGATACACCTCACTGAATCACTGTAGGAGACGGTGATGAAGGGCTCTCAGGTATCCTAAGTGCAAGTAGAACTCTACTCGGTAGCATATCTCCTAGGCCTCCATGTTTCAAGCCGTGTTGTAAATATGAATCACCTAGGGACCTTGTTGAAATGCAAATTCAGGTTCTCTTAGTCTTAAGCCTGTGATATTGCATTTCTAAGAACACCAAGGATACCCGTACCAGATAGTGCCCATACTTAGATGAGAATGTGCTTTTGATGTTGAAATAAACATGTGGATTTTAAAAGGGAAAAGAATCGTCAACAATATGGACACATGCCAGATCAGATCATCATTAATTGTAGCTAGAGACTGAATTGCTCATTTAATAAACAAAACAATGAGAAAGAAGTTCACTGTCTACGTGAAGAGACATTGCATCGCAGCAGTCTCCGTGACTGTGGAGCTCTGCAGAACAAGCATGGATGAGGCCACAAAAATACAGGGAAAACAAAAAGAAACTTTTTTTTTTAAAGCTCAGAGGCTAGGTAAGTAGTATAGAATTACTGAAGGGCAAAGTTCATTTAGAGGAGGCAAGAAGGTGAGTGCTGATGGACAAAGGTCACTCACTAAAGCCATGGTTTGCTATCTTGAAGCATTTGGACATTATCTCATAAGCAATGTTAAATCACTGACGTGGGCTGGAGGGATGGCAATTCAATATAGATGTCCTGTAATGGCTTCAGAGCAACATGCTTGAAACAAGTTAACCAGCTAACTTATGGATTACTCACCTGTCAATTCAGACATCACATCTGGTTCTGACCAAGATTTTACCTTGTACAGGGCTCTCGTGGGCCAAATGTAACTTGGAAACATCAATATCAATATCCATATATATGTATGTGTGTATATATATATATATATATTTGGAAATATATTTTAGAGCTTTAATTATATATATATGTATATATTCAAATGCCTACTATATAGGTTACTGCCAAAAATAATGGATTCACTGGAAGGAAACCAAGAAAAAGGCAGGATAGACTCAATGGGCCATTGATTGATCTTTGTGGCTCTTTAGTCCACAATTCAAAAAAATTCATCCCATTATAAATTAATCTGGTCATTTCTCTTTTAGGCCACCTGTACTAGAAAGTTAACATTTATATAAGTCTTTATCTGCAAACTTGTCTTTCTCTTATTAACTCCCAGTAGTGCTTAAAATAAAAACTTCACGGCTGGAGAGATGGTTTGGTGGTTAAGGCACTTGCCTGCACAGCCAGAGGACCCCTATTCAATTCCCCAGGACCCACGTAAGCTAGATGCACAAGGTGGTGCACGTGTCTCAACTTTATTTGCAGTTGCTGGAGGCCCTGGTGTACCCATTCTATTTCTATCTATCTGCCTCTCTCTCTCTCTCAAATAAATAAATACACAAAAATATTTTAAAAATTGAATTAAAACTTCTTAGCATAGCCATGAAGCCCTACAAAAACCAACCCCTTACCTACTTTGAAATCATATTTAGAGCCATCACCACTCTCTGCTCTAACCTCAGGGATCCTTCAATTCCTAGAGCACACTGCCTTCTTTTCCCACTCCAGCGCTTTCATCTATGCTGATCTTTCCATCTGAATTCCTCTCATCATGTCAACTTCTCCATCCTGCTTGTCTTAACTTCGACATCCCTTCTTCAAAGACTTTTTCCTTGGGCCTCTCTCTGCATAGATCAATAATGAGCATCATCTTGCTTTTCTGATAGTCTCTGTGGTTCTGACCCAATGGCACTATTCACCATATTAATTATGAGATTGCTAATCTTTAATGTTTATTAAATGCAACCAGATTATAACCTTTCAGGAACCATGGCAATTTCCCTTTCTCTTGTGAATAATATCTTGTACAGTTCTTGGCATTGAGTAAATAGTCAATTTCCAGAATTAACAAATATATGGATGACTATGCAAGTCTTTAAACATTTTGAACAACTATGTATCTTGATGGACTGCTATTCTTTTTGTGTTCACTTTACTTTCTAACAAGGAAAGAATAAAATGTTAGTGACAGAACAGTGTACCTTTTAGCTAAATTCTACAAAATCCATCTAAATATATAACATTACAAGATAGAAACCCTCTTTGTTAATAAGCAGATTGTGTTTCATACCTTTTCTATGGTTTTATCTAAAAGATAATTTTATTTATTTATTTGAAAGCACAGGGAGATAGTGAGAAGTGAGACAGGCAGAGAGAATAGGTGCAGTAGAGCCACCACCCACTACAGACAAACTCCAGATGCATGTGCCACTTTGTGCATCTGTCCTTAATGAGTACGGGGGTATCACACCCGGGTCATTAGGCTTTGCCAGCAAGTGCCTTAACCACTGAGCAATCTTTCCAACTCTCCTTTTGTATGTTTTAATGTTAGTCATCGTCACCTGACCTTTAGGCCCTGATAACTGACTTTATTTCCTCATCTCCTGTTTGTTCTCATTCCAAACAGTAAACATAGCCTTCCAAGCTGCCTTTAATCCATTTATTAATTGTGGTAGATACTTTGATAGTGATTTCCTGAAATCCAGCACTAAATGTTCACCTTCTTCTATGGAAAATAAAGGAAAAAATAAACATTCTAACATTTTACAATTCAACTAAAATTGGAAAATCACTTGCCCTTTGACTAAGCAAGTCCATGAAGGAATATTACATTGTTTTCTCAAGTAATTGTTTTTATTTGTGTTATTAACTTTTTTCTTTGTTTTTGTTTGTTTGGTTTTTGTTTTTCGAGGTAGGGTCTCTCTCTGGTTCAGGCTGACCTGGAATTAACGATGTAGTCTCAGGGTGGCCTTGAACTCTTGGCGATCCTCCTACCTCTGCCTCCCAAGTGCTGGGATTAAAGGCATGCGCCACCATGCCCAGCATTAACTTTTTTCTTTGTAATGACTTAGTTCATTCATGGCTGATAAGTACCCAGAATTGTATGTTTAGAACTCAGTTGGTATTCTGCTTCTAGTCATCTATGCATACTCTCTATTTTTTTAATCATTCATTTTTGTTAATGTTACCATTAAGTAGTGATACTTGCGTGATGTTAACTAAATTAGTCTCCCATCTTCACCATTGAGAAAACTTCTCCCAAGTAGAGGGCACAAAGCATTTATTAGGCTGAAGCCACTTAATAATCATTCTTCTATATATATCATGGTTTTCAACTCCAGTATTATAAAATATGGCTTTATTCCAAGTAGATCTGTAGACCTTCCACATGTCAGCATTATTATTCTGTACATTTGAAAACAGAGACCTGTCCCTGTTGTAATGGTCCTGGTTGTAGTAAAGTGACAGGAACCTTCTCAATATACTCTCTCAATGTAATTATAACTCATTAGTCCTCCTTTTTTTCTGAAAGCACAGAATTTTCTTTCATTTTAAAATATTTTTTACTTATTATTTATTGACAACTTCCATAATTATAGACAATAAACCATGGTAATTGCCTCCACTCTCCATCATATTCCTTCCCCTTTTCAACCAGACTCTTTTATTTTGATGTCATCATCTTTTCCTCTCATTATGATGGTCTTTTGTAGGTAGTGCCAAGCACTGCAAGGTCATAGATATCCAGGCCATTTTGTGTCTGGAGGAGCATGTTGTAAGGAGTCCTACCCTTCTTTTGGCTCTTAAATTCTTTCTGTCACCTCTTCCACAATGGACCCTGAGCCTTGGAGGGTGTGATAGAGATGTTTCAGTGCAGAACACATCTCTGTCACTTCTTCTCAGTACCATGGCACTGAAGGCATAGAATTTTCTAATAGTTTCAATTCTGTGACCTAGCACCATCAAAAGTTATCTTCATATCTTATTCTATCTCTAGATTCTTAGAAATGTGTCCTAATATACATGAACTCTGTTCTTGGGCATACTAGCAAAAATAGAAAAGAAAAGAGAAGAGAAGAGAAGAGAAGAGAAGAGAAGAGAAGAGAAGAGAAGAGAAGAGAAGAGAAGAGAAGAGAAGAGAAGAGAAGAGAAGAGAAGAGAGGAAACAAATGCAAGAGCCAGAAACAGCAGAATCATGGCAGAGGGACTCTTAACTTGACAGCATAGTGGGTGCTTAAAAGAGAAGTATGCATGTGAACTTAGTCCAGGCTGCTGCTTGTATTCAAGGGATTCCACCTGAGAAGACAGAAGAATCACTGTCCAGCAACTACATGCTCTTCAGCATATATTATAGACTTAGTGTGGGGGTTTGATTCAGGTGTCCCCCATATACTAAGGTGTTCTGAATAATAGATCACCAGCTGGTGGAGATCTGGGAATTAGCGCCTCCTGCAGGCAGTGTATTGTTGGGCGCCGGCGTATGGGTGTTATAACCAGTTTCCCGGTGTCAGTGTTTGGCATACTCTCCTGTTGCTGTGGTCCACCTTATGTTGGCCAGGGGGTGATAGCTATCCTTTGCTCATGCCATCGTTTTCCCTTGCCATCATGGAGCTTCCCCCTCGAGTCTATAAGCCAAAATAAACCTCTTTTTCCCAGAAGCTGCTCTTGGTTGGGTGATTTCTACCAGCAATGAGAACCTGACTGCAACACCTACTTTAGGCCACTTTGAAAGAGCATGAGGGGCTGGAAAGATGGCTTAGCAGTTAAGTGCTTGCCTCTGAAGCCTAAGGACCCTGGTTTGAGGCTTGGTTCCCCAGGACCCACGTTAGCCAGATGCACAAGGGGGCTCACATGTCTGGAGTTCGTTTGCAGTGGTTGGAGGCCCTGGCGTGCCCATTCTCTCCCTCTCTGCCTCTTTCTCTGTCTGTTGCTGTCAAATAAATAAATAAAAATAAACAAAAAAAAAATTGAAAGGAGCGTGAGTGTAATTTCCAGGAAACACAAACTTAAAACACAAGGATCAAGTACCGGTATACGGTTGGAGATTAAAAGCCAAAGCTAGTTCCTTGGCAGGAAGCTGCATTGCAAAGCAGATGGGAGACAGGGACTGTGCCTTGCAGGCTACCTATGTATGTTGAGCATTACTGGGCACATTGCCCCTTGCTGTAGAAGCATGTGGCCAAGGGTTTTGCCCAGGATACTTTCAGCCAGACTGAAAACCAATGACTGTCCCCAGACCGTCTTCACTTGCAAATTTGGTCAATTAAGTTACTGACACGTTTGGTTCAGGGAGTTACAAAATTGAACCGATATTGAGAAGATTATTGTTACTTGTATGTGTGCAAGACTGGAGGAAAAGCAAAGAACTAAGATTATACACACACACACACACACACCTATGTATATCAGGAAAATAATATACCTAACATGATGAGAGCCAAAGAACCAGGAGACACAGAAACTGCAACTTTGCATGGCAGAGGTGTATTGCATATATATTTTTTAAATTTATGTTTTGTTGTCTTTGTGGACAATGTCACATATTTTAACAATATTTCTCAACTATATTTTCCTTATATAAAGGCTTTTGTGCCAAACTTAAAAGTGACATGCGCCCTAGATATTGTTTCATGCAAGTGCCCATCACCATTGATGACAATTGTGTGTCTCTTCTCTTGGGAGAGTTAGAGGGAAAGAACACAATCCGAGTGGAAGAAAAGAGAAAAGAAAAATTAGATATAAAAAAAATGACATGCAATTCATTTGTTTAATTGATATACTGCAAGGTACATGATGTTATTTCCTTATTAAAGCTATGTAAATCTACAGCAACTCTCTATAGTAAACACAACCCATCATCTGTCTGTCTGCTTGCCTTAAAGTCTGTCTCTCCACTACCCCAGCAAGAGTCCCCTGAAGCCTACCTATATTCTATATTCCTATGGCTGGAAATAACTGAAAGGCCCAGGTAAGAGTGAGTATACTTCACTGCAAATCCTGCTGTAATTTTATAGGAAGGACCTTGAACTCTGAAATCAGGGGTAAGTTCACATATAGATGATCAGTGGCATAAGTGGTTAGGAATGTGTACAGTCAGTGAAATCACTGAGAAAGTCTCCCGGGACCAATATTGCCCCCCATGCAGTTCTAGTGGATGGGTCTAGGTCTGAAGTGTTGCATATAATCATTTGTATCAGTCGGTTACTTTCTCCTTGCTAAGACAAAATACTGGGCCAGAAGGAGTTTATGAAAGGAAAGGGTTCTTTTCAGCTTACAGGTTTTGGTTTTGTTTTATTTATTTGCAAGCAGAGAGAGATAGAAGAGAGACAGAGTGAATGGGTATGCCAGGGCCTCTAGTTGCTGCAAACGAACTCCACATGCACGTGGATACTGGGGAATTGAACCCTGGCCATTGGGCTTTGCAGACAGTTGCCTTAACCTCTGAGCCATCTCTGCAGCCCCAGCTTACTGTATTGAGGGGAAGTTTCCATCATGGTGGAGAGAGCATGGCAGGGCTGGACTGCGGGCATCACATCATGACATCAGCAGGGAGGAAGCAGCAAATCAGCTCAGTGCAGCAAGAAAGGCTAGGAGATAGCACTCCCAATGACACACCTTCTCTATGAAGGCCTCACTCCCTAAAGACTCACCGCCTTCCCAAAGAGTCCACCACCACCTGGGGATTATGAGGCTTAAATACAAACATAAGAGGCTAAGAGGGACACCTCACACCCAAAGTACTGCTTCATTTGATTTCATATTTCTCTCATTATTTTGTTCATTCAGTCAGTCTTTCTTCCTTTTCAGTGCTGGGGATCGATTACATACTACTACATCTGTACACTTAAGAACTATTAACTGATGTCTCCTTTGCGTCAGGCAAGGATCAAAGTTAGATGAGGAATGTATTCATTGATAAGTAAAATATATATTCTGGCCCCTGGTAATTTGGTCTAGTTGCAAAAAGATTTCAGGAGACAAGTGCAACTGGAGAAATGTGTTCCAGGCGTCGCTTAGAACAAGAGGGAGTGGTGTTACCAGTCAGCTGACTGGGATCTTTTGCCCTACCTGAATAGAAATTGTGATCAGACCAGGCAAAGCTCTTCATTGCCAACAGTCCAGAACCTTTTAGTGTCCAAAGACTAGCATCAAGACTGACAGACCTAGAAGCACAGAGATTCAAGCCCTGAAAGCTAGAGATCTACAGCTCCAGGCTTTAGAAACCAGAGGTTCATTGCTTTAGGTATTCAGATTGGAGACTTATCACTCTGCCCTTGAACCACCAGGAGCCCCAGCACTTGATGGCTATTAACGTCAAACAGCAGCACATAGCAGCCCAGTGTTAGGTTCCTAGTGTTAAATTCTCATACAAGCCTCAAATTCTAGAACCCTCAACGCTATCACGATAAGTGCTACAGCTCTCTGGCCAAGGGAATCTGAGACTCTTGGCCATTAAGGCTTCGAAACTCGCTGGAGCTTTCCCAGTGAACAGAACGTGAAGATTCTCTTCTTCCTCTCCTCCTAGTCCTTATCCTCATCATCTCTTTTCCTCGTGGTGTTTACCTCCTCTGCCCTTCTGTTAATCGTCAGAGGTCCCTACTGCCACTGTTCCTGTCAGTGGCTTTTCTGATTGCTACCACCTTTGCTGGGTACTGCTGCTTCTATCATCTTCTCTTAGTGTTACCTGCTACACCCATCATAAGGATATGATCAAATGTAGGCAAGAAAAGACCACTCAAAAGGAGCCTTCTGTTGAGCCTAATGTTGCAACAGCAGAGGGATAGCCCAGGACGATGCCTCTGAGCTAGTGAGCTGAAAACCCATTTATGCAACCAGAAAGAGGATGTCTGAACCTGCCTGCCAGTTCTTCATGTGAGTGAAAGATCGTATTTGCACCAATCATAAACCTTCTATCATTCTCTCTCTGGTCTGGGTGAAAATAGCTTCAGCATTGATTAGAGTTCACTATGAGCTGTGATCGCCAAAAAGCTAGCTTTAGCAGGGTGTGGTGGCACACGCCTTTAATCCCAACACTCAGGAGGCAGAGGCAGGAGGATTGCCATGAGTTCAAGGCCACCCTGAGACTACATAGTGAATTCCAGGACAGCCTGGGCTAGAGCGAGACCCTACCCCAAAGAAAACAAAACAAAACAAAAAGCTGGCTTTATATAGGAAGACTATGCTATACTGTAGAAATATTATGTACACCTTCCTGCACATCCCATGGCCTTCCTTTTGAAAAATTTCAGAGCTAATATTTAGAAAGATTTCTACTCAGATAGTGTATAGACTTACTTTTATTTCCTTTATTTCTTTAATACACAAAAAATTGATATTCAAATTACGTCTAAGTGCTCTGAAGTCTTTTATACACTTCACAGCTACGTTCATTGAGCAGAATTCTGCCTTTGCAGCTTCTCATAATTCCATTGTCACACTTTCATTACAATGATTTTGGGCATTCACACTACCTACTCTTATAAAATAATAAAGAGAAAATTTATAAATATTAATGTCTTTGAAGAAAAGGCAAAAGGCATGCCAATTTTTATTTGATGAAAGTAAACGTTGGCAGCTCGGCTCAGAATTGTGGTCCAGAAAGCCAATAAGTCGTAAAATGGGTATAGATCTGCCTCTGAACTCCCCCCTCAAAGAATTCCCATAATCCCTTCAATAAGCTTATATTTAAACACCCTCCTAGAAATAGAAACTGGTACATATAATTTTAGGAAAATGTAGCATAGGAATTTGCCCACTAGCATCAGTTCTTAAAATAACCCTTCGACTTCTTATGTTGGCATCACCTTGGAAGCTAAGACAGATTCTAATGGCTGCTCCAGACTTACCAAATTGGAACCTTTGGGGTCCAAAAATCTTCATTTAAAAATGCTTCTCAGGCCAGGTGTGGTGGCGCACGCCTTTAATCCCAGCACTCGGGAGGCAGAGGTAGGAGGATTGCTGTGAGTTTGAGGCCACCCTGAGACTACATAGTGAATTCCAGGTCAGCCTGAGCTGAGCTACAGTGAAACCCTACCTCGAACCCCCCACCCAAAAAAATGCTTCTCTAGGGCTAGAGAGATGGCTCAGTGGTTAACGTGCTTGCCTGCAAAGACTAAGGGCCCTGGTTCAATTCCCCAGTACCCATGTAAAACCAGATGCACTAGGTGGCATATACATCTAGAGGCCCTGGAATTCTCTTTTTTTCTCCCCCTTTCTCTCTCTCTCAGGTGAATAAATACAATACAAAAATGTTTCCCTACGTAAATCTTCTTTATACTGAATTTGTCGAGTACTGTACTGAACACGTTGAAGCTTCATTTTTAGTGAGTGACATTGATATTGATATTGGCATGAACACAGTGTTCATCTCCATTATTTCACATTGTATTTGCTCACCGTCTTGGAGCTTCACATTGCAATGACATTCTGACAGGTATGGAGCTTAATTTTTTTTCTCTGTTTATTTTTTCCAAAGGCTCTAGACAAATCTATATATTTGATTTGTAGAGGTAGGGTCCCGCTCTAGCCCAAGCGTACCTGGAATTCACTATGTAGTCTCAGAGTGACCTTGAGCTCATGGCAAACCTTCTACCTCTGCCCCCCAAGAGCTGGGATTAAAGGCATGTACCACCAAGCCTGGCTCTAGACAAATACTTTTTTCCTTGACAACTGATTAAGACAATACATATCAAGGCTCAGAATTTTTAAAACATTCAATAAAATCACCTTATCTAGGATGAAAAATCAGTTTTTTTTGGAGCATCACTGATCCACAGTGGGGGGGAGGGGAAAGAGAAAGGAAAACCACGAAAGTTATCAATTTATTTAATATTTTAAAATTAAAAAGTCCTTCATCTTCTGTAGAATTTAAGAACAAAAAAAACTTCTCAAACTGATACCAGCCATTTTTTTAACCATAATACTTGAGTATTAAAGCCAAAATACAGAGGAAGTAGCTTTCTTACCTTGCATTCCACACAAAATAACATAGCTATCGCTGTGTAGCAATTATCTCCTCATTGCTGAGACAAACATGTGACAAAAAGCAGCTTATGGGAAAGTGTTTATTTCAGTGTATAGCTTCAAGGGGACATTTCATCCTGTCAGAGAAAGCATGGCAGAGCACACAGTGTGAGTGTCACATCTTGTCACATCCGTTGGGACAGAGCAGCAAAAGTGAGCCAGCTCTGAACGTCCAGTGAGCTAAGTGAACAAACTTCAAAGCCTGGCCCCCCGACACACCGCTAGCAGCTCGGCCTCCTAAAGGTTCTACCAGCTGAGGACTGAGCATGTGAGGCTTAATCACAAACAAATGAGGCTATGTGGGACATTTTATACTTAAATTACCACACTCTCTATAGCACCTCTTTGAGGCAAGCCCAATGGACTGGCTGTGTGTGTGTGTGTGTGTGTGTGTGTGTGTGTGTGTGTGTGTGCGTGTGTGTGTGAGAGAGAGAGAGAGAGAGAGAGAGAGGGAGAGAGAGAAAATTGGCACGCCAGAGCCTCCAGCCCCTGCAAATGAACTCCAGAGGCGTATGTACAACATCGCTCCCTTGCATCACTGTGAGTCTGGCTTACGTGGGACCTGAAGAGTTTAACATGAATCTTAGGATGTCACAGGCAAGCACCTTAACCACCAAGCCTTCTCTCCAGCCCTATAGCACCTCTGAATAAAGAAATAGCATGTACGTTTCACATCTACAAGTTTCTACAGCCAACAATACTCTATAACAACAATAGATGCATAATATTCTATTTCATGAGTGATCATTTATTTACCCAATCTCTCACTGATGAACATTTACTTTCAATTTTACACTACTAAAAGAAATCCTGAAATAAACAGTTGTACACTTATCTACTTCTTTCTTTCTTTTTCTTTGTCATTGTCCATGGGTGATAGTTTGCTTTTATTCTAAATGAATATGAAATGCTTTAGGACTTATCTACTTATTTCTTTGAACAAATTCCTGAAATCGAGCCAGGCATGGTGGATCATGCCTTTAATCGCAGCACTTGAGAGGCAGTGGTAGGAGGATCACCATGAGTTTGAGGCCACCCCTGAGACTACATGGTGGATTCCAGGTCAGTTTGAACTAGAGTGAAATCCTACCTCAAAAAAAAAAAAAAAAAAAAAAAATCTGAAACTAAATCTCTGAGCCAGAGCTTATATGTATTTAAAGTTTTGATACATATAGTCCTCTTGAAATGTTGAATCACTAAAACTATAATATGTGTTATTATAGCCATCTTACTTTCCCATAATGGATAAGGTATAATTAAATTTTTTTAATTACATGTACCTAATTACTAATGAGAACATATCTGTTTTTACCTACTCTACCTAATTTGTGTTTTTCCAATGAATTGTCTTTTATGATCTTTAATTTTTCTAATGGCATAAAATAGGAAACCTTATGTGTAAATTTTTGTTCCTTAATGGTTGATGCCTTTCTTTCTGGAATTCACTATGTAGTCTCAGGGTGACCTCAAACTCACAGTGATCCCCCTACCTCTGCCTCCCAAGTGCTAGGATTAAAGGTGTACACCACCAAGCTTGGCTCTTTTCATATTTTTTACATTGAAAAGTAGAAGTTGTATCTATTATCTAATTATGGGATAGAACATTATGTTTTGATGTACATAAAAGAGCAAACTAGTTTTTTTTCATTTTTGGGGTGCAGGGGTGAGTTGCAAAGTAGGGTCTCTGCTCTAGCCTAAGCTGACCTAGAATTCACCATGTAGTCTTAGGCTAGCCTCAAACTCACAGCCATCCTCTTACCTCTACCACCCAAGAGCTGGGATTAAAGGCATGCACCACCATGCCTGGCTCAAACTGTAATTTCTAATTAGTAAGCATGACACAAGAGTAGGTATGGAACTTGTGTTTTGTACCATAACAAAGGAAAGCACATATAGAGAATTGAAATCAAATAAAAACTGAGAAAAACACATAAAAGGTGAACTACAGAGATAAAGAAAGAATAAAGGCAAACTAAGCCAAAAGATACATCAAAATAGACATAGAAATAGAGAACACAAAATACATGTATATCCAAACAGGAAAAGAAGCATATAGACACAAAGAAATGCTAGAGGTACAGCCAGATCAAGACAAACTAGAGACTCTTGAGTGAAAAGACACAATGCATGGAGCAAATTTACACATAATTCACATAATGAATAGGTTGGTATAAATATATATACATATCACAACACCAGTAAAAGGACACCATATGAACATCAAGAAAAAAAATCAGCACAAAAACTATCAAAAGGATAGAGCCAAGAAAAACAGACTTAGCAACATGGGGATAAGTAAGGAACCTTTCATGAGTCAAAATTTTATAATATGGTTAAAAACCTTATACTAAGATATACTTACTCAAAACTTAAAATTATGTGACATTGTCACCTCCAGAGGTCAAAATTAAGGTGATGTTTCTTGCTCTTCCTATGCAGAGCAGATAAGCAAATACTCAAATCAAAACATATCTAAAAGTTAGATATAATAGTATATTTAAGGCTTCTCTCTTTATCTTAGAAAAATACAAAAATTAAAAAGCCGGGTGTGGTGGTGCATGCCTTTAATCCCAGCACTCGGGAGGCAGAGATAGGAGGATGGCCGTGAGTTCGAGGCCCCCCTGAGACTCCATAGTGAATTCCAGGTCAGCCTGGACTAGAATGGAACCCTACCTCGAAAAACAAAACAAAACAAAAAAAAATCAATCCTGCTAATCAAACATAAACAAGCCAGGTGTAATGGCACACACCTTTAATCCCAGTGCTTGGGAGGCAGAGATAGGAAGATTGCAGTGAGTTTGAGGACACCTGAGACTATGGAGTGAATTCTAGGTCAGCCTGGACTAGTGTGAGGCCCCTACCTCAAAAAATCAAACCAAATAAATAAACAAAAACTCCCAAAGTTTCATTTGGTGATCCATATAAATGTGCAAATAAGTACCCATTTTCTTTCTTCATTGGGGAATAGTGATAAAATGGGGGGGAGACCTTAAAGATGGCTTGAGGTACACAGTAAGGACCACAGGTCACATAAAGCTACTTCTATTTCTAAGCAGTAATACAAATTGACATTAACAAATCCATCACTTTATGAATCATTATTGTGAAGGAAGAAAGAGCCAAGGTAGCAACAGAGATTCAGTCATTTGACAAGATTGTGCTAAAATTAATCTCATTTGTTTTTTCAAATTCACTTCTCTGGAAAAAAAAAAAAAAAGAAAAAGAAAGTTCAAAAACCTCTGGTTATTATAGCCACCTAACTATTTGAGTTAATCAAGTCAACTGTGTGGAATGACCAAAAGTAAACAAGCAAAAAGGCTTAACTAGAAAACCAACCGTTCAGACTGACACTACGGACACCACCAAAGTATTACAGGGATGCATAAATATTTTGAAATATGTTTAAATAATGTGTCCTAACTGCCAGTAAAAATTTTTTTTTTCCAAGCAAATGTTATTTAAAAAAATGTTTGGGCTATCCACAAATGTTTGTGCAAGCATTCCTACCAGGCAAATACTGAAGCCTCAGAAAGAAAAAATAATAATATCTTGGCCAACCAGAGGACTGGTAAGAAAGAAGTCCTGGGAAGAAGGGTGCCCTAAGAAAATGTAGACAAGACTGCTTGAGCTGTTAGGATGGTCTAACAACAAATGCATGGTTCATGAACACTTTTTGCAACAAATAGTCCTGCCTAAAAACAAACATTTGGACAGGAAGGACACACCCAACAAAAATATTTGTTTGTTGACACTAACATTTTATTTGACATGTATTTGCCAGAGCAGAAGTAGGCAAAAATAAGATAAATGCAAATATCTCACAGAAGGCAGTTATAGTGAATTTATAACTAAAAAAGATGAGAATGTTTGGTGACTTTATATACAGGGAAAAAAGTTTATGGTTTATTTAAAGTAATAAAAATTTTACCAACATATGATCAGAGGTTCTTCAACATCAATTATGGTATACATTGCCGTATATGTTTTACATTCCTGTAATGCTATGTAATTCTTCTCAATGAGTTCACATAAGGAGTCTCTGAGATAGACTAGTGGCAAGCATTATTGTTCCTATTTTCAAGCTAAATATATTAATCACATAGGTCTGTATTTAGTCCAAAACACCACTTTTGCATCATAGCATCATAAAATATGCTTTTAAAATATTTTACTTTTATTTATTCATTTGACAGAGAAAGAGGAAGAGAGAGAGAAAAAGAAAAAGAAAGAACAAGAGAGAGAAAGAAACAGAATTGGTGCACCAGGGCCTCCAGCCACTGCAAACGAACTCCACACACATGCGCCCCCTTGTGCATCTGGCTAACGTGGGTCCTGGGGAATCCAACCGAGGTCCTTTGGCTTTGCAGGCAAACGCCTTAACTGCTAAGCCATCCCTCCAGCCCTAAAATATACTTTTAAAACACAATATTAAAACAAATTATAGAATATACCATTGGCTAATATTTTAAAAAGAATTACATGTCACAGGAGGAGAACTAGGAAATACAGGAATATATGAAAGTTTATTGGTGCATTTCTGTAATAGCAATTTTTAGGACATCTACTATTCATTTATTATTTTCATCATACTCACCGCCATATATTATGTCCCCAAATAAATAAAGCTCTATTATGGGTCCCAGTTTCTCTCTTAATGGCCCGACCTAATTCTAGACCCAGATTACAAATGTTGCATAGAACCAACTTCTCAGCAAAAGGTTTTTCTGGCTTGATTCGTCTGCATTTCCTGATCTCCGTTCACATCTGCTTCTTTTGCCTCTTCTCACTGCACATGCAGTCAGCTTTGGCAGCTCCGAGATCAGTTCGCTCCTCACTGCTGACCCTCTTGCTAACTCCAACCCCTTGAGGGCTTCTACTAAAGATCCACCAGAAGATCCTGGTGGCTTTGTGGGAGAGGGAGAGAACCTTTATTTCTGGCCGCACTTAACTTCTCCTGGCTTCAGCCCTCCGTGTCCAACTGTGTGTCAGAGCTCTCCATCAGTATTTCAAATTCAAAATGTTTGGAAGATTATTCATCGACTTCTCCCTAGAAAAAGCCCAATTTACTCATTTCCATGAATGACGGTGCCATCCCTCTAAACATCTTTAAAAAAAAAAAAATGCAAGGATGGAGAGATGGCTTAGCGGTTAAGCGCTTGCCTGTGAAGCCTAAGGACCCTGGTTCGAGGCTCGATTCCCCAGGACCCACGTTACCAGATGCACAAGGGGGAGCACGCATCTGGAGTTCGTTTGCAGTGGCTGGAGGCCCTGATGTGCTCTTTCTCTCCTCTCCCCCCCCCCCCCCTGTTGATTTCAAATAAATAAATAAAAAAGGTTTTTTGAAAATACATCTACTGGAGGTACTTTTGGAACCAGGGAAGGAACCGGAGGAATAGAGGAGGGAAATAGATGGGTAGGGAGGGGTAAGAGTGAAGTGCTGTTACATACATGTATAAATATTATATACATGTATAAAAATGCCATAGTGAAATCCATTATTTTGTATGCTGACAGCATTCATAAATTGGGGCGGTGGTTGGCCGTAGCTGTTCCTATCCCGGCCCTGGTAATGTGGGGGTGGCGCCCCACAGCCAGGTCTTGCTGGGGTTGGGGGGTTTGGTGGGCCATGGGCCATGTTGGCTGCAC
Organism: Jaculus jaculus; assembly: GCF_020740685.1. Classification (NCBI taxonomy): domain Eukaryota; kingdom Metazoa; phylum Chordata; class Mammalia; order Rodentia; family Dipodidae; genus Jaculus; species Jaculus jaculus. The sequence continues at coordinate 166,932,724 of NC_059105.1, forward strand.
GCTGGGGCACCAGTTTTAGGAGAGGCGCCAACTTCCACTCCTGGGACCAGCTGGTGGAGGCGATAGCCGAGTATCAGATATTAGCAAGGCATCCACCAAAGGAGGCCCAGGCTCCGCGCAACAGTTCTGAATTCACAGGAGAACAAAAGGCCGGTCTCCTGTGATCCTCACCTAACCACCCCCAGGAGCTAAGGCGACAGATGAGAACGGTGACAACCAGGCTCACATCATCTTAAGGGCAGAAGTGATCACTTGTTCGTCAGCTCGGAAACCTCCCCTGTAACGTGTAGCTGAAATAGCCACCGATTCCCCAGCTGAAAACGATCGGCAAAATTGCGACATGCTTGGAATGGCGAAAGTGCAGCCTTACAGTCCACACGGTCCCAGGAAGAATTTAAATTGGAGTTCCCGAAGAAGCTAGAACCAGTCCTGAAGAATACGCTTACATACAATAGAGCATTTCCCATTTGATGTTCGGTCTGTCCTATTAAGAACAATGTGAGGCTGGAGAGATGGCTTAGCGGTTAAGCGCTTGCCTGTGAAACCCAAGGACCCTGGTTCGAGGCTCGGTTCCCCAGGTCCCACGTTAGCCAGATGCACAAGGGAGCGCATGCATCTAGGGTTCGTTTGCAGTGGCTGGAGGCCCTGGCATGTGCCCATTCTCTCTCTCTCTCTCTGCCTCTTTGTCTCTGTCTGTCACTCTCAAATAAATAATAAAAACAACAACAAAATTTTAAAAAATAAAAACAATGTGAGCACCTGGTGAAGAAGCGAATTTGGAATTTGAAGAGGATGAAGAAGAGGGTGGTACTCTTCCTGCTTGAGTTCCCCTTACTTTGTTACCCAGGTTGCCAGGAAGGACCTTACTCACTATCAGAATTGAGAAAATTGGTCTGAAGGATGCTGGGCAATGCATCAATCCCTATCTTACACTCGCTGTGAGGGAGGTGAATGGCATAGACTTCACTCTGATGCAAGATACTCTGTGACCTCAAGAAAAGAAGATATGTAAATTCATTTTAATGTGGACACCGAGCTCCGGAATCATGTTGAAAAATTAACCAAAGGTGCAGCTATCTTCTTTGAATTCAAACCCTATAAGCCAGGGCTGGAGAGATGGCTTAGCAGTTAAGCACTCGCCTGTGAAGCCTAAGGACTCCAGTTCAAGGCTTGATTCCCCAGGACCCACGTTAGCCAGATGCACAAGGGGGCGGCGCGTCTGGAGTTTGAATTTTCAGTGACTGGAGACCCTGGCATGCACATTTTCTCTCTCTCTCTCTCTCTCTCTCTCTCTCTCTCTCTCTCTCTGCCTCTTCCTCTCTCTGTCGCTCTCAAATAAATAAATAAAAATAAACAAATTTTGTTTAAAAAAACACTACAAGCCTAAAAAGAGGTTTACCAGCACCAAGTGTTTTGCTTTCAGAGAGATGGATGAAATTAAACCAGGGCCCATTATAATAGAACTGTTAGAAGAAACCCAATGACTTTAGAAGGAAGAAACTGCAATCGTTGACCAAGAAGCCACTTTATCTTCATCTACATCAAACTTAGCACAAGGACTGATTCAGATAACGAATAACCTGAACTTCTGTGAATTCTGTGGCTCAGCAGACAGCAGGATAGCTCTGTGGACCATGTTCACCCCTGGCAGACAGGCCATGAGCCCACCCATGCCAGTGGCCGCAAGTCCAATGCAGAACTCTACCACAGAACCCGGAGTTCCGCACACCACTGACCTGTGAGACTCCTTTGGATGTAGGCTTAGTGCAGATTTTGACACATATGTTTTACGTTTCTGTTAATTGTGCAATTGTCTGTTTTCTCATTACCACTACTCCTACCTACGTCCTGGAACAGTACCGATGTGGTAGAGGTGTGCCGATCTTCACACTTAATCCAGCAATAAGAATGTGATAGAGTTTACTTCTGCTCCAGTATGCCCCCTTGGTTACTCTGGGTTGCGGTGGGGAGACCAGTGTACTTTGAGAGGAGTTGGACGAGTTCTGCTGCAAAGGAATGTCTGTAAGTTTGCAATCGTGCTGGTGTGACTTCACCCTGATCCCGTGGTCCCCCGTTTAGAAATAGCGTGCCTTGGCCACATGAGAATCCCACTGGGAGTGTCCCCAGCAGAAGGACTGTTTCCCTGTGACCAGATTGCTTCTCCGAGTGAGCGGGGCAGTCAGGTGGATTCACTGTTCTACACTGCGCCACTGTTCTTTCTGATGGATCTGGGGTAACATTGGGGCCTTCTCAGAATAATGACAGATTTTTATATGGGCTAGATGTCTTCTAGGTTATGTAATGGAAGAGCATTTGAGTCAGATGCTAATGAGATATTGCAGGAATAACTGCTGCTTTCCGACCATTGTGAAACCTTAAATTCCACATACCTCTTTTTACAGTGATGACTATGCAAAATTTGGAAAGACAATCTATTTTTTTTAATATAGGTAGATAGGATTGCTATGTATTTTCTGTGTAGATATAGACATTCATCCATATGAAAACATGTAAGTCATTAGCTTATTTTAAATAGACTATTTACATTACTTTTGAGTTAATAATTAGGCATAAATAAAACTTTCAAAGCACATAAGAGGTGGGTATTTGTTACGTAGAACATTAAGATTGTGATGGGATTTCTGTGGGCTAGATATACAACCACGTGTTCTAACATTCACTTTAAATGAACAATGCGTAAGGGGGCTGCGCTGTCTTTTAAACTAGCGTAATGACCCTCATCATATGAGTCAATGCATTTGCCTTGTAAACTAGGTAGCCACAATTGTTCGAGCCCCCACACCTCAAGACTGCTAGTCTACTAGGTCAGTTGTTTACTAGGCAAACGTTAATGAAAGCCATAATGAGCCTGAAAAATATTAATAAAATAGTTAGAGTTAAAAAAAAGGAATAAATAAATAAATATTATCTATGCTGTCTGTAGGTAAAGTTGTTAGCTGCTATCAATTTACTGCCTCAAAATCTGGAACATTCAGCTCTTCCATTTCAGCAAACACTAACCCAGTTCAACTACTAATCATCACTTATTTAACAGTGACTTCCTTCTAGGAACTGGAGTTTTGGGGTTCCTTGCCAATACACCAATGCACGAATAAATTTAGGGCACCTGGGATTCTTGTCTTACAATTTTATAAAAGGAAAATCCATAGACCAGAGGTAAGACTTAAAGGGACTTTATTTAGATTAAGAGAAAGAAAGACAGCCAGGCATGGCAGTACATCCTTTTCACCCCAGCACTCAGGAGGCTGAGGTAGAAGGATCACTTTGAGGCCACCCTGAGACTACACAGTGAATTCCAGGTCAGCCTGGACTAAAACAAGACACTTCCTCAAAAAAAGAGATTGAAAGAGATTGAGAGAGAGAGAGAGAGAATGGGTACCCCAAGGCCTGTAGCTACTGCAAACAAACTACAGATGCATGTACTCTGGCTTTATGTGGGTTTTGGGGAATCAGACCTGAATTCTTAGGCTTCACAGGCAAGTGCCTAAACTGCTAGGCCATCTCTCTAGTCCATTAAAAATAATAATAATATTGGCATGGTGGCATATGCCTTTAATTCCAGCACTTTGGAGGTAGAGGTGGGAGGATCACCATGAGTTCAAGGCCACCCTGAGACGACATAGTGAATTCCAGGTCATCCTGGGCTAGAGTGAGACCCTACCTCAAAAGAAAGAAAGAAGAAAGGAGGAAAGGAAGGAAGGAAGGGAGGGAGAGAGAGAGAAAAAGAAAGAAGGAAGGCAGGAAGGAAGGCAGGAAGGCAGGAAGGAAGGCAGGAAGGAAGGCAGGAAGGAAGGCAGGAAGGAAGGAAGGAAGGAAGGAAGGAAGGAAGGAAGGAAGGAAGGAAGGAAGGAAGGAAGGAAGGAAGGAAGGAAGGAAGGGATTGAGAGAGAGAGAGAAACAAAGAAAGAGAGGAGAAAGTACAGAGAGCTCCTGAGTTCAGGCCATGTGGAAGGCAGGAGGGGGTAGGGAGCCAATGTAGGGGTAAACGGCCCCTCCATCTCAGCCCAGCCAACTGCTCAGTTTACCACAGCAGGGGCTTGGAAGTTCAAGAGGTGAAAAGTTAAAAAGAGGCCTGCTCACCTGGTGAGCATCTGTTTATAACATTGTGGTGGGGTTTAATCTGAGAGCCCATGGGTCTGGGCTCAGGATCAGATCGGCACAATTGAGTAGCAGGCGAGAGAGCCGACTGGATGAGACTGCATCCGATGCTCCAGTCCCGTTCTGCTGCAGCAGGCGCGGTTAGAACTTCCTGTTTCCCCTTAGCTGCCTACCTGAGCAGTTCTCCCTCAGTCTCTTCAGTTTCCCCTTCTTCACCTTGACTGCTGCTTCCAGGTTAAGCATCCAGCAGCAATGCCACATGGCCACGACTAAACAGAAGCTCCGAAACGGACACCGTGGCTTTATGTCAGCCATAAATTAGCACTTGGATTCAATCATTTCTTGTGCTTCCTCTCACTTCTCCAGGTAGGGGACAACTCAGCTAGAGCTGTGGGAGCTTTGGGAAATGTCAAGAATCAGAAAAACTAGTCCATGGACTGGAAAGAGGGATGAGCAGTTAAGATGCTTGCCTGCGGAGCCTAAGGACCCATGTTCTACTCTCCATATCCCATGTAAGCCAGACGCACATGCCCAGCTAGGGCTGTAAGCATCTGGAGTTCGATTTCTGTGGCTGAGGCCCTAGCATACTAATTCATTCCCTCTCTCTCTCTCTGTCTCTCTCTTTCTCTCCCCCTCCCTCTTGCTCTCTCTAAAATAAAAAACAAACAAAAACCTAGTCCATCATTATATGATTTTTCCCACTAGTCATTTTCACACTACGTACCCTGGCCAACTAAATCCTCTGGACAGTGATCTCTACACATCCCAGCCGTGTTCTCTTCACTCAAGGTATTCACTTGAACACAGATTTATTTTTTTCTTTTTAAAACTAACACAGAAGCCGGGCGTGGTGGCGCACGCCTTTAATCCCAGCACTCAGGAGGCAGAGGTAGGAGGATCGCCATGCGTTTGAGGCCACCCTGAGACTACAGAGCTAATTCCAGGTCAGCCTGGACCAGAGTGAGACCCTACCTCCAAAAACCTAAATAAATAAATAAAACTAACACAGTAAAACAAAATTTTTGTGTGTATTAATGGGATACAATGTGATACATGCTATGATGTTTAAGTTAAGTTTAACATATCTCCTTAAACATTTGCCATCATAACGGTCAAAATTCATACAGCTTTTTGAAATGTACAATTACTACCAGTGGTCACCTACTGCGCCCTGGCACACTAAAATGTCTCACCCCTGTCGCGCTGTAGCTGAGCGCCTGTGCATCGTTGCTTCCTCGTCTCCCTTCCTTCGAACTCCCTAGCTTCTAGTAACCACTATTCTGCCGTCAACTTCCATGAGGTTGACTTTTCCAGAGTCCACAGGTAGACGAGAGGAATCGTGCAGGGTCTGCATTCTTTCTCTGAATTATTTTATTCTACTTAATATAGGTAATCTCTACTTCCACCCATGTTACCACAAATTCCTTTTTGTAGCTGCTGGGGATTTCACGCTGCACTGGCAGACACTATGATTGCTTTATTTCTATTGCTTGGTTATTGTAAACAGTGCTGATGGGCAGGCAGAAGTCTCCTCAATGTACTGGTTTCATTTCTTTCTTTCTTTCTTTTTTTTTTTTTTTTTTTTTTTGGCTTTTTTTGAGGTAGGGTCTCACTCTAGCCCAGGCTGACCTGGAATTCACTATGGAGTCTTAGGGTGGTCGTGAACTCATAGCAATCCTCCTACCTCTGCCTCCCGAGTGCTGGGATTAAAGGCGTGCCACCACGCCCAGCAGGTTTCATTTCTTTTAGATACGTGCCAAGTGGTGAGATATGGGAGTTCTGTTTTTGATTTCCTGAGGAACCTCTGCTTTTCTCTTCTTGCTCAAGATGGCTTTGGTTAGATGGGATCATTTTATGATTCAATATAAATTCTAGGTTATTATTAATTTTTTTGTCCCATGAAAACCATCTCGTATTTTGGTAAGGGTTGCGTTGAATTTATAGATTGCTTTGTGTAGTACATGTATTTTTCACTATATGTATTCTTGTAATCCATGATAACAAGATAGCTTTCCATTATGTGTGTATTCTCTAGAATCTCTTTCACTGGACCTTATAATTTTATTGTAGGGATCTGCATTAAATTATTTCCCAAGGAATTTTTTTTTCTGTATACATTGCAAATGAGATTGCTTCCTTGCTTCTTAGTTAAGATAGCTTGCTGTTTGATTATGGAAGCACTACTGCTTTGATTGGATGATTTTATATTTAGTACCCATGCCAAACTCATTCATTAATTTTAATATTTTTGCACAGAGTCAAAAGCTTGACATTGAGTATTAAGAGTTTTAAGCACCCAATTATATTTAGCAGGTTTCTTCCATTCTTTATGGCATAGAGTAGTCCATGAACTTTTCTTGATTCATCCTGTGATCATGAATTAGAAAAGCTTTTTTTTTATGTCCATGCTATTTAATGAGGGCATCATATCCAGTTAGCCAAATAACAGTGGGAGCTTCCTTCACTAGGGTCTATGATTTTTCTCAGCCATTGGCCTTCGACTAAGCTTTCAGTATTAGGTTTAGATTCCCTCCTATGGTTGTTTGAATGTAAAATGTCACCCATAGCCACATATGCTTTGAATACTTTCTTCCTAGCTAGAGGCAACTTGAGAAAGTTGTAAAGCCTTTGGGAGGCAGAGCCGTGCTAGAAAAGGTGTGACATGATGGATATAGCTTGAGGTTTCTTAGTTAGCCCCCTGGATGTTTAGGACTAGCCCACTCAGAATACTTCCCTCTCCTGCTGCTGTGAGAAGGCGTGATGCTCATTTGTCTGCTCTAGCCTGCTCTTCCTGTCATGGTGAAGATTCCTCTCAAGACTGAAAGCCAAAATAAACCCTCTTCTTCCACAGGCTGCTTCTGGTTGAACATAGGCCTCAGATCCAACTAAAAGAACAGCTGGTTAACTCTGTAACCATCATGCCACTATGGCACCAGGAGGTACATCTTGCCTGGTTGGTTGGTTGCATAGCACACAAGTTGAATCCACTATTGGGCAAAACCGTTGATGACTCCTACCCAAGGAGTCTCCATGGCACTTTCTCACACAGCATCAAGCTCAGTTCCACTTTGATGATTCAGCATTGTGTAACCTGTGTCCATGGTATCTTCAGCAGTAGGGTCATATTATCTAGTTCTGGTGGGCAATCAAGAGCCTTGACACTGAAGTATTATTTTAAGAACCTCCAGGGCATCCCTGGCCAACAACTCACTGAGGGATATCTTACCCCTGGCGCTAGGGTTTTCTTGCAACAGCCTATCACTTCAATGAGCAGCATTGTCTACCCTACATGGAGGGTGTATTTTTTGTTGTTGTTGTTGTTTTTGTTTGGGTTTTTTTTTTCCAAAACTCTTCCTGTCTTCTAAATTATTAGTTACATATTTTTATGGGGCTAACAAGGAAACATGTTATCCTGTGGCTTTTTTATGTTTTTAGTTAAGCTTTCCCCACCCCCTCCTCTCCTCCATCCCCTTCCTCTGACCCCCCTTTGGCCTTTCCACCCCCAACATCACATCACTCTACTTACATGCCTAGCAGCCCTCCCCAGGGCCCTCGCCCCTCACACCCTCATGGCTTCTTGTTTCCTGGCCTCTATGGTGCCTTACTTCAAATTTGAAATCAGGATCCACCCATAAGAGAGAGCATGAGATGGTCATTTTTTTTTTTTTTCTGAGCCTGGGTTACCTCACTTAGTATAATATTTTCCAGACCCATCCATTTTCCTATGAATTCCAGCCCAAGATAGGCAGAGGGAGCTGTGCCGAGGTCCTTGCGGTTGGGTGCTTGCTCATGGTGCTGGGGGTGGTTTTGCTCTCTCTGCGGGGACCTGTGAAAGGGGGCCACCTTGTTCCACCATGGCGGAACTTCCTCTGGATCTGTCAGCTTCGAGTAAGCCCTTCCTCCTAGAAGTGGTTTCTGGCTTGGAGGTTCATCCCAGCAGCATGGTGCTGACTAGAACAAAATGAAGATTAGGTTGTAACTAGAATATGAGTAAGAAAGCATGAAAAATGACTGCTCTGAGCCAGTTTCATGAGTCATTAGTTTAATAACCTTCACAGAAACTGACTGCAGGTAATTGTTTTGATTTAATTGCTGTTTTTCTAGTCATGCTAGACAATTTACCACAGATGGCCTTTACAAGGACTGGCTGCTCATCATGCTTGGTCTCCTTTTCATTTTCATATGTCTTAATAGACTTTATTTTGTAGTTTGGGGTTCATAGCAACATTGAAGGGTAGCTGCAAAGATCCTATTATCCCCCACCTTCTCTCATGAACATCTTCCTCTATGGTCTGCAAGCCTGGTGGTATAACCATTACAAATCTACTTAGACACATCATAACCACCCAAAGGTTATAGTTTACAAGCTGGTTAATTTGTAGTGTTCAGTGCTTTATAAATTTGGATAAACATATAATCACATTTATCCATAAGCAAATAGAGAAGTTTTATTGCTCTCGAAATCCTCCCTCCCTCTCTAACTCTTTGTTATTCCAGATCGTTTTATTGTCTTCATAGTTTTTAAATGATTTTTATTATTATTATTAACAACATCATAGTTTGACTTTTCATAAAAGCATATGGATAGAGTTGTATTTTCCACATGCAGCCTCCACAAATGGGATTCTTTTACTTAGTGATATGCAATTAAGTTTCCTCTGTCTTTCTCATGGATTGATATCTCATTTCTTCCTTTTTTTTTTTTTTTTTTTTTTGAGGTAGGGTCTCACTCTAGCCCAGGCTGACCTGGAATTCACTATGGAGTCTCAGGGTAGCCTCGAACTCACAGCAGTCCTCCTACCTCTGTCTCCCAAGTGCTGGGATTAAAGGCGTGTGCCACCATGCCTGGTTTGTCATTTCTTTTTAACATCGAGTAATATTGCATTTTCTGGGCGTACCACATGTTGTTCATTCACCTGCTAAGGGGCATCTTTGTGGCTGTCAAGTTTTGGAAATTATGTAAAAATTAACTAATTAACTTTTTAAGTATCTGTATGCAAGTTTTTGTGTGGACTTGAGTTTACAAGTTTTTTGCATAAATAACAAGGAGTGCAGTTTCTGGATTATACATAAGAATAGGTTTAATTTTGTAGGAGAGTGTTAAACTGTTTGTCAAAGTAGTGGTACTCTTTTGTGTCCATCCAGCAATAAATGATAGTCCTTGTTTCTATATATGCTCAGTACTTGGTATTGTCTGTTCTGGGTTTTGACACTGCAGTAACTGTGTATTGGTGTGTCATTGCTGAACTGACTTGTGATTTTCTGATTGCATATGATATGAATCATATTTACATGAGTAATTGATAACTATATGACTTTTTGTTAAAGTTTTTAAAAAATTGTTTGTTTATTTATTTATTTGAGGGAGAGAAAAAAGGGAAGAGAGAGAGAATGGGCACACCAGGGCCTATAGCCACTGCAAATGAACTCCAGATGTGCGTGCCACCTTGTGCATCTGGCATTATGTAGGTACTGGGGAATTGAACCTCGGTTCTTTGGCTTTGCAGGCTAGCACCTTAAGCATTAAGCCATCTCTCTAGCCCTTTGTTAAGGTTTTGACCTACATTTCAAAGTAAGCTATTTGGCTTTTAAGGTTAACTTTTAAGATTTCTTGAAGTTTCTTAGGCCAGCCCCACTGGGTATTCATTGGCTCACTGAGAAGATATGATGCCTGGATGCTTGTTCCTGCCACATATCTATACCGCAGTAAAACGTTCTGTCAAAACTCTAAGTCAGAAATAAACCCCGAAGTTGCTTCTGGTAGAATGTTTTGACCCAGCAACAAAAAAGTAAGTGCTATATCTACCATAATTAATTTTTGGAAATATTGAATTACAATTAAAACTTCAATAAGAAACCACTTCATATCCCCTAAGATTATTGTGGTAAAAAGGTAAGCAATAGCAACTACTGGTGGAGATATGAAGAAACTGTTACATTCATGTCTTGCATGTGGAAATGCACAGTGTTTTTTAAGTATGGATCAATAATTCCCACGTTACCACTAGATAAGCTTAAGAAGTTCTGGTATGTCAGTGTACAGTAGGAGACTATATTAAATAATAATGTACTATGCATTTCAAAAAGTTAGAAGAAATTATTTTGAAAGTTTTCACAACAAATAAATGATAAATGGGGCTGAGGATATGACTCAGCTAAAGGCATTTGCTTGCAAGCCTGATGGCCCAGGTTTGATTCCACAGTATCCACTTAAAGTCAGATGTGCAAAGAGATGCATGCATCTCAATTTTGTTTGCAGTGGGAAGAGGCTCTGGCATGCTGTATTCATTCTCTCTCTCTCTTTCTCAATAAATAAATAAATACAAGTATTAAAATAAAGGAATGATAACCGTTTGAGGAGATTAAGTGTTTTATTTTAAAGATTTAAAAAAATTTATTTATTGGAGACAGAGAGAGAGGGAGGGAGAGAGATAGAGACAAAATGCACACGCCAAAGCCTCTAACCACTGCAAACAAACTCCAGATGCATGCACCACCATGTGTATCTGGCTTACATGGGACTTGGAGAATTGAACCTGGATCCTTAGGCTTTGCAGGCATGCACCTTAATCGCTAAGCCATCTCTCAAGCCTCCAACAAGAAGAATTTTAGAAATTATGCAAATACATAAAAGTCAACTTAATTTTAAATAAAAAAATGCTAATCAAAAAGGAAAGTAGGAGGGTGGAGGTAATATGATGGAGAATGGAATTTCAAAAGGGAAAGTGTGTGTGGGGGGGGGAATTACCATGGGATTTTTTTTTATAATCATGGAAAACGCTAATAAATTTTTTTTTAAAGGAAAGTAAAAACTTTCTTGAAAGTAATTAAAATGCTTATCCAATATACTACAGCTGATAGAACATAGCAAAAGCAGTAGCCAAACATTACACACTGATAAAGTAGTCATCAAAAAGATAAAATTGCAAACACCAGTGTAGCCAGCAATATAGTATTTAAATACATGACACACAAACATTGAGAAATTTGAAATGAGATTGTCATGTGAAGTTTTTCCCCTGGGAAGATAGAAACTCCATCAGTCCACCCCAGATAGGGCACAAACTATAGATCAAAATACAATTGCACCAAAATCCAATTTCATTGAACCAAAAAGTTCACTGGGGTTACTTAGAGAACATAGGCAATGGGCTACTTACAGGGACATGGGTGACTCAAAGGTAGTTGCATCACTACAAAGCCCACCTCATCCTGTTATTTATCTATTTGTTTATTTATGAGCCAGAGGGAGAAAAAGGCAGATAGAGAGAGAATGGGTATGCCAAGGTCTCTAACCACTACAAAAGAACTCCAGACCCATGTGCCACTTTGTGCATCTGGCTTATGTGGGTACTAGGAAATCAAACATTAGGCTTCACAGGCAAGCACCTTAACAACTAAGCCATCTCTCCAGTCCCTGGTTAGTAAACTCATGGAAGCTGCAGGGTGGAGTCCCTCCTCTAGTTAGCTTTCTATTTCTTATGTAATCTAGCTTGTGGCTAGAGGTGGGGAGGGCAGGAGGAAGCAATCACTTGATTTCAGGTGAGGATCTTATGACCTTCTACTCTTTCATCTACTAGGGAATTGTCAGTAGTTCTATTATCATTACCACAGACTTGGTATCACAGCATTGTTCTGCTCCAAAGTTGCCATAGCTACCAGGCCAAAGCATTCTTTATTTCAAGATGGCTTCATGTTATGCCCTGAAGAAAAATGCCTTACAACAGAGACAGACTATTACACAATAATAAGATTTCAGTATCCCACTTAAATCACTGAATAAATTAGCCAGACAAAATATACAGGGTAGCATGAGACTTGGACTACATTAAATGGAATGGACCTGACAGACATAGAGAACAATCTAGTTTTTAATAACAAAATACATATTCTTCTCAAGCGTATATGAAACATCATTCAGATAGGTCACAGAGCAATCCTCAACAAATTCAAAAATGTCAAAATATATCAACCATATTTTCCAATTGCAATATATACAATTGGAATCCAAAATCTTGAGCAACAATAACAAAGCAGGAGGCATCACATTACCAGGTTGCAAATATTTTGCAAAACATGGTTATCAATGCATGATGCAAGCATAGTGATGTGCATCTGTACATCTGTAGCCCCAGCTACTCAGGAAGTCAAGGCAGGAGGATCATTTGAGCCTATAATGTCAAATTAGCCAGGAACATCATTTCAAAAACCAATCCACAGATGGCAAGACCCTAATGCTGAAGACTCCACATGCTCTGATTGCAAGATCACTGAGAAATCAAGCTAAAGCTGAGCTGAAAAACTGTCTTCCCTGTAGACCAGCTGATAGAAAGCTGGAAAAAGCTATGTTGCGTGCAGCCCTGTGGGAGACAGAAGTTATCAGTGGACATTACAATCCTTAAGTTTGGCCAATCAGGCCAAATGACTGAACAGGTAATATATTTGTTATGAAGGAAACCAACCTCTCTCTAATTAGACTAGAGGCCTGCTCCATGGGAGGGAATACATGCCTGGTACTGAAAGCCTCATCAGAAGCCGATGGCAGGGGAGGCCATGAGCCTTAGGCATGTAATGCCTGCTCTTATCTAGCTAAATGCATATATTATGCTCACCAAACTGCCCTGTAAACACTTTTCGTAATGTTTATACCCATACATTAATACTACTCTCCCTTTTTTTTTTTTCAAGGTAGGGTCTCACTCTAGCCCAAGCTGACCTGGAATTCACTATATAGTCTCAGGGTGGCCTTGAACTCATGGTGATCCTCCTACCTCTGCTTCTGAGTGCTGGGATTAAAGGAGTGTACCACCACGCCGGGCTCTACTCTCACTTTTGATTAGAGAAATTTCTCTTTTGGGGTGGCTGTGACCACTGGGATGACCAAAAAGGCACCACAGTGCTGAGAGGTGACACAGGAGTATTCAGCACAGAAACATCTATATCACACCTTCCAAGGCTCAGGGTCCTGCAGAAGAGGTGGTGGAAAGAATGTAAGAGCCAAAGGAAGGGTAGCACTGCTTACAATGCAATCATGAAGACACAAATTGTCCTCAATATCCATGACCTCACAATGCCTGGCACTACCTTCACAAGACACTCATAATAGAGGGAAAAGATGATGACATCAAAATAAAAGAGAGACTAATTGAGTGAAGGAGGTGATATTATGGAGAGTGGATTTTGAAGGGAAAAGTGGGGGAGAGGAGAGAATTATCATGGCTTATTGTCTATAATTATGGACGTTGTCAATTAAAAAAAATTTTAAATACACATACACAATAGTATTTTGCCCTAGAAAGGGAAATGCTATCATTTCTGCCAACATGACATAGATGAATTTGATAAACATTAGCTAAGAGAGAGAAGCTAAGCACAGACAAGAAAACATCATATGTTCTCTTATGTGGAAGCTAACATTAGCCAAACTCATAGAGCATACAACAGTGGTTACTAAAACAGAGTGCTGAGGTTAATGTATCATAAATTTCAAAATAGCTACAAAAGAAAATACTGAATCTTTTATATTATGTGATGGTTTGATTCAAGTGTCCCCCATAAACTGATGTATTCTGAATGCTAGGTCCCCAGCTGGTGGCAATTGGGAATTGGCACCTTCTGGAGGTGATGTTGGGGGCAGGCTTGTGGCAACACCCACCCCCTTGTCAGTGTTTGACACATTCTCCTGCTTCTGTTGTCCACCTGATGTAGGCAAGGAGGTGATGTCTTTTGCTCATGCCATCATTTTCCTCTGCCATTATGGAACTTCCCTGCAAGTCTGTAAACCAAAATAAACCTTTTCCGCCAACAAGCTGCTCTTGGTCGGGTGTTTTCTGCCAGCAACTCAAAGCTGACTGCAACATATCACAAAGCAATAATAAATATTTTAAATGACGGAAATGCTAATTACCCTGATTCAAGCATCCCATAATGTACACATGCAATGAAACATCAAATTGCACCTTATAAACATACACAATTACTATTTGGCAATCAAAATTGAACTTAAAAATATGCTATGTTCATCAAGGGAAAATTATTCACCAACAACAGGAAACAAGGTACTAATACATGCTACAACTAAGATGAACTTAAAGAATATGAAGTGGAAAAAAATAATAACTAAAAAACTACATATTACATATTTTATTCCTAAGAAAAATTCCAAGCAGAATAAAGATAATTTTCTAGGTGTGGGCATAGGAATTAAAACCCACTCCAAGTGAGCATAGGAGATGTTTTGGAATGAGAGACGTTTTCTAAAAGTGGGTCATCTAAAAGTTATGTGCATAACTTTGATAATTTGCTAAAAACACATGGAAAGGTATACTTAGAATGGGTGCATTATGTTACAGGAATGATTCCTCAATAAAACCATTTTTGAAAGGAAGATATTTGTATAAGTTTGGGTAGTTCTTTTTTTCTCTGTATTAAAACAAGCAGTTACGTAGCACTTAGGGGCTATTCTAATGTCTGAGAAATATGTCATTATGTGTTGATTTAAATTTTTTCAGTAATGAATTTCTAATTAAGAAGCAAAATGTTCAGAGCTGGAGAGATTGCCTAGTGGTTAAGGCACTTGCCTACAAAGGCAAAGGACCCAGGTTCGATTCCTCAGGACCCACATAAGCCCGATGTACAAGGTAATGCATACATCTAGAGTGTGTAGTGGCTGGATTCCCTAGTGTGCCCATTCTTTCTCTCTGTCTCCCTGTCTCTGCCCCTTTCTCTCTGGCTCTCTCTCTCTCTCTCTCTCTCTCAAATAAGAAATAAATAAATATTAATATTAATATTTAATATTTATATGTAATATTATCATTGGTTGTGTTTTCTGTAATTTCACAGCATAACTTTGTGGCTTTTTAAATTAAAAACATCAAATTTTAACACCTAAGTGCTTTATACAACTCTAAATTGTATGATAGACTGATTCCCACCTACTTGCATAATATGTTAGTAATGGGATTGGCTTGGTAAACAGGAAAGAAAAAGGAACTTGCTTCTATATAAA
The DNA here is from genome assembly GCF_020740685.1 of Jaculus jaculus. Lineage (NCBI taxonomy): Eukaryota > Metazoa > Chordata > Mammalia > Rodentia > Dipodidae > Jaculus > Jaculus jaculus. The sequence goes on from NC_059105.1 coordinate 166,947,851, forward strand.
CCTTAGCCTAAAAAAATCTACAATGCTAACCTGTTGGCTTTGTGTGAACCACTAAAAACACCTGGAATGTTACTTTCACAATCCTTGTTAATTTCTTCCTTAAAATAAATGAGTCAGACAATGATCTTTTCAGTTTAAGCTTCTATATCTCTCAATTCTGCCAATTTTTACAACGCAAACTTCAATTTGTAGCCATTTTTATTTCTACCAGCAGATGGAACCCTTTGGATTTATTTTGTCTCCCAGCCATAGGTATCAACCTTTGTGGTTCCCTTTCATTTTTAAGAATTATTTTCTGTTTGATTTAATATTTATTTATTATTTATTTCTAGAACAAAAGTTCGCATCAAGAATTATGAGTATGAAAGAATGGTCATTCTACATTGCCATAAAGTTTCTACATCAATGAAATTCGCATTAACATATTTAATTAAAGTCATCAGTTCACTTCGTCAAAAAACAAAAACACCTTTCATGGGGATGGAGAGTTGGCTAAGTGGTTAGTGACGCTTGCCTGCAAAGCCTCATGGCCCTGGGCTCTATTCCACAGTACTCACCAAAGGCAGAGAGATGCACAAAGTGGCACATATACCTGGAGTTTGTTTGCAGTTACAGGAGGCCCTGGTGTGCCCATACTTACTCTCACTCCTTCTCTCTCTCTTCTCTGCCTGTTTCTTTCTGTTAGATAAATAAAAAAGTATTTAAAATATACTTTTCAGGATTAAATTCTTAATATATTCTTTGTGCTCCAATGGTGAAAAAAATAGACAAATAAAGAAATTTATCCTCCAAAATAAGAGGATTTTCTTTTAAGTCAAATAGTAATTTTTTTTTTAGGATTTTTGGGACTTACGGTATCTATTAAGACTCCTCAATACTATAAGATGCAAAACATATCCATAGGAAATATGTAAACAAATGATCTCTGCTGTGTTCCAGTAACATTTTATACGTAATAAGGTGATCAGATTTGGTCTTTGGGTCATGGCTCTTAATTAACCTGCTCCTGCCCTAGGCCAGTGACTCGTACACTTAAATGTGCATCAGAATCACCAGGACTTGGTAAAATTAGAAGTTTATAGGCAGGCACATCTCCAAAAAGACTAGAAAATCTGTATTTCTTTTTTTCTTTTTTTTTTTTTTTTTTTTTGGTTTTTTGAGGTAGGGTCTCACTCTGGTCCAGGCTGACCTGGAATTAACTCTGTAGTCTCAGGGTGGCCTCGAACTCACGGCAATCCTCCTATCTCTGCCTCCTGAGTGCTGGGATTAAAGGCGTGCGCCACCACGCCCGGCTGAAAATCTGTATTTCTACCAAGCCTCCAATTTACTCTGGTATTATTGCCTAGGAACACACTTTACTCAGCAAACCAGACCCTCGGCCACATCATAATTTCTGCTGCTTTATTTATTTATTTATTTATTTGTTAAATTCTAAAGCAAACAGATGCTAAAATCATGCAGTATTTTCTAAAGAGATAATTTGCACAGGAGAGGTAGGGTCAATGGTCAGTAAGATTCTACATTGTCACTTATGTGGTTCAATTATCACCATCTATTAAAAGGTGTACATACTAGTACTTTGTATTGAAGATGGTGCTACAGGAAAGGCATTTTGCAAAGGCACACAGGCTAAAAGTGTGCTGACAAATGTACGAGAAGGTGAGAAAAGAATTGTCCACCACTGCTTTTATCTTGACATAGTTCCTGAAGCTTAAAGCGTGTTTTTACATAGCTAAGGTCACGTTGCACATTTAACTTGCAAATATGCCTTCTTAAGCTTAATGATCAGAAATGTAACCCTTGTCTTCTGTGTCTTTTCCCTCTTTGTCTTCGGCAACACTTTCTTCCATTATCTCAGTACACTCAGGCTGCTTTAACAAAATGTCACTCACTGGGGAGTTTATAAACACATAATTTCCTCACAGTTTGAAGGCTGGGAAGTTTAAGATCAAGGCCCTGCTGTATTCAGGGTCTGGGGTGGACCAGTTTCTTTGTTTATAGGTGGTGACTTCTCTCTGGGTCCTCAAAGGGTTAAAACGAAAAGAAAAGACAGGGGTGGAGATGAGGTGAGGAGAAGGCAGCTTTCTGGGACCCCTTTTATAATAAAAGTTCAAATACCATTCATGAAGCACTCATGACCTAAAAGCCCAGCCTCTTTTTTAAAAAAAGCAAACCTTTCTTTAATCCCAGCACTTGAGAGGCAGAGGTAGGAAGATCACCGAGAGTTTGAGGCCACCCTGAGACTACATAGTTAATTCCAGGTCAGCCTGGACTAGAGTGAGATCCTACCTTGAAAAGCCAAAAAAAATTTTTTTAATCTATTTTTTTTTATTTGCCTCATGCATGCATGTGCATGTCTGTGTGCATGTACACCATGAAATGGGGAGAAGATACCAGGGTCTTCTGCCACTGCATAGGAATGCCACATACTTGGACCATTTTTGCATCTGGCTTTATGTGGGTGCTGGGGAAGTGAACCCAGTCTGGCAGGCTTTGCATAAGGGCACCTTTAACCACTGAGCCATCTCTCCAGCTCCCCGAAACCGGCCATTTAATACTGTCACATATACAACTAGATTTTCAAGATATTGCGTATTGGTGGTACACAACAATTCAGAACACAGCACCAATTCACGCTCCTGGTGCATTCAAACCCCGCAGAGTCACGCTCATACAAATACAGTTGAAAGATACATGGCTTCAGGGCAAACGCTGAGCTCTTTGACATGACGTGGGACTTGGCAGAAACACTTATGTGCACTTCCACAGTGGTGTGGAGCAAAGGTTCTATCCTGGGGCAAAGCCACACGAGAGTGTGACACTGCCGAGAATGGTCAAAGCGCAGAGCTCTGAGCCTTCCGGCAGCTTCTCCCCTGCACACAGCAAGCCTTGGGTCAAGCTGCGCATGCTGGGTTGAGACGGGGCAAGAAGATCTCACAGATGTGCGTCTGCCTCGGGAGCAGTCCTTGCCTCGGGAAATTTTCCCCTGAAGACTGGAGAAGAGAGAAGCTTCATAGGCTTATGTCCTGTTGGGCTTTGAAAACAATTTTGAGCACTGGCTCTTCCACACCTGGACTTGTTCTGGCTGAGTTTATCCGTGGACAAATTTATAGCTCTCTTCTCACAGAGCTTTTGTTCCAGAGGCCCGTGCAAGATTTTCTTGTAAGAGTCACAAGTTCAGTAGAGAACCAAGTCCCCTCTGTCTTCATTACAATTTCTTGTAGAGGCAAGGTGGAAAAGAAGCAAAATTGACAGCACTTCAATCAAAATCCTTGTCCATAATCATAAATTTTAGGGCTATTCTTCTCTGCTTTGCACTTCTTCAATTGTTTTCGGCCAAAAGTTTGAAGAAAACTCATGATTGCAAAAAGAAATACATCCCTTGCCGTAGCAAAATTCACCGTATAGAATCCTTTCGTGTGTATGTGACCTTATTTTTCATTATTCCCAGCAAGATGCTCACATGATAATCAAGTCAATTGCCTCAGTGTCCCGGAACCACCGTCACGTCCGTGTCTCATGACGTCAGCTTTCATCTGTTGGCTCCTGTTATTCCTACCCCTGGAATCACTTTCACTTAATACTTCCTATAATATCCACTCTTTTTTTAAACCTAGTACAAGCTTTAAATGCTAAGGGAAACTATCTCTATCAGAGTTCTTCGAGGCTCATGTCAGAGAATAAGGCATAATTCTACACTATCAAGTATTAGCTAATGTTTGCTTAGCCCTGGGTAATAATGGGAACGCGAGTGAAACATCAAGTTGGAGGGACTGCATGTCTAGAGAGATTGTCTTGAGGCTTTAATAATTCTTCCCCAACATAGTGGAAAAGTGATAGGACAACTTTAACATGCAATAAGAGAAGTAATAAGATAGTGAATAATAAAGTGACTTCACCAAGTTTCTCAAGGGGTAGAATATAGGAACGTCATAACAAACCCAAGTACATGAAAGGCAGCAAGCAGATAAGCTTTGCACATAACAGATCTATCTTATTGTCAGGAAAAACAAAAACACAAATTGTTCTTCCCATTCAATGATTAAATATTAGAGGAGAAAGAAACTGCTTCTGATGATGCCAACACCGTATGTTGCACATGCCAACGTGTGCCTAATTCTCCCTCGTCCACCACCATCATCAGGCCTTAGCAATGTGGACCTTGAAATGCATTGCGCACTGAGAGAACAAGGGCATAACCCCAAGTTGATTGGGTTTCCACGTCTCAGCAGAAAAAAAAAAACAGTGTTGTTAAGTTCTCTTTCTTACAAACCAAGAGTCAGCCCCAAACTCCTGCCATTTTCTGTTATTCCACTATCAAATCTGAGACTCACTATAGCCTCCAACCTTCCATTTAAAGGATAGGCAGAATTGGATGGATGAAATTGAGGTAAACAGCTAGATCTACACAGTGTGAATGTTTTTGAATAGCTGGCCTGCCAATGGCAAACTTTTGAATTGTGTGTTTAATTAAGTTGGTTGTTAAAGGAAGCCAAAATAGTGTGGTGATATATTTGCCAGCTTAACCAATCGGTACGGAGAATAACAGTAGCAGATTTACGATTCTGTATTTACATTTCTTCTTGAACTTCATGCCGAAAAACATAGAACTGTTCAAAGTTATTTCAACATTAAACACATTCATCCTCAGAGTTAGAAAATGCTAATGCTTTCCTATGCCCATATGCTGAATAAAACTGTCGGTAAACAGAGTAAGCATATTTTGGGAATCGCTACTATAGTCATCGAAGCAATTAAAAACTCATCTTAAGGTAGTTATCATAGGAGTATTTGTTATTTGTATGTTTGAACAATAGACACTTCTGTAGTGGCATGTTATAGTGCATGTATTACCAATTGTCTAAATTTGTTCCTAAGGCCTAAAATTTTTAGATCTAATACCTTAAGTATAAAATCTTCTATACCATGGGAAGCTTTAGTAGCTTAAAGTAAAACTGCATTTATAGTTATGAAGAAATAAAGGAATGATGAATTAAAAATAACATTAGACATTGTTTGACTCATACCTGTAAGTCTTAATTTGTTTGACTAGTTTTCTGTAACCTTCACATGTATTAAAGTGCTTTAAAGCCAGGTGTGGTGGTGCACGCCTTTAATCCCAGCACTCGAGAGGCAGAGGTAGGAGGATTGCCATGAGTTCAAAGCTACCCTGAGACTCCCTAGTGAATTCCACGTCAGCCTGGGCTAGAGTGAGACCCTACCTCAAAAAAAAAAAAAAAAATGCTTTAAAGAATGAATAACGTGGTTTATTCTATTATATTACCAACATTACTTTTACTGATATATTCACTAATGCAGAAAGAAAAAAATTAAGTTCTGCTATAACAATTTCATGCTATATATATTATACTAAGTACTTTTTTTTCCAATTTTTGACATTTTTTATTAGTTGCATACATAGTGTGTATACAGTTATGTTGCTACCATCATTAGCCTCCTCCCTGTCCTCTCCCCTCTGCAGGGACCCTCCTCATTGGAGAATGTGGCTCATGCATTGGGTGGGTAGCCATCAGTTATGGGGAGGAGGCAATGTCTCTGTGCATAATGTTCCAACATGTGGCTCTAACACTCTTTCCACCTGCTCTTCCACAAACTTCCCTGAGCCATGTTGGGATCATTTTAAGTCTACTACAGTGATGAGGTCTTGGGAGCCTCTGTGTCTTTGGATATCTGGTTTTGTAGGAGTTGAGTGTTCTCTGTGTCTATCTCCTTCACCCTTGTGCTGGTACCAGGTTCACCAAGAAAGCAGCACACTTGCTCATTTCCCCAATTACTCTTGGTTTCAGCTGGAGCCTAGTGAGGTATGATGGGCTGGTTCTCTCCTCAGGATCTGTGTCCATCTGAAAAAGAGAAGCAAATTCTCCAATGGAGAGTAAAGTCAGCGCCAGATAAATGAGATAACCATTATTTTTTAGAGAGAACTTAATAGGTGCAGGCCCTCTTGTAGCCCACGATTGGTAGGAGCTTGATAATGGAGAGTGGGCTTGTTTTTTGGATATGGTTTTGATTTGTTTCCCAGATCCTGCTATGGGTTCTATTCCACTGAGCAGATCAGTTAGCCCAGTCAAGAGCAGTTGGTTACCCCACCATGGCTGTGTGGCACTATTACACTTGCATGGATATCACAGTCAGGTTGTTTGCTGCTGAGTAGCTTAGACTATGAGTTGCTTGAACATATGTTGGTCATTTCCCCCCATTCGCTCATGTAGCCCCTTCTGGCACTTGATGAGCTAATTGTCTGGGGACTGACTCTCTTCCAGATTCCAGCCAGGTTACTCCATGTTCCATACCAACAGCATATGGTGTTTTCAGCAGTACAGTCTTACCACTAACCTTTGGTGGGTCATCAAGTACTCTGACAGAAATCTGTCTTCTTTTGGGAAACCTTGTAGGTCTCTCTGATCAACAGTTCATTGTGGATATTGACCACATGCTGGTGCTGAGTTATAAGCCAATACCAAGGAAAATAAGGAAGAAAAAGTAGGTAATACAAAAGAGATAGAGATAAGAGAGAGAAAAGGAAGAGAGATAGAGAGAGAAATAGGAGAACACTAGGGTTAGTCTTCGTCATACCCTCTCCGGGCTTTGTGATTCAGGTGTTCCCTCTAAGGACCTGATGGAGGTTCAGCCATTTAGTCTGTCTTTTAGGATGTAGAATTTTATGGTTCCACTGCCATTGGAGTCCAGCTTTGTGTCCCCTACCACCTCTTACCCTTCCTCCTGCCCCACCATTCCTATTGTCCAGTCCTTGAGATGCTTATTAGGTATGTCAGCATCTTGGGCAGATTTAGATTAGGAGCTACAGATGAGTGATACCATGCAACAATGATCTTTCTGTGATTGGGTGAGTTCACTGAGAATGATCTATTCCAGGTTCAACCATTTTTCTTCAAATTTCATTGTGTCATTTTTCCTTACTGCTGTGTATAATTCTATCATGTAGATATACCACATCTTGACTATCCATCCGTCTAATGATGGACATCTGGATTGATTCCAGCTTTAAGCTATTATGAATTGAGCAGCTATACATATGGTTAAGCAAATCTCTCTGAACTGAGGCGTGGGGCTTTTAGGGTAAATACCCACTAAGGGAATAACTGGATGTGTTGGTTACTGTATGGTCAACCTTTTTAGGAGTCTCCATATTGCTTTCCATAGTGGTTGTACCATCTTACATTTCCCACCAAAAGTGAATGAGGGTTTCTATTTCGCCACATTCTCTCCAGCATTTGTTTTCATTTGATTGTTTAATGTTTACTATCCTTATTGGGGTAAGATGGAATTTCATGGGTGTTTTAATTTGCATTTCCCTAATGATTAGGGATGATGAGCATTCTCATAAGTGTGAGTTTGCCATTTGTATTTCTTCCTCTGAGGACTGCCTGTCCAGTTCTTTGCCCCATTTTGTGAGTAGGTTGTTTGACTTTTTATAGTTTAGGTTTTTGAGTTTTTTTAGATTCTAGAAATTAGGCCTCTGTCAGTTGTATAGCCAGCAAAAACTTTCTCCCATTCTGTGTGTAATCTATTGTCTCTGCTTATTGTATGTTTGTCTGTGAAGAAACTTTCCAGCTTCATGGGATGCCAATGGTTGAGTGATTGTTTAAGTTCCTGAGCTACTGGGGTTTGTTCAGGAAGTTTTTTCCCATTCCTGTATCATGGAAAGTTCCTCCTATTTTTTCTTCTAGAAGTAGCCGAGTTTCCAGTCTTATATTGAGGTCATTGATCTATTTAGACTTGATTTTTGTGCATGGAGAGGTGTGTGGATCAAGTTTCAATTTCTTGTATATGGTTATTCAGTTTGTCCAGAACCATTTGTTGAAGATGTTGTTTTATTTCCAGCCTACATTGTTAGGGTCTTTGTCAAATTCCAAGTAGCTGTAGTTACTTGACCCAAAGTTCGGGTCCTCAGTTCTGTTCCATTGGTCTATAATTGTGTTTTTATGCCAGTACAATGCTGTTTTTAAAAAAATTTTTTATTATTTTTTTTTATTTATTTGAGAGTGGCAGACACAGAGAGAAAGACAGATAGAGGAAGAGAGAGAATGGGTGCGCCAGGGCTTCCAGCCTCTGCAAACGAACTCCAGACGTGTGTGCCCCCTTGTGCATCTGGCTAACGTGGGACCTGGGGAACCGAGCCTCGAACCGGGGTCCTTAGGCTTCACAGGCAAGCGCTTACCCGCTAAGCCATCTCTCCAGCCCACAATGCTGTTTTTATTACTATGGCTTTGTAATATAGCTTTAGGTCAGGTGTGGTGATGCCTCCAGAGGTGTTTCTTTTGCTGGGGATATTCTTGGATATCCGAGGTCTTCTGCCATTCCATATGAATTTTGAGGTCATTTTTCCTATCACGGTGAAGAACAATGTTGGGGTTTTTATTGGTGTTACATTAAATCTGTATATTGCCTTTGGTAAGATTGCCATTTTCATAATGTTGTTTCTGCCTATCCAAGAGCATGGGAGGTCTTTTGATTTTCTCAAGTCCTCCTCAATTTCGTTCTTGAGTGTTTTTATGTTTTCAGTATATGGGTCTTTTACATCCTTGGTTGTTATTCCAAGGTATTTTTGTTGTTGCTGCTGCTATTGAAAATGGGACAGTGTCACGTATTTCTTTCTCTGTATCTTTGTCTTTTGCATATGGAAATGCTACTGATTTTTGTGCATTGACTTTGTATACTGCTACTTTGCTAAAGGAGTTAATCACCTTTAAGAGTTTTGAGATTTATGTTCTTGGGTTTCTTATGTATAGAATCATGTCATCTGTGAATAGGGCTAACTTAACTTCTTTCTTTCCAATTAGTATCCCTTTTATTTCTTTCTCCTATCTTATTGCTTGAGCTGAGACTTCCAGTACTATATTCCTTCAGTCCTTCTCCATTAAGTATTATTGGGGCGTTAGGAGCTTTATATATAGCCTTTATTATGTTGAGATATAAACTGTCCATGCCTATTCTCTCCAATGTTTTGATCATGAAGTGATATTGTAGTTTGTCAAAGGCCTTTTCTGCATCTATCAAAATGATCATGTGGCTTTTGTGTTTAAGCTTATTTATGTAGTGTATTATGTTGACGGATTCCCATATGTTGAACCACCCCTGCGTTCATGGGATGAAGCCTACTTGATCAAGGTGGATAATGCTTTTGATGTATTGTTGAATTTGGTTTGCAAGGATTTTGTTTAGGATCTTTGGGTCTAAGTTCATCAGAGAAATAGGCCTATAGTATTCTTTTCTTGTGGCATCTCTGCCTGGTTTTGGTATTAGGGTGATAGTAGCTTCATAAAAGGAGTTGGGGAGCTTTCCCTGTTCTCTGATTGTATGGCACAGAAAAAAAATTGGTTTCAGTTCTTACATGAGGGTTAGATAGAATTCAGCTGAGAGGGCATCTGGTGCTGGACTCTTCTTTTTAGGGAGGTTTTTGATTACCTTTCAATCTCAATGGGTGTGATAGGTTTGTCTAGGAGATTAATCTGCTCTGAGTTTAGTTTTGGTAGGTGGCATGTGTCCAGGAATTCATCCATTTCATCCATATTATCCAATTTTGTGAGTAGAGGTTTTTGAAGTAAGTCCTGATGATTCTCCCAATGTCACTCATAACTGTTGTGCTCTTTCCTTTTTCATTTCTAGTTTTGTTAATTTGAAATGTTTCTTTTTTCCACTTGATCAAACTGGCTAGGGATTTATCAATCTTGTTTATTTTTTCAATGAACCAGCTCTTTGTTCCATCAGTTTTCCAAATTGTTTTCTTAGTTTCCAATTCATTAACTTCTGCTCTGATCTGAATTATTTCTTTCCATTTGGAGCTTTTTGGGTTGGATTCTTCTTATTTTTCCAGTGCCTTAGGTAGATGGTTAGGTTGTTTATTTAGGATCTCTCTGTCTTTGTTATGAAAACATTTAGTGCTATGAATTTTCCCCTGAGGACCACCTTCATTGTGTCCCCTACATTTTGGTATGATGTGTTCTCATTGTCATTTATTTCTAGAAATTTCACAGTTTTATTTTTTATTTCATCCACTACCAGTTTATTGTTAGAAGTGTGTTGTTCAGTTTCCCAGAGCTGATGGGATTCCTGGTGTATCTTTTTATTTATTTATTTGACAGAGAGAGAGAGAGAGAGAGAGGATGGGTACATCAAAGCCTCTAGCCACTGCAAATGAACTCCAGACACATGCACCACCATGTGCATCTGGCTTACGTGGGTCCTAGGGAATCGAATCTGATTCCTTTGGCTTTGCAGGCAAATGCCTTAACAGCTAAGCCATCCCTCCAGCCTACCTGGAGTATCTTTTGTTGTTTATTTCTAGCAATAGAGAATCATGGTCTGATATCATGCAGGAAATTATGTCAATCTTCCTAAATATATGGAGGCAGGCTTTGTGACTTAGCATATGATCTATTTTAGAGAAGGTTCCATGGGCTGCTGAGAAAAACATGTAGTCCATGGATTTGGGGTAAAATGTTCTGTATATGTCCATTAGGTCTAATCGATCTATGGTTTTATTGAGCTCTCTCACTTCCCTGTTAATTTTCTGTTTGGGTGATCTGCCTACTGCTGTATTGAGGTCCCCCGCTACGATGGTGTTGGTGTTATTTCTGTTTTGTGGTCAAGTAGGTTTTGTTTTATGAGTTATAGTACACTTGTGTTTGGTGCATAAAGATTGGTGATTGTGAGATACTCTTGTTAGATCATTCCCTTGAAAAGTAGGAGTGACCTTCTTTTGTCCATTTTTTAAAAAAATTTTGGTTTGAAGTCTATTTTATCTGATATTGGTATAGCTACACCTGCTTGTTTCTTATCTCCATTTGCTTAGAATACCATTTTCCACCCTTTCACCCTGAGGAGGTGTCTGTCTTTAGTGGTGATGTGGGTTTCTCGAAGACAACAGATTGAGGGGTCTAATTTTCTGATCCACCCTTCTAGCTTATGTCTCTTGATGGGTGAATTAAGGCCACTAATATTTAGGATAATGTCTGTGAGGTTTGATTTAAACCCTGCCATATCATGGTGGTTTACGTGGTTTGGTGTTTTCTCGGACTTTGTAGGTTTTTGTTCCTTCTCTGAGTTTGGTTATTGTGATTTGCTTCTTGTAGGCACTTGAGGTTGATTATTTGACTCTTCTGTGTAGATAATTCCCTGAAGTACTCTCTGCAGGTTTGGCTTTGTGTTCATATAGTCGTAAAACTGGGTTTTATCATGGAAAGTTTTTCGTTCACCATCTATTATGAGGGATACTTTTGTTGGGTAGAGTAGTTTGGAATGGAAACCACAGGTTCTTAGACTTTGCAGTGTTCTATTTCAGACCCTTATGTCTTTTAGGGTTTCCATTGAGAAGTCTGAAGTACTTCTGATGGGATTACCTTTATATGCAATGTGTTGTTTCTCCCTACCTGCTTTTAGGACTTTCTCTTTGATATCGATGTCTAGAGGCTTGATGATAATATGTCTTGGAGGATGACTCCTTTGGTCCAGTCTGTTTGGGGTTCTGTTAGCTTCTTGTAACTTGATGGGACTTTCTTTTGAGAGTGGGAAAGTTTTCTTTGATAATTTTGTTGTATAAGTTCTCCATGCCTTTGATCTGAATTTCTTCCCCTTCTGGTATTCCCATGATCTGAATGTTGGGATGCTTAGGGGTATCCCACAGTTCCCTCATGTTCTGTTCACAGAAACTTTTGAGCTTATTGAAACTTTTGGACACATTAACTTTTTCTTCTCTTTTGTCTTTCAGTTCTGAGTTTCTATCCTCCACATGGCTGACTCTATTCTTGAGAGCTTCTATACAGTTTTGAGCTTGCTCAATTTGGTATGTATTTTCTACTGCTTTTTTATGTATAGTTTCCATACCTCTGTTGAGTTCCCTTTTCACATCATTTTTTGATTTTCTTAATGCTTCTTGGAATTTATCCTTACATTTCTTTATGTCTTCATTGAGCTTAGCTAGCTGGTTATTGAGGTTCCCCCCACTTTTTTCACTCTCCTACATATCATTTAACTATCTTTGGAACCATTCCTGGTTTTTATCTATTAGGTCTAGTCTAGCAAGGATAGCATTCATCTGATTATCAGCCCTCTGTTGCTTTTTTTCAAGTTCTGCTATTTGCTTGGTCAGGGTTGCATAGCTTGTATCTTCATTTTGGGATTCTGATACTCTTGTCTCATCTATGTTTTGATTAGAGACATCCATTGTGGAACTGGGCGATCCTATTGGATTTACTTGCATTTGATTTTTCATGTAATTCCTTTTGTGCTGTGGTCCACCCATCACAGTGTAGGAATCTTATATAATTTAGGAGGAAGCTGTAGTCTACCCTTGAAGTGTCTTCAGTGATTATTCCTTGTTATGTTTTCTTCCACCGAGCCTCTGATGGCAATGGGGTCTGCCTGCTCAAAGGCAAGGAGCCCATGAGGCTCTTGTGGTGGTGTGGGGACCTGATTTAGGGGCTTGTTATTCCATGATTTGGGGTATGGAATTGTGTGGACAAGTGGCCCAAGGAGACAGGGTTTGCGGGGAATGGACAAAGCAGATTGGTATGTAGTTGGGCTGGGGAAAAGGGTGCGGGAAGAGGTAGGATGGGAATGAGTGGTGGTTCTGCAATGCTGAAGGGTGAAGGGATGGGACAGCCAGTCCCGTTGTACCCTGTAGCAAGGGGTGGATGGGACTGCCGGGTCCTGTGATAGCACAGAGTGGGTATATGGGACTGCTGTGGGTCAGGTGACACTCTGGTGGGACGTGGAGGACCCTGTGGTGGGAGAGCCTAGGGAGGCGGGGCTGTAGCCTGTTGGCCTAGGACCATGCACGAAGGGGCAGTGGCACATGGAGGTCCCTGGTGGTGGCAGGGGAAGCACCAGCCTGCTGACCTGGGTCTGAGTAAGGAGATGGGAGAGGGGGCAGCAGCACGTGGAACAGAGCATGGAGGCACCCTGGGGGAAATGCAAGCTTGCTGGCCTGGATCAGCACACTGGAGGGGGGGGGGCTGCAGCAAGTGAAAGGTATTTCTGCATGGAGGTCCCCTGGGGGAAAGCTAGCCTGCTGGCCTGGGTCCATGCTGTAGGGGGCTACAGCAAGTGGAACAGCATTTGCAAGTGTGGAGGCATGCATGGGGCTATGCTGGTCTGCTGGCCTGGGTCCCCTTGCCTGCAATTAGTGCAGAAGGAACCTGCAGCTGGGACCATGGCTAGTATACCTCCCTGAGGGGATTGGGGGTCTGCTGGCCACCCAAGAGCCTGGGAGTGAGCAGATTCCCTTCTTTGCTCCTCCCTGCCCTCCCACTGGAGGTCTGTTAGGCTAACCCTTGGAAGGCCCAATAAACCCTCAACATCTTGCCTTTCCTTCCCCTGGAGGTGCAGCGCAGTTAGGCAGATGCCATCTTGACTGGAAGTCTTTGCAGAGTGAAAATTTGGTAGAAACCTCCCCTGCTCACATTTTTATAATTATGAGGATATTTTCTTTCAATCACAGGTTCATCACATGGAAAATAGATAATAAATTTCGTAGTGTCTTATACTGGTAAGTCTCACACACTTTTGTAGATTTGAGCATTGGCATACGGCTGGAGAAATTTCATTCAGCCAAGCTTCTTCCCAAGATGAAGTCTTGATCTTACATCCCAGGTTTTCAGTCACACCACACCTGATAATCCATGTGCCCTTCCTGACCTGTTCAAATGTCTAGGCCATCCTGCATTCCCACAGCTTCCATGAGTGTTGCTTGACATTACAGAAAAATATGACATGGTCGCAGGCAGTAACAGATTTGTTCTTCCAATCAATGTCCTTCCTTGGTCATTCCAAATCCTAGTTTTCTAAGTGTTGTGTTGGAATTTTGAGCAGTCCTCAGAGCCTTGACCACTGAGGATTGAAATTTTTCTACATGAAATTACACAGGGAAGCACCTCTTTCCTGCTCAGAGGTTTTGGTTCGATCGGGTTGTTTTCAGTCTCTTGTGGGCTTCAAGGGAATCACCACTTTGTTGCAGTGAAGCCTCTGACACTTTGAGGGGCTGTCATCTCCACAGCCCCATTCTGATAAGAGCAAAAACATCTATAGACTCATTTTGAGAAAAACGGACTATGTCCATTAACTTTTGTTTTGTGACAAAAACATCTTCAACATTTTACTGTACTGTATTGATTGAGCTCATACATTAACAGTGGGCTGGAGGTAAATTGGTCTAGGATGACCCATATAGGTAGCTTGTCTCAGACAATAATATCTGTGATATCTTTCAATAATTATTTTTTAAATATATTTTTGCTTTCCTTTTATTTATTTGAGAGACAGAAAGAGGCAGAGAGAGAGAGAATGGGCACATCAGGGCCTTTAGCCATTGCAAACAAACTCCAAATGCATGTGCCAACTTGTGCATCTGGCTTATGTGCGTCCTGGGGAATTGAACCTGGGTCCTTTGGATTTATAGGCAAAGACCTTACCAGCTAAGCCACCTCTCCAGCCCTCAATCATTTCTTGAGTCTAACAGGATGGTCCAAAGCCTATCCTTCCCATAGCAGTGGTAAAGTACAGAAAGGAAATCCAAGTCCTCTTGAATGAAGTTCTATACTAAAATACTGACACCTTTCAACTTATTCTTTGTGCAAATAGTAGTCACATGACTAGGCCCAAAACAGGAGGAAAAGGCATTATATCCTGTATCTTAAAACCAGTCTAAGGGGGCTGAAGAGATGGCTTAGTGGTTAAACGCTTGCCTGTGAAGCCTAAGGCCCCTGGTTCGAGGCTCAATTCCTCAGGACCCACTTTAGCCAGATGCACAAGGGGCACAATACATGTCTGGAGTTCGTTTGCAGTGGCTGGAGGCCCTGGCATGCCCATTCTCTCTCTCTTTCTCTCTCTCTGCCTCTCTCTCTCTGTCTGTTCCTCTCAAATAAATAAAAATAAAAATAAAAACAAAACAAAACAAAACAGGTCTAAGGAGTCGTTGGCAGTTAATGGTTGTTGGAAGAGTGGGAGACATTTTCTTCACTGGTGTAGCCACTAGCAAGTTATGTAGGTTCTTGTAAATAATCCCCTACTCAAACTCATATAGGCAACCCTAATTAAACTCAGTGGGACACACACACACACACACACACACACACACACACACACACACACAAGCTGGAGGAGTTAGAAAGAACGGGCTCAGTGGCAATGGGTTGGGGAAATGGGACAAGAGAAGAAAATAGGAAGAGATTATGCTCGAAATATATTATATACAGGTATGAAACCTGTCAATAAACATAATACAAAGTTAAAAAAAAAAACACAGGATGAACATGAAGTCCCATGGAAAATGTCACTAATTCAGGAAAGCTAAGGAACCCTGGGCCACCAGTGCAATCTACCAGACACTGTCACAAGATTTTCATTACATGTCAGTCACTTTGCTGTGTACCACATGATCACTGCTTTTGCATCATGGACTGGGTTAGGAATTAATATCAGGTCAGAGGGCAGCATTCTACCGTGGCTGTCAATTTATGAGGTAATGAAACCTGAGAATTCTGTCCAAAAGAGAATTTCTGTTTTGATGGTAACTAGCTGATACAATTTGGATTTTTTTTTTCTGGGGAGGGAGAGTTTGAGGAATATGTAGATACCTGAGCGCCCCAGGGAGGCACAAGTTGAGTTGGCACAGAAAGTGAAGGCAATGTGTAGAAAGCATAGGAAGGCAACAGCTCCAAAGACGGCTTCCTCCTCACTGCCAGTACCTGTGAGTGCTACTTCCTAGGGTAAAAGGACTTTGCAAATATGATTATGTCAAGAATTATCATGACACTTTTTACAGAAGTCAGTCAAAACGAATGCAGTAGAGACTGTAAGAGAATAAAGCTTTGTTTTAAGCCTCCACATTTGTATTAATTTGTTATCACAGCAGCAAGGCACTGACCCATAGTGTGATGGTTAATCTCTGGTTGTCAACTTGATAGGATTTTCAGTCACCATGGAAACACACCTCTTGGCATGTCTGTTAGGAATTTTCTAGATAAGATTAATTGAGGTGGGAGGATTCATCTAACCAGGAGCGGCACCATCCCACGGGCTGGGTTCCTAGACTGTATAAGAAGGGAAAAGCTCGCCGATCAAACCGCACGTCTCCCTCTTGCCACCTCCTTGCTGTGCGGCAGTGTGACACTGGGTTCCCGCTCCTGCCGAGGTGGACTTCCCTCAGGACTCTTCGCCAAAATGAACTCTCCTTCTCTAAGCTGTTTCAGGTCTGCTACTTGTTCACAGCAGCCAGAAAGTAATCCATACATTAAGGTGGGTCGACACATTTTCTTTCTTTTTTTTTTTCTGGAAGAAAGAGGTGCAGAGGGAGAAAACCCAGTAATTTCCACAGTGACCAGTGGTCACTGTAGAAATGGCCATAGGTGGGAGAAGAGGGGACAGCTGGGTGTCCACAGCAGGATATTAGTATGGGAAGCAATACACTTCTGACTCCATGTTAAGTACTGGTCCGTTTCCCAGAGGCTTTCCTTTAGCTCCCATTCACATTCATTTTTCTCTAACTTTTCTTTGTTCTGTACATATACTTAACTGCCAGTCAGCTGAAGAAAACACAATGAGGTAGTATTTATTATAAGCCCAAAGGACCGACCCTGTAGGTAGATAGATAGCTGGATTAGACTAGGATTTTACAACAATGGCATTATTCACCATTTGCCATTTTTTGTCACTTAATTATGATTTTTTTTTTTTTTTGAGGTCATGTCTTGCTCTAGCCCAGGCTGACCTGGAATTCACTA
This sequence comes from Jaculus jaculus, assembly GCF_020740685.1. Lineage (NCBI taxonomy): Eukaryota > Metazoa > Chordata > Mammalia > Rodentia > Dipodidae > Jaculus > Jaculus jaculus. The sequence continues at coordinate 166,964,611 of NC_059105.1, forward strand.
TGTAGTTTCAGTGTAGCCTCAAATTTATAGCAAATTCTCTTCACTCCGCCTCCCGAGTGCTGGGATTAAAGGCAGGCACCACCACACCCGGCTGTTACCTAATTCTTCAGTCTACTGAGCTTTCCTATGCAATATGGAGTATTTACTGCCATCCATGGACTCTATCTACTAGAAACCTCCACACTACAGACTTAGTCATGAAAAACAAAAATGTCTCCAAATATTGCCAAATGTCTCCTGGCTTGCAAATTTAAACCTGGTTGAGAATGATTCATTTCTACTGCATTGCTGTAACAAAATACCTGAGGTAATCAACATAATGATAGTTATTCTGGGGCAGGAGAGATAGGCGGCTTAGCCATTAAGGTGCTTGCCTGTGAAGCCTAAGGACCCAGGTTCGATTCTCCAGGTCCCACATTGGCCAGATGCACATCATGGTGCATGCATCTGGAGTTCATTTGCAGTGGCTAGAGGCCCTGGCATGCCCATTCTCTCTCTGCCTTTCTCTCTCCTTCCATCCCTCTGTCTCTAAGAGGTAAATAAATAAATAAAAATGAGTAAAAATAGGAAAAAAAAAAAAGAAAGTTATTTGGCTTAAGTTTCAGGCAATATGATTGCTTGAAGCCATTGCTTTGTGCCCGTGGGGAGGCAGCAGCGCACCATAGCAGGGAATACATGGCAGTGCCAAGTCTCACCTCGTGGTCAAGACATGAAGATGAAGAAGAGGAGGAGACAGGATATCACCACCCCATTCAAGAGCACATACTCAGTGACCTGAAGATCTTCTCCAAGCCCTGGCCTTAAAGGTTCTATCACTTGGTGTAGTGCCTCTCTGGGAGTCAAGACTTTACCATGTGGAACTTTACGGGACATTCGAGAACCAAACCATCACACCTATAACCTCAGGCTTCATATGTGCCCTTTATTAAAATAACAACTGTTGTAGTCTTGATTATATTAACTCTAACATTTTGAAATATTGAAAGAAATAAGCCCAGCTCTGTAATGCTCACTAGCTAGGTGGCCTTGAGGAAGTTTTTAAGACATTGTATTTGGTCAAAACTATCTGTAAAATAGCAATCGGAAAAATATTATCTGCTTCATGGAATTGTTGTAATTACACTAGATGTATACTATGTGCTTAGAATAGGGGCCTGCACACTTCTGCTGTAAAGGATAAGAATAGTAAATATGTTAGTATTTTAAAGTGTATAGGTCATTTCATCTCTGTTACTTCACAGTTCTATGGTTGCAGTACAAAACCATCCATCCACAATGTGGAAAAAACCAGAAGTAGCTATATTTCAACAAAACTTTATTTACAAAAAAGTTGGCAAGCTGGATCTGACCCAGGCTCCATAATATTGTGTCAACCTATGGTTTAAGCAAGACCATACCTTGCACATAGAAATGTCAACTAATGGTTCAGTACGTTATTAGTATCAGTCACTCATACATGTCCCCAAAACAGATCTGAAGAAGTGCTCACAATCGAGGAACATAAGCTTCCCAAAGGGCTTTAATGTTTTGTTTTAGTTATTTCCTTCTGCATGAAGCAGGGCATGATGGCTCTCTCTGTCAACCTGTAAGAACCAAAGGCACAGCCAGTAAGTCTTTGTCCTGGTATTAGGAGTCATAGCTCTCTTGAGGAAATGAGCAGAGGTGGTACAGAATCTTGCCTGTCAAGTATTCGGAACAGAGAAGGTATGGCGAAGGGAAGAGTTCTCCAGCCCAGATCAATATGGCAGACTAGGTGCTTCCACAACCTGTCTTTGATACTAAATCCCAGAAACTTTAATCTCATCACAGTGGCAATGTGGAATTCAAAGGATAGGACTGGAGAGATGGCTTAGTAGGTAATGTTTGCCTGCAAAGCAGGTTTGATTCACCAGGACCCATATAAGTCAGATGCACAAGGTGGTGCATGTGTCTAGAATTCATTTACAATGGCTGGAGGCCCTGGCATGCCCGTTCTTTCTACCTCTTTCTCTTTCAAATAAATAAATAAAAGTAAAATATAAAAGGAAAATATTTTTTGAATTTTTTATTATTGACAACTTCCATAATTATAGACAATAAACCATTATAATTCCTTCCTCCCGCACTTTCCCTTCACTACTCCATTCTCCATCATATCCCCTCCTTCTCTCCATCAGTCTCTCTTTTATTTTGATGTCATCATCTTTTCCTCCTATTATACTGGTCTTGTGAGGTCATGGATATCCCAGCCATTTTGTGTCTGGAAAAGTGCATTGTAAGGAGTCCTACCTTTCCTTTGGTTCTCGCATTCTTTCTGCTACCTCTTCCACAATGATCCCTGAGCCTTGGAAGGCGTGATAGAGACGTTTCAGTGCTGAGCACTCCTCTGTCACTTCTGCCTTTTGAGTTATCCCAAGGTCACTGCCATCTGAAAAGAGAAGCTTCTTTAAACAAAAGTGGGAGTAGCATTAATATATGGGTATGAATATTTAAAAAAGTGCTTACTGGGAAGTTTGGTGAGCATAATATATGCATTTAGCCAGACACCAGCAGGTGTTATACACCTAGGGCTCATGATTTTCCCCCAACCTAGGTTTTCAGTATCAGGCATGTATTCCCTCCTGTGGAGTGGGCCTCTAGTCCAATTAGAGAGCATCTGGTTTCCCCCATAACAGACATGTCACTATTGCACCTGTTGGCTCATTTGGCCTGGCTGGCAACCCTTAAGACTTGCAGTGTCCACTGATGATTTCTCCTTTTCCCATGGAGCTGCATGTTGCGTAGCTTTTTCCAGCTTTCTATCAGCTGCTCTACATAGAGGAGCTTACCAGCTCAGCTCCAGCTTGATTTCTCAGTGAACTTGCAGCCCAAGCATGTGGAGTCTTCAGCAATAGGGTCTTACCATCTATTCCCTGGTGGGAAGCCAAGAGCTTTGGAAATGGCTGGTAATGTTTTGGGGAAACGTCAGGAACCTCCTTGACCAATACCTCACTAGAAGGTATCCTAACCCTGGCACTAAAATTTTTCTAGTAACAATCTATGGCTTCTGGATATGGTATTGTCAAAAAAAAAGTAGGTTTCCATATGACTTCTTCATACCCTCTTAGATTTTGATTAACCCTCCCCATCCTTCCTTTACTCAATCTCTTCCCCTGGCCTCACTTAGGCCTTTCTACCCCCCGTAATCTGTTTTTCTACTTACATATATCCAATACCATTCCCTTAAGTCCTCACCTCTCCTCCCTCCCTTATAGCCCCTTTCTAGCTTACTGGCCTCTGCTCCTGAGTTTTATTCCAACTCACACATAAGTGAAAACATTTGTAACTAGGATCCACATAGGAGAGAGAACATGTGGTGCTTGGCTTTAGTAAAATATATTTTTAATATTTTATTTATTCATTGGAGCAAGACAGACACAGAGAGAGAGAGACAGAGAGAGAGAGAGAAAGAGAAGAAGGCAGATAGATGGGCATGGCAGGGCCTCCAGCCACTGCAGAGGAACTCCAGATGCATGTGCCACCCTGTGCATCTGGCTTATGTGGGTCCTGGAGAATTGAACCTGGGTCCTTTGGCTCTCTAGGCATGGTCCTTAATCGCTAAACTATTTCTCCAGCCCAGTAAAATATTTTTTTAAAAAATAAGAATAAAAATAAAATTCAGGGCAGGAGAGATGGCTTAGCAGTTAAGGCACTTGCCTGTGAAGCCTAAGGACCCATGTTCAATCTCTCTCCAGATCCCATGTAAGCCACACACACAAAGGTGAGGCAAGGATAAGATCACACATGCCCACTAGGTGGTGCAAGCATCTGAAGTTCAATTGTGGTGGCTGAGGTCCTGCCATGCCAATTCTCTCTCCTTCCTTCTCTCTCTCTAGAAATAAAATTTTTAAAAGTTCAATAAAATGGACAGTCAAAACTAAGTTTTATGTAGGAAGAAAGGTTTGATATTTCCTTGTTTTGGAGGGCATCATGAAGTAAACATTTTTTTAAAAATAACTTCTATTTATTTATTTAGAAGCAGAGAGAGATAGAAGAGAGACAGACAGAGAGAATGGATGTGCCATGGCCTCCAGCCACTGCAAACAGACTACAAGATGCATTTTATATCTGGCTTTACATAGGGACTGGAGAATCAAATTGGGTCATTAGGTTCTGAAGGCAAGTGCCTTTCCACTGAGCTATCCCTCTATCCCTGAACTTTTTTTTTTTTTTCATTTACTGATTTGAGAGAGAAAGGGAGAGAAAGAGGCAGAGGGGGAGAGAGAACGGGCTCGCCAAGGCCTCCAGACACTGTAGTCAAACTCCAGAAGCATGTGTCACCTTGTACATCTGGCTTATATGGGTCCTGCGCAATTGAATCTGGGTCCTTTGGCTCTGCAGGCAAGCACCCCAACTGCTAAGTCATCTTTCCAGCCCCCTGAACAATTTTTTTATACTGACTACTCAGCACCCATTTTCCAAGTATTATCTCTCCAACCTTGCCAAACATAAGTTTGTGGGGAAAGCTGCCTCATCTATAAAATACTATTTCCTAGCCACAATTGTTTTGCTCTTGAGGAAAAGTGCTGGCCTTGAAGGACAGATCAGTTCTTGTCCTGAAAATGTTTCACCAGGGACACAAGTTACATAAAGGACTCTAGGAGCTTGGATAAACCCTGGCAGGTACAGGGGCCTCTGGGAGGGATGGGGAAATGGAGGAAGAGAATTTTCACCTTTTCTGGACTGGTAAGAAACCACACTTGTTCTTTCTTCCCCCTAGGGTTCCTTCTCTTCCTTCTCTAACTTGTGTGAAAATGTGAAGTGACAATGCAGCCAGCTCAGGATTTTCTCCACTTTGAGACCATATTTTTGTGTAAAAACTAGGTGGTAAGAGAGAAAGGAAGAAAAAAAAAAAAAAAAAGGCTACCTCTGGCTTTACTTTACAACCAGAAAAGTAGTCCTTAATCAGACTAAATGTTTGTGTTTTCAACCTCATAATCGTGTTTTTTAAAGTTATGTTAAAAATTTGTCCCAACAGGGCTGGAGAGACAGTTTCGTGGTTAAGGTGTTTGCCTGTGAAGCCTAAAGACCTTGGTTCAATTCTCCAGGACCCACATATGCCAGATACACAAGAGGACGCACGCATCTGGAGTTCATTTGCAGTGGCTGGAGGCCCTGGCATGCCCATTCTCTCTTTCTTTCTACCTCTTTCAGATAAATAAAATATATTTAAAGATGAAAAATAAAATATATTTTAAAATGTCCCACTAACTATGAGGAAAGATAAAGGCTATTTTGTAGCTATTATTCGGATTCATACCTTTACATTAGAATTCCTCCCTCCCTTTGCCTCAAAACTTGATTATTGCTATCATTCATGACAGAGTTCAGATCTCTTCCTTCCGAGGGGTCTCACTTGGTTATCAATCCCCATTAAGAGCTGTTTTCTTTGATCTCCCAGAGCACTTAGTAGCCGTATGCTTACAGCCACTTTCATGTCGGTTATGACACCCTGCACAACACACTAGAACAATCCTGTTGAAAGGGACAGCCCAAGGGAGCTGTGGTGCCCATCACAGAGTATATATACCTTCTTTCCTCCCATTCCATTAGAAACTCCTACCCACTAATGAGGAAGACAGGAATGGTAAGTCTACCCAAGGCCAGCTAATTCATGCATTGGCTAATGTTCAGGTGAGGAAAAAAAAAAAAAAAAAAAAAGCTCAGCTTAAGGGGGGTTGAATAAATAGCTAAATCAAGCTATCAACCTTCTAACAAATTTGAATTTAAACTGTTGGAGAGGGGCAGAGACTAAAAGACAGATAAAAGCGCAGTGGCTGCACTTCCTTAATTAGTAGAACACAGGCCCAGAGATCCTTCTAGCTGTCTTAAATCCAGGACAAGCTCCCATTGTGTCTTAACATAGATCTTGGATCTCCACAAGATCTTATCACTTTTTTGTTTGTTTGTTTGTTTGTTTGTTTTTCCAGGTAGAGCCTCACTCTAGCCCCAGGCTGACCTGGAATTCACTCTGTATTCTCAAGGTGGCCTCCTGCCTCTGCGCCCTTCTGAGCAGTAGGGTTAAAGGCGTGCACCAACCATGCCTGGGAATCTCATCCCTTTGTTTGTTTTTGTTTTTGTGAGGTAGGGTCTCACTCTAGCCTAGGCTGACCTGAAATTCAGTTTGTAGTCTCAGGCTGACTTGGAAGTCACCAGAGACCCTCCTACCTCTGCCTCCCAAGTGCTGGGATCAAAGGCGTGCGCCACCACTCCAGGCTCATTTTATCCTTATGTCAATTCTACTGGAAATCCCCACTGAATTCATACGACTGGGACGGGAAATAACTTACTAAAGCAGCCATTTATTACATGTATGTTTTGTACATAGTTTGCCTACTACTTTTTTTATTTAGTGAGATTATCAGCTTTTTGTCCTTGTTAAGGGCAGAAATAAATATTGTGTGTTTCTCAAAGGAGTTAGCACAGCCTTTAGTACACCGAGATCTTCAGAAACATGATAAATAGAACTTACAGCAGTCCCAATATGTTTTCCAAAGTCAAAAAAATGTTTTAAAATATTTTATTTATTTACTTGAGAGAGAGAGAGTGAGGAAGAGGCAGAGAGAAAAAGAGAATGGGCAGTGCCAGGGCCTTCAGCCACTGCAAACAGACTCCAGACGCATGCGCCCCCTTGTGCATTACGTAGCTTACGTGGGTCCTGGGAAATCATACCAGGGTCCTAAGGCTTCCCAGGCAGATACCTTAACCACTAAGCCATTTCACCAGCCCTAAACTCAACATTTTAATTACACCGAAGTGATTTGTTATATGCTATTTTCTTTTTGTAAATTTTATTTTAATTTTTATTAGCATTTTCCATGATTATAAAAAAATATCCCATGGTAATTCCCTCCCTCCCCCTCCACGTATATGCTATTTTCAAAAGCGACAGCTGATTTTCTTTTTTCTTTCAGATATGGGATGTTTTATACTATGTCTTCCAAGATGGGGCGGGGGCATGATTTAAAGATGCTTGCAGACCCTGCGAGCTATCATTCCCTGGTTCACCCTCCTCCATGTACAAATAAACTAAAAAAAAAAAAAAAAAGTCTTACAGGACTGCAGAAAGAATTGAAAAGCCTATCTGTTGTTTTCTTCTTTGTTTGACTTACTTTCTATAGAGATAGAAAATCAGCCAGCAATACCTGGGTATTCACCCAACCAAATTGTCTGCTGGCCAAAGCTTCCAACCCCCATCAGTTCTCTGCAAAAACAAGACCATACCTGGGACTGGGAGGGAAAAAAAATAGCAGTAGGGTTGGAGAGATGGCTTAGTGGTTAAGGAACTTGCCTGCAAAGCCAAAGCACCCAGGTTCAATTCCCCAGGACACATAAGCCAGATGCACAAGGGGGCACACACATCTGGAGTTCTTTTGCAGTGGATGGAAGCCCTGGAATGCCCATCCCCCATCTCTCTCTCTCTTTCTTTCTCTCTCTCTCTCCCCCCCCCCCTCTGAAATATAAATAAATAAAAATAACATATTTTTAAAAAAAGAAAGAAAGGGCCGGGCGTGGTGGTGCATGCCTTTAATCCCAGCACTCGGGAGGCAGAGGTAGGAGGATTGCTGCGAGTTCAAGGCCACCCTGAGACGCCATAGTGAATTCCAGGTCAGCCTGGGCTAGAATGAGACCCTACCTCGAAAAACCAAAAAAAGAAAAAAAAGAAAGAAAAAGTAGCAGCAAAATTGAGGAGCGTCACAATGAGAAGTTCGTATAAACCAAAAAATATTGGGTAAGTGTGTATCATCAGCTGCACAGATTCCTTTTCCTATCACAGGGCACTCACTTTAAGGAACTGATACAATGAAGCAGGGGTATTATCTCTTAGCCTTCATCTGCACACCAATTCTGACAGCATACTAGAGGCTCATTGTATGAAAGTATACACAGTAACTCTACAAAGCTTAAGGTTGTCTCAAGTCTGTGCTATTTTGACATTTTCAAGTATTAATCTTTAATAGAAAAGATAAATCAAAGACAGGTTACCTTGGAAGTATTTTATTTAGCAATATTCTTACATTACACCTCATAACTTTCATCCTTCCCTGGAAGTCTGCACTTGAATCTGAAACTTTTACAAAAGCTTTAAGCTTCAAATTTAACTTAAGAAAAGAAAGAACGAAAGAAAGAAAAAAGTTCAATAAAGATTCAAGGAAAACAACCATATGTTTTCAAAATGCAGTCAGAATCAAAGTACTCTCTAATTAAAGTGACCTAAATATTTATCACAATCTCAGAAATTATTCTGTATGTCCTTTCTTTTTCTTTTTCTGGATGGTTGTTTCAAGGTAGAATCTCACTCTAGCCCAGGCTGAGCTGGAATTCACTGTGTAGTCTCAGGGTGGCCTTGAACTCATGGGTGTCCTCCTGACACTTCCTCCAGGGTGTGTGTGGGGGGGGGGATTAAAGGCGTGTGCCACCATGCCTGGCTTTGTGTGTCCTTTCTTATTAGATTTAATTATGCATCAGTCACCATTGTATTTTGATCACCTGAAAACCATGTTTAGCAGGTATGGTGGTTCATGCTGAGGTAGGAGGATCTCAGTGAGTTCAAAGCCAGACTAGGATACCGAGTGAGTTCCTCAACTGATACCCCCAGCCCCTAAAAAAAAGAAAGTCATAGCCGGGCAGTGGTGGAGCATGCCTTTAATTCCAGCCCTTGGGAGGCAGAGGTAGGAGGATCACCATGAGTTCAAGGCCACTCTGACATAACATAGTGAATTCCAGGTCAGCCTCGGCTAGAGTGAGACCCTACCTAAAAAAAAAAAAAAAAAAAAAAAAAAAACCACTCATAGTAAATCTTACATTTTATGAAAGGAGTTGGAAAATCTGTCCTTTTCAACCATTTTCTCCTAAAACATGATTTATTCTCTTGCACCTTTCATTTTCAGAAAAGCAGATATTGTTTCTTTCAGAGGAGCCTTATTGCTATAAATGTCACATTTCCCCTCTCATTGGAAAATATTATCTAATCTTTTTTGTTCCCTAAATAAAAATTCAGCTTTTACTGTTTAAAATTTCTGAAATGTAATTATTTTAGTCTGCATGGCCATGCTAGTAGACAGGACTAATTTCCACTGAGGATAGGAAATCGGGCAATTAGACATGTGGTCTAAAAGCCCATTACAGGCATGCTTCATTTCAGTTTTGCTTGGCTTCATTGTGCTTTGCACATTCTGATTTTTTTTTTTTTTAACAAATTGAAGGTTGTTGACAACGTGCCCGCGAACAAGTATAGTGATGCCATACTTTGGACAGCAAATGTGCACTTCATGTCTCTGTGCCACATTTTGGTAACTGTAGCAACATTCCGCTTTCATAATTATTGTATCTAATACGATGGGCTTTGTTCACTGATCTTCCATGCCCTGCAATTCTTTGGGCGGCATAGATGGTATATTCATACGGGGTGGTGAGCGTGATAGAGACGTATGTGCGTTCTAATTCTTCCACCAACCAATCCCATTTCCCCATCTCTCTCTATCCCTTTATCTTTTCTATTCCTTGGGACACAACAATATTGAAATTTGGCCAATTGATAGTCATTAAATGGCCTTTAAGGGTTCAAGTGAAAAGAAGAGTGTCACATATTTCTCCGTTTTTGTGATCGGGGGATATAACTGAGTGATGGAAGGTTTGCCTAGCATGCATGATTTCCCACACTTAAAAAAAGGGGGAAAAAAAAGCTGGAAATGGTTAATCCTAAGGCTCCGAAGAAAGCATGCCAAAGGTCAAGATAGGCTAGGAGGAGCTCTTTGGCACCACGTTACAAGCCACATTGTGAATGCGAAGAAAAAAGTGATGAAAAGTGCTTCTCCAGTAATCACAGAAATGAAAAGAAAGCAAAACAACTCAATTGCTGAGGTGGAGAAACTTTTAATGGTCTGGAGAGAATCAAACAGCCTCAAAATGACCTTGGGCCAAAACCTAATCTCCATAACACAGGGAAGGAAGGTCAAGCAGCTGAGAGAGAAGCTATGATTCCTCCTGCAGATCTCCTTAAAATCACTGAAGGTGGCTACCCAAAACAAGAGATCCTCTGTGTAAATAAGGCAAACCTTATACAGAAAGAAAATACCAACTTGGGACTTCCATAGTTAGGGAGGAGAAATCAATGTCTGGTTTCAACGTTTCCGAAGAGTCTGACTCTGGCAATGGGCTAATACAGCCGCTGACTTTAAATTGAAGCCAGAGCTCATTAACCATTCTGAGAGCCCTACGGCCCTTAAGAATTCCACTAAATCTACTCTGCATGTGTTCTATAAATGGAACAACAAAGCCTGGGTGACAGCGCAGCTGTTTACAATATGGTTTACCAAATATTATAAGCCCACTGTTGAGACCTACTGTTCAGAAAAACAAATTTTTCCCCCAACTATTACTACTCATTGACATTAGGCTTGCTTGTTCAAGAGCTCTGATGGATATGGACAAAGGGATTGATTTTTGTCTTCTCATGCCTGCTGACAAAAATAATATGCTGGCTAGGCATAGTGGCTCACGCCTTTAATCCCAGCACTCGGGAGGCAGAGGTAGGAGGATTGCCATGAGTTTGAGGCCACCCTGAGACTACAGAGTGAATTCTAGGACAGCCTGGGCTAGAGCGAGACCCTACTTTGAAAAACCAAAAATAAGTAAGTTAAATAAATAAATAAAAATAATATTCTGTAGGATTCATTTGACTTCAAAATTTTAGTATTTAATAAATACATTTCTTTTTAAGGCAGGGCTTCATGTTGTGGCCTAGGCTGTCCTTGAACTCAAGGCAGTCACCCTGCATCAACCTCTTGAGTACTGAGTTTACAAGTGTGTGCCACCATGTCTGCCTATGAAAAACAGCTTGTCTTAAATAGTGATTTCCCTGTTAGACAGGAGTAAAGTAAACTGAAACCTTTCTGGAAAGGATTCACCTTTCTAGATGCCATTAAGAATGCTTATCATTTATGAAGTCAAAATACAAAATTTAATTGGAAAAGATTTTGTTTCTGGCCCTCATGCATGGCTTTGAGGGATTTAAGACTTTGGTGGAGGGACTGGATGCAAATATGGTGGAGAAAGCAAGGAAACAGAATCAGAAGTAGAGGCTGAAGGCTTGCTAAATTACTGCAGTTTTGTGATAGGACTATAACCAATAATAAGTGGCTTCTCACAGAGAAGCAAAGCAAGTTACTTCTTATGATTGAATCTCCTGGTGAGGATATTGTGAACAACGAAATGACAGAGGATATAGAATACGACATCAACCTAGCGATCAAGTAGCAGCAGAATTTGCAAAGATTGACTCTGACTTTTGAAAGAGATTTTCTTGTGAGCATAATGCTACCAAACATCGCCACATGCTACATACAGAAAGGCTTTCATGACAGGAAGAGTCAATTGACTGAGCAAACTTCATTGTTGTCTCATTTTAAGAAAATAGCACCCCCACCTTCAGAAACCATATGAGCCTCATTGTGCAGTCAACACTGAGGTACGGCCTGCATAACCTTCCAGAAGCAAAAAGATGATCATCTCTGAAAGTTTGGATTACCAGATATATGTGTGTGTGTATATATATACATGTGTGTGTGTGTATGTATGTGTGTGTGTGTATATATATATATATATATATATATAGAGAGAGAGAGAGAGAGAGAGAGAAACCTAAAACATTCTTGAAAGGATTCACCTTTCTAGATGCTCTTCCTCTTTCTCTCCTCAAGTAAATAAATAAAATATATCTAAAATATATATATATATTATATAATAATATATATAATTTCTTTTTGAATACGTGTGTGTGTGTGTGTGTGTGTGTATGGGTTTTTCAAGGTAGGCTCTCACTCTGGCCCAGGCTAACCCGGAATTCACTGGGTAGCCTCAGGTTGGCCTCAAACTCACAGCGATCCTCCTACCTTTGCCTCCAGGGTGCTGGGATTAAAGGCATGTCACACCCAACTGCAAATATTTTTAAAAAATATTTATTTTTAAATATATTTTATTTATTTACTTGAGGAGATAGAGATAGAGAGAGAGAGAGAGAATGGGCACGCCAGGGCCTCCAGCCACTGCAAACGAACTCCAGATGCACATACCCCTTGTACATCTGCCTTACGTGGGCCCTGGAGAATCAAACCAGAATCCTTTGGCTTTATAGGCAAACGCCTTAACTGCTAAGCCATCTCTCCAGCCCTCTAAATATTTTAAAATAAAGGTATATCCATTAGTTCTTCAGACATAATGCTACCATGTACTTAATGTAATGTAAAGATAATTTTTATAAACTCTGGTACAGGAAACAAACAAAAAAAACCTTTTTGTGACTTTCTTTATTAAGAGCGGAAGAATACCTCTGTAGACTTTTTATTTAGCTTCCTCCTCAAACTTCATTCCACCTACAGAAATCCCGTCAGCCTCTACCTTGAGGTTCAACTGTGCCCGGATGGGCTTGAGGCTTAAGATAACTAGTGAAAACTTTTGTTGGCACCTATTATATGGTAGCCATTGGATAGCATGGATAGAACCAATAATTCCAAACTCCTGAAGTGTGTCTTATTCAGTACAAACTAATCATTGGAATCCCCATACTCCTTATCTGAAATATATGTCCAGAATAAGTGATGGTCCATGTTCGTACTCACTCAATTAAGCATGACTGTCTGACTGCTAAAGGTTTACTCACTTGCTATAGCTGGCAAAGGGTGCCTCTGTGAGCATTAGGAACACTGAAGCATCAGGTGACACAGAGACAAAGAGTTTAAGCAAACCCTATCCAAAACTTCATTACATCTTGCCTATGAGGTGTATATGCACGAAGAAATTTATTATTTACTAGTCTGTGCTAAAGATCATATAGCTTATGCCTGATGTTTGCTTACCTTTTTTTTTTTTTTTTGCTTTTGTTTCAGAATCAAGTCAACGAAGAGAAGATCAGTGTCATTATGAAAGATAGCAGAAGAGACTGAACTTCAACTTCATGTAGGTGCCCTGTGGTGGAGGTGGGGATATGGGGGAAAAAATCCTCATCTCACAGAAAAGCATAACAAAACCTCTCCATGTTTAACAATGTGCTCTTGCTTTTGAAAGTCCTCTCTCCTGGGGTGCTATATGCTCTATATCCTGACACTCTCCATTTGTGGTGTTTGGTGAGGAGAAAAAGGCAGCCCTGTACTGCAGAGGAAGACAGCAGCAGACAGGAGAAGCAATTTGCAGTGACATAATTCCAATTCCCAGAAGCCTCCAGAATGCACCCACGACTCCTCAGGACATGGCTCTGTGGCAGACAAGATATGAGACAAATCTGTGTGTAATGGGTCACCAAGGCAGCACCGAGTTCACAAGGCAAAGGACACGTGGCAAGGGGCCATGTTGGGAGCCTGTGAGGTGCCACGGTGGGTGTGACATCATTTGAGGGCAGGGGAGCTAAACCTGTGGGGCCTCGTGTTTCTGAGATAAGCGAGTGAGTTGGAGTAGGCAGGCCAATTCCAGTGTACCAGGAAGGCTGAAGATCATAACAACGGCTGTTGTTTTGGCATCAAAGGTGTGGTATATAGGGCTGGAGAGATGGCTTAGGGGTTAAAGCATTGCCTTTGAAGCCTAAGGACCCAGGCACAATTCCTTAGTACCCACATAAAGCCAGATGCACAGGGTGCCACATGTGTCTGGATTTCCTTTGCAGTGGCTAGAGGCCCTAGCATACCCATTCTTTCTCTCTCCCTCTTTCTCTCTCAAATAAATAAATAAATAAATATCATTAAAAAGTTTTAAATGATATTTTCAAAGCCGTAATGGCTGACAGTGACACCAACGTGCTGCAGCCAGAGGAAGTGTGAGGCCAATAACACGTGTGTGAAGCGCAGAGGAGTCTGGGTGAGGGCTCAATGAACAGCCCAGATCTTCACAGGAAGACCTGGTGAGCTTCTCTTGGAAAAAGCGTCACCCGGGGAATCTTGGAGGTGCTTACATGGCACATTTCTGTGTCCTTTCTTTTGCTAGTCTGTTGTACTTCTCTCTGTCAGCCTTTTAGGTGGGGGCTGTTTCTAACACCAGTAGGTCATCAGGGTTAAGGTGGCATAGCGGAGAGCAGATAGACAAAAGAACTTTCCACACAGTCAGTGCTGGGGACCACTGTGACCGCAGGATGTCCAGGCAGATACTGCCTTTGTGGTTGATACTGCAATGGTAGATTTTTGGTATTGAAAGCAAGCTGTGACCTGTACAGACCCCTTCATCACAAGCTGTCCTTTGTCCAAACATCAGGGGAGTTGAAGGTAGCCTCACCTTTGGGGGTTTGAAAGGATAATCTGTAGGAAGTGGGTGGTCAGGAAAAAAACAAAAGAAAACAAAACACAAAAACACTTCCTTGTTAAGGACTGTCACTCGGGTCCATGAAGGAGCAAGTCATCTCCCACAGGTCCAAACAGGCACATCCCATCAGGCACAGTCTTTAGGAGGAAGGTATTTATTTCAAACTTGTGGATCCAGGGGGCAACTCCATCATTGGTGGAAGAAGATGGCAAACTGTATTCAGTCTAACTTCAAAGGTCCCCATAATCTTTACCAATTTTAAGATTGTTTCAAAGTCTCAAGTCTCATCTGAGATTAAAGACTGTTTCTTAGGGCTGAAGAGAGGGTTTAGCAGTTAAGGAGCTTGCCTGCGAAGCCTAAGAACTCCAGGTCCCACGTAAGCCAGACGCACAGTGAAGCAAATGTGCAATGTCACACATGCACACAAGAGGGCACATGTGTCTGGAGTTCATTTGCATGGCTGAAGGCCCTGGCATGCCCCTTCTCTCTCTCTTTCTCTCTCATAAATAAAATAAAATTAAAATTAAGTTATTGAGATAATTTTATTGTACTTTGAGTTCTGCCCAATTCCATAGCATTTATGAGTTGTATGATTTCATGACTTTATGTAATTTCAAGTATTCTTTTATGGAAAGTTCCATGATCAGAACTAAATTTGAAAGCAAAACAAGGATAAAAATAAGAAAACAAGGAAAAAAGTATAATCTCTTAAATATGCCAGGGAAAATCAAGGTAAATAGAATATACTTGTATATTATTTTTTACTTTGGTTTTTGAAGGTAGGTTGAACATGTGACAATCCTCCTGTCTCCTGATAGGATTGCAGGCATGAGTAATGATGTTCAGCTACATATTCTGAAAAAATTTGTAAACACATACACAAATGTATGTATCATATATAAATAGATAAATTTTATTTTCTTCTGTCTCTGAAAATGTGCATTTAGTATTTTTAAAGTGTCCATTTCTAAAGTGTTAATCATTTTCCTTGTGGCTTCAGTATTTTTATGAACATGATTATTTAAAGTTGTTTCTTGAGAAAGCATAGTGTTGTAAATCGTTAATCTAACTTGGCATTTAAAATAAATATTGGGCTGGAGAGATGGCTTAGCGGTTAAGCGCTTGCCTATGAAGCCTATGGACCCCGGTTCGAGGCTCGGTTCCCCAGGTCCCATGTTAGCCAGATGCACAGGGGGCGCACGCGTCTGGAGTTCGTTTGCAGTGGCTGGAAGCCCTGGCGCGCCCATCCTCTCTCTCTCCCTCTATCTGTCTTTCTCTCTGTGTCTGTTGCTCTCAAATAAATAAATAAATAAATGAACACAAAAATAAAATAAATATCATTCATGTAAGGTGTATTTCATAAACGTGTAGACATTAAACTTCTAAATAAGTTGTTAAACACTGGAGTTATTAGCAGAGGTTTTAAACAAATCTTCTCCGGAGATTTAATACAGGGCAGATTAATTTTCTGTGCAGATAGTTTGGGGTGTACAATCTGAAGAAAGGATCTCTAATCTCTGAAATTTCCTTTATATTTTATTTTACCAAGTGATGATGGTCTTTAGCATTTCTTTGGCTAGAGGAACAATTTGTTTTTGCTTTTGTTCACAAACTTTGTGAGTCCATCATCATGTAAAGTCACATTCTAAGAAAAGCAAGTGACTAAAGGTATTTTGCTTCTTCTGCTAATTAGAAATAAAAGAGCAGGGGCTGGAGAGATGGCTTAGCAGGTAAGGCGCATGCCTGCAAAGCCAAATGATCCTGGTTCGATTCTCCATGACCCACGGAAGCCAGATACACAAAGAGACTCACACATCTGGAGTCTGCAGTGGCTGGAGGCCCTAGTGCACCCATACTCTCCCTCTTTCTCTCTCTCTCTCTGCCTCTTTCTCTCCCTCAAATAAACAAATAAGTTATATATATATATCAAAGCAAATAGTTCTCAGGCAACAGGCTTGCTGATTTTAAGGAAGGAGAGAAAGATAGCCCTTGGTGGTAGTCCATTCAGCTCGTCCCTAGCTTCCTGACTGTAACATTTTTTGACCCTACTGTGTAACTGAGGATGATCTTGAGCTTCTGATCCTCCTGCATGCTGGGATTACAGTCCACAGCTATACTCACTCTACTTGATTATAGTGATGACACCAGTGCACTTCATGTGAAAGAGGCATGTAATCTTTTATAAACCGAGTCATCTTCAAATGGAAGCTGATTAGTTTTTGAAAGATGGTGGCCTGTTTTCTGATATATTGTGACATATAATGATACTCAAAAACTCTTTTATCATTTCATTCACTTAAATTTCTCAAAAATTTTGTACAGTGAGAAACAGTACAGAAATTGACATTCATGGAAGTTCATTGATTGCATCCTTGAGTTATCGAATGGCAATTAAAAATATACTTACTCAGAGCCGGGTGTGGTGGCGCACGCCTTTCATCCCAGCGCTCAGGAGGCAGAGGTAGGAGGATCACCATGAGTTCGAGGCCACCCTGAGACTACATAGTGCATTCCAGGTCGGCCTGGGCTAGAGTGAAACCCTACCTTGATAAAAAACAAAAACTGAAAAACCTATTCTCAGGAATTGCTGTTAAGACCTGTGGAATTATTATTTTTTTTTCTAGAAAATTCAGTTCCTTCCTTGGGTTGAGACTCTAACAGTAAGACTGATAAGAGGTCTTCTCTACATGGAACAATTGTCTCCTTGAGCTAGAGCTGTCCTGTTCTGATGCCTGAAACTTGCGCACGTGTCATATGTTATACAGTAAAATGGAGTTTGTCAGTGTGATTAAATTAAGGAACATATCTACTTATGGAGACCCATTCATCCTTCACTTGGAGTTCAATTAGGGCTAGACGAACTTTACACATGTACCTCAGAACTTCTGAACAAAGGTCTATCTTTAAAAGAAAAAGAAAAAAAAAGCCATAGACCAAGATGTTTTTTACAGAACAGCCTATTGTAGAACAAAGTGTCTTCAGAGTATGGTAAAAGATAAAATTTAGCCAGGCACAGTGGTGTATGTCTTTAATCCCAGCACCCAGGAGGCAGAGGTAGGAGGATCTCTGTGAGTTCTAGGCCACCCTGAGACTCCACAGTCAATTTCAGGTCAGCATGGGCTAGAGTAAGACTCTACCTTGAAAAAGAAAAAAAAAAAAAAAAAAAAAAAAAAGATAAAATTGATCCAAGTTATCCAATGAAGTTAGATATAAACCATCTAATTCATAAAGGTTGTGCATGCTACCATGCATCACCAATCCTAGCTGAGAACTTTGGAAGTTAGAAAATTCCAAACAAAAATTAGGAAATGCAACATATATTCACTAAAATAAAACTAAGAAACTAAGAATGGAAATATAATTGAACATCAGTAAATTTATTATAATTCAATGTATTAACTGCAGAAAATGAATGATCGCATGCTTATAAAATTAATAAATATCTATTCATCATTTTTTTTATAAAACAAATCTTTGTAAACTAAAAATATATATCACTTTAAACAAAAATTTCAGGAAGAAAGATACCAAAAGATGCCACATCAAACATTCATAATTAATGCAAAGATGTATATACTACCAAAAGTTCAATTCAACATTATGCTCAAAATTCTGATTAATAAAGTAAGAAAAATAAACTGCTGGTTATAAACACTGAAAAGAAAGGAAAAATGACTATTTTAGACATACAAATGTTGACCAGCAAACGAAGAGAAATAATAAATGATAAGTAAACAACAGAGTTCACAAAGACATACTCGTACAAAGTCAATGTGTAAAACCCAGCAATTGTCTGTCAAGGCAGGGTTTATGTCTGTAAAGCTAGCACCAGGGAGGCTGATGCAGAAGTATGGTGATTTGGAGTCCAGACAAGTTTAAGTAGCAAATTAGCTGTCAGCATAGGCTATGTAGTGAGACTCTGTCTCAAAAAAATTTTTTTAACCAAATGAACACGAGCAAAAGTAAACCAATACAGTTTTCTTACACACAAACATCACAACTAGAAAATCTAATGGGAAAGTAACCCCTTTTAAAAGTACTTTTTTTTTTTTTATTCCAGAGAAAGAGAAATAGAAAAGAGAAAGAGAGAGAGAATGGGTGTACTAACTTAATTTTGTGCATGTGGCTTTAAGTGGGGGCTGGAGAATTGAACTCTGACCTGCAGGCTTTGTAAGCAAGTACCTCAAATCACTGAGCCATCTCCCCAGCTTGAGAAATCCTTTCTGATTGTTGGGGAAAAAAAAAACAAAAACCTAAAACATTTCTCCTGATGAAGAAACACTGTCAATTTATACAATAAATTTTAACATTGTTAGTGAATGTCAACTAAGATGTACAAATGTCAAATTGTAAGTGAATATAAATCCAGTTAAAACCATCTTGGTAATGATGAAAATTGCATTAATTACATTGTGATAACTGTGACCAAATACCTGACAGAACAACCAAATAGAAGAAGATTTTATTTTGGTTCATTCATTATGTCAGAGCTCAGTCCATGGTCAGTTGGCACCATGAGAGTGGACAGAGGAATAGTGTGGCGAGATGTGGTGGAAGAGAGCTGTAGGGAATACAGGCTTTCTGCTGTCTTCTATTTTGCCCTCTTCGATTCTTTCTGGGGCCCCAGCCAATGGAATGGTGCCACCCACATTTAGTGTGAGTCTTTCCCTTCAATTAGCCCTCTCTCAAAATAACCTCACAGATACACTGGAGATGTGTGTTACTAATCTCTTAGGCTATTCTAAATCCCATCAGACTGATATCACCAAGATATGGTTGGTGTAGGTACAACTGGGTTTATGGATTCTAAAAGTCAGCTGAACTTTTTATTATGTTGGACATTTATTATTTATCCTATACTACTTCTTAGTGCTTCTCCTCCTCACCAAATCCATTGTCATTGAAATACAGCAAACATCTAGACTGTCCATCTCCTAGCCATAAAGGACACATAGTTTAATTTTTGTCAATTGTGTAGTTTCATTTTTCTTTTACCCTATTTCTATAATACCAGTAATTGAATAGCTCTTCTTCCCCATAGTCTCTGTGGCCAATCTGCAATGTCATTGATTTGCCATTTATGCAGCAGCCTGTGTCTGGGGTATTTGTGTTCAGCTCATCTAATCAGTACACTGCATCATTAATAGATGCCGTCTTTTTCTCCTCTCCCTCTTCTCCTTTCCTTAACATCACACTCTGTAGTCCACCCCATTATGTCCTAATTTTGTGAGGTTTTGGTGGAATCTGCTTATGTTTTGTTATGAATTTCCGTTTGAAACAAAGCTTGTTGGAACACAACGCAGGCATGGGAAGGAGAGTCTGGCTGCCTCAGACTTCTACCACATTGAGGAGTTGGTGGCTTTATGTAAAGTCTCCAGGGACAGAATAATTTGTTTCACATCTGGGTTGCATGTGGATTTACAAAATTTCCCCTTAAGTTCCTTTGGAAGGCGAATGGTCTAACCTTAATATTTTGCACATTGTTCTGACAAATTTTGCTGTCTAGTTCAATTTTATGTCACTCTAAATGGAAGATTTTATATTCTTTCATTGCTCTTGTGTGCTCAAATTATTAGTGAGTTCATGTATAGAAACGTAGTATCTGTTTTAAGTTGCTAACCCTATCATGTGGTGGATGACACATTGTGAGAAGGAGCGTGTAAGTTCTTTAAAGAATTTTCTTAAAACCATCTCAAGTTAATAGTAAGAGTAACCACCACAGAGAATAATTGTTTTTCTTTTTTTAGGCATAACTGGGTTTACAGATTCTAGAAGGTTCCTGAGCCTTTCACTATGCTAAACATTTATTGTTTTTATCTATTTTGTGCTCCTTTTGAATACTGCTTGTTGAGAATTCCCTGACTAATAGCTTTTCTGATGTCTTGTAGCATTTATTTGTTTCATCAAGACTCTTTCCATTTCATTTGAAAATACCATTATTTTTTATGTCTTATATAACTTATAAAATCCCATGGCATATATGACATTATATATTATCATATTTTGTATATATGTCTAGTTACCTTATTAGAATCAGTTCTTTAGAGTAGGACCTGACTTGATTAACATTTATATTTAGTATAATACATTCAATTATAAATATTCTCAACTTTGTAAGAATTAGGCATTCTTTCTACTGTATTCCCATGTCTTATATGTCATGTATACACATGGCATAATGATTTTTTTTTTTTTATGTTTTCCAAGAAACCACTCTAGGGAAAAATTCCAAATCTACTTTTAGTTTCTACAAACTTCAGATATCCAAAAATTTATTTAGTATGAAACAAGTGCTCATAGTATCTGTTGAATGAATTAATAATTAGCACATTGGAAAGAAGCAGACTGTGACTGGGATAGAGGATTAAACTAAGTTCTGCACAAAAATCCTTCTCTAGGCAATTGGCATTCTGTTAATCTTCCTCCCTGATTTCTTACTATGCCATTCTTACTATGCCATTCTTATTTTATTCCTTTCCTTGGTTCTTCTGAATGGTAAAGAAACGATCTCTTAGGAACACTCATTATAATTATGGAGTTCTTGTTGCGTCTTTTGAGCTGTTTATATTTGGGGAGAGAAAAGAGCAGGGTGGACAAGGTAAGTGTGCCCTGGAAATATGAAGACATTCCTTAGAGGCAGAAGCATTGAACTTCAGAATTGGACATAAAAACAAACAATGCTACACATAATCACCATTACTCGAACTTACTATTTTATGCTGCTTTCCTAATGCATTATCTAACAACTCATGTTAATATGCTGAAAAATATAACATTTGTTGAAAACCTAGTTTAAAGAAGCAATGCAGCGGTTGGGGAAGATAGCTCAGTGGGTAGGAATGCTTGTTGCAAATACTTGAAGTCTGGATTTCTATTCCAGCAGCCTAGTGAAAAAAGCCAGGCATGATTGTGCATGTCTATGACCCCAGGGCTGAGGGTAATGGAGACAGCATTGCTGGGGCTCTCTGGTCAGTTAGTCTAACCAAAAGCTGGGCAGCTTCAGTTTCAGTGAGACGTTCTATCTCAGGGAAATAAGGTGGATGGTCCATAGAGAATACATACAAGTACACACATCACTACTGACACTACACCACACCACACCATATACACTATACACACACCAAAGGGGCAAAAATAATTCAAGGGGGCAGCTATTCCTCCTTGTAGAAGTCATGCTATAAAATATTTGAACATTTGTTAAGTTCTGCTGTATTTTCTCACGGTGAAGTTGCTTGTTCTGCATGGAATACTTATAATTCTCAAGGTATCACTTTTAGCTTTGTATATAAAATAAAATATTTTGACTTTCACATTCAATAGCAATTTCTCTACACTTGATCTTTGAATTCTTTAGCTTATGATTTTCTAGATTCTAACACCCACATATGTAATCTTAAAGATGGATCTAGAGGAATTTATGAGGTCAAGGCCTTGTACCTTTTTCTGTTAGTTGATCTTGCTTAAGTTCTGCCAGAGACGGCTACCTACTCAAAGCCAGGCATCTTGTGTGGAATGCATGCAAGGATATGCCAAGGAAACCTAAGTTAAAAATCCGAAAGACTTAATTCAAGTCTAGTGGAAGCTACACATCAAACCCATACCCTACGTTGTTATTTTCTGTATTAATAGCTATTATTTTAAATAACATATTCTTTGTATGCACAGTATTTTTTGACAAAGTACTTTCTTCTGTGGAAAAAAAACCCCACTTTTTATGTTCCTTAAAAAGTACAATTTCTTATTTTGGCAGGAATTCTTTTCCTTTGTGTAGTGAAAAGCAATTATTATTATTTCTTCCATTTTAGTCCTTTTAAGGAATTCTTTTCAGGAATCTATCCTTGGTTTCCTGTTGGCCTTAAGCCTCATTTCCCCCACCACCCCAATCCCTCCCACCCTATTCCCCCAAATGCCTGAGTACTGGACCAGTCAGTCTCTGTTGAGAATCTGGCTCCGGGGAGCACTGTGTCGGAGTGACAAACGGACGCACGCATACGAAGGTTTTACTGAAGCACGCGAACCGCTTTTAATTTTCCCTGTTGCTTTAATTCCTTCGAGCTCACAGCATTTTCACAGCATTTTCGTGGGCTCCGGTTGGTGTGTGTGTTGGGGGCGGGGCTGGAGTAACATCCTTACTTGGGGCGTTTAGTAAATAATAAGAAACATAATCTGCTTTTTCCAGTAGGAATCATAAATCCTCCTTTCTATGGAGGGCGGCTTAGGAACCATTCCGCACTGCATTTTATTTTTTATTTATTTTTTGGGGTATTTCGAGGTAGGGTCTCCGTCTAGCCCAGGCTGACCTGGAATGCACTGTGGAGTCTCTGAGGGTGGCCTCGAACTCACGGCGCGCTCCTCCTACCTCGGCCTGGGATGAAAGGCGGGCGCCACCGCGCTCGGCTCTATTGTATTTATTTATTTATTATTATTATTATTTATTATTATCATCATGTTTTTCCCAAAGCTTCTACGAACAAAACTCTGGAGCCCGGCGCGGCCTCCGGTGACCCGGCCCGGGGCTGGCGGTAGGCACGGAGCCCTGACCCGGGCCGCCCCGCGAGGCCCACAGCCGGTGCTCCTCGTCGTCCCGCTCTCCCCCCGCGTGGCGTCGCCGCAGACGCCGGGTCCCCGCCGCCTCCGCCCGGGGCCACCCCGGCTGGCGAGGCCCGGCGCGCCCGGCGGCTCCCCCCGGCCCGCGCCGCCGCCCCTCACCCCGCAGCGCCCGCCAACCATTGGGCCCCGGCGGCCGTCACTCGTCCTCCTGCCCCCAGCTCTCTGCCTCCAAGTCCCGCCTCCATCCTCGGGTCATTTAAGTTTATCACAAATATAAATAAATAAAGGAGGAAATAGAAATGCGTAGAAAGTAAAAGCGGTCTGGGAAGGGGGAGGGGGAGGCTTCGGCCGGGAGGGAGGGGCGGGCGGAGGCGGGAGGGAGAGGAGGAGGAGGGGGGGGCGGAGGAGCCCACAACCAAACATGATGGTGGCGTGCGTAGGGCCAATCAGCGCATCGCTCTGGTCCGGTCTGACGGGCTCGGCTCCACCAATAGGGTTCTAGATCTCGGATCACTGAACAACGAGCTGCGAT
Organism: Jaculus jaculus; assembly: GCF_020740685.1. Taxonomy (NCBI): domain Eukaryota; kingdom Metazoa; phylum Chordata; class Mammalia; order Rodentia; family Dipodidae; genus Jaculus; species Jaculus jaculus. The sequence continues at coordinate 166,987,997 of NC_059105.1, forward strand.
TGACCTCTCCGGGAGTAGTGGGCGAGACACTCAACCAATGACCTATTAGCCTTTCAGTGAGCGACGTTACCGCTAGCCAATGGGCGCACGAGATAGCGGATTGGTTCTCCCGGGAGCCAATGGCGGATGACGGAGCTGAGGGACGGGCCTGCGGAAGGCGGGGACCCAAAAGGGGAGGAGCAAGGGTGCATTTTTGTTTATGGGCGGCAACCTCACGAGGGCCGGGCCGTTCCCATTGGTCTACTTGGAGCGAGAGTGACGGGAGCAATACCCAATAGAAGGGCAAGCTAGAGGTTGGCCGGCGTGAGGCGCCCAATGCGGTCGTGCTGCCGAAGAGGCAGGGGCGGGGGGAAGTTTAGGAGTTGAGGAAAGAAGATTAAAGAGCGCGAGGAGGTAACGCCGAAAACTCTAATTTGTGGTGGGGCGGCCGGGAGGGAGGGCTGCGTGCGTGCCGTGCGGGGCCGGGCGTCTGCGAGTCGCCGCGAGGTGGGCGGTGGCGGCGTCGGCCGGGAGGAGGAGGAGGAGGACGAGGAGGAGGAGGAGGAGGAGAGGGAGGAGGGGAGCGCGGGGTGGGGCCGGGCCGGGGCCGCGAGTTTCGGAGCGGCGAGACCGTGGGGCAGCGGGCCGGCCCCGCCCCGCCCCGCCGGGCCGTGCGCTGCGATGCGATGCGACGCGATGCAATGTAACGCAATGAGGCGCAATGCCGCGCCCCCTTCCCCCGGGCGCGGGAGAGGCTGGGCAGCGGGCGGGGCGTCCCGTGGCTGGAAGCGCGTGTGTGTCTCCCCGATCGGCTGCTTCCCGGGAGAGAAGCTTGGGTGGGTGTGGGGGGGTTGTAGGGGTACGGTTTCCCCGCCCCTCTCCCCGCCTCTCGTCTGGCCGGCCCGTCTGCAGAGACCGAGGGGCGGGAGGTATCGGGGCTCCCCTAGCGCCCCACGCTTCTCCCGCGCCACCGGCTCGGAGCCGGCCACCCACCGGACAGCCTCCCTGCGCTCCTTCCCCCGTACCCCATTGCATCCTCTTCCTTCTCTCCTCTGGGCCGCTTTGGAAACCTAACGTGAAACGCTGTTTGGTACCTAAAGGGTGAAACACACACGCACATCCACACGCAAACAGCTGGGAGGGTTTGCAAAGTTTAAATGTCCTTTTTAATGCATTTTTTACCCCCCAATCTGTGCAGCTCTCCGGGTCCTCCCCTTGTCCCCCCCCCTCCCCCCCACCACCACTCAGCTCCCCGAAGCTGTAACTCTTTCTAAGGAGGCAGGAGGCATGGGCTTTTCTAAAAGTTGTATTGATAAACACGCTTGCACAAGCATATGGCACACGCGCAAACCATAAACATCAGCGGAAAACACAATATGGCGTACAGCTCGGCTACCTAGCGCCGTGAAGCTCGGATCTCCGTACTCTGAGCCGGGGTCGGGTGAGGTCAGAGGCTGGGCGACAAGCTCTCCGATAAAAATCTGAATGAACCGGGAAGACATTTGGAAGCCTGCCTGTGGGTAGAGTAACCGTCTCAATCTTCCCTGGCCCAAATTAACTGGAACGTGTTACCTTTGTGGACAAGCGAACTATTTTTCACTTTTTCTTTTTAAACCTCTAAAAACCTCCAAATGTTGCAGAAATGGATATTTTTTCCCCTCCCACTGCATGGCCATGTGGAAATTTCAGCACACTAACATTTTTCGCGGGGCATACATTCTTCCAAGTGTTTTCAAGGGAACGGTGTTCTAAACTTCTGCAACTTGTTGCCGCTGAAAAATTAAAAATACTGGCTAATGTAAATTTACATAGTCATCGATTATTACTTAAGTTCATAGATGATTTACTCCCAATTTCAAGGACTGCTTTCCTGTCTTGCAAGAATAGACGACCATCCCCATCCACCTACATTATGAATGTGCCAGTCAAAATTTGACCACATTCTGCAGTTTTCTTTTGAAAATAGACATGGTTGTGCTTCTAGGAAGGGAAAGATGTTTCATAAAAATTTCAAGCTTTTGCTTGTCTTGTCTTTTTTTGTTGTGTTTTGAACTGTAGCCCAGACTGCCCTGGAATTCACTATGTAGTCACAGGCTGACCTTAGACTCACAGGGATCCTCCTTCCTTTGTCTCCCCAGGGCTGGGATTAAAGGTGTATGCCACCACCCCTGACTTTGCACTTGCCATTCTTTGTTTATTTTTATTTGACAGAGATAGAGAGAGAGAGAGAGAGAGAGAGGGAGGGAGGGAGGGAGGGAGGGAGGGGGAGGGAGAGACGTGGGGAGGGAGGGAGGCAGAGAGAAAGAGAGAGAGAATGGGCGCGCAGGCACCTCCAGTCACTGCAAAGGAACTCCAGACGCATGGGCATGGGCCCCCTTGTGCATCTATCTGGCTTACGTGGGTCCTGGGGAATTGAGCATTGAACTGGGGTTCTTAGGCTTCACAGGCAAGCGCTTAACCGCTAAGCCATCGCTCCAGCTCGCACTTGTCATTCTTAATCAGATGCACCAGAGTTGACACACAAATATTGCAAGTTGGTATCTTTGTCCTTGAAAACAAACACACACACACCAATATACTAAAAAGATAAGATGATGAGGCGGTTGAGGAAAACACCCAACATGGACCTGTGGCCACATACATCTGCACACATTACCCCCACACAACTACACATACATGCATGCACCACGCACACACATTGAAAGAGAAAAGGTTCTGAGGAAGTAAAATTGACAGGTGGTCTTCTGCTTACTCAGACTCAATTTAAATGGGCTAGGGAGAGGGCTCAGCGGTTCAAGACTTGCTTAGACTCTTCCTGGAAGAATTATGAATGTTACACCGTGTTCTGTGGTCCGCTTTTAATTCTCAGATTTGGGTTTGTGATTTCCATTGAGCTCAGTTTTGCAGGGCATTGGGTTTTTAGCAAACGGTGCCAAATTAGGCTAAGAAAACTGAGTTTTCTAGTAATGTATTAGCTGCTCAGTGAGTTAGGCAGTCCAGTATTTTTGGTTCTAGTCTAGATTTAGAGGCCTTAGGCACATGAAGATCAGGTAGGTTAGTGTTTCAAAGGAGTGTGCCCTTTCATGGTGAAGTTCTAGTTTTATTAGGCTAAAGAAAATATGAAGGCATCCCTGCCTAGATAGGCTACTATTATATCTACACCATTACTATATCAGGAAAATACAGGGCCAGAGAGATAGTGGCTGAGATGCTTCCCTGCAAAGTGTAAGTACCCAGGTCTGATTCTCTAGGTCCCATATAAGCCAGATGCACATGGTGGTGCATGTGTCTGGGGTTTATTTGCAGTGGTTAGAGGCCCTGGCATGCCCATTCTTTCTTTTTCTCTCACCCCCTCCTCTCTGTCTTTAATAAATAAAAAGAAACCTTAAAAAACAGATGTATTATGTGTGCATTGACTAGCTAATGAAAGACAATATGAGATTGAATGGAATAACTCTAAGTTTTCATGTGAGGGCTTTGATGAGGTTAGATTAGATTTGGTAAATATGGTGGCTGTTTTTTATGTTGTTATGTTGGAACGTTTTTGAGATTTAAATATCCAATTTTCTGTCATTTCAATACAATTTGACTGTGTGGTATAGGAAGAAAATCTAAGGGAAAAAATAAATTACTTTGGCCTCATTTGTACAAATCTTCAGAAGATTTTCTAGACAAATTGGACTTCCCAGAAAAAAGAGTAGACTGAGTAATTAGGCCATTTTAGAACATCAGTAAAAGATACAACCAATTCCTGAAAAGGATCTATAATTTATAAATGAATTTTAAATTATTTCAGATATCTTTAGAATGTGGTAAGGAGAGGTAAATGTCTATAAAACATTTGGAATATGGAAGTAGAGTTTTATGCCTGAAATAATCATGTTTTTCTGAAATGGAGGGTGAAATCAGCGAATTGTTGAAGACACTTGGGGTGTGACAGTGCACAAAAGAGTAAATTTTGGCCCTTAGTGAGTTACACTGTTATGTCACATACATTTATATACTCGACATTGCTAGGAGAATTTTTTTGATTAAACATTAAGATATAGCTACTTTTTGTTTGGTAAACTACAAACTACCATTTCAAAGAGATTTTAGTACTGTGAGAGAATGGGGCTAGAGAAATGACTCATTGGTTAAGGCACTTGCCTGCAAAGTCAAGAGACCCACGTTCAATTCCCCAGTACCTGGGTAAAGCTATATGCACAAGGTGGTGGTGCATGCATCTGGAGTTCATTTGCAGTGGCTGGAGGCCCTATCATGCCCATTCTTTCTCTATCTGCCTCCTTTCTTTCTATCTAATAAATAAAATAAATTAAAAATAAAACAATAAAATGAATTACAAAAGTATAAGGGAATGGATAGTATTTCTCAATTGCTATTGTTATGAAATGTCTTTTCTTTTATTTCAGTAACTCTGTCAGATAGGGCTTCTTCTTATAATGTTTAACATGTCTTTGAAATAAGTAAAATGTTGCTTTATATTTTAAGAATTCCATGCTTTCAAATTTGCTACAAAATTCCTCTGCAGCATTGTTTTGCTAGTGAGGTGTGATAAAACATGCTAGACTTGTCTGTTAATTTTTGGTTAGGATTTGTTTAGGAATGGAAAAATCTGGTCTCAATCCTTTACATTTGTTGCTTTACCAAGAGATGAAAGTTATAATTAATATGTAGGTGACATTAAAGACATAGAAAAGTGTGCAAAAAAAAAAGCTTTGTTATTTAAACTTTTTTTTTTTTTTTACAAATTCCTAAAGCACTTAATGGAACTTCTCTGAAGTAGTAGACCATTGAAATGTAAGAAGAACATTACTGAGGATTTTAGCATTACTTTCCTCACTTAGTCTGTAGGTGGGGGTGGGGGGCGGTGGGGGAGAGACAGGATACAACCGCTTTTAGGCTCCACCTGAAGAAAACCTGGTGCCTGGTTAAATGAGTAGGAAATTTAACTCTGTGGCTTCAAAGGTATCTCACCTTTCCCAAACTTGATTCATAGTTCATAGTTCTCAAATAACAAGGTCTGATTTTCTTTTTTGTTTATTATTTATTTATTTATTTGAGAGCAACAGACAGAGAGAGAAAGAGGCAGAGAGAGAGAGAAAATGGGGATACTAGGGCCTCCAGCCACTGCAAACGAACTCCAGATGCATGTGCCCCCTTGTGCATCTGGCTTACGTGAGTCCTGGGGAATGGAACCTCCAACAGGGGTCCTTAAACTTCACAGGCAAGAGCTCAACCACTAAGCCATCCCTCCAGCCCCAAGGTCTGATTTTCATTGATTATCTGCCACTGTGAGTCTTTGTTAAGACAGTTACAAGTTTAGTCCTTGGGAAAGCTTTTACTGTACTCTCTCCCTCAGTCCCCCAACCTCTGCTATTGAGAGTTTATGTCTCTCTACCAACGAAACATCTCTGTAATGTCTCTGTCATTAACTGTTTCCAGAAGAAGGTAGTGCATGGTAAAGCCCTTTGTGATGGCTTCCAGCTTATGTACAGATCTGCCAAGGATGTGAAAAGCTTAAATACGAAGACTGAGAATGAAACAGAGATTTGTTTCTTAAATTAATGGGTAAATTGTCTGTACCTGTGTTTTTTTTTATACAATAAATTAAAGAATGGTTAACAGAATGTTAAAAACTAAGAGCTTTTCCTATTACTATTAAGAGTGGTTGACCAATGGGTGTTTGTCATTGGGAGTTTATACATGAACATTTTATGAATAAAGACATGTTTTAGCACTGGTAAATACCATTTTGCCCTGTGTTCTTGACATGGAATGTGTTGAATGCTCCCAAGTGATATTGTTTGACATACTTTGCTTGTTACCAGAACTTTTCTGTGGGCAACACAGAAACACAAGCTAATGAAATCTTTGTAAATTTTGTCATACTTTTAGGCTAAAATGTTATTTTGAAGGTTTTTAGAGCACAATTACCAAGCAGTTCATAAAATAAATGAAAACTAAAATGGGAAGTTCATAAAACCTGATTCCTCATAAGGTAGTTTAGTTTCCAAAAGAAATATTCCTTGTATAAAAGATAAAATCTTGACATCTGTTGAGTTGCTACAATATTAAAATAAGCATGACTAATTGTATTAATATTCATATTTGTAAGGTAAGTTTAAGCATGTATACAGTGAATTTTAAGTCAAAATTTGGGGTGTTATTGGCGAGACACAGTCATTTCTTTGCCAGAGATACTAGGCTGTGTGAGGGCTAACCATCTGTCAAGTGATAGAGACAAAGAAAGGTTTTAATATACTAGGCTAAAATTTCCAAACACTTGTTTTGAATTGTATTGTCATTTTGTTTTGGCCTTTATTTTCTGTGTTGACTATGCACTGGGTCAGTCACCCTGCTTTGTTTTATGAACAAACCATTCAAGGTCAAGATAAGGTTATTGTCACAGCTGATGAGATCTAGAGCAAGATAAAATATGTTTTGATTTTGCTTTCATGTAATGATCAAAATCTCACAAGTGGGCTGACCACCCACTAGCAATTATACAAATGGTTATTAAGCATGCTTATTTTCACCCACCCTGTCTCATTTTTGGGTGTCTTAATTCTTTTGCTTTATAGATTCAAGCTTCATATTTCAAATCCATTCTTGAGCTGTTTGGGAGAGGAAAAAAAAGTAGCAATTCATCCAGATTGCCTGTTTTAGGTACAATATGGTGTGATGGGAAATTGAAACAGCAGATTGGTGAGAAACTTTAGCTTCAAACAAATATAAACTCGTGTGTTTCGTGAAGTCTTACACAAAACAGTCGTCTCTATTGACAGGGCAACGGTATTTTATTTTCCAGCAATTTTCACATCACGAGGTCATTTTGATTCTTTGGGCCAGCAATCTAATTCCAACATTGTAAGAAATAAGAAATGTCTTAATGTTGCTAATTTTAATGATATACTTAGATATGGCAGGCCAAGAAATTATTTATAGCAATGCTAATTATATCAATAAAAATAGCAATATTAATACTGTGAGTGTCAAAATCCATTCTTGACAGAATGAGGTAAACAGAGTAAAGTAAAACAAAGCCGCCAGCCTGTTTTTACTGTCAGCTCATGAATATGCACGTCAGGAAAAATAGACCCAGTTTAAGGAGTTGGGTACACAGCTTCATCCTTTCACTTATACTTGACGCTTTTTAAGAGATGGGAACTTACAGTTTTGAAATTCTTGGTATTCATTATCTGTCATTGGTAATCCTGTAGAAATTTACTTACTTATGTTTCAGGGCTTTATAAATTATCAGAAATCCATTTTACGTGTGTCTTAATTTTCAGAACACATTGCTATTGCAAAAGGAACTCCAGGAACCTCTGTTTATAAAACAGGAAGGCCAACCTGCCGCTGTACTCATTCTCCTGCCACTTCCCACTCCTCTCACCCCTTAGCGAATCTCCGACTTTTTATTTTACTCTTACTGCAGATTTAAGAAAATCTTGAGTTTGTTTTTTATCCAGTGCTGCCACTGTTTGTATGATCTTGAACATGTCACATAACCTGTAGGTCCCTACCACGAAAAAGTGCTTCACTGGGTGGGGGAGATGGCTCCGTGGGTAAAGGTGCATCCTTACAAAATCTGCTAGCCCTGGTTCAGTTCCCTATGTACCCATGTAAACTCAGATGCACTGGAGTTTGTTTGCAGTGGCTGGAGGCCCTGGTGCACCCATTCTCTCTTTCTTTCCTTACCCTTGTAGGTAAATAAATATTAAAAAAAACAAATTGCTTCAGGGCTGGACAGATGGTTTAATGGTTAAGACGCTTGCCTGCAAAGCCTAAGGACTCAGGTTCAATTTCCCAGAACCCACATAAGCCAGAGGCACAAGTTGGTGCATGCGTCTGGAGTTTATTAGCAGTGGCTAGAGGCCCTGGTGTGCCCATTTTCTCTGTCTGTCTTTCTCTCTCTCTCTCTCTGTCTTTCCCTCCCTCTTTCTCTCAAATAAATAAATAACATTAAAAACATTGCTTCACCGTCCTGTGATGTCTTTTTGCTTAAGGAAATATTCTTAGAAGTAAGTGATATTTATACCATTAAGAAAGTATAGGTAGGATGCTTTTTTTTTTTTTTTTTTTGCTTTTCACTTTTAGTCCTTGATACTCTTCATTTTAATGATACTTGCTTTCAAATATAGAATGGTATCAGTTCCTTATAATCTTTTATAGTGGTAAGAATAAATTCACTGGCTTACATAAATTTTCACCAACTCATCATAATTCAGGAAGCTATATTATTGATAGAATTTATAACCTTGATTCTTTGCATTCATTATAATGCTGTTTAATTGGTAAAATCAGGTTATAATAGATTTAGTTAACTCAGTCTTTAAGATACATGTCTAGATCAATAAATACATATTTTCAAAAAAAGTAAGCATATTTTTTGTTCCTTTTGTCTAACAATATAGATATACTTTGAGTAATCAGGATCCATCTCCATATAAAGCTTATGAAATTTGTACTTTTAATTATTGCATTTGATTGTTGAACCTACATTATACCCATTTAAGAATAGAATAGATCCACATAGGAGGGATGATAGTATGTGTGAAGAAATTTGACTATTTTGATGTAGGGTAGTTGAAAGAATTTGGGTTAGGAGAGTCTTTGTGAAGACTACCTTATTGTGTACAGAAACGAGTGCATGCAATCATGTGGAAATACTTAATAGGTTAGTATTTAATGATAACCTCAAAACTTTCATCTAAAAATAATTGCAGTGCTGGAGAGATGGCTTAGTGGTTAAGCGCTTGCCTGTGAAGCCTAAGGACCCCAGTTCAAGGCTCGATTCCCCAGGACCCACGTTAGCCAGATGCACAAGGGCCCGCACGCGTCTGGAGTTTGTTTGCAGAGGCTGGAGGCCCTGGTGCGCCCATTTTCTCTCTATCTTTCTCTCTCTGTCTGTAGCTCTCAAATAAATAAATAAAGCAAAAATTATTTAAAAATAAATGCAGACTAGTATATCAGTCAATTAATAGAAATATATATGAGGGCTAGAGAGATGGTTTAGTTTGTTAAGGCATTTGTGTGCAAAGCCGAATGACCCAGATTTGATTGCCAGGTCCCGTGTAAGATAGATGTATAAGGTGGCACATGCCTCTGGAGTTTGTTTGCAGTGGCTAGAGGCCCTGGCATGCCCATTCTCTCTCTTTCTGCCTTTCTCTCGCTCTCAAATAAAAAAAGTTAAAAAGGAATGGATATGACAGCTAAAAGCTATTAAACACTACCTATTGACTAGTACAGATAGTAATCTGCAGAAATTTATAAACTTATCAATGTTCTTCATTTCACTATGTCTTGGAAGCTTCAGATATTTCTAGTACTGCTCATGTAGCATTTTATTTTGCTTCATAGAATATACTTTTTATTTCAGTAAATTAGGTATATATCTTTTTTAAATAAATTAGGCAATGCTAAGGTATTTTTGCCACCAAACATCTAGTTAATCGAAGTTGAGAGAAAAAAAATTATATCATTGTGTACACATAGTGGTATAGTTAAGTGCATATAAATAATGGAAGAGATATTTTCAATGTGATTAAGGGAAACATTTGAGAATGCTAACTGAAATTCAGCAGGTATACTGAAGAATTATTGTAGATGTTTTCTTCAGATATTTGTGTCAAAAACACTAGCAGAATTTTTAGTAGGAAGCACAGTGAAAAGGAAATTAAATATGCTATCATTGTATTAAATAATAATGATAACCACAATAGTAGTCAACATTTTTTGAGAGCTTGCTCTGAACTAGGCATAGGCATTTCTTAAGTTAATTCCAAAATTTTTATGAGACAGGTGCACTTATTATCTCATTCTGAAAGATGAATTAAGGCTTAGAAAAGGGATGTAATACCTTACTCAAAGTCACATGTCTAACAGAGGGGATTTCAAATTCAAGCCCAGCTCTAGCAAACCTAGGCAGTTAATTACCACCCCACCAGGTCTCTGTTCTGGGGCCATTCTCAGTGCTTCCCCAGAGTAGCACTGGTAATTTTATTTTAAGAAAGACATAGTAGGTTTGGAGGTGGTTGTAGAGTACTGTACAAGGAACCTGAGTTGTAAGTAGGAAGAATGGTTGCTATGGTAGAATTTGGTTTAAAATTTTAACTTTTCAGTCAAGAATTGTCAATGTTGAGAGGGAATTTGATTTAAGGTTGAACTGTGAATAGATTCAGTAGCTGTTCCCTGATTTGGTTATGTGAATAACTGTGGAGCTGGATAACATTTAAAGCCAAAACAGGACAAAGGAAACATTAGGTGCTGCTAATAATGAGACAGGTGCCAAAAAGACAAACTAAACCAAGCCAACCTTAGCAACTAGAGATCTAGAGAAATTAAGGCTGAGACAGAACAGAAACAATGTATTCAACCTGGTAGGTTCTGATTTCAAAAGGGCCTTTTGTTTGTTGTTATTTGAGTCTTTAATTTTTTTTTTTTAAATTCAAGTAGTGTAATTCATCTAACTAGTTTCCAATGAATGGAATATTTAGGGAAAATTAGGCTCATTTTTTACTGTCTCCTAGTTGACATATTTTTCTTTAGGAATAAACCATGTATATTACAAAATAGTGTTTAAACCGGATGTGGTGGAGCACGCCTTTTATCCCAGCACTTGGGAGGCAGAGGTAGGAGGATCACCATGAGTTCAAGGTCACTGTGAGACTACATAGTGAATTCCAGGTCAGCCTGAGCTAGAGTGAGACCCTACTTTGAAAAACAAAACAAACAAACAAAATACATAGTGGTTAGATGCCACAAAGTACATGGCAGTGCCTTGACCATATGTGTGTTGTGAGGCCTGAGCATGAGTGCCAGTCTCCTTTCCTTTCATACAACACTAAAATTACTTTAGAAGCCAATAACTGGCCTGAGATAGCTCGCCAAGAGAGTGCAATACCAAGACTTTAATATTTTTGTACATGATAATTGATACTATCCTGGAATCAGGCAGGAAGTTTAATTGCATTACAAAGAAGGGCAAATTAGTAGAGAAAGTTATATGATAAAAACATTTATTGAGTACTTTTCTGTTCCACCAAAAACCATTTCTGAGTTGATATTTAGAATCCAGTTTTCAAATACAAGAAAACACCTTTCAGTTTTCCTGAGGGTTTGGTGGATATGAGGGTTGAAATAATTTTTTTGCCTTAATTTTATTATATTCATTATGTCATTTAGTCTTTGACCTTATGTTTGTGGAGTTTTAACCAACCTTATCATACAATAACAGTCCAGATTTTCTATGTAACTTTATTTAACTTTTCCTTGATGTCACTAATGAAAGAAAGGCTCAATTTTATTTGATTGCATAAATGATTATTGCAAATGATTGGCTCAGGTAAAACTAGTGTTCCTGAGTTTGGGTTATATTTGAAATGTCTATCATGACTGAATGAAAAGAAATTATAGAAACTTTTAAAGTTAATTCTAATTTCAAATAATTGAATTATGTCAAATCAATTAGTATTTTTTAAAAAATTTATTTATTTATTTATTTGAGAGCGACAGACACAGAGAGAAAGACAGATAGAGGGAGAGAGAGAGAATGGGCGCGCCAGGGCTTCCAGCCTCTGCAAACGAACTCCAGATGCGTGCGCCCCCTTGTGCATTTGGCTAACGTGGGACCTGGGGAACCGAGCCTTGTACCAGGGTCCTTAGGCTTCACAGGCAAGCGCTTAACCGCTAAGCCATCTCTCCAGCCCCAAATCAATTAGTATTATATCCATTGTCTACAAGAGATATCAAAAGTTTTAAAGAGATATTGTAGGTTTAGTCTGTATATATGTGATACATCTGAATAGTGACAGACTAATGAGTTGCCATACCATCACTTGTAACTTTGCTTTTCTTTATGACCATATTTCAGATAATTATTCCAAATCTTTATTATAGTACATTAAGTAAATACAGTGCAATAATAATTTTGAATGCTTCAAAAATGTCACTGAAAAATATAATGCTAGAAAAGTTATTGGCTTTAGTTTATGCATGGCAGCTTTCCTCTTCAGGTTTATTATGACTGGTGTTCTTGTATGTTTTCTGACATACTGTTGTACCTCGTCTTCATAATGCCTACCTTCTTTCTATTTCAGTATCTTTTGTATACATGACCCTCAGATAAGTGCCATTAAAAACTAATGCTTTTATTTAATATTTGTGTTCTGGAAAGAGGTTGAAGACAAAGCATTACCATGTTGAAGAGATAGGTCTTTTGAGCTGAAAATCAGTATAGGAAAAATGGAAAAAAATCCTAGGACATTATGGCTGAGCTATTCTGCGTTACAATTTCAATATTAGTTATAAAATGAAACAAAGTGCACAAGGGTCAAAATGAATGGTGATTGTTTTTCTGTACTGTTGGGTTATACATCTCTTTCTATCTATCATATGTGTACTGATGAGTTTTACTATGCAAAACTAAGTAGCTGTGATGCAGAGTGAATTTGCTTTAGTTTTGTGGGTTTTTTTTTTTTTTAGTTTTGTGTTTTTTAAAAATAGTTGAGAAAGAGAAAGAGAAAGAGAGAGAGAGAGAGAGAGAGAGAGAGAGAGAGAGAAAGGCAGATAGAGAGAGAATGGGCAAACCAAGGCCTTTAGCCATTGCAAATGAACTCCAGATGCATGTGCCACCTTGTGCATCTGGCTGTACATGAGTACTGGGGAATTGAACCTGGGTCCTTTGGCTTTGCCAGCAAGCACCTTAACTGCTAAGCCAACTCTCCAGCCCAAATTTGTTCTTTTTAACTACAAGTTAAATTAGAGATTCATCATTTAGGGAAGGTACATTAGAATCATAGCACACGGAACTGTAGATTGAGAGTGAGAGTGAGAAATAGAAAGTGAGAATGAGAGAGAGAAAGAGAAAGAGAAAATAGAAACCCCAGAGCTTCTTGCTATTTGAACTGAAGTCCTTTTAGTTAATTTTATATATATATATATATATATATATATATATGTATATGTGTGTGTATATATATGTTATTATACGTATATAATAACAGTTTATTTTCTTTTATCCTCTCATTCCTTATCCCTTTACCTTGGGGGGGGGGTCTTCCTCAGTGGGATTATGATATTCACTGTGGGGTCATAAGAACTCAGTTAGTTCCTATGGGGTAGCGGGGTATGGGGATCCTGCCTCATGACATTCCTATCCACGCTGTGGCTCTTACAATCTTTCCACTCCCTCTTCCACAATGTTCCTTGAGCCGTGGCAGGCCTGTTGGAAGTCTGATTTAATGTTGAGTTCTCTGTAGTCTCTGTATTTCTGCTTTGATAGGTTTTGATTGATCACTTCGTTTGTCAGTGTCTCCATGGAATTGGTTGTCAGGCTATCAGTAAGAGCAGTATGCATGTCATTGCTTCCTCTGCAATTTCTCCTGGGCCTTGGCAGATGTGGTAGAGTGGTCAGTCTCATAGTGGGCAGTTGGCTATCTTTTTGTCTTATGAGTGGCTCTTATTTCTTTTCTTCTTTTTTTTTGGCTCTTTTCTTGTGTTTTCTCTGCCTTATATAACTAAAGCAGATTTTCCAGCCAAGAGTGAGAACAGCTTGGGTTAAATGGGGTATGGAAAGTTATTTGAGAGCCTCTTCTCCAGATGTCAGTGTGGGCTTCTTTCTGAAGTCTTGAGTTTCCTGACCGTGGGATTCTGACTTGGTTTCCAGTACCAGATATGTGTTTTCCCCCACTAAACGGGCCTCATGTCCAATCAGAGAGCAGTTGGTTAGGTCAGAGGTTGTGTGCCAGTAGTGGGCAAGTGTGTACTGATTGTCTGGCTGGTTGATTTTGCAGTCTGCAGGGCCCCTTTGCTTATTCATATTGTTGATGGTCATTGTCCTCCAGCAGCTCCCACAGGGCTCTCCAGCCCTATGAGAGCTAGCTAGGAGGGAGCTAGTTTCCCTTTTGGTACCAGCATGATATTCCGATGTCCTGTGATTGCAGCCTCAGCTCTCTTCAGCAATAGGGTCTTACCCTTTAGCTCTGTCAGGTAACCAAGTGTTTTGGCAATGGTCTGTATTGTTTTGGAGACTTTATGGGTCTTCCTGGACAACAGCTCACTGTGGGGTGAGGACGGGCATCCCAATTCTGGGCTTGGAATTTACCAGCCAGAATCTATGTGAGCTGCATCTTTTAAGGACAGAGTGCTTTGTTTATCTTGATGGCCTTAGTACCAGAATTGCACTTAGCACACATAAGGGATTCGGTAAGTATTTGTTGGTCATAATGTATCTGTTTAAGGAATATTACTTTATATTTTGCTTACCAGCCTATACGGTTCCTTATTTTCAACTAATCCTGGTTCAAATTTAACTTTGTGAAAATTACTGATTATAGACATTCTCTCTACTTTTCCTAAGACCAAGACATCTTTACACATGATTATGATCCCTTATCCTTTTAGATACTTAATGAAATTCTATCATGACAGAAGTTCCAATAAAAATAATGTTTACTATGATTCATAAAGGAATATATCAGATATCGTCCATCAATACTAAAGCAAATCTACTACAATCAATTCAGGATATTGTGTTGAATAGAGTACACAGAATTACATTACCTACTGACTCAAGGATGAAACCCAAATTTCATATCCTATATGATTTCTATCTGGATAGCAGGAACAATAAACCATAGTGTGTTTTCATTTTAGAGATTACAATTGAGATTTTGAATACTTCATATGAACTTTTAAATTTTTAACAAGGAACATTCACAAAAATTCTATAAAACTAGTTTTAATTTAATCTTATTATTTAAATTATTTAGTAATTAGTATATTTGTAATATTTTTTATTTTCAATCCTCATTTAGAAAAGAAAAAAATCATTGGGCTATAAGCAATATGGAAGGTTATCTTGGAGGTCATATAAAATAGTTGTCATAATTTTTCATATTTGTGAGACTTGTTAGTACATTTGGGAAATTTATCTGATTGGCCAAAGACATAATTTGTTTTTCTCCTAACAGAAGAAAAATACAGCAACTTGATTTTAACTTGTTTCTAAAACAAAAGATGATTGTGTCCTAGAATAATTAAAACTGGGATTCCATTAAAGCCTACATCAAGTGATTAGTAGCTGTATTATATTTTGAGATTTGTATCTTAAGAGTATTTGGAGAATGCCTTACTTTCATATATTTAAGAATGTATTTTCGAGAAAGCTACTGATTCTTGGGAATGAGTATAATGCTCAAGTATACTTCAGATTTATGTGTCACATCCCACCCTCAAACTTTATTTTACAATTTAAGGTTTTAGAAAAACAAGTTGACCTGTATGTAGTTATCTTCCCTTTTACTTTTGACCCCCAGCTGCCTGCCTTTCTGAATGAATGAAATGGCTGCTCAGCTCTGTGAACTGAGCAAGCAGCTGAGGGAGCAGTACTGGAGTTCAGGGTAAATATCAGAAAGCAGCAGGCATTGGGAGGAAGGAGTTATCTTCAGAAGATTATGAACCACTGTGGGAGATCAGTATTTACTCATGTGAAGTATCCAGGTCTTCCAAACTAGCTAAAAAGCCAAAGTGGCTGAATGACATCTTTTCATTCCCTGTGGCTAAATAAAGACATAGGACAGCAGAGAGAGCCATCCTTGTACTTTGCTGGGAATTGTCAGAATATGTGCTTTTCCCTGTCTGTGATATTTCTTCCTCTTGGAGTTCTCCTACAAGTGTAACTCAGTGCCAGTGAGTTATCACCACAATTTTATGTGCCGTTTGTGGGATCTAATCACTAGTGAAAGAGGACGACCAGGAGGAAGCTCTGACGTCATGCCTAGCTGACTAGTTACTGTTGGCAAAAGTAATAAAACCTGACTTTGGCAAGAAAAAAAAAATGGGATCACTGAAAGGAAAATAAAAAATTTTGAATTCTAAGAGACATACCTTAGTGAAACAACTCAGGGGATGATTTAACTAGGTGTCATTGTTGAGATACGAATTGGCAAACAAAAGTGCAAATGTAAGAAAGC
The DNA here is from genome assembly GCF_020740685.1 of Jaculus jaculus. Lineage (NCBI taxonomy): Eukaryota > Metazoa > Chordata > Mammalia > Rodentia > Dipodidae > Jaculus > Jaculus jaculus. The sequence goes on from NC_059105.1 coordinate 167,003,956, forward strand.
ATATAGGAAACAGAGAACTCTTGAATAGAAACAGTGAACTTTGCAGGACGTACAAGTCAAAACATGAGTAATAGGAGTTACAAAGAAAATATCTAATTGCAGCTGTATGCTTAAATACTAAAAGGAAATTTCCCTGTTGTGATTTACTGGAAATTCCCTCTGTTGCAGTTACTTTCCTGTTGTTGGGGCAAATACCTGACCAGAAGCAGCTTGTAGAAAGAAAGGCTATTATTTCAGGTTTACAAAATCCATGGCAAGCATTATCAATGGCAGAAGAACCCAGCACAATTCCGTAGATCATAGCAGAGGGACACCACCAAACAGCTAACAAGCATGGACAGCCAGAGCTTCAAATGCTCTTTACACACACAGTGGAGTGGGCTGAAAATCCACCCCTAGTAACGTTCCCATGGTAGCAGGGATCTGCCTGCTGGGAACTTAAGTGGGAAGTTTAATCTTAAAAAAAATCATGAATCTATTGGGGATATATATTGATATCCAAGCCACCACATTCTGCCCCTTGTCCTATAGTGGAAATCACACCCAGTCCAACTTAAAGATCTCTGTAATCTTTACCAACTTTAAGACTTTAACAAAATACCAGGTGTCATCTTAGACTGTCTCATAACTGTGAATCCTGTAAGGTCAAAGCATAAGGTATATACTTCTAATACCTAATGACACAAAACAACCCAAAACTTTCCACTGTAAAAAAAACATAAAAAGAAGAGACAGGACTAAGGGAAAATCAATAACTAGCAGACACACATGAGACATCTGCAGTTTTAAGTCTGGTATCCATACCCGTGACAGAGGCCTCTGGACTTTCTTTCTTTAGCTCCAGCTGGGCTGAGGAGACTGAGGCAAATTCTGTCCCTGACCGGCAGCTCTGCCTGGCAGACACTTTTCAGCCCTGGGATATGCATGCAAAACATTTTTGGGTCTACATTACAAACCACCAATTTTTTTTTTTTTTTTTTTTTTTTTGGTTTTCCGAGGTAGGGTCTCACTCTAGTTCAGGCTGACCTGGAATTCACTATGTAGTCTCAGGGTGGCCTTGAACTCTTGGTGATCCTTCTACCTCTGCCTCCCAAGTGCTGGGATTAAAGGCGTGCACCACCACACTCAGCCTATTTTTATAGCTCTATATGGTGGCTTTTCTTGGCCATACAAAGGTTTTCCACCCTGTTTCATTTGCTGTATATTAGCAGCAGTTTATGGAACTGGCTCCCCTACATACAGTGACCTTACTGGACTCCATAGAACTCCATAACCCTGATTCACTTTGTCTTATAATAGTGGCCTCTGGAACCTGTTCACCCTCATAAAATGGCCTTACTGGGCCTCCACCCAGGGATTTCAATCCTGCTTCACTTTGTTCAGGGGCCATTTCCAAAAAGAAAACTCTGTTACACTTCATGACCTAATTCTCTGCATTTTTCATGCTTTCAAAACTAGCTCCAGGTGTGAGGCGTAGTCCAATTTATAAATCCAAGGGGGATAACCCTTGAAGAGCCACATACTCTTTACCAGTCTTCCTTCAACCTACCTCCTTTCAAAAGTATTTGTACTTTTACTCTTTTGAGCCTTCTATGCATTAATTTCTCCCTCATTTGCATTTGGACCACCCTTAATGGTGGTAATCAACAACTAGCTTCAGTAACCGAAAACCAGTCTCTGTGCCTGTAACTTCAAACTTGTTTGAATTTTTCCTAGATAAACAATACATCTTTTAAAAAAATTTTATTTTATTATTATTATTTTTTTATTAACAGTTCCATGATTGTAAACAATATCCCATGGTAATGTCCTCCCTCCCCCCACTTTCCCCTTTGAAACTCCATTCTCCATCATAACCCTTCCCTTCTCAATCAGTCTCTTGTTTATTTTGATGTCATGATCTTTTCCTCCTAGTATGATGGTCTTGGGTAGGTCGTGTCAGGCACTGTGAGGTCATGGGTATCCAGGCTGTTTTGTGTCTGGAGGAGCATGTTATAAGGAGTCCTACTCTTCCTTTGGTTCTTACATTCTTTCCGCCACCTCTTCTGCATTGGACCCTGAGCCTTGGCAGGTGTGTGTTGCAGTCCGGTTCGCATTGCTGGTAGAAATCACCCAACCAAGAGCAGCTTCTGGGAAAAAGAGGTTTATTTTGGCTCACAGGCTCGAGGGGAAGCTTCACGATGACAGGGGAAAACGATGGCATGAGCAGAGGGTGGACATCACCCCCTGGCAAACATAAGATGGACCACAGCAACAGAAGGGTGTGCCAAACACTGGCATGGGGAACTGGCTATAAAGCCCATAAGCCGGCCCCCAATGATACACTCCCTCCAGGAGGCATTAATTCCCAAATATCCATCAGCTGGGAACCTAGCATTCAGAACACCTAAGTTTATGGGGGACCCCTGTATCAAACCACCATAGTGTGATAGAGATATTGTAGTGCTGAGCACTCCTGTCACTTCTTCCCAGCACCATGAGACAGTACATCTTTCTTATGTTTCTATTCTGTAACTTCTGCAAGGCACACCAGTCCATTACTTTTAAATTCAGCTTGCTCAGATTATTAGGATATGGGCAGAAGAAGTGAGTCATCCTTTGTACTTGAAGCCCCGTTCCAAAAAAGTTCTGTTTCCCTTTTGAAAGTTTTATAAGCCAGGTTTTCACAGTCCACAATTCTCTTTACATTTAGCATCTTAAACTCTCACCAGAATAGTCCATGAAACTTTGCTTATAACACAATAAAACTTTTTCAATCCAAAATACCAAATCTTTCCACATTTCTCAGCACCAACACATTAGAAAATACCAAAATCCACATGATCATATTCATTGCAGAAACAACCCTTCTCTTGGTACCAATTTTCTTTTTTCTGTTTTTAATGTTTATTATTATTATTACTAACAAGGTGTTTTGTGTGGATACATTATGTGTTGGTACCCCTTTTGTTCCTCTTGTCTCTACCCCCATTCCATTGGGGATGCTTCTCAGTGGGGTTCCAGGTATTCCCCATGGGGCTGTAGTTTATGTGTTGTGGGAGCAGTAGTCAGTTATTTTTGTGGGGAGGGGATGCCTCTGGGCATGATGTCTTAACCTGTGGCTCTTAGAATCTTTCCTTCCCCTTCTGCAAAATTCCTTGAGCTGTGGTGGGTGAATTTTAAGTCTGTTTCAGTGATGAGCTCTTAGGAGCTTCTGGATTTCTACTTTGGTAGGTGTTGAGTATCCTCAGGGTCTGTCTCCTTCACCCTGGCACTGATGCTCAGGAACTGCACGGAAGCAGCTCTCTTGCTTATCTCCCCAGTTCCTCTGAATTCAGCTGTGGCTTGGCTAAAGTGAGAGGGGTAGTTTCTCTCCTTCCGTCTTGCTACCTTCTGAAAAAGAACAGATTCTTCAATGGAGAGTGAAGTCAGCATAGTTTAAATGGGATAAGCATTATTAATTTAGGGAGAATTTGATTATGTAACCCCTCTTTTAGCCAAAGACTAGTGAGAGCTTGACACTTGAAAACAGAATCCTTGTCTCCATAGGATTCTGATCGTATTCCAGATATGGGTTCTGTTACATTGAGTGTATCTCTTAGCCAATCAGAAAGCTATTGGTTACCCACCAAGGCTGTGTGCCACTATTGCACTGGTGTGTACATTGTGTCAGGGTGTTGGCTTCTGGGTAGCTTAGACCTCTAGTTGCTCAGACTATTGGCCATTTTCCCCCAGTAGCTGTTGTAGTGCTTTCTAGCACGAGACAGGCTCACTGGGGACTGGCTTTCTTTTGAATTCCATCCTGGTCTCTGTGTACTTTGTGTCAGCAGCATATGGTGTCTTCAGCAATAGGGCTTAGCTTTTGCCTCGGGCAGGTAATCAATTTCTTTGACAGAAAGCTGTCTTGGTTTGTAGACCTTGTAGGTCTCTCTGATCAATAGCTTAATGTAGGTAGCTACCAGTGTCTGTTGCTACTAATTTTCTGTTGTAGTTACCTTCTTGTTGCTGTGATAATAACCTGACCAGAAGCAACTTATGGAAGGCAAGGGCTTATTTTAGGCTTATAGAATTCAGGACCAGCATCATCCATGTCATAGTGGTAGGTCAGGACAAAGTGGAGTTACAGCAGGAGGGCGACAGAGAAGTGGGTCATCTACATTCCTCAAGAAATTGCCCAGCCATTATCCCTCCCCTGCCTAACAAGGCTCCAAGTCTAGATTTACTTTCCCCTTATCTCTCACCAGGTTACTTCTGGTCTCACCCTATGGCTAATGTAAAGAACAGAGATTTACTGCCCCAACAGAAAACAAAAAAAAAATTCCTTCCCTTCCTCACCTTCCCCCAACTAAAGAGCCTATGAAGCCCACTCTCTTTGACCCCAAGCTGACTGTTCTGCTCATGAGGGTCAGCCCTGGCAGCTTGTGTTTTTTTCCCCTGAATAAAACTTCCATCTTTGCCCTATAGTGGTCCCCATTGTCTTGGTCACTCCCGAACCTTACAGGAAGAAGCTAGCTAACTTCCACAGAGCATAGCAGAGAGCCAACAAGCACAAACAGCTGGAGTTCAAAATACTCTTTACACACCTGATAGGTCTGGGCCGAAATCCAGCCCCAGTGACATCCTCCCCTCAGCCCCATCCCCAGTAAGGATTTGCCTGCTGGGCACTTAAGTAGGAAGTTTAATCTTAATAAAAGATGCCAGAGCCAAACACCACATCCTCCTTATAATTTATAGCTGTAGTTAATGATGACTAGACTATAACATGAGTAATCTAAGTAATAAAAGTATATTATCTTTAATTTATTTATATTATATATGTATTTATTTGGTAGAGAAAGAGGCATAGAGAGAGAAAGAAGAGAATGGGCATGCCAGGGCCTCTAGCCACTGCAAGTTATCCCTAGATGCTTGTACCACCTTGTGCATCTGGCTATATGTGGGTATCCTAGAATCAAATCAAGATCCTTAGGTTTTGTAGGCAGGCACCTTAATTGCTGAGCCAACTCTTCAGTTCCTACATAACCTTTTATTTGTCAAATTAGGTTTGTCAGATATATTGTTGGTAAGTTTTTTTTGGGTGTGGGAGTACCAGGAAATACCTACAGTATTTAGTAATTAAAAACACAGCTTATAAAAGAATTTAAAAAATTCTTCGATTACAGAGATAATATCTTAATACTGTACGTTGTAGTTTGAATATTTCTAACTACCAATAATAGCTTTGCAAATTGCAAGTTGCAGTTTTTGAGGACTTAGGAAAAGGGAAATTAAATTATCTGTGTATTCTGATCTTTAAAAACCCAAAATGGTTTTCCTTAATCCTTGTGTGTATGTGTACACATGCTTGTATATAGGTAGGCAGATATCATGCAGGTGTGTGTGCACACGTGTGTACTTGTTGCATGGAGGCCAAAAGTTGATATTTCATGGCTTCTGTTGTATGCCACCTTACTTGCTGACCTAGTGTCTCTCACTGAACTCAGAGCTCATGGATTTGGCTAGTCTACTAACCTAGCCAGCTTATGCCAGGGATCTTCCTGCCTTTGCCTCCCACGATCCCTCCTGGGATTACAGGCACACCACCGTGTTCAGCACGTATGTGAATGCTAGGGATATAATCCAGCTTCTCACTTCTGTGGAGCACGCCTTTTACCCACAGAGACACTTCCTTAGTCTTAGCCCTTAAATTCATCTTATCCTTTCAGTTTACTGTAGCTAGCTGGGAAAGCTGTGCTTTCAATAAAAATCCTAAACATCAATGGCTTGTACCTGCTTTTATGGGTTTGCTGCAGGTTTTTTTTAGTGTTGCTGAGACAAACCACCTAACCCAAAGCAGCTGCTGATGGAACATTACCGAGGGTAAATGTCATCATAGCAGGGAAAGGATGATACAGCAGAGGCCTGGCATCACTTCTTGCCATAGCAGCTGGCAGAGGGCAGGAAGAAAGTGAGCCAAGTTCTGCCAAGGGGAATCTGAGGTGTAACACCCCTAAGTCCACTCTTAGCAACACAACCTGCAGCAGAGCTCCACATCCCAAATTGCTATGAGTTGGGGGCCAAGTATTTAAAATTCATGATCCCCTGGGGGACATCTGATTCAAGCCACCACATTCTGCCCCTGGTGTCCAGAGACTCATGACCATTTTGTGATATAAAATGCATTCATCTGAACTTTAAAAGTCCCCAGTAGTGTTTATAATGCCCAACCCTGTTTAAAAGTCAAACCATCATGGTGATGCATACATTTAATTCCAGCATTTAGGAGGTTGAAATGGGAGGATTACTGTGAGTTTGAGGCCAATGTGAGGCCTCAGAGGACATTTCAGATAAGCGAGACTCTACCTCAAAACAAACAAATAAGGCCAAAGTTTCATCTGAAACAATCTCTTAATTATGAGTCTGTTTCAAAACACAAATCACATATACGTGGTGACACAGCATAAACAGTCCCACTTGAAAAAGGAGGCATCATAGGGAAAGACTGAACCAGTGCAAAATCAAGAACAAGCAGGGTAAATATCAAAACACAGGTACTAGCGACTGCGGCTCAGGACAGAATGCTCCTAGAGGCCTCAGGTTCCAGCCTCCAGCCATGTGGCTTGCTGTCTTGTCAGACCACTGATGCTCCATCTTGAAACCATGGGGATTGGGCTGGAGAGATGGCTTAGCGGTTAAGCGCTTGCCTGTGAAGCCTAAGGACCCCGGTTCGAGGCTCGGTTCCCCAGGTCCCACGTTAGCCAGATGCACAAGGGGGCGCACGCGTCTGGAGTTCCTTTGCAGAGGCTGGAAGCCCTGGCGCGCCCATTCTCTCTCTCCCTCTATCTGTCTTTCTCTCTGTGTCTGTCGCTCTCAAATAAATAAATTTAAAAAATAAATAAAAAAATTAAAAAAACCATGGGGATTATATATCTGTCATCTATCTATTATGTATATATGTATATATATACATGTATATATATAATATTTTTTAAAACACACATATATACATGTACATATGCATAGTATGTATGTGCATGTATATATGTGTGTTTTAAAAAATATTTTTATTTATTTATTTGATAGAGATACAGAGAATGAAGCAGACACCCAGAGAGAATGAATGTGAACACACCAGGGCCTCCAGCCACTGCAAATGAACTCCAGATGCATGTACCACTTTGTGCATCTGGCTTTATGTGGGTACTGGGGAATCAAACCCAGGCTATCAGACTTTGCGTTAGTTACCTTTAACCACTGAGCCATCTCTTCAACCCTGTGTGTGTTTGTGTGTGTGTGTGTGTGTGTGTGTATGTATGTATGTATGTATATTGAGATAAACAAATGCTTACTTATTTAAAACTTTTCATTAGCCAAACTTTATTGTTGCGTTGAATGACCTCAATCTTCTTGGCTCCTCTAGCACCTCATATTTGAGAACTGCATAATACATAGATTCTGTAGGAGCTGAAATAAAAGATTCCAAACCTCATCCCAGGTCAGTCATACTCATTTTAGCAAGATTTCAATGATTTATAGATGTTAAAGTTTCAGAAGTTTTGCTAAAGCATTTGCCATTTAAATAAATTGGATTTTTAAGTACATAGAATTAGTTAATCATATGATTTAGTCATTGTTGCATGCATTGTACACATTAATTTCCTTCTTAATTCATTTGTTAGTTTAAGTCACAATACCTATGAACTCAACTCAACCAATAAAATAGCACAGTAGGTGGAGTGTGTTTTTGCTTTCTGGAGCTCACATAGCAGAATTACCACAAGTCAGACTAGGTTGGCTGCATAGTGATTTCCATAGCAGCTTGCTCCACAGAGTAAGACTTCCACCTCCACCAAAAAAGGCTTAAAATAATTTATCCATATCTCTGTACTTTTGCCTTGCTCATATCAGTTTTATCAATAGCAGAATATCTATAATTCTGAACTTTGTGCTTGTTTTCCTTTGCTTCTTTAAAAAAGTAAACTGATACAGTTACCACTTATATAATATGTGACTAATTAAAACCTTAATGTCTCACCTAGGGAATATATATACTTAGGTACTTACTTTTCTTTTAATGTTCAACATTACATTATTAAATTTTGCCCACCTTTGTAACTTTAGTTCATAGATTTAAATTTCCTATTTATATAAAAATTTTGACTATAGCACAGTGTGGTTACCATTTCTCTTGCTCTTGGACATTTGAGCTGTTTACTGTTGACATTTATAGGGTATTCTTGTATTCTTGACTATATGCATATATATTTGAGCTGCAGTGTTCTTCAGGATGTAAATGATCAATGTTATAGGACACTATCAAATTGTTTCTCTAAAATGGTATCTCTCAGTTGTTTGTCAGTTAATTATAATAAATATTTTTATTGATCTGTGTTCTTTTTAACATGTAGTACTTTCAGATTTCAAATTTTGCTATTTAAGGGAATTAGAAAAACATTGTGGTTTTGAAGTTTTCTATTTTCCTATGAGAAGATTGTTCTTGGAGTCACCTATTTTTGTTTTTTCTTTTCTATCGATTTGCATGAGTTGTCTGTATAGTCTAAATTCTTTTTTATTCTCTTGATTTGTATTCTGTCTTTTCACTTACTTTAGCATATGCTAATTAGAAAAAGTATCTCATCATAATTATTTTGTTTCATAGTTTATGCTTTTTCTGCCTCTTCATAAGTCATTCTCTGAAGCTGAGTTTTGTACATTGCATAGAAAGGAAATTGAGGTTGCTTTTAGAGGGTTCACAAGTGTCCAGCCCCACTTGCTGTGTATTGCTGTCTTTCCTTAGTGATTTCCCTCGTTTCCTCTTGCATGGCACTGATCTGTCTAGGAAAAGGTCTGCTTATGTGCTTTTACGTCTGTGTTCTTGGTTGATTCAACTACATCTATAGCAACCTGCATTAAAGGTAATTTAGTAGAGCTTCGTATTAAGGACTGATATATGTAAGGGCCAATTGTTCAGAGTTTATCTTGATATATGTAAGGGCCAACTGTTCAGAGTTTAACTTGATATATGTAAGGGCCAACTGTTCAGAGTTTAGCTTTGTAAGTCTGTGTTTTACCTGAGTGTCAGTCTTTGCCCTTGATCTCCGATGCATTTCTGTTTTAATGCTAATATATGAACACACACACAAAAATATAGTTACCAATGAATATATTCTAAATTTTTCAGTCTTGTCCAAAGCCACTCCTTATTTTAGCTTAGGGTTTGTTCATGAGGCCAATCTGTTAGGTTTTAAAACACAAAAAGTAACAAAGTATAATTTCAGTCTTAATTATACTAAAAAAAAAATCAGTTGGAAAACTAAATTTAATGTACCTTGATTCCAAGTTTATGTGAACATTATAGTATACTAATTTAGCAGCTGTTTTTTAAAAATCTAAAAGGTATGTTGTTACCTAATTGGATGACATTTATTTTGGGATTAGTGTTCTCTTAACTCTTTACTTTCACTACGTACTAATCAATGTTGAGATGCTTACATGTTTTAACTCATTTGTTCCATATTGACACTGTGAGGCAGTTAAAATTATTATTGCCAGTTTACAGATGAGGAAACAGAGGTGAAGGGGCAGTAAGTAGCTTGGTGACCTATGTGTGAAGTGTTCAGATGGCTCATATAGTAGTGCTAAGCAGTGTTGTCTTGTAAGATTTCAGTTATTCTTCAGGAGAACTAAAGATTATCTTGTTCCTGTACTGTGGTAGTTTGAATATATGGCTCCTATAGACTCAGGTGTTATATGAAAGTTTGTTTCCAGCTGCCTGGCTGGAGAAAATGTTCCTGAGGGCAGATGCTAAGGTTCAACCCTAAGGTGTGTTGGAGGTGGATCAGAATTCCAGTCAAAAGCTATGCAGAGGTCTGAGCTCTGCTGGGGTCACTGTTATTGCTGCCAGTTTTGTTCCTCTTGCTTTTGGTGTTTGCTGTCTGGTGATAGTTTTTCTCTTCTTGGGTGTATGGAAACAGCTGTTTCTGTCACTGAGGGAACTTCTCCCTGGATTTGTAAGCTTGATATAAATCCCTTCTGTCCCTAAACTATGCCTGGTTTGGATGCTCATTCCAGCAACATCGAGCTGACTACAAGTACTAAATATTTTTATTCAACCAACTCAAAGCAAACATTTACATTAAACCCAGTTTTGAAAGATCATAGAAAAGAAAAAGTGTATAACATTTGAGAAATATGTAAGTTACCATGGAAATGATGAGTTGAATGATTGATTATTGATTTTGAATTACTGGTTGATTGTTTATGTGCGGTGAACCAGTTCATATTTAGCTTTGGCTCTTGGAACATTCCTCACTCATTTATCTCTTTCTCTTCTTAGGTGTCCAGAGCTGGTATAATTTATATTTGTCAGAGAATTGACAAGTATTCTATATAATGTTTCTAGTAAAGCAACACTCTTTGACATCTGCTTCCATTATTAATCCTTTTGTGTATCTAGAATGATTTTCTATTTTGTTTCCTATTTTCTGTATCTATTTTGAGTTTTGAAATAAATTGTGATCACATAGGTAAATACTCATTTTGTTAATAATTCTTATATTAGAACATGTTCAGTTATTAATATGCTGTTCTAGATATTAGTTCTTATGTGAAGGACAAATACTAAGGATAAGTTTGGGATAGGATGAAGGAAGGTGCCCATGGATATGTGAAGAGGTACTGACGAAGAGTTGTTGGATTATGAGTGAGACTTACAGAATTCCCCTTGTGTTCTGAATTTCTTAAGGCAGAATAAATTTGAGATAACAAAGAACCTTCACTAACCTGGAGTAGCTGTCATAGAAAGAGGAGTAAATACCCTGATTTTGAGAGCTAGTCTGTAGCACAGATAATTTGGGAAAGAACACTGGCAGACTTTTATAGAAAATCATACATATTTTCAGAAATTAGAATATCAAGATAAATAAATAGGTTCTGATCTTTTCTGTGTGTGTGTGTGTGTGTGTGTGTGTGTGTGTGTGTGTATTTTTTCCTTAAGAGTAGGTAGGTGTTTGAAATTGGAAATGTGAGATGGGTGAGATGGTAGAAGACTGAGGGGTAGTTGGGAGGCAGTCTAGCTCTGTGAATATAGGCTGGTGGAAAGATGATGATGAGTAAATGAAGAGCAGTGAAATTCAAAGTACTTAATAGAAATGTGTGGTCAAACAATGGATAGAATCAATACATAGAAAGTTTTAAAGAATGATAGTCAGTGGAAAAGCAGGAGCTTAGCTTTTTTGGAGACGTAAGACAGATAAAGACATTGTATGTGGTGATGTCTTTGAAAAATATTTTATTTATTTATTTGTGAGAGAAAGAAAAAAAAAGGCAGATAAAGAGAGAGAATGGGCCTCTAACCACTGCCACTGCAGATGAACTCCAGATACATGTACCACCTTGTGCATCTGGCTTATATGGGTCCTGGGAAATCGCACCTTGGTCCTTAAACATTTCAGGCAAGTGCCTTACCTGCTAAGCCATCTCTCCAGCCTAGTGATGTCTTTTGAGTGAATGAAAGTACGTGGGAAACAAGAATCTATTCATAAATATATGACTGTACAGTCAGTCATAATTGGACTTGTTAACATGAAACATGGAAAGGAACGATTTTTAAGAATATTTTTGTTTTTCTATAATTAATGGAAAATTGTGACAAAAGACTTGCTAACATTTTTCAAAGGAAGATAGAAGAATTAGTTTCTGTCTACCATATTTATGATCCAGAGTTACTAGTAGATTACTGAAAGTGAGGAAAAGAACCTCCATGTTTAAATGTTTAAATGATGTTTAAATTCATGCTTTAAAGCATGAGTTTGGATTCACTAGTTATTTTTAACTCCTGCCCCATTATAAGTTCACCTGCTGGGATGGTTTAGGTAGAATCTCTTAGGAATTTAGCCTCTGGGTATGTCTGTGAAGGATTACCTCAGTTGGAATAATGGAAGTGGGAAGATCCACTCCAATGAAGTGGGAGATCCTACTCCACGGGCTAGGCTTCCAGACTATATAAAAAGGAGATCAGCTGGGTGTGGTGGCACATATCTTCAATCCCAGCACTTGGGAGGCAGAGGTAGGAGGATCACCGTGAGTTCAAGGCTACCCTGAGACTATGTAGTGAATTCCAGGTCATCCTGGGCTAGAGTAAGACTCTTCATAAAAAAAAAAAAAAAAAAAAGGCAAGCACTTACTGAGCACCGGCATTCACTGTTCCCTGTGTCCTGCTTGTGCTGAATGTGAGCAGCTGTCCAGCTCCAGCTGCCAGGTCTTCTGTTCCCTGACGGACTACGACCTGGAACTGTAAGCTGGAATAAAACCCTCATTATTTAAACTGATGTTTTTGTCAGGTATTTTGTCCCAGCAACAAGAAGGATTACTAATATAGAAAATTGGGACCAGGAGTTGGGGAATTGCTGTAACAAACGTGACATTGTGGTTCGTAGGCCTTTAGAACTGGTTTTAAGGAGGACGTTTTTAACTTTGGGCCAGAGAGGCTCTTGAATACTGTAAGAAGAGCTAAATTGGAAGCTTGGAAGACTAGAAAGCCGAGAGAAACACAGACGATAGAGACCTGGCTTGTGAGATTGCAGAGGGGAAGAAGTTGCTCTATCAGGAGCTGGACTAGAGGCAGTTCATGCTGTATGTTCTCAAAGAAACTGGCTGCAATCTGCCACATCCTGAGAACTTTAATAATGTAGAACTCAAATACAATGGACAAATTTGCTTGACTAAGGAAATCTCAAGGCAGAATTACATTCAGGATGGTGCTGAGTAAGCCACTATACTTGGTAGATCAACATCTTAGAAGAGAAACTTCCTGCACAGAACTGGCACAACAGGAAGGGCGCCCTGAGAGAAAAACTCACACACTGGAGGTCCCAGCATGTAAAAGTCCACATTCATTTGAAGGAAGAAAGTCTAAACTGAAGGGCAACACAACTGTCTAGGCAAATATTTTCTCAGAGTCATACAGAGCTGTAGCTGTGGTCCAACTGAGGGGTGGCTACATTCCAGGCTGGCAAAAGAACTTGGCAGTATCATCCGTGTGTACTGTTTTGGAGGCATGATGATGTAAGGTAGAGGGGGTCATGGAGTCTTGTGTGTGGTTCCAGAGAGTCGCTGAGGCCCGGCAGTGTGTGGCATGGTCAGATCCCCTGTATGGATTCCCTGACAGGTTGCATCATGAAGCTTTGAAGGCGAAGACACTGTGATGTTGGGACTACCAGAAACACAGGACACTTGCTTAGGAAAGCTGTGGATTTGAAGTGGAGTGGTCCCAGGGTGAGGTTATGAGTACTACCAAAGGCCTTTAGAAGTCATATGCTCATCTGGGCTGGAGAGATGGCTTAAGGCTGGAGAGATGACTTAGCAGTTAAGTGCTTGCCTATGAAGCCTAACGACCCCGGTTCGAGGCTCAGTTCCCCAGGACCCACGTAAGCCAGATGCACAAGGGGGCGCATGCATCTGGAGTTTGTTTGCAGTGGCTAGAGGCCCTGGCGTGCCCATTTTCTCTTTCTCTATCTGCCTCTCTCTCTGTCACTCTTAAATAAATAAATAAAAATGAACAACAAAATTATTAGAAGTCATATGCTTTCCACAAGAGTCCCAAGTGCCAAGTATGGACATGCAAGGTTTAGAATTTGCTCTACTGAATTTTGGTCTTGTTTTGGACTTCAGTTTAGGAGATTGCTTTGAGTCTTTAGAAGAGACTTTCAACTTTATACCCTTGAACAATCTTGGGACTGTTAAAGTCTGAGGACTTTTGACGTTGGAACTGAATGCAGTTACGTTATGAGATGACCATGAGCCTATGGGTACTAGAGGTAGAAGGCAATGGCTCTAAAAGCATTATGTGTGAGTGTCGAATTGACATGATGTAGTTCTATGATGTTTTATAGTAATTGTACGTTGGACAGGACCTAGGTTCACCTAGGAAACTAGCCACTGGGAATGCCTATTAGGGATTATTCGATTAGGCTAATTGAGGTGGGAAGACCCTCCTTAAATATGGTGGACGCTAGAACATGGGCTGAAGTCTTGGACTGTATAAAGAGGAGAGAGCTGGTGGAGCACCGGCATTCGTTCCTCTTGCCTCCCGACTGACCTGAATGTGACCCTAAACTCCTGTTGCCATGATGCTGTTCCTGCCAAGATGGGCAGGAATTTTGAGCTTAAACTGAAATAAACCCTTCTGCCCTTAAATTTATTTGTGTCCGGTATTGTGTCCCAGCAAAGTGAAAGATAATTAATGCATGTGCCATTTTTTGCCATTGTTTTCATCTTGAAAATTGAAACAATTCAGAGTAGCATTTTAAACACTTTCTTTTCAATGTAGATGTTTTGGATATACTTGGATTTGTTTCATAACAGCTTCTAAGAGTCCTTTACCATTTAGACTGGAAACTGAAGTTAGACTCTAAACATGCAGAAGAAGCCTCAAAAGCCAAGAACCATGTAATTTTATCAATATTGTAGAAAGACCACTGAACTTGATACATTGCATTGTATTCTAATTAAAAATTTCAGTATGTAAAGCTTGAGATGCTTTCTCAAACACATAGAAAGACCAGTTACAATGGCCAGAAGAATAAGGTCACAACTATTTGATGATACAGTTATTTTTAAATACCGTAAACCATTTTTCATATAGGTGCATTTTAGAATTTGGTACATTAGTGATAATATAAATTGAACTATTGTGAAACTAATCTTTCTTTTCTTTCTTTCTTTTTTTTCTTTTTTTTTTTTTTTTTTGGTTTTTCAAAGTAGGGAATCACTCTGGCCCAGGCTGACCTGGAACCCACTATGTAGTCTCAGGGTGGCCTTGAACTCATGGCCATCCTCCTACTTCTGCTTCCTGAGTGCTGAGATTAAAGGCATGTGCCACCACATCCAGCACTAATCTTTCTTTTCTTTGACAATAAGCCTATTTTTATTTATCTTATTTTCAGTTTTCATGGGACAGAGTTTATTATGTTGCACCAAAAAAATTCTCATGTCCTAGAACCATTAGTGACTATAATTTAACCATTTTCTTGCATCACTTAAGCCTAGACAAATAATTTTAATCATGTTAACTAAAATTAAATAGTATTTTCTGTTGTGGATGGATCCTTTTTAATTAGGAGGCAGAAGAAGCATGCTTGATGGAAGACGAGTACATGAGATGACCTATCGAAGTCTAGGCTTATCACTTTCTACTAAGAGGATCGTGGTATAAACATTATTTACTTTCCCTGAAGCTCCATTTTTTTTTTTTTTACTGTGAAAACTTTGGATTGTCATAAATAGTTTCCACAAGATGTTGGTGATAATTAAATTAACTTAAATTGTTGTGGAATTTTTCTTTGTTTTTGAGATAAGATATAACCTAGGCTGACCTTGAAATTCTGATCTCTTGCTTCTGCCTCCCACATTCGAAGTGACAGATGTGTGTCACCACATCCAGCTCACATTGCAATATATTACTTTTTGAAGAAAATCTTAAGCTGTTAGGTGATCAGCAAATATATGTTGTTGACATGAATGCTGGAATTAAAGGTGTGTACCACCACATCTGTTTTTTTTGCTTTCTTTTTTTGAGAAGGTGCTGTAATTTTTGCAGATAATAAACCTCAGGTTATAGTGACACTCTGTATTCATTAATGTGATGGTTTGAATTTAAATGCCCCCATTGCCTCAAGTGTTTGCTGTTAAGCCTCTTTCATTGTCCCTAGCAGGTGGAGTGTTAGGGAGGTGGAACCTTGTTGGCAGTCCTTAAAGTTTATTAGTTCAGTCCACTGAGTGTTTAGAGCTGACTCATGCAGACTGCTCCCTCCCAGTTGTGGTGATGAGATGTGATGCCTCAGCTGCCGTTCTGCCATGCATTTCTCTGCTTTGATGAAACTTTCCCTCAAAACTAAGCTGAAATAAACCCTTTCCTCTCACAATTTGCTTCTGGTCAGATGTTTTGTCCCAGCAATAATGAGAAGGTAACTGCAATAGTCAACTTCCTGTTGCTGGGCCAAAATAACTGAAAAGCCAAGTCAGTTTAAAGGAGGAAGGGTTTCTTTGGGATCGCACTTGCAGGTTATCTTTCATCCCGGTGGTGAAGGCGTGGCAGCGGGAACTTGAGGAAGCTGGTCACACTCAGCACAGTGAGGAGGCGGACCATGAAGCTGGTACTCAGTCAGCTCTCTCCTTCTGCTGGTGCTAAGAACACCGGCCCATGGAATGGTGTCTCCACAGTCGAAGTGGTTCTTCCCACCTTAGTTAAGATAATCCATCACAGACTTGAATAGAACCTAACCAAAATGGATAGTCCTTCACAGGTGATTCTATGTCCAGTTAAGATAAACCATAACACACTCTACATGTGTGTGTCTAACATTCAGAAAGTTATTGAGCACTCAGTACATTCAGAACATTGTACTCTGTACTTTATTACAACACATAGATGACTACAACATGGCTTTGCCTATGGAAAACTTCAGGTTTTGTAAAAGAGATAGGCATGTAAATAACCCACTCTATTTGCTTTAATTAATATTCTTTATTTTTTTTTTTTTTACAATTTGTGTTTATGGGGAATGAACCAATATTTTGTTTATTATATATAGACACTAGTCTTAATAAAATTCATGTGTTTTGCCAAGTGTCCTTCACTTTGTATGTTGACAACAAATTCTATCACTTACTATCAATCTAATGTAATGCTCAAAACAGTTCTGTGATATAGCTATTCTGTTTATTTTTATTTTATTAAGTGGAAACTGTATGGACACATCACGTGTTGGTACCATCACGTCCCTCCTCCCTGCCCCCATTCCAGTGAGGGCCCTCAGTGGGATTGCTGGTATTCACCATTGGTTTGTGGGCTATGAATTGTGAGAGCAGTAATCAGTCATTGTGGGGTGAAGGGCAGTGCCCCTGAATATTCCCTTCTACTCTGTGGCTCTTACAATCTTCCTGTCCCCTTCTTCCACACAGTTCCTTGGGCCATGATGAGTGTGTTAAGTGCTTTATTGTAGAGCTCTCAGCAGCTTCTGGGTTTTTGCTTTGATCCATTTTGAGTATCCTCAGTGTCTGTCTCCATCACTGTTGTGCTGGTTGTCAGGCTCGCTGTTGAAGCAGCACTCTTGGTCACCTTGCCAATTCCTCTGTGGTTTCACATGGGCCCTGGCTGATGTGTGAGGGGTGGTTTATCTCCTCGGTTCTAGCTGCCTTCTGAAAAAGAAAAAGAGATTCTTTAATGGAGACTGAGGTCAGCATAGGTTAAATGGGATAAGCATTGATAATTAAGAGAGATTTTGATGGGCATAGTCTCTGTTTGGGTCAGAGACTAGTGGGAGCTTCACATTGGAGTCCATGTTCTTGGTCTCCATAGCATTCTGACTCCATTCCCAGTTCCAGCTATGGGTTCTTTTCCACTGAGCAGATCTTTAGCCAACCGGAGAGCCATTGGTTACCCACCGCGGGTGGGTGCCACTGTTGTACAGATGTGTCCACCTTGTCAGCTGGTTGCTTTTGTATAGCAGTGTCCCCTACTAGTATACAACATTGTTGGTCAGCTTCCCTAGAAGCTCACTTAGTACTTTCCAGCACTATGTGGGCCAGCCATCTGAGAACTGGCTTTCTTGTGGATTCCAGCCAGATCTCTCAGTGTTCTCTGTTGGCAATTTATGGTGTTTTCAGCAATAAGGTCTTACCTTTCACCTCAGGTGGGTAATCAGTAGTTTGACAGAACCCCGCCTTGTTTTGGGGTCCTCTAGGTCTCTCCAATCAACAGTTCAATGTGGGTTGTAGCTGATTTCTGGTGCTGTGATTTATAAGCCAGAGCCAGATGTTTTAGGGTTAGGTTTCATCCCACCATCTGTACAGTCCTTTTTAGCAGATGATCTTTGCATACTCTTATTGAGGGTTATATCTTTTAGTCTGCTGTCCAGGAGGATTTAGTTTTCTGTGTATCCCTCCCATTCCCCTTTCCCCAGACAATCCCATTTCAGTTACATGTCCCTCAAATTCCCTGTCTGGTATGCCCGAAATTTAAACTGCTCCAGATTAGGCACCATGGATGAGGGAGAACATGTAGTGCTTGGCTTTCTGTGTTTGTGCAAGTTCACTTTGTCTGATCTGTTTCAAATCTGTCCATTTTCCTTCAAATTTCACTGTATCACGTTTCCTTACTGCTGAGTAGGATTCCATTGTGTATGTGTACCACATCTTCATTATCCATTCATCATTGGATGGGCATTTGAGTTGATTTCAGTTACTAGCTATTGTGAATAGAGAAGCTATAAACATGGCTGAGCAAATATCTCTGCAGTGATGAGTGGAGCCTTTAGGGTAAATGCCCAGGCGAGGAAAGGCTGGGTCAAGTCCACTTGGAGTTGATTCTGGTTCATGATGAGAGTAGTGGGGCTAGTCTCCTTTTTCTACAAGTGGTCATCCGATTTGTGCAGCACCTTTGTGGGAGATGCCCTCTTTTCTCCAGTGTGTGTTCTTGTTCTCTTTGTCACAGTGTAAGTAGCTGTAGTTGCTTAAATAAGTGCTGAGTCTTCACTTCTGCTCCACTAGTCTGTATGTCTGTTTTTCTGCTAATATCATGCTGTTTTTGTTACTAGTATGGCTTTAGATTAAGTATGGTGATACCTCCAGAGGTGTTTCTTTTGCTGAGGATATTTTTGGATATCTGAGGCCCTTTGTCATTCCATATGAATTTCATAATTATTTTTTCTGTCTCTGTAAAGAATGATGATTCTTTTTTTCAATTGGTACTGTGTAGAATCTGTATATATTTCTTTGGGTAGAATTGCCACTTTTACAGTATTAATTCTGCCTGTCCAGAAACATGGACGATCCTTCCATCTTCTTATGTCTTCCTCAGTTTCTTTCTTGAGTATTTTTATGTTTTTAGTATGTAGTATATAACTTCTTTGGTTAGTGCTACTCCAAGGTATTTTATTTTTTTATTTTTTGTGGCTGTTGAAAATAGAACAGCCTTGCTGAGTTCTTTCTCTGTGGAATATTTCCTGAAGTATTCTCTGTAGGTTTGACTTGTGTTACATAATCATATAGCTGGCTTTTGTCATGGAAGTTGTCCTTTCTCCATCCACTGCGTGGGATACTTTCATTGAGTACAGTGGTTTCTTAGGCTTTGAAGTGCTCTATCCCAAGCCCTTCTGGCTTTCATCGTTGCTGTTTCTAGCTCTCTCTCTCTCCTTGTTTTCATCCTTTAGTGTTTTAACTATGATGTGCCTTGGAGGGTTTCTTCTTTAGTCCAGTCTGTTTGTTGTTCTGTGAGCTTCTTGTATCTGGATGGGCTTCTCTTTTGTGAGACTGGAAAAATTTTCTTCAATAATTTTCTTGAAAATGTTCTGTGTGCTGTTGGCCAGGACTTCTTCCCTTTCTGGTGTATCCATGACCCAGATGTTTGATCACTTTAGGTTTTCCCACAGTATTTTCATTCTGTTCACATAATTTTTCAACTTGTCAAATCTTTTGAGTTCCAAATTAGTTTTTCTGTCTTGTCTTCCAGATCTGAGGTTCTGTACTCCACAAAATAATCTCTTGGATTATCTAGAGGCTTTTAAAAGCTCTATTTGATTTCTGTTTTCTCTTGCATTTTTCTGCATCCTGTCCAGCTGTTTGTTAAATTCCAGTTTCAGGTCCAGGTTTGATTTTCTTGATGTTGCCTGCAATTCATTCTTGCATTTGATCATGTCTTCATTAAGCTTAATTAGCTGATTATTGAGATCCTCTGTTGGTTGACTCACCTTCAATTTGTTTATCTCTCTTTTGAGGTCTCTTCTGGTTTTCCTCAATTAAGTGGAGCCTAGTGAAGAAGGATGTGTGCATTTCTTGCATTGATTGTTGGTTTTTTGATGATTTGGTTCCATCCAGCTCATTGATTAGCTTGGCCACGACCACATAGCTCACTGTGCTTTCATTTGAGGATTCAATTTTTACGTCCTCTTTGTTTTCACTAGAGGCTTCCACTGCGGCACAAGGCAACCTTGGTGGAGGTCTCTCTCGTGTTTCTTTCACTTTTTCTGTTGGATCTACCCATCTTGGGATAAAAGTCCTATTATATTAAGGAGGAAGCAAGCATTTGCCCTTGTAGGATCATCAGTGCGTGTTCTCTTTCAGGTTTGAACCAGATGGGAGTGGGGTGGGGTTGTAACTGCAGATGTGCTGGTGGTGGAGGTGGCCAGTGTGCCAGTAGCTCTGGGCTGGTGGCTGAGATGAGGGCTGGCTTCGTGGTTGCGGACGCGCCTCTCCTGTGGGGCTTGGGAGCAGTTGGACTGGCCCCTGCTTTCCCGCTGTATCTTCGCAGAGCAGGTTGTGGAGATGCACTGATGCCCCTGTGCTCCCAGCAGGCAGTTCCCAGGCGACCACCTTACCTCAGCAAGCAGGCTTTCCCCCTGCAACCAGTGAGCAGGCTTCCCTGGTGGCTACCTGCCCCCAGCAAACACTTCCCTGGTGGCTGCCTGCTCCCATTTTGTTCTTCCTTTTCTAGAAAGCATCATTTTTATTTTTACTTATTTAATTGAGAGAGAGAAAGAGACAAAGAGAATGGGTGTGCCAGTGCCTCTAGCCACTGCAAAAGAATTTCAGAAGACACATGTACTACCTTGTACATCTGGCTTTATGTGGGTACTGGGGAATTGAACTTGGGTCCTTAGGCTTTGCAGACAAGCACCTTAACTGCTGAGCAATCTCTCTGGCCCTGTTATTTTATTTATTTATTTTTAAAATTTTGCTCATTTATTTATTGGCAAGCAGAGGGAAAGAGAATGAATATAAATATGGGTGTGCTAGGGCCTCCAGCTGCTGCAAATGAACACCAGATGCATGTTCTCCTTTGTGCATCTGGCTTTAGCTGGTTACTGGGGCATGTAGCCTGGGTTGTTAGGCTTTGCAGGCAAGCGCCTTAACTGCTGAGCCTCCTCTCCAACCCCATATAGCTATTCCTATTCTCACTTTACAGATATATGAGAGCCATGGTTAAAAATATGTCTATAGTGGGCTGCAGAGATGGTTTAGTGGTTAAGCGCTTGCTTTTGAAGCCTAAAGACCCCGGTTCAAGGCTTGATTTTCCAGGACCCACATTAGCCAGATGCACAAAGGGGGTACACGTGTCTGGAGTTTGTTTGCAGTGGCTGGAAGCCCTGGTGCGCCTGTTCTCTCTGTCTCTATCTGCCTCGTTCTCTCTCTGTCATTCTCAAATAAAAAGTTAAAAAAAATACATTTATAAGGCTGGGCGTGGTGGTACATGCCTGTAATCCCAGCACTCAGGAGGCAGAGGTAGGAGGATCACTCTGAGTTCGAGGCAACCCTGAGACTACATAGAGAATTCCAGGTCAGCCTGAGCTAAAATGAGACCCTACCTCGAAAAACAAAAACAAAAACAAGCAAACAAACAAAAATCCCCCAAAATATGTTTATAGTTTACCTGCATTTTTCAAACTTGAATTAAGGGACATGATGTAAAATAATGTTCTAAGACTAGGCTTCTTGTACTCTTGGAAATATGCAGTGTGATAGAATAGGTTTTGAAAAGGTATCAAACCTCTTATTTGTAAAATCCCAAACATTAAAGTTTACTAATATTCAGCATGGAAATAGATGCTGGTAGTATCAGAGTATCATTAATATGCATGGCAAATTATATAAAGGAAGATGGGAATTTATTTGACTTAAGAACCAGAGGTGCTAATTTTTATTTTTCTGCCTTTTTTCAGAGAGACATATCTAGTTTTAGCTAATTCTTTCCATGCATAGCTCACTGAAAAAAATCATTGTATAGATAATACTATTCAAATAAGAATATTCTTAATGAATACTATGAATGCTTTAGTATATTATAAGGTAAAATGATATAATTTAGCAGTAGTTTAAGTTAAAATATTATCAAGAATTATACTTGAGATGTAGATTTACATTTACCATAATGTCAAAAGGCTTTCAGCTCATGTTTATGGTGTTATCTTGAGGTAGTTTCTTTTTCTTTTTTCTTTTGAGGTAAGGTCTCACTTGATCTAGTCCAGGCTGACTTGGCATTCGCTTTGTAGTCCCAGGTTGACCTCCATCTCATGATGATTTTTCTACCTCTGCCTCCAGAATGCTGTGATTAAAGGGGTATACCACCACTCCTAATAATAATGTCCAAAAGGTATTTTCTAATGATGATGGCATATTATCTTATTGGTAAATATTTGGATCATGAAATTAACAATGTTCAACGTCATGTTATACTTAGCACATACTTTACAATCATTAAATTAATGTTTAGGTACAGGGACTACTCAAAAATCTAATAGAAAATATCATTTCTTTGGAAACATTGTTCTTTCCTCAAGAGCAGTTGTAGTTGAAATAATATATGAAAAACAATAGAGCAACAGACTCTGTCACGTTTTGGAGATAGATTGAAAACATTCTGAAGATTTGGGGAAACAAGCATTGCACAAATAACGCAGTGCAGTAGGTTTACTATATAGTTAAATGAAAATACCTGTATTTCTGACATTTCAGGCAATGATATTTTCTAGGCTCAATTTCAGTAAGATTAAGAACTATTTTTGCAAATAACTAAAGTGCTTTCTAGAGACAGTAACTGCTAAGCAGGAAGATATTCTCAGTAAAACAATGCATTCTAGAAAAAACATATTAATACAGTTAATATATTGGAGCAGTTGATTTGATTGGAATGGAAAAAAATATTCCTTGGTTAGGTTACAGAACTGCACATGAAATTCATTCATTTATAAACAAGCTATTTCAGCAAAGATGGTAAAATCATAAGTATATGTGAGTGCTATAGGATATCATTAATATGGTTAATTTTAAGTGTAGGATAAAATAATGCATAACCAAATATAAACACATCATAACACTTTAATAGGGTCATTATGATACTTTGTAATGAGATGGAGAATTTGATGAATTTCATTTGCCCAACTCAAAGTCCACTGGTTATCTGGGGTAGGATGTTGAGGAACAGTATTAAGCTAATGGTCATTACTCATTTTCTGTACAGTATGACAGGTGGCCCTGTGATGACTGGTGATTGTTGGTACTCTGTTCTGTGACATATGTTTTAGGATAGTACTGATAATGTCCAAAAGGTACTTCTAGCCAGAAGATGCATGATGTGAGGAGAGCAATTTATGTTGAACAAATATAATTATTTTTATGAGATTTCATTGCAAAAATCATTGCAGTTATAAAGCTAGTTTTTGTAGACATTAAAAGCTGTACAAAACTTGGAAAACAATTTTATAACATGTTTTAAAGTCTTCCAAATTCAATC
Source organism: Jaculus jaculus (assembly GCF_020740685.1). Taxonomy (NCBI): domain Eukaryota; kingdom Metazoa; phylum Chordata; class Mammalia; order Rodentia; family Dipodidae; genus Jaculus; species Jaculus jaculus. Next base: position 167,027,201 of record NC_059105.1, read on the forward strand.
TTTAAGTAGATTTAAAAATTTTTTTGCTTAACACTGAATATATTTCCTAGTTTATAAGCCTTCATGACATCTGGGAAGATGGAGACTTACTAGCCCTATGTTAGCAACTATTTAATACAATTGGCAGTTGGTATTGAAATTTGAGTATTGTGATTCAGTGAATGCAGTCATTGATACTCCTCTTTCCCTTTGGTTTGCTGATTTGTGAGGCTTTTCCCCTAACCTCTCTAATGTCCACCATGATAGTTTTTTACAACTTGAACCCAGTACCACCTTTTCAAATGACTATTTCAGAAAATGTAAAACTGTTATTTTATTATTTTCTCATTGCTGGGTCAAAATCTCTGTACAGAAGCAACTTAAGGAAAGGGTTTAATTTAGCTTACATTTCCAGGGGATCTATTCCAGTGTGGCAGTAAAGGCTGGTGGCAGTAATGGGAAGCCATCTGGTTAGATTGCAATATAGTCAGGAAACAGAATGAACAGGAAGTGGGCTGAGCTATAAAAATCTCCAGGTCTGCTCCCAGCTCCCAATGACTCACTTCCGCTAAGAAGGCTCCCCTCCTAACGGTTCCATAACCTTTTCATCCAGGTAGCAAGTGGTTAAACACATAGGCTATGGAGGACATTTTAAAATTAAACCACCATAATCACACCAAGATGTAAATGATGATACTTATTTGTTTAATCCAATTTCTGTTCGATAATTTGTTTGATTGAAAAATGTTACCATGGGATATTGTTTATAATTATGGGAGTTGTCAATAAAAAATATTTATGTTTTTAAGTTATTAATCGATAGAAAAATACTTGAAATTTTAAATGCTATGTATTTCTGGGTTATCTTTTATTTTTTATTTATTTATGTATTTATTTATTTTTTGAAATTTTATTTATTTATTTATTTGAGAGCGACAGACACAGAGAGAAAGACAGAGGGAGAGAGAGAGAGAGAGAATGGGCGCGCCAGGGCTTCCAGCCTCTGCAAACGAACTCCAGACGCGTGCACCCCCTTGTGCATCTGGCTAACTTGGGACCTGGGGAACCGAGCCTCAAACCGGGGTCCTTAGGCTTCACAGGCAAGTGCTTAACCGCTAAGCCATCTCTCCAGCCCTGGCTTATCTTTTAAATGGCTATTACTCATATTCTTATAAAACTTAATAATAATGGCACATACTGGAGGGTGGGCTTATGCCAGCTAATGACATTATGCAAATTGAAATGACTCTGAATAGAGGAAGTGTAGTCCAAGATACTGAATTAAGGTGTTGGAAAATACATTAGAACAAAAAAGGGGACAATGTTATTTATCATTGAATGCCTGCAGTTAAAGCGAGGGAAAGTCTTGCTCCCAAGTTTACAGAGCCCTGTGCTTGCGAGGCAGCAGGAGCACTCTGAGTGAGTCTTTGAGTCTAGGGCTCCTCAGCTCCGTTCTGCTGATGGTGAGGCTTTTGGAGTGTCCAGTTCCTGGTGGCTGCTGCTGTCATGCAGTGGTGTGGTACTTTTGCTGTAGTCCTCAATTCTGGAAGGCAGCTCCTAAGAGCTCTGTGTTGTAGAGATGGCTGAAGTGCCATTGCTCAGATTGCCAGTGCCAAGTATAGAGCTGGAAAACCAGGAACAAAACTAAACAACAGCAGCAACAATGTTCTTTCCATTTTAGTCTTATGTGCTTTTCATTCTGGCAAAGCAGTCTGGGAAGTGTAGTATTTAAGTTCTACCACAGAAGTAAGCATGCAAGAGAAATGGATTCATTTATGGGCAAACTATTGTAGCAAACACATTGAAGTCACAAGTGTACATGGTGCTCTATGAAGTCATTGGTATGGTTACTGATTTCAAATTAAAGCTTTAAAATTTAGTAGAAAATATATAACAAAATGTGATAGTTTGAATCAGATATCCTCCATAAATTCTTGAGTTCTGAGTGCCTTTTCCCCAGCTGATGATATTTTGAGAGGTAGAGCCTTGTTGGAGGAGGTGTGTTGTTGGGGTGAGCTTTAGGGTGCTATAGCCCTCTCCTCCTTGTAAGAGTTTGGCTCCCTTTCTTGCTACTGTTTCCACCTGCTGTGGCAGAGGTCATGGTACAGTCAGCTCCTTGTTGCTGGGGCAGACATCCAACCAGACACAGCTTATGGGAAGAAGGGGTTTATTTCAGGCTTACGACAATCCAGGGTCACACCATCAGTGGTGGTAGAAGCTGGCTCTCTTTCATAGATCTAAACAGAGAGAAGCAGCTGCAGCCAGCAAACACCATCACCAGCAAGCAGGAACGAGCAGATTTCAAACTGCTCTTTTCACACCTAGTAGTGTTGGATGGAAGATCCACCCCAAACACACCTCAGGCCTGGACTCCTGGGTCTTCCCCCAGGGTTTGCCTGCGAGGGGCTCACTTAGGAAGTTTAATCAAAAAATGACTGAGGGCTGGAGAGATGGCTTAGCGGTTAAGCGCTTGCCTGTGAAGCCTAAGGACCCTGGTTCGAGGCTTGATTCGCCAGGACCCACATTAGCCAGATGCACAAGGGGCACACTCATCTGGAGTTCGTTTGCAGTGGCTGGAGGCCCTGATGCACCCACTCTCTTTCTCTCTCTCTGTCACACTCAAATAAATAAATAAAAAAAATGAACAAAAAAATTAAAAAAAAAATGACTGAGTTGAAGGGCCCTACATTCAAATTATCATACTCAAACTACCCAGGTGATGTTCATCCTCTGCTTTTGTCATGCTTTCCCCTGCCATCTTGGAGCTTTCCCTTGAGATTGTATGCTGAAATAATAATAATAATAATAATAATAATAATAATAATAATAATAATAATAAACTAAACAAAACTTTCTTCCCATCAGCTGCTTTTGCTCTGGTGCTTTATTACAGCAATGGAAAGGTAGTTACAACACTATATGAGAGAATCTCAACAACTTAGAATTTAAAGTTTTAGTTAGTACTATTAAGATTCAAGAGGCAATGATCTATAAAGATTTAAAACATTTTTACAGATGAAGGGTAATATTTTTAAAAATTGGAGTGCCAGTTGACCCCTCAGCATTGGGAAAAACAACTCACTGGTAAAACTGCATCTTCACCATTTTGTTCATTTGTTGTAGGAGATGGAGTCTGGTTTGCGACCTAATGCTGGAGCTGTTGTTCAGGGAGTACATACTGGCAGTGCATTGCTTGTTTACACCCACAGCTGTTTTCATTGTTCTCAAAACATTTCTTATTCTAGCACCACTGCCTAGAACTAATGTATTATTTCTACTTAGTTATTAAGATAACTTTTTAAAGATAGTAGTAATAGGTAAAGTTAACTACCTGAAAAATATTCCACATAATCTGTTATGGTAAACATCTGATTAAAATGGTAAAGCACAAGTTAATTATGAGGGGCATTTATTGGTGGAAACATATTAAAGGGAGAACCTTAAGTATTTTAAGGAAAAGCCACGTGAATATTATTAAGGTATTAGCTTAGAGTTGTTTGCAGTTTATCTCAGTTTCATATCTTTCATATGACATCATAAGAGGCATGTGCTAGGTAAAGTCTACAGTCATTAAGTGTCAAAAGTTTTATAAATAAAGATATAGGAAAGATATGAAGTCTATTGAGTTAAAATACCTCTCATATCTTACATATGCTTTTTATTTTTCCTATAAAATACCCTTGTCCTCTTTTTATTTTCCTGGTGTACTTAATATATAGTATACATATGAACAAATTATGTATGTGTTCTAAATTTAAGGTAGTTGCTTGCTTTGTCCTAGATTAATGTGAAGGACTGAGCAGGGGGCAGGAAGAATTGACTGAATATATGTGAATGAAGATGCTATTGCAAAAGGCATTAGTATGTTTTTTATTTCATTGATTCAGCATTTCCATTAATTCTGTCATGAAAGTACTCATTTCAGTTTCTGAAGATAATGTTAACCCTTAAGATGAGTTTATAGAGGTAATAACAACAGCAATAGCAAAATAATTTTATAGTTTAGGCATAAATCTTTATGTTTCTACTTCCCAGGGTCTTACTTGTTTAAATTTTTGTAGATTTTCTCCCTCCCTCTCTCTCTCTCTCTGTCTCCCTCTCTCTCTCTCTCTCTGTCTCCCTCTGCCTGCTTTTCTCTGTTTCAGAATAAGTAAATAAAGCCGGTCGTGGTGGCGCATGCCTTTAATCCCAGCACACGGGAGGCAGAGGTAGGAGGATCATCACCCTGAGTTCGAGGCCACCTTGAGACTACATAAGGAATTCCAGGTCAGCCTGGACCAGAGCAAAACTCTACCTTGGAAAACAACAACAACAATATATATGTATACACACACACACACACACACACACACACACACACACACACACACACACATATTAAAAGAATACAGTTCCTTAGAATTCAAGATTGTGCTTCAATCTTAGACAAAATGGCCACATTAACACACAGAATTTCTCACTGCTCACCTTTTTCTTTTTTTCTGGCATTTTCTGTTCTTTCTACTCCTGCTCATCTGTACTTTCCTACCTTCAAACTGTTATTAACTTTTAGATAACACTTCATAGATGTGTAAGGCTGTACTCTTAGCTTACCATATTATGTTCTTCAAACCAGATAGTTCCATTTCTGTGAAGAACTTTGGGCCAACTTTACACTTCTGCTTGAACACTTTAGTTGCATATAGAGAAGAGATGCTAAATAAATGAAGTGTAAATACAGGCTGAATTTTATTGTCAGGGATGATAACAGTTAAAATATGCTAGAAGGCACTAACTTTTCCTCTTATTTTTTTTGTGTGGGAATGTATGTACATGTGTGTATGTTCATATGCATGTGGGCATACATGAGTGTGTGTGTGTGTGTGCATGTGTGTAGGCTATAGGTTGACATCGGGGATCTTCCTCTATTATTATCTACCTTATTTCAGGCAGGATCTCTCACTGAACTCAGGGTTAACTGATTCAGATAAGTAAACTTGCCAACTTGCCATGGGATCTTTCTGTCTCCATCTTTCCTGTCGTAGGATTTTAGGCACATTCTGCCACTCCCAGCATTCTATGTAGGCACTGTGGACCCAAGCTTGGGCCCTCACGCTTGCATGGCAAGTGCTTTATAGACCAAGCCATCTCCTCAGCCACCATAGTACCTGTTTTATCCAACCATTTATTGTGAATTAAACTTAAAAAAAAAAAACAAAAACCATGAAGTGAAGGTGAAGAGTATTACTTGTTTGTATTTTTTTTTTTTTTGCCACAAAGTCCTAAAATAAGGGTATGTTTTATATGTGATTCAGTAACTTTTAAAAGTACTTCTTAGGGCTAGAGTTGGTTTAGCGGTTAAGCGCTTGCCTGTGAAGCCTAAGGACCCCGGTTTGAGGCTCGATTCCCCAGGACCCACGTTAGCCAGATGCACAAGGGGGCGCACGCGTCTGGAGTTCGTTTGCAGAGGCTGGAAGCCCTGATGTGTCCATTCTCTCTCTCTCTCTCTTTCTGCCACTGTCAAATAAATAAATAAACAAAAAGTTTTGTTTAAAAGGAAGTACTACTTACCAGTTGTTTATCTCATTTGTAGAAATCAAATGTATTAATATATTTTTTCTAATTTTTTAGTTTATTTTTACATACAGAGAGAGAAAGAGGCAGATAGGGAGTGAGAGAATGGGCGCGTCAGGGCCTCCAGCCACTGCAAACGAACTCCAGACACGTGCGCCCCCTTGTGTGTTTGGCTAATGTGGGTCCTGGGGAATTGAGCCTCGAACCGGGGTCTTTAGCCTTCACAGGCAAGCGTTTAACTGCTAAACCATCTCTCTAGCCCAAATGTGTTAATATTTTTAATTAAGCATTATTTATAAATCCTGTGTTCAGTTGCTTTATTATTGATGACTGCACACTTGCACGCGTCCACTCAATCAAGGAAACCTTACTGAGCTTCGTGTAGGTAACAGCTGCGCTGCCAGGTGCCAGAGCAGGAAAGCAAGTTAGATGGGGCTGGAAACTGGTGTGGGCTCTCAGGCCAGGGAGGAAAGGAGGCATGTGGGACCCTGCAGCCCTGCAGTTTGCCATCATGGAGGCATCCCACTCACATACGTGAGGTGAAACACACTGTTGTAGTCTTAAATTGACTACTCATTGATTAAAATTGAACTCAGATATACTTTTCTTCCCTGTCAGGGATGATACTACTTGCCAATAATAGTAAGCCATGATTTATCTACAGTATCTTTACTTTTCCTAAGGATTAATGATGTGGAATTTTAATCTGATGACCAAAATTAAGGATTATTATCTAATTAGGGCACACAGTTAACTTGATGACAGCAGCTTCGGTGACAGAGTCATTTCCTTAGTGTAGCGCTTAATCATTGACCAATCTCAGACATTGCCTTTTTTTTTTTAATCCATTTATTAAGGCTTCTAAATCTTTCCATTATTGTAACATGCCTCTATTTTTTTCCCCTTTCTTCTTCTCAATAAAGGTACTTTAGGAATTTTATGAAGAATGTCAAAGTATTCTTACATTTTTCCTGTTAGGCCTCAAATATTTTATTAATTAATTGATTGATTTATTCTTTGTTTTTTTTTTGAGGTAGGGTCTCACTCTAGCCTGACTGACCTGGAATTCACTTTGTAGTCTCAGGGTGGCTTTGAACTCATGTTGATCCTCCTACCTCTGCCACCCAAGTGCTAGAATTAAAGGCGTGTGCCACCATGTCCAGCTTATTTATTCATTTTTAAGAGAGACAGAGAGGCTAAGAGAGAGAGAGAGAGAGAGAGAGAGAGAGAGGGGTGGGGAGGCATATAGAGATAGATAAAGAGAAAGAGAAAGAGTGAGAACGGGCATACCAGTTGCTCCAAACTCCAGGTTCATGTTCCACATTGTGCATCTGGCTTTAATAGGTCCTGGGGAATAGAACCTGGATCCTTAGGCTTTGCAGACAAGTGCCTTACCTGCTGAGCCATCCATGTAGCTTTCAAATATTACTCAGACATTAATATTACTTAAGAAGGAATTCAGAAAAGCATAACCTAGAATTATGCTTTGGAATTTAGCTCACTTCATTTGCTTTTGAAAACAAAAATCTTCCATATATTCTGTAAATACTCAGTTTTCAGTATAATTCTGACCAAGTTGCAACTGAAAATAATGAAATTTTGTACTCCAAGGCAACATTTATCACTGATTTTCACAGTCACTTAAGCGTGTATACGATGTACTTGCAGAAGATACTAGGCATTTTGGTGGAAAATGCTTGCAAGTATATTTAGTGCATCTATAAATCACTGTATAAGAAAATAAACTATTTTCCAACTCTAACCTCAGTACCTATCCCTGCCCAAATAAGTACACACATGCTGCTTTCATAACCTACCTTTAAATTTAGCTATTTATATTTATTTTTTCAGATTTTAATTTTCAGTTTCTACTGAGGAAGGGAGCACAGAATTTGAGTCAGTCACTGCTTTCTGTAGACTATCGCAAGATTCAATCATTTACATTCCTGTCCCCACCTGTCAGCATTTCCAGTGGCAGGAGCTGTGGATCATGCATTCTGATCATCACTCTTCACTTCCAAATATAGTGTATAGTCCATAGTGAGCAGATGTATATGTTAGTTAATGCATAGAGATCAGAACCAGTGTAAATTCTTTATTTGAGAATAAGTCATTACTGTAAAAACTGAGAGTAGATCCAATTCAAAAGTGAAAAAATTTGTATAAAATCATATAATAGAATTCTTTCAATGTCTCTTATAAATTACTATAACTCTTGTTTTTATTTCTTAGGCTATCAAAATTAGAGATGTTTTATTTTTATGCATTATATAGTTCACTAAATACTTAGATACATGACTATTAAGCACTTAATACTTGAAGTATACAATTCTTTTTTTAAAAATTTATTTATTTATTTATTTATTTGAGAGCAACAGACACAGAGAGAAAGGCAGATAGAGGGAAAGAGAGAGAATGGGCGCACCAGGGCTTCCAACCTCTGCAAATGAACTCCAGACGCGGGCGCTCCCTTGTGCACCTGGCTAACGTGGGACCTGGGGAAGCGAGCCTCGAACTGGGGTCCTTAGGCTTCACAGGCAAGCGCTTAACCGCTAAGCCATCTCTCCAGCCCTGAAGTATACAATTCTTAAGATTACTTGACAGAGTATATATTTAATGTACAACTTTAAAGGCCTAAAAGTATATCTTTTACGATTATCATTTTTAAAATCTTCGTGTGTGTATTTGTGAGTGTGGGCATGTATCTGTGTAGGTCAGAGGGCAACTTCAGGTGTCGATTCTCACCTTCTGCCTTGTTTAAAGCAGGGATTGTTCAGAACTGTGTATATAAGGTCAGCAGGCGCGTGAGTGTCTAGGATTCTGTCTCTGCCTCCTATCTTGCTGTGAGCAAGCCAGGATCACAGATGTGAGCTACTGAGTCTGGCTTTCCATTGGTTCTGACTAGGCAAACTAGGGTCCTTAGGCTTGTGAGGCAAGCTCCTTACTCATTGAGACATTTCTCTAGTTCCCTAGAGTGATTTAAATATTTTATTTATGTACTCATTTTTTTATTTAAGAGAGAGAGAGAGAGAGGGAGGGAGGGAGAGAGAGAGAGAGAGAGAAAGGCATGTAGAGAGCATGGGTGTATGAGGACCTTGAGAGTCTGCAAAAGAACTCCAGGCACACGAGCCACTTTGTGCATCTGGTTTTACATGGGTGCTGAGGGGCTAAACCCGAGTTCTTAGGCTTTGCAGGCAAGTGCCTTAGCCATTGAGCCCTCTCTCCAGCAGCTCCCCCAACCCTGAATATTGTAAAGATGCTGTCCTTAAACCAAAAGTATTGAGAACTCCTGGGCTTGAAGAATTTTGTGCTATGCTATATTAATATGCAAATATAATAGGATATGTTGGGTTTGAATCCTGTGGCTTGATGAAGCCTTAACTATCATTAGGTTTTTGATAACACTCCAGTATAGTTTTTAAGTGCATAAGATCTATAAACTCCATAGGCTGGATTCATATCCCATTACTACTAAATTATGTGATCTTGGGCAAGTTACTTAATCTCCCTCTTCTTCACCTTGAAAAGGTGGCTTAAAAACAATTCTTACCTCATAGGCTTATCATTAGAATTTGATGAGTTAATAAAGTGCAGGGTACTTAGAGCAGTTTCTTGCACATGGTAAGCCCCTAAGCAGTGGCTATAATAATAATTATTATGTTATCAAGTCCAGTACTTTCTTTTTAATTTTCATTATATGAAGAAATTAAGACTGAGGTGGTTATATGAAACCAGGCGATGCAAAGTATTAACCGGTTGTACTGGAACCAGCGTAGTTTTTTTTTTTTTTTTAAGTTTATTTTTAAATACTTTAGTTTTTAAAGAAGTTTTAGGTTTGTAGAAAATTTGAGGGAAAATATCAGATTCCTCATATATACTCTTACCTCTGTGTATGTATTATACTTCCCTCTCCTTTGTCAATATCCATCATTACAGTGCTACATTTGTTACAATGAATAAACTTACTTTCGTACATCATTGTCACTCAGATTCATCTTGCACATTTAGAATTACTCTTGTATATTCTTATTTTGAGCAAATCTGTAAGCACATGTGTCTGCTTGCTGCTGGTTATAGAGTGATCTCTCTGCCCTGAAAAGATATTTGTGATTCATTTATTCACCCCTTCCTCACTGTGACTCCTGGAACCATTGTTATTATTTTCTTATTCTCCCAGTTACCTTTTCTGGTTGTGTAGTTGGAATCATCCAGTGTCTAACATTTTCATATTAGTTTCTTTCACTTAGTGATGCACATCTTCCTCCAGATCTTTGTATGTACTCATTTCGTTTTGTCACTGAAAAACATTATGAACATATACTAAAGATTATCTGTTCATTTATCTACTGAAAAGCATCTTGATTACCTGCAAGTTTGAGGAATTATGAATAAAACCTGTAAAACATCTAAATGCAATAGTTATTTTTTTCAGGCATAGGTTTCAGTAAGCTTATATAAATGTCAAAGAGTATTATTGCTGGATCATAGGATAAAGAGTCTTTAGTTTGTAAGAAGTCAGTGAATGAGAGTTCCTGTTGCTCCACATTTTCACCAGCATTTGGTATTGTCAGTATTTTCGGTTTTGGTTATTCTAGTATGTGATGACATCTTATTGTTTTAATTTATATTTAATTGGTGGCATATGATATGATATGAGGAACTCTTTTAATTTGCTTATTTGCCATTTGTCTTCTTTAGTGAAGTCCCTTAAGCTCTTCGGCCTTGTTTTTTTTAATTTTAAGATTTTTGGTTTTCCAAGGTAGGCTCTCACTCTAGCGAAGGCTGACCTGGAATTCACCATGTAGTCTCAGGGTAGCCTTGGACTCTCAGCAATCCTCCTACTTCTGCCTCCTGAGTGCTAAGATTAAAGGTGTGTGCCACCACGCCTGGGTTCTTTGGTCAATTTTAATCTGGTGGTTTTATTTTCTTGTTGAATTTGAAGAACTCTTTTCATATTTCACATAACTGTCCATTATAGTATATGTCTTTTGCAAATATTTTCTACCTGTCCATGGCCATTCTTTTGACAGGGTTTTTTGCATAGTAAAAGTATATTTTTAATGAAGTCTAGCTTACTAATAATTCTCTTTCATGGATCATGCTTTTGGTGATTTATCTAAAGATTTTTCTTCATATTTTTGAGTCTCAGAGTTTTACATTTCACAAATGTTAGTGGTCTTTGTGATTTGAGTTCATTTCTGTGAAAGTTATTAAAAATATAATTTTTTTATTTGTGAGGACGAGTGCATGCATGTGTGTGTGTGTGTGTGTGTGAGAGAGAGAGAGAGAGAGAGAGAGAGAGAGAGAGAGAGACAGAGAGAGAGGGAGAAAATAGGGTGGATACTAGGGCCTCTTGCCTCTGCAAATGGATACCATATACTTGTGCCACTTTTTGAGTCCAACTTACATGGGTGGTTTGGGAATTGAACCCAGGGAGACATGCTTTGCAAGCAATCACCTGTAACTGCTGAGCCATCTGCCCAGCTGCTCTGTAAAGGTTCTTTAAGGTTGGTGTCTAGTTTTATTTATTTATTTTTAACAAGGTAAATCTTTTTTCATTTATTTATTTACTTATTTTAGAGAGGGAGAAAGAGAGAGAGAGAGAGAGAGAGAGAGAGAGAGAGAGAGAGAGAGAGAGGGAATGAATATGAATATGAGCTCACCAGGGCCCCCAGTCACTGCAAACAAACTCCAGATGCATGCACCCCCTTGTAAATCTGGCTTACGTGGGTTCTGGGGAGTCAAACCTAGGTCCTTGGGCTTCACAGACAAACACCTTTACTGCTAAGCCATCTCTCTAGCCACTGTGTCTAGTTTTTAAAAGTTCTTTTTCTTGGACTGGAGAGATGGCTTAGTGGTTAAGGGCTTGCCTATGAAGCCTAAGGACCCCGGTTCGAGGCTCGATTCCCCAGGACCCACGTTAGCCAGATGCACAAGGGGGCACACGCATCTGGAGTTAGTTTGCAATGATTGAAGACCCTGGAGTGCCCATTCTCTGTCTTTGTCTGTCATTCTCAAATAAATAAGCAACAATAAAAAGTTCTTTTTTCTTTTATATCTTTTGTTCCACACTATTTGTTGAATTGGCTGTCTTTGCTCCATTGTAGTTCCTTTTAATTTTTGCTCAAGATCAGTTGACTAGATTTATGTGGCTCTATTTCTAGCCTTTCTATTCTTTTCCATGGATGTATTTGTGTGTTCTTTTGCCACTTCCACACTGTGTTGATTACTATAGCTTTTTCAACTTTATTATTTCTTTTTCTTTAACAGCATGGTGCCTACTCTTAGAATTTTCTTCTCCATGTAAAATTTCGAATTGGTTTGTCAGTACTCTCTAATTATCTTTTTGGGGTTTTGATTGGGATTGCATTGACTCAATACATCTGTTCTATAGGAAAAACACATATCAATTTTCAAGTTCAATTTCAAAATGTTTCTATAGGAGCAGATTGTCCATGATATATCAACATACAAAAATGTTTAATAATTTTATATCTTTCATAGATCCCTAGAAACTTTATTTATTTATTTGTCTTTCATTTTTGATGTAGAGTCTTGCTCTAGCCCAAGCTGACCTGGAATTTACCATGTAGTCCAAGGGTGGCCTTGAACTCATGGACCCTCATACAGAACCTTTATTGTTAAGATATTACTTACAAATATATAATGTGAACCATTTTTTCTTGCTATAAAGGTTATGTGTTTTAAGTTTTTTTCTTTACCACTTTATTTTATGACTTTACTTTTATTTATTTATTTATTTATTTGAGAGATAGAGAGAGGGGGGAGAGAAAGAGAGAGAGAGAGCGAGAATGAGAGTGAGAGGGAATGGGCGCACCAGGGCTTCCAGCCACTGCAAACAAACTCCAGATGCATGTGTCCCCTTGTGCATCTGGCTTACGTGGGTTCTAGCCCAACAGACTGGCCTTTTTTTTTTATGCAAGGGGGGGGTAGAGGGAGAGAGAGAGGGAGGGGGGGGAAACACACACAGACAGGCAGACAGACAGACAATGGGCATGTCAAGGCCTCCTGCCACTGTATATGAACTCCAGATTCACGTGCCACTTTGTGTATCTGGCCTTTACATAGGTGCTGGGACCAAACCCAGGTTATTAGGCTTTGCATGCAAGCACCTTTAACATTTGAGCCATCTCCCCAGCTCTGGTTCTGTTTTTTAATTAATATATATATATGTTTTGGTTTGAATGCATATGCACAAAGCTTCCGTGAAACCATAGGCAATGGTAGAAACACAGAACTGTCAGGCACTGCCACAGAGGCGGATGCATGTTGGTACCTTGGGCACACTAACTGTTTTTCTGTAGGTGTGACCAGAGGTGGAGGAGTCTATCATGTCACTTTCCTTTTAAGGCAACACTTATTTATTTATTTATTTATTAGAGGGGGATGGACACACCAGGGCCTCCAGCCACTGCAAATAAACTCCAGACGCATGCGTCACCATGTGTTTCTGGCTTATGTGTGTCCTGGAGAATTGAACCTGGATCCTGAGGCTTCACAGGCAATTGCCTTAACCACTAAGCAATCTTTCCAGTCCTCAACCACCACTTTTAGTATGGCATGATTGAGACAGAGAAATAAAATTTTGTGTACAGTGAAATCAGAGGGTCTGGACTTTTAGTTTTTCTTTCTTATTTTAGTGATTTTGAGTCAGTGTCTCAATTGTGCAGGCTGATATTTGAATTTGATAGGTAGCTGAAGATAGCCTTGATTTTTTTTGTTTTATCTTTATTTATTGATTTGAGAGTGAGAGCAAGAGAGAGTGAGAGAGAGAGGAAGGAAGAGAGAGAGAATGGTGCCAGGGCCTCCAGCCATTGCAAACGAACTCCAGATGCATGTGCCCCCCTTGTGCATTTGGCAAATGTGGGTTCTGGGGAATCGAGCCTTGAACCGGAGTCCTTAGGCTTCACAGGCAAGTACTTAACTGCTAAGCCATCTCTCCAGCCCTATATAATTACTTTTTAATAGAAAACTGAGCGTTGAAACAAAGTATTGAAGTCTACATAATGTAGCATTGATTACTGAAAGGAATACATTCTGATTTTAAAGTACAGTACTCCATCAAACTCTATGAAAAGGATAACTTTACAGTTAATACTGTTAGGATCATTGGTATCCAAATACAGAGTTAAGTCAGATGCAGTCTTATTTTTTCATTTCTTTTTGTATGTGTAGATTTTCTTAATTTTAATGTTCCTAAATCAAGCTAAACGGCACAGCTTAATTAATATAGAAACTTATTTAGGGAGATGAATGCCTACAAAATACCTTGCTAGAATATGGTATGACACATCGAGTATTATTTTTGAAATAGTGAGACGTAATGGCAGTGACTTCAAACTAGCCCAGTTTTCTTCTGGTGATTCTAAAACTACAGATGTATTACTATAGGAGAAATAGCACGTGGGCATTGGCAAATGGCTTGGGGAGCACGTGTTGGGACAAAAAGTATAGCAACAGTATTATTCTGGAGCTAGTACGCATGGAAATTTGCTAGATGTATAGGACAAAGGAAGTTTTATTTTTTTTCTTTATTTGGAAGCATTATCTTTAGGTTTTATTCCTAATAACAGGTCAAGGCTTGTCTGCTGTAGTTTCTGATCCATATTCTGAGGCATGGTACCGCACTGTGATTTCTGATGTCTACTGTTTGCCCTTAGCGTTGCACCTGTTCATACAGACCACACTGTTCTGGGATGTGTGTCTAGCTAGACGTTTCTAATAAGAAAGCAGTCTGCTTTCTTCTAGAGTACTAGCCCTCCAGTAACTTCATTAAACTCAATTCTGTGTTTGTCTGCAATTTTGTATATGATCCTGATTTATTTGCTGAGCAGGGATTTCTTACTTGCAGTTACCAGTTTTGTCTGAGATCAGTTTTCCTATTGTATGCAGTCTTTTTTTTTTTTTTTTACAGTCTCCTTTAAGACTGCTTTGACTTTAAAATCATTACTAGGCTTTTGTCAGAGCAGATTTGTTGACATACTTCTCACATTAAAAGATAAATTTGAAAGATCGCACAAATAAGCTATGCATTTCACTATTTCCTGCTAATATGCAAAAAATGTATTTATGATAATTACACACGTACTGTGTGCCAGAGCTGAAACAATGCATTCCTCATAATGGAGCATAAATAAAGAAGGTGGAGCCAGCTGCTCTTAAACTGTTTATTTGCAGGCAGTAGTGATACAGAGACTATACCTTTTTCACTCTGATAGTCTGGCAATACTGAACCTGTTGCTGCTTTAGTCGAGTTGCATTTTGCTGGATAGGGAAGGAGGGCTGTCTGCTGTCTGGTAGGAGGGCTTTGTCTGTGCCTTTCTCTCTCAGTTTCTTTCTGTTTTTCTTTCTCTCCTTTTCTCTCTCTCTCACTGGCTTGCTTGCTCTGTCTCTGTCTCTCTCCCTCTCTCTCTCTCTCTCTCTGCCCCCCTCTCCCTCCCTCTCTCTTGCTTTCTCTCTCTCTCTCTTCCCGTCTCTGTGGTTTGTAAGGTAGGTTGCAGTGTGTGTATATACACAACATCAAGAGCAGGAAAATGGACTCATTAGGGAGGCAGGCAGTCATTACCACTCACACTGTACTTCCAGGGAGACACCGATTATGAGAAGAGAAACTCAGCGCTGGGGAAGAAGGTAGGGCAGACAACTTTCATAAACACAATCCTGCTGCTCAATCCCCCTTCTGCTTATCATCTGTAGTTCCCAGTTCTTTGATTCTTTCTTCTTTGATTTTTAATTTCTGTATTTACATTTGACAGAGCTAATGTTAGCTTAAAACTTGGAACATCTATAGGAGGCCTACCCTCTACTAATTTTCTTCTTAGTTATTTAAGGGTGTGACCTTGTGATTCGGTTTTATTACTTTAAAAATAATTCCAAACAAACCTATTTTTCTCCTAAAATACCAAATAAATCAGAATCTTCCCCTCTTTTAAAACAAACTCCTCCGTATGTTTGTCTCTTTGCTTTTCTTGTCTGTTTATGCAATTCCATCTGTCTGTCTATATATCATGTTGTCCTTATTTATTGCTAACTGGGTTTTGTTAGTTATTTGCCAATGAGTTTTAGCTGCAGTGCCAGTGTGGGTACTACCAAAGTGAGACTCTTTTTCTTTGTTTCACAGTGAAGTTTGAAGTCCATATTTACAGTTTAAATCCTTGCAGCAGGTTGCATACCTTTTGCTAGCATGTTTGTTTGGTTGCATTGGACATGAGGTGAGGGGCAGTTCTTCAGGACTGATAGGAATCAAGTAATTATTTTTGTCATCACACACACAGAAATACTGTATCTGGGGGATATGTTTGGAAAGAAATAAGAGACTTCTTTTTAACTTTTTGTTTTACAGGTCAACTCTTACAGTTATAGGGTAGTCACTGTGGATAGTCAGAATATAAACTTTCTTAACAAGCAGTTTTTATCCTGAGACAGTTTCCTTTTAGTATATTACTGTTTATTTATGTTTGGGGAGGGAGGGTGGAGGACTGGCCATGTTTTTACAGAGTAAAAGCTCTGAAGTGTATCAGGCCATCTTGCACAACAACTGTAAGTATTCACTTAACATTTTGGGGTCATAAATAGTGTATTTGTTATTGCAAATATGGTTTTCAGATGCTCTTTTTACTTTCATTTCTTTTTTATTCTTGTGGTGGGAAAAGTTTTGTTTCAAACTAGCTGATATTGTTGATGAATTTTCCTAAAATAGTCTTCTTTGAAATTCAAACAAGTACTTCAGTGAGTTCCATGTAAGGTAGACTTCTTAATGGAGTTTTATTTGGATATGTCCGAAAGTAGAATGGCTAATCATTTAATAGAAATTAAGACAGACAGTGAGGCAGAGAAAGGTTTTCAGTGTGTGAGCAGTGAGACAGCGTGGCACTGGGTCTGTGCAAATCTTTGATCGTAACAATCACCTTTTTTGTAATAAATTATTTATTTAATATAAGTGGCATGCTCTCCCTCCTCCCCCTGTTAATTCCATTAGGCCTTTCTGACAGCACAAAGAGCTCCATAAAGCAACATTCTTCACCCACCTGGGACACCAGAGTAGACTCCCCAACATGTCCTCAAGGTTCAAACCTAGTAAAATGTTTATTAAAAATCCATTATTCTTCTAGGGTGATGAACTTTTACTGCTGAGTCTTTTTTTTTTTTAACCTCTTCTGTTTAAAAATTTATACTTAGGCTTTTAATTTGCTTATTTTTCCAAACTGTCTCTTAAGTTAGAAATGCCAGTCTTGACCAAGGGCAGTACACATCTTAACTATATTCAATCCGGTCCTAACAGAGATTTTTTTTTCCCCCAACACAGGTCCAAGGGAAACTTTAGGGAGAGTCTTTAGAAAGTGTGTATTAACATAGAACATAATTAGTATTTTGAATATGATTTTTTTTTAAACTTTAGACTCTGTCTGACCCAAAAATTTGGTTTAGAATTTTTAGGTCAGAACTGTTTCATGCACCTGTTATTTTCCATTTTAGCACTGTGAGAACTATCTAAGATTTTTTTTTTAAAACAAAAGAAATATTTACCACATCTATTGAACAAGAATTCTTTCTTTGTATACACATTTATTTGTGGAAATACCATTGTACTCTTATGTACATTATTCACATAATCTCATATTGGTATGGATAAGTAAATAATTTGTTTGGTGACATGATATTTTAAAAATTCACATCAAGTATGTTTATATTAAACACAAACAAGAAGATGGAGAGATTCTCAAGGGAAAAATTCTTTTAGCCTTCTAGAAAATAGAAATATAAGTAGGATTTTAGTCCTTTGTGTGGTGGTTTTAATATTTAGGATTTTTTTTTTTTTGCATTATAGTTCTTGGTTGGCCTTCAGTAAATCTGAAATATTTTTAGTATGTAAAATAATCTTGCCCTTTTCTGGGAGGGACTGTCACAATCCAAATGCAGCAAGACATTGTACAATGTGCATAAGTAAACTTAAAACCAGTGTGCTCTGCTGTATAGGGATTTGGAAAGCTGAAAGGCTGCGTCACAGGAGGGCTACAGAGTGCCAGAAAAATTCATTAACCAGCCTTGCTGGTTATGGTGGGCTCTTCCTATCAGCACATGGAATCTGTCTGTTTAGATCCTGCAGCCTTGGTCAGGTCACAGTGTGTTTCATTTTAGTGTTGGAGCAGACAGTTATCTAACACACCCACATGAGGAAGTGTTCTAAAGCAGTTATTTCATGTCTTGCCATGCCCTGTAGCTAAAACAATGTGGTACTGAGTGACGTGCTTGTGCTTTTTAACTCCTATCCGTTGAAGATCGTCTTTGGCTCTTTGAGAAGCACCCAAACAGTAGAAGGCAAATGGTATGATTCAGATGCTAAGCACATGCCAGTTTAAACTTTTTTTTTAACTCAAAGAGTGAATCACTATGATTATTTTTAATATAAAGACTATGTAGTGATTTCCTGGATCTTACTCAATAAGGCTTTAAAAATTGCAGATATTTTTCCTTCATATTTTTCTGCAGACGTCTGTATTCATCAGAAGGAAAGCAGCTGCATACTTTCTCCCTGAAATGTTAACAAATAAATGGTAGTCCTATTTATTTATCTATTTTTGAATTTTGATGATTAGACCTTGTGCTAATTAACAAATTCCTGTATTCATAAAATCTGGCACTACATAAATATCCAATTGTGTGATGATCTACACATGTCCTGGCTTTCTATTAATATAAAAATTATCGGTGGATGTGTTCATGGACTTGCCCAACCCTGAGTAGTGACTGGTCTTGCTACTGCGTAGGGAGAAGTCAAATTCAATCGTTCCCTGAGCGAGTGTGTGCTTCAGGCTCTGGCAAGGTGTGTGGAGCAGCATGTTGCTCACGCTGCTCACTGGTGATCATCTCATTTAGAGGAAGGACTGCTGTTGACATTCCTTGAAAATGCTGCTAGCTCCAGCCTTCTTCAGACCCTCTTAAGAATACATGTTGCTAATCGGCACTGGACCTGACTTACGTTGGATAGTACTTTAGAAATATACCATAGCAAACTATGGGTTTTATTATTTTTTTTGTACGGAAGTATAGAAGAAGAAAAATAAATGCCTGAACTAACTTCCTTAACTAGCACTGAAAAGAAAATCTAAATATTTTCTTTTATATGGCTGTATAAATTATAGGCGAAGTTTAGAAATCAGGTATAACAAACACAGTTTATCCTACACCAAGGACAACACGCGCTCTCAGTTATGCAAGTGTTAGTATTAACTTTGAAGCCAAGGACCTTTAAATGATTTTTTTTTCATAATATGTAAACTATTTTGGTGACTTTATACAATTACTAGGGATTATTTACATAATCACTAGAGTCAGCATTGATCATTTGATACTTTGCTTTAAATCTTAAGTCAAGTCTTAAACTTGTAGGCATCTTGCGAAACCTGAAACTTATAATTTTCCTGAAAACTTGCTTCATTATTTCCATTACTTAAATTTCTAGCATTTTACAGAATTTCCAGGAACTATAGCCAATGTTAAATAACTAGCAAGGTGCTTCTCATTTGCTGCCCAAAACTCAAAGGCCATATCAATGTCCTACAAGTTCTAAAAATTGCCAGCTCTTGTTTTCCTGTTTCATAGATATTACACATTTATTCATCATTGTTAATACTAGTTATAAATAATTCTGCCAGTTATTTCCATTCATATCATTTCTGATTTCAGCATTGGTGAGTTTCTGAGGCTAAGAGAAGAGATACTACCCACCTAATACTGTAGTGTATATTGTTGCCCCTGCAGTAGATGTTTGAAAGAGCATTCAAGGGCTCAGAAGCAAAAAGGACTTTTCTGCCGCTGTAACTGTTCAACTGTAATACGAATAGGTACGGTGTCGTTTCTGTACTCACTGTGGACAAATTATGCTCGAATTTGGCTTCGTACACTCTTCCACTCCAGGGCCAAGCCTTTTGGTGATTCTGCAGCTCACTTGACAGCAGCCAGCTTGAGGACATGGAGCTTGCTTTTCTGGGATCTTTGGACACTCTACGGCAACCCCAGGCGGCTGTTTGGTAGTTCGGTTAAGCAGTGTAAAGTGACCCTTACATAACCACGTTAACTTAGACAAGAGGGGCTGCTGGCTTCCAAGTAGGAATATTGAGAAAAGGAATAAGGACTCTAAGTTTAAAGTGACTCACCTAGTTCTCACCTTGAAATTGAGTATGTCATTATTAATTGTGAATTCCCACTTTTACCCTTGAAGCTGATGGGAAGGATGGCAATTAGAGCATACTATGTTTACCTTTTTGATATTACAAGTCATTTTGGTACTGAAGACTTGTATGTGTCCAGATATTAATTTAATGTGCCTATTACTTATTAAGCATTTATGTATTAAGAATTTTATTTGAAAAATTTTCACATTAAACTACTAATGTAAGGATTTGCATTCAATAAATATAAAATCACATCGTAGAGTTTGGGGGTTTTGAAGATTAAAAAGATACACAAAAAAGTGAAATATAAAGGTACAAACAAGAGTAGTTACAAATTTTATATATGCGCTTATTTTCTCAGGTAAACTCAATCTAAACTTTTGAAACTATAGAATTTGTTATATAAATTTTATTTTGTTTTTAAATACTTTTATTTATTTATTTGAGAGAGACCCAGAGGGAAGGGGGGGGGGATAATGGTGTTGCCAGGGCTTCCTGCCTGTAAATGAACTCCAGATGCATGTACCTCTTTTTGCGTCTGGCTTTAGATGAGTATTGGGAAATTGACTTAGATTGTCAGGCTTTGCAGGCAAGCACCTATAACCCCTGAGTCATCTCTCCAGCCCTGTGAATTTTATTTTTGATGTTTAGAAGGGTTTAGATTTTTCTTTTGACTTAAGTTTGGATCTTTGTTTTATTTTTCCTTTAAAATGTTCTGTGAATTTGCAATTAAATTATGATTTGTTGTTATAAATTCCTTTTACAGTTTGATATTTACTTCAGTAAATGAAATGTATATGAAGAAAAATATACGAGTATTGTTTTGTTTGTTAGGTACCTACTTAAAAATTAGTAAGAACAAAAAACAATGACAAAACCAAATTATTATTAGTAGAAAGTTATGAATGTTTTGGCTTATATAACTTTTTTATTGCTATATGTGCAACTGTGACTATATATGAAAACTGTAAGACTAACATTTAAAACATTGACACCATATAGACACCAACACCTTTAAACAGTGAGAAAATGCTCTTTTCTTAAATTGTTCAAATAGAAATTAGGCAAATATTGTTGTAGGGATGGCTCTATCCTAGTGCTTTGTTAGCATTTTTTTGTCTTTTAATACTGGACACTAAAATCCTCTTGACCCAATAAATATACTCTAATTCTGTACAAATTTATTAATGTCTCCGTCTTCCTGGTTTTTAGGTATGATATAAAGAACTGAAGCAGTTGTAACATTTTCTGGTTCCCACATCAGTGGTCTACTTTATTCTCTCATTCATTTCTACAGGGGAGAGAAATAGAGATGATTAAAAATTAAGTGGCTCTAAGTTCAATTGCGATAACATAAGTAAGTTGAGGATAGATGGATTGGGAGAAAGAAATTATTTTTTTACCCCCAACATCTAGTAAAAGCCATTTGGCCCATCCCTACTGTGTCGACTAAGCCCACCTGCGTTCTTCATCCATCCCAAGACAGACTCCAGTGGCACCCCCAGGGGAAGAGCGCAGGAGAAAAGTCAAGCAGCTCACGTGTGCAGCGCACCCACTGCCAGGTTTCTTTCCCCCCTTTTAATCCCTGAGTTTGGAGTTGTGAGCAAATTTTCATAGCTTGTGGACAGATCTCCTTTGTTTCAGTAAGAAGCCTTCCTAACACGAGCGCCAAAGCAGCATCATGAGCTGAATGAAAATGGATAAAGTTTGTGTGTGTGTTAGATAATTTTTATATAAAAGCAAAACAAAAGAAAAAACTGTCTATAAACTTTCCATCAGTCAGAATGGAATGGATTCAGGTTTCGTTTTACATTACGACTTTTTGTAAAGCAGTTTTGAACAGGACATTTCTCCTTGTATCCTGCCCTTTTGCTGTTTTGTTTTGTAAAAGTTGAAGGGATATGAGTAATTATTTAGTTCATAATATTCTCACAAATATGAAGATGTGCTGGGACCTATATACAATAGTTTCATTCTATCAAGTAAGCACAAAAACAGGAACAAAAGTTTCAGAAACTAATTATTTTCCTTGTATGTTGAGAGAAACCCTATGGTGTGTTACAAAAAGCACTTCTTTGGGACTCAGGAGGTATTAATTAATACCACAAAGGATTTAAAGCAAGTAAATCTGGAGGCCTGGTTTCTAGTTCTGACTGTGTGACTTTAAATAAACCATAATCTCCCTGTTCTACAGTGTTCTTGCCTGTGAAATGAGGGAGAAAGCTTCTCTTTTGTGTAATTTTATTTTAGTTGTGTGTGTAGATAAATCTGTTTGCACTTTCTATGTGTAAGTTACGAATGTATGGAACAAAGTTTACGGATACAAGAATAGAGGACATGTATGTGGTCAGAGAGAGCAGAGTACTTCAATTTTAAGGTTCTGGTTCTCTGGGTAAGTAAATATCACAACAGATTACTGAGCCTATTTGATGATTCGAAGAATTCAATAAACCAAAAGTTGTTGTTTGTCACACTGACTGACTTAATTGTCTGTGGGTGGCTTGATACCAGCCTGCTTGTAACTAAATGAAGTGCAACATGGCTACTGTGGCTCCATTCCTTCCCACTGGCCACTAGGTGGAGAGGTGGTCCTTGTCCACAGCCTGCCCATGGCGAGCAGTCACTGCTGAGCTTCTGCTGGCAAAGCTGAACTGTGTGCCTGTGAACATTCTGATGAGCACAGACATGACATTTTGGAGAAACCATCAGAGACTATGTTGTCTCCTGTAAAAGTATTATGTGACATTCATGAAATGCAAAATGAGTTGCTCTTCCTTAGGCCTCTGTAATGCTGGCATATTTAGAAGGAGGCCAGCACTAGCACTCTGGTTTTAGGTGTCACAATAGGGCCTTTTGCTTTTTTCAGATTTGTCCTTTTAGAAAGGGCCCTGAAATGAATGCCAGCACGACAGTGCCACCTTGTGTCCCTGTTGATAGGAGAGTAGCTAATGCATGAGACAGCGAAAAAGAAAGGGCATTTGCTGAATTTGTAAGTTGTTTCAAGCTTGGATTTTATAGTAGCTTTCCAAAAACAGCAGCAGCAGCAGCAGCAGCAACAAAACAACAACAATACAGCCTAAAACTATCGAGCGTTCTCGTAAGTTTGACGATTCTTACGCTCAAGGAGATGCTAGGATGTGTGCTTACTCTTCTCATTCCAGATACACTTAAAATCCTTGTGGAAGCCAAGGTGCAAAGAGGGCTGCATTTAGTTTAGAACTGGAGATAGAGAAGGTAGGGGTTGCCAGAGATGTTCACCCAGTTCTTACCCTTGTGAGCCTCAGCTCAGTCATTGCAGACAGTGAGTACCCCTTCGTTTCAGACAGTGAGTGAGTACCCCTGCTTTTCAGATTTTCATGACAACTTTCACATGCGTCTCTTGGTAGCACCATTTCTCACATTGTATTACCATTGCTTCTAAATACATATGTTTATTCCGTACAAGCCTTGAACTTGAGGAGAGAGTATGTGCCTTAGTCGTACTGCCTCTAGAATCTATGGCATTTGATATAGTCACTCTATTACTTGAGGTCCAAATAAGTAACATTTGGCTGGTTTATAAAATTCTTCTTCTTCTTTTTTATTTTTTTTTTTGCTTATAAGGCTGTTTTATAGTATTGACTTTTAAAAAAATAAAATATTTGAAAATTGTTTTGGAATTTTATGATAATGTGTTTTAATTGGCTCCCCAGGACCCGGTTCACTTCCTTGTTCTAACACTTGGCTTGGACTTTTCCTCCACGTTTGTTCTCTCCTTGTGGCTGCATGCTACACTCTAATGAGGTCTGTATGGAGGCTTTCGGTCAGTTGGATGGTGTCAGGAACAAGCAAGTATTGTAACTTTCGTGGTCACCACTGTTTCTGTGCATTATCTGCTGTGTGTCACCCCATCAAATATACCCATCATTCATTTGCACGATCCCAGAGGTGATTGTGACTATCGCAGCATGGGAACATAAGATTGTTCCTTGGTACCCACATGAAATCCTATGTGTGGTCTTGCATGCCTGTGATATCAGCCCTGGAGAGGAGGAGACAGGAGGATCCTTAGAGCTTCCTGGACGGCCAGTGTGGCCTAATCAGTGAGTTTCAGGCCACAGAGAGATCCTGTCTCCTGCTGTATAAAATTCTTACTTCTTGTTGTGTGTATGGGTTTCTGAGTTTACAGTTATTTTAGGGCATTATTTTCCTTTGTATAAACACCTTTGATTCTACCTCCTTTCCAAGTGCTCTAAATTTCACTTAGGAAAACAATGCCCCAACTATCCAAGAGTGTGTACTGTACTTGTGTTTGGAGTAAACATACAGTTTCTCATTCTATCTTCATAACAGATTTCCTATGTAATTTGGGTCAGCTACGCTACTTGCTAGGTCTGTTAAAATCAGAGTAGTGGTTCTAGTTGATGACAAGCTGATCTGACCAATGATTTTGGTAGGGACTGGATACATGTTAGAATTGTTCATGTTGCATATCTGTCTTCTCACTTTTTAGATCACCATTGTAAAACATTGAATTTCTAGCCTTTAAGAGTGCTATTAAATGTTTTTCATGTTTTAGAAGATGAATCTCTTATATGGGTTAAATTTGATATGGGCAGGGTAAGTGACAGCATTATAGCTTAAGGGTATTCTAATTTTTGTGCCTTATTAAATTTTTATTTGTTTTTCTTTGAGGTTCTACCTTTCTTTTATCTTTTTGCTATAAAATAAATAAAGTAAAAATTTAAACAGCAAGATAAACTCATGATGGCATATGACTATAGACTAATTTAAACTTAAATAATTTCATGCTCTGAGGGGTTTATTTATAACAATTAAAAAAATCACAGATTTTAAAGTTTATATTTTTAAACATTTTGTTTATTTATTAGAGAGAGAGGGAAACAGAGAGTGAGAGAGAGAGGGAGAACAGGTATATAAGAGCTTCTAGCCATTGCACATGAACTCCAGATACATGAACCACCTTGTGCATCTATCTGTATTTTGTAGGTCCTGGGAAATCAAACCTGGGTCCTTAGGTTTTGCAAACAAGTGCCTTAACCACTAAGCCATGTCTCCAACCCTAAATTTCATGTTTTTTGAATGGAATTTGTACCTGCCTGGGGGTTCAGTCCACATGTTACCATAAAGATAGGAAAATTTAGGATTGGAGAACTTGTTTTTTTTTTAAAAAAAAACTTTTAATTTGTAGAAAAATAGCAATAAACATTAGTTTTCTTATGTTCCTCACAAAATCAGTGCCGGGACTAAGTTAATTCATGCATATAAAAGTGGTAAATGTAGTATACAAATATTAATGATAGTTGTAGCCATTATTGTTCTACTTAAAGAATGTACAGTAAAAACTAAAAGCAAAACCCACAATTTTACATTGAAATATGTGAATTTGTGACATTTCTTAGTTGGACTGCTGTGTGGTGGTGGACTTTCTGATGCCTTAAAAAATTTCTGTGTTTTGGTTTTAATAACTGCAACAGTAATGCTTAGGCTAAAATAGACTACTAGTTTCTAAATAACTATTTACATATTTCTAAGTTATGTTTTGGACATGTTATTTATTAAGAAAGTACAAATTTTTCAATAACCAAATGTGATTAAAAATTGTATTACCCTAGATCAGTGCTTCCTTAACTTTAGTGAACATAAGAAATACCTATGGTGTTTGTTAAATATCAGATCTCCTAAGCTGGACGTGGTGGCGCACGCCTTTAATCCCAGCACTCAGGAGGCAGAGGTAGGTGGATCTCCGTGAGTTTGAGGCCACCCTGAGACTACATAGTGTGTTCCAGGTCAGCCTGGACTATAGTGAGACCCTACCTCGCAAAACCAAAAAAAAAAAAAAAAAAAAAAAAAAAAAATCAGATCTCCTTGGGCTGGGGAGATGGCTCAGTGGTTAAAGGCACTTGCTTGGAAATCCTAGCCCAGCTTTGAATTCTTAAGTCACACGTAAAGCCAGATGCACAAGGTGTTACATGTGTCTGCAGTTTGTTTGCAGTGGCAGGAGGCTTTGGCATGCCCATTCTCCATGCCCCCCTGCCGGCCTCCTCCCTCTCTGTTTCCCAAAGAAATAAATGAAAGTATTTAAAATTTCAGATCTGCAAGCTTTATTCTCAGTTCCTGTACAGAAGAACTTGGGCGTCCTGAATTGCAGCTGCTCCAAAATACTTAGAACCCTTAAGTTGAGCCACATGTCATATGTATCAGGTCATAGGAAAACCTTTTAAATGCTTATGTTTCTCGATTCTATTCCTGGGCACCTTAAATCAGAATCTCAAGAGCAATATTTGTCATGAGTATTTTCTGAAAAGGACCTCCCCATATATTCTTATAATAAAGAATCACTACTCTTACTTTAGGGCATACTATTAAATTGTATTTATTGTTGCATCCAAGTTCATCTTCATCTGCTTCACTCGCCCCTCACTAAACATACTCACACCTTGCGTGTGCCAGGCCAGAGGCAATACTGTCGTGTTAGAAAAGTTTAGTCTTATGCCATAGGCCAAAAACTAAGGATGAAGGGAAAGACGTAGCACCTTTCACACAAGTTGCTCTATTTGATCAGTGATTTTCTGCTTGTGTTTCAGATGAAAACAACTGAGGCTTGCAGCTGTTAAGGGCCAAAGTCAAGATTCAGTCTGTGCTCTTTCCATTGCATCAAACTATTTTCCCCAGTTCAACAGATCTGCCATTTTCCCAGTATGACAAATATAATGTCTAGCTTTGGGGGCTAAAAACTGTATGACCTATGTACTCTAATAATTATCAAGTAGACCACATAAATTGAAAATAAGTCTTATTGTTGTGTTACAAAATGAGTTTGTCACTGGAAGTAGAAATTAAGTCTCCATAGAAAGGGTCTAAATACTACTAATAATCATACTAATAATCATAGTTATTGAACTGTACTAATAATCATAGTTATTGAACTGTTTTTTTTTTTCCAGGTAGGGTGTCACTCTAACTCAGGCTGACCAGGAATTCACTATGGAGTCTCAGAGTGGCCTCAAACTCATGGTGATCCTCCTACCTCTACCTCCTGAGTCCTGAGATTAAAGGCATGCACTGCCATGCCCAGAAGTTAGTGAATTCTTAAAATGATCTCCTGTGCGATCATTTTTTTTTTTGGGGGGGTATCATTTTTAACTTCTGTACCTTTATTATGAGGTGTGCCTTAAGAGATAGGAAGTTGGGCTAAGTGACTTCCACAAGACTGGGTATCTAGAAAGTGGCAGAATTGGGATCAAGCCCCGGTACATGGTAGAGTGAATGTTGTAATGTGCCATTGCTGACTCTCCTACAGCTACCATCCTAAGTCAGGCCACTCCTCCATTTCTTAGGCATGAGTCAATAAGTGCTAAGTAAATTATATAGGACTTAGAGATTTTTCCTTTATAGGGATTTTATTATTTTTCATTCTTAATCTAGTAGTTTCTTTCTGAAATATTGTAAAGTTTGGAACCACTGTTAATTTTGTAAGAAGATCAGTTGAAGTGAAAAATTTTCTATTTATATTTTTGAGAGTTAAAACTCTCTGTTGGGGCATGTTATTTGAAAGAAAATTTAAATCTTAACTGTTAAGATACACTGCATATGATGAATAACATTTTTATGGCAGAACCATTATGATCAGTCTTACAAGAATTGGTTTCCATTTAAAGTACAATGAGTGATGCCTTTATCATAAAAGTTAAAAATCCTGATTACTGAGCATCCATTATATTTCTTGTTTGAAAAGAAAAAAAGTTTCATAATATAAAGGACAGCCTGTGTATGCAGTACAATATAAAAACGAATACATGGGCTGGAGGGATGGCTTAGCAGTTATGATGCTAGGCTGCAAAGCCAAAGGACCCAGGTTCGATTCCCCAGGACCCAAGTAAAGTATATGCACAAGGCAGCGCATGCTTCTGGGGTTCTTTTGTACCAGCTGAAGGCCCTGGCACACGCATTCTCTCTCTGTTTGCCTCTCTGTCTGTCTCAAAGAAAGAAAAAAATACCATTCACACTTCTCTTATATACTAATTGCTAAAAATTTAGTATGAATGCAGTTTTAGAGTTAATAAATAAATTCCAGTGTACATGCAGGTGTGAAACTATTCATGATTTTATGTTATAATATGTACCCATGTTAGAAGGATCTTAATGCTATTTAATGATGTATTAAAGGTGCATATCTTTAACGTTCCACAAGATTACTAACCACGGGATGTGATCTTGTCTTTAGCAGACTTGCAAGGTTTTTATTTATTTATTTATTTATTTATTTTTTTTTTATGATTTTTATTTATTTATTTATTTGAGAGCAACAGACACAGAGAGAAAGACAGATAGAGGGAGAGAGAGAGAATGGGCGCGCCAGGGCTTCCAGCCTCTGCAAAGGAACTCCAGACGCGTGCGCCCCCTTGTGCATCTGGCTAACGTGGGACCTGGGGAACCGAGCCTCGAACCGGGGTCCTTAGGCTTCACAGGCAAGCACTTAACCGCTAAGCCATCTCTCCAGCCCGACTTGCAAGGTTTTTAGAAACAAGTTGTATTTCAGTTTATAAGAGGTCATTCCCTAAATGGCATTCTTTTGGAATTCCATCACAAGAAGATAGAAGAATGAAGCCTAAAGTGAAGAACTCTGCCTACTGTCTTTTCAGATGTAGAAAAGTAAGACATAAGGTTTTGCTGTAGAAAGTCCCATTTAGTAGTGGAGTATGAACTGGGCAATTTAGTCAGTGATTTATTTAGGTTCCACAGGGAAAATCCTATAGGGTGTTTTTGAATATTCTAAATTTATTTTGATTTGAGACCAGCTTAAAGGGCATGTCTATCTTAACACAGTTCTCCATTTTCCTGCAAAAATCCCTGAGGAGCTAGTTGTGGGAGGTAGCATCCGAACAATGAACCTTTTGGAGCCAAATCAGCACTTTAGCACAGCGTGCTCCATCTTACTCCTTAAACCCAAGCCTGTCTTGCCCACTGGGCACGCTTAACTTTGCTAATTTTATTTCCTTGCAAAGGTACAGGATACAGGAAAAGGGATGGAAAGTAGCTGATGGTGAAGTTTTGGCTCGGGACATAGAACTTAAAAGATTCTAGCCGTCATCGGGATGCAGAGAGCAGTGGGTGTCTGCAGCTGTGTAACCTCCTGTCTTACTGAGTGAGCAGTAGAAGCCAGCAGACGTAAAGCAGCTTGCTTTCCGTTACACTGCAGTTTTCAGTGTTGGGGTTGCTGCTAGGAACTAGGTCACTCGTTGCTTCTGTAAGAAAACTAGGCAGTCCAGTTCCTCTGTTGATCAGGAATGGCTCCTCTGATACCTTTCTATCCTTCCCCTCCCTCTTCTTTCCTGCCACTTTAGCATTTAAACAATCATACAGACGATGTTATTGGCTAGAAAACTGGTTAATAGGCACATTTTGACTATTAAGGGCATTTAGAGCTGGCTGATTTAGAGCTGGCTGATCTGTAAGGACTGTGCTTCATTCTCAGCCTCTACTTCTGTTTTGTTCAGATTGTGAACAAAAAGAAATGTGGCACCAGAACAGGCCATGGTGTTAACGGAGATGATTCTGAGCTCATGGGAAGGACTTTTGACATGAAAAAAGTGCTGGGCAAATAGTAAGAAGATAAGAAAAAAATCCTGATTATGTTGATCACAGGGTATCAAAATGAATCTATGCTTATTTTTCCTCCTGATTTGATATCATTAAATGGATTTTCAGTACAAATACTAACTCGAACTTGACTCCTCTGTAAGTGTGTGTAATTGCCCCAGATGTCCTTTGGCTTGAGCCTTGTGGGAAAATTGCTTCTGTGTTAACTATGTATGCATTAAGTCAGCTTTTCACTGATGTAGTAAATATTTGCTTTAAAAAACTAGAAACTTGCTGGGGCATGGTGGTGCACGCCTTTAATCCCAGCACTCAAGAGGCAGAGGTAGGAGGATTGCCATGAGTTCGAGGCCACCCTGAGACTCCATAGTGAATTCCAGGTCAGCCTGGGCTAGAATAGACTCTGCCTCAAAAAACCAAAAACAACAACAAACAACAACAACAACAAAAACTAGAAACTTGCTTGTGTGGTAGTATCAGTTATATATATATATATATATATTACATATATATGTAATGTTTTGATGCCTTGCTAGATTCTATATACTAATCTAAACTAGAATCTGAGTTATATTTGATTACCAGCAGCTAAGTAAATGAATATGCAGCAGAATTTAAAGGTATTGCCATCATAGCAGACACATAGTTCAAACACAGCCCACAAACACAACCTCTAATTTTGATTAGGAAATGTGTGAGTTATCTGGAGTTCTAGAATCTCTGTGCACATCAGGTAGATGACCTTCATTTTGACACAACCACAGCCTTGGGTTCTACTCTTAAGAATTGAGATTAACTAATTGAGGTCAGAGCAACTACACATTGGATTTACCCAAATGTGTCCTCTCTACTTACAAATAGCAGCTTATTTCCTTTCAGGGTCTGTTGACAAGTTTGTTGTGTTTTAATGGAGTCAATAGTAGCAGCATGTGCAAGCTAATTGTTAGGCTATAAGGCTTTGTTAGAAATGGAACACAGTCTTCTGGTGTTATATGTAAATTCATACCAACTGGCAAGAAATTAAATAATGTTTCTTTAAGAAATGATATGGTAGAGACTTAAACTAGAAGTAGTTAACCTCTTCGTATGCCTATGCAGTCAGTCATTTCCTAATTCCAAATAATTTTCATTGTAACTGCATGTTTATTAAGCTTTTAAAATAAAATATGACAGTAGCCTAAAAAGTATAAAATTATAGATGATGGAGTTTGGGTTTTTTTGAGGACAAATATGCTTTTAGCATCCTGCAAATAAAAGGTTTGATTAAAATTTGCTAGAAAATTAAATACTTATTCATAAGAAATTATTTTTGCAGAAATTAAGACAGAAAAACTGAAGAATGAAGAAGTGATGGTTTTAGAGTTTTCTTCACATTATGTTGTTTTAAAAATTAACTGAAATTTGAGTGAAAAGATGATGGTATTAGATTAATTGCCACTTCGATGCGTATCTTCAGATTTATAGACATTTCTGAACTAGGATACAAAGACTAGAGAAGAATTCTTGTTTGGAAATTATATTTCATGTGGATTAAAACACTTTAGAAGTTTCTTTTTATAATAAGTGGAAAGTGGTTACCAAAGAAACAAAAGTTTCTTATCACTTGGCTTGAGGCAAATGTGGCATATTAAGCTTAAAATGAATTCTTCTTTTCTGAATGCACACAGCTCATATTAATATCTTGGAAATTGTGCATACATAGGAAAACAGGAGTGAGATTTTTTTTGGATACATTTGAAAAAGCACCCACTGGATATAGATTTTCTGTGACATCACTGGACACTCTTTAACTCCCAATCAGCGTTTGCTATTTTACCTTTTACTTGGGTTTAACATTGGATAGAATGACTTGTTTTTGTCTTAAATGAAATCTGTCTTTTCCTGAGAATTACTTAGGTTCCCGGGTGGCCTGAAAGAGTTAATGTAGTTTCCAAGAGTGCCCAACTTCCTTCCAGGGAGTGGTGTGTGCCTGTGAGTGTCTGGCTCCAGGGTGTTTGTTCACATCCCAAAACCAATTTGGCACAACTTGAAATGTCTGCTAGGCAGAGGATTCAGTGTTGTTAGGCCACGCAATTAGTGCTTTATTTCATGAGCACCAAATCCACCCAATAGTGTTTTGTTGTAAAGAAGAGCTTGAAATCCACAGTAACGGGTTTCATTTATCAGAGCCATATGGGACTCACCATCTTTGGATATATTTGTGAGGCTCTCACAAAGAAGAATCCTGAGGCATCTCAGATTTCACGGATTGAAGGGCAATCTGGATGAATATCATTTTTGGAAATGATGAACTGTAGTTTCTCACGTAGTCTCCAATTTCAGTCTTCCTTGAGAAGCTAAAAAAAAAAAAAAACAGGAAAGAGTTAAGTGAGCCTCAGCATATTGGCTGTTATTGGAAAATAAAGACTATGGTTCTTAGATCTGATTCAAATGCCATGTGCACCTTTGATGTTGAAATGTGGTCATTTAATCTTTGTAGTTTGTGATGTGACATTTATGAGAAGGGAAGGTGGGTTCCAAGTTTATGCACTTTTTGCTTTGTCTATCTTAGTCTTCTGAGATGGATGGTGGCAAGCTCTCTGTATCGTGTCACTGAGGATTTAACATTGTGGGACTTTTGATAATGTCCCAGGGGTATTTTTCTTTGCTGTCTCCTACTTTTCCCTATGTCTAGGATTATTTAGGGGTCTATCGCCTGAAACTCCTGTTGTAAATTGATTCCTAAACTAAATTAATTTTTCATTATTCTATAAATTTAGATATTTCTTTAAAAATTCGAATTGCTGTTCATATGGCAGTAGTTGTTAATACTTTAATTTTGGACTTCAAATTCTATAATGCCATCAGTGACCTGTAAAGAGATACTTAAGGATTCCCTAATTAAAAATCAATACATTTTGAAGCATAGTGTTATTATGTTATGACATGTAAGTAATTTTATTAGGTTTACTATTTATTTCCATGGTTCTATGGATTGTATTTTATTTCATTTTGGTTTTTTGAGGTTGGGTTTTGCTCTAGCCCAGGCTGACCTGGAATTCACTGTGTAGTTTCAAGGTAGCATTGAACTCATGGCGATCCTCCTACCTTTGTCCCCCAAGTGCTGGGATTAAATGTGTGTGCCACCATACCTGCCTTAGATTTTATTTTTTAAGGCCATTCTTAGAGCTAGTGGATAGATACAGCTATGTTTGTATATTTACAAATAGTTGCTTGCAATTACCTAGATTATGAAATCTATCTAATCTTCATGCATATTTTTTTTAACACTTGAACTCCATATTGATGGCAATATCATATATTTTGAATACTATTTCATAAGGATTCAGAAATCCTTCCTATATCTCTAATCTGTGCTGTATACTCAAAGCGTACTTAGACTTTTGTTACATGGCATATCTGGAGGACACAGACCTGTGTTGTCATGGGTCCTTTACTTCCATGTTATGTGGTGCTAATGAGGCTATTGCATGATAGGTAGAAAATTAAGATTATACAATAAAATATAGATGCTTAAATCAACTTAAGCATTAATT
Organism: Jaculus jaculus; assembly: GCF_020740685.1. Classification (NCBI taxonomy): domain Eukaryota; kingdom Metazoa; phylum Chordata; class Mammalia; order Rodentia; family Dipodidae; genus Jaculus; species Jaculus jaculus. The sequence continues at coordinate 167,060,064 of NC_059105.1, forward strand.
GTGCTGGATAACTGAATGTCTCATGTTCCATTCCTCCCCCCCCCCACTTCATTCTTAAAGTTAAATGTTCTCCAGTATTTTAATTAGTATAATCAGTTGTTATAATACTATTAAGTACTCTTAATTATTTTTCCTACAGACATACGTATTGTGACCCAATGAGATAAATTGTTTTTCTCACTAAAAATTCTGTCATGGAACTAAAAATGAACTCTTCTATCTGATGCCTGGTGTTTTACATAAGGAATCTTGAAATATTTTCTTGATGCAAGCAACACAGTATTTGGGATAGTGGTTAACAGGAACAAAGAATTAAAAATGGTCAGAAGACTCAGTGTATGTGGCTATAGATAAAATGGTGTTTCTTAGGACTTTGAATCCAGTAATCAGATAGGCACAAGGATCAAAGAAGAAAATGTAAATGTGATGATCTGTTGTATGCTGCTGATGAATATATCCAATAAATGCTAGGGGATGTAGGAAGAATATAATTTGATGGCATGTTTGTGTGAATGATAAAAGATTTGTCTGCTCAGAGGAGAGTATAAATTCAACAGATAAGGATTGTATGAGTTTTGTGGCTGGAACTGCCTAGTACATTTACATTGTTGTTCTATGGGAGGGACAAATGGTTCCCGTATATAATGTTCGATGTATAAATAGAATCCATACATCATTTGAGTTACGCAAATATCTTACTTGCTTGTGAAGACAGATATGTTTCAAGATGTAGTGACATAATCTTAGCTAAAGGTCGGAATAAAGTTTTTGTTTTGTTTAGTCTGTGGGTATATTTGTGTGGGTCAGATGTGTGATGTGTGTGTGTGTGTTTGCACATGGAGAACTTAAAACAGCATGCAAAGACACTGTCACCTCTGGCTCCCTTGTCTGCTGCCTTTTTCACACAACTTTCCCTTTATCTCTATCATCATACTGTGCAGAAAATAGAGGGCTTAGGTTTATCATTTTAATTACTTAATTTTTGTTGTTTTGTTCTCAGTTTTGTTTTCACCTCAAGAATCAAGACTCAAGTATAAGGTATTTAGTTCTCATTTTCAAGTGTTCTTTCCCTTTCTTTCCCACCCATTTGTTCATATGCTTGCTGGCCTCTGATAGGCTGTGAAGCGAGACAGTAGTTTACTTCCCCCCCTCCTTTCCTCTCTCTCTGTCTCTTTCTCTCCCTCCCTCTCTCTCTCTCTCTCTCTCTCTCTCTCTCTCTCTCTCTCTCTCTCTGCCTGTGTGTGTGTGTGTGTGTGTGTGTGTGTATGAAATTAGCTAATTGGTGTTAGCAGAAATATTTTCACATGTTTTATAAGCAAAGTGCAGCAAGGTATATAAATGTAGATGTGATCCAGACACGCGCACGCTCACGACTGTCGCTGCTCATGCATAGGCGCTCAGATGTAATTAATGTTAATAACATTTTAATGTGCTTGTGAGATCATAATGAGGAGAAATGAATGCTCTGATTAGGAAAAGGTAACTGTGTGTGTGTTTTGGCTTAGAACAAGATTTCAATTTTTATAAACCGCAATTTTAGAACTTGTTTGTGATTGCATCAATTGGTTTTTATTTTCAAATTAGAGGTCTGTTTAGCCATTTTAATGATTAACCAAATAAATGGGTGAAACCCTGATCATAAGGAATAGTGCAGGTTTTCATTTGCAAGGCAATGTTGTTGTGCAGCAAGGCAGTGTGATATCTTTTGCCAATGTACCATCTTAGTGTTTTTTTTTTATATTGCTTTTTCAGAAACCACTTGTGGAGATAGTACTTACTTTTATAGATGTAGGTATTCTCTATATGATCCAGAGACACCAATCAGACAGTGTGACTATTGTGTTTGAGATACCTTCCTGCCACTCAATTATGGCATATTTGCTTTCCAAAGAATATGTATCATGCGTCCTGAAATGTTTATTTAAAAATATTCAATATGCAATATTTTTCTTCCTAAACACAATCTTTACATTTTTTTTTTAGAGGCCTCTTATCTTTATGGTGAAGTAAAAGATTTCAAGGAAAGCAAAGATGTTGTCTCATAATGAACACAGTGCTACATAGTCAACAGTGATGTTACGTACTGGCTTAAATCCAACTGGACACTAGAGATCCTTCTCCACAACAATGTTTTTGACAATATTATTTAATGTGTTTTTAAAAAATATTTTTATTTATTTATTTGAGAGAGACACACACAGAAATGAAGAGAGAAAGAGACAGAGAGAGAGAGAGAGAGAGAGAATGGGCACGTCAGGGCCTCTAGCCATTGCAGACGAACTCCAGGCGCATGTGCCACTTGGTGTATCTAGCTCACGTGGGTCCTGGAGAATCAAACTTAGGTCCTTTGGCTTTGTAAGAAAGCACCTTAACTGCTAAGTCTTCTCCTTAACCCTATTTAATGAGTTTTGTACACATTTGCATTAATTGCTACTTTTAATTATAGGCTAACTCCAAATATCTGTAAGGGGCCTTGCTGTGTAGCAATTAATACATTTTGAAATTGAATTGTAGATTGAAACATTCAAAGACTGGAATCCCTTTTAAAAGTAAGCATTGTGCCTGTTATGGTGGCGCATGTCTTTAATCCCAGCACTTGGGAGGCAGAGGTAGGAGGATTGCTGTGAGTTCGAGGCCACCTGAGACTCTGTACTGAATTCCAGGTCCGCCTGTGCTAGAGTGAAACCCTACCTTGAAAAACCAAAAATAAAAAAGTAAGCAGTGGTTGCATAAGAATTTGAGTGAAGGTCTTGGCTCTGAATTGCAATATAGGGCAGTGTAGTTTATTCTCTACTACAGTAAAGGACACGGCTCTGACTCTGTTTATGTCACTACGAGATTTCTGCTGAGGTTTAAAATGATGATGAAATAGAAGGTATCAGAGTTGGTTCTACCAAACAAGTCAGAAATTTCTATGATTCCCCAAATGTGTTAGGCTTCATTCACAAGACTCTATAGAATGTAAAACCTATTTGACTAAAGGAAGTATTTTCTTTTACTTGAACCTATCTGACTAAAGGAAGCATTTTCTTTACATTGTTGAGCTGACTTTCTTGAGTCTTATCACATTGAACCATAAATAGGAGCAATTTTCCTATTCTCAACTTGTAAAGGAATTTATCATTTTTTTCTAGTGTGCACATGACAGTGCGTTTTCTCATAACTGGGTGCCTCTCTAGATTTTCTGTTCCGAGTCACTATCCTACTCCTATGCATATAACGTAATTATAGCTGTTGTGGCTTCATAACGTGCTTCAATATCTAAAGTGTTAATCTCCTTCACACCTACCATTACTCCTTTTTTTCTGAGTTGCATAGGGTTTTTTGCTTATTTGTTATTCCAGGTGAACTTTATAATCAGTGAGAAGACCTTGAGGAAAAAGCCCTGATGATACTGTTAATGTGATTTTAAGATATTCATTGACTGACAAATGGATAACTAATATCTCTCTGAGGGTAAAGTATTTTATGCAGAACTTGCTTTTTCTTTCCCCTTGTTCAGTGACTTGAATCTTTCACAAATGGTGTATAGCATTCCTTTTATAAGTTTAAACATTGGTTGTTTACTCCATCGTATTCTATTTATTAATAAAAATATGTTTGCTTGCCTTCTTATATACTTAATACTTAGGCAGTATCTTCTCTTCCACAATATGTTCTTTCTTGCTTTCTGTTTCCATACAGGAAGGTTCTTGGTTTTTGTAGGTCAATATTACAGCCTCCTACTTTGCAATCTTCTTTCATTGTTGTGATCACCCAAGGCAGATTTGAATCTGATTCTGCTGCTTGGTATCTGAAATTATGGGCCGGTTATGTTGATTGTAGTCCATGTAAACTACTATAACAAGTTACCATAGATTGTGTGGCTTTCAATTTTTTTTAAAAAATGTTTATTTGTTTGCAAGCAGGGAGATACACATAGAAATCACACACATACAGAATACAATGAATGAATATGGGTACGTCGGGAACTCCAGCTGCTTCAGATGAACTCCAGAATGCTTGCACCACTTGTGCATCTGGCTTTACATGGGTAGTGGGGAGTCAAATTTGGGTTATTAGGCTTTGCAGGCAAGCATCATAACTGCTAAACCAGTCTCCAGCCCTTTAAAAATTTTTATTTGCAAGCAGGAAGGGAGGGAGAGGGAGAGGGAGAGAGAGGGAGGGAGACAGAGACAGACAAACAGAAATTGAGAAGAATGGGTGGGATTTTCAACAACTAAAATTTTATTTTTCATAAGTCTACAGACTGTGAGTTCATGACCATATAGTACTGGCCTCGTTAGGTTTTGTTTAGGGCTCTCTTCTGCATTAAAATCTGATAAATTCTTGTGTCCTTACTTGACCAATTTGAAAAAAAGTTATTATTTTTTTTGGTAAGGGCACTTTTCTCATTCATGAGGGCTCTACCTTCATGATTTCAGCTAATACTAATAATCTCTCAAAAGCACCATTTTCTAATGCTGTCACATTGGGAACCAGAGATTCAACATCTGATGTCATGGGGGGACATGAATATTCAGTTCATGAACACTGAGCTATTTTAATTATTTGTAAAATATATGTAAGATAACCAAACTCCTGGAATAATCACGTGTAAAATGATCCTTAGAAAAGCATCTATTATTTTATTTCACATCTAGTAGGCACTAAAATACTGGCATCCATTAATAATATAGTCATGTAACATACTAGCATTATTATTCTTAAAGTATGATATGCAGTTGAATTATTGAAAGTATAGTTATATGCTCTTGAATTATGGGTTTTTACCAAGAATGGATTGAATCAAGCATATGAAAAAATTGTAAACTTCAAAATAGATGCTGATGGTTTAAGGTGTTAAGAACTGAAGACTAATTCTTAGATTATAGTATTTTGTGGCTGTGCATGTACATGTCCGTTATTTATTTTTTAATTATGATTATTAATATATGTTATATTTCATAGTTCTGGAGAATAAGTGGAGGAAACTTCGTGATATCCTGGAACGAGTAACTTGTCCAGGTAGTTTTTGGAATGCATTGATTTATAACTTACCAACTACACTGTGGATGTGAACATTTAGTTGAAAGTTATATAACTTTGTGTTATAACGCAAAAATCTGGTAAATACTATCTAGTCTTTTCTTGGTAAATGTTATGTTAACTTTTAAATGAGTTTGTGAGGACCAAATATTGAATATATAAATTCACGATTATATTCTCATAATCAGAATAATAATACCAGTCCATTTTATAAGATTTTTAATAATAGTAAGTAAATAACTATAATTAATAATAGTTGTTATAATTGTTATAGTCTAATGATTTTTTTATGCTTACACTCTAATTTATTAAGATCGATATTATCTTACAAAGCCATTCTTTCAGTTCATTTGACACCATTGTTTAAAAATGAAAATACTAGAACTTCAGAGTGCATTTTTCTAACTTACTGGCTTTGGTGAAAGTTAAGTGTGATAATGCATCTACCTTATGGTAATGCTTGCTAAATGTTAATTGTTTTTATTTCTATTCTTTTGTTGACCCATCTTTATTACCACCGCTCATACACATTTTACCTGTATACATTATTACTAGTGATCTTGTTTGATGCTTAGAATGAATATATGAAATATCTTAGTAAGTTTTGAAAATAGGTATTAGCTGTAAGATTTTCCTGGTGGAGTCTGTAGGGCCTTTGATTTTCATTATTAAGAACATACTTTGTGGGCTGGAGAGATGGCTTAGTGGTTAAGCGCTTGCCTGTGAAGCCTAAGGACCCCGGTTCGAAGCTTGATTCCCCAGGACCCATGTTAGCCAGATGCACAAGGGGGCACACGCATCTGGAGTTCGTTTGCAGTGGCTGGAGGCCCTGGCATGCCCATTCTCTCTCTCTCTCTCTCTCTCTCTCTCTCTCTCTCTCTCTTTCTCTCAGCCTCATTCTCTCTCTCTCTCTGTCCCTCTCAAATAAATAAATAAAACAAAAAAAAATTTAGAAAAAAAGAACTTACTTTGTATGGGCAGATCATGTGTTGTTACCATCTTTTCCCTCCTCCTTGCCCCCATTCCTCAGGGTGCCCTTCTCAGGGGTGCTGGTATTCCCTATGGAGTTGTGGGAGCAGCAGTCAGTGATTGGTGGGAGGCACTGCCTCTGGGCAGGACCTCCCAACCTGTGACTCTTACAATCTTTCTGCCCCTTTTTCTGCGAAATTCCCTGAGCTTTGGTAGGTGTATTTTTTTTAAATTTAATTTATTAGTTTTCAGCAAATACAGGCGGTTTGGTACCATTGTTTAGGCTCATCCATGATCTACCCCCTCCCAATGAACCCTCTGTGTTGATGTAAATGGGTCATGCATTGTGGAGTTAGCCCACAGTTATTGGTACGATAAATGTCTTTGCATATCATGACCCAACATGTGGCTCTGACATTCTTTCCGCTCCCTCTTCTGCAAAATTTCCCTGAGCCATGTTGGGTTCATTTTTGGTCTGCTTAAGTGCTGAGGTGTTGGGGGCCTCTGGGGCTCTGGCTCTCTGATTTGGTAGTTGATTTTTCTCTGTGTTGGTCTCTTTCCCCTTTGTGCTGGTATCTGGTTCATCAGGAAAACAGCACCATTGCTTGTTTCGCCAATTTTCCTTAGTATCAGTCGGGCCCCTTTTGAGGTATGATGGGGCAGCTCTCTCCTTAGGATCTGCATTATCTGAAAAAGAGAAGCAGATTCTCCAACGGAGAGTAAGTTGGCACTAAGAAAATTGAGATAACACTTACTTTCTTGATAGAGAGTTTAATAGGTGTAGGCCCTCTTGTACCCCATGATTGATGGTAGCTTGATATTGGACAGTGGGCTTATGTTTGGATATGGTACTGACTTGTTTCCCAGCTTCAGCTATGGGTCTCATACCACTGAGGGGATCAGTTAGCCAAATCAAGAGCAGTTGGTTCCCCACCATGGCCGTGTGCCACTATTGCACTTGTGTGGGCATCACACCAGGTTATTTGTTGCTAAGTAGGTTAGACCATGAGTTGCTTGGACAGATATTGGTCATTTCCCCCAGTCGCCCATGTAGCACCTTCTGGCACTAGACACGCTGACTGTCTGGGAACTGACTCTCTCCTGGCTTCCAGCCATGCCATTCCATTTTACTTGTCAGCTGCGTATGGAATCTTCAGCAATAGAGTCTTACCACTGACCTTTGGTGGGTCATCAAGTACTCTGACAGAAGTCTGTCATTGTTTTAGGAAACCTTGTAGGTTTCTCTGATCAAAAGCTCATTGTGGATGGTAGCCCCAAGCTGGTAGTGGGGGATTACAGGTCAGTGCCCACTAAGAAAATGAGGAAAAACATAACTAATATACAAGAGTTATAAAGGAGAGAGAGGGGGAGGAGGAGAGGGAGGGAGGGAAGATGTAGCAGATTTAGGTTAGTCTTGATCCTACTTCAGTGATGAGCTCTTAGGAGCCTCTGGATTTCTGCTTTGGTATGTGTTGAATGTCCCCAGGGTCTGTCTCCATCATCCTGGAATTGCTTGTCAGGCTCCCCATGGAAGCAACACTCTTGCTCCTGTCCCCACTTCTTCTGTGGTTTCACTTGAGCCTTAACAGAGATGTGAGGGGTCATTTATAGCTTTCTTATTTTTTTTGCTCTAGCTAAGACTTAGTATGACATTGAATAAAAGTAGAGAAAGCAGGCACCAGTGTCTCATTCCACATTTTAGAAGAAATTCGCTCAGTTTTTCCCCATTTTTATAATGTTGGCTAGAGGTTTGCATTGAATAGTGTTTATTATTTTGAGGTATATTCTATCAGCTCCACATTTCTCCAGGACTTGTATCATGTAGTCATGTTGAACTTTGTCAAATGCCTTTTCTGAAAGATAACCTATTAAATCAATGGTGCTGGCAAAACCAGATACCCACTTGCAAAAGAGTGAATTAGATCAATATCTCTTACCATGCAAAAAATAATCAATTCAAACTGTGTAGTAGTCCTCCCTTAGACTCAGATTTTTTTTTTAAATACAGGGTTTTTTTTTTTGTTTATTTTTATTTATTTATTTCAGAGTGACAGACAGAGAGAGAAAGAGGCAGAGAGAGAGAGAGATGGGGGGGGGATGGGTGTGCCAGGGCCTCCAGCCACTGCAAATGAACTCCAGATGCATGTGCCCCCTTGTGCATCTGGCTAAGGTGGGTCCTGGGGAATCGAGCTTCGAACCAGGATCCTTAGGCTTCACAGGCAAGTGCTTAACTGCTAAGCCATCCCTCCAGCCCAGACTCAGATCTTTTATTGAAATTGAGTTTTCAGCTTCAGCCCCTAGCAGGCAGACTCCTTCTATGGAGGGAGGAGGAAAGGGGTATGTCACTGGGGGTATATCTGAAGTGCAGCCTAAAGGTATAGAGAAGACTTTGAGTTCTGCATTTCTGCTTGCATGCTGTTTGCTGGTGGTGCTATGTGTAGGTAATTCCTCTGTGCTTGGAGTGCCTAAAGGGAGCTGGTTGCTTTTGCCATTGTTGAAACTTCCCCTGGATCTGCAAGCTTGAATAAGTCCCCCTTTCCCATAAACTGTGTTTGTTTGGAAGTTTGTTCCAGCAACGTGTTGCTGACTACAACAAACTGGAACGAAGATTTCAATTTAAAACTGGAAATACAAAAAAGGCCAAAATAAACATAAGTAAAACACTTCAAGATATAGGTGTAGGGCTGGAGAGATGGGTTAGTGGTTAAGCACTTGCCTGTGAAGCCTAAGGACCCTGGTTCGAGGCTTGATTCCCTAGGACCCATGTTAGCCAGATGCTAAGGGGGCGCACGCATCTGGAGTTCATTTGCAGTGGCTGGAAGCCCTGGCACACCCATTCTCTCTCTCTCCGTCTTTCTCTGTCTGTCACTCGGAAATAACTAAATAAAAACTAAAAATATTTTTAAAAAGATACAGACGTAGCCAGAAAATTACTGAACAGAACCTCAGTAACCCAGGAATGAATCCCAGGAATCAGCAAATGTGATTACATAAGATTAAAATAAAACCTCTGTACAGCAAAAGAAGCTATCATCAACAAATGAACAGACAGCCTACAGGACTTGTGAAAATCTTTGCTTATACTTCTTCTAATAGGGGGCTGATATCTAGAATATATGAAGAACTGCAAAACTTAAACACAATAAACTCTGAACTGCCTATCAATAAATAGGACAATAAACAAAGCAAGCAGACAGTTCTCAAGAGCACAGTGAAAATGACAGGTACATATTTGTAACAGTATTAGACATTCTTAGTCTTCAGAGAAATGCAAATTCTAACTACTTTGAGGTCTTCTCTCTCTTCAGTTGGGAGAACTATTAGGAAGAAAACAGATGATGAGCTGGTTTGGTGGATAAATTGCATTGCATGAATGAGCACCTAATCCCCAGACACCAGGAAAAATCCAGATTCTGTAATCCTGGTACTTTGGAGTCAAGGTGAGAGGTGGAGACAGGAAAATTTCATAGAAGTTTTTAGACCAGCTGTCCCGGCTGGCACAGTGGTAATCAGCAAAACAGGAGACGCTGCCTCAAATGTCAAATGAGGTAGAAGGTGAGGATTGTCACTTAAAAGTTGTCCTCTGAACTCCACATGGGCATGGCATTGTGGCATGTACATAACTACATGCACACATCCATTAATGTGTACATGTTAACACACACATCACACACACACACACACACATACACAAACACACCCCAAAAGCCAAAACAAAACAAAAAGGGAAACAAGTGAAAACAAATGGCAGTAAGGGTGTGAGGAAAGAGGAACCGTACTGTTGATGAGAGTGTAAATGGGTGAAACCATTATGGAAAACAGTGTTGAGGCTTTCAAACAACTAGAATCTACCGTATGACCCAGATTTCCTGCTCCCGGGCATATACTTAAAGGACTTTACACTCTACTGCAGGGGAACTTGCACATCCATCCTTATTAAAGCAGCTCTGCAGAACAGAAAGGGCATTGAATCGGCTTAGGTGTCCACCAGCAGAGGAATGGACAGTGAAAATGTAGTGCAAATGTACAGTGGAAGTTTATTCAGCAGTAAAGCTAAATGGAATTATGAAATGCATAGCAAATTGGATGGAATATTATAAGTAAGGTAACCCAGGCTCTGAAAGACAATTACCACATGTTCTCTTTCTCATACTGTGTCATACCTTTAAATATTAAATGCATGTATTTTAAGTGGGAGTGTAGGTAAAAGCCAGGAAACCAGAAAATGGTCCATGAGATTTTTTTTCAACAAAAAAGGCTTTAAAGAAGGGAAGTTGAGGAGGGCAACACAACACATGAATATGAAAAGGGAAGAGAGAATTTTGGTGGCTAAGGGTATACTGGGGAAAGAAGAGACAAGGAAATGCAAAGTAATGGGAGAATTGTCTTTGTACTGAGAATGTACATCATTCTTATAATTTCCTCAATATTGTATTTACATAACATTAGCCCTGTAGTTATAATAAATTTTTAAAAAGTCAATAAATGCTTTTTGTGTATCTATTGCCATGTCCTTAAGCTCATGTAGATGTATATGGTGTAGTACATTTATTGATTTGTGTATGTTGGACAAGCCTTGCATCTCTGAGATTAAACCAACCCAACCATGGTGAATGATCTTCCTGATGTGTTTTTGAATTCAGTTACTAAAAATTTTGTTGAGAATTTTAGGATCTGTGTTTATTAGAGAAATTGGTATGTTGTTTTCTTCCCTTCCCATCTCTTCCCTTTCCTCCCCTATCCTCCACTCAACCCTCCCCAGCCCTCCTCTTTTGGTCTCTTTCCTTCCATTTCTTCCTCTCCCCTTCTTTCCTCTCACTTTCCACCCTCACTTCTCTTTCCCCATTTTTTCTTTTCTTTTCTTTTATGTTTTTGAGGTAGAGTCTCACTTTAGCCCAGGCTGGCCTGGGACTCACTCTCTAGTCTCAGCTGACCTCAAACTCACAGCGATCCTCCTGCCTCTGCCTCCCGAGTGTTGGATTAATGGCATGCACCACCATGGCAGGTTATTTTTGTTTGTTTGTTATTACTTTATTCAGTTTTGGTATCAGGTTAAAAGTGACTTCATAGAATGAGTTTGGTAGTGTCCTGTCCATTTCTATTTTGTGGAACAGTTTGCGGAATATTGGTGTAAGAACTTCCTTAAATGCTTAGTAGAATTTAGCAGTGAATCTGTCTGGTTCTGGGGCTTTGATTTTTGGGGGATATATTTTAATTACTTCTTTAATCTCATTGCTTGTTATAGGTCAGTTTAAATTGTTTATATCCTCTGGGTTTAATTTTGGAAGATCATATACAGTTAGAAGCATCCATTTCTTCTAGTTTTTCCAGATTTTTGGAATAATGTCTTCAAAGCATTTTCCAATGATATTCTGACTTTCATTGTAGTCTGTTGTAACAACTCTTTTCATTTCTGTAACTTTATTAATTTGGGCATTCTCTTTTTGTTAGTTTGTCAATATTGTTAATCTTTTCCGGAAAGCTGAAAACTACAGAAGTCATCGTACTAAAATCACTTACTTTCATGTATACCAATAATAAATTTGCTGAAAAAAACTAGGTAGAATATCCCATGTACAATAGAGCGTGTATACATACACATATGTAGAAATAAGCCTAGTCAAGAAAATAAAAGAACTCTACAATGAAAACTTCAGTACACTAAAGAAAGAAATCAAAGAAGATCATGGAAGATGGAAAGTCCCTCTGTGTACCCGAATTGGCAAAATTAATGCTGTGAAAATGGATATGTTACCAAAGTAATTTATATATTCAATGTTGTCTCCATCAGAATTCAATGATATCCTTCTTAGAACCAGAGAAAGGGTGAGGTAATCTCTCATCACAGTCTTGATTTGTCTTATTCTGGTGACTGGTGGTGCAGAGCGTTTGAACATGTATCTGTCTTTCTTTCTTGGATACATATCTAAGTTTCTCTGATTCCATTTAGTTTGCTGTAACAAACAACTTATTCTCGGTGCTTTGTGAACAACAGAAAGTTATTTCCTACAGTTTGAGAGGCTAAGATCAAAGTTCTAGTAATTGAGTGGCTGGTGAGTTCCTGTTCTTCATGGAGGTTCTTGTGTATTTTTATATATTATGGTCATTGTTGACAGTGATGAAATATGAGCTCATCTTATAGATGAATTATAAAGAAAAAATACATATGTGCATTATGCATGCAATGGAATGTTATTCTACAACAAAAAGTAAGGAAATTATGTAATATGGGACAGTATAGATGAAACCTGAGAATATTATGTTTAATACAGTAAGTCAATCACAGAATTATGTTATATGAGTTTTCTAAAATAGCCAAATTGAATTGACAAGGATAATGGTGGTTTTTCAGGAACTGGTACTGAGGTGGTAATACCAAGTTACTAATAAATGGACAAAAAGTTTCAGTTAAGATAGTAAGTTCTGTCTAAATATTTATTAATATTGTACTTATGTTATAAATGCTATGCTTTTAAAAGATGTATTTCATCTTTTGCATGAAGGATAGATCTTAAATTGAGTGTTCTTACCAGAATTGGATAAAACTGTATGCAAAATGATGCACACGTCTGTAATCCCAGCTCACCTCTGTTAATGGGAGGCAGAGGCAGAGCCAGGAGAATCATGAAGCTTATGGGACCAACTAGACTGTCCAGTCTAGTTTCCTTGTTGCAAAAACAATAACAACAACCACCTCTCTCAAAAACCCCCAAAATAAAAGAGATAGACCCTGACTTAACAAAAAGATGGACAGAGAGCCAGTGCGCATATACCAAGTACACATGTGCCCATGCACATGACACGTGCACAAATATATGCACACATAAAATAATACAATAAAAATTTAAAAGCCATTGTCATATGTTTCCAATGGACTTAGGGCTTACAGACCATTTTATGCAACTGATAGGATAGCTGAGAATTAACTTACAATGAATGTATTCTAATTTTTCTTACCTAGTGTAAGTTTTCATTGCGATTTTCCTCTTATTTGAGGAATATTAGCAGAGCTACTGAGAACATTAAGGGTGGCAGAAGTAGAAAGTAAAAAAGATTGTAATGATATGGAACCTTTTTCTCCAATGTCAAACGTCTACCTAAAAAATGCATGTAAAACTTGTATGTTTTACTATGTGAAATATAGGAGTAGGTTTGGTTCCAAGAACTTGGTGACAGTATTCTGGTGGAGATTAATTAGAGTTAACAGAGTGATTATGTGGAAAAGAAATCTTTCTCCAATGAGTTCTTTTTACTTTGGCATAATCTTCTCAGGAAACAGTGCTTTTCTCAAAGTGTGATCTAAACTGAAATAAATGATACAGTGTTTCCATCAATAATGACATCCAGGCAGGATAGGGGGATTTTTTTTTTTTTTTGATACTCTATTCCATTTGTCATTTCAGTTTCTTATGTGGACTATTTTTTACTCTTGTTATAGATAATGGCACAGACAATAAAAACCATTTACCGAATCACGCTTTATTCTCATACCAAAACAATGAACTACCTTATTATTCTTCACAACAATCTCAAAGGGCAGATATTATTTCCTTTTTACCTGTAAGGAATCAAAGGTTGAATGAGATTAAATAACTTCTACAAGGCCACCCATCTAGTTATGGTGGCGTTCATCTGAATCAGTGAGATAATTGAAAAAGCAATTGCTGAGCCTGATGTGAGCACCATTATGGCCAATGAAAGGAGCCTCTTACTTTATCCTGTAAACAGAGGCAGACCAGCTTTTGAGAAGAGGCATAGGAGAGAGCTGGGGGTGGGGTCTGTTTTCCATGCTGGGAGTGAGCTTATTAGAGAGGCTAGTGTTATCCTTCTCGAAGCTTTGCTGCTGCTCTTATTATTTCTTTAGCCAGCGGTGACCTGGAGAGCTGAAAAACTAGATTATGCCTCGTTGTGCCCATTTAAGTGGCCAGTCGTTACTGCAAGGAAGCACCTTAGGACTTTCAGGTCTGCTTAGGCCACTCTCTAAGGTCAAACTGTTCTCCAGCACAGCCTTGTTAGACCATGAGGCCTGATGCTGTGTAGTGAGTGCCCTGTGAGTTTCCCCACTGACTTTGCCTTAAAGTGTGTGGTCTCAAGCATGCTATTTTGCATGTCACCATATTTATACTCCAGATTATTGTCCATTATACCTGCATCACATGTAGATAAGATCTACATTGATTTCTTCCTATCATTTTAAAAGTCTGAAGTAGCACTGAGCTCCAACCTAGAGAAGAAAAACAAGTCACTAGGTAGTGTCATTTCTTGTCATAAATGGAGAACTCCCCAAGATGTCTAAACACTTAGAAATTCTCAAAATTTCTTTTATTTGCAATACTATGCACACCTGGATGATTGCAGCGATTAGAAATCCTGGCTCTTGAATTCTGTTATAAAGGAGTCTGTATATTTCCTTAGTTTGAAAAGAATAGTTCCCCAAGTATTTGAAAATGTTCGGCTGGCTGCCCCAGCCATTCTCTTTGTCACCCTCATGGCACATCCCTCTGCATGCATGACCAGCTGCAAGCTAAACCCTGTGGAATCAGAACTCTTTCATCCTTTGTGGGATGTGTTTCACGATCAGAGTTTGGATGATTCTCCGCGGCAGTGGCAGACATTGTTCATTTCAGTGGGCGGCCTGGGTGCACAAGAATAGTCGCCATAGAGGGACAGGCTTAGGCCCGGCCCTTCGTGCCACTTTGCTGTGTTAGATCACTCTCCCCTGCTGCATTAACGGCTAGAGAAAAGAGGAAGCTAACTGTACCAACAAGCATCCAATTAACGGCACTTGAGCTCCATTGCCGTCCATCCTCTTTTGTTTTCTTAACTTCCTAACCTACAGTTAATCACTCCAGCCAGTAGAAAGGAATAGTACAAACATGGTAATTACATTAACCTTCTGTTTAGTCTGTACACCTGACAGAGTTTTGTGCTATCAATTCGTAGTTCATGCTTGGTATACAATATAGTTGACTGTGAATTTTTTAAACTATATTTTTGTTCTCTTCCCCAATATCATCACCAAAGCCATTTCTAGGACTTACTATAGAAAACTATGTGGCATCTAGAAATTTATCTCTGTTTACAGTTTATAGTAGAGCATTAGTTCATTCTAGGTACTTTAGCTTGTTTGAATTTCCAATTGATCACACTCTTAGGCCCATTATACTCTTTCCCTGGTCAATCGGGACATCTTGGTTCTGCTCTGTCACCAGTGGCACCATAGTTGGAAAGTAACTTAGACCTTTCATGTTTGTACTTGGTGATTAAACTCAGGGCCACGCACATGCCAAGAACATGCCCCCATCCTAGACTTAAATAATTTCACCCTTGTCATGTTTAAAATGATCTGCTATGACCCCAGCCTTCTGTGTGTGAAATATAAACCAGGATTTCCAGAAGCATTAATTCCCATGTATATATGATGATTGATAGTTTTAGTGTTTTATCTGTTTTAATGTACTAATTATAATCATAAAATAAACCACATATGTATGAGATGGAGCTGGTATTACTGCCTTATTTTTCCACATAAGGATCTTCCAGCACAAGGAGGTGAAGTGAATTCTCCCACATTAAATAACAGTGATTGGCTGAACATAAGATTTCAATTCAATGCTTTCCCCATTCATGGTATATGGTTTCCCCTAGAAGGGAGAAAGTTAGTTAGTTTGTTTGTTTCCTTCCTTCCTTCCTTCCTTCCTTCCTTCCTTCCTTCCTTCCTTCCTGCCTTCCTGCCTTCCTGCCTTCCTGCCTTCTTTCTTTCTTTCTTTCTTTCTTTCTTTCTTTTTCTGAGGTAGGGTCTCACTCTAGCCCAGGCTGGCCTGGAATTCACTAGGAGTCTCAGGGTACCTCGAACTCACAGTGATCCTCCTACCTCTGCTTCCCGAGTCCTGGGATTAAAGGCGTGCACCACCATGCCTGGCTAGAAAGTTTCTTTTTTGAGATCAAAGCTTCATTTATTAATGTTTAGTTTCTGTGTGGTGTATATATTCAACCTTCATATACATAATTGAGTTTGGGATATTTTGTGATCTTAGCTTTTAATCAGTGAAGGAATCTCCTAGAATTCCTAATTAAAGATAAGAATTTGTTACATATATGTGTAGAGTTTTTGGTATCATTATAATCCTCTATACAAACTTTATTTGTGCTTTTCTTTTTTTGAAATGTACTTAAAACGAGAGAGAGAGAGAGAGAGAGAGAATATGAGCATGAACCTATCATGGTGTCTTGCTTCTGCAAACAAACTCCAGATGCACGTACCACTTTATGATTCTGGCATTATGTGGGTACTAGGAAACTGAACCCAGGCTACAGTCTTTGTAAGCAAGCATCTTTAACCACTGAGCAATCTCTCTAGCCCTTGATTTTTACTTTTTAATTACAAACCTGGCAGAAACCTGATATATGTATTGCATAGTAATAGTTGTAATTGGAGAATGATAAGAGTTCAAGAAAAGCCCTTTTAGCCAATCACTGCTTCAGGATAGTAGTATTACTTTTATCTTTGCTTACTTAGAGTGATTTATGTTTTTTTATTGTTTATGCTAGCTGAACATTCAATTATAATTTAATTATCTAAATTGATGAAATAGAAGTACAAAATATAAAGGGTTGTTGATTTTATGAATTTCCATTGAATCTTTTGGAAAGTAGTTTTAAAGGTGAATAAGTAAAATAAAGTATAGCTTAAAGAAGGTATGTGCTATACAGCTGTGAAAGATTGCTTGGGGTGTGGATCGAAGAGGAATACTAAAAGTCTGGAAAGATCATTTAGTTTGCTTTTCAAGTCTCCTTAAACTTTTACCTGCTTTAAATAAACCCAAGTAAGAAATAATACCTGACATATTATATTGTAGTTTAAACAAGAAAAATAATGGATCACTTCCTAAAAGACCCCCACCCCCCCAAAAAAAAAATCAATGATAGTTGAGTTGTATTACATGGGTAATAAATAGGCAAAAGGTTTTATATTTGAATGTAAACTGAATATATTAAAATTATCCTAGCCCATAACTATTGTCTTTTGTGTAAAATGGGGATGCAAGCAATTTTACCTAGTAAGGATTTTACTTTGTATATGAGAATCAAATAAGATATATAGCATCCAGAACAATGTATGCCATGTACTTTAAAAAAAATTGCATGTCATCACTCACATTTGTCAAATGTCATTATTTGAGGTCATCTGCTTTAATAAATACATTTATATTACAGTTATAATAATCTTCATCATTGTTGCCTGCTATTAGAATATCGCGTCAGTAAGATATACCTAGTTATGTTTGTGTTAGTAGGTAAATCTGACCATTTTCTACCCTCCCAGAATCTATGAGAAGTTAGACTAACACAATGTGTCCTCAGGAAATGCTGGGACCTAAAGTTGTATGAGACATAAGTGCAGGGCTCCGTGTTAACTGAAGGCTATCTAAAGGATCCAGTATAGAGAGAGTTTAAGGGGCACCAGTGAGAGGTGCTTGGAGCGCTTGTACAGCTCCTCCCTACAGGGAGCCTAATTTAACCACTGGCTTTCTCCCTAAAATAAACTCCAGGCTGTACACAGTTCTATCCCAATTATAAGTCGAGAACAAATGAAGGACAGGGCTGAATGGAGTATATTGAGCAAAAGACCTGGTAGCTGAACTACGACAGTGTTTGAGTAAAATACTGATTGCAGTAGTGAACCCTGTGTGACATATGTTCAGTTCCCAAATGCCTCTGCTGCTGTTGCATTATTGGTTTTCATTAATTAGTCCACATTTAAAAAATTCTTTTTTAGCCGGGCATGGTGGCGCACGCCTTTAATCCCAGCACTCGGGAGGCAGAGGTAGGAGGATCACCGTGAGTTCAAGGCCACCCTGAGACTACAGAGTTACTTCCAGGTCAGCCTGGACCAGAGTGAGACCCTACCTCGAAAAACCAAAAAAAAAAAAAAAAAAAAAGATAAGAAAAAAATCTTTTTTGCGGGGGTGGTAATAGAGGACTGAGAATTTTACTTTGTTCATTTTCAATGTGATCAAACATACTTTTTTATTTTATTTACTTAAAAAATTATTATATTGGGGCTGGAGAGATAGTTTAGCCATTAAGGTATTTGCCTGCAAAGCCAAAGGATCACAGTCCGACTCCTCAGGACCCATGTAAGCCAGATGTACAAGGTGACGAGTTTGCTTGCAGTGGTTGGAGGCCCTAAAATGCCCATTCTCTCTCTCCCTTTTTCTCTCAAATAAATAAATAAAAATATTTTTAAATTATTTTATCTATTTAACAGGTTATATATTTTTATCCTCATTCCTGTTAATCTGGGGCCTTCCTCAATGGGGTTATGGTATTCACTGTGGGGTCATGGAGGCTTGTGGGGTACAGGATTGGTGAGCATGCTTCAGGGAATTTCCACCCACTGTGTGGCTCTTACCTTCTTTTTGCCCCCTCTTCCTCAATGTTCCCTGAGCCATGGTAGGCCTGGAAATCTGATTTAATGTTGCTAGGTTTTTGCTTTGATAGGTTTTGATAGATCACCATGTCTGTCACCATCATCCTGGAGCTGGTTGTCAGGCTAGCGGTAAGAGAAGTATTCATGTCGCCCCTTTCTCTGCATTTTTCCTGAGCCCTTTCAGATGTGGTTGAGGTAGCATATCTAGTGGCAGGGAGATGGCTTTCTTCTTGATGGATTTTACTTCTTGTCCATTTTCATTGTCGTTTGTACAATAAAGCCAGTTCTCCATCCAAGAATGAGAGAAGCTTGGGTTAAAGGAGGTATGCACAGTTATTTGAGAGGCCAATCATCTCCTGAGAGCAGTGGGGCTTCTTTCTGGAGTCCGAGCTTCCTGACCATGGGATTCTGGCCTGGTTTCTACTACCAGATAATGAGTTCTCTCCCACTGAGGGGGCCTCATGCTGAATCAGAGAATAGTTGTTCACCCACGGAGTCTGTGTGCCACTATTGCACAACTATAAAGTATGTACTTTTTGCCCAGCTGGTTGTTTTTGTAGCCTGTAGGGTCCCCTTCTTATTCATGCTATTCTACAGCCATATTACATACTATTGTACAGTGTCCATACAATGGGCTTGATATTCCAGGTTTACACCGTTTAGATTACTAAGCCTGCCCTTTTGTTAAATCTAATACTTGTAAGGTAGCAAGATTCAAGAGGCTTCTTCATATGAAATTCTGTGGCCAACATGATGCTCAAAAATCCTTGTTAAGTACAAGTCAAGGCACAGAAGAAAGCCTTTATGCTCAGAGTTCTCTGGTTTTGCTCATATCATTGGGTTGGTTTATATCCTTTGTATTTTAAGTATTTGGTTGTAGATGAAGACATTTCTATAACTGGCCATTTTTATGACTGCCTTGCAGAATTTCAGGTGATGGATTAATAAATCACCAGCAGCGTTGGGTTCTCATAATAAAGTTGGGGCAGGCATAATTTTATTTGGGCAGATTATGGTTAGCATATCATGGACTATGAGGTTGATCTGGTAGAAGAAAGGGTACAATTATAGTATATGTGTGTACAATAGTGTTGTTCAATTTTGTTAGAAACCATTTTGGAAAACATTACAATGGTATGCAAGGCAGTAGTGGTCAATCTTTTAGCAAAATAGGACTTAATTTCTCTGTTTTGGAAGCATCTAGTGCAGAGAACATTCTACAGATTGGAATACTAACAAGGATATCTTAATTTTGTTAAAATAATTATATTTTTCTTGTCAGATACAATACAGTTTTCAACTATGTTGAAATTTTTTGCTATGATATGTAATGAAAGATTTACCATATACTCAAGTAAAGATCAGATCAATATTACATAGAAAAATCTCCTGAAAATGTGTGTATATATTTAAAAATGTATATAACATTCTGATTGTTTAATATCTGTTCATTGAATGAGTTTATCAAGAGCAGATAAACTTATTGGTTCATAGTTTTGTGGATATTTATTTATTTATTTATTTATTCTTTTGAGAGAGAGAAGGGGAGGGAGAGAGGCGGGTATATATAGAGAATGAGCCTACCAGGGCCTCTAGCCACTGCAAATAAACTCTAGACTCATGTGCCACCTTGTACATCTGGTTTATGTGGGTACTGGGAAATTGAACCTAGGTCCTTAGGCTTTGCAGGCAAGTGACTCAACCTCTAAATAATTTCTCCAGCCCTGATAATACTCATAATTATATTTGTCACTCATGTACTCATTCACTGTGAATACACTATATTGGAAAATATATTTGGCACATTAGGGAAATTGGGCATATTTAAGCTATGGGTCCTATGTACTAAAGGTGTACAGTCCAGTGGTTTTATATGAAACATTCTTAGATTTGACAATCTAATGAAGTATTATTCTTGAAACATAGTGCTTCCACAAAACATAGCAGAATAATATAAAAAAGTGGTAATCAACGAATGAGTGTGGACAATACTTAAAATAATATACTTAGGTAAGGTTGAATTATTTTCTGAAAATACAGTAAAGCAAAGTGAAATTATAGGACACAGAGGGAAAGATGAAGTCAGACAAGCAATCCAAAATGAAATCTAATAGGATTTCCAGAAAACAGGGACAGCAGAAAAATGATAGAGAAGAAAGTATTCTAAATTTCTATGATACAAGGTGTTTTTTTATACTAAGATATTATTTCTAGTTTGAAAGTACCTGCTGAGTGTTCGTAAGAATATAAACTAAACCTCCATCAACTGGGCTTCTTTTATAATGCCATTAACAAGTAGATGGTAACGGAAACTTGTAGAGATGAAATATAAGTCTGTGCATTGGCTCAAGTAGCAGAATAGTATCAGAGTTTTTAATGGGGAAATAATAGAATTCAAAGTGTTTAAGAATTCTGATAAAATTACTAAAATTTCAGTACTCAGCCAAACTACTTCTATTTTATTGTTGATGTTTTGAGGAATGATCTTACTCTATTCTAGGCTGACCTGGAACTCATTCTGTAACCTCAGGCTGTCTTTGAACTCATAGTGATCATCCTACCTCAACATCTCAATTGCTGGGATTAAAGGTGTGCCCCAATCATGCCCAATAGCCAGCTAAACTATTAATCAAATGTGAGGGTACAAAAGAGGCGTTTGGCTTCCCACATATACCTCCTGTATTTACTACCTACAAAATTATTGCAGATATATGCTATATACAAAGAAAGAAAACTAAAAGAAAGAGCAAGGCAGTATTTAGAAACTAGATGAGAATGTCACCCAGAGGGACGGTGACTCTTACAGACAATAGTTGTGCATTAATCTTAAGCATGCCTTATCTGTACTTGACCTGGAAGATGGAAAGCACAGAAAATGTCTTCAGAGGAAAGAGCTGGCATAGGGCTCTTAATATTTAAGAGTGACAAATATTTAGGTTTTAGATTTATTTTTTAGAAAATAATTTTTATTTATTTATTTTTTCAAATTTTTATTAACAACTTCCATGATTATAAAAAATACCCCATGGTAATACCCTCCCTCCCGCCACTTTCCCCTTTGAAACTCCATTCTCTATCATATCCCTTCCCCATCTCAGTCAGTCTCTCTGAATTTTGATGTCATGATCTTTTTCTCCTCTTATGATGGTCTTATGTAGGTAGTGTCAGGCACTGTGAGGTCATGGATATCCAGGCCATTTTGTGTCTGGAGGGAGGACATTGTAAGGAGTCCTACCCTTCCATTGGCTCTTACATTCTTTTATTTATTTGACTTTTGTCTTGGCCTTTTATCACTGCAAATGAATACCAGACACTTCTGCCACTTTTTGCATCTGCCTTACATGTATGGCTTGGGAATTGAACCCTAGATCATCAGGCTTTGGAAGCAAGCACCTTTAACTGTTGAGCTGTTTTCCTTGCTCCAGGTTATATATATATATATTTTGTAGATCTTGGAAATGGGGAAGTGCAAAGTGACAATATTTTTATTGACTACCTGCAACCTATACACAATATACTAAATAGTTTTGTTTATGTCCACAAATTAATGCTACTCTCACTTTGGGCTAGCGAAACTTCTATTCAGAAGGTGGTGACCACTGGGGAGATTCAAAACTCATCAAAGTGCTGAGAAGAAGAGACAGTGGAGTGTTCAGCACTATGTACTAAGTATTTAGAAGGCAGTTTAGTACGCAAAAATAGTCATAGTTTCTCCTCTAGTACTTATGACCTCCCTAGCCATAGGGCTTTTGACTAGGTTTTTAGTACCAGATAGAAATTCCTTCCCATGGAACAGGACCCAAATTCTATCAGAGAGTAGTTGGTTTCTTTTATAATAGACATGCCACCATTGTACTGGTTGGCACATTTGGCTTGTCAGCAGTAAAACTTGCTAGTTAAGACCACTTGATGACTTTTATCCCCAACAGGCTGCATAGCTTTTTCAAGCATTATGACAGCTAGTCAACAGGGAGGAGGCTTCCAGGTCAGCTCCAGACTGACTTCTTAGTGCTCTGCAGCCCAGTATGTGGCATCTTTAGCAATAGAGTTTTACCATCTAGTTCTGGTGGGTGACCAAGAGCCTTGGCAATAATATGCAATATTTTGGGGTCACCAGGGCCCTTGCCTTCCTGACAACTCACTGGAAGTTGTCAGTGATTTTTTTTTTTTTTTTTGTAATCATCTATGGCTTTTGGGTACAGCATTATTCACCCATATAGGATACTTCTTCCCAAAGTACCAGTATTAATTATAAGATGGAATAATTGCTATTCAAAGTGTGGAAGGTATTCAAAACAGATTACCTGACTGGCCAGTGGGAAGATGATAAAAAGGAAATGAGGAAGAGAGCTAATATTCATCTTCTGTGATTAAAAAAATTAAGCCATTAAGTCAAAAATTTATAAATCAATTATAACAATACAAGTATATTATTTGGAAATAAGCACAAACAAATTTTGGTAAGGAGTCTCAAAGGTATGATATGGATTATTGCTTTTGCATAGACCCTATGACAGATATTATTTAACTTATATAGATGCATTGCTTTGAAAATAGTGCAAAAGTAAACTGTTCAATCATACTGAAGTATCTTGACTGGTATGGACTATAGGTTTGTGCCTGAAATGCTAATTCCCTATGTGTTATTTTTACATGAGACCTTTGGGAAGTAACTAGGTTACTAAGGTGGGATTCCATGAGGAACTAAGTGCTCTTATAAAATAATGCACTGGCACTGGAGAAATAGCTTGGCAGTTGAGTGCTTGCTCGTGAAGCTTAAGGACCTTGGCTTGCGGCTTGATTCCCGAGGACCCACATAAGCCCAATGCACAAGGTGGCACATGCATCTGGAGTTCATTTGCAGTGGCTGGGGGCCCTGGGGTGCCCATTCTCTCTCTCTCTCTTTCTCTCTCTCTCTTTCTCTCTCTCTCTCTCTCTCTCTCTACTTCTTTCTCTCTGTGTCTGTTGCTCTCAAATAAATAAAAATAAAAATAAACAAAATTTTAAATTATTGTGGTGCTTCTTTATACTCCCCATCCCTTGAGGACATATCCAGAGGTTGACCATATGCCTACCAGGAGGAAGGACTCAGGGGAACTTGGCCGTGGTAGTGTTCTGCTCTCAGGCTCCCCACATTCAGAACCATGAGAAGTAAATTGCTGTGGTTTAAGTCACTCAGTCTACAGTGATTTTGATTTTTCAGGTAGGAGAATAACTCAAAACAATACACATATTTTAAGTATCTGGAGCAATAGCTATATATGCTGGCATTGCTGAATTTGGGCCATTTTGAGAGTAAGTATCATTTGAAAACATTTCTCTCCCAAGGAACACATACTTGTGTGGTTAAAACAATAATGAAGAGTCTAAAAATCCTGTTTGTGTTCTAAATAAAAGAAAGGCACTAGTAATAATTTTTTGCTAAGGGAAAGTAGAAAAAAAAACTTTAATTGTATTTGGTAGGTGTAGTCATAAAAGGTTCAGTGATTTGTTAAATGAAGAATACCTTGCCCACATTCTAAGTAATGTTTAAATACTTGATACATTTTTTTGTATCAAAACTTCACAAAAATAGTGCATGAATCCTCATAGAATGTTTTAAATGTTTGTTGACTCATTATCTATTCATTGATGGATAATATATGATGCTTTTGTTGTGGCTTACAAAATATGGAGGTTATGTGATTCAGTGCATGCAGTTCAGAATTTAGATTATCTTTCAATAATCAGGCTCATGCTTTGCCAAAAAATCCAGTATAAGTGTGCTCAAAATATCAAGTGCCTTTTGAAGATTTTAAATAAGAACTCCACAATAAAATCCCAACAACAAACAAACAAAAAAAGTCTCAATACAGGATTGATAGACAAAAGTGTTCAGACCTACTTGAGAAATTTTTTAGAACTTAAGAGAGGCAAAGGCAGAGACCAAGGTAGAAAAGGGAGTGGGGCTCTTCTTTACTTTTCTTTAACCAAGGACATTTAGTATTGAAAGAAGTAAAGAACGAACAAGATATGTCTCAAAGATTTATTTGATAATTGATTGTTACTTATAAAGGTTTTCATTGATGGCGAACGGGAGGGAGACTCGCAAGTTTCTATGCCGACACTTTGAAGAGTTGCCCTGTTGCAGCTGCTTGGGCAGGCTTGCTCCGACATCAATGGTGCATTGTGGCACTTTGCTTTGCTTCCCGTTTTCTGATGGATGTTCTCCAGGCGTGAAGGGCAAAGGGCTGGCAGTGCTGGTAACTGGCACAATAGAAGTTGTTGGACCAGTTTTAAGACTGTGTCTCCGAACTGAACACTTACGATAGAGTCTGTCTTATGGTTAGTCTAAACTGTGGGTTAGAAAGTACTTTCTGGTTCATTAAATGGGAATATATATTTTATACTATATTTTTGTGGTATGGAGTATGTACACATTATTTAGCTTTTGTGTAGTGGTTGTCAGAAAGGAAAACGTAATCTAACAAAAAAAGTCAGGACATGCTTAGATATAACCACTTGGAAAAGAAAAAATGACAAAATGGTTGTTCATAATCCTTTTTGAGGCTACTAATATCAAACATATTCAGCTATATTAAAAATCGTTCCAATGTTTTAGCTGGCTTTTGTGTATTTATAGTAGTTTTTAAATTTGTTCTTTAATTTATTCTTTTTTAAATATATATTTTTTAATATTTTATTTATTTATTTGAGAGTGATGAGAGAAAGCGAGAGAGAGAGAGAGAATGGGTGTGCCAGGGCCTCCCGCTACTGGAAACGAACTCCAGATGCGTGCGCCCCCTTGTGCATCTGGCTAACGTGGGTCCTTGGGAATTGAACCTTGAACCGGGGTCCTTAGGCTTCACAGGCAAGCGCTTAACCACTAAGCCATCTCTCCAGCCCATGATTTATTCTTTCATAATTATACAATTTCATGCGTATGATTCTAGAACCTCCTATTGAAAGCTATTACTAAGAAACTATAACAATGTAAAGAGGTGCTATAGTGATGGCAGAGATAAATTTGATAAATTTTGTCTGCTAAAAAGAGCATTCTTAAAATAATAATACTTTTTAAAAATTTATTTGAGAGAGGGAGGAAGGCATGGAGCGAGGAAAGGAGAATAGACATGTCAGGGTATCCATCCACTGCAGACAAACTCCAGATGCATGCACCACCTTCTGCATCTGGCTATACTTGGGTACTGAGGAATTGAACTTGGGTCCTTTGAGTTTACTGGCAAGTGCCTTCACTGCTGAGCCACCTTTTCAGCTAAATAATACATTTTTTAAAACACAGTTATATAATGTGTGTGTTTTAAAATTATTGCCAAGGTGTAGTTTCCCTGGATCTTTGGTGATTCTCAAAAGTAAGAAGGGATATTTATCCTCATTTTATAAATAATTGTATTTATTTATTCCACAAGCAGAGTGACTACATATATATATATATATATATATATATATATATATGTATATGTATATGTGTGTGTATGTATGTATGTATGTATATGTACATGTACATGTATATATGTGGTGGGAGAGAAGGGGGGATGGGTGCACCAGGGCCTTCAGCCACTACAAACTCCAGTTGCATGCACCACCTTGTGCATCTGGGTTGGCACGGGGTAATCAAGCTCAGGCATGCAGGCTTTGCATGCAGTGCCTTTATTTGCTGAGTTATTTCTCCAGCTCTTATTCTCATTTTATAGAAATCCAATAATTAAGAGTTTAGTGGTGTGCATAAGAAGTTGTCGCATTCTTCCATTTAATAATCACCACACCCCAAGATTTTTAGGTGTTTTAACTGAAATTAGGATTTTTAAAAAATTTTTTTAAAGTTTTTTTTTTTTTAAATTATTTATTTATTTATTTGAGAGCATCAGACACAGAGAGAAAGACAGATAGAGGGAGAGAGAGGGAGTGGGCGCGCCAGGGCTTCCAGCCTCTGCAAACAAACTCCAGACGCGTGCGCCCCCTTGTGCATATGGCTAACGTGGGACCTGGGGAACTGAGCCTCGAACCGGGGTCCTTCGGCTTCATAGGCAAGCACTTAACCTCTAAGCCATCTCTCCGGCCCAGGATTTTTTTTTTTTTTAATGGTATGGTCTCTCTGTAGTCCAGGATGACCTGGAATTCATTATGTAATAACAGGGTGACCTCTAACTCATGGCAATCCTCCTACTTTTGACTCCCAAGAACTGGGATCAAAGCTGTGTGTCACCATTCCTGGCCCAGGAATTTTTAAACCAGTTGTCTGAGAGGGAAACTGAAATCTAAAACTGAGGATTGTTGTTCCAAAGACTATTCCTTTTCTTTTTTTTTAAATTTAATTTAATTTTTTATTAACATTTTCCATGATTATAAAAAATATCCCATGGTAATTCCCCCCCCCCTTTCCCCTTTCATTCCTTTTCTTAAAACAATCAAACAAACTTTGTTTTTAGCTGGGTGTGTTCGGCACATACCTCTAATCCCAGCACTTGGGAGGGAGAGGTAGGTGGATGGCAGTGAGTTCAAGGCCACCCTAAGAGTACATAATGAATACCAAGTCAGCCTGGACTAGAGTGAGAACCTACCTCAAAAAAGAAAAACAAAACAACAAAAAACCTTTTTTTGGACAACTTATGACAATATATCATGATCATAATCCCACCACTCCCCTTTTCCCCCTTCCAATTATAGTCATTTTCTACTTAATGTTATAATTTTGGCATGTGGAGAGTAGAAAAGTACAAAACAATAGATATAAAGAAAATTAAAATAAAATTAAAAATAAGGTGAATTCCATCACCTATAGAGTAAACTTTATTTTCTGCAATATTGTGAACTGAAATACTCAGTACATCGCGTGAGAAGATGCAGAAACCTGGGTTGTTACTAGCTGTCACATCATTATTTCTCCAAGAAACTAGTCATGCCATACCAATCTCATTTTTCATTTACCAATAATGTTAACAGGGCTATTAAATAAGAAAATGCTGTAACTATATGGTGTCTTGGAGGAAGGAAAAGATTTGAATAAATATGCAGTAGATAAGGCAGTTTCATGAATTTATTTGAAAATTTTCATATAAGTAGTGATTTTATTTTATTTTTGTTTGCTTTGAGGTAGAGTCACACACACACACACACACACACACACACACACACACACACACACACCCCTGATATTGATACTGTGAGATACGTATCTTAAGAAATACCCTTATCTCTCTTCTAGAGGAATCCTACCACCTATAGAGGTGGCATGTCAGCTGTACCTTAAAAGATGAGTCTTTCTTACAAAGAAATAAAAGGAATGGCTTTCGCTCACATTCATTGAGTATTGTATATGTTACTTTCCTCATCATTGTGACCAAAGTACCTGTGTTGTGTGTGTGTGTGTGTGTGTGCATGCATGCATGTGATGTTTTGTTACTAACAGCTGATTATATCTTAAATACATTTTGGAAAGAGACAAAAACCTGATATATATTTATATATGGTTACCATTACTGATACCCCTCTTTGTATCATTACAAATTTCTATTTCCTCAGCGGTCATTTTTCTCATGCTTACAGCACTGTCTTTAATATTTGTGACAGCACATGTCTTTGGGTGATTCCTTTCTCTTAGTTTTATTTTACAAAATTCTAGGTTGACTTTTTTTTTTTCAGTACTTTAAAGATGTTTAGTCACAAACTAGTGAACAAGGTATTAGATATGTATATAAGATGTTTATTGTGCCTTAAGTGATGGGAGCATTATTGATGAATGTTTTTTAAAGGAAGTAGTTATCTTTTACAATCTTGGTATATGATAGTTCAACTTATATTTTTATTTATTTATTAATTTTAGAGGGAGAAAGAAACAAAGAGAAAGAGAGAGGGAGAGAGGGAGAAAATGGGCACACCAGGGTCTCCAGCCACCATAAATGAATTCCTGACACATATGGCCCCTGGTGCATCTGTCTTACATGGGTCCTGGGGAATTGAACCTGGTTCCTTTGGCTTTGCAGGCAGATGCCTTAACTGCTAAGCCATCTCTCTAGCCTTCAACTTATAATTTTTTACTCTTTAACTGATTCAAAAGTGATTCATAATTAGTTACAATCATCCTTCAAAACTTGAGTTTTGATCTTTTCTTGCACTAACAATATATAATTCAATACTGTCACGATGCTGGGCTGAGGTAGTTAGCTGCTGGGTCCAGTCAGTCACATGATCATGAAGGTGAACTGGTACTCTGTAGCATGCTATGATGTGATTGCAGTATTATCAACTTATAGTGGGTTCAGAGTGACAGTGTCCTAGTGTAAACTGAAGTTCATGTTTGTTTCATGGTATACTTAATTGTATGTAGTGTAAACTCTAGAATATTCATTATGAAATAAGAAAGACTCCATAACAAATAAGCCCAAAGAGGAAATTAAATGAAATATGAATCATATGGGAAAATAGATTTGTTTAGATCCATTGATCTATATGTGTAAAATGTGTATACTCTATTGTGTCTAATGTATGTGTATTTAAAAGTTGATTTCAAAAGCCCTGTTTTAGGCTTATGTACATTAAAGTACATGTATTGATGTGATCATGCGAGAAGCCTCTACTACTTTGGAGCAGTGAAGAAGGCAGTTGTAATAACAGCTCGTCTACAAGAGGTGTTGCAGAAATCAGAGGGGGATAAGATGATCTTTAATTTTGTGACTATAATAATCTTTAGAATTATGCTTCAATAATTGGACTACACAAGATTCTTATTATTAACAGAGAGTTTAAACAGGCACATGTTTTGGAATAGATAAATTCAAAGAATGCTCCAAAAAATGACTCAAACCCCTTGAGGTTCTAATTATACTCAGCGATCTGCTGTTGCTGCGCAGTTACTTCTCAGTTCTGTTCAGTGAGAGGGAGAGCTATTCCATTTTCTAATTTTTTTTTCTCCTTGTTTCCTGTTAAGGCAAAAAAAAAAACGCTAAGAAATATTCAAAATCACTGGCATAGATGATACAACATGGAAATAAGAACATGTAAGGTGTGGGTATGAAAGAGCTAAATAGATTTATAATTTATTTTATCTGATTATAAGCATATTCCCCCTAATCCTGTACTTTTAACCAATGAGTGGCCATTATTTATAGGTCTAAATATCCTTTTTAACCTATAAAAGGAAGATATCTTAAAATGTAAGTATAACATATATGCCACCTTAGGAACCAATTAAAAATAAAAAAAATCAGATATTGCCCTTTTAAGAATACGTATGTATTATTGAACATGACTCTTTGCATACTTGTAGGATCTTTTTTTTAATCATAAAAACATGGGCAGGTTGGGGTGGCACACACACAAAATTATACTGCCATTGTATGCTTCCAAAATAGGCCAATTTCTCACAAGTTGCATTACTTTTTCTAGCCACTGATCAGTGTTAAATATTGTCATTTGAAATATTTTTAAGCGATGTATAAAACTTATATGGTATGACATTTTCTCCCAATTTCTCATGATTGGTGTTTTTTATTTATTGTCACATAAAAAATAAAATTATTTGACTCAAAATACCATTTATCTCACTATTTTTGTAGGTCAGAAATTTTGGAGCTACTCAACTGATTAATATAAGCCATTCTCCAGTAGGCTTCAGGGGAAGAAGATGCATCAGGGCCTGTCGGTGGAGTCAAAGGGTACTAGCTCACATCTTGGTGGGTCAAGAAGCAGAGAGAGGAAGATCCTGTTGCTTAGCTGACTGTCCGGCTTCTCTTTTTACGCAGCTTAGGACCCCAGCCAATGGGGTGGTGTTACAACTACTCAGAGCAGTCTTCTCCAACTCCAGTTAATCCTCTGTGGAGAAACCTTCACAGATACATGCAAAAGTGTGTCTCATTAGTGTTGTAGGTACTTACTAACATAATCAAATTGAAAATAGGCATCACAACTGCTAAGGTGGCAGCTCTTATGGCCATTAACTCCTGTTTTAGGCTCTTTTTTTTTTTTTTAACAAACTGTTGGAAGGAAGTGATACTTTCTGTCTATAATGACTTCCCTACAGATCTGTTTGTCCACTGACTTTGTGTTTCCCAGATGGGCCAGTGGGGCAGGGGTGAGGTCTTGAGAAGAAAGAAAGGAGAGCGGTTAAAATGACTGTGTTTGTATGTATTAAATGAGATAGCACAAGGAAGTTGAGAAAACTAGGACGGCCTCTGGTCTCAGGGAATCTATGGAATGCTAAAGCATGAATTCTGAAAAGATCTGATTTCTGTAAGATTTCAAGCCTGAAATTGAAGACCTCATAAATTAGGATGAGAACTTGGGCATGTAGTAACAACATTTGTAATTAGTTCCTATAGTATTTTAGTTCTTGTAAATCATTATATCAGTAAATTTTTGATTTATGAAAATTATAGATGTTCAGAAAATTCAACATTTTTTACTATTAAGAGCAATTATACTGTTGTTACTAATCTGTAGAAGCCAAACTATGAATTGTTCCGGGTTTTTTGTTTGTTTTAGGATTTATATAGATCAGTGTGTCAAATCAACCATTTTTGTATTATCCAAGTAATTATTGCTTGATGGTAAGGATAACCTTAAATAGCACTCCTGCCTTGATAAATGATTAATTATACACTTTTTAATTTTACCTCAACTGTATAGACAGCCTGGAGCGATAAAAATAGAACGTCGCAGTGTTCTAATATAACACACGCCTAGAAAATATTTGGCTTTCAGTTCTAGTGCTTCTAATGAATAGCTGCAGAGTCCTGGGGGCCTTCAAATAATCTCCATATCTAAATTCTTCATTACGAAGCTGCTTTAGAGGCCCCCAAACATGCCAGGATTTCAACTTTTGAGCTTAATTATCAAAGCTAAGGCAATAATTATGCTATATGGCTATTGGTTATCTTAGTCCTTTCTTGGAAAGACAACTGAGAAAGTACAAACTGTGTTCAGAGCTGAAGTATTGCCTTAGATTGCTCCTTGCGAGATCACAGTATTGGGATGTTTCACATTGGAAGCGCTTTCCATTGCAGCTTTACTTCCTAGTGTTTATTTCTTTGTAAGTTGACTCATAGGATTTCTGTGGTGGTTGTGTGAAAAATGTTAAACATTTCAGTGCCTCACATGTTAAATTTCTGAATATTTAATCTTACAAAGCAGATATTGACTAATGGGAGACAATAGGTTATGATTGTGCCCATAGAGCAACGAACTAATTTAAACAATGCAACATGAAAGCCCAACTTAATTAAAATTGTAATTATTGGAAGTTTATGGGGATTATTTTTTTTGGAAAATGTGGACAAACTAACCACAAATTAAGCAAAATAAAAACTTTCTAACATGCATCCATACCACTGTATTTTATTAGTCTGTTTTGATCCTTTTTTTCTTCTTTTTTAGTGAGTCTGATTGTATTTCATCTCAGAGAAGTTTGATTCAGAATTTAAGAATAATGAACTGGCATGCAAGACATTGAGATAATATAAGCAGGGAGAAATGTGATACTCAGCTTGAAAATAAAACATTTTTGAACTATAGAATTAATATAATAGAAATTAGTAGAAACATATAGAATCTCATAAAAATATAAATTAATATAGAAAAAATAAAGAAAGAAAAGAAAAAAAATCACAAGATACAATCTGATTTGTTGTCAATAGAGAATTTTTTTTATTGACAACTTCCATAATTATAGATAAGGATAATGTCTTCCCCTTCCCACTTCCCTCTTCACAATTCCATCCACCACATCCCCTCCCCCTCTCAATCAGACTCTCTTTTTATTCTGATGTCATCATCTTTTCCCTATTATGATAGTCTTTTGCAGGTAGTGCCAGACACTGTGAGATAATGGATATCCAGGTCATTTTGTACCTGGAACTTGCATTGTAAGCATTCCTACCCTTCCTTTGGCTCTTACATCCTTTCTACCACCTTGTCCACAATGGACCCTGAACATTGGAAGGAATGATAGAGATGTTTAAGTACTGAGCACTCCTCTGTCACTTCTGCCTTTTTGAGTCTTCCCAGAGGTCACTGTCATCTGAAAAGAGAAGTTTTTCTAACCAAAAGTGACAGTAGCATTAATATATGGATATGAGCATTAAGAGAAGTGCTTACCGGGCAGTTTGGTGAGCATAATATGTGCATTTAGCCAGACACCAGCAGGTGTTACACCCCTAGGGCTCATGACTTCCCCCCGTCATAGATTTTTCAGTATCAGGCCTGTATTTCCTCCCATAGAGTGGGCTTCCAGTCCAGTTAGAGAGTGTTTGGCTTCCCCATGACAGACATGCCACTTGTGGCAGACAGCTTCAGGTTACTGAGATGAACTTCCAGGCCAGGCACAGTTATGAAGAAGGGATATTTATTGAAACTTACAGATCCAGGGGAAGTTCTATAATGGCAGAAGAAGCTGTCCTTCTCTCACAGGACAAAGGAGAGAGAGAGAGAGAGACAGAGAGAGAGAGAATCTCAAGAACAACAACAACAAATACCCCCAAGCCAGGCCACGTCACGCCATGCCACACAGCACACTTCAGGAACTCCATGCAGAACTCAGACACTTGGCATATCTTTAGACTGGAATTTCAAATCTCCCACCACAATAAAGAATTTTATAAACACTTTGTCCTGAAGTTTGTATTTTTGATCTCCATGATGTCACCATATAATTATTTGACTTTTAAAATGTGATCTGTGAGCAACTTTATTACACTGGCATCTCACATGTGAAACTAAGATCATCAGAAAGCAAAGCTGAACTTAAATGCTGTATTTTCAGTTTTAACTTTCAGCAGAATGACCTCCAAAACTATTGCACACTAATATTGATGGACATCATTTCTAACTGATGTTTTTCTCAGTAGTACTTTGTTATTTAAAACAAATACAAGGAGTGTGTCCCATTTTATGAGATGCTTTATTTCTGATATTTTTCACTAATTTGCTTTATATTCTGATAAATGACACATTCATTCAAAAATTGCTGTCTGTCTAGAGTTTAATAATCAAAAAATAATCATCGATACTCTGTATTTTCAAGTAATACATGGCATTGAAGGAGGGGCAGGTAGTTATAAGACATTTTCAACATTCAACAGTAATTGCTGTTGAAGCAAGTTACTATTGGGAGACAAAGATCTATGTGGAAGGGGCTGGTGAAGGAGGTTTCTGACAGGAAAAAGCAGTACTATCATGGTTAGAGAAAGAAGAGTGAAAAGTATTATAGTATAGGGTAAGAGATATGCCTAAAAATCATGGAGATTAAAAAAAGGTGTCTGGGATGGAGACATGACTTAGTGGTTAAGGCACTTGCCTGCAAAGCCAAAGGACCTAGGTTTGATTCCCCAGGACCCATGTAAGCCAGATGCACAAGGTGGCACATGCATCTGGCCTTCATTTGCCATGGCAGGAGACCTGGCACAAGTATTCTCTTTCTTTCTCTATCTATGTATCTGCCTCTTCCTCTGTCTGTCCCTCTCTCAAATAAATAAATAAAATATTTTTTAAAAGTGTCTTTTTTTTTTTTTTTTTGCTATGACCATCACCAGTTCTGTAAGGCTGACAGTTCAGTCTGACTGGTAAAGGTGTGTGCAGTGTACTTGTGACAGATGAAGTTGTATAAGAAAAGTGGGACATGCATGGATTATGGTGAATCCTTTGTAAGATAGAGGTCTTTATTAAATTCTCCTTTGTAGCCTTTCCAGACAAATTTTAAGGACAAATGTTAAAGAATGGTTATTTTAAATGTAAATAAAAATTCAAAAATGTTCATATCTTTATAAGCAAAGGACAGATCACTGGGTTCACACCCAGTGTGCCTGAGGAAGAGGGATGGCTGACCTTTCGTAGTAGTCCTTACATAAACGTTGTGAGAGTCGCAGTTGTGAATTTGATTCATTTTGTGAAGCTTATGGTTGCTTTGCAATGTACATAGTAATAATCACCTCAACGTTTGTTTTAATTCAGCCAAGATTATTTATCTTACCTGAAATGACAGATACTTCTGTTGGGATATTATTACGATTATCATTATAATTTATCAATATAAATCATGTGAACCCAGGGCCTTGGCTTTGACATAAGATTTAAGCCACATTAAATAGACAGGCATTAAGTGCTTCACAAAATGGGATGTTGCATATGCTTAAAGGGACTTTTCAAACTTTGCTAAACCTATTCAAGAACAGAAAGCACATTGGACTTTTATGTACATATGTGTGTATAAACATGTATATATGTATGTGTTTGTGTATATACATCGTATGTGCATATATATTTATATACATACATCTTTGCATGTTTGTTTGAAATGTACTCCAAATCAGAACAGAACTGGCATTTGATACAGGAAATTTTATCAGCCTTGTATGATGAGTTTGGTGTTTTGCAAAATTATGATAGTGACATCTCTGTAATCAAGGAAATACCCCAATTTCAGGTGGTTGTGTAAAGAACACACCTTACAAACTATCCGTTGGTATATAAGGTTAGCTTTACTAGAAAGACAGTTATTTAAAGCCCTCTAAACATGGGACTGACTCTCTTTGCTGGGTGAGTTGTGGCATCGTTCTGGTATAACTTCAAATTCTTTGAATTTCTGCATGTTTCCTTTCCATTATATTAACTCCACCAATACCACAAAAAAACTCAGAATGTAATAACTAGATAAATATCATAGTCTACTTTTGAGAACATGTTTGAAGTACACTTTTTAAGATATGTAGAGGAAGCTACCTCAGCGGGGCAGGGAAAGATCTTGCTTTGCAAGTGTGAGGACTTAAGTTCAGATCGTAGCAGTCCCATGAATGCCGGGTCAGTGTGGTGACTGAGCTGTAGTCCCACGCCCTGGGTGGTGGAGGCAGCATATTCTTGGTGTCGAAAGCCAGAGTAGCCTGGCCAGGGAGCCTGGAAGTCAGTGAGAGACACGTCCTCAGGAATTGGGTGGGGTGAGATTGAGAGTGGATGCTGACATAATCCTCATGCTTCTGCATGCACGCTTGCATACACACACATGCACACACACACACACACACATGTTCACAGCACATACACATGCACAAATAAATTGGGTTGGCAAGTATGAGCAAGAGGTAAGAGAAATGATTTTTTTATCTTCATAAAACATGTTAACTACAAAGACTGTTCTTATAATTTCAAATAGCCTAATTCATACACAGTGATTTACATGCTATGTCACGTTACAGCATATGTTACATATAGAATATATCATGTAATATGTCTTATATGTAGTGTTATTTATGACATGCATATAAATAAAAATAAATTTTAAGGATCCCTGAACTGTTAAGTAGTAAGCTTGCCATATTTTTAGGTGAAGGTAAGTTATCAGAATTTTATCCTAATTCTTTTGAATACAGACTGGTACCAATGGATCAATGACTGCTGAGAATTTGATGCATCTAAATTTGATGTGTTTATTCATTTTGAGAGCAAGGCACTGATGTTACAATATTAACTGCATTTTAGAACAATTTTTAGATGCAGTAAATGAATTTTAAATGTTTTTCTTTATAGTTACTTGTGGGACTAAATGTTTCCAACAGATACATAATGAACTCATTTCTGTCATCCAACTGTTCAAGGTTTTAGGTTTGAGTGCAGAATAATTATTGGCATTAATCTGACACATGAAGGTAGTCTTTAATGAGGAAAATTCTCATAACAACTCTGGTCAGTATTTATTGCAACTTATCTAGAACTGTGTGACAGTCCCACCTCATATTTATTATAGATATGAAAGGTCTTCAATTGTAAATCATAATTTTCTTAAGAAGTGAAAATAAAGTGCAGAGAAAACTTTTACCTAAGCTATTGGTCACACACTTACCACTGAGTGGGATGATGCTTTGGTGGGAAATTGTAAACAACTGCATCCTTTCCTCTAAAATCTGTAGTTCACATTCTGGTTGATTCTCAAGTGTTTCAGATGCTAATGGTCTCTGCCTCCCAACTCACTGAGGAATGACACATATTCATGTTACCTTACCTGTCTTTACATGGGCTTGGAGATATGAATTCAGTCTTTATGGTTGACTGGCAAGAATTTTACTCACCAAGTCATCTCCCCAGTTTTTGTTTTATTTTAAGAAAATAAAACATGATCAGTGCACACAGTATCAGTAGACAAATTTCTTTGGAAATTAATTTTGTACTTTTTATATGGCTTTTTACTTAATGAAAAAGAAAAGAATAATGTAGTTTTAAAAAAATGTTTATTTTTATTTATGTGGGAGTGGCAGACAGAGAAAGAGGGAGAGAGGGAAAGGGGGAGAGAGCGAGAGAGAGAGAGAGAGAGAGAGAGAGAGAGAGAGAGGGAGGGAGGGAGAGAATGGGCGCCCCAGGGCCTCCAGCAACTGCAGATGCACTCCAGATGCATATGACACCTTTTGCATCTGGCTTACGTGGGTCTTGGGGAATTCAGCCTTGAACAGGGGTCCTTAGGCTTCATAGGCAAGTCCTTAACTGATAAGCCATCTCTCCAGCCCGAGTTACGTAGTTTTACTTATGGAACTTATATATGGGGCTGGGGAGATGGTTCAGTGGTTCAAGACATTTGCTTGTAAACTGCCAGATTGGGTTTGATTCCTTAGTTCCCTTGTAAAGCCAGATACATAAAGTGGCACATGTGTCTACAGTTTGTAGTGGCAGCTCTCTTCCTGCAAATGAATAATCAAAAAATTATACATGCATAAAATTATATAGACAAAAGAAAATCACTTAGCTTTCTAAGTATTATACATAATGACTATGCAATACATATTTATGTTTCTGTACATAAATAGAATCATATGCTACCCATTTTGTAGTCTATTGGAATGAAAAGAAAATTGAAGGGGCATGTGCAGTATGACTAACTTTATTAATGAGCTCTATAACTTCTTAGAGGATGGTGTACATTGGGTCTCACAGTGTTTTCTGTGGTCCTGTTTATGGTACAAGGATGCTTCATTCAGTCTGACATCTAAGGGAAGAAGGCCAGGGGCGAATTGTTACCTTTCTCCTCTGTGTCATAGTGAAAACCTTGCGGGCAGAGGTTGCTGTTTAAAGTGCCTTTCCTTCTCCACAGCCATACCATTTCTCTTCCGCAGAAGCCCTTGAGACAACCCATGCAGAGCAGCAGTAGGAGTTGTGGATGCTACACCCACTGTGGGTGAGGCCCCATTGCAGGTTCTTTACAAGTGTAGTTTCATTTCATTCCAACACGTGTGTTAATGTATTCTGATACAGCAGATTTACAATTCAAGATGAAATTATTGTCACTGTGAGACTTTATAGCTGAGAATTAATATTGTTCAGGTTTAAGGCAAGGAAAAGGGATAGATAGCATTTCTAGAAAGATGTAGCTCCAAACTTGGAAAAGTAGTATTTCTGGAAATAGAATTTAGTGAAAACTATTACTAACTGCACATGTGCATCTACTGCATCCTCCTTTTGTGTGAAAACCCGAAGTATCTGAGAGCTGGCTGTTACTTTCAGCACTTCTGATTAGTGATTCTTGTCTCCTTTCTACTTCACCCACTTTTTTTTTGTTTGTTTTTGATGAGCTGAAAACATTAAGTATGCATCTGTTTAGTGAAGATTTCTTGGATATTTTATTTGTGGGAACTAAACAACGGTAAATTCTTCTTACTTGGCGTGACTGGATCATATGTAATTTTGTTTGCATTAAAAGATAACTTTCCTTTTCTGTGGGGGCCGGGTGTACGGTATGTGTAGTGTGTGATATGCATGTGTGTGTGCAGATGCATGTGCTCCACGCACATGCACGTGGAGGCTGGAGGAGAGGAATGAGTGCTTTCTCTTACCACTTGCAAGTGTTCTGAGGT
The DNA here is from genome assembly GCF_020740685.1 of Jaculus jaculus. Classification (NCBI taxonomy): domain Eukaryota; kingdom Metazoa; phylum Chordata; class Mammalia; order Rodentia; family Dipodidae; genus Jaculus; species Jaculus jaculus. Next base: position 167,098,317 of record NC_059105.1, read on the forward strand.
AGGTACTGTCTCAGCCTGGAGCTGCTGTCAGTCGGTGAGCTGCAGCGATTCTCTGCTGTGCACAGCCCTCCCCTCTGGGGCCTTGAGGGTTACAGATGTATGTGCTTGTCACCAGCTTTTTTGCTTTGTTTTGTCAAGGTAGGGTTTCACTCTAGTCCAGGCTGACCTGGAATTCACTAGGTAGTCTCAGGGTGGCCTTGAACTCACAGTGCTCCTCCTATCTCTGCTGGGATTAAAGGCTTGCGCCACCACGCCCATCACCACCAGCTTTTTACGTGGGAGTACACTTTTGCCTCCAGCCCAAGAGGTCATAATGTACTTGTTCTTATCCACTGAGCCTTCTCCCCACCCCATCATATTAGTTTTTAAGCCAAAAACAAGGCCTTTAAGATCAAACCAAAGACATTTGAGAAAGGAAGCAGTTTAAGGAAATATTTGGTTATGTTGGAAATACACAAAAGTATTTCTGTTTTTTTTTTTTTTTTTTTTTTTAAGGTAGGGTTTCACTGTAGCCCAGGCTGACCTCGAATTCACTTGGCAGTCTCAGGGTAGCCTCCAACTCATGGTAATCCTCCTACCTCTGCCTCCCAAGTGCTGGGATTAAAGGTGTGTGCCACCACACCTGGCTTCTCTTTTTTTTTTAATTTCCGAAAATACACTGGGTACTTTACTTTCAGATGTGTGCAAATGAATATTTTAAAACTATTTTCTTTTTAAAAACTCCATTGGAAAGTCTTTTGTTGAACTTGGCAGACCAGCAGCTTTGTTGTAGATGAATGAAGCCATTGGAAATTTTCTGTATTTACAGATGTTAGCCTGTTTTCATAAAATGTAAGCACAGTGTTTGAGATTGCTTTTTGTTATTGGTGGCACACAGTGCACTATGATAGGGGTTAACAAGGACTATAGTATTTGAATGTAAGCTGCCCTGTATAGCCTCATGTGTTTGTGCTTAAGCCTCCCATATAGTCTCCAGTTGGTGGAGCCTTTGGGAGTTGGAGCCTTGCTAGAGGGAGGTGTGTTGCTAGGGGTGGACCTTGGGTCTGATTTGTGTCGTCTACTGAATATTCAGAGCCAACAAACTCTTGCTGTTGTTTCTGCTGGGCATGTGTGATTTGATTTGGCCGCCATGATTTTTCTTTGTCCTAATGCAACTTTCCCTTGATTAGATCACCCCTTCCACAAGTTGCTTCTGGCCTGGTGTTTTGTCTGAGTAATGAGAATGTAACTGCTATAGGGACTTTCAATTAAGCTAATGAGATGGCTGGTATAGGTTCCTTTTCTCTCAGTTCCTTTGTACATCTAATTCCTGTATCACCCTTAAATGATTTTTTTTTTTTTGCCTTTCTTTATCTTCATAATAGTTGAATGGTTTGGTCTTAATCTATTGTAGTCTACCTTTGCAAAGATTATCAACTGAGTATCAGAGGTACTGTCTTCTTGGTTGGGAGAAGGAAGCAGAGAGAAAAGTTGCTGTGTCATCTACTAGAAGAATAAAATTTCTGAGAAAGGACAACTTAATTTTCAGACTCCGTGCAGGATCATTGTAGCTACATTCTCTCAGGAAATGAGGGTGATCTTCCACTTCCACAATTACAAACAAGGTCACTGAGTATCTGAACATTATTCCAGAGTTGAAAAGTTATGACATTGTGTAAAGAAATTTAGTTTGCTCATATGAAATTCATAGTCATTTGGACTCTTTTGGTCCTAACCTGGAAGTAATTTTTGTATTTCTTTTTAATCATCTTGTCAACATACTATAAGCCTAAACGTAAAAAAGTATATAGTGCTTCACTAATCTAAATTTCCTAATGAAGTTGACTATTGGCCACAATTTTTTTGGAATGCAAAAATTTTCAAAATAATTCTCATAAAGAATATGTTTAAATTCAATTCAGTTTATTATATGTGCCTTCTTTTCTCTTCATTCTTCATAGAATGACACTAGAATTATCTGGTTCTGTTTTCTCCTAAGCTTCAGCTCATCTTATAAGAGGAGCTATTATTAATCATGATGATAGGAACCAGACGTTCAATTTTTTTCTTGTGTGTATAGGTGTGGATGTACGTGTGGACATGTGCTTTATACACAAGTATGTGCACGCGTGTGTGGAGGTCAGATGACAAGTTTGGGTGCTACTCTTCCAGAGTAGCATTCATCTATCTCCCTCCTCAGGGCTGGGATGATAAGTAGATGCCACCACACCAATTTTTTTATGTGGAAATTAAAATCAGGTCCTCATGTTTGTGAGGCAAGCACTTTTCCTACTGAGATATCTCCCCAGCTCCAAGGGCTAGATATACAATTTGAAAATTAAACTTTGGAATTGGACACCACTAATCATTTATTAAATGTGCCATTCAATAGTGGACAATTAATTTAATGTTTTTATTTATTTGAGAGAGAGAGGCAAAGGGAGAGAGAGGTGGGGAAGAGAGGGCCTCCCACTATCTTTAACTCCAGATGCTTGTACCCCCTTGTACATCTGGCTTATGTGGGTCCTGGGGAATCGAACCTGGGTCCTTGGGCTTTGCCTTTACTGCTAAGCCATCATCTCTAGTCCATGAATTTAGTTTTTATTAACTTTAGTTTCAGTCTTGGTAAAATAAAGATAGTACCGTATGTTCTTTCATAAGGCATAGCTTGTGTCATAAAGGAGGGCTGATGACTATTGTATGTCTTTGCAAAGTTTAGGTGCTATGTGCATATATATGTATATGTATATTTCAAGTACATTGATGACTTCTGCAAGAGTAATATGAAATCCTGTTGAATACAGGTTGTACATTTTGTCATAGTAAAGATTGAATTTAGGGCCTTGCACTTATTAATTAAATGATATACCACTAAGTATCATTTTCAGCCCCTTTATTACTTTTTATTTTGACATAGTGTCTCATTAGGAATCATCCAAGATGGCCTTGAACTCACATTGTAGCCCAGGCTAGTCTTGAACTTAGATTCTTCTTGTGTCAGCCTAGACAGCACTTGGTAGTACAGTCCTGCATCATGTCTGTCTAAGATTGTACTCTTAATTTCATGAAGATACTTTTACTTTACTATTTGAGTTACCTGCCTTTCTCATTGTGCACCATGTGAACACTGTCATCTATGAAAGTATGTGGTCATCTACTTCATGATAGCCAACCCATCATTTCATCTAGTGAAGTTGTTTGTTTTTTGTTTTTCTTTTTGCTTTTCAAGGTAAGAAATTACTCTGTAACTGCAGGGTGTCCTCAAATTCACCAAGATCCTCCTAAATCAGCCTTTTCAGTGCTTAGATTAAAGTGGTAAACCACCACATCAGGCTTAATAGAGTTTTAAAACTATATTTATTTCTTTATTTGCAAAGACAGAGAAAGAATGAAAGTGGGGGGTGGGTGAAGGAAGGATGGGCAGAGCCTCCTGCCACTGCAAACACCAGGCACATGCTCTGATTTGTGCATTTGGCTTTATGTGGGTACCAGGGAATCGAACGAAGGCTGTCAGGCATTGCAAACAAAAGCCTTTAACTGCTGAACCATTTCCCCAGCCCCTTAATAGAGTTTTTGAATTGGGTGATTATTTATATGAAAAATATGCTCAGAAATTGTCACTGTTACTGTGAAGATCTGGACATTTTGTGCCTGTTAGTTTACTGTTGCTGCTGCTGCCCAAAGCTGGAGAAGTAAACTCTTCCTACTGTGTGTTTTAAAGTAAAAATGAACATTTTCCAGAAATGAATTCCTTATGTTTCTGTCTATCTATTTTCTAAAGTATATATTAAAATATATCTCTGTCTTGTTTGAATTTTCTTTCTTTGTGATCAAGGTTAAACTCAAACTTCTTAGTGTGGCTGTATTGGCATCAGGTATGTAATCACAATTTACTTCCATGTCTGGTGCCCTAGACTTCCTGCATCCCAAATTTTTGCCATTTCTCCGTATGCTTTCAGGAATGCTTCTTCTGCCTGACCATCATTGAAACCTCATTCTCTCCTCTTACTGTCTAGTGAAAAGCTATTGAATGTTTGAATCATAGTTCCAATATTCCTTTCTCAACTAACTCTTTATCTTGTTGTCCTCAGAAAGCTACACCATTCCATTAAGTTTCTGGTGTGCAGTCTTTGAGAATAAGACTCATTATTTTGAAGATTTTTTAAAAAAGTTTTATTTATTTATTTGAGAGAGAGAGTCAGATTTAAAAAAAAAAAATTGGGGTATATCTACTTCTCCCAGCAGAGCGTAAGCATGAGCCTTATTCTCTTGTTCTCTCTGCTGTGTTGTACATATCCTTGTTGGCATATACAAGCCTTTTAATAAATGTGTATTGAATGAATGACTGAACGATTTAGTTCGGGCATCATTCAATACTTTGTCAATCCAGAAAACCTGAAGAAAAACAGTGAAGATTTTAAAATGTTTTCATCATTATTCTAATTGGCAAGTTAACGTGTGTGTGTGTGTGTGTGTGTGTGTGTGTGTATGGTATACAAGGCAATGTTTTGATAAAAGTATAGATTTTGAAATGATTAATCAACAAGCTTGTCATATCATATTTTGTTTTGTGTGGTGAGAACATTTAAAATCTCCTTGCTTTTCCATTTTGAAGTGTAATTTTATATATATATATATATATGCACTTACACACACACACTTATATATGTATATATGTATGTATATGTTGTATAATAGATCTGTATAATTGAACTGCTCTTATCTAAGTGAAACCTTGTTTCCTTGACCAACATCTTGTTTCTTAATCCCCACTTCAGCTCCTATTTATCACAATTCAAAACACAACTTTTGAAAAGTAGTGGCCATTGCACACATTGCTTATTAAATTTAGATAAGGGACAACTTTTAAGTACCTTGTTAATAAAAATTTAAATATGACATACTGCTAACTGCACGTTCCACATAGAGTGAGAGGCTCGTAGCCAAACTAGCGTTCAGAGCGACCTAGGCCAGCTCTGTGTCAGCACGTGCTTAGCAAAATGTGATGCATGAGCAGTTTTGATGCCAAAAACAGTTAGTGTTACCTGTAGATTGAAATCCACATTTATTGAGTACTCCAACATAATTCTTCTAGTGTATTCTTTAAAAACATAGAGTGATGCCCAGTGTGGTGGCGCACGCCTTTAATCCCAGCACTGGGAGGCAGAGGTAGGATCGCTGTGAATTCAAGGCCACCCTGACTACAGAGTGAATTCCAGGTCAGCCTGGACTACAGTGAAACTCTACCTCGAAAAATTAAAACAAAAACAAAAGAATACAGAGCGAATCTGATGTGAAGTTTTCAGACATTTGGAAGCTTTCTTTGTACAGTGATTCACCAAATCCCATAATGTCACACCCTTGGCTGTCTCTGTCATTCCTGATATATTGTGATTCTTGTCTTGCACCCTGTCTTAGACTGTTACAGTATTCTGAGTCATTCTGTGTCACACTCTTGACCATGTAATCTGACAGTTGCAGATTTGAATGAAACTGTCATCTACTTTATCTCGACACTATTATTTTGTGTGCATATTTCAAGCTTAATCTTCATTTCATTCCCATAACACATAGTTAGCTCATGTTGACCTCATTGAAGATACTGTCTCTTCCTGTGCTAGGATATAGTAACAGACGATTGAGATACTATCTAATAATGATGTCAGAGAAGCAATTAGTAATCTCTAGTAAGGGGGAGAGAAAAGAAATTTAGTTGAATGTGTAAAATTGTTGAATTTTACATTTGCATAATGTAATACTTTAGAGATAGTGAACATGTAGTAAATTTTTATAAATTATTAAATTTTATATTTTACACATATTACAGACATAGAAGCAAATATTGATAGTATACTTTTTAGACAAACTGTAACTCAAATTTTTTTTTTTTTTGGTTTTTTGAGGTAGGGTCTCACTCTAGCCCAGGCTGACCTGGAATTCACTATGGAGTCTCAGGGTGGCCTCGAACTCACGGCAATCCTCCTACCTCTGCCTCCCAAGTGCTGGGATTAAAGGCGTGCGCCACCACGCCCGGCTTCAAATTTTAATATTTTCAGTATTTCTATTGAATATAAAATTATAATGTTGATTATTAAAGTATCAGTTGAAACAATGTAATTTTATTCATTTATAGAAAAAATGTTTCAGGATATTACACCTTTAGTTTTATAATAAAATTTAATGAAAATAGGATTTTTATTGCACAGAATATTTAAAAAAAATATTTTATTTTTATTTGAGAGAGAGAGAATGGGCATGCCAGGGCTTCTAGCCACTGCAAACAAACTGCAGATGCATGCACTACTATGTGCATCTGGCTTATGTGGGTATTGGGGAATCAAACCTGGGTCCTTAGGCTCTACAGGCAAGCACTCTAACCATTAAGCAATCTTTCTAGCCCATACAGAATATATTTAAAAATATTGAAATGAGTTATTCCATTCAACAATGAATAATTATTGCTTTTGTTGCTGATTTTCTTGAATAATTACTAATCTACTGAATAAATACATGTCATATACTCATCAGCTTGACTGATTGTTTCCCATGTATTTATATATAGCTTCTCTTACTATCACAAACTGTGTATGGCTAAGTTAGCTTTTATCTTGCTTTGTTTTTACTCCAGTAGTGCTCCATAGTGGTATTATTGAATTAAGTAGTAAGTTTTGCTTTGATCCTTGACTGCCTTCAGAATTTTAGGTATATTTTATTTGCCTAGTTCTTAACAAATGCATTTTGGATTACTATTTGTGAGATAAACAATGTTAGAGCATATATAGATTTTCCCTGTAGGTCTTTGACATGTTATTTTCATCATTTATACAAAGTTTTGAGATGGGAGCTATCACCCTGAAAATTGTTTTAAGTACCTGTGACTATGAATTTTTAATTTGTTACTATGTTAGATAGTGAGAGTATCTGTGTGAAACTTCAATTTTTAAATAATTAAGTTTTCTATAACTGAGTTAATTAGTTTATCACATTTTTACTGATTTGGGCTACTTAGAATTCTGTGTTCTAAAACCACAGACAGTAAATATTATGAAATAGATTCGTTCACTTAAAATAACACTCAAAGCAAGCCTTAAACGAATAGTCACACGGAGGTACAGTTACATATATTTGGTTTTGTTTTGAGTTTCCACTAATCATCACTTACTGATTCCTGCTTAAATCTCTTCACCCAGCATATTTTGACTTTTATAGTTCAACTGGGACTTAGAAGATTTTATCTTCAGGTATCCTTGCAAGGTGATTTATATTTTGAGCTGCTAGGTACATCTCAGTTTTGAAAGTCTTATTTACCTAGTTAAAATCCTTGATTTTGGAGCCTCTTGTGATTATAAATGAACATCAGAAAATTGTGCTACTTTTTAAAAGTATTTTATTTATTTGACACAGGGAGAGAAGCAGATAGAGGGAGAGAGAGAGAAAAAAAAAATCCAGGCATGCCAGGGCCTCTAGCCACTGCAAATGAACTTCAGACGCATGTTCCCCTGACTTCTGTGGTTGCTAGAGAAGCTTTCCAGGTGAGGACAATTGGGTGTCACTCCTTGTCTTCCATCTTGTTAGAGGAAGCCTCTCTCTTCCTTGGTGTCTACCAGACAAGCTGGCCTCTGAGCTTCTGGGGGATTCCTCTGTCTTTACCTCCCATTTCACAACAGGAGTGTTGGGATTACAGATGCGTGAACTTAACAGATCTGCTTTTATGTGGATGCTGGGGATCCAAACTCAGCTCCATTGAGCCATCTTCCAGGCCTCATGGTAGTTTTCATTTCATTTCTCAAATGATTAGTGATATTGAACGTATTTCCAGGTGTCTATTTGCTGTGTGTCTAACTGCCCTGGAGAAATGTCTATCCAGTCCCTTGTCCGTTTGTACACTTACTAGTACTAATGACATAAACTAGTACTTACTAGTACTAATGACATAAAATTGTACATTCATGTTAGATTTCAATTCATAAGGTTGAAATCAAGATATATCCTCAAATATTTGTCACTTTTATGATGAAATCTTTCAGAATTATTTCTTCTAGATTTTTGAAGCTTATAGTTCAATATTGTTACCTATAACTACCTTTCTGTGCGGTAGCACATGGAAATTCTTGCTTTTGTTAAATATCCATTTTGTTTTTAAAATATTTTTTGTTCATTTTAATTTAATTTATTTATTTGAGAGTGACAGAGAGAGAGAGGGAGAGAAAGAGACAGAGAGAGAATGGGGCACGCCAGGGCTTCCAGCCACTGTAAAGGAACTCCAGACACGTGTGCCCCCTTGTGCATCTGGCTAATGTGGGTCCTGGGGAATAGAGCCTCGAACTGGCAAACGCTTAACTGCTAAGCCATCTCTCCAGCCCCCATTTTGTTTTTAAACAAATACTTTCTTGTGGCAAATTCTCACTCTAGCCTAGGTTGACTTGGAACTTACTCTGTACTCTAGGTCGACCTTGAACTCATGGAAAAACTCCTGTTCTATTGATTTGTGAGTGAAAGGAAGGGGTAGATAAAGAGAATAAATGGACAGTAGCTCCTGTAAATGAATTCCGGATGCACGATCCACTTTGTGCATGTGGCTTCACATGAGTACAGGGGATTTGAACCTGGCTGACTGGCTTTGTAAGCAACTACCTTTAACCACTGAACCATCTCCCCGGCCCTTATACATCCATTTTAAAAATCAATTTAGTTTTTAGAATATATATATATGATTAGTTTTTTGGTTTTTTTTTGGTTTTTCAAGGTAGGGTTTCAGTCTATCCCAGGCTGACCTGGAATTTACTATGTAATCTCAGGGTGGCCTTGAATTCATGGTGATCCTCCTAACCTCTGCCTCCCAAGTGCTGGGATTAAAGGTGTATGCCACCATGCCCGGCTATCTATTCTTTATATATATATATTTCCAATCCCTTTTCAGATGTATGATTTAGAAATATTTATTCAATTTGATGGATTTCCTTCTTACTCTGTTGATAGTGTCATTTCATAGATATTGACACTTTTTTCAGTGAAGTCCAGTTTGTCTGTTTTTGTTGGCTGCCTGTGCCTTAGTGTTATAATTAAGAACAGTTGCGCCGGGCGTGGTGGCGCACGCCTTTAATCCCAGCACTCGGGAGGCAGAGGTAGGAGGATCACCATGAGTTCAAGGCCACCCTGAGATGACAGAGTGAATTCAAGGTCAGCCTGGACCAGAGTGAGACCCTACTTCGAAAAACCAAAAAAAAAAAAAAAAAAAAAAGAACAGTTGCCATATACAGTATAGTGAAGCTTTTTCCCTTATGTTTCCTCTTAAGGGTTTTGTAGTTTTAAATTTTATGAATTTCTTTTGAGTTACATTTTGAGTAGGGTGTTAGGTAATGGTTCAGCCTTGTTCTGTGTATTTTTATACCCTGATCTCACAGTACCACTTGTTGAAATTATTTTTCTTCTCTATTGGGTGGCCATGGAATACTTTTCAAAACTCCCATACATATGAGTATTTATATCTGGACTCTTTACCATTTCATTGTCCTATCTATATCTATATCTATCTTTATATCAGCACCATAGTGTTTTGATTACTCTGTCTAGTGAGTTTGAAATCAGGAAGTGTGAATCCTTTGGCTTTGTTCCTTATTTTCTTTATTTGCTTTGACTCTTGAGGTTCCTTTTTCTATTTCATGGAATTTCATGGAAATTTTACAATGAGTTTTTGTTTTTTTTTTTCTTTTTGTAAGTTTTCAGTTTTTCCAAGTTAGGGTCTCACTGTAGCTCAGACTGACCTGGATCTCACTCTGTAGTTTCAGTCGGGCCTTGAGCTCACAGCAGTCCTTTTACCTCTGCCTTCTGAGTGCTGGGATTAAAGGCATATTCCACCACCCTCCAGCTAAAATGAATTTTTAATTTCTGAAAGAATGCCATGTGTATGTATAGGGATTACATTAAATCTGTTAATCACTGTGAGTAACACTGATGTCATCATATTAGGTTTTCTAGTCCATGATTGTCAGTTACCTTCCCATTGACTTTATAGCAACTTTAATTTCTTTCTGAAATATTTTTCGTTATTATTGTACAAGTGGTTCACTTCCTTGGACAAGTTACTTTTTGAAATTGCTTTATGGAATTTTCTTAGTATTCTTTTAAAATGCTTAGTGGTATGTAGAAATACACCTGATATTTGTGTGTTATGAATCCTGCTGCTTTGCGAATTCATTGAGTTTTGACAGTTTTTTTTTTTTAGAGGTAGAATCTTTAAGAGTTATTACATATAAGATTACATAACTTATCAGTAGAGGTTATTTCCCTTTTTTCAGAATCAGATGCCTTGTATTTATTTTTCTTGCCTAATTACTTTGACTAGACTTCCAATGCTGTTGAATAGAAGTGGTAAATATATGCTTCCTTTGTTCCTGATCTTAGTGAAAATGTTTATCTTTTGTCATTGAGAATGATGTTAGCTATGGGTTTGTCCTATATTGCATCACTATCAAATCAATTTTCTGCCTTAATTGATGTGATTTTATCTTCCCTTATTTGTGTGACACTGACCAGTTTTCATATGATAGGTACATCATCCTTGCATCTCAGCAAATGCAGAATGTCTATGGCACATATCCTTTTCATATATTACTGCATTAATTTCCTAGGGCTTTTAATCATCATCAGTGCTCACAAGGGATATCTAGTTTTTGTATATTTTCTGATGCTGGGATCATGTTAATCCTAGGCTCATATAATGAGCCTGGGAGTTAGGTTTATTTATTATTTTTAGAAAATTTTCAAAAGGATTGTTATTATTTATTTGAAAATATGGCAAAATTCATTTGTAAAGCCATCAGGTATTGAGCTTTTTTGTTGTGGGGAGGTGGATAGTAAGTTGAGGCTCTCTGTTCATTTATGGGTTAGTCCAATATATGTTGTGTTTATATGAATTTGTTTTTCACCTAGGTTATCCAAACAGACGGCATACAGTTGCTCACAGTATAGGCTTAATCCTTTGTGTTTCCATCTTGGTGGTGATGTCTTCACTCTTATCTTTCATGTCTGTGATTTGATTTGGTTGTTTTCTTTTTTTGTGTCTTAGTGATCCATATGCAGTTTTCTCACATTCCTTGATCTTTCAGAAGAACTCACTTCTTTAACTTCCTTATTTTTCTTATCATATACTGACTTTGGGTTTAGCTTGTTAATTTTCTTATTCCTGAAAGTTCTGAAGATATTTGACAGGTTTTTGTTTTTATTTTTTATGTAAATGTTATAGCTATAAATCTCCCCTTAGCACTGCTTTCTGTTTGGTTATTTATTTATTTTTTTAAATCTCACTTTGAGGTATCTTTCCATTTCCCTTGCAATGTTGTTTTGATGAGTTGGTTGTTCAAGAGTGTGCTTGTATTTAAATTTCACAAATTTGTGAATAATCTGTTTTTCTTTTAGTTATTGATTTCTACCTTTACCCCATTCTTAGCATAGACTATGTCTTACATGCTATTTATCATTTATATGGAGACTTAATTTTTGGCCTAATGTGGAGTCTGTTTTACAAGGTATCTCATGTGTACTTGAGAAGGATGGGTATCCTTTGGAGGAAGAGTGTTCTACATGTCTAATAACACCATTATTAGTTTTTGCAATACTAGTTAGGTAGTTTTATTGTATCCTTTACCTTAGGGATCCTCATTTCTATTCTTAGCAAGTATCTATTAATGCGATTGCTGTATTTGTGATGGCTGTATAGCATATCTACTTGAGTTCTGTCCCTCTTACCATGCTTTCTGTGTATAAACAATTCTTTGTCTGCATTATTCATTCTACAATATACGTTTCTGAAAAGAACAATAGAGTCTGGTACAGTGAGTCACATTTTTAATCACAGCACTTTGGAGGCTGAGGTAGAAGGATCACTGTCACTGAATTTAAGGCCATTCTGGCCACAAGGTAAGTTCCTGGTCAGCCTGGTCTAGGGTGAGACCCTTGTCTTGCTTCAAACAAAAAACAAAATGACCAATAAAGTGACTTTTTTGTTTTATCTCATGATATAATTCATTTAGCCAACACTTTTTACTTGCTCATGGACAAGACTATTTTTTAGAGAGAGTTGAATCTGGACCACATTACATAAAACAGGTGTTACTATTTTACCTTTTACTTTATGACAAAATTTCTGTAAAGTATATTTTTGAAAGATTAGTACCATTAGATAGGACCAAGAAGTCATGCTGCTTACCACTGGTTAATTTAACTCATTTAAGCAATTTGAAATTTCCCACACCCCTTGAAAGCTCAAAGGAAGACAGTTTTGTCATGATAATGTGACCCTAACTTATCTTCTGATAAGGGTGTCAAGAGCAAGCATTGGGATGTACTTGGGGTTGAATGGCATGCCCTGGGTTTTGTTGACTAGTGACCTCTAAAACATACTACGTTTGAGCTCACTTAATAGCAAGCCACCTAATGGAAGTACATTTTCACCACCAAATCATTTTGTACTAATTCAGTACAATTTTGCCCATTTAATATCAATTGACACTAAACGATTTCCTGTGCAATGTCAATTGAAAATCACTGATTTCCTGCTAATACAGCACTTAGTGTCAATTTCTTTGTGTAGCAAAAGCGTTTTTTCAATTAACTGCACCATATAATTTTTTGTTTTTAGTTGTTTGCATGGACTGTCTAATAATAGTTTTGGGAAACAGAAGGAGAAAAAGATTACTTTCTATCTTGGAAGTAAATAATTTTAAGCCTCAGAATTTTACTTTCTACTTATAGAAGGTCAAATATCTATTGGAAAACTTAAAAATATATCAAGCAATATGGTAGTAAATTGACATTAGTGTTAGATAGGATTGTGTGATTTTATTTATTATATATACAAAGCTTCATATAGAGAATGTTATAGTTCAACAAAAATTCTTAATAATGCCACTATGTAGCTCAAAAGACCTACTGTTTCATTATTAATAGAAATTATATTTTTGGTTGAGTAATGAGTTTTAAAATTTTTTATGTACACTTACTAGAAAAGTGGGGCATGACATTTGAGAAAGTTTTGTAACTAGTACAGCTAGGAGAAGCATAGCTAAAACATGTCTTCTGACTCTAATATTAGGTTTCCATGGCAAATATAAGTTTTGCTTTTGTAACAACTCTTACATGTATTTATTTTTCTGCTTGGTGAGAGGGAAAGTAGGAAACTGGTGTTGACTCTCTGTCCTAGAAGACACGTGAATATAAAAACAGAAAATCAAGGTTATACATAAGATTTGTGTTAAATACATGTTAATACACTTATGTTCTTACAGTATGGAAACACACTGCACTGATACCGCCAAGGAGAAGACGTGGCTCAATTTGTGATGAGGGAAGAGACTCAGGAATAACAATAAACTTGAAGGATAAATCATGAGACATTATCTGGAGTTGATATATATGTTTAGGTTGTTTTTAGAAAGATGACTGTGCACTTGACATACTCAGCTATACCCTGAGGGGGCTTCTGCTGTGTCTCAGGCAAAAGGGCAGAACTGTGCTCTGTCTCCCTCCATTCACTGCAGCCCTCTTAGTGCGTGCTCATTCTTCCCCTCTTTGGCTCCCAGCTGAGATTAGTTGTATTTTGGAAAAATCTTAATTAGAAGATATCTTAGCAAAAAACAAGTTAATATTCTTTTACAGCATATTATGTGACAGATATAGTACCAGGACTAACCATGCAGGGAAAAGTAAGATACTCCCAATACTCTTGAAGAACTTTAGTCATAGAGATGGAGTACTTACTATATATGTAACAGATGTGAATGTAGAGCACTGACTTGAAAGTGCAAGATTTTCATGAGGGTACATTTCACAGCCTGGTAATTTAGGAGCAACTTCTTGATTTCTAATGACATGCCCAAAGTGGTCGTTGAAAAATGAGTATGAGGTAAATAGAAAAACAAGAGAAGATGCTGGATTCAAAAACAAAACAAAACAAAACAAAACAAAACAAAACAAAACAAAACAAAACTTATAGATAGTAAACCATGTTGTATTGGGGAGAGGGAGTCGTTTTTATCTAAACAAGTATAAGATTGAGTGTGTGTGTGTGTGTGTGTGTGTGTGTGTGTGTGCGCGCGCGCGCGCGCATTTGCTGTTTAATAACACTTTCTCTTTTAAGAGTATATGCTGATTATTTTCCGAGGTCCTTGCTTATTATTGCTGAATAGTGTTTTGTTATATGTTGCAAACAGTTTTTCTGATTTTTTGCCTGCCTATTTATTTTATTAAGTTCTGATATATATTTTGTATATGTTCAAGTATCCTATGTTTAAAAAAATCTATCATATTTTCCTTTATGGATTCTGCCATTGTTTTTATGCTGAGAAAGACCTTTTCCAACTCATAGTGAGATTAACAATTCTTCTGTATTTGCCTGTAGTTTTTTTTTTTTTTATGGTCTCACTGCTTACATATGTCTTTAAACCATCTGTAATTTTATTTTGATATACAGTGTAAGTTAAGCTCTAAATTTACTTTCTTCTAAATATTTAAGCAGCTGTCCTGGTACCATCAATTGAAAAATCTATGTTTTACCCACTGATTTGAAATGCATTATTTATCATATGCTAAATGCTGAATTTACAAATAAGTTTGTTTCTAACCATTCTGTTTGAATTTCAGCATTTCTGTTTTTCTATCACCATCTACCAGTTTCTGTATGGTGTGGTTGGAATGTCCTACTTAGTTGTCATGACTGTTACCATGCAATTAAAACTCACCAGTTACAGATCCTTTTTATTACTTTTCATTTAAAATTTCTTTGGCTTCTCAGGTTATTACATGTAAAAGCCAGAATGACTTAATATATTTCTGAAATCTTTTACAACTAATATTTTAACCTTTTGATCTGTTAAAGATTTACATTTATAGAATGAATTTTGAAAATTACTGTTTACTTGGAATGTTATGCCTACCATTGGGATTTTGGTTTTATTAGTATATATTTATATGTAATATGTTTACATAATTTAACATTGTTAAGTATTTTAGTGTCATTCTTGTTCTTTATTTTGTGTATTTATATATTTTCTTCCATATTATTTGATTAGAATTTCTAGCATTGATTTGATTTAGCCTGATTTTAAAATGCCTCTATTTGATATATTTCTAAGTAATGTTCTTCTCCAGGAAGAACACCTTTTTTGAGAATTATTATTTTAAGTATACAATTCTCATGCCAGTGTGGAAAAGGGAATTTAAAAGACCATTTGGAATCAGGAACTGCCATAATACATTACTTTGATTATCTTAGCTATAATAAAAAGTAAAGTTATTAATATTTTTGGCTTATCTGTAAAGACAAGGGAGAAATAGTAGTTTTATATAAATCTCAACTTTGCTGTTAAATTTTCCTTATATCCCTGAAATCTATACAATAAAATGAACCCTTTTCATTCCTAGGTCTTCATTGTTTCTCATTAAGTGTTTACAGATGTGTTCCTGATCTTACAATTCATTTGCCTTAGTATGATTTTCCATTCATTTAATCTTCAACTATGCAGTTGGCCAGTTAAATTAAATTTCATTAATGAACTCACTTTTGGTTTAACATTGTGTTAATACTTGGAACAAAAATAGAAGAGAAGTTCCTATAAGCAAGAATAGATTTTACTCCAATTTAAATACTTCTTTTACAAAGAGTAAACCCAAGTCTACAGATAAGTTTTACAAGGACATGATACTAAATACTTTCTGTTTTATTCAATAAGTTAAACTTGTGATCCTGTGCATCACTGACTTGTTATTGACCAATATTTTTGGTTATATCATTTCCCTATAGTTGTCAGCTTTTTAAAAAAAATGTTTATTTTTATTTATTTATTTGAGAGCGACAGACAGAAAGAGGCGGGGGGGGGGGGGGAGGAGAGGGAGGGAGGGAGGGAGGGAGGGAGAGAGAGTGGACCTGCCAGGGCCTCCAGCCACTGCAAATGAACTCCAGACATGTGCGCCCCCTTGTGCATCTGGCTAACGTGGGCCCTAGGGAATTGAGCCTTGAATCGGGGTCCTTAAGTTTCACAGGCAAGCACTTAACTGCTAAGCCATCTCTCCAGCCCAGTTGTCAGCATTTACAATTAAACAACAATCCTTGTCTCATTTTTATATCAGGGGAAACTCTTCATAACTACATGAAATTTAAAATTTTGCAATATTAAATCAACATAATTCTCATTTATTATTACATAATACCTTGCCAACAGTGTTATTCAGTTATTCAGTTGTATTTCCTCCGTGGATGAGTACATAATTTGCAGAATAGTTTATCAAGGCATGGAAAGTGTTACAGTCTATAGTATAGTTCATCCTCCCTGTTGTTACTGATGCATATAAGAAAGGACTTCCTAAAATTTCTTTCATACTAGCCTACTATAGTTCTTGAAATTCCCTCCAATAACAAGCTATTCTTTTCGAGTGCAGTAACTTGTTAAAATTCGGGATCTATGAAGTACATATTTTGTCATTTATTATCCACAGTGAGTTATTTTGTAAGATTTTTCCCCCCCAAGACATCTATGTCAGAGCAGGCCTTAGGGAAAATGGAATTTGCTCATAGGTAGATTTTAATGGGGAGGATAGGGAGATAGTTTGCAAGTACAGGGAAAATCTAAAGATCAAAATAGAGGACTGAGTAACATGCATAGGATGAGGAAAACAACCTGTTCTTCTGATATGGGCCTTATCATGTTATATTGAAGTCTGATTCCTTGCCACTTAATTTACATGCTTTTATGTGTCAGAAAAGGATTGATTTATCTTTTTATAAATAACAGCTATTGATAAAGTTATTAATAATTCCCAGCAGATAATGAGGGTTCTATAAACCTCAATCAAACCAATAAAAGAATACCGGTAATCTAAAACTTCAGGTTTATTACAAGAAAGTAGAGTCTAAAAGAAAAATGCCACCAGTTGCATTTTAATTTTTTGCTTCTCCCCAGTTTGCCTTTGCCAGAAACACTCTTATTTAGTTTTGCAAAAAGTAGTGACCAAAAGACTTCATGTCTACAAGGTAGACATTGTAGAGAAATTAGCTATAGATATAAAATAGTACATTAATTTTCATATTATTAGTCACTCAGTATTTGATTCAGAGAGGAGATAAAGGGACATAAAAGATAAAGAGATAAAATTTAGAATCATTAAAGTGCTACTTGAAAGTGTATGATGGAAGTTATTTTTGGAAGTACTAGTAAATAACATATCTAAACACACTTGTCTTTTTTTTTTTTCTTTTTTCCTTCTGTTTACTACTTGTGTAATTTAAGAGTTAAGAAGGAGACAAGAATAAGGTGGTGGATAGGTGTTAAAAACTGTAAAAGGTAAAAGGCAATCAAATGAGCAACAACAGCCTGAATGGAAAGAGAGTTAGGGATTGTTGCATACCCCTATTATGACTATTCAACCTTCAGTTGTTCTAGGAGTATGTTTTTTTTGTGATTCCGGTGTTTCCACTTTTTATTTTTTAATCATTTAAATTGTTTTTCCTGACAGTTTCTTTGTATCTATATCATCTATATCTCTGTCTATCATTTATCTAGATGTACATTCCGTGTCTTAATCATATACTTTCTCACTGACCCTCTGTTGTTCTCCTCCCACTTCACTAAATGCCTGCTTCTTCCCATCACCTGCCCGTGGCTACACCACATAAGAGAACGGCTCTTCCCCACCACCCTCTAACTGCCATTAGCTTTGCAGGGAGGGGAAGGGAAGGGCCCTTCCCTTATCCATGGCTGAATGGTGACTGGCCTGATCACATGCAGGTCTTGTACAGTAATCACTCATACTGTGATTTCACGAATATGATAGTCATGTCATTTTCAGACAACGGGCCTCCACAGAATTTCTCCCCGCCTTCCTGCTCTTATATTCGTTGTCTCTTTTGTGATGTTCTCTAAGAATTGGAGAGCATGATAGCAGTGTCCCGTATAGGGCTGAGCAATCAACTCATTTTCACCTATTTTCAGCACTTTGTCCACTTATGAGTCTCTGAAAGAGCAGAGATCAGCACCACTGTGTATTTATAAATATAATTATTTAGAAAGTACTTAGATAACATATCCATTTAGCAAAACAAGGGTGGTATGTTCCCTGCTTGGGCATGTGTTCTCCCCAACTATTGACCTGGATTTTTATATCAGGCTTGTAGAACAGACTCAAATCCATAGGATGGCTAGTTACCCCTCATAACACCCATGCCACTATTGCACCAGTGGACACAGCTTTCTTTCTTTCCTTTTTTATTTTTTGGTTTTTCGAGGTGGGGGTCCCCAAATTTCACAGCATTAGTTTCTCACCAATGCATTTTCTCTGCTTTATTTGTGCTTACCGACTCAAAATGTTAGTGTTTTTTTTTTTTTTACACATTTGCCATTTTACTAAAGAAAAATGGTATGGGTATGTATACAAATCTGAAGTTTTTCATGTTTCTTAACCATTTATATATTTTCTGTGATGCATGTTTAATCACTTTTGACCATTTTATATTTGGCTACTTATATTTTTCTCAAATTTTCTTTTGTTCTTGGATTGGGTTTTCTTTTACAATGTATTCTTCAGACATATTTTGTCATGCTACATGCTTTGTCCTATACATTTCTACATAGATAGCATCTCAATTAAAATATACAAGTAGCATTAACCTATATGCTTAAGAATTGTCTGTTAAAGCTCCTTGATGCTCTTCTTACCCAGTGAGTTCACATTTGACTTATTCTCTCAGCTTCTGACCTATTCTTCCTCATCGTGCTTGCTTACCTCCGTCCAGGCCATGAGGACAAATAGGGTGAAATAATGATGCTTGGCTAGCATAGTGTTGCTGTTCAGCCAGAAAGTGCGGACTGCATGTGTGCATACTTATTTTCCTTTTTGTCTTTTGTTTTCAGTCTTCTGAGTGACTATTTATTAGTCAATTTCATGAGCTCTGGTAAAGTTTCATGGTTTTGTATTTTTCCCTACTTACTTCCCCAATAAGAAGGGAAAACATGGAGACCATTGATCATTTACCATCCCTCATAAGGAAAAATGGAAGGCTTACTAATATTTTTAATACGTGTACCATAGTATTAAGATTGTAACACTATTTAGTAGAGGTTTTTTAGTGTTATAGAGTCTCCTAAGTGTCTTGTACAGTGTAAGGCAAGGACTCTACCACTGAGCTAAATCCTCAGCGCCCAGGGATTTTTTTTTATAAGGTTCTTCCTTTTTCAAGAGGTTTCTAGAGAAACTCTGTTGACTTTTTATATGTTTGATTCGTACTTTATTCATCTGTGTCCTATTTTGTGACTTTAATGAGAAGACATGAAAGGCAAGAGAACGAAGCACACAGTGATGGACTGCTTATTTTGCTTACCCCTCACTCTACAGTACTCTGTCATTAATGTATGATGGACATGGATTCCACTCAGTACAGATATTTTTTTTCCTATCAATCATACAGTTTTCCAGGCTCCTTAGCCGCTAGGAGGTGTAGCAGCAAATCAGAAAGTCTCTGTTGAGGAGCTTACAGCCTGGCTCAACATATGTTGCTGGACAACTCACAGTGTTTGTTGGTGAGAAATCTGTGACTCTGTGTTTGTGGTTTTGTCTTCTTTGGTTGTCTTTTTCATTTGAGTTTTTTTTTTTTTTCTCATTAAAACGTTGGCCTAAACCTCACGTTAAGGAATCTGTCAAAGGGAAATAAGATAAGGCCAAACACGTTCTTTGCTGTGCTGCCCCACTTGCAAACTTACAAAGTTGCTGTCGTGTCACTGGAGTCTAAGCCAGGAAAAAAACTTCCAATGAAAATCTTATTGGATGTTTCAGTGACATCACAACTTGTAGTTTTGATTTGGGAAAGCAGCATGGGGCAAGTGTGGAAGAGTCTAGCTATATCCCCATTTACTTACCTGCTGGGTGATGGCTCTCCGATGTCCCATTCACGATCCCAGGCAGAGCTCATTGCTGATTATTTTCATGTCAGTTTGATTGGAATGTGACTAATTACATAAGAGAGTTTTATGAGAAACATAAAATAAGGATATTGTAGATATTCTAATTAAGCCAAGCTGTCTGAAGTATAAATATAGTTTGTTCATAAATAAAGAAGCATTGTTTCATTACAACATGATAGTTGAAAAAATATATTGCATAGGCAACAAATCTCTTCAAGAAATATGATAGAAATTTATAGTTTAAGGTAACATAACACTAAAGTAGGTTCACAAATACAAAGGTACAGTCTAATGTACTATTGCGGTCAGATGAAAATTGAACTACCTATTGAGGAAGTAGTTATGTATTTGTAGTGCTTGCCAATAATTACTTTCATAATAAAGAATTTGAGTATTGTATTTGTATGATGACTAATTTATGATTTCTTCCAACAAATACCTGGTGAGTAAATGCTATGATAGACACATTCTACTGGAATTTGCGGAAACACAGAGGATTAAACAAAGTTTGGTCCATGGATCTTACATTCTAAATAAAGTAGAAGTCTATTTGTCTGTCTTTCCACCTACCTACCAACTTACCTACTGTCTACCAGTTTTTCATCTGTCTGTGTTGGCACGTATGTATGTGCCATCTGTCAATATAGATCTTGGTAGGTACGTGTGTATTACCTGTCCATCTGCATACACACATGTACACACATGCACATAGTATGTAGTTACAAAAAGACATGAGTATCTGCTTTTGGGCGTGTATGTGGGATTACACGTGTGTAGGCGTATGTGAGTACGGGTGCACGTGTGCTGCCGTGTAGGTGTGTGAAAGGCAGTGGATAACTTCAAGTGTAGCTCCTCACTTTCCATCTTGTTTGAGGAAAGGTCTCTCCTTGTTCATCCTTGCATTTCCCAGGAGCGCTTGCCTGTAAGTTTTTGGGAGAGTCTTCTGTTTCTTCTTCCCTTCACACCACAGGAGTTCTGGGATTACAGATGCCCATGGTACTAGGTCTGGCTTAATGTGGTTTAAATTTATCTGAACTCAAGTCCTCAATCTTATGTGGCAAGCTCTTTACCCAATGAACCGTATTCTCAGCCCAAATACTTATTATTAAGCAATGCTTTAAATGATAAACTTTAGTTACATTTCTGTCGGCAAGAAATATCTAGTTAATTGAGAATTATAGTTCAGTGACTACCCAAATTTAATCCTGTTCATGACTAAATTTTTATGTGTTTTATTTTTCCTTTATGAGGTTTCAATTAAAAATTTAATCTTTGGGCTGAAGAGATGGCTTAGCAGTTAAGGTGTTTGCCTGCAAAGCCAAAGGACCCAGGTTTGATTCCCCAGGACCCACGTAAGCCAGATACACAAGGTGGTGCATGCATCTGGAATTCCTTTACAGCTGCTGGATGCCCTGGCATCTCTTTCCCTCTCCCCGTCTCTCTTTCTCTCTCTCTCAAATTAATAAATATATTTTTAAAAAATTGAATCCCTGCCAATTCTTATGCATGAAAGTAACTTGGATTCCTTATTTTATACAAAGCTTATATGCAGTAATATTTTCCATTAGTAAAGTGTGTTGGAAGGTGCCCCAGTTGCTTGGAACTTCTGCCACTGAGGGAAGATGGCAACTAGTGAGCAAGATACTGGATTAATCATGAACCTCCAGAGTACCATTATTGTCCTTATAAATGAGAGGAAATGTTGTGTTACAAAGTTTTTAGCAAGTAAAAATTAACCAGGGAGTATAAAGCAAAGTAATTTTATGATTATCGTGCCTGGGTGTTTAAAACATAAAACAGACAAACCAAGAGAGCTGTATATGCGAAATCTTATTTTTTTCAAAATGATTCTTTGCATCTTTTCCTCTTTGATGTCGACATGAGCAAAGGCATATAAAGTGGCACTGGGGCCAAGGGTGGTAGATGTCGCCGTGTTCATTAACAATGGCAATTAGCACCATTTCAATTGATATATTTCCAAGATGAAACCATGATTTGGATCAGAGAAACAAACAAAAAAAAAGATGATAGTATTTTTAAAAGTAGAATGACATTGACCAGGAAGAAGCAAAAAATAAACAGAACTTGCCTCAACACAGTTGGAATATTTGAAAAATTGATTACATGATAAGGTCATTTCAACGTAACTACAATTTCCTAAAGACTTATTAATGCTTCGGTAGCCTTAAAGTAAAATGAAATGACACCAGGTCAGTCTGCTTTAATAGCTTGCTGGCTTGAACCCTGGTACATAATGTTCTTGTAAGAGTTTATGGGTGACTGCAGTAAATTGGTAGTAAATGTTTTTCCATTTTTTGGCTCTTCATATCAGATCTGTTCTTAGAGAACATTTTGTTCTGAGAGGATTATGAAGGCAAGTGATCTAGTTTAGAAGTTACTTGACAATTTTAATGTGGTGATAACTTTGCTCTCCTCCAGATTGTGTGATTTTTGTCCTTTGTAGTGAAGATAGAATTGTACTTAGTTTAGATTTGATCAGTTAGCAGTTATATGTCACTAACCTTGATTAAATATTTTCTAGGTACTGCTTCAAAAAAGAAGAATAATTTTCTAGTGTTTTAGTTACTGCTATCTAGATAGATAGAAGCTTAAGTCTGTCCTCTTGGACAAAACAATTTGAGATGTTAATTTTGAAATGAAATAGTTTGTTTAAAAATTGTTTATGGTCATATTGTGAAGGATTATATTTTATGCAAAAAGAAAATTTTGAGATCCCAGCTAAAATTACAGTATTCTGAACAAAATTGTTTTGAGAACTGCCTGGGATTTAGGGGACTGAATTATGCAATGCGCAGTTCCTGAAGCATTTTGTGCATGCCCTAGTTGTGTTTTACCTCTCTGAACAGCAAATGCTAATAATGCACATAGACTAAAAGCAAGAAATCACAGAATTCATAAAAATGGAAATAGTTTGTATATTAACATTATACCCATGGAGAGTTAGGGGGTATCCTAGTACCTTATTTATTTATTCTAGTATTTTGTAGGTCTGGGAACATTTTTTCTCTTTATTAGTTATGTACACAGTGTGTATACAGTCATGTTAGTACCATCTCAGCCTCCTCCCTGTCCTCCCTCCTCTGCAGGGACCCTCCTCATTGGGGAATGTAGGTCATGCATTGTGTGGGTAGCCATCAGATATGGGGAGGAGGCAATGTCTCTGTGCATAATGTCCCAACACGTGGCTCTAACAATCTTTCCGCCCTCTTCCGCAGATTTCCCTGAGCTATGTTGTGTTCATTTTAGGCCTACTTCAGTGAGTAGGTCATGGGAGCCTCTGTGTCTCTGGATCTCTGGTTAGGTAGTTGAGTGTCCTTTTACAAAATTAATGATCGAGGGCAGAAAGGCAATTTGGAGGAATTTGTGATAAAGTCTCAATACATAGTCAACACAGGTAGAAGATGTGTGAGAAGCATTTGGGCAACCAAATTTAATGTTTCTACTAAGGTTCAGACCTCCAAAAGCAACAGCAAGAGTCCAACCACTACAAAGAAAAAAATCCCCGTCAGAAAGAGTGCTCCAAAGATGCCACATGCGGGTACAATGAATGACCAAAATGAACAAGTCAGAAAAAAAGTGCCAAGGAATATTAGAAATAATTAGAAAAGAAATAAGACATCTCAACAAGAATCGGAAGAGAAATTGAGGAGATAGCAGAGTAACAGCCTAGGATATGGGAAGGTGTTCGCTGCAGCACGCAGCACAAAGCAGGAGGAGAGGTTTGTCCTCTCTGTGGAAGTCACAGGACTCCAGGCTCGTGCAGCACCACTCTGCATTAATAGCTAAGATGTATTTTCCTACGAAAGATAGCCAGATCACCGCGTCTTACTGGTTGTGAGAAAAGATACATTGTATTTAATACAAAAGCGTGTGTGAGCATTATTATGCTCATCCATTATCCAAAATAATACTGACACAACTCACAGCCCTTGCAGCTCCAGTATTTTATACACACTTCAAAATTCCGTAATAGTTGCAGTGACACAGGTTTCATATCCTTGCAGATTATTACAACCTTAGACACCCAGTCTGAAGCACTACAGTCAGGTTGGACAGGTTTAGATAAATTAATGTCATGACTACTTGATGGTCACTGCGGTCATTGAGGATGGAAGTCCTGCAGAGAGTTCTACAAAGAAATGCTTCTTTTCCTTTCAAGATGCTTACTTGTCTTTCTTTTGAAGATGACCAAGGGAATGAAATTTAAATTCACTGAATTGTACCCATTGTATTCATGTGTAAGTCTTGTTTGAGTCTGTAATTTTTTTTAATCTTTCTGCTTTTTTGTTTGTTTGTTTGTTTGGTTGGTTTTTCGAGGTAGGGTCTCACTCTAGCACAGGCTGATCTGGAATTCAGTATGTAGTCTCAGGGTGGCCTCGCACTCACAGCCATTCTCCTCCTTCTGGCTCTGGAGTACAGGGATTAAAGGCGTGCACCATCACATCCAGCAATTTATCTTTCTTTAATAACCATATTTTACACACGATCTTTGAAGTCTTTTGCTATATACCCTCACAATTGTATATTTCCTTTACCCCTTATACTCATATTGTAGATATTTTAAATGTTTATTGAAATATTTTTGAAGTAGATTAATTTTCTATTACTTTCATTACAAATAAGACTTCCCTTTTATTAAATAAAACTTTTGTAATAGAATATTGTTGCTATGGTCTAAGTTTGAATGTTTGGAGATCATATTGGTTATCAAAGTCAGTTAATATAAAGTTTTATATGGACATGGAATATCTCTCCAATTAATTAGCTGATGTTCTTCACATAGATATTTAATTTTATTAAGTTTGTATCCATGAATTTACTATTTTTTGGCCAGTGTAAATGCTACTATGTTTTAGTTTCAAATTTAATTAGTTAATTGGTGACTTAAGAAAGCAGATGAAAGCTTATCTATTTTAAAAATATTTTTATTTATTTACTTGCAAGCATAGAGAGAAAGAAAGAGAATGGGAGTGTCAGGGTGTCTACCCACTGCAAATGAACTGCAGGTACATGCACAATTCTGTGCATCTGGCTCTACATGGGTATTGGAGAATAGAACACTGGTCGTTAGGCTCTGCAGGCAAGAGCCTTTAACTGCTGAGCCATCTCTCCAGCCCAAGTTTATATTATTTTAAAAAAATATATTTTTGTTTATTTCTTTGAAAGGAGAGAGAAATGATGAAATGAGAGAGAGGAAACAGGTGTGCAGTGGCCTGTTGCCAGCCATTGTAAATGAACCCCAGATGCATGTACCACTTTATGTGTGTCTTTACATGGGTATTGAGGATTTGAACCCAGGCTGTAAGGCTTTTCTAGCAAGTTTCTTTATCCACTGAGCAATCTCTCCAGCCCCGAAAAAACTGTGTGAAAAAAATGAAATATTTTTATTTATTTATTTGCAAGCAGAGAGAGATATAGAGAGGGGAGACAGAGAGAGAATGTGCCAGAAGCTGCTGACACTGCAAATGAACTCCAGATACACACGCCACTGTACATCTGGCTTTACATGGGGACTGGGGAATCGAACTCATGTTGTTATGCTTTGCAGGAAAGTACCTTAGCTGCTCAGTCATCTCTCCAGCCAGAAAATTTATACTTTTCATGTTTGACTCTCAATGTTGGCTTAAAAATATCCTATTTAAGAAATATAAATACCTGAAATCCTTTCTTACATCTGTATTGTTCTCAGCTGTACCGTTTTATATGTAATTTCAAAAGTTTCCTATAATGCATTTATTTGTTAGCAGCTCATGTTTTATTTTGACATTTTTTTGAAATGGATACCAAATGTAGTCTGACATGTTTTCAACATTGTAAGTTGGATCCATGTATCTCATTAGATCAGAGGTTCTGACTCTTCTGTAAGATTAATGGGTTGAAATTAATGTTGTAATACCTTTTTGTTTCCAGACTTTTGTAATGCTCATTTTCAACAAATCTGGGGACATATTGAAGAGTATTAAACCTTTTTTTCCCCCAGAAACTTGTCATAGTGGCAGTATTTTGTAGGATCCTGTCCATGGATGTGGGTGTGCATGTGTGTGGGCGCGATACATGTAATAAAAATCAAATTTAGGGAGTGCCACTTTAGATATAATTTTTAACAGTGATGATCAGGAGCTGGTAAAGCTAAGTTTCACGACTGTGCCAGCTCACCTAAGGGTGGGCATAAATGTGTCATAGCTAGTGCCTATATAAGAAGAACCTCTCATGGCAGGAGCTTGACAGTCATTTCTTAATCTAGGGATTTTAAAGTTAAAGTAAAGGGGATTGCCATTTTTACTCCAGAATTTCCCAAAATAGCATATATGCTGTTTTTTTAGAGTCATTTGTAGCATATGAATCCAGGTAAATTCTTCCTGCCACCATGACCCTGAGTGACATAAACTGGGAAAAATGAGCTGTGGGTCACCCAGAAATTAAAGTATAGTGATTTCCACAGTGTTTTCTTCTCTTTGGTATTCTCCACAAACTTTCAAACTGAGAGATCTTGACAAGCCAGTTTTATGTGGAACTTAGCCAGTTTATAGGGAGAAAAAAAAAATCTGTTGTGTCTTTTCTTCAAAGTTGTGAAACTTAAAAAGATATTGGTAAGTTATGTTGAAATAGGCTTAAGAAATATTTCACTGGAAAAGAGAAAGTCTACAAACTGAAGAATGCCAAATTACTTTTAATTTTTATGAAAATTATATTCTAATCTTCCCTTTAACATATTTGTTAAAGGCCTTTTGGGGATAAGACATTCTAGAATTTCTAATTTCTCAAAAGTAATAATCTGCTAATGTATAATTTAAGTTAAAATGAATTTGTAGATATTTAAAATATAAAAATAGCACACTATAATTGACATTTAAAATCACCTAATTGAAATTTGTTGGTGCTGCACGCCTTTAATCCCAGCACACAGGAGGCAGAAGTAGGAGGATCCCTGTGAGTTGAAGGCCATCCTGAGACCACATAATGAATTCTTGTTGAGCCTGGGCTAGAGTGAAACCCTACCTCAAAAAACCAAAAAGAAAGTATTATATTAGGATAATCAGAAATACAGTTTTTCTTGGAAGAAAACCAGGTTTTAGATCAACAATTCAATAATTGAATTCCCAGCCAAATAATATTTATGAAATAAATCTCACATATTAGCCCTCTCAATGAGATTCATTTTTGACCTGGATATGTTTTATAACTTAAAACTTTCATGAATGGATGGTTACACAATTTTATGAATTATAGTGCCATACTTTAATGACAACTCAGTAAGAAACTAAAAATAATTAACATATATATCACTTCTAATTTATAACTATATGAGCACACTCAAATTCCTAACATCTATCTATCTATAATCTATCTATCTATACATCAATTTATCATCCATTCTACTGTGCTGTAGAACACAAGAATTTATTCCTTTTATGAAACAACCATTGGACAAATTAATAAGGAAAATATATACAGAGTGGTATACTATTCAGGTATAAAAAGTCAAGAAACACTGTCATTTCTGACAATATGGATGGGTATAGAAAATGTTAGTTAAGTAGTAGATAAGTCATGTATGGAAAGACATATAAAAATGATCTCACTCCTAACTCATGCATATATAGCCCAGAACATGCTATATATTCTTTTTTCATGTAGAAATCATTGTTAACCTCCTGTCTTAGCCTCCCAAATGCTGAGATTACAAACATGTGCCAGCATAACTGCCTATGTATTTCTTTGAAACATTTAAAAATAACTTTATGTTTTATGGTGCATGTGTATGATATGTGTGTGTGTGTGTGTGTGTGTGTGTGTATGTGTGTGTGTAAATTCAGTGACAGGGGTATAGAGATTAGAGGACAGCCCTGAATGGTCCTCCACATTCACTCTGTTTTGAGGCAGGGTTTCTTTGCTTGGCTGATGGATTCACCAAGGTAACTGGCCCACAAGATTTTGGATTCTCCTGTTTCCTTTCCCATCTTGTTGTAGGTGCACTAGGGTAATAGATACACTTGCTAAAGGTTTGTGGGTTCTGGGGATCTGACCTTGGGTTGTTGGGCTTTTGTAATCAATTAGTTACCCACAGAGACATCTCCTCAACCATTGGCTGATGATGAATACTCATTCATTTCTAGGATAAACTCTATCTAGCTAAAAGAACTAAAATGTTCTAAGATTTGTAGAGCCTTTCAGTTCTTATGTCTTTTTTTTTTGTTTTTTATTTCATAAAGTAGAAACTATATGGACACATCGTATGTTGGTAACATCATTTCCCTCTTCCCTGTCCTTTCTCTACTGAGGGTCCTCCTTAGTTGGATTGCTGGTATTCACCATGGAGTTGAGGGTTATGAGTTGTAAAAGCAGCAGTCAGTCATTGCGGAAGGGGCAATGTCTCTGGATTCCCCCCCCCCCCCCCACCCTGTGGCTCTTACATTCGTTCTGCCCCCTCTTCTGCAAAATTCCCTATCTCTTGGTGGGTTTGATATAAGTCCGCTTTAGTTTTGAACTCCCAGCAGTTTCTGGATTTCTGGTTTGGTGCATTTTGAGTATCCTCAGTATATATCTCCCTCACCCTGGCAAAGATTGTCAGGCTAAGCATGGAAGCACCAATCTTGCTCATCTCCCCAGTTCCTCTGTGGTTTCACCTGGGCCCTGGCTGATGTGCAAGGGGTGGTTCACCTCCTGTCAGGGAGTCAGATACCTTTTCTTGATTTGTTGATAGATTTTGGTTGGACTTGGTTCTCACTGCTTTTTAAAAAAGAAAAACAGATTCTCCAATGGAGAAGGATGATCAGCGTAGGTTAAAGGGTATAAGAATTTGTAATTTAGAGAGATTTTGATGGGTGTAGCCTCTATATTGGCCAAAATCTAGTGGGGGCTTTTTGTTGGAGACCATAGTCTTGCTCTCCATAGGGTTCTGACTCAGATCCCAGTTCCAGCTATGGGTCCCTTTCCACTGAGCAGATCTCTTAGCCAATCAGATATGGGTCCTTTACACTGAGCAGATCTCTTAGCCAATCAGACATGGGTCCTTTCCACTGAGCAGATCTCTTAGCCAATCAGAGAGTTCTTGTTTGCCCTCCTAGGCTGGGAGCCACCACTGCACAAGTGCGCAGGTGCTGTCAGGACGTTTGCTTTCTTACAGCAGTGCCTCCTGCTTGCTCACAATGTTGTTGGCCATTTTCCCCAGCAGCTCATGTAGCGCTCTGCAGCACCATATGGGCAGACCTTCTGGGAGCTGGCTTCCTTAGAGATGCCAGTCAGAACTCTCAGTGTTCCGTGTCAGTGCATGTGATGACTTCAGCAAGAGGGTTTTCCCTTATTCCTCACTCAGGTAACCAAGTGCCTTGACAGAAGCAAGTCTGGTTTTGGGGACCTTGTAGGTTTCTCTGATCACCATCTCAATGTGGGTTGTAACTGATTTTTGATACTGGGAGTTACAAGCTAGAGCCAAATGTTTTAGGTACTAGGCTTCATCTCACCCTTTCCAGGGCCCTTCTTACCAGACAATCCCTCCATGCTTCTGTTGAGGGCTATATCTTTGAGTCTTCTATCCCAGAAGAAGGTTTCTATGGAACCAGTTCCTTTTGAATTTAATTTTGTCAGTTATCTCCCTTCATCCTTCCACCCACTTCCCACCGTTTCCATCCCTAATTTTTGTCTCTCGAGCTGCCTGGTAGGTTTGCCTGCAAGTCAAGATTTCCTGGTTAGGAACCACAGGTGAAAGAGAACATGTGGCTTTTGTCTTTCTATGTTTGTGAGTGTTCATTTAATATGATCTGTTCCAAAAATCTGTCCATTTTCCTACAGATTTCATTATATCATTTTTCTGTACTGCTGAGTAGAATTCCATTGTGTAAATGTACCACATATTCATTATCCATTCATCTAATGATGGCCATTTGAGTGGATCCCAGTTCTTAGTTATTGTGAATCGAGAAGCTATAAACATGGTTGAGCAAATATCTCTGTAGGGAAGAGTGAACCTTTTAGGGTGGATGCCCAGTAGAGGAATAGCTGGGTCACGTGGTACTCTATTTTCATATTTTTTTCAGGAATGTCCATATTGATTTCCATAGTGGTTGTACAAGTTTGCGTACCCAACAGTGAATGAGGGTTCCTCTTTACTCATATCCTTGCCAACACTTAATGTCATTTGATTTTTTAAATGACTGCCATCCTGACTGGGGTAAGGTGGAATCTTATAGCTGTTTTACTTTGCATTTCCTTGATGGTTAAGGAATTGAACATTTTCTTAGGTGAGTATTATCTATTTGTTTTTTCATATATATATATATGACATTTAATTAATTAATTAATTAATTAATTTATTTATTTATTTGAGAGAGAGAGAGAGACAAGAGAGAGAGAGTGAGAGAGAGAGAAGAATGGGCATGCCAGGGCATCCAGCCCCTGCAAACAGACTCCAGATGCATGTGCCCCCTTGTGCGTCTGGCTTACGTGGGTCCTGGAGAATTGAACCAGGATGCTTTGACTTTGCAGACAAAGGCCTTAACCACTAAGCTGCCTTTCCAGCCTAGGCCTTTTTTTTTCTTTGTAAATTTAGGTATTAGGCTCTGTCAGTGAGGTAGCTGGTAAAGATTTTCTTTATTCTGTGGGTAGCCTTTTGGCTCTGTTTGTGGTATATTTGTCTGTACAAAACGTTTTACCATCATGAGATCCCGCTGGTTGATTTATTGTTTAATTTCCTGGGCTACTGAGGTATTGTTCCTGAAAGTCTTTCCCCTTTCCTATCTTTAAAGCTACATTTTCCTTATCTCTACAGTTTCTAATCTCTTCCTCCTGTATAATGTTTATTGTTTAGTTTTTGACTCTGGTTTTTAAACATTTTTAAAATTTATTTGAAAGAAAGAGGCAGATAGAGAGAGAACTAGTGTGCCAGGGCCTTTAGCCACTGCCAATGAATTTCAGATACTTGTACCACCTTGTGTATCTAGCTTACTTGGATACTGGGGAATTGAACCTGGGTTCTTTGGCTTTACAGGCAAGTGCCTTAATCACTAAGCCATTTTTCTAGTCCTTGACTCTTATTTTCAATAGTGCCACTTTCTTGAGGTTTAACCCAATACACTATCATCTTCTTAACAAACTTTTGTTGATTGTCTCTATGGTATATTTGTCATTAATTTCTGCTTGAATCATTATTTCTTCTCTTCCTTTTTAAGTTTATTCTCCCATCATTTTTGACTCACTAATTTTGATACTTATTTTTTATAGTTAAAAATATCTGTACCTGTTGAGCCATAAGATAGTACTTTTCTAAAATAGGTATTGAGTACTTGTTGAATTGGTGGACAAAAGAGTATCATTCCTTTGGACTACTAAATAGGGCTTATTTTCTGATGAAAAAAATTGTTTTCTGTGTTTGTTCTGTAGGTTCTTCTGAGGCAAATGAACTTGTTTGTTCACCTTTTATCCCGAGATCTAAACTAATTTACTGAAGAAAACCTGATTATTTTATATTCATTTTCCTGTTTTAAATAGTTATGTGAGTACTAATCACTTAAATACCCATTACATATAACTAATTTTGATATTTCATGTGACTTTTTTTCCACTCAGAATCTAGAGTTGATTTGTAGCTTTCTCCTGCATCTTCATTCTAGTTCAGACTTTTCTAATCTAAATTGTATAATGGGATGAATTTGTTAATAAGCATAATGCTTTATTTTTCCTTTGTGTCTATTAATGGCTTCAGACTTCTTCCATTGTTCGGTACATCTTACTTTTGGGGGCCTATAAGTGTATGATGCCTTAGGGATCTGTCAAGGCTGACCTCTGCTCTACATGTTAGTACTCATTTTTGACACCCAGAGATTTCTCTTTTTATCTTTTCAGTTTCATTCACTTTTAAATTAGTTGATGATCTCACACATCTGTATTGGTCAAGAGAGCTACAACAACATCTCGTGGAATCAGTCTGCCTTCACTTGCAGTAGATTCAGTATGACAATGTACTAATTTTTTAGATTGTTCATAACTTCCTTGTTCCCTCATTGGTGATGTGTGTATTTTCTGTGTTTAGTATTTTCAGTGCCTGTGATTTTTATTGCTGTACTCTCGCATGAATGATCATATAGAATTGTTAAAGAAAATATCAAGCTAACAGGATCATGTAACATGTATTTGTGTGTTTGTGTGTGTATGGTAAGGAGGAAAAGGAGGAATAGGGAAAAGTTTAAGAGGGATGGCGTAGGGAGAGAGCAAGAGAGTGTTTTTGAGATGAGCACTAGGAAGAATAGGGAGAGTGGGTATGATTTTATTGATAAGGCAGCTTGCCCCCAGAGGAGACAAATCTTTGGCTAGGTTAGTTTAATTCTTTTCAGGGAGTCAGATGAACTGTAGCTGAGGCAAACAAATCATTCTAGTTCCAGTGTACTTGCTTCCAACTTACTGGAAATAAGTTTGTTTCTTACATATAACTAAATGGGTGCTTTTTGCTAATACTGGGATGATGTTGAGAGGTTTGCATTTACCCTTAGTTTGGCACCTTATGATTTGTGCTGTGCTTATGAGCCTTCTGAGTAGAGTTAGTGATTGTCACTTTGATTGTATGTAAGAGCTTCTTTTCTACCAAGGGACATTATTGGGAATCCAGGATCAACAAAACTGTGTTCTTTTGGAAATGGTTTTCTTCAACATGCTGAATGTACATGGCAAGAGCATAAGTAATGAAATTATTCAAGGGATGGAAGTGAGACGTGAACACACCATCATCCTTTTGCAAATACTGCAGCAGTTTTGATTCTCTTTCCTATGAGGCAAAAGAAGGCCTAGTTATTTCTTTAATAAATCAGTTACTGTGTGGAGATTTTGAGGATGTTTTCAGATAGATTCAACAGTCTTATCCCTATTGTGTAATATATAGTGGTAAGCTTTTTGTATTCAGCATACCTGGGAAGGCCAAGCATTTTTTGATCTCAAAAGTTTGATCCTTGTTTGTACAGACAATTACCTAAATGTCCCCATTATTTAGAATGGAGATTTCAGCTATCTCAAGGTTTATTATTACTTGGATTCTCAAGTGTTTTCTTTTGCTGAATACTGAATCTAGCTGAAGCAGACTTTTTATTATCTGGAATCTTTATATTTATAATTTTTATAATTGTATTTTAAAAATAATTGCTACATGACATGCTGATGCAACCTAATGGTAACAACTTTACATTTAGCTTTTCCAGATTTGGCATTTTTGCATGACCCTTAGCGAAGCTAAAAAACATACTTTGACATGATATTCTAGAGATTTATGTAGCCAGAACGATAAAGCAGAATTGGATGTCAGAAATGTAGTGCACAATTTATTGGTTATCCTGAATGGTTGAGCTAATAAGCTAATGGAGGGTGATTGGCAGCAGAATTTATTACCTTAACCATAAGATGGAAAATAGAAAATGATAATGTTACTAATTAATAAATAATGTGTCTCATGACAGTGTGGATCCATGTTCAATCATTTAGAATCTTTATCAAGTTTGAGTCCAGCTGCGTAGCTATCTTGGTGTCTGAAAGAAAATGTGAAAGCCATGTGTGATGGTTTGGCTCAGACGTCCTCCATAACCTCCTCTGTTCTGTTTGAACTCCAGCTGGCAGCAGTTTGGGATGTGGAGTCTTGCTGGAGCAGATGTGTTATGGGGGGTGGGCTTAGGGATATTATAGGCAGCTTCCCCTTGCCAGAGATCAGTTAACTCTCCTGATGTTGTTTTCTACCTGCTGAAGTAGAAGTGACGTCCAGTCTGTGCTTGTGACATGCTGTCCCCCGCCATCATGGAGCTTCCCATCTAGACTGTAAGTCAGAGTAAACCCCTTCCTCCCATCAGCTGCTTCTGGCCTGGTGTTTTGTTACACTAATGAAAGGGTAATGCAATACCAGGTAATGAATTCATTAAATCTTGTGAAAATATCCATTAAGTATAAAAATTAGAATTTAGGAGTATTTAGTATAATATGTATATGTATAGATTCTAATTGATGAATTTAGAAGAACAAAAGATTCTGAAGAAAAGCATTTTTATAGTAGATCTAATGTAAATGTAATTTGAAGTGATCTTACAGGATATCTGACATAATTCTTCAAATAAAAGGAAGAGAAATAAATAACCATAAGGACAAAGGGATCAGGAGCAATGAAAAGCATGAGACTATTACAAGCAAGTCACATTTGACATTTTTAGTTGTTTAAAAAATTTGAATTTCAGAATTAACATGGATAAAGGGAGTTTGTTTGTGTACTTTAATCTAATACTTATTGTAGTTTTTCAAAAATAATTTTTACACCACATAATCTGATGGATGGAATTTTCATAAAAAGTTGATATTAGGGTGGAGAGATGGCTTAGCAGTTAAGCGCTTGCCTGTGAAGCCGAAGGACCCCAGTTGGAGGCTGGATTCCCCAGGACCCACGTTAGCCAGATGCACAAGGGGGCGCATGCATCTGGAGTTCGTTTGCAGTGGCTGAAAGCCCTGGCGTGCCCATTCTCTCTCTGTCTCTGTCTCTCTCTCTCTAATAATAATAATAATAATAATAATGGCAGGCATCAAAAAAGAAGAGAAAGTACCATGTACAGAACATAAAGCCACTTAACAGTACAAGTCATCTTTATACCTCCATGTAATTAAATTTTAACATTAAGTATCTCCTGTGCCAGTTTCTGGAGTCTTCACTGATAAGATTAGATTGGGGTCCACAAATTTTTTCCTTCCTGTTTTTATAAGCAAATTATTGTATCACTATTAAATTAGAGTATAGCCATGCTTACTTGTTTGTGTTTATTGCATGTAGTTGTTTACTCTGTAGT
This sequence comes from Jaculus jaculus, assembly GCF_020740685.1. NCBI lineage: Eukaryota > Metazoa > Chordata > Mammalia > Rodentia > Dipodidae > Jaculus > Jaculus jaculus. The sequence continues at coordinate 167,133,067 of NC_059105.1, forward strand.
GGCATAGTGAATAGCAAAGAAAGAAATTGTATGACAGCAAAGTGTAAAATATTTACTCTTTGTCCTTTTACAGAAAAAGTTAAGCAGAGTTTACTATTATTTTACTTGTGGTATAAAAATACTGGTGGTGAGAACTTGTAATGAGAAAGCTCACCTAAGGAAAGGCCTCTTCCTAGGACCAGTGATTGATGATGACTCTTCCTGTGCTTAAGGGGCTTCCTCAGTCCTTTCTGATGGATGCTGGTAAAGGCCTGGCCTGACGTTCTGTTGCATATCTGCTGCCATTTGTTCCTCCCAGTTTTCAGTGGAGCTGCTTCCCTACTGCTCATTGTTCGGTGCCTGGCTTGATGCTCTGTTCTTTAACTACTACTTGCCATTTTTCTCCTTTTCGCTTTGCTTGTACGTCCCTAATGACCTAACTCATTCAAAAACAGGTACACCTATCAAATCGCCTTTTTCAGGTACAGCATCATGTCTGGGCATAAGTGGAGTTATCTATAAGTTGTACACAGGAATAATTGAATTCATATCTGTTACTACCTTTAGTCTGAGTAGTTGATATTTTGTTGGAATTGGCCTATCGCTTTGTAGTAAAGGTCTGAAGTGATGTCATTTTGCTGCTTTCTTTCAATTCCATTAAAGAGTTCTTGACATCATAAAAGGAAATGACATATCAGTAGTGTACTATAGGAATACTAAAGGAATGCTGATTGCTATTAAAGGACAAGACATTTTCAGTCTGATTCTTTAGCAAGTTACTTTCTAAAAACCTCTTTCAAAATAGGTGCCACCAGATTAATCTTGGACCTTTCTCTCACATGTTAGGGTCATAACACACACCAGCCCAAGAACTAATGCTAAAAAGTATTTTGCATTGTAAGTGCTTGATAAATATTTGTTAATTGAATATTAATGCCCTAATTTATTCATTATTCATTTAGATTCATCTCAGATATTTGAGTGCTCATAGTATGTGCCAGGAATGCCATCTAGGAGTAAGCACTTTGGCAGCCAAAAGAAAGATAGCATTTCTCATGAAGGATACTGACAATGAGTGAGTTTATAAGTAAATGATAATGTAGATAGTGATAGTCACAAAGTACAGCGTGGACTTATGAGATTGACTAGAAGAACCAGTAGTGCAATGAAGAGTTTCAAGGTATTTGAGTTGCAAACTGAAGGATCTAAAAGGAGAAACCATTATGAAATAACCAAGGAGAGTTTCCTTGAAGAGCAAGTTCAAACCCACAGACATGTGTGACCTAATAAAGATCATAATGCTGGATGGCTGTAAAACAATATAGGTGTGTGTGTGTGTGTGTGTGTGTGTTTACTCATACTCTATATGTGTTAAATCACATGCTCTTCCATGTTTGTGTCTGTGGGAGTGCACTAGTGGTAATGGCATGAGATATTTTCCTGGATATTCAATTAATTGATCAAGGTTTTATAAATTAAAATGTAGGTATATCTGAGATAGAATGAGAGTGACTGAGTTAGCCATATCTAAATCAATCAGGAGTGAAAGAGAAGGCCCAGCATGGGTATTTAAATGTGAATAAGGGAAGTGTGAAAAGGGAGAAAGTATGGAAGTAAACTTGGATTAATCCTTGCATTTTTGACTCTCTGATCAAGTGTAGGTAGAATGTCACTCCCTGGCCTAGGCAGCTGTTGTACAACCTGATTGGGTTGAGTCTTTACCCAGAAAGTGGTAAATTAGCTGAAGTAGATTTGTAGATACAATAAAGATTAAAAAAATCATTATTAATGTTAAGCAAGAAGGTTTGAACTGGAAATTGGTTGTACCTAAATAGGTAAAAAGAAAAATTCTAAGCCCGCATTCAGCTGAACAGAAATGCAGAGAATTGTAGGAAAATGGGCAGGACAGTGTGTAGAAGGATGTCATGTGGAAACTAACAAATCCCAAAGTTAAAAACAATGTTCCATTAGTACACCTTTTGAGGAAGGGAAAAGAAGGCAAGTTCAAAAAGTAAAACTAGTTTTCAGTAAAAGTCAATGGTATAGTCATATAACAAAGCAAATAAGCACCTTAAAATAAGGAATTACAAAAAGTGGTAATTTAAGCAGTAGTGGAAAATCTGAAGACCATGAGCATATGCAATGAAATATAGTTTAAACCAGAAAATAATTGGAGGTCTATAATGTAAATAAAAATCATGTAACTGAAATCTGATTAAATAAATTCAAAAAGCTACCTGAAGTTTAACCTCAGCTATGTTTTGGCTTTAAGGTAAAAAGTTCTTTTCTCTCACTTACAATCTGTTTTATATGTGGGACATACAAAAATCTATGCCTTCATTCTAAAGATGTAGCTCACATTATCCTGATAAAAACATCTTTCCTTTGCCAACTTGCTTTGACCAAGTGCTTTGGTATGGTGCACTGCCCAAGTCCCTGAAATATGGCAACCAGAATTGCCTGAGAAGTAATGCTGACCAGCTCATAACACTTGGCCTGAGTGCTGTAATGTATTGTATCATATTCCAACTTTTCTAACTGGCATTTCTTTTAGGTTTTGTTCTCTTCATATTTAATAAGGACTGACAAAGTAGACAAGAGTACTTCATCCTGGACTATATGTAAAAGACCCCATGGAGGAAATGTTGAGGGCTTAATGAATATGTGAAAATATTTCAGCTGCATAAATACTGGTGTGCATGCTGCCCGGTACACTTGTAGATGATGTCAGTAGAGGCTGAGAAAGTAGAGGATGTGGAATAGGTTCAAGTGGGAACGGGGGAAGAAAATGGGGATAAAGGTGATGGTAGGAGGAAAGGTTAATCAAAAGTAAGGTATATGAGACAAGCATAAGGGTTTGGGGTATCAGGGGTTGAAGGTGCTGCCAAACTTGAAGGTCTGGCAGCCTAGGTTCATCCCCCAGTATCTGTGTAGAGCCAGATACACAAAGTGGCACATGTGTCTGAGGTTCATTTGCAGTGGCAGGAGGCCCTGGTGCACCCATTCTCTCTCTCTTTCTGTCTGCCTCTTTCTCTCTCTCAAATAAGTTTTTAAAAAAGTTACTTATTTATTTACTTATAAGAGAGGATAAGAAAGAGGCAAGGGAAGAGTGAGTGGGAGAGAGAGGGCATGCCATGGCCTGCAGCCACTGCAAAGGAGCTCCAGATGCATGCACCACCTTGTGCATCTGGCTTTCCTGGGTACTGCGGAATCAAACCTGATATCTTAGGCTTCACAGGCAAGCAGCTTAACTGTAAGACATCTCTCCAGACCCCAAAGTAAATTTTAAAAATGATAACCAAAGACATTATTAACTAACCAAAACTGATAATTTATCAAAAAATTAAAAAATTTGAATGGAGGTACTTTGCATAAATAAATAATCCTGTACCCAGAAACTAAAAGCCATAAAATGAGTATCCTGTGCCACATGCGTGATACTTTGCTATGAGTTTTTGGTCATGGAGATCCCTGAGGTCCCCAAAACAATCTTCGCTCTCGCCATTACTCTTCCTTGCCCACCTGAACTAGATAGTATGACCTTTCTGTGAAAGTACACAATAAAATCAAACAGGAACTCAACTGGACGCTTCTTCCCTGTTGTCCAACATTCACAGTGCCAGAAGGAACTCTGAAAGCTGCTGAAGGTGAACTGTCATCAGAGGTTTTACCTAGCATATAATACTGACCTTCTAGTTAATATATGTCCACTGGTGCAATAGTGACATGACTTTTGGGGGTAGCCAACTGCTTTCTGATTCAAGGCCATTCCATGGGAAGGTATATTCACCTGACAGTATACACCTGGTAAGAAGCCTATGGAGCTCATGGTCTCTAGGTGGGAATCTACTGATTTATACCTGTAGAGCAGTGCTACTCTCAGCTTTGATCAGAGATGCTTCTTTTTTTTAATTATTTTTTTGTTCATTTTTTATTTATTTATTTGAGAGCGACAGACACAGAGAGAAAGACAGATAGAGGGAGAGGGAGAGAATGGGCGCGCAAGGGCTTCCAGCCTCTGCAAACGAACTCCAGATGCGTGCGCCCCCTTGTGCATCTGGCTAATGTGGGACCTGGGGAACCGAGCCTCGAACCAAGGTCCTTAGGCTTCACAGGCAAGCGCTTAACCGCTAAGCCATCTCTCCAGCCCAGAGATGCTTCTTTTTGCAGTAGGTGACATCACAGAGACTTGAGTCCTCAAAGTGCATCACCCCTGCCAAGGTCCAGGGAGCACTTCAGAAGAGGGAGCAGAAAGACTCTGCGAACTAGAGATCTGGTAGATGGAGATTTGGAATGAATGCTGTGAAATGTTGTTTCCCTGATTTCATGGCTCTTTCAATGGTGATCTGCACATCTCTTAAGAAAGAAGACATGGTAGTTAGTGGAGGTGACTTGTTGGGGTGAGGAAGTAGGTCAGCGGGAGTGGGAGGGTGACAAGTGGGTAATGGGGGAGATTAATATTATAATACATTGCATATAATTTGGAAATGCTGAAAAACACTCCAAAATACATTATAAAAATAATTTTAAAAAAGTTTAGATGCCACTGTAAGTGACCAAGGCTTGGTACATGGAAAAAGAGAATACTAGATAATTTCTGTGTTAACTAGGACAATTTTGAAGTATACAGATGCTGAGGATCTTATTGTATTCCACACATTCCACTTTGTCATTCCAAGCCTGTCTTGGCTGAAAAGAATGTTATTCCATCAAAGCCCAATGTGTAAGATCCACCCACCTCTGTTACCAGGGTTCTTCGTGATGTTGTGTTGCATCTACATATCTGTTTGCTATGTGCTATATTCTGCTTTATTTTGCTCTGTTTTGTGCCTCTTGAGTAGTACCTGATTGTTTGAATTTATATGGAGGAAATTATTCAATGAAAATTGAATGGGATGGATTTATAATTAAATCCTCTTTTATACAAACCATGTGGATGGGATTTGTGTATTTATTCTTGGCGTCGGCACTTGCTTTGCAGTGATCTACTTCATAACAAAAAGTTGGTGTGCTAAAGACAAATCCTTAGTGCCACAAGTTGATAGCAATCTGTGAGGGAAACGGATAGGCCAAAACAGCACCCATATTGCTACAGCTGTGACCACTGAAACGACTTGCTTGTCTTCATTAAATATGCAGTTCACTTTAACATTTTACTTCATAAACATGGTTCAAGACTAGAATGGATAATTCCTATACCCTGTACCTCTCTTCAGACAAGTTAGGAATAGAAGCAGTTTTGTTTTGGAGAAGTGATGATAACATTGTCCATTTGTGTTACTATCTTGGTTGGCCTTCAGAGGCTATAACCATTTGATTTTCTATCCCATCAGACCTGTTTCCAAAAAATGAAATGATGTCAGGATCATTTTGTAATTCAACAATTACTGAGATACTGGTTTCTTATTTTTGTATGTCAGGTACTCTGGGGAATTTATTATGGTATATAACTATCAGTGACCAAGTTTGGTCCATTTTTTTTAACAGCTTACTAATAATTCTGCTAATGAATTTGCATGGGAAAATACTATGAAAATTTCCTGTATTGCAGCAAAAAAGACTTCGTTTAATGTAAAGTCACACCCATCAGTTCAGGAAAGGTAGAAAGTATATCTGGAATATATGGCTTGTAAGACTGGGCTGTGCATCCATTCTGAATGTGAGTTCTGAGTCTTCCTTTCGTACTTCAGTGTCCTTTGGCCAATTACTTGATCTTTCTGTGCCTCCATTTTAACTCAATAAAACGAGTGTATTGACACTACCTACCTCCTGGAGTTTCTGTGAAGTTGAAATGAGTAAAAATGTATTAAATCAGCAAACATAAGTTTACACCATGCTTACGTATTTGCAATTATTTTCAGTTGTGGTGGCAAAAATGTAAATTTAATAGTTTTCTTTCTAATCCTGCCACTTCTGTGAGTTATGAAATTATAAGACAAACTGTTATTGCTACTTTTAAAGTCTGTTGTATTTGAAAGCAGTGCTTTAAACCTCAAAGACCTGGTAGTGCAACTGTTCTAGAAGGGGACATATTTAACTTTTATCCAAATGAACTGAAACTTTTTTCATACTCTTGTAGAAGACAGGAAACAAACCAGAAAATAACCAACTTCTAATACCTTTTCATGTCATGGGGTCACTATAATCTCTGTGTGTAAGTATGTGGAAATCCATATATTAGAAGGCAAGAGGGTTCTTACGTGGGACCCTGGAACTTTTATCCAAAACCTTGTGAGCATGCACACTTCTCTAGAGAAAACACTTCTTTGGGTTTGTTTTTTTTTAATCTTCCTTTATGATTCCTTCCATGTGATTAGTTAAGATGCCTTCTAAGGCAACATAAATGTTTTTAGCAAATGAAAAACTTAAAGTACCTGACTTAGAAAGATGGAAAAATCTACTAGTACATATTAAAATTTTAAGGATCAAATGAAACTTTTTCTCTTCTGATTTAAGCAGAAAACACAGTGACCCAACACTCAGTTCATCATGACTCACGTGGTACCTGGTGGCGGCGTTCTGTGCCTGATAGAGAAAGTGCTGGTTCTGTCTACTCTCCTTTCTTTTATTCCTTCTCTTTTCATAATTATCACCATTTTATAGGTTCATAGTTGTATATTTATCATGATACTTTTATCAATATTTTATTATTGATTGCCTTATAACCGTTATTATACCAATGAATTGAATATATATCTCCAGTCCTTTTTCTCAATTGTAGTATGAAATAAATCACATGAAAGGGAATAGAGAGTTGAAAGAAAAGGAGTATTAGTGCCTTTGGAAATCTATTTTGTATGTACTTGTATAAATGTTTAAACTTATATTTTGTGCTTTTAAAATGGTTTTATTAATGTTGGTTAGTAGAATATTTCAAAAGAATTATTTTATGGATCATCAAAAAGGGTACACATTCTAAACTCAAAAACTTTTAAGGTTTTTAGTTGGAGGAGATTAAGTAAATAATTCTAAAATGCATTCTGTTTACCTGTTAATAATTAACCAGGTTGGAGTGTGTACTTTTTATAGTCATTGAGTTTTAATTTATTTATTTGTTGGTATGTTGTTTTTTAAGAGTTTATTTAAGGCATTCAGTTATTGGGAAATAAAAACAAATAGTGAAGCTGCATAATAAATAAGAGGTCTGGGGTTACTTTTAAAGGGACAAGAAAGAAAAGTGTAAATTGATTAGATTTCAGGCTAAACAGAAATATTAAGTACATAATCTTTTTCTACTTTCTCTATTTGGAAGGAAACTGTAGTGCCTAACAGATAGTGTAATTCAGTCAAGTGAATGGTCCTTTGTTGCTGCCCTAGAGCTCCTGCTCGATGGATTTGCTCTGCTTTTCGATGGCCTTCTCACAGATTCAGCTAGTCTACTGTTGGGAAGGATTTCTGAAGGCTACCTTAGAAATTATCACAGTTTTCTGGTGTTTTGCAAAATGGATACCTCCACCTTAGGAACCACCATTATGGATAACTAGAACTCAGCAGCCTTGTTGAACCTTCAAGTGAATGCAAGTTGTTCACCTGGCTATGTAAATATATGAATCCTTTGACATGCTTTTGATGGTCATAATCTTTATATGATATGAGTAAACCTTGGATTTACTTTTTATTTAATGAAGATGATTACTTTTCACAATTATTGATGTAAAATGGTATTTAGCAGTTCCATTTACTGTGTCCTATCCTGAGAGGGCCTGATTTAAAGAAGTTAGTGAGGCAGCCAGGAGACTTCTCATAGTTCAGGGAATATGTGAATATAAAGCACCATTGATGGAAAAATAATTCCTGAATGTGGGAAGGTACTACATGATTTTGTCGTTGACTAAAATTGGCTTATTTTAACATGTATTTGTTTAAATATATACCAATTGTAATTCCAAAACTAATTTAGAGTGGTCTGTATTTACATGCCATATTCTGCTAGTCCCTTTATCCTGTCATTAAAACCAACAAACATCTTATCTGCCCTCTCTTTTAATATTAGGTGTGCTGTATAGATGTAATTAGTCACATATTCAAACTTTAAACATGTTGATTTTAAGGTCCAGGCTTATGTGATACTTTAAAAAATCAAGGGAAGGTATGCACAGTTAATAGTTGACTGCTCAGAGTCTGGTGTACACAACTCCTAGTGGTTGCTGTTATTTTTCAATCTTTTTCAATTAATTCTTACCATTTAGTTTTTGTGACTTACTGGCCCTACCCATATTTTTTATATTCTTCCTTTTTAAAATATGAGAAAGATTATTATGTGAACTGGTTAGATTGATTTCAGGCATATGAAATATGGTGACTTTTTCATGATCTTGTGGTCTGTTTATGTTTTCTAATTGAAGTGATAATAGTCTTCTTTTCAGTTTTGTAAATGTTTATTGAGTTCTTGTTAGGCACTATTTAAGGAATTTTAGGGAAGATAAAAATGATTGCTTTTGATAGACTTACCCTTTAAGTGAAGAAATCCACAATTTATTAAAAAATTGCAATGTAAAGAAAATAATAGCGAGTATACAGTTTCCTGAGTGCCAGTCATTGTACTGAGGTGTTGTGTGTCATTTCTCCATCCTGCAGCAGCCCATTGTCCCCTCTGTTAATGCTTCTGGTGTCTTTGTGTTGTTTCCTCTCCCAAGAACCTTTCTTGTCCAGATGAATGAAAGTACAAACTCATGTAATTCCCAGTGTTGTGATCTTATTTTATACTACTTTTTTGACATTATAAGCCTCGTGATTTACTTGCTTGTTTCCTTTGTTTTAAAAATAATGATAAATCATGGATATAGGAGGTTGGAGTTGTAGAAGGAAAAAGTATAAATTAACATACAACACAAAACTTCTTTAAGCCCAAATGTCCTTATCTGTGTTAGAGATGTAGATGTAGAGACTAGTGCATATGTTGGCCAGCTCTTTCTTTCATTCAGTAAATATGCACAGATTTTCTTGTATTTGTTAGTCACAGTTCATGGGATTGAGGATAATGTGGAAAAAATAAATGTCTGACTTATCATACTTCCATTCCAGTGAGGGATAAAAATAATAAGTAACTATTACTCATAATGCATCATGTAATGGCCAAATTAATTTTCTAAAAAGTTTCTTTCTGCATCTTCTCATAATGTGAACATGTTTTCTTCTGTTTCTAATTGTTTGTTCATCTATTAATGATCATTTTGATCTTATTCTTGTTGTCAGTAATTTTTAGTGCCTCTTAAAATCTGCATTAATACAGCAAGTTTAGCATTTCTTCATGTACCTTTAATGTAACTGCACTGTTATTTTTCTTTTCTGGGCCTCATTAATTAGATGGTTGCACAGCTTAAACTCAGGTCTCTCATGGTTTTCTGGTGTGGCTATTATATGCCTCCTTGTTTCCCTTTGTACAGACATTGCATATGCACATTAAAGATCGAATCAATTAAAAATCCCATGACTTTTGTTAAAAGGCATCTTTTCACTGTAGATATATTGGTTTATGATTAGCTTGTGCTTATGCATTACATTTTCTTTGGTAAAACTGATTTTGAGATTTTGAATGGCTAAATCTCTGTAGATATTATTAGTAAATAAATATGGCATCAAGGTCATCATTGAGATTTCTTAGCAAATTTAGAAAGCTCACGTTACAAGGACATACAGCATCCAACTCAATTTTTAATGGGAAAGTTCTTTCTAGTTACACCATTGTATAATGAAGCTTACCAAATTGTCTTTGAAGGCCCATCAACATCCTGACTGCTCTACCTTCCAGTCTCAGCTTTGATTCTACACTATGAAAGTGGATTTGGATAGAAAGGAATTTAAAAGTGACTCATCCTTTGTCATCCATTCCTACCCCTGATCTTGATAGGAGCTTACGATTAGCCTTGCTGCTGAGACAGGAGGTATAAAGCATTTCTTTGCCAGAACCCTGGGTGTCAAAGACCTGTTCAAGCCCTATTGAACATGTTACCCTCTGCTTCCTTATTGCATTCCACCCATTTTGTTTTTGTTTTGTATGAATTTTCTGTGTTTATGCATGTATCTTAGAACCTTACCTGCTATATTTATAATAGGATTGGTGTCTTATCTCTGTATACTTCCTAATTCTCCAGGGATTAACAAGATATATCTTTTCAATATATATCTTTTAATGACTAAGCAAATGAATGGGTTTGGATTAGCTCTTTCAAAAAACATGAATATTAAAGTAGAACAGCCACTATTAATGCCATTTACAAAAGTTTCTACTCTTCTGTTCTTCATCCCTCTCAAAATTGTACATGCTGGGGCTGGAGAGGTGGCTCATCAGTTACAGGTGCTTGCCTACAAAGCCTAACCACCTAGGTTAGATTCCCCAGTATCCACATAAAGCCTCATGCACAAAAGTGGTGCATGCATCTGAAATTCATTTGTAGTGGCTGGAGGCCCTGACATGCCCATAATTTCTGTCATCTCTCTTTTCTCTATCCCACTCTACTTACAGATAAATAAATAATGTTTTTAAAATGTCCATACAGTGGCTTATATTGAATTTTCAAGACCTATTTTGCTGAGTGCTTGTACTACATGTTTTTAGTTCTTATACTGGACATATTGATTTTTCTTGTTCCTTCAAAGTGAATATTAGTTAGCCTACACAAACTTTTCGACCTATTTCTCATAGCTAATCATAAAGACATTATGGAAATGCAAGTTATTTCCTTTGACTTTTTTCTAATTTTAGTGTTTTCTTTACATACAGATAAATGAAAGGAGTATTTGAATTGCCTTTTGAGACTCCAAATACTGAAGGTAATATCAAGTAATACTTTCTCACTTGTTTACTGTCTTGAATTGTTTACTTCCATGCATGCGTGTGTGTGTGTGTGTGTGTGTGGTATGTGTGGTATATGAATGTGTGTACAGATCTATAGCCAATCCCTGTGTGTGCCTAGGTTAGTAGAGAATATCAGGTCTTTGTTTCACTCATAAATGCTTTTTCTTGAGATGGAATCTCTTTGACCCTGGGACTGTTAATTCTTTTGGTCTGGCTGGCAAGCCTTGGTGATATTCGAGACTTTGCTTCCTGCTGGGCTGGGGTTGTATGTAGGTGTGGCCATGCCCACCTGTTTCCATGGGTGCTAGGGAATTAAACGTGGGGTGTATTGGGCCTTCTAAGGCACTCATGCTTGTTTGGCTTGGATTTCCAAAGTCTTACATTTACTGGTTCAACCTTTTAGTGCCTTTTACTATATTTAATCCCTATCAAAAAAAATACTATAAGTAAACAAAAGAAACCTCATTTCAGCCTAATGATTGTTGTTCCCCCTTTTCTTCTTTCTGTCCAAGAATGTGTGTCACATTTTTTGTTAGTTTGCAATCCTAGTTTTGTTTATTTGTTTGTTTTGTTTTTCGAGGTAGGGTCTCACTCTAGCCCAGGGTAACCTGGATTTCTCTCTGTAGTCTCAAGGTGGCTTCCAGTTCACAGTGATCCTCCTACCTCTGCCTTCCGAGTGCTGGAATTAAAAGTGTTCCCCACCACACCCGGCTGAAATCATAGTTTTAAAATGTGCCTTTTTCTTAAGTAGACATATTAGTTCAAAGGAATAAAAAAGAAAGTTTATGTTTTCTCCAAGAATAAATAGCTTTGCCACTTACTATACAAAGTAAAAGTGTCTTCATTAGGAACAACAAAACAGGTCAGATCACATTGAAGAGTTTCTGATAGAAGACCAGAGTATCAGGCAAGAAGTTTAGAATAGTCTTGTGTTGCTACATTGTCTATACAAAGCTTTTAGCACTTGGAGAAGGTTTCTTAGACAAGAGCAACTGTAATTACTTTTCTTCTCATATGTGTGGTTAGATCTTCCAGCTAGAATAACTTGGTGGGGTAATTTACTATAGAAGAGTAAATCACAGATTATATTGGAAGGGGGTGGGGTGGTGCAATCGAACCATCAGTTTTGTGAATACATGCACTAAAGCATGTGTGATAGCTTGTGTTTAATTTTTTTACACCAGTGCACACCTCAAACATTCCCTTCAGCAGGGGGATATGCAAATTGTTCCAAACGCAGCAGCAGTACTTTCTCCTGAATGTCAAAACTGTCAGACAGTTTTAAATCAAATCTTTATAACTTTTTTTTAAACCAGCCAGCCCCAAGATTGAGGCACCAAAATGAAAACACTTGATTCCCATACTTCCAAGAAGCTCCGTGTGTCAACACAGTAATGTCAGAGTTCTAATTCACCTGCCTTCTAATTTTAACCTTTTAAGGATTTTATTTTATTTGGCTTAATTATGATATTTTCTACAAATTAATGGTAAATGCCTTGATTAATAAAACCAAATGTCAAAGAAAATGACAACTTGATGAAAAATTAATACTCGGCAATATTTTAAGGTACAGAGGTACTAAAGACGTACTCTTAACCCTCATATTTCAGCATGTCTTTCTGAAGGTAGAGATCCAGAATTCTCTTTGTCTCTGTCTCTACAGCCACATGTGTAAATGCATTCTATACTATAACCCTGAGTTGTTTTACCATTAGTTGCTATAAATAGAAATAGACCCCAAATCTTTGTCTCTTTTGCCCTACGTAGCCTTTATTTTACAAAATCAAAGTGACGTATTTTGTAGGTTGCTTATAGACATGAAGTTGTCATATGAAGAACTCATTTAGCATTGTGTGTGTGTGTGTGTGTGTGTGTGTGTGTGTGTTTTCAAGAAGCCTCATGGAGCAAAATTTAGTTACTTGGGATTGAATACCTTTTATACTACTAATTTGGTCATCAACATTTTGGTAAGTACATTTAAACTTTTCATTTGGAGATTTGCTGCTTAAGATATATTTTCTTCCTGAGGTTTCATTAAAAGAATTGAATATAAATAAAGTTATAAGTTGATGTTTTCTTATAAACTACTTATCAGCTTAAAATCTGACAAACGATAAATATGACTAATTATTGGAAATCATGTTGTTGAAAGATACAATTAAATCATTTTTTTTTCCTAAAAGGTCTCATTATTTTTCATTTAAGTGTTTCTCATACAAGTAACTATTGCATGTGGAGCATCCTCCCTCCTATCCCTGCTCTCCATTTTCTCACCTCATTAGTACCCTTCTTGCCCTAGACAGTTTCACTTCTACTTTTTTTTTTGAGGCAAGCCTAACAGACTGGCCTTTTTAATGAGAGAGATACAGAGAGAGAGCGATCAGGAGAGAGTGTGGGAGAGAGAATTGATGCCTCAGGGCCTCCAGCCACTGAAATCACACTCTTAGATGTGTGTACCCTCTTGTGTGCATGTGTGTTCTTGTATGCTTGCTTTACCTGTGTGTCTGGTTTACATGGGATATGGAGAGTCAAACATGAGTCCTTACACTTCACAGACAAGCACTTTAGCCACTAAGCCGTGTCTCCAGCCCTTACTTGTACTTTTGTCATGTATGCATATACAATTTTATGTACCTACATAAAATCTGGAGATTATTAAGAGAGAAACCTGCAATATTTGTCTGTCTTTGGCTTAATTTAACTTTTCTTCAAAGAGTATATCATCATTCATCTATGTATTATTCTACTTTCATAAATATAATGATTTTAAATAGAAATATGTAAATATTGACTCAAATATTATATGTAAATTGTGCAATGCAGGATTATAGCTGGGGTTGGTTTTTATTTTCACATTTCACAGATAAAGCTGCTGACTAAATGAGGGCAGGCACATTGACCTCTTCTGTGTTGCCCTTTTGTTTGGTTTGATTGTAGGACTACCTAGATCCCATAATACAATGTCAGTGAAATGGATTTGCTTCAGCCATCTGTTCATATAATAACATGATGGTAATACGTAGTAACAAAAAATCTTGCCAACTAGCTGGGCCTGGTGGCATACACCTTTAATCCCAGCTCTTGGGAGGCAGAGGTAGGAGGATCTCCATGAGTTCGAGGCCATCCTGAGACTACATAGCGAATTCCAGGTCAGCGTGAGCTAGAGTGAGACCCTACTTCAAAAACAGAAACATAAACAACAACAAAAAATTTTGCCAGCTCACGTTAGAATCACTTGTGTGTCCTATGTTGGAAATGCTTAGTTATTTCAAACTCATTGCTCATCATAGTAAGATAAGTAGAGGCAAGTGATCAAAATTTTCAACCCAGAGCTGGAGAGATGGCTTAGTGGCTAAAGCGCATGCCTGCAAAGCCTAAGTACGTACCCAGGTTTGATTCTCTAGGTCCCATGTAAGTCAGATGCTCATGGTGGCACATACATCTGGAGTTCGTTTGCAGTGGCTGGAGGCTCTGGTGTGTCCATTCTCTCTCTCTCTCTCTCTCTCTCTTTCTCTCTCTCTCTCTCTCTCTCTCTGTCTCTTTACCCCCCCATCTCTAATAAAGAAATAAAAGTAAACTCTTAAAAAAAAATTGCAACCCAGAGGGAAAGCATTCTTCAGTGTGGGCTTCTTGTGACATTTAAGTTGAAGATGGATGGTGTTGAATCTGCCCTCAACTGATGCTATGTTTTACTATTTTGTGTCCTGCTTGGTCCTAGGTAGCCGGCCTGTACTGGCAAAGCTCTTTAGTAGGTAGGGTCACCAACATTGCTGCCCCGACTGCTTACATACCTGCCATGAATAATAGTTCTGTCAGTTGGTTGATCCTTGCTTTGTAACTGCCTCCACGCTAACATAGCGCCCAGCAGACTTGAACTTCCATTATATTTCCTTTATGTACCTGCGTTTATCTGTATGCAGAGTCATTCTTTTCCATGTGACAAATGTTTCTCTTCATTGACAGTTCTTAAGTTTGATATAAAACTATATGCTTCTGCCCCCATATTCATTTTTCATCAATTTATTTCTGTGTATGACCAATGAATATTTTTTACCATTAGTTATAAAATTTAATAAGGAAGTACTAGTTTTTCCAAAATCCACAATTTTATTTACCTTTTGCTATAGGACAATGCCTATGAAAAATAGAGAAAAACTGAAAACCCAAATTATCTCTGAACAGCTTTTGCTTGGTGTTGCAGTGAATTCTGTAATGAGGACAAGTGGGTCATCTCTGCATAGAGACCTGAGTTTTAAGGATCTGAGTTATGATGTTTTAAACACACAAAGCAACTAATATTATTAGAACAATCTAAATTACAGAAAATTTAATGACCTTAGACTTTCATCCAACACAAAAGTGCCCTGTAAATAAATATATTTTATAATGTATTTGAATTATGTGAAATCCCAGTTTTACTACTTACAAAGAGACTGCATCTTGTTTCTAAGAGACTTTTTAGCCCCTTTTGGAACTTCATTTTATATTTCAGTCCTAAATTTTACTCTGCAATATCAAGTAATTCAGATTTTTTTTTACATAAAATGACAAATGTAGCTTCTAAAGTTGCCTATAATATATCAAGACTTCTATTAGAATGGTCATTAAAAAAATAATAGTAGGCCAGGCATGGTGGCACATGCCTTTAATCCCAACACTTGAGAGGCAGAGGTAGGAGGATCACCATGAGTTCGAGGCCACTCTGAGACTCCACAGTAAATTCCAGGTCAGCCTGGGCTAGAGTGAGACCCTACCTCGAAAAACCAAAAAACAAAAAACAAAAAAACTAGGAATCATTTACCTTGTTTCTGTTGAGAAGGTATATTTATGAGAGAGCATCTTGCTATTTTAATCTTGGCTAGTCTTGCCTTAGGCGTGATCCTCTTGCCTCTGCTACCTGAGTGTTGGGATGACAGGTATGAGTAAGTTTTGTTTCTTGCCAACTGTCTACATTCACTGTTCCTCCTTATCTACCATTCCTTTAAATAGTCATGTCTCTTTTTTCTATCCTTTAGTGATGCAAAGTGTTTTTTATTCTGCTAAGGAAGTAATTTATCCTGCTTGGGGGTGAGGGGAGGTATTTCGATGACTTCTGTAGTAATGCTCAGTGTGTCTTTGTAATGGTCTCAAACTCCTACCCACAACTAATTAGTGACTTTCAGAATGAGAGAAGATGTTAGTTATGTGGTAGCTCTATATTTACTAGTGATCAAAGAAGTGTTACTAATACACTTGTCAGTATTAGAAAAGAGTTGAGTAAATAAAGGACCAGATGGTTGAGCCCCAAAAACATCAAGAGCCCAGTATGTGTGGGCTGGTCCAGCAGAATGACAGAAACATTTACCAGGCAGAGTGGCACCAGAGTTAAGCTTTTACTTCTATCAAGAAGAATCTCTTTTTAAATGTCTTTTTTTTTATGGTATTTTGGTTATATCTGCATAGCTCACTAGTGATACTAACTAGTATTTGAGAACCACTAAGTTCCCTGTACATCAAAGTCAAACATGTTCAGATATATCAAGGACTCTTGCAATAAGGCATAACGGCATGAAGAGGAATGCAATTAACATGGAAGCATTTGTTGTTGTTGTTGTTGTTGTTTTGTTTTTGGAGGTAGGGTCTCGCTCTAGCCCAGGCTGACCTGCAATTCACTGTGTAGTCTCAGGGTGGCCTCGAACTCACAGTGATCCTCCTACCTCTGCCTCCCGAGTGCCCGGATTAAAGGAGTGTGCCACCTTGCCTGGCTTACATGGAAGCATTTTTATGGATTCAGAAAATGCTGACTTTTTTCTCTTAAAAATGTGTATTTCCCGCCTTCCATTTGTCTGTCTCTTCCTATATCTGTCAATCTATCTACTATCTTTCTATCATCTTTCTGTCTTTTTCTTCTTTCAGTGACCTTGTGTTTCATATAGCCCATGCTGGCCTCGCCACCACGCCCGGCCTGAAGAAAGTAGTTTTTTTAAAACCTAGCTTACTCTATATGATATGGATGACCTCCATATCTATTTTAGCATCTCAGATTTGTCAAAAAAATCTAATATTTTTTATTTGCAGAAAATTACTTCTTTTAATGAATGTTTATTAATGGTCCATCATTTACCTTTGAAATGGGATATAGGGTGGTTGAAAACAGAGTAGATGATAGGCATGTTTAGTTTTTCCTCTCACTGGACATGTGTGGAATATTTTGTCTTCTGCTCAGATTGTTCATTATGCATCCTTTGGATGCATGAGCCATTTGGCCTTTTAGCCTGCATGCTCATTCAAAAGCATTCCAAGTCATTATGCTGGACTTTAGCCTTGTTCAGTAAAATGTCCATTTCTTCCATCAGCTGTCCACTTGGACATACATTTTTTATACTCTTAAAAATATTTTGTATGCATTCAGTGTTTATTAGATGGATTTGTCAAATTACTCATAGATAATCAGTTTTTTAAGGTTATAATTTGAGCTATGACCTCTCAAACTGTGAATTAGAAAGCTTGACCCTTGGGTTCACATTTTGACATAACAATCATTAATTATAGTTTTTAAAGGACATTTTATTTCAGATAAAATTTGTGTTATGAAAACAGTGTAAGTATTTTTCTACTTTCAGTAATACCAGCTCAAATGCAAATGCTTGTGTACCTACATATCAATGTCTATATATAATATGTACATACAAATATAATCATATATATATATAAATATATATAAATATATATATATATATTTGAAATGTCCTTATGAATGCATATAGAACTGCAATGTTATATTTACCTATGGATATTTTTATACTATAAACTGTGAGTTAACACTAAGGTCATACTTCTTTTATATAATTCTGGTGTGAATAAATATGATTATCATGTTGAGGAAGACTTATCATTGGAATCTACACCCTTTTCTTTTCCTGAGCAAAAGGACAAAAGTGGGTGTCTAAGAATGGCCAGTCTCTGGTAATAACTTGAATGGCCTGAAAACCATCTGAAGTAGTGTGGTGCGGGCAAATAAGAGCGTTTGAGGCGTTTCTGCAAATCTGCATAGCTGAGGTACTGAGAGGAAAAGTACACTACAGAAGGGTTGGTTTAGGTAAACTCAGAAACATGCCCAGATGTGTGGATACTCTGCTGATAGCATCAGTATTTGAAATGGAGAACACGTTATTAATTAGATAAAAAGATATTCATGTTACTAAAAATAAGACAATTTTTGCTATTAAAATAAAAATTCAGGGCTGGAGGGATGGCTTAATGGTTAATGCATTTGCCTGCAAAGCCAAAGGACCCAGGTTCAATTCCCCAGGACCCACATTAGCTAGATGCATAAGGGGTCGCAGGTGTCTGGAGTTTGTTTGCAGTGGCTGGAGGCCAGGAGGAATACCCTGAGATTTGATCCCCAGCTACCCGAAAGGGACTGACTGAGACCTTCATGGCCCCACAGAGATGACCAGAACCCCACTAAAGAGGGATTTCGGGTAATGGGAGTTGGGGTAAGGGAATAATAGTACAAAACTTTTAAACTACATCTGAATAAAAGTAGAAGGATGAAAAAAATACGTTTTTCCAAAGTATTTCAGAATTAATTCTGTGAATTTAGCGACTAAGGATATACTTGAACATAAAATGAGAAAAATATCTTTAGAACAAAGAAATAATATAAGTTTTTATTTTTATTTGTTTGTTTATTTGATAGAGAAAGAGGGAGAGGGAGAGTGAACGGGCACACCTGGGGCTGGTGTCAGGCTACCTGTAAAAGCATTATTCATGATAACACTTCCTCTGCAATTTTTCCTGTGCCCTAGCAGATGTGGTAGAGGTGGAAAGTCTCATGTTGGACAGTCAGCTATCTTATTGTCTTATTGATGGATCTAGGCACTTCTCCATTTTCTCTGCTTTCTCTGTGTAAAATTCCATTGTTTACATATATGCCACATCTTCATTATTCATCCATCAGTTGATGGGCATCTGGGCCAATTCCAGAACTAGCTATCATAAATATAGATGAAACAGACATGGTTTAGCAGGTATCTCTGTTGTAAAGAGTGGAGTTCTGAGGGTGTGTGCCCAGGAGTGGTATAGCTGGGTCCAATGCTAGCTCTGTTTTCATCCTTTTCAGGAGCCACCATATTGATTTCCATAGTAGTTGTACCAGTTTGCACTCTGAACAGCAGCACATATGGGTTCCTCTTTCCCACAGCCTCACCAGCATTTGTTGTCACTTGACTTATTTAAAAATTTATTTGCTAGCAAAGAGAGAGTATAAGAGAGAGAATATGAATGGGTGCCCTAGGGTGTCCAGCCATTGCAAACAAATTCCAAACGCATGTGCCACTTTGTGCACTTGGGGAATTGAACTCAGGTCGTTAGGTTTTGCACGTAAGCATATTAACCACTTAGCCATTGCTCTAGTCCCTCGTTTGACTTTTTGATGTATGCCATCCTGACTGGATTGAGATGAAATCTCAGTCTTTTTTTATTTGCATCAGAGAAATGGATTTTTGTAAAATATTTGAATGCGTTTCAGAAAGGTATAAAAGTCTTTTACATTTTAATTGTTTCTGAAATGGCTTACTTGGTTTTGTTCAAATTATTCTCTAGTCTAATTTTTTATTTTCTAACAGGTAGTGTTTTCTAACAAAAAGTTAATCAGACAACAGTACTGAAAACAAACAAACAAACAAAAAACTCTTTAAGTAAAGTGCCATTTTATTCTCTTGACCCTGCTCCCATTACCCTGGGGACCCTTCTCAGTGGTGTTTTGGTGTCTGTGGGACCATGAAGGCCTCAGCCAGTCCCTGTGGCATAATGTGGGGAACTGTGCCCCAGAAAATTACTACCCACTCTGTAGTTCTTAAAATCTTTCCACCCCCTCTTCCACAGTGTGTTACCTGAGCCATGGCAGGCCTATTGCCATCCGGATTGAGTGTTGAGTTCTCTGTAGCTTATTGGTTTCTGCTTGGATAGGTTTTGATTGATAACCATGTCTGTCATCACTGTCTTAGAGCTGGTTGTCATGCTAGCAGTAAGAACAGTATTCATGTCGCCACTTCCTATGCAATTTCTCCTGGGCTCTGGTGGTTGTGGTAGAGGTGGCAAGTCTCGTAGTGGGCAGTCAGCTATCTTCTTGTCTTTTCTATGGCTCTTGATTCTTGTCTGTTTTCTCTGCCATCTTCCACTAGTTTGTTCCTTCTCAGGCAGGCGTGTTGGAATGGTATCTAGCCCTGGTGTGCAGCCCTATCTCAAGTGGTCAGAATTTTAACTTCTTATTTTATTTTATTTTTTTTTATTTGACAGAGAAAGAGGGGGGGAGAGAGAGAGAGAGAAAGAGAGAGAGAGAGAGGGAGAGAGAGAGAGAGAGAGAGGGAGAGAGAGAGGGAGAGAGAGAGGAGAAGACTGAATGAGAGAATGAGAATGTGCATGCCAGGGCTTCCAGCCACTGCAAACGAACTCCAGATGCTTGTAACCCCTGTGCATATGGCTAATGTGGGTCCTGGGGAATTGAATCTTTTGGCTTTACAGGCAAATGCCTTAACCTCTAAGCCGTCTCTCCAGTCCTCGAATTTTAACTTTTCAATGTTATAGAAGTATGTTCATTATTCTTCGAGAATTATGTGTCTATCTTAGGTCTAAAGTTTCAATTTCATGCAGTTTCTGTCATTAATGGACTGACATGATTTGGAAGTGCCATTTTGACATAATGTGATGTACATTTATTTAGTGTACATGTTTTTTGTTTCCTACTTGTAAATAGCATTACTTTGGAGTGACAACTGATTGTCAATCTATTCAACTACTGTCTGTGAGAAAAATAAATTACTTCTCTTAAGTTACTGTGCTATAAAGGGAAATGGAAAAATACCTATCTCAAAGAGTTATAATTAAGATTGTAGATATTATTAATAAAAACAATATAGTCAATGGCTATCCTCCTCCTCCTTCTTTTTTTTTTTCTTTCTTTTTCTGGGCACAGTTCTTTCTACCTAAACTTCAAAATTTGCTGTCTTTTAAACACACTGTATGCTGATGTACTTGGTGTTTTCATTGTTTCCACTCACTCGTCCTACTATGGCCTTCAACTGGCTATATTATAACAAAACTTCTACTTCACAGTCAGAGGCCTTGTTTATCCTTTCATCCAGAATCAAGTCATCATGTGTACCTCCTCTGCTTTCACTCACATGAGCACAGCCATTTTTACTCATGCTTCTTTGCTTTCAGTTAGTAAGCTTCTTAATGTCAGGAAAGGGAGTGTATCTTGACAATCTTTGTACCTAACTCAGATTAGGTACTCAGTAAATGTTTACAAATTGTTTAGTCTATTCAAAGATGTAGAGAAACTATACCGTCAGCTCAATATAAAGCTTAGCCACAACCAAAATCAGCAAAAGGCATTTTTAAAGAAAGATAAGCTTAGTAATTTCTTTTGAGTCATGGTTTGATTTCCTTTTGGTCTGGATATTCGTTTCAATGCTTTATTTTATATCTGAATTAGGCAAAACAACCTTATCTTCAATGATGTTGAATACAGTTTTGAATTAAAAAAAAAAGACATTTTAGAGAGATTGAGACTAAATCGTTCACTTTTGTCCAAATGGTTTTAGATCTGAGTAATTGAAATAATATTGAAGGATTACTACAGGATCTTAGAAATGTGTGGTGCTCCATAATCTTAGCATGCAGACCACTTATAATAATAATTACTTAGAAAGTTTTTATGTATGTAGACTTAGCCAGGATCTGGAATTTAGGCAGTAATTAGGTTCTTAAGTGAATATGCTTGGAAAGCATAAAATGGTCGTTTTCTTACTACAGAAATGTGTGGTTGGGCTGTGGTTGCGCTCACTCATTAATGGTGTCTGAGCTGAAGGTGGGACTTGCTTTGTCCTCTAGAAGTCACTTTCTAGATTTAAGCGCTGAACATACAGTGCACAGAGGCATCATTAAGGCATCAGAATGAGGCCTGGGGAAAGCTCATCTAGGATCCACACACCTAAATGCAGTTAGTAAACAGAGACAATAACTCTCATTAAGCATAATTAAACCCAGTATTGACTGTAAACTGTTACTTACCTTAAGGTTCTCTGTAGAGAGTGTGGAAAGGGATTAAGTTGGCAGACTGGGACATTAATTAGTGCCTATTTCACATTAAAGTTACCATCAAGAAGAGCCATATTCATAAATAAAACTAAGGAGGGATTGAGAGACTGAAAAAATAAATTCATTTTAAGAAAAGTAATGTCTAAATTAAAAATAAAGATTTGTGAGAGGTGCCAGCCTTCACACAGCAGTACCCTGGCTAATGGCTACAGCAGATATGCCACAGTTGTCACCGAGGTAAACCTTTGCTTCTGAGTGACAGAAGCCGCTTCCTGGGAGACCTCAGCTCAGCTGGGCATATGCTTTTTGTGGCCGTTTCTGCCACCTTATGAAACTACTGAGGATCTCAAGGAAGATGAAAAGATGCGAGAAATACAATTTCTTTCCTCCTTTCCCAGTTATTAATTGCATATTGTTTATGAAATTGATAGAGTTGTGGAAATGTTTGGTTTATCATCAAGAAAGGTACAGTGCTGTTTTGTGTTCAGTCAAAATGGTGTGATAACTTGTCTCCTGCTACTATTTAATAATCTCCTTCTTGGGTGCAATCTTAAGAGTATGTTGAGAAGGATATAAAAATGTCAGCTAAATTTAAGATCAGCTGTTAAATTTTTATATTATACTGCTGCCCCAAGTGGGGAGGCCAGGATTTAGGAGAGAAGAATTTAAAGAGAAAACAAAGTAGTGACAATACAGACATTTCCTAGGCTGAGGATATTCTTTTTAGTTGCAGACTCTGCAGGCTCTTATCTATGACTTGTCCTTGCCAGTAAGGACCCATGTGCTCAGCCTTCACTGGAGTGGGCGCTGACTCTCGCACTCACTCTGGCGTCTGGTTAGAGGACCGAACCATAGTTAGGGTTGAACTTGTTCAGCTCTTGACCGGGTCTTAGTGCTTTTGTGCTCAAGTCTACCTTTCAGATGGTCACAGAAAAGCACCAGTTAAGCAGTGGCTATACACGTGAGAAAAAGATCCTAGAGCCTGAAGAATAGTTTTTCATTTTTCTTTTTCTTTTTGTGGATGTGGGGTTTAATTTTAGAATAAAATCTTTTAATTTACTTTGCTGAATTTAAACCTAGTTTCATAGCTTATGAGATGAACTAATGCAACAGAAATAATTATTGGACAAAAAATTCTATCCTTCCTTTCCCCCACAGAACAAAAATTCACCAACTGGTTGGATGACAGAGGATGAACAAAAACAGTGAGAGTAAGAGTACTTCTATCCTCTGTTCTTCTCACAATCATGACATTACGAAATAACCATAACAATGGCATTCTTATTAATCAGACATATTTATACAGAATTAGTGTTGGCTTCTGCTCTATATTACCTTTAGTTTTACATGAACTTTTATTATCTGTGCATATCAAAAGAGACATGGTGAATGAACAAAGAAGCCCTGTTATGAGACAAGTACTATTTGACATTCTGGGAAGCTCTTATTATAGGGTTTCCTCTTAAGAGAGAATAACGGGAAGGTTGTCATTAGTTACACTATTAAAGACACTCTGGATTTTTAAAAACAGAAATGGAGCCCACTTTTTCCTTGAAGAAAATTCATCAATTAGAAAGATCCAAGACTTCTTACAGAATCTTGCCACCCTAATCTCCTTGCTTTATCCAGTGAATCGGTGACCTCATGAGGCATCTCCTCTTTTCCCTTTAGTTTACAGCACTCACTAGCAGTATGGTTCAGTTATTTTTTTTTTCAAAGACAAAAAGAAATTTTAGATTTATGGATAATCTCTGATTAAACAAGAATGCAGATATCTTTCAAGGTCTATAATCCTGAACCAACCAGATGTCTTTAATTTTTATGTAGTAAAAGAGAAAAGCTCAGAATAAGGTGGTTTTATTTGGGGGCGGGTGCTGGAGAAATGTCTCAGAAGTTAAGGTGCTTGGCTGCAAAGCATAATGACCCAACTTTGATTCCCCAGTGCCCATGTGGAGCCAGATGCACAAAGTGGTGCATGCATCTGGAGTCCGTTTACAGCAGCTGGAGGCCCTGAAATGTCCGTTCTCTTTCTGTCTCTTTTCTATCTCTCTCTGCTTGCCAATAAATATTTTAAAAAATGCATTCTTTTGAGGCTTTCTTCATAGGCTTTTGACAGGTGTGCTTGGCAAATATGGTGAAAAAATATGCCACTACAGGTAATGTTGAATTACCTATTAAACTTCCTATATTTTCAGTCTGACTAGTTATCAGGCTTGTTTTTTTCTGCAGCTTAAGATAAAATTTTGAGTCAAGTGAAGTAACATTGTTGAAAATAAAATAGACCAATCATCACAGCTGAAATACATCTGATATCTGAAGGGAGAACAGTGATTCTGCAAGTGTGGATAGTAGAGATCAAAATTACCCCCTTTGGCTGGCTTCAAATTATCCTCCCCAAGATGACAACCATTGGGGTGAGTTGTTTAAAAGCACAAGATACCAGAAAACAGTTTGATCAATTGATAATTTAGCTGCTTTTAGCCATTTGAATTGTCAATAAAAAATTTATAATTGTAGGATTTGTGTGTATGTGTGTGTTCCCATTATATTATTTTAAGTTTTATTTTACCTGACACTGAATTTTATGGACAAATAGAAATAAGTTGGGGAGTTACCCCAATGGGTAAAGTGCTTGCCTTTTAAGCAGAAGGACCTCAGTTCAATCCTCAGTACCTTTATAAAAATGGAAGTCATGGCGTACAAGCCTGTAATCCCGGAGCTGGGGAAACAGACAGGAGGATCCTTGGGTTCACAGGCTAGACTGGCCTCATTGGTAAGCTCAAGGTCAATGTTGTATCTTGTCTTAAAATGGTGGATAACACTGACCACCTCAGGTTGTCCTGGAGCCTCAGCATGCAGACTCACTCATGTATACACTTGGACCTGTGCACACAAACAGAAGAGAAAACAATCACCCCTTACTCTAAAACATTGTTTTATTTATTTACTTGAGAGTGACAGACAGAGAGAGAAAGAGGTGGGGAGAGAGAAAGAAAGGGTGTGCCAGGGCCGCCAGCCACTGCAAATGAATTCCAGACGTGTGTGCCCCCTTGTGCATCTGGCTTATGTGGGTCCTGGGGTATTGAGCCTCAAACTGGGATCCTTAGGCTTCACAGGCAAGTGCTAAACTGCTAAGCCATCTCTCCAGCCCCCTCCCCTCCATTCTAAAACAGACTGTCAAGGCTGGACTTTCAACACACAAAATCAAGCTACATTATTCATTGAGACACACACAACAGAAACCTGTTCATTTTCCTAATTGACCACCAATGAGAAAGGACAGAACTAATTTTTTCTTAAAATATTTAAATTAAATTATCTTTAAATTTTTTATTGTCTTATTTTAAAATTATCTTTTTTTATTATTGTATCCTTTTTAATTGATTGAAGGACAGGTGTTGGCAATCAGGTTCACCCAACTAAGAGCAGCTACTGGGAAAAAAAGAGTTTATTTTGGATTACATACTCGAGGGGAAGCTCCATGATGATAAGGGAAAAGGATGGCATGAGCAGAGGGTGGACATCACCCCTGGCCAACATAAGGTGGACAACAACAAAAATATTGTGTGCCAAACACTGGCATGGGAGTTCTGACTATAATAAGCCTGTCCCAACAACACACCGCCTCCAGGAGGTGCCAATTTCCAAATCTCCATCAGCTGGGGACCTAGCGCTCAGACCATCTAAGTTTATGGGGGACACCCGAATCAAACCACCACACCAGGCAAAGTGATTTTACTTGTGACAGTTCTAAGTAGGTAGACACTTAAAAATCTGTTTAAAATTAGATCATCATGTTTTGGATTGGGAGATTCCTTGACTTTGAATCTAATGTCTTCTCACCTTGAGGCATTAGCCCAGCCAATCATTTAGGCAGAAGTCACTCCATATTCTATTTTTGTTCAGATATCAATTACATTTACTCAGGTCTCACATTTCCTACTAGATTATGAACTGTGGAATCAGAATATGACATGTTAAACGTTGTTTCCTCCTTAGAGCTTCAGATATCCTTGGTTTTCAGGTGATTTGTGTTAAATGTAGAGGAGTTGAGGTCAGCGAGGAGAGTCAACGCAGTGAATAGTAATTTAATGTGTTACTACCTGAAGAGGAAGAAGGAATATAAAGAACCTGCAGGGGACAGTTTTATCAGCAGTCAACATTTATAAAAGTATATTTATCTTTTCTATTTTTTCACATTTCATATAGCTATAATGCAGTTTCATGTTTGTGGAAATACCCATTCATAATTTGATAGGGTATTTTTTTTTTTTGACACTTTTATCAATACCTGAGAAAACAACTTAAAGGGAAGAGAAATTTACTTTGGCTCATGGTTTCTTAGCTTTCGTCAATGGCCAGCTTGCAACATTGCTGTGGCCGTGCAGTAAAGCAGTATGTTGTTGTGTCATGGCAACAAGAACACATAGTGGGGCAAATTTGCTTATCTCAAGGAGATGGGAAGCAAAGAGAAATGACAGGAAGAGCCTGTGGCCAAGATACACCCTTCACACACATAGCCCCAGTCGATCAATTTTCTCCAGTTAGGTTATATACCTTCCACAGTTACACAACCTGGCAATTGTCTTTTTAAATTTTGAACCTGTCATTGGATTGGACAATCAGTTACATTAGAGCTTTGGTGATCTAATCATTTTTGGAAAAGCCCTCACACAATTAAATTGAAAATCAAAATTAATTATCACATATATCTATCCACTGTTTGTATAGTTTTTAAAAGCATTTTATTTATTTATTTTTATTTATTTGAGAGAAAGGGAGAGAGAAAGGCAGATAAAGAGAAAGAGAGAAAATGGATGTGCTAGGGCCTCTAGACACTGCAAATGAACTCCAGACACACGCACCACCTTGCGAATCTGGCTTTATGTTGGTACTGAGGATTCAAACAGGAGTTGTTAGGCTTTGCTAACAATCACCTTAATTGCTGAGCTATCTCTCCAGTCCTGTTTGTGTAGTTTTTTTTTTTCCTATAAAACTTTATAAATACTTTTTGAAGACTCTGAAAAGAGTGTGTAGTGTCATTACTACATTTATAGATACTTAGGTTCCATTTTCTAAGGGGATATGTTTTTCCAGGAGTTTCCCTGAAAACTAAAATGTGCATTTTATATCTATCAACAGTGACTACCATTGGTTATGATGGTTGATTTTAAAGTTTTTCCTTATCACGTGGATACATTGTCAAGTTTTCATTTGTCTATGTATTAATACATAGCAAGACTTTGCCTCAAAAAGTTAAAAACAGGGTTGGAGAGATTTCTTAGCAGTTAAGTGCTTGACTGCAAAGCCAAAGGACCTAGGTTCGATTTCCCAATACCCACATAAGCCAGACACACGAGGTGGTGCATGCGTTTGGAGTTCGTTTTCAGTGCTGGAGGCCCTGGTGTACCCATTCTGTATGTCTCTCCGTCTCTCTTTCTCTATCTCTCTCAAGTAAATGAATAAATAAAAATAAATTAATAAGAACTGTTTATACCTGGAAAAGTTCCATTTTAAAGATAGATTAGATATATGTGCTACTTGTGAACAGTGTACATTTTGTCCTAGTAAGTCATATGCATCTACATTATTAAGAATGACTTATCTTTTTCAGTATTTCAAATCCAAACCTAGTAATTTGTTTGCCTCAAAATCTCTTTAATGTTTTCTGTCTATATGTGCTTTCTTTTTCATGGTTTCATATGTTTCACCAGTGGTCAGTTTGCTCCATTGCTGTGGGCTTTTAGTGAGACCGTACCTGTGTTTGTATGAGTACATGCATACTGTTTTCAATTTTAACTAAAAAGAAACAAACTAGAGCTGGAAAGGTGGCTTAGCAGTTAAGGTGTTTACCTGCAAAGCCAAAGGACCTCAGTTTGATTCCCAGGACCCATGTAAGCCAGATGCACAAAGGGGTGCATGTGTCTGGAGTTTGCTTGCAGTGGCTGGAGACCCTTGTGTGCCCATTCTCTCTCTCCCTTTCTCTGCCTCTTTCTCTCTCTCAAATAAATAAAAATAGATTAAAAAAAATAAAAAAAATCTAATCTCTGAATTTCCTTTTTTCTTGCTAGTTGATTTGGTCCCTTTGTTTTACAATGAAGAATTAATAACATCAGAACCTTTTCTTTACTCTTGGTGTTGGTATTCCTTGCAAATTAGACATTAATTTTCCTCCCTTATTTTCTTTACCCCTAGTTAATGGCTTTTCCTTCTCATTTCACATAATTTTCAATTAATGCTTACAGCATGGAATCCACTTGGATTTTCCAGTAGACTTCCAGTGTTTTGTGGCTCCTCTTTTTCTCATTGGAGCAATCTTTCCATTTGCTTGTGAAGTCTTTTCTCTCATACTTGTGCTCATTTGATCATTGGAACCACAGTGTGGTACCCTTCATTTGCATTTCTTCCTTCCTGGGCATTTTTTCCTGTTGTTGTTTCTTGACACAGTGTTCAACAAGATACTTGAAGACGTGCTGGAAGCCGTGTGAGCTTCTGTTTCACAGACAGCTGGTAGGTTGACTTTTCCAACTTTAAAGGTCTTTTCCTTTGTTCACTAAAGCAAGTGAGAAAACAGTTCAGCTTCTCTTGGACTTCTAAATAGGTGAACAAAAGGAGGCAGAAAGGATATAAGAGAAACAGGGGAAGAAGCCTGCCCGCTCTTCCCCCTCCCCCCCCCCCGAGACTGACTGGTTCACTCACTTACGACCTCACAGTGACCATGGACACTCTCACTTAGGTGGGCCTTCAGTGGAATAGGGGCAGTATGATCCAACTGGAATATGGTCAGTTTGCAACATGTTCATATGTGAACATTTCTTATAAAAATGAAGTAAAAATAGGTGAAGACTTTATAAAGTATTATCAATATTAAATTTTGGTCTTAAACCTTGGTTGGTCACATGCAAGTTTAGTTGCAATCTGTTGGGGAATGGGCAAGTTTTCTTGAAAAAATCAAGACTGTTACCACCTATGGATTATTTACAAATTTGTGTTACTTCCTTTGCTCGAAAGGTTCTACTTTATGTCAAACCTCAGACAAATAACGAAGTTTCTTTTGTTTTATATTTTTCTCTGCAAAAAGACTCCCTACTCAGGCACATGTTAGGATTGTATTCTAATATTTGCAAACCACTTGCAGATTTTGTCATTATTAAGAAATTTTTGTAGATTGAATGTTAGATAGATTCTTTTCTCCCTTAGATTCTGTTAACTATAAAGGTAGAGGAAGTACTATGAAATGATCATTAACATAAAATAAACCTCAAGAAGGAAGAAAGGGCTGGAGAGATGGCTTAGTGGTTAAGTGCTTGCCTGTGAAACCTGAGGACCCTGGTTCGAGGCTCGATTCCACAGGATCCACGTTAGCCAGATGCACAAGGGGCGCACGCATTTGGAGTTTGTTTGCAGTGGCTGGAGGCCCTGGCATGCCCATTCTCTCTCTTTCTCTCTCTGTCTCTTGCTCTCAAATAAATAAATACAAATAAAATTTTTAAAAAGAAGGAAGATATCTCCAGATTTTAAAATAAATATTATAAAATGAATTCTTTAGACTGAAAACTCAGTTTTTCTTTACTGGATCTTACATGTAGCATTGAGGAGGATCTACCAGAGTAAATAGTCAGCATGCACTGATGGTGGACATTCCAAAATGTTTTCCTTGGAAAGGGAGTTTTACAAAGTAAATGTCTTTGCAGCTTTAAGAAAATTTCACTCCAAAAACACTGTACTGAAAAGCAGATAATTGTGTGGAAGCACTCAAATAGAAATGAGTCCATTTTTAGTACATTTGGTGGGTAGTGACATGCATAGAACACTCCATTAATAGCAA
Source organism: Jaculus jaculus (assembly GCF_020740685.1). NCBI lineage: Eukaryota > Metazoa > Chordata > Mammalia > Rodentia > Dipodidae > Jaculus > Jaculus jaculus. The sequence goes on from NC_059105.1 coordinate 167,162,757, forward strand.
TGTATGTTGTGTTCTTTTCATTTCATTTTCCTAATGAATTTAGTATCAGATTGATGGATGCTAGGAAAAGATTTAATTTTCAGAATAAGTAGTTAAAATACTGTACACATTTCATGTAAGGGCTTATAAAGCTGACCTCCATTTCAGCTTGGAGGGAAGCTCTGCATATAAACTACTTGGAAACACTTGCTTTTCTTCAGGTGTAAGATGACCAGGAACCTTTGTCTGTGGTTTCATATTTCTGTACAGAAGGTTGGAAATGCTACCCCTGGGCATGGGGGATTTCTCAGTGGTTAGACACAGCACTTGCTGTCTAAGCATGAGTACTTGAGTGAGGATCCCCACGTCGGAGACCCTGTCTGTAGTTCAGTACACCTACAGCAAGTAGGAGAATCCCATCAGTGGGCCATCCGGCCTGTGTGCGGATGAGAGACCCCGCTTCCACACGAGGCGGAAGACCGGGACTGCCGCTGCCGCCGTCCTCTCACGTCCACGTGCACGCTGTGGCGTGTGCACCCACATCCACACCTGCATCCATAAAGAGACACGCTGCTCCAGCAAAGGGATTCGTGAGCTAAAACACAAAGTTCACCAAAAGTATGTCCGCCCACTGTGAGGCACACAAATATTTTCTATCCTATTTTCTTTTTTAAAATTTTTCCAATTTTGTCTCATTCTATTTTTTCTATCATATTTTTTGTTGTTTTCATTTTTTGTTCATGGGGGAAACAGGCTACTTGGGACTGAAACTCCTGCCTTTCCTTCAATACTACACTTTATCGTGACTTCCAGCAGTTGCTGGTGTAACATAAAGTTTTAATACAGTTAGATTTTTGTAAATATCATGGTTGCTACAGGATAAAAGCAAAATATGTGAGGAATTAATTCTCGTATGACTCAGTTCCATATTAGCCTAAGCATAGTCTAAAATTTCTCTGTGTTGCTGTGGACTCCACTTTTTTTTTTTTTTAAGGATTGGGGTCCCATATGTCTGTAGGACATACTTTATAAAACCTTCGTTTCAATTTGCTATGACAGCAAAAGAAGAGAAACAAAGTCCATACTCAATTCACTCTCAGCCTTTTGAACCAAAGATGCAAATCTGCCTTTGTGGTCAAAATTAGGAACTGTGTCAGAGTGAACCAGGATCACTTTTTTTTCACTGGACAGTGAAAAATGCTGATCTGCATGAGGAAATGGCTCATTCCTGAGCTCAGGGTGTTAACATGGCATCGGGGGCCTCCCTTACATGAGGCTGATTGAGACAAATCCCAGGTCACATGGCTGCATGTTTTGGTGCAATGCCCAGTTTATTGCATGGTGTAACACTACCAAGAGTTTTATCTCATCAGTAATCCAAAATACTGGAGTATGAGAATGGTTTTAAGGGGCACCATTGCTAATAGTACTCCTGCCATTATACTGTAATTTTTGCCATGCCATTTACGTACTTCAACTTGAAATGATCACATCAGTTAATTCTAGTCCATGATTCTTCTCTGAGATAATGAAAGTTAAATTTGAACAAAAGCTTATCCCATGATTTCAGTTTGTTTTCCTATTGCGGCTCATTCCATAAATACCTGTTTTTTAAAAAATCTAAGTCACCAGATGGCCTGCAGGGATCAGTCCCAGTGGGATGAACTGAGCATTGGAAATTTCCTGCTGTCACCATATTAGTTCTTGATTGTCTTGAGTATTTGCTCAGTTGCTTGACTGAAAAGAGCAGTGTTGGAGGCAGTGTCATGTTGCTGGGTAGAATATCCAGCCAGACACAGATTAGGGGAGGAACTGGTTTATTTCAGGCTTACAGATCCAGCTCAAGTCCTATCAATGGTGGAATAACTGTGTACTTCCATACATTCAGGGAGGAAAAAAAATTAATCCAGGCAGTAAGCACCAAAACAAGCAGTAAGCACGACTCCTACCAGAACTCAAACTCTTCTCCATACCTTTTTGGCTACAATTCCAACCCACCCCCAGTGACATGCTGCCTCCAGCAGGGTGTTTGAGAAAGCTTAACCTTCAGAATACCCTAAGCTCTGAGGAACGTACATTCACATTCAAACCATCACAGGCAGACATCCCTTGCTTTTGCAATGTTGACCGAAAACCGTTATAGAATGCTCTGAGTAGTGAGTTAGATTTTGAGAGATGAGATCACGGCTGCCATCTCCCAGTTTGATTAGTGTTTATGTACATCTTTGCAGTATAGCATGTACTTACATGGTTATCCAGACTCCATGGTCTTCTTTATATTAGTAGAAAACATTTATACCCATTTTACATTTACATGTATACCTCTATCTTTAAAATGGAGTTAACCAAATCATTAGTCCTATTGTGCACCAAAACTTTCTGTTTCTTTGCTTTTTTTCACTAGAAATCTTTCCCAATATTTTCCACCCATATTACTCCATCTATAAAAATAGCTCACTTCTGGGTTGGAAAGATAGCTCAGTGAGTAATGAAGACACTTGCCTTTCTTTATATTTTTATTTATTTGAGAGAGACAGAGAAAGAGGTAGAGAGAGAGGAAGGAGGGGAGGGAGAGAATGGTCATTCCAGGGCCTCTACCCACTTCAAAAGAACTCCAGACATATGTGCCACTTTGTGCATCTGGCTTATGTGGTCCTGGGGAAATGATCCTAGGTCCTTAGGCTTCGCAAGCAGGTGCCTTAACCACTAAGCCATCTCTCCAGCCCAACATTTCCTTTTTCTATGGGACCCAACACCCATATAAAATACCAGGCATGGTAGTATGTACCTATATTCTCAGCTCTGGGTAGGTAGACACTGGCACATCCCCCTGAGATTACTGGTTAGCGTGTCTAGCCCAATTTGTGAGCTCTAGTTTCAAAAAGAGATCCCTTGTTGTAGAAAAAAAAAGAAGTTGGAGAGTGATTGCAGAAGACACAAAACAGCCTGGCTGCTACGTGTACTCTCACACAGGTACACAGTCACCTGACACACATCTGCTGCCACACACATATGAACATGCACCTGTACAGACACACTGCACACACATACACATGCCAAAAAATCAACATCTTTCTGTTACAAACTAAATACAATCCAATATAACACCCATTTCAGTGTTTTATCTAATGTGACACATACGAGCAGATTTCCTAGATGGCTGGTCACATGCTGTGGGTTGATGGTTGCCTTTCCCTGTCCTCTTGCCGTCATCATTTCTGTTTGAAGAAGGAAATTCACTCTTGTGCTAACCTTTGCTCATAGTGGGAAAGGCACTGTTTGGGGTCTCCCACATGTTTTCATGACACAGTACTAAAGCTAGTATTACAAGGCCTTGTCCCATTTAAGTTGGGCAGCACAAGAAAAAAAAAACAGAACTTTTTTTTTTGTATTTTGTTTTTCAGTCAAAGTCCTTTATTGTTGTCATTAATCAGTGGAGCCAAGATCTTAACAATTGCACAACAGTACAGCTAAGAAATGAATCCAATCCAAGATTTAGGAAGTAAGCAATAGACTATGGAGAGAGACATTTGCGAGTTAGCTCTCTGAATAGAACCCTACTCTATATCTTGCTTGTATTGGTCCTTAACCATTTGGAATGGACAGAGAGTTAGAGCTGCAAAGAGACTGTAGGAGCCACAGCTGTCTAATGCCCATGTACTGCTCTTTAAGAACTTTTGGGGAGTTTCTGAACCTGGACTTGCTGGGATTGTTTCATGGTACTGGTGAGGCTGAGCTGCTGGGTCAGTGAAACTTGATCTGCAGTGCCATGGAGGCAGGAACCATTTACTCTGTTAGAACCGAAGTGTATCTTCTACAGCTTACAGCTGAGTGACTTCATTTGGAAGGGCTAGTGCCCTTTTGTAGGTAGAGTAGGTTGGTGCCAGCAATGGTAGCTGCAAACAAAAGGTTCACCCTTCTTTACAGTATCAGCCAGGGCATGGGAGTAGCAGCATTACAAGATAATGTAAAAAGTGAGTATTTTCGTTCTTCTCATGCTTTCCCTAGAAGGAGACTAACTTCTCAAAGTATTTGCTGTTGAAGGTACCTGCATACCCAAGTCTTCTCTTACTTTGGAAAGAGCTGTGTCAGCTCACCTCCATTCAGTGTGTTCACTGAAACACGTTGACATTGGAAGTTCCTTGTTAGTATTTACTTTTCATTAACATGTATTTTACATATGAATCGATTCAGCATCATATCTCTGCACATGCCTGTAGCATGATCAAATCCATCCATATCCTTCCTTTTACTCCCCCATACCCTTCTTGATTTATAGCACTCATCATTATGCTTTCAAATTGAGTGTTTAAAGCATTTACCTGTGGGAGAGGACATGTGGTACTTGCTGTAGTGTCTGGCTCATTTCACTCAATGTAACGTCATGTTGTTTCTATCCATTTTAGCTGCAAATGGCAGGATTTTGCTCTTTAGTACGGCTCAGTGACACTCCATGGGCACTGCTACTTCTGAAACATACCTTAAGGTCACTAGGTCCTTCTTAGATACTATCTCCCCAAAGCAGGTTTCTAAGATCATGCAATTTAATTTTAGGCCTTTCTTTTTAACCCATGTCCAACTATCCTCCTTAATATAACCTTCCTCTGTGTGTTGATGTGTATGTAATCAAAATAAAAACAATAAGCAAACATTAAGCTCATTTTACCCCCCACCCCATTGCTTTCTCTTACAGATTAATGCATAGTACAAATGCTTTTGTGGATATCAACTTATCACTTTGCTGGTTTTATAAGACAATACTGATTTCCTGCTTATAGAATATTTACATATTATTAAGACAGCAGCATTCTGATTTCAAATTATTTTCCTAGGCAAAAAAGCACCTACATTTTTATGTAGGGTTATAAAGTTTTGATCAATGGGTTTTTAAAAACAAATATTTAAATCAAATACTCAGCTCCATTGTAGTGAAAACTACGTGTGCTATACAAGTGCTTAAACAAAGCAGCTAACCTGTTTCCTAAAATTGTGATAAACTATTTGAACTCTCACAGTATGATCAGCAGAACTTCACTTCTGCTAAGCTTTTTTTTCAGTTCATTTCTTAAAAATATATAAGCTCCTCCTTTTCATCATTTTCTGGCTCTACTTGTATAGATTCTGTCTCTAAGCAATTAACCTTTACTCCCACCAAAACTGTATGCTCTTAAATTAAAAGATCACTAATCACACTTACGTTTATTTAATTTTTTGTGAATATGATCTATTAATGTAAATGCTATGGGCTTTTCTGAGTAACCATGTGCCTTTTTCTCACTCATAATTTTTGTATGTGTATGTCGTGTGCATGCATGTGTGTATGTGTGTGTGTTCATATGTGTCTGAGTAAATGTGTTTGCAGGGGTTCACAGATGTGTGCATTTGCATGTGGAGGCCAGGCATTGACATTGGTGTGCTTGTTTGATCACTTTCCCCGTGTATCTCATTCATAGAACCTAGAGCTCACCAGTTCAGTTAACCGAGCTAGTCAGTGATCCCGAGGTGTGACAGGCTCCTGCCTTCCTCAGAGCTGGGATTGTAGGCATGCACCATTACGGGACACTTTTTATGTGGGTTGTGGAGGACCAACTGCAGGTCTTCATGCAACCCATTGAGCCATCTCCCCAGCCTCCTAATTCTAATTTTTAAGTTCTTTTACATTCTTACCAATTTTGTACCTACTAGTTCTAACTGTGACTGTGAAAGAAGTGATTCCACCAACTTTAATTTTGATTTGTATGTTTCTCTTTTCAATTCTGTCCATTTGTGCTTCATAGGTTTTGAAGCTCTATTTAGAGTTGTTGTATCCTATTCGTTAAGTAATTTTTGATAATTACACAGTGGCCCTCACCCTCCTGATGCCATTCATTTTGAAATCAACTTTTCCAAAACTTAACATAGCCATTGTAGCTTTATCATGACTAGAGTTTGCGTGATGGATCTAGCCCTCCATATTTATAGGCTCTTCACCTGTGCATTCAACTTCAAAGCAACAGTAGAACACCACAACTTTGCTGAACATATGCAACCCTTCCTTTGTTACTGTTTCCTAAACGACACAGATAACTGCTTACAAGCATTTACACATTACAGTATTAGGTACTATACATAAATCTAGTTTACAGGAGAATATATGTTGGTTATATGAAAATACTGTGCCATTGAAGATGTGGGACTCAGTGTGGGGGATGTCTGAATTTTGAAGCCCATGGGAAAACCTGGAGCTAATTCCCTAGAGATAAGAGCAGCTACTTTTCCATTCTTTTATATTTTAACCTAGATATCACTATATTTCAAGAAATTTTCAGGTGAATTGTATATAGTTGGGGAACTTTAAACCATTTGATTATCACTGTCTTTAATTGTTATGCTTAGACCATTGACATTAATTTTTCTTGTTGTTATGATTAGAATTATTTCAGTTTATATTTTGTTTTCTGTTTTCTTTACAACTTTTGGCAATTTTTTTTTTTTCAAGGTAGGGTTTCACTCTAGCCCAGGCTGACAGGGAATTCACTCTGTAGTCTCAGGGTGGCCTCAAACTCATAGTGATCCTCCTATTTCTGCCTCCTGATTGCTGGAATTAAAGGCATGAGCCACCATGCTTGGCAACTTTTAGTAATTTTTAAGTCAGCATAATACCAAGTGGTCAGTTGCATTATAACATTTCCATACACAGATGTCGCTATACCTGTTGTTACTCACCCTTCTTCCTGATTGTCCTCACTAGACTCCCTTGCCCCCTTCTACTGCTCCTCCTTCCCTCAGATCCACTCAGCTTCTTTCGGTTATCTTCTCACATGAGTCCATGAATCCTTTTCTTACTTCCTTATTCACATTCACCCATCCCTTAAGTGGAAAAGCTAACAGCCTGTTCGAAGTCATAATAATGGCTATCTGGAGGAAGTAGAAACTAGAAGGATGACAAATCAACCTGTTTGGTAAAGTTATATTTTTCTATGTTGATAAAAATCCATTTACCTGTAAATTTAATGGTAACTGAACTTTCATGTATACTTTTCTGAACTAAAACACTTAGTGCAAAATTAACTAAGAATGTAATGTGCTCCCATTGACTCTGTTTTTCTCTCCTGATTCTCTGGCCAGTTGGCTTTGGACATGGCATCTTCATAGAAATCTGCATGAGTCAAGCTAATAAAGCCTCAGCCTGTGGCTGGAGGACCATAAAAGAGTTTTCATGGAACTAAGAAATACCAGTGAGATCATTGCGAGAAAAGAACTCAGTAAATTGTCCTCATAAAGTAGTTATGAAATTCTGTGCTCATCTTGAATTGCAAATGCATGTGTCAGATCTTCATCTACATACAAAAGAATCAAGGTCGAAAGTAACAGACCATTGCCTAAGCCAAAGATTGGGAATTGGCTTACCCACAGGATTGATCTGTCAGCACTGTTAACAAAACTGGTAATGGAATCACAGAAACATCTCGTATCTTACAACCAAATCAACTGCACATTAATATAAAAATGTGACTGCTCACCAAATAATTTGTATAAGAATCAGAATCTCATGATAATATTCAAAATTTCTAAAATTACTAGGTATCTGGAGAACCAAGAAATTTTCAACTTCCATAATCAAAGACAGTCTGCAGATACAAAACTGAAATGACTTAGATGTTGCAATTGTTTGAATAAGATGTTAAATTTTCCATTACAAAAATGACCTAACAACACAAGAAAGGAACAGTCTTAAACCTGATAAATAAAAGTAACACATATCTCTAGGCCATCTCAATAATAAAATGAAGATAAGAAGAAAATGAGTCCATTTATTTTTTGATCAGTTGAAATTGTTCATTATGAATAACCAAGAGGAAAAAAACCCCTGAAGTAATGTTGAAAGAGACCCATGGAGCAATAACAATAAATCTCATACATTATTAGATTATCAGAATGGAAAACTGTTCAATGCTTAAAAATATTGGAATAATTAATGGCTAGAAAATTCCCAAATTTTGTTACTTGAAAACATCCTTGTTTATGTATGGTCTTTTAAGCTATTGTACTAACACATCAAGGCTTCTCAAGTGATTTTTAGCCCCCTTTTTGTCCAAGAAATAGTTATATGAACCTACTGTATAGTATATAAAATAGCAATACAAATGAAGTACTTACCTGTAACAAAGCATAGATTTATATTAAAAGAATTCTTTGGAATACATATAATTTTATGATTTATTAAGGAAGAAAGCAACTTTGCATACTAAGATGACATGCTTTATTTTTGCACATGTATATGTGGGGTGGGGTGTGCTCACATATGTGTATGTACACATTAACCTGTGCACATATATGTGTCCCTGCACATGGACTCCCATGGTGGAGGTCTGATGTTTGTCTATTGCTGTCCATAATATTTTGAGAAAAGGTCTCTCACTGAACCCAGACCTCCCCAGTTGGGTACACAAGCTAGCTAGCCAGCTCGCAGGATCCCTCAGGCTTCCTCGGTACTGACTTTATAGGCATGCACCCTTGTTTCCAATTTCCATATGAGTGCTGGGATCCAAACCAGGTCCTCATGGAGCTATCTGAGCTATCTTTGTTATCTCTCCAGTCCCTAGTTATTTTTACATAAGGAAATCTTGAATGAATGTTTGGTAATATAGGACTTTAGCATCTACAGTTTCTCTCCGGGTTGATCCATGTTTTGATTTTATATTCACCAATGCTGAGAAAGCCACTTCACATAGATATGTAGTACAGAACACCAGAATTATGTGTAGGGCCATTTGAGGAATTGTTTAAATTCTGTCCCAAATCCTACATAAGTTTCATTTTATGATTTTTTTTTGTAATGTAATTCAAGTTAACTCAAGCAGCAACTTTAGCACAATACAACCCAAAGATATACCAACCTAATACTTGAAACTCTATGAATAATACTACAAAACATTAAATCTTTGTTTTTAATAATAGAGCCTGTGTGCATCTACATGGTCAGAAAACTTTGCACTCAGTTATTAATTTTTATATTTGTGGATTCTTTTGGTGGTCTTGTAAATATATTATTGTTTTCCATTTACAATTATAGTTTTATCTATTCTATACACTATTATTTTCTATTTTCTTTCTTACTGCACTCACAAGGACTTCTTCATTATTAAATAGAAGCATAATGTTTCTTTAGGCTAAATTTGCATTTTATTATTATCATTATTTACTTATTTGAGAGAGATAGAGGCAGATAGAGAAAGAGAGAATGGGTGCGCCAGAGCCTTTAGCCACTGCAGACGATCTCCAGACACATGTGCTCCCTTGTGCATCTGGCTTACGTGGGTCCTGGGGAATTGAACCTGGGTCTTTAGGCTTCGCAGGCAAACACCTTAACCACTAAGTCATTTCACCAGCCCTAACTTTTTGTATTTTTTAAGTTGCAAATGCCCTTCCTGAGATCAAAGAAATTGTCCTCAATTCCTGTTTGCTGAATTGTTTGGGTCATTGTATATGTGCTTATGTGTGTTTTGTTTTGATTTCTTTCCTTTTGTTTTCCTAATCATGAAAAGGCATCCTATCTCACATACTTCTGGACATATTGATATCTCAAGAATTTTTCCATGGCATTATTAAATGTTAAACTCAATCAGTCATTTTTGAACTTAATTCTACATTTGCAATTCCTAAAATAAACTGTACTTAACATTGATGTATTGTCTATTTTTACAGGGAATTTCATTGAATTTGCTAATAATTTTAAGATATTTTTGACTACTCTGAAAAGAATGATTGACCTATAAAATACCTTATTTGTTGTCCTTGGGTTTTGGTTCTTAACTACAATAAGTTTTAAATGAATTGGAAAATATTGCCATATTTCCACTATTGGGAAAGATTTTTATGTGGCATTTTTATTTTATTTTTGTTCTATTGTTTCAGTGTTTATGGAATAATTTAATATTGAGATATTTGGCTTAGAAACTTTCCTTGTGGAATGGCTTTAGATGAGATACTTAGTTTCTTTAAAACATGTAGAACTGTGTAGGGTTTTCATTGCGTCTTTGTCTGTTTTGGTAAAATGAATTCAAGAGACCTGCCTGTGTCATCTGGCTTTCCACATTTATTGATATGAAATTGTTCATCATACCTCTGTTTGTCTTTGTTCTATATCTGTGTCGTTGTTAGAAATACCTCATTTTCTACATGTTAAGATTCTTTGTTTGAACTCAGGCATTAATTCTATAATTTTAGAAAACTAATTTACTCTACCCAGAAAATAATTTTTGCTTATTTGAGTTTATTTCCTAATTTCAAAACATTTGAGATTTGTTGATTAACATTTGTTGTTTTTTTAATGTTTGATTCAACAATGGTCAAATAGCATACTCTACATGACTTAAATGTTTTGAAGATTATGGAGGCTTGCTTTATGACCCAGTTCATGTACAGTTTTCACAAACTTCACTTTTGTCAAGTAAAAGAATGTTTATCTTAGTTATTGGAAACACCGTTATATGTGTCAATTATATCTAATTTTTAAAATGTTGGTGCTCAAATCTTACCTACTAATTTTCTGTTTGTCCTTCATCAATGACTGATAAAAATATGTTAAGGTCACATACTATACTGTGTATTTATATGTGTACACACACACACACACACACACACACACACACATGCTCTTGAGTTTGGCCTGTGTCCATTTAGTAGAGCCATTATTGGCCATGCAAAGATTTAGATTTGGGTGTCTTTCTAATAGACTTGCTAGGACTTTCTGCTGCGTGAAGCTCTTCCCATGTTGTGTCTCCTCTGACGTTCTACTTAAACTTCTTAAACTGTGATCACAGCCTTCTTTGGTTTACTGTCTTTTGGGTAATATCTTTTCAATAGTTCTACTTTGAACTTTTTTTTTAGCTTATATTTAAAATAATTCTTATAATCATCATGTTGTTGCTTCCTGATTTATAATCCGACATTATTTATTATTCAATGTGACATTAGTATGTTTATATTAAATGAAGTTAGTCATACTTGTAAATTTAATTGTATTGTCTTGTTATACCTTCCTAATTTCTTTATGCTTAATATTTTCTCTTATTAATTGTATACGTTTATATTAAATTTCTTAATGTTCACCATAATAAGGTCTACTCTAAATTATACTTTGTATGTCTTCCCATTAACGAATTATAGTCTTTCATTACTTACTGTTGCAGTCAGGTTCACATTGCTGGTGGAAATCACCCAACTAAGAGCAGCTTGTGGGAACAGGAGGTTTATTTTGGTTTACAGACTCAAGCGGAAGCTTCATGATGGCAGGGAAAATGATGGCATGAGCAGAGGTTGCGCATCACCCTCTGGCCTACATAAGGTGGACAACAGCAACAGGAGAGTGTGCCAAACACTGGCAAGGGGAAACTGGCTATAATACCCGTAAGCCCGCCCCCAGCAATATACTCCCTCCAGGAGGCATTAATTCCCAAATTTCCATCAGCTGAGAACCTAGCATTCAGAACACCTAAGTTTGTGGGGGACACCACATTCACCTTTTGGCTTATTGGCTTTTGTCTTTTGGTATTATAATACTTAAAGTGTTCCAATTTCTAAGAGAGTTACTGTTATTGTTTTGCTTTGTCACTTTATTTTTCTAGTATTTACTCATATATACCTTTTGGGCTGTACTTTTTGTACATGTACATATAGCTGTCAGATGAATTTCCTTACATATTAATGGTAAGCTTTAGTAGTGTTGCAGTATCAGTTTGTTGGTGAATATTTTTCTTATTCTGAAATAATTTTCTCTTTCAAAATGATTTTCCTCATATATATAGTTCTCAATTTGTAGTTAATTTTGTATGAATTTTTTTTTATGATTATGTGTGGATTCTCCTTCAGGTTCTCCTTTGTTGAATTTTTGCCACTGATTGTAAGCCAGCGTAGGTTGCCTGTGTGTTTCCATATTCTTCTAACTCAGTCCTTTATTGCTGGGATTACAGACACACAATCCACTGTGCATCCAGTTTTATGTAGGTGCTAGGAAATTAAACTAAGGATGGAAGAGTTGAGAACAAGCACCTTTACCTGATGAGCCGTCTTTATTATTAAATAACAGTCATTGAGTTTTTAAAAATACTTTTATTGGGAATTTTTTTTACAGATTTTTTTATTTATTTGAGACAGAGAGGGAAAAAGAGGGAGAGCGAGAGAGAGAGAGAATGAATGGGTGTGCCAGGGCCTCTAGCCACTGAAAACGAACTCCAGACACATGTGCCACCATGTGGATTTGTCCTACAAGGGACCTGGAAAATCGAACCTGGGTCCTTAGGCTTCGCAGGCATGTACCTTAACTGCTAAGCCATCTCTTCGGCCCTGGGAATTTTAGCATATGAGCATACTGCAAATTGATCATATTCACATCAGGTTATCCTCTATCCCCTCCTCTGTGAGACCTCCTAAATGGGGATATAGGTTCTCACTGTTGGCAGGAATGCACTGGTTGGTCCCTGTGTAGGGTTGAGGAGAGTAAGAGGGTAGCCATGTCTCACAGTACACCTTTTCACCCTGTGGCTGATACATTCTTTCATTCTTTCTACCTTTTCTACCACGATGTTTCTTGATTCTTGAAGGACATGTTAAATATTAATAATGTTTAGCTTGAGGCAAATTCTTTTCTCCATTGATGTGTTTTTACCCTCCTTAGTGTCTACACCATTTCCCTCAAGAAGGTTCTCAGGCTAGGAGTGGGAGCCCCACTCAAATTTAATCCTCCACTTGCTCTGTAGTATTACTTGGGCCCTGGCAGATATGGTAAAAATGACTCATGCGCTAGCCAGTTGACTCGCTTGTTATTTCCATGGGTCTTGCATCTCCTCTGTACAGCAAGTTTTCTAACCCATAATGAGGGCAGCATGGACCAAGGGGATAAGCATAGACATTGGGAAATGTTTTTGATGAGCAGAACCTTTTCTTTTAGCCAGTCAGAAGAGACATACTATAGCATATAACCATGGTTGTTAACTCTAATCACTTGGCAGTACCACAGATCTCTCAAACATATTTTTTCACTGTGAACTAAAACTGTACTTTTTGAGAAGCACCTCATTCTCCATTCTCATTTGTGAGCATACAGACGATGCCCCCTTTTGTTGTTGTTTTCATTGAATTTGACTTTTTTCAATGTTACACAAGATTATCACTTAGCTTAACGTGTTAATGTTTCCTCCATGTTTTGGTAAAGGATTGGATGTCCTTCTTACTTTGAGGTTGGCCCCGTATGTTTGCTATAGTGAATAATGCTCCAGTGAGCTTTATGGTACAGACCTGTCTTCTCACCTCCCATCTTGATTACTTGATTACTATTATTGCACGCTGACTTAGCCCTCTGCTCTAGTTTTGTGCTCAGTCTTTCATTCCAGTGCTACTTAGGAAATAAGCAATGTCTTGAGTGGAAAATGGTAGACACTATATAGTCTACTTCAGTATTTTTCCTTTCTTTAGAAGACATTGGGTTTTATGTTGAAACTGCTGTGCTTGTTCCCTGGTATCTTCAGGTTTTGTCAAATGCCTCCATGTTATTCATCTTTTATAGTTTTTTTAATAAAAGGGTTATTTTTTTACAAGCTACTAAATCATAATAAAACTCAAAGTCTTTTTTAAAATACTTTTTTTTATATTTGAGACAGAGGGGGGAGAGTGAGACAGAGGAAAAATAAGACATGCCAGGGCTTCTTGCCACTGCAAAGGAACTCCAGACACAAGTACCATGTGGATTTAATATGAGTGTTGGGGAATTGAACTCAGGATGCAATAGCAGGCTGCAAGCAGTCAGCTTTAACCACTAGGCCATCTCTTCGGCCCCAAACTCAGTCTTCCTATGATGCTAATTCAGTGGACATGCTATTTGAGAAAAGGTGGTAGTTAAGGATTGTTGTTCTCAAAGTAATATATGAAGATCTTCTTGTTCATATGCCACTTACACTCTCAACAGTATAAATTCTCTACTTTTATTTGGCAATATTTGTTTCTGAAGTTTATTCCTCTTTAATAAATTCATCACTTGCATTTGAAAGGTTATATTCATCTCCTTAGCAAAAACTATACTTTCCTAAAATTAAAAAAATCAAAAAATGAAGTTTTTAAATTAAAATCCTTTGATGGTACAGAAGTTTTTTTATTTTCAAATTTTTTGTTTTATTAACAACTTTCATGATTATAAACAATATCCCATGGTAATACCCTCCACCCACACTTTCCCCTTTGAAACTCCATTCTCCATCATATCCCCACCCCCTCTCAATCACTCTTTCATTTTGATGTCATGATCTTTTCCTCCTATTATGATGGTCTTGTGTAGGTATTGTCAGGCACTGTGAGGTCATGAGCATAGTATATCCATTCAGCCCTTCTATACTGTTGGTGGGACTGCAATCTGGTCCATCCATTGTGGAAATCAGTGTGGAGGTTCCTAAGACAGCTAAAAATTTATCTACCATAAGACCCAGCTATAGCACTCCTGGGCATGTATCCTAAGGATTCATCTCATTACCTTAGAAATGCTTGCTCAGCCATGTTTATTGTTGCTCAGTTCACAATAGCTGGGGTAGATGCCCCTCAACTGATGAGTGGATGACAAAGATATGGCACATTTACACAATGGAGTTCTATTCAGTGGGAAATAAAAATGAAGTTATGAAGTTTGCAGGAAAATGGATAGATCTGCAGAGGATTATACTAAGTGAGGTAACCCAGGCCCAAAGTTTTAATTGAGGTAATTGCTTGCATTGTGATTGAAGAAATCTAACGAAATAACCCAAATACTCAAAAATACAAGTTTTTACACAATAAAGCTTATCGCAGTTCCTTTAAAAATAGCTGAGAATTGCAAACAGCTGTAAGGGCTTGTCACGCTGCTTTGGTCTCCTCAGTAGAACGTGCTACAGCTATTGAAATGAAAACATTCTTGTTACTTTTTAAACAAAATTAAAATTACTATGAGATATATTATAATTGCAATTAAGACTAAAAGCTACAAAAGTTCATTCTTTTTAAAGACTGGAAGAAAGTAAGCCAATATAGCAATAAGAAATCTTATTTTCAGGGCTGGAGAGATGGATTGCTGGTAAATATGCTTGCCTGTGAAGCCTAAGGACCCAGGTTGATTCTCCAGATTCCACATAAGCCAGATACGTGTCTGGAGTTTGTTTTCAGTGGCTAGATTCCCTGGCGTGCCCATTTTTTCTCTCTCTCATTACCTTTCTCTGTGTCTCAAATATAAGTAAATAAAATTTTTAAATAAAGTTGTTTTTTTTTAAAGAAAATCTGGGTTGGAGAGATAGCTTAGCGGTTAAGCGCTTGCCTGTGAAGCCTAAGGACCCTGGTTCGAGGCTCCATGCCCCAGGATAGATGCACAAGGGGGTGCACATGTCTGGAGTTTGCTTGTAGCAGCAGCCGGAGGCCCTGGGCGCCCATTCTCTCTCACTCTATCTGCCTCTCTCTCTCTCTCTCTCTCTCTCTCTCTCTCTCTCTCTCTCTCTCTGTCACTCTCAAATAAATAAATTTTAAAAAATAAACAAAAAAATTTTTAAAAGAAAATCTTAGTTTCAGGTTTTCATGACAGTTTTCACTATTTGGGGAAATGAAGTACCTAAAATGAAAGGAATGAAAACTGTTTAAGATGATTTCGTTGGGAAAGCATGCTCGAGAAAACAAAAAAATATAGGACAAAAATATGAAGATTTTCCTGGAAAGAAGGGGCTTGGTAGAAGGGGATGGGTGTACAAAAGAAACTGTGAAGAGGGGATGGTGATGAGACTGTATTATGTACATGTATGAAAATTTTAATAAAAAAATTAAGGAATTCTGAAAGTGGGTCCATTAACCATTATCTACCTGTGCTCTTGAAAGAGCGCTCTCCACGACTCTGACAGAAACTCTCTGCTTTCTATACGTGCACCTGCAAAACAGCTGCATAGAACAGTGACAGGCAGAACAAGAGAGAGCGTTTCTATTTTAGTCATTGAGGTGGAGCTTGGTGTGGCACGTGCTCTTGGTGAGTTCTCGGAGTAGGTGCAGCATCCCTGGAGTGATTCTATATTCAGTACTACATTCACTTTCAACATAGAACACAGTAGTTTTGGACCCTGTAAAAGCAAATGAAAAGTCATAGTGTCAGGTGATAAAGTATATTTTGGCCTTCTAGTTTAAAATCATTTATAGAAAGTGTATATTTACAGCTCAGATGCCCCATGTCCACCAAATACCTGTTTCTTGAACAAAGGATATTTCATTTTCTTTTTAAACCCTATTCAACAGGCACATCAGACAGGGTCTGATTTTAATATGATTCATTCATGTAAACAAAGAAGGGGGGGGGAACATCATCCATTCGTTTCTGACTTTCTTTGGACCATGGAAAGAATCCTCTGTAGTCTGCCAAACCCTCTTCAGTTTCATACGTTGCTCTCACGCTCCCTAATTAGACAGATGTGTTTTCGAGGTCTGTTTAAGTGATGTAATGCATACCTATGTTCTTATTCAGCTAATGCATATTCCACTTCTCTTCAAAATTCACCAACAAGTGTTCTGTGGAACAAATATTAGATCATAGGTAATATTTATGATTTTCCAGCATCAGCAGCAGTAGTAGAATCCATATTCCCACTCTGTCTTCCTGGGAATTCCGAGAGTTTTAGCCTAGCCAAAATTACAATGCATGTGTATGTGTATGTATGAGTGTATGTGTACCATATGTGTGTATGTGGTTGTGCATCCATGTTATTATGCACGTGAATTTGCAGTTTGTTGGTGAGAGCTAAGGCTTACCATTTCTTTTCTTGTGTTATATTGTCTGTTAATGATCTTTCTTTTTCACTTCTGGTTTTTCTCCACTTTCTTTTTCCCACCTTCATTTCCAAGGTGTCCCTGTTCATCCAATTCTTATTAGGCAGTTAAATTATGCACGTGCCAATCTCTGTGTCCCCAAACACACATAGCTAATCAAGAATAAAAGCATTCATTGCAAATTTACTTCTAGAGTGAATCCTCCTTTCTCTGATTTTGAGGATGGATAGATGCTCATTATGATCTGGAAGACAATTATAGCGTGCACATTTAGAGTGTAGGTGGAGAGAAGAGTACTCTGTGTTAGGTGTTAAGACTTTTTATTTTACTCATTTAAAGACAAAGATTTAAATGTGCTTGTTTAAATTCAACAAGCCCTTAGAGCCATGAGGCCTTGGGGGTAAGAGGTGCTTAAAACCAAATAGCACAGGAGCTGAAGAAGTAATTATATGCCAGACTGAAGATGGGACTGAACAAAGAGTGAGCTGATCTGGGAACAGGGGATGGCAGACTGAATTATGTCCCAGGTACCCACAGGCCAAGGAAACAGACGGCAGAACTTGCTTATTTCTACCACATTTTATAAATAAAATGCAATGTTTCTCAAATGGTTAGCTAATCTAATTTTACTCTTCTTTTCTGACTTTTTTTTTCTCTAACCTATTACTTTTACATGTTATTTTGAAGAGTATTTTACTGCAGAAAACAAAGACTTCATAGTGTAATGTGTATTCTGGATTCAGGATGACAGGAAATAAAAAAATAATTGGAGTGAAATTTCAATGTCCTTATTTCCCTGAAGACCAACCTTTAAAAGCCTCCTCAACTCTGTGGTATCTCTTCCAAAATGTAGCTTGATCGGCAGTAGGGACACTGTGAATCACTGAGCAAAGTTTAAGTATGCTGAAATAATGGGATTGATTTTATTTTAAATACTTAAAATGTCCCACACTCCCTAGTTAATGAGAACAGAGGAAGGAAGTAAAGCAGCAGATACTCTTTGTTTTAAGTTATTTTTCACTGAAACATTCAGGACTAGGTGTAGGACATGAAAGTGACCATAACTCCAACCTGACCATTATTTATTTTATTTGAAGTTGATGGCTTTTTTTTTTTTGATGAAAGTAAAAGCTATTTCCATAAGTACTGGTTTTGATAGGCTCATCATTAGGACTACAAAGAGGAATTGTTTTGCATTTCTAGAAATATCTTCTTAAATAATCTCACTGATATATTAATATGCTATTGTGTCTATGTGAGTTTTAATATTAATTTTAAAGTTAGCATCAAAGAAATTGGTTTCATTATAACATAGTATGCACATATGTTATTTTACTTTGTTCTTACTTTTCCTCGTGTTCTACTGTCTACCTTTTCTGTCCTGTACCGTCTTGCTGGTCCCCTTCCTTCTCTAAAATAGTCTCCCTTCTGCTTTTACATCACATGAATTTCATTTTAAACTTATAAAATTCTTAATTTTTGTTGATGAAAAATTTATTTTAAAAGCCAGTGTCTGAATTGTTTTATTGTTTTACTGTTCCAAGGTAGACATTCCTGAATTATCAAGCAATTTTACTGTGTTATTTTATATTAAACTGTATGCAAATTGAAAAGGGTCTCTCTCATTAACTGTATGATGCTTCACTGAAGACTAGAAGGAGAAAAAGATGAAATGAGAAAAGGCCGTGAGACACAACCATCATGCATGCAGTCTCCAGTAGAGCCACACTGGAGTATGTGAGGTGGAGATTCAATCAGCACATGTTAAGCACCAACTGTGTGCCAGGCATAGAGACCATGGTTCAAAATTTTATAAAATACAGCCCAGTTTTGGGGCATTTACCTTTAGTGGGAGGAAAGGATATCAGAAAATGGAAGCCACGGAAGTAAGTAACCATCAATTTGAGGAGTGGTCACTCTTTGGGTTTAGGGGAGTAATATGTAAGGTAATTTAGAGCCACTCAGATGGGCAATTAAATGAAGGATTCAAAAATTCCAAGAGGGCCTGTAATGGAGAAGTGCTTGATCAATGGTAGATTCACCTTGATATTTGTATAGAAGGATGAAAAAAAATGATCTTGAAAAACTTTGATTTAATGTTTCTCCAACTGGGGGAGACAGATTTCTTCATTGACATGGAAAGGGATGTGGTAGAATAGAACATTAAATGAAAACAGGTAATATTTGAAATGTATGGCAAACACAAAGAAGATAAATAGGAACTCTCAGGAGGTATTAAGTAACATTTCAGGTCCAGGTAAGTGTGGAGGCTGTGGCTATGCAGTGGTTATAGTCTCTGAGCTGATCTGACCCACGTTAGCTTCTGTAGTCTGGGTCACTGGCTTGCCAGCAGTGGTGGCTGATGCATGCTGGTGCTCCTCCCTTCTCCTTTTCCTTCCTCTTACTTTGAAATCTACCGTTCTTCTACGTGAGTCTCTGTCTCTCTCCCTGAAGACTTCAACTGCTGAACTGTCACTGTCGCTTGAAGATGTAAGGTAATAGCCGGTACCAGGTTAGTAATGAGCACTATAGTATTCTTGGGCTTTACCTGCAGTGTGTAAGGGTTGTTACTACACTGTTTCCTGAAGAAATTCACTAGAAAGGAACTCTAGTTGACAATATCTATAACTTATTTGATAAATAACCTTTTATTATTTTAGTGAAATTTTTTCCTGTTCCATTTTCATCATGTAACAAAATATTCCCAAACTTGGTGGCATAAAATGCAAGGCATTATTATTTTGTTCATTTTCTCATATATGTTTAATAAGAAATACTTGTGTGCATCCATTCTGTACTTTTTGTACATTTTGAATTTGTGTTCTTTCTTTTTAACAGTTATGCTGGATGACTATAGTCATATGGAAGTAAGAATGAGGGAAAACTTTAACCATATAATTTACATTTTGTGATTTGTAAGTGAAATAAACTGCAAAAATAATTATTACAGCCTCTGAGGTGATAGAAATTAAATTAGTAAATAGTTGGTTTTTAAATTTTTTGTTCATTTTTATTTATTTAGTTGAGAGTGACAGAGAGAGAAAGAGGTAGATATTGAAAGAGAGAGAATGGGTGCGCCAGGGCCTCCAGCCACTGCAAACAAACTCTAGACGCGTGCACCCCCTGTGCATCTGGCTAACGTGGGTCCTGGAGAATCGAGCCTCGAACTGGGGTCCTTAGGCTTCACAGGAAAGCGCTTAACTGTTAAGCCATCTCTCCAGCCCCAATCACCTATCTGTCTATCATTTACCATCATTATTTATGTATATATTCATTTTCATATGTATTGCTTCTGAGAGATTGTAAACTCTCAGATCAGAACTCATACTTGTAGGTATGAATCTTGCACTGGGAAATCCAGAACCTTGCACAGATCATATGCTTAATAAATATTTATTAAAGCTATTTGTGTGAATGTCATTCTAGGTAGGTGGGAATGACATTGTGTTACTTACTCTATTTTTATTTCTAAGAAAGAAATTTTATAAGAAGAAAATCTCAAGTTTTCAGAATTGTAAGCCAAATCATATTATCTTTTTAGTGAAATTCATAGTCCCATTAATCTGAAGTACTGATGTAAAAAAAAATCATCTTTTTCATGAAATAACTTTACTACATGTTGATTTACTAGTGATATATATGGGTTCCTTTTTTTTTGTATTTGGCTAATCTCTATTTTTTTCTTTATTCTCTTTTGAGGGTTATAGATCTGATGAACTTGCCATATATTTTGTGTATAAATCATATAATAATGCCTCCGACATTGAAGAATTCAGAAATAAAGTATTTTAAGTAGTCATATACTATTAGTATTGGGCAGTAGAAATCTCTTTCTAGCTGCCTATTTCACGTAGAAAACTGAAGATGGATAAGAATAGGGACTCATCCCAGGTCTCAGTGTTGCTTAATGGAAGCCCATCTTCAGATAGTGGGGATGTTTTCACCATGGCCTAATGAAAGAAAAGCCAGAGTCACACACCAAAAAAGAAAAGGTTAGGTGAGATTATTTATTTTTGTTTGCTGGTTTTGAGACAGCTCACACTGCGGCCCAAGCTGGCCTGTAATGATGAACTTGCGGTTGACTTCCTCCCTCAGCATCCTGAGATTATAGGCCTGAGCTACCACACCACATCTAACTTTAATGTGATTCAGTGATGTGCCTCTTGCAGAGATTACATTATTAATGTGTTTACAGTAATATTTTCTTACCAGTTAAAGTTACCATGTCCTACAGTGCATCCATAGCCATGGAGTTGTCTGGGCTCTGCTTTCCTCCCTAGTGACTGGGCTAGTTGGCGAGTGGGAATTTGTTTGTTTTGTATTGTTTTAATGCCACATTCAAATTTGTGCTTGTTTTTAATTTAGAAAACTAATTTGTTGGCAATGTAAACATTTTCAGATCTTGAGGTAATTTTTTAAACTTTGAGATGGGCAGCACATAAAACTTTGCACGGAAATTATTTTATTTATTTTTCCTGTTTTAGTTCTGGGATCTGGTGAAGAATGCTAGCCTTGAAACATTTGACTAACATATTTTTCCACTTTCAGAGCTTTAGAGAATTTAGTGTATTTGGATTTCACTTGTATTTGTGTGTGTTTTGATGGCCGCTATTCCCGTGAATGTAATTACTACCCAATTAATTGTTCCTTTTGTCTTCTACCACAAGCAGAAGACATGTTTCTAGTATTTTCACTCAAATTTTAATTTGCATCTCTTGGTATGTTTTTTGAGACTTCTTTTTTTTTGTTGTTGTTGTTTTTGCAGTGATATAGTCCCACAATTCATAGTAATCCTAGACTTTTGCTTGTGGATTTGCTAAATAAGTTTCTAATAAAACACCAACTTATAAATGATAGTTATAAATTATGGACACAAGCAATCAAATAATCAAAAAATAGACCAATGCCCGAGTATTTCTGAGTATAATCACAGAAGAAAAATATTAGAGGTGGCTTCAAACTTTTTTTTTTAAAGTATTTGAGAGAGGATGGATTTAATTTCAAATATTTTTAACTTTTCCTTATGATGTCTGCAGTTATAGTGACAACATGGGGTTGCTAAATTCCAAGAAAAACCTTTGAGAGGAGGTTTTCTATAGTCATAGACTGACAGAGTAAATGTAAATAGGGAGACAGAGTTAAAGAGCCTCAAATTTGAGTATAAACTCTACCTGTCTTTGGGTGACCTCTGAACCACAAATGCACAGTCAGACTGAAAGTATCTAATCTGTGATCTGCCTAGTAGAGTTTGCAGTGTGAGATTAATGCCCTGCTTTAGCAAAATACCAGTCTTCTTTGGCTTTATATAACACAATCCAGAACATTCCCATTAACATTGCCAATGTCCAAAAAGGAAAAAAAAAATACATTTCAAATGCAAACATTCTTTCAAACACTACCCTTTCCCGGGGCTAAATAAAATTAACAAATAACAATTTTGAGATCATTCATATGTTAAAATTATTAAGCATGGAAATTAAACAAAGCATTGCAACTATGCATCCTGAGGTAAAAGGAAAAACAGTTGAAACATAAAAATATCAGAAATTTCTTCAGGGAAATAAAACATTATAAAAGGTACCAAATGGACATTCTGACATTAAGTAAATAAAACACTTAATAGGTCTGAAAGCTTGATGGAGGCAGGTAAAAAAGTCAGGAAACTTAGATATAGATCAGTAAAAAAATCAATGTCTAAAGAGGAGAAAATACACAGAATCTCAGAAACCTGAATGAACATTTATTTAGTATTTAATTGAGAAAGGTTCAGAATGTGCATTGTGATGATATATACAAACATTTACTTAGAGTTATCACAAATTAATTTATATATACATTGTAACCCATTCTGTATATTAGACCCCCCAGAACTTGTTTATTTTCATATCCTACATCAAAACATCACCATTTATTTTGCCCCCCTCCCCAATACCTGGTAATCAACACTCTACTTTCTTTTATGAGTTAGAGTCTTAAATTGCATGTGAGTCCATACAATATATATCTTCCTATGTCTGTTTCATTTTACTTAGAGTGTTTTAGTTTCATCCATATTGTTGAAGATTGCAATATTTTTATGTGGCTGAACAACATGCCATTATCTAAATGCATATGTATATTTATTTCTTTTAATATTTCTTTGTCAATGTGAAATTAATTTACATATGTTGGCTTCCATGAACACTACTATAGTGAGGATGGGTGGGGAAAGATACATCTTCAAAGCAATGATTTAGATACATGTGGTGTCCATTAATCCCAGCACTTGGGAGGGTGAGGTAGGAGGATTGTTGTGAATTCAAGGCCACCCTGAGATTACAAAGTGAATTCCAGGTCAGCTTGGGATACAGCGAGAAAAACAAAACTTTGGGAAGACAAAACAAAATAAAAAACAGTGTTTTAATTTTCTATTGATATAAATCCAGAGTGAGTTTTCAGAATTATATAATTTTATTTTTTAATATTTTTATTTATTGCTACTAGAGAAAGGAGAGAGGGAGAGAAAGAGAGAATGGGTGCATGTGGAGTCTTCAGCAACAGGGTTTTACCATCTATTTCTAGTGGGAAACCAAGAGCCTTGGCACATAATAGTGGTCTATAATGTTTTTCAGGCATCAGGGACCTCCCTGGTCAACAAATCACTGGAAGTTATCCCATCCCTAGTGCTGAAACTTTTCTAGTAATATTCTATGGATTCCACTAAAATTATATAAAAGTAGGTTTCCATATGGCTTATTGAAAAACCTTGAATTTTGATTAGCTCTCCCCACCCTTCTTTCACCCCCTCTTTTCCATCACCTCACGTAAGCCATTCCACCCCCAGTAATCTGTTCATCTACTTACGTATCTACAATGCCGTCCACTTACGTTCCTCCCTCTCCTCCCTCCATTATAGCCCTTTCCTTGCTTACTGGCCTCTGCTACTGATTTTTACTCCAACTGACATACAAGTCTGAACATTTGTAGTTAGGACCACATATGGCAGAAAATGTTTGGCTTACTGGGCCCGGGTTACATCACTTGTCCTTTCCAGATCCATCCATTTTCCTGAAAATTTCATAATCTCATTTTTTTTACTGCTGAATATAACTCCATTGTATAAATGTATGACATCTTCATTATCCATTCATTAGTTAAGGGCCATCTAGGCTGGTTCCATTTCCTAGGTACTGTGACTAGAGTGGCAGTAAACATGGATATGCAAATATCTCTAAGGTAGTGAGGCGAATCCTTAGAATATACGCCTAGGAGTGGTATGGCTGGGTCATATGGTAAATCTATTTTTAGCTGTCTCAGGAACCTCCACACTGATTTCCACAGTGGTTGTACTAGATTATATTCCCACCAACAGTATAGAAGTGTTCCTCTTTTTTTTGCATCCGTGCCAGCATTTATTGTCATTTGTTTTTTGATGATAGCCATTCTGACAGGAGTGAGATGGAGTCTCAAAGTAGTTTTAATTTGCATTTCCCTGATGGCTCAGGATGTAGAACAATTTTAGATGTTCATATGCCATTCTGTATTTCTTCTTTTGAGAGAACTCTCTACTCCATAGCCCATTTTTAATTGGGATGTTTGATTTCTTCTTATTTAGTTGTCTGAGTTCTTTATGTATGCTAAATATTAATCCTCTGTCAGATGTATACATGGCAACAATTTTCTCCCATTATGTGGGTTACCTCTTTGCTCTATTCACAGTGTCCTTTGCTGTACAAAACCTTTTTAATTTCATGAGGTCCCAGTGGTTGATTAATGGTTTTATTTCTTAAGCAACTGGGGTTATACTCAGAAAGTCATTGCCTATGCCAGTATGTTGAAACATTTCCCTAGCTTTTTTCTCTAGCAACTTCAGAATTTTAGGTCTGATATTAAGATCTTTGATCCATTTGGACTTGATTCTTTTTTAATTTTTTTTTGTTTATTTTTGTATATTTATTTGAGAGTGACAGAGACTGAAAGAGGCACAGGGAGGGAGGGAGGGAGGGAGAGAGGGAAGGAGAGAGAGACAGAGAGAGAGAGAGAGAGAGAGAGAGAGAGAATGAGAATGGGTGCGCCAGGACCTCCAGCAACTGCAAATGAACTCCAGACGTGTGCACTCCCTTGTGCATCTGGCTAACATGGGTCCTGGGGAATCAAGCTTCAAACCAGGGCCCTTACAGGCAAGTGCTTAACTGCTAAGCCATCTCTCCAGCTCTGGACTTGATTCTTGTGCATGGAGAGAGAAGAATCTATCTTTATCCTTCTATATGTAAATATCCAGTTTTCTCAGCACATTTGTTAAAGAGGCTTTTCCCCAATGAATATTTTTGTCAAAAAGCATATGGCTGTACCTGCTTTGATTTATATCTGGGTCCTCTGCTCTGTTCCATTGATGTATGAGTCTGTATTTGTGTGAGTGCCACACTGTTTTTGTTACTGTGACTCTGTAATACAGCTTAAAATTATTTTGGCTATTCGAGGTTTTTTTTTTTTTGCTTCCACATGAATTTTAGGATTGCTTTTTCTATTTCTGTGAAGAATGCTACTAAAATTTTGATGGGGACTGCATTAAATGTATACATTGATTTAGGTAAGGTTGACATTTTCACAATATTGGTTCTTCCAATCCATGAAATGTGATGTCTTCCATTTCCTAATGTCTTCTGCAATTTTTCTCTTGAGTGTTTTAGAGTTTTCACTGTAGAGATCCTTTACGTCCTTGATTAGGTTTATCCCAAGGTACTTTATTTTATTTTATTTTATTTTTGTTTGAAGCAATTGTGAATGGGAGAGATTCCCTGATGTTATCCTCAGCATGTTTGTTGTTAGTGTATAGGAAAGCTACTTATTTCTATGTGTTTATTTTGTATCCTGCTATGTTGCTAACAGTGTTTATCAGCTCTAATAGTTTGCTGGTAGAGTCTTTAGGACCCTTTATATATAGAATCATATCATCTGAAAATAATGATATTTATTTTTCTTTCCAATTTGTATCACTTTTATGTGTTTTGCTTGCCTTATTGTTATACTTAAGACATTTAATACTATATTAAAGTGGGGACAGTGGGCACCCTTGTCTCATTCCAGATTTTTAGTGGGAAAGCTTCAATTTTCCCATTTAGTATCATGTTGGCTGTAGGTTTGTCATAAATATCCTTTATTATGTTGAGATATGTTCCTTCTATTCCCAGTTTTTTCATAATTTTACTAAGAAGTACATTTGTCAGATATCTTTTCTGCATTTATTGAGATGATCATATGATTTTTGTTAGTTTTTGTATTTCAGGGTAGGGTCTCACTCTAACCCAGGCTGACCTGGAATTCACTATGTCATCTCAGGGTGTCCTCGAACTCACAGCAATCCTCCTACCTCTGCCTCCCAAGGGCTGGGACTAAAGGCATGTCACCATGCCCAGCTCAATCATGTGATTTTTGTCCTTCAGTTCACTTATATAGTATATCACATTTATCACATTGAAATCTTTCCCAGGCATTTTATCTAAATCAGTCTTACTGAAGGACATTTCTGGTAGATTTATAATTTTTGATGGAATTACATTGTCTTGATGTTTTTTGTGTTTCTTGTATTATAATGTAGAGATTTTTGCATCTTTGGTTAATTTAATGCTTGTGTTTTCTAATTATCTGCACTATTCATAGATATGTAAACCTGATGTTATGTGCCTTCATGGTTGGAGCTTAAGGTGCCAGGTGTGGATCTTAAGTGACTCCCAGATTAACAGCAGAAGGGACCCTAAGTGTTGGGTTTGACTACTATGCAAGTATTCTACTTGGCTAGGAGGAGAACATACAGGTAAATTCTAAACTTAAACTGTACGACATACCCATTTACTCAAAACCAGCATGGAGTATTTGTGTAATAATGGGTATTAAAACAAACAGATAATGTAACAAAATTAAAGTCCCTAAGAGTGTGTGTTGCTCCACACCCTTGATACCGTCAACTGGGAGGCTGAGAACTCTGATCTGTAAAGGTTTCCAGGTCAGCCTGAGGCCCAGTGAGACCCTGCCTACAGGAATGACAGAAGAAGACAAAGGCACCGTAAACCAGGAAGCAACCAAGAACAACCCCAAAGTACAGCTTATTTAAGAATGGCAAAACCGACCATCAGTGAAATCTAACACATAACCTGCCCTGACATGGAAGGTGCAATTAGCATTTCCATTGCAGGCCTATCCCCAAGGCTTTGTAGTGGGTATGACCTGGTGTGGGTAGGCCCTGTTGCCTTGTGGGATGGCTTGGTCTTAGCTGTACTGCGAGCCCACTTGGGTCCCTCTTTATGGCACTGTGGGCTTGGCTAGGCAGGCTGGCTCAGTCCACTGCTCTGATCACGTGTGCTGGATGTTGCGTGGCTGATCTCCCATCCCCAGGTCTCCAGTGGTTGCTGGCCCTGGTGATTGGGGCAGGGAAGGCAGTCGATTGTGCTTGAGTTTGTACTAGAGCTGTGTAGGTGGTCCCCAAGATCCTCTTGCTCATGAACCACTCAGCTGGTTACTATTGTCTTCTCCTTCAGTTTCTTGACTTTGTCAGGAGGCTGATGTATGTGGAAAATCTATTCACCTAATTTCTGCTCAAGCAGAGCCTGGTGGCCAAACGGACGCCAGGGCCACTGCGGGAGCCATTTCTGCCTGCTTCTGTGATCACTAGAAGTGCTGGGTCTCTCCTGCTTCTCTGCTGAGGTTGATAATGCCTTATACACCTTCAAGTTTTGGTAGAAGAGTGTATTACACTGTTCTTCTTCTTATTACCTTCCTAGGCTGCTCTGACATGGCTACCATGCTGCCATATTGCTCAGAAGCTCTCTCCACAGAGCGGCTTTTATTTTTAAAACTTTATTTTATATGTTTTGAGACATAGGCTTATGTAGCCCAGGCTGGCCTCAGACTCACTATGTAGCCACTATTGGCATTCAATTCCTTATCCCCCTACCTTTACCTTTAAAGTGGGAAATCACACTTGACTTATTCTTGAGTTTTTCAAATGTTTATTCTTCTTCATTCTTATTCCTTAATTATAGACACATTCTTCTTTCAAAATTTTAAGATGGTGTTTTAGGCTTCCTACTTAGTATCCCTCCATAAAATAATAATTTTCCATCTACCCATGGATAAATGTATTCCATGGAAGCCTTGAGAATCAAATAGGAGTTTGTAAAAATACCATGAAACTTCTCTGAACTACACCTAAGTAGCAGAACTCTAAACTCAGGTCTAAGTTGGAAATCTCCCATGCCCTTGGAAATACGTCTTCAGGTCATTTTATGCTTGGTTATGCTACCAAAACTATATACTAAAATTCCTTTGTAGTGTCCTGTACATCAATACCAACCTTAGCCTTGTGAGCAGAACCTGAAAAGCCCCCAGATGGTGGTTCTAGCTGCACTCAGCTGTAGTGTGATATATTATTGCCAGGACAAAGAAAATGAAGTCAGAGTAGTCATCCTAAGGCTCAACGAGGGGCATGAAAACAGACAAGAAAATGAGATTTTAGAAATTCACAAAGTGAAAAGTTAAATACAGAGATAGGAAATATAAAAAGATCCTAGCAAAAGCTGAGTAATATAATGACAGAAGTGAAAATTTTAATAGAGAATTTCCATAGCAAATTCTATCTTACTAAAGAAAGAACCAATAAACTTTATGCCAGATGACTTAAAATTATCTAATTAGGAGAGTAAAAAGCAAAGCTTAAAAAGAGAGAAAAAAAAGGTGAGGTATATTGAACAACATGTAGTATACAGATATATGTATTATGGAAGTCCCAGAGGAGAAGAAAGTACGAAAACGGGGAAAATAACTAATTTAACCAAGCACTGCTATAAATCTACCAATCCTTGGGAGTAGTGTACACATTCACTTTCATAAAGCTCAACAGACCCTGGGACAAATCAACTTTATGTAGAGTATTACAAATATGTATCAAAATCTTGTCTTCATAAGTTAAAGACAAGGAGATTACCATGAAAGTGCTAAGAGAAAAGGGACTTGTCACATTTAAGGGATACTTTATAAGGCTATCTTTGGATTTCTCAAGAAGGCCATGAGATAATGGGATGACCCGTTCAGTATTCTGAAAGTCAAAACTAAAATGAGACAAAACAAAATAAACCTATGCCAGCCTTTGAACAAAAATACTCAAAAAAGTGTCCTCATAAATGGAGCAAGGATAAAGTCCTCACGAGACAAACACAAGCCAAAGGAGTTCCATACCATATACTTGCCTTATAGATATCCTAGACAGTTCTTTAAGTGGAACTAAAACAATATTAAGTAACAGGATGAAAACATATTAAATTCACTGGTGAAAGCAAATATATTATCAAATTCCAAAAACCATATTGATTCATAAACAACTGATCTTTGTTTTAAACTAAAAGATAAAAGTGTTGAAAATAACTGTGCTCGTAATAATTTGTGAATATATACACAGTGTAAACATTGAAAGATGAATCAGTACTAGAGAAATTTTACATATCTGGCCTTTAGATAGAGTTTCCTTTCTCCAATCTCCGCCTTATATTCAATATGTGATCTCATTCCACTTCCTTTGTTGGAGCATCTTGTTCCTCCTTTATAGGATTATGAAGAAAGAAATTAGGTTATGAAAACAACTCATGTGTTACATACTGTGCTAGTGAGGTGAAATTACTCATGCATGAGCATGGCGAGATGGTTCAGTTGGCAAAGTTGTTGCCTCACAAGCAAGAGGACTTGAGTTTTATCCTCATTACCCATGTAAGATCCCTAGCATAGTGACACACTTGTAATCCCAGCACGGGGCTAGTGTAGACAAGATTTCTGTGGTCCTCTGGCTGGCTATTCTATTCTTGTTGGAGAGTTGTTGGCCAACATAAGCCCTTCTCAAAGGAGGTAGATGGCATTCCTGAGGATGACACCTGAGGTTATCTTCCATCCCACACATACATACACACACCTGTGTTCATGCACTATCCCCACATGCACGTGCCATACATATATGAGACAGACACAAAGACATAGGGAAGGTGCAAGGGGAACAAGATCAGCTAATGGGATAATAAAGAGAAATGTCACATGCATTTTCTTTTATGTGGCTGCACTTAAATAAAGAAAGAACATGATACATATGTATACTTGTATGTATATGACATGGACTCAGGAAGGGGGATATTTGTCAGGAAGAGGAATAAGAGATGAGGGAATATGTTTGAGGTATGAAGGATATCCCTATATGAAAACGTCAAGTGAAATGTATTATTTTTTATGTTAGTCGAAAAGTAAAAACAAGTAAATATTAAATCACCCTATTGGCGAAAACAGAATATAATGACTAGTAAATAGCAAAATGCACAGGAGGAAGTATGTAAGTGATCACAGTTGCTGGTGGCTACTTTTCCTGAATGAGATTGCTGGTTTGTGCCCCTTCTTACTCACTATTATAAAAACTTTTCTTTGCTTATGCTTCCTTTATCTGATTTTAATGTCAGCACTTTAAGGTAGTATATGAGAATTAAGTCATTTTATTATTTTTGGTGATCCAGTGATTTCAGTATGTACTTTACATTTTTCTTGCAGACTTATCAAAATTGATATTAAAGTACATTTGGGCATAGTAATTCATACATATGTAAATATGTATTTATGTTTTGCCTTTATTTGTAATGTAAGTATTTATTTTAGATTTTATTGAACCACTTTTTTAAAAAAAATAAAATCACCAGTTTGATTTTAATATTAAAATAATTTGGCTATTTTGTTCATATAATTGGCATATACATATATATATATATATATATATATATATATATATATGTATGTATGTATGTATGTATATTTGCAAAATTTAGAATTTGTTAAATTGCTTAGCATTTATCCCATTTCCAGGGCTGCTTACTTGTTAGCCAACTAACTATTCTTTTATGGTAAAAAAAAATTACTGCTATTTGTCTTACCAGTTAACTTCTTGATCCTTTTGGTCTTGTACTTTCCTTTTAACCCATGAACCTAAAATGTGTGTCTTTTCCTAAGACTGTGTCATCAGTCTCCCATGAGTCACGTGCGTATTGTGTACATTGTCACCTGGGTTTACATGTATTTGAGTTTTCAATTTCGTACTAGTCTTTAATCTATAATTTATATAAAGTTTTAAGTTTTGATACATCCTGTTGTCATAATTTGGGGGGACATATTCCTGTTAAGAATTAAATTTAATTGTGATTAAAGGAGATGATAAAATTATTTAACTTCTTTGGTATGTGTTGTGACTTTCTTTGTGTCTTGAGACAGGGTCAGTTTTTATAAAATTTTTATGTGTGCCTAGAAGGCATTTATATCTTACAATTATTACACACAGGAATTCATTAGACCTTTATTATTGTTAATTAGATTATTAAGTTATTAAATTACATTACTTTTTTATTGGCCACTTAGCAATTAATGATGGAAGTATGGTAAGATTTTTTTTTTATTAAAATGGGGATTTTCTGGTTCATATGTATTTTAGAGTTATGCTGTTAGATGTTTAGATATATAACTTGCTATTTTTTGTTGAGAAATTATTTCATTTTTATTATTTCATAACTGTATGTGTTTTTAATAATATTTTAACCTAGCTTGCATATTGTTGCAGTTTAATATACTTAGCTCATTCTTACTACTATTACATGAAAACTATCTAAAACTTGCAGTTAAGACTGTTGTAAAGACGTTACTGAGCACTGTTACTTTTAATCAGAATATAATTGGTTTCTATTTTTTAATATTTTGTTTATTTCCAAAGAGAAAGGAGAGTTAGAGAAAGAGAGAGAGAGAGAGAGAAAGAGAGAGAGAGAGGGAGAGAGAGAGAAAGAGAGAGAATGAATGGCTATGTGCATGCCAGGGACTCATGCCACTTCAAATGAACTCCAGGTGCATGTGATACTTTGTACATCTGGTTTTATGTGGGAACTAGGGAACCAAACACAGGACATTAGGCTTTTAAAGCAAGTGCATTTAACTGCTGAGCCATATCTCCAGCCCTTGGTTTCTATTTATCATAAATACTTATATTATTGATTATTTAAAACGCATTTTATGGGCTGGAGAGATGGCTTAGTGGTTAAGCACTTGCCTTTGAAGCCTAAGGACCCTGGTTCAAGGTTCGATTCCCCAGGACCCACATTAGCCAGATGCACAAGGGGGTGCATGCATCTGGAATTCATTTGCCGTGGCTGGGTGCCCTGGCACGCCCATTCTCTTGTCTGTCTCTGCCTCTTTCTCTGTCTGTCACTGTTAAATAAATAAATAAACAAAAAATTTAAATAAAAATAAAACAACAACAAAAAACCGCATTTTATGTCTTCTTTTAGATTTTTTTTAATTTTAAAAAATCATTTGTCCTCTCTCATGTTACTTGAATTTTCTTAAATTCTTTTCATCCTTCTCTTGGTTTAAAAAACTTCAACTTCACCTAACTTGCCTCATCATATATGTTAGTATCATATACTATTTTGGATTTAATTTCTTTTATATCACTTTTAATAACAAGCATTATTTAAAATTTTATACTAAAACTCCTTTAAGTTTCTGTAGACATTATGGTTTTAATGTAAACTTTCCCCCATAGGTTCCTGAGTTTGAATACTTAATTCCCAGCTGGCCAGCAGTTCAGGAAGGCTACAGAACTTTTAGAAGGTTGATGAAACGTGTGACTGGGAGTATGCCTTGAAGTTGCATAGCTGGACTCGCACATGCATGTACTATACACATCACACCACACACAACACACACACACACACTTCAAAATAAATATATATATATATATTTTGAAGTAGGGTTTCACTCTAGCTCAGGGTGACCTGGAATGCACTATGTAGTCTCAGGGTGGCCTTGAATTTATGGCGATCCTTCTACCTCTGCCTCCTGAGTGCTGGGATTAAAGGTGTGCACCACCATATCCGGCCAAATAAATAATTTTTAAAGGCAAAAAATTGACCTTTAAATTGTTGCTTTGTTACAATACTTGATGAGCATGTACACATTTGCCTTGTATACTCTGCAGAAAA
The DNA here is from genome assembly GCF_020740685.1 of Jaculus jaculus. Taxonomy (NCBI): domain Eukaryota; kingdom Metazoa; phylum Chordata; class Mammalia; order Rodentia; family Dipodidae; genus Jaculus; species Jaculus jaculus. The sequence continues at coordinate 167,195,555 of NC_059105.1, forward strand.
TGCAGAAAATGATATGCTATTACTTTATCACAGCAAATAATCGTGTTCATAACTATATTTACTTTAGCTGAGTTTCCAGTATGTGAAATCATGTGAAGAATGTTAAACTTCTAATATGTGTTTAATGTACATTTCTGTTTATTTTTTTCCTAATAGTAGCAATTATTTTATTTATGTGAAGGAAAAGCTGTGCCACTTAAAAGAAAAACTAATAGATTTCTTGGCAATTTTTTCTATCATGTTAAAATATTTTTCCAATTTCTAACTGCTGCAATATTCTCAATACTTTGCAGTAATTTTTCTTATTTATTTTCCCTAATGCTTAATTTTTTTCTGCCTGATATCCATTATTCCCCTAGTTTCTCTCCCTTAAAAGTGTTATCCTGGCCTTTTGGCCAAGTTATGTCATTTGCTGTATACAGTGACTGACCAATATGAAGGAGCCAATTTAGATTGAGTTCCGCCTCCTTAATGCCATGAGATGTCCTACTAGTTACTTTCACATAGTTTCTCGCAAATCAGTATAAGAACCCTGTGTGCTAGATAAAATCCCACTAGTTTTAATAGTATAAATCTAAGTATCAGGGTAAATCAGCTACTAGGACAGACCTAGTAAGCTGGAATTCATGCCTCAGACTTGTAAGTAGAAGCAGGTGCTATTGCCGTATGATTCCATTGCTTTCCTACAGTTCCACCTTCAGTCTATATGCAAATGTCTTTAAAATGCTCTGATGGAACAAAATTTTTAATCATGGTACCATGTTACTGAAGTTTCTATGTGGTAGATTTGAAATGAAGACAGTATAAGTAGCTATTCTTTACCAAATTTTAACCTCTTTTGATCAATCATGTTCGGCATTTAACAAGTATCTGCTAAGTATTTACTGTGTTACTGAAATGAAACTAGATCTTATTATCTAGATATAAATAAAAGATCTGTAAAGTGCTCAGCAAAATAAAGTGGCTTCTGCAGAATATGCAAACTATGAGGAGAAAGATAATCACAGTCAACCAAAAGTAAAATTAGTGAAGAAATTTGCATTGTGATTAATAGCAGAATTTCTGCAAAATAGAGAAGTGACACCTTTGGTTGGTATCTCCAGAAGATTCTATGTCATACCTTGTATTATGCTAAAATTGTTGAGTTGTGGGTTTGATTCCCCTTTGAAAATTGGGAAAAAAAATTTCTAGGAATGTGATGCCTCAGTTTTTATGCAGTGTGAATTTTTCTTTTTATTTTTCGAGGTAGGGTCTCACTCTAGCTCAGGCTAACCTGGATTTACTATGTAGTCTCAGGGTGGCCTCAAACTCTTGGTAATCCTTCTATGGCCTCGAACTCTTGGTAATCCTTCTACCTCTGCCTCTCGAATGCTTGCATTAAAGGCATGTGCCTCCACGCCCAGCGCATTGTGCATTTTTGTAATCATTAAGATTGGATAGAAAAGAATTGATTGAAATTCCTTTAACCCATATTTTATGTCATACTTGCTACATATTTGATGCTGCATTAAAGAATAAAGATATGATTGTATAATAAAACAAACCACATATTCTCAATTTTATCATCTTATATAAAAGATACACCTGGGCATGATGACATACACCTTTAACCCCAGCTCTTGGGAGGCAGAGGTAAGAGAATCACCATGAGTTTGAGGCCACCCTGAGTCTACATAGAGAATTCAGGTCAGTCTGGACTAGAAAAAACAATAAATAAATAAATGATACTTACATGTGTATAAGTATCTTTTATTTATTTATTTATGTGATAATTTTGATAATTGTGACACACTTGTTATGGATTCTGGAAGAGGAAACGATGACAGCTATGTATGAGCAGCTACTAGAATTCACTTTTTAATTTTTTTTTTTGAGGCAAGCCTAACAGACTGGCTTTTTTATTTTCTAATGAGAGGGAGAGGGTGAAAATTGGCGTGCCAGGGCCCCCAGCCACTATACTTGGACTCCAGAAGCGTGTGCCACCTTGTGTTCATATGCGACCTTGCACGTGCATCACCTTGTGTGTCTGACTTTTACATAGGACCTGGGGAGCTGTACATAGGTCCTTGTGCTTCACAGGAAATCACCTTAACTGCCAAGCCCTCTGTCCTGCCCTAGAATTCAAGTTTTTAAGAATAATTAATTTTAGCCAGGCATGGTGACGCACGCCTTTAATCCCAGCACTCGGGAGGCAGAGGTAGGAGGATCGCTGTAAGTTCGAGGCCACCCTGAGACTCCATAGTGAATTCCAGGTCAGCCTGGGCTAGAGTGAGACCCTACCTCGAAAACCAAAAAAAAAAAAAAAGAATAATTTTAGTAGTCATAACTACAATTTGACAGTATTTTCAAAATGCAATTTTTAATAACTTTGTTGACAGCTTTCATGTATGTTGACAGTGTACTATGAATGTAATCCCTTCCCATCACCCCCTTTCTCCCCTTCCAAGTACCCCTCCGCTGCATCCCTTCTTCTTTCCAACTGCTGTCCTATTTGACGCCACAGCTTTTTTCCCTTCTATTATATAGGTCTTATGTTGAGAGCATCAGCCACTGTAAGGCCACTTTGCATTTGAGTGAAAAAATGTAAGCAGCCCTCCCCTTTATTGGAGGCTCCTATATTCTTTCCACCACGTCTTACACAATGGTCCCTGAGTCTTGAAGGGTGTAGTAGACATGACTCACTTAGTGGGGAACACTCCATTGTCACTTCTCAGCACCATGGTTAGTGTTTGAAAAGAGAAGCCCGTCTAACCAAAAACGAGAATAGCATCAGTATATGGGCATCAATTTAAATGTTTAGAGGACAGCTTGGTGGGCATAACATAAGCATTTAGCCAGACAACAGTAAACATTACTCCCAATAGGGGCTTATGACCTTCCCAGCCATAGGATTTTGATGAGATTTTCAGTACCAGGCATGTCTTCCTTTCCCTTGGCAGTCCAGTGAGAGCAGCTGATTTCCACCATAACAGACATGCCACTGTGGTACTGGTTGGCACATTTGGCCTGACTGGCTGGCTGTAAAGCTTGCAGGGTCGACTGCTATTCAACTCTGGTGATGAGTCTCTCTCCCAAAAGACTTCATGTTGCATAGCTCTTTCCAGCATCTGACTGCTACTCAACAGGGAGGAGGTTTTCAGCTCAGCTGCAGCTTGATTTCTCAGTGACCTGCAGTGTAAGCATGTGGAGTCATCAGCAGCAAGCTCTTACCATCTAGTTCTGGTGGGAAACCAAGAGACTTGGCAATGACCTTTAGTGATTTGGGGGAATAAGGGCCTCACTCACCAACAAGTCACTGTAAGGTATCCCACCCCTGTGATTCCACAAGTCATAGATTGTTATGAAAATATAGTTCTTTTTTTTTTTTTGGTCTTTTGAGGTAGGGTCTCACTCTAGCCCAGGCTGACCTGGAATTCACTATGGAGTCTCAGGGTGGCCTCGAACCCTCAGTGATCCTCCTACCTCTGCCTCCTGAGTGCTGAGATTAAAGGCGTGCGCCACCATGCCTGGCTATGAAAATACAGTCCTTTTGCTTTCAAATTTTTATTAACAACTTCCATGATTATAAAAAATACCCGATGGTAATACCCTCCCTCCCCCCACTCTTCCCTTTGAAACTCCATTCTCCATCATATCCCATCCCCATCTCAATCAGTCTGTGTTCAAATTTTAATTTTAGTTATTTGCTTACTAGATCAGACTTTTCATTGAAGAAGCTTCAAGTTATGTAAAATCATCTGTGAAAATAACAACAGTTAGTATTATTCTTATAATTTACTATTAAGTAGGGATAACTAGACAAATGGAGTTAATAATATTTAGATAAGGTTTCTTGTTGAGAATTCAGATTCCTCACTTTGCACATAGAGGTCTAACTATTCACTTCCTTGTAGAGAACACAGCAGTGCCAAAATATAGCTAAAATGAACTTAAAATAAAAAACAAAGAAAAAGAAACACTCTATCTAGTTTTTCTTATATAATGATGATCATAGTAACTTCACCCCACATGATCCAGATAGCTTTGGGGATCACATTATATGTGTGACAACCTGAAGACAGGCCACTAGCTCTGGATCTGTACTGTCCTTTAAACCAAAACAAAAATGAAATTAGAAAAGATAGCTGTGCGTTCATTTCTGTCTTTTAAGCCAGGGCGGGGGTGGGTAGGTGGGAACTAGCTCTTACTAACTAATCTCTCTCGTTTATATTTGCAACCCATATATTACATTTTAACTTGGGTTATTTGAGTCTCTTTAGTGTGCATAAAGGGGGGTAAGAACAAAGAGAATGGGACATCCAGATAAAAAAGACTAGGAGGAAAGAAGAGGGGTCAGTGAAATAGTAGTGTGAGAGAGGTACCAAAGAGGCTAAGTGGAGGGGATTATGAACACGTTATAGTATGTCCATATTTTAAAATTCTCAATTAAGAGGGGAGGCTGCTTATGTGTGATTGCTAAGGAATCCACAGTACCTTGGCCTGATTCCAGTTCAATAATTATATTTGTTTTGTCCTCTTTGTTTTTCCTAATTGCTTAGTTGAATATAGAAAAGTTTCGCCCAAGAAGTTGAGTGATATTGTAGCACATACGTTGTAGACCCTTCTACCTTTCCCTTCAGTTATAGTAATGACGTTTGACGGCACTGGCTGGGCCATTGCTGTGGCTAGTACTATGTTATGTTACGGAGTGTTTGTTCCTTGAAAAGTATTCGTGACCGTGCAGCACAGGCCTGGCTCTTGGGTGAGTTGCAGGGTTAAAGCCCAAGAAGTCGCCTTTAGCTCTTCTCTCTGTGCTTAGTTTAGTCCTTTAGCTTTGCATCGAACTGTGATGGTACTGTCAGTTCCCTTTTAGCAAATGCTTACTTATGGCAGCATTGTGCTAATTTCTCTCCATATTTCTTGCAAGAGCATTGGTCACCATAATAACTCTATAGGGTGGGTAACATGGTCGCCATTTTAAAGAAAGGGAACAGGGAACGTGCACAAGTAGACAGATTGAAGGAGAGCAGCTGCACTTCTATTTCCAGTATTGTTTGATGGCACAGGCTAAGCATTTAACCTTCTTCTTACCTCATAACTTTGTTGCTGCCCAGAACTCCATGAGCCTAGTCTGTGGATCGTTGGTCACATGAACAGCTGTTTTAAGCACTTGTCACCACTTCAAGTGCTGACCCCATTGACCTCAATCTTATAACCATAGTATGGCACTGACTTCAAACGCACAGAGACTGTGGCTATAGACCACAGAGAAATCAACCCACTCCTGACCTTATATGCCTTATCACGTTATCTGCACAGCAAGAGATCTGCTCTTGCTCCTTGGCTGTCACGTGGTGTCATGCCAGCGTCTTCAGAATGGATTAACAAGTAACTAACTTATTTACTTAGGCTGACAATAAATAACTTGAGCTTGTTAATAATTGCCTATGTATTTAATATGGCTCTGCATAATCTGGGACAATCTTAAATGTATAATGTCTTAGATTTAACCAAAATTCCTTCCTACTTGATCTCCTATTATATTTCTATCAACAGGAAGCATATCATGTAAGGAAACACTTAAAGTAATCTACCAGGGCCCTTTGAAAGTGATACACACTCATGGGCATGGTGTTTGATTCAGTGTTACTTACAAGTTTTTGCTCAACATCATAAAAGAATAAACTTGCCAACTTTCATTGCTCTAAAATTTACCAGATCTCTCAAAAAATGCCTTGAGCTGTGCTGTGTTTATATCTTTCTTTTAGCTCCTTCTACATATTTTTACTATTTTTAATTTGGTTGCACTATGAAGATTGGGGCTGATGTCAGCTGACAGTGACAAACCCAGCAGCCAGAACATAGTAGGTCCTCACTGAACACTGCTGGTGTGGTGAGTGAGTCTGTGTGAGATGGAACAGATTTTCAGTTGCAGATTTCCTTGCTATATTAGAAAGTTTCCACTGAATGATAAAACAATACGTCACGGAATTGTACTGTAGGTGCTTGCATGGTGAGATATGAAAGACCTTGGCTGTATGCTTGTGGGGAAGAGCTCGTGTTTCTCACCATAGATATCCTTAGTGTTTTCATGTGTGATGGAAATAATTTACCTATCTTAGGAAGGTTAGAGTTAGGATTTCCATATTATATTTTATAATTTTTCCCTTTACCTAATATTTTTACTGTCATCCTTAGTAATGTGTAGTGCTATTACATAACTGTAAGAAAGAAGAAAGAACTTTGATTCTTTATAATCTTATCCCATCCTTCTTATCACCCTCAGTATTTTGCCTGTTTGTTCTGCTTTTATCATCCACATCACGTCATTGGCCTATGCCGTTGACATTGCACATGTTTAGATAACTGAGCATTAGAATAACATGCATTTCTATTTTCTCTCAAAATTTAAAATATCCCTTTAAGATGCCTTGTGAATTATTGAAAAATCTTCCTTTAAGTAGATGTGATGCACTATACTCTAATTGTTTTCTGCTGTTAAATATTTAAATTTCCTATAGAGTTTTTTCCTATCCTAAAATTATCTTTTAACATAAATTTATGTTGGTTTTCTATTAGGTAAGCTGAATTTTTAAAACTAAATATACTGAGTTTCATAATGTTACATAAACAGCATGACCTTCCAGAAATTCTTAGCAGTTCACATTCACATCAGAATCACGTGTGACACTGTCCTTATCATGAACATGTGTAACACACATATACACTTTTAAAGTAAAGATTCCTGATTTTGATATGTTGCTGTTATTAATTATGTCGTGAAGTATATAAATTAGATTTTTTTGCAGAATAAAACATGAAATTGTTACTTTGGAGAATTTAGTTTGGAGGCTACTTGTTAACAATATAGTTTCCACCCAAACTCAGATATTTTTTAAATCTGATTATATACTCCACAAAGATTTTTTTTTTCTTTTGTAAAGGCAGGCTTACAAAGTTTTGTGTCCATACCTACCTCACTAGCAGTTTTTTTCTGTATTGGGCTGAGGCAGTTTGCAATAGCCTCATGTGTGAACATTCCTTCTTGAAGCGATCAGTCTCAGTTCTATTTATTGTTTTAACAAAGTAATTGAGCATTCAAAGTTTACTTAAATTTTTATGCATTTTTGTGGACAGCTCTACAAATGCACCTTTATTCACCACCAGTATCCTAGCCAGTTTGAGTGCAGATGAATTGGAGTAGTTTCGTTTTAGAGAGAAGCAGTCATATTTGTATTAGGAAGGCAAGGCAATAGTACTGGAAGAATACCAAAAAAAAAAAAAAAAAAATCATCTTTAAGTGTTTGCCTCCTTCTCTAGTGAAAGCATTTGCATTTTAGAGGCCATGGTAAGTCTGGATCCTTTGCTGGTGCTTGTTTTCGGTAGCATGATTAAGGGGCTTTGTGTGTGAAATACACCATGGGAAGCAGATAAAATAATCTACCCTCTGTCTGCACTGGGATCTTTTCTCTGTGCTCTGTAGAAATTGGTTAACTATTAGTACTGGTTTTGATTCAGTAAATTATTTTTTACTTATATGTCATATTTGTTTTGCATTTCAGAGTGCCTAATAATTTGCAAGTCTTTTTTGTGCCCGTAGCTGGACAGGTATGTATGTAACCTATGGCTATTTAAATTTGTGTATCAACCAATTTTATTTCATTTTGTATTATACAGTAACGTACAGACTTCATAATATGCACATGTTATTTATTTAACTTATAAACATCGACACTTTTAAGGGTTTATGCTTTATATATACATTGCATTTCTTTTTTTATTGGCCAAGTCAGTAATCAGAATAATCTTCATTACAAACCATTCATCTCACGAATCTTAGCAAGTATTTTCTGGAAGAGAACTGGTAAAGTGACTGATGAGGTGGGAACCACTGTGGTTGATATTTTTATTTTCAAACTTTTTTGTTGTTCTTGTGTTCGTTTCCTGTGGAGGTTGCTCTATGTAAGGAGTTGTTGCAGATGTACTGTCTTCTCATGCTGTCTCAAGCACTAGGCGAATGGAAAGAAATGTTTGCACCTGTTTGAAATCTCAACCATGCAGTGTTGTGGTTCCTGGGCAACAGGCTGGGATTCTTAAAAGCTTGGTTGCACCTGCTCAATTGTGCTTGCAGCTGTGTCAGGGGGGGAGGCACAGAGAAGCTTGTTAGCAGTTTGCTTGTGCTGTTACGTGTTTGTGTACTCTTCAGTTTGAAAGATAATGTGGTGCAGACCTTGAACTATTACATTGGTTCTTAAAAAGCTCACTGGCTATAGCTCCCAGATAATTTTCTAGTCCTTCATTTTGTGTCTCAAATATATTTTGTAGCTGATGACTACCATGGATAATGGGTATGCTGATTTTTCAGGGTATACCTGAGAGAGAGTATCACTCAGAATAACTGCAGAGAATTTTGTCCTAGTAGAAACATTTTGACATTTTGTGTTTGGCTCAATTTCCCCATGTTGGCAGCCCCACTATGTGAGGCTGGATGTAGTTATTGATACATTTAGCTGAACAGATTTGAAAGCATTTGGCTATTAGTGGACACATGGGGCATACCAGGAAAATTTAAGGGTATACTGTAAATTAATTTCTTGATTTGTGCATGTGCCTTTCTTGCAGTCAGGGTGGAAGTGAGAGGGGAAAAGAAAAACTGAGTAGTAAGTTCCTGAAGAAAGGCTGAAATGCACATGAATATTTTAAGGCTGCATCATTGTCTTTGAATCAGACATCCTTAGTATATTTTCCAAAAAGTTACTGGTAGTGATAATGTTTCTTTTTGTTAATTGACTATATATATATTCTCTGACAAATATGCATACTTTTAATGTACACAAACCATGATGCACTTTATCATACTTAAAGTTCTATAAGTGGAATACAAAATGCTACATTCAATGTAAAGGTATTTAATTAACTTATTCAGTAGTTCTGATGTTGAAAATTTATTCTAATAGCCTGCATTAATCAGCTTAAGATATATAAAATGCTAAGGAGTTTCAATGAGTATTTAACAACATAAATCTTGTCTTAGAGCTCCTCTATCTTTTCTTTTTATTAGTCCATATGGAATCTCTCTCTCTTTTTCTCTCTGTTTTAAATAAAGCATCCTAATATGAATTGAGATAACCTCTTCCTAAATAGGAAATATAAATAAAAAGGAGTTAGAAGATTGCTTATAGCCCCTTAACATAATGCCTTTTACATATTAGTTGGTCAGTAAATGCGAATGTATGCATAATGAATAAAACATTGGTAGTGTTACATTAGAAACAGAGGAACAATACCCTAGAAACTTGCTACCTGTTATACATTTTGGGTGAGCTTTGATGGACTTACTCCTTATATTGCTGGTTAGATAGAAATAAAAATAATGATAAATCTTGTTTGAGAAAATTAAGAAATTGTTATGTAAAAATTGATACACTCTCATTATTATAGGTTCAAAATTAAACTACCAATATTTGCTTTTTATTTATTTTTTCTAAGAAAAAAGTGTGTTTGCCATTGCCATTATACACAGAAAGGCTGAAGCATTGATGGTTAAGTTACTTGTCACCTTGGAAACTCTTTGTACTATAGGGATAAACAAATATTCTGTGCTATGTGATTAATGCATTGGCCTTCCAAGCACTCACTGTGCTCTCCCTTCCTAATGATACTGCACTAAAAATACAAAAATGAATTCTGTGTTGACTTTCTTTGGGTCAGGTTAGATCAGAACATATTAAAAATATGTAGCTGTTTTAATAAGCAGAAGTATTCGACCCTGTATTTACTCTATACATATTTATAATTACAGTTTTTATTAATCACTAAGTTTCAACTGTAAATACATAAAGCCAAGCAAAGGCAAAGTAAAAATAAAGCAGCTTGAAATCTGATGCAGGCCCTTCTAAAATTACATTTTTGTGTGGTGTTGGCACTCTCTTAAGTATGATCCAGGTTTCAAAATAATCCAATAATAAGTACTTCATTAAAATGTCTTATTTAAGCTTCTCAAATCTTGGAATTACTGAGTTGATGATATTCATAGGTACTCTTACACTTGGAAATTCCTTTCCTTTGGAGACAGTTTTTCTTTCACTAATTTATCCCAGTGGATAAGGGATATCATTTTTCCTACTGATCCTTAATTTGTTAGGTCAAAGTATTTACCTCAGAATTTAGTTTCCTCACAGTTTAGGAGCCTTTAATCAAAGCTTATGAGCAGTTTATGAAGTTTATGCTTATGAATGCTATGATGGAGGGAATCTTAAAGTCATTTTCATCAAACATCATAGTGACCCAAGGAAGGTTTAGACATTTAACAGGGTTTTTTGGGGTTTCACCACTTTCTATTAATATGGACCTAGTCAAGTCTCTGTTCTTTTGTTTTCCCATTTGTAAAACTGGAAGATTATAGTATCTCATTCATATTTTATTGTGTTGAGAGTTAGGTAATAGGGTAGAGTGTTTACTGAAGTGGTTGGCCCATAGAAAACAGCCAAATGTCTTACCTGTGATACTGTCATTTCTAGGACCACTTCTGCCACCATCATAGCTACTCCTAGATACCAAGAAAGACTGTCAAGTTTGCTGGGAGCAGGGATCCTGCTGAAGGCACTATATCAAAGATTGTCTCAAAGGTACAAAGTTGTTTCTGTTCCTAGGGCTTTAAAAGAGATTAAAAAAAAAATACATCAGTGAAATAAATTAAGAAGACCTTAGATTTTTATCATTTTCTCTATTTTTTATGGTTCTCAAATACATGTAACATGAAATTTACCTAGTTTGGCCTATTTAGTTGAACAATTAAATGGTATTAAATATATTCATAATGTTTATTAAGCAGTCTTGTGACTTTTATTTTAATAAGTGGAAATGATATGTCCATTAAAAATGAATACCTATTCTTCTCTTCCTAAAGTTCTCAGAAAGCCCCATCCTATTTCTGTCTAAATGATCTGACTTCTTTGGGTCATGTAAGTCATGTCACAATATATTTGTCTTCCCATGTTTGGCTTATTTCATTTAACCTTCATCTGCACTGTAGCATATACATCAGAATTTTCTCTTTCTTGTCTTGGTGTGTATATGTCTGGGGTGTGCATGTGTATGTACATGCATGTTCCTGTGGGAGGGGTGCATTTATATCTGCAGGCACTCATGTGTACCTGTCCATGTGTGTGTGGCAGCTAGAGATTGACATCAGGGTTCTTCCAAAGTTGCTGTCCATCTTATTCGTCCAGATAGCTTTTCCTGATAAACTCAGAGCTCACTGGTTCACTTAGATTAACCAGTGAGCCCCAGGCATTCCCTATCTTACGTTTCCTTGGTACTGGGCTTATTATAGGCACACACCAACCTGCCTTGCTTTTCTGTGGGTTCTGGTATCCAAATGCAGGTCCTATGCTTTTATAGAAAGTACTTGATCCACTGAGCCATCTCCCAGCCCCAGGGTTTTCCATTATAAAGGATGCATTTTATTCCATATAATATCTGTAGTAGACAGCTTTAGGTACATGAAGATGAACTTCTAAACCAGGTACAGTTATGAAGAAAGGGATATTTATTGAAGCTTACACATCCAGGGGAAGTTCCTTAATGGTAGAAGAAGCTGCCCCCCTCTTAAATTACCACACAGACAGAGAAAAAGCCAAAAGCAAAACCACACAGCACACTTCAGGAACTCCAGGTGGTACTATACACTTTGTGTATCTTTAGATTGGAATTTCAAACTCACCACCACACCTTAAGATCTGCCCAGTGGCTTCTCCTCCAGCCAAGTGACTGCAGATCCAAACTATAATCTAATAAAACACTGAATATAGTGGGGGCCATCTATTCGAACTACCACATTCTGCCTCTGGCTCCTCATTGCAAACTGTATTCAGTCCAGTTTCAAAGGTCCCCACAGTCTTGACCAACTTAAGATAGTTCCAAAGTCCTAAGTCTTCTCTAAGGTTTAAGATTTTTTTTTCTTTAGCTGTGAGTCTTATAACATCAAAGAAGTTAAATACTTCTGACACATAAAGGTATAGTAAATATTTTTAACTAGTATAAGGCATAGCAAGGAGAGACTAGAACAATGTAAACTCAACCCCCATCAAGCAAACATCAAAGCTTTGTAGTTCAGGTCTAGTGACTGGCAGTCTCTGGGTATTTCAGTTCCACCCCTCCAGCTGGGCTGAGCAGTCAGGGAAAACTTTCATCCCTAGCTAATAGCCTCCATGATGGCCCTTGCACAGCCCTGGTATATCCAGAAAGTCTCCAGGTAAACCATGGTCCATCTTCCAACGGCTCTTCCAGCCTATCAAGCGTCATCAGGCTCTTTCTCATTCCGCATCTCAGCAGCAGCTCTTGCATCCATGTGTGCACTTCTGCGCCACTCCGTGTGTTTTTCATGCTTTCAGAACTAATACCAGGTGTGAGGGACACAGCCATATTCTTAATTTAGGGACAAAATAAATTATAACCTTGACAAACAGTTTGTATTTTTGTCATAGTCTTTCCTCAGGCATCTTCTCCATTGTTTTAATGTAAAGCAGTTGGACCCTCTTCCTTAAGATTGCTAATATGTTGACAATAGCAGATTCAGTAACTTAAAACCAGTCTCAGTACCTATACTTTTAACTTGCTTGAGGTTTTCCAACTTAAAATCTTGAATATCTCAGTCCTGTAGCTTTATCCAAGCACATCAGTCCAATACAAATTTAACCTTGAACAAATTCTCTGGGCTTGGGCAGCAGAATGCAGCCAGTAGCCCAGTTCCAACAAAGTCCTCTGTAGGTTTTCCTTTCCCTTAGAAAGCTCATAAGCCAAGCCTTGAAGTTCAATACTGTCTGTACTTGGCTTTGTACTTACAAAACTCTTATCAGAATAGTCCATAATACTTGGCTTACCACTCCAAAAGGTGTCTTCAGTTGCAAGTACCACGTCCATGCCCATTGCTCCAAAACAAAAGTTGCAAAAGACCCAAATCCACATGGTCAGGTTTATCTCACTACACATTTTGGTACCAATTTATATAGTAGATGCCTTTAGGTTCACTGAGATGAACTTCCAAACCAGGCACAGTTTTGGATAAAGGGATATTTATTGAAGCTTCCAGATCCAAGGGACGTTCCATAATGGCAGAAGAAGCCGGCCCCTCTTAAAGAACCAAACAGGGAGAACTAGACACTTTGTGTATCTTTCTATTGGAATTTCAAACCCACCACCACACCTTAAGATCTGCCCAGTGACATCTCCTCCAGCAAGGTGGCTATGGATTCAAACTACAAATTAATAAAACACTGAATATAGTGGGGCCGTCTATTCAAACTACCACAATACCACGTGCTGCCTGTCTAATCATTGCAACTTGAGTTGTTTATACATTTTAGTTTCTCATAATTTTGCTATGAATACAGGTAAGTAGCTACTTTCTTAAGAAACTGGTTTCAGTTTGGTTATAAATCCAGAAATGGAATTTGTTGACCATATGGTATTTCTGTTTCTCATGTAATCTTATAAGATCACTTTCCATTGAAATCAATTGAATTCTTTTAGCATGTGTGTGTGAATGGCATTGGCTTCTTTGTGATAATTATTAGCTGGATTAGGTACAAGGGGAAAGAATCTACTATTTACATGATTTCAGATGATTTACAGGAGTCTGTGAGTACCTTAAGCAGGTCAACATCTTGGAACAATGATTGTTAGGATGTGTAGGTTCTAAATTTCTTAATTCAGATTAAATTTAGGACTTTAGAATTCTAATTGAACTGCACTGCAATTTCAGCTCCATAGATAATTATTTAGTACACGTGATAGAGCTGATGTGCCTAATATAAAAAATAGAGTTTTGATCATCATAAAAATTAAAATTGATCACTAATGGCATTCTTATTTATTTGAGGTAAGTGTTTGCTAAGGCTGTTATACCAAAATACCACAAATTTCCTGCGTTAGGCAGAAATTGGTTTTCTCACAGTTTAGGAGCCTTTAATTAAAGGTCATAAGCAGCTTATGCAGTTTGTGCTTCTGAGCTTGGTGATGAAGTGATGAAGAGGCTCTGTTCCAGGCCTTCCTCTCTGGCCTGGGGCTGGGTATTTTGTCCTTACGTCTCTTCCCAGTGCTTTCACTCTATGAGTGTTGACCTTGGCATCCAGATTCCTGCCCTTCCCTTTTTATAAAGACATGTATCAAAGCTGCAAGTTCTCCTGGGCCCTGGCAGATGTGGAAGAGGGGGCAAGTCCGGTGGTGGGCACATGGGTATCTGCTTGTCTCATCGATGGATCTTAATTCTTCGCTTTCTGTGCCATCTGTAAAATAGAGCCGGTTCTCCAGCCCGAGAGCAGCGTGGGTCAAAGAGGGCAGCAGCGTTATTTGAAGAGTTCTTGGTGTACAGTCCTATACTTCTGCTCCAGTGCGCGTGGGGCTTCTCTCTGCGGCATGAGTTTCCTTTCTGTGGGAATCTGACTTGGTTTCCAGTAGCAAGTATGAGTTCTCTCCCACTGAGCAGGTCTTATGTCCAATCAGAGAACAGTTAGTTTTACCTGCAGAGGCTACGTGCCACTGTTACACAAGGGTGTACTTCTTGTCTGACTGGTTGATTCTTGCTCATGCTGTTGGTGAGCATTTTCTTCCAGCAGCTCCCATAGTGCTTTGCAGCCCCATGAGAGCTAGCTAGGAGGGAACCAATTTCCCTTCTGGTTCCGGCATGGTAATTCATTGTCCTGTGACTGTGGCCTGGGATGTCTTCAGCCATAGGGTCTTACCTTTTAGCTCTGGCAGGTAATCAAGTGTTTTGTCAATGGCCTACTTTGTTTTGTGGACCTCATGTGTCTCCCTGGCCAATAGCTCACTTTGGGGGTTGGGGGGGGCAACCCAACTCTGGGCATGGGAATTACCAGCCAGAGTCTGTGGTTTTAAGAAAATTAAGCTTTTTTCCATATTCTGTCTGGACTGCCCCCTCCCCCACCACCCTTTTATTGGTGGTTATATTTTGTAGAATGTTAGTCAGAATTAGGATTTCAATGGGGCTGATTCATTTTATCTTAATTTGTATAATTCCCTCCCCAACCTCCCTATCCCTTGTATCTCCAAGACCCCAATGCCCCCAATATTCAGCCATCCCCTAACTTGTCAGGTAACTCCTTTCCTCCGCTCCCCCTAGTTCTTCTCTCTATTGGTCTCACTGGTTTTATACCCACACTTGTGGAGCTCTCCATTGTTTGCACTCATCCCTAATTGATTCCAGTTGGGAACCACAGATGAGAGAATACATGTGGCATCTGTCATTCTGTGCCTGTGTGACCTCACTTAGAATGATTTTTTTTTCCAAGTCCACCCATTCACTGGTAAATTTTATTGTTTGATTCCATTGCGTGTATGTGCCACATCTTCATTATCCATTCATCAGCTGATGGGCTGATTCAAGTTCCTAGCCATTATGAATAGAACAGCCCACATCCTTTTTTATGTAGTGGGTACAATTTGTAATTGTTGGATCAATATTAGTTAATGTTTCAGTGTCTTTGTGTACTTAGGGACAATGTATGTCAGTTTTGGTTTCACTGTATGGAATTCAGTGCGTTTATACACATGTATGTGCTTGTATTGAACATATGTTATTGTTAGTGCTTATTTACCACAATACTTTCAGATAAATGTCATTTTTCTGCACTACAGTGATAAAATGAAATGTCAAAGAGGATAAGCATTAAAGACTGGCATCTGAACATAGCCTAGACGTGTTTTCTTAGAGTGTAAGCCGCACATGCATATTCATGCATGTGAGTGCCGGCATGTGTCTGCTGTGGGCATGTGTTGAGATCAGAGGACAACCACGGAGCTTGCCTTCCGCCTTCCTTGAAGCGGGCTGTTCATGGTGTTCAGCGCCACCTTCACCTCTAGGCTCACTGGGCCTGAGCTCCTGGGAATTCCCCAGTCACTGCCTCCCCCCTCACCGCAGGCTTGTTGGGGTTACAGATGCAGGCTGCTGTGTCTGCGTGCATGTGCCTTTTGGGGATCTGAACTCAGGCCTTCCATCTTGTGGGACAAGTGCTTTAGTCTATGAGCTGTGTCCCTTTCTCTTCTGATACTACTTTTTAAATGGATAAAGTCCATAATTCAATCAGAAAACATGTCAGCCTGTGTTTTGTCACTTTGCTATGACAGAATGGTATGGTATGTTATTGCATAAATGACCAATTACTTTGCTCCTGACATTTTGCTGACAGTTGTCTTTCCGAACTATGTGTCCTAGCTCACCTAACCCTGATGACCCTTTTCTGCGGGCTGGGCTGTGAACACAGCCTTCATGGTCGATTCTGCCCGCCCCCCGCCCCACCCCGTGTAGCTCGCAGGGTGAGCCAAGGCTGCCCAGAGCCTGGGCCTCGGGACACGTGTGCCACTCTTTCTTCCTCTCCGCTGCCTCTGCCCTCAATACTCTTTCTCAGGCCTCCTCTGTCCTTGTTTCTCCACTTCGACCAGGTACTTTCTGATTGTTTTCCTTCACGGAATTCCTGCCATGAGGATGAGCACTGGAAGGGGCAGCCGGCGCTGGAGGCTGTGTGCTGTGGCTGGCCTCACTCTCACTCCTCCGACCAGACAGTGCGCGGCATTGTGTCCCTTACGTACATTTCCCTTCTTACCAACGAAAACATTTTGTTTCTCACTTCGAAATCTCCAAGCAGAACTAGATCGTGACCCAATTTCCCTAATAATTTTCTTAAGTAACCATTGTACTCATTTATAAGATTTTTTTTTTCTCACCCACTGTCTGTCTAGCCAGGTTTAAAATTTTTATATATGTACTTTTAAAAAATTGATTAGCTGGAGAGCTGCCTGTTCCTCTGTGCTGTATAATACAGATTGAAAAACTGCACGCTGAATTCTGTATAGTGTAATTAAAACTGACCCACATTTGGACCTGAGTACACCAGGACTTAGCCAAACTTGCCATGAGCTGAGTTCTGGTGGCAGATGGGAACTAATGAGGACACACTCCACTCCAGAATTTCCCAGCTGCTTGGCCCCTTTTTGTACAAACAAGGTTTGGAGCGAAGTCCGGATCCCAAGAGCATGTTCTGTAAATGTGCTGTACCCAGTGATTTCAGAAATGTTTTCACAAAATTAGGCTGTTTCAAGGCATCCGTAAGACCTCATCGACTGTCCAATTTAAAACATAAAACTATAAAAAAGCTTTTTATGATACTTTCAGTTTCTTTAATATTAAAGAGAATGAAATTACCCCCTCTGCCTTTTCTCCTGTGCCTGGCCGTGTGTGGGTGGCCACTTCTTTCTGACCCTGAAGATTGCAAACGACTGTCTCAAGGACAATGGTACCTCAGGATAGACTGATTCTCCTGTAGCCTATGGATCTCTTCAAGCAGTTTGGTGTCCCGGGCCTGTTCAGGCAGATGTAATTGGGTCAGTTAGAAGCAGCGTGTGGCCGCTGTGATCGCCAGCACCTGCTGGTGTTTTGTAACTCACTGCGGGAGAAGTGCCAAAACCAGCATTGGGCTTGGAGCCGCTAAAGCCTTGCAGATCTTATATCCCATTCCTCTTCCAGCCTAGCTTCATCATCTCTGGTGCCTGAATTAATAAAACCCCTACCCATGATGGGTCTCAGGTATATTTTTCCTCTTCATTCTTCTCAGTATTTAGATCCTGACCATGAGTCAAAAAAAAAAAAAAAGAAAAAAAAAAAAAGATAATGGTGATCAGGTGGCTTTGGGGCTTTCTTATCATTAGACAACTGGGTAGCCTGTGGTTTTCAGAATCATTTAAATGAACGTACCAAATTCATTTGCTATTCCAGCACAGTCTTATTGGCACCAAGACTGAGCAGTTAATGTAGAACAAACTGTGAACTGTTGTGGAATATGATAAATGCACTTCCTAGTATGGGGGCAAGTAAAATGGAACTTGGTGTCGAATGTAAAACCTAAACTAATTGACATGGATTGCATCAACATTTAGCACTGACAAGAAGGTGCAGTATACCAAAGTAGGGATAAGATCCTAGGATGTAAAAATGGAAGCTTTATTTAAAAGCTATCGATGTCTGTATTTTTAAAGGTTTATTACCTATGTGAAATCCTTTTACATCGTTTTTCTTTGTGTATTAGATGTTTGTCAGGAATATACTTAATCTGTAATGATATTAATATCATAGCATTTAATTTGAATGGAGATTTTAAATACAACATATTTACTAGAAATATGTTACAAAGTTTGTCTAAAGTGGGTTTAATATTTTGAAGGAAGCATAAAATAAAGAGTTTATGAACAACAGTAGTGAAATATTATTTCATCGTCATCAGCAGGCACACTTTTCAAGACATAGATACTAGAATGGATCTATGGTCCTTGATTACAACAGTCTTGCCATCTATACTTGAAGACAAATGATATACAATAAGTCAATGTCACTTTCAGATCAGTCCTCTAAACCCATTCGCACTCCTTCGTTTTATCCCCTTCCATGAAATGTTACCAGTCCACTTGGGTTCTCTCTGCCACCAACTACGAACTTGTCAGAAACCTTCTGAAGATAATTCTTTGCCCAGTGCTGCCCTTTGAAGTAGCATGTAATAAGAAACCCATTTACCTTTGTAGGTGAAAACAAAACAAAAACAGCATCCTCAAGTGCCAAAGATAGTGGGAGCAGAGATATCTGTGAGCTGCTAGGTTGAAGCAATATTTGACTTTGGTCCTGAATAAAACACAGCACATAGGAATTCACTTACTAGAGAGGTGAAGATGAAACTTTGTGATGTTAGGGGTAATCTGATCAAGTGAGTTAAGATGAGACGTGTAACAGAGTCAAAGGTAATGGGTAGATCCTAGTTGTAAATAGATGATTGGTTATATAATTATTACTTTTTAGCTCCTATGCTAGACTGTAAACTGTGATACGATTCATTATATAATTTCTTGTAAGAGAAATCCTCACATAGGCATCACTGATGCTTCGTGTTAAAACTCCCATAATTCCTTGTCGATTTTTTCACGTTTTCTCCCTATATACCGTCCACAAGTATTAGGCGTGCCTTCTTCCTGTCAGTGTTCTGTAAGAATTAAGGATTCGAAGAGGATTTTGCTGTCCACAGGTTTATATCAAATACTTTGAGTACTTTGATATATTTCTATATTAAAGCTTAAAAGGGAAAATATAATCAAACAAAAGATGCCAAAATAACCACAAAAGAATATTTTTAAGTCCAATTTGTAACTTTATACATATTGTGGCACTTACAACACCTGCTTGGGGTAATTTTATTTTAACTGTAGTGGTCAAGAATTTTGCTGATTAATTTTTACTAATTTAGTCCCTAGTTTCAGAGAATAAGAAAACAGTATGTCATAGAGCAAACAGTGCTGTTTCATGAGTAGACGATTTAGTTTCTTTGCAGACACGTTTTGGTTGTGACACGCTGAGAAACTATCTGTGGGCTTCTAGGCTGAGGCTCCGCGTGTGTCAGTTAGAGACGACAGCAAGCCAAAGCCCTGGGGATTCAAATGAGCTCTTCCTCTTCTGTGTCCTCATCTCCATCGTACTTCTATGTGCTCAGTTAATGAAAAAATCGTCTAGCTATTAAATCAGATGAACTTGGCACTATGCACAAGTACCCCAAATCCGGATGACTGACTGAACCTGTAAAATGGTAGATCAGTGTTTCAGAAAAATAACCAAATAAATTGCCCTCTAATTTATAAGCATAATAATTTCCGTCTTTAGAGTATTTTTGGGACTTGATTAGAAGTTTGACTGAAGTTTATATACCGTAGAAATAATCTTGTTTACTGGTAGTGATTGAATAACTGTTCGTTAAAAAATAAAACTGTTTGTGGTTTCCAGAAAGTTAATTTCTTCAATTTGTACCTGTTTCATCCTTGTGATTTTTAAGATCTATAAAGGACTTAATATCATTTCTAATATTCTGAAAACATGAACCTCTGTATACTGAAGGTAAAATTAATGAATTACTTTTTCTTTGGACAGAATGTTTTCTTAAAGGTATATGAACTTTCCTCAATCTTTCAGTATTATCATTTTTTGTTAAGTACATCACAACATAATTATACTATAGATTCTGACTTTTTAAAGATAAAAAAATGAAATATGGTTAAATCATCCTGATTTTCAGGTTTAAATTGTTTAACTACATAGTAATGTCAATGACATATGTAACTTAAATAGGTCTTCCCACAAAACTGACTTCTGCTCCCATAACTCAAAACGCACAACCCTATGGGAGAATAACTGCAACCCCACTGAGGAGGGTCCCCAGCGGGGTGGGGGCAGGGGAGAGGAAGGGATGGTACTAACACATGATGTATCCACACTAAGTATGTCTGTAACAAAATGTATTATTTTAAATCAAAAATAAATATGTAAATGGAAATCTGACAGAAACTTGCTTATGTGATGCTTTAAATTTATGAAGCAAGTAGGATAGCCGAGTTCAATATTTTTAAAGAAATATTTGGGCTGGAGAGATGGCTTAGTAGTTTGCACTTACCTGCCAAGCCAAAGGACTCAGTTTGATTTCCCAGGACCCATATAAGCCATCCAGATACGCAAGGTGGCACATGTGTCTGGAGTTCTTTTGCAGTAGCTGGAGGCCTTGGTGCACCCATTCTGTCTCTATCTGCCTCTCTCTCAAATAAATAAAAATAATACATTTAAAAAAGAAATAGTTAATTTTGTTCATCAGGAGACAATTCAAGTATAATCTTTAATCATGTTGGCCTGATACCGCAAGCAAAGCAGTATGTACTTATTCGAGTCATTGCCAGTGTCAAGATATTGTATACCCCAGGCCCAAAGAAAATTGATATTTTTCTCTCTCTAAATTTGTCATTTGAAATCATGCTTGATTTTCTCTTGACCAAAATCAGCGTATTTACTCTGTGAATACAATCTTCAGCAACATAAATAACTTTTCTTTGATGAGTGAATTTAAAGTATTCTGATTAAGTAATTTGAAGCATAATTTTGGTATTGATCATATACTGTATGTTAATAAACATAGAATATTAACTACTTAATCACCATGAAGTACAACTTGTTATATTTTGATTATAAATCCATTAATTTTACATTTTCCTATGACCCATGTTAATTTAAGCCCTGTATTCTGACTTTCTTGAAAGGATGGTATTAGGAAAGGTTGCACCACCTTTGTTGGACATCTCTAAGCAAGTAGAGAGCAGTACATTCCTTGTTACTACTATAGGCAGCAATCACTCCATCTCAGGAACATCTCTTTGCTCTCTGTGCTCCTGACTATTGCAGAGTTAAGGTTGCCGTTTACACATACGAACTTTTATATCCTTTTCCTCTTTCTCAGTATTGTAGTCTCGGCTGAATTGCAAGTTACCTAGGGCTGATGAGCCAAATTATCCCAAACCCAAGTGGCTTAAAACCATAGAAATGTGTTCTCTCAACTTCTGGAGGCTGGATATCCATAACAGGGGTGCAGCAGGGCCATATATTTTCTTATTTTTCTCTAGGTTCTGGAGAGGATCTTGATTTGCTTGGTCAGAGTTCGGGCAGCCTCTGTCCTTTCTTGACCTGGAATTCTGCTTCCATCTTCATGTGGCCTTCCCTTCTGTGTACCTTCTTCTTCTCTTTAAAAAGAACTAGAATTTGAATTTAGGTCCTACTTTCAAATAAGAATTATTTAATCTCATGATTATAGCAGCAAATACCCCATTTGAAAATATTGTTATATTCAGAGGTCTAGGGTAGAAATGGATTTTTGGGGACCTTAGAATCATTCAAACTGCTATGGGAAATAACTGTTTTAGTAGCAGATGTCTGTGAAGCGCTTATTGAAACACACTAATACTAGTCTGTTCTCCCCTCTGTTGTCAACAGAATTGATTCTGACCCTTGTTTATAGAAAACTTGTGGCCTTAACACCTTGCTATTTTTATGACTATAACAGAATTATGAGTCATATTCATTCATACCATTTTAAACTTCTGAACCTTTTTTCTAACATTTACATGAAGCCTGAGAAGAAGTAATCACTGTGTCAAAGTCACTCTGCATATGTAGTTCAAAGATAAAAACTAAGTTTGGAATCATCCAACTTTTATTTTTATACTCCAAGGTCATTTCAGATAATTTTTCCCTAAGTCATAATTTAGATGATATTTTCTTATAATGATCTCCAGATACCACAAGCCAAGTACACCCTTGAAATTTAGTATCTGAGTGAAATTCAGTTTCCTGTTGAAACTACAATCTAATCTTTGTATATGTATCACCTGCTAGAACTTAATTTAAAAACTGTATATACAAATACACCCCTTAAGTGATCAGTAGAAGCCTAAGTATCCATGATACAATTGGAAGTATAAGGCTTAGCTCACCGAAGTTACTATCTAACTTTATGTAGCCATAAGTGACTGATACAGGATTTAAACTCAGCAACCTTCCACTCAGTTCTCTGTGTTCTTTCTACCTCTCCCAAGTTAATTTTAAATGGATTCTGAAAGTTTTTTATTTTATGTTTTATAAAAATTATTTTGAAATCTCAAAGAGGATAGATGAAAAGGCCTTCCTTCCTCCTTTCCTCCCCCCTTCCACCCTCCCTCCAGATACTAGGGGGTTAAACCTAAGACCTTACACTAGGAAAAACTTTTACTTTGTTTTTTTTTTTTTTTGTGTGTGTGTGTGTATGTGTTGTGTGTGTGTGTGTTGTGTGTTGTATGTGTGTGTGTGTGTGTATGTTGTGTGTGTACTACTAAGCAGATTAACATATACATAAATAGGATAAATTTAATAAATAATAAGTGCTGTTCATGGTATCCAATGGAAAAGCAGAGTCACTGGGATGGTGATTGAGTCATTTCTAGGGGAAATAATGCTCAAACTCTAAACATGAATAATATAAATTCAATTAAAGGTCTTAAGCACAAAAATTCTGTAGTCAAAATTCCTACAAGTTACAAATATGTGAGTGGAATGAAAGTTCTTAAATCTTATCTTACTAATTTTTTTTACTTTGTATTATTTTATCAAGTAGAAACTTTGTGTGGGCATGTTATATGTTGGCACCTTCATTTCCCACTCTCCTATTCTCACTCCACTGTGGGCCTTCTTTAGTGGAATTGCTGGCATTCACAATGGAGTTGTGGATTAGGAGTTGTGAGAGCAGTGGGCAATCATTGTAGGGAGGGGGAATGCTTCTGGATATTCCCCCCCACCCCAGTGGCTCTTACATTCCTTCTACCCTTTCCTTCACAAAATTCCCTGAGCCGTGGTGGGTGTGCTTTAAGTCTGCTTTAGCGTTGAGCTCTCAGCAGCTTCTGGATTTCTGCTTTGGTGCGTTTTGAGTGTCCTCAGTGTCTGCCTCCATCACCACAGCGCAGGTTGTCAGGCTTGCAGTGGAGGCAGCTCTCTTGCTCATCTTGCCAGTACTCTGTGGTCTCACCTGGCCCTGGCTACTGTGAGAGGGGTGGTTCATCTCCCGCCAGGGACTCTGCTTGTCTTGTTGATAGATTATGGTTATCCTTGGTTCTCGCTGCTTTCTGAAAAAGAAAAATACTCTTCAATAGAGAGTGAGATCAGGATAGGTTAAAGGGGATTCATATTGTTAATTTATAGAGATTATAATGTCTGTGGCCTCACTTTTGGACAAAGATTAGTGGGAGCTTCTCCTTAGAGTCCATAGCCTTGGTCTCCCTAGGATTCTGACTTGGTTCCCAGTTCTAGTTATGGAGATCTACTCAGTGGAAAGGAACTCATAATCTCACTAATATTTGTTGACATTTTATTTGTGAAAGCAGAAGTCCAGAAGAAAGGACTAGTTGTATGACTATCTCTTCCCTCCCAAGCAATTCTGTCGTTTACTTTGGTACCAGGAATTGTTTGAGAAAGACACAGAGATTTTCCCTAGGTTAAATCATCTGTTAAAGGAATACCATCATTTTTTTTTCTGTTCATTAAAGGTAAAAATGAAAGTAGAAGGCCAAATAGAATATTCTTATATTTAAAGATTTATTTATTTTTAGTATCAATCTCGACTAGCCCAAGATTTAGCACATGATATTTTTGGAAGAGTGCTTCTTACAACTTACAAGCATGTACTACAATATCACATACTTGCTTAGGAATTACAAGCTCATGTTGACATTTTGCTTTATTTGTGCTGTCTATATGAGACATATAGACACATCAGGCCACATTCAAGAAATCAGCTAGGGCAGCTTACATGATATGGCAGGCAGAGATGAGTTTAAGAAGGCCTTTTCTGGGACTGGAAAGATGGCTTAGTGGTTAAGGCACTTGCATGTGCAGCCTGAGGACTCAGGTTTGATTCTCCATGTCCCACATAAGCCACATGCATATGGTGGCACATGTGTCTGGAGTTTCTTTGCAGTGGCTGGAGGCCCTGGCATGGCCATTCTCACTCTCACTCTCTTTCTTTCCCTCTCTCAGTCTCTAAAAAAAAAAAAGAAAGAAAGAAAAAAAAAACTCTTGAGAAAATATTTTTTAAAAAGAAAGAAAGGAAAGAATGGCTTTTCTGATCGGTCTTGTTTGGCAAGTTTCAACAACTTGGCAGAGCTGAACTGAAACTTAGAAACGCTTCTTGTGCAGTCAGTGATATAACATTCAAGATAGTAGTTAATTTTCTCAGCTTGCCACGTTTTCAGCATCCCATTATTTGCTTTTGTTACAAGGCCATCATCACTGCAGTCTGCATACAAAACGCTAAATGGCTACATACATGCTCATTTTAGTCGATACAGATATTCAAAATTAATATTTAAGTCTCAATTATATTTTCCATCTTTCTGTATCAGATTACTAACACATACAACTATATATTGCAAGACCAATAAGGTAACTTATAGACCATTTTGTAAGCTAACTCATTATTTTACAGATGAGGAAACAGAAATACAATGAAGTTGAATTTTGTAGATCTAGGCAAGCATAGAGTGAGGAATTAATATATCACTATTTCATTTTCCAACATGTTGAAAATTTTTGTTTGTTTAAAACATATTCACATGGTTTAAAAATGTGAATAGTGGGCTAAAGAGATTGCTCAGTGGTTAAAGGCACTTGTTTTCATAGCCTCTTGGCCTGCGTTTGATTTCCCACTGCCGACGTAAAGCCAGATGCACAAAGTGGTTCCTAAGTCTAAAATGCGAGTGCCAAGAGGCGCTGGTGTACCCATTCACATTCTCATTCTCTCTCTCATGAATAAATAATATTTTGAAAACACAAATATTTGAATATTGTGTAAAAATATGAAATGAAAGATTGTCTTCACCAACATAGGATCCTGTTCACCACGGGTAAATAGCTTCAAGTGTGTGAATGGAGAGAAATGTGCCTATTTATTTCAAAAACACAAATGGAGCCCATTATTCAAACTTTTTTACAAGTTTTTTTTTAATTTATTTATTTGAGAGTGGCAGACAGAAAGAGAAAGAGGCAAAGAGAGAAAGAGAGGAATGGGCACACCAGGGCCTCCAGCTACTGCAAATGAACTCCAGATGCATGAATCCCCTTGCGCATCTGGCTAAAGTGGGTCCTGGGGAATCAAGCCTTGAACCGGGGTCCTTAGGCTTTACAGGCAAGCACTTAACCACTAAGCCATCTCTCCAGCCCAATTTGTTCATTTCTTAATACAGTATCTTAGAGATTATATAACCTACATGTTTTATTTTTTAGAATTTGAAAAAATATTTGGTCTCTATTTTTTGCCTTGTGTGATTAAATATTTTATTTTTATTTATTTATTTGTTTATTTATTTGACAGAGAGAAAGAGAGTGAGAGAGAGAGAGAGAGAGAGAGAGAGAGAGAGAGAGAGAGAGAGAGATGGGTGTGCCAGAGCCTCCAGCCATTGCAAACGAACTCCAGATGTATGTGCCCCCTTTTGCATCTGGCTTATGTCAGTCCTGGGGAATAGAACCTGGGATCCTTTGGCTTTGCAGGCAAACACCTTAGCCATTTAGCCATCCCTCCAGCACCTACATGTTTTATGACATTGATAACATAGTATACTTTGTAAAATGCCTACTTTTTCCAAAACAAGTTTTCACCATTACCTAAATTACTGACATTCGGTTATTTCCTGCCTCACTGATGTTCAAAAAGTATTACAGTAAATAGCATTCTAAACAAAGTCTAATTTATACAGCATTTCCTACATGTATTAGATGATTAAAACTTAGATGATTGTTAAATATTTTAACATGTTTCTGTGCTCATTTTAAAGCATGCTAAGACCGGTGCTCGCTTTGGCAGCACATATTCTAAAATTGGAACAATACAGTGGAGACTAGCATGGCCCCTGCGCAGGGATGACGCCCAAATTCATGAAGTGTTCCATATATTCATTCATTTATTTTTATTTATTTATTACTGTCAGAGAGAGAGATAGAGAGAGAGAGAGAGAGAGAGAGAGAGAGAGAGAGAGAGAGAGAATGGGCGTGCCAGGGCTCCTGCAAATGAACTCAGGATGCATGCACCACTATGAGCATCTGTCTTATGTGGGACCTGGAGAATCTAACCTGGGTCCTTGGGCTTCACAGGCATGTGCCTTAACCACTAAGACATCTCTCCAGCCACTGTTCCTTATTTTTTAACCTGTAGTATTATATATAAAAATAAAAAAATTAAAATAATTAAAATATATATACTAAGACTGGAACAATACGGATAAGATGAGCATGTTTCCTGTCCTGTACAAGAATGACATGCTTGATATTTTTAAACAATATTGTTTTAATGCTTAACAGCAGCCTATGAAAATTCTTTCTTATAGCCTCACCAAAACAATTGTATTACTGGAAAAGTAAAAATTGTATTTCATGATTGCTTTTATTTGCATTTCTTTATTATGAGTTAAGTAACATTTTAAGAGTTCATTGGACATTTATCTTTCTTTTTCTGAGAATTGGCTGTTAAATATTCTCCATCTTCATTGTGTTTTCATCTTTTATTGATTTGTATAGCTTCTGTTTATATAATCAAAAGTGGATTTCTTTCTATATATGTTAAACTATTTGTTATTAATTACATTTTGTTTAATAGACTTTGTGTAGTTGCATTTATCATTCATGTACTTGATCACTGAGAACAACTGCTACATAATTTACTCATATTTTCTTCTAGCATATTCATAGTTTACTCTCTTTTAATATCGATTCCTTTGATTAATGTAAAATTGACATTTCACATTTTAAATGCATTAATCCATGACTTTAAGAATGAAAATAAGCTGGCTTTTGTTTTGATTTTTTTAGGGGAGGGAAAGCTTAGGTCTTTCTTTATCCTTCCTTCCTTCCTCCCTTCCTTCTTTCCTCTCTCCCTCCCTCCCTTCCTTCCTTCCTTTTCTTTTTTTGGTTTTCCAAGATAGGGTCTCACTCTAGCTCAGGCTGACCTAGAATTCACTACGTAGTCTCAGGGTGGCCTCAAACTCTCAGTGATCCTCCTTCCCCTGTCTCCCCAGGGCTGGGATTAAAGGCATGTGCCACCATGCTAAGCTTTTTTTTTTTTTTTTTTTTTTTTTTTTTTTTTTTTTTTTTTGAGGTAAGGTCTCTCTCTAGCCCAGATGGACCTGGAATTTACTATGTAGTCTCAGTCTGACCTCAAACTCAGGGCAGTCTTCCTACCTCTCCCCTCCAAGTACTGAGATTAAAGGTGTATACCACTATGCCTGGCCATTGACAGTAGCTTTCTTTCTTTATCAATCAATCACTAATGTCTATTGTTCGTGACATAGGAAATTCCAATAAATACTTTCACTTCTAATAATAAATCATGATATATTGATTGTCTGAGAAGTGATTACATTAGTGAAAGCATCATAGAATAAATGAAACCCCTAGTGAGATACATTTCACAGAAAACCCAGTTCCTATGGTAATGTTAATTTTACTTTCTTAAGAGAAGCATGTACTTACCAGTAAGACCTATAAGTTGTACAAAGGAAATCAAAATGTGAACATTCTACTGGAAGCAGGACACAATAACCAGGTAATGAACAAATTTTCTTGAAAAGTTTGCTTCATGTAGACTTAAGTATTGAAAGGCAATTACTTCATGTGGTTTTGTTAGTTTAAAAAGAAGCTTAATCTAAGGGTTCTGATGGCTGCCATCTGTGTAAAGTTTATAAGCAACCAAAGATTCCAGTCACTTAGAAAAGTTGAATGATAGCAATCAAAAGACCTTCGCCAGCTAAACACCTACTTGTGACTACATTTGACAAAAAGAAAAATAAATACAGATAGGTGAAATTTGTAATCTGTGTGTGGGAGAAGGATCAAGAATATCTTTTAACTCTTTTCCTACTGATCACTTTTATTTTTATAGAATATTATGCATTACTCAATAATACTACATGTTAATTTTATATAAGGTATATTTTCATTATATTTATTGATAATATGTTTTCCAAGAACAGCACACCTAAAGGTAAAACTATTTGGAAAATTCAGAGACAGAAATAAGGCAACAAATCTTTGATTTTGTTACTAACAAAAAGTATGATCAAAGCCAAAATGAATACTCATAGTAAATAATTATAGATTGTCATTCTTTTCCAGCTACCAATGCATTATGAATGCTTATTTCTCTTTAATATTATTTTCTGTGTCATAATTTTATATAGATTATATTGGTGTTCCGTACAGTGTGTGTGTCATAATTTACCTAACCAATCTTATCCTGGTCTATGTAAATGTTCCAGTGTTTTCTGCATAATAAATGATTACAATGTCTTCGAGAAAACATTTGAATGAACATACATGATGATATCTTTGGGTAGAATAAATGAATGCATAGATTTTTTGATGAATTTCACTATGCATTTACATACTGCTGTGTCTGTACCAGCACTCTCTGAAAGTGTTGGTCTGCCCGTACCCTTATCAAGCTTGGGCATTAAACGTCCTATGACTCAAAAGCAATTCTCAGGGGCTTGGGAAGAGAGAGTGAAAAATGGGAAGAGAGTAATATTTTGTTTTGCGACATGTTGCACACTACCTTGAGCTAAAAGAGCACCTGCAGGTATCCAAAGTGAGCTTGTATTTTCAGAGAGAGCTGGGAACTCTGTGCTAACTTGGTACGTTTGAATTGTCTGTTTTAAAACTGTGGCCTTTCCCTCCAAACACAGTGCACATATTTAGTGATTGAGACCACTTACATGCACTAATCATTGCACACAGAAAATACATAAAAGATTTGTATTCATCACTCAATATATTTTGCTACTCATGTATCATAAAACATTCAGGGTATATTAACTGGCAAATGCACACCTGGAGTATGTTACTTAGCTTTAGAAACTGCTAATTTAAAAAAATCAAATATTTAATTTTGAAGGAAAAAATCAGTTTTGGATTTTGAGCATATATATCATCTTTCATTTTGGCCCAATTAACCCAGCAGGTGTGTGTAAATTAGGTCACTACTTTGTCACCGTGGTAACACGCTTTGGGAGGTGGATCTTAACCACCTCCAGCACAGGTGATATTGGCTGAGTTAGTATTAAGAGGTGCTTTAGAAACAAACATAGTGAATTTAACATGTTAGAATTAAAAAAAAAAAATCAGTCTGATGCTGGGTACCGACAGTACTATATAACTCAAAAGCAAGTACCGCCTCAAATCTGCATCAATTGAAAAGGTTGATGAGCCTGGAATCAGAAATCTCTACTGAGTGTTTCTGAAGTGACAGATACTGCAGCACCACTGAGTGATGGTCTCATTTTGTCATAGATAAGATTCTTGGGGTTCCAGAATCAGTTCTCTGGAATTTAGGGATGTTTTGAGGTATAAGCCATGGTTTTCAGAGGGTCACTGGTTTCTTGACTTTCATTCTACAATCCTTTCAGTACCAATAGTGTTATTTTTAAAAATTTTTTCAGTGCAGTGGCTAATCCTTTATTGCAGAGCTGTCTTTATTAATATTCATAATTGCTTTTGAGGGAAGGCATTGGCAGAGTTGGTGTATGACAGCACCCCAGCACCAGTACTATCTCTAGCTCCGGCTTCTTCTCACCAGGTGGAAAATCAGACACGTCTCTGCATCGCTAGAAGAGCTTGTGCAATCTGTTAGCTGCCAAAGGTTCCAAATCGTGGGCCTTGCGCAGCCCCACAGAGCGCTAGAATTTCCTCACTTATCACTGACAAGCTCACACCTCTTTTGGTCATAAAACTTTTAACTGTGCAATATCAGATGCACAAAACAGGCCAAATTAATGATATTAAATATATTTCTAAGGAAATGCATCTTCCCTGGCAGCTTTCAGCAAACAACTGTGGAAGAAACTTCCTTTCAGCCTGTGGTGCCAGTTGGTATGTGGTCTTATAATTTTCAGTGGCCCTCATGTCTGGCTTTACATTTGAATCACTTATTATAATTTTTAAGCATTGTTTATACCACAGTTCATTTTTACATGTTTCATTTCAGACCTTTGAATCCCTTTGTGTTTATTTTCACATGGTTGTGACTGCAGCTTTATTACTTATTAAATGTGTTTTCTGGACTTAATGTTTTGAAAACACTGGAGAAGCTATTCAAGACTGCTGCCTGTAATCTCACTGTCCATGCATCAAGAACGAAAGCCACCAACAGAAGAGGAATGACAGCTCGCCCTGTTCCACAGAGTGTGTGTGTTCACTTCACAGGAGAATTAAGGGCCCCTCGTCTTCAGATTTGTTTCTCTTTTCCATTCCCCAAGGGTCTGCAGGTTTGCAGACTTACAGTGGGGAAGGCAGTGGTGATGGAGTACAGTTGCTCAGATGCTCTGTTGTTGCTGACTTCTCTTACCATGCCCTTCCTCCTGCCATCAAGCCTTCTTCCCCATTGACTTCCCCAGAGATGCTGAAAACCCTTTCTGCTTGAAGAGCCAGTTTGTATTCTAAAGACCTGAAATCTGTGAAATCTGTTAACCTGTTAAGGGTAAAGTCCTGCATTGTTCACTAGAAAGCGATATGCTGTATTTTACCCTGTCTGTTCAGGAACAAGGAGACGGGCCCCACAAATGAGTATTGAAACAGAGCTCTATCACAGTAACCCCAGGGACAGAACACTACACAAAATAGAGGAAGGGGTTGAATCTACCATTTCCAGTAAAGGAAGCTGTGGTAGATTCATGGAATGTGGACCCCTGAATTGTGGTAACCAAGCTGGGGTGGTATGGGCAATTAGACGAAGTAGTCTCTTTCATTATTTGATGAATTAATTCTTACCCCTTTTAAGTAGCATGTTAAAAAGAGAGAGAGGTTGGTATATGTGAAACAAAGAACCTACACGGTCACAGAAAGGGCTGGTTTTTATACCTTCCTTTACTGAGTATTGTCCTTCAGTACAATACAGAGCCATTTCTTTGTTCTCACAAGCTAGCAGTTAAATTGTATGTAAATGTATGCAAATTAGATGCTGTCTAATAAAGAGAGTCATTAGATGGAAGAAATATTTAGTTTAGAAAAAAAAAGCAGGTGTATTGTGTAAAAGAAAATGTAAGGCTACCAAAAAAAAGCTGAAATTTCTGTGGACAGTTACAAAAAAATATTATTAAAATAGATTTTAAAGACATCTTCTTGACCTTTCCTGCATGCTTATATATATGTGTGTGTTTTAAAATATTTACATATAAAACTAGGGATTGGCTTCTTTCCCAGAATTACTGGAAGCACCTTCACCAGGAACATTTGGACTTGAATAATCTCCACAGCAGCATTTTCCTTCTTGAATTAAATGAATTGTAAGATGAATGATTGGCCCAGAGACTACACACCCTCCCCTTGATGAAGGCCTGTGGCTTCATGATGGATACTTCGGAACTGATCATCCTGGTTACTTAAAGGTTACCTTTCTGTAAAGGAATGATGGCTCATTCTCACTTCACCCCAGCCTCTCAAAGGCTAATCTAAGTTTCTTAAAAGACATCTACATCATCATTTCTTCCACAGCAACCAGTATTCCCTTTTGAACTGTGTTATGTGCAATGCGTAATATGATGCCTACCATTTACTTGACATTTACATTTTGTTTTGAATGACACAGTAAATGACTGAGTTTAGTGGTCAGCTAAGGGGGAATGGGCAGATCAAACACCTTTGTGTTCTCCAGTGTATGGATAGTCGTGTCATTCCTCAGGCTTGCACACAGAACTTATATAGTA
This sequence comes from Jaculus jaculus, assembly GCF_020740685.1. Taxonomy (NCBI): domain Eukaryota; kingdom Metazoa; phylum Chordata; class Mammalia; order Rodentia; family Dipodidae; genus Jaculus; species Jaculus jaculus. The sequence continues at coordinate 167,227,673 of NC_059105.1, forward strand.
AATGCTTATGGAAAAATATGTTGCAGTTCACTTTCCCAGGGTTACCTGTAACCACAGTGTCAGGAGTTCACTTGCACATCTCTTTTGAGGGCAGCTATTTGTGGGAGAAAGAATAGGCATAGTAGGGTCTCTGAGAACTCTGTCATCTAAGGGTAGCAGGTATGCACATAGTTATGTAGCAAGCAGTAGAGGAGTTGCAATGCAGAACATGAGACAGAGCTTCTGAGAGAAGGGCCTCAGAGATGGTTTCTTAGAAGAGAGAGTTGAGGTGAGGAGTGACGCGCGGGAGGCTGGCTGTGACGGAGTGCATTAAGTAGAGTTGCAGAATTCCCCTGTTGTAGTCACAGCTCAGTAGAAGTAGACTGTATTTTCTTCCCTCTCTTGTGAATTTCCAGGAACAGCTTGATGTTAACCTCCATGGAAACATAAATGAAGACTGTGGTGGGTGCAATAATTACTAAAGTAAAATTATAACTCAACGTCAAAATTTTAATCATATTCAGCCCTGGACTAGTGAATAAAGAAATTATACAAACAGACTTTATAACTGTTTTTATTTCAAGACAATATAAATATAAAATGCTGTTACTTGGTATGTGATGCTCTCCATAGTGTGAAATGAAGTTGTGGGGAGCAAGAGGTTTAGGGGCCTAGACTAGTGTACTGCGTGTGGGTCGGGGGAGGGGGAGGACTGTTTGTGTGTGTGTGTGTGTGTGTGTGTGTGTGTGTGTTCATAGTATTACTCAGTTTCCAAGGCAGTTTCCTTGACTATTATTTTATTTCAATGAGGTGGCATATGTGATATTGTCATCTCCATTTTACATGTGACGAAACTGAAGTTATGAGTAAGTGAGTCATTTTTCTGAAGTCGCAAAATTAGATGGTAGAGCTGGGTTTCCCTGATAAGTTGGTCCTTGCTTTGCCCCACCGTCACCCAGAAGTAACCACAGGATAGTTAGGTGGCTGCGGGAAAAGCACACATCTTGTATTCTCATTTTATTTCAACTATTTCTCCATTAACAGAGTGCTAAATTCTCATTTATTTTTTTCCATTTTAGCATGAGTAAAATATCTAAGACCCAAACTAACTAGGGATGGGTATAAAAACCATAATGGGGCCATGCATTGAAAGAACTTTCATTTATTTTCTTGACTTTTGAGGTAAAGACAGATCTCAGTGTGAGGGTGCAGAATATGCAGCACTGAACTAATCTTGGAGGTAACCAAAAGTCTGTGGGACTAACAGCTTCTGATATTACTTAGTGCTTATTATTGTTATTATTATTATTTCTTTTTAATTATGCAAAGTGCTAATCAGTTTGATTATGCACAGTGCTAATCAGGTTAATTATGCAAAGTGCTAATCAGTTCTTCTTGAAGCACACGAGGAGAGCAGAGGTGCTGGCGGTGAATGGCGTAGCTAGATGGGGGTGGTCACGGCAGTCATTCCTTATTAAGATAGGAGCAGACAAGATAGCAAAGGGGATTTATCCATAAAAATCCAGAGGAAAAGAATGAGAACTATGAGCACATGAAAGATTATGGTTTTGGCAGGACAGTGCTTATGCATAGAAAGCTTTCTCCCCCTGTTGCACAGTTTGGTTGGATAGTCTCTGTTGTATTTTGAAGCAACTCATTTGAAGCCAAAAAGACTGCAGAGGGAAAGAAACAGAGTATTGTATAGCTAGACAAGTTGTCAAAACAACTTATTGTAGTTGGCAAGCACCAATTCCTGGGAGGACAGTAGAGGAAGTAGAATCTAATAGACCTATACATGAAAGAGGACATCAATAAAGAGAATTGAAAAATTAAAGGAGTGCCATTCTGATAAGATAAACAGGCCACCTCACTCCGGCATTGTTCCTGGGCTGGCGGGCGGTGCAGCGCAGCTCCTGCGGTGAACCCAGGGCCGGCTTCTTGGTGCTGGCAGTGGTCTGTTGAGAGCGGTGATGACGAACGTGACAATAAGGGTTTTATGTAATCGCTCCTAGTGGGATGAGCTTTGCTGCTTCTGAAATCAAAGCAAATTTTAATATTAACTTGCAGGTCTGTGCTTATTAACTGAGTGACTTCCTGTGAAGATGAGTCTACAATAATATGTTCATATGTTTTTATAGAACAATGACTGTGGAGATCCTCAGAAAGCCGTTTTTACTCACTCCTCCTGTTCCAGTCTGGTTTGATAAGCTACCAGTGAAATGCTGAGATACCTACTTGTTTGAATGGATTCAAAGAGCAGAAAGCATTTCAGGATACCAAGTGAATGTTCTTTTATTAGGCGATGTTTTTAGGTTATGTAATTTTTCATTGAGTGGGCTTTAAGTAGGAGATTCCTGAGTTATTTCAAAAAGGAGGGTCTCATTCCCTATGTACTACCTTACAATCTGCTTACCTTTGATTAAAAAGAAATTGTGAGATGTTACACTTTTTATTTTTATTCATTTTATTTATTTGACAGAGAAAGAGGGAGGGAGGGAGGGAGGGAGGGAGGGAGGGAGAGAGAGAGAGAGAGAGAGAGAGAGAGAGAGAGAGAGAGAGAGAGAATGGGCGCACCAGAGCCTCCAGCCACTGCAAATGAACTCCAGATGCGTGTGCCCCCTTGTGCATCTGGCTAACGTGGGTCCTGGGGAATCAAACCTTTGGCTTTACAGGCAAATGGCTTAACCGCTAAGCCATCCCTCCAGCCCACTTTTGCTTTCTAAAGCCCATGTGTAGCACAATTCATCTTTATAAATGTCTTAGGTAAACTGAATTTCAGGAAATGTCCAAATAATGACAACAGTGCTACAGAGACAAAGTCATTGGTGATATCTCAAGAATAAAGAATATTAATTACTTATTTATCCAACAAGCTTGGATTCTTGGAAAAAGGCTGGCCTTCAGTTTTCATTTTTTCTTTAACCAGCACCAATTTCATTTTCAAATACGAAGAGAATGACATAAATCTTTGGTTTCCAAGGAGAGTCTGGAAAGAAATAGATTGCTAGAGGACAGCGCCCACAAATTGAGAAAGCCTGTTGGGGGCCCTTTGGGAGTTTGGCTGGCAAATTCTGTTAGAAGCAGCCCTTCTGCTCAGCTTCATGGGAACATTGTTTTAGAAACGCTTGCATATTCCTCATCTCTAAAAGTTAAGATCATGATGAAACATTCATATTACCAGTTAATTAAAATCTTTTGAATTATTTCTTAATTAGTTTAAAAACTTTTCCTAATCATTCTACCAAAAGGGCACCTTCTAAATACTATGTTCTCATGAAATAGTAAACACTTGATTCCTCATGAGGTCATTTGAAGCCAAAGACCTTGCAACATAGGCATTTAGAATACAACTTGAAAAGTATCAAGGGGAAAATGGTGTGTTCCAAATGGCAAATGAAAATGAATTTAGTTACATCTAACTAATATGGTCAATGTCCTGACAATTATACATTTATACCCTTATCACAGACATCTTCATATATGAAACCATTCGCATTTCTTTCAGTGCTATTTGAGCACCAGATTTGGTAAAAGTGTATATGGTATAATACTTATATATGAAGTAAGTATATGGTATAATACTTATATATGTATTAAGTGTGTAATATACTTACTTCATACTGGAGATACATGTGGCCCGAGGCAGCACAAAAGATCTGGCTGCTTGAATCTTAGCTGTACAGGATGAGATGTTTGTTTCTCCTGATCTTCTGCCTTAGAAACAAAACCTTCATATTCTGCCTCTCAAAATATCTCTTCATAGTAATCTGTATGTGTGAACTACTAGACATTGGTATTCAGTTATTAAAAAAATAAGAGGCTAGACTAAATGATTTCCAGGTTGTCCCCATCTTACATATGATACGCTAGAGTCTAGTAGCTGACCTTACAATTAAATTATCATTGGTTACTGTACAGGAAGCCTTAGGATTATGCAAAGTAACTGGATCTCTCTTTTTTTTTGGAAATAAGTGATATTTCATTAATCCTATGGCTACTCCTACCTTGGAGTTAGTCTAAAATTGAATGTAGATAGGGTAGACTTCAAATTACTATTGAGTTTGAATCACAACTATTCTAGTTACTGGCTAAAGAAGTTATAATTTACTTGATCTCTATTTTCTCATATTGTCCACCTCAAGGGGTAGCTATGAGGTGGTTGAGATAAACCATACAAACCACTGAGTTCCTTGCCCAGTGACAAACTGGAAGCTAACTTGGATCCATAGTCTGGCCTTTTTAATTTTATGGCAAGTATACTTCCCTGGCTCTGCTACCCAGATACCCTGTGCTAATGCAGATCTCTTTTCTCAGTCTTGCATTAAGCATGTATTTTGACTAACCCCCATTCTCTTTCCCACCACACCTTTCCAGTTTATTCCTTGTTCTTCTCACATTCTTAGATCCACTCCCTATATTCCTCAATTTTTGGTTATTTGACATTGCCCCAGCAATGTGTTCACCTATAATTAAAAGCAATTAAACAGGAATACCTTATTTTCATCAGAGCTGATGTGTAGTTGTGAAAGTTTTTATCTTCCTTGATAAACTGGAAAATTTTTCAATTTGAAAAGATCGTGTCTTGAATCCTTGTATTTCTAGTATCTAGCATGAGTCTGCTAGCCGGAATTCCAAAGTCTAGTCATGGGCATGGATTTTAAAGCAACATGAGGGCTGAGGAGATGCCTCCTCTAATAAAGTACTTATCTGGCAAGAGTGAGGATCTCAGTTTGATCCCCATTACCTATACTACAAACGCCAGACATGATGATAAATCTTGTAACCATAGCACTGAGGAGACAGAGACAAGAGGATACCTGGACTCCACTGGCTAGCAAGTCTGGCCTACTTGGTGAGCTCCACCCAGTGAGAAACAATATTAGTTCGTGTTCTCATTGTTGCAACAAAATGCTTGACCACAAGTTATTCAAGGCAGCAGGCGTTCCCATTTATGGTTATAGTCCATCATGACAAGGAAGGAACAGTGGCAGAAACATGCAACAATGCTGGTCGCATTATGTCTGCAGTTAAGAAACAGAGAGAATCAATGTATGCTTGTTGTCAGTTCACTTTCTCCTTTTCATGTGTCCTAGGACCCTCAGCGTATGCATGATGCTGCCCACATTTTAGGTGAGTCTTCCCACCTCAATTCACATAATCTGGAAACTCCCTAATAGACATGCTTAGGGATTTGTTTCCATGGTGACTCTATATTCTATCGATTAGCAAGGTTAACTATCATCTCTCACAAAGAGTGCCTGAGGAAACATACCTGGTGTTGGCTGGTTTCCCTACATAGATGTGCATGCATGTGTACCTACACACATGCCCACGCTTACCTGAATATACACATGTATACACAAAGCAACAACATACATGTTCTACCAATGAGTAAAGTGTAGAAATGGAGGAGTTTGCAAAGCTTCATAGAACAGCTGTGGGGAAAACTTCTTAGAGCAAATAATACTTAGATTTGACCTTTTAATATCGATTCTCATTAGACAGTGGGAAGAACAGGGAAGTACTAATGCAAAAGAAAGAGTTGTTTGGTAGCTCTACGGTAAGGAGGTAATGTGTCAGCAAGGAACATGAGTAGGATAGGCTGAGAGCATACGATGATCTATGAGTTCATTAATGTCTTATCTGTATAATCCTAGCTTTCCAAACTATACATATTGTTTGTGGTAAAGAGAGCATTGTTTTGCAAAAATATATGCAGTAGCTTTTTCTCTGAAAAACAGATTGTGCAAACATGAGCTGGAGAGATGGCACAGTGGTTAAGGTGCTTGCCTGCAAAGCCTAACAACCCAGGTTCATTTCCACAGTACCCATGTAAAGGCAGAAGCACAATGTGGAAAATGCATCTAGAGTTCATTTGCAGTGGCTGGAGGCCCTGGCATATCTATTCTCTTTATCCCTCTTCTCTCTGTCCTGGCAAATATATAATTTTAATAAAAGATTGTGCACACAAAAATACATAGGAGAAAGAACAGTGGAAGATTGTATGAGAAAGAAGATGCTGTATCCCAGCTCTCCTCTCCTGAAGCTTCCCTTTGATCTCATCTTCCTAAACTACATCTCCTCTGTATCACATACTGTCTCCTGTTTCTGAGTCTCCATCACTCTTGTTCATCATAATTATGACTTTAGGAATCTTGTAGCTCAGAAGTTGAGGATGATGAGACTTTTCATAAGAAAGATAAATCAATAATGGAAAGATGAAAGTTAAACAAGAATGTTCTGACCACAAAGACGTAATGAGTATCTTTAAAAGTAGAAGTAGGGCTGGAGAGATGACTTAGCGGTTAAGCGCTTGCCTGTGAAGCCTAAGGACCCTGGTTCGAGGCTCGGTTCCCCAGGTCCCACGTTAGCCAGATGCACAAGGGGGTGCATGCGTCTGGAGTTCGTTTGCAGTGGCTGGAAGCCCTGGCTCACCCATTCTCTCTCTCCCCCTGTATCTGTCTTTCTCTCTGTCTGTCACTCTCAAATAGATAAATAAAAAATAAACAAAAAATATTTTTAAAAAAGTAGAAGTAAAAGTAAACTTGCAGCTAAAACCAGGAATGTTGAAAGATAGAGTTTGGATAGCTATGCATTTGGTATGATAAATATAAACCTATGCCTGAAGGAAACAAGAGACCACAGACTGTGGTCTACACTGTGTGTTGAACTTAACTCCTATGACTGGAGGTTGACTGAAAAAAAAAACAAAAAGAAAGAAATAGAAGGTAGAATGTGGAAAAGTGACTTTGTGGAAAGAAGGTTAATCATAAAGTAACCAAATTTTACTTGGATGAGAGGTAAAGAATACAGATGCAGGGGGGGATGAGCATGAATAGAATTCCTATGGAAGAGGGACTAGAGAGGGATCTCACAGGGAAAGGAAAGGCAGAGAAGGCTGAAGCATGGTGACTGTCTAAAGAACGGTTTAGCAGCCAAGAAAGGAAAGGGACTCACTTCCTTCACTCTGGCACATTTTCTTGAATTACTAAATGAGAGCTAGAGTTGGGTTTTAGTTACGCTTCTACTTTGCATCTAAATTGTGCATTAACCGGAACACGGTTTTTTTCCCCCACATTTCTCCTATCACTGTCACACCATCTAGTGAAGAAACGAGGCTCAGAGTTTTGTGAGTTATGCTTCATATATATTTTTTTCCCCTGATATTAAGCTTGACACCGTAGAAATAAGGAACTGGAGGGAGAGTATCCCACCAGAATGTCATTCATATTCATGCTAGATAGCAGTACCTTGAAGGTGGCCCCGATTTCTTGTGCATTTCCTCTCCATGTGAAACTTATTCAAGTATTTTTGCTTTTTAGGAGTCACATGAGCAACATAATTTCATCTTAGCCACGATAAATGTTGTGCTTGCGTGAAAGAAACGACATCTACTTTTAGGCATTGTTATGTTCTAGAATAATCTTCAGAGGATTATAATCAAGATTCCTGTAAGAAGTGTTAGCAATTGAAGCATTATCCATTAAAATTCTATTAGTATTGTGATTCAGAAATTAAAGTTCACGTTGTATAGATCTAGAGTCACGAAGAAGTCTTTTCTGTAAGACTGAATAACCACCATTGATACTTAGCGTGCTTGACTTGACATTTGTAATGACTTGGTGCCAACACATTGCTGATTTGTGGAACTGTGTGATGATTTCCTAGCATGTACCATCTATTTTCATAAGGTAGATTTTATACAATGCATATGTCCATTTCAGAAATTTTCTTGCTTAAAAAATGTAGGCATTTAAACAGGAAAGCATATTTCATATAACTTACATCTTTTCTGAATGTTTTAAAAAATATTCTAAGTAATGCAACATTAAACATATGGCTACACAAAGATTAGAAAAGCTGTGGCCATCAAAAATAAATATTGGTAATAACACTGATGGATTTTTCACACATATAGTTTACTGTGAGAAAAGTAAAAATACTTACACAGAACTTAGATAAGAAAATAAGCTTGCTAATTAATTAATTTATAAATGGAGGCATTTGCTGTTAAAATGGTAGCCTTTGAAATTTTTCTTCCTGCTTCATTTAAGCTTCAAAGTACCTTAAGTATAATGAAGTTTTTCATTGCATTTAATGTTATTTACTCCAGTATTAATACAAAATTAAACTTCTATAGCATTAATATACTGTTAAGTCAATAAAATATTTGTGAATATAAAAATATATTGCTGCTACAAACTCTCCTATGATGTAAAAAGCAAAAGCAATAATATGGTTAGATATAGACAGCAGTTTTGTATACTTTGCTACTTTTTTTTATTTTTTACTATTTTGGTTGTTTTTTATTTAAGAGAAAGAGAGAGAGAGAGATAATGAGGTAGACAGCAAAAGAGAGTGAATATGGGCTGCCACTGCAAACTAACTCCAGAAGTTTGGCTTTATTTCTCTTCTGCCTAATAAAAGTACAGTAAAAGAAAGAGCCTCTGATACTTTTGTAAAACTGCTCCTGTGTGTCTTTGATGCTGAGATGTGTCCTGAAGTTCTTACACTTCTGATGGACTCTTGGGGTAGAAATCAAGTTGGATTTTAACTTTTTTATGACTTTACCTTATATTCATGTTTTGAGAAATATTTGCTAGTTAAATGCAGCTGACAACAGTTTTAGCCATCTTTATTTTTTGAATATTTTGCAAGATTTTGAGAAGGCACCTACTATGATCCTACAGCTAAAATAGAAAGCAGGAGTACCAAAAATAGCATTAAGAAGCATGCGTGAGGGTCATTTTGCAAGCAGATTGTATAGTATCTAATATAAATTGACAAGATGTCTATGAGTTGTTGAAGACTTTAGAGGAAGAAATAGAAGAGAATTAGAAACCCATTCAGCTGAAGATTATTTTCAGGAATTAGCCAAAAAAATAAGACAATAGTCTCAAACATCAAGTTGATAGATTTTATTTAATAATCACGGAAAGCTATGGTACAAGAGATGTCAAGTGAAAGTCTGTTTTGATATTCTGAATGAAAATTCTTAAAAATACGGAGGTCAAAGCCAGGCGTAGTGGCGCACGCCTTTAATCCCAGCACTCGTGAGGCAGAGGTAGGAGAATCACTGTGAGCTCAAGGCCACCCTGAGACTACAAAGTGAATTCCAGGTCAGCCTGAACTAGAATGAGACTCTACTTCAAAAAAAAAAATAAAATGTTGAGGTCATATAACACAAACCTTGGTTTATGTTGAGTAGTTTTAATTAAAAGAATATGCTGAACTAGAGTCTAACGAGCTTTGGGAAATCTCTCTCTCTCTCTCTCTCTTTCTCTCTTTTTCTTTCTATTACTCATGTACCATTTGCAACATTGCAATGAGCACTAATTGAAGATTTATAACCCTTTCTCCTCTTTGGACGTTGCAGTGACCTCAGTAACCTCCTAACCTGAGGTCATAGCTCTGGAAAACATGGAGACACACCATCAGCTCTCCAGAAGCAGCTCGGCGGGAAGCCCTGAAAAGACACATTTAGTCAGATTTGGTCAGAGCATTATTACTAGTTGGGATGTTTCACCTCCATAGAAGTGGTTTTAAGGGAATTAACTTGGCTGTTTAGAACTTCTCTCCTTTCCTAAGCCCCCCTTTCTTCAAAATCGAGTTGCCTCAATTATAGTGTAAAAATAACTAACCAACCTCATTTTCGATTTATTATGAAAAAAAAAACCTTTGAAGAATTATGTAAGTACAAGCTGATGAAAGGTTATGATTTGTTTACTTAGAAGTGTTTTAAGTGTCCACGTCCCTTGATGGTATGCGGAGAGCACAGACAAGAGTCTGTGTGTGGGAAAGGACTCAGGCTTGCACTCCTTCGCATGTGTGGGCTTTCTTCAGCAGGACTTCTTCTTTTCGTTTTTTTCTGTTTATTGACAGTACTCCTTAGACCTTTGTAAAATTATAATGTACACCTCACCAGCATAGATTTGGTTGCATAATGAGGTTAGATTTTTAGTAAATGTAGCCAGAAGGAAATATAAAAATTCATTGCACCAGTTTTAATGCTTTGAGTAAAATAGGATTGGTCCATGAGCCTTGAATTGCATAAGACAAAATACTGTACTTAGGAGACATAAAGGGAAATTAAGAGTCAGGAAGAGCAACCTTGGTTCTCTTTGGGGAGTGCTTGGCTATTTATCTGCCTGAGGAAGAACCAGGTATCACTGTCTCTGCCTACTGCTCTGATGCTCAGAAGTATGTTAACTGTGGTTACTTTGGGGATTGTGGCAATGACATCCTTTTTCCTTGAGAAAAATCAGCATAGATCCTGCATACTAGAATTGAGTATGTTGCTTATATTTTCTGTTTCCCTTAAAAGTAAATTAGTTTTTCTTTTTTTTTCCCCCTAGAAATTATACCTTCTCTGGATTTTAAATTACATCAAGGGAGAAATACAAATATTTGAGGCCCAGAGAAAAGGTCACCCAGTTTCTTCCTTATGTGTACTGGATGAAGTTGTGGCCCTGGTCCTGATACTACCTAACAAAGATACTCAGGGGAAGACTTAGTGGGGAGTGTACCTCTCGGTGATAAGCTGGGGTCACTGAATCAGTATTCCTTCTAAGAATGTCAGTGTACCTTGCATGTATTGAAATTTTAAATTTTTCATCCTCTTCAAAATCCAAGGGTTTATAGCCTTTAAATAGAGAAATATTTTTATTCTTCTGTGGTTTGCAGCTGGAACCAAGGTACATAGATAGAAGTCAAATCTGCTGTGTTACTGCACACAAGGGCATTAAATAAGCCTAACTTTGCTAATTCCTTCCCCTTTCTTTTAACCTATTTACTTGCCAAAGTAGGTCACACCTATATTCCCAGTGAGCTTGACATCATGATACAGAAGTCAAAATTCTCTCTCAGGTTGGGGTAGTGGAGAATGAAAGTAGCTTGTATTTTTAATTTACAAGTAAACCTATTTTTTTCCCATTTCTTTCCCATAAAGTACCTCTGTTCCTTGCTTGACCATCCAGTGCCCTTCACAATATCATCATCACCCCCTGGACCAGATTTGCTCGTGCTGAAGGAGGCTCTTCCATGTGGTGATTTCTTTTCTCTTGTCTTTGACTATTTCTCCCTGCAGGCATTCTGCATGCTGTACTGTTAGAGAGGCAAAATCAATCGTACACACAGAAAGAGAAAGAGATATTGTAAAAGGCAATGACTTAAATGACTATGGCATCTACTAAGTCCCAAGGTCTGTACTTGGCATGTTGGAGACCCAGGAGAGCCAGTGCAGTAGCTCCAGCTTTGCTGCCAAGGCTGGAGGTGCCGGAAATCTGACGGTTGCTGCTACAGGATGAAGACCTGGGAAGGCTCAGCATTTCAGTGTGAGTCAGAAGACAGAATTAAAAAAAAAAAAAAAAAAAAGGGATGTCCTCTGTCAAGGGCTATCAGGTGAAGAAGTTTCCTTTTGTTTGCAAGAAAATCAATCTATTTATGCACTCAATTGTTTGGATAGGGCTCAAAAATGTAATACTAACCAAAACACATCCCGAAGACATAGGAAGCAAATGCTATTGGCTAACTTCTCCAAGTTCATGGATTACGTGTCTGGCTTCTAGAAATGAGAAGCTCTCATTCAAATTGCGTCTTCACCATGTACTCTGCAACAGTAGACAAGTTACTTAACCTTGCTTTACTCAGATAATACTGCGCATGGAGCATGGTCAGTTCCAGTGTTTCTGCGTGAAGGCTAATGATTCATTTCCCACAAACTCTACAATCCATGGATACTCACGTTTCTTATATAAAGTGACTGAGTATTTCAAGTGTTAAATGAACTGGTTCATGCAAAATACTAAGCATTAATGACTCTGGGGTATTTTTATGTACTTAAAGATAAAGGGTCACATAGTTCTGTGCCCAAGGCCATATAGGTAATACTTGGTAAAAATGAGATTTGAATTTGTGCTGCGTTACTTCATAATTACACGTTTAGTCATTCTTTTTTTTTTTTTGACCACTAAAAGGAAGCAATGTAATCCAATGGCTAAATATCTTGTTAGCCTCCCATTGATTCAAATCTTAAATCTTTCACTTGTCAGAAGGCTTAGGAAATGAATGTTTGTTCTTCTGTGAGTGTATGATGTGTGTGCATGTGCGTGTTTGTTTGTGTGTGTGTGTGTGTGTGTGTGTGTGTATGCACATCTGTGTACACATGTGCAGTGGCCAGAGGATGAAAATGAGTGTCCTTTACACAGATTCCCCTAGTTTTATTTTTAATTTTTTGTTCATTTTTATTTATTTCTTTGAGAGTGACAGAGAGGGAGAAAAACGGGCAGATAGAGAGAACAAGAATGGGCGCGCCAGGACCTCCAGCCACTGCAAACAAACTCCAGACATGTGCGCCCCCTTGTACATCTTGCTAACATGGGTCCTGGGGAACCGAGCCTCAAACCAGGGTCCTTTGGCTTTACAGGAAAATGCTTAACTGCCTAAGCCATCTCTCCATCCCTCCCCTAGTTTTCTTGAGATAGTGTCTCACTCAACTCAGACCTTCTATTTTGATGCTTCCCTCACCCCAATTAGGTCAGTGAGCTCCAGTGATTTTTTTTAAAATTTGCTCCATGCATAACTCGGTTACAGACATGTGTGACTCCACCCAGCCTTTATGCAGGTGCCAGGAAAACAAGCTCAGGCTGCCTCGGGCCCTCATACTTGTGCAGCAGTACTTTAGACCACCGAGTGATCTCTCCAACCCCTTCCCCATCTTTAAAATAGAAATAAAGAACAGTGTTCCTAGAGTAATAGGGAATGAAATGATTTCTAGAAAGAATGACTTCATCATGAGTTAGAAATTTTAAAATTTTAGACATATGAGGCTTGATGGGAGATTTCTTCATTTGCTCTTAGCTATGCTGGTGGACACTAGGAAATGTAGAGAATATTTATATATTTTTTAAAATGTTTTTATTTATTTACTTCACAGAAGGAAAGAGATAGAAAGAGAGAGAGAGAGAGAGAATCAGTGTGCCATGACCTCCAGCCACTGCAAACAAACTCCAGATGCATGTGACACCATGTGCATCTGGCTAACGTGGGTCCTAGGGAATTGAACATGGGTCCTTTGGCTTTGCAGGCAAATGCCCTAACCACTAAACCATCCCTCCAGCCCAGGAATATTTATTAAATGTAGAGAAATATTGAAGATATCTTAGCATCTATAATATCATAGGTAGCTTTATATTGCAGCGAATTTCTTTGGAAACACTTTTTTGAGAGAATGAAAATTGTGGCTTTCATTCAGAATGATTGTGTGTATCCTTACAAGGAAATTGAAGCCAATGGCAGGAAGAAGCCATGACAGAAGGAAAGCGTCCGCACCGCCCCTGTAACAGAGATGCTCCAGAAGTTCCACCACTCAGAACCAAGGATTTTGCTCTCTGGTGTTTAAGATAAGAAGACTCTAGAGTTCCAGAATGTTGTATCTGACTTCTCATTTTCCAAATAGAACCAACTGAAAAGACCACAGCCATGCTGTTCTGTTTTCCTATATATGCATTTGTTTTTAGACAAATAGATTTGCTCAAAGGTCTAAACACCATTGAAATAGGCACCATAGGCGTGCGTGCATGGTTGGACCGGGAGACTAGAAGTGTTGACTTAATTCTTGAAGTCCTTGTTACGTGCTACTATGGTGTGTGTGAGTGTGTGACAAGGGCAGGCCTTCAGCACGATTTGTTTTTTTTTTTTGGGTGGGGGGCTTCGAGGTAGGGTCTCACTCTGGTCCAGGCTGACCTGGAACTAACTCTGTCATCTCAGGGTGGCCTCGAACTCATGTCTATCCTCCTACCTCTGCCTCCCAAGTGCTGGGATTGAAGGTGTGCGCCACCCCGCCCGGCACCTTCAGCACTATTTGTATTAAACATGACCATGTAGGCAGGACAAGAATCTTTCTAATATTTTCAAGAGATAAGTAAGAGACTGGTTGTTGTTTGACCATGATTATGGAAGAAGAAATTCACAGTACTTAATTATTATACTTACTAGCAATTTTTAGACATGCAAAATGAGATTAAAATTAATATTAAAGGTAGATTTGAAGGGAAAACAAAATCTAGATTTTTGGGAGTCTGATAATAGAGGGAATAATGTTCTGGGAAAACTGAGTTAAGTGAATATATGCTATATTTAGTACTTTGATATAATACTTCTTTGTAAAGTTTAATACCTACAGTTAAAGATAAAAACCCATCACCCACACCAGTGGAAATACCTATAGTTTGTTTACTTCCTGCAAGTTGTAGTCTTGTCATAGGTAACAACTACGATATTATTATATGAAAACTGCCAGAATCAGATGATAGTTTATAGTAAACTTTAGATGGGTAGATCCTCTTGTCCATAAAATACTTCTTACATTTTTCAGTTTGAGAGAAATAGAAAATTTACTTTTTTGTTCTGCCAATTAATGTGAACATTACCTAAGGGGAAATATAGTTAAAACATAGGAAAATATAACAGCCTGGAAACCTTTTTCTTTTTCTTTCTTTCTTTCTTCCTCTCTTTCTTTCTTTCTTTCTCTCTTTTTTTTTTTTTGTGCCTTCACTAGATAAATAAGAAATGACAAGTGGTTTAATGTAATAAGAAATAAACTACACTGAATCTTATAGTATGGGGTTTGGTAGAGACAACACTAATGAACTTGAACATGAAAATTAGTGTGGAATGGCTAGTCCTATTGAATCACTGTCATAAACTCACGGTTAGAAAAGAAATGCTAAGTAAATTGAGTATAATAATGGTTTTAGGTATCAAATTTCAATTTTGTAAATACACAGAGCCAGCCTGTGGAAGATCTATCACCTTCACATAGTTCCTTCGTTCACTGAAGTAGAAAATCAGATATATCAATACCATGTTTTGCTTCCCCAACAAGTGTTTTGAATGCTTTCCCAACTAAATGACATATGCTTCCATGTCATATTTAGGAGAATAAGACTTTAGTGGACTGCCTGCCAGCATCAACATCTAATTTGGGCTCTTTTTTATTTATTTATTTTTATTTTTTTATATGTTTCGAGGTAGAGTCTCACTATAGTCCAGGCTGACCTGGAATTCACTCTGTATTCTTAGAGTTGCCTCAGACTCAAGGCGATCCTCCTGCTTCTGCCTCCTGAGTGCTGGGATTAAAGGCGTACACCACCACGCCCAGCTAATTTAGTCTCTTAAATTTACTTTCTAATGATGCAGTTTGTATAGCATATCTACAGAATCAATTTATGAGCAGAAATATTTACAGAAGCATTGTTTTCTATACTAAAAGGGATGAAAAAAGAA
Source organism: Jaculus jaculus (assembly GCF_020740685.1). Lineage (NCBI taxonomy): Eukaryota > Metazoa > Chordata > Mammalia > Rodentia > Dipodidae > Jaculus > Jaculus jaculus. The sequence goes on from NC_059105.1 coordinate 167,242,937, forward strand.
CTGAGGTCACTTATTTATTTAGTTAGGTTTTTGTTGCTTTTGCTGTTTTTTTTTTTTTTTTTAAGGTAGGTTCTCACTCTAGCCTAGGCTGACCTGGAATTCACTATGTAGTCTCAAGGTGGCCTTGAACTCATGGCAGTCCTCCTACCTCTGCCTCACAGTTGCTGGGTTTAAAGACATGGGCCACCATGCCTAGTTTGAGGTTATTTTTTAAGTAACTGAATAAAGTAAATTGTGAAAGCAAAATAAATTCAGATACGGCAGTTATGGTTGGGTAAATTATGTTTTGAGAGAAGATGGGAAGTGTAGGGAAATACACGCTATAGCTCCACTGAGTGACCACAAATGCGGCCATCAGGCTGTGCAACAATAACTACACTAATTTGTTCATATATGATCAGGAATTTGTAAGACCTTATTTATCATGTAATACTTTGTGGTCTTCTTTTTCTTTAAAATATTTTCCCTAAACTTCTTGAGTAAGAGTTGTAGATAGATTCTAATTTTAGGCCACACAAACAGAGTTTAAGAGTATATCTGTGTAAGATAAAGTTGAGAAATGACTATGTGGAAGACTGAAAATGATCATTCATGCTTTTCAGAACTTACCATGATGCCTAATTTATTTCTAAAACATTGATTGTGTAGGAATTGTCAGCCATTTCACTTTATGGACATATGTTATAATAATCACTGTGCTCACATTTTGCTCATGGGTATTCAGAAAGAAACTGACTCGTTGAGCTATTACTAAATTAGTATTGTAAAATTGTGAAAAAAAAAAAACCTTATAGGCAGATCTTACCTATAACTGCACTGCCTATAGATACCCTTCTCTCATATTTATAGAAAATGATCTGGACTTCAGAACAAAATCCCTGTAAAATGAATGCATTTTAAAAATCAAAGATACAGATACAATGGCATATTTTGTTTGTACAGTATAGTGCGTTTCATATTGACATTTTATAACGTCCATTTTCATATGAATATAAGGTATTTTGATTGGATTTATCACACCATTACCTATTTGTTAAGTCCCATTTTAATCCTAATTCCTAATTATCCCCTTTCTATATTCTTTTTTATTTAAATATTTTTTTGTTCATTATTTATTTATTTATTTGAGAGCGACAGACACAGAGAGAAAGACAGATAGAGGGAGAGAGAGAATGGGCGCGCCAGGGCTTCCAGCCTCTGCAAACGAACTCCAGACGCGTGCGCCCCCTTGTGCATCTGGCTTATGTGGGACCTGGGGAACCGAGCCTCGAACCGGGGTCCTTAGGCTTCACAGGCAAGCGCTTAACCACTAAGCCATCTCTCCAGTCCTGTTTTTTGGTTTTTTGAGGTAGGGTCTCACTCTGGTCCAGGCTGACCTGGAATTAACTCTGTAGTCTCAGGGTGGCCTCAAACTCATGGCAATCCTCCTATCTCTGCCTCCAGAGTGCTGGGATTAAAGGCGTGCACCACCACGCCCGGCTCTATATTCTTTTAAAAGAAGAATCAGCATACAAAATAATGGGATTCATTTTAACATATCCACATGTATTTAATGCATATTTCTTGTATTTACCTCTGTTATACTTTGGTGGTCTCTCTGTCTCACTTGTCCCATATTTTCACAAAGTCTGCCTTTTATATACTATTTCATATATGTGTATATATCATTTATATATCAAGTATATATCATGTATGTATATAAACACACATATATACAGAGACACAAACACATACATACATATACATACATACATACATATATATATATATATATATATATATATATATATATATATATATACACACACACACACACACACACACACATATATTTAAGTCTGTATTCCCTATGTGATACTTGTCTTTCTGCTTCTGCCTTATTTCATTTCACATGATGATTTTTAGCTTCCACTATTTTCCTTCAACTGACATACTTTCTTTCTTTTCTTTACGGCTGAATAAAACTTCATTTTTTATATATTTACCACATTCTAACTGATCTATTTATCTGTTGATAGATATCTAAGCTGATTCTGTACCTTGATTATTGTGAATAATGAATGCCGCTGTAACTGTTGCAGTCAGGTTCGTATTTCTTGCAAAAAATCACATGACCAAGAGTAGCTTTTGGGGGGCAAAAAGGTAAAATTTGGTTTTCAGATTCAAGTGGAAACTCCATGATGGCAGGGAAAACAATGGAATGAGCAGAGGGTGGACACCCCCTGGCCAACATAAGGTGGACAGTAGCAATAGGGGAGTGTGCCGAACACTGGCATGGGGAAACTGGCTATAACCCATAAGCCTGCCCCCAACAATACACTTCCTCCAGGAGATGTTTATTCCCAAATCTCCATCAGCTGGGAACCTAGCATTCAGAACACCTAAGTTTATGGGGTACACCTGAATCAAGCCACTACATTCTGCTGTCCCTAGCATCCATAAACTAATAAACATCCATGATATAAAATGCAGTGCCTCCCATCCAACTTTAAAAGTCCCCGTAGTTTTTATCAATCCTAATTATGCTTAAGATTCTCATAGTCTAAGATCTTTTAACTGAGCCATAATACAAAAAAAAAAATTCTCCAAAACTCATAATGGCACAGAATAAATACTCATACTGCAAAATATATCATTGGGGATAGCAAAGAAATATTCAACAAATACAAGATTTATACAGCGCAAACATCAAACTATAATTCCAAGCCCAACAACTCTAGTCATTGACAAATCTCCAAGTCCAATAATTCTAACCAGCAAGTCTCTGGACTTCCAATTCTGCCCCTCCAGCCAGACTACTCACAGTCCTGGAAAACTTCATCTGGGGCCAGCAGCTTTCCTTAGCAGCTGTCTTGTGGCCCTGGCATCTCCACTGGGTCTCCGTTGCAATACACAGTTCACCCTCACAGCTCCATCAGGCCTCCATGAAATCTGCTTCACACTGCCCAGGGTTGTTTCCAAAACACAAGACCATGTTGCAAATTCAATGAGCCTTTCTCTTTCCTGCATTTCTTATACTCCACAATACCAGGTAGATTGCCAGTCTGTTGATCCAGGGAAGAATAAAGCAGACTTTGAAGAATAGGAAACTCCTTTAGCATTCAGACCCCTTCGAAAGAGACTATATTCTACCTGTTGCTCCACTGCAGGTCAGCTGACATACGCTCAAAGGTTGTAATCTCATATAATTGCAGCTGAACAGGCAGAAGTTTCAGCCCAAAGATTTCATTTCTGTGCCGTATCCCTCTGCTCATTTCTATACAAAGCAACCCTGCACAAGGTCTCAGGACATGAGCATAACAGCAAATCTGTCACACAAACTGCTTCTAGCACAGTCCAGGCAAAACTCCTTTTCACCCACATAAGCAAAACATCACAGTCCATAGTTCTTACTGTATCAGGTCTGAGTTTGTCCAGAATAGTGCATCGTGCTATACTTACAACACTACAAGGTGTCTCTTAGGCCAAGGTTTCAAATCATTGTACATTCCTCTTGAAAGGCCAAAAGGCCAAAGCCACACAGTCAGGTGTCTATAAGCAATTGACACCACTCCTCAGTACCAAGTATACTGTTGCAGTCAGGTTCACATTGCATTTATGTTTTCAAAAATCAGATAGTTGGGTTGGAGGTATGGCTTAGTGCTTAAAGCATTTGCCTGCAAAGCCAAATGACCCGGTTCAATTCCCCAGGACCCACATTAGCCAGATTCACAAGGTGGTGCATGTGTCTGGAGTTCGTTTGCACTGGCTGGAGGCCCTGGCATGCCCATTCTCTCTTTCTCTCTCCCTCTTTTCTCTGTCAAATAAATTAAAAAATTAAATTAAATTGAAAAATGATAACTAACAAAATCATATAGCTATCATTCGATGTGTTTATTTCTGTGTTTTCTGCTCTACTCCATTGTTCTTTGTGTGTCTGCATTTGTGCTATTACCTTGCTGTTTTTGTTCCTGGGGCTCAGTAGTGTGATTTGAGATCAGGTATTGTGAGAGTTCAGGCATTGCTTTTTCTGTTCAGGCTTGCTGTGGCTACAATTCCATTTCTTTAATAATTCCCATGTGAACAGCCAGTTGTAGCCATTAGCCATACCCATCTGTTATCTCTCAGGGTTTCCAATGTGTAGGGACTCATGGTGCTCCCTGGATAATATCTGGAATATTGTATGTGTTCAATAAACTTTTGCCAAATAAATAAACTTTGTTGTTAATATGGCCATTGTTGGAAAAAAAAAAAAAACTTATTCCCAATAAATTTTTTTAAAGAGGCCACTGGTAGCCTATATTTAATTATACATATTCAAATCAAATACTGCTGTTTTAGTTTTAATAAAAGTGTGTAATCAAATGTCCCTAAGTTACAAACATATTCTGTTCCAAAATTTAGACAGCTTAGTCATCTGAAATGAAGAATTCTTCCCTATTTCATATGTTTTAAAAAGTACTTTTCAGGACCCAGGTCCAGCTCTAGACTCTGGAGACAGACACAGTAATAAACAGAATACAAGATTATGTCCACATGAGCTTGTGCACCGTAGCTCTTGGAGCTGGAGCTGTTAGCATTGTATCTAGCTCATAAGTGTTTCCTAAATAATACTTTTAGTGAGTGCTACGATTACTTGTAAAGATGTTGATTCATAGCACAGAACTTCTAAAGTAAAAAAAAGAAATGAAGTGGAAGTAGTAAGAAAGAACAGATGCTCTTTTAAGTATATTCCTTTTTATTTTATTGATAAGTTCATACCTGTGAATATATGTCTGTAAATCTATGTATGTAAGTACATGTATATATGTATGTAAATACATGTAAATATGTATTCATAATTTCGTACATGGTAAATTAGTTGCATTCACCCTCATTATCTGTTCTTGTTCCCTCTTCTGCTACTGCTGAACCCCTTCTTCCCTTCTACTTTCATGTCTTTTCTTTAATAATCCACTGAATTTAGTTATGGCTACTTCTGTGATTACTCATAGGCATTTATTAGGGTTATTAACTTGAGCATGGAAAATATACCATTGCCTATTTCGCTGAAGCAAGTGACTTCTCCCTCCCTAAGTCACCAGCATAGAATGTTGCTTGGCCCAGTCTCCTGCTCATAACTGGGACTGCTGTGATTTCCTGAGTTCAAAGGCTATGACATGTCAAGACAGTGTTCTACAATGCTGCTCTCCGTCCTCCGACTCTTATCTTCTTTCAGCCCCATCTCTTCCATGAGCCTTTTGGGTGTATTATTTTTTGTGGTTAATCAACTTTCCTAAGCATTTACTTCCAACAACAACAAAAAAAGCATATTTCTCCTTATTCTTTTTTAGCTGTGTAGCTTTGGCAAGCCAGGGTAATTCTTGCCTAAAAATAATAAAGATGTGATAATATTCTAATTCACACAGAGAAGACAGCAGAATTTAGTAAATTAATGTTTGCATACTTCTTAGAACTCTCAGGTTGAAAAAAATCACTAAAGGAAATACAGAACTAATGTCGCCACTAAAATTGTTATAGACATTGTTTTCTCTACCAAAAAAGACATTTTCTGTATGCCACATGTTTTTTTTTTTAAAAAAGATGTTCTATGTATATCTGAAGGAAATCAAATAAAGTCTTTGTTTTTAAATCTTTAAAAAAAGTTATTTGTGTTTTTGACACAGGTAGAGGGAAAGAGACAGAGAGATAATAGGCATGCCAGGGCCTCTAGCTACTGCGGATGAACTCCAGATGCAATGTACCATCTTATGCATCTGGCTTATGTGGGTACTGGGGAATCGAACCTGGGCCTGTAGTCTTTGCATGTAAGTGTCTTAACTGCAGAGCCATCACTTTAGCCCCAAATAAAGTGTTTTGTCATTTCTTGAGAGATGGCTTAGCGGTTAAGCACTTGCCTGTGAAGCCTAAGGACCCTGGTTTGAGACTCGATTCCCCAGGACCCACATTAGCCAGATGCACAAGGGAGCGCATGTGTCTGGAGTTCGTTTGCAGTGGCTAGAGGGCCTGGTGTGCCCATTCTCTCTCTCTCTCTTTCTCTCTCTCTCTCTCTCTCTCTCTCTCTCTCTCTCCCTCTTTCTCTCTCTTTCTGTCACTCTCAAGTAAATAAATAAAAATGAACAAAAATATTAAAAAAAAACATGGCTAAGACCCTGAGGTGTGAGTAGTATAGAGAAATGTTTTATTAATCCCCCAAATCTTTAAAATCATGAACCAGGTAGACATGGGACCATTTTATTGTAGACATGCCTGCCTTGTAAAACCTGTATAATGGGTAGATACTAACATTTCCTTACAAAGATGTCCAGTTGTGTGTGTGTGTGTGTGTGGATGCATTCATACACATTCCAGTCTCTTGCCACTGCAAATGAACTCCTGTTCAGCAATATGTGAGGGACTGAGGAATTGAACCCAGATCATCAGGAAAGTGCCTTTAGCCAATAAGCCATCTCCACAGACCCTCCAGCTTTTAATTCCAAGAAGTTTTCATGGCTTGTGCAGTTTTAATCATACCATGAATATTGTGAATATTTTCAGTCAGGTATAATAGGACTTTATCTCTTCTGGTAAGATACAATATTTACTACCCAAGAGCTACTGAGAAGATTGAGCACACTAGGAGATACTCAGGGCACCACCATCCCTGGCTCTTCCTTTTCAAAGGTCTCCACTGAGAGCTTGTGCTCTGGCCTTAAGAAATATCTGCTGAGACACTGAAATCCCCTTGCTCTGACTATCTCTACTTGTTCTGAGTGGCCAAAATTCTTAAAGAATTTTATGAAGATGAAAAATTTATACCTCATCTTTTTACACGTATGTGTGTAAGGCCAAGCCAAGCATGGCATACATGAGAAGGTCAGAGGAGAGCTGAGTTGTTGCTCATTTCCTTGGAGGTTCTGGATTCTTCCAGCTGTTTTTCTCATTGCTATAGACACATCAGGAGCAGATGTGTGTCACTTTGCATCAGCTGCGTCTGCCCCTTTGCTAGAGAAGCAAACCTGGTCTGGCAGGCTTGCTAGCAAATGCCTTTAACTGCTGAGCCCCTTAAATCTCACTTCATGTTGCTAGTTCCTCAATGGAGGTTCAGGCAAATTATTTTTTTTAAACAATCAGATTTTAATCTCACTGTAATTTTAATATTTTATATATCAGATGTTCATAGTGACAAAACCCAGTAGTTTCAAAATGTACAGAAGAGATTAGTCCTCTGCCTTTCATCTATAAAAGATTATTTCAAGACTCACATTTGAATCTACATATGCAATAGAGCCAGGAAGCTCATGTCTGTTAGTGACACTGCACTCCTATAGAGAAGTCTGAACCTTTGCTTTAGCCGTGTACATAATACACCATCTTCCACTCTGCCTTTAAGGCCACTACTGTAGTTACTTAAAGAATACCTTTGCTTAGAGCACATCACAAACTCTCATGAGGACCATTAAAGGTGATTATAAAAATGTTACAAATAGCTTGATCTCTGAAGAATATCCGTAGTCTCTTAAAAAAGTCATAAAATGTCATCCAAAATCCCCCCTCCCATGAAATTACCAGGATGAATCATCAAAACATGTGAATTCTGAGGCAAAAATACTTATTTGCCTAAATTTTACCATTTTTCCTCCATTTTTATTTTATTTTATTTTATTTTTTGAGGTAGAATTTCATTGCAGCTCAGGCTGACTTGGAATTCACTCTGTAGTCTCACAGTGGCCTTGAACTCAAAGCGATCCTCCTATCTCTGCCCCCCAAGTGATGGGATTAAAGGTGTGTGCCATCATGTAGATCTCCTCCATATTTTTAAAGGGAAGGAGAGAAACAGGGAGTAGAAGAAAGGTCAGGAGAAGGTGGGAGGAGAAAGGGAAGGGGAATAGGAGAGAGACATAGATGCAAAGAGAAGATAAACGACAGACCAAAAGATAAAGGAGAAATCTTATTTCTTTAGCATATGAAATGCTTCTTATTAATCATACATTTTTAAAATTTATTTTAGAGAGAGAGAGAGAGAGAATGGGCACGCCAGGGCCTCCAGCCACTGTAAACATACTCCAGATGCGCGTACACCCTTGTGCATCTGGTTAATGTGGGTCTGGTCCTGGGGAATCGAGCCTCAAACCAGGGTCCTTAGGCTTCATAGGCAAGCGCTTAACCGCTAAGCCATTTCTCCAGCCCAATCATACATTTCTTAATATCATTTCTCTCATATAATCTCAAAAGTTTAAAATTGATGTACTATAAGGATTTAGTAAGTGTAATTTTTTTTTTTTAATTTTCAGCAATAATAGCTCAAATTTCAAGAGTGATCACACCAGTCCACCAATGTGATTAAGCTTAAGGTTTTCTCATGGGCCACAGATATCTGTGATGTGCAGTTAATATTTTTTTTTTTCTAGATGAGGAGTAGGTGCCACCAAAGTCATGTAAAGTACAGGGTATTTTGATTTAATTTGTCTTAAAAGACTCAGGACAAAGAAGTCTGTTTTAACTAAGAGTTTAGAGTGACAAGATGCTGGTGTGTTTGAATGAATAGAAAGGGTATGGAGCAAAAGCAATACTCTGTGGACCTCACAGGTAGTTCGGAGGGCTCAAATGTGGCTTATAGTAGGCAGTATGTACTTGAGATTAGACTAGGAGCTCCTAAAGCAAATATGATGTGCCATGATTTATTTTAACACACACACACACACACACACACACACACACACACACACACACAAGTTGAAACTGCAGGTGCTCCCTTTTTATTGCACTATGTAAAGAGAAAATGTAAAACGGACAAGCTTTCGACAATCATGTTCTCTTCATCAAGCTGTTATTGTTATTTTAGTGAGTCCACTAAAAAGAATTATCTAGAGCTTCTCGTTTTTACTTCTTTGTGTACTTGATGAATATGATTACCATTTTTACCTCCTGTATTTAAACCCCTTTTCCATAATCCCACATTTTGCCTAAAAGCCATGTCTGTTATAGCTTGTCCTCTTTCCCTGAAATAGTTTTCAGAGATAGACTGCCTTTAAGCAGGTGCAGTAAATGCATTTTGGGCCATTTTCACTGTCTTGTACAAGTACAAAATGCCTGACATAATTAAACTGAGATTAATGGAGACTATTAGTAAAATAAGCTTGTTTTGTGAATGGAAACCTTACACTAATTCAGCATAGCCTTTCGTTGACAAATGTGCTATATTCACTTATGTACCCACAGCATTATATGTCTGAAAAGCAACTAAACATTTGTCAGGGTACCTTCCAGAATTTTCCATTAACTGTATTCTAATTCTTTTCTTGTGGCCTGCAAAGGGTCCCAGGTTCTGTTTTTAAATGGAACAAAAGGATTGGCCTCGTCCCACAAGGACCAGTGATTGTCAGGTCCAGATAAATCTTTCTTTAATTTTCTTCCTGAATTGTTCTTAGTCCCTTCTTTGCTTCACTTTAGAATTTAAAGCGTGCTATTCAAAATGGCCACCATCTAGGGGCGGAGGGAGCAAAGGAAAATAATAAAGAACAGTGGCAATGAGTTGATGCTGTATAAATAAGCACATTTGCTGTGTCTCTGTTCTGCAGTTTTTATGTCCCGCTGATGAGAACCGGTTTGAGATGTAAATTGCTTCCCTTTGATTGAACCAGGGAGGAGATGTCATGTTACTCACCATCAGATAGAGCATTGTGAGCCTTTGGTGAATTACTGGGATAACAGAGCTAGGAGGAATTCCCTAACTGTCTCGCCGCCCTGCTCAGTGTTCTCAGTGTTCAGTAACAACCGTTTACCTGGCCACCTTTGTCCCCGTTGCTCATCTGTTCCTACCCTGTCCTTAGACAATTTTTCAAGGATCACTGGGATGTACCACTGTGTTTTTTAAAAATATATTTACATAGCAAATATCTTGCAAGTTACATTGTGTTGTGGAGAAGATTTTGTTGTTAGCTTGTTTTAGGTAGACAGTATTTAAGATGTCACGTTTGAAAAATGAGGAGTGATACCGAAATGATTTCATGGACCTATTTACCATCATGTACCTCACCTAGGTTTAGGATAAGTGTGTAATGGTGTCTATGCATAAAACAGAATTGAGCACTGGGTAGCAGTGGAGGATGTGTGTGTGTGACATCATCCAGATCATCTCTTGTATGGAAAACAAAAAAGAATTCATAAAGGGAATTTAAAACAAAAGAACTGGAAATAAGCCTGCAAACTACCCTGGCATCTCAACAAACCAGACACTTTTTTTTTTTTAATGTAAGACATTCAGGGCAGATATCACAGCCCTATCATGACAGCACAGCCTTCTCTTCCTCCCCTTCTATTAAATCTGCATTTCGAAGGTGGATGGTGCTGACTCATAAATTAAATTGGAGTAATACATACAGTGTATATATATTTCTGTCACTTTGTCTCAAATTAAACACGAACCTTCTCCCCTGACAAGATGATAGAAAAGTTAATTGCTCGCCCTGGCTTTAAATTGGAATTTGAATTTGCAAAATGCTAAAGGTTTATGAGATCTAAATCATGAGGAGCTTAAATTACATTCCTGTGATAAAATATTAATAAATCAATTAAAACATAAGCCGAGTATAATATTACTTTTTTTTTGTAGGAACCCTGAACACAATAATTCATTAGGGTGTAGTGCAGTAACAATTATTGTATCTTTTTTTAATTTTCTTTTTATTAGTTTTTTTGATAAATACATCATCAGATAACATTGCACATGGTAGATTATCATTCCCCCAAAGCAGCATCCAGAAATGGTTGTACCCTAGACAAGAGCTCACAGCCTGGATTATCTGTTGTTCATGATCCTTGTCAGCATCAGCTCCTTCCTCTACTGAAGGGATATTTTCCTCTTGGGAGCATCTATCCAATGCCAACCCTAGCATTTTGTGCTTTCTTACTCTTGCCTCTAAAAATGGGCAACATCATAATAATACTACCCAGTACTGCCATAAGAAACCAATTAGGTAAGGCATGTTGAACTCATTTATACATGGTAATATTCCATCCAATGTTAATTATTTTTATCCCAGATTAAGGAACTTTTATCTCTTGGAGGGCTCTTAGTCATCACTTAGTAATCAGTTTTCTTATTTGAAATATTATGGAGCAAAGTCCAGAGAGGTTAAGTCACCTGGGTAAGTACACACAGCCAGACAGTGACATTGCTCAAACTAAAATCAGGACTCTTAAAATTCTAACTTGGGTATACCCTTTGTTATATTCTAATCTCCCCTCACAGGGCTAGAAAATTTGCATAAATGTTGGGGTGTTACTCTCATTACGCTGTTTTCCCATTGACATCCATTTTTGTGTGCATATGAATTGTGTGTGTGTGTGTGTGTGTGTGTGTGTGCATTTGTGTGTGTGCGTGCATCTGTGCATGCACCTGAAACGTGTGTGTAGTTGGGGATTTTATTCTATCTAATTGTATTTTTGGACTGACAACATTAGTCATTTTAGGAATGATTTTCCAAGGGGCCTGGTGGCACAGACATTCCCACAGCTGTCAGGGAGGGTTCCGTTCAGCCAAGCACAGGCTGCCCTCTCCTGCTGCTCCCCAGATGAAGACTGGGCAGTGTCCATTCTTCCCCCACTGGGCTCTGGTGGAGGCCTCCGAAGAAAGAAGGCAGTGGCCATGCTTTTTAAAAACACTCTCACATAATGACAAATGAGGATTCAAGTGCCATCAGTGTTTCCTCCTGTACTGACTTCCTGCGCTCGCACCCTCACCAGCACTTGGGCGTAATGACAAGAGAAAGCAGGTCAAGTCTGGACCCTGGTTCTTGATTCTTCATTGCAAAGGGCTTGCATGAGCACAACTAGAAGGAAGAAGAAACTCACACTATATCAAGATCTGCAACATGCACTGGGCTGGACCAACAGATTTCAAAATCAAAGGTACCTTGACGTCTTATTAAATGCACATGTTACTTACCTTTACATTCATAAGAGAAGTTTTATGACACTTGACATGAGACATATTGCTGGACATTTTTTGATGGCTTGTCTATCCAGTTAGTTCTTGCCAATTATTTTTACTTTTACTGAACATTTTATAGTTCTAATAGTTGTTTCTACTGACTTAAAACTTCATGATGGAGCCTACATCTCCCATGGTCATAATGCACTCTAAAGTTCTGCTATTGAGTAATAATTACCTATGTGGAAATTATAGACTCTAGAATTATATATAGAATATATATATATAATTAATATAGAATTTACCATCTCTGCCTGTGCTCCATACCATAAGACTATATGACTATTATATATCATTTATACAGCTTTTCATCACTCACAACCATTTCACCTCTAATATAGATCTTCAAATACTACTGTAGGTTGATCTTGTTATGGCACCTAGGAAAAAATAGAGAAAAAAAATGGAATGAAGAAACCTTGTCAGATATCATAGAAAATAACTGAGGGTACCAGCATTGCTGGCTGAGAATGAGGAATGGTAAGAGGTTGTGAGATAGTAGCTAGATGGAAGCCAGAAACTACTAGCTTTTGCCACTATTAATCACATTCTGGAGTAGAGGAATAAAGAAATATGGATCACAACTCATGAAATGTGTAACATATAGCACTTCATGTAGGTCTACAACTCCCACTAACCCAAGTGGGAAGACAGGCTTTATGGTATAGACCATATGTATAGAAAGTCTCATGTATTAATAGCTTGATTTCCCACTGCAACTGTGTTCTGAACTGTGTTCAGAAGTATGTCTTTTGAGAACTGATGGCCTCATAAGGGTTCTGAATTCATCAGTGGCATGATCCATTGATGAGTTTCTAAGTTGATGGACTACTGGGAGATGATGGAAACTGTGGAATGAGACCCACTTGAATGGAGTCTAGGGGCATTGCCTTGAGAACTGTTTTCCCTCAGTCCCTTCATCTTCCTCTCCCTCCTCTCCCTGTGTATCTCGGACTCTATTTCTCTACCCCTTTCCCCTTCCCAATCATCTTTCCCCTTTTCTTTCTACTTGCTGGCCTCTATGAGGTTTGGCCTCTTCTGTCACATGACCAAACTGAAATTTCTCACCTGCCTCAGGGTACTTTGCTAGTGTTTCATAGGCAATCCATTGACAAATTTAGTTCACTTAATATAGGTAACAACAACAACAAAAACCTACACTGGATTCATGCATAGCTAACCAGAAGTCATAGGTGACATTAAATAAAGGTGGACAAGATATATGCTAGAGGAACTATAGCAGAAGACAACGTGTGTATTTTCTTGAATATTTTTGTTAAGTAGGCACTTTGTATGGACACATCATATGTTGGTACCATTATTTCCCTCCACCTTGCCCCCATTCCGCTGAGGACCCTTCTCAGTGAGTAGGATTGCTGTATTCACTGTGAGGATGTAGTTTCATTGTAGCAAAGAAAGAGAAGAAATTGTAGCTTAGTTGAATTAAATATCAAAAAGTAGATATATAACACAAAGAGAAGATGATAATGAATAGAGAAAACTGTGAGAGAACAAGAAAGGAGAAAGGTAAAATTGATAAAACTAAAAGCCACATTAGATGCAAAGAGTTTGGGTAGGAAGAGAATAACTTCTTATAATATTATCAAAATCATAAATAATAGGAGGAAAATATCATGACATCAAAATAAAAGAGAGAGTGATTGAGATGGGGAGGGGATATGATGGAAAATGCAGTTTCAAAGGGGAAAGTGGGGGAGAGAGGCCATTACCATGGGATATTTTTTAAAAATATTTTTTGTTCATTTTTATTTTTTTATTTGAGAGTGACAGAGAGAGGAAGAGAAAGAGACAAATAGAGAGGGAATGGGCGCGCCAGGGCTTCCAGCCACTGCAAACGAACTCCAGACAAGTGCACCCCCTTGTGCATGTGGCTAATGTGGGTCCTGGGGAACCGAGCCTCAAACTGGGGTCCTTAGGCTTCACAGGCAAGCGCTTAACTGCTAAGCCATCTCTCTAGCCCTGGGATATTTTTATAATTATGGAAGTTGTTAACAAAAATATTTTAAAAAAAAATCATAAATGAGAAAATTCCATTAAGATAAAAAGTAAAAAAATAGTCTTCAAAGTTTTGGGGATGTAGCTTAGTGGTGGAACCCATTCCTAGTCATATGCAAGGTTTTGGATTCAATCCCCAGCACTGAAAAACAAAATAAAACCAAGCAAACTAAGTAAACAGCTGTAAAAATGATATGAGAAAATTATCTCTACAATTGGCAACTCACATCTCTGACAAAAATGCAGTCTTCTAATAACTGAAAGCTTCCATAAGTAAGAGTAAACTTTTAATTAGGTTCTCTCTAAGCTTTTAAAAAAATTATTTATTTATTTGCAAGGAGAGAAAAAGAGAGAGACAGACAGTGAATGGGTACACCAGGGCCTCCTGCCATTGCATGTAAACTCCAGGAACATGAGCCACTTTGTGCATCTTTCTTTATGTGGCTAGTAGGGAATCAAACCCAGACCATCAGGTTTTAGAAGCAAGTGCCTTTAACCACTAAGCAATCTTCCCAGCATGCTGAATAAAGTTCTTATTTTAACAAGTTGACATGGGTAAAACAATGGTCAGAGGAAAATCTCTAGGTTTAGCCTCCATGACTACAGAAAATTATAATAAATATAATATCATTCATCTCAGGAGGATAATTAAAAGAACAAAAACTGAGCCAAACCCTAAATCCCAACACTTGGGAATCTGTGATAGAAGGATTTTCTTGAGTTTCAGGCCAGCCTGGAGCTACAGAGTGAGTTCCAGGTTAACTGAAGCTGAAGTACAATTCAGTTTCAAAATACTGAGCTAGCTTTTATGAAGTTAGTTTTATCTTGAATTTATAAACAGTCATATAGAATAGAGTTATGTAAAATATCAAAAACTGCCTGGGTTGTATATGGAAGATAAAAGCCAAGGTTCTTACACTTAAAAGAAATGTTGATTTATGTTGAATTTCAAAGGAAATGATTAAATTTTCCATGCTGCCTAGTTATCACAATTGTCTCATGTGTTCTGACCTCAGTTTGTTTCTTTATAAACAGTGTGTGCTTTCCCGGGGAAGCAGGACTATATAAATACTTATCATACTTATATTGTATATATCAAGTGTAATATTTTGAAAAGGTATGAACCCACTGTGAGTACTTTTCTAGAGGTTTTCTGTTGGGCTGGTGCCATCAGTGGTTGTGAAGCCAAGTGTTCTGCTGGGGCAGAATAATCAAATCAGAGTTAATGGGGTGACCATCTAAGCAGGGCTCTTTGTCATTAAGGTCCACTCTTGTGATAGTAGTGCATTATCCTGCTGATTGGATTTGTAGGAAGGCATCCACCTGTGGCCTGCGTTGGCAGAGAAGAGACTTACTGCCCAGGCAGCCCTGGCTAAGAAGTAGGAGGTAGCTGTCCTGGATGGCAGATTCTTTTGCTGGAAAGCCAACATGTGCAGCATGGCATAAGCAATATGAGTGGATGGGTGACTCACACATGATTTGGAGGACTTAGGTCCTAAAGCAAAGCAACCCCCCCCAAAAAAAAACAGAGGGTTAGAAGCCATACCATTAGAAAGGAATGATTTTTCATGAGCAGAGGGAAAGCAACTGCATGTGGAGACACTGAGCCAGCACATCAAACAAGATCTGAGCACAGGGTACCCTTTCCCTCCATCTCAGGGATGATTTTTCTCTATTTGGATGAGAGCGATTGTAAGATTTTCCATGTCTGTTGGGGGCAGTGAGGTTCCCGCAGACTATGGTAAACATGATTTGGCTTCCATACTCTCATAATCAGGCTGACTTACACTGAAACAGAGAGCGCTGTATAACTGTGCCAGGCCTCTAGCAGTACCAACTGTTAAATAATAAACAGGCCCTGTTTGTTGGCAGCCTCTTTCCCTCCTGCCAACATGGAGTGCCCACTTTCTGGGCTTACCTGCCCACATGTGTTCAGACAGTTATAATAGTGTGTGTGTGTGTGTGTGTGTGTGTGTGTGTGTGTGTGTGTGTGTGTGTGTGTGTGTGGTGGTATAAGGGGTGATTCTGTGGACACATCATAAATGGTGTGTGATGGTGTGGGGTGGTGTGAAGGGGTGTGAGGTGGTGATGGCATGGTCACATCATACTGGTGTGTGTGGTGTGAGGGGTGGTGGTGTGGACACATCCGTGTGTACCTGACCTGCTGGTTGCATTGTTCTCCCAGGACTTCTGGGGAGCTGGCAAGCGTGCAGGGCTCTGGCCAGCACCGACAAGTGTCTGCGCTGTCGGCCTAGATAATATCACAGGCTTTGTAAAGCGCCCTGGTTGTTCTTCTTACGTTTATTTTCTCGTCTTCGTACTCTTTCTGTGAACTGGTTTGGGGGGAGTGAGTGCTGGGCATGGAAGAGTGGTTCTGTGCATCAGATGCCACCCTTCAGGAAGGTAGGTATTCAGTTGTTTGATTTTACTGGCAAGCACTATGTGGCGTATCCACACTGATAGTGAGTCGGACATTCAATCAACCTACACGGACCTACTGAAGACCCACGGGGTACAGAAAATGCAGGAAATAGGTACTGTGGCAGACTGGGTTATTTTTCACCACATCATAGAGTGAGATGGGGTCAGTTTTCCCTCAGATTCCAGTGGCCTGTTGAGTGTAGTGGAGAAGTATAATTAAGAGCCAAGCCTGAAAATCAATCTCTCTCCCTTTCTCTCTCTTCTCCTCCCTCCCTCCCTATTTATTTATTTATTTTTCTCTCGTCTCAGAGAAAGAAAAAGGATTTTCAGTCACCCATGTGGTCATGGTTTTTTGTTTTTTTTTTTTCCTGGCCTGAGGAGTTCTCTTGATAGTCTTATTGTTACATTGCTGTGTTTACCAAAGGAATTTCATATGTCTCACAGATGCAGTGGTCAAAAAATAGACTCTCTTAATTCCCATAAACCCTCCCTAACCCCCAGCAACGTCACTATAGCTATCTCCAGGAGTGAGTGCTGGAATGTTTAGTCAAAATAAAGCACATTCAAGAAGGGATAGCCAGTATGGAGCAAAAAATAAAACAAAAAGCCTTTTTTTTTTTTTTGGCTTAGGAAAATGTAAAGGCAAGTACTCAACTTTCAGATAATGACAGTACCGCTATGAAAAATAGCCTTTGTTAAGGCTTCTAGTATAATCCATTTTTTCTCAACATTTTCCGTCACATTCTTTTGTAATGATGGTTCCCACATGATGAAGTTATTCATTGATTGGGATACCAGAACCATTTGTTTGAGTGAAATGAAATTTCATTCTCACATCACTAAATATAATTCCGACCATGGGATAATCAGTCAATTTCTTGTACTAGAATATCGTTTGATCAAGAGTAAATAGTTGAATTAAGAACTTCAGGTGTTTCAGAAAGAAGAGATCCAGTATTCAGCGTAGTATCCTTTAGTTCATGTCTCAATAGTATGTAATGGCTTAATGGATGCACTGGTGGTACTGTCATGTTTTTTTTTTCTTATGAGAGATGCAAAGCCCCACCTTCTCATTATGTTTTGAGAAAGACTTGGCTAAATAGAATCAAAATGGGTTTAAAACTCAGGCAATATGGAATTCACTCAGAATGATTCAGAAAAACCTACTAGTAAAAGTCATAGGAAAACCATTATCTTTTGTTACTGGCACTGAAACAATTTGTATTCACTATTAGTTTTGTATTGGAGCTATATTCTCTTGTTACTAAAATGGCAAAAGTTTCATCCAGACTAAATAAGCCCAAATTAATTAACTTTAAGTAAGCAATTTTACCTACTGCCACTCGACCTCTCCCTACACAACAGGATGCAGTGCTCCACCAGCAGCCTCCCTGGGAATGCTCTCTGGAGGTCCTTTCTGTAGCCCAGGCTGCCTGACAGCTGGCCTCAGTTCCAAGCTCACTTATGTTCTTGAATTTCGGTGTTTAATTTGTTGTGGATTGGAAAGTGGATACGCAAAGTTTTTATAATGGTGTCTAAACGAGGAATAAATGGGACCCGTGGAACATTTTTTTTCTTAGGATTAAAGTCATTGATTCTCTCACATACCGAACAACTTTGTCTCCTGTGTTCCTGTGATATGAGATTTGATTCCATGCATATAATACAAACACACACACTCACACGCACACATACTATGTGGCTTTATGTAGGCATGCACACAACAGGATTTTGTTATACTGTGTGATTTGTATGACTATTCAACTGTTTTATGTGTGTGTGTGTGTGTGTGTGTGTGTGTGTGTGTTGTGGCCACCAATCTGTAGCTTTAGTATAATTGTTCCCACTGATTTAGATGTTGTAATATATTTTGTTGATTTTTAAAATTGTTGTGAAATCTGAGCACCTACATAAGCACTCATGTGCATGGCAGTCCTCAGGGTGTGTCTCCACTGGGCCTTACTTACAGTTATGCTGTGTGCAGCCACGACCCAGTATAATATGCTGTACTATTCACAGTAGAAAAAACTTCCAGTGCCTAATTTTCATGTAGTATAAGAATATTTTGTGTACCCAGTAAAAAATATGTATAAAGTTACAGTTGGCTTTGGTTGTTGGGAAAATGGGATTGCTGGAACAGCACTTAAATAAAACGAATAGTACTGACCTACTTAGAAAAATTAATTATGAAAGAAAAATAATGGACTATAGTAGCAGATAATGGTTTGGAGGATGCTGCTGGTTGAAATCCATCCTGAGGCTTATTTATAATTGGCACAATTAGAGTTTTCGAGAATTCAGCAGCCTTGATTTATTTACAAGGGTGCATACAGGATTTGAATCAAGGGATGAGTGTGACAGAGGTGTGTAGGAGATTTATTGATTTAAATTCAACTTCTACAGCACTTCAAATTCAAAGTTTTAAGGCAAAAACATCATATCCAGGGAAATAAATTAGAATCTTAATCTGACAGGCTTTTCAAAAGTTGGGTTCTTGTATCAAGAAACCATAATAGACATTATAATATTGAAAATGCTTTCCTACTTAAGACCATTTTATTTTCTAGGTTGTTGATGAACTCAGTTTATATAGTATGCATTTCACCACTTTAAATTTTCTTATTCATCATATATTTATGGATATTTAGTATGTATCAGTTTACTTAGAATATATATTTATTTATTTATCACATATTATATATATGGATAAAGCATGTAATATGTTAATAATGGAGTAGTGTATTATTCATTTATGAGTGAGCCATGAAAAAAATTAGTAAACTACATTTCATCAATTAAAACTTCTCTTCTTTGAAAACATTATCAAGAGACTGAAAAATAAGCTAAAAACTAGAATAAAATATTTGTCAGTAAATCTTTTAGAGGCTTTGTATCCAGGAAATATGAACTTTCAAAACTCAGTATATTAATAAATTTTAAAAAACTGTGTTAAATGGATAAAGTATTTGAACATTTATTTCAAAAATGTAAAAGCACATAAAATATGTTCAATATTAGTTGTTACTAGAAAGACAGTATCTCACATTGAAGCTATGTGATGCTACTACACAGAATGAGAATGGCTGAACTTTTAGGAATGGTCATACCAAGTACTATTGAGGACATGGAGAAACTTGCCAAAAAATAAAACAGTACAGCCACGTTGGAAACAATTGAGCCATTTTTAAAAGGATAAACACCTATCTGTTTACCTATCCTTGTCGAAGTAGGTAAAGCCTGACTCTTGAGTGTTCCTCTCGTTTTTAGCCGATACTCCTTCCACCCACTATTGTGTGTGCTCTAGGAAGGCGGAGGCGGGCTCGGCCTTGTTAACTCTAGGGATCCAGTTAATAGTTCTACAGAAAACTAAGATAATCTAGAGCTATACCCAATTTCCAGTGTTATCATTGGTGTGCTATAATCTTTTTGAATCTATTTCTCTTCCTCCTCTCCCTCCTTCCCCTCCTCCTTCTCCTTCTTGCCTCTTCTTTCTTTCTTTTCCTCCCTCCCTCCCTACCTCCTTCCCTCCTTCTTCCTCCTCCCTCCTCCTCCTCCTCCTCCTCTTCTCTCTCTCTCTCTCTCTCTTTTATGAGGTAGGGTCTCAATCTGGCCAAGACTGACCTGGAATTCACCATGCAGTCTCAGGCTGACCTCAGATTCACAGTGATCCTACCTCTGCCTCCTGAATGCTGCTATTAAAGGCGTGCACTACCATGCCTGGCTTGGAATCTGTATTTTCTTATTTGTTATTGTCCGACTTGCTTATTTCATAATCTTACTTAAGAGTCAAAGAGAATGAAGTATGATAGCTTAATTGTAAGCATTTTTATGAAGGAATTTAAAATGCCTGTAAAGGGCGTTCTTATCTGATCTTGGCAGTATTGTATGTTGGTGTTCTCAGAACTTCCTCTTAGGCATCCTGTTCACTTGGGATCTTCCTGGAAAACCTCACTTCAACCATAGACCTATTAGTATATTTTCCTGAATAAGCTGGTCAACTCTCTTCAACCTCTGAGCACTGTTTTCAAACTCTCTTTTCTTTTATGACCCATGGGTACCCCAAATTCAATATGTGCCAAACAAAAAATCTCCCTTAAATCTATTCTTTTCAGATTGTCATATAAATGCTCACATTGAAAACTTGATTTTACCTTTCGGTATTCCCCAGTGTCCCATGTCCAGTCATCCCTTTTGTCTTGTGATCTTCCTCTAATCTGTTCACCTTTCTGGCCAAAGCTACCATTGCAGTTCAGGGAACCATTTTACCTTACCTAAATTCTTGCAATAGTCCTCTGATACCCTCAGTAGCATTCTCGCCATCTTGCTGCTCTTTTTCTAGCCAGTCGTCCTGAACTTCTTTGGGACACACTCCTTTTCTCTTTTCTTCCCTCTTGTGCTACTGAAATAGACCAATTTATTAAGTCTTATCTTAAAACTCATTTTCTCTGGATGTCTTCCCCAATTCCCTAACTAATTAAAATTCTCTTACGTGGGACTTTCATAAGGCAGGCTTTATTTCACTTTATTTATTTTTTGAGACATGGTTACGTGCATGTCAGGCTGGCTTCAAACTAGCTGGGCAGTGACCTTGTATCTCTGGTCCTTCTGCCTCTTCCACCAGAGTGCTAGGGCTCCATCTTGGTGTCAACACAGCCAGTTTATATAGTGCTGTGAATCAAACCCAGGGCTTCTTGCTTGTTTTGCACCACTCTGCCAACCATGGCATATTCTCAGCCTCATGTACTTTATTTTTATTGGCTATCTTGCTGAAATCTCTTTTTAAGGTAGGGAATATCATATCTTCTTAAAGCTATATTGCATGCCAATATAATCCCTTGGTATGGATATTGGTGAGACATCTCATAAATGCTTTCAGAGTCTATGAAAAGAAATTTTATACAAACTCACAATAAAAAGCTAATTTATTATTTTTTGGAAACAGTAATTATTCATTGATGCATATAAATATATATGTGTGTGTATGCTAATAGAAATGCTATGTTTATATATTTTATATTGTGCAGTGTTGAAATCAAGTTAAATATATGTATATTCTCAAATATTTATCACTTCCTTATGGTAAAAAAAAAACTTTCAAAATCCTTTCTTCTTGTTCACTGGAGTACATTGACAACACTGAGATTCTCTATCATCATCTTACTGTGCAATAGCCAACCACATCTTTTGTCTAATGGTAACTTAGTATCCATTTTTCAACCTCTTTCTGCCCCACCTTATCTCCCTCCATCTTTTCCCAGCATCTGGACACAGTTACTATTGGTAATATGGAAACTTAAATAACATTGAATTTTTACCAATATGTGAACACAGGTCGTTTTGCTATTTTTTGTATATTTATTTATTTGCAAGCATAGTGAGATAGAGAGAAGAAAGACAGACAGAATGAGAACCAAGGCTTCTAGCCATTGAAAACAAACTCCAGATGCACATGCCACTTTGTACATCTGGATTTATGTGGGTACTGGGGAATCAAACCTGGGTTGTTAGGCTTTGCAGGCAAGTTTCTTAACTGCTGAGCCATCTCTACAATCCCTTGGCTTTCTTGAAATAGGGAATTTTTTTCAGAATGTGAAATACCTGACTGCCTTAATTCCTACATTATTACCCTAGGAAAATTATTTCTAGAGCTAATTTTTTATATATTTTATTTATTTATTTGCAAGGAGAGAGAGAGAGTATATGGGTGTTCCAGGGCCAATAGCCACTGCAAATGGACTCCAGATGCATGCACCGCTTTGTGTAGCTGGTATATGTGGACCCTGGGAAATCGAACCCAGGTTGTTAGGCTTTACAGGCAAATGCCTTAACCACTGGGCAGTCTCTTCAGCCCTAGAACTTCTTTTATTAATCATAGTTGATATGTATGTGACTACTTGATTGTAGAGAATATTGTGCTGCCAATATTTTGATACCAATATTTAAGAAAAAAAATTTGACTCTATATATGTGGCTATCTTAAACCTCAGCAAAATATATATTCTACTAATGATGTGGCCCCTTATTTGTCCATTATAAATGACTTATGACATGAAAAATGGGATAGTAAAAGAATTGGACTTAATATGGTCCAACCAACAACCCAAGAGGTTGTATAAAATGTCAGGAATATTCAGCTTGAAAAAAAAGGATTTGGTAAGACATTTGGAATTATACCAATAGTTTCCAAATAAATCAGCCCCTTATGTTCTAAAAAAACAAATGTCTTGCTAAAATGTTCATTGATTTTCAAGGAAAATGGTTGGTTTTTAAATTTTATTTTCTATATAGCAGGCTATACTCTTTTTATCCCCTTGCCCCTGCTCCCATGACCCGGGGTCCCTCGCCAGCAGGGTTATGGTATTCACCGTGGGCTCAGGACGGCCTCAGTCAGCCCCTGTGGGGTAGGTAGTGCGAGGGTGGCAGCAAACTCAGGTTATTCCTATCCACTCTATGGCTCTTATAATCCTCCTTTTCTGCAGTGTTGTCTGAGCTATGGCAGCCTGTTGGCAGTCTGATTTAGTGTTGAGTTCTCTGTATCCTCTGGATTTCTGTTCTGTTGGTCACTCTGTCTGTCATCACCACGCAAATGCTGGGCCTCAGGTTAGCAGTAGTAGCAGGACTCATGTGACTGCTTCTTCTACACTTTCTCTTGGGCCCCATCTGATGCTGTAGAGGCCGAATGTCTCATGGTGAGCAGTTGGCTGTCTTCTTGTCTTATCAGTGGACTCTGGTTCACCTCTTTTTTCTCTGCTATCTTTAAAATGAAACAGATTCGCCAAACAAGAGTGAGAACATCTTGGGTTGCAGGGTTATGCACAGTTATTTGAAAGACGTTATGGGGTGCAAACTCACTCTTCTTCAGAGAAGTGAGAGTTTCTCCCTGAAGTATGGCTTTCCTGACCGTGGGATTCAGACCTGGCTTTCAGTACCAGGTATGAGTTCTTTCCCAGTGAGCGGGTCTTATGTCCAGTCAGAGAACAGTTGATTACCCACAGAGGCAGTGTGCCACTGTTGCACAAACGTGTACTTTTGTTCACTTGGTCGATTTTGTTGTCTGCAGGGTTTCCCTGCTTATTCATGCTGTTGGTGACCGCTGTTTTGTAGCGGCTCTCATAGGGCTCTCCAGCACTGAGACGGTTAGCCAGGAGGAAGCTCGTTTCCCTTTAGGTTCCAGCATGATATTCACATGTCCGGTGACCACAGTGTTTTCAGCAATAGGGTCTTATCTTTTAGCTCTGGCAGGTAATCAAGTGTTTTGGCAATAGCATACATGGTTTTGGGGACTTCATGGCTCTTCCTGGCCAACAACTCACTGTGGAGTGGGGGAACCCATTTCTGGGCCTGGGATTTACAGCCAGAATCCATGGTATAAAGTTAAGTTTATTCCATCTCTCTGCCCACCCTCCTGCTTCACTGGTGGTTTTGTCTTGTAGAATGTTATCCAGAAGAAAGGTGCAGCTATACTTCCCTGGACACCTCCAGTCTTGTCTGATCTTAGAGGCTAAATAGGGTCAGGCATAGTAAGCACTTGGATGGGAGAAAAATAGTCTTGTTACAAAACATTTTATAAGTATGAAATAGCCTTTTGAGTTTACCATCAATAAACAAATTCAGCATTGAGTGTTATTGGAATACCTACATTGAAATTGCTATATTCCACAGTTATTCTGCAAGGGAGCATACCATCATCTTTCTAGTAGGCACATGAAGGACAGAGATAGAGAATAAATTTTCCAAAGACACACAACTGGTATAGTGGGTATAAAGAAATCCAAAATTTAAACCTCAATTAGTCTTACTCAAAAGTTCTTTCTACTACATCCTGTTACCTCTCTGAGAAATGTAATTACTTGTTCTGAGTGTGCCGGGTTCTTAAGGTTGCCTTAAAAATGATCACAACTTTGACGACTCAAAGCATTAGATGTTTGTTTTCCTGCAGTGGTGGAAATCATCCATCTGAAATCAAATGGTTGGCATGTCAACACGCCCTTTCAGTATTGTGAAGGGGAATAGTTCCATCCTATTTCAGCTTCTGGTTGTTCAAAACTTCCTTGGCCATATATATAATCAAATACCATCAGCTTAAAAGATGTTTTTGTTTTATCTTACCCCAGAGATGCCTAATATGTATTTGTCCTCATTAAGAGTTTCTGTTAACTTATGTCAAGTAACTTTGATTTTTGCATCCCTATATGAAAGACATAGGATTCTATCATTTCAGTCCCTAGTAACACGGTACAGCTGAGGCTCTGCTAATGTTTTCTTACATAACCTAATGAAATCTTCCATGTAGTCATCTCTTCGAATTTCTTTGTCACTATTTGAGTCATGTTTTCCTAGTCATTAGTGAAACAGTGATTTAGGACAGGTTAAATACAGTATAATACTAATTTATAAGATTGTTTGTTTAGTAAATGCCAGGAAATTTTCTATGAATTCTTAAGCGATTGTGATAGGCATATTCTAAATAGCATACAGGAATCCACCCATATGCTGTGTCTGAATCTCTCTGTATCATTCCCTGTCCTTTGTGACTGGATTGGACCCATTGACTTTCTTTTAGGAAAGAACAGAAATGAATACAATGTCACTCATAATAATATGTTTTAAAAGTGGCCAAGCTTTTCACTGCAGGTGTGTCTTTTTCTTATTTCTTTTTATTTATGTTATTATTGTTATTTCTTATTCTATGAATTAGCATACAAAGTTTTGGCTTTTAGTATAGTATTTTTAAGCAAAAATGTTTTTTTGTTCTCTTCCTTTCCCTATCCCCTAAACACATGTATGTCCTCTCTCAGCTTCCTTTTTGCTTTTATATCATATTTGCTTTATTGTCCCCACTCCACTCTGTCTTACTCAACAGCTTTCATGGTCTCCTTCCTAGTTTCATCACCTAGTGAGTAACTCTCTTACTCTCTCGCTCTACTTGTAGAAAGTCAAATAAATAACTGTGTCATGAGGAGACACCCAAATAACATGAAATTGAGGTTATCAACAGCAGGTATAGTAAATTTGAAAGTGGATTTCCCACTCTAGGGGAAATACTGGGTGAGACCACAAACCTGGCTGACAGTTTTATCACAACCTTGTAAGAGACTTTGATGCAGAAGTCCCCAGCTCTACTGCATCGAGATTTCTGACATAAGGAAATTATGAGCTAATTGTTCATTTCCTAGTTTGAGGATAAATTACTACACAGTAATAGAAACTAAATAGCAATACATCTAAGAATTGTGTCCCCATGTAAGCTAGACAAGAATATAGACAACATACATCATGTTAGTACAGAAGATAGAAATAAAGCTGTAAGTGATTGGTTTTTAGGGAAAAATTTGTCATGACAGAACAAATTAAGTAGGCTTTGGATATTGTGATTAGACAACAAAATACATCTGTGTGGAGGTTATGTTTAAACTAGGGAGAATGAGAAAGAATCAGCCACATGAAAATCTTGAAAAGGACACTCTGAACAGAAAAAATTGTTCCACTGAACTAATAGAATAGGCCAGGCTTCTCTGAGGGACAAAATAGGCAAAGGGAGGAATGAATGGCAATCAGAGAGATGGGAATAAACAAGTGATGACAGGATTTATTGCTTATGGTTTTGGATTTCAATTCCATTCTTATTAAAACACATATGTGGTAGAAATTTATGATATGATGCTACCTCATTTGAAGAATACTCTAGCTTCTGCTTTTTACATTTTACTTAGATATTATTTACAAGCGGAGAGAAGGAATGAGCAGGAATG
Organism: Jaculus jaculus; assembly: GCF_020740685.1. Taxonomy (NCBI): domain Eukaryota; kingdom Metazoa; phylum Chordata; class Mammalia; order Rodentia; family Dipodidae; genus Jaculus; species Jaculus jaculus. Next base: position 167,269,079 of record NC_059105.1, read on the forward strand.
AGCATACCATGTCTCTTGCCACTACAGACTATCTCCAGATGCATGTGTCACTTTGCGCATCTGGCTTTACAAGGGTACTGAGGAATTGAGACCAGGCTATCAGGCATTGTAAGCAAGTTCATTTAACTGCTGGCCCATCTCTCCAGTCCCTGAATTTTCCGTTTTAATAATAGATTACAAAGGGTGACAATGGTAACAGGAAAATAAATCAGAAAACCAGAGAGAAGATCATTGTAATATGGGTTGGTGAAGTCAGTGATGGTGAGACATTGTTGGTTTATGTAGGTTTTGGGTTAGTGAGACTTACTGATAGTTTTCTTGTGGTAGATGAAGCAGAAGAACTGCTGGTGTTTGGCCTGAACAACTAGGTATGTGGTGGTTCTTTTCACCGACATGGGGGCATGAAGAGGTAGTGGTGATGTGAATGCTGTGAAATCCAGGGTTTTGTTTGGAGCTGTGGTAAGTTGGTTTGTAGTATGTAGAACTAACAGTAAACCTGCTCATTCATCCATATTCTTTCTTTTAAGCAAGTTTCTTGCTTTGAAGAATCATCTGTGATGTGCCATAGTATGTTGTTTCTATGTCGTTTTTTTTTCCATCTTTGTGGTGAAATTTTGTCAGAGGTTATTTCAGTGCTGAATACACTGAGTCTGCAATACACTTGAGTTAATCAAATATAATTTCACTTATAGAATGATGCAAAATCCACTGAGGAAAAAATCAAGATAGTATTTTGATTATGCTTTATTAAAGCATAAATGTAAAATACAAGATAACCCTTGGTCTCTCTTTATTTCAGACTTTCTTATAGCTTCTAATCACGCCCTACCTACTCATTAGCAGCTCATTCATGAAATCTCACTCACCTTGAAAGTTTGTGGCAACTCTGAACAAGTACTGTAAGTATGGTGGCAAGTTTCAGTGGATCATTATTATCCTTCCTTTTACAAAATTCTTTAGTGATAACATTAGTATCAATCATTGTGGTTACATAGATGCATTTGATCTATAAGACAAAGTGATCCAAGGATCCACAGGAAATGCTATTAATATTGATAATGTTTGATATGAAAAGAAACAGCTGCCAAACTTGATGTCTTAAAGAACTTTAAAAAAGATACAGGAAGATGGGAGTAGGAAGCTAATGTCTTCTAGCCGGATTGAACATCAGTGCCCACATAAGTAAATAAAAATATCTTTGGGTAGCTTTCTGCTACTGAATATGAGTGATTCTGTGGCCCACTGGATAATTCAGATACTGAAATGTGAGAAACTGCAGGGCTTAGATTTGATCTGCTAATTCTGATCCAATGTACTGCACCTGCTGTGCAGTGCAAGATACTAGTGTGAGCTGGTATATTACAAAATTAAATTGTATTGTATAGTTCATTGTATTGTTCTGTCATATTTTGATATCCTCATTTTAAATAATTCATGGGAAGAAATGATCACTTCATAATGCCACAAACTCACAGCAGGCAAAACTAATTTTACACAATATGAAAACAGATTTTATTTATTTAAAAGGAATATTAAAAAAATACGACAACTTTTTTTGACACCAGCTGCTGGGAAATAAATAGAATACTTTATGACAAAAAGAGCCTAAATCTATCAAAGCTGTTCCTTGGAGAGCAAATTGGAGAATTGTGAAGATCCATATATGTGTTCTGGTCAGTAGTAGAGCCTTATTTTTGCGTGAAAAGAACCTGTCAGTCTTAACCTCTCAGGAGGTATGGTAGTACTGCGAGGAAATTGTCCTTATAGAATACTTCATTACATCCACAGCATGGTACAGGCCCCTCAGCAAGCTTCAGGTCTCACTTCAGGGTCACCGCTAATCTAAGTAGCACTTATGGGTCAACAGCAACTAGTGTCCATAAATACAAACTAGAAATTATCAGTTCACTTTGTCTTCCCCAGAACTTTGACTAGAAGTAAATAAAGAGTATTTTGAGTAACCACAACAATTTTCCTTTCACTGAGAATGAGAAAATATATTCAGACTATTTTCTTTGGGAGAGTTTATTAGATGGATGCTCTAAAACAAGTGTCACACATGTCTTAATACCAAGAACAAAAAAAATATAGTTTGCTGTTTCCTGTGATAATAACTGTATACCTAACTCAATCAGATGCTATATTTTAGGGAAATAGGACTCAATCCATGGGAACATCTGGGCTTAATCTCTAGAGCAGGAGTGTAGAGGCATCCAGGCAATTTCAAGTCCTTCTTTCTTAAGTGTCGGAAGAGTAAAGAAAGGCAGGGATTAGAGCTGGAAAATGGAGACATAGACAAAAGAAAGGGCAAAATCTCAAAGAATCAGATAGTTGACCACTAGCAATGAAAACATATTCTGTTAGTAATATAAATGTAGTTTGTTGATACTCTTGAAAAATTGTTTTATTCAAAACTCTGATGGTGGGAATGTAAATCAGAGGCCAAAACTGACTCACCTTTAGAAGTTCATTACTATCTCTGAGAATAGCTGGATTCCAGTGATTTCTGTGTACTGTAAAATGGGACATGCTGTGTAGACGGGTTTGCCTCTGGCATTATTACATTCTTTTTGCTGTAAGTGAGGAATGAGGAATTCCCTTTAGGTTTGAATACTTACAAATTTGGAAGGATATAAGTTTGATATTATCATTCTTTAACTTTTCAAAATATAAAATACAGTATAGCTGAGAATTAAAAATCTTCAACAGGCTGAACAAGCAGTGGATCCTGCAAGCTACAAAATCAACCAGCCAGGCAGGACGTGTCCACTGGTGAAATATGGCACATATATTATGGGAGTAATTATGAGCCCAACTCAGTCAGACTGAGTTCATACCTGGTACTGAGAACCAAGTCAGAAACCCATGTTTCAGAAGATGCCAGTGAATACCCAGGGGACTCAAGACCCATCAGAATGACAAGAAAAGAAAGCCCAGTGCCTAGCAGAAGGAAAATGACCACACCTTCCAGGGCCTAGGAAATATGACAGAGGAAGTGGAGGATTAAATATGAATGCTGCTCACACTGACAGCCTGAGGGCAAGGAGATGGTAGTCGACAATGAAGAGACTCAAAACTCATCAAAGCAGAGAATTAGAAGCTACTGAGAACCCAACCCTAAAGAACCCTTAAAATGCATGCTACAAGGTTCAGAGAGCATTGCAGAGCAGGGGTGGGAAGCATGTAAGGACAACGTGGCGGGAAGGGAGGGTCCTCAGTGGAATAGGAACAAAGGAGAAAGGACATGAGAAGATAACCCCATGGTAAAGTATGTTCTTATATTAAAGTGGCTAATAAAAATTATTTTTTGAAAAAAAAAAAAACTTCAGTAGGTATTACCAAACTTGGTAGAGGTGGTGAGTTCACTTGCTTTTTGTATATTCTAGGGTTCCCTTCATGTTTATGGTTTTCTGCACAGTCTAATCTGTGCTTAAGTGAAGTTTCTTTGCAAATAATTGAAAGTGCATTAAGATTACAGTAGTGAAAGCTAGAGAGATGGTTTAGCAGTTAAGTGTTTGGCTGTGAAGCCTAAGGACTCTGGTTTGAGGCCTGATTCCTCAGGACCCATGTAAGCCAGATGTACAAAGGGGTGCATGCATCTGCAGTTTGTTTGCAGTGGCTGGATGGAGGCCCTGCACGCCCATTTTCTCTCTCTCTCTCTCTCTCTCTCTCTCTCTCTCCCTTCCTCTTTCTCTCCCTTTATGTCACTTTCAAAATAAATAAATAAAAATAAACAAAGAAAAAAATTTTAAAAAGATTCCAATAGTGAAATTTTAAGTTCAAAGTCTAGCTGAGTTCTGCTGATTAATCAGTGACCTTATACAAATCATTTCAGTTGATCTATGACTTTTTAAATGTGTAACATGGGGTTAACAATACTTTTCTCTGAGATTCTTTTGCCATTTGGTGAAATGTAGGAATGTTTGGGTAAAGTTGGAATGATATAAAAGCAATGATTTAATGCTACTAACAAATGCTTGATATGTTCTGTTTCTCTCAGGCAGTGCCATTACATTTCCAGGTATGCCTGTTCATATGCAATATAATATGGCTAACATTTATGCTGAGAATTTTGTTGAAACATTACTAGAATTATAATGCAAACATTAACCAAAATAGAATGGAATACCAAGGTTTGCATCAGGTAACCTAAGTTGCATCTTAATGATGCTTCAGCAAGTCATTGTAGATGGACTATTTTCCTATGAGTAAAATTTATATCATTTTGGAATCCATTGAACGTAAAGAATAAAATCAGAAATTCCCAAATTTGTAATAGAGTTTTCCTGATTTCTATCCTTTATAAAGTAAAGCTCTCTCATTTTTTTGTTGAAAACTTAGCTTTATTTCTGTAGTAAGCTTCTATTTATAATGCAAAGCATAGTGGAAGAATCAGAAATTATTTAAAGGCTTTATTACAGTTATGAAATCCTATATGTCTAAGAATAAGTCTTAATCACTTTTTCATTTGCTTAATATAATTCTGAAAGTCAGTCATCAAACAAATGTTGGCCTTAAATATTTATCAAGTTTTAATATAGGGGCATGAATGTGCAACCTAAGTTCAGTAAAGGGGACTCATTCAGTGGGTAAATGTAGTTTCTAAGATTTGGAGCATTAAGCATGGATGCTGACTTTGATATACATAATTTAAAAAATGATGCATTCTGTCTTTGAGGGATACAATGATGTCATTTTTATTTGTAGAATAATACCTTGAGCTTAATTTTAAATGTCAGAAGGTCAGTCATTAGTGAATTTTTGTGGCAATTTTCCTTTGGCCCCTTTGTAATTAACTTGGTTAGAACAAATTGCCACTTTTTGGTATATTTCAGTCACCATGACTTTGTTAGATATGGTGATAGTGAAATACATGCCGGGAACTGGCACATTAATTCAATAATAAAATGATCTGAAATATATTTCACCTAATTTATAATATATATAATATATATATACACATTAAGTATATACATGTATGTATGTATATATATATACATGTATGTACGTATGTATGTGTGTATATATATATATATATATATATATATATATATATATATATATACACACACACATGTATATATAAAGATTGGCGTAAATCAATAAATGAAGTGAATGATAAACCAGAATGAGATGAATTTTATAAGAAAAATATAATTCAAACTGGATGTACTTGATACCATTTAAGGTTTGGATCCTTCTCTCCTGCTGATAAAATAATTAAAAAAACAAAAAAAAAAAGGAGAAATAGGGCTAGAGAAATGGCTTAGTGGTGAAGGTGTTTTCCTATAAAGCCAAAGGACTCAGGTTCAATTCCCCAGGACCCACATAAGCCAGATAGATGCACAGGGTTGCACATGAATTTGGAGTTCATTTGCAGCAGCTGAGGGATCTGGTGCACCCATTCATATTCTCCCTTTTTCTCTCAAATAAATAAAACATTAAAAAAAAAAAGAAACTGGCTGAAGGGTGAAGCCACCAAAGTAAGCATTAATAGCTGCAGCATGAAACAGACTCTAGTGAAAGGAGGGGCCCTGGGCGCTGGCAATCCACCTGACTCCCAGGGGAATACGCCTGTTCGTAGGGTTTGATGGGGTTGCTTCTCTTGTCCTTCTTGGGTTGGTTGTTTGTCCACTTGGCTGGTTCTGGCTTTCTGTTGGATATAAAGCATTGTTGGGGGTGGGGGGTTATGGCTACTGCAGCTGCAACAGTCGAGGTATTTGATATTTATGCCTTTGTTTCCTGGTACAGAGAATTGTCCATAATATCCATATCTTAACCCTGTATCCCTGTGGGAAAAGAAGCAAAGGAAACTTCAGAGCAATGCCATTCTGTGACTTACCTTATTTAGAAACTTATAGCAATTTTATGGGAAAACTTGCTTTGAAACTTCTAGAAAATTTATGGGCTAGGCAGTTTTGAAGTTATCCTGTTTGAGTCTTACAGAAAATTTATGGGGAAGGATCTTTTGGAAAGAAAGAAAAAGAAATTTATCCTACCATGCTTCCTCTTCCTGCTCCTCAGTGATCAGAGCTCATCACTGAAGTAACCCTAAAACAAACCCAACATGACTCAGGGGAATTCATGGAAGAGCAGGTGGAAAGATTGTTAGAGCCACATGTTGGGACCTTATGCACAGAGACATTGCATGTTACCCATAACTGATGACTACCCCACAGTGCATGACCCATATTCTCCAATGAGGAGGGTCCCTATAGAAGGGGGAGGACAGGGAGGAGGCTAACGATGGTGCCAACATGGCTGTTTACACACTGAGTATGTACATAACTAATAGTAATGATAAAAAAGAAGCCAGGCGTGGTGGTGCACGCCTTTAATCCCAGCACTCGGGGGGCAGAGGTAAGAGGATTGCCATGAGTTCAAGGCCACCCTGAGATGACAGAGTTAATTCCAGGTCAGCCTGGACCAGAGTGAGACCCTACCTCGAAAAACAAAACAAAAAAAAAAAAAAAAGAATAAAAACTAAAATAACAAACAAAGAAGCAAACAAAAAAACCCGAGTTAGTGTTGTACCAACTCAGCATTCTACTCAAACTTGGAGTTTGTATTTATTCAAATGACTTCACGGGCAAGATTGGCATGGATTCGGTCAGATGTGGCATTCCTAGGGCAGGATTCTGCTAACCAGGTGAGATAGGAATTTATATTGTTGCCCCAAAAGTAACACTAAATATCCTTTCATGCAATTATAGTGCCTTTCGTTTTCCAAGAGACCTATATGTAGACTCTCGGGGGGCTTCGTACTCTTCAAGGAAATGATGCAGTTAAGCTGCATGAAATTTCAGTGGATTTACTATAAACATTCAGATAAGAAGTTAGCGAGTTAATGGCAGTCTTCAAAAATAATTAGTAATAAAATTTAAGCAAAGCCTGTATTGGTGGATTGGGATCACAGGAGTCTAGAACTTTACAATCTTCATCCTAGAAGGAAAAGAACACACACCTATTTCTCTGTGGAACCGGTGAAAGCAGGTAAACTACCCGGTGCAGTATAGTTCAACCAGGGTAGATGAAAAATCTGTAGTGTTAAAAGCAAGTTTATGGACCCCTATAAAATGCCTTTTATGATAGACTTGGCATTATATCTGGATATTAAAGTCAGTCTCCTACAGAGATACAGGTGTCTTAGCATTCAGCCCCTGTGGAAGCATCAGTAATAATAGCATGAATTTACATAGTATAGCACCTTCCCTTTTAAATACTAAGAAACTTATGATTCCGGGACTATGGTTATTCTATTTCAGTGTTGATGGACAAAGCCAAAGCCCAGAGAGGTGAAGTAAATCTAACACGGAAACAGAATCATTAAGTGAAAACAACCCAAATTTAGACCCAGGCCTCGGGTTTTCTATAACTTACTGCATTTCATCTTATGCTACACAACTTTCTAAGTATTTTGTTTACACAGCTACATAGAAATGGCATGGGTAAGTTTTCTGTGCTGAAAAAAAAAAAAACAGTTCTATGAAATAACAGAACATACGTGAACAGCAGGAAAATCCATTACATAAAATAAAAGGTTAGAAGAAATGATACTTTTATATGAAAAGAAATTAATTATGAGAAAAGTGTGATAGTTATTGAGATACTATGTTTTGATTTTTCTCAATGACTGAGCAAAGATGTGTGATGAGGTGGGTTTCAAAAGCAGGTAGTCCTAGCTGAATACAGCAGGCCAGTCAAATCCAACTAGATACCTTGATAGTGTCTCCCTGACTTAGTGCATTCAGGCTGTATGGCTGCGCCCTATTGCTATGGACAGGACTGGTACTCTGAGGCAGTGCAATGGAACTCAGCTATACCCAAGCCACAGGAAAGGGACCTCATTAAATTTAATATAAAACCATATTATAAGACATATAAGGGCCAGGGCTGTAGGCAGTTCTGACTTTGAATCTAACATCACCACTTAATAGTCTCATAAATTTAGTTGTTACCTGACCCTTCCCTTAGTCCCAATTTCCTCATCTATAATTAGAATAATTGTACTAATCTCATAGAGTTTTAATCAAGAGGAGTAAATGACACTAGTAGGTAAAATGCTTAGCACTATGCCAGGCACACAGTAATGTTACATCTTTCAGGAATGAGAAATTCATTAATTTCTCAAAAATGAACTGTACTACTAATTACTGTCTTATCTGAAAGAAAGCGTGGCCTAGCAGGTACTAAGTAGTGGGAGCTTCTATCTACCAGTCGCTCACTGCTTTGGATCAGGGACCTTGAACTCTGAATTTTGAAAAGTGCTTATGAAGGAAGCTTTGCAAATCAACTTATTTAAAATGCAGTAGAGAAGCTTATGATTTAAAAGCATCCCGTGGTGAATCCTTTTATGCTGTGAATAATCATCTCTTAATTTATCTGTTTGGTAAGTTCAGAATTTGGCTTAGTGTATCTTCTAAAGCAAAGAGTACACCTGCACTCTTGTTCCTACAAGGTAGGCAGTGCTCACATGCTGGGCAGAGTAGCAGACGAATGCAGAGCGCCTCTCAGATCCAAGATCCATGGGCTGGTAACTACTGAAACACAAAAGGAGCGTGTCGTCAGGAGGCACATTGGTGTACTTCGTGATGCATACACTTTTAATGAGCATGCACACCCATGTAGGTCAGCAGACTTAGACTACACTGAGGATCATTCAGACCTAGGAGTATCGCCTGAGTTGAAGAGCTAGTCATTGAAAAACTTTCCTCCTCCTTTCCTTTCTCCGAAATGTCAATGGAAATCAAGTAAGATTATGACATTCCTCAAAGATGCCTCATGAAAAACCAAGAGGTGTGGAAGGGTGTGCAGCAGAGAGGACGCTGTGACAGGGACGAGGGATGTGCTGAGCAAGGCCTGGCCGACTGCATAGCATGGGGACGGGGTGTCAACTTGTTCTTTCCGTGCCTTGTGTCCTAATTATTAACTAATCGTGTTGGATTTGCATCGCTGATGAAACTTCTAGCTAAAAATTTCTACTAATCGGATTCATAAAATCAGGTGAAACTATTTTGTTTCAATTCAATAAAAAAGATTAGAGCAAAAAATAATCGAAAGAATACTTATGAATACTTAAAAGGTCTTCTTATCCCAACCAATGCTTGTTACTCTGGTCTCAGCTTAAACCCTCTTTTGCAGATGTGCAGTTTTATAAAGATTTTATTTAACTATGATATAGAGATGAATATCAACATGGACAAACTCAAACTAAGTGGGTCTTTTTTTCCCATTCACCAGAAAATATTGACCTGTTTGGAGAAACTTGAATGTATTTGAAAGAAAAATGACCTCTCCCACAAATTAATTTTATCTAGGACTGAAATAATTACACCTTTTCATTGATTCTTTTTATTTTAATAGTATTCATGGGATTTTTGCCAATTCTTCATAGAGTGATTTAAGCTCATTTATAAGTAACTTGGATGAAGTAAACATTAAATATATGTTTTTGACTTGATTCCCTGCATGTTGAATAGGGCAACAACAAACATCAAATGTGCCTACTTCAGCTATATGGTACTTCTCAGAATGGGCCCCTTTAAAGTTCAGAAGTCTACTTCATAAGAGCTCTGAGACCACTTTCAATTTTCTCCATGTTTCATATTACTCACAGCCTATTTAGGAAGTTGAACAGAGCAGGAATACATAAATGACCAGAGTTATCTCTTACCAGTTAAGAATTTGTAACACGTCTCAACATATTCATGGATTGTTCAGAGCTGCTGTTCAGGACCTAGATTCATTATTTGAAAACAACAACAACAACAACAACAATAATAATAATAATAAATCATCATAATAATAATAATTGAAGTTGATTTTTTAAGAAAATCCAATAAGCTTGATTCAACTAAGAAATAATGAAACTATAAATTTAACCATATTGCCAATGTAGGAAAATATTAGCCTTCTTTATCATCTTTAGAATGATACTGTCAAATGTAAAAATGCAAAAGGCATCAAATCATAATAGGAAGAAATGATCATGACGTCAAAATAAAAGACAGACTGGTTGAGATGGGGAAGGGATATGATGGAGAATGCAGTTTCAAAGGGGAAAGTGAGGGGAGGGAGGGTATTACCATGGGATATTTTTTATAATCATGGAAGCTGTTAATAAAAATTTGAAAGAAGAAAAAAAAATTCAGAACATGTGTGATAAGGTCACTATGGTGCTATGCATAATTAGAGACTATACACAGTTCAGAATAATCTTTACATTGGAAGCATGAAGAAAAATTTTATTCAGTCATTTATTTCCATTCTGCAGAAGTAAACTGTTATTCTTGAGCATATGAAAATTCAGAATTTTAATGTACAGAGAAAACTTTTTAATCTATGTAAATAAAAAATTAATATTAAAATTAACCACATAGAAACATTTTGATTTGCTCTTTGTAATGTATATAAAAAATCTGGAAATATATAGAAAGCATGCACAACTAGATGATATCAAATAATAAAATCCAAGAAAAATACAACCACATTTACAGAAAAATTCTAACACATGGAATGGATATTAAAATATATTATGGCATCATGCCAGAAACTTGATGCCAAAAAATCTATCTGTGGTGAAGGGTCAAGAAATACTGAATATATGCTCATGACTCTGTAGTCAATGTCATGATAAATATGAATGATAGATATGTAGATAATAGATTGTTTTCAACATTATTGCACACTTAAATTCCATTGAATAAGTGTTGCAGTCAGGTTCATATTGCTGGCAGAAGTCACCTGACCAAGATCAGCTTCTGAGAAAAAAGGCTTATTTTGGCTTACGGACTCAAGGGGAAGCTCCAAGATGGCAGGGGAAACCATGGCATGAGCAGATGGTGGACATCACCTCCTGGCCAACATCAGGTGGACAATAGGAGCAGGAGAGTATGCCAGATACTGGCAAGAGGAAGCTGGCTGTAACATGCATAAGCCTGCCCCCAACAATATATTGCCTCCAGTAGGCATTACTTCCCAAATCTCCATCATCTGGGAACCTAGCATTCAGAACACCTAAGTTTATGGGGGAATACCTGAATCAAACCACCACACTCTACCCCTGGATCCCATAAGCTGATATCCATACATGATATAAAATACAAGGGCTGGAGAGATGGCTTAGCGGTTAAGCGCTTGCCTGTGAAGCCTAAGGACCCCGGTTCGAGGCTCGGTTCCCCAGGTCCCACGTTAGCCAGATGCACAAGGGGGCGCACGTGTCTGGAGTTCATTTGCAGAGGCTGGAAGCCCTAGGGCGCCCATTCTCTCTCTCTCCCTCTATCTGTCTTTCTCTCTGTGTCTGTCGCTCTCAAATAAATAAATAATAAAAAAATTAAAAAAAAATACAATACATTCAGTCCAGCTTTAAAAGTCCCTATAGTTTTTATCAATCCTAATGATATTTAAACATCCCCATAATCCAAGGTCTTTTAACTGAGCCATAATACCAAAATCCAAACAAACAAAAAACCCAAAACCCATAATGGTACAGAATAAACACACTGCAAAAGATGGCATTATGCATAGCAAAGAAATATTCAACCAATACAAGATTTAAACAGGGCCAAACATCAAACTCTGTATCTCCAAGTCCAACAACTCTAGTCCATAACAAGTCTCCAAGTCCAATAATTCTAATCAGCAACAAGTCTCTAGAGTTCTAATTCTGCCCCTCCAGCTAGGCTACTCACAGCCCTAGGAAACTTCATCCAGGGCCGGCAGCTCTCATTGGTAGCCATCTCATAGTCCTGGCATCTCTACTGGGCCTCCATTCAGGCAGTCTTGCCTCATACTGCCCATGGCCATTTCCATAACATAAGCCCATGTTGCAAATTCAATGACCCTATCTGTCCTACATTTCTTATACTCCATAATACCAGGTGGGGTGCTAATTTTGTTAATCCAGGGGGGCAGAATAAAGCAGACGTTGAAGAACAGGACACTCCTTCAGCCTTCAGGCCCCTTCCAAAGACTGCATTGCAATTCCAGTGCAGGTCAGCTGGTCCAACCACAATGGTTGTGATCTCTTACACAACTGCAGCTGAACAGGCAGCAATTTTGGCCCAAAGATTTCTTTTTTTTTTTTTTCTCTCTCCGCCATATCCCTCTGCTCACACCACTCCATTTCTATGCAAAGCAACCCTGCACAAATTCTCAGGACATGGGAAAAACAGCAAGCCTCTCACACAAACTGCTTCTAGCCCAGTCCAGGCAAAGCTCTTTCTCACCTGCACAAAACAAACCTCACAGCCCCTAGTTCTTACTGTATTCAGGTCTTTCAACTCTTACAAGAATAGTCCATCAAGCTGTACTTACAGCACTGCAAGATGTCTGTTAGGCCAAGGTTTCAAATCCTTCCATATTCCTCTTGAAAACCAGCTCCAAAAGGCCAAAGTCACATAGTCAGGTGTCTTAACAGCAAATGACACCACTCCTCATTACCAACTACACTGTTGGAGTCAGGTTTGCATTGCTGGCAGAAATCACCTGTCCAAAAGCAGGTTGTGAGGAAAAAAGGTTTTATTTTGGCTTATAGACTCAAGGGGATGCTCAATTATGGCCAGAGAAAACAATGGCATGAGCAGAAAGTGGATAGCACCTCCTGGCCAACATAAGGTGGACAATAGCAAAGGAGAGTGTGCCAAACACTGACAAGGGGACACTGACTATAACACCCATAAACCCGCCCCCAACAATACACTGCCTCCTGGAGGCACTGATTCTCAAATCTCCGTTGGCTGGGAACCTAGCATTCAGATCACCTAAGTTTATGTGGCACACCTGAATCAAACCACCACAATAATGAAAATATTTTCAGGTATATAAGTTAAGAATTTATTGCAAGCTTAAAGTGTCCTCACAAAAATATATTCACATAAATAGCTTCATTAGTTAACCCCATTCCATCCCATTTTTAGATGTAAAGGAAGCTTTTGTGGCTGTCTAATTGATTGTAGAATTGGATGCCTCCTATTCTCTTATGCCTCTTTTTTAGAAATCTTACATGTAATATAAACAAGGCAATAACAAAGGAAAATTAAAATCAGGCTCAACCTTTGCTAGAGGTTTCTTTTCATCTACATTAAAATATTATGTATGGATTCCATGCTGGAGTGCAAGTTATACTAAGGCTAAATATATTTTCAAGATATTATTTGATTTTCTGACTGGAGAATGGAGAAGTCATAACAGCCCAAGAGCACCCTCTAGTGAAACTTCTGGATCAGGCCTCAGGGGCTTAGCTCTTGACCTCAACTCTCTCTTTCAAATGACCTTTGATTACTCCCCTCCCCCCCCAAATAAGCTGGATTTCTGTTATCTGGTCTTGTCATCAGTGTCTATATAACAAAGGTAGTATGCTTATAAATATTTCTAGTAGAAAAGCTTAAATCTAGATTTCCATGTTCCCATGGTGGTGTTTGTTTTTACTTACATTGCCAGTCTACCTCATAGGTCTTACTCTATTATTATTACTACTTTTATTACTACTTTTCTCAGACAGACATAATTAACTAAAGAAACATAAGCATTTGAAATGTGTGACTCAATTTTATACTCTTTCCCATGTCTCATTCTTGGATAATGTATCCTTCAATCACAAAGATTTTTAGTGCTTACAGCTTCAGAGTAAATGAAGAGTAACAGATGATCCCTTGAACTTGAGAATAATGGAAAGCAATAAATATCAAAAGATTAGATTTGAGCGATATACATTATATGCATGTATTCGGTGATTACACTGAATTCCATTAATGTGTATAATTAATACATGTAAATCAATTATTAAATATCTTTAAATATAAAAGAAGTGAAGAAGTCTTAATATTTTATGTTCTTCTGTGTTGTAGAGAGATGACTAGAGTTGGCTCAGTCTTAACTATATTAGGTTAACCTGTGAGTATATTATTAATGATTATCACACAATAATTAAAACAAGGTATATGCTTACTTAATTCTATAGATAGATTTATATAAAATGCTATTGGGTTGGAAAGGTATTTAGAGATATAAATCCCTCTTATTCAGAAAAAATAGAAACCATCGCCCTGATGCCCCTAAATGTTAAGTAACGAGTTGTGACGACGCATCTGTCTACTGGCAGTACCAGTGCCTCTGCAGGGACTCCTGCTGTTCATTCCAGCATTTGCTGTGCTGTAGGAGCTCCCCTTTAAAAGAGTGTGTGGTGTGGTGTGGTGGTACAGTTTCCTTCTCATTGCTTATGGTTACACCTTCACACTTACAATTTCAAGAAAGTATGTACCTTCGAATTTCATGTCTTTTCTGAATCTACTTTCATATACAAAGGAATAAGTTGCTCTCCTGGATCTTATTAGGGAAAAAGCTAAAAACATGCTTTTTAACCGTGAGTCATGTTTATTTGTGAAACACCATGCTACCTATTTATTTTCTAACTGAACTCATAAGTCAGATTAATAGTCTCACATTACTAACAGTTATTTTTGTGCTTCTGTACTTCAAAATCATGTCTGTGTTCTAGTGGCACTTATTTCTTAGTAGCCAAGAAGGATTACATAGCAAATACAAATAAATAATGTAAAACATTGTTAGCATTCATTAAGTAAAATGTCTGTATTGAATGCTGATACCTGATCTTCAAAAAGAATATAACATTCTCAGTATTATCAAATAGAGATCAGAGATATGAACAATGTCTGTTACAGAGATGTTTAGGATTATGATCTGATTTTCTGAAAATGACCAATTTACTTGACAATCTGGCTTTTTTGTTTGTTTGTTTCCAAAAGGCAAGGATTATTGTGTAAAAAAAGGCCTTTTGACAAGACACATCTCACCATAGTTCAGTAGAAATATATGATTCCTCCATGTGTTAGTATTTTCTTAATCTTGGTCTAGACATACTACCAATGCTTTGGTTCCAGGCTTTCCTTCATTGTTGATATTGTTTATGACGTTTCAAACACAGTGATACAATTTTAGCTTCAGTGAGAAGTATCTCCTGGAGTGAGTTTTATTCCTTTTACTTTTACCTGCATACTATCCTTCAATGTAGAGTATTGGTATTAAGAATCATAAAGCCAACAAATATTAGAGCTAGAAATGACCATAGATATTAAGAAATCTTTGTTTTTCTGATGGAGAAATTGGCATTCTCTAAAAGGGAAGGAAATTAGATATGTTTTACTCTATAATTTGACTTTCAGTTATTAGCATATTTCTTTTACTAAAAATAACTCTTGATAAATCATTGTTTAATTTTACATGTTGTTCTGAGCCAGTAGAATAATCAATAAAAATCAGTTTTATCTATGTATAGAAAGAAAAATAACACTGTTCATGAAACCTATCAATTCCCTGGAACACTTTAGCAAGTCAGCCTGGCCCGCCTTCTAATTTCTGTCACTGTTCCGTGACAGTCAAGCCCACACTGAAACCTGTTAGTGACCATTGTTCTGTATTTTCTTTTCCAGCTACAAGTCTAAACAGTCTCAGTACTGAGACCGCACGGTCTCTGCATGGCCTACTAAATATTTGTAGGAAGTGGAAACCCCTTCTGGAGTCATGAGAGAAACATCACTCCTAAAATGCCTTTAAAAGTACTCCAGCACCAACATCACACTGTAGCACTTCATTAGCTTTTTGAGAACAATAAGGAAATGTGGAGCATAATAGGCTAATGTGTTTAAGTGGCCTTGGTAGAACCCTACTTAACTCAGTGGGACTTTTTGTAGCACGCAGAGGTGGAAAACCATTCCCTACATCTTGATTGTATGCAGTTTATATCAAAGAGCCTTTCCACGTGTAATTCTAAAATGAAGAAGGCATCAAAATACAAGTTTTTGGAAGAATCAGTATTTAGATGTGATCAGCTGTAAACAGGGCTAGTTGGGGCATTCTGGGCTACTGTGAGTTGGTACAGTGACTGACCTGAATCTTAGCATTTCCTAGCCTATTAGGAATTACAGTGGCATCAGGGAAGTAAGAAGCCTAAAGAACCTAAATCCCCAAAGAAATTGGCATTTTGTAAGCCAAACTCTATCGGTCACAAATTAAAAAGACTAATTCAACTAAAAGAAAATTTTTAGCCACTTAAACTACCAATAAAACTTCTCTGTAAACTAGTTGAAGTAAGTGAAATGATAATTTAATAAAAAATAAGTAGAAATTTTTATGTTTTTGTTACGATTCAAGTAACGACACTGAATATATTGCTGGACTTGCAATATTGTCTTCTGCCAATACTTTAGCTCTCTGGGCTTCTATTTTCTCAGATATAAATTGGAACTCATTAGTCATAAGGACATTGTGTTCTCTGTAATTTGCTTAAGCTTTTAGAAAATAATTTAAATTAAGTGAATAACTACAATATTTTAATAAAGTTCAAAGAGACATAAATAACAACAAATTAAAAGTTTCCACATGGGTATTATTTTCCTTTATGCAAGTAAATTGTCACCAAAATTTATTGGACAGTCAGAATTCCTATTCATGTGGCACTGAATTAATGATACAAAGTAAAATCTCTTGAATGACAGCTCGAGTGGCTGACATGGCATGTTTAAGCCAGAATGTTTGTTTGTTTCTCTTACTGTCAAACTCTGTCTCTGAAATATTATCAACTAGTTATATTGATGGAATCTGTCTTTCAATTCCAGAGTGTGTTTTGTATCAGATTTTCTCCTTATTGGTTTTTGGAGTCTATATGCAAAATAACATAAACACAAATGTAAAACCCAGCTGTAATTGTTGCTTAGCAGTTGGTGACATCATGAATCTCTTAAGATGTATACTCATTTTATACTGTAAATATCACCAGAGCTGTTCAATAGGAGGGTGAAAACTCACTGAAAATTATACATATGCTTCTTTCTCACCATGAGGATTGTTTCCTGGCTACCCTACTTACCCAGTGGAATTTCACAAAAATGTTCCTGGCGCTCAAAGTAGATCTGACAAAAAAATCAAGTAGATTTATTTAAAAATTTACCCCAAATATGTTTCGAAATTCTGATTTCTGTGCTTTGCTTATGTAATTCAAAAACAGGTTTAGTTTAAAAACAAAAACTGGCAAAAATACTAATGCATTATGTGTTCTAATCACGTATGGTGTTTTGAAAAACAAACGCAAAGTTGACAAAATTGTTTCATTGGCATTAAAGTTCAAATACATGCACTTTATTTTTACATGTTGTATATAATAAATAAAAAGCAACACATTTTAAATGAGTACCACAGGGATATTAAATTATATTATAATATGTACTACAACATTGTATAAAACATAAATTCTCATGGCATGTTTTTTACATTCAGTGTTTAATGGAGTTCATTACCATTTACTCTATGTTGTACTGTACTTCAGAATCAATTTTAAAGTATTTGGAATTCTCAAAAAAGGTCTTCACACTAATGTGCAAATTTCTTGAACTCTAGTATCAATGGCCCACATTTTTCCCTTTCATAGAATTCTTTTTGATTTTTTTTCCTATAAGAGTTTTTTTTTTTTTTTGGACAGTATATAAACTTAGAAGTTTCCCTGGCTCATATTACACTCGAGAGACAATGATAATGCTGAAGTCCTTTTCATAATCAGGACCTTTGTAGAGATTGCCCAGGTATTCTTAGCCAAAATCTCCCTCTCATTGTACACTACTCCAGGGCAACATGTGGTATGCCAGCTGGATGCCCTCCCTACATGCCTCAGGTGGCCACGTTTCAATGGTGCCTATAGAGCACAGGCCAAATTCTCATTCTCTGTGTTAATCAGTGGGAGAATTCCCATAGAAAATGGGATGGGAGCATATTTCAGGAAAACTCAAAGAGATTAGCCAGATGATTAGGCCAGGACATTGTAAGTTCAGGTTTATGTAGGATTTCTTTGGCATTATCTTAGTTCACCAAAGAATGCTAGAAAATTTGGGGATATTTAGAAATTTTAAAAAAAATAATAGCTTTTCATTTCATGGTAGTTGTACCAAATGATTCATCTTGATTCATAAACCTAAAGAAATGGATAAAAATTTGATTCATTTCCCATGGTCTTTAAGTGATTGGAATTCTACTTATACAAATCTTTTTATACCTCTCTTTCCACTTAAATTCTGCTAATTCTATAAACATGTAGTAAGTACTTAGTATATATCAGGCACTATGGTAGATGCTGTGAAGGTGTCAGTGCATAACCTAATAGTACATAACATACTTTCATATTCATTTTCTTATCCTTTATGGTGAAGATTTGCTTCTAATTATTACATACATTAATTGTGTAGATTTTCAAGTGATGTTTCTTAAAGACAAACAGACTCACATCCATGTGTCATCATATTGAGTTTAAACCAGTCACATTCCCTGAAATTTTGTTTATTATGCCATTATGCTCACTTATAAGTGCATTTTCATTACCTAATTGAAATGCTTTGTCAATATGCTTATGCCGAAATAATAATTTATATTTATAAATTTATGGCAATATTAATTTATTGCATTCTACATTGTGTTTTCATAAACTATTCTTATCTGATACTTAAATATCACTGTTCTATCTGGCCTGCTTGTGCCATTCAACTTCTGGAGGGTAAGTATGAAAACTTATTTTCCATTTAGCATCTGCAATATTCTCTTAACACTGTTGCATCAAATGAATAATGGACTATTATGCTCCTACAGTAATGACATGCTATAAAGTCTAATTTTTACTTATTTCTGAGATGCTTTTCAAGTCCTTCTCTCAAGGCTACCTTGTAGATCCTTTAACAGAGCTTAAGTTTCTCTTTGATAATGAATTCACTAGCATACATGGGGAAAAGTAAAGGGAGTCAACAGGAATGTGAGGCACATGAGAGGTGTATATATGAAAATTCAATGCAACAAAAAGTTATTTTAAACACTGAATCTAGAAGTATACAGATTTGTTGTGCAGTGCTAGTGTGGCTCCAAAAATGGTATGCAATGTTGAAAAAGACCCATCAGAAAATCAATTCCTAATGGCAAACAACAACAAAAAATTGACCCAAATTTCCTCGAATAGAATGACAATTAAACATGTGAAACTTCTTCCATTTATAAGACATAAAGCATCAATGGATATAGTAAGTATTTAAATTTTTAATTCCTGTATTTAATATGAATGTTGTCATTTCTCTGAAAAAAATGAAGTTGTTATAATTGTAACATGGCACAGATTATTTTTGGATAATTTTAGGTATAATAAAAATACTTTCCTATATTAAAGATAAAAGAGCCTCAGATTTATTTTTATTCATTAGC
This sequence comes from Jaculus jaculus, assembly GCF_020740685.1. NCBI lineage: Eukaryota > Metazoa > Chordata > Mammalia > Rodentia > Dipodidae > Jaculus > Jaculus jaculus. The sequence goes on from NC_059105.1 coordinate 167,288,327, forward strand.
TTTATTTCTCTTACCCATAATCTTGAAATGGGATTTACGTATACTTCTTAACTCAGATGTTCTAATAAATCAAGTGTAAAAAAAATCACCTTCCCTTGAAAAAGCATTGAACATAAAACTCAAAACTCAAAAACTGGTTGGAATCCCTTTTGTTTGTTTTGTTTATGATATCAAAACTTGCAAAAAGACTCTCTCCAAGTAACCCCTCAGCTCTGTTACCTTGAGAGTTTGGCCCAGAGGGCAGTCATGTTGACCCCATCTGCAAAGGCTGGCTAAACTAGAGTCTTGGACTATTAGCACCCTATCCATCAAGGTCCATATACGGTACAGTAGGAGAAAACAGGAGGACAGATGGTAGGGTCGACAGCAAGAAAGTTGTTGTTGACATTGATGTAGACCCTTCCTCTTGCCAGAGTGACTCCATGGACTTTTTTGGCATGGAAGACTAGGCCAAAGCTATCAGGCTAATAGAAGGTGAGCTGCAGGCAAACTGGAGAGATCCGTGCACAGTAGGTATCTAGGGCTGGCTTAGGTTTCGTCTATCAGCTTGACTGTCATAAGCGTTTGATTGATGTGCAGTGGGGCCTGAAAGTGCTGCTTTGATGTTGAGGGCTGTGTCATAAGGTTCCTGATACGGTGCACATGTCAGGATGCAATTGGACATTGACTGTCCTTGCCAATGCCAAGCAACAGCAGACTTGAGCACATTTTTCTGTGGGTTTGTAGCAGATGGTGAGTGCAGACGTTTGGAGGGGTGTGCCTTCAAACAAAACATGGAGCCAGCAAACTTAGAAGGTTATTGCATGTCTTGACTTTGGCAGCTATTTTTAAGCACTGATGGAAAATTCACATCCTACCCATTGTTACGTTGAGAATACTAGACATGTTGATGCTCTGTGCCTCTGAAATGTGCAAAACAAATAATGCTGTTCACCGTGTGGTCACAGTTGCTTAGGGGAAACTTCCTTGGTGTTGGTTAAATTGGCCAAGTAAACATTTTCAGATTATACATTGTAGAACTTGCTACCAAAACAATTATTGTCAGTGTCAGTAAGTCTTACCTCTAAGTAGACAAAGGAAGGGCCACCAGAACATTATAAAGTCCAACTCCTACATTGTGGACCATTGCGGCACTTAAACATGACTTTCTTTATTTTCTTTGGTTTTCAATTCAAGAAAGGAAGTACCTTATAAACAATACTACAGAGGGAGACTCACAAATGAAAGGGCCTAACAGTAATTACTGTTAAAAGTAGAACAAATGAGTTTTATAAGTGTTTGGTATTTTATCTTGGATGAAGTCTGAACCCATATAAATCAAAATTAAAATTAACATAACCTTTTGACCTACTATATAATTATAGTTGTGTTTCTTAGGAGAATTTTATTTTATTTTATTTTTTATTTGTTGTTTTTTAGAGGTAGGGTCTCCCTGTAACCCAAGCTGATCAGAAATTCACTATGAAGTCTCAGGGTGATCTCAAACTCATGGCAGTTCCTCTACCTCTACTTCCCAAGTGCTGGGATTAAAGGTGTGCACCACTACACCTGGCTTTATTTATTTGAGCGAGAGAGAGGGTGGGAGGAAAGAGAGAGAGAATAGGTGCACCAGGGCCTCCAGGCACTGCAGATGAGCTCCAGATGCATGCATCCCCTTGTGCATCTGGCCTACTTGGGTCCTGGAAAATTGAACCTGAGTTCTTTGGCTTTGCAGGCAAGTGCCTTAACTGCTAAACCATCTCACCAGCCCTGAGGAGAATTTTATAATCATGAAAGTTACATACCAACTACCGTAAATCAGTTGCCACCACTAGTAACAGCTCTAATATTTATCCTGCTTTTATCAAAATCTATGTCCAAATGTAAAGTGTGTGTGTGTGTGTGTTCATATATGTATCTCTAAATGTTTATCTGTGTGTGGTGTGTATATATATGATTTTGTATGTGTGCATGTATATGCAGACCCAGATATCAATATTAGGTGTCTTTCTCAATCAGTTGTCATTTTAGTTTTTGAGACAGGGTCTTTAACTAAATGTGGGGCACACCAATACAGCTAAAGTAGCTGGTCATTTTTCTGCAGGGATCCTCCTGTTTTTTCCTCCTCAGCACTGTGCCTAACTTTTTATGGGGGTAATGAGGATCCAAACTCACGTTCTTATGCTCTGCAAGAAAGCTCTTACCCAAATGAGCTATTACTCTAGCCCTTTGTATATGTTTTCATTCTTAATAATATCATGTGGCCTTGTGCTGCTTCCTTCATTTACCATCAATTATATTTTAAGTTGATAGTCATAAAATTTATAACATGAATACTTGAAAAAATATTGTATCTGACTTGCATACTAAACATTCTTTTAATCAACTCCTCCATGCTTGACATCTAAAGTATTTTTCTATACTCTTGTCTCACCTGCTTTGAATATGAATATTTGTCCACTTGGCAAGCCAAAATTTGTTTTTATTTTGCTTTAATGTGCATTTATTTTATCAGTTTGGAGTAGAATATATTTCATAAACTTACTGGTCATTGCTTCCTTCTTTTGATAAATTTCTTCACGTCCTTAACTCATGTCATCTTACTAATTTGTAAGACTTTCTTTTAGATGTCAAGTCATTGCTTTTTTCAAACATGTTGCCAAAATGTGTTTCCTAGTTTTCATATGCAACTTAGTTATTTTTGTTATTGTTAATGTCAGAAAAATTTAAATAACTATGTGGTTAACTCTATGGTTACTTTTTTCTCTGTGTCCCTTGCTTTTGTCTTTTTTGATAGCTTGAAATCTGAAAAATATTCATTATTTTTCTAGTATGATAATATTTCTATTTTGTGTAGTTAACCGTCTGTTGCTTCTAAAGTTTGTTTTAGCCTAAGACAAAAAGAAGTATCTTATTTAATTGTGTCGCCAATGATTGACCACTTTCTTGGCACCATTTTCCTACTGACTCTGATCACTTAGCAACTGCATATTTTTCTTCAATATCAGAAACATCAGAATCTACATCTAGAGCACCTTTAAGGCGTTTCCTTACTGGTTCTCTGTGGTTTCTGTTAGAATGTCATGGTAAACTTACATGTCTATTATGTCAAAATTGTCTGTTTTTTTTTTTTCCTTGAGACAGGGTCTCATGTAGCCCAGACTGGTATGAACTCACTGTATAGCCAAGGATGGCCTTGAACTAATATCCTGTCTGCATCTCACATATGCAGGGATTACAGACCTGTTCCACTACAAATAGCTGTTTTTCTCTTTACAAAAATATTTTAGCTCTTGTCACAAACTTACTATTCACAATTCATTTACTTCATTGAGTTCATAAACATGTTCCAGTAGGATTTTATTAAACCTATAAATTAGCATTAGTGTCTTTGCATTATTTAGCATTCATATTCAGAAATATTAGAAACTTTCCATTTGTGTATTATTTCACAAACAAATACATTTTCTCAACTTATTTATATATGTCCTCAAATTTCTTATTATATCTAAGTATAGATATTGGATGCTCTTTTCAGGGTTTTCTGTGAAAAATCCGTATCTCTCCTTTTTAATATTTATTACTTAGTTACTTTATTTAACTCTGCTAGTAGGTTCTTATGCATTTTCTAGTTTTCAAGACCATTAAATTATCAGCCAACAATGTTAAAAGTTAACTATTTCCAGTTTTACTCTGATTAATCTCCTCTTTCATTAATTAAAAATTTTTAAATAGTTAAGTTCATTATGATAGGAAGCATACTTCTTGCTCTTGATTACATGTTAATATCTTGGATTTTTAGGTTTCTTTTCTTGGTTAAGGTAAATACTGATTTTTAAAACAGGACTTCTTTCTTATATTGTTAAAATAGGATAAAGTCTTAGTTTTTGATTATTAGAATTAAATCTTAATATCTTATTTTTCATTAATTTATACATTTGATAGAGAGAGAGAATGGTATGCCAGGTCCACCAACCACTGCAAACAAACTCCAGATACATGCACCTCCTTGTGCATATAACCTAAGTGGGTATCAGGAATTCAAAACTGGGCCCTTAGGCTTTGCAGGCAAGTGCCTTAACCTAAGCCATCTCTCCAGTTCCAAGAATTAAATTTTAAAGATTATCAGTCAGTTTGCTTTTAAATTTTGTCAAACTCCAACTGAAGATTATAGAGTTTATCTTGGAATGTGTATATATTTTTTTCTTAGTTTTTTGAAGTAGGGTCTCGCTCTAGCCCAGGCTGACCTGGTATTCACTGTGTATTCTCAGGGTGGCCTTAAACTCAGGGCAATCCTCCTACCTCTGCCTCCCGAGTGCTGGGATTAAAGGCATGTGCTACCATGCCCAGCTAATACTTCTTTAAAAGAAGCATTAAAACATGTAAAATATCTGGTATATATTGACTTTGACATGGTTCAATCATGCTTTCCCTATCATTATTGTGTCTTTATAATTAATTTTCACTTACTACTTAATTTTACAATAGTTTTGTAAGATTTTTCATTTTTTCTTTGGAAATACACTGAAAAATACACATTAATTTTCAAAATAATGCCTGGATAAATTGTCTTAGGAAAGGAGACCTTACTTAGAATTTAGAACTAGAAGAAATAGCTAGTCTAAATATAAAACTAAAATCATTGCCTGAAGAATCTCTTATTAAAGAGCTTGTTCAGATTTTTAGAACCAGTCACCAAAGACTTAATATGCTAAGCAAAAATCGATATAATAACACAAAGTTAGCATATATCATAAAAAGGGAATCTGATGAAATTTTGGTATATTAAGTGAGAAGATCCTCATCCTTTGAGCTTTCATCATATTTTATTTTATAGAGCACATCTATTTCAACTTTAGCATTCAGTACATATTTTATAAAATTTTATCTCAATTTTTAATGCTGATGTAGAATAGTGTTTGTCATAAACCACAATATTTGTCCCTGTGGAGCATTTATTGTAATTTAATACAGAAGCAATACTATCGATTAAGTAATACAACTTCCAAACTTCAAGGCTTTTGCAGCCACCAGTTCCCCCTAACCTTACCATGAGCTTCCTGTGTGGTATCATTTGTCTAAGATCTCATAAAAATTAGACCCAGCATACCTCCTCTATTTACCCAGCCTCTTCCTATATTGGAGCAACTGTCTTGAAGAAGTACATATGGGTATAGTATACATTTCTGTTTTAAGCCAAGAAGTAGTTGGATGAAAATTAAACAGAACATATTTCTTGACTTTTTAAAAGTCTTTTCTGAACTGTAGATAATCTGAGCCATGGGAGATGATATAATTCTACATGCCAACATTCATAGGAATAGTATAATTCCTGAGATAAGACTGGACTAGACTCAAGAGATATATGCTTGTGGTTTTGCGGTACTTAAACTTTGTAAACATATCTAACACTTATTGCCCACATAATATTATAGTCTCATGGTAAATATATTATGAATAAGTAAAGAAATAAAAGTACTATTCAAAATCATGTGTCATGTATATTTTTAAACTTTTCAGTGTCAAATTTAACATTTTGTTTCTCTTTAGAAGTGATTTCTACCTCCACATATTATTTTAGAAATGTTCAAGTACTTGTCTTTACTGGATGAGATGAAACAAATTTCATTTAACAGGTAATAGTAAATTTTTAGAAAAGTAAATAATATCCAGCTTATGAAATATGCCCTATTTGATTAATTATAAAATTATTTTTGGAAAATATTATAGATAAAAAATGGAATTAATCTCCTTAGTGTATTCCTGAAGCATATGCTATAGGTAAGCATAGGAAACAATGAAAGTTTGTAAATACTAACTTGATCCAAGTAAATATGCAGGCCACTTTATAGAAACATCAGGTCTATGATTTTATTTGATATTAAGTCTAGATGACTTGTTCTCCATAATTGTTTGGAATGTGTATTTCAGCTCAGTGAAGTTCCAAATTTCTCAGCATTCCATTGTGAACCAATAAATTGTAGCTGTTCTCATTAAGTTTCTCTCAATCCTGACAAAATGAGACAAATTGCTTTATCGTCCATAAATGAAGTTTGATGAATATTCTTATATCCCAATCAACGCCAGATCTTCAGACCTGATGTAACAGAATTACCAGGTCTGGTAAAGATTCTTAGGCCCTTCACCTACTGCTTTTTTGTTGCTGTTGTTTTTGGGGGGTATCAGACTGACCTGAAATTCACTATGTAGTCTCAGGGTGGCCTTAAACTCATGGTGATCCTCCTATGTCTACTTCCCAAGTGTGTGCTGAGATTAAAGTCGTGTGCAACCATGCCCCACTTCCCCTACTTTTTAATCTCTCTAGAGGTGCAAAGTCCATATATAACTTCCTACACATTTGTCATTCCATGAAGGACACTTTCCACCATACACACACACCTGTAGCTGGGCTCCTCATTACTGCATTGCAAGCAAAAGAAGTAGGCAGTACTCCTTAACTAAAGAAATGCCAAAATGCTTGTTTACTGTAAAGAACATCATAAAATGTATCACCCAAACTGGGCAGTTTTTTTTCTCTTTTTTTTTTCTTTTTCTTTTTCTTTTTTTTTTTTTTTTTTTTTGGTTTTTTCGAGATAGGGTCTCACTCTGGTCCAGGCTGACCTGGAATTAACTCTGTCATCTCAGGGTGGCCTTGAACTCATGGCAATCCTCCTACCTCTGCCTCCCGAGTGCTGGGATTAAAGGCATGTGCCACCACGCCCAGCTCTTTTTTCTCAATTTTTATTAACATTTTCCATGATTATGAAAAGTATCCCATGGTAATATCCTCCCCCAACTTTCCCTTTGAAACTCCACTCTCCATCATATCCCCTCCCTATCTCAATCAGTCTCTCTTTTATTTTGATGTCATGGTCTGTTCCTTCTCTTATAATGGTCTTGTGTAGGTAGTGTCAGGCACTATGAGGTCATGGATACCCAGGCCATTTTATGTCTGGAGGGAGCACGTTGTAAAGAGTCCTAACCTTCCTTTGGTTCTGACATTCTTTCCGCCACCTCTTCCGCATTAGAACCTGAGCCTCAGAAGGTGTGATTGAGATGTTACTGAGTACTCCAGTCACTTCTTTCCAGCACTATGATATCTTCTGAGTTATCCCAAAGTCACTGCCATCTGAAAAGAGAAGATTCTCTACCCACAGTGAGAGTAGCATTAATATAAGGGTATAAATATTAAGAGAAGTATTTACTGGGCGGTTTGATAAGCATAGTATATACATTTTTCCAGACAGCAGCAGATGTTACACCCCTAGGGCTCATGACTACCCCTCAAACAGGGCAATTTTAAGAGTAGGGAAACTAGTCTAATTGGTAGGCTTATGCATTTTAGCCAGGACTGTTTCCATTCATTATTGCTCCCCAAAGCTCCATCAGCAAATAATTCCAGGGCAAGTACACAACCCCACAACTTTGCTGCTATAAGAGGAGCTGACTTGATAGAACAGAACAGAGAAGAAACTTATTCCCTTAGGTGTTATCAAAACAGTGGCAATCTCAAATAGTGAACAGAAAAAAAGGGTCAAACCTATCTAAGCTGATGCTATAATTCAGAGTGGAGCATACAATAAAACACTTAGATCACATACTTGGCAGAGAGAATTTAATGAGGCTCTTGCTATATATGAATTAATTTAGTCCCACATATCCTTGATTTTCTGGGAGGCTAACACCTATTCTAAGTTAAGACCTCAGAAGGTAAGGGAGTCTCTCTTTCTTGCTGTCCTAAGGCATAGTGCACCCAAAGAGCAAAGAAAAGGGTCTCCAAAGGACAGTAAATACCAGTAGATTTATAAACTGCTTAAAATTTGAATGTAGCTCTTACCCAAATCCAGATACATCAATAAATGCTCGAATATTATTGGCTCAGTATTGAACCGCTGGCTGATCTGTGAACTGTATAGACGCAAGGCCAAATCCTAGGTAAAAAGTAAGACAGTAATTACAGAGCTGAGCAGAGGCGCCGGCGTCACACAGCATGGGGGAGACAGACTCCACAGAGTCAGACCAAGGAAGCCCTAAAGAGACAGCCACGTAGCAACAAGCCCGAAAAGGGAAAAATCAGAAGCCAAGATTGGTATAACATATAAAATGTCAATTTTCTGAAGGAAAAAAAAAAAGTAAGATACTCAATTAATAGGAATGTGACCCTATCCAGTCGAAAGAATCTGACTCTAAATGTGAATTAGGGAGAGCAGATGTTGTGTTTATGGACAAAGACATGAAAGTAGCTTTTATAAATATGTTCAAGTAAATAAGAAGCCATGCTAAGTGGTGTGATAAAGATCGACGTGTGCTGGTCATGCCAGTAAATCCAATACTTGGGAGAATGAAGCAGGAGGAAAGTGAATTTGAGGTTTAAAGTATCCAATGAGTACCAAGTCAGTTTAAGCCCATATAGTAAGATTCTGTCTTAAAACTACAACAAATAACAATGAAACAAATGCAAAGTGTCAAAATAAAAGTAGAAAGTATTTCAAATGGAACAAATTTTGGAGTTGAAAAATACTGTAGCAAATGAAATAATTATCAGTGGATTTCAACAGCAGAGGGGAGCTAGCTGAAGAAACAGTTAATGTGAAGATGAGTGAGCAGAAGTGGGATAATCTGAAGAGAGGGACTGAAGTTTTGAAGGTGGCCATCAGAACTTCAGAGACCCGTGAGATAGTCACATGGGCCTATGCATGTATCATGGTATAACAACATGTAAAGCAGGGAAAAGAAGTGAAATAGGCCCCCAAACATTCCAAATGTGCATAATGTTTTCCTATAAAGACATGTGGAAGCTTGCTGGCCCTCAGTTTCACCTGTGCTTCCTGGATCATGAGGAAATGGTTTGTTCTCCATACCCTCCAGCCATGGCTCCATCACTCCAGGGGCTCTTGATGAGGGAGACTTCCAGACTGTTAAAGAAAATAAATCTTCTCTCTTTAAAAGTTAATTAAATTGCGTATTCAATTCTAGTGACAAAGAGATGGCAAACATGTAAGTAAATATACAGTGCAAACATGTAACTAAATGGAAATAATAAGAATAGATATCAATATAATGGAAGACAAGAAAATGATATATATATATATATATATATATATATATATATATATATATAAAATCAATAAACCAGAAATTCCTTTTAATTAAAACAAAATTGACAGCTGATTTATTAGATTCAAAAAGAACAGAAGATGGCAGATGACTACAATGAGGAGTGAATGACAGGACATCGCCAGTCAGCTGATGAGAAATAAAGTAGTTCTTAAATAATACTGTCAAGAGGTAGCCCAATGAACTAGCCTAGAAATGCACAAGTTACCAAAACTGGTGCAAAGACACATACAAAATTTAAATAGGCCTGTAACAGTTAAATAAATGAAATTTAGAAGGAAGGAGGGGTAGGGGGGAAGAAGGGGAGGAAAGAGATGAAAGAGGGAGGGAGAAAAAGACAGGAGGGGTGGAAGGAAGAGAGAATGAAAGAGAAGGAAGGGGAAAGAAGGAATTTGAAAGGGAAGGAGAAGAAAAACCAGCCTGCCTCAATGCAAATGGCTTCACTGGTAAATGCTATCCAACACTTCAAAATAAAACAAAACAAAACAAAAAACTACTAATCTTTCACAGAATTTTCCAGACTATATGGTAAGAGTACTTTTCACTTCACTCTATAAAGACATTACCTTTTTCAGTAAAAGCCAGACAAAAACATCACAATAAAAGAAAACCAAAATTTAGTATCTCTCATGAAAATAGACACAAAAATCCTCAGCACCTTATTAAAATTCAGTGATATCAGGGAGTATTATATACTCTGACCAACTAAGACTCATCTCAGGAGGGCAAGGATGACTTGAAAATAACATTTTCTGTGATGGTTCCCAACATAAAGATGATACTTCCTTCCCATATAGACCTTTTATGTTCAAGTCGCTATGAACCTGGCTTAAAGGCTGAATGTATATGATCTCATTCATTTTCTGGGGCATTTTCTGAGAATCTCGAACAGGATTATTAACTTTATTTAGAATAAAAATATTCTACCTCCTCACATCCCTGTGGTGTCCAGTTTTACCTTATCAATCAGTGGTAATCTCATCAGCTGCCCCGCAGGAGCCACCCTCGGACGTCGCTGAGGTTCTGTGACAATCCTTGGAAGATAATACTTACAAAACCAACTAAATCTGACATCTGATTATTGTAAAGGCACGGACATGCAACTCTCTCTCCCAGAGAAGTGCACAATCTGTAACATACATCAGTGCAATGATTAGAGATTAATTTACTACTAAGATTAGAAAAGAAACAAGATTATGAGATCAGACTTACTTCATTCTACATTGCAATAAGCTTTTTGTTCAGAATGATAACCAAGACAGAGAGTGAAGGAGAGAGCAAGAAAGAAGAAGGGAAAATAATATATAAGAGAAAGAAATCAAGGGAGAGATAAAAGTGAACATGCTTTTTTCTTTGCAGACAAGATATTATGTAGAAAGTCAAGTAGTGGGGTTGGAGACATGGCTTAGCAGTTATGGTGCATGCCTGCAAAGCCAAAGGACCCAGGTTCAATTACCCAGAATCCATGTAAGCTAGATGCACAAGGTGACACATGTGTCTGAAGTTTGTTTGCAGTGGCCAGATGCCCTACTGTGCCCATTCTCTCTCTCTCCCTTTCTATTCCTCTTTTTCTCACAAATAAATATTATTTATTTAAAGAAAAAGAAAGCCAAGTAATGCACATAGACGTTCATGAGTTTAACAACTGGATGCAAGAGATATATAGAAATCAATTTTATTTCTACAAGCTAGCAACAATGAAACTAAGAAAACAATTCCATTTATAATAACAGTAAAAATAATATAGACATTTTTGTAGAAATTGACAAGTTTCTTCTAAAATTTGAATGACTATAGAAATGATTTAAAATAAAATAATTATGAAGAAAGGAAACACAAGATGATATATTTCCTTATCTTAGAAAACTTACTATTAAAACTACAATAATGAAGACCCTAGGGTTCTAGGATATAGATCAGTGGAATAAAATTGATAATCCAGAAAATTATCCTTATTTTTGGTCAGGTGGTTTTGAAAAACATATCAAGGTACTTTGGCAGGGGAAGAGATAGTCTTTACAGCGAAGTGCTAAGTAGTTGGTGTCCGGATTGTATGATTATATGAAAAAAAATTTTAGGCCTAGAGAGATGGCTTAGTGATTAATGCACTTGCCTGCAAAGTCTGAGGACCCATGTTCATCTCCCTAGGTCCCATGTAAGCCAGATGCACCAGGTGGTGTGAGCACAAGGTAACATATGTGCACAAGGTTGAGCACGCATCTGGAGTTTGATTAGAGTGGCTGGAGGCCCTGACATGCCAATTATCTCTCTTGCTCTCATTCTTGCTCTCTCTCTCTCTTGCTGTTGCTCTCTCTCTCATAAAAAAAAGGTTTTAAGAAATTTTAGATCCTTATTTTACACAATACATAAAAATTACCTCAGAGCTGGAGAGATTGCTTAGTGGTTAAGGCACATGCCTGCAAAGCCTAAGGACCTAGGTGTGATTCTTCAGGTCCCTCATAAACCAGATGCACATGGTTGCACATGCATCTGGAGTTCATTTGCAGTAGCTAGAGCACCTGCTGTGCCCACTCTCTCCCTGCCCCCTACAATAAAAAAAATATATATTTCAAAAAATAAAGCTGATAACTTGAATTTCAGCAAAATTAAGAACTTTTCAAATTCAAGCAATATCATTAGCCAGGCATGGATGCACATGCCTTTAGTCCCAGCACTCCAGAAACAGAGGTATGAAGATCTCTGTGAGTTCAAGAGTTCAAGGTCCGCCTGTGATTACAGAGTGAATTCCAGCTCAGCTTGGGGCAGAATGAGGCCCTACCTCAAATATATATATATGATATAAGTGATGATTCATGGGCAGGGGAAAGTAACTGCAAGACTTAGATTTATAGAGCAGATTTAACATAATTAGTAATTATAAGTTATAAATTATAAAGAAGTTAACTTCATAGTACATAAAGATATATTCAATCACAAAAGAATAAACAGCCCATTTAGAAGTTGGGAAATTTTTGAGTAAATATTTCACTGAAGAAGATGTAGAAATTTCTAATAAACACATGAACAGATGATCACATCATTAACCCTTAAAGAAAAAAATAAGCTAGATGATACATTAACAAGTTACTAATTTTTTAAATAGGGCAGTAATTATTCATAAAGATACAGAGAAATGGGAACCCTTCTATATTTCTTGTGGAAAAGTACAATAGTATAGTCAATTTGAAAAATAGTTTGGAAATTTTTTAGGAGTTGAAATAAGCCACCTGCTCCTAAGACCCAGAAATTTCACTTCTAGGTATCTCCATAAGAGAAATGAAAACAAGCCAATACACACATACACACACACACACACACACACACACACACACAGATTGACAATGGAAGCATTATTCATAATGGTCAAAATTTGAAATCTCTCGAAATGTCCATCAAATGATGGATGGATTTTAAAAACTGTATTCTTCCCAAATAATATATTACCATGTATCAACAAAAGAACTTACTGCACACAGATAAACCTTAAAAACATGTAAGTAAAAAGAGGACATGTTTTCTATTTGAAAATATGGAAATATTAAGAAAAGGAAAAGGCTCATAGATGGAAGGCTGGCTAGTTATGATCTGCTAGAGGTTTGACTATAAAGATGTGAAGGAAATTTTGGAGTGATAACAGTGTTCTCAACTGGGTTGTGTTGGTGGTTATAATAGTTCTAGATTTACTCACCATTGTGGATGCTAAGGGTAATTATGCTATAAAAGTTATGTCACAATATACTGTTGTAGTGAAATTATGCTCATTAAAACTGAAAAAATAGAAACAAACATGGATGATAGAATTTTCACTACATAACCAATGTTAACACTTCCAGTGATAAATTATTGATGTGATGTATTTCCTGTTATTATAAGAAGGACACATCTTCTGTTTCATATTCATCTCTAATACTTACAATACCAATCTGGTTGTGAAAAAACACTGGAAACATTCAAATTCAGTAAAATAACACAAGCTATGTAACTATTGTATTCAAAACTAACAAGAAGAGCTAGAGGGATGGCTTAGTGGTTAAGATGGTTGCCTGCAAAGCCAAAGAACCTGGGTTCGATTCTCCAGGATCCACGTGCACAAGGATGCACAAAAGGGGAGCACACATCTGGAGTTCAACTGCAGTGGCTGGAGGCCCTGGTGCACCCATTCTCTCCCTCTTTCTCTGTCAAATAAATAAATAAACAAAAATAAAACAAAAAACTAAGAAGTCGGGCATGGTGGTGCACACCTCTAATCCCAGCACATAGGAGGATCGCTGTGAGTTCAAGGCCACCCTGAGACTACATGGAGAATTCCAGGTCAACCTGGGCTAGAGTGAGACCCTACCTTAAAAGAGGAATAAAACAAAACCCCAAACTAAGAAGATGATGGAAAATAAACACTGTTAAATTTGTCAAAAACTAAAGGCAACTACACACTCATGCTACCTCAATCCAATTTGATATCTTATATTAGATTCTTAGGACAGGGAAAAAAACATCAGGGAAGAATTGGTGTCATCTGAATAAAGCTCACACTTTCATTAATGGCTTTGTATCAGTGATAATTTTTTAGTTTTGACAACTTAACCATAGTTCTGCAACATAATATTAGAAGTTGGTGAAAGAAGTTTTGGAACTCTGTTTTATCTTTGTCGTTTTTCTTTAAATCTAATACTGTACCAAAATAAAGAGTTAAGATAATGAAAAGAAATAGGCATTTTATAGATTATAGGCAAATTATCAGAGTGTCTGGATCTTTAAATTTTCATGCAAACTAAGCACCTATGGGAAAAATGTGAGTATGAGAGGGTGAGGGAAGAAATTTTAACAAAACATTTAAGTGGATTATTTGAGAAGAATAGAATGTTACTATTGAAGAACTGTTTTATTTTTGAAGTGTGTAAAAGCCAGTTATCCTTAATAAGTATCCTTAATAATTGATACAGAACTATTCATGGATGAGATAGTGCAGTGTTCCATATTGTCTTTGAAATGATCTAAGTGAAAGAAAAGTAGAAATGAGTTTTGGTACAAAATGAATGAAAGGCTATGAGTCGCCATGAGTTCACCTTACTTTTACATGTTTGAAATTTTCCATAATAAATTTCTGTAAAGGAAAAAAAAAATCGTTAATCTGTAATTAGCTTTCTGTGCTGACCATAGTCAAGACTTGTACTTTTAAAAATCAAACATGTCAAAATAAGTAAGTCATAGAGAGGTGAATGAACTCAAAAACAACCAGAGAAAGATAAAAATCAGGGCTGAATTGCTGGGAGAACATCAAGAGAAGTGCTTGAGTTAACCGACCTCCTAAACTGTTTGTTCTTTCTTGAAGTTCTGCAGCCTGGTGATATCTGAGCTGCTATGTGTGTGAGGATTTTCAAAGGTAGAATGTGGCCACCTGCATGGCCCTCCTTTGTTACTACTCAGTGTTACTGCCGGTCTTTTTTGTTTGCCCCCTTTGGCCACCTTTCAGGCTTTGTGTTGTGGCTTTGTGACTCACAAGGTTGGTTACAGAAGTTGCTTCTTCTCTAGGAAGGCCCTGCGGACTCCTTACCTAGTTCACAGTATAAACCTCCCTTGCTGGAGGCTCTCTGCACAGGGAAGCATCTTGCAGGCTTTGTGAGTTGCGTTATTACTTGTCTCAGGAAATTATTACATGTTGGCTGGTCTATAAACCCTTAAGTATTTTTTTTGTCCTGATTAGAGATGTCTAGCTCTGGTTGTCAATTTAAATAAGATTGATGTATGTGACCAAGAAAAAAATAAATAAATAAAGATTTTATAAACTGACATGTCAGGAGGAAGTTACTCCTATTGAAAAGAAAACATATGCCTATAAGTTTGCCATTTGAAGGTGGGCTCAGTGTACAGTTGTGAACTTGAAAAAAAAAATGAGGATGTTGAAACATAGATAGCAATGCCAAAATTAGATCATATCCTGATTTCTGCTCCTTTATCTCACTTGACAGGACCTCATAATGTTTAACTTTCCTTAATAATGGGCCTCTCACACAATTTCTACTAAAATGAGCCCCCATACTCAGTGACAGTTAGTGATCTGTTCATGAGGCAGATATGAAGAGGAGCAATATTCATGTCAAAGACAACTGGTCCCACTTCCAGGTCCATCTTTGGGCCAAGATATGTAGTCGCCAACAGTGAATTGGCGACTGTATTTTTTGAGTCCTGGCGCAAAGCAAGATCCATCTGTTTTGCCCAGCCGTTTGCCTGAGTGCTGCAGAATGGCCCTGTGATCCGTCTTCTTTGTAGTCCTGTTTGAGGTTAGGTATAGTATAAATAAACTGCAGTTGCCGTAATGAATGTATCATAGGAATTAAAAGTGGTGGTGGTGGTGGTAAGTGGTGTTGTGTCTCTGTTTCCTCAATTGTTCTGTTTTCTTTGGACTGGAAAACAGACATTTAAGAATGAATATGTCATCTGGAAGGATAGTTGTGACCAAGTTTTCCTCAACAGGATACAAGATGTTATTTTTGAGCTTCATTACCCCCACCAAAGGAAGAAAGGAAGATGGAAGGGAGAGAGGGAGGAAGGGAGGAAAGAAGACAAATAGAGGGAGAAGATGAAAAGGGAACAAATAGAAATTTTTAAAAACGTCAAAGAAGACAAAGAGGAATGATAGGAGAGGGGATGCAACTTTGTGGACCGTTCAGAATTCACTTCATTATTTTAAACACTTAATTCATTTCCCTCTCCATCTGGTGAATTGAGGAAAAGGAAATCTGACTGGCATTTTAGAGCCCACTTTCTCTCACCCCAGACTCTGAGTCAGCCTCACTAAGCATGTTTCCTCAGTGAGTAGAACCAGTGAGTTGATACCTTTATGTAGAGGTGGACACCCTTGATATCTCTGAATCATTTATCAGGGGTGATTGTTACTCCATATAATCTCGGAGCAGTTATTTTTGTCAGTAACGTTCATGAATGTTTTGTTACCTTATAAGGATATATGTGTTCTCCCCACCTCTTATTCAGTTGTCCCTGGTGACGCCTCCATAATTTCTGTCTTTACACTGGTGCTTTTTTAGTCTAATTCAGACATTTGAGAAGCAGGGAAAAGTTTAGTCAGTCAGTGATTTTAAACAATCTAATCCCATTCATGGGTAGATTTAGTATGAAGTGTTTAGCAAGTTGCCATTTAAAATATATGTACATTAAATAGACATTATCTAAATAATTCTTCCTTATATTTCAAAGAAACAAGAAGACAGAATTTGTAAGTGAGCACCAGATATATTTTCTAATACTTTGTTTAATTTCAGGGGTTACTTATGATCATGATCTTGTATCAAAATGTTACTTTGCATTATGTGAGGTCGGACATAAAATGTACCACAATCAGTGCTCTGGATAAATTTCCAAAAATTACTGCTCCAGAATAAAAGAAGGAACATTAATTATAATAGTTCTATTTTGCATCTAAAATATTTTTCTAAATACTAATGTGCCTGTTATTCAACTTTAAAAATATACATTACTTAATGTAACATGTGAGGTATTTTTTATTTATTAATTGATTTATAGATGATAGTGTTTGTGAAAAAAAGTAGCAAGGCATTTTAAGCCCAAATATTTGTGATATAATTAGAAAGCTTAATGTCTGGACTCTTCTGCAGATTAAAGGTACATATTTTATAACACATAAAGTTAAATCCAAGAGGTCTCTCAAAACCCGGCTGCTGTTCTTGGCTTAGCAGCGGTACATGTTTCAGGAAGTAAAATTGACGTGAGGTCAGGCACGCTGAACTCACAGTACATGGCTGGGGCCATTTGTATTGCTAAATATGTCTGCTCGCCTCTGCTGTACCATCTGTTTTCTACCAGTCATTTGAGAGCACATAGCTCTAACATTTCTCCAGTTATCTTTGAAACCATAACTTTCCTTTTACATGTATGTTCAGATCCATAGATGTTATGCTTTATTCTCTGAGCTCAGTATTTTCCATGACTGTTAGGTAGTGGAATTATTGCTTATGAAGTTTTAAAATATTTCTTCAAATATACCAAAAATTCACTAAGACTAATTTTGTAATAATAACATGAAATCCTTAACACAGATGCATGTTTGGTTCATCTTTTTGGAATTTCTACCCCCACTTTCTTTAGATACTTATCATTAAAGAAAACTACCTTGGGAAAAGGTTCCCTTTTTTAACTTTTTCCCCTCTTTTTATTCCTTTTTCTTTCTTTCTTTCTTTCTTTCTTTCTTTCTTTCTTTCTTTCTTTCTTTCTTTCTTTTTTTTCCTCAGCAGGAAAGAAAAGCTACGCTTGACTGATAATGCATTGCTTTGGATGGTGAAACATTATGAAAGTTTAATTTTTAATTAAATCTGAAATACCAATTATAACTGAAAGAGATTTTAACCTGTTTCTTTTCAGACTGCCTGAAGTTACATTTAGAGACTGAAATCACTGCACCTTAAAAACGAGAGACTGAGCTGCACTGAGTTCCTGTAAGTGGAAGCTTTTTCTCACTTCCCTCTGTGATTCTGCACCAACTCAGAAAGTGACAGAGACAGACAGGAGTAACAACACTGCTATTCTAGATAGACAAGAGTAAAAAACACTGCCATCCCAGACAGACAGACAGGAGTAAAATATACTGCTAGCCCAGACAGACAGGAGTAAAACATGGAATGTCCCTGAAAAAAAAAATACATCTTGAAATGATTTTCTGAGAAGAAGTTATTGTGCTCAGTATTCATTATCAAGTAGTCAAGTGAAATGGTAAAGTGTTTCTTTTGGCTGGTGCGCATTCCACTAAGGAAGATGTCATCCACTGTGCATCAGTACGGGGACACATGCCCATTTGGAAAGATTGGTGTTTTGATACCAGCTCTTCAGACATAAAAGATTTCTTTTGATTCAAGGTATATTTTGTTTTCTTTTGCATAGTTGTTAGAAACGTGTTTAGCTGTGTTATCAGTGGAAATGAAGAGAAAGTTCATGATGACATCACAAGACTCTGTAGTGGGAGAACTTTGGGCAAAATGAAGTAAAATGCATAATTTTCTGTGTGCTTGTGTTCCCCATTCTGCTATGAAGTAGTCAAAATAGCGCATCTTATGTCTCCCCGTGAGCTACGAGGCTGTCTCGCGGAGCCCCATTGTTCCATAAATGCATGTCAGAGTCTACCACAGTCTGGTCTACCCTTATTTAGCTGCTGTTTTGTCAATGTACTTGGAAGAACAATTAACATTTGGGATTTCGATGTCTGAATAACAGGCACTGAATAGATCTGGAGCAGTCATGTAAAAGACTGAGATACCCCGGGTAAGAAAACAGAAGCTTATAGTAAGTACAGGAAAGACAGAAAATAATTTTAATGTTGAATTCAAAGATTATGAAATAGTATAAGAAAATTCAATCTTTTTCATGTTTTAGATAAAAATTGAACATTTTGAAAAAGAAATCTAGAGTTTATATCACCTTCTTAAATTTTGCAGCTTAATGTCTTTGCTAGTGAGTCTTAAAATACTAATGCTCTTTTGGAATGGAAGATGTGGGGAATACTTACAACATGATGGTCCCTGTCCAATGGAGAGCACTGAAGGTGATTCGCCCCTAGAGTAGTTTCATGCCTCTGCCTTTCCCCCAAGTTCTTGAAAATATACCTATTTGCATGGACCTATGAAGACATCTCTCCTTTGAGGGTATCAAGTAAAACAGACAGAGGGTGCTGTAGCACCTTAGGCATGCTGCCAGCCAGCACAGTTCCTAGCTAGCATGATGAATGAATGGCAGCTGTTGTTAGCTTTGCCCTGACTACAACAGTTGAAGACCACAGATAGAAAGGTCTCTAAGAATAAGGATTCATACACTGTTATAAACTTTAGCACTTAGCACAATAATAGTTAATCACAAAATAACTATTGTTTTTAATATAATTGTAAACACTTCTTAAAGTCATAAATTTGGGAGTACTTATTCCAAAGGAACTGAATGACGTTTTAGCAGTTAGGGACACAATTATAAAGGAGATAATTTGAAAAGGACCAATCTTCCTGATATCCAACTAGTTATCTGTCTCTTAGTAGTACAACCTTACGCTCATTACCTTACCCATCTTTCTTATTCTTCTCACCTTACTGACTTTATACTTCTTTGTTTCTGACCAAAATGAGAAATGTTCATTCTCTTTGTCAGGGAACTGGTCTTTTGTAGTTTCCCTTTGGCATTCTGTATTGACTCCACAGATAGGTCCACCTGACGCGAGCATGCTTGGTGATCAGCTGACTTAGTCTCACTTGTTGTCATGCAGGACATTGTTTCTCATGGAAGTGGGATGGGTGGTGCGATAGATGTTGGGTCAAGAAGCCAAGATCCTGAGAAGTAACAATGGGCAGAGTTTATGTTCATTACACAAAAAACCGGGACCAGTTACGCAACACCAGTAAGACCGTAACACAATATTCTTTGGGACTCACTTATATTTGAGCTAGCATTTTCTATCCCCACCCCACAATCAGTCTTCACAATTTATTTGCAAAAGGAATCCTTTCATTTTTATGAAATCAGCTCCCAGTGATGCAAATTAAGGCTCTCATAAAACTTGGCCTCTGAGGCAAAACTAAAATGACAAAATTTAGGCCTAGTGAATTGTACTGTCATCACATTGAATAACATTTAAGAACATCAAAGATACACGTGAAATTATTTCACATTTTTGTATGGCTGAAAACTGAAGTGATAAGGAGTTAAGATCAAGACCCCCATCAAACATTACAAGAGAAAAGGCTATGAAAAATTGAATTCCAGCTGCCTTGTTTTGATGCCAGTAGATACTAGGGAGTAAAGAGAAGCAAATGGGAGTGGAATAGAAAGTGTGGGAATATCAGGTTCCCAAATGTGCGGGTTGTAACCCATTAGTAAGCCATGATATGAATGAAAAGGAATCAAATAAATATGAGTAAAAGAAAATAGTTTGTTACATATGGTTAGATGCTAGAGCAAAAAGTAAGTATATTTCTTACTTAGAATTCTGTGCCCAATATATGAAAGTTTGATATTATTTTAACTGTTGATAACTCACAGATTTGTAACTTCAGCTATGATGTGTCTCTAAACCACAGTAAATATCTTTAACATCCATGTATAAATTTTGAAATAGAAGTTTTTCTGGTTAGCTGTGATAAAAAAAAAAAAGTACCATGCAAATTAAACTTGGTTTAAGAAGAGATAGAGTCCACCTTCACAGACAGGTGTGACCCCCTCCTATATTATATATTTTAAGTTAAATAATTCTATATTGACTACTTGACAATTTTTGACCAACACCATGGAATGTTGACATTTAAGTCTCACCTCATTTCAGAATTAATCATCTTGCCCAACCTTGCTTCATATTCCTTATACTTGGGCCATATTTCCACATCCATAGTTATTCATACTGTTTTTGTCAGCTGAAAATATTCATTCTTTTTTTTTTAACAATAAAATGCAACCCATCCTACAAAATTTACTTCAAATACTATTACTTCTGTAACTCCTTCCTCCTCTGACCTAGCCAGGAGTCATCCATTCTCCCTACATGCCAAATTCATTTAGCAAATGGAATGGCCTTACAGACAACCTTGTTTTTGAACTTCAGAGAATAAACTTATGTTATTGTAAGTGAACAAGTTTATGACAATAGGTCACATGTGTCCTAAGAAACTAATGTATGATTCATCTGTATTTCTCAACATTCCTTTTGTTTTGTTTAACTTTACTTATTTATCTGTGCATGTGTGCATACACTTGTATGCATGCACAAGCATACCATGGTCTTTTACTGAGAGAGCCTCTGCCTTTATGTGGATGCCAGGGTGGCAAGCTTTGCAAGTAGTCACCTTTACCCATTGTGCCATCCCTTTGTCTATATTTTTTGAGGCATAACTTAATTCTACAATTTATAAAACAAATTTGGATATTGTAGTTCACACATATAATCCTAACTTTCAGGATGCTGAGGTGGGAGAATTTCTGTAAATTTTAGATTAACCTGGGCTATACAGTGATTCCCAGGCCCAGCTGGGCTACAATGTGATACTTTGTCAAGAAAAAAACAAAACTAAGAAACAAAAAAAATGCACTATTTGTTATAAATGCTTATTTATTAGAGAATAATTTTCAGAAGTAAAGTCCATATTTACTTAAAATGCATGAATTCAACAAAATGTACTGCAACAGAATCATGAGTTCATTACTCAACTATGCTTCATACTGAGAATATAGAAATTATAAACAGTTGAGAGATCATATATACTTAGTACATAAAAAGATAATTACAACATTATGAAGTTTGGTCCATGAAGAGAACCACATGTGCATGACAGTGTATTAGGGATAGCAACCATACTCTTCAGCGGACACTCACAAGAGAAATCTGAAAGTAGCCTTCAAGTTAAGAATAGTAGGTTGGGAAGCGTAATGAAAGTTCCAGACGGCAACAGCACATGGATAGCCCTGCTGTGAGATGCAGAGACTTTGAAGGTGCGTTTCTGTGTGTGTAACTAAAAGGAGTCCAGGGTGGCTGGAGCGAAGCAGAGAAAGGTCTGCACATAAGGCAGGGAGGCGCCAGGAGGAGGATGTGAATTCCCAGTACTCTGTGCAATCACATCTATAGACATATAGTACACAAATCTCAGTTGAAGGACAGCTTTAAGAATAGAAAAAGACCAAAATAATTCAAAGCTATGTGGTACATCCATTCTCACAGAACCATACCTTTACTTTGAATCCTCACTGAGCTTGAGAAGAGTTTGGACTTCTGAAATTGAGGTCTACAGTCAAGACCACTTTTCCTGTCATTATGAACAGAAATTTCTAACAACCTTCTGATATAAGGTCAAGTTCATATCCTTTCTACATAATAATTTTTAAGCTGTTCTTGCTGGTGGGTCATTTATTTTTGTTTAGTTTTAAGCATTCCATGTGTAAGAATGGAACGAATATCAACAATGTGCTTTACTCTTAGACTTTGACTATTAAATCTTAAATTTATCTTTAATTTGGTATTCTTTATCATGTGAAATGACGAGAGGCCTGGAGGCATTGGAAGCCTTGAAAATGATTCATGATTATCTTCATTGTTATTGCCTACAACATGACTAAATTTCTGGATTAAAGAACAGTCTAGACTATTTTAAAGCATGATGCATTAATGCCCTAGAATGTTGCTAAGCCAGAATAGAGATACTGATTTGTTTACAAAGCGAGGGAAGTTGTCCCTTTTTGCAATTAAAGAAGAAAGAGTAGAGGGAATGTGAATGTTAAACCATTGAGATATGGGGTAAGCTCTAAAGATATGAGAATTTATCTGTTGTAATTCAGTAAAAAGAGACTTGCATCAGAAAATGTCACAGTAGTAGAGAACCTTAGGAATTAATTTTCCAACCTGCTGATTTTGGAGATGAACAAAATTCTAGAATTCATATCCATGCTATGTAGTGAATCATTAATTGTGCATAGAAACATTAAATGTTTGTATAGCCCAAGTGGCAAAGCTAGGACTACAACCCCAATGCTCAGGCAAAGTACCATACACAAGCTACCTAATAGCTTAACGTAGTTGCTCCTACTATAATTATGTGAAGGTCTTAGATAGGGAGGGGAATAATAAATATAGGAGATAAATCTGTGTACAAGCCAAAATTAATAACATATAAGAATAATACATATTGCAATCTATTTACTTAATCTGTGAGATAAACGTTGTCTTTAATCCTTACTACCTATCATACTCAGCAATCCCTGAACAAAGAGGGAACCATTCTATTTTGTAAGGAAAATACTGAGCCCAGAAAGAACACATAGCATATAAGAATGCAGAACCAGGATGTGAGTTTCTATTACTGCCAGACCTAATGTATTCCTCATCTATGAATACTTCCTCTATGATATCTTTATAGGTTGTACTTTGTTATCTTCTTTATAAATACATATGTAATTTTATTTTTATTTATTTATTTGACACAGAGAAAGAGACAGACACACACACAGAGAGAGAGAGAGATGGGTGGACAGAGAGAATAGGCATGCCAGGGGCTCCAGCTGCTGCAAATGAACTCCAGACTCATGTGCCACCTTGTGCATCTGGCTTATGTGGATCCATCCAGCCCTTGTTATCTTCTTTAGTGGTCCAAATGTCTAAAAAACCTAGAAAAACAGTTAAGAAAATAAAAAGCAACATTGATAAAGTATTGTCCCTGAAACAGTCCTAATGAGCTTTTACTGCCCCACATATATTAGCAAAAGCCTGAACCAGTGTTTATTGTCTGACCCAGGTTTCTTGTTTGTTTGTTTTACTTGCTTGAGACAGGGTCTCACGCACTACTTTGCAACTCTAATGTAGCCAAGAGTGATCTCAAACTCCTTACCTTCGTGCCTACACCTCCTGAGTGCTTTAATTACAGAAGTGCACCATCATGTCTTGTTTACCCAAAATATTCCTGTCATTATTCCGCTCATCTCCGTGTCTATCCTCCTGAATGCTGGTTAGTTTTCTGTGGTCAACATATCACAGCTCCTGATATAGCAAACAGAAGTATTATTTACGCTCTTACAGATTTCTTAAGAGAGAAAGAGTATGTTGAAAGATTGCTTTTGCAATGAATTATGTTAGTATGTTTCCAAACAAATGCAATGTTTGTATGTTTCCTCCGCTGAGGTGTGAGGACTTAGGAAGACTGACCAAGTTCACTGAATTAGTCTTTCATCTCTCTGACATGTTTATCTGTACCCAGCATTCCATTTCATACATTGTGGCGTCACAAGCCTAGGTCCTGTTTAAAAATATTTTTGAAAAGTGAATGAGAGCTTCACAGATCAATAAAATGGTATAACTCAAATGTTCTAAAATGGATATTTGGGTCTTATTTTTCTTAAGATTAATGTGGTAGAAGATGTATAACTTAATCAGAGGGAAAACTATATGAACGTGTTCAAACTCACTGCTACTATGAAAATGTAAAACCTTGAAAATCCAAACATAGTAGTTGTTTTCTGATGACTGCTGAGAGCTACATGAGTAATGAGTTCTTTGACCAAAGATGGATGCTCACATCTATAAATCCAGGAATTAGAAGCAAGATGATTACAATTTCGAAGCCAGCATAGGCTACATAGACTGGGTCTCTTAAAAAAGGGAGAGGAAGATGAACAAGAATAGAGAAGAAAAGAGAAAAACAGAGAAAGAAAAGGAAAAAGGAAATGATCTGTTTTTCAAAAATGGGAATCAGAGAAGGACACACACACCTAGCGAACACGTGCTGAGAGCAGGTCCCACTTTAGATAGGATTCGGAATCGCCTTCTGTGCGTCACCGTAATAGCACTGCATGTCAACACTTCCACTTCTGAAGAGGCTGTGTTTATGTGATTGGCAAAGGTACCTATCGTGAAACCAGTTTTCACTGTAAAATAGCAATCCGAGTCTGGGATGGGACACCTCATATCAGTATGGAAAGCAATCGTATGGTAATTTCAAGCAATATGACCTAGCCAGGGTTGCTTCCCCTCCTTGCTTTTGGGATATGATCACTGTGTTCATATCCATGAAAGGTCTTTGCAATCCCCATTTATATCTTCCAAAATAACTCAATAATACCCCCTTTCCTGCTTAACATAAAGGACTATTTTCTTTACCTCAGCCTTGCCCTTTGCAATATGTTGTAAGTAGCCCTAGATCAGAAAGATCAGAAGTGGGGCTGGAGAGATGACTCAGTGGTCAAGAAAGGGCAGAAGTGTACCCATAAATCTTTCCATTGTTAGGTTTTCTCATGAGGAAAAAAATATTTTCAACAATTTTATTTTATAATATTTCATTAAAAGTCTAACTGTGGCTCAACTTCAAATGTGGGGGTGGGGTGCCACCTTCTCAGAGGGTGACACCTATGCTCTTCAAGACTGGTGAGAAGCAGTTAGAAAGGAACAGCCACCTGCTTTCTCAGCAACACTGTGCCACACTGTTCTTTGTCCCACCTTGCACCTAAATGTGCTTACTGTCCCCAGAGATTACCTAAAAGCACCATTCTGAGTCACCTGGGAGAGAGAAGGGCATGCTGAAGTAAGAGTTCTTTCAGGGAGACTTGAGTCTGTGGCAAGGGTGGGGACTGGACTCTTATTAGTTTCAGGTTCCCAGAGTTATGAACCCCTTTGACAGTATGACTTCAGAGGCACAAGAAAGTAAATTGGCTTATATATGATAATTATTATTACAAGTTTTTTTAAATTTGTTTTTGTTTGCAAGCAGAGAGATGCGGAGAAGAGACAGAGAGAGGAAAGAAAGAAAAAGGGAGAGAGAGAATGGGCACACCAGTACCTCCAGCCACTGCAAATGAACTCCAGATGCGTGCACCACTCTGTGCAAGTGGCTTTACATGGGTATTGGGGAATCAAACCCTGGTCATTGAGCTTTGCAGACAAGTACCTTAATAGTTGAGCCATCTTTCCAGCCCCAAAGTTTATATTTTTCAATAAGGTCTTTTACTTTTTGGCAAATATAACAACTTGATTACATAGAAGCAGCTTAACTATGGTTATGGTTTTTCTGAATTGTTCTTTGCATATGAAATTTAAATATAGTGCAGCCTAATTCTATGATCAGTCATCTCTAAGTTGTTATTGTTGTTGCTATCAGCTTTGTGGATTTTGTCTTGTTTTTAGATTAGGGCCTCCTAAGGATAGTGACTGGAGAGTACAAGGGGCCTAACTAGACACTGGCTTCTAAATAAGATAGCTTAGATCCAGCTATTTAAACCATAAAACTTGTCAGTGAAGATTAGACATAAGGCCTTTTGGGAAATATAAAAACAGTTTTCATAAAGAGCCTTCATTTTGAGTAAAAACTGTCTCTCCCATGCTACCCATATTATCACTATATGCATCAACATAGGAAGGCAAATGTGATTGAAAAGAAATGGTATGGGCTGACACTCTAGAGGCTTGACTTAGGTATTCCCAAACACTGCATCTCAGATCATTTTCCTTCATTGTAGGGGACACTTTGCTGTACCGTATAGATATATGATGGAAAGAAAGGAAGTGATATGTGTGAAGTATTTGCAGTTCCATGGAATAAGGATGTTTCACAAATATCATGGATTGGGCTGGGGAGGATGGCTTAGCAGTTAAGGCATTTGCCTGCAAAGCCAAACGACACAGGTTCGATTCCTCAGGACCCACGTTAGCCAGATGCACAAGGGGGCCTCATGCATCTGGAGTTCATTTGCAGAGAGGCTCGAGGCTCTGGCACGCCCATTCCCTCTCTCTCTCTCCCTGACTTTCTCTGTCAAATAAATAAATAAAAATAAAATATATTTTTTTAAATATCATGGATTATAGTAGAAACACAAATCACTTTGAGGCCTCGGGGGTTGGGTGCTTATTCTGAACTCTTACTGGTTTGAAATGGGTTTGTTTTTGTGCTTACGTATAAAGAAATACTCCATGGTTGCTATGACTATTCACACATTGGAAACAATGACTAAGAAAAAAATTGCCAATGTGAGTTTTCTTCTTTTAAAAGATTGATTTTTAAAATATTTGATACTATAAATTCTCTGAGCATTTTCTCAAATTAAAAAGAAAATTGTTTTATCACATACTAGGGAGTGACAGTAGTGAGGGGAAGAACTGAGAATCAGGTACTAATTTTTTTTCTCAGTCACTGGTGGTGATGATATGCACTGAATGGGTCTTCAATAAGAATTCAATACCCAGAGTAAAAGCTTTATATAAAATTTTTCATTACTAAAGTGTTAAGAAAATCCTGGACTGGAGAGGTGGCTTAACAGTTAAGGCGCTTGGCTGCAAAGCCTAAGAACCCAGGTTCAGTCCCCCAGTACCCACATAAGCCAAATGCACAAGGTAGCACATGAGTCTAGAGTTTGTTTGCATTGGCTGGAGGCCCTGGTGGACCCATTCTTTCTCTGTCCCTTTTCCTCTCTGTGTCTCGCTCTGTCTAATAAATAAATTTTTTTAAAAAATATTAAAAAAACAGTGCCAGGCATGGTGATGCACCTTTAATCCCAGCACTTGGGAGGCAGAGACAGGAGG
Organism: Jaculus jaculus; assembly: GCF_020740685.1. NCBI lineage: Eukaryota > Metazoa > Chordata > Mammalia > Rodentia > Dipodidae > Jaculus > Jaculus jaculus. The sequence goes on from NC_059105.1 coordinate 167,315,475, forward strand.
ATTGCTGTGAGTTCAAAGCCTACCTGAGACTAAATATATAGTAAATTCCAGGTCAGCCTGGGCTAGAGAGAGAGACTCTAGTTTAGAAAAAATAAAATAAAATCCTGATTTCATTATTTCTATACATATTTACAATTATTAAAGATGATAGCAACATTAGCAAAACAATGAGTTATATGTATAGCTACTAACTTGGAAGGATGACCGTAATTTGTTAAGTGATAAGATCAAATCATCAGGTAATGAATAGTCCTAAATAAACGTGTTTTATGCATGTGTGTGAGCATGAAGAAAGGCTATGGACCAATTACTGCTATGTTTTTTGCTTTAGTAAGGCCACATGGTTGTCCACAAAAAAGGACTTAGGTAAAAGTATTAGATTTTTAAAATCTGTATTGCTTAGTTAAAACGTACAACTATTGCAAAGGGAATTTTAAAATGAATAAATATATCAAATTACTTTTTTCTTTTCTTAGAAAAATGACCAGAGAAAAATAATCAGTACATAGAAATCTTCATTTCATTTTCATTGCTTCAAATCATTTAATTCAAAATACAAATATACATTCTAAGTAGATTGTCTTTTATTCAGTGCTTGTTTCTGAAGCACCATGGTACTAGTTTTCTCGTGAACAAGGATTAGGAGTGTGTATGTGTTTATGTGTGCGTGCACTTGCGTGCATGTCTGCATTCCTTTGACCATATATTAGGAGCATGGTGCATGCATATTAAGCTGAGTTCTTTCTTCATAAAGAGTCATGTGAAATTACATACACAAAGCCAATAGTTAATCACAAGTCAACAAAAGTAATTTTCTTTCTTGTTACATGTATAGTTTTTCTGGACACAATGCCTATCCAATGTGCAAGAGAAGTTCTCAGGTTCCTTTTTTTTTTTTTTTTTCTCTCATCTTCAAATCTTCTCTGTATTGTAGGTATTTTCAAATTTCTCTCCTTCCTTTTTCTGTCCAGGAGCTCCTGCAGCTCTCTCTAGCCCAAGTCAATTAATTCTTCTGCTCACTTTGACTTTGTTGGTTCTGCCTCATTCTCCCCTCTCTGTTGAAATTTCACCAGATTTCCTTTCATCTTTTATGTTTCTCATTCATTCAAGAAAAGAATAAACGTATTAAACTTCAGAGGATTATATTCCTACCAGAAGATCTGCAACAGATTAAGTAACGGAAAGGGCAATCCTAGCAGCCCAAGTTTCAAAACAGTGATCAGAGATCTCTATCTAAACAACCTTGAACCAAATAGATGGGCAGATCATCAGAGTCATGTTGATATTTGATATATCTTTTACTGTGAAGAGATAGATTATTTTCTTCCAATTAAGGTGGCTCTTTTGTCATCTATAATTCTAAATCTCTTTTCTCCTACGTGTGTGCTCCAGGCCCTAACTACTTAACTGCTTTCCTCCCTCCGCCACACTCAGGATTGAATCTAGGGCCTCACACATGCTAGGCCCTACAAATTACTGTAAGTGCTCTACAGCTTAGGTGCTTCCCAGTGTAACTACTTTTCAAGAGTATCTTCATTTAGTTACTCTTGGCTCCTCCTAACTCAAAATCTCTTTCTTTAGCTGAGAGGATCCTAAAATGGATTGCACATTAACAAGTCTTTTAAACATACCTAAGTAAAAATTTACCCAAATGCTTTGTAAAATTAGGTGTGATAAAGTCTAGCTCTGTGAAAGAACCAAACTCTTATTTTCAGTTTAGTTAATTCAAATTTAGCATATGACACCACATAGGAAAACTGTTTCTCTGTAATGACTACTTTCCTTAACCAGAAAAAAATACAGCTTTATCAACATACAGTTTTATATATCGTTACATATGATTTACATATCATTCATAGGACACACAAAGTCTCACACATAGCAAACTAATGACCAAATTGGAACAGGCAATTTGTAAACATAGGAGTACTATTACTGACGTAATTAACTAGATACTAAATGTAGCTGACTGTTATAGTCAGGTTTGCAGTGCTGGTAGAAATCACCCAATCAAGAACAACTTGTGGGAAAAAAGAGGTTGGTTTTGGCTTCCAAGCTCGAGGGGGAAGTGCCATGATGGCAGGGAAAACGATGGCATGAGCAGAGGGTGGACATCACCCCCTGACCAAGATAAGATAGATCATAACAACAGGAGAGTATGCCAAACACTGGCAAGGGGACACTGACTATAATACCCATAAGCCCCCTACAACAATACACTCCCTCCAGGAGGCATTAATTCCCAAATCTATATCATCTGGGAACCACCATTCAGAACACCTAAGTTTATGGAGGAACACCCGAATCAAACCACCATATTCCACCCCTGGCCCTCATAAACTGATAACTATACATGATATAAAACACAATGCATTCATCCAACTTTCAAAGTCCCCATGGTTTTTAACAATTCCAGTGATATTCATACAACCCCATAGTCTAATATCTTTTAACTGAGCCATACCATATGTATAGAAATAACCTCAAAAAAACCCATAGTGGCACAGAATAAACATTAACACTACAAAAGATGACATTGGGCATAACAAAGAAATATTCAACCACTATAAGATTTAAACTGGACAAACATCAAACTCTGTAACTCCAAGTCCAACAACCATAGTCAATGACAAATTTCCAAGTCTGATATTCTAACCAGCAACAAGTCTCTGGAGTTCCAATTCCACCCTCTCCAGCTAGGCTACTCACAGTCCTGGAAGACTTCATCCAGGCCGGCAGCTTTTTTTAGCAGCCATCTCGTGGTCCCAGAATTTTCACTGGGTCTCCACTGTAATCCACACTTCATCCTCTCAGCCTCATGGTGTCTCCATGCAGGCACCCAACAAACCTGCTTCACACTGCCCATTGCCATTTCCAAAACACAAAACCATGTTGCAAACTCAGTGACCCTCTTTCTCCTGCATTTCTTATACTCCACAATACCAGGTAGGGTGCCAATTTGTTAATCTGGGGTGAGGGGGGTAAAGCAGACTTTGAAGAACAGGACATTCCTTGAGCATTCAGGTCCCTTCAAAAGATTCTACATTCTTACTGTTGCTCCAGTGCAGATCAGCTGGCCCAATCTCAATAGTTGTTATCTCTTAAACAATTTTCAGGTGAAAGGGTAACAGTTTAGCCCCAAAGATTTCATATTTTTTTCTGTGCCCATATCTTTCTTCTCACATCAGTTCATTTCTACACAATGCAACCCTGAATAACTTGTCAGGACACGGGCATAACAGCAAGCTCTTCACACATACTGCTAACTCAGTCCAAGCAAAACTCTTTCTTACCCTCATAAACCAAACCTCACAGTCAATAATTCTTACTGCATTCAGGCCTTTCAACTCTGACCAGAATAGTCTGTAAAGCTATACTTATAGCACTGCAAGGCATCTCTTAGGTCAAGGTTTCAAATCCTTCCACATTCCTCTTGAAAATCAGCTCCAAGAAGGCCCAAGCCACACAGTCAGGTGTGTGGCAGCAATACCACTCCTTGGTACCACTTTACTGTGGCAGACAGGTCTCATTGCTGGTAGAAATCTCCCAACCAAGAGCATCTTGTAGGAAAAAAGAGGTTTATTTTGGTTTACAGGCTCGAGGGGAAGCTCCATGATGGCAGGGAAAACAATGGCATGAGCAGAGGGTGGACAACAGGAACAGGGGAGTGTGCCAAACCCTGGAAAGGGGAAACTGGCTATAACACCCATACGCTTGTCCCCAACAATACACTGTCTCCAGGAGATGTTAATTCCCAAATGTCCATCAGCTGAGAACCTAGCATTCAGAACACGTAAGTTTATGGGGGACCTGAATCAAAGCACCACACTGACCAAAAATAAATATAGTTTTCAGTAAGCTATTGTAAATGAAAGGTCTTAAATGAAATTACTAAAGGGCATCAGAAGATGCCTTGAGTCTACATTACAGGGAAATAAATGGTGGCTAAAAATATGTCAAAAGTTATAGTTAATAGTTATAGTAACTCAAGGGTCCATCTTAGGACAAATTGATACCCCAAAGATATCATTCAATCTTAAACAGCCATTCAAGTCTGATGCCTAGTATGAAGTAGCCGAAAACAGTGTGCTAACTGATATAAGCCAGTCACATCTGGATCAATACTGTGTTCTGCTGATACAAGAAATTTGGGATGTTCAATTTCATGAAAACTTAAGGTAGATTACAGGTTTCCATGGGTTAAGATGGAGTGCAGGGGAAGTTGTAGTGTGTGATTACAGGGTTTTAGTTCTGTGCCTCTGTGACCTCTCGCTTAGGATGGTTTTCTTTCATTTTTCCTTACTGCTGAGTAGGATTCTATTGTATATATGTACATCTCGATTATCCATTCATCAGTTGATGGACATCTGGATAGAGCAGTAGCAAACATAGTTGAGCAAGTATCTCTGTAGTGAAGAGTGGAGTCTTAAGGGTATCTATGCCCAGGAGTGGAATAGCTGGATCAAATGCTAGATCTGTTTTCATCTTTTGAGGAGTCTCCATACTGATTACATGGTGGTTGTACATGTTTTCACTCCCACCAGCAAGGGTGAGGGTTACTCATTCCCCATAGCCTCACCAGCATTTGTTATTTGATTTTTTTTTTTTTTTAATGAGTTGACATCCTGACTGGAGCGAGATGAAATCTCAGGGTTGTTATGCGTTTCTCTGATGATTAAAAATGCTAAACATCTTCTTAAGTGTCCAATAGCCATTTGTATTTCTTCCTTTGAGACTTAAATGTTCAAATGTCTACCCCAGTTTTTGATTGGGTTGTTTGATTTTCTGTTGTTTAGTTTTTTGAGTTCTTTGTAGATTCTATATATTAGATCTCTTTGTAAAAAATATTTTTATTTCGTTCTTTAGATAGAGAAAGGAAGAGAAAGAGAGGGAGAGAGAAAGAGAGAGAAAGAATGGAAGCACCAGGGCCTTCAGCCACTGCAAATGAACTCCAGACACATGTGCCACCTTGTGCATATGGCTAATGTGGGTCCTGGGGAATTGAACCTGAGTCCTTTTCCTTTGCAGGCAGATACCTTAACTGCTAAGCCAGCCCTCCAGCCCTAGTTATTAGATCTTTATTGGAGGTATAGCTGATGAAAATTTTCTCCCATTCTGCAGTATGTCTATTGACTCTGTGAATGATTTACTTGTCTGTGCAGTAGCTTTATAGTTTCATGAGGTCCCAGTGGTTGAGCGTTGATTTAATGTTCTATGCTACTGGTGTCTTATTCAGGAAGTCTTTCCCTATATCTATATCGTAGGGTGTTCTCCCTATACTTTCTTCTAGTGGTTTTTGAATTTCAGGTCTTATATTGAGGTCCTTAATCCATTTATAGTTGAATTTTATGCAGGTCGAGAGAAGTAGGTCTAATTTTGTTCATTGACATATAGTTACCCAATTTCTCCAGCACCATTTATTGAAAGTGCTTGTGTCTTTTTTCTAGGGTGTATTCTGGTTCCTTTGTAACAGATCAGGTAGCTGCCGTTGCTTAGATTTGGAGATGTGCCTTCTATTCCATTGATCTGTGTGTCTGTTTTAGTGCCATTACCACACTGTTTTAGTTACTATGGCTTCATAATACATCTTGAAATAAAGTATGGTGATATCTCCAGAGGTATTTCTTTTGTTGAGGATATTTTTGACTATCTGAGGCCTTATGTTCTTCCATATGAATTTTAAGATTATTTTTTCTATCTCTGTGAAGAATGTTGTGTAAATTTTTATTGCAATTATATTGAATCTGTATAGTACTTTTGGTAGGATGTCCAGTTTTACAGTATTAATTCTTCCAATACATGAGCATGGGAGGGCTTTCTATCTTCTCTTACTCTCCTCAATTTCTTTCTTTGTTGTTTTAATGTTTATATATATGTCTTTCACTTCCTTGGTTAGTGATATTCTGAGGTATTTAATGTTTTGTGGCTATTGAAAATGGGATAGCATTCCTTATCTCTTTATCCATTTGTTTATCTTTGGCTTATAGGGTAGATACTGATTTGGGGGTATTGATATTGTACTGCCAATTTACTGAAAGAATTTATCACTTTAGAATTTTTTTTGGTGAAGTCTTTTGGGTCACTTATATATAAAAGCAATTCATCTGCAAATAGGGCTACTTTAAGTTTTTCCTTGTCAATTTTTATCCCATTTTTCTCTTGATCATTGCTTCAGCTAATACTTTAAGTCATATGTTGAAAAGCAATGGTGAAGGTAGACACCCTTGTCTTGTTCCAGATCTTACTAGGAGCACTTCAATTTTTTTACTATGTAGTTTGATCTGGGCTTTAGGTGCATTATAAATGGCCCTTATTATGTGAGGTATGTTCCCCCATCCCTAATATCTTCAGTGTTTTAATAATGAAGTGGTGTTATATTTTGTCAAAGGCCTTTTCTTCATCTACTGAAATAATCATGTGATTCTTTTTTAATTTTTTTTATTAATTTTTATTTATTTATTTGAGAGCAACAGACTGAGGGAGAAAGAGACAGAGAGAGAGAAAATGGGCGTGCCAGGGCCTCTAGCCGTTGCAGATCTCCAGACGCATGCACCCCCTTATGCATCTGGCTAACATAGGTCCTGGGAAATCGAGCCTCAAACTGGGGTCCTTAGACTTCAAAGGAAAGCGCTTAACTGCTAAGCCATCTCTCCAGCCCAATCATGTGATTCTTAAGGGTAAGTTTATTTATGTGGTAAATTACATTGATCAATTTCTGTATGTTGAACCAACCATCCCTGGGAAGAAACCTAATTTATTGAAGTGGATGATGCCTTCAATATGTTCTAGAATTCCACTTGTGAGGATTTTATTGAGGATTTTTGTGTCTAATTTCATCAGGGATATTGGTTGGTAATTTTCTATATTTGTTGGATCTCTGTCTGCTTTCACCATTAGAGTGATGCTGGCTTCATAGAAGGACTTTGTGAGCGTTCTCTGTTTCTCAGTTGTGTGAGACGCTTGGGAGGAAATGGTTTTAGCTCTTGAATGAAGGCTTGGTAGAACTCAGCAGTGAATCCATCTGGGCCTGGACTTTTTTTTTTTTTTTTTGGAAGTTTTAAAATTACTTTTTTAATTTTGTTAGAAGTAATAGTTTTTCTTTAGGAAGCCTGTCTATTCTGGATTTAGTTTTGGAAAGTGATATGGGTGAAGGAGTTCATGCATTCCTTCAAGGTTTTCCAGTTTTATAGAATACAGGTTTCTGAATATGCCCTGATGATTCTTCCAGTTTCATTGGCATCAGTTGTGATGGCTCTTCTTTCATCTCTAGTCTTGTTTATTTGAGTCTTCTTTTTTTTTTTTTTTTTTTGATCAATACAGCCAGTTGTTTCTCAATCACCTTTATATTTTTCAAAGAACCAGCCCTTCATTTCATCAATTTTTAAAATTGCTTCTGTATTTCCAGTTCATTGACTTCTTCTTTGATCTTGATCATTTCTTTCTACCTGGTACTTTGGGGATTTTTCTGCATTTTTAATATAGGCATTTAGTGCTATAAACTTCCCTCTTAGAATGGCCTTCATTTTGCACCATAAGTTTTTGTATGTTGTGTTTTTCATTGCTATTCAGCTTAATATTTCTTTTTATTTCCTTTCTGATTTTTTCAACAACCCATTCATTGTTTAATAGTGGGTTGTTCAGTCTCCAGAATTTGCTGTGTTTTCTGTTATCACTGTTGTTGCTGATTTCTAGTTTTAATGCATTGTGGTCATATATGATGCAAGGGATTATGTCAGTTTTTCTGAATTTGTGGAGACATGCTTTATTTCCTAGTAATATGGTCAATTTTGAGGGAGATTTCCTGAACTGCAGGGAAAAATGTTTATTCCGTAGAATGAGGGAGGAATGTTCTGTAGATGTCTGTTAAGCCCATTTGACCTATGGTGGTGTTTAGCGCTACTGTTTCTTTGTTTATGTTTTGTTTGGAGGATCTGTCTATTGATGATAGTATTAAAATCTCCTACTGTTATTGTATTGTGATAGATATCTGTTTTATTAGCTAGTAAATCTTGCTTTGTAAAATTAGGTGTCCCTGTATTTTTTGATGCATATAAATTTATGGTTGTAATATCCTCATTTTGTATTGTTCCTTTATAGAGTACGAGGTCTTCTTTATCTCTTTTGGGTAACTTTGGTTTAAAGTCCATTTTTTTTTCAAAATCACTACAACTACTTCGTGTTTTCCTTTTCCTTGTTTCTCTTTTCCTTTGTTTGCAATAACTTCTTCTATCCCTTCATTCTAAAGTGATGTTTGTCTTTAATTATAAGGTGGATTTCTTGTAGACAGCAAATGGATGCATCCATCTTTCTGATCCCGCCTGTTAACCTGTGTCTTTTTATTGGGAAGTTGAGTCCATTAACATGCAGAGTAATAACAGTGAGGTATGGGATAATCCCTGTCATACTGAAGGTTTTGTGGAGTTTGCTATTGTCTCGGTCTTTGCATGATTTTATGTCTGCTCTAGTTCTGATTGTGTCTTTTTCTCTCCTCGTGTACATGTTGGTTCCTCTCCTGAGTGTGGAGTATCCTATGCAGTGTTCTTGGTAGGGCTGCCTGGTGCTCATGTAATTGAACAGCTGGTTTTATTTCCTGAAAGATTTTCTTTTCCCTTCTAATATGAGGGATAATTTTGCTAGTTACAGTAGTTTGGGTTGGCAGCCATGGTCACATATCTTTTGAAATACTCTGTTCCAAGCTCTTTCTGGCTTTAAGAGTTTCCATTGAAAAATCTGTGGTATTTCTGATGGGCTTACCTCTGTATGTATAGAGCTGTTTTTCTCTAACAGCTTTTAGTACACTCTCCTTTTTTTCTGTGTTTAAGGTTTGGGTTATTATCTGACATCGGGTATCTCTTGTCTGGTCCTTTCTGTTTGGTATTTTGTGTACTTCCTGTATCTAGATCAGTCTGTTTTGCAAGGTTAGGAAATTTTTCTTCAAAAACTTTGTTGAAGGTATTCCCTATGTCCTTGGTCTCTATATCTTCCCCTTTCCAGTATGCCTATGATCCACATATTGGTATTAAGTTGTCCCAAAGATTCCTCATATTCTGTCCACACAGTTTTTCAAATGTTTTTGGAATCTAATTCTTCTGCCTTGTCCTTGTGTTCAAAAATTCTGTTCTCCATGTGGTCATTTCTGTTGTTGAGACTTTCTTAGGAGCCTTTTAAGAGGTTATTGAATTTCGGTTTTCTGTTTTGTTTTTCTTCAGCATTTCCATCTCTTGCTTAAATTCCACTTTCATTTCTTGGTTTTACCACTTTATTGTCTCTTATAGTTCATTTCTGCATTTGGATATGTCCTCGTTGAGCTTTTTCCTTTGGCTCGTTCATATATGTGTTGATTCTTCTGAAGTTTTTTTAGAATTTTGATCTTCAATTTCATTAAGCTGTTTATGGAGTACTATTTCCTTATTCTCTTTGTTTTTTTTTTCAGCTATCTCTTCAGCTGTTGACTACATTGTTCTTGTTGATTGCCTTCTATTTCTTTTATCCATCCTTTGAGTTCTTTTTATCACCTTTCTCCCAATTCATTGAACCAACCATTGATTTATTATTTGAATTCTTTTTGCCAGTTTTCTTCCATTTCCTTTATCCATTCTTGAATTTTCTTTCACTTCCTTCAGCCATTCTTGAAGTTTCTGTTTGCTTTTTCTTTGTACAGTTTCTTCCCATTCAACCATCCATTTTTTTCAAGGTTTTATTAAGTTTATTTAAAATGTGTGTGAAGTCTCATTCTGGGCTTCTATATCTTGGGTTTCCTCTAAGCTTTCATTGGAGGCTTTCATTGTGGGACTAGGCACTTTCGGTGGGGATCCCTGGGCTGGGTTCTGTTTGTTATTTGCTTTGCATCTTGGTCTGCCCATCTCAAGTCCAGCTGTCTCACTGAAGATGCAGCCATCGCAACTCTTGTGTGGCCTGTGTTGGGTGGCCTGGTCTAAAGTGATCAAGGTTGGTGTGGGATTGAAGGACCATGCACTAGGTTGTGGTGTGAGCACGTGAGGCTGAGCAGGGTGTACTTTGTATGCCACCTCCCAGCAACTCAGGGTCAGACCCTAGGAGGCCCAGCTTTCCTGGTGTCATATGAAGTGCTTTTCTTCTAGTCATATTCACTGTCTAGCATTTTAGAATGAGATCAATTTCAAGCTTTACCTGGGGCCTATGGCCCATAAATGGTTGCCCTCTGCTTCAGCTCCTCTTCAGATAATTTTGGGGGCAGCGTGTGGGCATACAAGGTATGAGAAGTATAATCCAAGCTGGTTAACTACTAGCCACCAACCTTCTGATTTGTCCCCTCCCAGGAAGCCACCCTGTAATGGCATCGAGCTGCCATAGCATGTCATTCCCAGATCTCAGCCAGATTTACAATGGTGTGTGACCCTCCATGTGTGTGTGTGTGTGTGTGTGTGTGTGTGTGTGTGTGTGTGTGTTTCCCTTAATAGTAAGAGAAGTAATATATGTTTGAAATCTTTTGAGAAATTTCAATGAAAATAGAGTGCTGTTACAAAGTTAGAAGCACAATTGTGAACCATTAAGGCCCGTTGAATATAATAATTTATTAGCTTAAGTCACACTCTTTACCTTGCAGTTGAGGCCTGTCATATTTAGGAGATTCGAACACTACCATTATCCTTGATTCATAAGTGGTACTGACTATAATAAACTCCAAGAGACTATATTTTAAACTAGAGAATGATTTTTCACTTTAGTACTAATGGTAGGTACAGACCTGCATGCTTTCTTTTTAGCAGTATATTATTTCTTAACTGGCTGGTCTTTTAACAGAAGCAGCCAAGAGAGGATTTTTGTGTTTTTTTTTTTTTTTTGAGCTTACATTTTTCCCATGAATTCAATATGTTTTTGATAGATTTCTTTTATCCCCCAAACACCTTTGTTATTTCTGTTGATTTGATAAATTTCTTTAGATAGTGTTCTATGAAATTCAGCACATGTATACATTCGTGCAATAATAACCACTGTGGCTATCATGACACAAGCAGCTCCTTCACCCCAGATACCTCTCCCTCCCTCTTCACTCCTTATTCCATCTGACTGACCACAGACAAGTGTATGCATTACTTCTCATGACTGTTACATAAAATGCCCAGACAGGAGCCCCTTGGGGAAGGAAGGAGTTCATTTTCAGCTTACTGCTTTATAGGGAAGTAACTTGTGGAGAAAAAGGCCTGGAACCAGGAGAAAGCTGGCATCCTATTGTCTCATGAGCAGGAAGAATAGAACAGAAAGTGGAGGCTGCACTATAAAACCTCAAATCTGCCCTCAGTGACACACTTCCTCCAGCAAAGCTCCAGCTCTTAAAGTTTCCTCAACCTTCTCTAACTGCACCACTAATTGATGGTTAAGTATTTAAACCCATGAGCTTATGGGGGGGGGGCATTTACCTTTGCTCCTCCATACCAGACCATCACTGATCTCTTCCACATCACCATGACTTCATCATCATATGTACTGTCATAGAAATGAGTCCTGTAGCATGTAACTTTTTGAGAAAGGCTTATTTCACTCAGCATATTACATTTAAACTCAGCCTGTTAATACATGCGTTAATGATTTCCGCATTTTTGATCGCTGAGTAGCATTTCTTTTTAAAACTATCCTACCAACTACATATATCCAGGCAGTCATTGAAAGATACTTGTCCTCCCCCCACCCCAGTTTGGGACAATAAAAGTAGAAATGCAGTATAAGTCCATATTTTATGTTTTGTGTCAAAACAAGCTTTTGTTTTCCTAGGATAAATATCCAAATAAATGCGCCTATCCCAGTGCTGTGTGTGTGTGTGTGTGTGTGTGTGTGTGCGCGCACACGCACAGGCATGCGCCTAGAACCGATAGCCTGTAGCACTATTTTGCTAAGAGCCTTCACGGTGCTGCAGTCCCACCAACAATGAAAGAGTTATCACTGCTCTGCATTCTTGTCACTGCTTGCTGTTGAGTTTTTATTGTCATCATTATCGTAAGGGAGAAGTGGATACGTTTTATTTCAGGGTACAGAAGACAGTTTGATTCTGGGGCCTGAATCTTAACCTGAACCCCATTTTTAGAGCTACTCTATTCTGTTCTTTCTTCAGAATTGCTGTTTTCTTGTCAAAGTGCATGTAGTTTTTCATCCTTTTACTTAATTCTTTTCTAAAAGACCTCAAAATACCACCTCTCCATCTATTTAAGGATCATATCTGCATGAGTTTAAATTTTGATTTTTTTCTTGTAGCTAGCTGACCATGGTGACACACACCTTTAATCCCAGCACTCAGAAGGCAAAGGCAGGAGGATCACCAAGAGTTTGAAGCCACCCTTAGACTATTCCAAGTCATCCTAGGCTAGAGTGAGAGCATTTGGTGAACATGTAGGCAGGTTCTTTTTACGGAGAAAAGGGCAGCAATAAATATAGATGTGCAAGTACCTATGTGGTAATATAGAGTCCATTGGATATATGCCCAGGGTCTTATAGCTGGATCACATGGTGATCCTATTTTTAGCTTTTTGATATACCTCATCACTGAGTACCAGAGTAAGTACACCAGTTTGCACTCCCACGAACAATGAGTAAGGGTTCTCTTTTCTCTGTGTGCTTGCTAGCATTTGTCCTTCATGTTTGTCTTTAATGATAGCCATTCTGACTGAATTTGTGTTTTTCTACTGTCAAAGGATGTTGAATAATTATTCAAGTACTGACCATTCATGTTTCTTCTTTTGAGAACTCTCTCTCTTCCTTTCATTAGTTTACTCATTTTTATTTTTAAAAATATTTTATAGCATGAAAAGAATTAGGTTGCATTGTAGTGTTTTCAAACATTGTTTATTCCTCTTCCCCATGTTTCCCCTTTCCACCATGTCCCTCATGTTCTCCCCACAATTTAGCTTCCTTTTTGATCTCTTACTCTGGTGTCTCCTTTTGTGATTTACCTCCTTCTCATTCCCTCGTGTCTACTCTCTTGAATCATAGCCTATATTCAGGCTCACATCCTCTTATTTACATATGCACAAACATTTAAAGTTTAGGATGTACAGATGAGAGAGTATATGTGATTTTTGTCTTTCTTTGGTTTCTTTGGGCTTTAGTTACTTCATTTAACATAATTCTTTCAGATTCCATCAATTCCCCTACAAGTTTCATAACTTCATATTTTTAAGAGCTGAGTTATTTTTCTGAAAATATAAATGGTTTAATACATTGTTGCATTATATCCAGATATTGTAATATTATATGCAGCCATCCAAAAATGAAACCAATTTCTATTTCTATATATGTGTGTGTGTGTGTGTGTGTGTGTGTGTGTGTGTATACATGTATATCCTAAGTTAATATTTTTATAATATATTGTAACATAATAGATGTTGTTGGGGTGGCCTTATCTGTACGTTGGTAGAGTGGAACAAGCCATCTTCCATGGTTGGGAAGTGTACCCATGGAGGTGTTAACTGGGATAATCTTACCAGGCAATGAGAAGGTTGCAGAGACAGGAATGTTCTTTACCTTGTTGTCAAAATGTATTCTTAAGCTATGGCTTTTGTAAATTTCCTGTTTGTTTAAGAGAGTATTTAAAATTTTTACTGTTTTATTGAGACATAATGGACAAATAAAAGTGGTATATTTTAAGATGTCCAGTGCAATAATTTTGTATACAAATGTATTGTGAATTGGCTTCTAAAATCAAGCTAATAACACATCTGTCACCCCATATAGACACCTTTTGTATATGTGGTGCAAACACATGATCTATGTTCTTAGTAAATTCTAAATATACAATTCAGCATTAACCATCGTCACCAAGCTGTCCATTAGGTCTTCAGGATTTATTCATGTAATAACAGAAAGTTTGTAACATTGGAGTATGATCATCCCTGACAAGTACATTCTGTTCATTCCTATAATAATTTTGACATTTTCTGATTCCACATATAATTGAAATCATACATTTATCTTTCTGAGTTTAGCATTAGTATTCCCTAGGTCTATTCATGTTATACTGGCAAGAGTTCCTGAACTTACACACACACACACACACATACACACACACACACACACACACACACACACCATATACATATATATTATGTGTATGTATGAAATATATAGCTCATATTTTTATCCATTCATCTATTTAAGGTCACTCAGATTGCTTCCTTATCTTGGTAACTACAAATATTGAAGATATCTTCATTGTACTCACTTTGTTGCTTTTGGATGTTTGTTCATAAGTGACACTTCTTAATTCCATACAAGTTCTACTTTTAATTTTTCTAGGAACTTCAATATTGTCTTCCATGGTGGTTGTGTCAGTTTGCATTCCTACCAGAGATGTGCAAATGTTCCCTTTGCTCTGAACGCTTTCCAGCAAGTTTTATGTAGTTTTTATAATATCTATTCTTATAATATCAACTAATGTCTCATTGTGCTTTTAAAATATTTTATTTATTTATTTGAGAGAGAGAAAGGGAAAGAAGCAGATAGAAATAGAGAGAGAGGGAGCGAGAGAGAGAAAGAGAAGACAGGTGGGCCAGGACCTCCAGCTGCTCTAAATAAGCTCCAGACACATGTTCCACCTTATGCATCTTCCTTACGTGGATCCTGGGACTGAACCTTAGTCCTTAGGCTTCATAGGCAAGTACCTTAGCTACTAAGCCATCTCTCCATCCCTTCATTGTGCTTTTGATTGAGTTTTTCTACTGACAATAAACATGTTTCAGCCAGGCATGATAATGCATGTCTTTAATCCCAGCACTTAGAAGGCAGAGGTAGGAGGATCTCTGAGAGTTCAAGGCCACCCTAAAATTACATAGTGAATTGCAGGACAGCCTGGACTAGAGTGAAACCCTACCTTGAAAAACCAAATAAATAAATAAATAAGTAAATATTAAAAATAAACAAACACATTTCTTAGTAATTTTGAACTAAAAATGTCAATACCAAAAAAAACTTTCAGTAAGAATGTTTCCTTGGAAAAAATCTTAGTGAACATTTATATATATTATTATGAGTTTATTTATTGAATTGCTCATAATTTGGAAAATAAAGTATATCTTCTTGGGAATACACAAAATACAATTTAGAGAAATGGAGACTTTTTAAGACTTAACAATTTTAAGGACAAACATTACTAAGCATATCTTTACCTCTGTCTAGAATTATGTGCTTATTATATCTGTATACTTCTTTAAGTTAATTTATAACTATTAGTGTATTATTTCTTAAGCATGCAGAAGTGTTCAGCTATACCTTGCATGATTCATAAAATGTTATAATTTTTATATATTGTTTTTAATTATTTTATGAGTAGGCTATTGCACATATATAAATGTATGAAGGAAGACATGTTCTTGACATTTCTCTTCTAAATAAAGATATCTTTAAGATATATGCAGAAAAAACATGTATTCTGGAATCTACATGTTTCACCACTTACTGTGAAAATTGTTAGTTAAACTACAAGCTACTTGAAAAATTACATAGTTAGGTTTCAAAAAAAGAACAATAACTTTGTTGGCCATATTCCCCCAGCAGCTCATGTAGTGCTTTCCAGCATTATATGAGCTAACCATCTGGGGAACTGGCTTCCTTCCAGATTCCAGCCAAATCTCTCCTTGTTTTGTGTCTGCAGCATGTAGTGTCTTCAGAAACAGGATCTTACCTTTTACCTCAGGTGGGTAATCAAGTGCTTTGACAGAAGCCTCTCTTGTTTGGGGGACCTCCTAGGTCTCTCTGATCAGTAGCTCACTGTATTTTATAACTGATTTCTGGTACTGGGAGTTAAAAGCCAGAGGCACATGTCCTAGGTTTAGGCTTCATCCTTCTCCCTCTAGGGCCCTTCTCATCAGGCAATCCCCCCATACTCCTACTAAGGCCCAGGTAAAACCACAGAGGAATTGGTGAGATGAGCAAGAGTGTTGCTTCCACAGTGAGCCTGACAACCTGGGCCAGGGAGCAGGCGACATACTGTGAGGATCTTCAACACACACCAAAGTAGAAATCAGAAGCTGCTGAGGGCTCAACACTAAAGAAGACTCAAACACACCCACCACTTCTCAGGGAACTAAGCAGAAGAGTGGGGCAGAAAATTCTAAGAACCACAGCGTGGGTGAGAAGATCCTGAGGCATTCCCCCCACCACAGTGACTGACTGCTGCTCTCACAACTCATATCCCACCAACCCATGGTGAATACCAGCGTCCTCACGAAGGGGCCCCTCAGTGGACTGGGGACAGGGAGGAGGGACATGATGGTACCAAGGCATGATTTGTGATTCTCCTTAGGATAAAAAGAACAGCAACAGTAAGAGAAAACATACGAAGCACCATTTACAAACTTGGGGTTGAATCCTAGGCTATCCTAAAGAGAAAGGATAAAGATCCACACTTAATCCCGCTTCCTCTGTGTTTTTGTTTATGTGTGTGTGTGTGTTTTTTTTTTAACAATAGGGATGAGGTTATCCACATTTCAGGCATAAGAGTAAATTGGCATGTAGTCTCGCTCATTTTGTATTTTGTAGCATGTTTTTCTCATCCCTATACTATCTTTACAAGTTGTACACTTCTAAAAGGCATGCATAATTCTAATATTGATGGGAAAACTTAAACACACAGCACTTAAATTATAGCCCCTAGCATACCTGTCTTGAGTCCATCAGATGAAAGTGAGGCCCTTTTGTTCACTCATCCTGTCTATCCTGGGGATATTTTTTGCCATATTTCAAGCTACTTGAACTGATTACATTTTTTAATGATTAAGCAGTGAGTCAGCTGCTGTTTTAATCAACTTAAATTGTATTTTATGCAGTACTGAAGTGTTGTGTTTCTTTTTATTCTTTTCAGGGCTGTGCATACAGCATGCTTCTTTTTTCCACCTTACTGGTACTCAACCGCCATCTACTCCTTAGACCACACCGTTTTCACGCTGAACTAGGTGAAATTCCACGAGAACAATGCTCTGTGCACTGGATCTCTTGGTATTTTACCCTGTTAGTCCTTTAGAACGGGGCAACTCAAGTCCACTGCATCTCTCTATTCAAAGAAACACCATATAGCCAGTATGATTCTTTCATAAGAACTGACATGGACTGTGTTCTGCTCTAACAGATTTTGAAGTTCGCTTCCTCAAGAACACTCTCTGTGTGACTGGCAGTTTTTAGGAGAATGATTGTTAAGGGCTATAGTTTATAGCTTGGATTTAAAGTAAAATCTAAACAAAAGACCAACTCTAACCTGGACTTATTAAAGTGATAACAATTGGTGTTTCCTGTAATTGCTTCCTCTGTGACTCCTATCTTGTATTTGCTCAATTTTCTGGTCCAAACAAGATTTTACTCTTCACAGACCTGTAGATGTAATCTCACAAAAGAAAACACTTTTTTGTTCTGTTTCATACATCATCATTGTCGCCTTCCTAAACTTACTGTCATTTATAATAAAAGATGTCTTAACTAAAAAAAAAAAAAAGAAGAAGAAGAAGAAGAAGCAATAAAACAGGGAAAGTGTACCATGTTTTGTTTTAAAAAAATTAACAACATAATACTATATGTGTTTGATACAACCAAAACTAAATAAATAGTTCAACAGGCAGCATTTTTATTTATTTAAAAAGACCAAGATTTAGTAGCAAGTAGTATAACACCCATATTGTCAGACAGCTCTAGATAAAGATCAAATCAGATGAAAACCAAGACCAACAAAAACTATGATCACTTTCTATTAGTTGAAATATCATCCTGCCATATATTGTTCTGAGATTAGGAATAGATTATGATTATATATGCTCTTATCATCTACTACTTCATTTGACATCGTGTGTGTTTCACTGTAGTTATGAATTTGCTCATCTGGTCCCCTTCCTGGACTGAGGACTGATTCTGTCTTCATCACCTTGGTATTCAGCACACTCAGCACAGTTCAGAATTTGATACTTCAGTCTCACATTAAAGTATTAACATATACCCACAAGTGAATGAATTTGTACGAGACATTATTTTTATTGGAATTACACTACAGTGATATATGCATCAATTAATAGTGGGAATTTCAAATACATGATCAATGGGCATTGCTTTGGTGGTTTTGACACCTAGTCACATATATTTCCACTGATCTATGCATAATGGCCAATTTTTATATTAAGTGTATACTGCTTTATTTTCACAGAGACAGATTACATATTTATATCAAGAACCTTCTCAAGTACTACACATTACTCAAATTACCTTGATTCCTCCTTACTTTCCCAACTATAAATAACTACTTCTTCTCTAATGGTCTCCCACAACACTGATGCTGTAAGGCTCTTTTATTGAATTTATTTTCAAACTTTTGCCGTGGTTTATCAGTCTAGTTATTCTTCCCTTGCATTGCATTTTGTTCCTTTGCCTTGTAAAATACCACAGAGTAGATTCTCAAATATTTATGCATTACAAAAAGAAAGTTGCAACTTACACATGATTAAACTTTAAAATACTTTATGGTCCCTTAGAGTACTTACACCTAGCAAGATATCAGAAATATTCCCAATACCCTAGTGCACAGTCAGTTATTCCTCCATGTTGTCCTCCATTGGATAGGCTCCTTTGTGGGACTGATGACTAGCATTTCTTTTTTTTTTTGTTGTTGTTCATTATTTATTTATTTATTTATTTGAGAGTGACAGACACAGGGAGAGAGACAGATAGAGGGAGAGAGAGAGAATGGGTGCGCCAGGGCTTCCAGCCACTGCAAACGACGCGTGCGCCCCCTTGTGCATCTGGCTAACGTGGGACCTGGGGAACCGAGCCTCAAACCGGGGTCCTTAGGCTTCACAGGCAAGCGCTTAACCGCTAAGCCATCTCTCCAGCCCAGACTAGCATTTCTTATTGTCACACTAATTCCATGAAAGTTTCCTAAAAAGTTTTACTATTGAAGAACAACTAATGGGATGTTTTTTTTCCTCAAGTAGATCCCTGTATAATAGCAGGAAGAGAATATGAGGAGAAGCGGTTACATAGCACCAGGTCCAGAGGAGGATGCTATGGGAGCACATAGTTAAGCTTGCTGTCATAAGCCACCACCTCCACTTTCCTCTGTAAGAGCTGTCATGTACTAGATGTTAGGTGCATCCTGCAAGTCTCTTTGTGCCTCCTTGTTTTCTCTTTTTTTTTTAAAATTTTTTATTTATTTATTTGAGAGTGACAGACACAGAGAGAAAGACAGATAGAGGGAAAGAGAGAGAATGGGCGTGCCAAGGCTTCCAGCCTCTGCAAACGAACTCCAGACGCGTGCACCCTCTTGTGCATCTGGCTAACGTGGGACCTGGGGAACCGAGCCTCGAACCGGGGTCCTTAGGCTTCACAGGCAAGCACTTAACCGCTAAGCCATCTCTCCAGCCCTCCTTGTTTTCTCTTTTTACCTTATTTTGTTCTGAGACAGGGTCTTACTATGTAGCCCAGGCTTGTCTCAAACCTCTTGTTAAGAGACTTTGGTCTGTTGCTTTAAACCAGAACAGAGTGCTATATTTCAGTTTATTCTTGCTTGTTTCGTTTCACTTCTTTTTTGTTGTTGTTGTTCTCTGGTCATTTTTGTTTGCTTTTGGCAGACAATGTCTTGCTGACTAGCCCAGGCTGGCCTTAACTCACTGTGTAGCCCAGGCTTCCTTTGCCTCACAAGGCTGAATTGTAGGTGTGCACCTCCATGCCCAGTTTAGCTTATTTAAAAAAAAAAAAAAAAAAAGATAGTCCCTGGCTTAAATTAATCTAAGCAAGTCAGATTGAAGTTATTCATTCTGTTATTTTATTATTCATAATGAGACAGCATATTGATGCAAATTAGTTTGGTAATAACTTAGAAGGCAAAGTGTTTTAAAAAGTCTTACTAATGGGAAAAGTCTGACCTCCAAAATAGTCAACAGACTTGTACAAATCCATGATGGCCACTAACATTTATTAATGACTGTGAGCTAGTCCCTATTCTAAGAAACTTATGTAGTTATATCATCCATCCACAGGCTTACACTTTGGAGTACTATACTATCATATAAAAATGATTATATCCTAATCTTATTCACAGACTGAAGAATGACAAAGAAAAAAATGTCTAAAGCAAAGTTAAGGTTTAGTCTCAAAATATGATTTTAGATGCTCTACTTTAAAAAAAAATGTATTTATTTTAGCAATCTTCCAATTAAAATTTATGTTTAGATCACTCTCCAAAGCATTCATTTTCCCCTGTATTATGAGATAAACTTTATTTTAAAGGCGATTTGAATAATAGCATTGTGTTTCTAATTTGCATATGCTGGGGAAGTAAGAGTTGATGTGTAGTAGAAATGAATGCACAGGTACCATGTTATAAGTAAGGAAAATGCACATCTAAACTACTTGGAAGCTTCTGATACACATGATTCTCTTAAAATGGATGTTATCAGCTTTGTAATATTCAAGTCACTCTCAGAAGTGACCTGGATGCATATTGGAGAATGGCTTCTGCCCTTGGTGCTCTGCTCCGCTGGAAAAGCCTTTAACTTTGCCTCCTACCTCCCCAGTCCTCTACTTGTCCATTGTTTCTCACCTCCATTTCTGCAGGTAACATTCATTTCATCCAATGAAAAACTTAAGGCAGGCTTTATTAAAACATTCATAATTTTGTCTCTTCATCAATAGCATGAGAGATTGTAGTAGGTGGTCATAAAGGTCCCTATGGAAGGGTCTATGATCTTTATGTTTGATGGAGTTGGTTTTTAAATAAATTATTTATTTACTTATTTGCTAGAACGAGAGAGAAAGAGGCAGACAGAGTGATAAACAGAGTGAGAGAATGGGGATGCCAGAGCCTCCAGCCACTACAAATGAACTTCAGACATATGTGCCCCCTTGTGCATCTGGCTTACATGGGTTCTAGGAAAGCAAACCTAGGTCCTTGGGCTTTGCAGGCAAGTACCTTAATTGCTAAGCCATCCCTCCAGCCTGGGATCTGTTTTTTGTTAAGAAAAAAATACCACGATTTGTGATCAAGGTATATTAAAACAGTCACTAATGTAGAACATTTTTATCCAGGACTTAAATTCTAGTTTTATTCTTTGCATACTTTCTTTAATTTACTAAGCTGCTTTGGAGGGGAAAAATAACTTCATGTTTTTAATGTATATATGATTTGTCTATCTAGAGAGGGTTTCTATAAAACTATCCACTTTTTCATGTGCAGTGGTGCATGCCTTTAATACCATCACTTGGGAGGCAGAGGTAGGAGGATTGCTGTGAGTTCAAGGCCACCCTGAGACTCCATAGTGAATTCCAGGTCAGCTTGCACTAGAGAAAGATCCTGCCTTAAAAAACAAAAACAAAAAAACTATCCACTTTGAAGACCCAAGTATAGAATCAAGGAATGCTTCAACATAGTGACTGATAACCAGAGACTCTGATTAATTCATGTTTCAGAAGCCTGATGACTAAGAAGTTTGGAGAGAAGTCTCTGCTCTTTCATTATGGCACACAAGCATGTCTTGTGTTATCCTCTCTTTCATTAACCCTCTGTATCTCAACCATTTCTCTATTGCAGTAATGTCGTGAAAAATTCCTTCTGTATTTGTCATGTAGAGTATATTTACTTTTAGGATTGCAATCTACACTAACGGAGTTAAAATGTTTTTATACTGGGGCTTTAAAATTTTCTCTTTTTAATGTATCTGTCTGTGGGATGCATCTTTGTGTGTATGTATAGTGGAGCATGTGTGTAGGGGTGTGTGTGTGTGTGTGTGTGTGTGTGTGTGTGTGTGTGTGTATGTATGTGTGTGTGTAGGCCAGAGGTTAACTTCCACAGTCTTCCTTAGTGACTCTACCTTATTCTCAGAGATTCAGCCACACTGGCTAGTCAGTGAGTCCCAGGGATTCCCCATCCATCCCTCCTCAGCATGGGAATTATAGGCACGCCACACCATCATTTTTATATGGGTGCTGGGCATTGGAACTCGAGCACTCCTGCTTGCACAGCAAGCACTGTAACTACTGAGACACCTCCCCATCAACTAAGCCCTTCTATTCTCTGTCTCCTCAGGGATCAATAATGCTGTACAAAGATTGCAAGTTTCAGTGGATTAATCCCACTGCTCCTCAATACTTACTCTCTATTCTCCTGTCCACCAGTTGCTCCTTAAGCATTTCCTGAGTATAACAGAGCTAAGAGAACATAGTTAATAAAAACGATTCCTATATTCTGGATTCAAGTAACTTCACATAGATTGGCCGATGATAAATGGAAATATTAGCCATCCTTTTCTAGGTTGTTAGAAGAGTGACTGTAATTGTATGGTATTATGAAATCCTGCATAGAATTTTTATAAAAAATATATATTGTATCTCTGCCCCCAAATAAGGTGTAAATATTGTTAATGCAAATAACATAATGAGATGAGGAGACAATGAGGTAAAGAGTATGAAGTTGGAAATTTGTACACTGCTTTTCATCCCATATAACATGCCTCTGAAGTCCTGACCGTTGAACTGTCTTAGAACAGTCTGGTAGTGGTGGGAAGTGGAAAAAGAATACACTGAAATTCTGATCATTCATCTTTCCCTAAAGGAAGATGCATGGGACAGCTGTTAGAACAATCCTTTGATTCCTTGGGATATCTTCTTTGGAGCCAATCACTTCTTTTGTTAAAAAATAGTATTTTTCTGTTTTAAGCCTACTATCCAATGAATGTTCTTTGTTAATAATAATGTAGTCAATAAGTGAATAAACAAATAAATAACCATCTTGTTCATGTTCTGTCATTAGACTGCTCTTCCAAACTTTAAAATTTTTATATTTTTATTTATTTATTTGACAGAGGGAAAGAGAGAAAGAGGTAAATAGAGAGAGATAATGGGAATGTCAGGCCCTCCAGCCACTGAAAGAGAATTCCAGATGCATGTGCCACCATGTGCATCTGGCTTATGTTGGTCCTGGTGAGTCTAACCTGGATCCTTTGGCTTTACAGGCAAGCATCTTAGCCACTAAGCTGTTTCCAGCCCATTCTTCACAACTTTATCTCTAGTTGCTTTTCACATTCTAGAAAGTATAGTCAATATTTCTAACTGATTTTTTCTACTTACTTACTGATTGATAAACAGTCTTCTCCACTCCTCAGAAAACTATTTCTTCATTTGTGTCAGTAGTCTAGATCCACATCCCTCATGCTTATTTCAAAGATCAATAGTTTGGTTGTTGAAAACCCTGTAGCTGAAAATAATCATGGAATTCAAATATCCCCTCTGTACTTTTTATATAAAATAGCTGCTATGGGATTCTAATGAACTAGATAAAATGGTTAGCTGAGTGGGCTTGTCATGTGAACATCATTTAGCTATTGGTTTTCTCCAGATTAGCATTGTTTTAAGAAGTAGTGTGGTGGTGCACGCCTTTAATCTCCCAGCACTTGGGAGGCAGAAGTAGGAGGATTGCCATGAGTTCAAGGCTACCCTGAGATGACAGAGCTAATTCCAGGTCAGCCTGAACCAGAGACCCTACCTTGAAAAACCAAAAAAAAAAAAAAAGAAGTAGTGTGTTTAGTATATCATGTTAGGTAAAATAAAGCAGCCACAGAAAGATGAATACATGTTCTAACTCATAAGTAAAAGCTGAAAATTGAATTCACAGGAGTGGAAAGAGAAGATAGATGAAGATGGGATAAAATAAATAAATAAAGCTGTGTGTTTAACAATAAGTATTAGTATTATAGCACTGTATAGTATCTGTTTATAATAATTTATCATGTAACATTATGAAGAGAGGAGTTTTAAGGCTCTCAACACACAAAAGCACATGAATGTGAGATACAAATATGAATTGCCTTGATTTTATCATCATACATTCTATAGATGTATCAAATTACTATACTTTGTGCCATAAATAGGCAACATTGAAAAATTGATTATCTATGGACTGGAGTGGTGGCTAAGAAGTGATGGGCACTTTCTGTGCAAGCTTGAGAACTTGAGGAGGCCCAGAGGACTGCCGAAGTTCAGATCTATAGAACCCACATTAAATAACTAGGCACCAGCATGTTCTTCTGTAGCCCTAGAGCAGAGGCCTGAAAATCACCAGAGCTTGCAAAACCTGTGAACTCCAGGATCACTAAGAGACTCCCGACCAAATAATCACAGGCAGAAGGAGCAGTGGAGCAGGTCATACCACATTCTGCTCTGAACACGATGCGTAAGTGCACCTGGCCATAGACAAGTACATGGGACACATAAATGTGTATATGCCATGTACATTACAAACACACAAGAAAAAGCAACTCATTGTTCTTTGAACAGCTAATGAAACGTTACTAGAAGTGTAGGTAGAGAATCTGCACTTATAGCACTTTGGGTATATGTCAAATATAGTGTATACATAAGCTAAATCAGTTGTCACCAGAGTTCATAATTCTGACATTGGATTTGGGATGGAGTGATTGGTAATATGACAGATAGAAACAATTCGTTTAAATGGAAAATGTGAAAATTTTGCGCTTTTGCATTAAATATGCCAACTAGCATTAGAAAGTTAGAACATTTTTGTCCTGGAGAGATGGCTCAACAGTTAAAGGTACCTACTTGCAAAGTCTGAAAGCCCAGGTTCAATTCCCAGTACCCACTCCAACCAGACGCACAAAGTTGCGCATTCATCTGGTGTTTGTTTACAGTGGAGGTCCTGACACGCCCATATTCATTCTCTGTCTCTCTCTCTCCCCCTTTCTGAAATAAATAAAAATATCTAGAAAAATAATAAAAAGAAAGTTAGAAAATTTTCATTTACAATATGTGTAACCTTTCTTTATATATTTTCATATGATCTCTTTGCTTTGTTTATTTTAGTTTTTGACTTGCTAGGCTACCATTCTTCTTAAGAATTACAGTACTGCCTATAGCAGTCACTTTTTCATTGCTGGCCAAAGCACCTGACCAGAAGCAGCTTATGGAAGGAAAAGGTTTATTTCAGCTGACATTGTTGAGGGAAAGCTTTATCATGTCAGGGAAAGTGCAGTAGGAACGTCACATCTCTGTAGCAGCAGGAAGGAAGTAGGAAGGAAGTAGTACAGTGATTGGGCTTGGAGCTGTCTGTATTACACCAAATCCTGCCCTCAACAACACATGTGTCCCAGCAAGGCTTCAGTTCTCAAGGGCCTCATAACTTCCCCAAATTATCACCAGATGGGCACCAGTTATTCAAATTACAAGCCTATGGGGAAATTTCATTGAAACCACCCTAGTCTACCTCTGGCCCCCATAGTCTCATGACCATATCATGATGCAAAATGCATTAAGTCCATCTTTAAAAATCCATGAACTCATCTGAGACTCAAGACTGTCTCTCTCAACTATGATCTCTGTATAATCAAAGCTTGAGTTACCTACCTCCAATACATACTGGTACAGAGTACACATTCCTATTCCAAACAGAGGGGTGGAGGTATAATGCTGCATCTTGTAGCTGGGAGAAAACACCCACCAGAGGCAACTTATGGGAAGAAAGGGTTTATTTTGGGTCATAGTTTCAAGAAGTTTTATCATGGTGGTGAAAGCATGGCAGAGCAGACACCTGAATATCATGGCTTGTGAAATGAGTTGAGATGGAATTGGAAGACTGAGCTGACTTATGGCGAGGGGTATCAAGCTTGGAAATTCTAAGGTTCACCCACAGTGGTCCCCTCCTCCATAAGTCTGCACTTCCCAAAAGCCCAACAACTTTTTCAAATTGCCACCAGCTGGGGACCAAGTATTCAAAACATATGAACCTATATGGGCAAAACATCACATTCTACCCATGTTTGCAATAGACTCATGACCATTTCACCATGTTCAATTTCAAAAGTTCCCATAGTCTCCATCATGTCCAGTACTGTTTAAAGTACAAAGTCTTTCTGAAACCTAAGCCAGTCTCTTATCTGTGAACTCTATAAAATGAAAACAAGTTACATACTTACAACACAAAAAAGAACAGAGTAAACATTAACATTTCAAAAAGAAGACAT
Source organism: Jaculus jaculus (assembly GCF_020740685.1). Lineage (NCBI taxonomy): Eukaryota > Metazoa > Chordata > Mammalia > Rodentia > Dipodidae > Jaculus > Jaculus jaculus. The sequence continues at coordinate 167,341,445 of NC_059105.1, forward strand.
ACAAGGACAAAGTGGTCCAATTAAGATAAAAAAAAAAATCCTGCAGGTTCATATCTCGCATCTCCACCCATTATTAAAACCTCTGGGTTCCAAAAGCCTTGGGCAACTCCACATGTCAAGCTGTGCTACTTGCTTGCCAAGCTAACAGTGTCCTACGGTAGCTGTCCCATAGTTGTGTCATATACAGCTCACTGGAGTATCCAGTGCTTCCCATGATTGAGTCATCTTTCACAGCTCCATGCCATGGTCACATATGGCCTCTATGCAGGGACTATAATCCTGTATGACATCACCGAGTGGCCATCTCCAAAAACGTGCGAATGTCAATGACATTTTCTGTTGTCCCAATGCAGAGCAGCTAGTGTTTTCTTTTTCTTTTTTTTAAAGAACATTCTTTTATTTATTTATTTATTTATTTATTTATTTATTTATTTATTTATTTATTTAAGAGCGACAGACATCGAGAGAAAGACAGATAGAGGGAGAGAGAGAGAATGGGCGCGCCAGGGCTTCCAGCCTCTGCAAACGAACTCCAGATGTGTGCGCCCCCTTGTGCATATGGCTAATGTGGGACCTGGGGAACCGAACCTCGAACCGGGGTCCTTAGGCTTCACAGGCAAGCGCTTAACCGCTAAGCCATCTCTCCAGCCCAGCTAGTGTTTTCTTGAGGGTGGTAATCTTTTAATTTTTTTAAGCTTAAGCAGCCTAAAACCAGTACATACTTCCTGATGAGCCCAACTTTATATCCAAAGTAACCTGCTTACTCTGTATTTCCTCCACCAGATATACCAGTACATATTTTTTCAAAGTTAACTTTGCTCAGGTACTCAGGACAGGGGTAGAATGCAGAGAGAAACTCCACCATAACATCACAAGAATTATCTCCGAGCTGTCCTAGTCCTGACAGAGTCCTTTCTTTCCCCTCTGAAACCTCATAAGCCAAGCCATAGTCCACAGTTCTCTCTACATTGCAGTCTTTCAAGCTCTCACCAGAATAGCCTATCAAGCTTCTCTTGTCCAAAGTCAATTCTTCCATCTTCCTCCCACAAAATCATTTCCAAAAGACATTATGTGTGAGATAGATATATCTATATCTATATCTATATCTATATCTATATCTATATCTATATCTATATCTATATCTATATCTATATCTATATCTATATCTATATCTATATCTATCTATCTATCTATCTATCTATCTATCTATCTATCTATCTATCTCTATATATAATCAGACTTATCACCTCATATGGCCCACTTCTTAGAACCAATTTTCTCTATAGCAGTAAACTTCTCATTGGTGAGACAGAACACTACACCAGAAAAAAGCTTATGGGAATGAAGAGTTTATTTCATCTTTCTGTTTTTAGGGGAATTTTTATTGTGGAGGAGAAAGCATAATAGGAGCAGACAGCTAGGTGGGCCTCACAACTCCATACCCACAGGAAGGAAGTCTAAGTACTAGCCTTCAGCTGGGCTGGATTACTCAAAACTCCAACCTCAATGACACCCTTTCTTTATCAAGGCTCCAGTTTTCCAAAACCCCACAACATTCCTGAATTGTCACCAACAGAGACCAAGTATACCAGCCACATGAGTCATATAGGGGACATTTCATTCAAACCACCAGTTGGTCATTGGGAATTTCTTCTTTTATGTCCCAGAACTTTGTTTTCTTATCCTGTCTTCTACCTGAAATGTATGATTTCAGGAATGTTCTTGACAATTCAATCTTAAAACAGTTAACCAACTGTATTCCTATGGCTTCTGTAATAAGCTAACTCAAATTTAGTGGTATAACACATCAGCAATTTATTCTCTCATAGTTCTAGAGACCAGAAGTCCAACAGACTATCAGTGGACCAGCATGCCTGTGTCTGTGGGGCTGAGCTCCTTCCTCTGAGGACACTGGGCTAGTCCTTTTCTGCTTCTGCTCACTGCCAGTGGTTCTTGGCTTGAGGCCACATCACTCTTTGGAGTAATGTCAGGCTCCATGGTCACACTGAATTGCCCTCTTCTCTGTGTGTGAAATCTTTCTCTCTGGTAAGGATTCAAGTGATTATATTTAGGGCCCATCTAGATAACCTGAGATACTCTTCCCATGGCAAAATATTTAATAAAATTATATGTGTTAAGGTCTCAGTTTTAGTCATATAAAGTGACATTTATAGATGCCAGAAATTAGGATGTGGGTATCTTTGGGGAGAATTACTTAACCTACCACGTGTCTCTACATCTTTCCTGTCTTGACCCTCTTTCCTCATTTTATTTGCACTGTCAGCCAAATCAAGGAGAAAAGGTGATGTGGGAGAGGGTAAAGATAAGGGGTGAGGAACAGAGGCGGGTCAGTTAGGCTTTATTTTTTTGTTTATACTTTGTACTTAGGTAGAACAAGTAGACAAGATGGTAAATCCAGGTATTAAGACTTTAAGGATCAGCTAATATTAGATCCATGATCAGTGGCCTGAGATTTGTATAACATATATATTTATTTTGACCTGGTTCACATCACTCCCATCTTAATCCTAAAGATACTCCATGAGACTCAGACTCATTTCTGGCTTCCTCGGAGTTAACCTTTCTCCATCACTGTATGTGTGGAAAGCAAGGAGAACCCACAGAATCAGTCAAATGTGAGCTCCCTGTCCCATGGCATTCAGAAAAACAGTATGTCATAGTAGTTGTTCTTGAGCATTCATTCTTATGCTACATAATGAAGAGGGACATGGCAGAAAGGTGGCTACAGGGAAAACATCTGGAAGAAATAAATTTTCCAGGATCAAAGGGCTTCTTGTGTAGCCCAGAGGGTCCTCAGGGTGCTCCTCAGAGCAAACAAACAATTCTCTTGATGAATCACTACATTTTTTTTCTGTCAAAAAGCCCACATGTGTTGCAAGATCTCAAGGAAAAGGGGTGGAGAATGGAAATTAAAGAAGGCAAAAAAATTGGGTTAAAAACAAAGACTTTACCATATGAACGAAAGAAATCACACCATGATTATAACTTCATATACTCACCATCCTCAACATTGTACCTACGTTGCCCAGAGTAAAATTATGTATACAAAAATATTGCTTAAATCACACACATACACAAAACAATGAGGCAAGGTAGGATGCTAGGGATGATTGCAACTCTCCAAAATAACATATTTTAACTCTAAAATATGAAAATTGGCAGAGAAGGTTGACACTCAGAACTGTGTCCCATCCCCTAGCCAGTGGCATTTTACCGAGGAAAGCAAGTTACTTATGAATCAGTGCAGCCATGCTTTGTTGTGCATGAGCGTTTTAATAGAGAGAGTGTAATATAAGGATCAGGTGGGCTCGTGGGAATGGAACAAAAGGTTTTGTAAAATTAAAGCAAAATAATTATAGCTCTAGGTGCAAAGCAGGCATACTCCAGCAGTTGATAGCAAGGACCTGCATAGAATGGGGAAGGGAGGGGCATGCTGTAAGGTTTTTTTTTTTTTTATTCACTAACAAAGGCTTTTAATAGGTAACAGTTGTAAAGCATCTTTGAAAGTAATTAATGCACCCACACAAAAATTTATTAAAATGAAAATTTAAGGAATTGTCTAAAATGAATTAATTAACAAAAAAAGAACATCATGCCTTTCTCATTTTTTAAAGAAGGATAGAAGGTTAAGCAAAGCAGGTTTTTCTGAGAATTGCATTTTAAAATGTTCTTAGTTTATTTTGTGTCTGAATAGCCCTTAAAAAAGAGTTGGCGGGATTTATTATACAGCCCCTTAAGAAATACTAAATGGGGACAGATATAAAATGGGCATTAATTTTCTGTGCCCGAGCCTTAAACCCCCTCAAAATTATGATATCTGTTTGTAAATGCCCAGGGTTTTTGATAAATTTTCAGAGACCTGTGGGGAGCAGCATGTGATATTCAAAAAGAGGAGGAATTAAAGTGGTCTTATTTCTTGGAGGATAGGGGTCATATTGCATGGTTTGTTTGGTTTTTCTCATATGGCCTCCTATGCTCCTAGCCAAAACTGTAGCCTCATAGTAGGAAAAGAAAAGCTACAAAGTATGCGGCTAGTAATTCTTACTCAATGAATTTTTATATCTGCAGGTGAAAAAATAACTGCATTTTATTGTTTCTATAAGAATGGCTAAAATTTGTATTTGTTATTTTTCTTTCTTTTATATTATTTTATAGCCTGATGCAATTATATGTTAGAATATTTATACCTGGCTAAGAATTTGCCATTTTCTTTGAAAATAATTTCTAGCTGGTTACAGAAATATCAACTTTCAACATGTACTTGTTGGTTAGACCCCAAGATGTTTTGGGTTCTGAACTTGCATAAATCTTTGAAGTCTAAGATCCCTAAGCATTCCATTCCAGGCTGAGAAACCAATGGATACAGCTGTAATGCTTCTAATATTGTCTTGTTCTATTAAGGCCAGATTGGAACTATGGAAATATATATGTGTGTGTGTGTGTGTGTGTGTGTGTGTGTGTGTGTGTGTGTGTGTATGAAGAAGGAAGAGGTTTTAATTTACAATAAATATTTGAAAGAAATTTGTAGTGGCATAATATAGAACTAATTAAATTTTAAAGATAATTCTTTTAGATGTAAGAATATTATACATCTTTTGCAGTGGGAAAACATAGTACAAAACACACGGTCTGTGAATTTGGATACACATTCAAAATTCACTAGATTTACTTTGTCTTAATTTTTTTTTTTCTTTTTTGGTTTTCCAAGGTAGGGTCTCACTCTAGGATGACCTGGAATTCAGTCTTTAGTCTTAGGGTGGCCTCGAACTCATGTTGATCATGTTACCTCTGCCTCCCAAGTTATGGGATTAAGGCGTATGCCATCACGTCTGGCTTTCATTATTTCTTAAATGTCCATAATGCCTTTGAAATCCTTTGAACTATTTCCAGAATTTTCTTTTTCTAGGCAGTAGATTTGATAGGTATAATAATCTAATCATTGCTGATGAAGAGAAGGCAAGCATGTTAGTGGTGGACACTGAACTGCAATACAGATAACCTCCTTGTGATCTTTATGTTTAAGCATCTTCTTTTCTTTTTGGCTGACATGAAAGTATATAGTTGCAGGTTGGCCTCAAACTCATGGCAATCCTTCTACCTCAGCCTCTTAAATGCTGAGATTAAAGTTGTATGCCACCATGCCCAGCCTAAGCATTATTTTCTCTGGGGATATAGTGAAAAGGAAAATCAGGAAAAAGATTTACAGTACTAAGAACTTTCTGTTTTCATAGTAGTGACTCATGATTCACCTTTTCACTTTGTAAATTGAAAACTATTATATCTGTTGGCCTTTACCCTGGAATGGTGTAGTAAAAGAAGTATTGGTTTTATATTATTACTGTAACAAATTGCCACAAACTTTGAAGCTTATAGCATGTCTCACTGTCCTGTAGAAAACAAGGTGTCAAATGGATGAGTTCTTTTTTTGTTGTTTGTTTTGTTTTGTTTTGTTTTTCGAGGTAGGGTCTCACTCTGGTCCAGGCTGACCTGGAATTAACTCTATCATCTCAGAGTGGCCTTGAACTCATGGCAATCCTCCTAACTCTGCCTCCCGAGTGCTGGGATTAACGGCGTGTGCCACCACGCCCAGCTAAATGGATGAGTTCTTAACTGTCGATTGCAGAAGATTCTAGCTCCCAGCTCATTCTGTTTGTTGCAGCCCTGGGACTAAGATCTCACCAAGCCTATCGAGAAGCATCTACATCCTTTCATGTGCCCCTCCCACATCTCAGCACTAGCATGGTGTCTTGAACCATTATTGCATCTAAAATCTACCACGTTTATTTTCTACATTCAACCCTCAAGGTTTTGTGCTTTTAAGCTGATGAGATTTGGCCCAGTGGGATAATCTTGGAGTCTCTCCCTATTTTACTATCAGCAGCCATAACAATAGCATCTAAGGAGCACCTTTTCCGTACAGAATAACAGTGTCATGTAACTGAACGTTCCGGGTATTAATGAGTAGACATATTTTGGGTGCATTATTCTATCTATCATAAATAATTCCATAAGAATGAGTCTCTCCATTATATATATTTATACAATGCTCTGTATTTTATAGGATGAAGGGCCATAAAATATAGTGTAAATGGAGGGGTGAAGATATAGAAGAATTAGCATGAATACTTTCATAGACTAGTAGTTTTTTTTTTTTTTTCTAATAGAACTTTATCAACAGTGTTTTTTCCTATTTGGTAAATAGACCATATAGGATCCAGGAAAAGCCAAGATGATCATTAGGACTTGAGGTATAATAGAGGTTTTCTTGCTCCAGTTGTAGTATTATTCAACAACACCTTTTATTCTAAAAGACGATTTGACCATTGTGGCAGAACATCAGAAAAGAGACACCAGCCAAGCTCATCCAGAAATGGGATTACTAAAATATAGCTAGAGGTGATTATCATGGAGGGCTGAAATAAATGTAGTTGTTACTTGCCAGGAAACAGAAAAGTTCACCCCTTCCCCTGTTATCAAATAGACATACGTGATCTAATGATAGCATGAGACCAGGATTTGTAAAAATGGTCACATAACTGACATCTCAGTACAAAGGTTGGCTGACAGTTGGACCTAAGGAGACAGTATAGTTAAGTATGTCATTTTGAATAAGGATCTAGTTTAGAGCTGAAAAATGAAAGTTACATTATAACACCCAAGGGGAAAGGGCCCAGAAACAAATCCTGTGGCTCTGTTCACGAAAGAGCCAAGAAGGTCAAAGAAAAGTGTAGACAAATGTAAGGAGTCGACTGGAGATAAAGTTCATTCGTACTTTAGAATTGTGTTAAAAATCAGGACAGCATTAACTATCAGCAAACTATCAAAGAAACTAGCAGGGAAAAATATGGAATTAATGAATAAAAATTTATAGAGTTGTGATAATGCTGTATAAATTTCTCTATTTTTTTGGTAATTATTTCATTAGCCCAGTTACAGGATTTTCGCATTCTAAATTCCAGAAACAAGACAAAAGAAGTCAGAAGCATATGGGTTAAGTTGAAGTCAAGGATCTGCTTTGTTTGCCTGTGTGTGTTTGTTGGCTGGCTGGGTGGTTTATGTTCCATTTCCAACTATCCAAATCCTTATTCCTGCCTATTTATTGATCCAGATCCTGGAGCCAGAGGCTCTTTGAACTAATGAACTATTTGAGGGTACAGAGATGAGGGTTTAAAAAAAAATTTTTTTTGTTTATTTGGGAGCAAAAGACAGAGAAAGAGGGAGAGAGAGAGAGAGAGAGAGAGAGAGAGAGAGAGAGAGAGAGAGAGAGAGAATGGGCACGCCATAGCCTCCAGCCACTGCAAACGAACTCCAAATGCATGTGCTGCATTGTGCATCTGGCTTACGTGTGTCCTGGGGAATCGAGCCTTGAACTGGGGTCATTAGGCTTCACAGGCAAGTGCTTAACTGCCAAGTCATCTCTCCAGCCCAGAGATGCGTTTTAAGGTTTGCCTGAGCTGTTTGGAAATGAGTAAAAGCACTCGTGCACAGGTGTGTTTTGTTTGAATTTGTGATGTCTTTCCCCCACTTTACTCTTCCTTGTCACCTGCTTGTTCTTGAAGGAACACATGAGCTTAAAACCACCTGGGCTTGTGAGTTTCAAATCTGGGTACCTAAGCCCATTGGAAGTAACCTCTGCCTCCAGCCCTTTCGAACACTCTTTCTTAATATTTGAGCTGATGCAGGGAGCAGGGGAGGAAGATGAGAGGACTAGCCTCGGGGAGACAGATTACTTCCTCGTTCCTTTATCTCTTCTCTCTTGCTCACTTGTTCTCTCATCCTTTGGTCCCTGTTTCTTTCATACCTCATTCCCCTTTCCCTCCTTCCCTCCCACTCTCTCTGCCTTCCCCCACTTTCCTTTCTCATTCCCCTCTCATTTCTTCACCTTCATTTTTATTTTGAATCTATTTTCTTCAGTTGACAAGAGTTATGCATTATTTGAAATGAGGGCCCAAATTATATCAATGTTAGCCTTTTTCCTATATGTTTCTGTCCTTTTATCCCATTGATGCTAACTTTCATTTTACCACTTTTCTGCATTTCAGTTTTAAGAATATCCTACCCTGTTTTCTAGTAGTACCAGTGTTCTGTGGAAGTCATAGTTGAGAAAAATGTAATATCTATATAAAATGTATCCATTACCACACTTGTCAGTGTTTGGACTTCTTATTTGATTATCATCATCTCAGCAAAATTTTTATGATGAATAAAATAATTAACTTGATTGATGAATCTTTAAATATATAAAATAGCTAACTTAAGGTACAGTTGTTATATTTAGTGGAATTATGTAACTGTTTTATAGACATGGACAAGTCCATTTTCCAAATTTTATGAAGAACTGAAAGAGGACACGGATTGGTATAAGATATGGAGCATGAACCATCTATTGCCATAGAAAGGGGCCCTTTGGGTCCCATTTTTCCTGAGAGTATCTGTGTGCTTCTCTTTAGGAAGAAGGGAGCAAGTAGAGATTCTGTTAAATGGATTTCTGTTGACAGTTGAAAATGTTGCTAAGCAGAGTTTTCTCATAGAATTTGAATTTTCCAGTTGGAGTCACCTGTCTGTCAAAAAGTCAAGTCGATTTTTGCTCCCTAGATTAAATTAATAATAGGCTGAATAAACTGTTTAGGACAATTAGAGTTTTTAAGTTATTCAAAATAACAAATAAAGTCTACAGAGCTATTTTGACCTTCCCTTTTCCCCAAAAGTCTCCAATGAACACACTACATAAAATTATAGTTTCTTATTTCATGAAGTATTTCTTCCTTGACCTGCCTATGTACTATAACTGCTTATCTACACAAAATTCCCTATCTAATATAGGAACTTTTTAAAAGTTTTGTTTGATAGTCTTTATTTAAATAAAAAAGAATCAGAACACTAGTTTCAGAAGAGCTTAATCTATTGGTCAGAAGATTGTTTTTTAAAGTTTTGTTTATGTATTTATGATAGACAGCTAAAGGCACATATAGAGAGAATGGCTATGCCAGGACCACCAGCCACTGCAAACAACTCCAGATGCATAATGCCACTTTGTACATTTGGCTTATGTGGGTACTGGGGAATTGAACCTATTCCTTAGGCTTCACAGACAAGTGCCTTAACCACTAAGCTATTTCTCCAACCCTGGTCAGAAGTTTTTAATGTTAATTTCTTTTCTACTTCTCTGCAGAAAACTGCTTTTTCCAATACCATGTCCTCCTGCATGCTAGACAAACATTCTGCTGCTAGCCTGTGTGCATGTTTCAATACCAACTTACCTCTCATGCTCACTTCCCGGGTGTTTCCACTCCCTCCTACTTAGACTCTTTTCTGTTTCCCCTCTCAAGCATCCACAGTCAGCTGTCCTTCCCTTTAGAATTGTCTTTAACTTCTCATCGGGACATTTGCCTTCTAATTATGATATAGATTCAAATGCCATTTCTTGGTAATTCTCTTCTTGATGGTTCTCTTGTAAGGCAGTGTTTTTATTACCATATCATTTTTAATGTGTCAGTCATATTGAACTACAGGTCCACCATATTCCAATTAACACTTGGTCTTAGTTAATTATAAGTCCTATGACATTATTCCCAAATCCTGTCACATTTTGAGGTACTAGGATTTCAGGCTTAAACATATTAAGTTTAGTTCATTATTCAATCCATAATTATCATGAATGCTATGTTTTATCATAAGTCAACCACATCTGTTTCCTACAAGGTTCAGTTATAGACACATGAGCAAGTTATACATAGTTCTCAGCCTTAGTAATTTTACCCTTGCTTCACTTTTTCATTATCACCTTCATTACAAGATACAGAATAGTCGTTACTTACAGCTTTCATTGTATTTTCCTCTGGAAGTGTGGCCCACCTTCTCATCCAACATGAAGGAAGGGTCCAGATCTTGATGTTACTGTGAGTTAAGGGAGAATAGATTGTTTCTATAAGAGAAGTTCCCAAGAAATCAATGTCCATTTGTGGGATAGGATGGATTTCATGTTATTTGTTTTAGTTTCTTAAGGGCTCTGCTTTCTTTTGGAATCTTAGACTATGTTGAGATAAATATTTAAGTGACTATTATTCACTTGGATTCATAGTGGGTAGTGTGTGTATTCTAAGAAGGTAGTATGTTCCAATGATAGAGATAAAAACTAAAGAAATAAAGCTAATAAAGATGATATAAACTGATTGTGTTTTCTATTAGTTGTCAAAAAGTTTACTCATTAGTATAGGAATAGAAGAACCTTCCTCAGAAATTGGTAAGGTATAAGATCAGAGTAGACGGTAATTAAGCTTTTGTCTCATTTGTATGGTGTCTGCTAGGATTGCATCATTCAGTAAAATAATTCTAGTGCACAGTTGAGTTAAGATCAAAGGCTGTGAGTGGGCAAGGAAATGTGCACACTTAGTTCTTAGCAGATACGCCTCCTGAGTGGGATGAAGGGCTCTGGCCTCAGGTGCCAGCCCTCTCGGGGTTGCCCATGTGGTTCTCAGGGTATCATGCTGATGAGCTGCCCTTGGCAATTCTGATTTTGGCAACCACAGCCAAATCAACTCTTTGATCCTTGAGGTGAACCCTGCCACAGTGGGTGCCTCTATTTGTTTTGCCCCTCCCTTTGGTCATTACTCCCACCTGGCAATGTAGGACCAAACTTAAAGGTGGGAGGGAATACTGAGGGGCACTTCAGGAACACTGCTCTGCCAAGCATGAAAAGCTGATCAAACATTCCTGGTTGTCAGAGCACATGTGTAGCATTTCTGCCAACTCATTACTGAAGAAATTTTATTTTGTATATAACATTCTGCTAGAAATTCCATCTCCTGATTCTGTTTTCTCATTACTAAGGTCTTGGATCCACCATAAAATGCAGCCAGCCATACAAATAAAAGGCAGTCCAGCTCCTTGTCTTTTTAATAGCCTTCCTTCATAAGCATCCACATATGCCGAAAACACAACTACAGCTCATGCTTTGATATGTTGAAATAAGTTTCTATAATACATTTGGTAATCAACTTTGATGTCATCATTATATAGTAAGCATTTTATTGATTGATAGTTGACAAATAATTATGTATACTTATCGAGTACAATGTGATGTTTTGATCTGTGTATACATTGTAAAAAGATTCAACCAAGCTAATTAACATATCCATCAATTCACCTCAAGGAAGCGTGGTTGAAATTTTCAGTAGATTTTTTTTTCCAGTAATCTTTATTCATTTCAATGCACTATTTGATATAAAGCATGAAGATGGCTATACCCATTTTCTAGCAGAAAATAGAGATGTTGATGTTCTGAGTAGGTTAGTTAATGTTACCCAAGATAATGGTATCATTCTACATACTTATTTTTTCATTTTGACATTGCAGTTTAGGGCTTTAGCATGTGCCCTATGAGATTATCAAAACACCTCATCCATATTATCTTGATAATATTACTTAGGGATCACAGATAAAATATAGAGCCTGAGATATAGGATATTAACTGATTTGTAGCAAATCCCATAGCAAGGTCACAGGGAAGCCGATATAATCTTGGAGTTCCTCAATCTGTAATCTGGCTATAACTAGTTTTCTGACAAGAAACATTTTCCCCTTTGGTGAATCCTGATTTTCATATGTGGAACTGGTAAGAAATGCTGAGAAAGTTGTAGATTTAAAATCCTCAAGTAAATTTACATTGTATAGTATTTGAGCTCAAAATTCTTCTTTGGGCATTAATCTAAATGCAATACTTTGATCAGATTATATTTTATTCCTTTGACAAGCAGGTATCAGTTACCCCATCTTGGGTGTTAGGTGTTTGTATATGTGTGGAAAAAACATAACTGAAATAATAACATTTAGAATTTATTTAGAAGAGAGGTACAGAAATAGCTCTACTTTTAAGCATTTGCAATTTCTTTTCATTATCATCTTTTTCAGGTGGGATTTGCTTGTATAAGTTTAAGGATTCAGATAGCTGGTAAGGAAGCAGGGAACTAACCAGGCCAAATTAAGATATCTTGGAGAAAGCATATACAAAAGTGTTCATAATATCCTTTTGCTTTCCACCAATTAGAATTTGTAATTGAAAACTGAGCAGGTTCTAGAAAGCTCTAACTGCCTTGGATGAACCACGGAAGTGGTGAGTGTGGTGATAGATAAAGGTCTTCATGCTTATTTAGTCATTGTAGTGATCAGACTTAAGTCACTGAGAGGAACTTCTAAACCAGGCACAGTTATGGAGCAAGGGATTTATTTCAAAATTACAGATCCAGGGGAAGTTTCATAATGGCAGAAGAAGCTGGCACACTTTTACAGATCCAAGCAGAGAGAGAAAAAGCCACAGTTCATCAAAACTAGAACATGCAAGCACACTTTTGGAACTCCAGGCTAAGCTCAAGCCTTTAGACAAGAATTCCAAATCCACCACCACACCTTAGACTGGACCCTAGGATCCACCGATTGATACCTCCTCCCACCATGTGGCTACAGATATAAATTAAAAATTTTAATAAAATCCTAAATATACTAGAGGCCATGCATTCAAACCACTGCATTTTGCCCCTGTACCCCAATAGATTTAAACCATCTCTCATGGTATATTGTCAGATTCAAAGGTTCTCACAGTCTTTACCAACTTAAGATAGTTAGTTCCAAAGTCCTAAATCTCATCTGAGATTTAAGATGGTCTCTTAGCTGTGAGTCCTATAAAATCAAACATATTACATACTTTCAACATATAAAGGCACAGAATAAACATTTCCAACTGCTGTATAGCATAGAAAGAAAAGACTGGAACAATGCAGACTCAGTCACCATCAAGCAAACATCCACCCTCTGCAGTTCAAGTCCACTCAGTCTGATGTCATAACCAGTGACTGATAGTCTCCAGATTTTCCAACTCAGTCTGCTCCACCTGGGCTGAATAGCCAGGGAAACCTTCCATCCCAAGCCAGCAGCCTCTGTGGTACCTCTTGCACAATCCTGGTATATCAAAACAACTTTGGGCTCCATGCAAAACATGGTCCATCCTCCAAAGGCTCCTCCAGCCTGTTCATGAGGGTCATCATGTCTTGCCTATGTGCTATACCTCAGCAGTGGCTCCTGAAACTGTGTGTATTTCGTGACCACTCCATGTATTTTTAATGCTTCCAAAACCAATACCAGGTATGCAGGACACAGCCATATTCTTAATTTAGGGATGAAATAAATTGTAACCTTGCAAAGTAGATTCCTTCCCCAATTACCTCTTTTCCAAAAGAGTTCACTTGTCTATCATAGTCTTTCCTTAGGCATCCTTCCTGTTGTTTCAATGTATAGTAGTTGGGTCATCTTCCTTCCAAATGCTAATATATTTAACAATAACAAATTCAGCAACCAGTCTTTGTGCCAGTAATTTTAAACTTGCTTGAGCTTTTCCAACTTAAAATCTTAAATCTTTCAGTCCCATATATTTAGCCAAACTCATCAGTCCATTACAAACTTAACCTTGATCAAATTATCTGGGCATGGGCAGCAGAACACAGCCAGCCCTTGTGGCAGTAGCCCATTTCCAACAAAGTCCTCTGAACTCTTTCCTTCCCCTTAGAAAGTTCATATTCAAGCTTCCCAATGCAATTCTCTCTGCAGTCATCATTCTGAAACTCTCATCAGAATAGTCCATAAAGCATGGCTTACTGCTCTGGAAGGTATCTTCAGTTGCAAGTACCAAGCCAATCCCTATTCCTCCAGAAAACAAAAGTTTCAAAAAAAACAAAATCCAGATGGTCAGATTTATCTCAGCCACACCCCACATTCTTATGCCAATTCTGTGGCAGACAGCTCCAGGCTCAGGTCAATGAGATGACCTTCCAAACCAAGCAACATTATGGAGAAAGGGATGCATTTGAAAATTACAGATCCAGGGCAAGTTCCATAATGGCAAAAGAAGCTGGCTCAGTTTCCCAGGTCCTAGCACAGAGAGAAAATACCACAAGCCACTAACACCAGTACATAGAACCACAGTTTTGGAACTCCAGGCTAAGCTCAAGAACTTGTGTATCTTTAGACTGGAATTCCAAATCCACCACCACACCTTGGGGCTGGACCCTAGGATCTGCCCAGTGACACCTTCTTCAGCCAAACTTTAATAAAATCTTGAGTATATTGGTGGCCACCCATTCAAACTCCCACACTTATCCTCTGGTTTCCCCATAATAACCCATTTGGATCCAGGATCCATAAAGTAAGTGTCCACAGCGGAGAATCCAGGCAGTCCCTATTGCAAGAAAGCTCAACAAAGAAACTTTACATGCAAAATGAGAAGAGCCTTCTTGAAGCCCCTTCTGTGACCCACCCATGAAGAAGCACACCCTTTTGCCTGGAGCTAGGTCTACAGTAAATGCGTTCCATTGCTACTTTCTACATAAGTTGTATCAGGAATTGAAAATGGCTGTATTTAAGTCAGTGTGTGAAGGGAGTAAGGTATATGAAGAGGTCATCAGAGTGCCCGGGAGCTGAGGAATACCAGTGGTGACATTTAGGAGAGTATACCCTACTACCCAGTGATGGCTTCTCTGGCTAGCCCCATCTGCATTAAACAAACTGCAATGTGGAATATGTCGCTTTGGAAAATGAGAACATCCTTGTCTATCTTGATTTTGTTTTCTTGATCACAACCATTTCAGTCATATTAGTAAAGTCTTTAAAGGAAAACCATCAAACCACCAAGTCTCTTTTGCGAAATTTCCCTCACACTTATTTACCTTTATTGTTTAAGGTAGGCTATGGTAGTGTATGTGCCATTTGATCCAGAAATAATGAGTATTGGTTGCAGGTGTTGTACTTTATTTGTTTTGTGTTTTTTTTAAATTATTTATTTATTTATTTGAGAGCGACAGACACAGAGAGAAAGACAGATAGAGGGAAAGAGAGAGAATGGGCGCGCCAGGGCTTCCAGCCTCTGCAAACGAACTCCAGACGCATGCGCCCCCTTGTGCATCTGGCTAACATGGGACCTGGGGAACCGAGCCTCGAACTGGGGTCCTTAGGTTTCACAGGCAAGCACTTAACCGCT
Source organism: Jaculus jaculus (assembly GCF_020740685.1). NCBI lineage: Eukaryota > Metazoa > Chordata > Mammalia > Rodentia > Dipodidae > Jaculus > Jaculus jaculus. The sequence goes on from NC_059105.1 coordinate 167,356,491, forward strand.
AAGCCATCTCTCCAGCCCAGGTGTTGTACTTTAGATGTAGATGATTTTGAATTGCCTTACAAATTGTTTGAATAAGGGAAAGGGGGACTGGCATATCACATGTGGCCTTTTTCACTTAGAAACATGCCTAACCCAAGCTGGTTGCCATTTTTTTTTCCCCCAGTGTGACCTGCTAATCTAAAGATACCATATCTACTTTCCTGTCTTATTTGTGAGAGATACTGCTTACTAGAACAGACATTTTGACTCACTGTTAAAATAATCTCACAACTATCTGGATTTTCCTAGATTAAAAATAATGACATAAACATGATACATGACAGTGTAATTCTAAAATATTGAAACTGGTTATGGTAGGCGGTTGTCATAGTAATTTACTATCTAGGACATTAGTGCATATCCACTTAATAGTATGTACTTCATCAATATGTTCTGATTGAGATTATATCTGTGGATGTATGTTTAAGTTTATACACACATATGTATGGTTCTTAGATCAATTGCCAGCACCCAAATAACCATATATCTGTTATATGTGACTTACCAGAGTAGATAGTGGGAGCTCAGTAAATATGTACTGAATGTATTAATGAAGTATATAAATTAATCAATTAGCTATATATTACTAATCTATAATAAGTTTTGTATTCTGGATGCTTACTCCTATTTTGAATAAAACATAAGGGAAAGTGTCCAATATCATTAGGAGCTGTATATATTCCCCAAGCATGTTTACCAGCTCTGAAGAAACCTCCTTTAGGGTTAAGGAGTATTATTTTTGTTCCTCAAACATCATGTATACTCTCTTATTGTATAGCATGCACTCTCAGGCTGGAAGCATCTGTGTGGTCATTAAGGTATACAGAGGTTTCTCCTTTTTGAATAACTGCAAATGTGATTTTACTTGTGGTACAGTGCCAATAGAAGTGGTACAAGAATTTGCACAGTAAGAAGATAAATGGACTAGAAAGTGCAAAAGGCAATGTGTCACTCCATTGCCTAGTTTCCTGAACAACAGAAACACACTTAAAGTGAGGACAGCCTGAGTCACTGGTCAGCCCAGTGCTGGGATGCTGCCTTCTTTTCTGAGGATGACAAGGCAGTATGGTTTTGGTGGGCCTTTTTTTTTTAATAAACTTGATTATAAAGCCTAAAATATTTACCATCTAAAACATTTATCTGAAATTAGCATGCATTAATTCCCTTCATTCCTAGAACTGCTTTCTGATTCTAGTAATAAGTTTAAGAAGTGAACAAAGGTTGGCCTCTCTTAGAATGCTTTCCCTACCATGAGCTCTTCTACTCTTAACTGTACAAATACTTCTGGTGCACTTCACAGAGGTGCCCTGCTTCATGCTGTTCTGTTTAGATGTGAATTTTCTCTTTCAGAGTGTGCTAACTAAATTAGAAACCCACTGATGAAGACAGAGACCGTGCCTTACTCATTCATATTCCCACACTGAGGATTTATTATTCAGTTCCTGGGACTGTTCAATAAAGTAATAAACTCACCATCATACACATATGAAATGAGAGACGCGATTAAAGTTTTCTGTGCATTTTTGTGTTCTTAAAGTATTAGTGATCCTCTGGAATTGCCTGTGAGCCTGTGAACATGCTCCTGAGTTCTCTGGTCACTTTGACGGGTATTTTCTAATCTTTGGAAAACTTTTATTTTACCTGTTTGTTTTCTTTGACTTTACCCTGAATCTTATCCCTTTTGCACAGTAGGCTCAAGTGTGCTGCCAACGTTTGATGTTATTTGGTGAAATCAAGTAGACAGTATTATTAATCCTTACTTTTATTTCTACACTATTATGTGGCTTTGCTGAAGCATGTTATCTATATGCTTTTAAAAAAAATTTCATATTTATTTATTTATATGACAGAGAAAGAGGGAGAGAGAGTGAGAGAATGGGCATGCCAGGGCCTCCAGCCATTCCAAATGAACTCCAGATGCATGTGCCCCCTTGTGCCTTTGGCTTACATGGGTCCTGGGGAATCAAACCTGGGTCCTTTGGCCTTGCAGGCAAATTCCTTAACCACTAAGCTATTCCTCCAGATATATATATATATATATATATATATATATATATATATATATATATATATGTATATATATATATATATATTTTAATACATGGATTATGTCAGCTAACTGGAAAGTCTTGCTTTCAGGCACGATCTCTGCCCTTTAAGACAGTGTGTGACATGTAGTTAAAAATCAGAAAATATTGTGGCATACCTGAACAAATACCCCATTGTTGCTGACTGTTGTGAGGGTGGAGTTTGAGGAGTTTTGAAGGGGCTAAATGAAAAGTCCAGTGTCACAGAGCAGGGAGAGAAAATCTAACACTTACAACTCACTACTTGGACTTCTCTTTCCAGACTGTTACACAAGCTCACCCAGAAGTATCTCTGATTTCTCAACTTTACCCTGCAGTAAACTTTTGCAATCCCGAGGCTAGAGCCCTCCTTTGTAAATGCTGTCTGCCCAGTGAGGGTGTTGGTACCACCGAGGACCTAGCAGATAAAAACGGAGGAACATATGGCTTCCATCTGAATACAAATTGGTGGACATAACGTGGTAATTTAGCTGCGATGTCCTGTACATTGTAAACCGAAAGAGTATGATTAGAGGTGTTTATAAACGGTGTCTGAATTCGGCCACCCCTCCCCACCCCCTCTCACAGTATTTTTATCAACCTGAATCATGGCCAGCCAGTGTCCCAGTGTCACTGTGTTATTTGTGAAAATGGCCAGCATGAGGAATTATTAATTAAAGCTAACAAATCACCCTGACGAGCTGTGCCCTGGCATGGCTGAAGGCTGATTGGCGAAAGTGTTCTCCTTTGGAGAAAAGACTTTTTGTGCTTGTGACGCAGTCAGGGACGGATTATTGAATATGCAAGTTAGAAGAAAAATCAGAGGACAAGCAAATTGAGTATTTACTGGCAAATAATTGCTCTCTTAAGCTGTGGCTCTCTTCCTAAATTCTTAACATTCCCGAGGGTTAGAAAGAAACACAGAAAAATGCATCGGTACAGAGTGCATTTCAAAAAAAATACATAGACTGATGTTTCAGACTTGTGCAGGTAAGTGTGATTGTGTGTGCATGGGAAGTGAAAGAGCAAGGAGAAGCGAGGGAAGGAGTGAAAGCATGACTGTTAGTATGGTGAGTTTTTAAATCAGGTTGTTTATTAGAATACTGCTGAGCGTATTTCAAAGTTGAGCTTTGGTTTTCCGTGATGCATTTATTGTGAAAGTTACAGACGTAAGAAGCAGAGAGGGGCTTCTCAAAGTTGTTTGCCTTCATCAGCAAAAGAGTTTCTTAATGTTTTGTCCTAAAAATAGTTTTCAACTTTGCTCAGATATTTGTATTTGTCTAAAATGAGGACTTGATTGAAAGATTTGTAGATATTTTCAATATTGTTAATTGTGGTGCATCTTAGCAGTGTCCCAAACATATTTGGGTACAAGTATGACATTTATTTTTTAAAGTAAATGCTGTTTTACACTAGAACCAATCTAGTCCTTGTTGAGAATTTCTTCAGGGACATGAAAGTTTTGGAACAGTTGTTTAAGCTTCGGGTTTCTGCCATAACCAAAGTGTCCTTATTGTCAGTTGTGTGGGTTTTTTTTTTTTCTTTCTTTCTTTTCTGTTTCTTCTTTAAAATCTGTAATGGTGATCAGACTCTATAGTTTTGCAGATACTGTAAATAAGAGAGACTAGGGTATTTTTCAAAACTAAATTTAAATACATAGAATATAAAAATGGAAATGGCTCATGTATAAAATTTAGTCATTAAGAAACAATGATCTTTTATAAGTACAATTACACCATATATATACATATATATATGCATATATATATGTGTATGTATTTATAAAATCTCTACTGTGGTTGAATTAGATATTCTTTGAAAACCTAGAAAATATGCTGTCATCAACAACAAACTGTTTTTGAAATGAGAATAATTGGCTGGCGAAATAGCATGTTAGGCTTACAATAACTATGAATAGAATGGATTTAAAACAAAAGCATAAACATAATTTAGGCTAAATTAACTAATTAATAATTGCAAAGTACTTTAACAATAAAATATTGACATGATTGTACTAGTAATAAGAAGAATAAGAATGAGAACTCTGGCAGTAAGAGAGAATAAATCAGCCAGCTCTCAGAAGGTTTAGAGAATCAGAATGTAAAATATATATAAATAAAACAGAGTTTGCCTTCTAATCTGTCCTTGTGCAATATTGTGCTGGTTAGGATTTTTTCTTACTGCATCCTATTTTATTTAAAAAAAAAAAAAACAAGTTTGCTTTAGCATGTAGAATAGAGCTCAAAAGAAAGTTTAAAAAACACATGTTTTACAGGCTCAATTCCCTCTAGACAGCATTCTCTCCTTAGATTTCAACAGGCAGCATCCCTAAAGTTTTCTTGTAACTCTTGGAGGACAAAATTTGGTCCATTATTTTGAAATAGCAAAGAGGGCATTTAAGGCATATGTTCAGAGTACAAGCCATCTGTCTGCTTTATTGTGAATACCAAAAAATTATGAGAATTTTGAAAGACTTGAAAATTGAACCAGAATTGTTCAGAAAATGTTAAGGATACAGCACTCTGAAGTTTACAAGTGTCTTGCAACCACTGACTTTTGCTAGATACTTTTTTGGAAAAGGGTATTATTACATGCTTATACATGGGCAGTCAATTGCAAAGTGTTATTTGAATGACATCTGCATATGGCAAGTTAATGGAATCCTTTTTCTCTGTTTAGATTTTGAATTTGGACATGTCCAGCAAAGCTCACAGTGACTTAGAGAAATATAAAATGGTGACTATTAGAACAAAAATGAAGTCCAGCTGCTAGCATCTGGATGATCTAAAATAATTTCCAAAAGACATGCAGATGCCTGAATAAAGAGAATTTCTATAATCCGGCTATGATGTAATAGGAGTATGAATCAGCTATTGGTTGTCCATGCTGGGGGAAGGGCAACAACAAAACAAAACAAGAGCACATTTTGGCATTATACCCAGGTAATGCTACTATTTTCCTTTGGCATTTAGAAGGCTTTGAAATGCATAAATTGATGAAAGAACAAAAACCATACTTATACCAAAAACATGGTAATATTTTAGTATTGCTATGATAGTTCTATAGTGGTCATGTAAGGACAAATCAAGATGGATGTCACTTATAACATGTCCAGTCCTCAACCATAATTTCTCTTCTTTATCTGAGTTGCACTAAAAGCAAAATGAGATTGGGTGGTTCATTATCAGAGGAAAATAAAGAAAGTCAATGAAATTCATTCAGAATGTTTTCAGTGTTGAAATGAATAATAGTCTTTGTTGCTTAATGAAAATAGCTTACTTAAATGAAAGTAAGATAAGGACTGAAATGTTTTGCTTGAGAAATATAAGTAAAAGCATAAGTAAAAAATATAAGTAAAAAATGTATATATGTATATCATGAATACATGTATTTTTTATTAAGTAGAGACTTTGTATGGACATATGTATTGGTACTATGATTTTCTTCCTCCCTGTCCCCATTCCAACTGAGGGCCCACCTCAGTGAGATTTCTGGTATTCACCATGGGGTTGTGAATTAGGACTTGTGAGAGCAGCAGTCAGTTATTGTCGAGGGAGGCAGTGGCTCTGGATATTGTCTCCCTCCCTGTGGCTTGCTGGGTGTGCTTTAAGTCTCCGTTAGTGTTGAGTTCTTAGTAGCTTTAGTATTTCTGCTTTGGTATATTTTGAATATCTTCAGCATCTGTCACCATCACCCTGCGCAGATGATGAGGCTATCCACGGACACAGCACTCTTGCTCATCTCACCAGTTCCTCTGTGGTCTCACAAGGGCCTGGCTGATGTGCAAGGGGCGGTTCATCTGCCGATGGGGAGTCAGCTATCTTTTCTTGTTTTGATAGATTTTGATTGTCCTTGGTTCTCACTGTTTTCTGAAAAAGAACAAATTCTCCAACAAAGTGAGATCAGCATAAGTTTAAAGTGATAAGCAATGTTAATTTAGAGAGACTTTGATGGTTATCGCCTCTGTGTTGGCCAAAAGTTAGTGGGAGTTTCTTGTTGGAGACCATAATCTTGGTCTCCATAAGATTATGACTCAGTTCCCAGTTCTAGCTATGGGGTTCCTTTCCACTGAGTAGTTCTCCTAGCTAAACTCTGAGCCTTACTGCACAGGTGTCCAGCAACATTATGAGCAAGCAGAGGACACTGCTATGTGAAAACAACTGGCCTGACAAGATGTACACTTGTGTAATTTTTAAAGGAGAAAAATCATTTTCATATACTTTAAGAGGATGATTAAGATAAGACTTTTTTTTTCAAGGTATGGTTTCACTCTAGTCCAGGCTGACCTGGAATTCACTATGTAGTCTCAGGGTGCCCTCGAACTCACGGCGATTTTCCTACCTCTGCCTCCTGAGTGGTGGGTTTAATGCTGTGTGCCACTATGCCCAACTCAAGATGAGACATTCTTTTTAATAGTATGAAGACTGCACATAAAATCTTTAAAACAGTTGCAGTTGAGTTCCCCAACTACTGGAGGATGTCAAACTTAATGATCTGGATATGAAAAAATGAACAAGTACAATTTCCATGACCAATAATTGGCCATCTCATGGTGGAATTTTAATTCCATACATCTATACATTGCAACACTTCTGATTAATCTGTTAGCCTAATGACTTTGAGACATTTCTTTCATTTTAGAAGATTAGTTTTAATTTTTGGTTTGGAATGTGTATACACCCAGTTAGATACAAGTTTTTATTTGGATATCTTTTTTTTTTTTTTTTCCTTTGGTTTTTCGAGGTAGGGTCTTACTCTGGCTCAGGCTGACCTGGAAATCACTATGTAGTCTCAGGTGGCCTCGAACTCTCGGCGATCCTCCTACCTCTGCCTCCCGAGTGCCGGGATTAAAGGCGTGCATCACCACACCCGGTTATTTGGATATCTTTGATACTTTGTTGTAATAAAAGAATTTAAATGCTTGACAAGGAACCAGATAATTGAACAAAATCCATGAATTATAAAAGGTAAACAAGGATAAGGATGTAAAGATAGAATCAAGATGGAGGTCAGCACACAAACTGTGTTCAGGGAACCACTGTACAGTTGTCTAAACTTTCCTTGAGAGAAAATCTTGACAAGTTATGTAATTTATAGTCTCTCTGACACTAGCATAATTTCTACAATTGGTCACCATACTCTTGAAAAAATATAACAGACTAAGGGTTTAAGAGAAGTTAAAGCTTCCATTGAACATAATTATGGCTTACTGAATCCTGAAGATCAGGTCAAAGGTAGAAACAAAAATGTCCTTGGGATATGGATGTGAAAGGAGAGTCATCCCATGCTAACTTAAGAAATAAGTTTCTCAGAAAGAATTTGGAAAGACTGACTAGCATTTTAATGTTAGCAAGATCAAGTTCTTGTGGAATATGAGTTAAAGAGAGAAGAATTTTCAAAATCATTTCATTTGATAAAATACATATATATGCTATAAGAGTAAATTACAGATTGAGAAGGTTTCTTCTTTTATAATAACCACAAAAACACATCTTATCAAATGAACATCTTGAGCCAAAATTAAGTCTCCTCAACAGTGCACAAGGAATTGCTATATGGCTGCCATTCCTTTTCTATTGTCATGGTACACAGCTTGTCAGGGTTTTTGAAGTTTAAAGGAGCTCTTTTGGCTTGAAATTTGTTTCTCACCTTTACATTCCTCTTCATTCATTTTTGAAAGTCTTAGCAAAGTACATAGGTTTGTCAGAGGTAATTTTGATGATCATGTGACATTTAATAGGTTACTCTTTTTTTTTAATTTTTTATTTATTTGAGAGTGACAGACACAGAGAGAAAGACAGATAGAGGGAGAGAGAGAGAATGGGCATGCCAGGGCTTCCAGCCACTGCAAACGAACTCCAGACACGTGTGCCCCCTTGTGCATCTGGCTAACGTGGGACCTGGGGAACCAAGCCTCGAACCGGGGTCCTTAGTCTTCACAGGCAAGCGCTTAACTGCTAAGCCATCTCTCCAGCCCTAGGCTACTCTTATATTCACATTTAAAAGTTAAAGCATAAAGATTTATTTTTAAGCCGGGCGTGGTGGCGCACACCTTTAATCCCAGCACCCAGGAGGCAGAGGTAGAGGATTGCTGTGAGTTCGAGGCCACCCTGAGATTCCATAGTGAATTCCAGGTCAGCCTGGGCTAGAGTGAGAGTGTACCTCAAAAAACAAAACAAAAAAAAAAAAAAAGATTTATTTTTATATTACCTTGCAACCCAAGGACCAATCTACATCAGGTATATGAAGCACCCATTAAAATGAAGATTCCTGAATCCCTTCCTGGCATTTCTGAATCCAAAGCTCTAAAGATGGTACCTGGGTCTCTGCAGTTTAGGAGACTATGTAGGTTAGTTAAAATCAGTTTTCTAGAATTTTAACTTTAAAACTTACTTGTATGCAACATAAAATGATTGGATATTGTCATGGTTACCTCCTCTTTGTTGGAACAAACATCCAACCAAAAGAAGCCTATGGGAGGAGAGGGTTTACTTCAGCCATACAAATTCTAAGGGAAGCATCATCATTGCACATGAAGCTGGCACACTTCACCATACATCCACGACAGAGAGAGAAAGACCTGCATACACAGCTGTAGCTTGATTCTTAACAGCTGGTAAGGCTGGACTCCACATCTGTCCCCAGTGACACACCTCTTGCAGCATGGTTTTCCTGTTGGAAACTTATGTGGGAAGCTTAATCTTCATCAAAAAGTAGGTTATGAGGTACATACATTTGCATTCAAACCATCACAGATATGCTTAATTGCAGCTGTTAAGAGTTCATTATATTTAAACTAACTAGAACATTAATGCATATTCAATACCATGTGATGAATGCCATCTAATAAAACTGGAACAATATGCCTTACAAACCCACTGTGGAGGCCAAGGAGGTAGTTCAGTGGATAAGTGTTTGCCTTGTAAGCATACAGACCTGTGTTCCACCCGTAGGACCCATGTAAAGTGTCAGGTATGATGGCACCACCTGTAATCCCCACACTGGAGAGATACTGGCAGGGAGATCTCTGAAGCTCCTTGTCTAGATAGTCTAGCCTAATTGGTGAGGCCAATTGAGAAGCCTTGTCTCATAAAGAATGAGAACCTGCAATTTTTGGTGGCTTAAATTTTCCTAGAAAAGATTTTACTATATCTGCCTCTTTTTCTTATCATGTTGCACCTTTTTTCAACATATATTTATTGAATATTTAGTGCCACCAGGACCTTTCCTAGGAACTAGTGATATAATAGCAAATAATAATATAAATATATATCATATAAATATAAATATATAAAATAATAATAATAGCTTTCTTGGAGCTTATTAGGGTGCAAAGGGAATAAAATGATAAATATGAAATATAAATTAATATAGATAGAAAAATATACTTCATTTTTGAGACATTTCTCCCCTCATCCCTAAACATAATTTTCTTGTTGTATTCAGAAAATAGACCAGTCATTTCAGAATGCTCTTCCTGTGGGAAGCTCTTTCCCAAGGGACCACATGGAAAATAAGGGGAAAGAAGTTACCTTAAAGGCTACAAAGCATGCCTAATCAATTATAAGATTTTTTAATCTTTTTTTTTTTTTTTTTTTTTTTGCTGGCGGTAGTGCATGTGTATTCTGGGGTTTTTTACTGAGCTCGTGGTGCTCATGATGCATAGAGCACCATGATAGAGAGTTGTGTCCTCAGGCCTCACGGGGCTGTGCCTACACTGGAGCAGGAGAGAATGGCTTTGGTAAGGTTTCTGGAGGATGGAGGAGGAAGCGCCATCCTAGAAAGGGTCACAGACCAGAAAGGAGCAACAGACCTTCCCAGAGCAGGTGTTCACTGAGGCCAAGTGCCTAAGAGTAAAAGAGAATCTGAAAAATCCCAATTTTGTCTTTGGTCACTAAGTAACATGTGTCCACCATGGAAATATTTTAAACAATAAGAATATATGTTAATAAAAACAGAAAATCAGCTATGAACTTACCACTTAGAGACACCATTGTTAGCATCCATGGGGCACTTTTTTAAAAATAAATACTTTTCTTTACTTTTTTTTTTTTTTTAAGAGAGAAAGAGGTAGAGAGAGAGAAAGAATTAACATGCCAGGACCTCTAGCCACTGCAAATGAACTCCAGATGCATGTGTCACCTTGTGCATTTTAATTGACAGGCATGAATAGCAGCTACTCAGACCTTGATTCCTTAGCTATCTTCACATTTTGACTTACAAACCAAATGGGCCCAAACCACCATGGTGTAGATGGACAGATTACCAAAATACAGCTTTCTAAAAAATCTTGTAACATCTGTTATAATTTCTACATAGAGTCTGACTCGTTGGGGTCAAAACCTGGCCTTGTCTCTTTTCTGTCCACCAATCATCTTTAGCAAATTAGTGAATATCTGTGCTTCAAATATACTAATCTGTAAAATAAGAGTCTTACCTCATGAAATATCTTTACAAATTAGTAAGATAGCATATAGGAACTATTAATCACAGTACTTAAGACATTGAAAAGTATTCAATAAATGTCATAATCACTTGTTATTACAGTTATGATTATCACTATCGCCATGATTTTATTAATATATTTCATCCACTAGTGACAAAATAATTCAAAACACATTTTTTCTGAAGATGTGGTAGAGGTCTTAACTTTGCAGTACCTAGAAAGAATCTGAGTTCTATCAGTGAAAATTACAATGTAGTTTATCTCAAAAGAAAAATGATATGCATGCCCCCTCTTCCGCAAAATTTCCCTGAGCCATGTCCCAATAACTGTGGGCTAACTCCACAATGCATGACCCATATACCTCAACATGGAGGGGCCAATGGGGAAGGGGTAGGCCACGGATCAGCCTAATAATGGTACCAAACTAATTTTAAAAATTGTCTTTAAAAAAAAAAAGAAAAATGCTATGCAAACTAAATTTCTGTTTCTTGGTAGAAATTATGTCCAAAACTAAAATAAACATCACAGTTTGGGATTGACCAACTTTGTTATATTAAAATAAACTTTTAGCTCTAAAGTACCAGTGCTTATCAGATATTACCACCTTTTTTATATATCAGTAATGGAAAAACATTAAAAATGTAATGTCACCTAAAATTGACATCTTCAGGGAAAAGATTCTAATTGTCAAATATGTGTCGTATATTCCTGGTCGTGAACTAAGATCACTTAATAGGCACCTAAAGAATGTGTACTGAATTGAATATGTTTTACCAGAAAATGTGAACATCATTTCAGGTATCTCATGATTCTGTGATGAGAATGATAGATTATAATCAGTATATCTTTAAAAGCAGTTAGCTGTATTTTATATTAACATTTTTTATAAATATTTTCCATGATTATAAAAAGTATCCCATGGAAGTACCCTCCCTGACCCCCCACTACCCCCTTTGAAATTCCATTCTCCATCATATCCCCTCCCCATCTCAGTCTCTCTTTTATTTTGATATCATGGTCTTTTCCTCCTCTTATGATGGTCTTGTGTAGGTAGTGTCAGGCACTGTGAGGTCATGGATATCCAGGCCATTTTATGTCTGGAGGAAGCACATTGTAAGGAGTCCTAACATTCCTTTGGCTCTTACATTCTTTCTGCCACCTCTTCTGCATTAGACCCTGAACCTTTGAAGGTGGGATCGAGATGTTACTCAGTACTCCAGTCACTTCTTTCCAGCACTATGATCCCTTCTGAGTCATCCCAAAGTCACTTCCATCTGCAAAGAGAAGATTCTCTACCCAAAGTGAGAGTAGCATTAATATAAGAGTATAAATATTAAGAGAAGTGCTTACTGGACAGTTTGATAAGCATATTATATACATTTTTCCAGATATCAGCAGATGTTATACCCCTAGGGCTCATGACTACCCCTGTTTTAAGTTTTCAGTATCAGGGATGTGTTTCCTCCCATGGAGTGGGCCTCCAGTCAAATTGGAGGGCAGTTTCCACTATGACAGACGTGCCACTATTGCACCCCTTGGCTCTTTTGGCCTGGCTGGCCAATTATAAGGCTTGCAGTGTCCACTGTTGAGTATCTTCACTGGTGGTATATCTTTCTCCCATTAAACTACATGTAGAATGGCTTCTTTCAGCTTTCTGTCAGCTGGTCTACATGGAGGAGGTTATCAGCTCAGTTCCAGCAGGATTTCTCAGTGGCCTTGTAGCCCAAGTATGTGGAGTCTTCAGCAATAGGGTCTTGCCATCAATTCCTGGTGGGATACCAAGGGTCTCGGCAATGGCCTATAATGTTTTGGGGGCATCAGGGACCTCCCTGTCCCAGCAACTCACTGGAGGTATTTTCTAACAATGGTTTATGGCTCCTGAGTGTTCCATTGTATGAAACCAGAGGATTCCATATGAGTTATTTGCATCCTCTTAGATTTTGATTAGCCCTTCCTCCACCTTTCCTTTATTCAGTCTCTTCCCCTGACTTCACTTTGGGCCTTTTCACCTCTGTTAATCTATTCTTCTACTTACATAGATACAATACCAACCTATTAAGTCCCCTCCTCCCTTCCTTTCTCCTATGTCTGATTTTATTGTTTCTGATACTGGGGATGGAATGCAGGTACCCACATATGTCAAGAGCTCTACCATTCTTCGTGGACCAGTAACTCCCTGTGTCTGAAGTCCTCAAATAGAAATGGAGCAATAACTTCCTCATTGGTGTGTGTCATGACCCCTACTTAAATTCCTGATACATTATGGAATAGAATGGGTACTCACAAATTGTCTCTGCTGTCAACAGTAATAAGAGAGGAGAGTTCTTTGGGCAATACTCAAATGCTCCTCAATATGTATTAATATATGAGTACATATAATTATAGTATTTGAAATTCTTTTGCTTAATGTTTGACACATAGTAGGAAGCCTATATGTAAATTTGATCTACTAAAATGTCTGCATGGAAAATTGCTTTAATTGTTCTTGGTAAATGAAAATACAATTCAAAAATCCCAGCCTAACTTAATGTTCTGAAAATGACAATAAAAGCAAAAGCCACCCAAGGACTTTTTTTTTTTATTAAAGTAACCAAATAATTAAGGCTTAATGCAAATAAATAGCAGGAACAATGTTCTACTTCAAATAGTAGAAAAGGGGAATTACTTGGAAAACTCTTAGGTGACCCCTGATTTGAATAGTATTAGTTAGAAGCATTTTAAAGATCAAGGGCTATTATTACTAGTTGCTGTGGTAGATACATATGGAAAATGGCTACAGAGATGCACAATATAAAAATAGTTCATTGCTAAATTCGAAATTCTGTTAATGTCACAAACAGTGGGATGTGAAACACAAATGAGTTGTGATGACAGTTGAGTACCAAGCTGCCTATTTTTTCCCCTCAGTGCTGCCCGTATTTGGATTTATATTTTCCTCAGTCCTGATTTAACCCATCAATATTTGTGTTTCTGTAACTAGCACTACCTTGGAACATACATCTTAAGGATTTTAGTTCTAAATGTTTCTTTTTTACTTTTTTAATATTATATTTTTACTTATTTACTAGAGAGAGAGAGAAAGAGGGAGAGAGAGAGAATGGGCACAATACCAGGGCCTCCAGCCACTGCAAACGAACTCCAGACACAAGCACTACCATGTGCATCTGGCTTATATGAGTTCTGAGTAATTGAATCTGGGTCTTTTGGTTTGCAGGCAAGCAACTTAACCACTAAGCCATCTCCCCATCCCTCTAAATACTTCTTAATTCCTACTAATTCTTCTCTTGCTTTAGTCCCACAGAAATGTATTTTTGAATCAATTTTATCACTTACATTAGTCGCATCTGAGAGCTCTTTATAATGTAAACTTCTGTGGGACTCTATTGCTTTTTGTTCTTCCATTTCTCTCAGGTGCCCCATATCGTTTTGTGTACTGTTTGTGTAGGGTCTGTTTCTTTCCCCTTAGCTTTGATTTAAGGCAGTTGGTATTAACCTGAGAATCTACATTCCCTTTCTACCATAGTGTTTTTTAAATCTTGCCTTTATAAAATATCATTAATATCCCTTATGGCAGAAAGTCTCATGATTCAGGATTTTGGGAGCAAGACTTATTTTATAAATAAAGCTTATTTTTAAATTTACTTTTTATTGACAACATCCATAATTATAGACAACAACCCATGGTAATTCCCTCCCTTCCCTCACTTTCCCCTTTGAAACGCCACTGTCTATCATATCCTCTCCCCATCACAATCAGTCTTTCTTTTATTTTGTTGTGTGATCTTTTTCTTCTATTATGACAGTCTTGTGCAGGTAGTGTCAGGCACTGTGAGATCATGGATATCCAGGCCATTTTGTGTCTGGAGGAGCACATTGTAAGGAGTCCTACCCTTCTTCCTTTAGCTTTTACATTCTTTCCACCGCCTCTTCCACAATGGATTTTGAGCCTTGTAAGATGTGATATATTTCAGTGCTGAGCATTCCTTTGTCACTTCTTCTCAACACTATGGTGCCTTCTGAGTCATCCCAAGGTCACTGCCATTTGAGAAGAGAAGCTGCTCTAACCAAAAGTGAGAGTAGCATTAATACATGGGTATGAACATTAAGAGAAGTGCTTACTGAGCAGTTTGCTGAACATAGTATATACATTTAGCCAGACACCAGTAGAAATTATACCTCTAGGACTCATGACTACCCATATTATAGGTTTTTCAGTATCAGGGATGTATTCCCTCCCATGGAACAGGCCTACAGTCCAATTAATGAGTGGTTGATTTCTCCCATAACAGACATGCCACTATTGCACCTGTTGGCTCATTTTGCCTGGCTAGACAGATTTAAGGCTTGCAGTGTGTACTGTAGAGTATCTTCACTAATGATTTCTCTTTCCCATTGAACTGTATGCAGCACAGCTTTTCTTCAGCTTTCTGTTAGCTGAAATGTGGAGGAGGTTTACAGCTTAGCTCTAGCAGGATTTCTCAGTGACCTTGTAGCCCAGCAATAAGGTCTTACAATCTATTCTTGGAAAACCAAGAGTTTCAACAATGGCCTGTAATGTCTTAGGGTTATCAGGAACCTCCCTAGCCAACAACTCACTGAAAGTTATCCCATACCTGGCACTGAAAATTTTCTAGTTAATAATCTATGGCTTCTGGATGTTCCAGTGTCCAAAAAAGTAGTTTCCATATGACTTATTTATATCCTCTTAGATTTTGATTAGCCCTCCCTCCACCTTTCCTTTACTCAGTCTCTTCCCCTGACCTCACTTAGGCCTTTTTACTCTGTTCTTCTACTTACATATATACAATACCATCCTATTAAGTCCCCCCTCCCTCCCTTTCTATTCCCTTTGTATCTTCTTTCTAGCTTACTGGCCTCTGTTACTGAATTTTATTCTTACTCACATAGAAGTCCAATCATTTGGAGCTAGGATCCACATATGAGAGAGAACAAGTGACGTTTGGCTTTCTGAGCCTGGGTTACCTCCCTAAGTATAATCCTTTCCTTGGCCTTATTTTTTTTTTTTTCTTTTTAACTTGAGTTCTGGATTGCACATAAAGCATTTTACTACCTGAGCGGTTTCCTCACCTCTTTCACTATTTTTTACTCCTCTAATTGAAAGTAAGGTGGTTAGTTTTCCATTTCAGATTTGAAGGCTCAAAACATAAAAGAATCATTGAGCATCACTCATTTAAAAATAACAAATCAATATTGACACATTTTACAAATCTAATCAGAATTAGGTATTTTTATCTATTTAAAAATTTTTATTTATTTAAGAGAAAGAAAGAGGCAGCTAGAGAGAAAGAACAAGAGAGAGAGAATGGACAAGCCAGGGCCTCCAGCCACTGCAAGCAAACTTCAGACGCATGTGCCACCTTGTGTATCTGGCCCACATAGGTACTAGGAAATCGAACCTGAGTCCTTAGGCTTTTCAGGCAAGCACCTTAACTGCTAAGCCATATATCTCTCCAGGTCTATTTTGACCTTTTTATCTCAAGTGCCTTCAACCTTTTCCTCTGCTAAAAATATTGTCCCTATAAAATAGTATGCTATGATTCAAAGTTTGCTGTTCTAGCACCTATTAAGAATTGACTTCTTGCCTAGAAAGCTGTCAGAGCTGTTAGAGACACTCGCTTGCAAGACCTGATGACCCAGGTTTGAGTTGCCAGTACCCATTAAAACCAAATTCACAAAGTGGCAATGCATCTAGAGTTTGTTTGCAGTAGCCATAAATCCTGATGTACACATAGTCACTCTCTGCCTACATCATTCTCTGTCTCTTTCTCAAATAAATAAATAAATATGTTTTGAAAAATTGACTTCCTTTTATGCTACTTGTAACCTTCCTATCCTTAAAATAGCATTTCATCGAGTATTAGTATAAAATAGAGGAAAATTCCACAGATGTATTCTACATTAATTCTTTATCCCAGTCCCAGAATTGTTGATGTTACAAAATATCTTTCCAGGGTTGGAGAAATGGCTTATTGGTTAAGGCATTTGCCCATTAAGTCAAAGGACCCAGGTTCGATTCCCCAGGAACCACATAAGTCAGATGCACAAGGTGGCACATGTACCTGGAGTTTGTAGCCACTGACAGCTCTGGCCTGCCCATCATTGTCTCTCTCTTTCTCTCTGAATAAATAAAACTTATTTATTTGTTTATAAAAAAATAAAATATCTTCTCAAAAGTATGATATTATTTGTTTAGTAAATTTAACATTCACATGAACTGGTACTCGCATTTGTGAAAAAAGTAAATCTTATGACCCCTTTTTCCTTTTAGTTGCATTGCCCAATCTAACTAATTTTGTATATAATTCAGTTTGGATATAATCCCCATCTACAATGCTCTAGACTGTGATTCTCTATTATCATGACTCCACAAAGAAAATGAACAAATCTCTTTTCTAACAGAGAATAAAATGAAGCTTAAAACATATGTTTTGAAAAATAGTTTGAACAGTGGCCGGTTTCTCAAATACTGTCTTTTAAGCTATAGAGTAGACAGTGCATGAAAATAATCAATAAAGGGAAATATCTTTCCCAGAGATGAAATCTAAAAAGTACCATTGAAAACATTTCTTTCTCATGTGTCTATTATCCCATTCTGTGTTCACAGAATCAGCCAGTTTCTTTTATGTATTGTCCACACAAGGAAGTCTGTAACTAATTAAAAGAATAAATAAGAGAAAGGGGGAAAAAAGAAATAAAGGGGAAAAGATTAAGTACTTAAAAATGTTGAGTATGCCAAAATCTAAACACTAAAGAAAGAGAAGAACTTGTTCATGATAAGATAGCTTCCATCCTTCACTAGTAGTGCGGAATTGGTAGTATGATATATGATAAATCTTGGGTGGGGTTAATGGGAAGATTGTGATTCTTCATAGAGCCTTCACTGGTGTTCAGTTGCCAAGGTCAATCTGATCAGCATGTCCTTATTTTAGAATTGAGTAAACCAAATCAGGATGAACAACATGTGGTTTAATAGTTAACTTTTAGTACGAGGGGCAGGGAGATGCTTTTATGCCACGGTCCCAGTGCTCATTCTAATGTCATTTCTAAAGTCTGTTCTGAGACCATTCACAGCTTTCTGGAAGGTCTGACTTTGGCTGAATGCTGACCTCCTTGTCCAAGAGTCTTCCTTCATGCAGGTGAATCTTTAAGTAATGCTGTAGGATCCAGGATATTGTTACTCATTTTTTTATGATTATTATTATTAGCCTTTTCTCATCATGATAGGTATCTTCCCATTGTTCTATTCTAGAAATATGTAATAATTTTATATGCTTAGATGCTTTCTCTTAGGAAATTTATGTTGATGTCAAGTTAGAAATTTGAAATATTTTGAAATGTAGTTAGAGGTATAAGTCCAATCTTGCTTTTTTAAAAGACTAGAACAGAAAATATATTAGAAACAATTTTTTTTTTTTTGGACGAAGGGACAGAACAAAGAAAGGGAGAGAATTGTATCATATGGAAGATTCAGTCATTGGGGCTAAGTACCATGTGATTAATGTTCCTATTACCTTATCCTTTGCTGTCTCAGAATCCCCTTTACTCATTTCTGATATAGCTAACAGACTTCCTCTACTCTCAATATCTCCTCCATCTCTTCCAAATGAAAGTAAATACAGGCTAGGATTTAGCATACTTAACAAACAAGTATTGAAAACAATAAAATAGATGGCAACTTCTTGGTAAGCTTAGAACTGTTCATGGAACTGTTAGAAGAGTCTGGTATGGAGTTGATACTAGTATTGCAGCTGGACTACACAGAAAGAGTAGCAACATTCCCAAATCATACTTCCTCCTTTCTTCTGTATGGACCCTTTAACAAACAAGCACCTCTATAAAAGTAGTCCAGCAAACAGAAAGAAAAACATGTCTGTATTTTTGGTATGTGATCATAAATCTTTATTGTAGTTGCTCTGCCACACATTAACAGTTATTTATTTCATGTTTCTTAAAAGTCGCCTTTGTGTGTGTGTGTATAGCTGCTCTAATAGTGTTACTATTTTCCTCATTCTCTCCTTTTATTTGAGCTCTCTTTTTCATGCAAGCAAGGAGGCTCTTTTTCTAGCCTCTTTGTACACACTCGCCATTTCACTACGATAGATGGGTGTATTTCTATATAATGCCTTTTAAAGTGAGAAGATAGTGAGAATAGATTTTGAACAATATTTCCACTATTATTGAAAAATTAGCTTCTGTGTATTCTATATACACACAGCAGCTGCATAAAATGCAAATTCTATTCATGTCTTCTCTCCTCTGCATTTATTGTGGTGACTAGTACCGTAGCACCTAAGCACTTATGTTATTCCTCTTAGTATTATTTACCACCTGATCATGCCAAAGTGCTTTTTACAATCAGAGAATTTCATTAACAACCCATTCTCTCGCTCTTTGTTTTTTGGCACCTTTGCATGTGAAAGTATCAGACATCTTAGTAGCTATATCAAATAAATTACGACAAAAAGACAGAGTGCTTCTGACAGGAGGCTGAGAGAAAACCATTCTAAAGCATTTCCTAAAATTCAGCTTATGCTTAATATTACCCAGATAATGACAGAGAAGTCTACATATCTAAATGGAATCTAAACCCCACACTACACAGAGAGGTCAGGGTAATTGAACTTTCTCAGGATAGGAGGAATCTTGTGATTCTGTTGACTCTTGAGTTGCCTTTAGCCCAGAAGTATAAGAGTCAATCTATCTTTAAAAGCCAAAAATCTACTTTGATATTTTTTAAGCTATGAGCATAAAGATTTGTTTATTAAAAGGTTCATTGTCATTACAGTGGAAGGTGCATGCTTCTTATCTTAACAGTGTGATTGAGTTAAAATCAAGTTCACACTGCGGTTTCTTTCTCAGTTCTATTTGCTTTCTCTGTGACTCCGTGCTAAGTGCATAACCTCTGGTTGACTTGTACCTCTTCTACACAGTCAAAGTAAAATTCAGAAGTGATATTATTCTCTAACTAATGTAGCTGGTATGTTATTTCTCCTTCTCTGGGAGAGAATTTGAATTTTTTTAATTTTAATCTTTATCTTACTTTTTTCTATTTATTAGTTTTGTGCTCAGTGAATACAGGCAACTTGGTATCATTGTTAGCCTCCTCACTGACCGTCCCCCTCCACAGGGACCCTCCTTGTTGGGGAATACGGGTTGTGCATTGTGGGGTTAGCCATCTTGAAATTTTTTTATTTAAGTAGATGATAATAAAACTCATCGTTACATACAATCTTCTTGCATCCTTCGACCACGCTCCTGTTGAACTGGATGCGTCAGGATGACCTGCGAGCCATCAGAACCATTTGTGAGGATTTTGGAACCACAAATCACTGTACACACATACGTACAAAGTTTCTGATTCTGATTCTGATTCTGGAGTGGGAATTGGTCATTTTACTTCTAACATGTTCACAGGTGATGCTGATGGGGACCACACTTTTTGAATCACTGCCCTAAGGGAGATGTAATTTAAGTGCAGAAAAGGAAATCAAGACTCCGTGTCTTTATGTCGTGGCAGTGAAATGGCAGAGCTTAGACACCAGCCCGGCCCTAGTGCCTTACAGACATTTTCCTCACTTTGCCTTTATATTTTGAATGACTGTCAGTTGCCTCGAGATCCTAAGTGTAGCAGCATTGTAAAGAGTGGTAGCTGTGTCCCCTCCACTAGATCTAATAGATATCCTTATTGTTTTTTAAGAGGAAAGAGCCCACCCCCAATTTTAGTAACTAGTTTTGGGCTAAAGCACTTAAAGAGCAGTCTTATACTTCCCTTTAAGGTAAACATGTGTGGGTTTGCAGCCAATAGATGGCTAAACACAGATTTATGAATAGAACCAAATTTGACTATGATGGCCTTTTATTAAAAAAAAAAATTCTGGGCTGGAGGGATTGCTTAGTGGTTAAGGTGTTTGCCTGCAAAGCCAAGGGACCCAGGTTCTATTCCCCAGGAATAGATGCACAAGGAGGCGCATGTGTCTGGAGTTTCTTTGCAGCTGCTGGAGGCCCTGGCATGCCCATTTTCCCTCTCTCTTTCTCTCCCTTTTTCTCTCTGTCCAACAAATAAATAAATAACAATAAAAAATGAGGCCAGGCATGGTGGCGCACACCTTTGATCCAAGCACTCGGGAGGCAGAGGTTGGAGGATTGCCATGAATTTGAGGCCACCCTGAGACTCCATAGTGAATTCCAGGTCAACCTGAACCAGAGTAAGACCCTATCTTGAAAAACCAAAAATAATAAATAAATAAATAAATAAATAAATAAATAAATAAAATTTCCCCAATGTGTTTTGCTTTTCCAAATAGTCATGCTGAGAGAATTTGGCCAGGTAAACATGGAGAAACAAGCAAGAACCACTGAAAAGAGACTGGTGATGCCTGGCTACTGTGCTTAGCACATAACTGACCTGCAATGAGAGTTACAGGGTCCTGCATGAGCTTTACCATGGGTCTCTGTCTGCATGCAAGAAATTTGTATTTAATTCTTCTGTACTAGGTTTTGAGCATCAGCAAGTTTTTTTAATATTGAGTATTTTTAACATGCAAATATGCTTAAGAACTACTTATCTAATATTTGGGAACAGGGGTATTGAAGTCAAACAGATACGAAGTTACCCTGCAACTTTAAACAAGTTATTTTTTCTCTGCAGACTTTAGCATTCTTATTTCTAAAATGCAAAGAATAACACTTGTAGGCTATTTGTGAGAATTAAGTAAGACTTCTTTTTTTTTTACTTAAATGTTTGACATCATATTGCCTGGTTTGTTATTTGATCCCATTACATATAAGTTGCTATGAATATGCATCCCACATTTTTATTACCTGTATAGTGAGGAGGGCACTTTACAAAACAGAGGGGAAATAACTCACTATGTACACTTGTTATCTTGTCCACAGTGTCCCCTTTAGTTCCTTGTGCCCTTCTTACCACCTACATGCTGACAGGCATTAGTTACTTTCATATCTCTATCACTTGTAGCAATACTTCACAGGATCATCTTGAGAGAGGAAAGGTGAATTTTAGCTCCAATGTACTAGAAAGTTTCATGCTATCATGTCAGGGAATGCATGGGGAGCAGTTCAGTTCATGGCCACACAAGCATGTGGTGTTGGCTGTTCACATGACAGCAGGCCAGGAACAGAGGGAGGCAGGAATGAGGAGCAGGAATGACCTTCGAAAGAATCCCCCCAGGGACCTACTTCTTCCAGGAAGGCTCCACATCCCAAGGTCTCCACAGCCTCCCAACCTAGTGCCAGCAGTGGCCAACAAATATTAAAATCATAAGACTGTAACAGATATTATAGATTCAAGCCATAACAATATATGTTCATATCTTAGGTTAAATCTCAAAGAGATTCATCCCTCATCCTGGTCCTGCACCAAGCATCACTACTCTGTTCTTTTGCACCCTAACATTGAACACTTGAAAATAAAAAAAAAAAAAAACCCAAACCCAGGGAAATGCTCATGAAAGGAATGGGGATACGATAGATTATTGACATGTAGGCTTAAGAAATAACAGGCAGAACTCTGCAAACAGGCTAAAAACTAACGTGTCCCTACAGTTGATTACTATTTCTGCCATTGCTTGGTGTATGAGTACAATTGTTAGTAGCTTTCATCTTAGTGGAGAGAGAACAGAACACTGCTGGTTGAAGACGGCTGCAGCTGTAAGTCCTCTTAATTTTCTCTGATTTTCTTCTGTGAGTCTTAAGTAAGCCTTCATACACAGATGAATAGCTAATATATTTTTAAGGCAGACATGGTTTTATCACTCTATTTGCATATTTCCACCTATCTTTACCAGGAATACTTTTTAATAATTTGTACATGATTAATTTCCAATTTATATCATTTTTTAAAATAATACTACCCCATGTATCTCTTGAAGCAAAAGTTAGTTTTCGTGCTGGACCGGGAGGAATTATCCAAGTGTCCCATAAAAGTATAGATGGTTCTATTTTCCTTGACTCATCTCATAATACATAATGAGTCAGGTCACATGCCTAAAATTTGGGGATTTTTGTAGCATTCTGTCACTTACTAAGTTTTGGGGCACATAAAATACTATTTGCCTGGCTTTTAACTTTGTGGATCTTACACTGTGCCTGGCAAGGAGATAGGAAGGACATTTTTTTTCCATTCAGCTTTCACTCTGTTTTGAAAGGAAAAGTTGAAACAGAGTCCCTACTGAGATTTTAACATGTTCCATGGTGGTAACCATAGGAAATAGAGAAACAGGAAATTTTTGGACAGAAGGAAGCCAAGGAGTCCAGCTCA
Source organism: Jaculus jaculus (assembly GCF_020740685.1). Classification (NCBI taxonomy): domain Eukaryota; kingdom Metazoa; phylum Chordata; class Mammalia; order Rodentia; family Dipodidae; genus Jaculus; species Jaculus jaculus. Next base: position 167,379,343 of record NC_059105.1, read on the forward strand.
GCCTGTGCTCACCTCTCAGATACCAGTTGTAAAATTATTTTTATCTAGATGCACATCTAATGCTTTATGTTTCTGTAGTTTTTTCCAGATAATAGAGGAATATTACTGATGTTCATGAAAAAGATTGTTTTCTCAACAGACCTCTGTTCTTTTTTTCTGGACAGATCAATGGAAACATTCAGATGTTAATATGACTAAATTATGGTAGTTTGCATTTGGAAAAATCCATTTTATTATTTAAAGGGATTCTCAAAGGATGCCAATGATAAAACCCATATAAAACTCCAGATATGGAGAAGCATACTTATTTTACACAAAAATATAATGAGGAGGACAGATTGAATACATTTTTCTTCATTAATTTTGTGGCAATTTGAAGTACTCAATAATATATAATAATCAGTAAATAATGGTTTGATTTTCAGTGTGATCTGGGATTATATTATCTTTGCTTGCTTGCTTGCTTGTTTGTTTTTGTCAAGGTAGAGTCTCACTGTAGCCCAGGCTGACCTGGAACTCCATCTGTTGCCCGAGGCTGGCCTACTCACTGAGATCATCCCACCTCAGCCTCCTGGCCTGGGTTAAAGGCATTGCCACTATGCCCAGCTCCAGATTATCTTTTTAAAGTTAATCATTTTCCAAACTGGAGTCTCACTGAGCAGTATCTGAGCTTCAAAAATTTACACACGTTGACAAGAGCAGGTCTTATGAGAAGGGTCTGGCTTAAAGGTCCAGTGATGGTTCACTATGGCTATTCATCTAATCGAAAAATGAAAGATACTAAATTGTTTAATTTTTATTTATTTATTTGAGAGTGACATACTGAGAGAGAAAGAGGCAGAGAGAGAGAGAGAGAGAGTGAGAGAGAGAGAGAGAGAGAGAGAGAGAGAGAGAGAGAGAGAGAGAGAATGGGCGTTCCAGGGCCTCCAGCCACTGCAAATAGACTCCAGATGCGTGCACCCCCTTGTGCATCTCGCTAATGTGGGTCCAGGGGAATCGAGCATTGATCCAGGGTCCTTAGGCTTCACAGGCAAGCGTTTAATGGCTAAGCCTTCTCTCCAGCCTAGATAACTACAATTTTTGAGGAATGTGTAACTTGACCAAATTTTCTTTCTTCCTTGAATTCCTAATGTTTGATACATGGTGTGAGTTAAAAGGGTTTTGTGACAGTGGGAAGACCTAGTGAAATAGAAGAGATTTGCAATGAAAGTGTAGCTCACAGATTCAATTGTACCTTGGTTGCTGGTGCAGATTCATGGGCTGTATCTCTATAGGTTGCTGTCACTGGCTGTGTCCCATGATAGTGCTTGTGTGGGCCTGTGGTTCTTCATTATATCCAGCTCCCCTAATGAACAGACTGCTGATGTTCTTGAAACCACACTGTGAATTTTCTGTCACAGTCATTCAGCGCTCAAGCACTCAGGATATGTGGTTTCTGGTTATGGGTAGAATTAAAGAGATTACTTAATGTTCTATTCCATAAAGGTTCAAAAACAGAACATTTTATTTTTTTCATTCTGATATCTTAGAAATTTTCTGTTTGTTCCTACTACATTTGCATGTTTTTAGCTTAGGAAAGAATACAAATAGATCTGTTTTGTCAGAATTTTTACTTAATTGGCATTATAGGATCTTATCAGAATAGGGAGTCTTACAAATATTGGTAATTTTTTCTTTTTATAATGTGCCCAGATGTCTTCACAAAACTAAAATGCATTTTTAAAAAATTAAATGAACAGTTCTACTTAATATATTTACTACATCTTGACACACAAAGACAGTGGCATCTAATCTAACCTTTCTAAAATCCTCAAGTCCATAAGGGTAAACAAAAAACATCCCAATTGTTAAGAAATTTCTCCCTCTCTTCTCTCTCTCTCTCTTATTCCACATATTTAATTCCCTTGTCATTTTACATTATAAATAAATAACAAACCAATTTGGCACATGCCCACCGATTAAAAATAAAAGTTGTCAGAGTGAGGGGAGAAAGACAAAAATATGAATTATTAATTACAATATTAAGCAGCACAAAAAAGCCTAACATGAAATGATACTACCTAAAAGAGATTTTATCAAAATAAAGATGAAACAATGACTTAACATTTATCGTATAGTTGCATTGTTGCAATTTTAAGTGATAAATATATCTACTTTATTTAACATGCTTGCATCAAACTTGATGAATAGATATTTAATCATTGTAAGTGTTATTTATAGGATATGTATAGAATTTATAGAATCATATCTTAAAGGTATGATTTTAAAGTGATGTATTAAAACAATACTGACCTACCAACTGCATTTACTGTGACATTACTTTCATACTTATTGTTATTTTTTTTTAATGACCAGTACTCAAAAGAGCAGAAAGTGTAATATTTTCAAGGTGATCCTGAGCATTTACACAGGTCCTATCAGAATAGGAATGGTTCTTTCTATGCAGAGGTTTGCAACAAATAGATATTGAATAGTGGTTAATAATATAACATGGCTTCTCATCACAGTGCAGGGATTTATTCTTAAGCAGTGAAGATATTGGGAACATTTCTACCTGTCTTTTCCTAAAACAGAGATAGCAAGTATGTATGACTGATGTGAGTGCATGTAGATGTTTGTGTGTGTGTGTGTGTGTGTGTGTGTGTGCACGCTCGTGCACACGTGCATGTTTCCCCAGGAGCTTGCACTTGGTTGTGGTAGTCTAATTGTTTATTTCTAATACATTTTTCATATATTTTACAAAAATGCCTTTTAATATTTATATTTAAAAAATATAAATTTCTAGAATATTTTAAACTTATATACATTCTGAGAAAAATTATTTTTACAAAAATATTTTATTTATTTGAGGGAAAGAGGCAGGTATATATACAGAGAATGGCCATACCATGGCTTCCAGCCACTGCCAACAAACTCCAGATGCATATGCCACCTTGTGCATTGGGCTTATGTGGGTACTGAGCAATCGAACTTAGGTCCTTTGGCTGTGCAGGCAAGCACCTTAACCACTAATCGATCTTTCCAGCCACCCTGAGAAAAATTTTTTATTGGCTAGTACCATGAATAGTAATTTTGGTTCTGTTTAGCATTATTTTGACATTATAGAAAACTTCCTTGACTTGTAAGTTTGCTTGTTCCATGTCAATTGGTTTTGTCCTTCCGCCCTTCATGGTGCATGCTTTCATGCATGATGTTGCATCTCCTCTTCAGTGTCCTTGGCAATATCTTTGCTTTTAATTTTTTTTTATTATTTTTTTATTTAATTTTTATTTATTTATTTGAGAGCAACAGACACAGAGAGAAAGACAGATAGAGGGAGAGAGAGAGAATGGGCGCGCCAGGGCTTCCAGCCTCTGCAAACGAACTCCAGACGCGTGCGCCCCCTTGTGCATCTGGCTAACGTGGGACCTGGGGAATCGAACCTTGAACCGGGATCGTCAGGCTTCACAGGCAAGCGCTTAACCGCTAAGCCATCTCTCCAGCCCTGCTTTTAATTTTTAAATGAATTTAGTGCTGATAGGAGTTGAGGCAGGTCTATATCCAGACAAAAGGCAAAAACTTATACATCTGCATTTCCTTTTATAGTAAACCAACTTTTTTTTGTTACCTGCATGAATCATTAGTGACCTATTTAAGAAAAATATTTGTATCACAGCAAAATTTGGCTTTGTGACAACATGGGTTCTAATTTTAATTATCTTATCTATGAATTCTAACTTTGCTTCTTTGAAAAATGCATTAAAAATCTGAATTTCTATTGCTGTTAACACCAAGTAATTGTTGAGCATCCCTTTTGTGGTTGTATGCACAAAGATACCAATCCAGTACTGTAGGTTCTCTCTAAAAAAAAAAAGTACAATAAAATGTTTCACCATTCTAGTTCCTATTTGATCAGAGAACTTCAGTCCTTTCAGTGTTCCTATTTAGTATATATTTTTATTCAGACATAAGTTTTCTGACCCCTGTAGTTTTCAGAGCTCTAGACTATAGCCCCCAAATTACTGTGTAGTTGTGATCTTGAATTCTTGAACCTGCTTTCTTTGCCTTTCCAGTACTGGGATTACAGGTATACAGCATACAGCATTTTTTGATTTAACATTAATAATTCTGTTTCCCTCTAATTTTGGCAACCTGTAGTCCAAATAAATTTTCATAATAGTTTGTTGTTACTTGAGTTTTACTTCTTATACTGAGTAGGAATGAAAAAAAATTGCATAGGCAGTGATAAAAAAAGAAAAAAGAAACCTACCAAAATGATTCCTGTGGGTCTACATGATGAATGAGGCAGAGATGAAGACATAAGCCAAAGAACATTTTAGAATCAAAGACAAAGAAACTTTAAAAGAGCATCATTCCAGAATGATGAAACATATAGATAATAAATTATGACTTCAATCTGATCATAGAAAAACAAACAAAAGAAAATAAGTGGCTTTTAGACAAAGTTACTAATCACATTCAAGTTTTATCACAAGCTTTGCAAATATTAGGTAGCCTGCTAAACAACATGTATGTATAATTTCATTTAGTTTTATTACAAATTCATGAGAATAGTTATTTTATTATTTCTTCCATTTTACTGATTTAGCCAAGTTAAGTAATCTCCCCAGGGTTATGGAGGAGCGGAACCAAAATGGAAATTGAGGTATATTCTTAACCTTTACACTGTGGCACCTTTCAAGTGACAACCTGTAGCTATTAGCTTCTTGGTGCTTGAACAGATCATCTGGCCAGAAGCAGCTAATGGAAGGAAAAGGTTCATTTCAAGCTTATAGTTTATGTTTTGTTCGTTGGTTTTGTATTGTTTTTCAAGGTAATATCTCATTCTAGTCCAGGCCAACCTGGTACTCACTCTGTAGTCCCAAGCTAGCCTCACACTCATAGCGATCCTCCTGCCTCTGCCTCTCGAGTGCTGGGATTAAAGGAGGGCATCCCCCCACCCAGCTCAAGCTTATGGTTTTAAAAGTTTCATTTGGGTAGAGAAAATCAGGGAAACTAGCTCACAACATCACAAATCTGCAGCAGAGAGAGAGAGACAGAGAGGGAGAGAGAAAGAAACAAGAGCAAGCTGGCTCTGAACACCTAGCCAGCTAAACTAGTCAACCCCGAGCTCCAGCCTATATCAGCTGGGCACTAAGTAGGAAATGTAATCACAAATACTCGAGGCAGTGGGGGATATTTCACATTCAAACCATGGTCCACATAGACTCATTACCGTCTCACAGTGCAAAATGCACTCAGTCTATCTTTAAAAATCTCAATGTTTATAAATCCCAACATTCTTAAAAAATATAAAATCTCTCCTGAAATAGTCTCTTCACTGTGAACCCTGTAAAATCAAAATAAAAGTTGTATATATCTAACATAGAGTAAATATTCTCATTCTAAAAAGAAGGCGTAGCAAGGAAAAACTGACTCAACATATGAACAAAAACAAGTAGGGCAAACATCACATATTGCAGCTCTGGCATCTGGGAACTGTGATGAAGTCCTATGGGCTCTAAAAGGGCCAATTCTATACCTCCATTGTGCTACTTGCTTAGAAGGCAGATATCTATATAAATAAGAGTGACTAGTTTTCCTTGGTGGCCATCTCACAGTCCTAGCATCTTTGAAATCCTGATATTTCTAGTGTAACTCAAGGTTTATTTTCCTAGCTCCATCAAGTACTCTTATAGGGTCTCCATGCAGGGATTCAATGCTGCCTCATATTGTCAGAACTGTACTTCCTGAACCTATTTCCTGTATTTTTCTTGCTTGTAAAATCAACACCAGGCAGACTTTAACACCAAATTTGTAAATCCACGGCTGGAGAGATGGCATAGCTGTTAAGGTGCTTGCCTGCGAAGCCTAAGGATTCATGTTTGACTCTCCAGGTCCCACGCAAGCCAGATGCACAAAGTGACACAAGAATGAAAGTGTGCACATGTGTGGAGTTAGATTTCAGTGGCAAGAGGTCCTGGTGTGCCAATTCTCTCCCCCCCACAAAAAATAAATAAATAAATAAATAAGATTTTAAACATTTGTAAATCCAGGAAAGAATGAAGCTTGACGTTGAAGAGCAGGAATTCTTTCAGCATTCTTACTTTAAGACCCTTCTTTTTTAAAAGGATGTGCTTTCTTTGTACTTTGTGCCTTTGGTGGGTTAGATTTTGTCTTCAGCACATCTTTCCCATTGTCCCAAAGCAGTACATCTGGCCTGTCTTTAATAATGGAGAGCTCTTTAATAATTGCAGTTTAAGGGTCCTAAAAGCAGTCTCTCTGTGCCTATAACTTTGTTTACTCACATTTTTTATCTCAACATTACATGTTTTTTATATCTTTCTGTTCTATATGTTCTTCAGACATACCAGTCCACTTCTTCTAAATTTGATCTAACACAGAGTCTCAGAACATGGGTAGAATGCAGCCAGTTTTTCCACAAATAGCCCACTTTTAACAAACTTCTTTCTTTGCCCTTTGAAACCTCATAAGCCCAGCCTCCACAGTCTACAATTTTCTCTGTATTTAGGATTCATAAATTCTCACAGAATAGCCCATCAGTGTTGGCTCTCAGGGCTGTAAAGTTTCTCTAATGTACCAAATCTTCTATAATCCTCATGCAAATAAACATAAAGGACCAAAAAACACATGGTCAGATTTATCACATCTGCAACCCCACTTCTGATACCATATTTTTGTAATAGTTAGCTTATTATTGCTGGAACAAATCACCTGACTAGAAGCAACTCATTGGAGGAAAAGGATTATTTTTGGCTGATGGTTATGAAGGATGTTTCATCCTGGCAGGAAAAGCCAGGCATCATTTCTCCACATCAGCAGGGTGCAAAGAGAGAGTGGGACCTCAGTGTGACAAGCATGGCTGGCCCATAGCACGCCCAAGGTCCACTCCCATGAAACCTCTCCTATCTTCCAAAGGTTGCACCAGTTTGGGATTAAGTATGAGTTTTAGTCACAACCATATGAGCCTAAGGGGGGACATTGTACTTTCAAACAATCACATGTTATTATTTGGTTTTAGCTATGTCTATTTTCTTTCTTTTTTTGTTTTTGAGAGAATAAGTCACTCCATGGTGTAAAAAATCATTAATCACTGATAAGTTGTTGCATTTGGTAACATTTAGTTTTTTATTTACAAAAATCTTGTCTTCCAATCTTAGAACTTAATTTCAGGATTTCATGAACACTGGTTAGCCTTTCTGTACATATTGAGCTTTTTTTTGTTTAGTTTTTCGAGGTAAGCTCTCACTCTGGCCCAGGCTGACCTGGAATTCACTCTTTAGTCTCAGGGTGGCCTTGAACTCACAGTGATCCTCCTACCTCTGCCTCCCGAGTGCTGGGATTAAAGCCATGCGCCACCATGCCCGGCTCAAATTTAGCTTTTAATAATGCATTGCTCTCCAAAGTATTTTTATTTTTTTAAATTTTGTTCATTTTTATTTATTTATTTGAGAGTGACAGAGAGAGAAAGAGGAATATAGGGAGAGACAGAAAGAGAATGGGTGTGCCAGGGCTTCCAGCCACTGCAAATGAACTCCAGATGCGTGTACCCCCTTGTGCATCTGGCAAACGTGGGTCCTAGTGAATTGAGCCTTGAGCCAGAGTCTTTAGGCTTCACAGGCAAGCGCTTAACCACTAAGCCATCTCTCCAGCCCTCCAAAGTATTTTTAGATTTCATGTAATATATTTTAAGTTGCATGCCATTTTGACCATAATTATAAATTAATTTAAAGTATTTTAAGCTGGGTGTGGTGGTGCACACCTTTAATCCCAGCACTCAGGAGGCAGAGGTAGGAGGATTTCCATGAATTTGAGGCCACCATAAGACTACATAGTGAATTCCAAGTTAGCCTGAGCTAGAGTGAGACCCTACCTAGACAAAAAATAAGTTTTAAAAAACATTTTGATTATTTAACAGCTGCATAATCTTTTTCATAATTATCTTAATCTTGAAGTTATAAAATAGCTTGAAAACCAGTGATTTAATTCAAACAAACTTTTAGGAAATAGCCTTAGTCTGTTTAGTATTCCATTCTTTTCTTTGTTATTAATGTATTTGAAAGAGAGAGAGACAGAGACTGAGAGGATGCATCAGGGCCTCCAGCCACTACAAATGAACTCCAGATACATATTCCACTTTATGCATCTGGCTAATGTGGGTCCTGGGGAATTGAACCTGGGCCTTTGGCTTTGTAGGCAAACACCTTGACCACTAAGCAATCCTTCCAGCCCTGTATTCCATTCTTATTTAGAAAGCTTAGCCTTTAGGAATGTTTTATCATATAAGCTTTGGTATGTTTCAATTATTTCTTTAGGTCAGGCTCCTAAAATATATGAACTTGTTTCTTTTTTTGCTTTGTTATCTATATGACTTAATATTGCATATTATCATTGAGGTTTCTCTGAAATCTCTTAGCACCATCTATATACACTAGAGAATTTGGACAAATTCAGTTATCTTATTTTCAGTCTTCTTTCTTCAAATTCTCCTACATACTTACTTGTTCTTCCACCTCTACAAGATGATATAGATAGTAAAATAATTCAGTGGATATCAAGACATGGTTTTTCCCATCATTCTCATTTTTTTTTCTCATTTTATTTTTCCTAATTGACATTTTCCATATTTTACACTAAATGTATTGAACTTGGAAAAGAAATCCAGATCCAGTACATTCTCTTGGTTAGAAATTGTCAAATTCCCACAGTGAAGACAGGAGAAAGAGAAGAGGGGTAGAGACGAGATGCTTCAGGAGATGAACGCGCAGAGAGGCTGTGGGAGAACAAGCCACATGCCTGAGAGGAGCACCGAGCTCCGGCCTCACCAGCGCCTTCTCAGGAAATCTGTCCAGGGCTCTCTCAAGAGTGACTGACCAAAAAGTCAGAATTGCCTGAGTAGGTCCAAAAATAGAGAGATATATAAGCTGTGACATTGGCTATATCACAGTCATCAAGAACCAGGATGACTCTAGCTTTTTACCCTTCTATAAGGTTCTGGGCATCCATGTAGCCTTAGCCATTAGGAAACCACTAGTAGACAAGTCAAACCTTTCTGAGCCTCCTGTGCAGTGAGCCAGTGACTACATGAGAGTAAATACACTATACTGTGAATTCACACAACCCTCACTAAAGCTGATTTATAAATGGGTAACATTTCCTACTAACTTATTTGGAAAAAAACATTTTTAATAATATACGTGTTTACATAAAACCAATAAAATATCTGTGTGTATTGGAACATTTTGCTTTTATGTCTGAGGGACCACTTACTTTACCTCCTCTTTAGAGTCTGTTGGAACATTTATTTTATATTCTCTACTTCATTCCTGTTGGAGCATTTATGTATGATTTGTTTGTTACTTTTATCTGTTGATCTTGCCCTCCCCATATGCTCATGTCTGACTGGCCTAGTTTCCCACATTCACTATGTGATCTCTAGCCCTTCTTAAATATTAATTAGTGTAATTGAATTCCCTCCAGTATTTCTAACCCCAGGCACCTGAATTTCAGTGTTTTTATTAGAACTGATTTGTACATTTAAAGCCCAAGCTGCCTCCCCATCCCCCACTGCCCAAACAACTTTTCTTGATTAGGTAAAGGTCGGATCCATGCTTGCCTCAGAGAAACTCTTCATGGGAAAATAAAAGCATTATACATTACCACCTTTTACAGCTAAAGGCTGAAAAAAGTACAAAGCCACAGAAATTACCTACAGGAAGCAGAAAAAAATCTAACCTTCTCTAAGTACGCTGGTATGGTTGAAATATGAATTCATATGGTGTGCAGAACAAAAGCAAAGCCTCACGTGGACATCTGCTCTGTCAGCACAGACGGGACTTGAGGCCAACACTGGGTTTGGAGTCCTCCACTGCTTGGAGCTCTGTGTCTATCAAGCATGCCATCTCTGGGTGCTTTCGTGACTGTACGGGTATGACCATCCTGAAGAAAAAGCAGGAAGGAGGAAGAGATCCTGGGGCATGGGAATGAGAACAGTAGAATGGTAGGAGGGTTTATCAATGAGATAATCAATTATTGACCTTCCTCTTTCAGGAAAAGATAAGATCATTAGACACACTTAATGAGTGTTGATGCTTTGGGTCTGAGTGAAACTGAAAAAGAAATTATTAGGCAAATAGAGATATTAAAATGTACCTTATCAGGAAGTTCGTGAGGACAACCAGATTAGTGTCAAACCTGAAAAAGAGTCTAGAGTGGATTAGTAAGGTAATAAACAAAGCCTAAAGAAATGAGTTCTGCTGGGTGAAGAGAATGTCTTCACTGAAAGCCAACACTATGTGATCTGATATCTCCTGAGCTACATGCACTGAGAGGTTAATAGCTCCTACAAATACAGATAAAATTAATGCCATGTTGAATGACCAGTGTTGGATGTAAATGAACGGTTCAATGACCAAGGAAAGGGGACTCCTGTGGCTTTGTACAGTGATGCACTAGGCCTTAGTTCACTCACTAAGTGTTTTAGTGACTTAGATCAATCTATATTCACCAATTTACAGATGATAGGAATCCAACAAGAAAACTTGTTGAGTAAAGTAATCAAGTTCCCAAGACATGTTCAAAGAATGTAATAATGAACCATATCTAACCAGATAACATTTACTTTATATTTTATTTTTTATAGTTAATTTCTTTATTTGGAAAAGAGCAAGAGAAAGAAAGAGAGAGAGAGACAGGAAGATAGAGAGCATGGGTGTGCCACAGCCCCTAGCCACTGCAGACAAACTCCAGATTCATGAACCACCTTGTGCTTTGGGCTTATGTGGGTATTAGGGAATCAAACTTCAGTCCTTAGGCTTTGCAGGCAAGCGCCTTAATTGCTAAGCCATCTCACTAGCACCAGATAGCATTTTTAAATGAGTAAATGAAAGATGCTGTGTTTATATTTCCAGAAGAGTGCTTATGAATGTTATGGGGGACTTACAGCTTAACAACCCTACAAAGGAAATATAAACAAATAGAAACATCTTTAGGTATAAATGACCAAGGTATTAGAAAAACAAAGCATGTCATGTGTGGAATGGCTAAGGGAATGAAGATTGTTTGGAAATTCAAGACGGAGGACTAGACTATTTTAAGATACATGTAGAATGGACACAGAAGATAAATTATGTTGCTTTCTTCTATTACTCTAATGAGTAGGTATGAGTGACAAAACCTATAATAAAAAAAACCAGACTGATTAACACAGAAACTAACTTTTTGTTCTGTGATGAAAATATAAAGAACGGAAACATTGTACTAGAGGATAGATCTAGGTCAAGTTGCCAAAATGCCACCTATTGATTCTTTGTCACTTGGGATATTTTTGCACCTCACATAATCCATTTATCTAATTGCGCTTTAAGAACAGATTCTACTTTCCAAATAACTGTGAAAATTCTAATGCCTGTGTTAGCCAGTAGGACTGTCACAATAAAACACCACAGAGTAGGAGATTAGACAATAAAAAATGTATTTCTCACTAGAACTGGTGACTAGAAGAAAGATCAAGATCAAGATTGGTTTCTCATGAGGACTCATTCCTTTCTGCCAGGTGACCTTCTTCTTGATGTGTCCTCACATGAACTTTGCATTTTATGCTCATGGGAGCACCTCTGACATCTCTTCTTTTCCTTATAAAAAAGACAGGACTGTTGTAGTAGGGCCCCACCCTTATGACCTCAGTTAATCTCAGTAACCCCGCCAAAAGCTCCATTGCCAAATAAACACGCACTGTGACTTAAGGGTTCATCGTATGAATTTTGGGAAATGCAATCAGTCAATAGTAGCTAGTAGCCACACATCTCTAGTTCCTAAAGCCAATGTGTTTAAAAGTAGATAATTGCTTTACAAGGATGATTTTAATATACAACTTTAAAGACACTGCTAACATTAATATTGCGCCAGTATAAAAATAAAATCCTAGCAGGGTGTGGTGTTATATGCCTCTAATCCCAGCACTTGGCAAGTAGAGGCAGGAGAATTAATAGTTCAAGGTTGTCCTCAGAAACACAGTGTATTCAAGACTAGCCTAGACAACATGAGGCTCTGTCTCAAAAATCATCATCATCATCATCAAAGAATAAGGCCTCCATAGATCATCCTTGAAATACTGTATTCTCTAAAAGTGCATAGTAGCAAGTTAGTTGTTTGGTATATGAGGCAGTTATCTTTCAATAAATGTTTCTTTAATATCCAAAAATCTAACTTAATTTTGCAAATATTTACTTATTTTCTAGACCTCCCTCTTCTCCTGCAGCTCAAATTCCCAGTGTGGCTTCTAGGTAAAAAAAAAAAAAAAATCTCTATCTCCTCCAAGGAAATCTTGATTTTCCAAACTTTTAAATGCTCTTAGGCATAAACTGTATTATGAAAGTATATGGAGACCATACCTGAAAACTAGCAAAAAAAAAAAAAAAGTGTGTTAGTCTCTATAAGAGACTTCTTCAAAGTCTAAATTTATAGCTTTGTGATTTGAGTTCAGAACAAGAATGGAAATTTTGTTCATGGACCCTCTGCTGTTCTTTTTTTTTTTTTTTCTTGTTTTTATGTGCATGTGTTTCCACTTACTGTGAAACTAAATGTTTGAGGTTGAGACTATGTCAGAATTTAGCCTTTAGGTTGGCTATTCTCTTGGTTTATCTTTCTCCCAAAGAATACTCTAGTGTAAACATGGTTGCATTGACTCTTGTGTCTGTGGAAACCCGGGAGTGATTTTTAAAAGTCAGTGTGCTAGGCTGGAGGGAGGTCTTAGCGGTTAATGGAGCTTGATTGCAAAGCCTGACTGACCACCCAGGTACCCACATAAAGGCACATGTGTCTGGATTTCCGTTGTGGACACAGGAGGCACTCGTGGGACCATACTCACCTTTCTCTCTCCTCTCTCTCTCTCACCAGGTGCTAGTGGGCCCATAACTTTCCTGTCCTCTCCCCTCCCTCTCTTTGTCCCTTTCTCATAAATAAATATTTTTAAAGCATTAAAAAATAAATGTCAGTATTCTAGACCAATGAAATAGCACCTCCTCCCATGGCCAGCTAACGTTTGAAAGATGCATTCCTTATGCGTTCTCAAGGAAGAACCGACTTAAGGCTAAGTGAGAAAAAGAGGAGTGGAGCGCAGCTGAGTGGTCGGGCACTTGCCTAGCATGCCAAGAACCTGGGTGCCAGCACTGAAAAACCCGACCAAGAAAGCTGATGCTGTTAGTGGTTTCAGTTCTTGGCAATTCTGTGAGCCTCCTCTTGAGGGCCGGTTACTGTAACTACACATTTACAAGGAGAATTGAGTCTGTGGTTTGCTGAGAAAAGCACCGACCCTTTGCACCTGTACCATCTGCATCCAGGTCGAAGCTTTCCCCAGGGCGATGATCACATGATCTGAGCTGCTTTTTACATGCTCAATTTCACCCAATACAGACATTTCCTAAAGATTAACTCCTTTCTTTTCCATTGATCCCCAATTCTGTCCCCTTCTGATGGGAATTAAATTAATAGTTTTCCTACTTCCCTACACTTCAGGAATCTTAAGACAATCCAATAATATTATATTTGTGAAAATGTAAACTGAAAAACACTTTATAACGGCTATTTCATTGTGCTTATGAGTGAATGGGGATGCTTAACTAGAAATAGAATTGGGACCGACCAGGATTTCACAGTGATGCTCTTTCCTAAGAGACATTATAGGCCTCATATTGTTTTCTATTTAGACCTCCTGACCCAATCAGCAAAATAAAGTTACTTAACAACAGGTATTAAAGTTTATATCTTTTTCTGTGGTATTTTCTGGAGAGCATGAGAAAAAAAAAAATTAGTATTTTTCCCAATAGTGTTGTGTAACCTGTCCTAAAATACCTGGACAAGTTCTTAACCCTTTTATCTATGGGGACCTGGGCCCGTCATGCTTACTATCATTATTTCTCTTGTGTTTGTGGTAATTGTTGTTATTATTAATAATTATACGTTTTGAATTATGCAGCATCTCATTGTAAAAGAAGATAAATGGCTTGGAAATAAGCATGCTGTTGTTGTTGAGTGGGTTTTTTTTAAGGGGACGGGAAAGTTTCTAGTACCTTAAATCCATTTTTAATATTTTTCCACACATATCCATACATGAATAATCACATATAACATTTTATCTCTTTTTTTAAATCTGCCTTTGAAAACATAATACTGACATGTGTAAATGCTGCACTTTATTTTCTATAAGCATTTTGTTTTAAATTTTTACACTTTATAATTTTATTTACTATATATTTACTATATAGAAGTTTGTCTAAAAAAGATTCTAAAGTAGAAGGTGAGAATGATTAAATAGTGGCTTTCATCAAAGTAGAAAAGTCTTATTCCCTCTACTTATTTCTGATTGCCTGTTGAGAAAAATAAAAAGGTGATCTAAGGTGGGTTGGGAATAGTTTATGGATTGTAGGGCATATATTTAAGTGTTGTCCATGCTCAAAATGTCTAGCACTGATTGACAGAGGCTTTTTGGAATAAAAACTCCACCCTCCTCCTTCATCATGCTCTTAGCACTGTTATTTTTGATGATTGAATAGAGGTAAAAGAGGTTATCTTTGTATTTCTAGATTGGTTAGCCTAGACTTCTTCTGACAATGGGTCTCCTCATTCACACAATTAAGATCCAGTAGATGGGCTGGAGAGATGACTCAGCAGTCAAGGCACTTGCCTGCAAAGCCTAGAGACCTGGGTTGGATTCCCCAGTACCCACATAAAGCCACATGCACAAAGTAGTGCATGCATCTGGAGTTTACAGCAGTTGGAGGCCCTAAATGTGCCCATTCTCTGTGTCTCTCTTCTCTTATCTCACTCTGCTTACAAATAAATAAATAAAAATATTTTTTAAAGATCCAATAGAGAGATCACAAGGTCAAAGTAAGAAGTTTGTTTCTTAGGTAATCTCCATATAAATTCTTCTATGACTTAGTATAAAAGTGGGAATGAAAATTTACAGGAAATGAAAATAACTCCTAAATTATTTATTCCTTTCCTACATTTAGGGTGTTTTTCCACTTTTAGGAAAGGACCACCCAATCCTGACTTACCACCTTCTTCTGACTCTTATCTTTTTTCTTACTCGTGAAGCAGTGGGTTTCAAAGTGATTAGCAGTCTTTGCATGACCTAGGAATGCTTTAGAAATGGGAGCTGGACATGGTGGTGTACTCCTCAAATCCCAGCATTCTGGACACTAAAGTAGGAGGATCACTGTGAGTTTGAGGACACTCTGAGACTACATAGTAAATTCCAGGTCAGCCTGCACTAGAGCAAAACACTATCAAAAAAAGAAAGGGAGGGAGGGAGGGAGGGAGGGAGGGAAGAAGAGAGGAAGGAGGAAGGAAGGAGGGAAGGAAGGAAGGTAGGAAGTAAAAGAAAAAGAAATGGAACTCCCTGGCCTTACCCTGTTTTACTGCATAAGAAACTTTAATGTTTTCTTGAGGCAGAATCTCACTCTAGCACAACCTAAACCGGAGCTCTGTAGCCCAGGCTGGCCTTGAACTAATTAGTGAGCCTCCTGCCTCAGCTTCCACAGTGCTGAGATTATTGGCCTGAGCCCCTACACCCAACTCTGAGTAAGAACCACTGGGTAGGGCTGGAGATACGGCTTAGCGGTTGAGGTGCTTACCTGTGTAGCCAAGGGACCCAGGTTTGATTCCCCAAGACCAAAGTAAACCAAATGTACAGGGTGGTGCATGTGTCTGGAGTTCATTTGCAATGGCTGAAGGCCCTGGCATGCCCATTGTCTCTCTTGCTGTCCATCTGCCTCTTTCTCTGGCTTTCTCTATTTCAAACAAATAAAATAAAATAAATTCAAAAAATAGAAATAAGAAACACTGGGCAGGAGTGCAGCAATGTAGTTCACTCTGAAATTCCTTTCCAGATGTGAACTCAAATTTGAGATCCCCTGTTCTAAAGAAATGCTAAATTTAACTGAGAAAATACTTTTACAAAAGCTCTAACCAAAAGATTGCAAATGATTTTTTGAAATTAATACTTCCATTTTTCTGCTCTATACTTTTACCTTGAAATGATTATATAACAGTAACCAAACTTTTTTTTTTTAACTTCTGACGGACAGCTTATATCAGTAGTACCCCCACCCTCCCTAAAATGGTCCTTATCCTGTTCTGTAGCCAAATATTACTCTCTCTGGATGACCCAACTGAACTCATGTTTATAAATGATTACCAGTTATGCCAACATTCTCTTAATTTTGTCTTCATCAAGCTCTTAATGTCTGTGCAGTTCGTTTAAGTCTTACCTCTGATATATTTTGTGTATACTATAAAAACTGCCAACTCTTATAATAATAAGTTGCATTGATTCAGTGCCCACTCAAGTCATCAAGGCTTCCTCAGAGAACTATTGTGACTGAGTTTCTGAGGCCAGAAGTAACTAACTATAGCTCATGGAGTATGTGTTGAAAAGCTTTTCATTCAATGGGACACTTGACCACTAGTCCACATTGCCTTGTAATAATGTCACCCTCTCCACCTTTGGATGTCATCTTCAGCACCGCTTGTTTGTATGATTAGTAGCAATTAGAGGCCACAACTCCCTTGTTACATCTTATACAAAAGCTCTGAGAACATCGAGTCAATGGATATCAGTTGGTGTCTTGTATTATAAATGCTATGTACATTTCTAAAATTTCTCTCACTTTTCATTCCTTAGAAAATACTGGGAGTATAAATAGTTAAAACTCTCATTAGATTTAGAACAGTCTTCATTTAAGGTTAAATATATTCATTGGAGCAAATTAATTTATCAATTGCATTTAAAATATTCAACTCACAATTATACATTGATTTATTATTGTCACTAATGCATTTTGGAAATGCTTTGTTCTACACTGCATTTAAAGAGGGGAAAAGCTGCTTTTATTTATTTAGCGAATTTACCAGTTTTTAGAAAGTTCTTTTATTCTTTTGTAAGAAAGAAAAAGGAGTTGATAATGAAAATGACCCATGTCTGTATATTTGCATGTGCCCACTGGTAATTTAAAAAATGAAGATAATACTAGTAGTTAAAAGTTAATTTTTTAGGAACTATGTTTAATTGAAGGAAAATAGATTTTTTTTAGCTCAGTATAATCATACTGTAAGAACATATTATATTTGCATGACTGATATTCATGTAACTAAACTCTGATCAAAGGAGTAGAAAGTGTGAACTCTTCCAGATAAGATAATACTGTGTGATCATTTTGGAAATAAATGATTATCTAATTTCTATCCTATGTGGCTATCCTTACGAAAGAAAGGCCCCTTGATTATGGTCAGAGTCACCTAGATGGTTATTAAAGTGCATATTCCTAATTTCCACCCATATGAACTGGATCAAATCTCTTGGAGCCCGTAATTTGCATTTCTAAGAGTCACTTCCAGATGATACTTTTGGTCAATAAAATTTGAAAATGATTTCTATTTGAAACCAAATCTCACAGAAAACTAATCTATGAGTCCAAAAACTGATTTTAGTCATAAAGGGTCAATTGCCACCTTCTGTAATTAGTATATCTGCTTTCAGCAGGTCTTTCTTGATTTCTGAACTTTTCATGTGCTAGGGACTCTCAAGTAAATTAATATAAAACCCCAGTAGCTCCATGTGATACATATTCTTGATTCCATTTTAAAGATAAGTTTATTGAGGCTTAAAAAAAGTGAATGCCTTAGGATTGCCAAATAAGTAACTGAATTCGCTTCAATTCCAGAGTGTGTGCTTTTAAACTCTGAAACAGGGCTTAGTTAGAATGTAAAGACAGATCTTCTCGATCCTGTCTTTCTTGTTCTGAGACACCTGCATAGAGGAGGGGTTAACCTAGATGACAGCTAATTCCAAGTTTGTTTCCAAACTCTGAGATTCTATGATGTTAGGCAACAGTCTTCTATCTCAAATTATATGGTTGCAGGCTCGGTGCCGTCATGTGATCAGCGCAGTCAGTCAACCATCACCTCCAAGGTTATCAGGTAGAACAATGGAGGCTTAGTCAATATAGATCTGACTGTTTTATACCCTTCCTCCTCCACTGCCCTTTGGGAACGGGAGTATATATTTTCCTATGCAAAGGCTACTAGAATGAGCTTTTTATCTTCTAATGAAGAGATTTCCCACAACAATATCAGGCCTCATTTCCCTCAACAATGGCTTGTTTTGATAAATCTTTTGCAAATACAGCTGGTTTACTCTGTAGCTGACTCACCAGTTCTTAACTCTGGCTATATGCTCACATCACCTACTGACTTAAGGAGTGTACAGGTTCTTGCCTAGAAATCCTGAAGATTCTGAATCATTTAAGCTAGAAAGGGGGCTGGATGCCTCATAGTTGCATCTATGACAATTATGAATTGAGGGTCAGTGATCCAACCTATTACTCTGCAAAGAAGCTGGCGATACCACAAGTTTAAAGAACCACTGAAAAAAGTTCAATGCCTTTTCATGTCCTACAATGAGTCCTTTGAAATAAAAGTAGAACGTGCAAGCAAAAAGTAAAGCTGTTGCTTGAGCCATCCCAAAATTCAGATTGATTCTAAAATAATGAAATACAAAAAAAAAAAAAAATGCCATTAGAGCACAGTGCTAAGTGGAATTGTGGGGACACCATTTATAAAATATGGTGGATTTGGGGAGGTTCTGCCCCCCCTCTAGTTTTTTAAGTAGGGTCTCCCTCTAGCCCAGGCTGACCTGGAATTCACTGTGTAGTCTCAGGGTGGTCTCCAACTCATGCAATCCTCCTACCTCTGCTGGGATTAAATGCATGCTCTCCACCACTCTGGCCTGCTATTTTCAACAGATATTTTTGTAATACAAAGTAGAGTAATAGAAATGCAGCATGCTTGAACCTATTTGCATTTCCTTTAGAAAAAAAGTAAAATAAAAGTGAAGGATATAACCTTGTAAATGTATCTTGAGCTGATATTATTTTTGCTAGTTAGACAGATGTGGGGCCACCAGTCAGAGATTCCAGACTAGCTATCAAGTCATAGCTCACTCTTCAAATCCCAGCATGAATAGAAATGATAAAGAGCTACCTTTCGATTAATTCTGCCCTGGACTTTAGACGAAAGAAACTGCAGTTTAATTACTGAGTGAAATTCACTTTGTCTGATCTGCCTGTCTTTGCTGTAATGTCATAATATAATCAGCATCACCCCCATTTGAAACACGGAGCTGTGAAGTCCAAGGACCTGTGTGATTGGAAGAAATAAAATGATGCTCAAACAACAACCAGCCACGGTGCAGCAATTACTCAAACCTTGTTTTCATCTTTGTCATTTTCCTATTGGCTTGTCATGACAGCAACTGAGAAAAGGGTAGGAACAGACTGATTGAAAAGGAGGGTGACCTGTTGGAATCAGACAAGGTGTGGGAGGGAAGAGCCGAGCTGTATAAAATCTTGAGGCTAATTAAACTTTTTTTTCTTTAATATATATTCCACTGGCTGCTGCTGATCCCACAAGTCCAACCTAAACCATTCAGCTGATATGTCTCCCAGCAATTAAAATCTCTTCTTCAGTTGAAAGTATAGTTTCTACTTCTCAGAAAATAATTTATTTTTCTTTTAAAACTGGCAGTTATTTGGCATATTTTTTTCCTTTAGGTCTCATTGTAGGATCTTATAAATAAAAAAAAAAAGGTGTGAAGATTTTCTTTCATCAGAGATAATAACCTTTGGAAATGCCTTTATGAATTTGTATGAACTCCTGCCTTTACATAGGACCATCAGCTCCACATATATACCTTTTATTTTCTGTTAAATATTACCCCATTCAACCCACAAAACCCAAAGTAACTTGTTCTATGTTGGAATGTGGCTAAGGCAGATTCGAACCAGAAGTGGCCTGCCACTGACAATAGACTGCTGTCTTCTACTGTGGCATTCACATTTATTCATGTTACTAAATTCCCTTTAATCTGCTCATTCAGCAAACCAAAAACTATGCTTCCCCTGAAGATCTACATCAGTGAAACCAAGACAGACAAGTATGGTAGTAGCCTGCGTCAGACAGCTTTGAGGTTTGATGTCTCATTTGCCTTTCTGACTTCCACTATAAATTTTACCTGTATCCCAAAATACACTGGACTGTTAAGAACAAAGTATAATATGAAATCAAGAAAATCTTTTTTAAAATTATCTTTCTGTTTTTATTTAGTGTCACTATTCAACTCACAACCCTTAAACTTCCAAATTTAGAATCCCAAGGACCTGTGCATCCTATGACTAATATGAAAGATTGTCAAAATTCTATCGATTTTGGTCATATGACATGCCACCATGGGCCTTATGTCTAGGAAAAAGTGATTTTACCGATTAAGATGATATGCTGTTGAGTCTGGTGTTCTGGGTTTAACTCTTTGTTTTAACATTTAACTGACTGCATAACCTTGTGAAACTTGCTTGATTCTCATCTGTAAAATGGTAAAAAACTTACCTCTTAGGGCTGGCATGGAGACAATTACCTCTCAGGATTGGCATGCAGACAAAATGAATTAATCTATGCCAAGTACATGGCTCAGTGCCCAGTTCATAGTAGAATATCAATTATTAATCATTTCCGGACAGTATCTCTAGAATATATAATTTTTTCACTGATACCATTTGATAGTTCAAATGGTCATTTAACTCCTGAATTATTTCAGTGAGTTGTACATGCTCTCCTCCCCCATCCTCCATTTTTGATTACTTATACCAAAATATGTAGGCCAGGACCCTACGTACAAGTCTTCAATAGACCTCTTCACCCATAGAACAAAGTGGACCTACCAGTCTCCCAAGTATTCAAGGATTCTTTGTACACTCCACACCTCATCTGCATTTCCACTGCTGTTTCCTATACAAGTTCAACTACGTTGTTCACCTGTTGCTCCCAAGTATGTCTTCCAACTTTATGGTTCTGGGCTGTTTTTCATACCCTTCACAAACCCGAATTTCATTATCACTTCACAAATTGCACATATTTTTCCAAAGCTGAGCTAGATACTTTTAATCACAGTGAAGCTTCCTGTTGTCAGCCTAGACATAAGTGATGATGCTCTCTCTAAAACTTCATTCTAATATCTGAATTTCTCTATCATTGTTTCAGAAATTACCTGAATAGCGAGCTCCTAATTACCTCAGTCATGTGCCAATGTCTCCATACACATGACTGTTTGTCCCCCAATTTCTACCAGGGAAACCCAAACATATTCAGCATAGGATTAATATTTGCCAAATAAATGAGTACTTAGAATGTGGAGTTTTTACTTTGTTCTAAACACTTTTTCTATCTCATGAATTACTTTGAATTTTGTCCTTTTTGTGATTCCCTTTGAATATATATATGGATGGTGTGATATAATACATATAATATATAGATGATGTGATTGCATCTTATATGAGAAGCTTTACAAGTACAAAATATAAGCTACATAGCTAAATATTTTTCTCTAATTAGCAGGTATTTATGTTCATGTATTAAAAGTACAAGAGAAAGCTGGGCATAGTTCTGGAGCCCTGTAATGTCAGCAATCCGGAGACTGGGACAGAATGATCCTGAGTTCAAGGCTAGCTTGGGGGAGTTAGACAGAAATGCCCTGTCTTTTAGAAAGAAAAGTATAAAAGAAGTGAGGTCTGATGAGCTCTATCGTATTTTTTGAATGTAAATGTAATGCAGATATTATATTAGGATTGTTGCTGATTATTTCATTTTTCTTTTCATCAACTCATTTCTCTTTTGTACGTTCATATTATTTGGCCTCACATGTTCTGTTCATTCGATGTATGACTTTTCCTAGAGAAATTTAAAGAAATGCCTATTCACCCCAGATATGGCACTGACAACCAAAGAAATGGTCCCAACTAAGTCCAACTTGGTGCGCCAATGATTTTGTTAGGATTGCTTATAGGAACATGTTTGAGTGAGACCGCTGCATCACCAGAAAGTCCTGTCCCAGCAAGGGCAAGAGCTTAGGAATGGGGCATCACTGAAGTCCCACATGAGCAGTCTTCTATGCATCCCAACACACCACCAAACCATGTGTGCCTTAGCTGGGGGAGGTGTGGCTGTGGGAACCTCAGATGAGGGTCTAATGACCCTCCTCCTCATCTCCAAAGAGGAAACATTGTTGTCTAGACCTTAGGAAAGTTTCTTGCAGGCAGTCACAGCTGCTGTCTTCCCGGCAACAGCACCCATGCCCAGTCTAGAGTAACTGGCTACAGAACAACATTTACAGGGCAAGGGTAGGGAGGGAGTCTTCCTTAAAAGCTCTTCACTAAGAAGTTGTTTTTAAAACATTTTTTTAATCAGCAGGCAAGTTTTATTTTTAACATACTGGCAGGGAAAACATTAATCATTGCTAACCATTTCTAAAACAGCATTAAAGTAAATCAACTTTATACTGCACTTCAGATATCAAGATTGTACAAATTTTTTTGACCATGTAGATTTTCTGAATATTTTTGAGTTAAAAGTGCTGATTGGGCTGGAGAGATGGCTTAGTGGCTAAAGCGCTTGCTGCATGCAAAGCCTGACAACCAGAGTTCGATTCCGCAGTATCTACACAAAGGCAGATGTGTAAAGTGGCGCATGCATCACATTAGTCTGTAATTCATTTGCAGCAGCTAAGGGCCCTAGGGCACCTGTTCTCTCTCTTTCTTTTTCTCTCCTTGAAAATAAATAAATAAAAATACAAAAAAAAATCTACTCAGGACAAAGACAGAAAACTCTTTCAGACTTGGTCCAATACCTACATCCATGTTTTTTCCTTAGGTGATATAGTTCTCTTAAGTGGGGATGAACTGATGGACAGTTAGAGGGTCATAGTTCCTAATAATCCAATACTACAGGAAAGCATTTCAGCTTCATTTCACATTTAGATGGAAGCAGGCCACGCAGATCAGCCTCCATGCCATCGTTTAGAGTGGGGGACTGACTCTGGAACACCAGGTGAGGTTCAGTATCAGGTAGGCCAATTTGGTCAGCCACTTTTGGGTAGGGTGGAAGAGAGGGGCCAGGGAGGGAAAGGGAAGGAAGGAGAAAGGGAGAAAAAGAGAGAAGCTAGAGAGAAGAGAAGGGAGGGAGATGAATAGAGAGGAGGAAAGAAGGAAGGGGAGAGGGAAGGAAGGGGAGGCACATACATTCTCCTAAAAATAATAAGTGGATTAACATCCCTGTAAGCTTTTGTTCCCACAAGGCTTGCCTTCATTTCTGAAAGTCTGCAGGCTGGGGTGACAGCAGCCCCTGTATTCTAGGCCCCTTTCTTGCTTTTGTCTGCCCTTCCACTCTTCCCTAGCTTCCTAATTATCATCTATCCACCAACAAAATTGTTCCTTTGGTCCTTACTGTGTCCCCTCCTCCTAAGGGAGTGTGGTAAGTGAGAGACAGAAAAACCTTTAATCCTTCCTCCTGACCTTGTGGTTCCTCTTGCTTGTTTGGAGGTTTGAGTTAAATTTTTCAAGTTAATATTTAACCCATGAGATAACTGTTTACAAAATTGTCAGTTGATAATCAGAGATTTTTTTCCCCTGGATTAATGTGGTTAAAGTTTAACTCAGTGGAACAACTCACATTCCAAAATAATAACAATAAATGCATATGTATACAACTAAAGTATTAACCCTGGGAATTTTGCTAATATCCTCCCATGATCAAAAATGGAATATTTGTTTCAGTCTATATTGAAAAAAAAAAAAAACCCTTTGATAAGGACTTGAACCTGACTATGTGAAAGACAGTAAGCCGAAAAGAGAGCTAGAGTTATCTTATCCAAAAGTTTTGGGGATTCTCTGCAATAACACATTTGCATATTTTTTTGCATTGTATACTGTTCTCCATTCACATTTTTAAGAAAAGGATTCTTTCTTTTCCTGAGACAGACAGAAATTAACTCTAGCTCCATCTTTCATCAGACATATCACGCTCTCTGACAATATTTTACGCCTTAATCTAATGTCAAAAACTCATTTAGGTTTCTTTGGTTTACTTGAGAATGGTTTTCATCTTTATTTCTTTTTTATAAGATATTTATTTATTTCCAAGCAGAGAGAGAGAGAGAGAAAGAGGGAAATGACCACCCCAGGGCCTGAAGCCACTGTAAATGAACTCCAGATGCATGTGCCACTTTGTGCACCTGGCTTTATTGGGTCCTGAGGGATTGAACCCAGGTTGTTAGGCTTTGTCTGCAAGTACCTTAACCTCTGAGCCATCTCTCCAACACCTTCATCTTTATTTCTTGCCATGTATCCCTCAAAGAACCGTTCTTGGAAAAGCTGGGGTGCAGTAATTAATTGAATCTAATAGAAGTATGAAGAAGTACACATATGTGTGTCAAGTTCAGTATGGGGGGACTTTGTAAAACACTATGACTTCACTGTGTTTTGACACAGTGATGGAAAAAAAGAAAAAAATAAATTCAAAACACCTGTTTGGGCCATATGTAGTAATTTATCAGTTTTGGAAATTTCTAGGTAAAGAATCACTTGTGGATAGGTATTTCAACATAGTTAATGAATTTATCATGAAGTATATGGAACAAACAAGCTCCAAAACAAACCAAGAGCTAAACTCTCTTTCGTTTTTTTCTTGTTTGTTTTTCAAGGTAGGGTCTCACTCTAATCCAGGCTGACCTAGAATTCACTATGTACTTTCAGGGGGGCCTCATACTCACAGCAATCCTTGTACCTCTGCCTCCTGAGTGTTGGGAATAAAGACATGCACTAGCATGTCTGGCAAGAGCTACATTTTCTATTCTGTTCTTTATTTGAAAGTCATAAAGCCAAAACTTGGATATCTCAAAATCCATTGTTTGGCAAATACTCTGTGATTATCTCAAGTCAGAAGTAACTTAGAAATGGGGCTGGAGAGATGGCTTAGCGGTTAAGCGCTTGCCTGTGAAGCCTAAGGACCCCGGTTCGAGGCTCGGTTCCCCAGGTCCCACGTTAGCCAGATGCACAAGGGGGGCGCACGCGTCTGGAGTTCGTTTGCAGTGGCTGGAAGCCCTGGTGCGCCCATTCTCTCTCTCTCCCTCTACCTGTCTTTCTCTCTGTGTCTGCTGCTCTCAAATAAATAAATAAATAAATAATGAACAAAAAAATTTTAAAATGAATTGAGTATAGCAGATTTCACATGTTGATGACACTTTAAATAGGTTTTAAGTACCCAATTAGGTGGTAGGAAAAACTAGAAAGAGAGGTGTCCCAGAAGATAGCCACAGTGCTTCAAGAAGAGGAAGTGGTTAGCCATGCTAAATTGCTGCTGAGAAGCTGAGTGAAATAAGAATACAAATGTGACCATAGGATTTGGCAGCAGTGAGCTTGGTAGACTAGAGTTAAAGAAAGGAAAAGAAAAGAAGAGAACAGAAAAGAAAAGAAAGCTGATTAATTGGAATGGACTAAAGAAAGGATAGGAAAGGAAGACATGGTGAATAAAGCAAATATTATCAACTGTCACAACAAATTTTACCAGGAAGGGAAAAATAAAAGAGAAAACGAACAGAGAAATGTGGAATGAAGCTATCATACAATGATACATAAGTTATGGTAGCTTTTGTGGGTTTTTTGTCTCAGTTGGTATACTGTATTTGTTTAAAGCTGTTCCTCCAGTTGAAAAACAACATGAACAAGAATCAAAGCTTCAAATCTGGAGTAGAAAAAACATGCAAAAAAAGCCAAAGTCTCTTTGAAAATGTCCAAGGTATGGGCTAAGATTCATCAGGTCTTGGTCTAGTTCAGACTCGGCTAGCTAGTGGTGAGATGACTCCAAACAGCAGCAGTGAGCAACAGCAGAGGCAAAGGCCTGTCCAAGTTTCAGAGAGTAATTGGTAGTTGTTTTGTTGTTTTTTTTTTTTATCACTATACGCTACTGTCCATCCATTTCCATTGTACCCTTTCATATCTATAATTCCTCAAAAAACAGAACCAAGATCACAAGATTTGGGGGTTTATATAAGGGTAAAGGAAGATCATTTCCACATAAAAACATTTTACCAGACTATCAAAATTGTCTTTCAAACAACCTATGGGAAAACCAAAACTTAACCACACTGGCTTGTGTTAGTAGTGGAAACTCCTTGATAATATCTTGTCATTTGGGCTTACAAGCTTTTAAAACCAGAGAATGGAAAGAGAAAAATAAAAAGGTAGGAAGGGAAATGGTGAGATGGGAAGTGGGAGAAGAGGTAGACAGAGGGGACAAGTGTTGCTTAGTGTAGGCCCTACAGACCAAAAATTATTGTGTTTCTAACACTATTGATTTTTTTTAGCAGCTGATATTTCAATCTGGGTGCAGTGTGTCTGTGAGTCTACGCACACTGTCAAGAAGAAATATGATAGTGTCTTAAAAGATTAATAATATCGCTGGTCCTCTGGAGGCCTGTCTTAATTCACTGGCCTGTTCCCTGGCATGTACTGTAATTTATCTAGTCTGATTTGAATAGCAAATGGCAATCGGCTGCCATTAGGGAAATGGGCATCATTCTTATTGATCCAGCATGGGCTGGGTTTTATTTAAGGAGAACTGCAAAATGTTATTACCTTCAGGAAGAGAAACTGAAAAGGGAGCTTTTCCCGTGTGTGTTTTGGAAATGTTCTACCTTAAAAGGAGGGAATAGATTGCAGATTTAAGACAACACAGGGAGATGATCATCCTATTGTGTGAAAGGGGACACATTCGGGCTGCTTTCACATAATTGCTTACCAGCAAGAAAGAGTGCTTGTGATTATGAGAGAGAGGCCACAGGCCTCGGAGGTCAGATTATCAGAGATAGCACCAGATCTCACTTCTTTCAGCATACGTCTTTGTACGAAGTCCCAAATTCCTCAGAATCCATTTGCCAGTCTGGAAAATGGGTCAAAATATCTATTGGTAACATGTAAGGTTTCTTCAGTGTTTATTTCACTGGGATCTTGGGTGACGGATGCAGTGTGATAAAGTAAGAGGTGCTGGTTAGCACTGGGGAGAGGGGTTCAGTTTTCATTATTTGTTTCTGCTCTAGAAAGAGTCAGCTCCGGTTAACTTTTTATATATTGCCTTCGCTATTTACCTGTTAGTGGCAGATTTAGATGAGCCTTTTTACCTCATTTTATTGAATCCAGGAAAGCATCCCGGGATTATGGTTGTAAATGTAGGAGACAGTCAGACCTGGGTTTCTCTTCCAGATGCTCAGTTTCTCTACCACTAGGGCAGAGGCCAAATGGACTATTCCTGTTAGGACTCCCTGGGAATTTACTGGGAAGGACCACACACTCCTTCCCCTAACCTTTCTTACTAGTTGGGAGGGGTAAAAGGTATGACAGAGGTGGCCCGAGGAAGGGCTCATTGCTATTGAAATTCTCCTTTTCACCTCCGGTTGTTATGGAAAGAAATGATAATGTGCTACAGGAAATGGCCAAGTATAAAAGCAATAAAATAAATTGAAAATGACTTTGTTTTTTTGAGCGGCAGTAATTGCTATATGTTGTGATGTTTGCATAAGGAATTAGTTAATGTGTAGCAGAATGGCATGTGATACTTTTTATTTGTCTGATGACTATAGTCTCTGAGTGAATGACTTATTAAGGTTAATAAAGAAAAATTTGCTTGTGACTTGTAATGATCCAATTGCTAGAATTTAGCATCCCCTCATGCATTGTTGCCTAAAGGGGAGAAGGAAAAACCTCCACACACATTAATGGCCGACTGGCTATGATTTTTTATAGTGGTGTGAGAACAAACAATGTCTTCTAAATTGTTGATCTGTCTATCTTTCTGCCTGCCTGGGCAGGAACGTTATGGCTTTCTTAATTCTCCTGTGTGATTTATCATCTTAAATTCATTGTTTTGCATAACTCTGCTCAAAATGAAGAAATGTCATTATTTTGCAGGGAAAAAGTTGTCATTTGCATAATGCCTGCCATTAATTATTGTGAGACTAATGCAGTTGTTGATATTTTTAGGGCACAGTGGTACAGCCTGCACCTTGTATAATGTCATTCTGAAAACATTGGTAGTTAATAGGTGCCACAACATTGCACAAATGCAAAAGAAGATGATGAAGAAGAAGGGGACACAATGGAACAGGCTGTGATCTTTATTTAGCTTTTTTTTTCCCCCCTGAAATGCTTGGTGAGGGAAGACTATAAAAGGAAGCGAACAGAGCAGGAAGCTGTGACATCCAAGAGAACAAAGGGATTGAAAAGCAGAGGTTTTCTATTTAGGCTGCATCAGTGCAACCTGGGCTCCAGCCAGTTTACGGGAGGAAGTCCTGTCTCCTCTGTTTTGGCTTACCTACGTAACCAAAGCCCTAAACAGAATGTAGGGTTGGGCTTTAAAAACCATCAATTAGGAGAAGGGTTTGTTCTGAAACATGTTCATCTTGTGGAAGAATTCTCTCTACTGGGCATTTGGCCAAAGCTGAGGACACACCAGGGTTTCACGAGGCCGAGAGCTAAAGAATATGATTTTCAGGTTTTGATTAATCAGTCCTCTGCTTCGAGTTTGTCCGTATTTGTATGCAGGTTCTACAAAAAGCAGAGAAAGACAGTGTCACATAGGAGAGGGGCAGTTTATTTCCTTCCTACTTCTTTCAATAGAAGGAAGTTTAGTATCTGATTCTTTAAGACCAGAGCCTCCTCTGATTTTCTGTTGCCTACTTCACAGGTGAATGAAAGCTGGTTATAAAAATTCGATCAGAGATGAAACTCATTACCATGAGTCTGGGAGGCATGAATATTACAAATGTAGCTAACTGTTGATCTTTTTAGTCATGGGAACTTAAAAAAAAAACACGTACATCAAATAGAATTTTTCCTTAATTTCACTGTTTCATGTGTATTATAAATTTAGATATTTCTTTTTATCATCGAATTTAAGAGACATAAAAGAAACCTCAAAGGTAGGTGTAGTTACTGAGACTGACCAGAGATATTTTGAAATAAGGTATTGCCCTTCAGTGTTTAAAACCTGGCATTGTAAACTGTTTGAAAAATGAAATACTTTTCACACTACATAATAGCATGGATACTAACACTTATTCGGTGTGCGAATACCAGCCACTATATGGGAGCCCCTCAAGCCACATCTGCTAGGAGCGGCTGCAAGGATCGTGAGGCCTCCTCAGTCTATCTCCTAACAAATGTCTCAACAATATTCAGCATAGAATAGTGCTATAGACCTCGCCTTTTGTACCAAAGTCTGCATGTGTTTAGTTCTGGGATATGTAGAAAACATGTACTCAGAGTTGGAAAATTTTAATTTCTCATAGTGACATCACCATCATAAATTACCACATTTAGAGTTATAAAAAATAGATGAGCCCATGTGTCAGTTGAGACCAGTCTCCATTGCTGCTTCTCACTTTTCCCTGCCTTCTGAAGAAAAGGAAATTGTCCTAACACCCGCTAATTAGTGACCTTGATTATAATAAAATCAATATAGGCATATAGTCTTAAAACCTAAGACATCCAACATGCAGGGCAGATGTGAAGGGAATTCAAAGCAAAGGGTTTTGTACTTCACACGATGTGCTACAGAAACCCAGGCTGATCCATGCTTCGTCCTCTTCTGTGCAGTCCAGTAAGGTTTAGTTGTCTACTGTGTGTTCTGAAAGTACTTACAGACCCTATGTAAAAATACATATGTGAGAACCACATTAAGCAAATATACCATGGTTAAGTTTGTCACCTAGTTTTGACTTGCCTGTGGTTTCGCTGCACTCTCTCCTCTCTTTCTCTGTCTTTCTCACCCTCTATCTGTCCCTAATACATAAATGAAAATAAAAACTTTTGAAAGATGAAAATCCAAAGTCTAAGGAGCCTCCTCCATGTCAAGCAAAGTCAGGCTGCTGGCTACCCTAACTATGATAGAAACCCACAAAACATACTGCTTTAATAGTATAGCATATATTTTGTTATCTCTGCTATTGCTTCTTTATATGTGAAATACTTCCATATTACTAAACATGCTTCAAAAGCACATTTTCATAACACCCATTTGCTACAATATTTTAGCAAACTCAGAGAGGGGGTTGGGTAAAAAGAAGTGGAGATTTTCATGGGTTGAATATCTATCACTTTGTTCAGCAGTATCCCATAAAGTACCAGTCTCATGGAAAGTAATCACCATTAGCTTTGATTACATGTTCATTAAATAACTTCAGAACTCATGTCTTTAATAAAAATAAGGTAGTAATCCATAAGCTAACTGGCATGATTTTCATCACCTAACATCTGATAATCATGTCAGACTGACATTCTTTCATACTCACTGATTGTTGCCAGTTCTCCCAACTTTTCTATTCTTTGCCTTGGAGTTTTTCCTCCTTTTACAGCCAGATAACTGTACTGAAGACAGTAGGTACAAGATGTGTAAGACCTGGTCCTTCACATGTGCTTTGTCATCTGTCTATGGAGGAAGATTACAAGAATGGATTTTACGTAGCACATTTTTAGTTGAGACCACTGTTTTGTGTGTGAGATTACTTAGCACTGTTATGTGAAGTTTATACACAAAACAACACTTAAAATTTTTGTTGTTTGTTCCATGGGTCAATTTATTCATTTGCTTAATATTTATTGAAGCTCTGCTTTCTACTCACTCATGTTCTAAACATTGTAGATACAAAGAGAGCTGTACTCAATACTTTCATAAAGTAAATTCTACAAAAGGGTTCTTTGTTTCCATGCAGATTGGGAGTTCTTCGGATCCAAGATTATACCCTAGGGATGTTGAGAGTTGAAAACCTCTTTCACAAATCTGGAGGGGATAAAATTTTATATTTTTAGCCAACTATCTAATGTGACTTTACTTCTCCCAAGAACTTCATTATAGGATCTGAGGTAGAACAGATGGGTGATTGCCC
The DNA here is from genome assembly GCF_020740685.1 of Jaculus jaculus. Lineage (NCBI taxonomy): Eukaryota > Metazoa > Chordata > Mammalia > Rodentia > Dipodidae > Jaculus > Jaculus jaculus. Next base: position 167,410,169 of record NC_059105.1, read on the forward strand.
AGGCTGACCAATGCAGTCAAATGCAAACAGTAGAGGCCTCTGGGACAATCTAGATCATCACCACATGATGAAGAATAAGTGTTTTCTATTTAACTTTTATGTAAACAAGGTGGAGTTTTTAAGTACAGGAATATTTACTTACCCACTTGCCCATTCAGTCATTTAATAGATGTCAAACACCTATACTGTTTCAAACATCATTCTAATTACTAGGAATATAGTGATAAATTGAGCAACTATACCCCTATAAAACTTACTTTATGGTTCAAATAGAAGTAGTCAGTAATTAAGTAAACAGAAAAACATATTTTAAATATGATTGAGGGAGAAAATAAGAACACAGAGGTATAACATTTGAAAAATAAAAATATTCAAATAACAAGAAAAAGGTATGGTGGCCAGGAGGAAGAATATTTTAGGCAAAAGAAAGGGATATTGGGAAGTCTTGAAGCAAGAACAATTTGAAATATTCCAGGAAGAGCAAGAAAATGTTTGGTTCAAATGAAGAATGATTATGTAGACAGGTACAGACTAGATCACAAGGCCATGCTAGAGATTGACAGGAAGCCCGTTATTTTTTTAAATGCTATGCACTCTCATGTGTAGGTTAAAAGAGATGAGACTACTCTACAGATAAGAGGCAGAGTCAGCAATGGAGAGTCATGAGAAGCGGTGGTGGCAGCTCAGGGGTGGAACCAGTAATGCCAGTCTTGTTATTCCACCAAGCTCATGGTGGCTTTTCAAAAAGAACTGGAGCTATGTACCACATTAATTCTCTACAGCACCCTCTCCTATTAAGCAGTCATCTCAGTGTTCACTCGATAAGCAGTTTGGAAATCAAAAGAGTAAAGGGATGCTGAATATCTAAATAAGATAACATGACACAAATTAATGCTGGGAGCTTGAATTGAAGGTAAAATTTAGGTCTATAGAAAAATGGATTCAAGAAGCCCTGTCCAGATTCCTGACATTCCCCATTATTAACTCACAGTTTGTTGGTATTTTTTCTATGGAAGAGCCCAAGATTAAAATCACATAGCTGTTAACGTTTTATTTATTTAAGAGGTAGAGTATCTATTATAACTACATAGTCCCAAACACTTAAGATTTTAAAATATGACACTCTTTATGAAAACAGGAGACCAAGGACTCTTAAGGCAAAAACATTAAATAGAAAGTTACTTGGGGTCATTTGAGACCAAAGGTTTATGTAGATTTAATGTTATAAGCAATATTTTACCATAAAATTTTATAAACTTTATGGAAAAGTTCAAAAGAAATATAAATCATTCATGATTCCTCTGTTCAGAAATAACTACCTTCAGTATATCCCATTCACTTTCTGCTATGTTTCTGTACATCTTTTTTTCCAAACAATATTTAAATTAACAGTAGTTAGCAATATGTAGTAGTACAAGAAATTTCCCTAATATGATATTGGTTATTATACTTTCTCTTAATAACACCAAAAATTATTTACTTCATGTCCCTAAGAACTACCCAATATATTTTTAATATGTGCATAGTATTCCAGTAAGTAGATCTACTCTCATTTATTTAATCAACGCTCTGTTGTCAGAAACATAAGGTTCCCATTTCTTCACAGCTCTAAGTAATATCATGATAAGCCTTCCTCCTTCCAAATTTTTATGCAGATCTCTGATTCTTTCCTTTGAAAAAGTCATAGATATTTAATTTCTGAGTCAACAGTATTCCTCTTTTTAAGTTTATGACACACACTGCTAAGGTGTTTGCCAGAAGACTGAGATAGTTTTATCCATTCTGTGGTAACTTCTTAAGAATTCTTTCCCAAAGGGACAGGTTCAAACCATACTCTTCCTCCTCCCTGATGCCTGTCTGGTCTGCAGTGATAACAGATTATTCACTCCTACCTCAAATTCATACCCTGAGCTACCAAGTCATTTTTATAATCACTGATACAAGTAATGTAAGTTGACAGCAAGATTAGAATGCATCCTGTTCATATGCCAGAGCTGAACAAATGTTCTACTTATCTTGACAATAGACAAGAGATGGAGAAGGAAGGAAAGATGAAGGAAGGAAGGAAGGAAGGAAGGAAGGAAGGAAGGAAGGAAGGAAGGAAGAAAGGAAGGGAGGGAAGGGAAGGACAAAAAAGGGGAAGAGGAGAAAGGAAGGAAAGAGAAAGAAGAAAGAGAGGAAAGAAAGAAGAAAGAAAGGAAGAAAGGAAGGAAGGGAGAGAAAATGACACTTTGCCTGTCTCGCTGGCACTAACTGAACAGTCACTATGTGCAGCACTTGAATGAACTTGCATAAGACATGAGCCTTGTCCTTTGAGACCTCACAGTGCCACGTACCATGATTCACGCCACACGGTATGAATCGTGGGCTTCCAGGACAGTGCCTTAAAGCGTGTGGTGCAACCATGCGTACAGGTTGATGGTAAAAGGAAGTCATGCTATCCGTGGAATCGGGGAGGAAGGGAAGTGTGAGTGCTTACATGAACCCACCATGATACAGAGAATCCAAAGGACTGGTACAGGAGTCAATGGGGACAAGTTGTCAACTAGAAATAGGCAGTGCAGCTGGGAAAAGAAAAAAAGAAAACTATTTGTTTCCACGTCCCCCACTAGCGCTATCCAGGGGAGTCAGTGTAGCTAATAGGAAGGGAAGTTCCTCATGTGGCAGCTTGGAGTTTCTGAGTTTTTCCCAGTGCTTAGGGAACGCACGTAGCGTGGGGCTGCAGACCGTTTTCTGGTGTGGACAATGGGAGAATATTTGAAATTGGGCCTCTTGTGAAAAATCAGAAAGGTTGCTATGGACCTGAGACCCCTGCTGTGCGAGAGCTGGGTAGTGCGCTTTGTCATGCTGCCAGGGGTACCGTGGGGGGAGGGGGTAGCTGGATGGAGAATTAAGGACGTGAGCGCCTCCTCTATTGCTTGGACGGACCAAAAAAAAGCTCCCTGGCATATATTTTGGTTAGTTAAAGCCGGGTTAAGTTAGCAGGACAATTGTAGCAGTGACATAAAAATTCCAAGTAGTCCTTCTGAAAAATGCATAATAAATGACATATAGCGAAAATGTAAACAAGCCACTTAATAACATTTTAATGCTTGATTCTGATCTCTTAATTAAAATGTGCATAAAAGAAAACAATGGTGGAACATCTGTGTGTGTTATTGGGATAGCAGGATTTATGCTGCACCCTAGGCTTTTTTGTTCGCTTCTCTCCGTGTGTGCATGCAGGAGGGTTTGCTCTTTGAGGCATTTACCCCTCGAGCCCCACAGGGTCTGTGTTCCCACCCACCTTGGCTGGTCTCTGGCTGTCTCCCTTTTTCTCTTCTCTCGCACCAAGTGCTGTGTGGTTCGCTGTCTGCCGAAATTCAACTGTTCTCAACAGTTTATCTGAAAGCCCCACCCCTCTAACCTAAAGCCCTGACCTAACCCTGACTCACCCTTCTTATCGCAGCAGATGTACACAGCATTACCTAATGTTCTGGGCCTCCGTGAGTAATCTCAGGAAGCTTTGAGTAAAGCGTGGCCTTTTGTATCTGTGACCTTGCAGCGGTTTTTACTCAGCTGGACACTGTGGGATTCAGATGTTAGGAAACAGAAATTCTACTCAGCCCTGCTGGAGTTTTTTTTTTTTTTTTTGTCGTTATTATTATTGATCTGGGGGTTGTACCTCAAAGCTTCATTTTGCCCCATTGTTAAATGACAGTATAAGCAATCACAACATCCAGGGGATTTTAAATGCCTTAAGCTCTTCCATTGAGAACATGACACTAGGAAATGCTTGCATTTCTGTCTTTACTTAGAATATACATGTTCACCAAAAAGTTTGCCTTTCAGCAAACAAGTATAAAAACGTGACTTCCCATCTCCTGCTACTCCTGGGAGAATGTTATATCATTTGTACAATAGAAAGCCACATCCAAATGGCCTTCCTAAACATATAGCAATTAATATTTAATGCCCCACTTTAAGAGGGCGACATTGTTCTGGGACTTTCTCTAATCCTCGCACGGTGTCTATAAAGTAGGCGTTTTTATTCTTCATTCCACAGTTGGTGGAGCAGATTCAGAGATGTAACTGACATGCTGAGAGCTATGTTGTAAATGCGTGGAAAACCGAAGCTTCCGATTCAAGTCCATGTTTCTCTTTACAAGCATCACCTTTCTGTACTATCAGGCCCTCTAACATGGTAGCTCCATGTCCTATCGACAAGGGGTAGATGTTCTGAAAGGGTTAAATAAAATGTACTACTTGTGATGAGTATCTGAAACATATCTTAATAACTTGGACTTAATGCATAAATGAAGAGTAATTATTAGTATAGCGCAGATGAGGTGCTGCAGATGTGGGCTAGGTTGATTTCCTGAGCATTGGCTTGTGGGTGCAGTGTGCCTCAGGGAGTTCACAAACCCAAGTGGCATCTCGCAGTGCCGGATTCTGTATCCACGAGTGAAAAGTCTTCTGTGCTGGGACACTTCAGATCAGGCTACTACCAACGAGATGTTTGACCTGTGACATTGTCCTTGCATACCCAAACAAGAACACACACATGCTCAAAAGTCATTGAGACTTCAAATCATGTAAGACTTCCCTTGAGATAATTATTTTGGCCTGAATTCTGCATGTTTCAGTTCACTGGAAGAGGCCCTGGCTGCAGACTGAGTAAACGTAGCTGCTGGTTGTGTCCTATAAAACAGACCGATCGCTCAATGTATAAGGTTGTTAGGCTGTGTTGGTGGGATAGGGACGCATTGGTATGACAAATAGGTCTATTTTAAGTAGTCCTCTTGGACTGCTGGGGAAAATGTGTGGCTTGAGTATCACAGGAGCTAATCCCTTCTGGCTACTCGCTATGTAGATGAAGGTTTTAAGTTACCGAACCCAAGATTGTGAGTGATTTTGTGTGTGTGTCGGGGGAGGGGCATGTGTATGTATGGACATGCACACGCCACAGCATGCATGTGGTGGTTAGAGGACAATCTTGGGGTGTCAGTCTTCATTTTTCACCTTGTTTGAGACACAGTTTCTCCTGTTGTTCACCCCTGTGAATGTGAAGCTAGGTTTCCCTTAAGCTTCAGGATTCTCCTAACTCTGCCTCTCATTGCCACAGGAATGTTGGAATTACAGGCGTGTGTACTACTTGCATCTGGCTCTGAGTGTGTTCTGGGGATCTGAACTCTGGTCGCCAGGCTTATGTAGCAAGCACTTCTAACTACTGAGCCATCTTACCAGATCCCAAGATTTTTTCATCTCAAAAGTGGTGGTGAATAGTAATGCCTCTTTGATAGAGATATTTTATAGATTAAGTGAAATGATATATACAGAAAATGTTTAAACCGTTGAAATGCCTGACCGAACAACCGATGGGAAGATGCTGTGTAAGTAGGAGCAGTGCCTAACCCTGCCAGTGGTGGAGGCGTACGTGTCATGAAGGAAGGAAAAAGAATACGAGGGAAAAGTGGCAAAATAAAAGAATGATACTGAGTTTGAGAAAAAGATATTTCATCATTTGGATTTAACACAGTATAAAGACCCTCTGTCTAAGAGGCAGACAGATTTGGCTGCAGACTCTAGAAGGCTGTACACTGCTGGCTCCTCACCTTTTAGTCCCTCAGTCTTCTCATCGCTAAAATGGCCAAGTTGGAATGCTTGATTTCTGTATCTTTACACCGTTTTGCCTTTTAGTTCTTCTCAGAACAGTCAATGATATGTCATACAACAGAGTTTGACCTCAAAGGCCAACAGCCAAGTGGAGCAGAAAGGGATATTGTTATACTCTGCCTTTCCTGTGCAACTGCCCACGTGGGCACCTTGGCTCCTTATGTATTTATCATATGTCTATTTATGCACCTACACGGTTGCCGAAGTGAAGCACACTAGCATAATTCATACATTTTTGTGGTGTGTGTGTGTTTATATATAACACACATATATATACAGTATGTGTGTATATGTATAAATATATGTCTGTGTGTATGAGAAACAGATGCACTGTAGGCAGATAAAGCAGATAAATATAGATTCAAATAGAAGCATGAGCATATAAATATAGACGTTATAGAGAGTGGAAGCCAGCAGATCAGCACCATTTTATTATTGCTGGAAGTCCTTGTGATCCAGGTTGAAAATCAGTAACTGACGTTGAAGTTACTGCCTGAAAGACACTGGCAGATCAGAAGACACCGTGGAAGGTAGGAAAAGTGAAAAGAAAACCTTTCTTTAAAGTCTGAGAACTGAGTAGGATGATTTATTACTTTTAATTAATTGATTTATGAAAGCTTTTCGATGATACGTAGTATGGTGTTTTGAGGGCACAAAAATGCCACTTTTCCTGAACATACTACCAGACCACAAAAATACATAAGAGAAGAGCACCTACTCCAGCTCTGAGGAAGAAATGCGAAAAAAAACCAAAACCTGGCAGGGGTGACACCTGAATCCCTTTGTCACAGGGCTGCGACTTTCTTCTATTTCAAGGTTTATATGCGTGAGTTAGTTTCATTCTGCCTTGTTTTGCACAGGCCCCTCTGTAGTCTTCAAGAAAATGAACCCAAAGGAGATCTTCATTTTTAATTTTAGATTAAGAACATTAAGATATGAACATACTGCAATTTGGTCATATTATTCTCATGTTATCCTCTCGTTCTTCAGTCCATCTCCCCCAGCCCCATCCCATGAAGGGTCTTTTCTCAGTGGAGTTCTTGGTCTTCAATGTGGGATTATGAATCCACCAGCCAGTCTCTTAGGGGGAGGCAATGCCTCAGAGTCCAGCTTCCTGCCCTGTGGCCCTTACATTCTGTCAGCCCCCTCTTGTACAGTGCTCCCCTGAGCCTTAGGCAGGGCAGGGGGTTCTAAGGCTCCCAAAGGAGGTCTTTGGAAGCACGTGGCAGAGTCGGCGTTGTCACGTTATAGTTGTGGGAAGCCTGCAGTTGTGCTCAGTGAATGTTGTGCGAGTAAAAATGGGCTTCCATCTGTTACTTTCATAGCACTGTCTGTTCTCACCAGTCAAAATAATTGGTTGTGAGTTTTGCTCTATTTTGTTTTGTTTAAGTGAAGAGGATGTTGTCAGTTATTTTTAGGTGGTTTAAGTGAACTAGGCCCTTAACTTTTTAATACCGAAATTTATGTCTTGATCATGTGTTTAAATAAACACAATTTGAAGAAATGATCTCCAATTTCTCCCTAAGCCTCATTATTTCCCTAACAGATATTTTAAATGGATCTTTTAATAGTTTTATTTATTTGCAAGCATAAAGAGATAGAGTGGGTATGTTAGGCCCTCCAGCTACTGCAAACAAACTCGAGACACCTTGTGCCACCTTGTGCATCTGGCTTTACGTGGGTACTGGGGCATCAAACCTGGGTCCTCAGGGATAGACTGCCTGCATTTGTCCAGTGTCACACATGGACTTGTTGGCATGGTGGTTGCTGCTGCTCTTCCTTCTACCTACCGTGACTTTTCCTAAATAGGGTGGGGAACCAGGTATGAGTATGTTCCAGCTCTTTCCTCTTTTGTGCTTCTCCTAAAATGGGAGATAAAGTTTTGTCCAGCTGCTAGACTTAAGGAAAAAATACTGAGGGAAGGATAAAGCAAAATTAACTCACTAAAAGTTGAATAACGCATTGGTGTTGCCCAAAGAACTGTTCAGTTTTCTTTCACGTCTGCTTAGCCACAGCTGCCTTGTTTTTAATTTCTTCACCTAATGGTGATTTTGAAAATATGTTTCTTAAAAATACTCTTGAAGAACATAGGGCACCATACATATATGCACATGCACACACAATGCACACATACAACTATATAAATTTTATTATTCCAAAAAGCTTGTATTGTGGGGAGTAAAACAGCGTATGCTTTCCATCATATGTATTATTTGAAAGAATGTTTATACTAATATGGAAACTTACAAGCTCTACCTGCTTCAGACTATAAATCTTAATTCTCTTTCTCTCTCTCTCTCTCTCTCTCTCTCTCTCTCTCTCTCTCTCTTTTTGGGGGGGGGTTCTGAAGTAGGCTGTTACTCACTTTTGGTCAAACTGACCTAGAATTCACTATGGAGTCTCAGGGTGGCCTTGAACTGATGGCGATCCTCCTACCTGTGCCTCCCGAGTGCTGGGATTAAAGGTGTGTGCCACCATGCCTGGCCTTTTCTCTCTTTATTATCTGATACGCTGTAATTTTATCTTGAAGACATGATTATAAAGAAAAAGTATAAAGTGCCATATCGAATGGGAAAGGCACAGTAAAGAGCACTGAAAAGATAGTTATCAGATTAACACAGCAAACACTGTGCACACATAATCTTCATTGACGCACTGTGACCTGTCTTGCTTACAAAATGTTTTAGGTTTGAAATCTTAAGGAAATTATGATGGTTAGTGTTCCTCACCTTGGCTCCCTGTTTGTTGATTAGGAACTGCCCTTTAGTAGGGAAAGGTGTGAGGTCAGAGTACAAATGCCATTAACATTGCTAAATAGTTGGTAGATGTTTTCTCTTTTAAGGCATAAGAAGGAAAAAAGTATCTCCCATAATTTCAGCCTATAGTTAATCGTTTTAGCTAAATTGTAAATCCCATAAGAGTAGAGATAATGGAAACAGTGACATGATTTTAATTACAAGGTTCTGGCAACCATGTCCTTGCTATCCAGAGACCTCTTTCTCACTTTTGAATTTTTTATTTACCTCCTCACACTTTATTTTCTGCGTAAGTGCAGTTTTAGTGTGTGAGTCTCTTTCTGACTTCTATTATAATTGAGAGAGTTTGGCCTGCCTCATTAAGCTACATTAGGCTACTGGGATTTCTTTGGACCTTGCCTCCCTGTGCTATAATCAGCTTCAAATATCAGCTCCATCTATGGAAGAGAAAGAAGGAAAAGGAAGTAGACAGGCAACTCGGCATGGGGGAAAATGAATGGCCTGGGAATTAAGAGTCTTTGCTGTCCGTCTTTGATGAGAAGCTTTACACAGGCCACAGTGTCTACACTGACAATTCAGAGGTCTAGACGGCGGTAGTATTCTACAGGGCAGGCGGCCAGCTATAGATTACCCTGAGGAGTTGCCGTCTTGTTGTGTCTTTCAAACCTCAAGTATATGCCAGAGGCCTATTTATTATATATTACTAAATTTATATTTTCTTTCTTGACAGCTTCTGAGGCTATTAAAGCATTTTAACTTAGATGAATTCTGTATGCAAAAGGAATAAATAAAAGGTGGCTAAACAGATGAAACATGAGAGAACAGGAAGAACTTGATTTCAGGAGAGGTGTAGATGAGCTAGATGAAGAGGTTAAGTGAGAGGATGGGCGGGGGGGGGGGGGCAAAGAGAGATCTCCAAAATAAAGAGGAAAAGGGAAGTGACTATTTAAACAGTAGACTCACATTTATAATAAAAAAATAAGTATAAGATAGATTTAAGGTGATCATTTAAAAAAAAATGTTGGAATTTCTTGTCTTAGAATTCTTCGAAATTTTTCCCTATGGCATGTAAAATAAGATTCTGTTTATATACTTTGATGTGGCTTATGTGGTGGGAAAATGCAATGTGAGCTTTAGATACTAGTCCCAGTTCTGCCTCAAAATTTATGTTCCCCAAAAAATTAATTGTGAGGGCCTAGAGAGATGGCTCTGTAGGTAAGAGTAGTTGGCTAAGTGGAGACCTGAGCCCCACCCCCAACAGCCGCACAGAATGCGAGCCATGGATCACTAGGGCTGTCTGCTCATCCAGTCGGAAGGGGGGAAAGTAATTCTTACCCTTGGACTCTTCATATAAAATGAGAATGAGCAAGTGTTCAATCACTTTCCACCAGATAAAAGGCACAAGACATTACCTTGTAGAAATACCACCAACATGCTTATTGAAGAAAGTTGCTGAGAATAAATTACATTAAATGGATGGCCAAAGCTTTTTTTTTTATTAATACTTGTTCGTTTGAAAGTTTTACTTTTAATATCCATGCAGTGTCCTAGATCATTTTGTCCTAGACAAGATGATAGCCCTACTTAAAGAAAAAAGAAAAACAAAAAAAACCAAAAAACATGGCTACTATTGTTACACGGCTTTTTGTTGAATCAACTGGAAATTCTGAGAGATTGCAGTTGCACTTCTTTTTTAAAGGTCTTATTCTCCAATTAACTGAAAGATGGCATTTCTGGCTTCCTAATCCCGAATTTACTTTTCCTCATAAAACTCCTGTTTAACCAAGAAAATGAAAATCAGTACATTCTTGGTTGCCCTTCTATTAATTTAAATTTGCATAACCTAATCAAAACTCAACCTGCTTTGCCCTTCAACAAAAAGCCATATTCTTTCCTGTTACTAAATAGCTACATTCTTCTCAGTATTTTTTAAAAGATTAGTTATGTTGATATCCCATAACTTTTCATTTAGTATGTGTCCATGGAAATTAAAATGGACTTTCTGATGCTCGGGACTGCACTGAAAATCGTAGGCCAAACGACAGATGCATATGAATACAACCCTTTGCTGATGTTATCCTTTTTTCAGCTTTTTTTCTAATAAAATGGAACTGAAGTCAACTGTCCACTTTTCCCCTTTATTTCATTATTTTGCCTGCAAATAAATGATAGAACAATACGGTTTTCTTATAAAACGTTGGTATGCAAGGTTTTTGTGGTTTGTTTGCTTGCTTTTTAGCTTTTCTGGTACCCTTTATGTGTAGATATCTCTCCTTTAAGCATTTTACAGTTTGAGCAAATATTTGCTGCTAAGCATAGAGAAGAGGCGGGCAGGTTTGAGGAACCAGGTATAGAACTGGGTGCCTCTGTCACCTATCCTCATAGCATCTTCGGCACATGGATGGGGTAGGTCTTGATTTAGCTCAGATGATTAGAATTGAGCCCTGACTCTTGTTCTGTCATTGGAATGACCTGTGATTTGTCTTGGTCACCATTTACAAACATGCATTGAAGAAGGAAACAAGTTCCCTGCCCAGCTGTCTAGTGATCTGCTGAATGAAAGAGAACTTCTGTTCCTCCTCCTCACCTTTGCGGTTGGTCTCAGCATAAAAGGAGGGAGGCCCGTGGCAACGTCCGATGGGCATTCTGACATAAGCTCAGGACTTCCTTGGACTGGGAGGCACTTACCAGCAGTGGAGCACTGACCTCCATGCCCATCTCCGTCCGCGTAGAAAGTCAAAGGCTCTCCATGAACGGTGTCAGGAATCCCTTAAGTTTCTCCTGTACATATTGTTGATGAGTTTAAGGGCCTTCCTCATTTTGCAGATTTTTCACATATTATTTTGGGTGACTCAGTTCATCCCAATAACCCAATTAACTGAAAGATGGCATTTCTGGCTTCCTAATCCCGAATTTACTCTTCCTCATGAAACTCCTGTTTAACCAAGAAAATGAAAATCAGTACATTCTTGGTTGCCCTTCTATTAATTTAAATTTGCATAACCCAATCAAAACTCAACCTGCTTTGCCCTTCAACAAAAAGCCATATTCTTTCCTGTTACTAAATAGCTGCATTCTTCTCAGTATTTTTTAAAAGATTAGTTATGTTAATATCCCATAACTTTTTAAGGCATATCTTCTTCCAAAATAGTGTGCAGCCTACCAAGAGATTTCTCAATGTGCCCGTGCTGACTTCGTCCTGACAGTAAATCTGCCTGTCAGTCAAATAATAATTGCAACTGCACAAACTAGTTGGTCATAGCATTGTCTGTTGTGGACTCAGATTCACGAACGCACGGGGGAATTTTTAAGTTGGTGCACATGAAGATCTCAGTTTGTTTAGGAAAACTGCTTTCAGTGATTCGACACAGTAGAACATTCAGACGCCTACCAGCCAGCAAGCGTCGTCGAGATAGGTATTCAGGTCACTATCTCAAATACATTTGTCTGACGCCCAAACCATAGCCAAAGTCAGAGCTAAAGGTAGTAAAAATGAACTTACTCCAGGCACGAGGATAGTTTCTTCAAATAAGTTCTTTCTCATTCCTCGCCATTCCCTCTTTTTTCTTTTCCTATTCTTTTTTTTTTTTGGTTACTTCCTCCTCGTCCTCTTCATACTGCTCCTTTTTCTTTTTTCTTTTCTTTCTGTTTTTTTTTTTTTTTGTGTGTGTTCTGAATTCATTAGGTAGCATAGTGTAAATCAATAGTAAACGTTAGCTGCCTACTCTGTACTCAGTTATGCAACATCACATAACCGGTACACAGAGACAAAAAGGGAAAAGTCACACACAGCCTTTACAGTCAAAAGCTCTTGCATAATTTTACTTTTCCAAAGCCAAAAAGAAAAAAAAAAAAAAAGGAAGTAACAGATGGAGAAACTTAGAGTTTTATTTTTTTCCTCATTTTCTCAGATGCTTTAGAAAGCAGCTAGTAAGGGCTGGAGAGATGGCTCAACAGTTAAGGCGCTTGCCTGCAAAGCCTAACGACCCAGGATCGATTCCCTATTAACCACATAAAACCAGAGACACAAAGTGCCACATGCATCTAGAAGTCGTTTGCCCTGGCATGCCCATTCTGTCTTCTTTCTATCTCTCTGCTTGAAAATAAATAAATAAAAAGATTTTTTAAAAAATAAAGTAGTTGGTTAATATATATGACTATTTATAGTTACCTGAGGATGCAGCATAACATCCCATAATTGTAAAAGCCCTAATGGGATTTTGTGATCAAGTCATGTGATAAATTTTCAAAGCAATATAAGAATAAAATAATTCTGACATGTTTTTACTTATTTTGTGGAAAACAAACAACTTTCCTATGATAAAGTTAAGTGCAAAACAGAGAATAAAGATGGTTGTGTATGTGTATGTACATTTGTTGTAATTTTATGTAAGAAAATACAAGTAAGTTTATATTTCTCTTGCTTTTTGCTTTGGAATCTATGAGGATCTGCTTTTATTTTTTTCTTTCTCATGACAAATTATATTAAAACCCCAGAGTCTCAATGGAAAAGCAAACATCTAGATGCTACAACAGGGACAGAAGACTTAATTCAAACTCCCTATAGAATCTCTCCCCAAATGACAGTATCTATTTAAGATTATATAGCTCCTGGACTTCTCTTTATAACTTTCTCTCACACTACTTCCTAAAACACCCTTGGATACATTGTACCATTTCTTCTTCAAATGTCAAATATACAATAAGCTGTCTTTCCTCTGTCATGTCTCTCCTCTCCCCTTCCCTTCCCAACTCCTCCATCCCTCCCCACTCCTCTGTCCTCTCGGTGGCTCCTCAGTCACTTTCCCATACTCACCGTGTTCACACTGAAGGTACTTATTTCCCCTCTGAAATGAGAACACAATGATATTTGTATATGATTTATCAGGCTTTCTTCTCCGTTAAAATATTTTGTTTCACTTAACTGACTACGTCCTCTGGGAACCAGGCATTTTTGTCTGATAAGGGACTTTGGGGAGATTCAGTGTTTTGTTCTGCCCATTAAAAACTGGATATAAAATGGTAGACAGCTCAGCACTGGACACCTGGGCGCTGGTATTTATGGCTATTTTAACACAATCAGTGAAGGTGTAAGGTGGGAAGGAGAGAGAGGCCTATGGTCTTTAGCACAGGATCACAACTATGGAAGCACTTGTCTCCTTGTGTTTGGAATTAGCACCATTCTGTGAGTTCATACTTTATTTCTGAATGCTAATGCCATGGGAAATCAATTGATTTGATGTTACTGAAGGTCTGAGGTAAGTTTTTCCTTTACCTCTTTGTTTTAATTCAGACTGTCTCATAAGAGTGTAAACTTTTTATTATGGTTAGCTATTACAGTTTAAAATTCCTTTAGATGGAAAACTCAAATGCACAAAGATAAAAATCAAAGCCAGTAACATGTGCCTTGAGTTTTAGGTTTCATTGCTTAAATGTATGGCTCTTGATTCTATCTACTGAGTGACTAACAGTAGTTTCCAATTTCTATGTTTATGATAAGGTAGGGCTATTTTGCAGTTTAAATATGAATAACAACTAAGTTAGTATATATATATCAAAATATAAATATACTTCCTTCTACCTACCTTCTTTTCTTCTTAAAATGTTAATGAGGAAATAATTGTGGAAAAGTAATGAAACAGAAGCTGGTCAGAATATTCTGTTTAGACAGAAAGTCAGATTCACACATACATTTGCTTAATGTCTGTTCTAATTGTATTATACTCTAGTTTATGTTCTGGTGTGAAATCTTGTATACTGGTACCAGACTGTCATAGACTTTCCACTTCATTCCTCTTGTTGCTGTTGGCGATGGTGGTGATGTTGCAAGCGTCTCAGTCATGACTTAGCAGAGCCATTTCAGCTGTGGCTGGGACATAGTAGCAGCTTCAAAAATATTTTCTATTTCAGTAAAATGTAAAGTGCATTCTTTATAACATATTTTGGCATGACTAATAATATGTAGCTAAGGTCTTGGGGTACGTATGTGTATAGTTATTTATATATATTATAATTAATTATATAGTAAGTTATTTATATATAGTTATTTATATAGTAAGCTGTTCTTAGTACCTTGACATTAGATGGGTTGCCTGAATTAATAAAAAATAAAGAAGATTTAGAACTCTTACAGACAGTCAGCATTTCCTGGGTTGTTAAAAATATCTGATTAGAAAAGTAGAGGGAAAGTCTGAACGTCGTCCATGCGTCCTTTTGTCATCATAGCTTTCATTTACATCTTGGGGGCATTCACACCTTCCAAACTAAATGAAGGCGGGAACTGACCTTTCAGCGTCCACTTGACGTCAGCTGAGTCTGTTGAGCCCTAATCTTCAGCTGTGACCACAGCCCTGAGAACAGATAGGGCCAGTTTTCATTTATAATGCAGGATCCAAGTTTAGGAAAGGCTGTCACACCTCAGCCTTCTGTTTGCAGAGCGTGCAGAAGGTAAGGAGGGTTTTAAAGGCTTTCTGGTTTCTGCTAGGTTCTCACAACCCATTCACTCTTGTTTTTCTTCTCATTGGTGGTGGTACTCTATATATATTCCCTAACACTTCAACAAGACCCTCAGTCACCGACAGCTTTGGGGCAGTGACTTCAGTTCTATGCACAGTAGCGGTTTCCCTAGTGTCCTCTGTTTGGTGAGCTGGCAAGGGTCCTGCAGTGTGGCTCTGGTAAGCAGAGAGTGAAAGATACGAAGAAACTGGATACAGCACCTTCTGATTCTAGTGACATCCTGTTAAGCTACAGGATCCTCAGTGCCCCATCATATTCTTTCTTTATACAAATAGCAAATTTAATAAAGCTATTTTAGAACTTTCCTAAAGGGTCTTTTTTTTAGGGGTCATTGCTTCGTTGGCTATTGGCTCATTTAAAAAACATAATTTTTGGCAAGCTACCTCGGTGGTTCTCATTAAATTTCATATGCAAATGTGTTTGATACTTAAGATTTTGGCTTTCAAATATATTCCTCTTGCACTGTGCCACAGGGTCCCTTAAATTTGGGATTTCCTCATTTTCTCTGGACAATTATTTCTGGACCTCTTTTATTTGTGTAGGTACTGTGGGTAACTGTAGAGAGAGGTTATGTTAAGTGATTCTTTCACATAGGGTTTCATTACTTCGATTCTTGATCTTTCTAAAGAGTTTTAACTTAAATTTATAATGCTGCTGCTTCTCAAGGGCTCCGTTGCAATGATGCTGTTGGTGATGGAGGTGACCTCCAGGAAAACTGTGCATGGCTTCTAAATTTTTAAAGGAATTGATAAGAAAAATGTTTAAGATTATTGACAGTTTACTGCTTGTTAGGCAAGCAATTTATTTAAATGCACATTATATAATATTTGGAGAGTGTTGCTCCACAGTTGAAGCTTTCCAAACGTTAATTTGGAGTTTTCTCTGTTCTTTGCCTTCGCATAAAAGATTTTAGTTTAAAAGGTTCAACTTAGGGCTGGAGAGATGGCTTAGCGGTTAAGCGCTTGCCTGTGAAGCCTAAGGACCCCGGTTCGAGGCTCGGTTCCCCAGGTCCCACGTTAGCCAGATGCACAAGGGGGTGCACGCGTCTGGAGTTCGTTTGCAGAGGCTGGAAGCCCTGGCGCGCCCATTCTCTCTCTCTCCCTCTATCTGTCTTTCTCTCTGTGTCTGTCGCTCTGAAATAAATAAAAAAAAATTTAAAAAAAATATTTAAAAAAAAAAAAGGTTCAACTTATTGCCTGGCTATATATTAATATGTTCTTGTGATGTGTCCAGTAGCTCACAGGTCATGAAAGTAGAATGCATAATTGTTTGTCGCCATTGCCATAAGACTTACATGCAGTTACAAGTAACAACCAAAAACAAGGAAAGACTAGTTCATGTTAACTTACACAATATTTAGTGAAAAGTGTAGTGAAGTCCAAATGGAGCTGTAAGTCTTCATGGTTCACAATGGTGTGATTAGTTTTTCAACAGACCATAGATAATAAAACATAAATTTTCAGTGTAATTTGGAGTATATTGCACAAATGCCCAGCAAGTCATTCATAACTGTAGCTGGTTAGTGACCTCCACGTTAACATGCAGGCATTTCCCATAGCTACTTTGGGGAACAAGGGCACAATTGTGTTCTCATTCCCAAAAGGGAAGCATCTTCTACCTTCTATAAACTATCATAAAGTCAAAGTCTCAAAGTAAGTAACAAGTCTATTATTATTTTATAATTGTCATGTTGCATATTTATTAAAACAGATACTATTTTCCATTTCAGACTGCTTTAACATCATTAACTGGATATTGCTCACAACATTGCTAGCTGGTAAGTATACTTTTGTTATCTCTAAGATGTAATCCATAATATAAAAGTGCAAAGAAATCACGTATATTTCTATGAACTTTGGACAAAATTAAATCGAAAGGCTCTGGTGACTTTATCACCTCACATACTGAATTTAAACAGAACAAGCCTTCACATTGATTAAAAAAAAAAAAAGATGATTCAGTAGTGTTTGTGTGAAATATTACCATAGAGAAGAATAAGAAACATCATCCCAAGAACCCTTTATCCCTGATACTGATAGACGTTTTCAAGTAACTTTGTTACATGAGAGTACACACATTGAAGGGGTTTCTTTGGAAGACTCCAGAGATAGATTTATCCAAAGAACTTCTAAGGTGACAGGAAGGGAGATTCAATGAAGGTGAGCAATGATTGTTTTTGTGTGAAATAGAAGAGGAAAATGCCCTTTAGAGACGTTGATTAATAGCCCATGTTTATGAATTAAATAAAGACACCAAGATTCAGGGCAGCAAGTGAACATTAGTTGAAAGTTTTTATATTTTGGTGAGACTGTGTAAAATTTCTGAAGGGGTAGCTTGTAGCCTGTAAGAATTCTTAATATTAGGTGACTGGAAAGTATATGGGCAGGATGAAGGGTAGATTTGTAGAACATTGTTAAGTCATGCAGGGCCTAAAGGAGCTGAGATGACCCGAGGTAGCCTGTACTGGGATGCTCTGATAAATGTACTAAAGAGGTCAGAGGAGGCGTCTGACTCTGTCCTTCTTGGCTCTGTCCAGGCCTACATAGTCATGAACATCACAGATCCAACCTTTAAAGGTTACACTGTTGAGTTCACTTAAAATGAGTGTTCCTGAAGTGAAGAACGTCATCTCTTGGGGCAGTAAGGGCAGCTTTCTCACAGGGACTCTCCATACCCATGGCATGCCAGCCTAAGTTACCACTCCGCCGTTCTTTACGGTTCAGGCGCTCATCTATCTCTGCCCTTTGGAGAATATCCATCTCGCACTGAACTTCCTCCCTCCCCCTTCTCCTCTGCTTTACTTGTTATGTTGCCCAGAAAGAAACTCCTATCGGTGTGGCTCCAGGGTCTCGAGGGACAGAAAAGCATACTGGGTAACTAACTTGTCACTCCCTTTGCGCGCGTCACAAAGTGATCTCATCACAGAAGGGCCAGAATTTCACACTCTTGCTGGCTTGCAAAAAAAAAGGGTTCCTCCCCAGTTTCTCTCTACCACAAAGTAATCTCTTTCTGTAGTATGATCAGATAAAATGTGTATTGCTGTCTGTTTTCCTCTGGGGCTATTTCACTTCTAGATATGAAGATCAAAACTATCCTGGCAGTGTGTTTGCTGTTTCTCCCTCCTAGTAAATGAAAAGCTCCTTAGGAAAGGAAAGCACATCTTTTCTACTAATGAATAAATATTTATTTTCCTTTTAAAAGTGTGCATGCTCACTTAAGTAATAATTTGGGAAAATGCATAGGAAATAAGTGGATAAAAATTAAAATTACTTTTGTAACTTAAATCTAACCATTAATAACTATTTGATATATTTTATCTTGTTTTTGAACAACTATAATCCTACCTATATAATTTTGAGGCTCTGCTTTCAGAATTTATGTGTCAAAGGATATGATGTGTAGTCACAATTTTTAATACAGTTTAAATAAACATATACTATTCCTTAAGAAGAATAGTTCATTTAAGCTAAATGCCCAACAACAGCAGTATTACTTAAAAAAATTTTAATATCATCACATTTCTTTATATAGGAGCTGTAAATGAACGACTCAATAAGTAATAAATAAATGAATGGCAGTTCAAATGAGTTTATATTTTTAAGTTTATTTCATGAAAATTTTCAAATACATGAATGTAGGTCAGTTATTATAATGAATTTCTGTGTACTCTTTATCCAGCTTGTATAGTGACTAATTCTTGGCACAGTAGTTTCCCACTGTATTGTTGTGCTGCGTTGAAACAAACTGTAGGCATCATAGCATTTACTTAATTTACTAATATTTTAGGCTCATCAGGAGATTTTTTTTATATGTGAATGTCAAACATTTAGATAAGTAGTTCTAAACATTTTATATAACACTATTTTTCCTTCTTTGTGTCTTGGCCTCATATTTTCTAATATGTAATCACTAGTTATAAGAGCTTATCAGTATGTTCCATCATTGAGTGTATTCATGTATTGTATACAGTTATCTAAGGTAAAAGGAAAATGTACACTTCTGACTACGCAGAACTCTGTTCTAACTGCAGCCAATCCATACTAGATAAATATAGCCAAGCTACTTAAATAAAACTTAACTCTGTATTCAAACATCTACAGTTTTTAAAATTTGTTGGCAGGAGCAGAAATCTTCTAATGCTTCTAATGCATATATGAGACTCTTAAATCTGAAAGGAGGAATTATATATAAGAGTTTGAGTCATAGATGGTACATTGCAGAACAATGTCTGTGTGTGTGTTGTTCCTAGAGAACTATTTGTAAGCCCCTTGTCCATGGTTAGTTCAGATCCTTCACAGAAAGGGCTCCACACATATGGAGTGCCCTGTGGGCTTTGGGGTTTCTGTAGAGAACTTGTGGTGAGGGTTTGGTCCTGCCTCGCTGTCTTTGCGTTGTAGGGCAGTGACTGTTCAGTAGCAATGTGTTGTTTAACAGGTGTTTTTCACTCATCAGAAATTCAGGATGTGAGTAAGTAAGTAACATATTGCTTCAGTATAAACTGAATTTATGTGTTGCTCTGGTCTACTTAATCTTTCCATTGGCCTCGAAAGTGAGTAGCTAGAATATTGATGTTCCTAACCCTTGGGGAAGTAAAAAAAAAAAAAATTTCTACACCACACTAAATCTCTAGAAAAATATGATGGTTTACAGTATGGACACATACAAAATATTTCAGCCAAAGCTGGTAGAGAAAAGCACATTGGAAAAAAAAAAAAAGAAAGTAATAACATAAGCAATAAACTATCCAAGCAGAGTAACTGTAAAATTTGCTCCACTGGTTGGTGTAAACAATACAAATTCTTCCCTTGTTCCATTTCTCTTGTACTTTCAATCTTATGACTATTTGTTTTTCCTTACCCTGGCTGGCTAACCATCATTAAAATATCACCAAAAGTTTAAAAAAAAAAGTGTCTGGCTACACGGTAGTCCAACAGATATCTCAAGAAAACATAGGAAGGATCAGTCATTGTCCCATTAGAAAGCTGCAAGGATATTTTACCACAACTAGGGTACCCATAATTGATAGAAGTGAACTTTTCATCATTCCCTTAAGGTCGATACTAGCCATGCAGCAACTAAGATGTACCCTTAACTTATGTGTGGGATTGGATTGTGTGCCTCATGTCTTAGACTTGTACTATACGCTGCCTTTGTAAACAAAGCAGAGGTTTATCCAGGATTCTTTCTTTCTCTATATCCAAGCAAACCACTAAAGTTTGATCACAATAGCAGCTCGAATAAGTATCACTATGAATAAAAGTGTTATCTTCTTGCTATATATGTGCACGCGTGCGCACACACACACACACACACACACACACACACTCACACTCACATTTCCTTCAAAATGGCCTATTTGTATCCAGGTGTTTGTTCATCATTGTTGTATGTGTGACCTTATATGGCCTCAAGCTGTAAAACAACATTCTTACAATAAATTTATATCCTACACCCTTTACTTCCTCATCTCTTGTTAAATTCAGAGTCCGAGTGGGATAACCCTGCTTACAGAAAGCAAGGAGTGCTTTGTGAGGACTGCCCCCACCATCATAACAGAATTGTTCTATAGATGGTGATAGTTATATGAAGAAGGTGGACAGGTTTGTTCAGATCACCAACTTCCTGTGCCATGAAGTTAGAATACTGACCAAGTTCTCACTGGGCAGGTAACATGCCACTGGGCGCAGTTTCCATGAGGCTAAGAATCATGGCGTCCTTCACTAGGATAACTCCTGTGATTCTGCATCAGTTGGACGATGAAGGAGAAATGCCCTGCCTTGCCAAGATAATTTAGCCAGCTCAGCCCTTTCATCCTGGAGTGCTCAGGAAGGCTCTTCATTCCTTCCTTTCTGGTAAAGTCTGTGGTGTGCAAAATGGGCTTTGGAGATGGTCTTCCCAATGGGGAATGCTGCATAGGGAACCGTCTGGGCTCCATTGACAGCTGGTCTGTATGCCCCATCCTCCACTGTGAGCACACCCCTCACAAGCTGTTGATGCACCTCTTCTGGTCGAAATAATTGGCTTCCATGGTTTGTGTGAATCAGTCTAATGGATCTGTGGTGTGGAGATCTGTAACCTCAGAATGCTAAGTTTAAAGACTCTTGTAATTAATTATTTAAAGATAGTTTATCCCTTGACTATTTTTCTCTCATTGTCCACAAACAAGTTGATTAGTTAATCATGTCTTTGTTTATTTTTATTGTTGCTGCTGTGTGCACTACACATAGGAAGGCTGTTTATATGAGGTAATTACAGTGACAAAATTATACTTTCTAGATGTTCTCATTTTCTCATGTTTGATTACATCAAGACCTGCACTCTAGGAAGTGTGTTTCAGGTTTGCTAGGAAAATGATGGAGGAGAAAAACAAATCCAGTTCTGGGAAGTAAAGTCAAACACCCTTAACACAATTACAGATATCAATCATTCATTCAAACCTTGCTCAACTCAAGCAAGATTTTGATTTCTAGTTATCTGTTGATACTAGGTACCCAGAGCAAGAAGAAGCACTGGCTGCTTTTAAGTTCTCATTAGAGTTCCAGGGTTTTCTCAGAATGTGATGGGCCTGGCTATTGGGAATCTGAGTTAATTCTAGGATGGCTTATCCTGTCCCTTCTAAAAGGGAAATCTACACCGTTTTCTCCGGATCACATCTAAACCCAAAGATTAAATGGATCTCCCAGATTATCTTTAGGTAATTCTTTCAATAAACTTTTATTGAGTTACTTGTTATTTCAACAAACTTTTTAATATGTAAATATGAACCATCTTACCCATTCCAATTCCTTATATTTTTGATTGACTTAATTTTAGCAAGGAGAGCTGTCCTGGTCGATTGCTAAGGGCCCTGTGCATGTTCATTTGCATGTAGCCAAAGGTTCGTTCCCTTGCAGGCGCTCTGGTTGTCAACCAGTGATCTCGCCTTTGTCCTTTCTCGTAGTTCTGCCTGTGGTGCCTGTCACTAACAGTCAAATGAGGACAATTTTACCATTCTGTCCTGCTGGTCTATTTTTTTTATTTTTTTACTGCCGGTACATGAATTTGTTATTCTTTATAATTCCCTTTGAAGTTGGAAATCCAAGGGGAATCTAAAACCGACCAGATGTTTCTACTGCTGGAGAGGGAAGAGAGTAAGGCTTAAGTTTAACAAAAACTTGTTCTGTAGGAAAAATATATATATATCATTTCAGCTGCACATCATCTTAATACACTCATTTACTACATATCTGTTAATTTACATTTAATAGTCGTTTGTAGGCAATATCACCTATCATTTACTCTGAGTAAGATACATAAATCTTGTGAACAAATAGACTCGTGTGGTGGTTTGCTCAGAACTCTTTCCCTGTGGGGTTTTACTTCCACTGTTCTGCATGTTGTCCTTGGGCTGCACTTGAGGGGTCCTTCTCGTGTGGCAGCTCATGCTGTTGCCAAAGGACCACCATCGTGTCACCAAACTTGGAGACTGATTCTGTAATCTGTTTCAAAATGATGAGGTCAGTTCCTGCTGTAGTTATTAAGGGGAGGAAAGCAAACCTGGAAAACTTCATCTGTTTTAGAGATCTGTAGATGAAAACAAGAATAAGAGTGATAAAGACCTTCAGGGTGAAAGAGGAAAGTGTTGTGGTCTTTCAAGGATTCACTGGAGGTTGCAGACAAAGAAAGTAAACCGAATGGGGAATGCAAAATGATTGAGAAGCTAGTCATTGCAGAATATAGAAGAGTGTTTTGTGAGGTGACTTCGGGGACTGTCACAACGTGTGCCCAAGGCCTTAAGCACCCATCCATACACAAAAGGAAGAATTACTGAATAACAAATTGGACAATAATCTAAAGCCAATCAGGCTGTATCTGCGGCTTGCTTCATACTTCACAGACACGTTCGATGGAGGGCAGGCTGTCTCATTGGCTCAGCTTCAGCATAACACTTCTCACACTGCTCTCTGGATTCCCAAGTCTTCCCAGGGCTTCCAGAAGATGGAGAAATCCCAATAACTGCTTCTGCACCCTTACGTTGCTCGGTGGACTAAACATTCTCCCCATTTCACAAGGGATGAATATTCTCCACTCAGAGTTTCTATTCTCCCACCCTATCTGATTTTAAATAGAAAGCCTGAGTCCTCAGTAATCATATTAAACTTCTTAAATCACACATATCAATTTCATATACCATTTTCAGCATTTTTTTCAGACTTTCAAAAGCTAGAAGAAGAAAAAGACAGAGAGAAATCACTTAGCAGCTGATTCACTTATTTTAAGCAGCTTTCTCAATTTTAAAATATAAAAAATTCAGGTCCTGGAACATTGGGTGATTTGAATGTTCTGTAGGGATTTGAAAAAGAGAGATTTGTTTTTTAAAAAATCATATGTTCTACACGCAGGGACCTGGATTTTCAATTTAGTCCTTAAAAAATAAATTGACATAAGGGAGTTTTCAACCTAAACAGTTTCTCTTCTTCCTTTTCATTTATTTATTATTATTATTACTAATCTTCTTGGCCAAAGCAGATGGTCTGAAAAGCATTTATGTTGGTCTCACTGCTGACAGAGCGGAACCTAATAATCCAAGACTTGGAACTTGGTACTTCAATAAAGGAAACACTGTTTGAGGTATTTTCCATTCAAACCAGCATCAAAAGTTTTTAATTAACACCATCAGAAATTAATGGGCTGAATGCAAGACAGGGTTCCTACATACCCCACTACTGGGAACACAACAGCAAGTGGGATCCATTGTGAGTGTTTGTGTTGTATGGTGTATTTTTATTTACTTATTGAAGCAGTCCCAGCTGCACATTCGTGTCAGAGCCACGAGAGTGAAACTTGCAGAGAGCTGCTTCACTCCAGCAGTTTCATTTTGCTCACTGATTATTGTCCTGAGTTCTTTGTGATTGTAATTGGTTAGAAAGTTTGAAATTAGCAAGTCCTTGTCAGCCATGAAAGCTTTGAAATCACGAGGCTTGATACAGCTATCAAGCTTGCTGAAGCCTAATGGCTTGCGGGGCTAGGAGCCTGTAGAGCAGCAGTGAACAGCCTCAGTCCACAGGCTGTACTCCTGCCTCTATTCACCACCCTCTGCAAGGCCTTGTCTCCGATGGGGGCTTTGTTGGGACCTTTTCTTTTCCCTCACTGGAGCCTATTGTGGGATGAACGGATTTTGGGCTGACAAATAGAGACAGGAGGCACTGGGAAGTGAGAGCAAATGAGTGAAAGAGTGGAGTGGACAATCAAGGGAGGGAAAGGGGAAAAACTTGCCTAAAACAAAAGGGAAGCAGACTAGAAAATGGAAAGAGTGTTGGTTCTCAGCAGCTAAGTTGGATGTCTCAGAAAGGAGCTTGCTAACTGACCCAGGTTTTGAAACTATTTTTTTTTAAAGACTTGCCTACTCATTGTTGAAAGGCAGCCACATATGTTCATATAAGGGACTGCGACCCCACCCATCACTGCCTCACTACATTTGTAAGGATTACGAATACAATCATTTCCTTTATAACACAGGAATGAATGGTTTATCAACTCTTTTCCTGAAACCACAAAAGTATCTATTGTTTAGTGTAATGCTGTGAGCCTCCACACCAACGGTCTCCAGAAAAGTCCTCTGCCGCTTGGAAAGCTGCAGAATAAACTTCGCTCTCACCCTACATAGCAAGCTGCGTGGCAGGGTTATCCAAAACAGAGATCATCCACAAAGATAGAATGTTTCCAGAAACGAAGTCTAGAAAACAGACTTTCAAGCTGAATACCTTTGGCCATAACCTTTAAACCTTTTAAATTTCAAAATTTCAAGCTGCAAAGTTTATTGCCATGAACTTGGAATGTCAAGAAATTTTTCAGTAGAACCAAGTCATGACAGAATTATGCAAAAATTCATCACTTGCTTGGAAGAGTGCCCTCAAATAGTTAAACCATTACTTCTCACAAATACAAAAGGATCAATACTGACCAGACTTGCATAGGAGAGTAACAGTTGATGAGTATCGTGCAGAGTGTGAGAATCATTCTTAGCTCCTCAGTGTGGTTACGTTCTGTCCTGAAGTCTGACTCACAGAAGTCAGAGACACCTTTATGAAGTGTAATTGAGTAAAGGTTACAGTCTCACTTTCCCATAATACTCTTTAAGGATGCTAGATCATATTGCATGTGTAGGCTACCTGCATATCTACCTGCCAATCATGGCCTCATCTCTTGATTCACATGGGATTTCAGCAGTTCCTGAAGCAGTTCTCTTTAGTCCCAAAGCCTAGCCTAAGTATGCTTGTAGAAAAATTGAACCCCAGTTTGTATCTTTGTGGCCTTGTCAACATGTCTTTATTATAACATTTCTTTCTCTGTGACTTAGACTCCTTCACTCCTTTACTCCTACCTTCTGAGATCTCTTTCCATATTACTTTAGACTCTCATACCCCTGTTCCAGACTGTTCTTTGGAAGGAACCCAAAATGTGCCAAATCCTTGGTTGTTTTTTTATTTTTTTATTTTTATTTTTATTTTGTGTGTGTGTGTGTGTGTGTGTGTGTGTGTGTGTGTGTGTGTGTGTATCCCTCACAACACAGTGCCTTCTTTTCTGCTGTTTGCTACTCTGGGTGAATTATTAACCATTTTCAAAGCCTGGTTCTCAAAGCTCTGTAGAGGCCTGTCTGCTCATCTCAATAGATTATACCATTTGGAGAGACCAACATTATTCTGTTTATTTGTGATCTCCTGAACCTAGCACCCTCCTGACAAACCGTAGGGTAAGGTAATGGCAACACAACCAAATTATGGCATGGCCATATATTAAAGTTCCCAATAAAATTTTTTAAAAAATACTTAAAACACACACAAGATTGATCCTACACTAAAGTTATATTCACTCGTGTTTTATTATAAGCTTTGTTTAATGGGAAATCATCTTAATACTTTAGTTTGTCATCCAGAAAATGTAAATGACCTTGGATAAACTGAGAGGAATGTGTAAGAACCCCACCGTTTTTGTATATCAAAAGAGAGGGATGTGAATTCAGAGCCATGCTATAGTAATGATAATTATTTTTGCAACCATTTGAATGAAAGTAAGTTGAAAATCAGTGGCCTCTGAGCATTGTTGTGATTCTATGAAAACAGCCTAGAATGAGCCATGGTAAGGTCTTACCATCCATTTCTAATAGAAATATAGGACTCACCCAATCCATACTTCCCACCAGGGAAATATCTACTTGTCATGAGAGACAGTAAGGCTCCAGAATGCAAACAGTGACGTGAGAAGTTCAAGACTCTCTTCCTGTGTGTTACCATCCCATACATGGATTATTCCAGAATGTGATGAACAAGGTGATCATTCAGCACCAAAAGCATCTTACCAGAATAGATCAAAGAAAAGCACCCTAAATTCTGCAAGTAGTTTATTTTGTCCCAAGTTAGTGCAGAAGGACATGATATTGTATGGCAGCTATGTTCTCCATAAAAATAAAAATATCTCCCTTGATTTTAGAAAACTTTATCAATCTTTAATTTGGAAAGATAAACTATTAATAACTTCAGAATCTGCTCTCTTTCAACAGTATCTGAAGTCTGCACTTATTTCATTTGTATTAATATTCTGTTGGTCAAAGCAAATCACTTAGCTAAGTTCAATGCCATGAGACAGAAATGCATACCCCTATGCCCCCCCACACACACACAATGGGAGTTATGGTAAAGTCATGTGGTTAAGTATATGGGTGTATTATTCCATTATAGAGTACAAACAAAGAATTAGAGAAAATGTACAGTCTTCCACATATAATACAGCTTTACACTCATGAACAAATAGTTTGAATAAACAAGAAGCCTGGTGTGGTGTAGGAACTTCTCAGTGGAGGCTGGCAGCACATTTTCAATTGGCATATCTAGGAACCACCTCCACACGCTTTCTACCTTGATTCCTTTGGAATTACTCAGTGATGATAACCACTGAATAGACATGGAGGTCAGAGAAAACACACTAACTAGAAATGAAGAGCTTTAGATTCTGTTCAAGCTTCCTCACTACATAAGGGTGAAATCACGATAATCACATAATTCTACTGGGGTTTTCCCTCACTACTGTTGTCTCTAAAAGAGCAGTAGGCCCTGTCATATGTATATTTTTTCTTTGCTTTTCTTTGTTAAAATCATTCATTGCTATTGTCATATGTGTAGATTTAAGTACAAGAGGACAATTAAAATCACACCAAATCATCCATAAATAATCTCCTTTTAACTTTTGGGATTCCTTTCTAATCATCTTTTTTTTTTTTTCCTATGTAAATGCCCTTTAAACTTTTAGTGACACACTCCTACTTTTATAGGTTATCTGCATCACTAAAATCTGTAGCATGAGGAACATTCTGTGCCTTTAGGTAATCTTCAACATTGTTTTACTAGTGCCTTATTGTAGTCCTGAGTCACAGTCTTAGTTATTTTAAGATTGAAATGAGATCAAAAGTCTTCATAAACCAAGTCTACTCTAAAAATAAAGGTATTATTGTTATAGAATTTGAGAACTGAATAAAAAGAGACACAGTGACTAGCATTTAATGGAGGCTGCCCTGTGCTGTGAGCTGTGTTTAAACTTTATTCAAGCCCCCTCAGTTAACAACTTGTAACCTAAAGAGGAATTAAAGCCAAATGATGAAACTCTGCAGGCTTTACTCTGTGAAGTCCAAACACATAGCTGCCCAGAACTTTGTGACTTGGAAAGTTTGTCTCCTCTTTGGCTTAGTGTCTCCACCATCAAGTAGTAATAATGAAATGATTGTACACACCTCCAGAAATGTTGTCCCAAGGATTCAGTGAATGGACGCAAGTAAAATGTTTAGAAGTAATAGATATCAGCTATAATTTTCTGTCATTTAATGCCTGAAGTTCCATTTTGCCATTATTCCTTTTTTAAAAATACTAATCCACCACACTGATTTCTATTTCTTTGGCGTGAAAGTGGGCTCCAAGAAAAGGCCACATAATATAAATTAGGAAGACTAAGGGCCTAACATGTCTTTCTTTTTTAATTTATTTTACTTTCTTATTATTAGTTATGTACACAGTGTATATGGTCAAGTTGCCATCGTTAGCCTCCTCCCTGCCCTTCCTCCTCCACAGGGACCCTTCCCATTGGGGAATGTGGGTCATACATTGGGGGTTTAGCCATCAGTTATGGGGGAGAGGCAATGTCTCTGTGTATCATGACCCAACATGTGGCTCTGACAATCTTTCCACCCCTCTTCTGCAAATTTTCCTGAGCCATGATGTGTTCATTTTAGGTCTGCTTCAGTGCTAAGGTCGTGGGAGCCTCTGTGTCTCTGGATCTCTGGTTTGGAAGGAGTTGAGTGTTCTCTGTGTCTCTCTCCTTCACCCTTGTGCTGGTACCAGGTTCACCAACAAAGCAGCACTCATTTCCCCAGTTACTCTTAGTTTCAGCTGGAGCCCTTTTGAGGTGGGATAGGCTGGTTCCATCCTTAGGATATGCGTCCATCTGTAAAAGAGAAGCAAATCCTCCAACGGAGAGTAAAGTTAGCACCAGATAAATGGGATAACCATTATTTTTAGAGAGAATTTAATAGGTGTAGGTCCTCTTGTAGCCCACGACTGGTGGGAGCTTGATAATGGAGAGCAGGCTCATTATTAGATATGATTCTGACTGGTTTCCCAGCTCCATCTATGGGTTCCATTCCACTGAGCGGATCCGTCAGCCACATCAAGAGCAGTTGGTGACATATCTTTCTATTTCTTCCTTTCCACATTTTAAGTAATGTGGCCTCTGGGGCTTTAATTCATGTTCTTATACTTAGTGATGGTTTCCTTTAAAATGAACAAACAGTAGCCTTCTTAGTACTTTAGCAAGGATTTAAAAGAGAAAATATATTTGGAACTTACTCCCTTCCCTGGGCAACATATGGCTTTGTAATTGTTAGTTGTCTCTCCTTGCACTATTACTAAATTGCTTTGTTTTAAGAACTACTACCACTAGGAAAATTATTTATAGATTTTTTTCCACTGCCACTCATACCTCAGTGTCCAGCTGTCAGATTAATTGCCTGAAGATGGCATGGTGGTAGTTACTAGATGGAGAGCTAGTACACTTCTCAGCTCACTTGATCGACGTTTCCTGACTGCAGATAGTATGTATCTGTAGATGAGTATATGTGCCCATTGTTTGATTAAATAACAGTTATTATCATATAAGAGATTTATTTTTTTACATCCCATCAATTTGTAAGATTTTTATTCAAGTGAACAGAAAGCATGTTGTACATGAGTCTTTAGTTCCTTCGGTGAGCATACTAAATAATGGAGAGGCTGACTGAGTGGATAACTGCCTTACTCATCTCTCAGTTATCAGGCATTGGTCATCACACTGGCTTGTTCAACCACATCAATACACTGGGTTTCTTTCCTTATTTTATTTGCAAAACTTGGTAAAAGATTTAAAGCCAAAACCCAGTAGGTATTAACCATCTAAATTTTCAAGGCGATAACTTAGAAACAGAGGGATTATCATCATGATTTGGTGCACGTTGTCATCTCTGTTCTCTCCCACCAGGTGCACTTACACTCCTGTACTGTTCCCAGACCATTTATTTTTTGCATGTTTTAATTTTCTATTGCCAAACCTACTACAAATAGGTGTACAATAAATAAATCTTTAATAAATTAATAAAAATATTAAACTTCTAAGATTCTTATATGCCCATGGACTCTGTATAAATAATTTTTCTTTATGACGTTTAACTTTAAATAATTATTCATAATTGCACCATCCTTAGTGGCAAGATTCTGGAAATGTTTTCCTTTTTAATATTTTATTTATTAAGAGAGAGATAGCAAGAGAATTGGTATGCCATCCGGCCTACATGTGTACTTGGAAACAGAACCTGTATTCTTAAGCTGCACAGGCACGTTTCCTACCCACTAAGCCATCTCCAGCTCTAAGTTTTCTTTTTCTTTTCTTTGTTTTAAAACATTTTATTTATTTATTTTGAGAGCGACAGACACAGAGAGAAAGACAGATAGAGGGGGAGAGAGAGAGAATGGGCGCACCAGGGCTTCCAGCCTCTGCAAACGAACTCCAGACGCGTGCGCCCCCTTGTGCATCTGGCTAACATGGGACCTGGGGAACCGAGCCTCGAACTGGGGTCCTTAGGCTTCACAGGCAAGCACTTAACCGCTAAGCCATCTCTCCAGCCCATAAGTTTTCTTTTTCTTAACAGCCTATCCTACTGAGTTTATCAGCTCACTACAACTTAGAATCATGCATAAAATGTTATGGTCCTGCAAGCTAGCACCCATGTCACCAGTGTGGATGCAGAGGAGATGCTAAGATGTGATGGTTACCTAGGAAGCTGGTGAAAGTCATGTGTCTCTCGTAGCCCTTTAGTTGTTTCTCTTCTCAACATGGCAGGCTTAGCCTTGTGTTCTTATAGGTGCATGTTAACTCTTCTGTAAAGAGAATGACAGCAGTCTTCAGAATGATGCTGGTGTTACTTAGTGATGCCAAGGAACCAATAAAGAGTGCATTTTTTAAGTTGAATATGTTCTTATTTTCGTGTTTGTTGATTTGTAAAGCCAATACAAACATGTGATGAAAAAAAATCAAATTTTGCCAATTTGAAAAGAACAAAAACAGCTAAAACCTTCTTTTAAATTTTCTAAGCTATTATGAGAATATTACAGACAAAAGATTGTACATGAAAGACTTTTTTAAAAAAATCAGGTTGCTTTGCCTTTCTTTCTGACTTCAAAAGTCTTTGTCAGATATGAAAAAGAAATATACTCAAAATGAAGAGTAAATATAATTAAAATGGTTCCTTGCCTTGTCATATAAGCTTCGTATGGGCAAAACTCTGTATAAATTTAACACTATGAAACTTAGGCTTTAAAGAATAAGCAAGAGTGGGCAAGGAGAAAAGAAGTTGGATTTTTAATAGGAGTATACACAGAAAATTATAGTAAGTAAAAAGACATTAAATCTTTAATTGCTTTTGTTGAAAAACTTTTAGATCCATAGATTTTTTTTCTAACACTTGTTGTATACCTGGCTTTCAATATTCTGTTATTAATAGCTAACTAATAAACAAATGATATTGAATAGGTCACATTAGTTTGCTTTAAACACAAGTTTTCTGATTACAGAAATAATTAAGAAGTTAGTTGATTTACCAAGACCAAAAAAATTATTGAATATGTACTTTAATTTTTTTGTTTAGCAGGTATTATTGGATGCACATTTTTTAATACCAGTTGAGTGACCCTTATGAGTCTGAATTTCCTCCTGTGTCTAGTAGGGATTATTAAAATCCACTAATCAGAAATGTGTCAGGAAAAATTACATGAGATCATGAGATAATGCCATCATGCAGTTTGCAAAGTTTCTGATGTGTAGTAAGTTATATCTATACACATATTACATTATTTAGTGATATCTGTGTGCATGTTACATTATGTAAAATATAAATGTATTTATAATATTGTACAGTATTTTGTAACACATTATATAATTACATGTAAAGTGTAACAATGGAAATATTAGACAAATTAAAATTGCTAATAATTATTGAAGTGATATCAAAAACATCTTAGAGTTCAACAATACATTGAATATTTTTGGAAGCTCAACACAAAACAAGAAGGATTCATATTGATTATTTTCTCTGGAAGAAATATAGCCTAACTAGAGAAAAAAGAGATCATAGGTATTAACAGATTAAAGTAGTCATAATGAAGATAATGTGTGTTAATCATTGTTACCCCCGTGTTCAGCTTTCATGTTCTTCATCCTGTGTATCTCTAGCAATCACTAGATAACATGTGTGTTTCTGTTCTTACCTTGCATGGGAGGAAACCAAGACAAGGGTGAGTGAAGCCCAGCTAACAACTGGAGTTTAACCTTTGCTTTTGTCTCCAGAGCTGTAGTTTCTAACCACTGCGCTACTCAATCCGGCTGTGTGCAGATGAGTGTTTAACTGTTCAGAAGAGAAGATGAACACTCCAAGCTAAGCAGCTGGGGAAGAGGTTCTGGGAGGTGAAAGAACCTGGGCCTTCAGCAACCAAAATACAAACCCAACACCTACCCTGAAACATGTGAGCACATGTGTGTGCGTGTACACACACACACACACACACACACACACACACACACACACTTTATTTATGGTCTTACTTTCTATTGTTTTAGTTACCCAGGACCAATTGCAGTGTAACAATATTTCATAGAAATTTCCATCCATAAACAGTTCATAAGCTTTCAACTGAATTCTGTTATGACTAGAATGATGAACTCAATCCCCTGCTTTCTCGCTACAGTGGTACCAACCATTTGGAAATGCTAAAAAGTATATTTAAAAAAAACTATAAATTACTTCCTCTAGGGAAAAGGTAAAAGTCTTTCATAGTTAGGCCTGTATATAAAACACAAATCCTGCCAAGCATGATGGCACACATCTTTAATCCCAGCATTTGGGAGGCAGAGATAGGTGGATTGCCTTGAGTTCAAGTCCACTCTGAGACTCCATATGAACTCCACGTCAGCCTAGGCTAGAGTGAGACCTACCTCAACTGCCTCCACCCCAAACACACACACACAAGCACACACAAAACCCTGGCCCTATAGGACTCAATACTGTCAGTAGTTTCAGCCATCTTTTGGGAGCATGGGATCATATTCCCTGTATATAACAGAGAACTACTGTGTTCATCATGTAGCAGAGGTGGGCTCTAAGTCTGAATCCTGATGCTATATATATACTGTGTGATCTTGTGCAGATTTCTAATTCCTTTGTGCTTCTATTTTTCATCAAGAAGCAGGAAGAAATAATAGTATATAGTATAACCTGGTAGATTTGTTATAAAGATTTAATAAACTAATGCATGTGATTACCATGGTACCCAGGATATCTAAGCATTACTTAACTGTACTGTCATTATTGTTATGGTTGCTGCTTTTGTCATTAATAAGGAAAATACTTTGAAAATTTTCCTCCTTGAGTTATAATTAAAATGTAAAAAGAACCCGAGTTTTCAAAAGTTTAGATTACGAGAACATTTAAAGCATTGTATTTATTCTTTGATCAAAGGCCAGTGTTTTAGCTTCACATGTTGGGTGGGGGGAATAAACACATTATATCATAGGATTCCAACATATATTTAAGTGAAAGAAATTCAGCAGGAGTATGTTTAGTAAATATATGCTTTTTTTTTTAACTTTGTGACTGCCCATTGATATTTCCTAGTTAGCTTCCTTAAAAAAAAAAACAAAACAATATTATCAAGTAAAAAGAATTGTTATAACTTTTACCTCTTCTGGACACATGAAGATATTTTGTCATGTATAGAAAGCCTATTTTAAAAAAAAGTATTGGGAATGGTAAGGCATAATTGTGTTGGCACATTTTAACTGCTTCATTAAAGCATAGTAACATTCTTAGTGGCTACTACCCCCCCCCCCACACACACACATGCACACACAAAGAACGTATAGTAACCGATTTGTGAGAAGAATAT
The DNA here is from genome assembly GCF_020740685.1 of Jaculus jaculus. Classification (NCBI taxonomy): domain Eukaryota; kingdom Metazoa; phylum Chordata; class Mammalia; order Rodentia; family Dipodidae; genus Jaculus; species Jaculus jaculus. Next base: position 167,443,590 of record NC_059105.1, read on the forward strand.
GGTCACAAGGAGCAGTTTGCCAAAGCTGTGTCTTTCGGGCAATACTCCACTGTGGTGAGTGTACTACTGGGCTGGTGGACAAGGGCAAGAGATCCCAACATGGCCAGAAGGCCAGAATACTAGCTAGGGTATTACGCTTGGAATACCGTTCTTGGAAAGCTCTTAAATGGGCAAGCTCCCGACCAGTGATGGTCACAAAGCAGTTTATGAAAATACATGCCCATTCCCTTGAGTCTGTTTCCAGCTCTTGGAAGGCAGCAGGCTATACCAGAGCATACATATTCTAATGTGTGTGTTTATGGATGGCTGTGCTTGAATGTAGATCACATTTGAAATCCTTTGCAGTGTTAAGTATCATGTATTCCATACCAATTTTCTATAAATCAAAGACATTTCAAGTTTTACTACTTCATGCAAAGAGTCAGTTGCAATTCAAGCTTTTGATCTCATTTGTCCCACTGATTTCTTCATTCACTACTCTATCTGATGGTCATATGTAATCTTAACTGTAAATTTTGATAAAATAATTTGAGTTACACTAATTTATTTTTTCAGTTTACACCTGTGTTTATTCATGCAGTGTAGGATATTAAAAATAGAAGTCTCTTTTTTAATTAATTAATTTGCAAGCACAGAGAGATAGAGAGAAGAGAGAATGGGTGTGCCAGGGCATCTACCCACTGCAAATGAACTCCAGATACATGAACCACTTTGTATATCGGGTTTTAGGTGGGTACTGGGGAATAAAGCCTGGTTGTTAGGCTCTGCAGGCAAGTGCCTTAACCATTGAGACATCTCTCCAGCCCCCAAAATGAAAGTCTTTGAAACTAGCAGGTAATAGTTAAAAATAGAGCAAGGTACCACATGCTTTATTATTTGCTTGGTTGGTTGGTTAGTACATTTTATGTTTTTAATCGGTCCGTTTTCAAGTAGTCCAGTACCTCTTTATATACATAAAAACTATTTTGTATGTGGTCCATAAAACAAAGAGAATTAAAGCTTATCCAGGGCCTGTTCCTTACAAAGGAACCCCTGTGGCCAGATGTCAGAAAGTGGGCAGGTATGTAACTGAGATGCTAATTCAGCAGTTGCTTTGGAACTGCCGGGGCCTTTGCCCATGAAGATTTCTTTGGCCTTTGCTTTTGCAAAGTTGGAAAGTTCTAGGTTCAGCCCTTTCAGCTTTCAGTAGAAAGATCTCTTTGAAACAAACAAACATGAATTAATTAATAAATAAATAGCTAAGTTCCTGTGAGTTTATATATCCAGATCTGTTTTTGCTGGAGAGAAAAGGTATCCTGTCATATTTCAATTTCCTAAATTTCAATCTGAGAATAAAAACTTAATCTTTTTAGAGTGAAATCTGTGAGTGTTCAAGTTCACTATGAACAACTAATTCAAATATTACCTGGAACGTCACAGAGTAACCTCCACCGTCCTCAGGGAGAAGAGTATCACCACCAGCCAGATACCTTTAATCCCACTATTTGGGACACAGAGGTAGGAGAGCCTCTGTGACTTGGAGGCCAGCCTGACAGTACATGGTGAATTTGATTGGCCTTGGCTAGAGTGAGAAACTACCTCAAAAGGGGGTGTGTGGCTGGAGGGATGGCTTAGCAGTTAAGGCATTTGCCTGCAAAGCCAAAGGATCCCAGTTCGATTCTTCAGGACCCATGCAAGCCAGATGCACAAGGGGGCGCATGCATCTTGAGTTTGTTTGCAGTGGCTAGAGGCCCTGGCATGCCAGTTTTTCCCCCTGTCTCTCTCCCCCTCTTTCTCCCTCTCAAATAAATAAATAAATAATAAAAAATTGTCACCTCCAGCAGGAGCAAATTAGGAACACAATATCAGCTAAGTAAAAGCATAGCTGGATTTTTTACACGTGGGTGTGTGGTGTCTGTGCATGTGTGTGTATGCAAGTTTACCTGTGAATAAGTACATGTGTGTATATGTGTACAGGCACATGTGTGTATGCATGTGACATCCCTAGGTCAATAGCAGGTGCCTTCTCTTTGAAACAGGGTCTGTCACTGAACCTGGAGCTCACAGGGCAGCTAAACTAGCAGCTAGCAATCCCACCCAAGTTTTTGTTGTTGTTGTTGTTTTTTGAGGTAGGCTCTCACTCTAGTCCAGGCTGGAGTTTACTAAGTAGAATTCACTAAGTATTCTCAGGGTGGCCTCGAACTCACAGGGATCCTCCTACCTCTGCCTCCTGAGGGCTGGGATTAAAGGCATGTGCCACCATGCCCAGTTCCACCCAGGTTTTACATGGGTGCTGGGGATCCTCATTCATGTCTGTGTAGGAAGCACTTTACTTTATCTTAGTAGGGGTAAATTTTAGATGTTGCACTGAGGAGATATTTCCCATACAAATAGAAGAGCAAAATATATAAAACCCCCATGCCTTGTGGCAGAGTTATAATTACAATGCACTTGTCATTTTTGCATTTCCCCGGCTCTCCTGAAACATTACTGGTGATCCTCTGTCATTTAAATTAGTTGAGAACATGGATTTATCTTAATTTTCACCCTTTGTTTCCCCTTTTTGTGATAACAGTTATGAGATATGATGATGTAAAGTATTTCAACTTATAATGGTTTCAGGCTTGTCCCTTGGCAGACTAAATCTTCTGGCTAATTCACTGATCAGTTAAATAGTTGGGGTTATTGTTATTATAATTATTATTTTACATTTATATAGCACTTTCCTCCAAGGGGCTAGAGGCATTTTACACATAGTAAATTACCAAATAGGAATTAATCCTTATATCACCCTGTGGGGTAGGGACAATCACACAAATGAAATTCTGCAGAAGACTCCTTGTGTCACAGCTCTCCGCTCTACCCCCGGCCTTAGCGAGCCTCTCCTGCCTTCTGGGAGATTCAGTGGGATGCTGATGGCTTGGCAGGGAATGGCTGGAAGCAAGATCTTCAGGAAAGTGGTTCCATGTCTGCCTTGCTTTCACACTGTACGCTTCCTGGAGAATGAACTGACGGAAGCAGCTAGACGTATGCATTTTGCTGTACAAGTTACGAATAACTTTCACCACTATGGTTTCATTTAATGCTACACAGCCCAAGTACATATGATATTTTACTATACAAAAAAACACTTGGATGGGAATTTAAAATAAGTTTCTATGACTTCCTATCCCACAGAGATTCTCATTTCATAGGTCACGAAGGGGCGCTGTGTTCTCATCCCAGCTAAATTTGAAGCTGGAGATGCTTTGAGAACCTTGAGGTGACTGAGGAAAAGTTGTTAGCCCCCATTCTAGGTATGCGAAAATGAGGTTCAAGGAAACAGCTTGTCACGGTTTGACAGAGCATAGACCAGACACCAAGGTTTCAAATTCCCAAACCTGTACTTTTTATTATAATGTAGCACTTCTAGGAAAGAGTAGGTGAAGGAAGATTTAACAGTAAAAGGAGGACTGGGCTGGGGATACAGTACAGTGACCGCACTCTTGCCTAGCACGCATGAAGTCCCAAGTTCAGTTCTCAGTGCCACGATACAATAGACTAAAGGAGAGAATGGTTAGATATGTGAAGTGGAACCACGTGGACTTGTCTTTACTGGTTTCATCAGAATCTCAGGTGAGATTCTGGCATGGAATTCCATCACCCCTGGATCAGAGTAGAACTTTCTTTTGCATTGTGGTCCTTATTTCAGGGCTACCTGGATCCCTCAAGCCAACAATTCAGTCAACAAACTAACCCAGTAGGTACCAGAAGGATTTGCAGTGTTGATTCTTTCACCCTGTCCACAAAATGAGTTTCTCTCTTCCTCTCTCTCTTCCCTGCCCCAACTTTTCTCTCTCTCACTTTTTATTTTTATTTATTTATTTATTTATTTAAGAGTGACAGACAGAGAGAGAAAGAGGCAGATAGAGAGAGAGAATGGGCGTGCCAGGGTCTGCAGCCACTGCAAAGGAACTCCAGACGCGTGTGCCCCCTTGTGCATCTGGCTAAAGTGGGTCCTAGGGAATCAAGCCTCAAACTGGTGTCCTTAGGCTTCACAGGCAAGCGCTTAACCGCTAAGCCATCTCTCCAGCCCAACCTTGCTCTTAATATGTGTTGCCACCAAAATAAAATTCAGGTTGTGTCAGGAAACTATGAAAAGTTCTTTTAATGAGCTTCTTGTTTATGACAAAGGTTGTGCTTTATTTATTTATTTTTTTATTTGAAGCATTCTTACTCCATTTCTAAGAGAGAGGAAAAAAACCTAACAGGATATGGTTACAAACAATTTTACTATTATTTTTTTTAAATTTAATATTCCATTTGTGTAAATCTCATTCTTTTTTTCTTAAATTAACTTTTATTCAGTTTTCTCCAAAATCCAGAACAAGGCATTAAAGGAAGAACTGCATTTACACATAGTGGATCCAAAATTTTTATTCTGTTCTGAACTTCTTACTCCGAAGTGTGAAAATTCCATGGTAGAGCTTAGAGGTGCTTGTGGGATCTAGTTAGGGTTTACAGAGACCAGAATAACAGATAACATGTTGTTACTAGTGGTAAAAAAAAAATTCCCACAGTCTGCATAAACTCACCACCCTTCTCAGTGGGTACTACAGTAGAATGTATTCAGAGAATGTGTGAGTGCCGTTTTCTCAAAAGCATGTCTCACTTAGCTGTGGATAATTGTCATTGTTGGTCTAGTGAAACATTCTGGGTCTCACCAGCATAACTTTATTCTTGGACTCTGACTTCTGCCGCTTAAACTCTCTTTTTTTTAAACACTGTGATTAGTTCCAATCATTGAATCACTCAATGGATAAATTTTATTTAGAGTTTAATAACATATAACCGTATGACAAAATAACATTTCTTCCTTGGCAGAGATGAGGAAGCAATAGCAATGAGAGATACATTTATAAACTATAAATAATATGACAGCCTTATGAAAGTATATTGGGCATCCTTTCCAGAGCTGGCCTTTCAGAATAGTCAAGAATTGCTGTCTTCAAGAATTTTCCAGGAATATTTAGGAACTATCAGGAAGGACCAGCTAATAAAACAAAAAATACAAAACTCTGATTATGAAGGTAAGCACAGAGCCATACAATGAGCCAAGCAAGTGACCCTTGAAGTTTAAGCTCAACTCAATTCCCAGTGAATCCACCGCTGCATATATGCCTCACAGAGGCATACTCGTAATTAATATGCCTCTCTCATAGAATAACAAGGTTAGTCAAGAATAATGCCTGCTTTAAACATCTAGTCTTTAGGTTAAGAATAGTAAAACATTATAAAACTAGCATGAGCCTCCTTACCATCCATGTAGCTGATTCCCCGTCGTGTTCCTCTTTGTTTGTTTAGGCTAACCCCAACATAATGCAGGTCAACAGATACCGTTAGAGTACATCTCTGTGTGGAGCCTGGTATTCCAAGCAATGCTTGAGACAATAAACTATAGGGCAGCAAAAAATGTCAATAGTTCCTTGAAGTTCTTTGTAATGGGATTACAACTGTATTATGAAACTAATAGAGAAAGTAGAGTAGGTTGCATGTGACCCATTGTCTCTCTCCTCAGAGTTGCAAAAGATGTAAGAGACTCGGCTGCCCCGCAGCACTTTGACTCTACACCCAGTTTTACACTTCATTATTCTGTTTCTTGCTATTCTTTGTGTATGCTAAGTGGATTAATCTCTTTCTCTAGAACAAGATTGCAAGCATCTTGAGAACAGAATTCTGATTTTTTTTTTCTGACTCATAGTGCAGAAGCACCGCTGCATCCTTCCTATTGCTTTCTGCCTTTTTTTTTTTAAATCTCTCCCTGTGCCTCCTTCCAGAAATAAATTTTAGTGGTGTCTCCTAATAGGAGGTACTTAACTGTTTCGAGTTGAACCGTTAAAAAACTTAAAACGATCTCGAACTTCCCCATCTCCATTGCTGGTGCTAGAACTTCCCCTTGAAGGAGAAAGACAAATAGTTTCGGAGCTCACGATAGCAATTAAAATGGGCAGAAAGGAGGATAAGTAATATTGGCTTCTCAATAATTGCTGTTTCCATCTTATGTGTGGCTAAGCCAAGTATGTCTGTTTTGTTTGTTTCGTTTATTGATTTCTGTGCTGCTCACCTAGGGTATAGTTTCCTAGGGTTCTAAATGAGAAGTAGCCGTTTTTCCCTGAGACCCTCAGTGCACTTTAATGCTAATAACACTAACTGAAGTAAAATTCGAAAGGAAGCAGGTATGCGCAGAGATGAGTCGATCTGTGCACAGTCATGCTGTGGCCATGAGCAGATGTTCTCTGAACATTTTCAGGAAACCTCTTTTTATCAGGAGAAGCCCATAAGGAAATAAAGCCATCACATTTATAAATATTAGTAACTAATAGTAATTTTCACAAGTTTGAATTTTTATTTTCAAGTTTTATTTGTATTTGTTCTTCTTTAATAGTGTAGTAGTGCTTGGGACAGTATTTGCAGGATAGTTGTGGCTTACTCAAAAACTAAATGTCGGGGGCTGGAGAGATGGCTCAGTGGTTAAGCACTTGCCTGTGAAGCCTAAGGACCCTGGTTCAAGGCTCGATTTCCCAGGACCCATGTTAGACAGATGCACAAGGGGGCGCACGCATCTGGGGTTCCTTTGCAGTGGCTGGAGGCCCTGGTGTGCCCATTTTCTCTCTCTCACCCTCTCTCTCTCTCTCTCTCTCTCAACCTGCCTCCTTCTCTCTGCCTGATGCTCTCAAATGAAAATAAACAACATTTTAAGCCAAACGTGGTGGTGCAAGCTTTTAATCCCAGCACTGAGGAGGCAGAGGTAGGAGGATTGCTGTGAGTTCAAGGCCACCCTGAGAATACAGAGTTAATTCCAGGTCAGCCAGAGCTAGAGTGAAACCCTACCTTGAAAAACCAAAATAAATAAATAAATATAAATAAATTTTAAAGAGCTAAATGTTTATAAAATTATTACTTATAGTTATGTGATGCTTAACATGAACCTAGCAAAGTTACTTTAGGCACACACTTCAAGTGGCATATTCTGACACAGCTTCATAACACATTTGTTTCAACTTTATATCTTATTTACATATTACCTAGACTATCAGAATAGCATTAAACAGTATCTTTATGTAGATACCTGTTTATATATTGCGATCTCACAGGACAAAGCATTGTTTCGTTTGTGTTGCTGGGACAAAACACCCAACAAAAAGCAGCTGATGGGCCATAAGGTTTTATTTTGGCTTACAGTTTCAAGGGGAAGCTTCACGGTGACAGGGGGAAGCATGGCATGAGCAGATGTTAGACATCACTTCTGCCACAGCAGGTGGTAAATAGCAGCAACAGTGAACTGAGTTGTGGTAAAGGGAGCTGGCTATAACACCCAAAGCCCATCCCCAGGAACACACCTCCTCCAGGAAGGCTCTACCTCCCAAATTCCCATTAGCTGGGGACTAACCATTCAGAACACATAAGCATTCATAGCAGATATCTGATTCAACCAGTCATGTATCTGTCAGCAAAGAAATGTCTCTGGGATTTCCACTGGTAGTTGTGAGATGTTTACATTTTCTATCATCTATCTCATTTCTAAGGAGAAATTCACTTAAGTTTTATAAAGAAAACCAGTAATTAATTTTGTGCTTCAAGAAGTCTATAATCCATTTAAATATGTTCTACTCATTCCTTGGAAGTTTTAAGAACAGCATTCTCTGTCAACACTAAACTAGGCGTCAGTGAATTGTTGAAGGTGGCTTAAATAATCACAAGATTCTGGTATTGCTGTTCCCACATTCTGTACTTGAGCTCTTGATAACTGAGCTATTTGCTAAGTAAGACAAAGGTTTTGCAGTCCAACACCAGTTAGTCAACGTTTTTATAAGCAAAGAAAGATCATATTTCTTTCTATCTGCCCACAAAAGAAGCTGTTAATATTCATTGGTACCAAGTGAATTAACTATGTCCAGAGGAAATAGGTCAATTTTAGCAAGAAATCTAACAGGTAGTTTACAATTCTTTCCCTCTGCTGTAGAAATACTATGGTTTATAACAGGAGGACATCTGTTGACTTACAGTACTTTAACTAACACAAGGGAAATCAAAGCATCTTGGCTTAAGTTCATTATTACATCTTCAAGGCAGTGTGTGTGCGTGTGCTGTATCTCAAGTTTGGACTTCATCCTGACCTTGGTTACAAATGCTGTAGAGCCTCTTGGCTCCTCATAAGGAACATAGAATGGTAGGGAGAATAAAGTTAAGACAGATGAGTAGGAGAGAAGGTAAGATTAGAGTGCAAATGCATCGTCATCATAGATAACACCCAGTGAAAACCACAGACAACAGTACTGGAGGAAGTTTGGGGTCTATTTGGAACACCGACAGTGCCTACAGCATCCAGGCGGAGCTTGCCAGACTGGCACAACTGGGGAAGGCAGTTAACCACTCAGACCTACAAAGACTGCAAGTACATAAGCTCAGAATGTAGGAAATTAACCTTGTTAGGAGGCTCCCACGGTCCCCAGTTACTAAGAAATGTCGGTATGGTGGGCACTGAGTAACACTTACTAATAATCAGGTTCATTTCCTCTCATCCAACGAATTGTTATAAAAGCACAAAATTAATTATTTGTGCTCTATGAACCTTCATTCTCTAGATTAAACTTGAAGTTTTGAATTATAGTACTGTGCAGAAGTAGTATACACGGCTTTTTTAATTATCGATGATTTTACGTAAGTGTGAAGGGTTTAAAACTCAGTAGTATGAATTTTAGTTTTTGACTCCAACTATGGCCAAAATCTTGAGTGCCCTTTTGCCAAAACAAACTCAGTGGCTTGCCAATCCCTCTTCTAATGAAGATTCCTTATTTAAAAGAGATTATACCTTTTGTGTATTTTACTATTTTGGTTGCTCACATTTATACCAGAACCACTTAGCACACCGGGACACATACTGGGCCAGTACTCAGTTTCTCATTCCCTTCTCAGAACATCTTGATTCAGTCCACATCCTTAGATAATTCCGTGTTTGCAACTTGCTACAGATTATTGTTTAATTTTTGTGAGGTACGGTGCAGGCCCCTGAGGTGAACAAATCCTTTAGAAGGATGTTAGGCAAAATTGTCCCATTACCAACACTTTAAGAATATTGATTTGTTGTCTATACACACCACTGTCCATTTACCTTTTACTTGCTTTTAGTCTGTTTTCTGTGTGATATTACACATAACTGTGGCTACTCCAGTTTTTTTTATTATTATTATTTTTCTTCCTCTTTGCTATACATAAAAACAACTTCACTGGTTCACAGATACAAACCTTTCATAGTAGATTAGGCCTAGGCTAGTGTGTGTGTGTGTGTGTGTGTGTGTGTGTGTGTGTGTGTGTGTGTGTGTGTATTGGGGGAAAAGAATAGAAGTGTTTCCTAGAGATCTAATTTTAGCACAGTTTCTAGAAAAATTATATACAAATCTATTTATGCTGGTTTTGACTTTTTTTTTTTTTTTTTTTTTTTGAGGTAATAGTTTCACTCTAGCTCAGGCTGACCTGGAAATCATTATGTAGTCTCAGGATGGCCTCGAACTTGAGATGATCCTCCTACCTCTGCCTCCCAAGTGCTGTGATTAAAGGCATGTGTCACCATGCCCGGCCTTTTGACTACTTTTGTAATAATTGTACAACAGATTAGCATAGTACTACTTTTGTTTCTCTGTATCCCTATGGTTAATCCTGTTCTCCTTCTTGAAGTTGATATGTGGACAAGTTCTTAAATCCTTAGTGATGAGTATTAATCCTCATGTTCTGTCCCAAATACAGGAAATGTTTCCTCACAGTCGAGTTCACTATATTGGTTGAGGGAGGTACATCATAAGTAGGGGTGTTGTTTTTTTTCTTGCCAGTACAACCACAAACTAGACATTGCCTCAAAAATCTCTGATTTTGCGAGATCATGAGAGATCTTATGTAGACACAGGTAACGCGACTGTAGTTCTCAGAGCAGTTTTCAGGATCCTCATTCGCAGATCCATCTACGCTTACTGCAGAGGTCAAAGGAACTCTGGAATCACTAAATCAGTATTAAATGTTAATATAAAATATTTACATTTATGAGATAAAAATGCAATCTCTTTCAAAAGGAAATGTCTAATATTTGAGATAGCACATGCAAGTACACCCACAAACCCCTGTGTGCCCATATTTGGTAGAGAGTGAGTTAGACAACATCTGTAAGTGGAAACTTGCTTAACATAACAGTCATTTTGGCTTCCGTAAGGGTGTTGTGGTAGATGTTACTGCTCTTTCTTTTCCAGATTCATATTTTAGACAGTCTTTGTTTACTCACATGAGTAGACAAACTCATGAGATGGTCTCCTGCAGCAAATTGTTCTGGAAGCCAGGCAGAGTGAACTAATATTTGGTTTAGAAATGTGCAGTGATGCCAGAATAGCTGCATTAACCATCCACTTACAAGAAATCAGAGGTTTGAGCATAAGAAGCTGAAATGAGGGAAATAATAAGATTGCTAAGAAAACATGGCATGCTTCACAAGTAAACTTACTCATGTAAGGGAGGATCTGCAAAGTCCAGCTGGGAAATAATGAACAAGGGAGCAAGATAAAAATGCTTCAAAGAGAGCTGGTTGGCAGTCAGCCTCAACTTGATTTGGACAAGGCTGTTGGAAACTGTGGGGGGGGGGGGACAGAATTCACATCTCCCCAGTCATGTCTTGCGGTGGTTTGAGTCGCATGTCCCCCATCAACTCATGTGTTTTGAGTGCTTGATTTCCAGCTGATGGCAGTTGGGGTGGTACATTCTTGATGGAGGAGGTGTGTTGTTACGGGGGATGGTCTTAGGGGTGTTATATACAGCTCCCCTTTGCTAGTTGGCTCATTCTCCTGCTGTTGTTTATTGCAAATAATGACAATAGAAAATTGGTACCAGTAGAGTGAAGTTATTGCTGCTAGAAGCCTGACTGCATGACTTTCGGTCTTTTGGAACTGATTTGTCAGAGAACTGTGGAAAGATTTGAAACCTAGGCCTAAGAGATGCCTTCAGGTGCTATAGGAATGCTTAATAAGACCATTCTGATCACAGAGTTGAATGATGTAAATTCACAAAGAGCTGTGGACTATGTGGGCCGAGTTTATGAGGGGAAAAGAGCTTTGTCTGACCGTGACAGAAGCAGTTTGTGTGAGAGGCTCACTGTGTTCTGCCCTCCTGAGAACATGGGCAGGGTTAGTTTTAAAAGAAAGGGCTGATGTGAGCAGATGGACCTGGCACGAGAAGAAATGCAGGCTGAAGGCTACAGCCACTTCAAGTGCCGTTGTTTGAAAGGTTGCCACCATTATGCCTGGGCCAGCTGTTCGGTAGTGTGACAGCAGAAAGAATGCTGACTCTTGAAAGTAAGGGGCCAGAGTGCTGAAGGAGTTTTTCTATTCTTCGAAGTCAGCTTTATTCCCCACTGTGTGGATTAACAAATGTGATAGCCTGCCTAGCACTATGAGCATACAACAAATGCAGGAAAGAGTCACTGTACTTGCAACGCAGCTTGCTTTTCTTGGAAATGGCCACAGGGGAATATGAGATAGTATTATTGGAATCCCTGCATGTATGACTAGGAAAGCCATGAGGCTGAACCATGGGTTTCAGTAAAGACCTCAGAATTTTTTAGACATGCCAGGACGATGAGAAGGCTATAAGGAGAGCTGCTGGCTTAGGATGGATTGTGCCACATGCTATAAGCAGTCAGCAGAAGAAGCTGAATTGGAACCCCAGAGACTTGGCCACTGGTTACAGATGATGGACTTTGAGCTATAGTATTTTATGTTTACCCTATTTTAGCTATTAATCGATTCACTGTTTTATTGCAATTCCATCGTATGTGGTATGAATTTTTACTCTGTGCCATTGTGTGCTTTCGGTTTTAAAGCACACAATTAGGAGACCTTGGACTATGTGAATGTTTGAACAGTACTGACATTATATATATAGGGACTTTTAAAGTTGGACTGAATGCATTGTATTTCACATCATGGGTTGTCATCAGTTTATAGAGGCCAGGGGCAGAGGGTGGTGGTTTGAATTAGGTGTCCCCCATAAACTCAGGGGTTTTAAATGCTTGGTTCACATCTGATGGGAATTTGGAAAGTGAAGCCTTGCTGGAGAAGGTGGGTTGTTGGTGGCAGACTTGGGGGTGTTACAGCCAGCTCCCCTTTGCTAACTGCCTCCCTCTTCTGCGGTGGTGCTACGCCTGCTGTGGCAGAGGTGTTCTCCACACTCTGCTCGTGCTGTGCTTTCCCTGGCCTGCATGAAGCTTCCCCTGGATATTTTAAGCCAAAGTACAAAACATTCCTCCTGTCAGCTGATTTTGGTCCCATGCTTTATTCCACCAGTACAAAACATGTTTGAGCCTTTCTTTGTGCTGACCAAAGATTATAAGAAGGTACACTTTCTTCCTTCACTACTAACTCATATTCTCTCCCTCTCTCTCTTTGTTCATTTCTTCTTCCCTCCCTCCCTCCACTTCTCATCTCACTCTTTATTTGTGTTTCTCTCAGGCTACAAATGAGTTAACTAGGCAAGGTCATTTTCCTGACTTTTCTCAATGCCAGAGACTCCAAATGTTGAAATAAAGAAGCAAAGAAGTATAGAAGTACAGAGCTACATTTCTTAGGACTCTGAATATTGTGTGACCAGTTTACTTAGCTTTAGGCTTCAAACCAAGTATTTTACAGCAGACCCTGTCTGGATTTCTTGGGATTTTTTTTCCATGTTGCTTTGCATAGTTTAAATAATCCATATGAACACATCTGATTAAATCATTTGCCTTTCAGCAACAGCAAAAATATAAATGAATTTCAGAAAAGTGAGGTTCAAAAAGAGGTTCTCTCTCTTTTTCCATCCCTCTTCTTGTCTATCCAACTTTTCCTCTCTCTCTCCTCTCTTCATAGCCCTCTCCCCACTCTCCCCTCCTCTCTCCATCTATATGTTATGTTTTTCTCTAAAACTCTTTGTATCTAATGCAATTAGGTAAGAAGTACTGAAAAGATGCCACTTCCTATTCTCTTCAGGATTCAAGTTTTGATTTAAAATTGCATGACCTGTGTTGCTATGCTTAGTTTGAAGAGTTTTTTTTTTTTTTTTTTTTTTTAATGTAATGCAAGAGGTGGTTATCCAGAAGTATTACTGAAGGTCACTAACATTTGTTTCTTAAGTCTGATTTGTTAAAAGTAGACAATTACTCTATCGTTTAATAAACCTTACCTCAAGGTTTATTTGAAAAAAAAAAAAAAAAGCTCATAAGATTTAAAGAAAAAAATTCCCTAAAAATAAAAGTTAGGCTAGGCTAGGCCAGGGTGGGAAATTCCATTGTGGCTAGAAGCCCATGGCAGGTAGAGTGGAATTTAATGAAGGAAACTGCTGTGTTTTTGTGTCTTTCTGTATGTTTTTCCTTTAAAACCAAGAGCTGGGCAGGCATCCCATTCGACCTGACGTGACCCAAGCAAATTGCTTCTTATATAAAAACAACTGCAGACTTTGGGAATGTGAAAATGCACTGTATCCTTCTCCAGCCGAGGGAGACGAAAGCCTGAGAAACAGGACTGCCCTGTCAATACTTGTTAAGCAAAACTACCACTCAAACCTGATAAAGGGAGATTAGAACAGGCTCCCTTATGCCAGCAGGATTCATTATAAGTTAGGTTTCTTTCTTTATATTTATATATATATATATATATATATATATATATATATATATATATATGTATGTATGTATGTATGTATGTATGTATGTATGTATGTGTATATATATATTTTTTTTATTTTTATTTTTCTTAAACAAGCACAAGCAGTGGAAGGAAAATACATTTCTTAAAGACAGGTTTTCTGTATGAAATGACACTTTTTTACAGTATTTTAAAGTCTTTCCATTTTAAAATTTCTTTTAACTAATATTAAATTTTTTAAAAAGAAAAGCATTTCCTTTTTCTACCACAGTCTTTTGCAAGCAAAGGAGAAGAGATTCAGGGTGTGTCCACTGATATTGCATTCAGATGTGTTGTCTTGGCTTGTGTACTGACAGATTTATTTAAAAAACAAAGTTTAAAAAATGCATTGTGTGCTAGTGAAGTCACTTCATAAATCTTTTCCTTTATGAATTATTTTGATCACAGGGCCTGTTGTTTAAATCACTGAAGGACTATTCTCTCTAAAAGAAAAATGCCTTCATTTTCAAACCGTCAGTTCAGAAGCCAGCAACTTCCCCTGAACACTATGCAGGGACCCAAAGAGTCAAGGCAAGGTTCCGTTTAGAGTGGCTGTGTTTCACAGAAGAGACGGGTTTTAAATTTGGTGCCTAGAGTCCTTCCTTTGCCAATGGGTGATTTAGTATGAAATGGTGATTCTGCTTTAGGAGAAAACAAACGAATAGGGAACATAGCCTTTGATGCAGCTGGTCTGTCAGAGGGCGGAAGGCTGGAATGAGAATGCTCTCCAAGCTGTTGCTGAATAATGAAGGGTAGGGCTTCCTAGCTGGGCAGTGAACATGGTCCCCTGGGAGTTCAGAGTACACATATTACCTAATGTGCACAAAGACTTTAAAAGTTAAATTGATTACAAGCTGGATTAGGACCGCTGGATTTGGTGGTAAGGACTTGAGTTCCACCAGTAGGACCTGAGAGCAAAGATTACTTTCAGGAGTCTCAGGCTCCAGTTTACCCTCAGGACATCTCAGGACTAAAAGGCTGGGCATCAGTATGAAGTCAGTTAGGTTCTTGAGCTTAATAGCCTGTGTGAAATCTTAACCAAGAAGGAAAAAAAAAAGGGAAACATCATGCCAGAGTCTGTATGCATGGAGGTAGATGAGATGGGTTAGCTGAACCTCATGAGGTGGGAAAGATTCTCTCTAACTAAAGTCTAATGTGGCTGAAGATCTGGGCTCGCTCTGATTTTGATTTCCACATATTACTGAAAATGTTGTTGAGAAATAAAGGCAAATAATTAACAGTCCGTGTGTCATACCAATTTGCTGAGGTGATTGGCCTGGTGGAATGGTAGGTAGCTCCAGGCTAAACTCTGGAAGAGATTAATTTGAAAGAGTTCTAAAGGGCAAAATAGATGGTCAGAACAGGACAGAATGTTTCAGGTTCAATGATTCGAGAAATATTTTTGGTCACTCATTGCTTCAATCTTTGATCTCCATTTTTGCTGTCTCCTCATGAAATGAGTAAGAATTTTATATCAAAAGAATGGGTAACATGACAACATAACTTAAAAATCAAATTGATAATGTGAGAGATGGAGGAGAAAATTAATTGGGAATATATACAATTAGAGTAAATGATGTGTATCTTGGTTGAGTTAGATCTCATTGAGAGTGGCTGTAAGAGTAAGTGGTTTAAAGTTGGCTCTTGAGTCTTACTTTCTGGGTTACTTTGTGGTTTTATTATCTACAAAATAAGAATTTTATAAAATCTATTCTTTCAAACTGTTCTAAAATTGTGTATGTTTCTTAAACATCTGCTTTAAAATGAATCCTAAAAATCAGTGATGGTGGAGATATCTATATTCCCAATATGACTATACCACATGTACCATATGACCAGCTTCTAACATAGTTAGTGATACAATATGCCCTTCCATAAGGTAGTTTTCTTTAGTTAGAACCCTTTGTAATTTCACTTACATGTTATCAGTTCAATATGACTACTAATATTATAAGTTATATTTAGCAAATAAAATACATAACATATTCCTAGCTACTATAAATGATTTTTTAATGTGAAAGTCTTTTCTCATAAACCTATAGACACTTCTAATTCAATTTTCCAAATCAATTTTTGATAGTATGAGGAAGAGAAGAAAAACAGTAACTAAAAGGCTAAATGAGCAAATATATTAGATGAAGGAGGGACACCTGAGTTTGAGTTTCACTTAATAAAAATGTGATTTAATGTCTCAGGCTTTACTTACAATGTAGAAGAGCTAGACTTTAGAAATATACATGGTGCCCCAGGACTAATAAATTTCTTATAAAGGCAAAACAAAATCTCTGAATAGCTTTACAAAGCACAACAAGCTACCACAATGTCACAGTAGTCAGCCTGTAAGTTAATGATCCACCGGAACAAGAACCTGTCCTATCAGAGATGCTAACAGTGTGTACAAGACATAGTCCAATGTCTAGCTATGATTCAGATAGCAATGGCCATGGACCCCAGGTAATGTAACATGTGGAGGTTTGTTAAAGCAGTGAGTAGAAATAGCCTTATAGATGATCCAGAAGTTGCAATTGGCAGATAAGAACTTCAAAGCAAAAATTAATTAGAAATACAATCAGGAATTAAGGAAAATATGATAGTGACTGAGCAAATGACCAAATAAGCAGAAAAGTAGAAACAATCAAAAAATTATAGCATATCTGAAAATTTTAAGAAAATGGTAGAGGATGCTTAAAAAGACTAGTGGCAACAGGAGAAACTGTTCCCAAACCTTAATAAAGAATTTTTTTTAAAAGTCATCTGGGCTGGAGAGATTGCCCAGTGGTTTAGGCATTTGCTTGAAAATCCTAAAGGCCTGGATTTGATTCCTCAGTACCCATGTAAAGCCATCTGCACAGAGTAGCACATGCATCTGAAGGCCCAGGTGCACCCCCTTCTTTCTCTTTTATTTCTCTCTCTCCTTGCAAATAAATACATTATACACACACACACACACACACACACACACACACACACACACACACACATATATATATATATTTTTTTAAGTAATCTAGGGCCTAGAGGTTGCTCAGCAGTCTTGCTGCTAAAGCCTAACAACCTGAATTCTATTCCCCAATACCCATGTAAAGCCAGATGCACAAAGAGAAACATGCATCTGGAGTTTCTTTGTACAGGCGAGAGGCCCTGGACCACCAATTCTCTTTCTCTCTCTACAGGATATGGTGGTGCATACCTTTAACCTCAGCAGTCAGGAGATACAAGTAGAAATATTGCTGTGAGTTCAAGGTCAGCCTGAGACTACATAGTAAATCTAGGTCAGCCTGGGCTAAAGCAAGACCATTCCTCCTCATAACACAAAACAGACAAACAAAAAGTAATCTAAAGAACTAAGCCTTGGAAGATAAGAGCTCAAGGCCAGCCTGGGAAAGCCAGTTCCTGGTCAGCCTGAGCAACAAAGTGAAACTGTACTTCAGAAAAGGGGGAACAGCTGGGTGTGGTGGTCTACACTTTGATCTCAGCACTGGGGAGGCAGAGATAGGAGGCTTGCCATGAGTTTGAGGCCACCCTGAGACTACATAGTGAATTACAGGTCAGCCTGAGATGGAGTGACACCCTACCTGGGGAAAATAGGGGGGAAGATGGCAGTGAAAGAGAAGTAACTTTTTTTTTCAAGGTAGGGTCTCACTCTAACTCAGGCTGACCTGTAATCCACTATGTAGTCTCAGGGTGGCCTCGAACTCATGGTGATCCTCCGACGTCTGCCGCCTGAGTGCTGGGATTAAAGGTGTGAGTTATCACCACCACCACCCCAAAAAAGAACTAAGCCTTAAATTTGAACCCCAGTGCAACAACAACAAAGCAAAGCATAAAACCAAAACTGCGAGAAAATGGTGGTTCTTTTGTTTGGAAGAGAAATGAGATGGAGAAACTTAAGAGTATATTGAAGGTAGTTGTGGGAAACACCCAGGACATAAATGATAACTGAAAAAATCAGAGCTGGAAATGTCCAAAATTTTGAGGGAGAAATAACATGTAGGCATTATGTTCAAGTTTTTATAAACCGGGTCCTAAGAGGAAGCTCAAAAGCATCCCAAAGGAAGAATATTGGTTATATGACAACAATTATTTAAACATCAACTCATTCCTTCTCATAAACGAAAGGCCAATTCAAAAAGTTTAAAAAGAACAGGTGCATTGACCACAGACACACCCCCACACACTACATTACCTAGGTACATATACACAAACAAAAAAGTAATTAAAATGAAAAAGAAGTGATAAACAAGATATATTTATACAACAAAGATCTCTTCCAAGTATAAATAACTATTGTCAGCAGAACTGATACAAGGCGTGCAGGAGGCAAGGCTTGAGGCTCAGGGAAATAACACAGATGGAAACCCAGTTTGAAGATAAGTGATTGTTTCAGGTACCTTATAGTAGTGCATGGATATGAATATCTTGACTTTTTTTTTTTTTTTTTTTGAGGTAGTGTCTTGCTGTAGCCCAGGCTGACATGGTATTTATTAGGTAGTCTCAGGCTGGCCTTGCACTCATAGAGAGCCTCCTTCCTTGGCCTCCTGCATGCTAGGATTAAAGGCGTGCCTCCATACCAGGTTTGAATATCTTCAATTTGAGTAGAGGAAGAACAAGGTGGTACACACCTATAATCCTGGCTCTTTGGATATGGAGACAAAAGGATCAAGGATCAAGGATATCTTAGGCTACATAGCCAAATTCAAAGCCTATCTCAGCTGCATGAAACTCTAATTCAAAACTACAAAAGGAACAACACAATAAAAATCAATGCCATAGGTTTTCATTGTAAGAAAATAAAAGTTCATGATGTTAAACTTCAAGATAGTGTAAGTAGCAAGATAATAATGGTATTAATAATTAGTATCATTATTAATAGAAGTGGTAGAAAGTGGAGAAATGGCTCAGCAGTTAAAGGTCCTTTCTTACAAAGCCTAATGGCCTAAGTTCAATTCTCCAGTACTCACATAAAGCCAGATACACAAAGTGGCTCATGTATATGGAGTTTGTAAAGGCATAAGGCCCTGGTGTGCCATACTCACTCTCTCTTTCCCAAATAAATAATAGTATTTTTAAAAAAGAGCCAGTTGTAATGACACACACCGCTAGGAAATTGCTAACTAGGCAGAGGCAGAGGCAGGAGAATCAGGAGTTCAAGACCAGCCTGGGCTACATATTTGCTGGGTGTGGTGGCACACACCTTTATTCTCAGTGCCGCAGGACTGAGGAGACAGAGGTAGGTGGATCACCACTCTTAAGACTACATACTGAATTACAGGTCAGCCTGGGCTACAGCGAGACTCAACCTCGAAAAACCAAGAAACAACAATACCAACAATAATAATGATGGGCTTGA
This sequence comes from Jaculus jaculus, assembly GCF_020740685.1. Classification (NCBI taxonomy): domain Eukaryota; kingdom Metazoa; phylum Chordata; class Mammalia; order Rodentia; family Dipodidae; genus Jaculus; species Jaculus jaculus. The sequence goes on from NC_059105.1 coordinate 167,462,649, forward strand.
GAGATGGCTTAGCAGTTAAGGACCCAGGTTCGATTCCCCAGTACCGATGTCAGCCAGGTGGTGCATGCATCTGGAGTTCATTTGAAGTGGCTACAGGCCCTGGCATGCACACTCTCTCTCTGTCTGCATCTTGCTCTTGCTTTCTCTTATTCGCTCTCAAATAAATAAATAAAAATAAAATATATTTTAAAATAATAATGATAATGATAGAAGTGATAATCAACAAAAAGAGAATTAATAAACTATATATATTTTTTATATAAATATAAATAAAATATCAAATAAAAGTAGTGCTAAGGATTAACAAAGCCAGAACTAGATTATTTGAAATAGTTAACATAATTAATAAAACCATAACAACAATGTTGAAGAAAAAAATACAAATGAACAATATTACTAATGAAGGCAAAATATCATTACAACTGAGTCCATATAGGGATTAAAAGATAATGAGATACTATTATGTGAAAATCTCATGGCACCTCATGGGTATAATTTCAACTTTGACAAAATAGACAAATTTCTTTTAAAATGTATTATGAAAACTGACACAGTAAATACAGATTATATAATTTATACTTGAAGCTGAATATGAATTGAAAAGTTTCTCTTTTTCTTAAATATTTATTTATTTATTTTTATTTGACAGAGAAAGAGGGGGAGAGAGAAAATGGACACACAAGGGCCTCCAGCCACTGCAGACAAACTGTGCATCTGGTTAACGTGGGTTCTGCGGAACTGAACCTGGGTCCTTTGGCTTTGCAGACAAAAACACCTTAACTGCTAAGCCATTCCTCCAGCCTGGAAAGTTTCTTTTTTTTCTTTTTTAATTTTATTTATTTATTTATTTGAGAGCGACAGACACAGAGAGAAAGACAGATAGAGGGAGAGAGAGAGAATGGGCGCGCCAGGGCTTCCAGCATCTGCAAACGAACTCCAGACACGTGCGACCCCTTGTGCATCTGGCTAATGTGGGACCTGGGGAACCGAGCCTCGAACTGGGGTCCTTAGGCTTCACAGGCAAGCGCTTAACCGCTAAGCCATCTCTCCAGCCCTGGAAAGTTTCTTAATAAGACAACCCAGCCCCATGTGATTTCCCTGAAGAACTCCATAAAACATCTGAAAAGGAGATAATACTAATCCTATAGTCACAGTTTTAGAAAGTATAGGCAGTTAAAAGATTTCCTGGTTTGTTTTAAGAAATCAACATAATGTTTTTTGGAAAAACTTGATAGAGATTGTAAAGAAAATAAGACAGCGAGGTAGCTTCTCAAAAATCTAGGCATAATAATCTATAAGAAGATATTGACATAAATCCAGCAAAATATAAAGAGGATTATACTTTACAGGGAAATGAGATTTATCTCAGGAATAAGAATATGATTTAAAATTTGAAGTAAATAAATAAATACAAATTTTCTATTAGAATAACAGAAGTGGTATATCCCAATAGATTAAGGAAATTTTTGAAAATGTAAAAATAAGTGTTTTATTTATAATAAAACTGTCAAGAAATGGAATCAATGTGATGAAGACCTATCATTAAGATATTGAGAACTTGGGCTGGAGAGATGGCTTAGCGGTTAAGCGCTTGCCTGTGAAGCCTAAGGACCCCGGTTCGAGGCTCGGTTCCCCAGGTCCCACATTAGCCAGATGCACAAGGGGGCGCACGCGTCTGGAGTTCGTTTGCAGTGGCTGGAAGCCCTGGCTCGCCCATTCTCTCTCCCTCTATCTGTCTTTCTCTCTGTCTGTCACTCTCAAATAAATAAATGAAAAATGAACAAAAAATATTTAAAAAAAAAAAAAGATATTGATAACTGAAAGACTAAATCTTTCCTACTAAGATGCAGTACAAGGCAGGGTTTCCTGAATATGTCCAGCATTGATCTAATACTCCTAACAGGAAAAACACAGCGAGGAATATAAGATATAAAGATAACAAAAAAGTAAAGCTTTATTTATTCATATCTATCAGGATTTTGCATTATGAAATCTTAAGAGATTTATAAAACTAGAGCTAATACATACATCTAGAAATATCACACAATCACGATGCTAATTGTATTTTATATAGTGATGGAAAATATTTGACAATGAAAAGCTTAAATTTGCAAGAACAAAATAAATACCAAATAACAGAAATTTTAACAAAGGAATTTAAGCATCCACATTGAAAACTGAAAGAAATTTAAAGAAATTTTCATTGTTATAAAGAACAGATGAATGTTTGGGTTTGTTTTTTTTTTGGGGGGGGGGGGTTTTGAGGTAGGGTCTCATTCTAGCTCAGGCTGGCCTGGATTTCACTATGGAGTCTCACGGTGGCCTCGAACTCATGGCAATCTTCCTACCTCTGCCTCCTGAGTGCTGGGATTAAAGGTATGTGCCACCACGCCCAGCTAAGAACAGATGAGTTTTGAGGTGTCCTTTTCCTCATATTACTTAATAAATTTAAAAGAGATCCAATCAGAATCTCAAGTTTTCTTTCCTAGTATTTAGAGAAATTTTCAAGTGAAAGTTAAAATTTATACAGATTTTCAAGAAACATAGTATAGACCAAAGATAGGACTCACACTATCTAACTTCAAGATGATTTATAAATATATACTAAATGAAAAACATGAATCTAATCCCGAGTTCCTCCCCCATATGATAGGCTATAACAGCAGAATGGAGTCCAATTTGTAGCTCCAAATATATAAAGTCACCTGATAAAAAAGAGGCAGAAAAGTAATTGAATTGGAAAAAGGGAAATCTTTTCAACAAATGGTGCTGAAATGAGTACAGAGACATGTAGAAAAAACTTATCTCCATCTCTTACTAAATTCTACAGTAATTTGATGTGCCAATACTTGCTCACAGCAGAACTATAATGTTTCTAGGATGATGTGTAGAAAAAACAAGTCTCATGCCTTTGGATTGGGTAGATTGTTTAGAAGACACAAGCCCTGGGCATAAAAGGAAAAATTAATTGAACTGCATCCAGATTAAAAATTTCAAGGGCCAGAGAGATGGTCCAGAAGTTAAGGCACTTGCCTACAAAGCCAAAGGATCCAGGTTTGATTCCCCAGGACCCATGTAAGCAAAATGCACAAATTAGCACACACATCTGGAGTTCGTTTGCAGTGGATAGATGCCCTGATATTTCCTCTTTCTCTCCCTCTCTCTCTCTCTTTCTCTTTCTCTCTGCCTCTGCCTCTTTCTCTCTTAAATAAATACAAAACTAATAAAAATTTTAAAAATTTTTCAAGATTATGACTAGGCAAACAAATGACTAAGAAAAAGTATTTTAATGTATTTGTCAAAACAAAATTGTGACCAGAGTGCAAGGAATGCCTACTAAAAACACATAGACAATTCAATTTTTTTTTTTTTTTTTTTTTGGTTGTTCAAGGTAGGGTCTCTCTCTAGCTCAGGCTGACCTAGAACTCACTATGTAGTCTCAGGGTGACCTTGAACTCACAGTGATCCTCCTACCTCTGCCTCCTCAGTGCTGGGATTAAAGGCGTTGCCATCACCGCTGGCTGACAATTCAATTAAAGTGGCAAAGGATTAGAAAATGTTCTTGTGTTTGCTAATGGGATGATGTAGTACAACAGCCATTCTGTACCTGGGTCAAGTTAAACATCCACCTGTCTATGACTTGGTAGCCCTATTCCTAAGTATTTGCAAAGAGAAGGTGAAATGATACCCTCAAAGAGACCCATACACCAACAATTATAATGACTTTACTCATCATTACCTAAATTTGGAAGAAACACATATGTGTGGGAAATGGATATACAAATTAGGAAACCAGTAAGCAAACAAGACAAAACAACATAATCTATACAACATTGTTAGTGATTTTCAGAACATGTGTGGAGGAAATCCTGATATGGAGTAGAAATGGTTCCTTCCATTTGTGTAAAGGCAAAACTAATCTATGGTGGTAAAAATTAGATACTGGTTGTTTATGGAAGGTAAAAATTGAAGGTAAACAAAGGAGCCGTCTATAGTTCTATTTAATAGTGATTATATGAGTATAATCATTTACAAAGATTCTTTATATTGAACATTTTAAAATATGGTAATTACAGGGAACAAAAGCAAAAGTTCCTAATGAGATGACATCAGATGGAAAAGTTCTGCACAGCAAAGGAAGAGTGATCCGAATTCAGGGACCCTACAGGATGCAAGAAAATATTTGAAAGCTACATGCTTCACAAGGAACTAATATTCAGAATATACAAAGATATCCAAAAAGTCAACAGCAAAAAAGGGTCAATCAAAAGATGGGCAATTGACCTGAATGGATATTTCAGAAATGTCCAACAGGTTTGTGACGGAGTGTTCAATACAGCCAGTAGTCAGAGGAAAGCAAATTACAGCCATTGTGAGGTGTCATCTGGCCCAGGAGGAATGGTTGCTATCAAAAACACTAAGGAGGAGCTGGAGAGATGGCGTAACGGTTAAATGCTTGCCTATGAAGCCTAAGGACCCTGCTTCAAGGCTCGGTTCCTCAGGACTCACATAAACCAGATGCACATGTATCTGGAGTTCATTTGCAGTGGTTGGAGGCCCTGGTGTTGCCATTCTTTCTCTCTCTTTGCCTCTTTCTCTATTTGTCTGTCACTCTCAAATAAATAAATACAAATAAAAAAAAATTTAAAAGCACTAAAGATTGTAAATACTGGCAAGAATATAGGGGGAAAGGAAACGCTATACACTGTTGTAGGCATGTAAATTGGTACAACTACTTTGGAAACTGAATAGATGTTCCTCAGAAATTAAAAAGAGAAACATCCTATGATCCAGCAGTATCAGTACTGGTTATATTTCCAGAGAAAAATGAAGTCACAACATTGAACAGAAAACTGCACTTTTATGGTTACAGTGCCTTCACAATTGCCAAGAAATGTAAACAACATAAAATCAACCAGTTGATGAATGTCCTAGATCTCTCTCTGTAGCCTCAGACTGGCCTTGAACTCACAGAGATCCTTCTACCTCTGCCTCCCAGGGGTTGGGATTAAAGTTGTGTGTCACCACACCTGGCTGACAAATGGATTTTAAGAATGGTATATTTCTACTGGAGAGATGGCTCTGTGATTAAGGTGCTTGCCAACAAAGCTTAAGGACCTGAGTTCGATTCCCCAGTACCTACATAAAGCCAGATACACAGGGTGGTGCCTGCATTTGGGTTTTGTTTGCAATGGCCAGGGTCCCTCTCATGCCCATTCTCTCTATCTCTCTTGCTCTCTCTCTCTCCCCCCCTCTCCCTCTTTCTCTTTCTCAAATAAATAAGATTTTTAAAATGGTATATTTACACAATGAAATATTTAGCCAGAAAAAGAATTAAATTTTGTCATTTATGAATGTAATAAAACCTGAGGACAGATATGTTAAGTGAAACTATCCCAAAAAAGAGACAATAGCTCATGATCACATTTATGTATGATATATAAAAGTTGATCCTAAACAAGTTGTACATATGGTAGTTGTCTGAAACTGAGAAGGTAGTGTGGAGGAAAGAATGGAGAAAGTGTGTTCAATCACTTATGGAGTTACAGTTAAAGAGGAGGAGGAGTTGTGAGCTTCTGTTGAACAGTAGATTGTCTTTAGGCAATGATGAAACATAAAACATTTTTAAGGACCAAAGGGAAAGATTTTGAACATTTTCAGCATGAAGAATCATAAATACTTGAGGAGACAGAAATGCTCACCCTCAATTGATATGTATCAAAACATCAAATGGCATCTTGTAAGCATACGTAATTTTTATGTGTCAATAAAAATCTGTGAATGTTACTATATGCAAATTTTACCTTGATTTTTGAAAAATGCACGTTTGAGTGTAATCGGTTCTCATCTGAATTGCTTCATCAGTTTTGTTATCCGTGGCCCTGGGCTCTGTCCTCATTAACCTTCAAAGCTGTGTTAAACTTCCCTCTCTCTGCCCATGACTCTGATTCCAAGAGATGTACTAGAACATAAATCGTTCACATTTGGAAATCCAGAGAATGTTCCATGTTAAGGAATGAAGTCTCCAATAAAGTATAGCTTAGAAACAAAAAATGTCAGGCCTTAAGACATTTCTTGTCCTTGCTACTACCCAGTCCATGTTTCTTCTAAATAGTTCTAACCAAGGAAAATAATAATTGAATCTTTAAAACTCAAAATGCACAAGATTTCAGTTTCTTTCTAAATGTAAGCTGGTTACCAATTCTCTGTATTTAACTGTGAATCTGATGTTCTCACAGTATTATCTTAAGACTCAGAATTCTGCTTTACCTCAAGCACATTTTTATTTTGTTTTTGGTTTATTCAGTGCCATCAGGTCTTGTCTGATTTTATTTCTTCATACTCATACCCAACCAGTATTTCCCAAGTCATCCTGTAATGGAGGAGTCTTTCATTCATAGTGAGTGTTTATCAAAGCACTTAATACCTGAATTATGAAAGGCAGACACAAGCACATTAACCTGGCTGAGTTATTTCCTTTCTTGCTTTTTTTTTTTAAACACATATTTTAGCCCCGTCTATCAACGCCAGACGGCAACTACACTTTGATACACTGAATATTTACCAAGTCATGTTGTATGCTTTTGAAGTCTTTTTATACCCTTTTTATCAGATGAGCTGACTCATCCCTCATTCATTTATTCTTGCTTTTAACAAGTTGCACTTTTCGAAACTTGACCTCAGCTTTATCAACATGATAAATGATGTTTGAAAGTGATGCCTCAGAACCTCTGAAGGCCTGACTACACCATATTACATCCTATGACTATCTTGTATATTGCTCAATTTTTAATGTTAATAATGTACTAATTCCCCTCATATATTTTAATGAAACTTGATTTCAGCTACATAATTTTGTTAGCAAAGAGGAATATATTTGTATGCAGATTGCTTTAGGATATTTAGGAAATTAAAAGCATTTATGGTTATAATTTAAAATGACCATGAAAATAACAACTGAGCAGCTGATATTTTTGTTCATAGCCTACAGAAAGAGCCTACTGGAAATAAACAGTGGAATTAATACTAGTAATACCAGCAATAATATTTATAGCTGTGCAAGAGAGAAAATATCTTAGGCCATGCCTAGGAGAACACCCCAAAGGCCCCCAGAACACCAAATCTCTGCCATGTTTTCTTGGTTTTCATGATAATATGCATATGTGGAGGCACTGCTGAGGTATTTTAAATAAGTAAATACTAATATTTCTTATTGTAGGGATATTAAAAGTGACAGAAAAAGAAGTGATACCGGATAAAAAGCACATGACACTGAGACATGTAAATGGAGGTCAGTGTGCAGTCTAAGAATGCTTCCTACTCCACTATTTCCCCAAACTATTTTCTGTTAAATAATAATACATTTTATGGCTACTGGTCAGTGAATTTTCAGAAATAGTATTGGGTATTGTGTTTCAGTAGAAATTGAGAACTTGTGCATTATTTAAAAAAAAAAAGCTTTCTTGTAATTTTTTTTCAAAATAATTAGTTTGATTTTTTCCCTTCTGGAAACAATTGTTGGGGGTATTTGGAGAGATCCAAACACAGAAATATGTGATCTATTCTGTTTAACAACAACAAAAAAAAAAAGCTCATCTAACTCTATTGCATAATTAAAGCTAGATTTCTGTGCATATGTGGACATGGTTCATGCAGTTCCTAGTCTGGAACAGGGTCTCAAAAGTGTCAATTACAGTATTTATTAGGGCCTCATACATAATGTGTATTTGGTTATCATTATTGCTTGTCATTATGACTACTTTTAAAATTATAATCTGCAGGATATGATGGTGGCCACCTTTAATCCCAGCACTCTGCAGGCAGAGATAGGAGAATTGCTGTGATTTTGAGGCCAGCCTAGAAATTCAGAGTGAGTTCCAGGTTAGCCTGGGCTAGACTGAGACTCTACCTTAAAAAAATTTTTTTTAAGTAAAAAAATTACAGCCTTTAGGAATTATGTCATTTTTATCCTTTTATAAATGATTTGGCAAATAAATAACTTACATAGTATAAATTTCAAGAAAACTAAATGTCCTAAGATTAGTGTTAGTCTTCTACATGTTTGAAGAAGCTGAGGGGGATGTGGATATGGCTCAGTCTGTAAAGGGCAAGCATGAGGACCATGGTTCAGATCCCTAGCACCCCATAAAAGCTGGGTGCAGTGCTAGTGAGTTGGAGATGGGTTAATCACTACGGCTTACTGGTCAGATAGTCTAGTCTAGTCCATGAGTTCCAAGTTCAATGACAGATCTCGTTGCAAAAAAAAAAAAAAAAAAAAAGGAAAGCAACTGAGGAAGATGTCTGATATCAGTGTTTGGTCTCCATGGTCCAGGTGCACTATCACACACATGTGTACCCACACACACATATGCACATGTAAAAATTAAAAGAACTTGAGATCAAGTGGTTTAATCCCTATGACACAGTTGGAATCTAATCCCTATGATGAAGGAGTTCCACTCAATTTTTTCAGCTTGTTCACCTGTGTGACTCTGTATGAAAGAAAGTACATTCTTAAAAAAAAAAAAAAAAACTTTTAAAAATTTATTTATTTGAGAGAATGGGCATGCAGGGCCTCCAGCCACTGTGAACAAACTCCAGACACATGTGCCATCTTGTGCATCTGGCTTATATGAGTCCTGGGGAATCGAACCTGGGTTTGTAGGCAAGGGCCTTAACTGCTAAGCCATCTCTCCAGCCTGAGAAAGTACATTCTAATGAAGTATGCTAGAAGTCACATGCACTGATTTTAGTTGTATAAATGTACAGCATTATTAGTGGTTTCTCAGAAAAGATTATCTTGAAATTCCACAGTTTTTCCAAGTAAATAATCTAAAAAGACTTTATCCTATCTCTTTCCTTAAAAATTTGTATTTATTTAATCCTTTGTTTGTTTGAGAGAGAAAGAGAGAATGTGAGTGTCAGGGCCTTCTGCCTCTGCAAATGAACTCCAGACACGTGCACCACTTTGTGCATCTGGTTTCACGAGGGTACTGGGAATGGAAGCCAGGCTATCAGGCACCCCTAAGGCATCAGCCCCTTTCCATTTTAATAAACCTTCTGTACAATCAGTCTAATATAAGCTGCAGTTATTCTCTTTCTTTAATTATGAAATTAGATAAGTGAATTTATCTAAGTTATTCTCTTTATTTCTGATTTCATGAAAACCCATGTGACTGAATGATACTGGTGAATGAATACTAGAGAGCTAGAAGTAAGACCATTGCTGTGGACACAAGTTTCACCAGAAAGTTTAAACTCAAAGCATATTCTCATCCTAGAAGCAAAGTAAACAATGAAAGAATAGTATTCCTTCTCTGACTCCTTTACTAGATTAAGGAGATAATTAAATTATTGTGTTATTTGGAGAGCTATGAAGTGAATGGGCATAGGTTAACTTTCTGAATTTGGAATATAATGAGGATTGTTTTGTGTAGTAACATAGGTCAATTTTTAAAGTTATATTATTTTTAAGTCTCCATGTATCTAATATCTATACCTAAGGATTAGTCCAATGAGTAGGAACTGGAATAAATCATGACATTTGTTTTAAGGAGGCAATACTTTATCTGCCTTGCTTGAGTTATTGCCTTTGAGATTATTAATAATAATTCTTGACCATGTCATGAACTTTATTTATTTATTTATTTATTTAAGAACAACAGACAGACAGAGAGAGAGAGAGAGAGAGAGAGAGGCAGAGAGAGAGAGAGAGAGAGAGAGAGAGAGAGAGAGAGAGAGTGAGAATGGGCGTGCCAGGGCCTCCAGCCACTGCAAACAAACTCCAGATGCGTGCGCCCCCTTGTGCATCTGGCTAACGTGGGTCCTGGGGAGTCAAGCCTAGAAACGGGGTCTTCAGGCTTCACAGGCAAGCACTTAACCACTAAGCCATCTCTTCAGCCCATGATCTTTTGTACTGTATTTTAAACTTTGAAATCCACTGGTCTAAATTCTATGACAAATAGATTTTGTTTCTCTAAATTCTCACTGTACTTTTGGTCAAGATTAAGTCCTCTATTAAGCTTTTATTCTATATCACTGTTTACATACTATCAAATGCTATCTTTGGGGGATATCCTTTCTATATTGTATAAGGCAACATTAGGGTTTTTTCTATAACACACCTCAGTAAAGTGGTTGACAATACACTTTTTAAAAATTATTCATTAATTTATTCACTTGTAAGCAGAGAGAGATTGAGAGAAGAGAAACTGAGAGAATGGGCACACCAGGGCCTCCAGCTGCTGCAAGAGAAATCCAGATGCATGTGCCACTTTGTGCATCTGGCTTTACGTAGGTACTAGGAAACACTCATTTGGCTTTGCAGCCAAGCATCTAAACAACTGAGCAATCTCTCCAGCCCTAACAATACACTTTTGTGAATCAACTTTCTACATATAAAGTATCACAACTCTGTTTTACCAGTGCTTCAGAAGATTGGATATAGAGTTTTCCTGTAACAAAGATGAATCATCAGCAATTCTATGCAGTTAGTGAGACTTACCTTATTAGATACTTGTAAATTTTAATTGTTAAAACATAAAATACTTAACCAAATGTGCTATATTAAGTACACAGCAACAGGTTCCTGCTATTACATGCATTTTGCTGGTTGTAAGTATTAACATTAAATAATAGTAACTATAATTAATGTATCTGCCATGTAATAAACATTTGTAATTACTAATAGTTTTCTCAGAACAAATTAAAATACAACAATTAAAATAGCTAATCTAAGTACAACATAGCATACATTTAGTTTAAATTTATTCAGCTAAAATTTTACCTTTCTTGTCTCTTCTGATAGATAGCCATTTCAAAATGTCAGTAAAAGAAAGTTCAATAATGTGGGAACAATAGTTCTAAATGCTTATGAACATTTTCTGAAAGGTTAATCATAGTAATTGAGTATTGTTTTCGGTTTCTTTTAGTTCTGATCTTTTGTTATTTCCAAATGATAGGAATAAAGAAACATTAACAACATACCAGCTGGTCAATTATCGAATGGTTATTGCAGAGAGACTGTCCCAGTATTAAATATCTTTCCCTTATCACACATAACTGTTATAGTTAGTACCCAAATGAAGTTGTAGTGATAGTATTAGTGAGTGCTTAAATTGTGCATGTAACACTTTAAAGAGGACCAAACTGGAGTTTACTTGTTCAAGGGCAGACCTAGAAGATAGTGGAATTTGATTTTGCACTTATATCTGACTGACATGAAACCCATGTTTTCCTTAGCCTAAGCAAGTTGTCAGAAGGGTTTCCTAGAATTTCAGCTTTCCTTTGAATTTTTGAGCATCCCAAACTGCTCCTTAGGGCTTTCTCTTCTTATGTCTATTACCTTTGAGGAATTGCTGTAGAATAGAGGGAGAAAGGAAAGGAAATGTGGAAGAGGGGATTGATGAACATCCCTTTCCAACTTCTACTCCAGATAACTGTTTATTTTCAAGAGAAACAATGTGTAAGTCTTCAGTAACTGGAAAGCATAAATACCTTAACTCAGTTCATCCTAACAAGGTACAAACTAGCATCTCTCGCCCAGAATTCTGAATCTTTTTTTCCTTTTCATTCTAAAGGGAATTTGTAAGCCTTGCCTTCAATTTCATCTGCATATTGAGCTGAGGTTATTTATCTTCCAATGTTTTGTAAGTTCCCTTAGGAATACCCCTAGCAACTGCCTTTCCATGCAAACTGCCTGGGAAAGTTTAAGGGAATCAAATCCCTTACAACTAAACAAAATAGACCTTTGAATAGAAATTTAATAGCAAATTAGATTGGCAGCATTACAGGAGGATGAATGAAACTTTTGTTTTCTTTACATTTACAGTAGAAAAGTCAACTAACTTTCTGTTATACAATGGCCTAGAAAAAAAAAAGATTATTATTATTATTTTTTGCTTGTTTTACAATATCTTTTGCTTCCACCACATTCTATCAATTCACCCTTGTTTTAAAGCCTTCAGCTTGGACTCTGCCTTTCCTTGCCTGTCCCTTGACCTTGACTACTGCAAATGCTCCTAATGGAGTTTTCTTCAAGAAAGAGAAGGTTTCACTGAAGAAAGGAGTTCCTTCTCCAAATACAAGCTGTGGTATAAGGAGGAAAGGATTGGTTTCGTTCTCTTTAAACTCGGCCACGAAAATGTTTCCCAGGCTTCCTTCACTCTCAAAGTCATCCTGAGAGACTGGGAAGATGGTGTCGTGGGTGAAGCTCTTGCCAAGCAAACCTGAACACTCATGCCGGGCTTCTGCAGCCCCGGCGTGCTCCAGCCAATGGCCCTGGTAAAAAGCGGCTTAGCAAGCAAGAAGGCCAGAGAAAGACACTGGCTCAGAATGAGGAGAAAGGCAAGGACCAGCCCCATGCCCTTGACCTCCAGCCTCTACACACATGTCCCGGCACACGCGCAGCCACTCTCGCATGCATACACACATATGCACACACATCACACAGACACACATGCATGAGCAACTCCTGCCAAGGGACAGGAGGGTTGCATGGTTGCTTCTTTTCACTCACTGCCGTCTATTCTTCCCACTTGGCTACTTTCTGTGTAGCCTTTCTTTCCCTGTAGGCAGTTTTTATGAAAATGGAAATAAGAAAAACATTGATTTCTCAAATGTTTAGAGCCTATTTTTGTTTCAAAAGAGGCTCCAAATAATAAATAAAGATGAAAAAGTGACTCTCCTCTGTGAGGACTTCCTATCACTTTCAGCAATTACTCTAAAACCCTCCATTCTTTCCTGACCTTTTCCATGATTTGGGCATTATGCCATAGTTTAAGACAATTTCATCAATTTTAGTTCTTTCTGTATTCCTCAAAGCCACACAGTTTATTTAGTGAAGAACTAGAAATATCTGTTGCTTTGTAAATAGATTTTGTACCCAAGTTTTTGTAACTGTGTCAAGTCAGGAAAAGTGGTGTGTCTGCCTAATGTAATTACCTAGTAAAGCCAAATATAAAGTCCTCATTTAATGAATACAATGACTTTTGCTCCTCCATAGCCAGAATCCACTTGTTTCAGTACAAGAAAACACATTATGTCTTTATGACTCAGTATCTCTTCTCGCATCGGAGGGAAATGTAGTAATAACATCAAAATAAAATAACCTTGATCTTCAATAACACTATCCATTACAAACTAATGGCAGCCAGAAAGACATCAAGAAAAGGTTGAAGCTGTAGTTATCGCTGTAACTAGTAAATGAGGCTGACTCCCCAATGATGTTTCAAGACAAAAAAAAATATCAGAAGAAGGTGAGAAGTGAGGGTTCCAGATTCTCACCATTTGCCTATACAATAGTAATGCTTAGGTTTAGAGTGTAATCACATAGTTTCAGGGTAGACATTAAGTAATTATATCAGGGATTCTTTTTTGCACAAATTTATTCATAATTTTATACATAAACATAATATACTTTGATAATAATTCCCTTGTAGTACTTTCTTTTGCCCCCATTCTTCCACTCCCTTTTGGTTAAGCCTCTTCTTTCCCACTGGTCCTTCTTCTATCTTGCTTTTTTTTTTTTTTGCCCTCCTCCAACATTCAGGAGGTCACATTGATGGTCCCAATATTATTCTAGTGACAAAAACCACTGTGAGGTCATGTATGTAGTTACCACTTTGTGTGTGGATGAGAACATTGCAAAATACTCCTCTCCATTCTTTGGATCTTACATTCTTCCACAGTAATCCCTGAGTCTTGGAGGGTGTAATAGAGATGTCTCTCAGTGCTGAAGTCATTGTCACTTCTCAGCTAATCGATGAGTGTTGAGTTTCCCTAGTAGTTATCACCATCGGAAAAGAAAAGCATCACTAACCAAAAGGGAGAGAAGCACTAACATGTGGGCATAAGCATAAATGTTTAGAAGGAAATTTGTCGAACATAATATATCCATTTAGCCTAACAATAGTACCATTCAGTAAAAATCCTTTATTCTCAATATATTATATACAGCATAGTCACATTTTATAAAATAAAAAATCAAATAGATATACATATACACATAGGTTTAAAGATACTTTTACATGTAGTAAACCTTTATAAAAAGGGAAACAAAGGAATGATTAAATGATAATTAGGATGAATATCATAGCTGAAGAGGGCAAGAATATTATAGTTAGCATTATACTATTATAAAATTTTGAGCTCATGGATCTTATTTTCTGTGTTTATTGACTCACTGAAAAATAAATTCATGAAAGAAAGTAGGCCAAGCATGACCAATAATGAGTGCACCAGGGTACTAAAGTTATGATTAATACTAAAATGCCAAACCACCCCTATCACAGTAGCCACATTCAGTATGTCATCTAATGCTACAATAGTTACCCCCAAACCTTGGTTTAAGACAATAATCATGTATGAAAACTGACATCAGTTTCATGTCATCAAGAGGCTAACAGTGGCTTGATGTTTAGATGTGCCATGACATTATAGTCAAACTAGCAGCTGAGGCTAAGTAATCTAAAGGCTTGAGGGTCCTGTGGTAGTCTTACAGGGTGTCTTAATTACATGGCTGAAGAGTCAGTGACTGTTAATTTTAGTTCCATAGGGATCCTCGGGGGCCTAATAGTCTAGGGTCCTGCCCTGCCCCAGAGAGAGGCAACCTAACTCCAAGGCAGAAGTGGTAATGGCGTCGGGGACCGTTGTCAGGAACAGGACACTTTCACTTGTACTGTCTTCCACTGGTCGTGGACCAACCCTGACGCAGTGTTGGCAGGATGAGGGTGTAAACGCTCGGGAGCAGAAATCATCAGGGTCTCCGTAGAAGCTGTTGACCCCACAAGCCAAACGGACTTGCCTTGAACCTCTAGCCTTCTCTATTTTCTGTAACCCTTAAATCCAAACATCTTTCTCTAGTGTTCTTCTAATAGCACTATCAAATTTATCCATGCTCTAGAGGTGGACTACACAGATATAACTTTCTGCTTTTGATCTATGAGTGCCACTAGCACTCTAATTTCAGGCTTTCCATTTACTTTTTTATGAACATATATTAGTTTGTTTCTACAGGCGCTCTCAACTGTGTTAGCTGTACTGGTTTTTCTTTCTGTCTCCTGATTGTATCATTTCTCATTCAACATCTTGCTATCCCGGATTTCTCACTTTCATAATTAAGAGAGAAATATTAATTTCCATAATTAAGAGATTGCCCATTGTTCACTTTATATTTGTCAAGATGGTCAGTTGTGCACCCACACTTACCTATAATCAGTCACGTGCCACAACACAGAGTATCGCTGTGAGGAAGCGCAGGTCAAAAAGAATGGAGGCAAAATGTATGAAGAAGGAAGGAGGAGTGACGTACCAGGAGGTTAAGGCAATATGCATAGTGGGAGGGAGAAAAGAGTTGGGTGGTCGAGTTTGCTCTAAAATTCTCTGCTATGTTTGAAAGAACTGGGCTTCTACTACGCCATTTTTCATAGCTGACAGTTAAAAGACCCACTGAGAATCGCATTCCAACTCTCCAAGATGTGGGCTTCACTGCTGCTTACATCAAGACCACTTAAAACAGTGACTCGTACATCCGGTGACCTGAAAACTCGCAGGTCTCCATTTCACACAAACCTAGCCTGTGAGGGACCTTGTGGGTAGCTGACAGTCAGCCCACATGTGCTCCCTTCTGTGACGCTTCACTGCTGCTCAAAATGCATGTAGGTGAATAACGCACAAAGGATCAGGGGGAGAATTGCAGCCCAGCCTTTGCCATCCATTCTCGGGACCTCTATTAGTTGCCAGCCCACATCTACAAGAAACATATTATTAGAAATCACTTCTGGGCCGAGGAGATTGCTCAGCAGTTAAAGCACTTGCCTACAAAGCCTAGTACCCCAGTTTGATTCCCCAGTACCCATGTGAAGCCAGATGCACAAAGTGGTACATGCATCTGGAGTTTGTTTGCAGCAGTAGAGGCCCTGATGTGCCCATTCTCATTTATATATTCTCTCTCTCTTTCTCACTCGCTCGCTCACTCACTTTCTCACTGTCTCTTTCCTTGCAAATAAATAAAAATATTTAAAAAACATTTTTGAAGAACTCACTTCATTAACAGCGGAACAAAGCCAGGTGTATTGGCTCACACATTTAATCCCAGCAGAGGTAGGAGGATCACTGTGAGTTCGAGGCCAGCCTAGGAATACAGAATGAGTTCCAGGTTAGTTGGGGCTAGAGTGAGACCCTACCTTGAAAAGAAAAACACAATAGAACAAAAAAACTACATAGAACAAGATGCCATCAGCAAAACAAAGTAGCACATGGAGACGCTAAGGAAAATATTAAAATATTCCAGCCTGTCCTCAAAGAAGGACCACTGTGGAAGAGCAAGCATGTTCCACCCATATGTTCTCATGGAACAGTTTGCAAATGGATCCAACCACATAAAACTAAAATTAGCCATTTTTATAGCAAATATGATCCCTGTCCTTAACAGTGAACAGTTTATTTAGCATATTTTTCAGATGATAGGAGAGGTGATAATAATGTTACAAGATGTCATGTAATGTTTTCTGTGAATTTTTGCATAGCTATGATGTGTAGTTTAAGTCACCTAAAATGTACTTCATATTTTACAAGCTTTTCAGCCTGTAGTTTTGGTTGATGCACAGTATTTATGTATGTTTACAGGGTACAATGTGGAGTTCAGTACATGCAGCCATTGTATCGTGATTAAATCAGTAACGTTTCATACCAGATTCCAAATACTGATACATACATTTAACCTTCTTCTGGGACTGTTTCCAGTGTGTTCTAGGACTACACTTTTTAATCTCTAGAAGCACCGGAAAGATGATGAAAAAGAATTGGGCCACATTCGCTTTCTGTCTTGGAATTCAGTTGAGTCAATGGAGCTTCAAATCTGGGAGTATGAGCCAGATGAGTCTAAGAACCCATAATCACTGAATTGTAGTATTAATAGTTAGCAAGAAAGACTTCCCTCCAAAAGAGAGTAAGTTTAATTAATTTGTTATGGTAACATTTCAAAAAAAAATAACTTAACTTTTGTAGGCATCCAGTCTTGTTCTGCTATCACTGTGGCAATCAGGAAAAAAAATACTCATTTTGTAGTACCCTAGCAACTGCCACTTTCCTAGACAAAGCTTCAAAATGTCTATTTGCTCTCAGTTCCCCAAAATCAAATCCTTACACTACCACCTCTGGTCCCATTCCACCAAGATCCCCTCTTTCCACCCTGAACTCCTTGTTCATTCCTAGATGTTCGATATCAGTTAAGTGTTGATCATATTCTAAAACATCAAAGTCATTAACAATAAGGTGTGAATGAGGTTTACGGGTTTACAAGGCAAATTTGCATTTTAAAGAGGGGCTTGTTAAGCACAAATGAACTTCTAATAGGTGAGATGTGTGAGAGATTCTTCCTTTCTCTGCAAGAAATAAGGAAGATTTCTAGTGCTCTTTTTCAGCCCTGAGAGGGATATCCAGAATGGTCTCCACTCCCTATGTCCCACTGCAGGCTCTTGCTAAGCACCGCAATTGTATCCTACAATTTTTGTAAATACATTATATTTACAACAAAGAATCATCAGCTACATAGACATCATTACAAAAATGGTGACGAAGTTTTCCATTACAAAAATTACAAAAGGGTCTGGAGAGATTGCTCAGTGGTTAAAGACATTTGCTCATAAAGTCTAATGACCTTGGTTTGATTCTCCAGTACCTAAGTAAAGCTAGATGCACAAAGGGGCACACATGTCTGGAGGTCACGTGCAAGAGGCAAGAGGTCATGGCACATTCATGTATATTCATCCTCTCTCTCTCTGTCTCTCTTCTTTCAAAATAAATAAATAAATATAGTTTTTTTTAAGTAACAAAAGAAATTTGCCTAGCAGAGCTGATCAATGTTGACTATTTTCAATTTTGACCAAAAAAAATTACTTTATATCTCAGTACATAATATTCATAGATTTTCCTCTCTAGATCCACCCCCAGGTTTCCCCATCCATGTCTGAAGGAATTGGGGGGTACAGACCTGCTCCCCCATCCTTGAGTAAATCTCACTGCTCATTATAGAAGTATGCTGGAAATTAAAATGGAAAACCTCCCTTTATTTATGAAAGGAAATAATGGTAACTTAGTAACTTCAAACTTCTTTCAGTGTGTGTAGCTCTTTCACTTCTAGATTTTAAAAAGTACTTACAGATATTTTAGAAGTTAACAATAATGATGTTCACAGAACCAAAAATTTGCCAGTAAGCAGTGGAATTAAGATTCTAATCCAAGGTTCAAAGAATTTCATTGCAAATCTTGTGGGTTTTTTTTTTTTTCATTGCCCAAATTATTAGGGCAAATATACCTGATTTTATGAAATAGGAATAAAAAGTACTAAAATTAAAACCCAAGATAATTCCTATAATGTGATTCTTCAAAATTATTCTCATCTGAAAATAAACTTCTAGATAGCAAGATGCTTCTGCTTTAAGTATTTGGAATAAAGTAATAGACTCAGTTTATATCTTTCTCTTTACATAAGTTGACCAACATTAGCTACTTTAATTTTCCTTTAAGAGACTATTACCACTGTAAATAGTGCAATTAAGTTTTTTTTTTAAGATTATACTCAGAAGATCCTTATGATTTATTATCAAAACTGGCATGTTTTTGAAAATGAAAGTGGCCACCATTAACAATTGTATCTGGATATCTGTAGCCAAACTTTCCCGGGTAATGTGGGAGAGATGATGATCCAACTTAAAGACTTAATTTTGAACCTGAGGATGATGTTCTTTCAGAATAAAGTTCAAGGGAATGAAAGTCCATCTCTGCTTCCTGTTGCCAACAGGTAGGAAGAGATGGGAGGGTGTCCCAAGAGAACTAATTTTCTATAATTTTTTTTTTTCAAAATAGCCTTGCCCATGAGTTTCCTATAAGATTCAAAACAGGATATTTTCAAAATAGCCTTGCCCATAACTTTTCTATAAGATTCAAAAATAAGGTTGCCCATAAATTTTGTCTCAAACTGGCCTTGCTCAGAAGTTTCTATTATCCTTTTGCCGTTAAAAGTCCCTAGAGGCCAGCCCTCTCCTGTAGCCATAAATGAAGGTCTAAAGGTCAAACACCAGTTCTTCCGTGCTGGGGCCATAACCGGCCAGCAAACCGCAATCCTTAGACACTTAGATCCAGTCAGGAGCCAGAACCGGCCAAGTGGACATCAAAAGACCAATCCAAGAACAAGACGAGAAAGGAGTCTGAAAGAGAGTAGACCCTTAAACCCTAATAAAGTTGAGCCCCCACTGGGGTCCGACAGAATCCTACCTTCACAAGGAGTCTGTTTCTCATTGTCACTCTTAAAACTTACCTTCCTTTTAGCTTCATCTTGTCTGGTGTTCCTTCTACCTTCATCTTGCCTGTCTTGAATGGGCAGAAAGGGTCATCTTGAAGTTTACTGTAAAGTGCTTGTTGTGTGTTTCTGTCTTGTGCTTTGCAGTCAAAAAAAGTAAGTGTTGGGCATCCATCAGAAAGAGAAGTGCCACCTGCTGGTTCACCATGGTGGTTGAACACTTCCTGCCCTTGACTATACGTAACCAGACATTCAGACGAAAAGACTTAACCTGAGTGAAATTCTCAGGAAAGTATTTTCAGTTTTCACTGGGGTCTTAAGTGGCAAACATCAAACCTGTATCAGAAAAAAGGGTCAACCTATTTGGCATTTTGGCAGTTAAATTATGTTTAAAGCTGATCAAAATAATGTCTTATAAAGGAAGGCTGTAGGTAGGCATAGAGGCGCTTGCCTTTAATCCCAGCACTTGGGATGCAGAAGTAGGAGGATCGCCACATGTTCGAGGCCACCCTGAAGCTATGTAGTAAATTCCAGGTCAGCCTGAACTAGAGTGAGACCCTACCTCGAAAAACAAACAAACAAAAAACAACAAAAAAAGGAAGGCTTGTAAGTAGTAACTGATAAAAGAATTGAGGTGCTAAAAATATGAAATTTTATACCTCAAAGCTTTTTGACAGTGTGAAACTATGCATATCTTTGAATATCCTCATAATAGATGAGTTTTTTTTCTTTTGAAAACAGATACTACTCCTGAGAGCACACTGCTGCATGTCATCTATGTAATATGCTGACTTTCACCTCTGCCTATAAAATTCTATATTGAATGATGACCCAAGAGGGTTCCATCTAACAGAGTAACACTATCAGAAAATGGCAAAAAGCGAATTTAGCAATTTTGCTAACTATTGCTGAATTATTAGGCAACCCTTCAAGTAAGATTATTTCTCACCCATCTAACTTAAGTGTTTTCCTAGTCAGTAAAAAGTTCAGATTAATTTGGTTAGTTCCTAGAGGGAAAAAAAAAAAGTTTTCAGTTTTCTTACAATTTAAACTTTGAGATAGAAAGTTTCCCTTATGGACAGCCAGTTTCAGCCTGGAAGTGGTAAATTTTCTGGGGAGAGGGGAACTAATGAAACTCTGTTGTGGAATCGCTCACAAAGGAACACAAAATTTGTTTCATAATGCAGCCCTTTGTCTGCCCAGCCTCCGACAGAACCCTGCAGATTTTGCTCCAGCTAAATGCTGCCACCAAAGTCCTCTCTCAGTGCAGCAGCGCCTCGTCTTTTTCCCCACCTCCTGCCATGATTATTCTGGCTTCTGATTAAATCACACTTTATATTTAAGGTCACTAACCTAAAATGACCCAAAGCAACTTATTTCTCTCCCCAACGGTTCCCTGCTAACTTGTAATATTTGGAAAGCTTGAAAATAGCTTCTGTCCCAACTTACGTAGTCATGTATCCCTACTCCAAAGGCAAACGCTATAATTTTTTTTTTTTTTACTCAGGGCTTCAAGCCTCAGGTGAGAAGGTTTGAAAGCTACTTAGCACGCTGAGGGGTGTGGGACATCCCGGTGAGTCACCTCAAAGGACCTGAGCCACAGGGAAGAGTGTCGTTGCCAGGAAGACGGGATAGTGGACGTAGCACGTTGTCTAACTCAGCAGTAATGACACAAAATAAAAGGAAAATTAATGTGAGCTATAAAAACTAAAATATAATTTATGCAAAAGGTAGACATAAGGTACATTATCAGATAACTAAAGCAATTATATTGATAAATGAGTACTGATTAGACACTCTGAGCTAAGAACAAAGATGCTTAAAAGCAGGAATAGCTATGTTACACACACTAAATGGCCACTACATTCTGAATTTCTGAATCATCTGGGGATGGAAGCTAATGCTTACTCTTATTTTTCCCTGTCATCTCACAAATGGCATTAAATCACATCAAATGAATGAGCAAGATGCCAATGCAGAAGTCCAGACATGACCTACCAAAGCATGGAGGTAGAACAGAAAACTTAACATGGGCTCCTTGAGAAACTTGACGTTGCTACGTGCCAGATTACTTACTAGGAAGCACCAAGCCTAGAAAGCCCGAGTGAGCATGGTGGAGCGAGTCAGAGCAGCTGAAATACCAAGCTAAAAATGTGAACCTGGTATTTGGAAGCACAGTTATCTCTCTTGCATCAGGTTTCTGTAAATTTTAATAGTTTCCACGGAGCCCAACAGCTACGAGAAGCATCCAGCCTGTTGCTGTTGCTTGCTCCTTCTCCATGTTGTTTTTGTTTTTTTCTCCATAAACTCCTAGGAATGCCAGTGGTAACAAGAGTGTGCAAAAATTAAAAGTAGCTCGTTGAAGAGTCCCACTTCACAATAATGAAAATTTACATTCATGTAGTTTCTGTTCTGTTCAAGAGGATTCCAACCAAGACACTCTGGTGAAGCAAATTGTCACACTGCCTTAATGAGTTCATCCTTTTATCATATAGTGGGCTGCTTTGTTGCTAGTGACAGTTTCACTTAATAAGTCTAATTTGGTTGCCATTGCCATGAAATATTCTTTTCCAACCCTTCCTTTTCAATGTGTCTTTAAAGCTAAAGTGACTGTCTCTTAGGCAATGTTCGGCTGGGTATTTTTGTTGTTGTTGTTTCTGACTCACTCTAGCTCAGGCTCACCTGGAATTCACTATGGAGACTCAGGGTGGTCTCAAACTCACAGAGATCATCCTACCTCTGCCTCCCCGTGCTGGGATTAAAGGCATGTGCACCATGCCCGGCCTGGGCATCATTTTATTGTCTGCTCAGATGGGCTGTATGTCTTTGGATTGGGGCATTTAACTCATCCACACTCGATAGGTAAAGATTAAGGCTTATTGACATTTTGCCATTTTATACTTTGTAACTTTTTTCTTCCTCTTATGCTGCTTTCCACTGTAACTTCCTGTTGTTCTTGTTTAGTGCTAGGATGTTTTAATCTCTCTCTGTAAGTGCTATGTTACCAAACTACTATATCCCCAAATAGTTGTGTTTTATTTACTTCAATTTTGAGACAGAGCCTGGATTACAGACCTGCTTCCCTAGACCTGGCTTCCTTTCTCTTTATATTTTGTCATTATTGTGGGGATTGTAGGTGTTTTGTTTTGTTTTGTTTTGTTTTGTTTTGTTTTGTTTTTAGGTAGGGTCTTACTCTGGTGTCCCTACATGCCATGTTATTGATGTCTCAGTTTTTTCATTTTTATAATATATATCCATTAACAAGTTGTTGCAGTTAGTATCTTGATTCTCTCATCATTTATTTTTTAATTTTAGAAAGAGAGAGAGTTGATACTCCAGGGCCTCAGCCACTCCAGGTGTTTGCACACCACCTAGTGGACATGTGTGACCTTGCACTTGCCTTACCTTTGTGTGTCTGGCTTACTTGGGATCTGGAGAATTGAATATGAATCCTTACTCTTTGCAGGCAAGCACCTTAACTGCTAAGCCATCTCTCCAGTCCCTCTCATCTTTTTTTTAATATATATATGTATATTTTTAAATTATTTACTTATTTATTTGAGAGTGACAGAGAGAGAGAGAGGCAGATATAGATAGAGAATGGGCATGCCAGGGCCTCCAGCCACTGCCAATGAACTCCAGACACATTCATCCCCTTGTGCATCTGGCTAACATGAGTCCTGGGGAGTCAAGCCTCGAACCAGGGTCCTTAGGCTTCACAGGCAAGCGCTTAACCACTAAGCCATCTCTCCAGCCCTCTCTCATCTCTTAATATTGATCCTAGAGTTGAAAGAGGTGGCTTCCATTATAGTCTTAGTGAACTTCAGTATTTGGGTATAAACATATTTACCAGTGAAGTTTATCTTTTCATAAGTTCTCCTGCTATGCAGCTAATTAGAATCCTTTCATTTCAACTCTCTTTACCGTGTATGTGTGTGTGTGTGTGTATCTTGTAAAGGTAGCTCTGGTTGTGGTGGACTCCCTCAAAAACCTGTGTGTCTGGAAAGTCTTCACCTCTCCTACATTTCATAGCAGTTGTGTTGGATATAGTGTTCTTGGTTAACATTTGTTTTCTTAGGAACTTGAATTTCTCAGTCTACTTCTCACCTGCAAGGTTGTGCTGAACAACCTCTAACCATCTATGTGGTCTTCCTTGAAAATAAGGAGTTACTTTTCTCTTGCTACATTCAGAATTCTCTGTGCCTTTGAACTTTGACTATTTGATCTTGTGCTGTCTTAGTGTAGACCTGTTTATTTTCCATCTATTTAGGGTTCTTTTGCCTTCATGAATATAGAGTTTTCATCTCCACAGACTTGTTTTTTCTTCCATTTCTCTAAATATACCACCTTTCTCACATCTCCTGCTTATAGCAATTCTATAATGTTTATGGCTCACTTGGTAGAATCCCTTAAGCTGTTCTGTTTTTGTTTTCATTTTCTTTTTCATATTGCTTCCTTAGCTCGTAATTTCAAATAATCTGTTTTCAAGTTCACTACTTCCTTTATTTTAATATTTATTTATTTGACAGAAAGAAAGAGGCAGATAAATAGAGAGAGAAAAACTGGGCATGCCAGGGCCTGTAGCCACTGAAAAGGAACTCCAGGCACATGTGTCACCTTGCATATCTGGGTTATGTGAGGATCTAGGGAATCAAACCTAGGTCCTTAGCCTTTTCAGGCAAGTGCTTTAAACACAGAGCCATCCCTCGAGCCCCTACATTCATTTATTTCTCACTGGAAGACTTGGTAGTGTAGATTTTTTCTCTTTCTTGCATTGTGTCATGTTTTTCTGACCAATTGTCACATTGTAGGTTTGTTATTATAGTTTGTGTGTCCAACTTGATAGCCATTTCTCCCAAGCTGTATGGACTGGGTTTGACTGGGAACACCTTCACCCACAAGCAGTACTTGACCTGAGGGGACTGAGTTTTGTTGGTGGTTCAGGGATCTCTATGCGATAACATGGAAAGTGATTGGACAGAGTGCTCCAAAGTGCCAGAGGAAAACGTGCTTTCACTTCCTTCTTTCACGGATGCCAAGTGCATCCCAAAACTTCCAGTGCAGCACCTGCCCTAAAGAGCCACTTTCCCCTTCCCTATGTGCCCAACTGTCCCAGGGACCAGGTTGTGCAGTGCTGTCCATGAGGCAGGACAGCAGCAAACCCTAGGGAGGTTGCCTAACAAGCCAGCAACCTGGCTCTCCTCGCTCATGTGCCCATAGGAGAAAGTACAACTAAAGCAAGCCTTTCAGTATTGAAGTAAGCTGCTTTCGAGGAGGTAAGGACACAGCTGTGGTGAGATGCTTTTGTTAAGCCTATAGCTACAGCAGCCTGGATCCAGTATGTGTCTTGTTCTGTGCTTCTCCTTCTTAGTTAGACTCTGACTTTCTGTTCAGGGTATTCTGGTTCCAACATCATTATTTTATGTATATTTCTATCATGAAATAAGAGAGAGGGTTTTGTATCCTTCCGTCATTTTAACTCCATCCTGTTCTTGGTTTGTTAAACCTTAATTTCACCTGTTACATATGCAAATGACTGCCCAGTAGGTATAGTATTAAGATAAGATGCCTCAGAAACCTGGCATTTCTATCATGGCAGATATTAGAGTCAGTTCCATGCTGCTAGGATGAGCCTCCAAACCAGACACCAGTTGTTGGTAGAAGGGATTTATTGAAGCTTACAGACAGAGGGGAAGTTCCACATGGCAGAAGAAGCTGCCCCTTTTCACAGGCCAGCAGCACCACAAGCAAGCACACTCCAGGAAGCCCAGGCTGCACTCAAGCACACGACTTACCTTTATGCTGGAAATCAGATGCACCCCCAAACACATCTTTGAACTGGACCCGGGACCTGACTCTAGTGACACTTCTTCCAGTCAGGCAGCTAGAAATCCAAGTTACCAGCTTTAATAAAACTCGTAAGTCTATTGGGGAACATACACTCGACATACTACACCAGGCCTATAGCATGTCATGAAATGTACTTGTTAGTTTAGGCTTCAGCCTTCTCAGTTAGACTTGGACACATCTGATTATTTGAGCTAAATAATGCTTCTCATTTTGACAAAAGAACATCTATTTTGTTTTCATTTGGTTAATGACTTATTTGCATGGGCAGATCTTTAAAACAACACTTTCAAAGATATAGCATTTATTAATATTGAACTTGGATAAGTTAATTCATCCTAGCCTAAACTTTATTGTTTGTAAAATAAGGTAACTGAACTCAAGCACAAACTTGTAGTTGTTTTCAGTTTGAAAATTGTATGATCTCCCTTTCCAGTTTAATTTAACAGACTTAATTAAAAGAATAGTAGATATCACAAACCAGTGAGGTAGAGCCTGAATGGACACAAAGTAGAGCAATACGGTCTTTTCTTGCATACGGCTAACGGTGCATATGCGCAAGACTAAGGTATACATCCCCAGCACATGCTAGCTCCTTAGGCTTGACATACCATTTATAAATAAGCATATGTAATTCATTCCAAAAAGAAAGGACATTCTTTCCCATATTAGTGTTTCTCATCTCTAGGTTTGGTAAGAAAAAAAAGGTCTCAGAATGATTATTTAATAATATTATGCAGCCGGGCGTGGTGGCGCACGCCTTTAATCCCAGCACTCGGGAGGCAGAGGTAGGAGGATCGCCGAGAGTTCGAGGCCACCCTGAGACTACATAGTGAATTCCAGGTCAGCCTGAGCCAGAGTGAGACCCTACCTCGAAAAACCAAAAAAAAAAAAAAACAAATGCATTTAGCTTGGTGTGGTAGCACATGCCTTTAACCCAACACTCAGGAGGCAGAGGTAGGAGGATCACTGTGAATTCGAGGCCATCCTGAGACTACATAGTAAATTCCAGGTCAGCCTGGGCCACAGTGAAACCCTACCTCAAAAAATAAATAAGTAAATAAATCAATTAATTAATATTATACATTTATAGAACATTCTAGAACCATTATCTCATTCACTCCTAAAGCCTTACACAATTAGAAAAGGATAAATGACATTATTCCTATTCAGATGTTTGGAAAGCTGGACTCTGAATTTTCTGGAATTATATAACAAGGCCATAGAACCAGGTGAAAATCTAGAACTTTCTGGTCCAAGGCTGTCCAGCAAGTATCCTTTTGCTGATTGCAATTTCCATTGTGTTGTTTCCAAAGCTTGAAGCATCTTCTACACCTGACACATCTGTGGTCTCTGCCCAAATAGTAATGGATTGTTTCAGAGGTGTCAGTAGGAAAAAGAGTGAGAGAGTGGAACATATGACACAGATGTGCTTTTGAAATGGGTCACAGTGATATAATCTTTCAGACTTTGGTTTGCATTAAAATTAGGAGTGAAAAAAAAGTTGAGAACTCTTCTATCAAACTAATTCATGAACCTTTGACTGTAAGCTCAGCAGCTGTAATGAAGCCCACATTTTTGCTAGGTGACAATATCATCCTAATTATGGCAGCTAGAAGCTTCGTTTCTTAGAATCACTAGAATTTTCTGAGCTTGCTTTTGAGAAGTGTTATGAGTGGGAGAGAACAAATTTTGAAAAAAGCTCTGTAAAAATAGGTGATTGTATTTTTCTTTACCTAAGTCTGTGTGGTAAACACATCATCCATGTCTGGTTTCATGGTTTCCTTACTCAAAAACCTAGCATCTGAAGCTGAGGAAAATGTTTGGCCTGTATAGCAGAATGTTTAAACAGGTGTGTGTTGCCGTCGTCTGGCTAAGGAAAGGTAGTCATCTCCTTAGAATGCCCTGACATTTGGAGAATGTTTCTCATGCTGGCCTTCAGGAGTGCGTGAAGGAAAGTTCATGTGATACTTAACTCTTATTACCTGGTTACCAACCCACATCCCTCCCTCCCTCTTCTGTGTTCTCATGAAGAAATTGATTTAATAGTTTCAAGATATTATTAAATATATTCTGCATTAATATTATATGTCCTCTTTGAATCCAAGTGGCAATACAATAGAATTTCATTTTATAAATAACACCTTTCAAGCTAACACCACAGGGCATGGTACAAAAGAATCAAAATAGAACACAAATGCTGTAATCAAATGCAGACCCCAGGAAGGCTGATTAAAAAGGCATGTTGCTAGTGAGAGCAGCCAGCAGGGTGAGTGTAGTGGGTCATTGCAGAAAAGCCAGCTGAACACAAGGGCTAACTAAAGTGAAATGGACTCGCCTGTCTGTTTCACGTGAGTTCATGTCTCTCCCTTACCATCATCCTGTGGGCTCAGAAATTGAAGGCAAGAGGTCTGTGTGTATATTCTGGAAGAAGGGCATGAATGTAGGGTCATTGTTTGTCCTCAGTATTTATGTGTAACAAAAGGAAATCTTAAGAATACCTACCACCTCTAGCTGACAGAGATGAGGCTGACTGTGAGAAGACCCCAGAGACCTTGCTTTGCCAGGTGTTAGGACTGCTTTCCAGAAAGAATGACTGAAACATCCAGAAGACCTATTCTGCTGTAGTGGGAAGAGAGGACCACTTGTGGTCAGACCTAGGTAAAGATGGATATGTTGTGGGTGACACAGATGCTTTTGGTCTTAACCCCCCTGTGATATGCTCTCCCTAGAACTCACTTCTCAGTGAGCTGCTCTCACCTGCTCAACATCAAAACCCTTGTCTAATGTCAGAAGTTTTCTCTTTAAAGTCCACCCCTATCTACAAAGTACAGATTTCTATCCTGATCTAAAAGAAACTGGGCAGAAGGAAATGAGTTGTGTTAGAGTATGTGCACTACCTATTAGTAAAGCTAGGCTGAACAGTGATCACTTCAGTATACCTTCAGTAATGGACCAGATTGGTCATTCATTGGTGCTTCTCTCTCGCTCTTTTTATTAAGTAGAAATTTATATGAATACATCATGTGGTGTTAGTATCATTATTTCCCTCTTCCCTGTCCCTACTCCACTGAGGGCCCTCTTAGTGGGATTTCTGGTATTCACCATAGAGTTGGAGGTTATGCATTGTCAGAGCAGAAGTCAGTTATTGTGTGTGTGGGGCGGGGGGTAGGTAATGCCTCTGGGTATTCCTTCCCACCCTGTGGCTCTTAAATTCTTTCTGTCTCCTCTTCCACAACATTCCCTGAGCCTTGGTGGGTGTGCTTTAAGTCTGCCTTTGGTGTTGAGCTCTCAGAGGCTTCTGTATTTCTGCTTTGGTGTGTTTTGGGTATCCTCAGTGTCTGTCTCCATCACTGTGGCACAGGTTCTCAGGCTCCCATGGGAACAGCACTCTTGTTCATCGTGCCAGTTCCCCTGGGGTTTCACCTGGGCCCTGGCTAATTGTGAGGGATGGTTCATCTCTTGCCAGAGAGGTAGCTGTCTATTCTTGTCTTGTTGATAGATTTTAGTTGTCCTTGTCATTGCTGCTTTCTGAAAAAGAAAAACAGATTCCCCAATGGAGAGTGGGATCATGATAGGCTAAAAGAGAAAAGCATTGTTAATTTAGAGAGATTTTGATGGGTATAGCTTCACTTTTAGCCAAAGACTAGTGGGAGCTTCTCACTGAAGTCCATAATCTTGGTCTCCATAGGATTCTGACTTGGTTTTCAGTTCCAGCTATGGGTTCCTTTCCACTGAGTGGTTCTCTTAGCCAATCAGAAATCCATTGGTTACCCACCTAGGCTGTGTGCCACTTTTGCACAGAGGTGTACATCTTGTCAGGCTGGTAGCTTTCATAAAGCAGGGCCCCTGCTTATCCACGACACTGTTGGCCGTTTTCCTCCAGCAGCACATATGTGCTTCTCAGCACGATATGGGCTAACCATCTGGGAACTGGCTTTCTTCTCTCCATGTTCTGTGTTGGCAACATGTCTTGTCTTCAGCAATAGAGTCTTACTTTTTACCTCCGGTGGGTAATTAGGTGCTCTGACAGAAGCCTGTCTTGTTTTGGGGACCTCATAGGTCTCTCTGATCAACAACTCAATGTGGGTTAGAGTTATTTGCCAGACCTAAATGTTTTAGGATTAGGCTTCATCTCACCCTTTCCAGGGCCCATTTTACCAGATACTCCCTTCATGCTCCTATTGAGGGTTACAGCTCTTAGTCTGCTGTCCCAGAGGGAGGTTTCTATGAGATCAATTTATGTTGGATTTGGTTTTGTGTGTATCGCTCCCACTCTCCTATTCTCCCTCCACCCCCAAACCCTTGCATCCCTCTTTTGGTACTTCTCTATTTAACATTGTGTTGCAGTCAGGTTCACATTGCAGGTAGAAATCAACCAACCAAGAGCAGCTTGTGGGAAAAAGATTTTGGCTTACAAATTTGAGGGGAAGCTCCATGATGGCAGGGAAATTGATGGCATGAGCAGGGGGCAGGGATATCACCCCCTGGCCAACATAAGGTGGACAATAGGAACAGGAAAGTGTGCCAAACACTGACAAGTGGAAACTGACTATAACACCCATAAGCCTGCCCCCAACAATGCACCACCTCCAGGTGTAATTCCCAAATATCCATCAGCTGGGGACCTAGCATTCAGAACACCTAAGTTTATAGGGACACTTGAATCAAACCACCACACATTGAGAATAGAACAAAGAAAGAGAGTAACCAAAGAGTAAATAAATTAAAAACTACTACTAAGTATATGATACATGTGTCTAAAAGAATAGTAATGTATAACTAAGAGCCACCATCTTCTTTCTTCTCAAAAAAAAAAAAATGTCAGGCGTGGTGCTGCACACCTTTAGTCCCAGCACTCAGGTGGCAGAGGTAGGAGGATCGCCATGAGTTCAAGGCCACCCTGAGACTCCAGAGTGAATTCCAGTTCAGCCTGAGCTAGAGTGAGACCCAACCTTAAAAGCAAAAAAAAACAGAAGTGATGAAACAAGCAAATATGAGTTCTAGAATCAATTCAAAGGAGAGAGAAGTGATAACTGAGTCATTTTCACCTCTTAGAGCTTTAGGTTTTTTTGTAGTGACTCTCCTGATTATCCACATCATGGGAATTCTGTCTTGGGATCACAGATTTAGATAAATAATGTAATATTTCTGCACATCTCTTTCGTAATTAAATTATGAGCATTTAAATATAAGTGTGTAGCATTGGGGGGAAAAGGCTATTACACAAATATCAGTACTGTGACCATAAAACTAGTATTTTATAAGGTTTTATTTAGTTGTCTCCTTTTTTCCTTCATCCTCTCAGTATGTGTTCAGCTATGCCAAGAGAGTTGATTTGTCAGTAAAGGAGAAGAGCAGCACGGTAGGTTGAGAACACTGGAGTGTCATCTCCACAGTGACTTGTTTCATAAGGATGTGAGCAGATCACAGTACCGATCTGTGTTCTGCTGTTTACCAGTGTTTTACCTTCTAGTTGTAAATTTACCCTTCCTTGACTGCTCTACAAGAGAGTATCTGACTCTTAAGTATCTTCCCTTGCCAGCTGGTTTAAAGGTGCTGTGTGAGGGCAGGGTCCAGGAAGACTTTACTGAAGTAAGGAGGTCTCCTTCTTGGTTTCATCCACTTCTTTGGCAGACTCCTGCAGTGTGCATAGTCTCCGAGGAGCTTGGCTCCTTCTCTTTGGGCTTCTTCTCCAGCATTCAGTTCCTATAGCACACACATCCATGCGGGCACTCACTGGCTGGTGTGCAAGACTGCGTCTCCAGTGCCCAGTGTCCATCACCTTCCCCTGGCATGTACTACACACACACACACACACACACACACACACACACACACACAGCCCTGCAAGTGAGACGCCTTCTTCTGGATGCCTTTCATTACCACACAAGAAGGTAGACACCGATCAGTTTCACCCATTCAGTTTCTGTTGAAAGGGTCTCCTTGAAACTTTTCTGGCATTCAGTAAGCTGTGGCTTTGCTTTGTCCAACATGGTCTACAGCCCATTCCAAGACGGGATGTTTCCTGGGATCAGCAATGTCTGCATCCTTGTTGAAGGGTGGAAACAGCTCTTCATTGAGATGCTGTGTTAGTATACAAGTAGTGGTTGCTCCTTCATTTGCTACTCTCATATCCTCTTAAGTTTTTCTTCCCTTCTTCCTGTTACTCTTGATTCAATCCTCTGTGAGTATCAATAGCTCTTTCATTTGAACTATTCTGTTCAAAACTGCTATGTGGTTTGGCTGTCCTGATGGACCCTAGCTTACACATGCTGAGATCAGATTAAAATACCTATTCTTTGAGAGTAAGAGGAAGTCAATATGAAAGGTCATCTCTAGAGAACCAATTAACATTGGGACTATGTTCCTCATCTTGTGCTAAAAATTATATGAAGAGAATGTTGAAGAATTTTATGCTAGATGGAAATGTGGCAAAATAATATGTCATTATATACTGTCTACATGTATCTTTAAAGATCGACTTTAAAAATTTATTTATTAATTTACTATTTATTTGAGAGAGAGAGAGAATGCACACAACAGGCTTCTTGCCATTGAAAATGAACTCTTACTGGGGATTTGAACCCTGGCCAGCAGGCATTGAAGGAAAGTGCCTTTAGGGGGCTGGAGAGATGGCTTTTGGGGGCTGGAGAGATGGCTTTGTGGTTAAGGCACTCACCTGTGAAGCCTGAGGACCCAGATTTGATTCCCCAGTGTACACATAAGCCATATGCATAAGGTGGCACATGCATCTGTAGTTCATTTGCAGTGATTGGAGGTGCTGGCACAGCCATATTCTCCCTCTCTCTCTCTCTCTCTCTCTCTCTCTCTCTCTCATCTATCTGCTTCTTTCTCTCAAATAAATAAATAAATGAAAATTGTTTTTTACAAAAGTGCCTTTACCTGCTAAGCCATCTTCCCATCCCAAGGATCCACTTTTTAAAAAATATTTGTGGGCTGGAGAGATGACACTTGCCTGTGAAGCCTAAGGAATCATGTTCAATCTCTCTCCAGAGCCCATGTGAGCCAGGTGCACAAAGGTGAGGCAAGCACAAGGTTGCACAGGCCCACTAGGTGGCGCAACCATCTGAAGCTCGATTGCAGTGGCTGAGGCCCTGATGCACCATTTCTCTCTCTCTTTCTCTCTCTCTCTGTCTCTCTTCTTCTTCTCTGAAAAATAAAATATTTGTACTTGATTGCACTAAGAATTTGTTAAAATGTAAGCTATGGATAAGCAACAAAAATCTGGCTTCAAAAGTAATTTGTTGAAAATGAATAATTGTATATTATATAATGTCAATGTGTGGTGTACTGACACCAGATAGCCATGACGGTCATAGCCATCATTTATTGAGACTTGGGAACCCTTAGTCCTTTGCAATAGTTATTAGATACCCATAGCAATACTCTTTATTATCCTTGTTTTGTGAATGGGAAGAGAGACTAGGGTGATTAATCTAACAAGTTTCAGTGTCAGATTTGAACCTTGATCAGCTTGTGAGCCCTGGCTCTTAATTACTGCCTTCTACTTGCAGAAATGAAGGAAAGGGCAAGTTATCTTTGAAAATGAACAGGACCTTTGCTATGGTTTGTTTGTTTCCACCAAGATTTAGGGGAATACACTGTAAGTCTCCCTAGAATGTATGACACACCGTGAGCTATTTCTACAATAATCAACCTAGCACTTCTACCTACCCACGTATGGACAAGCTGGATAACGGCTGGCGATGAAATCCCCAGAACCAAAGTGTTAACAGTGTATTGGAAACGCAGCAGCCTTTATTCAGAGCCGAATTGAAGGCAGATGAAATATTAACAGCAGTTCTAGCAGGAGAAAATGAAATATGAGATTCTGTATCAGAAATTATTAGTAACCTGTTAAAAGAAATGCTGAAAAATGGCAGTTACCAAATTAAAACTGGGAAACAGAGCCCAAATGGGAAATTTCAAAAAGTTTGGAGGAAAATAAATGACAGATTGTCCTCTTGGCTCTTATTACTATGCCATCCTAAATCCTACTTGGCAGTGGATGGTGGAGGTGAAATAAGAATTGCATCACTGCCAGTGCTGGTCCTCAAATTTGTAGCCCTAAGTGTCTGTGATGGTGTCTGGGATTGATTAGAAAAGTAGTTGGAAGTTGATAGCTTTTGAGCTTTATCTAAATTGAAGAGCCTGGAGACTCTTATTATGAAAGGCTTCCTCTCATTTGTGAATTGGCCCCTTTGCTCCACTTTTGGATGGCTAGCTTCCTCCACACAGAGCTCCACTAAATGTTCTACATGGGAAAGCTATTCTCCTTAAATGCCTTCAAATTTAAAGCATCTATCTGGATATGTTCATGTTTATGACTCAAAATACATAACATCAAAAAGAGAGGAAATAAATACAAAATACTGGGTAGTAAATGAAGGGGTTGTTCTTCTATCAGTAACTGAGAGCAGAAAAAAATATTATAAGCAGAGTTGTTGAGCATTTAATGCAGGGGGACAGAAAATGAGTTAGAGAACCATAGAATCTTAGTGTTGGCAGAGAACTGGAGTTCATGCCGTCCTACCCTGTCATTTTTCAATGAAGACACTAAGACATGGGGAGTTAAGGGACTTGACTTGCCCAAGACACACAGTTGTTTACTGACAGTCATGCCAAAAACATTTTCCCAGCGCCCAGCCCAGAACTCTGTAGATTAGCATGGTAGCACCATCTTCTTCTGCAAAGTAACATGAATATGGCATGGAACACAGTGGGATCCAGCAACAGGAAGGAGCCGGGGAAAGGGTGCATGCATTCACAGGTGAAAGCTCTGTGGGAAAGGGAAAGAGGAATGGGTGGTTCTCCACTGCAGCTCCTTAGGCAAGCTTCTGCAATCCACTTGTGTCATTTCACTCCCCCATCTTGCTCCACAAGATAAAATGAAATGTAATAGACTCGGCTGTAATCCCTAAGGCTTCAACTTATGTGCTCGGATCTGATTTGCTCGTAAAAGTCTCCTGCATACATGTTATCTCCACGTGTGCACCAGTTTGTGAGTGGCATCCTTCCCATCCCCTATTACTTACCTAAACCTTGCTTTCTCTAATTGTGTCCTCATGTGTATTGAAAAGGTGGGAATGCTGACCTTGGGACACTTCTGAGAATGAGAAATAACTTTAACATGTAAGCACTACCCTCTCTTAAGCCTTGCATTCTGCTAACCTCATGTAGAATTGGGATGTTGGCAGAATTTTTATTCAATTTCATGACTTAGGTGAAATAAATTTATTCTGTAAGCACAGAGTAACTTGAAGTAAACCAGTACACAAAAAGACACAGTAAAACTGTCCCTATAGGATCCCTGTGAAATAATAGTATAGTTTGTTTAGACCAGTCACATATTTCTCAGAATAAAAGAACTAGAAATGAGAGAATCCAACAACATAATGAATACTACAGATGGAATGCTTTGCATGAAAAGTGATTATGTCCAAGAGAGGGCCCGGGAGTGGGTATGGGTGGAATTGGAAAGGAGAGGCATCTGAAATGAGAGAAGATAATGCTTGACCAGGTCTGGTAAAAGATTCCCTGCCACAACCACTGTTCCATGAAGAGGTTGAGCCAAAAGGCCTGAATAAACTAACCTTAAGTTCAGTGTTGCCATTATTGTGGGAGGCATCAGGAGAACACATCCGGGCTTGTGTTACCCAGTAATCACTGCTGGGTGTCAGTGTTCATCAGCCAGATGGTCAGACCCACAATTAATCAATTAGGCTTGGATGATCAACAGGACTAAGTTTTCCTCTCTGGTTAAAAACAAAGCAAAAAAAAAAAAAAAAAACCCATCATGTGGTCAAGGCCAATAGCACTTTTATCCTGTTGACTTTGGAAAAGCTTCTAAAATCCCCTCTTCTCTTTTAGGCTGCTAGTTACTAGACATTACTAGGCTCCAAGATGCTCTGAAAACATAGATACCCCAAACCAAGACTTTCACATAATATATCTTCAGCAGTGTCCTCTGTGTTCAAATATAACGTTTAATGTACCACACCAAAAAAAAAAAAAAAAACAAAAAACTTTCAAAGCATTGTTGTAAGCAGTATTACTCGATTGACTTTACTATAGTTTTCCTATTGGTTCCACGCAATTCAATGACACAGCAATGGCAGGGATTCTTCTTCCAAACATGTAAAAAGGTAACAATAATCCAAGAATAACAGTAATCATAGTGCCTTATGGTATGTTCACCATAAGACAGACACTACCGTGACAATTTATAAACACTGGTCAGGCCTTTGCAATACTTTAGTGGGGATGATAACATTGTTTTGATTTCAAAGAAAGGGAAACTGAGACTAGGCCATTCATTGAACATTTAATAAAGATGCTTTCCAATGATTTAATACTCTGTGAGATAAAAGCTAAATGAAATGTCATGTATTCTCTTACACATACACTTTTGGACATCTGGGGGAAAATAGGAATATATCATGGGTCATCATTCATCTTTGCAGAGAACTTGAAGGAAGCCTTTTAATAGTTTTCCCAACTCTGTCGACCTCATTCTGTTTTCCACACCATGCTGGCCCACGCCATCTGCCTACAGCTCATTCATTGCCATCACTGCTATTTGCTAATAACTCTCAAGTCTCCACTTCATTATCCTCCTCTAGCTATGGTTCCTTTAAATCTTGTTTAGATAGTTATCAGCTGACTTAATACAACAGCTCTCCTCCCTCACAAACCTGGCTTTTGTCCTCTTTAGTCTTTCACTCCCTACACACCGCGCTATAGTGCGCGCTGCAGGGAGAGATGTTCGAAGAAGGTACCAAGAGGAAGCATCACTTCTTAACGGAGGACCGCCCTAAGCCCTGTGTAGAGAAACGCGCTAAGTGGTCGCCCCTGTGTGTCAGAGTTCAACTTACTGTCTTTCACTTGACTCTTTCCTGCCACCAACACTGGTGTAGGAAATAATTCTCTTTGGCCACTTTGTGAAAGTTATATAAGGATATAGTTGGGCCAAATGTACACCTTTAATATATCCGGCTCTTATAATTTCTTTAAGTTTATAGAGAATTCTACTTCTCTTGCTATCTAACAATCGTGTTTGTTTATTTATTTATTTATTTTTGTTTTGCTACTTAACGAACTGAGACAGCAGTATTTAATGCTAAGATAGGATGTAAGGTACCGCCATTTTTTTAAATTAACTTTTATTAATTTACTTGAGAGAGAGAGAATGGGCACACCTGGGCCTCCAGCCATTGCAAACGAATTCCAGATGTGTGTGCTACCTGTGTATCTGGCTGACGAGGGTCTTGGGGGAATTGAACCTGGGGTCCTTTGGCTTTGCAGGCAAGTGCCTTAACCACCAAGCCATCCCTCCAGCCCATAACTTTTTTCTTTTTCTTTTAACTTCAAGTCAGATTACATTGAAGACGTCAATGTTCCAGCAATCTTAACGAGCATCTTTTATCCTCTGTGGCTCTACCAGCATCTTCCTCTTCTGCCTCTGCTACTGTTTGTCTTACTGTGTAAGAACTGATAGGGGCTCTTTCATTTTGACTTGCAATATTCCTGTATGTCGGTCGCAGCGTTGAGCCCTGCCATCCAGGCTGCCTTTCTGCTTCATTTTGCTCCTGACCTAACCCCCTACTATTCCAGGCCTGGCCTCTCATGACCAGAGACTGCTGACTCATCCTGGCTTGTGCCAAGCTGTGCAGTCGCTTAGTGATGTGGACAGGAGTCGAAGGGCTAGAATGAGATCACTGAGCTCGTTTCACTTGTTGCTTACGGTACCGTCCAGAATGAGCTGGACATGTAGGAATCTCAGCCTCCCCGGCAGAAAGAGTAAGTAGACGAGACACACTCGCATCACCAAGTCCCCAACAAGCAGTGGCCGGCGGCGGGGCGGGGGCTTGCTTTATCATGGCCGTGGCTAGGGCATTCCGGGTCATCAGGAGT
Organism: Jaculus jaculus; assembly: GCF_020740685.1. Classification (NCBI taxonomy): domain Eukaryota; kingdom Metazoa; phylum Chordata; class Mammalia; order Rodentia; family Dipodidae; genus Jaculus; species Jaculus jaculus. The sequence goes on from NC_059105.1 coordinate 167,499,733, forward strand.
TTCCCTTTGTCCTCTTTTCTTCCTCTCCTCCACAGTTGCACCCATCCCTCCCCCCCTTCCTGAACTTCCCTTCTGAAAATATCCGGATGGTACAGCAGTGATCTGGGCAGAAATGAAATTTTGTTAATAAGCAGTCTCCACACGAAACCCTGGGATAGTGACACTGAAGCTTAGTGTGTCTGCTGAGCACTCACAGGAACTTCCCAGTGCAGTCAAAGGGATGAGAAAGCCGCCCTCCTTCCCTTCCCCTTCCTTTCCTTCTTGAGTCTCTTTTTCTTTCTGTTTCAAGGGAGGTAGTTTCAGGAGACATGGCTGCATTCTGGTGTGGTGTAAAGTTTTCCGTCCGGAGACAATAATGTACATTCCTCTGGCAAGACGGGATGGCTTTTTTTTTTTTTTTTTTTTTTTTTTTTTGTTTCTCTTGCTGTTGTTTATTTATAAGACATTTCCTCTCAGTTAGTGGAAGTTAGATCGTAAGAGGCTCCAGTGATTTTCCTTCCACCTCCCCTCCCTAATTTCTGTGCTTCAGCACTCTGGGACACTGTGAACTCCTCCACTAACTAATCAGAGCAGGGCGCTTACCAGCCAGGCCTGGAGGCTCTCAGGAGACTGTGCAGATTCTCAGCCGTCACTCCTTGGATCAGGAACCCACAGTCCTGGTGAGTGCTGAGGTTCCAGAATCTATCTGGTGTGTCAAGGATTCTACTCTTGGTGTCTCTGTGGCAGGCAGGAAAGAAATGGTGTTTTATTTATTTGTTTGCTTGCTTTTTTTTTTTTTTTTTTTACAAAGCTACCAAACAGGCAAACAGAATGATGAAGATTTCAGTGTGCACAGCTGAGAGCTGTCTATTCTATGGCAGAGCGTTGCGCCTCTGCTGAGGAGGAGCCTCTGCAGGCATAGGTTTGTGCCCTCACAGTTGGCTGTCAGCCTGGACATGCCTAGCATACATGCCTGTGGGAGGAGGAAGATAGGTGAGTAACTGGGGCAGGGAGGAAGAATTCCGTGTGGTAGGAGGAGAGGGGAGAGAAAGTGAGAGGGATTGTCCGGTTGAAGTTTCCCTGTACTTTTCATGCATCTCTGTTCTGAACCTTTGTGGTATGCTCATGGTACTGACCTACCTACAGCAGGAAAGAAAACTGACAGTAGATGGAGAGATATTTTTTTCTTGTTTAAGTATTGCTAGTATAGTTCCTCTAAAGATCACGTTGCTAAGTACTGGCTGCTACTATATGTTAGGAAGCTGTCCCCATCTGACCTTAGGAAAACAGTATTTGCCACACCCTTTTCTTTATTTCTTTGCACTTGGATACTGAGCAAAAGAATGCAATGAGAAGTTTTAATTGGCTCCAGGAAAGTTTATCTTTGTAACAAAAAAAAAGAAAAAAAGAAAAACCTGACGACTGTCCTCACAGGATTAAACCCAAATATAGTATTGTCCTTGATATAAGAGACCGATTGAGCGGGCTTTTAGAAGTTGTTAAAGGAAGGGACTGGGCGAGTGGGGAGTGCACCCCGTCTGTTATGTGACTGGTCAAGGAGGCCTGCTTTCATAGCCAATCAGAGCCTTCTCTACCCTTCTAAAGATGAGTGCTCTCCTGGAAATGAGATCAGAGGTAGACTGTACTTTTGTCTTTGGCTGCCAGGCTCCTATTTGGTTGCTCTTCCCTGAGGTATTGGATCTTAACTGTGTTTTCTCATTTTCCTTCTAATTTCAAGAATCTGCCCAGTCCCAAAATCTTGAGTGGAAAAAAAAAAAGAAACAAAAAACAAAAAAACATGGTGGCCATAAACATTTGACTGTGTGACAGCATCTGAAGTGAATTGCTCTTTGGAGAGAAGAAGAGCTCTTTGATGTCTCCAATATGGTTCTCATAGGCTAAAACTTCCCAGAACCACAACCCAGCCTAAGGGGCACTTACTCGATGTGCTCAAATATTTGGAAAGGGATGCTATTTTGTTGTTTTAGTTGTCTTTGCTATTAACACATTGCCAGTGGATTCTTCCTAGGGTTGAAAATGCTTTAGTAATAGTTGATTTTACATTTCAACAGATGTGTATTGCATGTGCCTGCTATGTGCACTTTTGTCCAAATGGGTACAGTGATCCAACATATAACATTGATACTTAGCTCTGGAATTTTGTTTGCTACTCTGAGTGATTCAGATTCTTAACCACAGAACTCATGCATGCTCATGTATCCCAACTGTTCTACAGAGACTGAGCCCTGCTGAAGTATCCCAGGGTTCATGAGCCACCTCCAGGATGACTCACCTTCCTATCACCACTCCTCTAGCTTCTGAGGCTCAACAAATTCCTCTGCCATCAGTGGACAGGAAGAAGTCCAAGTTTCATTAGGGCCAGTATGGTAGAAGCTTAATGTGGTAAAAGCTTATGATATAATACTGAAGTCTAGTCTACCCATTTCAATTAGCCCATGTTAGTAATGACTATACTATTTATATGTATTATGTTTCATGAGATATTTTCCATTCATTTTCTTATTTTCTAAAAAAGAAGCTGAATAAGAAAATGTTATTAAAAACTTTGAAGCATAGCATAAAAACCTAACAAGCTATTAATCTTTTACCACCAAGAGCTAGCTACACAGTAGTCTCTGCATCCTTCCATTAGCATTCTGACTGGAAAGGCTCAGAGAACTTGAGGTCTCTATAGGCTACACTGAAGATCAGCTGGATCTATCTATCAACACGTGAGAAACAGCTTATTTCTGAAAGCTATGAGTACATATAAAGTATTATCAACAAATTTAAGCATGTACATATTATACTTCAAATTATATTACAAGAAACAACATTTAAAACATACAATATTCCAGAGAGATTTTCCTTCTAGTTGTTAAGATCTGGAGTTCTATGATCATAGAAGTCTGTGGGAAGTGAACGTATGTAAGAATTCAGAATTTGATTAGTACACATCTGATAGGAGGAAAAAATAATGTATATCTTTGATCTGACATAGTTGTATTATCTGATTTTTATGCCTATATAATAAGCCTTCATAGTATACTATGAATAATTCAGTTGTTTTTAGTATTCATCTGGAAGTTTTATGCCTCTGAATTAATGAGGATGCATGTTTTACAAAGTATATTTTCTTGTCTGCAACTTTTTGAAGGAAGAATTACCTGTGTGGTATATTTTTTTATTAGGTAGTTGCAATTATACACAAATAAAATGACTAAGTAATTATACTGTGATTTCCCTCACTAGAAATTGTTCTTTCTGTATTTTCTTGGCCTTTTCACCTAATTATTGACAAAATAATTATTTCTATTTGAACAGAAATGATTTTACAATTTAAGAAAGATAGGTAGTTTAAAAATTCAAGAATTTTTTTAATTCGAGAATTTTTTAAGACAGCTTTCATGCAGTTGGATATTTATATAAATTTATAAATGCATAGATATGCAAAACCACATGCTTATATCCATGTTTGAAATATAACCAACTATTAGCAAAGATTATTTGTCTTTGAATTCAACAAAATTTTTGTTTTGAAAATTGACCAAAAGTAAAGTTGACTTTTTATCATACTAAGAATACTACTTATATAAATATTTATGAATAATATCTGCAAATTGAATAAATTGATAACTGATAAGTTTAGTAATTTTTTTCATTAAATATACATGTCAGGTTATAAACGTACTTTTTTATAAGCAACTTCAAAATATTAATTGGTATATGTATAAAGTAGCTTAACATTAACTAGAACATTAGCTTTCTAATTATCTTGAGACTATGCTTAATAAATTAATGATACAGTTTATTCTCATTGATCATCTATTTAGTTGTATATTAAATACCTTGATACTACATTTACATATTAGCATCAGCATACAATTTCTCAAATACCCTGTCTCTCATAGCCTGCCAAGTCACACTTTTTCTGTGAAGCTTTTCATGATAAGCTAAACTACAGATGACATGACATTGATAGCATTTTTAATTTTTTTTTTTTGTTTGTTTGAGAGAGAGAAAATACGGGTATACCAGGGCCTCTAGCCACTGCAGATGCCTTATGTAGGTCCTAGGGAATTGAACCTGGGTCCTTAGACTTCACAGGCAAGTGCCTTAACTGCTAAGTCATCTTTTCAGCCCTAATAGCATTTTCTAAATCAGTATATCAGTTATCATATGCTGTCTTTAACGGAAATTTTTTTATATGTGAAACATGTTGTTACATAGCAGGTATTATATTTTATATTTGTTTCTGTCCCTTCTAAACAATACCAAATTACATTATTCTTTTTTTTTTTTTTTTTTTTTTTTTGGTTTTTCGAGGTAGGGTCTCACTCTGGTCCAGGCTGACCTGGAATTAACTCTGTCATCTCAGGGTGGCCTTGAACTCATGGCGATCCTCCTACCTCTGCCTCCCGAGTGCTGGGATTAAAGGCGTGCGCCACCACGCCCGGCTAAATTACATTATTCTTAATGGGTGGGCTGGAGGATCAGTGGATAGAAAATGAATGAATGAGTGAATGAAAATTTTCATTTATTGACAGTGAATATATCTTGCTGATCATACTGGAGGAACATGTCCAGCAAGGTACACAGTAGATTTTTATCTGTGTCTGGGCCTCCATATTAGATTTTCTCAGTAGGACAGCACCCTAGCTCTTTGCTCCATCCCCTAAAGCTTAGGTAAATTCTGGATGGACATGAAGGTCTTGATTTTGGAGTAATTCCCTTTGTCTTCCAGGCCTAGATTAGCTCCTGTCATCTGAAAGTACTAAAGGACAACGTGTATGGCACCATGTTAATCATTGACCCTAGCCGGTGAATATTCACTTATAGACAGTCAGTGGTTGTTCTTTTCCTCCACTCCACACTTAAGGAGCCAGGCTGATGGCAGCTGATGGAGACTGGCCGCGAATGACTTGAAGGAGAGAGGAGAGGGGCGGGGCTGGCAGACAACACAATAAAGAGCTGGGCAGGAGGACAGGCAGACAGACCATTTACACTGACTTAACAAGCACTAATTAAATGCCCTGTTTGAGGTAAATAATAGCTGAAAATAGCCAAGTTCAATTGTTTGTGATCGATGAGGAGAGAAATTGGTGGAATCACTTGGTGCTGCTTCAGTCATTAGCTGCAGCGCACTAAGACGACTTCAGGGGAGGGGCATCCGATTCGGCCCCTCAAGTGCCACTTGCTAAGTCCTCCTACTAGTACTGACAGCCCGACAGTAACGAACTGTATATACCACTAACTGGCATAGTAAACAATAATTAAAAGAAATAAAAGTATTACATAAAGTGGGCCTTAGTCACACCTTTTAATGAATTTGGCAGTCCACCAACTACATCTGATAGTGTCTTCTAAAAGAATTGTTTTCTAAAGCCAGGCACGATGGCGCACACCTTTGGTCCCAGATCTCAGGAGGCAGAGGTAGGAGGATCGCCATGAGTTCAAGGCCACCCTGAGAATACACAGTGAATTCCAGGTCAGCCTGGGCTAGACTGAGACCCTACCTCGAAAAAAAAAATTTTTTTAATTATTTTCTAGAACTTCTAATGTGTGTATATGTGTGTTTCACTTTCATCTCTATTTTCCCTACTTACCCTCTGTCTAGTAAACTGAGTTCCTAGATGTAAGCAGCCAGGGGGAGAAAGAATACTTCACATAATGGGTAATTAATCCTTGAACAATAGAAAGTTAACTCCACAGACATGCCAAACACTGAAATGTTTTGTTGCTGAACTGGTTCTTCTCTGGGTGTTAGCACACAGAAGACATTTCCAGTAGCACAGTCTTGGCCCCAAACAACCTGTTCATCCCCAAGCTATAAATACCATGCTCACCTTCCAGTTCCTTCTGGCAGGACTTCTAATATGAAGGTATCCTCTTGGGTAGTCCTGTACAAATCACTCGGAGGGGCAAAATGGTTTGAGTGCCTAATCCACTTTTGAAAATGAAAGAAAGGGATGTGTTTTATGAAAAACACCAATAGAGAAAGATATAAATTATAATAAAATGTATTAGCACCTTACACCTCCTGTTAATTGCCTTCCTAGTCAAAAGGAACAAAAACAGTATGATAAATGTTACAACTACATCGTGAAGAGAGTGCGGAAAATGTGACTGCATCCTAAAAGCAAGGTTAAAAAAAATAGGAGCAGCCCTTAAACTAGCCAGGTAGCCTTAATTTAGCTGCCTAAATTAGGGTTCTAAATTAAGGGACTTAGCAACTTCACTTTGCTTAGAAGATAATAGTACCCATTTGACTGATTTACCCGGGTTTTTGTGGTGATCAAAGTGCCATCTGTTTCTTCATTATAAGTCATTAAACAGATTTAGCATTAATTCATTTTTTTATTCACAAAACATTTTTAATCTGTACTTCGTATTAGTTATTATTCTAGAAACTGAATATTGATTAATAAACAAATACTTAATGAGGAGCTTAAACTATATCCCACGCTGTCTTCTAGGACAGGGGGTTCTAAAGTACGTGGGATCAACTGAAGTCTGTTCTCATAGTACAGAGTCTAGGAGAACCACATGGGAGATGAGCACACACGAACTCATGACTTGTGATGTAGCAGTGTGTGAAGTAAAGGAGGGTAGAAGAGCAGACAGGGTTTGTGCTGAAATATCATACTGGGTAGGAACAACTTTTTTTGTGGGACTGGGGAGAGTGCTGAAGCAGGGTCTCTGGTAGCCCAGGCCGACCTGATACTCACCCTACAGCTCAGGCTGGCCTTAACCTCATGGCGGTATTCCTGCCTTGGCCTCCCTGGTGCTGGCTTATAGGCATGCTCCACCATGCCTAGCAGGAGCAACATTTGAAGCAAGACTTCAGTGAGGACAAAGTAACACGTTTTACAGACGTCTGGGCAAGGACAGCTTCAGCAGTGAAACCGCTAAGTGCAGAGGACTTGGGCGGGACTGCATTGGGTTGCTGTTATCGAAGTTGAGAGCATGGTGATTATTAGAGGCCATGATGAGTGAGGTTCGTCAGTAAGTGCTGAGCTCCAGCTAGACAGGAGCAAGCAGCTTGGGGCACCATAGCACACCAGAGTGACCATAGATACCAAAATAATCTGCAAGAAAGGATTTTGAATGTTTTCACAATAAATAAGTGATAATTACTTTTTTTATGGGCATGCCAGGATCTCTAGCCACTGAAAACAGACTCCAGATACATGTGCCCCCTTGTGCATCTAGCTTATGTGGGTCCTGGGAAATCGAACTGGGGTCCCTAGGCTTCTGCAGGCAAATGCCTTAACTGCTAAGCCATTTCCCTAGCTCGATAATTACTTTTTTTTTGATTTTTTTTTTTTTTTTTTGAGGTAGGGTCTCACTCTAGCCCAGGCTGACCTGGAATTAACTATGTAGTCTCAGGGTGGCCTTGAACTCACAGCGATCCTCCTACCTCTGCCTCCCGAGTGCTGGGATTAAAGGCGTGCGCCACCACGCCCGGCTCTCGATAATTACTTTTTAAGAGTTGTGTGTGTTTACCCTGATATAAGCATTGTACCACTTATATATACTAAAACATTACGTGATGTCCCTTAATACATACAGTTTTTGTTTTTATGCATCAGCTTAAAATAAAATTTTAAAACATAAATATAAAAATGGTTTACAACTCACAAAAAAAAAAAGAATTAATCTGGCAAGTATGAGTGATAACAGAGAAGACTGTGGTGGAATCAGGGAAACAGGAGAATGGTAGGCAACAAGGTAATGGAGACAGTATAGTCCAGAGCACCCTTCTGCTTGCTACTGTGAACATGCTGGCTCTGTCACCAGCAATGCAAAGATTAAATAAGGTAGAACCTTAAGTTCCTCACTATGATAGAGACAGATAGAGAAAAAACAATGTTAGGATAATGTCATATACTAATAGCCTCCTAGAAAGAGGCTCAAGGAAACCTAGAGGTACCAAACAGTATTCAGCTGGATGTATGTTAGAGAAAAGTGTCAGGCAGCACTTTACAGATAAGGTAACAAGTACATACGAGGCCTTGAGGACTTTACTGGAGCCCTGAGAGGAGAGGGGAAATTCAGTGAGAAGAGCAGAAAGCAAGGGAAAAGCCACTTATGTGGGAACCAGATGACAGATATGGGGAACAGTATCACGGATGCTTAGTAGCGGAGTGGGAAGAAACGATGCCGTATGGGTAGGCAGGGAATAATCGGTGGGTCTTGATTGCCATGCAAAGATGTTTTAACTTCTTCCTGTAGCATTTGGGGAGCCATTGAAAGGTTTTACGTAGAGAAGGTTAATGACCACATTGTGTTACACGAGATCACCCTGGCAGCAGAGAGTGGAGGATAGATTGTAGACGTGGGAGAACAGAGGCAGGAAAATGAGTTAGGGGGCATCTTAAATTGTTCAGACAGGAAAAAAAAATGAACTAGGACAGTAACTGTGGGAATAGAGAGGAATAGACACGTTCAAAAGATAAGAGGTGGAATGGACACATTGGGCCTGGCATCAGGAGAAGACAGAATTTTTGATAGCTCCCAGGTTTCTGCCTTATACAACTAAACAGCAACAACAACAAGCTTTGAGCAGGTTTTGTAGGCTGGGGAAAGGTGATAGATTTACTCTTGAATGTGTTTAATTTGGGGATATTGGGGTAGCATTCAGACTGATGTCCAGTAGGCATTTGGGTTTTTCAAGCCTAGTGGAGATATGTTGGGGTTAAGGATGTTTCTGTTTGGTGGAACCATCAGACTCATGATGGTGGTTGTGGAGTTGACGTTTCTCAAGGAAAACATGTTGAAGGAAGTTAAATGGGAGCAGGTAGCTGGAGCACACCATAGTTGCAGAACAAAGAGAGAAAGAGGAGCTATCAGAGAGGATTCCTATGCACAACCATTATCTATGATCTTTTCATTGTGCAAGGTGGTAGGAGAAACCAAGATAACCTGCCCCAGATCCTACCCCAAAAGTACCCATGGTTTGTACAGACATAGGAGTTTATTATTACTCTCACCACCAAGCACAAAACAGTGCTAGCCAAGGCAATGTTTGGGTGTAACAGAAAGTCGTGCAAACTATTCAGTTAGCATCAAGGATAATTATTATGAATATAAAATCCTAGAAAGTTTGCTGCATGCATTTTTGCTGTACAGTTCATTTCTGATCTCTCTAATGCCTGTATGTGTATGTTCCAGTGTTAGCATGGGTTCAAGCTATTGGCAAAACAAGCCAGGTGTAAATTATGGTAGAATTGAAATCGATAGCGCTCTGAAGCCTTAGAGTGCCCAGTTCACATCAGGGCGTGCGTCTGTGTTCACTGAAACATGGCTATCAAGTGCACCCCAAGTCATTAGATGTGTTATCCAGTGAATAACAGCATAATGATATTTTAGCAGAGCTGCCTTATGATAAATTCTACTTTAGTGAAACCCCATATACAGAGCAATTTTTCCTGGCCGTGTACATTGCATGGCAAAGAAAGGATACCCTGCTGCGTATCAGAAGGCTGTAATTTCATTTAGGGGTTCTATTGACATCGTAAACTGCAAGAGCAGAGCTCAAGTGGCTATTTAAGTCATAGGAACTTCAAGCTAAAATTACTGCCTAGTCCTAATCGCCACCTCCAGGGGACTCCTGCCTATACATAAATGCTTTATGTTTCTATCTCTGTGTCTGTAAATACTCAATCACTACAGGGGCTGAGGTGATAAGCTGCACTAAAATATGACAGGTATCTGTCACCTTTGCAGCAGGTCCAGGCCTGAGGGCTGAAGGCAGGCGTATTATTCATTGAAGGTCAAATGATAAAAGGGGCCACCACCACCCGCGCACTGTACAGGTGTTCCTGCTCTGCTGCTGTTAGACACTGACTACTGGGTTCAAAGTCAGGCTCTTTCATTATGTTAAAGCTAGAAAAAGAGGAACTTTGAGATGCGCCTCTGCAGCAGGCACACAGTCTGCGAGTCTTTGACCCTATTCTTTCCGTTTGCCTTGTTGCTTGCTCACTTTTGAAAAAAAAAAATACCATAGTCTCTGTATTCAGAAAAATATAGGTTGTATTAGGCCTCACGAAAGTGATTTCCTAGATATGTAACAGGGACATTGCATCTTGAAAAATACTCAAGATGAAAACAGGAAGGTATAGCAATTTAGTTGAATGTTTATATAAGGGAAATAAATTTCTATCCAAGTTGTTAGAGATATTTATTGGATAATGCCTTAGGTTTGATTCCAGGAGACCATCATGGGAAGATTCAAATTTAAGTATTTTTCTGCATGGATTTTAATTAAAATTTCATGTTCAGAAACCTATGTGAACATGCAACCTTTTGCCATTAAAAAAAAAATGGACAGTGCTATTTAAATTTCTTTAGGTATTTTTAAATATTTTATTTTATTTTATTTGAAAGAGAGAAAGAGGCAGAGAGACAGGGGAGAGAGAAGGGAGAGAATGTGTGCACCAAAGCCTTTAGCCACTGCTAAGGAACTCCAGACACAAGTGCCACCTTGTACATCTGGCTTACATGGGTCTGGGGAAATCAAACTTGGGTTCTTTGGCTTTGCAGGCAAGTGCCTTAACCACTAAGACATTTCTCCAGCCCAACTTCTTTCTTTCTTTTGTTTTTTTATTTTTATTTATTTATTTGAGAGCAACAGACAGAGAGAGAAAGAGGCAGAAAAAGAGAGAACGGGTGCACCAGGGCCTCCCGCCACTGCAAACGGACTCCAGACACATGTGCCCCCTTGTATGTCTGGCTTACATGGGTGCTGGGGAACTGAGCCTCGAACTGGAGTCCTTAGACTTCACAGGCAAGTGTTTAACTGCTAAGCCATCTCTCCACTCAGCCCAATTTCTTTAAGTATTATGTCATTTGTATCATTTGGACATTCTCTTTCCTGCATGTGAGATTCATTTACGTACATGATTTTAAATAAGAAATCCCAGACTGGAGAGATGGAAAGCCAGATGCATAAGGTGGCACATGCATGCATCTGGATTTCATTTGTAGTGGCTAGAGGCCCTGGTGCACCCATTCTCAATCTGCCTGTTTCTAGCTCTCTCTCGAGTAAATAATATTTTTAAAATTCCCAACAGAATGTCATATTTCAGAAAATCAAAGTAATAATGAAATACACGAAGCTTCATGAAGTAACTGTATTTTATAATTATCTTGTTACCTTAGTATCACCCCATATAGAACGGACAACACAGGGAGGTAGAGAATCACACTATAGCTAAAAATTTCAGTTTCCATGTTAGTGCATCCATTGTTCCCATGCTTCATCACTGTACCTTTTTATTGCTTAAGTAGTATAATTAAAAATTAAAATCTGAGCCAAATCTCTCTGTGTTACTGTGAGCCTTTCATTATGTTTCTAAACATAATGCTGCTGTCATGTTTCTGAGAAGGGCTTTTTCTATGATGCGAAGATCTTTAAGTCATTTCCATGCATAGGAATGTGAACCGTACTTAGCATGTCGACGTGGACAAGCTCTGAGGTAAGGAAGTGCACATCTCTGCTTTTTCTCCTGACGTTAGGCAGATACTGGTACAAGAATGCACTGGCCTGGTGTTCCAACCAGAGGGTGTATGTGACCTTGGCAAACTGATTCACAGTGCCTTGGTTTCTTCATCTGTACAAAAGGAAGATGCTAATCAGAAATTTATTTTCATCATAAAACTACTATGAGGAATACATGATCTAATAAAGTACTAACCCCTGGTGTATGGCAGGCCCACAGTGAACACTGCCTGTTGTCCTCATCCGCGTGACCACTCTCCTCATTATCATGTATTCCTCTGCTAAAGGGTCATGCAGACAGTCACATATTTTGCCCACAAGGGAATACTTGCTTGGCCTAGCTGTAGAGTTTATCGACATGCTAATCTCAAGATTACTTTAACCAGAGTGGCTGTGGTGGCACACGCCTTTCATCTGAGCAGAAGGATCAGCCCATTGCTGAGCTTACTTTTGTCCCCTTGTTCTGGCTCATCATCGTTTAATCGTGTAAATCCTGCGTGGGTATCTTCCCTCTAAATTGTAAAATCTGTTAAGCAAGATCTAGTCCTGATCTTCTGATCAGTTCACCATTAATGCCATGACACAGTTAAAGCAGTATCTCTCTTCCGTTTCATCTTTTCCTTCAGAAAACAATAACTACTCTCCTAAAACTGTGTTGTGAATGCCTCTGAATATCTTTTCTTGTGATTTGAAATTTGAATCATCTTACAGGCGATTCATTAGTCATTTGTATTTAAATCTGATGTCCTTGTTGCTAACCTTGTTCTGTTTTCATGTAACCCTTTTATATTTGTGATTATTTGAGAAAACTATATCAATAATAAGTAAGTAGCAACTAATGTTAAGCCTTATTCTTAAGAAACCACATTAAATCAGCTTATACCATATGTGGTCCTTCGTCTTACCTTTTGAAGTAACTCACAAAGCTAACTAGTGTCAGATGTAAATGGACAAAATCATTGTTAGTGTAGTAGTATGTCTGGTAGGAAATAGCACACAGAAAAGAAAGAGGAAAATTCAGTATTGCTGCCTGCAAAACCATTGTTGTAACTGTTTTCTGACTCATAAAAAGGTAAAAAAAAAAAAAAAAAAAAATACTATAAGTGTAAGGACTGGTGAATTTTAAATTTAGAAAAAAAGTGTGGTGTTGCTCTTAATTATGGTCATAATAGTTAACAATGCCACTGATTATTAAGGATGCATACCTGTTCACAAGGATGGCAGGGTTTTTATAGTAGTAGTTCTTAAATTAGTAATTAGTTCCTATAACTGTCTAGGTAGACATTCTTAGTCTATTAACTTGCAGCAAAGGATTAATAAAGAATGTCAGTGAACGCTGCAAGTGTCCAGTGATGATGACCAACCGGGTGTACAGAAGGCTTTGTAATAGAGGGAGGACTTTAGCTGTAGATCTAAAAGGTGGATTCAAGGCATAGAAAGTATTTTGGAAAAAAAAATCAAAGAATCCAGTGGTGTGAACTGGAGCAACATGATAGAAAAAATGAAGATAAATTTCAACTAATGGGAAAAAAATTTCTGTTTAAAAGTAATGAAATTAAAAATGAGATCCTCCCAGCACTTGGGAGGCAAAGGTAGGAAGATCACCATGAGTCCGAGGCTTCCCTGAGACTACAAAGTTAATTCCAGGTTAGTCTGAGCCAGAGTGAGACCCTACCTCAAAAAACCAAAATAAATAAATAAATAAGTAAATAAATAGATCCATGTTGTCAAACACTGGATAGTGAATTTAGCAACATCAAATGTAGCCCAGGATTTATTCTTGGAGGTTGATGACAACAATGGCTGTCATACAATTAACACACAAAAGGTGTTTCCTCAATAGGCAAGAGAACTAAAGCAGTGTTTTCGCTAGCCTAACTTTAGTATAAAGAGTAAACAAAGAAGGCTGAGTCTAGTCAAAGATTCTGAGAAGCTGTTGCAATAATTTAGTGGTAAAACAACCGAAGCTAAAACACAGTTATGACTAAGGAGAAAACACACACACACACACACACACACACACACACACACACACACACACACACACAACCAGGCTTGGTGGCACACACCTTTAATCCCAGCACTATGGAGGCAGAGGTAAGAGGATCACCGTGAGTTCAAGGCCACCCTGAGACTACACAGTGAATTCAAGGTCAACCTGGACTAGAGTGAAACCCTACCTCGAAAAACACACACACACACACACACAAACAACATTTCAGAAAACGCTGATAGCATTTTTCGTGTCTCTTCCCTACCTGCCCTATTTCTAGTCCCACATAGCTCTAACTGTGACCATAAAATACCTCTTACATAGTCGCCCTCTTTTGCCTTTCGATGTGATTGTATTGTAGTCTATCGCTCCCGAGGCAGAGCTTGCTTGGGAGTTAAGCTCTCAGGCTCACTCAAGCCTCCAACCAGTGGTGGTTTCATTTTATCATGGTCTTAAACAACTCTTGGAGTTGGACAGTTTAGAGAATAAGCCCGGAGGACACTCAGGCTACTGCAGACTCTCATGAGCGATTTCTTGATATTAAAACTCTGGGAGATCTCAGATGTCTTAGATCACTAATCTACACAGGGATTCTAGTGACATACTCATTCCAGATCCCCAACTATACTTTGGATATAGTTCATCTGAAACACTGAGAAAATTTTCTACATTTTCATGCCACTTTTTTATTCTGTTAAACTAGATTTGCAATAAAAGAAAACTCCAACATAGAATATATTGCAGCAAGAATTTTAAGATCACCCTAAACTCTCACATTGCCCCTCAGATAGTCTCAGACATCCCAAGAGGTTTCTGGGACTTGGTTGTGAGAAGTTCATTAACTTGTTTTTATTGTGTTCACCCGTCACTATCCAGTTCACTTTCTTTGGTCCATTCTCAAAGTCTTGAAGGATAGTAATTTGGCTCATACAGCACCTCGATAGACCACTTCCACTTACCCCAGAGCACGCATGTACTTTCCTTTGTTCTTGTCTTAATGCAAGTAACCAACCCGTTTCATGTTACTGAGTATCTTTCACTGTTTGCCTGCTCAGAGATCCTTTTAAATAATACTTTTTTAAAAATATTTTTTGGTCATTTTTTATTTATTTATTTGAGAGTGACAGACACAGGGAGAAAGACAGAGAGAGAATGGGCGCGCCAGGGCTTCCAGCCACTGCAAATGAACTCCAGATGTGTGCGCCCCCTTGTGCATCTGGCTAACATGGGACCTGGGGAACCGAGCCTCGAACCAGGGTCCTTAGGCTTCACAGGCAAGCGCTTAACCGCTAAGCCATCTCTCCAGCCCTCAGAGATCCTTTTAAATAGGACTGTTTTCCTCCTCATCTCTTCTGGACGCAGCAAGATGTATGTGTAGTAGACCACAGGACACATCCTGATTTCATTGACTTTAGACATCAAGCAACTTCTGTGAATTTTTATCTTAAGTTTTAGGTTTCTTTTTTTTTTTAATTTTTTATTTATTTATTTGAGAGCGACAGACACAGAGAGAAAGACAGATAGAGGGAGAGAGAGAGAATGGGCGTGCCAGGGCTTCCAGCCTCTGCAAACGAACTCCAGACGCGTGCGCCCCCCTATGCATCTGGCTAATGTGGGACCTGGGGAACCGAGCCTCGAACCGGGGTCCTTAGGCTTCACAGGCAAGCGCTTAACCGCTAAGCCATCTCTCCAGCCCAAGTTTTAGGTTTCTGACATGAAAAAAAATGCTTCCAAAATACCAAATTCTGTCTCCCCAGCCAGTAATTGAACTAAACTTACCCAGCAGTGGGGGCAGCACGTGAATTTGATAGCCTTGCTTGACAAACCTGTCTGCATAGTGCATAGAGAGCAGCGTCATTTATAGGAGGAATGTTTGGAAAACTGAGCAAGGGCTATGTGAATAAGAGAACCAGCAGCCGACTACGCTGCAATGACAGGTTCCTGCCCACAAGCTGGGGTTAAGCCCGACACACCTATGCTTCCTTTCACCCACTTGTCAGTTGCTCTCACCCCATTAGTGGGTGCACGTGTTATCCCACTGGAAGTTATGCCTTCCCTGTAGGTCTGAGTGAGGGAAATTTAGACATAAATAAATACGCACTTGTTGACACATGTCTGTACTTATCTCATGTCAGACCTTGGACAGGAATTAAGTAGAGGCCAATGCTATACTCCTGCTGCTGTCACTGGGGCTTGATCACACGCATCCTGAAGACGGCGGAGGGTAACTTGTTAATTCCCACCTGGCTTGAGAGAATAGAACTTGTCTCAGGTACAATTAAAGACCTGTCAAATATTGACTTCCAGTGTTCTTGAGGACAATGGAGATAGATTCACAAACATTCTCCATTCCATGGTGCGTCCGGCGTGCCCATCTCTTTGCTGCCTCTAGACACTACCTGCTACACTCTTCTGACGGCCCTGACCCACGCGGGTTCTGCTCCGTGAAGTGCGTTTCCTGCTGTAGGCTACAACGCTCGCTGTCACTTAGCCTCCACCTCACTGAAGAGACTCATTCTGTCCCAGTAGGAAAATCATTGTACTTTACGCTTCTCAGGAAAATGGTTCACTACTCTAAGTGCTTATTTTAGCTGCAGTCATTCTCCGTAACTATATACATTTTTGACCTTCATAATCTCACTATACAATATTTCTTGTGAGGTAGAAGGTATTTTGGCCCAGAGTAAAAATATACTAGGGATAGTAAACTAAATCTAAAGTTATTTTGTGTATAAAAGAGCAAGATAACAAGAGAAAACTTTTTTTTTTTTTTTTTTGGTTTTTTTTTGAGGTAGGGTCTCACTCTAGCTCAGGCTGACCTGGAAGTCATGATGTAGCCTCAGAGTGGCCTCGAACTCATGGTAATCCTGCTACATCTGCCTCCTGAGTGCTGGGATTAAAGGCGAGCACCATCACACCCAGCTGAAAACTTATATTTTTAATCTGATTTCCTTAACAGTGTTATTTGATAACAGAAATTAATTATGTTCTTCTTACTATAACTACAGTACAACTACAATTAAAAAGTATTCTTTATCATCATTTCCCTTCCCTCTTGTGTTTGTATGAGAGGATGAACCATTCTTTTCCCAAAATTCAGTATTCTTCAACATTGTAGATTTGTTACAAAAGCAGCATTAAGAATATCTTTTGTTACTTGTTCTTGTGTACCCACTTTGTAGAAATATTAACTGAAAGACACCCAGAAGTGAGCCTGCATCCCTGTGCCTGAGCGTGTCTTTCCAGAAGGAAAGTAGAAGAGCAGAAGAGTTTTGTCTCAGTCCAGTTTTTTTTCCTCAATTTTTATTAACATTTTCCATGATCATAAAAAATATCCCATGATAATACCCTACCCCCCCACTTTCCCCTTTGAAATTCCATTCTCCATCATATCCCCTCCCCCTCTCAATCAGTCTCTCTTTTATTTTGATGTCGTGATCTTTTCCTCCTCTTATGATGGTCTTGTGCAGGTAGTGTCAGGCTCTATGGGGTCATGGATATCCAGGCCATTTTATGTCTGGAGGGAGCATGTTGTGAGGAGTCCTACCCTTCCTTTGGTGCTGGGCTCCCCTGGCAGGTAGTGCTGAGGAAGGACCAGGCACTCTGGTTCCTCCCAAGGGGTTGAGGAGGAGGGTGAGTGTCAACAGCCAGGAACACACCACCCGGGAGTCTCGTCAAAGCAGGAACTCACTTTATTGTTACAGGCGGTTGCCTATATAGCGTTGAGAATGAGGGTGGGGATTCTAGGATGGGGGAGAGGTAAAGGCCAATAGTAAACTGTGACTTTTGAAATGATTGGTTCTAAGCGCACGCGGGAATTCCAATTCCTATATAGAAGTAACAGGCCAGAGGCCATTAGGCATCTTGCTGAGTCATAGCTGGCCAGAGGCAGATAGCTGAACTTTAGCTAGGCTCAGGAAGTTCCACTAGGCCTTGCGTCTGGGCCTTTCAAGGCCCAACACTTTGGCTCTTACATTCTTAGACCCTGAGCCTTGGAAGTTGTGATCGAGATGTTACTCAGTACTCCAGTCACTTCTTTCCAGCACTATGATACCTTCTGAGTCATCCCAAGGTGACTGCCATCTGAAAAGAGAAGATTCTCTACCTAAAGTGAGAGTATTGTAAATATAAGGGTATAAATATTAAGAGAAGAGCTTACTGGGCAGTTTGATAAGCATAGTATATACATTTTTCCAGACATCAGCAGATGTTACACCCCTAGGGCTCATGACTACCCCTGTTTTAAGTTTTCAGTATGAGGGATGTGTTTTCCCCCATGGAGTGGGCCTCCAGTCCAATTGGAGGACAGTTGGTTTCCACTATGACAGACATGCCACTATTGCACCCCTTGGCTCTTTTGGGCTGACTGGCCAATTATAAGGCTTGCAGTGTCCACTGTTGAGTATCTTCACTGGTGGTATCTCTTTCTCCCATTGAACTACATGTAGAATGGCTTTTTCTAGCTTTCTGTCAGCTGGTCTACATGGAGGTGGTTATCAGCTCAATTCCAGCAGGATTTCTCAGTGGCCTTGCAGCCCAAGTATATGGAGTCTTCAGCAATAGGGTCTTACCATCTATTCCTGGTGGGAAACCAAGGGCCTCGGCAATGGTCAGGCCAGGTTTATAAGGACATATCAGAGCTAGAAGATGCATAAAGGGCATATCTCTACCTTTCAAAGGAGGAAGGTAGATGTGCTAAAGAGAACAACAGAGCCATGAAGATGGCTCAGTAGATAACAGCGCTTGCTGCACAAGGAAGAGGATGTGAGTTCAGCTCTGAGCACCCACATAAAAAGCTAGGTGTGGGGGCTGGAGAAATGGCTTAGCAGTTAAGGCGTTGGCCTGCAAAGCCAAAGGATCCTGGTTGCACTCTCCAGGACCCACATAAGCCAGATGCACAAGGGGCTCACGCATCTGGAGTTCCTTTGCAGTGGCTGGAGGCCCTGGCATGCTGTCTCTCTCTCTTTCTCTCTGCCTCTCTCTCAAATTAATAAATATATTTAAATATATATATATTTATATATATATATATATATAGGTGTGGCTGGGAAGGCTTGCAGCCTCAACCCTAAGGCAGGCAGAGACAGGAGGATTGCAGGGGCTCGCTGGACAGCCAATAAACAGTGAAACAGTGAGGTCCAGTTTCAGTGAGAGACTCTGTTTGCGGAGAATATAGTGGGAGAGTGATAAAGGACCCAGCGTCTTCCTCTGGCTTCCACACTCATTTGCATGCAGAGCATGTATTGCATACACACTCCCGTACATACACCACGTACCCACTGAAAAATAATAGAGAAAGGGTTGAGACTTCTCTTCCTGTTTGTTGTTGTTTGGTCTGCGTAACCTTGGCAGGAGCAGCAGCTATGCCGGGGATCAAGTAAGGCAGGCCTATTTTGCTGCACTCACCTCCAACATAAGCATATATTCCTAATAACTAGTAATTTTATGAAAAGAGTGAAAGGGAAACTCTCCATGAAGCTAAAGAATGTTGACCAAACATGTACTTAAAAAAAATAATAATAAACCAGGGCTGGAGAAATGGCTTAGCAGTTAAGCGCTTGCCTGTGAAGCCTAAGGACCCTGGTTTGAGGCTCGGTTCCCCAGGACCCACGTTAGCCAAATGCACAGGGGAGCGCATGTGTCTGGAGTTCGTTTGCAGTGGCTGGAGGCCCTGGAGTGCCCATTGTCTCTCTTTCTCTCTGCCTCTTTCTCTGTCTGTCGCTCTCAAATAAATAAATGAAACTAAAAAAAACAACTAATGATTGACACTGGGGAGTTACACCTTGATACTTCTGTGGGAATGAGATAGTTACAATTCTCATTTGACTGCTTTTGCTACAATCCTTAGACTTCAGTACCTACTTATCTTCCTATTTTAAAGGATAGTGAGTTCATGGTTTGTTATAAAGGTTTGCACTGGCTCAAGAGAGACAACGGAGCTGGGCGTGGTGGTGCACCCATTTAATCCCAGCACCCGGGAGGCAGATGTAGGAGGATTGCTATGAGTTCGAGGCCACCCTGAGGCTACATAGCGAATTCCATCCAGGTCAGCCTGAGCTAGAGTAAGACTCTACCTTGAAAAACAAAAGAGAGAGAGAGAGAGGGGGGGGGGACAGAAACATTGAGATGAGATGAATCAAGATGTTTTGGCTGAGGTGGTTAAGATTTGATTGGGATGTTTCCCAAATATCCCTGATTCTAAGATTTCTCAGGGTCATCTGTGAAAGGTGCAAAATCTCCAATCTACTTTAGACCCAGAAAACAGACTCTGGCATTCTCAAATAAGAAATATCAGGGGGCTGGAGAGATGGCTTAGCGGTTAAAGTGTTTGCCTACAAAGCCAAAAGACCTCATTTTGATTCCCCAGCATCCACATAAGCCAGATGCACAAGGGGGCATATGCATCTGGAGTTCATTTGCAGTGGCTGGAGGCCCTGGCATGCCCATTCCCCCCCATCTCTTTCTCTGTCATAAGTAAATACATACATACATACATAAAATATATTTTTAAACAAAAGAAATATCAGGGATTAAGATAATGAAAATTTAGGAAATCTGCTCTGATGTACTTTTTAGAATCCTAAATATAGGATATGATATGTTACTTTATTTCACATAAAAGTAATCATATTGACACCTTTCTCCTTATCCTTTCTTCAAGAATTCAAGGCATTCCAGGTAAAGCCAGAGTCTTTCTCTAGACCAGTGTTGTTTAAACAATCCTATATTGCTCCTTGTCCTTGCATATCAGTGTTCTTAAGAGTTTGTATTTCCCTTTCTCACCCAATGTCCCTGCCTAATACATGGTTGTCACATAGAATCAAAGTTCTCCAAATTAGGTCTTTGGAGCATGCATTCTAGATCTCAGAGCTGTGACCTTACACTAATATGTATCATCTCATTGCTTCAGTTTTAACATTTAAGTAATGATGAGGTTACATAAAACATTGTGGAATGATTCCATACACTGTTAGAAATATTAAATGTCTTCCACACTTTTCTTTGCAGACCATAAACCATATTAAGATGATATTTGTGCTTGATAGGATATGCATTCAGCATTGGAAATGTCCATAAGTCTTATTTACAAACTATTCCCAGTTCATGAAACTAGTCTGAGTCACAGTTTAATCTATGATAACTATTCAGATATGTATTTCTGTATGAATCTCTTAGAAATATCTTCTAAGGGAAATTTTTTGACAAGAATTGGTCATATTGATAGCCACGTGATAGAAACTGATTTCTGTTTTTAGTGTTTTATTTTTATTTATTTATTTGGGGGGGGGCAGAGAGAGAGAGAAAGAAGGAGAGAGAGAATGGGCATGCCAGGGCATCCAGCCACTACAAACGAACCTCAGACACATGCACCACCTTGTGCATCTGGCTTACGTGGGTCTTGGAGAGTCGAACTGGGATCCTTTGGCTTTGCCGGCAAGGATCTTAACCACAAAGCCATCTCTCCAGCCCAGAAACTGATTTCTTAAAAGGGAAACATAATGATAGGATGTATAGGTAGATGGCTGAAGAGACTTTCAAATACAGAGAAGCAAGTACATTTATACTCTTCAGCTAAATATAGTGGACTGGTAGTAAAAAAATTTATATATATAGTTTTATATATATATATATGTATATATATGTATATGTATATGTGTATGTGTGTGTGTGTATATATATATATGTCACCAAGGAAAACCAGTGTTGCTCCAGAGGCTCAACAGCAAAAACAGAACAGTGTCATGGTAGAGTTCACATTTCCTAAACTCCTTTGTCTGCTCAGCGTGTCTTCAGTGTAAATACACATGTGACTGTGGCCTGTGCACTCATTCACACTTCAGGGAAGCCCGCCGTTTCCTTTTCTCTCTCCATTTTAGCAGTGGGCATCCTGCAACCTTTTGATCAAGCTGACTTTGTACAGTTACAGGACTGAACTCAGCTATGCCAAACATCCTTGAGGAAGTTGACATTTGTGTACTTTGAAAGGAAAAAAAAAAGAAAAGTGAATCCCAACTGCTTCCTCCTGCCCTTTTGATTAAGAGACTGGTAAGTCAGCAGGAGAGGTGCTGCTTTTAACAAGCAGGGGTGTGCAGCAACTGATTGGTATCTTTCTTTGAAAAAAAGTAGAAAAGATTGATGTTAAACAACACTAATCAGAGTTGATTACAGGGACTGAATGAATTCATTGATGGGAAAGAACTGTGGTTCCAGAGACAACAAAAGAGATTAGATAATAGTCAGGGGAATCATATTTGGAATAGTTCTGCTCATCTCTGACAACCAGGAATCAGTGCCTGTAGCTCCATAACTATTCCCCAAAATAGGTGTATGGTTCCTTAAGTGCAGTTCTCTTCGGGAACATTCCTCACTCTGCATGTCCCAGCCGGCTTTCTCTTTCTCTTCGTTTAGGCTTAACCTTCCCTAAACATCCTGTCTAAAGTGGTGTTGCCATGCCTACATGAGTTTGCTATAAGCCGCAGTACCACTCCCCACACACCGCCTCAGACCCCCTGGAACCACCCGAGGTTTCCTCCCAGGACCTCACTCTGCCCGCCTTTGCCACTGCCTCATTCTTTTCTGTTACCTTTACCTGGCACCACTCCCATCCTCTCTGGTCTCTGGCTGTTTAACTTCTTCTGTTTTTTCATTGAAAGCCAAGGTCTCGGGCTGGAGGTATAGCTTAGCGGTTAAGCCACTTGGCCTGTGAAGCCTGAGGACCCAGGTTCAATTCTCCAGGTCCCAAGTAAGCCAGATACACAAGGTGGCACATGCATCTGGAGTTTGTGTGTTTGCAGTGGCCACAGACCCTGGCATGCCCATTTTCACACACACACACTCTTCCTCTCTTTCTCTCTCTCTCTCCCTGTCTCTCTCTTTCTTGCCCTCTCTCTGTGTCTAATAAATAAATAAATAAAAATTATTTCAGATCTTACATCTTAAAAAATCTTAAAAATCTTAAAATCTTAAATCTTAAAAAAAAAAGCTTAAATTAAGTCTTAAAAAAAAAAAAAGTCAGGTCTCATATCTCTGTTCTCCCCAGCTGCTGATGCTTATTGGTAGCACTAATCACTCTGTGTTATAATTAGTTGAATATTCAGTGTCTCTTTTCCTTACCAAACTGAAACATTTGAGAGCAGAGACTTTGTCTTTCATCACTTGACCACTGATGGTAGCAAAATATGCAGACCATTTTTGGTGTTTGATTAGTATGAATGAATTAAATGAATGAATGAAAGAAAATTACCTCCCTATCTACTTTCATGTTTTAAAATGATAGCCTAAGGTTAAATTTTTTTTTTTAAAAAAAAGAACCCAAAGAAGAAATTCTTAGGCAGACTGGATAACTCAATGGCTCTCTACTTACTAAAATAGTAATTAAACAAGGGAAATGGGAAATCAAAGAGCATTCACTCTTGCTCTTTTTTTGTGACTATCAGGTTGTTCCAAGCACTCCACTTCTAATATGAGGAAATCTTTCGGAAAACCACTTAGTCTCTGACCAGCAAATAACGTGTGGTTTATGTTGCAAAACATTCGCTGTTGTTATATGACCATTAATTATATTCTGCTGTTTAAACAGATTTCTCCTTTAGGTGCTCCCAAGTATTCATGATATATCTTTGACATAATGTTACATTCTATCCCATGTCAATAATCTCATGCAGATGGAGTCATCATCTGAGTGCCTTTGAAGCAGTATGTTATCATCTCAACAATGAAGATATACTTATTATTTCTAATAATCTCATACTTTAAACTCATAAAAAATGTATTTCATCCTTCTTTGATATGTGTGCACGACAAGTGTGGGGCATATTCATGTGTGTGAATGGGCACAGATGTGTGGAGGTCAGAGGGCAACTTTGGGTGTAGGTTCTATCTTCCCACCTTCTGTGTTCTCCATTGAAATTTCCGGGATATTCTGCGTCTCCAGCTCCCCTCTCACCACAGGTGCGTTGGGCTTCAGGTGGGCTCTGTGGATCCAAACTCAGGTTCTGAAACGTATATGACAAGCACTTGATCCGTGGAAGCATGTCCCCAGTCCTGTGTTTTCTTCTTATACAGCAACAAGTGTCTTTTCCTTTCAGCACACAGAGGGGGACATATGAAAACTTCCCCAGGCCGTGTTAAGAGGACTCATTGATTAGTCCACAGTTGCAGCATTTTAATGTGATTTGGCATCTTGATGGTAACTCCATAAAACTTAGAAATGAGTAGCTTAGTTTAACACCGTGCTAAGGGTGCTGTGCAGCTGGAGAAGAGAGAACGTGGTCTAAGGACACCGTTTTATTACATTTACCCAAATGTTGGCTACATTAGTGGCAAGAACTGGACTGAACTCCATGGGGTTAGAGAACCGTTTCATCATTGCTGTGTCATTTCATTTCAAGTTTATATAAGATTATTCTTGATTCATTTTTTTTTTTTTTGTTTAGTAGACAGTATTATTTCAAATTTCAAAAAGCACATGTTTGGAGGCCACCCTGAGATTACATACTAGTGAATTCCAGGCAGCATGGGCCTGAAAGAAAGACCCTACCTCAAAAAAAAAAACCCAAAATAAAATAATAATAATAATGTATATAGAAAAGCCTTGTCTCTTTCTCCTCACTTACCTGTGTCATCTCCCCTAGTTTCCCTTGGTAATTACTTTTGCTAACTAATTGCTCATGTAACTGTCCAGTGATCTTATTCAGATCAGATATGTTTTTATTTCACTTTACACAAAAGCTGCAGTATTCTCCAGCGCACTTCTCCAACATCCATTCTCCATTTTGCACATCTTTTCCTATCAGTGCAGCAATCTCTTTTACAGCTGCGTAGTATTCCACAAATAAATAAGCTTCATCCTTTTGGAAAGTAGTCTAGTAACACACCTTGTGAGTAACACCACTTTACAACCTGCAAGTTTATCTTTAGTACACAAGCTTCTGAAACTTGGAGAAAGCAATTTCAACAGGGGTTGGATCATTTAGCAGCCGCACTAGCAATACTGTTTTATCCCAGTCTAAACAAAACAGTATTTTCATTAGATTTTTGAAATTTTGCCAAGTATGTCAGCAAATGAGAGTACCTCTGTGTAGTGTTAATTTGCATTTTCTTGTTTTAAGTAATACTAAATATCTTTTGATATGTGTATTTTTCTATGAGGTGTCTATTTATTTCTTTTGCTTTTTCTTTCTATTGACTTATGGGTCTTTTTTCTTACTGTTGCCTTACAATTTACATAATATAGCTGATAATAACTAGAAGAGCAGCAAATTTTCCCCACTTTATCTTTTTTGTTTTGCTTATGATTTTTTTCATATAGACATTTATTTTTATTATAACCAGACTCTTGAATACTAAATCATAAATGGAAAGTCTTTGCCCATGTCAAGATTATAAAAGAATTCATTGTTTTATTTCTATTTTCCTAATTTTTTTATTTTTGGGGGTTTATTTTTAATTATTTGAGAGCAACAGACAGAGAAAGAGGCAGAGAGAGAGAGAGAATGGGTGCACCAGGGCTTCCAGCCATTGCAAATGAACTCCAGATGCGTGTGCCCCCTTGTGCATCTAGCTAATGTGGATCCTGAGGAATCGAGCCTCGAACCGGGGTCCTTAGGCTTCACAGGCAAGCATTTAACCACTAATCCATCTCGCCAGCCCCCTAGTTGAGTTTTTATATTGAGAAATAGCCCTAGATATAGTGGTACATGCCTGTAAACCCAATGAGTTGCAGGACATCCTAGGCTTCATGGTATGACCCATTCAAAAGAGAAGAAAGAAAATAGAAGAGAAGAATACGATTTTATTGCAAAAGATATTTTCAGGTAAAAGAGAATATTAGAAGAGAGAAGGCAAACTGTTCTCAGAGATTCATAAAACATGACTAGCCTATCACTTGCATAGTGCACCAGGTCCCATTCTTTCTGCTGTCATGATGCAGCACAAATACAATGAAACAGGGTAATCTGGATAAAAGAACAGTTAAGGATGAGCGACTTTGCTCTCAGGTGGTCACCTTCTCTCTCCCTGCGTTAGTCTTCAGTTGTTCATTTCATTGACTGCATATTTGCACATTTATTTGTTTCTGTGAGACCATGTGTTAGCAAAATGAGTAAAAGTCATTGTTTGTTGGGCCAAATTCTAGTTCTTTAGGCACGGAATATGCATGGATATGCTATAAGCCGGTAACGGTCTATAGAACATAGGTAGTTAGGGGACGTCCTGACTTCATCTGCCTACTCCAGAGCACACACTCAGCCATAATTCTCATCTGAATAGATGTAGAGAGTAGGATTATTATGTCAGTAGCAGTAAGAAAAAATACATCTTAAAGGTGCTTTAGTTCTATTGGAAATTAGTTCATGAAGTAATTAATTGGTAATATTTTCAAATTATATAGCAATTAGTTTTTGGAGAGAGGTTTATGCCGAAAGCTTTTTTCTATACCTCAGTTAATATTTCTTAACCCTACGTTATATTTCACTTTCATTTTTCAAAAGTAGTCTTTCTTGCAACAACTGTTCTCGGTACTAGGGTTACAACAGTAAACAAAACACACCCGTGATCCTTAACAAAGAGCTAATGTATGAAGGGACAGAGCA
The DNA here is from genome assembly GCF_020740685.1 of Jaculus jaculus. Taxonomy (NCBI): domain Eukaryota; kingdom Metazoa; phylum Chordata; class Mammalia; order Rodentia; family Dipodidae; genus Jaculus; species Jaculus jaculus. The sequence continues at coordinate 167,525,801 of NC_059105.1, forward strand.
GAAAAATAAACACACGCACATTCAAAGCATAGCAGAAGTGAATAGATGCAATAGAGAATGATAAAGAGGAGCTGGCTGTGGAGGCACAGACTTGCAATCCTGGCACTCAGGAGTCAGGCTAAGGGGAGAGGGCTGGCCACAAGTCTGAGGCAGTCCTGGAGTTCGTAGTGACTTCTGCGCCCATTTAGACTACCAAGGGAGGGAGACCTGTCTCACAACAAAAACAGCAAGGAGGAAACATTAGGAAAGGGACATTTTTACGATGACTAGAATCAGAAACTCCTAAACATTTAGGAGTAGAGTTAACAAGACATGGAATGTGTGATTTCCCCAAGCAATGGAATGACTTCAGAGTAACAAAAAAACATGAATGTAGACATATAACTGACCAATCAGTTATGGCGATGTTAGCTCTAGTCAAAATCAAAGGACAGCTTTTATTACACTCTTCTACAGCCATCTCACTTGTGCTCAGGCCACCTCTCAGTCACTCTAAGGACCCACCTTAAACAAGTCTATAGTACTTATCATTGACAATGAAGGACCAAAGCTGATGAGATTAGAAGCTGGCTAGATTCTTGTCCAAATCCTGTGATATGATTAGCTTTAAAAGATGAATCATGATATTCTCAGCTGGAGTCAGAATCCTTAGAAAAGATGTTTCCTCCACCAGGAATTTTAAATCTCCCCGGTGGAGTCTAAAGAATCAAGAGATTGTGATGCGTTATTTTACTGCCTATGGAAATCATGGAAGTAGGCAGGTTGCGGACTGCACTTTGTTCTGACAGATTATTGATGGAATAATACTCTTTGGTTGACATATTCCTCCATAACTCAGCCCCAGTTTATAGTGTGTGTGTGTGTGTGTGTGTGTGTGTGTTTTATCATTGCTCACTTTCACAAGTCAAATGATTTACTTTTGTTCCCAGTGAATAATAACCTTTTTGGTGATGTTGTTTATCCTGCTTCGCCTGACCTTTTGTCTTACACTCTCTTTTCTTTCTTTCTTTTTTTCTTTTTCTGAGGTAGGGTCTCACTCTAGCTCAGGCTGACCTGGAATTCCCCATGTAGTCTCAGGGTGGCCTCAAACTCATGGCGATCCTCCTACCTCTCTGCCTCCCAAGTGCTGAGATTAAAGGCATGTGCCACCATGCCCAGCCTCTTTTTTTTTTTTTTTAAATACCAAGAATCCTCCCAATTCTTAACTCAAAGCGTCCTCCACTTGGATTCTCCCTTTCGTAAGCCATTTTGTGAGGCCATGAATAACATCTGTTTTATGTAGCTCTTTATTTAACGTATTTATCTGTCTAGTGATCACTTGTCAGCTATCCACCCTCCCTAGCATACCTGGTATTCATTGCATAATGAGTGAGTAGAGAGCAGAGGACAGAAAAATGAATGTAGAAAATAGTAAGATGCAGGTAGCCAAATAGATCCCATTGTCTAATTATGGAAAATTCTTAAATACAGGACAAGTGACCCTGGTTTGAATTGTTCTAGACCCAGAGAGACTGTCTGCTGGCTTCCCAAACTATCAGCATGTGCAGGGTAATCTGGAATGAGTCTTGTGAAATGTACGAGAGTGTTTCTGAGCCACTGAACCTACCAGGCTCGTAGAGGTATAGACCGCGCTGGCCTTTAGCAGCTGACACCTGTTGGCACGCTGAGGCCAGATCTTGTTTTCTACCTGAGCTTTAAAGCTAATTTAAATATATATGTATATATTTGATAAGGTTTTTATGCTTTTGAGTAAATTAATCTGATATTTCTGAACATCACTGTTTTTCCCAAGGTCTGGGCAGCAGATGGTTTATTTTGTAAGTTTTATTCTTTCTGAATATTTTCCACAAATAAAGGGATGTACTAAGATTAAAATAAAAATAGAAATAAAGCATTTGTTTAAAGGAAAGTACTGGCACCTTTATTTCAAAGCCCTAAAATGGGTCAGGTTGTTGCCATGAAGTACACTGTGGGAGCATGCAGCTCCCCATCAGTTAGTAACCCGACACACTCATCTCTGATGAGAATGAAGGGAGAAAACAGCCCGTCAGTCCCCAAGTTGGGTTCAGTTATGAGTTGAAGGTGAAGTCAGTACTATTTCAGGTTTCACTTTATTTATAGGCCTAACTAGTAAGTATAGGGTTTTCAAGAAAGCAGACAGGGCTCCTGACCCCAGAGCCTTCTCATGTCATGAATATAATGAAACTAGTGCAAGTATCATTAATTCAAACCACTGAGTTATAACCCAACATGCAGAGTAAATACAGTACTCATTATTTTACTTAGTTGCGAATCTCACGTTGAAGGAGTTTCTAACTTTTGCACATGATGTGTGTGATGGGCCTGCAGGTGAGGCACTGTTGTTACATGGACATTCTGTGAGACCTCGTGGGCCTGACAAGGAGAAGAAGGAACCTGCCTTGGGAAACGACTGGGGTTTTTAGTCAGGGAACTTGAAAAGAGGGAGCTAAGACATAAAAGGACTGCTAACCCACAGAGGTTCCCACAAAACCCCCAAGACCAGCCTCCACCTAAGACCCTGCCTGCCTACGAGTGTTCATCTCAATCTGTTAGGAATCTTTCTCCATTAATTTATAATGTAATTGCTCTGTGACTTGATGACAGAGGTTCAGCCTATACATTGTCATAATCACCTTCTCCAGAACACATCCAGTATGCAAAAGAGGCAAACTTATAAAGCGGTAACATTAATACTTTTTCATGTTTCGTATACTAAATGCTTTCATCACATTCTCTTCTCATTTGGTCCTCACGGTAAACCTCCGTGGGAGGTGCTGTCCATTTCAGTGTTGAGTAAACTGAGTCCTGGATGCTGTGCTGTCTTTCTGGCACTTCCTGTTTATCCTTTTCTCTGCCTCTGCCTCTGTCTGCTTGTTTTCTCTCTCCACACACACACATACAAATACAAAAGCTATGGGCATAGTTTAAACCTCCACGTCAGAAGCCACGTGAACCTAATCTGGAAGATGGTCTTGGAATCTGTGGGGTCACACTGATACGGAGTCCCATGCTCATCTGCTCCTTAATAAATTTCTGATTGGGCAAGTTTTTCAACACTTCAAGTCTAAGTTATCATCTATAATGTGGGAATAATAAGAATAGCAACAGTAATGGCATTATTTTGAATGTCAACTGAAACTAATGTAAATAAATTAATGACCCATAGAAAGCAACCAACAAGAGCCAGAAAAAAATGGTAATTTATCTTATTTTCAATAATAATAATAATGATGTGAAAATTCTTAAATTTGATAAAAGAAAATAACTTAGTTAAAAAACGAATAGTAGTGCCCCAGTGTTTTCATGAAAGACAGGATGTGATCCCTTCTTCAGAATATGACCCTGACTAAAAAACGGCTGAATGGTGTTGCAATTAGGTCAGTTGCCTAAGGTGGAACTCCATGTGAGTTGCCTCTCTGCGCTCTTCTGTCATTTTCCTTAGTCTTTGGAGAAATTTTAAGTCAGTGCACCTTGCCTGAAAGTGCCTCTGCACATACAGAGGAGAAGAACATTGTTTCACTTCCTTCCTTGATGTTGGTGCAGACATGGTAGCAGCAGCCTTCTGCGCTCTCAGTCCGTCCTGTGACATCGTGCTGTGTCATCAGATAGCATGAGGAACATGGTTTTCAGGGGACAATAGTAAGTAAAGGAAGAACATGCGTAACTTTGGGTAGTGCCACACATGGCCTGTGCTGGTTCAAACGTCTCGTGGCAATCAGAACCTGTAGTGGTGAACATTGTCTAGAAGAGCGCGTGGCACAGCAGACGTGGAGCTCGTGGTCCCCTCCCCGTACCACCTACGGGACGTAGAGACGCCTCCTCCTCCCAGCCAAGAAGGGAGAGGCGCTTCGCAAACTAACTGTTGGTACCATGACTTTGACAGGGACGCTTGCTGGATGAGAAAATTACAAGAGTTGTCCTTTTTCTGTACTTTACCCTTTTAACTCTCTTATAAGTAAGAGGGATTACATTTCTTTGATTTATTTGAAAGATGTTTATCTTTTAAAATTTTGTATCTTAAAGTTTCAATATAGAGAACACACCCAGGTAAGTCTGTGGCTTACTTTGTAAGCATACAATTGAAAAATTAAAATGGGTAAATGTGGGCTGTGGAGATGGACCAGTGGTTAAGGCACTTGACTGCAAATCCTAAAACCCAGGTTTAACAGGTTTAATTCCCCGCTACCCATGCAATCCAGATGCACAAGGTGGTATTTGCATCTGGTGTTCATTTGTGATGGTTAGAAGCCCTGGCATGCCCAATTTCTCCCCCCTCCTATGAATATATAAATAAATAAGTAAGCATATTAAAATTGGTAAATGCATAAATAGAAGTGAGATTCTCCTTTTCCCAAAAATATTTCATAATATAAGTGATGTATGGGTCTGTTCAGGAAAAAAAAAAACTGTTTAGGTCAACATATATACATGTATTTTCATTATATTTAGATAGGAAGGATTATGCCATATTTTATGTCATACAATTCTGCCATATAGCACATAATCTTTTTTAACCATTCCACAGTATTTTTGGTAGGGGTACCTAATGATTTATCTTGACCAATCACTGAATATTTGATGAATTTATATAATCAGCGGAATCTAAGAGCTTTTTTTTTTCAGCATGATTGCTAAAGTTACACAAAACTGTTTACTGTATGGTCACAGGAGAAAATACTGTGTCTCTCTCCGTGTGTGTGTGTGTGTGTGTGTGTGTGTGTGTGTGTGTAAGGTATTAGGGAGGATTGCCTTTATAAGGTAAAGGCTTTAAAGCATAAATCTGAGAATGGATACAGGTATCACACACAGATGGCACGTCTGGTGGCCCTGGCAGGACCGTGGCCTCACATGAAGTTGGCATTCTTCTTGAGAGTCTACATGCAGTCACTGATTACAGTGTCTGAGATTTTACTGCAATTTCCATTCCAGTTAAAACTGATTTTTGTCTTCAAAATAAAAGCCTTTAAAAAGAGGAAAAATAATTATTTTTCCCATGGCAGGAAATCTGAACGCCTTTCACTTTATCTCCTAATAGAAAAGAAAGGTACTAAGAAATCACTGAAAAGTTGATGCAAAAACAAAACCTCTATTGAATGTTTCAGCTATGGAACTTTTCTCTTGAAGTATCTGATAATGTCCTAAATACCCAAGGCGGAGAGAGCCAGATGCAGAAGAATCATTTACACCAAGGCTTATTGTAATTCCAGTAAAAAGGCAGTTGGGGCTTTGTGAAACAATTTTACTGTAGGTTTTTAAAAATCTACCCATGTGCTTTGAAAAGGAGGGGGGAATTTTGTTTGTGGGCATTGGCATGATTGCTCGGTATAAATGTGGAGATTGTATGCGTTTAATACAGAAAAGTAAATGCTCAAGCCGGCAGCTTTCTAACCTTGAGAGTGTGGCTGCTTTTAATGACACAGTGTATCAAGGTCAAGAGAAGGTGCCCTCAGCAGATGGAAGACTTTCAAAGTAAAACAGCTTCATTTACATTTAAAATGTATTGAGTTGTGTACACGGTTTCTGAGGACCACTTGGTTCTAGTTATAATCATGGCTCACTTCTACTGTAGCCCCATGTCAGTTAATTGCCTTACCTCCTCTACCTCCCTAGTAGGTGTGTTTTCTTTGGAATGATTCAGAGAAAAGACGAAGGCACCCTACAATATCTTGTGACAAACCCACTAGGTGTCACTGCTCTTGGTGTGACCCTCAAAAGAAGCAATCAGAGGACACATCTGAGCCTTGGAGAGGAATGGATTTCATTAAGCCTTGACCGTTGACTTTTAATTTCCATGAACTGCTGGAGAGACTTTCCCCATGTTTATTTGTGTCCATTCCTTTTATTTCATTTTGAATTTGTTTTCAGAACAAGCTAAGCATTATTTATATTTGAGCCATACCTTGTTTAGAAATAGTCTTTTCATACCTGTTCTGTACCGTGTATCTCCCTTAACTTCTTAAATACCACACGGTGAGATGATTAAAGTTGCTTGAGTTTCTTGGTAGCATCCTTTGTGAGGAGCTCCGATTGAGCTTTCGAGATGAGATACCATGTGCCTTCTTGTGTGTGGTGTCTGTGTGTGTGTGTGTGTGTGTGTGTGTGTGTGTTTCTGATGCTTTTTCTTTCTCTTTTTCTTTTCATACTTATTCTATGTTCTTTCTTCTTGCTTTCCCAATCTCTCTCTCTCTCTTTATTTCATGAAAATTCATTTCTCTGTGACATTTAGAGGCTCTGTCTGAGAGGTGTCTGGAGCGGTGGCCGGCTGCGTACATCAATAGTTTCTTAGAATCTGGCACACTGTCAATATTTGGGGGCCCCGATAACCGCACTTAAATGTGGAACCCAGCAGCCATCACGCTATCAGTGTATCAGGAGCCAGTCCGAGTGAGTGGATATTAGCCTGTCACATCCTTTTATAACTGGCGGCCCATGCCTTCTGCATCTTTCTCTGTGCCTTATTTATATGATGTCATTTTTACCTACTATGTACTAAAATAATAATCTTCCCAACATGTTCTGATGAAAGCTGAAATAAATGGCATCGTTGAATAATCTAAATTTTGAGGTGTGAATAGTATGTAGGTGATGGAATACTGGCAATGTATTTTCAAAATTGTGTTCTAGCAGATTTTTGTTTGCTTGCTTTTGTTTATGTTTTTTGCCAAGGTTATCATATTTAGGCCAATGTTGTGACACTTTTATGATAAAAATGTATGTGTTCCTTAGGCTACTGGGAACTTTTGGGTAAGACATCTATCCTTAGCATGCATTTTATTCTATTTTGATAGAGATTTAGCTGTATGAAGAGGAAATATTAGTAAGTTAGAGAAGTAAAGTTGGTTGTTTTCTAAAATAAAAACTTGAGGGCTGGAGAGATGGCTTAGCTGTTAAGGTGCTTGCCTGCAAAAGCCAAAGGACTTTGGTTCGATTCCCCAAGATCCACATAAGCCAGATACACAGGGTAGTGCATGTGTCTGGACTTCGTTTGCAGTGGCTGGAGGCCTTGGCATGCCCATTCTGTCTGTCTGTCTGCCTCCTTCTCTCTCTCTCTCTCTCTCTCTCTCTGATTCTCTCAAATAAATCAATCAACAAATAAATAAAATTTGATATTTTCAAAGATTTCTTTGTTATCCTCACTATTATGTCAGTAAAATGGCCCATTTATAAAAGATACTATTATATCAACTTTCCTATGACATGCTCTAAATAACTGTATATTGACCTTGCAAGATCAGTGAGGGAAACCAATATTAGGAGATCTTAGTTACTGAAGTACTGTGTGTTCTCAGCTCATATGAGACCTTGGACATTGTGCTACAAATACATCAAGAATCAGAACTTTAGAAAAGGAATGAGGAAGGTGAGAGTTGACCAGATGCCAGTCTTATCTTAGAGATCTGTGTCTAATCTAAGATGAGTAGGAATGAATTTTCCAAGTTTTAAGTCATGCTCAGACCAAGCAATGTAGGTTCCCAGCTAGCAAAACTCTTACGACCTTTGAGGGAATCATGAAAGCATGTTTTCTATGGGCACATATGACCAGCAATAACTCCTGAACTGGAATGACTCAGATCTTTGTCAGATATGATTTTTAACTCGGATTGCTGACAAGTTGATACCTGCTTTCCATGTAATATCTCTAGCTTTCCCACATATAACAGAACTGAGAAAGAAATGCCTAGCAAGCAGCATTAATCTTTCAATACAAGTGACAATGGAACTTTAGGCCTTTAGTTTTACTAAAGGAAAATGTACATGTCTGTTGACTTGTACTCATTGTTATTTGTAGCAGAAAGTCTCCCTGGAAGGGTTGTGTTCAGCTAGGCAGGATGCATGGAAAAGGGAAAAGTCACAAGGGCTCCAGCCATCAGAAACCACCTAACAATATAAGGCAGACCCCAAAATATGAAACAGAAGATGTGAGCTTGTACATGGGGTCTTGGTATTTTTCTTCCTAATTCGTAGAAAATGCAGTGTAGTAACAGGCAGTTTCTAATGAAGAAGCACATGAGAGCTCCTGCCTCTGTCTGTAACTGAGTCTTTCTTGGTGGTCTCTGAGAGAAGGGAACACATGCACACAGTATGCACCACTGACTACTGGTTGTGAGGTTTTCCATTTGCTTTTCTTTCATAACACCAAGCCTTCAAGATAGAATATGGAACATTCTCAGCATCTTCCATGGATAACTTAGAAGCGTGTTTATCAAATTGTTGATAATACTCATCTGCCAGGCTGTAAACTTAGCCTCTTCTTCCCTAGATAGAGCTTTATTTGTTCTTTGTCATATACTACATGTTTCATGTTCAATACTAATCCATTCTGAGGCAGACACTGAGACAAGGTTGTGGTGAAACACAACTAGTCTGCAGAATTTATGGTAATGATGATCACTTGGGATATACCTTGGAACTGTATTTGATTTTCACGATTATAATTTGACCATGTCTTCATTAATACTAAAATGCTCTCTTGCCTGAGATGAGGAAGATGTAGGTTCTTGCTACTTTAACTCTTGGTTCTCTAGCTTAGATTTTGCTTCCTGCTCACAGAACAAAATTACCAAGTTAAGGATGGGGAAAAAAAAGTCTTGATGGGAGAATATGTCTGGCCTTGCCTCAGCAAGGAGGGCTCCTGTGGCTGCCAGCTACTGGAGACTGCTACTAGTTTGAAATAGCTGCCAGATGTCAAGAAAACACTTGAAGAAGGGTTACTATGAAGGTCTACTTAACACAACGTAGAATGTACTGTTGTTATGAAGATGAGCTTTGTCTCCCCAAGGGATACTTCACTGACAAGTGCAAAATCCAATAGGCCCCAAAACCCTAACCCCAAGATATGAGTAGTTACATTACTAGTTCTGTTGCTAGTCACAGGATGGCTATATTCTTAAATCTGCCTGTTTTTGCCATTAAATAATCATTCTTGGTATTAGTTCATGAATGAGTGATTTATTATGATTCCCACTCCTGCCTTACTAAAATGTCTACTCGTCAACCTTCAACTCAAAAGTTCCCACGCATGAGTGGTACCGCTAGTGGAGTACTTGCTAGACTCTTCTCAAAAGCACCCAATTTACGTAAGATTGTACTACATGTTTTATTCTCTTTAAAGAAAAATGTTTTATTATTTTGAAAGAAATGAGCATTGTATACTCCTGTATGATAAAAGTCCTTTTGTTCGATAATTAGAAAGCTTATACTTTTCCTTTTCTCCTGATGTAATAATTTCCTGGAAGATACCCACTTAACCAGCAGTGACATGCAGGCCTTACAACCAAAAGTAAGGAGGATGAAGTTAGCATGTGAAAAAAAAGTCTGGACATACATAATAGTAGATATATATGGCACAACTGATATCTTTATACCAATTGTAGGTTTTTATGGAAACTTAAAAATATACTACTATAACATATAATATTATAGTATATATATATAAAATATATATTATAGCACATAATATAATATATATCATATATATAACATATAAAAATGAGAAAATGTTAGACAGAAGAGTTGACTGAGATAAGTAATCTTTTCTTTCTGGAGAGTTCTAAGTGAAATATAAAGGCTACTTATTAATAACATTATGTTTTAAAATCAGTATATAAATTAAAATGCTACTCTGTGGCTGATTCCCGGGAGGATTGTTGTGCTGGTGAAGTCCAGCTCACTGCTTTAAGATGATGACACAATCATGTTCTTTATCCTTAGCCGGCCAGAAGGAAACTTACTGTTTGGGAAAGCGCACCAGAGGGCAGCCATTCAGTACCTCTACGTGCAAGTGGTGGGCATGGAAATGTAGCTCCTGTTCTACACGCGCCACCCTTGGAGAGCCGTCATGAAGCCAAGTGCGGCTCCTTAGATCCCATCAAAGTTGAAGCCTCCCTGCTGCTGCATCTTCTGTAGTTGTTGTCTGCCACTTGTAGCGTCACAGAGTCTTACTCTGCAGCTCAGAATGGCCTGACACTCACGATGTAGCCCAGGGTGTCTTCCAACTCAGGGAAGTTCTCCTGTCCGAGCCTCTCAAGTGCTGGAGTTACAGACATGAGCCACCACACCCGGCCTGTTGTCTTCTTTGGCCCAATAAAAGCTCGGCTTGACTAAGACAAAGCTATAGTTTTAACTTAACTCCATGTCACTAGCAGAGCTTCAGTGAAATTTTCCTTCAAAATTATAAGGAGAAGTAACATTTCTAACCCATTCATTTTGTGGAAAGCACTTTGGAATTCTCAAGCAGTGACCGGTGAGGAATCAGAGTCAATGCAGAGAAATACAGAGGTATCATGTCACTGCAGTCAACCTTGGCTTCTGATGTTTCTTTGAAGAATTTAGATTCATGATTTTCAATATTGGCAAGGCGAATCTATTCTAAATTTTTGGTACAGGCATTTCTAAAATCACAAAATAAAGTAAATTTTAATTTAAAATTAGATTTTAAGAAATAGGCATGGAAGAATAATACAAAAATCACATCAACAAGATGCCACTTATATATATAATATATAATATATATATATATATATATATATATATATATATATATATATATATATATATATATATATATATATATATATAGGCTTCTATACTTACAGACAATAAACCATGATATTTCCCTCCTCCCCCCTACTTTCCCCTTCACAACTTTGCTGTTTATCATATCCCCTGCCTCTCTCCATTAGTCTCTCATTTAATTTGATGTCATCATCTTTTTCTCCTATTATAAGGGTCTTGTGTAGGTATTGCTAGGCACTGTGAGGTCATGGCTCCTGACATCAAGGCCAATTTCTGTCTGGAAAGTTGCATTGTAAGGAGCAGTACCCTTCCTTCGGCTCTTACATTCTTTCTGCCACCTCTTCCACAATGGACCCTGAGCCTTGGGAGGGTGTGATAGAGATGTTTCAGTGCTGAACACTCCTCCATCCCTTCTTCTCAGCACTATGTTGCCTTTTGAGTCATTCCAATGGTCATCACCATATGAAAAGAGAAGCTTCTCTAACCAGAAGTGAGATTAGTATTAATATAAGTATGAACATTAAGTGTAGTGCTTTCAGGGCATCAAACCAAAACTTTTGGTTTTTCGAGGTAGGGTCTCACTCTAGCCCAGGCTGACCTGGAATTCACTATGTAGTCTCAGGGCAGCCTCCAACTCATGGTGATCCTCCTACCTCTGCCTCCCGAGTGCTGGGATTAAAGGCGTGTGCCACCACACCCAGCTCAGGCAATTGATTTCTATGAAACTGTTTAAAAGAGTACTGACACCTTTCAGGAACTAGGCAAAATGTGTTAGAAAGCAGAGAAGAAAATATTTCTTCAGGTGGTTTATTTCTCAGGTATTTGTTGTTTTTTAGTTTTTTGATTTTTGTTGTTGTTCTTCTGTTCCTTCTGTAAAGCTACTGAGGATAAGAGGAAAGAAACAAAAATGCCAAAGGCCATTTGTATTTTTAATTGTGTTTGATCATGGTGATGAATATAATAGAATAGAATGAAATAGAAATGCCTCCACCATTTCAGTAGAAGGAAAGGATCACACTGTAACCACCATTTTCTATGTTAGTTGACTTGTTACAGACATGAAATTGTATTTCATGAATTTTTAGCAGCTGCCAGAAAACTTTCTTGTAAAGAAAGGATTAGAGTGTATTGTTTAGTATTTTTTTTTAAGTGTGATAGACTTTTAGTGGAAATTTTCATCACATTTCACTCCAGTTTTTGCTGTCAGTATTCAATGTCAAACCCATTACCATTATATTCCAACCCTTCCCTTCCTCTAGCATTAAGTGCAGTATTTTTGACTCACTTCCCACAATATGGAGCCAACATTTATTGGTTCTATACGCTATAAGATATGCAAAAGGTCCATAGGATACTGTGTATCATTAAGTGAAAAGAAATCATTCAAACGTTTATATGTCCCAAACTCTCCCAACCTGCCAGGTGCTCTTCCAGAAATGATGATACACAGGTAAATGTGTGCTGTCCCTGAAGAGTGCTCACACGTAAGTGGTAGAACCAGTCGTGGAAGCAGTATTACATAAGAGTATAGAGAAAGGCGTGTGCAAGCTGCTATATTGGTTTGCCTAGGACAGTTCTGTTTTAAGCCCATAGAACTGGTATAATTTTTCATAAGTTCCTTTTGCTCTCAAAAGTGTCCCTGTTTGGACAATAAATTATATGGTCACCCTCTAAATAGCCACATCAATCAAATCTACCTGACGCTGTCAGGGAAGATTTTCCACAGAATGGGACAGAAAAGCAAAAGATTAACAGTGCATTGCAACATGTATCACGTGCATCCAAATGAAATGAGACAGGGTGAACTGATTAATTTCCATTTCTCTCAGACTTGTGAGAAGAGTGGAGCAGGCATTTAAGTCCAGCTGGATAAGGGGAGAATGTGGCAGGACCATCTATACCAGTTTTGTTATGTGATGGGCACAAGGGTTGTTAATTCAATCAACAATTAGGCTGGCACCTCCCTGAAGCCCTCGGGATTGAGAGGTGGGCTGAGACAAAACTAGAATTCATTAGGGGCACAGTGTAGAAAGACAGGTTGAGTTTCAATATGAGGAAGAACATCTTTGCACACAGAAAGTGTCCCAAGGTGGGACGGGGCAGCCTAGGGGCTACGTGTTTATTTCGGGCTGTGCCACCGTGAGCCTTGTTGGGTATCAGAGTGTGGCTCACACCAGTCACTGGGTATGGAGCGCCCCTCACCACATCATGGCCCTGAGAGTCTTTTCAGGTAGCTTTTAAAAATTTTGTAAAAAAATAAATGTAGGGCTGGAGAGATGGCTTAGCGGTTAAGCGCTTGCCTGTGAAGCCTAAGGACCCCGGTTCGAGGCTCGGTTCCCCAGGTCCCACGTTAGCCAGATGCACAAGGGGGCGCACGCGTCTGGAGTTCGTTTGCAGAGGCTGGAAGCCCTGGCGCGCCCATTCTCTCTCTCTCCCTCTATCTATCTTTCTCTCTGTGTCTGTCGCTCTCAAATAAATAAATAAAAAAGTTTAAAAATAAATAAATAAATAAATAAATGTAGAAATAGCATTAAGAAAAACAGTGTTAGCATGAACACTGAGAACCACTCTGAATGCACATTAAATAGAAATCAGGAAGTGTAACGCAGGCCTCATGGGTCATGTTTTTTGCCACCCCTACACGGCAAACAGCTGTAGGAGGAGTAGGGGAGACGAGCTTCGGGGGGGGGGGGGCTTATGTGGCTTGAGCTCATGTTAACTAAAGATGAAGGAGCTGCAAAGTCTTGCTTACCAGTCAGATATCTGTAGCTCTGACTTACATTCCAATGGGATGGGACAAAGCTATCACCACAGATAAACACAGCAGAGAAGCAAACGAAGGAAGATCCTGAGCCATGTTCAAAGTTTGGACTGTGTCGGGAATCACTGTCATAGTAGGCATTGTGTCCACTCCTTTTTTCCACCTGAAAATAGCAGACAAGTGACAAAAAGAGACTCCCTTGGGTAGCAGGGGCGTAAAGACTGGGGTAAATTAAAGCTCCATGCATGCAGAGGGAGAAGCGCTTTGGCAAAGACACAAGGTGATGCCAGCAAACAGTGCATTCACGGCAGATACTTGATGAGGCGAGATCACTGTCACCTTCTCCCCTGAGCATTGAAGCAAGAATGGCTCAGGGCTAGGGAAGGGGTGGCATCTTGATATAACAGCTCATAGCTCTGCTTTCCCAGAGACCTAAGGATAGCAAACACACCTAGGGCCCAAAGTCTCTCTCTCTCTCTCTCTCTCTCTTGCTTTTTTATATCTAAGTTTTGAATTTCTGCACTTACAAATTAAGATGGCTTCCAGTGAAGCCCAGACGAGGCATTTCTGAACATGGTGGAATGGCTGTAGTTCTTCGGTGGCTTAAAATGTGTGGGTGCTGGAGGAGGGAAAACAATGTTCAAGTCTTTGCAACGTATGTTTTTATAGTCAGGTATTTAAATCCAAACATTTTAGATCCTACATTAAAAAAAAAAAACGAGAAACTATGCACCCATGAGTACTGAAAGACTTAAATTGCATATGTAAATTGTATAATGTGGCAGAGGATCATTACTAATAAACTTTCTGTGCCTGCTGTTTTTTTCTGTAGTGCCGTGCAGCCCCCTATCCTAACTCCACCCTGGTTTGTACCAGTGATTTCGGCACAGTCCCCCGCATATCCCCCTGTCCTCCACCTCTGACCCCTTCTCCACATAGTCTGTTCACATCTCTGCTGAAAAAGTTGCTAACATGTTGAGAGTTATCCTTTCAATTATTTGAAAATTTAATACCAAGAATGGACAACCATTCAAAACTCTGCAAAAAAAAAAAAAAAAAAAAAAAAGGTAACACAAGAGATTACCATTCCTGTTCTTGAGTTCTAAAGGGTGCATCGATAGCACAACGAAATGTGCCAAGGTAGCCAGGCGTGGTGGTGCACGCCTTTAATCCCAGCACTTGGGAGGCAGAGGTAGGAGGATCACTGAGAGTTTGAGGCCACCCTGAGACTACAGAGTGAATTCCAGGTCAGCTTAAGCTAGAGTGAGACCCTACCTCAAAAAACCAACAAAAAAAAAAAGAAACAAACAAACAAACATGCCAAGGGACTAGGGAATGTGAACTCTGTTACTATGTCCTACCCTCTTCATAACAGATTAAAATGGCTTGCCAAAAGTCACTGGGGAGGCCTCAGATGAGGAATCTTGAATTTTTGATGAGATCTTAAACTCTTGGTCCCAAGTCTGCCAGGGTTTCCATTTACTCTGAAAACGTCGGCCCAAGGGTGGTTCCCAAGTGCTCTTTTGTGTTATGATACGGCTTCTTATCACATAGTTAAAATGTTTTCCAGCTCTGTTTGGGCCTCTAGTTACCCATGACACATAGGGAGAAGACAGTATAAACTCCCTGCTTAACAGCTAACGCTGTCCTTGTCACCAAAACTATCATATGTTAGATCACATGTCAGTGTCTGCAGGATAGCCAGGCCCTTGTGTCTCAGGATCTACTTGTTACCAGTGAGTTTATGTGCCTTGAAGCATATGGCCTTGATATATGATCCCTGAGCAAAAGAGCAAGGTATTTCAAGCTGGCCACAATTTTATTGACTCTTACAGGCTTGCTTTGTAGTCATTCCAATAAACTAAATGGGAAATTTCTGATGCTCCAAGCTATCCAGTTCTCGGGGCTCTGTTTCATGATTCAGAGTCCAACAAAACAACTCAAGAGTGCTTTGTGTGACACTGTGACCACAGGGATAAATAATTGCTTAGTAATTCTCTTTGAGGCAGAAAATTCTAAACATGGAGGAGCTGTTTCCCCTTAATGGGAGCCAGAAATCCTGCGAGTGCTTGAAATGGCATTCACAAGTCTGAATGGTAAACAGATAAAAACAGGAGTGCACCAGTTGCACAAATGACTTGCTTGTCACAAACTTGTCATTGCAGTCATCTAACATTTTGTTCACAGAGCTCGATAGAAAGTATGGAACCAGCAGGCCCTGCTGACGTTTTGGCTTTTGCTCAGCCTTCCTCCAAGCGAAAGCATCTGCAGGACCGTCTTTCTGTTCTAGACCCCGTATCTGCTGGTGTTAGCTGGCAGAGGTGCCTGACTGCTGCATTAACAAGTTGATGGCAAACAACTTATTCCTGCAATTGAAGCACTGCTGTTTGCAGCAGGCTGCCATTTTGACCTTCATTTTATTATAAAGAACCCACACAGAAGGGAGCAGCAGGAGGATACCAGAACCACTGCTTCTGGCTGTTTAAAGTGACCAAGACCACTTGTTCAGGGCTCAGGCAAATGTGGCGGCATACTGGGCATGCCAGGCAGTTCTGTGAGAGTTACAGAGGAATTCCCTAGTAAAACATCAGTGTTGTAAACATACCTGGTCTGTCCCCAAAAGTGTTCTTGTAGGTTGTTCACAAGGGAAGGTCTTCTCCTACATTCTCTATCCAGCCCTTCCAGACATGAAAATAACACCTATGAATGCTTTAAGAGATGTTAACAGTTTGGAAATTTCAGTGTGAATTATGTATGCCAGCTTGACACATTGGCTTGTTTTGTTTTTGTTTTGTTTTCTGCTACTTCTTGAGTTCCTCATATTGCTTGCCTCCCTTACCTCTTTCTCATTCAGCATGATAACCCAGAGTTGTCTAAAGGAATCAGAGCCTTAGAAGTCCTCCAAGACACCACCAGTCTACTTCTAATCCCAGTTGCCAGCAGGGAGTGTTCACATGCTGGGCAGCCTCCTGTCTGTGTGAGCAAGGAGCCCTCCTCCTCTCAGGGGGCCACACATTAGGTGGTCCCTGAGGGCACATGCTGTCAAGCGGATCCTGTCCTGTCGGCACACAAAGCCTGACGGAACCTGTAATAAGAACATAGCCTGCCCCTCACCTCCAGGAATAGTACCTTAGGATCAGTAGAGTATTTCCCCCAAGATTTTCACCTGTCATAAAGCTCAACTTCTCTTTCTCATCAAGGTGCCAGGTGCCATGTGTTCCTTCTAGACTGTTCAGGAGAGTTAGGGGTACACTGACGGTGTCTGTTCTGGTTTGAGCATTCCTATGCAAAACTCATTCTCCATGTGTTTTCTGGCTGGTGCCTAACTTGCTTTCATTTCTTAAAGTCTTGCTGTGTGAAAGTGACTGAAAATGATCGTCATTGCTCAGCCATAGGCATCCAAACTTCTTGCAGAGTTATGTTGGGCCTGAACTTGTTTGTGTAGACTTGGGAAATTGACCACAGTATGTCTCCCAGGTAAAATGTGTTACTCGCATCTGCTGCTGTAATCTATCCCTTTGCGTTGTGGAGCCCCTGCCTCAGAGGACAGGTGGAAAGGGTGGGAAAAGAGGGTCCTTTGTGTAGTGAGAGCCGGGCACCAGCTCAGGAAGGCCAGCATAAGCTGAGGCGGTGGCTGGAAGTTCCCAAGAAAGGAAATATGCTAAGGAACAATTTGAATTTTTCTTGTTTTTGTTTTTTTGAGGTAAGGTCTCACTCTAGCCCAGGCTGACCTGAAATTTACAATGTAGTCTCATGGTGACCTTGAAATCACAGTAATCCTCCTACCTCTGCCTCCCCCCCGCCCCCCCAGTGCTGAGATTAAAGGTGAGCACCACCATGCCTGGCCAATTTGAATTTTTAATGGTATTTTTACTGGCTTTTTGTTTCTTTTCAATATATTTTTATTTTATTTTATTTTATTTTATTTTATTTTATTTTATTTATTTATTTGAGAGATAGAGAAATAGGCAGGTAGAGAGAGAGAGAGAGAATGGGCACACCAGGGCCTCCAGCCAGTGCAAATGAGCTTCAGATGTATGCGCCCCCTTGTGGATCCTGGGGAATCGAATCTGGGTCCTTTGGCTTTGCAAGCAAGCACGTTAACCACTAAGCCATCTCTCCAGCCCCTTTTTCTTTCTTTTGTAAAGTTCCTAATAGTATATCCATATGTATTTGTTGTTTTCTTTCTTAATAGAACTTAAATGGCAAAGAAATGATATGCTATTTTTGATTCAGAAAAAAATTAAAAATAATTTTCATAGGAACTCTTTTTTTAAGATACACATTAGGGAATAGATAATGGCAAAAAAGAAGAATGAAAGGAATATTCTCTTTCTATTCAGAAGAATAACTAATTAGTTATATGTGTACACATGTTTTTAATATATATTTACTTAATGATCATTTTAACAAAGAAGGGAAGGGAAAACTCATGTGGGATTAATTTCATTAGATTTATAAAATTTCAGAATAGTTTTTGATCAGGGTGACTTTGTGACACTTTCACCTGGAAGGTGTGAATGCTGAAACTCAAAGAAGTTGTCTAAAGGAAATCACATGCCCAAGATGAAGGCCAAAGCCAGGCCCAAAACCAGCATCTGGGTTTCCATTTAGGTAGCGCCCCCTCAGTGATTACATTGCATTCTTTATAGCTTTCTTTTAAAAATCTCCTTTTAATAATTTGCATCCATGTGCTTAAATCTAATAGACCATTTGCTACTGTGGTAACCGGTGCTTAGTACTGGCTGGGCGAAATAAGGAATGCACATTTGAGTAGTTTGAAGGTCTTTCTAAACTATATTTTCTCCAAGTACTATAAGGAACCTGTGTTATTTCAGTTAACTTTATTTGCCCTACTTAGAAGGTTTTGAAGAATCACCTTTTTCCCATATTGTACCTTAAAACATTTTTAATGGGTCTATTCCATTAGTAATTATTTGCTTAAGCAGGTCATATTTGACCATTCTTAGATATAAAATAGTTGTTTTTCAGAGTAATAGAAATCTGTTTTTTAATCTCACTTTTAGGCATATTGGAGTTGATCCTTGTAATTGTTAGCTTCAGCAAAACACTGATTAAGTCAAACATCAATGTTTTTGTTTGTTTTGGTTCTTTTTGTTTAATAGGAGAGGAAAGAATAAAATATGTATTTACCTTTTTAAAGCTATGATAATTATATGGTATTTTTCATTTATGCAAAACTTATTTTGAGGGTTTTCTTTTTGTTTCATTTCTGTTTTTGCATTTTCCAAACATCTGTACCGTGGCTGTGGCGAGAGTAGCAGAAGCTGCAGCTTTTCCTCCGCGTTCTGAGAGAAGAACTGGCTGGAATAAACCTTGCTTTCCATATAGTCGGCTTGAGATGCAGCGTTGAAAAGGTATTGTTTCTTTCTGTTTTCTGAAACCAGAGGTGAGAACCATGAGCAAACAGCTCTGTCGATGCCAAGTCACCTGTTGATTCTTATCAGGAAAGTTTTGGCAACGCATGCCCAGTTGCATCTGCCCAGAAACCTAGACGGGTAATCTTTGTTTGCTAGTAGCATCTGTTTCTATCAACAACATATGTCTCTGGTCCCTCCTTAAGAAAGGCTAAGATTCGACATTAAGAGAAATAAACTGCAAATGTTCTCAATTCAACAAAATGGTTGGTTTGTAAGTATTTTTGGCTACGAAGAGCTTGTTAACTCCTAGAATGTTAGGATCTATTGTCAGGGACTATGAAGCGAAGATGTCACTTTCCTTTGCCTTAATCCAGCTTAAGAAAGACAGTGATAATGTTTGATGTGAAATATTTCAAGCACATAATAGTATAAAGAAAAACTTAAAAAAACAGAAGTCTTAAACAAATCTTAATACTTTGGAATGTTTGCTCCTGAACCTATTGCTATGCTTCTCTCCACTACTAGTAACTTACAGTGAAATGGACAAGTTAGACGTGTAGTTAATGAGCTGACAGCTCTGTGTGGCAGCACCCAATCAATGATGAATCCCGTTTACAATGCCTAGGGAGAATCTTGCACCTTGTAGTTAATAGTCTCCAAAGCCTCCACAAGACTAAAACCAAGCACAACTGTTCTGACCTCTATTCTCACTGAATGAGCTTTACGTAAGTTTTATATAACAATAGAATGACACATAAAAATGTCAGTTTTTCTCCCCGATAATCATTCTCTCAAATTAATGCAATTACAAGTAACTATTTTGCTATACTTACACCTTCTTTCATGCTCTTTAAAAATGTTTATAGTTTTCACCATCAAATTTTTGAGCCTATTTTGTTAAAGTGCCTCTCAAACAGCCTAGATTTTTATACTTTTCCTTAACATTGGGTGGGAAAGTAATGCAATATGACAGGGGGGAAATGAACATTTCAAAGTTTCCTTTTAAGAGAAACACATTATTTGGTGATTATATACATGGCCATGGAGAAACTTAAGAAAATTACCAGTTTAGCTATTATAAATAATAGGATTTAGCAAGGTTTCTGGAGGTGAACTAACTTCTACATAGTGTTAAGTAGAAGTCATGGTGTTAGGAATATATTATTCTGTTTTTTTATTTTAATGAAGACATTATGGTAATGTTTCCATGGGATTTTCGGTGTGTATTTATGTGTGTGTGGTATACATGCCTGTATACGTGTGTGCAGGGATGTGTGCATGTGTGTGCATATGTGTAGAGACAAGAAATGGATGTCAGGTGTCTCCCTCTAGTATTTCCCTCCACTTTATTAATTTTTAAAAAATTTTTTGGTTTATTTTTATTTATTTATTTGAGAGCAACAGACAGAGAAAGAGGCAGAGAGAGAGAGAGAATGGGCATGCCAGGTCCTCCAGCCACTGCAAATGAACTCCAGATGCATGCGCCCCCTTGTGCATCTGGCTAACATGGGTCCTGGGGAATCGAGCCTCGAACCGGGGTCCTTAGGCTTCATAGGCAAGCGCTTAACCGCTAAGCCATCTCTCCAGCCCCACTTTATTAATTGAGACAGAAGCTCTCCTGGAGTTTGGAGCACTTGGACATAGCCAGTCTAGCTCGCCAGTGAGCCTCAACAATTCTCTGTCTCCATATCCCACGTGCTGTTCTCAGAGACATGTGCCCACTTTACCTGGGCTCCAGCGATCTGAACCCAGATCTTCACATTTGCCCAGCAAATACTTTACCAACTGAGCCGTCTTCCCAGGCCCTGTACGGGATTTTAACAAAACAAAATTACTATCTTAAGGAAACTTCTACCATATACATAGTTGGCTAGGTATCTCAAGTCAGCAATATTAGTTAAATTATATGTAATGCATTTTCTGAACCAAAGTATAATATTCCTTTATTGTGTTAGTTTTACATTATAGTAATGCATTTTCTTTAGTCAAACATTTCTTTTTATATTTCGTTGGTTTATTTTATTGACAACTTTATACATGTCCATAATGCATTCTCATCATAATCTCTTTTTATTACCTTTTGTTGTTCCCCTACTTCCTCCCATCAAACCTCTTCTTCCCAAGTAGTTCTTTGAGTTTTTCTTCCATTTTTATTTATTTATTTGCGAGAAAGAGAGAGAGGCCCATAAGGAGAGACAGGGGGAGAGAGAATGGGCATACCAGGGCCTCTTCCAACTGCAAGCGAACTCCAAATGCATCTGGCTTACATGGGTAACTCCAAATGCATCTGGCTTACATGGGTCCTGGGAAATAAAACCTGAGTCCTTTTGGCTTTGCAAACAAACCCCTTAACCATTAAACCATCTCTCCAGCCCCTTTTCTACTTTCATGTCTTTTTCTTCTTGCATATTTGTGTGAACCACTGACTTTACTTAAGTTTACCTGCATGAACATGGCTGGAGACTTACATGTGCAATTTGAGTGTCTACATAACTCCTCAGGGAGGCATGGGGGCCTCAT
Organism: Jaculus jaculus; assembly: GCF_020740685.1. Taxonomy (NCBI): domain Eukaryota; kingdom Metazoa; phylum Chordata; class Mammalia; order Rodentia; family Dipodidae; genus Jaculus; species Jaculus jaculus. The sequence goes on from NC_059105.1 coordinate 167,546,999, forward strand.
TTCCTCTTACATCATCCATGGTGGAACATTGATGAGTCCAGTAGTACAGTCTTGTTCACATAACAACCGTCTGTGCGAGGTCATGAATACAATACAAAAGATAGCATTTCTCCCCATCTTTTGGCTCTTACGTTCTTTTTTTTTTTTTTTTTTTTTTTTTTTTTTTTTTTTTTGAGGTAGGTTTTCTCTCTAGCCCAGGCTGACCTGAAATTCACTATGTAGTCTCAGGGTGACCTCTAACACATGGCAGTCCTCCTACATCTGCCTCACAAGTGCTGGATTAAAGGTATGCACCACCACGCCTGCCCAGCTATACATTCTTTTTGCCCCAGTTTTCTGCAGAGTTCTCTGAACCTTCAAGGGACTGATATAAATGTTTAATTTAGCACTGGGCACTCATCATTTACTTATTCTCAGCACTTTGATGTGTTTTGAGTCTCTTCAGTATACTGATGAGTTTTGAGTCACCATCAACTGCAAGAAGAAACTTCTCTGACTAAAGGTGAGAACAGCACTGATCTGTGGGCATAAAGATAAATATTTCGATGGCAGTTTGATGGATACAACATATCCATTTATTTAAACAATAGTAGCTTCCTGCCAAGAGCCCAAGACTCTCCCAGATACGGGCTTTTGACTAGCTTTTCCATAGTAGACATGAATTTCCTCCCATGGAGTGATCCTCAAATCAAATCAGAAATCATTTGCTTACCCAGTAACAGTTGCATTAATGGGTACATTTTTTTTTCTCTGGCTGGTCAGTTGTGTACATCACAGGAGCCACCACTGAGCAAAACTGTTGATGACTTTCCTCCCCACCACCCTGCCAAACACTTTCCAGCACAGGGAGGAAGCTTCTAGCTCAGCTCCAGCTTGATTTCTCAGCGCCCTGCAATAGAAACAAATAGTGTCTTCAGCAGTAGGGTCTTTCCATCAAGCTCTGATGAGCAACCAAAAGCCGTAGCAATAGCCTGTCTTGTTAAGTGAGCCTCAGTGACCTCCCTGAACCGACAGCTCCCTGGGAAGCGTCCTACCTCTGGCACTCAGATTTTCCCACAGTAACTTATGGCTCCTAGAAGCAGCATTGTCCACCTACACAGGGCACTCTTGTTTCAACCGTTTATTTTTTTACTTTTTTTTTTTTAGCTAGATGACAAAGAAATAGGTTTCCATATGGCTTCTTCAGGCATCTTTAGTTTATGCCCCCAGCCCTTCCTGTCCTCCCAACTCTCCGCCTTTTTCTTCACCTAAACTTTTACGCTCCAAGCCCCTCTATTTTCATATCACACGTGTTTTATTATCCCCTTCCTTAAGCAACACCCCATTCCTCATGGCCACTATTCAGCTTCCAGGTGTGTACTTAATCTTATTCCAACATACATACGTATCTAAAAAGTCAAAGTTAGGATCTACGTATGAGAACACACAATGTTTGCCTTTCTGAGCTTAATTTACCTCATTTAGTGTAATATTTTCAAGATCCGTATATTTTCCTAAAAATTTTATAATTTCATTATTATTAAATATTTCCTAAATTCCTAGAAAAAAATCTGCTTAGTCTTTAAGTATTGCTTTAGCTATCGTGAGTAAAAAATAATAAACAGGGCTGGAGAGATGGCTTAGTGGTTAAGTGTTTGCCCATGGAGCCTAAGGATCCTGGTTCAAGGCTCGACTCCCCAGGACCCACGTTAGCCAGATGCACAAGGGGGCACACATCTGGAGTTCTTTTGCAGTGGCTGGAGGCCCTGGCACACCCATTCTCTCTCTCCTTCTCTCTCTCTGTCTCTCGGCCTCTCTCTCTGTCTGTTGCTCTCAAATCAATAAAAATAAAAATAAACAAAAACAATAAATATTTTTGTGGTAGGTCTTTTTTTTTTTTTTTTTTTTTTTTGTATGTACCCGGGGGTTTTATAGCTGAGTCATATTGCTATTCTATTTTTAGGGGTTTTTTTGAGGGGGGAGCCTTCACACCATTTTCAATAGTAGGTGTGCCAGTTTACATTCATACCCACAGTGAATAAGGGCTCTGTTTTACTCTCATCCTCACCAGAATTTCTTGTCATTTGTTTTCTTGATGATAGGCTTTCTAACTGGAGTAAAATGGAATCTCAAAGCAATTTTAATTTTGTTTTGCATTTTCCTGACAGCTGAAGATGTTGGACATTTTTTTCAAAAACTTTTTTGTTTGCTTGTTTTATTTTGCTTTTCAAGGTAGGCTCTTGTCTTGCCCCAGGCTGACCCAGAATTCACTGTGTAGTCTCAGAATGACCTAGAACTCAAGGTGACCTTCCTACCTCTGTCTCCCGAGTACCCTACTACAGAGAGAATAGACATGTCAGGGCCTTTAGCTACTGTAAAAGAACTGCAGATACACATGGGTGCTGGGATTTTGAACTTGGATCTTTAGGCTTTGCAGGCAAGACCCTTAACTGCTGAGCAGTCTCTCCAGGCCTAAAATATTTTTTGACCACTTGTGTTTCTTTTGTTGTGAAATGTCATTTCAGTTCCTTAGCCTATTTTTGTTGTTGTTGGAAGTATGTTTTGGAGTTTTAGTTCTTTACTTCTTTATGTGTTCTAGGTGTTAAGCCACTACCTGGTGATGAGTTGGCACAGTATTTTTGTGTATTGTGTAGTCTGCCTCTTCCCTGTAATGATTGTTGGTTTTTCATACAAAGATTTAAATTTCATGGAATCCCCTTTGTCAATTGTTGGGATTATTTCCTGTGCCACAAGAGTCCTTTCCAAAAATGTCTTGCCAATGCTTATATCTTAAGGTGTTTTTTTTTTTTTAAATGTTTTCCTCTAAAAGTTTTAAAGTCTCAGATCACATATTTAGATCTTTGATAGTTTTGTTACTTGGTGTTTGTTCAGGGTAAGAGATACTTATTTAATTTCATTCTGCTACATGTGGATTTCCAGTAACATGTTTTAAAGAGGATGTGGTGGGTTATTCCCCCCCCCCATGTATTTTGTTGATTGATTTGTCAAAGCTCAGATGGATGTAGCTGTGTGGACTTGTTTCTAGGCCCTCTGTCCCATTCCACTGGCTTACATGTCTGTAATTGTGCGAGTCCTATGCTGTATTGGTCACTATGGCTCTGTAGTATAATTTGAGGTTAAATATTGTGGTTCCACTCACATGATTATTGGCTAATAGTTTCATTACGTATTTTTATGGACAATTACTCTTTAATTTTTAATTTTTATTTATTAGACTGTTATTGCAGAGTTTTGGGTGTCCTAGTATTAATAGGCTCATAAAATAAATTGAGTAACCTTTGATTTTTTTCTAATTTTGAAACTGTCATGCTATATGAATTACTTAGAGACATGAGGTATTAATAATTGAAGGTTAAAAATAGAAATCATAAGAATGCATTATGTATGCATGTGTCCTCAGCACCACTACCGTTGTTTATCTGAGCCTTAGCCTTGTTTTACTAGTTGCTTTTCTGTTACTTTTAGTTTTTCTAAAAGCTTGCCTTGGATTTTGCTTATTTGCATTTTTTTCTTTGTGCTATTCAGCATATTTGTGTTTTTATTAGCATTTATTTTGTTCATTCTACTTTGTTACAATAGTGTTTTTTATCATTCCCTTTTTCTACATTAAGCAACTATTTAATTTTTAAAATTTTATTTATTTTCATTTATTTATTTATTTATTTGAGAGCAACAGAGAGGAGAGAGAGAGAGAGAGAGAGAGAGAGAGAGAGAGGGAGAGAGAGAAAGAAAGAAAGGAAGGAAGAAAGAAAGAAAGAAAGAAAGAAAGAAAGGGCACACCAGGGCCTCCAACCTCTATCAATGAACTCCAGATGCATATACCACCTTACGCATCTGGCTTACATGGGTCCTGGGGAATCAAACCTTGAATGGGGATTCTTAGGCTTCACAGGCAAGCGCTTAACTGCTAAGCCACCTCTACACCCATCAATTATTTAATTTTAAAAACTTATTTAAAAAAATTCAGGTTCAAATATTTCTCTAATTTTCTTATTAGCTCTACTTCATATTTGACTGTTGTTTTGTTAAATTTATATTTTTATAACTATTTGGGTTTGTTTGTAATGCTTGAGATATATTCCAGATAAGTATGTGCATATATTATGAGAGTATATTTTTATTATCTAAATGCATTTTCTCTTTTTTTAATTTTTATCCATGATTCAAATTAATTGTAACAAGAAGAAATGCTTTATTTATGGTCTTAATTAAAGAGAAATTCAATTTAAAATTTCTTTTATAAATTTATCCAGTACCAAGATTTTACTACTGGTATTGAAATCTACAGTGCCTTACCTGTTTCTTTATTGCTCATGCTAAAATGTATGTGTATATGTATGTGTGTGTATATATATATATATATATATATATATATATATATATATATATATATACACACACACATATACATATATACATGTATATATGTATATATATACACATATATACATACATACATACACATATATACATGTATATTATATGTATATATATTATAATTAAACCACTTTTGATATTTTAAACTATTTTCTGTGATAATATCTCCATTTTCTTGTCTGGAATTCCTACAGGAGATCTATGGATATTTCTGAATCAATTTGCCATATCTAAACCACTATTTCATTTTCTAAAAACATTTTATACTTTTAAAAATCATTTTTCTGAATTAATTCCTTAAGATTGCTTTCCAACAATATTAGTTACTTTTCTTATTGCTGTAACAAAATACCTAAAGAAAAAAACTAAGAGAAGGATTTGTTTCAGCTCACAGTTCAAGATTCATGTCCGCTCAACTTGAAGGGGATGGCAGCAGGGACAGGGAACTGTAGTCTGAAAGCAGAGTGGGGTGTCCCACTTTAATTTATTTATCTCAGATATTTACTTTACATTGATTCTAAACTCCATCAAGTTGACAATTTTAGTCATCACAATAACTCATTTAATTCTCTCTTTAAAGTAGTCCTTTCTTAACTTTTTCTAACTATAGTAATTTTATTGTCAAGGAACATTTTTTTTTAAAAAACGATTTCTTATTTATTTATCTTATTTACTTATTATTATTTTGTTGCTTTGTTCGCTTTTATTTAGTAATTGTCTATGCCTTAAAGATATGACTGCTTTACTTTTGAACATTGCAAACATGTTCATGTTAAGGACATTGTGATATAATTGTTTAAATCACAATTAGCAGAAGTACACTTACAGTTACTGATTTTTGTTGTTTTTCTTGGCATTAGAGTTCTTGTTCTGTTTTTGAATTTTATCTTGCAGGTTAAAGTGGACCATGGGGCATTTTTGTGTCTCATTTTTCTTTTGCTTTTCTTTGTTCACAGTCCTTGAATAGTTTACCTTACAGTTGCCTCTGTCTGTATCCTTGAGTTTCTACCCCCAATACAATCATAACAATGACAGCTCAGTGTCATCTCTATAAGAATATTTTATCATAAAGCTGTCTTATACTTCCCACTTCCCAGGGTCTGTAGCCCCATATAATAAGTGGGTGGCAATTGGTCAAAGTTTTAGCAGCCTCTTGTTGATGGAATAAGCGAGGGTCAGGTGGGTTACACATGAACCTCTTTTATCTCATTGCTCCAAAGAGCTAGGCCCCTGCCGACTTGGCTTCAGCACCATTTCCATATCCTGATTTCACTTCTGGGCATAGATAATCATCATACTTTTGAATCTGACTTTGCTCTTTAGTTTTTTTTAATATTATGTATTTTATTGAGGGTTGCGTCTTAACAATATATGTTGCTTAGAATTTTATGTCTTTTACATGGATACATCATTTACTAAAAAGTAATGATATAAATTATAGTTATTTTTGAATGTAAAGTTGCACTATACACTGAGCTGTACGTGGATTGTTTTCCAAAAAAATTTTGTTTACTTTTTAAAAAATTTATAAGAGAACACCAGACAGAGAGAAAGAGGCAGATAGAGAGAGAGAGAGAATGGGCCCACTAGGGCCTCCAGCCACTGCAGACAAACATGTGCGCCCCCTTGTGCATCTGGCTAATGTGGGTCCTGGGGAATTGAGCCTCAAACTGGGGTCCTTAGGCTTCACAGGCAAGTGCTTAACCGCTAAGCCATCTCTCCAGCCCTGAGCTTTACATGTATTATATTCAGTCCTCTAATGTACTCCCTCTAATGCACACAGTATAAAATCCAGACAAAGAGGCTAAATAAACTACTTAAGTAAAATGCTTATAACTACTAAATGACAGAAATACTTGAATCTTGTTTTCACTACTATAAGGTTAGTGTCTTTAAACTACTATCTTATGGTAAGATTCTGTGGGATTATTTATCTTATGATATTTATTGTGATAAGTTAGGGAATTTCTATTTTTACAAAACTTGTATCTGGTCTTACCTCCCTACTTGTTTTATATTTTCTAGGTTTTTCTGGTCCTTGGTTCATTCTCTTGTTCTCTTTCTCTTTGACTCTATCTCATGTCTTCTCTCTATCCCTCTTTCTCTCTACCATCTCTGGTATATGACTAACATTTTGCTTGTTCTCAATATAACATTTTAAAAATTTATAGCATAAAATATTCTTCTAGTACTGGTTACTCCTTTTTCTAAAAAGTTATCCAAGGATAATTTTTTTATTTTTTTATATATATTTTTAAATTTTTTATTTATTTATTTGAGAGTGACAGATACAGAGAGAAAGACAGATAGAGGGAGAGAGAGAATGGGCGCGCCAGGGCTTCCAACCTCTGCAAACGAACTCCAGACGCGTGCGCCCCCTTGTGCATCTGGCTAACGTGGGACCTGGGGAACCGAGCCTCGAACTGGGGTCCTTAGGCTTCACAGGCAAGCGCTTAACCACTAAGCCATCTCTCCAGCCCCCCAAGGATATTTTTAATTGTCCAAATGAATGGAATTACAAACTTCATGAAGTTAGAAATTTAAGATGTTCTTTTTTTTCAATCTCTTCTTGTCACTCAGTTCTCTTTTGTTGTTTTTCTCATTGTAATATATGTCAGGTATAGAATATTAATTCTTATTGATGCATCAGTAGGGAGGATAACCAAAAGCCATGACATCACTTACTGTAGGTAGTAAAGATGTCCTATACAAAGAATATTTAGTACATGGTAAGTTAATGGGTATGTTTTGTGTATACACATTTGTATACAGAAAGAAAAATAAACAGCTTAGATATCTTTAGAGTCTTCCCTTGACTTACTATTTCATTTAAAACATGAATTCTGTAACTACCATATAATTTTGTTATTGTTGTTGCTGTTTTTCTGAGGTAGGGTTTCACTATAGCCCAGACTGATCTGGAATTCACTATGTAGTCTCAGGGTGGCCTCAAACTCATGGCAATCCTCCTACTTCTACCTTCCGAGTGCTGGGATTGAAGACATGTGCCACCAGGCCTGGATTAATTTTTTAATGGTTTTATTTATTTATTTGAGGGAGACTAGTGAGAGAAAGAGAGAAATAATGGGTGTGACAGGGCCCCTAGCTATTGCAGATGAACTCCAGCACATGCACCATCTTGGGCATCTGGCTTTACATGGTGCTGAGGAATCAAACCCAGGTTCTTAGACTTTACAAGCAAGTGTCTTAGCAACTGAGCCATCTCTCTACTCCTATGTAATTTAATAAATGCTCTTTTATTTATTTATTTATTTTTTAGGGAAACACATGCTTTGTGATTCGGTCCTTTGTAAGCAATAACATTCCCTTCAGTTTTGTCCCACTCACACTGATTTCCCCATTTCCTCCTCCCTGATTTTTAAATAATGAATTTATTTGGCAAATCCCTTTTACAATTAATTCAGTGACTACTGTTAAATTTTTATTTTTTTGTTCATTTTTATTTATTTATTTGAGAGCAACAGAGAGGGAAAGAGGCAGATAGAGAGAGAGAAAATGGGTGCACCTGGGCCTCCAGCCACTGCAAACGAACTCCGGACACATGCACCCCTTGTGCATCTGGCTAACGTGGGTCCTGGGAAATCAAGCCTTGAACTGGGGTCATTAGGCTTCACAGGCAAGTGCTCAACTGCTAAGCCATCTCTCCAGCCCCTGTTAAATTTTTATTTGGAAAATACTATAAGATTCTTGAATCTCTGAGGCAGTAATTAAATAGCAGTAAGTATATCATATTAGTGTCTATTAGCCTGAGTCCTTCCAGAAAATCTCATGTTGTATGCTATTGAAATGATGGTATTTTAAGTGATTCCTATTATTTTATTTTTATAGGTAGTTCTTTAAAATCTCCCAACTATGTTAAAGGAAATTCTATAGGTGACTCTTTTGAGAAATTACCATTTTCATTGATATTGTCCAGAATCTTACTGAGGATCTGCAACATGGTAGAATAAAAATACTTGGCTTCCATTGTAGCAGGTTAAGGAAAACATGTAGAATAGCAAGGAAAAAGCAAATTATAAACTGGGTTATTTGCTGATGTGCAAATTTTATGGAAATTTTAATGACACATTTGATTGATTTATAAGAAGTACATATTATTCGTGTTATAAGAACACTCAAGCTTTCTATGTGGCATGATTTTAATAATCTTTCATACATAACAACAGATTGAAATTAAACTGTCTTCCTAGCTGTTTCTATTCTTTAAATTATAAAAATGATTTTATTATTCCCTTTTTAAAATCCATTGAACTGAGAATCAAAAATTTGGGTTTCTTGTCTTAGCTTTGACATTTAACTCCTTACATGATCACAGGTAATTCATGGAAATACATGGGCCCATTTTTTTCCCCATGATAAATATAGAGAGTAGGGATTAATGTTCTATAAAGCCCTTTCAGAGTTTTAAAATATATTTTTTATGTTTGTTTATTTATTTTTATGAGACAGAGAAATAGGCAGAGAGAGACAAAATGGCATGCCAGAGCCTCTAGCCACTTTAAACAAATTCCAGAAGCATACGCCATTTCGGGCATCTGGGTTATATGGGTTCTGGGGGACTTGAACCTGCGACCTTAGGCTTTGCAGACAAGCACCTTAACCACTAACCATCTCTCTATCTCCATATTTAAAAAAATATTTTATTGATATATTTGCAAGGAGAGAGAGAGAAAAGAATGGGTGTGTCACAGCTTCTAGCCTCTGCAAATGAATTCCAGATACATGTACCACTCTTTGCATCTGGCTTTATGTGAGTACTAAGGAACTGATCACAGATCATTAGGCTTTGCAGGCAAACACCTTAACTGCTGAGCCATCTCTCCAGCCCCTTTCAGATTTGTTTTGTATTCTAGTATTCTGCATTGTATGTTCCTGCCTCTATGTAGAAATATCTTCAGACAAAAACTGAATTACATTTAAAGCCCTTTTAGTAGTGACCTAATTTGGTCAAGAAAATTCACAAGGCCATAGCCAAGAATGCAATGAATTTTCCTCAGAACACGGTGGAGAAAAACCTTGGGACTGTGGTAGGTTCTTCATCAGGATTGGTGTGAGAAAAACATTATTTTCAGAAGAACTTTTGAATACCAATGTGCAGAATGGATCAACATGAGCAAGCTTTTGCCACTATTTAAGACGAGATAAGGAGAATTCAGACCACAGTGATACAATCCATAATGACAGAGGGGCTGGAGGGATGGCTTAGTGGTTAAGACATCTGCCTGCAAAGCCAAAGGACCCAGGTTTGATTCCCCAGAACCCACATAGGCCAGATGCACGAGGTAGCATATGCATCTTGAGTTCATTTGCAGTGGCTAGAGGCCCTGACATGCCTATTCATTCTCTCTGTCCTATGAAATAAATAACTAAAAATACTAAAAAATGTAATTATAATAAAAGCTGGGAAGAATATTTTTAAAAGCCATGAAGGAGGAAATATAAATGTTTAATAAACATGTGCACAAGCATTATAACTTTTCCAAGACTTATTTTAAAAAACAAGAAATCCTGGTGCTAGCAAATGTACAGAAAAACAGTTACCATAAACTTATGGTGAAGGTGTAAGTTGACAAAATTTTCTACAAACTAATATTGCCAAGAACCTGTCTCTAGCAGTGCATCTTCTGACTTCAAGGCATCCACCTCTAAGAAATGCAGCGTCAGACACAGATCTCTGCACACAAGTGCTTATTACAATGGCATTAAAAAACAAGGAAAATGCAATCTTAAATATTCAAACTCTAGGAAATTATTAAGCAAATAATGTAATATCCATATTAGGGCTAGAGAAATGGCTTTGTAGCTAAAGGTGTTTGCATATATAGTCTACCTATTAGATAGATATAAATTATACAGTTCTTAAAAGCATTTAATGATTTTAACTAGAAAATGCTTGTGAAATAATGTAACTGCAAGTATATACTCCCAAAATCTAAACTTGTACATCCAACATGGTCTCAGATTATAAAAAATAATTTCTTGCATATGGTGGAAGGGAATACTTTAAAATGTTAGGAGCAGTTATCTCTATATGAATTTAATTTTTATTTTATTTGTCCTTTTAAACTTTGCAAAAGCTTTGTATACTGTAATGAGAAAAATAAAAGCTTTAAGCAAACAACAAATAATCTAGATAATAAATTATAAATTTGATATTTTAAGAAAAGTATGCATATCTAAATTCAATTTGTTTAATATTCTGATATTTAATGGTACATAGATCTCAGTTTTCCCTGACCTGGACTGTCTTGTTTCCATCATCAGACTCCTTTATTTGCAGGATCCTTCTAGACCTTGCCTTATGTGATCAGCTTGTGCTTTTTTTGTTGTTGTTGTTTTGAGGTAGGGTCTTGCTCTAGCTCAGGCTGATCTGGAATTCACTGTAGTTTCAAGGTGGCCTCGAACTCACAGCAGTCTTCCCGCCTCTGCCTCTTGAGTGCTGGGATTAAATGCTTGCACCACCACACCCAGCTCTGTGATGCTCTTAAAACCTCATTTAAAGCCAGGTGTGGTGGCACTTGGGAGGCAGAGGTAGGATGATCACTGTGAGTTGGAGGCCACCCTGAGAATGCAGAGTGAATTCCAGGTCAGCTTGCACTAGAGTGAGACCCTACTTCAAAAAAAAAAAACTAATTTGATTTACAACATCATTGTCTTCTGCCATTGATATGCACTAGGCATATTTATATGCATGAACATCATCTTCTCATAAAAAGAAATGTCCATCTTTTAGATTATCTTGTATGTCTACAATTATCTTTAACTGCTAAAGTTTCTTATTATATAAAAAATTGCTAATTGTTAATCTAATAATAGCATTTTGGAAAATTGAAATATATATAAACAAAGTATAGGACAGTCACTATGTCACTGTAAAGTCATCTATCACGTTGAATAAGGTGCTCTTGGCAAACTTATTAGGCTTTCTTCTCAAGAATATACACTCAGCTGGTTGATCTGTGTAAAAATGAGTAAACATAATGACTTGCTTGTGTCTGTACTCAGAACTTTGTCCATCAAAGAAACCCAGTTGGAAAGAATGAACAAGATAAAGTTTAAACGATTCAAAATATACAACTCAATTAGCCCTTCTCTTTTCTAACAATACTATATAAGTAAAAATGTAATCTTAAAAATCTGAATTCCTTATACTAGCCACTGGCAAAATAACTAAAAATGTCCAGACCTCATCCTCTTCTCCTTTTGCCAGAAGAATGACGTACTCTCTCTCTCTCCCCAGGCTTCCATTGACCACATTGACAGAGCTGTTTACACCAAGCTTGTCTCTCTTTCAGAAACTTACATGCAGTGAAGGCAGAACCCATACCTTTCTTACCTCAGGTTCTGACAAACTACATGATTACAGAATAGACTTTTGATGCTAGTATCTAAAATAATCTAAGAAACATGTCATTTAGATACAGTTCTGTATCCAATTCAATCTGAGTAGCGTCTAGGCAAGTGCTTTTAGGGTAGTAATAATAAGTTACAAACGTCTTTGAAGAACATATTTACCTGCAAAGCTGAGAGTTAGTTATTGTTCTTAAGAGCTCATTTAGTCGTTAGAGTAATATCCATAACAAGATGTTAAGTCTCTCTGAATTGCAGCTTTCTCATCTGAAAGATGGGAATAGTGAAGACTAAGGAGATATCACATATCAAGCAACATCATGACTGGTAAAGCCTTTGGGTTATTTTTAAGACAAAACTTAGTACTTGCAAATGCCACTTGACTGCTAAGACTGGGCATATGAAAATATAGCTTGGGCTTTTGACTGATGCAACCAGGGGGCCTAAATATATAAGCCAGGTGTTGTTAATGCAAAAGTTACTTGGACAGCTTGTTTAAAATAAAGACCTAGGTTCCACTTCAAGAGAAGCTCATTAAATTGGTTTGGTATGGGGTAAGACCATGAAATTTATCTTGGTAACATGCTTCCCCAGTGATTCTAGTACAACTGGTCCCAAGCCAACCTCTGAGGAACCCTGGCATCGTGATTCTATCCCAGAATTGATTACAGACCAATGCCAGCCGTGTGGCATCACTCCTCAGATTTCATCTTGCTTGCTGCTAGGGGACTTTGCTATGGAAAGCAAGGCTACCCCATGCCCTCACCCACCCCAGTGAAGACAGAAGAATAGAACAGACAGGGTCAACTGAGAAAACTGAGAATCTATAGCAATTCATCTGCTATTTTGTTGTATAATGTTGTACAAAAATGAGCTGACTTCAGAGGAAATCTTGAACTTTGAAACAACAGTTTTCCCCCATAACTGTGGAATGGCTGGCTACAGAGCAGTCTATCTCCTATTTTTCTGGAATTGCTATCTATAGAACTTAGATGAATAAGCACAACTGAAGTGCAAAGTGTTAAATGCATGCTTCTGTTTAGTCAGTGCATTTGCACATTGAAGTAATTAGGATGTATTTAAAAGCATTCTGCTTGTAATACTTTGTTCTCCATTTTCTACAAATCAAATTAGTGAAGGGTAGATTTGATTTTTACATCATTTTGAAAATATTTTCTTTTTCTTTTTTAAATTTCCTTAGTATTACACTTTTTTACAAAGTTCAAAACACTACCAACTGTGACTAAATTCATAAAAACAAAACAAAAAGTCCAAAGTGCAAGAAAATGAAAAACAGTACCAAGTAATATGCAGAAGAGCAGTGTAAAGCATACCTCACAAATATAGCTGTAATAATACACCTTATCCATGTCTGATCAATTAATAACAAATGCTTGCATTGCAAATAGCTCATTCTTTTACTTTGATTGAGAGCCCCAAATTTAATTACTCATCTCAATGCAAATAAGTATAAAAAGAGATCCAGATCTATTTAAAAGATCTTAACCTTCTCCTGTTTCCTTTGTGCTGTATATAATGCAAAGAATGAATATGAAGAAAGAGTATAAAGAGCGCTTTCCTTGCTTACTAAAGTCAAGCATGAAAGCAGAATTGTTTTTCAAAGAAAGTTTGATATGTAGAACCAAAGAATGGTTGTAGAGCTATGTAGCATAAACAAGAACAGCCTGAAGTTTAAATCCCAAGTCTATACACCATCTGAATTATCTTTGGTAAGTTACTTTACCTCTCTGAGCCTCAGTTTTTATATCTACAAAAGGAAGGCAATAATATCTAAAATGCAGAAATTTTTCAATATGTGATAATGAATCTTAAGTACCCGGCATTTACTATACACTTAACAAGGGACAATTAGTAATTTGGTAAGTAAAACAAAGAAAAATACTAAACTTTCCCAGAGGCTATTTACACGAATCATGAATGATGTGAGCCTAAGAATGTATCAAGATTCTGGAAAAGGGAGTATTTTATTACTTTCTCCCACCCCCTGATTGCTCCCTTTATTACAAATTAATAACCTCGAAATGCATGTTGAGCAATATCCTTCCTGTTAGTGAAGTGCATAATTAAATGGATAAATTTTAACAATTCAAGTCATTACATTCATGTGTGCGTGTTGTGTGTGCATGCTCCTGTGTGAGTCTTCATTTGTTATCTGTGAGTGTGGGGTGCGTGTGTGTGCCACATCAGAAGGTAACTTTTTGGTTGGCCCTTACCTGCCCTCCTCATCTGAGACATCATCTGGGTTCTTGCTTTGCTCTTCTTCACGTTAGGGTAATTCTGCTGTTGAGGCCTTCCAGCTCCATCAGCATTCTGGAATTACAGAAGCTGTCAAGGCATGTAGCCTTTTATGTGGGGTCTGGGGATTGAACTAGGGTACTCTAGCATGATCAGCAAGCACTTATCCACTGAGTCACCTCCAAGCCTTATCATATTCTTTTGTGGAAGGAAAAAAGAACGTTGGACTGTGCCAGATAGTATGATTTCTTCTATTTTCTTTATATTATTATAGTCCTAGAATGGTGAAAAGAAACATAGAATCATTTGTTCTTCTTAGGTTCAACCCTGTGTGTCATATACAGAAAATGTTCATTACATGTCTATTGAATTCAATAAATAAGGAGAGACAGAAATACTAAGAAAATGCCTTCATAACGTAAAGGAACTAACTAAAAACTTAGGATATGCAGGTCCTAGAAGAGTTCCAAACTTCACTCTGGGTATGAATAACTGTACTCCACTGGTTCCGGGTGAAGCCACCATTCTCATCCAGGGCTGCCAGGTGTTAGCTGAAGGAAGTAGTTATGCCGTGAGGAGAGAGGACAGAGGAGCACCCGAGCTAGCAGGGACCATGATGACGACTTTCTAGTTCCAGAGCTTCACTTCTCAGCTGACAAATGGGGTGATGCCACAACACTCGGCAGCTAAGTTGATCGGTCCTCAAGCCGAGTTCCCTGATCCTGGTTAAGTTCATTTTTCAAAGTACCACGCTGCCTTTGTGTTCCCCAGCCTCCTGGCCTCCTGGTGGTTCTCTCACAAGCGCGCACGCGCGCGCACACACACACACACGCACACACACACACACACACACACACACACACACGCACACGCTGTCAGTTCCTCTTATGACCCAAGAGGCACGAGGGAGAGCCAGAAAATCTCTGGTTAGGATTATTCACCTGTTATGGCATTAACCTATGCAGCCTAAAAGGTCGCAATACAGTCTTACTTGACTTTTAATTGACCTTACATTTGATTTTTCTCATTAAAAATAAACCATATTGAGCTGGAAAGATGGCTCAGCAGTTGAAACCACTGGCTTTTGGATTGTTTTTTTTTAACTTTTTTTAAATTTTTTTTTAAATTTATTTATTTGAGAGCGACAGACACAGAGAGAAAGACAGGTAGAGGGAGAGAGAGAGAATGGGTGCGCCAGGGCTTCCAGCCTCTGCAAACGAACTCCAGACACGTGCGCCCCCTTGTGCATCTGGCTAACGTGGGACCTGGGGAATCGAGTCTCGAACCGGGGTCCTTAGGCTTCACAGGCAAACGCTAAACTGCTAAGCCATCTCTCCAGCCCGTAACTTTTTAATTTATTTGTTTGAGAGAGCACAACCGGGCCTCCAGCCACTGCAAGTAGACTCCAGATGCATGTGCCAACTTGTGTATCTGGTTTATGTGGGTTCTGGGGAATAGAACCTGGGTCCTTTGGCTCCGCAGGCAAGCACCTCAACCACTATGCCATCTCTTCAGTTCCTGGCCAGTGTTTTCCCCCCTGGTACCCACATAAAGCCAGATGCACAAAGTGGCACATGCGTATGGACTTTGTAGTGGCTGGAGGCCCTGGTGTGTTCTCTCTTTTCTTTCTCTCTCTCTTTCTCGCTTTCTGCTTGCAAATAAATATATAAACTATGTTGTATTATTATTAACATTAACTGTTAACAGTTGATACAAATTAGCTCCTTTTCAAGTGATAGTAGATAGAGCTAGAGAGAATGGTGGACAGGGAATAGTGATATTTGGAAGAGAAAGTGAAAGCAGGATTCTGTTCTCTCGATGCCACTCCAGGGAAAGCAAGACTAGCTGAGCTGTGCCAGGGGGTCAAGAGTACCCAGGAAGTTCCCTAAAGATTTATTTGCGTCTTAGAAAGCAGAGAAGAACAAGAAGAAGTAAAGAAATAAGAGAAGAGAGGCTGCAGACTCACTACAGGATCACAGCGGGTCTTTGCCACACTGTTTACTCTCTTCGTAATTCCTGTGCTTAGTGATGAAGCCTTGTATTCAGGTGGTTCATACCATGGTGTATTGCTGCTGCACGTCATGACTAGAATTCCTTGAAGCAAACACTAATGGTATCCATGAGAGTAGAACTGTAGCATTTGGTAGGTAAGTATCTCCCCTTCCCACCAAGAGTGAAGGAAGTGTTGATAGTCTGTTGATGGTGAGTTAAACTGGCATACCAGGAATTTTTATAAACGATTTTCCCATGCTTCATTGAATCTGTGGCTTAGACTTTAGTTGTATACCAGCTGTGCATGCAAAATCTCATAATTATTCTTACTGTATTAAGCATTTTATAGCAATTTTAGCTCTAAAATGCTATGCAATAGTTTTTATGCAAGTGCACCAGACATGTAAGCTGTTCCAATGAAAACATTTCCTTTCTTTTAGACACATGCTTTTACGTTTCCAAACTTAGCTTCTTGCATTGATGGAAGAATCTTTAAGACAGACACCAGGTTTTTTCCCTCTCTTTTTTTTTTTGTGGAGGTTGTGGTGGGGTGGTTGGGAGGGGGGACAGTTGAATTGTCTTGCACATATTTTCCTTCTAGCGACCTCACCGAGAAGGTGCGTTGCACTAATTATATACTGCTGATGTTTCCACTGCTCCTGCTGCTCATTCCTCCCCAGCCTGGAAAAAGCACCAGAGAGGAAGCTAGGGTGGTCCGTGTACCCTTGCAGGACACAGCGACAGACAGGCAGGCGGACTTGGACTTAACCTCTCTGCAGAAGGCTGAGACCTTTAACACTGCTGTGCATGCTGCTGCGCCCTGCAGTGGCAAGTATTGGGCCTGAGCCCAAAGCTGGTGTGGAGTTTGAACCCTTGGCATTCTGGCCCCAGGCCAAGTACTATCAATGGAACCCCACTGACACCTTTAGTTATTCTTCCTAGATTAGGATAGTAATTTACTTGTCTCTTTGATTTCAAGTGTCTGGTTTTGTTTCCAGATGCCTCCCAGCTCATCTGTATTCCAGGGGTTTCAAAAGACTTTAACCTCATTGGTTCTCTCCTTTGTCAGTTCCATTTGGTGAACACAGGAGGGATATGGTGAACACAGGAGGGATATAGGGAGACTGGAGGCAAGGGGAGGGTGTGTGTGTGTGTGTGTGTGTGTGTGTGTGTGTGTGTGTGTTAGTTAGAGGGCAACTGAGGAGGGCCTGGTGAAACTGCAGGAATAAATGAAAGGCATATTCACTACTTATACGATATCAGCTACTATACCACAGCAAGTCAGGATGGAGTTTAAGAGCTGGTGTGTAGGACAACGTACTGAGCAGTGTTATTAGAGTAATGTGCAGAAGCCCTCTGACCAGCAGCAGTCTCTGTCTCTCCCAAATGGCTGCAATGTAAGAAAGAGTTGAAGAGACCTTTGAAATTGTATACCAATGCCAATAAGGTAACAGCCCTTGCATTTTAGCATGCCATAGTCAGAGAAGGCATCTATGCATGGGTGTCATTTCATGTTTACAAGGGCCTGTCTAGCACTGTTTATTGATTTTACTGCAGTCCTGTCCCCCCAACCCGCCAGGACCCTGTAGAAAGATAACTGCTAGAAATGCCCAGCATTAGTTCAGCAACAAATGAGACCATTGCATGAAGCAAAAGATGCACATAGGACCCTGTGAGCAAGCATCAGATGGGACAGAAAGGCTCACAGTAATGTGCGCCGCTATAACTCAAGGCCAGCACACACACTCAACACCGTGCAGCCATTGCACTGAGAAAATACACACAGCCCCCCGTGCAGCCATCACACATCAGGAAAATACACACATGACACCCCTATGCAGCCATCACACCAGGCAAGAGCAGAGACATAAAATGCTAAGTCAATAGGAATGAACAGCTCATAAAAGCCTACTGGAATAGATCACATCACAGCCAGGTACATCTGTTATCAGCACTAACCATTATCGTTAGCTTAAAATGCTTAAAATCACTGCACATCCTCGGGTCTAGGGACAGATTATTCCAAGAAGATTCTGCTAAATAGATTTGGCAACGCAGCGAAGGGGACCTCTACTACATTAAAGTGATGCATTTTGCATCTCAAAGGCTGTCAACTGTGTTTGGAGGGACTGTGTGATTGAAGAACAATGCTCCAGGATAGGATAGCAATTTTTCTCTGGCCCTTCTAAATCTGGAGGTGATTTGTACCCCAAGTTGGGCTAAATGTGCAATTGAATGGGTAGCTCTCAAATTGGGAGGTGACTAATAAAAGCAGAATTGGAAATAGCTTTCAACTTGTGCTACAAAGGAAGCCACTACATCCTGTTTTAAAGAGGAACTCTCAGGTGACGTGTCACATGTAAAGGTCTTAGTGAGGTCAGACTGCAAGCTATCAAGCAGAGATAAAGAAGTAGCAAGTACGTCCTTGGTCGTGAGGATTGTGCCCCCCCCCCCAGGGGGGGGACATAAAGGAACCACCCTCTCTTCTTTTGCCAGTGCTTCCTTTTTATCCTCTTGCCTTGGTCTGTGATGTGATCCAAACTGTGTGACACGGAGGTCACCACACGGCAAGGGAGACTCGGCATGTCCTTCTGAAGACTGGTCCCCAAAGAACTGGGCAGAAAGAGATTCAAGCTTGCAGTTCTCTCTTTCAATTACGGTGGCGTGTTGTGTTTCTACTGAGTGAGAGAAGTTTTAAGCTAGCTTGTTAAGAATGATTTACACCATAATTCTAGGAAAAACAAATGTGAGTGACTGAGATTTGAAAGGAAAGAGTAGGGGAAGTGCCAGACCAAACAAATCCTAAGTAAATAGGGTGGTTTGGGGGGTAGTGGTGATGAGATTTTTGTTTCTTTCCTGACTTTTTTTTTTAAACAAAAAAGAAAACGTATGTATTATTGGCAATTACTTCTCTCACCTGAGTAGAGTGAAACACAAGAGAGCAATCTCTCCGTTTGCTCCCTTTTGAAGGGGGGACAGGTGTTTCTCTAAATTCACATGGCATCTTACTGAGAATGAGCAGAACTGAAAATGAGAACTAAGAATTGCACTTTTATGTATATTTTTTCCAAATGTGGCAGAAAAGGTTTGGTTAGGGTGAGAGATAAGCATTTTCCATAAAACAATGCCCCGATGACGTGAGGTAATTACATGGTGACTGGGACACGCTGCGTAGTACACTGGAGAAATTGCAGGATACCTACGTGATGACTATAGTAACTCCAGTTATCGCTACCACGTTATCTCCTGATAACTGTGTAATTAGTTTGTGTCATCAAATCACCCTAAACGTGTGCCTATTCCAGCTTCTCTAGTAGAAAAAAAATATAGAAACTTTTTTGCAAGGGGGAAAAAAAGCTAATGAAGAAAGTTGCCAAGAACAGATATTTTGTAATCTGTGCTAAATCTCTGCTGGAAAACATGAACAGTAACGAAGCTGAGAAGACAGTAAAAGAAATTCGGGGCAAGGTGCCAGACGCCCAGACGGAAGGAGAATGTGGACCAAAAGATTGCGACAATCGGGTAATTATGGTTTATGAATTTCAGCTTTAATCTGTAGTTCAGTGAGTCCTGATTAAATATCTGTTAAACACAATTAAAGTTTGTTTTTGTATTTCACCGTCTTGATCAGAATAATTAGAGACTGCGTGTTTCATGTCAAAAGTAGCAAGAGGAATTTTAGTGAATGAACATCGTTTTTAAAAGCCATTTGTAGCACCAGCTGTTGGCATTATTTTATATTTTAGTATTATCAGCATAAAGATGGTCCTCTGGATGCTGAATAGCTTCCAGCAGGACAAAGATGTTATGCAGTTATGATGAGCCCAACTGATAAAGCCTAACTGCTTAAAAGCTAGTGTTCACTGGAAACAGTGGTCAGGGGAGAGGTAGGTCAGAGAAGATATTTCAGGTGAAGAAGAAGGAGGGCTTTTGAATCGGGCTTACCTAAGCCAGGAGCTACGTGAAGAAGGTTCTCATGGTGCTGTCCATCCATCCGTCATGTTAACACCTGCAAGGTACTGGTTCTCTCACTGAGATTGTCCATGCAGTGAGTGAAGGAAGGACTCAAAAAAGATATGTGCAGAAATGCTTGGAGTCTGTCCTGGTCTTTGGCTAAAATTGTGCCTTTTTTAGAGGGCAGAAAGAAAAGCTGAGGGCATTTTCCATATTAATAATTCTTGGCAGGGAAAAGAACTAGGAATTCTGCAAAAATGATATGTTGATATAAATGGGACTAACTAAAACTAGGTAAAGGGATAAAATATGACTCTACAAACCAAAGCTAAGACTATGATAATTTCCATACTCTTGTGCCCAAAGAGAAGCCAGAGAGTTCTAAGTTACTATCTTTTTAAATGCTATGAAGGTATATTAAAAATATATATGCAGCTTACAATGGCATTAGGCTTAAAGAATGATAAATTGTTGTCTTATTTTTTTATTTGACGTTTGGGTTCCTCGAATATTTTGGTTCCTATAACAGACAGAATAATGGTCTCCAAATAAGTCCATATCCTAATCTGCGGAACCTGTGGATATGTTGCCTTTCATTGCAGAGGGTCTTGGCAGTTGTGACTAAATGGGGATTTGAAGGTTATACTGGATTATCTAGGTAGACTTACTGTAGTCACAAGGGTCATTTTAAAAAGTGTTCTTTTAAAAGAAAGATAAGGGGCTGGAGAGATGGCTTAGCGGTTAAGTGCTCGCCTGTGAAGCCTATGGACCCCTGTTCGAGGCTCAGTTCCCCAGGTCCCACGTTAGCCAGATGCACAAGGGGGCGCACGCGTCTGGAGTTCGTTTGCAGAGGCTGGAAGCCCTGGCGCGCCCATTCTCTCTCTCTCCCTCTATCTGTCTTTCTCTCTGTGTCTGTTGCTCTCAAATAAATAAATAAAAAATTAAAAAAAAAAAAGAAAGATAAGCAAGAAATTCAGGTCATAGGTGATCTGATGGTGGAAGCTGCGGTCACAGAGGGAGATTTGATGAGGGTATTTCTCTGGTTTTTAAGACTAAGGAAGGAGCCATGAACCCAAGACTACAGGTAGCCTATAGAAGCTGGAAATACTAAAGGAAGGGCTTGTCTCCTCACCCCTCCAGAAAGAATAAGGGCTTGGTGACATAGTGGCTTTAGGACTTGTGACCTTCAACACTGTTACGGGTTTGTGTTTTTAAGACAATAAATGTGTGCTATTCTGTTATAACAGCAAGAGGAAACTAATATATATCCACATGAACTTACGTCACAGACCCGAAATCTCTTTAAAATTTGTCCAGTTAAAAGTGCATCCAGAGATGAAGAAAACCTCAAACCTTTATGAATTTAACCTTCTAAGGCCAGTCTTGCCAATTTTCTTTGTGATCATTGGAAGGTACCTACTAGTAAGAATCAAAGCAGCCTTTACAGCAGGCTCAGCACCATCCCTCAAGCACTTTAGCGGAAATATGCCTCACATAAACAGAGCCATTTGTGAGTGGAGAAGGATTGTAGAGTATGAATAATCTCTAATCACGGTAGCCATCAACATCTGATAAGTGAACATAGTTTGGACTACTTGACTCGATGATATTCAGATATTTTGACCTACAGAAATGGCAATTTCATATGACTTAATATGCCTAGTGTCGCCACACTTAAACATTCTAAGAAACTTCATGAGGACTCATAAAGATTCATTTTTTTCCCAAGATTAACTTTAGAGTTATGGGACTGTTAGGTAAATAAAATCCTTTATTTTCAAAATGTGCAGTTAAAAATGGGATTATGTCCCAACTGGCCAAAGATATTGTAGAAAATGAAGGTTTGTATTTTGTGTGTGATTAGAAATAGTGATAATGTGAAAATCATGAGAAAGGTGTATGGGAAAATGAGTATCATTCAAATATACAAAGACGGTGATAGATGTTTGCTACCCTATGTCTTTTTATTCAAAGGTATGTATAAAGAAATGAAGGAAGTAGCAGAACATAGAAATAAAAGGCAGGGATCGGCATCAGAGAGTCTGGACAACAATCCTGTTTTGTTTTGTCTTTGTTTCCCCCCTGAGGTAGGGTCTCACTGTAGCTCAGGCTGACCTGGAATTCACTATGGAGTCTCAGTCTGGCCTTGAACTCACAATGATCCTCCTACCTCTGCCTCATGAGTGTTGCCCTGCACCCTGCTGGTTTTCTTTGTACTAGCACTTTCCTCGCCTCGAGGTGAGATGTGACAATCAGCTCTGAAGATGGAGTGGGATAATAACACTAAAGCACTTAGAAAAAACACCTGGGCCACAGTGAGCCTTGGCACACTGAGCTGCCATTGCTCTTATCATCAGCGTTGCCACCATCACTATCCAATGCACAGGTTTAAATAAAATGGGCCTCGGGCTGGAGGGTTGGCTTAGTAGTTAAGGCACTTGCCTGCAAAGCCAAAGGACCCAGGTTCAATTCCCCAGGACCCACGTTAGCCAGATGCACATGGGGGCGCAAGCATCTGGAGTTCGTTTGCAGTGGCTGGAGGCACTGGCGTGCCCATTCTCTCTCTCTCTCTCTCTCCCCTTCTTTCTCTGTCAAATAAATAAATAAAAATAAAATATTTAAAATACATTTCTTTTAAAAAATGGGCCTCATTTATTGTGGATTATTATGTTTAAAAAACCTTAGGAGAGTTTATTTTTATTTACTATACCAATATGCTATTCCCAATGGTGATCCGCACCCTTAACTCTTCCCTGACAGTGTGTGGGAAAGTGTATAGTTAGATCTTAATATCTTATTAAGAAATAATTGGGTTTTCATTGAAAAAAATTTTAAACAGGCTACAAAGAAAGCACATTAAAGCTGACAAATTTAAAATGACTTACATCTTAGAATTACATATTTTCTTTCATATTATCTGTTTAGTACCTAATAATCAGCTTTTTTGTTATCTAATCTTTAAGCTACAGTAATATACCTGAAATTAAGCTGAGAATACTACAACACAAACTGAGCATAGTGGGCTGTGCTTTAATCAAGAGTACGATTAGAAAGAGGACGTCCCTCATGGTCTCTTCTTTGAGCTAGTCATTTTTCTTACCATGCACTCCAGGGAAGGCTAGCCAACCTCTGAGCTAGCACATCTTTGGGTGGGTGCTGGAGAGGCCTGGCTACCAGTCAGGGTTATGATTTTCATAGGCATTCATTCCTTCTCTACAAAAAATGTCGAAACCAGGAGCCTCAGTCTGCTCAGGGACGACTAACTGAAACTTGTTTTACAATGAATTTGTTTAAAGAGATTCCCGTCTTCTTCTAGTTAATGATTTCTATTGATCATCTAATGAGAATGGTGGGCCCGCACCCTGAAAGAGGAAGTATTACTTTTTCAAAGAATTCAGACACCCCTCTCAAAGCTATCTGTGGGCTTTGGATTAATTATCCATGGTTTAAGGTTGTGATCTCAGGAAAACGCTGCAAGAGTGACTGAACTGACGAGATTTGAGACCAGAATTATACAATACTTGTTTACTATATGATTTTAGATCAGCCACTGATGAGTACTGAAGTCCTGGCTTTTAATTACTGAAATTAGTACTTTTGATGTTAGTGTGTTCACAAAGCTCCTGTTGGCTTTCAGAGCATTTTGAGTATGGTTAAAGAGCCGCCAGCAAGAAGCTCCATTGTTGCTGTTGTTTCCTGTTCTTATTTTCACTTCAATCATTTATTCATCCACTTGACAAACATTTGTCAAGCATCTGTGGTTCTAATGTTCTAGGAACCAGCAGTGCAGTAGTGAGCAGGATTCACAAGTCCTCTTTCTTCCTAGAACATTCTAGTACAGGTGATAGTCAATATGTAAATATGCATCCTGAAGAATGAAATGAATAAATGAAAAATACAACCTAACCGATGGCAAGTAAGGATATGATATTAAATAGACATGAATGAGGCACAAATGATACTCAAAGTCAGACGTATGAAGATCTGTAGGAAAATCATTTTAGAAAAAGTGAAGTGGCAAGTACAGAGATTCCAGTGAGCCAGGAGGTGAATGTTGAAATGTCACTAATGTTGGTTAAAAGAAGTTTAGTTCAATTTTTCTTTGTCATCTGATTGAAATACTTTAATAATACATGGTAAATAATGATAAATATATTCAGGAGAAATGAACTGTGTAAAAGCAATGATTTACTGTTAGCTTATGGACAACCTATTTTCACTAATGTTAAAAGTTACATTAAACACTTCTCAGTGATATTCATAAATAATTCAGTTTGGCAAACTATATGATTCTCTATTAAAATATATCTACACAATTACTCAGAAGGAAGAGTCTGGCAGCCTTTTCCAGTGGAGTGTTCCTGAGACCATAGGTTGCACCTCCAGGGTGATATGAAGAGGTGAGAAACTGCACTAGAGCTAAGAGTAATGACCTAAAGTTATATTTTATTTCATCATCAGAGCTCCTAGAGTGACCTTGGAAATAAGATTTCTGGAAAAACATGAGCATACCTGTATTGTGCCACAGAGTAACTTTATTCTGTAGACCCAAAACAATTAGGTATGAAAAATACTGCAAATGTTTAGTGCATTAAGCTCAATTTAAATGAAGGCTTCAGAACTAGGTATTATTTTGTAATGGAGGTTGAAGAATCCTATAATAGAATTTTCTACCCCCTAGCTACCCTAGGCTCTTATAGTATTGTAAATACTCACCTTCCCTTTAGCTCCTACACTTCCCTTCCTCTGAAGAACAGAATATAAATTACCCTATCAAAATTTCAAGATTGACTGTTCCCATGTGAAACATGTCAAATCTGGAAAAGAGAATCCAGAACTCTTAAAAACTAATGCAATTTACCCCAGCTCATTTGCTAACTCCTAATAGAACTGATTATTAATCTTCCCTGATTTGTCTACATCTTTAGGGTAATAAAAGTATATAAATTATAATGTATGTTTTCAGAAAAGATAATCAGGTGACTTAATACCTCTCTGCTCAAAGATACAATGTCCCTTTGTATCCTGTCCTGAATTGGATTGACATTTCTAGCTGACACTTTACATCAAAGGTCATTTTGCTCAGTTCACTATCTGATTTCTTATTATCTTCTAGAACATACCTAATACTCAAAAAGATTTCTTCCTCCACAGCAGAGCTTCCACTTCCATTATCTCTTTTGTATATTTCATTAGTTATTGGGATTTATCTAATCGAAACTTTCTCTTTCCAAGAAAGTGTCCAAGTCTTATCATTAGAGATGTTAACAATCAGAATATAATGAACACCAAAGTATCCCTAAATTGACATAACCCTGCCCTGACAAGAGTTCAGAGAATTCCTAACTAGAAAAGATACTCCTAATTGTAATGATTTTTAAAGGTCATTATTCATTAATTTTCTTAAGATGAATCATTCTACAACAGTTGATTTCTTTCACTTATTTATGTTGAACCACTCAACTTGTTCAGGTTGCAAAAGTTCTCAAAACAAATCTAGTGTTTTGTGATTTAGAATGGATACTATATCTTGAAGGGTATTTTTATTTTCCCTTCAACTTGAGCTATCCTTGAACACTTAAAAGAGAAAAATGTTAAAAACATAATCAAAGGGGGTAACAGAACTTCCTAAATTAGCTGTAGTTTTTAATTGTTTAGTACTATGCAGGCTAGTGACAAAAATGGAGCCAAAATTAAAAGCACAAGTACATTGGAAGTAACATCACAGGGCTGCAGAAATGGCTCAGCAGTTAATACGCTTGCCTGCAAAACCTAACAACCCAAGTTTGATTCCCCAGTACCCATATAAAGCTAGATGCACAAAATGGAGCATGTGTCTGGAGTTCATTTGCAGTGGCTGGAGACCCTGTGGCACCTATTTTCTCTCTCTCTCTCTCTCTCTCTCTCTCTCTGTCTCTCTCTCTTTCTCCTTGCAAATAAATTTAAAGAAATAATTTTACCGAGAAATAACATCACAAAAATACTGAAAATTCTAAAATCTAAAAGCCTGAAGATATAGCATTGCTATAAGAAGTGAGGGAAGTAGGATGAACTTGTGGTGTAACTTTTTAATGACAAAGAATTTACCAAGATGTCAATAGCCTGCAGAATGCAAAGGATCTTGTCCTGAGGAGATTTGAGAGTAAAGGAAATGAGACTAGGGAGATGGGAAGGATTTAAAAGCAAATGTCAAAACTGATTCCATGAGGAAGCTCCTGGAAATCATGAGTTTCTACCCCATCGCTTGTATCCTATCTTCTAGAAACTTTTAGGAACAAACCCGGGGATTAAAAGAAATCTACAAGCCCGGCATGGTGGCGCACACCTTTAATCACAGCATTTGGGAGGAGGCAGAGGAAGGAGGATCACCGTGAGTTTGAGGCCACCCTGGGTGAATTCCAGGTCAGCCTGGGCTCAAGTGAAACCTTACCTTGGAAAAACAAAATGTCTACAGGAGCAAAACAAGCATTTTACTTCCCACTATACATGTATTCTGATTATCTGAATATGCTTCTGTGGGGTGTGGGAAGTTACTGCCTTCATTGTTAGAATGGATTGTTTAAAAAAAAAAAAAAAGAAGAAATGAGAGTAGAAGGCAGCAGTTCTGTGTTATCTCCAAATGTACCTTTGAATGACTGTGATCCAACTTCCAGTTTCAAGCTGCTTAAATCCTTCTCACTGATGGATCCAAATCTAATGCGCACAT
The DNA here is from genome assembly GCF_020740685.1 of Jaculus jaculus. Classification (NCBI taxonomy): domain Eukaryota; kingdom Metazoa; phylum Chordata; class Mammalia; order Rodentia; family Dipodidae; genus Jaculus; species Jaculus jaculus. The sequence continues at coordinate 167,573,655 of NC_059105.1, forward strand.
GTTTGAACAATTAAAGACAGCGGGATCTGTGGCTCCCTAACCTGGGCTTTATTGTGTGTGGGGTAAACAGCCACTTGTCACTTAGTGAGTAAGTGCAGGTCTTTCATGATGCGCATACTCACCCCACTGAAAACCGATCAATTTCTGCGCTTGGCAGTGGCATTCACCAGTCCCCCATGGAGCTATATCCCATGCCTGAGGGCCATTACTCTTCCACAGAACACTGACAGTTGTGATGAATGGTGGTACCTGGGAAGAAAAGTGTTTGGATATTTAAACAGATTACACTTTCCTTTTAGAGCAGGAGACATTAGATCACATCTTAGACTTGTCTACTCATGTGGACGGTGAGGGTAGAGTCAGGGCAACTTCCATGTGGTGATCCGGATGTAGCAAGCATCACTCCTGTAGGGAAGTGGGCTGGATTTTGCACCCTGTCATGGGATTATATGTGCTGCTGCAAAGCAATTGGTGATGGCCCTATATAGCTGCTTAGATGCAAGAATGTCACCAGGCGTAAGATTCTGTCCTTCACCATTATCTATAACAGGATTCATTACCTGCCAGCCAGCAAACACCCTATTTACACCATCTGCAATGAATTAAAAAGTGACGAAAAGAATCAGGATCAGTTTGACTTGCAACGTGATTGTCAACTTCATTTTAGTCTCTAGAAAGAAGCCCTTTAGTTCTTTGAGAGACTTTAGGAAAATAATATATGATGGGGGGTGGAAACCAACCACCCGGGAATAGCCTTGCAGTGGCAGATCTGAAAGTTACCAGGTTTTTACCCAGGAATTTAAAATCAATTAAGTTTTTATTTTATTATTTATTTATTTATTTGAGACAAAGAGAGAGAGAAAGAAGGTGGTAGAGAGAGAGAGAATGGCGCTTAGGGCCTCCAGCCAAACTCCAGATGCATGCACACTTTGTGCATCTGGCTTACGTGGGTCCTGGAGAATTGAACCAGGATCCTTTGACTTTGTAGGAAAGTGCCTTAACTGCTAAGCCATCTCTGCAGCCCTGATTAATGTTTAAAAAAACTTTAATTATTTTTATTTTATTTATTTTGAGAGAAGAAGGGGGGGAGATAGAGAACGAGTATGGTCACACCAGGGCCTCTAACCACTGCACACAGACTCCAGATGCATACACCCCCTTGTGCATCTGACTTATTAAATGTGAGAAAATTGGGCTTTTTCTTGGTTCCCCTTTTCTGCTCTTTCTTCTGTGGTTCTCTTGCAAGCTGGAACTGGGAATCACCATTTAGTACTACTAAACGGATGCTGGCTGCAGTGAGAAATACTTCATAAGAACTTATAGTTCGGGCTAGAAGCATGGCTTAGCAGTTAAGGTGTTTGCCTGCAAAGCCAAAGGACCCAGGTTCCATTCCCCAGGACCCACATTAGCCAGATGCACAAGGGGGCACATGCATCTGGAGTTCATTTGCAGTAGCTGGAGGCCCTGGCATGCCCATTCTCTCTCTCTCCCCCACCCACTTTCTTTATCAAATCAATAAAAATAAAGTATTAATAAAAGAACATATAGTTCAACATAAACTCTGAGGCAAAGCTGCCACTTCATGCAGAGGGGAAGTGAGGGTTAGTCTCTAGTTTACGCGTCACTGATTGCTTTGGCAAGTGTGAATTCAGTATCCCTTAGTAAGGTTCTTTGTAGCCTTGTACTTGACACAGTTATCAAAGAATTAAGAAGATACGAAGGTCTACTGACACTTGAGGCTGTTTAATTTTCTATATAAACAAACCAGCTGTCTGTCCAGATTACACATAGGAGTCACCCAGAGATAGAAGCTTCAGAGCAGATCAAGTATAAGACTTGTGTGCAGACATGAGAAAGTGTAGACAATTTGACATTTGGTCATATGCCCCACCTTTCATTAGCAGAACCTCTTTTTTCATCGGATAGTCCATCAAAGAGAGATTCAAAGTAAGACAAGATGGAAGACCATGGTTTATCTAAGGTACTGTTCTGAGCAGAGAGACTGATTCTGAAATAAGGATATTGAAGATCCACGCTTCTGAATCTCACCCTGGCCATGCAATGGGATTTCACACCCAGAAGTCCGTCTCTTCCTCCCACAAATTGCCCTTGTGATAGTACATAGGAAGGAGATTATATATTACCTCATCTCCTCACAGAGAAAAGGACAAGTGCTATGGGAAAGCTTTGCTTCTTTTAATCATTTCAGGCATCCCTTGCCTTTAATATTTCACTGAAGTGATCCTTGGTTGGCTTTAGAATTACACTCTAGTGAGAAAGAAAGAAACAGAATAATGAAGATGACTTCATCTGCAAAGGCTTTCTTACCAAAAGAAGTAAACTAGCTATGACCCTTGTCCTCAAATATTCAGCAAGGCTGGTGAGATAAGAAAGGGATAGGAAGCCATGACTAGATCAGTATTTTATTTGGGAAGTGGTCTGTATGATGTCACAGCTCAGCAGGAGACATCAGCCTCTTTATCACACAGTTATCGTATGTTTCTAGAAGGAAAGAAACCTCTTGGCAGAAGATTTTTTTTAAGCTCCTGGCTTTCTGCTAGGATAAGGAAGACAAATTGCCATATTGTAGGAATAAGGAAGCTATTTTGCAGAACCTATCAAGGTAGTGAATGAATTTCTTTCTCCTTCTCCTTCTCAACTACCCAATTCCAAACTTGCACGTTGTCTAATTCCATGAGGACAAAGGTCATTGTCATGGGTCCCAGAACCTTAGCTATATAGACTGCTTTAACTGTCTTTATACTTGAATTATCTCATTCCTGAGCAGCGATATTTTCAAAGTGTAATACAACAAATAAATGTGTTTTATAGATTACACTGTGAATGCATGATATTCATTTAAATTAATATGAACTGCACCAGTCTAATAAATGTGATCTAACTCCATAGCATCGGGAAAAAGAAACCCTATATACTCTTAGTAAATACATATATAATAAAATCTTAAATTCTAAATTTCCATGACTTTTCTAGGGACCAACAAAATACTTCAATAATGGCAGTAAGAAGCTAAGTGTTTGAGGAAGTGGAATTTAAATTATACTTGTTTTTTTTTTTTGTATTTTTCTTATAGGATAGTGCACACACCAAAAATTTGTATGAATTGAACTGCTGTGCTTCTAACATGGTCATTAATATTTTATACACATGAAAAATCTATGTAGAAGTCAAGTGGTAAAGTTATTAAAGTTGCTTTTCGGGCAGTTGTTGTAGCCATCTTATGGTCAAAACTTAGGCAGGTTGGGCTCTCAAGTCTGCAGGAGCAATGCAACAACAAGTATTGTTCCCAGATCTCCTCTTGGCAGGAAACCATGTAACTGTCCCAGGAAGTATATGTAGATTTGGAAAAAAGACAAAAAGTTTGAGAAGCAGTGTTAAGGGTACCTGTTGAAGTTAGCCAGCATTAGTCATCCAGCTTAAGCTTATTTTTGTATATTAATGTGACTGAAAATAATTCTGAGGGCAAAAATGTCACACAAAATAATAATCATAACTTCACGTGCATCATAAATCTTGAGCTTTCAAAACCTTCATCATGAGTGAGCTAAGAGAAAGGGCCCATGTGTGAGTATCTATCCTTTTTGCCTAGCTATATCTTTCTCTTCCAGACACCAGAGGTTTTGTTTTTGCTGCTTTTTGTTTTTTTTCAATGTGTGGCCTAAATTGCAGCCAATGACCACATCTACAGCAACCTTCTCTTGTGAGAGTGACAAAACTATAACTAAGGGGTGAATCATAATTTCATTGTATAGAAATCTGTGTTAGAGAAAAAGCTCTTTGACTTTACCATTTCCCCATGAATTTTGGGCTGTTTGGAAATGAGCCATGGGAACATTTACTGAATCTTTGTAATTTGTCTATTATCTAAGTGGTTCTAAAGTAGGATTGATCATTGAATGACAGAGAAAAAAAGAAGGAAACACAAAAACTCAAGTAAAAATTTCAAAAAATGAATCATTGTCCTTGGTTTCATGATTTTCTCCCTTCATAACCATTTCCAGAGAACTTTAGATAGGGAAGGAATAATAAAAACTACAGTTAAGCTATATGATGGTGAATAGATACCTAGTTATCTAGACTCTCCATAGTTTTGGCTAAAGGTGGAGTTATTTATAGAATTGAAAGTGTTTCTAGATAATAAACTGTCTTTGAGCTTTATTTTGTTGAGGACCATATTGACAAATTTACATAAATGTCTAGACACATCCCTTCATATCCTCACAGCTACTCACATGCTTTCTGACTTCAAGAATAATTGCCGGGCGTGGTGGCGCACGCCTTTAATCCCAGCACTTGGGAGGCAGAGGTAGGAGGATTGCCATGAGTTCAAGGCCACCCTGAGACTACAGAGGAGTTAATTCCAGGTCAGCCTGGACCAGAGTGAGACCCTGCCTCGAAAAACCAAAAAAATAAAAATAAAAAAAATAATGTACCTTGTAAATGGGATGATGTTTTTATTGAGTACCATGTCATAAACACAAGCTATATCTATAACAGTTCATAAGAAATAGAAACAAATGTTATCTGTAGTTTCCATGGAAAGAATTTTTCTCAGAGAACGTCATGTTTTAAACTTTTTAAAATTTATCTCAGGACCTTTATTTTTAATATTTTTTACTTATTTGAGAAAGATGGGAGGGAGAGAGAGAGAGAGAGAGAGAGACAGAGAGACAGAGAGAATAGGCATACTAGGGCCTCTTGCCATAGCAAATGAACTCCAGATGCATGCACCATTTTGTGTATCTGGCTTTATGTGGATGTTGGGGAATTGAGTCTGGGATGGAAGGCTTTGCAAGCAAGCACCTTTAATCTCTTAACCATGCTCTCAGTTTTGAGCAATATTATTTCCTTCACTGAGCTATTTATCTACATCCCTATCTTTATTTCCATCTAGCAAATATCGTCTGCATTTGCTGCCTTACACTAAATGCTAGGATCCTTCTGGACCCCCTCTTACTTTTTGCTTCTCCTATGCAATGAAATCCATCTGTTCTTCCTATAACTTCCCCACCAACCAACTTTCATGCACTTCTTTTATGAAACTTAGTGTTTATGTCACGTCAGTGGAAATTTGTCTAGTACCTTTGTTTTTTTACAAAGGAATTTTTATACCGTGCCATGCTGACCAGTAGGTATTCAAAAAGTATTGTTATTCCAGAGCTGGGAGAGAGCTTAGTCAGTAAAGTGCTTGCCTCATCAGTAAGAGAACCTGAGTTTGAATCCCAGGGTCCATGTAAAAATCTTAGGCTTGATGACATATACCTGTAACTCCAGGGCTGCAGAGGTGGAGACAAGAATATCCCTAGGGCTTGCTGGAAAACCATTCTAGCCTAGTTGGCCAGCTCCAAGTCCATGAGAGACCCTGTCTCAAAAAATGTGGTCAACCTTTCTGAGGAACAGCATCTGAGGCTCCACAGTACACGTGTGCACCTGCACACACATGAACACACTCACTGTTAATATATATGTATGCATAAATCTTTTTGACTGCGAACAAGATTATTTTCAATTTTTCTTTTATTATAGAATAGACTGATAAAAAGGTATCACTCTATTCAAAATCAGGAAAATAGTCAAAATAATTTTTAATCTCCATGAGTGTAAAAACTCTCTTCAGCATGCTGAAGCATCTTTTATGACAGTTCCTCTTTAAAAATTATTTGACTGTTTTTTCATAAATCGTGTTTTTTTAAGTAGAACAAAAGGCTGGGCGTGGTGGCACATGCCTTTAATCCCAATACTTGGGAGGCAGAGGTAAGAGGATTGCTCTGAGTTTGAAGCCAACGTGTTACTATAGAGTGAGATCCAGGTCAGTCTGGGTTAGAGGGAGACCCTAGCTCAATAGATAGATAGATAGATAGATAGATAGATAGATAGATAGATAGATATAGATAAAATGAATTTTCAAAATGGAAAGAAAATAAAGAAGTCAAGAATGAGACCAAAAGTGTTTAAAGGCAACACCTACCCCCAATAACAACAAAAAGCATTACTCAGGAAGCTGAGACAACATGCCTAATATGGGCTTATTGTCCTCCTCCAGAAATGAAGAGGAAATAACATAGAAGAACAACAGTCTTGTGTGGGGTAATGCTTATTCACTGTTGTATAAAAGTCAGCTTGAATTTCGACTTCATCCTATCCCTAGTAAATGTGGGTCAATTTGACTAATGTATATACACTTTGAAGACTTTCAAGGAAAGTATCTTAAAAAAAAAAAAGAACTGTTAATACAGCTTACCAAAGAACCAAAATAAACTGAGGAGATATTTTAATTGCAGAAAAAATTAAGGTCAATATGACAGAACAGAAAAAAAGAAGAATTTAAAAAGAAGATAGACTTATATAGAAGGAAATATTATCTGGGAAGAAAATTGAGAAAGCACAGTTTGAAAGCCAAAATAGTATTAATGGGGTGGTTGGAAGTGGGTGTTCAAGCAAGAGTGATGTCAAATATAAAGTGTGCTCTTAACTGATATTACCAAAAAGCTGCTAACAATATCAGTTTTTTTTTAAAAAAAAGTCAACTTATAACCCATTGTGAAATCAACCCTACCAGTAGCTTTTTAGGTAAGATTATCCCTAGTATGATGATTTAAAAAAATGAAAAAGATAAAAGCTCAAAAGAAGATAGTAAGAACTTATTTATGTCCTATGTTGAGTGACTGTTACACCTCTATAGTTCAGTGAAAATTTCTGTATCAAAGTCAAATGTCTGTTTACAAAAATGAAATGACTCGGTAGTAGAGAATGGATTATACTACATAGATTGGAGATAGAAGGAACCGTTGTGGCATCATTAATAGTATCATGCTGCAAAAAATACCAGTAAGGTTATACACTGGCCACTGCATAGAATTTTACCATTAATTTCATGCCTTAGGGAAGGAAGTAGAAATGTAATACCATTAAAGGAATTACTGTGGTTAGTTGTCCCATTCTACCAAGTCATGCACTACAAAATCAACACTGACTCCATGTTAAAGAATGGATGTACTCATGCCTAATGCACAAGAAGACTGGCTTAAGAAAAGGTCCCACTTACACTGATAAGCACTGGTGAATAGGACTGCCTAACATGAGCACAAAAAGATACTAGCTCTCTGAATAGCTGTCAGTGAAATGTCATACAAGGTTTTCCTTCCCTTGAGCTAAGAAGAGGCACCTCTTCCATTGGTAGAATAGCTATAGAATTTTCATCATTCAGATTTTCTCAGTAGTCAAAGGTCAGTAATGCCTTAGTATATTAAGAGGCTGCCATGTGTTTGTTTATTTCTTTGGGTACTTTTTTTCCTTTAACGTATGTGAGAAAGTTTTTTTCTTATCCTTGACTATTTTTCTTCAAAGTAAGTTTTATGTCTTAAAACCTATGAAGAAATAAGATGACTACATCCATTTTTGTACTTCCTTTACTTTATGTTAATGTTTGCCAAATAGCACAGTCATGTTTTTAAAACTTGACATATTTCTGAAGTACCTGTAGATAAAGCTAATTCTGAGGCTAATTGATTTCTCGAGGCTCTTCATTCTAATCCTATAAGGATAAAGTCAGTCCCCACAGGGTTACAGCGCATCTGGACTGAGGACAAAGTGAGGCCATGCCATGAATTCCTACACAGTGCTTTGTGCATCCAGGGTGCATTTTCCTTTCTTACCCCCTCCCAAGCAAGAAAGAATCCACAACAACTATGGTTCAGATGCCAGGGCCATAAGGCCAAAAGTCCTACTAAAGAGTAGAATATGTTTCCAGGGAACCACAAGGTCTTCAGTCAAGATGAGTCTGCATAGAAATACAAGCCCATTGCACCCTAAAGGCATCTCATTCATGGGCTTCATCTAAATGCATAAATGTTGGAGGTTAGAGAGATGGCCTAGTCATTAAAGGCACCTGCTTAAGGGCATAAATGCTATTTGAGAAAAAAGATGCACATACACTAAAAAAATTATATATATTTGATTTAACTCAGGTTGAGATGACATGTCTGTCACTAATGAAACATTACCAGTACAGTGATCTAAGAACTGCAAACAATTAAAAAAACACACAAAAAAAATAAAAATGTAAATAATGTCACAAAAGATTTAAACTATTTTCTAATCAGTGATAGAATTTTTGATGTTTCCTATTTGTTAACCTTATGCATAGCCTTATTATACACTGTGCATATAATATACAACAAATATTTTAAGAGGAACTGGTTAACTGTGGTCTGGGGAGATGGCTTGGTTGGTAAAGCATGTGGACTTGAGTTCAAATACCCAGATCACATATAAACATCAGGCCCAGGGGCTAGAGAGATGGTTTAGCCGTTAAGGCACTTGCCTGCAAAGTTTTAAGGACCCAGGTTCGATTTCCTAGTACTCATATAAAGCCAGATGCACAAGGAGGCACATACATCTAGAGTTTGTTTTCAGGGGCTAGAGGTCCTGGCATACCCATTTTTTTCTCTCCATTTTTCTGTCACTCATAATTAAATAAATGAATAAAATAAATTTCAGGCCTATAATCCTAGTGCTCTGGAGGTGAAGCAAGGGGTTCTCTAGAGATTACTGGCTAGCTAGCCTAGCCCAACCCATGAACTATAGTTTCAGGGTGAGACTCTGCCATAATAAATAAGATGAAGCACAATGGTGGTAGACACCGGATGTCATCCTCTGTCCTACATGAGCACACAAATATGCATGTATACATGTACACACAATCTATGTACTAATAAGTTAGTTAAACTATCAATAACTGACATTGAATAAAGTTGTACACTGTAACATAACAGTAAGAGGCATCATTTCTACAGTTGTATGTCTAGTTTACAAAGATGTGCACACACCCAAATCATTTGCTTGTCATATCGCTGAGTAAACATCTTCCACACTAGCCATCCTTTTCCATTTCCAGTTTGTGCCCCTTGTTGATCTCCTTTTACTCTTGATTTTCAAATACAGTAGGGCTTGAAAAGAGGAGTCCTTAGCTCCTTTCTGAACCACAAGAGACAGACCACCCTTCCTTTGACTGTTTCCACACAGCAGTATGTCTAATAACCTAGAGTACTTGCTCCTATTCTCAGTCCCCACAGCTCTTCTCTTGGCTTCAGACTTGATACTGTATCTTTTTCTACCTCTACATATAAACGCTAGGTGCTCATCTGGCTGAAAAGTTCTGCTACCCTTGGCTTCCTCTTCTTCACTTGCAAGGTCTCTTCAACTTCTGTTTCCTTGACAGCGGAGCTAACAAGGGCTTTGTTTAGCATCTTGATAATCTTTTTATTTTTTTAAAATGTATTTTATTTATTTGTTTCTTTATTTACAAGCAGAGAGAGAGAGAAAGAAAATGAAAAACAGATGCATGGGCCACTTTGTGCATCTGGCTTTATATGGACACTGGGGAATTGAACCTGGGTCATTAGGCTTTGCAGGCAAGTGCCTTAACCATTGAGCAGTCTCTCCAGCCCCATCTTGGCCATCTTTGAGAGCCAGGTGAGCTGTTTCTGCACACAGGTTCTTGCACCTATAGATGTCACCTGCTCTTCACTACCCTGTTCTTGCTGCTTTAACCAAGTCAGTTGATTTGCCTTTTCTCATCTCCATGTGTCCAATTGTGCTACTTCTCTCTTCCTTATCTCCGCATCCAACATTCCTTTAAAAGTTCCTTTTTCCTATCCTGCTTACCATGCCGAAGTCATTGCATACTCTGCGTGTGTTCCTTTAGAACTTGAGCCATCTTAAGCAGTAAGTTTTGTTTTTCCCCGCACTCCCAGCAAGAATTATAAACACCTTCAGGAAGCAGAAAGTGCTCAAGCATGGTGAGGAATTCTCCACACTGAATTTATTTGGTAAATGTTTGCTTACTTCTTCATGACTCATATGACCACTATTTATCAACAGTACATTTGAATTCTCCCGTCCTGATTTAAAAACATGCAGTTGTATGTTGCAAAAGCACTCACTGTACATTATAGCCCATCAATCCAGAACGGGACTTTGGAAATGTTAGAGGAAGGGCAAAGCACCCAGGACTTATACTGGGTGTTTAGTTGTAAGATCTTGAATGTGCTGTACCATGTGAAGAAAGAGATTCTATGTTGGTTGTCCATGCAAGAACTGTCAGAGGCATTGGGATTCACCATTCAGCAAATGGATCCACCATTCAGTGAGGAAAAGTGAGTTATGGTCTGATGCTCAAACGTGTCCATCCTTAAACAAGCGCATCAGATGAGTATCTTCATGCAGGCTGTCCTCTGAAGATGGACATAGACAAGAGGCACAGGCGTGACTCACTCAAAAGCCGCATGTGCCCACGCTCTACTCTGCACATATGTACCAGGGTGCCCTAGTTGTGCTAGTTCAGTATTTGAGAATGATCAATAAATCTGAAAGGCAAGAGACCTGGAAGATATTTTTTTTAATTTTTATTTATTTATTTGAGAGCAACAGACACAGAGAGAAAGACAGATAGAGGGAGAGAGAGAGAGAATGGGCGCGCCAGGGCTTCCAGCCTCTGCAAACGAACTCCAGACGCGTGCGCCCCCTTGTGCATCTGGCTAAGGTGGGACCTGGGGAACCGAGCCTCCAACCGGGGTCCTTAGGCGTCACAGGCAAGCGCTTAACCACTAATCCATCTCTCCAGCCCCCTGGAAGATATTTTCTGTATTTATGGATTTCAGAGACTTGGCTTAAGGTCCCATAGAGACTGCTATTATGTAACAAAAATCTCCTCCTGACCCACTTTCAGCTCACCCTATAAACTCGGCTCAAAAGAAATGGGTGGCTTCAGGAGAAATAGTTTCAAAGCTGAAGAAGACCTAGAATTAATTTTTACCACTTGCTCCAAATCATGGCCTGTCTCTCTTAAGGGTTTATAAAAGGCCTTTTTTTTTTTTTTTTTTTTGATCAGGGGGAGCATGAATTGGAGAACGATTTTGTGAAGATGGCTTATATCAAAGATTTGAAGAGACTATTATTCTAGAGGCTTGTAATATCTACTCCTCCTCCAGCTTGATGAGGAGAAGCAGTCTCCTGAAGTCCTCGGTGTCCTTGGCATGGGTCATTAATGATAACACTCTAACGGCATTATTGTTAATCTATAGCTCATCACACGGCAGGTATTATCACATATTTATAATGAGAGTCTAAAGAGATCAAGTGGCTTCTGTAATGGTATACAACTAGAAGTAGTAGCTTTGGTAAACACTCAGGAGCCTTTGCAGCAGGGCCAGTCCAGTACTCCTGCCTTCTACCTAAACAGTGTAATGCATATGAAAGCATTTTTACTAACTGTAAAGTGACATACAAATGGTAGCTGATGTGGGAGCAAGAAGTCTTTGGAAGGGCAATTTTCAGATGACTATGAAAACGAGATAAACAGCTTTTATCCTGAACACCATAAAAGCCCTAGCAGCTCTTTTGGTCATATGCAGAACCATATGGTTACTCTTCTATGGCATCCAGAAGCATCCAGCAATGAGCTCTTATTCCTGTTTCACTAACATAGCCAGGAGCATCAGTACACAAAGTGGGCTATCTCTCCTTTGGGTACAGATCTGTATATCAATAATGCTACACCACGGAGAAAGAGGAGGTATGAGCAGAATCCTTATATTTCAGTATATGTATCAACTTCATGAGTCATTTTAGTTTAGTTTTCTGAAAGGTTTTCATAATGACAATCTCATGAAATAGCTAGTCATTCTTCTAAATTTATTAATAGTGCAGAATTGGTTCCTTGGGCTACAGTCTTCCATATTTTGGCATTAAGACCACCATAAGAAGTCACAGTTTAGGTTTTAAGAGCACTATGTATTTTTATGGTCTTATATATATAAAGTAGATCTCATCACCAAATCATTGTGTTTTGTATTGAATTGTTATAATTTAAAAAATGATTATTTGACAAATCTTGGCATTTTGGCAAGATATGTGAACAAACAGCCAAGTGATTTATATAAGATATTGTTTCAAAAAGTCTCAGTGAGATGAAACTTCAGTGATCTCTGTTTTGAATTTATTTTAACTTTATGGCCAAATCTACTAAGGCCAACCCAAGTTGGTAATAGGATGTAAGATTGTTGTTTGTACAGTTGAAAACAGAAATCCGGGCCCTCTTTTTCCCTGACTACTAGCACATGGCAAGAAATATAGAAGATGCTCAGGGCACGGTTATTATATCATGCCATTTCCTTGCCATTTGATTTTTGTGATGTTTTCTGGAGATGGTTTAAATTAACAGTAGTTACCTATTTTAGAGAATAACACAAAGGTAATTTTCACATGAAAATCTTTAAAGGAAAAGACTTTAAAACTTTTTGAGAGGGTTTGAGGAAATGACTTCAGACAGGGAAGAACTTGCCCCGCTAAGTATAAGGACCTGAGTTTGTACCCATATTTTTAAAAATGCCAGGTATGGCGGTACACGCTTTTCTAACTGGGAGGTAGAGACAGGAGGATCGTTGGGGACTGGCTAGTTCTGCCCAAATCTGTGAGCTCTGGGTTAGTGAGAAAGAGAGACTCTTTCAAAATAAGGCACAAAAAAATAAGACAATAGAGGATGACCCCCCCTTTGCACACACATCTGTGCCCACAGATGCATGAACACACATGCACCCCAAACACACATGCACACACCCCAAACATATACACATGCAAAAGTTTTTCGTTGAACTATTATGAAAAGAAAACTCTTCTTCCTCAAAAAATTACCCATTGCTTTTGTTTTTGTTTAATTATTGAAATTCTAACTTTTTGTTTAGTCTTAAAAGTGTGAAAAAAAATTTTTTTAAAGGTGTAGCCTAGGGATGGAGAGATGGCTTAGCAGTTAAGCGCTTGCCTGTGAAGCCTAAGGACCCCGGTTCGAGGCTCGGTTCCCCAGGTCCCACGTTAGCCAGATGCACAAGGGGGCGCACGCGTCTGGAGTTCATTTGCAGAGGCTGGAAGCCCTGGCGCGCCCATTCTCTCTCTCTCCCTCTATCTGTCTTTCTCCCTGTGTCTGTCGCTCTCAAATAAATAAATAAAAAATGAACAAAAAAAAAAAAAAGGTGTAGCCTAGATAATTACACACTGTTATTAAGGAGCTTGGGAATATACGTCTTTGGGTGTAGAATGCTAAGTTTCTTGGTTCATGATGACAATAGCCTGTTTTCTAATAAAATGTATGTTAGCTGAAAGTTTCATCATCAACTTGCTAGTAGTTTCTACTCAGAAATTATAGTATGAAGAAAGTAGGTAACTTGGTCTAAGTTACACAAAGTCAGAATTGGGAGCTGACTTGGATCAATAGTTGTAGTCCTGATTCCCCTATATGATAGATAATATGCACCGTGGCCCAACTCTTCCCCTCTGTACAGAGAAACATCATCTACACCTTTGAATTAACTTAGAAACCCAGTAGGACTCAAAACATATTTGTTATATATGCTTTTCTGGTTGTCACATGTGTGAGATTTTCTGGTTTCTGGTTTTGTTTATTGTGTAGTTTCTGGTTAAATCTCTCAATCTTTCCCTTAAATGCTTTGTTGCATTGTACCACTCCCACACACATCTTGGCTGTACAGGAACTGTAAGCTATCACTCTGTTGAACTATACTATTAGAGCATTAGTTCTTGTACATTTGAAAGAGAAGCTGATTTTCTGAGTGGATCTGATTTGCCTAAACCCTGCCTGTGTACCTCACAGGTAGAGGAGAAAAACCAAACAGGTAGAACACATGTGTCTATTCTACAAGTTTGCTAGACCTCAAACAAGATCAATGTTGACAGGGAAAGTTCTTTTCCATTTCATTCTACAAGCTAATTTAGTTTCTTGCCTATTGAAAGAAGAAGAAGAAAAAGAGAGAGAGAGAGAGAGAGAGAGAGAGAGAGATACCTTCGTTCCCAGTTCTTTCTTCTTCTTGGACTCATTTCCTTAATTCCTGTGAGGGATGGACTCTCCTCCAGTGAGGACAAGCCTGCCTCAGCTGTTTACTTACTTGCTTACCTTCCTGGGCTCTACATCATCCATTCACAATAGATGCTGCTTTTTTTTTTTTTTTTTAAATTTGAGAGTGACAGAGAGCGAAAGAGGCAGATAGAGAGAGAGAGAATGGGTACACCAGGGCCTCCAGCCACTGCAAACGAACTCCAGACGTGAGCGCCCCCTTGTGCATCTGGCTAATGTGGGTCCTAGAGAATCAAGCCTTGAACCGGGATCCTTAGGCTTCACAGGCAAGCACTTAACCGCTAAGCCATCTCTCCAGACCAGATGTTGCCTTTTTTTGATAATTCCCTCCCCCTCTCACTTTACCTTTCCAACTCCACTTTCCATCATGCCCCCCCACCATCAGTCTCTCTTTTATTTTGATGTCATCATTCTTTCCTTCTATTATTCTGGTCTTGTGTAGGTAGTACCAGGCAATGAGAGGTCATAGATATCCAGGCCATTTTGTGTTGGGAAGAGTGCATTGTAAGGAGTCCTACCCTTCCTTTGGTGCTTATAGTCTTCCTGGATGGTGTGATAGAGATGTTTCAGTGCTTAATACTCCTCTCTCACTTCTTCTCAGCACCCTAGCAGCTTTTGAGTCATCCCAGAGGTCACTGCCATCTGAAAAGAGAATCTTCTCTAATCAAAAGTGAGAATAATATTAATATATGGGTATGAACATTAATAAAAGTACTTACCAGGCAGCTTGGTGAGCTTAATATATGCATTTAGCCAGATGCCAGTAGGTGTTATACCCCTAGGGCTCATGACTTTCCCTGTCATAAGTTTTCATTAGCAGGCATGTATTCCCTCCCATAGAGTGGGTCTCCAGTCCAGGTAGAGAGTGGTTGGTTTCCCCCATAACAGACATACCACTATTGCACCCATTGGTTCATTTGGCTGGCTGGCCCACACTTAAGGCTTACAGTGTCCACTGTTGATTATCTCTATTAATGAATTCTCTCTCTCCCATGGAGCTGCATGCAGTGTAGCTTTTTCCAGTTTTCTGTCAGCTGGTACACATGGAGGAGGTTTTCAGCTCAGCTCCAGCAAGATTTCTCAGTGGCCTTGCAGCCCAAGTATGTCGAGTCTTCGGCAATAGGATCTTACCATCTATTCCTGGTGGGAAACCAAGGGCCTCAGCAATGGCCTGTAATGTCTTGGGGTCATCAAGGACCTCCCTGGCCAACAGCTCACTGGAGTATATTGCCTCCCTGGCACAGAAAATTTTCTAGTAACAATCTATGGCTTCTGGATGTAGACTTTGCCATTTTTTATTCATTCCTGCCTGCATACACTTAAGAGTTATTACAACCGTGGTTGAGGTGCCACTTTCACTATGTGCCTTTATATTTATAAGTTACAACTATACAAATTACATGACAACTAGAATTTATCTATCACATCTTCTTTTTAGGCACAAATGATTCCTAAAGTTTGAGGGAAATATTAGGGGTGGTTGCCCAGTATCTAAGTATTCACACGATTCACCTTACTTCAGAGTTGGCCAGGGTGCCTTGGTACATGGTGTGTGGAACACACCTGGCACTTAATAGTGACCCACAGACAAATTCCTGCCTTAGGGAAACTTGCTTTAAAAAGAAAACAACCCTCAGTGCCCTTATTTTAATAAACTGAATTTTAAATTGTCAAATTTTGTGTTTCAGAAACACCTAGAGTTTGATAACTTATGAGTATTCCTTTTTCAGTGGTGAAAGTTGGTATAGTACCATAAACCCCCCAAGGGCTTTTTTTTTTTTTTTTGGTTTTCTGGGGTAGGGTCTCACTCTAGCCCACGCTGACCTGGAATTCACTATGGAGTCTCAGGGTGGCCTCGAATTCATGGCGATTCTCCTACCTATGCCTCCCAAATGCTGGGATTAAAGGCATGCACCAGGACGCCCAGCAAGGGCTTTTACAGAACCCTCATTACATATATTGCTTACTTTAGTCTTAAGACAACCCTACAGAATTAGTTGTTTGGTGATGTTCCTCTTTGTTTATTTTGTTTTGTTTTCTGTGCTGATACCTAGGACCAGAGTATTATTTTTTTTAACTTGATTATTTATTTATTTGAGAGAGAGAGAGAGAAAGAGGCAGAGAGAGGGAGAGAGAGAATGGGCACACCATGGCCTCCAGCCACTGCAAACGAACTCCAGACTCACATGCTTCCTTGTGCATCTGGCTTACGTGGGTCTTGGGGAATTGAACCGAGGTCCTTTGGCTTTGCAGGCAAATGCTTAACTGTTAAGCCACCTCTCCAGCCCCCAGAGTGTTATTAATCTAACAAAAATGTTTGGACATTTAAGCAGTTTGCTGAAAGTCTCCTTGGCTAATAAGTAGCTTTGATAGTAGAATCCTAATCCCTACACAGCCACGTATAAAGCTTTTGCTTTCATGTAGAAGTTCCTCTAACCCTTCATACATAGTCCAATCTAGTCGTCTAAGTATGAATTTCCCGTGAGCGTCCTGGTGTGGTGTGCTGAAGGAGCAGATCCTTCTATCATAGTCCACAGATTGTTGTTGAGTGTTTTTTATTTTTTCTAGTGTACAAATTTTTTTTTGTCTTTTAAAGAATGCCTAGTTTGTAATCAGAAGCAAAGGTTAAAGGATTTATAGAAATGTGCAAATTCCTGAGCAGGAATATGGTCATCACTTGAGTGGCGTGTTGTAATTTAAAAGAAAAATCATACTTTCCAAGTATTGTTGAATATATCATGCTGTAAGTAGACATATAAAGGTTCAATCATAGTCTCTTAATGCTTTGCATTTTTCCCCAGGAACTGTAAAGGCATGCATTTACATTAAACATATATTGTAAAAAGCATTTGAGGACTGTTGTGGAAATGAGAGTGTGGCACCAAAAACCCCCTTAATTTTAAAATTCATGACTTTGTGCAATTAGAAGATCAACTTTAACATTACATTAACTTCTCTTTTTTTGCATTTAATTATAGATATTGGGGGTAAAGCTACGGAAGTTAATATTTTAAGCCTCCATTAATGATTATAATCAATTTTTGTATTTTTTTGCTATGGTAATCAAAAGGGCATTTAACCTGGACAGGAAATAAATCTGGGATTCTAAAGATTAATATGAAATCTGCTAATGTATTGTCCTGCTATTCCCTGGACGCTAGGTAATCTGATGCTATATGTAAGAGCTTACAGGTAACAAGAATTTCTGAAAAATGTCCTAAGGTTCAACAAATTCTCTTTGAATTGTCACAGTAGCATTGTTTTTTTTTAGTTTCACAGTGGGATGGATTTTAAGCAAATGAAGGTAGAGATTCAAAGATAAAAGGAATTGACATAAAAACCAAAGGAATTGCTTAATTTGTGAATTTAACCCTGTATCATGATTCTTCATTAGAGATATTTGCTATACGGATTCAGTCCCAAGCACAGGGGGCAAATGGGACAGAAAGGGCACTAACTATTTTGAAGATGACACTAGAAATTTGGAGGGCTCTTAATAATTAGGTACTTAAGCTCACCTAGAGAAGTGATTAGTGTTTAGAAGTGGAGATGTGGCTCCAGGAACACAGATAAATTAGAATGGAACAAAATGTCCAGTTTGCAACAGCTCTTTCAAACAACAGCAGTCCTCAGAGGGATGAGGAAATAGTGTTCATGCAGCTTCTGTGGCCTCCCGCAGGAGCCAGCCTCTGTGGGCCTCATGCATGTGACTACTCTGGTGCAGACGTGGCCTGAGCATGGGTGTCCCGGGCTTGTTTCATATTCCTGTAGCTGACAGGAAGCTTCCCTCACATCTCTTGATTTTCCTATTCTTCTATTTATGGATGAAACCTTTTCCTCTCAGATAATACTAATATTGATAATAGTCTTTAAATTTTTGTTTGAAAATAGATTGCCAACAAAGGACGATGAGCATTTAGAGCCCAGGAGACTTGGCAGAGATGGGGTGGAGGCTAGTTGGGGTCTACGGAGCCAGAGATACATGGACCACTGAGCAAACACAGCTCAAAGTCTAGTGAGAAGAACAGGGGTTGGATGAATAGATGTAATCAAATAAAGAGTTAAAACAGAATATTGCATGAGTAACGTTAGAGTGATAAGGAGAGGTGACAGCTGGATATTTGAAAAGCATTATGCAATAAATGTGCAACAATAAATAAACAGACAGGATGTGGTGTAGGGCAAGAGCACCGCAGGGGAACTTACTGTAGTGGTCAGCTAGTTCATGATCCAAAGTCGCTTCTGTTCCTATTCCCTTATCTGCGGAAGGGTCTGATTTTACGGTAGCATGTGCTCAGAGCCAAGCAAGAGCCACGTGTGTGGGAGGCACTCTGAGAACTAGTGTGACACAAATTCTATCACTAGTACTGCCACGCCACTCAAAATGGTGGAAAGGGTGATTCAGACCAAAACTCGCTTCACTAAAAATACAAGTAACTGTAGAACTGAAAACCCTTGATGTTGAAATTATAGGAATAATGCCTGTGACCAAAATTTTGTCATAAGAATTGATGTGTTCTGGCTTTAGACTAGCAGAATAATAGTGACTTTCCAAAATTGTAATCTTCTGAAACTAGGAAAGAGAAACTTAAAATTGGAAAGCGCTTGGTTGGATAGTTGTACATTAAGAAATGACAGAATGAAAAAAGAAGGAGGAATGTGCTTTTCCAAATGTCAAAATTTAAAATGCTAATAAAATCCAATAAACAGGATATTTACCATGGTTACAACAACTAGCAAAGGTTAACTTGGACAAGGACCGAAGCCACCGGCGGTGCTAAGGGATAGCAGTCAATGAGGCCGGGCTCAGGGTGAGGCTTCATCTCACGGGCGTGTGCTCGGGTCAGGAAGTTGCTTCTTTCAAACACAGAACTGATGGCAACGATTGTTGAGAGGAGATTTTCCTGACACACATAGTATTTTCATAACTGTGCCTTTTGTGCATAGCAGAAGTTACTTTTGACTCAAAGTGAGAAAACTGTTCTTAAATTTAAGTAAGTGCACCAGTTTGAGTAAGATGACAGAATGCTCAGACACAAGCAGGACCTGTCTCTGCACATCTTAGACAGAAACGCAGAATATTCAAACATGTGTATCTTGCACTTAATTTAAACTGTGTGGTTGGTTACCTATCTCTTTGGCAATTCAGTATAAAGTTTTATTACTGTGAAATAGAATAGGGTAGGGATTTATGTCACACAAAAATGAATTTCCATGGATGGGAACACACATGAAATAATTTAGGTAAGCAGTATGTCAAATGAAAATTTAAGATGCTAGAGCTGGTGGTGCACAGGGAAGAAGCAAAAGAAGAGGTTTGCATAACAGATGATAAATATATCACACTGGGGAAAGTAAAAGGACCACAGTTGCTATAGGAAGTTATTACTGATGTTGAAGAATTGTGAAAAACAGTGAAGAATGAATTTTAGGGCCAAGAAATCAAAGCAACTGATTAGATAGGGGGAGTCTCATTTGTATCTCAAAGAAAAATATATCACTTAAATGTGAGCCCATGTAATTATACCCAGACATGAATAAAAACCGCAGGCCTGGAGCCTTTGGAGGTGCAGCCAGGAAGAGCACGTTTCCTACTCCTCGGTTGCAGACGTTACCAAAGGCCCAGTGGTGAGAAAAGCCCCTCTTGTCTGCAAAAATACTTTCCTTCCTGTTGATTCTTCTCTGCTTTAAGCAGTCCCAGTTTTGAGAAGCAGAACAAGACCATTGCCTCTCAGAACAGCTCTCATGATTCCATGCGAGCTTACAGTTAAAGCCGGGCACAGTAGAAGAGAATGAACATCTTTTCTCTTTCCATCCTGTGCTTCTTGCCTTTATTTATATGTATGTGTGAAGCAATGCAGAATAGTATGTGTCTGACAAAGAGGGTCTTTTTAAATGCCATTTTTATTTTTATTTGTTTTTCTTTAAGAGAAAAAAATAAAAAGGCAGATACAGGAAAAGAAAAAAACGGCACGCCAGGACCCCTAGCCCCTGGAAACGAACTCCAGACACATGTGCTACCTTGTGCATCTGGCTTTACATGAGTCCTGTAGAATCAAACCTGGGTCAAACCTGGGTCCTTTGGCTTTCCAGACAAGCCCTTTAACTGCTAAACCATCTCTGTAGCCCTTAATCCCATTTTTTTTTTTGTTGTTGTTATTTTGTTTTGTTTTTCGAGGTAGGGTCTCACTCTAGCTCATGCTGACCTGGAATTCACTATGCAATCTCAGGGTGGCCAAGAACTCACAGAGATCCTCCTATCTCTGCCTCCTGAGTGCTGGGTTAAAGGTGTGCACCACCACACTCTGCTTAATCCCATTTTTAATCTGCATTTACCACTAGTTCCTAAACTGAGACTAAAAAAAAAAAATCTCAAAAAGACTATAAAACTACTACTACTACTACTACTACAGGATTTTGAATTTAATTAGCTAATTTAGGAAAGGGACAAGAAAGGGGCAAAGAAGAGCTTAGTGCTTCCAAGTTGATGTCATCCTCCAGGAGAGGGAGGAGGAAGAAGAGAGTTCCCCTTTTGGTGAGGACTCGTGCTTCAGGTGGCTGCCCAATGCTGAGGTTCTAGACTTTCTGGGACACATCAGGCTATGCAGAGCAGGAGCTCAAGGTGCAGAGTCAGGATTTATTTTGAGGGGACAGAAGATAAATTCCTGAGACTGGATGAGATGACTCAAGTAGAATTTAGAGGTGTGTGTGGGGGGGACATGCCAGGGTAGAATACTAGGGAATCCCAATACTTGAGTGTCAGATAAGA
Source organism: Jaculus jaculus (assembly GCF_020740685.1). Lineage (NCBI taxonomy): Eukaryota > Metazoa > Chordata > Mammalia > Rodentia > Dipodidae > Jaculus > Jaculus jaculus. Next base: position 167,594,372 of record NC_059105.1, read on the forward strand.
CTGGTGATCCAAAGAAAAGAAGAGGATGCTCTGAAGAGACAGGGAGTGGGAAAATCAGGCCAGTGTTATTAAGGAAACCAAAGGTGAAGCATTTCAGGGAACAGCAGTGGTGAGCGTAACTAAAAACTAACACTGAAGGGGGCTGGAGAGGTCACTCTGCACTTACAGGTGCTTGCTTGCAAAACCTGATGGCCAAGGCTCAGTTTCCCTAGCCCCCACATAAGGCAGATGCACGAAGTGGTGCATCTGGAGTTCGTTTGCAATGTCAAGAGGCCCCGGCGCTCCCATTCCTCCCTCCCTCCCTCCTTCTCCCACCTCGGCCTTACCGCCTTGCAAACAACTAAATAATTAATATTTTTAAAAATAAAAATAAGACTGCAAATGTCCAGAATTTAACATAGAAAAGGTAGGACTAACACAGAGTACCCAAAGTGTACTGTTCTTCTTGAGATGATAGTTTATAGCTGAAAGTTCATAAGTAGTGGAAACTCTATGCAAGCATAAACATTGTTTTACAGTTCCTAGGTTTCAATATTTCTCAATCTCTTGATGTATCTATTTGGTATTGTCCTAGATTTTCAAAGCATTTCACGTATACTTTTTTTTTTTTTTTTTTTTTTTTGGTTTTTCGAGGTAGGGTCTCACTTTGGTCCAGGCTGACCTGAAATTAACTCTGTAGTCTCAGGGTGGCCTTGAACTCATGGCAATCCTCCTACCTCTGCCTCCTGAGTGCTGGGATTAAAGGCATGCGCCACCACGCCCAGCTTCATGTATACATTTTTAAGAGCATGATTTTTAGGGAAAGCAGTACACAAAGTATATAAAAAGGCTATTGGCAAGCACTATATTTCTACACCATAAAGCAAAGGAAGGGAAAATAAAGAAAAGGAGAAGAAAGGAGAGGAGAAAGAGAAAGAAAAAAATGTAGCAGCTACCTTCTCATTGCTGGAAAATAATCCAACCCAAGTTTCATGGGGAAGTTTCATGATGGCATTAAAAAAAAAAAAAAAAAGCATGGCAAAGCAAACTTGTCATATCATATCTTATCACAGCAGCGGGGAGGATGTGGTTTGAGTGAGCCAGATCTGAACACCAAGTAGCCTGGGCTAGTGAACTTCAAGGCCCCCTCCCAGGGATGCCCCTCCTCCAAGCCAAGCTCTGCCTCACAACGGCTTTCCAACTTTCCAAAGTGGCCACCAGCTGGGGACCAGTAATCAAAAGACATGACTCTATGGGGTATATTTTACATTCGAACCACCGCAACAAACAAACCTTATCTTCTACCTAAATAAAAATTTTAAGAGCTAGACTGATTTTTACATTGTTTTATTTGTGCATGTATGTATGTGAGCGGGTGGGTGTGTGGGTGAGTGGGTGGGCATATGGTGCAGTGTATGCGTACAGGTCAGAGGACTGTCTTGCCACCTTCTTCAGAAACAGGCTCTCTCATACTTTGCTGCTACAACTCTGACCAGTGACTGCCAGATCCTCCTGGCTACACCTCCCATTGCTGAAGGCATGTTAGCATTACAGCGGCATGTGCCCCTTTGCATCAGGCTTTATGTGGGTATTGAGAAGGATTTCATTCAGGTCAGCAGACTCCCAAGTGTTATAATCACTGAGCCATCCTCCCCACCCCTAGATTTTTAATGAAAATTATTTCATTACTTCCTATCGTTTTCAAAACTCCTATGTATATTTTTTGCATTCATTGAGCCAAGTAGAGTTTGTAGAGAATGGGTAAAATATATGTAACATATATGCTTTTCCATATAAGTTAAGAAATAAACCAAGGCAGAAAACGTTGTGAAACATTATTAGTGTCTTGGAGGAGAACTAGTCTCTGGTTTAGGAGGAGTGTTCTTACTTAAAATATACTAGCTTTTATATGGCATTAACCCCAAGTCTTTTTTTTTTTTTTTTTTTTTTTTTAGGTAGGGTCTCAGTCTAGCTCAGGCTGACCTGGAATTCATTATGTAATCTCAGAGTGGCCTCGAACTCATGGTAGTCCTCCTACCTCTGCATCCCAAGTGCTGGGATTAAAAGTGTGTGCCACCACAAATGACAACCCCTAGTCTTGATGGCTTAACACAGTAGAAATTTCTCTTTTGCTTCTGCAAAATCTGGTCATAGATTCAGGTTGGCAGAGACTTCACCATCTTCAGGACTTTCCAGGGTCACGCTGAGTGTCACATCCAGGAAGAAGATTACATAAAACAGATTTAGATTGCATAGGACTGTAGGACTGTCTTCTGAGTCAGGCCTAGAACAGTATGTATCACTTCCAGCAGTATTCCATTAACCAAAATGTGGTCACGTGGCCACAAGGCTGTAGCTCTCTTCAGAGAAGCCTAGCTAGAAGGAGTTTTAGCTCCATGCACAAGAAGAAGGGTAAAAGTTGTTTTGAATACTTAGCCAAGGATGACTTCTTATATAGGATATAGCAGTGCAGACAGTGGAGAAATGCATGAGAGTTTTGCAGAATGGGAAGGGGCTGGGTGAATGGAAACCCACTCCATCCTTGCCTGCTTGGGTAGACTTAGAGTTGGTAGGGACATAGTAGCTCTCAGTATAACTCAACAGTACTCTTCAGCTGAGACTATCAATCTATTTCAGAGGGAGAAAAAAAAAGGATCCTGCCATGCATAGCAGTTTACTAACTGGATACTAAATTTATTAAAGCAGAGTAGAATCATAGGCCTTCCCCTTAAAACAGCCTCGTTTCAAGCCTGGAGAGATGGCTCAGTGATTAAAGGTGCTTCCGCTTCCTTGTAAAACCTAATGGTCCAGGTTCGATTCTCCAGTTCCCACATAAAGCCAGATACACAAAGGGGCACATGTATCTGGACGTTGGTTGCAGTACAGGAGGTCCTGGTGCACCTATATGCTCTTTGTCTCTCATATTAATAAATGAAAATTTTAAGAATTAAAAAAATAAACTCATTTGAGAGGTGAAGACCCCAGGAAGGTCCTGCCCTCTGGATCTCACAATCCAGAATTACTGTCAAAATTAGAATAAACCCGGGCTGGAGAGATGGCTTAGCAGTTAAGCGCTTGCCTGTGAAGCCTAAGGACCCCGGTTCGAGGCTCGGTTCCCCAGGTCCCATGTTAGGCAGATGCACAAGGGGGTGCACGCGTCTGGAGTTCGTTTGCAGAGGCTGGAAGCCCTGGCGCGCCCATTCTCTCTCTCTCCCTCTATCTGTCTTTCTCTCTGTGTCTGTCGCTCTCAAATAAATAAATAAATAAATAAATAAAATTAGAACAAACCCAAGCCTTTCAGTGTCTATGCAGTGCTCTTCTGTGATGAGAGTTCAGGTTGGGCATTTGTGTGTGCATGCGTGCGTGCGTGAATGCGTGTGTTTAACCACAATTATCTAGAAATAGCCGTGGTACTTCATACTAAATTCTGTGGGTCTTCGTATTTTAATTCCTACCTTCAAACTAATGAGAATCAGTCAGTGCTGATCTAAATTCCATGTGTGTGCAAATACAGGCCATACTTATATTTGTGAAAACTTATTTCTACACCATAAAGCAAAGGAAGGGAAAATAAAGAAAAGGAGAAGAGAGGAGAGGAGAAAGAGAAGGAAGAAATGTAGCAGCTACCTTCTCATTGCTGGAAAATAATCCAACCCAAGTTTCATGGGGAAGTTTCATGATGGCAGAAAAAGCATGCTCTCTTCTTTGGGTGTCTTGTGTAGACATGACGGTCACAAACAAGGTAGTTGAAATCAACATGTTTACCGCTACTCCTTTACCTAAATTTTAAAAGAAAAAGAGAACAAAAGGTGAGTGATGAGTGAGTAGCAAGCTATAATTGAGTCTGCGTTACTTTCATTGTTATAAAATTTTAATTGGCAAGGAAGTTTAAACGTATATCAAAATGCATGTCACAACTTTTGTGTAAAAATAAATTTGACTTTAGAACACATTTTCTTTAGTGAGAATGATAAATTATCTCAGAGCTTATGATTCTCTACTCTTAAAAATCATAAGGTCAGTTCTTAATTAAAAGATAAGAAAAGTAGTCAGTGAGTATGAAGTTAAAATCAGGATAACCTCGTCACCAAAAACATAGAAGTAAAAATCAAAAAATTTTAAAAGCATGAAGGTAAAGACACAACCCATCTTCGGAATAATTGGCCTATGAATGACTTCTAAATATTTTATTTTTATTTATTTATTTGACAGAGAGAGAGGGAGAATAGGCACGCTGGGGACTCCAGCCACTGCAAACAAACCCCAGACATATGTGCCCCCCTGTGCATCTGGCTTATGTGGGTCCTGGGGAACCGAACCTGGGTGCTTTGACTTTGCAGGCAAATGTCTTACCCTTCTAAGCCATCCCTGCAGCCCTGAATGACTTCTCTTACAGTCTCATGAGACCACTTCTGGGGTACCCCTCACAGTGAAAGAAAACTGCACTATGTACAACAAAGAATTTCTTCTAAAGTTACTAATTTCATTTTTAATCATAGAGCGTAATTATCATCTTCTATTAAATAATAAGTCTTGGGCTGGAGAGATGGCTTAGAGGTTAAGACGCTTGCCTGTGAAGCCCAAGGACCCAGGTTTGATTTCCTGAGAACCCACGTAGACCAGATGCCCACGGTGGCACTTGCATCTGGAGTTCGTTTGCAATGGCAAATGACGTGTCCATACTCTCTCTGTAACGCTGTCTCTCTCTCTCTCTCTCTCATAAATAAATAAATAAATAAATAGGCCCTACATATTTTTTTCTAAAACAATTAACATGAATATATGATCAGCCTCCACTACAGGAAATGTACATGAATAATGTTATATTAGATCTACTGGTAAATAGTAAATAAGTGTTCATATATAGGTAAATATACCTAACCCCAGTCTCCTCTATTTGTTCCCATGGAGGCAGGTAAGGCAACTACTTTTTATATTTCAAGATTGTGGTAAGATGTTGTAGAGACCCGTGGATAATGAGATACGGCTGAACATTTAGGAAACCCGGCTCTGAAGATGCCTGCCATTTCTAGTTATGTATAAGATATCAGTATTCTCTAATACCAGATTCCGGAGACATTCTATCACCACACACCTCCGAGGAATGTGGACATTGTCTTATTATAACTGACAAAGTGGAAAGGCTTGTGACTAACCAACACTGGCTGAACTGAGTGCCAGATTTTCCATTTCCTATGAACACTTGCCCTCCAGTGAGGCACCAGTCAGATCTCTGGACCTGCCACCTAGTGGCCACTGCAGTAACCAGACAATCATGACTCAGGTCTTCCCAGGGAAGCTGCCGCTTAGGCCTGGCTCCTGCTGATGTCCCCTCCTCCTCTGTTAAACACCGCGGGTCTCTTGCAGTAGCTTCATCAGACCATGTGGTGTGTGAACAGGAAAAACAGATTTTTTCATGCAGAATGATGCACTTCCCACCTGGAATTAGAGAAAAGAGTCTTCCATTATTGGAAAAGGTGTGGAGTAGGGAAGGGAGAAGGGGAGGGCAGAAGGAAATGCTGGAAAGCAGGCAGAGATGCTGTCGAGTAGTTTTACTTGGGAGACTAATTCTTTCAGAGTGTGCACCCAGCAGAGTTCTTATTTTACTGCTTTCCTCTGATGCCCTTCATAGCTGGAAGGGTCTAGTTGGGTTTTTGTTTGTTTGTTTGTTTTTGCTTTTGTTTGTTTTTTATCTCCTGTCCTATAAACCATTTGATATCGTGCACAGTATTGGCAAAAGAACAATAAGCAAATGAATTACCTAGGTAAGTATTTATTAGAATATATGTCCTTGGAAGTAATGTTACTATAGCAAAAACTAGTAAGAGGTTAGTTTTAGTTCAGATTTTCTATTATAGTTCCTGTTGTTAGGTTTCCTTTTATAGGGCTTAGGAGCAGAACTTAAAAGTGCTCAGTGGGCTCTTACTGTTACTTGTTAAAGAATTTCTTGGGTCTATAGAGCAAAGGCCAGGTTGTGCACATGCCAGGCCACCCCTAGTCCTAAAGATCTCACGAGACTACTCTGAAGCAGGTTCTGTAAAATGTAAGACAGAATGAAAACAGATGGGCGAATGGTACTTATTCAATATCTTAAATATAGAACTCAGTGGTACAGGCGCGTCTTCAGATGTTATTTGAAAGAAGAGACAGAATATCTTGGCATTGTGTCATTTATTCATAAATATTATAAATTTTATATTATTTGAGAAAGTATTCTAAATGCACAGGAAGTTTAAAAGCAGGTGTGAAAGCTGAGCCCTCCACGCGAGACAAAGGGCAAGTTGAGTGAAGTGGGGACTGGAAAGAGGAAGAGGAGGTGTGAAAGAAGCCAGCCTAGGAAGGAGCCAAGGAAAAACAAATCCCCAGAGGATGCATGCAGTTGTATAGACACGAAATTCAGAGATTCTAAATAAATAACCAAGTGACAAAAACAACCAAGGGGAGGACGATCTGGGCAGCTATGTCCCAGACATGCTGAAGTTGCCAAGAGGCTCCAGAAGCCGTGTTAGCAAGGAGAGGAGGTTAGTCACAAAACTAGCAAGGCCAGCAATTCCGCTCAGTACGCGGCCAAGTTGGTTCTGAGCTTAACGGAGTTGTTCATAGAGCAGGAAGAGGACTCACGTTCAGATGACAGCACAGGAAGGAAGGAAAGAAAAGAATAGATTTTTGTCAGGTTGCTGAAGACAGAATTTAATAAAGCTAATCAGTAAAGCCATAGTGGGGTTTTATTTTGTTTTGTTTTTATTTTTTTAAACATCTGTAGTCTGTTCACATTGTGTTAGTTATTATTGGTTGTATCTTAGGTATGAAACCAGATCTCTGAGCCAAATATATATATATTTTTTTTTTCAAAGTGAAAGATAAAATTAATAAACATGGAACATTTGAGAAACAGAAGGCAGCTAATGTTATTTGTGATAGCAGGACTTTGGGAACGGAAGAAATTGATGGGCCCCACAGTAGTAACAGAAAGGCCATCCAGGGAGTAAGACCCAAGCTGGTCTTTGAAAAATTGTTGTGTATGCTACAGAATCATAAATATGATGAAAGTTGTTAAAAATTCTGTTCAGCAGAAAGTGAAGTAACTATTGGACAATATGGTAGAGTAAAGCTCTCGTATGGACCTACAAAAACAAGAATTCGGCTGAGGGTGGTGGCGCACACCTTTAATCCTAGCAGTCAGGAGGCAGAGGTAGGAGGATCGCCAGCCTGAGACTACATAGTGAATTCTTGATCAGCCTGAGCTAGAGTGAGACCCTACCTCCAAAATAAATAAATAAATAAATGAATAAATAAAAAAGGATTTACCAGCATGTTTCATTAATTTATTCTAGAACTACTGGGTATATTGTGTTCCCTATTGAAGGTATATTGTGTTCTATCATCTAGTTGAATTTGTAGTCCTGTAAGACAAAACAGAAACTTCCTCCTAAAGGAAAAAAAATAAAATAAGCCACCAATAAATTGGAAAGATATTTTCAAATGGCGATGAAGACCAGGAAGAAGGATAAGCTGAGTGACAACTAGGAATGCCCCCAGATGGAAAAAATCGCAAGTGGAATAGAGACAAGAAAGGCCAGACGCGGGCATTTATAGCTACGTACTCTGGAAAATTAAAGTTTGCTAACACCAGCAGTGGACAATGGAAAGATGGAAAGTGAGAGGGAACGCTGAGGAGGGGTGGGCAGACTCTCTGTCCTAACCCCCTCCTGGTCTGCTCTTCCAGTCCACAAAGTTCCGGAAACTTCTGTCGTGTTCCATTCTCTCCCTTAGTCTACTACTCGTTGCCATGACTGTGTTTTTAAATTTTTAATTACTGACATTTATAAATTTCCATAATCTCAATTTCCAGCATCCACTTTTCAAAAACAAATTTTTTTTTAATTTATTTATGTGAGGCAGACAGAGACAGAGAGACAGAGAGGGGCAGATCGTGAGTGTACATGGGAATGCCAGGGCTCCCTGTCACTGTGAACAGACAGCAGTTGCAGGCGCTCCCACCTGTTCACCTGGCTTCACGTGGATACTGGGGAATTGATGGTGCCGTTTTTTTCAAGCAAGCGTCTTTAACCACTAAGCCATCTCTCCAGGCCCAGCATTCAGTCTTCAACCATCACCTAAAGTCACAGCTCAGTCTTTCTATTTCAATTTCCTAAGCCCACTAGGACCTTTCATTCATTGATTTTTTTTTTCCATAGCTTCTCATAGCCTACTTTATTATATACCTTGGGCTCCATGGATAATGCCCTGCACATATATGTTTAACTCCCTAGTCTTCCCTTGCCTCACTACGCTGTCTACTACACGACCGAACCCCCCCTCCCCCCCGCCCACCAACACACACACACAGTCCATACATGCATCCTGGCTGGAGAAAATCACAAACAAAGTGATGACTCTCACTTTAATTTCAGGCTAAGATCAAGGTCTTCCTTGTTGCTGAATCCATTACCCAATTCAGGTCACCTTCATCCTTCCCCATCTTAGCGTCATTTGCCCTGTCTCACCGTTCTTTCTACACTAAAACATTTTCTTTCGTTGGCTTTAGTTCCCCGTTCTCTCCTGACCTTTGTGACCTCACAGACCATTCCCTTTCAGTCCCTTTCATGGGAAAATTCTGGAATCCAATGATGTAAATATTTAAGGGTTCTAGGGCTCCTTCCCCTTCTGTTTCTCCTCAACCTGAATATTCACAATGTGTTTCTAGCCTTTGCCTCTAGTGCAGGCTTTACTTGGAATTCTAGGTTCACATATTCAACTGACCACATAGCATTTCTACTGGGCGTCTGATGCGCATCTCAAATTTACATGCGAGAAATGCGTATTTGAACCAACAAATATGCCATCTGCCTGTCTTGACAAACATCTTCATTCTTAGAGCTGCTCAAACTGAATTTGAAAATGCGCCCCCAAGCTCTTTATTTCTCTTAAAACGCAGCCATTGAACAAATCCTGCAATGCTTCCTTCAGAACACACCCACACTCTGACCCCTCCTCCGCGACTACCCTCGCTCCTACTGTGGTCCTTTCTTACTGGGCGGGTTCAGTGGCCTCCTAACGTGGATCCTGCTGCCCTCTTGACCAGCGAACAGCCTGTTCTGCGCAGGAAGCTTCAGCAACGCCCGCTACCGCGGTCAGTAGCTGCACGCAGACCGCGCCACTCCTCCGCTCAGAACTCTCTGGCGGCCCCTCGTCTCCCTTGGAAGAAAGGCAGCCCTTGACAGCACTCCACAAAGCCTTCTGCACTCCTTTCACCCAGAGATGGATCCTCATTCACCGTCTCAGGCCTCTTTGATCTCCCTCCCTTTCTCAGACCTTCCAAGTGCCGTTTGCTGCGAGGCCTTTGTACTCAATGCTCTCCCTGGGCAAAGCTTGCTTCACCATCATCTTCAGGCCTTTGCCCAGTCCTCACTTCACAGCAAAGCCTTGTGTCGCCCTATTTTATTTGGTTATTTTTATTTACTTATTTGAGAGTGGCAGAGAGAGAGGGGGGGGAGAGAATGGGTGCGCCAGGGCTTCCAGCCACTGCAAAAAAACTCCAGACGCGTGCGCCCCCTTGTGCATCTGGCTAACATGGGTCCTGGGGAACCGAGCCTCGAACCGGGATCCTTAGGCTTCGCAGGCAAGCGCTTAACCGCTAAGCCATCTCTCCAGCCCGTGTCGCCCTATTTTAAATTGCGCGCCCCTCCTTCGTTCCATAGCACGTGCTCTCTTCAAATGTAACAGGGTTCATGTGTACATTTACTTCCCCTTTTTGTGAATGTAAGGCCCATGGTCATAGATTAGTTTAGTTTAGATTTTGTTTTGTTTTGTTTTGTTTTAAGAGGTAGAGTCTCACTCTGGCCCAGGCTGACCTGGAATTCACCATGTAGTGTCAGGGTGGCCTTGAACGCATGGCAATCCTCCTACCTCTGCCTCCCAAGTGTTGGAATTAGAGGTGTGCGCCACCACAGGGCTTCCTAAGAGTTCAAATCAAAGCAAAGCAAACCAGAGCAAACCAAAGGAAAAAAATAAACTAAACTAGCCGGATGTGGTGGCACATGCCTCGAATCCCAACACTTGGGAGGCAGAGGTTGGAGGATCGCCATGAGTTCGAGGTCACCCTGAGACTACATGGTGAATTCCAGGTCAGCCTGGGCCAGAGTGAGATCCTACCTCAAAAAAAAAAAAAAAAAAAAAAAAAAAAAAAAAAAAGAAGAAGTCCTAATAGCCAAGAACCATGAACCATGTCTCTACATAGAAAGTGCAGGCACTATCAGTTAGATGAATTAAAGAAAAACATAAGCCTTTCATGCACTGATTTTGAAAATATTTTTATTAAATACAAAACATAATACTGTGGCCTGGGCCCCTTCATTCTCCATGGCAAAATTTTCAGATTCTTCAAAATTAATTTTGAAAATGAAAGCACTTATGCAAGTTTATTCAGAATATTTGATGGGGTTCTATTTCTGTTCAGCACCCAAGACAGCAACAGCCACAGCATTTCTATTCCATTCAGTAAGTGTTTATTAGGGGATTGTGGGTACTGTAGACAAAAGTAGTGCCTCGTGCAGAGGCTCAGAAATATAATCCAGTGGCCACTGTAATATTAGAAGTGACAGGTAGTGATGACCTTAACTAATGTGCTATAGAACAGTAGGATTGAGAGGTGAAAATGTGAGAAAATCCTGAAGTCCCCAGAACCAAGAAACCTGGTTAATAGAGAAACAAAATACTAGCTACCTCCATCAGGCCTTTAAGTAGAAAGAATTAGATAAGAATAAACTTTAACATTTAAACTTTAACAGAGTCCAGGTTGTAAAACTTACCTAGTTAAGTGTAAAATCCCTCATTGTCAGGGCTGAAGAGATGGCTTAGTGTTTAAGGCACTTGCCTGTGAAGCCTAAGGACCCAGGTTCAATTCCCCAGTACCCATGTAATACGCCAGACACATAGGCGGCAAATGTGTCTGGAGTTTGTTGGCAGTGGTTAGAGACTCTGGCATGCCTATTCTCTTTTTCTGCCTCTCTGTCTTTCTCATAAATAAATAAAAAGCCTTTGTAGCCAGGTGTGGTGGCACACATCTTTAATCCCAGCGCTCAGGAGGTAGAAGTAGGAGGATTATCATGAATTCAAGGCCACCCTGAGACTACATAGTAAATTCTAGGTCAGCCTGGGCTAGAGTGGGACCCTACCTCAAAAAACCAAAAACAAAATCCCTCATTGTCAGAGTAACTGTTTTTATAAGTCATATATTTATTGGTGACTGTGATGCCCCTAACTGACAGTTGAAATAGTTTGAAGGTATAGATTTTCTACCAAGTAAGTAATCCAGCCCTTGCAGAAATAAGTTTTTATTATTTTATACAAAAGTTTTAAGAAATAGTAATGTGTGTGTGTGTATATGTGTTTATAATAGGCTTATCAAGAAAATTTAAACTTTTTAAATTTTTGTTGTTGCTGTTTATTTTTAATTATTTATATTTTCTCAATTTTTATTAACATTTTCCATGATTATAAAAAATATCCCATGGTAATACCCTTCCTCCCCTCCCCCACCTGCCCCTTTGAAATTCCATTCTCCATCATATCCCCTCCCCATCTCATTCATTCTACTTACATATATACAATACTAACCTATTAAGTACCCCCCTCTCTTCCTTTCTTTTCCCTTTATGTCTCCTTTTTAACTTACTGGCCTCTGCTACTAAGTATTTTCCTTCTCACGCAGAAGCCCAATCATCTGTAGCTAGGATCCACATATGAGGGAGAACATGTGGCGCTTGGCTTTCTGGGCCTGAGTTACCTCACTTAGTATAATCCTTTCCAGATCCATCCATTTTTCTGCAAATTTCATAACTTCATTTTTCTTTACCGCTGAGTAGAACTCCATTGTATAAATGGGCCATATCTTCATTATCTACTCATCAGTTGAGGGACATCTAGGCTGGTTCCACTTCCCAGCTATTATAAATTGAGCAGCAATAAATATGGTTGAGCACGTACTTCTAAGGAAATGAGATGAGTCCTTAGGATATATGCCTAGGAGTGCTATAGCTGGGTCATATGGTAGATCAATCTTTAGCTGTTTTAGGAACCTCCACACTGATTTCCACAATGGCTGGACCAGATTGCATTCCCACCAGCAGTGTAGAAGAGTTCCTCTTTTTCCACATCTCTGCCAACATTTATGATCATTTGTTTTCATGATGGTGGCCAATCTGACAGGAGTGAGATGGAATCTCAATGTAGTTTTAATCTGCATTTCCCTGATGACTAGTGACATAGAACATTTTTTTAGATGCTTATATGCCATTCCTATTTCTTCCTTTGAGAACTCATCTATTTAGCTCCATAGCCCATTTTTTGATTGGCTTGTTTGATTCCTTATTAGTTAACCTTTTAAGTTCTTTGTATATCCTAGATATTAATCCTCTATCAGATATATAGCTGGAGAAGATTTTTTCCCATGCTGTAGGTTGCCTCTTTGCTTTTTTCACTGTGTCCTTTGCAGTGCAAAATCTTTGTAATTTCATGAGGTCCCAGTGATTAACCTGTGGTTTTATTGCCTGAGCAATTGAGGTTGTATTCAGAAAGTCTTTGCCAAGACCAATATGTTGAAGGGTTTCCCCTACTTTTTCCTCTAGCAGTTTTAGAGTTTCAGGTCTGATGTTAAGGTATTTAATCCATTTGGACTTAATTCTTGTACATGGAGAGAAAAAAGGATCTATTTTCATCCTTCTACAGATACATATCCAGTTTTCCCAACACCATTTGCTGAAGAGGCTGTCTTTTCTCCAATTGAGTATTTTTGTCATTTTTATCAAATATCAGGTGGCTATAGCTACCTGGACTTACATCTGGGTCCTGTATTCTGTTCCATTGATCTACATGTCTGCTTTTGTGCCAGTGCCATGCTGTTTTTGTTACTATGGCTCTGTAGTATAGGTTAAAATCAGGTATGGTGATACCACCAGCCTTATTTTTGTTGCTCAGTATTCTTTTAGATATTCGAGGTTTTTTGTGATTCCAAATGAATTTTTGGATTGTTTTTTCTATTTCCACGAAGAATGCCTTTGGAATTTTGATAGGGATTGCATTAAATGTGTATCTACTACAATCTTGCTTTTGGTAATATTGCCTTTTTCACAATATTGATTCTTCCTGTCCAGGAACAAGGGATGTTTTTCCACTTTGTAGTTTCTTCTGCAATTTCTCGCATGAGTGTCTTAAAGTTCTCATTGTAGAGATTCTTTACTTCCTTGGTTAGGTTTATTCCAAGGTACTTTGGTTTTTTTGATGCAACTGTGAATGGGAGTGATTCTCTGATTTCATCCTCTGTGTGTTTGTTGTTCGCATATAGAAATGATACTGATTTCTGTGTATTTATTTTGTATCCTGCTACGTGGCTGTAGGTGTTTGTCAGCTCTAACAGTTTGCTGGTTTTAGGGTCCTTTATATATAGAATCATGTCATCTGCAAATAATGATAACTTGATCTCTTCTTTTCCAGTTTGTGTCCCTTTTATGTATGTCTCTTGCCTTATTGCTATGGCTAAGGCTTCCAGAACTATATTAAATAAAAGTAAGTTAATAGTCTAAAATCAAATTAGCTGTAAGTATTTCTCTGCACAAAATTTACTTTGATAATTAAAAAAAAAAACTGCATTAGATTTTCAAGTCTATGGGGTGGTGAGGATTTGACTGGTGATTGAAAAGTGACAGATCACCCCCAGGCACATCTCCTGTGACGGTGAGTAAACAGTGACACTCCCTGCTCCCATAGTGAACAAAGCAAAGAGAAAAGTTGGAGAGAAAAGATGAGTTACATTCAGATATGTAGGATTTTGGATGCTTTTTAGATGCCTAATTGGGGTGTTCCCCTAGATTATTAGGTAAAGGAGGTTAGTGTTCAAGAGAGAACAAAGGGATAAAGATAAAGATTTGAAAAGCATTTTTAAAATAAGAAAATGTGACTTCCAAGGTCTGGAAACATGGCTCAGAAGTTAGGGCATTTGCCTGCAAAACCTTACTACTCAGGTTCAATTCCCCAGTACCTACTTAAAGCAAAATGCACAAAATGGCGCATGGGTCCAGAGTTCATTTTAACAGATGGAGGCTCTAGCATGCCCTTTCTCTCTCTCTCTTGCTCACTCGCTGTCTCATACACTCTCTCTCTCTCTTGGGCTGTCTCTCTTTGCTTGCAAATAAATATTGTTTTGTTTTGTTTTTCAAGTTAGGGTCTTACTGTAGCTCAGGTTGGCTTGAAATTCACTAAGTAGACTGACCTCCAATTCACAGAGATCCTCCTACCTCAGCCTTCTAAGTGCTGGCATTTAAGGGGTATGCCACCACACCCAGCAGTAACAATATGTGTAAGAAAGAAAATGACTGTCCAGTGGACACTGAATATGTTATTCTGATATGTGTGTCATTCAACATTATGGGTTAATGACCCAACATCAAGAAATTACTTTTAAATATACTTACTTGACAGAGACAGAGAAAAAGAGAATGGGCACATCAAGGCCTCCTGTTGCTACAAACTGCAGACACATATGCCACTTAATGTACCTAGCTTTATATGGGTACTGGGGAATTTAATCAAGCAAGTCATGTTTTGCAAGCAAGTGCTTTTAACTGCTGAGCAATCTCTCCAGCCTAAGAAACTTCTGTAATCACGTCTTAATGCTTTTCTCCTAACTCCCACTCATCCCCACAGCAACACACATCCTATCCTATCTTCCTTTCTGTTTAAAAATCTTCCACAAATTACCACCTGGACCTTTTAAGTTTATAGACATTGATTTCTACCTCAGGTTTGTATGGAGATGGGCAGGGGATATGGCTCAGGGGACAAAGCGCTTGTGAGGACCAGAGTTCAAATACCCTCTACTCATGTAAACTCCAGGTATGTGCCTAGTTACCCACCTGTGATCCCAGGAGGCAGACAGGGAATCCCTGGCCACCTAGACTAACCAAGTCAGTGAGCTGTGGACTCAAGTGAGAGGTCCTTCTGTAAATAAAATGGAATGACGCTAATTAAGACAGCCAATATCGATCTCTGGCTCCACATGCACATTCACATGCACCCAAAAACTTGTATGAAGAGCAAAATCACATATATGAGACTGAACTATAAACTAGGGAACGAGTCTGTTGCATTCCAACATTATCCGCCTAATTTATCTATTCTGCTAAGTATTTTTGTCAGATTTCTTTTCTGTGTTACCTAATATTCATTGGTTAAGCCATTGGGATTTTAAGGAGAGCCCTCCTAAAATTGAGGAAAGTCGTCTTTTTTGGTTTTTTTCTTTTTCCTTTTACATTTCAGGGAAGAAAACAGAGTTAGTCCGAAGTTAAATAAATAATTCCCTAAGGACCTGCCTCTCTCTAAGTCAGTCTTCCTACTTGATATAACTTTCCACTTTAATGTCCTCTGAGATCCTTTTCTGTTTCTTGCCTTGAGTTATTTAAAAATATATTCTTGAGAGGACTGCAGAGATAACTTAGCAGTTAAGGCACTTGCCTGTGAAGCCTAAGGACCTAGGTTCAATTCCCTAATGCCCACATGCCAGATGTACAAGGTGGTGCATGCATCTGGAGGTCATTTACAGTGGTAGAGGCCCTGTTGAGCCCATTTTCTATCTACCTACCTCTTTCTCTCTCTCTCTCTCTCTCTCTCTCTCTCTCTCTCTCTCTCTCTCTCTCTCAAAATAAATACATAAAATATATTATTTAAAAATGTTTTCTTGAGCCAGATGTGGGGACATCTGTTGTTAATCCCAGCACTTTAATCCCAGAAGTAGGAGGATTTCCATGAGTTCAAGGCCACCATGAGACTACATAGTCAATTACAGGTCAGCCTGGGCTAGAGTGAGACCCTACCTCGAAAAACCAAAAACTGAAAATGTTTTCTTATCATACCCCTTTGACCATCCTATACCTAAATAAGTTGATTTTCTTTTAAATTTTAGCATATCTTATGTCTGCTCTATACCCTATATTTGAAATTTTCCTGACAGAGGCAGCCAATAAGTGGAAAGTTGACTTGGTTTTATTGCAGTAGTTGCAAACTCTGTTGTTCCAACTTTCTAGAATCTGTGATGATGTGGGACTTCTCCCTGCTGTGCCTCCTCCTCTTGATTAGTAGTCACATTTTCTACCTTGTGTCTTATCTTTATGTCTTTGAAAAAGCTTCTGAAAAAAGTCTGTCTTCCCCACCAATCACAATGCTGCACCATTAGTATTTTCAGTCTCTATGGTAACTGGATTATAGGCCACAACACCAAGATTACTGGAGTCACCTCATAGTGTAGAAGATGACACATGCCCTGCCCTGGCTTCACATAAGTTTCCCCATTGAAATGAAAATCAAACGGTAGCATTTCATTGTTCAGGGGGAGGATGGTGGGAGAGGACACGCTCTAAATCTAGTCTTTCTAAACACTCACTATTGGAATTTGATGGAATGTGTAATAGTTTTCATCATGAAAAAAAAAAAAAAAGATAATCTGGAGCACTGATCCTGACCAGACATTGTTACACTGTTTGGATACGAGTGAAGAGGAGGTTCCTTTTCTTACACACATATCACTGGTCTCGAAACAAGCTGATTTTACTGGAATCTGCATAGATCTTAGGTCAGCATAGGAAAATTAGCGGTACTGTATGATACATTAGTCACTGATATTAGGGAGACAGACTTGTTTCAGATGATTTCCTCAACGCGTACACACTGATTCAACAGAGCCAAAGCCATGCCTAAGAGCAAGAGTAGTTTTTGTTGGGCTAGGAAAGAAAGGAAGGTGATGCAGTAAGGCTCCAGGGCTTCCTCAGAACCCCCGAATACAGGGAGGAACAGGTGACAGAGTACCACTTGATAGGAACATAGGGCCCAAAGCAAGGTTTACAACTGGGTCCTGGGGATACTTGGCTGTAGAGAGATCTTTGCAGAGCAGGGTGCTCTCGTGCAGTATGTACAGTTGGCAGCTTTCCTGTCTCTACCCACTAGAAGCCAGTAGGAACTCCTTGAACTGGTTACCAGGAACACATATGTTTGGTGGTGTGAGCAAAAAAAGCCCTGAGAAGAACCACTGGCCTATAGAAAGACAGCACTTGGGTAAGAAGCAAGTTGGAGAATCTTTTAAAGGATCTAGAATACTCATTCAACTCATCATTCAAGTGATAGTTATTGAGCCCCGGCTGCCTTTCTTGCTGTCTTGCCAGGAAAACAGCTGTGAACCAGTACAGATCTCATGGAATTGATACTGTTGGAGATGTACTGCCCTCCTGTTTCTAACCAGCCAGATCCCACTCCTTAAGACAATCACAGCAGTAAACCTTCCAGTCATCTAAGGACCACAGAACAATCTAAGTCCATGTTTGAAGACTCTTTCCAATTTACGGACCTCGATAGGGCCTTAAGTTAAATGAAACTTGGCAAGGGATTAATTCACATGTTCTAGTTTATAATGTGTTTTAATCATCTTGAGGTGCTCTCAAAATGAATATGAAAATTTGAGCTACCCCCCTTCTATTTCTGGTTCCTTTTCTTTGGAGAGTCCTTGTCTTCTTATTAGTTTTGGTGCTCTTAGAATATTTGAAGAATGCTTTCAAGCATTTGAAATGTGTATATGTGGGTGAAAGGAGATTAGGAAGGAAAAAAATCCTGAGACTTCATGATCTTAGCTTGAACAAATAAAGTACACCCCTCAGGCAGCACTTCCTCAAGGAACCTTCTCAAAAACCCTCGAAGACACGTCCTATGACCAAGTGTTTACCCCCTCGCCTGTATTTTCACCACGCACCCTGCATTTGCTTTATTAATATGATAATAAAGGAAACAACAGTGAGATTCTTTGTTCAGGCTTTCTCAAAACAACATAAATTCAGTGGTGACAAAATCTGCCCTGTCTATAACTCTATTACCATCTGCACAGAGGAACTGTTTAATAAATGCAGGTTTAGTGGCTCACTGGCTAATGGAGAAGTCCAACCTTTGAAGTATCTTGCCTAAGTACTTCTAACAGATATGCTGACTGGGGGTTACCCTACCCCATGATGGTTTCATTGGGTTAGTCATTATTTTATGGGCTGTGAAGTAGCATGTTTGCTCTCGAATACCAGTGAAACTTCTAAAATTATGCTCACGTCAGAAAATAAAGTTTATTAGTCTTAAGGCCTATATAGAGCTTGAAAGAACACAAAGGAAATAACATTGGATTTAGGAATATTAATAATGTTGTTATTAATAATATAACTGATGTCCTGAGCCATTTTCATGAGTGAAAGTGTTTAGGGGATATTGTGATTATTTGCTGTCTGGGGCAAAAAGTAAAATTTCACGACTTATTTACAAGTGTCCTTACTTAATATCTGTTTCCTCTTACAAAATTTAAAACTCCTAAAAGACAGAGAGCTGGATCTGTCAATAATGCTGCCCTTTGGGATAAGAACACTGCGTGGCTCATAGCAAATGCTTGTTGCATGCGTGGTAGCGGGCCATACGTGCCAGAAGATGGCAGCACTCTTATTCATTGACTCATTCAACACGCTAGCGCCGGGCCCGGATCCTAGTAGGTACTCAGTAGGTACTCGATATTTGATGACTAAAGGAACTAGTGAATATTGTAATACGCACAGGATGGATGTTTTGAGTGAGTATTTAGGCCTGTCAGGACTGCTGTAGCAAAGTTTCATCTAGTGATTGTTTAGACAAAATAAAGTTTATAGTCTCACAGTTGCAGAGGTTACCGTGGAAGACCAAAGTGGCCGCAACGTTGGCTCTTGTGAAAGTGGGGAGGGGTCTGTTCGGTGGCTTCCCCTGGCTTCTGGTGGTCAGATGGCAGCTGTTGGTGGGCCTCAGCTCGTAGAAGGCCTCGCCTGGTCTCTGCTTCATCTTCAGTTGCCATCCTCGTGCGAGTCAGTGTCCAGAGTCTCACTTTTGGTAAGACACTCATCATATCAAACGAGGAGTTTGCTCTGCTGCATTATAACCTCATCTTCGTCATATCCGCGAAGAGCGTATTCTCAGGATTACAGCGTGAAGAGCCTGAGGAGTCGGGGCTTCCATTTGTGGGTTTAGGGAGGACATAATCTAACCCCTCATGATGATGTAACAGAGACGCTCAGGCAGTAGCATTCTGATGGATGGCTCCTATTGCCAAACACCAGTTTCTCAAAATAACGCCTAGGTTTATGGTTCTGAGTGGAAATGGATAAGGTGATGGTGAAAAGTATGAACTGTTATGTAAACATAGATGACTATAGAGAGCGAGCGTGAAGAATGCCCAACTGTGCAAGAGCCTGACTGTACATAGCACATGTTCTTGGGTGCTGAGTGACATACCACGAGCAGCAGTGAGTAGTATAGGGATGACTGCTGAGAGATTCTGGAAAGAGTTACCTAGTGTGGTGGTTTGAATAGAATAGATGGCCCTCAATATATTCAGTTGTTTGTTTGTAGTTTGCATCTGCTGGCTGCCTGGCTGGAGGCAATGTCACTGGGTGGATCTTAAGTTGTGGTGGTGGGTTTCAGATTTCAATATAAAGATATGCAAAGTGTGCCTAGCTGGAGTTCCTGAAGTGTGCTGTGCTGTGTGGCTTTTGGCTTTTGGCTGGCTGGAGTTCCTGAAGTGTGCTGTGCTGTGTGGCTTTTGGCTTTTGGCTGGTGCTTTGTCTCTGTGTCTGCTTGGGCCTGTGAAGGCAGGCCAGCTTCTTCTGCCATTATGGAACTTCCCCTGGATCTGTAAGCTTCAATAAATATCCATTCCTCCATAACTGTGCCTGGTCTGAAAGTTCATCTCAGTGAACCTGAAGCTGTCTGCTACACCTAGGAAAAGTCGGCGCTTGTAGTGGGCTTTATTTTAAAGATATCAGAACCAACATGGAAATCATATGAGTTACTTTGCTCATTTCTGTCACAAAACACCCAACAAAAGCAAATTAAGGAAAAGAGGGTTTGTTTTGGCTCACAGTTTGAGAGGATAGTCCGTCATGGCAAGGAAGATGCGGAAGCGAGGGCTCGAGCTAAGACAGCTGGTCAGGGCCATTTTGATGCCTGGAACCCGCTCAGGCTTCAGGAAAACTCACCTCCATGTCTTCCTCCCCAAAAGGCCCTCACTTCAACATTGGCAATGCCCATGCCAGCTCAGCCCATCGGGAGGCTGGTTATCTGCTGGCTTATGACTTTCCATGCCAGGGCCTGATCCAGGTAACACGTTGGCAGAGGACAGGTTGGGCACGGGTAAGCAGAAAGACGCAGTGCCAGCCAGCAGCCTTACTGTCGATCCGCGCATCATCTGTAAGATCCATGAAGGGGACGCACACCGTGCACAGGGAAGATCCCCAATACCCAAGACGGAATATGCCACAGGGATCAGTGCCTGTGTCTGCTGGTGAAGGGGGCATGTCCCAAAGCAAGTGAATGGCCACAGCAGGCATCCACAAGTGAAAAGCAGAGGAGGCTGGTAAGGCCACAAGTGCCAGGAGCCCAGGGCAGAAGGAACCTAAGACTAAAGTTCTGCACATAGTGGCCTCACTTATGATGTAGACCAGTCACAGAGAGTGAGATACAGAAGGAGATTGTGGGTGCTTCCTGTGATGAGAGGGCTGGTGTCCATGTCAGGGGCAGAGAGATAACTCCTGCTTCCTCTGTGAGGAGCGAGGCAAGGCTAACTATGGTGAGTGAAGGGTAGCTATTTGGTTATAAGAACTAAACAGAATGATGGATGAAAATGGAAACAGACCAGAAATAAAGAATT
Organism: Jaculus jaculus; assembly: GCF_020740685.1. Lineage (NCBI taxonomy): Eukaryota > Metazoa > Chordata > Mammalia > Rodentia > Dipodidae > Jaculus > Jaculus jaculus. The sequence goes on from NC_059105.1 coordinate 167,615,097, forward strand.
ACAAAGTGGGTCTGGAGGGATGGCTTAGTGGTTAAGGCACTTGTCTACAAAGCCAAAGGATCCAGGTTCTATTCCCCAGGACCCACATTAGCCAGATGCACAAGGGGACACACATGTCTGGAGTTCATTTGCAGTGGCTGGGGGACCTGGTGTGCCTATTCTTTCTCTCTACCTCTCTTTCTTTCTGTCTCCCAAATAAATAAAAATACATATTAAAAAGAAAATTGCAAAGTGGTCCTAATGTTCACCTCCCTCAAGCTGGAAACCATAGTTCTGAGGCATACCTGACTGTAGTTTCTGGTTTACCTGTAGCATCAACCAGCAGCTGAAGAGATGAGGAAAAGTGAACACTAAGGTTCACTTGGTTGTAACTAGAACACACACTTAGAAACTATAGAGAAAGCTGGGCATGGTGGCACACACCTTTAATCCCAACACTTGGGAGACAGAGGTAGGAGGATCACTGTGAGTTGGAGGCCACCATGAGACTACAGAGTGAATTCCAGGTCAGCCTGACAACAACAACAACAACAACAAAAAAAAAAAAAAAACCTTGAAAAACAAAAGGTCGTGGTGAGCCGGTAGAGTACATGGTGTTCTGGTAAGGAGGCCTATACCTGCTATACATGCATCCCACCACAGGTGTAGAGAAGCCCCAGAGCAAGGGCTGAGTCTGTTCAAGGGTATAGACCAGGCAGAACTACAGCCTGGTGCTCAGGGTTTCCTCCCCACTTGCCACAGAGAACAGGAAGGGCTGGAGTCCCAGTGTCTACTTCAAATGCATGTACTCAGTGCCCGAACTTCCTCCTGAAAGTCCCATGGGCTGGAGACCGAGCACCCAAGGACCGTTGGGGGACGTTCATGACGCAAACTAGAGCAGCAGTCATGATTACCGCCACCGTCACCGAAGACTAATCCTCAGGGGAGAAGGTCGCTTATCTGTAAAAGTCAAAGAAATCAGAACATTCCATGGGCCAGGGGAAACCAGGTGGATGAGAAGCAAATACTACTTTTTGCCTCAACTTCCCAAAGTGTATGGTACCCCGAAGGCTCTCTTCCTGTGTCTCCTCTTACTTGTGCCCGCATCGTTCGGCATTCAATGTTGTCGTATGTACCAGCAACCTTTCCCTGCTCCGGAACCCAGTAAACTATTCTGGTATGCTTGTTTTACCTGTTTGTTTGATTGGTTGGTTTTTTTTTTTTTTGGTTTTTTTTTTGTTTTTTTTTTTTTTTTTTGAGGTAGGGTTTCATTCTAGCCCCAGCTGACCTGGAATTCACTATGTAGTCTTGGGGTGGCCTTGAACTCATGGTGATCGTCCTACTTCTGCCTCCCAAGTGCTGGGATTAAGGACATGTGCCACCATACCCAGCTTTAAATATTTTTATCGATTTATTTGAGAGAGGAAGCAAGAGAAAGAGGGAGTAGAGAGCAATAAAGGGTGTGCCAGGGCCTCTAGCCACTGCAAATGAACTCCAGACGCATGCACCCCCTTGTGCACTTGGCTTACATGGGTACTGGGGAATTGAACTTAGGTCCTTAGGCTTTGCAGGTGAGCATCTTAACTGCAATGTCTTCTCTTCAACCCTTACCTGTTGTTTTTGAAACAGGTTCTTGCTTTGTAGTCCAGGCTGCCCTCAAACTCTGAATCCTCTTAGCTCAGCCTCTCAGGTACTGCCATAACCGCACCCATCTAGTACTGAATTTCCTCCCACCCTCAAATAGTCTTGTCTAAGAAGTTGGCACTTACTTAGGTAATACTGTTAGGTCCTTTGAAGATGACACTATATAGTTAATCTCTCCTGCCCAATGCATTCAGAGGAACCTGAATGTTCCTTTATGGCATTTGTAAAGATAGCTCTGTCCCAGTGGGTCCTGTCTTCATATGTCATCTTAACAAAGTAACCAACCATGTTATTCACTGTGAGATACCATGCTCTATTTACCCTTTTCTTGCTTGAGTGGACTGATATGAACATAATACACAAGGTTTAGAAGTTTCCTAAGCCCTGTGAGAATTCTAAACCCTTCTCCTGTGGCTATCTATATATAAGTTTTTAAAAAAAAAAAAAAAAAAACTTTGGGGAATTTCAATAAGCAATTCTAAAGAAGTCTTCCTTTCTTTACAAGTATGAATTCTCATAGAATTCAACTTTTTTCCCCTGATTCTTTCCTGTTCCTGATCCTATTATAGCTCTTCCTAGCAATGCTAAAACCCAGCTGGTCTGGAGATTAATATGACCAGACATACCATGAATTTTTTAAATCTCAAAAGTCCCAGTTTTGCCTTCTCCATCAATCAAATATAGGTTATATATGTGTGGCATGTGTGTATGCAGTATATTACCATCACTTTCTGTATTCTTCTTGTGTTGCTGTCCTCTAAAATTGTTCCTATTGCTTGTTATAAAGAGGTGAAAGGAAGAGTCTGAGGAACAGAGGGAGGGAGTATGAAGTGAAGAAAGACAAAAAGAGAAAGTGCACTAGGAAAGAAAGGATCCAGTGCAAAGATGGAAAACGAGTTTCCCTTGTCCTTTTTCCCTTCAATTTCGGCTTTTCACCTAATGAATTCAAATGGCCTTGACCTCTACCATAGTAATTTGTTCCACAATCTGTATATATCCTTCTTACTGTTGGCAAATGTTTCCTACCTACCCAGCAAATTGAAATTGACTCAACCTCTTAACATGCTGCCCAGCATCTTTACCCTTCAAACCAGAGGCTTTGGACCCATTGGCATGAGCTCCACTGACCCCATACCCTCCGCTGCCAGGACCAGTGATAATGGTTGATATAAATCTGAAAGTACTTCAGCAGTAATTTGGTGTTACTTCATTAGCATTCAAAAAATAAACAGGTAAACTACATGTTGAATTCATTAAATCCTTCCTCTGTTTAGAAATGTAAAAACTGCATTTTCAGAAAGGGGATTGATTGGTGTCATGTACCTGTTTGTTCACTCTTGTTTATGCAAGATAATAAGAACATTAACACAGAGGAGGAATAATGGTACTTATAATTCCATCACTACTGTTCATATAAGGTGAAAATGTCGACAAAGAGCTGAGAGAAGACTATGATGCTCTCTATCCTATTGTTGACAGGGCACAAGGAGAGGTAAACAGGTTCACCAAGTGGTGAAAGGTTATTGTTCTTTGCATGGCGCTCGTCATTTTCCTAGGGGGCAAGTACAAAATACAAACATACAAGGCAAGAGGCACTCTGCTAAGGAGCTAGGGGCACGGGCTGTGTTCAACACTCACCAAAGTCCCGTTCTTGAGCAAGATCATAGGCCTTGGGAAGATGCTGAAGTGCTTCTATATGGAAGGGTTTGGAGTGTTGTGTTAAAGAGACCAGTGACCTGGAAGTTGCCTATAACTAGAGATGTGCTTCTTAGAGGGCGAAACACTATTACTTCAAAAAAGAAAGAAAAAATGGCATTTCAGATTAGATTATAAAGATTCACTTTAGGGCTAGAGAGATGGGTTAGTGGTTAAGGCATTTGTCCTTGAGCACAGGAGTGGAATCTGGTTGGCCAAATAAGAAACAATAAACTCTGATTTTATACATACATACATATATATATATATATATATATATATATATATATACACACACACACACACTCACACATACACGCATACACACATAGTTCCATCTGGAAAATACTTTTCATTTTCTACTTCTAAAGAAATTCTCAGAATAAATTGCAAATTTTATTGAGCTCAGTACTTATAGTTGCATGAAACAAATGGGAAATGGCAGCTAGGCATAGTGGTGCACGCCTTTAATCCCAGCATTCAGGGAGAGAGGTAAGAAGATCACTATGAGTTAAAGGCCAATCTTCTACAATCGATTACATAGTAAGTTCCAAATCAGCCTGGGCTAGAGTGAGACCCTAACTTGGAAAAAAAGAAAAAGAAAAACATGGTAGTAAGAGGTGTATTCTGTTTGGTCTAAAAGACTGTGGTAAGGGACTTAGAATCCCAAGCCTCATAGAGCCTAAAAACTTCTAATGGGCAGGACTGTCTTTGAAATCACAACTCTGTTGCTGCTGCAGGCGGGCCAGATGAGGCAGTTTTAGCCAAAAGCTTGAGACAGAGACATAAAAGTTTGATTTGGGCCACATGTCAAATACACAGTTTCCAACCAGCATGAGTAAAAATGAACTATACCCCTCTGGACCTTTGGGCTTCACCTTTTGGACCAGCTTCATCAGCCAAAGACTGGCATGTGGCACCTGAGGTAGAGGAAGCTCAGGGAGCATGGTGAATGTGGCACAGACCTTTTCTGAGGTCTTTGGTTCCCAAACTGCACTTATACTGCTTCAAGCAAATATTGTAAAGTATATATTGTATAATATTGTATAGTATAGTAGATGGCCTTTCCTTTGTCCTGTGTCCACCATACCAAGGATTTCAGAGTTTGTGAACATTAAATAGCTTGTGCATAAATCACGTTGCAGAGGAAAGCGAAGTTGAAAGGCTGGCAGGCTCTCTGCCCACTCATTGCTACCATAGTGAGCCAGTTTGATACTTTGCATTAGGTGGGACATTGAGAAGTCATTTTCTTCTCTACTTATGTCTAATTTTTTTTTTTTGTAAACTAAAGACATGTACTAGCAAAATTGAGGGAAATAGCCTAGAATTTTTCTTGTATTTTATAGAGATGACAAACTTAAATCCAACTTAATGTCTTTCAAACGCTTCCAAGACCTAGAACTTGTCCTGTTCCATTTGTCTGACCACAGAATATTTCTGTGATTTATCTATGGAGGGCTTTAGCAGAATGTCTAAATTGTTGGCTTCTGTTTCTTTTGCCATGGCAAAAACCACTCTATACTATACACATTATGTTGAAGGTGGTTTTATTTTAAGCATGTGGACATATTTTGTAAGAGCTTTTTCAGCTCTGTAAGGTTCAGGAGTGACCAAGACTACAGAGAGCACTCTGAGGCAAAGATGGAAGTTTTTATTCAGGAAATACAGGAGCTGCCAGGACTGACTCTCAAGAGCAGAGCAGTCAGCTTTGAGATCGCAGATAGTGCCCTAGATAGAGCTCTTCAGTTGGGGGAAGGTGAGGAAGGGAAGGAGTTTCTTTGTTCTTTACATTAGCCATAGGGTAAGACCAGAAGTGACCTAGTGAAAGATAAGGGGACAGTAAATCTAGACCTGGGACATTTTAGGCAGGGAAGGGATAATGGCTGAGCAATTTCTTGAGGAATGTAGATGACCCACTTCCTTATCTCTGTCTCCTTCCTGCTGTAACTCCATTTTGTCCTGATCTAACATTACAGCCTTTTGTTAATGGTAAGAGTCACAGATTAATTTTTTTTATGTTGACCTTGGGGTGATAAGTTCTTATGCTCGGAGAGGATGGATAATGCAGTCAATGGGTCTCTCTTTGGGGCAGGTGATGAGGAGGCAGTCTCATGGTGGCTAGAGGTGGTGGAGTGGTGAGATCAATAGCACCAGTGCAGCATGTTGTTATGACTTGGTCCTGAGCAAAGCAGAGACTTCTCTCGTACCATCCCTGTGCGGAGCTGGCTTCCGAGCAGTTGCTGGCAGACACCTGTTATAGAGAAGCTGAGGGAGATGGGTTCTGTGCACCCCGTGAAAAGACAGAAGGGAGAACAAAGGAGCTTGTTACTCTTGTCAAAATGCCAGGTGTAAAGGGAGATGAACATTCAGAGGCGAGAGATAGAGGGATTGAGGCAAGAGAGAGGAGGCAGAGGGGCATTTTAGGGTCAGGGGAAGAGTAGGAACACAAGAGAGTTTAAGTTTGAGAGTGTCCGTTGGGGTGGCAGTGTACTTATCCCTGTATGAGATAGGGTAAGGGCGAAGGAAGGAGGGGGTCTGAGGAATAGCTCTGATTCTGGCTTAGGCAAGTGGGAGGAGCTGGGGTCAGGGTAGGTGAAGTTAATCAGGGACAGGCAGAGGCAGAAGGCTTGAGTTAATGTTAGAGTTTAGTATTGTAAGTCACTATCAGACAGGAGAGCCTATTAGTCTGACTCATTGTTTACACTGTGGTTATATTTTTCTCGTTGGGTGATTAAAACCATGTAGGCTGCCAGAAGTAGCTGTATACTTTGGAGGTCAATAATGGCTCTGTAAGAGAGACTTTCCAGGACCCGTGAGGAGTCCTGTGACTCTCATTGCTAGGATAAGTCAAGGCCATGCTGACCAGGTGGCCCTCCCTCGTTTGGGAAACCTGAAGGACTGATTTTCCTCCAATGTGACTCTCCTGTTGCAGATACACTAACTTGGAACTCATTTCTGGGTCTCCACATCCTCTCTGATCAAAAAGACAGGTAACTTACCAGAGGCTAGAAGTTCAAGTGTCCCAACATCTCCTGTGGCCTTTTGACCCGGGAGTAGGAGCCAAAATATTGGTTATCCTTTTAACTCCAATGTTTTCAATTGATTTTGGCTTTTACATATAGTTATTACTTAATCAGAGAGACTATACATATCTGATTGACAAAACCGATTAGTTTAAAAGGATGTAGAACATACCTGGTTAGTAAAGAAGATCTGATTAGAGAATGACACAATAATTTAAAATCATTTTGATTAGTATTTAAGTTTAGTTGTCAGGTGACAATGTAAGCTATGTCTGGGACATATAAAGCATGCACATTCTATCTTTTAAGTAACTGTCAGTTATAAGTATAGACAGAAGATTTTATTAGCCCTGAAAACAATATTTTATCAATTATTTTATCATTAACTTTAAGGCAATTGATTTAATTTAGAAATTGACAAGACAGTATAAAAACTTAGCATCTGTGTTTGAAAACAACTTTGGCTAGTCTACATACCAATGCAAGTACCAATTATCCACCACCAACAACAACTGGAAGTAGAATAGCAATTTAAAAGTTTTTTTTTTTTTTTTTTTTTTTTTTTTTTAGGAGAGGAAACATGTCTTAAGAATCAATATTTCTATCTGCAATGAACTTAAGATGTTGGAAATGAGACAATTAAGTGAAACCTTGACTGAGACTGATTATACTTAGCTTGAGAATAAAGGGCTGGAGAGATGGTTTCGCAGATAAGCACTTGCTTGTAAAGACTAAGGACCCTGGTTCGAGGCTCAACTCCCCAAGACCCACATTAGACAGATGCACAAGAGGGTGCATGCATCTGGAGTTTGTTTGCAGTGGCTGGATGCCCTGGCGTGCCCATTCTCTCTCTCTATCTTCCTCTTTTTCTCTGTGTCTTTCGCTCTCAAACAAACAAATAAAAATGAATAAAATACACTTCTCTCTCTCTCTCTCTCTCTCTCTCTCTCTCTCTCTTTTAAAAAAAGAATAAAATAAAACTTGGTCATTGTTGAGTTAAACAAGCATGATTTTAACATGCATTAGAGACAATATGACAAACACAAAGCAATTTCTTAAATAAGTACCTTTTACTATTGAACAATTTTAAGGCTTAACTAAAGAAATATTTATGACTGCTACATGAAGCTCAGACAAACTATATTGACATTGTTTGTATTTTCATGTTTTAAGTATCAATATCTCTAAGAGCAATGAACTTAAGATATCAGAAATGAGATAGTTAATTAAGTAAAACCTTGACTGAGACTGATTATACATAGTTCAAAAATAAAATAAAATTTGGTCATTGTTGAGTTAAGCAAGCCTGATTTTAACATACACTAGAGACAATATGACAGACACAATGTACCTTTTATCATTGAACAATTTTAAGGCTTATCTAAAGAAATATTTATGACTGTTAAGTGAAGCTTAGACAAACTATATTGCTTGAATAGAGTGAAATTTTCTAAGACATGGGGAGCTTTTTTAGGTTTTCTAAGAACAAAAATCATAAGCCACTTTTCATAAGACTTAGATTATAACCTCAGTGATAATCATTTAGCAAAATCAGCTTAAACAAGACAAGAACCATCTTAAAATTACAGACTTTTAGCCAGGCATGGTGATGTATGCTTATTGATAGCCAAACATCATGGACTTTGTATAAATCAAATTATAATATTCTGATATCTGGAAAAGTATGATATTAACAGAAAGTAGACTTTACATATTTAAAGCACATGAGGCTACAGAGAGTAAATGATGAACAAAAATCCATTGACAGAACTTAAAATAAACAGGAACTCTATATTATACAGTAACATTTTTGACTTAAATATGAATACATGAAAAGTTATATATTTTTTAAAGTTCATCTGAGGTGGGATACTTTTATACATATGTGTGTGTGTGTATGTGTGTGTGTATACACATAATAAGGAGATTTAGTACTTTTAAAAGCTAAATAAGATGTCCATCAATCTATAAATTAGTTTCTGAAATTAATTTAGCTATATTTAACATACCAAAAGAATAGAGGAACTGCCATGATCTAACGAAGAAAGGAGACAAGAAAGTAGGCCTGGACACGCCAGGGTCACTTGTCACGGCAAACAATGTATGTCCCACTATGTGCATCTGGCTTTGCAAATAAGCACCTTTAACTGCTGAGCCAAAAAGAAATATTTCTAATCTCTTAAAGTACACAAAAGTTTATGACACAATCTTTAAGAATTTGAACCTTAACCAACTCTATAATTCTGCCTGTGATAATTTGGCAAACTTGTTCAGTAATGACATAAGTTAAAATTAAAGTATTAAGACTGATTATTGGAGGAATTACATCTTAAATCACAATATGTTTGTTTAGAATTTCTTTTTACTGCTTACCATGAAGTAAATAGTTTTTAAGTGTGTGGCAGATAAATACTGTATAATGTTTTAAATGTGGTCTATTTACCTTATAAAATAGGGGGGAAAAAGAGTAAATAGTTCTGTGAGATTTTTTTTTTTTTTTTTTTGAGGCAGGGTTTTAGATACAATAACCTTAGGAGAGAATTAAATATTAATGAATCAATTGTAACCTTCAGAATTAGTTAAAAGGTTGACAAATAGAGGAACCTAGTGAACTTGGCTGGGTACTCTAAATTCAGTCTTTCATAACCGTTATTATGACCAGATTAACATCAATAAATTAAAGTTAAGTTTACAACCTGAATACCATAGCAACCTGCTACCAGCCAGGGCCATACTTTGCTAGTCTGATGCAAACCCTAGGCTAATAGTTCTTTGTTTTTAACCTGTTTAAGCTTACTCACACCTTCATCTACAAACTTTTACCTTAACAATCCACGTAACCACTCTGCAACAATCTTTTTCATCAAACATGTAACATCCAACATATAAAGTTTTCTCTCCAGTTTATCTTTTTTACTCACTTCATCTCATAACCATCAACAAGAATTTTCTTACCATAACACTTTTAATATGACCATTTTCTTTTTTTCAAAAGGCCTTTTGAAATAACTTTTTTAAAGAAAGAATAGATCAGATTTGACTTACGTTATTTACCCAGATGACATCACATGTAAGGTTCAGGAGTGACCAAGACATGGAGAGCATTCTGAGGCAAAGATGGAAGTTTTTATGTGTGGTGGTGGGGAGGGGGGGGAACAGGAGCTGCCAAGATTGACTCTCAGGAGTGGAGCAGTCAGCTTTGAGATCACGGATAGTACCCTAGATAGAGCTCTTCAGCTAGGGGAAGTTGAGGAAGGGAAGAAACTTCTTTGTTCTTTACATCAGCCATAGGGTGACCTGGTGATAGATAAGGGGGGCAGTAAGTCTAGACCTGGGACATTTTAGGCAGGGAAGGGCTAATGGCGGGCCAATTTCTTAAGGAATGTGGGTAGCCCCAGTCCTTATCTCTGTCGCCCTCCGCTGTAACTCCATTTTGTCCTGACCTAATAAGCTCCATCACACTGACAATAGGATTTCATTAAATCACCCACCATCAACATTTCCCTTTCTTTCTTCTTTTCGGAAAAGTTAGAAAACAGTGACCAGAGAGTTTTCAAGACATTCACTTTGGCAAAAATAAATGTAGAAAAAAACATGAACCTATTTCTTGAAATGGAGAAAAGATGAGTTGTGTCATTCTCTGCTCAGCTCTTTCTCCTAATGTTGTTCAAGAATAGGGAAGGCAGCTGAGGCCCTTTCTTACTTTGTTTTCCAGTAAAATGAGATTTAAAAAAAAAATTTTCTTTGTATAAATCCAACCTCTCTATCTCAGTATTTATTGTTTGATGTTTGGCACTTAAATGGACATTGTAAGAATTGAATGAATGACATGGAAAGGTTTCATCCATGGATTTTATTTTACTACTTATTCACTGTTAGATAAGATGCCATTTGATAATGCTTTAGGATCCCACTACTATTTCAATTTAGGGCCAACACATTCCTGCTCTTCCCAGCACCTTGCTTTCTTCACTAACAGGGTAAAAAATCACATGCCACTGGTTCACTTCAAGTATTGAGTGACTGTGTAAAATGAGAGAAGAATGCTCAGTGTGGGGTTAATTAGCTCCTTGCAGTTGTGGGTGGGTTACTTCCTCAGCACCAACTCAATCAGGAGAAACCATGCATATGCAGACTCACAGAATCAAAAGATAGCTAGGAACCTTTAGACTCGGAGGCACATACTGGCTGGAAACAAGAAAGGAACCCTTTGTGCAGTGAGTCCTTTGGGCTTCATTGGTCAGAGAAAAAATGGACTTCTGTTGAAGGTTCTGGTACAGGCCATTGTTAGAGACAATCCAGGGTTTGAGACAACCCAGACAAGCTGGTGTGTTTGGAAATTTACCTCTGCCAACCCTTTCAAAAATCATATCTTCTCAGTTTCTTTTAATGTGCCTTATTTTCTAGGTCTCATTTTAGAAGCAATATAATTTCTTCCTGAAAGTATGGGTGAATCCTTTCTATTTTCATAATTGTGTTTCGCAGACTGCTGGCTGTTCCCTGCCAGCTGAGATCAGCTCAGCCCTGGTTTGATCTGAAGGATTCCCACTAGGTTGTTTACAGTCTAATCCTTTCAGGAAGTGGGAGGTTAAAGAGCAGACAGAAAACATTTTCAATTCCTACATCCTTAATAGGTGGCTATAAGAATTCAGATATTTACAAGAAAATCTCCCAAGCCAGGCTGTCTAGGGTAAGAAGATATTGTAATGTCTTCTTAAGGTTATTCTAATAAAAAGGAAGGAACCAGTGGAGATTAAGCACAAGGAAAACACTAATGATGAATATGCTAATGAAGTTTCTGTGCGAGCTATTGTGTTTTCTTCTTTCTATATAACTTATTGGGGCAATTCTAAGATTTTATAGTAGATGGAAAGTCACAAAATGTTTATAACTTTTGAGAGAAAAAAGCATATATATGATGTATGCATATCTATGTATATGTTTTATTTTAAATTAAACTCTAAAAAAGGTATCTTCTTGTGAGGTGGAGGAAAAGATGAACAACTAGAAATTTTGAAGAATACAGGATGATCACCCCCCCACACACACACACACACTCATTACCAATGGGTGAAAAAAAAACCCTAAATTTGAATCTTGTAGAGTCAGTTAAGAAAATGCAAATTCACCTAAGAGGAAGTATTAAGACAATTAAATTAATACATTTTTAGAAAACTGAGAATAAGTTGTGGTTGGGGAAGCTAAATGACAGATGACTGAGAATGGCCCCAAAGAAGCAGCCCCCGTCACATTAGGACCTTGTTCTTTAACTGCCCAGTGAGAGGAATGTAGATGTGCAAAGAAGTGAATGAGGAAGGGAAAGAAGGAGGGAAGAAGCCTTATGAATTCGAACAACCTGTGTTAAGCTTATTGTTCCACAGCTTTTCAAAATTCAGGTTGCTGGTGAGCTTGTCACCTCTGCTGCTCTGTTCACTCCCATCATTTGAAACAGCATAAGCAATGGCTACACACACCAACCCTTATCCTAGCTAGGTTGTCAAAGTTAGCTTAATGCTGACTTTGTTTTCCCATAGTGATACTGAGCAAAATGTTTCAAAAGCCCTTAGAGCTCTATCCTCCCAACTCCTGATCATGGTAATAACCAACCTCAAGAAAGTCATTAGTGAAGACTAGAACAATCTCTTAAACAAGTCAGCTATGAAGAAATTGGCACAGTTTGTCTCTGATTTGTGTTCTTACAAAAATAATGGGTTGCAAAGTAAAGCTATATTTCTCTCTCATTCTTATTTTTTAAACTAGATCTTTACAAGTTGCATCAGAACTGACATTTTGGTGTGTGTGTGTGTGTGTGTGTGCGTGTGTGTGTGTGTGTGCATGCATCTGTCCCTAACAAAGGTTGAATAATGCTCAAAGGTTTTAACAGCCAAAGTCCATCTTTAGAAATAGCTTTCTTCTATAATGTACTGCCAATTTCTTATGTGTGTGTATTTTGACCTTCCTGGTGCCTTTGCTATGGGCTGCCTGTTGATTGGTACATGTTAGTGCTTTGCTTATAAGAGTTGGGCAACAGTTCAGTGATCCAGTCCAATTCTGAGCCATAGATAGAATGGGCTCATCTTCTATTTAAGAAATGTAGTAAACTGCTTTAAGTGAATTTGGTTCAGACGAGGTCACTGGAACTATTCAGCTGACCCTGTGCTGTATGTAATGGACACTTCTGCTGAACTCCAAAGCTACAAGGTAAGTAAGCAAGACAGCCGGTAATAGCCATCCACGTTAGAACTTCTCTCTGAGTCTGTCATTGCATTTGAATTTTTAATCATATGGGGGCCATGTTGGTCATCCAAAAGAGTTGTTCATTGGTTCTCCTAATGAGTTTGAAAATAGTCTTAGGAATAATAATGGTGAATTCTTATATTATAAGGTGAACTTTTTTCCTAACTTTTTTCTTTAATTGGAAATTAAGTTTATATTTGTATTCAATATTAAGTTTATGAAACATTCAGTTAAACTCCTTAGACATAAAAGAATGAATTGTTAGAATTTTTTTCTCTACCAACCATTATGATAAAAATGTAGTAGATTCTGGTACATTTTTCCTCCATTTTATTTGTGTCATGTGCTTCTGGTGAATTGAATCAATACCTAAGCACCATATAATATTTTGACTTTAATAACTTATCATCTTATATTTACTAATCCTCTTTTGCTCTAGAATATATTTTACTCAACTATATTCTGACTGTATATCATATTTAGAGTCAATATTTTTTACGAAGTTGTTGTCATATTGCTAAGCATGACTAGAGAAGCTATTGAAATTACCCACTCCTGCCCAGGCTGGATGCAAGAGTTGCATTCATTCCATCCAAAATAGAAGAGGATACTTCCTATTTTTAAAAAACTGTGAAGAAAGAAATTTCATAATTGCTCTTAGCAATCTATTTGATTATTTACCATTCACATATTTAGGGTATTCATTTTCAGGTCTTAACTTCTTCTCTGAACTGTTTAGTATCATGTTCCCCCAGGACAGAAATGTTGATCATTGTCCTCTTTGTAACGACTGTTGGCAGAAAACTATGAAGATACACACTGCACCTCTTTCTTCTCCAAACTAAATTCTCCCCATTTCCTTAGCATTTTCTTTTATTTCTATAGCTCTTTCTGCACCCAACTGGCAAAGGGGACTATTTTTAAATGTTCTGTCATATATGATGTCTCTGAAAGAGGCACTGCATATTTTAATTTCACTGTGCTGGTGTGGAAATAGCCACAACTTTTTCATTATATCCTGATGGACAGAACATTTGTGTTCATTTAACCTTGAGGTTTAAACTTGTTCCCAAAAAAGCAACTGCCTCACAGTATTGGCTACACCCAAGAATAAAGAGCATCAGTTTTCCTAATCTTAAAACTCATCGTGCCCGCCCCCCCCATCCTTAAATGCACTAAAATTAACTTTTCCTTGACCTCTCTCTGGTGCTATTTATTTACTGATTTAACAACTTTTTCTATCATCTTTGTCTCTTAAAATAGACAGACGACATTTATTCAACAAACATCGGAGTGTCATGCTGTGTTTAACACACGGCCAGGCTTGGGAGATTCAAGTGTGAACTGTCAGCACAGGCTCAGAGACATAGATGGCCTAGGCAGACTCAGGGAGGAGCAAACAGGCTGCGACAGGGTATAAAGAAGCAGTGGAGGAGAGACAGAGAGAGGGGTTAGCGCCAGATTGTGAAAGGTCCTGGATGCTCTTAAGCGAATAGTTCGTAGTGACAAAGAAGAAAGTAGCATTTCCCACGATCTATTACAGAAAGCTGTTTCCAGTCTTTGAAACTCAGACCCTGTCCATGTTGTCCTCATGTTTCAATATCTATCACATCATTAGGTTCAAGTATCTGATTAATTTGTATCTTTTGAAATGACTTTGTTTTATAATTTCATTGTTTCTTTCTTCCTTTCTTTCCCTCTCTCTTTCTTTCTTTCTTTCTTCCTCTCTTTCTTTCTTTCTTTCCTTCTTTCTTTCTTTCTTTCTTTCTTTTCTTTTCTTTTTTTTTCTTTTCTTTTCTTTCTTTTGGTTTTTCGAGGTAGGGTCTCACTCTAGCCCAGGCTGACCTGGAATTCACTATGGATTCTCAAGGTGGCCTCGAACTCATGGCAATCCTCCTACCTCTGCCTCCCAAGTGCTGCAATTAAAGGCATGTGCCACCACGCCCGGCAATAATTTCTTTCTTTGTATTTTTAAAAATATTTTATTTGGGCTGGAGAGATGGCTTAGCAGTCAAGACACTTGCCTACAAAGCCAAGGGGCTTTGGTTCAGTTCCCCAGTACCCATGTAAGCCAGATGCACAAGGTGGCGCATGCATCTGGAGTTCATTTGCAGTGGCTGGAAGCCCTGGTGTGCCCATTCTTTCTCTCTGCCTGCTTCTTTCCCTGTCTCTCAAATAAGTAAATAAATAAATTTTTAAAATTAAAAACATAGTTTATTTTAAGAGAGAGTAAGAGGCAGATAGAGAGTGAATGGTGCACCAGGGCCTCCAGCTACTGCAAATGAACTCCAGATGCATGCATTTGGCTTTTTGTGGGTGCTGGGGAATTGAACCCCGGATCCTTTGGCTTTGCCAGCAAGTGCCTTAGCTTCTAAACCATCTCTCCGGCCCTGTCTTTGTATTTTTTAACATTTGAGAGAATGGACTAAAGATATTCCTCTGTTTTCACCAATCTGTACATATCTTTTCTTTCTGCCTTGTGCTGTGTCTGGATTTATTCTGAAATATATTGTACTGCTCACAAGTCATTATCTGTGCCTGTGTCCCAAGAAATCTTGGAGTGAGTTTTCCTTGAAACAGGTACAATTTTTTTGTAGTAAATATCATTAATGTTGGACCAGGAACTGCACTGTGACCAAGTGCGACATGTTAGCGGTACCACACTTTTTAAGATCCCCCCAGAAGTATAAATTTACAACTGGCCAAAAGTCCTGATACCCAATCCATTTAGAATCTGTAAGGCTTGAACTTCAAAATGGGAGATCTACAAGGGGATAAACTATTTGGAATCAGATTAAAAACTGTTCCAACTCACAATACAAAAGGTCCTATCTACTAAAGAAACTACAAGAACACATCCTAAGTGTAGACAGATTCAATTCCTGCAACCCCCTCCTGGCACCACTTCTTTCCTTTAATTCTAGTTGCCCAGGCCTTGCTCCTATAAGAAGCAAAAAGGGTCAGGAAGACTTGTGTGGCATAGGTGGCATGAAGTGTTATATCTTGACAAAGGCTCATAAACAATCTCAGGCTTAGTTATTGAGCTTTAGTTCTTATATCCTCTCACTTCATTGATAATTACTTAGCTTATTTCATCCTCTCAATTTCTAGAGGGTGACACCATTCACTTCCTATGATAGCATCTTTATGGCTCCCTAAGTCTTTTTTGAGATAGAACCAAAACACTATGATCCTGCCAGGCAGACCTCAACATATCAGTGGCTATGTGTGACCATTTGTGATCTTGTCAGACTCACCAAAAGAAATGTAAACACTCCAAGAAACTGGTCTGTAGGAGACTGCAAAAGGCTTCATGTATACATCTGAATAACCCTTCCATCTGACTTTAGCTTGTCAACCTTTTGCCATGTTAGAAAAGTAGAGAATTAAAAACTCCCCAAAGCACAATGCATAAAATGTCATTAAATCTAGCATAAAATTTCTTGAGTGTCAGACAAAGGAACTCATGTATCCAGAGTGAAGATGGAATATCAATTGACAGGAATCTATGAAAATGGCACTGATTCTGAGAGACACATGAATCTAAAAATCCAATAGTGCTTCAGCCTTTGAAAATACTGAAAGTCAAAGGTATTAACACACTCAGTAAGGTAAAAGAATTTCATCCTCCTGTTTGCAGTGACTCCCACATAGGAATTAATTAATACAATACTTTGAACATTGTATTAACATTGAAAGAACATTTCAACATTATTCTTACCCACAGAAAACAAAGATATAAGCCCACGTCAACTCTGTAGAGAATGGGTGAAGGAAAACAATTGGAAGGTGAAAGGCAGGTGTCAGAGGTCATTCCTGTCCAGTTGCCTTCCCTTGACCTTCACCAGCTGGGGGGATGACTGCTGGGCTTCAGTTGTCATCAGTGCTGTGACACATTCTAGTTTTCTGATTCATTTGGAATGAATAAGCACTCCCTCTTTGATTCACAGTCCTCAAAGTAACAGATTTTGTGAGTGAGTTATGATGACTTCTTCTTTGCTTGATTATTGCACTGTGATTGTTCCCTCTTTTTGTAAAGATTTTATTATTTATTTCTTAGAGATAGATAGAGAGAGACAGAGAAAGAGAGAGAATGTGTGAGAATGTGTTTCCAGGGCCTCTAGCCACTGCAAACAAACTCCAGATGTGTGTGGCACCTTGTGAGTCTGACTTACGTGGGACCTGGAGAATTAAACCTGGGTCCTTAACGCTTCGCACATGATTGATCCTTCTTTTAAAAGTTTTTCTCACTCTTTGTCGCCCAGTGTTACTGTCATGTGAAGAAAAGCCCTTGGGGGCTGGAGGAATGGCTTAACAGTTAAGGCGTTAGCTGGCAAAGCCAAAGGACCCAGGTTCCAATCCCCAGGACCCATGTGAGCCAGATGCACAAGGGGCACACGTGTCTAGAATTTGCAGTGGCTGGAGGCCCTGGCATGCCCTTTCTTTCTTTCTTTCTTTCTTTCTTTCTTTCTTTCTTTCTTTCTTTCTTTCTTTCTTTCTTTCTATCTATCTATCTATCTCTCTTTCCCCCTCCCTCCTTCCTTCCCTCCCTCCCTCCCTCCCTCTTTCTCTGTCAAATAGATAAATTAAATATTTTTTAAAAAGAAAAGCCCTTGACCAGTAGCATTGCCTCAGCTTTGAATTAGTTGAGAGGAATGGGACCTGACAACCCAGATTCTGTTTTTAACTCAGCCAGATACCTCAGCTGGCAAGTGGCTCGGCTTCCTCACCATAAAATGGGTATAATAATAGCTTTCCCTTACCACTGTGAAATACTTAGAATGCAAATCAAGCCAAACATGTCTCCTTCCAAAGAGAAGCTGAAACCTGTCTGCCTCATCCTGAGTGAGCCCAGATTTCATGGGGAAACAAAAAGTGGGAAACGCCTGGAGGTGGTATAATTTGGTGGTCAAAACTATGTAGACTTTGGAAAGGTATAGGCTTACTTCAGAAGCCAGTGGCTGTGTGACTTGGGCATAAGTTTCCAATTTCTGAAATCTCCATTTATCCCCTAATAAATTAACAGTAGTGAGGATTAAATGATGCACTTTACCAGTGAGTACCAGTCAAACTTGGACTTAGGTGGTCTGTAAGTTAGAGTGATCCAGCAGTCCGAATGCCTAGTGGGGCAGGGCTGAGACAGTGGGCCTTAGACCAGATACTTCAGTGGGGTCTCAGGTGTCACTCTAAGAATACACACCAATTTTGCTTGCTACTCCTCAGCATAGTCTCATTTGTTTTAGTAAACTGGAAGTATCATGAGGACAGGAAAGTTGTCCATTTTGTTTCTTCTATAGCATCCAGAATTAGTTATTGAGTAAATGAAAGATATAGAAACAACAGTTTAAGCTGCCTACCTCCAAAGAAACCTAGCTCTCCAAGAAGCAGTCATGCCTCGGCACTTTGTGTTTTAATGTCATCCAGGTTACTCCTATATTCCTGGGGGGCAGGGGGAGCTCGCCGTATCCAAACTGGAAAAGCTTCTGCTAAACAGGGTGCCTGAAACCACAGAAGGTGCTCAGTGAACAGGGAATGTGCCTTGCTTAGCTCTGTACTCCTCTACCTGTACTCCTCTACCCCATTGTAGAAACAACTCTGTGAAGGTTCTAAAGAGAAACTATGATGTGAATGTGAAAATATGATTGAAGTACATTATGTCCACTAGGACAGTGTCAAAATGAAGCCAGCCCTTTATTCTGTATCACCAGTATATGCTAATAAAATGAATTTAAGTTTGTATATGACTAGGAAGACCAAAGTCTAAGGGAGCTTCAGGGAGACTGTATCCCTAGTCATGCATCCTTACCCACTTGGAGCTCCATGTTTAAAATGTTTCGTGTGTGTGTGTGTGTGTGTGTGTGTGTGTGTGTGTATGCATGCATGCATGTGAGTAGGTGAGTATGGGCACACATATGCCATGGCACGCATGTGGAGGTCAGAGAACAATCTTCAGGTCAGTCCTTGCTTTGCACTTTCTTTGAGGTGGGATCTCTCATCTTATTGTTCACTATTTTCATGAGCTCCAGGAGCTTCTCGGTTGGGGTCTGGGGATTTGAACCCAAGTACTCAGAGCTTTAGGTGGCAATTGCATTATCCATTGAGCCATCTCTCTAGCCCATAGATTTCCATTTTTTATGCTTTTTTTTTTTTTTTTTTTTTTTTTGGTGTTTCAAGGTAGGGCCTCACTGTAGCCCAGGCTGACCTGGAATTCACTATGTAGTCTCAGGGTGGCCTCAAACTCACTACCTCTGCCTCCTGAGTGCTGGGATTAAAGGTGTGCGCCACCACAACTGGCTCTATTATTCCTTTTTCTTTTTGGCTTTTTAAGGTAGATATTTCTATTTTTTAACATTTTCTTTACTCATTGCATCAGTATATGCTTTGTTTTAAACTTCCAGGTAACAATTAAAAGAGAATTTTCTTTCCTCCTCACTTTAATCCCCCCTCCCAACCACAGGCCACAGGTTAGTAACTTGGAGGAGGCTCATAATGGCCTTCATGGAGACCAGAAGTTCCTTGAAGTTTGGTGTTTTAAGTTTTCTGGAAAGATTACCCTAGGATCTGTACCACCTCCAAGTATGGGAAACCACTGTCTGAAAATGTTATCTAAATTGAAATTAGAACAAACTAATCTTTTAAGTTATCTTTAATACTTTTAGGTCCTTAGAGATCGGCGTTCTTGGAATCGTGGAGTTTAGGTCAGACGTCACTGAGTGTCTCTCCTCCCACTCCTCACCCACGCACACCCTGTGTTTGAATGTCCCGGGTGACTTGGCCTTTATAGTTGTGTATCTTGTGTTACATCTTTGTGTCCAACCTGTCGTGTTCAACGGAATGCTTTAAGTCTTATGCAAAGCTGTTATAGATGATTCTTTGCATTTCATACGAAAACAGCTCATAAGCTGTAGGAGGAAAGGACATGTGCCAATACGTAAAGCTTCAACTGAGCAAGGTAAATCCCTGAAGATTAATACATATTGTAAATTGTGCAGCCGACTGTAAGTTAATCAAGAAGTAGAGACCCCAGAGGCTGGAGAGATTGCTTAGTGGTTAAGGTGTTTGCCTGCAAAGCCAAAGGATCCTGGTTCAAATCTCCAGGACTCACATAAGCCAGATGCACAAGGGGATGCATGCATCTGGAGTTCATTTGCAGTGGCTGGAGGCTCTGGGGCTCCCCTTCTCTCCCTCCCTCTCTCTCTCTCTGTTTCTCTGTGCCTCTTTCTCTCTCTCAACTTAGCAAATAAAATATTTTTAAAAAGAAGTAGAGACCTTTTTACATTTATGGACATTTTTAAATTGTACGAGAACTATGAGATTGAATTTTAACCTTAGTATTAAGTTTCGGATCACTTTTATTTCTTTACATTAATATATATATCAGTATAGCAATTATATTCAATTAAGTCTATAATTTAACTTGTTTTGATTCTTTTTAAAATCATAATGTGCCCTCTCATTTTTATCTCTGTCTTGGATTCCTGGAACTGACAGCCTGTGTGTCATTTGACATCAAGAAAGGCCCGAGGTGCACTTGGCACCTTTGTATTGATCTCTTTTGATCACATCCAAAATTTAATTTTGACTAAGTTTGTAAGTAAGTGCCCTTTGAAATTTAGTAACGAAAGTTATCTACTTAGATAGAAGAACATAAGCCCTTGATCCAGTTTCTGCTGAGCAAACTACGTTATTAAGAGGTAACTGGGTTTACAACATGTAGTAGAAAAGTGTTAGTTGAGTACATTTTACAGAAAATTATTAATCACATTTTCTGATTTTACCCAAATATTTGGAAAGAACATAGCTCAGAAACACGAGATGGTTATAAAAAAAGAAAGGAAAGAAGAGGGGAAGGAAAGGAGGAAAAGATACACAGGGATCTAGTATCTTCTTTAGAGGAGACAAAAGCATACAAAAACTTATGAACTTTAAAGTCTTTGCTCAGCTTTTATTTTGTATTTCACATTTGTATATACAATCAATAATTCATGCATAGTCAAACTGTCTTCCTTTAATTTCTCATTAAAGACGTCAGTTTTGTGGCACAGTGTGACACATACAGACACTCCCCACCGGCCCCCGCCTGGCCCGGCTGCGAAGTCTCTTTCCCAGGGGAACCACACCCTTCACCCCTGGATGTGCACAGACAGATCTCACATTGTTCACGTGGAAGAAAACCTTTCTTTGCAGAACTCTCTACCATGTTGTGCGTGTCCAGAATACTTTCTGGAGAGGTCTTGTGCGTTGCTCATTTTCTGTTTTTACCTTTTCCATTGAAGTTAGTTAATTGGGCTCTTCTAGTTGGTACCTTTAATAAAGTTTGAATATTTCTAGAGGCCTTCTGTCCGAAAAAAAAAATCATGTCAGACAGGTTTAACACTTGTACATTAAGTCCTGATATACTCTAGTGGGACCTAGGTTGGGGAGGGACTTGCTTTATTAATTTCTTATAGATATGTGGTTACCTTAATTTTACCCTTTTATAAGAATGTCTGTCAAAAGCCAAGTGTGGTGGTGCATGCCTTTAATCCCAGCATTTAATCCCAGAGATTACATAGTGAGTTCCAGGTCAGGCTAGGCTACAGTGAGATCCTACCTCAAAAAACCAAAAAAAAAAAAAAAAAAAAAAGAGTGTCTATCAAAACAATAGTGGGCATACCAGTCCTAGTAGGTTATTCAACATGTAATTTGAGGAAAAATTCTTAAACACAGCATAAGAACTGTCATGATCAACTTTCCCAAAACCTGCAAGTTTCATATTTATAGTTGTATTTGGGAGACAGAGGCTTCAGTTTAAAATCAGTGTCACATAATTTCCTGCCATCATCAATAGAACTTCCTGCAGTGATGGAAATGTTCAGTGTCTGTGTCAGGAAGTCAGTCACTAGCCACATGTGGCTATTGAGCACTTGGAATATGGACATTGTAATTGAGTAGTTGAATATTTCGGGTTTTATTAAAGTTTAAAATATTTAAATAGACAAGTAAATTTTGTATGATGGAGATCAGATGAAATTGACAGGAAAGATTTTGGCAGTCTTTATGGGACACACCGTTTGGCAATCATAACAAGGGAACACTTTAAATTTTTTTTTTTAATTTTGTGACTATAGGTGACAAAATGTGTTACTTTGAGAACAACCAGTTCGACATACTTAGATTTGGTTTTCTTTTCCTGACAATGTCGATGAGTTTATATGTCTAATACCTTTTTTCTTTCATTTTCAGTTCCTTGACCACCGATCTGTTGCCTGTTCCCTCTCTTTTTGTAAGTAAAAGTGGTTTCTTTATCTTTAAGAAGTGTCAAATCTGTGAAGTTTGGGTCTTTGTCGGCATGGTTTCTAGTTGACTTTGTTGTGGTTTTTAGCGCTGGTTTGGTGTGCCTTCGCTCTCCTAGCTTGTTTCCACGTTTGGAGTCAATGCTGTTGGCGGTGGTGGTGAGTTACCATCCGTGAGGGGGCTGCAGAGACCAGCTGCCCAGCACTGCTCTTCTGGGAAGACGGCCCTCTCCCTCCTGCAGCTGCTGTTTGCAGGAGTCACTGCTCCTCTAAACTGGAGCTCACATTCCACAGCCAGAGCTCAGCGACAGTTGGGCTTTTTCTCCGCTGTCAGTCAATAGGCAATTATTCATTCTTCAGTGATTAACCCGTCCCGAGATCCAGCCATTTTAAATTTTAACTTCTAGAGCAGAGCTTTCATTTATTGAAAAACGTTATAACATCCTTTTACTTGAAGTACAAAACTGAAAAGTAAAGAGGCTAAAATTTTGTAGAAAATTATAAAGTGTTAGGAAGAGGAAGAAAAAAAAAAAGAAATCTTAAGACTCACATGTTCATATGTGCCAGAAGATTTAGAGACTGCATCATTCTTTTTTGGAAAAACAAAAAGAGGGGACATTGTTTAAAAATAAAGAAAGGAAAGAAGGAAGGAAGTGGAAAATCCTTGATTTCGAGTGAAAAAGAGAGAACGTTTATTATTTAAAGGTCAAACCAGGCTGCACGGAGTGGATCTGGTTGATTCACTGAGCTGCTTAAAAGAGGTTCTTGGGCAGTGAACTCAAATAGTCACTACAAGCCGTTCCACCCAGAGAACCCTACAGGGAGCTACAGTCACCTCATATGATAAAAAGTCATGCGCATCCCTCTGGATATGTCTCACTTTCCTCTGCACACTGTCCCTCCCTCACAAAATCATATCTGACTTCAGTGACTGCGCGGTGGCATCTCTTGTGTTGTAGCGATCTGCAGAAAGCGTGTTCCCATGGCTCTTTTGCTTGTGTGTGGCTTCCAGTAACATTTCCAGAAGCTGGCGGCAAATGTATTTAGGAGAGAAGAGTCCTCCAGAGGAGGCTAAAGCTAAACTCAAGTGTGATATTTTATTTGACACAGGAAGGAGTTGTGTGTAGTGCATTTATGAAACAGGGGTGGCTCCAACCTGCCCCAGACGGGTCTTAAGATCCCCTGTTTTCTGAGCTGAGAGAGTGGATCTGCTAATTCTTCGAGGATGTCACCACTTTGTATCTTCCTATCCCTCCCCATAGTTACCTAGCACTGTGTATTTCGCGTCCTCTGGCTGGCAAATCAGTTTTGTTACAGTTCTTTTGTGTTGAAACAGTTCACATAATAGCTCTGTGTGAGACAAGGCATTCATCCTCACATCACCGGGATGAGTCAGCATGATGCACTCCCCCCGCCTAGCTGAGGCGTCATGACGTCAGTGCTTTAGGGCAAGCCTCAGACATAAGCACACGGGAGGCCTGTGTCACCTATTGGAAATGGAGGGGGAGACCTTTGAGATTAAAATTTAAAAAAAATCACGTAATTGAAAGGCTGTCTCGGGTTCATAGGAAAATGTGAAGCTAATTCTGTGCCACATCAGTCCTCAGTGGAGCAGCGTCTGGAGAGATCCTGCTTTTGAAAGCAGGGATAAGGCTGGGCAAAAGACCTGTAGTGAGCTGACAGGCCATTCATGTGCGCATGACCCTGTTCCACCCTGGGCAAGGCTTCTAGCTTGCTTGGCTTGTTACAAATCCTGAAGTTGCCTTCGTGCCAGCAGGATGCGAGTCAGTGACAGTCCTGCTATCCTCAAATGCCCCCACAGGCACAGCTGATGGCTCCAGGGGTGGTTCCCCAGAAGCCCAGCAAAAGAAAAGGTTCCTTGGGAACACATCAGAACATTATCTCCCTTGTGCTTCTCACTCCAAGTGCCTCGTCAGTGGCCTCCTGGCCAGGTGCAGAGTTCAGCCCATTTGACCTTCTCTCATTGGCATTGCATTTAGCCCAATGTCCCAATCTGGCTCTGACCCAAATTCGAATAGGAACTGAATAGCTGCCAGACTTTTCCCCCAAGAGTTTTCCATCCCATTACTCTTCAGCAGAAACAGAAAAGAGCCCTCCCTATCCTGCCATGCTGCCTTGAAGCAGGTGGCACAGACTTGCCCTCTTTGGGAAACCCAGTTCTTGTAAGCTGGGCTTCTCTGCAGTTCAGATCAGACACATTCTTAGGACAGTACCCTATCACATTAAAAACTAAGCATGGAAGGGTGATAATTTATTCTCTTAGTGCTATTCTCTGTTAAAAGATATTCTTCCATCACAGCATCCATCCTTCCCTCTCACCCCAGCCAATCACTAGCCCCTGTGATAACCACCAGAAAGTGCCTTACTGCTGGGATCTTCCACCCTCATTAGATTGCTAATAATCTCCTACCATGCTTATAAGAGCTACTGCTTCTGTTTGGCGTAGTTTTGATTAATTATCATGCACAGCTCTTTATTTGGTTTTCAGTCAACAAACATTTATGGGAAGCTTGTAACAATGCTTGGTTCTGGGAACTCCAAGATAAGTGAGAAATATCACCTTTTGTTAAGAATGTCACATTCTGAGCCGGGCGTGGTAGTATACGCCTTTAATCCCAGCATTCAGGAGGCAGAGGTAGGAGGATCGCCATGAGTTCAAGGCCACCCTGAGACTACATACTGGATTCCAGGTCAGCCTGAGTTAGAGTGAGATCCTACCTCGAAACACCAAAAAAAAAGAATGTCACATTCTGGGGCCAAGGTTGCAGCCCAGTGGTAGAGCACTTGTGGTGAAGCTCAGTGATGTAGAACAAGACTCAGGCCCTGAGACTGATCCACAGAAATGTGGGGGGAGGGAGGAAAATCACAATTTAAGAGTCTCACAGTGTGCAAGAGGAGATGAAAGATGAATTAAGGTGACGAAAGACCAACTCTGGTATGCAGGTATGTGCATGATACATAAAGGAGGGTCAAAAAAGGAGTGCCCATTGGTGTGGAGGGATTCCAGCCAGTACACAGTGAAAAAAGTGAGCAGTAGAATCCATGTTATTAAACTCAGTGTTCTACCAGTCATATAACTGTCCAGCCCATATATATTATATGCACCATAGAACACTTGATAACAATGACAACTGACTATGTCACAGGCTTATGTGCTTACTACACTATGCATTTAGCATTATTTTAAAGCATACTCCTTTTACTTATGGGGGTTTAGAAGAGAATGGGGGGAAGTGTTCGTGATTAGGACAAAGTCAGGAGCATTCCTAAGTGAGGAGGCGTCGAGGAGTAGCCAGATCAGGCGCAAGTAGTCTGGCGTGCGGGAATGTGGTGGCAAGGGGAGCCTGGGAGACAGAGTGAGGACGCAGGCAGCAATCACACAAGAGGGCCATGCAAAGGAGCGTGCTTTTGAGTCTGCAGCCTCCCGGACACTTGTTTACATTCTAGACAAGAGTCTCCCAAAGGAGGGTGAAAACATGGAGACAGGCCACAGGTGGAAATCAAGGGCCTGAGCTGGGCAGGAGATGGAATGGCGAGGAGCTATTGAGGGGTGCTGACACAGGCATTGACATTTGCGTAATTCCAGCACACCTTTGCCCACTACCTGTTCCTTGCGTTATGGATTGTGGAAGAAAGCCAGTGTGTTTCATGGGGCCAAACTTAAAACCAGAAACATCCTCCCAGCAACTTCAGTGGAGATGTCACTTTGAAATCTGACCTCAACGTGAGCAGCTGTCTGCTGGTGTTGAGATGGGGGAAGGGTCTCCTGCCCATAACAGGCTTAGAGTGGAAGGAGAAAGGGGATAAAGAGACACGTGAAACCATTTCTTAATAATGTCTCCCTGAAGTCAGCCATTGCCCTGATTGCGTGTCATTTTTCCATTGCTGCCGTTTTCTAAGCAGAATTTCCAAGCCATCGAACTGAATTGCAACTTATGCACAGCCGGGTGTTGAAACAACTCCGTATATTCACTCCTCCTCTCTGAATTAGAGTTCACGTGAGCGTGCGTTCCTCTTCTTCACTTTGGGCTGCCAGGACAACTTAAAGGAACATTTCACCAGTTTATGTCTCACGTACTGTGTTCTCTTTTGCCAACAAGGAGATATGTGTGGGCGTGTTTAAGTCTTCTCTATATTGCTTTCTGGAGAAAGGTTTGAGAAGATGAGCAAGATGAGGAGCAGAGACCTATTGAAAGCCCAGATCCCCCAGTGACCTGAGTGCAGAACGTAGGCTGGTGATCAGATGGTCAATTATATGTTTGTCAAAACACAGTGGGCCGCATTCCAGACTGCCAGCTTTGGAGGCCCAGCTTCTGCCAACCAAATGTCATCTGGGAACATGCAACACTGGGCACTGTGAAGGAGTTTGAAATAGACCATGCCACAGCCAACCCACTGCCAGTCTTATAGCACCAATATGGCATGCACAGCCGGGCCCCATGTTTCAGAGCTCAGGAATTCACTGTACTCAATTCAAGAGGTCAGATGGGTTCATGTTTTCAAAGCCTATGTTCTCTGCTTTGAACACTGTGACTTGTTCCTCAGCAATTTCCAAGGGATTTTTCCAGTCCTATCTCTGTGGAAACCACTCTTTTTGTGATGGTTATGAGAGCCATGTAAATGTCCCAGAGGAAGGAGGAGAATAAGCTTGGTCTGACAACGACTGTGATTCCTACAAGGGATTCCAACTCTCAGGAAATTACATTAAAGGTGCATAGCTTTTAAAATATCAGGAACCACCTTGGCAACTTATGAAAAGCAGAAGGGCTTTGCCTATTTTATAAAATGATTTGCATATACCTGCATAAATAATGTCCCCACCTGTACATTTATGCATTTAGGTTGAATAAATTAAATTTAGTGATCTTTAAAATATTCTCTGTCTTTCATTGCTCAGATACCATTTTTAAAACATGTACTCTTCATTTTCCCCCACCCTGTGGTAGTAGTGGCTAATTAAAAAAATCCTTGTGACTAATTGAGAGAAGCACAACACTGCAGACCAAGTGACCACAGCCAGGAACATTGCCTCCTTCTGCTTGAATTTTCTGGGCCTTTCTACCTATATCTTTCATATATTTTCATAAGAGAAAATGAGGACGCAGATTAGTAAAGAGAATGCATAGCAGAAGACAGCATGAAGCTCTAGTACAGATAAGTGGTACATAAAGATGATAGATAGACATAGGCAGGTAGATAGATGATAGATAATAGGTGATAGATGGATAGATATAGATAGACAGACAGACAAACAGACAGACACACAACTCAGGGTTATACTCATATTATCTCTGCCTCCCTCCCTCTCCAGGTTTTTGTTTTTTTGTTTGGATTTTAAGGTAAGGTCTCACTCTAGTCCAAGCTGACCTAGAATTCATTATGTTGTCTCAGGGTGGCCTCAAACTCACATGGATCCTCAGCCTCTACAGTGCTGGTATTAAAGTTATATGCCCCTGTATTCTTCAGAGAAAGAGAGAGGATTGGCACACCAGGGCCTCTAGCCCTGCAAATGAACTCCACATGCGTGTACCACGTTGTGCATCTGGCTTTATGTGGGTACTGGGAACCAAACTCAAGTCATTAGGCTTTGCAAGCAAATGCCTTAAGTGCTGAGCATATCTGCAGCACAAGGGTCTTATTGTTATTCTGGGGTAAAAGGCATGAGCCACCATATCTGGCTTAACCTTTTCTTTCTTTGGCCATTGGCACAGCCCCTTGAGAAACTACATATCTGCTAACTCATATTAGTTATAACTTGGGCCTACAAATCAGAGACTGGCTAATAAGCCAGTCTTAACCACATCCATTCCTATAAGATATTGTTGAGCATTGACTGTGTATAAAGAGTCATGTTTATTAGAGTTAAAATATAAATATAGCTCACTGCCATTGTTTGTTCTAAAGGAACTTAAAATATAGTTGGGAAAAGAAGTTTGGGGGAGTTGTATGCACATAAGACCATAAATCATTTAAGTTCCAAAAAGAATCACATAGTCCAGGAAGTACAATAGGATTTTGTACTTAAAACAGTCTTGAGGACTGGAAAATTTCATGTAAAATGTGATTCAGCTGGATCTTGAAAATGGGTAAAATGTAAATTAAAAAAACAAGAGAGGCCGGGCGTGGTGGTGCACGCCTTTAATCCCAGCACTCGGGAGGCAGAGGTAGGAGGATTGCCATGAGTTCAAGGCCACCCTGAGATGACAGAGTTAATTCCAGGTCAGCCTGGACCAGAGTGAGACCCTACCTTGAAAAACCAAACAAACAAACAAAACAAAACAAAACAAGAGAGTGAAAGAATGATATTTGAAGCCAAAACATACACTCAAGTGTTGAGATCTTTGAGTGGTCCTTCAGTAGTGCAGGTCTTCCCCTCCCTTGATCAAAGCCTACTAAAAAAAAGACTGATAGCTGGGAAACCAACAGTGCTATAGATGTGTTTTCAGGGAGAGGGTGTGCTAGAGGCAGAATAGACCGCCTGGCTCTTTGGAAAGCCCTCAAGAGAACATTTGGATCTGCATATGAACAACACTTTGCCAGGTCAAGAACTTTCACTAGTCAAAGTAGAGAAGGAGACAGAAACGGACTAAATTGCACTTTCAGACTGTGACAAGTCTGGTGAACCTAATTCCAAAGAATTGAGCGCTCTTTCTCAATAGAGTGACTCACCCCTGTGGGACAGGATCAGGAGTGGAGCAGGAAGCAAGAGGGTGCTTAGAAAACTCTCCTGGAGATGAGACATGAGAAAGATTTGTCTAAGGAAACACCTGGGGTTAGAATCCAAACTCTGCTCCGAGGTTCCTTTTCAGAATCTGTAAGTTACTAGAGTCAGAACTTGGAGGAAACTGGTGTAAAATGAAATTAGTGAACTGGATAAAACCTACAGGAAAAAAATGTATATATAAACACTTGTATTTCTGCTTAAACTAATAGCAGTGACATTTACTGAATGCTTTTCTTGCTTAAGATAATGGACTGTACATTGTTAATGGCTATTTGATTTCACTTTTAAAAGTACCCTGTTAAACAGATGCTGTTATCAAATTGTACAAAGGAGGAAACAAATTTACCATTTTAAACATTTTTCCAAGAACACTTAATATGTATTAGAGATAGAACTTGAATTCAGGACCATCTGTTCTTAAAATCCTTGGCCAAATTTCATCAAACACACAGCATCACTAGTATAGTGACCATGGCAATACAGAAAAAACAAGTATGACTGAGACAATTAAGAGGTAAAATATGGGGTTAGAGAGATGGCTTAGTGGTTAAGGCACTTGCCTGCAAAGCCCAAGGACTCAGGTTCAGTTCCCCAGGACCCATGTAAGCCAGATGCACAAAGTGGCACATGTGTCTGGAGTTCATTTGTGGTGGCTGGAGGTCTTGAACGCCCATTGTCTCTCTATCTGCCCCCCCTCTCTCAAGTATATATATATATTTATATTTATATATTGTATATATGTGTGTGTATATATATATTAGATACATAAAATATGCAGGATGTTTTTTGTTATATTTCCTTGTAGCTGAAGCTATAATAGTGAAGAAAATAGGTATGATCTCTCTCCTCTTGTAGTTTGGAACCCAGGGATATAAAGTAGGTATTAATTTAATGACCACACAAAAGGACGTTTACTTTCAAACGGTGCTTACTTTCATGAAATAAAAGTGCCAAATGGGCTAGAGAGGTGGCTTAGCAGTTAAGTGCTTGCCTATGAAGCCTAAGGACCCAATTTAAGGCTCAATTCCCCAGGACCTACGTTGGCCAGATGCACAAGGGGGCGCACATATACGGAGTTCATTTGCAGTGGCTAGAGTCCCTGGCACGTCCATTTTCTCTCTTACTCTCTGTCTGTTGCTCTCAAATAAATAAATAAAAGTAAACAAAAAAAATTTTGTTAAAGAAAGTTCTAAATGCTGTAAAAGCAAAAATAAGATGTGCAGCTGAGTCTGGATGTCCATAGTCAGCTTCTATAAGGGCATAACGTTTGAGAAGATATCTGAAATGTAAAACAGCGCTGAGGTCGGACTGTATGAAAGGACTCCTGGCAAAGGAAACAGCATGGGGGAAGGACTTAAATACAGATAGAATAAGATAACAAGGGGAAGAACAGCCCAAGTTGAAAAAATGTGTGAGGTCTTCCAATGCTTTTTAGACATTAAGGATTCTTGTCTTTTACCTAAGGACAGTCGCCAAACAAACTGAAGAAGCATGCCATGATATCCACTCATGAGCATATTTATAGAGATTGAAATGTGCACATTAACACCTATGCACCAATCGCTTTACAACACTTTATTGGAAATAGCTCCAAACTGGAAACAACTCAAATACCGTCAGTGGGTGAATGGTTAAACAAACTGTTGCACACGCATATCATGAAATAAATTTTAGCACTAAAAAATAATGAGCTATTGACGTACGTGACAACTCGGATACACTCTTGTACTCAAAAATTGTAATTATTATAATGATGGGTGTCAGGGCTGTGTTTTAATGAAGTTAGAACTGGGGTAAATGTGGGAGTTACTGTGGCCATGAAATGGTAGTACAAGGATCTATAGTGGAATGTTCTGTAGTTTGACTTGGTGCTGCTTCCACGACTCTGTCTAAGTGACAAAACTTCATGACACTAAATACACACAATTGCATACAAAACGCCTGAAACTTGGATAAGGTTGATGAGTTGTGCTAATGTTAGTTTTCTTATGATGGTTTTGTACTGTATCTATATAAGATGTTATGCTGGAAAAAAGGGATGAAGGTAATAACAGAAATCTCTTTATTGTCTCTTACAATTGCACCTTAATCCGTAATTCTCTTTGGAGGAAAGAGGGGGAAGAGAGAGATGAAGCAAGTTTCACTGTGGTCAATGATTGTGAAGACTCAAAAGTGAATATGGAAAGACCAGTAAGAGGGCCATTCTGATAGACCACACAGGAGCTTGCCTAGCATAGTGACCACAGGAATAGAGGAAAAATAAGTCTAACTGAGACAAGAAGTGAAATAGGCAGGATTTTCTTGTAGTTGATTGTGAGAGTTGAAGGAAAGAAAGGTAGAAACTATGATTCCTGGTTCTTAGCATATAAAACTATAAAGAAATGGCGTCTTTTGCATGATATGAAAAGCCAAAGGAAGATTTAGGTGGAGGGACGATTGTAAATTTTGTTCTTTGAAATGTTGA
The DNA here is from genome assembly GCF_020740685.1 of Jaculus jaculus. Classification (NCBI taxonomy): domain Eukaryota; kingdom Metazoa; phylum Chordata; class Mammalia; order Rodentia; family Dipodidae; genus Jaculus; species Jaculus jaculus. Next base: position 167,646,159 of record NC_059105.1, read on the forward strand.
ATGTGAGGTGCTATTGATAGATAAAACTGCATATGTTGAAATATGCATTTGAATATATGCAACTGAGTCAGAAGTGAGACAAGGAGGAAATAGCAACTGAGAGTCATCTACATGGTCCTAAGCAAAGCTGATGGCCTGGACAAAGATGATTATGGACAGAGGTTTGTTGAGGAAAAGGCCTAAACTGACACTTCCGGACTGCTTAATATGGAGTCAGCTGGCAGAGAAAATGTAATCTGTAAAATGCTCTCAGAGTTTCATAGTCACAGGAAAATCAGGAAGCATGGGGGCATGGAAGCCAAAAGAAGTGTGTTTCAGGGACAGTGGGCAGCAATGTGGAATGCTCTTGAGAGGAGTAGAACATGCAGGGCTGGAAACTATACATTACATGCATTTGTTTGTAGATTACCGCTGACCTTAGCAAGAGCTGTTTTGCTGAAGTGGTAGAAATACTAACTTGTTTGTCCTGGAATAAGAAGAGAGTGAAAGGTGAAGAAAGACGCACAGCAAATGCAAAACTAAAATAAAATAGAAAGCAAAGGACAATGAGCTAGTATAGCTCAAGGAAAGACATGGTCAAAAGAAGGTTTTAAAAAGTGGAAACATTGATGTATTTTGCATCCATGTGGGAAGACCCTGCAGAATGGCTCCTAAGAGGACAAGGGCCTGCCAAGAATAAATGGGCAGAGCTTATCAAAGTAAAGTTTTGAAGTAGGTGTAGGCACTAATGAATTTGCAAGTTGACCCAAGAAATATAGTAGGGTTCTTCTTGGCCAGTTCCTGTTGCATCTTCCTATGCCCCATCCTCTCCATCCCCAGTCAGGCTCCCTGCCTTACCATTGCCAAACCTCTATGATGCATCATATCTATCACTATGCTAAAGTAGGATTATTTAGAAATAACTACTTGAAATGGGGTGCAATGGGGATTTTCTGTAAAGTTTAAATGCTGGTGTCTAACAATATATAAAGACTTTAAATTTAGAAGATGGAAGGAGAGAGAGAGAGAGAGAGAATAGGTTAGAGAGAGGAAAGAATGAAGGTAGAAAGAGAAAGAAGAAAGAAAGCTAATGAACTCCAGGAGACCTTGGGTAGCACCCCATTTTGTTTACTAAAGGAACACCCATTTGAAATAAGAAAAAGAATCTACGTCCCTAATGATAATCTACACCTACCTTTGGCTTCTAATTTTTTGTTGTTCATTTTTATTTATTTGAGAGTGACAGAGACAGAAAGAGGCAGATAGAGAGAGAGAGAGAATGGGCACACCAGGGCTTCCAGCCACTGCAAACGAACTCCAGACACGTGCACACAATGTGGGTCCTGGAGAATCGAGCCTTGAACCGGGGTCCTTAGGCTTCACAGGCAAGTGCTTAACCAGTAAGCCATCTCTCCAGCCGTACCTTCTGCTTCTACACCTTTCAGACCTGAGACCCAAGAGCATTCTGAAGTAACTGAACTCCAGCTGCTGGCTATGTAAGAGAGTATCCAGAGGATGTAAGGAAGATAGAAATGCCTAATTTCTGGTAGAAGAGGATCCTTTATACACATTTATGCTAAGCATGATAAAATGGTACTTCAGGAGCGGGGGGTGGCAGTAATGGTCTTTGCTTATATCAACACATTCTGTTCTGCTAGATTCCCGTTAGGAAATGACATTAGGACCATTGGACTCAGAACTAAACTGCAAATACTTCTGGGGTAAATTGGCAGCTGATGAGTGAAGCAGCTGTATTTTTAAAAATATTTACATGAAAAATGATTCTATAATTCACATTTTTTTTGTAAAATATGAAGTATACAGTAAGCAGAAAACATCCATAATCCCACTACATAGAAAAAAAACTGTTATTAACATTTTTGGTCAACTTCCTGTGTCTCTTCTAGATTTTATCATAATTCAATACGTCCTTCTTTGTATAATTAAAAACTCCACAAATATCACTAACATCTGAATAATAACCTATCATATAAAACTCTAGCATTTACCTAACTGTGCCCAACAAATATTTAGGTTATTTTCAGTATCAGGTCTTTTATATATTAAAAATCCTTTCAAATAAAAGCCGTATCATATCAGATTGATCACATCAACTTGAAAAAAAAAATACTGAAACAGACAATAATGTCACCGACCAGTGAAGGTAACTAGACAGTGATGTTACTTGTTAGAAAGCTACCGACTACAAATGACTCTGAAAATCATACTGAAATTTCTAAGTAGTTGTTACAGGGTTTAAGTGCTTCTTTACCCCCAAGTGAATGTTTCACATTTCACTTCTAACTAAAAGAATACATTTAGTTTTTCTTCAATTTTCAGAGTGCTAGTATGTATAAAGAACACATAAAGAATACATAAGGTAAAATTATTCCAAAATCTCAAAGCTCAGAGATTAGCTCTGTAAACATTTGGGAAATATACATCCATACATACCTACTTATCTGTTTTGGTTTTTGTTTTCTTCATCTCTTTCCAAAATGGAATGAAAAAAGAATTTACTGTTTGTGATATGCCCTTGCCATTTAACAGGATACCAACTGTTTTTCCATGTTAATACTTATTGATCTATACGATCTTTAATTTTCATTTATTTATTTACTTAAGAGCACGTGTGTGTGTGTGTGTGTGTGTGTGTGTGTGCACGTGCGCGCGTGCATGCAACAGGGCCACTTGCCCCTGCAAATGAACACCAATCACACACATCACTTTTTAGTGTCTGGCTTTATGTGGGTAGCTGGGGAATTGAACCCGCTGGCAAGCAGGCTTTGCAAACATTGCCTTTAATCACTGAGCTATCTCCCCAGCCCCACAATCTCTGTGATCTTGACAGCAACATGATACTCCAGTGTATAGATAATATATTGACTCAATCACCAATCACTTATTGCTGAACAGTTAGGATACTCAGAACTGCTTGCTTACTAAATAATGCTATAATTTATGTATCCATGCATGCATGTGGTTTTTTTAAAATGCACCTGACTGTTTCCTTAGGCTAAACTTAAAGCAGTGAAAATACCAAAGTAAAATGCACACATTCCTGCATTGCACGCCAATAAAGTTTTATCAGTTTTCACTTCCGCCAGCAAAGACAAACACTGCCTAGATCTCTGCATGTTCACTACTTCTGTATGTTTAATTGTAAGTTTTAAAATACCAATGAATTCTTTCATATGAGGGTTACAAAATATATATTCCAGACATTAGACCAATACCTGAAAACTTAAAAGGAAAGAGTATTTACTTTTATTACACAAAAGTAATAGTTGCTATGGAGAACTGTTTTCTAAAGTGTGAAAAACATTTGTGAGATACCCCCAATACCTTAGGAGTAGTTACAAATCAACAATGAAATTATAAAACTTTTATTGTTTATATTACTAGTATTAATATTTTTATTTACTTTTAATTATTAGTCTTGTTCTGTAAAAGTTGCTAAGCCAAACATCCTGTTTGTATTATTTCAGATTACTTTATTGTGAAATAAAAAAGCTAGAAAAAAAAAAAAACAACTGGACAGTCTAACAAGTATTTGGTTGCTGAGTCTTATTCTGTGTCTCAGAGGTGTTGCTCCCTAAAGTCCTTCAGGGGCACCACAGGCTCTGCTGCTGTCGCTGTGATAACCACCCGCCCTCTCACGGCCCTCCCTGGGGTTCCGTGGGGCACAGAGTGCCAGTCAGGAGACCTGTGGAGTAGGGCAAGGGGAAGTAGCTCTTCCTGGTCACATACACTCACACCTAGCCGACATCACCATCCTCCAAAGAGTGGTCAGCCACACCGGTATAAAGCGCTCATCTGCACTCTGCCATTAGACCCCAGAATCAGTGAATTGCTGGGAAGGGAAAACGACACACTGGCAACATTGCCTGATCCCAGTCTCCAGGGCAGGATTGACACTCTTCTCCTACCAGATGTAGATAGAGATTCTGATGTTCTCATAAATAAAGTGCTAGAGGCCATGTCTTCTGTGTCCTTCGCCGCCCCCTCACTCCCACGTGTATTACGACACACTTAATGAAGTGGAATGTGTTTCAGCAACTTCAGGGAAAGTGAAAGAGGCTGGGGAAGCAGCAGTGCCATCCCGCCAGCACCGCCGCAGCTTCCCGACCCACACCAGGAAGGACACCCTCCTTCCTGCGCATCAGAACGGGGAGCAGCGTGGCTCTCAGAGCGTGTCACTGGCTTCTCAAAGAGGCAGGAGTTGTGCAGAGCTGCTCTGAGCGGTACCAGGAGCATTCCTTCAGCACAGAGTGTTTAGTTGCAGATTTTAAAAGATGGATGGCATGTGCTAAGGCGTGTCTTCCTTTTCCAAAAAAAAAAAAAAAAATCTGCCCATAAAAGTCATCTATGCCCTGAATCTTTGTCTAGAAATAATCCAAAGAGAGGCTAACGTGTCCCTTTAGGCCAACCTGAAGCTAAGGAACATGGTGGGAGACGAGGAATAATTGGCCTATTCTCTATTCCAGCATCACGTGCCCCAGGAGGTGTGATCCAGGCTTTGGTGCTGCTAGTGGCTGTTCAAGGGCATGAGACTACTCAACGTACCTCTGAGTGCTAATTCGCCTTTGTAAAAATACTCCTAACAGGGGCTGGAGAGATGGCTTAGTGGTTTAGCACTTGCCTGTGAAGCCTAAGTACCCTGGTTCGAGGCTCAGTTCACTAGGACCCATGTTAGCCAGATACACAAGGGGACAGATGCATCTGGAGTTCATTTGCAGTGGCTGGAAACCCTGGCATGCCCATTCTCTGCCTCTCTGTCTCTCTTTCTCTCTCTCTCATTCTCTCGCTCTCAAATAAATAAATAAAAATAAACAAAAAAAATTTTTTTTAAATGCTCTTCACAAATATCACACATCACACCTGCCTCCATAACAACTAATCGTCAGGGGCCAAATAGGGACAAACACAGAAATGATTAATGTTAAGGGGCATTAATGCTACAAATGTTCCTCAAATTCCTTTCCACCACCCCCTTTTTCTTCCTAAACATGATTACCTATTCAAAGCTGGGGTCAGTGTGTGGACGTACACATATGCGTAGTATTTCTCACAGAGTCATTCTATTAGGCTACTCTTGAGATAAGCTGCACAGTAAATCCTTGTAGAGACAGGATCAAAATCTTAGGCTCATTTGATTTTTCCTTTATAGACCATTCTACTCTCCATTTCTTCAGATATGGGGCAATGAGTACAAGTTAGGCATTAGTCATCCCTACCTGACCTTTAACCCCAAGACTCATTTCCAAATATTTATCTAGCACAGACTTCCTTGCCATTTACAGTGGAATACTAAAGCTGACATTCCTTTTAGCACCTCCTTGTACATTTTTAGGCTTTTGGTACATTAAATACAATGATCACCTTTAACTTAAAAAAAGATCCTCTACTTTGGGTAAGAGAAGCATGTGTCCCCTAAAAGTGTGTGGAAAGTGTATGCTTAAGTCCTTCAGTGTTGTCCTTTAGTCTGGTCCTCACTTGCTAAGGACAAGTAAAAAAGAAATGATGGTTAATCTCTTGTGAATAATTTTCCGGGAGTCTTGCCTGCTTATATCCATCGCCACCATGCTGGAGTAATGTTCACCACATTGCCTCTCCACCAGCGACTCCTTCACACCCTCCACCAATCGTACAAAATGACACTTTTTCAGATAAAGATTAGCGTGAATCAAAACACCTCGTAGCTTCTCCAGATGAGTGTAGTGTTTAAGGATAGGTACCCGTATGTCATCCATCCATCCTGCTCAATGAGAGTCACTCTAGTCACCTTCCCACTGACTAGCATCGCTCATCTGCAATAATTGAGGAAGCTCACCACTTTCCAGGAGGCTGTGTGCTTACTTCTCATCTCCAAACCTCTGACCTGCATAGGAAGAGAAATGTCATTCACATAGACTCACATCTAGAAAACTACTTCAGAGATCCGAATGGAGTGTTGAAGTCTATTCAGAGTATTTCTCTTTATGCAAACTACAAAAACAAAAACTGAAGAATTTCTTTTGAACCGTGTTAATAATGTGTAATGGCTTATTTCTTTCTAGAAAATGATGTGGGGGTGGTCGCATAAAAATTCAAGATAAGGGCTGGCGAGATGGTTTAGCGGTTAAGCGCTTGCCTGTGAAGCCTAAGGACCCCGGTTTGAGGCTTGATTACCCAAGACCCATGTTAGCCAGATGCACAAGGGGGCGCATGCATCTGAAGTTTGTTTGCAATGGCTGGAGGTCCTGGTGCTATCATTCTCTCTCTCTTTCTTCCTCTCTCTCTCTCTCTGTCCCTCTTTCTCTGTCTGCCTGTTGCTCTCAAATAAATAAAAATAAACAAAGTTAAAAAAAATAAATTCAAGATAAATCCTGTACCACAGTACCTCAGTCTGAGAAATCTATAAGTTGAAATGTATTTTTTCATGGTTATGGAAGCTAGGAAGTCCAAAAGCAAGGTACCAGAATATTCACTGTCCAGTATAGGCTTCTGTGCTTCCAAGATTGGGCTTCTTGGTGGTCTTCGTGTGGTGGAAGACATGTCTGATGTATCTTCAGGTGACAAAAAGGAGTGAAACAACTCCTTCACACCTCTTTTGTAGGGCTACTAATCACTTCTCAAAGGAGCTGCTTTTATGGCTTATTCCCCCCTCCCCAAGGCCTTACCACGTAATACCATATGCTGACTGTTGCGCTTCTGTATATGAATTTAGATAGATACCATAGTAACTGCCAAAAATGAACGTGCGATTTTTAATATTGTAATTAGATCATCTTTTGTTAAGTTGCACCTCTCTCACTGACAGACATGTCCTTTAGAGAAGGGAACAAAGCTCTCTAGGAGTAACCCCTATTCCTAAAAGGGATATGTACTTTGAAACAGGATAAGATACAAATAGAAACCTGAAACACTGCTAACTGCTCACACCTTAACTACACCAGCCACCCTCAAATGAGTTAGGCATTATTTACAATGGACTCAAAACAATGCACTGTTGCGGGGTGTGGGGTCACACGCCTATAATCCCAGTAGTTGGGAAGTTTAGTCGGGAGGATCAGGAATTCAAGGTCATCCTCAGCTACACAGAGTGTTTAAGACCAGCCTGGGCTCCAAGAGACTCTGTCCCAAACTAACAAAAAAGCATGCATTCTAGGGCTGAAGAGATGGCTTAGCCAGTAAGCGCTTGCCTGTGAAGCCTAAGGACCCAGGTTCAAGGCTCCATTCCCCAGGACCCACGTTAGCCAGATGCACAAGAGGGTGCACACATCTGGAGTTCATTTGCAGTGGCTGGAGGCCCTGGTTTGCCCATTCTCTCTCTCTCCCTCTTTCTCTGTCTGTCGCTCGCAAATAAAAATGAACAGACCAATCTTTAAAAAAAAAAAAAGCATGCATTCTAGATACTCACCCATCTTTAGAATTGTATAGGGTTTTAGTTTCTTCTCATTTTTAGCAAAATTATTTTTATAAAAATAACTTAATCTAGGAAATTCAGGTGACCCAGGAGGTATAGAGTGAGGGTGACCTGTGTGCATGAGTCTTCATTGGCTTCCAAAATCTACCCGATATTAGTCACTTTATTTCCTTTAGTCCTTTAAAGAATAAAGTTCCTTATAAAAAGCTCTTCGTGTTATGATATAGGGCTTATTCCTAGATCATATACAGATACCCATATCTACTCCAGGACCACAAAAGGCCATCATATATAAATACACATACAGATACACACACACCCACCAATTGATCTAGGCTTTTCTCCTGCCCATTAGATGTATTACAGATCCGTTTTATTGGGCCTTTCTGCACCCCAACAAAAATGTTTTTGGTGCTCTCCTGGTATCCACAACACTTGCTGGATGCACATTTAATATGTTTTAGCATTACTGCCTGAAGATGGAATCAGGGACATCTACCTGCACATGACAGTGCTTTGGCTCTTGCAGTTGCAGAACTTAATGTATGTATCAGTAATGAAAATCTTAATTAAGAAAGCTGCATCATTGTCCATGAACACTCATTTTTCTCCCCCGGCAAAGCCCTTTGTGTATTGCAGTATATACCTGGTCCAGACAGACAGAGCCCTCGAAGAGCTTGTCTGGCAGATCTTCTCTTGATTATTAACAGCTAGCAAATGACAAAGTCTCACTCCCTTTTGTCTTGAAGCCGAGGCTTGGAACAGCAGAGCACACAATGTACTGTAGGATCTGTTTGTGTGTGTGTGTGTGTTTTTTAACTTGCCTTTATTACGTGGGTACATTTAAAAATCCGACAGTGTTGATCAAAACTAATTTAGGTAACTTAGAGTTGCCAAAACACTAGCAGATGCATATTTACACATATACTCTAAGAGAAATGTAATTTTCCATATAGAAACAGGGCAAAAGCATAAGAAGGGACAGTTTTTAAGCTGCTCATTTTTCTGGTATCTTTGGCCTCCAGAGCTTGACGCCTGTAATAGCCCCATTCATGTGACCTTAGCAGTTACTTCTCTCCCTGTGCCAAAGCGCACATGCCAATTTGCCATTTGTGCACAGAGTAAGAAGCTCTGGAAGGTGGAGTAACTCTCTGGAGGAAACTATAACCGTACCCATAAAGACAGACAGACTTTAAAAAAGCCTTTGAAGAGGTAGGCTGTAATTTAATTATATTAATAAAACAATGTTCAATTGTACTTTAATAATGCCTAAATCATAAACTCCAAAATTAAAAACAAATCACGTACACCGTCATAAAAGCCTGAAAGCATTTCACTTTTAGAAGGTAGAAAGTTTTCCTTTTATTTTATTTTTTTATTTTTTTGTTCATTTTTTATTTATTTATTTGAGAGCGACAGACACAGAGAGAAAAACAGAGAGAGAGAGAGAGAGAGAGAGAGAGAGAGAGAGAGGGAGAGAGAATGGGCACGCCAGGGCTTCCAGCCTCTGCAACCGAACTCCAGATGCGTGCGCCCCCTTGTGCATCTGGCTAACGTGGGAGCTGGGGAACCGAGCCTCGAACCGGGGTCCTTAGGCTTCACAGGCAAGCGCTTAACCGCTAAGCCATCTCTCCAGCCCAGAAAGTTTTCCTTTTAATACTGTGTCCTTGATCCATAACATACATGGTCAGGAGAGAGTCCTGTGTCCCCACCGCACCTGTGTGTCTGCCCTTCAGTCTAATACATTCTGTAGGCTTCTGGTCCACAGTGGTCACCAGTTTTGGACAGATCCATGTCGGTAACTGAGCTGTATAACATTTTCAGCTGGTCTAGGCACACGCGCTTAGCGGTGGTCAGTAAGGAGCGCTCAGGCCGTGCTGCCTTCCCGGTTTCTACGTGTGTCCCCAGCACCAGAGGGCAGCCGCGCTGCTGTTCATCCGCACGCGCTCTTCATTTTCTCTGCTGCTCCGGGCTTCGCAAGCTTTATCTCGTTACTTTCAAAACCACTGTAAAGTAGATATGGGTCAGTTTTCCAGATTTCTGGATCACAAACTCATGTAAATTTTCTCTCTCTCCACATGTTGAAAGAAGTAAGGAAAGCTTCGTTATGAGAAAGTTATTTTCAAAGCGTCTGGCTTATTACTATCTCATGGTTACACTCATAGCATGCTTAATCAAGGTTAAATATGAAAAGTAAATAAAGATGAAATTGCGGTGTTATATGAGGACTACAGTGATGATGAGAAGTCACTGCTTGGCAGATAGGAAAACTGAACAGGATCTGTTAGTATGAATGGTTTCTGTTTTAAGAACCACCTGACCAATGTGTAGTTGATGTAAGTGTGGATTACTGGCTTATGTTATAAGGTATGTAGTAGGAGGTCGATAAATGTGGAAAACCAAATGAGTAAATTGTCAGTGGGTAACAGAAACAATGAATTGAGTTGGGGAGAAGGATCCGTGGGTAAAGAGCGTGAGCATGAGGACCTGAGTTCAGATCCTCAGAAGCCACACAGATGCCAGGTATGAAGGTGCAGTTCTGTAATGCCAGCTACAGGGAGGCAGAGGCAGGGAATGTCTGGGTCTAATGGCTAGCTAGATTTGCCAAATCAGTGAGCTGCAGGTTCAGCAAAAGACCTCAGAGAAGTAGACAGTGATCCAAGGAGACATTCAGCATCAAACCCAGGCCTCCACCTGCACACGCACGCACACACCAACTACATGCAGAGACTGCAAGAAAGAATGGATTGAAGTGTCATTTCAGAGAGTAGATCAGAATATTGGGCCATTTTCTTAATTTTAGAAAGTTCTTCATTAGAGATTCAAAATCTAATGTTTGCATAATGTTGGCCTTCAGTGTTCCAAACAATAAATTTTTTCATAAGATTAAGTAAAGTCTGAACATCTACAATGTTAGTAGATTGGTCACTGCCTCTGCAACTCAAACAGACACACGCATATATGTGTGTAAACACCATCCCAGTGTAAAACAACTTCCTGCTGGTGATCATGAATAAAAAGGATGGAAAATCAAAAACCATAGTTCAAGATAAGATCTTCCACTCCTCATATCTGCAGTTTGCTTAAAATTGAAGAATACCTAGACTCTAAAAATGATAGGCCTGCTCATGACTGATCCTTTGCTCTGCCTCTCCACTGGTACCTCATGTTTCCTCATTTTTGTGCTTGAAGTATCATATGCTGTGTCAGCTCTGGCCCAGTCCTCAAGGTGAGGAATCAAGTAGGCTTAAGGGAAGGAAGAGTGTCTTGTAGCTACAGTGAAAGGTCTTTAGAAAGCTTATTAGCTGAGTGCAAGGATGCTCCTCAGTTCAAACCCAACCACCCCTTGCTCTCACACGGAGATGCATCCACTACTCATGTTCTAAGTGATCCTTTCAGCAAATGTGTGCATAAGCAGTCCTCTGGAGCACTGTGTTTATAAGCAGTGCTTAATAAGATAGCCATAAAGCAACATGCAGTTTGTTAAATGTAAATACCTGTTACTTCCTTATTTCAAAGGCAAGAACTTTTAAGCATAGCAATAGCATTTCTCTATATGCAAATTCCTGTACAAAAAATGATTTACATTTTGAAACAAACTTTTCCCAGTTTTATACAATTTTTTTTACATTTTATTTGTTTATTTGAGAGAGAAAAAGAGGCTGAGAGAGAGAGAAAATGGGCACGCCAGAGCCTCCATCCACTGAAAGGAACTCCAGATGCATGCGCCCCCTTGTGCATCTGGCTTATGTGTGTCCTGGAGAGTCCAACAGGGGTCCTTTTGCTTTGCAGGCATGCACCTTAACCGCTAAGCCATCTCTCCAGCCCTCCAGTTTTTTTTTTTTTTAATCTGAAAATTTTAACAGCTGAAAAACAATTTCTCCTTGCTGGGAAAACTTAAATGTTGCTAGGCTTTATGCAACTTAAAAAAAAAAAAAGGAATCACTTCTGTGCTGAGAACTAGCATGAGAAATCGCAGCATGAAAGATTGTTTTTTTTTTTTTTTCTTCCTAGAGCTAAAACCAATCATTGGTTTCAGCTGATGCCACAATATACATATGCTTCATCAAGAACAAAGCTTTTTTTTCATCAAGTCTTATTTCAAGGACATCTTCAACAAAAATGGGGATGGGGAAGATATAAAGGCTACTTAAGTGTCTGGATGACCCACTGTCTGAAAGCAAAGGATGAGGGACATCGTTGCATCATCAAGGTCTAGAAACACTGTTAACCCCAAGCTGGTGTGTTATCTTATGGTCTCACTCAATCTTAACTGAGCCCAGAGTGTCTCACAAGGGGGCACTGCTCTGTGACAGTGTCCTGGACTCTCATTTTCCATTTGTTTCTGTACTTCAATAATGGTCTCATACCTGCCTTTATGACCTGCATGCTTTTGCTAAACTGTTTTTCAAATCAAAACAAAATCATGTGGCAATTTCTAGAAACCTAAACAATTCTCAAAATAGCATCCAGTTAGAAACACACAGAGACATGTCCCCATCAGTGTTTGTTTATACTGGACACATGTGTTCAGGACAGGAAGAAGAAAAGAGACAAGGTTAATACAAATGGGTCGGTGTACTTTGCTTGTGCCTTTACAGCCTGTGCTCTAAACAGTGTAAATATGTGGAAATGACTTTGTAAAGATCCATGTGTGTGTCTCACACACAAAGTGCATACCTGTTATTACTCTTCTGAGTATAAAAGATATAAGACAAGGTTCTGTTTGCTTGTTTTTAACTTTTAAAAAATTATTTATTTATTTGAGAGAGAGAGAGACAGGGAGAAGCAGAGAGAGAGAGAGAGAATGGGCACGCCAGGGCCTCCAGCCACTGCAAAGGAACTTCAGATGCATGCACCCCCTTGTGCATCTGGCTTTACGTGGGTCCTGGGGAATGAGACCTGGGTCCTTTGGCTTTGCAAGCAAGTGCCTTAACCACTAAGCCATCTCTCCAGCCCTGTTTTTGGCTTTTTGAGGCAAACTCTTGCTATGTATCTTGCTATGTGGCCCAGTCCAGGCTGTCCTGTAACTCACAGTGTCCCCCAGGCTGGTCTCAAGTCACAGTTGTCCTCCTGCTTCATCTTCCCTAGTGGTTGGATTACAAGCATGCACCACTACATCTAGCACAAAGTAATTTTTTTAAATATCACACTCAGACTGGAAAGGTGTTTCTTTGCCAAGTCAGGAGACCCATGTTCAATTCCATAGTGCTCACATAAAACTAGATACACAGTGTGACACATGCATCTGGAGTTGGTTTGCAGTGGCAAGATGCCCTGTCATGCCCATTCATTCCCTCTCTCTCTCTCTCTCCCTCTCTCTCTCTCTCTCTGTCATCAATAAATACAAAATAAGCCGGGCATGGTGGCGCACGCCTTTAATCCCAGCACTCGGGAGGCAGAGGTAGGGGGATTGCCATGAGTTCAAGGCCACCCTAAGATGTCAGAGTTAATTCCAGGTCAGCCTGGACCAGAGCGAGACTCTACCTCGAAAAACCAATAAATAAATAAATAAATACAAAATATTTAAAATAAAAAATACTGGATATTCAAGCCGGGCATGGTGGCACATACCTTTAATCCCAGCACTCGGGAGGCAGAGGTAGGAGGATCATCATGAGTTTGAGGTTACCCTGAGAATACATAGTGAGTCCCAGGTCAGCCTGGGCTAGAGTGAGACCCTACCTTGAAAAACCAAAGGAAAAAAAATACTGGACACTCAAATAAAAAATACTGGATATTCTATAGATCAGTGTGGATAGCAACAGATGACGCTCATAGATAGAAGACACAGCACACCTCTAGTACTAACATACTTTTGTAAGGCCTTCCTTGAAGACAGGCTTAGATATTTCAAGACCTCTTTAGAAAATTTTTTCAACACCTTCTGTGCTCCAAATTGAGTTGAGTTTGCATCATGTTCCAGTATAACTGAGTAACAGGCTGGCAAATTCCTTGCTTTCCTATTCACTAAAATCTAAAATAGAACTCAACAAAAACTCCTTCCTTCTCTGCCTTCTTCAAAAAAACGCCTAAGGGTGAGGAAGAACACAAACACACGCACACACATACACACACACACACACACACGTACGCACATACACACCCACTCACACACATACACACATATACTCACACACACACACATACATATACTCACACACACACAAACACACACCCCTCCAGTAAATAGAGCCAGTCTTGAAAGACAAATCCCCGGCTGTGACTCTGGCACTTTGCTTAGTGCTGCGAGCTTGCTAGAACTGGCACATTTTCTGTAATACAGATGCAGAAGTGTCTGTCTGAGGCAGAGGAACCTCGGCATCCCTTTGCTGCTGTCTCACTGCTTTGGTCTAACTCATGTTGCACAAGACTAACCTCTGAACCCTGGAACTAGACTCAGTTTTCCGTCTCACAAAATAGATTTTTTTTAATTGTGACCTTCTATAACTTAATTTTTCATAAGATTAGAAGACTCCCTTTTGCAGTCTTTCACCAAATATAAATTTTCAAATATTTCAAGTGAGATATGAAATTTGGACCTCTTTAAAGACGTGTGTATGTGTGTGTGAGAGAGATAATTAATATCCACAGCAAACGTAAGATAAAACAGCAAACAGATTTTTTCAAAGCCAAAATGGATGTTAATCTTCTTGGACCATGAGGTATGTATTATTAAAGGGAAGTTTCTATTATGGAGTACCCCCTTTTCTTCTGTAAAATTATTTTCTAAAATAAAAACTTCTAAGTAATTCTGACTCAAGTGAAAGGAAGGAAAATTAATACTGCATGCAAAAGTCTGATAACCATCCAAAAATTGTACCAGACTTTTGACTAAACTTTGAGTCTTCCTTCAAGGGATAAAGATTAGAAAGACTGAAGTCAAATGTGGTGGCACATACCTGTAACCCCAGCACTAAGGACACAGAGTCAGGGGGATCAGCAGTTCAAGGATAACCTTGGCTACATAGTGAGTTTGAGGCCAGTCAGGGCCTCATGAGACCCTATCTCAAAAAAAAAAAAAAAAAACTGAAAAAGACTAAAAGTTCAGGCAAAACTGCAAAGTACAAAGACCATTTTCACTAGCTCAAGGATTCTGACCTGTATTTAGCCCTGATGGTTCCTGTGTCCGGCGGTACAAGTCCGCTCACCTTTAGGTGTCAGTTTCTTTAGCCCTACGGTAAGAATAGGAACTGTGATTGCGCTTCATAATGGTAGTAATGGGTCCAAATTATTTGCCATTCCCAGTGTCTTTGGAATAAATGTTCAGTCTGAAAATAGAGATGAGGCATTCTCAAGTTATGTTATTTCTGGCATATTTTTTGAATTTATGTGATGTTTCTTTATAACCACAACACACACAGTTATGCAGCCAGCATTTTGCTGTTTGAAGGTGACGTTTATTGCACTGTCCGTGAGTGTGCCAAGCCACGCGAAGACACTCCCTGCGCGTGATCTCATGTGATCCCTGCAGCAGCCCCACAAGTTGCCGTCACTCTACCCATTTCTCGCAGTGAACCCAAGAAAGCTTTAGCTACTGTGAGCTGATGTGGTGGGGGGAGCGGGGGGGGGGCGGAAATCTAATCCTAAATTCTAACGTTAAGGTAACTACAAGCAAACCAGAACCATTGTACGCAACTCATATGAGATACAGCTAGAACTTATGTACCTGATTTCATTATGGAAATGGGATTTATGGTACAAAATATCTCGTGAAGCCTAATTTTGCCTCCCCTTATTATCATGAGAAATTTCTTATCAACTTTAAGCTTTGATGTATAGCATCTTAAATTTATGTACCTGTGTAGTTTCCTTAGAACTTGCTTTACCATAATGCAGATTCCTAAATGGCTCAGGTTCGTCTTGAATTGTAATTGTATTAACATTTCTGCTGATGCTAATGGGTACATGGAATTGTAAAAATGATGCCATATATAGTTGGACATTATTTTGTGATCTCTCTGCTGTTGTATGTGGCCTTAAAAACTCCTAGGCTGGAGAGAAGGCTTAGTAGTTAAGGCCTTTGCCTACAAAACCAAAGCACCCAGATTCAAGTGCCCGGGACCCGGGACCCACATAAGACAGATGCACAAGGTGGCTCTTGTGTCCGCAGTTCCTTTAGAGTGGCTGGAGGCCCTGGAGCACCCATTTTCTGTCTCCCTCCCTCCCTCCCTCCCTCCCTCCCTCCCTCTCTCTCTCTCTCTCTCTCTCTCTCTCTCTCTCTCTCTCTCTCTCTCTCTGTCTCTCTCTCTCCCTCGCTCTCAAATAACTAAATAAATTTTAAGAAAACACAATACTTATTAAGATATTTTGCTTCTGTGCCTGTTTACCCTTGAACTGGTATAGTATTTTTAGTTCTGATATCTTCTTTTTATAGTTTTCATCTCTCCTTCACTATCAAGTTACTTCTGGTGCAAACAAGCCTCTAAGAGCCGCGTGCTTTCCCTGATGTTTCTAATCTCCTTTGGCCAAAGACAACCAGCTGTACTTAGGCGGTGTAGCAAGTCGGCGCTTCCCGCCTTCAGCCAACGATGCTCGTCAGCAGTGCAGTAATGTGCTCTGCACTGGCCAGCGCCTACACATGAATGGCACACAAAGCTTGCCCTCCCCTAGCAGAAGAGCTGAGACACGGGGCTGCTTTGTCAGCAACCCACAATAGCAAGTAATATGCTTCGTAAATGTAGCCCAGAATAATAAAAATCATTCTTGGGGTTCAGAGGAGGGCTATCCAAGGCCTTTGCCTCAAGATGGAGGCAAAGACTTGAACATCCAGAGATCAGCGGAGCGTCCGTGTCTGAGACGGCGAGCGGAGCGTGGCAGAGTCAAGAAGAAGTCGTGCCTGACCAGAGCACCACGTGTGCACAGGCCAGTGGTGGGAAAGCGAGTGCCCGAGGTAGGCTGGGGACAGCGAGCGGAAGGACTTCATTATCAGGCCGAGGAATTTGGACTTCATGCAGTGGACAGTGGGGAGCTATTGAGAGATTTTAGTGGGAGAGTAACATAATCAGAGCTGTGTGCCTCCAGAAGATTAATCTGGCAACAGTGGGCACACTGGATTGGAGTCAGGAGAAACCAGAGGACCCGGGAAAGACAGGAGACCCGCAGCTGTCCCAGCAGAAGGCCATATGGGCCCTAACTAGGGCAGGGGCAGAGGGACGGGGCAAAGACAGCACGCTGATTTATGACCCATGCCGGAAGAGAATTAATCCATTACATTTTGGGAGCCAGGGACAGGAAGGCACCAAAAACATCTCCATGATTTTGAAGCAGAGTGGAGTCATAAAGAGAAGCAGGGCAACAGAGCAGGAGCGGGTGAGAGGGAGAGCAGCAGCTTAATTTCAGGCCCTCTGAGTGGGGCTGAGTGGGAATCTGTGAGAAGCCCACTGGGCTTCTTCTGCTTTACAGGATTTGTGGGTGGCCTGATTTGATGCCAGTTGAGGCTGCTTGCAGGTCTTTCTCTTCTTTTCACTTCCTTTCTCCTGTCCTTCTTCCTTCCTTCCTTACTCCTTCTCTCCTTCCTCCTTCTTCCCTCTCTCCTTCCTCCCTCCCTTCCTCTCCGTCTGTTTCTTTCTTCGTTTGTTCTTGTGATCTTTCTTCTCCTTGCTTGCTGTTTTTACAAATGAAATGCCACACAAGAATCTTGTAATGGAGTGAAACATTACTTTCTCTAAACATCATAGATATTCTAAAATAATAAAGTAATTTAGAATATACCTAACAGAATCAGTTTCACCCCACCCCTAGTCTTTCTCGTCACATATTCCTCTGTGATCATAGAGAAGTCATTTGTACCTTTACCTCTCCCATGCTTAGATTCCTGATGAGACAAATGAAGAAGTTGCTAAGATTTCTGGTCCTCAGAACTGTCTTCATGTAACCAAAACTGACATTAAGCATAACTAGAGGAAGTGGTCAAGGATCTCATATATTTTAAACCTTTTCACGTGATGCTGATATACATACAGCCTAGGCTACCTAACCTGCTAGGTTCCTTCCATCTCCTACATTAGCTCTGAAGCTTTGTCAACATTTAGACAAAATGTACATTTTTCTACAGCTCATGTGTGAAAACATATCCAAAATGCAAATTTACTGTCAAATTCAGTTCAGCTATAACAAAACATTTCCCCTCTCTCCTTTAAGTTACAGGGTGAGCTATATGTTGAGTGTACCTTTGAAAAGCACTATAATTTAGAGCCCTCCTTGGTCTGAACTGGAGAGGGAAGGTGCGGGGAGAATGAGCTGTGTCCTCCCATGCTCGTTCCTGGCCCCAGCCAGGGCTCTGTGAATACCACAGTGAGAGCGAGTCTGTGCGCTGCGGTAGAATCCATGGACTGTACCTGTCACGGTGTATACATCAGCATTTCAGGGGTTCTGTGCAGGCCCTGTACAGGTCCAGAGTGGAAATGAATCTACCAAGGCCCTGGCAAGACATGGGCCCTTTCTTAGTGGGCTTCTCCTTAATACAACCCTGTCTGCGTGTGGTTCAGATTCCGCCCGCCCCCACCCCCACCCCCACATTTCCCGCGTCACTTCCCGGTGCGCACATGGTGACAGCGTTGCTGCAGCATCCAGAGAGCACATTCTAGTGGCCACATGGAAACAAGGACTTGCTTGACTGGCCACCCAAGAAGCAAGTGCAGATGGAGGCTTCCATTTTCCTTCACTCTTTAGATTCTCTTTCTTCTGTCTTTCCAGGGAAGACAAAGTCATAGAACATGAAAGGCTGGGCTGGGTTAACCTCGACTGCAATGAGTTAGGATTTGGAACATCTGAAAGTTACCAACTTCCAAGTTAAATTTGACATCCCACTGGCTCGATGAGTATATATTGGGAAGCAACTCAAACTAGGGAATTCAGCTTAGTTTTTTTTGTTGATATTCATTTATTGATTTATTTATTTGACAGTGAGAGACACAGAAAGAAAGACAGATAGAGAGAGAGAATGGGTGTGCCAGGGCCTCCAGCCACTACAAATGAACTCCAGACAAATGCGCCCCCTTGTACATCTGGCTAATGTGGGTTCTGGAGAATTGAGCCTCGAATTGGGGTTGTTAGGCTACACAGGCAAGTGCTTAACCACTAAGCCGTCTCTCCAGCCCTCATCTTAGTTTTTAAGGCAAGAATTATCACCAACTGAGTGGTTTTGATTGTGTCCTGACTATTACAAAATCTCTAAACCAAAAAGTAGAGCAGAACTAGACTAACAAAATTAGTACCTTTTCTTTATTTAATCCTTAACAACATTTTGACAGAATTCTGTTTGGTACCTTCCCATTCCCCTGGGGAAAGCTGTCGTTCACCGTCATTGCTGTCACCCCATCACCCTTCCTCAACTCCAAAGTTACCCATCTCCTTTCCCCAAACTGCCATTCCTTGACTTTAATTATACTCAATCAAGTAGGCTAGAAACATCATCAAAGTAGTTTACCCCAAGGTATAAATGAGGGTTAACCCTAACTCCCAGGAAAATTTGTATGTTAAAAAAGTATCTTGTTATTCAACTATGGTTTCCCCCAACACATACCACTCCACCAATTAATGACGTGCCAAGAGAGAAATGTTTGAGTAGGACACAGATCTTCTTTATTCCCTGCTCCTCAATTCACAAAACCTTATTAACATTTGTGAAGAAGAAGAGCATGAAATCATCCCGGCAGCTCCATGTCCAGCCACCAGGCCCAGACGTTGCTTCTCCCCCAACCCTCCCCCCCGCTCCCAGCTCCTGGTCCCTGACATACAGCAGGGTGCTCCTACACACCACACACCCAACTGCTCCAACCACACTCGATCCAAAACCCACTTCCTGATCTGTTCCTGCCTTAGTTCCCAAGCTCTGGCTGCATCTTCTACTTGTAAACTTCGTACTGCTGCTTGATTTACCTCTTTAATGTTGTTGCTATACCCATAAAGGTAGTTCAATAAAGCAGAGAAAGTATAAAACACAGACTTCCATGCCATTAGTAGACACAGGACCTTGAACCAGTTGTTTATCATCTCCACACCTATTTCCTAATGTGTAAATGAGAGTATTATGAAAATTACACATGACATATAAACAGAATCCAGAATATTTCCTCATAGGTTCAATACATATCAGTTATCATCATTAATTATTATCTTGACTCCCCTCAGCAGCTTTGATATGGGTTCCTTCTTCTGCTCCTACCCAGGAGGACCTAATTCTTGAGTGTTTTATGTTCTGGTACATAAAAGCAGAGACCACAGATTTTCTGAACCTAGTCTTAAATATAATTTTAACAAGACAAGCCTACTTTTAGGGATAATGGAAGCTAAGATTTGAGGACTGTAATAGAGTGCTTAACCAGCATTCACAAGGTCCTGGGTTTGATCTTTAGCATCACATGAACTGAGCACAGTGGTCATGCATACGTTACAAGCACTCTGCAGGTGAAGGCAGGAGGATCAAAAGTGAAACATCATTGTCTACTACATAGTAAGTTTGGGGCCAGCCTGGATTAGAGATCCTACCAAAAAGAGGAAGGGATGGAGTGAGGGAGGGAAGGAGGAAAGGAGGACGGGGGAGAGAGGAAGGAAGGAAGAGGCAAGATTTGAAATCATGTCTCTTCTAAGAAATTAGAGGCTTGTGGCCCTTGTGCCTATTCTTAGAATGTGAATTCTATATAGTGGACAAAGATGAATTTCACAGTCACAAGGCAGTGCTAAATATAATTAAGAGTATGATCTCTCTGCTAACTCACATTAAGAAAGTAGGGCCGATTTACAAAGGAAAGGGGTGTGCACATTTCAGGGAAGTGTTTTTCCTGAGAAGGGAGACACCAGAGACTTGGAGGTCATGCAAGATTTGTACGCATACCCTACCACTTAAAATCTGTGCACAAAAGGACTTTAGCATAATTGCCTTGGTCAAATTATTCAATTCATCTGTTTCAGTTTCCTTATCAGTAACAGATTAATGATACCCATCTTGAAGGCATATTATGAAGATTAGAAATTGTATATAGAAGTCTGCCATAATGTTTGGTCTAAATAAATGTATTTCCTGGAAATCTAAAGCCAAGTTTCTCTTCAAGATTAAAAAGGAACTGAAATTATGCCCACTTTCCACATATAACCAAGCTCTATAATTTAAAAACAAACAAAAACTTATCTAACTAGTATAGAACATAGAAGTAAACATTTTCTGTATTTACTTTTTAACCCCAGTTTTTCCAGGAAGTATGCACAAATAGACAGGTTGGTTACAAATTTAAGAACATTTTTTTCAACATTGATTTTTGAAAAAGGGAGCTTTCAAAGGATTGCTTGTGTACCTTAACAATAAAGAGGTGTCTTTTGTCATTCAGTTAGGGAGACATAGCATAATAGGAAACTGTGTCATTAATAAAAGAAATGATCATCGAACACTTTATGGCAAAATACAGAGGCATTCAGTGAAACCTTACTAAAAAGAGACTTCCTATTTCTATGTATTTAATGCCCAATTTACAAGTAGAAATCCTACCTCTATCTAAACAAATCTTGAGCATTTTAGATAAGTTGAGGAATTATGTGCTGAGTATCTTTTGTTTCTTATGTGCTGGGTATTTTTTGTTTCTTCTTCTTAATGAATCAGTAATTTTGACCTTCGTTCCATATGCCTCTTTAATTTATGGTGAATAAAGTAATACTGATTTTTCAAAAATTAATACACATTCTCAAGCCACCAAGTTTCCAAATTATGATATTTCCAATGGCAAACGAAATAACATGCTGTCCATGCAGTTAGTGATTTGAGGCAATTTGAACATCATGATAAGAGAGGGGGGAATTTCGAGCAGTGTTATAATTAAAGGTCTGTTGATTCTTCCGTTTAAATGCCATTGTTGAAAGATTTTTCACTCAGATGTCAAAGTCTGTGGCCAGCCAAAACTTGGCATGCTATAACTGAGCCCAGGGAAACATTGTGTTCTACAGATTGAAAAACCAAAATCTGTTAAGAACAGAAATGTTGGGCTTGGGCTTATTTCTCATGAATCAGACCCAGAACATAGCCAACTACCACCTCCTCTTTAAGGAAGGAAGTAGTGCAGGTGGACAGCGATGGGAAATGTTTGCTCCCAGGGAAGTGAAGGGGAATGCAGTTGGGTGTCAACTCCAATGCACACCGTTAAAAGCATAGCTGTAATGCACGTTTCCTTGAGCTCAAACGTGCTAGAAGCCTCTCTGCCTTAATTCTCCATAAGTGTGAAGCAGGAGCACTGTTTGCCTGCCTCTAAGACTTCCACATTGAGGTTGGTTCTCTCTGTGTCATGACCCTTGTGAGGAGTGTCACCTGAAACTTTATTTGCTTAACTCTGTGTTTAGAAATAGCTCCCCACATAACATATTTCCCTGGAAATAGAGTCTCAAATGCCATGCTCCCCTTGTTTTAATTTGGAAACTATAAACCAGTGGCTTTGAGCTACATCTACATAACCTATAGAATTTTTTCAGACTTATTTTTGGTCTGTAGAATATTTTAAAATAATTAGAGCCAGGTTTTTAAGCACAAAGAAATTTAAAAAAAAAAAATTCCAGATTTTTCTGGCTTCTCTTGAAGACTTGGAGCCCTGGCAGCGTTGGACCTGCTTGCACATGGAGCTGAGGAGCAGATGCCCCCTGCGTTCAAGCCTGGGGCCTCCCATCACTCCACAGTTTATGCCACACCCACTTTCGCCTTTTACCACCTTGGCTCAGTCATGGAGAAGTTGGACATTTCTCTCTTTGCTTGTGTTAGACATATTCGGTTTCCTTGCTTTCCTGGCTATAGTACTAAGTGTTAAAGTCCTCCAAAATTTCTTTTCACTAACCAAAACAATGCAAAGGCTGTGTTCAGTGATACTCAAATACATTGGGAAAAAAATGAAAATCAAAATGTAAGAAAAATAGAAATGGATCAATAGCTATGTATTGATAGATCCAAATACTATGGAAGATTTCAAATACGTCCCAAAGGAACATAGGCTGCTAAACAAGGTATGCAAGATTTCTATTTTATAGGAGAAAGGCGAAAATGACTGATGTCTCGGGGCAGTATCAGAAAGTTTATGCATATACAAAATGCATATCAATAAGGGGGATTCTGTAGGTTTCCCCCATGTGCCTTCCTCCCTCCATTTTGACCCTCAATGGGAACTTACCCTGGAGCTGTTTTTTAATTCTCCATCTAAAACTGGTTTTCATCTTCACCTTTATTCTTTAGAGGATAAAAATCAAGAATAAAATCCTCATAGTTGTTTTAAATCATAGAAAAATATGCTTGCTTGCCACATGCTACCAAGTCAAAGCAAAAGATCTAATGCCTGTGTTGGCCTTGAGTTGTTTTTTTTCTTCTAAAGTACCTTTGATGACACCAAAAATTATTCAAATGTTTTAAAAAAACATTTTGGAACAGAAAAATTACACTTAAATATGCACTTAACACAAACTCTTAGGGGCTAGAACCAAAATACATCATAACAAAGGCATCAACTTCATGCCAACGTTAGACACGAAGCTCACGGGTAAGAGCCATGGAAGCAGTTATGGAAATTCTTTTGAACCCAGCACTTAGCACAATGCCTGCAAGTAGGAAAGGCACACACATCCACAAACACACACACACACATACACTGAATAAAATTCTAGTAAGTTCACACTCCCACCAAGGAATAATTAACCTGCACTATCAAGAAAGACAGTTGTCTTTTAAATAAAATTGAAACAATAAAATTTGAATTTTACTGACTGCTCTTAAAGCTTCAATACACTTTGCTTCAAAGTTAATAATACCATTTTTTTAGCTAGAAAACTATTTATGTTACAGTTTAGTGCCTGTCTGAGTTTATGGAAAGGTACAAATTAGTAAGAGGGGCCCTTTCAAAGATGAGTTCAATAAGAAAAAACCCAACTTTTATACCATGTGCTTCCTCAGGGGATTGCCAGTGTCTCTGTGCTTTAACTTATTGACCAGCTCACTCTATTTTTTTTAATATTTTTATTTTTTATTTGAGAGAGAGAGAGAGAGACAAGAAAGAGAGAGAGAGAGAGAGAGAAGGAGAGAATAGGCACACTAGGGCCTCCTGCCACTGCAAATAAACGCCAGACACATTCACCACCTTGTGCATCTGGCTTACATGGGTCTTGGAGAATCAAACCTGTACCCTTTGGCTTTGTAGGCAAGTGCCTTAACCACTAAGCCATCTCTTTAGCCTGTCACTCTGTTTCTTGAAGACTTCTTTACCTCCACAGTTGCTATTGCCTGGCTCTCTGATTGATCTCATAACCCCTCTCATTCTTTCATACATGACCCCTTCACCAACCCACAAGATGTAAGTTTGCCTCACTTTATCTCACACTGTATTCTTGAAATCATCTAGTCAGTTGTTTGAACCTCTTCTTCCCTCAAGTTGTGAGTGTCCAGTGCCTCCCGGCAGGAGACTGGGTGCTTCCAAACGCATGTTCTACCCGTGGCATGTCCAGCTCCTGCTGTCATTGGGCCACATGGGTCCCTAACATACTTTGCACTTTCCTAACCTTGTTCTTTACCTTTCGTCCTGTATCTACTGCTTGTTTAGTGCATATCCCTCCAATTTCTAATTTTTGGAATTTTCCTCATATCCCAAAGTCCATCTTAAATATTTTGGTAGCTTTTTTTGGTGTCAATCATCAAATGGTATTCCTCAAGCCACAGAACACTACTAAATTTTATTAGAACCCACAAAAAAGCCAGACACAGTCACATAGGGTTCTGTAACCTTAGTGAACCTATGGCAAGATGAGAGGCAGAGCGAGGAGAATCCTGGAAAGTAGGGCGCCAGCTAGTCTGGCATTAGCACTGGCATAAAACACGAGAGACCCTCAAACAGAGTGAAAGGTGAGGGACACTAGCTAAGGCCGTGCTAACACACACACACACACACACACACACACACACACACACACACACACTAGTATGAATAAAAATGTTTATAGTTGGCTATTTTTTTTAAAGTACAAGAATTTGGGTTTTTATTGGGAACAAAAATTCTTTTCTACTTAGTCCTATTTGAAGGAATATATGAGGATTCAGGGAGAAGGAAAAATAAACATGAAAAAGTACAGTCTTGAAAATATTTACAGACGCCAAGATATTTGGATCTGAAAGAAAAGAACCTTGTAATGTACCTTCTTGCATTCAGCCCTATTCTTGTAGTGCTGTGATGTGGCTCTTAATACTCCAGGGGACCTAGATAGAGCAAGTGTGACAAATGCAACCAAAAGTCTCATGAAAATGAGCCTCTTAACAGTGTGTGAGCTGGTCTGCAATGGCCTCAGGAAATCCCCCCAGCTATTCTCATCCTTTTTATCCACTACATTCTCTGACTCAAAGGGAAACCTCACTTCACCTCCTTGACCAGAATTGAGCAGACATTGATTTGGCTACCTAGTGTTTTATTTATTCATTTATTAGTCTTCAGCATTTGTATTCCACTAGAACAAAGGAATGTATCTTTCTTTGCATTAATTTAAGTTTAAAGATGTGCAAATGTGTGTCTGTGGGATAGTGCATATTTATGTTTATGTAATTTTATGAGTAGCCTACTTTAACTTTAAACCTTTCCAGTCACAACCGTAGTACACAGAGCCTCACAGTCAACATCATTGTGCAGAATGACTGTACTTGACACATTAGCTGAATTCCTAAAAATGTTGCACATAAAGTGAGCATTTTAAAAGAGAACTATGTTTTCCATTCACTTCTATAATTAGTCAGGTTAAGTGTCACATGGGAAAAATAAGTGGCCCAATGCATAATTTAAAAAAAAATTAAGAATTGCAACTTTCACCTCAGTGATAATGATGCATTTATCTATGGACATTTTATGTGCAGTAATTGCCCCCAAGAAAAGCCAATAAGAAGTGAATCCAATTAAACAGCAGATAGTTTGGAAGCAAATGCTATGTAGAAACCACTAGACTGGAGGCAGAGGGAAATTCAGGGAAATGTAAGTCAGGGTTTATCCTGGTTAAGAGCACACAGAAGAAAAGGTAGAATTGACTACACACACATTGAAATGACAGCTCAGGATATTCAGATATATTATTTGCACAATTGCATTAATGACTGACAATAAAATATAGTGTAATTTCCCTCCTATTTGTTGGACTTACTGTATGAGCGCCACATGCTCATAAAGCTACTTAAATAGCTAAAACATATGAACTGTTCATTTGAACTCAACTCACAGATTTGTTTGAGCAGTTTGGGCATTTCAAGTAATTATCATTTGCTTTGTGCCAGAATACAAGTTCTTGTTCTTTTAAATGTTGAACCACTACCTTTGCTACAAATTTTTCTTCAGGACTACTTGTTTTACTGCTGAACATTTCTAAATAGATCTTTGGTATTAAGCAACTAAGGAATGGCCTTTGAAGATATTTTTACTCATCCCTAGCCTTGGATGCCATGTTTTCTTTAATTTTGTAATACTAAATCTATTCTTACTTAGAGAATCTGTTCAAAGTCGGTCAAAATGGAATTATAATAAAATCCAAAGCACTATTCGATGTGAAACTGAGCGTGATCAAAAAGATAGATCTGAAAGGAAATCACATCCTCAGTTACCCCTTCAGTTATAACCTAACAAAGATATTAATATATGTTTGGGAATAAATCATGGATATATATACAACTTACATGTTTAAAATTATGCGAGCTACCACTCCTAGTGTATCTATACATACCTGCACTCTCCTTCTGAAGAGTCAATAATCAAAAATATTGATAACACCAAGCAAACAAGATCCTAGTTTACAAGGCATTCTGGATACATTGTAGACTTTAATTCTCAGAACAACTTGGAAGATTGGCAAGCACATATTAAACACATTTTACAAATTAAAAAAAAAAAAAAGTCTGTGATGTTTAAAAGGAAAGATGACTTGCTTAAGGACATGAAGCTCTTAAAAGGTGCAGCTGTTTCTCCTGATGCACACACTGTGACAGGCTTAGCAGAAACGGGAGCCAAACTAAACCGTTGTCACACCACAACCGGTCCTGTAAGGCACAGAGGAGATGCTGAAACGTGAAGTGTGGCCTTTAATCTTTAGAGGAAGGAAGGGCTCTCGGGTCAGAGGAGATCCATGCTAAAATCCCATGCAAGAAGGGAAAGATATGGTCAGCTCTCTTGTGTGGGCTATTTATTCTTCCCTCTTAGAACCCTTGGTAGAAACTGAATTTTTATTACTCAGAGACTGAATAAAATCCTCATAATTTTCCATGAAAGTCATCGTTATATCTAATCTGGTTGTGGTAGTTGTTTTCAGTCTATGAAGAAGAGTAGACTCCTATATCTAAAAGTACCTCCGTTCTGATTCGAACAAGCCCATCTACCAATGATGGATGCCCTTTTTCAGTGAATGCCATGTGAGCGTAATCACTTGGGCTTGAAATAAAAGTGTTCATGGGCCACTTTATGAAAATGGAGTGTCCCTGAAGACTGATAAAGAATTATGGTACTGAGCCCCACAAGCCAGAGACTTTCCTTGTCTGTACAGAATTCAGTATTGTCACTAAATTCTGCCATCTAATGAACAGAAAAATATTCAAATCAATAAATTCAGCACTTGGTTCTAGAGTCTAATAATACCCAGGGTTCCTTCGCTCACTAGCACATCCTGTAAATGTCTACAAACATCCAGCCTGCATTGTGACTCAGAGAATTGGACATTTGAAAATTCTTAAGCTTTTTACTGTTAATATTATGGGGTCTCAGTTGATATGAAAAATCAAGATGTCCTCAACAACTTAGTCCTAAAGCACCTTCATTCCAAACTGAAATTTCGTCCCTAAGTAATATAGAGGCATAAAGAATTTTCATGTTTATGATCTCATTCAGCCCATGTTAGCCTTTTGCATAATAGAACTCTTATTATTATTTCTCTTGTTCCCATCTTATAGATGAGACAGACTAAGAATATGATCTGAGGTCACATAGCTAGCAGACGTCAGAGCCACGATTATACCCAAGTTAGCAGATAATCTTACTCACAGTCCACCATGTATTTTTTTCCTACTAGCCTTCCTGAGCCTCACAGACTTGCTGTATGATAGTACACTCCACAATCATCTGAAGGACTTACTAAATATAGACACTCAAACATTTACCTCTGACCATCTGATTAAGGTCTGTAGTAAGGCCCAAGGATTTACATCTCTAGCAAGTCTCAGGCAACACTGATGCCAAAAGTGTTTTGGACATTGGTCCAAAAGGCACTCCTTTCACTCCTTTTAGGAGCACTGTCCCACAGAGGCACAGCCATTGGCCAGCAGGGCCACATGAGGGCAAGAGAATTTTCTCAAGGAAGTTTGCTTTATAAATGCTGTCTTGTGCTGCTAGTTTCTCCTCATTAGGAAAGCATAGAAAAAATGTACACGAGAGGGTTAGCAAGAAAGTGTCTGGAGACTTTGAAGGAGTTCGTATCTTTCAGCAGTCAAGAATTGAGCTCCTCTAGTCTCCTTCTTCTTAAAAGTACTGTTAAAGGGATGGAGAAAGTTCTCAATGGTTTAAGTACTTGCCTGCAAAGCCTAATGATCCAGGTTCGATTCCCCAGTGCCTACGAGTGTGTCTGGAGTTTGTATGCAGTGGCAGAAGGCCCTGACATACCCATTCTCCCCCTCCCTCTCCCCCCCTCGTGTGTGTGTGTGTGTGTGTGTGTGTGTGTGTGTGTGTTTAATAAATAAATGGATATTTAAAAATGGAAAGAAGTACTTTAACATACTGTTTGAGGAAATGCGATTGCCAACTCACCAGAGAAGAGTTGCTCTAAGAATGGACATGGGAAAGAGCCATTAAATGCCTCTACAGTCAATGGACCCTTAGCCAACATTGTTTAGATGGAAAACTTTGTGTCACCCTGGAGTAGACATTCTTCCAAAAAAAAAAGGGGGAGGGGGCAAGACATCCTTGATTTACCATCAAGGCATTGTTTTTCAGAATGCCAGTAAGAGTTCTTATAGCGTGTGTGCAGTTTGCACCAACAAATAATGTGTCTGCTAAAGTGAATGTTTTTTTTTAAGAGCTAAGAAATATTTCAGTTATGTTGGAAGATAACATCCAGATCAAAGCAGCTGATGGTGCCTGTATTAATTTCCTATGGCTTTCATAACAAATTGCCACAAGCTTGATACCTCAGTACCATGTAGTTTATTCTCTCACAGTTCTGAAGGCCGAGGGATGAACTCAGCTTCACTGCACTAAAGTCAAGGTCTTGATAGGGTTGGCTTGTTTTTGAAACTGTTTGCCTTTTATATCTTCTGGAAGCTTCTGCACTCCTTGGCTCATGACCCCTTCTTCAAATAACTCCAACCTCTTATTTCTGTAAGTGTATCTCTAACTAACACTGATCCTTCTGCCTCGGTCTTATAAGAACTCTTGTGATTATATTTTGAGCCCACCCAGGAGGTCTAGGATTATCTCCCCATCTTACTGGTGTCAGTTGAATCTTTGCAAGACCCCCTAGCTTGTAACATCCCCAGACTTCGGGAATTAGGACATGGATAGTTTGGGAGTTCACTGTTCTACTTACCATAATTTCTTTGTAGTGCATTTATCAGACTACGCAGATGTTACCCCTTTCTTAGCACCAAAATTTCGATAGGTCCAAGTGGGAAATCTGGAGTAGGAAAGCCATCTCTCAAAGTATGAATAAGGCAAGCATAAGAGCAAGGACCCATGAACTTAGGGGTTCCACCTTCTTGATTGACCTTAAGCTTCTCAGAGGAACTATCTCTAATATGCAGTTCTTGTTGTTGTTTTGTAAACTGAGAGAGATAAAAACTCAGAAGTAGGAGGATCTCCATGAGTTTGAGGCTGCCCTGAGACTACATAGTGACTCCAGGTCACCCTGGGCTAGAGTGAGACCCTACCTCATGTTCATCTATTATATTTACAAGGATATTCCTAAATGGCACTCTAAAACCAAGTGCTTGGGCTGGAGAGATGGCTTAGTGGTTAAGGTGCTTGCCTGTACAAGGATATTCCTAAATGGCACTCTAAAACCAAGTGCTTGGGCTGGAGAGATGGCTTAGTGGTTAAGGTGCTTGCCTGTAAAGTCAAAGGACCCAGGTTCAGTTCCCCAGGACCCATGTAAGCAAGATGAACAAGGAGGTGTGGGCCTCTGGAGTTCCTTTGCAACAGCTAGATACCCTAGCATTCCCTCTCTCTCTTCCTCTCTCCCTCTCTTAAATAAATAAATAAATAAATAAATAAATAAATAAATAAATAAATACCAAGAGCTTGATAGCTTGATAATTACATCCAATATTAAAGATAACATTTTCTCTGCTTTTCCTTTGAATTCAAAATTTACTTAAGTTTTGAATTTGTAATATGTTCTTCCAATAACTTTTTGCTGTAAAAATAAATTATGGTGAGGCTATGAAAATATCTAGTATAAGTACTTTTGCCCTCAATTTTTTTAAATTTTTTAAATTTTTTATGTTTTTGGTTTTTCAAGGTAGGGTCTCACTCTAGCCCAGGCTGACCTGGAATTCACTATGCAGTCTCAGGGCAGCCTCAAACTTATGGCGATCCTCCTACCTCTGCCTTCCCAGTGCTTGAATTAAAAGTGTGCACCACCACACCCGGCTTGCCTTCTAATTCTTAAGGAGCCTACTTAATAATATGCCTTTAAACCTTTTTAATCACTAGTGTTCGACTAATACCCACCTTACAGATTGGAAATTTGAGGCACAGAGATAAAATTGTTTTGCATTGGCAGCTAAAATAATTAAAATTTGTTGTCTTCAGTTTTTATTGGATATTGTCTACCACTGTGAATTAAGTGTCTTACTAAAATTGCATCAAATAGCTCAACATGGTGGCGCACACCTTTAATCCCAGCATTCAGGAGGCAGAGGTAGGAAAATCACTATGAGTTCGAGGCTAGCCTGAAACTACATAGTGAATTCCAGGTCAGCCAGGGCTAGAGTGAGACCCTACCTTGAAAAAAACAAAACAAAACAACAACAACAAAAAAAAAACACAGGCAGCAAATATGCAAAATGGAGTGAACTTGTGATCACAGTGGTCAGTCTCCAAGCGTGAGTAACAAACATGAGAATAGTCACTGAGTGACAGCTGCTATTATGACTGGCTCTATCTATCTATCTATCTATCTATCTATCTATCTATCTATCTATCTATCTATCTGTTTATTTATTTATTTATTCAGGCCTATTCTCAGATAATGGCACCATGGAACTTGATCATTGATTCTCAAAAGGAAACAGGACTAGTTTGATACAAATCTCTCTGCACAAGCATCAACTTTAAATGATTTATAGAGAGCCACAGAGAATAATTTGAAGGAAGTTTATAGGAAGGAAGGTTTTGAGAGCTGAACCAGAAAAGGTACTTGAAAGTAAATCAAATCCTGGCATACATTGAATTATGGCATTTATTATTGGGTACGGAATATGCATGGAATTCTGAACTGAAAGCTGAGGAAGCAAAGGTCTAGAAACTCTCATGCACAGTAGATAAATTAACCCTTTATTCTCCTTCCCATACACCTTTTGCCGGGTGATTTATTCGTGCACATGGGCCCCAGTAAGCCGTGCTGCGCCGCGGGTGTATGTACACCTTTGTGCAGCGATCAAGCCGTGTGCCTCTGGAGGGTCCTGTGGTACCAAGTAGGCACAGCCAAGATTTTTCAGACCAACCCTTCTTTGGGAAAAGGAGAGGGGAGTGTCTACTTTGCCTGTCAACTTTCCAAATCTTTTTAAATTAGGATACTTTATTTTTTTCTCCTATAATTTAAAAATTATTCTCCTAGTAAGCTTGAAGGTTAAAAAAAGAGAGAGAGAACTGCCAAATAAGCCAGGGCCTAATAACTGGATTAATAACTATCCTATAACCCATGAGCTTTAGTTTGCTATACCACATAGGGCCTAGTTTTATTTTTTATTCTAAAAATTCAGAATTTTCATTGGTGTTTTTATGGTAAAACCTACACAGTATAAGGAAATTGGTTTATTAGTTTATCATAAGCCAACCATCAGTTCTTGAAATATCTTCCCATGAGGAGTAAATATATCATGGAATCCTGTCACTAAGGAAATGACTTAACAAAGTGTTTATTTCAGTGCCAAATAAAAATTTGAACTTCAACTAATTGTCATTTTGTAATGATTTTCACTGTTTCCCACATTCATCTATTGATTACATGGCCACCATGCGCTGATCATTTAAGGGGGAAAAGAACACTAAGTGAATATGCAAACTTTAAATACAGCTATATGTTTGTGTGTGTTCCTATGCTTTTTTTAAAAAGTGCACATATGTGACAGCATGTGAAGGATAGCATAGTCAGGGGACAAATTAAAGAGACATGATGTAATTATCCAAATTGGAATTAAGCCAATTACTAACCCATGCGCTAACACTACCCTCAAGCAGATAAAAATGCCATCAGATGCCCAAATGCCCTGGTGGCCATGGTCAGTGCTCTCCATCCAGTCCACTTTCAGCATCCTGCCAGGACACACCCAGCTTGGCTTCTGATCAAGGGCCACACCTGGAGTAGACTGCAGAGCACACAGTAGGTGATCCAGGCACAAGGTTTTCTCAAGTCACTCAGAAACTTACTGCTGCTCAGGAAATTTTTTAAACTTGTGAGTTTTTTTTTTTTTCTCCACTTACTATTCATTTAACACACATTTAATAACTAGCAACTACCTGTGTGGATGTCACTGTGCCTGATGGCGCAGGCTGGGTCAGACGGCCTGCATTGAATCTCAGCTCCATGCTTGTACCGCTGCGATTCTCAGCAAGTTTTCTCATCTTACTATACCCCCACTTTCTCTTGCCGTGAAATGGGGGTATTTGAGAGCAACTAATTCATAGGATTGTTGTGACACAAATGTGTGATAAACGTTGTAAAACACCAGAGTGCCAATCAAATGTTCCGTAGTATATATTGACTCTCATTTGTATTGTGAGCCATGAAGTATTCTCATATTTGTGAATAAAGAAATATCACAGCTTTCAGATGACCTAATATCATGGAAGTTTAGAATTTAGAAATTTGGGGTCCTTAACTGAATCTCTGCTTCCAACTTTTTCTATCAAAGTATTAGATCTTTGCTTCACTGCCTGGTTTTATGTCTGGAACCGGCAGACTTTGAATAGGACACACTTAGCACATCCACAGTTTGTACTTTTGTTCATTTACACCCTTACATTAACCCTAATCCTTAATACCTGCCGTGCTATGACTACTTGTGTGCTTTATATGTTAGCTCATGCCATCCTCACAAGAACCTTTTCAGATCAATGTCATCACCTGTTACACATCAGAAACTAAGGCCCTCAGAGCCTTTGTGACTTATGCAGTGTTACAAAGCTCATGACCTTCGTAAACAGCTCACCAGCATGCATTTGCAGGCTATCAGGTACTCTTAGACTTGCAGGGGAATCTAAGTCAAAATCACTTCTTTCTCTCCCCCACCCTCAAACTGACCATGAGCTGTATGTTTTAGGCCTAAAGATAAAGAGGTCGGTGTGCAAATAAACTAAATTACTTTGGCTATCACTTCTCTCAGATGCCTTGCCTTTGAGTGGGTTCCCAGGTGCCTGACATTTTTTTTGGTTTTTCTTTCACCCTAAGTAACAATGTCATTACTGAAGCATGACTGACAGTTTTTGCTTTTATATACAGCACGATTCTTGTTTTAGGACAAGAGACTTAATTTCTCAAATAACATCTGATGGCACTGTTCTTTTTATAAGCACCTCTTTCGTTCTCTTAAAAAATCTATCCTCCATTACATATTGTCAAGAGACCTTCTTACAGAATGTGATCATATGTGTCCCCAAAAAGATCTGATCAAATTCGTGAACAAATAACACAATTGGCCCTCTTTATTTAGGCAGTTTGTTTTCAGTTGAAACATATCAGACAAGTAGCCCATAGCTAATCTTCCAGGTAGAAAAATCTAATCAGTGATTTAAAACCACATCATAAACTGAAAGGCTCGATCTTGTTCACCCACATGGTGTCTGTGTTTTAAGAAATGCCTTGTAGAGAAAAGCACATCTTATGTAGGGCCACATAGCAGATGATGGTCCTAGAGCAAACGGTAAACTCTGGGCCAGGTCTTTATAGATCAGTCCACTGCCCTACATTAGCTTGGAAATGTGGCACAAACTGAACCTTGCTGGCGTGGGACCTCTACAATGTTATATTTCTCTGCTTTTCTCTGAGAATGAACTAAGAACGCAAATCCCTTAGGCTTATCATTCGAAATGGGCCAAAAATTGTTTCCACTTGGTGATTTAGACAGTTTTGAAAAAAAAAATGGAGGCTTGTGAATTAATTATACAGATGGAAGAATCTTGCTGTTTTGAAGGCAAGGGTGACTTTCATACCTGTTGGGCTAGAGTCTTTAAATACTAGAGGCTAGGTGACATGTGAAACAGCTTGGTGGACTTCTAGAACCCTGGGTTCTGGTGGTGACATGGTTATCACCTTTGTGACTTATGGCTTTGAGACTCTGGGCCTCGGTTTCCTTATCTGCTGAATGAGGGGTGGAGAGGTCGGTCTCTGGATCTTCTGCCAGCTCTGTATTCTCTGGGTCTGCAAATTGCCTCAGTGTCTGCCACCGTCTGCCTTGCCAGCTCTGTTTGTCACAAAGATTAATCCATTTTAACTGCACCTTGGAGTGTACCAGGAGAGGAGGATGGATGAATTGTTTTGCACCTATTATTGCATCAGAACTTTTGCCTTTTCAGACAAGATCATGCGGAACCTCAAATCTGCCCGCCTGTCTGCCCACTGACTTTGTCTGTGCCGTGCTCTTACCATGGTGCCTCTTTTTTCAGCATCCATCTCCCTCCAAGATCTAGATTCGGCATCTGACTGTACCTGTCTTGTTCCCTGCAGCATCTGTCTGCTGCACTCCTAGACCATCGTTAATAAACTTTCACACATTACACACAAATCCCTAGTATGCTGGCACCTGCACACAGTACCCCCAGTTCATAAAACTAGGGTAGAAAACTCCATTTTTTTAAAAAAAAGACCTCGATCTAGTGCCATTTGTATTTGTACTTTTTGTTTAGTTGTAAGTTTTAATAGTTCCCCCTTTGAGGATTTGTCAGTACGAGCAGTATTGCTTATCAGAACACAGCAACAGTCTTTTTGTAATATTCGCTTTTCCCCTTTGGTTCAGCCGAGCCTGCTGACAGATCATTCAAATTCAATTGTTTTATGTCTAAGCCGAACAGCTAATTAAAGTAGGGATGATTAACCTGACTGGCAGTGTCGCTCTCCCTCTCCCTTTCTCTCTCTCCCTCCCTCCTGTTCCAATCAGTCTTTTTCTCGCACACTCTCTCTCTCCTTCCGTGTCTCTCTTTCTGTCTCTCTCCCTCTCTCTCTCCTCTCCCTCCTCTCTCTGTCTCTCTCCCTCTCTCGCTTGGTCTCTCTCTCTCTCTCTCCTCTCTCTCTCTCTCTCTCTCTCTCTCTCTGTCTCTTGCTCTACTGTTTTTCTCTCTCTCTCCCTCTCCCTCTCTCTCTCTCTCTCTCTCCCTCCTAAACGTGGTCTGCTTGCTGATGGCAGAATGGCACTCGGAGATTTGTGCATTGTGTCTGGTTTCCTACGGGCAGGCTGACCCAGTGCCTCCAGGGACTTATCAATAGACCACTCAGAAGAGACACAGACAGGAGAGAGGAGGAGGGGTGGGGGGAGAGAATCAATATCAAGAATAGAAGGAGCTCCGAAGCCATTTTTTTTTTAAAGAAGTATCGGGACTTGGGAGAGGGTGACAAAGAAGGTTTTTCAAAGAGGCAGTGGAGGAGGTTCTAATAAATTTGGAAGGAAACAGTTCCCTGTCTTGGGAAAAGGAGAACTCCTGACTGATTAGCACTCACACCAGGTATGAGATGTTCGCTACCCCTTATCACTGTGTCGCAACCGAGATGGAAAAGCCTTTTTTTTTAAAGGAGGCTGAGGGAGCATGTATTTTGCTGTGTTTGTTGCTGGGGTGGGGGTGAGAGGGGCGGCGTGAGAAGCTGTGGGCATTTGTGTATGGGAGCAGGAAGAATGGAAGCAGTACACGGGTGGGAAAGAGTATGGAGTATGTTACTGTCTTCCCTGTCTTTGTGCACCCCTGGGGGGTACCCAAGTTCATTTCTAGCAGGTGGATTTAGACCGGAGTTACTTAACGCTTGACCGCCAGTTTTGAAAAAAAAAAAAAAAAAAGAAGAAGAAGAAAAAAAGAAAAAAGAAAGCTGCTTCCTATGGCTATTAAAAGGAAGCTCCAATTTCTCTTTCCTCTCTCCTCGCTCCCCTCTCCCCTCTCCTCTCTCTCTCTCTCTCTCTCTCTCTCTCTCTCTCTCTCTCTCTCTCTCTCTCTCTCTCTCTCTCTCTCTCTCTCTCTCTCTCTCTCTCTCTCTCTCTCTCTCCCTCTTCCTCTCTCCCTCTCCCCCCCCACCATCCCTCTTCCCTCTCTCCCTCTCTCTTCTTTTTTTCCTCTTCTAACCAGACAGCGGGAGGGTTCCTGGCTCCCAGCCAGCCCAAAAGCCTCTAAGTGTTTTGCACTTGTTTCAGGGAGTAGCTGCCCGGGGATTTTTCAGCATTTTCACTAGAGAACAAAGAGTTCTTTACAAAGGGAAAGGGGGGGGGGGGAGTGAGCTTAATGTCTGATATATGTTTTTCTATTTTTATTAGTTTTTTTGCCTAAAAAAGAAAAAAAAAACAGGAACAGAACATTCACTCTATAAAGACACAAAGACATTCAAAAGAAATCTAGTTATCTTTTCTCTCATCACCCCAATACATACATGAAAAAAATTAAAAGGAAAAAGACTAATTAAGTTGGATGTGTTGCTCTTTTCTCCTCTTTTAATCTTTCTAAATCCAACTGTTCCTATGCTCGCTTGACTATTTCTTTTCTACTCACAATAAAAGTTGTTCAGGATGCATCTTCTTTTATCATGCCTTTACCTTTCCTGGGTACCTGAAATCTTGTAGAAGAAAGCAAGAGTCCATCAAATAATTTAGTGGCAAAAACATCCTCTACTTTTGCCACTTTGGTAAAAAGTTAATTATGGAATCTGAGCTCCCAAAATGCCAATGGGAATGGGGTCCATAAGTTCATTCGATCTCCCAAGTTTTGCATCCATCTGTTTAAAGGTACCGCTTGTGCCACTTACAGTTATTAAGTACAGGTAGAAAGGAGCAGATACTTGTATTTTCTATTTTGTTTCTATAATGTAAATAACAGAACTCCCAGAGAGATCGCCTGACCCCATCTATGATATATTAGTTCAAGCAAAATATAGTCTAACTGGAGATTTTTTTCAATAATTCTGATAGCCACGTAGCTTTGTACTCTCCATTTGATTTTCTGCCTGTGTGTGTTACAGTAAACATTACAGGATGCCTATCATTTTCAAATTAATGCTCCAACAAAAGAAAAAAGAAATCAGGATGTGAACTGTATGAGCAAAATGTAGTAAACAATTTTATCTTTTACACATGCTGTCCATTTATTTTTTTTATCTAATGTCCTTGAATTATGATCCCAAGCAAATATGTTCTTTCCATAAGTTCTCCCTTAATGCATTTATATTTTACCATTTGGAAATATTTTAAGGTACATAATGGACACTAAACTAAGCAAAGGGGAAAGAGCTACAAGCACCACAAAACCACATAAATACACATTAGGTACAGTACCTAACTGCACATAACTATTTAGCTCAGTGGAAAACAGCTACAACAGTTGTTTCAGAAATTAGAAACTCTTTTCTTCCTTCTTTCCCCTTTCACAGGAAATATAATCTGTTCATTATCCCTGAAAAGGGAAACTGTAAGAAAAACTACAGGTCTGTGCATTTAACCGTGTTTATGGGATGCATTCATATCAGTGCTTCTGCAGGGCACAGCACGTAGAGGGCAGAGACTCATCAGGAAACCTTCCTGGCTGGGAGGTCTGAGTGCCTTATGTTTGAAGTAACTTGATAACAAGGCGTCTTTTCGGGAGCCCTTCCTATGTATGTGCTGCCTCAGTAATGACTCTCCAAGAAAAAACCAGTGCTGGGTGGCCAGTGTCCGCACTTGAACTCTGTGAGAGATACCAAAACTAAGGGAAGTTTGGGCAAATCCAAATTTGTCTAGGGCAGCTCACTTGTTACATACTTTCTTGAGGAAAATTCTTGAATTGGCCATAGACTTGTATATTTTTGCAGAATTTTTAATGTTTTTAATAGTGCTGAAGGAGCAAGAGACTAAAATGAAAGTTAGCCATCAAAATAAAAGAAACTTGGTTTGTAAAAAGTTTTATATTGAAGGCAAGAGAATTTGGGGTTGTTTCTTTTTGTTTTTGTCTTCTCTTTTTCCTTTTCCCTTTTTACTTTTTTTTTTTTCTTTTTCCTTCTTTGCCACTGCAGCTGTTATACCTGCATTTTTGTGTTCTGTGTGTCTGTCTCTTCCTCAGTTTTGATGTGGTGGGAGGGCAGGTAAGAGGGGCAGAGGAGCCAGGAGAAGAGGCTGTTGCTGAAAGCTTCAGAGTAGCTCCCTTCATCATCAAACTCCTGCAGCTCCCCTCAGCTAGCTGTACGGCCAGAGTACGGTGAAAGGTGATAGCTGTCATTCTGGGGTTCTTCGTGGATCTGACCTGAGAGTCACACATTCACAGTCGAGGAGAAAAGGGGAAAAAAATAGAGGAGGAGGAAAGAAAAGCTCTTTGAGCTGGAGTACACTGGCCCTTTCTTCCAGGAGGCAATCGCTCCGGTTCTTGGCGACGTGTCCTGCACTATCAGATATCATATGACTTTTTATTTAGATTCCTTTTTGGAGAATGGCCTGTTAGGACTCTGTTTGTTTTCTTTTATTTAATTTCCTTCTCCCCTCACCAGCTACTTTTGTGTATCTGTGTATGTCAAAGTGTGTGTACGCATGCATATGTGTGTGCAATTTTTTATCTTTGTTTTTGTTCTGTTGATCTTTATTTAAGGACAAAGCTTTAACTATTTCAGTATAGTGGTTTAATCATTTGCCAAAAAAGAAACCTCATTATGGGCTTTTTGGTGGGGGGGGGGGTCCAGTTTTAAACATCCATTTGAACACAGGAGGCTGCAGATCCAAAATGCTTGCTGGGCAGCCCATGCCGCCCTCCCTCACCTCGGGGTAACCCTCCTCCTCATCTGCATGCACAGCAGTGCAAGCTAGGAAACACCTGTGCTGAGTTGAGAGGGAAATAAAAGTAAAGGCAACTTCTTCAAATTTGTACTCATAGTTTCAGTTTAATAAACTTTTTTTAAATCCTTGATTTTTTTTTTTTTTTGGCACCCTCTATTGAGTTTTAAAACATCAGAGATAGTTAACGATATGTCTGTGGAGCTCTTGTGAGGCCTGCTGAGTACCCTTGGAAAGTAGTGAAATTCAGAAACTTAAAAATTAAGCAAGAGATTTAAGTAAGATCAGTAAAATCAGTGGGCTGTTCAGGGTTTGGTGGTAGATGATAAAATGGGATATTTAGGGTATTCAAGGAGGAGAAAGAGAAATCCCCCAAAGAGGAAAGATGCAGGCATCTCTACTGCAATTATGACTTCAAAACCCTATTTTACCAAATTTTTAATTAGTACATCTCAAAATTTAACCAGCCAATATGTGATTGCCTTCCTGTGTATGCTTGCTATGAAAACCAGAAAACCATACTGACATGTATCAATAGATTTATCCTAAAGTGTTGGTGTATTTCTCTGGAGGGTTCAGTGTTTAGTTATCATAGAAAAAGGAGAACTTTTCTGGATACACATGTTTATGTGTATACATTATTCTTACTTATGCATAACATTATAATCCTGTTTATATCTGGATATATTTTTGTATAGCAACAGACAAAACAGCCTTGAAAGTTCAGGTGACCATTACATTCTTTAAACCCGTAGTTTTTAGTTTCTGGGTGCTTGATCTGAATTTTTTTTTTTTTTTTTAGACCAGAAATGTATAATGTCTTATCTGTTAGGTCAAGATAGGCTTCCCAAAAGGGAGTCACCAAATACAACAGGATGGCGACAGAGAGATATAAGGAAGTGGGTCATCCACATTCCTCAAGGAATTGCCCGGCCATTAAGATGCCCCAGGTCTAGATTTACTGTCCCCCTATCTCTCACCAGGTCACTTCTGGTCTCACCCTATGGCTAATGTAAAGAACAGAAATTTACTGCCCCAACAAAGAAATTCCTTCCCTTCCTCACCTTCCCCCAACTGAAGAGCCTATGCAGCCCACTCTCTGTAACCCCAAGCTGACTGCGCCCACTCTTGAGAGTCAGTCCTGGCAGCTTGTGCCCCCCCCCACCCCGAATAAAACTTCCATCTTTGCCTCAGAGTGCTCTCCGTGGTCTTGGTCACTCCTGAACCTTACATTATCGTAACCAGAAATGAGTTTTGTTGAAGCTGGAGGAAAATTTATTCCACCCCTTTAAGAATACCCAAAAGGGAAGGGAAAACTATTCTTCGGCTCAAAAAAAAAAAAAAAAAAAAAAAAAAAAAATTAAACCTTTTTTCCCCCAACTGAAAACTCCAAAACAGCTTTGTCTCAGAACTTTAAACTTGGCATGGATAAGAAATGAGAGTTTTGCTTTGTTTGAGGAAATTTGTTTTTGAAACAACAGTGTTATAAATGTTTTTAAATTGCCTGCTGAGCATGCGCTGTCTCTGACTTTATTCATAGTTTAAAACACACAGCAAAGTGCAGTCTTTTGAATGGCCACAGGTAAGGCTGTTGATTTGTATGACCCTTCTCTGAGGCAGCTTCAGTGAGCCTACTCCGTTCTCCAGGAGAGAAAGGGCAGGAGCCTAGTTCAGACCTGGATACCTTTCTAAATATCATAGAGCAAAACTAAATTTCCCATTAAAGCTTGCACATTGTACTTAGGGTAAGTACTATTCAACTTTTCTTGCTTGCAAGGGTTGCCTGCCTTAACTTTCTGGCTTATTTCTAGCAAAGTAAATTGAGGAAAAAAAAATTAACTCAATGAGGTATTTGACTGAAACAGAAAATTTACAGATTTTTAAGGGCATCTGTTGTGCATAAATTTGGGGATACGAGAATTTGCCAGTGAAATGATAGTAGCTGTGTGCTTACAGAGCAAAGATGTGCTAGCCTGAACTTGTCTGATCTCATCTGGAATCGAAAGCTAAATCTAGGTGGGCCTGTAATAATACCAGGAAAGGAACACATGTATCTTTTGTGCAAGTCTTTTATTTTAAGCCAGGCTTCCAAAGACAGTGACAAAGAAGTAGGTTCTGTTCTTGCTTAGTAAGTAGTCAGACTTTGCGTCTACATATGCGTGTGTATATTATATATAACGTCTACATGTGTGTGTGTATTCTATGTACATGTCTACATGTGTGTGTATTATATATACATGTCTACCTAGGTGTGTGTGTATTACATATACATGTCTACATATGTGTCCAGTGGTTCTTCACTGTTGTGTTTTGTCGTTGCCATCACTGCTGGAGTGTGCTGTTTCTTGCCAGTGGCTGTTAACACTTTCCATTTTCCAGAATGCTTTATCTCCATTAGCTCGGTTTGATGTTGCCTCATGTGGTTACCTCTCTCAGGTCTGTGATATCTCTCTCAGCCTTTGCAGTTTTGATTGATTCTTGCCAGAATACACTCTTTCATTATCTGTTTTAGTATAGTTATGATGGAGATAATCTCATTTTTCAGGTCTTTATAACTATCCAAACAGGTCAC
Source organism: Jaculus jaculus (assembly GCF_020740685.1). Classification (NCBI taxonomy): domain Eukaryota; kingdom Metazoa; phylum Chordata; class Mammalia; order Rodentia; family Dipodidae; genus Jaculus; species Jaculus jaculus. Next base: position 167,687,286 of record NC_059105.1, read on the forward strand.
CCTCTGAGATGAAATTTCACATATTCTTGACTAATAAGTAAACTTGTCTTGAAAAGGTCTGAAGAAAACCCTATTAGCCATATATTTTGAGCTCTAAATATTCTAATAAATGCAAATTAAGTTTTTACAAAACACGTATTGATACACGCTTTTCTAATTTTTTTCTTTTTGTGCATTTGAACAGAACCTGAAAATTTAATGTGATAAAAAGAAATATTAAGAAACCTGCCTAATTAATGCTGATATTTTCAGTCCCTAATTTGAAAGAATTCAAAGTTCCAGTTTTTATTTATTGCCTTTCAGTTTCAGTCAGTACTATTTAATGCAGGTGTGTGTGCAGGTATCTGTATATAAACATATATCTTTATGCAGGTGTATATATAAACACATATTTGCATACACAGAGTGAGATACACAGAAACACTTAATAGTTATTCTATATCTACTTAAAAATAATTAACATTAATTAAAACTTAATTTATTATATTTTATTTTTCTGTAATTTAAAAATCCAATAAACTCTTACTTTTGATTATTTAATATGTACATATGCTTGTTACCATCTACTTATATTCTAGTAATTTATCTTAATTTATATTTTCATATGTCTTATGCCTCAATGTTATGCAACTAAACTAATATTCAAGTTTATTAAAATGCAGCTTGCTTTATCCTTATCTTTTATCCTTAGTCTGTTAGCAAGTATTTTTTTTAACTTTTCTAATCTAGGAAGACTGTGGTTATCTTTTTCTTTATATAGTTTCTATATGCCCTCAGTATTCTATTGAAGAAACTTTTTAACCCATGCTGTCCTGGATAGTTTTTAAACAAGCAGGAGCCACAATCTGATTTTGCTTCTCCTGGGTCCATTTGACCTCACTATGCCACTAGCGACCCTGAGAAAACAATGATACACATGATGTGATCATTTTTAGCGATCAAAGAAAATTGTGACATTTGTAGGAAAAAATGCCAAGAGCTTCTCCAGTAAGATCAGCTGGTTTTGTACTTTTTTTTCCCCCTCTCCTAAATTTTGTTTGTGACTCTTTTGGCTTGCTGAAGCATGTCCCATAATCTTAGGAAGCCACAGCAAATTCCCAAGGCCACCGCAGCGCTGTGCAGCCAAGGAGAGCCCAGAAGAGCTGATTCTGGCTGGCTGCAGCCCTCCTCAGCAATGACACAGGTAGGCTTGTAGTAGTAGGCTACTCTTCTCTTTGCATCTTTGCTTGTCTGCTCAACCTGCCAGGTGGAGATGCTCTTCATGTAACTCCCTACAACTACCCAAGGCTTTTCCTTCAATGACTTTGTATTGCTTCCAGGAGAAGCTCCATGTAGCAAAGCATCCCATTTTTATTTCGTATTGAAACATGAAAAGTTTTGCAAGTCAAAAGGGCAAAGGAAAAGGGACATAAGGTGTCTAGGAAGTGCACAGAAGAGCACCAGGCTCACAACTAGCATTTGGGATGGTCAGTTGCATAACTTTTCTGTTCTCTCCAGGGCTGCTGCGTGGTGGAAAGTAGTGAATGGAAACTATAAGGTGAAATCTGTGATCTAACCAGTTCAGTAGATGGAGCTCTTCCCCTAAGTCTATTTAAATTAACGTCCCACTCTAGTTTGTGGGGCTCTCTCTTTTAAGGTGTGTCTTATACACATACAAAATCAGGGCTGCATAGCTGGAAGAAAAGATTTCCTGGTACTTTTCAACAGACATGTAGTATTCTCTAGGAAACCCCAAACTGCATGGGAGCAATAAGGATGGAGTGTAACATGAAATTTGTCTACCCGAACATCTCCCTGACTTTGTTGTTATTCTTAAGTGTGAGGTTAAATCCTAGCAGTTGTCATAGGAGTGATGGTTACTGTAAACCGAGAAAAAATATATGGTGCATACAAGTTTTGGGCTGTGTTTGTGACAGATCTTTCACGTTATCTGAACTGTGCAGATAGCCTTTCATGAGATTCTGCAAAGGAATCTTAATACCGTAATGCAGTTATGTCATCCAATTAGTCTAGAGAACCTGGGCTGAAATGTTAGGCTCTGAATTATAGCGGTGCTTGGTAGGGCAAAGAAGCTGTGTCCGCAAAGTGCCTCTATAGGAGCCAAAATATTTGCAACAATAACTGAAAATAGATCTCTAGTATCTGTTTTAATATGAAAAGAAATGCTTGGTTTTTTGTATTTTTTAATTAACCAAAATGAATCATTGCCACGGTATTCTATTCTTGTCAGTGTTATATCATTTTCAGTACTGATAGAATAAGTTTGATCATATCCTTTCCTGGTGCCAGGGGAGGGAAATACATGTATGCTATATGTAATAAATTACCTTCTCAGTCTATTGCCTTCTCCAAGATTGAAGATGCTACTAAATATATTGTTAAAACTTGATAAGATCATTTGGCCAAAGTAGAACTGGTCTTGGCCTTAGTAGCAAAAGAAATAGCATTTTTAAAGGACTTGGATTTCCTTTGCATACCACGTGTCTGAGTCTGATACCATCCAGGAAAAGAGAGGATGAGACGAAATTATTCCTAAGCAGCCGCCGTAGGCCAAACACTGAAACAGTGCCAACCTGGACCAATCAGGCGGGCTTCTCAGAAGATACATGCTTTGTTGAATACTTGTGTGAAGGGGAGGGGGAAGTACTTGAGACTACATTTATATGAATGATTCTTCACTCATTTCAGTAAAGTTCATGCTAATAAATTCAAAATTTTTTATTCTTTGGTAAAATAGAACATCTGAATTTTCTTGGCCAGCTAAGGCTCCCTAAATGTTGTGCTCACATCTTTTGAACAAAACTGTCTTTCTGAATTTAAGCAAGTGAAAACTTCTCACAGAGAGCAAAGAGTAAAATTGATGGAAACTCAAAATCAATTCCAAACCCATTTCTGGCATGATGAGAATAACATTTGTGCTGTGTTTAAAGCAAGAAAATGATAAAGTGATCAATATACTTAAAGCCAAAAATAACCAGGCGAGAACAATCTGTAATCCATTCCCAGTCCTGAAACTCTACACTTTAGAATGAACATGAAAATAAACGAATCTATCTTTTATAGGGTGGCACTGTAAGCCTTGTAACATAAACAGCAATGATGAGATGCCAAGTATCCAACTTTTAATTTCAGCTATGTTTTCAGAGTTTAGCCAAACAAAAACTTTCTGGATCTAAACTATCACATGTTTATTTCTTTGTACATACCATGACCATAAAAAGAGCAAAAGTTAAAGGATTCATAGATTATCACAGTGAGCTATATTGCCACTTCCTAGTCCATATACTGCTTTTTAAAATGACCCTTCAGTGTTGCAAAAGATGTTTTGGGCTGCATCAGAAAGTCAGTGAATTTGTCAGTGTGGATCAGATTTAATATTTCTTTAAAAATACTTAGATTCCTGATTAATTCAATGCATATGGTGATACAAGCTATACATATTTTATATCTACTGCTTTAATAGATTGCTTTGAAAGACTCAACTCACACTCATAAATTTTGAACCTATGCATTCAAGGTCAGAAAAAATGGCACTGCCTAGATTTTTTAAAAATCTCGCTAACCTTGAGATTTTGCTCCAGTGAAAAAAAATCTACCAACTCTTCAGAGCTGTTTGACTAAGTATTTATTGATCACATAAAATAAAATTCCTATCTAGTTGAAGAAATCCTAGCTGAAGAAATTAAAGTGGCAACAGGTTGCATAAGCACATTTAATTTCACTGAACTAAGGTGCAGCAGGAATGATGATAATTCCAAACAGCACTGTGATGGACGTAACCACAGTGAATGAAACATGTGTGATTACATCAGGAATCAGGAAGTGTAGACTCCGTGGGCAAGGTCAGAAGGGTAAGACACAGACACCATGATAGTACAGGTAGTAATCATTCATTACTGGGCATGTTTAAAATTTGTGGCTTGGTTCAAAGTCAACATATATGTAAAAGAGAAGTCAGGTGATTTTAAAAGTAGAGAGGCAGTACTTTTTCCTACATGGCATAATTTACCTATAAAATTCAATTGCTTCTGGTAATTGGAGCCCCATCATACGCTTTGGCTATCCAGTGTGATACTAGTTACAAAGAGCTGTTATGCACACATCCTCTCAAAGATCCATATAAATGTAATTGTTATAGTGAGTTGTTATGCTGTTGTTTGAAGTTGGAAAGCTCTGCTGCAAATGTCAATGTCATGGAGTCATAATCAGTACATCTCAAAGACTGAAGGAGCCCTACATATCTCAATATAGGTAAGTGGGCCAACCAGCTTTCTAGAGAAGAATATTGGTCTGCTTGATGCAAGACCATGTAAAAGTTAGCATCGTTACTTATAGTTGTTATATAACAATGGCTTATATTTAGAAAACAGAAAAAGAAACATTGAGAAAGAAACCTGCATGATTTTATCTGGACCTGTGGCACTACATTTGTTCCAATTAACAATGGATTCTAAATAAGAAAGAATAGCAGATTTATAGAAGATCATTGTTTTTTTTTTTTAATCAAAAAGGCCAGATGTCTAAATCATTAAGAAATTTTACCTGGGATTAAGCCACTAACTTCACCAATAAGCAAATTTTAACATTGAGAAGTAGCAACATGTTCTGAAGATAAGAAAGGCAAAACTGGGGCCAAAAGGAAAAATTTCTAATTATGTCTCAAAACAAAACTAAAAAATAGATAATATTCCAAAAATAATTGAAGATGAAAAGAAAAGAGTCAAACCTTAGGGTTCCTATTTAGATATCAATAACCACACCTTAAATGAGGCAGGGGCAAGTCGGTGTGGGAGGATACGGCATTCTGGGACATAATAGAAAATGCTACAGACATGCCCTCCTCAGAGGCTCTCTGGACCTTACACTGCTCCTCTGACCCCCAGAGCCTTATATCTCACTTTTCTTCCTGCTCATTATCACACATAATCAAAAGAATAAGGAGAGCAACAGGGGAGAAAGTTTGTAGCCTGCAGTTTCTTTTGGAAAGAAGTCTTTCTTCCTCTGTAGAAGTCTTCTGTACGTATACTGTATTTTATTAGCTTACCAAAGTGTGTGTTCTAATCATACATAGTACAAGTTCAAAACACTGACTCAGGCTGGAGAGATGGCTTAGCGGTTAAGTGCTTGCCTGTGAAGCCTAAGGATCCCGGTTCAAAGCTCAATTCCCCAGGACCCACGTTAGCCAGATGCACAAGGGGGCGCATGCGTCTAGAGTTCATTTGCAGTGGCTAAAGGCCCTGGTGCGCCCATTCTCTCTCTCTCTCTCTATCTGCCTTTCTGTCTGTGTCTGTTGCTCTCAAATAAATAAATAATGAACAAAATTAAAAAAAAAAAAAACACTGACTCACATTGCAAACTGGACTCCTCCTTGTTTCCTAAGCAGGCACCGTACTTCCCCATCCCTTCCTTTTCCTCTTAGATTCCCAAAAGAAGCAATAATCTGCCTCCTTTATTTTCCTGGGGGGAAAAAAAATGTCTGTTTTGTTTTGTTTTGTTTTGTTTTGTTTTATTTTGTTTTGTTTTGGGGGTGGGATTGAGTTAGGGTCTTGTTCTAGCCCAGGCTGACCTCAAATGCATTAGGTAGTCTCAGACTGGCCTCGAACTCACTGTGATCCTCCTACCTCTGCCTCCCTTGCAAGTGCTGGGATGAAAGGTGTACGCCACCACGCCCGGCGTCCTTAGTGGCTTTTAATGATACGTATCATATTCTGTTTTACAGATTAGCTATTTGTGTGTTTATTTGTAATGTAAGAAGCCATTCTATTTAACTAAGGGCAATGTATTTAATTTTATTGGGCCTCACTTTGCACATCTGTACACAGGAAAATAATGCCCACCCTGCTGGGATATTATAAGGATTTTATGAAATGTACCCTATAAAGTGCTTAGCATAATGAGTAGCTCATGGTTATCATCCAGTAACAATGCTGTTATTAGTACTGCTGCTGCTGCTGCTGTTGCTGCTGCTATTAATATTCCCTTGCTTCTAGTTTTCCTCCATTATTATAATTCTTAAAGTCATAGAGTGAACTCAGTACCCTATCATACAATGATGGCGATGGCTTTTGTATGATTGGCACCTGATAGAAGCATATAGGATCTTCTTATACAAGTCCATATTATGCCTGCTACTTCCATACACACACACAAAGAACCTTAAACTCTGCTTTGGCACTTTAGATTAGTGATGGCCATAATCAAGGCCTGCCCCAGGTATGCCATAAAAGTCATCAGTGTTGCTCGCTGTAGACTGTCATTGTCACATCTTCTTTCAGGTTCCCCACAGACTCCCACCAAGCACGTCACGTGGCTCTTTGCCGCACCCCTAGAAGTGGCAGCTTGTATTTCTACTTTATGTGATTAATGAGCTTTATATATCTCTCTCTGTGGCCCAAACTATCAACTTTTACTTTGGAGACTAGGTCAAGATCTCGAATTTAATTTTGGTTGTATCTGTTATAAGCCAGTTGTGTATTCATTACGTTTATAGATTCCCTCTTCAGCCGCATATTTTCATGGCCGTTGAGAGCACCCAAGTCTGTGTTAAATGTCCTTAGATTTTACTTTGGAGACCTGAAGACAGGGAGGCATTTTGATAGCTAGCTGTCATCTTTGGCATTTCTCTTCCCTTGAAGGTCTAATCTGGTCTACATTTGAAGGAACAGGTATAGAATTTTTTAATTAGCTATGGTATAGCATTCTAATTCTGTATTAATGAGGTTTATGATCAATTCAGCATTGCTGTTTTTCCCAGGCATGTAACCCCATCCTGAGTCCATGGAAAGCCTCCAAGACAAGAAAATGATAACAATGTAACTTGAGCCCATGCAAAGGTAGAAATACAACATCACACACAAGAGCTCAGCTTCAGGCACAATACCATAGAAAGTAGATGCTGAGTGTGTCTGGGTGTAGGTCCTTTAAAGTGCTGGTGAGCAGCGAGAAAGTGAAAAGCAGGTGGGTCACACGTACAGCCAGGGGAAGGGTTGACAGCCTGCTATGCTCGAGTAGGGAAGGATGTTGCATTCTAATCAACCACAAGTTCCATTTATTTGAGAGTGAGCTGGAATTACGTGAGGGGGAACAAGGTCATATTTAGTGGAACTGGTAATTCAATGAAGGGTTTGGCTTTGCCAGAGTAATAGTGTTGGCACCAGGAGAAGAAAGTTTTACAGATTTCTGTGTGTGTGTGCACTTGCTGTTCCTGGTGTCCCTGGTGGGTGGCTGAATCATCCTGATGGCATTCAACAGGAACCAGCTGCTGAGAATATTAAAATGCAAGCATTTATTCCTCTAGAGAGACAGTAGCATCTGCAAACTTTTCCTATCTCGGTAGTACAGATAATCCCAGGGAGCAGTCTCTAGTACTTTTAACTCTCTATTCATTTAAATGCTTTCTTTTTCATCATTCTCATTGAGATCCTGAGTCCTAGCTAGAAAGAAGTGTCTGAGTCCTGAATACAACCAGGTTGTAGAGTCAGGCATAATCACTTGGCCAAGAATTTGCACTGGTTCCATGGGTCTTTGCTTGAGTTGCGTTTTCAAAGGAGGGATGGCATTCCTATATCTTGGCCTGCCTTTTTCTGGAGTCACCTGTATTCAGCCTTCTACCTAGGTAAATACAGCAATTCATCTACCCCCATAGACTTCTGAATTTTCCTCTATGCTTATAAAAACCTGTGAATTTGTTGCTTTGCCTGTGTAATTTTTTTTGTTTATTTGTTTTATTTCATTTTGGTGGAATATTGGTTTGTTTTGGTTTTGGTTTTTGAGCTAGCATTAACAGTTGGGGAAAAGGGAAGTGCAAAAAGGAGATTTGGACTTGGTAATCTAGTAAGTCTTTCCCATCTCTAATATTTATGAATTATGTATTAAACTGATGGAAAAAATGTTGAATATGTTCATTATGAATTATATTCATCGGTGTGTTGCCTAGAATATAAAAGAGCAATGCAGTTGCCTCGTAACTACTTCCTTACAATACATGTACTGGTACGACAGAGCTCTGTACCCTTCCTATTCCACTGTGTGTCATCCCCAAATGCACACTCTGCATGTCTGAGTGGAACTGCAGAGGGAGGACCTGATGCGGTGACAACCAGCCAGGGCTCTGAAAGCTATAGCAACGTCCATAGTGTAGTCTGGGTCCTAAGGAGAAGCAGCTTTGGGGAGATATTGATAGTGCAGTGTCCTTTATAAAGAGTGCTGTTATGCTCTAGGGATTATAGGTCCTGTGATCAGAAAAGAAATTCATAATTATAATCCTAATTTTTATTTTTTAAATAGCCTAGATAACTAATTTGTTGGCATTGTATTCAGAAAGAAGAAATAAGAGAGAGAAGAAAATTTAGGAAAAAGTATTTATGAAGTACAGCTTCAAAATGTACCATATGCTTTCTCTACCAGTTTTCCTTTGTCATTACATTATTTTAAGGATTTATTAAAGCAAAACTATATTTCCTAAGCATTTACCAGCTATCACTGAGAAACATTAATCAAAAATATAACAAGAGGCAAGAAACAGGAATATTTTTAGTCACATAACTGACAGAAGAGATAACAAGGATAACATAATACCAAAATATACTGTCCTTGGCTAAATGAAAGTGGGGATCATTTATGAAATATGTCACTGTAAGTAACATGCAAATTTGAGGCAAGATAGAGAAATACAGGGTGAGGAACTTAGGAGGCAATACCCCAATGTGCATTTCAGGACATATCCAAGCTGAAGAGTTCAGCAGAAAGGTGAAACACAAGCTCTGGCCTTTGTCTGGAGTCTCAGAGCAATAGGTATTGATGAGCTGTGGCCTGCCTTTGCGTCCTGATGCACCACTGCAGAGCCAATGGGCTAGGTCTCATGAGAGGAGGGGCTGAGCCATCCCAGGAGCATCAACTTGATAGTGGCATTCACTCAAACCTACTATCCCAGCATCATTTATAATTTGGCATTTTAGAGGTCTTTTTTTTTTTCCTATGCTCTCTGTAAGACCTAAAACCCATCAGACCTCACAAAAAGCTAGTATAAATTTAGAGCAGACACAATTACCAATAGTTCATAAAATCTCACAGAAGAGGGAGAAAGATAGAGGGAATGAAAGCAATAGTAAAATATATTTTCAGGAAAACTGCATTGTCCAACATTTAGATCAGGTCACTGGAAACAATGTTGGCTTTCCAGTTGCAGCGTGGTATGACAGAGGAGCAGATGTGGAATTTTCCCAGCACCGCCCTTCCTTATAGGACAGATTGCTTAACCTGTCTATATAATAGTGTATTTGTCAAATAAATAGGAAACCATCTATCCTCATCTGCCTCCCACATTACTGCAGAGGCTGATTGTGCACACATAGATAAATGTATATATTACGGCCCTCTATTTACAGCAGGGAAGAATGATTGTAAAATGAATGGATCAGGGTGTTATGTGTGCATCTGTTGTGAAGGTCATATACCTTTTTTTTCTAAGTTTTTAAGACCTCCTCTGCTAATTACTAATTCTTAAAACACTTGAAAGTAATGACTGAGCCTCTTTCACCTCTGTGCAATGAAGGGCTTGTGAAACCTAAACGTCAGTACAGAAATTCTAGCATGCATCCATAGACCCACGCATCCTCATGGCCTTCCTCAACACAGCACAGGCCTGAGAAGCACAATAAAAGGTAAGCTTGCTGATAGACATGTTTGTGAGAATATCAAATCCAGGTTATAATAGTTGGTCTCATACCAAAGCAAATGTGGCTGTAGGAATACACTGATTCTCCCTATTACACAGTTCTTTTTTTTTTTTTTTAAGAAAAAAAAAGACAAAGGTATATATTAAGGGACAGGCTAGCAGTCAGCATGTGCCAACATCCTAGGCATCTGCTCAAGCTAGATCTGTCCCAACAACAAGCAGGTCAGCATGTGTAAGACCCTCGAGATGGCTGGAAAAGATACCACGTTCAACTCACTCTGTCTGTTCTGCTGTTATCCTTTTGATGTTGGTCTTGGCTCTTTAATCTGTCCTTTCTCCATTCAGACCTCAATGGAGTGATAATGACATGAGGAGGGCAGGTGAAGATAAATAAATGTGGTTTTTCAGTCATGACCGTTACGCTATAATAGCTTTTCCTGTAGGCCTCTTCCAAGCATCCAGGAAAGAGAACTTTAGCTTCCATGGGGAGTGAAGTCATAGCTCCAACTTAGCATAGGCCAAGCCGAGTGAGGAGCAAGCACGCTGCCAGGGAAACAAGTGAGTTTCTGCTGGGCTGGGACCAAGCTCTCCTATTTCCTCCACTTTTTCCTACACTGAAAAGAGTTATTGTGGCAACTCACCTGTGCTTCTGAACCTGCGCACACACGCCCAAGACCTGCCGAAGGTAAGGCTGGAAAGAAATCAGGCACCAAAGGTATAGCCAGGAAATTCAGCTTTATTTTTTTTTTCAGTAACTTCTACTCGTTGTGCTTTGTGTTTTTACAAAAAATATGTTTTGATTCCACGACACTGACTTCCTGGGCATCCTTAGGTTGTGCCAGGACTACAGATTAGTGGGTGTGACAAATGCAGCAGAGTTCCAAGTGCTAGTGGATAGGTTGGCAGACCCAGGACAGAGCTAACCGAAAGGTCTGGGCGTAGTGGTGCAGGTTGTTAAACGTGGGTCGTGGAGAGTATGAGGCTGGAATGCCTTGGTGAGAACAAGGGCCAGACCGAAGACCAGCTTCATGAGTTCCCAGCCTGGGTAGCTCCTCAGGAGCCTACACCTGGAAGAACTCCGTGCTTAACTTAAAGCTTCCCTGTGGCTGTCTTAAAATGCTCAATAATGTCTAATAAAAGACCCCACATTTTGCATTTTGCCTTGAGTACTACAAGTTACGTAGCTGGTCCTGCCTGGAGTGTATCTTTCCCTGGCATGCCAGCTGAAGTATCAGTCACAGGTCTTCTCTTACAGAAAATGATCCCTTCTGTGATTCCTCAGAAGCTCATGTCTCTGTAAACTCTTTGAAGATTTCTCTCCAAGTAATGTGGTTCAGAGAACCATCTCCTTTCTTCCCCCAAGCACCTCAAGATGATTGTGATCAAGGGGCCCTTGCTTTACAATCAAAAACTCTACAGTTGTCTTAGCCAAGTATTATTTTTTTTAAGTCCAAGTTAGTATCTGGGGAAAATAGTTAGGTCATGCTAGTGAGGTCTTTGCCTTTTAATGAGTTATTAAAATAGGAATCAGCCATTAGATTGACAATTTTAAAACAGCATCTAACATTCACATGGCTTCACTGCTGGCACTGCCCAGCCATGGTATTAGTCAGATGTCTCCCAACTCTGGCCCTGGGCTTCTAGCTACTCAGCTCCCGATGCCACTGCTGGCTGTGTATCCTCAGCCCATCCAATCGCTGCCCTACGCCCTTAGCAGTCACCACTCGTCACACCATCTTCACACAGAAATGGCAAAGCTGGAGTCTCTTCCTTCCTTTGGCCTACCTCTGCCATCTAATGGGAGTAACTTGTGCTGAGTTTAAGACAAGGGCAGTAATTTCTGTCCCCACCTTGGCGATTGAGAGCGAGAGAATCTTAAGGTAGGACGAGACCCCACAGAGGCTCAGGGACGTATTCACAACAACAGCCCTTCTAGAAGAATCCAGGCCTCCTGACTTCCAGCCAGGATCCCAGGGAAGGGAAAAGGAGGTGGTCATTGTTCCTAGAAGATAAAGTACACAACTGGCCATAGCCCGTAACTAAAAGGAGAAGAAAAATAGTTTTCAGAGCCGGCAGAGAGTCCTATGACAGGAGAAGCCTGACCAGCCACCTCGAGCTGCTCTGGACTCATCAAACTTCCTCTCACTAGTGATGCCCAGAGCTGTGAGAGGGTCCTGAACAATGCTCACCTCACACAAAGCTTCAGTCACTGGCTTCAATGCTAGGAAAAGCTACTTCTCTCTCCCCTCCTCCTTCTCCCTCATCTTCTTCACACAGTGCTCTCCCCGGTCTAGAAAAGGAAGAGAAGCAGGAGGAACATCACAAGTGCCAGACGAGGTAGTCTCAGTGAGTTTAGACTGTCAGAGATTAGATTAACCAGGGAGCCTGCAGTTTGAAAGCTTTTAAGTGAAAGCTGACTTCCTTCCTGTCTACCAACACCATAACCACAGCAGAGTAAAGGCCCAAAGCATAACTGATAAGCCATGAAATCCCTCTGCGGTGAGGTTTCAGGGTGGTGCAGTGGTTAACCAGCTCCAGACCAGACATCAGGCAAAAACTAAAAAGGTGACAGAGCCCTTTTCAGTCCTCCCTACCCCTGCCACCTCCTCTGCCAACAGAGCCCTGGGTCCCGGATTAAACCGAGTCCTGCCTTCAACTACTCTTGTCCCAGAATTACCCATATCCCTTTGCCCAGGTTCAGTTCAGTGGTACCCTGAAGTAAGTAAGGAGGCGGGTTGAAGTGAGAGGTGCACGGAGACATGAATGGCTAACCATGCTGGGATGTCTGTATCTCAGAAGTGCTGCGACTTCAGATGCACCTCGTTCATGGGGAGCACCTTGTGTCCCTGGCACAGGTGGCGGCTATTCTTTCCAAGCAAACCATGCAGCCTAGAGCCAGCCACATACATCCCATCTTCTGCTTTCGGCACACATGTGATATGAACTCAGAAAAGTAAACTTTTCCCCTTGCAGGGAGAAGGAAGAAATGTGGGTTTACATAGTGAATAATCAAACTCAGGATGGCTGCAGAGGGTCTCCCTGTAATAAAAACATGCCACAGCACTATTTATATTTTATCAGAACATAAGTTTCTACCCTGGATAGCCAAGACCCAAATGGGTAAGGTTTTGAGAGAAGTGTAAGTAATGTGGTTTTTATTGTCATTACTGTTTGTTTGTTAGTTGGTTGAGGTAGGGTCTCACTCGGATCCAGGCTGACCTGGAATTCACTACATTGTCTCAGGGTGGCCTCGAACTCAGAGCAATCCTCCTACCTCTACCTCCTGAGTGCTGGGATTAAAGGCATGTGCCACTACACCTGGCTCTAAATTTTAGGATTTTTTTTCTAGTTTTTTTTTTTTTTTTTAATGGATGGACGGGGAGGGAGGGGAGGGCATCGAAGGGGTGAGAAACACTAATCTAGACCCAAATAGCAATGGTACCATAAAAATCTACTTCCTAAAAGGCAGACCAAATGGTTGAACCTTTACCAGGCCCTTACAGGAAACACCTGAACCCCAAGACACTGGAGAGGGTAGGATCAAGTCTAACCTAAATCCTCTACATCTTCTTTCCCTCCCTATCCCTCTCTCTTGCCTCTCTAACTCCTATATATTAGTTACCTTTTACCCTCATTTTCTTAGGGGGCACTGACCTGTAACTCCCAGTACCAGCATGGGGCTATCACCCTCAATGAGCTTTTGATCAGAGAAACCTACAAGGTTTCCTAAAAGAATGATAGATTTCTGTCAGAGTACTTGATGACCCACCAAAGGTTAGTGGTAAGACCCTATTGCTGAAGACACCATATGCAGCTGACATGTAAAATGGAATGGCATGGCTTATTTATTTAATTAAGAAAGAAAGAGGTAGAGAGAGAGGAAATGAATGGGCCCACCAGAGTCTCTAGCCACTGCAAAGGAACTCCAGACACATGTGCCACCATTTGCATCTGGCTTACATGGGTAGTGGGGAATCAAACCTGGACCCTTAGGTTTCTCAGGCAAGCTCCTTAACCATTAAGTCATCTCTCCACCCCTGAGGGTTTTAGTTAGTTTAGGCTTTTGTTGTTGTTGCTGTTGTTTGGGTTTGTTGTTGTTTGCTTTTTTTGAGGAAAGGTGTCACTCTAGCCCAGGCTGACCTGGAACTCAATTTGTAATCACAGAATGGCCTCAAACTCATAGCGATCCTCCTACTTCAGCCTCCCAAGTGCTGGGATTAAAGATGTGCACCACCACGCCCAGCCAGTACAGCAAATAAGTTTTGAAACCTAAATGCTCTGTGACAAATCAAGACTCCAACCACTAGTGAACTATGAGAATTTTACACATTTAAGTATATAATTTACAGATATGCTTTACAAATATAAAGTCATCTGGAGTGTCTTGTGTGTGCGTGAGAATGTCTCTGCTCGGATAGAATGCAGCTTTTCTTCTAACAACAGTAGAGCCAAGTGTGTGTGTGTGTGGGGGGGGTCCTTGAGCTTCTAGAACCATCTACATTTCCATCATTAGAGCAACTCCTGAGAAGGCCTGTCTGCAGCAGCCAGCCCTCCTTTCTAGTCTTTTTCCTCTATACTAGTCGTTGCTCCTGTAACTCCAGAGAAAATGTTGGCACGAGAATCAAAGGGTTTCTGTGGAGCATTAAGGGAATATTAGCAGCTATTGGAAAGGCATTTTGACCTATTTCTGTACTTATCAATTTAATAGTATTTGTTGCCAGGAAATGCGCCTCTGATGGGTGGGAGGTTAGATTGCACTTGCAGCCTGTTCTTAGGGGCCCTCCAGTTACAGGAGGTGGTAATTCTAGTTAATAAAAGGGTGAACTTCAAACACATTTTAACCAAATCAAATTGTAGCGGGAAATATCGTATTACTGATGTTCAAGCGGACTCATAGCTGGTAACATTAGTCAGTACATAGGCCCCAAATTCTGACTTTTCAGCATTTTCAGATGCATGTCTGGCAGTTAAAGTTCCCCAGGCACATTGTTGTGGATGAATAGGAGATTTTTAAACTAATCTAAGAGCTAATAGAAATGAAAAATCCTTCATTCTCATTAGACTTTTTTTTTTTTTTATAAGACTGTCTGATATTCAAAGAAGATGTAACTAAGCCGAACTTAAGGTGCTTGATAGGAAACCTCGTGCCAGGAGTTTTAAGATTTTTTTTTTTTTTTTTGGTTTTGTTTTGTTTTGTTTTCCATGACATGTTGGCAAATGATAAAAGTGGTTCGCTCTGCTAACCAGAGATGCTGGCCAGAATTCTCCCAACACTGATTCCATGCATGCAGAGTCTGGCCTGGCAAGGCAGGGCGAGCAGACAGGCTTTGTGTCCTGCAGCTCGGGTTTGAACACAAGGTTAGGCCCTCCTTAGCTTGGTGGCCAGAAGCTAGACTCCTAACCCCTGTGAACTTTAGGCTCTTCTCAGGGACAATTGGTGTAATACCAAGCAACCATTCATAGTTTGTATGAGGACCAGGAAAATGGTGTCAGGCTTAAACTAATGTCCAAAAGTTAGCACTCTTGCCTTCATCCACTTTCCTTCTATGGTTTATAAGTCTTTTAAACTAATTACTTTAGATAAGTTTTCTGTTCTTTTTCCCCCAAGAACATATGCCCTTTTTTTTTTTTTTTTTTTGCATGTGTAGGGTGTGCAGGATGGCGTGAGGCAGGGCAAACGTGAACTCACACACGCCACTGCTGATGCATCCAGCGGCACAAGGAAGATAGGTGAACATGGGATGCCCTTCCTCATCTATCTCTCCATGAGACAGAGTCTCTCTGAACGTGAAGCGGAGGTTTTTCAAAACCCCCAGCAATTCTTCCCAGTCTCTGTTCCCCACAAGACTGCAGTTAAAGATGTGCATTGACAGTGCCAGCTGTTTACACGGGTCCAGGGCGGTGAACTCAAGCCCTCTCAGGCCCTCAAACTTGCAGCAAGCCCTGTTACCATTAAAGCCCTCTCTCCTGCCCAAAATGTGCCTCTCTTGCTATGATAAGGCAGTGCAGCTGTGTACCCTGTAGACCGATTGGGTCCTCTGACTGAGTAGCTATGGACACTTCATCTTAGCCCCACTTAAGCCTGGACTTCTCCCTTCTTAGACTCTTCTGGGTTCATGCAGTCAGAACATAGAGTACATTATAACCAAGGCAACTGGACCCTCTGGTGACACAACCTGGCATTGTATGGGAGCAAATCGGCCTAGAATTCTTCTCTTCTTCACCTGCCCTACCTCAAGGAATTAGGAAACATGTCAAACACTTCTGTGAGATTGCCTACTGCATGGATTTTTTTTTTTATCCTTAACTTTCTTCTTGTATCTGTGTCTCCCCTTTCAGAAATTAATTCTGATTTGGTTCGCCTACACTTTTAACACTGTAAAAGCTTTCCATTGTGGTTAGATTGTCTCAAATACCGTATTTAAGGGTGGAAAAAAGAAAACTGTGCCCAAATGCAAGCACCATGGATTCAAAGGAACAATATTTTTTTTTCAATTATATTCTTTGAGGATCCATACAACCTTGAATCCTTTTCAAAAGCACATCAGTAATGCCATCCTCCCTCTTAAACACACACACACGCACACACACACACACACACACTCACTCTGTCTCTGTCTCTCAGTCACTATTCAAGATATAAAGGAACAGAATGTCCAAAATGAATTTTTTTTAAAAAGGTAAGATAAGGTGGTTCTATGGAAAAATCTAGAAGCCAGCACATACAAATGGGATTCTCACTGCCATGGGAACATCCTTTTCACATGGTTCTCAGCCTTTGTCCTTCCCACCTCCACTGCCATTACTTCCAGGGAGCATGATTCCAGCTCATCTTCTTAGGCAGGCAAATCAGGGGGAAAAAATCATGTGTTACTGTTCTTGAAAGACATTTTGATGTTTGTACCAAGGGCACATTACGTGGGCAATGTATTTGCCTCATTTGAAAAGATGAAGACCTGAATTATTCCTCCCATCACTCTGGAATGGGTAAAAGAATGAACTTTTCACACCAGCATGGGAAGAAAATGATGTCATTATAGTGCCAACTATTAACAGAGTATTAATGATCATCTAAATATCTACACTTGATGCAGACACACTGACCTGGCCTGGCATTCACTTGGCTTGCACCTTTACCCATGCACGCCTTTGGTGAACACTGACTCTAGGACGCCGCAGTTGGAAAGCCGTGTGTGTGAAGCATGCATCTGTCTCCTCACAGCCCTCCATGCACACTGATGGTCAGGTGCCTTAACACTACAAGTACCTTCCCTTTCGTGCACTGACTTATTTAGTATGTCTGTGAAGGGCGGCTTCATGCCCAGGAGGACTTGCTTCTTCTCAGCTGTTCAGGTGGTCATTTCTGTGCCCCATGTGGCATTGATGGGACACTGTCCTATTCTGGAAGATGTTTATGTTTCTCTCAACCCTCAGAACCAGAGAGACCATGCATAGACGCACACTTGCAGCCCCCTCACCACGCAGCTTGTACCCTCAAAAGTAAAAGGTACAGTGATTTGAGTGAATTCGATTAACATTCAAAATTAAATTAATTTTTTGGCAACAAAAATCATCTTTGCTAAACTCTATAGCTGCCTGCCCAGAAGCTAGCCCATAGTTGTATCTATAAAGCATAAGAACTTTAAAAATATGTGTTTTTTATTGGGCTGGAGAGGTGGCTTAGCGGTTCAGCACTTGCCTGTGAAGCCGAAGGACCCCGGTTTGAGGCTCGATACCCCAGGACCTACGTAAGCCACATGCACAAGGGGGCGCACGCGTCTGGAGTTCGTTTGCAGTGGCTGGAGACCCTGGTGCACCCATTTTTTCTCTCTCTCTCTCTGTCTGTTGCTCTCAAATAAATAAATAAAAATAAACAAAAATTTTTAAAATATATATGTATTTTTTTCATTTATTTGCAGAAAGAGAGAGAGAGAGAATGTTCTAGGGCCTCCTGCCACTGCAAATGAGCTTCAACACTACACCACTGTGTATGTCCAGCTTTACATGGGAGCTGGCAAAGCAGACCTGCACCTGAATGCTTTGCAAGGGGTGCCTTGAACTGCTGAGCCATCTGATTTCTTTTTTTTTTTTTTTAATTTCCAATTCAGAACTTAAAGGCTTCAGTATTCCCAACACTTTACTTTTACTTTTTGGTTTTGGTTTTTTTTGTTGTTGTTGTTGTTGTTTGGTCTTAAACACCTGAATTTATTCAGTCCTGCACCAGCCTCCTGCGTATCTGTAGCTACAGCTGACAGCACTGTGGCAGGTAGCCTCCTCTTAACAATTGCGTAGAGTAGATACTTAACTGGTTATGAATTAGTAATTGAGATCATATAGTAAAGCGGTTACTCATTTGTTCGTGTTAAATAGTCATTTTGAATCTCATCTACTTCTTTACTTTCAGATATTATCTGTCCTATAAAACAGATTAACCTAGAACTGTATTTCAGGTGGTCTCTAACTTAAACTTAGACATGACCTGGAGGAGCTAAGGAGATGGCTCTGCGGGTAAAGTGCCCGTCACATAAGTATAAGGACCTGGGTTCACAGCCCCAGCGCCCACTTAAAAGCAAGGTGTAGTCACATATGCCTGTTATCACAATGCTCAGGATAAGGATACAGGCAGATTCCCAGGGTAAACGGTCTAGATGAGTTGAATTGGCAAGCTCTAGGTTCGTTAAGAGAATCCTATCTCAAAAATAAATGAATAATGGGCTGGAGAGTTGGCTTAGCGGTTAAGCGCTTGCCTGTGAAGCCTAAGGACCCCGGTTCGAGGCTCGGTTCCCCAGGTCCCACGTTAGCCAGCTGCACAAGGGGGCGCACGCGTCTGGAGTTCGTTTGCAGAGGCTGGAAGCCCTGGCGCGCCCATTCTCTCTCTCCCTCTACCTGTCTTCCTCTCTGTGTCTGTCGCTCTCAAATAAATAAATAAATAAAATATTAAAAAATAAATAAATAAAAATAAATGAATAAATAAATAAGGTAGAGAGTGACTGAGGAAAACCCCTGACATTGACCTTTGGCATACATACACACGTGCACGTACAAGGGCACCTGCATACATACAAACACCCACACACATGCGTGCAAATACATACACAAAACATAGTGTACTTAAGTTTTAATCTGGCCTTCACAGCAAGCTTCTGATAGGGCAGAAAGAAAATGGTAATTTTTTTGTTGTTTTTTACCTTTTCTTCTTCCTTACAGGGCTATAGAACAGTTGAATGGGAATAGAAATGTATATAAAATCTTTTAAGTCTAGCAGGAACACATATCAGAGTCACAACACCAGGCTGATGACACTTAGACATCCCGATCCTCCTTATAATTTTGTACACCCTGCTTAAAACTTACGAGCGGATCCAAAGGGTGAGGGTTTTATCCCTCCACGCTTTTAGACCAGGTGCTTGCGATCTGTGCTCCAGCCATTAACCGTGACCTCAGTCCAAATGAGGCAGCTGACTTAAGCGAGCTCTCCAGTCACACAATAGCTGCACCATTACCCTCCACCCTGATTACCACCTAAATCTCAACCACACAAAATGATCTGAAGCTAGTCACAGGAAGTAATCCAGCAAAGAATTCCAAAACAGACACATTATTCCAGTTTTTCTTAGACTCTTCCTCCAGAAGTCTGTCTCACAGCAAGCTTGGAGAGCCGGTCTCTCCTCGGCTAGCATTCTGTTGAGTCATGTTTACTGCCCCCTCAGAAAGGTTCCCACAGCAAATGCAAGAGGTTGCTGGCGGCAGGGGCATGTGGCTGTGGCGTGCATGCTACTCAAGTGAGAGGCACAGCACACACCTGCTTTCTGGCTGTGGCAGGCCATCTTGACGATGCCATGCCACAAGTTAGCATTTTGGATGAGCAATTGCCATTCTGTTGTTTTCTTCTCAACACATGGTGTTCAAAAACAGTTAAAAGAAAACTGTACCCATTTGCTCATCCCAGAAATCTAAAATCTCAAAGATGCATGCCAAATTAATTTTCACATAATATTTTCCAAGCATTTTCTCTGCACTGAGAAATGATATTTCACTTTTTGAACCCTCGGCGTCCTGGCCTGAGGTAAATGGGTACAGTTTCTCTTTAAATGGCATTAAACATATCAAAGCAGGATTATATCTGTCACTGTCTTTTTTTTTTTTTTTCTAATGGAATCAAAATCCTTTAGGGAGTGTCCCAAATCCACATTAATGTCTTTGAGTGCTAATGTTTCCACTGGGACTTTTACATTAGCAAAATACAAGTGTGTGGTTTTGCCCCTCCCTTCTGTGCTGTCTGTATTAGAAAGAGACAACTACACATCCATCATTCGCCATAGCCAGCTACCCCACGCAAGGTAGTAGAAGATGGCTGGAAGCTTGGGTGCCCTTGCTTTCTTTGACCCCCTTCCCCTCCCTTGTGCAGTTGGCAGTTTGCAGAAAAGGTGACCATGAGTGCTGTTCCCAATATGTGAGACTCCTTGGAATTCCCACGGTGAATGTTATCAGAAACACTAACTGCATACCCACCAACCCCTCTTCCACCTCGGTTCTGACTGTGGAAACACTGTACAAATACTCAGGGTCATAGGACATAGCTGTTGACATTTTTATCATTCATATTGGGATATCAGTCATGTGTCTCTTGGTGGCTGGACGGTACAATGCTTGTCTATCTCAGTCACTTTCTCTTGTCTTTTTAGCTAAACAATTGGAGTGACATTTTGACAAATCTTGATTATCAAGTGTCAATAGATAATAATAAATAATAGGCTGTACCATCTTAATAAATAACAGCTCACTTCATTTAATCTTAGAATATAGCTTTTACTTGCATTGGAATATATTCTGAAAATTATCATATTCCTTTTTACTTTATATTATTTTATTTTTTGAGCCAGGATTTTAGTATGTATCCCAGGCTGGCCTTTAGCTTACTATGTAGCCTAGGGTGTTGCCTCAACCTCAGCTCAGTCTGTCTACTTCAGCCTCCTAAGTGCTGGGATTAGAGGCATGCACCACCATATCCAGCTACAGTGTTTCTTGGGTACTTGTTTTCATCCGTGATGGAGAACATGCTGGAAAGTTGTGTAGTGCCAACCTCCGGGCTCTGCCCAATAAACCCCTCACAGTACCATCCTGCATATATGGGGTTCTTTTCTGGAGCTGAGGGAGGAAGTCAACCGTCCAGGTTGCTGGGTTGCTGGGGAGTGCTTTGGACTCTCAGAATCTTGCTTGCTATAGCACACTGGGAAACTACAGTCCTCTCTTGACACCCTCTTCTGGACCCTCCCTCTTCTTCTGTACCCTTTCCAGCTTTTTCTTTTCTTTTTCTACCCTGCATGGAGCTAGAAGAGGATGTTTGGACAGAGGATTTTGGTGTGGATGGAGAGGTTCATGGAAGAGAGGGAGCTCTTAACGTCCCATCCCACCACCGGGAAGGGAACCCAGTTTTACTTTGAGATGTGCTTCTCTGAAGCTAGGCCTTCCTGTGTGCGGAAAACACTTTTTCTTTTCCATGCTTCACAAAAAACAAGGTAAGTAGAGAAAGTGAGAATGTCAACAGTGAATAAAAGTGTAGCATACTCTGTGCTTATCTTTAAATATTTTTGAGGCTAAATACCTATTTGCCAGTGATTAATGGAGAATTGGCTGGGTCAGATTTTTGTAGGGATTATGAAATCTTTCTAGTGGTGACAGAGTTTGGAGGAGTTTCTTGTTTGTTTGTTTGGTTGGTTGGTTGGTTGGTTTTTGCCAGTGCAGTTAAACATTGATTGCATGAGAAGTTTGCAGTGTCTGCTAAATTGTCATATGTAACTGAAAAAAAAAAAATCCCTTTGAACATGAGTCATTTGAATTTTCTATGCTAATATTCTGTTTATTGGGTGGGCTCAAGTACAGTGTGTTCATGCCAGCCGATTACAATGTTAAGATGGCAGAGAGTGGGTGTTTGTATGTATTAGCTCTGGGCATGCTTTATCATTGCATCGTAGGTGTTCACTTAAAAGATGGCCAGTGGCATGCATAAGTGTGCCCGAAGCGTGCCATTGCCGTACCTCAGTTTCTTTGTCTGAAGAAATGGAAATGATCGTTACTGTTCTGGAAGCTCTTTATGAGGATGTAATAAGATCACATGTATTTTTTAAAATCCTTGGTGCCTAAAACAAGGTTGGTATTCATATGCTGTCTTCTTTCTTCCCTTGAAGAGGAATGCTTGGGCACCATGATAATTTCTTTGGTCATAAGCTTACTGTTAGTAGTTTTTCTCAATAACTACATGACTTGAGTTAATGACATTCACTAGGTGTTAGCCACTGAAGTTTTGTTTATTGGAAAGAAGGTTGTTGTTCCCTCCTATGCTGCTGTCACAGTCAGTTTTGTGTTGCTGGGATAAACTTCCAAACCAGGCACAGTTTATGGGAGGATCAGGGTTTATTGCTGCTTATAGATCCAGGGCTCTATAGGAGAAACTGACCCCCCACTCATAGGTCCATGCAGAGAGAAACACCACCACCAGCACCACTAAAACCAAGCATACTCGCAGAGTTGAAGGGCTCTACATATTTTAGGCTGGAATTCAGAACCGCCCCCAAAGACACCTTACAGCTGGACCCCAGGATCTGCCCATAATGACAGCTCCTCCAACCAGGCATCTGGAAATCCAGTAAGTTACAAGCTAGAATAAAACTCCTGCATCTATTAGGAGACATCCATTCAAACTAACACAGCTACAATATAAATGAGAGCAACATGACTTGGCGACAAAACTCAAGCAGGTTCCTGCTTTATTCACAGCGTCATTCCCACCCTTGACCTAAATTCCCTGGGCAAGAGAGCAGCAAGTCCCGGAGAGCTCTGTTTGGAGCTCCTGAGTAAGAGCAGTGGATCTGGGGTCAGTTCTGAAGTCCATCCAAGTGCAAAGAACAGCTGAAAACAATGACTCAGCCTTTAGCTTTGGGGTTCCAGAGACATTCCAGATTATTCTCAGTGTCTGACTAAAATATAAGGTATGGCCTATGCTTTCTCTCATGACTCATAAGTAATGATTAATTTGTTGATCCAGTGGGAAGGAACTCTGTTGTTTGAGATAGTTACACTGCAGAGATAAAACAGGACAAACTCTGTCTAATCATGCACCTTTTGCTTTGATAAAACATGTTCAAGTTGGCGCTCAATACATGTTTGTTGACCAAACCAATTCATTTAGTCGGTAATTCTTGTCCATGATAATGACAACACTATAGAAGAGGTTACTATTTTTAGTGCCCAGAAAAGTATTTTGTTTTGTTTTGGTTTTTCAGTACTAAAGATTGAACTCAGGACTTCATGCATGCTATGCAATCACATTACCACTGAGCCATACTCCAGCCCAGAAATATATGCTATATGTCTAGAGAGTTCTTCTGAGTGTGTGTGTGTGTGTGTGTGTGTGTGTTGCTCAAATGAGAGGGCCTTCAGGGGCTCAAGCCTATGGGATCCTTGATAACCCTGAATCTCTCTGTGAGTTCATTAGGGCTAAAATTGCCAGCTGCGTACTTACCTCTGACCACTATCAAGTCCTCAGTTTCCTCATTTACAAGATGAATAAATGACCACTAAATTTGGAACCCTTTCAAGTCCAGTATTCAAATGGCATGCATTTTGAGAAGTGTGCTGTTTGAACTTAGTGTGAGTTTTCCCCCCTACTGAAAGAATCACTCATAAAATCTGCTAAGGGTTTGGGAACTGGTTCTTACTTTTGAAACTCATTCAGGACACCATTCTAATTGCTGTCTTTTTTTAGACCCTGAGACTCCACGTGGTCAGCCTGACCCCAGGAAAGCCTGTCCTATGCTATCATCCCACAAGAGGATGCTCTGCGCTGCTCAGGGCACTTGGGTGGAATTGAGGTTGCTAGTCCCCATCTATCTCCCTGGACACTTTCTACACTCAGAGGGAATGCATTAGTCTCCTCACCATCCCCCAGAGTTTACCTTTCCCCTTTTACACCTGTCTGTGTAATGCTGTGTCTGATAGAGCCCCATCTCCTATCATGAAAAGGTTTTCACCTCATTAATATGCTGACTCGGTTCAGGAAATAAGAGTAAACTGCCAGGATGGTTCTGTGCGGGGAGTTGCTTCTCTTTCTCTTTTTATGAGGAGAAAAAGACCCTAAATTGTGCCTTTTGGATTGTCTTGTTCCCTTTTTACATTTGAATTTCAAAACCCTCTTTAAAGGAACAGCTCTCAAGGTTTCCATTTCAACAGCTGCCTTTGGGCCTGTGCGCCCCTCCCCCAAGCCAGATGACTTTGTGGCTGTGGGCAACTCTGCCTTTTGGCTTCCTGTGAATATTCTGGTATCGTGATGCGCCCAGCATCACTTAGGCATCCAGACACTCAGGGTCCCCTCGCTGGTGATTCCTGAGCACTGCTCTACCCTCTTCCCACCACCCTCCATAGTCTTGATGGGAAGAAAAGTCTTGACATTTAATTTCTTACATGATAAAATTTGATAAATACCCAAGCCGTAGATTTTGATGAGTGTTCAGGGGAAGGCTGAGAGAGCTGGCACCCAACCTCATTTTGGAGACTGCAGTATCAATGGGCAGCTCCTGGGGATAGCCGTGTCTCCCCGCGTGTGAACGAAAGCGTAAAGGAGGTGTTGCGTCCTCTGCATCAGGACCTCCTCCTCTCCCAGCTGCAGTGTAGCCCTTCTCTGGCTTAATTAATCCATTAAGGTCTATCTTAACCCTAGTCGGTAATGATCGAGGGGCTCACCGGAGCCATCTAGAAGGGGGGAAATTAGATGGATAATGATTTTTGTGCTGATGATGTGTTCCGTCTTTTTATATAGTTGATCCCATGAGGGACATATTTCTTTGGTGTATTCCTGCTGATGTTCTCAAGACAGATATATTACAGAGAAATAAATCAGGCTAGGAGACTTTGCTGATGTCTCATTCTTGGTGTGTAAATTTAGTGTTTAAAAACCAAAGCTATTTTTTTTTAATATATATTTTTATCAATACAATGTTAAACAAGATTGTAAGTGGAATCTGAGAAACTCTTATTTCAGTATTATTGTTGTTGCACTCAAATGCCATTATGGAATATTTATGTTAATAGCCTTCTGATTGTTCCCTCCTCCACGAGTAAGAAAACTGTTTAAGAGGATTGTTCTTCAAGCCAATTCAACAGGTGTTCACTGATACCTAAAATGTGCACAGCAGTGGGCAGTTCTTGAAAATTAGGATGCTTAGATGGCTTTATACAACTTAAAGTATTTAAACAAGACAGTTTTCGTTTATTTTAAACATAAGTTGAGTAAGGTTCAAGAGTGACCAAGACCACTCTGAGGCAAAGATGGAAGCTTTTATTTGGGAAAAACACGAGCTGCCAAGACTGACTCTAAAGAGCAGAGCACAGTCAACTTTGAGATTACAGACAGTGGGCTATATAGAGCTGTTCAGGTGGGGGAAGGTGAGGAAGGGAAAGAACTCCTTTGTTCTTTACATTAGCCTTTTCACATAGCCTGGGTGAGGCCAGAACAGTGACCAGGTTGGAGATAAGGGGCCAGGAAAACTAGACCTGGGGCATTGTTAGACAAGGAAGGGATGATGGCTGGGTGGCTCCTTGAGGAATGTGGATGACCCACTTCCTTACGACTCTGTCACCCTCCCGCTGTCCTCGGTGACTACATTTTGTCCTGACCTAACAAGTTGAAATTGAGACCTACAGTTGTTATTACGTAATAATTAAACTGTACAGAAGACCCACTATACTTTTTTCTTATCATCAGCATAATTTGTAAGTGACTCAAATATACAATTAAAATATAAAACTTAAAAGCAAGTTGTGAAGAGGCAGATGGAATAGTTCTTACCTTCGCTTACAGGACTAGAGGTAACCAACAATAATCATGGGACGCTGCAGGAGTGTGATTTGAGTCGTAATTCGAAGGAAGGGAAAACGTTCCTTATTGGATGAGGAACTATATCGTACATGCAGGCTTATATGGGAAAAGTTCAGGGATGCACTCAGAAGGGAGAAGGCAGAAGGGAGCTGTGACTGGTCTGTCAGGTGAAGGTGGGACCAGGTACTCGCTAATGATAGGTGAGAGGAGGAAAGAAGCCTATGGGGCCATTCAGAGCTGGGAGCCTGGAATTCAAAACTGACCTGACAGTGTAGAAAACCAGGGGACAGCTAAAGAGAGAACTATGATGGGCACACCATCCAGAAGATGTTTGAAGGGTGGAGGCAATGTAGTTTCCTAGCTAGAGTGTGATCAAGAGCCAGCCGAGGACAAAAATAGGAAATAAGGCATCTTTCAGTCAAGATCATTCTAAGATGATCCTAGATTTCATAGTGAGCTATATAAGAGAAGTAATATATTTTAAAATGTGAACCTTTAGCAAAAGACTGG
This sequence comes from Jaculus jaculus, assembly GCF_020740685.1. Lineage (NCBI taxonomy): Eukaryota > Metazoa > Chordata > Mammalia > Rodentia > Dipodidae > Jaculus > Jaculus jaculus. The sequence continues at coordinate 167,713,346 of NC_059105.1, forward strand.
GTCATTGGATGGGACATGAACTGTAATTATATAGAATTTAGTTAGTAAAGTTATTTAAAAGGAAAGACAGAATGCTCATTATGGGTGTTGGGATGCATGCAGAACATGGATTATCAGAGCTATTGTGAGAAGGAAGTGTTAAGGACATTAACTTTGAGTCGTGGGCTATGGGAAAAGATGAAGGATTGAATGAACCTCTCAAATGTTGCCGTCTAAGAAGAAAGACTTGTGGACCCAAGGTGGTGCTTTAGTGACAGCACATTCAGGAGATGCCAAAGAAAATAGGGAGAAATGTTGAGGGAATAATCAAAAAGGAGAAGGTTGAACCAAGACTTTAAGATGAAGAGGCCTAAAATGGAGAAAGAAGCCATTTCCAGAAACTTAAGGTGGAAAGCGAATAAACAAAAACAGATTAGAAGGAACTGTATTGAAGCCTGGGAAAGACAGGCAGTGCACTGCATCAAGAACATAGAACTCACTTGCAGAAGTTGGGTGGAGGCTAGGAGTCTGGTCTTAGCCAAGGGCGCCTTCCACTGCACCTTTCTCTGCCTCAGTCAAGGATTCCAGAAACCCCTTGCAAACCCCCTGAGTGAGGCCAAGAATGACTGAATTAGAGGGGACGCTGCTGTCATTGGCTAGTAGAGAGGGCCTGCTCCACCCCGCGTGCCCCTGCTGAAGCAAGGTGTGAAGTGATGCGGCACAGAAACCCGCTGTGCTTGTACTTGCCGTTACCTGTCTCTACATCTGTCCATTGCTGAGAGTAAAGAAGCAACAATAAAATCTGTACCTGTCACTGTGGATAGGATGGTTAGTAAAATAATGATGGTTTTGAGTAACTCATATTACTTGCTTAGTATAGAAAAACTTACATAAGAGAACATGCAGAGACATACAGCTATACAAGTTTTTGTAAACTGTTGCGACTTGGTCCGTAATGTAAAGAAAAAAAAATCCTAAGGGTGACTGTTGAGTAAAAATAATTGAAATTGAACCTAGGCTTATTTGAATTAAAATAAGGGGGGGCTGGACAAATGGTTTAGTGGGTAAGGCACTTGCCTATAGAACTAAAGGACCCAGGTTTGATTCCCCAGTACCCACATCAGCCACATGCACATGTGGTCTGCAATTTGTTTGCAGTGGCTAGAAGCCTGGTGTACCCATTCTCTCTCTCTGTCACTCTCTCCCCTCTTTCTCTCTCTCTCTCACACTCAAATAAATAAAGTATTTAAAAAATAAATAAAGGAAGGAAGAAATTGAAGAATCTTTCACTCTAACTCAAACTGAGAAACTGGTTTGCTTTGGACCTTGACTGGCTTTCTTCAGTACCACAATGCTAGGATCTGGCCCATGCTGGGGTTGAGAAAATGTGCCATGCTTTGCTTGCTGTCAGTACATTGACCCTTTTGCTTCGGGAAAACTGCCTAGGTTGGCCTGGTAAGAGCTGCATGCCCAGGCCTATGCTCACTGCAACCGTAAGCTCTTGCAGCGAGCGGATGGGGGAGATCTGTGCAATTGTGACTGTGGAAGGGGGCTCCCCTGCATAATGTGATCCCTGTCTTTGGGAGTAGAGCTTTGCTTCCACGTTAATACATTCTGGAAATTGCTCAAGAGGCAGCTTTGGCATTAGAATAGCAACTTTCAAAGCAGTGAACGTCAGCACTCTATTCCTTCTTCTTGGCGAGCATCACGTGAAGTTGGAAGGACTAATTGGCTAAATGAAGGGACTCGGTGTCGCAGAGTTGAAATCCTGGCATGTAAACGGAGAGGTGGGGAGAGACTTAGCATGCATATCTATATGGCCTCCCTTTGTGAATTATCATAATAGAAATGGTTCTGCCCCTTCTGTAGTTTCCCGGCGAGATTAGTTGGGGTGTGAAGAGCATGGCACAGAAATTCACCATGCTTTGTATCTGTGATTACTTGTCTCTGTCGGCACCTTCTCTGCTCCTAAAGTGTATGTTTGCCTAAGGTTGCTGAATAATACACTGTTTTAAAAGATGTGTCCCTGAATTAAGGTTTTTATATGGCAATTAGAATATGACCGCATACAGCTGATTACTGTAAAAAAAAAAAAAAACCACAGTAAATAGCGTTTTCAAAAGCAAATAGGCAAGTCTCTTGTTCTAAAGAAGGTAGATTTGCTTCCTTGACCTCTGCCAAGCATTTAGCATGAATGATCAATAATGAGACAGAGAGTTAATATGAGATTGACTCTGTATGACAATAGCCAGCTTAGCGTGTGAGATGTGTCAGTTATTGTATCTTATGTATGCTTTTTCTGTGAAAGAGTATTTCAAGATAAGCTCTACAGTCCACTTTTAGCTTCTATGTGAAGTCAAAGCCTAGAACTCATTTTGTTCACTAGTCCTGTCCTCTAAGCACTTCACTTAAATTGCCACAAAACTTACAATGGGACATCACAGTATTTCATGTGAGACTTTGTCTCCTGAAATATGTCAGAAAATTATTACAAAACTCCTCATGATCCTTAAGCCTCATTTTTAAAGTTTTGGCCCTAATTATGCATAAGGAACAGCTAATAAGAACACATCGTCGTACTGATGACTATTATTTAATTATCTCTCAGTATTTTGGGCAGTGAAGGAAGGAAGGTTCTTTGGGGTTGGCTGTGAACTTTCTCTAAGATTTTTCCACTTTTTTATGACTTATGGAACTTTGAATCCCAAAGTTGATGTCAAAAGGGAAGTGGATTTAAGTTGTAGTCTGTTAAGTTTTAGCATCATTTTATTTTAAAGGAATATTTCATGCTTAGTGATGGTTATGAGAGCTAAATCCAATACACTGCAGTTACATCCACAGTATAAATTATTACAGGATAAATACTTGTTACACTACTACTGATCACTGTATGAAACTTTAGGGCTAAAGAGTATTCCATTGAAGTGTGGAAGAAGGACTTACGAGTTCAACAGCAAGCTAAATGATCCTCAAACACCACTTAAACCAGATTTGAGGATGTCAGATTTGATTTAAACAGCCAGTAGTAAAATGTTACCCTTTGACTGTGGAGAGATGGGATTTGCCTAGGGAAGAACTTGGCTATGATTAAGCCATAACAGCCAAATGATGGATAATGTCATTTCCACATTTCATGCTATCCAAGAGGGGTGAAAGACACTTCCACTGTGCTCAGCCATTGGTTGCACTGCTATCAAGGTGAAAGTGATTGGGCCAAAATGTGTAAGACCATCTTTCCAGGGGCTTATGACATACTTTCATTATTTCAATAGGAAATAAGCATGAATGTACAGACATCATTCTCCCCAAATAAAAAAAAGTGACGGCTAGAGAGATGGCTTAGCGGTTAAGGTGCTTGCCTATGAAGCCTAAGGACCCAGGTTTGATTCCCCAGGACTCATGTAAGCCAGATGCACAAGGTGGTGCAACTGTCTGGGGTTTGTTTGCAGTGGCTAGAGGCCCTGGTGCACACTCTCTCTCTTGCTTTCTTTCTATTTTTCTCTTTTTCTCTCTCTCTCTCTCTCTTTCTCTCCCTCTCCCTGCTTCCCTCCCTCTCTCCCAAAATGAATAAATAAAAAATAATTTTTAAAAAAATGGAAAAGAGTAAGGGCTCTAGGATGTTGAGTACCTTGTTTGTAAAACAAAACCAGAGCTGTGTTTGGCGAATAGGATCTACAGAGTCCTTTTCAGGACCAAATGGAGCAAGTTATATTGTGTCTGATTTTAATACATTTTAGAATCTGGGAAAAAATTCTTATAAAATGTTGATTATATCCTGTTTTCTAGAAAGGGAGCTATAACTGAGGGTAGAATATTTTTGCTCTTACAGTTTTATCAGCTGAATTACCAGCAAATTTATATTCCATGTCAAAATCACATAAGATGAGTAATGTCAGCTAGCAGCATATTCATAACGGGTGCCGTCTTGGTGTGTGTCCCTTGCACATCTGACGAGAGAGGCTTTTGCGAAGCTCTTCTGCAATCTTGCATAAGGTCTGAAAACAGAGGCAACTCCAAAGGGGCTTCTGCCCCTGTTGTCTAACAACTGCTGCCTCATGAACTTCTCGTGCATTACAGGAGACCCCCCATCACCCGGCACGGGGAAGGGACATGGCAGGAAAGTCGCCTTCTACGCAGAAGACGCAGTGGGCTAAGTGAAATGCTTTCCCACCATCCTGTCTCTTCCTTGACCCTGTGGTCATGCCCGAGGGAGATGGCAAGCTGACGTGGGGCACAGCGGTTCCTCTGAACTTCATAACTTACTTGTACAGTCAACAAGGCTAGCCAGGGCCTACACGGGAAGCTGTGATACACAGCCACGCTCATGGTCAGCCCCATGGCTTGTTACAGGACAAGCTTCCAGGTCATTCTATGAGAGAATACACTAGGCCAAACAACAAAGTAAGGTAGGGGAGGCGAGAAACAGGCTGTGTCAACAAGATGAGAGACATTCAGAGAAGGGCTGATTTTCCCTGAGAAAATATGGCACCACTAACCACAAAGAGTTAAAAAAAAAAAAAAGTAACTAGTTTTAAAATGACTTCCAATGTCTTATTTTTTTTCCTTTCCCCAGGAAATTAGCATTCAGAAAGTTCTGTTTCTGAATGTGTCCTGATGTGTGTCTAGATTGAGAGTGCATCTTTATGGCTGGGTTATAAACCATCATAATAGTGAGGGGTTAAAATGGAATGCCTTCAAAAGATAACCTAGACCTCCTACAGGCTTGAAACTCTATTAGCCCAGCTATTAAAACCAGGAGGACAAACTGTTTCTTCCCTGGATACAAAAGCTGTTAGGCTACGGCATGACCCAGTACAAAAGTTTTCTGAATCTCTCTCCACTTTACAAAACGCCGGCTCATCGCTGCCGTCTGCACTGAGGCTGTTTACAGCTCTGTGCTAAGTGGAAAGTTCAAATCAATTATTGTCCATTAGAGTTTAGGTATAACTGATGAAATATCCCCCGAGGAGTATTGTAAATGTATCAAGATGTCCTTCCCCATTATAGAAATGGGGACGCATAGTGAATTACTTACCTTCTCTCTTACCCTTAATGCCTCTGAAAGGCTACTGGGCAGACAGAGCTCATCTTGTCTTGCTAAGGTTTCAAGTAAGGATTTCACCATTTGGTGAACATATGTAGTGAGCTGGCAAAAAAGAGTCTAGACTTCAACTTGCCTTCCACTCTTACTAAACTCTCTTGTGAATATGAAGGCCTATCAAATAAAAGATTAAAAGGAAAAGCACCAAAAAAAAAAAATTGATCAAAACTAGAACTCATATGGGGGCCAGGACAATGACAAAGAGAGGATTGTAGGAGACAGCATATGCTCTGTTCTTGATCGGGGCCAGGGTCAGGAAATGTTTGCTAGGTGACAATTTCTTGAGCCACATAAGCATGGTTCATGCATTTGCTGATTGGGCATAATTCAATAAAACATTTACCTAAAAAGAAAATAAATAAAGTCACAAAACTAAAACTCAGAAGTTCCCTGGCAGTCAGGTTCTCTAGAAATGATAAGTTTCTTGTTAGCAATCGAGTGAGAAAAGCTTTGACTGAATTTTTAGCAAATACCACTGAGTTTAGTATGCCATGCTCTTTCTTCGTCCTAGTTCTTTATATCAAAGCAGCAGTGCAGAAAGGCGGAGGCAGCCCCTGCTCCACGGTGAGGAGAGGCTCTGCTTGCCCAGAACCTGGTGTTCAGCCACTGAGTCTAACTAACAGTGGCCGTCTGTAAAGGCCATAACCGGCTGGAAATGGATGTCCGTTTGCAGTCTGCTGTAACAGGACTTCCTTTGGAAGTTGACTTTCTTACTCCCTTTCCGGGGTGGGCCGCAGAGCAGTATCTGTGCTTTGGGGAGCCTAAGGCTGAAATGCACAGGGGCTCATGTTGTCATAGGAAAAGTGGGCGTTCGTCCTTTGAGCGCTACGGTTTTTCACAAACCAGAGAAGTGACAGGGGAAGGTGGAGGAGATGTCTGTCCTGGGTAGTCTTTCCTCCCTCCATGTGCACAGGTGGATGAGACACCGATTTACACACAGAGGTCAATTCAGCTCCAATGGGCACCCTGTGAGGAGGCAGCATGACTGACTGCCATTCATAATAGGGATAAGAAGTTATGTTTTTGTTATTATTGTTGTCTTTTGTGGTGTTTTGTTTTGTTTTCTTTTGTTTTTTTGAGGTAGGGTTTCACACTAGCTCAGGCCGACCTAGAATTCACTAGGTGTCTCAGGCTGGCCTTGAACTCACAGTGATCCTCCTACCTCTGCCTCCCGAGTGCTGGGATTAAAGGCGTGCGCCACCACGCTGGGCTCAGAAGTATCTTTAAAATGCAACACTGATGGCTTTGTGTTTGACAACAAGGATAACTCCGAGGATGTCCTTCTGCTGACAGCTCTGTCCGTGGTGCTAAGCAGGAAACTGGCTCTGTTTCCTCCTGTGGCCCATACTGCTTGCCCTCACCTGTCCCAGGGCTTCCAGTCATCTATCTGAAGAGACACCAATGGCAGCACAGCAAATGTGGTTGAGATGAAAACAGAGCTTCCCAGATATTTATCAGGTCACATTTCTTCCCGATCACTCAGGTCATTAGAGTTTTTATACTGATTTATACCATTCTGTAGATTGGTTTACTGGTGCCATTTAAGTGGGCAAAACATCCTCTAGAACCTACCTTTGATTGCTAAACCATTAGATCATGGACTCTGAGAACTGTCACTTGCTCTGGAGTGAGCTAACTGGGTTCTCCCCACCACGGATCCCCCCCACCCCCGACTGTGTAGCTATGACACATCACCACCAGCTTCTAATGATTTATGGCACTTAAAAATTAGTCAGTTCTTTCTGAAAATTTGTACTAAGAGTCATAGGTTTGGAACAGTCAGTGAGCATAAGATATATTTTTCTTCATTTAAATTTCATCTATTCCACCTGATATATCAGTTGTTTGGAATTCAGGCTGTATAGCTGCTTCCCCTTGGTATATTTTAGGGGAATCATTTAATGTGCTAAGTATGAAACTAAAAATAATGGTTGAAGTCTAAGTCCTTTAAAATAATTAACATTACACAACGCGAACTGCCTTCCCATTTATCCCGCGTCTTAACAACAGAATGCTGACAAGCTCTACAGATGCATATCTTTCTTCATGGTGGGGGGGTGGAAAGGGCCATTGGATCCTGTGCCTTAAAAAAAACAGCTGTGGCAGCATTAAATATCCCTGTTGTGGTTTTAGACTTATTTTCCTACCCCCTTGATGTAAGAGCATGTTCACTCGGGTTTTCTCCAAGCAGTTTCCCCGTGAAGCCCGTTTCTCAGCTCTTTTCTGAGTTTCAGCCAGCACACTCATAGGTTGCTAATATGCTTGCTCCGATGTAAAGAAAGCACTGATTTTCAAGTTTCTCTTAGCTATTATTTGTATTCCAAATTATCTTACTATGTCTGTTAATTTTCTGTTTCCAAAAGCAAACTCCATGTATTTCAAGGCAGCATGATTTCTTTCTTACATTTTCCAGGGAACTGGTGTTTTTAATGTCATATGAGGACAACATTACACAATGGATCTTTGGCAGGGACACACAGAAATGAATACCGTGTGCGAACAAACATTAAATGGCAGTCTTAATTACAGAGTTTGACTCTGTTGTTTTTAATGCCCTTCAATTTTATAATTTGATGAAAAATGCATCAACACAGCTATTTTCTTTCTACCCTAAATAATTAAGGATTGATATACCCCCAAAACCATAGTAGCTCGTTAAATGTCCGATCAGGTGGGTCTTACATTTCATCCACTAGAGGGCGGTAGGGTTACACATCCACACCAACCAATATGTGCAACATATGGTCCATGTGGAAACATAGTAGCCATAGCTTTCATGTGTACGAAAAAATCCCATTACAGTGTTGCTTCACTTATAATTATATTGAAAGTAAACACTAATTCACAGACGGACTACGCATATTTTATTTCAACACACCGCACCAGTGTTTTGTCTATTCTGGTTTAAAATGCCCTGAGTCATGAAACTTCTACCGCTTCCCCTGGGAAACTATCAAAATCCACTTGTTTTAGATGCCTGTTTCTTTCTTTCTTAAATATACTCAAGATCTATGAGTCCTCCTGCAAGTTCATTTAGAACTTTATTGTATACTCCATTTTCGCTTGCAATAAGACTGGTTCCATTTTGGAAAACCAGTGTTTAATTGAGTCCCGATTGTGTGTAAGACATCACTGAGTGAGCGGAGGTCCACAGGTGAAAAGGGTTTCGACCCTCAATTTGAGTGGATTTACATGACTCACAAAGTTAAAAAAAAAAAGAAGAAGCTCTTCCACATCAACCATCAGAAAAAGATGTTGGTCTCAGTTCTAAGGATGAGTGACATTCACAAAGCTGTCATAATTCGGGAAAATGTTTGGTTGCACTTAGATTTCTGTCTTGAAATTCAAAGAGCATTAGATGTGCACGGCGGTATGAGATGTCACCTAAAGGGCTGTGATGTCTGCAGCTGGCATGGCAGTGAGGTGTTGTCAAGCAGATGACCTAGACATCTGCTGGTGAAGGCTGGTCAGTCAGCTGACAGTCAGACTAACCTAGAAGCTTCAGAGCCTGCACCAGGACCCTTCATGCCTGTTTATAAAGAAGAGACTATGAGTTTGTGAGCCTCTCTGACAATGTTCCATTATCTGTTTCCTGCCATTAACTTACTGCGTCCAAACCTGGCCATACTGGTTGGACTTACTGATGGAAAGAAATCCAGGATCACATGCAGTCCTTCGGTTTGCATCACCAGTCTTGGCACATACTTTGATTATGAAGGATCTGAGAGGGAGGGCGGAAAAAAATCCAAGCCAAGAAAGTTCCTTTAAGGCTAGAACTCACAGTTACACAGTTGATTTTTTTAAAGTCCTTCTCCCCATTACATTAGGGACATCACAAGACTTTTTATTCTATTGGATACATTCTTCTGGAAGAACTTCCATAAGGCTGTTCTGCTCACCAAGGAAAATCCTCAGACAGATATGCAAACAAGGTTCCTCATCCTCCAAGAGCATACTTGAACTCTGAAAATTCTAGAAATGACACTGACTTTCCTTTACTGTTTAGCATCCTTTGAGCCTCTATAAGAAGTAAACTCTTCTCCGGAGCCTTTGAAAGAAAGGGTTTTTTTTTTTCTTTTCTTCTGCCAATTAGGAGAACAAGAATGTGGCTTTATAGGCTTTCCTCAGGAGAAGAGAAGGGAAGGATAGAGAATCTTCATGGGAACCTATGCCATACTATACTCCAGACTTTCTATCACAAGCAAACTGTAGGTTTAAAATTTGAGTCACCTGTAATGAAATCCACACGGGTATTTTATATTGAAGTAATTAAGCACAAATGTGCAACAGCCATTTTTGTGTTTTGTTTGTTTCAAAATACCAGAGGTGATTAGGCCATATTATGAACTAATTACTTACTTAATTTATTTAAGTTGAAACGAGTTTTTGAGTTATACAAGGGCCCAAAACAAGAACTCATTAATCCATTCTGCACATCACTGAAAAGAACAAAAGAAGTCACCGCCTTTATTTCATTATGTTACAACACACCAACGTTTGAGCACTGATGAGGACCCAAGCAGTCAGAGCATCTGTATTTGGTAGGAAAATGGGACAAATGTCCCCCATCGTGCAGTTCTTCCAGCGATGTGCCGAGATTCAGAGTAAATTACCAAAGGTAATAAAACGGCATCTTTTTAGCACATTTTCCTATGGAAAGTTTAAACGACTCTCACATTTGCAAATGGTAAATAAATAACCGACAAAACTCAATATTTTCTTAAATTTGGAAGTAAACCACAGTCATTCCTGGGCTTGAGACTCTGGACAGCAGGTTTCAAACCAGGCATATTTTGGTATTTTGATGGTTGAGTTATAACCCCTGAAAAGAGGGATTGATTGTGCACAGTGGGACAGCTGCCCATGGATCTACAACCAAGCTACAAAAATAAAACCAGTGTTTACTTGTCACTGCTGACCAGGAGATTCAGTCTGTTCTGCAGGCCAGCCGAGGAGCTCTGTCAGCACTCTGAGTGCTTTGGCCAGATTATAGAAAAGGAGAGAAGTGGAGAGAACAATACAAATCCCCAACAAAACCCCAGATGTTAGACACAAGTTGAAAATGTCATAGGACATCCATGACAGTTACTCGTTCTAATGTTTGATCACCCATCTCCCAGGTTCTGGCCCCTCTTCTTAATTAGGTAGGCATTGCTAAGAGAATTCAAATTAAGCTTGTCAGACACAGTGACCAGGAAGTTGCTATTACTAAGCAACCTGGTATCCATCTTTGCATGTACCTTTATCAAGTGATAGTGACTGTGTGTGGTCACCACACATGGGCAGAATCTCAGCTCTGCTGTTCCACAGAGGTCAGGGCTCAAACCATAGGACAAGTTAACTTACTTGTCCCTGGCCTGCTAGGAACTGAGGTGGCCACAGTAGAAGCGTACTTCTCTCTTCCCATGTGAAAAGTAGAAAAAAAAAATCCATACCCTCATACCCCAGCTTAATGTCATGAGGACTTGATGAGCTAGTTGGGCATTCATCTTAAACTCCAGGACGTATTCAGGACTGATAGGTCTTTTGGGAAGAGGGCTCTGGGAAGAACACTCTGAGCTAGTGTAGGAAGTGCCAAATGGTCACATTCTTGGAGCTCCCCTGGCTGTAACAATGTCAAGCCTACACATTTGTGAGACCCACCTTGTGAGTTTTTTTTTTTTTTTCTCCAGGGGCTTAGACACCTTGATACTAAATGCCACGCTCTTTTGGGCAACTGTCCATTTTAACCTAAATTAGAACATTTGACTGGGAAATAAAAGTTTGTTTTTTTTTTTTCCTCTATCCCAAGTCATTGAATAAGTATTGACTGAGCAGGTACTAAGCGCAGAGCATATGCTGGGCCATCTGACTGAATGGAAACAGTGTCTTTCGTGTTGACCACATTCAACCCATGTGCTCACCAAGGAAACCAACCAGGCAAGATGCACAGTCACAGTGTTACATCTGAAAGGAGGTTTTCACTGTCAGATGAGGGTATTTAGAACTGGTCACTTTTCTGCTTTGCCCTATGCTGCACATCTAATTCATACTGAGAGCAAGAAGCAGAACTTGGAGTTGCAGGTCCCACACTGGGCTATGTTCTCTCCCCCGCATGCCTCTTTACCCAGAGGTTCTGCCCTCGGGTCTGCACCATCATCTCTGATATTTCTCTCGTAGGATCTTTCCTCTTTGGCACCGATCCGTTCCTTTAAGCAATGGCATAGCATTGCCAGGTTTGGTAATGGCACATACCCAGGTCTTGGGTGACTGTCACATTGGTATTGAGGGAATGTAAGCCTTTGTGTGGGACATGTTCTTAAATAATATAAGCATTTTTGCCAAAAGAAGATTACAATTCTTTCTTCATGATCTCAAACTATATCAATCCTTTCATTAACCCAGGAAGTGTTCCATCTCCAAGAGAATATCTGTGAAAGCTGAAAAGATTCCAAAGTTATAGGAACCCATTACTTTTGTGGCTAAAACCCTGAAGAGGGAAGGAGGAGCAAAAATTACAGAGGGAAAAACTTGGGCTGGAGAAATGGCTTAGCAGCTAAGGCATCTGCCTGCAAAGCCAAAGGATCCCGTTTCGATTCTCCAGGACCTACGTAAACCAGATGCACAAGGGGACACCTGCATCAGGAGTTTGTTTGCAGTGGCTGGAGGCCCTGGCATGCCCATTCTCTCCCTCTCTATTTCTCTCTGCCTCTTTTTCTCTCTCTCAAATAAATAAAATATATATTTTTTAATTTTTTTTGTTTGCTTAGTTTTATTTATTTGAGAGCAACAGAGAGAGAGAGAAAGAGGCAGAGAGCAAGAGAGAGAATGGGTGCGCCAGGGCTTCCAGCCACTGGAAATGAACTCCAGATGCATGCACCCCCTTGTGCATCTGGCTAATGTGGGTCCTGGGGAGCTGAGCCTCGAACCGGGGTCCTTAGGCTTCACAGGCAAGCGCTTAACCACTAAGCCATATCTACAGTCCCGAAGTAAATAAAATATGTTTTTAAAAAGTTACAGAGGGAAAAAGAAGAGACCCTGGAGAAAGATTTATAGATAACCTTATTAAGAACTAGATTTCTGAAAATACTCATAAGTAGATTCTACTGTAAATATATTCAATAATTCTGAATAAAATAACTACTGCTATTTTACAGGGCTAGAAATTAAAATACAGACTTACAGTTACATACTGAAGGCCACAAAAGATTTTGAAAGGCTTTCTAGTTTTGTTATGAGGAACAGAAAGCTCCTGAAACACATTATCACAGTCTTTAGGTCAGCAACTTTCTTGAAACAGAGCCTCCTACAACTGAATTTCCACTTTCTTCAAAATATAATTGTTATATAATCATTAGGGTTGAAGTACTCTGCATCAAGGAGAGTCAAGTCTGGGATTTTCTCTATTTTCCTTGTCATAAAGTTTCTCCACACCCAGGTATTTCTCATCTTCCAGTTTGGTAACCCATTCAACATTAGAATCACTAGCACAAGACATAGAATCTAAGATATTTGCTCACTTCTTTCAAATACATGAGTTTAGGTCAGGAAAACGAAGTTAATCTCTAATCGATATGGAAAAAAAATGTGTTGCTATTCCAATTGCTACTGTCAGATTCTGTAGTAACCCTTAGCTCTAGGTTTATTAGCCAGAGGCCTTTTCTGGAAGTGCTTGCTCCTTGTTTTTCCTCCTTTTCCTCCCCCTCCTTTTTTTTTTTTTTTTTTTTTTTTTTTTTTTTTGGCTTTTTGAGGTAGGGTTTCACTTTAGCCCAGGCTGACCTAAAATTCACTATGTAGTCTCAGGGTGGCCTCGAACTCTTGGTGATCAAAGGCATGTACCACCATGCCCGGGTTTTCTTCTTTTGTTTTTTCAACATAGTGTCTGGAATTCACTACATAGTCCAAAGGTGACCTTGAACTCACTGAGATCCTCCTACCTCTGCCTCCCTAGTACTGGGATTAAAGTAGTGTGCCACCACATCTGGCTTTCTGTTTCTTCTTCTTCTTCTTTTTTTTTTTTTTTTGTTTTAATTAATGTATTTATTTGAGAGAAGAGAGGGAGAAGACGGGGGAGAGAGAGAGAGAGAGAGAGAGAAAGAATGGGCATGTAGGGCCTCTAGCCATTGCAAATGAACTCCAGACACATGTGCCACCTTGTGCATCTGGCTTACATAGGTCCTGGAGAATTGAACCTGGTTTCTTTGACTTTGTAGGCTTAATGAGAGAGAGTTATCTTTAATCTAAAGTTATAGGTGCATGCAGGGTTTACTGGTCAAAAGCCACAGTGCTTTGAAAGATTAACTGGCCATCTTTGTTGGCATATCAGGCTAATGGACAAAATAGCAACAGCATATATTAATAGAGTTTTGGAAGCAAATAATCTTGAGTTCAAATCTCAAGTCTGCCATTTGTCAGCTGTGTGGCCTTTATTAATTTTTTTCCCTCTCTGAATGTCTGTGTTCCTTAGTTGTCTCACCTATATCATTGTAGATAATTACTAGAGAAAAAAATGTCATGACATGACTTGGATCATATGACATTGACTATAAGTTTAAGCATTTGCAGACCTTCTGTCCCAAATACTTCTGGTGTTAGCAATGAAATTGGCCCCTGCTCTCTTGTGAGCATCTGGTTATAAGAAAACTCCCCATTGGGTCAGGCTCATCGTCCTTTCAGTTCAGTATCCAACTTCCAGGAAGCTGGCAGATAAGTCACAATTGCCCTCATTGTTAACCTCAAGACTTAGAGTTATTTTCCTCCAGATATCTCCACAGAATCCACTATGGTGTACTTATTATCAATGAATTTAGCTAAACCTTAGTGTTACTCCTTCTGTCATCAGCATTTTATTAATTTTACAAGCTTTATAAGCATGCAAAGTGGTTCATTACTTAAAGACTAATAAGGTTTTAGTTTGCATGTACAGAATATGATAAAGAAATCCATCTGTATATTCTCAGACATTTTATTTTTTAGATCCACTTATCATATACCCCTGGATTTCACCATTATAAATAAAAATGTTTGGGCTGGAGAGATGGCTTGGCGGTTAAGCGCTTGCCTGTGAAGCCTAAGGACCCCGGTTCGAGGCTCGGTTCCCCAGGTCCCATGTTAGCCAGATGCACAAGGGGGTGCACACATCTGGAATTCGCCATTCCCTCTCTCTCCTATCTGTCTTTCTCTCTGTGTCTGTCACTCTCAAATAAATAAATAAAAAATATAAAAAAATAAAATAAAAAAATAAATAAATAAAAATGTTTGTTTTTTAAATTTTAAGTTTTTATTTATTTATTTATTTGAGAAAGAGAGAGGGAGAGAGAGAATGGGTGCACCATGGCCTCTAGCCAGACACAGGCACCACCATCTGCATATGGCTCAAGTGGGTACTGGGGAATTGAACCTGGGTCCTTAGACTTTGCAGGCAAGCATCTTAACCACTATGCCATCTCTCCAACCCCAAAATATTCATGTTACATTGTGATTAGTTTAATTGAGTCTAAACTTCCACTCGTCCTTTTTTTATTTATTCATTGTTTTGTTTTGGAGTGCTGCATTCAGAAAGGATCCCTCTCGTGTATTACCATTATCTTTACTGGAGTTGTGATTTAACTCTTCTCTTCCCTGTCAAAATTCCTCTCTAAGTATGCTCTGGGCTCCAAACAGAATGATCTTAATGTGAATTCAATTGCTTCAGAGCTAAGGTTCAACTTAGAGACAGCTAGCAAAATGTTCCACAAAGTGGAACAAAGAGGAATTGATCATGACAAAAACATAATTCTGTCATAGCCAACTGAAACCCTTTCCATGAAGAAAAGCAGGAGCCTGACATGTCCCCTTGCTCAGGAGATCCAAAAAAGGGCACCAGGCAGTGCTTTCCAGTCGGAACTGGAGTTGGGACTTGGAGCACCAGGAACCCAGAGCCACCGCCGTGAGAGTTATAGATATAGAGATAGAGATATGTAGATGTATATATATTAGTATCTCCACCACAAAGTACGATTTGAACTTGGAATGACTCTTCATGAGTGGGTGGCAATCTCCTGTGGAGGTCATCTGTGACCCCAAGGTCAGCATCCCTTGAGAAGTCCCTTCAACCCTAACCCAGGTGGCTGGCTCCAGGAAGGAGGTTCTTGTCCTTCACACACTGGCCTGGCCTTGGTACGACCATCTTCAGAAAATGCCTTATATCTGCCCAGTGCTTTCTAGGGTATTTTGCATATATTATCTCAATCGATTCTCATAATTCTGTGGGAATTATTCATGTTCCCATTTCATGGATGAGATAAACTTATTAAACTACTTGCACAAATGTAGCTGTAAGCTGTTGGGCAGGGACTGGTCTTGTGATACTGAATCTTGCATCCTTTCCATGTAGCCACCCTGAAGGTCATCCAGTTACCCCCTCCACCTTTATTCCTTTTTATAGACACTCTTTACTGTCATTTCCATACGCTATCCTAATGATATGCCTTTTTTCTCTTTTGTGATCCCAAACCTTCTACTTGCTTTTCCCAATGCTGATCTGACCTGCTAGGGATGACAGCAAGGCCCATGAGATCATCCTGCAGACTTGGACTTTTCACACCTAGAATGCTAATGACACCACGGCTCCCCTGTGAACCGCACCCTCCATGTCTCGGAGAGAATGGTCAGGGCTCAGTAGGCCAGCACCATCCTTGTCCCCACACGATCAGTCCATGAAAAGATTATTTTATCCCGACCTTTTTGTGTGTGTGTTTTGATTTTGAACTTCCTTTTCATGTTAATCTAGCTCTCTCACTCCTTAAATTGAAATACGTTCCCATGTAATTTTAACAAAACTCTGCACCCTACAGAAAATTGTGTCTGTTTTTATCCCTGGGGTGGGGAGGAAGAATCCCTGAATGATCCTAGTGAGTTCTGACAAGCTTTTTTGGGGGGCAGATAATGGGTGAAGATCATTGTATTTTGGCTCCCTGATCCTTTACACTTCTGCTTTCACAAGTATGCAGACCGTTGTGTTGTTTTTTTTTCTAACAGAATAAATTAAATATGAAAGGGAAGGACTAATGTAATTCAAATAAACATGTTAATGACCCTATTTTTCCATTTGGTAACCAGACCGGATGTGGTGGAATGCCAGTTTTTTACTGAGCCTGTAATTTAAAACTTTCAACAAGGACACTTTTCTCCCCCTTTTATTTCCATCCTCCACTCCCACCCCCTTTTATTCTTACAGACACTCCTTACTGTCCAATTAGTTTTGGAACACGAAAACTGTCCTCATTTCTGCCAGGAGTTGTAGGGGACATGAGTGGTTTATCTCCATGGGGTGGCTGTGAGACTGGAGGTTGATTGGTGATTAACCTGCCAGAGCTCTGTGGCCCCTTCAAAGGGCAGGGAGGAGAGATGACTGGTGTACCATGCACTTCCTCTGTGGCCCTGCACCCCAGTTTTGCAAACCTTTGATATTTTTCACATACATGCTTGCATTATTTCTGCATTCAGATGTGGGAACCGAAAAGGTCTTAGTTTGCTTCTAACCCAGGAACTAGCCATCCATTCCAGCTGCATTTTTAATAAGATTCAGTCCTAGGTCTCAAGAGCTTATTATCACCTAAACTGAAATGCTAACTAGCTCATTGTGCCCCCAAATTACGCCCTAGCCTCCACTAACTCACCTGTCTTCCTCTTCACTCTGAACAGTCATTTCCCACAGCACCCGCCAGCAAAACTGCTCAACACAAACCAGCCCAGCAGAGCTGCCACCTGCTGCATTGATCACCAGTAAGCCCCACAGCCTGACTGTTCTGTGCACTGTGCTGCACCTTTGATCCTTGATGTCTCCCCCTCCCCCAACCACGTGCTGTCCCTTTGGTATTTTACCTGCTAGAACCAGTTA
The DNA here is from genome assembly GCF_020740685.1 of Jaculus jaculus. NCBI lineage: Eukaryota > Metazoa > Chordata > Mammalia > Rodentia > Dipodidae > Jaculus > Jaculus jaculus. Next base: position 167,730,286 of record NC_059105.1, read on the forward strand.
TCTCTTGTTCCTTTTATTTTGATCACTTTCCAGTGTCTAAAAGGAAACTTTTTGATGTAAACACATTGGCTTTTTTTTTTTTTTTCTTTTTTCAACTTGAACTGGCAGGAGGGCTGGGGGGGGGGAGGGGAGAGGGGGCTCTGGCCCTGTTACTTCCTGTTTGTTTGTTCTGGAGAATGCAGACCATCTGTGTCTCTCAGACGCATTTCTTCTGCAGCCACTGTGCTCCATCCGATATTTAATTTTCTTAGTTTTTCTCATTTCTCTCTAAATAATTTCCTATTCCTCGTCCAAAAACTCCTAAGCCCCTCATTAAATCTTTCTTCCTGAAATTTCTTATCTTAATACTACCTCTGGATACAGTTCTGTCCCCATTAAGGCCAGGATACAAATTAAGTAAATGATAATGGGAGAGAGGAAAAGGGAGAGAGGGGAGAGAGGAAGCAGTAAATGAGAGGGAAGAATTAGGAGTGCTTTTTAAAATGGAGTCCACTAATTCTCAGAGCCAAGTCCCATGTCCTAGGACGCACTGTTGAGCCCTGGACCCCTCCTGTCAGGTGGATTTTGCCTTTTATGAACAGATATATCTACAGAGATTGCGTCTTTCCAAGAAAGGCCCGAAAAAGTTCGTCCTGGGTTTATTTTTTGCAACCACATGCACGGGTTAAGGTGGTGCTTTCTTAAAGTCATCAGAGCTTGTAGAAGTATGCTAATTTTTCTGGGACCACCTGATATATCCCAAAGGCAGTCACCCCTCGACCCAGGTCCCGCGTCCTTCGTTTCCTTTCGTGTCATTCACTAGGAAGACCTCTGCGAGGTTGAAAGAGCCCGACTTCTTAGAAGGCCATTGCAGAGGCTGACTTCTGAGCAGTGTCTCCCCGTCACATGTCGCTGCTGTTTAGGGCACAGCATCCCCCCCCCACCCCGTTTGTGTTTGAAAACAAAAATCAAAGGCCTTTTTTTTTCCCTTTAATCCTTAAGGTCAGGATTAAAAAGCTAAATGAATTCCAGGCTTCAAACTCCCAGAATGACATGTTAACCAGTTTGAGCCTAAAATGTGCTCCCAACAGTCCACCGGGGCAGGCCGGGGGGCCGTGGCCCTCTCGCGCTGACCGTGGCCGGCGTGCTCGCTGGGCTCTGGCCTTCTCGTCCCGCTGTCTCGCCTTCAGCCAAGCACGCGCCATTTAATCAGCGGCGTATTAAAATGGACCTGGTACAGTCAGCAATAGCCAGGCCAAAATCGATTGGCTATTTTTAAAAGAGGGGGAGGAAAGGGATAGAAAATTGCTCTTTTAATCTGGGCAAATCAAATCGTGCCTGCGTGCTTTCCACCTGTAGCTAAGTGTAGGCAAGAGCACCTGACTGATGACAGCGTTTCCCTGGGCTTGGTACTCATCCCGACCCACTGGGGTAGTGGTGCCAGTGAATCTTCAGAACTGAGTTTTCACAGTCACGTGAGCCACTGTCTGCTCTTCTCCTCTCAGGGGACAGGAAAAAAAAAAAGATCTCCTCTTAGAAGATTTGAATAAAAGCAGAGTACATTCAGCTCTTTCTGTCTTTGTTTTTCTCTGCCATGAAATCATATCTGAGCGTGACATCACATTGTGCTGCTTCGGTGGAGGGGGGGGGTACTGTGTGATGTATGATGGTGAGGGCATTAACTGGGCTAACGAGGGGCACCGGGGGCGCTGGGTGGAGGGCAAGCCCTGCTCTTCCACCAGAAGACAAGCTAGCAGTCCCTCCACTCCCCAGGGACTTTAACTAGGGACCTTCCTACTCCAATTTTTTCAAAACAAAAATATAAACTGCTTTGTTTTGAATTTGCAAGAATGTTGGGGGAGTGGGCTGGCGGGTTTGTTCTATAGCATTGATTTGTGACCAACAAAGGAAATGTCGACTTATGAAACACAAATCAATGCAACCAGACTGTGAGAGTGCAAACAGAGATGTGAGAAAATTATTCAATCGTTAGTCTTCTATGGCATTTAAAAACAGAGTCTTTCAATTGTTCCAATAAAAAAAAAAAATAGCAGAATAAAAGAAGAGAAGGCTGAGGACTGGTTCTAATTTTCTCAAGGTTTTCCTCTCATGATTGTGGAAAGGTCAGTCAAGGTTATAAGATTCCTGAAAGATTAGCAATGTTGTGAATGAATTTCAGGACTCATTAGCCATGTCCTCAGATGCTGTGGACACTTGAGCTGTGGGAAACTAACAGGAGACCAGTTTATGCCTGAACTTCTGTCTTCGGTCTACCGTCCTTGGCCTCTGAAATTGTCAGTGTCATGCAAACTCAGCTTATTTAAAAATAATACATAAGAAATAGGCCTAGCATTTATATACTGTTTTACCAAAAATACAAAAAAAAAAAAAATAACAAACTAATCAAGCAAGTAAAACTGTAAGTCTAGGAAGCTAAAAATGTTTAGTTTTTTTTTTTTTTTAATCACCAGTTTGGACAAACTGAAGAAAGGGACAACTGATCTGAACAAGCTGAAAATGAAACCCATGCAACAAACAGTTTTATGTAGTTTGAGACTTCAAATCGTGAACAAGTAAACTTTCTTGACCACTAATTTTAAGATAAGAAATAATGATCACTAGCTTATCTCACATGGTACATTAAAATATTTGAAATCCCCTCCCCCCAGTTATAGGTTAAACACAGTTCTCTCCTCTCCCCGCCCCCCCTTTTTTTTCTTTTTTGGCATTGGTGTAAGTTGTAGTCCGTATATATAGGTGTGATGTAAGCTTCAGGGCCGTTCTCCACTTCCCTTTTCCCCTGTGCATGGTGAAATTCCATACACTAGTGTTCCAACATTTGGCTCTTCTTGGGTGCTGGGGAACCTGAACCCAGATCCCCATGCTTGGGCAGCAAGCAGTTTACCCTCTGAGCTATATCCCCAGCACCCTCGCCCCACACAATCCAAATAGTACTGGTTTGCTTAGAAATCCTATTTTCAGAGATAGTGAAAAGGTAAATTTCCATGAAACCTTTATCCTAACTATCACAGATTGTGAATTATGCTAATTTCCCCTTTGAGGGAATAGGAGAAAAGCTGATCAGATGTTGCATCTCTGAACACTTCATATAAATAGCTGTACAATTTATTATGTTTCCCAGTGTCCAGGTAGGCCAGAGTCTTTCTTATTCAAAGGATAGAGAAACAATGGAAATCCAGAGAAGTTTTATATCTTGGCTACTAGATACTTTATTTTTTATTTTTTTATTTTTCGAGGTAGGGTCTCACTCTAGTCCAGGCTGACCTCCTGGAACTCAATATGTAGTCTCAGGGTGGCGTTGAACTCACAGTGATCCACCTACCTCTGCCTCCTGAGTGCTGGGATTAAAGGCATGTGCCACCATGTCCAGCTCACTTTTTAAAAAAATTTTTCTTTAATTACTTATTTGAGAGTGACAAAGAGACAGGGAGAGAAAGAAGCAGATAGAGATAGATAGAGAATGGGCACTCCAGAGCCTCTGGCCACTGAAAACGAACTCCAGATGCGTGTGCCCCCTTGTGCATCTAGCTAACGTGGGTCCTGGGGTGTTGAGCCTCGAACCATGGTCTTTAGGTTTCACAGGCAAGTGCTTTACCACTAAGCCATCTCTCCAGCCCATCACTTTTTTTTTTTCTCCCTCTGGTGAAATCTATTACCAAAACTGTCCTCAGCAACATTTCCTCTCAAAATCAAGGGACTGTATGTGATGGATCAGAAACCTGCCAAATAAAATCATCAGAAGTGGTTTTCTGGCCAATTCCATCAAAAATAAGAATCCTTGCAATAAAAGTGTGTGTCACACTCTGCATTAAACACTAATACCTCCTCTCAGCCCAATTCTAGCCATTTAGACCTCTGACTTACAACCTTAGATCACAAATAAACAAAGACCTTCAAGTGTCCAAATGGGCCTCCCCCAGGTCTCCAACCAAACCCTGCTCTCAAGCGGGATTGTCTGCATGTCACCCATGTGTCTGATTTTCCAATTCAAAGCAGTTTACAAAATACATTTAGCATAGAGTTGAGAGGACACGGCTCTGAAAAACAGAGAGTGACGCCACTTGGCTTTAGCAGTAGAGAGTGGGCTTCACACAATTTGGTCTGGCAGTGAGGCTGGGCAGTAGGGAAAGAGACTGAGTCTCAAGAGAAATGAGGAAAATATATTTCTGAAAAGTAGGAATGAATGATGAATATTCACAAGGATGACCCTGCATCCTATGAAAAAATTAAATGGGATGAGCATACTCTAGAAAAAAACAGCATAATCTAGAAGGTTTCCATTTTTAAAAAAGTTTAGAAAATATCTTATTGCTGATCGTTTATATCATTAAGATGTATATGGAACATTTCATACCTACATAGCTTTTATTTATTTGAGTTTTTTCTTAATTTGGAAAAAAAAAATAGAAATGGTTTTTTAGTGACACTGAGAAACCAGTCTAGCCAAAACCACTCAGGATGAACACCTTGAAAGGCTATTCACTCTTGAATACTTTGTTTTAAGTCCAGGTCTGTTAAAATAAATATGTTCTTTTTCATTGATCTTAGTTATATAATGTATGTTGTCATCTGGAATAAGGCACTGTTGCTCATATTTAGCTGGTTTACTTTGTTAATGCGTCATTATGAGTGACCAAAAACATGGTACAGGAAGTTGTTTGTGTGTTTTTTCATTGCTTATGCAACTTCCAAGCAGAAAATGTTCTTGAGACCAGATGGTAAAGAACAGGCAATTGCAAGTTCTATTCTCCAGATGTATTGATGTTTCATGTCTTCTTGAAGCCAGTTCAAATACCTTTGTGAATTCAAAGCCTTCATTTGAGTAACCCTTTCACTTCTGCTGGATCCTGTAAAGAAACAGGCTACATTTAATTATGGGATCTGTGAGGCTGAGTGCATATTAAGTAGCAATGTCATAGCTATATATACTTTAACCAGGTAAAGGCTTCATCACATGTGCATTTGAACATAGTGTATCCCTGGGACATCCTGCCAGCTAGCATTGATGTCACCAAACCCATTTTCAACTTTGTCCTCTCCACTAGTTTACTTTGTTAGGACAATTTTTGAAAAAAAAGCTTTACCCGGGGTTTCAACTTGGCGTGTAGGTTTTTGTTGTGTTCTTTTTTTTTTTTTTAATCTGCTCAGCAATTTGGAAGTTTACTTGGAACACAAATGAGTTAAGATAAAAAGCTGCTTTTCAAAAAATGTCTCTAGTAAGTAAAAATGAAGATACTATATCTGAATGAATCTGAAAAGTTGTCCCCTTGTATATTTTTAAAGCTTCCCAAACTATCCCCAGTTCTCATCCAAATGCAGCCTACCCAGATTGTCTTTAGGAAAGTAGCAATTCACAGAGATTTGCAGCTAGCTGTATATTAAACTGCACTCTCTCCCTCTCTCCTTCTCTCTTCAGTCTCTGCTCACTGCTCTACCACTTTAGAATATGGCATGATATGCCAGAGCCTACCATCTGTTTAATGGGATAATGATATTTACCACATGCCTACTTCACAGGAATACCATGAGTGGGTTTGCCAAATATCGTACAAATGTATATGTTTGTATATACTGATACATAAATATACACATAAAATTGTATACATACATACATATATGATAGTATCCAGCATTTCTGCGCTTCAGTCTATGTCTTACTATTAGGATGTATTGTGGCCCTTTACCTGACTTGTTAGAGTTCGTGATAATGCATGGTGACAGGGTCAGACTATGAGAGATGCTAATTGGGGAACTTGTCGGAGATAAATTCACATGTAATATGCATACCTCTGTCTTTGCCTGTCTTAGCTGGGCCCTATATTCACCCTACTAATATCTTCATATTTTGCCCTCATAATTAATATAGTCATACTTTATGACACTGTATATCACTGTACCCAATGTTCAGGCTGACCTGGAATTTACTATGTAGTCTCACGGTGGCCTCGAACTCTCCATGCTCCTCCTACCTTGCAAGTGCTGGGATTAAAGGCATGCGCCACCATGCATTTTTTTTTTAGAAGCAGAGAATCTATTCTTCCTGCATTTAAAAACAAACAATCCCTTCAGCACACATGGCTCCAGCTTTCCCCTGGAGCACCATAGCCTCTGTGTTGAGCCTGCTCTTAAAGTGGCATTTTGTCAATAATGACAATCTTTTTGGAGATTTTGGAACACTTAGGTATGTGGTCTTAGTGACTCTCTCCATTACAAGAACCAGTTCTCATGTGACCATGAAAGTTATCACTGAGTCCCAAGTTGGTCAGCCTAAATTGCTTCTTGGAAATGAGGCTGAAAATGGGAATTCAAGGGGTTTGGGGCAGTAAAAGGGAGGCAGAGGGCATTCTAGGTGAAGGGAATGAAACCATCAAAGGAACAGAGCAGAGATGGAAAGGAGCGAGTCATGGGTAACTAGAGTGCCTAGTCAGGATATGATATAAGCTCCAGGTACCAAATTTTGTGTGTGACTCCTTTGTCTATGTAAGGCCAGCTCTGTGAGTCCTGGGCCTTCTTGGCTTTGAGCAAGCATTGGCCTGGGAACTTTTGGGAGAAATACCCATGTCTGCGCACCAGACTATAAACCCAATATGTAACATTATTTTTGAAAATGAAAAGTTAATAACAACATATGAACTACCATTGAAACAACACTTTATTTAGTCTTTTCTAAGATGCAAGTGCATTTTTTTTTCCTTGAGCATTAATGTTTTCTTATACCGCCTTAACTAAAGCAAGTTATTCAAACAGAGCTGTTTTGTTTTATTTGTTTGTTTTTGTTTTAAAGCTTTATGCATACCAAGAATTTTATGAAGTTGGAAGAGAAAAAAAAAAAGCCAGGACATAAGTAATGTGTGAGCTTGGGTGAGGGCTGGTGGGAGAGGATGGAGAATCTTCCTTTGTGCCAGAAAAACCATGTTTATAGCTTAGGCTTAAGTCTGATTAATGTGAGAGGAAACATCAATATACAATGAAAAGCAGAATTATTGCCTGGCAGTTTCCCAGGTATAGAAGAAAAATCACCTGAATCTTTCCTATCTAACTTGCTGAGCTGAAGAACCTGGCACTCCGTGTGAACCACGCAGAGGTGGGTTAGGTGAAAGCATGTGTCAAAATAGGGGGGGTTCCTCTTTCTTCGTCTCTGATTGGAGCATCCTCAAGTGTTACAGCAGAAAGAATCTTAGAATGATCTAAACCAACACTCCTCTTTTACATCTGAGACTGTTTACAACAGTTTATAGTCTAGGGACCCAAATCTTCTGAGACAGTCAGGTGACTTTCAAAGCACTGTAATTTTTTGTTTGTCTGTATTCATTTTTTTAAAAAAGTAAACTCTATCTTATCCCACCAACACTGCTTTTTTGTATCTTTATTACCAACTGACTTCTCAATTGCTTTAGAGAAAAGTTTGTTTTATAATAATTAATTGTTGGAGTCCTATAAATGATTCTAATAATTGAGATGGGTTCTCACCTGTCTCCAGACTATTTACAAACAAGAGGAGTTTATTAGATCAGATGATGTATGTTCTTTTTAAATATTTTATTTATTGAATTACAGACAGAGAGAGAGAGAGAGAGGGAGGGAGAGAGAGAGAGAAAGAAAGAATGAGCATGCCAGGGACTTTCATGTAGTTGCTGGGATCAAACTTGGTTCATTAGGCTTTGCAGGCAAGTGCCTTAACCACTGAGCAATCTCTTCAGCTCATATCTTTTACAAATATTTTATTTATTTGTTTATTTGAGAGAGAAGGAGAGTGAATGGGTGTGCCAGGACCTCTAGCCACTGAAAATGAACTCCAGATGCAGGCACCACCTTGTGCCTCTGGCTTATGTGGGTATTGAGAATTTGAACTTAGATCCTTAGGCTTTGTAGGCAAGTGCCTTAACTGCTAAGCCCATCTCTCCAGTCCTCTGTATAATTTTAATATGAATCTTACAATACCTATAAAAGTGGCTTGACTATATTGTACTTTTCAAGTTTCTAGGGCTCCAGACATTTTTTAGGAGCAACAAACAGGTAAGGGCACAGCTGCTCATTTCCTTTCCCTGAGTTCTTCCTTTGATGTCTTTAAAGTGCTATACCTTTGTAAGGAAGTCATTGTCATTCTCACAGCCATTCTGTCTGTCAGGTCCAAAAATAGCTATATTTAGGATGTTGCTAATATTTTCTTCAATGAACAAGAAAAAGAACATGGTGGGAGTCTGGTGTGGCCCAGCTCCCTTTCATGGATAGAGAGTCCATCACTGACAGTAGACATTCAGTAAATGGTTATTTAATGGATGTCTCCTGATACAGTGCTATGTGGTTTGGTGCCCAAATATGGTTCTTTTGATGTACTTGTAAGCAACAATCCAGAAATACTCTTACTATTGCAAAGTAAAATAATATAATGATCCATTTTTGCATTATAAATGTGTGCCCCCCCCCCAAGTCCTTGCTTAGAAGCCAAACCCACCTCATGAAGGACTGGCTGACACACTGCCCCAAAATTTCAGATGAGCTAAATCATCTTTCAGATGCAGAAAGGAATCCCAAAATTTCAGGTGAGCCTAATCATCTCTGAGCTACAGAATCCCGATTTCAGGTGAGCTTAATTATTTCTTAGATGCAGACAGGAATCCTGATTTCAGGTGAGCTTAATCATCTCTCAAATGCAGACAGGAATCTCGAAATTTCAGGTGAGTTTAATCATCTCTGATGCAGAGAGGAATCCCAAAATTTCAGGTGAGCTTAATCATCTCAGATGCAGAGAGGAATCTGAAATTTCAGGTGAGTTTAGTCATCTCAGATGCAGAGAGGAATCCTGAAATTTCAGGTGAGCTTAATCATCTCAGAGATACAGAGAGGAATCCCAATTTCAGGTGAGCTTATTCATCTCAAAGATACAGAGAGGAATCCCAAAATTTCAGGTGAGCTTAATTATTTCTCAGATGCAGAGAGGAATCCCGAAATTTCAGGTGAGCTTAGTCATCTCAGATGCAGAGAGGAATCCCAAAATTTCAGGTGAGCTTAATCATCTCAGATGCAGAGAGGAATCCCGAAATTTCAGGTGAGCTTAATCATCTCAGATGCAGAGAGGAATCCTGAAATTTCAGGTGAGCTTAATCATCTCAGATGCAGAGAGTAATCCCAAAATTTCAGGTGAGTTTAATCATCTCAGATGCAGAGAGTAATCCCGAAATTTCAGGTGAGCTTAATCATCTCAGATGCAGAGAGGAATCCTGAAATTTCAGGTGAGCTTAATCATCTCAGATGCAGAGAATAATTTAGAAATTTCAGGTGAGTTTAATCATCTCAGATGCAGAGAGGAATCCTGAAATTTCAGGTGAGCTTAATCATCTCATATGCAGAGAATAATTTAGAAATTTCAGGTGAGTTTAGTCATCTCCGATGCAGAGAGGAATCCCGAAATTTCAGGTGAGCTTAATCATCTCAGATGCAGAGAGGAATCCTGAAATTTCAGGTGAGCTTAATCATCTCAGATGCAGAGAGGAATCCCAAAATTTCAGGTGAGCTTAATCATCTCAGATGCAGAGAGGAATCCCGAAATTTCAGGTGAGCTTAATCATCTCAGATGCAGAGAGGAATCCCAAAATTTCAGGTGAGCTTAATCATCTCAGATGCAGAGAGGAATCCCGAAATTTCAGGTGAGCTTAATCATCTCAGATGCAGAGAGGAATCCCGAAATTTCAGGTGAGCTTAATCATCTCAGATGCAGAGAGGAATCCCGATTTCAGGTGAGCTTAATTATTTCTCAGATGCAGATAGGAATCCTGAAATTTCAGGTGAGCTTAATCATCTCAGATGCAGAGAGGAATCCTGAAATTTCAGGTGAGCTTAATCATCTCAGATGCAGAGAGGAATCCCGAAATTTCAGGTGAGCTTAATCATCTCAGATGCAGAGAGGAATCCCGAAATTTCAGGTGAGCTTAATCATCTCAGATGCAGAGAGGAATCCCAAAATTTCAGGTGAGCTTAATCATCTCAGATGCAGAGAGGAATCCCGATTTCAGGTGAGCTTAATTATTTCTCAGATGCAGAGAGGAATCCTGAAATTTCAGGTGAGCTTAATCATCTCAGATGCAGAGAGGAATCCTGAAATTTCAGGTGAGCTTAATCATCTCAGATGCAGAGAGGAATCCCGAAATTTCAGGTGAGCTTAATCATCTCAGATGCAGAGAGGAATCCCGAAATTTCAGGTGAGCTTAATCATCTCAGATGCAGAGAGGAATCCCGAAATTTCAGGTGAGCTTAATCATCTCAGATGCAGAGAGGAATCCCGAAATTTCTGGTGAGTTTAGTCATCTCAGATGCAGAGAGGAATCATGATTGTTGAAGCCAAGGTAAGGGGAAGAAGTGAATCTCTTGTCCCTCTATGAACAGGGTACTATTTGGCAATGTTCACAGTAGTTAAAGTGAATAGCCTTTTGTGAAGAAAACTGTGGTGTCTCAGGGCTGTTTTTACTCAAACATTTACTCCACCAGCATACCAACTTTAAGAATAGTTTAATTCACAGCACATATGAAAGAAAAAGAGGAGTCTAGCCTGAACAGCTGTGTCCCACCACTGTGAGCCTGTCATAATGTCAGGGGATTTAGTGGTGAAGACCACCCCCCACTGTTGTACATTTGGATATTTGTGGGCAAAGAAAAAAAAAGAACTCATTTCCTTTTAGCTATCTGGCATATAGCAAAGACAACCAGAAAACAATGGTAGAGATTTTCATAACCAAATCTAGCCAGTTTGCAAATAACAATAATGGACATCTCTCCCTCCCTCTTCTTTCTTTATTGTCTCCTGTTTACTTCCTTACTTCAAAACTTTTCTGCATTTATAGATTTGGGGATATTCCTGAAGGAAATAGGAAGTTGTTGTATTTGAGGGAACATACAACTATTTGAATTATATAACTGTCTCATGTAAAATAGTCAGGTGCCGGTCCTCAAAGGACACTTTGGTTTGACCTGGTATAGTCCACTCTCTCATGGTACAGGACAATTAAAAGAGAGTGTAAAGTTTTTTTTTTTTTTCTGTGGTTCTAATAAGTGGCAGGTCTGTGTTGAGTCAGTGAAGAAGTAGAAATGGGTAAATTTGTAATGTTGCTCATCATAAATATTTCAATTTGCTATTAAGACTATTTTTTCCTAAATAAAATGAAGAATTTAAAGAAAAAGTTATCTTTGGAATTTTTCAAAAAGTCACCTTTTCTTTCTTTTGTACTACTTGACTTTTTTTTGGGGGGGGGGGTTATAACCTTAACAGGTGACCAAGCAGAAAACATGTATGGAAAGACCCCATAATATATGACAAGCTAGTGAGTAAGCATGAAAGAAGTATAAATCCATAGATGCAATTATTTCCCCCAAGGGAAGAGACCCAGAGAACAGTGCCCGAGTTGCTATAGCCTGCCTGGTGGGACACTGAAGCCATGCCTTCAAAGTTGGTTTTCACTCCCTGGAATTTTAAACACAACTATAGCCAAGAAACTTTAGAATATCCTCTGATGAAATAAAAAGGAGATGTGGAAAAGTCCTTTGAGGTTAGCCAGTGCCAGCTAGCAGCCAGTCCATTGAAATGACTGCCTTCCCTGTCCCTCAGGCTTAGTGCTTCAGGAAGAAAAGTGATCTAGCTGGTGTGTTTTGTTACCTACAGTTCTGTAAACAAGCATGTTACTTATCAGATCCTACCGAGCATTATAGTTCAATATATATCAAATACAGAAAATTCAGCTGGCTGCCCCTTCCTCTCTTTTCTTCCTCCTGTCTGTCACACCGCGTGAGGAACTGGGAGAAGAGCATGTGTTTTCGCATGTGTGTGTATGTGTGTCTGGGAGGTAGACAGAATCCCTACCTGGAAATGGCTTGCTATTATTAGACGTTCAGTTACCAGGGGTTATGTAAGACAATTGAAGCTCTGTTTTTTAACAGAGACATGATTCATGCTGCTTGTAGTAACAGTAACCACCTCCGAACGAGACAGAAACCAGACACAGACAAAGGCTGGAGAAATCAATGCGACTCGGTACAGCCATTCTCCTGATACCCTCTGCCTTTTAGTCAGAGCACTTAGGTTATCAGGAGAGGAGGCTCCTGCTAATTCGGGATCTTCTCTGTCTCCAGGGGCTTCCAGGTGAAATCATGTGGGCTGGAGGAGGGTACAGGAGAAAGCAGGGCCTCAGGAGCAGTGATGTCTGACCTCCCTCCCTTGGGTCTCCAGGGTATCTTTCAGATATGCCTGGCAGAGCGGTGATTGTCACCACTGCTATGGCTCAGAATTCTCATGGCTTCTACCCAGAAAGGTTGGAACTTGAGTATCTGGCTCACCCACGCACGGAACTCTGCTCAAGTGATGCCTTGCAGCATGCCAGTAGAGCAGAGAACGAAGTAGGGTCTGTGCTGGTGCCAGGGCTTCAGCACAGCTCCTCCCAGAACCTCAACAGAAGTGGACTGGCTCTCAGCTCCCCCCCCCACTTGAGACCCCTCCTGGATCCCTCCAGGCTGCTTAAACACCACAGTCTACAAAGCATTCCCATAGACGCTGGTCTCAACCTCATTGGATAGGCCACGCATGCAGTGTTATTAACACCGTTTTACAGGTAACAGTTGGCTTAGGTTGATGGATGGCATTTTGCCATTTGTCGTCCTCCGGCCTTGCCTTGGAAAAGTTGATGACTCGACCAGGGCCATCGAGCTAGTTTCTTAGCAGATGTGGGGAGAAAGGCAGATGTCGGGGTTCTCAATCTAGGGCTCTGCTGCTTGGTTGGCTACAAAAGCTTATTAGCAAGCAGGGCAGTTTTGAAAAGGGAAGAAAAAGTGGTTTGCTTTTTTTTCTGAAAATCTTGGTCTTAGATTATCTTCTATTACTCACTACCTGGGTAGCATTCACTGCCTGCCCCTCCTCCTCCTCTCCCCAGCCCCGGGACCCAAGCTTCTCATCTCATCTGCATGACTCATTTTTACAGTATTTGAGAGAGTAGCCCATCACCTTTCCTGGTTTCCGGCGATATAGATAGAGCACCCTAACAGTCTCCCTGCCCTCACCAAAAGCGTCAGCCAGAAAGAGATGAGGAAATCCTAGGCTTCACCCAGAATGCAAAAGTAAACTACTTTCCCTACGGAAAGAAACTCACGCCTTGTCACAGAAACCGCCTGTGATTCTCAGAAAATAGCAGCCCTGGCCCACTTACACACCCAACAGGCAGGCCGGTCTTCAGTTCCACTCTCCAGGGTGCACATCGTCCAGAAAGACAACTCAGTGAAGACAGGACTGAGAAATATCTGAAAATCTCTTGTAATGAAAGTTCCAGTTTTAAAATACTTAATATTGGTTACTAGTGATATAGTGATACCCCTGTTGTTAGGAACTTAAACTGATGGCTGACACAGAAATTCCTGTTGATGAACATTTTGCCATTATCCTGCTATATCACATGTCCCATAATATAAGCCACCTCTTCTAATATCAAATATAAGCAAATATTCTTGTTTACAAAATAGTTTTTAGTTAAATCCTTTGTTTGTATACCACTATTTAAATCCAGAAAGAAACTAGAACACTTCACATACTAGGAAATGCATTTTCCCTTCTGCTAAAATATTAAAGTAATTTGTTCCTGCAGTGGTTAAGGAAGAGTACTATACCTGTATAAAAAAATTTCTAGCCCAACTCTCTCGCTACAAACTCAGTATTATGAAAGCTGTTAAGTCCCAACCTCAGATAAGATCTAATCTGAAAAACTCAAAGCCCTTTAATATCTAGTTGTTACTCACTGTCCTGAGAAAAACCTGCCCTGGGCTTTCCTGTGTTGTGGCAGAACACTGCTTTCAAGGGGAAGACGGAATTCATTGTTTGAGGCTTTGTGTTGTGCAAGTGGCTGCTCAGCTGCCTTCACAAGGGACTGGCTCCAGACTGCCTGGAGGTAAAGGCTGGATCTGGGTGCAAGGTGGCAGCCCACATTCTGAGGATGCTGCATACCGTGGGGCCAGGCACAACCATGGACGGTGGGTTCTCCCAGCTTCCTGGTAAAGAAGGGCCTTTTCTTTTTCATTAGGCTACCATGACTAAACCATCAGGAGTGGGAATTTGGCCTTGGTTCAAAGTCATATTCCAGTGGTCCCGTCCTTGGACTCTTCGGTGCTCGTCCATTTGGTGTCCACTAAGTCAGATTCTTCAGCCGAGAACAGAACTGCCTTTACTCTCCTAGTCCTCGTGTTAATCAAAGCCTTAGGCAGGCCTAGAAGCATTTGTGGAGGCAGTGGCTGTGGTGGTGGTGGGTAGTGAGTTCTCTTTACCCCTCATATAAATCAAGGTTTAGTCTGTTTTGTCTATAGTGACCAATAATGTGGTCACCACATCTTGCTCTGCACAAGGGCTATAAATAGTAGGTGCTGGTATTTCTGTAATAAGGAACATAAGGTCTCTGCTCTAGAGAACTTACATGCTAACCAGTGATAAGAAAACAGGCCAGGTGTGGTGGACAGCAGTAACTATTGGAGTGCTAAGTCAGACGCAGAGGACTCTGAGCCAAGGCTGCCTTCACAGTGAAGTTTCATATTATTATTAGCTATGGACCTTGTATAGAAAGAAAATTCTGGTGAATTTATAGGTGAGAGTTGTTTTAGTCTGATGGTCTCTGGTATTGACAAACAATTGCTGTGGTGCTTGTTAAGGTCTTAGTGGCCTATAAAACTCGCTTGGGGATATGTCACCTGAAACATCTTGAAGGACAAGAGTTGGAGATAGAATAAGAAACTATGTCCTTACCTCTGTGACTGCAGAGGAAGGGTCACTAATGATGAGAGGAAGAAAGATCAGAAGTAGAGAGGATACCCCTGAGAAAACAAGGGAGTATAGGAAAAGGCACATCTCTATTTTGAGGAATGAAAATTAAGAGATAGCAAAGAAGAAGATGAGAGCCACTACATGTACCACTGTGTCTGTGTATGTATCGATCCTGTTACTACAGGAAGGGCTGAGCTCACCTGAAGAAGAAACTGGGGAATGAGTGGGACCAGGTAAATGCCAGGCATAGTGAGGCTTGCCTTTGGAAACAATGCGCAGGCGTGAAGGCCCAGAGAGCAGCAGCGCGTGCTTGTGATGGAGAGTGTGAGTGAGGAACACGTGGTGATCTGGATTCATGGTCAAGGAACCCCGAATATGCAAGATGTGAGAGAATGCCATCTGAGGGGTTAGTGAGGACAGAGTTGAGAAAAATGATGGTGGGGTGAGGTCAAGCTGGACAAAGACAGGGCGACCAGCTACTAAGCGTGAAAGAGTAAGCTTGGTACGCAGTAGGGCGAGTGAGTTCAAAGCTGGAGACAGAACACTTGAGGTCACAGGTGAGGCCTCAAAAGAGGACTTTAACGTGGGGATGAGGGCCACGTAGAAGCTAAAGAAAAAGGGTAGAGAAGGTGTGCTGAAAAAGAAATAAACAAACAAAAAAAAAGGTAGGCCTTGAGTTTAATCCACAGCAAGGAGGGGAGGAAAGTGGTGGTGATGGAGTTTGGAATTATAGTATTAGTGTATGGGGCACACAGGTCAAGTGTAGAAGGTTTTTGAGAACATCCAAAAAGTTCCAAAGAAGGCATCAGAAGGCTATGACTGGGGATTCTAACAGAGGCCTGTGCCTGGGACCTTAAGTGAGGGGAAGTGGAATAAAAGCAGGAGTCAGGGGCCAGTGAAAGCGAGCGAGGGCTGAACCCTGGGGCATTGTGCAGAAAGCCTCACCTTGCATCATGCTGCACTGCCCTCCAGCTTCCCGGCCCGGGGCAAAGAACTGCACCCTTCCGAAACAGCCTCAGCTTCTTGGTCTGTATGTTAGCTGCAAACATAATCCCCATCTTCAAAGGGCAATTGTAAGAAATGTAGTTAAGTTAATGGGTGAAAAAGCACAATGTCTACTACATCACGAGCATTCAGTTGGTGGCAGATTAAACTGTTACTAAAGTGAGGGGAACAGACGAAGTGACATTTACTTGGGATGTGCTGCGTGGAGCAGTGCCATCTTGATGTCCCATGGTACCTGTTCTCCCAGTTAGCCACAAGATGTAAGAGTCCAGGAAGCATACTCAGTGCATGGGGTGAAGTGTAGAAAAGTTGGAAAACACCAAGTAATACATTTGGCCACAAATCACGCTAACATTCAAGTCCTCATCAGAGTCTAAAGTGACCTTATAACCAGGACCAGTGGCAAACTTTCCAGACAGAAAATTTTCCATAGGAAATGACTGAAAGGGGGTGGAGTGGGGTGTCACATCACCAGGTATTCATTAACACTAGAAAATCATCCCAACATTATATATCACCTGATTCCCACAATCTTTTATTCTGAACAAAAATCAACTGTACCTGAAACGCTAATGCTTTGGGGATGTGCAGCTAACTGTTATTAACACAGTTTGTGAATTGTCAAAAAAGAATCAAGAGGTCTCTATGGAGAAAATTAACATAGATTTATTGTGACAAACACTTGGACTATGATTTCACTTTCTGTTGGCAGGGCCATCCCAGGGGTCTGCAAGCCATCAGAGGTATTTCTTCTGGACATGGGTATTAACTAGTGGTTAATTAAGGAACATTTTAAGAGTGAAACCGTTTTTATAGCAACGGAAAGCTAAAGATGGGGTTCCTGATGAGTTTTTTCTGGCCATGATGCCTTTAGTGCTTATTCATTAAATCGTTTTTCACCAGTTTCTAGACAGGTGGGATTAGTGATATAGACTTGGGAATTTGTTTCAGGTAATTAGTTAAAAAGTTAAAAGTCAAATAGATTTCTTTTACAGGTTTAATGGTTTTAACAGGTTGATGAGCTCTGTAATTCCCACATTTTTCTTCTCAGGGGACGATTTGAATTTTAAAGGACTTAAAATTATAAAACCCATCTCTTCTTACAGATGGAAAGGCTGAGCCAGCTACAGGTTCAATGACTCACTTAAGGTCATCCAGCTAGGTCTGTAATTTTACTTCACGTCTCTTAGTTTTGCTCCTTTGGACTCTGCCTCTTTTTAGTTCCTTCTAACACTGTATCTTCCACAATCACCCCACAACTGAGTATTTCTTGCATCTACCTTTGTTCTGTGAAATCTCTTGTGCCTCAAACGATGAGTTAGTGGGTCTTGCCAATTAGTAACCCCTTATCACTAAATCACCCTTACATTTAGAGCGAAGAAATGAGGGAAGTGGAACAATTTTAAATTTACTGTGATCTTTGAGACAGCTTTTTCTACACCTGGGAATTGCTGTTAGACAATTAAGGTTAGTAAAGCTCATTGAATTTCTCAGAGGAAAGGTGTTATTTGAATTATTACCAGATAATTATTGTTAAAAATAACAATAATGTAAAAAAATAGGAACGTGGCATGTTTTAGACATTATGATTTTGAATTTTAAAAAGTTGGGAGAGGCCCAGGGGGACCTAGAAGCAACTTTTTTTTTTTTTTTCACAAAGGACTCAATGCCAGACATTCCTTGAATTCTGTATAATGTGTGATGACCTGACAAACAGCCCAAATCAGAAGCCATCCTGCCATAAGCTGTTGGCCACGTTATTCGGCTTGAACTGCTCCTTTGCAAACAGCCTGTAGTTAGAAATGAGGGTGTCAGACATAAGATATGTATTACCCAGACCAGTAGCATCAGCACCACATGAGAGCCCACTGGAAATGCAGAATCGCAGACTCCACCCCAGACATGCTGAATCAGAAATCCCTAGTTCTTCATTTGCTCATTAGAATTTAAGACATATAAAACAGTCCCATGTTTAATTTGAAAGGAAGCAGGAAGCCAGAATGCTTACTGATGGTTGCAGGAAGAGTTCCTTCCTCTGTGATCCGTACCATCCATTCATTCCAGTAGCTCTGAACTGGAATGGCACAAGTATCTTTCTTGTGCTGAGATCACACTAGGACTGGCAGTGGTCCCATGCTGTGCTAGAACAGTGATCTAGTGAAAGGAACATAGATTCAGAGCTAGGAAGGTCCGAGTTTGGATTCCTCTCTCACTCTCCTGGAGCTTGCTCATCATGGGCTGATTCCGTGAACTGACTGAGTCACTTTTCCTCCTCCTTGATACAATAATTATATTAACTAGCAAGGCTGGGAGGATTCACTGAGAATGGTTTCATATGTACAAATGCCACCCATGAAGCAGGGTATGGTGGCTCACACCCATAATCCTACCACTTGGGAGGCTGAGGCAGGAGGATTACCATGCAATTGAGGCCAGCATGAACTACACAGAAAATTCCGGGCAAGCCCTGAGCTACAAAAGTGAGACCCTATCTCAGAAATAAATAAACCTAATGTGGTCCCTGATAAAAAAAATTTGAACACCCTACACAGGTAGCAATTATTGCTGCAGTGTCTTTTTGTAAATTTTACTACCGTAAGTACCTTCTCATCTTAGAGTGAGTTGGTATGATTTCTAAGGAATGGATGGGAAAGGCCATATAAAATAAAACCTTTGTACATAGTTCCTTCAGTGATATGTGGCCATGTGTTCCACTGAAGCCCTGCTCTCTAAGGGCTTCCATGACAGATCTAGAGAGGACAACAGGGCAGCAGGCTTGAGAGAAGTGACCCTTTGTTCTGTCACTGATGCCATCCATAGGCTCGCTGGCTCTAAGAGCAGACTCTTTATTACAGTGATGATGTAAAAGGCCGAAAGAACAGCTGGATTTCCAAATTCTGAGTAGAATTTGTGGCACCAGCAGCCCCTCAAAATTACCTTTTGATTTAAGACCTGAGGACACTGAATATGGAAGTCATTAAAAGGGAATAAATATGAAACCCCATGAAGTCATTTTCACTAAGTCTTTTTAGCATGTAACCACCCTTTCAGCAATAAAACATGACGCACCATGTGGTAGCTCTGATTAATAGACCCTCAGGTGTGTGCTAAGGCAAGAGGGGAAATAAGGAGATGAGGGAAATGACAGTTTGCCAAGAAAAAAAAAGGGGGAGTAAGATCATAGTAGCAGGAGGTGGGGCTGAAAGAGAAGGGTTTGGTTCAAAGACAGAAAGATTATGGCCATGCTTAATTATAAAATGCGCACTTTCAGTCAGCCGGTAGGTAGGCTGTACACACACAGTCTGACCACACAGAGGGTCCCTGTGTGTGGCCAGTTTGCCGCGCACTGCAGTGCACAAGACTTATTGATCAGTGACCTCTTTTGTCTCCTTAATGTAGTTTCCAAAGGATATAGAAAAAGAAAGTTCTTTCTGGTGAAAAGATGATTATCTCTTGCCAGAGGATGGGTTAGAAAGAACTGTGGAGGGCACTTGAGCCCAATTTGCTGTTTATGTGGCACCTGGGGCATTGCTATTTGGTGGACTTCTCCGTATGTAGCCCAGTTCCACTACACCAGCCAAAAAGAGTTTGATAAATACCACCAAGCTGTTTCTGTGGTGGGTAACTTTCAGGAACACGTGAAGTCTTAAGGGTCGGCTGATGCTCCTAGAAAGTGTTTTCCTCACTGAAATCAGCACCACAATCCCAAGGCATGTTTTACTGGGCTCTTCATCTCAGGGGAGATAAAATGATTATTTGAGGATGAGAGTAGACAGGAAATGAGAACAGACTTGGAGCAGTCATCTGTACATTTCTCTAAGTAAGTTAGTTTAATAAAAGAAGAAGAGGGCTGGAGAGATGGCTTGGCAGTTAAGGCACTTGCCTGCAAAGCCAAAGGACCCAGGTTTGATTCCTCAGGACCCATGTGAGCCACATGCACAAGGGAGCACACATATCTGGAGTTCATTTGCAGTGGCTGGAAGCCCTGGTGTGCCCATTTCTCCCTCCCTCACTCCCTCCCTCCCTCCCTCTCTCTCTCTCTCTCTCTCTCTCTCTGTCTCTCTTTCTTTCTCTCTCTCTCTCTCTCTTTCTCTCTCTCTCTCTCTCAAATAAACAAATATTTTTAAAAAGAAGAAGAAAAAATAAGTGAAAATTTAAACAAACCTAGAACATGAATACTATGCAAAGTCAACTTGAAAAAACAGTGTAAATTAATATAGGAAGACTTCCAGTGGACGTAATAAATGTCCCCATACAAATCACTGCAGCCTGTTCTCACCAAAACCTGCAGGAACTGGGGCTAAAACCACAGCTGTCCCTGAGTAACAGAAACCCCACTCCAATGCTCAGCCTGGGTTTATCACTCAAGTGGTATTTTCAATATTGCCATAATTAGTTCTGTTGGTAATGTTAGAAAAATTTGTTTCCTTGTTTTTTCAACCCATCCTCATTTTATGACATCATTTAACACTAAAATGATATCTATCCAGTTTGTTGAAGAAAATAAATGGAAAGAAGTTTGTTATTTTTGACCACGTTTTGCCCTCTTCCTGACTGTCTCAGTTCTGGTCACTCGTGGGGGCCAGCTGGGCTTACTGATGTTAAGCAAACAAGGACACAGACATAAAGATGCATCCCCTTTTATATCAGGTAGTCTTGCTCCATTGCTAACAAGGATATGGCCTTGAATAAGTCAGTTTACATAATGTCTTCCTCTGAAAATGACAGCATTAGACTATAGGAACTTTAAGTTCTTACTAATCAGCCTCAGTTTCTATGATTCTAAGCAAGATTCTTTATTCCTCTGGAATTTGATTTAACCAACATCAGCTGAGCATAGATCTGTGTGCAGGGCATTGCACATGACACAATATAGAATCAGAAAAAGAGTTGACCCCTGTCCCACCCATCATAAAGAAGCATTACCAACACCCATGTAAGAAAAAATCATACATACTTTAGCAAGAAAAAAAGTGCAAGAAATTTATTTGATCATAATTCTGCCTGACACAGGAGACTTCAGAGTGGAGACCCAAAGACTCAAGGTGAACTGTCCACGCTTGAGTCTAATGAAGTATGGACAGCTATGTAGGAATATGATTGGACAAAAGAGTATGACCTAACAGTAGTAGACCGAGCTCAGAAACCCAGAAAGGCCTGTCTGTTCAGATTCTTGCTGGTCTTTCTGGGCAGCATTCTTTCCATCTCGTTTGGACGGGACCCTTTCCTAATCAGGGGTCTTGTGATCCACTGCCACCAAGGAAGGTACGTCAGAAAATTTCTTTATGGCCAGTTCCTACACAGAAAGGCAGGTGAAGGGTAGGGTAGTATATTCAAGCCTCAGAACTCGGTTTGGGGGGATGGGGTTCTAATGTCTCTGTCCTGCTCCATGGAAGAGAATCTCTGATGTCCGTGATTTGTCTGGGGCAAGGAGAGGGGCAGGAGAGGATAGGAGAGCAAGCTTGCTTCTTACATTGCCTTCATGTTGGAGCAATGTTTTCTGCGCCCCCACGGTACACAGAACTGCGCTCACCTTTGCTTCCTGGGAGCTCACAGGGGGCGCGGGCATGCCATACAGACCACGGGCAGACTCAGTAGCCTGTCCTGGGAAGTCATGCAAACCAGTGCTTGAGGACTCAAGGACATGTCCCTTTTGGGGAAGTGCTTCCTAAATGAGGTGGCATTTGGTGACCTATGAGCACATTGCAATGATAGAAGACAGCGTAAATGTGGCGGGAAAGAGCGGGATTTCGTGAGCATATAGGATGGACTATAGGGAGAATAATAGGAAATTGAACCTGGGCCACAGTATAGCATCTTTAAATGTGAAACTGAGAAATCTGAATTTCAGGACAGTCAACAAGAAGGGTTTGAGGAATGGCTGGCACTTTGGGAAATAATATAATGTTGGAGTGAGATTTGAGCTTAAAGGTAAAGAGAAGCTAGAAGCAAGGATAGTCAGATGTTCTCAGAAGCCACTGAAGTAGGTGGTAAAGTGATGATGTGTGTTGGATGTAGAAAGCAAGCAGATCCAAGAAACACAGCCACAACCAAAGCCATTGGGTTTGGCAGCTCATTGGATATGAGAAGCAAAAAAGAAAATTCAGGAAGTAAATATGACTTTTCAACTGTAGGCTCAATTGACAGGATAGAAATGGTACCAACTGGAAATAGGAAGTCTGGAGAAGGAACAGATTTTGAGAAATTAGTGAATTCTGTGTTAAACTTTCTGACTACAGAAGCCTGATGATATTTAACAGAGAGATAAGATTCTCAACAGAGACTCTGACTTCTCATCTCTCTCAGGTGCTTAGTAGATGCTATGAGAACTCTGAATGAGCCCATGAATGAATGTACCAGTAACTGGCTGTTGTTTAGAATGTGGGTCTGGAACTGTGCAGATAAGCAGGAACTAGGGGTAGCTACGTGGATATACTGGAGAAGCACATGTTGGTCCTGGGGGATTTTTCTAGACAAAGCCTCAGGGGAGAATCTTAAGGAATGCCTATGTTAGTGTAAAAGAAGAAAGAAATAAGCCAGTACAGGAAGCCTGGTGGTAGGAACACATGCAGAATAATGCAGTGTCCCATTGCAAAGGGAGGAGAGCTTCAGGAACAAACTGGTCATTTTTGCCCAATGTGGCCAGAAGAGGTGGGGCTTATTGGATGGAACAATGCGTCAGAGGCTTGGAGACAGGTGCTAATTAAACGATAGCTCCTCAGGCTGAATGAACAATGGAAGCAGAGATCAGAATAGGCAAGAATTCAAGCCAGGTAAATCCATATCCTAAAACCAGGTTAGGACTGAGCAAAACTGCAGGAAACCAAAACTGCCAGAAATATGATCTATATACACAGTGGAGAGCTGTTCAGGCTTTAAAAAGAAGGAAATCCTGACATTTGCCACATCGTGGTTGAATGTGGAGGACATTAGATGAAATCAGCAAGGCACAGAAAGGCATACAGCATTTTCTCACTTCCATATGGAACCCAAAAGAGTTTAATCCATTCCTAGAAGCAGGAATAAGAGCATGGGTAGCAGAGACGAGGAAGGTGTTGATCAAAGGAGCCATCTGACTAAGGAGGAAGACTCCTAGAAATCTGCCATATCTCATGGTAAAAAGTCTCTAGCAACATTACTATCCAAAACATTGCTGAGAGGGTAGATTTTAAGTATACCTACCACAAAAACTGATAAATATATGAGTCAATGCCTACGTTAATTAGTTGAATTTAGCAATTCCACAATGCATACCTATCTCAAAAGATGATGTCATTGACAGGTCAGGGACAAAATGGAGTTACATTAGGAGGGCGACAGAGATAAGGAAATGGGTCATCCAGTTCTTCAAGAAATTGCCCATCCATTACCCCTTCCCTGCTTATCAAACATTTACTGCCTAGCCATTATCCCTTCCCTGCCTAACAAATGCCCCAGGTTTAGATTTAGTGCCTCCTTATCTCTCACTGGGTCACTTCTGGTCTCACCCTATGGCTAATGTAAAGAACAAAGAAATTCCTTCCCTTCCCCACCTTCCTCCAACTGAAGAGCCTATGAAGCCCACTATCTGTAAGCCAGGCTGCCTGCTCCCACTCTCGAGAGTCAGTCCTGACAGCTCGAGTCCACCCCCCCCCAAAAAAAAAACTTTCATCTTTGCCTCAGAGCGCTGTAAGTGGTCTTGGTTACTCTTGAATCTTACAGTCATATGCCACAAATATGTATAATTGGTGTCATTTTCTCCACTCTTAACCTCCACCGGGATCCCAAGCCAGAGCCACCAAAACTCTACTCCACCTCCACCAAGGTGCTCCGGATGCCTCCGGCCACATGGGCATTCAGACAGAAGTGCTGAGAGTGGAGCCTGCTCCGTGGCCGGCCATTCTCCCGCCCCTGAACCACTGCCCCGCAGCACGGCAGAGCCAGCCCCCAGTCACGTTCTAAGGTTCTGTCTGCATCAAAGAAAGAGCATGCAGCCGCTGCCTACTCATTTAACAACCCTGTTTCTGTTTGTTGTCTATGATAGATGCGGCCACTCTCTGTCCCCTGCCCCAATGAACATCTGCACTAGGCCCAAGCCTTGGAGTGATTTACCTGAAGAGTAACACCGTTTATCTGGAAACTACTGTAAGTACATCATGCCTCCAATGAGAGTTTTTCCTAGTTCACTTTGTTTAATAAGATAATAATAATAGTACAACAGACCACACAGTTCTAAACGCAGGTTAAAATTGGCTTCACCTCTTAAGATGTATAGCAAAGATGACCAACTTCTGCCCATAGTTCTTCTCAGCTAGCAGCCTATGGTGCGTGCCCTGGCTCGTCTTCAACCTCCTTGCCTGGTGGCTGCTCTGCGCCAGATCTGAGCACACACGTCACAGGGCCTGGCGCTGTTCCGCTGGGTCACCAGCCCACCTCTCCAAGTGTCGGTGACCCTTCTGTTGGCTACTGGTTGTATGCCACTCTGTTGGATCTCGCGATGTCTTGTCGTTTCGTGTCGTCTTAGTCAAATCTGGGAAAGAGTTTAGCTGGTCCCTGTGCTATTGTTTCCCTGCAACTATAGGGAGCCACGGCCAGCCAATGAGGACACTGAGTTCCTTTTCATGCTACATGTGCAGGCTATCATGGTATCTGTGCTCTGCCCCCTGGGTGCATGGCCCTGTCCAGTTCAGTCCCCTCTATATCAGGTATGTCTGTACGAGTTCAGATCTTATAAGGAAAGGTGTACAAATAAGACAGAGTAGGAGATATAATATCTACAGGAAAATAATGAAACGTTGATTAACTTAACATTGCTAAAACCCATACATGAATATGGTTTTTTTTTTTCTCCATGAAGAAAATCCAGAAATTTAGGCTGTTTAGAAATTATGCATGCAAAATAACTCAATTATACATTTTTAAATGAAGTCCTATTCTAGCTGTTGTACTTCTAAGCTTTCCTATATGGTATGAGGCAGGTAATGAGATGGTGTTTTACAGAAGTCTCTGTGACTGGAAAACGCTAACCCTGGGAGGCTAACGTCCCTCTCAGGCTTCAGGTAGGATTTTCACGTTCATATTTTGTGCGTCTTTAGCTTAGTGTAGCATACTGCGATCCCAGTGGGATGGATCTATAATTTTGTTTTATCTCATGTCACTTTCTGCCTCTAATTCTCGCAATCGTCTGGATGGTAATTGATGATCGCCAGTGTCAGCGATGATACCTACTTGGTCAGGAAGGGCCCGCAAGCTGTCAGCATCCTGCAGAGCAAAGAACATGGAAGGACTGGGGACTAAAGATGTGAGCAAAGACCAAAGACAGTTTCGTCAGCCCCTCATCTCACAAGCAATTACTTGCACAATATCATAATTCATCCCCAAGTTCAAGTACAAGGCATCCCTTACAAGTTCTCACATCTCAGTAGTTTTCATGGTATAATTGTTCTTTCGCAGTAGGGGAGCCATCCTAGAACAGACTGGTATCAGGGCTTCTCCAGCCTTCAGGAGCAATAGAGCCCTTGCCACTCCTCCCCCATTCCTGTGCAGCTGAAAACACAGATCTAGACCTGAGAATTGGGGCCTGATGTTTCTTGACAATTTGCTAGGAAATTCACAAGTGAGCACCTGCTTCTGCCACAGTAAATGTTTTACCTTCTTGTGGGCCCTAGAAAATGGATAAATTGTGTTATAACCCTTACAATCTCTGCTGTTCAGAGAAAGTCTGCCTCCTTATATGTAAAAGGAAATAATAATAAAATGCACAGAGACTTACTAAGTGCAAAAACCTTAAGATGGAAAAAGTATAAAAATGTGAACTGTTTGAAGAAAATGTGTCCCTTCCTGTGAGTTGATAGTTTTCTGTCCCAGGTCTCAAGGCTTGAGAGTAAAAACAGGAGCAAGTGTGGTGGTGTAACACATCACCTGCGCAGCCATGCTTGGCCCTGCCTGCTCCCCCACGCTGCGATGGTAACTAAAGAGGATGGTGTATATTTAGTGCCTGGCACAACAGAGACGAGTATATTTACTCAATCCACTAAAATTTACTGAATGTGCATTGTGTGCCAGGCACTATTCTGGGCACTGGGATATGGTAGCAAGGAACACAAACCAAACCCCTACACATGAGCTCACATTGGGTTTTCTTGCTCTCTAAATGGGAAGCACACAAAACAGGCATGTGGACACTGAGAGGACTGATTTTGTTTTGTTATGCTTTTCTTGTTGTTACTCCCAGAAGGTATCATTGACAGTAAAAGGATGACAAAAAATGGAAAAGGGAAGAACGGGCTTGGTGATGAATCTTGCCAACCCACTACCTCCAAGCAAATCCCGTACTCTGCCCCTGATACGTGCACGGGAGGCTTTTGAGGACTGTAGCTTGTCCGCTAGCTGCCCCTTGAGTTAGGCCAAGAGAAGGCATTTGCAATGTATCTGAGATGTGGAGAGAGAAGCCAGGCTATTCACTAGGTCAGATCCCTGCCTGACACTATCCTGTCTCAACTCAGGAAACATACCCCCCCCCACTTTCACATTTACTCATTTAAAGCTGAGATCCACAGGTCTCCACTGTTGCCAGTCTCTGGGGCTTCAGCAGCCCTTGAGGGTCCCTTATCGTCATCTGTACCTCAGGACCGTCCTTAGATCAAGCTCTCTTCAGTTAAAACCCTTGCCATCTACTACTGTTACAGTGAGGGGAAACACACTGGAAAGGACTATGAATCCACCCTGCCAAGCAGAAGGAAGAAAGATTGAGATAATAAATGCTTTAATCATGAAAACATTGTAAATTAATGTGAGACTATTGGGCCAAGTCGTGAAAGGATAAATCGCAAGAAACGTGATAAGCAAGAGCATGTCGGCTGGTTTCCATGGATAGGCCGTACTGCTTGGGTCTGGTGGGCTTCCATGGGCCAAGTACAGTTTGCTTGGCCCTCAGCTAACTCAAAGCAGCTCTGAGTATAGTCACAGTAATGATAAACATGAGAACAGAAAGGAGGTGTCAAGAGGGAAATACAGTGAGGTCAGAGTTGAGAGGAAGAGCTTGCTGACTGACCTTTAATACTCCTTCTGACTTCATGGCATTTGCCCTGGCCCCTGATCTTGGAATTCAAAAGATTACTAAGATTCAAAAGATTACTAAGATGGAGATGTCCTATTATATAGCTAACATGAAACCCACAGAAGTAATTCTATGAAAGAAGCTGCAATAACTGAATACTTGCTACTGGCCAGCCCTAATCATAACATGGCTCATGTCACTTTTTACTCAGCACACATGGCACATGGTAGATACTATTGCTCCCATTTTACAGATGGGGAAAACAAGGCTCAGTGATTCAGAAGAACCTGCTCAGTACCCCACAAGTACTAGGTAGTGGAGCTCAGTTGTGCTGTTGTGCCATGCACCCTCTCCTGCTGGAGTGGTTCCCCTTCTTAGTCCCTCCTCACACACTGGTACTGTGGAACAGAGTAGGGAAATGCTCACCACTTCAAGAAGGTTGGGGCAGGCATTGCTGGTCTAAATTTCCCTGATCCGATGATTGAGGAATTATTTATCAAAAGGGGGATTCTGACTAATTCTTTCCCATCCAACCAGGCTGATAGATAAGTGGAAGTGGAAGAGCATGTTAATGTGAGGAGAGGATGGGAGCCCAGTGCAGGGAGAGAATTGGGAGAGGAAGATAGAAGAAAGCACTCTCCTCTCAACAGACCCTGGAGACTGATAAGAGCTCACGCAGATAAAATATTTATTTTTCCATATGTTGCTGAAAGCACTGCCATCTCTCTACGTGTGCAGTATGTGCAAGGGAGTGTGAAATATATACATCGAATGCCACCAATCTGGTTAATTTCCACGCATTTAACACGCTTAATACCTAACGTCTTATCCATATGGTTTAATGCATATTTCTTTGCACATACAATATGGTCTGCTTTAGGGAAGAGCCAATATCCTCAACAGCCTCACTCACTGCTATGTTTCAGCCCAAAACTTGTTGCCGGGTCGGCACAAAGAGAGTTGAAAAACAGAAGGTTCTGCTGGCTAACTCAGCTGCCCTTCACCTTAAAGTGCCTTCCTCTTTCTTGAAGCAGCCTTCTTCCCGTAACAGAAAACGTTCACAGTGGGGAGATGAAAATGTTTTTGTTCTCTTTGGACAATTGGGAGATGTTCAGACAGAATGTCAGAACTGACCGTTGAAAGGCTGGTGCCTGTGGCCACACTTCTTTTTCTTTCTTTCTTTCTTTCTTTCTTTTTTTTTTTTTTTTGAATACAAGCTCCACCAGTGTGGCAGGAGGAAGTGCACAATGATTGGCCTGTTTCTCTGTGGAAGTGCACAGGCACACCCAGCCTTGCCTTGCATATATTTACGAAACATCTGCCCTTTCTTGTTCTGAAGTCCTTCCCCCTTGCCAGCCCCCTTTCCCCTTTCTCTGGGTTTCTTTCTTTGTTGTTATTGGCTTGTCTAACTTTTTCATTGGATTTTTCATTTTCCGGTTGAAGGGCGACTTCATCAGAGTGTATAATTTTAACAAAGTAAGAGAAAGAAAGAGAGAACAGAGGGAGGGAGAGGGGGTGAGAAGAAAAGGGAAAGGAAGGGAGGAAGGGAGGGAGAGTCAGGCACAGGGTAGGTGGGGGCAGGGGAGAAAACAAACTTGAAAGAAAGAAAGAAAGAGAAGGAGAGGCCAGAGAGAACTTGGCAAACCAACCTTTGGCATGGTGACCAGGAGGAAGGTTCTGGTAGGAGTTTGCTCTGGGAATGCTGCCTGGAGTCAGCCAGTGTGCTGCTGCCCTCTAAAGGCTCCAGGGAGTAGTGCAATCCACAGATGCTCCTAGAGACTTGCCCTGGGATGTAACCTCCTGTTTATTGAGCCCTGTGTACAACTTAAAGAAAATATTCTCAGTTAATTACAACAGAATTTGGTCTTCCATCCTTACTCACCATAAGCTGCAAAATTGATCAAATAATCTTGGCTGTCCATGCCAGACGGACAGGTGCCATGTTTTAGTGTTTCTCCACTCCAGGGAAACAGGGTCCAAAAGAACTGGGAAGTTGAGGCAGGAGACAAGTGCATCCAAGGGCAGAGTTAGCAGGTCTCTCTTGCCTGTGCAGTTAGGAAGCAGCCAGTGGTGAGAGCATGGATACGGTGAAATTGGGCACACGAAGACGTCAGCCAGAAAAGTTGGTTATATTTCCCATCTGTGGAGGTGGCCGCAGTGTTTGTATTCCCACAAGGGTCCCCAAAGGTGATCCCGGAGACAGCACATGCTGTCTTATAAGGTGTCAGGTACGAAGTCAGATCAAACCTAGGACTGGAAGCAGGGGTATTGATGTGAACAACCAGTAGTTTCTACAGTTCAAAGTATTGGTGCCTTAGCCATGTAAACCTGCCAAAAAGAGAGTGTCCAACTGAATTTTCTGAACCACGTCTCAACCTAGCCTGTGCCATTTCTATAAGCATCAGAGGTAATCTTCTTTCTGCTAGGTAATATTTGTCATTGGTGTTTTGTCTCTACATTTAAACTAATGATAAGGCCCAGTCTAGATCTACTGAACAAAACAGTACCATTTTTATTAAATGTCCTCCATATTTTCAAAGGAAAGGCAGCCCATTCAGGTAGAGTACACTGGAAGCATAATTGGAATTCAGACTGTCACTGTTCCCCATGAATATTTTAATTTCAGCTCCATTTCATTCCATCAACAAACAACTCTTGAATGGTTTCCTTGTGAGAGATGTTCCACTTCACAGTATGGACTAGACAGTGAACTGTGGGATGACAGGAAGGAAACAGGGTTGTTCAAACCCTAACCCATGCTGATAATTCATAGCACATAGCAAATATAAAGTGAATGTATAAATGAACAAATGATGATAAGAAAGAAGGAAAAAGTGCATGAACACAGGAAATATAAAAATAATTAAGAGCCAGGCATGGTGGCGCACACCTTTACTCCTAGCACTTGGGAAGCAGCGGTAGAAAGATCTCTGTGAATTCAAGGCCAGCCTGAGACTACATAGTGAATTCCAGGTCAGCCTGGGCTAGAGAAAGACCCTACCTTAAAAAAAATAAGACATTTCCTCACCTTCAGAGAGGGTCCTCTCTACTACAAGAAATAACTCATAAATAACCATCATTAAAATAAAATTTATTGCACAAAACACAATTACTAAAGAACTATTAGGAAATTTCAGAGGAATATACAGAAGTTCTTTCTGATAGGGAAGAATCACAGTGAGTAAGATGGTGACAGCATTTGAGAACTATAAAGGGTAAGTTTGATTTCCACAGGCAGAAATGAGTCAAGGGTGTTCAAAGCAAGAACAAAGAGTTAGGAGCCAGGCGTGGTGGCGCACGCCTTTAATCCCAGCACTCGGGAGGCAGAGGTGGGACGATTGCCGTGAGTTCGAGGCCACCCTGAGACTACATAGTGAATTCCAGGTCAGCCTGAGCCAGAGTGAGACCCTACCTCAAAAACCACAAAAAAAAAAAAAAAAAAAGAGTAAGAATGTAGAGCCAGAAATGAAGATTCCAGACGGTTCTGGAAATGGCAAAAGAATTCCAGGGGACTTGTGTATGGGACACATAAAATAAGCTAGCACTGATAAGGACCTGACCCTGAGTGTCAGGGTGGCGGGATCACCTGAGATTTTGTGAAGGAAAAGCAGCAGGGCTGGGTTCAGGCAGGAAGGCGACAGTCGGTAAACGATGATGCAGATGCATGGTGGGAGGCGCTGGCATGGGGTGGAGAGGAGTCACAGGTGTGGAGCAGAGCTGTCAGGGTTGGACAGTGAGCTGGCTAAGGCACACAAAGTGGGTCTGATGAGCCAGGGGCTTCCAGCCTGGTGACAGGTGGTAGTGACGGAAAGAGGGACAGAGTTGCATCGGGGAGATTCGGTCTTGGAGGCTTTCTGAGTTGAAAAGTCAGAGTAGCAGATCCTCAGGGAACCACATAAACACAGGACTTGGGTTCTGGTCCAGTGGTGGCCCACTAGCACTGATCAAGGCCTTGCAATTTCTTTCTCTTATACTGGCTTTCCTGTATTGCAAGAAATGTCCGAAGGTTTCACTTCTATTCTAGTGCTTACCATACTATTTCTGCCTTCTGCCCTCTGAAGAAAGAGACTTGATTTCACAACCTGTTGGACCAAAGATACAGAATACTAATCGTAATGTCATATTCCGCAAGGGCAGATTTCACTGCCCCATATGACACATTTCAGTGTGAAATAGTCTGTGTACAAGTTCAATGCCATCCTCATAGAAAGAAGGAAAGCATGGAAGCAAATTTATTTACAACAAATTATGTAGTATACATAGTCTTCTATCTCAAAAGGGGGCGGGAGGAAGTCTTTGGTTACTGTCTACATGGTGACACACACACACACACACAAAGCCATGAAATTGGGGATATGTTATTAGCTAATAATCCATTTTCGCTGTGGTCTAGGGTCCATATACTGTAGGGTGACTTATAAATTAACATCAGTTGCATTGCCCTGGGAAAAGGAGTCTTGAGGTGACTACGATAGCTGAGCTGTTTCATTCTGATTCCTGGCCCCAAATAACTATTAGTAACAATTGCTTTCTGCTTTCTTTGACGTTTCTTCCTCACATGGCAAACATTGGGCCACACTCCTAAACTCCAAGAGCTTGCACTAAGTCAAAGAGCAGAGGGAATCCCAAGCACTCAATGACTAAAGAGCCTCTGGGTGACACTGCCCTTCCACCTCCTGGAACCTAACCGTCCTTATCACTCTGCACTTGCTGCTGAGCACACGTCTCTGTCACTGCTCCTCTCGTCTGTACGACAGGCTTAGGTTGTGATCCAAAATGATGCATTGATTCAATGGCAACAGTCATGTGTTCCACAAAGAGAAACTTACTATCCTGGAAGAGACCTTTAAGGCCTTCTAATCCAAGCCCTTTATTTTACAGATGAGGAAACTGAAGCCCAGAGAGGTGAAGTGAGGTGTCCAAAGCCACACAGCAAGTTAGACGCACAGCTAGTACCATAGCTCAAGTCTCCTGACTCACAGTCCAGTGCTTCTCCCATTACTCCGCCGGGCCTGTCTCTAAGCTTCCTCCTGACAAATGTTAGAACGGTAAACCTCCACTAGTGTTTTTCCAGTCCATGTTCAAGCTCTCGCGGGGTGGGAAAGGATGCTTTCTTGGATAATGTCAGCCATACGTAGCTCAAGCTGTCTAAAGTTCTGGGACAGGGTCTTTTTATACAGCCAACAGAGTCCAAATGTGGTGCTGTTTGCTTGGCCCATATGCTTTCATGTGTTCCCAGTTAGGCCATTACTGGAGGGGGGAAAAAAAAAACACAAGAATCAGCTTGTTTTAAAACAAGGGACATACTGGACTCCCTCCCATCCCCCTTCAGAAAAAAAAAAATCAAGTTATCTTTAACAGATTCTAAAAATGCCTTTTCCCAAATATGCAGTCAGTTCCTTCAAAGGGCCCTTTGTTTATTTTCAGGAAGAAACCCAAGACAGCTGAAAACCAGAAGGCATCTGAGGAGAATGAGATTTCTCAGCCGGGCGGATCCAGCGCCAAGCCGGGCCTTCCCTGCCTGAACTTTGAAGCTGTTTTGTCTCCAGACCCAGCCCTCATCCACTCTGCACATTCACTGACAAACTCTCACGCTCACACCGGGTCATCTGATTGTGAGTACACCGTGAGGTGATGGCCTCTTGGCATGGTGTTTCTCCCCTGGTTCTGCCTGTTTCGCATTCAGAGCAGGCTGTTTGCATTTGGCCTTCTAAAGTAGCCAAAAGTAACATGCCACCATTTGGATCCAGCCAACATGTATATATTTTCAAAGCGAGAGAGTACATTTTAAGCCAGGTAACGAGCCAAGCCGTTGGGTCTCAAACTGCTGATTAATTACTTGAGCCACATTTTCTTTCACATTAGCTCAGAGAAAGACATTGCATTGCTGCTTTCTGATCAGTCTTGGACTGGATAAGAACTCTTCCGCCATTCCTAAATGGAATCACCAAAAAAAAAAAAAAAAACGGACCTCAGAAGACCAAATTACATAACACAAGTCAGATTTGCATTAGTTATTGGAGTCTCATGTAGCTTGGCTGAATTTCTGCCTTTCCAGTTTTTAATTTATTTTGAAGTGGTTAAAGGATAGCATAAATTTGCAGAAGAAAAGAGAATGGCTTCCAAGAATTCAAAAGCCACCCAGAGTTACATAGCCAATAAGAATTCAGGTTAAAAATATTTTTTAATTAAAAAAAACTGCCTAAGGGCTAAATTTGGAAATGGGCAGCTTAATGAGATCGTCACTACTGAAATCACTTCTTTGCTGTTTATTTTTGCCATCTTCTCACTAATCTAGAAGTCACTTCTTAAATTATATTTTAAGAAAATTGATAAATCACATTAGGAGGCTGATCGTTGTATCTCAAACGTAAGCCAGTACTTCAAAGAGAAGCACATATGTAGATAATACCAAACCTCTTAGCTTTAAGATACCCAACTTTTCTAACTAATGTCCACACAGAATGTCTGGAAACAGGCAGAGAGCTGGCATGTTCTTTAGAGTGAGGAAAGTAAGAGACCAAGAGACCTTATTTCCAAAAAAGACTCCATCTATCCTGTTCTACAAAGACAAAAATTTTCAATTAAGGAAATGAGATTATAAATCACTTACTTTTATTTTTCTAATAGAGCAAACATAAAATTCTTCAAAGACGACAAGAGGTGACTGGTTCTAGGAGATTCTGTTCCCTACGCACTTTGTCTGGAAACTCCTAGACTGAAAGGATAAGCCTAGGGGCAGGGGCAGGGTAATGCAGGGCGTTTTGTACCTATGGCAGGACAGAGGCCACCCTCCAGCTTTCACTAGAAAGTGGAAAGAGACACACAAGGATCCCAGTCACTCAGGCCCGTGTGATTTGTACAAAGTCCCAGCTTCTATCCAGACATCCGAGGGCAGAGCAGGAGCCGGAGTCTGTCAGCCTTCACAGTCCCATCCTTGGTTTTCCTTGCCTGGCAGTCTCCAGCCTAATAGTAATTACAGGAAGAACTGGAAAATAGCATGGCATCATGCCCATAGACATGTGCACGCTGCCCCTACCTAGCAGGAAGGTGGCCTGTCCCTGAGGGGAAGGGCCTGGAACTTCTGCATAGAGACCTTCATCACCTGGCTTTCTGCCACACCTTATGTGGAAGATTAAATACAATGGCCTTTGCCCAGAAATCTATTACAGCAAAATGAATGTTTTACTGAATAAAAAAGGCACTGAGCTTCATGGATTGTACGGTAAGCATCCTCCGGCCAGGCCTTACCAGCCTTACCAGCCTGGCATCTATAAAAGGAACAGTAGGAATGCATTGTCACCACAGACCCTGTGGAAGCCGGCAGAGTGGAGCTCGGTGGGGTGTCTGAATGAAGCTGGAAGGAGAAGAAATTGGGAGGAGAAGAGCTAACCTCCAGCTGTTTAGAAAGTCACTTTGATTTTGCCATTAAGACATGTGAGTCTGCTCTGTGCCAACCTGTTGTTTAAATTGATTATACTGCTCTCCAAATGTATTTGGATTGTAGTTTGTCCTGATTTTAGTCTACACTTAGAGGAAAAATTGTTTTTAGGAAAGATTCACAGAAATCTGTCCATTTGGAGGTTGCTTGAGAGAAGACAGGAAAGAAGTTTATTTTAAGCTGTTAAAATTTTTGGATGCTCTTCTTGCATTCAAAAGGACTTTTTTTTTTTTTACTTTCAAATGTCATTCTTACCATAGATTAATTTAAAAGCCTAATTTCTTTAAGGTAAAATATTCCATTCCTATTTAGAACTAACAGATTTGGGGCATTTAAAAATAGTGCCCTTGACTTGTTAGTCTCTTTAGCTTCAGGAACATTCCACCAGTATGTGGTGTTCCAAGCTTTCACAAGCACTTGAATTTTTATAACACCTTTTTATTTGTCATGTGCATAGCAAAATTATTCTTAGTCATGACTTAATGCCCATTTCCTGTCAGTCAGCATGATTCTTCCCAATTTACAGATGAGAAGACTGACGTGAATGATTTGCCTGCAATTAACTTGAGTACGTGCTATGGAGTATTTATGGGTTGCTTTCATTGTGAGCAGCTAGAAGTCTCTGCTCAAAGCCCAAAGATGGCATTCCTGGTCATGAACCGGCATCTTAGATATGTAGATCTACTCACGTTGGTGGTGGAGCTATAAAATCAGACTGGATAGATGGTCCTAGCAAAAGAAAAGTTCAGCTGTGCTGTGAACTGGTAAGGGGAAGAACTGCAGTGACTTCTCAGGTGAAGGACACAGCTATGTTTTAAAAGCATACATGACCAGTCTGACCCTCTACATCATCAGTTGGCCGTTGAATTGCCAAGCCACTTCCCATTTGGCCAAAGATCCCAGTAATATCCAAAGCCAGAAGGCACATAGCTGAGGTATTCTTCCCTCAGCGAGATGATGCTGTTAGCATGGCTGGTGAAATGCGTGCTGTTCCGCAGCACACTCACTAATACAATTTCCTCGCAGCAATATTCCACCATTACCTCTGAGCTTGTCACCTCTACACCATTTCTGAAAATGTAATGGTAAATAAATTCAGATGATGATAATGGAAGGCATTAAGATGAGTTTGGGGATGCAAAGGGTATTAAAAAAAAAAAGCCCTATGTGTTTGACAGAGCGGTTACCCACCCTACAGGCTGGGTGTGGGCTGAGCCAAGCTCTCTGTTCCGATGCACAAACAGGGCTAAACCGAGTCCGTGGAGCAGACAAAACTCTCCACGTAACAAGCCTATCTTGACAACCACCAGTCTGTGGTACATCCCAGGCGTATTCGTGACAGACGCGACCAGAACTTGTACTTGTGCATTTCTTCCATCTTGTTTTTCCCCAAATAAGGCTCCCGTGATAGAGAAGGGATTCTTCCCCCTCTGGCTGCCCTCCTCACGTCTGCTGCGGGTCACCTGGTCTGCTGTCTCCTCTCCCATACGGAGCTGACGTCCGACCACGTGGTTCCTCACCTTCCAGTGTTTGGTGCTGGACTCATCCGACTGTCACTGTTTGTGCCTTTGCCAAGATGCATTTGCGCATTAACAGTTTTTATTTATTTTTAATTTAACCTTCCCATACTACCAAACTGTTGTGTGGATGGGTTTAAATTGAGCTGTGTGCATAGCGTGGCATGTTGGGCTGCCTGCTGTCGAGAAGACCGTGGGCTCTTCATTGCCTAGATCCTAACGTCCACCTTTCGCTGGCCTTCTCTCTCCCAGCATTTCACTTCACCCATCCAAGTCCCTGTGATTAAATTTTGAGTATACTTGGCTCATTGTGAACTTCTAAGCAGTTTTTGAGAGAACAAAACAAGCAGGATTTTATGGCAATCTCCATTAATGCCACATTAAGGCTGACATTTTAATTACCCCCAAGTCAGGAAATGCAAAGTTCAGGTTCCCACAGCAACAGAAACTGTCCCCTGCGCGTGAGAGCAGCATGACAGCAGCTCCTGTCACCCCCAGATCACACAACACCGTGCGGAGGACATGGCTTTCATGCGCATCTCTGGAAAGGAGCGCAGTTGCCGGCCTTTGTTTCTGTCCAGTAACTACAGTTGTGGATGTGAGTGTTTAGCTTCCCTCCCCAGCCCCTCTCTGCATGTTACCAAGAAATGCAGGACAATTACAGCGCTACATGTGTGTGCAGACAGTTAAAGTTGCTGTGAGGACATTAGCACTGATTTCCGGACTTCCGTGCCAGTCACATTTAAACCATCTCGCTGTAATTTTTGGCATATAGTAAATGTGCATTCCATGTACACAGACAGAAAGAAGCATAAAATGTATTTTAAAGAGCAATTAATTACTAACTTTGTGATTAGAAAACATTTGGTGCATGCTCTTTCCCATTCAGCATCAGCTGCTGGCCTTAGCCAGGCCTAATAGATGGATCTCAGATGTACTTACTGTATGTTCCTGTTCTACATAATTAATTCCCTTAGTAAAGCTGTGGGGGAAACAAAATGAAAGGAATATGCAAGCATGTAAATAGGGTGAAGGATATTTCGAAGGAAATGACTCATTTCTGCAAATAAACCTCTGAGTCCCTGATAAGGAGCCAGAAATCTGCTAAGTGGGTGTAGACAAAGGTTTCTGGCCACCTTAGAGCATCTGGTCCCTGGCCATAAGAACAAGTTGAAAGCAGATTTCCCCATGAATTCCAGACATGCCCAGTGGAGGAGTGACTTGACTTTGTAATAGCTTCCTAGGCTTAAGACTTGAAAAGTGATTTTACTCTCTAACGACTCCGGTTTATATTCAAACTGGGAAGAAAAGTTGTAGGGAAATCAGGTAAGAGGTGGGCTTTGCCAAAGCAGTCCTGACTCGGGACTAGGGGTGTTTCTTCCTCTGCACTTGAATCTGCTTGACCCATTTGTGTTGGAGAAGGAAATGTCTCAGAATAACTGAACAGGTTTGCGAGTGAAAGGAATTAGCAGTACTCTGGCACAGCGTTTAAACATGCAAATGCTGGCATATATATTGGAAACTGGATGAGATTACAATCTTAAAGGTGTGCGGCCAAAACCCTGTGGTGAGGCCAGTCGAGGGGCGCGCTCACTGGGGGTCTTTCCATCTTACAGCTGCTCACTCTCTCCCGTCATGCACTCCTTTCTGCTCGGTTTGCTTGCATGTGGTATCTAACCTTTAAGAAAGATAACTTCAGCTTCACAGGGCTCTGGTGTACTGTACTGGGGCTGTCTCTAAGTGTGAATGTGTGTCTGTGTGAGTGAAAACTGCTCAAGCAAGTTTGAAGGTTTCTCTGGCAAATTTGACTGAGTGTTCAGAAAGTTTCCAATCAGAAAGCTGATTCAGTGTAAAACCTTCCAAAAGCTTCCTGAGGCACCTGTTCACATGAAAAGATTGGATTTCTGTTGGAGGTGCTCAGAAGGCAGTGTTTATAACCGAAGATCTCTGTTTGGTGTGCCAAAAAGAGAAAGAAAAAAAAAAAGAAAAAGAAAAACATTTTGGCCCCCAAAAACCTCTATAAATGTTCAAAAAGTATAATCAAACAAAAGCTTCATTTGGATTCAAATGCATGTAACTCAGCAGATGTGTCTAAACTAACTGGAATCCCACAGGAGCAGCTGAACTGGATTGTGGTACGTCTTGATAACTGAAAGAGTTATTCTTAGACTTTGGAAGGACAAAAATGGTCCATCTGTGAAGAACCGTAATAGAGACATGGCAAAAAACAGCATCCTCTGAAAGAGTTTATTTATGGAATTTAGGACAAGTTGGACAATCATGAAAACATTTTGGGGTCACACTAATTTGCAGCAGAAATATAGCCAAGATGGGGTGGGATAACAACCACAGACAGTCATTATCCTATGGCTTGGATAATTAATTTTCTAATAAATTCCGTATCAGTTGAGTAGTAAATTGAGCATCTGTGGTATAACTCGGTGCTCTGGCTGCCTCCACTGTCCTGCCTTCCTGTCTATTCTGAGTCCTATAAGGAATTACATGTTTATCTCTTCATTGTGCACAGTTTAAACTGTTTTTCCTGCCATCCCATTAGCCAAGTAAACCTGTTCCCTATTAAGTGTGGATTTCAATTCTTTAAAGATAGTCTTTCCCTTTTTAAAAAGTCACCTTTCTGCCTCTGTGTTAATTGACATATAATCTCTTTGGAATTTTTTTTTTTTTTTTTACCCTTTTTACTCTCTTATTTAGGGATTTTAGTGCTCAGTCTAGCAATTGAACATTAGAAGGCTAGGTTTTTTGTTTTTTTTTTAAATCTTTTTGCTCAAATTTTCTGGAGTTTTCTATTTATTGAGTTTAGGATCACACTGACTATTAAAAATTATATTTTTATAGTTCCATGTCTTCTCATAAAATTAGCCCTCCAAAGCTGGAGAGAAGGCTTGGTGGTTCAAGTGCTTGCCTGTGAAGCCTAAGGACCCATGTTCGACTCTCCAGATGCACATAAACCAGATACACGAGGTGACACAAGCACACAATGGAACGCATGGACACAAGGGGGCGCACGCATCTGGAGTTCAATCGCAGTGGCCAGAGGCCCTGGCATGCCAATTCTCTCTCTCTCTCACTGTCTCTCCTAAAAATAATTAGCCCTGCTTTGCAGAATTTCTCTTTTCCTACAGGTTTAACTCTATTGAGCATCTCACCCGGTCACTTAGACAGTGACTTCTGGTATCCACTCTTACCTCATTCTTTTCTAGGCTCATTTACTTAAGCCTTGACTTAGTCACTTGCCAAACCCACCGAGACCTCAGATAGGGTTAGAGATGGAAACAGGGATTAGATACCCTCCCCTCAGTGCAGTTGCAGCTTGCTAGCCTGCAAAGGGGTGAATGCACATGTAGAATGTCTGGGTTCCTCTTTGCACAGGGCCTGGGTGAGCTCCCCAGGAAGAAACCCGTGCCAGTGGGAAAGGCTCCCCAGCAAAAAGACACTAAACTGGGTCACAGGTGAAGCAGAAGGGAGAAGGATTGGCATTCCATGAAGAAGGACCAGAAGCTGACTCACAGAGGCACAAAAGAATGAGGGGTTTTCACAGGACAAGTGCAATTTGATACCCAGGCCTTCTTATACTTTGCCTCATTTTAATCATAGGACAGTCTGAATTTGGGTAACATCACTCATTTATAATTCAGCCATGCCTAATGTATATGCCTTTATAAGAGACATTTGCTTTTCCAATAAGTTATAGAGTAAAACTCTCAATCATCCCCTAACAGACAAAATATATCTCAAAATAACCTTTTTCTTTCTTTCTTTCTTTCTTTCTTTCTTTTCTTTTCTTTCTTTTTTTAAAAATTTTTATTTATTTGAGAGCGACAGACACAGAGAGAAAGACAGAGGGAGAGAGAGAGAATGGGCGCGCCAGGGCTTCCAGCCTCTGCAAACGAACTCCAGACGCGTGCGCCCCCTTGTGCATCTGGCTAACGTGGGACCTGGGGAACCGAGCCTCGAACCGGGGTCCTTAGGCTTCACAGGCAAGCACTTCACCGCTAAGCCATCTCTCCAGCCCTTTTTTTTTTTGATACTAAGGATTGAACCCGGGGCCTTTTCACAAGCTATGCAAGTAATCTACCACTGAGTTATATCCCAAGTCCTTAACTCCCCCTACACATACACCCTTTTAACAGGTTCATCTCACTTTGCCCATGCTGTTCTGAAACTCAGTCTGTATCCAAGAAATCTTCCTCCTTCTTAGCCTCCAGAGTGGCTAGGATTAAAAACCTACCCCGCAGGCCTGATTCAAAATGACTGGTCGTGTAGAGGAAGATGTGTTCCCTGGTCACAGAGTCACCATTCAGAGTCTCTCTCTTGGACTCATGGCCTCTTCAGACTCCAGCAGTCTGTCCTCTGAAATCCTCCCAGTTCTCTTGGTAACTCTCATCTCATCTCAGTACACACCGCGCCACAATGCTCTCCACACACTGCCCGTCTGTGCCTGAGGTTGTCCCCATGTAGCTGTTAGAACCAAGTGATGCTGCTCAGGCTCCCATTCTTTGTCTTTGTCTTCAGCATCCTGTTCCTGTCGTGCCA
Organism: Jaculus jaculus; assembly: GCF_020740685.1. NCBI lineage: Eukaryota > Metazoa > Chordata > Mammalia > Rodentia > Dipodidae > Jaculus > Jaculus jaculus. Next base: position 167,770,623 of record NC_059105.1, read on the forward strand.
TCACACTCTTTCCCAGGCTGCCTGTCTCATTCATGACTGAAACTGCTAGTTACAGCTCTCTGTGCATTCCCTCTGCTCTTGGCTTCTCACGTCCTTACTTGAAACATTTCTGAAGCCCACCTGCACAACTTTCTGTGGAGGTGGATCATTTAGGATCAATTGCAAGAATGCAAGAGGCAGGAGGATGCTTTAAGGAACTCACTTTAAGGAGATTAATTGCATGTTCAATAGTCACTTCACACTGGCTGATATAATCAAACTCCTTATTACTCAGCAGCAGAATAAGCATTCTCTGCTTTCCTTTTAGTCTCTTCTGCCTTTCTATCCTGTATTCCCTCTCAGGAATGTACACCAGTTTTAACTTTTTTTAAAATTTTTTTTGTTTATTTTTATTTATTTATTTGAGAGTGACAGAGAGAGAGAGAGAGAGAGAGAGAGAGAGAGAGAGAGAGAGAGAGAGAGAATGTGCACGTCAGGGCCTCCAGCCACTGCAAACAAACTCCAGATGTATGCGCCACCTTGTGCATCTGGTTTACATGGGTACTGGAGAATCAAGCCTCGAACCGGAGTCCTTAGGCTTCACAGGCAAGCGCTTAACCGCTAAGTCATCTCTCCAGCCCCACCAGTTTTAACTTTTTATAGCAGTGATGAAGAGTAAGGATTAGGTGGTCTCAACCCATTATTTTACTGACAAGGAAACTGTGGCATTTGAGGACTCAAAGGTCTCCAGCACAGTGAATAATGGAACCAAACACAGAGCAGAGAACCCTTATCTTCCATCCTCTGTGTGTGCCACCTGTTTCAAGTCTGCTGGTAAAAGAATTTTCATCTTCTGAGCAGAGAAGAGTCAGAAATCTTCACGGGTCTAGCGACTGAATGCTTGGAAGGTGGAGGTGCACAGGTCAGGTCCTGAGCAGGATGTTCCTGTGCAGGTCATGTGCATAGACTGAAAGTCTCATCAAGACAAACAGACACTTTTACAGACAGCTGCTGCCCTGTGGGGTGACTGGAGACGCTTCCCAACACCTGGGCCCTCCAGAGCATTTATTTACTCACTTGACCTCCATGTGTACGGGAATCTGTGTGATGGGCATCCTGCTGAGTTCCATGGGTTCGCAAAGATGAAGACCCAGTCCCAGTAATCCTAAAGCGTAGTGCGCATCCTTAAATCCCCATTGTCTTGGAATTTAGAGAGTTTATGAAATGCATTACTATCTGATAACAGTGATATCTAGTTAATTGAAAAGGTTCAAACTGACCTCTTTGAAAAGATGAATAGAGGGGCTGGAGAGATGGCTTAGTGGTTAAGGCATTTGCCTGCAAAGCCAAAGGACCCGGGTTCAATTCCCCAGGACCCACATAAGCCAGATGCACAAGGTGTCACATGCATCTGGAGTTCATATAATGTGATGTTATGCTGACAACAGCATATGCTGTTACTAGTAACTACAAGGCTATTTGAGTAGTTCATGTAATAGGCCCTCATGTGCCCATTCTTTCTATTTGTCTGCTGCTTTCTCTCTCTTACTCTCACTCTCTCTCATAAATAAATAATAATAATTTTTTAAAGTAAAAGATGAGGGCTGGAGGGATTGCTTAGTGGTTAAGGCGCTTGCCTGAAAAGCCGAAGGACCCAGGTTCAATTCCCCACTACCCACATAAGCCAGATGCACAAGTGGTCACACATGTCTGGAGCTCATTTGCGTGGCTGGTAGTCCTGGAGTGCCCATTATATCTCTCCTGCCTATTTCTCTCTCTCTCTCTCTCTCTCTCTCTCTCTCTCTCTCTCTCTCTCTCTCTCTCTCAGAAATAAATAAAAATGAAAGATGAATAGGATTTCATTGGAGGTGAGAAATTAAGGGAAAGTAGGAGAGTCAGTCTGAGTCAAATCTATACAAGCATTTTAAAGGACCTGCCACCAAGACTTTGCCTAGGGCAGATGTACTTTAGCAGCCAGTGTGTGAAAATCAAGGGGGCAACCACTGAAGGAAGAACAGATTTAGAAAGGATTGTCAGTAGTTCAGCCCTTCATAAGAAGTGTTGCGGTTACCTTCTTGTTACGACTTAAAGCATCCAGCCAAAAGCAGCTTATGGGAAGAAAGGGTTTATTTTAGCTTACAAATTCTGGGGGAAGTTCCATGATGACAGGGGAAAACATGGCATGAGCAGAGACTAGACATCACCTCTGCCCCTGCAGGTGGAACACAGCAGCATGTCTGTGCTGAACACTGGCAAGGGGAAGCTGGCTATAAGCCATAAGCCCATCCCCAACAACACACCTCCTTCAAGAGGTTCCAACTCCCAAATTGCCACCAGCCCGACTCCTCACATTTAGAATGCATAAGTTTATGGGGGACACCTAATTCAAACCATCATAAGGAGGCTAGTGATAAAAGGAGTGAGGGTCACCGGAGCCCAACTCAACAGACTAGCTTAGGACTGAGAGCTCCAGCAGCTGACTGCTGGGTGAAAGAACAGAAAGATTCAAAGATAATTGCATGAAGATACCAACAAGAGATGATGCAAAGTATTCAGGGGCTACATATGGAGACACAGTTTTTAATCCTAGCTACCAAAAAGACTGAAAGGAGAAAATCTCAAGTCCACAGCCTGCTGGGCTATAGAGTAAAAGCAAGTTTAAAGTCAGTCTGGTCAATTTAGCAAGACCCTTTCTGTAGATAGATAAGATAAATGCTAGATGGATGGATGGATGGATGGATGGATGGATGGATGGATGGATGGATGGATGGATAGATAGATAGATAGATAGATATAGAAGATAGATAAATATAGATAGACAGACAGATATAGATAGATGATAGATAGATAGATAGATAGATAGATAGATAGATAGATAGATAGATAGATAGATATAGAAGATAGATAGACAGAGATAGATAGATAGATAGATAATAGATAGATAATAGATAGATATAGATAATAGATGACAGATAGATGGTAATATCCCAGTGGTAGAATTGACAGAATTCATGAAGCGCCAGGCTCAGTCCTCAGCACTAGAAAAGGTATTTAGGAAAACAGACTAGAACTGCATTGAACACATTGTGAAGCATGAGACGCTGAGCTCTTCCCGGTGGAAACAACTAACAACAAGTTACAAATGGGGTCTTGGTTATAGCAGAAGTATTTGAAATTAGGATGAGGAAACACTCTAACCAAGAGGACATAATTCATGCCACAAATATGGCAGTAAACTTCAAAGAAGACTTTGTTGAGAGAAAAATAAAAAGAAAATAGAACCTGGGGAATGTTTACATTGAGTGATAAGAACTAGAACAAAGAATCTTCAAAGGAGGAAAGAAAAAAGAAAAAAGATCTGAGAGCCAGGAGAGTGAGAAGGGAAAAGGGTCGGTGATGCCAAAGCTGCAGACACCCCAGACCCACCGAACTGAGAGCTGGGAAGGGTCACTTTGGGCTTTAGAACTGCAGTTTCCAAATGCGGTCGCGAAAGCAGAATCCGACGTGACACTGCGACACACCGAGCATGTCCCACCGTGCCAGAGGGGTACAAACAAGATAAATGGGAAAGCGACCACTCATAAACTGGTTTTCAAAAGAAGTTTAGTGGTGTATAGCGTGTTAATAATGAGTAACTCTAAGGTGGGATCAAGGCCAGTTAGAAACTGAGAACTGATTTAAAAAAAAAAAAAACCTATAAAGAGAGATGTATTGAGCAAGCAAGGTAAGAGGGCATCCACCTCACAGCAGTGGGGATGGGACTGCATTGAAGGCACCTGACGGATCAATAATTGCATTGGTTCTTTCTCCACTTATTCCCAGTGTCACTTTCTTTCCCTTTTACTTAACAAAAGTGGATGTTTTATAAGAATTGTTATGTGTCTTCTTTGGATAGCTTCACTAATATTCATTCCATCATCCTCCGTAATCTCAGAACATTAAGCAGAGCATGGGTCTCCTAGCAGACTTTTAAAACAAATTAGTTAAAGTGTAAGCCTTTTGAAAATGTCACATTCTAGCCAGGCATGGTGGTGCACGCTTTTAATCCCAGCACTCGGGTGGTAGAGGTAAGAGGATCACCATGAGTTCAAGGCCACATAGTGAATTCCAGGTCAGCCTGGGCTAGAGTTAGATCCTACTTTGAAAACAAACAAACAAAATATGTCACATTCTGTGAACTCATTTCATGAGAGGCCCTACTCAAATAACCTTGGAGTTACTAGTCACAGCATATGCTGTTGTCTGCATGACATCACAAGATAGCCCAGGCTCATTATTTCGGGCAGAGAGAGTTTAACTTGTTTACTTCAACTATTTCTTTTCTTCAGTGTTTAGAGATATCCCAAATGCCACTGCCATGTACATGGACAGTATCTGATATTTTACTTCAGGATAGTGATCTGGACCCAACTAAATCAAATGTTACTTTGCTCCGCTATTACATTCTCTGTAAAACTAAATGAGAACAATTTATTTTAACAGTACTAAAAATTAAAGAACCTCATGGGTGAATTTTGAACATTCTTTGTAATTTCACAAGACGGAATGAATTCATAGTGGATACTGAATCGACCTTAAGAAGTTTTTCCTTCCCTTCCTGGTTCTGAAAAGAGTTTCCTCGTACTCATTCATACCCAGTAGTTTCAGAATGATTCGTTGTCCCTCTTCTACCAAGATTTCACACAGTATTAAGTGAGGGCATCTGGAATTTTTATGAAAACCTGTGTAGCATGCAAAACACTGCAGAAAGCATTTCAAGAAATCTAAATTATTTGTCATTCATTTTTAACTGTAATATCTTCCTTTCCTGCATAATCATCTATTGTCCATGCCTCGCATCTTGACCAGTTTGGGCATATAAAGGAGATCATGAAATGAAGGCTCATATAGTCCAGACTATTGAGCATAGCTCTGTGTCTCATAACACATGCAGGTTCTGACCTAAAATCCTTAATGTTATCCCCGGAGAAAAGGATTGGACTTCTTTGAAGGAAATCCTAATGATGTGGGTGTTTAGTTTTGGGTTGGTTTTCCAATTTGGAAGTTCCCCCAAGAATCAAGCTATTCTACTGTACTCCTTACCTAAAGGGTCCAGATCCTGGGACTCCTGAGTCACCTCCATAACCTGGGTTAAGCTGCCGAGAGATGCTCCCAAGCAGACCTGATTCCTCAGGGATGATTCAGGCAACTGTAGGCAAAGAATACTTCTAGCTCCCAGCCCCACTCCAAAGCCATCCCTTGACTGGAAGGCTGAGCCTCCATGACAGGCCTCTGGAGAAGATACGTTGCTCTGGTTGTGTTCATCTGGATCACAGACTTAAAGCTTCCAGTAGATTTGGGTCAGGAAAAAAAAAAATCACAACAGGCAAACAATGACATCCCCAGGACATATTGCAGTCAGAATCTGTATGGTCAAACCAGGCTCCCAGGAGTAAAGTCAGCAACAGTGAAGAGAGGCCCAGTGTCCTGATGACTTCAGGGCCCTTCACTGTATCCCGAGGGCAAGGGCAGGTGTGGGAACAGACTCCTAAGGCTCTTTCTTGAGCATGTTGATAATGGGCTAAAATTTAGACCATGTGTGCTTCGGGAAATGTTTTCTCACCCCCGTGGTCTAGTTATTTGCTCTTTTTAACATGAACTTCAGCCTATGAGTGCCATTCACATACTCTGAATTACCTCCCTCTGCTTCCACTTCTTCATAAGCAAAAATCAGAGTAAAAGAATAGGATATATACCATTGAGTCAGTACAAGGATTATAGCACTGTATGTAAAGCTCCTAAAACAGAGCCAGGTAAATAGCCAATACTCTTTGAATATAGCCCGTGTTGGCCTTGAACTTGAGATTTACCTGCCTCCACCTTCCCTAGTGCTAGGAGTATAGACAGATGCCACCATGTCTAGCTTCAGGTCAACTATTTTACACTGAGAGGTAAACATGGACTGAAATTAATGCAGCATAAAGGGCAGTGTGGCGGGTGCCCCCTCTCTTCCCTTTAAGCATGACTGTGACTCAAAAGCTTTGTAGGAGAGGAAAGTCTGCACAGAACAGTTTCTTTGCTTTCCTAAAAATGAAAGAGGATGAATATATAATAATATCTACTCTATGCCAAATACATTGCTATATCATTCTTAACCACACATACTAGGTAAGAAAATTGTCTAGTGGACAAAAAAGTTGGGGTTGTGTGTGTGCGTGTGTGTGTGTGTGTGTGTGCGCGCGTGCATCACAGTCTCACGTGTGTGTACATGTATTTTTTAAAAAGCTTCTGAATGTTGTTTTCTTGATATAAGGAAACTTCAGAATATTATTAATATTATAGCATTGGTAGAATGATGTTGAAACCACAGCGTTGGAATAATATTAATACTGTAGTGTTGTGAGAATGTTGTTAATGCTATAGCATCAGAAGACAGTGGTACTGTCTCATTTCCTTGTTCTCACAGGATTCTAATCAGTAAGACATGTTTCCATACTAGAGAAGGGAATGGATTTGTGTGCTGTCTGCCTCAGAAGACACTGTCAAATCTATACATGTCCGATGCAAGCACTTCAGTGTGTTTTTTTAAAGGATATTTTGTTTATTTTTATTTATTTGAGAGTGACAGAAAGAGGCAGAGAGAGAGAAAATGGGCACATCTGGGCCTCCAGCCACAACAAACGAACTCCAGATGCATATGCCACCTTGTGCATCTGGCATAGGGGAATTGAGCCTCGAGCTGGTGTCCTTAGGCTTCACAGGCAAGCGCTTAACCACCAAGCCATCTCTCCAGCCCACTTCAGTGTCTTTTACTATAGCCCAAATACATGAGGGGACAAAAAAATCAGGCCTTAAAACGGGCAAGCAACTGTTTGCCACATCAGAGAGCCTTTTTGAAAAAATGTATTCTTAAGTATTTTCTTATTTTACTTATTTATTTGAGAGAAAGAGAGAAAGAGAAGCAGAAGAGAGAAGGGGCGTGCCAGGGCCTCCAACCATTGCAAACAAACCCCAGATGCAAGTGCCACCATGTGAATCTGGCTATACGTGGGTACTAGGGAATCGAACCTGGGTCCTTAGGCTTCGCAGGCAAGTGCCTTAACCTCTAAGCCATCTCTCCAGCCCCAGAGAGCCTTTTCCAATGAGAAATACTTACAAGTAAAAAACAAAACAAAAAGCTGCACCTCTTATCCTTTTGAAAGACAGCCTTCCTGAGGGTTGCAGAGTACATCGAGTTACGGTTAGAAGAGTAAATGTGTTTCGTGCCAGACAAGGATTACTCTTAATCGCACCTCACTTACCTTCTCCCATGCTGGAGCAGTTTGCAGTAGTTAGAGGGAAGGTGCGATCTGAAGAAATTCTGTAAGACTTGCTGGCTTTGTCCCTAGGGAGCCTCTCCTGTCCTGTGATGCCCACATAGTTTTTAGTAATGTGTAGAGATAATTTTGGACATTTACTCCTGAGTGTTTTTGCTGCTGAGTGTAGAATTTTAAAAACACATGGGTAGGAACTTGATCTACAAGTCTCCTTGTAATAGCTGCGGATTGAAAGCCAAACTAGATTGTGTGCAAGACTGTATAAATCCGTCAGAGCTTTAAAATGATAACTTACTGAGTCATGATTTCTGCATCTTGTATGCAATATGCCTTAAATCACATGTTGATGGCTAATCAGCAGAATCCAAAGACGCAAATTAGATGGTACAATATTTACAGAGAAAATATATGTGTAGCTTGCAAAGTAACGATCCTCACAGTCACAGTCCCACCCAAAAGAAAAAAAATAGTAACTATTGCAGTCTTAACTCTCAACATTGTAGCCAAGAAAGGAATTAATATAAAAGTAAAAGGAAGTTTAAGACAGAAGTTCTTGGTTACAGAAGTCTTTAGCCTCAATAAGGATGGTTGAAAGAGGTTCGGAAGCCATACTAGCTAAGGCAAACTCTTCCTGTTCAAACAACACTGTCCCAGATGTTTTTCAGCACCTCAGTTAATTTTGTTTACTGGTTTGTGCATTCATTGTTTACAGTGTTGGGGACTCAAAACCAGTGTTTTACATATCCTTGGCAAGACCTGCATCACTGAGCTATATCCTCAGCCTCAGTGAACTTGTTAATTAAATGCTTATTTTAGCCAGCAGAAGAATTCCTGGGTGCCGAAACCCCATCTTGTCCACTGCTGAAATCTCTGGTGCCCAGCAAGGTCCTTAGCCATAAAAGGTGCTCAGTAAATATTTTCAGAATGAATGAACGAATGAACGAAGGTAAGGAGAGCTCAGGAAAAGTGCACGTGTGAGCAGATTGCCCACGTGTAAAATGAAGCAGCGATTCTCACCTGAGTTTTCTCACTCAGCAAATTACGTAATAAAGTGCATCCCAGATAGCCTCAGGTTTGGGTGCTGGGGAAACAGAAGAGCTTTCCGTGGGATGTAGACTGCTACATGTTTTGATTCTAATAGCAATATGGCAGGGTTGAGGTCAATTTTGTAGCATAATCTGGTGCCTGTTTTTGATAGATATCATGGAAATAGATACTTCTTTTCAAGATGCTCAAACAGATGATTAGGTGAAAGCTCTAGCAAACCTTGCAACAACACAAATGAAAGGTTTTCCCACTCCCGCCTTCCATCACAGCACCGCCATGTGCAGTCTTCTGCAGCCCTGCCCCTCCTTCTAGTCTCATCCTCTTCTTAGGTCTAATCTTTGTCTGGGGAATACAGCATGTGACTGTCAGTCTAACAAGGAGACAGTTCTTGAGAAATCTACTCCCCACACACAGTGCTCCCAAGCTCCTCCCCTGGGAATGGCAGGATTTGATCAGCAGCAGGCAGAGCTGGCCCAGGGAAACAAGAGCTTGGCAGAGAATCTTAGTGCCCTCCTGCTGGAATGGCCCTCAAGAGAGTTGCTTCACGCCCACCCTCCTTCAACTGGCTGGACAGTACAAGGATGTGTAAGAAAACAAATTCCTGGCTCACTGAATAGAGGATTAAGTGAATGAGAGATGAGTTCACTGCTCCAGAAGTCTCAGCCATCCCACTTGAATAGAAAGGCTAACTTTGAAGCCACTCTGTTCTCCATGGCACGATTTTGTATATGCTCAGCTTTGGAATATGGTTGCCATCTGCTGCCAGTGCATAAGACTAAGGAAGTATTGGGGTGGGCAGGAGGAGGGTGGGAGGGAAGAAAAGAGACACTTAAAACGAGCTAATGATCTCTTTTGTGTTAGAGTCTAGGTTTCAGAACATCAGTCCCGTACTCTAAGAACAAAACACTAGTGTGTCTTCGTCCACACCAGGCGCCGGCACATCAGATAAAGCCCGCGCTGTGTGGTGTTCAGCCACGGAGCCTCAAGAAGTTCTGAAAGTGAAATGAAAGAGCAAACCAAGGGAGCCAAATTGGGAAAACGCTGAGGGGGGAATGCAATCAGAAGGGCTCTGCAGATACGTGTCTTCAGGGTTACAGCAGTTCAAAAATGAATCCACTAATTAAAGGCTTGCAAAATACTTATAAACCCCAAGAACTTAAGATCTTTGGAAGGAATGAAAGGACTTCTCCATAAGCTGCAAAGACATTGTGAGCCCTTAGTACCATCACAGGGTGAGAGTGACCTGGCTATTGTGCATTGTTTTACATTTAACTGGGGATTAAGAGCTACAGACTGCAGCTCTGGCAGCAAGGGCAGGTGGGTGGTCCTTCACACACACACACAAAAAAAAAGCCTGGTAACCAAAGCCAATAAGACCAAAAGTGTCTCTGAAAAGCCCTGAGTAGCTTGGAGAGTTTCCTTGTTTCCCTGATGTTATCTCTGTAAATTATGGGTCACGGCATAGAACCAGGTTGATAATTTATATACTGAAATGACATGCCAGAGAATAATAACTGAAGTGGGATGTACACTTGTGGGGGGAAAAAAAAGGTCTGGTGAAGTTTATTTTTGGAAAAGAAATACCTAATGGGTGAAGTATCACATTTGAGGGCATAGGGCCTTTTATATGCCATAGTAGTTCAGTGTCTCAAGTTTGAGGAATTAGCAAGATGGAGAGGCAGAAATCATTTTCTGCCATGCAAGGCAAGAATTTCTTCAGAAGTGTGTAGAACTAAGATGGTAAGACAGTGTCAGCTCTAGAAAGGCAGAAAATCAGTGCACAGAATACAAAAGTGATTGCTCAGCTGGGAGTGTGTCACACTGGGTGCCTTGGAGCAACCAACCCCGTACATATTTGTTGGCTGTGCAAGCTCTGGCCTTGATTCCTATCTACCATCAGGGACAAGTCATACGCAGCTGTGACTCAATCACACAATGTTTGAAACATCTAAACCTACCTCATGTATCATTTCTCATCCCAGAAACCTTATGTGCCTCCATATCCTATTTGTTTGTCCCAAAACATTCATGTGAAACAGACATTTTCATTTTATAGATGGGATAACTGATCCACAGTGGAATAACTTGATTCTTTGTCTTGAAATGTGAAATGATTGGTAATCATGACAGTGACCTAGCACATTGGGCTGTGGTTTTTTTGGTTTTTTTTTTTTTTTTTTTTGCATTTTGATTTTTCTAGACAAAGGACATATTTTATCTTTCTCATTATTATTTTTAATTAGTTTTCAGAAAAGTCAAGATAAAAAACGCTCTAACAAATATCCCATAGAGATATTTGGTGTTCTCTTTTCATTCGAGAATAAATTAAGATCTTCTCTGCTCCTTTCTGCTGGCTCTCTCTGTAGATAGTCAAAATCCCATGCCAATTTTCCAATGAATAAGGCCTCATTCTAATAGCTGCTTCACAGGCCCCTCTATTGAAAAAACAGACTTTTAAATTCATGTCTGGACAGTGAATAAGTTACTTTTGGTTCAAAAAAAAAAAAAAACTTTAACAGTTTGACTTTTAAACAGCACTAATATACAACCTGGTTGTGAGTTTAGCAATAAATTTAGGCCCAGTATATGAAAGGCCAAAGAGAAAACCAGTGGCTTTTATTCTTGCTGGTGACCTGTACTCAGTGTTGCATATTTGCTTTGTAAATGAGGACACCCAGTGGCCACCAAGTGAAAATATTCTAAACAATCCCAACACTGTGAACACAAATATAAAATGCCCATGATCAGCGCCAATTGGAAGATGACCTGTCTCTGCCACATCTGTTACCAAGCAGGTCAGCTTCCCTGGGTTAGGCAAGAGTGAGAGGAGTTGGGCCTGATTGCTTCATCTCACTTCACAGATTGGCTGTGTCTTCCCACAAGTGTAGCTCCGTTTTGGGGTCTACTGAATCTTCATTGTATAAGAGGTCCCAGTGTGCTGGGCATGGTGGCGCACGCCTTTAATCCCAGCACTCAGGAGGCAGAGGTAGGAGGATCACCATGAGTTCAAGGCCACCCTGAGACTCCTTAGTGAAATCCAGGTCAGCCTGGGCTAGAGTGAGACCCTACCTCAAACACACACACACACACACAAAAGAGGACCCAGTGAGCTGTCTCTCGGGACAAATAGAGTCAGGGAGATGGGGATAGTATGGCATATGTGGGATATGAAATAAATGCATAAACCAGTGGTATTAGACTTTAAGTTCATATTGAACAAAGAACATTGGTGATTCACTAAATGAAAAATGGGAAGAACATTATCCAGACCTTCAGGGATTATAAGGAAAGGACCTCCTGGCACTATAGCAAGTAGGCACACCTTGGAAAAAGTGGGTCCTCTGAGCTTCCCACTTACTGTCAGCATGTGTGTGCAAGGTTTAATGAAGAGCTGATCAGACAAGAGTGTAAAGAAATGTCAGGGCAATAATAGGGATCCAGTTGCCTCTATTTGTGATTGACTTTATAGAAATAGTTATGACAAAGTAAGAGACTGGCCTTCAGAAAGCTAAAGTCATCTTCTACAGATAAGACAGGCACAAATGAAAAAAGAGAGGGAGACATTAATCTGTTAATTGAAATTATATGGCACATATGTAGACAGTTCAGATCTATATCTCACCATTCAGGAGGGTGTTCCCTTGTTTTCCTAAAGAAAATTCAACCTGGGATTCCTGACACCATGTTGGCCAGAAGGACAGTAAGGTCTCATGATTCCCTCATATTATACAAACTCACAAGATCTAGAGAGTGGTCAAGTCTTCAGTCCGTGGCAGTCTCCATCAGTGATCACCCCCCAGAGACGCTGCTGGCCCTTGTCCTTGCAGAAAGCATTTCCGTCACTCTACTCACAGATGCCTTTACGTGGTCTTCAGCACCAAGTGTAGCCCCAGACCCCAGAAGATCATTGTTTCTCTCAAGATGGTGAGTGCCTCCTTATGTCTGGTCTCCAAAAGTGTGCCAAGAAATATCCCCAAGAAGAGTTGGGTGCAAGTAAAGAGACTGACTCTTCATTTTTGTTTTGTTTTAGTTCTTACTGGTGAGACACGGCCTCACTGTGGAGTCCAGTCTCCAACATCTCCCAGCTTAGCCTCCCAAGTGCTAAGATAAGCAGAGCCACCACACTTAGCTGCCTTTGGTATTTTAAAGGAAGCTTACAATTTTCCTCCATGTAATATTGCTGCAATCTAACTCACAACGCATTGGCCTCCCCCTCCACATCCCAGAGAGGGCCTAAATTAATTCCTTGTAGAAGCCCAAATTAGCAAAGAAAACCCTGTCTTTTAGGACTTAATGGGGTTTGAGCCCACAATACCCCTGGAAGTAGAGCCCAGATGGGTATAGGAAGATTGGGCATTTTCTATCTATAGGAAGAGGAAGAGAGGAATTAGCTTAGACAAGTTTTCTGATCCCATGAGAACAAGCCAGATATTAATGGCTCCACTTACCACCTTGCCAATAAGTTGGAACAAGGAAAAGAAGAACGTAGGATGAACTGTAGCAACCATACTGACCTTCACGGGAAAGGAAGAACTGTAAGTTTTGTGGAAGATGCATGGCATTTGATAACCAGAGAGATCACAGTCACTTCCGAACTCGTTACACATTCAGCGGAAGATGGTGAAGAATGAACGTAGTGCAGGGCTGTGAAGCTCGGTGCCAGAGAGCCTGCCTAGCATACATACCCTAGTGAGCTCCAACACCACAAGAAGGAGAAGAGGGAAAAAGAAATGCCATGTATTCTGGAACCAGCAAAAGAACAAGTATCTTGAATCAATGCAGAGATTTTTATTTGAGGGAATACTTTGAAAATCAAACCAAGCCAAACTGACAAAGTAAGACAAGTTAATAAGAATAAGTACAGAAGACTCTTAGAGTTCAGTGTCTTCTTGACTCTAATCTGTAAATAATATCATAAACACTATGGAAAATGTAGAGACTATGTGTGTGTAAAAAATATGATAACTTTAAAATAAATCATCTTTACTAGGGTAATGATGATATATGCTTTCTGCCTCACTTATCCACCAGTGCCTAATAATGGTTTGAGTTCTACCCGGCAACACATTTTAGAATCATTTTTATGCCATGACCAGGGAGAAAAGAACTTACATGTTCTGTTTTGTTTGATTTTACATTTGAAGATTAGCTCCCCATTGGTATATACTCATAGCAAGGGGTGCTGGGTAGCATAAGGATATCATCACATAAATACATAATGTACTTTGAGCATATTCCCTCCAAAGCCCCTACACTCCCACTTCTTACCCCTCTGTGCCTGGTTCTATAATGGGTCATCATAAGTAGACAAATGAGAGCCAACTGCCCTCTTAAATTGTTCCATCCAGTCACCTCTGTGATGCCATTTAACCATTTATCTAGCAAAACAGCTCCCCCCACACACACTTTTTTTTACTATTACTTTAAGATAGAGGGTCTTCACTCTTCAGTAAAACAGTCTAACCTGGTTCAAGCCCACAACTTCCACAAAGAAACTAGTCTTTAGCTTCCTCCTGCCAACACTGCTATATTTGAAAACTAGTTGTCACATCAGAGGTGGGGTTATTTTCAGGAAGACTCAAGCAGAAAGCATTTGAGCATGAATCTGAAAACCGCTTATAGGAAGTTTGAGCGCAGTGAAGAAGGAAATTCTGTGGCTCGGGAAGCCCCGTGATAATTTTAGTTAGAAAGCTGATTCATAAGCTAGGGATGTGGCCCAGTTCGTAGAGTGCTTGCCCAGCATGCATGACGTCCTAGATTCAATCCCATCCCCAGCACCACATAAAACAACTGGCTGGAGAGATTGCCTAGCAGTTAAGGCACTTGCCCACAAAGCCTAAGGACTCATGCTCGACTCTCCAGGTCCCACATAAGCCAGATCACAATGTGCCACAAGCACATGAGGTCGCACATCAGCACAAGACGGTGCACGTGTGTAGAGCTTGACGACAGTGGCTGGAGGCCCTGGCGCGCCAATGCTCTCTCTCCCTCTCTGATAAAATATAACAATAACAATAAGAACAATTTTTTTTAAGTTGTGTGTGGTGGTATGTACCTGCAATCCCAGCACTAAGGAGATGGAAGCAAGAGGAGCAGAAGTTCAAGATCATCCTCAGCCACATAGCTAGTTTGAGGCCCCCTTCCCCTGAAAAAACAAAATGTTTATATGACACTATGGAATTCTGTTTTATCCTTCACAGAATTCTAGATAAAAAGTTTTTATAGCTCAAAATTTAATTTATATAATTCTTATTGGTTGATACTTTCTGAAATAATATTATTGTCTTGGGCTGGAGAGATGGCTTAGCAGTTAAGGCACTTGCCTGCGAAGCCTAAGTGACCCATGTTCAACTCTGCAGCTCCCACATCAGCCAGACACACAAAGGTGAAGCAAGCGCAAGGTCGCACATGCCCACTAGGTGGTGCAAGCATCTGGAGCTCGATGTCAGTGGCTGAGGCCCTGGCGTGCCAATTTTCTCTCTCTCTTCTCTCTCTATATATTTAAAAATGAAAATAAAAAAGAATATTATTGTCTCCTTAGACTTAAGTTAAAATTTTATGTTTTTATTTTGTTTTTTATTTTAAAATAATACGATGTATATAGAAACTCAAAGGAAAACAGACAAGTAAGAAAGCGATTTTTAAAAATATTTTATTTATTTATTTGAGAGAGAGAAAGACAGACAGAATGGGTGCACCAGGGCCTCCAGCCACTGCAGATGAACTCCAGATGCATGGGCCACCTTGTGCATCTGCCTTTACTTGAGTGCTGAGAATCAAACCT
Source organism: Jaculus jaculus (assembly GCF_020740685.1). Taxonomy (NCBI): domain Eukaryota; kingdom Metazoa; phylum Chordata; class Mammalia; order Rodentia; family Dipodidae; genus Jaculus; species Jaculus jaculus. The sequence goes on from NC_059105.1 coordinate 167,785,728, forward strand.
GAGTCCTTTGACTTTGCCAATAAGCACATTAACCACTGAGCAATCTCTACAGCCTGGTGCTAGTTTTGAGTGAGCATTTATTTTCTTATTTTGACTATTATTTATTTGTGTGCATGCATGAGTGCATGTGTGTGTGTGTGTATGTGTGTGTGTGATTTATGCACATGTATGTGCATGCATGTAGCACAGCATGCACATGGTCAGAAGACAACCTCAGGGTGTTTATCACTCTCCTCACACTGCCTTTTGAGACCAGGACTTTCCATGTGTTGCCGCTACAGCTTCTGAGCTTCGGACTTCCCATGATTCCACCTTGGGATTATAGACATGTGCGCCACTTTGCTTCTGGCTTTCTGTGGGCAATGAGGATTGAACTCAGCTTAACAAGCTTGCAAGGAAGCACATTTACCAATGAGCCACCTGTCTACCCCTGAATGAACATTTCTTAAATTTGTTGCTGCTGTTACTGCTGCTACTGGTGGTGGTGGTGGTGTGTGTGTGTGTATGGGTGTGGATGTGCAATGGTGCATATGTGGAGGTCTGGGGACAACTTGGGATGTTTGTCCTCTCCTTCCTATTGTGAGACAGGGTCTCCCATTTAGCTGGCACATGAGCTTGCGGATTCTCCTCCTGTTACCATAGGCACATTGGGAATTACAGACACTTGGGCCACTCTGCCATTGGCTTTATGTATGTTTTGGAAACTCAAACTTGGGCAAGCACCTATAGCTGCCAAACCAGCTCACTAGCCTCAACCTCTGAAGTTTGTATCTCTTTTCCAATAAAGTAAGGAGCCTGGATTCTTTTTTTTTTTTCTTTTACAAGAACTAATTTATGAGCATAAGCAAAATATTTACAAAGCAAAGTAATAGATATAGCATATACATTTAGCCATGCAACAGTATAAGCTTTTGACCAGGTTTTCAGTACTTCCTGTGGAACAGGCCTCAAAGCCAATCAGAGAGCAGTGTTTTACCCTATACCAGTAATGCCTATATGTGTGTGTGTGTGTGTGTGTGTGTGTGTGTGTGTGTGTGTGTATCTGTCTGTCTGTCTGTATGTATGTATGTTTAGGGCTGGAGAGATTGCTCAGAAATTAAAGACACTTGTTTGCAAGTCTGCCAACCCAAGTTCAATTTCCCAGCACCAACATAAAGCCACACAAAGGTAGCACATGTGTCTGTAATATCAATGCTCATCCAACAATGGGAAGCTCATCCAGGAGAACATAAATCAGCTAGACTAGACTATCAATCAGCAAAAGCAGCAATAAGAGAGACAGTATCTCAAAAAGGAAAATGGAGACAGTCTTCACGTGTGCTAAGGCATGTGCATCCCCCTCATACACATATATAAACAGGGGCTGGGGAGATGACTCAGTGCTTAAAGGTGCTTGCTCACATATATACACATGCACTGTCACAAAAATGAAAAAAAATAAAATTATCAAAAATTTTACTGGCATATACTCATTGTATAGTAATGAATTTCATATAGATATGTTCATTCAAGTGTATCATATATATTGAACATATTCACCCTTCATGCTCTCTGCCACTTTTGTTTCCCCTAATAATCCTCTTTCCATTCTCATCATGACAAATACTTTTCTTTTAGTGTTTTTTTTATTAGTTTTCTATTCAGCAAATGCAGGCAGTTTGTACCATTATTAGGCTCATCCTTGACCTACCCCCTCACAAATGGCCCCTCCTTGTTGAGGTATATGGGCCGTGCATTGTGGAGTTAGCCCACAGTTATTGGTACAATAAATGTCTCTGCATATTATGCCCCAACATGTGGCTCTGACATTCTTTCCGCCACCTCTTCTGCAAAATTTCCCTGAGCCATGTTGGGTTCATTTTTGGTCTGCTCCAGTGATGAGGTGTTGGGGGCCTCTGAGGCTCTGGCTCTCAGATTTGGTAGGAGTTGATTTTTCTCTGTGTTGGTCTCCTTCCCCTTGTGCTGGTATCCGGTTCATTAGGAAAACAGCACCCTTGCCTGTTTCACCAATTTTCCTTAGTTTCAGTCAGGGCCCTTTTGAGGTATGATGGGGTTGCTCTCTCCTTAGGATCTGCATCTATCTGAAAAAGAGAAGCAGATTCTCCAACGGAGAGTAAGTTAGCACCAGGAGAAATGAGATAACCCTTACTTTTTTTATAGAGAGTTTAATAGGTGTAGGCCCTCTTGTACCCCATGATTGATGGTAGCTTGGTATTGGAGAGTGGGCTTATGTTTGGATATGGTTCTAACTTGTTTCCCAGCTCCAGCTATGGGTCCCGTACCACTGAAGGGATCAGTTAGACAAATCAAGAGCAGTTGGTTCCCCACCATGGCTGTGTGCCACTATTGCATTTGTGTGGGCATCACAACAGGTTATTTGTTGCTAAGTAGGTTAGACCATGAGTTGCTTAGACAGATATTGGTCATCTCCCCCAGTCGTCCATGTAGCGCCTTCTGGCACTAGACACGCTGACTGTCTGGGAACTGACTCTCTCATGGATTCCAGCCATGCCATTCCATTTTACGTGTCAGCTGCATATGGAGTCTTCAGCAATAGGGTCTTACCACTGACCTTTGGTGGGTCATCAAGTACTCTGACAGAAATCTGTCATTCTTTTAGGAAACCTTGTAGGTTTCTCTGATCAAAAGCTCATTGTGGATGACAGCCCCATGCTGGTACTAAGAGTTGCAGGTCAGTGCCCAATAAGAAAATGAGGAAAAAATAGACTAATATACAAGAGTTAGAGAGGAGGGAGAGAGAGATGGAGGGGGAGAGGGAGGGAGGGAAGATGTAGAAGATTTGGGTTAGACTTGATCCTACCCTCTCCAGTGTCTTGTGGTTCAGGTGTTTCCTGTAAGGACCTGGTGAAGGTTCAGCCATTTGGAGGGACCTGGATTCTTTAACTGTAATTTGAGGCCCACCTGAAGCCAGCCTCCAACTCTATAACTCTGTGAATTTAAGTAGGGCCTCGTGTTCAGCTTTGTATCTCACCCACAGATGTAGAACCTCTGCATTTTTGTTCTTCAGATTTAGTGAACAATGGGAAAGGTTACAATAGGGCAGCAGCTAAATTTGTAAGGAAAGAGCTTTAGGAGAAAAAAAAAAAAAAAAACACCCATAACTCCTAAAAGGTGGCTCAAAGGTTTACAATGTAAGAGGATTTAAAGGCATTGGCCTCAGATTTCAGTGACTTTCCTCCTTAATCCCAGCAGGTCTTCCCTCCTCAAGAAGCCATTTCATTTCAACTTTGGAATGAGAGAATAGGTATCTTTCAGAGTGTTGTCTGGAATTATCTACCTAGCTTTTGTTCAGATAGTTAAAACTCAGCTGGTACAAGCTTATACTGTAAGAGAGTTAAGTCTCAATGTTTTATTTCACTGGAATCAAATGCTCAAAGTATAGACATTCAGGAAACATTTTAGAATGGTTAATTTCAAATGCTAACTTCACTGAGTCAAGGACAGCGTAGAAACCTAAAAAGCATTGTTTTAAGTGTGGCCATAAGTGCATTTCCCGAGGAAGTCAACATGTGAGACTGAGTGACAGATGGGAGAGATTCTCCCTCAATGAGTAATATAATAAATAATAATAAACCCGAGGGTTTATCCTTTCCTGCTTCCCTCTCGGCCACCTTCCTATTCTGCAGATGTGGCTTTAGCTGACAGCTTGGACAGTCTCCTCTGGTGTCTTCCTTCACCACTCCTTGGAGGGCTTCCTCGTGAGCATCTTGGCAGCAGGAGTGGTATTTCAGGGTGCCCGAAAGCCATGTGCTGGGAACCCAGAGAGCCTTCATGAAGCTGGGCTGCACAGCAGCCACAGGCTGGGTGAATTTATCACTATGGGCCCATGAAGCAGAGATTTTGAATTTCGTGTTGCGGTGTAGAAATTTTTTTAAAAAGGCACTAGCAGTTAGTTTGGCTTGTTTTCCAGAAACATGGGCCAAAAGAGGCCAACATGAGTGAATTCGAGATGGCCTGAGGAAGAATTTCAAAGGCTTAGGGAGGCTGAAATGCTAGTAGTAGAGTGGATTTCCCTTTTGTTTCACACTGGGAGAATCCAAAAGATAGGCCCAGCACTTTGCAAAATCAACCCACGGGAGAAGCCCCGGCATCCCTGACGAGCTCCGTGACCGTGGGTCCGTGTAGGCCAGGCCTGTCAGTGGGAATCCCGTGTCTCAAACAGAAAACCTAGGTACCATGGGGAAATCCGGGTCCTGAGGAGACAAGGGCCAAATGGTGGCCCTCAGCAGCGACAGGCGGGACAGGCATAGCTGCAGAGTGGACGGCAGAGGCAAAGCACCGAGAAGAGTCTGAGTTGTGTGGATCCTTGGCATTGGCTCATGAATCCCCACGTTCCTACAAGTGCAACAGAAAGGAAGCCTACCAAATCCTTCCTTGATCTGCATAAACAGAAAACTTCCAGGTGAAATAAGCACGCCTCTACCTCAACCCATCAAAACAAGAGAAGCACAGTTCCCAGACCCGAGGCAGCTTAAAAGAGGCAGAGCCAGCTGGAATCCCTGGAGAAAGGTTCCCAGGATAAGACCTAGAATGTATACCATTAATCTTTTCCCCGTCCTTTCCTAAAAGGAATAACATTCCTTCAGCCAAGGTAACTGTACATTGGGGAAAGGGACACAGTCAAATGTTTTGGACTCTGTTGGTTCCAAGAGACTCAAAACACCTCCTTCACTCTCCAGAGTAGGGACTGAACAAGCTCAGATGATGGGGGGGCTGGAGAGATGGCTCATTAATTAAAGTTTTTTGCTGATGGCCTACGTTCAATTTCCAGTTCCCATATAAAGCCAGATACACAAAGTGGCATATGCTTCTGGAGTTTGTTTGCAGTGGCAGGTTCTCATTCTCTCTCTCTCTCTCTTTGTTCCCTTGCTCCTTCCTCCATCCTCCTCTCTCTCTCTCTCTCTCTCTCTCTCTCTCTCTCTCTCTCTCTCTCTCTCTCTCAAATAAACAAATATTTTTTAAAAAACAAAGAAAGATCAGATGATGGAGTTTCAGCTCAAGTCTGATTTGCAGTGGGTCCCCATATCTATCTGGTCTACATTTCCCTGCTTCTAGAATGTATAATTACAATAGATATACTTAGCATCTGGCAGCATGCCCACATTGGTGCCCTTACCAGTGGAGTATGGACCATTCTGCTGCAAAATGCCAAATGGAAACCATTAGAGCTGCCTTTACCTAGGAAAATGGTAAATCAAAAGCAGCATGTCCCTGGAGGGTTTGCGGAGATTAATGCCACCATCAAGGACTTGAAAGAAGCCTGTGTGGCGATTCTCACCACATCCTCATTCAGTTTTTCTATTTGGCATGTGCAGAACACAGATGGATCCTGGAGAATGTTAGTGATTATTAAAAGTTTAACCGACTCAAATTGTAGTGATTTACAAGATGTAGTTTCATTGCTTCAGCAAATTAACACATGCCCTGCTACTTGTTAAACAGCTATTGATCTAACAAATGCCTTCCCCCCATACTTATCCACAAGGCCCACCACAATCAGTTCACTTTTACCAAGTAAAGCTAGTCATAGACCCTCACCATCGTTCCTTCCTCAGGTTCCTGTGTCCCCAAGCCCGATTGCTTTCCCTACCACAAAATAGCACACTGGTCCAGTACACTGATGGTACTCTGCTGATTAGACATCTATGAAATAGCAAGTACTGGGTACAAATGAATAGGACATTTAGGCTTACTTAAAACAACATTTCAGTTCTTAATAATGATATAGAAAATGTGGTTTGGATAACCACAGATTCACAATCAGAATAGTGGTAAAATAAGAAATTAGCAATACCCTAAGGCTGGAGGAAATTTTCTCTAGGAAAGCATACCATGAAATTTTCCTAACTGCTAAAATGTGGCTTAAATCTTATTCTGAGGTCCCATCCTAAACAGAGCCTTAAGAGGGTCATAAGCAGCAATGATATCCACAGAATCCAAAAAGTAGAATGAACATTTATTGACCACTGAGCTGTAGACATTGGTTGTTTGATACGCTTCAAATATCAAGTCCTTTTTGATGAAGTTCTTCCATTCTTTTAGATTTCAGTTCATGTATAAATCTTACAGTTCCGTTTACACTGTGGTATTCTTTTTTTTTTTAATTAATTAATTTATTTATTTATTTGAGAGCGACAGACACAGAGAGAAAGACAGATAGAGGGAGAGAGAGAGAATGGGTGCGCCAGGGCTTCCAGCCTCTGCAAACGAACTCCAGACGCGTGCGCCCCCTTGTGCATCTGGCTAACGTGGGACCTGAGGAACCAAGCCTCGAACCGGAGTCCTTAGGCTTCACAGGCAAGCGCTTAACCGCTAAGCCATCTCTCCAGCCCACACTGTGGTATTCTTAATAAATGAACTAGTGAAGATGTAAGCAACCTCAAGAGAAACTTCTGGGTTGGAGGGGATCCTAGGTCAGAGTCAAAGGTGCTTGCTTACAAAGCCTGCTAGCCTGAGTTCAATTCACCAGTACCCACACAAAGCCAGATGCAAAGTGGCTTATGCATCAGTGATCCCAGTGAGTTTATGACAGGAGAAAATGCAGCCAGGAGACCTGAAGCTGGTGGGCCACCTAATCTGATGTTCATTTTCAGTCGGGCAGTTCATTTGCAATAGCAAGAGGTCCTCTTTCAAAGAAGGTGGAGCTCAGACACCTTGACCCAAGCACAGCATGGCCCACATACCCATATGCAAATAAGCAAATTGAACTATTTGTAAAGTGACTTAGTAAGTCAGTTGCATTTGTGACTGTAGACATATAGCCAGGCACGTTCTCCTCCATCCTAGAGAGTATTACACACTTAATTTAAAATTTTGAGCTAAATGAGAGAAACTGAAACTCTGTAAAGCCAAATAATAATTAACAGTTGGAAACAGCATAGCTGTCCTCACCCCTCAGATTTCAACTAGCATTAGTATTTTATTATCTGCATTTATTTTTCATTTGAATGTGCTGCTGCTGTTGTTATTAGCCATTCTTTTCTGAAAAGTAACTTTTTCAGTTTGCTGAAGATTGTTTACCCTATAGAACATAATAGCTATAGATAAGTTCATGGAGAGTGTTAGCTCAGCTGATGATGCAACATATGGGCCAGGAAGTCTGCATCAGTTTCAGCCCTAGGGTCTTTGAAAGTAGTCAAGAGCAGCTTAAAGAGAGATTGTCGAATCTCAATTCAGGGGTACTTAGTTTGGAGAAAATATAGGCGTCTTTTCTGATTCTTAAGTTTTTGACCTGACCTCTCTGAAAATACAAACACATTCATGAAAACTATAGGTACCGCCCTAACGCCCACATGCTAAAGATCTTAAATTCTTATAGTATTCCCTAAAGATGTCCCATGAATGAATGAAATCCAAGTAATACTAAAGACATATCCAAGTACAGTATTAAGATCATAGGTAGAAGGGTATTATAAACAGTTTAAATAAATGAATAATTTTAATGACTTTACCTAGCCAAAATAACAAACAGTGCTTACAAAAACATATTCAGGCAGCCCTCCACTGATGTAGGTAGATCTTACCTCTATAGGTAGGTAGTTCCTTCCTGGGAATATATCTGAAAGTCACATTTATGAAGGTTGAACAGTTGATTTCTATTTTATTCGAAGAATTTTGCCATGGATGGCTAAGTAATGTGCTGAAATCCCTATTGGTTCCTACAACGTAAACTTATATAATCTTTAAGATAATGTTTATGCTAGTTTGTTGTTGTGACAAATACCTGAGAGAATATCTTAAGAGGAAAAAAAGGCTAATTTTGGCTCACAATTTCAAAGCTTTCAGTCCATGGTCAGCTGGCTGTGATGTCCCTACTCTGTGGTCGAGCAGAACTTCAGGGAACACGGCCCTGGTGGAGCACAGTTGCTTAACTCCTGGTGGCCAGGAGAGAAACACAAAAGGAGAGGAGGAAGAGGGAGAGAGGAAGGGGTACACTAATACTTCCTCCAACTAGATCCCACCTCTGAAAGTTTCCCTTGCCTCCCAGGAATCGAGCCAAATTTGTGAATCAATCAGTTGATAAATGAGTTGATTGATCAGAGCCGTCATGATCCAATCACATCTCAATACTTGGATCTACCAACCTCAGGCAGATCCTTCAATACATGAGCCTTCGGAGGGGAGACACAGGCCATTACAAACCAGATCATAACAACCCACAGTGAGAGCTAACCAAGAGCATGCCCCTTTCACCCAAGGTGGGTAGATAAGGTGGCACAAGCCTTCTTTCCACAGGCTATAAGCCTGTGTGGGCTCAGTGTAAGGGCAGCTAGCATATGCAGAGCAAATGAATCCAAGGTAACAAAAAGGGGTTGTATTTTGCCTGCTTCCTCCTACTTACACAGGTGAGTTCCCAGCCAGCTTCCAAAGATGGTAAAGATGCCTGCCCCCAGTGAAACACACACACAGAGAGAGAGAGAGAGAGAGAGAGAGAGAGAGAGAGGAAGTAGGGGGAACACAGAGCCGTTTACTCTGGCTGGTGGAACCTCTGCCAAGGAAACTTCATTCCTCTGATAGCGAGCACTTGGTGAAATCACCTTGGTGCTTAGGCAAAGTAGATCTCACTAAGGTATCATCTCTGTCAGGGGTAGAGGGACTGAGTTACCAAAATACGTACTTGCTTTCTCCACAGTTAGTGACCCTTTCGAGCAGCTTAGCTTGGCAAGCAGCACCAATATGAAGTCACTTACGCCCACCATTCCCCTCCTGATACAGCAGCAGTCTTACCACACTAACATTATCAACGTTCAAGACTGGAAAGAGTATAAGGCAGGGTGCTGGGGCCCGGCCATCCCTCTCCCTAGTTCACATGCTGACCCACTTACCTCCTCTGAGCTTGGTACTTCAAATTGAAAGCTCAGGGACATTTTGGCCCTGCTATTTGACTTAGACCTGTTGGCTTGACCAAACTTCATACTGGCTTTAATGTTAAGAGCTGATGGTTCCTCCCAAGTCCCAGCAACCTCACATGTCCCTCCCCCTCTGCAGCCTCTTACCCTTGCACTCCCCGCACTTCATATATCCCTTTGCTGTCCTGCCTGAGAAAGGCCTGGATTTCACACCTAATTAAAAGAGATTGTAATGCCTGCGGTTCCCTTTCTTGTTCATGTTCTCTTCCGCACAGGCAGCTTTTTATTCTCACGCTCAGCCCTATCCCTGGACCCCTGCAGCTTAAGGGACCTGCTGAGCAGAGTTCCGACAAAGCAGAGCGCAGGGCCCTCGTACACCGGGGTCCGCAGGCACATTTTCCCTTGGGGACTCACCCCTGCTCCAGCTCCATCCATTTGCGCTCTCTCTCAGAACAGTCACTTAGAATAATTGCATCCTCACTTTCAGTGCTGCAATTCCTTGAATGTTTCCAGTGAATGCCATCACAGGCTGACTTTTTTCTCTGATAGAAAGGAGGGTAGGTTTTTCTTTTCAAATAAACACACACACAAGCACAAATCAACTATTTTTTTTATCACTTTTTTTCTCTTTGCCATCAGTTTTGTGTTCACACCACTTGGTTTTTCTTAGAGTGGGGTGGCATCCTCAAATACACAAAATCTGTGTGAAGTTGGGTGATTTTTATATAGGTTTGGGATTTCATAGAGAGGGGGAGGTAGTTTGATTTCTGTGTGTGAGTGTGTGTGTGTGTTGAATAGCCCAAATGCCTATTCAGTGCCAATCTAGGAAAGAATGGAGTTAGCATTTTCACATCATTCCTTCCTATACAGTTCTTGAATAACCATCTAATCAAGATTTGTTTTCAATGGGGGACAGATCTACAGTGAGTATTTCAGATTTATTCCATTGGAATCTATACATTAATGCCCATTGGTTGAAAAGGACATGTTCACAAAAGCCTGAATTTCGCCTTAACTGTGGCAGAAACTTTCCCACTGTATTAGTGTTAAAAATAAAAGCAAGCCTGGGAAAGGAATTGCCTTGCATTGTGTGCTGGAGGAATAAGGCGTGCTTGAATGGAGGGGCAGAGCTCTTCCATCGCATCCGCACCCTATCAGTGAAAAGAGATTCTGCCTTTCAGGGCATCTCGTTGCAGCGTGGGGCCAAGGGCGCTCAGAGTGGCGTTTGAGAGCCTTGTCCATGAGAATCTAAATGCTTATCACTTCAGGTTGTATCTGTGTTCAGGTTTCCATTTGCCTATGTGGTTTTTAATGAATTTGGTGGCAACATTACTGCATTAGTTGTAACTTAGAAATTTTAGCAAAGAACCTGATTGTTTAGGTTGACTAAATCTTCACTTCAGTTTGGTCAAACAAGCAGTTGAATTTTTTTTCCTCAAGAACTTCTTTGTGAATAGGTAACTTAAAATAACAGTTTTTCTTGTTGTTTTTTTGTTTTCTGGTTTTCCTTTTTTTTTTTTTTTGTGGGGGGTAGGGTCTCACTGTAGCTCAGGCAGACCTGGAATTCACTATATACTCTCAGGGTGGCCTTGAACTTACAGCAGTCCTCCTACCTCTGCCTCCTGAGTGCCAGGATTAAAGTCATGTGCCACCACACCCGGCAAATAACAGTTTTTGATGTTCACTGTTTCTCATTTGTAAGATAAAGTCTGCCATAACTTTCGGTGTCTTTTTTATGAGAATGACGATGGCTTTAGATCTTTGGGCAGTTCAGGTTTTCATTTTGCAGTGGTCACTGCTCTTAGTGAAAAGGGTGTAGGCAAAGCTGGGTCCTTAGTACAGTGTGGACACTTGCTAGTTTTGTAAAATTTTGGGCAAGTCAGGTATATACTTTGAGAGCCCTAACTTTCTCTTACCTTAAATAAGAGCAACATGAGCTCTACTGAAAAATATATATATATAGAATTGTTACAGTAAACAAATGTTACATATTAAAGAATTGTATACTGTATAAAATACTGTGTATATGTGAACTATTAAAATGGTTGTGAGCCAGGCATAGTGGCGCATGCCTTTATTCCCAGTAAATGGGAGGCAGAGGTAGGAGGATCGCTGAATTCGAGGCCACCCTGAGACTCCATAGTGAATTCCAGGTCAGCCTGGGCTAGAGTGAGACCCTACCTTGAAAAACAAAATAAAACAAACAAACAAACAAAAGATTGTGAGAGGGCAGCTTGTTAGGTACATCTCCAGTGTGACCATTATTACCAATGCTATGATCAAACAGGTGCTGAAAGAATGTTCCCATCTATGGAGAAAATGATACTTTAATAAGCCCCTCTACCCAAAGATAGTGATTCTTCTTTGTCTGTGTACAACCATTTTTATTTCCTTCTTTTTTTTTAATGAAAGAGAGACCTCTATAATAGTGAAATTATATATATAGAAATAGTTATATTTTAGTGCCAAGACAAGTTGCTTTATTTCTTCCACTGTTCCATGTATATAAGTAGATACATGCACAGTACATATATACATGTATATACGTGTGTATTCTTGTCAGATGATCAAGGCTACATTAGATCCTCAAGGCCTGAAAATGTGAAGGCTAGTGGGAGAACTTTCAGTTGGAAAGCTCTACTGGCCTTACAGAAAATCCGTGGGCACTTTAATGCCAACCCCCGCCCACTGGCAAAGCTGGTGACATAGTGAAGAAGGGGTCTCCGCAGCCATATCACGTGGGCTCACCCACCAGCTCTGCTACCAGCTACCTGTGCAGTGTTGAGCACATTTCTCAATTTCCTCACCTATAAATTGCCATTTAATTCTCAGAGCCAAGACAGAGAGCAGGCTCTGAGAATCAAATGGGATACTATACACAGAGTACTTTTGACTGTTCTTGACAGATGATAAGGCTTAAAAAAGTTTGCTCTTGTTACTATTGTCCTGCCATACATACAAGAAGAACTCAGCAACAACTGAAAATTTAGTCTCTTGACTGAGTCCCCAGACATCTTTTCCTCAGTTACTTGTACCTTCATCTAGGGCCATATTTTTTAAGGATTTATTTTTATTTATTTATTACAGACCAGCAGAAAGATAGAGAGAATGGGTGTGCCAGGGCCTCCAGCCACTGCAAACGAACTCCAGATGCATGCACCACCATGTGCATCTGGCTTATATGAGACCTGGAGAATCAAACCTGGATCCTTAAATTTCGCAGGCATGCGCCTTAACTGCTAAGCCTTCTCTCCAGCCCAAGGGCCAGATTTTTATATTAAAACAGTTATAGGGGATTTGCAGTGATACGTCAATTTGGCAAAGAAGATTTGTCTTATTGCAAGTGAAAAAAGACAGAAGCTATAGCCTAACACAGAATTTCAGATGCATAATACACCTGATAGAGGTTGAACAAAGTTCTCTTGCCTAAATTAATGCAGGTCATCTCATGGAATGTGAGCACAAAGCCTGAAGATATTTATTAAGCCCAGACAACATAAGCAATGATCAAGTGTAGAACCACGCAGACTCCCCTAAGAAGCCCTTCACGCTGCGTGTGAGGAGAAGGAACCCGAGTGGGGAGGCAGTCCTTCCGTGTGCAGGATGACGCCTCGGGAGCTGTTTCTCACAAGACCAGAATATAGGTCACAGACCAGCAGTGAACACCTGAGACCCTCGTTTCAAAGCCCGTTGACTTGCCTCTCTCAACTTGATAGCTCAGTCGGGACTTAGCTGCTTTTCTTACTGTCATGACCGAAACCTGACAGCAACAACTTGAGGGAAGAAGGACTTATTTTGGCCCATGGTTTCCGAGGGTTCAAGTTCATGGTTGCTTGGCCCCACATGCCAGTTATGGCAGGGGAAGCATATGTTCCAGAAAGCTCTTCCATTGTGGATAGGAAGCCAAGAAGTCAGAACACAGGAAAGATCTAACACAAGATCGAGTGCCTAGGAAACACCCCCACTGACCTCCTCACCCCAGTGAGGCTTTACACCTCCAACCTTTCCCAGTAATGACTTCCAGTTATGAAACTGTCAAGAGATCAAATGATCTCTAGAAATACCATCACAGACACGCCCAGAGGTGTGCCTCCTAATTGCTTAGGCAGCACTGGATCCAATCAAGTTGACAGTCAATCAGAATAAACTGTCACAAATTGTGAAGGCAAAATTGAGGGTCTTGAGACTTAGTGCCAAGTCCACCTTCTCCTTCTCTGCGAATTTATGTTACCAACACGATCACTCATCTACACAGCGTGAAACATATGGTGGTGGTGGGGGGGCAATGGGTCAGGCTAGCACAGCCTCACATAGCTGACTGTTGTCTTCCTCCTGGGAGCTATTTAATAGCTCTGACTGCCCGGCGTGGTGGCGCACACCTTTCCTCCCAGCACTAGGGAAGAGAGATGGGAAGATCACCTTGAGTTCGAGGCCACTCTGAGACTGCATAGCGAATTCCAGGTCAGCCTGGGTTAGAGCGATACCCTACCTCGAAAAACCAAAAGAGTTACCTGTTACCTCTAATAATTGCATCCTATTTCATAGAATAAGTGAGTATCCCCCTTCCAGTTTACTCCAGCTCTCCTGTCCTCATTATTAGCAGTCCATGGCTTCCCTCTAAGAATGCTCAGTTTGATAAATGGAATTACCTAGTTTGGTCTGGTCAGTGCGGCCTGCTGTGGCCTTACGGTTCCTTCTTCACTGGGCCTGAAAACCTCAACTGTGTGACACGTGGCTGCCCTAGGAAATGCTCAGCAGGCTGTCAGAGATGAGGAGAAGGGTGAGGAGGCACAGGAAGCAGCCAGCAAACGCCCCATCCACGTGCACATTGCATTCTGTAGCCCATCTGTCATCTGGAAATGTGGTGGCAGCTGTTTGTACGACATCTTGGTAGGGGTTGAATTTTTCTAGAATTTTTGCATATATGATATGGGTTATGGTAATATAGCACGTTGAGAACTAGGAGGGGATTTTAAACAATGCCTTTTGCTAGTGCATATGAATAAAATGAGGAAGTTCTATAACTTGCAGGGGGTGTAGACGTTCCCAGAGGACTCGGGCTCAGGCCTGTCCAAAGCCGGGTGGCGTTTTCTCTGAGAATAAGTCTTTCCTTTGTCTCTCCCTTGTTCCTGTTGACGTCCTAGGTGTAAGCAGGCACGAGGCCATCTGGTTATTAACTTCAGCAGACAACTTGAGCTCCATTTCTGATTTCTGGGGGATTGCTACGAATACAGTATTCAAAACAGCAGGGGCACCAAGGTGGGAAGTGGGAGAAACTCCAGGTCGTCAGCAGATGGCCTGGGCTGTGTTTGCCACCTGCCCACCTGTGTCCCTGACTGCCAGGAGGGCGGGGATGGCTTCACTCAGGAGGCCTGGGTGCCAGAATGCAGTGCCCGGTTTCTGACCCAGCCCCCGTTGTGTCTCTGGCCCGTTGCACTGCAGGTGACATCAGTTGCAAGGGGATGACCGAGCGCATTCACAGCATCAACCTTCACAACTTCAGCAATTCCGTGCTCGAGACCCTGAACGAGCAACGCAACCGTGGCCACTTCTGTGACGTGACGGTGCGCATCCACGGGAGCATGCTGCGCGCGCACCGCTGCGTGCTGGCCGCCGGCAGCCCCTTCTTCCAGGACAAGCTGCTGCTGGGCTACAGTGACATCGAGATCCCGTCCGTGGTGTCGGTGCAGTCGGTGCAGAAGCTCATCGACTTCATGTACAGCGGCGTGCTGCGGGTCTCGCAGTCCGAGGCGCTGCAGATCCTCACGGCCGCCAGCATCCTGCAGATCAAGACGGTCATCGACGAGTGCACGCGCATCGTGTCGCAGAACGTGGGCGACGCGTTCCCGGGCATCCAGGACTCGGGCCAGGACACCCCGCGGGGCACGCCGGAGTCGGGCACGTCGGGCCAGAGCAGCGACACGGAGTCGGGCTACCTGCAGAGCCACCACCCGCAGCACAGCGTGGACCGCATCTACTCGGCGCTGTACGCGTGCTCCATGCAGAACGGCAGCGGGGAGCGCTCCTTCTACAGCGGCGCCGTGGTCAGCCACCACGAGACGGCGCTCGGCCTGCCCCGCGACCACCACATGGAAGACCCCAGCTGGATCACCCGCATCCACGAGCGCTCGCAGCAGATGGAACGCTACCTGTCCACCACGCCCGAGAGCACGCACTGCCGCAAGCAGCCGCGGCCCGTGCGCATCCAGACCCTGGTGGGCAACATCCACATCAAGCAGGAGATGGAGGACGACTACGACTGCTACGGGCAGCAGATCCTGGAACGCCACGAGTCCGAGGAGTGCCCCGAAGACACCGACCAAGCCGAGGGCACCGAGAGCGAGCCCAAAGGCGAGAGCTTCGACTCCGGGGTCAGCTCGTCCATCGGCACCGAGCCCGACTCGGTGGAGCAGCAGTTCGGCGCAGGAGCCGCCAGGGATGGCCAGGCGGAGCCCATCCAACCCGAGCAGGCCGGGGAGACCCCGGCGGAAGGTGGTGCCCAACCCAACCAGCTAGAACCAGGTGCCTCCTCGCCCGAGAAAAGCAGCAACGAGGTGGACATGGACAGCTCGGTGGTCACGGTCAGCAACAGCTCCGAGAAAAGCGTCCTGCAACAGCCTTCGGTCAACACGTCCATCGGACAGCCATTGCCAAGTACCCAGCTCTACTTACGCCAGACGGAAACCCTCACCAGCAACCTGAGGATGCCTCTGACCTTGACCAGCAACACACAGGTCATTGGCACAGCTGGCAACACCTACCTGCCAGCCCTCTTCACTACCCAGCCCGCAGGCAGCGGCCCCAAGCCCTTCCTCTTCAGCTTGCCACAACCCCTGGCAGGCCAGCAGACCCAGTTTGTGACAGTGTCCCAGCCGGGCCTGTCCACCTTCACTGCCCAGCTGCCAGCGCCCCAGCCCCTGGCCCCCTCCGCAGGCCACAGCACAGCCAGCGGGCAAGGCGAAAAGAAGCCTTATGAATGCACCCTCTGTAACAAGACGTTCACGGCCAAGCAGAACTACGTCAAGCACATGTTTGTCCACACAGGTGAGTTGGGGGGCTCCCCCTGAAGAAGGCCTGCAGCCTGGTGGGGAGGGGAGGTAGGGGGAGGCTACTGGAAAGAACAGCAGGTAGAAGAGAGGGTCTGGAGTCCTCTTTCAGAATGTGGAGAAACACCGCCCGTAAGGCTTCTTGTAGAAGAAGCCGGGCTGAGCCTCATCACAGGAATAAAGAACCCCAAATCACAGAAGCCCTTTATGGAGAAAGGGATGTCCCAGAGGTAGGCAGCCTGAGCAAGAGAAGAATAGGGCACCGCGTTCAAGTAGGCGAGTTCCCGAGGCAGCAAACTGGAGCCAGATTGCCTAGCTTGGACCAGTTCAGGCTTCCTAAAGTGTGTGGCACATAAAGAAATCACTGAACTTTCCTATATTTCCGTCTCCTTGTTAAACCTTCCTTACTGCGTGGCTCCTGGGGGACTTGCCAGTTAGTGCGCAGTGAGTTGTTAGAGGCGCTCCTAACATGGGTGCCACAGCTCTTACTAGCATTATCAAGATGGCTGGGAGAGGCAGAAAGCTTATTTTGTTTGGTTTCAAAGAAAAATGAATTTGATCACTGATTACAAGTTCTAGAGCCTTTAATGAATCAAAAGAAGATGTTTAGTAATCAAAGCTGCTATAAGATGGGTTCCTCAAAAAAAAAAAAAAAAAAACCTAGGCTTATTTCTTTTAAGGATAGAATAAACCATTTCTTTCTTTTTAATTTATGTGACAGACAAAGAGGGAGAGAGAGACAGAAAGAGGGGGGGAGAGAATGAGTGTGCCAGGACCTCCAGCCACTGCAAATGAACTCCAGACACATGCGCCCCTTATGTAATCGGGCTTATGTCTGTCCTGGGGAATCGAACCTTGGTCCTAAGGCTTCTTAGGCAAAGGCCTTAACCACTAAGCCATCCCTCCAGCCCCAGAATAGACCATCTCTTGTGGACATTATTCAGAGGGTCCGGGTTAGGTGAACGGTTCCCAGGATTCTGGTTCCAGAGTTAAAAATCTCCTGATCTCTTAGCTAGTTCTTTTCTTAGTTTCATAATGGGACAGAAATAGAGGTGAGAGTCCCGTGGATGTGTTGCCCTAAAAGAGATCATCTGTATGATTAGAATTTCACATAAATTCTCCCTACTGTAGTAATGACCACCATATTTGAAATTGTTATGAAAGTCAGTCACCTAACAAACCTCTGATTCCAGAATGGTCCTATTAAGTAACAAATGATTTTCAGGGAAAAGTCACATATTTCAGATTCTGATACATGAAAGAGAATTGGTTTCTCAAAGTGCAGCCTTACCTCTCACATCAGGCTAGTAGGCATCTAAGAGGGCACAAAACGCTGGCACTTAAATTGAGGACAGGTTAGTGGTAAAAGGCGCTTGTTCCACAAGCCTCCTAACCAAGAGTGAATCCCTCACACCCATGTAAAGCCATATTCAACATGGCTCCCGTGTCTCTAATCCGGGTAGGAGGCAGAGTCAGGAGAGGCTGTCGCTGGCCTCCCCAGCAGCAAACAACAAGAGGGACTGTCCCAAGCAAGGGAGAGAGGACCAATCCCCCAAGGTTATCTTCCAACTTCCACACATGCACCACAGCATGCGCACACCCATGCTACATATCAGACAGAGACACATACACACACATAATATCAAAAGTAAAATAACTGCAGGAATAGAAGAGAAGGAAAGCAGTTGACAAACAGACAAGATTCCCAACATTGCAAGTGAGCAATGTTCCCTCCGCTGAACTTTGCCTCTTTTGGCGGTTCAGCCTACATCAGGATATTATGTAAATCAACATACATGGCTTTATGCCAGTCATTTATGCTTAAAGTTTTCAGTTTTCACAACTCAAGATAAACATCGGGACTTACTGCTGAATTTAGGAAGAAAAGTAGTGGTAAGTTACTATGTTTACTCAGGGAAAATATGGATGCAATAGCAACCTGAGCTTCAGCAAGGGAAATTAGCCAAATAATGGTGTTTTTGTTCATATAGAAACATATGCAGACATGATCTCAGATAGTTGATGTCTTTTTCTCCTGAAATAGCTGCTTTCAAATCAATGAAATTAAAGATTAGTGCAGGGGGGGGAGCATTTGTGTGTTTCCTTAGCCAAAGGTAACTTTGTTCTTCTTGGATCTACAAATATATTTACTGTCCCTTTTGCTGTTCACCTCCCAGTAAAAGTACCAGACATAAAATCCATGCGCTCATTCAGATCACATGCTGAAATGGGGCTTCACGTTTACAAAATAAAACTTTCATTATGCTACCAAATGTCTTAATGTATAGAATTTTTTTCAATAGAGTCACCAAAGAATTCTGTGCTTAACCCAAGTAACCAGTTTTGTCCATGATTAAAAAGCAGCAATGAGATTCACATGCCTAGATATTATAGATGCAAAAAGCAGTACTTGGCCATTTTAAAAATCTGAGTTGTGCTCAAAGTATTGTCTTCAGAATGTGGTAAATTATTAATTAAGCTGCTCAAAAAATATTAAGGTGTTAGCATTGATTTATATCATATAGCCACATCTGGAATCAATTAATTTTATACATGTATCAGTTGAGCACATCATTAAAAAAAGAAAAACTACCTGCCCTTTCTCTCTGCAATTATTTGGCTCTGCAATTTGCAAAAAGTTTCTGTGTATTTCAACTTTTTTCTAAGTGAAGGAAGGAATTCTTAATCTGAAAAAATTAAGAACAACTGAGGGCAGGAGAGGTGGCTCAGCAGTAGAAGGTGCTTGCTTACAAAGCCTTACGGCCTGGGACTTGGTTCCCCAGTACCCACATAAAAACAGATACACAAAGTGGCACATGAGTCTTTGCAGTGGCAGGGGAATCTGGCATGCCCAAATACTTTCTCTCCCCCCTCCTCTCTCTCATACACACACACACACACACTTACATACCCACACACAAATAACTAAATAATTTGGAAAAAAAAAAAAAACGAACAACTGGCCTGGAATTTTCAAAAAGCAAGACAGAACATGAGGAGGGAGTTTAAGGCCAAATTTCCAAAGTTTTTAGAGCACTGGGGACAAGGCTTAGTGGTGAAACATGCTTGCCTGCAAGCCTGCTGGGCCAAGTTTGATCCACCAGCACCCAGGCATAGCCAGACACAAGGTGGCAGATATTTCTGTCACCCAACACACCTAGGACAATAAGCAGAGGCATGAAAATCCAGAACCATGCAAGCCAGCTAGACTGGCACACATGCAGCAGCCTAAACAATGAAGAGACCCCGTCTTAAAAAGAGGTTAGAAGGAAAGGACAGACACCCCAAGGTTATCATTTGACTTCCACACACATGCCATGGTGCTCATGTGCACACACACACACACACACACACACACACACGCAAACATTTTTTTAAGGGTTTTTAGAAAGTACCAAGGATACTTTGAAGAGCAGAGGTGGACTTGTTCTTTTCCAAGTGTAGCCAAAAAGAGTTCTACCAAGAAAGAGAATCTTGAGAGAGTCAGAAGGACAGAGATTTGGCTTCCCTCCAGCACAGCTACTCGGCAAACAGACCTGCGTCATTGCTGAGCCTTCAGTTCCTCCAGGGTTTAAGGTGGATGGGACTTATTTTCAGTGGTGGCGTTAGAGAATAAGTCCTGAAATCTGGATTCCTTGTGCATCTGGCTTACATGGGTCCTGAGGAATTGAACCTGTGTTCAGTTTGGTTTTGCAGGCAAGTGCCTTAACCACTAAGCTATTTTCTCCAGCCCAATATTACTTAATTTTTAAAAAATCATCATCATGCTGGGTTGGTGGCACACGCCTTTAATCCCAGCACTTGGGAGGCAGAGGTAGGAGGGTTTGCCATGAGTTCGAGGCTACCCTGAGAATACAGAGTGAATTTTCCAGGTCAGTGTGCCTGGACTAGAGTGAGACCCTACCTTGAAAAACCAAAAAAAAAAAAAAAAAAAAAAAAGAAATAAAAGATCATCATTATTACTTAGGCCCCTCTACCTAGGAGACATTGAGTTTCTTACAGTGTGATATTCCTCAGGTTTCTCTTGAACTACCTTCATAGCAAGAACTTTGTTTTCATTCCATAATGATTTTGATTATTTGTTTTTGTTTTTTGAGGTAGGGTCTCACTCTAGGTCAGGCTGACCTGGAATTCACTATGTAGCCTCAGGGTGGCCTCAAATTCATGGTGATCCTCCTACCTGTTCCTCCCGAGTGCCGGGATTAAAGGCGTGTGCCACCACGCCTGGCCTTAATGATTTTTCTGAGTAAAGAAAATCCCCTCACCTAGACACTTTCCCCCACTCCCCCGACTGCCAAATAAGCTATGGCAGGACTCCATTAGCCCTCAAAAAGTTTTCCATGTTCACTTACTGTGTGGCTTCTTAAGAGTTGTGAGAAAGCAAACCAAGAGTTTAGGGCATGTGTGGAAGCAAGAGACCTGGAGGGGAAAAGCACAAACCATCCTTCATGGAGCAAAGCCCAGCTGTTCCATGCCTTTCCCCTCCCCCCATCAAGAGAGAACACAAGTCAGAGGAAAGGAACAGGAGTAAACAGGAGGCAGACAGGTACTATGAGAAGGATGTACTATGAGAAGGCTGAGCCGTGGGATGAACAGCAAAGCAAGAAACTTCAGAGGGCAGTGTATATTTTATCAAGAAACTCCAGGTGGAAGTTTCTTTTAAGATCCAAACTTAGGACTTTTTCCTTAAAAAAAAAAAATCTATAAATGAATATGGGCTAGCATATGTAGTTGCTTAGCAAATGTTTGTTGAGTGAGTATGTAAATGAATGTTCAAAAAATGTGGGCATGCTTTCCAGGAGAACTTAATTCAAGGAACTTATACATAAATGCATTCTTTTCTCAGCAAGACTTTTAGATTTCTTCCTCTTTTTTTCTTCTTTTTTCTTTTTTTTAATTAGCTTTAGTGAAGTATCTATATTCCCATTTGTGTTTTTCACCAACAAATCATAGTTCTTTTGACTTTTTTTATGAATCATATTATCACCAGCCAATCCATTGCTGATGTTCTTATCCCATTGATATGTTCTGCACATAAGATAAATTTGCTTATTTTTTCTAAGAAGCTCAGCTATTCAGCCATGAAGTCAATGTAGACAGATACAGTGATAACTGGAGCATAACAGTGTGAGCTATCTGTAACAACAGTAACACCAGGACAGTACTGTGAGGTCCTCATATGGAGTTTGGACTGGTCTATCAAACTAATGGGGATAAATACTTGGAGTAAGAAAGCCTTAGTTTTACAAACACTTTGTGGCTTTGGGTCTTTTAAGTTCTAGGTTCAACCTGAAACTCGGTTTTGTAGATCTTAATCATACTTACATATGGTTACTCTGAGACTTAAGTAATTTATGTGAAAGCACTTAACTATAAATGTTATGAAATTACCATAGCCACTTAGGAACACATATATTAGATGTTACCACAGCACCATAATTTTCCATTCTAATCAAGAGAGCAAGAAACAGTTCACAGCAGAGGTCGGGTTCACATCATACTGTCAGCTGTTATTCGTGTGTTAAGTGATCTTCAGGATGTTAGCACAACTCTTACTGGAGACATCATTTTCAGAGGGTGCTGCTTGCTGTTCATCCCGTTCATAGCATTGTAGGAGGCCAAGTCATGTGCGTGAGATTCCCTAAGATCGTTAATATTCTGCTTGCCATCAGAACCCTTCCGCTGCCCCTGAATCCACAGATGCTTTGTGAAGTTACTCTGTCCCTCCTCGACACTGAATGAACAGGAGCTTGCCAGGAAGGCCAAGGGGGGCTACCAAGTGTATCTTAGAGGTGTGCCCACAACAGCACCTCAGCGCTCCATCGGAGCGTAGGTCCACTGCTGGTACGGAACCTTCTCCATTTTCTGATACAGCCTTGACTTCCCTCATTCAGTAGACCTGCACTTTCCAGGACATCCCTGCTCTCCTCTTCCTCTCCTGCCTCATCAAAGAGCTTGTCACGCATTATTATTTTTTTTAATCCACCCCCATGGGCACATCAGCGTTCCCCACTCTCCCATCCTGGAAAAGGCAGGAAATCCCTCTCCCCTTGCTTCTTCACCTCGGGTTGGCTTCACTGCCTCCAACACTCAGTGGCCAATTGTCAGGAAGTCCTGCCCCTGCTTTGTGTTAACATTTTATTCGTGGCATACCTTCTCTTCATTGGCTTGCATAGCTGAGAGTAGATTGTGCACCTGCGTCTGAATGGCAGAGCCTCGGTGACAGAGCCTGCTTTATTTGAAAAAAAAAATTTGTTGTAGTTGTTTTAGGACGCGGGGCTGGCTTTCCCACGTTAGGTAAGTTATTTCTTGGTTGACTTCCTTACCTCCTTCAGGCTGAATCAGTCTAGTTTGTTTTTAAGTGACCATAGACTCTGTTACGTGCTTTTTCTTTTTAAATTTCAAAACAGTTCACAGGGTGTGTACGCTCTGGAGTATTGTCACATCGGACATAAGGAAACCGAGTTTTAGAGAGGCTTAAAAAGATGCCCAAGTCACTCAGATAAGAAATGACATTCATATATGACTGCACCCCACAACAGATCACTCTGAGCTCTACGGTGAAGGGCCTACAGCCCTCCAGGTCATGATCCAAGTGTCTGCTTTGTACTTTGTGTCCTTTCCTAAGAAGCGTGACTTACAGTATCTCACCCTAGGGCCAAACCTGGAAAGCCACTTAAATCAGTGGTAATTTATTTATCTTTTCTTGACTTCGCCTGGACAGCATCAGTCAGCAGACCACTTTCTTTAGTTCTTTAAGGTCTGCTATAAGTGGCATGCAGGAAAATAAGAGAGCAGAAACATATCAACATTCTTGATGAGTGACGCTGTTTTAGATCCATACATCTGAAACGGAAGATGGCGGGCACCTGACAAATCTGAAAATATACTCCATTTAGTCAGACGGTTTCTGAAGTGCCCACACTCCATCGTCACTGCACCTCAGTAATTATAGAGAGTACCTTCCTTTGAGGAGCTCCCTAGTGCCTTGCAAACACTGTTCCTCATTAACTAGCACACCATTTTTTTTCTGTGGCAGAGAAGGGAACAAGATACTTTGTCCTATTTAAAATGTGGGACTGCTAATGCATGGAATGACTAAGCAGGCGGCCCTAGGGTCATTTGCTGACAAGGCCAGAACCAGAGACCTCGGGTGTTTGGGGGCATCCTGAGAAGACTCGCAAATCCACAAAGGACCATGGCAAGTGTCTGGTCCAATTCCTCACTTACTTACAGAAAGCAAAACAAACCCAGAGAGAAGAGAACCCTTGAAAAGCCCAGGGTCACACAAATAATTAATGGCAGAAATGATACTACATGCATGCCAACAGCATACATATATATGCTGGGGAGAGAAAAAACTGACAACGGTGAAGAATCAATTTGTAGTTGGATTAGAAGGGTGTGAAAGTAAGTGCCTTCATCAGTGACCTTGCCTACGGGAATGTCAAAGAGCAAGAGCATTGTAACACAAAGTCTCAGCTTCCTAACAGACCAGAAACCATCTGGAGTTGAAGGCCCTGCTTCCCATTACAGGTGACAGGTGGACATGTTGAAAGAGATAGCTGGCTAGCTTATCGTAGCCACTAAAAATTGTACTGAAAGCACAAGGATAGCAAAGACCAGCTGAGTTCCAAGCATGTTTCCAGCCGAAAGAAATGTTTCAACTAAAAATAACATGCATGACTGTGCTTCTTAAGGAATTTCTCATTTCCAAAAAAAAAGCACCAATGTGTAAACACCCTGCGTAGACTGGACTCTTTATCATACTTCTATTTGAGTCTTCCCATATAACCCTGGCATTCTATATGCATCATATTGTACCATCAGTGTGCTTAAAAAAAAATCCTTTCATGTTTGAAAACACACCAAAAAAAAAAAGTAGTCTAATGATAGAAAGTCCCACAAAATGAATCATGAACACAAACATTTAGCCCTGAACGTGGCACATGGTAAGCATTCTACACATTCGATACCATCACACCTCCTAGGTTGTATAACTGAAAAAGTAAGAATACAGTCAAGGCACTTATTTCAAATGGAAGTTATCCTCAAGTAAGAAGTAATTCAAATGTTGAAGCAATTACCCTGGGAGTTTCCGGCTTTCAGTTGAGGCATAGAAGAGTCATAGGAAACACTTACTACTTTGGGCTATCAGTAATGAGGTACAAGTGGACCAAACATTTTAATGTGGTTCATGTCACCCACCAAAAGCACAGAACAGGAGCCCAGAACAAATACTACAGATGAGCAGGTCTAAGTGATTATCCAAAGGGAGGCCACAGGCCCATGGACTTCCCTTATAGAAGGATGCCTCATCATTCACTGACGAGTTTTGCTTGACTGTTTTTAACTAGCTCAGTCATTTGGTATCTGAGCCAATGGCAAACCCAAGCAGTAAACACAAAAGAAAGAAGGGCTTCTGCCAGCTGGCTAATATAAATAAATAAGAAGAGAGAAAAACTATTTTAGACATTGACCTAAGAGTCAAAAAGCACATGGAACCGTTTAACGGGTGGCGGGGGTGGGGAGGATATCGCCTTGTAATAAGAAGGCCATGGAAGTATTCCCACAGCACGCTTGGTGGTCTGCACAGTGGTTTCATATGTATTTTATGTCAACGCCAGCATACTGAGGTAAGTAGGACTGAGTACCTCCGGGCACTTGATTTTTTTTTTTTTTCCACAGCGGCATACAGTGTGTTGGTGCCTAGATTTGACCAGGGCCCATGGGACTCTGAGATCACCACATAGTCCACCACCCAGTCACCCTCCACAACTGCTGAGACAATGTGCCGCTCATTGCAGTTGACACAGAACAGTCGATTCACTTGTGAGCTTCATTTTAGGGAGGTTTTGCCATAGACAAACGCAATTAACACCATGCCGGGCATGGTGGCATGCGTCTTTAATCCCGGCACTCAGGAGGCAGAGGTAGGAGGATCACTGTGAATCTGAGGCCACCCTGAGACTACATTAGTGAATTCCAGGTCAGCCTGAGCTAGAGTGAGACCCTACCTCAAAAAAGAAAAGAAAAAAAAAAAGTGTGCTTTTTAAGTCTACTACAGACTTACAATCAATAATGATGCATCTTTTGGAGGCAGGAAATCTCGAAACTGCCCCAGCCGTCCCTTAAAGCAAGCTTTCTCTAAGCAAGGTGATCCAGGAAGGTTTAAGTCTTCCCACTAAAGGATGATCTGTTAAGCAATCCGATTTTTATTTTCTCTTAATTTTTGTTTTGTTTTGTTTCTCTTCCTTTTTTTTTTTTTTTTTGTTGTTGTTGTTGTCTTGCTTTTCTTCCCCTCATCCTCCTTCCTCGGCCGTGTCTCGCTCCTTCCCGCTTGCTGTCCCCCCCCCCCCCCCCCCCGTCAACAGGCGAGAAGCCGCACCAGTGCAGCATCTGTTGGCGCTCCTTCTCCTTGAAGGACTACCTTATCAAGCACATGGTGACGCACACGGGAGTGAGGGCCTACCAGTGCAGCATCTGCAACAAGCGCTTCACCCAGAAGAGCTCCCTCAACGTGCACATGCGCCTCCACCGCGGGGAGAAGTCCTACGAGTGCTACATCTGCAAAAAGAAGTTCTCCCACAAGACCCTCCTGGAGCGACACGTGGCCCTGCACAGTGCCAGCAACGGGACCCCTCCCGCAGGCACGCCCCCGGGCGCCCGCGCTGGCCCCCCAGGCGTGGTGGCCTGCACGGAGGGCACCACTTACGTCTGCTCGGTCTGCCCGGCAAAGTTTGACCAAATGGAGCAGTTCAACGACCACATGAGGATGCATGTGTCTGACGGATAAGTAGGTTCTCTTTCTTACGAACACAACCCCAGCGAAAGAAGTTAAACAGACAGACAAAAAGCTACGGCACTAGAATTTAAGAGATGTTTTGGTTTCATTTTTTTACTTTCTGTTTTTGTTTCTGTTTTTGTTTCATTTTGTACTACATAAAGAACTGTTTTTTGCCTGCTGGTACATTACATTTCCGGGGGCTTGGGTGAATAATAGTTTTCCCAGCCTCCCTCGGATGGTGGCCTTAAGGCCCGGTAGTGCTTCAGGAGGTCCACTGGTTGGATCTCTAGCTACTGGCCTCTAAATACAACCCTTCTTTAAAAAAAAAAAAAAAAAATCTTTTAAAAAAGTAAAAAAAAAAAAAAAAAAAAAAAGAAAAATAATTTTTTTTTTTCCACTTGTGAAGAGCACTACAAAATATATAACAAAATCTAAAAGGCCTACTGTCTTTAAGTACACCGCTTGCAGTGTTTTCAGTGGACATTTTCACAATTCTGGCCACTTGGACTTCACAGTACCAGTTAAAACTGTGGAATATCACTTCTGGTTGAAAACCCAGAAGAAAGGCCCTGCTTTTCCACCTGATTCATTAAAGGGCTGTGGGTGGGAGGGGCAGTGAGTTCAGGGGTGCGGGAAGAAAGTGACATGGCAGGCTTCTCCCCCATTCTGCCCAGTGCGCACACCCTGGCCCGCCCCTTCCGCGTTCCCCCTTTCAGCAGAAGCCAGGGCGACGTGGACAAGCAACAAGCAAGAGTGGCTATCGTATTTATTCAGTGTCTTCGCTGAGCCACGGCCTCAGCACAGTCAAGAAGGACTTTCATGAAAGGCAGGAATGCAGATAAAACAAAGATATCAGAAATTTGCACCTATGTTTCTAGGTACAAGAGAAGGGTTATTTCCAACAATCTTTGCAAAAAAAAAAAAAAAAAGTGTCAGGATATATTCTTGTGGAAGAGAAAAAGAAAGAAATGGAGGGTGGGGACAATAAGAAGTTCTTGAGGCTTTTTTAATTCAGAATTTTATAGAGGGGCAAAAGTGACGTTTACCAGATAGAATGCTGATTTTTTAAATATATTTACGACAGTATTTGTGTAAAAAAAAAAACAAAAAAAGTGAGATTGTCAAAAGTAATTTTTTTCTCATTTTGGTTTTGCATACACTGCCACCAATCCTTTCTCTTTTATTTTATTACACACACACACATACACACACAGACACACACAGACACACACACACACACACACACACACACATATATATATATATATATATATTTTTTTTTTTTTTTTGGGTAAGTCAAGACTGTTAAGGTTAGCGATACTGCTTCCAGATAGAAAGAATAAAAGGCAACTAAAGTTATATTTGAAAGAGAGGAAGGTTATTTTCTTCATTTTTTTTATTTTTCTTAATTTTTATTATTTTAAGTATTGCCTGGGTTGCTGAGGCCCTCTGAGGCTCACCCATCTCTGCTGTAATTTGAACTGCTGCTTTGTATTTTGTTATGTAAATCTTTGACTTTTAGCAAGCTTAAGTTGCTCCACTGAATATTTTTCCCACTGATCCATCTAGAATTCTGTTCTTTTTCATGGGAGGGACTTTAGCTTTCAGAAGCAGATGCCTCGCTTCTCCAAAATTTCACTGAGCTCTTTAGGATTCTACAATTTCCACTGACTTTTTTTTTTCCTTTGATGAAACACTAGTTGTCTGTAGATCTTGACAAATAGGTTTGTTTCTCTTGTGGTCAGCCAGGAGGAGGACTCCACAGAACTCTTTCACACCTCTTTGCCCTTCACAACTCTGAGCATCACTTTGTTACAAACCATAATGCATAGATGCCAAAATTACTCTCTTCCTTTCAAACATCACCTTCTGACTCTTTCCACTCTAGCTAAGAGGGCTAAATAAGATAACATTCTTTAGATGATTTATTCATCCTTGCTTTTGGAAAGGTCTTAGGGAAATTAGCAATCTCCTTGATACCAACTTCCAGCATTCAGGAGGCCGCCAATCTGTTGCGTCATCCCACATGCCACTCTCTTCCTAGTTGGGATTTCTCTCCTTGGTCGTGATCAAGAAATCATAATAGAGATTTTCCATTATACACAGTGTCCTTAAGGGATTCCAGTTCAAAAATAGGACATTTTAAATCTAACTTATACTCTTTAAGTGATTTCATCATTGGGCATGTTTTAGCACACTTAAAGGGAAAAGTAAATCTTTCAATAAAGCAGAAACACCAAGCTACAACTTTATAAAAAAGAAAAGAGGATATTTTCAGTTCAAAATTACTCTACATTTTAATTTAACTTTCCTTCTAATTTTCCTGTTAGCATTTTATTTACACAGACCATGCAGCAAATAAGGAAAAAAAAACATCCAAGGCAAGCAACTCTATGGTGACTAAATTGGTTTTATTCATATATTTTAGACAATTGGTTAACTTGGATCTTTTCCATAAGTTCTTTGTGATGTTTTGTAGTTCGTGTAACTGGAGTATTTGTGGAGTTTGAATTGGTCCTATGGTGCTTAATTCAGTGGATATTTTGCTAGGAGTTTTATGTAGGCATGGATGGTTAACTGACTACTGAATATCACCCATCATGATTTCAAAGAATAGTCCTGCTAAAAATTGTGTGACCCATTTGAAAAGTCAGCTTCAGAAAAATCAATTCAGTTTTTTAGGTTGCTGATTTTACTGGTAAAGTATTAATAGTGACTTAATATTCTACTTACCACCAATAGAGGGAGCATTAATTTTGTCGTGGAATTGTTTTGATATTTTGAAGAGTCGTTCAACCCATAAAATGAAAAAGATTGACATCATGATAATTTTTTTAATCTGGAAGGAAAGAGATATAAAATCACTCATTATATAACATAAATGAAAGGAGGCCAGAAGCCACTGTAAAATATTTTCACTATTTAACAGTAGTACCTTTTAAATAGTGTCTTTACTCAAATCCTAGTAAAGTAGGCAGAATTCATAATATTTCCAGAAAAGCCAGTACTTGGCCACATTTCACTGCTTGCTTTTCAAATCTGAGAGAGACCAATTTGCCTTAATGTTGAGTTTCCATTGTAAAAACTAAGCAAATGGGTTAAAATCCACCTTTTCTTGTGGAGCATATAGAGAGAGAAAAAAGAAGACAAAAACTGCAGGTGACTTGAAACCCGGATGCCCACCCCTGTAAAGGAACTGTCTCCTTTTTTTTAGAAAAAAGGGGGGAGGGGAAGATTTGGGGGATACACAAATATTTCTTGGTGAGATACTAAACACAGGCTTATTCCTACTCTTTGTATTCTCCCCCCACCCCAAACATGTCACAGCCTAAAAGAGTTGACAAAATGTTCTGTGGAACCAGGAAGAAACTAGATTGAAGTAGTAGCTAATGTGGAGGAACAAAGAGTCTTCTGTAGGGTTATTGCTGTCTTGTTTGCCCACTGTGAGGCTCCTTTCCAAACTATCTGAGACTTTAAAAGATAAGCCCATCTGTACCTGTTTCAAAAGCATAGAGAAGGTTTCTGATTTCCAGCCCTCCATTTCAGAGTATAGATCCTTATTTTTTTTGGTTTGCAGTCCTATAATTTTCATGCTAGGATGTTATCAGCACTTTAAAACAATTCTTTTAAGTACCCAGGAAACAAAATATAGATAAGACAGAAGCAGATGTTCCAGATATAAGGCTTCTCACTCTTAAAGGGAGTTACAGGGAACAAGAACTGGTATGATGGAAAAAAATTAATGTTTTAGTATGCTAGTATTTTTTAAAGGAGTTTTCTAAATATGAGAAAGCAACATCAAAGAGGGATGCTTACAACACATTTCAATAGAGAGATTACAAAAACTAAAATTTCCAAGGACTAAAAGCACTGAGAGTATCCCAGCATAGTGAAAAATGTTTTCATATGAAATAACAACATGTGTGCAAAAAAGGCCCATAAATGTGTAAAATGTAACCCTTCAAAAGGACAGGAATTGAAGCTCAGATATATATATATATATGATACACATCTGCAATAAGAAAAGATTGAGAAACAAGCCACCCCCCTCCACAAAATATCTGAAATGAAAATTTCTGGATCAAAATATTTTTATTTTATATTTTAATTAAGTTATGAACTCAAACTTCTTCCAACATTTTAATAGACCCTCCCCTACTTCCTATGTTTTCAATTTATTTGTGCCCCAAGGAAGTTTTGTTGGTAATTACCATCATTCTCTCCCCCTAGCATCTTACAGGGCACTATAGCTCTTGGCCTTAGAAAGACTTGTAATTGCCTTGTTTAAAAGTCATGAAGGTTTTATTTTATAGTAATCTGTAAGGACCAAGTAAACTCCTTTCCAACCCATGAACGGGGAGAATTTGTGTATTCTGAGAATGAGAAGAGAACAAGTTTTCTATGGCTGCCTTTTATTTTAAGTTCTACTGCTTTGATCTATGACTGCTTTCATCACACAAACACACCAGCAGGATGTACCCTTTTCATGCCCCCAAATCAGTGTTTTCTCACAGCATAAAAATTACCACTGAGGTGTGCCCCTTATTTAATCCCTCAACAGCCCCAAGAAAACACAGTAAGTAAAGGCTCCTATTGCTTTCCCTCTTGGGAAGTCTCCACAACACCCCCAACAATGTTGCGCTGAGGAGTGGGGCCTGGCCAGGAGGGATCAGAAAGGCCCACCCTGAGCTTCCCCTGTCGTTCGGAAGGATGGCATTTAGTGAGCTGTGGAGGTGTGACTGTGCAGAGGGGCAGAGCAGACTGCACTGCTGTGGCCAGCATGCTGCTGCAGGGAGGGAAGCAAAAAGAAGGGGTGCAACCAGAGCCCTGGGGAGTGAGGACAGGACACCGCCTTGTCTGCCATGACTGAACTCTTAAAAGAAATCTTCCAGAAGAATGATTTAATTTAGAAATGAGTCAAAGTTGGGGAAATGGAAGCTCTAGGAAGAGATCAAAAGAATTGCTTAATATACTCAGTAGCCCATAATGCTAAACCGGAAAACATCCAATCCTAAAACTAGGAAGTTTGGCAAGAGGTGCTTAAATCTTTGGGCTTTTCCTAGGGTAGGGTCGACAGACTTTCTTTTGAGGGATTTCTGGCTCTGAGAAACCTCTTTCCTCACTAGAAAAGAATTTTATTTTAAGTGGCCAATTTTGTCCCCCAGAAAAAGGATTTAAAAAAAATAAGAAAATAAAACAGAACCATGTGAGTTAGTAACAAAAGGAAGGGTACACTAAAGTTTCACTGGACTCTTTAATTCCACAGAAAAGCAAAGCTATCCATGGCCTCCCCACTCCAGGCTCTCTGCAGGGAATGAAAAGGCTGCTTGAGCCATCCCAGCCACCAGCCTTCTGAAGATAGACATTTCTTCCCAAGTAAAACCATAGCCACTGCCTTCTCCTCTTGCGTGTTTTCTCAAAGGGTCCACTCCCTTAGGTGCTTGGGAAAGAGATCAAGTGGAGCAAACTTTTAGAAACAGTCTCTGTCCAGGTGCTCAGGCAGAAGTGCTGGGGGAAGACAGAAAGGTGGCACAGAGGAGCTCCTGCCCTTGTGATGGAATCCTTTCACATTCCCCGGGGCCTTTCAGTGTTACTGTGTTTCTGAGATCTCTTCAACCTCCTCAAGAGATACGGGTGAGTCAGTGTTCTGTAAATGGGCACATGGGATCTACTGATCATCATTTCTAGCACAGGGCAGCAAGGTGAAATAAGCATGACCACAGTACCCGAAGTAATTTTCTGAGGTTCTGAAAACATTCACTCCTTCAACTCTGAATCCCCCATAGTAAGTGGCATACATTAGCAGATCCCAGGAAATAGTTGTGGGGCTGTAGGATTTGTCTAGGCTTTTTAGAAGGAGAAGTTAAGGATGAAGGCTACTTAGCTGTAGGCCCTTTTCAACTGCATTTGTCCTCTCACTGAAGGCCCTCCATTGAAACAAGGAGTAAAATCTTTCCACACTGCTGACAAGCGACCTCCTGATGGTTTCTTTTGGCCCCACCTGCTGCTCCACAGACCGAATTCTGAAGTGACCTCAGTTAAGTTATTTTCAAAAGAAACCTCGTAGGTCCTACAATTAATTGCCTTAAATTAGAAAGCCCAAGGGAAGAAGATTTAAAAAGTACAGAAAGTGGACAGCTATGAAGATAGGGGCATTCCTTTCTTCATAATAGTCACGTTACCACAAAAACCAGCCATACTCAGCACTGATGGCTTTGGAAACAGTGACTTTCTGAGGAGGCCTCAAATGTGGAAGAACTCTGGCTGCTCTCAGGAAGTGGCTACAATTTCCTGTCTACCCTATCTTATTGATAGGTCAAGGCCTAATTTAAAATGGGCATCATATTGCTAAATAGTGAATCCTTTAAAAATAATCACAGGTGCTTAGGACATCAGCTTTAAACATTTCCTTAACAGAGTGAACAGCCACCACAAAAATCTCTTTCCCTACGTAGCATGTATCTCTAGGCCTTTTCCCCTCGGTTTTGGAGCGTATCTGGTTCATCTGCTCGGTCTTTGTTTCAATGCAAAATCGGAAGTTTCGAATCTTTAGTAAAGGAGCAAAATCTGTAGGTCATAGACAAAAACCTAGCCCAGGTCAGAGCAGCCCCAGCTCCGTCCAGGGAAGCCTGGGAGCAGTGTCAAAGTCTCCAGTACATCTCCTCCACATTCAGAAGCTTGTTGGATCAGAATGCCTCAAAAAAAGAAAAAAATTCTGATACAGAAAGAAAAGAAGAGAAAATGAACCCCATAGCCGTAGATGTTTGTAAGGGAAGTGTCTTGACCCATCCAGGATGTCACAGCTGCTGTCCAGGAGGTCTGTGAGAGCACCGCGCGTGTGTGTGTGTGTGTGTGTACACAGTGTGACGTGTTTTTAGTGCAAAACTATTCTGTATTCATCTTTTCCAGTGACGACAACCTAGACTTGGGCATCTCTGGCTAAAAGTCAAAGGTCTAACTTGGTTCACATGCCTGCTTCTGGTCTATTGCTGTAATCGGTGCGCCCGTGCCTGTGATGAGGCGTTGGGGCATGCAAGCAAGTAGCACAACCATGCGTGATTTCTGTGTGTACCTTTGCTGAAACACTTGAACAAGTGCTACGCTTCCGTAGAACTGCTGGCGTGTGGGTGTCTGGGTGTGTGTGTTTGTGTGTGTGTGTGTGTGTGTGTGTGTGCACCTCCTGAATGAAGCGCACGCAGTTGCCTCTTCCACCATCGCGCTCAGACTGATGGCTCCCTTCCCAGGAAGCAGTCACCTGCCCACTCTGTTGCTTTCAGTAGCACTTCAGAGTTGGGAGAAACAGGCAGCTTGTTGGCTCCACAGCAAGCCCACAGGGCCAGGCTGTTTGGGAATAAGATGGAGCACAAGCTCTCAGCCGGGGAGCAGACCAGGGGGAATCGCAGTCCAGGGTACCTGATTGGGACTCCCCAGCAGGAGGACCACCCAGGCCAGGAAGGGCAGCCCCACACATCCCCGGGCTCTCCTAGGTGTCTCTAAGGCTTCCCTTCTTGTCCTTCCTGAAGCCCGATATGCCCACGCTCACAGGGGAACCACGTGCGTGTTTTACTCCCACACGGAAGCTCCCTGATGCTCCTACTGGCATCCCCACATCATCACCCTCGCTCCCATGCTTTCTCCTGAAACGAGTGTGGTCCTTGTCTGTGTCTCGCGGAGTAGGTTGGCTATCCAGGGGGGAATCTCTAAGAGCGTCAAGCGTTAAAGTAAAATGTCACTGTGGATGCTCAGTGAATGGGCCCGGCCCTCCGAGGTGACTCCTGACATCTTATAAACAGTCAAATTCAGTTTTCTTTTTCACTTCCATGCCCTTCATTTTCTAGGTGGTCCTTTTTGTTTTATGTAGATTAGTTCTGCTTTACAGAATTCAGAGATTTCCTTTCTTGTCTACTTCAGTGACATTTCTCCCCTTCACTCAGTATGGCGACTTACCATTGCAACTGTTTTTGTTTATTATTATTTTTGAAAATGTATATTGTCTTTCTATATTCAAAAGAAATCTGTGACTGTAACCACAGATATTTCTTTTTACTGGAAAAAATCATTTTTGGTTTTCGTTTTGTTGTTTTAATTAACAGTACTAGTGAGTTTGTGGAAGACTAGGGTTACTATTTAGATATGCTTAAGTACAGTACACTACGTTGCAGTATTTCTGAAACCTAGAACATACGCATTATATACAACAACTCTATATTGAAATGTATCACATTATATTCATTTTACCTTTGGAATCTGCCTATGATCATGAGTTGATTGAAATATTATTTCTCTGCATATATCTCCCATCACCAACCTGCTACAGTTAAGCTGGTGCATTTCATACAATTATGGCTAGTTTGCTTTTCATATTATCAGCT
Organism: Jaculus jaculus; assembly: GCF_020740685.1. Classification (NCBI taxonomy): domain Eukaryota; kingdom Metazoa; phylum Chordata; class Mammalia; order Rodentia; family Dipodidae; genus Jaculus; species Jaculus jaculus. The sequence goes on from NC_059105.1 coordinate 167,819,803, forward strand.
TTGGTACTGTCTTTAGAAGATTTTAGGATTTTTTTTAAGCTCAGATTCAGCAAATATGGGAAAATTAAAGCTATTTTTTTAATTTCTAAAAAAAACTTTGGTGTGGCTAACACAGAGGTTCATATTCTAGTGATCTTGTTTAGCTGACCCTGTCACTGTCTAAAAAACAGAAGAAGTGCATATGAATGTATCTGTGACTCTCCCCAGTAAGAGCGTCATTGTCCACACATGTTTTACAATGACCTAGGGGCTGCTTAGCTGACAGGTGATCTGGCTGACTAAACTGCATCTCAGAGGGATGCTTAGGTCAGACGCAGAAGACGGTGAAGTGCCTAGGTGTCCCAACGCTGTTTTCAAACACTGATTCATTCCTGAATCTTCACTGGCCACCTTCTGCTTTCAGCATGCTTGCAGTTATTGTCACTGATCTTCACCATCTCCCTGGAGGCAGCTTGGCAGTATTGTGTTCATTTTCCCAGGAGAATTGTTCTTAAATGAAAACTGGATTTTTGAGAAATATTTCGTTGTCAGAACTCAGAAACATATATCACATAGTTTTCAGCTTACATAATCCATAAGTGGTGTTGCTTGGGTACCTGGCCCCCTGCATCAACACTTGTGTGTTAAAAAGTGGGGATGTGGGAACACCCTTCTTCTTTCCCCAGGACACCATGGAACTTTCAGGAATCAGATAGCCGATCTGCCAATACAGATATACTTTCAGATAGTATTTTCAGGTAAAGAATTTCTTCAACTGCCCTCAAGTGTTCAGTTAAATGCCTGAACATCAGAATTGTATCAACTTTTCATCTATCTGGAAGCCAGTCTCATTCTCTCCATTCTGTATCAAGCACAAAATCAAAATAGCTTTTTATAAAACTCCGTATAAAAGGCCTCCATACAGTGGACCAATATTTAGGCTCGCTAGTGTGAATATACATCTTTCTTCTTCAGTCTTCTCTCATCCATACCGTCCCATTCCACTGGGCCTGTCCAGCACCTTACGCTCCCCCATCCCAAGCTCTCCTTAGCATTCTTAGTTGTGGACCTGGTACTGACCAAGGAGCTTCCATCTTCATCTCCTGTGGGGAGGCTAAAATAGAGGATAATAGGAAATTACCCCTGTGTTGTCCATTTTTAACTAAACGCATGTGAACTATACAAGCATGGTTATGAACTGAGTGTGAGTGCCGTCGTTCCTCCTCCAGTGATCACGTGCTATGTAGAATGTCTCAAATTCATGATTTCCCTCTTTCTTTTTCTTTCTTGATTTGCTTTATGTCATGTTTCTTTTTTTTTAAGATGGCTTTGAACTGTCTAATTATCTCTCTGCTGACCCACAAAACTACTATTACTCCATGAGCCCTGGTTGTTCCGGTCTCTGCCTTCACTCACCAGTTCTTAATGTCCTTCCTCAAATGAGCTCACAAACTTGAGACTCGTAGGCAGAATGAGGCATGTCTTCATTTCAGCTTCAGATTATAAACGTTGTCAATATTCTTCTGAGAGTAGGAGGACCTGAGTCACAGTTTTAAATGTCAACTGTACTAGCTGAGATTATTAATTCCTCTCACCTTTACATTCAACCAAAGATAAAAAAGAAAAAAAAAAAGTATGGTCTCTCTTTTTTAAATACCACAGTTTTCAAATTCTTGAGATGAGTAGACCATTTCTGGGAAAGAAAAAAAAAAATCACTAATGTTGACTATTTCAACTTGTGCTAATATTTGTCCAAATTATATATTTACCAGATATTAGACATATAGGATTCTATTTGAGAGAGGGAATGAAAGAGAAAGAAGCAGATAAAGAGAGAGAATAGGCATGCCAGAACTTCAGCCATTGCAAATGAATTCCAGATGCATGTGCCACCTTGTGCATCAGGCTTACATGGATACTGGGGAATTAAACCTGGGTCTTCAGGCTTCTCAGGCAAGCACCTTAACTGCTAAGCTATCTCTCCAGCCCCATTTATTACATTTTTGATAAACCAAATATCAACTAGTATAGAACTTTGAGCAGTAATTTACTAAGGCATAAAGGACCCATAAGGTTTTTCAAGTATCTATTATGCAGCCAGAGATTTTTAAACATGCACATAATATGTGCTTTAAGACAAAACAGTAACAAGAATGAGTGGTTACTTTAAAGGCTGTCATTCCTAAATATTCTGCTTATTATGTGACCAGTGTGCTAGATGTCATTCTGATGTACTACAGCTGCCTGATCTTTAGAAAACTGACCGGAAGACTTAAGTCATTCTAGATGTAGCCCATCCAGGATACCTATAATGTTATCTTTACAATGACCCTGGAATCCAGTGCCCCGACTTGCCATGTTACCATCTCACCTCTCGGTTCATGTGAAGACAGACTCTTACAACTGCAGTAGTACCTGCCTTAGAGTGCACAGGCACTCATTTCTCACTTTTCTCCTTAAAAAGCAGAATCAACAAGACCAGAACTATATTCTCTGTTGACTTGAGGCTTCACCCAGCTTTTGTGTTAAACCAGTTGTGACATCAACTCGTGCCACAGACAGCAATGGAATAAACAGAAGGTCCACAAAGCTTTCCTAAGGCTGATGTGCATCAGGAAGCCACGGCTTCTGAGAGCCAACATTTGCCCTGCTGAAGAGTCACAGCATGTTCTCCTAGGGAGTCTCACTCACCCTCTCTTCTTTTGCCCTTTAGGACACCTGCAACCTTTTCTCTTAAGTATTCTTTCTCTAAAGTATTCTTCTCCTCTGGCATGGCCTTCTGAAAGACTGTCTTACAATTCTATGCTATCATTTCAAGTAGAGTGTGAAGTGAGAGAAGATCTAGTTCTGAAAGATATCTTCTGGTCCAATTGATCCAGGCCACTTTCTTAGCCCAAGAGGTCCAATCCTCAGACCAAGGATTTCTTAACATAACCTCTGTGAGTCATAGATGAACATCTAAATCCCATTTAATAGTGAGGAGGCTCCAGGGTGTGAATTTCCTATTGCTCGTGGGCCTCCTGCCTTTGCAAGGCAGCTCCTGTCAAGATAGCAGCCACCCTTGCAGTAATGTATGCAGCACAACCATGGTCAGAAACACTGTCTACATAGTTGGCAGATTAGGAAGGGAATTTTTTTTCTTTTGCTCATAAAAAGCTTACTTCCTCCCCCACATACACAGTGCATTTCAGAAAGCCTGCATCTCATTTTACACTTAGGTAGTTTTAGTATTTGCACATATAGCTTAGGAAATGTTAGGAGACTGAGGCTGGTAGAAAACCAGTTTGTTTTCTGCACTGGGACTTCAGAACAAGTGTGCATAGATGCAATTGCTTCCAAGAAAGTGAAACATAGCCAAGCAAAGGGACAATACTTGTACACATTAAAACAGTCGTTTGCTATCTATAAACCTTGACTTAAACCGAATCATACCTTGTTAGGAACCAGAAACTGGAGGAATGTATATTTTAGTAGAGTTCGTTTGTTGATTTGTTTGTTTTTCTTGATCTTTTCTCAAGCTAGGAAGAAGGTTTTTATTCTTTAATTTGGTGCTGTCCCTGGGCAGTCATGTGGCTGTCCTACCCCACTGTAGTCACTTTCCAGTTAGAAAAGCCTTCATTTTTCCATCAAGGAATCCTTTTTTTTTTCCTGAAAAATCTTATTTTCCTTTTCTGATGGCACTTGAGAGCTTTGAGGAGAGAAATTTTCTCTGCACTTTGAAAAGAGACTAGTTAAAATAAATCTGTTCCTTGAGGGAGAAAAAATAAATCTCTATTTACCTAAACTAACATGTCTGGGATTAAAGAATGGGAGTTGATTGTAAACGAGGGGCAAACATTTCATACTACAAATCCTTATTGCCTCCCCAAATCCTTCTTGGAGTGAGGCTGGGAACAAATTAATTTAATTTAATTTTTCTTTGGATGTTTCTTCTTAGTATATTATACAGACTACTCAGAAAGGAAAAAGAAGAAGTGTTAATAAAATACCTAAATCACGTTTTTGCAATTGTAGGATTTTCTTTTCTACTTATTTCTAGACTGTGTTCCAATGGTCTTAAGTATAAAAACATCCACTTTCCCTTCGCCTCTCATCTCTCCCTAATGAGCACTGAGATTCTGATAAGCAGGAACTCTGAACTGCCAGTCCTACCCGTGCCCGGAAGCCCAACATTGCAAAAAAAGGAAACACGACAATTAGAAACTGGAGAGAAAAAGGAGAGGGGATTGTAGAACTTCACTTGAAGCACACTGTTCACAACTCAACTCGATTTACAAATAGCCTGACAACCTTCTTATGACATGTCATTTGTGCTTTGATTTTCATTCTCGGCTCATACTTTAAAATCACTACAATTTCAATCAAATGACCAGCATAAGAAAAGCAAAAGGGCAAGAGGACATGATGGGACTCAATCTGATACAGCTATAAGTCCTAAAGCCAGTTGTCTGGGGCAGCAGAGAAAGCTACCACCACTTTCCCCATCATTCCTCTCCACCTCTCTTTGCGGTGGTTCTAAGAATTAATATAACTATACATTTTTTTTAATGTGAGTCTTCCCTTAATGCTCTCAAGCCCCATTTAAAGAATATATAGAAATCCTTGACTTCTCCTGCACCTAATGTACTCTCCAAGATATATGAGGAATACACGCAGCAACAACTAAAAAGAGCATAAGCATCACATCCAACCAGAGTTTGTTCTAGTCTGAAGCAGGGGGAGTCCTTGAAAGACACAGCTAGTTGCCCTACTAAGCTATAGAGCTGTGAGAGAGAATTCTCAAAGGTATTTTCAGCAGTTAACTTCTTCCTTAGTCCCATTGATTTGAACCTCAGTTTTCAAGAGGGGCCCATTGAAATATAAATCAAGGACGATTTGCTTATATCTAATGAAGGTCCAGTTTCGCACAAGGTTGAGAGAAATAATAGTTCTGTCACCCGAGGAGATAGGACCTTGGTCCTCATCCACCAGGACTAACTAAGGGTGAGAAGCTGATAAGGGAGAAAAATCTAGGGTCATTTTGTCTTAAAGCAATTTAAGCATGCTAAATCTACTATGCCAAACTTCTTCATTTCTGTTACCTATTCTAAAGTACACATTGATCCCCCCCCCCCCCAACTGCAAGCATGCATGTGTGGGTTTGAGCTGTCAGGCAGGTTTGCATCTGTGGAGGGAAAATGCAGACAAGGGGAATGGACAGATGCTTGGGGATTGTTGAACATGGAGCTTCTCCAGAGCAGCTCATGCTGTCACCCCAGACTCACTCCGGATTCCCTTTAACAAGAACTCCTATGAATAGCTCTTCTCCCTTTGAACTGATGAACAAGAGGACATACAGGGCAGAATCTTCATTTTGGTGTGATCATTCACTTAGCTGTGCTTTTTGCATAAGTATGTCATTGAGCTATTTGTGCCAGTTTTCAATGCATCGTTCAGAGAGGGGCCTTGAGAATTTCTGTGCATGTATGTATAGCTGTTTCTTTGTGTAGTCAAGAAAGAATGAATAGAAGAGGAATGGCGTGAAGGAAAAGTGGTGAATGTAGAACAGCATACCTATTTATCTTATGTAAGGTGGAGCAGCCTGTAGCCCTTGAAGAGTACTGATTGCACACTCAAAAGCAAGATCCTAGCACTGTTAAATTTAGGAGCATGTTTTGGGGAACAGGAAGGCTCCATCTTTGTTCTGCACCCATTCCTGTTAGCATTGGAGCCATCTGACATGACAAAAACTGTCAAATAAAAACCACTACTGACCCTTGCATTAATAGAGGTTTCCTCCTCTAAATAACACCCTTGGTTTCAACTCAACTACTTCCTCTTATTTTCTGCCTATTGGCTTAATGTTTCACAGAACAATACAGAGGTACCAGCCAGTTGTTCCTCTCCTTTGAGCTGAAACAAACAGGGGCAAAAGAAAAGGAAAAAGGAAAAAGACAGAAATGACTCACAGGAGTGAGGTAAAGACTGAATCTCTCACTTTTGTAGCACTGGTGACCTTTAGCAAGAGCTGTTTAGAGTTGAGCTTGAAGTCTATAATAGTAGTTTCTTCTTCCTTTTTTTTTTTTTTCACTAAGCATGATTGCACTGCATTGCACTACTGAAATGCATTTACTTGTGCCAGGCGAGAGTGTGTTAGGTAAGGGAAAGAAAGAGGCCAGTTAGTAGACCAGGAGCATCACAGATTGGAGGTTGTCTCCGCCGTGCTTGGTCTTAGCAGAGCTGATGGGAATCTGCGGGATTTTTGTCAGCTTTTGATCCGACCGAAAAATTGCCACACTGATAAGAGCTGTTTTCTTACTGTAACGAAGCCGGGTTCATATAGCAAGTGGAAGACATTTAAGAAACTATCCAGTATTTCCAACTAAGTTTTCAGTAAGAGCCACAATGGTTAAAAAAAAAAATAAAAGCCACCTGCTCCAACATAAAGTCTTCATCTTGGCCAGTACTACAAAGCCCCTTGGTAGTGTGCCTCTCTGTGACAGGGCAGTGACGTGTGCTTCTTTCAAAAGAAAGAAAAAGCACAACCTCATAACCCGTAATGAGATATTCTTTCAATCCATCCATGGGAACCCTAGATGGGGCTAACCAAAGAGGAAGGCCATGCGTGCGGAAAAGTCCTGTAGGGTGACAGTAAGGGAACAGTGCAATAAGCAGTGAAGACCAGTGAGGTGCGAAGCTTATTTTGAAACAAGCAAGGCCAGCGCTCACATTGGAGGAAGGGTTAGAGGACCGATGAGAACCTACCCCTGCTCCATTCTACACTGTCCTTAAGCAGAGACCTTAACAGTGCCTAAAAGTTAACAGTGGTTATTTCCCCCTAACTTTTCTTTGTTGGCTTTATTTTATTGCCTTTTCTGTTTTTTGTCTTAGAAGAAATCAGAGTTTGACAGCTCTTTAGTAACTGTTAATAAGAGAATCTTGTACCACAGGAAAAGCAATAGATAGTGTGGGAATAATAACAGAAGAGTGAAACTTCTGAGGGACTCTTCTCGAATCCCAGGTGACAGCTTTTGAGAATTCTTTCTCAGTAAGGAAAAAAAAAATCTACCCATATAAACAGCTAATGTTGGATCTCTTTGCATACTCTCACACATGAAGGCATCAATTTGGGAAGCTCACACTTGAGGCTCCTTTCGTATGATTAAGTATTGAGACTTACCTTTCTTTCTCCTCCTTAAAATCTGTCCCAGCCTGCCATTCCAAATTAGAGGGTTATTTTTTTTTTTAACAGAAGTATCCACCTTGCTAGTTAAGCAAACTCTGTGTAGAGCATTGAGAAATAACAGAAGCAATCCCTTAAGCACTCAAAGAATTAAAGAACTGTGTGTCAGATAAGAACTCTAAATACAGAGCTCTTAAAAGACACTTGGAAATGTGCATTGAGTAAGCACTAAGAGGATATGATGACTCCAAACCAAAGCTATGGAAAGAAAACATTGACCTTTCAAAACATTCTTACATTAACTGTCCTAGAATACTTTGGGGGGCAGGGCTTTGGTGAACAAACAATTTCTTCCTTAAAGCTTGTATATCCACTCCAGTTCCGTCACCAAAGATTTTCTTCTCCAGAGCCCATCCACCTCTCTCCCAGATAAAAGTATGAAAACAGGCTCAAGGGATGTGCTTTTGATGGTTAACGGTTGACACTTTGACTTTCTTTCTGTTCACAATGGTATTTACAGGAAACCTTGGCATTAAAGGAGCTACTGAACTGACTTAGGGTTTGGTCAAAGGTTTGGAAAATGAAAGGAAAAATGCACAACAGTGCATGACCTGTAAACTGTCTTTACTGGAGTCATGACCTGGAGACTGATGGAGAGAAAGAAACTTCCATGGAAGAGAGTGAGATAAATCATTCAGAACCAAGCAAGAATCATTGGTGACACATAGGGCAGCAAGAAACAAGTACAGATCAGGGCTCTGTGGGGTCAGGGCTGATGTGACTGTCCCATGAGGACATTAGACAGTGGGTCATTGAGTTCAAATACTGAAAAACTATGGTCTGAGTTTTGCTTTGGTTATTAGCATGATGGAATATCCCTGCCATGGCAAGGAAAATACTTGGAGACTATTCTGTTGTGATAGTGCCTTTCTTGTTATAGTGAGTATTAGATTAATAATTTATTTATTTGTACTTTTTTGGACCATTGCCCCATCTTCTGAGACCTGAGGGATAGTATCCACTTAGGATGAAGAGACAGGATATTGCTCCTAGAATGCTGTGATTTGAAGATATTTGCACTAGATTCTAAACCCTCCTTTAAACTGGAGCAACAGAATGAGAGAAAACCAAGGACAAGTCGAAGTTAAAAGAAACCAAAAGCAGTATTTTCTGACAAATACCATTTCTTCTTATTCTTATTCTTCTTCCTTTTCTTCATAAGGAAATTTCACATTTATTGATACCAAGCTCAACTTTTATCATTTCTTTTTCTCCCCTCGCCCCACTGGACTGTGAATGTGTCTCAGTCATTCAGACATTGCTAGGAATAGCTATTGCAAACAGCCTTTGCTATTGCAACTCTGCATGCTTCCATATTTCATCAAGAGTGGGCCACAGTGGGTAGTGGGGAGCAGGGATACCTTAGAGCCACCAGCTCTTAGGGAGACCAGTGTATGTGGATTTCAGGTCAAAAGCTGAGATGACACATTTACTCAGAAGACACTGGAGTCCGCAACACATTGGAGCAAACAAACAAGTGAAGGTAGTACCCAGCATCACCTGTTTCTCCTGCCTCTTCTCTTTCCCACCTCACCACTGAATCCTCTCAATCAGAATTATACTTCATCCCACATGTTACCAGAAAAACTATGTGGTTTCTTGGTTTCTCTCTTTATCTGTGGGCTGAAAATTCTTCCAAAAGTATAACTAAATACCATTCATTAGCAGCTCTTCTGTGGTCGTTTTCTCAAATGGTATCTATCTGATCTTGACTGTCAACTAAGATAATTTGGAAGTTTTTGGCTGGCTCAACCACCTCTTTATGTTCATTTTGTTTCAGTTTTCATTTGAATTTTGAGTGAGGCTATGGAAAGGTGGAAGTCATGGAAAAGATTTAAGGCAATTCTAGGGCATAGCTTGTCAGAAGCTTATATTATCCAAAATATATCTTTCTACACTTGTTTTCAGTTTAATATGTTACCCTGAATATAATTTCTATTACACTTGTTGTTATTTTTATAAGGATAGAGTCCATTTGCTATGTCTAGCTGAGTACTCTTTCTATTTTCCCACATGGTTGCAGTACCAACCTGTTAATGAAATACCTTTTTATTATATTACTGATATGTAATTCTACTGTAGACCAAAAATATAAATCAAATTTGTTCATTTTAAAGCTATAAGGAACTAGAAAATAAAAAAAGAGTAAGAGTTGAAAGAAAAGACAGAAGAGCAGTGGTCAACTATGTTGAGTTAGGAATCTAAAAGTAGCCTTACCCATATTTTACCAGTGCTTGCCAATCATACTATAGTTGGAATTATATTGTCTTGGCTTCTTCATGCCTATGTTCTAGAATGCCTACTTGTCTATTTTCTTTGATGTTCTTGAGGTTGCACATGATGCTATTTTTGGCAATGCCTGATTTTATTATATTGTACGTTTATCAGTCATTTCTTTTAGAAGTTTAGAAGAACGAGGGGGAAAGTTTTATTTCTTCTTTTAATTTAAATTTTGTTTAATGCACTGGAAATAAAATTGGACATATTTCACTGTTTAAAAATCAGAAACAAAACAAAACCATACAGAAAAAATCCAGCAAGCAAATAAGCAACATGAAGTAATAAAAACTATGAAGAAAACATTTGTCCATACTGAGTACACATGCAAGCTACATGCCCCATGAAAGATAAATATCATCAAGTAAGAAAAATTTATTTTAAGCTACAGTGCTAAAAACATACAAAAACTCTACAGGAAACAGGGCACTCCTTTGTGAGGGGAGATCTCCTTATTGCTCAATTAATACACTAACAGGTTGAATGTGGAAGAGACTAAGGAAGAAATCACCCCAGATTTTCTTACCTTTTGTCTTATGATTCAGCTCCATTTTGGGAAGTTTTACAAAAAGCATGCATGTACTCACACACGGAATTGTGCTTGAGAATGTGGTTTGCAAAGACGTATGTGTCCAGTACACACATCAGTACACTTAAGTGCTCTGACTGCCTATTTCTCTTGTCATGTAGACTTGCAGTGACGGTCCCACAAAGTGGGGCTATAAATGACTGGCTGGACATTGGTGTATGCTAAAGAAGGTCTTTAATCCAATCTGCTCTCTCTTCAGCATTCCCCAACAAGGCCAGACAACCCACACAAACGCACAGTGAACACAGGTCCTCTCTCTTAGCCAACTGGCTGCATCACTTGTTTCATATTTGCTGGGTTTTTCTGGTTTTGTTTTGTTTTAGACTTGGGGTGGGAGAGGATGTAATTTCACAATCCTAATACAGTTAATGTTTTGCATCTTCCATATTTTATGCAAAAACAGACATTTAAATCAATAAATAATTGTGCCCTAGACTGAAAGTTAATGTGTAGGAGAAGGAAAAAAAATTGTTGGAATTTTTTCTACATTTTTTTGTGAAGAATCTTTTTTGGAAAGGAAGGATACATATTTTTGTTGTGTAATATTTTCTATTTTTGAATGCATTTTATTGGTACAAGACTGTTTTTTTGGTGAAGACATTATTTAAGAAAAAAAAAAAAAGAAAAAAACTAATCGAAAAGTTTGCCCTTAAGGATATGCTGCAGTTTTAAGGTTAAAAAAAAAAAATAACTGATTCAAGATGCGTGTTAAAAGTTGGGATTATATTGTTGTTTTTTTTGTAATTGTTACAAGAAGAAGTTTGTACCCACTGCTGTTTATTTTGTTTCAGATGAGTAAGTAAAGGGATTGTTCTTGTTTTATTCTTTTTTTAGAGGAAAAAAAAAAGCTATTTATGAAATGTCAAAAACACTGGACTGTGAGTTTAAGTGTGGAAGCATTTTGCCACCCTGTGTCTTCAACCAATTATGGGAAACCCCTTTTCTCTCCCCCCTGCCTTAGCCTTGCCAAATGAGAAAAAAATATAACAGCTCTCAGATGACAGAAACCACCGAAGCCCTGCTTTAATTTTTCTGGTCTGAAAAAGTTGGAAAACCAAAGTTCAATTTGTTTCTGAAATCCCACTGTCCATAGCCCTTTTTTTGTATGCCACAGCCTATGGGTTCTGCCTCTTTTATCTTGGATCATTGCCTTCTTAGGGACCGGGGGGGCCAGCTGCACAGAGAAGCCAAAAGCTAGTGAGCCTGATGCTGAGGTCTCAGGAAGTCAACCGTGAGTGGGACTTCAGTGTCCCCAGGGCAGCCCTGCTTCCCCCTGTCCCCAGGAACGTCTACCAAGAGAACACAAGACCAAGCGCCTGGCAGGTGCAGCCTGGCCTCCTTCACCTTCTGCTCGTAAGATCCTGCTGTTCCCTTGGGTCTGCCTTGCTCAGCAACCCACATTCCATGGATGGGAAGGGCAGGGATCCAAATGGAAAAGGTGGCTGTGGGTGCAGTGAAGGCACCCTGCCCTCAGGGAGGCACAACAAGAGACCACTCGGCACATGGGCTCTTGCTCTCCTTCCCTTTGACTCTGGATTATCCATCCATCTGCTCACTGTGAAGATGGAGAGGCAGTATGCCCTGAGGCTGGTCAATAGCTTTTTCCATATTTTTTCGACATTGAAAAAATAATTTTTAAAAACTGTGATATTTTTTAAAAATAAAAAAAAAATCATTTGGCTGGAGGGAAGGGAAAAGGGAAACACCAAAAGCTGTAACATGATTAACTGGAGATATTTTAACTGGGGCACTTTCTAGACCAAGACAAACAAATTCTTTTCTGGACCCCAAAGCAGCTAAATCTTGAGACTGTCAATGACAGAAAGCTGAAGAGAAGCCTCCGTTCCCTCCTCCCTCTTCCTTCTCTGTTTCAACATTCTCTTCTGTTCTCTCTAATTTCCCTTGGGTGACTTCCTCAATGACCCTAGGCTTCCCACTTTGTATGTACGCATGCATACACACACACACACACACACACACACACACACACACACACACACACACACCATTTTTTCTTAAGGACTGTGGGACCGAATAAAATCATGTGCCTTCATTTTTCCTTTTATAGTTAGATGAATCTCTTTCCTTTTTATACTGTATTTTTATTTTTTTAAGAGATAGGGAAGTCTGAGGTGTTAGGAGAAGATATAGGTATCATTTGAGAAGTGAAGTTTCATTTAGTGCACTCCCCCAAAGCATAAAACACCAACATCTGAGCCCCCTTCACAATGTGCTTTGGATATTTAGAGAATCAAGTAACCAGATACCTGACAACCTGAATACAGTGGATTTTAGAGCAGTTACTGAGATTTCTATTTCACAGACTTCTTCACTTTTATCAACACGAGGGGAGCAAGGCCAGATGCCCGGTTCTCCTGATCTGGTGCTTTTGCTTCTGGGGTGGGGTGGGGGTGTTCAGACAAAGGGTGCATTCCTAAAGATCTCTGGTGCTGAAGGGCCTTTTAGAGTTCCTTTCAGAGACTGTATCTAACACACTTTAAGTACACATACTGAGTGGTATCACATGCAATATTTTAATGGAGCATGGGAAGAGGCTCTTTGAAATGGGGATTTTGCATCGTTTGGTAACATTTTGATTTCTCTGGTGCCTTATTCCTACTTGATGCTGGCACTCACATACCCACCATAAACTAACCCTGATGCCAGCCTCGGGAGTGAGGACCAGCGAGTGATGCTTAAGCATGTGGGGGCCAGGGGACATTGGAGTCAGGTGGCGGGAAAGGAACTAGATGGTATCCCTTACCTGAAGCCGACAGGGACTGCACATCCATTACAGTCCACATTAGCAATTCTCACACTCACACTCACACACACACACACACACACACACACACTCTGTTCTTCCTCTTCTGCACTCTCCCTCTTCTTCCTTTCCTCTCTCTGCCTTCTCATAAAGGTGCTGCTGCTGCTGCTAAGGTGCCCGGAGTCCAGAATGTCCAGTAGTCACCAGGCACAGGCCTGGCACTGCCACGTTCAGCCCTAGCATGACCAAACCCAAGTTTCTCTTGCTTGGGGCTGAGAACCGTGAGATTTTTTTTTTTCTCATCAAAAAATGTTTTCCAAGGAATCAGTGGATTACAGTTATTCTGCATTGAAAATGCACTTTAAAAATAAATAAAAGCTCCAAGCTGTTTAAAATACACAGAGGGAGCAGGGGAAAGATAACCATGTGCTAGTGTCTGAACCCAGTTCAGCTTATCTCCAGTTGAAACAGTACACCCTGTATTATGTATAAATGTATACACGCTTTCTATGTGTGTCTACATATATATGGTGTATATGCTATACATATATAGGTGTGTATATGTGCATACATACACACATGCACGTAACAAATCAGATGCTCATTACAAATCCAGATGCTACACAGACAGCAGCAGAGGAAACAAGGTTGGACTCTTGCAACAGATCACAAAAAATATAAACAGCCACTTGCAGTGATTTGGGTCATTTCTGTATGTTCATAAGGAATGGATTGTAATAAAGAAAAAAAGGAACAGTGTTAGTGATAGAAGAAAAATGGGCGAAACCATCTTGATCCAACGGGAATGCAGTAATGTTCTGTCATTTCACCACTTATTTCTTTTAGTCATGATGATTTGATTTCAGTTTTTTTGGCTATTAAAAATGTGTTAAACTCAAGCAACCATATCCAACTGAACAAAACGACTACAGTGAAAGCCCTTTTTTAATAGGAAGATGTTAGAAATCTCAAAACCCTTGGCCTGGCTCAGAACTACCATGTGCAAACTCTCTTAATGTCTGAAATAACTTTAAAAAAAAAAAAAGAACTTTTTTGAAGCACCTTAACGTGGCCATCCATTTGATGAGTGGGTGCCACTTTTTTCTTTGAGCACCTTATTGACGTGTTTTGCTATCTGCTGTCTTTCTGTTACCTGTTGGCTGAATGGCTGGCTGTTAACACACACACATGTGCACAGAGCAGACATCTGGGCATGTGTGTCCTCAGTGAAGTTTACTGTGGTGACTGCTGAAAGGTGAGCCCACTTCCTGATTCTCCCGCCACAGTGTTGTGATAAGACTCGAAGAAGCCCCTTTCCCTGCACAGAAATGTGTCTTATCACGTTGTATCTTAGTATGAAGAGGAATACGGTCCCTTTTTTTGCAATTACTACTGTGTATACACACATGTGCGCACGCGCACACACACACTGTGTATTCAGACCTAATATACACATACGCAAACAATTCATTTGTCCAAGTGATATTTCCGATGTCTGTGTGGGTGTCACAAGCCTTGTATGCAGTTTCCAGCTCCCAGAGAATTTTAAATGGAGTCCTACTTTCCTAACCAGATTGTCTTTTCAGAGTGAAGAATTGGGCAATAGAAAAAGAAAAAGAAAAAGTAAGGAAAGAAGGGAAGAGAGAGCTGATTAAGTAGAAAGGATTATTTCCTTAGAGGAACGTGGGCTGAAGAACTACAGACGTAAGCCTCCTGTCCTTGCAGGTGGGCATGGGGCACTGTCTCTGCCAGTCTGTGCCAGTCTGTGTCATGGAAGCCCATGCATACACAAGCACGCACCCATCCACCCGTACACACATGGTTGGGGATGAGCAGGTCAATAGTTTTGAGAGGGAATTTGTTCCTTTTTTTTTTTTCTCATTATACTCTTAACTTGTCAGTTATCAAACAAGCAAACAGAAAATTTGTTTTGGAGAACCTTGCATACGCCTTTTCTATCAAGTGCTTTAAAATATAGACTAAATACACACGCCCTGCCAGTTTTTTCTTACAGTGACAGTACCCTTACCTGCCATTTAATATTAGCCTCGTATTTTTCTCACGTATATTTACCTGTGACTTGTATTTGTTATTTAAACAGGAAAAAAAAATCAAAAAAAGAAAAATTAACTGTAGCGCTTCATTATACTATTATATTATTATTATTATTGTGACATTTTGGAATACTGTGAAGTTTTATCTCTTGCATATACTTTATACGGAAGTATTACGCCTTAAAAATACGAAAATAAATTTTACAAGGTTTCTGTTTTGTGTGGAAGAGTAATTGATGTTGCTAAGAATGATGTTTGTTTTTTGGGGTTTTTGTTGTTTTTTTTTTTTTAAATGTTACCAGCACTTTTTTTGTAAGTTTCACTTTCCGAGGTATTGTACAAGTTCACACTGTTTGTGAAGTTTGAATATGAAGGAATAATTAAAAAAAAAAAAAAAACTCTTCTCTTGGCTTCTGCTGTGCCCTTCTTCATGCGGTGGCAGCGTGGGTTTCAAGCCGCCCTCTCCGCACACACTGCGGGCTGGCCTGCTCGGAGATGTGCTCAGGGAAGACTGTGGGCCCCTGGGTCCTCGGGCACAGCTCCTGAAGGCGTCCAGGCAACGGTGGAGGAGAGCAGGGTCTTGAGCGGCAGTGAGCCCGACAAAAGAACCCCTTTCAGGAGGCAGTCTCAGTGAACAACTCCTCTTATTTGTCAGGGAAATGGGTTTATAAGCAGCTGAGGGAGGGAAGAGGGTCCTAAGGGGATTGGTGGGTTCAAAGGTTGCTAGCTGATGCCTAGGGGCGTTCATTCCAGCAGGAAAGAGTCGGGTGATCCACATAGGGGCGGGAAGAGGGTCTCAGGGGGATGGGCTGTGTGAAGGCTGCTGGCTGATAAGGCATTTACTAGGCAACTGGCCAAAGGTCACAGGGCAAAGCCTAAGTTCTGGCGTGCTGGGCTTGGAGAAGGAGTGCCCTCCTGTAGCCCCAGGGTCCTGGCAGTGCCCGCCCGAGGGCTGAACTAGCATGCCATGAAAGTACATCAGTGTATCTGTCCTCTTCATACAAGAAATGGGGATTTCGGGGCTGGTGATGTGAAGGTCACTTTGGGGAACTTGGGCATTATCCTGCACCTGCCCACACCTCATGACGTGGCTCATTCACTGTTGATACGAACCCGTTCATATTGACGCCTCCCACCACATCAGTGTCCATGTGCCGCCTGTGGCGAACACGCTAGAGTACCCCCCTGTCCCTGTGTCCTCTCGCCTGTCGTGCTGCGAATCTGTCCCTGAACCATTTGCTTAAAATCTCTCGGGCTTCTCAGATCCATATGCAAAAGGAGAGAAAGCCAGTGGCACAAAATATGTTGCCATTTGATGATGTTAAAGACTGCAGAAGGACTGTTTGCCTCAGGTCTTTCTGATATGTGACCCTAGTCATACTTGCTCTCCTGACTTCATCATTCTCATAGAAATAGCTACCATGATGAGGAGAACTTACACATTGTTTGTGGTTGGTGAAATCAGCCCAACCTATGGAACTCACTGAGTCTTTAGTAAGCATCAGTATTTCACTCAGTGAAGGAAATGCAGGAAATTATTTCAACCTTGATAAACCTTAAAGTCCAGCAGCTAGAAATGGAAGTTCCTATAAAACCACGTGCTGTATTGCACCATTCAAGCCACACTGTCAGCGCTACAGGAGTTAATAAGACTGCGATGGAAGGATCCAAAGAATAAGCAGTTGAGTCTGTGGGACTCATGAAAGGCTTTAGGCCTTGAGTTGGAGAAGGAGTCAGGATGGCCTTTTCCACTGGCGTGAGGAGCCCAAAAGCCCTAAACACAAGCTCCACGTGGTCAAAGCGACCTCTGAATTGGCAGGTCATCGATGAACCGCAAAGGCTTCATAATGATCTCTTTGAACTTAAGTAGTGGCCTTTTGCAACTCAGTCACTCACCTCCTAAGTTAACGGAGTGTTGTAGAAAGTACAACAAGCGAAGAAAGAAAACGTTCATGACACATGACCTGTGCTTCCTATGTCAGCAACACCTTAATGCCAGCGGGTGTCTTCCAGGTTCACTGTGCTCCCTGCATCTCTATGCACTCGGGAAGCCTCTTCTGTCCCTGTTGATACAGTGGGTGGGTGGTGGAGGGGTGCTCACCATTGTGAAGAGCACGCCCACTATTCGTACCACACCTCACGGCTTACCACTTTATCCGTCTTCCAAGTTCTAATGGGGACACTGCAAGGGGGCTATTATTACACCAACTTATAGAAACAAAGGCTCAGAAATACATAATTTTCCAGTGGAAAGCAAATAGCAAACCAGCACCTACACTGAAGTACTCTTAAGTCTGATGGCATTGTATGCACCAATATTTCTCAAGCATAAATATAAAGGAGAAAAAAACAAACTTTCCACAGCAACCACCCCAGTGAGGTGAAATCTATATTTTTATGATGCTTACTAATAATATAATTCATAATTATTCTTATTATAAGAATTCTTAAATATGCTCAAACATAGCATCGGGGAGCTTGTTATGTATACAGCTCTTAAAGAATTATAAAAAAAATTATAAACTAAACACTAGTAAAAATATGAAATCATTTATTTTTCAGCTATAATATTAATGTAAGGAATGTTGCTTTGCTAACCTAGTTCCTGTCTCACAGTGAAATGCTGTCTGTCAGGTGCATGTCCTAAATTCAGCAGGCATACAATGTACAAAATGAACCATTTTGCTGCTTCATCAATCATGGTAAAGATCTTTTACTGCTCTACCCACCTGGAGCAAGTAAATCATTTATGAATGAAGCTTTTGTGCCTTAAAATCAACTTAATTATAGGCTGGGTATGATGATGCACTCCTTTAATCCCAGCACCCAGGAGGCAGAGGTAGGAGGATCGCTGTGAGTTCAAGGCCACCATGAAACTACGTAGTGAATTCCAGGTCAGCCTGGGCTGGCACAAGACCCTACCTTGAAAAAAAAATCAACTTAATTATAAATATAAACTTGTAAACTAAACATGTTATAGTTTAAAAAGTATTCCACCTTTGTTCTTACCTCGTCCCTTTAAGAACATTTTATTTTTATTTTATTTTATTTTATTTCATTTTTTTTGAGGTAGGGTCTCACTCTAGCCCAGGCTGACCTGGAACTCACTCTGTAGTCCCAGCCTGGCTTTGAAATCAAGGCAACCCTCCAACCTCTGCTTCCCAAGTGCTGCGATTAAAGGGGTGTGCTGCCACACCTAGCTAAGAACATAAATTAAAGTTAATATTATGGGCTGGAGAGATGGCTTGGCGGTTAAGCACTTGCCTGTGAAGCCTAAGGACCCCAGTTCGAGGCTCCATTCCCCAGGACCCACATTAGCCAGATGCACAAGGGGGCGCACGCATCTGGAGTTCATTTGCAGTGGCTGGAGGCCCTGGCGCACCCATTCTGTCTCCCTCTCTCTCTCTCTCTCTCTGCCTTTCTCTCTCCGTCTGTCGCTCTCAAATAAATAAATAAAAATAAATGAAATTTTTTAAAAAGTTAGTATTACTATTTTCATTTTACAAATGGAAAATATTGGTAATGAGGCTGTTTTCTTAAGTGGTTGGAGTCATCTAACATAATGAAACTTAATTAAAGAAATCAACACTTTTACCAAGTAGCCCCAGTGTCTACTCCACTTCACACCATGCTTATGCCTGATGGCTGTGGAATGTATTAGAGTTTTAGTTCCAGAGAAGTGTTCTTCACCACTGCCTTGAATCAGAATGACTATAGTTGAAGGTAAGTCCTGTGATGAAGGTTGATTCCTGCATAACATCTATGAATCACAAACTTCCTGGCAGTCCTGGCCTATAAAATATACACCATTTAGCTACCTAGGTTGCTATTGGAAGGCCTATAAATACATAAATACACAGCCTACTTTGACCTCAGGCTTTGTCCTGACCAGGGGACATGGAATAGAAGGAGAGTATCCATGTTTCTTCCCAGTGGCAAACTTGTCAAAAGTTGAGCTTCCATAGAACCACCCAGTGCCAATAGTGCACAGCTCTGTGTGTTCTTCATATGCAAGGCAGTGATACCCAGCACACTATCCACCAGACAACGTAAGTTACATTTAAATTTCAGTCGACTAAAATTCACTGAAGTTTCTTTGTCCCATTTGCCAGATTCCAAGGTCTCTATATCCTCATGTGATCATGTTGGAAAATGCAGGACACTGCCATCATCACAGAAAATTCTATCAGGCAGCATTATCCTACGCGCTACCTTTCCAAATAAATTCTCCCAAACTTTAGGTATATTCTGGCTTTCGGAGAGCTCAGGCTCTCGCTGCACTTATTGTTCCCCTCAGCCTCTCCACAGTTGTGCTTTAGGGTAGAGGGTGAGAGATTACTAGTGAAAGATATGGACAGGACTTGGGAGAATCAGAAGATGGAACAGACTCACACCTTCCCCTAGCTGACAGCCACAGCAAACCAGTATCTTCCCTTCACCCTGCCGCAGATGCTGAGGCCACCAAAATTCCACTCATGTGCAGCTCACACAGCCTCCAGCCCCACTCCGATGGGCTTAGTATAAACAGGAGGCATGACAATTCATCCCTGGAGCCCAGGAGGATGAGAAGGACCTACTCTGAGATGAAATGTCATGGCTGGCATTGCTGTCCATGCTGTGCACTCATAGAGACCATCTGTCCCCATGCTCCATGACTTGACATTTCTCACACCTACTCAGTACAATTTCTGGATTTGATTCTATAAGCCTAGGTTCTGAATATGGGCATTGAATAAATAGATGAGTTCCTTCCCGAGCTCTGAACACTCATTCATGCACTTATTAATCCTCTTGGTCAGGAAGCCCGAGAGAGAATCCAAGAGCGCTTGAGATCTCTTTCTGTCACACTTAAGGGGCCCTATTTCAATCCTCCCCTGTAATCCTTCCCGACATACTTCTCAACAGGCATAATAAAGGGAATAGAAAGCTTTCTAAAGAATTATCTTTTAAAACGAATGAAAATGAGATAAAGGCCCACAGACATAGAGAGAACCCCCTTAGAGCCAAGCGTGGTGGCACACGCCTTTAATCCCAACACTCAGGAGGCAGGGGGAGGAGGATCACTGTGAGTTCAACGCCACCCTGAGACTACATAGTGAATTCCAGGTCAGCGAAAAAAGAAAAGAAAGAGAGAGAGAGAGAGAGAGGGAGACCCTTCCTTAGATACCAGTTTCACTCAGATTTAGAACACAGAGCCATGTATCTCAGTAGAAATATAATTAGGCCACATAAGCAAATTTAGGTTGTCCAGCCACCCATCACATTAAAAAAAAAAAAACAAAGAGAAATGGGGGAAATTAGCTTTCATATATTTTAGGACAAAACGATCCAAAGCATCATTTTGACACGTAATCAGTGCTTTAAATTACTAATGTGATAGTGTGCAATTTCAGGCTTCATGTTGTCTTCAAAATCTGGCATGTGTTTTTGTCATGAAAAACTTTTTTTCCCCGGGGAGATGCGAGCACACAGCTATGCACACCAGCTTGATCTCAAACAACAGACCAAAGCTGGAATGCACTGATCCTAGTGTGGTGAACCAGTGAGTTTATTTGGAGTCACTTAAGAGCAGTGTGAGGAGCATGGATGACTCAAGGGCAGCTGCCTGACGGAAAACCAGCCCAGCCCAGCCCAGCCCAGGTGGCAACTCAGAAGCTGGGGCTCAGGGTCTCAGGGAGCTCAGCTGGTCAGATTTTCCAGCACACTACATGATTCGTATGCAGCTTGGCAGGGCAGGTGAAAAATTCTTTTCATAGTTGTTTTTCCTTTATCTATCTGTAGGGTGGGATCTTGCAACCTTTTCCCCCAGACTTGTCGATCTCTTGGGTTTTCTGATCTTCCCTTCCTCCCACCAGGAGGGAAGGTTTCAATTGCTACACCACACTGGTCACAGACTGCCCTCAAGAGTTTTGTTTTGTTTGTTTAAAAAAAAAAAAAATTCTTACACCCTTAGGGAATGGTCATATGACCTGTCAAGTTTCAACTAGCCCAGACTTGACCTCCTAAGTCTCTAGAGCCTTCCTCCTTCCTGCAGAAAGAAATATTTCAATTTGGAGGGATTTGCTATATAACAATTTTACACTCACAGCTCAGCACATCCCAGTTAGAATTAACTCCACCACACATGTGGAGAGTGGCTACTGTCTTGGACAGCGCATATTGTCAGGAGTCTGACTTTTAGGGGACTGCCTTCTGCATTTCTCAGAGAATTTAGTCCAGTTTCCACTTTGAAATTTGTTTTTCGTCAAATTGAAGTAACCTGGCCCATTTCCAACATCTATAGGCTCTCTTGTATTTTATATCACCATCCCAGTGGTATTTATATAAATGTTTCCCAGTTACCACAATTATGTTAATGACACCCAAATCTGAAGCCTACCTCAATTCAATATACGTCTCCAATTCAAATCATCATTCCATTTTGTCTTTACATTTTACTTTATTTCCTGTTTCTGAGTCTGTTCCATTACTTTTGTAAGAGAGGTCCTGTGACCTGTCACAGTAAACAACAGCATTTTACACTATCCATCTTTCTTCCAAAGGGCTGTAGTCCTGGACAGGTTTCAGATCATTGTCCCTAATGGCATACCCATATGGTAGAATAGTGAGACAAATAAAATTAAAAACCCAGGAGTTGAAATGTCACCTTACTGGTGGCAAGAGACAAGTTCATGTCACACTCTCAGCTTGGAACCCATGAGAGAACATCACTCACGGCTGACCCAATCCATTTGCTCATTTCTCCATGAGAGGCAGTCTGAGGGCAAAGTCTCTTCTGATCCAGCCAACAAAAATGAATTGCAGATACCTCAACCCCAGCATAAAGAGGTGATGGGATGAAGAGAAAAATCTACATTTTTAAAACCCTTTGTCATACAAACATATGCATCTACCCTGTTTCTTTGTTTTTGTTTTCTTCCTAAAAGAGTCCCTAGTTAAAAAATTATATATTTTACTTTAGGTGGGAAACAGACTCTATTTTCAATGGCTCAGTGGTAGATTGACTCAGAAAAGGTGCATCTTGGCTTATGGGGCACTGTCCTGGGTGGACAGGGGTTTCCTGGTGGTTTCTCAGCCCACACGGTGGGGACAAGGAATCCTCTGTGTGTCAGATCATCACAAATGGACTCTGAGTCCATCACAACAAGAAGATACTTAAAATGTCTATCCAGGGCTAGAGAGATGGCTTAGCAGTTAAGATGCTTGCCTGCAAAGCCTAAAAACCCATGTTCGAGTCTCCAGATCCCACGTAAGCCAGATGCACAAGGTGAGGCAAGCTCAAGTTTGCAATGCCCACTAGGTGGCACAAGCATCTGGGGTTTGATTGCAGTGGCTGAGGCCCTAGTGTGCCAATTCTCTCTCTCTCTCTTTCTTTCTCTCTCTCAAATTAAAAAAAAAAAAACATTTTTTTAATATGCCTATCTAAAGGAGAAAATCTGAAGACCATTGGTCTTTTGGTGTTAGAACTTGTAAGCCTCAGAACTGCACTAATTGGAGTTCCTTCGTGAACTCTAGGAAAATGTTTCTTCCCACCAGATCAGCCTCATCAATCCCTTTATGCTCCATAAATTTCACCATACCTAAGTCTATCCTGACCACCTCATCTTAATTGATACCTCTTCCTGAAAACCTGAATTATGTACTTTTATCTCCCACTATCTTTTAATATAAATGTCCACCCTCCTCCCACACACACTTCCTAAGGGCACTGACCAAGCTTTCATCATCCTAAATCCCTTGCAGAGGCTGGTACTATGCCTCATTCATAAATGCCCTGAATGAGCAAATGTGATGATGGTGACAGTGATTCTGCAGTTACACCACTCTCGTCATCCACCACAAACCACCAGAGCCCCAAACCCTGCTCTGCACTACTGTGAGAAGTGTTATTGAGCAGAGTCCAGAGTTCTGCTACATACAAAGCCAGTCAATGTGTTTTGGGTTTTTACTTTTGTCTGTTTTTCAACGTTATATTTGTAATGAAGCTGCAATCTACTTGCCTTGTATCTGTCACAGGGAGATGGAAGGGAAGGATGAAGGAAATGAAGATGGAGAAGAGACTGCCCTTCATTCACCTAACTGAAAACACACACACACACACACACAGAGTACATCAGGGGAGCAGAGGGACACCTGCATCTGTAATATGTCTAGACAGGAATCATCTTCAGAGATGCCTCTGGCTGTTAACCGGTCTCCACTAGGAAGCTTATGCTCCCCAGACTTCTGTAGCTCAGGACATTGAAATATTCAGGTGGCTCTTCATAGTTGTCTCCTTGCTGCTCTTCATAGGGGCTAGCAGGGGCAGCATCTACCTGGACACATCGTCCAGGGGACAAGGGAATGCTGAAGCTCAGTTCCTGGTGCTCAGCTGCCATTCTCCCAAGGCTACTTTCCACTGAACGGATTCTAAGAGAGTTCTTCTAGAAGGAAACAAAGTGAGTACATGAGGCTGTTATTCAAAAGTTACTTCCCAACATGATACGTGCTTGTAATCTTACCTCCCTTTTTTCTTACATGAACAGAGAAAGAGAGGGGGAGGGCTGACAGAGAGAAGTAAGTGTGTTCCTTAGCCCATAATTTCTCATCTCATTGTAGCTAGATTTCATTACTAACAACTCCAGTGAAACTAACTTGCCATGCATGCCTTGTGCCCCACAGCCCTTACTTTCCCTTCCCTTAGCCTGGAATGACAGCTTCAGTCTGTCTTTACTCTTTACTACATTTGATACTGTTGATTTCTGCCTTTTAGAAATATTTATCTCCCTGGTCTCTATGCCACCATTTTTCCCTCTCCTCCTCCCTTGATCCTCTATCTTCATCGTCAGCTACACTGGCCTTTTTCTTCTCTTTGCACACTGATCTCCAAATCAAAAAGTTCCCTAGGATTCTGGCCCCTGTCTGCCTTTTCTCTCTGGGCACTTGCTGAGTCACTTCCTCTGCAGCGAACCAGCAGCCATCCATCACCTGCCCTCTGAAGCACAGGCTCTGTGCTGAGCTCCAGGGATAGGTAACCACTGCTAGCCAGACACAGCCAGCAAATAACCGTCAATAAGCTTGATTTCACCTTGTCTCCAGTGAGACCATCAGGATCCTACTGTACAAACTTTTCCTGTCGATGTCAGCTGTTGAGAAACCTGGAGGCTAATACTAAGTTCCAGTCACCCACAAAGCCCCCAACCAAATTTCCCCCGTCTGCTCGTAATACTTTCTTTCTCACCACCAGTGAAAAAGACTGTTTTGCGAATCCCTTTCACAATGATCTGACTTCACATTTCCTCTTACCTGTAGGCTAACTTCACACAGCCCTCACCTAGTGAGTTTTCAAAAGTGAAGTTTAAAAGCTGCCACTATCTGCAGCAGTGAAATCTGTTTAATGAAGTCAGGGATGTGAAGTCAGTCGTCACATCATTATAACAATGTCATAGGTGCTAAGGCAAGGAAACGGAAGAACCAAAGGCATAAACACAATGGCAGGAGAAATGCTTATGGCATCTCAATGCAAAACTGATACCCTCTTGAGTTGGGCATGGTGATGGATGCCTTTAATCCTAGCACTCAGGAGGCAGAGCTAGGAGGATCACCATGAGTTCGAGGCCACCCTGAGACTCCATAGTGAATTCCAGGTCAGTCTGAGCTCGAGTGAGACCCTACCTTGAAAAACAAAACAGAACAAAAACTGATACCCACTGATACCACTTAGCCTTACTAAAGACTGCTATAATTTGGATTATTTACCCTCCTACCAATACGTGTCTGAATGACAAATGACAAAGAGCCACTGACTTGGAAAATAATGGTGACAGAATCAGTCAGCGGTAGAGCACTTGGTGAGCATATCCAAGGCCCCAGGGCCTACCACTATTACTGCAAGAAAAAAATTCACATGTTATTCTATTTGAGTGGAGCATGGTAGTGCATACTGTATATCCAAGTACTCAGAAAGCAAAGACAGAGGCAAGAGGATTACTATAAATTAGAAGCCAGCCTAGGGCTACATAGAGAGACCATGCCTTAAAAAAAAAAAACATAAATTGAAAAAGCACATGAAATCTCCCTCTCCCAAGAAAGAAACATCAGGGTTGGGATCAGCATCGATTAGCCCCAAGCCCATCACTGCACCAGTATAGTCCGAGGAGGGACAGCAGAGAGGCTGTGTAAATGCACACAGTGAATGAATGTCAAAAACCAGGAATGGGGGCTGGAGAGATGGCTTAGTGGTTAAGACACATGTCTGTGAAGCCTAGGGACCCCAGTTCAATTCTCCAGGTCACACGTAAACCAGATGCACACAGTGGAACATGCGTCTAGAGTTCGTTTGCAGTGGCTAGAGGCCCTGGCATGCCCATTCTTACTCTCTCTCTCTCTTTCTCTCCCTCCTACTCTGTCTCCCTCCCTCTGATAAATAAATAAAAATAAAATCTTTTTAAAAAAAAACATGGATGGCACATCACACAGGCCTTGAGGAGGTAGACCTATAGAGGCCATAATCTCAGAAGCACATACGTCAGGAGTGATCTGTCTCCACATTGCTTCACAGGAGAAGTGAACTTTAACATCAGCGTGAAGGGGAGGAGTCACTATCATAGTTTATAATGATACTGTGCTTGAAAGAACTACTGCACCTCAAATATATTCCACTCTGTTTTTCAAATATGAATACTTTAAAAATAATTCTTTATTTATTTTATTTATTTGCCAGAGAAAGAGGGAGAGAGAGAGAGAATGGGCACGCCAGGGCCTCCAGCCACTGCAAACAAACTCCAGACACATGTGACCCCTTGTGCATCTGGCTAATGTGGGTTCTGAGGAATCAAACCTGGATCCTTTGGCTTTGCAGGCAAATGCCTTAACCACTAAGCTATCCCTCCAGCCCTAAAATATGAATACTTTTAATTATGACCTCTTGTGCTTGTGTGTTCTAATTCTCATTCTAGGTAAAACTAGTCATTCTTGCCTTTTTAAAAAAAAAATCTGAGGACTATTTTGAGCTCTAAAAGTCCTCTGGGAGATGCAGATGTACCTGGGGTGGGTCCCCTAGCTGTCCCATTTCCATTTTATCCTGCATGAGGACTCTATAATTATAACCAGTGTAAGAAATAGGTCTGGGATTAGTGAACTAACATTACAGGGGAGCTACAGATTGCAGCTGCATCTTCCCAGGACGAGCACTGCCCTCTAGGAGTAAATACAGTGGGGTTGCAGAGTTAGCATCCAGGACCTGGACACATACATCTTTCTTTTTTTTCCCCTCATAAAAGATCCCCTGGGCGTACCTTTCCATTATCTGGTTAGCAAATAACATTTATAATAAATTCAACCAATGCTTATACTACAAAAAATATAAAATAAAATGTTTATAATATAAAAATGCCCTCAGCAGAGATGACATTCATTGTGAGCTTTCATCCATTGGTTTTTGTCCTGCTTCCTTTATGACCTTTCCACTGAGAAAGCATGCCCGGGAGCTCACACCAGAGTTCACACTGCCAGTCGCTGTTCTCAGGACCACATCTAAACCAGTGACTCCTGGGAAGGATGCCAAAAGGCAGCCTGGAGGAACAGGACTGGGGAAGTGTCCATCACCAGCCGGCAGCAGTGGAGACCCCATGACTGCGAGGAACCGGGGTAAGACATGAAGTAAAGGGACCAAGGTTGAGGAGCTTTTATAAAGCCAAGGGTAGAGGTTTCTCTCATGGCAGTGTGTAAAGAGATGCTCGTTTCCAGCTGATGAAGACAAGGAACTAACTGCCAGTGACAACACCACAAAGAAGAGTGAATGCACCCTCGAGGTGCATCTCCCATGCCAAAGTCAGGGTTTGGATAGGAAGGGAAGGGTCACCGGTACCAGGGCGAGGATCAGGATAGGTGCCCTGGAGAGCTGTGAGCCGTTTGCTTCTCCTGTGCTGTCTGCAGCAGCAGATGTGGCCCACTGTGATCCGCCTCCACCTCCCCTACTGGCCAAGAGCCCCTGAATTAGAGGGAAATGTCAACCGGCACTCAAGAGCTAGGAGTGAATCCTGAAGGTACTGAATGAGGCGAGACGGAGGAACAGTCCTCAGCACTGGGACAAGATTCAGCACCTTCACAAGGGCCGCATGAAACAGGCATAGCATCCTGCATATAGGAGAGGTGCAACAGTGACTTGGAAAACTATGTAAAAAGAAGAAGAAGAGAAAAAAAAACATGCCCAGAAAGTGGGGAGTACTATAGTGAACCTGCTAAGACAGGGGTTAGTAATCAGGGCCCAAATAGCAAATTAGAGCCACTGCTGTTTGTACATTTCTCCAAGTGGTTGAAACTGAGAACATGTCTCAGGTCCCTGACTCCTGGTTCTTCTGCTCCCAATGTGGAGTGGCTGGGACCCTACATGTGCATGTAGCAAGAACAGGCCCCAACTTTTTATTCCTCCTGGGGTGGGTAGGAAACCACTGGACCTCCACATGTGTTGTATCTGATGCAGGATTTGGGGGTTTAGGCGGGGGTCCCCCAGAATTTATGAACCCCAAGTTTTGGGTTCTTTAATAATTCCTTAATAAATTAATTCTTCAATAAAGAATTAATAGAGGAAGAAAGCTGGGTTGCTGGGAACAGCTAGCCCTTAAGAGAGTGCTCACTGGGGGCAAAGAACCTCAGGGGAAAGCTTGCTCCCCGGAGACAGATAGAAACCAGTGAATCCATGTTCAGCTGTCTGGCCCAAGGAGCATGGCTCCACCACTCCCCGCCCCCAAGGCCTACATCCCCTGACAGACTCCCCCTGCTGCCTCCTTGGCACCTCACTTCTTTCCCAGACAAGCAGCACAAGGGATACCCATTCTCCTCCACAACCTGCTCAGTGGGGGAATAGGAGAAACTATTATTGCTTCTGAGCCCCACAGGCAAGGCATGGCTGTGAGCATGGGCTGAAAAGATTCCAGACCTTCAAAACAACCTCTTATCAGTCACCAGCCCAGAGCTGCTGAAGTGCTTGCAAACTCCACAACCTATGCATCTGCAGTTATAACACCATCCCACTCCAGTCCATTTCAAATCTAAATCAGAACACTGGAGATCCTACAAAGACAAATACTTGCTTCCTCCATAGTAAAATAAGGCTTTTACCCCAAGATGGGTAGACTTGAATTTAGGAAAAAAAAAAAAAGACCACAAACTGACAGTTCTCCACCAAGGTTACCTAGCCCCACAATGGAAGCATCCAATGAAAACATAGAGGAAACAATAGAAATTAAATCCCAAAATGAAAGCACAATAAACTATGTGACCCTGATCAAGCAAATCATTGAAGTAGAAGCAAATCTTAAAAAACAAAAAAATTTCACAAATGAAATGCACACAGCCTTCCTCACTAGGCTTAGCTTAATTGAGGAAAACCAGACAGACCTCAAAAGAGAGATAAATGGGCTGGGTGTGGTGGTGCATGCCTTTAATCCCAACACTTGGGAGGCAGAGGTAGGAGGATCACCATGAGTTCAAGGCCACCCTGAGACTACATAGTGAATTCCAGGTCAGCCTGAGCTAGAGTGAAACCCTACCTTGGAAAAAAAAAAAAAGAGAGAGAGAGAGAGAGAGAGAGAGAGAGAAAGAGATAAATGAACTGAAGGTGAGTCAACAAATAGAGGATCTAAAAAGCCAGCTGATTGTGCTTGATAGAAGATATGATCAAATGCAAAAATGAACTCCAGGAAGCATTACAAAAACCAAAGCTCAACCTGAAATTGGACCTCAAAAAAGAGATGAACACAATTCAGAAAAACATAACAGAAAACAAAAATTACATAGAGCTTTTAAAAGCCTGTCTAGAAGCCCTCACTAACAGAGTCAGTCATGTGGGGAACAGAACTTCTGAGCTGGGAGATAAGACAGAAGAAACTGATCTGGAACCCAAAACTTTGATAAGTTCAAAAAATCATGGGAACATAATATGAGGGAACTATGGGATACCCTAAAATGACAAAACATCCAGATCATGGGCATTCCAGAAGGGGGAGAAAATCCAGGCCATAGGCATAGAGAACATATTCAACAAAATTATAGAAGAAAATTTTCCCAGCCCCACAAAAGTGAGACCCATCAAGATACAAAAAGCTCATAGAACACCAAACAGACTACACCAAAGAAGAAACTCTCCAAGGCACCTCAGAGTGAAAACTCTAAACAATGAAAACAGAGAATGTTAAAAGCAGCAAGAGAGAAACAATTCAGCCCACACAAAGGCAAGTCCATCAGAGTTACCTGAGATTTTTCAATGGAAAACCATGAAAGCCAGAAGGGCATGGAATGAAGTACTTCAAAGCCTACAAAAGTATGGCTTCCAACCCAAACTACTATACCCGGTGAAAGTATCCCTCATAATAAAGAAAGGAAACTTTCCATTACAAAAGCCAGCTGTTATTATTTGAATACAAGGCCAAACCTAAAGAGAATATTACAGGAAATATTGCCCACAGAAGAACAAACAGCCAACCTCGAGAGCGTACAAGAGGATGGACATGTTAACCAAAACTAGAGATGGCATGAAAACGTTCAAAGCACCACGCCCCACAAGCCCTTCAGCAGGGCTTAAATCATGCCTCACAGTTATAACTGTAAAAATTAATGGACTTAACTCACCCATAGAAAGATACAAGCTAACAGGGTGGATCAGAGAAATGGATCCTCCTATCTGCTGCCTTCAAGAAACCCACCTCACCATTAAAGATAGACATCTCCTCAGAGTGAAAGGATAGAAAATTATTTTCCAAGCAAATGGAACCATCTCCAAAATATATCATATATCAGGCCATAAAGCATACTGCCATAAATTCAGGAAAATTAATGTGACTTCCTGCATAATATCAGACCACAGTGCTTTAAAGTTATAAATGAACAACAGAAACAACAGAAATTGCCCCAGCTCTTAGAGATGGAACAACATGTTATTAAACAATGAATGAGTCATTGAAGAAATCAAAAACGAAATTGTAGGTGCTGAAGAAATTGCCTAGTGGTTAAGGCTCTTGCCTGCAAAGCCTAAGGAACCAGGTTCAATTCCCCAGTACTCACCACATAAGCCACATGCACATGGTGACATATGTGTCTGGAGTTTGTTTGCAGTGGCTAGAGGCTGTGGTGTGCTCATTCTCTCTCTTTATCTGCCTCTGTCTGTCTCTCTCTCAAATAAATATATAAAAATATTTTTTTCTTTAAAAAAAGAAAATTATAAAATTAATTTGACCAGAAGAAAAATGGGGAAGTCTGAAATTAATAAAATAAGGAGTGTAAACGGGGGGGGGGTCATAGCAGACATCAATAAAATGGGAAGAATCATCAAACCACACTTACAAAACATCTACTCCACAAAACTCACTAAACTGGAGGAAATGGGCAAATTCCTGGACACATACAACCTAGCAAACTTAATTCCAGAGCAGATAAATCTCCTAAACAAACCTATGGCATCCATGCAGATTGAAAATGTAACCCAAAGCCTCCTTAAAAGGAAAAGTCCATAACCTGATGGATTCTCAGCCAAATTCTACCACACCTTCATAAAAGAACTAAAAACACTTTTTATCAAGCTATTTCACATAATCAGAGAACAGAGAATGTTCCTCAACTCCTTTTATAAAGCTAGCATCACCTTAATGCCCAAACCAGACAGAGATACCACAAAAAAAAGAATTCTGTAGACCTATATCCCTGAAAAACTTGTAGACAAAAATGCTGGACAAAATCCTCTGAAATGGAATTCAACCACACATCAAAAGCATTATCCATCTGGATCAAGCAGGATTCATCCCAGGGATTCAGGAACGGTTCAAGATATGCAAATGGATTAGCATAATATACCAAATAAATAAACTTAAACATAAGAACCCATGATAATGTCAATAGATGCAGAAAAGGCCTTTGGCAAATTACAACATCATGATCAAAACACTGGAGACACTAGTCATGGAGAGTTGATATCTCAACACAATAAAGGCTACATTCAAAGCACTAAAGTGCAAATCATATTTAATAAGGAAAGACTCACGGAGCTCCCATTACGACAGGGAACAAGGCAGGGGCGCCCACTCGCACCGCTGCTCTTCAGCATAGAACTAGAAGTCCTAGCCCAAGCAGTAAGACAGGAGAAAGACATAGAAAGGAAACAAATTTGTAAGCAAGAAGTCAAACTAGTCCTATTTGCAAATGACGTGACCCTATACACAACTGACCTGAAAGATTGTACCATAAAACTTCTAAATGTGATAAATACCTTCAGCAAAGTGACAGAGTGCAAAATAAACACACAAAAATCAGTAGCCTTCCTATATGCAAAAGATAAAAATATAGAGAAATAAATCGGGCTAGAGAGATGGCTTGACAGTTAAGGCACCTGCCTGCAAAGCCTAAGGATCCATGTTCGACTCTTCAGATCCCACAAAAGCCAGAAGCTTGTGCGCAGGCCACACATGCACACAAGGTGGCTCACATGTCTGGAGTTCAATTGCAGTGGCTTGAGGCCCTGGCACACCAGTTTCTCTCTCACACTCTCTCTGTCTTGCTCTCACACACATAAGGGGAGGGAATATGATGGACAGTGGAGTTTCAAGGGGAAAGTGGGAGGAGAAAGGGAATTACTATGGGATATTGTTTACAATTATGGAAGTTGTTAATAAAAACAAACAAACAAAATAGTTAAAATAGTAAAAAGAAAAAAAAAGTCCAGTCCGTTGGGCTTGCCTCACAAAAAAAAATTAGTGAGTCCCATTTTCAACAGCTGCCCCCCCCACACACACCACCACACACACATATCAAACACCTTGGAATAACACTAACTAAGGAGGGAAAAGACTTTTATACTGAAAACATAAATACATTCAAAAAGAAACTGAGGAGGATATGAAAAGATGGAAAGACATTCCATGTTCTTGCATAGGTAGAATTGATACTGTAAAAATGGCAATCCTACCAAAAGCAATATATAGATTCAATGAAATACCAATAAAAATCCCAGCATCACTCTTCACAGACATAGAAAAAGTGATTTCAAAATTCATATGGGGGCTGGAGAGATGGCTTAGTGGTTAAGCGCTTGCCTGTGAAGCCTAAGGACCCCGGTTCGAGGCTCCATTCCCCAGGACCCACGTTAGCCAGATGCACAAGGGGGTGCACACGTCTGGAGTTCGTTTGCAGTGGCTAGAGGCCCTGGCACACCTATTCTCCCTCTTTCTCTCTTTGTTGCTCTCAAATAAATTAAAAAAAAAATCATATGGAATGGCAGAAAGCCCCAGATATCCAAAAATAGCCTCAGCAAAAGAAACACTTCTGGAGGTATCACCATATCTGATCTAAAGCAAAAGAAACAGTTCTGGAGGTATCTCCATATCTGATCTAAAGCTAGACTACAAAGCCATAGTAACAAAAACAGTATGGCACTAGCATTAAAACAGACATGCAGACCAATGGAACAGAATTGAAGACCCAGCCCTTAGTTCAAGCAATTACAGCTACTTGATCTTTGACAAAGGAGCCAACAATGTACACTGGTGAAAAGACAGCATCTTCAACAAATAGTGCTGACAAATTGGAAAATCACATGTAGAAAAATGAAAACTGGACCCACACCTCTCACCATGCACAAAAATCAACTCCAAATGTATTAAAGACCTCAATATGAGACCTGAAACTCTTAAACTACTGGGAAAAAATAGGGGGAACTCTCCACAATATGTAAATGGGGTAAAACCTTCTGAACAACATCCCAGCAGCCCAGAAACTGAACAATCACTCAACCAGTGGGATCTCATGGAGCCAAAAAGCTTTCATACAGACAAGCATACCATAAGCAGTGCAAACAGACTACCCACAGAATGGGAGAAAATCTTCACCAGCTACTCCACTGACAGAGACTTGAAAAAAAAAGAACTGAAAAAACTAAGCAATAAAAAATATACATTCAAAATATAGAACAGAGATCTGAATAGGAAATTCTCAATGAAGAAATACAAATGGCTAATACTCACTTAAAATGTTCAACACCCTTAACCATCAGGGAAATGCAAATTAAAAGAACTTTGAGATTCCACCTTACTCCAGTCAGGATGACAATCATTAAAAAATCAAATGACAGGGCTGGAGAGATGGCTTAGCAGTTAAGTGCTTGCCTGTGAAGCCTAAGGACGCTGGTTCAAGACTTGATTCCCCAGGACCCATGTAAGCCAGATGCACAAGGGAGCACATGTGTCTGGAGTTTGTTTGCAGTGCCTGGAGGCCCTGGCAAGCCCATTCTCTCTTTCTCTCTCTCTCTTTCTCTCTGCCTCTTTCACTCTCTGCCTGTCTCTCTCATATAAATAAATAAATAAACAAAAAAACCCAAATGACAATAAATGTTGTTGAGGGGAAAGATGAACCCTCACTCACTGCCGGTGGGAGTGCAAACTAGTACAACCACTATGGAAATCAACATGGAGACTCCTGAAAACGATGAAAATAGAGCTACCAACTGACCCATCTATTCCTCTACCGGGCATTGACCTTAAAGGCTCCACTCTTCACTGCTGAGATATTGGCTCAACCACATTTATAGCTGCTCAATTCACAATAGCTAAGAACTGGAACCAACCCAGATGCCCATTGTTTGACAAATGGACAATGACAATGTGGTACATTTACACAATGTAATTCTACTCAGCAGTAAGGAAACATGATACAGTGAAATTTATAGGAAAATGAATGGCCTTGGAACAGCTCATACTAAGCAAACTCATGTAAGCACAGAAAGATAAACTACATGTTCTCCCTCATCTGTGGTTCCTAACCTGAAACAGCTTTGAGGGACAGATAATAGGGATGGAAGTGTTTGAGGAAGGGAAATGGGGAGTTGCTGCGGGGGGTGGGGGAAGATACTCACAAAACTAAATCCAAAATGAATTGGTACCATAGAAACCTTTCTCCTGTATAGCAGACTGAAAGATCAGCCCTCAACAGGAGTATGCAGGGACTGTCTGTTATGAAGGGCCATGGAGAGGGTAGGTTGAAGCCTAATCCTAAAACACTGGACTCAGGGTTGTACTGCCCAGCCCTGGAAAACTGGCTACAGCCCACATTGAACTATTGATCAGAGAGATCTATGGGGTCGCCAAACAATCAGGCTCCTATTAAAGCACTTGATTACCTGCCACCACAGAATGAGAGATCTGCTAGCAGGGACACTGCTATGTGAAAGCAACCAGCCCGATAAGATGTACACTCCTGTGCAATAATGGCACCTGGCCTAGATGGGTAACCACTGGCTCTCTCTGTTCAGTGGGAAGGAACCCATAGCTGGAACTGGGAAAGAGAGGCTACACCCATCAAAATCTCTCTTAATTGATAATGTTTATCCCACTTAACCTATGCTGACCTTATTCTCCACTGGAGAACATATTTTTCTTCTTTGATGGCAGCGAGAGCCCAGGAGATAAACCACCTCTCACATACCAGCCAGGGCCCAGGTGAAACCACAGAGGACTTGGCAAGATGAGCAAGAGCGCTGCTTCCATGCGAGCCTGACACCAGGGTGATGGAGACAGACACTGGGGATAATGAAAGCACACCAAAGCAGGAACCCAGAAGCTGCAGAGAGCACAACACTAAGAAGACTTAAAATACGCCCACCACAGCTCAGGGGATTTTTCTGAAGAGGGAGCAGAAAGACTGTAA
Organism: Jaculus jaculus; assembly: GCF_020740685.1. NCBI lineage: Eukaryota > Metazoa > Chordata > Mammalia > Rodentia > Dipodidae > Jaculus > Jaculus jaculus. The sequence continues at coordinate 167,854,356 of NC_059105.1, forward strand.
GAGACCCAGAGTGGAAGGGAATGTCCTTAGGCATTGTTCCCCCCCCCCCACCACCACCCCAGTGACTGACTGCTGCATGGCATCTCATAAGCCACAACCCCAGGGAGAACACCAGCAATCCCTCTGAGGAGGGCCCTCAGTGGAACGGGGGAAGGGAGGAGGGAAATGACGGCACTAACACATGATGTGTCCATACAGAGTTTCTACTTAATAAAACAAATTTTCTAATAAAAAAAAAGAGTATTTCACAACACATGGAAATGATATAAAATTGCAATTTTAATGTCTTTAGTGTTCATTGGAACAATTAGTCCTTTCATAACATAGTGATAGAGTTGAGTCATGGCAGCAGACACCATCAGAGCTCAAGGTCGTTTAGCTGTCCTACATCTAAACGTGTAGAACATGAAGAGTACATGGGTGTGGGCTCTGAAGCCAGCCCTGCTCATGGGAAGTCTAGAAGGCCAGATCCCTTGCCCAGTTTCTAGGTCCCGGAATAGGACAGCATTGGTGTGGTCTGCTTATCACTTGTCTCCAATCTCGACTTTCTCTGCCTTCTGTACTATAAGAAGACTGTACTGCAGGCCCCGTGTGAACCGCTTCACCTCCCCTCCACACAGCACGGCAGCAGTGGGATGGAGAACCGAGAGCGAGATGAAGGTACGTATGCCCTGCCTTCTCTGTGCAGGGTGCCCTTGGACTAATTGTGACCCTCACTTTACGATCACTGCACCTCTCCAGGTGGCCCCTCTATAACTCTCTCTCTAGGTTCCAACAGCCATCCTTTCTCATCATCCTTTTATTGCTTCCTTATATACTAGATCCTTTTAAACTGTCTCTGAACAACCCGGTTCTGGAGAACTATGTGTTCCTGGATGGGACCTTGAACTATGCAAGTATAGGATGCTTTGAGAAAAGAGGGAAGAGAGCCCTAGGGACTGTAGCTAAAGTACAAGACAGAAGCAGAGAGGACCTGAAGAGCCCCAGGGACTGTAGCTAAAGAACAAGACAGAAGCAGAGGGGACCTGAGCTAGACAGGAAGCAATGGGGGGTGTCAAAGAGAAAACCGGAGAGTGACACGTTGCAGAAGGAGAACAACAGAACGGGAGAGCTACTGACCCTTCTCTCAGTCTCCACCATGACAAAGTTGGTCTGGGTTTCTAACGTGAAAATTAACCAGCCTTGAGTCCTGAAGAGGAAAATGTCTCCTGGCACCTCTACAGAGCTTTTCATCTTGTCACTCCAGAACTAGAAAGCGCTGGTGACCAACAGTAGAGAACATTTGTTCACCAGTCACTATCACTGCTCCCTGCCCAGCTCAGAGATAATGGTCACATCTTCTTCCCTTCAGCCAGGCACTTCTTTTGTCCTCCCCTCCCCTCAGACACCCCATTTCCTAACCATGCCTATCATGAGAGCCAGGATGTAAAGAAAAATACTATGGGTAATTGGCTTCCTCCATAGCAACAGCCACGTCTCAGCCACCGCTGGGTCCCTGTGGGAGGCCTAGGCAATTTGCAGTTTATTGAGGGGAACATGGCTTTAGCTCCGCTGCCAAAATATCTTTCTCCATCCACACTTTCCAGTCAAATGATCCTAAGAGCAAAGGGTTTTGGTCTCTCTTCATTTGAAGATCTGGTTAGGAATAGAACGCATGTCACATAGAATGCGTTATTTGTTAGTTAGACCAATGCCTTTGTCAGTGATGATAAATAAAGGACAGAGAAGGTTTACACATAAAACTGACAGAATTTAAGATGTAAAAGATTAGGGAAAGTCCAAGGCCAGTCACTCATGACAGATATGAACATGAAGAGAAATCTAACTACAAAAGCAGAATTAGTTACAGTGGGAAATAAATACAATGGGGTCAAGGCAAGGTTAAAATTAAGGCTGCTTATACATTAAAAAAAAAAAAAACACTCATGGAATTCAAGGAGATATGATAGCACTAACCAAGAAATTCTAGCTCTGTGATTCATCCTAACTGAAAGGGAAAGAAAACTCTGTGGTCTTTATGGGAGTAAGAGACTTTAAAAAGTCAAAGAAAAGTTAAGTTAGAAAGAAAAGAAAAGGAAAAAAAAAAGAAAGAAAGAAAGAAAAGAAAGAGATGTGGCCCTTTTCTGGGAAAAGGACAAAGAGAACAAAGTGTGAGAACTCGCAATGAGATGCAACCTGAATGGAAAGACACCGGCCTGTCCATCCCTCCCGGGGACTGGCGAGAGCACAGTCAGATGGTGCTGAGCACTGGTTAGGTTTGAGGAACTGGGGGACGGAAGGGGGTGCAGGGGAGGCTGGAACTCAGCTGAGAATACAAAGTAGATAAGTCAGGCAAATCTCTGCTGCAAAATCAAGCTGAAAATGAAAATATGAATGAAAGACATAGCATCAAAAATAGGAGTTCTGCAATGTAGTCTCAGGGTGGCCTTGAACTCACGGTGATCCTCCTACCTTTGCCTCCCAAGTGCTGGGATGAAAGGTGTGCATCACCACGCCCGGCTATAAAATAAAATAACTTTTTTTTTTAATTTATTTATTTGAGAGCGACAGACACAGAGAGAAAGACAGATAGAGGGAGAGAGAGAGAATGGGCGTGCCAGGGCTTCCAGCCACTGCAAACGAACTCCAGACGCGTGCGCCCCCTTGTACATCTGGCTAACGTGGGACCTGGGGAACCGAGCCTCGAACCAGGGTCCTCAGGCTTCACAGGCAAGCGCTTAACTGCTAAGCCATCTCTCCAGCCCGAAAATAAAATAGCTTTTTAAAAATGAGGTAAACACAAAATGTGGTAGCTGCATTGGCATCACATGGGACATTTTTTCAAAATATCATCTGCACTCTAAAATAATAAAAATACAGTACAGGGATGGGGAGATGGCTCAGCAGTTAAAGGCATTTGCTTGCAAAGGCTGATGGCATGGGTTCGATTCTCCAGTGCCCACATAAAGCCAAATGCACAAAGTGCTGCATGTGTCTAGAGTTCATTTGCAGAGGCAAGAGGCCCTGGTGCCCCCATTCTCTCTTTCTCTCAAATACATATATATATTTTAAAGTACAGTACAGAAAATATAAACTAGTAGCATAGACATTTATTATCATCATTGTGTTCTGTGCATAATTTCATTGATAGACTTGGTTTACGTGTGTGTGTGTGTGTGTGTGTGTGTGTGTGTGTGTGTGTGTGTTTTAGGATTTTTGGAGGCAGCGTCTCACTCTAGCCCAGGCTGTCCTGGAACTCCCCCTATAGCACAGACTGACCTTGAACTCATGATGATCCTCCTATCTTCGCTTCCCAAGTACTGGGTTTAGGGGCTGGAGATGGCTGAGCAGTTAAGGCACTTGTCTGCAAACCCTAATGACCAGGGTTCGATTCCCCAGTACCCATGTAAAGCCAGGTGCACAAAGTGATATATGCATCTGGAGTTTGTTTGTAGCACCTGGTGCACCCATTCTCTTTCTACCTCTCTCTCTCTCTGCTTGCAAATAAATAAATAAAAATATTTAAAAAGATATAGGAGTTCTGCTGCTGCGGAGATGGCTCAGCAGGCATGAGACAGCTTGTTACAGGAGGATATGAGCTCAATCCTCAACACCCAGGCTAAAATAAGAAAGGCCAGGCGTGGCCGCACATGCCTGTAACCCCAGTGCTGTGGGGCGGGGGGCAGGGACAGGAGGCTCTCTGGGGCTCACTTGTCAGCCAGTCTAGCCAGAACAACAGTGATCTCCAAGTTTAGTCAGAGAATTTGAGGATATGTTCCTCAAATGAGAGAATATGGGACACATGCACCTGCATATGCACATGCAGAGACAGACAGAGAAAGACAGAGAGACAGAGAGACAGAGAGAGAGGATACTACACACACCAGTAAAAAAGGAATTCCGGGCTGAGATGACTCAGTGGGTAAAGTTACCTGCTGCACAAGCATGGTGACTTGAATTCAGACCCCCAGAACACACACATAGCTGGACACAGTAGCTTACCCTACACTCCCAGTGCTTCGACGGCAACGTGACCAGCCACCCCGAGCTCCTCTTGCTCTCCAACAGTGAACCAAGATAAACCTTCCCTTCTTTAAGTGGCTTTTGTCAGGCATTTCAATACAACAAGAAAAGTAATGAATCCTGTCCTTTGGCACTGATTTGATTCACGTGACCCCTGGTACTGCTAGTGATGCAGACTAGCCGCTTGACTGGCGCGAAGGAAACACTCCCTGGAGGAGGAGCGTCTCAAATCACTGCTGTAGTTTTTCATGTACACTGCTCGCTATTCAATGAAAGTGCTACTAACCAAGAAAATAATACATCTTCTAGTTAGTTGTTGGTCAAGAAGGACTCCGAGGCCCCCAAAACAATATGGACTACTGACAAGGCTCTTGGCTGCCCACCAGAGCTAGACAGTATGACCCTATTGCTGAACACTCCGCGTGCTCTAGCTGCCGCACACTGAGAAATCAAGCTGGAACTGAACTAGAAGGCTCATCCCTGCTGACTGACTGTCATAGTGCTGGAATGTGCTATGCAGCCTGCTGGGGGAGAAAAACCAACAACAGTCTTAAATGGCAAAGGACCCTGCAAGCTGTATCCATTAGTGCAAAAGAGGCATGACTTATGGGGGTAACCATCTGCTTTCTGATTGCATTTAAGATCTACCCCATGGGAAGGGACTCATGCCTGATACTAAAATTCCAGTCAAAGCCTATGGCTGAGAGGGTCATAAGCCCTAACAGGGAAGCTGCTATTATTATTGAACTAAATGGATTTATTATGCCCACCAAATTGCCCTTGAAATATTTTGTTTATGCCCATATATTAGTGCAGCCTTCACTTCTGGTTAGAGAAGTTTGTCTTTTCAATTAATGGTGATTACTGAGGAGACACAAAACTCCTTAAAATGCTGAGAAGTGACAGTTGAGCAGTACATGAGTCATCTCTCATGAGAAAGAGGGAGGAAAAGGATGTAAGATCAGAAGGAACGCTTTGGATGGTGTCTTCCAGACACAAAGTGACGTCACCTTTCGTTATCCACACAAAACCTGCATCATATGGGACCCATCAACATATTGTCATGGGCAATGGAAGAGGGTGAAAAAGAGAGAGAAAGTCAAGAAAGACATCAAATAGAAGAAGAGGAAATAGTCGGAAGAAAGAGGGTCTTGGTGGAGGAGGGAGGAGAAAGGGCTTATAAAGGAGGTAGTAACAGGGTTGTGATCAGGGTGCATTGTACATATGTATGCAAGTTGTCACTAAACTTAACAAGATAGAAGAAGGAGTAATTGGAAAGTAAAGGGGGTCAATAGAGGGAAAATCAGGTAGGGAAAACAAGAAAGGTGGTAGAAAGGGATTATGTAAATTTTGTTTTCATTTTTTGGTTTTTGGTTTTTCAAAGTGGGGTTTTGCTCTAGCCCAGGCTGACCTATATAGTCTCATGGAGGCCTCAAACTCACAGCGATCCTCCTACCTCTGCCTCCCAAGTGCTAGGATTGAAGGCATGCACCACCACACCTGGTTTAAATTATTAATAAAATATTTTCAATAAAAAAAAGAGAAGAAGGGGCTGGAGAAATGGCTTAGCAACTAAGGTGCTTGCCTGCAAAGCCAAAGGACCACAGCTCCACTCTCCAGAACCCACATAAGGCAAGTGGTGTATGCATCTGGAGTTTGTTTGCAGTGGCTGGAGGCCCTGGGCTGCCCATTCTCTCATTCTCTCTCTTTATTGCTCTCTCAAATAAATAAAAATAAAATACATTTTACAAAAAAGAAAAGGAAAAACAAAAAAAAGTAAAAAAGAGATGACATATGACTAATAACCAAGTAAAACTAAATAATAGAGAAAGACCCACAGAGTGTCTAATTAACATGTTTGTTAGGCACAGACTTCAGAATAATTGTTTAATATTTTCAAAGAATTGAAAGATGGCTGGGCAGGCATGTCACTACATGCCTTAAATCCCAGCACTTCAGAAGAAGAGCTAGGAGGTTTGTTTTAAGTTCAAAACCAGCCTGGGACTATAGAGTGAGTTCCAGGCTAGCCTGGGCTAGAATGAGACCCTACCTCATAAAAATATATTTATTTATTTATTTTAAAAAAGATGGCTGGAGAGATAGCTCTATCAGTAAAGAGTAAAATGCTTGCTTCACAAGCATGAGGATCTGAGCTCAATCCCCAGTACCACATTATAATGCCAAGCCAAGTAGTGTGCACCTGTGGTGTGCACCTGTAACTCCAATGCTGAGGAAGCAGACACAGGAGGATTCCTGGGTCATAGACTCACCTAATTGGCTCCAGGCCAATGGCAGATTCTATCTCAAAGAAGGAGAATGGAACCAGAGGTTGTCCTCTGGCCTATACGCGCACACACACACACACACACACACACACACACGTACATGCACACTCCTACACAAGCACACACATGTCCCCCCCATAAACAAAAGAATTAAATGACAAGATTGGAAATTTTGACAGATTGCAAACTATTTAAACAAGGAATAGACATATTAAGAGAGATATTTAGTCACCTGAACGATATGTCAGAAGAAAAGATCCTCTATAAAACATGGTGAGACAAATGGATGGAAATGTAAAAGAAGATAAGAGACATGTAGAAGAAAAGTGAAAGTATCTAATTCCCTGTAATTAGATCTCCAGAAAGAGAAGAAAGCAAGAATAGAGAAGTAATATGAGAAGAGATAATGGCCAGAATTGACAAAAATTGACAAAAATCATAGAACCACAAATTGAAAAAAAAAAAAACACTCTTGCCAAACCCCAAACAGAGATAATCACATCTAATTATATCATTGTACAAATGCTGAAAACTACAGAGAATTTTCAAAGAATGAGAAGGCTGAGAGTGATTTTAAAAGAAGTAAAAATAAAACCTGGCTTCCAATAAAAATATAGGAAGTTAGACAATGAAGCAATTATTTTCCATGTGCTAAAAGAAAAATAATTGCCAACACGGATTTTTACAGCTAGCAAAATAAACATATCATTTCGAAATTCATGGGGGAAAACACTTTTAGACAAACAAACAAACCAAAAAAAAAAAAAAAGATGATTCAATGCCAGCCAATCTTCATTGAAAAAATGCTATAGAATATCCTTTAGGCAGAAGGAAACTGATTATAGTTACAAGACAGACCAGGCAGGACAGAGGGAATAGCAAAAGGAAGAATAGACCTAAAGGTATATGGCCTCATAGAAATAATTCTTGTAGCCTTAAAATATAAAGAGAACTAAATGATGTGGTAATAAATGCAATAACTTAGAGGAGGGAAGTAAGAGTTAATATTCTCTAAGTTTCTTGTACACTCCAGGAAATACTAAAAGTAATAATTGATTATCACTAATATATTAAAAACTTTATAAGTCACATTCTATGATACTTCATGTGACCACAAGAAGAATATCAACAGAATTGCATAAGTGACAAACAAGATTTTTGATAATGAAAGAATCTAAATTCAAAAATCAAAAGGCAAAGCTGGGCGTGGTGGCGCACGCCTTTAATCCCAGCACTTGAGAGGCAGAGGTAGGAGGATCGCCGTGAGTTCGAGGCCACCCTGAGACTCCATAGTGAATTCCAGGTCAGCCTGGGCTAGAGTGAGACCCTACCTCGAAAACAAAAAAAAAAAAAAAAAAAAAAAAATCAAAAGGCAGTGAAGCAGAGTGGGGGGTGGGGGGAAAATAAAATAATCTGGTGGCTATAAATCCACATGCATTAGCAACAACAGTACATGGCATAATTCTGGGGGGCTTCAGAGCTGAGCTGTTAACTACAGTATGCTACATGGGAGGGAAAATGGATGGGGGTCTGTAGGGAATATTCCAGAGGATCCCAGGCTGGCTTCCCCAAAATGTTTGTGTAGTGACTTGAATTGGGGTGACCCGGGGTGGCTTAGCAGACCCACGTGACCAACAAGAACCCAGAACACTTTTGCTCTTCCCCGACTTACAGTTCATGACCCAGAAAGAAGAAGGACGCTTTCCACGATTTACCAAGTATTGGTCTGAAACATGTCAGTTGTTCATCACAACTTTGCGACACAGAGCACGAATTATAATCCCCATTTTGTATACAAACAAAATATGGAGAGCTGGGGGACATTAGCTAACATCCCTGAACCGTGCTGAACTAGAAACCACACCCTGTAATGGCCCAGCTATCACCCTTCCAGCCACAAGACCTCTTAAGCTAAAGTCACAAAGGATTTACAACCTGCTGTGACTTTTAGCTCAAATTTTCAGGTTTTTTTTTTTTTTTTTTTAGGTAAGGTCCTACTGTAGACCAGGCTGACCTGGAATTCACTATGCAGTCTCAGGGTGGCCTTGAACTCACAGCGATCCTCCCTACCTCTGCCTCTCAAATGCTGGAACTGAAGGTGTGTGCCACCACGCCCGGCTTCTCAGGGTTTTAGTTCCCATCTTGCAGAAGTGCTGGGCTTCCCATTACAGCCAGAGCTGTGAAAATTAAATGAGTTACTATAAGACCAAAAGCCCTAGCACCCAGAAGACGTGCTCTGAGATATATCATATCAGACTCATAGTGGATGAACTCTCAGAGAGGTAGCTTCAGGGACAGGCAGGAACTGTGAATGGCAGGTACCCTCGCGTCCCTTCTCCAGCCCGGCGAGGCAGAGCAGAGACGCGCTCTCTGTTCCTGCTCCTTGGGCTTGTGTCGTAGAACTGACTCTGGCTCTCTTATCTATGTTCTTCTCATGAGCAGACGGGGACGTGAAAACAGAGCGGGCAGGGATGAGAGTGCCTGGGAATGAGACGGGCAGCCAGAGCCATTACCTTTCTAACCAACGCGACCAGCACCCCGAGGGCAGCTGCGCAGATGACCCCGAGGACAGCAGCTACGGCTCCAGACACTGGCATCTGGAACCCGGCCACTAGAGGGAGAACAAAACTGGTGAGTGGCAAAGTGGCAAGGCTGCCTTCCCCAGGAAAGCCTCAGCTTCAGGTGAGGGTTGTCTGCCCTTGCTCCGACCCCACAGACGAGCCTTTAAGTCCAGCTCCCCAGTGACCAGTGCATCTACCTGGCCTCCAGTGGAATTAGTGACCGACCTCTGGAGGAGGTGCATACTGGGGTGTTCCTTGGGTCGTTTCTTCAACCCTTTCCTCTGCTCCGTCAACTCATTTTCAGTAATCAGGAAATGCAAAACTACCACCCAGAAGGCAATACAAAAAGTGAGCACTTTGTTTTATCACACTTCATATATACACATAGTAAAAACTGTCTAATTAAACATTGAAACAAGCGGATCAAAACTTTTACTGCTTTCTGCATGTAATTAGGGATGCGAAAGTGAGTATATAAGCTATAAAACTAGGTGGTAGACCACAAAAAGGAGCGAGAGGTATGGAGGAAAGGCAGGGTGGGCTTGACGGACGCTTGTCATATGAGAACAAACAGAAGTGTATTCAGGTGGGCTGGGAAGCAGATGGTCAGTGGTTAAAGACACCTGCTTACAAAGCCTGTCGACTGGGGTTTGATTCCCCAGTGCTCATGGAAAGCCAGACGTACAAAGCACTGAATGCATCTGTAGTTCTTCTGCAGTGGCCAGAGACCCTGACATGCCCATTCCCACTCATTCGCTCCTATAGTCTCTCCTTGCAAATCAATACATACAAATGTTTTAAAAATAGATTACTTCTTTATAGATAAAGGGCAAAAAGTTAATAACCTACCCAAATCACCCAGGGTCCATGACAATATCCAGCCCCAGGCTATGTGATTCCAGAGTCTGGGATCTTGGTGACTCATTGCATTTGGCCTGTTTTGGAGCCAACTGAGAAGTAATGTTAACTTATTTATTTTTATTTGCACGTGTATTTGAGTGTGTGTGTGTGTGTGTGTGTGTGTGTGCATTCTTGCCACTACAAACAAATACAAGATACTTGCCCTGCACCTGGCTTACGTGGGTGGCTTAGAAATTGCTTTGCAAGCAAGAGCCTTTAACCACTGCACTATCTTCCCAGCCCCAGAAGTAACATTTAAAAGGAAATTTTAAGGTAGCTTTTTATGTTCTCATTATCTGCATACTTTCAAAACTCATGAGAATTAAACTCCAATAGAACTGGTCTCAGGAAGAAGAGGTTCTGAGCTGTGGAGTTCTATGGCCTAGGACACCTGTGTTAGCATCCACTGTCCTACCCAGAGCAGCTCCGGGTGACAAAATCTGCCATCATCAGTCAGATGGGAAACATAGTCATGGAGAACAGTTACAAGGTGCTTGCTGTGTTCCTGGCCCTGGGCTCAGGACATTTTCTTATAGGAGATCATTCTACGCTCCTCCTCATCATTCCTTCATGTGGTTGGACAGGCATCGCCACTGCACAGCTGAGAAGTTATGCACAGAGGAACCAAGACCCTTACTAAAGTCGACAGCAGTACAGGGTTTAGACCCGGCTATTTGACAGCAGGAGGCTGAGTTCTTAGCCACACTGCTAGACTATCTCTCAGGTGTGATTAAAGAAAAAAACAATTCTTATGTATTTACAAGAGTAACAGATGGGGGAGAGACAGAGAGAATATTGGTGTACCAGGATCTCCTGCCCACTGCAAACAAACTCCAGATGCATGTGCCACTTTGTGTATCTGGCTTTACGTGGGTACTGGGTAACCGATCCTAGGCCAGCAGGCTTTGCAAGCAAGTGCCTTTAGACACCAAGCCACCTCTCTGACCATCAGGTATGATTTTGAAACAATCCTTTCCCACCTTCACAAGAATTGGATTTTAACCGTCCAGACACTGACAATTCTGAGAACATTTTGGAAGCTTTGAAGTGTCACACAAATGTCTATTGTGGCCCACAAACATTTAGCACATGCACGCGCTGTGCCCTGTTTTCAACCCACGTTAGTCTTCATAAAGTCAAAGGGCTAATTCTAATTACTATGACTGGTACTAAATAAGTGAATGAGTACCCTTCAGTAGGCATCATCTATATGGATGAGAGGTACTTCCTATGCAAAAAGAGGTCTCTCAGGCTGGAGAGATGGCTTAACGGTTAAAGCGTTTGCCTGCAAAGCCAAAGGACCCAAGTTTGGCTCCCCAGGACCCACGTAAGCCAGATGCACAAGGGGGCATATGTATCTGGAGTTCGTTTGCAATGGCTGGAGGCCCTGGCATGCCCAGTCTCTCTCTCTCTCTCTCTCTCTTTCTCTCTCTCTCTCCCTGCTTATTTCTTTATCTCTCACTCTCAAATAAATAAATAAATATTAAAATTTTAAAAAAGAGGTTTCTCACCAGCCTTTAGTCCCAGCACTTGGGAGGCAGAGGTAGGAGGATTGCCATGACTTTGAGGCCACCCTGAGACTACATAGTGAATTCCAGATCAGCCTGGACCAGAGCCAGACCCTACCTCGGTGGGGGGTGGGGGGTGGCAGGAAGAGGTTTCTGATTTCACCAGTCTGGGGGGAATAGCCCTTATATCAGGATTCTTTTCAAAGCTCCTTCTACAATTCACATGAGCTTCGGCACTGAGAAGTCTCAGAGTATCTCAGGATGTTGTTTTCAACACTAGAGGAAGAGGTTCCTGAGCCAGCTCGCTCCAGAGGTCATACCTGAGCTTTCTTGAACCACCAGGAAGATCCTCCCACTGTAAATCCCATCAGGGTAGGTGTAATAGGTACAGAAATACTCCCCTGTGTCATTCATTGTGAGAGACTTGAAGGTGAGGCCTAGATGGGGGCCAGGGGCCACCCGCTCCCTGAAGCCTGGCGAGATATGCCACCCAAGGACAGGGTGATAAACTGCCAGAAGTTGGTCTCGTTTCTTCCAGTTGACCTGGGTCACTTCGGCTTTGGTGGATGAAAGGCGGCACTGAAAGATGGCAGAACCACCTTCTTCTGCAGAAATGTCCCCCTCTGTTTCTATAGTGCCTGTCATGACTCCTAGGGAAGAGGGAGAAAGCTCACTGTGAGGTCCAGGTGGGCAGCCGTCATCGACCGTCCTGTAGAAATTCCATGCGATCCCGAGACCAGACCTGGTATCAGGAATGAGAGTGCCTGCAGCTCATCCTGGGGTTGGTTATTGCTTCATATCTCTCCCATCTCAAGAGATGTTCCTCCTAGTACCAGCCATTCCTGCTTCTGTTCTCAGTCTGTGGCCTCTTTCCAGTCTTCTTGACCTTCCCTCCAGTCCAGCCCATCATCCGTCTGCCCCCTGATGACTTACGGCTTGTCTCCCGGGGATCCCATCCCATAGTGACCTCCCTTTTCCTTGGACACTCACTGCCCATACTTTATAATTAACCCATTACTAAATGCCTGGCTTATTATCACGCAACTTAGCACTTTCCTCTCCAGGGTATTCCGCCAGGCACTTTCCTTTCTAGCTGGGGGATTATGTCCACAGATTTATAGTCTCTCGACTTAGCATATCAGCTCTCTGCTTCTTTATGATCTCCAGCAGCTGAACTGTGCACCTAGTCCTCTCCTTCTAAATAAGGCAGGGCTATTTGGTTGAATGACATTTGGGATGTTAGGAAAAAAAAAAAAAAACCTCCAGGAGACAGGAAACTTAGCAGAAAAAAACTCTACTTCTTAGCAACAAGGGTGGTGGCTCACATTCCCCCCCACCCACACACACTCAGGAGGCTAAGACAGAAGGATCTTAGGAGAGTTTCAGGCCAGCCTGGGCAACATGGTGAGTTCTAGGCCAGCCTCAGAAACATAATGAGACCCAGTGTCAAAGAAAAAAACAGAAAGGAGAAGGGACAAGCGGAGAAAGGAAAGAATTGGGAAGGGGAGGAGAGTAAAGGAAAGAACGGAAAGAAGAGAAAAAAAGAAAAAAACAATTTAGGCTAAACTATCCTCTTCGCTGCTTAACACTTCCCCAGCACCCCTAAACCCCTCTCTTCTCTCAAAAGAGTCAGGAAACAGCTTTGGCACTAATCTGTATGAAAGTTTACATATTTGTGTCCTCATCCCTCAGACCTATCTGTCTAAAGTTTGCAACATAAGAGGAATAAACTTAACAAAATTCAGACTCTCGTAGTAATCTGTCTGGAAGACGGGAAGAAGGTATTTTGATGCACAGGGAACTATGTGCCATGTTTCTGTGCAAGGTTCCTCAGGCACCGAAAAGCTGCACCAGAAGTGAGTTGCTGGAAGGCTTCTTGGCTCCCTTCTTGGTCCTTTCTCCTCCCCTCGCCTCCTTTCTGTGTAGCCGTCCAGCCAGAGCCCAAACCCTAACCCTGAGGATCAGAAAGGCCTTTCATTACCACCCCAAAGAGCACATCATCCCCTTCTCTGACATGAGGGCTCAAAGCACCCTAACAGCCACTTGTGCTTCCATCACAGAACTTTGCCCACAGGAGTGCCCTGGTCTCTGCTCCTAGCTCGAGCCTCCTCTTTGCCCTGTCCTGGTCTTACCTGTGGCACAAAGGGCAGCCTGCCTCAGACCCTGGGCCCAGATCAGGAACACCCAGCCGTGCATGCTTCTGATCAGGGGCCCTACAGGAAGCAGATGTCGCCTCTTTTCAAGTGGCTGAAACTGGCCAACTACATCCAGGTGACATGGTGAAACCAAGCCTGTGAGGAAAGAGGGTCTCGGAAAAACTGAGGTCAGCAAACACAGTGGCAAAAAAACAGATAAAGCTCTCTACGAGTACGCAAACCACGTAGAGCGAGCCACAGGAAAAACCATGAAGGAAATGCATTGAAAACTGAACAACAAAAAGAATGTGGTTAGACTCTTGGTGGTGGTGACTCTTAGTCAGTTATGGTTTCTAAGTTCTCTCTTCATGCACTTGTTGGAAAATTCATCTTGATCTAAAACATTCAAAGGCGTGTATGGAACACTCAGGAATTTCTGCTGAGTCAAAGCCACTGACAATTGAGGACGATCCCTGGGTGGGACAAAGGTCGTAGACAAACAGCAACTTCCTTGAATGAGGTACTCCCCCCTAATCTTCATTTTGCTGTGTTTATCCAGCTAGATCCTGTATTGTATTATGTGGCTCAGTTCCTCTAACACACAGAAGTGACTAGAAGGATGACTTTCCCTTCATGCAGTGACCTGACTCAAGTCAGAAGTAGACAGAAGAGTGAACCCCAAGGATGATCCAGGAAAGGGATGGTTCACGCTTACGTAGGGCTCTTCGCTCATCACTAAATCCTGCTGCTAACCCATCTGCCTTCCTCACCCCCTCCCTTTCCTTCCTTCCTCTTTTCATTCGTTTTAAAGTCCCCAAGTGCATGCAAAGCCCCAGGCTCTGAAGATACGAAGCGAATAGCCATAGCTTAGCCCTAAACGCTGGGCAATGCTTGTTCTCTGGTAGAAGCGCTCAAGAGACGAGCTGGAGGGCACCGTGGCACGCCTGTAATGCCAGGGCTCAGGAGGCAGAGGCAAGAGGATCGCTGGGAGTTGGAGGCCAGCCTGGATCGCTGGGAGAGGGAGGTCCAGGTCAGCCTGGGCTACAGTGAGATCCTGCTTCAGAAAAATAAAAATGAAAAAACAAAAGACAAAAGAGAAGAGATAAAGGGGATGTGTCTCCCTAGCACTTGCCCCAGCACCGTTGGGCATGGATCACAGTGTACAGCCTGAAAATCTGCATCACCACCAGGACAAACCTTCAGAGCCTCGCATTCTGCCTCCTCCACTTCAGCCTCTTCCTAGCAGCCAGGCCCTTGTCCTTCTCCTCATGCAGAACAGTTTGCTCCCCTTCCTAGGTTCTGCCCATTCCCAGCTCTTTACCGTGACAAATGAGCACATCTGTCCCTTCTCTAGATCCTGAGTCTATGCCTTGCCAGCTTCCCCCTGTCCACCTTTCTCTCTGGGCTCACATCTCCACCACTTCATTTTAATATTTTTTATTTATTTTTAGATAGCAAGAAAGAATGGACGCACCAGGGCCTTCAGCCTCTGCAAACAAACTCCAGATGCATGTTCTGCTTTGTGCATCTAGCTTATGTGGGTCCTGGGGAATCGAACCTAGGTCTTTTGGCTTTGCATGCAAGCGCCTTAACTGCTAAGGCATTTCTCCAGCCCCCCTCCACCACTTTTTAAAAAGATTTTATTTTTATTTATTTTATTAGAGATAGACAGAGGGAGAGAGTGTATGAGAATGGGTGCACCAGGGCCTCTAGCCACTGCAAATGAACTCCAGACACATGCACCACCATGTGCATCTGGCTTACATAGGACCTGGAGAATCAAATCAGGGTCCTTGGGCTTCGCAGGCATGCGCCCTAACCGCTAAGCCATCTCTCCAGCCCCCTCCACCAGTTTTTAATAGCCAAGTGTCTTCTTCAGTTAGAGGAGCAATAGTACCCAAATGTGCCCAGGGGAAATGCTAAGGTCAGACTGGATGAGTGTGGTCAAAATTGTCATGCTAGAGGCATCAGAGATGGGAGAGTAGCTAGTGGGAAGAGTACATGAAAAGGTGGGTGCACTGCATCTGGATTATAAATATTCAAAGCCGGCTAATATAAAAATAGAGTTGGGTTAAAAAAAAAAAAATGAAGACTTTTTCTGCTTATTTCTGACTAGGAACATGGTCAAGATCATTGTCAGCTGTGCTTCAAATCCAGCAATGGGACCAAAGTAACCCTGGTTTTCTGGGCTTGGGGAAGTCACTGAGGAAAGCAGGACAGCGTGACACCTCTGAGACCGTCAGGAGCTGGCTAGAAATTCCCTTGGAAAGTTCTCAAATGAGCTATGAGCTATCAATTATTCTTTTTCCCCCCTGTCTTTTGGGTTGGAGGGCTCAGCAGGTCTGGCCAGCCTTGAGGCAGCTGTATAAGGTAGGCGCTGGGAAAGAAAGTTAATATTTGTCTGTAAAGAGGAAACAAGCGCATGCCTAGATGCCAAACACTCCCCTGACATCTATTGACAGCAGAGTTCATCCCCTGGGCCTGTTGTGAGCCTCACCTGAGCCCCTAGCTAGCTCCTAGGCCTGGACTTAGAAACCTGTTTATTCAAGGATCACAGCTCTGAGGGGAAAGGGAGCTGAGGAGGGTCAGGCTTTCCATCAGGCTGGAGATGTGTCCATAAGAAGTAATAACAGGTCTCTCAGAACACAAACCAATCTTTAGCAGCCAGCAGTTTGGGATTTTTTTGTTTTTGTTTTTGTTTTTGGCTTTGGCTTCTCTGCAGTCTTCCTTCAGGCTCACAAATGGCGGCAGGAGCTCCAGGACTCTTCCAAACAATCTGCTCCCTCCAATCCCTGCCTCTGTTCAAAGGCATCCATCCTGCAGCTGCAAGGGGCCAGGGAATCAGCATGCCGCGGACCAGCGCCTCCTAGTGGCGACTGCGTGTGGAGGCGTGCACAGTCCAGGGGAAACAGCTGAGAGAAATGCTAGCCACTCTTTTTTTTTTTTTAAGATTTTATTTATTTATTAGATATTGAGTGCCAGAAATAGAGAGTGAGGATGAGCGCAACACAGCTTCTAGTCACTGCAAATAAACTCCAGATGCATGTGCCACCATGTACATCTGGCTTAAGCGGGTCCTGGAGACTTGAACCTGGGTCCTTAGGCTTGGCAGGCACGCGCCTGAACTGCTAAGCCATCTCTCCAGCCCGAGAGTAGCCACTCTTGAGCCCAGGAAGAGCATGACTTGCCCTTGAAAAACTACCTCACAATGAACATATATCTAGCCAATGGGGTAGTTGTCACAAATCCACTTGCAGAGAGCAGCTGCCTCAGAAAATTAAAGACTTAACCCCAAAGTAAAGTTTATGGCATCCCTCACAATGCATGCAAATAAGAACTCCAGGCTGGGCTTGCTGGCTCTTTGTGTCCAAGTCTTTCTTGGGTCACGTCACTGAAGATCTCTCTCTTCCACCCACACAGGCTGCCAAAAAGTTCCCTGGACTCAGATGTCCTTGCCACTCCTGCTCACCTCCCCGCCCAGCTGTGAAAACAGGGCAGAGGCCTCCCACAATAGGTTGGAATGCAGTCCCAAGAAAAGTTTCTGGAAGTAGTTAATCCTGTCTCCTTAGCTTCAACTTCTTCTCGACCCACCTCCCTCTCACTACCACCGCTTCCCTCCTTCCCCTCCTGCCCTTAGATGACATCACTCTAGTATACAGCTAGAAACACTATTCAAGATATTTGTTAGGCCCTGGCTCACCCATTCTCTCTCCCTCCCTCCCTCTCTCTCTGCTTCTTTCTCTCTCTGTCTGTCTGTTGCTCTCAAATAAATAAATAAACAAATAATTTGAAAAGATACTTGTTCAAGTAAAGTAAGGCAGACTTTATAAAGACCATTGTTGCAGTCAGGTTCACATGGCTGGAAAACACCCAACCAAGAGCAGCTTGTGGGAGGAAAAGGTTTATTTTGACTTGAAGACTTGAGGGGAAGCTCCATGATGGCAGGGGAAAACGATGACATGATCAGAGGGTAGACATCACCTCCTGGTCAACATCAGGTGTACAACAGCATCAGGAGAGTGTGCCAAACACTGGCAAGGGGAAACCGGCTATAAACACCTATAAGCCCATCCCCAACAATACATTACTTCTAGAAGGCTCCACTTCCCAAATTGCCACCAGCTGGTGGCCCAGCATTTAGAACATAAAAGTTTATGGGGGCTGGAGAAATAGCTTAGTGGTTAAGACTTTTGCCTGCAAAGCCAAAGGACCAAGGTTTGATTCCCCAGGACCCACATAAGCCAGATGCACAAGGGACACATGCATCTGGAGTTCATTTGCAGTGGCTGGAGGCCCTGGAGTGCCTAGTCTCCCTCCCCTTCCCCCCATCTCTCTCTGATCATAAATAAAATTTTTAAAAAAAACTAAAATAAGTAAATAAATAAAATAAGAATAAAACAGCCTACGGGGGATACCACAACCATCATGATTGGTTTAGGCACCAAAGCAATGGGATTTTACTATGAGGGAAAGAGACTGGGCTCAACTCGGAGCACGTCATGGGCAAGTGGGAATGAACAGTCAAGGCACAAGCAGCCACTGGTGGGTACATGAGAAAAGCTCAGAGCTGAGAGAAATGCTGGCTGAAGTAACCTAACAGGACTCATGCCGGAGAGCCCCGGGATGACCAGACATCACTGAGAAATGGTGAGAGAGGAGAGGCCTGAGCAGATAAGGAGCATGCTCACATATAGATGATGGGATTCCTGCCCAACTGCCTCAGCAGAGTTATTTGCTAAGAATGGGTTTTACATAGCCAGGCGTGGTGGTGCACGCCTTTAATCCCAGCACTTGGGAGGCAGAGGTAGGAGGATCACCATGAGTTCGAGGCCACCCTGAGACTCCATAGTGAATTCCAGGGCAGCCTGGGCTAGAGTGAGACCCTACCTCGAAAAAAACCAAAAAACAACAACAACAACAACAAAAAAAAAAGAATGGGTTTTACAAAAAAGCACACAGATAGGCCTAGAAAGCTCAGAGCTGAACTAAACTTTGGTCAAGCAAATAATCTTTGTCTTTGTCCTTTATGTCATCAAACCACCCCCTTACCCCCATCTGCCTTGGGAACACTCTACCTCTGGAGACTTACTTTCTGTTTTCCTACTTCTGTCAACCCTAAATTATTCAGGACAGCTAAGATTGGGATTGAAGTACAAGTGAGCATGCCCATTACAAATAGCTCAAGCACCTAGGGTTGGGGGTAGCTCCCCTTCCCCCCAACAAAGAGAATGACAGGCCCGGATTCTCAAGGGAACCATAACCAACCTAAACTATACAGACACACACACAAAAAAACTTCCTAATTAGTTCCATGAAATTAATTGAAAATTGTTGCAAAAATGATTAAGACTGCATACAAAAAAAGAAAAGCAGATCCCAAGTTTTCTTCAAAACACTGAGGGAAGAGGCTGAAGAGATGGCTCAGTGATTAAGGCACTTGCCTACAAAGCCTAAGGACCCAGGTTCAATTCCCCAGTACCCACATAAAGCCAGATGCACAAGGTTCCACATGCATCCAGAGTCCGTCTGCAGCAGATGGAGACACCAGTGCACTCATTCTCTGTGTTTCTCTTCTTTCTCTGCTTGCAAATAAATAAAACTACTTAAAAATAAAATATACTGGTGGAAGAATTCTGAGCAAAAAAGACTAAGAATATGTTAAAATATATAACTATCAGGTGTGGTGGTTTGATTCAGGTGTCCCCCATAAACTTAGGTGTTCTGAATGCTAGGTTCCCAGCTGATGGAGATTTGGGAACTAACGCCTCCTGGAGGCAGAGTATTGTTGGGGGGAGGCTTATGGGTATTATAGCCAGTTTCCCCTTGCCAGTGTTTTGCTCACTCTCCTGTTGCTATTGTCCACCTTATGTTGGCCAGAAGGTGATATCTACTCTCTGTTCATTTCATGCCATTATTTTCTCCTGCCATCTTGGAGCTTTCCCCTCAAGTCTGTAAGCCAAAACAAACCTTTTTTTTCCCCACAAGCTGTTCTTGGTCAGGTGTTATCTGCCAGCAACGCAAGTATGACTGCAACAGGTAACATTTTTTTAAAATTTTTGTTCATTTTTTATTTATTTATTTGAGAGTGACAGAGAGAGAGAGAGAGAGAGAGAGAGAGAGAGATTGAGAACAGGTGCGCCAGGGCTTCCAGCCACTGCAAAAGAACTCCAGATGCGTGTGCCCCCTTGTGCATCTGGCTAACGTGCGTCCTGGGGAACCGAGCCTCGAACTGGGGTCCTTAGGCTTCACAGGCAAGCGTTTAACCGCTAAACCATCTCTCCAGCCCAACAGGTAACATTTATTCCATGATAACAAGAATGATTTAAAACTAGAAAATCCATTAATATTAAATGTAAGATCAATATGTTTGAAAGCATGTGGTCATGTCCTTTGATTCTTATTAGAAACCTAATAAAATCAATATCCATGACTTATTTCTTACAATCTCAATAAAATGAAAACGAATGAATGGGGAAGTAGAGATAGATGGCTCAGTGAATAAAAGGCTTGCCACCCAAGTGTGAGGACAGTGCTGGGATTACAGGTGTGAGCTACCATGCCTGGCAAAATGTATAGAGCAGGATAAATATATAACCAGTGTGATAGCTCTTCAAAGGATCTAGAATTATAAGCTTTCCTTTTTAACATGACAGATGTTCATGTATCCACATTATTTTCTCTATACCTTTGCACTTTCAGTAAGTTTACAGATCAACATTATTTCTTTATTCTTTTAATAAACTAAAAGTTTCTGTATTTCACAAAAAAAAAAAAACAAGCAAACAAATAGTGCTTAGAAGGAAATAGATGCAGAGATGCAAGATGAATCATGTGATCTTTGCCTTGTGGAACTCACAATCTCACAGCAAGCACGAACATGAATGTTTCTATAAAGCAACGTGAAAATTGCTCTAATAAAATTCTGTGTTGAGAGCTGTACAAAGAGGAACTACTGCCGGGCGTGGTGGCACACGTCTTTAATCCCATCACTCGGGAGGCAGAGGTAGGAGGATTGCCAAGAGTTTGAGGCCACCCTGAGACAACATAGTGAATTTCAGGTCAGCCTGAGCTGGAGTGAGACCCTACCTCAAAAAACAAAAAGACAAAAAAATAAATAAATAAAACCCAGAAACTACTTAGGAATAACAAATATTAGTGTGCTTTTTCCAAAAAGTACATTAGAATGTGTCTTAAAAAAAAAAAAAAAAACCTACACCAAAATACTAGTTTTTTTCTCCCATTAGATTGACCAAAAAAAAAAATAAATAAATAATAATAATCAAGATTTGATAATGTATTCTCTTGGTACAGCTATGAAGAAATAAGTACTGTCATCTACTACTGTCAGAAGTGCAAAATGAAAGGACTTCTTTCAGGAGGAATTCATCAGTATTTCCCAAGATTACATCTATGTTTACCCTTTGGCCCAGTTATTTCTGTAAATCTAAAGAAATAACTTCACAAATATGTAATGACATGTCACAAAATTATTCATTTGGGCATCATATAATCTAGCAATTATAAAAGGGAACAACTGAAATATCTACTGATAGGGGAATGGTTAAACAAACCATGTAACTTCATAATGGAGAACTAGGCAACTTAAATAATACAGGTTGATAGTCAAAAATCTGTGGCGGGCTGGAGAGATGGTTTAGAGGTTAAGGCACTCGCCTATGAAGCCTCAGGAGCCAGGTTCTAAGCCAGACGCACAAGGTGGAGGTGGAATATGTCTGGAGTTTAATTGCAGTAGCTAAAGGCCCTGGTGTGCCCCTTCTCTCCCTCTATCTCAAATAAACAAATGTTTTTAAGTCTATGGCTGGGGAGGTCATAGGCCCTTGGAGGGAAGCTACTACTGTTGTTTGGCTAAATGGATATGCTGTACCCAGCAAATTGATATCTAAATATTTATGTTTGTGCCTATGGATTAGTACTAGTCACACCTATGGTTAAAAAAAAAAAAAAAAAAAAGCTTCTTTTTGCAGTTGCTGGTGACCACTGAGGAGACTCAAAACTCAACAAAACCAGAAAATCAGGAATTGTTGAGTGCTCAGAACTAAATGAGACATCTATATCACCGTCTTTGAGGTCAGGAAACTCATGGGAGGAAAGGGCTGAAAGAATGTGAGGGGTGGCCAGCTGGCTCAGTGATTAAAGGTACTTGCTTACAAAGCCTGACAGCCTGCGTTTAATTCTCTAGTAACCACATAAAGCCAGATGCACAAAGTGGCAAGCGAATCTGAGGTTATTTGCAGTGGCAAGAGGTCCTGGGCATGTTACTAAGTAATAATACCAGGGAGAGAAAGGATTCAAACCTAGCCTACTTAGACAAAAATGCTGATGTGTTAGATTTGATTGATGTGCTTTAGGTCAGCTTTGCCATTCTTAAATGAGTTCTGGAGTTGACTTTTGTCACTTTTGATAGTTCTTGATTTATAGTGCCTTTTTTTCTTTTCTTCTGTCTTTTGTTGGGGAAGGGTCTCAATCATGCCCAGGCTGACCTGGAACCCATTATAGACCAGGAATCTCAGCCTCTAAATTAATAGGATTAAGGGTATAAGTCATGTTTAGGGAATTTGGCTTTGTTAGTATACCTATACCTGTTTGTTTCAATTCCTACATGTGCATAAATGCTCCATGTTGGTCTTGTATGTGTACATATTGCTCAGTTGGATTTTAGATTGTGTTTTTCTCCACCCAGCCTACTATTGGAATATGTCTACAACTTTTCCTACCTACAACTTGTTTATTTGCATCCTTTTTTCCCAACCCCTTTTCCACACCCTGTCCTCTTTTTCTCCTCCTTATTCTCCATAAATACAACCTTCCATAGAGTCAATAACTTCTAATATCTATGGAAACTAATAGTACCCAACTTCCCCTTCCCACATACCTGAGCCACTTCCATCATCTTTTCAAAGTCAATACTAGCCCTCACACTAGTTTACCTTATACTGCTCCCACTTCTAGTTAACCAAAATACTAGAATATCTTTACCAGCCTTGTTCTTTTACCCACCAGCACTTATTGAAATAAAAAGAAACATTGTTGTCAGTTTTAAAACAGAGTATTTGCATTGCAGGCTTATCCAACAGCTTGGGTCATTTCTGCTGTTACTCTGGGAGTAATATTAGAGGCACACTTTGTAGCATAGGCTCCTACCTTAAAGATATAATTTATGATTTACATGTCTAAGAACATAGCAGATAATTAGAAAACCCAAGCAATAAATTAACTCAAGATGCAAAAATCTCTAAATTATAATATAAGAAACACAAAAAATCAAGGCAATAGAATTCTACCAAAATTATAAATCAAACAGAAATAACCTCCAGTGACACTTATTTAGATGAAATGTCAGACAAAACATTCAAAAGAATAATTATAAATATGTTAAAAGAAATCAAAGGAATTGAAGAAGAAAAACTCCTGAGGGAGAACAAAGGAAACTAACTTAGCAAAATAAGGAGATCAATACAAGATATAAGTAAGGAAATAGAAATACTGTAGAAATACCAAACATAAAATGCTAAAAATGAAAAACACAGTAAGAACAATAAAGAAAAAACCTCTGTAGAAAGCCTCACAAAAATGAGTCAAGGAGAAGACAGAATATCTGAGCTACAAGATAAGGTGACAGATCTAGAATATTCCAACAAAGAGAAAGACAAACCAATAGGAAGGCATGGGTTGGAATTTCAAGACATTTGGGACACTGTGAAGAGCTCAAGCTTAAGAATTCAGGGTACAGTAAAAGGAGAAGAGTTATTTTCAACAAAGCCATAGAAGAAAATTTCCTCCCTAGTCAAGGAGATGCCAATACAGATATAGGAAGCCTTTAGAACACCAAATAATCAAAACCAGAAAAAAAAAACCTCTCCTCCCCATATTATAATTCAACTACGAAACACAAAGACCAAAGAAAATATATTAAAATCAGTAAGAGAGAAGCATCAAGTTACCTATAAAGGCATGCCCACCAGGATCACAGCAGATTATTCAACATAAACTTTGAAAGCCAGAAGAGCCTGGAATGATGTATTCCAAGTTCTGACAGATGGCAACTGTCAACCAAGGTTACTATATCCAGCAATCTATCCATCCAAATTGACAGAGAAATAAGGACATTTCACAACAAAAATAAACTAAAGGAATATATGACCACTAAGCCAGTTCTATAGAAAATGCTTGAAGGAATCCTTCAGAATGAAGAGGAAAAAAAGCACATACATGAGAAAACAGAAAAAAAAAAAAAAACTATGTTCAGATAACATTTAATAAAACAGAGTAAAGGAAAAATAGGAAGCACTATAAAAATAAGAATAGTGGTGAGAATAAATACACACCTTTTAATAATAACTCTAACATAACATCAGTAGCCTCAATGTCCCACCCAAAAGATACAGACTGGCAGACTACATTAAAAGGCAGGATCCTTCTGCTTCTTGCCTCCAAAAAACTCACCTCTCCATAAAATAAATAAATAAATAAATAACTACTGTAAGGTAAAAGGATAGAAAATGGCATTTCAAGAAAATGAACATAAGAAACAAATAGGTGTTACTAATTCTAATATCAGGCAGGAAAGACTTCAAACCAAGATTAGTTAGGAAAGATAATGAAAGCCACTTTCTATTGATTACAGGAACAATCCAACAATGACCCAAATTTTATTATACAAACACTACTAGAGTTAAGGTCACAGATAATACTAAGCACAGTTGTAGAAAGTGACTTTAATACCAATTGAAATGGGTGACTTCAATCCTACTCTTACCAACTGACAGGTCATCCCAGCAAAAAAATAAAATAAAATAAACAGAGATTTAATGGATTAAATGACTTCATAGAACAAATGGACCTAACAGATATTTCTAGAACATTCCACCCAAATGCCTCAGAATACAATTTCTTTGCAGTAGCATGTGGCACATTCTCTAAAATAGACCACATATTAGGACACAAAGCAAATCTTAGCAAATACAAGAACGTTGAAGTAATCCCTGTACTCTATCTGATCATAATGGGCTTAAAATACAAATCAAGAGCAAGCAAGACTGTAGAACATATAGAAACTCATAGAAACTAAACAATACATTTCTGAATGATGAATGGGTCAATGAAGAAATCAAGAAAGAAATAAAAAATGTATAGAATCAAATGATAATGAAAACATAGCATACTAAGACCTATGGGATACAATGAAGGCAGTCCTAAGCAGGGAATTTGTAGTTTTAAGTGCCTATACTAAGAAACGGAAGGGCTGGAGAAATGACTTAGCAGTTAAGGTGCTTGCCTGCAAAGCCTAAGGACACAGGTTCAATTATGAAATTTGCTGGGAAATGAAAGGAACTGGAAACGATTATATTAAGTGAGGTAACCCACGCCAAGAAAGTCAAATGTAGCATGTACTCTCTCATATGTGGATCCTAGCTACAAATGTTTAGATTTTTTGTGTGAGTTGGAGTGAAAGTCAGTAGGAGAGGCCAGAAAGCTAGAAAGGGACTGTGAGGAAGGGAGGAGAGGGGAGGACTTAAGGGGAATATATTGTAGATATGCAAGTAGAGGGAAAGATTATGGTATTAGAATGATCTAAGGGGGATCAGGGGAAGGAACTGAGTTTAGGAAGAGAGGGAGAAAGATTAATACAAATTTAAGGTGTTATAAATAAACATATGGAAACTTACTTCTTTGGAAATGTTGCACCCAGAAACCATAGATTGTCACTTGGAAATGTTCAGTGCCAGGGATAGGATACCTTCCAGTGAGTTGTTGGCCAGGGAGGTTCCTGATGTCCCCTAAACATTACAGGACATTGCCAAGGCTCTTGGTTTCCTACCAGAACTAGATGATAAGACCTGATTACTGACGACTCCACATGCTTGGGCTGCAGGTCTCTGAGAAATCAAGCTGGAGCTGAGCTGGAAGCCTCCTCCCTGTTGACTAGCTGTCAAAAAGCTAAGCTGCATGCAGCACTTTGGGAGAAAGAATTCATCAATGATGTTAAACAGCAGTAGACCCTGCAAGCCTTAAGATTTTCCATCCAGGCCTAACGTGACAACTAGGGCAATGGAGGCATTGTGTGTCATGGGGAAAACCAACTGCTCTCTCATTGGACTGGAGGCCCAACCTCACAGGAGGGAATGCATGCCCAGTAAAGAAAACTTAATCAAAAGCCTATGGCTGGGAAGGTCATTAGCCCTATGGGAGCAAGACCTACTGTTGTCTGGCTAAATGCATATATGACGCCCACCAAACTGCCCAGTAAGCACTTTTTAAATGTCTATACCCATATATTAATGCTACTCTCACTTTTGGTTAGAAAAGCTTCTCTTTTCAGATGGTGGTGACCACTGGGGTGACTCAAAAGTCACCATAGTGCTGAGAAGTGACAGTAAGGCGTTCAGCACTGAGATAGCTCTATCACACCCTCCAATACAGTCACCAAATACTATTCTGCATTTGAAGAGCCAGGGCTGACAAGAGAAATGATTCACTCCAAGTTTAGGGAAAGGGATGGACAGCAGGAAATAAAAAGCCTTCAAAGATCAATCGCGGAAGAGGTGGTGGAAAGAATGTAAGAGCCAAAGGAAGGGTAGGACTGCTTATAGTCCACTCTTCCCCACACAAAATGGCCTGAATATCCATGACCTCACAGTGCCTTGTTACTACCTACACAATAGAAGGAAAAGATATCAAAATAGAATGAAGACTAACTGAAGGGTCAGGGGATTAGATGAAAAGGGGATTTGAGAGGGAGAGAATGGGGGTGGGAATTATCGTGATTTATTGTCTATTCTTATGTAAACTGTCAACAAAAAGTTTCTTTTGAAAGTAAAATAAAATAAATTTACAAAAATAGGTTGAGCTTAGTGTGTTATTATGGAGTCATACTTGTGGGATATTGTCAAATAAAAAAAGTGAGGAGTCAAAAAGCATGTGTAATATGGTACCTTTGTGTGAAGGGGACAAAGGGAGTAAACTATGAGTATGCATTTGCCTATGTGTGTGTGTGCGCGCGCACGTGTGCACATGCACGCACACACATGTGTAATCTTTTTAAAAGTATAAGATCCCAGTACTTGGAAGGCAGAGGTAGTAGGATTGTTGTGAGCTTGAGACCACCCTGAGACTACATAGTGAATTCCAGTTCAGCCTTGGCTACAGCAAGACCCTACCTTGAAAAAAACCAAAAGAATAAAAATTTTAAAAAGAGGAAAAGTATAAGAATGAATCAGAAATTAATTTAAAAACTAGTTCCTCTTTAAGCAAAGAACAAAGAGGAAGGGAAGGAGGGGAATGGGATAGAAGAAAAACTGTGAAATATGTCTTATCTCCCCAAACATGTAAGTATCTTACAGATTCACAAATATATGTTGCTATGATCTGAATGTCTGTGGCCCACCAGAGTTCATCTGTTGAAATGGAAACTCCAGTGTGTAGGTATTACAATGTGGGACCTATGGGGAAGTGATTACATGATTAGGAAAGAACCCTTAGTGGAGTCGTCACCCTTATTAAAGAGGCCTGCAGGAGGTCATTAGCCCCTGTTAACAACTATTTGAGGACACAGCTAGAAGTCATTACTACACAAATTTTGAAAAAAAGCAAATTAATTTAATTGCATAGAAAGTTAATAACAGCAATACAAAGAAGGTAATTCTTTCAAATGAGTTTGAAACTCAGCACTTAATATTCAGTAGGGTATACACATGCTCCTCAACTTCTGGGAGTTACCTCATGATACTGATTAAGGGGATGGTATTGTATATATGTAAGTAGAAAAACAGATTACAGGCAGTGGAATGGCCTATGTAAGGCCAAGGGAAGAGACTAAGAAAGAGAAGGGTGGAGGGGGAGGGTCAATCAAAATTCAAGATATTCTGCATAAGACATATGAAAACCTACTTCTTTGGGTAATGACACATCCAGAAGCCATAGATTGCTACTAGAAAATTTTCAGTGCCAGGGATGGGATACTTTCCAGTGAGTTGTTGCCTCCAAAACATTACAGGCCATTGCCAAGGCCCTTGGTTTCCCATGAGTAACAGATGGTAAGACCCTGTTGCTGGAGACTTCACATGCATGGGCAGCAAAATCACTATAAAAACAAGCTGGTGCTGAGCTGAAAACTTTTTCCCTGTAAACCAGACAACCGAAAGCTGGAAAAATCTGCACTGCATGTAGCCCTATGGGAGACAGAAGTCATCAGCAGTAAAAACAGTGGACACTGGAAGCTTCAAGTTTGGTCAGACAGGCCAAATGAGTACAATAGTGGCATGTCTGCTCTGGGGGAAACAAACTGTTCTCTAATTGGACTGGAGGCCTGATCTATGGTAGGGTATACATGCCTGGTACTGAAAACCTAATCAAAAGCCTATGGCAAGGGAGGTCGTGAGCCTTATGGGTATAAAGCCTGCTCTGGTCTGGCTAAATGCATATATTATTCTCACCAAACTGCCCTAAAAGCACTACACTTAATGTTCATATTCATATATTAATGCTACTCTCACTTCTGGTTAGAGAAGCTTCTCTTTTCAGATGGCGATGACCACTGGGATGACCCAAAAGGCAACATAGTGCTGAGAAGAAGGGATGGAGGAGTATCCAGCACTGAAACATCTCACACCCTCCAAGGCTCAGGATCCATTGCTGAAGAGGTGGTGGAAAGAATGTAAGAGCCAAAGGAAGGGCACCACTCCTTACAATACAACTGTTCAGACAGAAATGGGCCTTGATATTGATGACCTCACAGTGCCTAGCAATACCTTCACGAGACCCTCATAATAGAAAAAGATGATGACATCAAAATAAAAGAGAGACTTAACAGAGAGAGGGAGGGGATATGATGGACAGCAGAGTTGTGAAGGGTAAAATGGGGGGAGGGAAATGTCATGGTTTATTGTCTGTAAGTATAGAAATTGTCAATAAAAAATTGAAAATTAAAAAAGTGGAAAATATGTAAAAATGGACACACTACAGCTTACCTACCAAACATGATAACTTAATAACACAATACA
This sequence comes from Jaculus jaculus, assembly GCF_020740685.1. NCBI lineage: Eukaryota > Metazoa > Chordata > Mammalia > Rodentia > Dipodidae > Jaculus > Jaculus jaculus. The sequence continues at coordinate 167,882,767 of NC_059105.1, forward strand.
CTAAAATTTTCAGGATTTTACCCTGGGGGCTGAGCAACTGGCTATCTGGAAGCTGCAGGTAGCTGCCACCATCCAGCATCACAAGAGAGTCCATCTCACCACATACCACTAGTCTGGAAAAATATAAAACCTCCAAGTTCTAAAATCGTTTCTATTGAACGTGTAGTACTATCATAGTCTCATGAAGTCAAGAAATTATAAACAAACTTTCCAAAGTTGGGGATCATCTGTGTTCTTTTATAAAAATATCTAGATATAGATAATGTAAACATATTCTATTCATTCATTTGTATTACTATTTTGAGATAACAATATAATATATAACTATATTCATGTTAGAAGCTGGGCTTTTCAGCATTAGAGAAAACAGGCATTTATAAATATGAATTCAAATAACTTGACAAAACCATATAATGTTAAATTTGAATATAAATTGTCACTTCAAAGCCATGATATAATATCCATACATAAATATATATATACATATATATATGTGTGTATATATATATCTCATATATATATATATATATATATATATATATATATATGATCTCAGTGTGCCTATTGAACGAATAAAATGTTTCAAAAAGAAATCTAGTAACAATAAGTATACCAGTGCCAGATATATTCTCTAAATACCATGCTGCATTCAAGAAGCCAGGGCTGAGAAGAGAAATGATTCACTCCAAGCTTAGAGCAAGGGATGGACATAGCATAAATAAGCTTGAAATCTTCAAAGATCAATGGGATCATGTCCAGAAAAATTTAATTTAATTAATTTGAAGGGACTAGACCGACCAAAGTTGGGCTAATTAGAATTATGAAAATATACTTATATATACATATATTTTTTTTCACTCAAAGAATAGACATTCCTTGATCTGGGTCCACACCTTTAATCCTAGCATTAGGGAGGCAAATATAGAACAGCCATGAGTTTAAGGCCACCCTGAGACTACATAGTGAATTCCAGGTCAGCCTGAGCTACAGTGAGTCCCTACCTCAAAAAAAAAAAAAAAAAAATAGACATTCCAACAACAAGTAAACCATGTATATCACCATTGGAGGTAGTATTTCAAAATTCCTCATTCTAAAAGTTGTTAACAAAAGTAAAAATCATTTATCTTGTCTTTTCAGATAGAATGTATTTAAGGGTTAAAAATAGCGCCAGTGAGAAAGGAAAACAGCTCTTGACAGAATAATTCCAGCCAATAAATATAGACTAAACCATATAAACGCTAATAAAACAGCTGATTCAGTTAAGAAACAACCATGGATACTAACCATACGAAATGTAGGGTCAACACAGATATTCCAGGGGTTAAGCAGCCTCAGCAGATAGCTGGCTCATCACAAAGGGCAAAACTGACAGCTGAAAGGAAGAACCAGGTGTCAGCACTTCATCCCAGTGGCTCATCGAAGCATGGCTTACATTTCAGCGACCAGTATCTGGTATCTGATGGAATCCAGTGCAAAATGTGTAGCATCATCTAGAAAACGTGCTTGTGGAGCCGGGCATGGTGGCACACGCCTTTAATCCCAGCACTCGGGAGGCAGAGGTAGGAGGATCGCTGTGAGTTCAAGGCCACCCTGAGACTACATAGTGAATTCCAGGTCAGCCTGGGCCAGAGTGAGACCCTACCTTGGAAAAATAAATAAACAAACAAACAAACAAATAAAATGTTCTTGTGAATGGGTTGTGTTGACTGAGCTTCTGGGAGAAGATAACTGGAGGTCTATCTGCTTGTAACCCTTCTAACAAAATTCACACTGGTACCTACTGGCAGCTCTTCCAACCTGATCAGCTCATCCTATGCAAGGAAAATGCTGCCAATAACTATGCCCGTGGGCACTGCAACATTGGCAAGTTCTCTGACTCCACCCTGGACTGAGGTTGCAAAATGGCAAAGTAGCTGACTAGATCCCAGGGCTTCTTGGTTTTCTAAAGTTTCGGTGGAAGAGGTGGGTCTGGGCTTACCATCTTGCTGACAGAACATCTCTCTGTTGATTGTGGCAAGAAGACCAAGTCCAAGTTCTCCCTTTACCGGGCCTCTGCACCTCACTCTGCCCCCAGGTTTCAATAGTAATGGCTGAGCCCCATACTCCATCCTCACCACCCATAGCACCCTGGAATCAGAAGATTGTGCCTTCATGGTAGATAATGATACCATCCATGACATCTGGAGTAGAAACCCCAATACAGAGTACCGAACCTACACTAACCTTAACAGTCTTATTAGTCACATCAGACATGACAGAGCCCTGAATGTTGATCTGACAGAATTCCAGACCAATCTGGCACCATACCTGCCCATTTACTTCTCTCTGACCTCACAGGCCTCTGTAATACCTGCCTAGAAAGCCTACCATGTATGAACAGCTTTCTGTAGCAGATGTAGAGATGTCAGGGTTGTCATTGCCACCATCAAGTCCAAGCTCAGCATTCACTTTGTAGGCTGGTGCCCCTTTGGCTTCAAGATTGGCGCTAATTACCAACCCTCCGCCGGGGCACCTGATGGAGCCCTGGCCCAGGTACAGCTGTCTTCTTAGCAGGACCCTAAGTGTGGCTGAGACCCGGTCTCACCTGAACCACATGTTTGAACTGCTGTTTGTCAAGTGTGCCTTTGTTCGCTGGTTATGTGGGTGAGAAGACAGAGAAAGGAGAGTTTGCTGACCCACAAGGACATGGCTGTGGAGAACAATTAAAAATGAACCTGGCCAGGCATGGTAGCTCATGCCTTTAACCCCAGCACTCGGGAGGCAGGGGTAGGAGGATTGCTGTGAGTTCGAGGCCACCCTGAGACTCCTTAGTGAAATCCAGGTCAGCCTGGGCTACAGTGAGACCCTACCATGAAAAACCAAAAAGAAAAAAAGAATCAGGGTTGGCTGGAAAACATCACTAATTTCAGCCGCTTACATGAGCTACTAAACATTTAAGCATAATAGTATTCAGCATAATGATAATTATACAACTAACGGAAATATATACTTGGAAATACATAATTAATTTAAAATGTCATAATAATTCAAAAATCTCTTTAGTATATAGCCAAATTTCCCATTTTGGATTGGCAGTTACTAATCTAAACTGAGGCTGCTTGATGCTGTGTCATAACAAATTTCACAGCACTAACACATTTCTTTATGTCAATCAATCAACAAACATGGAAATCTTCCTTTGAAATATTGCTCTGCTAGGCATTATGGTCAGAGCAAAGAAGAAGAAAAAAAGTCTACTCCAGGAGTTTATAACCTGTTAGAAATTTCACACCCAAACAAAAATAACGTAAGAGCTGGGTGTAGTGGGACACGCCTTTAATCCCAGCACTCGGGAGAAAGAGGTAGGTAGATCGCCGTGAGTTCAAGGCCTGAGACTACATAGTGAGTTCCAGGTCAGCCTGGGCCAGAGCGAGACCCTACCTCGAAAATATAAGTAAATAATATAAGTTATGTGGTAAATTATATGAGTGAATGACATCCGTAAAAGTAAGAGGATTGGGCTGCAGAGATGACTTAGCAGTTAAGCGCTTGCCTTTGAAGCCTAAGGACCCCGGTTCGAGGCTAGACTCCCTAGGACCCACATTAGCCAGAGGGCGCATCCGTCTGGAGTTCATTTGCAGTGGCTGGAGGCCCTGGCGCCCCATTCTTTCTCCCTCTATCTGCCTCTTTCTCTGTCTGTCGCTCTCAAATAAATAAATAAATATTAAAAAAAAAAGTAAGGAGGATTTAAAGGATGATGGTTCATATCAGGTAAAAAGAGAAGGAGGGAGCTGTGTGGATAAAGCACAGGAACCTAAGCTCAGAGCAAGAAGGTATAATTCAGTAGTGTGAAAGCAGGCGGAGCGGTAGCAGCAGCCCTGACAGCGCGCAGCTGGTCTCTGCAGAGTCATAATGGCAATGCCATCTTCATAGCTGGTCTTCCACGCTCCTAGGCAACATCTCAGAAACAGGATGGGACATTTGGGCATGCTTGCTCAGAATGTTAGAAAACATATTACTGGGGGAGGAACATGGATGTGCATGGCAACCTGTAGTAAAGAAAGGCATCTTAAAAGTCCCAGTGAAAGAAGGGGCTCTGGGGCCGGAGAGCTGGCTTAGTGGTTAAGGTGCTTGCCTGCAAAACCTAAGGACCCAAATTTGACTCCCCAGAACCCATGTAAACCAGATGTACAAGGAGGCACATGCGTTTGGAGTTCATTTGCAGTGGGTAGAAGCTCTGTTGCACACATTCTCTCTTTCTCTTCCTCTCTCAATAAATAGGTAAAAATAAAATACTTTAAAAGGGGGGGGGGCTTGAGAGATGGCTTAGCAGTTAAGGCATATGCCTGCAAAGCCTAAGGACCCAGGTTCGATTCCTCAGGACCCATGTGAGCCAGATATGCAAGGGGCATATATATCTGGAGTTTGTTTGTGGTGGCTACAGGCCATGGCGTGCCCATTCTCTCTCTGTCTCTCCTCTCTCTCTCTCTCTTTCTCTCTGTTCTTGCAAATAAATAAAAACAAAAATAAATTTTAAAAAAGAAAGAAAAGAAGGGGCTGTTTCTTTGCAAGCTTCTGTGGTACCAAACGGATTGATATGCGTAGCTTGTTCTCTCAGGGCCAGTGCATGTGTTTGATGCTCTGATCAAAGTGGTTAAGAAAGTCGTGATTCTCACAGGCTGGGGGGCAAATGAAAAATTTCAGCCTCTGGTCCCACAATGATCCTTTTCAAAACAGACACTTTCTCTTTGCCTTATTCAATTAAAACTACTCTTCCCAAATGTCTGAGAAGTCTTCCAGAAGGAAGTAAGAAATAGATCACGGGATGAGTGACTTAAGAATGTGTACATTTCTTCCAGTGTGGGGGAAGTACAGGCCAGATATAGATGTGGCCTCTACAGTTGTATCTGGCTACGGTAAATCCTTGCTTTCTCCCTTCCATGAACCCAATTTTCTAGCTACCTCAACCCCATGACCTACCCCCAAAGGCCACTGCCAACAAGAAATTCTCTCACACAGAGCTAAACCCAACAGGATCTCTGTTATAGTTTGGATCTAGGAGCTTCCCCAAAGGCTCATACATTGGGCTTAGTTCTTACCTGGTGATGTCACTCGGTGGTGGAGGAAACTTTGCTAAGTGGGGTTCAGTTGGAAGAAGTGTGCCTCTGAGAGTGTAACTTAGAGGGCTGCCCTTGTCAAGGTTTTTCCACTTTTTTGTTGTTTGTTTTGGTTTGATTTTTTTTGAGGTAGTGTCTCATTCTAGCCCAGGGTGACCTGGAATTATGTAGTCTCAGGGTGGCCTCAAGTGCACAGGGATCCTCCTACCTCTGCCTCCCAAGTGCTAGGATTAAAGGCATGCGCCACCACACCCAGCTTTCTCCACCTTTAAAATGCTCCACCAGCCAGGTATGGTGGTGGATGTCTTTAATCCCAACACTTGCAAAGAAGAGGTAGGAGGATTGTGGTGAGTTTGAGGCCACCCTGAGACTACATAGTGAATTCCAGGTCAGTGTGGGCGAGAGTGAGATCCTACCTTGAAAAAAAAAAATGAAATAAATAAAAAATATTTCACCAATATGCCCTTGGTGAGGGGAACATTCACGATGACCTAACTTCCTTTTTCTAGGTCCCTCTTCCTGAAGGTTCCACCACCTGCCAGTTGTACAAGAGGCTGAAAACCATGCCTTTGACATATGGGCCTTTGGGAGATGTTACAGATTCAAACCTGTGTATAAAAACAAATTTTTTTAGGACTGCGGACTTTGTCACTTAATGTAGAAGGAGAAATTTTTCTTTTGGGCTTATGGTTTTGTTATCAAAATCTCCCTCTAGATTCCCCTTGGGTCTTCAGTTTTTGTGAGTTCCACAGAAAGAATTCAGACAGGGGCTGGAGAGATGGTTTAGTGGTTAAGGCCCTTGCCTATGAAGCCTAAGGACCCAGGTTCAATTCTCCAGGTCCCACGTAAACCAGATGTACATGGTGGCACATGCATCTGGAGTTTGTTTACAGTGGCTAGAGGCCCTGGCGCACCCATTCTCTCTATGTGTGTCCTTCTCTCTGTCTCTACTAAGTAAATAATAAATCAGAACAAAAACATTTAAAAAAAAATTCAGACAGGACTGAAGGGATTGCTTAGTGGTTAAGGTACTTACTTGCAAAGGCAAAGGACCCAGGTTTGATTCCCCAGGACCCACATAAGCCAGATGTACAAGGTGGCACATGCACCTGGAGTACATTTGTGGCGTCTGGAGGGCCTGGCACGCCCATTCTCTCCCTCCCTCCATCTCTCAAATCTCTCTCTCTCTCTGTCAAATAAAAATAAAATATATTTTTAAAAAAGAAAGAATTCAGACAAGATACACAGAGTATCGTGTGGAATATAGGCTGGATACATTTCAGAGAAAAGTGGGCAACCTCCAGGGATGAGACTAGACAAGGGCCAATTGCTCCTATCCGCATTTATGTAGCTTTCCTGAAGGCCATTGTCCTGTCCATGTGATTAATAGGCCCATTTGGATTGACCCTTATAGGAAGAGACAGTGGCATGTTCTGATACTTTATCAGAAAGTCTCCTTCTAGAAAGTCAATCTTGCAAGGTTTAAGGCTCCTGGAACTAGATTTTGATAGTTACAGATTAAGGACCGTCTGGGTACCTCATCATCATGTCTTCTACTGGGGTCAGAGAACAGACGCCTCTGGCCACTAGTTAGAGTCCTACAGCTCCAGTCCTTGGATTTACACACTGCTAATCAGAAAGGAGGGGCCCTCATGTCTCTAACCCTGGGAATATCTGACCTAGTAGGTTCAGTGGTATTGTCTTTGGTCCCTTCACTTTGATCCTTTGGTGAGGCAGAGCAGGGAGGAGCACGTTCCAGTTACCTTCTGGTTGCTGGCACAAAACCCAAACAAAAGCAGCTTGTGGGAGGACTTGAGGGGTGAAGCTTCATGATGGCAAGGGAAAGATGGTGGAGCAGAGGCTGCACATCATGTCCTAGGCCAACGTCAGGTGGACACCAGCAGCAGGAGAGGGAGCCCAACTCTAGCAAGGAGTCCTAGCTCTAACATCCCTAAGTCTGACTCCCCCCAAAATACACTTGCTCTAGCAAGGATCCACCTCTCAAATTGCTATCATTTGGGAACCAAACATTCAAAACACATAAGTTCATGGGTGGCAGCCAATTCAAACCACCACAGAGCATGTGATGAACATTAACTGCACTTGGGGAAAAGATGGGCATGTTTGAGATGCAAGGCAGCACAAACTACCTCTGGGATTTTGATTCCTGTGCCCAGAGTTTTCTTGATTAAGTTCCACTTTTCAAGTTAATTCCTTTTTCCTAGGAAACCTGTTTTCTAATTAAGCTTTTTCTAATTATTTGGCTCCCTTCTAATTTCTCAAAGCTCTTGCTGTGGCTGGGGAGGACCCTCAGGCTCTGGGTTCGCTGGAGATCCCTAGGTATAACGTAGGAGTCAGCCAGGCCTGGGAGTAAGGTGCTTATGTAGGATTGGTCCTCTTGAGGGGTGGGGAGGGGTGAGAGGGTGATAGGTGGGGTCGTAAACAGTGCCTGCCATACCTTGGAAATTCTCACTACCTTCCCATGCCAAGACAAACACCTCTGCAAATTCACTCTTGTTAAACAAAGTCCAGCTAGGATTGAGGCCCGTGGCAGTTTGAATGTAAATTTCCCCCCTAACCTCAAATGTTTGTGATTGAGCCTCCTGCTTAATTTGGGAGGTGAAGCCTTGCTGGAGGAGGTGTGTTTCTAGAGGCAGGCCTTGAGGTTGACGCATCTAGCTCACTGGGTGTTCGGAGCTACCTCGTTCTTGCTCCTCTCTCTCTCTCCCGCTCCCTCTTCCCCTTCTCCCCCTTCTGTCTCCACCTGCTAAATGAAGAGGTGACCCAGTAGCCATGCTTTCTCCTCTATGATGAAGCTTCCTCTTGAAACTATAAACCAAAACCTTCTTCTCCCATAATCTGCTTCTGCTCAAGTGTTTAATTCCAGCAACAAGAACTTATCTGCTTGCAAGTCCTCTCCAAAACCATGCTCTTTAACCCACCACTATCTATCTGCCTACCTGCTTCCATTCTTCTCCTTACCTCAAACCCTGAGGCCTCATGGGCATGAATGTGTGTCGAGCTTTTAAAGCCAAATGAAAATAAAAACTGTTAATTAATGTAAGTATTTACTGCCGTGGAATGAGCGTGTCTTGGATGCCAGGTAGCGCTGGTTCTAGTGCTTCACAAGGCAGATTCTGTATAGTATATTCCCTGTGGGCAGGTGAGAAAACTGGTTTGGAGAGAGTAGCCTGTCCAAGGTCCCCTAGCAGGTAAGAAATAAAATTTATATTTGAGTGCTCATATACACAAAAATTGGAGCAATAACAGAGAACATTAGCATGGCCCCTGTGCAAGGATGACATGCAAATTTGTGAACCGTTCCATATTAAAAAATAAATAAATTACATTTGAACCCACTCAGGCTCACCCTAGCATCCACATTCACAGTGTCTCCTGTTCTACTGATGATGACCTCTCCCGTTCAATGTCTTCAAGGGTATTACCTGGGGCTCTGCCAAGGGGAGAAAACTCACAGGAGAGTGTCCCTGTCCTCAAGATGCTTTCAAAAAGTTTGTAGATTCCTTGAGAAATAAGACTAATGCAAATGAAGTAATTAGAAAATCTTCCGCAGACAGCCTGTAATTAGCTGTAATGCAACATCCCCCAGGGTAAGAAAAGTGCTTCCTGGTAGACAACCCCAGACCTAGCCCCCCACCTCCAGAGCTATAATCACTCTTCTACAAAATCAGAATGTGGGTCAGACAGGGCCCTGGGCCTGCAGTCTGCTACTATGGTTCTCTCGCCCAGGGAACCCCACCAGACCAAAGGGCATATCCACAGAACAGCTGTAATGAGGCAGCACCGTACGCAGCCTTTTCCCTTTTCCTCAAAGTAATGTGAACACGTCTTCAAACCTCTTCACAAGCTTCTGGATCTCATTTCTGTGTGTGGCCTTTGCCCCATCTTCTTGGTCGGGTTCTATCCCTTCTTCCAGTTGTCCAATCGCAGTCCATTCTCCTCGGACAATGTAGAAGGAAAACTTTGGCTCTCGGGAGTCAGAGGAAGTTTAGAAGCCCAAACTGATTTCCACAAGTGTCGCTGTGGAACAATCTACCCCCAAACCGTGTCCTCATCTTTCCCCGATTTCTGGTGAATTTTTGGCGTTGGGTACATGACTTGGCTACTTCTGCATTACAATGAACTACAAGTTTCAAAGTAAAAGAACAGAAACAGAAAGAGGTTCCCTATGAAGGACTCAGGAACCAGATGAATGCTATGACAAGATTCAGAGTCCTCAGTAGGCCTAAGTTTCTGTTTCCTGGCAAGATCTAAGTTTTTATTTTCTGGTAAGGATGGGCTCAACAATTACTGGAAACTGATTATGCCATACATTCCTGAAGTCATAGAAAAGTTCAATTCCCCTAGCCCAGCACGCCAACTTTGCTGGCCAAAATCCTAAGCCAATCAGAAGAGTACAAGTGCAGTGACTGTTTAAATCAACCAATCACGTACCCGTCCCCTTCTATGTTCAAATCCCTATACAAACCCTACCCTCCCGCTACTCGGGGCTCTTGTACAGATCCTCTGCCTTGGTGAAGTCAAGAGACAGAGCTTAAGCCCGAAATAAAGCTCCTTGCCCTTGCATATGTGTTTGGTTCTCCTTGGTGGTCACTGGGGGTGTCAAGAACTGGGCATAACACCTCACAGTTCTGGAGGCCAGAAATCCAAAATCAAAGTACTGGCAGGGCTGATTTCTTCTGAGGGGTCTCTCCTTGGCTGTTAGAGGCCTGCTGTCTCCAAGTATGTCTGCACGCCCTTTGGGTGTGTCTGTGACTAGTTATGTAGCATTAGATCCTATCCCTATGACCCCATTTTACTTTAGTTGCCTCTCTAAAGCCGTATCACCCAACACGGTTGAATTCTGAGGTTCGAGGGGTAAGGATTTCTGCGTTTGAACTTTGGGAGGGGAAGGAGACACAATTCATTTCGTACCAGCACATTTTTTCTACTGTTGATGCAGGATTTTGGGGTTCAGGAGGAGGGTCCCCAAGTTTATGAACCCCAATTTTGGGTCCTATTTTATTTTTAACAAAAAATTGAAAAAAATGACTGAAGAAGGATAGATTATGAATTATTAAGTTTATTTAGGGAGAACTCACAAATTGTGCGACATATTTAAGGGAAATTGGGATCTAGGAAGAAGGCCAGAGTAGAATCATAAACATGTGGGAAGTAGAAAACACTGCACAGTTCATAAGGTTCATTTAAGAGAAATTGAGGTATTTATTTATTTATTAGTTATTATTGAGGTATTTATTTATTTAGTTATTTATTAGTTATTTATTAATTTGAGAGAGCAAATGGGCAGGCCAGGGCTTCCAGCCACTGCAAATGAACTCCAGACGCATGCACCACCTTGTGCATCTGGCTTACATTGGCACTGGGGAATCTAACCTGGGTCCTTATGCTTCACAAAGAAGTGCCTTAACCACTGAGCCATCTCTCCAGCCCTGAATTGAGGATTTTTAAGGGAAGACTAGGGTAGAGCTACAAGCACATGGAAAATAGAACTTGGGTGCATATGTAGGTAGATGTAGAAGAAATCCACATAGCATCTGCCTTGTGCTTCCCTATAGAAGGAAGTTAAGAGGGCAAATGGTGGGAGCTTACGGAAGAATAGCAGAGGGAAAAATACCAAAGCAGAGACTTAGAAATTGAGATGAGAAATGAGTGGTAAAGAGAGTCATATCCGTGAGTATGCTCCTGGGTCATTGGGCCGGCTGCGGTCCACCAAAGGGGTCCCAGGCAACCATGGAGGTGAGCGCGCAAGCATCACTCTTGGGAGACAGTTTTCAGTGAACAGCTCTCTGCTTATTGTCAGGGAAATGGGTTTATTATCAGTTGAGGGTCCTAAGGGGATTGGATGTACAAGGTTGCTTGCTGGTGCCTAATTAGCATATGGGGGCATTCGTCCCAGCACATAGGCAATGGTACAGGGGGAGGGGCTGTGAAAGGTGCTGGCTGATTCCATATAAGGAGTTTCCTAGGCAACTGGCCAAAGGCCACAGGGTTATGGGCAAAGCCTAAGTCTTATCTGAATGTCCAGGTATCCCCTGCTTGGAGAGGGAGTGGCCTTACTTCCTGCCGATATCAGGGTCTGAGATTTTGTCCGGGGGTGGTGGTCCAGGCTCACTGCGACCCCCAAGAATAGGGGGAGGAGCTTCCCTGCCAGTCCCATCCCCGAGATGTGACCAGCAGTTCAAGCTGCTTCAACCACTCCATACCCTGGTGTATGGAGTGTCAGACAGCTTAGGTGTGCTTTAGCCCAGGGCCCTACCTAGGTCCAATGTCCATGGTTACCCCAAGTTTAGAGAAGTTACACAGGCAACAGACATAGAGTCAGAGAAAGCACCCACATGGTAGATCTGGAAGTGTAAGGGAAATACACAAGTGATAGATTTAGAGACCAGAAGAAAATCATACATGTAATTAAAATGAGAAGTTATGAGCTGGGCGTGGTGGCGCATGCTTTTAATCCCAGCACTCGGGTGGCAGAGGTAGGAGGATCGTCATAAGTACCAGGCCATCCTGATAATACAGAGAGAATTCCAGGTCAGCCTGGGCTACCTCAAAAAACCAAAATAAATAAATAAAAAGTGAGAAGTTACCCAAAACTATAAAGCAAAGGTAAGCAGAAAAGTCCCCCCAGACCAAGAGATGGTATTGTGTTCTCCCCTTCACTCAGCCAGACTGGGGGGCGGGGAGGAAGCCAGACTCCGCACGGCCAGAGTGAGGGCAGGCAGGCAGAGAGAGTGACAGGAAGAAAGCCACGGCCTTTGTAGTTTAGAAACTGTATTCCTTTGTCAGACCCAGTTAAGTAAGGGAAGAGCCATGGTTTGTAGATTTGGAGGATGGACCCCAGAGCCAGCCCACCTAGAAGTGGGCTAGACTATGGGCAGCAAGGGGGCACTGTAAGCTGATTGAAGATGAGTCTTGATCAGACCCGAGTTCCATTCCTGACAAGAGCTCCTTTCGTGCTAAGGAGGGTTGGCATGTGGGCTGGCATCTCCTGGTTCTCTCTGGGCCTCAATTTATAACGGAAACGGCCTGAAAGAAGCCAGCCTTTCTCCTATTTCTCTTTCACTGTGACGCTGTGACGGGTCTCAGCTGGCAGATGGGTTAGTCTGGAGTACCTAACACGGCTTCCATCACATTTTAGTCACTTTTCTCATCACTGTGATAAAATACATGAAAGGAACAAGCAAGGGAGGAAGGATTTATCTGGGCTTATGGTTTGGGGGACTGAAGTCCATTGTGGTGGGAAAGGTTTGGCAGTGAGAACAGCTTGTGGCTGTGGCTGTGGCAGTGGGAGCTCGTGGCAGGGCTTGTTGGTAGATTATGAAGCACAGAGAGATCAGATGGGAGCAGGGCCTGAAACACTCTATCCCAAGCAGCCCTGCTTCTACCAACCATGTCCCACCACCTAAAGGGCCCATCCCCCTCATCCTCTCTCAAAACAGCATCACAAGCTGGTGGGGGGGGCAAGTGTTGAAGCTCATGAGCCTATAAAAGACATCTTACACTCAAATCATAGTAGGAGGAAGGTCACAGGCTGACTTCAGCTGTGGCTTCTAACCAAAACGTCTTCACTCACCGCCTCTCCATCCTGGTATCTGGGGTGGTTGGCTATTCCCCAGGTTGCCCATTGGCATGAGCTTTTATGAACTAGCCTCAGAAGTCACATGTCCTCAGGTCTGCCATGTTTGACTTCAAAGCAGTTACAAACGAGCCTAGACTCAAAGGAGGGGCTCATGGCCACACCTCTCAAGAGGAGGAGTCTGAAAGAATTTTGGGGCTACTGCTTAAATTTCCACAAGCTGTTGAGTGTTGTCACAGCATCCACGAGTTTTCTGATCTGCAGTCACTGTGACTCAAGGAGTACCACAGTGACTCCTAACCCCGTACCTTCCACTCCTCCTGAGGGCTGGTGGAGGTGGGCCAAGTCCACAACAGCTGGCATCCCCTTCCAGGCCGCACGTAAAAATGGCCTCTCAGTCATGTAGCTTCTTGCTAGTGGCCCAGATATTCCCACAATAGATGCTCCTCACAGACCTGGCTATGGAGCCTGATCTTAGGAAGCCATGATGTCACAGTCTCCATCCTTCCATCTCTGTACCAGATCATTCATTGATCTCTTGTATTTTCTCTCTGAGCTGTTTTTCTGGGCTCAGATCCCTCCCCCCACCCCCGCCCCTTGAGCTTTATGTCTTACACACACGCCACTTGCCCTTCTCCCATCTTGGTCCCTTGTGTTAGATTTGACTATTTCCGACTCACATGGGCCAGGCCTGTCCAAATCTACTCACCAGAGTGCCTGGAAAGCCCAGGGAAGAAGACTTCCTCAGGGAAGCCAGTATGTGAGCCAGACAGGTTGACTTAGGAACAGAGCCCTGGTTCTCTGAAGCTCTGCTCTGTCAGGTGCTGAACGACATGTGTAACTCAGATCCCCTCTACCTCCAATCCCTGAGATACAATATGGATTCTGTATTCTTTTTTTTTTTTTTTTTTCTGGGAAGTAGGGTTTCACTCTAGTCTAGGCTGACCTGAAATTCACTCTGTATTCTCAGGGTGGCCTCAAACTCATGGTGATCCTCCTGTCTCTGCCTCCCAAGTGCTGGGATTAAAGGCATGTGCCACCAAACCCGGCTAGGATTTTGTATTCTTGTACTAGACAAGCCTGTAAGCAAAAGCTATAGGCCTGTACCCTATTTTGTTTTGAGTGTCCTGATAATGTATTACAACAAAGGCTGTTTCCTCACCTTTTTGTATGAGAGGCACTTCAGGGCAAAGGGATGCTTTGCTATGGAATTCCTGTTTCCACTAGCATAGAGTTCAAGGAAACCAGCTCTCCTGATAAGAGGCACCAAGAAGTAGCTGGGGCAGACATTTCAGGGCAAGAAACCTACACCAGCCCACAGAGAGAAAAGGGAACGAGATCTGAGCTGTTTAAATTATCCTTTCTCCACTGGCATCTCCAGAGGAAGCTTGGCACACTGAGGTGACAAAGGAAATGCCACCACTTTGCTTCTTGTGTCGTCCTAGAGGGTAGACCAGTGGTCAGAGCTTCTTGTGACTCAGTGGCACTTTCCGGCAAGTGAGCTCCCTGAGGCCCTGTCGAAGAGGCAAACACCCTCGTTCAGACACTGCCACATGTAACCTCCCACGCCGAAAGCTTTCTGAAGTAAAACTCACCTGTAAAATGTGAGTTACATCATATGCTCAATAACCTCAAAGGACTGCTTTCAGAAACAAAATTTTCAATGAGTTAAAAGTAATAGAATAGCCGGGCGTGGCGGCGCACACCTTTAATCTCAGCCCTCGGGAGGCAGAGGTAGGAGGATCGCCATGAGTTCAAGGCCACCCTGAGACTACAGAGTGAGTTCCAGGAGCTAGAGTGAGACCCTACCTCGAAAAACAACAACAACAAAAATTAATAGGATCACTAAATAAATATAAGTATTCTAACTAACCTGTAACTTTGTGACTTCAAAGAATACAGAGCAACTTTACCAGTAGCCTCTGGCCTTCCCCTCCAGCTATGTGGGTATGTACCTGCTAGAACACGATACATTTTCTGGATGTGGGGGATCTTTCTACTCCCCAATTCACCAATTGCACTGCTCAGCAAACTATTGGGGTTTAATAAATAGTTAATCAATAATACAATTTTATATTTTATTTTTATTTATTTATTTAGTTTTAGATTTTTGAGATACAGTCTCATTCTAGCCCAGGCTGGCCTGGAATTCACTCTGTAGTCTCAGGGTGGCCTTGAACTCATGGCGATCCTCCTACCTCTGCCTCCTGAGTGCTGGGATTAAAGGCGTGCGCCACCACACCCGGCTGTTTTTAATTTTTTGAGGAACCTCCACACTAACTTCAATAATGGCCGTACAAATTTACATTCCCACCAGTAGGATGTAAGTGTTCCTCATTCCCCACATCCTCAGCAGAACTTGTTTGTTTTCTTTGCGATAACCATTCTTACTGGGGTGAGGCGTCATCTCGAAGCAGTTTCACTTTGCAGCTCCCTGAAGGCTAAGAATGTTAAGCACTTTATTTATATGACAGACAAAGAGGGAGGGAGGGAGAGAGAGAGAATGGGAGAGAGAATGGGCACAGCAGAGCCTCCAGCCACCACAAACAAACTCCAGACACGTGTGCCCCCTTTATGCACCTGGCTAATGTGGGTCCTGGGGAATCGAACCTGGGTCCTTTGGCTTTGCAGGCAAATATCTTAACTGCTAAGCCACCCCTCCGGCCCTAGCACTTTTCAAATATTTATTGTCATGTGTTCTTTTAAATGTGCCTATTCAGTTCATTAATGCACTTATAAGTTGGATAATTTGATGCTTTGTGTTTACTTTTGTAGTTCTTTGCATATTCCATAGATTAATGCCATGTTTTGATGTCTAGTTGGCAAACACTTGGTCTCATTTCTTATACTGTCTCTTTACTTGTGATCATTTCCTTTTTAATTTTAGGTCATCCCATTTGTCAATTCTTGAAATTATTTTCTGTAATATTGGAGTCCTTTTCAGAAAGCCCTTATTTATGCCTATATCTTGATATGTCTTGCCTGTGTTTTCCTATAGCAGTTTTAAAGTTTTGTATTTTCCATTAAGATCTTTCTTTGATCCATTTTAAATTGAGTTTTGTATGTGGTGAGAGATACAGGTTGAATTTCATTCTTTTTTCTCAGCATCATTTGTTGAAGAGGTTGTCTTTTCTCTAATGTAGGATTTTTGACACCTTTGTCAAAAATTAGGTCGCTGGCAGATGTACTAAGGGTGGATCATCTCACGTTGGCAGTTGGCTATCTTTTCTTGAAATAGCGATGGGTCTTAGTACTCCCCAGTTATTGCTTCCATCTGCTAAAAAAATAAATTAAATTAAATTAAATTAAAATAAACAAATTCTCAACCAAGAGTGACTGCAGCATTGGATTAAAAGGATAAGCATAGTTATTTAAGAGCTTTTTGGATTTTTAGGTGGGGCTGGGGAGAGAGAATTGGCACACCAGGGCCTCCAGCCACTATAATCAAACTCCAAATGCGTGCACCAGTCACCTTGTGCATCTGGCGTATGTGGGACCTAGGGAGTCAAACATGGGTCCTTAGGCTTCATAGTCAAGTGCCTTAACTGCTAAGCCATCTCTCCAGCCCTTAAGAGATATTTGGTTGGTGTAGCCTCTTTTCTTTGCCAAAGAGCTGTAGAAGCTTTATTCTGGAGTCTATAACCACTGTATCCATAGGATTCTTAGTTCTCAATGTCAGGTCTGAGTTCTCTCACTGAGTGGACCTCTTACCCAATCAGAGAGCCTCTGGTTACCCACATAAGCTGTGTGCCACTGTTGCAGAGGTATGTACATCTTGCCCAGCGGGTTGATTTTGTAGCTTTGAAGACGCCCTGCTTGTTCACAGTGATGGTGGCCATTACCTACCAGCAGCTCACAGAGCACTTCGAGCACTCTGAGGGCTAGCCGGCAGGGAGCTGGCCCCCTTCTAAGTTTCCAGTGTGACCTGCTCCAGGGAGATGGTCATAGACACTAAGGACACCCAAAAACTCATCAAAGCACAAACCCATAGGTTGCAGAGAGCTCAACACTAAAGTAGATTCATTGTAGTATTATTATTATTGTGGTATTGTATTATTGAAGGTGTATTCCCACCAAGGCTTAGGTAACATTGCAGAAGAGGAGATGGAAAGATTGTAAGAACCACAGTGTGGAGAGGACTATCCTGAAGCATTGTCCCACCTCCACAGAAACTGACTCATTCATGACCCTTGGTGAACACTAATAACCCCGCTGAGGAGGGCCCTCACTGGAACAGGGGCAGGGAAGAAGGGATATCAGAGGAAAACATGAGGGGAACGGGACCAACACATGATTTGTTCATACAGTAAAGTTTATAACTTTTTAAAAATCAAAATCAGGTGATTGTACACGTGTAGAGGTATTTCTGGATTCTCTACTTTCTTGCACTGGTGTCCCTGTCATTTTTGTGAATTACAATACAGGTTTTGTTATTACAGCTCTGTCATATAATTTGAGGTCAGGTATCATAAGATAGCTCTTTCTGCTTAGGACTGTTTTGGCTATTTGAAGTATTTTGTGTTTTCATATGAATTTAAATTTGTTTTCTAGTTCTATGAGGAATGTAATTGGAATTTTTTTATTTTGCTTTTGCTTGTTTTTTGTGGGGGGCGGAGGGGTTATGTTTCACTCTAGCCCAGGCTGACATGGAACTCACTCTGTATACCAGGCAAGTCTGAAACTCACAATGATCCCCCTCTTGCTGCCTCCATAGTGCTTGGATTGAAGGCATGTGTTACCATGCCCAGTTGTAAGTGGAAGTTTGATAGGGATTGTGCTGAATCTGTAAGTCGCTTTCACTAAATTACCAGTTTTATAATATTAATCCTGCCTATGTATAATCATGGGAAACCTTTTAATCTTCTAATATCTTTCTTAATTTTTCCTGTTAGGGTCTTAACGTGTTCATAGTAAATGCCATTTACGTCTTTCGTTAGAGACTTTTTTGAAACTACAAAAACAAGCAAAATAATTTTTATTCTATCATAGTGGAGTAATACTACAATCAGTAAGTAGCAAGAGAAACTATGGAAAAAACACAAACACTCAGATTCTGAGCAATACACTCTTGCTCATGGAAGAAAACAGAGAGGAAATTTACAAATTCCTGGGACCAAATGAAAAAAAAAAAAACACAACCCACCAGAACCTTTGTGGTATACAGCTAAGATGATTCTAAGAGGAAAATGTCTAGTGATGCATGCTTTTCTTAAAAACTAAAGATCTTGGGCTGGAGAGATGGCTTAGCACTTAAGGCATTTGCCTGAAAAGCCAAAGGACCCCGGTTCTACTCTCCAAGACCCACGTAAGCCAGACGCACAAGGGGGTGCATGCGTCTGGAGTTTATTTGCAGTGGCTAGAGGCCCAGGCATGCCCATTCTCTCTCTCTCTCTCTCTCAAATAAATAAAGTATATTAAAAAACTAGAAAGCTGGGCGTAGTGGCTTATGCCTTTAATCCCAGCACTCGGGAGGCAGAGGTAGGAGGATCACTGTGAATTTGAGGCCACCTGAGACTCCATAGTTAATTCCAGGTCAGTCTGGACCAGAGTGAGACCCTACCTCAAAAAGCCAAAAGAAAAAAGGAGACCTCAGAAAGAATGTACTAGCCAGGTGTTGTTGGACAGTGTTGTGGAGTGCTGTCTTTTGAGCATAGCATGAACCCTTGCACTCTCGAACTCTCAACAGACCGTAACTACCTGGACAAGATAGGCACAGGGTTGGACCAATCAACATCCCAGGGGCTCAGAGGTCTCCACCACTCCTTAAAGATTTAGAGACAGATAATTGTTGCTCGGGGAGGAAGATATATTATCTTTAGCAGTGTAGCGACTGGGAAGTTGGCCATGTTCCTAAAAATAAGCTCTCACTCATGCTCCTGTAAGCAACATTAGCTAAGCACGTTAGGTCAACAAAGGCAAAACAAAACAAAAAATGGGCACAAAGGTAGACAGTTGACTAGTGTGTAAGAGGAAGGAGATCAGTAGGTGTGGAAAGTGGATAAAAGTAGGTAATGGGGGTGTTGAATATGATCAAAATATATACATGTATGATAATGCCATAACAAAACTCTTTGTTATGTATAATGAATATAAGATAATAAACAACTTTTAAAAACAAAGAGATCTCAAGTAACCTAATGATACATCTTTTTTTGTGATTCCAAGATTTGTTTACTTTACTTTTTAATTTTTTTCTCAATTTTTATTAACATTTTCCATGATTATAAAAAGTATCCCATGGTACTCTTCCTCCCCTCCCCCACTTTCCCCTTTGAAATTCCATTCTCTATCATATCCCCTCCCCATCTCAATCAGTCTCTCTTTTATTTTGATGTCATGGTCTTTTCCTCCTCTTATGATGGTCTTGTGTAGGTAGTGTCAGGCACTATGAGGTCATGGACATCCAGGCCATTTTATGTCTGGAGGGAGCACATTGTAAGAAGTCCTACCCTTCCTTTGGCTCTTACATTCTTTCCGTCACCTCTTCTGCATTAGACTGTGAGCCTTGGAAGGTGTGATCGAGATATTACTCAGTACTTCAGCCATTTCTTTCCAGCACTATGATACCTTCTGAGTCATCCCAAAGTCACTTCCATCTGCAAAGAGAAGATTCTCTACCCAAAGTGAGAGTAGCATTAATATAAGGGTATAAATATTAAGAGAAGTGCTTACTGGGCAGTTTGATAAGCATACTATATACATTTTTCCAGATATCAGCATATGTTACACCCCTAGGCCTCATGACTACCTCTGTTTTAAGTTTTCAGTATCAGGGATGTGTTTCCCCCCATGGAGTGGGCCTCCAGTACAATTGGAGAGCAGTTGGTTTCCACCATGACAGATGTGCCACTATTGCACCCATTGGCTCATTTGGCCTGGCTGGCCAATTAAAAGGCTTGCATTGTCCACTGTTGAGTATCTTCACTGTTGGCATCTCTTTCTCCCATTGAACTACATGTAGAATGGCTTCTTCCAGCTTTCTGTCAGCTGGTCTACATGGAGGAGGTTATCAGCTCAGTTCCAGCAGGATTTCTCAGTGGCCTTGCAGCCCAAGTATGTGAAGTCTTCAGCAACAGGGTCTTACCATCTATTCCTGGTGGGAAACCAAGGGCCTCAGCAATGGCCTATAATGTTTTGGGGCATCAGGGATCTCCCTGGCCAACAATTCACTGGAGGTATCCCATTCCTAGCACTGAAAATTTTCTAACAATGATATATGACTCCTGAGTGTTCCATTGTCAGAAATTGGAGGATTCCATATGATTTATTTGCATCCTCTTAGATTTTGATTAGCCCTCCCTCCACCTTTCCTTTGCTCAATCTCTTCCCCTGACCTCACTTTGGGCCTTTTCACCCCTGTTAATCTATTCTTCTACTTGCATATATACAATACCAACCTATTAAGTACCCTCCTGTCTTCCTTTCTCTTCCCTTTATATCTCCTTTTTAACTTACTGGCCTCTGCTACTGACTTTTTTCCTTCTCACACAGAAGATCAATCATCTGTAGCTAGGATCCACATATGAGGAAGAACATGTGGCACTTGGCTTTCTGGGCCCAGGTTATCTCACTTAGTATAATCCTTTCCAGATCCATCCATTTTCCTGCAAATTTCATAACTTCATTTTTCTTTACTGCTGAGTAGAACTCCATTGTATAAATGTGCCACATCTTCATTATCCGCTCATCAGTTGAGGGACATCTAGGCTGGTTCCATTTCCCAGCTATTATGAATTGAGCAGCAATAAACATGGTTGCACATGAACTTCTAAGGAAATGGGATGAGTCCTTAGGATATATGCCTAGGAGTGCTATAGCTGGGTCATATGGTAGATCAATTTATAGTTGTCTTAGGAACCTCCACACTGATTTCCACAATGGCTGGACCAGATTTCATTCCCACCAACAGTGTAGAAGAGTTCCTCTTTTTCAAAATCCCCAGAATGTATCATTTGTTTTCATGATGGTAGCCAATCTGACAGGAGTGAGATGGAATCTCAATGTAGTTTTAATCTGCATTTCCCTGATGACTAGTGATGTAGAACATTTTTTTAGATGCTTATACGCCATTCATATTTCTTCCTTTGAGAACTCATCTATTTAGCTCCATAGCCCATTTTTTTTAATTTATTTATTTATTTATTTATTTGAGAGCGACAAACACAGAGAGAAAGACAGATAGAGGGAGAGAGAGAGAATGGGCGTGCCAGGGCTTCCAGCCTCTGCAAACGAACTCCAGACGCGTACGCCCCCTTGTGCATCTGGCTAACGTGGGACCTGGGGAACCGAGCCTTGAACCGGGGTCCTTAGGCTTCACAGGCAAGCGCCCAACCACCAAGCCATCTCTCCAGCCCCATAGCCCATTTTTTAATTGGCTTGTTTGACTTCTTATTATTTAACTTTTTGAGTTCTTTGTATATCCTAGATATTAATCCTCTATCAGGCATATAGCTGGCAAAGATTTTTTCCCATTCTGTAGGTTGCCTCTTTGCTTTATTCACAGCATCCTTTGCAGTACAAAATCTTTGTAATTTCATGAGGTCACAGTAGTTAATCTGTGGTTTTATTGCCTGAGCAACTAGGGTTATATACAGAAAGTCTTTGCCAAGACCAATAATGTTGAAGGGTTTCCCCTACTTTTTCCTTTAGCAATTTCAGAGTTTCAGGTCTGATGTTAAGGTCTTTAGTCCATTTGGATTTAATTCTTGTGCATGGAGGAAGAGAAGAATCGATTTTCATCCTTCTACAGATACATATCCAGTTTTCCCAGCACCATTTGCTGAAGAGGCTGTCTTTTCTCTAATGAGTATTTTTGGCATTTTTATTGAATATCAGGTGGTTGTAGCTACCTGGGTCCTCTATTCTGTTCCATTTATCTACATATCTGCTTTTGTGCCAGTACCATGCTGTTTTTGTTACTATGGCTTTGTAGTATAGGTTAAAATCAGGTATGGTGATATCTTCCAACTTATTTTTGTTGGTCAGTATTATTTTAGATATTCAAGGTTTTTATGATTCCAAATGAATTTTTGGATTGTTTCTTCTATTTCCGTGAAGAATGCCTTTGGAATTTTGATGGGGATTGCATTAAATATGTAGATTGCTTTTGGTAAGATTGCCATTTTCACAATATTTATTCTTCCAATCCAGGAACAAGGGATGTTTTTCCACTTCCTAGTGTCTTCTGCAATTTCTCATTTGAGTGTTTTATAGTTTTCATTGTAGAAATCCTGTACTTCTTTGGTTAGGTTTATTCAAAGGTAGTTTATTTTCTTTGATGCAATTGTGAATGGGAGTGATTCTCTGATTTCATCTTCTGTATGTTTGTTGTTAGCATATAGGAATGCTCCTGATTTCTGTGTATTTATTTTGTATCCTGCTACATGGTTGTAGGTGTTTATCAGCTCTAACAGTTTGCTAGTAGAGTCTTTATAGTCCTTTATATATAGAACCATGACATCTGCAAATAATGATAATTTGATTTATTCCTTTCCAATTTGTATCCCTTTTATGTGCATCTCTTGCCTCATTACTACGGCTAAGACTTCCAGTACTATATTAAATAAAAGTGGGGACAGTGGACACCCTTGTCTTGTTCCTGATTTTAGTGGAAGAGCTTCCAGATTTTCCCCATTTAGTAATATGCTGGCTGTAGGCTTGTCATAAATAGCTTTTATTATATTGAGATATGTTCCTTCTATTCCCAGTCTCTGTAAGACTTTCATCATGAAGGGATGTTGGATTTTGTCAAATGCTTTCTCTGCATCTAATGAGATGATCATATGACTTTTGTCCTTCAGTCCATTTATATAATGCATTACATTTATTGATTTGCATATGTTGAACCATCCCTGCCCTAATGATACATCTTAATGTCTTAGGAAAACAAGAACAAGCCAAACACAAAAGCAGTAGGCAGAAAGAAATTATAAAGACTGGGTCAAAAATTAATGAAATGGAAGCCAAAGGAACAATATAAATAACAAAACAAAAAGTTGAGGGTTGTGAGAGATGGCTCAGTGGGTAAAACATAAGGACCTGAGTCTAGATCACCAGTACCCACGTTAAAACTGGGCATGGGCTGGAGAGATGGCTTAGTGGTTAAGCACTTGCCTGTGAAGCCTAAGGACCCAGGTTCGAGGCTGGATTCCCCAGGATCCACGTTGGCCAGATGTACAAGGAAGCGCACGCATCTGGAATTTGTTTGCAGTGGCTGGAGGCCCTGGAACACCCATTCTCTCTCTCTCTCTCTCTCTCTCTCTCTCTCTCTCTCTCTCTCTCCCTCTTTCTCTCTCTTTCTGTCACTCTCAAATAAATATATAGAAATAAATACATAAATAAAAAGCTGGGCATAGTGGCACACACCCATAATCCTCCAGTATTGAGATGGCAGAGATAGGAGAATCCCTGGGGCTCTTGGCAAACTTGCCTAACTAAATTAGTGAGCTCCAGGTTCAGGAAAAGGCCTTACCTCAAAAATAAGGTGGAATGTGTCAGTTGCAGGATGCTGAGGAGTCAAGGTGGAGCAGAGCTGGAAGCCTCCCCCTGCTGGCTGGCTGTCTTAGTGCCGGAAGTGCTATGTCAGCTGCTAGGCAAGAACCAACAGTTTTACCAGCAGTGACTCCAATGAGCCACACAACCAGACAGCCAGGCATGATGTGCCCACTAATTCAATAGCATCATACAATTATTATTATTATTATTATTATTTGGTTTTTTCGAGGTAGGGTCTCACTCTGGCTCAGGCTGACCTGGAATTCACTATGTAGTCTCAGGGTGGCCTCGAACTCTCAGCGATCCTCCTACCTCTGCCTCCCGAGTGCTGGGATTAAAGGCGTGCACCACCACACCCGGTGTCATACAATTATTATAGGAGTAACCAACTGCATATGATTGGAGTTGAGGCCTACTCCACAGGAGGGAATTCATGCCAACTACTGAAAACTTAGTCAAAAGTTGATGAGTGGGGGATGGTGAGATTGCTTAGCGGTTAAGGCATTTGCCTGCAAAGCCAAAGGACCCAGGTTCGATTCCCCAGGACCCACGTAAGCCAGATGCACAAGGTGGCACATGCATCTGGAGTTCGTCTGCAGCGGCTGGAGGCCCTGACATGCCCATTCTCTCCCTCTCTCTCCCTCTTTCTCTGTCAAATAAATAAATAAATATAAATAAATAAATTTTTTTAAGTTGATGATTGGGAAGGTTCTAGGCCCTAGGGGGAAGCTACTACTGTTGTTTGGCTAAGTGGAATTATTGTACTCATCAAATTGCTCGTCACATATTTACATTTCTGTGCATAGGTTAGTGTCGTTCTTTTTTGCAGACAGCAGTAACAACTGGGGAGGCTCCAGCCTCATGGAAGTGCTGAGAAGTGACAGCTCAGTGCTCATCACTAATTGAGACATGTTATTACAGCCACCAGGGCTCAAGGAATATTGTAAAAGAGTTGTTGGAAATAATGTAAGAGCCAGAGGATGAGGAGGAGTCCTTTGGAACACTTTTGGTCAGAGAAGCTTCTCTTTTCAAATGCAGTGACCACTGGGGTGACTCAAAATTCACCACAGTGCCGAGAAGAAGAGACAGTGGAGTGTTTGACACTGAGACATCTCTATCACACCCTTGAAGGCTCAAGGTCCATTGCAGAAGAGGTGGTGCAAAGAATGTGGCAGTCAAAAGAAGGGTAGATGGTCTTGATATCCATGGCCTCACAGTGTCTGACACTGCGTACATAAGACCTTCACATGGAAGAAAAGATAGTGGCATTAATATAAAAGAGAGACTCGGGAAAAAGAAGGGATTTAATAGAGGGTGAATTTGAGAGGGGAATTGGGGGACAGGCAAGGAATTTTCATGGTTTATTGTCTATACTTACAGAACTGGACTCTTTGAGCTACGTAGCCCGTAGAAGAAAATGGCTCAGAAGCCCTGGACTAAATGACTCTGCCTGGGTTCAGTTCTCCAGTACCAGAATGCTGGATGCGCAAAGTGGTACATGTGCCTGGAGTTTGTTATAGGAGGCCTTGGCCTAGCAGTAACCATTCTCTCTATCTCGATCTCCTAACATTGCTCTTCTACTCTCTAGTAAATAAATATTAAGGCTTGCTGCTCTTGAGATTTCTTCTGTCTTTGTCTGTTGGGAATTCCAGGCTGTGCCTTCTCTTGCCCTTTCTAACTCAGGATACATTAGCAGTTAAAACAAAAACAAAAACAAAAAATGGGAGGGGGGGCTGAAGAGATGGCTCAGTGGCTAAGACACTTGCCTGAAATGCCTAATGACCCAGGTTCAATTCCCAGTATCCACATAAAGCCAGAGGCACGAAGTGGTATATGAATCTGGAATTCATTTGCACTGGCCACAGGGCCCTGGCACACACATTCTTTGCCCCTTCCCCCTTCCCTCTCTCCTCTCACTCCCTGCAAGTAAATAAATAATTTTTTTGACATTTCGAGATAGGGTCTCACTCTAGCTCAGGCTGACCTGGAATTCTCTATGCAGTCTCAGGGTGGTCTTGAACTAACGGTGATCCTCCAACCTCTGCCTCCCGAGTACTGGGATAAAAGGCGTGCACCACCACTCCCATCTTTAAATAAAATATTTTTCTAAAGATAAGAAATGCACCCTTGTGTTGTCCCCCCAAGTTCTGAAGTTCTGTGGCAGTCCACCTTTCCCACCTTCCAGGGACGTACTGAGTGTGTGTTAATCTAGGATTGGTTTTTGATTTAGTTGCAAAAGGGAGTCATTCTGAGAACTTGAGCTGCTCAATCTTGGCTGGAACAAGGATCCATCAGTTAAGCTTTAATGAATAAATAACAAGAGGCTGTTTGAGAATTATATAGGGACCAGGCCAGTTGGGTTTATGAAGGATGCATACTGCTTTTTTTTTTTTTTTTAAATTTATTTATTTGAGAGCGACAGACACAGAGAGAAAGACAGATAGAGGGAGAGAGAGAGAATGGGCACGCCAGGGCTTCCAGCCTCTGCAAGCGAACTCCAGATGCGTGCGCCCCCTTGTGCATCTGGCTAACGTGGGACCTGGGGAACCGAGCCTCGAACCGGGGTCCTTAGGCTTCACAGGCAAGCGCTTAACCGCTAAGCCATCTCTCCAGCCCGCATACTGCTTTTTTATGGACTAAGTGAGGAAGAGCTTACCCTGGAACCCTGCTCTAGTGTTATTTGGATATTAGAGTGATGAAGAGTTATTCTCCCCCAGTTCCTATAAAGAGCTTCAACCTGTGGGGCACAACTTACAAAGCTGAGCGTTGTCTTGCCAATGGTCTATAGAGACAGTGGGCTGGGATAAATCAGCCTATCATATATGAGGCCAATTCCAGAGACCAGAATCAAATTCGTTCTATCTTGAACCAAAGTCGAAAGAGAACTAGGGCTTCCCCAAATGAGCTCTCATTTGCTCTTTTTGTGGAAGGGCCGGGAAAAAAAAAAACTATCTAGATGACTTTAGTTAAAGTCCTAAAATAAGCCAGGCGTGGTGGTGCATGCCTTTAATCCCAGCACTCAGGAGGCAGAGGTGGGAGGATTGTCATGAGTTCAAGGCCACCCTGAGACTCCATAGTGAATTATAGGTCAGTCTGGACCCAAGTGAAACCCTATCTCAAAAAAAAAAAAAAAAAAGTCCTAAAATAATAACAGCCATGTCTAATAGGAGAGTTAAATGGACAACTTTGGAACCTATGGACAACTGTATGGAACAGCCTTTAAGTGGACAAAGAAAGAAGCTACGAGCAAGGGACAGCATGGTTTCGTGGGTCCACTACTCAAACTTTAGTCTGAACTCATTCAGGATCTCTTCTTTCACACCTAAGCCTGTATCTCAAGATAGAAGTGGCTTTGTTGGGTATAATAGTAATGACATGATAATAGTATAATAGTAAGGATGATAATATAACAGAGTGAGTTACTAGGTTCTTAGCAATGACATGAATATCCAGATGCCAAGATGGGCTCTGACTTTAAGAAAGGCCTTACAGTTTTGAGGTGGCAAATTCCCAGATGTAGAGGATTGAGATGGTACGCAATGGTCCCTTAACTTTCAAGCTGAAATTATAAATGGAATCTTGTTTCTATGAATTCTGTTTCTAACCATGTTTCCTTTAATATTTCCTGTTGTTGCAGTCAGGTTCGCATTGCTGATAGCAACCACCCAACCGAGAGCAGCTTGTGGGAAAAAGAGGTTTATTTTGGCTTACAGGCTTGAGGAGAAGCTCCATGATGGCAGGGGAAATGATGGCTTGAGCCCCCTGACCCACATAAAGTGGACAACAGCAACAGGAGAGTGTGCCAAACACTGGCAAGGGGAAACTGGTTACAACACCCATAAGCCCGGCCCCAACAATACACTGCCCTCCAGGAGGTGTTGATTCCCACATCTCCATTAGCTGGGAACCTAGCATTCAGAGCTCCTGAGTTTATGGGGGACACCTGAATCAAATCCCCTGTGCCTGTCTTCTCTGAGATCTAATAAGGTTCTACAAAACACTGGGCACCTATAGGCTCACTGTGGAACTGTAGCCCCCAATCTACTCACGGGTGGCCTGCTTTTTCCTCCTCTCTGTGCTTCACACAGTGAGGTCGACAAATGCTGCAAGGGAAGCTCTCTTTGACCTGAATGTCTCTCTAGGTTGGATATGGGAGGCTCTCCAGACCTATCAACACAAAGGAGCTCATGAAGGACCCAGTGCTAGGTGGGAAAGCATTCCAAGAGCACCCTGAGGTGACAGGAGACATCACAGGTGGAAAGGATGTATTCCAGACCCGTCCACTGACAGAACTCGGCTCTTTTGCGGCTGTAGGACTGGAGGAATACCAGATAGCTAATGTGTCTAACTTGTATGAGTTTAGATGGAATATAATCAATGTATCTACAAGAGACGTACACGCTCCTAGGATTTCCAGTGAAGCAATAGATGTCGCATTTCCCTCCTCTGAAACTGCAGCGGGGGAGAGTCCTCTGATGGTAGCTAACAAGCAGTCTGTGACTGTGGGGATTTGATCCAGCTGTCCCCCATAAACTTAGGTTTTCAGAATGCCAGGCTCCCAGCAGATGGAGATTTGGGAATTAATACCTGGAGGCAGTGTATTGTTGTGGGCGGGCATATGGGTGTTATAGCCGGTGTCCCCTTGCCAGTGTTTGGCACGCTCTCCTGTTGCTGTTGTCCACCTGATCTTGCCCAGGAGGTGATGTCCACCCTCTGCTCATACCATCATTTTCCCCTGCCATCACGGAGCT
Source organism: Jaculus jaculus (assembly GCF_020740685.1). Classification (NCBI taxonomy): domain Eukaryota; kingdom Metazoa; phylum Chordata; class Mammalia; order Rodentia; family Dipodidae; genus Jaculus; species Jaculus jaculus. Next base: position 167,910,708 of record NC_059105.1, read on the forward strand.
TCCCCTTGAGCCTGTAAGCCAAAATAAACCTCTTTTATTTTCCCCACAAGCTGCTCTTGGTTGGGTGATTTCTACCAGCAATGCGAACCTGACTGCAACAGTGACCCCGAGCCCAACCCCTTTGGACAATATATAACTACCTTATCTCAGGAGACAGCTGCCTGTACCTAATCTTATTTGACAGAACCCTACACTTGTGGGTGTACATCCCCGCCCCCCAAGTGTGGGAGAACTCAGACAAAGGATTGAAAAAGGTATGTAAGTCCAGCACAGCCTTGAGGTCAGGGCCTCTGTCAGTTTTTGGCATGAGCCAGCAGAGGTCTGCATGTGAATAAAGACTCTCTCCCTCTCCCTGCAGTGGATTTTGCCAATGATTCATTAATTCCTACAACAGTGCCTGGATTCAGTGACCACAGTCTAAAACTAGATACTGGGAGGCAGGAGGATCATGAGTTTGAGGGCAGTGTGACCTGCATAGTAAATTCCATACCAGCCTCGGGTACAGTGTGAGAACCTGTCTCAAATAAATTAATAAATATGTATATTTATTATTTATTTATATTACACTATATATACATATATAGTAATGAATAAAGTGCTAGAGTAATAAAATAACAGCTTTTGTAAACAAAATTTGTCAAGTATATTTTCTTTTATATACAAATTTATGGGTTCAAGCCTGAAGAAGGCCTGAGGCAGCCTGAAACTGACGGATTTCAAACCTCTACAACCCACATGAACATCTGGGCATGGCCACAGGTGCCTGTGACTCCAGTCCTGCAAAGGGAACCAGAGACCAGGGCATTTCCCCTGGTCACAAAAACCATCAAGAGTGAGTTATCAGGGCTGGAGAGATGGCATAGCGGTTAAGCGCTTGCCTGTGAAGCCTAAGGACCCCGGTTCGAGGCTCGATTCCCCAGGTCCCACGTTAGCCAGATGCACAAGGGGGTGCACGCGTCTGGAGTTCGTTTGCAGAGGCTGGAAGCCCTGGCACGCCCATTCTCTCTCTCCCTCTATCTGTCTCTCTCTGTCTGTCACTCTCAAATAAATCAATAAAAAAAAAAAATTTTTTAAAAAAAAAGAGTGAGTTATCAGTAAGAGACTCTCCCTGCCCCACTCAAAAGGTGGGAGCAGTCTAGGTGTGGTGGTACATGCCTTTAATCACAGCACTAGGGAAGGCTAAGGTAGGAGGATAGCTGTGCGTTTGAGGCCAGCTTGAAAATTCCAGGTCAACCTGGAGACCCCCACCTCAACAAAACAAAACACAGGGCTGGAGAGATGGCTTAGCGGTTAGGCGCTTGCCTGTGAAGCCTAAGGACCCCGGTTCAAGGCTCGATTCCCCAGGACCCACGTTAGCCAGATGCACAAGGGGGCGCACACGTCTGGAGTTCATCTGCAGTGGCTGGAGGCCCTGGTGCGCCCATTCTCTCTCTCTCTCTCTCTCTCTCTCTCTCTCTCTCTCTCTCTATCTGCCTCTTTCTCTCTGTTTGTCGCTCTGAAATAAATAAATAAAATAAAAATTTTAAATAAAATTTAAAAATAAAAAACAAAACATAAATAAATAATACAAATAATAACAATAATAAAGAGCAACAGAGTGGGCTAGTTGACTTTCTTTTCCAGACACCATAGAGGAGAACCTCTCACAGCAGGCAAACACACATGCCCTCCCCCACCCCCCCCACACACATTACACATACTCATGTGCGTACACGTACACACCAGCAAAACAGAAGGAATGCAGGAGAGGCTTCCATTCCATCTGAGTGTGTTCCTTATTAAGCTACATGGCTAGGGTGCTGATTTGATTCAGGTGTCCCCAGTAAATTTATGTGTTCTGAATGCTAGGTTCCTCAGCTGGTGACAATTTGGGAATTGGAACCTCCTGAAGGCGGCATATTGTTGGGGTTGGGCTTATGGGTGTTACAGCCAGCTTCTCCTTGTCAGTGTCCGGCATACTCGCCTGTTGCTGTGCTCCACCTGACGTTAGCAAGGAGGTGACGTCCACCCTCTGCTCATGTTGTCGTTTTCCCTGCCATTGCGGAGCTTCCCCTTGAGTCTATGAGCCAAAATAAACCCTTTCCTCCCATAAGCTGCTCTTGGTCAGGTGTTTTCTGCCAGCAACAGGATGCTGACTATAAAAGCTTTCATATGGGTGATCAATGTAGTGTTTCTCTGGACACCTGAAATAAAGTGTTCTTTTGGACATTCAAACGTGGTTTTCACAAAAGAAAGACAATTGTTTTATTGAAACATAGATTACAAACATAAAACCTATCCAGTTAAAGCATGAAATCAATGCTTTTTTGGTATATTCATAGAGTTATCTATCATCACAACCCAATTTTAGAACATTTTTGTTATCCAAAAGAAGCTTCAACCCCATTATCAGTAAATCCCCATGCCTTCTTTTCACCCCCAACCTTACTTTCTGCCTCTGTAGATTTATCTCCTCTGGGTAATTCATGTAAATGGACTCATATGACATTTGTTATAAAATGACTTTCTTTGTATTTTTTAAGAGAGTCTCAAACTATACCCATACTGGCCTTGAACTCACAGCAATCTTGCTGCCTCAGCCTCCCAAGGGCTGGGATTACAGGTATGGGCTTCCATACCAACTTCATTGTAATTTTTGAGTCATACTTTCATAGCAGCTAATGACTTGAGCATCTTCTGAGCACCTATTGGCCGCCTGTACACCTTTTTTTAGAGGCAGGCCTACTTAAATTCTTTGCACATGTTCAATTGAGCTTGTTGTCTTTTGGGTTACAAGAGTTATTTGTATGATTTTAGATACAAACCTCTTATTAAGCAATAGATATTTCTTCTTGGGCTGAGTTTTCCACTTCATCAACATTATCCTTTGAAACACAGAAATGTTTTTAATCCGGTGACGGTGATAACATCATCGTGACCTCTTATTGCCGACACACTTGATGTTACAACTGTTGTAAACGTAGGTCACAGAAATTAATTCCTGCACTGTCTTCTAAGACTTATAGCTGCAGCTCTCTCATTTGGTTCTATAATTCATTTTTACTTGATTTTTCTGTGTAATGTGAAGGAAGGATCCAAGTTGTTGTTTTCTATTGAAAGTCAATACCTCAACCTCACTGGTGAAAAAATTACTCAACTTTTCCAGCACAACCCTTTACCTTGAGGAAAAGTACTCTCTCTTTCATCTGAAACAATTTTTTTTGTTGTTGTTCTTTTGAGGTAGGGTCTCACTCTGGCCCAGGCTGACCTGGAATTCACTATGTATTCGCAGGGTGGCCTCGAACTCATGGTGATCCTCCTACCTCTACCTCCCAAGTGCTGGGATTAAAGGTGTGCACCACCACGCCTGGCTGAAACAATTTTGATGAGGGCATTTTTAAGTAATATTGGATTATACCCACTTGAGCAACCTCATTGTAAATTCATTATCTGCCAAGACCTTGTTTCCACACAATGTCACATCCTGAGATTCTACAACATCAACAGCTGTGGGTGAGGGGGCCACAATTAAACTCACAACCATGGATAGATAGATAGATAGATAGATAGATAGATAGATAGATATTGTGTGTGTGTGTGTGTGTATGTGTGTATGTATATGTCTATATATATATATATATATATATATATATATATGGTGTTCTATTCTAAGGGATGTGCTATAAAAGTCATGTAGAGTTTCCTGTGAGGAAAGTAGAAACCCCATTGGGCAGTCATCTTTAAAGGTAAAAAGAGAACTGGGGCACGAGCCAACAGGTCAGATTTGAAGTACAGAAGGCAGCTCCAACCTGTGTAAGCCTTGACTTGGGTCCAGATGCCCTTGAGCGCAGGCATGTGTAAGGTGTTATTAAATGGTTAACAAAAACTAGGTCCTTCCTTCAAGGGCAGAAGAACCAAGTCCGGAAAAGAGAGCGCTCCTGCACAGGGGAGGGGGACGCTTCTGGTGTCCGGGTGGAAGCTGCTGTGTTTGGAAGTCCCTCAGCTAATGCCAGCCTTTACAAAGTCTGGTTAAACCCTCGGCCTTGATTAATAGTAAAGAGCCTGAGTCCATGTGTGGGCTACAGTACTGACAGGAGGCAGTGGGCATCCTGCCCAGGGGTGTATCCAAGGACCAAAGACTGCAGGTGATGATTTACAGTCACGGTCAGGTCACCTGCAACAGCATTAGGCTGACACAGAGGCCCCTGTGAGTGGTTCCGTCCTGCACAGACATTGGGGAGAGATACTGTTGTGACCTAATTTGTACCAACTTTCTCCTGGAGCATCCAGGTTACTTTCAAGCACTGCTACTGACATGTCAGATGACATAAAGCGTTTTGGAAGCTGCTTTCTGTCATTTAAAAGCTACACTGAAAGACAAATTCATTAAAGAAAAGATTTCATTTCCAAGAGAAAAAAAAAAAATTCATGCTGTAAATTCCCATATTATCATGGCTCTGATGCAGATATAACCAGCCTTTCCTCAGCCCTCAAACATGATACCATGGAGACCAGGGGTAATACTTTGTGAACCACTGCCAGAAAGAACTTTGCCATCAAATATGTAGCAAGACGGTCCAGAGCTATTACGATTAACTCATGCATAGCTGCCTAACTCATTGCCACCCGCTACTGATTCCCATCCTAGGGAGGGTCTTGTTATCTGAAAAACACAGCTGAGCCCTCTGCCTTAGATCCTGACTGTGCTGACTTGCTCCAAACACTCTGGATGAGGAAATTCTTGGCATGGCTGCCTAGTATTGCAGTTCTCAGTGCCTAATATATGCATACATTGTGAAAGCGATCAGGCAGGTGATGCCAATAAAAACCCCTGCTATCCACGCTTTTAATTATAAAATATTAGAATCATCTTATATCAGGAAAGTGAAAAGGGCACCTGCTGTTACCCCTTCTCATAAAGTTGGAGGGGTAAGTTCTGGCCAGCCCAGAAGATGATTTAAAAATAAAATAAGACAAATTTGGGCTGGAGAGATGGCTTAGCGGTTAAGGTGCTTGCCTGGGAAACCTAAGGACCCATGTTCGACTCTCCAGATTCCACTTAAGCCAGACACACAGAGGTGAAGTAAGTGCAAGGTCACACATGCCCACTAGGTGGCGCAAGTATCTGGAGTTCAATTTCAGTGGCTGAGGCCCTGGTGTGTGGCAACTCTCTCTCTTTCTCAGAAGGAAGGCAGGAAGGAGGGAGGGAGAAAGGGAAGGAGGGAGGGAGGGACAAGAAAGGGAAGGAAGGAAGGAAGGAAGGAAGGAAGGAAGGAAGGAAGGAAGGAAGGAAGGAAGGAAGGAAGGAAGGAAGGAAGGAAGGAAGGAAGGAAGGAAGGAAGGAAGGAAGGAAGGAAGGAAGGAAGGAAGGAAGGAAGGGAGGAAGGAAGGACAAATTTAAGTATTCTCTGAAAGTCACCCTACCTCACTGGCAGACCTTCAATGCCTGTAGCTTTCCAGTCTCTCTTCCATTGGCCATGTTCCGAGAGAAGACCATTTCAAAGAGCTGCCTTACAGAACATTGCACACGGTGGAGACCTCAGCCCTGAGGGCATCAACGACCACCAGCGCCCTTCCTTCCAGCACGCAGAACCTTCAAACTACCTCTCGTTCTCCAATTCCAAATCCTCTTCTCTCGAGCGAGGGAGGGCATTGGACGAGGGTCATATGCGGATCCCTGTTGCCTGCCTCCCACTTATCTCCTCTCCTTCTCTCCAGCTGCGGGAGGTTTGGCATTGCTTGGTGTGGCGGTCAACTCACGTGGCTGGCACAAAGAACCCAACCAAGAGCAGCCTCCGGGAGGGTTAGGGTTCATTTTTGCCTTACAGACTCGAAGGGAAGCTCCATGACGGCAGGGGGAATTGCTGGGGTGAGCAAAGGGTGGACATCCCTTCCTGGCCGCGGTCAGGTGGGCAATGGTAGCAGGAGAGTGGGTCAGACACTGGCAAGGAGAAGCTGGCTATAACGCCCATGTGCCATGTGGGAAAGGCTTCAGGAAGTCACCCATCCGCACTGACGAGAAGACTATTGAGTGCAGCAAATGTGGAAAGACCTTCGGCTACCGCTCTGTCTGGGTCCCAACATGGTCCAAACTGCCGTTAAACTGTGTGAATACGAGGAACACCAGAAAGGTTTTTGCTAAGCTACTCCGTCATTTAACACTCATGGAGCCCCATGGCAAGCAGCACGATGAAAGCATAAATATACAAACAGCTTTTCCCACCCCCCACTTTTGCCTCGCACACTGGAGGCTGGGAAGGCTTTGAGTGCAAATAACACGGGAAAACCTTCTATAGCCTTTCTCTCTTTTGACACACAGGGAATCACACTGGAGAGAAGGAAATTAAAATATGTGCATCCTTCCAAATAAATTATCTAATCTCCAAGGAGATACAGGGCCACACACGAGTAAGCATAGTAGATGCTTCATTTAAGACTACGTAAGGATTTAATGAATATTAATAATGCTAAAAGAAGTCTTGGGGCCGGGGAACTGGCTCAGTGGATAGAGCGCTTTCCATACAAATGTGAGTATCTGAGTTCAGATCCCCAGAACCCACATGAAAAAGTAAGAAGCTGTGACGGGCTCCTGTAATCCCAGCAGGTCTATGATGAGTTAAGACGCGGAGACAGAAGTCCCCTCAGGCTCACAGACCAGCTGTCCTGGTGAATGGAGCAGTGAGCAATGAGACACCGGCCTCAAAGAGAAGGAAGGCGAGGACCAACCAGAGGATTGTCTTCTGACCTCCACACACACATCGTGGCCCGTGAGCTCTCACACACATGCACGTGCATGCCTACACACCAAAATTAACAAGAACAACAGCTAATAATAATGCTCTTTTGCAAACATAGTTTTTTTGGTTATTTTTATTTATTTATTTGAGAGTGACAGACACAGAGAGAAAGACAGATAGAGGGAGAGAGAGAGAGAATGGGCACGCCAGGGCTTCCAGCCTCTGCAAACGAACTCCAGACGCGTGCGCCCCCTTGTGCATCTGGCTAACGTGGGACCTGGGGAACCGAGCCTCGAACCGGGGTCCTTAGGCTTCGCAGGCAGGCGCCTAACTGCTAAGCCATCTCTCCAGCCCGCAAACATAGTTTTGAATGTCCATCACTCTCACTTACTTTACCAGTGTAGCAACAGTATTCTAAGACTTAAATAGGTCCAATTTTTTAACAAGTGTTTTATTTTTCTTTCTTTATTTGAGAGATAGAGAGAATGGACATGCCAGGGCCTCCAGCCACTGCAAACAAACTCCAGATGTGTGTGCCCCCTTCTGCATCTGGTGTATGTGGTCCCTGGGGAATTGAACCTGGGTCTTTTAGCTTTGCAGGCAAGTACCTTAACCACTAAGCAATCTCTCCAGCCTAGTCCAAATTTTAAAAATACATAAATAAAAACAAAGGACTGGGAGATGACTCAGCAGTTAAAGGTACTTTTTTGTAAATCCTAAAAGGCCAGCAGTCTGGATTTAACTCTCCAGTACCCACATAAAGCCAGATGCACAATGTGGGACATGCATCTGGAGACCGTATGCATTCTCTGTCTATCCCTCTCTCCCCTTGTGAATATAAATAAATGAATAAGTTTAAAAATAAAAATAAACCAGGTGACATTGCACTGACTTTAATCCCAGCACTTGGGAGAGGAGGATCACTGTGAGTTCAAGGCCACCCTGAGACTATATAGAGAATTTCACCTCAGTCTGGGCTAGAGTGAGGACCTGTCTTGAAAAAACACAAAAAATAAAAAATAAAAATAAGATATATCTCTCATTAAAAATCACAGGAAAATAATTTTAACTGGATATGGTTATTAAAATGAAAAACATGTAGATTCATGTTAATTCAATTTCTAGAACTCTATGCTAGAGAAATAACCTCACAAATATGCAGAAACATATGCAAAGAAAAATCACAAACACTGTAATTTTGTGCCTATATGTGAAACACTGGAAACAACCTAAGTGCTTGTCAGTAAGAAGTAAGTTATGGCACATCTGTTCTATGAAATACTATGCGACAATAAGATATTTTTTATACTGCTATTAAAACATAGCCAAGATACAGTGTCAGGTAAAAGAAGGAATCCAAATTTGAAGAAAATGCATGAAACTGTGACTCTCTATGGAGAAAAGGGTGGGCCAAGGTCAGGAAGAACTTCCATTTTTTAATTTTTTTTGTTCATATTTATTTATTTATTTGAGAGTGACAGAGAGAGAGAGAGGCAAATAGAGAGAGAGAGAGAATGGGCGAGCCAGGGCCTCCAGCCACTGCAAACGAACTCCAGACGCATGCGCCCCCTTGTGCACCTGGCTAATGTGGGTCCTGGGGAATTGAGCCTCGAACCGGGGTCCTCAGGCTTCACAGGCAAGCGCTTAACCGCTAAGCCATCTCTCCAGCCCAGGAAGAACTTCCATTTTTTACTTTTGGTGCTTCAGTACAATTTCCTTTTTAAATTAAAGTATTATTTTTGTAAAATAACTATTTGAATAGAGCTGGTGCCTTAGAACAAAAATAAATTCTATGATTTTGTTTTGTTTTGTTTTGTTTTGTTTTTCAAGGTAGGGTCTCACTCTAGCCCAGGCTGGCCTGGAATTCATGATGGAGTCTCAGGGTGGCCTAGAACTCACAATGATCCTCCTACCTCTACCTCCCAAGTGCTGAGACTAAAGGCGTGTGCCACCATGCCCAGCTCTATGATATTTCTTATAAACCCCGAATATTACAGGATTTTGTTACATCGTGGTCTTATTATGCCTTAAAGCATTTAACTAGGACCAAGGACTTGGAGCTAGTGGGTCAGATTTAATAAATGATAAGATAGGCTTAAGATTATGAAGCAATATGTATGAAGAATAATACATGCAAAGATGAGAGTTCAGCATAGGCAACTCAGCAGTGAACATTCTCTCCTTTATATCCCTATGAATTTACAAGTGGCCTTCGCTAGTGGCTAGGTCCTGGGTGTCAAACACTGTATCTTGTTGACACTGATCCCTTGGAAAGCACTTCTGAGTTCTCCATGTTAATGTTGATGTATTTAATATTTATGCAAAGTTGCAGGCTATAGGGGATTGTTTCTTTTAGAGAGAATTTTTTTTAGGGAGAGAGAATTGGCACGCCAGGGCCTCAGCCACTGCAATCGAACTCCAGGCACTTGTGACAACTAATGTGCAGGTGTGACCTTGCACCTTTGTGCATCTGGCTTATGTGGGATCTGGAGAGAGATGGAACATGGGTCCTTACACTTCGCAGGCAAATGCCTCCACCACGAAGCCATCTCTCCAGCACCTGTGGATGTTTCCTACTGAATGAATGTGGAATTAATACTGGCTCTGTTTCCTGACTCTGTGGTAGATGGTTGTGTTCTGAATGAAGAGAAACATAGAATTTTTTTTCCCAACATAATTTTCATGCCAAGCCATCAGACTTGTACCAAGCCATTTGCCTTTCCAGTAAAGAAAGTAAGTTTGACAGCTCCAGATAGTATCTTAGGATTTGCCGATGTTCTACCTCACAAATTATGTGAATATTAATCATTTCATGGAAAATTACATGCCATCAAAACTTTTCCCCTTACTTGGAAATAAACAAGGGGTTGTCACATAAGAAATCTGTATCCTACAGTTAACACTGTTGAAACAAGCGCTGTAGTGCATCCAATGTAGGTGTCTTGCAGATTATCTTCTTTTTTAGCTAAGGAAGTCAGCAGTTGTAAAATGACACAAAACTTATTCTGCCCATTTGGGATCAGCTCCTGAAAGAGAACTGTGAGATAGGAGAAGACATTTTCTTTTTAAGCTGGAGAGTCACTGAGTATTGTGTCTGAGCCTTGTAAGTAAACTAAGCAGACCTGATTTTGCAATATTAAAAGGAAGATGCCCTCCCTGAGACATGAGGACAGTAATTCTACATCTGAGAATAGTAGTTGGTGATATATGTGACCCTCTTTCTTCTTAGGAGTTCATGACTGACACTCAAGAAAGTTATTGTTGAACAGATCAAAATTTAAGATGTTATGAATAAGTCATATGGAAACCTACCTTTTTGGATAATTGTGCATCCAGGAGCCATAGAAAAATTTCACTGCTAGAGATGAGATACTGTCTAGTGAGTTGTTGGCCAGGAAGGTCCCTGATACCTCTCAAACGTTACAGACCATTGCCAAGGCTCTTCCTTTCCCACAAGAAATACATGGTAAGAACCTATTGCTGAAGACTCCACATGCTTGAGCTGCAAGGTCACTGAGAAATCAAGCTGGAGCTGAGCTGAAAACCTCCTCCCTGTAGACCAACTGATGGAAAGCTGGAAAAAGCTATGCTGCATGCAGCCCCATAGGAGACAGAAGTCATCAGTGGTGAAAATAGTGGACACTGGAAGCCTCAAGTTTGGCCAGCTAGGGCAAATGAGCCAACAGGTGCAATAGTGGCATATTATGGAGGAAACCATCCACTTTCTAACTGGACTGGAGTCCCACTTCCCAGGAGGGAATATATGCCTGGTACTTGAAACATAAATCAAAAACCTATAGTGGGGGAGGTCACATGCCCTAAGGGTGTAATGCCTACTGTTGTCTGACTAAATGCATGTATTATGCTCACCAAACATCCCTGTAAGCACTTTTCTTAACATTCATACCCATATATTAACGCTACTCTCACTTTGGTTAGAGAAGCTTCCCTTTTCAGATAGCAATGACCACTGGGGTAACTCAAAAGGCTGAAGAGACGACTTAGCATTTAAGTTGCTGGCCTGCAAAGTCTTAGGACCCCATGTCCTATTTTCCAGGTCCCATGTAAGCCAGTCGCACAAGGTCATGCAAGTGCAGAAGATCACACATGTGTACAAGGTGGCACATGCATTTGGAGTTCGATTACAGTGGCTGTAGGCCCTGGAGTGCCAATTCTCTCCCTCCCTCCCTCCCTCCCTCTCTCTCTCTCTCTCTCTCTCTCTCTTTTCCCCTGTCATAAAAAAGGGGCAGTCTGTCAGGTGTGGTGGCGCACACCTTTAATCCCAGCACTTGGGAGGCAGAGGTAGGAGGATGGCTGTGAGTTCAAGACCACCCTGAGACTACCTAGTGAATTCCAGGTCAGCCTGAGCCAGAGTGAGACCCTACCTTGGAAAAACAACAACAAAAAAGGCGGGGGGACAGTTTGTTGGGCTTGCTGGGGGGGCAAAAAAGGCACCATAGTGCTAAGAAATGACAGGGGAGTGTTCAGCACTGAAACATCTTTATCATACCCTCCAAGGCTCAAGTTTCATTGCAGAAGAGGTGGCGGAAAGAATGTAAGAGCCAAAGGAAGGGAAGGACTCCTTACAATGCACTCTTCCAGACACAGGCAAAGATGATGACATCAAAATAAAAAAGAGACTGATCGAGAGGGGGAGGGAATATGATGGAGAGTAATTTGTGAAGGGGAAAGTGGGAGAGGGAGGTGGTTTATTGTCTATAATTATGGAAGTTGTCAATAAAAAAAGTTTAAAAAAAAAGCAAAGTTACAATTTAATAGATCCAAGTACGGTCTCACTGGGATTATTAAATGAACTAAGTTTATCAGAATGACTTTGGAGTAGAAAAATATTCAGGGAATTTTTCAAAGTTCACCTGCAAAACACACGACAGTGAAAAAGTAACCGTATTGGGTCAGTGACCAAACTTCAGCTCCCTTTAGATTTGGTATCAGAAAGGAACCAAGTCACTGTGCAGTACATGATCTGTGTCCTTAGACAATTCAACTAGAGGCACAGGAACAATCAGAAGCTATACTGGTCACATGACCACTCATGTGGATAGCTAAAACATACGAGGAAGCCATGTATGGTGATACGTGACTGTTAATAGCAGAACATGAGAGGCTGAGGCAGGAGGATCTCTGGCATTCATGGCCAGCCTGGCTTTCAGTTTAGTGAGATTATAATATCTTACTTGTCCAAAAGTGAAAGTGGGATGAGCCAGGAAATGTCTATATTTAAATTCCAAGTGTGTGGCCCATTTCATTCTGGTTACAGGTAAAACAGTGTTTACTTAAAACTAAAAATAAAAAAATAAAGATTAAAATGGCATTTTTGGAAATAAGATTCTTTAGGTGTTACATTTGTCTTATTAAATATTTTTCAGTGAAGATGTTTAAGTGTGTGTCTCTCCATTACCATTGCTTTTGAATAGTTTGTCTTTTCTCTATAGTTTCTTGCAGCATGTTTGTCTTGGATTTTTTTTTTTTTTGTCATATGGTGTGTATAGGTGGGGGTCTGTGATGTATCCTGCTTTATACTTAGGTGGATTTTTTTTTATAAGGATTTCTGAATCTGAGGACATTCGTTTGTCTTTGATTTGAGATATTTTTCATCCACTGTAATTGTGGATGTGTATGTACCCATCAACTTTCTCACTTTATCTTTCCTCTCTCTTAACTTGCCTTCCATATTCTTTATCTCTTTCTTCCTTCAGGCATTGGGGTAATTGCTTCATAGCTATCTTCCATTTAATTACCTCTTTTCTCACCTACATAACTGAAACTTTTAAATGACAGCAGCTGTACTTTTCATTTGTACAAGTTCTAATTGTCCTGCTTAAATCTGCTAGCTAAATTCTTGCATAAATATATACAATAGACCATGATCATAACCCCCTCCCACTACCCCATCCCCCCCTCCCAAATCAACCCTCCACTAAATCACTTCTTCTTTCAAGTTAGTCTCTCTTTTATTTTGATGTCATTATTGCTTTTCCTCCTATTATTCAGATCATGAATTATCAAGGCCATATGCTATCCAAATGCACCATTGTAAACAGTCATCTCCTTTCTTTGACCATTTGCCTTCTGAACGTTTTACAGTTCTGATTCTGTTTGGGTTTTTTGGTTCGATTGCTTCTTTTTTTAATATTTTTTGTTTATTTTTATTTATTTTTTTGAGAGCGACAGACAGAAAGAGGAAGAGAGAGAGAGGAAATGGGCACACTAGGGCTTCCAGCCATTGCAAACGAACTCCAGATACATTTGCCCCCTTGTGCATCTGGCTAACGTGGGTCCTGGGGAATCGAGCCTTGAACCGGGATCCTTAGGCCTCACAGGCAAGCACTTAAACACTAAGCCATCTCCCCAGCCCTGATTGCTTTTTTTTAAAATAAATCTTTGGATTTATTTTGTGATTTTTTTCATTTTGTGCTATTAAGTTGAATTGATGTGCTAGAAATTCTCTGAGGCCTGGAATCAAAGTTCATGCCTTCAGAGAGAACATGTGTGTGTTCCTACCAGCTAACTGGAGGCATTACCCAGCTCAGTATATTTTAAATTCTCAGTGTGGTATTTCTCAGCTCATATTAGTCATGAGAACTCTAGCCTTAAATCCAATGAGAATGACTCACTATCATTAATTTCTCAGGAGAAATGCGTCCCTCCCAGCATTCCGAGGATCAGACAGATAATTGTATTTACTGGGCTCCCTCTGGGGGAGGGGTGCTTTTCCCCATATTTCCTCTTTCCACCAAGGATGTCGCCCTTTAGGGGAACCAACTTTAGGCAAATTAACTGCTTCCACATTGTCCACAATCTAAAATTTGTCCTTCTCTCTCACAAAAAAAGATTTTCTCTATGCTTTCTTATTGTTTTTGGCTTCTAAATATTTTTTTTTTAATTCTCGACAGTAAAAGTATAGATTTTTGATGATTTTCCAATCTGACTTTTATAAGTATTTATACTAGGATTGTTTGGAATATCTAGGATTCATTGCGCCAGGAACAGAACATCTTGTTTTCCTTCAGTTGGCTATATATACCAAGTTTCCCTAGCCTTTTGAAATAAGCACTGAATTTTAACAAAAAGAATCACCACTTTTATTTCATACAATAGCAATTACCTTTAAAAAAAATCAGAAGAAAGAAAAATAGCTGATACAATAATCATTTCATAATGGAAAGTTTGGGAGATGCATTTTAAAAGAATCAGCCTTTAATTTAAATTTACTTTACATTTTGCTGAAATTTATGATAGCTTTGTCACGGGCCTTAATTGGGCCATAGACTGGCATTTGAGAACCACTAAGCAATGTCACATGTCATGAAGATCAGAAGTATGAAATGTTATGCACTGTGACATCCACTAACCAGAAATTTCCAAACACCGGTGTTAAGTCAACTGTAAAACAGGACAAGGTCATTAAATATGTTTACAATTGAGCCCATGACTCCATAAAGGAAGAGGACATGGAACGTGAGGTCCATGTCTGGAATTCCCACCTCCACGAGAAAAATCACTGACCTTTAGCCTCACCTTCTTCGTCTGTGATAACGGCCCATGGCTCCCGTGAACATCTTGAGCGCACACTGGAGGAGTGCTGGCTGGAGTTATGAAGAAGTTATGAGTTATGAGTTAAGAGTTATGGAGAAGGACAAATTTTAGATTGTGGACAATGTGGAAGCAGTTAATTTGCCTAAAGTTGGTTCCCCTAAAGGGCGACATCCTTGGTGGAAAGAGGAAATATGGGGAAAAACACCCCCTCCCCCAGAGGGAGCCCAGTAAATACAATTATCTGTCTGATCCTCGGAATGCTGGGAAGGACGCATTTCTCCTGAGAAATTAATGATAGTGCGTCATTCTCATTGGATTTAAGGCTAGAGTTCTCATGACTAATATGAGCTGAGAAATACCACACTGAGAATTTAAAATATACTGAGCTGGGTAATGCCTCCAGTTAGCTGGTAGGAACACACACATGTTCTCTCTGAAGGCATGAGAATCTCCCCAAAGGAAACCATGAAGATTTGAATCAGATGTTCTCCATGAACTCATGTGCTTTGAGCAATTGGTCCTCAGCTGGTGGCAGTTTGGGAGGTGGAGCCTTGCTGGAGGAGGTGTGCTGTGAGAGCAAGCTGAGGGCTGTTACACCCCACTCCAGCTTGCCAGATCGGGCTTGCTCTCCTGCTGCTGGTTTCCGCCTGCTGGGGCAGAGTGTGGCGTCCAATCCCAACCCCTCTGCGCCCTGCTTTCCCCTGCCACCATGCCACCCTCAAGACTGTAAGTCAAAGTGAACCCTTTCCTCCCATTAGCTGCTTTTATTGAATCATTATTATGACTTGTTGTTGTTTGTTTGAGGTAGGGTTTTACCCTAGCCCAGGCCTGTCTGGAATTCACTACGTAGTCTCGGGGTGGCCTTGAACTCACTGCAACCCTCCTGCCTCTGCCTCCCAAGGGCCGGGATTAAAGGTGTGCGCAGCCACAACCGGCTGTCTGCTTTGGGTCAAGCATTGTATCCCAACAAAAAGAGGTAACTGCAACAGAGCCAATCCACACAGTAGACTATTTTCTGCCCTGTTCTAGACTAGGCTACAGAGCCACTTGGTTCCTTTCGTGGTGGTGCTCTTGTCGTTTTGATGGAGAAAGAATGGGCCAGCTAAGAATTTCAGGCAAGTAAAACCTTCTGGGAAGAAAGATCGGTCTGGCAGCGTGGAGCCAGGGCTCGTCTCCAGTGCTTGACACATGGCCAGTGCTCAAAAGTGGAGTGAGAAATAAGAAGACTCTGCAGAGTCCTATAATAAAATGAACCACAGTAAAACTACCACATCCCCAGCAGGGCAGAAACCTTCATTTTTTTTTTTTGTTTGTTTGTTTTTTGGTTGTTTTTTTTTTTTTTTTTATGATTTTTCGAGGTAGGGTTTCCTCTAGCTTAGGCTGACCTGGAATTCACTATGGAGTCTCAGGCTGGCCTCAAACTCATGGCAATCCTCCTACCTCTGCCTCCTGAATGCTGGGATTAAAGGCGTGCGCCACCATGCCCGGCAGAAACCTTCATTTTTTGCACTTCATTATCTCTCCCTCTTTGATCCTGTCCCTTCCATCCTTCCTACCACACCATCTTCTTCAGGCAAATTCTGCACAGTCCCAGAGGCCAAAGCCAGCATTGAGAGGAAGCAGGTAGAATTAAATCTAATATGCAAAACCATCTTTTCAGGGTCCTGTAACCTGGACTCAGTCTACTATGCAGGACCTGCAGGGACATACCTCAGGGGGACTCAGAGGACCCTGAAGGATGGTCAGCTAGAAGCTCTGAGTAACAGTGCCAGCCAACATTCATGGAAGATTTTCTTCACACCAGGTTCTATGCTTTACAGATATTATCTCACTTAATTCTACAGAAACCTAAGAAGTCATGCACTGTTATGGCCCGAGTGTTTTTTACCTGGTGAATTTGTGACTGCAAAAGGTGAAATCATTCCTCGGAGGTAACACAGTTAATCCTCTATGATACGACATGCTACAGAGCTCCAACCACCTCGGCGTCTTTGTTGTGTCTTATATATAAGCACATCCTGACTGTGGTGAGAATTTCATTTAGGAAATATATTCACTTGGAATTTCTCACCCAAGGGTGGAAGTTGGAAAGATATATATGAAAAAAATGGAAAGCAAATCGAAAAGTGTTACTAGAATGTTCAGGAATAACAAAACTGCTTCCTTCTCATATTGTCTCTTCCACCTAATTACTCAGTTCTGTCTCTGTCTCTTCTTCACCACATCCTATGTATGACTTATTGTCATTTATCTCACTTCCACTACTGTTGCTCAGGTCCCCCCTCACTGATCTCAAATCCACTATTTTCCACTTCCACCTCTGCCCCCGTGATGCCAGCCTAGTTCCTCCAAGGAAGAGATAAAGTGCTTTTAAAATCATCAGAGCATGTTATGTACACAATATTAGACCCATCAACATATCATCATGGATGATAGAGAAGTGGGAAAAAATGATGTCAAAATAGAAGAGGACTACTTGGAAAGGAGTCAGTAAAAGGGGAGTGGAAGATAACAAAGGATTATGATCAAAATACTTCATATACAAGCCGGGCGTGGTGGCGCACACCTTTCATCCCAGCACTCGGGAGGCAGAGGTAGGAGGATCGCTGTGAGTTCAAGGCCACCCTGACACTACAGAGTAAATTCCAGGTCAGCCTGGGCTACAGTAATACCCTACTTCAAAAAACAAAAGCAAAAACAAAAAAACAGAAAACAACAACAAAATCATATACATGTATGAAAAATGTCCCTTAAAAAGTTTTTAAAAATAAAATAAAACTGCCAGTGTCGTTTCCTAAAGCACTGATTTCTGTATGTGCCTCTTTGTGCCCCAAAGCTTTTCCAGTGGCTTTCCTTCACACTTCGCAGAAAGGCAGGCAAAGCCCTTCCTGCCCACCCTCAGCTCTGTCCGTGCTATGTATGACCTCCACTCCAGCCACGGGCTGTGCAGACCCCATGCTCTCTACCTGGCCTGCTCTTCCGTCCATCTCTACCTAAGTGAGTTTCACCATCTTCTCCTTTCCCTTCCCTTTTTTTCTTTCTTTACGTTTCTCTTTTCCCTTCTCTCTCTTTTTTTCTTCCTCTCTCTCGATTTTTAATGAAAGTGTGAGAGCAAGATAAAGAGAGAGAGAATTGATACACCAGGACCTCTAGCTTCTATAATCAAACTCCAGATGTGTGCCCCACCTTGTGCATGTGTGTGACCTTTCACATGCATTACCTTGTGTGTCTGGATTGTGTGGGATCTGGTTAATTGAACATGGGTCCTTAGGCTTTGGAGGCAAGTGCCCTTAACCACTAAACTATCTCTCTAGCTCTTTTTATTTTTTCTTTCTTTCTCTTTTTTTTTCTTTATTAATTTTATTTATTTATTTGAGAGAGTGAGAGGGTAAGAGGCAGACAGAGACAGAGAGAGAAAATGGGTGCCCCAGGGCCTCCAACGAATTCCAGACACATGCGCCACCTTCTGCATCTGGCTTACATGGGTCCTGGGGAATTGAACCAAGGTCCTTTGACTTTGCAAGCAAATGCCTTAACCACTAAGCCATCTCTCCATCCCTTTTTATTTTATTTTATTTTTTTTGATGTACATGCCTCAAACTTGTGATCCTTCTGCCTCAACTTCCCAAGTACTAGGATTACAGTGCTGTCTGCTTGCCCTCACATCACCCGTTCAGAGAGCGTGTACGCGCCTGCTGCATGGCAAGCCCTGTGTAGCTATGGTTAAGTGGGTAAATGGAAGAACACGGTGAGGGCTAGAGAGATGGCTTTGCCTTCTTGCAAAGATCCAGACATACCAGGTCCGCTTTCGCTTGACATCCTCCCCAGCGATGAAGCTGCGTTTCTTTCACCTTCGGCCTCTGCCACAATCAGCTCAAGCCTGGAGGCAGGGCTAAATGAGCAGGTGGGTATCATGATCAGCCCCACCAGAGACAACAGAGACAAAGGCCACTCCAGTCCAGATGAAAAGCTGTTCAGCAAGGTGATCGAACAGGATGATCTCTCTCTCTGTTTCTCTCTTGACTAACATCAACATATATGCAGAAAGGCACCCAATGATATGAACTTGCCTTGCGTTAATCTAGCAATGCGCTAACATCGGGACCCCCAGCAGAATTAACTCCACTAATGAGCTGGATCTTCCTGAGTCTGCTTCTGAACTCTCAGCCATACCTCTGGGTACTGAGCCTCCCGGCCTCCCTGAGCTCTGAGTCCACATTGTTCTGATCCCTCCCCAGCTGCTTATTTAATGCCTGGTTCTTTCATCCATATCCTCCTTAACTCCATGCCCACAGCCCTGAGGTGCCTCCCAAGTCCCCCCATGTCACAGGACCAGCAGGATTCCATATTCTACCCCTGCTTTCTCCCCTCTATTTAAAATAATGGGGATTGCTTGAGTGCTTTGGACCTCAACAGTCCCGCTAGCACCTCTCTAGACTTAGAAGGGCTGTGGAAGATACTGTGATTGGCTTCTTCCAAGTTTATTCCGACCTCCTAGTGTGCTAAAAAAAATCCCACATTTCTCTTTGGCATCCCAGACATACTCCCAAATACATTCAAAGCGAATTTGAGCACAGAACTAAACCGTGGGAAGAGGAACGCGGAGAACACGGCAAACATTTGCCACATGGGCAGAGACAGAAGCAGGCCACAGCTTTCATTCATGGTTTCCCATGGCATTGCATGGCAGAAATACAAATTTCCTGATGATGGCCAGAGCTTGTAAGAGTAGGTGTGAGCACATCCCGGGATGTGTATCCCGGGATGGCTGTGGACACAGCACAACCCATTTGCGGATGACAACGTCATATTACAATGTCAGAAAATTGGACACGCGGCTGAGGTAAGAGATTTTGGATGTGCATCCTGGAGCCAGCTCCCCTGGTCCCCATAGAGTTTCATAGTCACTTAGTATGTGGTAATAAATCCCTTTCTACTTTAATTTGCTAGAGTGGTAATTGTTGTATGAAACTGAATCTACCCACAGAGGCCCCAAAGGTCAACCTTGAGCCTCTGGGACACTATGCATAGATTTAGACTCCATTTACCCAGAGGTCTTGTCCCAGGCTAAGACCATTTCTCATCTGTAATCACTTACCCCTGGGCAGCACCAGATGCAGGAAGCCTTCAGTGACACCAAACCCACAGATCATTCCCAGGGAAAGGAAGTCAACTAACCTAAAAGCCAGTCTCGAACTTGTACCTCTAATGGCTTTGTTTGTTTGTTTTCCCCATTTCCTGACATTGCCCTTCCTGTCTTATTTGTCCCATGAGTGAGCTTATGGACTCTCCCAAGAAACTCCTCATTCACCCTACTTCTTGGGCCATGAAACATGGCGGTGGGCCGCTATTATCAAGTGCACCAAACGTCAACAGTGAATCCTCTTGTTACTACTACCTGCTGGCCTCCTTACCTCCCACTTACCTGGGTCTGTTATGAAGTCGGGGCCCATTTTATGAAGTATTGAATTTCCAGTACCTGGTACTATGCTTGGCATACAGCAGGTGTTCGACAATTCTATAGAGTTTCTTAATAAATACAAAGAAAAATTGTGATGTTTCTTGCTAAATCCCAGAGCTCCCCTGACTAAATCTTCAACCAATCAGCAAACACAGTAACAGGGAAAATGGGAAATTGCCAAAAGTTTGCTACCTGGACAAACAGAGCATTGTGGAATTCATAAATCATATAAAAATTGCATGAGTTCATGCTTCCTCCAGATAATGTCAAAATTCTATAAAGGGAAGTTACTGCATAACCTTTCGAAGCTCTTTTCCCCATTATGATTTCCTTGGGCTTAGATGGAATATAGCTCCATATTGCCTATTAAGGTATAATTGCAGTGAGGTTTCTGAAATCCTAAATAAAATACTTTGGCCATATCAAAGTCCTCCTTGGCTGCTCCTTCTCTTGAAGATTGGCATTCACAGATCTCCAGTTACACCCATATTCCTGCTCATAGCAAGCAACACATAAATGAATAGCAAATGGTGTCAGAAAAACAATCCTGAACACCTGTGTGCATGGATTTGCTTTTGGCATCCCATTCAACTGCTAGCTATAAATTAATTATCCCAGTCAAAATTATTTTTTCCCTCCTCTGTTGCCCAATAGTAACTCATACTGCAATTATAATTATGCCTAGCATATTTTCTATGTACTAAAAAGCGATGTCTGCTGAGAACTTTACACTTTGAAAGGCATTTACATGTGTTAGTCATCTCCATCTCACGGCAGTCCTGTGATGTGGACAGAGCCAGCAGCAATGAGAAATGAGAAACAGAAACCCAAAACTCAAAAATAGAATAATCTAGGTCTGAACAGGTAAAACAAGTTCAGGTCTTTTTGCTCAAAGCCCAGACATTTCACACAGCAACCTTGTAAAATGGGAAATACTTAGTAGACTCCTCATGGAGTCCCAATGCAGGTTGCTTTCTGTAGGTGCTGACCAAAGGAAAACGGGTTTAGCTTTCTTTAACTTGTTTTGTAATTCATCTATTTTTTAAAAAATTTTTTATTTATTTATTTGAGAGCGACAGACACCAAGAGGGAGAGAGAGAGAATGGGCACGCCAGGGCCTCCAGCCTCTGCAAACGAACTCCAGACGCGTGCGCCCCCTTATGCATCTGGATAACGTGGGACCTGGGGAGCCGAGCCTTGAACCGGGGTCCTTAGGCTTCACAGGCAAGCACTTAACCGCTAAACCATCTCTCCAGCCCGTGATTCATCTATTAAACGCACTACAGAACCGAGTTCCCCAGCAGACTGGTTTAGGAACCGTCATACCTCTTATCTGAAGATTAGTAAAATCCGTAATTCTCCTCAAGGTGAGGGTCCTTCATGGTCACTAGCTAGTCCGGGCTCAAAGCACTTGAATTCAAAGCGAGGCTACAGTGATGCTATAAACATCAGCTTCATGAAGACAAGCTGAAAGTCTACCACACTGTTTACCTAAGAGCGTGTCTCTAGCCGTGGGGATCAGTGTCTCTAGCCGTGGGGATCAGAGATGTTCAGGGTCATAATTAAAATGTTGAGTCCTACCTCCAAGATAGAGCTACCAAATCAGAGGCCTCCCATTAGGGAGGAAGTACTGTAAAGGTGAAACACTGGGACCCAGTCCACTTGAAAACCTACTGCATTCCCAATGCTAGGTTTGCACACCATAAATGCTTAATAGGCTGTTGTTGCTGTTGCTGCTTTTAAATTCTTATGCCTGCTGAAGTTTGAGGACTTACTGATCACTATATATATTAAACCACAACGAGGGTGCTAAGTATGGAGAGATAATGTATGTGTGTATCTATAACATACATATTATATGTATTAATTAAACAATAAAAACAAGGAGAGGAGGTAAATATGATCAAAGTGTTAGGAAGGAACCAAGTGAAGGTAACCAGCTCTGTGTAGAAGATTCTAGAAAGACACTATAAAGTATATCAGGGTGGATTGCCTCAGAAGTAGCCAATTAGAAAAGCAACACAAGGGCTGGAGAGATGGCTTAGCGGTTAAGCGCTTGCCTGAGAAGCCTAAGGACCCCGGTTCGAGGCTCGGTTCCCCAGGTCCCACGTTAGCCAGATGCACAAGGGGGCGCACGCGTCTGGAGTTCGTTTGCAGAGGCTGGAAGCCCTGGCGCGCCCATTCTCTCTCTCCCTCTATCTGTCTTTCTCTCTGTGTCTGTCGCTCTGAAATAAATAAAAATTTAAAAAAAAAAAAAAAAAGAAAAGCAACACAAAAACACTATATAAAGGACAGTGTGAGCTGGCTGGGAGAGGAGGCACAAGTGTCATAGATGTGGCAGTCTTGGAGGACAGAGGCAGGAAGGTGGGAAGGAGAGGAAGGGGAATTGATAGGCGGTTCTGCTGGCTGTAATGACTTCCGCCAGACTGTGACTCATCTTGAATGATGGCAGTACAAGCGCGTCCGCACTGAATCCTCTGAGCCGTAGACGGGCTCAAGAGGCAACGTGACACAGACAGCCGAGTCTAATCGAGCGAGAGGGAGGGCTGCTGTCAGGCAGGAATGTCCACGATGCTCGACTATTTCTCAGCGAGCAGTTGTCCCTCTATGGTTACCAGGTGGTCATTTTCAGTTACTGAGGCCTCTTCTGGTACATTAAACAGCCAGGTCAAAGGGCCTAAAGCATGCTGAGATCTGAAATGGCCACTGTGACTTCCAAAGAAGTTAGGTTGTCTGGCCTGTAATTTATCTGAAAAGGAATCACAACTGGACCATGAGTCATTTTCAGTGACCACAGCTTTAGAGCCAGACAGTAAATTCTGAGAAACCAATTTCGACGGTGGGCAGGTTTCTGATCATCTGACCAAGCAACATTTCAAGAGGACGCTAATGAAAACATCAGCAGCAGGGGCAGCCTGGCCACAGTGCTCAGAGGCCTGCGGACTTGAGGAAGAGTGAGCGGCCTTGACCCCCGCCTGTCGGTGCGAAAAGGCAAACACAGGCTTGCGCTCCACAGTTAGACCCCATCCCCAGAAAATCAGGCAGGATTGAAGCTTGCTGGGGGGCGGGGAGGAGATCACTGGACCATAAGAAAATGCACAGGCACCAAAAGAAATGATCATTCTAGACCTTTCCCCTACAGCTCTCGCTGACAGAGCACCCAGTCAGTTCCTCCTCTGCACCTTCCCAAGGGCTTGTGTCTGTCTCCCCTTGTCCTTCCCCTCCAGCCCCACAGGGAGACAGGAAAGTGTAGACTGTGTCTCATTGTCACACTGCCCGCCTGTTCCCTTGAGCCTGTTCTTTTCTTCCAGTAATAATGGCCAATGCTTTCTAAGCCCTGGCCACATGCTTTATATAAAAGGTCTCACTGATCCTGCCACCAATTTCACAGACTGGAGACTGTAATATTTAGTTATTTATTTGACACACAGAGAGAGAATGGGCACACTAGGGCCTCCGGCCACTGCAAACAAACTCCAGGCACAGGTGCCAACTTGTACATCTGGCTTACGTGGGTCCTGGGGAATTGAACCTGGGTCCTTTGGCTTTGAGGGCAAACGTGTTAACCACTAAGCCAGCCCTGGATTCTGTTATTATTCCTGTGTTACTGAGGTGAACCTGCAGCACACAGAGGCAAAGTCAGCCATCTACGCCACTGCCTACGGCTCAGCCGCGAGGCTAGCTGATGAAGCCCGCATTCCCGGCTGGGAAGCCACATTGTGCTGCTTCCCGAGCAGGACTGAAATTCAGTCTTTTTTTTTTTAATTACTTATAATAGTTTATTTCTACTATAGAAGACAGTTCTCTAGTCTTTTTTCAAAGAAGTATATTTCATTGAATTTGTATAATATCCGTTTCCCTCCTTAGACATTGAATGCATGCCTGTCATCATATATAAATATTGTTCTGGTGATTTTTGTTTGTTTGTTTTCTTTCTTTTAATTTTTATTTGCATTTTCCATGATTATAAAAAAAATCCCATGGTAATTCCTTCCCTCCCCACCCCCTACACTTTCCCCTTTGAAATTCCATTCTCCACCATATTACCTCCCCATCTCAACCATTGTACTTACATATATACAATATCAACCTATTAAGTACCCTCCTCCTTTCCTTTCTCTTCCCTTTATGTCTCCTTTTTAACTTACTGGCCTCTGCTACTAAATATTTTCATTCTCATGCAGAAGCCCAATCATCTGTAGCTAGGATCCACATATGAGAGAGAACATGTGGCGCTTGGCTTTCTGGGCCTGTGTTACCTCACCTAGTATAACCCTTGAAATTCAGTCTTAAAAGAAGCCTGGGTTTTGTTTTTTTTTTGTTTTGTTTTTTAATATGAACTTTGGGTAATGTAGAAAAGGCATTTTAAAAGGAAATAAAAATCACCCACAGGGGCTAGAGAGATGGCTTAGCGATTAAGTGCTTGCCTGTGAAGCCTAAGGATCCCGGTTCAAGGTTCAATTTCCCAGGACCCATGTTAGCCAGATGCACAAGGGGGTGCACACGTTTGGAGTTCATTTGCAGTGGCTGGAGGCCCTGGCGCACCCATTCTCTCTCTCTCTCTCTCTCTCTCTCTCTCTCTGTCTGTCTTTCTCTGTGTGTGTGTGTGTCTGCCACTCTTAAATAAATCAATTAAAAAAATCATCCACAGTTCCACTTCTTCTGCCTTTGGAAAAGGGGTATAAGATATAAACAATGGATTTCCCTCTATATTTCTAACCTCAGCTCTCAAAGGCATACACCGTCCTTCCAGACTTGCTTCCTTTGAGCTGAACACAAGTGTGTGGAGGCAAATGCCTGCCTTTGCACAGTTGGCTGGGACCACACATTGCATAATGTGAACAGTTTGCAATTTCATTTTTCATTTAGTTTCTGTGTGTGTGTGTGTGTGTGTGCGTGTGTGTGTGTGTGTGTGTGTGTTACATACGTGTGTGTTTGCTGACACTTGCACCTGGTGTCCACACATGCAGAGGTCAGAAGAAAACTCTGGGTGCCTCCCTTTCATTGCTCTTCTACCTTAGTTCCCAAAGACAGAGTCTCTCACGGACACTGGAGCTCCTCAGTTTCCAGTTAGACTTGCTGACCAGGGAGCCCCAGTGATCCTCCTGTCTCCGCCTCCCTCGGTGCCGGGGATACAGTGTGTGCAGCCAGGCCTGGGCTTCTGTGTAGACGAAGAGGGCCTCACTCAGATCCTGCTGCTGCTGGAGCAAGTGCTCTAACCTGCTGAGCCGTCTCCCAGCCCTTTCATTTAATGTGCAAAACATTTCACATGACTCCAAGTTATCCATCGTCTGTTAAATAACAATTTATCCAACCAATGCTATAATAAATATCTTTTTTGAATTTTTAATTTTTTGGTTTATTCTTATTTATTTATTTGAAAGCGACAGAGAGAGAGAGTGGACATGCCAGGGCTTCCAGCCACAGCAAACGAACTCCAGATGTGTGCGCCCCCTTGTGCATCTGGCTAACGTGGATCCTGGGGAATCGAGCCTTGAACTGGGGTCCTTAGGCTTGATAGGCAAGTGCTAAACTGCTAAGCCATCTCTTCAGCCCTATAATAAATATCTTTAGCCATATTTATGTGGTCATGCTGCTAGGTCTTCGGATGAATTGTAACAAGTAGCTCACAGGACATGAACATATTTCATCTTATTAATTGTCACATTATCCAGGGGCTCTTTATGATGGTTAAAAGGCAGGGTGAGGGACTGGAGAGATGGCCTAGCAGTTAAGGCTGTTGCCTGCAAAGCCTAAGGACCCAGGTTTGATTCCCTAGATCCCATGTATGCCAGAAGCACTAGGTAGCGCATGCGTCTGGAGTTTGTTTGCAGTAGCTAGAGGCCCTGGCACGCCCATTCTCTCTCTCTCTCTCTGTCCTTCTCTCTCCCTCTTTCTAATAAATCATAAAAATAATTTTAAAAGCAGGGAAAATGGAGTTGAAATGTTTTCTTCTAGACACATGGCCATTGTACTCATGAGCTCATAGTGGCCATGATCACCTGCACAAGACTGGGTCTGACCACATTCTGTCATGGATGGGGAGGGGCATAGGAGGTCCCACCCCTCCAGTGTTTGCTGGGTGGGGGTAGTCATTTTATTCAGTGCTGGAGCAACTGGTAAGGTGTCCATGCTTCAACAATAACCCTGCACCTTACGTTCACATAAGCATCCTAATTAAACTCAGTGGGTCTCTCTCCCCTTTCCCTCTCCCCCTCTCTCTCTCTCTCTCTCTCTCTCTCTCTCGCAGACACACACACACACACATACACACACACACACGTGAAAATATGAGGAAGACTAATTGGGAAAAAGAAGGGGTTTAGGGCTGGGGAAAATGGGTTAGCAGTTAAGGCATTTGCTTGTGAAGCCTAAGGACCATGGTTTGATTCCCCAGGACCTACATAAGCCAGATGCACAAAGGTGGCACATGCGTCTGGAGTTCGATTGCAGCAGCTGGAGGCCCTGATGTGCCCATTCTCTCTTTCTCTCTATCTGCCTCTTTCTCTGTATCTCTCTCTCTCTCTCTCTCTCTCTCTCAAATAAATAAAAATACATTTTTTATAAAAGAAGGTTAAGCAGGAATGGGAGCATAAAAATGGGTAGTGGCATCTGGGCATATGCCTTTAATCCCAGCACTTGGGAGGCAGAGATAGATGGATCGCCATGAGTTCGAGGCCACCCTGACACTACATAGTGAATTCCAGGACATCCTGAGCTAGAGTGAGACCCTACCTCGACAAACCAAAAAAAAAAAAAAAAAATTGGTAGTGGGGCTTGAATATGATCAAAATAAATTATATACATGTATGAAATTGTCAAAAAATAAAAATAAAGGGGCAATCTACATTGTGATGGAGACTACATAAGCATTTTTTTTTTTTAAGCTGGAGTCAGTGATCTAAACAGGGTTTCTCACCTGCATTTCAAAGAGTTCGTTGCTGCTACACTGGAGAAGGATCTGTGCTGCAAGAAGACAGGCCTCTCTCCAAAGCCCACGGTGACTTTCCTGTGACTGGGCACTGCTCTCTCTTACAGCACTTCACAGTGGGTGTCTCTTACTATTTTCTGGAAATACCTGTATTTTCTGGAAATACCTGTATTCTCAACACCTGCACCTGTGTAAAAATTTCCCAAAACCAAAGTCTTGACAGCTTCTCTCTTCACTTGGGTGATCCTCCATCACAGCCACCCCCCCACCCCGTGTTGGTGTGAGCCCAGCCAGCCCTCCACTGTGTCCCTTGCAAAACTGAAGGCTCATTAGCCAAGAACAGGGAATAGCACACATTTTTTTTTTTTCTGCCAGAATGACTTAACAAATTCAGCTGTAGGTAAAAACAGATACTTACTGATCAAACTCTGACTCCCCCAAGCCCACGCACTGTGGAAAGAGATACCTCCTTAGCCAACTGAAGGCTTTGCCCTGTCAGCCAGCTGCTCATCCTCGTGGGAGCCTGAGCTTGCCTGTCACCCTCCGCTGTAGTATTTTTGAGACATTTCCTTTACCAGCATTGCTGTTTTGATATCCCCCACATTTGCAAGGAGTGTAACTGTATGCAGAGCACAAAAGGTGACTTGGAATCATAAATTTGGGGGTTCAAATCCTGGTTCTTACCCCTATTTACTTTATAATCATAAGCAAGGCATTTGAGACCTCCCTTGCACCTCAATCTCCTCAACTACAAACTAGGACTAAACTTGCAGCTCCCGGGATCACTAGCACTGCAAAAAGAAAAGAAAAAGTTAAATACATAAAAATAATAAGATAGGGGCGATGAAATGAAGAACTCTCAGAGCTGTGGACAGTACCAGGTGAGGACTGCCTTAACACACAAGGACTAGCAATAATTTATGGTTATTCTTTTTCTTTTCTATTTCATTATGAGGCTTAAGATTTAGAGCCTTTTTCAAGGCCCATAATATGGGGAGAGTTGCTTGCCATGACATACATGTAGATATTAAGACAACCTTGGGTGCTTCTCTTCTCCTTTCCGCTTTATTAATTAATGAATGAATTTTTATTTTAGAGAGAGAGAGAATTAGCACACCAGGGCCTCAGCCACTGTAATCCAACTCCAGACACTTGCACCACCTAGTGGGAGTGTGCGACCTTGCACTTACCTCACCTTTTTGCATCTGGGGTCTGGACAGTCGAACATGGGTCCTTGGGCTCCTCAGGCAAGGGCCTTAATCACTAAGCCATCTCTCCAGCCCCCTCTTTCCTCTTCTGAGACAAGGTCTCTCTTAATGCTGCCACTGCTGCTGCTGCGTGTAGGCTTCAGGATTCTCCTGGCTCCACCTCCCATTGCCAGACACTTGTTGAGATTCCAAATGCATTCACCTCTTTGCATTCAGCTTTTCTGGGCACCAGGAGGGACTGAACTCAGCAGGTGTCCAACTGCTGAGCCACCTTCCTAGCCATGGAGCTATCTTTAAAATCATCCTACAGTCGGGTTCTCAGATGAAGTGATAGTGGTAATGTCATATAAAGTTTTAGGACTGTTTCAGATTGGGGATTCTATGAAGTTTCTTTCTGATACAGGCCTTGGATTCTTAAGCCTCATTAGCTTTAGAATCAATCCCCCGGCCCTAGTGGCATATGATGAACCAGGACACATATGCAGAGCTGGAAGCATTGTGACTAGGACAGCTCTTTCAGCGGAGGCCACATTCCCAGAGAGGGGACAACTGGTATCTAAAAGTCTTTAAACACTTGCCCGGTCCCGGGAGATCACTGTCTGCTTTACCCACGCTTGAGCAAGACTAGAAAAATGATCCAGGTGAGGCCAGGGGTTGTCCAGCCAGGGAGTATAAAGGTCTGTTTACACGGAGGAGGACACGCAGACACCTTGTTACTCCCTCTGACGTCCTTGTCTTGGGAAGTTATGAAATGTGTGTGGCCTTTCCAGTCACTGCCGTGTCTGTGAGGTGGAAGACTACAGACATTTAAGTGAGAGGAAGCCCTCAGTGTTACACTTTCTGAACTGCCTGGGGCAGTCCCACCTGGGGGTGAGTTACCCTCCAAGGTGCCAATAAGCACCCCTTTTGAGAATCATCTGTAGGGGCTTTGACTTCAACGGGCTTTGATATTGTTTCCCATCTTCGTGGATGGGCTGGGGCACAAGGTACCCTAGGAGAGTTCTTGGCCCTCAGCTTGGAGACCCCCTGCCCTGTGCCTCCTTCCCTGAGCTCAACTTCAGTTCCCACTTGGATTATTTATTTATTTGAGAGAGAGAGAGAGAGGGAAACAGAGACAGAATTGCCCCCAGGGCCTCCAGCCACTGCAAATGAACTCCAGACACATGTGTCACTTTGTGCATCTGGCTTGCGTGGGTCCTGGGGAATTGAATCGGGGTCCTTTGGCTCTGTAAACAAGCGCCTTCACTGCTAAGCCATCTCTCCAGCCCAGCCACTTGGATTTTAGTACAGATAAGGTGAGAAGCAAATCAGTGTTGTCTGATCTTTGGCGTCTGTGGTGCCCTTCCAGATGAGCTGTCCTTTGACTTTTACCTCCAGGACTACACCCAAAGCAAAACCAATTCTAGGGAAACCTCAAGCTCCTGAACATAGAGCCTCCCCAGAGAAATACATCCCCCTAGCAGTATGGTCCAAGAATGCTACTGGTTTTTCTCCAACCTGTACCCAATCACCAGGGCTAGGCGTATGCCAAATAAGAAAGACCTCTTGTCAGAAGAACCCACAAATAACAGTTGAGTCTTGCTATATGTCCAGCTCTGTGTTCAGTATCTTACATATATCATCTTAATCTCATGACATCAAGTAGAACTAACTTTGTAAAAAAAAAAAAAAAAAACACCACCATTCACGCTAACCCAGACCCTGGGCATTGACAGTTGGGTCTTGGTTGACGTGAGGCAGAAGCTAAGCGTACAGCTCCCAGCAGTTCCAAGATTCCTCAGCATCCCAGTGGCTAGAGAGGCAAAGTTGTCACACTGCTGAGCCTGAGGCCCACAGAGGAGAAATTTATCTCTAACAGGTCTTCTGCCATTAGCAGAGATAAATCCAGGTATTGTCGTCGTGGTAATAGCTTCTGTGACTAAGAGGAGCTAAACAGAAAGTCAGTGAATGTCAAATACCTTGAAAAATCTATTCACCATAAAGTCTCCTTCTAATGCATTCTTGGGGAAACAATAACATCCATTTTCACTCCAGAAGCTACTCTCTGTGGTAAATAATGTCACGAGTTGACTTTACCCTGTGAGTCCCCAGAAATTGTTTCTAATTATTGTCAGAGGCACATCAATTACCAATAAAGCCTCCAGGCATCACTCCCCCCACACCCCCCCAAATCCCCGCCACCAACTTTCATGGCTCTGATTAGAAACATGCTTCACTTCCGTCTCTTCTGTCAGCACTCTCTGGCTATGGAGTCAGCTGCTCTGCCCGAGCTGCGGGGCTACTTTCCTCCCCTCCGCCCTCCCCTCTGAACCCCATCTTTTGTGGCCAAGTCAGCATCTTTCAGCCAG
The DNA here is from genome assembly GCF_020740685.1 of Jaculus jaculus. Lineage (NCBI taxonomy): Eukaryota > Metazoa > Chordata > Mammalia > Rodentia > Dipodidae > Jaculus > Jaculus jaculus. Next base: position 167,940,929 of record NC_059105.1, read on the forward strand.
GCTCTGTGCCTCACCTTCCTTAAAAAGCCCCTCAATCTACCCTTCCAGTGATTGAGATAGTGGATAAAACTGCTCTGGAGAATGAATATATATATATATATATATATATATATATATATATATATATATATTATATATATAATTTATTATATTTATTTATATAATATATATATATTTGCTATGAGCTAGGTACTATGTGATCAGCACACTGCAGACATTATGTCACTGAATACTTAAGTCTGTTAAAGACGTTCAATATCACTATCTCTACTTGATGTTTGAGGGAAAAAAAAAAATGAGGCACAGGGAGGTTACATAATTTTTTTCCCAGTCTCATAATTAACAAACGGGGGAGCTTTCTGCTGGTCAGATAACTAGATTTCCATCCCACTGGAAACCCCCCCCCCGTCCCTGCCCCCCCCCCCTCCCCCCGGGTTGGGAAGTGAGCTGGGCTTCCTCCCCTCTCCTCTGTCATTTTGTTTCTAAGCCATTTTCCTTCCCCCACTTTGTACCACAGTCATCCCCTGGTCTTTTCCTCTTCCTCCATGATGTCTTGAAGAGGTCAGTGCAGGCCATTCAGCTGATCCAGCCAGCCCTCCAGAAGCCGCTTTAGTCTTCAGGGCGCCAGTGCGGGAACACGGGCAGGCTTCTCGGTGGATGCTAGGATACAGATTCAAACCCGCGTGCTCGTACAACAAGCCCTTTACCCTCTGGGTCGCCTCCCCAGCACCCCAATAAAAAGTACTTCGACCATGACTCCTGGTGCTTTCAGTGTTTGCAATGGGCTTTGGCTCCAGGGACTATCCCTTAGGAAAGACAGAGCACGCAGGGTGGTACTGGGGACGTACATGTCCCTTCTGGGGGGGGGGGGTTCTCCTCCCAAAAAGCTGGCCCCTCGGTGCCTCCGCCGCCTCTCCTGCAGCGATTTGCCTTCCAGCCTTCCTCTCACCTCTCAGCCACAGCCCCGCGAAGGCAGAAGCTTCTTCATCTCCTTGCCAGACCACTGGCTCCCCTGTCCTGGGCCACCTTCTCTGGTCTCCCAGTCCTGGCGGTTCTTAGCACACACACACACACCCTCAGCCCTGCAAAGCCCATTCCTGGAATCTTTTCGTTCAACCTCCCCATCTGCTTGACCTAACTAAGATTCCGTGGGCCACTGGGTGGTACCCGCTGCCCACATCTCCACCTGCCGCTGGCAGCCTTTCTCCCTGCATCCTCCTCAGCTGAGCGTACTGGAGGCCGAGCCCTCCGCAGCCCCAGGCCTGCGACCTGAGCATCAACCCCAGGACCAAAGCAAACTGGCTGGTCTCACCTGAGAGCGGCCACGGGTGCTGCCTCCCAGCTTCTGTATCTCCCAGGCCTCAAGTTTCTGGATCGGTTTCACATCTTCTTCTGTCTGCAAACCCCCAACGCCTTCCTTTCCCCTTCATCCACCTCTGCTAGCCACGCTTCCCACTTCACTCAGCAAGCCGGAGAGGGCAGAGGAATTTCCCATCCTGTCATCATCTGCCTCTGCGCCCACGCGCTTTGCCTCCCCTCCTGTTCCTGGAAATGACCGGCCGATCTCCCGTTTACAGCTGATCTTCCACCTGAACTGTATCTTATCCCTCATGGCTCTAGCTTCATCCCTTTGTCCTTTCTAACGATCCACATGCAAGTCAAAGCCATTTCTCCAGCCAGAGCTGCAAACAGCAGCGAGTTCAATCAAATGACTCCATTTGTTTCCCACTTACAACAAACCTCTTTCATTGGTTGTCCTCATTCTTTGATTTTTTTTTTGTTGTTGTTGTTTATTCTTATTTATTTGACAGTGACAGACAGAGAGAGAAACAGGCAGAGAGAGACAGAGAATGGGCGTGCCAGGGCTTCCAGCCACTGCAAACAAACTCCAGATGTATGCGCCCCCTTGTGCATCTGGCTGATGTGGGTCCTGGGGAATCGAGCCTCGAACTGGGGTCCCTAGGCTTCACAGGCAAGCGTTTAACCTCTAAGCCATCTCTCCAGCCCTCATTCTCTGATTTTTTGTTGTTGTTGTTGTTGTTGTTGTTGTTATTTTGCTTTTTCGAGGTATGGTCTCACTCTGGTCCAGGCTGACCTGGAACTAACTATGTAGTCTCAGGGTGGCCTCGAACTCACGGTGATCCTCCTACCTCTGCCTCCCGAGTGCTGGGATTAAAGGCGTGCGCCACCACGCCTGGCTTTTCTCTGATTTTTTTAAAACATGCATTCCTTTGTTTATTTTCCTATGCTGGGAATTGAACACAGGACCTTACACATGCCAGCAAAGATAGCAAGTATTCCACTACTAAGCTGTGCCCCCAACACTCTCTAGTGCACCCCTGGATTTTGATTGTTTTATAGCATTTATTTCCATCTGGAAGGTTATATATTTGTTTGTTTGTTTCTTTATAGTTGTGTGCCTTCACGAGAACCCAAGGTCTGCAAGCACCTGAACTTCTATTTCCTCTGCAGGTAGAGCAGCTCTGGGTTCCCAGTGGGCAGTTTCTTAGATAAATGTGAAATGAATGCGGGGCGTTTGCAATCTGAACCCTTATAGGGTGTGACTCGGGGAGCATTAAGTTAGCACAGTGGAGACAAGTCAGCCTTATTGCCGGAACCCCCAGAAGCTGAGAATGGGAAGAGACTGAGAAACCCAGATGACACATCTGTGTTACTGAGGGACCGGATGATGCGTAACTGAATCACCGATCACTGCAGGCTACTTATGAGTCTTTTCTTGACACACTGAATTCCATCCCCACTGCTGCCCTTGCCTCCCATCTGCGCCCATCCTTGGGCAAGTCCACGCCCAGGCACTGCCCAGCCCAGCCCAGCCACCAGCACCACCACCACACTGCCACCTGAGCAGACCCGGACGGAGCAGGTCTGTTGAAATAATGCTAAGCTTTTCAGCCCCGTTCTCTTGAAATCAAAACAAACAAAATCAACAAAAAGATAACTTGATTTTTCTTTTTCCTTCTTTCACCTAGTCTATCATGCCACAACTTGCATGAGAAAAACACTTCGCTCTGACCCCTGCAGTGATCAACTGATGTCTTGAAGCAGGAAAATATGATTGCCCTCAGCTCGGGCTTCTCTCTGTCTCACCGATCACAAAATGACTCAACCCCCTTTTTAAAAGCCAGCTGTGACCATTGACTCAATGACTTCCAGGGGTGGTGAATTCAATATGAAAAATCATCATGATCAAACAACAAAGGTTATGGAAGCCATTTTGCCTCAATGATCAACCTTTCTGGAGTGGGGGGCTGCATGGGGGAAATAAAACAAGCTGTCCAGACGTAAGGTACACACCCCCCTCCTCCAGAGACATCTCGGTAGCTCGTCCCACACCAGTAGTGACTTCCCAGTTTGCCTCCCTCCCCCCCCCCCACCCGCCTGCTGTTCCCCATCAGCAAGAGCTCACTGACATACAGGCTGATGAGAGGCACATCGGAACTTATCAAGTGTGTCCTTCCTGCCTCCAACCTCACAGCCTGTCATCCCCTGTTGTCACCAGGCCCTTGCTCATTCGCTCGCTGCTCACACGAATCTAGAAGATGATCAAAGGACAAACTCCACCGATGCACCCCTGCCTGGCCCCAGTGAAGGGATTGGTCAAGCTGTGCATGAAGATTACCAGATTCTCATCTAGTCTTTTCAACCTGCTCGCTTGTGCACTCAACTTTACTCTCCTGCTTCCTCTCTCTCTCTCTCTCTCTCTCATTTTCTTTTCCTAAAAATAAATAAATAAGTGAACGGACGCTGGGTTGGCTGATGATTTCAGCAATGTGACTGCCGTGCAGATGGAGCTGCCAGAGCTGAGGCTGGCCCTCTAGGGAGCGGCATGAAATGCTGGTTTTCCAGACCTGAGCAGTGTGTAAACGGCAGCTAAAAAGGAAATGTAGATTGGCGCTGAGTGTTAATTGTCTCTTCCTCTCTTTTTCACACACTTCAGAGACCCGTGTGGTGGCAGAAGACAGAAAAGCAGGCCTGCCCCCTCGTGGGACAGGTTTTTTCTCTTTCAAGCTGGACCTAGTGAATAACACCTAGAGCTCAAGTCAAAACATGGAATTTTTTTTCCCCCTCTTTCCTTGTTTTTTTTTTTTTTTTTTTTCCCTTCAAGTTCTCATCTGATGAAAGTCAGGGAGGTGGCACCGAGCTTGTAATGAAAGTAAGAGTCTGCTGAGAATGAGTCGATGAGATGTGACACAGAAAGAGGAAGCAGGATGTCTTTGTTTTGAAATGACAGGCGATAAGCTATGGGGTGCCTGGTGAGATTTTAGTCCATAACTAGGTAGCAACCTGTCAAATGCAAAACCCTTTAAATACATCACAAGAATTCTCACTTGAGATGATTTCAATTCCAGCGCTGCGTGTGTGCGTGTGTGAGTGTATACACACACACGCACAGCACAATATAATTGAATGCCAAAAAAAGCACTACCATGTCTTGTTAAGGGTACGGTTGTAATCATACAGACAGTCACAGAATTCCAAGTCCTCTCATTGCCTGCCCTGCTTAGATAGTGAAAGGTTGATCAGCCTCTAAGCCATTTATTTGTATCCCCAAAGACTCCTGTTCATTTTCTCCCAAGATGTTAATCAAGCAAACTCTCTTGATTGTCATTTCTTTTTACATTGTGTGTGTATGTGTGTGTAGATAAAGTGAGGATGTTGGAATTTGTACAGTTTTTTTTAATTAATTAATTTATTTATTTGAGAGCAACAGAGAGAGAAAGAGGCAGAGAGAGAGAGAGAAAGAGAGAGAGAGAGAGAGAGAATGGGCGTGCTAGGTCTTCAAGCCACTGCAAATGAACTCCAGACGCATATGCCCCCTTGTGCATCTGGCTAACGTGGGTCCTCGGGAATCGAGCCTTGAACCGGGCTCTGTAGGCTTCACAGGCAAGCGCTTAACCGCTAAGCCATCTCTCCAGCTCAAAATCTGTATAGTTTTGAATGAGGTGGGATGATATCAAAGCAACTAAGGAAACTGACCATGCATTGGCAAATAAACAGATTCTGGAATTTTTTTGGGGGGGCGGGGATTTTTAATTCCCTGTGCTCCACCTAAACTGTCATTCCCTGTACTTGTTGATGCCTCATTTCTTGTCCTCCACACATCCACAGGAAGGCTGGCACTGGAGCGCTGACCCCGTTCGATGTTTGTAGCTGGAGACAAAGGATAAGTGATCACATAGGAGAACAAGGATTGCCTGCATCCCCGTCTCTCTGTCATGACCAGGGAAGGGCCCAGGAGCTGGAAGTCCCCTTCCCTGGAGCTCACTGGCATGACCAGGAAGAAGGGGCCGCACAATTGCCAAAGAAGTGGTTTCCTCTTGCTTCTGCTAATTCCCAGGATGCACCTTTTCCCAATCCAGACAAGGGGTCTCACAGGCTGGGATGGGAAATGATGGGACTGGATTTTGTAACAAGAACAAAGTCAGCTGACTGGGAGCAGGGAGGAAGAATGCCTTTGCAAGGAGACTGGCCAGACTGGCAACAGGGGAATAAGTTGAGTGGAGTGGACCATCCCAGCTAGCTGCACCCTTGAAAGCCATTTCCTGGCTAGAAATGGGGTTCAGATGTAGGACACAGTCGAATCTCCCCCCCCCCCCCCGCCCCATACTCTGAGTCCAGTCATCGATGCAGACACCTTCTGGTGATAGTTGGCATTTCCAAATCTGTTCCTTCTCCAGAGGGCAGTGGACCCCAAATCTTGACAGAGCCACTGCAGAGTCACGGTGACTAAGAAATGAAAGTTGCGGTGGCGTTATGATAATGTTGAGTAAGGGACTTCAGAACATGGCTATCTTCCCATCTTCTATGAGCAGGGGACTCCCTGAGGCCAAACCCCAGAGTTGAAAGAAGTTCATGGGCTCAGATCTACTCTCTGAGATAGAATGAATGGCTTGGGGCTGTGGTCTTCTTTTGTGTCAGCATTAACTTGGTTCCAGTGTGGTGTCTGTGAGCCTCTGGCAAGGTCTCAGAGCTGCTTAAATGTCACTCACTAGCTGTTGAATGCAGATAGGAACTGTTGTCACCAAAACACTGCCTCTGCTCAGTGGCTTCAGCTGACAAACGATCCAAGAGCCTCTACCAGTACTGGCGAGGCTTGAAGTCAGTGGAAAATAGGTCACTGGGTTCCTGCGTGAGCCTGGAGGACCCTGACTCATGTTCTCTTTCATGCTTATCCCTGGTGAGTAGCTTTGCCCCACCATGCCCGAGCTGCCTTGATGTCCTGCCTCACCTCAAACCTAGGAGCCAGCTGGTCATAGACTGAAGCCTCAGAAACCATGAGCAAAAATAATACTTTTCTCTCTCGCTCATTCTCAGGTGTTTGGTCACAGTGACAGAAATTTGATTAACACAACCGATTTCACTGCTGTCCATCTGACCCTTCCCACAGAAAAGCCAAACAGAAGTTTTGGAAATAATAATACTAATAATACGAAACCATGGGGCAGAAGGTAGAAGTTATTGACAGAACCGGAGCAGGGAGGAAACTAATTGAAAAGAGCCAAGAAATGATGGAAATATTTCTACAGTAATAGAAATATTCTTGATCTAATGTGGGTTACAGCAGTGTCTGCATTTTGTCAAAACGAGTCAATCTATACATGTAGTGTGTGCACATTTCACTATACATCAATTATACTTTTGTTGCAAAAAAAAAATTCTGTTTCTCATATAGGTGGCTGTGATAGCTAAGGTGTTGTCATTGTGATCTGTTTAGTAATCCACAGAAATCCCTTTCATGTTGGTCTCTGAGGTTGCTTCCAGGAAGGATCAAGTAAAGGAGGAAGTCCTTCCCCGAGAGTGAGCCCTTCCCCCAGAGCGAGTGGCCCCGCTCAGAGGGGGACTTGATATAAGGAAGCTCTGGGTGAAAAGAGCCCTTCCTTCCTTCTTCCCACTTGGCTGCTGGGGCAGCTCGCTGCCTTCCAGCATGGACTGAAGGCCAGTGTCAACTGCAGACCCGCGTGGACCAAAACCCAGTGGCTCCTCAGGAAGCCTCCAGGCCTTCAGTGCCAGACTGGGACTGCAGAGGCATCTGGCCACGTGTGGACTGAGAGCTACCTGGTTCCTTGATTCTCGGGCCTGCAACTGCTATTGGACTACCATAAGCTAATCCAATAAATTTCCTTTTTAAAACAATTCATTCTAGCAGCTCTGTTCCTCTGGAGAACCCTGACTAATACAGAAGCTTTGGGAGCTATCTTGCAGCCTATCCTTCTGATACTAGTTGAAAAAGAACATCCCAGAAGGTTCCTCTCCTGGCTGGCTGTGCCCCTACTGTGTGCAAGGACAAATCATACCCAAAAGCTGCATCTGAAGTCTTGCCTAAAATTCACCAAGCCTTGCCTCTCCACAGCTCTATTTCCTCATCTATGAAATGAGGCTAATGAACCCCGCACGCCCTCAAAGTTCACCACAGGAAACAACAACAAAAAATGACTGCTTTTATAAACTAGGAAGAGCCGCAAAATACACACTGCACACCACCTCACAGGGATCAGATCTGTTTAGACACATGTCTGAGATGGATGAGTCCTTGGTAGAGTGTAAACTTCCAACTGAAAAATCTGCTATGAACACTTTCATAAACAAGACATACTGAGTCACCATAAGCAGGAGTGTGAATTTCAACGCACCAGCACCCACAGATGAAAGAATATCGTATTTCTTTAATTATGTAATCTGCTCTAGGACTTCCCTGGCTTGAAAGGCCAGATTCTCAAGTCACTTTGACTTTACCCTAGTCAAGTCCAAGCATGGACATTGCCATCTCGTGTCCTCTGATTTATCATGGGTGAGTCATGATAAATGTTCCCTTGGATAAGAAAATATAAATTCATTCTCCCTCTCACTTCTACCCATGGCCGGGGGGATAGATTGTAAAGACAATGGTGTGTATCTGTATGAATACAATAGCCCTTGCTGATATAAAAATCCTATCAACCCAGGTGTGGTGGTGCACGCCTTTAATCCCAGCACTCAGGAGGCAGAGGTAGGAAGATTGCCTTGAGTTCGAGGCCACCCTGAGACTTCATAGTGAATTCCAGGTCAGCCTGGGCTAGAGTGAGACCCTACCTCAAAAAACCAAAAAAAAAACCAAAAAAAATTATCAATAAATGTTACTAACTATGGGGGAGCATACATGTTTACGAGGGGATATGTTGGCCAGACTTTCCATGGCTGTGACAAAATACCTGAAGAAGCCAGGCGTGGTGGCACATGCCTTTCATCCCCAGCATTTGGGAGGCAGAAGTAGGAGGATTGCCTTTGGTTCAAGGCCACCCTGAGACTACATAGTAAATTCCAAGTCAGCCTGTTCTAGAGTGAGACCCTGCCTCAAAAAAAAAAAAAAACCCTAAATAATTTTGCTTATGTTATAGCAACTTATGACCACGAGGAAGCAGAAAGAGCAAATGCTTGCATTAGCAGGCTCACTTCTTGTCCCTCTTTAATTCTATTTAGGCCCCCACATTATGGGATGATGCCAACCACATTGAAGGCCAATCTTCTCCATTTAGAGAATCTCTCTTGCCAGGGGCATGGTGGCACATGTCTTTAAACCCAGCACTTGGGAGGCAGAGGTGGGACAATCACTGAGGTTTCGAGGCCACCCTGAGACTAGTGAATTCCAGGTCATCCTGAGCTAGAGTGAGAACCTACCTCAACACTCCCCCCCCCACAAAAAAAAAGGAAAAGAAAAGAAAAGAAAGAAAGAAAAAGGAACAGATAATCTCTCTGGAATGCCCTCATGAACAATAGATGTGCTTTATTAATTTCCCAGGCGTTTATCAATCTAATCACAAAATGAATCAAGATCAACCACCATGGTCTGCTAATGTGCATATGTGTGTATACACACGCATGCAGACATACATGTAATGCATGATGGATAAACATAGCATTAGCTGCATTCCAGTACATAGAGACTCTCACCCATACATTGCAATTCAACAGTTCAGGTGGAATGAGAAGATGGACTTGAGAAACATGACATGAGCAACTGCTAGAGTGAGTGGAAAACTCTGTTAGATCATTAGAAGCAAAAGCAAAACAACCTATTGGAGGAGAAAGGAGAAGACCAAGGTCAGTGGGTCGAAGTCACAAAACACACACACACAGAAAAAAAAAAATTATAGAAGATATTTCAAAAAGGAAAAAAATTGAATAGGAAAATATTTCCAATCAGGCTGTCCATCATTGGAATGAGCTCTTTCCAAAGGTGGTAGACGTTCTTCAACACTTGGAAGTTTCAAGGAGACTGTGGCAAGATAATATAGGAGTATGAATTTTCTATGTTCAGTGCTAATTGCTTGTCATTCTGACACTATACTGAAAGAAGTGTCAGAATCTGTCTGATTCTGTTACTACTTTACCAGAAGATATTACATTACTAGTGTCTCTTCTTGTTATTATTACGTCTGCGTAAAAGTAAATTGTCCTGGGCTGGAAGGATGGCTTGGTGGTTAAGGTGTTTGCCTGCAAAGCCAAAGGACCCAGGTTCCATTCCCCAGGACCCAAGATAGCCAGATGCACAAGGGTGTGCACACATCTCGAGTTCATTTGCAGTGGCTGGAGGCCCTGACACACCCATTCTCTCCCTCTCTCTTTCCCTCTTTCTCTGTCAAGTAAATAAATTAAAAAAAAAATTTTTTAAGTAAATTATCCTAAGCAGGAAAAGACATTATCATGGAAGAGCCTCACCATGGAACTTCAGACAGAAGTTAAACTCTGGTGCATGAACCCAGCGCTCCCTCCTCAGCACAGGCTGTGGCTGGCTACCTTGGGCTCAAGGTGAGCTGATATCAATATCCAAAGGGTCCAATCTGGGTCTGAGGACCAGCATCAAGCTATTCTAAACCACAGGAAATGTCCATTCCTGGGACTAGAGAGATGGCCGTTAAAGGGGCTTGCTTGCAAAGTCTGCCTGCCCCAGTTCAATTGCCCCGACCCCAGGCAAAGCCAGATGCAAACACGAAAGGAGCACATGCTTCTGGTGTCCACTCTGACTTGTTCACACACACACACGCACGCATGCACGCACACACAACTATTTTTAAAAAAGAAAGAAAATGTCCATCCCTGATCTGAAGTTCAAGACAAGGGTACAGTTACAACCCAAAGAAACTATGCTAGGTTACCCAAACAGTGGTTCTCAGCTGTCTTAGGTCCCATTCCCCCTATAAGTTACAGCCACACCCCGCAAGAAAATACAGATTTTCAGAAACCTATACCATGATGATTATAATTTTTAAGGGGTTCTCAGAACCCTCCTAGTCCATTCTAGGACTATGGGTTCAGAAAAACAGACACCATCACCACCTGTAAGTGATGCTGATGGTAAATCAGTGTCCACAAAGCCTGACCAACTCTAATAAATGAACGTTATTATTTTGATCCAGAAAAATCTAAAGTAGAAGAATCCATAACCTATCTATCTCTCATCCTAGTAGCTTTTTGATCAATGGAAGAGTAAAGTGAGCCAGGGTGAGGCTTAGAAAACAACGTCTCTGTGCTCATAGAAGAAATTCCAGTGCCTACTGAACTCAGTCACTTGCCACTGTATCCTGGACGCCTAATCCCATCTCAGTCCCCTTTAAGACTTAAAGGGAATGTCATGCAGAATTCTAAAATGGCTGATCTGTCCATCCTATGGCTGTGGTCCAGACCCAAAGCTGAAGTCAAGGACCCTGGAGTTAGATTCCCCATCTGCAGTTGCCTGAGACAGCGACCGCGGGCTGTACCCAACCTCCTATGTCTTAGTTTTTTTCCTGGTAAAACGAGAAGAGCAACAGATGCTAAAGGGCTGTTTTAAGATATTATTGAAATAATGTATAAAAAGGACTTAGGAAGCCTTCTAGCATGTAGACAAGTGTGCAGTTAGTGCCATTTAATATGATTTTAAGGCACTATCCCTTTTCTGCCAAAGCTTATAAACATCTGTCTGGGAACTGTCAAATGAGGGAAAGATTATTTATTTCCAGATAACTGACGAGTAGAATAGATCACTCATTTCTCCACTCCACTGTTTAATGGGCACTCCCTATGTGAGTGTCCTTGTAGTATTATGAACTCCTTCTCCGGCTGAAGTGACAGTGGGGTAGAGAGGTGTGAGTCACATGGTCGTCATAACTGGAGTCATTGTCAGAGCTAGATGACCTTAAAGCAGCCATCGTTGTTCAGGTAGCTTCTTGTGTCCAGTTCATCTCATGTCACAGGTGGTTTGGAAAGACAATATGACTGTGCCAACATCTTTTAGTATAATATGCTACTTCCTGAGTATGACTAATTATGAAGATCAAGACTGTTCTAAACCTCCTTGGTAGGAAGTAAGACTCATTTTTATACTGCTTATGACAATCATTTGGTAGCAAGGCGAGAAGGCAAAGGAACACCTGCTTGAATGTTCAAACTGTGTCGCTCCAACAGGCAGCTTTTTTTTTTTTTTTTATGAGCACAAAGGACAAGCAAGAGAAAGATACAAATTTGAACACTAGACACCAGTGGCATCTGAGGTCAACCCTACCACTTGCCATCCACCCTGCCCTGATTTAGATTTCTCTTAGAGAGATAATTTTCAAAGATTATAAAGCAAGTAGTAATCAGGTTTTGTATAATTGATCACATTTAAATTGTTTTTCCTTTTACAATATTCTAATGGGTCATCCATGTTTTCTGTCAATAAAAGTCTAAGTTAAGGCTGGAGATATGGCTTAACAGTTGAGGCACTTGCCTGCAAAGCCTAAGGACCCATGTTCAATCTCTCTCTCTCCAGATCCTACATAAACCAGATGCATAAAGGTGAGGCAAGAGCAAGGTCACACATGCCCACTAGGTGGCACAAGCATCTGGAGTTTGATTACAGTGGCTGAGGCCCTGGCGTGCCAATTCTCTCTCTCTCCCTCTCTCTCTCTCTCTCTCTCTCTTTCTCTCAAAAAAAAAAAACCCAAGAAATTTAAAAAAAAGAAAGTCTAAGTTAAAAACATTTACCCTAACTATTTAAGCCCTATCCTTCAGAATGCAAAGCCTTGTTGATGCACCTTACAGTTGTTCAGTATCAACTGCATCAGGGGAAAAATAATATATTCTTCTACCATCCCTCATAGTAAGATGAGAAATCAAATAAGGTAGGGTGGTCACCAGCCTTCCACTTGAATGAGTCCATTCACAGGCAACCCACTATTTCTGAGAGGGTGAACTCCATGTTAGTAAGCTTTATTTGTTAGAAGTTATTTCCTATACTGAGCTGAGTACAGGTGAGGCTTAGTTCCAACATAACATCTGGCGTAGGCTGCCCTGCCAGGCAAAAATCAGGGGCATTGCCAAGGTAACCCCATTTCAAATACAGAAAAGAAGCTCTTTAGCACAGACAAAATTCCCTACAGACTTTGCTTCTGTTTTCGGGTCCTTCCCACTCCCTTGAGACTTCTGACTTACAATGTAAATAAACCTTTCAATGTCTGCTTTTCTCTATTTTGGGCTGAAGCACTTAAAAATGGAGCAGCTTAATCTCTTCACCCATCCCAACTCTTACAGCTAAGCCGATGGCTGCTGAGCTCGCACTCAGGGCCTGCACATGAAGAAGCAGGAGAGAGCCACTAGAATTTCAGAACTTCTCTGCAGTTCAGAGTTCAGCGGTAGCCAGGCAGAGCAGCAAATTCTTGTAGCCCCACTCTTCAGGTACTGAGGCAGGATGATCAGAAACTCAAGGTGAGTGCTGGCTACATTCATAGCAAGTCATAGCCAGCCTGGGGGACAACAGAAGTTCAATAGCAAAGTAAAGCTCAACCACACTGAAGGCACTAGAGAATTTAAAAAAGAGACAGATAAAAGGAATGAAGAAAGGAAGGAAGGAAGAGAGAGATGGAGGTAGGGAGGGAGGGAGGGACGGAGGAAGGAAGGGAGGGGAAATAAACAAACCAGGAAGATACTGGAGGATTTCTTAAATTTTAATTTTATTTATTTATTTATAGACAGAGAAAGAAGAGGCCGAGAGAGAGAGAGAGAGAAGATGCACGCCCGGGCCTTCAGCCATTGCAAATGAACTCCAGATGCATGCACCACCTTGTGCATCTGGCTTATGTGCGTCCTGGGGAATCGAACATGGGTCCTTTGGGTTTGCAGGCAAATGCCTTAGCTGCTAAGCCATCTCTTGGAGGATTTTTTGAGACTTGTTTACCTGAGGGGGGTGTCTCCTACTTTATGGTTCTATCCTGAAGATAAGCTACAACCAATAACTTCTCAGAACAGTGAAACTTCCGACAGGAAGTTGCAATCCATTTTGTCTAAAGAATAGAGGACAGTGTTGGGAAAGTCATAGCTGCTATAAATTGAAAAGTGAACCCCCACCAAAAAAAAAATGAGCCATAAATAGGAGTCCCAAATTCTATATGTAAATAATACTCATATCTCCCATTGACTCCTTAATCACATATTATGGGGAGACTCTAAAAAAAATCAAAATCAATGAGCTCAGCTTTAAGTTGTTACCTAAAAGATAAAGTTTATGAGTATAAAGTTCATAGTATGATGATATAAATCAGTTGTCTAACCCCAGCAAAATAAATCTTTGAAACCATATGAAAGAATCCACACCTTCCATTCACGATGTCCAGAATAAAATGCAAAATGACTCAGCAACTATGCTTGACATGATAACAAAAACTATACTTGCAATTAATGAAACAATAGGAACTCTTATCTAGAATGTAAAAACTATGGTTTAAAAACCAAATATAAATTCAGCAACTGAAAAATAAACATAGAGCCAGGCGTGGTGGTACACGCCCTTAATCCCAGTCCTCGGGAGGCAGAGGTCGGAGGATTGCCATGAGTTCGAGGCCAACCTGAGGCTACGTAGTGAATTCCAGGTCAGCCTGGGCTCGAGTGAGACTCTACCTTGAAAAACCAAAAATAAATAAAAATTTCATGGCATGGTATTGATAGAATTGAGATGACAAATAAAAGAATCTATGAATCTAAAAATTGGCTAAAAGAAATCCAACCTGAAGGAACAGGAAAACAATCCAAGATAAAATAAAAAGAGCATCAGAGATGCATGGGACAGTATCAACATGGAATTGAAGACATTTTAATTTTATTTATTTATTTGTGGGGGTGGGGAAAAAACAGGGTACTTTGCCACTGCAAAGGAATGCCCATCTAGCTTTAAATGGGTGGCTGGAAAGTTGAACCTGGGCTAGCAGAGCTTGGCAGCAAATGCTTTAAACTGCTGAGCCCTCTCCCCAGCCCTGTGATTAGAGATGTTTTAATGAGAAAAGTATACAAATGGGGGCAAATAATGGACAAAACATCCTCGATTTTGATGAAAAATACAAACCACCTACAGACTCACCCTCATGCTATTCAATTACAAGCAGAGTAAGTAAAAAGAGAACCGTGCCTATAGCAGTTCCATAGACCAGCCACGAAATACCGGAGACATGTAGAGAATCACCACAAAATTCTGAAAGAAAAAAAAAAAAAACAAAACAGGACTCTATATCCAGAAAAAAATATCCTTTCAGAAAGAAGACAAGGGAAACTCGCTCCTTCCTGGCTAGTTCTCATAGAGCTGGGAAGCCCTGTGGGAACCACTGGAGGACAACAGTCACCAAGAGCGTGAATAGGCAGGGGACCCTGTACACTACAACATGGATGACCTGGAAAAGAAGTACACACTTGTGCAATATGACATACGGCCTCTGTGGGTAACCAGCTATTCTCTGGGCATGAGGCCTGTTTTCAGTGGGAGAGAACTCATATCTAGTAGTAGGAACCAAGTCAGAATCCCATGGTCAAGAAACTCAGACTTCAGAGGGAAGCCCCACTGCTCTCAAAACATCTGTCAGGGGCTACAGAAATAGCCTAGCACTTATGGCATTTGTCTGCAAAGCCTAAGGACCCCGGTTCGATTCCCCAGGACCCACATAAGCCAGACACACAAGGGGGGGGGGCATGCATCTGGAGATCATTTACAGTGGCTGGAGGTCCTTGTGTGCCCATTCTATCTTTCTCTTTGCTTCTTCCCCTCTCTCTCTCAAATAAATAAATAAAATATTTTTTTAATCTCTCTCAAATAACTTCATATACCTCCTTTAACCTAAGCTGCTCTCACTCTTGGTTGTAGAATCTGGTTTTGTTTTACAGATGGCAGAGAAAATGGGAGAGAACCAAGAACAACCGATAAAACAAGAAGATAACCAACTGCCCACCACCATACAGGCCACCTCTACCACATCTGTCAGGACCAAGGAGAAATTATAGAGGAAGCTGCAGCATGAATACTGCTCTTACTGCTAACTTGACAGCCCGCTCCAAGGCGATGGTGACAGACATGGTGATCAATCAAAACCCATCAAAGCAGAACTCTAGAGGTTATAGAGAACTCAAAAACACTAAGTCAGAATGCCAAAAGCTCTGCCATGGCTCAGAGAACATTGCAGAAGAGGGGGCAGAGAGATTGTAAGAGCCACAGAGTGGGTGGGCATACCCTGAGGCACAGTTCCCCTGCTACTCCACAGGGACTGACTGAGGCCTTCATGACCCCACAGCTGATACCATAATCCCACTGAGGAGGGCCCCCACAGGGTAACAGGAGCCTGGGCAAGGGGCTAAAAGAGTACAGCCTGTTATAACATATATATACATAATAAAATTTAAAAAGAAAAGAAAAACAGAATGAAAGCAGGGGTTGAGAATATGGTAGCAGAGCACTTGTCTAACAATCCCCAGCACAGAAAACAAATGAACACAAACATTACCAAATGTTAAGCATGGTAACATGTGCCTATGATCCCAATACTCCTTCCTGGAGCTGAGCTAGGAGGATTCCTTTAGTCCAAGAGTTTGAGAACAGCCTGGGCAACATGAGGAGACCCTATTTATTTTATTTTATTTTATTTTTCAGTATTTTTATTTATTTGCAAAGATAGAGAGAGGAAGAAAAGGGGGAGAAAGGGAGGCACATATGCTACTTGCTCATCTGGTTTTACGTGGTTGCTGGAGAACCCAACCCAGGCCAGTAGACTTTGCAGGCAAGTGCCTTTAGTCACTGAGCCATCTCCCAGCCCAGGAGACTCTATTTCATGAAAGGAGGAGGAGGAAGGAGAGGAAGAAGGAGCAGGCAAATTTTAAAATTTTAAATGAATTCATTACCAATAACATGCCATATATGGAATTATTCAAAAGGTTCTTCTGACTGAAGGAAAATTAAATCAAGTGGAAACCAAATTTTTTACATGTATTTTTAAAGATTTATTTATTAATTGATTTGAGAGAGACAGAATAGGCATGCCAGGGCTTCTAGTCACTGCAAACTAACTACAGATGCATGTGCCATCTGGCTTATGTGGGTCCTGGGGAATTGAACCTGGGTCCTTAGGCTTTGCAGGCAAATGCCTTAACCACTAAGCATCTCTTCAGCCTGAAAAACAATTTTTTTTTTTTTTTTTCGAGGTTAGGTCGCACTCTAGCCCAGGCTGACCTGGAACTCACTATGGAGTCTCAGGGTGGCCTCAAACTCACGACGATCCTCATACCTCTGCCTCCCAAGTGCTGGGATTAAAGGCATGCTCCACCATGCCCAGCTGGAAAACAAATTTTTAAGAAGGAAGGAACAGCACCAGAAATGGTAACTATGTATTATTATTCATTCTTAATTTCTTCAGCATATATGGAATTGCTTAAAATAAAAACATTGGGCTGGAGAGATGGCTCAGTGGTTAAGTGTTTGCCTGTGAAGCCTAAGGACCCCAGTTCAAGGCTCGATTCCCCAGAACCCACATTAGCCAGATGCACAAGGGGATGCATGCATCTGGAGTTCGTTTGCAGTGGCTGGAGGCCCTGGCACGCCCATTCTCCCTCTCTCTCTATCTGCCTCTTTCTCTCTCTGTCTGTCACTCTTAAATAAATACATAAATAGGGCTGGAGAGATGGCTTAGCAGTTAAGCACTTGCCTGTGAAGCCTAAGGACCCTGGTTCGAGGCTCAGTTCCCCAGGTCCCATGTTAGCCAGATGCACAAGGGGGCGCACACGTCTGGAGTTCGTTTGCAGAGGCTGGAAGCCCTGGCGCGCCCATTCTCTCTCTCTCTCCCTCTATCTGTCTTTCTCTCTGTGTCTGTTGCTCTCAAATAAAAAAAAAATAAGAAAATAAAAATAATATTTAAAAAAAATAAATAAATACATAAATAAATAACAGTAACATCACTTCATCAGGACTTATAATGTATGCTGAGGTAACATACCTAACAAGTCTAGAATGAAGAAAAAAAGATTGGGCTGGAGAAATAGCTTTGCAATTAAGGCACTTGCCTGTAAGGCCTAAGGACCCATGTTCAACCCTCCAGGTCCCAAGTAAGCCAGACACACAAGGTGATGCAAGCACGCAAGGTCGCACGTGCACACAAGATGGCACATATGTCTGGAGTTCGATATTAGTAGCTGAAAGCCCTAGCACACCAATTCTCTCTCTCTCTCTCTCTCTTTTTCTCTCTCTCATAAAAAAATAAAATAAAATAATAAGGATAGGCAGACATGGTGGTGCACGAATTTAATCTCAGCACTTGGTTAGCAGTGGTAGGAGGATTGCTGTAAGTTCAAGGCCAACCTAGGACTATGGAGTGAGTTCCAGGTCAGCCTGGGCTGGAGTAATATCCTACCTTGAAAAAAATAAACAAAAATATATGGGTGGGAATAAATACACCTGCAAAGTTGAGTTTTCTGCATTCCAAATGAAGTGGGGCGAGATTAATTCTAAGTAGTCAGTGACCAGTTACAGGCGTATATTGTAAGCCCTATAGAAGCTACTAAAAAATATCCAACCCCAACACATAAAGCTACAATTCCAGTTGAATAACTGAAATGAATTTTTAAAATGAGTAATCCCACAGAAAGATATCAATATAATATAAAATAGATATCAGGCACTGGAGAGATGGCTAAGCTGTTAAGGCTCTTGCCTATGAAGCCCAAGGACTTAGCATCAATTCCCCAGTACCCATGTAAGCCAAATGAACAAGGTGGCGTATGGACCTGGGTTCGTTTTCAGTGGCTGGAGGCCTCAGTGTGCCCATCCGGTCTGCCTCTTCTTCTGTCTCTCTGAGACACTCTCTCTCAAATAAATAAATAAATAAAACTTAAAAAAAAAAAACAGGAAAATAGATTTCAAAATAATAGAAAATACATATCAATATAATAGAAAAATTCTTTGCAGGAGAAATTCCCTCCAAATGTTTTTTATTTCTTGTGTAATTCTTAAGAAAGAACACTGTATGAAAGCTAAAGCCAGTAATAATAAAAAGAAAAAGCAATATAAAAGAAGAAGGGATCTTATGAAGAATGAAGATAAGCAAATCATCATGGTGAGAATTAAAAACAGTCACAAAATAAATGAGTAACAGAGTGGACACTGCAGAAAACTGACAAGCACAAGTGAAAACAGTATAATTACAGGAAAGAGAGACCATGTGGGCTGTGGGTATAGAGAGGCTGAGAGGAAACCTGGAATGTCGCCTCTGAGAATAACAAGGGTATGGAAAGTGGGAAGGGGAGGGACAGAATGAGCTGAGATGAGGCTCACTGTCTGTTTAAAAAGGAGTAATGAGGACTGGAGAGATGGCTTAGTGGTTAGAGAATTTGCCTACAAAGCCAAAGGACCCAGGTTCGATTTCCCAGGACCCACATAAAGCCCGATGTACAAGGCGGTGCATGTGTCTGGAGTTTGTTTGCAATGGCGGAGGGCCCTGGTGTGCCCATGCTCTTTCTATCTGCCTCTTTCTCTCTCTCTCAAATAAATAAAATAAATTTTTTTAAAGAAAAGGTGTAATGAGACAGGCATGGTGGTATACTCCTTTAATCCCAGCACTCGGAAGTCAAAGGTAGGAGGATCGCCATTCAATTCAAGGCCACCCTGAGACTACATAGTGAATTTCAGGACAGCCTGGGCTAGAGTGGGGGAAAAAAACCAGCTAGAAAAGAATGATATTACATGTAATTTTAGCAAGAAAGATGATAAATCATCAAAGAACAAATGACAAAAATAATCTGTATATAAAATCTGATTTTTTTCTTTATGAAATATAGGTCTTGGGAGAAAAGACAGGAAATAAACGACCAAGTTCTTAGCCAGAACTGAGACCAACCATGAAGCATTTCCTCTTTCCTTCTTAAACAAAGCAACGAGGTAGAACTTTATTTGAGACTGATAGGTGAAACAAAGTCAGAGGAAAGCATAAGCATTGCTGGACTTCAGAAAATTATTTGGCTGAAACAAGAACTCTTGTATTCCAGGGTTGAAGAGATGGCTTAGCAGTTAAGGCACTTGCCTATTAAAGCCAACGGACCCAATTCTACTCCCCAGGACCCACGTAAGCCAAATGCACAAGGTGGCCCATGTGTCTGGAGTTTGTTTTCAGACCTGGCACACCCATTCTCTCTCTATCTGCTTCTTGCTCGCTCAATCTCTCTCTCTCTCTCTCTCTCTCTCTCTCTCTCTCTCTCTCTCTCTCTCTCAAACAAATAATTTTAAAAAGGTTTAAAAAAAAAGAAAAAGAAGAACTGTTGCATTCCAAATTGTTTCTTTGAAGCTGGAAATACGATTTTTGGAAACATGAAGAGGTCTGAGTGATTACGTGAGAGTTTTCAACATGTACTTCTTAATGAGCGTCAGCGTGAGTTTTCAGGAAGCCATCCTTCATCAGCTGTCTTCAGTTGTCTGGAGATACCAGCACTAAAAAACAAGAGAAGCCTTTTTTTAATTTAAAGGAAAACAAAGTTTGAAACTTTGAGAAGATAAATGGGGACAAGCTGCTCTGAAAGGAAAAATGCCTGGTTTTCTTGTTTTTTAAAGACATGACAATTTCTAAGGAGAAACTGAAGGTAAATTCAGCACACCGATATCATTCAGCTTAGCAATATGACAATCCTATAGAAAGCACAGTGAGAATGCCAGTCTACTTCAGCTCCTGAAAATATCCGAAATCTGCCTCGTTTTTTCAGAAATGGCTTTTTTCATTTCCATCCTTTGCTCAAATCACTCAGTGTCATTATTACATGACCTCCTCAGGCACACTTCCTGTTTTCTGAGTCTCTCACAGTATTTCTTTATTGTTCCTTCTGTTGGATTTTTATCCAGAGATTATTTTTTTCACCTTTGTCTCATCAGTAGTATACTTGGTTTTCAGGTTTCTGATGGTCAACTCATAATATACAGGTGCAAAGTAAGCATATGAAAAGATGCCCAACATCATTATTCATTAGAGACATGCAGGTTAATACCCCACAACATCACATCTTGTGTTTTCGTATGACTAAAATTAAAAACAGAGGCCATAGGAGTGCCAGTCATTCAAGCACCAGGAAGAGTGTGGAGGAGCTGGAGATTTTATATACCGTCTGTGGGAATTGTCAACTAGCATAGCCACTGGTGTATTGCTTTACGCCTGCCGTGTGATCTACCAACTTCTCTCCTGAGGGCTTCTTGTTAAGAAAAGATGTATATTTACATATGAAGACTTGTATGTATGTGTTCATGGTTCCTTTGTCTGCTACAGCCAAAAACTAGTGATGGATTGTAAACTATTACTTAACATTAAGAAATAAATAGAGGAAGGCTGAAGAGATGGCTTAGTGGTTAAGCACTTGCCTGTGAAGCCTAAGGACCCCAGTTCGAGGCTTGATTTTCCCAGGACCCACGTTAGTCAGATGCACAAGGGGGTGTGTCTGTAGTTCATTTGCGGTGGCTGGAGGCCCTGACACACCCATTCTCTCTCTCTCTCTCTGTCTCTGTCTCTGGCTATCACTCGCAAATGAATAAATAAAAATAAACAAAAAAACGAAATTAAAAAATAGAGGAGATGAAATGATGGCTCAGTTTAAAGGCACTTGCTTACAGGCCTGACAGCTCAGGTTCAATTCCCCAGTACCTACACAATAGCCAGATGCACGAAATGGTACATGCATTTGAGTTTGTTTGCAGTGGCAGAAATCCCTAGTTTGCCCATATTCCCTTTACCCCTCTCCTCTTCTTTATTCTCTCTGTCTCTCATAAATAAATAGATAAATAGAAATAGAACTCTGAATAAAGTATATTATATAAATGTAAAAAAGTTGTAATAAATCCCATTGCTTTATAGAATATATACTAATAAAATGAATAGAAAAAAAGAAATGAGGGCTGGTGAGATGGCTTAGTGATTAAGGCATTGCCTGCAAACTCAAAGAACTCAGGTTCGATTCCCCAGGATCCACGTAAACCAGATGCACAAGGTGGCGCACACATCTGAAGTTCGCTTGCAGTGCCCATTCTACCTCATTCTCTATCTGCACCATGGTGGTGCGTGCTTATAATCTAAGCATGTGGCAGGTGGAAACAGAAGGGTGAGGAGTTCAAAGCCAGCCTCAGCTACGTGGGAAGTTCAAGATCAGCCCAAGCTAAGTAAGACCCTGTCTCAAAAGAAAAGAAAATAATAACAACAACAATTAGACTGAGTAAAAGCCAAAAATATATATGATTTCACTTAAATAAAATTCTTAGAGTGCAAATTAATTTTTTAAATATTTTTATTTATTTATTTCAAGCAGAGAGAAAGAAAGAGAATGGGCAAGCCAGGGCCTCTAGCTGCTGCAAACAAACTCCATATGCATGTGCCACATTGTGTACCTGGCTTTATGTGGGTACAGGTGGATAGAACCCAGGTCATTAGGCTTTGCAGGCAAGTGCCTTAACCACTGAACTATTGTTCCAGCACGCAAGTTAATTTATGGTAACAGAAGCTATACAAGTGGTGTGGATACAGAAAAGAGTAGCTAGGAGCAATTTCCAATTGGAAACTTTGGGGGGACAATGCATGTTTGCCACCTTGGCTGTGCTGATGTTTTCGTGTCAAGCTTTTATAAAAGTTATCAAATCACATATTTTAAAGATATGCACCTAATTGTTTGGGTAGTTTGCAATTAGAAGATGTAATTAGTTAGCATGAGGGTCACTGTATTACTGTATGTATGGCTCAGTCCCTTGACTTTGGTCCTCCTGCCCAAAATGGGCTCTTGTGCAACAAATTACCTGGAAACAGGTGGGTATGGTGGCTCACACCTTTAATCCCAGCTGAGATAGGGGGATGGCCCTGAGTTCAAGGCCAGCCTAGGGCTGAGAATGAGTTCCAGGTCAGCCTGAGCTAGAGTAAGATCCTGCCTCCAAAAAAGCGGGGGAGGGGTGCGGGGGCTGGAAAAAATGGCCTAGCAGTTAAGGCACTTGCCTACAAAGCCTAAGGACTCATGTTTGACTCTCCAGGTCCCACGTAAGCCAGATACAAGTGCACAAGGGCACACCTGCAGACAAGGGGGCACACGTGTCTGGAGTTCCTTTGCAGTGGAGGTTTTGGCACACCAATCCTCTCTCTCTCTCTTTCTCTTTCTCTCTCTCTCAAAAAAAAGGCCAATTCTGTTGGGTTAGCCTCAAAATAAATAAATAAATAAATAAATGACCTGAACAGCCTGAAGTACAAAGGGAATATTCCCTATCTGGTTTTACATACTTTTATCTAAGCAGCCTAAAGTTGCACAGCTTTGAAGCCGTGATATTCCCTTTATTTTAATCAAACTGCTAACTCTTTAAGTTTAGAAATCCAATCAACCATTCCCTCCAACGCCTAACTCCCGTAAGGATTGTCAAGCAAAATCTCCCCAACTTCAACTTATGTAAATTGATGTTTTATATGTGAATAAGACATTTTAGAATTTTAACTCTTTTGTGGTGTTATTAATATGAAATGCTTTCGGTTTTGAGCCCTTTGAAATCCTAATTGCACTGTTCAATATTGCTGTGTGCTAGCTATTCCTCCCTACTGAATTAACTTCAAACCTGAAAATAAAACCATCTATATTTTCTACCACAACCCCAATAACTTTTAAAGTCGGTTTATGACTTATTGTCTCTACTTGCCAGTCTCTGTTATTATGAATAACAAAGGCAGCCATGGAATTCAGCTGCTTGCTTAGCTCAGTTGGGAATATTGTCAAAATCATACACATTTTATTGACTGTGTGATTACAGACATTTACCATTTTCTCATTTGACATTTCGCACTTTTGCTGAGGGTGCGTCTTTGGTCACAGTGGCGTATCAGCACAACATCCTCTTGGTACCTCTTCATTATAGCCCGGATGAACATACCTCCCCTTCAGGTTATGGAGAATTTTGAATAGATCTCCCAATTACTACAAATAAGACAAAAGTAAATTAAAAAAAAGTAACTTACAAGAACTAACACCCTCCCCCAATATAGGCCCTATATTTCCAGAAAAGTCTGTCCTGATGTTTAGTGGAGATTCATGAACTCCTCCACAGCTCCCCACCCCCCACCTTTGCTCACCCACCTCTGTTCTGTTCCTCCCAGTTTCCCACAAGGCCTGGAGCACTTGACAAGCCTCTGGCTCAGCCTCAAGTGGTTCCTTTTGAAAGAAAATCACTGATGAGTAGATTAGAGCTGATTGGAGATACCTGCCGGGGGAATTTCCTAAGGCTTGAAAGCATGCAGGCTCCCCCTAAGTCTTGAGAAAGCTGTTCTGCTTTCACTGTGGATGGCCAGGGGAGGCAGAATTTGCTGGGAATATGAGTGATAGATGAGTTGGAAGAAAAGAGAGAGAGAGAGAGAGAGAGAGAGAGAGAGAGAGAGAGAGACAGAGACTGTTTTACTTAAGTGATTAAAAACAATAACTTGGCAATAGGCTCTAAGGCTGTCTTTCCCACGACAGGAAGCTGTGCTGGGAAATGACATTTGTAAGACTAATGAGCTCACCCACCTGTCTTGAGAGTGGGACAGAAAAGCAGGCAGCAAGTTCAAGTGCCTCACCTGGAAAATTGAGGGCAGAAGGTGTCATGGTTTTGTAAGATTGGAGAGGCTGACCCAGCCAGCACGTCTTCAGAGACGCCGAGGACAAACGTAGGATGGATTGAGGTGCAGAAGGTCCCGCTCAGGCCAGCTGTTCGAAGCACAGCTACCCAGGGAAGATAACCAGGAAGCACTGACTTGAAGAATTACAAAGAACACGGTGTCCTTCGGGGAAATCACCAAGGAGAGCTTCGACACCTTGATCGCATTTGAAGCATGAAACATCGATCACAGGATCTGGCACGTGCGAACTTACCTGTGGAGTGGAGTCAGCTCCCTGGGAAGACCGCTCAGCAGGTGAGAGCTCTTGCTGCAGGACCAGGATCTGGACCGGCTCTTCTAACTCAGAGCTCCCCAGGAGATAGAGAATGGCAAATGAAGAGAGATGCAAGAAGGGCCACTCAGGGCTGGAGAGATGGCTTAGCGGTTAAGCTCTTGCCTGTGAAGCCTAAGGACCCCGGTTCGAGGCTCAGTTCCCCAGGTCCCACGTTAGCCAGATGCACAGGGGGGCGCACACGTCTGGAGTTCGTTTGCAGAGGCTGGAAGCCCTGGCGCACCCATTCTCTCTTTCTCCCTCTATCTGTCTTTCTCTCTGTGTCTGTCGCTCTCAAATAAATAAATAAATAAATAAATAAATAAATAAATAAATAAAAGAAGGGCCACTCAGTGAGTTGAACAAACACGCTATAAGAAACCGTTCTGTGCGTGTGGCCAGGAATGTGTTTGCTCACTTGTGCCTGCCCCCCCAAAAAAGAAAACTCATCAAGTGAAATTTAAGATACCCTCCTCTAGATTCTAGTATATGAAGAAATCCAGTCCCATTAGCAGCAACGCAGAAGCTGAAGAAGGCGAAGCAAGAGTGTTTGCGAACATGATCTGGCCAAGCATGTTTCTTCCCTTTTGCCCACCGAGCCACAAGAGGCTGTCCGAAGGTGGCTACTCCAGACTAGGGGTGGTAAAGTGGAAGCCAGGGCAGCCCGGGTGACTGAGAGCTGAGGGGAAGGAGGCTGTGGGCTGGGCAAGGGCTCAAGATCACTGCCTGTCTCTCCAGAAACAGGCCACCGCTACTCTTTCGCCTCTTAGCCTTCCTCATCCCAACGATTCTCAAGTTGGCCACCGTGAGAAACCTAGTGTGGTTTTTCTCTAGCTAGGCATTATGCAACTTTAGTTGTGATCAACTTTCCAATCCACATGCAAGAATTTTAAAAAAATATATATTTTATTTTTATTTATTTATTTGAGAAAGGGAAAGAGGCAGAGAGAGAAAGAAAGAGAAAGAATGGGCACAGCACCAGGGCTTCCAGCCACTGCAAATGAACTCCAGATGCATGCAGCCCCCCCTTGTGCATCTGGCTTCTGCGGGTCCTGGGGAATCACACCTGGGTCCTTTGGCTTAGCAGACAAGTGCCTTAACCACTAAGCCATCTCTCCACTCCCACATACAAGAATTTTTTAAAAGGGAGGGGGGAGGAAGAGAGAATGTAAGTCTGAAATATAAATATTAGTTCAGTGGATATAAAATTATTTTATCCATATGCCATGATTATTTAGAATCATTTATATATGCATTATTATATATTTGTTTATTATATATACAATATATTATCATGTAGATTATATATTTATTATTATAACTTATATTTATATATTTATAATGCTTTCTTTCAATATCGATGTTTATCTTGCCTCAGACTGGTAACAAAGGTTTCTTGTGGGCACCAGTTGGTAAACCACACTTTGAACCCTGGAAAATGTGCTGTTGACAATAGGAATAGTTAGACATAAAATGTCACTAGGAGGCCTGGGGATGTAGTCCAGTTGCTATAAGGGCCAGGTGTGGTGGGGCATGCCTTTAATCCCCAAACTGGGGACTGTGCAGGGGCGGGGGGGGGGGGCAGAGGCAGGAGGATCACAGGAAGCTCAAGGCCACCCTGAATCTGGGCTAGAGTGAGACCCTACCTCAGAAAAAGAAAGAAAGGAAGGAAGGAAGGAAGGAAGGAAGGAAGGAAGGAAGGAAGGAAGGAAGGAAGGAAGGAAGAAAGAAGATGAAGAATATTGTGATGAGGAAAGTCCAATTTTAAGATTAGAAATTCAACTAATATCTGTCAGAAAATATCATCGGGGAGAGGTAAAGGCTAATAAGCGCCTCTCACCATAGAACATGAGGTTGCAGCAGAGATAAACCTGGAGAAAATGGATAATGAGGAATGGATTTGGGGCTGGAGATATGGCTTAGCAGTTAAGGCGCTTGCCTGCAAAGCCAAAGGACCCGTGTTTGACTCTCCAGATCCCACGTAAGCCAGATGCACAAAGGTGACGCAAGCACAAGGTCACATGTGCACAAGGTGGCCCACGCGTCTGGAGTTCAATTGCAGTGGCTGGAGACCCTGGAGCACCGATTCTCTCTCTCTCTCTCTCTCTCTCTCTCTCTCTCTCTCTCTCTCTCTCTCTGTCTCTCTCTCACACACACACACACACACAAGCACGCATGTGCACACACACGCGCACACTAAAGAAATGGTTTTGCAGGAGCTTAGAGGAAGAAATATACAAAAATGTATGATCTATTTCAGAAATAAAAACAAGCATTGTAAAGACATTGAGGGACTGAATATAGAAAGGGGCAGTGAATGAAAGTAGAACTTTGACCCACAACCCACAGTGACCTGCTCAGAACATCAATAGCCAAGGAGGGCACCACCTTCTCATCTATAATAAACAGCCCAGGAACTAGTCTTTAGACCTGCATAGAATCAGAATCTTTAAGGGCAATCCTTAAATAATAACTTATAACACCAGATCCAAGTGGCCAGGACATTAATAATGACAGTCTCTCTATATTTTGTCACCATTTCCCTTAGAATCAAAGTGACATCTGTACTTGTCAATACAAAGCAAAGCTCTTAGTTAAAGGGACTGAGGAAGAAGTTTATTATTAAGCCAAATGTGAGTGATCATGGCCGGGACCACAGGTTCAGTTTGCCTCAAATAGCATGTTCCACTGTGGAAATGATTTCATGAATTTTTTTGTAATTATAGAACAAAAGAAAGTTATAAATCAAGAAATGTACATTGGAGGGCTGGAGAGATGGCTTAGTGGTTAAGGCATTTGCCTACAAAGCCAAAGGATCCCAGTTGGATTCTCCAGGACCCACGTAAGCCAGATGCACAAAGGGACACATGCATCTAGAGTTTGTTTTCAGTGGCTGGAGGCCCTAGCGTGCCCATTCTTTGTCTCTGTCTGTCTGTCTGTCTGTCTGTCTGTCTGTCTCTCTCTCTCTTTCAAATAAATGAATAAAAATATTTTTTAAAACTGTTTTTAAAAAAAGAAATGTACGTTGGAGAAACATCAGATAGGTAGGTTACAGTAAAGTAGGAAATTATTGCTATGGATTTTGGGTGCTATCTAATGACAATCTTAGCTTTTGGATTTGTGGAAGCTAGTGGTCTGCTAATACATTCCAAAGGCTTTACCTGACACTCACAGGATGCTATAGGCAGACATAGAAGTGATAATGAGTGGTTATCAAGAGTACTAAAGATAAGCAGTAGTGGTGGTGCATGCCTTTGATACTCAGGAGGCAAAGACAGGAGGATGCTGTGAGTTTGAGGCCAGCCTGGGAATACATAGTGTGTTTCAGGGCAGCCTGGGCTACAGCCAGAGACTATACTTCAAATAAAAAATAATAAAGAGTACTAAGACAGTCCGAGATAACTTGGCTGTGGATCTGCAACATTACAAATCCCAAGGCCACAAAATTCTAATCAACCCATTAGCCAGTGAGTAAGCCTTGCAGAATCTTTAACATGGGTATGGCTTTGATTGGCTGCTTTAATGAATAAAAAAGAAAGAAAGAAAACAAAAGACGAGAAGAGGAAATAAAAAAGAAAAGTAAAAGAAAAGAAAAACGTCGTGGGGACTGACTTGCTTGCTAGCATTCTAGAAACCTAAGGAGAAATATCCTTGCTTTTTTTTCTTTTTCCTCATTTGAGACATTTCTTTATTTCTACATTGTGCTCACTTTTATTTGCAAACTCAAGGCAATCACAGGAGTTCTTTAAGCATCGCAGAGAAGCCAGAACATTCTTGATGATTGAATCAATCTCTGTCACAGTGTTGACCATTCCCTCTCTCTCTCAGCAAATCCTGTCACCCCTATAACCAGCATCCAAACCAACTGCATTTTCTCCCCCATCTCCAGTAACACCACCAGAGTCCAAGGAGCCCCCCTTGCTTCCAGATCCCCAAGGTCCCCTCTTCGGGGGTGGAGGGGTGTCCCTGCTTCCTTCCCTCGCTCGCTCTATTCTCAGGCAGCAGGGTGAGGGGTCTGCATATCAAGTACATCATTCCTTTGCTTCCTTCAAAGGGCTTCCATCCCCTCAGAATAAAACGCGGGCTCCTGTGCCATCTGGAGTATTCCCCTCCCACCTCGCTTGTTCCACCGTCTTGTCACTATACCAGGCGACACAGGCCTTCTCAAATATGCCAATCCAGTTTCCACCTCAAGGACTCTGCACCAGCTGTTACCTCCCCTGGGAATGCTCGACCCCTGAGCCCTGCACGGCTGGCTGCTTCTGGTCTAAGCACAGCCATCACCTCTTCCAGGAAGCGGAGAAAGCAGGCAGTCTCCCGCACTCACCCATCTCCTGTCGCAGCCACCGCCCATGTCCACCCTCCACGTAATGCTCACCATCCCCTGAAAGTCCCTGGTGAGCTGGCGTCATCCCTCCCTGGACCTGGGCTGGACATGGTATGCTTACCCACTGTTCCTTGTCCTTCAGGCAGGCCTGGCGCAGAACCAATGCGGGGGGACTATTTGATGGATGGGTGAATGAATGAATGAATGAATGAACGAACGAACTACCAGAGACTTTCTTTGGACATTAGTGGGCAACACTATTGTGCTTTATCTACTCTAGCTCGCATTCCCATGCACTGTGAGGCCCAAATCCATTTCTCTAGTCTTCCTTTCATGAACAGTAGTCAGCTCTAAGCATTTGAGGTTTATTCTAATTTAATGGAATCTGCCCTTGGGACCTCTCTTGCCCAGTCCTGTTCAATTCTTTTCCTGCCTCTCAACATAGCACTTATATGTGCTGTAGGCACCCACGCACACTTATTTGGACCTTCCTTCCAGAAAACAATGCAGTCAACGTAGCGGAAACTCAATAACTAGTTTTAAAATAAATGTTTAAATGCCTACCAGGGACAATTGGGATATCCTGTTGCTAAGTCATATAGGACACAGCCAATGATTAAAAAAAAATCTCAAAACTGAGAGCAGAAAACATTTGTTCAGGTACACGTGGGCTCACCCACTGGTGTCCATGGCCCATATTCGCTGGTTTTCACCACACAATCTTTCTCATCTCTCTCCCCTCTAGGGCATTGGGTATTCCAGAGGCAAGATCTCTTGTGGACTACAACATTCACCCAGGAATGCGCTAAGCCTTTAGACGCCCTGTGGGCAGCCAGCCAACAACTGTAGCTTGAATGACATTTCTGCACTTGGCAGAGAAAGAGCTGCCGTACCACCCAGTGCTCAAACACCAGTTCGCCCAGTTGGTGAAGGTTTCTTGCTATTTTATTGAAATTATACTGCTGAAAATTCACATGGTCCTTGTTCCCCTAGAGTTTGGTTTGTGATAATGGTTATTTCTAAAGCATGTAAAAGAGCTAAAATTATGTTCTGTGAGTGACTGTTCAGAAAGGATCAGAATTCCACAGGTTACTACCGGGTTTTTTTTCTTTCCTCCCCCCCACCCACCCATCTGCTGTGACAGCAGGTGTGATTTCACAAGCCCACTCCCATCAATCACCCTCTTCAACCTGTCTCTGGTGCCTGACAAGGTGTTTATGTGCGTTACAAGGAAACCATCGGTAGATCTCCAGAGCAAACAAGGCTGCCTTTCCACAATGCTGGGAAGGAAGGCTTCCATGGAAACCAGGTGTCAGGTTCAGGTGGGTGAGTGGTTCAAGCCCCACGGTCTTGCCTTCTTCCAGGAGTTGTAAACTCGAAGCCCTTCTGGGACAAGGCACGTCCCCTAAATGTATGCAGATGGCTAGAAGAAAGCCGCTTGTGGTGGGCGAAGGTGTGGCCCAACTGGATAGAGCATATTTGCTTTATGGGGAAAAAAACATGCTGGCTAAAAACACAGGTTTTCTACAGACATAACGTGGCCACCAGTTTTCAATCACTGTGCACTTATTAAGTCAATACCTAAGCCTGAGGCCCAAACACTAATTCTTTCCAGAAAATTATAATTCATAACATTGAGAACAATGAAGCTGGAAATGAACACAGATTTTATTTACTTACTCCATGTTTTTTTATTATTTTTTAAATTTTATTTTTATTAGGTATGGGCATATTTAGTATATAAACAACCAATGTTAGTACCATCCTTTTCCTCCTCCCTGCCCCTTTCTGAAGAGACCTTCCTCATGGGGGATGCAAGCCAGCCCCATGGGGATTGTGGGTCATGCATTGTGGGAGGCAGCAATCAGTTATGGGGGTGAAGCAATGTCTGTGCAAAATGTCCCAATTTGTGGCTCTTACAATTTTCTGCCCCTTCTTCCACAATATTCTCTGAGCCATGTTGGGTGCTTAACTCTATTTTTTCCAAGTAAGGAAACTGAGGCCTGGAAAATTGATAAACTGAAGCCTGGATGTGGCAGAGATAAGACAAAATACTAGACTCTAATTCCAAGCATGATGACATTTCAGCTACTCACCATTGCCTTTCTCAGGGTGCTGGTAACATGTCCTTACCCAGTATGGATTTATACTGATACCCTCTTTAAAGGCTATTCCAGGGCTGGAGAGATAGGTTAATGGTTAAGGCATGCTTGCTTGCAAAGCCTAAGGACCCAGGTTGAATTCCCCAGAGCCCATGTAAGCCAGATGCACATGGTGACACATGCATCTGGAGTTTATTTGCAGTGGCTAGAGGACCTGGCGCGCCCATTCTCTAACCCTCATAAGTTAATTAAATAACAATAAAGGCTATGGCAATGATATTAGTAATAGCAAAAGGCTCAAGTGACAGATGCTGGATTAAAATGTCACATCAAATTGACAGAGTCATCACGGATGCTATTGGTGATGTGAGTTGTGTGTGCTATCGTCCACAATTATTTTACATGGTCAAAATAACTACAAAAATAAGCATCTCACCCACGTAAAAGTACATGTGCTATTTGTGCAACCAATGAAATCTGCAAGATAAAGCTGCAGTGTGGTCATTGTACTTCTGAACATCATGTTAATGCTACTGTATCATTCTTTGGAATGTTTCAGGTGATTTTAACAGCACTACTAAGGAGTTCACTTTCATCTCAAGGTAGCTGTTTGTCACTTCCTGTCCTCTCCCTGCTGAACTCTGTCCAGGCATCCACTTTTCCTGGGAAGCTGTTTTGATCAACCTGTCTGGAGCAGTTTTCTGGTCCCCCTGGCTGGTGGATGGTTCAGCATGCACATGTAATATAAATCTGGCAAATGAAACATAAGGAGATATAAAGGGAATAGAAAGGAAGGGAGGGGGGACTTGATAGGATGGTATTGTATATATGTAAGTAGAAGAACAGATTAATGGTAGTAAAAAGGCCTAAGTGAGCTCAGGGGAAGAAACTGAGTAAAGGAAAGATGGAGGGATGGCCAATCAAAATCTAAGAGGTTATAAATAAATCATAGGGAAACCTGCTTTTTTTGGACACTGGAACACTCAGGAGCCATAGATTGTTACTAGAAAATTTTCAGTGCCAGGGATGGGATACCTTTCAGTGAGTTGTTGGCCAAGGAGGTCCCTGATGCCCCCAAAACATTACAGGCCATTGCCGAGGCCCTTGGTTTCCCACCAGGAATAGATGGTAAGACCCTATTGCTGAAGATTCCACATACTTGGGCTGCAAGGCCACTGAGAAATCCTGCTGGAGCTGAGCTGAAAACCTCCTCCATGTAGACCAGCTGACAGAAAGCTGGAAAAAGCCACGTTGCATGCAGTTCAATGGGAGAGAGAGAAATCACCAGTGAAGATACTCCACAGTGGACACTGCAAGCCTTATATGTGGCCAGCAAGGCCAAATGAGCCAATGGGTGCAACAGTGGCATGTCTGTTATGGGGGAAACCAACTGCCCTCTAATAGGACTGGAAGCCTGCTCCATGGGAGGGAATACATCCCTGATACTGAAAACCTACAACAGGGGTCGTCATGAGCCCTAGGGGTGTAAGGTCTACTGGTGTCTGGCTAAATGCATATACTATGCTCACCAAACTGCCCAGTAAGAACTTCCCTTAATGTTCATACCCATATATTAGTGCTACTCTCATTTTTCATTAGAGAACTTACTCTTTTCAGATGGCAGTGACCTTGGGATGACTCAGAAGGCATCATGGTGCTGAGAAGAAGTGACAGAGGAGTGTTCAGCACTGCAAAATCCCTATCACACCTTCCAAGGCTCAGAGTACATTGTGGAAGAGGTTGTAGAAAGAATGTAAGAGCCAAAGGAAGGGTAGGACTCCTTACAATGTGCTCCTCCAGACACAAAACGGCCTGAATATCTATGACTTCATAATGCCTGACACAAGACCATCATAATAGGAGGAAAAGATGATGACATCAAAATAAAAGAGACTGATTGAGAGCCGGGCGTGGTGGTGCATGCCTTTAATCCCAGCACTCAGGAGGCAGAGGTTGGAGGATTGCCATGAGTTCAAGGCCACCCTGAGACTCTATAGTGAATTCCAGGTCAGCCTAGGCTAGAGTGAGAACTTACCTCAAAAAAAAAAAGAAGTTAAAAAGAGACTGATTAAGAGGACGAGAGGATATGATGGAGAGTGGAGTTTCAAAGGGGAAAGTGAGGGGAAGGAAGGAATTACCAGGAGATATTGATTACAATCATGAAAGTTGTTAATTATATAAAATAATAATAATAAAGAAAAAGAAACATAAGGGAAATTTGCTGAGGGAATCCTGGGAAAGGGCCCTCAATCTTAAAAGCAAGTCTTGGACTGGAGAGATGGCTTAGTGGTTAAGGCATTTGTCTGCAAAGCCAAAGGACCCAAGTTCGATCCCCCAGGACCCATGTTAGCTAGACGCACAAGGGGGCACATGTGTCTGCAGTTCATTTGCAGTGGCTGTGCCTGGCATGTGCCCATTTTCTCTCTCTCTCTCTCCCTCTTTCTTTGTCAAATAAATTTAAATTTAAACAAAAAGCAGGTCTTTCCCTCCACCTTCAGATGTTGCTGTGAGAACAAGATTCTGGAGCTGCTACAGCCGTTGATGGCCATGAAGTGAGTGAGCCTGGAGACAAGACCTATGTGCTGAGGTTGGCAGAACAGAAAACAAACATGTTCTCAAACAAATTCGTGTGAAGGTACCTGCTTCTTAAAGAGATAATCAACTCCTTATCATTTCATTCTGTTGAGAAGGTTTTTGTTGTTATTTGCAAATTCCTAGGCAGAATAATAAACCGATTTTCCTCTTTGCTTTTTTGGGAAGTGCTCTTGGAAACCTTTGTGAAAGGAGCTGCTCCAGCCTCCTCCCTAAGGCCCCACAGGCCGCGTGGCAGGAGCTCTCTGTGCCGCATCTTGTCACCGATGTGAAGGCACCAGCCACCCGTGGGCCTGGAAAGAACCCTAGTGTGACTAGACCCTGATGGACAGAAGCACTTTACAGGGCTTCTTTAAAACACAAGGACAAGGGCTGGAAAGATGGCTTAGCGGTTAAGGTGCTTGCCTGTGAAGCCTAAGGACTCATGTTTGAATCTCCTGGTCCCACATAAGCCACACGCACAGTGACACAAGCACGCAATGTCACATGTGCACACAAGGGGGCGCACGCGTCTGGAGTTGTTCTCAGTGGCTGAAGGCCCTGGCATGACCATTGTCTCTCTCTCTCTCATTAAAACACACACACACACACACACACACACACACACACACACACACACACAAGCCAGAACCAACTTGAGAGATCTCTTAAGGAAACTTCAGCTAGGAAAGAGGAAGACATGAGCACTTCTGGGAAGTGAACCCATTCAATAAGTCTGAGCTCTTTCAACGTCCCCAAGAGTCCCAGTGACACCAGCTGTCCTTCTTTGGACTCTCCTATTTGTCCTTTGTCAAACTGACTGCTTTGTCACGATCAAACGTTTGCAGCAGCGTGACACAGTGGGATATCTGAACATCAACGACAAGATTGCCAAGGGGCTGTGGAGGAGCCGAAGTCCCCACTGAATTCAAGATTATCGTCATTAACACACAAAGTTCTCTATGTCCTATCTGCTGAGGAGGACTGAACTTTTGCGGATTAGGAAATGCAACCCCTGGAGAACAGGTTGCAGATACACTTCACACATGCTGAGTATCTTGAAGAACAAAATAGGAAGATAAAACCGCTCCCTTCGTGCTCTGGGGCAGGGATCAAACCATTATGAAAGCACTTACCCAAGAGAGGCCTGGTGTGTGAATGCGCAAATCCTATCTATAGCAAAAGAAATAATAGTCAATTTTCAATCTTAGAGAACATTTCCTCCTGGGAAAGCCTAAAGTGCTTTAAAACTATTTACTTTCAAAATAAACATATATTTCCATACATATTTAGCCATTTGCAAAAAAAAAAAAAAAAGAAAGAAAGTCACACACACATCACCTATTTGATGATAGAATGATGTCAGCTATAAAAAAATAATAAAGTGGGCTGGGGCTATCACTCAGTAGTAGAGAATGTGCCTAGGAGGCATGACTGGGATCCTGGGCTTCATTTCAGGGAAAGAGGAAAGAAAGAAAGGAGGGAGAGAGGGAGGAAGAAAGAAGAAAGGAAGGAAGGAAGAAAGGGAGGAGGGAAGGAAAGGAACGGGTGACTTTTATTCATACACTTCTTATTCCAGGCAATAGCTATCTGTTATGGTAAATTTTGATTGTCAGTTTGATTGGATGAAGAAATGCCTGGGGCATTAGTGAGGCACACTTTTGGGTGTGTCTGTGAGGGTATTTCCGGGAAATTAACTGGGGGAGAGGGGCAGAGAAGGGGAGACCTGGCTTGAATGTGGATGGCACCATCCCATGGGCTGGGCTCCTGGACTGAATAGAAAGGGCACAGGGGAAGAAGGTAGCTGAGCGCCAGCACCCCTCTTCTCTGCTTCTGGATCTGCTGGGATACGAGGAAGCAGCCTCACAGAAGTTCCGCTGCTACTTACAGAAGCTGGCCCTGCCACCATGCTTTCTTCACCGTGACAGACGACAGTCCCTAAACTGTGAATCACAAGGGTCTCTTCTTTAAGTTGCTTGTGTTAGATATTCTGTCACAGCTCCAAGAAAAGTAAGTGATCCGCCATCCCTAAGCCACTCCACCCTCCCAAGAGGAAATCCACTACCTCACCCACTCCAGCCTCTGCAGGCAACATGTGAGTCTGGTTTCCCAGCCATGAGGACTTCTGACATCATGTCTGTACTCCACCTTTCTCATCTCCCACCCTTATACGTATAGCTTTCTAATTTTCAGAGGGCGATGCAAGCTGACGGAGGGCCAGGGGAGATGGTTCAGTGGTAGAGGTGCTTATCTTGTAAAACCTCTTGGCATGGGTTCAATTCCCCAGCCACCCACATAAAACCAGACAGGCATTCAATTACAGTGGCAAGAGATCCTGGCACACTCATGCACACACACACACACACACACACACGTATGTGCAAATAAATAAATAATATTTTTAAAGCCAACAGAAAAGGGAAGATTCTAGAAAGATAAGAACGCAGAAAGCACAAGGAACCGGCCTTCTTGCCAAGAGAACAACTGCACTTTCAGAATCTGTCGGATACAAACATTTCGGAACACTGGAGTCTATCAAAGGCTTGCAACTTGCAGAGGCAGACATGGTTGGGAAACTGAGATTTATTTCGGTCATTTCCATCTTTAGGAAAATAACAGCTACCCATCCCCAGCCCCTGTTCTGCACACTAGTTCCTGGAGCCCCTTGGTCACTGCTTAGAGAAGCCAGAGTGCCTTGTCGTCCAAATAGCCAGGGCCAGTGTTCTGATCACCTCATGTTCCTCCTCTTCACAAAAGTGCCAGCGAGGAGGCACATAGCCAGCTTGCTTGGTGTCACATACCTATAATCCAAGTTCTTGGGAGGTTGAGGCAGGTGAAGTTGAGGTCAGTATAGGTTACACAGCAAGACTTTGTCTCAAAGGTAGAAGACACAGCCATTGTCATTTCTCTAGCCCTTGCTGCAAGCTTCAACTCCTCAGGCCTAAATTACTTCCAGGGAATTGAAAGGGGCAGTGACCTTTTTAAATCATCTCCCTTCACTTTTTTCTTTGGTGTTTTTTGGGCGCCATATATTAATGACTAAAAAATTCAGAAAGAGCAGAGTGTATGTGAGTAAATCAGAAAGTGACCAAAGATACGGAAGGACAATCACAAGTTTAAAAGACTTGAGGTGGGGAATGGAGAGGTGGCTCAGCCGTTAAACGTGCTTGCTTGCAAAGCCTGATGGCTTGGGTTTGATTGCCCAGTACTCATGTAAAGCCAGATATGCAAAGTGGGTACATGCACCTGGAGTTCTCACCCACTTGCAAAGCAAGAGGCCCTGGAGCACCCATTCTCTCTCTCTCTGTCTCTCTCAAATACATAAATAAATATAAAATTGCAATGCATATCAATAAAAGAAGCACTGGTTCATATTTTGGGGCACACAATATATAAGGATGTAATTTCATGATTTCAACAACTGAAAGAGGTAGGGTTGGAGCTATAAGGAGCAAAGTTTTTGTAAGTTACTGAAGTTAGACTGCTGAAAATTGAAATTAAAGTTATAAAACATGAATGTCAAATGTAATCCCCATGATAAATGAAAATAATAAAGCTAAATACACACAAAAAATAAGGGTTTAAACGTTTTACTATGTAAATCAACTAAACATGAAAGAAGATCATAATACAGAAATGAGGATAAAAAGCCACTTTTTACTATTTGTTTTCTACTTTTTTAAACCATTTTTTTCCTATGGAGAAAACAAATAGTAAAATGACAGAAGTAAGCCCTACCTTGTAAGTAATAACTTTAAGTGCAAATGGATTAAACAGCCCTTTCAAAAGCCAGAGATGAGTAGACTTTTTTTAAAATAATGATCTAACCATATGCCATCTACAAGAGACTCATTTTAGATCCAAAGACATGAGCAGGTTGAAAGTAAAATGGAGGAAAAATGATTTCAAGAAAATAGTAACAAAAGAAAGTAAGACTGGCAATATTACTATCAGACAGGATAAATTTTAAATCAAAAAAGTATAAAACATGTTAATAAAAGTTTTGATACAGCAAGAGAAATATCACAACTATAAACATTTATACACATAATGGTCTACCTGATGATCCATTGATCATAAAACTATATGAAGTAAAAACTGGGCTGGAGAGATTGCTCAATGGTTAAGGTGCTTGCTTGCAATGCCTAATGACACAGGTTTAATTCCCCAGTACCCATGTAAAGCCAGATGCACAAAGTGACACATGCATCTGGAGTTCATTTGCAGCAGCTAGCAGCCCTGGTGTGCCAATTCTGTCTCTCTTCTCTCTATTTCTCCTTACAAATAAATAAACAAAAATAAAGTAACACTTTAAAAAACTAAAAGAAGTGGACGGGGGAGTTGACTCCCCAGTTAAGGCACTGGCCTGCGAAACCTAAAAACTTTGGTTTGATTCCCCAGTACCCACATAGAGCCAGATGCATAAGGTGGCACATGCATCCAAAGTTCATTTGTAGAGGCTAGTGGCCCAATCTGTCTCTCTCTCCTTCTCTCTCTCTCTCCTCCCTCTTTCTCCTTGAAAGTAAACAAATTGTTTAAGGAACTGAAAGAACTATAGGAAGAAATAGAAGTCTTTATATTATAGAGGCCTTACCATCCCACCTTTACAAGTGGATAAAACAACCAGACAGAAAACTAGTGAAGAAACAGTGGGGTTAACATATTTCCAACAGACACAGCAGGCATATGCAGTGTTTTCTAATCTCACAATGGGACAAAGTTTTAACGTTCATGGAATAACACGGTTTAAAAAAATAACATACTCTTAACAATGGTAAAAAAAAAAAAAAAAAAAAAAAAAAAAAAAAAAAAAAGAAAAGAAAAAAAAAGAAATCATGAAAGCCAGGCGTGGTGGCTCATGCCTTTAAGCCCAGCATTCGGGAGGCAGAGGTAGGAGGATCACTGTGAATTTGAGGTCATCCTGAGACTACATAGTGAATTCCAGGTCAGCCTGGGCCAGAAAGAGACCAAAAAGAAGAAGAAAGAGGAGGAGGAGGAAGGAGAAGAAGAAGGAGAAGAAGAAGGAGAAGAAGAAGGAGAAAGAAATCATGAGAGAAATTAGAAAATATTTTGAGACAAATGCAAACACAGTATACCAGAATTTATGGCAAACAGTGACAGCCATGCTTAGAAGAAATTTTAGTAGAAATACTCCCATTGAAAAACAAGAAAGATTGCAAATCAACAAACTAACTTTACAACATAAAAAAATAACAAACAAAACCAAAACCAGAAATACAATGGAAACAATAAAGATTAAATTACATATAAACAGGGAATAAAAATACGCTGAAAAAAATCTATTTTTATTGTAAAGAACAACTCTCTAGAAAATGGGAAATTTGGTTTTTTTCCAACTTTTTATCTATTTATTTATTTGAAGGGTGGCAAAGAGAGAGAGAGAGAATGGGCATGCAAGGGCCTTCAGCCACTGCAAATGAACTCAGACACGAGTACCACCTTGTACATTTGGCTTACATGCGTCCTGGGGAATCAAACCTGGGTCTTTAGGCTTTGCAGGCAAGCACGTTAACCACTAAGCCATCCCTCCAACCCAGGAGTTTGTTTATAATGCACATAGTATTTCAGCTTTATAGGATGAAAAGATTAGATAGATAAATAGATGGAGAGATAGATAGATAGATAATAGGTAGGTAGATAGATAGATAGACAGATAGATGATATGGAGGTAGGTAGGCAGATAGATAGATAAATAGATGATAGGTAGGTAGGTAGATAGATCGATGATAGATGATAGATAGATAGACAGACAATTCTTTTTCCAGTGTCTGTAGATAGACCTACTTTACAGTCTTGCTATTCATACCATTGCTTTTCCAACTTTAACAAGTAGTGGGGCATTCTGTTAGGATACATATTCCATATTCAGTAAATCAGAGTTTGGGGGCCAATAATCTCCATTTCTAGCAACTTCCAAACTGAAGCTGATTTTGTTGGTCCTGGCCCTTGACCCATATTTTGAATATCAAAGTTTTATAAAAACAAAAACAATGGGGGCTGGAGAGATGGCTTAGTGGTTATGGCACTTGCTTGCAAAGCCTAAGAACTCATGTTCGAATCTCCAGGTCCCACATAAACCAGACACAGTGATGCAAGCAAGCAATGCCGCACATGCACACAAGGTGGTGCACACACTGGAGTTTGTTTGCAGTGGCTGAAGGCCCTGGCTTGCCCATTCTCTCTCTCCCCCACCTTTCTCTCTCTTTCTACTGAAGGCCCTGGAATGGCCATTTTCTATCTGCCTCTTTCTCTTCCTATCTCTCACTCTCAAATTAAAAAAAAAAAATTAAAAACAAAAACTGAAAGCAAAAGAGACAACGTCTGAGGTTCAAATGAAACACCCCAAGTAATTAAGTGACAGTTTCCTCAAAATGAGATGGATGCAATAGAATTTGAGATGTGTTCTTCCTGAACACTAAATATGACAGGTTCTATAAAGATTGTGTCTCAAGTAACCTCGCATTGTCTATTGCTGCATAGCAAGAGTATCCACTTAACATAGCATCACACATTCATTTTGCTCGTGAGTCTGAACTTTGAACAACGCTTTGTGGTGATTGCTTGCCTCTGTTCCACATGGCACCAGTTGGCACAGTTCAGCTGAGGACCAGGATATCCACTTTCAAAATCCTTCATACTGATGGTTGGCAAAGCTCCGGCTTTCAGCTGTGGGCTCAGCCCAGACTGTGGGACACAGTCCTGTTTTCTCTTCATGTAGCTCTCCATGGACTGTCTCAGCTTGCTCTTAGCAGAGTGATTGAGTTCCAAGGAAAAGTATCTCAGGTGACGAAAGTAGAAACATGTGAGATTTTATGACCTGGCCTTTGAAAATCACATAGCATTACTTCTGCCATGCTCTACAGGCTGGTAGAATTAGAAAGGCCTAACAACTTGAAGAAGAAAGGTCTGGATCTTCCTGATGATTTGTGGCAGAGTTCTGGAAAAGCGTGATGGATGAGACATACTTGACGTCACCTTTGGGAGAAAAAAAATTGTCATACCTATCCATTCAAAAGTAATCAAGATAGATACAAAAGTCTCTAATTCTAGGGCTGGAGAGATGGCTTAGCAGTTAAGATATTTGCTTATGAAGCCTAAGGACGTAGGTTTGATACCCCAGGACCCATGAAATGCCAGATACACATGGTGGTGCACGCATCTGAAGTTGGTTTGCAGTGGCTGGAAGCTGGCACATCCATTTTCTCTCTCTCTCTCTTAAACAAATAAATAAAATATAACAAATAAAAATAGAAAAGTAGGTATAAATATGAAGACAAACACCTACTATTTCCCACTATTCTACCACCTAATAAACAGTGAGCACAAATGAGGTTGATTGAGAGGCATCATTTATTCACCGCCATTCTCTGGTAGAAAAGAAGTGAGACCGGGCTCAGTAGTAGACAGTAATAAATGTGTTGAGCTATTTTTCCTTCAAGAATTCAATTTAGGTGGTGGGTGAATTTGAATGTGAAACAGGATTTTCTTAGACAATTCTCATTTATCACAGGGTGTCATTGCAGAGGATCAGGAAAGGAGTAATAGAAGAAATCACATCACCTGACTCACGCACTGCTCTTGCCAACTTGAGATAGGGACATGGCACGCTGGCACATGTCTGCAATCCTAGCACCTGGAGGGCCAAGGTGGGCAGATGATGGCCGTGGGTTTGAAATTAGCCTAGATTATATAATGGGAATATGTACAAAAAAAAGCAGAACCAGACTGGGGATGATTGCTCAGTGGCCAATGGTTTCCAGGCCTACTGGCCTGAGTTTGATTCCTCAGTACCCACGTAAAGCCAGTCATACAAAAATGGTGCGTGTAACCAGAGTTCACTTGCAAGGGCAGGAGCCTTGATGCACCCATATACTTATTCTCTCTCTCTCTCACACATACATATATATCACAAACTGTGAGATATATAAATCACAAACTATATAAGTTTAAATATATACCAATTATATATTATTATATATATAAATGTACATTTATGTATGTAAATTTATGTATTGAATTTTATATATAATTCTATATATTAAAATATAATATATAAAATATATTTATGTATATAATTATTATAATATAAATATATGTATACCTATAAATCACAAACTATATAATTATGATAGATACAAATATATATATATATATAGTTTGTGAAGTATAGTGTATTGTTTAATTGGCACATTTAAATTTTAAAAAATCAGAGCAACAGAAAACAACCTCAAGGTGGTTTCAGTGAAAAGCACACTGGGTCGTCCTTCAGCTAGATCAGGATGTCTGCATTTAAGATCAGTGTGAGAATCAAATCTTCCAGTCACCACAGACTTCTCCAAAACCACTGCGCATGACTATGTACCAGAAGTCCACCGAGACTCCGCTCTTGCTTCAGGTTAAAGTGAAAGACTTCCAGATGAAGGGCCCACTGGGTGTCACATGAGCATGCCCTACCCGTGCCATGGAGATGGGTTCCTAGAAGAAAGACAGAGGGAATGATCTGTATTTTTCTTCATGTTTTGCCCAGGCGTGTCTGTTCTGTAGGCGTTATGGAGTTCTTCCCAGAAGGCAGATCTCAAAATCCTGAATGCCAATCATGAGAAGAGGCCTCATTTATTTCAAAGAACAAAACATGCACAAGGCGGTGACTATGAATGACAATCACCAGGCTAAAACAGGCAATGGCTGGTCTGCGCCTACACTGAAGTCCTGAGAGACATGACCATTCATCCACTTCCTCCCCTCTGGTTGCCTATACCAAGGCCTCTCATTCCTGAGAGAGTCAGGCAGTCTACTGAGGAGCCAACTGATGTGAGACTGGACTGACTGCTCAGATGTGTGACTTGGGACAGGCCAGTGAATTTCCCTGTCCGATGCCTCTAGACAGAAATCAAATAAGAGGAGTAATCTTTCTTTATTTCCCCCTTGAACTTTACCAAAGAAAAATCACTATAAAAAAGCTAATGAGAGCTGGAGAGGTGGCTTAGCAGTCAAGCGCTTGCCTGTGAAGCCTAAGGACCCCAGTTCAAGGCTCCATTCCCCAGGCCCCACATTAGCCAGATGCACAAGGGGGTGCACGCATCTGGAGTTTGTTTTCAGTGGCTGGAGGCCCTGACGCACCTACTCTCCTCTCTCTCTGCCTCTTTCTCTCTCTCTCTCTCTCTCTCTCTCTCTCTCTCTCTCTCTGCCTCTTTCTCTCTCTGTCACTCTCAAATAAATAAATAAAAATAAAAATAAAGTTAAGGAAAGGCCTGCCAGCATTTGGAGAGGCCCCCTGAGGACATACAACATTCTCAGCACAGGTCTAGAAATAGGATCTTTCCAGCCAGGCGTGGTGGCACACACCTTTAATCCCAGCACTCAGGAGGCAGAGGTAGGAGGATAGCCATGAGTTCAAGACCACCCTGACGCTACATACTACATAGAGAATTTCAGATCAGCCTGGGCTACAGTGAAACCCTACCTCAAAACCAAAACAAAAAATAAATAGGACACCTTTCCTTCTATATTCTTAGGCAATCAGGGCAGCAAGATCATTCAGCAAATATGCTCAAATGTTAAAGAAATAAACAGAAGTGGCATAGTTACTTTTTCTGTTGTTTGGTTAATTCTTGCTTATTTGGCAGGGCGGGGAATAGGATCTCATGATATATCCCAGGATTACCTGCAATCCACTATGTAGCCTAGGCTGGCCTCAAACTTGTAGCACTCCTCCTGTCTCAGCCTCTTAAGTGTTGAGTTTATGAGCATGAGCTACCATGTTATGGCAGTTAGGTTCGCACCGCTGGCCGAAAACATCCAACCAAGAGTAGCTTGTAGGTAAAATAAAAAGTGGGGGTTATTTTGGATTATGGTCTCAAGGGGAAGCTCCCTGATAGCAGTAGAAAATAATGATGGCATGAGCAGAGGGTGGATATCACCTCCTGGGCAACATCAGATGGACAACAGCATCAGAAGAGTGTGCCAAACACTGGTAAGAGGAAACTGGCTATGACACCCACAAGCCTGACCCCACCAACACACTGCCTCTAGGAGGTTTTAACTCCCATATCGCCATCCGCTGAGGACCAAGCATTCAAAAGACCTAAGTTTATGAGGGACACCTGAATCAAACCACTACATTCCGGCTATAGCACCCATAAACTGATATCCATACATGATATAAAATACAATGCATTCATCCAACTTTAAAAGCCCCCATAGTTTTTTATCAATCCCAACAATGTTCAAACATCCTTATAGTCCACTTTCTT
The DNA here is from genome assembly GCF_020740685.1 of Jaculus jaculus. Classification (NCBI taxonomy): domain Eukaryota; kingdom Metazoa; phylum Chordata; class Mammalia; order Rodentia; family Dipodidae; genus Jaculus; species Jaculus jaculus. The sequence goes on from NC_059105.1 coordinate 167,984,419, forward strand.
TTAACTGAGCTACAACAACAAAAATAAATAAATAACATGATGGCACAGAATAAACACTCACAGCAAAAGATGGCATTGGGCACAGCAAAGAAACATTCAACCAATACAAGATTTAGACACAGCAAATACGAAACTCTGTAGTTCCAAGTCCAACAACTCCAACAGTGACAAGTGTCCAAGTCCGATAATTCTAACCAGTGACCAGTCTCTGGAGTTCCAATTCTGCCTCTCCAGATAGGCTACTCACAGTCACAGAAAATTTCATCCAGTACCAGCAGCTCTCCTTGACATCCATCCCATAGTCCTGGCATTTCCACAATTTCACCACAAAAAGATTATATTGCTAATGTCATCATTAATTATCACCATTATATCTATTATTTTTTTCTGAAATGTTGTCAGTCACCTGAGAAGGACTAAGTTTTTCCACCTTTGGAAGAATTGTGCAAAAATGGTTAGGATAATTAAGGTGTCTAGATCCAAATTCTGGGTCTACTTGTTAGCTGTGTGGCCTTCAGAAATTCAGCTGCCTTCTGGTTGCTAGAACAAAACACCCAGTCAGAACATGGGAGAAAAAGGCTTATTTCCACTTACAGTTTCAACGAGAAGTCTCATCTCGGTGGAGAAAGCATGGCAGAGCAGACCGAGGGGACACCGCATCATGTCTCAGGAGCAGGAAGAATGTAGTCAGAATGAACTAGCTCTCAGAACCCAGTAGGGCTGGACTAATGAACCTCAGGGCCCAAACTCACTGACATGCCTCCTCCAGTGAGGCCCCAGCTCCCAAAGATGACCAGATGGGGACTATGTAGGAGTCTTAATCACAAACACTTGGAGGGTACAGGGGACATTTTGCATTCTACCCACCATATTATGTTAACTTCTGTATGTCTCAATTTCCTTATCTATATAAGAAAAAATGGTATCTACCACATAAGATTAAGTGCTGGAAGGATTAACTGAAGCAGTGTATCAAAATGACCTGATGATAATACATGCTTACTAAATGATGGTCATTTTTTAAATCCTAATTTCTCATTTATTTATTTAATTTACTTGAGAGAGAGAATGGGCACACCAGGGCTTTCAGCTATTGCAAACAAACTCCAGAGGCATGTGCCACCTGGTGCTTCAGGCTTACGTGTATCTTGAGGAATCAAACCTGAGTCTTTTGGGTTCGTAGGCCAGTGCCTTAACTGCTAAGCCATCTCTCCAGCCCATGATGGTCCTTGTTATTAGCATGTAGACTGTGCTGCTGCCTCTGTCTGAGCCAGCTGAGGACTCCATCACATCTGATGAGAATTAGCTTCCCATGATAGTAGGCAGTGCAGTCTCAAAGCTCATCCACAAATGGCATAAAACTAGTGAAAGAATTCCTACCTTGTGTGAAGGTAGGTGAGGAGATTAAAAAATAAGAGAACAAGGGCTGGAGAGATGGCTTAGCAATTAAGGCATTGGCCTGCAAAGCCAAAGAACCCAGGTTCAACTCTCCAGGACCCACATAAGCCAGATACACAAGGTGGGGCATGCATCTGGATTTCTTATGCAGTGGCTGGAGGCCCTAGCATGCCCATTTTCTCTCTGTCTCTTTCTCTCCCCCTCAAATAAATAAATAAAAATTTAAAATAAAAAGAGGAAGAGAAAAGGAGGTAGTCGGGATTCCGTGGTAAAGTGTTACATGAACAGGTGAACATGAATTAAGATTGCCTAAATTCTAGTGCTGATTTCCATTAATACTACTCTTATTTGTGCCCCCACTTTTGCCTGTAAAGGTATATTTTTAAAAAAAAAAGTGGGCCGGGCGTGGTGGCGCATGCCTTTAATCCCAGCACTTGGGAGGCAGAGGTAGGAGGATCTCCGAGAGTTCGAGGCCACCCTGAGACTACATAGTGAATTCCAGGTCAGCCTGAGCCAGAGTGAGACCCTACCTCGAAAAACCAAAAAAAAAAAAAAAAAGTGGAGAATCTGGGTGTGGTGGCACATGCCTTTAATCCCAAAATTTGGGAAGCCAAGGTAAGAGGATGGATGTGAGTTCAAGACCAGCCTGAGAATACATGAGTCACCCTAGGCTACAGAGAGACCCTATTTTGAAAAATAAATAAATAAAGTGGGAGGAAAAGAAAAAAATAAATAGATAGACAAATAGCAAGAATGGATTGGCAAGTGTTCTATAAATGTCTGTGTAAAGAAGAAGTGTCACTAAGTAAACTCCTAATATTTCTCTCAATATGAACTGATTCCCTCTTTCTCACTAGCTATACTGCAGGCTTCCGTTTTGCTTCCAGTGCACTGTTTCCTTTAACCTTCTTTTCCCAGACAGGCATACACCTCCAAGTTTAATTATTCCGTCAATTGTCTTTTCAATTTTGCTGATTTCCATTAACCACTTGTGGTATCAATTTGTTGATCGGTTCCTTCAGATTGTGTGAGCCAATCATCTTTACACCCACCAAAAGCTGGAAAGCAATTAAACTAAGGATGGGGAGAGTTATTCAAGAGAAATCAAAGCATAAAGATAAAGAGAGAGGAAGTGCTGCTATTAAAGGATCACTGAGGGAAAAATACACATGTGCTAAAGGGAAAAAAAAGCACAATACCGAAGCAGACAGAGACTCAGAGGGAAGGGGGACGAGGAGAGAGAGGTAGAAAACAGATCTTGCTTGTGCCTCCTCCATCTCTCTTTCAGCACCAAGGACAGAGTCTCTGGGAGGCTAACAGGAACAATGATTATTGGGGTCCCTCCTCAGCCTTTTAGGGTAGAAGGAAGCATTGGCAAGCCGAGGAACGCGCAGTGAGGATTAATAGGAAGCTGGGAGAGTAGCTCACAATTTCACCCGAAAGGCAAAAAAAAAAAAAAAATCAATTAAAAGAATAGGTGATTTGATTTCTGCATAGAAATCTTTCCATAGTTTCTGTGTCCTGGGGAAGGCAAAGTTTTCTGGGCTTGGGTGTATTGGTCCTCCGGAAATGGCTGCAGGAGCCGATGTACTAAACTCCACAATCTCCAGAAATCAGAAGAAGTTTTCAGGGTAAGTACATTTTTCTTTTAATTTCTTATTTAGGGTATATTATTTCTCTGGAAGACAATTTCACCAACCTGCAATTCTCTGGTTCTCTATGGATGTACATTAAACCTCCACACTACTCAAATTTAAAGCCCGAAATCCTGAGGAAACTGTTTTCATTTTTATTAAGTGGTTGGACAGTGGAAACTTGTAATTCTTTAAATTTTCTTTAGTTCTGTAACCTCACCCCATCATGTATTCATGGGCTCTAGAAGCTATACCAAGGCATAACTAAAAGATTGAAAATAAAAACCTGTAATTATTTCATGGATTTGTGGTGAAGCTGATTGTATTTCTCTGAAGGGCTTTACTTAATTGTAAAGGTCTGTGAGTTTAAACTCCCCAGTTCAGCATCCTGGTAATCCAGGGCTGAGGGTTTAAAGAGGTTCTGTTTTCAATGGTCAATTTAAAGTCAGGCTTCTTCCAAGTCTGACTCCAATTACTCCCAACAGAGATATGAAGTGCTTGAGATAATGATTATGTATGTTCTCTTCAACGATGGTGTATGATTTGGAGGGCATTGTCGCTTAATTGTGGGACTTCCATTACTGACTGCATCCTATTGGGTAAACGGAGTTCCTGCAATTCGGTATTTGTTCCAGTTCATGCGATTAGTTTAATCTAACGCCATCAAAATGCACGCACGACTCATAATGCAGCAATAACAAAGTGGAACTCAGATTCGAAACTCATTCTGCATGCCTATTTGCACTTTGCAGGGGAAGTCCTTTGCTCACTGATACCAAAGGGTTAGTCAAACATCTGCCCTTGGGTAAGAGTGAAAGACAGCTGCATGCCATGGCCTTGGGTGTTACTGTAGCTGAGAGAGAGAGAGAGAGAGAGAGAGGGAGGGAGGGAGGGAGGGAGGAGAGAGAGAGAGAGAGAGGGAGAGAGAGAGATGATATGAGTTTCTTACTCGGGCGCTTGTTTGTTCATAGTTGAATAAATTCAAAGGTCTCCATGGCTAGCAGTTAGCAAGGGTGTTGAGCAAGAACAATACTGACACCACCCAAACAAAAGGCTGCTTCTAAAAGAATAGGCATTAAATCGGATATCAACTAGATCTCTCCCAATGTGCAATTTAATTCCTATTACATTAAAGTTTGCCATCAAGTAACATTTGCTTATTGGTTACTTGCTCATTGAATTTTCCCAGTTTTATCTCTGGCTAGAATGCTTGGTGTTAAAAATTGTCAAGGAGGAGCCGGGCACCTTTAATCCCTGCACTAGGGAGGCAGAGGCAGGAGGATCACTGTGAGTTCGAGGTCACCCTAAGACTCCATAGTGAATTCCAGGTCAGCCTGGGCCAGAGTGAGCCCCTACCTCGAAAGAACATCAACAACAACAACAAAAAATCGTCAAGGAGGGCTGGAGGGATGGCTTAGCAGTAAAGGCATTTGCCTGCAAAGCAGAGGACCCAGGTTCAATTCCCTAGGCCCCACATAAGCCAGATGCACAAGGTGGCACCTGCATCTGGAGTTCATTTGCAGTAGCTGGAGGCCCTGGTGCACCCATTCTCTCCCCCTCTCTCCCTCTTTCTCTACCACTCTCTCAAATAAAGAAATAAAATTTTTTTTTTTAAATTGTCAAGGAGGATGGAGGGATGGCTTACTGGTTAAGGTGTTTGCCTGCAAAGACAAATGACCCAGGTTCTATTCCCCAGGACCCACATTTGCCAGATGCACAAGGGGGGCCATGCATCTGGAGTTCATTTGCAGTGAGTGGCTGGAGGCCCTGGCATGCCCATTTATTCTCTCCCTCTCTCTCTCTTCCTCTTTGTCTGTCAAATAAATAAATAAAAATTTTTAAAATGTCAAGGAAAGTAAGGGTGGTATGCTTTACTGATCACATTTAATGGGGGGAACCTATATTAGCTATTGGACCTCAGTAACCAGATTTTTTTCTCAGCATATTTACCAACAGTGTAAATGTATCCATATCTATAAATATGTTACAAATTCTAATGCACTTGTGAATCTTCATTAGAAAAATAAACCAGAGAGCAATTTGCAAGAATCAAGCACCATAGAAATGCTAAAGACGACCTCTAATAATAACAACAATGTAACTCCCACTGGCTCTCTGAGCAGCGTGCACCTGCGTTGACTCTAACAAGCTCAGTAAGGTGATGTGCATAAGAGGCTCTGAAAAGGCAAGATCTTAAAATTACTCCCCACTTCAGGCTCGTGTGCCTCGCCACAATAGCAGATGTAGAACATGAGGTCTGAACTCAGACAGATCTTGAGTTCTTCATGACCTCAGTACAATATATTTAACCTGTGACTCACTTTCCTCACCCTAAAAACTGAAAGTAATAACTGCACATACTTCCATGTCGTTATGAAATCTTAGTATGGCAAAGCTTAAGAGTGTTGCCTATTACAATTATTCATTTTTATCAAGATTAGGATTAGGAACTTTGAATTGAAGCAAAGTCCAGAAAAATTCTAGAGACGAGTGTTCAGGGCGTAACTTAGTAGATGTTAGATGGCATCAGCCAGAGACTTGTGAGGTGAGAGAGGGTGTCTCTCGGAAACTGCTACTTGGGTATTTAATTCTGGGTTGTCTTGGCATCAACTTCTACCGGCATGGACACATTAAGTAAGTTATAAGTTGGAGATTTAGGGAGACCTGGCCCCACCTCATACATGTCATGTGATTTGGGGGTGGGGGGGACTAAACAACAAGGACTCATTTCTCCTACTTCTGGAGGAGGTCCAATACCAGGATACCAGCACGATTGGTTGTGGCAAGAGTTCTCTCCCTGGCTTGCAAATGGCCCTCTTCTCTGTGCGTGTTAACACGGCCTTTGCCTTGGCTCATGGGTTTCAGAGGTTTTGTTTCACGGTCGCGTGGCCTCTGGGGAGGCAGAATATCATGGAAGATGGGGGATGGCAGAGCAGAGTTGCTCATTTCATGGTGACCAGGAAGCAGAGAGACAGAGTCACAGTGTGACCTTGAGAAAGTTGCTGAGGCACTGTCTGCCTCGGGTTTACAATCCATGCAGAAGGCTCGTGGCACTACATGCAGAGCATTGCTGCCGCGCACAAGAAGCCCAGAAGTGGCTGTCTTCAGGAGGAGGTTGAATACTGGAGGTGTGTTTGGTTTTTATTTTATTCGATACCCTTAAGGAAGTCTTAGTGAATATTCAGGTGCCACCGAAGTGATTTGGGCAGACTTTCACTCAGCCCTGAGGAACTTAGCATCAGGAAAGAAAGACATATGTCACACACAATGGGGGCTTGTCCACTCTGTCTGATATATATATATATTGGTTTTTCAAGGTAGTGTTTCACTCTAACCCAGGCTGACCTGGCATTCACTACATAGTCTCAGGCTGGCCTCGAACTTATGGCAATCTTCCTACCTCTGCCTCCCAAATGCTGGGATTAAAGGCATATACCACCATGCCCAGCTTCTTTTATATATTTTTTAAGTATTTATTTATTTGCAAGGAGAGAGAGAGAGAGAGAGAAGAATGGGAATACCAGGGTCTCTTGTCACTGCAAACAAATGGCAGATGCACGTGCCAGTTTCTAAATCGGGCTTTACATGAGTACTAATGAATCAAACTGGAGCTATCAGGCCATCTCTCCAGTCCCCTGTTTGTCTTTTTATCAAGAATATATATTATTTATTTATTTATTTGGGAGAAAGAAGCAGAGAGAGAAAGAGAGAAAATGGGCACGTCAGGGCCTCCAGCCACTGCAAATGAACTCCAGATGCCTGTGCCCCCTTGTGCATCTGGTTTACATGGGTCCTGGAGAGTCAAACCAGGATCCTTTGGCTTTGCAGGCAATTGCCTTTACCACCAAGCCATCTCTCCAGCACCCACCCTCCCCCACCCCCACCCCCGCCGTGTGTCTTTTAAACCAGACCATGCACTCACTCTAAAAGATGCTAGCACACACTACAAAAACCAAGATAAATCTATACTTTGTAAGAAAGTGAAAGCTCCTTGAAGTGTGCACGTAACATAACGTGTAATGAACCCTAAGAAACCAACGGCAGCCATAATCTTGTCGCCTTTGCCTTCTCGGTGTGCTCAGCTCTCTTTGACTTGACCCTCTAACATTTTCTACTGAGATCATGGGCTCCAAACCCTCTGGACAGCCTGCCATGGTAGTTTATTTGACCCCTTTGCCTACTCATGCCTTCCTGTGAACAAGAAAAAGCTGCACTATTTCAAGAGCTTTATCTAGACCTTTTGCTAGAGCAGCAATTCTCCATTAGCAGAGCAAGTTTGTTGCCCTCCCCGCATGACATTTGGCAGAAATTCTTTGGTTGTCACAACTAGTGGTTAGAAACCAGGGATGCTGATAAACATCTGTAATGCACAAGACAGCCCCTCACAGCAAAGAATTATCCAGCCCATATTGGAAAAGGTAGTAAATTCAGAAAACATTATGATCTAATAAACTTTATTTTTTTAATGAAAAATAAAAGGATTATCCAATCCCAACTATCTGTAGTACAAAGGCATTACACATAAATTTTATTTGATCTTTACAGTAACCCTATGAAGTGGTGATGATTTATCCTCATTCTGCTGATGAAACAACTGGTCTATCATCATGAATTACTTGGAGAGTGATTATTAAGTTAATAAATTCTTCAGACTCTCAGCTTCTTCCAGAGACCAGTTCATTATCTATTAGCACATCTATCAAACAGAGAAAGGAAGGGAAAATATTCCAGTCCAGTTCAGCATTGTGTAAGCAGCTCTAATTAAAAAATAATAGTCCGGGGCTGATGAGATGGCTTAGCAGTTAAGGCATTTGCCTGCAAAGCCAAAAGGACCCAGGTTTAATTCCCCAGGAGCCACATAAGCCAAATGCACAAGGGGGCACATGCATCTAGAGTTTGTCTGCAGTGGCTAAAGGCCCTGGTACGTCCATTCTCTCTCTCTCTTTTTCTCTCCCTCTTTCTATCTCTCTCTCTCAAATAAGTTAAATAAAATAAATATTTAAAAAAATAATAATCCGAGGGGGAAAAAGTAGAAATAATCAGCAGAGAGGCAGCGAGTAAGGTAGCATTTACTCATCCCTGTTTTTATCTCCCATACCCACAACTCCTCAGGAAATTTCTGGACCACCAGGATTTACCCACCAGATGCTAGAAAGAACAATGTGAAAAAAAAAAAATCGGAAATCCATGGACTACAGCTCATGCCAATATCAGGTCCAGAATTGACTTTCAGATTTGAGGTCTCCTCTCTTATAACTAGCCATCGACATTCCCTATACCACTTTTAAGTTGCCATCAGACCCTCTTGGCAGGACACAACATCCAGCAATATGGTAACAAACACCCCGAGGTTTTATGCTTTCCTTCTTGCTTGACAGGCGAGATGAGGCTAAGTTACCATTGGCCAGCTGCCCTGCCTCCCAGCGTGGCCCAGCTGCGAAAGGGAAGGTGCTCTGGACCCGAGCCCGCTCAACGAGGGAAACATCCTTGAACAATCAGAAAGCGCTGTATTTTTCCAAAACCCCCTGGCAGCAGCAATGCTATCTGCAGGGTAGCGGCTGCCCTTCTCCTAATAATGAGAAAATTATGATTATTATCAAGAATTATTATTATGTGTTAAAAATATATTGACTGCAAACAATGGGCCATGATCAAGAACATTTATAAGCAGTTCTCTGAATTCACTCCAAATTGGTTACTCCTTCCCAAGCAATTGTTCATGTTAACACTTATTGCAGGCTGAAATGTTTCAAAATGAAACGATAGCCATGATTAGGCCAACCCTCTAGCTCAAGGAGAGCTCGAGACAGTAAGATTTAGACCAAATTCTGACCACCAAGAAGCCAGCCTCTACTGCTTCCACTAGACCCTGACACAAGAATTCTATTCGAAGCCCACATATACACCAGGCCTAAATATCTTAAAACCATGGAACCAGTGACACGATATTTTTACCCTCCTGCCTTGAAAACTGCACAATGTAACAATCTGGAAGGTTAAGTTTGAATTTAGGAATTCCATGCCAAACATAAATATTCCTTTCTCTTGCTGAGGTACCATCCTTTTCCCTCCTCACCTCAACTGTAACACAGAAACTGTCTGGGCTCCAACAAACAGCCACCCCATGCGCCCAGGAGCCCGACATACACGTGGCACGGTCTACATTCAGGGAGACAGAAGCAAGAGTGAGGCTGGTGATGCACCGGGAACAGCGTCCAGCAATTGGACAAAGAATTCCGGCTCTGTGATCTGAGCTCCAGAAGTAAGCGTGAAGGGGTGCTTAGGGGGCACTGTTAGGAGGATGTGGCCAAAAGAAGGGGTTCAGATTACTATAACAGGATGCCGCAGACTAGGCAGCTTACAAGCAATGGAAATGTGTTTCTCATCTTTCTAGAAGTCCGAGGCCAAGACACCAGCGAAATCAGTGTCAGATACAACAGCGACCTTCACGCAGTGTTCTCACGTGGTGGGAAAGCCCGAGTCTCTGGGGTGTCTTATAAGAGTGCTATTTCCAAAGACCTCCCCTGAAAGGTCCCATATCCTAACACCATCACTTCCCTAAGGCCCTATCTCTTAATACTATCACCTTGTGAGTTAAGATTTCAATAGACTGGAGAGAAGAGAGGAGAGGAGAAGAGACACAAATATTCAGAGAATGGCAGAGGGTCATATAGGGGCATAGAGCCTGGGGCAAGAGTCATTCTTCCCTGAGTGTCAGGGCTGTACTCTAAGGCAGAGGCCTCATGTCCTTCTCTAGTACAGGGCTCTGGTGTATTGCTACCCTTGGCACACAGGATCTTCCTTCAGGGACGGTAACTTCTGGGCCCCACGGACACATGGAAACCTGGCTTGGAGAGCCTACAGTCCCTTTTAGGACGCCCCCTTTGAGAGCTCTTTTCCAAGTGGGCCATGAAATACGGCTGTCACTTTGGCTTTGTGATGCCAAAAGATGGGCTTTAGAAGACCATGGGGCTGCAGAGTCAGCTCAGTGGATAAAGCGATTTTGCCACTCAAAGGTGAGCACTGAGTTCATATTCCCAGACTCCTAGTAAAAGCCACAAGCAGCGTCAAGCCTCACTAATCCCAGCATGCCTGAGGCAAGATGAGAAGTGGAGGCAGGAGAATTTCCCAGAAACCCACAGACCCGCTGGCCTGGGGAACAGAGCAGTGAGCAAGACATGGAAGGTGAGGACTGAAAGAGATGTCGTCTGGGCTAGAGAGATGGCTTAGCGGTTAAGGCACTTGCCTGCAAAGCCAAAGGACCCAGGTTCAATTCCCCAGGATCCACATAAGCCAGATGCACAGGGTGACTCATGCATCTGGAGTTTGTTTGTAATGGGTAGAGGCCCTGGCATGCCCTTTCTCTCTCTCTTTCTCTCCCACTCTCTCTCTGTCTATCTCTATCTTTCTCAGATCAATAAATAAAGATAAAATATTTTTAAAAGATGTCATCTGACCTCCAAATGCACACAGTAGCACATGTGTGCCCACACTCACAAACGTGGACATGCTTACACACACATCTAAACAAAAAAAAAAAAAAAAGGGAGCTAGAAGACCATAATGAACCATAGGACTTTACCACTGTTATCCATTTTTTCTGGGTCTCAATTTCCCTGTTTGACAAAGCAAGGGTATTGGGCTGGTTAAGGGGTGAAAGTAGATGGCCACTGACCCATGGATCTGGGGTTTTGGTGGGCAGTGAGAGACGATGTCAAGCTTCAACACTTCCAGCTGGCACCAAATATGTTAAAATGCGAAGGTTTCTTGGCTGGGGAGATTGCTCAGTGGTTAAAGACACTTGCTTACCTGGGTTCTCTTCCCAGGAATTCAGGTTAAACCAGATGCGCAAAGTAACACGTGTCGTCCGCAGTGGCAAGAGGTCCTGGCATGTCCTTTCTCTCCCTCCCCTCCCCCCCCTCCCTCTCTCTCATAAAATAAAATTTGAAAGAAGATAAAGTAAACTTTGAAGTTGTCAAGTAAAATTCCACACATGGATTTTCCTTAATACAAAATCCACTATACTATAATACCTCAATACTTGAGATTTTCCTCTACCATCTAGTCTCTCAAACCCACCAGGTCCTATGTAAAATATAAGAGAGAAAATGGGAGATTGGAGAAAGTCATCAGAGGCATACAGAAGTGGGGGAAAGGCAAATTCAGCCATAGAGGTTGGGAGGAAGAAAACAGGAGACAGCTGAGATGGACAGGCTGACAAGGCAAAAATACCCAAGTCAGCCAGACCTGGTGGCGCACACCTTTAATCCCAGCAGTCGGGAGGCAGAAATAGGAGGATGGCTGTGAGTTTCAGGCCAGCCTGAGTCTACATAGTGAATTCCAGGTCAGCTTGGGCTAGAGCAAGACCTTACTTCGAAAAAAATTAATAAAAATAAACCAACTCAGTGTTTGCAGTGCCAAGCATGACTTCCAAAGTCTTGTACATAAAATAATTCTTTTACAAACCAGGCATGGTGGCTCCTGTTTATAATCCCAGCATTTGAGAGGCTGAGGCAGGAGAATCGCCTCTAGCTTAAAGTCAGCCTGGGCTACATGGTGAATTCCAGACTAGCCAAGGCTACAGACTCTGTCTCAAAAGAAAACTAATCAATGAATTCATTAAATAGTTGTTTCCTTTTTGTGGAATTAGGGATCAAAGCCAGAGCCTTGCACTCATGCATTCTGCCACTGAGCCATAGCCCCAGCCCCTAGTTTGTTACCATATTGTTTAGCTTAAAATAGTTATTTGGGGCTGGAGAGATGGCTTAGCGGTTAAGCACTTGCCTGTGAAGCCTAAGGACCCCGGTTCGAGGCTCGATTCCCCAGGACCCACGTTAGCCAGATGCACAAGGGGACGCACGCGTCTGGAGGTCGTTTGCAGTGGCTGGAGGCCCTGGCGCGCCCATTCTCTCTCTCTCTCTTTCCCTCTCTCTTTTTCCTTCTCCCTCTCCCTCTCTCCCTTCCCCCCTCTCTGTCGCTCTCAAATAAATAAATAAAAATAATTTAAATAGAAAATAGTTATTTGATCCCCACAAAACTCTATGAAAGGGGTTCCTCCTTTTTAAAAAAAAATTTTGTTTATTTAAGAGACAGAGGGAGAGAGAATGGTCACGCCAGAGCCTCTAGCCACTGCAAACGGACTCCAGAGGCCTGCGCCCCCTTTGCCCCAAGCCCCTTAACTGCTGAGTCATCTCTGCGGCGCGGGAACAATTTCTAATCCGTGTCATCAGAAAGCCTTCACGGAAATACGGGCAAATAAAATACTCCTGGGTCGACGTCGGCGGAGGTGAGGAAACGGCCCACGTGGATACCTAACGATTGCAAAGGGTCCAAGCGGCAGGGGCAGCGGGTGCCCCCAGGACGGGCTGGCGCGCGACGAAGGCAGGCCCGCGCCGCTGGGCCCAGCCAGGCGGTGGCTCGGGGCCGGGTGTGAGCCGGGCCATGCAGGGAAGCACGCCTGGGCTCTGGGTGAGACCCGGAGCCCGAGGGTGCCAGCCTGGCCATTTCCTAGCTGTGCGGCTTCAGCCCGCCGAGCTCCGCACTGCGCTGCTGTGAAGCGGAGGGGGCTGCTGCGCAAGGGGGCGCAGGCGTCTGCAGTTCCCTTGCAGTGGCTGGAGGTTCTGCTCTACCCATTCTGCCTCTTTATCTGCCCTTCTCAAACAAATAAATAAATAAAATATTTTTTTTAAAAAAAAAAAGGAATTGTCCTCAAACACTCATTCACATACACACAGTCCTTAGCTACTCACAACTGACCTCCTCGATTTTTTTTTTTTCCAAAACACACATTATCGTTGGATAGACCTTGTCTTTCACCCCGTTTATTATCTCCCTCCCCAGCTGGATAGAAGCTTCACGAGGGGAGGAATTACCTGTTTTGTTTGTAGCCATACCTCCAGTTATTACATCAGTGTAAAGCAAATTAAAAAAAAAAAGTTATCCATAGACCCCCCCCCAGCTTCAAAGAGTCTGACTTTAGGGCTGGAGAGATGGCTTCGCGGTTAAGCGCTTGCCTGTGAAGTCTAAGTACCCTGGTTCGAGGCTCCATTCCCCAGGACCCACGTTAGCCAGATGCACAAGGGGCACACCACAAGTCTGGAGTTCGTTTGCAGTGGCTGGAGGCCCTGGCACATCCATTCTCTCTCTCTCTCTCTCTCTCTCTCTCTCTCTTTCTCTGCCTGTTGCTCTCAAATAAATAATATATAAAAATTTGCCGGGCGTGGTGGTGCACGCTTTTAATCCCAGCACACAGGAGGCAAAGGTAGGAGGATCGCCATGAGTTCGAGGCCACCCTGAGAATACAGAGTGAATTCCAGGTCAGCCTGAGCTAGAATGAAGCCCTACCTCGAAAAACCAACCAACCAAACAAACAAACAAAAAATAATAATATGTAAAAATTTAAAAAGAGTCTGACTTCGCCCACACTGTTTTCTGTCTCTTCCTAGAAACTCTTGGGGCTCACACTCCTTCCTCTGGGCTATGGCACCTCTGAGCCAGCTAAGCAGCCACGTCAACTCCACCTGTGGGACAGAGAACTGCACAGGCGTCCACGGGGCCCGCCCGCGTGCCTACTATGCCCTGTCCTACTGTGTGGTCATCCTAGTCATCATCTTTGGCAACAGCCTGGTGTGCGCGGCTGTGCTGAGGGAGAGAGTCCTGCAGACCACCACCAACTACCTAGTGGTGAGCCTGGCCGTAGCCGACCTGCTGGTGGCCACCTTGGTGATGCCCTGGGTGGTGTACTTGGAGGTGAGTGGGCTCTCCGTGCATGCTTTTCCTGAGCCTGTGCTTGTTGGCTTCCCTGAGCTCCTTCAGGGCCCCAAGATACTCTCTGTAATTCTGCTCAGAGAACTAAGAAAGAAAAAATCCATCCTGTCATGGTCTCTCTAGTGAGGGAACTAACACTTGAGGGCATCCACCACCCACCAAGTCGGAACAGGGCGCCTGGAGTGACTCTGTGCCCATAGGTCCGTGTCCAGGGGACTGGACATGAGTGATGGGACTCTTGGACGGGAACAATAGCTCAGCTGGTAAAATGCTTGTACGCATGAAGACCAGAGTCCAATCCCCAGAGTCCATTATTAAAATAATGCCCGGCATGATGCATGCTTCTAATCCCAGCCCTAGGATGTAAAGACAGCATTTCTCAGGCTTACTGGCCAGCCAGTATAGCCTATTTGGTGAGCTCCAGACCATGAGAGATTTTATCTTTAAAAGGGGGAGGGGGGTGAAGATGACACCTGAGATTGTCCTCTGGCCTCCACACACACCTGCACACACATGTGCACCTGCATAAACAGGCACGCACACACGAATACTGTCTGTACCAGTAAGTCTTCAATGGTGGGGTTAGGGTCCATCATAGTCCACTGAGCATCTTTATCGAGGTTCCATGCATGTAGAGATCAGGTATGCAGTGGGGGGTACAGAGAAGGGAGGAGAAGAAGGTTACAGGGAAAGCATTTCTAGTGAGAGAGAGAGAGAGAGAGAAACGACAGAAAGAATGGTCAGCAAATACATGAGACTTGTCTTGATGGCTCAGCTGTTCTCCATCTCAGCTTCCTGCTCCCGGGCACTGACTCTCCCGCAGCCTCTGCTACCAAAGGAACAGATTAACCTCAAGATTTAGATTTCTCCATTTCTAGTACAAAGGCCTCAGAGATAGTGCAGTATACCCTGGAGAATTCATCTGGAGAGAAACATTTCTTAAACTGCATTTGAGAGTACAAAACAGTCAAGAGGTGATAAGCCAAAACATCCACTTGCTAACGAGGAGATCAGGGTGCCTGCATCTATTCAAGAAACAGATACCATTGCCAGAAAAAATATGCACTTACTAAAGAGGTTTCAAACATCTTAATATGCTATTAATATTTCTCCTCTGCACTGAGTGTCATTCTAAAGAGATATCCAATGAAGGATCAAAATGATGCTATGATTAAGAGAAATTAAGATTCATCAAATTAATATTTCAGTTAATATTAATAGTGAAGGTGACAGTTAATTAGGTATGACATATCACAGGAGAGTAAAAGCCTTGAACATAGACTGCCTAGGTTAGCACCACATTAAAGAATGGCTGGGTGCTGAAATTATGCTTATGATCTCAAGGGGAGGACTTAAAGGAAATAAACAGGTATAGGAAGCAGGGAAAAAGAAGGAAAACAACCAGGCTGATGGGGATAGTTCTAGAGATTGAGGAAATAGTGAAGAAAAAAAAAAAGTATTTATTCTTCCCAGGTAGGAGAATCCCAGTGGTGAGAGATCTTATAATTATCTTGACTTTTCTGTCAACCCAATTAGGTTGAGTCATCCTTGCAGTCAGAGGGTATGTCTTTTTTCTTTTCTTGTAATCCAAACATGCTACCTGGTATGGGGGGGGGGGGGTAAGGCTGAACTGTTTATTTTATACCCAGTAATGATGAGTAAAGAGGGAGACACTCCCCGCACCACAACCCATTCATCCAGAGTCTCACCACTGCTCTGCTAAAGAACTTCTGCCCACCCCTACATCTGCAAAGGTCCAGGGGCCCTCCCAGATGAATGAATGTCAGAAAGAAATGCAAGGAAGAGGCTCTCACCCCAGTGCGCATTTTCATCTTCCCCGAAGCAAACCAGGCTTCCGACACTAACCAAAGAGAAGTGCTCTCCAGCTGTCTGTTTGTGATTGCTTCCAGAACTCTCCTTGGCAGGCTAGGAAATCTCCGTAGATACTAGTATAGAAGATGAACAGCATACACACACACACACACACACACATACACACACACACACACACACACATATATACATATATATATATTTCCCCCTGAGGCAAGCCCAACAGACTGGCTTTTTTTTTTTAATACAAGAGAGACAGAGAGAGAATCAGTGCACTAGGGCCTCCAGCCACTGCAATTCAACTCCAGATGTGTCTGCCTCCTTGTGCGCATGTGCAACCTTGCATGCTTGCGTCATCTTGTGCATCTGGCTTACATGGGATCTGGAGAGTAGAACACGGGTCCTTAGGCTTCACAGGCAAGCGCCTTAAGTGCTAAGCCATCTCTCCAGCCTGAAGAGGGACATTTTGGATTTGCCCACAACACCCTTCTTGTAGCCACGCCTGGTGACCTAGTGACATCCCCATTCTTCTGCTGCTAAGCACAAAAGAGCGAACAGATTTACAGCGAGCCATGTGAAATCTAACCAAAGGCCTTAAGGGCGTCTCTGTAGTACTGCGTGTGAGTTCTCTTCCGTGGGAAGAGCTCTGAAAAACTGACAAGAGGAAGACACGCCAGCAGGTGATGTGGGAAGGTGTTCAGTAAGCAAGACCATGTTCGATGAGATCTGTATCAATCCGAAGACTTGGAGGAGGTTTTGAGGAGATGGCTCACTAGATAAAGGGTTTGTTACGTGAGCATGAAGACCTGAGTTCAGACCCCCATATAAAAATGCGGGGTGTGGGGCTGGAGAGATGGCTTAGCAGTTAAGACACTTGCCTGTGAAGCCTGAGGACCCATGTTTGACTCCCCAGATCCCATATAAGCCAGACACACAAGGTGACACAAGCACACAAGGTCACACCTATGCACAAGGAGGCGCACACGTCTGGAGTTCGTCTGCAGTGGCTGAAGGCCCTGGCGGGCCCATTCTCTCCCTCTCTCTCTCTCTCTCTCTCTCTCTCTCTCTTTCTCTCTTTCTCTCTTTGTGTGTCAAATAAATAAATAAGATAAAATGGGGCTGGACGGGTGGCTTAGCAGTTAAGGCATTTGCCTGAAAAGCCAAAGGACCCAGGTTCAATTCTCCAGGAACGTTAGCCAGATGCACAAGGGGGCGCATGCGTCTGGAGTTCATTTGCAGTGGCTGGAGGCCCTGGTGTGCCCATTCTCTCCCTCTCTCTCTCTCTCTCTCTCTCTCTCTCTCTCTCTCTCTCTCTCTCCCTTTCTCTGTCGAATAAATAAAATAGAATTGTTATTTTTAAAAAAGAAAGTAAAACATGAAGAGATAAAAGTTGTGAAATTAAGTGAATGAAATGGAGATACTAAGAGTTCCCATGCTGGGCTGATGTTAGGTTCAACTATTATAACCTGACAGAGTTACCTTAATAACTAAAAATTGCAGTCTGCAAGAATCTCAGTTTAGACATTGTTAGACATTGTAAGTCAAAAAAAGTCCAACTCCATTTGGCTTAAATGTAAACAGGATGAATTGACTCTCATCCTAAGGACTTTTCTTCTTTTTTTTTTTTTTTTTTTGGTTTTTCTAGGTAGAGTCTCACTCTAGCCCAGGGTAACCTGGAATTCACTATGGAGTCTCAGGGTGGCCTCGAACCTCAAACTCACAGCAATCCTCCTACCTCTGCCATCCGAGTGCTGGGATTAAAGGCGTGCGCCACCACGCCCAGCTATCCTAAGGACTTTGACACTTGTGTGGTTCTGCGGGATGCAGGCATAGTCTGACAAGGGTTCCGACTCCATTTCTCTGCAATTCTTTCAGCTCTTCCTTCTTCCGTACACTGACCTCATCCACAGGCAAGGGGATAAGCTGTAAGCAGCCTCCCACGTGCATGCAGCGTTCACAGCAAGAGACAAAATACACGTCTCGGAATTCCTGGAGGTGTAAAATGAACTGACTTAGGGCACATGACTTGCTCTGAGTAATCATCCGTTAGAAGGATTGATTTAGCATAGTTTCAATGGCCCTCCCATGAAACATATGAATGGCTCAGAGATCTCATTCCAAGACTATGAAAAAAGAAAAAGAAGGCACAGGGCAGCCAGTAGGTATGTGCCACAACCAGCTGTCATCAGTACGGTCTCCTCCCTAAGGCACAGAGGAGACTCCATTTGGGCTGTATGTAATGGAAAACTCACAGGGGCTGTCACTGAACCATTTCAGTGTTCTCTGTCCTTGTAGAGATATTCAGGACAAAACACATACAAGGTGACCTCGCGGGTTCTACTTCAGAGGGCCCCGGGCTTAGCTTTCTCTTTAATTCAGCGGGTGGCATTTTCAGGACAAAAGAATTCTCTCCCGTGTGGCACTACATAGTTCTGTCTCTTATTCCTTCTGAAGTTTTTAATTTCCTGCTTTGCTGGCTGCAGACTGGAGCTCCTTCTCCAAACACAAACACCCTGTTTGGTTCTGCTTGGTTAAGCGCCTTGTGTGATCAGCGCACTGCATTTACCCAGGGATGATACAGGAATCCGTGGTGTCTTCGAGAGCGATGGCTCCCCTCTCTGCTCTTGGGTGGTTATTTCACTCGGGAGAGAAGGTGCCAGATACTCACAGTCACACAGAACTTCCATGGAGTCAGGGACCTCCAGTTTTTTATTTCATGAGTTTGACAAATGAAATCCGCAGAGCTTAGAAAGATTTTATTATAAAGCTTAAAGGAAAGAGCTGGGCATGGTGGTGAACACCTTTAACCCCAGCACTTGGGAGACAGAGGTAGGAGGATCACTGTGAGTTCGAAGCCACCCTGACTACACAGTGACTTCCAGGTCAGCCTGCCTGAGCTAGAGCGAGACCCTAGCTTGAAAAACCAGAAAGAAAAAAAAAAAACAGAAGGAAAGAAGGCAAAACTCCAGTCTAACAGGAGAGTCCCAAGAAATGCATATTTAAGGAAAGAAAGTAAAACAAGACCCAGGTTCGATTCCCCAGTATCCACATAAGCCAGATGCACATTGTGGCACATGCATCTGGAATTCATTTGCAGTGGCTCGAGTCCCTGGCATGCCTATTCTCTCTCTCTCTCTCTCTCTCTCTCTCTCTCTCTCTCTCTCTTATTCTATCTCCCCCATCTCAAATAAATAAATAAAATAGATAAATAAAGATAACGTCATAAAAAGAAAAATAGGGCTAGAGAGATGGCTTAGTGGCTAAGGCACTTGCCTGTAAAACCTAAGGACCCAGGTTCAATTCTCCAGGTCCCACATAAGCCAGATGCACATTGTGGCACATCTCTCTCCCTCCCTCTCTCTGTCTCTCATAAATAAGTAAAAATAAAAAACTTAAAAAAATTATTACCATGGGATATTTTTTATAATCATGGAAGTTGTTAATAAAAAATTGGAAAAAAAAGATTTATAAAATGATGAAATACAGGAAGTTTGAATGCAAAAAAAATTTAATTGCACATGTGTGTATATAGGGGCTGGGGAGGGCAGGGTCTCTTGTCACTACAAGTGAATGCCTGATGCATGGGCCAGTCTAGCTCCATATGAGTGCTGGGGAACTGAACTGGACTGGCAGGGTTTGCAAGCACATGCCTCTAACCACTGGGCCATCTTCCCAGCCCCTAGAGTAAGAGCTCCTAACCCATAGAGTACGTAACTTCAGGCCCACAGGCTGCTTAGTTTCCTTGTGTTCCAAAGGAAATTAGGAAGCAAATTGATAAAGGAAAATGGATTGATGTACAGTCCGAACCAGGGTCAGTAGAACCTAATTTCTTTCTCTTGCCTGGGACAATCCTATAACTCACAGAAAACCATGAGACAAAAGCCAGAAGCTGTGTAGGCTTAGCTGTGAGGCAGTTTGACTCGTCCTTTCCTGGCAGAAGGGTGACGGAGCTCCGGAATGCCTCCGTTGTCTCCACTCTCAGCAGGTTTTATTTTTATGCTGCTATTCAGTTACAGCCTCTTCTCTTTCTCTGCCCATTCCTCAGTCTTGAAGGCGTTGGGATGTCATGCCATCTATTATTGGACTGGTATGAAAAGTTCTGAAATATGCTTGTACTTGAAAGAAATACTACGAACAGGATACTCGCAGAAGCCAAGCTAGTGTCAGGTAACCTACATAAGGACCCTTTCCTTGTAGCCCCTCAGCTTTTGGTGCTTTGGAAAGGGCTGGTACAAGCGACTCTGGTCTGTGTAGACTCTCCCACAGTCCAGGCTGGGTTGCCTTTGGCCTTCTTTCATTTTGATTCTGACAATTCCCTCCCTGCTCTGTGTAGATTTGGAAAGCATCGCTGCTTAGCTGTTCCTCATCACCAGGATGAATTTCTCTGCCAGGCTGGTCTCATCTGATCCCACATAAAGGAAGAAGGGGCAGCCAGGGGCCTGGATCAAAAGCTCCCCCCCCCCGCCCGCCCTTTTTTTTTTTTTTTTTTTTTACCAAATTCAAGCAACTGAGAGGTGTAAAAGGAAGGGCTGGCTCTCGGGCCAAGTTTAGCTAGAGTGTATTTGTAAGGTGTTAAATATAGTGAGTTTGAAGTAGAAAGAAGCTCTGTTCTTTCTGCACTTGGAAGAGTTGTCTCCACATCCATTTAAATCTTTTTTTCTTACTTATTTTTATTTCTTTATTTATTGGTTTTTCGAGGGTCTCGCTCTAGCCCAGGCTGACCTGGAATTCACTATGGAGTCTCAGGGTGGCCTTGAACTCATGGTGATCCTCCTACCTCTGCCTCCCAAGTGCTGGGATTAAAGGCGTGCACCACCATGCCCGGCTAAATCTTTTTAAAATATTTATTATTATTTATTTATTTGAGAGAGAATAGGCATGCCAGAGCCTCTAGCCACTGCAAACGAACTCCAGATGCATGTGCTCCCTTGTGCATCTGGCTTAACATGGGTCCTGGGGAATTGAATAGGGGTCTTTAGGCTTCGCAAGCAAATGCCTTCACCACTAAGCTATCTCTCCAGCCTTTTTTTTTTTTTTTTAAGAAAGGGATGCAGGGTGGAAATGTTTCCTCATCTTTTTCTTTGAAGGTCAACTTTAAGTTTGACTTTCTAAGCTGCCTATCAAATACACTAGCTTCATCATTGAAAGAAGCGGGCTTTTGTTCCCCCTTTGTAGCAGAATATCAACAACTATAAAGCTTTATCAGGGAGCTATAAAAACAAAACCAAAGAAGGCTTAGCAATTTACCAATAGCCTCGTCATTTCCATAGTAAATAGCATATCAGGGATCTGTAGGTGATTCAGGTTTAATCCTTTTAGCTTTGAGAGCACTGCTTAGGATTTGAAGGGCTTAAGCTTGGCTAATTACCTGTGCTCAAAATAATGATCATAACGGGTATGATCAGTGGGTATTGGAGTTTGCACGCACCAAAACTTCCAGGTTGTGTCCTGGAACAAAGGATTGAGCGGGGACATGTGGACAGAGGTAGAAGGAGAGACAGTTTATTAAGAAACGTTATACTTCCAGCTAGATGTAGTGGCACATGTCATTAACCCCAGTACTTGGGAGACTGAGGGAGGAGGATCACCATGAGTTCAAGGTCTGCCTGGGCTACAGAGTGAGTTCCAAATCAGTCTGGGCCAGAGTGAGGCCCTTCTTAAAAAATAAAATAAAATAAAATAAAATAAAATAAAATAAAATAAAATAAAATAAAATAAAATAAAATAAAATAAAATGGAAGAAAGAAAAAGACTACACTTCCAAGAAGGAAGTGAACCAGAGCAAAAATCCATGGCAATGCCGTATAAAAGACGGGCTTTTACGGGTAATTCACATAGCACGGGCTTTCTCACACGTTGGTACAGTGCATACTCCCTGCCCAACATGCTCTACCCATTACGTGCCCACCTCGGAAATGGTTTTCCAGTATTCCTCCCTGTCGGCTGGTTTCTTTCCTGTGCTGACTCAAAGCCCTCGGGTAAGCCCTTTCATCCCTGATTCTTCAGCCTAGCCTTCTGCTGCTGTATTGCAACTAAGAACACACATATGCCCCCGACAGTTGTCACCATTAACAATGTTTGTCTGGACATCTAGAAAATGTGGACCCTGGAGAAACGTAGATGCATAAAGGAAGAAGCCAGGAGTGGTGGCACATGCCTTTAATCCCAGCACTTGAAGGCAGAGGTACGAGGATCACCGTGAGTTCGAGACCAGCCTGGGGCTACAGAGTGACCTGCCAAAACTCAGGGGACATTGTGGAACAGGGGGTGGATAGCTGTTGAGAGACACAGGGTGGGGAGGAACATCCAAAGGCATTGCCCCCAACCCCACACAATGACTGCTGCTTTCACAACTCATAGCCCACAACCGCATGGTGAACACCCATAACCCTACTGAGGAGGGTCCTCAGGGGAATGGGGGCGGGGAGGAGGGGAATGGGAGCAATGCATGATTTGTCCATACAGCAAAGTTCCTCATGAAAGAAAGAAAGAAAGAGAGAGAGAGAGAGAGAGAGAGAGAGAGAGAGAGAGAGAGAGAGAGAGAGAAAGAAAGAAAGAAATAAAGAAAGAAAGAAAGAAAGAAAGAAAGAAAGAAAGAAAGAAAGAAAGAAAGAAAGAAAGAGGGAGGGTCTCACTATAGTCCAGGCTGACCTAGAATTCACTCTGTAGTCTCAGGGTGGCCTCAAACTCTTGGTGATCCTCCTACCTCCGCCTCCTGAGTGCTGGGATTAAAGGCGTGCACCACCATCCCCAGCTTCCAGTGAGGTTTTAAGGGAAAAGTGAGAATGGCAGTTTGAATCAAATGCCACCCACGCCCCCCATAAACTCATATGTTCTGAACACTCAGACCCCAGATGGCGGCAACTTGGGAGGTAGAGCCTTGCTGGAGGAGGTGTGCCACTGGGGACAGAATTCAGGGCGTTAGAGCCAGCTCTTCCTTGCCAGACTGCTGCTGTTTTTCCCTGGCTGTGGCAGAGGTGATGTCCAGCCTCTGCTCGTGCCATGCTTTCCCTGACATCATGCAGTTTGCCCTTGAGACTGTAAATCAAAATAAACCCTTTCCTCCCATCAGCTGCTTTAGGTCAGGTGTTTTGTCCCAGCGATGAGCAGGTAATGTAAGAGAAAATCAATTCCCAGAGGAGAGGGTGGGGTCACTGCTGCTAGAAACCTGACTGTGGATTTGGCCTTTTTTTTTTTTTTTTTTTTTTTTTTTTTGGTTTTTTAAGGTAGGGTTTCACTCTAATCCAGGCTGACCTGGAATTCACTCTGTATTCTCAGGGTGGCCTCGAACTCCTGGCTGGTTTGGGCTTTTTGAGACTGATCTGTGAGGGAAATGTGGATGTATTGGAAATCTTAGACTAACACAGTCTTGCAGTGCTTTAAGCAGAGTTTGATGGACCTTTCTGGTCAGAGTTGAGAGACATAAATGCAGGAAGAACTCTGGACTATGTAGGTTTGGCTTATGAGAGGGAAGAAAAAAAAAAACAGATTTGCTCTTACAGGCTCAAGGACATTCCTGGAAGGGGGCTATTACCCCTAAACTGTCTTATTCTGTTAGAAAAACCAGACAAAAATTAACAGAAAACATAAGATTTCAAGTTTCTGTCTTGTAAAGCTAGCCCTTTTATGAACTTTACTAAAAGTAGAATATTATAAGATAGTCCAAGTACTTTGAAAAAAGAATAGGAGTATTTTATAAATAATTCTTTTCTAGCCAGGCATAATGGCACACACCTTTAATCAAAAACAAAAAGATTCTTTTATTTATTTAGTTTTAGTTTTAGTTTTTAGTTTTTCAAGGTGGGGTTTCACTCTGGTCCAGGCTAACCTGGAATTCACTATGTAGTCTCAGGGTGGCCTCGAACTCATAGCGATCCACCTATTTCTGCCTCCCAAGTGCTGGGATTAAAGGCATGCACCACCAAGCCCAGCAGAATCCTTTTTTTTTTAACCAACTTTGTTACATATTTTTTTTTCTTATAAGGTTTATTTTTATGAGCCTCTAGCAACTGTGTAAACATTTTTTGAATTCATTTAGGTTTTTAAAAAAATAATTTCTAGATTTTTAGACTAACACACACACACACATATCTGTATCCTATAAGTCATGTGTTTATCCACTTAAAAATTCTGACTTGGGATAAGGAAAAGAACAAATATTAAATAAAATAAGATTAGACTGTTTGAGTTTTAGAACTCTGATATTGTATCAAATAACCATTATTGTGAAACACTTTGGACTTTTGGTTCATGTCTAAGTTGAGTGTGTAGCCTCTAGGGTATCTAAATCTTAGTTGACTATATTCCAGACAAATTATGGATGCTATTTGTAGATGCAAACACTGTCTATTCACTAAAAGAAAAGGGTGACAGGACTATGAAAATTCTAAGATGATTTATCTCCAAATCTTTCTACTAATGCTATTGGCCATATGAAGACTCGTCATACAGAGCACTAGGTGCATTTGTATACAAACATTCCCGAAAAACATTTAAAAAAATGAACAAAATGTCTAATGACATCTCTATCATGTTACATCTGAGACCCATTCACACAGTATTACATTATATGTAACACCTAAAGTTGATGGACATGTAGCATTACACGTCTCATAAGAACATTTTTGTTACATGCATCTTATAGCATAAAAATTGAGTCCAGTGCACCAGTGAACATGTAGACTCTAATATGGTCTTGCTTTTGTGAATAATACTGGCTTTATCTTAATAATCTTATAGTACATAGGTAGCAAGTGAGGACAAATGTTTAATCTCATAACATTATTTACAATAAAATGTATAGTATCTACTAGCAATGCTTAAATGCTGAGGAGCAGCCCTATCACCCCAATAGCAAATCCAGTCCATCTCAACACTGATTTATGACACAAAGTCAAGAAACCATGCAAAAGTGTTTCCACAAATACAGACAGTCCTTTGCTTTTCTCTCTCTCTCACACTTTTTTTTTTTTTTTTTTTTTTTTGAGGTAGGGTCTCACTCTAGCCCAGGCTAACCTGGAATTCACTATGTAGTCTCCAGGTGGCCTTGAATTCATGGCAATCCTCTTACCTCTGTCTCCCAAGTGCTGGGATTAAAGGCATGCGCCACCATGCCCAGTTTATCTCTCAAATTTACATGTTCTTTTCTTCTTTAAAGAAGTTTTCATTTACTTATATATAGAGAGAGGCAGGGAGAGAGAGAGAGCACACCAGGACTCCAGCCACTGCAAAGGAGCTCCAAACACATGTTCCACTTTGTAAATCTGGCTTATGTGGGTCCTGGGGAACCAAACCTGGATCCTTGGGCTTTGGAGGCAAGCACTTTAAGTGCTAAGCCATCCCTCCAGCCCTCAAATTTACATTGTAAGTTTGCCTAGTCAAAAGCACTTTAGCAATTTCCTTGAACATTTAACAAAATAATATTTTAACCACTGAATTACCCTTTAAATATAAGATAATAATGATTTCTTGGTAACACCTAATCACATAATACTTTTGCCTGCTACATGCAGAGTAATATAACAGCTTGCCTGGATTCTGAACACTACTGTTTGTTCAAGGTGGGATCTTCTGGCTTCTATGAAAAGGAAATTTAGTATAAAGATCTTTGACAAATATATACATCCATAATTTCTTATGTATTGTAGCCTTAATCAAACCTCATCTTTAACATATAAAAGAAATCCATAGCAATAATTCAATGAAAGAATTTTTCAATTGTACCTCACAGGAATTCTGATTTTGTTTCTTAGAAGTAGATATATTTAGGCATCATGTCCAACCTGCAGCCCGTGGGCCACATGTGTCCCAGGATAGCTATAAATGTATGAATGTGGTCCAACACATTTGTAGATGTCAATATTTATCACAATGTCAAAATGTTTGACTCCTCTGCAATATGTACATATACATATAATGTATATATGTTTCATACTCATGCTTGGCAGCCTCCTTATATTCCATATATCAACAAAATGCTGTAAGTAAAACAATTACAATTGGACATTTTACAAATTGATTCCCAAATGTATTTTAAAACTGCATTTTGATGAACATATAAAACACTTTTATGTACTCTTGTTTTCTATTTCCCTTGACAACTAGGAAAAAATAGATTTGAATTTAATTTCTTTTTAGAATGTTTTAGATGAAAATTCTTTTTTGATAATCCTGGTAGTCAATACAAAAATCTTTTTTAATATTTATTTATTTATTTGTTTAACAGAGAAAGAGGGAGAGAGAGAATGGGCATGCCAGGGCCTCCAGCCACTGCAAACCAATTCCAGACACATGTCCCACCTTGCACATCTGGCTAACACGGGTCCTGGAGAATAGAACCTGTGTCCTTTGGCTTTGTAGGCAAATGCCTTAACTGTTAAGCCATCCCTCCAGACCACAAAATCTTTTATCCAAACAAACAAAAAATTATCCAAAGACTTAATGACTTTACTTTATATAAAGACAAACTGTATTTTAGAGATCTTTACTTCCCCTCTAAAATACTTGTTTCAGGGGGCTAGAGAGATAGCACTGAGGGGAAAACAAAATCTTGCTGCACAAGTATAAAAACGTAAATTTGGTCTCCAGCACCCACATAAGATGCTGGGCAAGACGGTGAGTACCTGTAATCCCAGCTCTGGAGAGAGACAGAGACAGCGGGTCCCGAGAGCTTGCTGGCTAGTAGTCTAGCCAAATAAGTGAACTCTTGGTTTAATGAAAGATCTTGTCTCAAAAAAAATAATAATAACAATAATCCAGGGCTGGAGATTTAGCTTAGCAGTCAAGGCGTTTGCCTGCAGAGCCAAAGGACCTTGGTTCGATTCCCCAGGACCCACATAAGCCAGATGCACAAGGGGGCGCATGCGTCTGGAATTCGTTTGCAGTGGCTGGAGGCCCTGGCATGCCCATTCTCTCCCTCTCTCTGCCTCTTTCTCTCTCTCTCTCTCTCTCTTTCAAATAAATAAATAAAAATAAAGTAAAAAAAATTTTAAATAAAAATACAAGGTGGAAGACACAAGACATTGTCTCTGTGCTCTACAAGCACATGCACGTATGTGCACATGTACCCACATATGTGCCCACACACATACAAACACACATACACATACTGCATAGAGATACATGCAAAAAAATACTTGCTTTAGAAAATCAGATATCTCTTAATGATGTACTCAAAGTATTTAATATTTTTATGAAGCATGTTTAATAGGTCCAAATATACCATTTTAATATATTGGAAGGCATTAAGAGTATCTAAGTTTGTAAGGTAAGGCAGTGTAGATGTATTAGGTCTATGAACAGACAGTTAAATCCAAATTGTATTTATGACATAGTAAAACAAAGTAAGATCACTTATGTTGTAAGCCTTATTGCTACCTTGTTTTGTAAGTCTCTATTTTGGAATGGCATGGGTTTAAAATAGCCCTCCACTCTTCTTTTTTTTTTTTTTAATATTTTACTTATTTATTTATTTGTTTGTTTGTTTGTTTATTTATTTGAGAGAGAATGATGAGCCAGGACCTCTAGCCAGTGTAAAGGAACTCCAGACACATGTGCCACCTTGTGCGTCTGGCATACATAAATCCTGGGGAATCGAACCTGGGTCCTTAGCCTTCACAGGCAAGTGCCTTAACAGCTAAGGAATCTCTCCAGTCCTTTATTTTTTTAAGTTTATTTTTTTATTTTTTATTTATTTATTTGAGAGCGACAGACAGAGAAAGAGGCAGAGATAGAGAATGGCCGCGCCAGGACTTCCAGCCACTGCAGACGAATTCCAGATGTGTGTGCCCCCTTGTACATCTGGCTAACGTGGGTCCTGAGGAATCGAGCCTTGAACCGGGGTCCTTAGGCTTACAGGCAAGCGCTTAACCGCTAAGCCATCTCTCCAGCCCATGCTTTTTTTTTTTTTTTTTAAACTCAGTTTCAGGTCCCAGAGTTGACCATGCCTGCATTTAAGTTATGCCTGGCTGAGATAAAGTCATTAAGTAACTGGTTTCCCTAGTAGAGAAGGCAGGAGGTAAAAATATAACTGCAGTTTAAAAATTATCTTAAGAATGCTTTCAGAAGCTGGGCGTGGTGGCACACGCCTTTAATCCCAGCACTCGGGAGGCAGAGGTAGGAGGATCACTGTGAGTTCAAGGCCTGGACTAGAGTGAAATCCTACATTGAAAAACCAAAAAAAAAAAAAAAAAGACAATGGAAATCTCCCCCCAAATTTATTCAAGTACAGACAAGTTTCTTGGGAATCTCAGCCCTCTGACTCTTTGTCTCATGCGGCAACATTCCAGAAGCAAACAAAATGGTCACTCAAGCCACACACAGTGGAACTAATTTACCTCACATCCACTGGTACTGCAGAGGGACCCGAGATGAGTCCAGATGGCTGTCACGCCTCAGCTTGGAGACAAAGGATAACCCAAAATCTAAACAGACACATGCCAACCAGGAGATATAGATGGGTACACCCAGACGAAATCAGTGATCTTCCACAGGGCCAAGTGAAGACTCGTGTGTTCATTAAGGCCAAGCCAGGCAATGCAGACAAAATGAGCACTCTTGCAAACAAAATCTGAACTTTTCCCATCACAACTATTCAGCGGTGGCTTGAGCACCCCGTCAAAATGACAGGCATTTCAAATGTACCTGGTTTCTCTAAACTGCTGTACGAAGTGGCACTGAGGCAGGCGAGGAAGAGGAGGGAAATGAAGATTGCACAGGAAGGGAAAAGAGCCCCAATTCCCAGGTACGGTTTAAGTCTCACTAGCTAAGAGTCACAATTCCCAGCAAAAGGGCTGGAGGGATGGCTTAGTGGTTAAGGCGCTTGCCTGCAAAGCATAAGGACCCATGTTTGACTCTCCAGATCCCATGTAAGCCAGACAAAGAAAGGTGAGGCAAGCAGAAGGTCGCACATGCCCACCAGGTGGCGCAAGTGTCTGGAGTTCAATTGTAGTGGCTGAGGCCTCGGTGCACCAATTCTCTCTCTAAAATAAATAAATAAATAAATTAATTAATTAATTAATAAAACAAAAACAGCAAACAACAAAAGAAACATTTGCTGTGAAGACTGCCTACATAGAGACAATTTTTTTTTTCCATTTTTTTGTGGTAGTGTCTTGCTCTAGCCCAGGCTGACCTGGAATTCACTGTAGTCTCAGGGTGGCCTTGAACTCATGGCGATCCTCCTACCTCTCCCTCCCTAGTGCTGGGACTAAAGGTGTGCGCCACCACGCCCAGCAAGACAATCCTTTTATATAGGTATTTTCAAAAGGAATAGCAAAGAACTACGCTTAAGACCCAAGTGCATGTGACCGTCACGTATGGCTTTACTCCTTCCACAGTTGTAAACCTTGAAATTTTCTGGGAATCTTAAAAAAAGGACTCCAAATTTATTTATAGAAGAAGTATCTTAAAACTGCTCATGCAACTCTTGTGACCTATGGTTTTACCTTATCAGCTGGGATCCTCTGTACCCCAGGAACCACAAATGATGTCATTTATGTTCCTTAGCAAACCTGTGAGATGTACCTTCAGAAGCCACCAAAATTTCATGTATGGTGATTGCAAAGACACTTGAATGTGGCTGTCTCTTGAGAAGGCCACATCCACATCTGGGGGTGTTCGCTTCCCTAAGTGCCTCTCTTTCTATTAACCTCCATGCTTAATGCAGGTTAAAATCTCTGCTTCATATTGACTCATCCTGAGATTCTTTTCTGTGGCATAGTCAAGAAGCCATGCCTCGGGCTGGAGAGATGGCTTAGCGGTTAAGCGCTTGCCTGTGAAGCCTAAGGACCCCGGTTCGAGGCTCGGTTCCCCAGGTCCCACGTTAGCCAGATGCACAAGGGGGCGCACGCATCTGGAGTTCGTTTGCAGAGGCTGGAAGCCCTGGCGCGCCCATTCTCTCTCTCTCCCTCTATCTGCCTTTCTCTGTGTCTGTCGCTCTCAAATAAATAAATAAATAAAAATTTTTAAAAAAAAAAGAAGCCATGCCTCTTCAGCCCAATCCCACTGCCGCGGGCAGCATCAGAGGGCTGTGGATATAGCTCAGTGGTAAAGAGCTTGTCTAGCATGTGCCAGGCCTTGGATTCAATCCTTGGTATAAAAAAAGAAAAACGAAAGCAAAAAAGAAAGGAAGAGAGAGAGAAAGAAAGAAAGAAAGAAAGAAAGAAAGAAAGAAAGAAAGAAAGAAAGAAAGAAAGAAAGAGAGAGAGAGAGAGAGAGAAAGAAAGAAAGAAGGAAGGAAAGAGAGAAAGGAAGGAAGAAGGAAGGAAGAAAGAAAGAAAGAAGAAAGAAAAAAGGAAGGAAGGGAGGGAGGGGAGGACAAGTATAAAAACAAACCAAGGTTAGGAATGGTAGAGTTTACCAAGAACTTTCTTCAACCACTAAACCAAATAACTCAAGAAGGAGGGAGGGAAGGAGAGAAAAATAAGGAGGGAGGGAAGGAAGGTAGGACAAGAGTAAAACAAAGGAAGGTTAGGAATTCTTGAGTTTGTCAGGAGTTTTCAGTCCAAAATACTCTTCACCAATATGACCAGGTCAGAATCCCTTCCCATTACCTTCTATAATATCACAGGTAACCAATGCCTAGAGCTCTAAAACCGAGGCGGAAGGCTCCCAACATCTGACTGGACATTCCCCTGTCCCTCATCTGCATGGGTCGGCTAGTCACAAGTTTTCCTCCTGAGCCAAAACCGTTACCAAAACTTCAGGTCCATAACTGGTTCACCACCACAGGAAATTAGGAAACAGAAAATGAGTTTATTTACAGGCTGGCCAAACCAGGGGCAGAAAGGACCTAATTTCTGCCCACCGTGCCTATGGCACTTTTATAATTTACAGAACACCATGAGACAAAAGCCAGAAGGGATGTAGTTAGCTGTGAGACAGTTTAATTGGTCCTTTCTGGTGGAAGGATGAGTGGACCCCAGGTGGCCTCTATTATCTACATTCTCAGCCTAGAAAGTCCATTATATTTTTACAAGATACGCTGTTACATGAATATTCCACCCATTTGAATGAAAATAAAATCCCTTCTTGATTTTCACGAAGCTGATGATGAATACTTGGGACTGTAGTCATCAACTCTTAGCAAAAGAAACCCTTAATGCCACCAGTAGAAGTCACAGATATTTACATTTTCAAACCATATCACGGCTGCTGTGGACATCTTGAAATATTCGTGCATCCATTGTTGCCACTAGATCTTGTGATTAAGTGAAGGGTTCAAAAAAATGCATGTGGGGCTGGAGAAATGGCTTAGTGGTTAAGGCACTTGCCTGTGAAGCCTGAGGACCCAGGTTCGATTCCCCAAGACCTGCGTAAGCCAGATGCACAAGGGGCGCATGCATCTGGAGTTTGTTTGCAGTGGCTGGAGGCCCTGGTGTGCCCATTCTCTCTCTATCTCTGCCTCTTCCTCACACACTCTCTCTATGTGTCTCTCCCTCTCTAAAAAGAATAAACAAAAATATTTTTTAAGGGCTGGAGAGATGGCTTAGCAGTTAACCACTTGCCTGTGAAGCCTAAAGACCCCAGTTTGAGGCTCAATTCCCCAGGACCCACATCAGCCAGATGCACAAGGAGGCGCACACGTCTGGAGTTCATTTGCAGTGGCTGGAGGCCCTGGTGCGCCCATTCTCCCCCCCCCCCCTTTCTCTGTCTGTCACTCTTAAATGAATAAATAAAAATAAACAAAATTAAAAAAAAATTTTTTTAAATGCATGTGTTTGGACTGGTAATGTAGCTCCATGCCTGTCTAACATGCAGGAAGCCCTGGGTTTGATCCCTAGCACTGCATAAAACCAGGCAGGCCTAGCCTGCCTGTAATCCCAGCTCTTGGGAAGGGAAGGCAGGGGGATCAGAAGTTCAAAGTCACCCTGAGCTTCCCACCAAGTTCATGACCAACACACACACTCACACACAAAGGAGCTAGGCATGAGGCACACACCTTTAATCCCAGCAATAGGAAGGCAGAGGTAGGAGGATTGCTGTGAGTTCGAGGCCACCCTGAGACTACATAATGAATTCCAGGTCAGCCTGGGCCAGAGTGAGACCCTACCTCAAAAAAAAAAAAAAGACATTTATTCAAAATACTAAACTATATTTCAGCATAAGTGGTGACATGTGTAATCTTTTATGTTTCTTCCTTTATGCATTTAAAAATATTCCTCTGAGAAATAACCATGAAACCAAAGAGATTAATGACAAAAAGACTACTTAAAAGAGTTGGGGATAAGGTAGAGTGCTTCCTAGCAGCATTCATAAGGCTCTGAGTTCAATTTCCAGTACCACAAAAAAATTAAAATTAAAAAAAAATTATGGTAGTGCGCTTCTAATTCCAGCACTTGAGAGAATAAGGTAGGAAGGTCAGTTGAAGACCAATTCTGTCTTGAAAATAATAATAATAATAATGCTTAAGGAGCCTTGTTTTAAGGAGATTTTTGAATATAAATTGTGCCCCCCTCAATCAGTGTTTCAGACCTTCCAGGCAGTTAAGAATCACTTGAGGGACTTATTTGGAGTGGGGCCTGTGAATCATTGGCTTACCAAGAACCTCAGGAGGCTTGGGAACTGCTCCCTTATAATCAGTAAATTTGGGAAATGCTGCCTTGGGCTGTGTGTGCGTTGCAAAATCGATAGCCAACTCCAGCACCTAAAGACACTGTCTCGCTTATTCCCACCTACTGGATTGCCAAAGGAAATTAGTCATCTTCATTAGCAAGTGAGAGTAACACCACCTGGCTGCCTATGATTCTGAAGTGAGTTATTCATTAGAATTTAGGTGAAAGAATCATGTCTCTAAAGAGCCTTAAATCAATCTGATTTTTAAAAACTTTTTTTATGCTTTAATTTCAAAAAATCACTTTACCTTTCATGATCTCTCAACGCTCTGTACTTATCTCACTGTCAGCACTTATCCCATTACATCACGGTTATTTTCTTCGCAGCTCCCTTCTGGGCCCCCAATTCCTCTACACCCATTCACACATTACTCTCCCAACACACGCAAATGTTATCTTCACAGGCACCATCTTCAGAGGCCCTACGAATAAAAACAGGTGTAGCTTCTTTCAACGCACTCACCCAAGCCAAGTACCAAGCATGTGGGTGGTCAATAACTAGTGGCTTTCAGACTGGGCGATAGCTCGGAGGGTAAGAGAGCTTGCTGCAAGCAAGCAGGCCTGAGACTGCCAAATTTGATTCCTTAGGACCTACGTAAAGAGCTGGGCATGACCACTTACATCTACAAAGCTGTCGCTGTGCAGAGCATAGACCGGGAAATCGCTGGAGCTTGAGAAAACTGCAGCTTCACGTTCCAAGAGAAACCCCATCTCAAAAAGTAAAATAAACCGGGCATGGTGGCACACTCCTTTAATCCCATCACTTGGTAGGCAGAGGTAGGAGGATCGCCATGACTTCAAGGCCACCCTAAGACTCCATAGTGAATTCCAGGCCAGCCTGAGCTAGAGTGAGACCCTACCTCGAAAAACAAACAAAAAATTAAAATTAAATAGTTGGAAGATCAGTAGAGGAAAGACATCTGATGTTCTCCACATGCCTACAAGTAAATACATGTACCTACACCTTACACACACACACACACACACACACACACACACACACACACACACAAAGTAATTATAATAATAATGACGATGATGACTTTTGGGTAAATAGATGGGAAAATGTCAACTCTTCTCTCTCTTGTGATAACTGTATGCCTTTCAGAAGTAGAGTGCCAAGATGTAAATTTTTCTTTTCTTTTCTTTTCTTTTTTTGAGGTAGGGTCTCACTGTAACTCAGGCTGACCTGGAATTCACTATGGAGTCTCAGGGTAGCCTCGAACTCATGTTGGGATTAAAGGCGTGCACCACCACGCCCAGCTCCAAGATGTAGATTTTTGAGAGGCAAAATTAGTCATGGTAGCTATTAAGAAAGAGGTTGAAATTCCAGCTCCTTTACAAGCAAATAATCTCTCTCTTGGCCTGGAGAGATGGCTTAGGGGTTAAAGCACTTGCCTGTGAAGCCTAAGGACCCAGGTTCTATTCTCCAGGTCACATGTAAGCCAAATGCACAAAGTGACACATGCATCTGGAGTTTATTAACCGTGGCTAGAGGCCCTGGGACACCCATTCTCACTCACTTACTCTCTCTCTCTCTCCCCTTCTCTCTGTTTCTAATAAATTAATAAGTAAATCTTAAAAAAATAAAAAAGTAATAATCTCTCTCAGTCATTGGCACACTTAGCTCATTAGGGTATTATGAAATAGTGTATGTCCATGACTTACCATGTTATTGGCATTTGCTGCTGTTTTTTAAATATTTTACTTATTTATTTATTACTTGAAAGAGAGAAAGAGAAAGGAAGATTCAGAGAGAGAAAGAGAGAATGGGCATGCCAGGGCTGCCAGCCATTGCAAACGGATTCAAGATGCATGCCCTTGTACGTCTGGATTATGTGGGTCCTGGGGAATTGAACTGGCATCCTTAGGCTTCATAGGCAAATGCCTTAACCACTAAGCCATTTCCCTACCCCCAATTTTGCTGCTTTTGGTTTACTGTTATTATCAATATGATGTGGAGCACTCACACACACACTGTGTGTGTATGTATATATATATTCCACCACAAAACTGTCCCACACATTACAGATTCATTTTAATGAGGAAGCTAAACTCCAGGGAAAGCTAAGCAAGTAATGGCACCTTAGTGGGAATCAGTTTAATCAGATAATCAGCTTGTTCTCTTCTTGACACTCAGCCACAACCAAGTACAAAATGGGTTTTTGATGGCAGATTCTCGGGACAGGGAAACAGGGTAGACAGAGGCAGCCTAGAACCCAGGAGAGCTTGAGGACTCAACAAGAGGGTATGTGTCCCTTCACCTGAGCCACCGAAATGGAAGCCACCTTTGTCTGTTACACTGTTTTGCATCCCTGGGATAGAGACAGACCAGAGATGATAAAGCCTGCACCACAAAAATCCCCAGTGGGGCTGGAGAGATGGCTTAGCCGTTAAGCGCTTGCCTGTGAAGCCTAAGGACCCCGGTTCGAGGCTCGGTTTCCCAGGACCCACGTTAGCCAGATGCACAAGGGGGCGCACGCGTCTGGAGTTCGTTTGCAGAGGCTGGAAGCCCTGGCACGCCCATTCTCTCTCTCTCCTTCTATCTGTCTTTCTCTCTGTGTCTGTTGCTCTCAAATAAATAAAAATAAAATAAAATAAAATAAAAAATCCCCAGTGATTTCCTCCTTTCCCCTGTGTCTACCCACTTCATCACTGCTCCTGCAAAGCCCTCTCCCGGCTCGACACTGCTCCACACGGTATTGATTTATTTACATTCAACGTCCCACCTGTCTCCCCCAACACTAGGGCTTTTGGGCAGTGTGTTTAACATCTCTAAACTTCTTTCTCTGTGATGAAGGTAGTAATAGTCCTGTTGATGCGAAAATAACAACTCTGCCTTAAGGGAAATAACAAAATGTCAGAGTGGAGATCAAAGAGCCTGTGGGGTCTCCAGCTTCTTCAGACTCCCCAGTCCTTTCCCAGGAGATTATAATCTGCACTCCAGGCTGTGTGGGTAAAGTGCTCAGCAAGACCCCAGGCACTTAGTACGCATTCAATAAATATTGGCTTTTACTATGACAGGGGCCATTCAATCTCGGGTAATATATTTGCATGTCTGGCTCCTGCACTGGGAGCCCAGCAAGTAGCTGGGAACAAGTAAATGTCTTAGCCATTATCAAGTTGGTTAAGTAACAGTCATTTAATCTCCTATCAAATTACATACTTCTTACAAATATCTAAGAACACGTGTAGAAAAAAAAAAAACAGAATTCAGTTTTCAAAATCTGAAGTTTGCAGTTACAGAAATTCATGGAATGAGTCATGAGCATGGGTGGTTCCAAGTAGGGTAAATTTTCAAGAAATATTAGTTTGTGGGCTGGAGAGATGGCTTGGTGGTTAAGCGCTTGCCTGTGAAGCCTAAGGACCCCGGTTCGAGGCTCGATTCTCCAGGACCCACATTAGCCAGATGCCCAAGGGGCGCACGCGTCTGGAGTTCGTTTGCAGTGGCTAGAAGCCCTGGCGTGCCCATTCTTTCTCTCTTTCTCTCTCTCTCTGCCTCTTTCTCTGTCACTCTCAAATAAATAAATAAAACTGAAAAAAAAAATTTTTAAGAAAAGAAATATTAGCTTGTGTTAACAATATTAGGTAGTCATGTTTACATCTAGTCAACTCCATGAGTCTCTAAGGACATACCCTGTAATACATTTTTTAAAAAATATTTTATTTATGTATTTATTTATTTATTTATGAGAGAAAATGGGTGTGCCAGGTCCTCCAGCCACTGCAAACAAAATGAAATCCAGACACATGCACCACCTTGTGCATCTGGCTTACATGGCTACTGGGGAATCGAACCAGGGTCCCTAGGCTTCACAGGTAAGAGCCTTAACAACTAAGCCATCACTCCAGCCTCTATAACACATTTTATAAACCCTTTTAATACACATACCCTCCTTCTGTGGATTACTAGGAAGGAGTTTTACAAGTACTTGCTTTGTGAACGAATGAGTGAATGAATGAACAGCCAGCAAACACTTGGGTTGACTTCTATCTTGTCTCACTCACAGTTATAAAAGAAAAAAGTAGCCTTCCACAGTCTAAAACTTCCATTGCATAGTATGTATTGAATAAATTTTGGCATACAAAATTGAATTTCTGGAAGAAGCTATGATAACATACAAGCGTCTTATGTAATGACCAAAACCATCTTTCACTATCCTGCCCACTCTCTTAAAGTCATTGTGGGATGGCTGCGCAGATCAGAAGTCATGCAACTTCCCTTTTACAAGGATTTACGTTCTCAGCATTCTTATAAAGTTGTATTAGGCCTTTATTTATGTTGCGCCAAATGGTCGAACTAAAAGGAAGTAAATCCACAACCAAGTGAAGAAAAATGATGACTTAGTTGTTTTGGTTTAACAGCTCATGGTTGCTTTTAAACATAATATCTTTGGTCAGCGCTTCTCAAAATAGTCTAGAGATGACCAAATATAGAGATCGAATGGGAGGCTGAAAAGGAGATAAAGCCAAGGGGGAAGGGGAAGGAGACACTCTTGCACTTCTTGCTTTACTGGCATAAAATGAGAATGAAGAGTAGATATGTGGTCACAGTGGATGAGTCTCGGATGAGGACTGGACAAAAAGGGTACCAGGGCTGCAGGGCTGGCTTAGCTGTTAAGGTACTTGCCTGCAAAGCCTAAGGACCCAGGTTTGATTCCCCAGTACCCACATAAACCAGATGCACATGGTGGTGCATGTGTCTTCAGTTTGTTTGCAGTGGCTGGAGGCCCTGGCATGCCCATTCTCTCATTCTCTCTCTTTCTCCCTCTCTATCTGCCTCTTTCCCTCTCTCACAAATAAATAAATAAAAATAGGGCTGGAGAGATAGCTTAGCAATTAAGGTCCATGCCTGTGAAGCCTAAGGACCCATGTTTCGATTCTCCAGGTCCCACATAAGCCAGATGCACATGGTGGCACATGCATTTGGAGCTTATTTGCAGTGGCTAAAGGCCCTGGTGTGCTCATTCTCACTATCTCTCTCTCTCTCCCTCTATCTCTCTTTTCCTGTATCTCTAATAAATACATAAAAATGAATCTCAGACAAATAAAAATAAGTATTTTATTTTCAAAACAGCATACCATCTTTGCACACACTGGTCAATAACTCTCATTTTCCTTGAGAGGCTACCTTATAACACACTGTGCCAATTTGTCACTCTTACTTCTCCTAAATAGCTTTTGGGCCTACTCAGAAGAGATTTCACAAAATGCAGCTATAGCCAGGGGCACAAACTCTCCTCCACAGCCGTAATCCCCACAGGTGGGGGGCTGGCAAAGGCTCAAGGCCTCAGGACCCAAAAGAGGCTGTGTGTGGACACTCAGAAAGTGCCACTCTCTCTGAGATATCTTCCTGGTTTTTTTTTTTAATTTAACTTATTAGTTTTCATTTCAGTGAATACAGGCAGTTTGGTAGCATTATTTAGGCTCATCTGTGATCTACCCCCTCCCATTAGACCCTCCTTGTTAATGAAAATGGGTCGTGCATTGTGGAGTTAGCCCCCAGTTATTAGTATGATAAATGTCTCTGCAAATCATGACCCAACATGTAACTCTGACATTCTTTCCGCCCCCTCTTCCGCAAGATTTCCCTGAGCCATGTTGGGTTCATTTTTGGTCTGCTTCAGTGCTGAGGTGTTGGGGGCCTCTGAGGCTTTGGCTCTCTGATTTGGTAGGAGTTGATTTTTCTCTGCGTTGATCTCCTTCCCCTTTGTGCTGGTATCCAGTTCACAGGAAAACATCACCCTTGCTTGTTTCGCCAGTTGTCCTTAGTTTCAGTTGGGCCCCTTTTGAGGTATGTTGGGGCAGCTCTCTTCTTAGAATCTGCATCTATCTGGAAAAGAGAAGCAGATTCTCCAACGGAGAGTAAGTTAGCACCCGGAAAATTGAGATAAGACTTACTTTTTTGATAGACAGTTTGATAGGTGTAGGCCCTCTTATACCCCGTGATTGATGGTAGCTTGATATTGTAGAGTGGGCTTGTGTTTGGGTATGGTTCTGACTTGTTTCCCAGCTCCAGCTAAGGGTCTAGTACCACTGAGTGGATCAGTTAGCCAAATCAAGAGCAATTGATTCCTCACCATGGCTGTGTACCACTATTGCACTTGTGTGGGCATCACATCCGGTTATTTGTTGCTAATTAGGTTAAACAATGTGTTGCTTGGACAGATCTTGGTCATTTCCCCCAGTCGCCTATGTAGCGCCTTCTGGCACTAGACATGCTGACTGTCTGGGGACTGACTCTCTCCTGGCTTCCAGCCATGCCATTCCATTTTACGTGCCAGCTGCGTATGGAGTCTTCAGCAATAGGGTCTTACCACTGGCCTTTGGTGGGTCATCAATTACTCTGACAGAAGTCTGTCATTGTTTTGGGAAACCTTGTAGGTTTCTCTGATCAAAAGCTCATTGTGGATGGTAGGCCCAAGCTGGAAGTGGGGGTTACAGGTCAGTGTCCACTAAGAAATTGAGGAAAAAGATAACTAATATACAAGAGTTAGAGAGGAGAGAGATAGAGGGGAAAGGGGGAGAAGGAGGGAGGGAAGATGTAGGAGATTTAGGTCAGTCTTGATCCTACTCTCTCCAGTGTCTTGTGGTTTAGGTGTTTCCTGTAAGGGTCTAGTGAAGGTTCAGCCATTTGGTCTGTCTTTTAGGAAGTAGAATTTTATGGTACCATTGCCGTTTGGGTCTGGATTACTGTTTTACACCCTTTGATTCCCTCCCCGCCCTCCCATCCATCTTATTGTCTAGTCCATGAGGTGCTTGCTGGGTATGTAAGGCATCTTGGGCAGATTCAGGTTAGGTGTTGCAGATGAGTGAGACTATGTGTCGATTTTTTTTTCTGTGATGGGGTAAGTTCGCTGAGAATGATCTGTTCCAGGTTCAACCATTTTTCCTCAAATTTCTTTATGTCGTTTTTTCTTACTGCTGTATAGAATTCCATTGTGTAGATATATCACATCTTTGTTATCCATTCTTCTAATGATGGACATCTGGGTTGATTCCAGCTTTTAGCTATTACGAATTGAGCTGCTACAAACATGGTTGAGCAAATCTCTCTGGCTTTTGGTTTGAAGGTTTTAGGGTACATGCCCAGCAATGGTATAACTGGGTCTGTTGGTATTTCTATAGTCAGCTTTTTCAGGAGTCTCCATATTGCTTTCCAAAGTGGTTGTACCATCCTGCATTCCCACCAACAGTGAATGAGTGTCCCTGCTTCTCCACATCCTCACCAGCATTTATTTTCAATCTTCCTGGTTTAATTAGGTTATATAAAATCTAAAAAAAAAAAAAATAGAAACATGCTCAAATATAAATTGAGTTACTTAAATTCTTTTTTTAAAAAAAAAAAATATATTTATTTGAGAGAGAGAGAGTGGGGAAGAGGCAGATA
Organism: Jaculus jaculus; assembly: GCF_020740685.1. NCBI lineage: Eukaryota > Metazoa > Chordata > Mammalia > Rodentia > Dipodidae > Jaculus > Jaculus jaculus. Next base: position 168,024,054 of record NC_059105.1, read on the forward strand.
GAGAGACAGACAGCGAATGTGTGTGCCAAGGCCTCCTGCCACTGCAGATGAACTCCAAACACGTGCACCATCTTGTGCAACTGGCTTACATGGATCCTGGGGAGTGGAACCTGGGTCCTCAGGCTTCATAGGCAAGCTCCTCAACTTCTAAACCATCACTCCAGCCCGAGTTACTTAAATTCTTGGTGCTAAGTGTCCCTCACAGGAGGTTGTAGACTTCGGAGTCATGTGCCCAGGCAGGTCAGAGCCAGCCTCACCTACCTGAGAGCCACCTAGACCGTCTGCTTTCCTCTAGTCAAATGGTCCTAGCCTTTCCCCAGATCTTAGTGACTGGAGCACAGGAGTCATGGGTGAAAGGCAGTCGCATTGATATAGATTTGCTTTTACGTAGGTCTTTTTAGATATTGTTTCAGGATGCTCCCAAGCTTTAAACCCTGAAGCCAGCGGGATCTTCGCTTTGGAGTCATGTTTTATGGAAATATGTTTCAGCTTATTTCCTGAGTACATGGTGAGCTAGCTTTCTGCTGGGCAGAGGGCTCCAAAGAGGCAGTTCTGGCACAAAGCATACCCTGGACGAGCTCCCTCAATACCAGCTGCAGGTCTAGAGGGGTGTCACTTAACCAGGAGTAGCAGCCCTGAGATTGCGCCTCAAGTTTGATTCATGAACCTTAGTGTATGTCTAATGGTGTTTATTTAAAAATGAATACCCACGGGCCACAAATACAGCAACTGACTCAGCAGCTGTACAGAGGATCCAGAAGTCTACATCTTTAATGAGTACCCTGCTGTGGACCAGTCTGAGAAACACTGCACTAATTGATTTGGAAGATCCCTTCCAGCACTGATGTTCTAACACTCTATCCTTTCTTAGCAATCAATCTCAGACAGCCTGGCACTCCCTCCACGCCTGTCTGCCCTTTGGTACGAATGCCACCCACCCCAGGGAGCTGGGAGGGCATGTCGGCCTCTAAGCTGAGCAGGCTAGGGAAGGCAGGAGAGCTGACAGGAGAGTTACCGCTTCTCTAGGGAGACACTAATGTCCTTCTTGTCTCTGCTGCCCAGGTGACAGGTGGCGTCTGGAATTTCAGCCGCATTTGCTGCGATGTGTTTGTCACCCTGGATGTCATGATGTGTACGGCCAGCATCCTGAACCTCTGTGCCATCAGCATAGACAGGTAGGGCTGGGAGTCCCCTTCCACACTTAAAAGAGAGAGGGCCCTAAAGAGAGACACAGGTTCGTCACTTGAGAGACTGAGGTCACTTTCTCATTGGCATATTTCTTTCTTCTTCTTCTTTTTCTTTTAAGCTATGTGATACATAATTGGAAGGAAAACAGGGAGAGTAGAAAAAGGATAAAAAGTACACTGGCTGGGTTGATAGAAAATTCTATAGTTGGTTTCTTGCTGGTGAGAACCAGGGAGGTCTCAGACACAGAGACTAGATTGAGATCTCTACTCAACGTGCCCAGCTTCTTGTCTCCGTCAGAGAAGGAACTGAGAAAGGAGACAGTGTAAAGAATAGTGGGGACGTTTTATTTAAGGCAGAAGCACATACTCAAGAGGGATGTGGCATTCATTATATTGTACAATTAATACACACTAACAGAAAAGAAAAAGAAGGATTTCGGGATTCCTGCAGAGCAAGACATGCTGCCCAGAGGTTTTTGGATCATATGTTATGAGAAAACTCGAAAGTAAGGGAGATGGGCTGGAGAGATGGCTTGGTGGTTAAGCACTTGTCTGTGAAGCCTAAGGACCCCGGTTCGAGGCTCGATTCCCCAGGACCCACGTTAGCCAGATGCACAAGGCGGTGCACGCATCTGGAGTTCGTTTGCAGTGGCTAGAAGCCCTGGCGTGCCCATTCTCTCTCTCTCTCTCTACCTCTCTCCCTCTCTTTCTCTGTCACTCTCAATAAATAAAAATGAACAACAAAAAAATTAAAAAATAAAAGTAAGGGAGAAATTATTCCTGAATGAAGGTGGGAAGAAGCAGGGGGATTCTAGGAATGGGCTAAGATTTTTTTTCTTTTTTCTGGAATAGAGTTTATCCTTGTGTAGTGTTTTTTGATAGGTCATGACATCAGATGCATGGTGGGAAATGGGAAGTTTGCAAGGCTAGTGGCCTGGAGATGTCATGATGATGAAGCAGAGGACAGTTCGTCATCTCAGTGAGCTGTGTTGGTCCCAGCCAGTTCTGGGCATTACGTGGAGTGATGCTTCTCAATTGTCCTTCTGGAAGGTGCAGCAGCCTCTACCTGCCAAGCAGCCTGCCTCCTTTTGTTCTTTACCCTTATCTAGACGGTCACCGTCTTGTTTATTTCGTACTGGTGAAGAGAGGGAAGGAGGTAGAAAGAAAGGAGGCAGGTCTGGTATGGTGCTTTGATTAGGTGTTCCCCCATAATCTCGTGTGTTCTGAAAGCCTCGTTCCCAGCAGATGGCAATTTGGGAGGCGGGGCTTGCCGGAGCAGGTGTGCTGCTGGGGGAGGAAATAGCAGTGTGATAGCCAGCTCCCCTTGATAGAGTTTGGTTCACTCTCCTGCTGCTGTTTGTCACCTGCTGTGGCAGAGGCGACGCCCAGCCTCTACTTGTGCCGTTCTTTCTCCTGCCATCAGGAAGCTTCCACTCGAGACTTAAAGCCTTCAGCTGCTTTTGGTTGGGTGCTTTGTCCCAGCAATGAGAAGGTAGTTATAACACCTGGGTATATTTTCCAAGGGTGGATGAAGGAGAAAAGCTATTTTAGAAAGTGTGTGATCCCTTATAGAGTCCACGACAAGCAAGTGAACTGTTTTCTGAAATTGCTCTTTGGCTGTCTGGATAGATTTCTGTGATTGTGGCTCCACTCTGTGGGTGTTTCACCCAAGCCACAGCACTTTCTGAAGTAGTTTAGGGGGTGACAGGACCCCGAAGTGACTAGTTTTCTCCTTGACTAAACATGGGAATTGTCCTTGGTCCTATAGGAGAAAAATCTGTCATTACACTTCAGAGCAGGTAAGAAATGTCAGAAGAGTCTGGCCTTTCCTTATCTCTGCCACATTAGGGAGTCCTTCCTGAAGAGTTAAGATTTGTGGGAAGATTATCCTTTTCCAGAAACCCTGACCCAGACACCTGATGCCAAGGCTAACTGGCTAAACCAGCTGCCCTTTCATGGGGATCACATAAAAATACCCAACCCTACTCTCCAGGTGGGCTTCTCAAAGCTCTTGCTCCCCGGGGCAAGAGCTCTGCCTGCCTTCTCATCCATTCTGGAGCAAAGCCCCACCCCCTTCTTTTCTCCCTTTTAAAGCTCTAAGCTATAAGAAAAATCTTTCTGAACCTTAAATTCATCAAACAAGAATCTGGAGACACCCCTAAATGATTGGTGCATTGGTAAGGAACCCCAAATTCCTGTATCATTGCTAGCATTAACAGTACCTGGACCAGGCGTGGTGGCACACGCCTTTAATCCCAGCACTTGGGAGGCAGAGTTAGGAGGATCGCTGTGAGTGAAGTCAGTGCCCTTGCTCTGGGTCCTTCTGTCCCTCACTTCTCTTCTTGTCTTGCTCTCATGTCTCCATTATTCCCACCTGAACCTTAGACATGCCACGATTTCTGCCAAGCCCATAGATGGTCCTGGGAAAGGGCAGTTGCTTCTGAGCCTAGGACTTCTGGTGCTAGTCAGGAACCTGTGACCTTTACTTCTGAGTCTTCCACAATCCTTCCTTCCTGGCAACATTTCTTGTTTTCCCTAAGAATACTATCCATCCATTCCATAGCACCAGCAAATGACTCCAGACAAAATCTGCCGTTAGTTGAGAATTTGTTGCACTAGGCTGAGCTTTAACATACATTAACTCTTTTCTTCTTAACAACTTGGAGGTGATATTATCACTTTCATTTCCTCATAAAGAATTTGCTAAAAATCATATAGCTGACATGAGGCCATACTGGGACTTGAGGTTAGACTCCAGATTACTTTTTTTAATGTTTTATTTATTTATTTCTAAGAGACAGAGAGAGAGAAGGCACGCCAGGGCCTCTAGCCACTGCAAACGAATTTCAGATGCATGCACCACCTTGTGCATCTGGCTTACATGGGTCCTGAGGAATCGAACCTGGGTCCTTAGGCTTCACAAGCAAGCAATTTAGCTGCCAAGCCATCTCTCCAGCCCCAGATTAATTATTTTAAACTTAGCTTTCGAACTTCACCAAATCTTCAGCCGTAACCCCACCTTCTCTCTGAATTCCAGATCATATTACTGCCTGGATATCCCACTGATTCTATAATGGAAAATATTAATTAAAAAAATCAAACCCCTACCAGGCATGGTGGCGCACGCCTTTAATCCCAGCACTCGGGAGGCAGAGGTAGGAGGATCGCCGTGAGTTTGAAGCCACCCTGAGACTACATAGTGGATTCCAGGTCAGCCTGGGCTAGAGTGAGACCCTACTTCGAAAGAAAAAGAAATTCCAAGGCTGAAGAAGCAGAGACAGGGGGCCCTAGGCCTGCTGGCTAGCTACTGTAGCTAATCTCGTGAGGTTCAGTAAGGGACTGTGCCTCAAAACATGTGATGGGGGTCTGGAGGGATGGTATAGTGGTTTTGGCATTTGCCTGCAAAGCCGAAGGACCTCAGTTCAATTCCCCAGGACCCACATATACCAGATGCACAAGGCGGGGGGGCATGCATCTGGAATTTGTTTGCAGCAGCTGGAGGCCCTGGCATGCCCATTCCCTCTCTCTCTCTCAGCCTCCTTCTCTCTCACTTGCCCAAATAAATAAATAAATTTTTTTTTAAGGGAGAGAGAGGAGAGGAAGACACCCAACATCATCCTTTGTCCTCCATACCCATAAGTGCACATATGTGCCTACATACATATAAATACACACACACACACACACACACACACACACACACACACATCACTAGCAATAAGATTGAATTAGCTTTTGTCCTTATAGGAAAACTCTCAGAATGCATAGCACTCACCCACCTGATAACATGGAAGTAAAAGCTATGCTTTCAACCCCAATGTACTGGGGGCTTCCTTCAAGGATGTCCATTTCATGATGGGCCAACCCCCCCCCCCCCCAATCTCAAAATGGAGCCTCCTCCCTATCTCAGGAAGGAAAGAAAGCAGGCCTCCGAAAAGCTGTCTCCACTCTGCTCCGCAGCAGTTAGCAGTGCGCGGCATTAAAATCTGTTCATGTGATGCCAGATAGCTGGTCAAGTCATTAGAAATGCAGATCTTTGCTCTTCACACAATGTCAGTCACTAACCTGACAAACTTGACCCAATGGATGCAGGGTTCTTTTTTTTTTTTTTTTTGGTCATGAAGCCCTGATCTATAATAACGGGATGCTAAAGAGATAGGCAAGAAAAGGAAATGATAAAAGGGGATTTGAAAGGAGGAAATACCATTGTCATTAGATTCTTAGGCATAGCTTAGAGCTGGATGCTTGGATTAAAGCCGTCTTTTCCTTTTCTTTTTTCTTCTTTAAAAAAATAACAAGCCGAGTGGGAAGTTCTCTGATCACAAGCCCCCACCCACAGCTCCAGCGCCTGGTCAGCAGGTCAGTCCCCTCCCACTGCATCCTGGGTCAGTGCTAACACAGGAGGCCGCTGAGAATGTGTCAGAAGAGGAGGACACGACCAAGCGGTGAAAATTAGAGTCCTCCGGAGAGGAGCCCAAGGAATAATGCAAGCAAATTCATTCACCAGAGAGTTCTTTAAGTGGCTCTCAAATGGCACCCATCACACAAGCAAGCCTCCGCGTCTTTGCAGCGAGCACAATAGGTACCAGATGAGTCACTGGCACCTTGGATTTTTAGTTTGCATCTAAATAAGCACTTTATATTTGCAAAGGGCTTTCCAGGCATTTGCAAAAAGCTTTCTCCTTCAACAACTCCACCAGGGGAGTCCACGGAACTAAAGATTTATTGAGCCCCCTGTCTGACCAAATAAAAGGTGGTGAAAAGCAACCCTCACAGAGCTTTGGGGCTCATTAAACCCAGGCTGAGTGTGGGGGGCGGGCGGTGCTGGTTAGAGTCAGGCCTTCCCACCCTTGGCCAGCCTCTTTCCTCCCCCACTGGCTGTGACCATCCTAAAGAGGACCTCTCATCAGTTCCACCTGCACCCTCTCCCTCCATCATCTCCCATTTCGGGACAGTGTGGGATCAAGCTCTTCCAAGGTCCTTAGACTTTTCAACGAACAATGAGCCACGCAGACCCCACCTACGGAACTGGGGAGTCAGAAGGCACACTTGTGAACTGTGAATGTTCCGGGCGTGCAGATGCCCGCTAGCGCATGTCTGAAATGAGAAAATGGTTCTCCTGACTGCCCCATTGTACTCTGCGAGCTGCGAGGATTAGTGGAGGTAAGAATAGAGCACCCAGGGCTGGAGAGATGGCTTAGCGGTTAAGCGCTTGCCTGTGAAGCCTAAGGACCCCGGTTCGAGGATCGGTTCCCCAGGTCCCACGTTAGCCAGATGCACAAGGGGGCGCACGCGCCTGGAGTTCGTTTGCAGAATAGGCACCCAGGAAAGGACCTCTGGCCGTGCTTAGCAGCCCACCTGTCCCGCTGTAAGTTCCTGCGTCTTCAGTGCCCGGCTGCTAATCATAACTTGTGTGCGTCTAGAGGAAACGGTAGTAAAAATGGCTCCCAACAATCCAGGAAGCGAAGGTGCACTGCCCCGCTCCACAAAATAAATACAAAAAGAAGAGCCGGATTCTGAGGCCAGAATGTTAGTCAGGATCATAGAACTAATAGATTGAGGAAAGATTTAATTGCACCCCCCCCCCCACACACACACACCAGTGCTAGGTGCGCACTTTACCACAGAACTAAATCCCCAATCCTTGGTTCTTTTTACTTATGAGAGAGAGAAAGAATGGGCATGCCAGGGACCCCAGCTGCTGCAAACGAACTCCAGACGTATGTGCCACCTTGTGCATCTGACTTACGTGGGTCCTGGGGAATGGAACCTAGGTCCTTTAGCTTCACTGGCAAGTGCCTTAACCAATAAGCCATCTCCCAGCCCCAACCCTTGGTTCTTTTTTTTTTTTTTTTTAATTTTTATTTATTTATTTGAGAGTGACAAACAGAGAGAGAAAGAGGCAGAGAAAGAGAGAGGAGAGTGGTCACGCCAGGGCTTCTAGCCACTGAAAACGAACTCCAGACGCGTGCTCCCCCTTGTGCATCTGGCTAACGTGGGTCCTGGGGAATCAAGCCTTGAACCGGGGTCCTTAGGCTTCACAGGCAAGCGCTCAACCTCTAAGCCATCTCTCCAGCCCCAACCCTTGGTTCTTTGAGACTAGAATCATGCGGTGTAGCTCAGGCTGCCTTTTGTTGTTGTTGCTGTTAAAGTTTTTATTTATTTATTAGAGAGAGGGAGAGAGAGAGAATGGGCAAGCCAGGGCCTCTAGCCACTGCAAGTGAACTCCAGATGCATGTGTGTGGCACCACATGCATCTGGCTTACATGGGACCTGGAGAATCCAACCTGGGTCCTTGGGCTTCACAGGCATGCACCTTAACCACTAAGCTGTCTCTCCAGCTGCCGTGTCACTTGTGATTCTCCCTGCCTCCATGTTTCACTTGCTGAGAGCTGGTGTTACAGGCATGTGCCACACAGCCAGCCTGGCCAGTCTGTTTCTACTAAGCAAACTTCCCCACTGGGAGCCTCGGGATCTGGAGCTACAGTGCAAGCTGAGGTTCTAAGCCTAATAGCGAAATGACCTCAGGCAGTTGGTTACCTTTGCAGGGCCTGTTTCCTTATCTGTTTAGAGGCCACAACAGCAAGTACCTCAGCACTTCCAACAGTGCCATATACTTGTGTGATAAATAAATTTAACAGTTCCCTAAGTATCGGGAGTAAGAGAAGGACATCTTAAAACCATATTGACATGGACAATCATGGATCCCTTAGGTTAGTACAATTATGGGGACAATAAGAACTTTGAATGTTAAATGCATTGTGCTCAAAAAAAAAACAACCCACAGATTTTTTTTAAATTTTATTTATTTATTTATTTATTTATTTATTTATTTATTTATTTATTTGAGAGTGACAGACACAGAGAGAAAGACAGGTAGAGGGAGAGAGAGAATGGGCACGCCAGGGCTTCCAGCCTCTGCAAACGAACTCCAGACGCGTGCGCCCCCTTGTGCATCTGGCTAACGTGGGACCTGGGGAACCGAGCCTCGAACCGGGGTCCTTCAGCTTCACAGGCAAGCGCTTAACTGCTAAGCCATCTCTCCAGCCCAGATTTTTATTTTACTTTATTTGAGAGCAATAGACAGAGAAAGGGGCAGAGAGAGAGCGAGAATGGGAGCACCAGGGCCTCCAGCCACTGCAAACGAACTCCAGACGCGTGCGCCCCCTTGTGCATCTGGCTTATGCGGGTCCTGGGGAACCGAGCCTCGAACCGGGGTCCTTGAGATTCACAGGCAAGCGCTTAACCGCGAAGCCATCTCTCCAGCCCCAACCTCACAGATTTAATCAAAATTAAATTCAATATCTGCAAACAGTCCTGTAGGGCACGTATCATCATCCCTAACGTACAGAGAGTCAGGAAAGTGAAGGCACTAGCCCACAGCCACAGCGAAGTGACAGATTTGGGATCTGGACGCTCATGAGCCGTCTCGCAGCGCTCGCACGGGGCTGGCCTGGTCAGATGGGTACTCCTCCACCCCAGAAAGTTGCCCGGGGAGCTAAGCGCTCAAACACAGGGGAAGGGGACCCGGCCCGGGGTGACAGGGCCAGTGTCACACGGGATGCTTCAGACGGAGGCGCCCCGGCCAAGCTCCCTCTGCATCCAAGCCCAGCTCTGCCTTCCCGGCTGCTTAGGTTTAAGGCGTTGGGGGGGGGGGGCTCCCCTGGGGTCGGTGTTGAGGGATGCTCAGGAGAGGCTCCACAGTCTCCCTGGCGAGGAAAGCGGGGCGCCTGCTGGGCTCCAGGAATCGGGGGCGGTTCTTCCAATCTGCCTCCCCGCAGAGCCTGGAGAGCCTCCAGGTGAGCCGTGAACTTCTCACCCCGGCCGAGCGAGCGAGCGAGCGAGCTGGCAGAGTTCTCGCTGCATTTGGGTGCCCTCCGCTGGTAGAATCTGGAACCGCCGCCTGCAAGTCTCAACCACCTATGGCAAGCTGGGGCGGGGGGCGGGGGGGGGGAGTTCACTTATTCCAACAGTTTCATCATGTAAAAAAGAAGGTTAAAAAAAAAAAGTGATGTGACAGTGGTAAATTGTAGTCATGTCTCTCACTTCTAACCCAAGTTAACAAGAAAGTCTTTGACAGAAAATTTCCCTAATGCAGACTTTCTCAGTCATTAGGTATATTTGCATGTTAAAAAGAAAAAGACACGTTTCTGGGTTCTACTTCCAAAGCTCCTCGGCAAAATCTCGAGGTGCATAGCTTGTTCATAGGACCTCCAGCATCCCAGGCAATTACCAGAAGCAAGCCATTTGGGGAAACAGCCAAGTTCAAAATAGCTGGTCACAGCTGGAGGGATGGCTTAGCAGGTAAAGCATTTGCCTGCAAAGCCAAAGGACCTAGGTTCAATTCCCCAGGACCCACGTTAGCTAGATGCACAAGGGGGTGCACGCGTCTGGAGTTCCTTTGCAGTGGCTCCAGGCCCTGGCACGCCCATTCTCACTCTTGCTCAGCTAGTTCTGAATGCTCTCTTGCCCATTGAGTTAATGGAACTTTCAAAGGGTTGTTGAGCATTAAACCATAGTGTGGAAAGCGTGTACCTCTCTCTCTCATTGGGGTGCTAGAGTCACCTGGTAATGGCTAGCCAGAGAGGATTGGCAAATCTTGGGAATTAGTCTTTTGGTTTGTTTTGTTTTGTTTTTGTTATTTGTTTTCCAAGGCAGGGTCTCACTCTAGCCCAGGCTGATTTAGAACTCACTTTGTAGCCCTGGGCTGTCCTTGGAGTTACAGCGATCCTCCTACCTCAGACTCCCGAGGAATGCTGGGATTTAAAGGGGTGCACCACCTGGCAGGAATGTCTTGGGTCAGTTATCAAACTTTTGGTGGTGGCTTGACATGGGCCATGGTAGAGGTGTCTACACCACAGAAACTGACAAATGTTACAAATTTGATTGTTTTTTCTTTTTTCATGGAGAGCCAATCATTAGCCGGTCATTCGCCAGCACACTGCTGAATGCAGAGCACCGACAGGCGCTTTTTCTTGATAACGAATGGAGAGGAAGTGATCCCAGCCTTCCCTCCTCCCCCAACACCCTCACCTAGCTGCTTGTCCGTGACAGCTGCAGGACTTGAGGCTCAGCCTCTCTTCCAGCGTGCCTCAGGGTCACCACTAACAGCAGGACCCTGCCACATTTGCCTTGGAGTCTCAGGAGGAAAAAGAGAGAGAGAGAGAGAGAGAAAGGAAGGGAGAGAGAGAGAGAGAAAGAAAGAAAGAGAGAGAGAGAGAGAGAGAGAGAGAGAGAGAGGAAGGAAGGAAGGAAGGAAGGAAGGAAGGAAGGAAGGAAGGAAGGAAGGGAGGGAGAACAAAGGCTCAGCATGAGAGGCAAATCGAGCTTCACCAGTAGGACTTGGCCTGCTCCTGCGCAGCCCCAGGTGAGGGCAGCGCCCCGAAGGGAGCACTTGTGACGGTGTGGATGAGAAGAAGAAAAGTGGGTTGTCCCATCCTCCATTGGCATCGGTGGGGAGTCTTAATATGACTTTATGAAATTTCTCCCTCTTCAGAAGGAAGCTGTCTTTGTTAGGCGTTGTTACTCCCAAAGCCAGATCCTGCGGAACTCCCCTTCATCCAAGTTCCCAGCTGCTTTTCAGCTGCGCGTTTGGGAACACGCGAGATAACTGTCTTGAAACTAGCTTAGTAAGAGAACAGAGAACTCTGCACCAATCCCTTTCACCCAGTATGCTTGCTTACCTCCCTTCCTTCCTTCCTTCCTTCCTTCTTTCCTTCCTTCCTCAGCATAAGCCTTGAGGTGCACCAGAAGATAGGTTGTGGAGGCTTATGCCCTGAGTCTGACCTTCAAAGCTCCCTGGAAACTGAAAAAAACAAAAATGAGCTACATCTATATACATATCTTAGAATGGCTAAGGTTAAAACCATCCCTTTTTAATATATTTTAGTTTTATTTATTTGACAGACAGAGAGAAAGAGTGAGAGAGAGAGAGAGAGAGAAAGGGAATGGGCACGCCAGGGCCTCCAGCCACTGCAGACGAACTCCAGACACGTGCGCCCCATTGTGCATCTGGATAACGTGGGTTCTAGGGAATCAAACCTGGGTCCTTTGGCTTTGCAGGCAAGTGCCTTAACCTCTAAGCCATCCCTCCAGGCCAGAACTGCTCTTTTATGGGGGAAGATCTCCATAACCCATGAGGCAGCTTCTTCGCTTGTTTTGCACATGGACCCCTGGGGAGTACTATGCAATTTGAGCCATCTGGGGACTTAAATGGTAAAGGGGGCGTCTTTCTCCTGGTACAAGGCAAGTTGGAATGATGAGTCAAGACATGTGAACACAGGACGTCACTGCACTGGCTGGCATAGAAGCACCATGAGTTTGGAGTTTAGAGGTGTGTATAAGCTGGAGAGGCCTGGGAATGTTCCTGGAGAAGCCAGCAGGGGTGAAAATTAGGCAAGACTGAGGTTCCAGGGAGAAGGAAAGAGAAGAACTGAACAAAGTCATCAGTCTGTGATTACTGAAAAGTACCCATCGCCAGCATAGTTTGGCCACAGCCATGAGTACGTGTTAGGGGCAGATGGAAGGGCAGATTGGAGAAGGTTAATTCAGGCCTGTGGATAAAAGAATAGCCATTGACAGTATCGTCATTTTCTTCCTCTGTGTTGTGAAATAAATGGTCACCAATTTCGAGATATGAACTTGTTGCAGTTAACTTCCCGTGGCTGGGATAAAGCACCCGTGAAGAAAAGCAGCTAATGGAAGGAAAGGCTTTCCTTTGGCTTACGGTCTTGAGGGAAAGCTTCATGAGGGCAGGGGACAAGATGGCATGAACAGAGAGGCTGTGCATCGCGTCTGCAGGTTGAAACAGCAGCTGGAGAGTGAGCCGAACACTGGCGAGCTAGGGGCCAAGAAGCTTCCAGGTCCGCCAGCTACTTTGGCCATGAACCCTTCGTGTTACGCCTGGTTGCTTCCTGGCTGTCATAGGCGATCCTCCTTAGGCGCCTGCTGTTAGGGTGCTGGGCCTCACGGATGCCCCCAGAATGGAGCCACCCAACTATGAACTGAAGCCTTAAACCTTGAGCTATACAATAAATGCCCTCCTCCCCTTTTAAGTGGTTTCTCCCAGCTATTTGTTACAGCCCCCTGGAAAAGCTAACATACCAAGTACAAGCATAAACATTTGATTTTAAAATAAAACCTGCACTAGAGATTATCCCTGTTCCCTCTTCGTTACCTTAGTTGGGACACTGATTACGTTGGACACAAGCAGGGAGTAAGCCCCTTTCTTGGGCAGGGTGTCCTCAGAAACTGAAAGGCTCACAGAAAGCGAACACGCAGGCCAGCACCCAGTGCCTTTAGGTGACTGGAAAGGGGGGGATGGAGTGTCTGGAAGGCAAGACACACTAGGCAAGCAAACAGGAGCCCCACCTCCCACAACGCGATGACACGCTATTAATGTCCTTGTTTTGCTCCCTTTCTCTGTGGATCCTACTAATGAGTTCTTATTCACTCCTATCTCAGCTTTCCTACTATTTTCACTCGAAACAGCACTTTTCTTGTGAACTCTCAACTAAATAGTTTTTCTCCTGCCATATATTTCAACCCCATTCGTGCTCCTTTAAATTCTTTTTTATAAAAAAAAAAGTTTTATTTATTAACTTATTTGAGAGAGTCAGAGAGAGAGAGGCAGACAGAGAGAATGGGCGCGCCAGGGCCTGCAGCCACTGCAAAGGAACTCCAGATGCGTGCGCCCCCTTGTGCAGCTGGCTAACGTGGGTCCCCGGGAATCTAACCTGGGTGCTTTGGCTTTGCAGTCAAATGCTTTAACCTCTAAGCCATCCTTCCAGCCCTAAATTGTGTTTTGAACAGTTTCTCGCCCTGCCTCCTACCCGTCCTCACCTCCCTTTCCTTTCCAGGTACACTGCGGTGGTCATGCCCGTGCGTTACCAACATGGCACAGGGCAGAGCTCCTGCCGGCGCGTGGCCCTCATGATTACTACGGTCTGGGTGCTGGCTTTTGCTGTGTCCTGCCCTCTGCTGTTTGGTTTCAACACTACAGGTAACGTGGATGGTTTTACTTCCAGCACTCATGAGAGTCACCGACCCCCCCCCCGCCCCCAGTGGCAGTGCGTGGTGGTGCCCGCTCTAACAGTTCTCACCCCTGATCCGTGGACTCTGCCAAGTGGGCACGCTATAGATTGCCAAACTCGGGCCTTTGTTGTGTATAAAGACAGCATGAAGCAAAACCTCACCAAGTATTTTCACTCAAGTTTTCATCCAATTAATGAAAAAGACTCAAAAAAATAAAAATTTTTAAAAAAGAAAAAGACTCATCCCTATTTTGAAAGAAATGCCATCAAATTCATTTGAAGAAGTGTAACAGTGAAGACACAAAAGTATGTTAATAATTCAGGTGAGGTTTACTAGTGAAAAGATGACTTCATAACTGATCCACAATACGAAATAACATATCATAAAAGTCCTGGAGTAGCGACTGAGGGTGTCTCAATGGCTTAGCGCGTTTGGTCAGTTTGGATCCCCAGCATCCCTGTAAAGTCATAGGCAAAAGTGGTCCCCATGTCTATAGCCCCCAAAGCTCCTACAGTAGTGGGAGGCAGAGTCAGGAGAATCTGTAAGGTCTCTGGCCAAGAGACACCCTATCTCAAACAAGGGAGAAGGACAGACAGGACCAGCACCCTGAGGTTGTCCATATGCACACACACACAGAGAGAGAGAGAGAGAGAGAGAGAAAGAGAGAGAAAGGCAATTTTTTTTGTAAGTTTTAAAGGGGCTAAGGAGATGGTGCAAGCACTTAAAGATGCTTGTGCACAAAGCCTGCCAATCCAGGTTCGATTCCCCAACCACCCATGTAAAGCCACATAGGTATTTGTTCACAGCAGCGAGAGACCTGGTGCACTCCCCCCACACACACATACACATGTGTAAACAAATAATTTTTTAAATATTTTATTATTTATTTATTTGACAGAGAAAGAGGGAAAGAGAAAGAGAGAGAGAACGGGCGCACCAGGTCCTCCAGCCACTGCAAAGGAACTCCAGATGTGTGCACCGCCTTGTGCATCTGGCTAACGTGGGTCCTGGGGGAATTGAACCTGGGTCCTTTGGCTTTGCAGGCAAATGCCTTAAATGCTAAGCCATCCCTCCAGCCCCAAATAATTTTTTAAAACTCAGTTCTAAGTCTTGTAACAAAAAAAGGCCCATAGTAGGATATATGCTCCTAATTTTTTTTCTTCAATAAAAATCTTTTGTTGTTGTTGCTCACACACACACACACACACACACACACACACTCCCCAAAGTAGTGTCTCAGTGTAGCCCAAGCTGACCTGGAACTCACTCTGTAATCCCAGGCTGGCCCTCAAACTCACAGCAATCCTCCTACCTCTGTTGGGATTAAAGGGGTGCACCACCACACTCAGCTCAATAAAAATAATTTATGAAACTTGAGAATTAGTGTAGAGTCTCAAGTTACAAAAATATGTATCTTTTATTGGCAAAAAAATTGTGGCTATGGTTATTTGTACATGACTCATTCTGTGGATGGATGGATGATGTCTATATCTGAGATGTTTTGGATTTTAAGAATATGACACAATTGTGGCTACCTTCATGAAAAAATACCTGGCCAAAAGCAGCTGATGGGAGGAAAAGGCTTATTTTGGTTTACAGTCTCAAGGGGAAGCCTTCTCTGGCGGGAAAAGGACATCACTTCTTGCCACAGCAGCTGGTAGGAAGCAGCAGGAGGGTGAGATGAGCCCTGGAAATGGGAAGCTGGGCTAGAACACCCCAAAGCCAAGCCCCCAACAGCACACCTCCTCCAGCAGGGCTCCACATCCCAAACTGCCATCAGCTGAAGACCAAGTGTTCTAAACACATGAATCGCCCAGCATGACGGTGCACACCTTTCATCCCAGCCCTTGGGAGGCAGAGGCAGGAGAGTCTCTGTGAGTTTGAGGGCACCCTGAGACTGTATAGTGAATTCCCAGTCATCCGGGGCTAGAGGGAGATCCTACCTCAGAAAACAAAAACAAACAAACAAACAAAAAAACACATGAATCAATTGGGAACACCTGATTTAAACCACCACATATACCAATCCAAACTTATGTCAGTGTCCTCTGGATCTGTCCCATATCCATTTTTTAAATAATTTTTTTTCATTTATTTTTATTTATTTATTTGAGAGCAACAGACAGAGCGAAAGAGGCAGATAGACAGAGAGAGAGAATGGGTGCACCAGAGCCTCCAGCCACTGCAAACGAACTCCAGATGTGTGCGCCCCCTTGTGCATCTGGCTAACGTGGGTCCTGGGGAATCGAGCCTCGAACCGGGGTCCTTAGGCTTCATAGGCAAGTGTTTAACAGCTACGCCATCTCTCCAGCCCCCATGTCTATCTTTTGATCTAAGAAAATTCACATATTGAATTCATATGTTGAACAAAAGCCACTGAATATGTACAATGAGTATTTGCTAAGAGAAAATTGAATGACAGCTGTAAAGAAAAGTGAAATTATGAAATTTGCAGGAAAATGGATGGATCTGGAAATGATTATGCTAAGTGAGGTAACCCAGGCTCAGAAAGTCAAAAACCACATGTTCTTTCTCATATGTGGATCCTAGTTTCACATGTCTAGATCTGTACATGAGCTGGAGCAAAAAAAAAAAAAAAAAAAAAAAAAATCAGTAGTAGAGTCCAGGAAGCTAGAAAGAAGCCATGAGGGAGGGAGGAAGGAGAAGGACAGACTTAGGGGAGGACATAACAGTTATGCATGTACAGGGGCCAATTACTGGGAGCAAAATGTCTGTGTGGTCAGGGGAGGGGATGGAGAAGGAAGGAGGGGGTGGAAAGAGGGTTAACTAAAATTAAAGATGTTATGAATCAGTAAAAAAAAAGAGAGAGAGAGAGAGACAAAACTCAACTAATAAAGTTCTAGTGTTCATCATCTAGATTTCTTATTTTCTTATTTTATCTATTTAGATTAGTTGGCTCAATTCCTACCATGTTTCAGATTTGTGAATTTCCGGTCTATATGTCACATAATGATGTGCCTGTGTTATGCAGATGTCATATGCAACATATGACATATAAATGCAGGTGAAGTATAATTTATAAATAATCTTCCATGTGTCATTTCTTGGGCAGCATCTGGAGAGAGACAGACACTCTGGAATGGGAGAGCTTCAGGGTCAAACCCTAGTCACACGTTTTCAGCTGTATCTCTTAAACAAGACACTTGACATTTCTGAGCTCGGTTTCCTGACTGATAAATTTAGGATACTAATAGAGTTGAACATAAACTTGGGGCAAATTTAAACATACAGATTCAATAAGCTTATTTAGTCATAAGGCTTTCAATATTTATTTTAATAAATGACGCCCTACAAATAAGTGCAGTTAACTTATCTCTAAAATTGCATGTTACACACAAACTTGTAATATAGGACATTAATATATGTGTCCTGTATCTTTACTTACTGCTGCTCAAGGCTATAATGAAACCACATGTATCTTCACATGTGATTTGGAGAATTTTCTTATTCTTTTTTTGGGTGCTGGCATTGTAAAGATATAGCCTCACCCTATCCCAGGCTAACCTGGAATTCATTATGTAGTCTCAGGGTGTCCTCAAACCTCCTACCTCTGCTTCCCAAGTGCTTGATTCAAAATTCTAGTGTATATAAACTTCATTTTAGTCATTGACTCTAGACTCATGTTTTCTGCATATCTCCACTGCACATCTTTTTGTTGTTGTGCTTGTTTTGTTTCAAGATTGTTTAGAGATTTTTTTTGCAATTAAATAAGGATTAAATTGGGATAACATTTATAGATGTGCCAAGCACACACTGTCTACTCCAGATCAACCTTGTTTGTCTACCATGTTATCAAGAAACACTTTCCTTTAAAAAAATTTTTTAATTAATTTATTTGTGTGTGAGAGAAAAAGAGGCAGATAGAGAAAGAGAGAGAATGGGTGCACCAGGGCCTGTAGCCACTGCAAAAAAAAACAAAAAACAAAAACAAAACCACAAAACTCCAAATGCATGTGCTACCTTGTACACCTGGCTTACGTGGGTCCTGGGGAATCAAATATGAATTCTTTAATTTTGCAAGCAAGCGCCATAACCACTAAACCATCTCTTCAGCCCCAGAAACTTTCCTGATTATTCTAGTGTTCGCAAACTCTTTGCACTATTCTTCAGGGTTGTGGGCATTAGGGATTCGAACCTGAGAGCCTTCAGGCTTGCAAGCAAATGCTATAACCTCTGAGCAATCTCTTCAGCCCTTAATTTATTTATTTATTCATTCATTTATGAGAGAGAAAAAAGGAGAAAGAGAGAAAGAGAATGGGTGCTTCAGAGCCTCTAGCCACTGCAAACAAACTCTAGACACATGCCCCACCTTGAGTATCTGGCTTTATGTAAATACTGGGGAATTGAACCCGGGTTCTTAGGCTTTGTAGGTAAATGTCTTAACTGCTGAGCCATGCCTCCACCCCCAGATTTTATTTTGAGAGGGAGTCTTACTAAGTAGCCCAAGAAAACCTTGAACTTGTGATCCTCCTGCCTCAGTCTCTCAGGTAGCTGGGATTATAGGCTAGTATGCTATCAGATCCAGTTTATCGACCATACTATAGGAAACCTTCCAGTGATTCATATATCAGACACCTTAATTGATATTAGCTGGTGTCATTATGACTGTTGACTAGAAAAGCTTTCTACGTCTTAGCATGTAACTACATAATCGCTCCAAGAAGGTATCCACAGAAGTGGTTCTATGAGAGGTTACAGGAATGGCCGGCTTCCCCTGCCTGGTACACAGTTCAGATAATTTGAAGGTGGAGCTTAGGCAAGAGAGCTCAGCTATCTGTCTCCCTCCTGTATACCTTCATCATCTTGACAAATACGGGTCCTTCAGCAACCTGCCCACCTCCAAGGAAGCTCCCAATATAGAAAGCACAATATAAATGACTTCCCACGAAGGTTTTGGTTTCTATTTCCTCTCTGAAAAGTAGAGGGAAAATTACCAAGGATGGTGTCACTAGCACCTGTGCTGGGAAGTTGCTGGACTTTAAAAAGTGCAACACACACATTGCAACACACAAAGAACTTTCTGGAGATTTCTGGAGAGCTCTTCATCCAAAGAAATGAACTTCCATATGTTAGTTGATAGAGACCATGGACATAGACCAGCTAAACTTCAGCTGCTTTCAATTTGGACTTGCTCTTGTTTTCTGAGGAAAAGGGCAACAGGCACAGAGGAATCTTGGGTGGCCAAGAGTCCCAGAGCTATGGGAGGGCCTTGGCTGGCTGGTGTGGACCTGGCCTCAGCAGTGTAGTCAACTAGCAACATCCCCTAACAATGTATGTCCCAGTGTACTGATGCAAAAGGCAACCTTCCGGATCTCTGAATGAGTAGCTCAATTCTTTCATTTTGACAGATAAGAAAAAAAAATGGCATTCGAATTTTCTGCTAAATCAGACAGCTATTGTGTTATAAAAGAGAGAGAGAATTGTAGAATGAATACGCAATAGCTGATGATAAGGACTGAAGTCCTTAGGGTGGGGAGACTTAAAGAAATCCTAGCTGGCTTGATTTTTACCTCTGAAGAAAAGTAGAGGAGTGCTAGATATTTTATAGATTTTATATTTTAGATTTTATAGATTTTAGCTATAGATATCTCACCTGGCTTTCAGAACTCTGAAGCAGGGTGGGGTGGGGAAGGGGCGGTCTTGGTTGCTGAAAAAGCTCAAAAGGAAAACAGAAGCACACAGTTAAGAGTAATGGCTTTTCTTAGACTCACAGCATCTCCCATCTTAGAAATCAAGTCTCAGTGACTTTGCAGTTCATCCATCTCCCAAGTCACCCTTGTATTTGCTAAGGGACGCTGGCACAGGCTTGTGTGACAAGACATGAGTTTCGCCCTATGCCCAAGAGAACCAGAGAACTGGGCAGTAACCCACAAACACTCTAGAGGCCATGTGTCCATTAAAATGCCTCAGTGAGCTTTTATTTTTTTAATATAGTTTTCATTGTTTTGGGCATTGATGTGTGGTATACATGCATAAGCACATGTGTGTTTGTATGTGTTGGATGCACATGTGTATGAGTGTACATGAGCACGTGTGCGTGTATGTGTAGATGCGAAGACAACAATCTTGGCTGTCATCCTCAGGCACGTCACCCAGATGCTTTGAGACAAAGTCTGTCATTGGCCCAGAGTTCACTGATTAGTGCGTGACTAGCCAGTAAGCTCTAGGGATGTGCCTCAGAGGGGGTTGGTTTAGATCTTAGCTCTTTCTCCCTTCCCATCTCTGCAAAAGTGGTTCTCTGTACATTTCTCTCCAAATTTCCACTCCAAGGCACACATTCCTTCTTAAGTTCAAAGGCTCAGAGATGACAAATAATAATAATAAAAGAATAAATAACATTAGCAATAGCCCCCACTTATTCTTTTTTTGTTTGTTTGTTTTTGTTTTTCGAGGTAGGGTCTCACTCTAGTCCACGCTGACCTGGAATTCACTATGGAGTCTCAGGGTGGCCTCAAATTCACAGCAATCCTCCTACCTCTGCCTCCCGAGTGCTGGGATTAAAGGCATGCGCCACCACACCCAGCTTATTCTTTTTTGATATTTTATGTATTTATTTATTTGAAAGAGAGGCAGGGAGAGAGAGAGAGAAAGGGAATGGATACACCAGGGCCTCCAGCCACTGCAAGCAAACTCCAGATGCACATACGACCTTGTATATCTGGCTTACATGGGTACTAGGGAATTGGGTCCTTAGGCTTCATAGGCAAGCACCTGAACAGCTAAACCATCTCTCCAGCCTTTTTTTTTTCTTAGTTAATTTATATTTATTTATTTGAGAGCAACAGACAGAGAGAGAAAGAGGTATATATATATAGAGAGAGAATGGGTGCACCAGGGCCTCCAGCCACGGCAAACAAACTCCAGACACGTGCACCCCCTTGTGCATCTGGCTAACATGGATCCTAGGAAATTGAGCCTCGAACCGGGGTCCTTGGGCCTCACAGGCAAGTGCTTAACCACTAAGCCATTTATCCAGCCCTTTAAAAAAAAAAATTTACCTACACAAGACCATCATAATAGCAGAAAAAGATCATGACATCCAAATAAAAGAGAGACTGATTGAGAGGGGGAGGGGATATGATGGAGAGTGGAATTTCAAAAGGGAAAGTGGGGGGAAGGAGGGAATTACCATGGGATATTGTTTACAGCCATGGAAGTTGTCAGTAAAAAGTAATAAATAAATAAATTATAAAAATATTTTATTGAAGGGCTGGAGAGATGGCTTAGCGGTTAAGCGCTTGCCTGTGAAGCCTAAGGACCCCTGTTCGAGGCTCGGTTCCCCAGGTCCCACGTTAGCCAGATGCACAGTGGGTGCATGCATCTGGAGTTCGTTTGCAGAGGCTTGAAGCCCTGGCGCGCCCATTCTCTCTCTCTCTCCCTCTATCTGCAGCCCTCTGCCCTCAGCCAACCCAGAAGACCGTAGGCAGAACATGGCCACCACATGACCATCACCTTTCTCCGCCATCCCACAGCTCCGGATGTATCTTCCAAGGCCCCACATCCTGGGTTCAAAATAAGTCTCCCAGGGCTGGACAGATGGCTTAGTGGTTAAGGTGCCTGCCTGCAAAGCCAAAGGACCCAGGTTTGATTCCCTGGGACACATGTAAGCCAGCTGCACAAGATGGTGGCACATGCATCTGGAATTCATTTGCAGTAGCTGGAGTCTCTGGCATGCCCATTCTGTCTCTCTCTCTCTCTCTCTCTCTCTCTCTCTCTCTCTCACACACACACACACACACACACACACACACACAAGTAAATAAATAAAATATTATTATGTTGTTGTTGTTGTTTTGGGGTTTTCGAGGTAGGGTCTCACTCTAGCCCAGGCTGACCTGGAATTCACTATGCAGTCTCAGGGTGGCCTTGAACTCACGGCGATCCTCCTACCTCTGCCTCCCGAGTGCTGGGATTAAAGGCATGCACCACCATGCCTGGCTTAAAATATTATTTTTTAAAAAAAGAAGTCTCCTGCTTTCATTGCACTGTAGCCATTCTTTCTTGCCCCTATACCAGAAGCCCATCATGGATGCTGCATTCTCCTGGGAGCCTCTGTCTTCCCATTATGTGCCCTTCCCTAGCCTCCCAAGGCCGCATGTCTTCCGGGTGACAAGGAAGGAATTGTCTGTCTAGCTAGACTGTTTGCTCCTTCAAGAAAGTACACGCACGCACACACACACACACACACACACACACACACACACGGTATCTTAGTCAGCTTTGCAGCCCCAGTGAAGAGCTGTGTCTGGCATCTAATCATTAGCAACTTTTCTTCCAAAGAGAACTGTAAGAGTGTGAAGCTTAGCCTCCTTCCCTCGGGGCGCTGACGGCACAGGAGCCTGAGCCTGAGTCCCCACGCTGGCCCTCCCCAGCATGTGCTGTGGGCCCATGCTCAGTGCTCCCTGCTAATGGCCAATAACTACTTGGCAAACTGTGCTAACCTCTGTCTCCTCTCTCACCCACAGGGGACCCCAGCATCTGCTCCATCTCCAACCCTGATTTTGTCATCTACTCCTCAGTGGTGTCCTTCTATGTGCCCTTTGGGGTCACTGTCCTTGTCTATGCCAGAATTTATGTGGTGCTGAGGCAAAGGAGGCGGAAACGGACCCTTACTCGACAGAACAGCCAGTGCCTCAGCATCAGGCCTGGTTTCCCCCAACAGGTAAGCACCTAGAAGAAGCAGGAGGAAGAGAGTGTCAGCCCCAGGCTGGAGAGATGGCTTAGTGTTTAAGGCATTTGCCTGCAAAAACTAAAGAACCCAGGTTCAATTCCCCAGGGCCCACATAAGCCAGATAGATACAATGTGGTGCATGCACCTGGAGTTTGTTTGCAGCCACTGAAGGCCCTGGTATGGCTATTCTCTTCCTCCCTCTCTTTCTCTCTCCCTCTCTTTCTTTCTCTCTCTCTCTCTTGCCCTCTCTGAAATAAATAAAATAATTTTAAGAAAATAAAGTTTGGAAAAAGCAAGAGTGTCAGCCCCTGGCCTCCAACCTCGTGGCCAGCCACGCTTGTGGCTGTACTGCTTTATAGGAGACCAGTCTGATGCCACCTGGTACTCTTCAGGCACTGCTTTTCTTTGGAGGCAGGAGACCTCATCTCAGAGTGGACTGAGTCTCTCTAGAATGCTCCCTGCTTGGTAAGCTGATAGGACAATCTATGAATTGCTTTGCTTCCCTTCACGTCCTTTTGTTTCCTCCAAATTACCAGTAGTTCAGATGTCCTACGAGGTTTTAGGTTTTCTGTGGTTTAGTTGCTGGAGTGAACATTTTAGGGCAGCAGTTGTACCACGTACTGCTGGTATGATCCCAGAACCAAATGCTTGTCCAAACCTACTTACTCATTCCAAGAATCTTTCGGGTCCAGTGATGCTTGTCTTCTCCTTCCTTATCTTGCCCCTATGCCAACACAATGACCAGCTGCTAGAATAGGATGGGTGTTTTCAGGCTCTGTAAAGAGTTTATGGGGCTGCAGAGATGGCTTAGTGGTTAAGGCACTTGCCTGCAAAGCCAAAGGACTGAGGTTCAATTCCCCAGGTCCCATGTAAGCCAGATACACAATGTGGCACATGTGTCTGCAGTTTGTTGGCAATGGCTGGAAGCCCTGGTGTGCCCATTCTCTCTATCTCACTCTCTCTCTCATAAATAAATAAAAATTACAATTTTTTTTAAAGTGGGGCTAGAGAGATGGCTTAGCAGTTAAGACATTTGCCTGCAAAGCCCAAGGACCTCAGTTCAATTCCCCAAAACCCATGTAAGCCAGATGCACAAGGGGGCACATGTGTCTGGAATTCATTTGCAGTGGCTGGAGGCCCTGGCATGCCCATTCTCTCTCTCCCTCTCTCTGACTCTTTCTCTATCGCTCGCTCTCAAATAAATAAATATGTTTTTTGTTTTTGTTTTTGTTTTTTTTTTAAGTTTATGTCCTCAGCACTACTCCTTCTCATTCTACTTAGGTCTTGGGAACTTCAGCTTTGATAGCCTAACGTTCACTCAGGTCAGAGATGGCCAGTTCCTTGAGCTGTAGATTTGGTTTACTGCACTCCCAGCTACATAATGGTTTACCTGCCATGTATTCAAAGCATGAACAGACGAGAACCAATTCCTTGCAGTCTACAGGGGAGGGGACCGTGGGAGTATGGCATGGCCTCTGCCTTCGTGGAGCTGGGGATCAGGACAAGAAAGAATCAACAAGCAGCTCAGAACTGGCGGAGATGTGAGGACAATATGAAGACAAGCCCCCAGATGGGATGAGCAGTGGAAGTCAGTGATCAGAAAAGAAAGGAAAAACAGAGTTTGATCCTGAAGGCAGAATCAGAGATCCCAGGTCAATCTCTCGTGAGCTGAGGACAGATAAGACCCCCAAAGTTGAAGACCCAAGGCTTGAGCATAGTAAGATTATTATTGATCCCCACAGAAGAGGGCCAGGACTCAAGCCTCAGGGTATGAATAGGTTACATTCAAAGCATTATCATGCATGTAATGTAGTAATGTAGTAATGTAAACATAAGGCATGGCTCAACCATGCAGAGCTTAGCCTACAACTGACTGTTTCTCCTTCAACTTACCTTAGTCCCGTCTGCGACTGAACTCCATTCGGCAGTTTTCCATAAGGGCTAAATTTCCATCAGATGCCAGGGGACAGATGGTAAGTAGGCTATGCACTATACCACAAGAAAAGAATAAGAGACCTTCCCATGAGATGCTGGCTTGTCTTGATTTCGCTCCCATTCCAAAGTGGAATCTTGCACTGGTCCCACACATTTGCAATGCATGGTAAAATCTGAGCATCTGTCCAAAGGTTAAGCACAGACTTCATCAAATAATATTCAGAAATCATGTAACTAGATCCCAGTGACTGGAGCACATGTCTCCTGAGTGTGATGTGACAACACTACCCAGAGCCACTTGCAGCACAGGGAACATCAATAAGGACACATGGCGAGAGCCAAGGACAGGAGAGGAAGACTTCCAAGTGTCCCATTTGCCACTGAATATGCACCAAGAAACCAAGAAAATTTCATGGTCTCCCTAACAATTCAAGCCAATCCTGGCTCCCCTGGCGAGCAGAGTATAAAATAGAGCCAGATGTCAAATCTAAGATCAACCTTCCTCTCCCTGAACTGCACGTTAGGGATGAAACTTCAAAAGCACATAATGATAAAGGGAGGAGTCCTATCCAGATTCTGTATAATTGATTAAGCACATTTACACGGGCCTAATGTAGTAATTAGAGAGTCTTGCCGGAAATGGTAAAAGATGGATAAGCAGTTTGAAATTGCCACAACAGATCCAGGGTCCAAGAAGGGGCCAACGCCAAACAAAAGCGTATTTAACCACTATTGTAGTCAGCTACGCGATGCCGTTAGAAACCACCCAACCAAGAGCAGCTTGGGGGAGGAAAAGGTTTATTTTGGCTTACAGACTCGAGGGGAAGCTCCATGATGGCAGGGAAAATGATGGCATGAGCAGAGGGTGGACATAACCTCCTGGCCAATATCAGGTGGATAACAACAACAGGAGAGTGTGCCAAATACTGGCAAGGGGAAACTGGCTATAACACCCATAAGCCCACTCCCAACAATATATTACCTCTAGGAGGCTCCAATTCCCAAATAGCTAAGGACCTAGCAATCAGAATACATAAGTATATGGGGGACACCTGAATCAAACCACCACATTCTGTCCCTGGCCCCCATAAACTGATAACCATACATAATGGAAAATATAATACATTCAATCCAACTTTAAAAGCTCCTATAGTTTTTATCAATCTCAGTGATATTGAAACATCCCCATAAACCAAAGTCTTTTAACTGAACTGTATTACCCCCACAAAAAAAAAAAAAAAAAAAAAAAAAAAAACCATAATGGCACAGAATAAACATTCACACTGCAAAAGATGGCATTGGGCATAGCAAAGAAATATTGAGCCAATACAAGATTTAAAACAAACAGGGAAAACATCCCCACTGGGTCCACTGCAATCCACAATTGAACTTCACAGCTCCATCGGGTCTCCACCACACAATCCAACAAGCCTGTTTCACACTGCCTATGGCCATTTCCAAAATACAAAACCATGTTGCAATTCCAATGATCCTCTCTTGCCTGCCTTTGTTTCCTCCAGAGTACCAGATGGGCTACCAACTTACTAACCCAGGGGAGAATAAAGCAGACTTTGAAGAACAAGGTGCCCTTTCAGCATTCAGGCCCCTTCAAAGGAGTCTGCATTCTTCCTATTGTCCCAATGCAGGTCAGCTGGCTCAATCTCAATGGTTGTAATCTCTCAAACAATTGCAGATGAACAGACAGAAGTTTTAGCCCAAAGACTTCATTTCTCTCTGTGCCATATCCCTCTGCTCACACCAGTCCATTTCTTTGCAATGCAACCCTGCATAAGTTCTTAGTACATGAGCTTAACAGCAAGCCTCTCACATGAACTGTTTCTAGCCCAGTACAAGCAAAGCTCTTTCTCCCCCTCATAAACCAAACCTCACAGTCTTTAGTTCTTACTGCATT
This sequence comes from Jaculus jaculus, assembly GCF_020740685.1. Classification (NCBI taxonomy): domain Eukaryota; kingdom Metazoa; phylum Chordata; class Mammalia; order Rodentia; family Dipodidae; genus Jaculus; species Jaculus jaculus. The sequence continues at coordinate 168,049,813 of NC_059105.1, forward strand.
CAGGTCTTTCAACTCTGACCAGAATAGTCCATCAGTCTGTACTTACAGCACTGCAAGGCATCTCTTGGACCAAGGTTCCAAATCCTTCCACATTCCTTTCTCAAGTCAGTCCCAAATGACCAAAGCTACAGCCAGGTTGCTAGCAGCAACAACCCACTACCTGGCGCCAATTTTACTGTTGCAGTCAGCTTTGCGTTGCTGTCAGGAAACACCAGATCACGAGCGACTTGTGGGAGGAAAGGGTTTATTTTGGCTTATAGACTTGAGGGGAAGCTCCATGATGGTGGGGGAAATGATGGTATGAGCAGAGGGTGGACATCACCACCTGGCCAACATCAAGTGGACAACAACACAAAGAGAGCATTCCAAACACCAGCAAGAGGAAGCTGGCCATAATACCCATAACCCTGCCCCCCCGCCCCGGCTTATCTGCCAGGAGGCTCCAATTCCAAAATGGTCACCAGCTGGGGACCTAGCCTTCAGAACACATAAGTTTATGGGGAACACCTGACTCAAACCACCACAACTACATAGGAGAAATTGGACATCCAGGGCATATTGCCAGGGGTGTGGAAAGTTAGGGTCTGCGCTGCCGTCTGGGAGTAAAGGTCTCTGTCAGCTAGAAGACACCCAGACCCAGAGGAATCCGTGTTTCCCACATTAGTCACGAAGATAGGGGTAAGGCTTTGCAGAGCAAGTTGTAAAACACTCCCCAGCAGGTGATCTTGGAAGAATCACTTTCTTCCTGTGGAATTAAACATCCACATCAGTAAGATGGACCCAGGGTGTCCTCTAGTTTCAAAGGCACTCCCAAGAAAACGTCCTCTGACTCTCCTGTTTCAGAAGTAACTCATTAGAAGGTAAATGTTGTCATTTTCAGATCAATACATGCCAACTCAATCGTAAATATGATCTTGATGGTAAGTTGTCAAAACATGATACACTAATATTAGGAAATCTCATCAAATGAAAGCCAAAAACATTTCAAAATACATCCTCAGGCTGGAGAGATGGCTTAGCGGTTAAGGCGCTTGCCAGTAAAGCCTAAGGATTCATGTTGGACTCTCCAGATCCCACATAAGCCAGATGCACAAAGGTGAGGCAAGTGCAAGGTCATATGGGCCCACTAGGTGGCGCAAGTGTCTGGAGTTCCATTGCAGGAGCTGAGACCCTGGCGTGCCAATTTTCTCTCTCCTTCTCTCTAAAAATAAAAAATAAAAATATACGTTACCCTAGAGTCCCTAAAAATACCACTGCAGCTCAGTCTTTAGAACACTGGATCATCTTGACTACACTTACTCATCCTTCAACAGTGTTTCTGAGTGCAAGTACACCAGTATTCTATATTTGGAAGACTGGATTATTCAAACTAAAGAGACAAAAGTGAGAAGTTTGGGTGCGGACACTCACATGTAGGAAGGGTGTTATTTGAAAGCTCTCAGCTCAAAAGAAGGCTGAAGTTCCAGGAGGTGTTGTGGGCACCTCAGAAACAATCCAGTCAGAAGACCTAGGGGCTGAACATCGTATGCCACCACTGGCAGATGAATGTTGAAGCCTCTTCATCTCTCTGGTTCCAATGCAGAGTCTCACGTATGAATCTTCCCCTTGCCTGGGTTTTATTCATGTACCTGAGCTCCAAGAGCCTTGGGGGACATGGGAAAGGAAACGTATGGAGTGAACAGCTGGCTTTGTTACAGGGAGTTGGGGAGTCCTGCTTCCTACTCAAGGATGACACAAGTGTCTCATGTTTCAAACATGGAGAGTTCAAATCTTGAAGACACACATGTCTGCGCTCTTCCTCTGGCAAAATATCAGGAAAAATGTTATATTTTATTTTCTACTCTCAGAGACCGATTATCCTTAAGCCATTTTTTTCCATTTTGTTCTCTGTCTTACAAATGAAGCTTAGAGATACTTAATATATTTACTGAAAGATTACATCTATGAAGTAGGAAAGTTGTGATGAAAATCTTAGGTATTCTTTTCTCTTAAAAAAAGAAAGAACAAAACTTTAGCCTGGCGTGGTGGCTTTTAATCCCAGCCCTGGGGAGGCAGTGTTAGGAGGCCAGCCTGAGACTACATAGTGAAGGCCAGGTCAGCCTGAGCTAGAGTGAAACCCTACCTCAAAAGAACAAAAACAAACAAACAAAAAAAACACTTTAGAACTGGAAAAATGGCTTAGTGGTTAAGGCACTACTTACCTGTGAAGCCTAAAGACCCAGGTTTGACTCCCCAGAACCCATGTAAGCCAGATGTACATGGTGGTACATGCATTGGAGTTTGTTTGCAGTGGCTAGAGGCCCTGGCACACCCATATTCTCTCTCTCTCTCTCTCTTTCTCTCTCTCTCTCTCTCTCTCTCTCTCAATAACTAAGTAAAAATGAAATACTGTTTTAAAAACTATATTGTAGAAATCTCAAAAATGCCAAATACAAAGTTAAAAAAGTGGTGGACACATCTATAATCTCAAAACTTTGGAGGTACAGGCAAGAGGGTCATCCTTGGCTACATAGCAAGTTCAAGACCAAAACGGGCTACATGAGACCCCCATCTGAAAATAAAACAAACGAAACACACAAAACCAAATTGAATTAAATGGAAAGTAAAAAAACAAAAACTAACAAACCCTTGAGTCACTATCAGCTAGCTTCAGCAGTTAAGGACTTCTCAGCAATCTTCTTTCATCTATGTCCTCACTCATATTCACACACACCCAGATAAGAAGCAAATTTTAACTATTTAGGGCCAGTGCTTTGCAGCTAATCCATATGTGGAAGTCAACTTCTCATCGCTGGCAGAAAGCATCCAACCGAGAGCAGCTTGTGGGAAGAAAGGGTTTATTTTTGCTTACAGACTTGAGGGGACACTCCATGATGGCAGGGGGAAACGTGGGCATGGTAGACACTGGGCATCACCTCCTGGCCAACATTAGGTGGACAGCAGCAGCAGGAGAGTGTGCCGAACACTGGCAAGGGGAAGCCCGCCTCCAACAATGCATCCCTTCCAGGAGGCTCCAATTCCCAAATTGTCACCAGCTGAGGACTTGCCCATCATATAAGCTCATGGGGAACACCTGAATCAAACCACGACACTGTGTGATTATTGTTATTTATCCCTTTGAGAAATAGAATCATTGTCTGGCTGAGTTTCCTATATTCCAGGTTTTGCTGGCCCACATCTATAACCAGGCTTTTCTAACGCAGAAAGGCTACTCAGAAAGCCACAATGCTAGGCTACTGTCCTCAAGGGTTACCGTGCTGGAATGTTCTCTTCATTCCCCACAACTTCCTATGGTCTCAGTACTCCCTCCGCAGGCTACACAGAACGATGGTCTGCCTTTCTGTGGTGGTTTGAGTCAGGTGTCCCCCATAAACTTCGGTGTTCTGGAGGCTAAGTTCCCCAGTTGATGGTAATTGGAAATTAATGCTTCCTGGAGGCAGTGTATTATTGGGGGCGGTCTTATAGGTATTATAGACAGTGTCCCCTTGCCAGTGTTTGGCACACTCTCCTGTTGCTATGGTCTACCTTGTTTTGGCCAGGGGTGATGTCCACCCTCTGCTCATGGCATCATTTTCCCTGCCATCGTGGAGCTTCCCCCTCGAGCCTGTAAGACAAAATAAACCTCTTTTTCCCACAAGCTGCTCTTAGTTGGGTGATTTCTACCAGCAACGTGAACCTGACTGCCACACCTTCCTTATGTCCGTTGTCCTTCCCTTTCAGGACCACAAAGAAGATAAACAACATCCCCAGAAACGTCAGGAGCCTCTGTCGTCACACCTGCAGCCCCTGTCTCCCAGCCACCCCCACAGGGCTCTGAAGCACTACTACAGCATCTCCCAAGACCCGGCCTTGGGACACCCAGGCTTCCAAGAAGGAGGAGAAGGGGGATTGGATAGGGCCGAGAGGACTCGGGACTCCCTGAGCCCCACCGTGGGCCCCAAGCTCAGCTTAGAGGTTCGGAAGCTCAGCAATGGCAGGTTATCAACATCCCTGAAGCTGGGGTCCCTGCAGCCTCGTGGAGTGCCACTCCGGGAAAAGAAAGCCACACAGATGGTGGCCATTGTGCTTGGTAAGTCTGAGTTGGGACGGTTTCATGAGCTTAGGTTGTCAGTTGGAGCTGCTAGAGAAATCACGTTTGACAGAAATTGGCAGTGTGTGTGTGTGTGTGTGTGTGTGTGTGTGTGTGTAATAACAAACAAAATGCAAATAGATAATAGATAAATAAATAGATGAGTAAAGGGCTGGAGAGATGGCTTAGCGGTTAAGCGCTTGCCTGTGAAGCCTAAGGACCCCGGCTCGAGGCTCGGTTCCCCAGGTCCCACATTAGCCAGATGCACAAGGGGGCGCACGCTTATGGAGGTCGTTTGCAGAGGCTGGAAGCCCTGGCGTGCCCATTCTCTCTCCTCTTTTATCTGTCTTTCTCTCTGTGTCTGTCGCTCTCAAATAAATAAATAAATAAATAATTTTAAAAAAAAATAGATGAGTAAACAAATCAGCCAAACCAAACAATATTAAATAGTATATAAAACCCAGCAAGGTGACTGCCATGTAGACAACTGTGACTTATTTTTATGCTATAATGAAAGAAGCGAACAAACATCCTACCCAGATCCTCTCTTCCTTTGCTACCTAGGGGCCTTCATCATCTGCTGGCTGCCCTTCTTCTTGACTCATGTCCTTAATACCCACTGCCAGGCATGCCGTGTGTCCCCAGAGCTTTACAGAGCCACGACGTGGCTGGGCTACATGAACAGTGCCCTCAACCCCGTGATCTATACCACCTTCAATGTCGAATTCCGTAAAGCCTTTCTCAAGATCCTGTCTTGCTGAAGGAGGAGAGGCGGCTGCGGCCCGGCTGCCTGCATCTTCAGGACGGGCTATTCGGCCGCCCATCAGGGCCTGCTCAGGATGACTGTGAACTTCCCCCTGGCATGTGGTAAGATGAAGACTGGTGGAGAAGAACAACCCTGGTTAGGTATGACCAAGCTGTTTCCTCTGCAGTGGAATGTTCTACCTCCTTAGCCTTCATCTGACTTCATTCTCCCAGTCTTCAGATTGTTAAACTTTTTTTTTAAAAAAAAAAAAGCAATAATGCAGGAAGAAGCCGATAAAACTTATGCAACACACACACACACACAGATGTCATCGCATGACGCAACATGTGGAGAGAAGAAATGAACAGGCCTCAACATGCACAGCTGAGCAGAGGTCCTGGAAATCCTAACCAGTTTGCAGAACAGCCTCTCGTTCTTCCTTCCGACCTTTAATTAACTGTCAGTCAGCTGTTTCGTTTCCTTCACTCTGTCCTAAAATGTGAAAGGCAAGGCCAGTGTTCCCGCCCTTCTTTAGAATGGAACCGGTTCCATTTGGTGAGGGGGGTTCACAGCCCTGCAGAACACCATTACCACTGCAATAACTGTGTTCAAAAGCGTAATAGAGCCGGGCGTGGTGGCGCACGCCTTTCGTCCCGGCACTCGGGAGGCAGAGGCAGGAGGATCGCCGTGAGTTCGAGGCCACCCTGAGACGACATAGTGAATTCCAGGTCAGCCTGGGCTACAGGGAGACCCTGCCTTGGAAAAAAAAAAAAAAAAAAAGTAACAGAATGTGGGGTGTGGTTTCTCAAAAACTGTCTACTAGGAATAATTTGTAAGTGTCATTCAAAATTGCATTTAGAAAGAGTTAGAATGCTTCAATCATGTACCCTCTTACCTACAGAAGCTATTTTTTTTTATTGATTGCAGAATCAAGATCAAATTTATGGATAATTTATGAAATGCTGTCAGCCTGAACTCTAATAAATTTACCTTTAAAAGCTATTAGTATATAGCATGGCAGATACCTGCTACAATGCTATTAAAATTTTAAAGAGCCTGCAAACTTTAGAGAATCCAAGGCTGTTCTCACCCCATTCTTATTCCTCTAGACCTTAAGTTTAAAATAAGAAAAAAATATATACATACTCTTAGTGAGGTTAGTTACCTGTTCATCCTAATAGTTTAATTCCAGCATTTAAAAATGTCATTATCCATAGTAATGTTCATGTTGTAACTCAGTGTGAAAATGCGGTCTGTTCACTTTATGCCATCTAGCTCAATAGGGAGATACTACAAGCAAAGCTGAGTCTTGGCACCATTAAAATCCACAAAAGCAAAGCCTTGTGATTCTTAGATGTTTTTTTTTCCAGGTAAAGTAAATGAAAACAGATGAGCCACAGGGATAAAATATCACAGAAATCCATGTTAAAAAAATCAGAATTCTGAAGACAGAAACATACCACCAGTGAGTGTCTTTGTGAGGAGGCATGATAGCAACTATTTTGCAACCCTGACGATACCCTTAGGTAAAATGGATCTGTTCTGTAGATAAGGAAACTGGAGCAGAGCAAGACTTGCCACGGGTCCATCAGTAAGTGGCAAAAGATTCAGGCACACCTCTATTTGATCGCCATGTTCTGTACTGGCATGGCATGGCTCACTGCTTCTCACTAAGACGGGGGTGGGGGAAGATGGGAAGAAAAGATAGAACATAGCTCCGGGAGAAGTCTCGCCCCACCCCATCCACGTGCACACAAAACCCTTAGAAGCAAGCCAACATATGCATTTCACTCTCGGCCGTGGTTGACTCTAAAACAATCTACACCAGTTTTTGTTTTTTATTTTTAATATTTATTTATGTATTTGTAAGGAGAGAAAGAGAGAGAGAGCATGTGTGTGTGTGTCCAGAGCCTCCTGCCACTACAAATGAACTCCAGTTGTATGCACCATTTTGTGCATCTGGCTTTACATGGGTACTAGGGAATCAAACCCAGGCTGTCAGACTTTGCAAGCAAGCACCTTTAATTGCTGAGCCATCTATCCAACCTCACAATCTATACCAAGATTTTATGCAAGAGAGAGAGATTTGGCACACCTGGGCTTCTAGCTATGGTAATCAAACTCCAGACGCATGCGCCACCTTGTGTGGAGAGTATTTGGTTCTGACTTCTTTATTTACATAAAAGGAAACTGAGGCCCAGAACTACTGCCCCCTAGTTAATTAATGATAATCACTCAAATCTGCTAAATCTCAGCTCGTTGTTCATTCTACTTTGCCACATTGCCCCAAGGGCCTATAAACTACAAACTTTATACAGACAATGAAATGAAAGTTATTCTATCATTTCCACCGTTAAACGGAAAAGTGCCTATTACCTAGACAGGGTCTATTAGTCCACACAACACACACTTTGCCACATTTCCTTCTAGTCCAAGAAGAGGTGCTAACGCTGGAGAAATGGCTTAGTGGTTAAGGCATTTGCCTGCAAAGCCAAAGGACCCAGGTTCAATTCCCACATAAGCCAGATGCACAAGAAGCACCTGCATATGGACTTCGTCTGCAGTGGCCGGAGGCCCTGGTGGGCCCATTCTCTCTCTGTCTGTCTCTCTTTTCTCAATCTCTCTCTGCTTGCAAATAAATACATAAAATTTAAGACCAGGCATGGTGACGCACGCCTTAAATCCCAGCACTCAGGAGGCAGAGGTAGGAGGATTGCCATGAGTTCGAGGCCAGCCTAAGATTGCATAGTAACTTCCAGGTCAGCCTGGGCCAAAGCAAGACCCTACCTCAAAAAACAAAAAAGCAAAACAAAACATAATTTTTTTTTTTAAAGAGGTTTTATGAGAAATCCAAGACCTGTCTCCAAGGCACTGACTGCTTCCTCCTCATTCCCGGAGCCCCTCCCTCAGCTCCTAGTATCCTCTATAGAACCCAGCGCAGGTTAGCACATTAGACCTCAGTGCTCACTGCGTTCAGAACCAACAAGGCCAAAAATCTCAGGAGAGATGTTGACCTTCGGGCAACAGAGTGGAGTCCTTGGGGAAGACTATTCTAGAACCCAAAGAAACTTTGTATATTTTTCCACACCTTGGGGGTAAAATGTAAATAGTACAGAAATCCAGATAGATTACAAACAGCATTCAACTCTAGACCTTCAGCAAACATGTTCCTGTAACACCTTATCCTATACTCATTTACAAACTCAACCACTTGTTCAATAATTATAAGTTGATCACCTAGTATGTGCCAGGTGTTGTACTAGGTGCTGAGAAACCATCCAGGGAGATATGCCCCCAAGTAGGGAGGAAAAAGACGCATGCTCAGTGTTGAACTTCTTGTCTATAAACAATGACAGTTCACAGTGTTTGGAAGTCTCGTATTCAGCTTTGAGAAGGCTTTCTGGGTAAGTATTAGAGTTGAGACACGCTTGTAAAATGTAAGAAAGGTATTCTAGGCACAACAGTCATCTGAAGAAATGAAGAAAAGAATTGCAAATCGCTGGGCGTGGTGGCGCACGCCTTTAATCCCAGCACTCAGGAGGTAGAGGTAAGATGATCGCTGTGAGTTCAGGGACACCCTGAGACTACATAGTAGATTCCAGGTCAGCCTGGGCTAGAGTGAGACCCTGCCTTGAAAAAAAAAAAGTTAGTGTGAAGCCAGACATGGTGGCACACACCTTTAATCCCACACTCGGGATGCAGAGCTGGGTGGGATTACCTTGAGTTCGAGGCCAGCCTGAGACTACATAGTGAATTTCAGGCCAGCCTGGGCCAGACTACCTCAAAAAACAAAACAAAAAAAAAAACAATTGCAAATAAGCACATCTGGTTATAGAGAAGAAGCCCTAGGGTTTGGACAGGGAGCTCTACTTGGCAATTTAGCTGCTGGTGTCACTTGTCACGTAACATCTCCAGATCTTACAGCCCAGACCCCAATGTGGACAACACACGCTGCAGAACAGCCACTGCTAACTTATGTGACGATTTCTCTCTGATCCACCCTGGATTTTGACAAATGTAGGCTTTCGTTTGAATTTTTTGATCTTTTCTCGGAACAAGAGGGAAAAACTGGTTGGATGGTCCTGACATCGGGAAGGGTTAACATCAGGCAGTTCATTATGTCAGAAACCAACGGAGGTCAGCAAAGAGCTTTGGGTTTCTTTCTTTTCTTTCTTTCTTTTTTTTTTTTTTTTTTAGGGTGAAGGGCTTCACTCACAAATGCTTGGTTTCTAGAGGTCCTAGCTCCCAGGTCTGTGCTTTCCATTTGGTATCTGCTGACATTAGAAGACTGAGAAAGCTTAATTTGAATCAATACACAGAGAGCACAGAGAGGATGACAGGCAATTAACTTGATTCCTCTATTCTAACTAATTGTCTACTCATCAGCTGAGGGAGTGAGTTGCCATGGCTACCTCCTGCCACAAAGACTCAGTGCAGGTGATGCCAGTGTCAGCTCTGCTCCATAGCACAGGCTGGCAGGGCCAGAACCTGAGCTCTCGGGCCAAGCTCAGGGCCTGGGACCACTTGGTCCACCACAGCCAGCCATCTCCATCCTGTGCATTGAGTTCCTGCCTTGGGTGTAGAGTCTGGGTCTTGGGGGAAGAGGCTGTAGAACTCTAGACAACAGCCTGAATAATTTATGTGATGGAAGTTTTTATTTTCTCACAGCTCTGAAGGTTGGAGGGTCCAGCAGATTCAGTGTCTCACAAGGGTCCATTATCTGTGTGTAAAATTGTGTCTTATTACTTCATCCTCATTATCTGTGAGTAAAACTGTGTCTTAGTACTTCTTCCTCCCAATGGGACCAATGCTATGTGCTCACACTGCAGAAGGACAGAAAATCAAAACGTCTAGCTAGGGGGCTGGAGAAATGGCTTATCAGTTAAGGCACTTGCCTGAGAAGCCTAAGGACCCATGTCCGACTCTCCAGAACCCACATAAGCCAGATGCACAAGGGTGAGGCAAGCACAAGGTCACACATACCCACTAGGTGGTGCAAGCATCTAGAGTTTGCAGTGGCTGAGGCCCTGGGGTGCCAATGGTCTCTCCAAAAAATATTTTTTTAATTAATTTTTTTAAGTCTAGCTAGTTCCCTTTATAAATTGCTAATCCCATGGCTTTGGGTAGAGCCCTCATGACCTGATGACCCCCTAAAGATCTCACTTCTCAATACTATTGCACTGGGGATTGCATCACAATATGAATTGTGTAGGGACACTAACACTCAAACTGTAACAGATGGGCTCTGTCCACCACGAAGACCCACCAAGAGGAAGAGTTCACTATTATCACTAGTGTTGTTACGACTATTTCCCCCTAAGCTGTCATACCTATCTGGTTCACCTCCTACCTGGATCCTCTTCCTCAAGTTATTTGACACAGTCTTTCCAAACCCTCATGTGAAATCTGATTTTGTTCTCCTTGTGGCTTATCCCCTAAACATACTCAGGACATTTAGCTGACTTTGGAAGCTGCTTGCTAAACAAATGGACAGTGCATAATATGGCCCTTCCCCGGGTACACAGCCACGTGACTCCAAGGATAGTATAATCTAAAACCCCGGATAATGATAGCACATACTTGTTTGCTGAAGTCTGCCTTGTGTCCCGTGTCCTCCTCCTGGTCAGCAAAGGAGCATCAGAACACCTATGTTCCTCAACAACCTACTTTGTTACTCGCAATATCTGTCCAACATCCCATCCTGACGCTCCATCTCTCCCCACCTGGGAGAAGTGTTTTGCTTTTTGTTTCCAGGGCTGCCATAACCAGATACCACACACGGGGCAATTAAAACAACAGAAACTAGGGCTGGAGAAAGACAATTCGGCGCTTAGGGCATTCGCCTGCAAAGCCTAAGGACAAGAGGTCAATTCCCCAGTACCCATGTGAAAGGCAGATGCACAAAGAGGCATGTGCATCTGGAGTTTGTTTGCAGTGGCTAGAGGCCCTGGCATGCCCATTTTTTTTTCTCTCTCTCTCCCTTTGCCTCTTTCTTTCACTCTCTCATTTTTAAACCAATAAATTTTACAAACAACAGAAACTTCCCCTTTCACAGTTCTAGAAGCTGGATGCGTAGGACCGAGCTAGGGATGCGTTTTCTCTGCAGGGTCTAGGATAGGGCTCTCCTTTACCTCTCCCTTGCTTTCAGTGGTTGCTGGAAACTTTGGTGTCCCTTAGCTTGTGGCAACATCACTCCAATTCCTGCCTCCATCTTCACATTGCATTGTATCTTAAGTCCAAATTTTGCTTTTACAAATCATTGGATTAGGGCTTACCTTCATTCACTATAACCTTCTCAACTTGATTACATCTGCAAAACCTCCATTTCAAAATAGGATCACACTTATAGGTTCCAGGGTTTAGGAGATATAACTTGTGTTCTTGGGAAACCCAATTCAACCCGTGAAGCATGATGAAGGCAGTCTGCAAGGCAAGAAGATATGTGCAGGAAATGCATGGATGGTCAATCGTTTGGAACACAAGAGGTCATATTCCAGCCCTTTAGTGGTCTGAGTCAACTCTGCAAACTTTCTGGAGTTCAACTTGATGATAGGTAAATGTGCTGAGTCTTGTTTCCTAAGACTACAATAATACAAGCTAAACCTATCCCTAGAAGGATATACATTATTTTCTAAATCCTTAAAATCTATAGCCAGACTTTTAAATATACTTTGTATTGAAAACATCCATAGATATAAATACCATGATCATAATCTCCTCTCACCATCCTCCCTCCTCCCCCTTCCAAATTCCCCACTACTGAACCCCTTCTTTCCAAATAATCTCTCTCCCATTTTGATGTCATCATTTTCCCTCCTATTGTGCAGATCTTGTGTAATTACCTTCAACTACTGTGAGGTCATGAATACCACATCCACTTCGTGTCTGGAAGACAGTATTGCAAAACACTGCTCCTTGTCTTTTGGCACTTAACTTCTTCCTTCCTGTCACCTCTTCCGCAATGCTTCCTGAGCTTTGGAAGGTGTGAAAGGGCTGTCTCACGTAGTGCCCAATGTACCACTGTCCTTTCTTCTCAGCACTTTGGTGAGTTTTGAGTTCCCCCGGTGGTCACCTCCATCTGAAAAGAGAAACTTCTCGAGACAAAAGTGAGAGTGTCATTAATATATGGGCATAAAGGAAAATGTCTTAGAGGGTAGTTTGGTGGGCATAGTATACCCATTTAGCCAGAAAGCAGTAGTAGTTTCTCCCCTAGGGCTTATGACTACCCCAGGCACAGACTTTTGATTAGCTTTTCAGTAACAGGCAGCAATTCACCCCAGAGACGAGGGCCTCAAGTCCAGCCAGAGATCAGTTGGTTTTCTCCATAGCAGACATGCCACCATAGCTAGCCCCAGTTGGTACATTTGGCCATCAGGTTTGCAGGGTCGACTGCTGGTTAACACCACTGATGACCTTTCTCCCCCAATAGGCTGCATAGGTCTTTACAGCATCCTGACAGCTGGTTGACAGGGAGGAGGCTTCCAGCTCAGCTCCAGCTTGATTTCTCAGGGACCTGCAGCCCAAGCATGTGAATTTTCAGTAATAGGTTCTTACCACCTAGTTCTTCTGAGCATCCAAGAGCCTTGGCAATAGCCTGTAACATTTTGAGAGCATCTGGGGCCTCCTTGGCCAACAACTCCCTGGAAGATATCCCACCCCTGGCACTGAATTTTTCCTAATAACAATCTATGGCTTCTGGACACTTCCATGAGATACTTCTGCCCAATTTTTCTCTTTTTCTAAATTTTTAATTTTTTGTTAAAATATTTTATTTTTATTTATTTGAGAGAGAGAAAGATGCTGAAATAGGCAGGTAGAGAGAGAATGGGCATGCCAGGGCTTCCAGCCACTGCAAACAAACTCCAGATGCATGCGCCCCCTTGTGCATCTGGTTTATGTGGGCCCTGGGAAATTGAACTGGGTCCTTAGGCTTTGCAGGCAAGGGCTTTAACTGCTAAGCCATCTCTCCAGCCCTAAATTTTTATTTATTTATTTACTTATTTATTTAAGAGAAAGAAAATAGGTGCACCAAGTCCTCTAGCCACTGCAAAAAGAGGGGTGCATCACCTTGTGAGCTTGCATCACTTTGTGTGTCTGGCTTATGTGGGATCCAGAGAGTCCAACACAGGTCTTTAGGCTTCGCAGGCAAATGCCTTAACTGCTAAGCCATCTCTCCAGGCCAGAATATTCGATTTTTAATGACCCAACTCAAATTGCATCGACTTTATAGGGCCCATGCCAAAACTCTGGCAAGGAGATTTGCATAGAGAATGGAGAAGTGTAAGGAGCTATGACTCAGAAACCAACCCATGAAGGAAAGTGAAGGGAGTAGACGCCAGCCAAGGAAGTGTGGTACACTCACCCAGAGAAGATTTCAACAGGGGGCCCCAGAGCAGGTGGAGCGTTTGGGAGCCCAGCCAGTCACTGCATAAGAACTACCTCTGGGGAGGAGGGCTGTTTTAGGCAAACAGGATCTTTTCTAGGCTGGAGGGATGGCTTAGCTGTTAAGGTGTTTGCCTGCAAAGCCAAAGGACCCGGGTTTCACTCCCCAGGACCCACGTTAGCCAGATGCATAAGGGGGGACGCAAGTGTCTGGAGTTCATTTGCAATGGCTAGAGGCCCTGGTGCGTCCATTCTCTCTCCCCCTCTTTCTCTGTCAAACAAACAAACAAACAAACATATAAATAAATAAAAATATTAAGAGGATCTCTTCGGCTAGAAGCTTTCCTTGTCAACACTCTTAGCAACTAGAGGAGAAATTTCTCAGTGATGCGTAGGGGCCACGGCCGCATGCACTGCACTCCGGGCCGCGTGCCGGCTCCTTCAGCTTTCTGCACAGGATCCATTCTGGAAACAGCCTCATCAACAGCCTAGTTGGTCTCTCTCCCATTGGAAGGTTAGTTGGGATAGTCTAATCCCTAACTGGTCTCAAAAGTAATTCTCATCTTGGCAAGAAAATGGAATGAAAGCCGGGCGTGGTGGCGCACGCCTTTAATCCCAGCACTCTAGAGGCAGAGGTAGTGCTGTGAGTTCGAGGCCACCCTGAGACTACATAGTGAATTCTAGGTCACCCTGGGCTAGAGTAAAACCCTACCTCAAAAAACATTTTAAAAAAAAAGAAGGAGGGCTGGAGAGATGGCGTAGCGGTTAAGCGCTTGCCTGTGAAGCCTAAGGACCCCGGTTCGAGGCTCGGTTCCCCAGGTCCCACGTTAGCCAGGTGCACAAGGGGGCTCATGCGTCTGGAGTTCGTTTACAGTGGCTGGAAGCCCTGGCGTGCCCATTCTGTCTCTCTCCCTCTATCTGTCTTTCTCCCTGTGTCTGTCACTCTCAAATAAATAAATAAAAATTTAAAAAAAAAAAGAAGGAAAATGGAATGAAATATTGGTATATGCTACAGTACAGGCGAACCTTGAAGGCATTGCCCTAAGAAAGAACCAGACACAAAAGTCAGGTAGCTTATGATTTTATTTATATGAAATATCTAGATAGGTAAATCCACAGAGACAGAAAGGACATTGGTTGCCAGGAGTGAGGGAGAAGGGGAATGGGGAGTAGCTGCTTCAGGGTTCCTAGTTTTCTTTTATGCTGATGAAAGTCTTAGAATTACGTAGAGGTAGTGGTTGCACAATTATGAATTGCTAAATTCCACCCAATTATTCACTTACAAATGGCTGATTTTATCTTTTGTTTATTTTACCTCAATTTAAAAATGTGTTTATGAAAAGAAATTAACAAAAGAGAATAGGGAGCTGGAGAGATGGCTAGGCAATTAAGGCATTTGCCTGTGAAGCCTAAGGATCTGGGTTCAATCCCCCAGGACCCATGTAAGCCAGATGCACAAGGTGGTGCAGCATCTGGAATTTGTTTGCAGTGGCTACAGGCTCTGGCATGCCCATTCTTTCTCTCCCCCTCTCCCTCTCTCTCTCACGCTCAAATAAGTATATAAAATATTTTAAAAAGAGAATAGAGACCTTTAACATTTCATGTTCTTAGATTAGATGACTCAGTATGTTAAGATGACAATTTTCTCTGAATTGATATATATGCTTATGCAATACTTCTCACAATTCCAGTAGGTTTTTTTTTCTCTCAAAAAAAAAAAAAACTGACAAGCAGATTGTAAAATTTATATAGAAATGCAAAAGACCTAGACTAGCCAAAACAATTTTTAAAAAGAACACATATTCAGAATAGGTAAATCCACAGAGACTGAAGAGAAAATCTGTATTTTCCAAAGGTGGGAAGAAAAGGATTGGATAATACTTATTCCCTAATTTCAAAATTTACTGTAATGGCCGGGCATGGTGGCACACACCTTTAATCCCAGAACTCGGGAGGCAGAAGTAGGACATCCTGAGAGTCCACAGTGAATTCCAGGTCAGCCTGGGCTGGAGCAAGACCCTATACCTTGAAAAACCAAAAACAAACAAACAAACAACAAAAAAAAAACCTTACTGTATAGTTAGTTAAGATATACCAATTGACCAAAATAACTCCAGAGATCCTTGTATTTATAGCCAATTGACTTTCCACAAAGGTAAACTGATATGTAAGGAAATCCTTTAAAAAATGATACTAGAAGGGCTGGAGAGATGGCTTAGTGGCTAAGGCATTTGCCTGCAAAGCCAAAGGATCCTGGTTTGATTCTCCAGGACCCACGTAAGCCAGATGCACAAGGGGATACTAGAAGGGCTGGAGAGATGGCTTAGTGGCTAAGGCATTTGCCTGCAAAGCCAAAGGATCCTGGTTTGATTCTCCAGGACCCACGTAAGCCAGATGCACAAGGGGACACATGTGTCTAGAGTTCATTTGTAGTGTGGCTGGATGCCCTGGCACGCCCATTCTCTCTCTCTCTCAAATAAATAAATAAAATATATATTTTTAAAATATTTTTAAAATGATACTGGAACAACTGCATATTCATATGCAAAATGATGAACTTATACTCAATGCAAGACACAAAAGCCCGTATATACGGAGTATGGGGACAAAGGCCTGGAATCCTAGCCCTCAGCAGGCTAAGGCAGAGGAGTATAAGTTTGAGACCAGTCTGGTCTATATAGTTACTTCAAGTCCAGCCTGAGCTGCATAGTAAGACCTTGTCTTAAAACAAGCAAACGGTCCTGGAGAGATGGCTTAGTGGTTCAGGCACTTGCCTGCAAAGCCTAAGGATCCAGGTTCAACTCTCCAGAACCCACATATGCTAGATGCACATGGGGGTGCATTTGCCTGGAGTTATTTGCAGTGGCTGAAAACCCCAGTGAGCCCATTCTCTCTCTCTCTCTCTCTCTCTCTCTCTCTCTCTCTCTCTCTCTCTCTCTCTCCCTCTTTCAATACATAAGTTAAAATAAAATTTTAAAATATTTTTTAAAAAACTCAAGGACTTGATGTGGGCAGGAGATAGGTTGAGTTAACAATAAATTAGCAAGGGAGATTTTGCTATGGATTCAATTGTGTTGTCCCAAAATTCATACATTGAGCCCTAAGGCCCAGAGCAGCTGCATTTGGAGATGAGGCCTCTAAGGAGGCAATTAAGGTTAAATGAAGTCAGTAAGAACATGGTTCTGACATGATAGATTAGTGTCCTTACAAGACGAACGATGAAAGAGCTTGTTCCATTCCTCACATTCACGTATTCTGTTGACTGAGTCAGCACATATAAGCGCCATTGATTTACAAAGAGTACTGTTGTCTAGAAGCTAGCACCTCATCTTTAGGTGTCACTGGTACCAAAGCTTTACATTCTCTGAAGCTAGGAGCAAAACAAAACAAAACAACAACAACAAAAAAAAAACAACTTCACCTCTTGTATCTGTCATGTACTGTGGACACAACAATAAAAATAATACTGAAGGGCTGGAGGGATTGCTTAATGGTTAAGGCACTTGCCTGCAAAGCCAAAGGACCCAGGTTCAATTCCCAAGGACCCATGTAAGCCAGATGCACAAGGTGGTGCATGTATCTGGAGTTTGTTTGCAGTGCCTAGAGGTCCTGGTGTGCCCATTCTCTCTCTCTCAACCTCTCTCTCTCTCTCTCTTTCTCCCTCTCTCTCTCAAATAATTAAATAAAAATTAAAACAAAATAATACTGAGAAGTGGGGTCATTGCTGTTACAAAACCTAGCTGTTGCCAGGTGTGGTGGTACAAGCCTCTAATCCCAGCACTTGGGAGGCAGTGGTGTGACGATCACATGAGTTCAAGGGCATCCTGACACTTCATAGTGAATTCTAGGTTATCCTGGGCTAGAGTGAGACTCTACCTTGAAAAACCAACCAACTAATCAAAACAAAACAAAGCAAAACAAAACCCTAACCATGTGGTTCTTGAGCTTCTGGAAGTGGTTCCCAGGAGGAATTTGGAAGAGTCTGGAGATGCAGGTAGAGAAGCTCTAGAATGTCATAAGCAGAGCTTAATGGGTGATCCTGCTGGGAGGGAGTGCGGAGGAGCGGAATGCCAACGGAAGGACAGCAGTGAAGGCTATGCTCGTGAGGTTTCGATGAGAAGTGACTCTGCTGGGAATTAGTCCAGAGGCCATTTGTGTCCAGCATAGAATTTATCTACATTGTGTCTATATCCTAAAAATCTGAGTGAGGTTAAATTCAAAGGTAACTATTTAATTTGGTCCAAGGAGGCTTGTCTATGTCCCAGATTGGCAGCAGGTCTTGGTATCCTCCATGTGGAGATAGTTTTGTAAGCATACAGAAATATAAGATGCATAGAATCACGAAGGCTTGCGCCAAGATTTTTTTTTTGAGGCAAGCCCAATGGACTGACCTTTTTTTTTTTTCTTAAATGCAAGAGAGTGAGAGAAAGAGAGAGAGAGAGAATGGGCACACCAGGGCCTCCAACCACTGCAATTGAACTCCAGACACATGCACTACCTTGTGCCCATGTGCGACTTTGTGTCTGGCTTAAGTGAGATCTGGAGAGTCAAACATGGGTCCTGAGACTTTGCAGGCAAGCACCTTAACCACTAAGCCGTCTCTCCAGCCCTCACACCAAGATTCTTAAAGAAAGCCTGTGAGGCCAGGCAATGTGTAGCAGGTCCATATTCTCTGCAGGGAACCCCTAAGAATCTGCTGTGCAGGGCTGAAGAGATGGCTTAAGCAGTTAAGGTGTTTGCCTGAGAAGCCAAAGGTTCCAGGTTCAATTCCCCAGGGCCCACGTAAGCCATATGCACAAGGAGCACAGGCATCTGGAGTTCGTTTGCAGTGGCTAGAGACCCTGGTGTGCCCATTGTCTCTCTGTCTGTCTCTTCTCTTCTCTCTCTCCTTGCAAATCAATAAATAAAATTTGGAAATAAAAAGTCTGCTGTGTGATGTTGTAAGGGTGAAGCCAAAGTTGCATGATTTTGGAGATGGCAAAAACACCATGTCTGTAGGTCTGTAGGTGGTAAGAGAACCCACGTACCCACGTCAGGAGAGAGGCCCTGTGCGCTGCAGGCTGAAGAGCCACATAGCAGAGTTGCCCAGGTCACTGGATCCTACATAATGGCATCATGTTCCCTGGGTGCTAGACACAGAGGTATGTAAGTGTGTGGTGTTTGCCCTTCTCAGTTTTAATTATGCTTTGGTCAAGCTTTCCTCCCTTTTGGAAGGGGAATGTTTGCTCTGCATCATTGTGGGTTGGAATTATGTAGCGCTCTTCTTGATTTGACAGGAGTTCACAGTTAAGAGTTTCTCAGAAAAGGCTTCAAATTTTGGACGTTTAATGTGTTGGGGGCTGTTAAGATGGTGGGGACTCTTGAATTAAGTTAGACTAAATGCATTTTGCTGTTTTGTGTGTGTTTTTTTGTTAAGTAGAGTCTTACTCTAGCCCAGGCTGAGCAGTTCACTATGTAGTCTCAGGGTGGCCTTGAACTCATGGTGATCCTCCTACATCTGCTTTGCTGGGATTAAAGGCGTGTGTCTCCACACCTGGTGTGGTGGTTTGACTCAGGTGTCCCCCATAAACTTCAGTGTTTTGGATGCTAGGTTCCCAGCTGATGGAGATTTGGGAATTAGCACCTCTTGGAGGGGGTGTATTGTTGGAGGCGGTTTTATGGGTGTTCTAGCCAGTGTCCCCATGCCAGTGTTTGGCACACTCTCCTGTTGCTATTGTCCACCTGATGTTGGCCAGGGGTGATGTCCACCCTCTGCTCTTGCCATTGTTTTCCCTGCCATCATGGAGCTTCCCCTTGAGCCTGTAAGGCAAAATAAACTTCTTTTTTCCCCACAGTCTGCTCTTGGTTGGGTGATTTCTACCAGCAATGCCAACCTGACTGCAACATCCAGCTAAATGCATTTAGTATTATGAGATCATTATTAGTCCAGAGGAGGACAGATGGAGCATGGTGTAGTTTGAACAGGCAATGTCCCCCATTTGTGTTTTGCCTGCTTTCCCCCCAGCTAGTGGTGCTATTTTCAGAAGGCTGTGGAACTTTTAGGAGGTGGATCCTACCTGCTGCAAGTGAGCAACAAGGAGCAGGCCTTTGAGGGGTATCACCTGGCTCCTGCTTTCAGCACGCGCACTCTTACTTTCTGGTCCACTGTGATGTGAGGAGCCTCTGCCATTGGCTACCACCACCTCCGTAGTTTCTAAAGCCACGAGCCAAAAATCCTCACTTTAGGTGTTTCTGCGAGGCATGGTCACCACAGTAGCACAAAGTAACTGGTGCAGTAAGACGTCCCTCACTGCAGCTTCCTTTAAAAATCTTTTATTTTTATTTATTTATTAGACAGAGAGAGAGAGAAGGGGCACACCAGGGCCTCCAGCTGCTGTAAATAAACTCCAGACACATTGCTACCTTGGACATCTGGCTTACGTGGGTCCTGGGGAATCAAACCTGGGTCCTTTGGCTTTGCAGACAAGCACCTTAGCCCCTAAGCCTGAAACTACATAGTGAGTTCCATAGTGAGGTCAGCCTGAGCTAAAGTGAGTCTGTACCTTGAAAAATAAAACAAACAAACAAAAACCTACCATTTGCACCTTAGAGAGTTCATAAGTGAAATAAATAACAGAAAAGGCAAGAACTCTTAACATTTAACATTACACTTTTGACTCAGAGGGAAAGTTGCCCACATCTGTGCTTCCAAATGAGGCCAACTTCAATGCTTTTTTGTGAAGTTTAGATTATTCCCAACTTTATCTTCCTTCTTCTGTTCTTGAAGGTCCTGGTGGCCCTTTGTGTTCAAGCTTATCTGTACCCCTTTACCTCTGCCTTTTGTTCTTGTCCTTTTCAGTGCCTGAGCTCTGTGGAGAACTTCCCTCTTTCTCTCTTTCTCAATGATTTCTTTCTTTCTTTCTTTCTTTCTTTCTTTCTTTCTTTCTTTCTTTCTTTCTTCCTTCCTTCCTTCCTTCCTTCCTCCCTCCCACCTTTCTTTCTTTCTTTCTTTCTTTCTTTCTTTCTTTCTTTCTTTCTTTCTTTCTTTCTTTCTTTCTTTCTTCTTTTGAGTTTTTTCAAGGTAGGGTCTCACTCTAGCCCGGGCTGACCTGGAATTCACTATGGAGTCTCAGGGTGGCCTTGAACTCACGGCCATCCTCCTACCTCTGCCTCCTGAGTACTGGGATTAAAGGCGTGCGCCACCACGCCCGGCTCTTCCTGTATCTTCTATCTTCCCCTTTAACACTGGAATCACCTCCCATGATGTTATAACCGGGATTCATTGTTTAAATCTCCCACCGTCGCCCAAGTCATGGTGTCTTCTAAAGTCTCTCATCACAGCATCACACCTGTGGTAAATACTCTTTTGAAGTGAAAAGTTAATTTGTAATGCAAATAATTACCTCTTTATTTATCTCCTTTTCAAGTAGGAATTTTGACATATCAAATTTTCATAAAGACAAGTTCGAGGGTAAAATATTTCGCACATTTTCCTTCTCTATAACCGACTCTACTTCTCCCTCCCACTTGGTTTCTGTCCCTTTCCCCTCATTTTCTGCTGCCAGGCTTGGTGGGTACCGCCTGGATTTCTCTCATAGTGTCTGCTTTTATTGAACTGCAATACGTTCTGTTCACTGGGGCAAACCTGTGTCTTATCAGGAAAATCCACATAAACTCACCAGCTTCCAAAGAAATCCTTAGGTAATATCCAGTGTAGAGAGATCTTTGGCAGGTAATTGTATGTGTAAATGATGGTGGCTTGGAAATTCTTTTTCCTAATGGTCCTATTTCAATCAATTTAGATTAAAGTCTGCCTTCTAGAGTTTCCAGACCCTAAGAAGCAAATCTCTCTGTGCCTCAGCATTTTCAGGAGAAATGGACAATGGTCTCTTCTCTGTCTTGCAAGATTGTTGGGGGAAAAGGTAGATGATAATTCTGATTACAAGGAATGATTCACATCTAAGAAAATATATCCTACTTGTATTTTTTAAAATTTTTTTGTTCATTTTTATTTATTTGAGAATGACAGACAGGGAAAGAGACAGATAGAAAGAGAGAGAGAATGGGCATGCCAGGGCCTCCAGCCACTGTAAATGACCTCCAGACGCATGCGCCCCCTTGTGTAACTGGCTAATGTGGGTCCTGGGGAATCGAGCCTCGAACCAGGGTCCTTAGGCTTCACAGGCAAGCACTTAACCACTAAGCCATCTCTCCAGCCCTGATACTTGTATTTTATCATAGACCTGTTGCCTGAAAATATCAAGGACAGGTTTTTAAAAATATTTTATTTTTATTTATTTATTTATTTGATAGAGAAAGAGGGAGAGAGAGAGAACAAATGAATGGGTGTGCCAGGGCTTCCAGACACTGCAAATGATCTCCAGACACGTGCACCCCTTTATGCATCTGGCTAATGTGGGTCCTTGGGAATCAAGCCTGGGTCCTTTGGTTTTGCAGGCAAATTCCTTAACTGCTAAGCAATCCCTCCAGCCAAAGGACAGGTTTTTTTTTGAACATGAGCGTGGGCAGAAATGAATTATACTTAAGAATGATTTTGAGTCAGGAACACTACATTTTTTTGCTTGTTTTTAATCAAGAATTGCTGCGCTGGAAAGATGGCTTAGCGGTTAAGGCATTTGCCTGAGAAGCCTAAGGACCCATGTCCGACTCTCCAGATCCCATATAACCCTGACATACAAAGGTGAGGCAAGTGCAAAATCTCACATGCCCACTAGGTGGTGAAAGCATCTTGGGTTCAATTGCTGTGGCTGAGGCCCTGGAACATCAGTTCTTTGTTTGTTGTTTGTTTGTTTGTTTGTTTTGCGATAGGGTCTCACTCTAGCTCAGGCTGACCTGGAATAGTCTCAGGGTGGCCTAAAACTCACGGCAATCCTCCTACCTCTGCCTCCCAAGTATTGGGATTAAAGACATGCGACCCCCAATCCCCAGAAGATGCACGTCAATTCTATCTCCCTCTCCCTCCCTCCCTCCCTCCCTCCCTCCCTCTCTCTCTCTCTCTTTCTCTCTAAAATGAAAATAAATAAATAAATAGAGCTGGGTGTGGCAGTGCACACCTTTAATCCCAGCACTTGGGAGGTAGAGGTAGGAGGATTGCCATGAGTTCAAGGCCACCCTGAGACTCCATAGTGAATTCCAGGTCAGCCTGGGCTAGAGTGAAACCCTACCTCGAAAAATAAATAAATAGAGCCAACTTAAAAAATAAAGAAAAGGGGCTGGAGAGATGGCTTAGTGGTTAAGCGCTTGCCTGTGAAGCCTAAGGATCCCGGTTCGAGGCTTGCTTCCCCAGGTCCCACATTAGCCAGATGCACAAGGGGGCACACGCGTCTGGAGTTCATTTGCAGAGGCTGGAAGCCCTGGCGTGCCCATTCTCTCTCTCTCCCTCTCTCTGTCTTTCTCTCTGTGTCTGTCGCTCTCAAATAAATTAATTAATTAATTTAAAAAAAAAAGAGCATGCACTCTTTTAAAAAAAAATAAAGAAAAGGATTGCCCTATTCCCACCCACATACAGGGAGAAGGAAAAGCCAGAGGAGCAAGGGTGTTTCCTAGATGACCATGCTATGAGGATCGCAACTGGATTATTATAAGGACGAAGCTGCCCAGAAGACTGAGATGGAGGAGAATGGAAATGTCTCACTTAGCGTAGAACATGCCCCTGTCATTTCTTCATAGCACTTTGATGAGCTTTGAGATCCCTCAGTGGTCACTTCCCTCCAAAAGAAACTTCGCAAACCAAAAGTGAGAGTACCACTAATATATGGGCATAAACATAAGTGTTTAGAAGGCATTGTGATGGACCTAACTATCCATTTAGCCAGACAATAATAGTAGTTACTCCAACTAGGGCTCATGACCTCTCAAGCCATAGGCTTTTCATTAGGTTTTTCAGTACCAGGCAGGAATTCCCTCCCATGGAGCGGGTCTCGAGTCCAGTCAGAGAGCAGTTGGTTTTCCCCCACAACAGAAATGCCACCATTGCCCCGGTTAGTACATTTGACCATAACGTTTGCAGGGTTCACTACTGGTTAAGACCATCGGTGACCAGCCCCTCCCCCCAAACAGGCTACCTAGGTCTTTTTAGCATCCTGACAGCTAGTCGACAGGGAGGAGGCTTCCAGCTCAGCTCCAGCTTGATTTCTCAGGGACCTGCAGCCCAAGCACGTGGAGTCGTCAGCAATAAGGTCTTAACATCTAGCTCTGGTGGACAACCAAGTGCCTTCGCAGTAGTGTGTGCTAGACATGACCAAAAGATCACAGAGTCTGAGCATGTAACGCCAGAAGAAGGAGGAGGCGGAGGAGAAGAAGAAACAATGAAAGAAGAAAGATCACAATAGCCAAGAATGTGGGACAATTTTGAAGGGTGTGATGAATGTGTAACTGGAATACCAGAAGAAAAAGAAAGACAAAACAGCAGAAATATTTAAAGTAACAATGGCCAAAACTGTTACAAAATAATGACAGAAACTAAACCAGACATGCAGGAAGTTAAGAGAATTCCAAGCATCTCTATATCTAGAGGTATATTAGTTTTCTGTTATATAAGACATATAAAATACAAATATATTTTTAAAAGTCCGTGTAGGCAGGCATAGTATCTTCAAACTGGAAAAAAAAAAAAAAAAAACAGAAAAAGAAAAAGAAGAGAAAAAAGTCCTGAAAGAAGCCAGAATGGAACAAAACCCACCTTCTCTATAAGGAACAAGCATAAGAATTAGCAAACTTCTCTCAGAAGCCACACAAACAAGAAAAGAATAAAATGAAATATTTAAAGTACTGAAGTAAATACCACTCACCCTTCTCTGAATTAAATATTCATGATAACAAGGAACCCTTAAAAATCAAAAGCAGAATGAAATGAATGAATCCGTGAATAGAGTTGATGGCTTAATCACACAGCAAGAAATCATTTCAAGTGATATTTAAAACACAGTAATTTGTACATCTCTAAAATGTGCACATCTCCAAATCATGAGGAATTATAAAGAACTTCTAAACTGGTTTGAGACATTGCATTGTTACTCATAAAATTGGCTTTGTCATTGAGGCACTATTCCATATGTCTGTGTTTATGAACAAAGCAAAATAAGTATGCTGATGTCACTGGGAAGTAAGGTCTTCAGTTAAAAATGAGATACAAGCCGGGCGTGGTGGCGCATGCCTTTAATCCCAGCACTTGGGAGGCAGAGGTAGGAGGATTGCCATGAGTTCGAGGCCACCCTGAGTCTACATAGTAAATCCCAGGTCAGCCTGGGCTAGAGTGAGACCCTACCTCAAAGAAAAAAAAAATACAAATACAAAATTTTTTAAAAAACACATGCAAAATTCCCTTAATCTAAATTAAGTTTATTTTGAATTTACAATGTAGTTTCATTTTTCAACTAAGACAGCCTGGCGGCAATGACCATAAGGGTAGCAATAAATACTTTTACAACCCAAGTGATGGCCTCTAAATAATATTTATTTTAAAAAAGTAAAGAGAATGAACATTTCTTGGGGAAGTGGTTGATTCCATATTGAAGACAAGAGCTAATAAAACATAACCTTGGAACATCTTATTCTAGAAAGAAAGCAACGACACAGGACGTTGGCATTGTATCAAAAGACTCAGAAGTCAACAAGGTGATCCCTCCACTTCCTTTAAGGCTGAACCAATTTGAGGATCAAGAGATAACTAGAACAGCTTTTTGAATGCGAAGCAGTTTAAAAGTCAGTAAATTGCTTAAAGTACAGTTAAAACTCATTGTTTACTGTTAGAGGATGTTAAGACACCAATTTATTTTTGAAAACTAATTAAGAACAAGAAAGAAAAACCAAACATTCATCCTATACAATTTGAACCTCAGTTTAAACAGACATTAATAAGAGAAAAGTTCTTCCTTACAGAAATTTCCCTACTCACACTAGGGAAAGGCTGGGAAGGTTAAGCTCAGGAGCCCTGTAAATTCAGTGTCTGGTGAGGGTCTCTTCCCATTTTGCAGACAGCCACCTTCTTTTCCTTAGCTTCTTTTTTTTTTTTTTTTTTTTTTTTTTTTGGTTTTTCAAGGTAGGGCCTCACTCTGGCTCAGGCTGACCTGGAATTCACTATGTAGTCTCAGGGTGGCCTTGAACTCTCGGCGATCCTCCTACCTCTGCCTCTCGAGTGCTGGGATTAAAGGCGTGCGCCACCACGCCCGGCTCAACATTTTATTTTTATTTATTTATTTATTTGAGAGAATGAGTATGCCAGGACCTTCAGTCACTCAAATGAACTCCAGATGCATATGCCACCTTGTGCATCTGATTTACATGGGTCCTGGGGAATTGAACCTGGGTCCTGTGGCTTTGCAGGAAAATGCCTCAATTGCTAAGCCATCTCTCCAGCCACCTTCTTCTTAACACCCCCTCACAAGGCAGGCAGAGAGCAGAGTCAGCACTCTGCTCTCCCTTAAAGGCACGACTTCCTTTAAGAGGGTCCCACCCTCATGGACTCATGAAGCATGGGGTAGACCTGGTTACGTTCTGGAGATCCTAGCTCCTAATACCATTACACTGGTGTTGAAGTCTCAACATATTAAATCTTGTACTGAACACTCAGTCTACACCACTCTTATGAAATGGAGGATCTAGAAAATGACCATGAAGGGCTATGGGGCTCAACTCACCCATAGAGTGCTTATCTAGCATGTGTGGGGCCCTGGCTTTGATCCTTAGGAATAAAACACATGCACACATTTGTATTTGCATAAATACATACATAAAAGCTGATGGTATACTTGACCTGGATGAACAATGCTATCCTACTGATGAATCAGCACAAAATAAGAGCCAAATAAACACAGTGCACCACCAAATGAGAGAATATTTATAAAATATGCCAAAATAATTAAACTTGAACTTTACTGATCCTCTAAATCATCACCCTCCAACAGAAACATAACATAGGCCACGTCACTTTAGATTTTCTACTAGACACATTAAAATGTAAAAATAGCCGGGCGTGGTGGCACATGCCTTTAATCCCAGCACTCAGGAGGCAGAGGTAGGAGGATCGCCATGAGTTCAAGGCCACCCTGAGACTACAGAGTTAATTCCAGGTCAGCCTGGACCAGAGTGAGACCCTACCTCGAAAAAAAAAAAAATGTAAAAATAGGGCTGGAGAGATGGCTTAGCAGTGAAGACACTTGTCAGCAAGGCTAAGGGACCCAGGTTCAATTCTCCATGACCCACGTAAGCCACATGCGTAAGGTGATACATGTGTCTAGAGTTCATTTGCAGTGGCTAGAGGTCCTAGCATGCCCATTCTCTCTCTCTCTCAAATAAATAAATAATTTAAAAAATGTAAAAATAAATTTTGAAAATAATTTTCATACCTTTTACATAGTCTATAAAAAAAATCACTGAAGTATATAAAAAATCAGAGATGGCTTAGCACTTAAGATGCTTGCCTGCAAAACCAAAGGACCCAGGTTCAATTCCCTAGGATCCATGTAAGCCAGATGCACAAGGTGGCCCGTGCCTCTGGTGTTGGTTTGCAGTGGCTGGAAGCATTGGTGTGCCCATATTCTTTATTTTTCCCTTTTTCTCTCTCTCTCTCAAATTGTGTGTGTGTGTGTGTGTGTGTGTGTGTGTGTGTGTGTGTAAATATATATATATTTGTTTTGCTTTTTGAGGTAAGGTCTCACTCTACCCCAGGCTGACCTGGAATTCACTATGGAGTCTCAGGGTGGCCTCAAACTCATGGCAATCCTTCTACCTCTGCCTCCCAAGTGCTGGGATTAAAGGAGTACACTACCACACCCAACTCAAATAAATAAACAAATATATTTTTAAAAATAATTGAAATTATGGAGCTATGCATGGTGGCACACACATTTAATCCCAGTGCTCAGGAGGCAGAGGTAGGAGGATCACTGTGAGTTTGAGGCCTAGGACTACAGAGTGAATTCCAGGTCAGCCTGAGCTAGAGTGAGGCCCTGCCTCAAAAAAACTAACAAACAAAATCATTGAAATCATCACTGAAATTTAAAATAAAAATAAAAATAATGTTTTTCATCATCTCACAGTGTTTCCGAAACATGCTATATATTTTATATTTTTAGTGTATCACAATTCAAACTAGCCAATAACCCAATGGATGTTGACTCAAATAAGCCAACAGAAAAAAAATTATGAGATACTGAACAAAACAATACTATCTAAGAATTTGGTTACATAGAGGGCTTATATTCAATTATAGGTTGAGTATTAGCATAGTGTTAAGTTTCTTAAAGAGTGCCCTTTGGACGTATGCATCTGGAATCCATCCACAGTGATTAGAGGTCCTGATGAGCTCGTTCTCTCAATCTCTCTCTCTCTCTCTCTCTCTCTCTCTGTATGCAAATAAATAAATAGAAATATGCATGAATGAATTTATAAAATGTTTGGAATTTGCTTCTAATAGCCCAGTGGTAGAGTAGGAGACTGGATGAGAGCGTGGGAGACTGAAAACTGGCCGTGAGCTGATTGGTTGACACAAAGGAAATGGCATCCGCATCTCCGTTAATGTTACTGCCAAAGAGCAGAGAGTGACTTGCTCACTGAGCCCGCTGCAAATGCCGCAATGGAGTTAGGATTAGCTGTTCTTACTGCCAATCTCTTCTGGCCCTAGGAGAAGTTATAACAATGGCCAGAAAACCTCCTCCAGCTTTGAAGCAGACACCCGGCTGTGGACAATATCTCTGCCACCCTGCATTACCCCTACTGCTGAAGTTTGATTTGTTTGTTTGTTTTGTTTTGTTCTTGTCTTTTTTTCTTTAAAAAAAAAAAAAAAAAAAAAGGTGGAGCTCTGCTTGGTTATGCGGAGATAAGTGAAGGAATGTCGGCAGCCCAGTTCTCAGGAACGGGAATGAATGAATGTGTCAGTGTTCCTGGGAGGAATACCCCATGTAGACGATAGGAAACCAAACAGGAGAC
This sequence comes from Jaculus jaculus, assembly GCF_020740685.1. Classification (NCBI taxonomy): domain Eukaryota; kingdom Metazoa; phylum Chordata; class Mammalia; order Rodentia; family Dipodidae; genus Jaculus; species Jaculus jaculus. Next base: position 168,077,937 of record NC_059105.1, read on the forward strand.
CTCAAGCCAGGTGTGGTGGTGCATGTCTTTAATCACAGCACTTAAGGAGGCAGAGGTAGGTGGATCGCTGTGAGTTCGAGGCCACCCTGAGACTACATACTGAGTTCCAGGTCAGCCTGGGCTAGAGTAAAACCCTACCTTGAAATACAAAAACAGAGAGAGAGAGAGACCTCTAAAGGAAGATGAAAATTCAGAGAAAAAGACTGGAACTCTGATGGTCAGCTACTTCTCCTCTCCTCTTTCTGGGAATAGCTGTGGAGATTCGGGATTTTGTTTTGTTTTGTTTTGTTTTGTTTTGTTTTGTTTTGTTTTGTTTTGTTTTGTTTTGTTTTTGCAGCAAGCCCAACAGAGTGCCCCCAGTCAAACTCCACATGCACACGCCCTCTTGTGCGCATGTGCAACCTTGCACGCTCACATCACTGTGCGTGTGGCTTACGTGGGATCTGGAGAGCTGAACATGAGTCCTTAGGCTTTGCAGGCAAGCACCTTAACCGCTAAGCCAGCTCAGAGGTCTGGGTTTTGTTTCGTCAAAGGAGCACTGCTTTTTCCTTTCTCCTATCACTCACGTGGCCTAGTCACTCAGCAACTTCGAAATAAAACACAGTGAACGGCGGGAGAACAAGCAAGAACAGCAATGTGGTACTGGGAAGAGAGCACAGTCAAGCCTCGCAGGAATTCTCAGGCCATTTCATCTGTGGCCTGAAATAGTCTTTCCTTGGTAAGAACTGCACATCCTTTTAAAAATTACCAAGTTAACTGGGCTAGAGAAATGGCTTAGTGATTAAGTGCTTGCCTGTGAAGCCTAAGGACCCCAGTTCAAGGCTCGATTCCCCAGGACCCACGTTAGCCAGATGCACAAGGGGGCACACGCGTCTGGAGTTCGTTTGCAGTGGCTGGAAGCCCCGGTGCGCCCATTCTCTCTCTCTCTCTCTGCCTCTTTCTCTCTCTGTCTGTCACTCTCAAATAAATAAATTAAATAAACAACAAAAAAAAAAATTTAATTACCAAGTTAACTACTTATGGTATCATTCCCCTACAGACACCTTCATCAACTGGCATGTTCTTATTTTAGCTCAGAAAACATGGTGGTAAGAAAGACTCACATTCTCATTCCATGACGCTTTGTGTACCCACTAGTGAAATCATCATTAGAGCGTTTTATGGAGAAATGTTTATTACTTCAACCATGACACTGTCACTTTTGAATTTCCCCATCCAGAAAAATGAGGGACATAGTATGGGACAATAAATGTCTGTGGGGCAAAGACTTTCTGAATACAACCCCAATTGCTCAGGCAATAAAACCACAGATTAACCACTGGGACCTAATGAAATTACAAAGATTTTGCACCGCAAAGGACACAGTGAAAAAAGCAAAGAGGCAACCTACAGAATGGGAAAAAATCTTCGCCAGCTATATATCTGATAGAGGATTAATATCTAGGATATACAAAGAACTCAAAAAGTTAAATAATAAGGAATCAAACAAGCCAATCAAAAAATGGGCTATGGAGCTAAATAGAGAGTTCTCAAAGGAAGAAATACGAACGGCATATAAGCATCTAAAAAAATGTTCTACGTCACTAGTCATCAGGGAAATGCAGATTAAAACTACATTGAGATTCCATCTCACTCCTGTCAGATTGGCCACCATCATGAAAACAAATGATCATAAATGTTGGCGGGGATGTGGAAAAAAAGGAACCCTTCTGCACTGCTGGTGGGAATGCAATCTGGTCCAGCCATTGTGGAAAACAGTGTGGAGGTTCCTAAAACAGCTAGAGATTGATCTACCATATGACCCAGCTATAGCACTCCTAGGCATATATCCAAAGGACTCATCTCATTTCCTTAGAAGTACATGCTCAACCATGTTTATTGCTGCTCAATTTATAATAGCTGGGAAATGGAACCAGCCTAGATGTCCCTCACCTGATGAGTGGATAATGAAGATGTGGTACATTTATACAATGGAGTTCTACTCAGCGGTAAAGAAAAATGAAGTTATGAAATTTGCAGAAAAATGGATGGACCTGGAAAGTATTATACTAAGTGAGGTAACCCAGGCCCAGAAAGCCAAGCGCCACATGTTCTCTCTCATATGTGGATCCTAGCTACAGATGACTGGGCTTCTGTGTGAGAATGAAAATACTTAGTAGCAGAGGCCAGTAAGTTGAAAAGGAGACATAAAGGGTGGAGAAAGGAAGGGAGGAGGATACTTAATAGGTTGATATTGTATATATGTAATTACAATGATTGTAATGGGGAGGTAATATGATGGAGAATGGAATTTCAAATGGGAAAGTGTGGGGGTGGGGAGGGAGGGAATTACCATGGGATATATTTTATAATCATGGAAAATGTTAATAAAAATTAAAAAAAATAAAAAATAAAAAAAAAAATGTCTGTGGGATGAAGAAGTCTCAAACCCATTCGACAAGTACTTTTGAGATGAACAGCATCAAGTGATACCCTTTTAAATCTCTTTACCTACAAGTGAGCATTCCAAGTGTGACCTTTCTAGCAAGCACCTTGTCATTGACTTCAAATATCATACCAAATCCCCCAGTAAGTTATATTATATAGTTACTTTCTAACCCATATGCCCACCCTTTGAGAAATTCATGCCCAGTATTAATTATCTTGACATCCTCCAGAGACATGAACTTTTTTTTTTTTTAATAGCTGTTTTACTCAGTTTTTTGGGACTGAACTCAGAGACTTATTCATGCTAAGCAGGCACGCTACCACTGAACTACAACTACCAGCCCGAGACATAGATTTCAATGACCCTTTGTTATTTTCTGAAGTTTCCAGCATACATACAACGCCATAATTATGAATATTTAACGGAATGTGCTGTCTGGCCCCAACTTCTTTGCCAAACTTTAATTTCAAATGTGGCTCCAAAAAGGTTTGCATAAATATTGTATCATAAGTGTCTCTGTCCCCATGTTATCCTCTCAGACATCAAGATTTTAAACCTCCCTTTTCAAAACTCTGTTTACAAAGCCAGTGACAGGACTCAGCAAACACATTCATATGAGTGGGCAGGCCGTGTTGGTTTAAATCCATTGTTGTGCCTTACCCTGCCCTCCAAGTAGCCCTGAATGAGAACTAAGCACAGAATCACAGCCCAGACCCAGGAATCAGATATTCCTGAAGTCAGAGGAACATCAAACACTTACTTGGGCATTATAGCCCTAATTCCTCCAACATAAACATGGAAACATTTATGCTTTGGGAAGTTTATAGATTTGCTAGAAACATTTAAATGGGGCTTGGGCTAAAGTCACTTTCTGGCTAAGTCTGCAGGCCCAGGATCAGGTCTGGGTTCAAATTCCCAGGACCCACCAAAAGTGGTACATGCATCTAAGAGTACATTTCTAGTGACAAGTGACCCTGGTGCACCCTCTCTCTCATTCAAAATAAATAAACTATTTTAAAACAACAACATTAAGCCGGTGTGGTGGCGCACGCCTTTAATCCCAGCAGCACTGGGAGTTCGAGGCCAGCCTGAGACTACACAGTGAATTCCAGGTCAGTCTGGGCTGGAGTGAGATCCTACCTTGAAAAAACAACTGAAAATAGAAGCAGGAAAATGAAGCGTTCCCAAGCAGAGTTAGTACGAGCTGATCCAGGTAGCCAGCTCAGAATGCAACAAATGCAACTTACTTATATGGCCTGCAGCTCTTACTTGATAATTAATAGATAGCTAAGTAGTAATAGTAAATAGTAAAAGACACATTTTTACCTTCTTTATCTGTAGATACTGACATCTGGGCAGTTCATTTGAGGTGGTGATGTGATTTGATAGAACAAATTCTGTGAGTAAAGTGAAGCTTTCCAACTCTAGGCAAAATACGTGTAATTTTAGAGTTTGCTTCCAGTCTTTAAATTCCAAGAAGGCAAATATGTCTTGTGGGGCGTTTGTCATTCAATCCCAAGTGTCTAGTGCCTGACATTTAGTTGGAAGTTGTGATGGTTTGAATATGAAAATGCCCCCTCCCCTCTGCCAAGCTCAGATGTTTGAATCCTTGGTCACCAGCTGGTGGCGCTATTTTGGGAAGTTGTGGAAACTTTTGGGAGCAAGGCCTTGCTGAAGGCTATCGGAGGCAGCTTGGTGGGCCATGAGTTGAGCCACACAGTCCTTCTGTCCTAATAACTTGCTCTGCAACATTCCAGAACCATGAAGCCAAGTGACCGGGGATTCAATTTGAAACCCTGAGCCAAAATAAATCTGCCTTTAAGTTGCTTACGTTGGTATTTTGATCACCATCATAAAAAGTGAATCCAGAATTTGGATACATTTTTCTTGACTAGATAAATGAATGACAGCGAACTATTAAAGACCATTAGGGAATTATGTGTATGACTGAACAATCAACTAAGACATTGGGAAGACCCTGATCAAAATGTTGGTTTGGATGGGCTGATTGACTGGAACAAGTTCATAACACTATCAAGAGCCTATCAAAGATGGCTCAACAGCTTAAGGCACTTGCTTTCAAAGCGTGTTGGCCGGGGTTCAGTTCCTCAATACCCATATAAAACCAGTGCACAAAGTGGGGGCACATGTGTTTGCAGTGGCAGGAAGCCCTAATCACCCATTCTCTCTCTCTCTCTCCCTCTCTCTTTCTGTCTCTCTCAAAGTTCACACTACTCTTTTGAGAAAACAACATAAGCTATGGATTCTTTTGATGCTGGCCTAGACTTTGTTATTTATTTATTTATTTATTTTAGTATCTTCAGCTGCTGACCTGAGAGCTACTGCCACTTGTTTGGAATGGATTGTGGTGAGCCTTCAGAAATCTTGCCCATGCGATGCAAAAAAAAAAAAAAAAAAAAAAAAAGGCTTCATTACATGGGTGTTTTAATGCTATCTCTGAGTATCTCACAGCTAAAAAGACAATTTTCATATGGGTGTGAAGGATTGCCTGAAAATCCCAGTAATGGATGACCTTGCTAAGAGTTGTTAGCCAGGAAGACCCCTAAAACCGTCCAAAATGAAAGCTACTACCACTACAGTGGGTAGCATTCCAGAACTGACTGGTGAAACCCTCTTGCTGAAGATGCCACATCCTTTGGTGGCAGGACGTGAAGTCATCAGGCTGGGACTGAACTGGACGTTCCCTTCCTGCTAGGTGGCTGTCATGGTACAAGAAAAGCCCATTGCTGGGGGAATATTGTCACTAACAACCCTGCTTTTCTTATGAAAACTGTACCTACAGTACCAAAATACGCCTACTGACACAATAGTGGCAGAATGGTTATGATATAACCAACTGCTTCTTAAGTTGGATTGGAGGCTCTTTCTACAGGAGGAAACCCGTATTTGATAAATAGCCAGGGGAAAACGTCTGGCTATCGTGGGATGAGGGGGAGGTCACAGACCCAGTGGAGAAGCAACTGTTATTGTTCTGTTAAAGGGGTGTGATTGTGCTTATCAAATTGCCTTCTAAACATTTGTGCTTATGACCATAACTCACCATTGCAGTCTCAGTTGGTCATAGAAAGAAATTTACTTTGTGTCGGTAGATGTAGAATTCAGCTGGCCAAGTTCCCGAAGCTAAGTGATTATAGCATAATGGCCTAACATCTACCTCAGCCCTTCCAGGGCTAAAGGACTTTGGCAGAAGGGTGGGGGATGGGGTGGAGCAGTTTATTCCAAATGGAAGCTTTCTACTTTGGAGGGAAGACTCTGGAAGTTCCAAACCTCTTTATGGTTCAGTCAGTAAGCAAGGCCTAGGAAGTTCCTGAAATCAAAAAGACTCACAAAGCCTTCCCCAGGTTATATAAGAAGAAAGAACTGCTTGGGGCAGAGGCTCTCCGTCCAGTTACACTGCCTACAAGCTCTGCAGTGAGCACCAGGGATGTACCGGGTGTGAAGCATCACGTATGACAGGGCGGGCTTTCCAGTGATGCAGCTGGCCTTGTGTCATCCACATTCCTGTCAGTGTCCCCTCACCCATATTTCTAAAATGACCCCCAGCAAAATCATTGTTTCAGTAAGCTACACTTGGACGGGACTGTTTCCTTGGTTGGCCTATCTGGGAGCGAATAGACGTGTGTTCCTATCGCTCCAGGAACAGTAAATGTGACGCCTATCACTTATGAAGGTTTAGTTAATGTGTAGTCCAGGATGGAGTTTGTAAATCACATAATACACTGGAAAGGGCTTGTTCTGTATGAGTTCTTTCTGAGCTGGACTTGACACAGCACTTGTCAAATCCCATGATGTCCACACTCATAATAATGGGGCCTCTAAAAAATTATCTACAACAGAATGGTCACTATGCTTAAAAAAATCACTGTCAGGCTGCAGAGGTTGCTTGGTAGTTAAGGCACTGCCTGTGAAGCCCAAGGACCCATGTCTGACTCCCCGGATCCCACGTAAGCCAGATACACAGGTGACGCATGCACAAGGTCACATGCACACAAGGTGGTACATGCATCTGGAATTCAAGTACAGTGACTGGAGGCCCTGAAGCACCAATTCTCTCCATCTCTCTCCCTCTCTCTCTCTCATTAGAAAATGCCAGTCTGTGGGAATGCAATCTGGTACAGCCATTGTGGAAATCAGTGTGGAGGTTCCTAAAACAGCTAAAGATTGATCTACCATATGACCCAGCTATAGCACTCCTAGGCATATATCCTAAGGACTCATCTCATTTCCTTAGAAGTACGTGCTCAACCATGTTTATTGCTGCTCAATTTATAATAGCTGGGAAATGGAACCAGCCTAGATGTCCCTCAACGGATGAGTGGATAATGAAGATGTGGCACATTTATACAATGGAGTTCTACTCAGTAGTAAAGAGAAATGAAGTTATGAAATTTGCAGAAAAATGGATCGACCTGGAAAGGATTATACTAAGTGAGATAACCCAGGCCCAGAAAGCCAAGCGCCACATGTTCTCTCTCATATGTGGATCCGAGCTACAGATGATTAGGCTTCTGCGGGAGAAGGAAAATACTTAGTAGCAGAGTCCAGTAAGTTAAAAAGGAGACATAAAGGGAAGAGAAAGGAAGCGAGGAGGGTACTTAATAGGTTGATATTGTATATATGTAAGTACAATGATTGAGATGGGGAGGTAATATGATGGAGAATGGAATTTCAAAGCGGAAAGTGTCAGGGGGGAGGGAGGGAATTACCATGGGATTTTTTTTTATAATCATGGAAAATGTTAATAAAAATTTAAAAATTAAAAAAAAATCCTAGCAACCAGGAAAAACAAAAAAAGAAAAGAAAAGAAAATGCCAGTCTGAGCCAGGCGTGATGTTGCATGCCTTTAATCCCAGCACTTGGGAGGCAGAGGTAGGAGGATTGCTGTGAGTTCGAGGCCAGCCTGAGACTACATAGTGAATTCCAGGTCATCCTGGGCTAGAGTGAGACCATACCTCGAAGAGAGTGAGAGAGAGAGAGAGAGAGAGAGAGAGAGAGAGAGAGAGAGAGGGAGAGAGAGAGAAAGAGAGAGAGAGAGAGAGAGATAGAGAGAGAGAGAGAGAGAGAGAGAGAGGGAGAGAGAAAAGCCAGTCTGTTGGATTTGCCTCAAAAAAAAAAAAAAAAATCACCATCACTCCAGCACAGAGAAACAGATGGCCCAAGTGGCAATGACGGCATGTGTAAGGCACCTAGTGCGTAACGTGGGAGGTGCCCTGAAGTGCCTGGGCTGCCTGAAGGCAGAATAAGAGATGGGGTGCATAGTACAGCTGAGGCACAGAAAGAAACCCCAGACGCTCTGTCTGTCTTTGCCTCTCATTCTCTGGTGGGCCTCAGGTTAATCACATGGTCTGGACTTGTGCCTCAGAAAAAATGAGGAGATTCGGTTAGGTGATCCGTACCACTCATTTTACCTCTAAAATTATATTCTGTGTGTCACCAAAGAAGACTCATTCTGACAAGGAGAAAAACCGTTATTTTTTTCTCCCCTTTTAAAATTTAATGTTCTATTGCTTTTCATTTATATGTAAATGTATGAGTCTTTGACCAAAACAAAATTATCATCTCTGGGTCATTTCGAAGCCCTCTCATTATTAAAATGCAGTGCACATTTCTCTTAACTAAAAAGGGAAAAGGGAACAGTTACTAAGTCACTCTGACCTACTATTTCCCAACTATCGGGAAGCAATTACGTGGTAGCCCAGAGGGCAACCTTAGTGCCAGGTAAGGGGATTATACAAGGAAAAATAGTGGGAACGAGGCCTCCTTACCACCTCTGGCTTTTGTTCTTAAAGGAGAGCAGAGTCTCTGTATTAAAGACAAACATAATTTAGGGAGGTCATGGAATGGAATGGAGAATTCTGGGCTTCTGTGTTATACTACTGAGTTCAAATTCTGAATCCCTTGCTTTATATGCTTGAGTAAATTACATAACCACCGTGAGCCTCAGTTTCTCCTCTGTGCATTAGAGGAGACAATATTAACCTCAGAGGGTTGCCACAGACAATGAAGAGGCAATGTGCTAAGGCACAGAAATTACTGAAGCAGTTATAATAAAAAGAAAAAAATAAATAAATGGGACAAGCAAGAGTTTAAGAGCCGAAGGGATAGTACAAGCTAGAAGAATCTTGAAGGTGGGGAGCTGGGAGATGAGGGTGCAACCAAGAAGAATATGGAGGTGTTTTTATTTCCTCGTAGCACTGATAGCCAGCTTGGAAGATGAAAGCAATGAGCAAACTGACCGCTTGAGAATGTCTTTATGAATTAGGAAAGCCAGTCTAGAAAACTCTCCTTTTCAAATCCTGAGACGAGTAGGCTCCTTGAAAAGCAAGTGTTTGTGAAAGATTGGATTCTTGGGCTGGACAATCAAGAATGGGTCAAGATAGGATCAGACCACTGGGGAAAGTTAGCAAGCCAACAGCAATTGAGTGGGGTCAAAGGTCTAGAAACTCAGGTGTCCGGCTCAGCTTTTGTTTGGATAGTGCATGGGGAGCCACTGATGGCTTTTTTTTTAATAATTTTTTTTGGTTTATTTTATTTATTTGAGAGTGACTCAAAGAGAGAAAAAGGCAGATAGAAAGAGAGAGAATGGGCACACCAGGGCCTCCAGCCACTGCTAACGAACTCGAGACACGTGCGCCCCCTTGTGCATCTGGCTAACATGGGTCCTGGGGAATGGAGCCTCGAACTGGGGTCCTTAGGCTTCACAGGCAAGTGCTTAACCACTAAGCCATCTCTCCAGCCCCACTGATGGCTTTTAGTATGGAAGATCTCAATGAAAATATTTATGAAAGTTTAGCCAAGTGGCAGTGAATAGTAAAACAGGGAGGGAGAGAATGGAGTTGGAGAGGAGGAGAAGGGAATAGGATAAACTACGTGGCTATCTTTGAATTGTGTGCTCTGAACCAATCACCAACTCTTTTTTTTAACTTATTCTATTGAAAGCTTCAATAATTACAGACAATAAACCATGATAATTCTCTCCCCTCCCTCACATTTCCCTTCACAAATCCACTCTCCATCATATCCCCTTCTCTCTTTTATTTTGATGTCATCATCTTTTCCTCCTGCTATGAGGGACGTCTGAAGGTAGTGCCAGGCACTGTGAAGTCATGGATATCGAGGCCAATTTCTGTCTGGACAATTGCATTGTAAGCAGTCCTACCCTTCCTTTGCTCTTACATTCTTTCTGCCACCTCCTCTGCTATGGGCCCTGAGTCTTGGAAAGTATGATAGAGATAGTTCAGTGACGAATACTCCTCTGTCACTTCTTCTCAGCACTATGGTGCCTTTGAGGTCACCACAATGGTTACCACCATCTGAAAGAGAAACTTCTCTAATCAAAAGTGACAGAGAGAGAGTAGCATTAACATATGGGTATGAACATTAAGTAAAATGTTTACAGGGCAGTTTAGTGAGCATAACACATGAATTTAGCCAGACAACAGCAGGTGTTGCACTCCTAGGGCTCAAAGACTCCCCCACCATAGACTTTTGATTTGGTTTTCACTACCAGGCATGTATTTCTTCCCATGGAGCAGGCCTCCACTCCAATGAGAGAGCAGTTGGTTTCCTCCATAACAGACATGCCACTATTGCACCCATTCAGTCATTTGGCTGAGCTGGCCAAACTTAAGGCTTGCAGTGTCCACTGTTTCACCACTGACAACTTCTGTCTCCCAAAGGGCTACATGCAGCACAGCTTTTTCCAGCTTTCTGTCAGCTGGTCTACATGGAGGAGGTTTTCAGCTCAGCTCCAGCTTGATTTCTCAGTGACCTTGCAACTCAGCATGTGGAGTCTTCAGCAATAGGATCTTACCATCTATTTCTGGTGAGAAATCAAGAGCTTTGACAATGGGCTGGAATGTTTTGGGGGTATCACGGACCTCCCTGTCAACAACTCACTGGAAAGTATCCCATCCCTGGTACTGAAATTTTTTTTAGTAGCAGTCTATGGCTTCTAGGTATGACATTATCCCCAAAAAAGTAGGTTTCCATATGGTTTATTCACAACATCTTGAATTTTGATTAGCCCTGCCCCACCCTTATTTTACTTCATCTCTTCCCCTGATCTCACTTATAAGGGCCATTGCACCCCCAGTAATCTGTTCATCTACTTTATATATACACAATACCATCCCTTTAAGTCCTCTTCTCTCCTTCCTTCCTTATAGCTCTTTTCTAGCTTATAGGCCTCTGCTACTGATTTTTACTCCAACTCACACACAAGTCTAAACATTTGTAGCCAGGATCCACATGAGAGAGAACATGTGACCTTTGGCTTTCTGGGCCTGGGTTACATCACTTAGTATAATCTTTTCCAGATCCATCCATTTCCCTGCAAATTTCATAATTTCATTTTTCTTTGCCGCTAAATAGAACTCCATAGTATAAATGTAGCACATCTTCATTATCTAGTCATTACTTGAGGGACATCTAAGCTGGTTCCATTTCCTAGCTACTGTGAATAGAGCAGCAATATACATGGTTGAGCAAGTATCTCTAAGGTAGTGAGAAGAGTCCTTGGGATATATGCATAGGAGTACTATAGCTGGATCATATGGTAAATCTATTTTTAGCTATCTCAGGAACCTCCACACTGATTTTCACAATGGCTGTACCTGATTATGTTCCTACCAACAGTGTTGAAGGGTTTCCTTTTTCTGCATCCTCATCAGCATTTGTGGTTATTTGTTTTCTTGATGATAGCCATTCTGACAGGAGTGAGATGGAATCTCAAAGTAGTTTTAACTTGCATTTCCCTGGTGGCTAAGGATATAGAATATTTTTCTAGATGTTTACATGCCATCTGTATCTCTTCTTTTGAGAACTCTCTATTTAGTTCCACAGCCCAATTTTTAATTAGGTTATTTGATTTCTTATTATTTAGTTTTCTGTGTTCTTTGTATATCGTAGACATTAATCCTTGGTCAGATGTATAATTGGCAAAGATGTTTTGTTGTTGTTTTGGTTTTTCAAGGTAGTGCTCACTCTAGCCCAGGCTGTCCTGGAATTCACTATGTAGTCTTAGGGTGACCTCAAACTCACTACAATCCTCTTATCTCTGTCTCCCAAATGCTGGGATTAAAGGCGTGTATCACCGTGCCTGGCTTTGGCAAAGATTTTCTCCCATTCTGTATGTTGCCTCTTTGCTTTATTTACAGTGTCTCTTGCTGTACAAAATCTTTTTAATTTCATGAGTTCCCAGTGGTTGATGAGTGGTTTTATTTCCTGAGCAACTGGGGTTATATTCAGAAAGTCATTGCCTAGGACAATATGTTAACATGCTTCCCCAACTTTTTCCTCTAGTAGCTTCAGAGTTTCAGGTCTGATATTAAGGTTTTGATCCATTTGGACTTGATTCTTGTGTGCAAAGATACTTAAAGATCTTTTTTTTTTTTTTTTTTTTGAGGTAGGGCCTCACTCTATCCCAGGCTGACCTGGAATTCACTATGTAGTCTCAGGATGGCCTCAAACTCATGGTGATCCTCCAACCTCTGCCTCCCAAGTGCTGGGATTAAAGGTTTGTACCACCATGCCTGGCCTAAGGATCTATTTTTATCTTTCTGCATATAGATATCCAGTTTTCCCAGCGTCATTTGTTAGAGGCTGCCTTTTTTTCCAAGGAATATTTTTGGCATTTTTATCAAAAATCACATGGCTGTAGCTGCCTGGATTTATATCTGCATCTTCTATTCTGTTCCATGGATCTACAAGTCTTTGTGTGAGTGCCATTCTGTTTTTGTTACTATGACTCTGTAATATAGCTTAAAATCAAGTATGGTGATACCATCACCATTATTTATTTTTGTTGTTCAAAATTGTTGTTGCAGTCAGGTTAACATTGCTGGCAGAAATCACTTGACTAAGAGAAGCTTGTAAGGGATTTAAAAAAAAAAAAAAAGGTTTTATTTTGGCTTACAGGCACAAGGGAAAGCTCCATGATGGCAGAGGAAAACAATGGCATGAGCAGATAGTGGATATCACCCCCTGGCCCACATAAGGTGGACCATAGCAGCAGGAGAGTGTGCCAAATATTGACAAGGGAGAAATTGGCTATAATACACATAAGCCCACCCCCAACAGTACACTGCCTCTAGGAGGTATTAATTCCCAAATCTCCATCAGCTGGGAACCTAGCATTCAGAACACCTAAGTTTATGGAGACACCTGAATCAAACCACAATATTCCGCCCCTGGCCCTTATAAACTGATAATCATACATGATGTAAAATACAATGCATTAAGTCTAACTTTAAAAGTCCCCATAGTTTATCAATCATTATCAATCCTAATGATGTTCAAATATCCCCATAGTCCAAGATCTTTTAACTAAGCCATAGTACCAAAAAATACACCAAAAAATAAAAATAAATAAAAACATAATGGCATGGAATAAACTTTCATACTGAAAAAGATGGCATTGGATATTGCAAAGAAATATTCAGCCAATACAAGATTTAAAACAATCAGGGCAAACATCAAACTCTGTAGATCCAAGTCCAGCAACTCTAGTCAGTAACAAATCTACAAGTCCGATAATTCTAACTAGCAACAAGTCTCTGGAGTTCCAATTCTACCCCTCTAGCTAGACTACTCAAAGTCCAGGAAAACTTCATCCAGGGCCAGCAACTCTCCTTGGCAGCCATCTCGTGGTCACAGCATCTCCACAGGGTCTCCACTGCAATCCACAGTTCATCCTCACGGCTCCATCAGGTCTCCATGGAGGCATCCAGCAAACCTGCTTCACAATGCCCATGGCCATTTCCAAAACACAAAGCCATGCTGCAAATTCAATGACCTTCTCTTTCCTGCATTTCTTATACTCCATAAGATTAGGTAGGGTTCAATTTCTTAATCCAGGATGGGATAAAGCAGATTTTGAAGAACAGGATACTCCTTGAGCACTCAGCCCCTTCAAAAGAGTCTACATTTTTCCTTTTACCCCAATGCAGGTCAGCTGACCCAGTGTCAAAGGTTGTAATCTCTTATGTAATTGCAGCTGAACAGGCAGAAGTTTCCGCCCAAAGGTTTCATTTCTTTGCCATATCCCTCTGCTCGCACTCATCCACTTCTATGCAATGCCATGCTGCACAAATTCTCAGGACACAGGCATAACAGCAAGAATCTCATACAAACTGCTTCTAGCTCAGGCCAAGCAAAGTTCTTCTCACCCTCATAAGCCAAACCTCTCAGTCCATAGGTTTTACTGCATTCATGTATGAGTTTGACCAGAATAGTCCATCAAGCTGGATTTAACAGCATTGCAAAGCATCTCTTAGGCCAAGGTTTCAAATCCTTACACATTCCTCATGAAAATCAGCTCCAAAAGGCCAAAGCCACACAGTCAGTTTCCACCAGCAAATGACACCACTCCTTAGTACCAACAAGGAGCAGCTTGTGGGAATACAAGGTTTATTTTGGCTTCTAGGCTTAAGGGAAAGCTCAATGATGGCAAGGGAAAAACAATGGAATGAGCCAAGGGTGGACATTATCCCCTGGACAACATAAGGTGGACAATAGAAATAGGAAAGCATGTCAAACACTGGCAAGGGGCCACTGGCTATAATACCCATACGCCTGCCTCCCCACAAATACATTGCCTCCGGGAGGTGTTAATTTCCAAATCTCCATCAACTGAGAACCTATCATTCAGAACACCTAAGTTTATGGGGGACACCTGAATCAAACTACCACAATTGTCTTGGTTATTGGAGTTTAGTTGTGCTTCCAAATGAAACTTAGGATTGTTTTTAATATTTCCATGAAGAATGCCATTGGAATTTTGATTGGTATTGCATTAAATGTGTAGATTGCTTTAGGTAAGATTGACATGTTTACAATATTGGTTCTTCCACTCCAAGAACATGGGATGTCTTTCCATTTCCTAGTGTCTTATGCAATTTCTCTCTGGAGTGTTTTCATTGTTGAAATCCTTCACTTCCTTGGTTAGGTTTATTTCAAGGTTTGTTTGTTTTTTATGCGATTGTGAATGGGAGTGATTCCCTGATTTCATCCTCAGCATGTTTTTTTGTTAGTGTGTAGGAAGGCTACTGATTTTGGTGCATTTATTTTGATATCCTGCTATGTTACTAAAAGTGTTTATCAGCTTTAACAGTTTGCTGGTAAAGTCTTTAGGGTCCTTTATGCATAGAATCATATCATCTGCAAATAATGATAATTTGATCTCTTCTAATTGGTGTTCCTTTTATGTCTCTTGCCTTACTGCTATAGCTAAGACTTCTACTACTACATTAAATAAAAGTGGGGATAATAAAACCCTTGTCTTGTTCCTGATTTTAATGGAAAAGCTTCAAGTTTTTCTCCATTTAGTATTATGTTGGCTGTAGGATTGTCATAAATAGCCTTTATTATGTTGAAATATGTTCCTTCTATTCCCAGTGTCTTTAGGACTTTTACCATGAAGGGATGTTGAATTTTGTCAAATGCCTTTTCTGCATCTATTGAGATGATCATGTGATTTTTGTTCTTCAGTTCATTTATATTCATTTATCCCTGTATCTCTGGGATACAGCTTACATAGTTAGGGTGAATGGTCTTTTTGAAATATTCTTGTATTTTGTTGAGAATTTTGCATCTATGTTCATGAGAGAGATTGGTTTGTAATTTTTTTTTTTTTTTTCTTTTTGTTCTGTTTTTGGTTTTGGGATCAGAGTGATGCTGGCTTCTATCTTATGGAAAAGTTTGAAAGGAATTGATGTTAGTTCTTCCATGAAGGTGTGGTAAAATTCACCCATGGATACATTTGGGCCTTGTTCTTTTCTTAATTGGGAGAATTTTTATAACTGCTTGGATCTCTGTACTTGTTATAAGTCTATTTAAAAGGCTTATCTCACCTTAATTTGATTTTGGCAGGTCATATAAATCTAGGAAATCATCCATTTCTTTCAGATTTTGAAACAGTGCAGTATATAATCTTAAAGTATATCCTTGTGATTTTCTGAATTTCTTTGGCATCTGTTGTAATGGTACATTTTTCGTCTTTAATTTTATTCATTTGTATCTCTTCTCTCTTTCTTTTGGCCAGATTTGCTAAGGGTTTATCAATCTTGTTTATTCTCTCAAAGAACCATCTCTTTGTTTCATGAATTCTTTTTTGTGTGTTTGTTTTGTTTCTACTTCATTAATTTCTACCCTAATGCAGTCTGCTGATTTTTGGTTCTTATTCTTTTTCCAAGGCCTAAAAGTGAAGCATTTAGTTGCTTACTTGTGACTTTTCTAATTTCTTAATATAGGCACTTAAATCTTAAATAAGTTTCCCTCTTAGGACTGTCTTCATTGCGTTCCAAAGGTTTTGATATGTTGTGTTCTCATTATCACTTGATTCTATGAATTTTTTTATTTCCTTTTTGATTTCTTCAATGACCCATTCATCAGTCAATAGTGTATTTAGTCTCCATGATTTTGTGTATGTTCTGTAGTTTTTCTTGTTGCAGATTTGTAGTTGAATCCCATTGTGATTAGATAGAGTTCAAGGAATTATTTCAATTTTTTTGTATTTGTTAGGATTTGCTTTCTGTCCTAATATATGTTCTATTTTAGAGAATGTTCCATGTGCTGCTGAGAAGAATGTGTATTCTGAAGCATTTGGATGTATGTTCTGTAGATATTTGTTAGGTCCATTTGTCCTATAACATCATTTAATCCAGATGTCTCTCTGCTTATTTTTTGACAGGATGACCTGTCAGTTGATGAGAGTGGGATATTAAAGTCACCCACTACAATTGTGCTTGGTGTTATCTGTGACCGTAAGTCTAACAGTGTCTGATGAAACTGGGAGCCTCATGTTAGGTGCATATATGTTTAGATTGGTAATGTCTTCCTGTTGATTTGTTCCTTTAATTAATATAAAGTGACTTACTTTATCTTTCCTCACTAAGGTTTGTTTGAAGTCTATTCTGTCAGATATTAGGATAGCAACACATGCTTGTTTCCTTGGTTCATTCGCTTTCCATCCTTTCACGTTAAGGTAGTGTCTGTCTTTTATGGAGAGGTGAGTTTCTTGGAGGCAACAAACAACAGGATCCTACTTTTCAATCCAGTCTGCAAGCCTGTGTCTTTTGGTTGGGGCATTGAGGCCATTGATATTGAGTTATTATTGAAAGGTCTGTGTTTACTCTCACCATTCTCCTTGTGTTTTAGTGCTTCCTGTTTTCCCTTTACTCTCTTATATTAACTGTTATTTGAGTGTGGTTTATTTTTTTCCTGTTTCCTCATGTGTGTGCTTTTCTTTCTCCTCAGTGTGAAAGATCCCTTCAAGTATTTTCTGTAGAGCTGCCTTAGTCTTCATATGTTCCTTTAGCCGGTTTTTGTTGTGAAAGGTCCTGATTTTTCCATCAATTTAGATAGATAGCTTTGCTGGATAAAGTAATCTTGGTTGACAGTTGTTATCTTTCAGAACTTGGAATATATCATTCCAAGCCCTTCTGGCTTTTAAAGTATGAGTTGAGAAACCTACTGTTAGCATAATGGGCTTGCCTTTGTATGTGACTTGATTTTTCTTTCTACCTGCTTTCAGTACATTTTCTTTGGTTTGTGTGCTTACTAGTTTAATTATCATATGGTGAGGAGAGGTTCTTCCAGGCTTTGTCTGTTTGGTGTTCTAAAAGCTTCCTGTATCTGCACTGGCATCTCTTTCCCAATTTAGGGGAAAACACCTACCATACCTTTGGACTGAAATTCTTCTCCTTCTACTATACCCTGAATTCTTATGTTTGATCTTTTCATAGTGTCTTGAATGTCTTGAATTTCCCATCCATACCTTCCTATTAGCTTGTCTCTCTCTGTTGGACTGTATTAGGTCTGCCACCTGGTCCTCTAGTTCAGATATTCTGTTGTCACCTTCATTCATTCTATTGGTGAGACTTTCTAAACAGTTTTTTTTTTTTTTTTAATTTGGATTACTATGTTTTTCATCTCTAGTATTTTTGATTAGTTTTTCTTCAGTATTTCTATTTCCTCACTCATGTCTTGTATTGACCTCCTTATTTCATTAAGTTGGCAGTGTTCTCCTTTAGGAGTTTATTTTCTTCTTTGATTCCTTTGAACATAGTTATAATCATTCTTTTGAAATTTTTCTCAAGCATTTCATCTAAATCAGTCTTATTTGAGGTCACTTCTGATTAATTTATAATTTTTGGTGGCTCTTAAATGACTCCCAAAGTAATAGCAGAAGTAACCCTAGGTGTTGGGTTTGCCTGCTATGCAAGTATTCTAGCAGGCTGGGTGGAGCAAAATACAGGAAAGCTGTAAAATTCAACTGAACAATATACATATTCAATCAAAACCAGCATGGAGTATTTATGTAAGAGTAGGTATTAAAATAAACAGACAATCTCAGCTGGGTGTGGTGGTGCACACCTTTAATCACAGCACTCAGGAAGCAGAGGTAGGAGGATCGCTGTGAGTTCAAGGCCACCCTGAGACTACATAGTGAATTCTTGGTCAGCATGAGCTAGAGTGAGAACCTACCTCAGAAAACAATAAATAAACAGACAATCTAACTAAGTCAAAGCCTCTAAGAGTATGTGTTGCCCCCACTCTTAATCCTGTCAACTGGGAGGCTGAGATTTCTGGTCTGTAAAGGGTTCCAAGTCAGCCTGTGGCTGAGTAAGACCCTGCCCCCAAGAATGACAGAAGACAAAGGCACTATAAATCAGGAAGCAACAAAGGACAACCCCAAAATACAGCTTATTTAAGAGTGGCAAGGGTGACCATCAGTCAGCTCTAACACATAACCTACTCTGACACGGAAGGTGCAACTAGCGCTTCCAGCAGGCTTATGTACTGGGCATTTTTGGTGGGTATCACCTGGTGTAGGTAGGCCCTGTTACCTTGTGGGATGGCTTGGTCTTAGCTATACTGTGAGCCCACTTGGGTCCCTCTTTACTGCACTGTGGACTTGGCTAGGCAGGCTGGCTCAGTCCACTGCTCTGATCACGTGTGCTGGATGCTACGTGGCTGATCTCCCATCCCCAGGTCTCCAGTGGTTGCTGCCGCTGGTGGTTAGGGGAGGGGCAGCCGTGGAGGGTGCCTCAAGTTCTCCCACAGCTGCCTGACTAGTCCCCGAGGTCCTCTTCCTCACAAGCTGCTCAGCTAGTTTCCCCGCTGCCTTCTCCTGCAGGCTTCTTTAGTTTGCAAGGAGGCTGGTGTGAGTGGAAAGCCCCTTTGCCTGGCTTCTCTTGCAGCTCAGGCAGAGCCTGGTGGCTACACAGACCAGCACAGCTGCAGGATCTGGTTCTGCCTGCTTCTGGGATTGCTAGAAGGTTCCTGCTTCTCTGTTGAGATTGATAATTCCTTATACACCTTCACTTTTCAGTACAAGAGTGCATTTGCTGCTTTTTTTCTGCTTACTTCCTCCCTAGGCTGCTTTGGTGTGACTATTACACCACCATCTTACCCCACAAATCTTCTGTGTGTGAGCAGATGCATGTCATATGTGTGCATGTAGAAGTCAGAGGTGAACATCTGATGTCTTCCTCAATCATTCTCCACCTTCTTATTTTATTTTTATTTATTTATTTGAGACAGAAAGAGGGAGGGAGGGGGAGAGAGACTGGATGGGTGCACTAGGGCCTCCAGCCACTCTAAACGAACTCCAGATGCATGCGGCCCCTTGTACATCTGGTTTATGTGGGTGCTAGGGAATTGAACCAGAACCCTTTGACTTTGCAAAGGCCTTAGCCACTAATTTTTTGGCAGGGGTGTGTGGGGGAGTAAAGTCTCCTTTTAGCCCCAGCTGACCAGGAAGCCTGTAGTCTCCGGGTGGCCTCGAACTCAGTGATCCTCCTACCTCTGCCTCTTAAGTGCTGGGATTAAAGGTGTGTGCCACCACGCCTAGCTCCACCTTATTTTTGAGACAGGGTCTCTCATGAAACCTAGAGCTAGCCAGCAAGCCCCAAAGTATCCTCCACTCTCTTCCTACTAGTGCCAGGATTACAGGAGCACACCACTGGGCCCCGCTTTTATGTGGGTGCTGGGCATCCAAACCCAGGTCTTTGTGCTTGTACTACAAGCACTTTATTGACCAAGCCATCTCCCAGGCCCACCCACAGCCACCAGACTTTGATTTCTTCCTGTAATATCTTATACCTATTCCTTTTTATGTATTGCTTTATTCTTCCAGGAATAACTTTTCCAGCTGGATTTGACTCAAAGACAAGTGCCATGGAGAGAGACAAGAAGTTTAAGTGGACAACCAATCTGACATTAAATTAGGCTTTGGACATACTGGATTTGTGGTAATGGCTGATTGTTAAGGCGAAAAACTAAAGTAGACCTGATTTTTTTTTCCCTCTCTCTACATGACTGGAAGGGACTCACTGAAAAACAACATGAAATTGGAGAGACTAACCAAAATCAGATAAAAAGTAGAAAAGACAAAAACTTGAGCCTCCTCTGCTGCTCTCTTCTCTTTTACTGTCTAATTACTGTGCAGGAAGAGAGACTATCGGCATCATTTATATTTTCTTCAGCTGGCATCGTGGGGAACAATAAGTGGAATTGTGATGGAAATGTTATTTAAGTTTGTTAAATGAAAATAAAAATAAACGAGGAGGAAATTAAAAATACTGGAAAATGTGAGTAAATATTTTAGCTTTGGGGGGGTATGCTTTGCAGAACTCCTATCTATCATGTAATTGGATTTCATGAAAGGATTTATGGGCAAATGAATGAAACTGGGAGAGTTCTAAGAAAGTATTTTAATTATTTGGAAGGAAAACAGGTCCTCCAAGGGGAGACCACCTTCCCATCCGTCCATAAAACTTAAAGGAAAACTTTCCCAGACCACCAAGCTTGTGGTGGTCCGATGTGCACACTAAGCTTGCCTGAAACCCTTTGCAGAAGCATCCTGGAGATACTGGCCCTGCTTCTCAATTACGGAAGTAACCTTTACCCCTCACCTTTTCATTTTTCTCCCTCTGCTTTTACCTCCTCCTCTCGTGTCTTTTTTTTCTTCTTCTTTCTTTTTTGGATAGCAACTATAAAGCCATGGTTATGAAATGGCTATAAAACTTTTATTTGAAGCAGACATGATGATGTGGTTGGGAGGGATGGGGAAAGGACTTAAATAAAAGGAAGTGACTCTAAGCTGTTAAGAAAGAGAAGACCGTTAATAGCAACATCTTGATTCTGTTAAGAGACAAGCTGAAGCCATCCAAAGCAGGCAGGGAACCAAGTGATAATAAGAGAAAATGTGTTTCACAGACAAAGGGGCAGCAGCAGGGAAGGATGTTTCAGGGAAAGAGGCGAACATCAGGAAGGGGATGCGGAAAGGATAGCTAATCCCTCTGCGTGTACTGGCGGAAGCACAGGGCTGTTTGAACTCCTTGGGAACTTCAGCCTGGTCTCAAAGTGGATCGTGGGGAATGAGCACAAAAGAAAAGTTCACTCTGAGTTCCTCTGCCAGAGCAGGAGAAACTGCTTTGAGGTCCTCACTAAAAGGTGGTAATGGTAGGAAGTGGAACTGAATAGCAGGAAAAAAAAAAAATACAACAACGTGTCGGGTCACTGGGAGCTGGCCTAGCATAACGTGCGATAAAGCCACTGTTGGTAAGATGTTGTGCATAGGCCCTTCCAGGCACTGCTGGGCAAGTAACTTGTAACCAGTGCTTGGATGGCTGAGCTCTGAAGATAATGACCCAGCTGCCCCGAGGATGTGCCTACCAGGCTAATGTCCCATATTCTTGAACTAGCTGGCTTTGCGAAACCAGAAGGACCATCAAGGGAACTGATGCCGAGCCTGAGAGGGCAGAGACCCAACAGAAAATAGGAGGGTGTGACAGCCAACGCGGTCACTAGAAACAGGTGCATACTTCCTCTTTATGAACTGGATGTTTGCATCAGCCCCAAATCTCTTTTTTACACATACGCCTTTACTTATGAGGCAGGGAGGTAGGGAGCGGGTGTACCAGGGCCTCTTGCCACTGCAGATGAACTCCAGACGCATGTACTTCTTTGTGCATCTGGATTTACGTGAGTACTAGGGAATCGAACCGGGGACCAGCAGACATTGGAAGCAAGCGACTTTTAACTGCTGCGTCATCTCTCCAGCCCACTCCAAACTTCTGTGCTGGAGTCCAAATCTCTAATGTGATAGCAATGGAGCCCTGCTGAATAAGCTCAGTG
The DNA here is from genome assembly GCF_020740685.1 of Jaculus jaculus. Classification (NCBI taxonomy): domain Eukaryota; kingdom Metazoa; phylum Chordata; class Mammalia; order Rodentia; family Dipodidae; genus Jaculus; species Jaculus jaculus. Next base: position 168,099,529 of record NC_059105.1, read on the forward strand.
ACTTAAATTCCAGAGAACTCTTTAGCCTTCCAAACATCCAAGATAGTCCGTTTACAACCCAGAAGAGGGCTTTTCACTAGAACCTGGCTGTGATGAACATAACCTCAGACTTCTGACCTCCACGCTGTAAGAAACAAATTTGTTTATAAGCCACCTAGTTTATGGTATTAGTCATAGAAGTGTGTATTTAAATTATTATCATTATTGGTTTTTTTCAAGGTAGGGTCTCACTTCATCCCAGGCTGACCTAGAACTTATTCTGTAGTCCAGGCTGGCCTTAAACTCACAATGATCCTCCTACCTCTGCCTCCCAAGTGCTGGGATTACAGCATGCCACCATGCCTAGCTACTATGAAATTATAGGTCTAGAGATAGAGATTAGCACACAGTTGTCATAACTCTTGAAGAGTTTGGTCTGGTCAGAATGCCATAGCACTAATGTAACAACAACAATAATGAAAATAATTTAAATACAAATCCGGTATGGTGAGGCACACCTTTAATCCCAGCACTTGGGAGGGAGAGGTAGGAGGCCTGCCGTGAGTTCAAGGCCACCCTGAGACTACATAGTGAATTCCAGGTCAGCCTGGGATAGAGTGAGACACTGTCTCGAAAAAACCAAACAACAAAAAAACGAATAAAGGATTATAGCTTCCTTTGTGGCAGACTTAGAATGGTCTTGGGAATTATCTGAGGATGGGGCAATCTAGGATTTTTTTTTTTTTGAGAGAGTCTCATGAAGACCAGGCCAGCCACGGATTCATGATGAAACTAAGGATGAGCTTGAACTCCTGATCCTACTGTTTCCAGCACTCAAGTGCTAGGATTTCAGATGTGTACCATTACTCCCAGCTAAATTCGGAGCTGGGGAAAGCCAGGGCCTTGTGTGCACAAGGCAAGCACTCTTACCAGCCAAGCAAGCTAAGTCCCTCGCTCACTCTCACCAGGCTCTCTCCTGATGTGACGATCTGTAAATAGGTGCAGGTATTAAACTGAGAATTTGGTTCATGCTACCTGCCACTTATAAGAAGACAATCAGCAGACGTAAAAATTATTTTTGGGCTGGTGGGATGGCTTAGCGGTTAAGGCGTTTGCCTGCAAAGCCAAAGGACCCAGGTTCAATTCCCCAGGACTCACGTTAGCCAGATGCACATGCATCTGAAGCTCGTTTTCAGCAGCTGGAGGCCCTGGTGCACCCATTCTCTCTCTCAAATAAAAATAAATTAAAAAAAATTTTTTTTTAAGTTGAAAACTCAATAGTTTTGGCTTAACTTGAACAAGATTAGAAGCTGTTGCAGTTCTGCAGTCTGGCAGCTATGGACCTAAGGGGCAGCAGCTGTCCACAGACAGACACTGGCTCTACCACTCACATTTGCGAGCATATCATTTGTACAAACTAGAGTACTTTAGGGGGTGAAATGATGCACCATTAGTAATTACCTAGATCACAGGCATATACTGGGGCTATTTTAAGCAATAAGGACCTAAGATTACCCTGTCGTTTGTTTATACTGATGTGCTCTGCCCACTATGATTTGGGATTTGTGCTCACAGATCTGAGAACCATGAGAAAGGAAAGAAAAAAGTATAAAACATGGAGGACATGAAGGCTGCAAAGAAAGCAGATATTTAAAAGAATATGAAGATGAATGCCAATTACACCAAGTCTCTAGGTGAGGGCAGAACCTTGTTGGGGGCTGGCTATGCATGGAAGTCTGACCTTCCAGGACCCCCGCCTTACACAGCAGTCAGTTTTAATAAGCTGAAAGCCCCTGGCGACAAGCAAGACTAATCAAACTTCAGAGAGCAGCCTGTTCCTCATCAGAAAGCACAGGGTGATCATTTAATTCTGGCTTCTCAGTCAGCTCCAAGCTGCCTCTATGGAGAAAACATCTCTGATAAGATAGCTACTTCCCATTCTAGCCCGGACCCTTTGATGGTCTTTGAAATTTTTACTAGATTGCTGTAATTATACAGGCATTTGGTTTAAATATGTATATATATTTTAGTGCTGGGCGTGGTGGCGCACGCCTTGAATCCCAGCACTCGGGATGCAGAGGTAGGGGCTTGCTGTGAGTTTGAGGCCAGCCTGAGACTAGTGAATTCCAGGTCAGCCAGAGCTACAGTGAGACACTACCTCAAAAAACAAAAAAAACAAAACAAGAACTAGATAAGATTGATTGATTGCTCTTGAGATAAGGACTTGCTAAGTGGTGGCTCAGGTTGGTCTTGAACTCACAACCCTCTCACCTCAGCTTCTCGAAAGCTAAAATTACAGGCAAGTGCCACCATGCCTGACCATCACTAAGACTCTCTATACCGCAACGGTTAGCTGCGGAAGTTTACGTAGGTGGAACTGGAGTCAAGCCTGGGAGTTGACTATGATGTGCTCTTGGACAAGTGAGTTGACCTGCCTGAAATTCTAGCAGACCCTCAGAGGGCTGAAACGACCTGCCACTGAGAGTCCATTCATGACAAGAGCAATACCCACACCACAGCCACGCTCTACCGGCCACGGAAGAATGCGAGCATTTGCTAAGCTGCGTGGCGCATTAAATATGCTCCAGAGAGTGGGGCTGCGTTTACTGGTATTTTGTACGTGCATGGACTTATGCAAATAGAAAAATATACAATAAAAATTTGTTTTCTATGAGAAATCTCTAGGGCATCCCTGGTACCATGGATATTTAATATTTTAACACACTCACTTCCATCTACAAAAAAAAAGTAATACACAGTGCATGTTTTAATTAAAAATGTTTATTGGCTTTACTACATTAAAGGAATAAAATATTTTCTAAAAATGTGCTAATAAGAAAAAGAACCATAGAACTGAACAATGTTGAATGGAATTTTCAGTGTTTTGGCCATAAGCTCATAAATTTTATGTGATTCTCAGATGCTTATTGATACTTCTTCAATAATGGGTTTAGTACGAAATAAGAATATAAACATATGAACAAGTACAAAATACATTTCTTGATGCCTTCTATAACTCTTGCCATTCATGGAGAAGTTACACCACCAAAAAGAAAAACAAAAATGATGTCCCAACATATACAATAATCACATAATTACTACACACGGTGTTCAAGAATGCCCACTAAAAAGTTAAAAACAGAAAAATATAACATAAAAGGGAATAACAAATGCGTTTCTTAGCCCTACAAAAATGGGGCATCTTTTTTGCTCTTGTTACTGTTATTTTTATAAAAACTTTATTTAAAAAACTTGATAAATATAGAAAAGCATAAAAAAAAGGTCACTGTCATGCCTGCAACAAAACTGTCAGAACAAAATCATAGAATCAGAAAGAACCTAGGAAGGACCCAAGGTACCGATTTGTCAACCACTTCATAAACCACAGGCCAGGGCCAGAGAGATGACTTAGCGGTTAAGGTGCTTGCCTGCAAAGCCAAAGAACCCAGGTTCGATTCCCCAGGACCACATGAGCCAGACGCACAAGGTGGTACATGTACCTGGAGTTCATTTGCAATAGCTGGAGGGCCTTAGCATGTCCCATTTTGAAAGAGGAAAAAAAAAACCAGTAACAACAACAACAATAAAACACGGGCCCCATGCCTTTAATCTCCTAGGTATCTCTGTCTCCTGGTACTGCTGCGATTAAAAAACAAAACAAAAACTTCACATGAACAGTGATGAGTAAATAAGAGTGACAATTATGGCCAGGACTCTTAAAACTTGGTCATTCAAATTTTAAAGCTAGCAGATGCTCAGAGGTTAGTCCTATTCACTCTGCCTGTCCCCATGTGTTCATGAAGACACGGGCATGGAAGGCTGGAGCGATGGCCTAGCAGTTAGAGGTGTTTGCTTGCAAAGCCTCTCGGCCCAGGTTGGCCCAGGTTCAACTCCCCAGTACCAACATAAAGCCAGATGCTCGAAGCGGAACATGGGTCTAGAATTTGTTTGCAGTGGCACAAGGTCCCAGTCTATTTGCCTTTCCTCAAAAACAAATAAATAAAATACATATGTAAAGACACAGGCACGGTAGAAGTTAGGTGATTTATTCACTCAGCCTCAAAGGCAAGTGGGTCAGAAACTGATCGAATTGCCAGGCCAGGGCTGTCCACAGGGATATGGGTGTCACTCTCCACCAGCAACAGAGTCTAACTAGCCCTTCCATGGTCAGACTGTATATGAGCCTGGGGCAGAATATTTTGGATCTGTGCCACCAGACAAAAGGAGCTAGGTAAATTTTTGGATCCTAAGAGACAAAAACACTGGCTCTTGGAAGACACAAACAGACCAAGTAGCCAAATGAAAGACTCTGACCTGGATCAACAGGTCACAGAAGCACAGTGTAGGCCCCGCTTTCCAGGGAGAGGTGAGCAGGGTTGTCACAGGTGCCCTTCTGAGTGGCCGCACTGCCAGGGCACAGAAGCCCAGAGAACCCCCAAGGCCATGGATGAGTCAGACAGACGCCTTCCTCAGGCAACAGCAGGTGCAGGGGACAAAGCCGCTCCTGCAATCGTCGCCTCTCGGCGGTCCCCGAACCTGGTCTCCTACTTCCAAGACTTCTCTCTTCTCCTGTGTTTTTTATTTTTTGTTTTTGGTTTTTCGAGGTGGGGTCTCACTCTAGTCCAGGCTGACCTGGAATCCGCTATGCAGTCTCAGGGTGGCCTCAAACTCTCAGTGATCCTCCTATCTCTGGGAGTAAAGGCTTGTGCCAACATGCCTGGCTCCGAGGCCTTTGTCTTTAGTTAAGTGAATCTCTATCAACTAGTAGTCGGCCCAGAAAATGTAATGGTCACGGCTCAACTCATTATCAGTGGAGCCTATTTCAGTGCCTGGACAACACCTCTCACCTCACGTGGGCAGTTTGGGACAGATGTTTGCCCATCATTGCTTCTTTTCCTGTTTCAGTGATGGCACAAGCTCCACGGGAAAAGTCAGATCTCTGAGTTCTCAAGATGCTTGTCTCAGGATGAGCTCTTTCAACTGCACCAGCGTGTCACGCTTTAGTGCTTCCCGGATGGAGCAGAAAAATCCAAAGTAGTGTTCAAAGTTGTGCATCATGAGCAGGACCCCAGCCAGCAGCTCATTGGTCACCAGCAGATGGTGGACGTAAGCACGCGTGTGACTCTGGCAGCAGTAGCAGGAGCATCCTCTCACCAGGGGGTTGAAATCTTCCTGGTACCTGAGAAAGGAGTCATAATGACAGTCCTGGCCAGGAAGAGCTGAAGAACCCACAGCCCAGGCGACCTGTCCTGCTGGCGAGGTGACCGACAGTTACTCAAGTCAATGGCAAGTATGCCATGCCGGTCACCTGCTCAAGATGGCGATGTCAGAAAAAGTTTACCCAAGGATGGGCTGGGGAGATGGCTCAGTGGTACTTGCTTGCAAAGCTTGCTGGCCCAGTTCCCATCAAAAGCCAGATGCAAAAGTGCTGTATGCATCTGGAATAAGTTCAGTTGCAGTGGCAAGAAGCTCTGGTGAGCCCATTCTCTGTGTGTCTGTCCTCTCATAAATGAATTTTTTTAATGTTTTTTAAAAAAAAATTAACACAAGGAGTCAGGAGGACTCAGGAGTTTTCCTCTCACAGGTGTAATCTCTGAGTCTGGGGGGGGGGTTAAGAAAGCCAGCTCCAGAATACATAGGAAGTAGGATTTTTATATTCTTTCATAAATTCTCAAATCTGTACCCTTATTAGACAGACATGTAAGTCAGAATCCCTAAAGCATCACTTCCCATGAACCAACAAGTACCCCAGCACCCAACTCATTGCAAAAACGCTCACTGCCCCCTACTGGTCAAATGCAAAGTCACAAGACAAACTAGTTCTTTACTGATAACTTGTTTATTCCCTGTAAATAACTAAGACAAAAAAAAAAAAAAAACAACTTAGTTCAATTTACAAGCTTTGTAGTGTTTTGTCTGCAAATCCTTATTTTGATTTGCTACTGTTTACAGCAATCAGGAGTAAGAGATAACAAACAGATTATTTGGTCTCTCTCTGTCAGCTTTTCTTTTTAAGTTTTTTTAAAAGAAATTTTATTTATTTATTTATTTATTTATGAGAGAGAGGGCAGACAGAGAGAGATTGGGTATACCAGGGCCTCCAACCACTGCAAATAAACTCCAGATGTATGCACTACCTTGTGCATCTGGCTTACATGGGTCCCGGGGAATCAAACCTTGGTCCTTAGGCTCCGCAGGCAAGCACCTTTACCACTAAGCCATCTCTCCAGCTAGCCTTAGGTTTTTTTGACAAGACAAAATACCCACATTCATCTGCAGAGAAAAAGAAAGTTTTTCTGGAACCAAATTTGTGAAGGGCTAAGTAATATCCAACTATAAATATTTTATGAAACCAAAAACTAAAAGGGGAATAGTTACATAAACTTTTAAAACATACTAAAATTAAAAAGTCAAATCAAAATCTAAACTTAAAAAAGTCCTTACTTTTTTTCCTTCAGATTAATTTCAAATGATGTCATTTCTTGATTGCAATCGGTTGTTTTAATTTTCTTTATTTGATCCACATATTTTACTTCTTCTTGTATCCCATTTTGTTGTAATACTGACAGAAAAACCAATAAAAAAAAATCTTGAAATAAGATCAGACAGAATGAACACTGGAAAATTTTTATTTTACTTTTTATTTCATGACCTTTGACCCTGCAATTCTACACCTTAGAATTATCCCAAGGAAACCACGTTAAGAAAAAAAATAACCAAAAAAAAAAAAAAAAAAAAAAAACCCACAGCAGTATGTATCCAGATGGCTAGAGACCCATTATCTACATCAAAACAGTTTAAGGTATCCAACAGTGACTAAGCTAATTACGGATACAAGCAAACAATATATAATTCCAGCATCAAAGAATGATTTTTAAAAGCAAAATGTGTTTGTGTGGAGTTAATCTCTATGCCATATCACAATGTACATGCAAATAAACTGGGCTTTGTAACAGCCTATACTCCAAGGAGGAAACAGAGGAACAGTTTGCACTATGCATTCCGTGAGACACTCTAGCCCTCCAGGGACCCAGACTGTCCAGAATTAAATGGGAACCTGAGTTGTTCTCTTGAACTCTTTGCTTGATGAAGAGACATTTCTAGACTTGCAAAAGAAATCCTGGCTACTTTATAGATAGCCAGGCACTGTGAACAGGGGCAAAATGAGAGGTCTTTGAGGACCACAGGAGAACTGTCTGTGCTGACTTGCTGAGACTAGACAGATGGTTTTAGGACAGCAACTGTCCAGGCCAGTGGAGGAAGTAACCTGAGCACTGAGCATAGGTGTTGAGATTTCGTTCACATGAATTTGTGTGTTGAGGTAGGAACACAGAAAAGCCCTAACGATTGAGGAAATCTTTGTCATTTAGGGGAATAGTTGACAAGTTCTTTAAGATCTTCACTGTGGAGTCGGGGAGATGGCTCGGCGGCTAAAAGCACTTGCTTACAAAGCCTGACAAACCAGGTTCAGCTCCCCAGTGCCCACATAAAGCCAGACACACCAAGGGACACCTGCCTGGAGTTCGTTTGCAGCAGCAAGAAGACTGGGTATGTCCATGCTCGCCTGCTCACTGTCTCTGTAGGTCTCTCACAAATAAAATTTGTAAAAAAAAATTCACTCTGTGGCTGGAGAGATGGCTTAGGGGTTAAGCGCTTGCCTGTGAGGCCGAAGGACCCCAGTTCAAGGCTCAATTCCCCAGAACCCATGTCAGCCAGATGCACAAGGGGGTGCATGCGTCTGGAGTTTGTTTGCAGTGGCTGGAGGCCCTGGCGTTCCCGTTCTCTCTCTGTGTCTCTATCTGCCTCTTTGCCTCTTTCTCTCTCTGTCACTCTCAAATAAATAAATAAAAATAAACAAAAAAAATTCACTCTGAATTTTGAAGGGTGTAGTTGGCAATGGACATTAATTTCTAAAACACATGCATACAAATATGACTAATGCTTATATAAAAACATTTGAACTATTTTAGTTCTCATAATCATGAAGAAACTTGGCATTCTCTACCCAAAAAGGAATGGTGCATTACAGACAACTCAATATTAGTTTCTTTTTAGAACAGCAAATGACTGTTAATCTCCATCCTGGTGAAAATAACTTAGTTTGAAAAGTTACAAATTGTCAAAGGGGTGCTTATTCATGCATGTTATGTTCTCATCTAACTAAAAGGACAAAAGTGACCTCCTAAATATAAGAAATTGATCGATCTAACTTATTTTGTTTCCAGAAATAATGATTTAGATAAATGGGTTAAGTTGCTTCACAAAAGTGTGACACTTTCTGAATAAAACTTAATCACTTATGGGGAATAAAATGAACTGTTAAAGATGTCTTAGATCCAAACAGAAAGTTGGCAGTCACCAGGGTAGAGTTGAAAGTAAAATAGGAAACTGGGATTGGGAGGCTACCCCTTCAAGCCCAGCCCTCTGGAGGCAGAGGTAGAAGGATCATCATGAGTGTTCGAGGCCAGTCTGGGACTACAAAGTGAGTTCCAGGTCAGCCTGGGCTGCAGTAAGACAGACAAGCAAGTAGAAGGAGAAGGAAGCCCTTTTCTATAAACCAGAGGGAGGCAAGCCACACAGGCCTGAAGAACTGTTTCGAGGGGTCCCGCCCACAGCCTGTGTCTCAGGCTTTTCCACAGCCAGGTAGTGCTGGGAATCTAAAACTGCTTGGATGACTTTAGGCTAACTACCCAGTAAAATAAAACGGAATTACTGCAAAGAACTATTAGCAGGGCTGGAGAGATGACTTAGCAGTTAAGCGCTTGCCTGTGAAGCCTAAGGACCCCGGTTCGAGGCTCGGTTCCCCAGGTCCCATGTTAGCCAGATGCACAAGGGGGCGCACGCGTTCTGGAGTTTGTTTGCAGAGGCTGGAAGCCCTGGCGCGCCCATTCTCTCTCTCCCTCTATCTGTCTTTCTCTCTGTCTGTCGCTCTCAAATAAATAAATAAATAAAATTTAAAAAAAAAGAACTATTAGCAGAAGAAAGTAGCTTTCATATTTCAGTGTGTGAAAACTAAAGCAGAAGAGAAAAACAACCCGAGAATCAGGTCGTGGAGACCCTGGAATTGAATGGCATGGGCTTTGCAGAAAGCACACAAGAACTCTTTTGTGGAGAAACAAAAAAACCCACAAACTTTGACTAAGCAGTCCAAAGGTTTTCTTTTCTTAGATTCCCATCACATTTCACTCTGAATATTTTTTTTCTCAGCTTGCGAACAAAAGAGGTCTTGTTTTGGCTCACTGCAGAATCACACCCGAATACTGACGGACATGGCCTACATACAGTATTAAATGCCCAAGTTCTAGGTGCTGGCATGCCACGGAGTATAGATAAGACAGACAGAGGTTTATAGAAGACTGGTGCTACGTGTACATATTTCTGTCTTGTGATTCAGGCCAAATTTTGGCAGGAAACAGAAGAAATGTAAAGATAAGATTCACTTCAAAAGACCTACATGACTCTTCGGGATTTGGCTGGTAATCAAAGCTGAAAGTGAGGGCGCATCCCCGCTCTGTCACCTGATAAGGGAAAAAACTCTCGAATAAGTCCACTCCTCTCTCAATACACTCGAGTACTTCATCTGGTCTGCTGACACCACAAATAAGCCTGCAAAAATAACAAGAGTTGTGATGGGTTGCTTGCAAAGCCCGATGGCCCTGGGTTTGATTCCACAGTACCCACATAAAGCCAGATGCTCAAAGTGGTGCATGTGTCTGGGGTTTGTTTGCAATGGCAGGAGGTTCTGGCATGCCCATTCTCACTCTCTGTCTCTATCTGTTATTAAATATTAAAAAAAAAAAACAAAAAACCTGTGACAGGGTGGGGTGATAGCTCAGGGATAAGAGTGCTGGCAGCATAAGCATAAGGACCTGAATTCAAACTAGCACCCAAGCTGAAAGGCAGGCATGGGGCTGGAGAGATGGTCTAGTGGGTAAGGCGCCTGCTTGCAAAGCCTAAGGACCTGGGTTCAGGTCCCCAGGACCCATGTAAGCCAGATGCTCAAGGTGGCGCATGCATCTGGAGATTTTTTGCAGTGGCTGAAGGCCTTCGTGCATCCATTCTCTATTTGGCTCCTTCTCTCAAATAAATTAAATAAATAAAATAATAATACAAGGCAGGCATGGACACTCATGTGTGTAACCCCAGTCCTAAGGGGTTCAGAGACAGAAGACTCCTTGGGGTTTCCTGCTCAATCAAAAACAGTCTTCCACACACATGCAACGGGCAGTGGGGAGAGGGGGCGGGTAGAGACCTGTACATAAAATGTGCATACATGACACACCACACACCCCAAAAGCACACATGAGGTCATGCCAAGAATGACATCTGAGTGCTTCCACATCGACAGGGCATTGAAAGAGCAGTAGAAAACAGTAATGAGGGGCGCGTGGCAGGGCAGACAGCAGTCCGTGGCGGGAAGGAAGAGGCCTGCGCTCAAACCCTCACTGCACTCGTTCCCCAGTCCTCCTCGTGCTGCTCTGGGCAAACCCTAACATCCCACTTCCAGTTTTCTCATTTTAAAGTCAGCAACAGTATACCTCTGCAGAACCATGGAAGGTCTGATGGGACATCTGAAAACACACAGGGGGTTTTGCTGTTGCTTTGTTTGTGAGATAGGGCCTCGCTGCAGCCCAGGCTGACCTGGGCTTCACTATGTAGCGTCAGGTCTCAACCTCATGGCGATCCTCCTACCTCTGACTCCCAAGGGCTAGGATTAAAGACGTGCACCACTACACCAGGCAGATTTGTTTTTTAAACATTTTTTAATTTTTATTTATTAATTTATCTGAGAGAGACACACACAGAAAGAGAGAACGGGCGCACGAGGACCTCCAGCCACTCAACTCCAGACACGTGTCATCTTGTGCCTCTGGCTTATGTGGGCATTGGGGAATCGAACCTGGGTCCTTAGGCTTTGCAGGCAAGCACCTTAACTGCTAAGCCATCTGTCCCAGATTTTTTTTTTTTAAAGAATGCAAAGCTGTGTGCTTTATTTCTCTTTCAATAGTTGCTTCATTTTAACTGGATTTTGCCTATAATTATTTTCAAAATTTGTTCAATAAAGGCATTTTTTTTAAATTTTTTTTGTTGTTGTTCATTTTTTATTTATTTATTTGAGAGCAACAGACATAGAGAGAAAGACAGATAGAGGGAGAGAGAGAGAATGGGCGCGCCAGGGCTTCCAGCCTCTGCTAACGAACTCCAGACGCGTGCGCCCCCTTGTGCATCTGGCTAACGTGGGACCTGGGGAACCGAGCCTCAAACCGGGATCTTTAGGCTTCACAGGCGAGTGCTTAACCGCTAAGCCATCTCTCCAGCCCCCCAATAAAGGCATTTTATCTACTTTATTCCTGATAGATTCATTTAAATTCTGCTCATACTCTCGGAATCTCAGGTCTAGCCACAGGATCTAAGCAATCTAGTTGGCTTTCTTCATGATTTTTCTGTTAATAAAATGAAATGGTGTTTTCTGAGGCAAATGGCAAGGCAGTCTGGGAGTGTTTGTAATTTTTCAACCAGGTTTTGCTACTAAAACAAGACGTGGAAATGTACTTGATCAGAGCTGGCTGCCTGGAACTACATTTTATGTTTGTTTTTCTGCCCCTTTTTATGAATTGGAAGAGAAAAGCTTACGTACTTTCTGATTTCTAAAATAAGTTTTAAAAAAAAAAGGCTTATGTAATATTAAACAAGCAGAACCCTTAACTGTAAGCCAGTTTTCTTGACGACAAGCTTCCTTCAAGCCCTGTGAGGTTTCAGAACTCCTCTCCAACTGAAGCTGGCATTTCTACACACTCAAGAGAGACAAACAGTCCCAGCTTTTAAATTCAGTAACAGACATCTGTGAGCACTTAGCACAAAAATGTCCTGGATGTGACTAGAAAGGCTCACGCTGAGCTGTTCATCTCCAGCACAGTGAGATGAGCACAGGAAGGAGAGAAGGTGAGATAGGGTGGCTTAAGCCCTTGTCGGGGGTGGGGGGGACATGGAGGTCCTTCAACACCAGCTGTATACAGGTGTGCACATTCACTGAGCACACACTTTAGGAATGTTACCCCTGGATTTTTTTTTTCCGAGGGAAGGTCTCACTCTAGACCAGGCTGACCTGGAATTCACTCTGTATTCTCAGGGTGGCCTTGAACTCCAGGTGTCCAGGTGATCCTCTATCTCTGCCTCCCAACTGCTGTCATTAAGGCATGCGCCACCACACCTGGCTTACACCTGGGTTTTTAAAGTGATAAAATTAGGGCTGGAGGATGGCTTGGTGGTTATGGCATTTTCCTGCAAAGCCAAAGGACCTCGGTTTGATTCCCCAGGACCCATGTGAGCCAGATGCACAAGGGGGAGCACATGTCTGGAGTTTGTTTGCAGTGCTGGAGGCCCTGGCATGTGCCCATTCTGTCTCTCTCTCCCTCTTTCTCTGTCAAATAAATAAATAAATAAAATTTGAAAATAAAAGTAAAAGTAAAGTGATAAAATTATTTCCCAGTCAACAGCCCTCAAGAAGAACAAACTGGCAGCCTATAACCCAACTTCTTAATATAGCTTCAGGAAAACAAATGCACATATATTCATACCAAAGGGGGGAAAGGTAACAATTATTATTATTTTGTTTACTTATTTTGGTTTTTCAAAGGAGGGTCTCACTCTAGCACAGGCTGACCTGGAATTCACTATGTAGTCTCAGGGTGGCCTTGAACTCATGGTGATCTTCCTACTTCGGCCTCCCCAGCTTAAGATGATAAAATTGTTTTTGGAAAAAACTGACATAAAGTTGGGCGTGGTGGTGCACACCTTTAGTCCCAGCACTAGGGAGACAGAGGTAGGAGAATTGCTATGAGTTCGAGGCCACCCTGGGAGTACAGATTGAGTTCTCGGTCAGTCTAAGCTAGAGTGAGACCCTACCTTGAAAAAAAAAAACAAAGCAAAAAAAATACTAGAGATATATATGTACTTGTCATGTTAAACATATTGCAAACTATACACACTGTGAAATGGTTAAATCTAGCCACATAACAAATGCATTATCTCACACGTCATTTGTATGGTGGGACACTTAATATCCCTTTTGTTTGCAGTCTCTGATCTACCATCATGAACTGTAGTCACCAGGTTGTACAACAGATCATTTGAATGCATTCCTCTGGTCTAACTATAATTACGAATGTTTTGACTAGCATCTTCCCAATTCTCCAGCCTTGACCACCCAGTCCTGTAGTCTATACTCCTACGAGACCAAGATTTTCAGAGGACACATGACTAAGCTCATGCAATCTCTCTCTCTATGCTATGGTAACATTTGGGTTCACCCAGGTTTTTTGTTTGTTTGTTTGTCTGATTTTAAAGCAAGAAAATTAAAATTCATGTAGCCTAATATGCCATCAGCTGCTCAGAAACGTGGAATTTCAGCAGATTGTCTGCTGTCAGCACGCCACGGTGAGTCCTATGATAAATGGAACCAAGAAACCACCCAGTGCTGCTGCCAGTCCTGGTTTAAAGAAAAAGACAGTATTCACTACTGCTTTAAAAAGCAAAATCTTGCCGGGTGTGGTGGCGCACGCCTTTAATCCCAGCACTCGGGAGGCAGAGGTAGGAGGATCACTGTGAGTTTGAGGCCACCCTGAGACTACACAGTGAATTCCAGGTCAGCCTGGGCTAGAGTGAGACCCTACCTCAAGCAAAAAGCAAAATCTTCTTAAATGCTCTTACCAGCAGAATCCATCCTATCAGACACCCTGGATCTGCCCTCCACACTCCTTTACCTAAACTACAGCTGCACAAGGCTTCACACTTGTCCCTAGATACCACTATAATGAGCGACAAGCAGTGCTTGTCTTTAGCACAGGAACGAGAGGAAATAGTGCACCACCTGTCCTGAGTTTTGAGGATCAAATGAAATAATTGTCCTGTCAATTATCTTCTGGGTTACATTCTGAAAGCAGGCCCGGTGGAGGCACGGACCGGGGCCGCGCACACAGGCCCAGCATCTCGTGAACACACGTGCCAGGCCCCTGCCCTGCCTCCCTCCAGGCCTGCCCGCGTCCTGACCCAACACTGGCCTTGGTTTGTCCTCTGGCAGCTCAGCAGTGACTGATGACAGCAGGTGCAGTCTCGTCTCTGGGATTTTTGGATTGCCTTGAAAGCCGTTCAGGAGGAAGCCCCCTACGGGTCGCTTGGCTGTCTCGCGTGCCGACCTCAGTCTCTCTTCCATCACATCTCCACCTTCGATCACTCCAATGACCGTACTTTTCTGAAGAAGCTGAGATGAGAAGATTGAACAGTCTTAGCTATTTTCAGTATCTAAGACCTTTACTTACCCAAATCTCTCATGGAGTCCAATGGACAGACAAGAGCTTTGTGAAAACACTACAGATGAAACATCTAAAGTGGATGGTGCATTTAAGAACTTTTTGGGCGCTAATGTATACACTATAAAATGGCTTAATGGTTAAGGTGTTTGCCTGCGAAGCTTAAGGACCCATGTAGGCCAGATGCACAAGGGGGTACATGCGTCTGGAGTTTGTTTGCAGTGGCTGGAGGCCCTGGTGCACCCATTCTCTTTCTCTTTCTCTTTCTCTTTCTCTTTCTCTGCCTTTGTCTCTGTCACACACAAAGATGAATAATCATTAAAAAAAAGCCAAGCCGGGCGTGGTGGCGCACACCTTTAATCCAGCACTGAGGATCCCCGTGAGTTCAAGGCCACCCTGAGACTACAGAGTTAATTCCAGGTCAGCCTGGACCAGAGTGAGACCCTACCTCAAAAAAACAAACAAACAAACAAATAACAAAAAAAAAAAAATCAAATAGGAAAGTAAATATTGAGGAAAACATAGACAACCAGCACATGCTTCATGTTCTATCTTAATCTAAGTGTTCTGTGCAGACACAAAAGGATAAAAGAAAAAGGTTGTTTAAAAAAAATTTTATTTATTTACTTATTTGAGAGAAAGAAGCAGATAGAAAGAGAGAGAATGGGTGTGCCAGGGCCTTTAGCCACTGGAAATGAATTCCAGATGCTTGTGCTACCTTGTGCATCTGGCTTACCTGAGTACTGGGGAATAGAACCTCGGTCCTTAGGCTTAGCAGGCAAGCGCCTTAAAGGCTAAGCCATCTAATCAATCCCTCCACCTGGAAGAGTGTTTTCTTTCTTTACTTATTTAATTTTTTAAGCACAGTCTCTTAAGTTGTTCCCATAGGGAGTCCTCCCCATTTTTAGATTTTTAATTTATTTATTTATTTATTCAAGAGAGACAGGAAGAGAAAATGTGAGGAAGAGGCAGATAGAAAGAATGGGCATGCCAGGGCTTCCAGCCACTGCAATTGAACTCCAGACATATGTACTTCCTCATGCATCTGGCTTATGTGGGTACTAGGGAATCAAACCTGGGCCCTTAGGCTTCACAGGCAAGCACCTTAACCACTAAGCCATCTCTCTAGACACCCCCCACACCGTGATTCTGATTTGATGACTTTCTAGGCCAACTTAGCCACAGAGATTTTAAGAACTGACTATCCATTTGGAAAAGAAAAAGGCTACTGTATACCTTCCTCAAAAAATTCAATGGGACTAATATAAGCATAAAAAAATGCACAAGGACTCCAAGTATGACTTGACTACTTCTTTCATCACTTCGTCAGGAAGTCCTTCCCAAGCAAGCTAAGGCACACACAAGGAGGGTGACCTGTATAAACATGAAAGCAGTCAACTTCTCAACACAAATATGTCAAAGGCAAGGAAGAACTTGCTCATTGGTGGACTAAATACCAACGCTATAGAAAGACTTCCAACAAGTCTGCCAAGGAAAAGCAAATCTCACAGAAATCTAGGTAGAATACATGAAAATGAAATCCAGAAAGATAAAGGTATGCACTACATGCATACAGGAAGGGCAGACTGGGAACAATGGGATGCCCATCTCAATGCCAAAAAAACATGAAGCATAGGTAACAGATGAGCGGTGAAAGTGCAAGAGAAATGGCATATACGTATATTTATATCCTGAAAACCAGAACGCAAAAACTAGTTTAGCTCTTAGGAGGGCAAGATACCATTTATGAAAATGTCAATGCTTTTGTTTTTTTTCCTTTGGTTTTTTGACGTAGGGTCTTACTGTAGCCCAGGCTGACCTGGAATTCACTCTGTAGTCTCAGGGTGGCTTCGAACTCATGGCGATCCTCCTACCCCTGCCTCCCGAGTGCTGGGGCTGGGCGTGTGGCAATGCTTTCTACCGTCAACGTGCTGCTCTGAGCGTGCAGTGTCCCGACAGCCTCATGGGTGGGTGAGTAAGCTTCATTCTCATCGTCACCCTCGACTGTCCCAGGAGCTGATGGCAGTTTGGGGTGGAGCCTTGCTGGAGGAGGCGCGTTGCTGAGGACACGCTTAGGGGTGTTCGGCCCAGCGTCACTCTGGCCAGAGCCCGCGCAATCTGGCTGCTTCCCACCAGCGGGTGCGGCAAGACGTGATGCCCAGCCTCTGCTCGTGTCATGTGCCCCTGTTGTGATAAAGCTCCCCCTCAAGTCTGTAAACCAAAATGAAGCCCCTTCCTCCATCAGCTACTTTTGGTCAGGAACTTTGTCCCAGCAGTAAGAAGGCAACTGTAACATCACACTCTAAAATTCCAGTTCTAACAATCTCTTACACATTTGGTCATTCGCATGTATTAAAATACGTTACGAAGCTGTTCAAAATAATGAAAACTGGAATCAATCTACATCAAGAGAGGAAAGGCTTAAGAAAAAAAAAAGAGGAAAGGCTTAAACAAATGATGGTATGCATGTCTAGGGCTACTTATGCTGCTACTTTTTAGATAGACAGACAGAGAGACAGAGAGAAAGAAAAAAATTTAGGAGTTAGTAAAAACTAAGCAAACTGTTGAGCGTAAGACCATGTACATACATGTACATATCTATCTGTGCACTGAATATGTAAGTAACCATCAAAGACAAACTCTGCAGGATGCACAGGAGAGTGGCTGTCTGGGGAAACAGGGAAGGGATAGGGAGCTCTGTGAGGAGGAATTTTGCTCCTTAGCATAAGTAGAAAGAGAGTTATACTATTTCTCTGCCTTAGTGTGAAGAATAAGTCAAGGGTGAGCATGGTTAAAGATGGGTATAGACGGGCTGGTGAGATGGCCCAGTGGTTAAAGGCGCTTGCTTGCAAAAACCTGCCAGTATGGCTTCAATTCCCAGTACCCACGTAAAACCAGATGCACAAGTGGTACTTGCATCTAGGGCTCATTGACAGTGGCAAGTGACCCTTGCACATCCATTCTCTCTCTCATAAGTAAATAATAATAAAAAAAAAATTTTTTTTGAGAATGAGTTCCACTCTAATTCAGGCTGACGTGAAATACATTCTGTAATCTCAGAGTGGCCTTGAACTCACGGCAATCCTCCTACCTCTACTTCCCGAGTCCTGGATTAAAGGTGTATACCACCACAACCAGCCTAAAAATTCCTTTTAAAAAAGGTGGACAGAGCTGGATGTGGTGACACACACCTTTAATACCAACACTCGGAAGGCAGAGGGTAGGAGGACTGCCGTGAGTTTGAGGCCACCCTGACACTATGGAGTGAGTGAGTTCCAGGTCAGCCTGGGCTAGAGAGCAAGACCCTACCTCAAAAAATCAAAAAAATAAAAAGGGAAGAGAAAGGAAGGGAAGAGGGTACTTAATAGGTTGGTATTGTATATATGTAAGTACAATGATTGAGATGGGGAGGTAATATGATGGAAAATGGAATGTCAAAGGGGAAAGTGTGGGGGGGAGGGTATTACCATGGGATTTTTTTTAATAATCATGGAAAATGTTAATAAAAATTAAATTAAAAAAATAATAATAATACTAAATAAAAACGGTGGACAGGGCTGAAGAGATGACTTAGCAGTTTTGGCGCTTGCCTGTGAAGCCTAAGACCCATGTTTGACTCTCCAGCTCCCATATCAAAGTCAAAATAACAATGTCCCTCAAGCTCCAGGGGCTTTGCTTAGTGGTGCCTGATCATTGCTCAGGATTACTCCTCACAAATGATGTCAGACACCGAAACTCTAATTGCTGATTATCTTTTTTTTTTCTTCCATTTTTCTTGAGACAGGTTCTTGCTACATAGCCCAGGCTAGACTCAAACTCATGATCCTTCTACCTCAGTATTCCCAGTGTTTAGCAGCTGAGTGCTGGAAGTACAGACACGAGGCACCATTCCTGGCCAATACTCATCTTTCGTTCCTTTACTTCCTCTGTTTTCTAAGAAGCAATGCATCCTAAACCAGCTTCCTGGACTCTGGGCCTGGGGCTCTGTGACTTTCTGCTACCTTCATCTTCATGAACTCCCTGTAACCACTGGCAAACAGTTACTACTGAGAGTTTACTGTGTGTGTCAGACATTCTGCTATCTGACAAAGATATAAAAAGGACATACAGGAACTGAGCCTATGGAGGCTATAGTTTAATAAATGCAAATGCATAAAAAATGGTGTAATACAGTATGATAAGGGCTGTAACACAGCACACATACAAAAGCAAGGTATAACAAAAGATGACTGGAACTTTCTGGAAGTGTCAAGAGGCCAGTTTCACAGAATGATGAAAGAAATCAGCTTGATAGAAGCTTGAGAAGGAACATGGCTGGAGATGTGAGCTCTGGGTTCAGTGAGACACTTGTTTCAAAAGGTAAGGTGGAAAGCAATTGAAGAAGATATCCAATGTTGATCTCTGGCTTCCACATGCACACCTATACATGCATGCACACCACAGACATATACATGTGGGGGGTAGGGAGGAAGGAAAAAGAAAAAGATCCAAAAGACAGTGTAAGTATGGGTATCCCAAAATCAAAGAGATGAGGCTGAAGAGAAGGCTTAGTGGTTAAGGCGCTTGCTTGCAAAGCCTAAGGACCAGGTTTGATTCCCCAGTACCCACACAAGCCAGATGCAAAAGGTGGCACATGTGTCTGGAGTTCATTTGCAGTGGCTAGAAGCCCTGGTGTGTCCATTCTCTCTCTCTCTCTCTCTCTCAAATAAATAAATAAATAAGTAATTTTAGAAAACTGAAACAGATGAATGCCTCAAGGAACTGCAAATCAGAACAGTCACAGTGCCAGTCACAGGAAAGGAGCTGAAGCAGTAAGTAGAGACCAGGGAATGCCAACTGCCCATGAAATCTTTCAGCAATGTAGGCAATGGACTCACATCTGTGCTTTACAGCAAACGCTGGGCAAGCAGACCTGAGATGTCAGACAGAAATGAGAACGCAGGGAGAAAACACAACTGTCTACACAAGAGGTGACGACGCCATGGCTCAAGGTGGGGTCTCCCAAGGGGTGAGGAAGGAGGTCGAGTCTACACTCAAATGCCTGGGCGGCAGGACTTGGTGGTCGCCATGAACGAGATGAAAGCACTGAGGAAGAGCAAGAGAAAGAACAGGTTAGAGGAGGTAAGACAAGGAGTCTGAGTCCCTGAGTTGGAGGGACATTCTAGAACTAGAACCTAGCTATAGCACAGTCATTATGTAATTCTGAAGCTAAGTGGGATGATCCGGATAATAGATATAATTTCAGAATTATTCAACAATGAAAATTAAGGGAAAGCTGCTTAGGGACAATATATTCAATGTGGTGATCAGCATTTAGACAGAATGCTAGAGAAATAAAACTCCCAGGGTTCCGCAAAGAAAACAGAAATGAGCTAAACAAATGAAGTGAGGAGCAGAGAAGTAGAGAAGGAACAGAAAAGGCATATTGTGGGCTGGAGGGATGGCTTAGCGGTTAAGGCGCTTGGCAAAGCCTCAGTAGCCAGGTTCAATTATCCAGTAACCATGCAAGCCAGATGCACAAGGGGGCGCACGCGTCTGGAGTGTG
This sequence comes from Jaculus jaculus, assembly GCF_020740685.1. NCBI lineage: Eukaryota > Metazoa > Chordata > Mammalia > Rodentia > Dipodidae > Jaculus > Jaculus jaculus. The sequence continues at coordinate 168,119,362 of NC_059105.1, forward strand.
TTTGCAGTGGCTGGAGACCCTGGTGTGCCCATTCCCTCTCTTACTCTCAAATAAATAAATAAATATTTTTTTTAATGATTTATTTTTATTTTTATTTATTTATTTGAGAGCGACAGAGAGAAGGAAACAGAAAGAGAAAGAGAGAATAGAAGCACCAGGGTTTCCAGCCACTGTAAACCAACTCCAGACACGTGTGCCCCCTTGTGCGTCTGGCTAATGTGGGTCCTGGAGAGTCAAGGCTCGAACCGGGGTCCTCAGGCTTCACAGGCAAGCGCTTGATGCTAAGCCATCTCTCCAGCCCAATCTTTTTTTTTTTTTTTTTTTGGTTTTTCGAGGTAGGGTCTCACTCTGGCCCAGGCTGACCTGGGATTCACTATGTTATCTCAGGGAGGCCTCGAACTCATGGAGATGTGATCCTCCTACCTCTGCCTCCCGAGTGCTGGGATTAAAGGCGTGCGCCACCACGCCCAGCTCTTTTTTTTTTTTTAAAGGCATATTGTGCAGTGAAGGAAAGTGAAAGCTTCAACACAAGGGGGCAGTTAGTGGGCAACCTCACCTCTGATTCTTCTTGTAGCCGCAGGCAGTTGTCCAAGAACAGAAGTGATCGGTCCACAGCCTTTCTGGCTCTTTTTCTGGAAGTTGTTTCCTCACAAGATGCCTCACCATCTGAGAGGCACTGGAACCAGTCTGGCTGCAGGGCATGCTGAATTGCCATGAACTTGGAAACCGTCATTTCCACTCGACCTCCAACACCCCATACAGACACAGACTGCCATGGAGTAAGACGATGAGGAATCAGCAGGAGTAAAATGCACATGAAAGGAAAGGAGTTTATTTTCACAACTGGAGAGATGGTGTTAATTCAACATCCTAGACACGGTGAATAAGAGATGCACTATACTCCAAATTCTCTGGAGACCTCATGGCCCAGATAGAACGTAATGGCCATGCAAGCCAACTTCTGATCTAGCCTCCAAAGAAGTGTTTATTACCGATCTCTGACAAAACCTTCCACTGTCCTCTGTCCCATCATCTCTACCCCATCTCATACTTCCAGTGCCTGCCTAAACCACAGACTAATTCTTCTTAATTTCAGTTGCATTTTTCCCTTTTTTAAAAAACATTCCATTTGTTTATTTGAAGGCTGGGGGGAATGAATTGCCAGGGCCCCCAGCCGCTACAAACTCCAGACACATGTGCCAACTTACGTGGCTTACGTGGGTCCTGGGGAATCGAACCTGGGTCTTTTGGTTTTGCAGGCAAGCATCTTAACCACTAAGCCATCTCTCCAGCCCTGCATTTTACCTTTTGATTGAAATACCCTTCTTCTACTTCTTTGCCTGGCTAAACACTACTCATCCTTTGAGAAACTAAACTTGAATGTCCTACTCTAATGTGTTCCCCCAAAGTTTCTTGAATATAATTGATTGCTAAGGTTCTGTTGAGCTCTTATGCTTCACTGTTACTCCTTTAGAAACGACAGGCGCTACTGTATGCTTGTCTAACTAGTGTGAGCTAATTCATGTCTACATCCTCAAAGCAGACTAGGGGACTCGTTGACATTTACACACACTTCTAAGTCTGAGGTAGACACAGAATTGTGTGTAAAGACTTAAGTGTGGTAGTTCACAAGACTCTATGAATGGTCCATCTCTGGCTACTTCTCTCCCAACAGCGTCTGTTCTTTGAAGAGCCCACACGACAGATACAGATGGAGAGCCTGCGTGCAGTTCCTCTCGCTGGCAGTGCGGTACAAGGGGTGCTCTTTAGGGCTGGGCCGGGGCTCAGCGGTGAACCACTTGCCGCACATGCAAAGAAAAAGCAGTCAGCCAGCCATGGTGGCACATGCAGCACTTGGAAGGTAGAGAAAGGAGAATCAGGAGTTTGAGGCCAGCCTGGGCTGTGTGGAGCCCTGTTTTAAATACAAACAGAAAAAGAAAAAAGAATACTGTTTAAATTAACCCTCTCTGTGTGTCAAATGGGATAGGTAACTGAATAAAAAAATATTTTCTTTTGAATACAAATTTAAGAAATGAAAAACAGCTCCAAATGAAAACCTGGACATAGTCTTCACAGGTACAGTTAACTGGTACTGTCGACAGCTAACAAGCGAGTGCCAGAGAAGTGACTGCATTTGGGGAGCAATGGTGCACACTGCAGCCCTTGTCCTCAGAGCCAGGGCCACCAGGACTGCCTCTCTGGGCAAGCTCCTGACAAGGTCCCCTGATCCCACTCCTGACTAGTTAAAACCGCTGGCCAGGGTCCAGCCTTTCCAAACTCTCCCCGCCCAGCAGGCAGTTCTACAGCCAGGCTCTGCTATACACAGTCTTGCACATGACGACGCTCAATGGCCACCTTCCCACTCTCCCTGAAGTTGTGAAAACTGCAAATAAAGCATGGTATCAAAAGACTATTGTTCATGGAGAGATGGCTTAGTGGTTAAGCGCTTGCCTGTGAAGCCTAAGGACCCCGGTTCGAGGCTCGGTTCCCCAGGTCCCACGTTAGCCGGATGCACAAGGGGGCGTACGCGTCTGGAGTTCGTTTGCAGAGGCTGGAAGCCCTGGCACGCCCATTCTCTTTCTCTCTCTCTCTCTGTCTTTCTCTCTGTGTCTGTCGCTCTCAAATAAATAAATAAATAAAATATTAAAAAAAAAAGACTATTGTTCATGCTCTCCTCATGGCAGTTTCTTTTTCTGGCATTCACTTGACCTTCCTCTACCTCGAAAGTTTTGTAACAAGAAAGGTGAGGATATAGCCCTTGCCCTAACTCAAGCTTAGGCAGCCCGACCCACTCCCACAAGCCATTCCATTCCAACAAGATCATCACCACAAACAGAAGGCATGGTGCCATTATTCCAGACATGGGGATTCTAGCGTTTGAGGACCACGAATAAGCTGACTTCCAGGGGACCCTTCTGAGAACACACCTTATTTGTTACATAGCCAGCTGGGCAGGGGCTCACTGGATCATGCAGGGAACAATAGAAGAGCGAATCTGGCATACCTGCATAAATATCAAAAAGAACCATGAGAGTGTTTACATCGATAATTGCACTGCGGGCCTTTGGACAGGGAAGAGCTTCGCAGAGCACACTGTAGTGGCAAATAAAGCAAGTCTACTCACAGTAAGCAGTAGGAACCTAACCTTGGGATTCCAGAAGGCCTACAAACAGGATAGGGATGATTACTCTGAGACTGTCATCCTCCAAGAAGAATTAACGATAAAGGCTCATGTCTAACAATGTAGAAAGTTTCTATGAGGTAAAGAAAGGCACATCGTAACGTACGAGATACAGTGAGATTTTAGTGACAGGCTGAGTCCTGTCATTTTGATTTAAAGTACATTCTGTTCTCAGAGATAGTCTACTCAGGCTGGTCTTGAACTCAGACCCTCCTGCCTTCGCCTGCCCACTGCTGGGCTTGCGGGCCCGCACTACTCTCCCTGGCTCAGAATCTGGTGCAGACTATGTGCAGAACTGGCTATTAGAAAGACGGAGTGATACAGTCAAAAGGTAATCTTACTAATAATAAGTAAATCTCATTAATACTAGTCATGGATACTGAGGATCAGGATTACAGGGAAGCTATAGGGTTCTTTGAACAGATCTCATTTGGATCTCTATGTTTTACAGACGCAACATGATAACTTTGCAGATTCTTATATCAAAAAGGTAAGATTGCTTTTTCAAAATCCTCAAAATGATTAATAAACCATATACACTTAAATTTCATATGCTATTTTACATAAGAAAAAAATGGGTTTAGAGACAAAAAAACAAAGCAAATTAAAAACCTCTGCAGTTCTCTACCTTATTTTCCAATTTTCAATTGTTATAATTATCTCTAGAAAACTTATGTTAGCTACACTGACTTAATCAGAGGTTCACACACTTTCAACCTGGTGATTAGAATTGGCCTCAGGTCGAGGAGAATGCAATTACATAAATTCCTTTCCTGAACCAACAAGGTATCATGTTGTTTCCTTAAGCAGAAAATGAGTAACTGAGAAAGAGGTTTTCTCTTAGTGAGTCCTGCCTCCTGGAGAAGAGAATCGGAAGAAAGCCATTCACAGAGGGTCACCTGAGCTAAGCTTCCCTCTAACTAACTGAGCACGTGGATCTGCACAAAGTCCACTGCCACAACTCAAGGCAGTTACCAGATCCGAACATGGCCGTGTGTACACTCTTTCTTCATGACTGAGGGTCACGTATGCGGACCGCTCTGAAGCTCAGGCTTCAACGTGGACTCCCTGCGGTGGCCTCTGCCCAGAGTGTGCCCCGCCCCTGTCCACCACCACAGCTGCACCATGGCTCCCAATCCTGACTCACAACTGCTCTCTTTTGCGTCGCCACAGATGGCCCTCATTTTCTCCCTCAAGAACCCTTCTTTTATTCCACACCTTCCACATGGATTCAGAGCAGGTTATGGGCTCCTTCTTACAGGCGTCGTGATCTGTGGGTGCATACTGGACTCTGCAGAGCAGGCAGAAGCAACTGTTTCCTATTCAACTTTGAATCCCCAAAACCTAGTTCACACATGTTCCAAAGGTGTTTATTAAAATAATGAATAAAGCTGGGTGCGGTGGCGCACGCCTTTAATCCCAGCACACGGGAGGCCACGGCAGGAGGATTACTGTGAGTTCAGAGGCTACCCTGCGTGACTTCCAGGTCAGCCTGGGTGAGAGTGAGACCCTATCTTAACAAACAAACAAGTGTACAAATGAATATCATTAAGTCCGCAGCACTTCCAATCACATCAAAAGTCACAAACACAAACAACTGAAATAACGTTTACCTATAAAGTTTCCAATTCCTTTCTTATACTCTGCCAGGACCTCATGATGCTCTGCCCTGTAAGTAAAATAGCAATATTTCAGTCTGTAGGAGCTATGTACAATAACGAAAGCTTTCTTCCTCTCACCCAAGTAAGGCATCATTAGTTAAAGAGTTCCAACTCATGAGCCTGCATTCACTAGTCAGAAGTTAAGGTCTGTAGTTTGCAAGACATTCTGCGAGAACAGAAGTGGGTAAAGATCAACTGTTTTGCAACACTTGGATTTGCTTCCTTCTCTTGCCCATTTATAATCAGTTATTAACACAATAATTCAGTTTCTTTCTTTCTTTTATTTTTATTTTTTTTGGTTTTTCTTTTCTTTTTTTTTTTTTTTTTGGTTTTTCAAAGTAGGGTCTCGCTCTAGCCCAGACTGACCTGGAATTCACTATGTAGTTTCAGGGTAGCCTCGAACTCACGGTGATCCTCCTACCTCTGCCTCCGCATGCTGGGATTAAAGGCGTGCACCACCACACCCGGCTAAACTCAGAGTTTCTTGACCATACAGCAGGTTCCTCAAGCAAAGTCGGCTTGTATTTCCATAGTATGACTTGACTCTTAGTTCTACCCCATATGCTAGTACAGGTAAGTAAGGTGTAGAAAGCAGAAAAACCTTAAGAGACTGGTGTATGTTGACAGCCATGAGCTGAGTTCTTCCAGAGCATTCACTATACTGCCACCCAGGGAGCAGAAGCAGTAAGGGTAGAACACGTCTGGAGGGCTGAAGGAAACGGCAAGCAGTGCTAACAGTCTGACCAACCTGTAGCTCCAGCTTAGGACCGAATGATGTGTGACATCTAATCTCTCTTCTGAGTTTATTCTGAAAATCTACAAACTACACATATGAGAAAAAGAATTCTTTGTTGCCCCTGATTAAGGGCTGGACACTCACCAGGATGACAGTGTAAGCTGGGCCATGGCCGGAACCCCCTGGACCTTATGTAGTGTGTGATCAGTCAGGTGTGGGGCGGAGCCAGTCCTGGTGTACAGAAGACAGCCTGGAATGTCCATGGTGCGGTCCTCCGCTTTGCCTAGGTTTTGTATTTTGCCTAGGCGACAGCCATTAACGACCTTGGTGAGACTTAGCTTCATCCTTAGGGACTCCTCCGGAACCTGGCAAGGAAAGAGCATTAGGTTCAGGTGCTTCATGACATGGAAAGGCTAAACACTTTCTAAAGAAAACACTATGCCAGAAAACGAATGCCTGTCTATTACCGTTACCTATTTCTTGAGCATGAATGAAAAGACAGACTAGGAGCCTTCCCCAAAGCCCCAGAGCAGTACGATGACATCAACCACTTTTTAATCAGGTCATGGATTTTTCCCCCTAAGTTGAAAAAAAAAAAGCAAATGGGAGGACGAAAATAGGAAGACTATAATCGTGTAAAAAGTCATCGAGCTGATACACCGGATCTTGAGAGCATGCATAGGGAAGGGTCATACTGTATGTCAATGTGTACAGGGAAGGGTCTGCATGTTACTGACTTAAACTACTTTCTTCTTTCTCTACTTTGAGAGAATACTAAGCAATATACTTGTTTTCACTAATAATGCTTTTCTGTAAAGAAAAGACTCAAAGACAGCATACTGACACTCATGAAAACATGAAGATGCTTCAAAGAACATAAAGCAAAAACTAAACAGGTCGTCTCTAGGGTGGGATAGTATTCCAGTTCATTCTCATATTCTATCCCAACAGGTGAGAAACTACATAAAGCAGATGAATGGTCCACAGACAAGTTTTCATTACTTTTGTAATTAAGAAAGACAAGTTTTTGTTTAAGGAAAAGGGCACATTTCTAATTTCTATGGACACAACAGGAGGCGGAACATAGAAAACATCCTTTATTTGTAGGATACTGCTCATTAATTAGTACTTAGTGTGGAAAACTCTTGTTCTACTTTTAAACTGCACTACAAAACTTGATGAGCCAGCCGGGTGTAGTGGCACACACCTTTAATCCTGGCCCTCTGGAGGCCAAGGCAGGAGAAGCACTGTGAGTTCGAGGTCATCCTGAGACTACATAATGAATTCCAGGTCACCTTGGGGAAGCCTACCTTGAAAAACCACCCCCCAAAAGAGAAATTCTGACTATACCATCATTATTATAAGTTGTCACAAGTGCAGAAACAAAAATTAATGTCATTAGAACTCATACAAACAAAAGTTAAGGGGAAAATTATGTTTTAACAGTGAATACTGTAAAAGCAATTTAAAAATCCTGTTGATAGACATTATAAGTGATAGCAGAAGAAAATTCATCCTGTCAAATTATAAAAACATAGTTACAGCCTAATAAGAATATAATCTAAAAAATATGAGAAGAATCACATTCTTTATTATCAGATTACACTTATTTTACATGTTAAAAATAGTTTCATATTTTAAACAAATAATGCAGTAAAGCAATTCTATAGCAAAATGAAAGGTAGTGTTGCAACCTCAGTAGGCTGGGGAGCATGGAGGCACAGTGACAAGAAAGGCACTGCGAAGACGATGAGGCTAATGGTTGGTTCATTCAGAATAACAGGTACCGATCCATGGAGTCTCAGGGTGGCCTCAATCTCACAGTGATCCTCCTACCTCTGCCTCTCAAGTACTGGGATTAAAGGTGTGCACTACCATGCCTAGCCTAAGAGTTGTATTTTTAAATTAAATTCATATTTAAAGGCAGTAAGAACCTTTAGAGGGTAAAGCTAATATATTTTGAAAATTAAAGTTTAAGATGAGTAGACAAAGAAAATGTGATATATGTATATAATGAAGTAATACTCAACCATAAAGAAAAACTCTATGTCACTTTTAAGAAAATGGATGGAAATAGAACTCATCATGTTAAGTGAAATAAATCAGACACAGATGACAAGTGTCCCGTTTTTCCTCACATGTGGAAACTAGAATAAAAAGGATCTATATGAAAATAGCATAATAAAACTCATTACTTGGTATGCTAGCCTAAAATGATAATAACAACTAGTAATAATTTTAAAGGACTTGAAAATAGCAGAGGCACTACGAGGGAAGGTAGTAAGGAAGAACGACTGTTATCAGGGTGAGAGGAGAGGGGAAAAGCAGGTAAGAAGGAGGTAGGCGGAAGCGTGGGTACTACATACAAATGAAGCACCACATATGTATGTATGGGAGTGTCACATCCAATCCCATTGTGCAATTGCAATATATAATTAATATGCATAATTAACAATTATCACTTATTTATTTTGATCTTTGGAAGTAGGGTCTCACTCTAGCTCAGGCTGACCTGAAATTCACCATGTAGTCTCAGGCTGGCCTCGAATTCATGACAATCCTCCCACCTCTGCCTCCCAAGTGTATCACCACACCCAGTAATAATTATTATGTAAAAGAAGAAAGTTTAGGGTTCTAGAATGTCACCAGTTTTCATGATCTCTTTCCATCAAACCTATGGCTTTGCTTTTCTATTTTATTAATAATAAATGACATAAGGCTTCTGACGAGGAAACTCAAATTCCCAATACTTCGGTAACCTTGTGCTTAGTGTCTCATATAGTGTATAGCTGCCATCTGACTCTAGATTTGCTACAAGCAGTTTCTAGGGGTTCAGCGTGGTCGGCAGACTTTAGCCTGGGAACTCTTCATCACCATCATCACCTGCTCTGCCATTTTATAATCACGAATCTGAACCTCAGCAAGAATAATCATAGATGTGATCTAGAACACAAACCTTCCAGAAAGAGGCCTGTGCTATTTATAACATGCTTTCTTTGGGTGAGAGTAAATCTGATATGCTGTAAGATATGCTCTGGTCACACATGTGCACACACATCCTGTATCACAGCATAGCCACACAGAGAAACAGGTGATTTTTAAAAACTGTATATGAAGGGGGCTGGGAAGATGGTTCAGTGGTTATGGCAATTGCTTGCAAAGTCTGATTGTCTGGATTTGTTTACCCAGTACCCATGTAATAATGCCACATGCACAGAGTAGCACATGTGTTTGGAGTATGCAGTGGCAAGAGGCCCTAGCATGCATATTCATTCTCTCTCTCTCTCTCTCCTTGCAAATATATACATATACATACACACATAAATGTGCGCGCGCGCGCACACACACACACACACACACACACACACACATTCATGTAAGAAATCTGTAAAGGGCTGGAGAGATGGCTTAGAGGTTAAGTGCTTGCCTGTGAAGCCTAAGGACCCTGGTTCGAGGCTCGGTTCCCCAGGTCCCATGTTAGCCAGATGCACAAGAGGGCACACGCGTCTGGAGTTCGTTTGCAGAGGCTGCAAGCCCTGGCGCGCCCATTCTCTCTGTCTCCCTCTATCTGTCTTTCTCTCTGTGTCTGTCGCTCTCAAATAAATAAATATAATAAAAACTTTAAAAAAAAAAAAAGAAATGTGTAAAAACATTTCCCCCTACCAAGAATATACTGTGGAAATTCATAAACAGAAGTATTTCTTACACCATTTGACCCGCACCAGCAGAACAACACATGTGCACGGAAGGCAGCCACTGGTCAGGTCTGGCCTTCCTTTAAAAGCTTTGTGCCTGATCTTGTCCACACCCGCCCACATCCATCACTTAGGGACAGGCTCAAACCAACCAACCTCAGTAGGAGGCTAAACCACAAAGGTCAGACTCGGAAGGAATGCAGGAGCCAGTGCAGTACACTGCTGCCCCGTAGAAAGGCCACACAGGAGCTGAACAGAACGCCGAGTGCACGGCAGACAAGTGCCGTGATATTCAGAAAGGCAACTCAGAACCCCTTGAGGGCACTCCCCAATCGCGCAGGGGCATTCAAATCGAGACGCCTGGACTCTTGGCTTCAAGACTCACTTTGCTCTTGGGAAACACCCAGTTCCTTCCTGATATTAGGAAAGAATGGGCTTGTCCTTGTCCCTATCACTTTAACTTAAGTCTGACAGCATTTTCACACATCTCCCTTCCCCACTCCTGCCCCAACAGAAGAAACAACTCTTTCCATCCTTTTCTTTTTCCTTTTTTCTTTTTTGAGGTAAGGTCTCACTCCAGGCCAGGCTTACTTGGAACTTACTCTGACTACAGGCTGACTTCAACAAACAGCAGTCCCACCTCAGCCTCTGGAGCGCTGGGATTCAAGGCATGAGCCGCTACACCAGGCTTAGCCCCTTTTACACTTGACCAAAGGTCCTTTGTAACTCTAGAGAAGAGCTTCTCAAACTTTCACCACTGACACCACCTTTTTGTCCAAGAAATTTTAATGTGACCCTAGGCATACAGTTATACAAAAGAGTTATACAAATCAAACTTATTGATAACAAATCACAAAAAAATTGGTTTAGGGCTGGGGAGATGGCTCAAAATTTAAAGGCACTTGCTTGCAAAGCCTGCCAACCAGGATTCAGTTCCCCAATAATCAGGTAAGACCCTACATAAAGCCAGGCGCCCAAAGGCACAAAGTGGTGCATGTATCTGGAGTCAATTTGCTGCGACAAGAGGCTTTCGCACACTAATCTTTCATTCCCTCTCTTTCCATCTCTCTCTCATACATACAAACAAAATAAATACATCAAGTTTTTTTAAAAAAAGAATGGGAATTCTTTAAAAAAATATTTTAGTTGGGCGTGGTGGCACACACCTCTAATCCCAGCACTCAGAAGGCACAGGTAAGAGGATCACCACCATGAGTTCGAGGCCACACTGAGACTACATAGTAAAATCCAAGTCAGCCTGAGCTAGAGCGAGACCTTACCTCAAAAAACAAAAAAAGAAAAAAAAAATGAAAGTGACTCTTTAGTATGCATAGTCTTACCATCTATGAAAGACAAAAGCAATTTACATACTAATGAGGTAGATGTGTTTATTTCTAGACAAAAAATTAGTTGGGCATGGTGGCACTTGCCTTTAATCCCAGCACTCAGGAAGGCAGAGGTAGGAGGACAGCCAAGAGTTCGAGGCCACCCTGAGACTACACAGTGAATTCCAGGTCAGCCTAGGCTATTGCAAGACCCTACCTTGAAAAGCCAAGAAAAGAATTAAATCTTGGCTGAATATTTGATACTGTAAGATACAGAACACCTTCAACACTTCAAAGTTGATCAATACTTTCCCCTTCTTTTATTCCTTTTCCTTTTTTTTTTTTTTTTGGTCTTTTTCAAGGCATGGTATCATTGCAGCTCACTCTACAGTGAAACTCACTCTAGTCACAGGCTGGCCTCAAACTCACTGCTATCCTCCTACCTCAGCCTCCCTCTCAGTGCTAGGATTAAAGGCATGTGCCACCATGCCCAGCCCAGTATTTTAATTTTATAATCATTAATGCTGAGAAGGCCACTTTGCATAACATATGCTCTAAAAAATGGCATGGGTATGTTAGGGCCAGTTCAGAAATCGTTAGAAATTCTGTCTTAATCCTATGCCAAAAATCACTTAGCAATTTTTTAAAATGAAACTCAAGTCAGCAACTGATAGTTCTTCCTTAAGGCTTTTCTAGAAACTCCTGTAGAAGTAAAGTGAAAAGCACAACATCAGCAGTATAAAGAGACAAGGGAAGGGAAGGGGTGATAATAAAAAATAAATACAAAACCATTTGTTATCTAGGAGATCACTGGGTCTTCTAAAGTGATATAACTCTAAGCCCTTTCAGACCAATGATCTCTTAGGTAACAAATGGTCACTTCACTTATACAGGAGTTTCTAGAAAAGCCTTAAGGAAGAACTATCAAAGTGCAGGCATAAGTGAGAAGCCATTAGTATCACAAAGGCTAGCAAGGTTCCCTGTGCTTCTGGCAATACTGTACCTAACACTGCTAGTACTACTCCTGTCCTTCACCTGTCAGGAGAGAAGGAATTTTTAAAATGTCTCTTAAATGGATTCTCTGCATACTGTCATGGAAAGATGTCCAAAACTCGCTGATGCCACACCTTTTGTGAAAGGGAAACTATAAGTACACAGCCCCTTCGCCCCTCACTCCCCATACAGCCTCAGTAATAATAATGCGTGCACAGAAAAAGTGTGGGGGCTTCTAGGACAGTAAGAGGTCCTGAGCTGACTCAGAAATGATAGATGTTGTAATTCTAGGCATCAGCACCAGAAAATGAGGAGACTGGAGGAAGAATATTAAAAAAAAAAAAAAAAAAAAACTTACATCATTTGGTAGGGAGAGATAATAATATTAAATTTACTAGTTATGTGTGTTAAAAGTTTAGAAATAAGCCGGGCGTGGTGGTGCATGCCTTTGATCCCAGCACTAGGGAGGCAGAGGTAGAAGGATCACCATGATTTCAAGGCCACCCTGAGACTACCTAGTGAATTCCAGGTCAGCCTGAGCTAGAGTGAGACCCTACCTTGGGGGAAAAAAAAAGTTTAGAAATAGGACTGGAGAGATGGCTTAGCAGTTAAGGTGCTTGCCTACAAAGCCAAAGGATCTAGGTTCAATTCCCCAGTAGCCACATAAGCCAGATGCACAAGGGGGCACATGCACCTAGAGTTCATTTGCAGTGGCTGGAGTCCCTGGAGTCCCTGGAGCAACCATTCTCTATCTATCCCTCTGCTTCTTTCTCTCATATAAATAAAATATTGTATTTTTTAAGTTTGGAAATAATCATTAAGGAAATAGACAGAATGCAAATGACCAGCTCTGTTGGGGAGCCATACAGGAAGACACAGAAAAAAATTATTAAGCCAACAGAAGCAAGAAAAAGATCAAATAAAGTACACAAACATTAGAAAATACAGGGTTGGGGAGATAGCTTAGTCAGTGAAGTCCTTGCCTTGCAAACATGCAGGCCTGGATTCCATCCCCAGAACCCGAGTAAGAAAAGCCAGGTCACGTGGGTAATCCCAATGCCCCAGGCAGACCCCTAGGACTCACTGGCCAGTCTAGCCTATTTGGTGAATTCCAGGCAAGTTCCAGCCTGTCTCAAAAAAGGTGGGCAGTGCTCTGACGAACACCACCAGAGTTTGTCCTCTGGCCTCCACATACAAGCTCACATACATGCACACACACACCCACAGACATATTTTACCTACACACACAGACACGCACATGCAGGCATATAAACAAAGTTAATTATTTCCATTAACCTTCATACCAAACACATAATGTAAATAAATGACATTATTATCTGCATTTTACAAATCAGGAAAGTGAAGCTAATAAAGTCAGCACGGTTAAGGGGCAGAACTAGTCTGTAAATTATAGAAGTCTAGCTTTGAAGGCTACACCCTAATGGGCTAGAAGCTTAGGAAATGCTACAACTTGAACACATGCAATGTTTACATATTAAGTAGTATTAAGACATCACTCAAGGGGCTAGAGAGATGGCTCAGTGGTTAAAGCACTTGACTGTAAAGTCGAACAACCTAAGTTCAATTCCCCACTACCCACATAAAGCCAGATGAACAAAGTGGCACATGCATTTGCAGTGGCTAGAGGCCCTGGCCTGCCAATTTTTCTCTCTCTGCTTACATATAAATAAATAAATTTATAAAAGATATAACTCTAGGGCTGGGGAGATAGCTCAGTGGGTAAAGTGCTTGCTACACAAGTGTGAGTACCTGAGTTCAAATCTCCAGAACCCACGTCCAGCAGGACGCTGTAGGACTAGTTCAGGATACTGTCTATAATCCTAGTCCACCTAAGGAGAGAACAGAGGAGACAACAGGAGAATCACCCAGAAGACTGCAGGCTAGCTGGCCTGGCAAACACATCACACATGAACACACACACCTTCTGCCTCTACAACTTATCTCCACACTTATCCATACATCTATCATGTACTTGTACAAAAAAGGGGAGCTTGGGCTGGAGAGATGGCTTAGAGTTAAGGTGCTTGCCTGCACAGCCTGAAGGACCCAGGTTCGATTCCCCAGTACCCATGTAAGACAGATGTACAAGGTGGCACATGCGTCTGGAGTTTGTTTGCAGTGGCTGCAGATCCTGGCACGCCCATTCTCTCTCGAATGAATAAGCTAATTTAATTTAATTAAAGAAAATAAAGGGGGTTTGATGGAAACATACCATTATTATATGACCTCTGCAATTTGCTCTTTTCTTCCTAGAAATGCAAGATGTCATCTCTCCCGAGGAATCCACGCAGAACTAACTTACCCTTTTAAAAGCACTACCTTTGTGACAGTGAAAAGTCTGCGTGCCACAGAACTTCCTCAACCATCATCTTTCTGGTGGACACTCAACTTTAAGGGCAGGTTCCAGAATCACTGCAAAGCCTGAGGGCACAGCTTCCTGACCACATTTTCACCAGTTTAAGTGAAACGTGGCTTGTGTTTCATGGCAGAATGTTTTACATACACTGACTTTCAACCATTACAGCACTCCGATATAGTTTAGGTATCATGTATTTTGCAGATGAGGAAACTAAATCCCAACAGGTAGCTAGTTGATTCCAACGCTGCAGCTCTAAATCTCGCTCCACCTTATTAACATATGTGTGTGCGTGCGTGTGTTCTTGGTGGACTGTTCCCAAGAACATCTAGATCAGTCAAAAGCGAAGTTGTATTTGATTTCGTTTTTTTAGCCATCCCCGAGGCCCTAGACCGAGCGAAGCCCCCTAAACTCAGAGATTTCCCAAGTACCTGGGTGACTTGGAGAATTTCCGGCAAGGGCTGGTTGAAAGGCCCTTTCCTCGGGACACGAGCCGATATGCACGCGACCCTGGAGAACCCGAGCCTGCAGAAGCCAAGACCCACCGGGCCAACACAGAAGAGGGAAGGGAAGAGACGGTGGAAGTCAAGAGTACAACTTCTACACCACAACCAGGAAGGGTGGGCGCCGCACGACTCACGCGCCCCATTGCCCCGCCCCAGCAGGGGAAAAGAACACTTACCAACACCCTTCAACACACCTCCCAACTCCTTCCGCCTTCAGGACCCCAAAGTCCTCGCAGCGCGCTAACACGTGTCCGGCGTGAGAGATTCCCGGCCCTAAACCACCGCCTCGGATGCGAAGCCAATCAGGGATGTCTACGTCATCAGTAAGCGCCAGGGGAAGGCGAAGGACCTATCGCAGAAAGCGCAGTGAGCGCCTTCGCTGCCATGGTAACGGAGGGAACGCGAGCTGCCCGCCTGTAGCCTCCTGGGAGTAGTAGTTCCGCGGCGGCTGACGCTTGCCTTGCTTGAGCGTGATAGAACTACAACTCCCAGAGAGCCGAAGGCCGGCTTGTGTGATTTTTTTTTTTTTTTCCGCGGAGGTCTGGGCCTGAACGTGGAACATGCTGCTGGCGGGCCGGGGAAGGTCTTCCTCAAAGAAAAGGATGGGACCTAAGCGCTGGGAACGGCTCACAAGGAAGTCCCATCCCAAGGTGATTTCCAGTGGTCCAGTGGGGAGCTTTGAGTGGCAGGCAGCGGCCCAAGACTAGGCCCGGCGCTTCCCGCCCTGCGCTCTCGCGCTCTTCCGCCAGTGGCAGCCTCACCTGGCCTGGACCGCCAGAGCCTACCTGGCCCTGAGTGCAGGGGTTCCTAGGAGCCTCCGGGTTCTGGGTACTCAAGGATTTGCTGGGCAGCATCATAGAAGAACATTCTCCTCTAATCGGACAGGCCTGCTTGTGCCCACAAGATGAGAGCAGTTTGCCCCCAACCCATCCATTTGTCTGTCACCAATTATAGGACACTTCCTGCATCCCTCTCCCCTTTCCCTTCTCTTCTTCCCTCCCTCCCTTTTTCTCCCCTCACCCTTCCCTTTTTCAAGTATGAGGTGACTAATCTTTTCTTTTTAATTTAATCATTTTTATTTCAAGTATCTTTTAAAAATCGCAAATGGGTGCTGAATGGCTTAGCGGTTAAGGTGTTTCCTTGCAGAGCCTAAGGACCCAGGTTTAATTCCCCAGGACCCATGTTAACCAGATGCACAAGGGGGCGCACGTATCTGGAGTTCGTTTGCAGTGGCTGGAGGCCCTGGCGCACCCATTCTCTCACACTCTCTCCCCCCCCCCCTTTCTCTGTTAAATAAATGAATAAATAAATAAATCACAAATGGGGTTTTGTAATCCAAAGTTGAAACATTTATTCATCATTTTAAAAGTTGACAAGCAATTCCAGGCCATATTTTATACTTTCTAAATCCAATTGTTTTGGCCATTTTTTTTCAGATTGAGACCCATATTTAAATTACTGTATCTTAAATGTACATAACTATTGTACGCTAATCTTTATCGAAAGGAAGAGTACTCCCTTCCCAGTTTTACATTAGAATATCTAAAATGAGCTTGGGAGGGAATACCAAGTGGTTATTGAACATACCAATACTCAATTTATATGAGAACTTCTGAGTTCTTCAAATATTCAAAGATCAGATCTCCCTATCTTGTAACTTCTTTTTAAGGCACCTAGCTCTTGAAGGCATGAAAAAAAAAAAAAACGATAACCCCATTTTAAACTAGAAATATGTATGTGACATGCAAGGTTACAGTCACAACGTGTGTGCCTTCCAGGATACCTTTTTAACAGTCACAAAAATAAAATTTTTAAGTGTAAATGAGAGTACTTAAAATGGAGATATTTCTCAACTTTCAGCTGCAGAGCAGTTTCACCAGCTGTTTTCACCCTTTAGTTACACTTGCCTTGGAAAGAAAGAAAGAAAAGGAAAAGAAAGGGTCTTGTAGATGTGTGTGGCCTTTGTGAAGCCCCAGGACCATTGGTCTTGTGGTTTATTATAAACATACCAACTCCATGCACTGGACACATTCCCCACAGTGACACTAGATACTCCAGATACTAGAGGTCATAGGCCAAGAGACTGGGAAGTAAGGCTGCTCCTCCTGCATGTATCACTTGCCTAACAGATGGGATCCACAATATCTTATGACTAGAGACTTGATGAAAGGCCAAAATTTAGGACAAATTTCCTAGGGCTCCAAAAAGAGGTGGAGGGTTTTTTTTTGTTGTTGTTGTTTGTTTGTTTGTTTGTTTCTGATAGCGCTTATTCCTACTGTCTGCAGTATTGAAAAAGTAAGAACACAAGATCTTGAAATTCAGTTGTGTTTTAATAGGATCGGCTCTTCGTCGCAGTGACAAAATTATTCAGCAGGACAGCTGCATTCATTAGTTATCCGTAAGGTGCTTTGAAGGTGGTTAGGGAAGTGAGAATCACATGCCTTTCCCACCAACTGCTATGTGTCATTATGCTAGTTTAGATGTCCCCTTGTCTTGAAAACCCACCTAAATATATTTGCTAAGCAAATAATTTGTTAAGTGATTATCACAGGGGGATTCTATAAGCTTCTGGGAGTTAAGCGATTAGTAAAGGTTGTTCCTCATGGTCTGATTTATGATTTTCTGATTATCTGATTGATCTGGGTGGAGACTAATTTGCTTTCTACATCATTTTCTGCTCTGTGAAACAGCACAAGTCTTATTAAGTAGCTTTTATTCCACTCCCCATCTTTTGTTGGACCAACCAACATCTTCTACTATAGAATGGCCTCTGGCTACAGGCTGTTCCCGAAAAGAGGAACGAGGGGACCACACCTGTCTCCAAGCAGAAAATGCATGGTTAGTCAAAAAAGTTAATCACTTTGTTTGGGTTCTATGAGAAATATTATATGTAGCATTTATATACCTTGACTTTTTTTGTGTGTGTGGTCGTTCAAGGTAGGGTCTCACTGTAGCTCAGGCTGACCTGGAATTCACTACGTAGTCTCAGGGTGGTCTTGAACTCATGATGATCCTCCTACCTCTGCCTCCCAAGTGCTGGGGTTAAAGGCATGCGCCACCACGCCCAGCAATATACTTTGACTCTTAAACCTGGAGAACTTTAAAAATTTAAGGGTGCTTGGGCCCTACCCCAGAACAATTAAATTACAATCTCAAGATTGGCATAGATTAGAAAAAATAAAAACAATGTCTCAGAAAAGGATTTTGTTTTCTTGTACTATGCTTTTGTGATCTTTAATTGCTAGTCAGTGCTGAACTTCTCAATGAAAAGTTTTGAGGAAAGAATAAAAGATACATTTCCATGTGCTGTAGTGGGAAGGATAGATTAAATGGTAATGTTGATCAAAATGTTGCTATTTATTAATATTCTATGTCTATTTCCTACAGCCTGCTTTGGACCCTGACAATGTGGAACACTGGATGAAGGTAAGAACTCTTTCTATCACTCAGATAGGAAGAAAATTGAGAGTCAGGCATAATCAGATGGAAAAGAAATACTGATAGATCTCTACTTTACACATACTGCTCTCTTTATTCCCATGTTATTATGTATATTTTCTCAATTTTGTACATTTTTTTGTTTTGTTTTGGTTTGGTTTTTCGAGATAGGGTCTCACTGTGGTCCAGGCTGACCTGGAATTCACTATGTAGTTTCAGGGTGGCCTCAGACTTACGGCGATCCTCCTACCTCTGCCTCCCAAGTACTGGGATTAAAGGTGTGAGCCATCAATTTTGTACTTTTGAATACTTCTTTTACTATTCTGTTATTGTTCATTAAAGCATTTAAGTATAAATGATGGAAAAAAAAAACCAAGTATGTAGATATGGCCTTTCAACTGCCATGAGTATAAATGGAGAAGGTTCAAGGAAAGCAGGAGCTTTGGAGAGAATGCTGTGGTCTTCTTCAGGTGCTGGAAATGTTGCTCTGTAGTTACACTGCACAAAGCCAGTGGTTAAGAACAATAGGTACATCAGCAGAATTTTATGACTTCTTTTTTTTTTTTTTTTTTAGTACTTTTATTTATTTGCAAGCAGAGAGAGATAGAAGAAAGACAGAGAGAATGGGCATGCCAGGGCCTCCAGCCACTGCAAACAAACTTCAGACACATGTGCCACTTGGTACATCTGGCTTTCTGTGGGTACCAGGGAATTGAACCCAGGTAGTTAGGCTTCGCAGGCAAGTGCCATAACTGCTGAGCCATCTCTCCAGTCCATGATTTCTTTTTTTTAATTGTTTTTATTTTTTTTTTGTTTGTTTGTTTATTTGAGAGTGACAGACAGAAACCGACAGATAGAGAGAGAAAATGGGCGCACCAGGCCTCCAGCCACTGCAAACAAACTCCAGATGCATGCACCCCCTTGTGCATCTGGCTTACGTGGGTCTTGGGGAATTGAGCCTGGAACCTGAGTCCTTAGACTTCACAGGCAAGCACTTAACCACTAAGCCGTCTGTCCAGCCCCATCCAGTCCATGATTTCTATAACAATCTAAAAATGCAGTGAGAAGTCTCTTTGTGAAATGTGTTTTCTGTCACTGGAAGTATTCAGGTGGACTCTACACAGCCACTTAATGTTTGGGTAATAAAGCCTATATCTGAGGGCTGGAGACCCTCTGAAAAGATGGCTCTGTGGTTAAAGGTACTTGCTTACAAAGCCTGTTATGGGTTCAGTTCCCCAATATCCATACAGAGCCAGACGCACAAAGTGGCATGTTCAAGTGCAGAGGCAAGAGGCTCTGGGGCACCCATTTTCTCTCTCACACACATACACTTTCTTTCTCTCTCAAATAAATAAATCCAAAAACATTTTTTTAAAAGATTATGTTTGAGAGCTGGAGAGATAGCACGGCAGTTAAAGGTGTTTGCCTGCAAAGTCTGACATGCTGGATTCAATTCCCCAGCACCCACATGAAGGCAGGTACACAAAATGGCGCCAGAATCTGGAGTTTGTTTGCAGAGGCAGGAGGCCCTGGTATGCCCATTACTCACTCTCTTTCTGTCTGCCTTTTTGTCTCTTTCAAATAAATAACTAAAAAAAATTTTTTTGTTTTTTGTTTATTATTTGAGGTAGGGTTTCACTCTAGTCCAGGCTGATCTGGAATTCACTGTGTAGTCTCAGGTTGGCCTGGAACTCATGGTGATCCTCCTACCTCTGCCTACCCAGGGCTGGAATTAAAGGTGTGAGACACCACCCCTGGCTTATACATATATATAAATATATATATAATTATATTTGAACATCCATGGGGGGGGGGGAGGAATTAGGTTAGATAGCCTCTGAGTCCTCATGTAGTCCTAACATGTGTATTTTTCAGTCCAGGTACTGTTTGATTTGGAAGTACCTTAAAACTACTTTAGGAGCATACCTCTGAGTGTCAACTTGGCTACTTGCTATAGTCAATTCTTTTGTGTGTCAGATAGTTCAAAATCATTCAGTATCTTATCCAAGAAAATATCCTGTCTGATAGTATTTTGCAGAGTTATTACTTACCTAAATTGACAGGAAGTATGAGCACCAGGCCAGACAGAACCTAGACCAGATATAACAATTCTTAGCTATTTATTCAGTTGTCTGACATTTACACATGCTCACTGTGTTTGGCACTGGAGCTAAAAAGGACACAGGCCACGTACAGTTCTTGTCCTCCCAGAGTTTACAGTCCAATGAAGCATAAACATCTTGTCTAAAGTGGATAAAGAGAATTACAGATGGAATGGATGGATGCAGATGGGGCTAGGAAAGACTTCCTAGCTACTGCAGAAGGCAGTGAAATAAATCCACATCATGAACACACCTAGGCCCTGGAAGACCATCCAACCTCTGGTAAGCCTAGCTTGCACGGCAGTACCCAAGTCTGCGCTGGGTCCTTGCAGGCCTTAGTCACACAGGCAGCTGCCATCTCTGCTGGAAGGAGAGATTTAACTAAGACAGGAGGACAACATTCTGTTCTGTCTCGTCTCTAACTGTTTTCCACTTTCATACAGCTGTCAGCCAACTCGACTCAGATTTTTATCTTTCCCTTTTTCATTCCTTTAAAACTTCTGGAGTGGCTCTTTCTCTGCTGTGTCCTCAAGTCTCCCATCTTGCAAAAAATCAGTAAGCTCTTATTTGACCCTGTAGTCCTCTCTGGTCACAGATTGATTTCACTCTTATCAGCTGTCTTCAGATACGCCATGTAGATTCATTGCCTTTGTACTGGTATTATTCTCCTGAGTCCACAATTCTTTTTCGCCTACTTCTGCTTCATAGTTCATTCAGTCCCCAAAACTACCAAAAGAAAAAATCTTATTTCACTTTGTCTTCTACAGAAACTCCTGCTACAAATGATTTCCTGGCCAGATCCAATACGATCTAGATGGTTGTCACACTTCTTCAGGTGACATGTGACAGCTACCACTTTTGTGGCTGAGAAATCCTCTACACCATTCTTTTGTTATTTTTTTTTATAGCACTGCTTTCTCCTGCTTCTGTTATCTCTCTATTAATTTCTCTGGCTTCTTTTCAGTTTTGCTTCCTACGGCATTACAACTTCAGAAGTACTGTAAGAGTTAGAACCTTTCAGCCTAAAACTTGCAAATCCACTGATATGGACCCCCCACTCAGGAGCAGCTTAGACTCTGTTCTGTGGTGTGGAGCGAGGGTCCAGAAAGTCCTCTCTTCAGAACAGAAAAGGAATACCCAGCAGTAAATAGGTAACCATAGTTTTTATAGTACCAAAGTTTGGGACTGGAGAGATTGCTCAGTGGTTAAAGGTGCTTGCCTACAAAGCCTAACAACCCGTATTTGATTCCCCAGTTCCCATATAAAGCCAGATGCACAAAGTGGTGCATACATCTGGAGTCTATTTGCAGTAGCTAGAGGCCCTGGCATGCCCATTCATTCTTTCGGTCTCTTCTGTCTCTCACTGTGTACAAATAAATAAATAAATAAATTTTAAACTTGGTAGATTAGGGCAATTCAAGGTTGTCATTACAAAAGCAAAGGAAAGGGACTTGAGTACAAGATAGCAGATGAATATTCCCCCTGAATAGGAATGAGGGGCTCTGTAATGGACTCATCATCAAGTGAGTGCATAGATAAGTGTGACTGAGAAGAAGAGAACAGGGAGTAGACAGGAGGTTGACGCTGGAGAGAGGGTCATCAGTGTGGCTCAAGGAATAGAAATTTGTCTGTGTATCATGGTTCAGGATGCGTGTGCTGGCGGAGGGGAATGCTGTTGGAGTGCAGACGGCCCAGCAAACCTTGAGGCTGAGGTGTTGATGGGTCATCTTCGGAAATGTTAAAATTTCTTAGAATCAAGCACATGTTTGGCTAGTACTAAATGCAATACTCCATGGTGTCCAATTCACATCTCCATCCCGATGGAAGCATTGTTACTCCAGCGCATCCTCCTGTTACTTGATTGAGCTTTCTAAACATGTATTCTGTGTGCCATCAAAAGAAGCTGTAAATTCCAGGTGAGCATCAAACAACCTCTGTGAATCAAACTCTTATCAGTTTACTTGAAATAGCCTTTATACTAATGATCTGTGACTAAATGATCTGTGACTACCCCTCACACCGTGCCATTTTCCTTCCCCTCCATCAAGTAGGTGTTCCTTCTGTTTGGACATATACTGAAGCATCAGCCTGGAAGCCGTGTCCTGTCTGAGAACCAGTGTGAATCCTTCCCATACGGCTCAGCTTGAGAAGCCCCACACCCTTTCCAACAACTGCAGTATACAGCCTCACATGGCTGGGATGAACCTCCAGACCAGACACAGTTTATGGAAGGAAGGGACTTCTGGAAGCTTACAGATAGAGGGGAAGCCCCATAATGGAAAGAGAAGCTGGCCCCCTTTCACAGATCCAAGCAGAGAGAGAAAAGCTACTACCTCCATACCATGAGCAAGCACTCAGGAACTCCAGGCAAAGCTGTAGCACATTGCATATCTTTAGACTGCAATTCAAATCCATCTCCACGCCTTAGGGTTGGACTTTAGGATCTGCCCATGGTGATACCTCCTCCAGCCAGGCAGCTGGAGATCTAATTACAAGCGTTAATAAACGCCTGAATCAACTGGGGTATATCCATTCAAACCACCACAACAACCTAATCACAACTTCAAACACTTTCCCTTTCACTACAGAGTGAATTCTAAGTCAGCCTTGGCAAGAGTGAGACTCTACCTCAAAAAAAAATTATTATTTTTAAAATTTATCTCTAGGGCTGGAGAGATGGCTTAATGGCTAAGGCATATGACTGCAAAGCCTAAGGATCCCAGTTTGATTCTCCAGGTCCCATGTAAGCCAGATGCACATGGTGGCACATGCATCTGGAGTTTGTTTGTAGTGGCTAGAGGCCCTGGCGCACCCATTCTCACTGTCTCTCTCTCTCTCTCCCTCTCTCTAATAAGTAAATAAAATTTTTAAAAAATCTTTTAAAAGACCTTGTTTAATAAAAGTTATCTCTAAATAACCTTCTTAGAAACATTATGAACATCTGTTAGAACTTGGTAAAATACTGCAATTAATTTAATATTATGTGGTAAACTAAAGTGTTACCCAGAGTTCATACAAACGTCGGAAAATGAAAGAATACAAGTTGGTAGAAAATCAGATTCACGAATAGAGGAGATACTCTGTAACCCAGAAAGGGATTGCTATCATCTTATGGAATTTTTTTTTTTCTGTTATACTAAAGAGAATGGATAAAGTCTCAGAATTTGCAGTTTCGAATGCATTTCCTGCCAAAACTTCAGTTTTACCTGGAAGGCTTTGGAACCAAATGACAGACTTGGAAACATGGAAGCAAGCAGAGGCTGATGAAGTCTATGCAGAAGGTGAGAATACTTTTTGGGGTTTTTTGTTTTGTTTTGTTTTTCTTTCTTTCTTTTCTTTTTTTCTTTTTTTTTTTTTTTTTTTGCTGTGATGTCAACAGTTCTTAAAGCACAACCCACAATGCATTTCAAAGTATAGAATAGAAGCTTTTTCTTATTTGATCTTGATTTTTTGCTTATTTCTACTGCCCTGAAGCTAATCCATTCTGGAGCTAATCCATCTGGAGCTAACACAGAAGGCCACTTGCAGAGGCAGGTTGATGTGCACCTGGTAACTGGCGAGGGGTGTGCGGTATTGGTGTGACAGGGTGGCGCCATGTTAACCCAGTCTGGTGTGTGGTGATGATTCATTCGTTGGTTACCAGCTAGGTTGGTTGTTTATGAGTGACTCTCAAACTAGGCTAACTTTCAGTACCTTCCCAAAGTTCCCCATCATTTGGAATTTAGTATTTTAATTGCTAAGGTGCTAGAGAACTAAACCACTTAGATTCAAGGGACCAAAAGGAATCAAAAAAGGAGACTGAGAAGGATCACCTGCTGAGGGAGGAAGAAAGTCAGAATGTTGTGCTCTGCAAGCCAGCTTCTATTTGGAATATGTCCCTAGCTATTGCATTTGTTCAGTACATTCATATGGTAGCCTTATTCCACTGCATTAGGAACTGGAAGTGTTGGCTACAGACAACAGAGACAGAGCTCTTGGTTTTATGGAGTATATATTCTAGTGTGGGGGAAAAAGAGAACCAGAATCAAATTGTCACGTACTGATGAGCTATTTGAATTTAAAATTACACCACCAAGGCTGGAGAGATGGCTTAGTGGTTAAGATGTTTGCCTATGAAGCCTAAGGACCCATGCTCAATCTCTCTCCAGATCTCACATAAGCCAGACATACAAAGGAGACACAAGGACAAGGTCACACATATGCACTAGGTGGCACAAACATGTGAAGTTATATTGCAGTGGCGGAGGCCCTGGTGCGCCAGTTCCCTCCCCCACCCCCTGCTATCTCTAAGAAAAGCACCCAGCCTATACTCCATTTCCCCTTTCCCTGCTTTCTCTTATTTATTGCCTCTGCTATAATTAGCATATGCCTCACTCTTGTAGCGTTTATTTTTCTCATTGTGTTCAGGGCTATATTCCCATTATCTAAAACAGTACTTGTCACATGATGTCTAAGTGATACTTACTGAATGATTAGAAACAGTAAGTAGAGGAAGTTTCTAAAGGAACTAAAGTACTTAAAAGATGTTTTTGTGTTGCTGATAGCTCAGGAGCTGGTCAATGACTGGTTAGACACGAAGCTTAAGCAGGAATTAGCAAGTGATGGAGAAAGTGACGCTGAGAACACTGTGTCAGGAATCACTCCTATGCCAGAAGCCCGTGACCATTCAAAATATGACAAGTTTGATGGTAAGACTTTATCTGATCATTCTGAGCTTCAATGTCTAAGGAATGTTCCTAAGAAGTGCTGTTTTTGTTGTTCTAAATAATAAATGATACCTGCTTTGACATTTCTGTGGTTGGTTTATCTTTATTATATCATTTAATTTTTCTTGATTCAGGACATAAATCGCTTATGCTATGCAACCAGTAAATCCCTGGTGGTTTTCAAAATTAAAATCCTCCATTATTTATAACTTTTGCTTATGATTACAATAGCAATTAAAAGTGATGCTTGTCTATATATCATTAGATAACTATTTCTTTTAAAAATATTTTTTTTTAATTTTTTTATTGATTTGAGAGCAACAGAGAGAGAAAGAGGCAGAGGAAGAGAGAGAATGGGCGCGCCAGGGCCTCCAGCCACTGCACAGGAACTCCAGACGTGTGCGCCCCCTTGTGCATCTGGCTAACGTGGGTCCTGGGGAATCAAGCCTCAAACCGGGGTCCTTAGGTTTCATAGGCAAGCGCTTAACCGCTAAGCCTTCTCTCCAGCCCAATAACTACTTCTTTTGATGAAGACTGCATTTAAATATCCATGTATCATTTTGTATTTGTCATATGCTTCTTATATCTTGACTAGTTTTTACTTACAAGGGAAATTATTACTTTCCTTACCACCACCCTACCCCATTTTATGGAAAACTAGCACTAGACAGGTTAAATAGCTAATTTATGAGAGTTCCTTGAATGTACTTATTATTATGTACTTATTACTTATGTTTTAAGGGGTTTTTTTTCTTTACTTAAGAATATCTTTATTTGGGCTGGAGAGATGGCTTAGCGGTTAAGCGCTTGCCTGTGAAGCCTAAGGATCCCGGTTTGAGGCTCGATTCCCCAGGACCCACATTAGCCAGATGCACAAGGGGGCACACGCGTCTGGAGTTCCTGTGCAGTGGCTGGAGGCCCTGGCGTGCCCATTCTCTCTCTCTCTCTCTTTCTCTCTATCTGCCTCTTTCTCTCTGTCACTTTCAAATAAGTAAATAATAATAAACAAAAAAATTAAAAAATATATCTTTATTTATTTATTTGAGAGACAAAGAGAATGGGCATGCTAAGAAGGCCTTTAGTCACTACAGACAAGCTCCAGATGCATGCACCACATTGCACATCTGGCTATGTGTGGTTATTAGGGATTGAACCAGGCCTGCAGGCTTTGCAAACAAGTACCTTTAACTGCTAAACCATCGCCTAGCCCTGAAGTTTTTTTTTCTTTGATGGACCAAGCATGGTGATTGTGGGGCAATTTCCCAGGTGTGACTCAAATAGCCTGAATGAACCCAGATGATAGCATTCCTCTTATTTAGGACTCTACAAAATCCCCAGCTAGGGAGTCACAATCATAAGTTCTGAAAGTCAAACTAGTACTTTAAGATTGCCTAATTTCATGGTTGCTTAAAAGTTTAGTATGCACATATATAATCTATAAATTATACTAGTAGGCATTTTCTTAGAAGACCTATGTTCATACAAAAATTTGTTATAAATGGTTATAGTAGCTTTATTTGTAGTAGCCAAAATCTAGAAATAACTCAAATGCCCATCAACACATGATTTAATGACTGTAATGGTTTATTTCAGGTTGTCAACTTGACAAGATTTAGAATCACCAAGGAAACAGACAGATCTCTTAGCATGTCCATTAGGGATTTGTCAGGTTAGATTAATTGAGGTGGGAAGACCCACTCTAACTGTGGACAGCGGCATTCCATGGGCTGGGCATCCTGGACTGCATAGAAAGGAGAAGGCTGGCCAAGCACCAGTATCCATCATTCTGTCTACTTCCTCACTGCTGATGTGAGGAAGTGATGCCATTTTCCTTCTCCTGCCTTGCTTTCCCACCATAATGAACTTCATCCTCTGAATCTGTAAGCCAAAATAATACCCATTTATAGTAGATTTCAAATATTCATCATTAGTTCTATGCCAGTTATATACCTATTGCACAGTTAAACTCCTCTCCCCTCCCCTCATATGGGCTCTGCATTAACCATTGCCCATTGTAGTAAGACAGTACTTACCTTTGGGAACAAGTATATAGATTTGAGGGCAGTTTGGCATGCTATCTGCTTAACATAACCATAGTAGTAGTAATTTCCCCCCCCCCAACCTGGTCACTTTTGGCCAGCTTTACAATACTAGGCATGAAATCCCTCCTGTGAAAATAGGCTTCAAATTCAATCAGAGAGCTATTGGTTACTCCTATACCATTCATGCCACTATTGCACCAGAGGGGATGTCTTGCTTGGTAGGTCAGTTATGGAGTACACAAGGTCCACAGCTGTGCAGGAATGTTGATGGCTTTTCTCCTCCAACAGCTTGCATAACACTTTCTGGCATGCAGAAAGCTAGCTGGCAAGGAGGAAGCTTCTAGCTCAATTCTACCTCAATTTCACTATGAACTGCAACTGAAAAATGTTGTATCTTCAGCACTAGGGATTAGTTTGGTGGGCAACCAAAAGCAATATCAATGGAGTATCTTGTTTTAGGGATCTCTGTAGTCAGCACCTCATTGGGAAATATCTCATCTCTGACCCTAGAATTTATGATTAATAACATGTGGCTTATGAAAACAGCAGTGGAGTTCTCAGTTATTTACACTGAAGTGATATCTTTTGGATTTGGCTGTGAGGAAGTCTTTAAGGATGTGGGTGAGGTCAACTCCTGATGAATGGAGCTTTGTCCTCTTCATTGAAGGTCACTAGGGGCTGATAATTATCAGTTTCTTTTTATTAAATATTCACAGCTCTGCAGAGTTTAGGATTCTTTATATATATGAATATTATATATTAATATTATTTTTTATTCCTTTTTTGTTGTTCTGTTCTCCCAGATTTTTGTGACTATTTGGAAGAAGAAGAAGAAAGTACCACTGTTCAAAAATTTATAGACCATCTGCTTCATAAAGAAGTGGTGGCTTCTGTGATGATGGAAGATCTTGGAATGAAGGAAAACCAAGACAAGAAGCAGCAGAAGGATCCTCGTCTTACCATGGAGATGAGACATAAGCAGGTGGGAGGGAAAAACAAAATTAAAATGGATAACAGGAAGCAGTCTTTGTGTAACACATTTAATAAGCTTAAATAAAGACTTAGGCTTTATTATGAAAAAGGGTGCCATCTGTGGTTTGGTAAGGAAGAATAAAAATAAAATATAAGAACTTCAGAAGAAAAATAATTCTCATAAATGGAGGGTAGGAAACAATTTATTTAAGAAATAACCAAAAATAGAGTAATTGATTTTGACCAGTTGAGCATTGAACTGAACTCCATTAGTTTGAATGTGGTACTTCCTATTATAAATATGTAGATTATACTTGCTTCAATTTGGTCTTCGGATTGTGACATTAATATATTATCATGAATATTCTGCTGAATATTATAAGGGTAATTCTTTTCTAGACAACTGAAATTCACTCATTTTGTGATTATAATTTGAAAAAGAGGACAGATCTGAATTAAATCTAGTTCAGCTGTTTTGAATTAGGAAGGCATATGGGAACTTTCTTTTCCTCAAAAGGCATAGTAGGTATTAGGGAAAAGACTGTCTCAGTGCTTAGAAAGGAACTTCATGGACATAACATCGAGGACTAAGACAGACCTGGAATTAATATCAATATGTGTGTGTATGTTATCTTTTTATAATACTAAATTTCTGATTGTCAAATTTGAAAATTAAGATATGACTGATCATCCCTGGGAATGTTAGAGAAATGGTCTTCATGTATGATAGAAGGGAGGAGAGAGGCTTCAATAAGATATATGGTCATTGCTGTAAGCCTTGTTACAACTGGAAGGGAAGATAAGGGCAGTTAAGTACAGTAAGGGGAAGGCCATTCCTTAATTCACAGCCAGCCAAATTTCTAAAGATTCAGTAGATTTGGGGGGAAAAAAAAGAAAAAGAAGAATGTGCTTAGTCAGAAATATTGGCAATAGTCATATTTTTGGTTTGCTAATATCCATAATTACTGGCATATCTAAGTAGCCATAGGAATGAATGGAGAATCATGGTTGGTGATCCTTAAGAATGTAAATGGATCACTATTCTATCCTTCACTGGGTAGCTGTTGCCAAGTTTCAGTCTGTTGAGTTCTTTGTCTCAGACCAGAAAATTTTAGAAACAGGGACAATGAGACATGAATAAGGCCAACGATATTTATTGAGGAAAAAGTTGGAAATATCCAAAAGTGTCAGGGTGAGTAGGCTTAGGATTTCAGCCCACATTAAAAAAAATACAGAAAAAGACGGGCTGGAGAGATTGCTTAGCGGTTAAGCGCTTGCCTGTGAAGCCTAAGGACCCTGGTTCAAAGCTGTATTCCCCAGGACCCACATCAGCCAGATGCACCAGGGGGCGCACGCATCTGGAGTTTGTTTGCAGTGGCTAGAAGCCCTGGTGTGCCCATTCTCTCTCCCTCTCCCTCTCTCTCTCTCTCTCTCTCTCTCTCTCTCTCTCTCTCTCTCTATCTGCCTCTTTGTCTCTCTGTCACTCTCAAATAAATAAATAAAAATGAACAAAAATTTTTTTGAAAAATATAGAAAAAGAAGAAGAAGAAAGAAAAGAACGAGAGAAGAAAAAGTTAGGTTTTTCGAGTTAGATCTCAGAGAAGAGTGCCATGCACTAGGAGGGTCTGCAGCACCAAGGAGGGGCTTCTGTGGGTTTAAGTACATTATCTCATAAAGGGACTCACTCCCCCCAGCTCCTTAACATATCTGTAGATGAGAGGTAGTCTCTTGACCAGATGAGTGATTGACAGGGTCCACCCAGGAGCAGAGAACTTTGGTGCTCTGGTCAGGAGAAAATGGTTGTTTCCTTTCTCATGTTATGAGGGAAACAGGAGGTAGGGGTCATCCTTCAGTGCCTTCCAAGCCCAACGTCTGCCTACCTGTGACATAGCTAACACAATGTGTTTTGATTCTTTTTTAAGGCCTAAGTATAAAGCAGCCATGTATATCTGGGATAGGCTTAAGGGTGTGGCAAGTCATTGCTAATTCAGAACCCAGAACTTGGGATCAGATCCACTGGACTCAGTTTTCCACAATGCAAATCGTTCCTGGATGGTTAGTCATCTTCATCTGACTATCTGTAAAACTTTGTATTGGCATTTACCCAGGAAGCAAATGAACTGCCCCAGTTCTGCCAATGACCAGTGGAGCTCTGGGCCAGACTACCGTATTCTGAGCTCGAGTGTGTTCTCAGGATTTATCTATCCCTTCTGCTTGAAGAGGCTGCATTCACCGTTGTTTATTCTCTCTAAGGTAAAAGAAAACCGCTTAAGACGGGAGAAACAACTACAGCAGCAGAGACTCGAAAATGCCCTGAAGAAATCCGCCTTCTTGGAGGCCCAGTTTCTTGTACAAGAAGAGAAGAGAAGGAAGGCTCTCGAGACCAAGAAAGAAAAGGAGGAGATGCAAAGGGAGATGATAAAGTTGAGGAGGGAGATCCTCGAGAGGAGACATACCGTGGAGGAAGTGTGGAAAACGTAAGCCTGCGTAAGAGGCAGGGTGGAGGGTGGGTGTCTAAGCAGTCTCGTTGGAAGTGCTCTAAAGACGCAAGCATGTCCCAACATCACAAGACAAAATGCAAAAGAGAAAGTCACTCACTAGTCGGCCATCTCAACAAAGTAACTGTCTCTTTCCATGTTTTCTCCTGCTCACATCCCCTCTACACATTTAATTACAACCACAGGCACATTTCGTTTGTTCCTTTGTTGTGATGCTGGCAGCCCTGAGGTCTGTATATTACTCCACTCCATTTCTCTACCCTGAGCTTAGATAATGGCCTTCTCCCACATTGATAAGCATTTTGGCTGTTCTAGATTTATCACAATTACAGTGAACATCTTTACTCCGACAGCTCTTTCATTCTTTTTGGTGTTGTTGTTTGTTTGTTTGTTTTTCAAGGTAGAGTTTCATTCTAGCCCAGGCTGACTTGGAATTCACTATGTAGTCTCTGAAATAGCTTATTCTTATCTATAGTATCACTGACCAGATTACCACACTCTTCTTTATGACAAACACATATTCAAGATTTTTGTAACTTTAATAGGTATCATATTAATTGGTTTTCATTTCTTTGGTTGCATAATATTTTCAGTTTGAGCTTATTTCCTTATGTATTGTGCATGATTCGTAAATGTCCTTCGTCCTACAGTGAATTGTGTTACTGCCTTTTCTGATAATCATATAGCAAGCCACCATCACCTTATTTCCACTGACAAAAAAAAGTCCATCCATATATATATGTGTATAAATCTGACAAGAGGAAAATGAAAACAGCCCTTGCAGGATGTAGTACTGTTATCCATCCTTATGTGGAAAATGAGCTTCATAAGTGAAATAACTAACGTATTTATTCTGAAAAATAGCAGATGCAGGAGCTACAAAAATTTCAAAACAACGTGACTAAAGTGTCTGAAATGCTCAAGCCGAGAGGCCTGAAAGGTCTGCCAGATAATCTTTTCCTGCAGAGCCTCCCCTTGCCGCCCCTCCTCATGGCATCCTGATGGCTGTGGCGCTGCCCAACTTTAATCAGCTCAGCAGCGCACGTGTGCTTCAGTCCTCAAGTGTCAGGCTCAGGCCTCCTCCAGGTGCCATTCCTTTCAGAAAGCAATCACCAGTGTCTTAGTGTGCTCTTTCTAAGGTCAGCCCCGCTTTTCAGATTGCTCCCAAGCCTGGAAAAACTAGGCTGACCTAAAATAAATTGTGAAAACAAGTAACATTTGATGGTAGCAGGATGCTCTCGGTTCACTCACAGTGGGTACTCAACAAATGTTCACTGACCAGTCATTTCTTATGAAAGTTAAATCTCACCATGGTTACAGTGAGACAGATAATGTGCTCTACTTTTAGGTGGTTGAACTAATTTAAACTTTGCAGAAAGCAATTTGGCATCAAACAACAAGAGTCATCAAGTGGTATTATTCCTTGACCTGGAAATTTTTCCTAAGGGAAAAATGCCCTAAGAAAATCATCAGAAACTCAAAGATACATGTGCAATGATAACTAAATAGTCTTATTTGTTATATTACATTAATAAAAGTTTAAAGGGAAATGGTTGTGCATTGAGGCAGGACTGACAAGCTATTTAATGCTTATTTTTGCATGAGAAAATGTATGGTTCTTATACCTCTCCATTTTTTCACATTAAGCAGATATTACATTCATAAGGATGTATCTTTTAATGTTATTTTAAAACTCAGATCCAAGGCTGGAGAGATGGCTTAGCAGTTAAGGTTCTTGCCTGCAAAACCAAAGGATCTGGGTTCAATTACCCACAACCCATGTAAGCCAGATGCACAAGGTACGTGTGCATCTGGAGTTTGTTTGCAGTGGCTGAGGGTCCTGGCACACCCATTCCTTTTCTGTCTCTATCTTCCTCTTTATCTCTCTCTCTCTCTCAAATAAAATAAAAATTGAAATGGTATTTACATATGCAAGTATGTATCTGTATACGTGTGTACTGATGGAAACTTGCATTGAGGAAACTCACCAAAGAACTTGAAAATGTGAAGCAAACACACTACTGTTGAGCTCTATCCCAAGCTCTTAGAACTGTTTCTTTTAATATTTTTTGAATTTTATTTATTTACTTACTTGAGAGATAGAGAAAGAGACAGAGAGAGAATGGGAACACTAGGGCCTCTAGCCACTGCAAATGAACTCCAGGTGCATGTGCCACATTTTGCATCTGGCTTATTTGGGTACTGGGGAATTGAACCTGGGTCCTTAGGCTTTGCAGGCAAGTACCTTAACTACTAAGACATCTTTCCATCCCTAGAAATGTTTATTTAACACCCACTGTATAGAACTAGTAGTTTGTGAACAGTTAATAAAATATTGTTGTTGATAGAGCTTTTTAATTTATTTCTAAGCTATCCTGAATCCACCTCATTGCATAAAGCATTTCCTTGAAGAGCCTTCATTACAAAGAGAAAAATAATGGCTTTGTTACCCTAGATAAGTCACCTTCGTTAGCCAAGTGACGTTATTACAGTAATCAGGCATGATGCTGTATGCCCTCATTATGATATACAAGAATGAATAAGGGCTGATGAGATGATGTAATGGTTAAGGTACTTGCCTGCAAAGCCAAAGGACCCAGGTTCAGTTACCCAATATCCATAAAAAGCAAGATGCACAAGGTAGCACATGAGTCTGGAGTTTGTTTGCAGAGGCTAGAGGCCCTGGTGTACCCATTCTCTCTCCTTTCTCCCTCTCTCTCTCTCTCTCTCTCTCTCTCTCTGTCTGTCTTAAATAAATAAATAAATAAAATATTTCTTAAAAATTAATATGACAGATTTGGTGGCACATGCCTTTAATCCCAGCACTTGGTAGAGGTAAAGGTAGGAGGATTGCTGTGAGTTCAAGGCCAGCCTAAGACTACATAGTGAGTTCCAGGTCAGCCTGCACTAGAGTGAGAACCTACCACAAAAAAGCAATAAATAGATAAATAAATAAATAAAAGATTTTGGTAACTCCCTAATGTCCTTTTCCTTGTGTCATTCAGTGCTATTTTTCCTCTATTCCATTCTCCTTACTTAGTAAGACTTTATTCTTCCATTATTTTTCTTCCTAGAAAACTCATAAAAACCCATGACAAGAATCTCATTCCTTTTTTACTTAAGGAATTCTTTGCTCTCTAGTAAAATATGAAACATGTCTAGAGAAAACTTTATATTTAACTCTCAAATTTTGATCAAAATATAGCTAAATATTAAACTCAATATAATAATTTATTAAAGCATATATTAGGGCTGTTTGTAAAGGCACTTTATAGCAATTCTAGTTCACTTAATCCATATTTATAGGCTAATAAAGAAAGGCAAAAGAAAATTACCTTGCTATGTAGTTGTCAAGCCAGATCTAAAATTCAGTGTCTTCCATAAAAGTTAGTGTTCACTCCACTAAAATATGTTGTACTTATTATTCAATCTATTTTGCTTACATATGTATGTTTAAATTGTTATTCATAGAGAAAAGAAAAGGCAAGAAGAAAATTCTCAAAAGAATCTAGAAAAAGGTATGCTTCAAGGTGCTTTCATTCATCTGGATGAAGAAAAAGAAAAACAAAGGAAACTGAAAGAGATACTGATCCGAACTTTCAAGGAAAATCAACAGGTGGGAATAAATTTTCACATTCTGAAGTATAAATTGACAAAGGAGATACTGATCTGAACTTTCAAGGAAAATCAACAGGTGGGATAAATTTTCATATTCTGAAGTATGAATGACAAAGCTCCATTAAGTATGGAGTAAACTGCGTGTAGCATTGTGGCTCACACGTGGGAAACCAAGATGGGAGGATTGCTACAAGTTCAAGCCCAGCCTAAGCTATATAATGAGAATTCATCTCAAAAACCTTGGTGGTGAAGAGAAAGAATGAGAGAGGGAAGAAAAGAATGAATATGAATGAATGAACAAATAAATGAATATGAAGTAATCACTAAACCCACTGAAAGCCTCATCCTAAATACTCACATTGACCACCAGATGACCTGCTAATGACTTGGTCTACAGGGCAGGGCACCAGATCCCTGCTCTGGGTTGTTCTTTTCATGCCATAGAAATGCAGGGTGAAATCCTGGGAAATTGGGAGATGTGTTTCCCTCTTCAGAGTAGTATGTAAACTACTTGTGCATTTAATACTTGACTTCCACATAGACAGTCTCAAGGACCTCTATGCCTGAATTATTCAGAAGATACAAATCTTAAACGCTAACACAGTGATATGCTTATGTTTGTGCTTCTCTTGCTTCCTTTTACTTTTTTTATAAATTATATTTGCCTAATTATATATTAACAAATGAGTATGTTCCTGGATTACTTACTTTTAAATTACTGTGACCAAAATGCCTGACAGAAAAATCTTGAAGAAAGAAAGATTTGTTTTCATTGACAGTTTTAGAGAGCTCTGTCCATGATTGCTTGGCCACCATACACTGGGAACATGAGGCACATCGTGGTGGCAGAAGTGTGTGGTAGAAGATAGCTGTTCACACCACAGCAGATAGGAAACAGAGGGAAACATCAAAAAAATGTGCACTGATATATACCTCCAAGGACCTTCTGCCAAGTGACCTACGTCCTCTGTGTAGACCCCACCTCCAAAGGTTTCCAGAATCTCCCAAAATAGCACCAGCAGCTAAGGACCAAGCACTTAAGTCACGCACCTGTGGGGGACATTTCAGATTGGAACCATAGTACTTCCTCTGGCTACTTGAGCAGATATTTTTTTCCCATGGGAAATGAATTACTTGACTTATTTGTAATTGAGGTAGTTGGATAAGAAAAATAAATATGTATATTTTCTGTTCTTCACTACACTTACTCTAGGGCCTTAGGCATGGCTAAAATATGTGAAAGTTAATGACTTGAAAACATAAATGAATAGACTTATGAAAAGAAAGAACCTAGGAAGGTATTCAGTGATATGGAGAAATGTAAGAACAGACGTATAAAGGCCCCAGAGGCCTGGGGATATAGCTCAGTGCTAGAGTGCTTGCTTAGTATGTATAAGGACGTTGATTCTATCCAAGTACCTCCCAAAAGGGAGGAATGACTAAGGCTCTGGAAATCAGTAACAGGAATTTGTGAATGAGATGGATAACCATGACATAAAGAAAGTAGTCAATGTGATTAAAAAAAATAGGCACATTTGATGGTGACATGTTGGATGATGGGCAGGAAGTTGCACCTTTTTAATATTACATGTAAATTTGGTCAGTTTTGGTTTCAGAAACAGAGATGAACATGGAGGAAATGTTAAGAGTTAAGAGTAGCATTTTATGGCTCAGTGGTGAAAGCACTTGCCTGCTCAGCCTCAGGACCCACATTTGACTCCCCAGATCCCACATAAGCCAGATGCACAAGGTGACACATGCACAAGGTCGCTCATGCACATAAGGTGGCACATGCATCTGGAGTTTGAGTACACTGGCTGTGGGTCTCTCTCCCCTGCTCTCATGCTCATTTAAAAAAAAAAAAAATGCCAGTCTATCCAGGCGTGGTGGTGCACGCCTTTAATCCCAGCGCTCGGGAGGCAGAGGTAGGAGGATCACCATGAGTTCCAGGCCACCCTGAGACTACAGAGTGAATTCCAGGTCAGCCTTGGCTAGAGTGAGACCCTACCTCGGGGGGGAGGGGGGAGGTGGAAGCCAGTCTGTTGGGCTTATCTCAAAAAATAAATTAAATTAATTTTTTTGAGACAGATACGTGGACTCAGCTTTGACGTCCTTCAGGACACAGGCATAATGGTGATGATTCCAAGAGAGTGTAGGAAGAGAAATGAGTAGTCAAGGGGCATCTTGAGAAGGCACAGAGAAAAACAACCATAATATCTTACCCAGCCAATCAGAGATGAATGAGACATGTGTTCTCTAAAACATTAGTTTTAAGCCAGGCGTGGGGGTGCACAACTTTAGTCCCAGCACTCAAGAGGCAGAGGTAGGAGGATGGCTGTGAGTTCGAAGCCAGCCTGAGAAAACATAGTGAATTCCAGGTCAGTCTGGACTAGAGTGAAACCCTACCCTGAAAAACAACAATAACGACAAAAAACCCATGAATATTGCCTATACTCTACTAAGAGCAATAGCTAACATTTATTACTGAACTTTTGAAATCTATGTAATAGTATAAAAATTAATTTAAAAATTACAGTCAGACAATGATGGAGAGTAGAGTTGCGAAGGGGAATGTGAGGAGAGAGGGAATTATCATGGTTTATTGTCTATAATTGTGGAAGCTGTCAATAAAAAAATTAAAAATTAAAATGAAGTCTACTACGTAAAAAGAAATCATGTATACCATAGAAATTGTATATTTTGGGGGTAGATCTGCTAGTTGTAAAATTTGACACAGAATTTAACAAAATCAGTGACCCATCTAAATCAGATTACTTGGTTTTAAAAGGACACTCCATTGTATTTAAATAAGGGAAATGACAGATTATGAATAAGTTATTTTGCCACAGATTCTGCTTGATTTGTGCCTATATATTGTTATTGTTAAGGTTTTATTTTCAAATAATTTCTAGTAGGCAGAGAAGGTGCAAAAATACTGGAGTCCTTGAATACCATTCACTCAGCTTTTCCCAATGTTAAGCTCTTACATTAGCACAGTATAATGATCAAAACAGAGACATTAATGTTGATCAGTACTATAGATACCAATAACTAATAGACCCCATTAGAGTGTCCCCACTGATATCCTTTGTTTCAGAACTTATTCCATGAATCATATTTCTTTAATTTTAATTCATTTTTTTCCAGTTTTCTGCAATAAATGATAATTCTTACATGTTTCCTTGTATTTTAAGATCCTGACATCATTATTTAAAAAAACTGGTTGGCAAGGCTGGAGAGATGGCTTAGTGGTTAAGGCATTTACCTGCAAAGCCTAAAGACCCAGGTTTGATCCCCCAGTCCCCACATAAGCCAGATGCAGTAGGTGGCACATGCATGTGGAGTTCCTTTGCAGTGGCTGGAAGTCTTGGCCATGCCCATTCTCTCTCTTCCTTTCACATACATAAATAAAATAATCATAAAAAACTGGTTAGAGCCAGGCGTGGTGGCACACACTTTTAATTCCAGCACTTGGGGGTAGGAGGATTGCTATGAGTTCAAGGCCACCCTGAGATTCCATAGTGAATTCCAGGTCAGCCTGGGCTAGAGTGAGACCCTACATCGAAAAAAAAAAAAAAAAAACTGGCTAGGTATGGTGGTGGCTTGAATAAGATGTCCCCCATAATCTCATGTGTTCTGAATGCTTGCTTGATCCACAGCTGATGGCAGTTTGGGAGGTGGAGTGGAGTCTTGCTAGATGAGGTAGGGGTGTTGCTGGGGGTGGACTCAGGTTTATTAGCCTCTGGCTTGCCAGTGTTAGTTTCGCTCACTCTTCTGCTGCTGTTTTCTACCTGCTGGGGCAGAGGTGATGTCCAGCCTCGGCTCACATCATGCCTTCCCTGCCGTCATGAAGCTTCAAAACATCTGTCCCATCAGCTGCTTTTGGTTGGGTGCTTTGTCCCAGCAATGCGAAGATAATTACAACATGCATTTTGTAATATACCTCTCAATTTGAGTCTTCCATTTTTGTCTACTGCTTAGAGTGAGATTGTACATTTTTGGTAAGAATACCATATGAAATGATACTTCACCTTTCCCTCCATCTGAGGAAGTACATGTTGTTGATATTAACCTCACCCACTTGGTTAGAATTTTGTGTCTGCTGGGTTTCTCTGTTAAAAAGTTATTATCTTCCCTTACATAAATGTCTTCCAGGAGAAATTATGCAACTATGTAAATAACCTATTCCTTCATAAGCTCTCACCCACCAATTGAGGCAGAGATCTTGCCTGTACCAGTTATTGATGTGGTAGTTAACTAAAGACGGTGGGAGCGGGGTTCTCTTATTTTTTCTGTTTATTCATTGAAACTCTTGTAGAAGGAAGAACTGTCTCTCATTTATTTGATTGTTTGCATAATCATCGTGTTCGTGTGGACTCACTAGTACTCATTTTGTCCTGTGGCTTGTGCTGCGGTTTATTACTTAAGTTGCTCCAACTTTGAGCACTGGGGAGGCTGTCAGGGTGTCATCTCCCTGGCCCTTCCAGCATGCCCCACTCTTCTTCAAGCACCCCCTTCTGTGCTGTACCACAAGACTCGTCTCGTGCTTGCCCTGTCTCCTGCGGGGAACAGCGGTTCTTGTTACGGGAGAATGACCCGTGTGTGCACTGCTGCTGGGCGTCATTGTTTCTGTTCTCAGCAAACAGAGCTAAGACATCTGTGTGTCTACTAATGCGTGTATACCCACACTTATTTCTATTCATTTATATCATACACATGCTAAAATCCATGAGTGCCTTCTGATACCTCTAGTTCCAGTATACCAGCACAAAGACAGGAGTCATGTGATATCTCTTCCTTTCCTTATTTGTGACTTACCTGTGGACTCTATGAATATGTACTAAGCAGCACCAGCGTCGCTGCCATAGCACCCTGGACACACCCGATCTCTGAATATGTCCCGGGTCATTGTGAATTCATAATGATATTACCAGTGAAGACTTTCTCTCTTAAGTATGTATTGCTTCTTTCTCTGACAATGGAATCTCTGGCCCTCATCAACCACATGCTCTTTGCTTGTTAGTTTAATTCTAGTTTAGTATAAAAGAGCTGAAACTAGAATTACGAACCCATCATCCAGCTGTGGTGGAACATGCCCATAATCTCAGCTCTTGGAAGGTAGGATAGGCTGATAAGGAGTTCAAGTCATCCCCTGCAACATAGTAAGTTCAAGGCCAAGCTGGACTTCATGAGTCCCTGTCCCATAAAAACAAAAACAGGAAAAAGAATTGCTAACCCCTGCAACCATGAAAGCAAATGTACTTACTAAAGCATAGTATTTTTTAGTCTTGTAGTATTTAGTCAAAATACTATCTTCTAAAGTTATTTAAGCTCTTTTCTTCCCTTTCCCCTTCATTATTACATTATTACATTAAAGTGTGGGGAGTGAATCTTTAATTTAGATTTCTGCAGTATATATATGAAACAGTAAAAATCCGCCTACCAGACTTCTTACTTTAAAAAATATTATTTATGGGCTGGAGAGATGTCTTAGCTTAACTGCTTCCTTGTGAAGCCTAAGGACCCCAGTTCAAGGCTCAATTCTCCAGGTCCCACGTAAGCCAGATGCACAAAGGGCACATGCATCTGGAGTTCATTTGCAGTGGCTAGAGGCCCTGATGCACCCATTCTCTATCTAACTGCCTCTTTCTCTCTCTCTGTCTCTCTTAAATAAAAATAAACAGAAAAATTTAATATTATTTATAAGCCAGGTGTGGTGGTGCATGCCTTTAATCCCAGCACTCGGGAGGCAGAGGTAGGAGGATCACCATGAGTTCAAGGCCACCCTGAGACTACATAGTGAATTACAGGTCAGCCTGGTCTAGAGTGAGACCCTATCTCAAAAAAATATATATCATTTATTTACAAGCAGAGGGAGACAGAGACAGAACAAGAGAATGGGCATGCCAAGGCCTCTTGCCACTGTAAGAAAACTCCAGATGCATGTACCACTTTGTGCATCTGGCTTTACATGGCTAGCAGGAAATCAAGCCCAGGCCATTAGGCTTTGCAAGCAAGTGCCTTAATGACGAGCCTTCTCTCCATCCCAACTTAATGTTTGTACAGACTTGGCTGGAGACAGAGAACTTCCCTGATAAATTCCAACCCAGTAGGCAGGCCCTCCAGGATCATCATGTTGGTCCAGGTCCACATTCCCAGCCCAGTTCTAAAGAAGCCTGAAGCCTCCCTTGAGTGAGGAAACCTGTATATCAGCAGCCTGCACTAGGCACAGGAGGAAAATGTGCAACACCGTTAGCAGCAAGGTACCTAGGAACTTACATCGGCTTCTCAGAACATTCATCTGGCTCAAACCCAAGAGAAACATTTGTATAGCATATTTGTAGGAAGACCTTTCTTAAAGAAGCGGTTTCTAGTTTGGGTTCCTTTAATTCCTGTGATTCCTTGAGCTTTGGTTCTGGGATTTTATTTGCCCCACCAAATTCTTAACATCCTATTTGGGCTATAAAATTGAGACAGGGCCTTATACTGTAGCCCAAACTGGCCTTGAACTCCTGACAATCCTCTTACCTTAGTCTCCTGAGTGCTGGGTTTACACACATGAGCCCCCTGTGGCCAGCGGGCCACATCATGTGTTAGGAGACTTTCCAAGAATGCACTGTCTTTTTAATCGTCACACAAATTCTGGTGCAGGCTCTTCACGCATCTTTCCTACCCAGTT
Organism: Jaculus jaculus; assembly: GCF_020740685.1. NCBI lineage: Eukaryota > Metazoa > Chordata > Mammalia > Rodentia > Dipodidae > Jaculus > Jaculus jaculus. Next base: position 168,159,891 of record NC_059105.1, read on the forward strand.
CCTTGCCAAGGCTCTTGTGTCAGAGAGTTACTTTTGTATAGAAGCTTTCCACTTTAAGCCTATTCTATTTTCTGTTTGATCTTATACTGAAATCTCTTAGGGAGATCCAGCAATTCACATGTCACAGCTAATTAGAAGAAACAACAAGGGATTAACTCTGAAATTCTTACACTATTGGAAAGCGCCTTTCTTAATTCTCAGTCTGTCCTGAAATACATTTTTGTTTTCTTAATAAGATTAGAAACCCTATGATCTTTTCTGCTTATGAAAATTGAAGAGAACAATGGAAAATAAGATAAGATAATGAATACTAACCTAAATCTTAATTCTCTGGGGGGAAGATTTTGATTTGCTTATTTGGTTAGGTTTTTCTGTTAGAGATTAAGATAATAATCACCTAAAGAAATTACTTTTAGTATTGTGCTAGTGGCATAGAACCTTCCAGAAACCTGTCCTCCCAGAGATCTATCCTCCCAGAGTAAACCTAGGAAGCATGGCAATATATGGAAAAGAAACCTGCTTTTTTTTTTTTTTTTCTGGCAGGATACTGGAAACTGTGGCTAAGTACCTCATTTATGTAGCATGATTCCTTCCAAAAATCATAGTGTTGTCAGAACGTCCTACACAGCGGGGAAGCAGAAGCGCTTCTGAACTGACACATAGCAACTGTCCTCAGCGGGGTGTGCTGTTCAGGGAACGTTCCTGCCAATCAGACTGCAGAGAGAACTGCTGGGCCACTGACGAAGAGGACAGAGGTTCATGACACTCTGCCCCTGACGTTTCCTGCCAGAGGCAATGCATGGTGTACATTTTCTGAGGTGTTTGAATGAGAAGTCATTTTATGTTACTCTTCTGTAGCTCACTCTCTAGAAATTTCCAGCTGAAATTTTGTTTGCATGTTTTTGGGTTGTTTTGGTTTTTCAAGTTAGGGTCTCGCTCTAGCCCAGGCTGACCTAGGATTCACTCTGTAGTCTCAGGGTGGCCTTGAACTCACAGTGATCCTGCTACCTTTGCCTCCTGAGCACCGGGATTAAAGGTGTGCGCCACCATGCCCAGCTTCCAACTAAAATTTGATCTTAACCAAAAGATTGCTTGTTTTGTTGTCATTCTTCTTGTGTCACCCTGCATCCTCACACCGAGGAGAATGAGAACTAACTTACAGAAGTACTTTTGAGCCAGTATTTTGCCTTTCAAAGTTCTGTAAGCCTTGTTTTGACCCTAGAGGTTCTCCTTCAGCAATATTTGCTTGTTTGTTTCCAATAAGGGGCCAGGTACCTGGAAGAGAAAGCAGGGAGTAGAGCTTGATGGAGAGGTGCAAGAAAGTCTCAAAGGAAGAGAAAAACAAGGGGGAGCACCAGGTCTGCCTTCTTTTAAAAAATATTTTATTTATCTGTTTATTTGAGAGACAGTGTGAGAGAGAGAAAGAAACAGATAGAGTAAGAGAGAAAATGGGTGCACCAAGGTCTCTAGCCACTGCAAATGCTACTCCAGATACATGTGCCACCTTGTGTATCTGGCTTTACATGGGTACTGGGGAATCAAACTCAGGCCCTTAGACTTTGTAGTTAAGCGCTGTAATCACTGAACCATCTCTCCAGCCCAGGTCTTCCTTCTCTAAAGACATGATGGCATCCTGAGAGTTGGTCTAGCCTATGTTAGGGAAGGAGCAGTGCCCTAATACTTGTCAGTTTGTAGGTTTTATAGGTATATAAAGGTCATTCTTCTTTAAAAGAGGCCAGAAATTCCTGCTGGTTATGAATTTACTTTAGCCAGGCTTTGTTGCACACGCCTTTAATCCCAGCACTCAGAAGACAGAGGTGGGAAGATCACCATGACTTTGAGGCCACCCTGAGACTACATACTGAATTCCAAGTCAGCCTGAGCTAGAGAGAGACCCTACCTCAAAAAACCAAGACAAACAAACAAAAAAATTACCTTATGATAAATAATTTAAATTACACTTTAAAAAAACTTTATTTATTTATGCCAGGGTTTCTTGCTGCTGCAGATTAATGCTAGATACATCTGCCATTTTTTTTTTAACTGGCTTTACTTGGGTACTGAGGAATCAAATCCAGGCTATCAGGCTTTGCAAAAGTAAGTCCCTGTAACCTATGAACCATCTTCCCAGTAATGGTGAACGTTTTGCTTCCTAAAATTCTACTACTTCTAGAGTAAGACAGAAAAACTGTTAAATAAATACAGTAGTATTGTTGATTGAAACTCATTAGCAGAACTAAGAATTTACAAAATATCCTTATGTTACTGGTATATGTTGACACATTTGTGTGTAAAATGTTATAGTGTCTGATGTCTGGGATTTATTTTTGAATCCCGCAGGTGGGGAAAAAGGTGCTGGGAGACAGATGGAACATGATTGACAAAATTCTGATAGCTTTTGAAGCTAAGTGAAGGTTTATTCTTTTATCCTACTTTTGGATATGTTTGTTAAATTTCTGTAACAGTGGGCTATTTAAAAAAAGAAGAAGGAAAGAAAAAAAATTAAATACCAGAATTTCTCCTGGAAGAGGTTGTCAAACATTAGGTCTCTAGGTTTTTCTATAAAACCTAACTGAAACCCAGGTCTTAGCTGAGTGTCCTTGGAACTGAACATATTCCCTCTAATATAATCAGTTATATATGACTGGGGAAGGAGAGGTATCATAATTTCTTCTCTTGTAGGGGGCAAAATGATGGGGAAAAGGGAGCAGAAGTCATAGATCACTCCTTTTCCATTCTAAACTTCATGACTTGCCCTTTCCTCCAGAGATTTATATTGCCATGGTAAAGATCTTCTTTTCCCAAGCCCTGCCTTCTTTGTCACATCTGGTGGGTCTTTCACTTATCTACAGTGGTTCCCCAAAGGATAAAAGGACATCCTATTGCAGCAACGGGATGTCTGCTCCTCTCAGAATGGGAGAAGCTAGGTGTTACTTGGGAGTTCAGGAGGCGTGCAGTTTTCTTCCTGACATTTGAACCTGGGCCAAGTCCCCAAGACCACTAGTTGCCCCATAGCTAGTTCCATTCAGCAGAAATAAATTGTAAACTTGTTGACATTTTTGTCCTCTTTACAATTCATTGTTTATTTTTCCATGACAGGGAATTTTGATGCAATTATCACTGAGCTTTCTGACAAAAGGGAAATAGCTGAGGAATTTTGATGAGTTACCCACTTCATTAATCAGAACAAGCATCTCTAGCGACAGGGTTAGAATTACAATGAAGATCAGATAGCAAATTGCTGTTCCACCCAGCGTCAATCATTTCCAGTGACAGCAGTGTGATTACACTTCAGGGAAGAGCTTTTCTTGCCAACAGAACAAGGGCAACTCCAGTGCAGGTAATAAATTTAGCAGGGCGAGCTGTCATTTCTTCTCTTGAGTGGAATTCTTAAAAACCAAATGGTGTCTTGTGGAAGATTTTAAGGGAAGAAAGCATTTCAGTTGAAAACTTTCTAAATTTCATGTTGTAGTATTTTACTTGAAAAATTATTACTGACATGTGCTTAGGAGCAGCTCATCCCCACAGTGATTTTTCTCTGTTTCATTAACCCATATCAAGCCCATCATTGTAACGATGATAAAGAGATGGTAGAAACCAAGAAAAGAATGTAAGACTATATTTGAAAGCCTATCAGGAAGAAAAACATGGTACAGAAACAAATAAAATTAGAAAGAAATATAGATCAGGATAAGCATTTAAAACATTTAAGTTCTTCTGGCTTAATCAGAACACATTTGTCTTCTAACCCAGTTATGCCTTAATATAATTTTTGTTTCAAAGAACAAAAAGATAGAGCACTCTTGTAGTTCCAGAGTGCAGTTAGTCAGGAGCAGGGGGGAGTTCTCTGAGAGGGAAGTTTGACAGTTAATCATTGCCATTAACCTGACTGGATTTGGAATCACCTGGGAGACACACCTCTTGGCTATCTGTGAGGCTGTTTCCAGAGAGCTTGTTTTTTTTTTAATTTTTTTTAATTTTTATTTATTTGAGAGCAACAGAGAGAAGGAGGGAGAAAGGGGGGGAGAGAGAGAGAGAGAGAATGGGCACGCCAGAGCTTCCAGCCTCTGTAAACGAACTCCAGATGCATGCGCCCCCATGGGCATCTGGCTAACGTGGGTCCTGGGGAATTGAGCCTCGAACCAGGGTCCTTAGGCTTCACAGGCAAGTGCTTAACCACTAAGCTATCTATCCAGCCCTCCAGAGAGGTTTAACTGAGGCGAGAGACTCACCCTAAGTTGAAGCAACACTGTCCCATAGACTGGGATATCATACAGAAAGAATAAAAAGAGGAACAATGAGGCAGTGAGACAAGCACCACCACTCATCTCTCCCCCACCTCTTCTCTGGTTTTTGAGTGCGAGAGCAGCATGACCAGCTACCTCAAGCTCCTGTGGCTACAGCCTAACCATTGTCACCACCATGCTGTCCCCACCATGACGTAGTGTGCCCTCAGACCATGAGCACAAATAAACTATCTCTTCTTTAAGTTGGTTTTGCCAGGCATTTTGTCACAGCAGTGAGACTAGTAACTAATGTAGAAAAGAGGTGAACAAACACATAGATGGTATCTGTGGAAGTTTGCCACTTCTGGTCCCTTATAAATAAACACAGAGAAAGACTGAGAATGCATTCCTTTCACCAGTATTTTCTGTCAAGCATGCTTATCAGAACTTAGGTTTTAAAAAATATTTTATATTTAAAATATTATATATATATATATATATATATATATGTATATGTATTACAATATAAACAGGGCTAGAGCTAGACGGATGGCTTAATGGTTAAGGCATTTGCCTGCAAAGCCAAAGGACCCAGGTTCTGTTCCCCAGGACCCACGTTAGCTAGATGCACAACGGGGTGCACATGTCTGGAGTTTGTTTGCAGTGGCTGGAAGCCCTGGTGCACCCATTCTTTCTCTCTCTCTCCTTTTTTGGTCAAACAAATAAAAATAAAATATTTTAAAAAATAAAAATATTTTATTTATTTATCTGAGAGAGACAGAAAAAAAATAAAATAGAGAGAGAGAGAATGAATGGGCAACAACTGCAAACAAAATTCAGATACATGTGCCACCTTGTGCATGTATCTCATGTGGGTACTGGGGAGTTGAACCTGGGTCCTTAAACTTTGCAGGCAAGCACCTTAGCTGCTAAGCCCTCTCTCCAGCCCCAGAACTTATGTTTACTTCAATAATATTTGCTATGAATCAAGAATAATGAGGCAGCTTTGATTCATGCTTTTTAATTTTATAGTTTAATAGTGTTTCTTTTAGAGCAGGTAGAGAATAAACAGCAGCAAGCCAATTTCAGTAAAACCCTTGCTGGATGAGTCTGTTCCTTTACTGGTGTTAGTTTCTGTATAATAAAGCTGACTTACACACCTTTAGAACCAACCATTTTGCTATCAAAAGCCCAACTGCAGTATTTTAAATTATATTTATTTATTTGAAAGAGAGAGAGAGGCAGATAGAGAGAGAATGGGCACACCAAAGCCTCTAGCCACCACAAACGAACTCCAGACGCATGTGCCTCCTAGTGCATCTGGTATACGTGGGTCCTGGAGAATCAAACGTAGGTCCTTAGGCTTCACAGGCAAATGCCTTAACTACTAATCTATATCTCCATCCCCTCAACTGCCATATTTTAAAAGAAGCATACGGGCCTCAAATGGGCCTCTCCTAAATTCAGTTCCTTCGTTGTGTCCCAACGGTTTTGGTATGTTGTGTTCTCATTATCATTTGATTCTATGAATTTTTTGATTTCCTTCTTGGTTTCTTCATTGACCCATTCATCATTTAGTAGTGTATTGTTTAGTTTCCATGATTTTGTGTATGCTCTATAGCTTTTCTTGCTATTGATTTGTAGTTTGATTCCATTGTGGTCAGATAGAATGCAAGGAATTATTTCAGTTTTCCTGTATTTGTTAAGATTTGCTTTGTGTCTTAATATATGGTCTATTTTAGAGAATGTTCCATGTGCTGCTGAAAAGAATGTATATTCTGCAGCATTTGGATGAAATGTCCTGTATATGTCTGTTAGATACATTTCTTCTATGACCTCATTTAGTCCAGATGCCTCTCTGTTTATTTTTTCCCGGGATGACCTGTCAATTGATGAGAGTGGGGTGTTTAAGTCACCCACTACCACTGTGTTCAGTGTTATCTGTGACCTTAGTTCTAATAATTTGTTCGATGAATTTGGGAGCCCCCATGTTAGGTGCATATATGTGAGGATTGTAATGTCCTCCTGTTGGAGTGTGCCTTTAATCAATATAAAGTGACCTTCCTTATCTTTCTTAATTAATGTTGAACTGAAGTCTACCTTGTCAGATATTAGGATAGCAACCCCTGCTTGTTTTCTAGGCCCATTTTCTTGAAACACCATTTTCCAACCTTTTGCTCTAAGATAGTATCCCTCCTTTGTAGAAAGGTGAGTTTCTTGGAGGCAACAAATTGAAGGATCCTGCTTTTTTTCTAAATTTTGTATTTTTATTTTTGTTTATTTATTTGAGAGTGACAGAGGAAGAAAGAGGCAGACAGAGAGACAGAGAGAGAATGGGCGTGCCAGTGCCTCCAGACACTGCAAATGAACTCCAGACACATGCACCCCCTTGTGCATGTGGCTAACATAGGTCCTGGGGAACTGAGCCTTGAACAAGGGTCCTTAGGCTTCACAGGCAAGTGCTTAACTGCTAAGCTATCTATCCAGCCCAGGATCCTGCTTTTTAACCCAGTCTGCAAACCTGTGTCTTTTGGTTGGAGCATTGAGGCTGTTGATATTAAGAGATATTATTAAGAGGTGTGTGTTTATTTTGGGCCTTTTTTTTTCTTTGTAATTCTGGTTCTACCTTTGCTCTCTTGTGTTAACTAGTATTTCAGTATTGTTTATTTTTTCCAGGTTCATTATATGTGTGCTTTCCTTTCTCTTCTGCATGGATTCTTTCAAGTATTTTCTGTAGAGCTGGTTTTGTCTTCAAATACTCCTTTAGCCTGCTTTTGTCTTGGAATGTCCTTATTTCTCTGTCTATTTGAATGGATAGCTTTGCAGGATAAAGTAACCTTGGTTGACAGTTGTTATCTTTCAGAACTTAGAATACATCACTCCAGGCCCTTCTGGCTTTTAAAGTTTGTATGGAGTAATGTGCTGTGATCTTGATGGGCTTGCCTTTGAAGGTAACTTGATTTTTTTTCTCTAACTGCTTTCAATATTTTTTCTTTGGTTTGTGTGTTTGGTAGTTTGATTATAATATGGCAAGGAGAGGTTCTTTCCAGGTTTTGTCTGGTTGGTGTTCTAAAGGATTTCTGTATCTGCATTGGCACCTCTTTCCCAATTTGGGGGAAGTTTTCTTCTATGATTTTGTTGAAGACGCCTACTGTGCCTTTGGAGTGGAATTCTTTTCCTTCTACTATGCCCTGAATTCTTATGTTTGATCTTTTCATAGTGTCCTGAATATTTTGAAATTCCCACTCATACTTTTCTATTAGTTTGTCTTTCTCTTTGTTGGACTGCATTAGGTCTGCTACCTGGTCTTCTAGCTTAGATATTCTGTCTTCTCCTTCATCCATTCTACTGGTGAGATTTTCTACAGAGTTTTTTATTTCATGGACTGTGTTCTTCATTGCTTGTAATTCTAGCTGTTTTTTCTTTGTTATTTCTATTTCCTTATTTATGTCTTGTATTGACCTCTTTATGTCATTAAATTGGTATCCTGTGTCTTCTTTGATTCCTTTGATTTCTTCTTGCATTCCTTTGATTTCTTCTTTGACTTCTTTGAACATATTTACAATCATTCTTTTGAAATCTTTCTCAGGCAATTCCTCTAACTCATTCTCACTGGAGGTCATTTCTGATGCATTAATACTTTTTGGTGGATTTATATTGTCTTGATTTTTGGTGTTTCTTGTGTTATAATGTACATATTTTTGCATCTTGGATTAATTTAATGCTTGGGTTTTCTAGTTAGCTGCAGTATTATTAGATGTATCAATCAATCTGATGTTATATATCTTCAGGGCAGGAGCTTAAGGTGCTAGTTATGGCTCTTAAGACACAGAGTATCTACAAAAGTGACCTAGGTGTTGGGTTTGCCTGCTATTAGAGTATTCAAGTAGGCTGAGTGTAACAAAATACAGGCAGATTCTAAAATTTAACTAAACAATGTACACTTTCAGTGAAAACCAGCACAGAGTATTTATGCAAGAGTAGGTATTATGACAACCAGATCCTCTAACTGTTCCTTAGGGTGTGTGGTGTCCCACACCCTTAATCCTGACAACAAAGAGGTTAAGATTTCTCGTCTGTTGAGGGTCCCAAGTCAGCTTGTGACCAAGAGAGACCCTCCCCTAATGTATAACAGAAGAGGAAACAAAGCCACTATAAATCAAGAAGCAACAAATAACAAGCCCAAAATATAGCTTATTTAAGAATGGCAAATCTGGGCTGGAGAGATGGCTTAGCGGTTAAGCGCTTGTCTGTGAAGCCTAAGGACCCCGGTTCGAGGCCCGGTTCCCCAGGTCCCACGTTAGCCAGATGCACAAGGGGGCGCACGCGTCTGGAGTTCGTTTGCAGTGGCTGGAAGCCCTGGCGCGCCCATTCTCTCTCTCTCCCTCTATCTGTCTTTCTCTCTGTCTGTCACTCTCAAATAAATAAATAAAAAAATATTGAACAAAAAATATTAAAAAAAAAAAAAGAATGGCAAATCTGACCATCCATAGATGTAACATATAATTTATCCTGATATGGAAGGTGCAATTAGCACTTCCAGTTCAGGCCTATATACCAGGTTTATTTGGCAGGTACTGACCTGTTGTAGTCCCAGTTACCTTTTGGGATGATTTTGGTCTCAGTTATGCTACGCTCCTGCTTGGGTCTCTCTTTAGTGTAAAATCTCTTTAGTGGAAAATCCCCTCACCTGGCTTTTCCTGCACCTCAAGGCGAACCTGGCAGCTGGGGCCCCACAGACCTGGTGCCGCTGCTGCTGGAGCCACTTCTGCCGGCCTGTGTGGGCTCTGGATGCTCTGATCTCTTATACTTCTCTGCTGCCATTTTAATTTCTTATACACCTCACTTTTTAGTAGAAGAGTGTATTTTGCTGGGGTTTTTTTGGGGGGGGGGGCTTTTTCTCCCCTAGACTGCTTTGGCATGGTTCCTGTGCCACTATCTTCACTGGAAGCTCCAGTTGAGTTCCTAACCAATGCTTTTCTATCATGGTAGTTATGTTTTCTTCCATTAAAAATGAAGTAAAGGGCTGGAGAGATGGCTTAGCAGTTAAGCGCTTGCCTGTGAAGCCTAAGGACCCCGGTTCGAGGCTCGGTTCCCCAGGTCCCACGTTAGCCAGATGCACAAGGGGGCGCACGCGTCTGGAGTTCTTTTGCAGAGGCTGGAAGCCCTGGCGCGCCCATTCTCTCTCTCCCTCTATCTGTCTTTCTCTCTGTGTCTGTCGCTCTCAAATAAATAAATAAAAATTAAAAAAAAAAAAGAAGTAAAGAATTTTCCCTTCACTTGTACGATAGACTAATTACCTAGTAGAGTAGTAATCAGGATGCCAGAACATTTGAGTTTGGTCCTCGGATGTAACACTAATGCTTTGGTTTGTGAATTTAGTCATTAGACCTTTTCATATTTGAAGTTTTAACTTGGTGATATAAATCATAAGAATACTTACACTATCTCCTTTGTAATGATGATTTTAAAATTAATAAAATATAGTACATGTATAAAAATTAAATGGCATACCACTTTCCTAGCATGTGCAAGCCTTGGGTTTGATCTCTGTCACCAATAAAATAAATAAATAGTTAATAAATTAGTTAAAAATAGCCAGGCGTGGTGGCGCACGCCTTTAATCCCAGCAATTGGGAGGCAGAGGTAGGAGGATTGCCTTGAGTTCAAGGCCACCCTGAGACTCCATAGTGAATTCCAGGTCAGCCTGAGCTATAGTGAGACCCTACCTGAAAAAACAAACAAAAAAATTAGTTAAAAAATACATAGTACATACAGCTTACTTTACAATTACTGAAAAGAGGGATATAGACTTTAGGGACACTTACAATATTATTGTTAAGTTGTAATGTTTTGCCATGGTAAATAATCCAGAAGTTGAAATTAGAGACAGCTGTGCATAGAATGTTATACTAAATCAACCAAGAGGGATTGCTCACTCCTTCTGTTTTTGTGATGTTGGAATTGAATGCAGAGCTTCATATGTGCCGGTCAAAGTTCTGCCACTGGGCATATCCCTTGCCCCAAAATAATCTTTAAAAAATTATATCCTGGGCTGGAGAGATGGCTTAGCGGTTAAGTGCTTGCCTGTGAAGCCTAAAGACCCCGGTTCGAGGCTCGGTTCCCCAGGTCCCACGTTAGCCAGATGCACAAGGGGGCGCATGCGTCTGGAGTTCGTTTGCAGAGACTAGAAGCCCTGGCGCGCCCATTCTCTCTCTCTCCCTCTATCTGTCTTTCTCCCTGTGTCTGTCGCTCTCAAATAAATAAATAAAATGTTTAAAAAAAATTATATCCTATAAGATAGATAATAATGCAGAAAAAAAAAAAAAGCATAGCCCTTGTATCTGTTAGAATACCTGACAAAAATCCACTTACAGGAAGAAGGTTATTTCAGCGTTCAGTTCCATGGACCAGTTTACAGTCCATCATGTCAGGGAAGACGTGGTACAGGAGCTTGAGGCAGCTGCTCACACTCACTCCACGCCCACAGCTCAGCCATCTCTCTACTCCATACCTAGTCCAGGACCTCGGCTCGTGGAATGGTGCCAGCCACAGTTCAGGAGGCTCTCCCTACCTTAATTCACCTACTCAAGATAATCCCCCCCCCAAAGTGGACAGAGACTAACCTAAGAAACATGATCCCTCACAAATGATTGTAAGTACTATCTAGTTGACAACCTAAAACTTCATACCCCTTAACCTGGCAGCTGTAGATCATTTGATTCTAGCTAAAGATATGTCCTATATCCAGAACAATCTCCTTTTCTTCTCTCCATCCTCTTCTTCCTCTTTCTTTCCCTCTCTCCCTCTTAGTGTTTAAGATGAGGTTCTAAAAATCATGCCTTCATTTGAAATGATGCCCCAGGAACAGGGAGTTTGAGTTTTCCATGGTTTCTCTCAATAAGAAATTCTAACATCATGTTTTTGTATAATTGGGAATATAACTGATACAGTGTGGCTAGTGCTTTGCCTGAGGAAAGCATAGGGTGCTCTTGGAACACAGTGGGAGAGGCTGAATCCTGAAGTCGTAAGGGAAGGAGAGAAAAGGAAGATAGAAAAGTTGGCATAACTACATAGGAACGTGTGAGGTAGTTTGGGTGGTATTGAGACCAGCAGTGAAAGTAGACTAAACTAAAGGAACACAAAGTTTGCTAGGAGATAGAAGGTATAAGCAAGGACCAGGTTGTGGTGATTTTCAGAGATCTGGACCATGAGTAAATTTCCCTAGCTAAAATTGACATTTGTTTCAGGGACCAAAAGTATCATTCTGTTCTGTGATCTCCCATGTGGGTAGGATATCAGTGGTACTGGTAACAGAAATGAAGTAAATACTTAGTATTTTAAGCTCCAAGTCAGCTTAGAGGGCAGGTCATGTTAGAAGAAGGTCTTTCAAGTCTCTTAAATCCTTCTGTTCCCATCTTAGGTGTGTTTTGTTATCCCAGCTTTCATTGGGAACAGTGCCCTATAGTGACAATCGGGTCTTTTCGTTTAAGTTGTGAGATGGAGAGTGCCACATTTGCATGACTTGAATATTTCTCATCACTATAAGCATGAAAGAATTGTATTTTCTTCTCCTCTATGAGGACCACAGTTAGTGGATTTGTTTGAAAGAGCATAAGGAGGAATCTGAGGACAAGTCTCTCAATAGTACATATTTGAAACACTAACGCTGATTGGTGGTGATTTTTTCCAAATGTTCCCATTGCAGTGTCAAAAACGGTACTTCTCTGCCTGGCACCAGCTAATTCTGGATCAGAGGATTAAGCTGGGAAAAGCTGGGACCCTGTCTGACTGGAAGCTTCAACTGAAGGTGCTAAGAGCCTGGAGAGGTTATACAAGATCCCAGAAGTTGAGGCGGGAGACCCATGCCTTAGAAAATGATCTCAGAGAAGAAAACAGGTACCATGGCTTGTACTGTGAAATTCCTTGTCATGTCATTATCTAGGACACCTGCCTCCCAAAGAACCTAAACTCCCAAAACGCTGTCCAATGGGACATCTCAGCCACGTATAAATAGGGTGATTATGGGATTTTGATACTGTGTCCCAACTAGAAAAATTGAACTGAAAATTTAATCCCAGCACTTGGGAGGCAGAGGTACGAGGATTGCCGTGAGTTCGAGGCCAACCTGAGACTCCATGGTGAATTCCAGGTCAGCCTGGGCTAGAGTGAAACCCTACCTCGAAAAACCAAAATAAATAAATAAATAATGAAATAAATAAAATGTACTGATGAACCTCATTTTGTTTCCTTAAAGGAGTATTGGGCTTTTCCTAAAGCAAATAGAGCAGCATTGTGCTCTGCACATCTTACAGTTCTAAAGAGGGAATTTGGTTTATATGGCAATAATTCTCATTGATAGAAATCTCTGTCTGCACACAGAATGTTAATTAAGGACATGGGAACATCCATCTGGGAGGGCCAACCTGCCAAGAACGATTCCTCCCACACTGCTGTCTTTTGTTCCACACCTTATTTAGGGGCTTTTGACACTTTTATATCATTTCCCTCTCATGCTGGTACTGTCACACAGAACTTGTCTTCAAATAAAGCTTTCTGTATTCCATGGTCTTAAAATTAAATGCCTTTTTCCTTATTTCCTAGTTCAATTTTGCATTCTGAATTTCTTGTCTGTTCTCCGTGTGTGTGTGTGTGTGTGTGTGTGTGTGTGTGTGTGTGTGTGTGTTGTGTTGTGTCGTGGTGCTGGCTGTGAACCCAGTACCTATACACATGCTAAACACATATTCTACTACTGGGCTACATGCCCCTGGCCCACCCAGTGTGTATGCTAGAATTAGTATCTTCAATGTAGAGGAGCCATTTGTTTATTTTGGTGGAAAGAGTATTCGTATTCTTACGTGCAGCATTCCTGACAACTTTCATTCATTCAAGATGAAAAATTAAGCAAGTGATATGTGAATGAATGTTCCGGAGAAGGGCATGACTATGCAAATCGCTGATTGCGTCAAGCTGTGGGAGGTACTGTAGGAGAATGGCACATGGCCCCTTACCTTCATATGGGAAAAAAACAAGACCTAGAGACATACAGATGTTAAGCAGTATCGTACACTGAGGAATAACTTCCCGTCTCTGCTGAGAACGTGGCAGAGGGAAGTGTCTCTGTGGCAGATGAGGCTTCCCAAGATTGTGTGGAAAAGGCTTCAGGATAGGTCTTGAGGGTTGGGGGTGGCATGAAGTACAGCCATCTGGACTTGCTGGAGACCATCAAGTCCATCAGCTTCCCAGAGGAAAAGGTGAGTTCTTGATGGTTTTCAAGTAGGAGAGTGACCCTTTTCTATAGTATGTTGGGGTGATTCTTCAGTGAAAAAAGAAAAAGACTGGGCTGGAGAGATGGCTTAGTGGTTAAGGTGTTTGCCTGCGAAGCCAAACCTAGGTTCAATTGCCCAGGACCCACATAAGCCAGGTATACAAGGTGGTACATGCATCTGGAGTTCGTTTGCAGCTGCTAGAGGTCTTGGCATGCCCATTATCTCTCTGTCTCTCTCTGTCTCTCTCTCTCTCTCTCTGCCTCTTTCTCTCAAATAAAAATAAATTTAAAAGCCGGGTGTGGTGGCGCACACCTTTAACCCCAGCACTCGGGAGGCAGAGGTATGAGGTGAGTTCAAGGCCACCCTGAGACTACGTAGTGAATTACAGGTCAGCCTGAGCTAGAGTGAAACCCTACCTCAGAAAAAAAGAAGCCCCCCCAAAAAATAAATTTAAAAATATTTTTAAAGAAGAAAAAGATCAATGTAGAAAACTCTATAATCTGTTTTCAGAATTCAGGACTTGGTGACTGATGTAAGGAATGGGGATAGCAGCTTACTAAAAAAAAATGGATGATGGGAGCATTTGTTAGTTGGAGAATTGTAAAACGGGAATAATGTAAGGGCATAGAGCAAGATGTCAAAGTTAAAAGTGGCCCATGAGATTTGCATGCTAGAAGAAACTTGTAGAAGAAAAATCTGTATAACTCAGGATTCCATTCCAATTAAACAGTTTAAATATAAAAGCACTAAATGGGGATTTCAAAATAGTATGATGTGCCAACTTTTCTTTTTAAGATCTCAGAACTTTTCGTCTGGTATCTGAATTATTTTCAGGTGTCTATTTTTAAATGTTCAGAATGGGTACTTTTTTTAACTCTTGAAACTAGAAAATATTTAACTTATCCTTTACTATAAAGCTTTAGAACAAAAACTATGCCAGGAAGACACCTTAGCGATTGTATGATTCAGCCCCTCATTTTGCTCAGGATAAAAAGGAAGCCCAGCTGGGGGAAGTGGCCACCAGTCACAGAGCTAAGGAGAGCCCTGGTCCGGGAGGAGAGCCTTGTTAGGGTTGGGACTTCTGCTTCTCCTCCGCCCACCACTTCATCGTTAAAGCAGATGGCGTCTGGGCTGTGGCTCCCTAGGTCAGCCATCTTGTCCACTGCATTGGCATTGCTTTAGATGGTAACAAATGAGAACCAAGAGTTTTTCTGAGGACTATATAAGGCAGAAGGAGCTATTCCTCCCAGACTTGACTCTAAAAACCCAGCCTTCTGCATGGTGTGCATTGCCCTACAAATTGTGTGGGGAAATTCCGCTGCATGAATTTGTTCAAAGACACTTGGATTAGGAAAGGTAGAGGGAATCAGTTCCAGAGTCATTGCTACAAGCAGAGACCAAGGGCCTGGCTGTGTCGGCAGAGGCAGAACCGTGTTCACCGTGCTGGCCAGGGCCTCTCCTGGTGCCTTAGCAGACACTGAACGCATGCTTGTTGAGTAGTAAGTAGCCAGTGAGTGCACAGAGGCTCAGTGGCTTCCTCTCTTGCAATTTAACTTGAGAGGGTTCACATGCATTCTTCCTAGTGCGTGCCAAGCAATTGGGAATGTGTATTATAATCATTAGGAACTTAGCCTTTAAGGAATAGATACCTGTGGCCCAGCCTAAGCTGTTGAAACCATTTGATGTTATCTCTTGTTCAGACATCACCCGAGTCCTTGTCCTCTAGCTCCCGTGCCCACCTTTGTGTCCCCTCGTGGCCTGTTTCCTATGCAGGGCCAGCTTGCAGGCCCTCTTATGTCTTCTACTCACAGAATCAACAACAGATCCCTGTCTATTTATCCATGTCTTAGCAACCATCTTTTCTTGATGAGCCTGGACTTAGTCTCACCTCACTCTAGTGGTTTCTCCACTTAACCCTACGATGCGTCTTGATTTCACTAATAACAACCATGGTCATTCTATCTTTATTCATTTCTTTTCTTTTGAAACTCGTTATTGTGCCAGGGTGGCCTGTGATATTAGCACGTGGGAGGTAGAGTCAGGAGGATCGGGGTCTAAGGTCAGTTTGAAGCCAGCCTAGGTCACAGAAGACCCTGTCTCCAAAAAAAAAAAAAAAAAACTAAGCAGAAGTGGGTGGTGAGTGTGGGGTGTGGTGGCTCACACCTTTAATCCCAGCACTCAGGAGACAGAAGGAGAAAGATCGCCATGAGTTCAAGGCCACCCTGAGACTGCATAGTAAATTCCAGGTCAGCCTGGGCTAGAGGGAGACCCTACGCTGAATAAACAAAGCACAAAAATCATGTAATTATTATAACTGATGGTGTTATAAAATTGAGTGCTGCCCTCACCGCTAGCCTAGAACCACTCCAGGAAGATGGCAGTAGACACTGAAGAGACTCGTCAAGGCAAAGAACCAGAGACTGCTGAGAGCTCGACACCAAAGCAGACTTCCAACACTCCCTCCAAGACTCAGGGAACATTGTGGAAGAGGGGTGGAAAGAACATAAGAGCCACCGAGTGGGAAGGTGTACTCTGAGGCATTGTCCCCCAACAGACTGGACATTCAATGACTGGTCCCATACAGTGAATACTAATAACCCCACTGAGGAGAGCTCTCAGCAGATTGGGGACAAGGAAAGAGGGAACATAAGAGTATAACCTGATGGAACTATGATCAATATGCGGGCTGCAGAGGTGGCCTAACAGTCAATGCACTAGCCTGCATAGCCTAAGGACCTAGGTTCGATTCCCCAGTACCCATGTAAGCCAGGTACACGAGGTGGCACATGCATCTAGAATTCATTTGCAGTGGCTAGAGACCCTGCTGCACCCATTCTCTATCCGCCTCTTTCTCTCTATTAAATAAATAAAATAAAAAATGATCAATATGCAATATGTTCTTTTGTTTGCTTGTTTGTTTTTGGTTTTTTGAGGTAGGGTCTCACTCTAGCTAGGCTGACCTGGAAGTCACTATGTAGTCTCAGGGTGGCCTCAAACTCATGGTGATCCTCCTACCTCTTCCTCCAGAGTGCTGGGATTAAAGGTATGCACCAGCATGCACAGCTTTTTTTGTTTTTTATTTATTTGTTTTTTGCAATATGTTCTTATAACAAAGTTCTCAATAAAAAAACACTGGGTATAGTGGGACACACCTTGAATCCCAATATTTGGAAGGCTGAGGTAGGAGCATAATTGTGATTTCAAGGCCAGCCTGAGCCTAATTCTGGGTCAGCATGGGCTAGAGTGAGACCCTACCTTGAAAAAAAAAAAATCAACACAATATCATAGTTTTAACATTAACAAGTATTTCCAGATTTACTTAAGGTGATGCGACAAAACTGCAGTACTAACACTTTTGATACAATGGTATTGAAATTTCAACTTTTTTTTAACCAGGTGTGGTAGCACACACTTTTAATCCCAGTACTTAGTACTCTGGAGTATGAGGATCGCTGTGAGTTCGAGGCCAGCCTAAAACTACACAGTGCATTCCAGGTCAGCCTGGGCTAGATTGATACCCTACCTGGAAACAACAACAAAATTGACATTTTTCATTTCTTTACCAAGTTCTCTTCTGCAAGTTAGTTTCAAGTCTTCTGTCTCCTCTCTTCCTTTGTCCTTGACAAGCCCACAAGCCCTAAACAAAAGTGCAAAAAGGTATATTTTCATCACCTTCTGTCAGCCCTTCTCAAACCCTGCTTTCACAGGCCTTTCCTAGGAAGTGTCTTGCCCTTTACTGGGCTAGCCTCAGTGCATCTTCAGTCCTGCCTTCTTTTTTATTTTCTATTTATTTATTTGGGAGAGAAAGAATGGGTGCGCCAGGGCCTCTGGCCACCACAAACAATCTCTCAACTCATACGCCACCTTGTACGTCTGGCTTACATGGTGTGGTGGCTTGATTCAGGTGTCCCCCATAAACTTAGGTGTTTTGGACGCTAGGTTCCCCAGCTGATGGCAATTGGAAATTGAAGTCTCCTGGAGGTGGTGTATTGGTGGGGGCAGGCTTATGGTATTATAGCCAGTTTCCCTATGCCAGTGTTTGGCATACTCTCTTGTTCCTGTTGTCTACCTTGTGTTGGCCAGGGGGTGATGTCCACCCTCTGCTTATGCCATTGTTTTCCCCTGTCATTGTGGAGCTTCCCTTCGAGCCTGTAAGCCAAACTAAACCTTTTCTTTCCCACAAGCTGCTCTGGGTTGGGTGATTTCTACCAGCAATGCAAACCTGACTGCAACACATGGTACTGGATAGTTGAACCTGGGTCCTTAGGCTTCACAGGCAAGCTCCTCAACTGCTAAGCCACCTCTCCGGCCCTAGTCCTGCCTTCTTTTGCACAAGTGCTCTTCCCTGAAACATGCTTTTGTTTCTACCCTTCACCCCTCTAGGCCCCTCACTCTGTTCCTGTGATTCTCGATTGCCCGTGGTTCATTTCTAGCACTGATTTTGGCCTTCTTTGGGGCAGTCATGTACAGAACGCCCCATTAGTCATGTTCAGTTGTCCTTCCCCCTGTGCTCACCTGGCTACCCAGGTGAGTGGCCAGAAGCCACGTGATATGTGCAGCTCGCCAAGCTTCCAAGAGATAGACTTGGATAGCTTGTCTCACTAAAACCTCTCCTGGAAAATTCTCTTCTATTCCCCCGGTACCCTAGTGGCTACCTAGTGCGTTCCTGGCTGCATTAGCCACTCATTCCTATCCATGCCGAACCTGCTCATCCCAGACGCAGCTGCTCCTGTCACCGCTGCTTTTACGTTCTGCCTCAGATGTCAGATCACTGGTACGTGATTATTTGTCGCCCCTCAGTCCCTTTTTAAAAATTCAAGACACTTTTTACATATGCAGTAGTCTTGATGTAAAAGAGCATTACTGCCTTACATACGAATTTCATTGTACATGTTCAGGCTTTATTCTAAATATTTAAATAGATTCTCAGAGAAAGAAGTCTTTACAGGATAGGCAGTGTACACTGTCTCAACACCATTTCTGAGCATAAGTATGCAGCTTGGAAACAGGCCCTACTTCTCCGGTGTCCTGATCCCGTGTGCAGTGTCCTGACTCCTCCGTTCTCGACTGCACCTCTCACTGAGCCTCACTGGAGGTGTTGATCCTGGGCAGCGAGGCTCACGCTTGAATTCATCTCTCAACCTCTCATGCTTCGTGCTCTTAAGTATGCAGAGGCAGCCTTTCTTTGCATGCAGTTATATAATGATGATGATCAATTTATACATGCTTGCTAGAAGTGTTGTGATTTTCGCTCACACGCCTATTGGGACGGGCTGTTTTCCATGAGGAATTCTGTCCTTTATTTTCTAGTTATCTGTAGAACTGTGTCTTGAGTCATTTCTTTACATAAATTTAGCCAAGCAAGTTATAGTTAATGTCTTACGAAATTTTGATGATTAGTTTTCCCCTTTCACAAATATTTACTGTTACTCTACTAAAACAAACTGCAGCGAGCAGGAGCGGAACAAGATTTACTGGTTTCCTTCTTCAGTCCTTCCTCTCAGCCTCAGGTGCAGATGTCACAGCCGCAGTTCAGATCTCCCACAGAATCGTTACAGAGTGGATTCTGTGCACTACAGTGAACATGGCTTTTTGTCTTTTTACTCATTTTCTTAGCTGCTGGTCTACTTATAGTCATAGAAATATATTTCTCTTTGCCTTTTATAGTGTCCAAATAATCCTTCTGACAGAAGCCCAGTGTTGCCTCTGGCTGTTTGTGCTATAAAAACATGAAATTAACACATTATGTAAAGATCATATTCCTCCTTCCTGTGCAGATTAAAGTAAATTGAAATTCGCATTAATCAGAGGAGTAATATATATTCTGTCTTAAAATTTATGGATTTTATTCTCTTGAGAAATCTTTAGGATTTTTTTTCCCTATGTATACAATTTTTTGTAGCCTTGTTCCTACCTGTACTGCTGCTTAATTTATTATTTCTTTTTAAAACTTTATCTCAAGTTTAGTCAATTTCAAATTAGATCATTTTTTTTTCCATTACAACAAGGCTTTTGTCCTTTTTTTTAAATTTTATTTTAAGGAGCCCACGTCCAAAATAATAGCATTAATCACTCATGCAGGCAAACGAGTCCTGACCCAAGTACCTGTTTGATGCTTGTTTGACTGGCGTGGTAGGCAGGCTCTCTGACACTGAGCTACCATCTCCAGCCTCCCAGTGTCCTTTCCAAAGGCCCATCTCTTTGTGCCCCTACAGCAGGAATTCATTTCCTTATTTGTTTTGGAGGGAACATCGCATCAGTTATTTTCTGGTGTCGTGGGAATTACCTGATAAAAGCAAACCTTAGGAGAGAAGGTTTGTGTTGGCTCACAGTCCAGGGCACAGTCCACTGTGGTGAAGAAGGCGTGGCCGCAGGGCGGAGGCAGCTGCAGTCAGGAAGGAGAGAGGAAGGCTTGAGCTCAGCTCTCTTTCTCTGTTCTAGACACTGTGGGACCCTAGGTGCCCCCCCCCCCCCGTCAGGGTGTGTCTTACCTCATTAAACCTAATCGAGGAACTTTATCAGATATACCAGAGATTTGCTGTTTGTCTCTCAGGTGATTCTGGATCCAATCTGGTTGACAGTGGAGAGGAACCATCGCAGGGATCTAGACTAGATCAGAAAAGAAGTAACAGTGTATCTCCAGTGAGGGGAAATGCTGTTTGGCAACTTTTGTTTCAGCTATGTATACCCAGAAACTTGAATACTGAGTTACAGGATAGATTTTTCACTGCAAGTTGCAAAAATAAAAAATAAAAAAGTTAAAAGTCACATTAGTATTAAGGATGATAGAAATATTCTCCTAACTCACTTATCTAAAAGCATATAATTTTCTTGATAAGATCCCAGAATCCATGAAAAGAAGTAAATATTATGCATGTTTAACAGAAACAGCTATGTAAACAGTGGTACAGAGAACTAAGTCCCCTTGACAAGATAAAATCAAGTGAGCATATTAACAACATCACAACAGTCATATGTGTTCTCAAACTGCTTCCTGATGCCACCTAAGTTCTAAGCTCACAGAGATGTCACGGATGTCTAGGCTTGAATTCTTTTTTAAAATATTTATTTATTGAGAGAGAGACAGAGACAGAAAGAGGTATATACAGAGAGTGACCTTCTGCCTCTGCACACGAACTCCAGATGCATGCACCACTTTGAGCATCGGGCTTAACATGGGTACTGGCCAATCAAACCTGGGCTGTGAGGCTTTGCTAGCAAGCATCCCTAACCACTGAACCATTCCTCCAGTCCCCAAGGTTTGAATTCTTGACAAGCTACCACCAAAGTCTGTTGAGGAAGATTTCTGGCAGGAAGGCAGTGCCTTCACCACACAGCTCCACCCAGGCAGGTATCCTAACGCTTATCAAGTTTCCAGGAAGCCAAACAAACTGTTCCTTATGGAATGGGTGAGCTCCAGGAGCCCTGGGGCCTGGCCTGTGTCTCCCTCACGTGTCCACCAGTTAGCTGTGTCATCCACAAGACGGGCTTTTATTCACTTCAGGGTTTGCTAAGTGAGTCCTCTTTATCAGTGACCCTTTCCTCGGCCAGGTCTCTTCTTTACACTTTATTTTAAATTTTATTGATTTATTAGCATGTTGGGGGAGGAGGTTAAGGAGGATATGCCAGGGTCTGTTGACATTGCAAATGACCACCAGACACTTCAGCCACTTTTGGTGTCTGGCTTACATGGGTGACGTGAGAATTAATCACTGGGCAGCAGGCTTTGCAAACAAGGGACTTCAGCAGCTGAGCCATCTTTCCCAAAGTCTGTCATAAGATCTACTTTAAGAGTTGGACTTTAACTTTGCTAAGTCTTAGTCTTAATTGTTAACATCATTTGTTAAGTGATACAGTTTTGGTTTTTCTCTTTATCCTAAACCTGCTTTTCTTAGATTTCCACTACTAGTTGAACCTCACTTTCCCTCACACATTGTTTTTCCCCTGAGGTAGCATCTCACTCTAGTGCCAGGCTGGCCTCAAACTCACAGCAATCCTCCTACCTATGCCTTGGTGTGCACCACCACACCCAACTACATTTTTATAAATAAATAAATAATATAAATAATAATAAATATTAAAAAATAATAATTAATAATATAAATAAATAGTTATTTATGTTCTTTTGTTGTTGTTGTTGTTGCTTTTTGAGGTAGGGTTTCACTCTAGCCCATGCTGACCTGAATTCACTATGGAGTCTCAGGGTGGCCTCGAACTCATGGTGATCCTCCTACCTCTACCTCCCGAGTGCTGGGATTCAAGGCGTGCGCCACCACACCAGGCCCTCTTTTTCTTTTTGTTCCTTCCCCTCCAAAAGCCTTAGAAACTATTTTATGATAATAATAATAAGAAACTCAGTGCTGTGTGTGTGTGTCCACTCACTGGCCACGATGCATGTGTGGAGGTCAGAAGCAAGCTTGGGGTGATGGTACGTGCCTTTCACCCTGTTTTGGGACAGGGTCTCTTGTTTTGCTACTGTGAATAGCTGGCCTGTGAGATTCTTCCTGTTGCCAGAGGTGCATTGGGATTGCAGACTACTTGTGTCTGGATTTACATTGAGGTCTGGGAATCTGAATTCTGGTTGCTAGGCTTGCTTGTGCACTTTCAACCGAGCCATGTTCCCATCACAAACTTTTAGTGTCTTTGTGATGTAACAGAACAGAACAATTACTCTTTCTTCTGAAGGTGTTGAGGTGTTGATGCCTGTGATAAAGAGACCCTTTGCATCAATAGCTTAATATAAAAACTCAAATTGGAGCCCAGATAGAGCACTCTGAGGATTATTTGGGCTTTTCATTTCCGTTATCAACTAACACACTGGAAGTGACTTCTTTATTTTAACAGAACTGCTTTGTCTCATAGAAAACAGCAGTTGGCCACTGAGTACAACCGGAAACAAGTTCTGCGGCACTGCTTTGCTCAGTGGCAGCACTGGCATGGCTCAGAGGTGCTGAAGAGGGAGCTTGCCCTGGCAAAGGAGCAAACCAGGAAGAAGGTGGACGAGCTGCTCAAGGCGGTGGCTCTCGGGAAGCTCAGGAGCGCATCCTCCAGCGCTGGCCTACTTGAGGAGGCAGCGGCCGGGGCGAGCCCGCCGGGGGGAAGTGGAGAGGTGCGTTGCTTTTTCTTTTCTTGGTCTTTTTGTTTATTAACGCACAAGCATTTGAGCTTTGCACGTTCGTGGCCTGCTATGGTATGACAGCTGTAGTCAGATTGCCTCATCTGGGCTATCCAAAGGCGGGAGCTGCTAGTGGGCACAGAGGTCCCCTTTCAGGCAGGGATCATTTTCTTCAACTGAATCTTGGGTGTCATCCTGTGTCAACGTCGGGATTGTTGCAAGTTAATAAGGACATACTATAGGGAGAGAATGTAACTAACTGAGAAATTCCTTTAGAAAGAGTTAATACAATGGTTATCTCACTTGAACTGTTCTTGGTTGATCTTTATACATGTCCTTAAAAAAAAATTTTTTTTCATATAGGGTCTTGTTTGAACTGAGGCTAACCTGGAATTTACCATGTAGTCTCAGGCTGGCCTTAAACTCACAGTGATCCTCCTACCTCCGTCTCCAGAGTGCTGGGATTAAAGGCTTATGCTACTACACCCAGCTAAATATTTTATATATTTGTAAATATTTTATTCATTAATTTATTTATTTGCAAGCAGAGAGAGAAAGAGAGAAAATATGGATATGCCAGGACCTCTAGCCACTATAAACAAGCTCCAGATGCATGTGAACCTGGACTGCTGTGCTTTGCAAGCAAGCACCATAACTGCTGAGCCATCTCTCCACCTTCTATACATTTTCTTTTTAAATGAGCTTGTGACATAAGAAGGAATGTTAAAATAGTTTTCTAATGAGAAATTTTCTGCATACTAATTGTAACTATTTGGTAGAAGAAAATCACAGAGAATAAAGAAAACACACCTATAGTCCCAGCCCTTGAAAGCCCGAGGCAGGAAGATTGTGATTTCAAGGCTAACCTGGGTTACATGATGATTTCCAGACTAGCCTGAGCTACGTAGTAAGACCCTTCTCAAAAAAAAATCTCTAGGGCTTGAGAGATGGCTTAGCAGTTAAGTTGCTTGCCTGCAAAGCTTAAGGACCCTGGTTCAATTCCCCAGTACCCATGTGAGCCAGATGCACAAGGTAGTGCATGCATCTGGAGTTTATTTGCAATGGCTAGAGGCCCTTGAGTGCTCATTCTCTCCCTCCCTCCCTCTCTCTCTCTGTCTCTCTTTTACTTATATAAATAAAATAAATATTTTTTCAAAAGAGAAAGCCATCCTCACCGCCTTTCCCTTACCTTCCTCATAATGCTATTTTAGCTTAATTCATACACTTAAAATTAAATTGGCCACCTGAGGGCCCTAACCTTGCTTTTTACCCTGAGTGCTTCTAGCAGATAGTCTGGCTTTATTAAGCTTAGCCTCTCAGCAAAGGGAGACCAGAAGAATGCTTACTGGGACTTATGTAACCTTGTGTCCCGTCCCCTAGGCAATTTATCTACCTTTAAATCAGTTAGATGACTTTGTCTCTGTTGAAACCCAGGAGAGACTTGTATCTTAAGAAATAGCTGAATTGAAGTTATTTTTCCCTTACAAAGCTTATTCATTTTTTTTAAAAGTCAGCAGAAAATATTTTTGTACAAAAATGGAAAGAATTATATATACAAATACACATATATATGTGTGTGTGTATATATACATGTTTAGACTTAAGAAAAAGCTGCCAGGTATCTGAAATCAAGAACAACAGATTTTATCAAGGAAGGATAAGATTGTAACAAGGAGAGCAAATGAAAGTAGAGGGCTGCAGTAGACGCTGCAGGTGACTAAATAGGCTCAGTCTTTTTCTAGAATGTAAAGTAAAACATGAACAACTGGAAATACAAAGTTTTTAGTTAGATGCTCATTAATTATACAAGCATAGAAACTCATGTACCAAGAATTCATATTATACATTAAAATTTCTTCAAAATTATGAGTTACCTAATAGGTAATTTTCTCTAATTAGGCCAGGCCACTCAGTCCTTTTCTATTAAGTACAATCTGTACCATTAGGATTTTGTTTCATTCTCTTATTTTTTTAACCTTAAGAAATTACCATGATCCAAAAGAAATCTTGTTACTGTACTCAAGGCTTTTACACAGTCTTGCTGGGTTAATAACGTGTCATTACCACAACGTTTAAAAGAAGCCTAAAACATCTACTCTGCCGGATGCTAAATTACATAAGCAGGTGTTCGTGTGAATAAATGTCCATTGACATTTCTGAAAGGAAAGGTTATTTTAAAAGTCTTTAATGTGTCACAGTTTTCATATACTGCATCTTTCACTTCAGCCAAGTCTACAGAGAGCATTTCCATCATCATCAAAATTATCTTTGAGTACTTGAGGATGGCACTTTGTTAAATACAGAAACTCCCCATGATGATCTCCTCTTATGCCGTTGCAAATGGAAGAATCAGTACATGATCAGACCTGGGATCATGGGATCAAACCATTCGAAGGGAGACATTTTAACTTGACATGAATTTTGGCCAGGATATTTGTTGATCAAAAATGTTTTTCTTGGGCTAGAGAGATGGCTTAGTGGTTAAGGCGCATGCCAACAAAGGCTAAGGACCCAGATTTAATTCTCCAGGTCCATGTTAGCCAGATGCACATGGTGGCACATGACTCTGGAGTGTGTTTTCAATGGCTAGAGGCCCTGGCACACCGGTTCTCTCTCTATCTCCCTCTCTCTGTTTCTAATAAATAAATAAATAAAAATAAATCTTTAAAAAATGCTTTTCTGGGCTGGAGAGATGGCTTAGTGGTTAAGCGCTTGCCTGTGGAGCCTAAGGACCCCAGTTCGAGGCTCGATTCCCCAGGACCCACGTTAGCCAGATGCACAAGGAGGCGCACGCGTCTGGAGTTCGTTTGCAGTGGCTAGAGGCCCTGTCACGCTCATTCTCTCCCTCTCTCTCTCTCTCTCTCTCTCTCTCTCTCTCTCTCTCTCTCCTTCTCTTTCCCTGTCTGTCACTCTCAAAGAAATAAAAAAAATAAACAAAAAAAATTTTACTGCTTTTCTTTCTTTCCACGGTACAGAAACTATAACAAAGTATTAATTCTGTTAAAGAGAATATGCATGATAAAGCTTTAAAAGCTATTGTCAAATGTTAATACATAATATTTAGGTATTGCTTATCTTATGCAATACATATATTTGCCTAGTAATCTTGGCCTTTCAAGTACTTCCACAAATACAAATAGTAGCTAAGTAGGCAGAGTCTAGTCTTTAAATCAGAACTTGGTGCTGAAATTAATTTATGTGCTATCCTTCATCAAAGGATTAGTTTAGGACTTTGAAGGAACACAGGCATTATTCATTTGTGAAGATATACCTTAGTTTCCAAACGTCCTTGAGAAAGAGCATATCCTTTACTACAAAACTTTCAAATTATAAAGCCCATTTTTTTCATATTAAATTTCTCACAACATGTATCTAGAATAATCTGCCCAATTCAAAAATGAAGCATCCAAATTAGCACTTCATGAAAGAAGACCAGGCAAGGTGGGCACATGTCTGATTCCAGCACTTTAGGGAAGTGGAGTCAGGAGGATCAGGAATCCAAGGCCAGCTTTGGTTACATAATAAATTCCAGGCTAGCCTGGGCTACACCATGTCATAAAACCAATGTGGAGGGTAAGGGGGGAGCAGGGAGAGGTAGACAGAAGGCAAAGCGTGAGTGAGATTGACTGGGACTCGTAAGAGAGTGCTTTCCCTATTGTCTTGGCTCCTGGCCACAGTTCTCAAGCTGAGGCCATATTACACCTACTCTTCTCAGTGAGGCCAGTACACATTGCAAGGGCGAAGGCTGGGGCTCCCAGAGTTGAGCACTGGACAAAACAGTGCTGCCTAGACCAAAGCTGGATCTTATCAGCCTAGTCCTTTAAGTGGCTGAGTTGGAATATCATCTTTCTTCTTCAGGTCACTGTCATACCCCCTTTGTGGGAAAAGCCACCTTTGGGAAGTGGTGGTTGTATGCTCAGCCCTTCCTCAGGAAGAACAACAAAGGATAATTCTCGGGGTCCTCTTGAGAATGTCCCTGGGGACACAGCTGACCTGAAGCAGCACAAGACCCCAGAAGCCAAGACTTCTCAACAGCCTGGTGGCAACAAGAAGTATGGCGCCACAGGCCAGCAAGCGGAACCTGCCTGCTTGGAGCACTTCCATAGCCGCCACGTCTACCAGCAGCAGATGATCGAGAAACAAAAGAGGAAACTTCAGGAACAGCAGAAAACCATTCTGGAGCTGAAGGAAAACCAGCGGCTGGCAGAGGCCCGGTGGGCGGCTGCCATGCAAGCACAGGCTCTTAACCTCAGAGGAGCAGGGGAGCCACAAGGAGCCTGCCAGATGCTTCCAAAGTATGCTGTTTGTGCCAGGGCCCTGGGCTGTGTTGATGCTTTGCTTTGCCGTGAGATGAAGAGGCAGCGGGTCATCTGTGCCTGCCTGTGGACCCCATGATCTTTACATCAGTGTGCGCTCTCGTCTTGTGCACCTGGCCCTACATGGGAGCCGGGGAATCAAACCCTGGCCTGCAGGCTTTGCAAGCAAGAGCCTTTAACTGCTGAGCCATCTCCAGCCCAGCTGTGCCCTGTCAAAGCAGAAAAGCCACATATATTCTAACTTGTCCATGACAGGTATTAAGTAGATATTTAGAGCAAGTGGCCACCTATACGTATCCCAATACACAGTTGGCATCTGGGTCACAGCCACCTTTGTGAAAGGAACTCTGTAATTATCTAGGCAAAGAGAAAAATACTTGCTCTAACTAGATTTCTGGGCTTCTAATTGTGTTTAGTGCTAAGAAGTCAGACCAGTTAAAATCAGGAGCAGTCTTGGGGCTGGCTAATTGCCTAGATTGACTCTTTAATCTTTCAGAATGAAAGTCAGTGTCTTTGAAACTTGGAATAGGAACTTAAATTCCCCAAAAGTCATTTCCGATGGTTTCCAGGGTGCTCGAGACACCCTCCCTGGGCGACAGGAGGCAGGATGAAAAGCAGTGAGAGTGTGGGTTGGATGCACTGGGGTAGGAGCCAGAGTGCCCAACTTGCGCTGCGGACCCCCCACGTATCCTGACGCGACTGTGCAGTCGGGTACAGTAACACCCTGTGTCTCGGAGGAGGGCTTCACTAAATGTGCTACAGTGCTATCACTTCCTCGGGTTAAAGGCTCTGAAGGAAGCTGGTTATTGGTCTGAGTTGTTATTCTCTTCTCTTCTTGTTTCCTTCTAGTTCATCTGTTTCTACTCCTAGAACTGAAGATGGGAGAAATGACTCCAAAAATTTTCTTTCTGGATCCAGAAGGACCCCAAAGCCACTAACGGCACCCCATCCCATACTGAGAGGCAGGTCCCGGTGACAACGTGGGTGGTGGCTGTCTTCTCCTGGAGTAGAGCGCGGACTGGGCCGGGCCCTGGCGTGCCTGGACTGTGAGACAGGCGCCAGGCGCAGTGGAGCACCAGAGAGCTCCACGACCTCTTTCCCGTTCCTTTTACCAACCCTGTGGCCTTGCCCACTAACTACACGTGCGTATGTGTACACATGTGCACACACACAAACACGGGGTATTATTTTTCTGCAATTTGAGATTTGAACTGTGAAAAAATAATAGGAAAATTACACCAATGAGAACTTTGAGTAGCTTAGAAGATTAAACACTGATAAAGATCACCTGCCATTGTACTTTTTCCATGCTAAAATATTGATTATAGCAGTCCAAGTGAAGTCATTGTGTTACTTCTTGATGAATCTTCTCTTAATGATAGGATTTTGGTCATGAAATGTATAAATGAGACATTTTAATTTGATAACATTTTAGATGTACATAGAAGCCTTTATTTCCAAACTGAACAATACTATGAGATTAGGGGCATTGCTCAGATTTACCCACCTAGAAAACCTTCTAATTGTCTTTATCGCACTTGGGTAATTGCTACACATGTTTATATATGGTGGTCAGCACTTGGGTATTGTGGTTTTCAATTTTTTTTTTGCTTGTGGCAGGATTGCTGCCCTAACAAGAATAATGACATCTGAGTGCAGACACTGTGCCTGCAATTACTTCTGTCACTGAACAAATTGGCTGTCTTGGCACCAACTGTCTGCCAGGACAGCTGCTTATGCCAACTTTGCCCACGTCTAAGGCTAATCAGGAAATGCCCAGTTCAGGGTGATAACTTGGTGAAAATTATTGCTTGATCCAGGAGTTAGCTATTTCAGAACCCTAGTCTGTTTTTCAAGTAGACTTCAATGATTCACTCTAGAAAAGATGGGGAAAGGATGTGGCCCTGAGACTGCCTCCTCGGGCCTCTCACTTCAATCCTCTAGTGTATTCCTTCCTCTTAAGGGCAGTCCTGCTCCCGCTCTCTGTGGCACCACCTCTCATCTTTTATGGCAGAGCAGACACTTAATATCTGTAAGAAATAGCTTAGGAAGTTTTTTGTTTATTAATTCTTAAAACTTGGACTTCAATTCTCTGTAACATGGCCCAAGGAACTGAAAGTAACTGTTGGCCGGCTGCAGTGAGCAGAGCTCAATGCTCTTCCTGCCTGTGCCTCCACTTCCTGTGAAAGCCCCGGCTGACTACAGAGTCATATTATCAGACCATCTTGCACATTTGTTTCTTTTGGATCGATATTTAATAAACTGTCAAGAACAGGAGTCTAACACTCAGATTCGTTCTGATGCCAGTTCTCCAAATGACTGGTACACTTCCATTTCCTGCCCATCTGGATATCTAGGTCTTATAACTGCATTAAAATATATTCACTGTGACCCCAAACTTGATCTTTCTTATTGTTATTGCCTACACAGACACCTGGACAGTTTACTCCAGAAAAATTAGCAGGTTCACTCAAACTGGGATTGAAGGAATGTTTCTAATCTACAAGTATTTGTTAGCTGTAGTTAATTTTTTTTTCTGTGTTCATCAGACATAATGAAATTAAAATTCTGGCTTCTGACTTTCACATACTAAAAGTCTATCATCCAAGTACCTTATGTGATTTAAATCAATAAAAATTATTCTAAGAAAATATAAACAAAATCATGGTGAATTCATAAATTATACAACATTGCCAAGAAAGGCACCATAGGTCTTTAATGTCAAATTACATAAGGTCCACATATATGATTTTTTCTGAGTTAGTGAATGCTCACAAGGACACTAATGATAACCCTAAATGTCACTATGAGATGAAGGCATTACTTTAGTAGAGTTCTTCATATTTTTCATGCTAGAATTATGTTACTATTTTTTAGCCATGGAAGAGAGAGCAATTCAACGAGCTGAACGTAGGCGGATCTTGGCAGAAAGGAAGAAAAAACAAGAAGAAGAGAAATTGGTAATAAATTCAGAATGCAAACTGAAGCAAGAAAAACTATGTGTTTGAATCTTAAAAAGTGAAACTTCACTTGGTCAAGCCTTCTGAAATAAAAAGAGTTAAACCAGCTTTGCAACTGGCTTGAGGACAACTCTGACTTCTATGATAACTTTAGGGAAAAAGTGAAGGTTTGCAGAATATTAACATCATTAGCATAGCAGAATGGGAAAAGTTACTAAAATTAATGAGCACTAGCAAATTGGAAGAGTCACACATAATCAAGTTTAGTATTATTATGTTACAGATAGATGTCTGACCCAATGCAGTTTTAACCTAGACTGTCAAAAGTAAATTTTGTACCTACTAAGAAAAATTAACCATTCTAACAGTTTGGGGGTTGGAATGATTTGGTGAAATTAAAAAAAAAAAAATCCCCATACTAAACTTTGTCTCTCACAGATGAAAGTAAGAACTGAAAAATAATTTATCATGCAAACTATAGCCTTATTTACCTTCAGCCTCACCCTCACTATAGAAAGGGATCCTTTAAGAGAAACTTTTTGTTACAGGACTGATAACACACAGTGTGGTTTCCACTTTTATCACAAGCCAGATGTATTTCACACACAAAGCAGGCATTTGGTAAATGCTTGACTGAACCTCAACACAAAATATCTTTTGCCTATGAATAAGGAAGTTCTGGTTTTCTCATTTATATTTTTATATAAGAGTAAAGAGGGCTGGAGAGATGGCTTAGCGGTTAAGCGCTTGCCTGTGAAGCCTAAGGACCCTGGTTCGAGGCTCGATTCCCCAGGACCCACGTTAGCCAGATGCACAAGGGGGCACACGTGTCTGGAGTTCATTTACAGAGGCTGGAGGCCCTGGTGCACCCTTTCTCTCTCTCATAAATAAATGAAATAGAAGAAATTTTTAAAAAGAGTAAAGAGAGAGTGGGTACATCATTTCCTCTTTTTACTGCAAATGCACTCCAAGTACATGTGCCACTTTATGGATCTGGCTTTATGGAGGTCCTAGGGAGTTGAACCCAGCGCATCAGGTTTTGCTGGCAAGCACCTCCAGCCACTGAGCCACCCCTTCAGCCCTGACTCTCTTTCTTGCACTCTAATCTCATCAGGCCCAGCTAAAGGCCCAGGAGGAAGAGTGTCAGAAGAGGGAGACAGAAGAAAAAGAAGCGCAGCTTGAGAGAAAACGAGAAGAAAAGAGACTGAAGAGAATGGTTAGTGGAGTCCTGTTGTGTATAAACCTGTAGCCCTGTGCACAGTCCCCAACCCAGACCTTCTGTCTGGAAGACTATGCACCTCCAACCCCCCTTCTCCATCCTTTTCAGTAAAACCGCTTCAGCTCTAGTTCAAACACGGCTTCATCCAAATGAGCCTTTCCTACTCTGCTGACTCCCTGCCATCTAAGGCCAGGAAGCACTACTAATGCTTATAGTTATTCATCTCTTTTGTGGTTATTTCGTTCATTTCTCTATCCCCAGCAAAACTGTATTCCCCTTAAGAATAAATAGAGGCGGTGGGCGGGTGTGGTGATACAGGCCCTTAGTCTCAGCACTTGAGAACATCATAAGTTCAAAGCCAGACAGGGGCTACAGAATGAGGTCCAGATCAGCCTGGACTAGAGTGAGACCCTGCTTCAAAAAAGAGAAAAGAGGGCTGGAGAGATGGCTTAGTGGTTATGCGCTTGCCTGTGAAGCCTAAGTACCTCAGTTCGAGGCTCGATTCCCCAGGACCCACATTAGCCAGATGCACAGGGGGGTGCACGCGTCTGGAGTTCATTTGCAGTGGCTGGAGGCCCTGGGGCTCCCATTCTCTATCTATCTGTCTATCTATCTGTCTGTCTGTCTATCTATCTATCTATCTATCTATCTATCTGCCTCTTTCTCTCTCTGTCTGTCACTCTCAAATAAATAAAAATGAACGAAAAAAAATTTTTAAAGGAGAAAAGAGAGAAAGAGAAGGGTAGGAGATTGTTCAGTGGTTAAAGACACTTGCTATGATGGTTTGAATGCAAGTGCATGTCCCCATGGACTCAGGTATTATTTCATTAAGATTAAACTTCCTACTTAAGTCTCCAGCACGCAGAGCCCTGCTAAAGGAGGCATGTCACTGGAGATGGCTCTTCAGTCCAGACCCACAAGGTATACGGAGGAAGCCTGAGCTCTGGCTGTCTGTGCTGCTGCTGTGAGTTTTTCTCACTCTGCTTTAGATCTGCTCTTGAGAGTCCCTCAGCCTGAGTTAAACTCTTCCTCCAGCCAGCTTCTTCTACCATAAGGTGCTCCTGGCCAGATGTTTGTCCTGGCAATTGAAAGGCAACTGCAACAAAGCCTGCTGGCCTGGGTTCAATTCCCCAGCACCCACATAAAGCTGCTCATGGGCTAAGCTCATCTGCAGCAGTGAGGCCTTGTCTCAAAGAAGGTGGAGCACAGACGGCTCCTCTGATCTGCACACGTGCATAGTGGCACACATACACCCCACGCACATGCATACATATGTACACAGACGCATAAGCAAATGAATGAATAAATAGAGAAAGAAAGCCGGGCGTGGTGGCGCACACCTTTAATCCCAGCACTCGGGAGGCAGAGGTAGGATTGTGGAGAGACTACAATAGTGAATTTTAGGTCAGCCTGAGCTAGCTACAGTAAGACTCTACCTCGAAAACCAAATAAATAAGTAGAGAAAGAAAAAGAAAAAATTTTTAAAAAGAATAAAGGGAACAATTAGTCTGGAGTTGCTCAGTCTTGCCTTTGCCAGCAGTGTGATTTTAACATAGGAGGCATCCAGCAAACATGTCTCATGAACGAATAAAGGAATAAACAGGGCTGGAGAGATGACTCAGTGGTAAGGTGCTTGCCTGCAAAGCCTAATGACCCAGGTTCAATTCCCCAGTACCCACGTAAAGCTGGATGGGCAAAGTGGCGCAGGCATCTGGAGTTCAGGAGTTTGTTTGCTGTGGTTAGAGGCCTTGGCTCACATATCCTCTCTTCCTTCTCCTCCTCCTCCTCATCTTCCTCCTCTTCTTCCTCCTCCTCCTTCTTCTTCTTTCTGTCTCTCTTCATCTTTCTGCTTTCAAATAAATAAATACATTTTTTTAAAAAAATTAATAAACAAATGGAAGAAAATACATACAGAAGAAATAAGAGACAAATCTCTTCCTGTTTAAGGTCACTAAATTATACTTGGGAAGACACTGCCTAAAAATGCATATTTATCAAGACAATATAGCATTTGCTGTCATGCGCTACACACAGCAAAAGAGGTTTAAGAACTCATGCATGCCAAAATCTAGGAATATTTTGGAGGGTGTAAAAGCATTTTCATCTTTCACAACGTCAGTCTAAGAAATCTCTACGAACAGCTGTTTCTTCCCTTAAAAGCTATGATGAGGGGTTTTCAAGTCACATTCTCTACCATGTGCTAGATTCTCTGTGATCCTAAAAGTTCTTGAGAAAATAAATTGTTTTGAGAAAGTATAAATTCTGTAGTCAAACAATTTTGGAAAATGCTGTTTAAGGTAAAAAAAATTCTTCATTGGTTGACTTCTCAGAACTTTAATATATATAATTTGTTTGAAAGAAAGGCACACAGAGAGTGAGTATGAGCACTCCAGAGCCTCTACCACTGCAAATGAACTCCAGACACATGCACCACTTTGTGCATCTGGCTTTATGTGGGTACTAGGAATCAAACCAAGACCATCAGGCTTTGCAAGCCAGCAACTTTAACCACTAAACCATCTCTCCAGCCTGACTTCTCAGAACTTTTATGTCTAGGAGTCTCCAGAAGAGGGATATAATATGACATATACATAATACATATATATAGTCACATATATCTGACTACAGAGTCCCCTTTTATCAAGTACCCAGTAACATCATAGAAAATTTGAGGGGTCTGGAGGGAAGGCTTAGTGGTTAAGGCTTTTGCTTGCAAAGCCAAAGGACCCAGGTTTGATTCCCCAGGACCCACATTAGCCAGATGCACGAGGAGGCACATGTGTCTGGAGTTCATTTGCAGTGGCTGGAGGCCCTGGCACACCCATCCTCTCTCTCCCCCCTCCTTTCTGTTGTCAAATAAATAAATAAAAATAAATTTTTTTTAAGTTTAAAATATTGAGAAATATAACAAATATGGGATTGAAAAGATTACACAGTGGGCAAAGGTACTTACTTACCAAGCCTGCTGACCTGGGTTCAGCTCTTCAGTACCCATGTAAAGCCAGATGCTCAAAGTGGCCCAGGTGTCTAGAGTTCATTTGCAGGGGCCAGAGGCCCTAGCATGTCCATATTCTCTCTCTTTTTCTCTCTCTCTCTCTCTCTCTCTCTCTCTCTCTCTCTCTCTCCCTCTCTCTTGCACTCTTTCTCTCTCTCTTTCACACACACACAAATAAATACAAATATTTCTAAAACAGAAGAAGAAAAAATTCTCTGAGCTAAATACTAACTTAACAGTCATAAGTATATTACTATTTATTTAGTATATCTGCAGCTGATCTTTTCTCTTGTGATAACTGCTTTTTTAAAATAATTTCTAGATTTTATCATAAGTATATTCTTGCCATTCAGAATTCTTAAGGCCATTTCATTTATATATAAAATGTTGTTTAGGAAGTAATCTTTGAGCTGGGTGTGGTGGCACATGCCTTTAATCCCAGCACTTGGGAAGCAGAGGTGGAAGGATCACTGTGAGTTCAAGGTCACCCTGAGACTACATAGTGAATTCCAGGTCAGCCTGCGCTAGACTGAGACCCTACCCTAGAAAACCAATAAAATAAAATAAAAATAGGGCTGCAGGGATCGCTTAGCAGTTAAGGCATTTGCCTACAAAGCCAAAGGACCCAGGTTCAATTCCCCAGGACCCTTGTTATCCAGATGCACAAGGGGCGCATACATCTGGAGTTCATCTGCAGTAGCTGGAGGCCCTGGCTCACCCATTCTTTCTCTCTTTCTCTCTCCCCTCTTTCTCTGTCAAATAAATTTTAAAAAATAAAAATAAAGAAATAATCTTTGTGTTGGAATAAGGTAGATTCGTAGGAAAATTACAAGAGTAGTGCAGAAAACATGCTATGTAACTCATTCCATTAGTTTCTCCTCTTATCACCTGTTACCGTGATACATTTGTTAAAAATCAACAGGAACATGGACTTGCAGAAATGGTTTAGGTTTTATCAGTTTTCCCATTGCTATTCAAGATCTGACTCATCCCAATACCACATTCCCTGCAGTTGTCTTGTCTCCTTGGTGTCCTCTTGCCTGTGACAGTTTCTCAGCCTTTCCTTGTTTGTCATGACCTTCCTAAAGACTGAAAATTTTGAGGATTGCTGGTCAGGTAATCTTGTAGATTGTCCCTCCATTTGTGTTTTGTGTTTTTCTTACTATTTTCTGGGTTCTTACGTAGGAAGAATGGCAGCAAGGTGAATGCCTTCTGAATCGCGCCTTAGCAGGCTTTGCAAGCGTGGCAGCCAGAGGGCTCATCGCTGCTCGTGTTAACTCTAATTTTAGCCGTGCCTGGAAGGCTTGTCCATGTTAGGTCACTGTTCTTCCCTTTTCTTACTTTACCCTCTGGAAGCAATGCATTAAAACCAGTATGGGGCTGGAGAGATGGCTTAGCAGTTAAGGCATTTGCTTGCAAAGCCAAAGGATCCTGGTTTGACTCTCCAGGACCCATGTAAGCCAGATGCACAAGGAGGCACATGCATCTGGAGTTCATTTGCAATGGCTGGGGGCCCTGGCACATCCATTCTCTGTCTCGTTCTCTCAAATAAATAAAATACATTTTTTAAAAATCCAGCCAGGCCTGATGGTGCACACCTTTAATCCCAGCAGTCAGGAGGCAGAAGTAGCAGGATCACCATGAGTTTGAGGCCACCCTAAGACTAAATAGTGAATTCCAGGTCAGCCTGAGATAGACTGAGACTCTACCTCAAAAAAACCAAATAAATAAATAAATCCAGTATACTCTCAAAATAGGGAGGAAAGGGTACATATTACTTAAAATTCTTCTGTATATAAGATTTGCTCTTCCTCCATTTATCTAGTTAGTAATTCATATATATGACATTTATTTTATACTTTGGGTGGTAAAAAGTCCTGTTATTTCTTTTATTACTTAAGTTGTTCTGGATTAGACCAGCTTTGGAAGTTCTTTAAGGCTGGCTCCTAGGTCCCTTAAGACATATCCTCATCCTGATGTGGTTTTTGATCACTTTATATTTTGATGCCATTCTTCTCATATTTTCACTGCCCAGCCCTAAAAAAACATCCATTTTTCCAACATGCCTTAGTTATACATGGGGTTTGGAAAACAAGATATGAGTAAGAGGGATGCTAACTGATATTAGAATATCACAGACTCTACGATCTTGGTAGTTGGAGGTAGATAATATACATTTCTATACTAAGCCATGTGTTCACACCTAATTATGCCATTTCTTTATAGAAAATGCATATTCACATTTATATGTAATGTGCATACACACCCACACATATTTAAGCATAAACTCATGCTAATGTCTCTAGCTTAACAAAAGAGTTTATTGTTATCTCTTTGTACCTATCCCATCTTATTTATTTGTAAATTCCCTCTCTGACAATTTGTAAGCTAACAAGTGATTTTTATATGACTTGTTATCCAGTAGCTTTTCTGCTTGTTTCATTTTTTAAATTTATTTATTTTTTATTTTTATTTTGGTTTTTTGAGGTAGGGTCTCAGTCTAGCTCAGGCTGACCTGGAATTCAGTATGTAGTCTCAGGGTGGCCTCGAACTCACAGTGGTCCTCTTACTTCAACCTCTCAAGTGCTAGGATTAAAGGGGTGGGCAACATGCCTGGCTAGCATTTCTGAATTTATTAGTTCTGGCTGTTCTTCTTTCTTTTTTCTTTTTTTTTCGTGGAGTGTTTCAGAATTTCCTGTTTGTGATACCATGTTTTCTGCATACTGAAGTTTTACTTTTTCCTTTCCAATTTCAGTGCATTTTGTCTCTTTTTCTTGTCTAGTTTTTCATAGGCTTTTGACTTGGTGCTCAGTATGAAGTATGAAGTCCCTCCCATTGAGTAGGCCTCTTATCCAATCAGAGAGCAGGAGATTACCTCCATGGCCTGTGTGCCACTGTCTCATTGGTGTGTGCACCTTCTCTGGCTGGTTAGTTTTGTAGCTTTCAAGATGCTCTGTTTGCTCATGCTATTGATGATCTTAGTCTGCCAGGGATTGCATAGCACTTTCCAGCGCTGTGGGAGCTAGCCAGCAGGGAGCAGGCTTCCACCCCAGTTCCAGCATGATCGCTCAGCGTCCTGCAAACAGCCTGTTGTGTCTTTAACAGTGGGGTCTTACCCTTTAGATCTGGTGGGTAATCAAGTACTTTGGCAATGGCCTGCATGGGCAGCCCTGACCAACAGTTCAGTGTGGGGGCTAACCCCATTCTGACACTGGGGTTGACCAGCAGTAGCCTGTGGTTTTAGGGTTAGCTTTGTCCACTCCCGCAGGGCGCTTCTGTCCAAACTGTTTCCCCTGCTGTCACTAAGGGAGTTATGTCTTTTAATTAGCTGTTCAAGAGAATTTGTGCCATCATTAGTTTTGTGTATTGCCCCACTGCCCGCCCTCCTTTACCCTGTTCCTCTCCACATATGTATTTCAGACGGAGTCTCGGTAGTTTTCCAGGCCAGCCTTAAACTCACTATGTAGCCAAACTAGCCTTGAATTTGTGCTTCTCATGACTCAGCCTCTGGATTACAGACCTATAGCACCAGGTCTAGCAAAGATCAGCATCTGATCTTAAAGAAAAAGGTTTCAGCTTTTTCCTGCTGAATATGATGTTACTTATGACTTATCATATGTGATCATTATTGTATTGTATTGTGGTATATTCCTTATATATACAACTTATTAAAAATGTATATCATATCCAGGTGTGGTGGCATATACCTTTAATCTCAGCACTTGGGAGGCAGAGGTAGGAGGATTGCTGAGAGTTCGAGGCCACCTTGAGACTACTTAGTTGATTCCAGGCCAGCCTGGACCAGAGTGAGACCCTACCTCGAAAAACCAAAAAAAAAAAAAAAAAAAATTATATCATGAAAGGATGTTGAATTTTTTCAAATGCTTTTCCTACATCTATTGATTATAGGATTTTTATTTATTATGTTAATATAGTATATCACATTTATTGGTTTGAGTGCATTGAATCATCCTTGCATTCCTAGGATAAATCTCACTTGGTATGGTACATGACTGATCCTTTTCATGTACTCTTGAATTTTGTTTGCTATCATTTCATTGAAGCTTTTTGCACGTGTGTTCATCAGGGATATTGGACTATAGTTTTCTTATATCATCTTTCAGAGTACTACTGGCCTCATAGAATTGATTGGAAATGTTCCTTTAAGTTTTTGCAAGAATTTGAGAAGTATTAATTCTTTTTATTTTTTTTTATTGACAACTTCCATAATTGTAGACAATAACACATGGTAATTCCTCCCTCCCTCCACTTGCCCCTTTGTAACTCCACTCTCCATCATTGTCCCTCCACCTCTCAATCAGTTTTTTATTTTGATGTCATCATTTTTTCCTCCTCTTATGATGGTCTTGTGTAGGTAGTGTCAGGCACTGTGAGGTCATGGATATCCAGGTCATTTTGTGTCTGGAGGAGCACGTTGTAAGGAGTCCTACCCTTCCTTTGGCTCTTACATTCTTTCCACCACCTCTTCCATAGTGGACCCTGAGCCTTGGAAGATGTGATGTAGATATTTTAGTGCTGAGCATTCCTCTGTCACTTCTCAGTACCATGATGCCTTCTGAGTCATCCCAAGGTCATTTCCATCTGAAAAGAGAAGCTTCTCTAACCAAAAATGAGAGTAGCATTAATATATGTGTATGAATATTAAGAGAAGTGCTTACTGGGCAGTTTGGTGAGCACAGTATATACATTTAGCCAGACACCAGCAGATATTACACCCCTAGGGCTCATGACTACCCCTGTTACAGGTTTTCAGTATGAGGGATGTATTCCCTCCCATGGAGCAGGCCTCCAGTCAAATTAGAGGGCAGTTGGTTTCCCCCATAACATTGGCTCATTTGGTCTAGCTGGCCAAAATGGAGGCTTGCAGCATCCACTGTTGAATATCTCCACTAGTGATTTCTCTTTCTCCCATTGAACTGCATACAGAATGGCTTCTTCCAGCTTTCTGTCAGCTGATCTATATAGAGGAGGTTATCAGCTCAGCTTCAGCAGGATTTCTCAGTGACCTTGCAGCCCAAGTATATGAAGTCTTCAGCAATAAGGTCTTACCATCTATTTCTGGTGGGAAACCAAGAGCCTACACAATGGCCCGTAATGTCTTGGGGGCATCAGGGTCCTCCCTGGCCAACAACTCACTAGAAGGTATCCCATCCCTGGCACTGAAAATTTTCAAGTAACAATCTATGGCTTCTAAGTGTTCCATTATCCAAAAAAGTAGGTTTCCATATAACTTATTTATATTCTCCTAGATTTTAATTAGCCCTCCTTCTACCTTTCCTTTACTCAGTACCTTCCCCTGACCTCACTTAGGCCTTTTCACCCTCATTTCTCTGTTCTTCTACTTATATATATATAATACCATCCTATTAAGTACCCCCCCTCCCTCCCTTTCTCTTCCCTTTATATCCCCTTTCAAGTTTACTGGCCTCTGGTACTGAATTTTATTCCTACTCACATTAATTCTTTATTGATCATTTGATAGATCACTTCACTAATTAAGACATTAGATCCTGAACTTTTCTTTGTTGGGAGTTGTTTGTTTGTTTGTTTGTTGGCTGTTTTTTCAAGGTAGGGTTTCACTCTAGACCAGGCTGACCTGGAATTTACTATGTAGTCTCAGGGTGGCTTCAAAGTCATGGTGATCCTCCTACCTCTCTGCCTCTTGAGTGCTGGGATTAAAGGTGTGCGCCACCATGCCCAGCAGGAGTTTGTTTGTTTGCTTTTTTCTAGTTACTGATTTAATCTCAATGATTGTTAATGGTCTGTATGTTGGGTAGTGGGGCTCGTGGTTTCTGTTTGGTAGTTCCATCCTCTCCAAACCCCTGAGCTGTGGAGACCATCTCAGAAGTCTGGGTGAGGTGAAAGAAACTGCCTCTTGGGCAGTACTCCACACGCTTGATGGAGCTGGCTGCTCATTGACTGTGTTCTCACTTTCCCGCACAGGAGAAAGCGTAGTCTGTGAGGGTCTTGCTTGGAAAGTAGTTGTGCCATCCTAGGAGGGAAGCCATGCAGGTGTCTACCTGCCATCTTGAGTGTGCCCAGCTTCTACACCGTGCCCCCACAAAGGTGCCTCCTGCAACAGTACTTGCCAGTAGCAACACTTCTGAGACAGGGAGATAGAAGGCTTCATTTCTACCACCTGGAAATGCCTTCTGTTTTCTTTTGTAATTTTTTTTTTAGGAGAGAGAGAGTATGCTCACAAGAGAGAATTAGCATGGCAGGGCCTCCAGCCACCGCAGTTGAACTCCACGTGCGTGTGCCACCTTTTGCGCATGTGCAACTGTGCGCACTTGCGTCATCTTGTGCATCTGGCTTACGTGGGACCTGGAGAGTCACACATGGTTCCTTAGACTTCACAGGCAAAAGCCTTAACCACGAAGCCATCTTTCCAGCCTGTTTTTTTTTTTAGACCTTTTCTAGCTTTCCACAGATTTCATGTGTATTTTATAGATTTATATCTATGTTTCATTTTGTACTATTATAAATGTCTTTAGATTTCATATTCTATATATTAATTTCTAATATGTATGACCACAGTTCATTTTGATATGTTGGCCAAATCCTGCAACTTCATAAGTTCATTTTTCACTTGTAGGGATTTTTTGG
Organism: Jaculus jaculus; assembly: GCF_020740685.1. NCBI lineage: Eukaryota > Metazoa > Chordata > Mammalia > Rodentia > Dipodidae > Jaculus > Jaculus jaculus. The sequence goes on from NC_059105.1 coordinate 168,200,618, forward strand.
TAGGTTAAAAAAAATTTATGAAGATAATTACATTATCTGACAACAAAGCAGTATTATTTCTTCCTTTTCAATCTTTTATTTTTTTTCTTTCCTTATCCTACTAGCTAAGACTTACAGTATGAGACTGAATAGGAGGAGTAAGAGATAGCATATAGTTTTGTGCTTTGTCACGACATTTCAGAATATTTTACTTATTATTTCATTTCCTCAAATATTTCACCTGTCCTAATCTTTTCATTCTCCTTTTGAGTTCTGTTTTGCCTGAACTACATTGTCCCCAAGTTCACAGTGGCACTGGTAGTTGTCACTCTCTTTTCTTTTTACTTTTCAGCTAACATGACTTCCATGATTGCATTTTCATGTTTCCCGATTCTTTCTTTAGCTGTTTCGTCTAGAAATAAGCACAGTGGAGGCCCTTATTTCTGTTTCCATGTGTTTGTGATATCTGGCATTTTTATTCTGAATCATAGTTTTCATGTCTGCTATGATTGCCTATCTGATATTGAATGAGGTCCACCTTTTCCACGGGGGCCTCTAACACCGTCAGACATTATTTAAAATTCTGTCTGACAGTTCTACCATCTGTGCCATATCCATATCTTCTTCTGGTGATTGTTTTCTTTTCAGACTTTCTTTCTTTTTTTTGGTATATCACATTTTTGTTGTTGAAAATCAGTCATTTTGTTTTGGACAGTCAGTACTCAAATAAGAAGGACTTAATGTGGAGATTTATGTTAATCTAGCCAGGAATTGGGCTTTGTTTGAAGTTTGTTGTTGCTATGGTTACTACCATTGAAGTTTGTTGTTGCTATGGCACCAGAGACCTCTTGTTTCTCTAGTGGCTTTGATTTTCTCCTTTGGGTTTGGGTCTTGTCTTTGTGCCATGCCCCAGACCCTGTCCTTCCAGTTCTAGCTGCCACCTGGTGTTGCTCTTGGAGGTTTGTAAAGAATGGTGGCAGGGTATGGGTGAAGGGGAGCATTCTGACTTCCAGTTACATTTCAGGCTTCGGAATTCCCAGGACTGAGCACAAGAATTTCTGCTTCTGCTGCAGAACTAGAATTCTCTGTCCCCTGATTTCCTGTTCACCATGGTAGGTTTCCACCGTTCTCTCATTCCATGATCTTAAGCCCCCCACTCTAGCAGTAGGGGGCAGAGTGTCTGAGAGTCCCCAGGATGCAGTGCGCCTTCCACCCCCATGTTCTCAGACGGACCACAAAGCTGGAAACTCAGTTTCTGAGGGAGCGGTGGTCTGGGGAGAATGTGCAGTTGATGCTCTTCTCTCTCTCCCAGCCAGAAGCATGCAGGAAAGTTCCTCCAAATCCCCCCCCCCTTTTTGAAAAACATGTGGCGTGCCTGGAGGAAAAACCTACAAAGGAGTGGGAACCACTTCCTTAAGAGCTGCATCCTTCTCACCTCGGTGATTTCTCAGTCCCCAGCAATTCACCCAAATTTCTATTTCTTTGTCTCACTAGCTCATTGCCTCAGTTTCTGCCTCAGGTAGGCAAATATTTGAACTCTCCTGTGGCTTCTTAAAGGTCTCTGTCGCTCCAGATTGGGGAGTGATTATGTGTTTCTGATTAGAAATTCATTTTGTTGTCTGTCCAGCTTTATCTTGTTGGACACAAATTGCTTGTGCATACAAAAAATGGTAGAAAATGTATTATAGGCCAAGATCTGTTTTATTTCATTATTCCAAGCCCAGATCTTTCCTTTTTAGCAGTGTCAGTCCATAGCAATAGACAAAGAGGTGTGTTTTTTGTTTGTTTGTTTTGTTTTGTTTTCACATGGAGTAGTTTCCATATAGTCAATCTTCAGCTTCTAGATTGGGATCAGTGCATTTGCAGACTGGCTGTAAGGGAGTCCTCCCTGAGAGCGGCCTTGGCTCTACCGTGCATGAGGCCCTTGTCGGCCTTTCCTTCGGTGACTCCGTGCTATGCACCCGTGCTACCCCGCCCCATTTCCCACCGGTCCTCACGCTTTCAGGCCTCATACTGTGCTCCAGCCCTTCCAGTCTTCTGTACATACTTAGGTCGCTGATCCTGATGAGCAGCCCCACACCTGGGTAATGCCATCACTGTGGACAGCAGAAAGTGAATGGCGTGTGTGAGCCAGTGCCTGCTGGGACTCCTCTGTCACTTGCATGTGGCTGGCAGTCTGAGGGAAGTCTGCCTTGCCTCTTTTCATTGACCAGTTCTTTTGTTCACTGAGTCTATCAGCATACTGTCAAAAGAGGTACCGTATTTTCTTTTTTTTTCTTAATTTTATTAATTTATTTGAGAGAAAAAGAGGGGGAAAGAGAGAGAGAGAGAAAGAACGGGTGTGCCAAGGTCGCCAGCTATTGCACATGAACTCCAGACGCATGTGCCACCTTGTACATCTAATTTACATGGATCCTGGGGAATCAAACCTGCATCCTTTGGCTTTGCAGGCAAATACCTTAACTGCTAAGCCATCTCTCCAGCCCAAGGCACCATATTTCCTAATTTACAGATGAACAAGCATGCTGATGATGTGATAGAGAAGAGAGAAGGGGTAATCACATATGTTTCTCTGGATATAAAATATAAAATGAGGATAGTTATGTGTGTGAATGGCCCAATAACATGCTCTAGAGCAAAAGAATTAGAAGAATTCTTCATGGGTGAGCTCATGTTAAGCTGGTCTTCTATGTTCAGGAAGGGGGCGGGGCGTAGGCATAAGACAGGACTGTGGCTTCGTGTCTCTGTGACCCTGACAGGAGACCATGTTATGTGCAGCAGTAAGATTGTCATTCATGACCTGAAAATGAAAATCTAACTTCCTCTTAAAATCCCATTTCTCTGAATCTTGTCAGGTGCTTATTTTCCTGTAATACTTATCAGGCACTTACTTTTGTGTCATATAAATATACTTTTGACTATAAACACTTGACTTTTGTGGTTGAAAAGAGTTTTATCTGAGAATAGAAGGCAAGATTTGAAGTCCTCCATGTTTAGTAAATATATTTGTTCATTGAAAAAATACCTGTGAAACATCTACTTACATGCCTTTCCTTGCTCTGAACGTTTAGACTAGGGCAATAAAGAAGACACACACTAGCCTGCCTCAGAAAGAATCGGTGCTAGTTTGGAAAAACAGGTAATAAGTCAACATGTAACGAGTCAGGGAGGGAAAAGAGTAACGGGACAGACAAGATGGGGCAGAAACCTCTGAGCTGAACTGATATCTGAGCTGCTGGATCCAGAGAAACCAGACCAGTCTGCACAAATTCAACTGAGGTAATGATTAGATTAGTCCACAAGGAGACATCACTTAGGCAGCATCACACATGAGCCCAGATAGCAAGAGCAGAGTGTGGACGCGGGGATCACGTCAGGGTGTCAGTGCCCTAGCAGTCAGGGCAATGAACCGGGAGATCACCTAGACTTGCAGGAGTGAGCGTGCAGGGCCAGGTTTTAGGGTGTGCAAATGTTTACTCACCTGGAGGCCGGTGAGCTAGAGAAGAGAGAAGACCAGGGAGCTTAAAATCAAAATGCCTGAGAGAAGTGTTCCCTGTGGGGTGGTGGTCATGGTAAATGACGGAGCTCAGTTAAGAAGAAAGACAAGTGATTCTTTGACTGGGGAACATGGGGACCATTCATGAGCTAGACAAGAGTTCTTTCAGTGGCTACTTGGAGAGGAGCCCCTTTCCAGCAGGGGAGAGGATCGGTGAGGAATAGACTACACACGGGAAGCCACACTGAAACAAAGGAGTTTTTTTCTATGATTGTGTTGTAGTTTTCTTTTCTTTTATTAATTTATTTATTCTTTTACTTGGGAGATACCAGCACATGTTTACATTCTGATGTTGGTCCAGAAGCAAGGAAGAAATTAGTTTTGAGCAATGTTAACTGCCCTGTATTTTTCTTAACATTACTGCAATTCCTGATCTATCTCTTAAGATAATAGTGGTCGATACAGATAAACATTTAAAGTAGATTTTTTTGTATGTTATTTACAATTATATAAAACATAAGTTATGCCAGAGAGAAACCTGTATTTAATATTCCTTATTAATTTGAGGGGACTTTGTGCTTTTTGAAATCCTCCCTTTGTATAGGTCACAGTATAAATACTATGTCAGAGCACAGTCATCATGTCATCTCACAGCACACTAGAAATAGCTGCTATACAGTTGGTGTTCAAGGAGATGGACAATAAGATAAAATAAAAATAGTAGTAATAAAATAAAATAGTAGTGATGGATACTAATACAGGCATTGGGGAGTCCTCACCAATGCACCAATATGCTATTCCAAATGCACCAGGAATCTGGGTTTGTTTTCAGATTCTTATGTTATGAATTTGAAGAATGAAATCTATAGACCAGAGAATAAAGCTCAGAAGAATTTTATTATAGCTTACAGCTTTAAGAAAAGATGAGCTGGAAGGCAGGGAGGGAGGGAGGGAGGAAGGGGGAGGAAGACAGGAAGGGAGGGAGGGAAGAAGGCAGGCAGAGCTCTTGCCTAAGGAGGTAAGATGGGGATTGAGAAGCTCTGGATTTAAAAGAAGACAGGAAGGTAGAGCTCTTGCCCAGGAGGCAAGAGGAGGTTTGAGAAGCCCACCTTGAGACTCAAGTTGGGGTTTTTTTATGAACCTCATGGATAGACAGCTGGTTTAGCCAGTCTAGTCCTGATATTAGGTGTCTGGGGTCCAGATTTCTTAAAAGGGCAATCTTCTTAGAAATCGTAAGTCTCTAGGAAGGGCCTTCCCAGAAGAGACGGGAAGGACTCCCTAAGGGGGCATAGATAAAGAGAGGCCAGACTCGTCTGATGTTGCTGCCCTGTAGTAAAGTGTAATGACCTAGATTTTCCCATACAGGCCCAAAGACAGCTCCCAAATTTAGTCAAGGAAAAAGCTATTCGCTTTGGGGTCCTGTCCACCTAAAATGCTTCAATACAACACTAGTAAGGAATCCTCCTTAACTGAAGGGGGAAAAATTACTTGTTTGAGTTAAGTCATGTAAAAATACAAAATTTTTACTTCATGAAGAACTCTGTTTTTCTTTGTATTTTTCCCACAGAAATACAGTGAGCTCTTTTTGTGGGTTTTGTTTATTTGTTTTTTTTTTTTTCAAGGTATGATCTCACTCTATCCCAGGTTGAGCTGGAACTCAGTCTATAGCCCCAATCTGGCTTCCAACTCACATGGTCCTCCTACCTCAGCCTTCCTAGAAAGCTGAGATTAAAGGCATGGGCCTCCAAGCCTGGCTGTCGGTTTTTGCTATTCTTTGCAATCATGTGAAAGTGATTTTCCTTTTGGAGCCTAAACTATTAGCCACGGGTTAGAATTCTTGGAAGAAAGATATACCATAAGTTTCAAGAATCTATGAAAGGTTCTTTTGGCAGAGTCTGAGGGTTTTTCCAAAGGACTGTAGTCTAGGTTGAATTTCTGTCTGCAAGCTGCAGCCTTGTGAAGGGACAAGTGCACGTGGAAACAACCAATTCTCTGTTTCCCTCCTTTCCTTACCTTCTTCAAACCACTCATGAAGAAGTTCTTATAAACAGTTCTTATTTCTGGCCATCCTATTCAACAAGTAACTGAAGAGCCTGAGTTGAAGATGATAAGGGTTATTTTGGCTCAGTTTTTCAGAGAGAATGAACGTTTCATTTTCAGAGACGTGTACAGAAATAAGCGGTTTGCATTGGGAGATGAGAACAGTTCTCCCTTTCATATTAGAAATATTCCATTGCTTTCGATAATTTTTTTTCTTGCAGAGGCTCAGGCACCTAAAATAGCTTGTCAAAGTAGCCATTTCACCACTTCCCCTTTCACATGAAGTTATGGGATAAAAAGAAAAAGAAACTGGAAGGTATATGTACATATGTCCATAGGTGATTTCCACTGTGAAGTGGTCTACAGTCTGTCTTTCTGTACCACTTGCCATATTTTTTAGACTTTTTTCTCTCAAGCCTCTAATAGAGGCTTCATTTATTAAAGGACAAAAGTAGAAGTAATAATGACACGCGGAGGGAGAGCATTGAGTTGTTGTACATAGTGACACGGGGAGGGAGACCATTGAGTTGCTGTACATGGTGACACGGGGAGGAGACCATTGAGTTGTTGTTCATAGTGACACGGGGAGGAGACCATTGAGTTGCTGTACATGGTGACACGGGGAGGAGACCATTGAGTTGCTGTACATAGTGACACGGGGAGGAGACCATTGAGTTGTTGTACATGGTGACACGGGGAGGAGACCATTGAGTTGCTGTACATGGTGACACGGGGAGGGAGACCATTGAGTTGCTGTACATGGTGACACGGGGAGGAGACCATTGAGTTGTTGTACATAGTGACACGCGGAGGAGACCATTGAGTTGTTGTACATAGTGACACGGGGAGGAGACCATTGAGTTGTTGTTCATAGTGACACGGGGAGGAGACCATTGAGTTGCTGTACATGGTGACACGGGGAGGAGACCATTGAGTTGCTGTACATGGTGACACGGGGAGGAGACCATTGAGTTGCTGTACATGGTGACACGGGGAGGAGACCATTGAGTTGCTGTACATGGTGACACGGGGAGGGAGACCATTGAGTTGCTGTACATGGTGACACGGGGAGGAGACCATTGAGTTGTTGTTCATAGTGACACGGGGAGGAGACCATTGAGTTGTTGTTCATAGTGACACGGGGAGGAGACCATTGAGTTGTTGTACATGGTGACATGGGGAGGAGACCATTGAGTTGTTGTTCATAGTGACACGGGGAGGAGAGCATTGAGTTGCTGTACATAGTGACACGGGGAGGAGACCATTGAGTTGTTGTACATAGTGACACGCGGAGGAGACCATTGAGTTGTTGTACATAGTGACACGGGGAGGAGACCATTGAGTTGTTGTATATAGTGACACGGGGAGGGAGACCATTGAGTTGTTGTTCATAGTGACATGGGGAGGAGACCATTGAGTTGCTGTGCATGGTGACACGGGGAGGAGACCATTGAGTTGTTGTACATAGTGACACGGGGAGGAGACCATTGAGTTGTTGTTCATAGTGACACGGGGAGGAGACCATTGAGTTGTTGTTCATAGTGACACGGGGAGGAGACCATTGAGTTGTTGTACATGGTGACATGGGGAGGAGACCATTGAGTTGTTGTTCATAGTGACACGGGGAGGAGACCATTGAGTTGTTGTACATAGTGACACGGGGAGGAGACCATTGAGTTGTTGTTCATAGTGACACGGGGAGGAGACCATTGAGTTGTTGTACATGGTGACATGGGGAGGAGACCATTGAGTTGTTGTTCATAGTGACATGGGGAGGAGACCATTGAGTTGTTGTTCATAGTGACATGGGGAGGAGACCATTGAGTTGTTGTTCATAGTGACATGGGGAGGAGACCATTGAGTTGTTGTTCATAGTGACACGGGGAGGAGACCATTGAGTTGTTGTACATAGTGACACGGGGAGGAGACCATTGAGTTGCTGTACATGGTGACACGGGGAGGAGACCATTGAGTTGCTGTACATAGTGACACGGGGAGGGAGACCATTGAGTTGCCGTCATCTTTCCCTTCAATGGCTCCGCAGTGCTGGTGTGCTGCGTGGGACCTGAGATTCCTTTTTCAGTGGACCACTAGGGTAGTTAATCTTTCTCCTCAGAGGAGGGAAGGCTGTTTGATGATTACAGATACACAAGTAAGAAAATTTCTCTTGATTTTTGATGTAGTATTTTAAATTTGACCAGTATTATTTATATATAAAACTCTACCTCATAATTTAATTGAAGAGTTTGCATTGCTGGGCTTTCCATAATAATGAGGGAATATTTCTCAGTTGTTCTCCTGATCAGTTTTACTTTCTAGAGATGTAGGGAGAAGTAGATCATTTCTGCAGTAGTGTTAACCAAATCCAGGAATGAGCATAGGCCTGTTGTTATGGTTGTTTTTTACTGAGACAGATAGAGAGGATTGGCATGCCAGGGTCTCCAGCCACTGAAATTGATCTCCAGACACATGTGCAACCTTGAGTTTGTGTCACCTTATGTGCCTGGCTTATGTGGGATCTGGAGAGTAGAACATGGGTCCTTAGGCTTTGCAGGCAAACATCTTAACCACTAAGCCATCTCTCCAGCCATAGCCCTAAGTTTTGAAGGACTTGTAACCAACTTGTTCTGACCCTTTTAGCAGAGTTCTTTTTTTAATGTTCTAGAGCTCTCTTTCAATGGTTAGGACAGTGTTTGGTGGTTGCTTATTAAAATTAAATTCGTTAGCTTTTTTTTAAGTGAGGACACCATACTTTAATGAAGAAAAGCATTTTGACAATCTAGGTCTGATTCATTTAGGACATCTATTAAGCCATGAACTCATGGGGAACAGGCTCCAGCAGCTCCGGCTCTTTTCCATTAGTCCTCACAAAGTGCACTTCTCTGGGCGGAGCGGGCTGCTGCTTCAGCTGCACCCAGGTTCCCTTCTCTTTGGCCTCCTTCTTCTTCTGGTCATTTTCCTTCACCCGTTTCAGGAATCTGTCTCGGCTCTTAGAGTGCTTAATATGCTCGATACGCACACTAATTCTCTTGGCAAGAATCTTGCCCTTGACTTGCTTGTTCACAACAATGCCAACAGCATGCTGAGTGACATTGTAGACTCTTCCAGTCTTCCCATGGTAACATTTATGAGGCATTCCTTTTTGGACAGTACCCATTCCCTTGATGTCTACAATGTCACCCTCCTTGTAGATTTGCATATACGTGGCCAACAGAACAACTCCATGTTTTCTGAAAGGCCTGGAGAACATATACCGGGTGCCTCTCCTCTTTCCCTTTGTGTTTGTCATCTTGGCAAATTACTGGAAGGTGGCGGCTCCGGCCGAAAGGGTCATTAGCTTTTTGTTGAAATGAAATTCATCAGGAATTTTATCACATTTTTTTGTTTCATTATTTTTTTTTCCCAGAAAGAACTAGAGAAACAGAAGAGAATAAAGAGAAACCATGAATTGGAAGCAGTAGCCAAAGGACATTATGAAAAGGTTTTGCTAAGAAAGAAAGGTCTGGAGCCGTGGATGAGATTGAGAATGCAAAGCGAGCGAAACATTCAGGTGCGTCCTTGTCACATCACCCCAGTTAGGAAAGGGGCTTTTTCAAACAGCAGGACGGTCCAGCTGGGCTTTGTGGGGGTGACTTTAGTTGCATAAAAGCCACATAGATAGATGGTTGGAGTGTGTATATGTCTTATGCTTTGTATAAGAGTTTAGATTTCATCTTTTAAAGACTGGTAATTTAACAGGTTGCAAAAATCTAGAATTACTTTTGTAAAGAAAAGATCACCAAGATAAGATGAATAGAGGTCTCTGTCCATCTTAGCAGAGTTTAAGGCTTATTAGACATCTGCTATAGTAAAGTTGCACGACAAACCACCCCCAAATGTCAGTGGGTTGCGACTCAATGTTCACTCCTCACTGCAGGTTCTGGCCTCTTCCCAGTCCCTACTCACCCTGGTTCCACAGCTCCTCAGGGAGTGCTTCCCAACTGGCAACTGTCAGACCTGAATGAAAGACCAAATTATGTAAACCACAGGAAACCTTGTAGTCTGTCACCAGGACCTCACTCTGGCCTTCCCTCAGCTCCCTGGTCCTCGTGACTCCACTGAGAACGTGTGTGCATCACACAGGAGGGTAGGGAGAACCAGGTAGGGTTTGTAGCAGGACATAGGTGGTTTGAGTATATTCACATTTTCCTGTTCTGTATTTTAAGGCAGGTTTTACCCTATTTCTATCGTTCCACAGTAAGCCACTTTTCCAGAGGGGTTTGTTCCTGTCTAGGTGACTGACAGGCCCATTTGGATTGGGGGAGGCAATCCTATCTTCTTATTCCTTATCAGAAAGCTGCTGGCTAGACTGTAACCTTTAAGGGTCAGATAGTTATCAGTTAATAACCTTCTAGGCAGTTAAAACTATCATGTCTCCCCTAGAGCCAGAGGTATACCCAGATCCCATTCTTCTGACCAGTGGCCAGAATCCTGTACTTACAGTGCTTGATTTTACAAGCTGCTGAGTTTTTGAGAGAAATGGGGTCCAACTCTAGTGTTCTCCATGGTCCTAATATCTTAACCAGCTACCTAAGGCCGTCCACTAGTATTTCACTGGACAAATCAAATAATAAGATGCAACTCAAGGTCATGGCAGGGGAGGCTTCACTGGCAAGGGCTGTGAGGCCACATTGCAAAGGGTACAAGTGGAGAATGCTATTCGAGAGCAGCCCTGCGCGCTGCCACACAGACAAGAAATCAAACACCAGTGAAACTTCCAAACTTTCCCTAACAAGTTTACAGGTACAAAAAGTAGGCATCCGTGTAAATGATGACGAAATTCAGAACAGATGAAATGCCACCTTGCCTGTGGTTTTCGGGCCACTTGTGCCACAGAACGCCCTGTAATGATCATCTTGGCCAGTAAATATGACCGGCAAGATGTTTGCTTGGATAAATCAGGTTCAGAGTGCCAGACGGGTAGATTAAGCTTAGAAAAGTGCATTGCCTAGAAAAGGCTGAAACAAGAAGGGTTTTTCTCCTCTTGTCTCTTAAAATAATGTTGCTTTTTCAAATGTGTAAACTGGGTTATGTTTATTTTGATAGAATGATATTCTGAGCCACTTAAGTCAGTAAGACATTCAAAAGCTCAAGATGTTATTTTTTTTTAATCAGTGTTGGGGCTTATTGATAATGTCTAAATTTCAATCCTGGTGACAGCTCATTCTACAAAACTAATTGAAAGTATTGGCATTTCTTCAATTAGACGGTGGTTAAGTACATGATGCAGAGAGGCCTGTTCAGCAGTTGCTGTCCAGGTTCTAGGAGAGCACACGGAATCCTGCCAGCCGCCCAGTCCAGCACTCAGTGGACGTGCAGTGGTCGCTCTGAAGCGTGTTGGTCCCATTTCCATAACCGGGGGGGTCAGCTTTGAAAGGCTGTGCAGGAGGCGAGTCCGTAACCTCCACAGAACGGGGTCAGTCATCACAGCTCTTAGGACGGGTTTACACACACCCCAGGACTGCTCTCAGTAACTGCCAAAATGTATCTAGCATCACTCGCCAAGCTGGTGTGTGTTCCTTCACATGACTTCAAACGTAAGGACGGAGTTGCTCTTCTCCAGGTGGCAGACGAGCATCATTCTTTGGCCTTACAGAAGAAGTGCCTGCTGAGCTGGCGCAGCTACTGGCAGGAAAGTCTGGCTACAAAGACAGCCCTGGCCCGTCAGCTTTATTCCCAACTGTTGCTTAGGAGAGTCATCCGGAGCTGGATACAGGTGAGGCCGTGGGGAAGGACACGGGCAATACAACTTCCTGAGCTGCTGCTGGTGATGTTTGCCTCTAACCCAGCATCTGGGTGGCCGATGCAGGATGACTGTCCTGGGTTCAAGGCCAGCCTGGGGTATATAGCGAGACACTTGTTAGTATAAAATCTTAAACATTACCCTAACAAACGCTGTTAGTGTTAAAACCTTAAGCACATGTCTCTTACCACAAAGTGTGTGTCCTTTAAATCAGCTTTTGCTTTTATACTGACTCTTGGTTTTTGTCTTCATTAGAAATCTTGCTGTGACCTCATACCTGCTTCCACTTCCGCCTCTATTTTTAAAGTATATTACAGAAGCTATTACCTTGGCTGCCAGCTTGCTGTTCCTTCCTCCTCATGTCGCTGGTGTCCTTTGTGCTGTGTCGCTATTTCAGTTCTCTTGCTTGCACTGTTTACTTTTTTTAAGTCTGTGTCTACTGATTTTTTGTCCCCTTGTATTTCCTGTCCTCATTCCCAGTATGTGGCTGCTCTGGAGGAAGAAGGGAGAAAATTCTGTGAACATTTCCTGCAGAAGAAGGTTTCCATGGCCTGGCTCGCCATGGTCAGGAAGGCGAGGGATGACTCTCAGATCCAGCTCAAGATTGCGGCAGAACATTGCGACAGGTGAGGCCTGGATCTCTCAGGAAACTCTGACTCTCTGGAGATCAGTGGACTGGAAACCGATAAGCAAGTTTTATAATTTTATTTGTGTGTGTGTGCGTTTTCGAGGTAGGGTCTCATTCTGGTCCAGGCCGACCTGGAATTCACTATGGAGTCTCAGGGTGGCCTCAAACTCACTGCAGTCTTCATACCTCTGCCTCCCATGTGCTGGTATTAAAGGCATGCACCACCACAACCGGCTTTTTTTTGAAGTTTTATAATTTTTGTCTAAATTAAAATAAATATGCAATGAGAGTATTCAGAAGACTTGCCTTTGAATAAAATGCTTTGGCTCCAGAGTGAGGCAGCCAGGACTTGGTATCTGTGTGACTTCCCACTCCTCTCACAAGTGCGGGTGACTGCAGAACCAGGGGTTGCTCTGAAGACTAAGCAAGGTAAAGCATTCAGTATGTGTTTGAGTCCAGTGTCGCCTGAATGCACGTGATGAAGCACCCTTTCTGCCTGCCTCCGCTTTCCGTTCACAGGCTGGGGCTCCTGGGCCACCTCACCTGACTACAGTGTGACTGTGGGTTTGGGTGGGCATGATTCCACTTTCAGGCAAGGGAACAATCACACCCGCCAGGCACAAAGAGCACCGGAGGCTCTCTCGACTCTATACCAGGTTTTCTCACCCTAGAATATTCTCTTCTTAACACATCAAACTCCTTCCCATGTTCCAAAGTTACTGTCACGTGTCAAGTGTGTAGAGGTAAGATCATGTTCTTATTCAGGGTTTGATGCTCGGAAATCAGCATCGAGCTCTGTGCAGTGATCAAAAAATGCATTGTGGCTGCTTGATCCCCGGCATTGCTCCTCTGTCCCTGCATTGCTGCCCCTCCCACCTCCCATTCTGTTTGCAGACACACCACGCTGCTCCCTTCAGCTTCCGGCGTCCACGTGCTCTCAGCTTTCCCGACGTTCAGTTCTGCTCAGGCATTGCCTGCTGCCTCTGCTGCTCTCAATCCCTTTATCTGCTCTAGGCATTTACCCAGAGGGACAGAGATCTCAGTAGGGCAGAACAGTAGGAGCTAAAATAGAAAAGTCAGACCTAGATGATAGTGTGGGGAGGGGCTGTGAGCAGCTTGTGCCAGGAGCCGGTGTCCAGGCTGGAGAGGGTCCTAGAAAGGAGGCCGCGAGGTATCGATGGTGGGCTGAGTGGACAGAAATTTAGCTGTGTTTGTTCTGCGTGCATGTGTTCAGCATGTGTGGTGTGGTGTATGCACATGTATGTGCTGACGCAGCGCCCCGTGTGTGTGTGTTGGGGGGGGTGTCTGCTTGGGAAGCCAGAGAACAGCAGGTGTCCCCTCTCAATTATTTATTCACCTTTTGTCCATTAAACACAGTCTCTTACCAGTTCCAGAGCTTGCCATTTTTTTATGCGCCCCCAGCCTCCCACAGATTACAGACGTACATGGCCACACCCAGCTGTTTGTGGGTGCTGCGGAGTCAAACTCGGGTGGCTTCAGGCCCCCTCAGGCCTTCATGAAGAAGTGCTCTTAACCACTGAGCCAGATCTCCAGCCCTCACACCCTTTTGAAAGTGGCATTTCTGCCAACAGAAATCAGCACCATCCCCAACATCACCAGTAAACCCTCGTAAGGCTAACAGAGGCTGTGATGTACCCCGGGTCTTCATTACCTGGCTGAGAGGCGCGGGACAAACCTCACCGTGGCATCTCACTGTGGAAACAGTGGTCACGGGTCTGCGCTCTGGGGCGTGACTGCTTGTGATCCCCCCGCACCACAGTACTCACCCCTGGGTCTTTCCCCGAGACGTGCCCTCTCTGGGAAAGCCTTGCCCGGGCCACACAGGAACTCGGTTGAGACACGTCCTCCCACGCGCCCACGCTGCCCTGCAGCCCCCCGCCGTCCCTTCCCTCCACCTGAGGCGCTGAGCGGGGTGGCTGCACCCTTAGGTGGAGACTACCTCGCTCACCTCAACAGCCCCAGCATGTAGCTGGCGTAGGTTTGGTCAGTCCTCAGGCCAGACCTGCTGCCCCACAGCCCACACTCGGCTGCACTGCACTCCAGACACGTTCTGGCAATGCTGAAGGTGAAGCGGCCTTTACACTCTGCTGCAAGCACCGGGCCTCAATGCCTGTCATGAGCTCATTCTTCAGCATCCTGGCTGCCCAAGCCCTGGTCCGTGCCCCCGGTCCTGGTTTGGACACAGTATACAGCCTGTACCAGATAATCCACGAGTGTTTCACAGCCTGTGCTCACAGCAGAGGTGTGTGTGTGAACCTCACCGCAGGCTTTGCCTGACCACCCAGTCACAACTGTGAGCAACCATCCTCTAAGACCATCCTCCTCTTCCATGACTTGATTTTTTTCATGGCATTTTATACTGTCAGGATCCCAGGTGTGATTTCTATACCCTTACTATATCTCTCATTCACATCAGAAGTTTTTAATAAGCGTCAACGGAAAACATTGGATTTTTTTTTTTTTTTTTGAGAATGACAGATAGAGAAAGGCAGAGAGAGACAGAGAGAGAGAGAGAATGGGTGCACCAGGGCCTCCAGTAACTGCCAAAAAACTCCAGATGCATACGCCACCTTGTGCATCTGGCTTACGTGGGTCCTGAGGAATTGAGCCTCGAACCGGAGTCCTTAGGCTTCACAGGCAAGCGCTTAACCACTGAGCCATCTCTCCAGCCCCAAACATGGAATTTTTTAATGTACTTCAACTTTTCCTTAACCTTTTACTTTTTTTTTTTTTTAATTTTTATTAACATTTTCCATGATTATAAAATATATCCCATGGTAATTCCCTCCCTCCCCACCCCCACACTTTCCCGTTTGAAATTCCATTCTCCATCATATTACCTCCCCATTACAATCATTGTAATTACATATATACAATATCAACCTATTAAGTATCCTCCTCCCTTCCTTTCTCCACCCTTTATGTCTCCTTTTCAACTTACTGGCCTCTGCTACTAAGTATTTTCATTCTCACGCAGAAGCCCAGTCATCTGTAGCTAGGATCCACATATGAGAGAGAACATGTGGCGCTTGGCTTTCTGGGCCTGGGTTACCTGACTTAGTATAATACTTTCCAGGTCCATCCATTTTTCTGCAAATTTCATAACTTCATTTTTCTTTACCGCTGAGTAGAACTCCATTGTATAAATGTGCCACATCTTCATTATCCACTCATCTGTTGAGGGACATCTAGGCTGGTTCCATTTCCCAGCTATTATAAATTGAGCAGCAATAAACATGGTTGAGCATGTACTTCTAAGGAAATGAGATGAGTCCTTTGGATATATGCCTAGGAGTGCTATAGCTGGGTCATATGGTAGATCAATCTCTAGCTGCTTTAGGAACCTCCACACTGTTTTCCACAATGGCTGGACCAGATTGCATTCCCACCAGCAGTGCAGAAGGGTTCCTTTTTTCCACATCCCCACCAACATTTATGATCATTTGTTTTCATGATGGTGGCCAATCTGACAGGAGTGAGATGGAATCTCAATGTAGTTTTAATCTGCATTTCCCTGATGACTACCTTTTACTTTTTAATCCCCTTTTCTTGAAGGAAGATTTGCAGCATCACATTTCAGAGATGGAAAGAATTTGTCAAATTCACGAAAGAAGAAAGAGTGAGAGAGGCGAGGAGAGAGCAGCTCCGCCGAAAGGTCGCAGAGATCCTTCCGGACTTCCCGATGCGGCCATTGTCATGACTGCCTGCGCCAACTAGGTACTCAAGTGAGCCTCTGCTGTGCCAGGACGCAGACTGCGTGGCTTAGGGGAGAAACCTAACCAGGTTCAGGATGTAGTGCAGGTTCTCTCCACCTACCCACACAGGTACCTGCACCCGGTTCCGATTCTGCGATATGTCTTGGAACAATGGGCTTATCTGGGGAGTTTGTACTTCTTGGTTTCTCCAGGGTTGAGTTTATCACACTGGGAACATCCAAAAGAACAGTCTAGAGCCACTGTTGAAATATATGTATTTTTAGCACAATAAACTTTAAAAAGGACAAGTAATTGCCTGCCTGAACTTGTAGAGGAAAATATGTCCTTATGAGCCACGAGTGCTGGCACATACCTTTAATCCCAGCACTTGGGAGGATCACCATGAGTTCGAGGCCACCCTGAGACTACATAGTAAATTCCAGGTCAGCCTGGACCAGAGTGAGACCCTACCTCAAAAAATAAAAAATAAATGTCCTTATGGCTTAAATGTAAGATACTGGTATCAAGTGGAAACAAAAAAGTAACAAAAGGGAGGGCCAAGTGGCCAGTTCTAGTACCTCTGCATTAGTGACAAGCAGCCTACCAGAGCCATTCCACACTTGGTGACAAACTGTGATCAAGGGTGCCCCCCACCCAGCTGTGGCACCAAAGACAGCACAAGACGGTACACACGCAACTTCCAGAGATTCTAGGCGTGTTCTGGTGTCACTGGAGGTGAGGTCAGCAGCAGGCCTTTAAAGTATGTGCAAACTAGGGCACAAAAGAGACAGCTCCTGGATAAGCAGGAAGGCAATTCCAAAGGCAAATAATAATGCTGGCAAAGACCACCCAGGAACTCAGTGAAACGCCTCTTCACGCTCCCAGCTACAGCTCGTCAATAGCCCTAGTCCTAGATACGGAGATACTGCTCTTGAATTCAAAGAATGTTTCAGTCTTTAAGATCCTATCAAGACTGATGAAATGTTCTTTTCTGTGAACTGTTTTAGAAATTACCTGCAAGAAAGATTTGGCGGGGGAAGGGCTAGAGAGAACGCTTAGTGGTTAAGGCGCTTGCTTACAAAGCCAGATGACCCAGGTTCAATTCCCCAGGACCCATGTAAGCCAGATGCACAAGGTAGTGCATGTATCCAGAGTTCGTTAGCAGCAGCTGGAGGCCCTAGCATGCCCATTCTCTCCCTCCCTCTCTCTCTCTATCTCTTTTTCTCTCAAATAAACAAATAAAAGTAAATGTTAAAAAAAAATTAAGATTTAAAAAAAAATTAAGATTTTTTAAATAATAAAACATATATCTTTAGTGGTGGGGAGGTAGCTCAGTCCATCAAGTGCTTGCTTTGAGTTTACTCACCAGAACCCATGAGCAGCTGCCAAACATGGTAGGGAGCCTTGTGACCCAGCATGGAGATGGGTTCCCGGGGCGCACTGGCCAGCCAGGCGAGCCTAACTGCTTAGCTCCAGGCCAGTGACAGAACCCATATCAGATAAAAGTTGGACGGCATTCCTGAGGAACAACCTTCGAGGTTGTCCTCTAGCCTTGACATGCACTCTCACACATACACCCTACACACACAAGTGTGCACACACACTCAGAAATAAAATACCAAGCAACCCTATTATAATAAACTGAAATAGTCTACAAATGCACACAGGAAAATCACAAAGAATCTTGTATCCCTGAGGTAACTCTTTTTTATATTTTTAAGTTTTATTATTTATTTGAGAGGTGGGTATAGATAGAGAAAGGGTGCACCAGGGACTCTAGCTGCTGCAAACTCCAGATGCATGTGCCACCTTGTACATCTGGCTTATGTGGGTCCTGGGGAATCATACCTGGGTCCTTTGGCTTTGCAGGCAAACACCTTAACCACTAAGCCACCTCTTCAGCACATCCCTGGGGTAACTCTTGTTTGTAATATTGGAAATCCGAATGAATTAGTAAAGTAAAATTATGTGATTCTTAGCTGAATATACCCCATCCTATCTCATAACTCCTAGCAGGATTACCCAGTCTTGCATCCCTTTTGTATGGAAGACTGTGACAATGTGCCAAGAGACAGCAACAAAAACCTAAATTGAACTTCACTTCACTCATCCACATATCTGTTCCTTTAATGATCACACACTTGTCATCAACCAACTCAAATTTTTTGGAGGGGGCAGGTTGAGGTGGGGTCTCTCTCTAGCCCAGGCTGACCTGGAACTCAACGCTGTAGTTCCAGGCTGGCCTCAAACAAACAGCAATCTCCTACTTCTGCCTCCCAAGTGCTGGGGTTAAAGGCGTGCGCCACCACACCCGGTTCAAATGTTTTTAAGACTAATGGCAACAAGAATATTGAACTAAATTCATACTCAGCCTCGTTCCATCTAATGCATTATTTTTACTTTACTGCAGTTATGGAATATTGGCCATTAACACCTAAAAAGCAAATAGCAGTATTAATTCCAGGCCAAGCCTGTACATGAGGAGGGGTGATTTCCTTAAGTAAGCACGTCAGGATCCTGAGGAAATCCTATAAGATGTAACGTTTCTTTCTTAGCCTTCATTTTTTCTTTACCTCAAGAATCAACTAAAACCTGGCATCACTGCCAATCCAGATTCTGACTAGACTAGCTGGACTTATTTCCTACTTACAGAGCCTTCTCAAGAGACCAAAGGAGAGTAATTTCGATGTTGTCTGTTGGGTGACCATGAAACCTTACTGCTAATATGCCTGAATAAGCAGTATCCTCATCCAAAAAGACTAGGGGGGTAATAATACCAGGAAGCCGGGCGTGGTGGCGCACGCCTTTAATCCCAGCACTCGAGAGGCAGAGGTCGGAGGATCACCATGAGTTCGAGGCCACTCTGAGACTACAGAGTGAATTCCAGGTCACCTGGGCTACAGTGAGACCCTACCTCGAAAAACCAGGACAATGGCAGCTTGGGGTGAGGACAGGTCCATGGGATGGGGGCACAGCACAACTGTAACACAGGGCTTTCTTTTCTCTCGTTTACCTGTACAGCGTTTTGCTATGCAGCCCCAGATCCCGATCCTCCTCCCTCTGACTCCTAAGTCTTAGGGTTATGCGCCCAGTAGTGCAGGGTCTTCTTAAGACAAAAGAGTTCCAGAAACACACCAAGAAATGCCACCTGTCTCCTTAAAGAAAGCACTTTATTTTCCATTTAAACAACATGGTCACAGGACATTATTTTACACAAATGGCAGTAGGTTGTAAAATCTCCATTTAAAAGGCTTTGTGTCTAAGTCTGAGGTGATTAAAAGGCTATGAATATAAGTATAAAAACAGTGCAAAAATGTTTAGCCCATGGCTGTCATCTAGGCTTGGGAAGTCCTATTAAATGTCATTGGGCCAGTTATGTTAAGTAGTGAGTTATTATTACTTATTACTGGGTCTCCTTTAATCTGGCATCAGACCCAGAAATACGATCAAATGAAAAGGCCTCAAAGCCCTAACAACTCAAACCATCTAATCACCCAGACCGTAGGCTCACGAGTTGAGCTCACCTACGCTGCAGCACAGCGTTCTATCCGTGGCTCGACCTGAAGGAATACAGAATTTCACTTGCATTAGTTACAGTAGGCTAGCTCAGCTTTTAAAGCTTCGCCTATTAAATATGAATTTCTAAAGGTGAAAAGTGCTGTCGGGAAGACTTGGGCAGTACGAAGTCACAAGCCCTCTTTGTAGATAGCCACGTCTCCATTAACCGTGTTCCTCCCTTAGCAATTCGGTTTTCGTCTTGCTGTTTGTACTTCCCTTAAATGTTGAGTGCCAAGTGCAGCATGAATGACTGTCCATTAGCAACAGGATTAAATTCAGCTGATTCTGCAAGAAGTTTTATGAATCATAGCAGACATCCACAAGAACATACTGAATGTCACTTGGTATTGAATTTAACACGGTTTTCATTCTCCCTGGCACAGTCTTTGCAGTGGTTCACACGAAATGGCACACCTGCCAAGTTGCTGCTGAAAAGCCTGATTCCAGACAGGTACCTCAAGCAGAAAGCTCATCTGTTGCTTGAGAAAATTCTCCCTTTCAAAACACAAGGTACCAAAAAATGACTAATTGAAGTTAAGTCATATCCCTAGCTCACCTAGTCTAACAGGACCATTCCATCTCACAGAGCAGTAATCTTTAAACACCATGGTTAAAACTGTGCTTCTAGAGGTGTTTCTGCTTCTTTTAGGTGAGCTTTGTAATAAAGGCTAATGTCCCACCCAGAGGAAGTAAGTCTGCTAAGCAGATGACCACTATTACATAGGCTCTTAATGGCATCGCACATTCTGGCAGTGGAAGAAGCTTATATAGAAAATGTTTGCTTGTTAAAATGATCAGAAGTACCAAGGACAATTCCGTAAGACAGTGTTTGCGGCAGTCTTTCTTCCTGGCAGCGGGTACAGCGGAAGACAAAAACCACTTCACTCACCACAGGAAAGCACTGCTTGGAGAGAGCCAAGACGGATGGCACCCTAGACGCCGATGTGCCAAGGCGGAAGAGCAGCGCTGTCCCCAGCACCCAAGTAAGGCTTTACTTCAGCAGCAAAAG
Source organism: Jaculus jaculus (assembly GCF_020740685.1). NCBI lineage: Eukaryota > Metazoa > Chordata > Mammalia > Rodentia > Dipodidae > Jaculus > Jaculus jaculus. The sequence continues at coordinate 168,220,826 of NC_059105.1, forward strand.
AGCCCGCCACACACATCACCAGTGCCGCTCCCGTCAGCAGTGGCCAGCCAGAACCACAAAGTACTGTGCCAACATTCTGAGAAGCATTTTAATTCCCTTGGCTCTTTTAAATGGGTCCTGTTCCCCAGGAAAGCACACAATGCGGTGATGATTATCAAAATGCAACAGATAATTTTTACACTCCAACTCCAGTCTGTTTCTTACGATAGACTCTGGATCTCTTGAGGATCTGGACCTGCCTGTTTGGAATCACGTTTGGGGGTAGTTGTTGCTCCCCCATGACCCATGACTGGTTTACAGGTTCACAGGGCAATTTACCACCACCACTAGATGTTTGTAACAATCCATCCACAGAGCCCACAGTTAAATGCTCTACCACCTGCAGAACACCAAGGCCCCAAGTGAAATATCTCCAGTAGGTCCAGTTCATGAAAAGGCTCGGAAGTCTATGTGCCAAGGGAGCTCCAGGGCCACGGTGCCCTGCTCACCAACAGCTCATGTTGCTCCTCTACCAAGTGCAGTCACTTTAGAATGCTGTTACCCACGGAACCAATGGTCTCCCTACAAGTCTAGGCTTTCTTCTGTACGCTGCCAAATAGGAGTTTTCAAGGAATTTAAGCCTCTTCACTCCAGTGAGTCACACACTGTACAAAGAATCAGAATGAGGGAAACTCAGTCACCTCATCCAGGTAGCCTTGACAGGGGTGAATTGTTAGGAGAGGTGGAGACCATTCCTAATTCTCCCCAGTGACTGGACTTTTTGTACCAGTCACTTTCATCACATCACATTTTTTTGTTAATTGTCAGAGAACTGCCAGGCTACAATTACTGGCAATACCATTTCTGGGAGTTTCGTTAGCGATTGCTAGATGATCTGAGTCGGCTAGATAGCTGGCATTCAAGAGACATGAAAACTACCAATTTGTGCCTACATACGCTGTCTTTGACATGACTACCATCACTCTTATCTAAAACCCACACGGAAAGAGGTTAGTTCTATTTGAGCCAACTTTCACTCTAAACGATGCTTGGCTCTGGGCCAGGGAGACGGCATCACTGTAGAAACCACAGCGTCTACTGCTGATGTCCTGGGCTCGTTCCCTGGTCACCTCGGCGCAATATGGAGTCCATCGTTCCTTAAGTGGCCCATCTCGGGGGAGAGCGCTGACAAGCCTCAATGAAACGTGGCGACTGTCTTCAGGACCACTGCACGTAATGGCAAGGCTATGAGTGACACTAGCTAGAATTTCTGGAAGCTGCAGTGTTTCTGCTAAATCCTTAGGAATCTATTGTTAAAGCAACAGGCACAAAATGACCACAAAAAAAAAAAAAAGTGAGCACTCTTATGTATTAAGGAACAGGTTCCAGCACTTGGGAGGCAGAGGTAGGAGGATCGCTATGAGTTTGAGGCCACCCTGAGACTACATAGTGAATTCCAGGTCAGCATGGACTAGAGCGAGACCCTACCTCAAGAAAAAAAAAAGGAATAGGCCAAGGCAAATTTAAGGGCTCACAAATTATCTTTGGGATTGCAGAACAATACAAGTTTAAACCAGACAGCTTAAGAGAGTATTTTCCCTATCTGAATTTCCCTCATCTCTGAGGCAGGCAGAATGGCTCATTCTAAAGGAATATTTCCTTTTTCATGATTTTCGGTTTTGCGATAGGATTAAAGAAGCAATTTATCTGGAGAAGAGAAAGAAGACAATAATTAATTATTGGAAACACATATACCCTGTTTTTTTCTCTCCTAGTGAGATACTTTTATGGAGGGAAGGGTGAATGAGAAGTTATGTGCAAGTTAAGTAGGAAGGCGACACTCACCTCCTTAGAGAAAGTTCATGCCAGAATGACATAGATGCTGCAAGACGGATTTTTGCATCACTTAGTGCTATAAACTGACAGCACTTGAAATACTCATATGAACAAGAATTTTAAAATATCAAGCCCTTGAAATTGAGTGACTTCCCTCTCCAGTAAAGAGTCGAGCACTCCCATATGACAGTCTCTTCTTCCAGAAACCTCACCAGATGAAACATGGAAGGAGGAAAACATTGCCTACTGTAGTTGGTTGTGACAATTCCTATATGGTTAAAAACAAAAAAGTCTAAAAATGCATCACCTAACCTGATGACCATGACACACCATCTTTATCATTGTCATCAATTGTCGTTTCAAGATCAGATGACCAGCATCAGTCCTCTCCTTCTCCTACCTACCCCATGAAAACAGTTCACTTTGAACACTTAACAACTCCCAGGAGCTGTACCAACTGCGTTAATAATATTGGCTGCAATATTCTGATCTACAAACATTTTTCTTCAGTCTTGGGAGTTTTCTCACAATTACTTCATACCTCTGGACGCTGAGTTGTCCTGTAGTGCTTTCCCATGCCCCTCATCTCTCACGTGGCTCTCAAGACAGCTCTGTGAGGTATCCAGGCAGAACCTCACATTCCAGACGAACCTGAGACTTGGGAAAGTGACTCTACCAAGGGTCACATGGCTATTAAAAACGGAGAAAGGGACTGTCCTGATCCCAGACGCTTCCCTACATGAATAGACAAGAATTGCTTCTGTAGGTTTGTGCATGCGCAATACACATCCTTTTCAACTTCTGGTGACTGGAGTCACAAAGGTTACTTGGAAAGGAATGGCTCTACTTTTTCGGCTTCGATAGAAAGATCCCTTAAATTCAGAAGTCAGAGAACTTCTCTCCAGCCCACTCTCCAAACCTGAGCATGGCCCTGCAATGCCGTAAGAGACAGGGTAACAGAGACGAAGATCCCGTGTGGTCACTGAAGATGGAAGGGACCAGGGAAGGCACTTCACACGATGTCCTCGGCCGGGGGCTGGCCCACACGTGTGCCCAGGGTGGAGAACTGCAGCCAGTTCCGCAGGAAGCCCCTGTTGTACTGGCCCGGGTCCACAATGAGCCCGCAGAGGAGCCGGCGTCCCGTCTTCAGTCGAAGGGCCTGCTGGACTTCCCTCTCGGTCACGTTGTAGCTGATGTTTATCAGCTGAATGAGGAAGATGTACGCCATGCCCGCTGTCACGATCACCGAGTACCACACGCAGGTGAAGGATAGGGCAGAGCTGTGGGAGGGAGGTCACGTCAGGGCTGCTGCCATCTGGGGTGCAGTGCAGAGAGCATCTGGCATTCTGAGCAGCCACTCCTCACTGCCGAGCCCTTGGCCAACCCTTAAACTGGAAGATACGTTCAGAACGCCCATGCCCTGTTGATCTTAGATGCATTTTTAACTCTCCTTTGCATTACTAGTGCTTTTTATCCTATTCTGCTATGCTGGAAAAACAAAGGCTGTTTTTTAAAGATCTTTTTGATGCAGAAAGGTTTACTTTTTATGATTATTTATTATTGTAGAGAGAGTGAGAGAGAGAGAAGAGAGAGAGAGAAGAAGAAGAGTGAGAGAGGTACATAGAGAATGTAGCCAAATGTGGTAGCGCACGCCTTTAAACCCAGCACTCAGGAGGAAGAGGGAGGAAGATCACTGTGAGGTCCAGGCCATCCTGCCAGTACATAGTGCATAGTGAATTTCAGGCCAGCCTGGGCTAGAGTGAGACTCTAACTCAAAAAAAAAAAAAAAAAAAAGCCAGGCGTGATGGTGCACACCTTTAATGCCAGCACTCAGGTGGCAAAGGTAGGAGGATCACCATGAGTTTGAGGCCACCCTGAGACTACATAGTGAATTCCAGGTCAGCCTGAGCTAGAGTGAGACCCTACCTCAAAAAAAGAAAAAGAAAGAAAGTAATAAAGGAGAGGGAGAGAGAAAATGGGCGTGCCAAGGCCTTCAGCCACTACAAACGAACTCCAGACACATGCACCACCTGGTGCATCTGGCTTATGTAGGTTCTGGGGAACTAAACTTGGGTCCTTTGGCTTTGCAGGCAAGCGCCTTAACCCCTAAGTCATCCTCTGACCCAAAAGGCTGTTTGTTTTTTTATACTTTGTGTCTTCCATCAGCCAATACATCACCTGATAATGCCATTCAACATCTGTTTGTTGAATGAATGTATGATTCCAAAAATGGCATCATAAGGAAATGAAGGCGTCAGGGTATCGTTATCAATGCCCTCTGGAAAGCTGTAGATAGGAATCTAAGAATAGGACTAATGTTCTTTCTCAGGGGGACATTGTCTGGAATGCTGAATGAACACAGAAAATAAAAACTCAACACTGGGCTGGACAGATGGCTTAGCGGTTAAGCGCTTGCCTATGAAGCCTAAGGACCCCGGTTCGAGGCTCGGTTCCCCAGGTCCCACGTTAGCCAGATGCACAAGGGTGCATGCGTCTGGAGTTCGTTTGCAGAGGCTGGAAGCCCTGGCGCGCCCATTCTCTCTCTCTCCCTCTATCTGTCTTTCTCTCTGTGTCTGTCGCTCTCAAATAAAAAAAAATAAAAAAATAAAACTCAACACTAATCCCCTTTACTTAAAAGATCTGAAGGAGCATGACATTTCAAATGGAATTGTACAGGAAGAAAAGCATCTTTCAGGCTCATTAATGAGCTGGGAGGACAAGCCCCCAACAAGAATAATTAAAGAACATAGGCTGTGCTCATTCACATTCACAAAGGAAAAGTGAGTTGAAGAGAAAGTCACCCACACTCTTCATTTGTAAAACTAACAGGGACCTCCCAGGTGATTAAGTCCAAAAACTTGATGCAATCACTGAAGTGTTATCAACCGCCCACACAGAGCAGGGTGAGAACTCACAGTAGGACTACATCCCTCATTCACCTAAGTCGCCCCACTAAGCACAGCGACATGATCTGCTGTGGGACACTCATCACCCACTGTGTTGGGCCTAGAATCTCACAAGCCAGATATGACGCCACAGGTCTAGAAGAGAAACTTGCTCTGAGGAAGACAGTTCATCTATTTTTAATAATGTCTACTAATGTCCCAGCCTAGAATGGCAATGGGGAGATCTGTCCACAGACCAACAGAAGCAAATGCTACACAGGACTGCTTAGGTAGAGAGGAGAGAGTTCTGAGAATAAGGAAGAGGATCAAACCAACACCGCAGAACACCCGTGCTGCAGGGAAGGAAACAAAACCCAAGGCGGGAAGAGCCCATGGTGAGCCGAGCCGCAGGGTGCTGCAGGTGCATGCAGAAGAGCCAGTTCTGAGGAATCCCAGCTGGGCTCCTGCACGGGAACCTTTACTGGCAATAAATGGGCCCTCATCCAATAATGCCTACGCGGTCTTGACCTAAACACCAGTCATCACCAGTGTGAATGAAAATTTAAAAAAATAAAATCAAAAGTGGGACAGGGACTGGAGAGATGGCTTAGCGGTTAAGGTGCTTGCCTGCAAAGCCTAAGGGACCTAGGTTTGATCCCCCAGGACCCATGTAAGCCAGATGCACAAGGGCACATGTGTCTGGAGTTTGTTTGCAGTGGCTGGAAATCTTGGTGCACCTATTCTTCCCCTCCCCCTCTCTCTCTTGGCCTCTTTCCCTCTCTCAAATAAGGTGGCCTCAAACTGACAGCAATCCTCCTACCTCTGCCTCCCAAGGGCTAGGATTAAAGGCGTGTGCCACCACGTAAGACATAAAAAAAATAAATAAGTTTAACAAGATAAGCCGTTAGATGGTAAAAAACTAAAGTTAGAGAGATGGTGGTCAAAAGGGTCATGCTGCAACCTCTGGATGTGGCTGTGGGCATCAGCATGGCCCATTTGCAGAGCACCAGTTCTTCACACTGTAAGGATCAATGTTGGCTCCTGACATCACCCTGGAAACACACGTGTAACCACTGCTAAACCTCGCTGGCAGATTCAGGGACGCACAGCATCCCAAGCCTATCCTATGTCTGTCTGGGTTGAGGACAGCTAACCTAGCAGCAAAGAACAGCCTGCTCATGGCCACACTTATTGCTTCCCTGCTGGCCTCTTGACTGTGGGTTCCACAACTCACCTGTAGTTGGCATAAACTCCAGGACAATAGAAGAGAGCTGTGAAGATGCTTCTGTCTCTACAAATGGTGTCCAAGGTCAGCGCGATCCCATACAGCGAAGTGAGCAAGAAGATCAAGAGGGCAAGTATAAATGCTTGATGATTTGATTCTCCAACGCAGCTATTTATCCTCAAAACAGCATAAAGGGAAAAACACATCTTAAAGTGTCCTTTACATAAAACTCTTAATAAACAAAAAGCACTTCTAAAACAAGGACAGTATGAACTTCAGTTATTAAAAAGTAAGTCCTCTTAGGGCTGGAGAGATGGCTTAGCGATTAAAGCACTTGCCTGCAAAGCTGAAGGACCTCAGTTTGATTTCCCCAGGACCCACGTAAACCAGATGCACAAGGTGGCACATGCATCTGGAGTTCGTTTGCAGTGGCTGGAAACTTTGGTGCACCTATTCTCTCTCTCTCTCTCTCTCTCTCTCTCTCTCTCTCTCTCTCTCTCTCTCTCTTTCTCTCTCAGCCTCTTTCCCTCTCTCAAATAAAAATAATTTTTTTTAAAAAAAAGACAAGTAAGTCCACTTAATCTCCAGTTTTATGATAAAAACTTGACCAGGTTTTACATTGTCTATTATGAAGTGGAATCATTTTCATTTAGTGTAAAGGCACAACTAAGTAAAAAGCAGAACTTGGCTAACAATGCTCTATCATTCACACACACACACACACACACACACACATACACAGTGTAATTTTATTTTTCTTTTTTCTGTAGTACTGGGGATTGATTGTGTTAGGCAAGTACTCTACGACTGAACTATATCCCCAACTTCTCTTCCTAAGTATTAATAAATGAAATCTATTACCCAGCTATGAGAAGAGTTAACATTCCTACCACCATGCTAAAGGGAGGCATAAAGCAGTTATGAAAACTTGAAAGATGCTATGTCAGAGACGTTGTACAGAATAGGTAAAGCTATGTCAAGTATTTGAGGGCACAATTCCAGGATCCAACGAGGTTACAGCGATGGGATGGGATGCAGAGCATGGTAACACGAAGCAGATACTTCTCAGGTAAAAACAGTGTTGTCCCCAGTCGTTAGTGAGGCAAGATGACAGATGGTCTCTCCTGCCCACTGCGTCTATTGTACACTGGGATGCTCGAGTGGCCAGAGGTGGTTTCCTTCGAGAAAAGCTGTCAAACCTGTGAACCAGCATTTGGAAATGAACCAACATACACACACACACACACACACACACACACAGGGAATACATGATGAAGACAAACATGTGGAGTATGTAACAATGAAAGACCAAGTTCTACAAAAGAGCTCTCCCTGTACTAAGGCCAATCACCTGAGGGCCATCCCATGCCCTTGGGCTTCCTCCATTCTCACCTATGCCCCCTTCTGGGGAGGAGGTATGCCACCAGACCCAAAGAATGATTCTTCAGTGCCGTCAGCCTGCACAGCACTGAAGGAAGCTGCCAATATTTTTCAGTATTCACAGTGAACAGCTACTGCCCTTCAGTTCAGAGTTACTCAGCAAAGCAGCAACACTGCCTTTAAACGTTACATCTTATACGCTGTGGGCCTGATGTGTCCTCCACCCCTGGCTGGCGGGCCCCATCTCACTGCAAACAGCCGATCAGGGCTGATCTAGTGGCCCCTCACAGCTATCAGTGACAGAAACCGCTGGCGGCATCAGCGGGGAGGAGGCACGGGCATAGCAAGAGGTCCAGAGTCATCTGAAAACAGGGAGCTGGCTCCTGAATGCTGCATCCAAAAGGAAGAGCAACCCAGGAAAATACTGAAAAATTTCTTTTAAAAAAAGCAATCAAGCCAGGCGTGGTGGCTCACACCTTTAATCCCAGCCCTCAAGAGAAGCAGAGGTAGGAGGATCCCCGTGAGTTCAAGGCCACCCTGAGATGACATAGTGAATTCCAGGTCAGCCTGGGCTACAGTGAGACCCTGCCTCAGAAAAAAAAAAAAAAAAGCAACCAATTCTATTCAAAAGGAAAAGATAAATGAAGAGCAGTTCAAAGGAAGATTGGAAGAAAAAAAAAAATCTCCTTCAGGAAATGACTGAAGGAACTAAATTTGTGAACCTCAAAAACCTGATGACTAAGTGGGAACATCCTCACAGCTCACAAATATCTACAAGGTGTAAAACTGGGAAGGAGAGACGTTTGAGGATGGCACACAGGAAAATGGCATATAGCTAGAGTTGTACATGAATTTATGCTTTCCAGCCTACCAGACACAATGGTGATCCATTCTCCTTACACAGATACCGCATATCCGGCAGTGCCACGCCCGGGCAGGTCGCACCAGCTGGCACTTGGCACACCAGTCCTCCTTCACTTTGGCGGGGCTGCCCGCCGCCATCCTGGAGTAGCCCTTAGGCTCGTCCTTCGGCGTGCGGTTGTTGAGGCTCCCTGCGGCCTCTGTGGCAGGGCACCCTTTGGTCTTCTCCTGCCCCTTTTTGTTCAGACATTCGATTAGGGACCTGTCATTGCTTGCTGCATCGCTGAGGTAGCCTGGATTCTGCTTGGCTCTATACAAGGCTAAGAGTATCAGAAACAGGCCGCAGGTAAGGGCAGCCAGCTGAGTGGGCCCCACACGCCCCTTGGGGACCACTTCCTGCAGAAACACATAGTACATGTAGCCCAGAGAGAACAGTCCAAGGCTCAGGAAAAAGAGGGTCTGTTCTTTCCTTCTGTGTGTGAGGTAGTAGTACCACAGTGCCAGCACCGGGAGGGAGGTCAGGACCACCACCCCCAGCAGGACGTGCCAGGAAGCCACATGAAGGAAGACAGGCAGAAGTGCCAGGGGAGGAATGATGCTAATATTAACTTTCTTGGCTCCTCTAAGCCAAGGGATTCGGAGGCGATCGGAAACTGTGTCGAGGATTCTTTCGCAAGTCTCTGGCCGCGCTGATTTACACGTTAGCCATCTATTCAGAAAGAACACAAGGAGAAGGCAGGTCATATGGATCTACTGGGTGAAAACACACACACACACACACACACACACACACACACACACACACACAACACTGAATGTAGGACAAATGATGAAAGAGAACGCAAGACAAGCATTTTATTTCCTTACTACTAAACACAAGCTTTTCAGATTCATGTTACCATTTTTTTTAAATAGGGAGAAGATAATGTTTATAAATTTAACAATCAGGATTTCCTAGCCTGGTATGGTGGTGCCTGCCTTTAAACCCAGTACTCTGGAAGCCAAGGTAGGAGGGTCGCTGTGAGTTCAAGGCCAGACTGCAGAGTGAATTCTAGGTCAGCCGAGGCTAGAAAGAGATCCTATCTCAAAAAAAAAAAAAAAAAAGAAAGAAAGAAAAAAGAAAAGAAAGAAAGAAAAAAGAAAAGAAAATGAAAAAAATCTCCTAAATATATATTATTTCTGAATATATATGTAAATATACATAAATGTATATATTTCCTAAACAAAAATGTATATCCATACAAGTATATTTAGACCTGAGAGGGTGTATGCTAATGAATGCTTCTCAAAAGAAAAATAACAATTTTGTTGTGCTGACATGAGAATTTAAAAAGTATTAGGTAAGTGACAAAGCAGCGACAAAAGTGTTGTGAGGAAACCTCAGAAGAGGGTGAACACTTCTGAGGGGAACATTCAAGGGAATTTAGCAAAAAGGCACACTATGTGTTTGACCTTCCCGGTCAGTTTGCATTTACGTGGGTGAAGGAGGGACATACTCCTATAAAGAGGAATGGGTGCAGTACAAAATCTGTCCTAGACTCCAGCTCAGGCTGACCTGGAATTCACTATGTAATCTCAGGGTGGCCTCGAACTCATGATGATCCTCCTACTTCTGCCTCCCAAGTGCTGGGATTAACGGTTTCCACCATGAGTGAAATGAAAAGTTGCTCCCAAGCTGTTACAGGACTTTTTGCCAGTATGTTGACATACCCCTTTGGCTTGTACCTAATCTTATGGCTGTGAATAACTGGGCTTGTCGGTGGATCCTCTCCTTACTCCTCAATATATACTTCTTGGATAGATCGTGCATTCTACAAAAAGGGGTTAAATATGAGCCGAGGAAATAGCTTGTTTTTCCAGAAGGTTCCCTTTGGGAAGACTTACTGTTGTGACCTGAGAATGTTAATTTGAAGCTGTAGGGCAGGGACAGTGACTTTTGTTTTTGTTTTTGTTTTTTGAGGTAGGGTCTCACTCTAGCCCAAGCTGACCTGGAATTCACTATGGAGTCTCAGGGTGGCCTCAAACTCACGGCGACCCTCCTACCTCTGCGTCCTGAGTGCTGGGATGAAAGGTGTGCACCACCACGCTCAGCGACAGTGACATTTCTATAATCCCAGATGCATAGAATTAAGGGAGAGAATGTTGATTTCTATACAGTGTGGTGCATGCTTTTAATAATCATTTAATCTTGGGGAAAAGGAGAAAAACAAAAACCTGTCCTAGGCTCACGGAAAAAAACAGCCTGTGATGGTTAATCTCGACTTGTCAATTTGACAGGATTCAGAACCACCATGCTAATAAATCTGTGGGCTTGGCTGTGAGAAACGTTCTAGATTAGGTTAACTGAGGTGGGAAGACCAAGGCTAAGCATGGATGGTGCCGTTCCTCGGCCGGAGTCCTGGAGTGCCCGAGGAGGAGAAAGCAAGCTGAGCACCAGCATTTTGCACTCTGCTTCCCTGCTGTGGATGCGGCGTCACCAGCTCTGCTCAATGCTCCTCTGCCAGGCTTTCTCCACCACAGAGGACTGTGAACTCCAAGCAGAAGCCAAAATCCTTTCTTCCTTAAGTTGCTTCTGATTAGGTATCTGGTGACAGCAACATGAAAGCCACCACGTACAGTCTCAGGGACAGGGATCTGCATAACCAAGAATGGAGAGCCAACTAGAAGGGGTTTAGTCACTGAACCTGGTAAAGAGAATGACATCTATTAACTTTTGCACACTTAGGTTTATGTTATGGTTTGAATATTTGCATCCCCTCCCCTAAAAAAAACAATTGTATGTTAAAACCTAATCTCTGGGCTGGAAAGATGACTTAGCAGTTAAGGTGCTTGCCTGAAAAGCCAAAGGACCCACGTTCGATTCCCCAGTACCCACATATAGTCAGATGCACGAAGTGGTACATATACCTGGAGTTTGTTTGCAGTGGGCAGAGGCCCTGGCATGCCCATTCTCTATATGCTTGTCTCTCTTTCTCTCTCTCTCCTCTCTCTCAAATAAATAAATAAATATTTTTTTAAAAAATCCTAATATTTAACACACTATTAAGAAATAGGCCTTACAGCTGGGCATGGTGGCACATGTCTTTAATCCCAGCACTCCAGAAGCAGAGGTAGACGGAGCACCATGAGTTCGAAGCCACCCTGAGACTACATAGTGAATTCCAGGTCAGCCTAAGCTAGAATGAGACCCTACCTCAGAAAGGAAGGAAGGAAGGAAGGAAGGAAGGAAGGAAGGAAGGAAGGAAGGAAGGAAGGAAGGAAGGAAGGAAGGGAGGGAAAAGGAAGAGAGAAATAGGCCTTACTAGTGCAATTATGACCAGACAATGATGGCAGTAACCAGATGCTCTTGTGATTGGCTCTCAGGCCTGCTGCACAGGAGGAAATCCATACCTGTACTGAGAACCTAGTCAAAAGCCTATGGCTGAGATGACAGAACCCTCGTGGCGAAGGGAAGCTACTACTGTTGTTTGACTAAACCAATATGATGTTCTCATCAAACTGTCCCCTAATAGCTTATGTTATTTTCACGCTCGGAGAACAGACTAATGCCACGCTCAGCATTAGCGAGGGAAGCTTCTGTCTGCACAAGGTGACAGGTACTGGAGAGACGCGAAAATTGCCAAAGTGCTGAGAGCGGGCGGCTACTGAGCGTTCAGCGCTCGATGAAACGTGTCTGTCGTAACCCCCAAGGCTCAGGGAACACTGCAGAAGAGTGCTGGAAAGAATGTAAGAGCCAGAGGGTGGAGTTCGGAGTGTCCTCCAGACATGGAGTGACTGTCACACCCATGACCTCATAGCGCCGACCAGCTGGCATGCCCTCCACAAGACCTGCACTGTGGTGAGCCCATCAACAGTGTGACATGGCCGATGTAAGAAGGGGTGGGGGGACAGTGAAATAGAATATTTATAGTCGGAAAGGAGGAGTTAAGTTGGAGGGGGGCTGTGGAGAGGGACAAAAGAAGGCGACAGAAAGGACTCTGATCAAATTACATCGTTTCTGTATGAAAAGTCTCAGCTGAAAAGAGAGAGGTAAGGCCACGGGCACGGTGGCTGTTCACAGTCCCAGCTGCCTAGGAGGCTGAGACAGGGGGATGTGCTGAGCCCAGCAGTTCAAAGATAAACTGGGTAACATTGTAAGACCTTGTCTTTAAAAAGAGTGAGAGATGGGCTGGAGAGATGGCTCAGTGGGTAATCATTTGCCTGTGAAGCCGAAGGACCCCGGTTCGAGGCTCGGTTCCCCAGGTCCCACGTTAGCCAGATGCACAAGGGGCGCATGCGTCTGGAGTTCGTTTGCAGTGGCTGGAGGCCCTGGCACACCCATTCTCTCTCTCTCTCTCTCTCTCTCCCCCTCTTTCTCTGTCTGTCACTCTCAAATAAAAGTATCAAAAAAAAAATTTTTTTTTTAAGCGAGAGAGATGGGCTTCCAGGAAGTCATTCCGTCATGCCTGAGAGCAGAGCCCTCCAGCATGGGCAAAGACCTCTTATAAACAAAAGTGCATTCCTCTGTTGGGTGGGGAGCCAGCAACCAAGCACCTACGGTGAAGCAGAGGCCTACAATGTATTCATGTTCTGGTGTTTTCCTGAAGGTGACCGAAGAGCGACTTTGAGACTATTTTGTGGAAGAAATCTTAACAAAGTATCCAAGTGCCCCGGGGCTTCTCTTGAGCGTTTACGCTACAATGTGAGTGAGGAAATGGGTTTAAAGACAACTTATAAGCAAAAGGAAAATGGAGCTTGACGATCTAGAAAGTTCGCATTCTTCTTAGCCTGGGCATACGGCCACAAATGTGGAAAGGGGTTTGGGAGCGATCACAGGTCGGTGTGGGTAAGCTCCGTGTGTCAAGACAACGGAAGGCAGTCCCAAAGACACGTCCCAGGCTAGGGCTCCCCTCTCACCACAAGCACAGAACGCCTGGTCCTTGATGGCAAAGCGGTTTCATAGGGAAAGGCCAGGGCACGCAGGGAACCTCAGAACTTGCGATCCAGCGCCACACCAAGTCTCTGTGAAGGTGGGGCTCCCATGGGCCCAGGGGCAGTGCAGGTTGGAGGCGCCATCACCCCAAAGGTCACCAGCAGTAAACCTGAGTGGCATCCGTATAGTCCGATTCCACAGGCATTCGGGATGCAACAGGGCACGGCTACACCCACGCAGATTTCAAAAGCTGTCCTAGAAAATGGCAAAGCTAAGGCCAAGACGCGCCATAAGGCAAAGACACCACAGAGAGAAAGGCACTGTCACATACAGCCACGGGCGTGAGGCCACTGTAGAGAAGTCGACTAGGCGAAACTCGGTGGAGCTTTGGGGCTAGGGACGGCTGAGACCTCCAGGGGAGAGAGCCACCAGCTGCAGCCCAGGAGAAGTATAAGCACATTGCTCCGAACCATGAGATCTGCAGCTGGGAAAGCAGTCAGGGCAGAAAAACCCAGAGCCTTAGGGGCCTAAAGTCCTTCTCAGTATTTCTGGAAGGTAAGACATCCAACCAAACGCTATCCTCAACACTTAAGATGTAATTTTACCTGCCCAAGGTGGCCTGTGATCTGTCATCTTTCTCTTCTTTTCTTTTCTCTTTTTCTTTCTTTCTAGGTTATGTTATTTATCATTTATCTATTTAAGAGAAAAAGAGAGAGAGACAGAGAGAGAGAGAGAGAGACAGAGAGACAGAGAGAGACTGTGTGTGCAGGACTGCCAGGGACTTTTGCCCCTAGAGACAGATCCCAGGTACATGTGCCACTTAGTGCGTCTAGTTTCACATGGGTATTGGGAAGTTGAATCTGGGCCATCAGGCTTTGCAAACAAGTGCCTTTAACTGCTGAGCAATCTCTCCAGCGCCCTGTCATCCCCTTCCTTCCTTCCTTCCTTCCTTCCTTCCTTCCTTCCTTCCTTTCTTTCTTTCTTTTTTTGGTTTTTTGAGGTAGGGTCTCACTCCAGCCCAGGCTGACCTGGAATTCACTATGTAGTCTCAGGGTGGCCTCGAACTCACGGCAATCCTCCTACCTCTGCCTCCTGAGTGCTGGGATGAAAGGCGTGCGCCACCACACCCGGCTTTGTCATCCCTTTCTTCTTTCTCCCTCCTTCAGTTTTGTCATGGAGTCTACCCTGTGCACGCCCCACTATTGTGCTTTGGAAGCATGTAGCTCATTTCCCTGGCTCACAGCTCAGGGAACCCTCGCCTCAGATGAACTGCTCTTACCCACATCTGATTTTAGACGATGCTATTCAGACAACACTTAAGACTGCAGACATCTGTGCTAATGTTGGAATAAGTAAAGACTTTTGAGGCAGTCGGGATGGAGTGAGTGGATGTTCCATGACTTTGAGGGGCCACAGGTACACCATAACTTGAATATTTGTGGCCTGTCAAAATGCACATGTTGAAACCTAACTCTCGATGCAATAGCATTACAAGGCAGGGCTTTCAGGAGCTGATAAGAAGTCCAGAGGGCAGAGCCTTCGTGAATGCAGTTAGCGTCCTTACAAAAGCGATCATTCGTCTCCCCCACATGTGGGCAGGTAGCAAGATGGTACCATCTGTGAAGAGGAGACACATATACCAGATACTGAATCTGCCAGCATCTTGCCCTTGGATTTCTCCACCTTCAGAATTGCCAGCAATGTGGTTCTATCACCATTCCAAACCATACCATACCATACCATCTACCATGAACTCCCCACTCTAAAGCATTTTGTTATAACAGCCTGGGTGGACTAAGACAGTCTAGCAAGGAAAGGTCGGATGTACTGTAAAAACGACTTTTTCTCCGAAAGCATGAGCAGAACCTGGAAGCGAGTGGGAGACAGCCACCTGAGTCACAGGAAGCAGCAGGGGCCATGGGAACAGGGAAGCCTCTCTGTTTTCAGAGGAAAAGGTGCAGAGGGGAGAAGAAAGAACTCAGGGAACAGCCCGGGTCTCAAGGGCTGGGAAGGGGTCAGAGTGAGCAAAGTTAATGGAAAAGCTGCGGCGTAAGTGACGGCGGTTATGGAAACGGCAGCATTTCTCCATTCATTAGGGCAAAGTGCTCCATTTTCTCAGTATGGATTTTATACTGAATCTAAGGATCCTATATTTAAAGCTACCTATTAAAAAAAGAAGAAGAAGAAGAAGACTATAGAAATAGACAATGAAGAATTACAAAGAGTTTTCCTCTTTAGGAGTCTGGCTTGACGAGATTGTAATGGTCCCCAGGGGAAACTCTCCTCGATAAAGTACCAGGCACTAAGTCAACCATGTGCAGATGCAATTTTAATGGCGGGGGGGGGGAGTTTCCAGAATTCCTAACCTTTCCATACTCTATAGTTTTCATAGGATAATTTTAAAATATATAATAATTTAGAAAATGGCCATAAAACCTACTGATCACTATGTGACACAAAATTTCTTCATTGATTGATAATAAAAACAATCTTTTCAGATAGTAATTTCCATCACTGAGAAAGTGATGACAGTAAAGAACAAGTATAATATGATTGATCAAGACAGTGTGGCATGGCATTACCCTCCAGAAACAAAGGTGTGAGCCAACAGCAGCAAAACCATCTCTCCATCTCCAAGCCCCACCGTGGCCAGTGCAACCGGACCATGTGGTAACAAGTCTGCCATGAGACCCCCCCTGAGCAATTAAGAACTTTCTGGAACTAACATCGATCTTCAACTTACACTTTCTGACGGCTTGCATTCTTTAATTCATTTAACTTGCCTAGTGTCCCTTTAGCCGCCTGGTTTCTCCACCATCTTCCCTGTCTGAGTGAAAAGCAGGGTAACGTTCTCATCAACCAAGGGGGACAACGGTGTACTTCCTGCATGCTTCGTCTTTCTTTATAAAATCCTCACACTTCGTGGTGGCGCACGCCTTTAATCCCAGCACTTGGGAGGCAGAGGTAGGAGGAGCGCCGTGAGTTCAAGGCCACCCACTACATGGTCAGCCTGGGCTAGAGTGAGACCCTACCTCGAAAAACAAAACAAAACAAAACAAAACAAATCCTCACACTTGACATAGAAACCTCAATTTTTAGATCCCTGGGGAAACAGAGCCAAAGGCAGATCCCGGCGTTCTTGACGGCGAAAGGTGAGACGTATACAGGCGCAGGGCAAGCTGGGGGTGGGCATCCATGCCCACTGCCCTTACCTGTCGCAGCCTTCGTCAAGATCCTGGCAGTCACACAAGCAAGCGGCCACGTGGTTCCTCTCCCCGGTCCGATCTACGTACTCGCAGCAGCACAGCGGCTCCAGCTCGGGGTCTTCCGTTTTCTTTTTCTTCGCCGGCGGCTTCATGGCGCCCTTCGGCGGTGGTGCTGCGACAGGTGCACCTGTCACCCAGCCCCTCCGGAGGCAAAGGTGGGCGGAACCCCGGTCACATCTTGTCCACACGTCCAAGCTCCTCTCGGATTAACGCCAACGCCTGGGCAATGAAATTATATATATGCAATAAAATTATGTATCTATGTATACATATATATGTATATATATGCAAAGCAAGAGGGGGAGGGGTCCCGTTTCCATCCGGCTCTGCACGGCCACACTGGGGGAAGGAGGGGGGTTCTGGGGTTCGGGGCTGCCTTCACTGGCCCATCCCAGCCAGGGCGGGCGCCGTCTGGGTACCAGCCGTTCCCATGGCGACGGAGACCACGCGGCCCGGGACTGCGGGGCGGCATCCATCCACCTGCGGGTGGGCGCGCAGCGAACTCACCCTCGCGGCGGCCTCGAGCGCCGCCCCCCCCCCCCCGCACAGCCCCCCTCGATCGCTCGCGCCCCCGAGGTCCCGCCCCGCGCGCAGGGTGACCTTGGAGGGAGTTTACCTGCCCTGCCCTCGGAGGTGCGCGCACCGGCCAGCAGCGGCTCCTCCCCGGGCGTGCCCGCGCCTGCCGACCCGGCTCCGGGGATCCGGGGGCTCCGGGGGCTCCGGGCGTGCGCGCTCGAGGCCCCGGCCGCCGCTGCCCACCTGTGAGGTCGGCCCGGAGGTGCGCTCCTCCGCCGGCCGCCGCCCCCGCCCCCGGCCGGCCGGCGCTTCCGGGTCCCGCCCTCCCGCCGCCGGCCCCGCCTCCCCTGCCCGGGGCTGCGGGGATCGAACTCTCGGACCTCCGCCCTGTAGGAGCCCCGCCGGGCGCGAGCTACAGGCGACGTGGGGGTGGGGTGGGGGTGGGGTGGAGGTCCGTCTTGTCACTCAGGTACCCACTCTTCACTGGCCCATCGCTGCTGCCTTGACTGCTCACACATCCAACTCGCGGGGTGCTGGGTGAGTTTTGGGGAGCGGTGGGCACTCACCGCCTCCCGCAGCAGGCCTCTTCAGAACTTCTGTGTCGATGTCTGCGTATTTGAAATGAATTGATTGCCTAGAGAGAGAGCCCTGTCTGCACAGAATTTGAGAGTGTAGACACATGGACGCGTTTTTTCATTACCTGAGGTTTTCGGTTTTTTGGGTTGTTTTTTTTTTTTAAAGCAGAAACAGAAGAAAAATCGCTGCTCAGACATTTTGGGTTTTATTAAGTCCAGTTTACATAATAGGTTCAAATTTTCATTAATTCTGCATATACATGTACTCGATCTTAATGTATGAAGCGACTTTGGTAATCTTTGAGGTATATTATAAAGTACAGCTTTAGAGAAACGACAAAAAAATATTAACAGTTAACATTTCTGTGCATTTAAGTTTCAAGTTCATTATCCAGTCACTCTTGCTCGTAGCCAGACACTTCATGTGTTCTCCTCAAAAAAAACAGAGAAACCCAAATATTACGCTGTAACCCCGGGTCAATTAGTTGCCCTCTAATCAAGTATCATGCTCTACAATCATCTCAGAAGTGACCTTAGCAAATCCATTTGGCTTTAGTGACACTAGGGAAAAGGAAACATTAAAGGTTAGTGTTTGGGGCTAGAGAGATGGCTTAGCGGTTAAGCGCTTGCCTGTGAAGCCTAAGGACCCCGGTTCAAGGCTTGATTCCCCAGGACCCACATTAGCCAGATGCACAAGGGGGCGCACGCGTCTGGAGTTCGTTTGCAGTGGCTGGAGGCCCTGGCATGCCCATTCTCTCTATCTGCCTCTTTCTCTGTCTGTTGCTTGCAGATAAATAAAAATAAAAACAAAAAAAATTTTAAGGTTAGTGTTTGTTCAAATAGTAAGAACATATACCCAATCTAGTTGTGTTCCTTGGGGACAAAAGAATAAACCCTTCATGAATTTGTCCTGACTCCTTTTAAAAAAATGTCTGGTTTCAAGTCAGGTCACAAACTACCTGTACTGAGACTGAAGTGCTAAAAACTTTTTACGAACACGCTCACGCTCATGGCTCACGAGTTTGTGCACTCACACCAACCATGACACACATGAGCCCAAAGTGTTTACTATAGAGCTCAAGTATGTGTCTGGCTTATGACTTACTGGCAAAAGCTTCACACATATAAAGACGAAGTGCCACGTGGATACTGAAAATACAAATTATTCTCAACCAGATGGATCACTTTTAACACAAGTGATTGCTAAGCTGAATCCAGGCTTAGTTCAAGTATACATCTGATTTGTCAGGAAATGCCCAGATTTTATCACAGTCTCCTGGCATCTAAAACTCCTTCATTTTGAGCCATAGTATCTTACTTGTTTCCTTTTCCTAAATTCTTCTGGTTTTTTTTGTTTTGTTTTGTTTTGTTTTTTGGTTTTTTGAGGTAGGGTCTCACTCTAGCCCAGGCTGACCTGGAATTCACTATGGAGTCTCAGGGTGGCCTCGAACTCACAGCAATCCTACCTCTGCCTCCTGAGTGCTGGGATTAAAGGTATGCGCCACCACACCCGGCTCAATTCTTCTGTCTTTTGATTATGAATAATAATTTTACTCCTGCCACTGTAATAATAAAAATAGCTATTTTTTTCTCATAAAGATACAACATGACTAAAAGAAACCTTTCATTTAGTAATATACAGATGTGAAAGGTTTGACCACTGACCTTTGCATGCCAAATAAATGAACCTACTTTAATATTTACATGATACAAACCTGAAAACATATGTGCTTGAAAATTTGCAGTGACTTAGAGGTTTCTTCTTATTTTAATTGTGGGGGGGGCACGCATGGTACATGTGGGGAGGTCAGAGGATAACTTTCACATCAGGACTTGACTTCCACCTTGTTTGGGGTCCTCTGTTCACCAGGCTGCCTGGCCCAAGAGCTTCCAGAAATTTTTCCTGTCTCTACCTCCCATCGTGGGCGCTGGGATGACAGGAGCCCACCACAACTTCCTGCTTTTTATGTGGGGTCTGGGGCCCTGAACTCTGGCACGCATGCTTATGTGGCCAGTGCTTTCTCCACGGAACCCTCCTCTCAGCCATTTACTTCACCTGGGGCTCTTGACGTAGCTGGAGCACTGGGCACATACTGACTGTGTGCCAACAGGTGTAAGCATCAAGCGTGAAGCCTCACTTTAAAAAGAAAAAGAAACCTACTTCCCTCGAGGGTCTTTTTGTGGCACAGAGTTTCAGTTCCAAAATGTATTCCATGGGGTACTGGAGAAATTCACAGCTTAAATAGAAAGTGAAAGGATAAATGCTCAAGGACATCAAAGAAATCCCAAAAATTAACGTGGAAATGCAAGTGTGACAATCAAAATCCTTCATCCTCTGGTTTTCTTCCCAATGTTTCCTTCTGGCTCCAACTGTCTCTGCAGTTCCAATGCAGATCACTAGCTTTCACCAGACACACCACTCCTGTTCTTGTTTAGGAGGTCAAAGGTCTTCTGAAGCATAATTAGTGAGCTCTTCAGCTGCAAACAAAATTATCAAAATCAGACTTGTTCACTTCTTCTCAATCATTTTATCCCAAAAAGTTTATACACTTGTAATTGGTACAATCCTTACACTGACGCTGAAAGAAAATGCCTCGTTCTTCACAGGAGCTGCTGTAGGACGGCTTGAGCTCTTCCCATGGGGAAGTGCTACAGCTCTCTGGGTATTGGAGTCAGCCTTCCACTCGGTCCGCTAGTCAAATGACTCAAAGTGAAAGGCTCATTTTCTTAGGCAGCCTCTCCAGGTTCCTTGGTGTCTTCACTGTCCCCAAACTCCCTCCCCGCCTACCATGTGTTCAGCCCTCTGCACACACCTGAACTTACACATTCCTACATAGTCTTCCCCAGACCTTCTACCCTGAACTCTCAGAACATTGCCATAGCTATTTAACATTTTTGTCTTTAGTTTTGTACAAGTTGTATAGATTTAACAATCCATATGGGTATCTGATTTTTCTTTTTCTTTTTCTTTCTTTTTTTTTGAGGCAAGCCCAACAGACTGGCCTTTGTTTTAATGTAAAATTGTGTGTGTGTGTGTGGTGTGTGTGTGTGTGTGTGTGTGTGTTGGTATGTCAGGGTCAGCCACTGCAATCGAACTGCAGACATGTGCGTCCCCTTGTGCGCATGTACGACTTTGCGCACTTGCGTCATGGCATCTGGTTACGTGGGATGTGGAGAGTCGAACATGAGTCGTTAGGCTTCGCAGGCAAGCACCTTAGCCACTAAGCCATCTTTCCAGCCTGGGTATCTGATTTCTGATAAAACTGTAAGCAATCTAAGATCAAAAATATATGTCCCATTCTTTGTTGTGCTTGTTATTTTGCACTTAACAAATATGGCTTAACTACTTCATGCTGAGCACTGTGTGCAGCCTGAGCCCAAGGTATTGAGCCAAGGTGGCTCCCTGGCTTCATGGGTCTCCCACCCTAACGAGGCACATGTGAAATGAACACTCACATGCACAAACACCTACTTATCTTGCTTGGCGCCTCATTGGAGTAATTGGAGGTGATAGCATCATTTTCTGAAATGAGGTGTACTCGAGGAGAATTGTGTTTTTTGCCTGGGGAAAAACTGTGTTCTGTTTTGGACATGATCAGTTTGGGATCCCAGTCGGTCATCCAGGGGAAGATGTTAAGTGGGAAAATGGCCTTGATGAGTCCACAGCCAGGGTGGGGATACAGATCTGGGAGTTGCTGTGGTCTGAATGTGTCTGTCCTCTTCAGAATTCCTGTTGAAATCTAATCCCAGTGTAACATTTATTAGGAGATGTTTGCCAGTGGGAGGAGATCGGGTCATGAAGGCTTTACCCTCACACATGGAGTAGTGTTCTTAGAAAGGGCAGCAGGGAGCTGCTGGCTAGGTCCCCTTTTTGCCTTCGGTCCCTCCACCATCCGAGGACACTCAATAGCACCATGTATTAGGAATGGGACTTGACTGCATAAACCTGCCAGCTCCTTGATCTGAAACTTCCCAGCTTCCAGAACTGTGAGAACTTTCTGTTGTTTATAGCAGCACAACCAGAGCAAGACGGCATGAACGTCACGTAGAGAAAGTCAGGGGAGAGGAAGAGATCACCTAAGGAAAAGGAGTGGAGAGGGAAAGAGGATCCATCTCACCCAGCCCTTGACCATCTGGGCCAGGAAGATGTCAAGCAGAAGAGATGGCTTGGCCAGCGGGAAGTAGTTTCATATTATACTAAGTGAAAGAAACCATTCACAACATATCACTTCTTATAAGAGCCACAAATGTCCCCAGAAGGCAAACGTGTGCTAATGGAAAGTAGGTTGGTAGATGTTAGGGATTAAGAGGAAAGACTGCTGAAATGCTGGTGAAAATGCTTGGGATGTAGTGGTAACGGCTCCACAACATCGTGAGTATACTTAAAGCTCTTTAAGCGAGTGAAATTTGGTGGTGATCAAACTTAGAGCCACATGCATGATAGGCAAGCACTCCACTAATGAGATAAAGCCTGGTTAAGATTAGATGCATTTCAAGAAAGGAGAAGTCAGCCCTGTCAAGTGCTGACAGTGTAAGATGAAAACTAAAAAAAAAAAAGTTACTTATTTTTACATGCCAGAGATCACTGGGGACCTGAAAAAAATGAATCCTAGACGAAAAGTAAGAAACACAGAAAGCCACAAAATTAACCTAAAGGATCCTCCAGCCCAGCATGGAGGCCCATGCATATAACCCCAGGACTTCAGAGGTGCGACCCGGAGGACCAGAAGCTCAAGGTTATTCTGTACTACATACAGTCTTGTCTCAAAAATAAAAGGGAGGGTCCCTGGCTGGAGGGACAATATGTTATTAAGGACAATGACAGCATGTAGTGAATTTTGAGGCTGTCTCTTCAGCTCTGCCCTCTCCACCTCCCTGTTTACATGTGCTAATAAAAAGCTAGCAGCCAACTCTGCAGTCTTCAGGTAGGAGACAGGAAGAGTCTTTGCAGACACGCAGAATGACCTGAAGATAATGATAATGGGATTTCTCAAGTGCCATTCCAGACAGATCAATCAGCCCACTCCATAAGTTAAGCACACACATGAAGCCTGAGGATGACCCTCGTCTAAACAAGTCTTCTAAACTAAGCAAGAAAATAAAAGAAAGGGGAAGGATCTTGAAGGAAATGAGCATGCCAGAAGAAAAAAGAAAAACTCAGTAATATCCTCAGAGCTAAAAATATTATAGCCGTTAGGAAAGATTATAATGCCACAACAAAAAGAAACAATTCAGAATAATAGCTCTTTAAGATTAAAAACTTGTTAGCAAAAAAATGGAAAACCCTATTGAGAATTCTATTGAAAAATTGGAAGACAAATTTGAAAATGTCACTCAGAAGTACAGCAACAGGCAAAGAGATGGAAGCTGCAAAGATAAGATTATACAGCTCATCCCGTTGAAGGCTGCTGTTTTGGTTTGGATCTTAGATGCCTTTCGGAGGCTATGCACTTAGAACTTGATCACTGGACTCTTTCTATGTCCCCATACCCTCTCTCTCTCACAGCTTAGCCTCTCTAGTACAATGTTCAAACCTCATCTTGGGCAATGGACTTAGACTTCAACCTGCAAGCCAAATAAGTCATTCCCCCTCAGGTATTTTGTTACAGTGATGAAAAGCTAACTAACACAGCTGACATCTGAATAACAGGAATGGCAAGAACCCAGGAGAGAGAAAATGGAGAGGCAGAAATCATCAAGCACGTGACTTGGAAATTGTCAGAACAGAATCATGCAAGAATAGCAACAGACTTCTCAAGCCAAAAGACAATGGAGAGTTAACCACCTCCAAAATTCTGAAGAAATATTATTCCCAACCTACAATTCTATACCCCCACCAGAGCACTAATCCAGGGAAAGGTAGTATAAAAAGTGTTGAGATAGAGCTGAAGAGACAGCTTAGTGGTTAAGGCGTTTGCCTGCAAGGCCAAATGACCCAGGTTCAATTCTCCAGGACCCACATAAGCCAGATGCACAAGGGGGCTCATACATCTGGAGTTCGTTTGCAGTGGCTGGAGACCCTGGTGCGCTCATTCTCTCCCTCTCCTCTCTCTTTCTCTGTCTGTCAAATAAATAAAAAGTGTTGAGATAGGGCTAGAGAGATGGTTTAGCAGTTAAGGCATTTGCCTACAAAGCCAAAGGATCCCAGTTCAATTCTCTAGGACCCACATAAGCCAGCTGCACATGGTGGCACGTGTGTCTGGGATTCATTTGCAGTGGCTGGAGTGCCCATTCTTTCTCTCTCTCTCTCTCACTCTCTTTTTCTGCCTCTTTCTCTATCTCAAATAAACATCATTTTTCAAAGAAGCATTGTGATAGTTGGAATCTTAAAATATTTACCTGCAAACTTAGGAAGCTACTCGGAGGATGTTCTTTAAAAGGAGAAAGGGCTGGACCGCCACTCAGTGATGCAAAGCATATGTGAGGGTCTGGGCTCAGCCTCCAGCACAGCAAAAAGAAAACCACTGAGAAAGTAAATGAAGAAAGGACAACATGGAACATAGGAAGCAGAAGAGACAGGCATGACGCCCCCTGGCACAGAGGACCCCTGGGCCTGCCTGGAGCCAGTCCAGAGGCTAGATCAACAGAATGCTTGAGGACATAAAGATTTGGAGAGGAGACTTATCAAGAATTAGGAGACAAAACGCATATAAGTGATATTGATATATGATAAGAGGCACTTTTAAGTACAGCAAAGAGCACAGAAAAGGTCATTGTGAAGTTTAGAATAGCAAACTCAGACAGAACAAAGCAAATGCTGAGTATTGGTCTGAACAAAATTATGTTATAACTCCACTGAGGAAATAGGAATTTGAAATGCATGTCTGCAAGAGGGGTTAGGAAAAAAAAACTCTTTTCCATAATAAGAAGCCAAAAGATAATGTCTAAAATGGAAAAATCAGTATAAAATATAAATAAATAAAATATAATAAAAATCAGTGCATTCTTATTTACAAAAGTGGAGATAAGCAAAAGGATTCTTCAAGAGAGACTGTCGTATTTCAGCAAAATTGGGGCAAAGGGTAGTAGGATTGCCGATTATTGGGACAAACCTTATAAAACAAGTCAGCTCTCTGTGTGCGGAAATGAAAGTGTACAGATTATAAAGGATAAAGCAGGAATAGCCATAATAAGAAACCTTTAAAGAGGGCTAGAGAGATGGTTTAGTGGTTTAGGCACTTGCCTACAAAGCCAAAGGACCTAGGTTCAATTCTCCAGAAGCCAGATGCACAAGGTGGTACATGCATCTAGAGTTTGTTTGCAGCAGCTGAAGACCCAGGCACATCCATGCCCCCCGCCCCCGCTGCCCCTGCCTCTCTCTCTTTCTCTATATCTCTCTGTCAAATAAATTAAGTTAAAAATTTTTAAAAAAGAAACCTTTAAAGAGCCTGGCTGAAATGAAGCATCTATAGACAAGAAGATGGAGGTGGCTGTGGATGAGGTGAGACTGTTAATAAAGGAGATGAGGCTGTGTCACATGCTGATAGTGACAATACAGATGACGAAGGAGACTGAAGATGGAGACAAGAAAGGAGGGACCCACCAGGACTTCCTCTTATACTCTGGTAGAGGACTGTTCCCAAAAGGAACCAAAAAAAAGACAGGAGAGCAAGGTTAGGAACGGTTTACAGCTCTGGTCACAAAAGAAAGATGACTGGAAAGATGGCTTGCCTGCAAAGCCTAACAACCTGAGTTCGATTCCACAGCACCTATGTAAAAGCCAGAAGTCCAAAGTAGCACATGCATCTGGAGTTCTTTTGCAGCAGCTGGAGGCCCTGGGGTGCCCATTCTCTCTGTCTGTGTCTCTTCTCTCCATCTCTTTCTGCTCGCAAATAAATAATAAAAGAACAAATTTTCAAGTAAGAGAAAAAGTCTTTTTCCTCCGCACAGTATAGTCATCTGTTGAGGGTGTGGGGAGAGGGGAGAGGAAGAGAGGAAGCTGTGAGGAGAGAGTTACTAAGGAGCTGGGCAGACCACACCTCTAAGGAGCACCCAGCTGAAGCAGAAACCTGCCGTGCCCATGTGGAGGCCTAAGACACACGCACCAGGTTTGTCTTCTGGAAAAGCAGCCGTATGGGTACCGAGAAGATGGACAGTGGGCAAAGGTACTTGCTTGCAAAGCCTGCCTACTCAGGTTCAATTCCCAACCCACCCACAGAAGCCAGATACAAAATACGTCATGAGCATCTAGCATTCGTTAGTAGTGGTAAGAGGCTGTGGCATGCATGTGCGCACACACACATAAGCAAATAAATAAAAATTTTAAATGTCTTTCTGCCCACACCAACTGCTGCCAACAGATGGCCCCACCCACCTCTAAATTTTTTTTAATAACAGCCACATGCATCAAAGAAAAATGATGGAGGGGAAGGAAAAATTCACATTGATTATGTCTAAATAGCAGAGCTGTATGTTCTCTTCTATTGCTCTCAATCTTTCCAGTTTTGAAAGGTGAGCATATGTCTATTCATAAAGGAAATATTAATATTTATGTTTTCCAAAGGTAATCTTGAGTTTTGGTTTGCCAGCCTGAGCAGCACATGTTAATTCCACGTTCAAGAGCTATCAAGGGCTGGAGAGATTGCTTAGTGGTTAAGGTGCTTACCTGTGAAGCCTAAGGACCCAGGTTTGATTCCCCAGATGCCCAAGGCAGCGCATGTGTCTGGAGTTTGTTTGCAGTGGTGTACCCATTCTCTCTATCTACCTCTTTCCCCCTCCCTCCCTCCCTCTCTCTCTCAAATAAATAAATAAATACACCAAATTTAAAATAAAAAGAGGCATCGATAGTACAACACTAAAATAAGCTGAGTGTTCATTGCAGTGGAGATGTCAGTGAGGTAATTAGGCCACATTTAGATGTCAGAAGATAATCAGGTCACGTTCATATGGCTGAGCCACATGCGGCTATAGGAAGTGCTATACACATTGAGCCACACCACCAACATACAGGCTAACAGATGCAAGCAAAATACTGCACAGGATACATAATAACTACCATTTCTACAAAAGTTCCTGTGCAGCATAAAATTTTAGAAGAATAAATAAAAAGAATAAAGATGCATAGTCAACCATGTGTACATTATATTCCCATTTTGCAGGAAGATTAACTCAGGTGACTATACATGATGTAGAAACTGTCTTTAAATAAGGATGCAGTAAATATTTTCGTGCACTCAGGGGAACAGATCCACGCTGGTACAAAGGAGGGCCTACCTGCTCCAACATCACTATGGAATCTTGAAGCACTCCTTTCAAATGATGGGCTTGATCTTTGTTCTTTTGAAAATTTTCTGCTCTTGAGGCCATATCTGAGGCTACACTGGAAGGAAAATATCTTTCAAATCCTGAGCATGCCACATAAGTTGAAAACAAAACACATGATTAAACCAAAACATAAGCATGCATAACTCTGGGATAACAGACAAAATTCTCTGAAATTACAGTGAAATTTTCTACACCACACACACAAAAAAAAACCCTACTAAAAAAAAAAAAAAACAAAAAAAAACATGGGGAAAACGAGCAGTTGAAGGAGACTTACTCTGAGGATTTCTCTTCCCGGAAGTGAAGGCGGTAAAAGGTCTGGGTAGTATATTCTATCTTCAGCAACTTCAGAAACAGAGTGACATTCAACAAAACTAGCAGCAGCAGACTAGGCAGAGTAAAAGGGTAGCTGGTGAATTCACACTCACACAGCCTGCGGCCTTGCTAATGCACAACAGATACCAGCTAAGTGGGGCACACCTGCCACGCCCGCATCCAAGAGGCGGAGACAGCAGGATCCAAGCTCAAGGTCATGAGGCCAGCCTGGGCTACACAGCGAGACCCCGTTTCAACACACACCCCCAAAAAGGAGAAAATACACACAAAAGCTTCAGAAATTCAAAAAAAAAAAAAGACTAGTTTCCAATTATTTAAGTAAAGTGGGTATTAAGTATTACGTGGGTATTAAAGGAAAAGAAAATATCCACTGTGACAATGAAAGTCCTTGAATAAGTTCAATTCACAGGTTGTCTCTGACCTCTCTTCTCTCTGCAAGGGACTCAGCCAGGATTGTGCAGCCACTAGCTTAGAAACCTACCAGGTAAGCTTTCAGAGTCTATTTTTGGGTACTTTGGCTTAAGCAATTACAAACCCATAATGCTGCCTTTCAAAAGGAAAGTGAAGATCAATATAGAGATCATAATGTATCTCTTACTCGCAGCAGAAACAATAACAAAAATACCATTTAGCAAGACTTTCTTCTTATTCTTCTTGAACAAAGGAAGTATAAAATCTCATTATACTTAATGATGTAAAATATAAAATTTACATATACAATGAATTAAATATATTGTTTTTCATGGTGGCATACATATTTTATTCTACATATATGCAAATATGTAATTAATATCACATGTCTTTCTCTTTTCTGGTAAAATATTTACTTGCCTTTAAATTTATATCCATATCGTCTATACCTATATCATTATCTACATACATACATGCATACATACAATGGTGGTTTGATTCAGGTGTCCCCCATAAACTTAGGTGTTCTGAATGCCAGATTCCCAGCTGATGGAGATTTGGGAATTAACACCTCCAGGGGGCAGTGTATTGTTGGGGGCGGGCTTATGAGTGTTACAGCCAGTTTCCCCTTGCTGGTGTTTGGCACACTCTCCTGTTGCTATTGTCCACCTTATATTGGCCGGGGGGTGATGTCCACCTCTGTTCATGCCATCATTTTCCCCTGCCATTGTGGAGCTTCCTCTTGAGCTTGTAAGCCAAAATAAACCCTTTTTTCCCAAAAGCTGCTCTTGGTCAGGTGATTTCTGCCAGCAATGCGAACCTGACTGCAACAGTAGAGTTGGTTCCAAGATGGGGTTGCTGCCAGATGCCTGGCTGCGTGGCTTTGGTCTTTTGGAGCTGATTTTCAAGAGGAATGTGGCAGGATTTGAAACCTTGGCCAAAGAGATGCCTTGCAGTGCTGTAAGTATAGCTTGATAGACTATTCTGGTTAGAGTTGAAAGACCTGAATGCAGTAAAAACTATGGACTGTGAAGTTTGGCTTATGAGGGTGAGAAAGAGCTCTGCTTGGACTGGGCTAGAGGCAGTTTGTGTGAGAAGCTTGCTGTTATGTCCATGTCCTGAGAAGTTGTGCAGGATTGTAGTGCATAGAAATGGACTGGTGTGAGCAAAGGGATATGTCACAGAAAAAATGAAATCTTTGGGCCAAAACTGCTGCCTGTTCAGCTGCAATTGTATGAGAGATTACAACCTTTGAGATTGGGTCAAATGACCTTCATTGGGACAACAGTAAGAATGCAGTCTTTTCAAGGGGCCTGAATGCTGAAGGAGTGTCCTGTTCTTCAAAGTCTGCTTTATTCCATCCTGGATTAACAAATTGGCACCCTACCTGGTATTGTGGAGTATAAGAAATGCAAGAAAGAGAGGGTCATTGAATTTGCAACACGGTCTTGTGTTTTGGAAATGGCCATGGGCAGTGTGAAGCAGGTTTTGCTGGATGCCTACATGGAGACCTGATGGAGCCATGAGGATGAGTTGTGGGTTGTGGTGGAGATGCCAGGACTATGAGATGGCTGCTAAGGAAAGCTGCCGGCCCCAGATGAAGTTTTCCAGGACTGTGAGTAGCCTAGCTGGAGGGGTGGAATTGGAACTCCAGAGACTCGTTGCTGGTTAAAATCATCAGACTTGGAGACTTGCCACTGGTTAGAATTGTTGTTCTTGGAGCCACAGAGTTTGGTGATGGCCCGCTTTAAATCTTGTATGAGTATTTCTTTGCTATGTTCAATGCCATCTTTTGCAGTGTGAGTGTTTATTCCATTATGGGTTTGGGGGGGATTTTTTGGTATTATGGCTTAGTTAAAAGATCTGGATTATGGAGATGTTTGAATGTCATTAGGATTGATAAAAACTATGGGGACTTTTAAAGTTGAACTGAATGCATTGCATTTTATAACATGGAAGGTCATCAGTTTATGGGGGCCAGGGGTGGAATGTGGTGGTTTGATTCAGGTGTCCCCCATAAACTTGGGTGTTCTGAATGCTAGGTTCCCAGCTGATGGAGACTTGGAAATTAACACCTCCTGGAGGCAGTGTATAGTTAGGGGCAGGCTTATGGGTATTATAGCCAGCTTCCCCTTGCCAGTGTTTGGTACATTCTCCTGTTGATGTTGTTCACCTTATATTGGCGAAGGGATGATGTCCATCCTCTGCTCATGCCATCATTTCCCCTGCCATCATGGAGCTTCCCCTCCAGCCTGTAAGCCACAATAAACCTCTTTTTCCCACAAGCTGCTCTTGGTCAAGTGACTTCTGCCAGCAATGTGAACCTGACTGCAACACATACATACATACATATGTATATACATACAAACGCATGTGGTGGGTGTATCTCAGTAATGGAATGGCCGCCTGACATGCGCAAGACCCTGAACTTGGATTCCCAGCACCACAGAAAAGGAAAAAGCTCACAGACACAGATGCAAATGTGCCATTCTGCTTCACCCACCAAGAACAGAACTTAAGAAAGTATAAGAAAATCAAATCTGTAAAGCTATTATGGCATTGAAATGACAAATATATATATATATATAACTTTTCAATATTTTAATATGTATTTCTTACAAAATAATGTAATGTTATTTGCCATTCAAAACTGTCACAGCAAACCAATTTAATGGAAACATACAATTTTTTAAGTAAAACTCACAGGAAGAACCAAAACTGGTTGTGCCCATCAATAATCTTAGCAAATGGAAGACTCATCATGAGATGAGTTCAAGGCCAGCCTACACTACATAGGAAGCCTCTACCTCAAAAAACAAACAAAAAAAACCCAAAACCTCATTGAGTAACAGATATTTTCTATTTGCTCGGAAATCTGTAAGAAAAAAATAGCTGATAGAAGGGTTTTATCCCAAAACGTATCACCTAGAGTATATGCCTCAGCCAGAACCAAATCAGTTAACCTAAAGGGTGACCTCGAGATTCACATAAAACCATACAGAATTAGAATTCGAACCTAACTTGCTAAGCGGTGGCTACGCTATGTGCTGAGAGTCAGAGGAACTGACCCAGAATTTCTAACCATGTGATTCTCAGAACACTTCCATCAGAACAATCTGGAGTATCTGCTTTAAAATCCCTGGTTCCTAGTCAAAGTCTCTGGGATCAATCTCTGGGATTGGGGCCAAGAAATTAGCATTTTAACAAATTCCCCAAGCGATGCTTAGTCACATAAACATAACCACTAATCTATTTACGTAGCCTAATTTAATGCTATTTTATTTATGTGTGGGGGGTTGCACAAGGGCCTCTTGCTACTGCAAATGGAATAACAGATGCTTGTGTCACTTTTTGGATCCAGCTTTTACATGGGTGGCTGGGGAACTGGACCCAAGCAGGTTTTGCGAACAAGCACCTTTAATCACTAAGCTATCTCCCCAGCCCTGAATAGAATAATTTCATTGTGACCTTACCAGCATGTATGTATAAACAGTCTGCTTAAATTTGTGGAACGTCCCACAAAAACCTAGCGTAATAGAAATAAGTAAAATTGTCTCTTTTTTTTAAATGTTGAATGTAACTGGGTGTGGTGGCACACATCTTTAATCCAAGCAGAGGTAGAAGAATCACTGTTATTTCTGAGGTCACCCTGAGATTACGTAGTGAATTCCAGGTCAGCCTGAGCCAGAATGAAACCATACCACACACACACACACACACACACACACACACACACAGTTGAATGTATATTGTGATTTCCTTCAAACTTAACAACTCTGAAAACCATACATCACAAGGTAGCAGAATGAACTCTATAAAATTACCCATTTGATAGATCAACATTGGCCAAATAATGATAATTTCTATCCCGTGACATACATATATACTCCAGTGCTTTTGGAAATTAGTTAAAAGCATGAAGACATGAGCAAGTAAGAACTCACAACAGGGCTGGAGAGATTGCTCAGTGATTAAGGCATTTGCCTGTGATGCCTAAGGACCCAGGTTTGATTCCCCAGTAAGTACCCATGTAGAGTCAGATGCACAAGGTGGCACACACATCTGGAGTTCACTTGCAGTGGCTGGTGGCCATGGTGCATCAATTCATTCTCTCTCTCTCTCTCTCTCTCTCTCTCTCTCTCTCTCTCTCTCTGTATTTCTCTATCTATCTATCTATCTATCTATCTATCTATCTATCTGTCTATCTATCTACTACCTCTTTCTCTATCACTCTCAATGTATTTCTTACAAAATAATGTAATGCTCACATAAAACAAATAAATAAATATTTATGTGCCAGTGTTTGGCACACTCTCAAATAAATAAATAAAATATTTTTTAAAAAGAATTCACAACAAATACTCACAAAACACTCATCACCACAATAATGGCAGTGTCACGGCTCCCCAGTAACTTTTGCTTTCCTGAAGGTCACAAGAAAAGGCTACATTAGTCAGGGCTGTGAGCACTGATACAGACATACATATACCATCTACTATATATATATAATTTGAAAAATACCTGGAAAAAATGTTTGTATTTAGGGTGAATTCCCTATATTTTTTGATTTCTAATACCCTGGGTAAGAATGAAACAACAGTGAGATAACCTACAGCCATCCTTCAAATTTGAGGTCGATTACAAATTAATTTACTCTGAAATTCAATAGGCAATTCAATATGTAATGCTTAATATACAAGTACCTCTGTCAATAACAGCTGTGCTGAGTTTATTTATGCAGGGCTTCTCTCCTAAAACAATCATCTTTACCAATCACTTTGGCATTTCCTTCAAATTCCAAAATTAAAGAGCAATTAATCTTAATTAAGCATATTCATACAAAGATGTATGACTAAGGGAGATTTGATAATACAAGAGGCTGAGAAGGTATGATGGCTTTAAAGCTGAGAGAGAGAGAGAGATGGAGGGAGAGAGAGAGGCAGGAAAAACAAGCTGTCTTCAGAATTGGAAGCACAGATAATGAAAGTCAAGTTTCATCTGTGTGCTTTGCCCAGGCTGGCCTGACAGGGCACAGAGAGAAGTTCACTGCCAGTTAGACATCAAGTGTCTGTAGAGCTGAGCAGAAAATAAAAGAGGGAGTTGCCCAGCAGCTTAAGAAGGGGTGATTATGTTGGGGACAGTAGCCAGTCTGCACAGACAGCTACACACACGCTCTAGCCAACTGCTGCTGCGAATGGACTTGGGTACAGGGCTGTCAGACCTGAGTTTGTATTTAAAATGTACAATTTTTTTTGTTTATTTATATTTGAGAGTGACAGACATGGAGAGAAAGAGGCAGATAGAGAAAGATGCAGATAGAGAGAGAGGGAGAGAATGGGCACACCAAGGCCTCCAGCCACTGCAAACAAACTCTAGGCACGAGCGCCCCCTTGTGCATCTGGCTAACGTGGGTTCTGGGGAATCAGAGTCCTTAGGCTTCACAGGCAAGTGCTTAACCGTTAAGCCACCTCTCCAGCCCTAAAATGTGCAATTTTTAAAACTTCTGTGTGAGTCAAATACAATAATACTATTGGCCATATGCCTGTGATGTGAGAACTGTAGCTTAAGGATTCTGCAATTGTTATCTTTAAGGAACTCAGAGTACAATAAACATCAAAAACGAGGGAAGAAAAGCAGACATGTTAAATACCGTATCTCACAAACAAGGGGCACCTTCCACCTCCTGTAACTAAGCTATCTTTCGTTTGTGAACCTGTGACAGCTACCTGAGATGGTCCCTCGGGCCTCTAAACGCATGTCTCCAGAAGAACACTGGGAGGAGAGCTTGGGCATTACTTCTGCTGCTCGGCTCAGTGCCCGCCTTCTCCTCCGCAGACCGCTAAGTTTTCCAGGGTCTTCAACGGACTGATTTAACATAGATTCTTCTGTTAACAAATCCGATTCTAAGAAAGAAAAATTTTTAAAAATCTTTAAATATGGGAGAACTTCTCAAGGATAAGATACAATTGTGTGTGTTTGAGTGTGTGTGTGTTTTGAGGAAGGGTCTCTTGCTCTAGTCTAGGCTGACTTGAAATTCACTCTGTAGTCTCAGGGTGGTCTTGAACTCATGGCGATCCTTCTACCTCTGCCTCCCGATGATTGGGATTAAAGGCGTGCACCACCACGCCCGGCTTGTGTGTGTGTTTTTAGGCCCTGATGAGCTTCTTTAACCATTCAGTAGGTTCTCCTGGAACCTAATGAAACTTTTAATGAAAAGTTTCAGAGAGTACAATAACCCCGTTGTGAGGGTACATTATTCTAGGAAGAATGTGCATTAATTAATGATGAGACCAGCAGTACAAACTTACCATGTGCCAGATTAAATATTAATGTAATGGGTTCAGTTATGGAAAGAGGCCCACCCACTTACACTGGATTATTAGAAAGATTTCCAAGATTTGTCCGGCTGCTGCTCAATATCAAAGAAAGGGACAGCATAAAAAAGCACTAAGGGTTTTCAAGCAAAGAAGCACGAGCAAAGAAAATCTAGGGGTGAGAGTGATTGTTCAGTTGTTAAAAGTGCTTGCTTTCAAAATTCAATCCCCCGGTACCCATGTAAAGCCACAAAATGGTGCATATATCTTGAGTTCATTTGCAGCAGCAAAAGCCCCTGGAACACCCATTCCTTCTCATTATCTATCTATCTATCTATCTATCTATCTATCTATCTATCTAACATCTATCTTTCTTTTTTATTGCAAATAAATAAAAAAGTATATTTTTAAATCTGCAAACAACTTAAAATATCATTTTTACTATTAATTTCAACCTTTTCATTCACTTGACTTTTTTTTATTACAAGTTCATTATCCAGTGACCAAACTAACTTCTGAGATTCATTTTCTCTGTTCCTGATGAGGAGTTTGATAATGAAATAGCCAAAAGGAGATGGACCAGGAAATAGTCAACAAACTAAATCATAAAGCCTTGACTCACCCAGCTTTGCCTTCACTAAAACTCATTATGTTGGGCTGGAGAGATGGCTGACAGATTAAAGAGCTTGCCTGTGAAGTCTAAGGACCCAGGCTTGATTCCCCAGTACCCACGTAAGTCAGATGTGCAAGGTGGTACATGCATATGAAGTTTCTTTGCAGTGGCTGGAGGCCCAGGAGCATCTATTCTCTCATTATCTCTAGCTGTCTCTGTCTCTTTCTTTCCCTTTAAATAAATATTTTAATAAAAAAGGAAGAAGAACTCAGCTGCGTGTGATAGCACATGCCTTTAATCCCAGCACTCCACTTGGGAGGCAGAGGTAGGAGGACTGCTGTGAGTTCTATGCCACCCTGAGAGACTACAAAGTGAATTCCAGGTCAGCCCAAGCTAGAGTGAGACCCGCATCAAAAAACAAACAACCCCCCCGCCACAACTCATTATGTTCACGTACGTGTGGCTTTCCCCTATGCATATATAATAAGAAAAACCCAAACAGAACATCTGCATTGCTTCTCCTAGTCAGTTCCCAGTACGCAACTCTGCCAAATCCATACAAACTCATAATTCTACTTTAAATTTTTATTTATTAATTTATTATTTGAGAGAGAGAGAGAATGGGCGTGCCAGGGCCTCCAGCCACTATAAACAAACTCCAGACGTGTGTGCCCCCTTGTGCATCTGGCTTACATAGTTCCTGGGGAATCAAACCAGGGTCCTTTGGCTTTGCAGGCAAAAGCCTTAACTGCTAAGCCATCCCTCCAGCCCTCATGATTCTACTTTAAAATAGTCCTACAGAAGCTGCTTCGCAGCAGAAAGGAAAGCTACAGACAAGAGACAGATGCAGGCCTGAGGCTCTCCAGATGTGGAAGAGAACAAGATATATCTCTGTCTTGGTTGCGGGATCCCTGACTATGGTCAGCTTCCTGCCTCCTTGCAGAGGCTCTTAACTAGGTGGTCTTGGACAAGTCACTTAACCACACTGAATTTGGGTTTTCTCTGTAGCAAAGTAGAAAAATGAAAAAAGAATCATACTGACTTCACAGGATTATTGTGACTATGAAACAAGTTAATATTTATAATGCATGTGAAATTTTATTATAACATATACTAGCATTATATAAGTGTTTGTTCAATTCCAGCAACATTTACTGGCCCCTGCTATGTATCCTCATGAAGACTCAATCTATTTTGTTAGTTAATGGTATCTTTTAAAAAATATTTATAAGCAGAGACAGAGGGAGAGAGGGAAATAAAAAGAATTAGGGAGAATGGGCACACCAGGGCCTCTTGCCATTGCAAACAAACTCCAAACACATGCGCCACTTTGCGCTTCTGGCTTTATGTGAGTAATGGGGAATCAAATGTAGGCCGCCAACCATGTCTCTAGCCCCAACTGATGCTATCTTAACAAAAACAGATACATCAAAAACATTAGGCCTGGAGAGATGGCTTAGCAGTTAAGGTACTTGCTGGCAAAACCACAGGACCCAGGATCGGTTTCCCAGTACCCTTGTAAAGCCACATGTACAAGGTGGTACATGTGCCTGGAGTTTGTTTGCAATGGCTGGAGGCCCTGGCGTACCCACTCTCTCTGTCTGCGCCGCCCCCCCAACAAGTAAATATTAAAAAAAAAAAATACACTTTACAAACCAAGCTGCTTGAAATAATTTTCCAACGAACTCCAGGAGTTCTTCTCAATTAAAGATTTTACAAGGCCCCATGGTTGTTTTCTGTATTTCAAATCTGTGGAAACTCTAATAGGATAAGGGAAATAAGAATATTTATTTAATGACAGAATTTAGTTATATTACTATTGCAATTAAATATAAGACAACATTCACTGGAAAACCAAAAGGATTAAAATTCATTAGTATTTTAAAAGAAAATTTGTTCATTGACGACTTCCTTAAAAATTACTGTGAGCCATTAATAACGATTTTATTAAATTGCTCTTGTACATACTTGCCATTGCATTTCTTTCCTTTCACTAGCCTTGAATTTTCCTTGTCTAAATAGCAAGGCTCCAAGTAAATGCTAAGTATTCTAAATGCACTATATTAAAAAAAAAAAAAATCTCCCATGGTCGCACACTGGTTGAAAGTAAATATATTAACTAGGACCAGACCAAGCATGTGGTGGGCCCACCATTCTTTAATGTACTGACATTCTTTATGTCCTTATTCCTCACCAAGCGCTTCCCTAGAAACCCCAGGCCCCGGGACTTTTACACAGGGTCAGGTGGCTACTTCTGGCAAATGGACTATGAGCATAATTCGATAGCTTTCTCTTCTTGTGCCAACTATGGACACTTATTCTGGATTTTCCAGCTCCCAGATATCAAAGGCTCCATCAACTTCACTGGAGTGGGGATTCTCAGCACTCACCTGCCCATCACAAGACGTGGAAGTTAAGCAAGAAATAAAGCTTTGCTGGGTTTGGCTAAGAATGCAGAGCTAATGTGTTACCAGGACATAATCTAGCTTACCCTGATTTATGCACTAACTTCCATTAGCTCACCTGAGCCTGCACCTCTGCTTTGCAGATCGGAGAATACAGTATCTGTTCAGGGTATAGAAGTAATCATGGTAGGGGACATCATGTGTCAGCACTTCTGAATCTACTAAGTAAAACTGTGCTTCCCGACTTTCCTTATGCAGTGTCTGCCAAAATAAGATAAAAACATGTTTGCATGTACACGTTTAATAGCTTTGATGTTTCTTGGCAAACTAGAACATACATACTTAAAGTTCCTTCTCAGAATTTACCAAACATAGCCGGGCGTGGTGGCGCACGCCTTTAATACCAGCACTTGGGAGGTAGAGGTAGGAGGATCGCCATGAGTTCGAGGCTACCCTGAGGATACATAGTGAATTCCAGGTCAGCTTGGACTACAATGAGACCCTGCCTCAAAAGCCGCCCCCCCCAAAAGAATTTACCAAAGACATCAAAAGTCTATCTACCGGGCTGGAGAGATGGCATAGCAGTTAAGGCGCTTGCCTGCAAAGCCTAAGGACCCAGGTTTGACTCTCCAGGTCCCACGTAAGCCAGACACACATGGTGGCACATGCATCTGGAGTTTGTTTGCAGTGGCTAAAGGCTTTGGCATGCCCATTTTCTCCCCCCCCCTTCTCTAATAAATACATAAATAATAATAAATCAGAAAAAAATTAAAAGCCTATATACCAATCTGAAAGAGCTTCCATTTTGGCTGTAATGTCACTAAAGTGAGAAGGGACCTATGGAAATAGACTTGCTGCCTGCCTCTCAATCATTTCATTGTACACTTAATTTCTTTCTTTCAGGCATGAGAAGGGAAACAAATCACTAATATTTCCTGTATGTTTATTCATTTGTACAAAGCTTTAAATTAAATAATGCAGGGCTGGGGAAACGGCTCAACTGTTAAAGGTGCTTGCTTTAAAAGCTTGTCAGGGGGCTGAAGAGATGGCTTAGCAGTTAAGGCACTTGCCTGCAAAGCCAAAGGATCCCAGTTCAATTCTCCAGGACCCATGTAATCCAGATGCACAGGAGGTGCACGTGTCTGGAGTTCGTTTGCAGTGGCTGGAGGCCCTGGGGCGCCGCCCCCCACCCTGAACCCTGTCCTCACATTTCCTCCCTCTACTAGACTCTGCTCATGGGATTCCTTTTAAAAGAAATTCAAGACACAAATGTAATTTTATTCATAAACACTTCAGTTTGCATTTTTATAAGCTGCTCAATATGTACCCCTAAAAACTAAATATCAGCAGGCATATGCCTTTAATCCCAGCACTCAAAAGGCATAAGTAGGAGGATCACTGTGAGTTCAAGATTACCCTGGGATTATAGACTGAGTTCCAGATCAGCCTGGATTAGAGTGAGACCCTACCTTGAAAAAAAAAAAAAGCCCAAATCAATCAATCAATAAATATCATGTTCTTTAACTAAAACATAACTCTAGGCAGGGGAAAGTACATCAATATTGGAGTATTTGCTTTAACATGCATGAGACCTTGGGTTCAATGTCTAGAACCACCGAAAAGAAAAGGAGTGCTGGGTGCGGTGGTGCACGCCTTTAATCCCAGCACTCAGGAGGCAGAGGTAGGAGGATCTCTGTGAGTTCGAGGCCACCCTGGGACTACCTAGTGAATTCCAGGTCAGTCTGGGCTAGAGAGAAACCCTACCTCAAAAACAAAACAAGAAGTAATAATAATAACCAGGAAAAAAATAACATAGCAATAGTATCGTTTATTACAAATAACATTAGCAATTCCTCCACTCCCATGAATACATTTTTTAACAGGAGTTTTGTTCAATCAGGACGAATGAATGTGGGTTAGATGTTGTGTAAGTAAGTCCATCCTCCCTCTGTTTTTCCCCTTCCACGTACATATCTGTTGAAGTCATCTTGTAAAACTATTGCCCGTGACAAGCATCTGATGTCACAGCACAGGCAGGATTCTTCCAGAACACTGACAGAACAACCATACCTGCTTCTCGGTAGCCGCGGTGCATTTTCCAGTGAGTGGATTGTTCAGGACGATAGTGTAAGTCATGGTCCTCAGCTGATCTCCTCCTGATTCTACAGTCCACGGGGTAGACACAATGTCTAATCAGAGCAAATATAAAACTAATTAGTTCTAGAAATTTGAAGGGTATGACTTTTAGGACAAATCACAGGTGCAGTTTTAGAATTATGTAAAAAAAATTGGTGCTGGAGAAATGGCTTAGCAGTTAAGGTGCTTGCCTGGAAAGCCAAAGAACCCAGGTTCAAGTCCCTAGGACCCACATAAGCCAGATGTATGCATCTGGAGTTCATTTGCAGTGGCTGGATGCCCTAGTGCACCCATCCTCTTTCTCTAGTAAATAAATACAAATTTTAAAGAATTTTAAAATTTTTTAGCCAGGCATGGTGGCGCAAGCCTTTAATCCCAGCACTTGGGAGACAGAGGTAGGAGGATCACCGTGAGTTCAAGGCCATCCTGAGACTACACAGTTCATTCCAGGTCAGCCCGTGCTAGAGTGAGACCTTACCTCGGAAAAAAATTATTTAAAAATTTTTGACCAGTCCTAACCCTGTTATTACTGCATGTGCAGAAAAAAGAGAAAAGAGATTCAATGTTGGGCCCTCTTCTTGTATGTAACATATGTCAGAGCTTCTTAAACTTTTTTCACTTTCCGTCCTGTTCTTGCCAGAAAGTTTCACATGACCATGGGCATATAGGTATGAAAAAAATGGGATAAAAATCAAACATTTAGTGATAATTAATCCTAAAAAAATTTACTTTAAAGTAATTCTTTGTTTACATATAATTTACCATTTATAAAAGCATACTAATGGATGTGCTCATTTAGTTTTACATAAAGAATTTACGTCGTGACTGAATATTTGATATGCAGGATATAGAACATCTTCAATGATTTTCACAGTTGATCAGTGTTTTCATTTTATAATCATCAGTGCTGAGATCTTCATTTCACATAAACACATTGCAAAAATAATGGCAGAACTATATTGAAGGCCATTTCAGAAACTGTTGGAAGTTCGGTCCTAATCCCAAACCAAAATTCATTTAATGATTTTTTTTAATGAAACTTAAGTCAGCAACTCAAATGGGAATTTTTAAAATTTTATTTATTTATTTGAGGTGAGAGAAAGGGCATACTAGGGCTTCTAGCCACTGCAAATGAAATCCAGACACTTGTACCACCTTGTGCATCTAGCTTTACATGGATACTAAGGAATCAAACCTGGGTCCTTTGGCTTTGCAGGCAAGTACTTTAACTGCTAAGCCATCTCTCCAGCCCTCAAACAGCAGTTTTTATTTTAAAGGTATTTTTTGGATTTTTTTGTTATTGTTATTTATTTATTTATTTGAGAGTGACAGAGAGAGAAAGAGGCAGATAGAAGGAGAGAGAATGGGTGCTCCAGGGCCTCCAGCCACTGCAAATGAACTCCAGATGCATGCGCCCCCTTATGCATCTGGCTAACATGGGTCCTGGGGAATCGAGCCTTGAACTGAGGTCCTTAGGCTTCACAGGCAAGCACTTAACCACTAAGCCATCTCTCCATCCCTAAAGGTATTATTTTTATTTTTATTTATTTATTTATTAGAGACAGAGAGTGAGAGAGGGAGAGTGAGAATGGGCATGCCAGGGCCTCTAGCCACTGCAAACGAGCCCCAGACGGGTGTGCCACCATGTGTATCGGGCTTATGTGGGACCTGGAGAACCGAACCAGGGTCCTTAGGCTTCACAGGCATGCACGTTAACCACTAAGCCATCTCTCCAGCCCTCAAACAGCAATTTTGAAGATCAAACATTCTAACACAATACAATTCAAAGATGTGCTCATTTGATACTTATGTGTTGAGAAATGGTAATAAGGCCGGGCGTGGTGGCGCACGCCGTTAATCCCAGCACTCAGGAGGCAGAGGTAGGAGGACCGCCGTGAGTTCAAGGCCAGCCTGAGACTACATAGTGAATCCCAGGTCACCCTGAGCTAGAGTGAGACCCTACCTTAGAAAAAAAAAAAGAAAGAAAGGGTAATGGGAAAATACTTTAAGTCTTTGTTTCCTGTAACTAAACCGCTGTTTTTCTACAAAAGCAAAAAACTTTGTGTGGGAACAACACCGTAATTCTGAACACACAGCAATCTTGACCCTGAGCCGTGTTCCAGGTAGAATTCATGGGCGCTGCTTGGCTTGATGGCACAGCAAAGTGGATGGTTGATGTTCAGAACCAAGGGTACAGCAAAATCAAGTGATGCCACGCAGTGCCAGAAATCATTTAGATTCGTTGCCTTTGATTTTGAACTAAGTTTTAGTCATCACACATTCAGAAACCTTTTACTATTCCCGAAATCTTTGCAAACCCCACATTCAGTTATAAGACCCTATATGGGGCCACACTCCACAATTTAAGAAGCTATGACATACACATATCTTTGATCCACTTATTTCCAAATTGTTTTCTGTTAATACTTTTTATCTTTTAGAAGATAAAGATTGATTTGTCTACAGGCTTCCTTTTTTTTGAAGCAAGCCCAACAGACTGCCTTTTTTATTTTTAATTCAAGAGTGAGAGAGAGAGAGAGACAGAGAGAATGGGCACACCAGGGCCTCCAGCCACTGTAACTGAACTCCAGACACATGCACCACTTTGTTTACACGTCTGCCACTGCATGCTTATATCACTGTATGCCTGGCTTAAGTGAGACCTGGCGAGTCAAACAGGAGTCCTTAGGCTTCACAGGCATGTGCTTTAACCACTAAGCCCCAGACATCTTTTTTTTTTAAAAATATTTTATTTATTTATTTGAGAGAGAGAGAGAGATAGAGAAAGAGGCAGATAGAGAGAATATGGACATGCTAGGGCCACTAGGCACTGCAAACAAACTCCAGACACATATGCCACCTTAATTGAACCTGGTTCCTCAGGCTTCACAGGCATGTGCCTTAACTGCTAAGTCATCTCTCCAGCCCTACAGGCTTCATTTTAAAATCCTAGTACCCATATAAAGATATAATGGCAGCAGTCTATTTTTGGAGTTTTTTTGTTTGTTTGTTTGTTTGTTTTATTTTTCAAGGTAGAGTTTCACAGACTGACCTGGAATTCACTATGTAGTCTCAGGGTGGCCTCGAACTCATGGTGATCCTCCTACCTCTGCCACCCAAATGCTGGGATTAAAGGCATGCGCCACCATGCCCGGCAAGGGCAGCAATCTTAACAAACAAGACGAAGCCAGCTGTGGTGGCATATGAATGCAATCTCAGCACCAGGAGAGCTACGACAGGAAGGCCGTGCATTTGCAGCCTCTCTGGCTTCAGAAAACAAACAGCTTGGGCTGCAGAGAT
Organism: Jaculus jaculus; assembly: GCF_020740685.1. Classification (NCBI taxonomy): domain Eukaryota; kingdom Metazoa; phylum Chordata; class Mammalia; order Rodentia; family Dipodidae; genus Jaculus; species Jaculus jaculus. Next base: position 168,263,040 of record NC_059105.1, read on the forward strand.
GGCTTAGTGGTTAAGTGCTTGCCTGTGAAGCCTAAGGATCCCGGTTCAAGGCTCGATTCCCCAGGACCCACGTTAGCCAGATGCACAAGGGGGTGCATGCATCTGGAATTCGTCTACAGCGGCTGGAAACCCTGGCGCACCCATTCTCTCTCTCTCTCTTTCTCTCTCTCTCTCTCTCTCTCTCTCTGCCTCTTTCTCTGTCGTTCTCAAATAAATAAATAAAAATAAACCAAAAAAATTTAAACAAAAGAAAACAAACAGCTCATCACACTGAGAAAAAACCTTAATCACCGCTCAACAATAAGACCTTGATACCCACTTGTGAAGAAACCGCATCGATGTTATGAAAACTCATGAGTGTTAGTGGCTGGTCTGACAAGATACTTAATCAATGTCAGGTGACAGACTATAAATGATTATAGTCATATAACCTTTTCTATACTAACAAGGTGATAGGATCATCTCTATATTTTTGGATCTTGGTCAAAATTCTCTTTTATTTACTTAGGGACAACACAAAGGATAAAACACACTTTGAACAGAAATATACCCTTAGAACAGAGCACCATGCAGGGAAGGTCATTCTACACATGCTAGGCACCGATGAACTCTATTTAAAGACCCGGCTAAAATGCCCAATGCCAGTAGCACACATAGACTTGGGTAATTACATGGTACACTCTCAAGTACAGGAGCCCTGTTTTAATGCATTTCCTATCACCAAAGGAATGAAGCAAGGCTTTGACATTCTCACCTTTCATACACCCAAGGGTTCAAAGAAGTATTGTAAACCTGCCTCTTAAGTACCTGGCAACATCTAACAACTAAGCAAAAACACGTCACACATCATAGAACCCATCATCTAGAATTTGCTGTAAAATTATTTAAGTACATGAAAAAAGATAAAACAATTCTAAAATACTTTTTCAGAAGATAACTTTGGTTGCATGTCAGACTCTTCCAGGAAAATGATACAAATAACCCATTGTTAATCAGAAGAATAATCAAAAGATATCATTGAACCTGACAGTTAAAACCTCATACTATTCAATAAAGCAACAATCAAAAGGGATAAAAATAATCTGGTTTTCCCATGAATGTTGCACTTATATTCTTACCACTTTTCACCAACAAGGACTACTATAATTTGGCAGAATATCCTGATTAATATCATATTAGAATAGCCAGTCCTCCAACACCTAAGTCCTTCCTCATATAAAAAGAAGTCTCGGGGCTGGAGAGATGGCCTAGCAGCTAAGGTGCTTGCCTGCAAAGCCAAAGGACCCAGGTTCGATTCCCCAGAACCCATGTAAGCCGGACGCACAAGGTAGCGCAAGCATTTGGAGTTCATTTGCAGTGGCTGGAGGTCCTGGTGTGCCCATTCTCTCTCTACCTGCCTATTTCTCTCTCTTTCTCAAATGAATACATTAAAAAATATATTTTTAAAAATCTTGAGTGAAATTGTAAGAAAGTAATAGCATACAAAAGGAAAAATCCATTTTGATGTAGTAAATTAAAATAAAAGGAATTTCAGAACAAATATTATAGGAATACTTTGATATAATAAAAAGCTTAGCCGGGCATGATGTCTTTAATCCCAGCACTCAGGAGGCAGAGGTAGGAAGATCGCTGAGAGTTCAAGGCCAGCCTGAGGCTACATAGTGAATTCCAGCTTAGGCTGGGCTAGAGTGAGACTCTACCTCAAACAAAAAAAGTGGGGGGAAGTTCACATCCATTAGAATGGCTATCATAAAAAATATAAAATAACAAGAGTTGATGCTATGTGGAGAAAGTGGAATGTCCATACTTTTCTGGTGGGACTATAAAATGATACAATCATAAAATACAACATGGTTGTTCCTCAAAAAATTAAGTACAGGGCTGGAGAGATGGCTTAGTGGTTAAGCACTTGCCTGTGAAGCCAAGGACCCCGGTTCGAGGCTCGGTTCCCCAGGACCCACGTTAGCCAGATGCACAAGGGGGCGCACGCGTCTGGAGTTCGTTTGCAGAGGCTGGAAGCCCTGGCGCGCCCATTCTCTCTCTCTCCCTCTATCTGTCTTTCTCTCTGTGTCTGTCGCTCTCAAATAAATAAATAAAAAATTAAAAAAAAAAATTAAGTACAGAGTTAGAATCAACAATTGCACCTCTAGGTATGCACCAGAAAAAGAACTGAAAGCCCGGACTTCAGCTTATGTACTAGTAACCATAGCAACATTTTTTTTTTCAATCCCAATGGATGAGGTTCATGTTCCCAAAGTTACAAAGTATCTGGAAACATCTGAGATAATTCATTGTCCAACTTACTAGAAGCTTCCCTGAGATATTTAACCAATCAGAACATTTATTGCATGATCAGAAAATCATTTTAGGAGCATAAGCAGTCTCCTACATGGAACTTTGAATTTTGTTCACTGAAATAGGTACTGTAACCATGATGAAACAAGCGGGCTTGCCAACATTCAGAGACACAGAACTCCTTATCAGCATCCTCAGAGCTCCTCAGTGCTAACACGATGCTGACATCTGTGTCTATCAATTTATTTCTCCTGCTTCTAAATTTTATGCAAAGAATGGGCTGGAGGACGGGCTGGAGAGATGGCTTAGCGGTTAAGCACTTGCCTGTGAAGCCTAAGGACCCCGGTTCGAGGCTCGATTCCCCAGGACCCACGTCAGCCAGATGCACAAGGGGGCGCACGCGTCTGGAGTTCATTTGCAGTGGCTGGAAGCTCTGGCGTGCCCGTTCTCTCTCTCTCTCCCTATCTGCCTCTTTCTCTCTCTCTCTCTCTCTCTCTCTCTCTCTGTCACTCTTAAATAAATAAAAATGAACAAAAATTTTTTTAAAAAAGGAGAAGTCACAGCTTCGGTGGCTACTGCTGAGCCACCTAGCCAAACACTTGTTCCAGTTTCTACTCAACTAGCATGCAGCTATTGTACAAGGGAGCCCTCCTGGACTGGGTTCGAGTCACATGAATAAGGCATTAGTGAATAATGCAGTTTTTAAAATGATGGTACCAACAGGTGTTGTTTACATACTAAGTATGTCCATAACTAAAAAAAAATAAACTTAAAAAGTATTTTGGGGGCTGGAGAGATGGCTCACTGGTTAAAGGCACTTGCTTACAAAGCCCGATGGCCTGGGTTCAATTCCCCAGTACCCATGTAAAAGCCACAGGCACAAAGTCATGCATGTATCTGGCGTTCATTTGCAATGGCAGGAGGCCCTGGCACACTAATTCTCTCTGTCTCGGTCTTTCTCTCTCTCTCTCTCTCTCTCTCTCTCTCGTTGCTTGCAAATAAATAAATGAATGAATATATAATTTTTCAAAATGTAGTTTTAAAAAAATATTTTATTTTTATTCATTTATTTGAGAGAGAGGCATATATAAAGAGAGAATGGGCACACCGGGGCCTCCAGCCACTGCAAACAAACTCCAGATGTATGCACCACCTTGTGCATCTGGCTTACATGGGTACTAGGGAACGGAACCAGGGTCCTTGGGCTTTGCAGGCAAGTGCCCTAAACACTAAGCCATCTCTCCAACCCTGTAATTTGTCTTTTTAAAGGGTCTGGATTTAATTCTAAGTACCATGTGTCTAATTAGATAATTATACTATTCACATGTGAATTTAGTCAAACATTTAAATACTGGTCTTTAAATTGCAATCACAAAGCTGGAGAGACGGCTTAGCAGTAAAGGCACTTTCCTTAGAAGCCTAAGGGTCCAGGTTTGATTCTCCAGGTCCCACGTAAACCATACGCACGAGGTGGTGCCAGCATCTGGAGTTCGTTTGCACTGGCTGGAGGCCCTGGGATGCCCATTCTCTCTGTCTCTCTCTTTCTCTCTCTCCCTCCCTTCCTCCCTCTAATAAATAAATAAATAATTTAATAAATTGCAACCATAAATTCAAGCATGTAGACTCCCCCCACCAGCCCCCGACTATGTAAATCAGTTTTAGATTCAGCCCTCTGAGGATAATCCTCCAAGCTTTGCTATTGGGTAAGGACAGAAGGACGGACCAACCTATTATATTTCTAGAAGTGGTGAATTTCTGCATAAAGCGTGAACTTGTGAAGAGCAACTCAAACATCCTCTCGGCGCTTATGTGAAAGACGCGGTTGATGTGAAGTCGTCCTGAAAGATCATTCTCAGGGATATTTTCTGAAACAAAACACAGTCGCAATTAAGGAAGGTAATTTTAAGATTTTTTTTCTGGGGGGGGGATCGCAATGATTAGCACATTCTAGGAAATTATCAGAACTGTAAATTGGAATTACATACATAGGTACTACATAGAATTAAATATAAACAGGGCATGGCCAAAAAAAAAAAAAAAAAAGTAAACCAGGTGTGGTGGAGCACGCCTTTAATCCCAGCACTCAGGAGGCAGAAGTAGGAGGATCGCCGTGCGTTCAAGGCCACCCTGAGACTACATAGTGAATTTCAGGTCAGCCTGACCTAAAGGGAGACCCTCAAAACAAAACTATATATATATATATGGAGAGAGAGAGAGAGAGAGAGAGAGATGATACAAGCAATAGGCAGTGTTCATCACAGATACAGAGATTAGCACGTTCTACCTCTGAATGTTCATGCATTTAGTGAATTGGAGGCATATTTGCTGCTTACACTAGCTCATTAGCCTTAATGATGCTTCTAGTTGATTTATTGCTGACTCGCCCAGAGGAGGAGCCGTCCTGCTCACAAGCCATTCTCAATACCCTGAAGTAAAAAGAATAGTATTCTTCAAAGCTAAATAACATCCAATAAAACAGAACATTTTCCTGTGAACTTGACAACGCAAACGATCTGTTGGAAACTACTGGGAGCAAGTGACAGGACCTCGGCTCACCTCTCCTCGTGCTCCCTGGAAACAGTAAGATAAAAGAGTACATGGCACCCAGTACAACTGAACAGTCAGACATTGTGCTCAGCGCCTTTCAAGCACTGTCTCTTCTCGGCCTGACTGCAGTCCCCTGGGATATGTGGCATTACCATCACCATCCCCATTTGACAGAAGAGGGAAACTAAGGCCCAGAGAGAACTGCCAAGTCTGGAAGGGCAGGAAGTGACTGGCCTGAAATTTAAGTTGACTCCAGCTCCAGAACACAGGGACTTTCCATTTCCCGCCAGAAAAGGCTGTCCAGAAGGCTGTCCTGGAGCAGACCACCAGAAAAGAGCCACGTGGGGTGGGGGTACGGATAAAAGCCCGGTGTAATCATAGAGCCAGTGGAAAGCTATCCAACACAAAATTTTGGTGATTTAAAGACAGGGATCACTTATTCTTTAATTTTTTTTGTTTTATTTTTATTTATTTATTTGAAAGTAACAAGCAGAGAAAGAGGGAGAGAGAGAGAGAATGGGCACACCAGGGCTTCCAGTCACTGCAAACAACTCCAGACGCGTGCGCCCCCTTGTGCATCTCGCTAAGGTGGGTCCTGGGGAATCGAGCCTCGAACCAGGGTCCTTAGGCTTCACAGGTAAGCATTTAACCACTAAACCATCTCTCCACCTCTCACTAAAGGACTGTGCTCCATCAATACACAATAAAAAGTATGACAAAAGCACCCCCAAAACTTCAGAAATCATACTCCAAGAATTAGCTGTGTAAAGCTCTAGGAGTTACTTGTGTGATGTGTCTATCAATATTAATCCGTGGGAGGCAGCCCGGTTCAATGAAAGGTCTACAAATCAGCAAAGCGTCGAACTCCAACTTCACCCCAGTCACTGCTGGTTCCCCCTCAGTAAATGACCTGTGTGCAAAGACCATAGGAACTCCAGGTAGAGACATGTATGCAAAAACACTTCGCCAGTTTCAAATAATAGCTCCTTCCGTGTAGAGACGCACCACTGGAATGAGGCAATTTGCTAAGGTTTTATAACTTCCCAGTCAGGCTTGGGAAATAGCTTTTACCAATGTACAAGTATTACATGTTCGTGATAAAATTACCTCAAATATTCACAAAGACAGCAAAAACCTATAGCGATTCAGTAGGTCCTGTTCATTTCTTCATAGGCTGCACCCCAGTTTGTGGCTTACCCTACCTGTTTAGCATTACTCTTGCGCACACGATTCTGTGTTCCACAGGAATGGAAACCATGTCAGCCCTGAACACTTGAAGCCAGTGCTTGGAATATAAAAAATGGTAAATGACTATTTGTAGTTGAACTTTTGTTGAAGTTGTTGTTTTGAGGTAGGATCTCACTCTAGCCCAGGCTGACCTGGAACTCACAGCAATCTCCCTACCTCTGCCTCCTGAGTGCTGGGATTAAAGTCGTACACGACCATGCCCAGCTTATTTCAACTTTTTTATTAGCTTATACTAATTGTACAAAATAATAGGCTTCATTGTGACATTTTCATACACGTTTATTTGGGAAGGAACTGATTATAATTGGAAAGCTAAAATATCTAGGACGTATGTTTTTATTTCTAGAACTTTGAATTTCAACCTTGTCTTTAAAAACTCTATATTTTAGAATAATTTAAGATTTGCATCTAGTTAAACTCGGCTTCGTTCCTTTCCTTCCCCCTAGTAATGGCCTTTTTTTCTATGCAGGGATTCAACTTTAAAAGCTATGTTGCATGCTGTTACTGTACCAACCTCTGGTACCTTCTAGTTCATTCATTTTGTCTTTTGTGACCATGACCCTTGGGAGAATATTGCTTAAGTATTTTATAGAATGTCCTTCAATTTGGCTTGCCTAATGTTTTTCCATAATGAGAGTTTTGGAAAGACTATCATAAACAAAATGCTCTTATCAAATAGGGAGTACAGGATATTAACCTGATATATGATGTCAGCCTTGACCATCTGGTTCAGATACTGTCTGGCAGATTTCTTCCCCATGAAGTTGCAGTGACCTCCTTCCTCTATTTTCCACTCATGGGAAATAAGTCACTAGCCTCAGCCCATACTCAATGGGAAGAGAACTAAGCTCTACGACCAGAAGAGGCATCTACACATATCACTCCAGAGGAAAGATGTGTGCTTTCTCCCCACTTATGTGGTTATTCAATCAACTATCAGTATGGACTTGTGAAATTATTATATTATTTATTTTTTATTTTATTTATTAGAGAGGCAGGTACAGAGAGAGAGACAGACAAACAGACAGAGAAAATGGGCATGCCAGGACTTCCAGCCACTGCATATGAACTCCAGACACATGCGCCACCTTGTGTATCTGGCTTACATGGGTCCTGTGGAATTGAAGCTTGGTCCTTTGGCTTTGCAGGCAAGTGCCTTAACGGCTAAGCCAGCTCTCCAGTCCTATTTTATTCTTTAGGTTGTAATCTAATACTAATACTATCACATTTACTTTGCTCTTTAACTAGACTCTCATTTGAGCTGTCTTGGATATTTTTTAATTTTTTTGTTTATTATTTTTATTTATTTATTTGAGAGTGACAGACAGAGAGAGAAAGAGGCAGAGAGAGAGAGAGAGAGAGAGAATGGGCGCGCCAGGGCCTCCAGCCACTGCAGACAAACTCCAGATGCATGCGCCCCCTTGTGCATCTGGCTAATGTGGGTCCTGGGAATTGAGCCTCGAACCAAGGTCCTTAGGCTTCACAGGCAAGTGCTTAACCACTAAGCCATCTCTCCAGCCCTGTCTTGGATATTTTTTTTGAGACAAACTGGTCTTTTTTTTTTTTTATGTGAGACAGTAAGAGAGAGCAGCAGAATTGATGCACTAGGGCCTCCAGACACTGCAATCAATCTCCAGATGCGCGCGCCACCTTGTGCATATGTGCAACCTTGCATGCTTGCATCACCTTGTGCATCTGGCCCATGTGGGACCTGGAGAGTCGAATGTGGGTCCTTAGGCTTCGCAGGCAAGCCCCCTAACTGCTAAGCCATCTCTCCAGCCCTTAGATATTTTTTGACATACCTTTCCCCCTTCCTTTTTCACTTTTCTATACATGTACTCGAACATATTGACTGTACAAAGTAGAGGGCTGCGTTTTCGCATTTCCACGCACACATGTAAAGTGGTTTGGTCATATTTCCCTGTTCTGTTGTCTTTCTTAGCCCTTTCTCTTCTTTCCCTCCACAGCCATATTAATCCCTTCCCATTTTACTTTTGTGTTCTTTGAATTTTTCCTGCATTTCACATATAAGAGAAAATGTATAATATTTGTCTTTGTGAGACTAGCTTATTTTACAGTAATCTCCAGTTCTATCCATTTTCCTGAAAACAACTTAATTTGATTCATTACATGAATGAGTAAAATCTCATTGTGTACATATCAAGGCGTCTTTATCCATTCATCCACCGATGGGCATTTAGGTGGACCCCAAAACTTGGCTCCTGAACAGTGAAGCAATAAAGATGGGTGAGCAGGGAGCTCTATAGTTAGCTGGCTCTGTTTCTTTGGGGCACGTACCACAAGTGGTACAGATGGGTCACATAGAACTTTCATTTTTTTTTCTTGGTGTTTGGGATTGTTTTGTTGTTTTGCTTTGTTTTGTTTTGCTTTTGGTTTTGGTTTCTTGTTTTGTTTTTTTAAGGTAGGGTCTCATTCTAGCCAAGGCTGACCTAGAATTCAGTATGTAGTCTCAGGCTGGCCTCAAAATCACAGTGATCCTCCTGCCCAAATGCTGGAATTAAAGGCGTGTGCCACCATGCCCAGCTTAGAAGTTTTATTTTTAATTTTTTGAAAAACGTCCATATTGATTTCCATAATGACTAGACTAACACACACAGCAGACATAAAGACAGTAAGAGTATAAAGGTTCCTTTTCCCCACATCCTCAGCAAAATTTGCTATTTTTTTGTTTTGTTTTCTTAATGACAACCATTCCAATGGGGTGAGACAGAATCTCAGTGCAGCTTTGACTGGCATTTCCTTGATGGCCAAGGATGTTAGTATTTTCATATGTAATGATTGGCCAGATTGTATATTTGAAAGTGCTCAGTTAATTTGTCCATTCACTAATTGGATTACTTGTAGCTTGGTTTAATTTTTCAAATATATTCTGGATATTAATCTGTGTGGGATATGAGTAACTGGCAAAGATTCCCTCCATTCTGTAGACAATCTTTTCACTCTATTGATTGTCTCTTTGGCTGTGCGGGAGCTTTTAAATGTAATACAATATGCTCCCGGACCAGCTGACACTTTCTCTGCACCATCCTTACAAGCAGCCATTTCTCTGAGGGGCCTAGAATTATAACTATTCAAAAGTAAGCTTCTTATTCATATGGAAAAGGAGAAATCACTTCAATACAGTATTTACATATTTCTCTTAAGTTCCATTGTTAAATAAGAGACTAAATTATGACTAATAAAAGTACAATTTACAGGGCTGCAGAGATGGCTGAGCAGTTAAGGCGCTTGCCTGCAAAGCCAAAGGGCCCAGGTTCAATTCCCCAGAACCCACGTTAGCCAGATGCACAAGGGGGCACACATGTGTGGAGTTTGTTTGCAGTGGCTAGAGGCCCTGGTGAGCCCATTCTCTCTCTCTCTCTCTCTCTCTCTCTCCCCTTCCCTCCCTTCCTCTTTCCCTCCCTCTTTCTCTGTCAAATAAATAAAAATAAATATTTTTTTAAGTACAATTTACTGTTGGGCGTGGTGGTGGGAGGCAGAGGTAGGAGGATCACCGTGAGTTTGAAACCACCCTGAGACTACATAGTGAATTCCAGGTCAGCCTGGGCTAAAGCGAAATCCTACCTTGAAAACAAATAAACAAACAAAAAGTACAATTTACTATATTACTTGTAGAAATTTAACTATCATATGTTTGGTACAAAATTTGTTCAAGAAAAGAAGTATGTGCAATAAATCATTTACATCTTGAATTATTCATTTATAAATTCATCACAGTAACTTTTTTTTAATTTTATTTATTTATTTATTTGAGAGTGACAGACACAGAGAGAAAGACAGATAGAGGAAGAGAGAGAGAATGGGCACGCCAGGGCTTCCAGCCTCTGCAAACGAACTCCAGACGCGTGCGCCCCCTTGTGCATCTGGCTAACGTGGGACCTGGGGAACTGAGCCTCGAACCGGGGTCCTTAGGCTTCACAGGCAAGCGCTTAACCGCTACGCCATCTCTCCAGCCCCACAGTCACTTTTTTGAGGAAAGTCCAACAGACTGGCCTTTTTTATGAGAGAAGGTGAGAGAGAGAGAATTGACATACCAGGGCCTCCAGCCACTGTAATCAAACTCCAGATGCATGTCCCACCTTGTGTGCATGTGTGACCTTGAACATGTGTCACCTTGTGCATGTGGCTTATGTGGGATATGGGGAGTCGAACATGGGTCCTTAGGCTTCACATGCAAGTACCTCAACCACTAAGCCATTTTTCCAGGCCCATCACACTAATATTTATCCAAATAACATCAAGTCAGCCAGTACTTTTTTTTTAGGTAGGGTCTCACAAGTTTTACGGGATCTTTGTTTTTTAAATTTTTATTTTATTTTATTTAGGTGCAAGCAGAGAGAGAAGAGAGAGAGGGGCAGAGAGAAAATGGGCATGCCAGGGTCTCTAGCCACTGCAAACAAACTCCAGATGCACCCACACCCTTGTGCATCTAACTTAGGGGAATACTGGAGAATTAAACCTGGGTCCTTTGGCTTCACAGACAAGCACCTTAACCGCTAAGCTATCTCTCCAGCCCATATATATATATAATTTATTTGCAAGCAGAGAGATCAGAGAGAGAGAGTACAGGCATACCACTGCAAAGGATCTCCTAGGTGCATGTGCCACTTTGTGCATCTGGCTTTATGTGGGTACTGGGGAATCAAGCCCTGGTCATCAGGCTTTGCAGGCAAACACCTTAACCACTGAGCCACCCCTCCAGCCATTAGTCGTACTTTTTAAATGGGGAAAGGGGCACTGCTTAACTCAGGAGCAGGTTGCCATTGTGAATAATGCAGAAATACTATCTCAAACATCACCTTGAAAACAGCCAGTGGAAATATGTGAAGTGAAGAAGGTAAATGGAGGGCAAATGTATTGACATGAAGCTGCTGCAAGGTTTTGAGGTGCCTAAAATGGACTAGGTGAGCATGAAAGGAAAACAGTTGTGCTTGGCCTGCAAGTCACTGAGAAACCAAGCTGGAGCTGAGCTGGAAAACTCCTCCCTGTAGAACAGCTGACAGAGAGAGACATCATCAGTGAGATAAACAACAGTGGACACTGCAAGTCTTATGCTTAGCCAGTCAAGCCAAATGAGCCAATGGGTGCAATAGTGGCATGTCTGCTATGGGGGAAACCAACCACCCTCTATTTGACTAGTGGCCTGTTCTGTGGGAGGGAATACATGCCTAGTACTGAAAACCTAGTCAGAAGCCTATGGTGGGGGAGATCACCAGCCCTAGGGGAGTAACACCTGCTGGTGATTGGCTAAATGCATATATTATGTTGTCCAAACTTAACCGTAAGCACCTCTCTTAATGCTCATACCTGTATATTAATGCCATTCTCACTTTTGGTTAGTGAAGCTCCTCTTTTCAGATGGTGGTGACCACTGGGATGACTCAAAAGGCACCATGGTGCGGAGAAGAAGTGACAGAGGAGTGCTCATCACTGAAACATCTCTATTACACCTTCCAAGGCACAGGGTCCATTGCAGAAGAGGTGGTAGAAAGAATGTAAGAGCCAAAGGAAGGGTAGGACTCCTTACAACGTGCTCCCCCCAGGCACAGAATGGCCCGGATATCCATAACCTTGAAGTGCATGGTACTACCTACATAAGACCTTCAAGAAGGAAAAGATGACATTAAAATAAGAGAGACTAAGAGGGGGCGGGCGTGTGATGGAGGGTGGATTTATGAAGGGAAAAGTGTGGGGGAATTATGCTTGATTATCATTATAGAACTTGTCAATAAAAAAGATTTTTAGGGCTGGAGAGATGGCTTAGCAGTTAAGCGCTTGCCTATGACACCTAAGGACCCCAGTTCGAGGCTCGGTTCCCCAGGACCCACCTTAGCCAGATGCACAAGGAGGCGCACACGTCTGGAGTTCATTCGGAGTGGCTGGAAGCCCTGGCGCGCCCATTCTCTCTCTCTCTCTCTCCCTCTCTCTCCCTCTCTCTCTCTCTCTATCTGCCTCTTTCTCTCTCTGTCACTCTCAAATAAACAAATAAAACGCTTTTAAAAGTATTTTTAAAGATATTTTTAAAAAATAGCTGGGCATGGAAGCACATGCCTTTAATCCCAGCACTCAGGAGGAAGACGTAGGAGGATCACTTTGAGTTCGAGGCCACCCTAAGATTACATAGTGAATTCCAGGTCAGCCTGGACCAGACTGAGACCCTATCTTGAAAAAAATAAATAAATAAATAAATAAAATAAAACAAACAGTTGTGGAGTTTAATTTGGCAACTAAGGACATACAGTCTCTGTCCCTCTCCTTGTTCCAGGTGTCAAACTGCTCAGGTAGAATTAGATCATCACATTCAAGTCTAACTTCCACTACACGTACTTCAGTTAAGCAGCACATCAGAGACACAGGGCCGGAAACCACTGCAGTTGCCTCCATGAGACATTCCACAATGCTGTGTTGTTCAGTCCTGTCAGGACACACGAGCTGAGAGCAAGCCCCTGTATCAAAACAATCCGGGCAAGCTGTCCCTGAACTCTTGATCTTGGTGTCTCGGCCTCCCACGTGCTAAGAGGCATGTGCTATCAAACCCAGCTGTAGTTTACCTTTCCTAAAAACTGGTACCCCCTATCTTCTTATATTCTTCACAACTGAAAAAAAAAAAAAGTTCAACTGAGTTATGTTGCTTAAAAACACAAGTGAGGTAACTATCAACACAACTTCTGCAGTTGCTGCTCCATTGTTGGGACAAACGCCCAACCAGAAGAGCTTATGGGAGGAAAGGGCTTATTTCAGGCTGACAGATTCCAGGGGAAGCTTCACCATGGCAGAAGAAGCCGGCTCAGTTCAGCATCCACAGCAGAGAGAGAGAAGCTGCCTGGTGTGGTGGTGTACGCCTTTAATGGAAGCACTTAGAGGCTGAGCTAGAGGGTCACTGTGAGCTCACGGCCAGCCTCAGACTAATTCTAGGTCAGCCTGGACCAGAACAAGACCCTACCTCAAAAAGGGAGAGAGAGAGAGAAATAAAGAGGGCTTGCCTTAGCAGTTAAGGCACTTGCCTGTGAAGCCTAAGGACCCAGGTTTAACTCCCCAGTGCCCACATAAGTCAGATATACAAGGTGACACACGCATCTGGAGTTCATTTGCAGTGGCTGGAGGCCCTGGAATACGTGCCCATTCTCTCTATATCTATCTGCCCCTCTCTCTTTCTCAAATTATTTAGTATTAAGAAGAAAGAAGGAAGGAAAAAAGAAAAGAAAGGAAGGAAGAGAGAAAAGCCAACAATCACCAGAGCTCAAACTGGTTCTTCACACACTTAGGAGGGCTGGACTCAAGATTCATCCCCAGTGACACACCTCCAGCTGGCATCTGTGAGATTAATTAACCTATGAGAGACTTAAATAGGAAACTTAATCTTAATTTAAAAAAAAAAAAAAAAGCACCTGAGTCTATGAGGCCATTTGCAGTCAAACCAGCACAATAACCTGGTTTAATATCATGGCTGCTTCTGAGAAACAGTAGCCTAGTTTATAGCTTTGGCCAGAGGTCTACTTGTTCTCACCTTCATTAATTAATAAGCATTTTCTAATATTCCAAGTCCCATGATGCTTTGCCTGGCTTGGCCTATAGTTCATCTTATTTTGTCAGCTGCAGGTCAAGAATTCCCAGTTTGTTTTTCTTTTGTGTCTTTCCCAATGACCTAATCTTGGCTTCCATTCTTGGCATGGAGACTTGGTTAAGAAGTCCTGTCACATCAGGTTCTGTTACCATGACATGGACCAGGAATCTCAGTCACTTTGTCACCGTCCACGCATGGCTCTACCTCCTGCACAGAGCTTTCACAGTCTGCTCATGACACCAGAAAGGGGACGGAGGCAGCCAAGATCCTGACAGGCAGCAGACTGTCATGCCCCAAAGACACAGTCATGCTCCCTTGCACAGCAATTCATCTTTATTTGCCAAGACACTCCCAGCATTTTCTCAGATGTCTGAAACTCCTCCCCAGCTTCCTAGGCTATGGAAAAATCTGTCACCCAACAACCCTGTAAATCAATGATGAAGTTCTGTAGCCTACTCTGTGAATCTATCAAAGTGTAGAATTAATAATATGATTTAGCATGATGAAACACAATGCTTAGTGCTCAACAATGTTCAGCAGCTAGGGACCAGAGCCTGTTTTGGAAGTATGGAAATATGTCTCATAAAGGAACCCTCACTCTCAGCAGGTTCCAAACTACCTAGGTAGAATTAGATCATCAAAAATGGCAGATTTGAGTTAGAGAGATGGGTTAGCAGTTAATGCACTTGACTGAGGACCCAGGTTCAATTCTCCTGGTCCCATGAAAGCCAGATGCACAAGGTGGCACATGCATCTGGACTTCTTTTGCAGTGGATAAAGGCCCTGGTGCACCCATTCCCTCTCTCTCTCTTCCTTTCTCTTTGTCTCAAATAAAAATATATTTAAAAAATTTTTAAGCCAGGTGTGATGACGCACGCCTTTAATCCCAGCACTCAGGAGGCAGAGGTAGGAGGAGCTCCATGAGTTCGAGGCCACCCTGAGACTACATAGTTAATTCCAGGTCAGCCTGGGCCAGAGAGAGACTCTACCTCAAAAAACAAAACAAAACAAATTTAAACTTTTAAAACTGGCACCTTTGAGTCAAACTTCTGCTTTCGGGACTTCAGTTAAATGGCACGTCAGAGCTACAGGGCCAGAAACCACTTTAGTTTTCTCAGTGAGATGTTCCTCAAGGCTATTTTGGTTGGTCCTGTCAGGATATATGACTCTAGAACAAGTCTCTGTATCAAAATAACCCAGTGTCTTCTCCCCTAAACTACAGCATCTGAGGGATGGAAAAGGGAAAAAGGGAGACCTTCACAAAGTACATCAAAACACTACCATTTTAGATAACCATGATGGTAAATGCCTGTAACCCCAACACTCAGGGGCAAGAGGATGGCCACAAGTTTGAGGCCAGCCTGTGGCCAGCGGAGTTTCAGGACAGCCATGGTTACCCAGTCATGTCCTGTCTCAAAAAGACACCATAAGGGCTGGAGAGATGGCTTAGCAGTTAAGGCGTTTGCCTGCAAACCCAAAGGACCCAGGTTCCATTCCCAAGGACCCACGTTAGCCAGATGCACAAGGGGGCGCATGCGTCTGGAGTTTGTTTGCACTGACTGGAGGCCCTGGTGCACCAATTCTCTACCTTTCTGCCTCTCCCTCCCTCCCTCTTTATCAGTCAAATAAGTAAATAAATAAAAATATTAAAAAATACTTTTAAAAAAAACACCATAAGGGCTGGAGAGATGGCTTAGTGGTTAAGGCACTTGCCTACAAAGCCTAAGGACCCATGTTCCACTCTCCAAATCCCATGTTAGCCAGATGCACAAAGGTGAGGCAAGCGCAAGGTCACATGTGCCCACTAGGTGGTGCAAGTGCCTGGAGTTCTATTACAGTGGCTGAGGCCCTTGTGTGCCAATTCTCTTTAAAATTAAAAAAAAAAAGGCAACATAAAATGAAACAAAACATACACACACACACACACACACACACACACACACACATTTCCAAATCTTCTGGGATGGTTTACTTCTTTTGACCTTTTCCATTTTCTCCCTAGTTTATTGCCTCAAGTGCCTTCATAATTTTACCACCTTAAGAAAATAGCAAGAAGTAGACTCATTGTCATCCCATTTGATAGATCTGACAAGCCTGGGACTTTGGAACTCACTTAGGGAAAACAGCAGGAGTGCTTTCATTGTTATGCAGTGACGATCTAACATGAAAAATAATTCATCCCATTCCCCTTAACTATGGAATAAAGAAGGCCGAGAGTTCCGTGTAAGGCCTTACTAGAGTCAGGGCCACACATGCCCCAGGCCACCATGCAGTGACCACACCACTGTCGTTCCGTGTCACTAGACAGGCATATGCACAGCTGCTAAGTTTTACTGCTGTCACCTATGTAACTTCCCATTAAATGTTTCCTTTTGCGGAAACCCAGTGATAAAATGAGTTTTAAGCGCTACTCTTTAAAAGAAAGAGAAAACTAACGATTGCTTGCTTTGGTGTCACTTACCTATTTGGCCACTGGGTGCCAGAGTGGATCTTTCTAGAGCCCTAACTTCCATCCGGAAGCACATGAGTGACTCCTAAATAATAAGGACACTCCCCCGGTTAGCAGTATCGAGAGAAAGTAGACAGATGGCGTGGCTTGCTATGAAACTTTCCCCTGAACAACAGGGTGTGTGTGTGATGCGTGTGTCGTTGATGCACATGTGGGCAGGGGAGAAATCCAAGGTGCCCTCCTCCGGATGTATTTCCTTAAGACAGTTTCTCACTCAACCAAGAGCTGTTGTTTTGATCAGTAAGCCCCAGCAATTTTCCAATCTCCACCCTCAGAATAGTGGGGTGACAAACGTGTTGCCAACACCCAGCTTTTTTTTTAAATTTAAACTTTACACTCAGCTTTTTTTTTTAAAATTTAAACTTTAAAAAAAATTTTGTTTTTTTATTTATTTGAGAGTGACAGAGAGAGAAAGAGACAGAGAGAGGGAGAATGGGCGCGCCAGGGCCTCCAGCCACTGCAAACGAACTCCAGATGCGTGCACCCCTTTGTGCACCTGGCTAACGTGGGACCTGGGGAACCGAGCCTCGAACCGGGGTCCTTAGGCTTCACAGGCAAGCGCTTAACCACTAAGCCGTCTCTCCAGCCCCACACCCAGCTTTTTAAAGTGGGTGCTTGGGGCATCAAACTTGGGCATTCTCAGGCCCCTGTGCTTAAGAGGCAAGCACACTCTTAGCCCTGGAGCCGTCTCCCCAGCCTCTGACTAACGTTTTATTTGTATTATAGTCTCGACTTTTGTCTGCCTCTCTCCTCCTCTACCTTGTCTCACTCTATCTCCCTCCACACAGCAAGATGATCAGCAGGAGCGTCCTGTTAGAACTAAACGAAGGCCGAGCAGGGGGACACTTGGGCTGCACAGCGCTGACGACAAAGCATCCTTATTCCCCTGCAGCGTCGGTGTGCCTGGACACACATGGGGACACAGAACGAACCTGAGGCGTCTCTGCCCCACCTTCTTTGAGGTGGGGTCTTCTGCTGCTGGAAACAAGCTGCCAGGACTGCAAATGTCACCTGACCAGCTGGCTCCAGTTTTGGATTCGCCCAGCTCTGCCGCCCACTGTGACCAGCACACTGGGGTCACAGACGCGTGAGCTGCTTTGCATCTGGTTTCACATGGGTGCCGGGGAATTGAACCCAGGCTGACAGGCTTTGCAAGCAAGAGCTTTTAACCTGCTGAGCCATCTCCCCAGTCCCGGTTAGGTTATTTCTGGGTACCATGTTGTTGTTATTATGATCATTATTATTATTATGTCTTGATAAAGTTTGAACTAAAACACAGGCTAAGTTTTCTGGATTTTTCTAGGTACAATCTTACAAAGAGAAACATGTTAAAAATCAGTTAATTATAGCGATTTATTACAGGTAAGATTGTTTTGTGCTCTGGGCACTTTTAAAAAAATTATTACTATATTATTATTAGTTATGTGCACAGTGTGTATACAGCCACGTTGGTACCATCATTAGCCTCCTCCCCCCTCTGCAGGGACCCTCCTCGTTGGGGAATGTGGGTCATGCACTGTGGGGGTAGCCATCAGTTATGGGTAAGAAGCAATATCTCTGTGCATAATGTCCCAACACGTGGCTCTAACAATCTTTCTGCCCCCTCTTCCGCAAATTTCCCTGAGCCATGTTCGATTTGTTTTAGGTCTACTTCAGTGATGAGGTCTTGGGAGCCTCTGTGTCTCTGGATCTCTGGTTTGGTAGGAGTTGAGTGTTCTCTGTGTCTGTCTCCTTCACCCTTGTGCTGATACCAGGTTCACCAAGAAAGCAGCACTCTTGCTCATTTCCCCAATTCCTCTATGGTTTCAGCGAGGGCCCTGTAGTATTAACAGTTATCTTTGTAATAAATTTCAATGATAGAATGTTTCTCTAAATGTGCATTGAAGTTAAATTTAAAAATTAAACATAAATTGACTAAAATAAATCAGTTCCGAAGCAATTATGTTTCACCTTCAAAAATTTATCCTTTTATTCTAATATAACAATAGCAAAAGGCTTGTATGTCCCCACATAGGGAACTGAATCATCTTGTGTGTAACACCAACGCAGGACTTTGTGCTTAAGATTTCTTTCCAAGGAATTTTAGAAATCTTCTTTCTCTCTTTATGGAAGCTACCTAATAATTTAAGTTAACAATAATCTCAGAATGTAGCCCTGCCTGTCTAGCTGTTTTCATAATACAAAAAGCAGCTCACTGTAACCTTTGCCAGTGAGTCCCTTAAAAAAAAAAAAAAAAAAAAAAAAAAGAACAGGAAGAGAAAGAAGAACAGGAAGAGGAGGAAGAAGAGGAGGAAAAGAAACAAGAATTTGGGATGTACTGGAGTTAAATAAAAATAACATTGGAGGGGGGAGGGAGGGAATTAACATGGGATTTTTTTTATAATCATGGAAAATGCTAATAAAAATTTAAAAAAAACATAACATTGGAGCCGTGTGTTGTGGCGCACGCCTTTAATCCCAGCACTCAGGAGGCAGAGGTAGTAGGATCAAGGATCGCTGAGAGTTCAAGGCCATCCTGAGACTACATAGTGAATTCCTGGTCAGCCTGGGCTAGAGGGAGACCTTACCTTGGGAAAAAGAAAAAAAAGAGAGAGAGAACATTGTACTGAGAGACTAAGTCCCCAAACCCCCCCATACAAAGTAGTACATGATTTTAGACTTATCTCTCAATTTCTTATTTCTCCACCCTTAAAACAAGGATAATTTAGATACACTGACAAGCCATTCTACCTGTGGAGTGTGAGTGTTTTACCAGGCATGCACATATTTAGTAACAAATTTGATTTTCCATTAGCATGGGTCTGCTTCCATTGCCTGAAAGCTTAGATTCTTAAAAACCAGTGTTGGAAAATTTCCAAATTCTAGGAGAAGCAAAGATGGGATAGATTTAACAGATTTTTCTCCTGCTTTCTTTGTTTTGTTTTGTTTTGTTTTGTTTTGTTTTGTTTTGTTTTGTTTTTCCAGGTAAGGTCTTGCTCTAGCCCAGGCTGACCTGGAATTCACTATGTAGTCTCAGGCTGGCCTTGAACTCATGGAGATCCTCCTGCCTCTGCCTACTGAGTGCTGGGATTAATGGCGTGAGCCACCACGCCAGGATCTTTTTTCTGTTTTTTTATAGGCTGAAACTACCCAATGGAAGTCTCAATGTGCACATACCCAATACAAAGAGAAGTATGAAAAGACATGCATAGGACTGTATTCAAATGCATAAGAAATTCTTGGGGCTGAGTAAATGGCGCAGTCGGTAAAGTGTCTGCTTTACGAAGATGAAGACCTGCATTCAATTCCCCAGCCCCCGTGTAAAATGCTGGGAAGGGCCAAGTGCCTGTAATCCCAGCACTGGGAAGACAGAGACAGAGGATCCCTGGAGCTCAGCTAGTCTAGCCTAACCGGTGAGCTCCTTGTCTCAAAGGAGACAAATGATGACCTGACCTCCACACACACATGCATGACACATGCACGCACCCACACATGAACACACATAATACACGCATGTATGCATGCCATGCATACTCACATACATTAAAAATGAATTTACAAAATTTGGGGGGGGGGAACAGGCTGGAGAGAGTTAAAGCCTCTTGCTTGCAAAGCCGGCCAGCCTGGATTCAGTTCCCCAGTACCCACATAAATCCAGATGCACAACGTGGTGTGTGCCTCTGGAGTTCATCTGCAGCAGCTGGAGGTCCTGGTGTGCCCATACTTTTTCTTTCTCTTTACAAATAAACATATAAATACATTTAAAAAGAAATGCTTTACCTTCATCGACAGAATCTGAAGTGCTGCTTTTGTCTAGAGAAAGATACTCATTTTTGTTTAAGTCCACTGATTTTGAAGGCACTCTGCTGGGTCTCTTGTCAGAAGCCAGTGCAGGACTCTTTTTGATATGTTTCTCACTTTGGGGTTCCTCTTTTCCTAATCCCTAAAAGACAAACAATACAGTAGAAAAGTAAAAACCTGATTTGAAGCTTAGATTTTTACAGTAAGACCTTTAATGTTAAAGGCGGTTCCGAATGTTGCTCTTTGAAAGTCATTATAGCATTTGTGTGTTCAGGTCGAATCACGTTTCTAATGCGGCTCATCAAACATGAATGAATAGTACACATCATCCTGAAGTCTTCTACACAGTAATGAGAAACAAAGATATGAATAACGTCACATAAAGGGAGCCCAGGGAAAGCTGACATCATATGAATCATTTAAGAAGAAGAAAGAGCCAGGCGCCGTGGCGCACATCTTTGATCCAAGCACTCAGGAAGCAGAAGTAGGAGGATCACCGTGAGTTCAAGGCCAGCCTGAGACTACACAGTGAATTCCAGGTCAGCTTGGGCTACAGTGAGATTCTACCTCAAAAAAAAAGAAAAGAGCCAGGCGTGGTGGCGCATACCTTTAATCCCAGCACTCGGGAGGCAGAGGTAGGAGGATCGCCATGAGTTCGAGGCCACCCTGAGACTCTATAGTGAATTCCAGGTCAGCCTGGGCTGGAGTGAGACCCTACCTCGAAAAAAAAAAAAAAGAAAAGAAAAGAAAACAAGAAAGGAAGGGAGGAAGGGAGGAAACGGGACAGGACAAGAGTAATGGAACAATTAGGCCTTTGGGGTGTGCAAGGGAGAAAAGAAGATCTCTATTAGTTTCCCCAGCTAGTGTGTGCCCCTCATCTTTAGGAAGAACACTCACCCCTCTCTCACAGTCAGTAACTAAAGCAGAAAAAAAAAAAATAGACAGAGAAAAGTCACATGAGTACAGGAGGAAAAGCAATCAATTTCATAGTAAACTCAATTGGCTTAACTGTTAAGAGACTAAGAGATTAGGCATTAAAATACACTGAAAATAAGATATCGTCAATACTTTCTAGAAGCGTTTAATAAAAACATGTCATTTCTATAGTCAACTAAATGACAGGCATTAAAGAATAAATGCTACTGCTATATCAGTATTCAAATGGAACAGATCACAATTAGGCATAGTAAGAATGTAAAAACTCCGTATAAACTACAGCCAAGGATTTTCTTGCACTGTTTGTGTATATAGATGACACCATGCACTTAGACAAGCCTTCTACTTCCCGCCCCAGGAGAGCTTGGAGCAGCGCTGAGCAGGGCTCCAGGGAGGAGACCTGTTTCTACTGGCTACTCAGGTAGCCGAACAACTCCCGGGAGCCAGGACACAGGGGAAAGGATTACCTACTCTACCCAGAGACCTGGTTCTTCAGGCAGAGGGTACTGCTCAAGGCACCAGTTGGCAGATCCAGAAGGTCTGACAATAAACTAGCTTCTTTAGCAGTTTCTTTGCACCACCACACTGCGGTTGCTTCTCGGGCACTTAACTATATTTCATACTATAACGAATGCACATAGATCCCTACGTAAAAGGTAGCAGCTCACTAGTTTAGTGGTTGGCATTTGGGTTATTTTTATTTCAGATATCCTCCTAAATTTCACAAATTGTTACAGGAAATTCATTGCATAACTTAAGAATTAAATTTTCAGGCTGGAGAGATGGCTTAACTGTTAAGGCATTTGCCTGCAAAGCCTAGGGACTCAGGTTCCATTCCGCAGGTCCCACATAAGCCAAATGCACAAGGTGGTACATGCATCTGGAGTTCGTTTGCAGTGACTGGAGGCTCTGCATTGTCCATTCTTTCTCCCTCCCTCCCCCTCTCAGTCTCTCTAAAATAAATTAATTTTTTTAAAAAATTAAAAAACAAATTTTCATTTGGAAAAATATCGTCCCTAACTTTCTGTTATTTCCACCTTTTTTGAAAGCAAAAGTAAAACAAACCGAGATCTGATACTTGTTGCCATCCTGCCACACTATTCTTAAATACAAAAGGAAATAAAAGAACCAAACTTCCATAACCTAGAAACCTCTATACTAAACATCAATCAATGTAGGATTGATTGATCTAATACACTGTTATTCACTCACTTTCCATTTCTCTACTGAGAGAAAAGGTGACTTCCCTTCCAAACAGAGCTAAAGGCAAGACCTAACAGGTTAAGCATGCAGGACGAGGCACAGATCGCGTTCAGGCTGTAGTAAGGACTGTAGCAGAGACTGACAGGTCTCTAAGACCCCAGTCCTCAAAGTTGGACGCTTGTAAAAGGAAAGAGATTTACAAGGAACTCCCTATCCTATTGCCTCCCCGCAATGACTGGTTCCACCTCAGTGAGCCATGCAGAGAGACTGGCATTCAGAACCCCATTCCTTGCCCATGGTCAATGCCTAAGCACCTCAGGAGGCAGAAGTATTGCAAGAAACCCACCACCTGACGCTAGGCTGCGGTGCAGGCGTGAAGTTGGGGAACCTCTCCCCTGAATGCATTCGCCTACCGTTTTCCCAACATTTACTCCAAGAGGATTCTGGGAGCTCCCTGCGGAGGGTGAAAAAGGACCCCTGCTGGCCATATGCAAGTTCACAAGCTGTAACAGTTTGCATAATGCGTGCTAGAAATTGATATAGACCTTCATATGTATTCATTCATTTGATTCTTGTTTTTTTTTAAATTTTTTTAAAGTTTATTTATTTATTTGAGAACGACAGACACAGAGAGAAAGACAGATAGAGGGAGAGAGAGAGAATGGGCGCGCCAGGGCTTCCAGCCTCTGCAAACGAACTCCAGACGCGTGCGCCCCCTTGTGCATCTGGCTAACGTGGGACCTGGAGAACCGAGCCTCGAACCGGGATCCTTAGGCTTCACAGGCAAGCGCTTAACCGCTAAGCCATCTCTCCAGCCCTTGATTCTTGTTTTTGAAAGCCCCTGAACTACTACTTGCGCCTTGTATTTGCGAAAAGAAAGGCAGCTTAAGTAATCAGCTTACTTAAGGTCATGTAGCATCTGCAGCGAAAGTGCTCCTCTCGGCCAATATATAACCCGTAGGCCAGTCAGCACCCCAAAGCGCTGCAGAAGCACACTTGTCTGTCAGAAGGTTGTCTTTAAATACTATTCCTGAGCTGAAGAGATGGCTTAGCGGTTAAGGCACTGGCCTGCAAAGCCTAAGGACCCGGGTTCAATTCCCCAAGTCCCATATACACAAGGTGGCACATGCATCTGGAGTTCGTTTGCAGTGGCTACAGGCCCTGATGTGTGTATTCTCTCTCCCTCTCTCTGTCTTTAATAAATAAATTAAAACAAATCTTTAAAAAATAGATAAATACTATTCTTCACTAAGAAAATGGTTCTGTCGGACCATTTATGTCTGTAGCAGAAATCATACAAAATGTGCTTGGACACATGGATGTGCCAGATGGGGAAAAAAATACAAAAAAAAAAAAATACAATGAAAAACCGCTGGTCTTTTTAGAGAAAAAGAAAGACAACTAGGAAGAAGAAGGTGGAAAAGAAGATGTTACAACTAGGTGTGGTCTGGCAAATGCCTATAATCCAAGTGTTTGGAAGACTGAGCTATTTATTATATAAAAAGACCCTACCTCAAAAAGGGGGAGGGGAGGGGACAGGAGATGGCTGAGCAGCTAAGGCACTTGCATGCAAAGCCTCATGGCCCAGGCTTGATTCCCCAGTGCCCATGTAAAGCCACACACACAAAGTGGCACATGCATCTGGAGTTTGTTTGCAGAGGCACGAAGCCCTGGCATGTCCATTCCCTCCCCACACACAAATAAATACATAAATAAATATTTATTATAAACAACAATAATGACATCTTCAAGTGACTGGAACTCAATGGAATTTAAAAACTAATACATTTCAGGGCTAGAGAGGTGGCTTAGTGGTTAGGCGCTTGCCTGTGAAGCCTAAGGACCCCAGTTCAAGGCTCAATTCCCCAGGACCCACATAAGCCAGGTGTACAAGGTGACACATGCCTCTGGAGTTTGTTTGTAGTGGCTGGAGGCCCTGTGCCCATTCTTTCTCTATCTGCCTCTTTCTCTCTCTGTCTGTCATTCTCAAATAAATAAATAAAAATAAACAAAAAATTATTTTAAAAAAACGAATACACTCCAAATGCTACTTGAAAAAATGAAGAAACTGACAAATTCAGTAGTTAACTAGACTGTCTTCCTTTTTAAAGATATTTTTTATTTGTTTTATTTATTTGAGAGAGAGGGAAAGAAAGAGGCAGATAGGGACAGAAGAGAGAATTAGTGCACCAGGACCTCTAGCTACAACAAATAAACTCCAGTTGCACGCACCACCATGAGCATCTGGCTTACGTGGGAACTGGAGAATCACACCTGGGTCCTTAAGCCTCACAGGCAAGTGCTTTAACCACTAAGCCATCTCTCCGGCCCTGGAATGCCTTCTTTAATAGATGGCTTAAGAAACTTCTACTGTGACTCAGCCTTCTGCTCAAGGGCTCACTTCCTCCATTCAAAATATTTTCTGCCCCACACATAATTCACCCTGGTGGAAATTCTGATGCCAGTAAGTTTCTACACCTAGTTCTATTTTTAAACGATACTTACCCTCCTAGTAGACAGTGCCCAAGGACCTGCAGGCAGACCTTCCCCAGCTCTAAAGAAAATCACCTATTTTTTTTTTTCCACATAACATCAGATACTTACAGACTTAAAAACTCTTCTCCGGCAATAAAGTAAGCAACCTGACAATCCTGAGTTTGAAGACATTTTACGTACTGCATTTTTACTTGATCTTATTATGATTAATACATGTCAGTATCAAATGTAGTTTTAAAGAAACAGAATATACTAACCCCTTTTGATGAATTTTCATCCAACGACTCTGCTCCTGAAACTCGACTAATTGATTCGCGTGTAAAACAGACAGACTTGGGTAATTTTTCATCTTTCTCCCCAGAGTCATCCATGCCGCTCCTTCCGGGGCTTCTGTAAGAAGAAATACAGGGTCACCTCCACCCCAGTAAGTTATTGTTCTCCTCCCTTCGTTAGTACAAACCACCTTATTAAAAATAGATTATCACAATATTACTGGCTATCTTTATGTAAAAGGCCGGGCATAGTGACACACGCCTTTAATCCCAGCACTCGGGAGGCAGAGGTAGGAGTAGAAGTGTGAGTTCAAGGCCAGCCTGAGACTACAAAGAGAATTCCAGGTCAGCCTGGACTAGTGTGAGACCCTACCTTGAAAAAGCCAAGAAATCATGACATCAAAATAAAAGAGAGACTTACTGAGATGGGGAGGAGATATGATGGAGAATGGAATTTCAAAGGGGAAAGTTGGGGGAGGGAGGATATTACCATGGGATATTTTTTATAATCATGGAAAATGTTTTTAAAAAGTGAGAAAAAATAAAATAAGATTAAAAAAAGAAAAAGCCAAGAAGATAAACAATAATAAATAAATAAAACAGCAGCCTAATGTCTTATGCAATATTACCCTGAGGGATGGCGTTGACCTTGGGATGACTCAGAAGGCACCGCAGTGCTGAGAAGTCACAGAGGGGTGCTCAGCACTGAGACATCTCTATCACACCTTCCAAAGCTCAGGGTCCATTGCGGAAGAGGTGGCGGAAAGAATGTGAGAGCCAAAGGAAGGGAATATGTTATTCCAGTCACAAAATGGCCTGGATATCCATGACCTCACAGTGCCTGACACTACCTACACAAGACCATCATAAGAGGAGGAAAAGATCATGAAATCAAAATAAAGAAAGACTGATTGAGAGGGGGAGGGGATCTGATGGAGAGTGGAGTTGCAAAGGGGGAACTTGGGGGGAAGGGAATTACTATGACTTAATGTCTGTAATTATGGAAGTTGTCAATAAATAAACGAATAAAAAAATTATCCTGAGGAAGGAATGAAAAAAGCTAACAGGTAGTTCAGCTCTATTTTCTCTGCTCAGAAGATGGCTGGTTGGTTTACAAACTCACTGCAGGCTGGCCAGATTAGAGGGACTCTGAGGGAAGCAAGTGGGGAAAACGGGTCCTTGGCACTAGCCCACCAGCCAAGCACATGTACTTTAGGATTTGAAGGATGGAGGGAAGAAAAGAGAAAGAAAGAATGAAAACAGAGAAAAAAAATATGAAGACCTGAGGAATGAAAGTTTCAGAGGCTGGAAGAATGATGAAAGAACTGGGAATGAGGATCTTGCCACACAGAAAACACTCAACTACTAGAAGAAATTATAGTTTTACTGGTGATTCAAAGAACTGCTGCTGCCGGGCGTGGTGGCGCACGCCTTTAATCTTTAATCCCAGCACGGGATGGGAGGATTGCCGTGAGTTCGAGGCCACCCTGAGACTACATAGTGAATGCCAGATCTCCCTGAGCTAGAGACCCCACCTTGAAAAACCAAAAAATAAAATAAAGAAAGAAATAAACCTGATCCTAATAGTACAGGAAGCATCTCTCAAAGATTATTATTTTGGGGCTATAGAGATGGCTCAGTAGTTAAGGCACTTGCCTGCAAAGCCTAACGACCTGGGTTTGATTCCTCAGTACCCATGTAAAGCCAGATGCATAAAGTGGCACATGCAACTAGAATTCATTGGCAGCAGCTAGAGGCCCTGGAGTACTCGCTCACTCCCTCTCTCTCTTTCTCTCTCTACATGTATATCTCTGTCTCCCTCTGCTTGCAAATAAAAAAAAAAATTAGGGCTGGAGAGATAGCTTTGTGGTTAAGGTGCTTGCTTGCAAAGCCTAAGGACCCAGGTTCGATTCTCCAGTACCACATAAGCCAGATGCACAATGTGGCATGTTCATCTGGAGTTTGTTAGCAGTGGATTAAAGCCCTGGGCACCCATTCTCTCTATCTGCCTCTCTCTCTCTCTCTCTCTCTTTTTCTCAAATAAGTAATAAAATAAAATATTTTTAAAACATATTTTTAAAATATTTATTTATGCTTTGAAGATTAGAAACTATTCAAGTTGGCAGGGACCTTGAAGCCACCTAATCCCAATGTTTCATTTTCACAGATGAAGAAACTGAGACCAGGGATGTTGAAGGCTTTGCCTGAGATTGCTCACTACCCAACTCTCTATATATTATTGGGTCATCTGGCTTTGTACCTACCTTTGGTACCTGAGGGAGATGAGAAAGCTTTATAGATGGACGACAGCAGTACAATGGAAAATTTTAGCTTCATGGAAAGCTAATTAAACATGCATGTGCAACCATGTAAAACAGACTATAAAATATTGATACTAGAGGCAGACATGGTGGTGCACGCCTTTAATCCCAGCACTCAGAAGGCAGAGGTAAGAGGATTGCCTTGGGTTCTAGGCCACCCTAAGACTATATAGTGAATTCCAGGTCAGCCTGGGCTAGAGCAAGACCCTACCTTGTAAAAACACCAAAAAAATATATAGATAGATAGATAAAATAGATAGATAGCTACTAAACTGAGACAATAGGAATAGGTCCAACAGAATTAGAAGATGAATGAGAGAAGTAAAATTCTATATACACATTAAGACTTTTAAAATATTTGTATTGCAAGACTGATGTGCAACATATTTTTAAACAGTTTTGTTAGGATATAACTGGCATGTAAAATTTGCCTCATCTAAAGTATAGAATTCAGGGCTGGAGAGATGGCTTAGCAGTTATGGCACTTGCCTGCAAAACCTAAGGACCCAGGTTCAATTCTCCAGCATCCACGTAAGCCAGATGCACAAGGTGGCACGTGTGTCTGGAGTTTGATTACAGCAGCTAGAGGCCCTGGTGTGCCCATTCTATCTGCCTCACTCTCTCTCAAATAAGTAAATAAAATACTTTAAAAATTTTTTTAAGTAGCAACTAAACTATACAATTCAGTTTATAGAGAGTTGCCTAACTATGACCACTACCTAATTTTGGAACATTTTCATCATCCCAAAGAAACTTTGCACCTCAGCAGTCATTCTCAGTCTCCTTTCCTCTCGCATCCTAGCAACTATGGATCTGTTCTTCACTGATGCGCTGATTCTGGGTTCCATTCAAGCACAGGGAATCAATCATACTCTATGTGGTCTGCGACTGTCTTCTTTCACTTAACAGAATGATTACTATAGAATTTTAGTGTATTGCCTTTAGTTATTTTTACTGCTATTGTCTCAATTACCAATGGATAAAGTGTACTTCACTTGGGCAAGTTAATAAAAATGTCTACTCTTCTAAATTATATTTTTACCTGTCAAAAATGATCTTTCTCCAATGTAAGAGCCAAAGGAAGGGTAGGACTCCTTACAACGTGCTCCCTCCAGACATAAAATGGCCTGGATATTCATGACGTCACAGTGCCTGACACTACCTACATAAGACCATCATAAGATGAGGAAAAGATCATGACATCAATATAAAAGAGACTGATTGAGAGGGAGAGGGGATATGATGGAGAATGGAATTTCAAAGGGGAAAGTGGCGGGAGGGAGGGTATTACCATGGGATATTTTTTATAATCATGGAAGATGTTAATAAAAATTGAGAAAAAAAAGAAATTGTTTATTCTGCTGATAGGTAAAGAAGATGGTGATGCAGATTTTTTTTCTCAAATTAGGTATCTGAAACACATTTGTTAATATAAATATAAATAATATAAAAGCACTGTTCATTTCTTACAGTTTCTTCTCATGGAGAAAATCAAAATACAAGAATGATCTAATTTTCTTTCCTTTTACACTTTATTTGAATAAAAATGTTGTTATTATTAGGAAAAATAAATAAGTGAATAAATAAAATAAAATTTTAAAAACTGATCTTTCTGGGCTGGAGAGATGGCTTAGCGGTTAAGAGCTTGCCTGAGAAGCCTAAGGACCCTGGTTCAAGGCTCGATTCCCCAGGACCCACGTTAGCCAGATGCACAAGGGGGCGCACGCGTCTGGAGTTTGTTTGCAGTGGCTGGAGGCCCTGGCGTGCCCATTCTCTCTCTCTCTCTCTCTCTCTCTTTCTCTCTCTGTCACTCTCAAATAAATAAATAAAAATTTTTAAAAATTAAAAAAGGATCTTTCCCTATGGTATTAAAGCTCCTCCCACTAATGAGTTCAGAATTCGCTGAGGGCCAAACACATGTCAAGCACAATGCTGGGGAATCCCTGAGGAAAAGTCACAATACCACTCAATCTCTTGAAGTGCCTGCAATTGCTTTATTGTCATCTATAAACTTGGAGAGTTCATCAGTTACTTCTTTAGGCTCTTAAGTTTAAAAAAAAAAAAAAAGATTGTTAAAATTTAGCATTAAGCAAATCCTAAGGGACAAACTTACATTGTTATATTTCTTCATGGCCCACATTTGCTTACCAATTCAACCAACTATTCCCTGCCTTGAACTCTGCTCAGCCACAGAGAACAGAGGCAAACTGTACCCAATGATGAATGAACAGCAATTCAGAATTAGTACAATCTACAATAATTCAATTTTAATACTTAATACATTTTGACATTTCAAATCACTTTCATATTAATGTACCTTGGCTGAACATTCTCTTCAATTGACAGTGATAAGGTTTCCATTTCTTCAGCATTTAAGCCCAGCTCAGTGCCATAGTTTTGCCGGAGCAATTGTCAGGATTCCTGTCTGGTCAGGCTCTAAGAGAACAGAATCATTACACTGAGTATTAAAAAATACAATAAATAACACTGTGATTCTAAACATAAATATCGAAGCCAAGGTGTACAAGTTTTAGGAGTATGATTTTGGTAGCCATTGACCTTCTTACTCCTCCAGTTTAGGTAATCTATAAAAACAGATTAGGGCTGGAGAGCTGGCATAACAGTTAAGATGCTTGCCTGTGAAGCCTAAGGACCCAGTACCCACATAAGCCAGATGCACAAGGTGCCATATGCATCTGGAGTTTGTTTTTAGTGGCTAGAGGCCCTGGTGTGCCCACTCTCTTTCCCCCTCTCTGCCTTTTTCTGTCTAAATAAATAAAATTTTTAAAAAAATTTTTTTAAAAAGCAGACTAATGAAAGCTAGGGACAGTCACAAAGTGTTGGCCTTGCAAGAAAGAGGACCTAAATTCATTCCTTAAAACCCACTTCTTAAAAAGCTAAGCATGGGGCTGGAGAGATGGCTTAGCGGTTAAGCGCTTGCCTGTGAAGCCTAAGGACCCCGGTTCAAGGCTCGGTTCCCCAGGTCCCACGTTAGCCAGATGCACAAGGGGGCGCACGCGTCTGGAGTTCGTTTGCAGAGGCTGGAAGCCCTGGCGCGACCGTTCTCAATCTCTCTCTCTCTGTCTCTTTCTCTCTCTGTGTGTCACTCTCAAATAAATAAATAAATGAACAAAAAAAATTAAAAAAAAAAAAAAAAGCTAAGCGAGGTAGTGCTCCTTGATCCCCTACATGTCAGGTGGTGGACACACAGATCCCTTGGGCCCACTGGCCAGACAAGCCTACTTGGTGGGTTCCAACCCAGTGAGAGGTGTAGTCCTAGCTACTAGAGAGCCAGAAGTGGGAGCACCCCTTAAACCCAAGACCAGCCTGATTAACACAGCCAGTCCCCACCTCAGGAGCATAAAAAAAATCACCACTTTTTTTTTTTTTTTTTTTTTTGGTTTTTCGAGGTAGAGTCTGACTCTGGTCCAGGCTGACCTGGAATTCACTATGTAGTCTCAGGGTGGCCTTGAACTCACAGTGATCCTCCTAGCTCTACCTCCCAAGTGCTGGGATTAAAGGTATGCGCCACCACGCCCGGCTCTAAAATCACCATTATATCTAATTCTTATACCAACTCTGTCAGATGGGTCTCATTAACTTTCCTTTCTTTTTTTTTTTTTTAATACTTTACTGCCAGGCGTGGTGGTGCACGCCTTCAATCCCAGCACTCAGGAGGCTGAGTTAGGAGGATCACCATAAGTTCGAAGTCACCCTAAGACTACAGAGTTAATTCCAGGTCAGCTTGGGCCAGAGTGAGACCCTACCTCGAAAAACAAAACAAACAAACAAACAAATAAAAAAGTATAATAAGGGCTAGAGAGATGGCTTAGCAATGAAGGCACTTGTCTGTGAAGCCTAAGGACCCAGGTTTGATTCTCCAGGATCCACGTAAGCCAGATGCAGTACGTGGCAAGGCATCTGTAACTCATTTGCGGTGGCTGGAGGCCCTGGTGATCCATTCTCTCTCTCTCTTATCTGCCTCCTTCTCTCTCTCTCTAATAAATAAATAATTTTAAAATGTATAATCAACTAATACTATAAATGTAAAGTCAAATGTTTTAATTTTTTATAAAACAATTTGTTGAAGCCAGGCATGGTGGCGCACGCCTTTAATCCCAACACTCGAGAGGCAGAGTTAGGAGGATCGTTGTGAATTTGAGGCCACCCTGAGAGTACATAGTGAATTCCAGGTCATCCTGGGCTAGAGTGAGACAGACCCTACCTCGAAAAGCCAACAACAAATAATTTTTTTTATTGTTTCTAGCAATTACTGATCTGAAATCCATCTAGCTACAGTCATCATTCAGAATCATAACCATTCATGTCAATGTATAACCTATGCTTCTAACTCACAATGTATCTTAAGAGTTTAACCATTTTTAAAACCTTGTACATCACTGACCTTTAAATGATATTTTCCCACAACATAAAAGTGCAAGAGGCCAGGCGTGGTGGTACATGCCTTTGATCCCAGCATCTGGGAGGCAGAGGTAGGAGTTGCTAGAATTAGAGGCCACCCTGAGACTACATAGTGAAATCCATGTCAGCCTGGGCTAGAAGAACAAGACCCTACCTCAAAAAAAAAAAAAAAAAAAAGAAGAAGAAAGAAAGAAAAAAGGAAGGAAGGAAATAAATAAATATGGGGAATGCAAGAGGATGATTTTCAGAATATCTCTTTTGATTTACTGTAAACCAGGTGCAGCAAGCTCTTCCTTGGTAAGAAGTAGCAAATCAGTGTTAAAATCACCAACTGTAGAACCCAGTGCATTACTTAAAGAAACAAAAACAGCCCTGCTACAGTAGCTGACAATCTGATTGCTAGGAGTGGAGTTGACGGTGTGTTTAAGCAAGGCGACATAAGGGGAGATAAGAGAAGGGGTAAGACTGCTGGCAAGAGTTTGCTTCTCTTTCATTCATTCCGGGGATATCTATTGAGTACCAAAAGGTACCACTGCACTAAGATGCTAAGGAGGTTAAAATGTCTCTAGGTTAAAGAGTGGGGTTTCGCCGGGCGTGGTGGCGCATGCCTTTAATCCCAGCACTCGGGAGGCAGAGGTAGGAGGATTGCTGTGAGTTCAAGGCCACCCTGAGACTCCATAGTGAATTCCAGGTCAGCCTGGGTTACAGTGAGACCCTACCTCAAAAAACCAAAAAAAAAAAAAAAAAAAAAAAAACCAAAAACCAAAAACAAACAAACAAAAAAAAAGAGTGGGGTTTCAAAGGGGCAAGTGAGGGAAGGGAGGGAATTACCATGGGTTATTGTCTATAACTATGGAAATTGTCAATAAAAAAAGAAAGAAATCTCCAGGTCAAGCTATTGGCTTACTTATATATTTGAAGAGATATGGGACACTCTTAAACATGACAAGATGTGACGGAAGGAGCCACAAGTTGGGACATTATGCACAGAGACACTGCCTCTTCTGATGGCTACCCCCACAATGAACGACCCACAATCCCCATGGGTATAACCAGCATCCCCAACAAGGAGGGTCCCTTCGGAGTGGGGAGGACAGGATGAAGATGAGGATGATACCAACATGTGCTGTTTACACACTGAGTATGTACATAAGTAATAAAGAAAAAATGGTAAAAAAAAAAAAAAAAAGATATCACTGAAGGAATGGTAGATTCAACATGACACATGAAAGTCTAAAGGAAGGAAATGTTACTCTGGATTTGGGTGACCAGATAAGGACCCAAAGTGCAGAAGGGCTTTCAGCTGAGCTCAAGGAAAGATGGATGGGGAGAATGGAGAACTGAGGGAAAATGAGGAGAGAGAAACCAACACACATGCATAAACCTGAGTACGTTTGTTTTGAAGCCAGTGAATAATCTATCAATCAGCGCAAATGGAATAGCATTTTAGGTTAGAAACCGAAAGCAGTAAGGATTTCATGAGGTCAAAATGTGTCAATGCCTTGAATTCATCCCTGGTTTCCTACAACAAACCCCATTCCCTGTCTTCCCTGTCCAGCAGCTGTGGTATCTCCACTTGCTTTATTCATGCCTTTCCTTCCATTTCAAGGAGACACAGAGCTTAAAAGGGAAAATTTCTGCACCTTAGGATGCTAGCTCCCAATCTCCCATGCCCAGATTACTAAAACACCACAAAGACAGACAGTAACAACTCAGATATTATCAGTATTACAAAATGTCAAAAAAAAAAAATCCAAGTAATTATCTACAACAAGGCTGTTCTGGTTAAGAAACATGGCAAGCTCCACTGCTTAGGAGCTCAAATATATATATATGAAGCTAGAGTAGAAATCTTAAGACTGAGAACCTTTCACCAAAAATAACGCATGTTTAGGAAACAGGAATTTTGGAATGTTTATTATTTAATATAACCACTTTCTTGGCAGACAATCTTTTGAAGCAGAATGATCCAGAGAAGAAAAAAATTAAAAAGGACTGTTAGTAAAAGGCAGAATTTCAGAAGCCACTGGCCTCAATCCTAAAGGAACTGCTGATTTCCATCCAAGGATTCATTTGTGAACTCTTTTTTTTTTCTTTAACAGTAGCAGTTCATACTACTAAATGACTAATTCTTCTAAATACATTGCCTTGAATAGTTTTATGTCAGAAAAGGGTGGTTAGGTTTCTGAACAGAAGCTGGCAGTTTTGTTTTGTTTTTTTTTTTTACTGTACTTGTGTAAGATGAAGCGTGAATAAAAACGCTCCTGAAATAATGACTTCTGAAGACAAGAATAAAGTGACCAATAAATCAATGAGCTCTCAGATGGCTTCCTAACTGTAAAGAAACGAAACTGATGCGCTATCGTAACAACAAAATACTGTTTGATTTGACTACATAAACACACGTTAAAATTTTTGTCAAGTGCTATAAGAAAGTGAATCAGCAGGGTAATCTCAACCTATTTTGCGACCTCTTACTTAAATTAAATGCATAACCAGTTACTAGACAACAAAATAAAACTCAATGCATTCACCATGTTGCACATTTGCTAATGTGTTAAAAAATAACTTTTTCTACAAGGTTGTCCAGTTGTCATAGAAATGTGGATATTTACAGTCCCACATTCAAAAACATGTCTAGTCAGATAGTCACACTGTTTCAATAATTAGAAGCAGGACCCACCTGCCTGGGTAACCTTAAAAAAAAATGACCTTCATTTTAGATAAAAGCTGACCACCTACCTGCAAGCAAAGGAGTGTCTGTCTTCCCTCTTCTGCCTACGGAGCCCCAGTTAACAAAATAAAGATAAACCCAGCAGGGATCAGATCGTACTGGAAAACCAGGGGATCAGTTTCTGGCCCAGAAAGCTTAGTATTCTAAGCATTCTGCAATGGCCTCAGTCCTCGTCCCCGGGGGGGAACTTCAAAGATTTAATGACAACCACATAAAATCGCCACTTCAGTTTCCTACTTTTGTTAGAAGACACTTTCCGCGTAGTAGCCAAGCTCAAGTGCAGTTTAAAGCCCTTGACTCGTCACTTCCTGGTTTTTCCATTTAGCCTTCTCAACCTGGCGGCAAGTCCTCCCTCACTCTACAGGTTCCTAAGCCACTCCTCGTAGAAGAGGGCGCAGGTAAACAGGGTTCTATTAAAGGGACAGCTCCTAATTTCTTCTGTTCTACACACAGACCAGGTGTAACTGAGACTCTCTCATTTATGTTCAATTAATGTAAATACCCATTGCAATATTATTTTAATCCCACTTAAAAATTAACTACGGTAGGGCTGCAGGGATGGCTTAGTGGCTAAGGTGTTTGCCTGCAAAGCCAAAGGATCCCGGTTCTAGTCACCAGAACCCATGTAAACCAGATGCACAAGAGGGGGACATGCATCTGGAGTTCCTTGCAGCAACTGGAGGCCCTGGCGTGCCCATTCTCTCCCTCTCTCTCTTATAAATAAATAAATAAATAAATAAATAAATAAATAAATAAATAAATAATTTTTTAAAAAATTAACTATGGTAAAGCTTAAATTTCTTCTCCATGCCAATTCTTTCAGTTCATCTCTGGCAAGTGAAGGCTGCTCACTCATACAGCATTTCTCCACTGCTGGTGGACTTCTAGGCCAGGCACGGATCCTAATCTCCTGAGCAGTGTGATTGGAATGTCAGCAAACAGCAGGAAGAGCCAGCTACTCAGGTCGAGCAATTCCAACGTGCAGTTGGCACATAGTTCATCAATGAAAACTTGAAGGTGACCTCTTGGTTACTCAATAGTTCTGTCCTTTAAAATATTTCTGACTTTAACTTTTCAGTGACATTTCCTGACAGAGACCTGGATCATAACAAACAGGACCAACTTATCCCAACAGAAGATATTTCTCCTAAATGAATTTCTAGGGTTTTTTTTTGGGGGGGGGTTTCGAAGAAGGGTCTCACTCTAGCACAGACTGACCTGGAATTTGCTAGGTAGTCTCAGGGTGGCCTTGAACTCATGGCAGTCCTCCTACCTCTGCCTCCCAAATGCTGGGATTAAAGGTGTACACCACCATGCTTGGCTTCTAAATGAATTTCTATCAAATCACCCCATCAGTTTAGGAGAGTGTACAGGCAGATCAAATAGTACTTGATGGGCTACAAGGACCAACCTGTGGGGTTGCTAAAGTCTGATCATTTTTGTTGTTGTTGTTGATTTATTTGGGAGCAACAGACAGAGAGGGAAAGAGGCAGATAGAAAGAGACAGAGATTGGGTGTCCCAGGACCTCCAGCAGCTGCAAACAAACTCCAGACGCATGCGCCCCCTTGTGCATCTGGCTAACGTGGGTGCTGGGGAATCGAGCCTTGAACCAGGGTCCTTAGGCTTCACAGGTAAGCTTTTAACTGCTAAGCCAGCTCTCTGGCCCTAAAGTCTGATCATTTTAGGCTTCA
This sequence comes from Jaculus jaculus, assembly GCF_020740685.1. Taxonomy (NCBI): domain Eukaryota; kingdom Metazoa; phylum Chordata; class Mammalia; order Rodentia; family Dipodidae; genus Jaculus; species Jaculus jaculus. Next base: position 168,299,080 of record NC_059105.1, read on the forward strand.
CAGGCAAGCGCTTAACCGCTATGCCATCGCCCCAGCCCAAGTTTGATCATTTTATAGCAGGGCAGAAGGAGACCAGAATAACACTGGCAAATTCTGCTCCTTCTGTAAAGGAAGCAATGACAGAGGCCAGCTTCCACGGTAAGTTGTGGTGCTTTTTCTGCATTTTACTAGTTCTCATTAGCTGAAACTAGAGGAATATATACTTACCTTACTCTGCTGACCAAATGATTATGAAAAAAATTAAGTGCAATTCTTCTTAAAGACAAAAACCCCCATAGCGAAACAGGCTGCTGGCAGATAAAGCAGAACTGCATTTAGTAGGCTGAACAGAAGAAAACCGAACCCCAAAAAAGCTTAACAGGCAAGGAAGGGATGAGTAGAAAACCAGTGGCTACCAGGAAAGGCTGAGGGAAACCCCTGAGGGGTAAGAGTGATGTCGTCGGAGTCAAGGGAAGAAGGAGGTATTTCCAGATGCAGGAAGTGTACAGAGGTGCCAGGTGCTGTTGAAAGGCAGGTGAGATAAGAATGTGCTGAGCAATGTATGGCAAATGCCAGCAGCTGCCGCAGGCGGTCACGTGGCCTGGAGGTCACGGGGAGCGGGGCGTGTGCCAAAGAGCCCTGTGCGCCCCGCTGGGCTAACGTGGCCGGGACAGGACGCTGGCTGGCAAAGGAACCTGGTGGCTTCAGGCGGAGAAGAGATAGCTTTGGATCGCTGCTTTCAGAAGATGCTTTTAGCATGACCACTTAGCAACAACCTCAAGGACAGATTCGATTAGTTAGACAGAGACAGCCAGAAAACAGTGAAGACCTGGGTGACCAAGAACACGGGAGAGGCAAGGATGTATCGCTCAGGTCTCTAGCTTGAGTGACTGGGCTCAAGTTCGCTCACAAAGGAGGGATGGGCGCAGTTGTTCTACCAACCGAAACAGGTCGAAAAGGTGGGAGGGGGAGGGGAGAGGAACAACATAGGAATAAAAAAAAAACAAAAACCCTCTACCCTGCAGGCTACCAGAAAGCACATTGAAGATAATTAGCAATGTTATATTTTCAAGGTAGATTCAAATGTTGCATTTATTGGATTTCTAGCACCAGTAGAAAACTTCTCATGTACCCAGTAACTCTCCAAAAAAGAATGATCATGGTAGCCGGGTGTGGTGGTGCACACCTTTAATCCCAGCACTCGGGAGGCAGAGGTAGGAGGATCGCCATGAGTTCAAGGCCACTCTGAGACTCCATAGTGAATTCCAGGTCAGCCTGAGCTAGAGTGAGACCCTTCCTCGAAACCTTCCCCCTTCCCCTGTAAAAACAAAAATGATCATGGATCGTGGAGACAATGGTGGTGCATGCCGCCCAGTCCTTGGCAAGCTGAGGTGGGCGGATCAGATAGCTGTGAATTTGAGGCCAGCCTGAGCTACAGAGTAAGTACCAGGTAAACCTGGGCTAGAGCGAGAACCTACCTTCTGTGTGGGGGTGGGGGGGATCTGAAGAATGCTTACTGGAGAATGGTAATGGGGAAAAGAAGGATTCGGTAAGGGTGAGAGTTGTCTGGAGAGTGAGGTTGGATAACACTCTTCCAGAAGGCTGGCTTGCAAGCAGCCCTCTGTGGAGAACAGCCTTGGCAGTGCCAATGTCCTAGAAGTGAGCTCAGGGAGGGTGACCTAAGTAAGGCACAAAACTGGCTGCTGAGATTGAAATACACAAGGTTGTATGTTCCTTTCTGATGAACGGACGTCTTTCATTCTACCGCCTAGGACACCTGAATGCCTTGCAGGTCCGGTGGTCATCAGCAAGTGACATAAGCTTGACTCTGAGCAAAGATAGACAGTTTTCGGGAACAGGTGGCTGCAACCCGGAGATGCCTGATAATTCGCCTGCGTCTCCCATGCATTTCCACACTGCACGAAGTCTGTCTCCGTTGCGCACTCCTTTTCTGTCCTAAGTTCTTGGTCTGCGTCTCGGCAAGCCTCCTTCAGATTAACACATGCCCTCCGTTGTCACTAATGCAGTCAGTCAATGTTTCCTTTTTGCTGGGGTTGTTTTGCGTGTGTGTGTTGGGCATGTTCCTGTGAGTAGACACAGCGCCACAAGGCTCCTCCTGTCTCTGCCTCCCTAGTGCCGGGATTACAGGCGCTCACCACCACACTTGGCTTTCAGGTGGGTGCTGGGAATCCAAATTCGAGTCCTTATGTTTGCACAGAAAGCACTGTACCAACTGAACCATCTCACCATCCCCTCAATCGAATGTTTTAAAACATTGTTTCGCTCAATGGATGTGGCAAACAGGCCCTCTTCTGCCTTCTATTTAGTGATTGCCCAAATGGAAAACTAGAATGACATGTAGAATTTGCAGAGGGTGAGTCCCTATACTGTTCAAAAGATCCCTCTGGGCTGGAGAAATGGCTTAGCAGTTAAGGCACTTGCCTTCAAAGCCAAAGGATCCAGGTTCAATTCCCTAGGACCCACATAAGCCAGATACACTAGGTGACACAGGCATCTGGAGTTCATTTACAGCAACTGGAGGCCCTCTCTCTCTCTCTTCTTCTTCTTCTTCTTCTTCTCCTTCTTCCTCCTCCTCTCTCTCTTTCTGCTTCTTTCTCTCAAATAAATAAATAAAAACAAAATATAAGGAAAAAAAGCTCCACTTATCACCTCATGCCTGAATTTAACAATAAATGCTACGTCCCTTTACCCTTTGGGAATAAGCCTGAAAGCTTTGCTGTCTCTTTAAGTCTTGATAGTGTACATGAGTGCAGATTTCTGTCCTATAAGGTCCTGTGCTTAAATATTCACACTTGGGGTATACTGCTAAGTTTCACGGTAGCCCCATGGATTAGAACGAGAAGAAAATGAGGGCGGGGGAGAGTAAAGCTTGATCCTGTAAGAATCCTGCCTATATTACCAGTAATCCTAAAACCAATAGCAGAGTTATGTCAGTAGGAATATAAAAGGTTTAACAAAGTTGTAACCAAAAAGTCCTTGATTTTTAACCCTTTTTTACTACTGATATTATTACATATACATCCTGTTTTCTTATTAATTCAAGTATGTAGAAAATAAGATGACTTTATATTTTATACTTCACTACTTGGAGATAGAATTTCCTTATGTTTTTATTAAATTATTATTATTTTTATCAGAGAAGAGCAAGCAAGAGAGAGAAAGAGAGAGAGTTGGCACGCCACAGCCTCCAGCCACTACAATTGAACTCCAGGCACACACGCCATCTTGTGCGCACATGCAACCTTACACACTTGCGTCCCTGTGTGTCTGGCTTGTGTGGCACCTGGAGCGTTGGACACAAGTCCTTAGGTTTTGCAGTCAGGTGGCTTAATCACTAAGCCATCTCTCCAGCCCTCCTTATGTTTTTATATTCTACTACTTTGAGATAATTCTTCCTATATAAACAGGTTTAAAAAAACTTGAGTGAAGTATACACTGAATTGAGGGTAAATCTGAATGATTCTGAAACATTTGTCTTTTCTTCCCATCCTTTGCTTTGCCCTTGAACCAAGTGAATCATAATATCGTGTTAATTCTTAGTTAGACTCTCAATCATTGATATCCCAATAAACAGGATCATTTAAAAACTCTTAATCAGGGTCTGCTACGTGTGACATACATCTTATTGCCCAAACTAGCATATTGCAGAGAGTAAAGGGACTTTGACAGAGGCTGAAACCCAGACAGTCCCAGACTGTACCGGGAAGGAGAAACAGATGCCAAACTAGCTACGTCGTAAACACTGGCATACGACAGTATACAAGACAGACACGGTCCTTGTCCTTGAGGTAGCCAAGCAATGAAACAAAGCATTGCAATTGCAATGAATGCTACAGGGGAGAAAATGCAAAACATGAAGGAAGATGAAGGGCTCAACTTAATGTCAGAATTATGAAAGCAACTCACTTTGGACAAACAGTGGGAATAAGAGCCTCATCGCTGCAGGCAGAACGCATGTGCAAACCTAGTGTGCACATGCATGCACACACACACACACACACAGTAGGCCATTTAAGAAGAGAAGATAGTGAGACATCTAGGACACAGTGGAAAGGTGGGCTGGCCCAGATTATGTAGTTTTAGGGCTGTAAGCACTAAACAGGAAGCTAAAATAAGTCCCTGTCACCACAAAAAGAAAAATAAAATACAAATAAAAAAATAAAGCCAGCCTCAGACATATTTTTTAAAAAACATAACTTTGGCTGTGGTATTGTTTAGGGTTCGACAAACTGTTTCTGTAAAGGGCCATATAGTAAATATAGGCTTGACAAGCCATGTGGTCTCTGTCAGACACTCAACTCTGCTGTCGCAGTGTGAAAACATAAACAAATGAGCATGGCTGTGTGCCAATAAAACTTTATTTATGGGCACCAAAATTAGAATTTCATATAATTGACAATATCATGAAATGCTATTTTTTTTTTTTTTTGGTGCTTTGTGCTTTGTTTTATAACCACTTCAAATTAAAAAAAAAAAAAAAAGCAGAGCTGGGAGATAGCTCATCAGTTAAAAGCACTTGTTTGCAAAGCCTGCCGGCTCAGGTTCAATTCCTCGATACCCACGTAAAGCCAGACACAAAATCTGGTGCGAGCATCTGGTGTGCATTTGCAGGGGTGAGACCCTAACATACACACAAATGCATATGTACACATGCAAATATCTATCTATCTATCTATCTATATCTATCTATCTATCTATCTATCTATCTATCTATCTATATATATATACATATATATATATATATATATATCAGTCAAGCCTAGTGGCACATGCTTACAATCTCAGCACTAGGGAGGCTGAGGCAGGAGGATCACAAGTTCAAGACCAGCCTGGAATATACAGTGAAACAGTCTTGAAAAATGTTGGGCGTACCAAATGTATATACTATGCTTATCAAACTGTCCAGTAAGCACTTCTGTTCATGTTCACACACTTATATTAATGCTACTCTCACTTTTAGTAGAGAATCTTCTCTTTTCAGATGGCAGTGACCTTGGGATGACTCAGAAGTTGTCATGGTAATGGAAAGAAATTACTGCAGTGCTCAGTATTGCAATATCTGTATCACACCTTCCAAGGCTCAGGGTCTAATGTGGAAGAGGTGGCAGAAAGAATGTAAGAGCCAAGGGAAGGGTAGGACTCCTTACAACATGCTCCCTCCAGACACAAAATGGCCTGGATATCAATGGCCTCACAGTGCCTGACACTACCTACACAAGACCATCATAAGAGGAGGAAAAGATCAAGACATCAAAAGTAAAAGAGAGACTGATTGAGATGGAGAGGGGGTATGATGGAGAGTGGAGTTTCAAAGGGGTAAGTGGGGGGAGGGAGGGTATCACCATGGGGTATTTTTTATAATCATGGAAGTTGTTGATTAAAAAAAAAATGTTGAAAAGAAAAAAAAAAATGTTGGGCGTAGTGGCGCATGCCTTTAATCCCCAGACTCAGGAGGCAGAGGTAATAGGATCTTTGTGAGTTCAAGGCTAACCTAGGACTACACAGTGAATTCCAGGTCAGCCTGGACTAGAGCGAGACCCTACCTTGAACCCTCTTCCACATTCCCCCCGAAAAAGAAACCTTCCTTGTGCGCAGCCCATACAAACACAGGAGGTGAGACAGGCTCTGGTGCCCTTGGCTGGCTTAAACTAAGCAAAGGAGCTGAGGGATGGGTTGGGGAAGAGACTTATCTTGAAGCGTGCCCGCACAAAGCCCGAGGAAACACAACTTGGATCAAAGTCTGGCGCTGCCGCTATCATCTGGCCTCAGGTCCGACAACTCACGAGGCTGTGCAGAAGCGCTGAGCAGGCTAAGAGCAAAGGTTGTTAGCTACACTGAGATGTTGTACATTTCTGCACAAACGAGAATGTTGACAGCTGAACGCATGTCTTGACAATGAAGATTTATGTCACACTAAGCCAAATATCGGAAACACACCATCCGTTCAGAAGCAGTGTATCAAGTCTCAATGAATGAAAAAGCTCGCCCTCTGCTGTGGTTTCTGCAAGCTTGATGCTTGAAATATGCTATCAAATAATCTTTCTTCTAAATTAATTTGCTTTGCTTTTTAGCTTTAGTTTAGTTTTGGTTTGGTTTGGTTTGGGTTTTTTGTTTGTTTGTTTGAGGTAGGGTTTCACCCTAGTCCAGGCTGACCCAGAATTCACTACGTAGCCTCTGTGGCCTCGAACTCATGGTGATTCTTCTGCCTCTGCCTCCCAAGTGCTGGGATTAAAGGCATGTGCCCCATGCCTGGCACTTTTTAGTTTTTGTAGTATGCTCATGCAAGAAGTAAATAGAAGTTACAAATATTTATTTTACTTCCAGATTCCCTAATTAAAACTAAACATGAATGTAATATTCTAAACCTCAATTCTCTAATTATTTGAGAATACACACATACATCATGAAAATGTACTGTTAAAATGATAGGTTTCTGTATGATTTCATAGTTGTACTATGCTGGAGAGAGGGCTCAGTACTTAAAGGTGCTTGTCTACAACACTTGTCCGCCTGGATTCAATTCCCCAGATACCCATGTAAAACGGGAAGGGCATTCATTTGCTGCAGCAGGAAACTCTGGCATGCCCATACACAAATATGCAAATAAATAAATAATTTTTTTAATTTCAAAAGAAGATTGGAAAAACAGCTCATTTAGCCTTGCAATCATGAAGACCTGAGTCCAATATCCACTACACATTACCCACATTTTTAAAAAATATATAATTGAAGCCGGGCATGTGGCGCACGCCTCTAATCCCAACACTCAGGAGGCAGAGGTAGGAGGATCGCCGGGAGTTCAAGTCCACCCTGAGACTCCATAGTGAATTCCAGGTCACCCTGGGTTATAGTGAGACCCTACCTCGAAAAAACAAACAAACATACATACATATACATATATATATATACATATATATATATATATGTATATGTATATAAAATAATTGAGGTCAGGCATGGTGGAACACGCCTTTAATCCCAGCACTTGGGAGGCAGAGGTAGGAGGACTGTTGTGAGTTTGAGGCTACCCTGAAACTACATAATGAATTTCAGGTCAGCCTGGGCTACAGTGAAACCCTAGCTTGAAAAAACAAATATAAATTATTTAAATATACATATATATGTATAATATATTATTTTATATGTTATACATAATAAACGTGTGTGTTTGTGTGAGTGTATGTACTTGGAGCTAGAGAGATGGCTTGGCAGTTAAGGCCCTTGCTGACAAAGCCAAAGGACCCAAGTTTGATTCCCAAATACACACGGAAAGCCAGATGCACATGTGTCTGGAGTTCTTTTGTAGTGGCTGGAGGCCCTAGCACACCCATTGTCTATCTGCCTCTTTCTGCTTCTCTCTCTCTCTCCCTCTCTCCCTTTCCCTGAGAAAACAAAATATGACTGGAGAGATGGGTCAGCAGTTAAGGCACTCGCTTGCAAAGCCTAACGACCTTGGTTCGATTCTCTAGTACCCATGTAAAGCCATATGCACAAAGTGGAGCATGCATCTGGAGTTTGTTCATAGTAGCTAGAGGCCCAGCACACCTGTTTTCTCTCCCTCTCTCTCTTTCTTTCTCTCTCTCTGCTTCCAACTAAGTGAATAATTTTTTAGTTATTTATCTGAAAGAGAATGCGAGAGAGAAAGAAGGCAGACAGAGAGAATGGGCTTGCCAGGGCCTCTAGCCACTGCAAACAAACTCCAGACACACACACCACCTCTTGTGCATCTGGCTTATGTGAGTACCAGGGAATCAAACCTGGGTTCTTAGGCTTCACATGCAAACACTTTAACCACTAAGCCATCTCTCCATCTCTCCTCTAAATGAGTATGTAGGTGTCTTTCTGTGACCCCCCCCCCCCCACACACACACGTATTAGGGATCAAACCGAAAGCCTTGAGAATGCCGTGGGTTGCCAAGCACCACCACAAAACTACATCCTCAGCCCTTCCGGTTCCTTCTGCCAGAATGTCTATAGTCTAAGATTCCAGTTAGGCAAGTTTTATCTACTGTTTAACATATGTTTCTTGTTTCATTATCAAACAGCCATTAATAAACCGAGAGCGAAGTTCCTAATTGAAATAGAGTTGCATGTTCAATGTTAAGACCACTGAATGATCCAAAGGTTTGAAAGGCACAGTGATGAGACGCTGGCAATCGTGTGCACGGGAACACATGATGTGGGTGTCTGTGGAGGGGGGATCTTCCTCCCAGCTGCTAGCCAGGCGTCTCCCCACCAGGGACCTCCATGGGGTCCTGGGGTGCCTTTCCTTCCTTCTGCTGCACAGATCTCTTTCAGTTTCCATTGGAGTACAGACCTCAGTTTCTCCCAGAGACTTACCACTTCCGTGAACTTTATCACATAACACGCCTAAACTTTAGCACTTCCCTGGAGATATTTGCTTTGTAAGGATGCATCTGACTCACCAACATGGAACAGGGGCAAATGTGACTTGGAGAGGACATTCAGGTCCAGTGTACAAGCAAATTTAAGTTGTTGCAGCAATGCCTTCTTGTTTATTGTTGTTTTCAGGTAGGGTCTCACTCTAGCTCAGGCTGACCTGGAATTCACTATGGAGTCTCGGGGTGGCCTCAAACTCACTGCGATCTTCCTACCTCTGCCTCCCAAGTGCTGGGATGAAAGGTATGCGCCACCACGCCTGGCTATTCTTTTGTCAAAACAAATCACCAGCTTTTCGTCAACCCCCAAACACCTGGATCTGTTATCAGTCATTCCCCATTACTCCCATTACCCTTGGTGGTAAAAACTTTCTATTGCGATGAATCTGTCCATTCTGGATGTTTCCTAAGTGAAGAATTACACAGTATGTGTTCTTCTGAATAGCATGCTGCTCACAAGTTCATCCATTGTGTAGCAAACCAGTATTTTGCTATTTTGTTGATAAATAGCATCCTGCTGTATGGACATGTGTTTTATTTATTCATTCATTGGCTGATTTGAAGAATAATGATGCAGTGAGTATTCAAGTTCAAATTTTGTGTGTGTGTGTGCACACGCGCATGTGCACGTACAGGTCTTTTTTATTATTTTTTTCAAAGTAGGATCTCACTGTAGCTCAGGCTGACCTGGAACTCTCTATGTAGCCTGAGGGTGGCCTCGAACTCACGGCGATCCTCCTACCTCTGCCTCCTGAGTGCTGGGACTAAAGACGTGCCCCACCATGCCTGCCTTGACTCCAAAATTTTTGTGGCCAAATGCCTCCAGTTTTTAGTCATGTGTGCCCAGGAGAGGAATGACCAGATCATGCAGGAGCTCGTTTGGGAACTGTCAAACTACATTTTCTAAGACAAGGTCTCACAGTGTAGCTGGCCTCAAAGACATGCTCTTCCTGTCTTAAACTTCTCAAACTATTTTGCAAAGGGACTATACCATTTTGCAATTTCACCAGCAATGAGTTTAGTTCCTCTACAGCCTCAACATTTTTTATTAATTTTTAGCTTTATGAAGATACTATTAACAAGTAGGAAATACACGTTTTTAAGCTACACAACTTGATGTTTGGGGGTATACACTGTGTAATGAACATAACTATCAAGTTAATTAACCCACACACCACTTAACATAGTTATTATCTCCCATCTTCTTTTTCCTAACCTTACATGTACAGTAATTTGCTACGATAGTTGTCAAGATGTACGTTAGCTCTCCAAATCTCATTCATCTTATATAACTGCAACTATGTAATATCTTGTAACTGATTTCATCCCATTTCCCCCACGTCTTCTATTTGTATCCCTCGCACTGACGATTCTACTCTTTGTTTGAGTTTGACTTGTATAAATCACCCTGATATTGGTATAAGACTTTTTTATATGTTGCTATAGTTGGCTTGCCAATATTTTTTTTTAATTTATTTAAGACAAAGAAAGCACACATGCACGCACACAAGAGAGAGAGAGAGAATGGGCATGTCAGAGTCCCTAGCCACTGCAAACAAACAAACAAAAAAACTCCAGACACATGCACCACCATGTACACCTGGCTTACATGGGACCTGTAGAATCAAACCTGGGTCCTTAGGCTTCACAGGCAAGCATCTTAACCACTAAGCCATCTCTCCAGACCACAGCTTGCCAATATTTTGTTGAAGATGTTTGTCTATGCTAATAAGGAGTACTGGTCTAGTGTTCTCGTGATGTTCTGCTTTTATATGGGTACTGAGGAATCGAACCCAGGTCGTTAGGAATTGCACGCAAGCACCTTAACCACTAAGCGATCTTTCTAGCCCTTGTTTTTTTTTTGTTGTTTTTTTAAGGTAGGGTCTCACTGTAGCCCAGGCTTCCCTGGAATTCACTATGTAGTCTCGGGCTGGCCTCGAACTCACAGAGATCCTCCTAACTTGGTGTCCCAAATTCTGAGATTAAAGGTGTGCACCACCATGCCTGGTAGAGAGAGAAAGAATGAGCATGACAGGGCCTCCAGCCACTACAAATGATCTGCAGACACAGTCACCAGCTTGTACGTCTGACGTTATACTGGTACTGGGGGACTGAACTCGGATCATTGAGGCTGTGCAGGCAAATACCTTACCTGCTGAGCCCTCTCTCTAGCCCACATTGTAACCATTTTTATAATGTCAGTAGCAATACCAACATTTTCTCTCCAGTCATTCTCAATCCTAATTGCTTTTTTTTTTTTTTTTGCTTTCTTTTTTCTTTGGATGTTTTTTGTGTGTTTATTTTTGTTTATTTGAGAGCAACAGAGAGAGAGAGAATGGGCGCGCCAGGGCCTCCAGCCACTGCAAACGAACTCCAGATGCATGTGCCACCTTGTACATCTGGCTTACGTGGGTCCTGGAGAATCAAGCCTTGAACCAGGGTACTTAGGCTTCACAGGCAAGCAGTTAACCACTAAGCCATCTCTCCATTTCTTTGGATTTTTAAGACAGGATCTTACTATGTAGCCCATGCTGGCCTCAAACTCTCAATTCTCCTGCCTCAGTTTCCTCAGTGCCAGAACACAGGCATGTACAAACAGCATCTTTTCTCATTTTTTGATAAATCTAGCTGAAAGTGTGTCAATTTCTTTTTTCTAGGAAAGCTTTTCGTTTTGTGGATTATCCATTTTTCCACTCTCTGCCATTCATTTCTGTTCTGGCCTTTATCATGTCTTTGGTTCTATTTTGTTTGCTCTCCTTCCTCTGAATTCTTAAGGTCAAAGTCAGTTACTGATTCAAGATCACTTTTTTTAATATAGGTGTTAACAGCCATAATTTTTCCTTTAGATCTTGCTTTAACTGCATCCCATGAGATTTGGTATATTGTTTTTGTTTTCAGTTAGGTCAGTAAAGTATTTTTTCTAATTTCTCTTATTATTTCTTCTTTTATCCAGTAGTGTTTTAAGATTATTCTAGGAGCTGGGCATGGTAGCACATGCCTTTAATCCCAGCACTTGGGAGGCAGGGGTAGGAGGATCACCATGAGTTCGATGCCACCCTGAAAGTAAATAGTTAATTCCAAGTATGCCTGAGCCAAAGTGAAACCCTACCTTGAAAAACCAAAAGAAAGAAAGAAAGAAAGAAAGAAAGAAGGGAGGGAGGGAGGGAGGGAGGGAGGGAGGGAGGGAGGGAGGGAGGGAGGAAGGAAGGAAGGAAGGAAGGAAGGAAGGAAGGAAGGAAGGAAGGAAAGAAAAAGAAAGGAAGGAAGGAAGGAAGAAAAGAAGGAAGGAAGGAAGGAAGGAAGGAAGGAAGGAAGGAAGGAAGGAAGGAAGGAAGGAAGGAAGGAAGGAAGGAAGAAGGAAAGAAAGAATTATTCTATGGCTGAAGGGATGGCTTACTAGTCAAGGCACTTGCCAGTGAAGCCAAAAGACCCAGGTTTGATTCCCTGGACCCAAATAAGCCAGATGTACAGTGTGGTGCATGCATCTGGAGTTCGTTTGCTATGGCTGGAGGTCCTGACATGCCCACCCTCTCTCTATATATGTCTGCCTCTTTCTGTCTCAAACAAATAAATAAACACAATTTTTTAAAAGGATTACTCTATTTAATTTCTACTTTCTAATGAACTCCTAAAATTGATTTCTAATTTCATTCCACTATGATCAGAAATTCTGATCACAGTAGAAGAAAATTATTTAGTTTCTATTACTTTAATCATCTTGAATGTACTGAGGCTTGTTTTATAACATTGCATCATGAACAACTTTGGAGAATGTCCATGTGCCTTTGAGAAATATAAACATTCTGCCCTGGTTGGTAAGGTTTTCAATAGATGTGTTTTAGTTCTAGTTAGTTTATAGTGTTGTTCAAGTCTGTTTACTCTTGATCTTCTGTCTGCCTGTCCTACCCATCACTGAAAGTGGAGTGTCGCATTCAGTGACTGCTGAATTGTATATTTCTTCTGTCAATTCTGTCAGTTTTTGCTTTACACATTTTAAATCTTTGTGACTAGGTGCATATACACTTGTGATTTTTATACTCCTCGATTAATTTTAATCTAAAAGTCTATTGTCAGAAATTGTTAAAGTCATTTCGATCCTCTTTTACAATTTGCATGGAATTTTATTTTCTTTCTTTCATTTTTAATATATGTGTGCCTTTGAACCTAATTTATTTCATATATACCACATACTCGGATCATATACTTTTTTACTTTGTCAACCCTTGCATTTTGATTACACTGTTTAATTCATTTAGTAATGCAATAACATCATTTTGCTAATTAATTTCAATATGTCAAATTTTGGGGTCCCTTTATTCCTCCATTTAAATACTTATGTGCTAAATATGTACTTTCTAGTTACCTTTTTTTTTTTTCCTTTGATGTTTACTTTTTGTTCTGTTTTGGCTTTTGAGGTAGGGTCTCACTCGAGCTCAGGCTGACCTGGAATTCACTATGGAGTCTCAGGCTGGCCTTGAACTCATGAGGATCCTCCTACCTGTGCTTCCCAGAGTGCTGGGATTAAAGACGAGTGCCACCACACCTGGTTTACTTTTTTTTTTTTTGGCGATTACCCAAGGATTATTATTAGCATACTAACCTGTCACTGCAGGGGGTGGGACTGTACCTCAGTGGTCCACGGTTCAATCCTCAAAACACCAAAAAGAAAATCTTATAACTATAAATCTTGTTTTGCTTAAGTTTCGCCTTGCAATTTGAATGGTCATCAAAATTCGATTCAGAAAACTAAGAAGGCACTCCTCTATTTAGGTTCACAGTAGAGGACCTTTTCTGCCTCTGGAATGAACGTGTACCTCATCTAACAAGACATTCTGCCATAGCCTAAATATGCTGAGGTAACTCCAATCCCTCGCACCAAAAGATGTAAAGAAAAACTGCAAAGAGAAATAGGAAGACAATGTTAGTGCCATGAAAAATAAGGGGAACATCTATCATGAAGATCTGTGGGCATTGCTACACTCAAAGCAAACTAATTGGGTACCACTACCCGCTTTGCATACTATTTTCACTCAACATTTTTTAGAACAGAGGAAAAAGTTAAATATATTTATAAGTTCTATCTTATAACAAATAGTACCTTATAGCAAAGACAATTTTCAAGCACTGTTTTGGCAGTATTTACTAAGGGGAAAAGGCAGCTGTTTATGTTTATTATAGTTTGCTTAAATTAATCTAAATAAATTCATTAAAAAAATAAAAGTTTGGGCTGGAAAGGTGGCTTAGTGGTTAAGCACTGGCATGTGAGGCCTAAGGACCCCAGTTCAAGGCTCATTTCCCCAGGACCCATGTTAGCAAGATGCACAAGGGGGCGCATGTGTCTGGAGTTTGCTTGCAGTGGCTGGAGGCCCTGGCACACCCATTCTCTCTCTCGCTGCCTCTTTCTCTCTGTCATTCTCAAATAAATAAATAAAAATAAAAATAATTTTTTTAAATGAAAGTTCTATATTATTCTGAACTTAGCAAAGACATATGAGGTGCTTGTCATCTGGGCCAAGTATAAACAACAAGTTCAGAGACAGGTGTATTATTTTAATGATATTGATTTTAAGCTATTGCGTCTTTTAAAGTCTTTAAAAAAAAACCTTGCTGATTATTCACGTAAACCATCCCAGTTGGGCTATGGAGATAGCTCAGTTGACAGAGCGCTTGCTTTGCAATCAGAAGAAATCTGAGTTCAGTCCCCAGAATCCATATTCAAAAAGCCAGACAGCGCTGAGCATGGTGGCGCTTGCCTTGAACTCCAGCAATGGTGAGGCAGACAAGGGCTTGCTGGCCAGCCAGCGTGGACTACGTGTGAAATTCCAGGCCAAGGAGAGACCTTGTCTCATAAAAAAGGTGGACAGCTCCTAAGGAACAACACCTGACGTTGTCTTCTGGCCTCCACACACTGTGTGCACACCCCCCCCACACACACACACCTGAGCAAACACAAAAATGCACCCACACACTTCTACCTACACAAATTGCCCAGGTTAGCTTTGAGCTCTTATTTGACTGTTGGAGCAGTTACTTTCTCATGGCTGGGACAAAACACTTGGCCAGAAATAGCTTATGTAAAGAAAGAGTTTATTTTCAGCTTGTAGTTTCATTTTTGTAAGAGTATGTTTATTTATTTACAAGCAGAGAGAGAGAGATTGGGGTGTGCCAGGGAATCTTGCCACTGCAAATGAACTCTAGATGCATGAGCCACCTTGTGCAGCTATCTTTACATGGGTCCTGGGGAAGGGAATCCGGGTCATCAGGCTTTGCAAGCAAGCACCTTTAACTGCTGAGCCATCTCTCCGGCCCCCAGCTTGTAGTTTCAATGGGAAATTTGATCATAGTGGGGAAAGCAAAGTTAGAGCAGACAGTTGGGCTTCACATCTCCACATCAATGCGGAAGGAGGTGACAAAGTAAACTCTGAACACCCACTGGGAAGGGACTAATAAACATTAAGGTCTGCTCCATGGGTCATGCGACACACTTCCTGTAGCAAGGCTCCACACCCCAGATGCTCCACCAGCTGGAGATTGATTAGGTATGCAGCTAAGTTACAAACACAGAAAACTATGGAGGACATCTTACATTGAAGTAACCACAAATGTTACAGAAAACAAAGTAGATGTTTCAATCTATGACTCTATATTGGTTTTCAGCCCTGTATATTTCTCTGAGTTTAATTATCTTTGCAAAGCTGGATTTAAAAAATTATTTGAGACAGAGAGAGAGGGACAGAGAGAGAGTCATTACACAGACATGATATAGAGCCGCTCACACTTAAAGGGTCCAGGAACTCCGATACCACAGTGGTATTAAAGACTTTGGTTTCTAAATATCAGTTTCCCCTTTAAAAAAAAAAATCTATGGGCTGGAGAGATGGCTTAGTGGTTAAGCACTTGCCTGTGAAGCCTAAGGACCCCAGTTCGAGGCTCAATTACCCAGGACCCACGTTAGCCAGATGCACAAGGGGGTGCACGCGACTAGAGTTTGTTTGCAGTGGCTGGAGGCCCTGGTGCACCATTCTCTCTCACTCTCTCTCTCTCTCCCCTTGCCTCTTTCTCTCTCTGTCTGTTGCTCTCAAATAAATAAATAATAATAAAAATAAAATCTAGACTTCTTGGAGAAATGGATCATTCTAGCACTGAGGGAGACAGCATGAACACCTTATGGCAAAAAGCAAATAAATGTACCAACAATGCCAACTATGGTCCAAAGAACACAGGTACCAGCTTGAGATCATTTCTGCTGGCCAAATCTAGGAAACTGGAGCCTTGGAATACGCAGTGCTAGCAATGCATTAAGCTTATTGAATAAACTAAACCATGAGTTCACAGTGATATAAACAAATGGTTAAATTTGAAGTCAAGGTTGAACATGAACCATCACCATCTTGAAGTAGAGCAGCTGTCATGACCAGCACAAGACCCTGATGAGATGGGTCCCACTGCTGCTGTCCCATGGAGGAAGACTGTGGTAGTCCAAATGTATGTCCCCAGTAGACTCAGGTGCTTTATTACAGCTTGAAAGTTGGGGGCTGGAGAGATTGCTCAGCAGTTAAGATGCTTGCCCTGCAAAGCTCAGCGACCTAAGTTCAGTTCCCCAGTATCCACGTAAAGCTAAATGCACAGAGTAACGCATGCATTTGAAGTCTGTTTGCTGCAGGTAGAGGTCCTGGCACACCCATTCTCTCTGTAGCCAGCTGAGGTGGCACATGCCTTTAATACCAACACTTAGGAGGCCAAGGTAGGAAGACTGCTGTCAGTTCGAGGCCACCCTGAGACTACACAGTGGATTCCAGATCAGTCTAGGTTAGAGCAAGACCCTACCTCGAAGAAAAATAAAAAGAAAGAAGGAAGGAAAAAAGGAGAAGGGAGGAAGGAAGGAAGGAAGGAAGGAAGGAAGGAAGGAAGGAAGGAAGGAAGGAAGGAAGGAAGGAAGGAAGGAAAGAAAGAAAGAAAGAAAGAAAGAAAGAAAGAAAGAAAGAAAGAAAGAAAGAAGGAAAAGAAAAGGAAGAAAGAAGGAAAAAGATTCCAATCACCACTAAGAGAAAGGTAAACAATTGCTGAGGGCCGACTTCTCGGAGGTGGAGCTGTTGCTGAGTCCCCCATCCTTCCTGTAGGTAACTCTGCTTCCTTCCTTAGTCTGTTTTACTCTATCTGTGATGAAGAGATGTTTTTGTTTTTCACATCTCCCCGGGAAAAGACAACATAGTTTCAACAGTATCTTGCCACAAAATGCTTGTCATCACAAAGACAATAGATATCCTTGTAGCAAAGTCTGGGATCATTTAGTCAAATGATCAATGTAAACAGCCCGTGACTGGTACAAACTGAAATCATATGCCAACTATATGATACAACAGAAAAAAAAATATTTCATTCAAAATTGCATTATCTAAATTCAATCACAGGAAGATAGACATCAGATGTTTGCTGACTGAGGGATCTCCTACAAAATAACTGATGTATAATTTTTAAAATGCCAAGGGCATAAAAGTGAAGGAAAGGGGACTGGAGAGATGGCTCAGTGGTTAAAGGGCGCTTGCTTATAATGTTGGCCACCCTGGGTTCAATCTTTAGCGCTCACATAAAGCCAGGTGCAAAAAGTGGCACAAGTGTAATGGAGAGAACGCTTAGCAGTTAAGGCACTTACCTGCAAAGCCTAAGGACCCACCTTCTACTCTCCAGATCCCCCATAAGTCAGATGCACAAAGGTGAGGCAAGCACAAGGTCACACATGCCCACTTGGTGGCACAAGTATCTGGAATTCGATTGCAGTGGGTAAGGCCCTGGCACGCCAAATCTTTCTTTCTCTCTCTCTCTTTTTCTCTCTCTCTCTAAAAAAATAATGTGGCACATGTATCTGGCATTCACTTGCAGTGACAAGAGATCCTGGCATGTGTACACACACACATGCATGCACACAAATAAGCAAAAACAACCGGGCGTGGTGGTGCACGGCTTTAATCCCAGCACTCAGGAGGCAGAGGTAGGAAGATCACTGTGAGTTCAAGGCCACCCTGAGACTACAGAGTGAATTCCAGGTCAGCCTGGGCTAGAGAGATAACCTACCTTGAAAAAACAACAACAAAAAAATAACAAATAAACAAAAACTTTTTTTTTTTTCATAAGTGAAGGAAAGACTAAGGAAGTCCTCCACCCCACAACCTCACAGTGCCTGGCACCACTTACACGAGACCTTCGTAATAGGAGGAAAAGATAACATCAAAATAAAAGAGAGGCTAATCGAGAGGAGGAGATATGATGGTAGGTGGATTTGTGAGGGAAAAGCAGGAGCAGGGAGGGAATCATCATGGCTTATTGTCTATAATTATGGAAGCTGTCAATAAAAAAAAAAATTGTAAGAGAAAGCATGACTGAGACGTGTTATCTGCCCAAAAGGGCATTATTTGGATAAGTGTGGAAAGCGGGAGCTACAGATTGAACCGTGTGAAAAGATCCATGTTTATTTCTTGCCCTTTGCTAGCTGGGTCCTAAGTTTACCGGGGTGTCTGTTAGAAACACGTGCCAGAACGGGGCATGACGAGGCAGCGGGGCGACCCCTTGCTGTCCGCCTGCTCGGGAAGGACAGGCCTTTGTCCCGCACTTGAACGGGCTGTATAGCAATGCGAATGCTTAAAATAAATGCGAGGAGCTGTGAGTATTAGCTCAGTTGTGGAGTGACTGCCCAGCACTAAAATCAGTCAATTATAACTAAATAATTAGGTTGAGTTTGAAAGAAATGTTGCAGATTAAAAGGTATAATAACAACGATTACAATGATTTAATGTCATGGTACTATGCTCTGTCCTCATTTTACTTATTTTTTTCCTCTTTCCTTTGTTTTTGGTTTGTTGAGGTAGGGTCTCACTCTAGCCCAGGCTGACCTGGAATTCACTCTGGAGTCTCAGGGTGGCCTCGAACTCACAGTGCTCTTTCTACCTCTGCCTCCCGAGTGCTGGGATTGAAGGCATGTGCCGCCACGCCTGGCTTTTCCTTATTTCTTCCATTTTTATTTGTTTATATTTATTTGCAATCAGAGAGAGAGAGAGAGAGAAGAGAGAGGGATAGAGAGAGAATGGGCTCACTAGAGCATCTAGCCAATGCAGACAAACTGCAGATGCATGTGCCACCTTCTGCATCTGGCTTTACGTGGGTACTGGAGAATCAAACCTGAATTGTCAGGTTCCACAGGCAAATACTTAAACCACTGAGCCATCCTTCCACCCCACTTCCATTTTTTTTTAAATATCCTTCCTTATTTTCCTTCTTTACCTTCCATCTTTTTTTTTTTTTTTTTTTTTTTTTTTTTTTTTTTTTTTTTTTTTTGTGAGGTAGGGCCTCACTCTAGCTCAGGCTGACCTGGAATTCACTATGTAGTCTCAGGGTGGCCTTGAACTCACAGTGATCCTCCTAATTCTGCCTCCCGAGTGCTGGGATTAAAGGCGTGCACCACCACACCTGGTTACCTTCCATCTTATATACCTTATTTCTTTTTCTTTCTCACACAGAGACGTAACCAATTTTTCAGGTGGGTACAGAAAGATTATTTGCATAGCTCCACCAGGAAATGGTAGATATTGGAAGCTGGGGAGATAGTTCAGCAGTTAAAAGTGCTTGCTTGGGGTTAGAGGGATGGCTTCATGGATAAGGTGTTTGCCTGCAAAGCCAAAGGAACCCAGTTTGATTCCCCAGGACACAAGTAAGCCAGATGCACAAGGGGGCACACGCATCTGGAGTTCATCTGCAGTGGCTAGAGGCCCTGGTGCACCCACTCTCTCTCTTTCTCTGTCTCTCTCTCTCCCTCCCCCTCTTTCTCTTTCTCAAATAAATAAAATATATTTTTTTAAAAAGTGCTTGCTCACAAGACTGCTGGCCCATGCTCAGTTCCCAGCACCACATAAAAGCCATACACAGAGTAGGAGACAATTCTGCAATCCCAATGTGCCAGGGCAGTAAGAGGTGAGACCATAAGACTCTCGAAGATCCCAAACAGCAGGGACCAAAACAAAGGAGACCCTTCCTCAAAAAAGAAGATGGGGGCTGGAGAGATGGCTTAGCGATTAAGGTACTTGTCTGAGACACCTAAGGACCCGTGTTCGACACCCAGATCCTACCAAATCCTGTCGCACAAGGTGAGGTATGCGTGCACAATTCTTGTATGTGGCACACACACCTGGAGTTTGATTACAGTGGCTAAAGGTCCTGGTGCACCAATTCTCTCTCTCTCCCCCCCCACCCATAAAAAAAAGCTAATCTGATGGACTTGCCACACACACACCCATAAAAAAAGGCAGAAGGAAAAGAAAAACACCCAAGATTGTTCTCTGACTTCCATACATGTGCTGTTGTGTTACATGCATGTACCCGTGCACACACACACACACCATATACATAAACAAATAAAATACATTTTTATTTACTTAGTAGAGACAGAGAGAGGGGAAGAGAGAGGCAGTGGGTGTGAGAATGGGCGTGCCAGGGCCTCTAAGCACCGCAAACAAACTCCAGATGCAGGCGCCACCATGTGCATCTGGCTTATGTGGGTCCTGGAGAATCGAACTGGGGTCCTTAGGCTTCGCAAGCATGTGTCTTAACTGCTAAGCCATCTCTACAGCTTAAAATAAATTTTAAAATAAGAAATGGCATATGCTATTTAGGCAAATAATAAAAGTGAGGGGGACTTCCCGTTAAGATGGCAGCATAGGAACCACGCCAAAGCAGCCTAGGGGAGAAAAAGCCACAAAAAAAACCAAACAAACAAACAAAAAAAAACCACGAGCAAAATACGCTCTTCTACAAAAAAGCGAGGTGTATAAGAAATTACCAATGGCAGGAGAGAAGTAGGAGAGGTCAGATTATCTAGAGCTGACAGAAGCCCCCCGAAGCGGCGAGGGCACCAGGTCTACAGGGCCACCTTTAACCACTGAGCCATCTCTCTAGCCTGTTTTTTTAAATATTGTATCTATTTATTAATGAGACAGAGAGAGAAAAAAAGGCAGAGAGGGAGAGAATGGGCACACCAGGGCCCCTACCCACTGCAAATGAACTCCAAACATATGCGCTACCTTGTGCATCTGGCTTTACATGGGAACTGCAGAATCAAACTAGGGTCATTGGGTTTTGTAGGCAAGCACCTTAACTGCTTAGCCATCTCTCCAGCCCTCCCCCTCCGTTTTTATTACTTATTATTGTGTAGGTAATACTAAGTAATAATCATGAAATTATGAGGTATTCAGAAATAAAAAGACATTTTGTTAGAGCTTACCCTGCCTGTTTCTTAAAGTGAAACATGGAAAATATTGGTGAAAGTTCTTATAAAGTACAAAACTCTCAGCCATCCCTTAAAATTAATCACTATAAAGTGTTTAAGCATATAGAAACCTAGTATTAAATATAGTTTATCTGGACAAGACACAATTAACTCCAAGATGAACTTCCTATATTTCCTGGGCTATCAGTATAAAAATCATTTTTATGTCCATTATGTTATATGGCAAAAGTATGAAAGTTTCTCACCTTTTCACCCTCTGTGATGATCTGAATAGCATTTGGGATGAGTCGAGCAGTTTTCTCCTTGGTCATAAAAGTTATATTCTTTAAAGCAATAGAAATCTAAACACACAAAAGAGTAGAAAAACTATATTTTCCAGAAGCAGATTTAACACAAAATACCAAATATAACATCAGTCCAATCCACAATATTCAGTTGAAACAGGAGCTCATGAACACCTGCTTGAGTCCTCTGTGCAAAACAAGGTCAGCAGTCAGGCACTCTCAGCATCCTCCCATCACCCTCCCTCCTGTATCTAACATTAAGATTGAATATGGGGGCTGCAGAGATGGCTTAGCTGTTAAGGCACTTGTCTACAAAGCCAGAGGACCCAGGTTCAGTTCCCCAGTATCCATGTAAAGCCAGATGCACAAGGTGGCACATGCATCTAGAGTTCATTTGCAGTGGCTAGAGGCCTTGGTGTGCCTCTTCTTCCTGTCTGTCTGTCTGTCTGTCTGTCTCTCTCTCTCTCTGTCTCTTTCTCTCTCAAATAAATAAATAAATTATTTTAAAAAATTACAGAAAAGACTGAATACAAGAAAACATGTGGAAGTTCAACACAAACGAGAAAAATCTAGACAGTCTTTCAAATGAAACATAGTTTGGACTGTTCAAATTTTCTTCAACTGGAAACATTTTTCTAATTATAGCAAATAAATACAAATTGGGCTTGATGTGTTAAATTAGAAAAATATCTTGAACATATAACATGTACATGTATTGTACATACATAACTACAGATATAGAGATATATGATTTTACTTTGGAATCATTTAAACATATTATTTCAGAGGACTATACATATTTCTAACTATGCAATTTTTTATCAACAAATCAAATGCAAATACATCTTACTGTAGCTTCCCATCTGAAGATGTTGCTATAGAAACACAGCCACTTTTCTGAAAGGTACAGTCGTCCTTGAAGCAAAATATCCCTCTGAAGAGCAGAAGCGTAATCTACATACATAGAAATAAGAGCAGCTCATCCACACAATTCTGGCGAGTGAATAAACCTTATACCACTGAGGCACATGAAGTCATCACCGTTGGTTTGTTCATTCCTTCATCCATTTGTGTACCAGATGACACGTAGTTTGTCGTCTCTTAGGGTCACCAGAAATGGTTCTTCCCTCAGGGAACAGTGCACAGAGAAGGCAGGCAATTCATGAACTTTACTGGTCGCTGTGACCAATACCTGCCCAAAAGCAAGAAAAGGAAGGACGGTTTATTGTGGCTAATGGTCCAGAGGAATACAGTTCATCCTGCACAGAAGGTATAAAGAAGTTGATCCAGGGTGCTGGCCGGGAAGCAGAGGGCGGTAAATGTGGTGCTCAGTCAGTACAGGGTCCCAGCCCAGGGGGGATACAACCTACATTCAGGGTAGGCCTTCATGCCTCAGTTGGCCTTTCTGGAAACTCCCTCACACATCCGGGAAAGGTTTCCCGGCTATGGCAGAATGGACTATGAGAAGCCAGTGATAAGCATTAAGTGGAAGAAACACAGTCAAGTGTGTGCTTTTATTTATAAACCATCCTGGCAGGAATGAAGACATTATTCCCTCACCTTTGATATCAGACTATCGAAACAATGAACCCTAAGACATTCGAATTTGCCCAGGAGTCTCGTGCTAGGAGAAGAAAAGGCATGAAGCTGAAGCCCTGGGGCCGGGAGAGGGAAGGTTTGCCTCCATAAAAGTAAGTTCACACGGTTCTGACAACTTGTCAGGCCCCTGTGCAGGAGAGAATGAAGTCCAGGAAATGATGATGGATGAGATCACACTTGACCAGAAGTGATTAGCGGTGTGTCTACCTCTGGCCTCTGTTTAAACCTGCACCTCATGGCTTGTCCCTAAAGACAGACTGCAATTAGGAGAGCTTACTCTATCTACTTCTAAGTCCTCTTCCACATTGAATAAATCACCTTTTCTGCTTTTCACTGTTTTGTCTCTAGTGGGCACTGGGGGCCAGTGGTAAAGCCTACCTTGCTGGGGCTGTCAAGGCCTGGGCTCTGAGCCTGACTTCAGTAACAGCCACACTATGAAAATGGACTCTGGAGCCTGGCGTGGTGGCACATGCCTTTAATCCCAGCATTCAGGAGGGAAAGGTAGGAAGATCGCTGTGAGTTCAAGGCCAGCCTGAAAATACAGAGTGAGTTCTAGGGCAGTCTGGGCTAGGGTGAGATTCTACCTTAAAAAAAAAAACCAGAACTTTATGGCTGGAGAGGTTAAGATACTTGCCTGCAAAGCCAAGGGACCCTGGTTCAATTCCCCAGGACCCACATAAGCCAGATGCATAAGGTGGCGCATGCATCTGGAGTTCATCTGCAGTGGCTAAAGGCCCTGGCATGCCCATTCCCTCTCTCTCTCTGTCTCCCTCTCTCTGCCTCTTTTCTCACTCTCTCTCTCTCTCTCTCTCTCAAATAAAAAAATATATTTTTTGTTAAAAAAAAAAAAACAGGGCTGGAGAGATGGCTTAGTGGTTAAGCACTTGCCTGTGAAGCCTAAGGACCCTGGTTCGAGGCTCGGTTCCCCAGGTCCCACGTTAGCCAGATGCACAAGGGGGTGCGCACGTCTGGAGTTCGTTTGCAGAGGCTGGAAGCCCTGGTGCATCCATTCTCTCTCTCTCTGCTTCTTTCTCTCTCTCTCTGTCTATTACTCTCAAATAAATAAATAAAAATAAACAAAAAAAAATAAAAAAAAAAAACAAAAAACAGAATTAGCCAGGCGTGGTGGCGCAAGCCTTTAATCCCAGCACTTGGGAGGCAGAGGTAGGAGAATAGCTGTGAGTTTGAGGCCATCCTGAGAGTACAGAGTGAATTCCAGGTCAGCCTGAGCTAGAGTAAGACCCTACCTCGAAAAAAAACAAAAAAACAGAACTTTATTGAGAGGGGGAGGAGATATGATGGAGAGTGGAGTTTCAAAGGGTAAAGTGGGGGGGAGGGTATTACCATGGGATATTGTTTACAGTTATGGAAGTTGTCAATAAGAAAAATTAAAATCAAAAGAAAATTAAAGCCAGGCAGGGTGGCGCACGTCTTTAATCCCAGCACTAGAGAGGCAGAGGTAGGAGGATTGCTGTGAGTTCGAGGCCATCCTGGGCTACATAGTGAATTCCAGGTCAGCCTGAGCCAGAGTGAGACCCTACCTCGAAAAACCAAAAAGAAAAAGAAGGAAAAATATTTTTAAAAACCGAACTTTGATAAATCGGTTGGAAGTCCAGGGGAAAGAAAGCTGATAGTGACTCCAACCACAGGTAGACGATATTCACAGACAGAAGTAGACGCAGAGCTATTCAGAGGAGGTGCTCATGAGGAAGCGAGGATGGAATGGACGTGGGTGAGAAGCGAGGAATGACCACAGAGGTCCAGGAGACTGGGCACCGCAGGGGACCACGGGCAGCTGGTTGTGCTTGTCTGGCGTGCACCAGGCTCAGGGTTTAAGTCTCTGCACCATAAAAAAAGTGTGCACTGTAAGTCACTTTCAAAGTTGATTCTTTCCACCTCAGCACTAAAGCTGAGCAAAAGTCAAGTATTTGTTTTGGACAGATTTCTATAAATGTCAGGATCTACCAAGCCCGTTAATAATACCATCACACCCCTATGATTAAGATCTGGCTTGATGGGTAAAGTAAACAGAAGTGCGAAATTGTTGGTAATAAAAGAGATAAGAAGTTGCTGAGAGGTGCTACATTTTAAAATTCCACAAAGTAATTAACAATGATGGGAAAAAATTGCATACGCCTCAAAAATACTTAAACTTGGTAGCTTTAAACGTCTAAGCAAATGCTCAACGCAAGTGAAGTGGTCCATCTTTCAGAACACTTCCGTTAGTAAAACAAAACTGAGAAGCCACCAAATAACAATCCCCAGTAAATAATTAAGCAGATTAAGTTACTCTTCACTAGCGTGCATCTCCACACCAGGCCGGGATAAAGGTCACCTTGAGGTATCATGAAATTTTTATCCAAACCACTGAAGCGCTAACATTTCAATGCTTCTAAGATTTCAGAAATAGCTGGTTGATTTATTACAACTAAAACTCTGTGATTCAACAGGTCTGAGGCAGGGTCAAGGGTCTGCACGTTTTGAACAGGCTCGTAGGTGACGCCAGCGTTGGTAGACCACGGCACATTATTTTACATTGACAACATTAAAAGCCATGGTTCACACCTGGAATATTTTAACTGAAAACAATGTGACACGCACTTACTAACTTTTCAAGTGTCTTAAAACATGGTTCCCAAGCCGGGCGTGGTGGCTCACGTCTTCAATCCCAGCACTCTGGAGGCAGAGATAGGAGGATCGCTGTGAGTTCGAGACCGGCCTGAGACTACATGGTGAGTTCCAGGTCAGCCTGGGCTAGAGCAAGACTCTAACTCAAAAACAAATTAATTAAGTTTTTTAAAAATGGCTCCCATGGGCTGGAGAGATGGCTTAGCAATTAAGGTGCTTGCCCCTAAAGCCTAATGACCAGAGTTCTATTTCCCAGTACCCATGTGGAGCCAGATACACAGTATGGAGCTCATTTACAGTGGCTAGAGGCCCTGGCGCACCCATTCTCACCCTCTCTCCCTCTCTCTCTCTCTCTCTCTCCTGAGTGTGGTGGTACACACCTTTAATCCCAGTACTCAGGAGGCTGAGGTAGGAGGATTGTTTTGAATTCAAGGACAACCTGAGACTACATAAATTCTTGATCTAGGAGACCCTGCCTGGGGGAGGGGCGCGGGGGGTAAAACACTATATAGTGAATTCCAGGTCAGTCTGAGCTAGAGTGAAACCCTATCTCAAAAAATAAATTAAGGGCTGGAGAGATGGCTTAGCAGTTAAGCGCTTGCCTGTGAAGCCTAAGGACCCCAGTTCGAGGCTCGGTTCCCCAGGTCCCACGTTAGCCAGATGCACAAGGGGGCGCACGCGTCTGGAGTTCGTTTGCAGTGGCTGGAAGCCCTGGTGCGCCCATTCTCTCTCTCTCTCCCTCTATCTGTCTTTCTCTCTGTGTCTGTCGCTCTCAAATAAATAAATAAAAAATGAACAAAAATTTAAAAAAATAAAAATAAATAAATTAATTAATTAATTAATTAAAAAAAACATAGCTCCCTAAAATGTGTGCTATCGTAAGTGTATGCCATAGTAAAGTTGATATTTTCTTTAGTGTGTATGTGGTGTTGTATTTGTGAGGTGTGTGATGTATGCAGTGTGTATGTGCAGATGCATGTATATGGGTATGCATGTATGAGAAGGCCAGAGGAAGACCCTGGATGCCTTCCGCTACCACTTCTCTGCCTTGTTTTTCTGAGACAAGTCTCCCATTGAACCTGGAATTTGCTCTTTTTCAGTTAGGCTGGCTGACCTGTGAGGCCCAGCCATCCACCTGTCTCTGCTTCCCTCGGGGTGGAGGCTACAGGTGAGCGCAGCCGTGCCCCATGGTTTTGTGTGCAGGTGCTGGGAATTAAGCACACATCCTCATGATTGCACAACAAGTACTCTGTGAAGCTGACTTTTTAATATAGAAAAAGAGGGCTGGGGAGATGGCTTAGTGGTTAAGGTGCTTGCCTGCAAAGCCAAAGGACCCAGGTTCAATTCCCCAGGGCCCACGTAAGCCAGATACACAAGGGGGTGCATGCATCTGGAGTTCGTTTGCAGTGGCTGGAAGCCCTGGTGTGCCCATTCTCTCCCTCCCTCTCTCTCTCTCTCTCTCTCTAATAAATAAAAGTACTTTAAAGAAAAAGAATTATATGCTATGCAAGAGATAAAGCATTTTCTTTAAAAAGAAAGAGACTTCATTGGCTTTATTTTTGCCCCCAGTTTTCCTAAAGATAAATGAGTATGTCCTTGTCCTTAAAAAAGAAAGAAAGAAAGAAAGAAAAAAAGAAAGAAAGAAAGAAAGAAAGAAAGAAAGAAAGAAAGAAAGAAAGAAAGAGGGAAATCAGCATTCAGGCTTGAGCAGCCAGCCACTGAGAAATCAAGCTGGCGCTGAGCTGGGAACCTCATGCCTGTTGACCAGCTGTCAGAAAGCTGTGATGAGCTATGCTGTGTGCAGCACTTTGGTAATAAACAGCAGTGAACCCTGCAAGCCTACAGACAGCCCAGCCAGGCCAAACGTGCTAACTGGTGTAATAGTGGCATTCTTGTTATGGGGGAAACCAACCGCTCTCTAATGAGACTAGAGGCCTCCTGCATGGGAAGGAATAAATGACTGGTACTGGAAAGCTAGTGAAAAGCCTATGGCTGGGAAGGCATGAGCCCTAGGGGAATAATGACTGCTATTGTCTGGCTAAATGCATATATTATGCCCACCCAAACTGCCCTATAAGCACTTTTTGTAATGTTTATACACATATATTAATGCTACTCTCACTTTCGGTCATTACTTCTCTTTTCAGATGACATTGATCACTGGGGGTGACTCAAAAGTCACCACAGTGCTGAGAAGAAGTGACACTGTGGAATGTTCAGCATGTAGACATCTCTATCACCCCCTCCATGGCTCAGGGGTCCATTGTGGAAGAGGGGGCCGAAAGAATGTAAGAGCCAAAGGAAGGGCAGAACTGCTTACAATGCAATCTTCCAGACCCAAAATGGCCTTGATATTTATGGCCTTGCAGTGCCTGGCACTACCTACACAAGACCTTCATAACAGGAGGAAAAGATGATGATGTCAAGATAGAAGAGAGACTGATTGGATGGGGGAGAGGATTAGAATAGAATGTGGATGTGAGAAGGCTAGGGTGGGGGGGAGATTATTATGGTTTGTTTTCTACACGTAAGGAAGCTATCAAAAAGTTTTGGGCTGGAGAGATGGCTTAGCGGTTAAGCACTCGCCTGTGAAGCCTATGGACCCCGGTTCGAGGCTCGGTTCCCCAGGTCCCACGTTAGCCAGATGCACAAGGGGGCGCATGCGTCTGGAGTTCGTTTGCAGAGGCTGGAAGCCCTGGCGCGCCCATTCTCTCTCTCTCCCTCTATCTGTCTTTCTCTCTGTGTCTGTCGCTCTCAAATAAATAAATTTAAAAAATTTTAAAAAAAAAAGTTTTTAAAAATTAGCATTTGGGAGGCAATATTCCACTTGATTTGAGTTACATGAACAATCTATTTGTCTAAGCTAGAATAAGAAAATAATTCTCATCAAAATTGTTGTTATAGACTCTGCTTTCTCTTCAGATCGAATAAATCTTTTGTCTTTTACTAAAAAAAAAAAAAATTGTTGTTATAGGTTCTACACTTGGTAATGTTAACTAGAAAATTACAGTAAAACTAATGAGATTAGCCAAGCAGCTTAAGTCCCTTTGGTACAATCTTGTCTTAACATCGACTTACTAGCGATTATGTGATCAAGTCTGTCAGTTACTTTCTCAGTGCTGAGGCAAAATAGGCGACCAGAAGCAGCTTATGGGAGACAAAGGGTTTCACTCGGGTTACAGCGTTGAAGGGATGGTTCATTATGGTGGAGAGGACATGGCAG
Source organism: Jaculus jaculus (assembly GCF_020740685.1). Classification (NCBI taxonomy): domain Eukaryota; kingdom Metazoa; phylum Chordata; class Mammalia; order Rodentia; family Dipodidae; genus Jaculus; species Jaculus jaculus. The sequence goes on from NC_059105.1 coordinate 168,327,487, forward strand.
GCTGGAACTGGAAGCCAGTCACACTGTAGCAGTCAGAAAGCAGAGAAAGGACTGCATGTGCAGTACAGCTATGATATCTCAAAGCCCACGCCCAGTGACACACTTCCTCCAGCAAGGCTCTATCTCCCAAAGGTTCCACAACCTTCCCAGACAGCGCCATGGGGGACAATTTACCTTCAAACCACCGCATTTGGCTCCTGACCTCCATAGGCTCCATGGCTACCTTGTGATGCAAAATGCGTTCAGCCCCTTCAGCTCGCCTTCCTGCGGTCTCTTTTGTGGGCCCCCTCAGCCTGCAGCACTGGCAGACATCTTGTGATCTTGGCATCTCCATCACTTAGAGATCACCATCACAGATTTTTTTAATTAATTGTTTTGTTTATTTTTATTTATTTATTTCAGAGTGACAGACAGAGAGAGAAGGAGGCAGAGAGAGAGAGAGATAATGGGTGCGCCAGGGCTTCCAGCCATTGCACACAAACTCCAGACGCGTGTGGCCCCCTTGTGCATCTGGCTAACGTGGGACCTGGGGAACTGAGCCTCGAACCAGGGTCCTTAGGCTTCACAGACAAGCGCTTAACCGCTAAGCCATCTCTCCAGCCCACCATCACAGACTTTGCAATGGACTCTCCTCAGAGCCACTGGCCCTGCCTCACACTGCCTTTCACTGTGCTGAGCTCTGAGGGCTGGAGGCAGTGATGCCATCACCCGTCAGCGCTTCAACCCCTCTCAATACTGGCTTTGGAGGCATGAAAAATGCGAGGTGTGGTAGACCATGGAGAGCCCCTGATGCTGTGCGCATGGCCCTCAAGGGACGCGTGCTGCTGGCTCCCAGTGCTCAGCATTGGTAGCTGTGGTGGCGGCTACCACTGATAATAGCAGCCTGCCCCTAACGAAACAGCCTCTGGTGATCAGACCTCAGGGGAGCCATGGTAGGCCACTCAGCCATCGTGACATTCTCAAGGACGAAAGATTAGCACAGAGCAGTCAGTAACTACAAGCCCTAGGTTCGACTCCAGTAAAGACAGCCGCTGATCGTTTTGCCCTGAGGTCAAGGTGGCCTGGCCTGGTTCTCCAAAGAGGCGCATCGGGTGTTTGGTCTGCCCTTCTCTGGAGCTTCCTCTGCACAAGTTCTACTTCTGTAAATGCGCTTGCTGACTCTTGCAAAGAAAGATGACTCGGGCAGGGGTGGACGGGTGACTGCAGAGTGAAGGGGAGGTCACTGTAAAGGAATGTGGGTTTTGCCTTGTGAAACCTCACTCCTTGCTGTGAGGGGACAGACTCTCTTTTCACTTTTTATTCCGATGGTCTTCTGTTCCTTTCCGGCCTGGTACTCGCTACACTAGAAGTTGGGGCATGAGGAGCCCACATGAGGAGCGCAGCACCCGTGTGCGGGGCGCTCGGGCTGCAGAGGAAGCAGGAACCGCATGGAGAACCGAGTGGATGGCCCTGAGGGACTGGGACAGGCCAGGCAATTGAAGTGGGGGAAGAGGGGCAGGAGCAGCCTACTGAGGGACTAGCCCAGAGACAGCCAGGGACCCTTCCCCCAGGATGCAAGTGAGGAAATGAGATAAGGAGGGGTTAAGGACACCACGCTGCATCCGGCCGGCCTGAACAGAAAGAAATACTGCCAAAGGACGAGAAAAGGCTGCTTGACAAAAGAGACCAAAGGGGCTGAATGGATAGCTTAATGGTTAAGGCGTCAGACTACAAAGCCAAAGGATGCAGGTTCAATTTCCCAGAAATCATGTGAGCCAGATGCGCAAGGTGGCGCATGCATCTGGAGTTCGTTTGCAATGGCTGGAGACCCTGGTGTGCCCATTCCATCTCTCTCTCCCTCTCTTCCTCTTCCTCTCTCTCTTTCAATCTGACTCTCTCAAATAAATAAACTTAAAAAAAAAAAGGGACCAATGAAAAGATGAGGAACTGGATCCGTCATTAGCATTAGGGCAGGGGAGTGGGCCACCCTATGAAACACTGATCCAAAGCCCACTATAGATTCCCAAACTTTTTTTTCTACCAAAACTTTTTTTTGGTGGGGGGGGATTTCAAGATAGGATCTCACTCTACCCAGGCTGACCTGGAATTTACTATGTAGTCTCAGGATGGCTTCGAACTCACAGTGATCCTCCTACCTCTGCCTCCCAGTGCTGGGATTAAAAGCATGGCCACCACATCCGGCCCAAAGCTGTTTTTTAATAATAAAACCAGTTATCTTCGCTTGCTGCACTTCTCTGAGTTTATCTGTTCTGGGGCGTCCAGTCCTTTGTTCTCCATAAGGAACGAACCTGAACCCCCACACACCTAGTGGCACCAGGGGACCCTTACATCAGTACTATCGCCTGCCAAATTCACTGGCTCAGAATGAAGTTTGCTCCCTTGGATTTCAGCTGTAGTAGCCTCTATTCTGGGGGGAGAGGGCAGGAGCACCTTTAGAATTCTCCCTTCAGGTCTTTTCAAAAAAGGGGGGGGGGCTTAGCAGTTAAGCACTTGCCTGTGAAGCCTAAGGACCCCAGTTCGAGGTTTGACTCCCCAGGACCCACGTTAGCCAGATGCACAAGGGGGCACATGCATCTGGAGTTCGTTTGCAGTGGCTGGAGGCCCTGGCGTGCTCATTCTCTCTCTCTCTCTCTGCCTCTTTCTCTCTCCGTCTGCCGCTCTCAAATAAATAAATAAAAATTAAAAAAAAATATTCTATGGGCGGGAGAGATAGTTTCGTGGTTAAGCGCTTACTTGTGAAGCCTAAGGAGCCCGGTTGGAGGCTCAATTCCCCAGGACCCACGAAAGGCAGTTGCACAGGGTGATGCATGCACAGGCAATTCATTTACAGTGGCTGAAGGCCCTGGTGCACCCATTCTCTTTCTGTGCCTCTTTCTCTCTGTCTGTCGCTCTCAAATGAATAAATAAAAAGTAAACAAAAAAATTTTTTAAATTCTAGGGGCTGGAGAGATGGCTTGGTGGTTAAGGTGCTTTCCTACAAAACCAAATGGCCTGGACTTAATTCCCCAGCACCCACAGAAACCAGATGCACAAAGTGGCACATGTGTCTGGAATTTGTTTGCCGTGGCTGGAGACCCTGGCGCATCCATTCTCTGTGTGTCTCTCTCTCTTTATCTCTGCTTGCAAAGAAATAAATAAAAATATTTTTTAAAAACTTCTAGGGCTGGGCTGGAGGGATGGTTGAGGGGTTAAGGTGTTTACCTGCAAAGCCAAAGGATGCAGGTTCGATTCCCCAGGACCCACGTTAGCCAGATGCGCATGGGGGCACACGCACCTGGAGTGCCTTTGCAGTGGCTAGAGGTCCTGGCAGGCCCATTCTCTCCCTCTTTCTCTCTCTCTCCCCTTCCCTTCCTCCCTCTTTCTCTGTCAAATAAATAAATAAAAATAAAATATTTTTAAAATTTTTCTAGGGCTGGAGAGATGGCTTAGGGGTTAAGATGGTTGCCTACAAAGCCTAAGGACCCAGGTTCAACTCCCCACAACCCATGTAAGCCAGTTCACAAGGTCACACATGTGCACAAGGTGGCACACGCATCTAGAGTTCTGAAGAGCCTAGAGACCCTGGCATGCCAATTCTCTCTCTCTAACTCATACAGATTTTCTTCTTTAAATTCTAGAGCCAAGCATGGAGATATGCTCCTTTAATCCCAGCACTTGGGAGGCTGAAGTAGGAGGATTGCCATGAGTTCAAGGCCAGTCTGGGCAACAGAATAAGTTCCAGGTTAGCCTGCGTTAGAATGAGAACCTGCTTAAAAAATAAAACCTCTAGCTGGATGTGGTGGCACATGCCTTTAATACCAGCACTCTGGAGGCAGAGGTAGGAAGATCACCTTGAGTTCGAGGCCACTATGAGACTACATAGTGAATTCCAGGTCAGCCTGATCTAGAGTGAGACCCTACCTCTGAAAACCAAAAAAAAAGAAAAAAAAAATATATATATATATATATTTTACTATCTAGTGCCTTCAATGGTTTGGGTCATGCCCCTGGGGGGAGGGAGGGGAATCTTTGCTATTGTTCTAGTACAAAGCAGCATTCTCTCTTGAATGGTGGTACTCTCCTTAACAATTAAAACCCTGAGGGCTGGATGGATTGCTTAGTGGTTAAGGGGTTTACCTACAAAGCCAAAGGACTTTGGTTCAATTCCCCAGGACCCACGTAAGCCAGATGCACAAGGTGGCACATGCATCTGGGGTTCATTTGCAGTGGCTGGAGGCCCTGGCATGCCCATTCTCTCTCCCTCTCTCTGCCTCTTTCTCTCTATCTCTCTCAAATAAATAAATAAAAATAAAGTAAAAAAAAAAAATTAAAGCCCTGTCTACAGTCTCTGGACCTGAGTCTTGAAAGTTGCTCACATTTCTTTCTGTGCCCAGCTTCACATTTTTCATATCTTTATGCTCTATATTTTGTTCTCTTTCACTGTTGATCTGAATAAGAGAAACTAAGAGAAGCCATGCCGTAGAATCAGGGCTGTTCTGCCTTTATTGCATTATTTTTAGATCCAGCTTCTCTCAAGTACTCAGGACACAGGCAAACTGTAGCCAGGTTATTTGCAGAATCTACAAACCGCTTCTAGTTAAGTCCCAGCTGGAGTCTTTGCTCTCTTCTGAAACATCATATCCAAGCCCACGTTGTCCACAATTCCTAGTCTTTCAGAATTTCCACCAGAAAGGCCTATCAAGTTCTGCTAACACCATCATAAGGCTTCTCTGGTATAAAGTTCCAAATTAGTCTGCATTTCTCCTGTAAACCAGTTCCAAAATACTCAAAACCACATGGTCAGGAGACTGTAATAATGGCCGCCACTTCTTGGCACCAGTTATCCATGTCAGTTACTTTGTCATTGCTGGAACAGAATATCTGACCAGAAATGGCTTATGGAAAAAGCAGATTAGTTCAGCTGATGGTTTTGAAGGAAAGTTTTCTCGAGACACGGCAGGGGCTGGAACGATGGCTGAGCAGTGAAGGCGCTCACCTGCAAAGCCTGACAACCTGCGTTTGATCCCCCAGGACCCATGGAAAGCCAGATGCACAAAGTGGCACGTGCGTCTGGAGCTCGTTTTGTTGCGTTGCAGATTTCTGTCTGTCTTTACTGCTATTAGCTTCTCTGTGCCAGGCAGATGGGTGAACTGTCTTTTGTATTCTTCATTCCTGTCTTTATAGGTGGAACTTGAAATCTGCAACAGTAAAAGGATTTCATTTCTGTTTATTTACCATTTTAATAGCTTAGGAAATAAATTTAAAATCACATGATTTCTATGCACCATTATATCCTTATATACGAAAGAACACGTAAACATTTTAACTAATTTATTTATTTATTTGAGACAGTGAGAGAGAAAGAGACAGAGAGAGAGAGACAGAGAGAGAGAGACAGAGAGAGAGAGAATGGGGTGCACCAGGGCCTCCAGCTACTGGAATCGAGCCCCAGACACAGGTGCCACCTTGTGCATCTGGCTTACGTGGGTCCTGGGGAATTGAACCAAGGTCCTTTGGCTTTGCAAACAAACACCTTAACTGCTAAGCCATCTCTCCAACCCCACATAAACATTTTAAAAGCAACACACACACGCAAACACAAAGTAATGGAATCTGCTTCCAACATAGCAGGAGTTTGGCAGTCATCTCCCCTAAAGAAAACACACAGCTGGAAAAACTGCTAAGGCGATCATTTCAAAAACCTAGAAATGAAAACAGCCGGGCGTGGTGGCGCACACCTTTAATCCCAGCACTTGGGAGGCAGACGTAGGAGGATCTCCGTGAGTTCGAGGCCACCATGAGGCTACATAGTGAATTCCAGGTCAGCCTGGGCTAGAATGAGACCCTACCTCGAAAAACAAAAGGAAGAAAAGAAAATTGACCACAGCCATAAATAAATTGAGAAGCAGGCCTAGGGGGAAATCTGCCAGCTTGGTGAAGATGGCAGGAGTCTGCCGCATTACCGTGTGCCTGCCCCCGGAACCCTTCTCCCTCCACCACCCGTGGTTGTTCTGTGAAGGTGGATCAGGCCATGCAAGCTAGCAGGCACGCTGACAGACAGGATCAGGCTGACTTGGAGCAGCAAGCAGAAAACCTGTGTCTGCAAGTATAAGGGGTGAACCCTCAAGTCATCCAAGTGAGTACGAGTGTGCTGACCCAAAGGAAGCGAGTGGCTGGCAGGTTAGAAAGAGGCTGGACAGGGCTGGAGAGATGGCTTAGCGGTTAAGCACTTGCCTGTGAAGCCTAAGGACCCTGGTTCAAGGCTCGATTCCCCAGAGCCTAAGTCAGCCAGATGCACAAGGGGGTACAAGCATCTGGAGTTCGTTTGCAGTGGCTGGAGGCCCTGGCGCGCCAATTCTCTCCCTCTCTCTCTCTCTCTCTCTCTCTCTCTCTCTCTCTCTCTCTGCTGCTTTCTCTCTCTGTCACTCTCAAGTAAATAAATAAAAATAAACAAAAGTTGGTGTTCTTTTTTTTTTTTTTTAAGAGAGGCTGGACAGAGAGATCCTGAAGGAGTGGCGGCCATAGATGGGCTTGACATCCTGCCCACCTACCCCTGGCCCAGGAGGGTTACCGACATGTGCAGCAGGCAGAAAAGACTGCACAAGCTACCTGGCCACTGCCCGCTGGAGAAGAAAGAGTGAAATAGCTAAGATAAAGCCATCTTGTCCTGACTAGGCCCTGACTGCATTTATTAGGGGAATAAAATAGCTAAAATAACACTTATGGGCTGGAGAGATGGCTTAGCGGTTAAGCGCTTGCCTGTGAAGCCTAAGGACCCTGGTTCGAGGCTCGGTTCCCCAGGTCCCATGTTAGCCAGATGCACAAGGGGGCGCACGTGTCTGGAGTTCGTTTGCAGAGGCTGGAAGCCCTGGCGCGCCCATTCTCTCTCTCTCCCTCTATCTGTCTTTCTCTCTGTGTCTGTCTCTCTCAAATAAATAAATTTAAAAAAAATTAAAAAAAAAATAACACTTACATGCCTGTTAGGTTATGCCTTTAAAAAGGCTGTACCCAAGCCAGATGTGATGGCACATGCCTTTAATCCCAGCATTCAGGAGGCAGAGGTAGGAGGATCACCATGAGCTTGAGGCCACCCTGAGAGTACACAGTGAATTCCAGGTCAGCCTGAGCTAGAGTGAAACCCTACCTTAAAGAACAACAACAACAAAAAAAAAAATGACTGTACCCATAAGTCAGATGGAAACCTACTTTTTTGGACAATGGTATATCCAGATGCCATAGATTGTCACTAGAAATTTTCCGTGCCAGGGATGGGATACCTTCCAGTGAGTTGTTGGCCAGGGAGGTCCCTGATGCCCCTCAAACATTACAGGCCATTGCCGAGGCTCTTGGTTTCCCACCAGGAATAGATGGTAAGACACTATTGCTGAAGACTTCGCATACTTGGGCTGCAAGGACACTGAGAAATCTTGCTGGAGCTGAGCTGAAAATCTCCTCCACGTAGACCAGCTGACAAAGCTGGAAAAAGCCATGCTGCATGCAGTTCAATGGGAGAGAGAAAAATCACCAGTGAAGATACCAAATAGTGGACACTGCAAGCCTTACGTTTGGCCAGCCAGGCCAAATGAGCCAATGGGTATAATAGTGGCATGTCTGTTACGGGGGAAACCAATCACTCTACACTTGGACTGGAGGCCCACTCCATGGGAGGGAATACATGCCTGATACTGAAAACCTATGACAGCGGAAGTCATGAGCCCTAGGGGTGTAACACCTACTGGTATCTGGCTCAATGTATATATTATGCTCACCAAACTTCCTGGGTAAGCACTGTTCTTAATGTCCATACCCACATATTAATGCTCCTCTCACTTTTGGTTAGAGAAGCATCTCTTTTCAGATTGTGGTGACCTCTGGGATGACTCAAAAGGCACCGTAGTGCTGAGTAGAAGTGACAGAGAAGTGTTCAGCACTGAGACATCTCTATCACACCCTCCAAGGCTGAGGGTCCATTGCTGAAGAGGTGGTGGGAAGACTATATAGTGAATTCCAGGTCAGCCTGAGCTAGAGTAAGACCCTACCTCAAAAATACAAAATAATAACAATGATTGTAATGGGGAGGTAATATGATGGAGAATGGAATTTCAAAGGGGAAAGTGTGGGGGTGGGGAGGGAGCGAATTACCATGGGATATTTTTTTATAATCATGGAAAATGTTAATAAAAATTTTAAAAAAATTTAAAAAAAATTTAAAAAATACAAAATAATAATAATAATAAAATAAAAATAAAAACCAGGGATTCAATGAGACCAGTAAGTAGGACAGAGAGCAAGATGCAGAACCCCTTACACAAAGCCTTATAAAACTGGCATATTAAGCAAAAAAAGAAAAAGAAAAGAAAAGAAAAAAGCCGGGCATGGTGGCACATGCCTTTAATCCAACACTCAGGAGGCAGAGGTAGGAGGATCACCATGAGTTCGAGGCCACCCTGAGACTACATAGTGAGTTCCAGGTCAGCCTGAGCTAGAGTGAGACCCTACCTCAAAAATACAAAAAAAAAAAAAAAAAGGTTGAAGGATGGTTTAGCTGTTAAAGATGCTCTTGCTTGCATAGCCTGCTGGCCCAGGTTTAATTCCTTATTGGCCACATAAAGCCAGATGCACAAAGTGGCCCATGCGTCTAAAGTTCCTTTGGGGTGACAGGAGGTCCTGGGGTGCCTATTCATTCCCCCTCTCCTTGCAAATAAATAATAAATAAAAAGTTTTAAATAGTTTACTTATTTATTTGAGAGGAGAGTTTTTTTTAATATTTTAAACATTTTTATTTATTTGAGAGAATATATATTTTTTAAGTTGGAACTGGTCAGGCATAGTGGCATATGATTTTAATCCCAGCACTCAGGAGGCAGAGACAGGAGGATCATTGTGAGTTTGAGGTCAGCCTGAGACTACATAATGAATTCCAGGTCAGCCTGGACTTCAGAGCCCGACCCTGCTTCGAAATCCACGCCCCCCCCAAAAAAAAAAAAACAAAATTTTTTGGAGCTAGAGAGGAGAGATGGCTCAGCAGGTAAGAGCACTTCCTGAACAAGCATGGTGGCCTGGGATGGCCTGGGTTTGATTCCCCAGCACCCACGTAAGAGCCCTGTGAGGGCTGGAGGTTGGCTTAGCGGTTAAGACGTTTGCCTGCAAAACTGAAGGACCCAGGTTCGATTCCCCAAGACCCATGTAAGCCAGATGCACAAGGGGGGGGCGCAAGCATCTGCAGTTCGTTTGCAAAGGCTACAGGCCCTGGCGCGCCCATTCTCTCTCTCTCTCTCTCTCCCCCTCTCTCTTTCTCTATCTATCCTTCTTTCTCTGTCAAATAAATGAATAAAGAATATTTTGTGAAAACATTGTGCGTAGCAGAGACCAGAGAATTGATGGAGCTTGTGGAAGAACAGCAAGCTTCAGAGTTGGAGAGACTCTGTCTCAAGGCAGACACACAAACGAGTAAAAAAGGGGCTCACTCGCCCTCTTCCGGCCTCTGCACAGGACACATTTGCGCGCGTGTCACACACATACCAGATGTCACACACGAAATAAAATAAAACAGGAAAAGAACAAGTGAACAAAGAAAGCTGGCACCCCAGGTCTGAGATGGACTAAAGCGGGCCCCTGGCATAGGTGCAGTGGTACTCCAGTGCCCAAGATTAACCTATGATTCGTTATTTTTTTTTTTTTTTTTTTTTTGCTTTTTCAAGGTAGGGTCTCGCTCTAGCCCAGGCTGACCTGCAATTTACTATGAAGTCTCAGGGTGGCCTAGAACTCATGGCAATCCTCCTACCTCTGCCTCCCAAGTGCTGAGATTAAAGGCGTGTGCCACCATGCCTGGCTTTATGGTTGTTATTATGCTAAAACACCTCCATGGGTGGAGATTTAAGATACTAATAAGACATTTGACAAGGGAACTTGTATTGAGCGCTACATGTAACAGAGCATGCGCAAAGACGGAGGCCAAGTGACAATAGAAGTCCCCAAGTCTGTTGGACTTTCTACTCCAGCCTTCTCTTCTGTGAAAATGTATGCTTTCTTCATCAGCGTCTCTGTTCAATTCTATGTCCCATGACAGAAGAGCCCAGAGCCCTTCCAGAGATGCCCTCTGACCTCTGATATCACTAACACACTATCTAAATTGCCCAACTCCCAACAACAACAACAAAAAAATTACAAAACCGGGCGTGGCGGCGCACGCCTTCAATCCCAGCATTCAGGAGGCAGAGGTACGAGGATCGCCGTGAGTTCGAGGCCATCCTGAAACTACATAGTGAATTCCAGATCAGCCTGGGCTATAGTGAGACCTTACCTCGAAAAACAAAACAAAACAAAAAAAATTATGAAACAGGGCTGGAGAGATGGCTTAGTGGTTAGGGCCCTTGCCTGTGAAGCCTAAGGACACAGGTATGATTCTCCAGAACCCTTGTAATCCAGATTCACATGGTGGCGCATGCATCTAGAGTTTCTTTGCAGTGCCTGGAGGCCCTGGTGCACCCATTCTCTATATATATATCATTTTAATATTTTATTTATTTATTTGACAGAGAAAGAGGGAGAGAGAGAGAAAAAAAAAATGGGTGCACCAGGGCCTCCAGTCACTGCAGATAAACTCCAGATGTGTGCGCCCCTTCTGCATCTAGCTAACGTGGGTCCTGGGGAATCGAACCTGGGTCTTTGGCTTTGCAAGAAAATGCCTCAACCTGTAAGCCATCCCTCCAGCCCTCTCTATTTATTTCTCTCTCTCTCTCATAAATAATAATAAAAAAAACCTATAAAACATGCAGAGCAACAAGGAAGGAAAAAAATTAACAAGCTACATAAACAATTCTTGGTGTGCCCCAAACTGGGTTTAGCAGCCAAAGACAGCAGGCCATCATCACTGGTATGTTCAGAAGACCGAAGAGAGCCATGCTTAAAGGACCATGATAATTTTAACCACTCAAGAAGTCCAGCATCTAGCCAGGCGCGGTGGCAAACATTTGTAATCCTTTACCTGGAAGGTGACATGGCAAGATAGTAAGTCTGACCGCAGCCTAGGTTTGAGAGTTTCAAAAAAACAGAGGGAAAAACATAAAGAAAAGTATGAAGGCATCTAAACAAATAGTTTTTTAAAATTTTTTTAAAAAACAGATATTCACTAGAGAGATTCAACAGTTCTAAATGACAAAGAATGAATCAGTGAACTTGAAAATAGATTAGTAAGAATTATCAAATTATCAATATTAGGGCTAGAGAGATGGCTTAGCAGTCAAGGAGCTTGCCAGCAAAGCTAAAGGACGCAGGTTTGATTCCCCAGTACTCACGTAAAGCCAGATGGACAAGATGGCGCAAGTATCTGGAGTTCGTTTGCAGTGGCTAAAGGCCCTGGTGTGCCCATTCTCTCTTCCTTTCTCTATCTGCCTCTTTCTCTCTCTCTCTCTAATAAATAAATTTAAAAATTTTTGAAAATTATCAGCCTCAAAGAACAGAGAAAGATAAGATGGGAGAAAGTAAACTGACTGTCAAGAGACCCGTAAGTGAGCCAAAAACATGGAATGGGTGTGCCAAAAGGAGAAGTACTCAGAACTGTTCAAAGAGTCTCAATAACACAAGGAAAGTGATGCTTACTCTTACAATTGTTATACTGTTAAAAGACAAAAGAAAAAAATTTGAAAGCAGCAAGAAAAAAAAAAAGAGTCATCATACACCCATTAAAACAAACAACAGTATGATTTGCAGGTGACTCATCACAACCCGCAGTGGAGACAGCTGACGTGCACAACGAGGAATATTCCAGGAAGGCACCAGGATGACGAGGAAATGACAGCGTATGGGAACTCAAATGCACAGGGGAAATGAAGGGTATCAGGAGCGTAAATATGTGAGTATGAATTAAAGACTATGTAAATGCATTTTCTCATTTCTCTGCTAACACTTGTTTTTGTTTTGTTTTTGTGTTTTGAGGTAGGCCCTTACTCTAGCCCAGGCTGATCTGGAATTCACTATGTCGTCTCAGGGTGGCCTTGAACTCATGGCGATCTTCTTACTTCTGCCTCCCCAGTGCTGGGATTAAAGGCGTGCGCCACCACGTCATGCTTGTTGGATTTGTGGAAGTTAATGGAGTTAGGCTGGATGGAGCAAAGGTTCGTTCAGTATTTAAACGGAAATAAAATGGAAGAACTCTAAAGTTTATAGAGAGAAATTAAGATGTACAGTACAATCTGTCGAGCAAACACACACACACACACACACACACACACACACACACACACTTTTCAATAATACTTTCAAAGCATAAAGCATCTGCACTAGGCAGATAGCTTAGTGGTTAAAGGTGCTTGCTTGCAAAGCCCATGACCTGGATTCAATTCACCAGTACCCATGTAAACCCAGATGCATGAAGTGCTTGGATCTGGAATCATCTGCAGCAGGAAGAGGCCCTGGCATACCCATGCTGGTTCTGTCTTTCTCTTTCAGGCTCTCAAATGGGCATAATAAAAATATTAAAAAAATAAAATAAAACTCTAGCCAGGCGTGATGGCGCACGCCTTTAATCCCAGCACTCGGGAGGCAGAGGTAGGAGGATCACCATGAGTTCCAGGCCACCCTGAGACTACAGAGTGAATTCCAGGTCAGCCTTGGCTAGAGTGAGACCCTACCTCGGGGGGGGGGGGGGAGGTGGAAGCCAGTCTGTTGGGCTTATCTCAAAAAATAAATTAAATTAATTTTTTTGAGACAGATACGTGGACTCAGCTTTGACGTCCTTCAGGACACAGGCATAATGGTGATGATTCCAAGAGAGTGTAGGAAGAGAAATGAGTAGTCAAGGGGCATCTTGAGAAGGCACAGAGAAAAACAACCATAATATCTTACCCAGCCAATCAGAGATGAATGAGACATGTGTTCTCTAAAACATTAGTTTTAAGCCAGGCGTGGGGGTGCACAACTTTAGTCCCAGCACTCGGGAGGCAGAGGTAGGAGGATCACCATGAATTCAAGGCCACCCTGAGACTACATAGTGAATTCCAGGTCAGCCTGGGCCACAGTGAGACCCTACCTTGAAAAAAAAAAAAACCTCTAAAATATTAATTTGACACATGAAAAAATAAATAAGGGATACAGGAACAAAAATAATATAAAACACAAAAATAAATTATAAAATGGCTATCTGTACATCCAATAATATTAACTTCCAGTTAAGCTCAGACTAAAAAAGACAACATTCCTTGTCTTCCACCTACAGATATCAGTGATTTCTTCCTTGCCAATATTTCACACAGAGTGCAACCCTTCAAGAGTCATATCTCTACATACTGGTGTCCCAACCCATAAAGGCATCATCTCCTACCCTCAGCAAACTCTGCACCGCCCTCAGCATTCGCTCACATGCTCTCCTCTCCTCTCCACGTTATTAGCACTTGAGTATTTCCTTGCTGTCTTGCAGTCCCAGACAGGCATTAGAAAATCCTCATAGCATCCAGCACTCCTGGGTATTCATACTAGGATGCTCACGTAACTTAAACCCCTCCTCAAATTGCCAGAACTATCAACTCCTACTCATACTTCATCTGAAACCTTTCAATGACACCTAGGTTTATATAAAACAGTACCTGAGGGCTGGAAAGATGGCTTAGTGGTTAAGCACTTGCCTGTGAAGCCTAAGGACCCCAGTTCGAGGCTCGATTCCCCAGGACCCATGTAAACTAGATGCACAAGGGGGTGCATGCATCTGGAGTTCATTTGCAGTGGCTAGAGGCCCTGGCATGCCCATTCTCTCTCTCTCTCTCTCTCTCTCTCTCTCTCTCTCTCTCTCTCTCTCCACACATACACACACACACACATACACATATATATATCTGTCTCTGTCTCTCTGTTGCTCTCAAATAAATAAATAAGAATAAACAAAAAAATTATTTAAAAGAAGTTCTGTTTAAAAAAAAACAGTACTTGGGCTGGAGACATGGTTTAGTGGTTAAGCACTTGCCTGTGAAGCCTAAGGACCCCGGTTCGAGGCTCAGTTCCCCAGGTCCCACGTTAGCCAGATGCACAAGAGGGCACATGTGTCTGGAGTTCATTTGCAGTAGCTAGAAGCCCTGGTGCGCCCATTCTCTCTCTCTCTCTCTCTCTCTCTCTATCTGCCTCTTTCTCTCTCTGTCACTCTCAAATAAATAAATAAAAATGAACACAAAAAATTTTAAAAAAACAGTACCCGTTATGTATACCTAAAATTTTTCAAGTAGGATAAAATGATTTTTCTTTTAATTCAAAATAAAGCTGAAAAATTACTTCATTCATTTTCATCAGTCATCAAAGTGAAAATCTGACACTGCCTTTAGAAACCTGAATTAACCAAGATGAGTTGTTGTGCAAGACAACATGACCAGAGGAGAGTTTTTCCCCAAAGTGACCAAACATTTACAACCATGCTAATTAATCCTCTTGAGCTTCTTTGTAAAAAAAATAATAATAATAATAGATAGATAGATAGATAGATAGATAGATAGATAGATAGATATAAAATAGATAGACATATAGATAGATAGGTAAACATTAAGTAACCCTACAATGCTCCTATAAATTAAGTTTGCAGCAAGTTTCATCAGCCATGCACAGGTAGAAAACCTGACCTGGGAATGATGTGGTAAGGACTATAAACCAGTGGAAAAGTACAGAACTGATGACATTGTACATGTGTAATTACAGTGATTGTGATGGGGAGGTAAATGATGGAGAAGGGAATTTCAAATGGGAAAGTGTGGGGGTGGGGAGGGAGGGAATTACCATGGGATATATTTTATAATCATGGAAAATGTTAATAAAAATTTTAAGGGCTGGAGAGATGGCCTAGCGGTTAAGCGCTTGCCTGTGAAGCCTAAGGACCCCGGTTCCAGGCTCGGTTCCCCAGGTCCCACGTTAGCCAGATGCACAAGGGGGCGCACGTGTCTGGAGTTCGTTTGCAGAGGCTGGAAGCCCTGGCGCACCCATTCTCTCTCTCTCCCTCTATCTGTCTTTCTCTCTGTGTCTGTCGCTCTCAAATAAATAAATTTTAAAAAAAATTTTAAAAAAATTTTAAAAAAAGTACAGAACTGAGACTTCTGCATTCCTTTTATAATTAAAACAACTTAATTATGGGGCTGGAGAGATGGCTTAGCAGTTAAGGTGATTGCCTGCGAAGCCTAAGGACCCATGTTTGCTCATTCTCCAGATCCCACATAAGCCAGATGCAGAAAGGTGAGGCAAGCACAAGGTCGCACATGCCCACTAGGTGGTGCAAGTATTTGGCATTTGATTGCAGTGGGTGTGGCCCTGACATGCCAATTCTCCCTCTCTCTCTCTCCCAATCTCTCTCTCTCTCTCTCAAATAAAAATAATTAAAAAAAAAAAAACAAAAAACAGCCAGGTGTGGTGGCACATGCCTTTAATCCTAGCACTTGGGAGGCAGAGGTAGAAGGATCACCATGAGATCAAGGCCGGTCTGAGACTGCATAGTAAATTACAGGTCAGCCTGGGCTAAAAGGAGACCCTACCTCAAAAAAAAAAAAAAAAAAAAGAGTGAAAACTTGGACCTTAAAACATAAATATCAAGCAACTTTAGCAATGATTCTGATCCTGCCCACTCATTTGATAGATATTAATGACCTCAGATAAATAATGTGGTTTTATGTTTCTTTAAGTTTTATAACTCCTAATATATAATCTTTATTTTTTAAAACATTTTATTTATTTATTTGAGAGACAAGGGGAGGAAGAGAATGGGCACACCAGAGCCTCCAGACACTGCACATTAACTACAAGTGCATGAGTCACCTTGAGCATCTGGCTTTACATGACCACTGGGGAATTGAACCTGGGTCCTTAGGCTTTGCAGGTAAGTGCCTTAACTGCTGGAGCATTTCTCCAGCTCTCTTACTCTTGTAAAAAGCAAAAAGTCAAGTAATTGTGAGGAGGAAAATTCAGAATCAGTTTGCAGAAGAATTTTTTTGTCCTTTATGATACTTTAAAAAAATGTAATCCCAGCCAGGCATGGTGGCGCATGCCTTTAATCCCAGCACTTGGGAGGCGGAAGTAGGAGGATTGACATGAGTTCTAGGCCACCCTGAGACTACATAGTGAATTCCAGGTCAGTTTGAGCTACAGTGAAACCCTACTTCAAAAAAAAAAATCCAAAACTATAAATGTAATCCCAGCACTCTGGAGGTCACTCAGGAGGTAGAGTTCAAGGCCACCCTGAGACTCCATGGTGAATTTCAGGTCAGCGTGAGCTACAGCAAGACCCTACCTTGAGAAAAAAAAAAGTTTAGGGCTAGGATATGGCTCAGTGGTTAAAGGCATTTGTTTGTAAAGCCTGATGGCCCAGGTCCAATTCCCCAGTATCCATGTAGAGCCAGATGCACAAAGTGGAGCATGTGTCTGAAGTTCAATTGCAGTGGCTAGAGGCCCTGGCATTTCTAACTCAAAGTCTCTTTCTCTGCCTGCCTCTTTCTCTCTTGCCTGTCTCTCTCTCTCTCAAATAAATAAATAAAAATATCTTTAAAAAATATAAATGCAAGGGCTGGAGACATGGCTTAGTGGTTAAGGCGTTTGCCTGCAAAGCCTAAGAACTCATGTTCGAATCTCCAGGTTCCACGTAAGCCAGACACACAGTAATGTAAGCACACAATGTCGCACATGAACACAAGGGGGCGCAAACGTCTGGAGTTCATTTGTAGTGGCTGAATTCCCCAACAAGCCCATTCTCTCTCCCTCTCTCTCTCTCTCTCTCTCTCTTTCTCTCTCTGCCTATTTCTTTCTCTTAAATGAATTTAAAAAATAAATAAAATGCAAACATGCTAATCATTATTTGACTACACCATCCCCAAATTTAGACTTTCTATTCTTAAAATATTTTAGAACAAAAAGATAAAATAAATAATTAATTTGAATTGGAATTCTAAGCTCCTTTAAATTTCTCCTAGTTCATCTTTTTTTAAAAAAAAATCATTCTCTCTTAAATCATATGTGAGATACACGTTTCTTTCAATCTAAGTCAAGACATTAAAGAATACAATTATTCACAGAAAACTTTCAAAATAAGATTTTCAACTAGACCGCTGCTAAGGAAACAAGTATAGACAGATGATAAATATTTTTTATTTGTTTTTATTTTTTACTTATTTGAGAGACAGAAAGAGGCAGAGAGAGAGAGAGAGAGAGAGAGAGAGTATGGATGTGCCAGGGCCTTCAGCCACTGTATACAAACTCCAGATGCATGCGCCACCTTGTGCACCTGGCTTACATGGGTCCTGGGGATTTGAACCTTCATCCTTTGGCTTTGCAGGCGAGCACCTCTAACCCAACAAATATTTTATTTTTAAAGCTATCCCTCTAACCCAACAAATATTTTTGAAGGGAATCTTAATGAAATACCAATATAAAAATGGATTTCTAATAACAAAGGCTTTATCCTAGGCACTGTTGCATCTAACCAAAAAAAAAAAAAAAATCCCATTAAGTATATAATCTTCTAAACACACACAACAGAAAATCTCAGAGGGCTTCTCCTTCTCCCAGTAGTTAGTTGCTAACTGTAAGCCACTCTGAGACACTGCACTAGATAATTGCGCCTGTGGCAGACCCGTCATCTGTCCTTTGGGAACCTAACCCACCTGGAATATAACATGATTTTTGTTGGGAAGGAAAAGATCCTTTTTTTGTTTTAGGTACTTTTTTTCTTTTCCTTTCTTCTTTCTTTCTCTTTCTCTCTCTCTCTTTTCCTTTACTAACAGTTAAAAAGGCAAAAGCATAAATAACTTATTTTCCATTGACTTTAACTTCAATTTCATCTATTAATTCCACCTAACTTTTGTTTCAGGAGGTTGTAAAAGCTAATAATAATTTAATAATAAGAAGAATAATAATTTCCTACTCTATAGAATTAAATATGTAACTCCTAAATAAAACTACAATACACATAATAACAGCCTATCTTTATATAACAGTGTTGAAATACAAAATATGAAATGGCAGATTTCACAATTAATAACTTTGGAGTCTTAATCATCTCTCCTCTCAAAGTCTCGCTATGACAAAGATACTTGGCACAGGGGAATCATCAGAAGCACAGCAGACCCTATCTCCAATGTTTTAATTTCAGTCTCCATCCAGCTAGATCCTGCTGCCCTCTAAGTTCATTACCGTGGAACAACGGACAGCTAGACCACACTAAATGTATGATTCAACAGCTCCAGGATGCTTGGGTCTGAAATGGTTCTGACAGTCTCAATCTTTGCTTCAGTTCATCTGTGACGCCAGGTGCTTCACAAACACTTTCCTGTCATGCTGCAGGTCTTCCTGGTATTGACTGGGCAGACTGGGCACCCTGTTGCTTATTGCATTTATTTATCATTTTATTGCCAGAATAACAAAGAAAAGAAAGTAGTAACATGGTGGAGTCAATGACAGGAGCAGGTGGACTTAAAATGGCAAGGGAAAAGCCAAGTTGTGGGGGGTGAGGGGTGTGGTGGCACACGCCTTTATTTATTTATTTATTTATTTTAATATTTTTTGTTCATTTTTTATTTATTTATTTGAGAGTGACAGACACAGAGAGAAAGACAGATAGAGGGAGAGAGAGAGAATGGGCGCGCCAGGGCCTCCAGCCTCTGCAAACGAACTCCAGACGCGTGCGCCCCCTTGTGCATCTGGCTAACGTGGGACCTGGGGAACCGAGCCTCGAACCGGGGTCCTTAGGCTTCACAGGCGAGCGCTTAACCGCTAAGCCATCTCTCCAGCCCGGCACACGCTTTTAATCCCAGCACTCGGGAGGCAGAAGTAGGAGGAACATTGATTATAATCGAGTAATCATGCAATCTTCAACAATTTACTCTACTGATTTAAGTTTGTTTAAAATAGAGCTGAGGGCGGGGGCTGGAGAGATGGCTTAGCGGTTAAGCGCTCGCCTGTGAAGCCTAAGGATCCCTGTTCGAGGCTCGGTTCCCCAGGTCCCACGTTAGCCAGATGCACAAGGGGGCGCACGCGTCTGGAGTTCGTTTGCAGAGGCTGGAAGCCCTGGCGCGCCCATTCTCTCTCTCTCCCTCTATCTGTCTTTCTCTCTGTGTTTGTCGTTCTCAAATAAATAAATAAAAAATTTAAAAAAAAATAGAGCTGGGGGGCTGGAGAGATGGCTTAGCAGTTAAGCGCTTGCCTGTGAAGCCTAAGGACCCCGGTTCGAGGCTCGGTTCCCCAGGTCCCAAGTTAGCCAGATGCACAAGGGGGTGCACGCGTCTGGAGTTCGTTAGCAGTGGCTGGAAGCCCTGGCGCATCCATTCTCTCTCTCTCAAATAAAAAAAAAATTAAAATTAAAACATTTTTAAAAATAAAATAAAATAGAGCTGGGGCCCAGGCATAGTGGCACATGCCTTTCATCCCAGCACTCAGGAGGCAGAGGTAGGAGGATCATGGTGAGTTCAAGGCCAGCCTGGGACTACATAGTGAATTCCAGGTCAGCCTGGGCTAGAGCAAAACCCTACCACAAAAAAAGAAAAAAAAATATGACACAATATAATAAAGAAACGCCAATAAAGATCTGAAGAATTCTATTTCCAGCTATGTCAGCCTGAACTTTGGTTTGTCTATGCAGGGTCTCTTTGATTTCTATTTGCTTCTCAGGTCTGGAAAGTTCTGTTTTCAGGGTTAGGTAACCTCTGGAAAAAGTGCAGAAATTCTGAGACATTAGATTTTTCCTTTAGTCCATTCCAAAATTCCCGGGAGTGTTTGCAATGTGCTTAGGGACCTAATCTGAGCCCAAGATGACCTTTGACATTTGAAACTAGTGCTTTTCAAAGGCCCTAGCATGCCCATTCTCTATCTGCTGCTCTCTCTCTCTCTCTAATAAATAAATAAAACTATTTAAAAGAAAGATAATAGGGCTGGAGGGATGGCTTGGTAATTAAGACGTTGCCTGCAAAGCCAAAGGACCTCAGTTCAATTCCCCAGGACCCACATAAGCCAGATGCACAAGGTGGTGCATGCGTCTGGAGTTCATTTGCAGTGGCTGGGGGCCCTGGCGTGTCCATTCTCTCTCACTCTCTCTCCCTGTGTCTTTCTCCCTCTCAAATAAATAAATAATAAAAAGAAAGATAATATATATGGTAATTATTATAACCTGTTGATATTATATCTTTTTTTCTTTTTCTAGTCTAACCCCAAATTAATAAGAAAAATCTACCATCACAGATACCTGCTACTCTTAGAAATCAGTATTCTAATAAACTAATATTAGAACTATAAAAATAAATAAAACTAAAAATGTACCAGCCGGGCATGGTGGTGCACATGCCTTTAATCCCAGCACTCAGAAGGCAGAGGTAGGAGGATCGCTGTGAGTTCAAGGCCACCCTGAGACTCCATAGTGAATTCCAGGTCAGCCTGGGCTAGAGTGAGACCTTACCTCGAAAAACCAAAAAAAAAAAAAAAAAAAAGTACCATATATGCCTTATTAAGAATATATAAGTTTTACTTATAGTTGTACAGTGCAAGATTTCTATCAAATGGCTCAGAATTCTCATATCTTCCAGTCACTACTCTTTGTTAAGTTTTGTTGGTAATAAGAGCAAAGATAGAGGCAAGAGAGATTGCAGTGGTTAAGGTGCTTGCCTGCAAGCCTAATGACTGGAGTTCTATTCCCCAGTACCCACGTAAAGACAGACGCACAAAACGGCACATGAATCTGGAGTTTGTCTGCAGCGACTGGAGGCCCTGGCATACCCATTCTGTCTCTCTTCTCTTTCTTTGCTTGCAAATAAATAAAAATATTTTTTAAAAATACAAAGATAAATAACACAAAACCCTTAGCTAGCTCAGCTAGAATAAGCAATAATAAAAAATACAATGAAGGGCTGGAGATGGCTTAGCAGTTAAGGTGCATGCCTGTAAAGCCTAAGGACACAGATTCGATTCCCCAGGACCCACATAAGCCAGATGCACATGGTGGCGCATGTGTCTGGAGTTCATTTGTAGTGGCTAAAGGCCCTGGAGCACCCATTCTCTCTGTCTCTGTCTCTAGCAAATAAATAGATAAAAATAAGTCTTTGAAAAATTGACAAAAAATAAAATATTAAAACAATACAATGAAGCCAGGCGTGATGGCACATGCCTTTAATCCCAGCACTCAGAAGGCAGAGGTAGGAGGATCACCATGAGTTCGAGGCCACCCTGAAACTCCATAGTGAATCCCAGGTCAGCCTGGGCAAGAGTGAGATCCTACCTCGAAAAACCAAAAAGAAAAAAAAACAATTCAATGAAAGGGGTGTGTCAGTTGGAAGTGCTACACTTAGAATGAGCCTTTTACCATAATAAACAATAGTGTGTGTATAGTTACAGAAATTTTCTTACAAGGAGACACTAAATCTCAATGCGCCTAATCAACAGGCAGTGGTCTCATTTTATGACAGGGAACCTGAAGTGTGTGCAAGTTATACTTCAAATCAGGTCTGAAACTTCTAACTTTGAAACCTATCTTAAGTCATTACATACTATAGGCCAAACACTGCTAAACTTCCTTTTGGGTACAGAGATAAAATGCCCCCTCCGCTCCCCCCCAGGTAGGGTCTCACTCTAGCCCAGCGTGACCTGGAATTCACCATGGAGTCTCAGGGTGGCCTCGAACTCACGGCGATCCTCCTACCTCTGCCTCCCGAGTGCTGGGATGAAAGGCGTGCGCCACCACAACCGGCTCCCAGAAACAAATCTTTAAATAAAAATTATATAAAATACCTGAGGACTCCATAGTGAATTCCAGGTCAGCCTGGGCTAGAGTGAAACCCTACCATGAAAAACCAAAATTATAATAATAATCATATATACATATATAAAGCTTCTCAATGAGACTTGGGAATATAGCTTATGTAATGTTAGTTTCTTGCCAGTTAATACAAATGTAAGTGGAATCCAAAGCTGTGGTGTTTTCTCACGAGATCAAGCAGATGGTTTCATTTCAGCAGACCTGGCAACAGCGCATTCTAGTGGCCAAAGGAGAATAATACACTGAGGATGGTCTCTCAAGGCAAGACACCCGAAGTCTAGATGCTAATAAGAACAAAATATTAGCGGGGCGTGGTGGTGACGCCTTTCATCCCAGCACTCGGGAGGCAGAGGTAGGAGGATCGCCGTGAGTTCGAGGCCACCCTGAGACTCCGTAGTGAATTCCAGGTCAGCCTGGGCTAGAGTGAGACCCTACCTCGAAAAATCAAAAAAAAAAAAAAAAAAGAACAAAATATTATATGAACTATTATAGAATTAGAGGACATTTGCATTCAGAATTGAAATGTGAAATAGAAAAGTCATTACCCAAAAGCTCCAGTCACCACTCCAGTTATGTACATTCAGTCACGGTTTTTTTGGCTGATAAAATATGGTTTTCATCCACAAGGATTTGCCTCCACCACTTCCTGCAGCGCAGTGGCAAGGCTTGAATCCCCTTCATTAACTACCTGCAAGTGAACATCAAAGAAGTGAAACTATTGATGGGGAAGTGACCATTTACAAAGAAAGACATGGGCTGGAGAGATGGCTCAGCGATTGCTTGCAATGCCAGACTGCCTGAGTTCTATTCCCCGGGACCCACATAAAGCCAGCTGCAGAGAAACGCATGCACCTGGAGTTCAGTGCAGAGGAAGGAGATCCTGGTATACACATTTCCCTTCCCCCCTCTCTTCGCTTTCAAATAAATAATAAATGTAAATACAAAAAAAGAAAAAGAGGGCTAGACAGATGGCTTAGTGGTTAAGGCACTTGCCTCCAAAGCCTAAGGACTCAAGTTTCAAATCCTCAGAACCTATGTAAGCCAGATGCGCAAGGGGTCACATGCATCTGGCGTTCATTTGCAGTGGCTGGAGGCCCTGGTGTGCCCATTTTTTCTTTCTCTCTCTGCATCACCAATAAATAAATAAAATATTTAAAAAGAAAAGAGAAGGGCTGGAGAGATGGCTTAGCCGTTTAGGCACTTGCCTACAAAGATGAAAGGACCCAGGTACAATTCCCCAGGACCCATGTAAACCAGATGCATGAGGTGATGCATGCATCTGGAGTTTCTTTGCAGTGGCTGGAGGCCTTGGCATGCCCATTCTCTCTCTCTCTCTCTCTCTCTCTCTCTCTCTCTCTCTCTCTCTCTGTCTGTCTTTCTTTCTCTGCCTCTTTCTTTCTATATCTCAAATAAATAAATAAATAAATAAATAAACTTTAAAAAGAAAAAAAGCAATATTCAAAACATATAAATTACTTTTTTCTGTTGAGGTAGGGTCTCACTCTATTCCAGGCTGACCTGGAATTTACTACTATGTAGTCTCAGGGGAGCCTCTAACTCATGATGATCCTCCTACCTCTGCCTCAGGAGTGCTGGGATTAAAGGCATGTGCCAACACACCCGGCATAAATTACTTTTTAAAGACAAATATTAAACTTTTTAAAGTCAGAAATGGGATAGAGAGATGGTGTAGCAGTTAAGGTGCTTTCCTGCAAAGCTTAAGGACTCGGGTTCAGTTCCCCAGAACCCATGTGAGCCAGATGGCACATGGTGGCACATGCATCTGGAGTTCATTTGCAGTAGTTAGAAGCCCTGGCATGCCCAGTCTCTCTTTTTCTTCTTCCTTTCCTCCCTCCCTCCCTCCCTCTGTGTGTGTGTGATAAATAATAAATAAATACATAAATAAACTATTAAAAGCCATAATGAGAGCCAGGCATGGTGGCACACGCCTTTAATCCCAGCACTCGGGGGGCAGAGGTAGGAGGGTCGCCATGAGTTTGAGGCCACCCTGAGACTCCATAGTGAATTCCAGGTCAGCCTGGGCTAGAGTGAGACCCTACCTCAAACAAACAAACAAACAAAAGCCATAATGAATGGGTTGGAGATACCCCTCGGTGGTAGAACGCTTGCCAAGCATGCACAATGCCCAGCACCACAAAAAACTGAAAAGTAACTAACTTGTAAAGAAAAGGTTTATAAAAACACAAATCAGAACCTTTGCTTCTACAGCATCACTTAAACACTCAACACCTTCCAAATATGACCACTGAAATAGTTTTGTCAGTAGTAGGGACACAAAAATGGATAAAATGAGAGCCTCCAGAATGTCCTAGGCAACCACAGCAACAGTTAAACGATTAAAATGCCCGACAGTGGGATTGTCAGTTGGTGCGGCCACTTTGGATAACCCTCTGCAATGCCCATCAGTGTCGAACGTCAGGAATACACTATAACTCAATGCTTTAAGATGCACACAGAGCCAGGCGTGGCTGCACACACCTTTATTCCCAGCACTCGGGAGGCAGAGGTAGGAGGATCACAGTGAGTTTGAGGCCACCTGAGACTATGTAGTGAATTCTAGGTCAGCCTGAGCTAGAGTGAGACCCTACCTCGAAAAACCAAAATAAATAAATAAATAAAATGCACACAGAGCCAAGGATGTCTGTAATACTAATAAAGTAGAAACCTCATTGTACACTGATAGAAAAATTGGTAAGATCTGACTTCTAAAAACAATGAAGTTAAAATTAATGGGTCTAGTTCAGGATCCACTGCGGAAGAGGTGACAGAAAGAATGTAAGAGCCAAAGGAAGGGTAGGACTGCTTACAATGCAACTGCCCAGACAGAAAGTGGCCTCGATATCCACAACCTCGCAGTGCCTAGCAATAGCTTCACACGACCCTCATAACAGGACGAAAAGACGATGACATCAAAATAAAGCGAGATAGCCAGGTGTGGTGGCGCACACCTTTAATACTGGCACTCGGGAGGCAGAGGTAGGAGGATTGCCATGAGTTCAAGGCCACCCTGAGACTTCATAGTGAATTCCAGGTCAGCTCGGGCTAGAGTGAAACCCTACCTTGAAAAGCCAAAATAAATAAATAGAAGAAAAGAAAGACTGGGTGTCTACTAGAAATTTCTTCTGTTTTTTTGATGTACTTAGAGCTCTTTGGACTTAAATAGCAGGATTTTACAGTACTTCCACGCAAGTGCATTTTATAAGGGTTCTCTATGTGTAAAATAGTATTTTCAACTGGAAAGTGTTGGCCGGTGCAAAGGACCTGGCCTTTTTCTGGTTTCCATGATGTTGCCAACACTGCTAAACTACAGTACTGCTTTTGTGTCTTGTGGCCAAGGACTCCATGTTGTGTGCAAATAGAATAAGTGAAAGCAATAAACATTTATTGAACAAAAAAAATAAATAGAAAAAATAAAAGACAGACTATTGAAGACAGGGAGGAGATATGATGGAGAATAGAGTTCTGAAGGGGAAACCGGGGGAGAGGAGGGAATTATCATGGTTTATTGTCTGTAAGTATAGAAGTCAATAAAAAAAGTTAAATTTTAAAAAATTAATGAATCTTATGTCTCAACTAAGTATTGGTCTCCAATCTATACAGCACTCAGGACAATGATTATATATAGATAGGCAGGATATAGGACCAGTGGATGACTGCTCATGAAAGCTGTCATTGGTGTTGAGAGAGGTGGGGGCAGGGATTATAATAAGAGCACCTGCCTCATCTAGACTCTTAAACATCACTGCGGCTGCCACCTTGCCCTCTGCTGGAGCAAAATCCTGAGCCTTGGGATTACAGGGAAAAGGACACAGAGCACCTAGGTGGTGGGTCAAAGGAGTTGAACTTGACTTTTCATGAACATATTATATATTGTCCTAAAATAACCCTATGAAGGGCTGGAGGGATGGTTTAGCAGTTAAGGGACTTGCCTAGAACGCCTAAGGGCCCAGGTTCAATTCCCCAGGACACATGTAAGTCAGATGAACAAGGTGGCCCATGTGTCTGGAATTCGTTTGCTGTGCCTGGAGGCCCTGGCATACCCATTTGCGCTCTCTCTCTCTCTCTCTCTCTCTCTCTCATAAATAAAATAAAATAAATTAACCCCATGAAGTAGCCATGGAACATGGGGAACCCCCAGCCCTGGAATATGGATTTCAACATGAAAGAGATTTCAACGTGAAGACCTTCACATGAAATGTAGCCATCACCCACAAATGAAGAAATAAACAAACCTAGATACAGGGAGAAGAAACAAAGTCCAAAATTTGACCTTGTTATAAATAAAATATTCCCTCAAATAAACAACAAAAGATAAAGCACTGACTTTTGCACCCCTACTAAACAGGTTCAGAATCAAAGTCAACTTTACTAAAATGTATCAACTAGAAAATCTTCATCGTTTTTATCAATAATAATCAACCATGATTATACTTTGAGACCTCACTAAGTTTAAACAAAGTATCACATGTAATCTCAGGGGGGTAACAACATAAAACAGACAACAAAGGTTGTTAAGCATGCTTGGCGAAGTTGATCATCAAAACAAAATGCCTCCAGCCGGGCATGGCGGCGCCCGCCTTTAATCCCAGAACTCAGGAGGCAGAGGTAGGAGGACTGTAAGAGTTCGAGGCCAGCCTGAGACTACATAGTGAATTCCAGGTCAGCCTGGGTTAGAGCAAGACCTTACCTCAAAAAAGAAAAAAAGGGCTGGAGAGATGGCTTAGCGGTTAACCGCTTGCCTGTGAAGCCTAAGGACCCCGGTTCCAGGCTCGGTTCCCCAGGACCCACGTTAGCCAGATGCACAAGGGGGCGCACGTGTCTGGAGTTCGTTTGCAGAGGCTGGAAGCCCTGGCGCGCCCATTCTCTCTCTCTCTCCCTCTGTCTTCCTCTCTGTGTCTGTCGCTCTCAAATAAATAAATAAATAAAAATTAAAAAAACAAACAACTACTGCCTTATCTAAATTCTTCATGGTGGTAGTTGGATAAGTTATACTTATTCTAAATTTAAATCGGGATCAAGAAGGCTTATAATTTGGCTTTTTTAAAAAGTAGGGCTCTCACAGATCATTATTACCAAGGCCAACTTAAAATAATACTGGAAAATCAAACCTGGGTCCTTAGGCTTTGCAGGCAAGCACCTGAACCGCCAAGGTATCACTCCAGCCGCTGTTGGGATCCCTTAACTAGGCTGCCCCTGTTACAGACCAAAGCACTAGGATTAGCACGACCAGCTATAACTTCAGGATTTCCTTTTAACACTAACACTGAATGGTCTGGTCTACATCTCCACATTTTCACAGATCTTTGGACTATTGTCTGAGAGTTGTCCCTCTGGAGTAAAGACATCCCCCCCACCAAAAAAAAAGAGAATATTCAGACAACCTATTTCACAGATACACAAATTGTAAATCAAGGCTGCACATGTGTCTATATAAATATTACATCCAAAATACTAGGCTCACAGAAACCTTCCTTATACCCTTTCGAATCCCGCACGCATACTGACCAAGGCAGTTAATTTATTTCACAAAATACAACTCTGAGCTCTTGAAGCTCTTTCGTCTTCTGTAGCAGTTACTTCTCAGTGCTGGAACAAAACGTTCAACCAGAAGCAGCTTCCGAAAGATAAGGGTTTCCTTCTGGCTTTCAGTTTTGTGGGGAGGTTTTATCATGGTAAGGGAAAGCGTAGCAAAACCAGAAAACGGACCATGTCCCTGTACATCAGCAGGGAGGGAGGAAAAGAGAGGGTGGGCTCCCTAGTAAAGGCAAGGGGGACTGGATTGTAAAATCCCAAGGGCCACCTCTCAGTAAAACACTTCCTCTAGCCAGGGATCAACTACGAGTTTAATCACCAAAAAAAAAAAAAAAAAAAAAAAAACCCAAAAAAACAAAACAAAACATGAGGCTCTGAAGGACATTTTACATTCAAATCATCACACCTTCCTTACAGAACTCAGCAATAGCCACAGAGTTTTCTTAAAATTAAAATTCAACTATATAAATAAATGGTACATTTCAGTCATCCATCAAACCCCAAAGGTGAACTATAGTAAGTTATTTCAATATTTTGATGTTTGCCTGCAAACAGTTTTTAAGCCTCAACCCCCCCCCCCCTTTTTCTCTTCTGGGCAAGTTAAGAAAGGCTGTGTTCTTTCCCCTCTGGCATGAGTGCTCCCACACAGAAACCTTCCCAACTCCAGTGGCGCACGCCTTTAATTCCAGCGCCCAGGAGGCAGAAGTAGGAGGATCACTGTGAGTTAGGCCACCTTAGACTATATGGTGGATTCCAGGTAGCCTGGGCTAGAACAAGACCCTACCTCAAACAAATAAAAAGAAAACCTGGAGCCAGTCACTTCCTTGGCAAACTCTGTCCGTCGCTCTGTCTCCTTAGCTCTAAAGTAAGGCTAGCAATTTTCTCTAACCAGACAGTAAGCTCATTGAGAGGAAGGAGCAGTTCTGTGTTTCCCTCATCTTACCCTGAGCAACCCCAGCTCAGGACGCAGCTGAATGAATAGTACGTTTCATGAATATCTTGTCTATTTCACATCACTGTTTTGCAAATCCCTTGAACTAACTTATCCCTTTATTCATTTAACAATTACTTAAACGCCTCTACCTCTCAGTAAAACTGACATACTCCTTAAACTTTTATATATATTATATATATAAGTATATATATAATATATTAAATATAATATATATTATATATATTTAAAAATATATATATATACTTTAAATATATATATGTGTATATATATATGCCTACATCCACAATGGAAAGGCAATGATAACATTGAGAAAGCAGGCACCCTTGCAGTTTTCACCACCCAAAAGGTCAATAAGCAAAGTTTTGTTTTGTTTTTTACTTATCAAATAAGGTAGTAGACAGGCGTCGTGGCGCACGTCTTTAATCCCAGCACTTGGGAGGCAGAGGTAGAAGGTAGAAGGATCACCGTGAGTTCGAGGCCTCCCTGAGACTATGTAGCAAATTCCAGGTCAGCATGAGCTACATACAGCAAGACCCTACCTTGAAAACCAAAATAATAATAATAATAATAATAATAATAACAATAATAATAATAATAATAATGGGGCTGGAGGGATGGTTTAGTGGTTAGGGCATTTGCCTGCAAAGCCAAAGGACCCAGGTTTGATTCCCCAAGACCCACGTTAGCCAGATGCACAAGGGGGCGCACGCGTCTGGAGTTCGTTTGCAGAGGCTGGAGGCCGTGGTGCACCCATTCTCTCTCTCTCTCTCTCTCTCTCCCTCTTTCTGTCAAATAAATAAAATATTAAAATAATAATAATAAAGTAGTATAGAAGTTTTTGGTTGATTAAAAAAAACTTCATGACAAAATAAGTTGAAACCAAAGCCTTAAAAGCATAGGGATTTAAGCTATCTGCGCCGTTTTACCAAAGGCTGATGGTGAGTTGAGTGGTTGGGACTGGAAAGCGGTGATGCCAGTCTACTCAGAAGGCAGAGGGAGGAGGATCACCACGAGTTCGAGGCCACCCTGAGCCTACCTAGTGAATTCCAGGTCAGCCTGGACTAGAGTGAAACCCTACCTCGTGTGTGTGTGGGGCGGGGGGGGGCGATGACAGCAATGGGCCTGGGGGCCGAGACGATGTGGACGAGGACTTCGGAGCAAGTTCAAGTCCTCCACTCTGCAGTCGTCCAGAACCGGGTTGCAGGAAGCTCAGGAAATCGTTTCCTCCGCAACAACTTTCCAAATCACTCCAAAGGGCGCCCTCCCCCACCCCCTCGGGAACAGGCACGGGAGGAATTCATTGTCGTCCTTGTCGGAGGAGGTTCGAAACCGTGCAGAGGAAGCGCCTGCAAAGGCTCACGGCCCGCGGAGGTCCAAGCGCCCTCCACCGCGGCTCTCTGCGCTTCGGCGGAGCCGCGCACGCGCGTCCCTGACGGAGCCCCCTCGAGCCCCCCCACCCCCCGCGCCGCCCCGAGCGCGCGCTCCCGGCGCCGGACCCCCGCAGCGGCGCGTCCGTCGGCCCTCGGAATCCCACCTTGAGTTCCGCCGGGACGCCTCGCGTGCGCCCTCTGGCGGCCGTCAAGGACGACTGCCTTTGGCGAGCTGAAGAAGGTCCAGTTGCTTGCCCGATCTCTTTTTGATCTTTGCTGCCCTAAGCTCGGACCTGAAATAGAAACAGCCCTACTTAAATGTATTTTTTAAAATATATTTTTCTTTTTGAGAGAGGGAAGGAGTCAGAGTGAGAGAGAGAGAGAGAGAATGGGTGTGCCAGGGCTTCCAGCCACTGCAAATGAACTCCAGATGCATGCGCTACCTTGTGCTTCTGGCTTATGTGGGTTCTGGGGAATCGATCCGAGGTCCTATGGCTACTGAGGTCCTTCGGCTTTGCAGGCAAGCGCCTCAACCGCTAAGTCTCCAGCTCTTAAATGGATTTTAAAGAGATATTTTTTTAAGGGCTGGAGAGTTGACTCAGCATTTAAGCCACTTGCCTTTAAAGCCTAATGACCCAGGTTTGATTCCCCAGTAGCCAAGTAAAGCCAGATGCACAAATTGCTGCTTGAGTCTGGAGTTCGTTTGCAGTGGCTGGAGGCCTTGGCACACCCATTCTCTCCCTCTCTCTCTCTCTCTCTCTCTCTCTCTCTGTCTTTCCTTGCAAATAAATAAAAATTATTGAAAAAAAATTTTAGCCAGGCATGGTGGCTCACACCTTTAAGCCCAGAACTGAGGAGGCAGAGTTAGGAGGATTGCTGTGAGTTCGAGACCACCCTGACACTACAAAGTTAATTCCAAGTCAGCCTGGGCTGGAGAGAGACCCTACCTACACCCCCCCACCAAAAATGTAGTCAAGTAAAACCTTCGTAATGCATGTCAGAAAGTTCACAGACAAGGAAAGTCAAGTCCTCAAGAAATACAAAAGAGAGCAAAGGCTGCTTGCTGAGCCTGCCGTCCCAGCATCTAAGAGTGGCCTGCCACTGTGTCACATGCTTCCACCACAGCCTTGAGCCGCTCAGCCAAGTTTTCCTCACTGCTGAACTGCTGCCCTCTGAAACCATGAGCGAAGTAAATGTGTCCTCCGTCCCTCAAGTTCTTTCTGGCAGGTATTTTGACCACAACAACACAGAAGTAACAAACACTGGGGATGTTCTACAAAATAATCAAACTATTCAA
Source organism: Jaculus jaculus (assembly GCF_020740685.1). Lineage (NCBI taxonomy): Eukaryota > Metazoa > Chordata > Mammalia > Rodentia > Dipodidae > Jaculus > Jaculus jaculus. The sequence continues at coordinate 168,358,395 of NC_059105.1, forward strand.
AAATGTGAAGTTTGTGAAGGGCAACGACTGAAATATTGCTCCATATTAAAAGATTAATCAAAAAACTAGGCCAGGCGTGGTGGCGCACACCTTTAATCCCAGCACTCAGGAGGCAGAGGTAGGAGGATCGCCATGAGTTCAAGGCCACCCTGAGAATACAGAGTGAATTACAGGTCAGCCTGAGCTAGAGTGAAACCTTACCTCGGAGAAAAAAAAAAAAAACAAAACTAAAGCAGCTAGGGCTGGAGAGATGGCTGTGCAGTTAAGTGCTTGCCTGTGAAGCCTAAGGACCCTGGTTCGAGGCTCAATTCTCCAGCACCCACATTAGCCAAATGCACAAGGGGGCACAGGTGTCTGGAGTTCTTTGTAGTGGCTGAAAGCCCTGGCGTGCCCATTATCTCCCTCTCTCTATCTGCCTCTTTCTCTCTGTCTGTCGCTGTTAAATAAATAAATAAATTTTTAAAAACCAACAGCAAAAAAAAAAAAAACAAAGAGAAAATAAAAAGCATTCATTAAAAAAAAAAACAAAACTAAAGCAGCCAGCTGACTGTGGTGGGGCACGTCTTTAATCCCAGCACTCAGGAGACAGAGGTAGGAGGATCACTGTGGACTTGAGTGAGTCTACATAGTGAATTCCAGGTCAGCCTGGAATTCAGGCTAGAGCGAGACCTTACCTCGAAAAAACAGAAACAATAAAAGATTGTGGGCAAGCTGGAGGCATAACGTTAAGAGTACGAGAGTCAGCAAACTCCTGGGCCAGTTTAACAGCATAAGAGGGAGAGATGCAGGAATGGACAGTGTACTTTTGCTAACTATTAGAACCAAATGAAGCAGAGCATGGTGGCACACATCTTTGATCCCAGCACTTGGGAGGCAGAGGTAGGAGAACTGCTTCGGGTTCGAGGCCAGCCTGGGACTACAGTAGGAGTTCCAGGTCAGCCTGGGCCTAGCAAGACTCTACCTCCAAAAAAAAGGAATAAGACAAAAGCAGCATAGACAAAACTGACCATGAGCAAGGAGCAAAATTCTTCAGTACAAAAGTAACACGGTGGCAAATGCCTGTAACCTCAGCGCTGGGGGGGGGGGGGGGAGGCAAGAGGATCAGGGTTCAAGGCCAGTTGCATCTGGATCTTGCTACGGGTGAGTTTTGTGATCTGTTCTCAAAACAAACAAAAGTGAGCTGTGAGAGGTAGGTGGCTACAGTGGAATAGTCAGAGTGACAGTTTTCAGACATGGCTTTCAAAGCTAGGGTTTTAGGGAAGAGTGAGAGAGAAGAGTCTAGGCAGAGAAGGAAAGGCAACTTTCTCTGGGTTTATTGATGCTAGAATGACTAGAAATACTACGTGAGGAGTCACTCAAAACCTTAGCGGCACCTTTCCCTCTCTCTCTCTCTCTCTCTCTCTCTCTCTCTCTCTCTCTCTCTCTTTCCCTCCTTCTTTCTCTCAAATAAACAAATAAAATACAGCAATTTTTTTTTTTAAGTCTGAGAGATTACTTAGTGGTTAAGCGCTTGCCTGTGAAGCCTAAGGATCCCGGTTCAAGGCTCGATTCCCCAGGACCCACATAAGATGCACAAGGGGCGCATGAATCTAGAGTTCCTTTGCAGTGGCTGGAGGCCCTGGTGTACCCATTCTCTCTCTCTCTCTGCCTCTTTCTCTGTCTGTTGCTCTCAAATAAATGAATAAAAATAAACAAAAAAAAAAGGCTGGAACTGAGAAATTCTGCTGGAAATGAGCTGATAACCTCCTCTATGTATACCAGCTACCAAAAAGCTGGAAGAAGCCATTCTGCATGCAGTTCAATAGGAGAGAGAGAAATCACCAGTGAAATCAACAGTGGACACTGCAAGCCTTATATTTGGCCAGCCAGGCCAAATGAGCCAATGGGTGCAATAGTGACATGTCTGTCATGGTGGAAACCAAGTGCCCTCTAATTGGACTGGAGGCCTGCTCCATGGGAGGGAATACATCCCTGATACTGAAAACTTAAAACAGGGGTAGTCATGAAACCTAGGGGTGTAATGTCTGCTGTTGTCTGGCTAAATGTATATACTATGCTTATCAAACTGCCCAGTAAGCACTTCTCTTAATGTTCATACCCTTATATTAAGGCTACTCTCACTTTTAGTAGAGAATCTTCTCTTTTCAGATGGCAGTAACCTTGGGATGACTCAGAAGGCACCATGGTGCTGGAGAGAAGTGACCAGAGTGCTCAGTACTGCAATATCTCTATCACACCTTCCAAGGCTCAAGGTCTGTTGTGGAAGACGTGGCAGAAAGAATGTAAGAGCCAAAGGAAGGGTAGGACTCCTTACAACGTGCTCACCCCAGACACAAAGTGGCCTGGATATCCATGACCTCACAGTGCCTGACACCACCTATACAAGACCATCATAATAGGAGGAAAAGACCATGCCATCAAAATAAGAGAGACTGATTGAGATGGGGAGGGGATATGATGGAGAATGGAGTTTCAAAGGGGAAAGTGGGGGGAGGGAGGGTATTACCATGGGATATTTTTTATAATCTTGGAAGTTGTTAATAATTTATAAAAATTGAAGAAAAAATAAAAAGGCTGGAGAGATGGCTTAGCAGTTAAAGCATTTTCCTCAAAAGCCAAAGGCTCCCAGTTCAATTCTCCAGGACCCACTAAGCCAGATGCACAAAGGGCACATATGTCTGGAGTGTGCTTGCAATGGCTGGAGGCCCTGGAACACCCATTCTCCCTCTCTCTGTCTCTCTCTCCCTCTTTCTCTGTCAAATAAATCAATAATTAAAAAATATATTTTAAAAAATGGAAGAAAGGAAGGGAGGGGGGAAGAAGGAAGGAAGAAAGGAACTAATAAAGGGGCCGGAGAGATGGCTAAGCGGTTAAGGCTCTTGCCTGTGAAGCCTAAGGACCTAGGTTTGATTCCCCAGGACCCATGTAAGCCACAAGCACATGGTGGTGCATGCATCTGGAGTTCATTTGCAGTGGCGGGAGGCCCTAGCATACCCTTTTTCTCTCTCAAACAATAACTACTAAATAAATAAGTTTGATGCAATAAAATAAAGATGACAATAAAGACAAGAAGTGGATGCAAGAGACAGAAAGGGAGACCGAAGCACAACGGAGGGAGTCACCAGGAGGTGGGAAGGGCAGTTTCCGGAGCGGCCGCTGCGCGCTGGGCGCACCCAGCAAACAAGCCAACTGCGCGCTGTCCAACGTCCCTGTAGTCCCTCCCCAGGACAGAATTCTCCGTGGACCAGGCTTAGATTATTTTCTGCACTTAATGTGTAAAGTTACTGTTTTCCCTCTTTTCTCTGCTACTTTCTCCGCCGCCCCCCCCCCCCCCAACACACATACCCACTTGCTTCTTAGATTTACTCCTGAGTTGCTGGACGCAGCCATCTATAGAAGGATTAGAAGCAGAAAACCCGGGACGATACGCTCACACATTTTGCAGAATGAGTGATGTCCGGTCAGGTACTCCAGATACTGTGTGTCTTATGCCTTCCAGGTCAACCGTGGACCCTGCTCACTGACCTCAGTCTACATGACAGACAAGCAGGAATCAAATCTTAACCTGAAAGCTGGGCGTGGTGGTGCACGCCTTTAATCCCAGCACTCGGGAGGCAGAGGTAGGAGGATGGCTATGAGTTCGAGGCCACCCTGAGACTCTATAGAGAAATTCCAGGTCAGCCTGGGCTACAGTGAGACCCCTACCTCGAAAAACCATAAAAACAAAAATCAAACAAAAAAGAAAGAAAGAAAGAAAGAAAAGAAATCATAACCTGAAGACATTGATCAACTAGTTTCCTTCCCAAAACCTTGATCTGATGTTGGCAGGGTCAACCTTTACTTACACGTGGGCTGCGTGGTACTCATCTTTTTTTTTTGTTTGTTTTTGGTTTTGGTTTTCCGAGGTAGGGTCTCACTCTAGCTCAGGCTGACCTGGAATTCACTATGGAGTCTCAGGGTGGCCTCGAACTCCTGGCAATCCTCCTACCTCTGCCTCCCGAGTGCTGGGATTAAAGGCGTGCGCCACCACACCCAGCACATATAGCATTTTTAAGTATGCATGTAAAGGCCAAATAGTTTCCAGTATGCATGATACAAAGGATGCATTTTAAATAAAATAAGCAATTACAAATGTAAAGATACTTTATTTGAATGTTGCTCATCGATTTTTTTTAAAAAATTTGATTATTTACTTATTTGAGAGACACAGAGATAAAGAAGAGAGAGAGAGAAAGAGAAAGAGAGAAATAGAGAGAGAAACGCATTGCAGGGCCTCCAGCCAGTGTAAATGAACTCCAGATGCATGTGCCACCTCGTACATCAGGCTTATGTGGGACCTGGGGAATCAAACTGAGATCCTTTGGTTTTTGGAAGCAAACACCTTACCCACTAAACCATCTCTCCAGCCTATGCTCCTTGATTTTGGTTTTTCATTTATTTTTATTTATTTATTTAAGAGTGACAGACAGAAAGAAAGAGTCAGAGAGAGAGAGAGAGAGAATGGGCATGCCAGGGCCACCAGCAACTGCAAACGAACTCCAGATGCATGTGCCCCCTTGTGCATCTGGCTAACATGGGTCCTGGGGAATCGAGCCTCAAACCAGGGTTCTTAGGCTTCACAGGCAAGCACTTAACCACTAAGCTACCTCTCCAGCCCTTTTTTGGGTTTTTCGTTTATTTTTATTTATTTATTTATTTATTTGAGAGCGACAGACAGAGAGAAAGAGGCAAAGAGAGAGAGAGAATGACTCATTTGATTTTGGATCGACAGATTTGATATGATTCTCATTGGTTTTATAAAACGAAAGGTGTTGAAATAAACTTATTACCTGATAAGAAAAAGACAATGGAGATAAAGAAGTTTAAGAAAAGACTTAGGTGGCATGGAGGCTGCCAATAAAAAGTTTATAAAGAGAAAGAAAACTTAGGTAGAAAAAGGGGTAAAATAGAAACAGAAGTCTGAGATCCACCGGACAAAACTTGAAAATTGTGGTAAAATAAGGACATGTGTGGAGTAGAAGCAGGTGTTAGGGAAAAAGAAGAAAGTGCAAGCTGAGAGAGTGTCTAGGTCATTCGCTACGGGGATTAGGTTTCCAGATTCATGTTTCATTAAGCTGTGAATTATTTAAAACCATCCTGAGCCAAATTCTGAAAAGAGATGCCTTATATTATCTAATGTAGCACTATGACCTAGGGTATTAAATAAACGTGACTGGCTTGCCCTGCCATTTCTTTTACCCTTTTCATATTCCTTTCCTCAAAGATTCCCATGAATCTCCTAATCTTACTACTGCCACTTTAAGGGGGAGATCCTTTATTTTTATAAAGATATTAGCATTTTTTCAAATAGGGTATCAGTATAATTATATTCATAGATCATTAAACATGTTGAAATAATATTCTCCTTATTCAAGACTCTTCTTTGAAATCAGACATTTTTAGAAAGAATATTATCTATTTTATTGACTCTAACAAGCACTGGAGTACTATTTAATAGAAAACTCTCCAGTGAGATCACTAGCAACTTAGAGTTAAAAGTCATAAGTGCTAATTCTGCCTAGGAAGATAAGAATAGAAATTGTGTTCACTGTGACTGGAAACCCCTGCTAAAAATATATAAAGTGTAAAATGTGCAGTTACTTTTAATATAACTATGTTTGTTGAAAGGGAGAAAAGAGGTTGGAGAGATGGTTCAGCAGTTAAAGGCACTTGCTTGCAAAGCTTGATGGCCTGAGTTCAATTTCCCAGTACCCATGTAAAGTCAGATGCACAAAGTGGTGCATGCATCTGATGTTCATTTGCAGTGGCAAGAGGGCCTCTCTCTCATTCTCTTTCTCCTTGCAAATAAATAAAAATATTTTAAAAAACAAAAGGGATACGAAATGAAAATAGAGCTGGAGAGATGGCTTAGTGGTTAGGGCACTTGCCTGCAAAGCCTAAGGATCCTGGTTTAATTCCCCAGGACCCATGTAAGCCAGATGCACAAGGGGCACATGCATCTGGAGTTCATTTGCAGTGGCTGGAGGCCCTGGATCACCCATTCTCTCTCTCTCTCTCTCTCCCTGCCTCTCAAATAAATAAAAATAAATTAAAAAAAAAAGAAATGAAAATATTGGGCTGGAGATATGGCTTAGTGGTTAGGGTACTTGCCAGCAAAGCCAAAGGACCCAGGTTTTATCCCCCAGTACCCACATAAAGCTAGATGCACAAGGTGGCGCATATGTCTGGAGCTCGTTTGTAGTGGCTAAATGCCATGGTATGATCATTCTCTCTCTCTCTCATCAGCCTCTTTCTGTCTTTCAAATAAATTAAATTAAATTAAATATTTCTTAAAATGAAAATATCAGGCAGGAGAGATGGCTTAGCAGTTATGGTGCTTGCCTGTGAAGCCTAAGGTTCAACTTCCCAGGACCCACCTAAACCAGATGCACAAGGTGGAGAAAGTGTTTAGAGTTCATTTGCAGTGGCTGGAGGCTCTGGTGCACCCAATCTCCCTCTTTCACTATCTGCCTCTTTCTATGTCCCTCTCTTAATAAATAAATAAATAATATTTAAAAAAATAAAATGTTAATGAGATTAATACCTCAGATTGCACAATGGTACATTTAGTAAGTACAAAGCCTGGAAAACTGCATCTGTCTGTGATTTAAATCCTAGACCACAGGAAGGAAACTGGATAAAAAGATAAGGATTTGAATTCCCAATTCTGTAAAACTGAATGTTGTCCACTAGAGGAGGCAAAATGGGACAAACTGAGTAGTTGCCCTAATGAAGAAATAGTGCTCATTTGTGAGGTGCAAGAGTTTGAACCCAGGCCATCATGCATCGACCACCGAGCTATATCTCCACCCCGAACACTGTACTCTTCACGTCTCACTGAAAGGCTTCTTCTTTTCTTTTTTCCAAAGATTTATTTATTAGAGGGAGAGAGAGAATAGGCACACCAGGGCCTCTAGCCACTACAGACACATGCGCCACCATGTGCATCTGGCTTACATGGGACCTGAAGAATTGAACCTGGGTTCTTAGGCTTTGCACATATGCTCCTTAACCACTAAGCCATCTCTCCAGCCTGGATTCTTTTTTTAAATTAATTAATTAATTTATTTATAAGCAGGCAGACAGAGAGGGGTTGGGGCAGATAGAGAACAAGCCGGGCATGGTGGCGCATGCCTTTAATCGCAGCACTTGGAGGCAAAGGTAGGAGAATTGCCGTGAGCTCAATGCCACCCTGAGACTACATAATGAATTCAGGTCAACCTGGGCTAGAGCCAAACCCTACCTTGAAAAAACAACAGGGATGGAGGGATGGCTTAGCGGTTAAGGCATTTGCCTGCAAAGCCAAAGGACCCAGGTTCGATTCCCCAGGACCCACATTAGCCAGATGCACAAGGGGCATAAGCGTCTGGAGTTCCTTTGCAGTGGCTAGAAGCCCTAGCACACCCATTCTCTCTCTCTCTCTCTGTCTCCCTCTCCCTCTTTCTCTGCCAAATAAATAAAAATAAGACATTTAAAACAACAATGCTGCATGTTCATACATAATACAGGGCTTAGTTGGAGGCACAGATAACTATAAACAAGTGTTTATCTTATGAAAATGTCTCAAAGGACATGTGAAATTTATGAAGCATACAAGGTGACCCTTTATACCTTCACACTTCAAAATGTCTGGCATTTCTGGCCCAGCTCACTTAATAGCACTGGCAAAGAAGTTCCCCAGCCAACACACACACACACACACACACACACACACACACACACACTGTCATAGTTCATTTAAAAAAGGTATTTTATTTATTTATTCATTCATTCATTTGAGAGAGACAGAGAGAGGCAGATGAGAACAGGCATGGCAGAGCTTCCAGCTACTGCAAACAAACTCCAGACGTGTGTGCCACCTTGTGCATCTGGCTATACGTGGGCACTAGGGAATCAAACCTAGGTCCTTTGGTTTAACAGGCAGGCACCTTAACCACTAAGCCATATTTCCAGCTCTCATCGTTCATTTTTAAAACTCTCATAAATTGTGAAATTGACCCTTGTGTGAAGCTACCACTATTGAAAGACCCTGATCTTTAATCTTGGTACATGGCTACTTAGAATAAAGGCTACATTGTCTATTTTTCTTTGCAGATACATATTGTACATTAGCAAATACATCCTTATAGTCTTATAGCCATAGTCTTCCATTTTTCTTTTCTTTTTGTTTGTTAGGTTTTTTTTTTTTTTTTTTTTTTGAGGAAGGGTCTTGCTCTAGTCCAGGCTGACCTGGAATTCACTATATAGTGTCAAGTTGGCCTCGAACTCACAGCGATCCTCCTACCTTTGTCTCCCGAGTGCTGGGATTAAAGGCGTGCGCCACCACACCAGGTGTCTTCCCTTTTTCTTTGTCTTCCTGATGGTTGGAATGTGGCATGGTATCTGGGCTTCAGGGCAGGAGCTGAAGCAACTATTTTGAACTTGATGGAATTTTGATGAGGGTACCAAAAAATTTTAAGGAGAGATCTTGAGAAAACTACAGAAACGGGAATATCACTCTGAACTTCTTTTTGAACCTTGAAACAGGTTATTAAAATATCTTGAACAGGGCTGGGAAGATGGCTCAGCAGTTAAATCAGTCATACTGTTAGTTGCTACCAGACACAATGTATCTAAACTGCTGCCTTTATTTTATTTAACTTTATATTTTGCCTAGGTAACAGGCACATAACTTCTGTTATTTATTTTTATTATTTATTTATTTGAGAGAGGGAAAGAAGCTGAGAGAGACAGAGAGAGAGAACATGGGTGGGTCAGGGCTTCCAGCCACTGCGAAAAACTCTACGCTACTTTGTACATCTGGTTTATGTGGATCCTGGGGAATCAAACTGAGGTTCTTTGGCTTTGCAGGTGCCTTAACTACTAAACCATATCTCCAGCCCCAACTTCTATTTCTTTTTAAATTTTTGTAAAAAAAAAAAAAATTGATTTGAGAGAGAAAGAGGCAGATAGACAATGGGCACACCAGGGCCTTCAGCCACTGCAAATGAAGTCCAGATACATGTGTCGTCTTGTGCATATGGCTTACATGGGTACTAGGGAATCTAACCTGGGTCCTTGGACTTCACTGGCAAGCAACTTAATGGCTAAGCCACCCCCGCAGCCCACTTCTATTAATTTTTAAAAAATATTTTATTTGCAAGCAGATAGAAAGGAGGGAAAGAATGGGTACACCAGGGCCTCTAAGCCACTGTAAACAAACTCCAGATGCATGTGCCACTTTGTGCATCTGACTTTACATGAGTACAGGTGAATCAAATCAGGGTCCTTAGGCTTTGCAGGCAAGCACCTTAACTTTGGAACCACCTCTCCAGCCCAGCTTTTAGTCACTTCTGCTTTTTTTTAAATTAAGGCACTTTTTTTTTTTTAACAGGTTTTTTTTTTTTTTTAATTTTTATTTATTTGAGAGCGACAGACACAGAGAGAAAGACAGATAGAGGGAGAGAGAGAGAATGGGCGCGCCAGGGCTTCCAGCCTCTGCAAACGAACTCCAGACGCGTGCGCCCCCTTGTGCATCTGGCTAACGTGGGACCTGGGGAACCGAGCCTCGAACCGGGGTCCTTAGGCTTCACAGGCAAGCGCTTAACCGCTACGCCATCTCTCCAGCCCCACTTCTGCTTTTTGCAATTGATGTTTCTATAAATGAGGCTCTAGCTCAGGCTAACCTGGAATTCACTATGTAGTCTCAGGATGGCCTTGAACTCATGACAATCCTCCTACCTCTGCTGGGATTAAAGATGTGCGCCGCCACACCAGGCCCTGAGAGTCTTTTAACATATGCAGTAAGCACTGGGTATTTTAGCTGGTACTAATATAGTCCAGCTTTTAATTTACAAGTAGGGTTGCTAAAATATTTGCCATTTGAAGACTACTTCATGAACCTGATATTTTCTAAACATGATTTTATGTACTTAAAAATATTTTTCTTGGGGCTGGAGAGTTGGCTTAGCAGTTAAGCCTTGCCCATGAAAACTAAGAACCCTGGTTCAAGGCTCGATTCCCCAGGACCCACGTAAACCAGATGCACAAGATGGTGCATGCATCTGGAGTTCATATGCAGTGGCTAAAGGCCCTGGAGTGCCCATTCTCTCTCTCTCTGCCTCTTTGTCTGTTGCTTTCAACAAGAACTACCATAAAGCTGGATTGGTGTAGTGGGCGACTGTCATTCCAGCAGGATGGGAAGGTGAGGCAGAATCTTCAAAGTGTGGGCCAGCTTGCCTGGTGTAAGCAGTCGTGATCAACGTGAAATCAAGACCGTTTTTCAAACAAGACACCTGGCAAGGACCAAGTATCTGAAGTCATCCTCTGACCTCTACACATACACCTGCCCAAAGATTAAATAATAATAAAAACAAAACAGCCCGAGTGTGGTGGTGCACGCCTTTAATCCTGGCACTTGGGAGGCAGAGGTAGGAGGATGATGAGTTCAAGGCCACCCTGAGACTACATAGTGAATTCCAGTTCAGCCTGTGCTAGATCCAGGCCCTACATCGAAAAATAGAAAAGAAAGAAAACCAAAATAGGCACATTAAATGAGTCTGCATACATTGTTTACGTGGCTCATCTCTCTCTCTCTCTCCTAAGACCTTTTCAGGGACACACAGCTGTGAAAATTCTCCCCTCCCTCACCTAAAATCAACACTTTTTTTGCTTATTTACCAATTTATTTATTATTTGCAAGGAGAGAGTGAGAAAGATGGAATAGAGACAGAGAGAGGATGGGCACGCCAGGGCCTCCAGTCACTGCAAACGAACTCCAGACGCATGAGCCCTTTGTGGACCTGGCTTATGTGGGTCCTGGGGAATCGAACCTGGGTCCTTTGGCTTTGTAGGCAAACGCCTTAAGCACTAAGCCAGCTCTCCAGTCTCAACACATTTTCTTTTAAGTACTAACATATTTCTTTGTACTAATAAAAAAAAAAAAGCGATAGCACAAAAGTTAGTGGCAACAAAGAGGCTTTCCCCCCCACCCCGGGCACTTTTCCTAATACACTTGAGACACGCTGTCAATGAGGCCAGAGAGGTTCAAGAGGCGGAAAAGTGGGGAGCAAAAGTCTTTCCAAGAGCATAGAAATCTGTGAAGGGGGAGGGGGGCAGCACCCGATGGGGAGTCCTGCAAGGGGGAGTGGCAGTTCTGAGTTAGGCCCGTGCCATCACTTAGTTGGCTCTCATCTCGGGATGTTGCTCTCCAGAGCCCACAGTGGCACCCTCTTCCTCCTCCTCCTGCGGAGGTATCAGGTGCTCAGGGATGTCCACGAAGAATACATCCTTGCCCCCTTTCGCAGGGAAGGGCTGCAGCAGCCACCTGGGGTTCGAGAGCGCAGTCAAGTACTTGTGCTGCAGGCTGCACAGCACGGCTCGCGTCTCCAGCTCCACGACTTCCTCGGGATCTAGGCTGTCTGGACACTGCAGGGTCTCTCCCACGTCCACCAGCCCAGCGACCACGCCCCGGCCGAACCTCTCCCCTTGCCCGAGCAGCTCGTCCACCTGCGCGGGCGTCATGCGCAGCCGGTCCTGCAGCACCGCCCGCCAGGCGCCCTCGTCTTCCCAGTCCCGGCGGGCCACGTGGACCGCCACGGTTCGGTTCCGCTGGCTGCTCAGCAGGGGACGCCAGCGCGTCTCCAGGGTCTTGACGCCGTTGAGCACGAGCCCGGCGTAAGGCTGCCGGAAGGAGAGGCACGCGAACCTCATGTCGGGGCGGCTTCCCGCCCACAGGCCCGTCGCCGCGCTCTTTCGGGCCCCACGCGGGCACGGAAGCTCCACGAGCCCGTCTCCACGGCGCTGCGCGCCAGCTCCGGCTCCGCCGCACTGCCCGGAACCCGGAACCTGGGGACCGCGGCGTCCTGACGTCACATCCGGGGCGGGGCCCGCCTGCGGCGCGCTCTGGTCGCCCGTCGCGAAGATCCAGACTCTCGCGAGAGTGAAGACCTGCCGCCAGTGCCTGGGGCCCCTTCCTTGCAGGAAGCCTCGGACTGGCTCGTTTGCTGCAATGTTCCTGAGCAGCCTTCCGTGCAGAAGTGGTTTCTGGGGTCCCTTTCCTCTCTGAATGGTTGATTTCTAAGGAGCAACGCAGTTTTTAAAAAAATTATTTTACTTACTTATTTGAGAGAAAGAGAGAGGGAGAGAGACAGAGAGATGGGCGCGTCAGGGCCTCCAGCCACTGCAAACGAACTCCAGACACATGCGCCACCTTGTGCATCTATCTGTCTTTACGTGGGTCCTGGAGAATCGAACTGAAGTCTTTTAGCTTTGCAGGCAAATCCCTTAACCGCTAAGCCATCTCTCCAGCCCAGCGACCTGGTTTTTCATGTAAGCATCTGTTTTCTGAACAGCTACCCTGCGATACTATGCACCAGGAGATGCAGAATTAAATCAACTTGAAGGCAAAGACGTCAAAAGGTCCCATAAAGACTTTAAAATATGGTGCGCAATTACTTGAAGATAAAAGGTCATGGGTATGGTTTTTTTGTGACTGGAGCAGCGTTTGCACAAATATCCCCAAATGCTTACTGTCATTTTGTTATCAAGTAAATGCTAAATGCACTAGCTATTTGGGAGTCATTTAAAAAAAAAGCTATTCAGGTGACTGTTAAAATTCGACCTAAAAATCATCATAGATTAAAAAATGATTTATAAAACTTGTATTTATTTGTTATTTGTAAGCAGGGAGAGAGAGGAGGTGGGGAATGGGTGCACCATGACCTCTAGCCACTGCAAATGAACTCCAGACACATGTGACACTATGCATGTGGCATTGACGCCCTGGGGAATCGAACCCAGGTTGTTAGGCTTTTGTAGTGCTTTAACCAATGAGTCATCTCTCCAACCCCCCCCCCCCCAAAAAAAAGGAATTCTGAGTTCCTGGACAAATGTATTTAAGTGGAATTATATTACTACTATTTGTAATCATGGACTAAGCCTTCAAAACTTTTAATGCCTTTTTTTTTTAAATTTTTATTTATTTATTTATTTGAGAGCGACAGATACAGAGAGAAAGACAGATAGAAGGAGAGAGAGAGAATGGGCGCGCCAGGGCTTCCAGCCTCTGCAAACGAACTCCAGACGCGTGCGCCCCCTTGTGCATCTGGCTAACGTGGGACCTGGGGAATCGAAACTCGAACCGGGGTCCATAGGCTTCACAGACGAGCGCTTAACCGCTAAGCCATCTCTCCAGCCCTAATGCCTTTTTAAAATCACCTGTATGTAAAGAAATGGTCCGAGGAGTAAGTACTGGCCCACTGAGAATACTTCTGAAACAGCTATAGATATGAAAAAACCGTGCAAACATCATGACTTAGGAAAACTTTGTCCCTCTACCACTCTTCTGAGGCCGCACATGAGCACAATACTGTTTAAGGCTAGTACCAGGGAATGTCAAGATCATTGGTTCAGCAAAAGCTTACAATGACAAGATGGTCATGTTTGGTCTCTCAGGTATCCTTTCCTAGTCAAACACTGACTGAAGACAGCTTTTTCTCCTCTTAACTTGCCTTGGGAGAATTACCTGAGATATTTGTTAAATGGATTCCACTATTCCAAGATGAGACTGCATTTCAAGTTGTTCTGAGGGTAAGCCCTAGAAATCTGTATTAACACAATCATATCATTAGAGGAGTTGGGAAAACAATTGGTTAAAGCATATAATTACTTAACATTAAACCTGCTGTTCATCACCCACCCATTGCCACTTTGAAGGCTGTGATGTATTCATAAATGCCTGAACATGCATTCACATGCCACTAGCTGTAGCACTGTGAACGCATGGCATAGTTATCTTCACTGTGTTCCAAGAACAGATTAATCTTGGAATCCCAATCAGCTGACCAAGCAGAACAAGCTACAGGTTACAAAGCAAATGGAAAGCTCTTCAAAAAAAAAATTTTTTTTTTTTTTTAAAAAGGTCTGGAGAGATGGCTTAGGGATTAAAGTGCTTGCCTGTGAAGCCTAAGGACCCAGGTTCGATTCCCCAGGTCCCACATAAGCCAGATGCACAAGGTGGCACATGCAACTGGAATTCATTTGCAGGGGCTGGATGCTCTGACATGCCTATTCTATCTGCCACTTCCTCTCTCTCTCTATCAAATAAATGTGAATTAAAAAAAATATATAAAGCTCCTGAGTTGCAAAATTCTCTCAGTGCTCAGTAGTAGAGCACTTGCCCAGCATGATGAAACCATATATTTGATCTCCAGCACAAGATGAATGAATGAATATAAAAATATAAGATTTATCACTACTGGTAAGAAAGCACAAATTTAGAAATCAAACAAAGACCAAGTATTAGTGGTATACACCCTTAATCCCAGCACTCAAGGGGAATGAAATAGGAGGATTACTGTGAGTTCAAGGCCAACCTGGGACTACTGCATATTTCAGTTTAGCCTGAACCAGAGTGAGACCCTACCTTGAAAAAACACGAAATAAATCTGCTCCCCACAGAGAGACTTACTGAAGTATAACACATACAGAAAAGGACCTAAATAATGTCTCAATTTTTTTGCACGTGTATTGGTGTGTACATGTGTTTGTGTGTGAATGCATATGCACGTGCGTGTCCACTGTCCAGCTCTTTTGACCTCCTTTGAGGCGATCACACATTGGCTTGGGGCTTACCAATCAGGCTGGCTGGCAATCTCCATGGTTCCTCTTGTCTTTGCAGGGGTGTGCCTCCATACCTGGCATTTTACATGGGTTCTGGGATGGAACATAGGTTCTCCCACTTATTGTTTTAAATATTTACCTATTAGATAGAGGGAGCAGGGAGGATGAACAGGAGAGAATGGCTACACCAGAGCTGCAAACTAACTCCAAACACATGTACCACTTTATGCATCTGGCTTTATGTGGGTACTGGAGAATTGAACCCAGGAAGGCAGGCAGGCCTTGCAAGCAAGTGCCTTTAACTGCTGAGCCATCTCCTTATCCTGCTTATGAGGCAAGCACTTTTGCAGCCTGGTGTGGTAGTGCATGCCTTTAATCCTAGCACTTGGGAGGCACAGGTAGGAGTATCACTGTGAGTTTGAGGCCACACAAAGACTGAGACTACACAGTGAATTCCAGGCCAGCTTGGACAAGAGCAAGACTCTACCTCAACCTCCCTGAAAAAAAAAAAAAAATCTGTAACTGATACATAAAATCATAATAGGGCTATGTCATGTTTCATGTCACGTTACATCTCATATGTGAACACATACGCTAGCAGGACCAGACGCCCTCTCTTCTCTTCTGCTGTTAATACCCTCTTACCACCATGTACAATTGTTATCTTGACCTTATTTTTATTTATTTTTTGGTTTTTCGAGGTAGGGTCTCACTCTAGCCCAGGTTGACCTGGAATTCACTCTGTATTCTCAGGGTGACCTTGAATTTACGGTGAGCCTCCTACCTCTGCCTCTCGAGTGCTGGGATTAAAGGTGTGCACCACCACACCCGGCTTCTTGACCTTATTTTTTAAAAAAATATATAAAGAGATTCATATGGCATTTAAAAAAATTATTTTATTAGAGAGAACGGGTACACCAGGGCTTCTAAGCACTGCAAATGAACTCCAGACGCATGCGCCACCCCATGCATCTGGCCTACGCAGGTTCTGGGGAGTCAAACCTGGGTCCTTAGGCTTCCTAGGCAATTGCCTTAACCACTAAGCCATCTCTCTAGCCCTCATATAGTACTTTAAAAAACTTGGCTTCTTTAAAGATTATGGCTGTGATTCATGTGTACCATTACATCAACTCTCATCTCTGTTTCAGTTTGTTTCATGAACTGCATGTGGTATGGACTCATCTTTGTGAGATCAACTTTCAGTGAAGATTGACAGCAGCTCGCTGTCAACTGCCTACTGACATAAGTACGCTGGCTTCTGCATCAGGGTGGAACGACGTGTGTCCTTCACTTCCCCCCAGACTCCCAAGCAGGACTGTGTCTCATAGTCCACAGTTGTTAAGTTGCTTGGCAACGAGCATTTTTATTGGTTTCTTTTGTTTTCATTCCCTTATTGGTTGTTCCTGGGATGAGTCCCAAATAGACTACTTCAAACTCAAATACTTGTTTCAGAATCAACTTCTAAAGGATACTCAAACTAACCTCTTAGGTGAACTTCAGCATCATTTTACCACACTCCACTTGAGAAAGCTGACTTCCTTATAATTGTAGCAATACAGTCAAACTTATATACTGGGGTTGGACAGATGGCTTAGTGGTTAAGGCACTTGCCTGTGACACCAGAATCCAACGTCTCCAGCCCTTCCATGTGAACTCCTCACTAGCTGTGCTCCTGGGAGTTTCGGGGCCTGGTGTCATCTGTCCCCCTTGTTCTAAGCCTTCCAGATTCTTGGACTGAGCAGCTCCTGCGTTCACTGGCTCTCCTGCATGTCGATGGCCACTGTTGGACTACACAGCTTCCAATCAGGTAAGACAATCTAATAAATCTCCTTTTTTTTTTTTTGTTATTTTTGCTTGTTTATTTGAGAGAGACAGAGAGGGACAAAAAGAGGCACATAGAGAGAGGAAGAGAGAATGGGCACGCCAGGGCCTCCAGCCACTGCAAACAAACTCCAGATGCATGCACCCCCTTGTGCATCTGGTTAACGTGGGTCCTGGGGAGTCGAGCCTCAAACCGGGGTGCTTAGGCTTCACAGGCAAGCGCTTAACTGCTAAGCCATCTCTCCAGCCCATAAATATCCTTTTAATACACTGGTTCATTTCTCTAGAGAAACCTAATGCACCTAACGATAATACCTGGGTGCTACATAAGATATTGCTGAATTTTTACATTAGATCTAAAATCATCTCTCTTGCAAAATTATTAATTGTAAGTCATTAGCTAATGTTGAAACCATAACCAAAATACAATCAGGTGTGCTTTCTACCAGACAGCGTTGCCACCCTTCAAAAAAAGGAATGGGAGAAAAAGGTAATTTAAATCCACTTTTTATTCTTTCATAGATTTTAATAATTATATGTTACTCTTAACTTATAGTGAAATCTTTAAGATAGGAAGGAAATTTACACGCCCTCTTCTGTTCGTTCTTCAGAATGGAAGGAAGTTTCATTCCAAGGGTGCAGTGTGTGAGACTTAACACTGGAAAACACGTATGAAACTTGTTTCACTGGCTGCACTTAGGACTAGGCACAGCACAATAAATATAGAACTACATAATCTTTTTAAAAGATGGCTGTACTTTTAACACATTCTTACTGAAGAAATACTACGTGTGAACATTGTGTAATTCTACAACATACAAGCGAAGGGAGAGTTATGTTGTTTCTGTACCACTTCACACTCACACATCAACAGTCTTCAAAAGGAGTAAGAATGCACATCTCAAATTCAGAGCAACAACAAAAACAACAACAACAACAAACAAACTTGTTCCACTAGTTTCTTTAGATCACTCATGATCACAATCCTAGCCTGCTGGTAGTTTAAGGTAGGAATAGAAAGTTTTTTCATATTGTTTTAATTTTCATCAGTCAGAGCCTGAGTAGGAGGCCATACTGGAAGCAAACTGATTAAGCAGCACCATTACATTAGGTCTACACATCAACAAATCATTGCATAATCCTTATTATCAACAGTGTTGAAAAGTTAACAAAAGTTATATATATGGAAGAATATCTTTCCTGAATAGCAGTCCACCGTGTAAAAATGTGCAACCTGCAAGGACTTACACAAAGTGATGTCTGAATTGTCTACTGACTATCGATCCTTTAACAGACCAAAAGAATTGCGTTGCTAATAATTTAAATAACATACTAAGGCATAAAATAAATACTTTATGCTATTACATTTGTGTATTTGAGATTGTTAGGCATGTTCACATACCCTTTCCTCTTCCCAAAGATGAAGCGATGGTATCAGCACTACTGGTCAGAAAGTTAATGGGAAACCTCAGAGCTTTCGGCAATGTTCCTTATTATGCCAACACAGAAATGATCATATTAAAAGTAATGAGAGCAAAATGAAATTGATCATTTTTTCACACGAACCAGTTTCTGTTATGAGGAGATACAAGAATTCATTTCATCCCTATTAAATAGTATGGAACCATATGCTGCTAAGGACATAGTTTGAAAAGCCTGAACCAGTAAATTAAAAAAAAAAAAAGCACATTAAAAAAAATCACAAATTTTACAAGTGGTAAATGGGTTGTTTAAAAATTCAGCATACAAGCAAACATGCAAACACGTGGCACATGTCATTACCTTGTAAAAACATAATGCCACTCTGGCCCCAAGAATCACTACAGCCCAGCTGGTTCTTAGAGGGGCAAACTGCCTTTCATCCCCACTGAGTAGGCAGTCTCTGTGGCACTACGCTGGCCATCACACTGCCGTGTAACTCCTGGAAGCTTAGCCTCCTAAGATGTCTAAGAAAAAGAAAGGCTGTGATACAGATCAAGTTTCCAATGATTGTTTTAAATGTACCTTTAAAATGAATTTCGTAGTAATGCATTAAATAAAAGACCTTGATACTGGAGTTTTCCTAGTGAAATGAAACAAAGACGGTGTTAAGTTTGCCCACCTGGCTCATTTTCCACCTTTTTAGAGGGAACTGGTTTATCCGTTATGCTGAGCCTCACAAATGCCTGTTTTTAAAGACAACAGTTCTCAAGTTTCCCATAAACACTCCTAATTTATATTGGAAAAGCAATGCATAATCAGAACATTAATCATTCATGTTTTTAAAAAGTTTTTCCTGCAAAGCAGAGAGTTCACAAAACCCTAAGCTGCAAGTGACCTCAGCACACACAGACTGAGCCATTTCCCACAGCATCCGCCAATAAACACAGCAATCTGGCCTTCCATTCTGAGTCCACGCAGAGAGAGTGCGCGCAGCAGCCCCGCTTACGAGCTCCTGGGCACGAGGAGAGGGCGAACCTAGGACAAGGGGTTGTCACCTCGCGTACAGGTTGACGGTGGGGTAGCCACTGTGTGCTTACTACAGTCACCACTTCAGGTAAAGGTTGGAGAGCCCCTCGACCCTGGAGCAAAGGAATGTGTGTTGCACATAAGACCTACCCACATCGACAGCAAAACAAACGACAACACACACAGGCACTAGTCTCAAAGCTGCACAATAAAAAAAGCCAAGGGGTTTGAGATGAGAAACTTAGGAAAAAATACACGTGGGCTTGCTGAGGGAGAGGACAGAAATGAAGTCACAGTTCTAGTCCTCGAGGCTACGGAATGCATTCTGCATGTCTTCAAGAAGTTGTGCGTAGTCGGCCTTGATCTTCGCCTCACCGTCTTTCACTGGATCCTGAAAAAAAAAAAAAAAGACATTACAAATTTACCATTGGACAATACATTTCAGGTCAGGATGTGTGGTTGGTAAGTTATATATATATATATATATATATATATATATATATATACATACATACATAGTTTTTTGTTTTTTTTTTTTGAGGTAGGGTCTCACTCTAGCCCAGGCTGACCTGTAATTCACTATGAAGTCTCAGGTTGGCCTCGAACTCACGGCAATCCTCCTACTCTGCCTCCCAAGTGCTGGATTAAAGGCATGCGCCACCATGCCCGGCTTATATTTAATATATTTTTAGCTAGGTGTGGTGGTGCATGCCTTTAATGCCAGCACTTGAGAGGTCGAGGTAGGAGGATTGCTGTGAGTCTGTGGCCTTCCTGAGACTACACAGTGAATTTCAGGTTAGCCTGGGTTAGAGTGAGACCCTACCTCAAAAAACAAATAAACAAAAATTTCTTTCTATCTATCTGCCTACCTTCCTACCTATCATCTATCCATTCATTCATCATGTTAAATGAAGTACACCAGTAAACCACAAGCAGGAGAAAACTACCTTCATGTTCTTTTACAAGTAGAAATGTTTTGGTACGTGTGTATATGTGATGCATGTGCATGTCCACGTGCGTGACAGCAGGTGTGCGCGCCACAGTGCTCATGCGGAGGTCAAGGACAACTGTTGGATCGGTTTCCCCTGCCAGCTTGTTTGTGAGGCAGGATCCCTCATTCTCATCGTCATCCATTGCTACATTCGCCAGCCTGGCTGGTCTGCAAGCTCCTGGGAGATTCTCCTGCCTCTGCCTCTCAGCTTGTGATCAGCGGGCTGCGATGAGAGAAGCCTGCCACAGCGTCAGGTTTTTATGTGGGTGCTGGGGATTTGAACTTAGGCACTATAGCTTGAGTGACAAGCACTTTACCACTGAGCCACCTCCCTGACCCCTCATTTTTGTACTTTGCTTGTGAACTACATTCAATGACCACACCATTATTGTGCACAAAAGTGAGAGTTTTAGGGCTGGAGAGATGGCTTAGTGGTTAAGCACTTGCCTGTGAAGCCTAAGGAGCCCAGTTTGAGGCTCGATTCCCCAGGACCCACGTTAGCCAGATGCACAACGGGGTGCATGTGTCTGGAGTTCGTTTGCAGTGGCTGGAGGCCTTGGCATGCCCATTCTCTCTCTCTCTCTCTCTCTCCATCTGCCTTTTTCTCTCTGTCCATTGCTCTCAAATAAATAAATAAATATTGAAAAAAAGTGAGAGTTTTGTAGCATCACATATTAGTAGCATATGACTACTGTGTATATAGCAACTGGGAATTAATGTAGTCAAAACAAAATTTATTATTTGAGGGTGTAATAGTACCACAACTGGATGGAGAAAATATAGATAAGAATCTTAAAATGTATCGTGTTTAAAAATCCTATGAAGCCGGGCATGGTGGTGCACGCGTTTAATCCCAGCACTCGGGAGGCAGAGGTAGGAGGATTGCCGTGAGTTCGAGGCCACCCTGAGACTCCATAGTGAATTCTAGGTCAGCCTGGGCTAGAGTAAGACCCTACCTCGAAAAAAAAAAAAAAGAAAACTGCCGGGCGTGGTGGTGCACACCTTTAATCCCAGCAGTCGGGAGGCAGAGGTAGGAGGATCACCGTGAGTTCGAGGCCACCCTGAGATGACAGAGTTAATTCCAGGTCAGCCTGGACCAGAGTGAGACTCTACCTCGTAAAACCAAAAAAAAAAAAAAAAAAGAAAACCTATGGAAAGCAATGAAATTGAATAATTTGTAAAAAAGAGTTGTATTTGGGCTGGAGAGATGGTTTAGTGGTTAAGGCACTTGCATGCAAAGCCTAAGGACACATGTTCGACTCTCCAGGTCCCACGTAAGCCAGATGCACAAAGGAGAGGCATGTGCAAATTACCAGGCCAGTGCAAATGAACTCCAGATGCATGCGCCATTTTGTGCATTTGGCTTTACATAGGTTCTGGGGAGTTCAACCTGGGCTGTCAGGCTTTGCAAGCAAATACCTTTAACCCCTGAGCCATCTCTACCGCCCTTGAACTATTATTTTCTAGCCCAAAATAATGCTATATAAGAATATCTAGTGATGCAGAAAAATATCTCTGATGTGCATTTGATATAATGAGCACATAAATAGAAAAACTATTTCACTTTAAGTAATCACACTACCAGGAAATACTGTTGAAGGTAAAATTTTCTCCTCTTCCTGATATATAACTTTAGATAAAACATTTAAATGACGAGGGAGATGGCTTAGTGAATCAAGTACTTATCATACAAGTATGAGGAGGCCAGTTTTTTTTTTTGGGGGGGGGGTTTTCTCAGGTAGGATCTCACTCTAGCTGAGGCTGACCTAGAATTCACTATATAGTCTCAAGGTCGTCTGGGGCTCATGGTGCTCTGCCTCCTGAGTGCTGGGATGAAAGGTGTGCGCCACCACACCCGGCATTTCTTGGTTTTTCAAGGTAGGGTCTCACTCTAGCTCAGGCTGACCTGGAATTCACTGTGTAGTCTCAGGGTGCTGGGATTAAAGGTGTGTGCCAGCATGCCCGGCTCTGAATATTCTTTTTTAAAAATATTTTCAAGCAGAGAGAAAGAGAGAAAGAGAGAGAGAAACTGGGTGTTCCAGGGCCTCCAGCTGCTGCAAACCAACTCTAGATGCATGCGCTACTTTGTTCATCTGGTTTAACATGGACACTGGGAATCTAGGCTTTTCAGTCAAGTGCCTTAACCACTGAGCCATCTCTCCAGTCCTAAATATTCTTGATACTGCATCTATTTTTTAAGTTTTATTTATTTATTTTTGTTTTTGAAGTAGGGTTTCACTCTAGCCCAGGCTGGCCTGGAGTTCACTACATAGTCCCATGCTGGCATTGGACTCCCAACGATCCTCCTGCCTCTGCCTCCTGCGTGCTGGGATGACAGGTGTGGGCCACCACAACTGGCCAATACCTCATTTATTTTAACGCATGGGGGTACCATAATGCAACGCTGACTGTTCATTCTTGGATGACATTTGAGAGGTTTAATAAGTAACTTCTCATACATATCCACATCAAAAATCTCTGGACTTGGGCTGGAGAGATGGCTCAGCATTTAAGGAACTTACTTGCAAAGTCTGATGGCCCAGGTTCAGGTCCCCAAACCCACATAAAGCCAGATGTACAAAATGCCACTCATGTCTGCAGTTCATTTGTAGGGGCAAGAGGCTCAGGGGCACACAACTCTTTCTCTCTCTGCCTGCCACTTTCTTTCTGCCTGTATCTCAAATACATAAATTAAAATATTTTTAAAAATATCAGATCAGGTGGTACATGCTTTAATCCCAGCATTCAGGGCAGAGGTAGAAGAACTGCTATGAGTTCGAGACCAGCCTGGAACTACAGAGTGAGCCTAAGCTACGGAGTGACATTCTACCTCAAAAACTCTGAAAAGAAAAATCTCTGCACTCAGTAGTACAGCCACTGCCTTGTATGGGTGAGAATGCTAGGTTAAATTCCAGCAATGCAAAAATCAAAAACAGAAAACAAAACACACAAAAAACAAAACAAAACAAAAATCTAGAGGGAGGAAGGAAGAAAAAATTATTGCTGGGTGTGTTGGTACATGCTCTTCACCCTAATTTGGCAGACAGAGGTAAAGTGACTAGAGTTGAGACCATAATTCTGGGGAAGGGGATGGGACATAAAGAATTATTTCCTTGGTTCATAACTCAGTGAAATGGCAGGCCTTAAGGCTGTGAATATTTTTAACTTCTTAACATAGTGAATATCCATTAATACAGGCTTATATTTTCAAACTACAGTATAAATAGTCTTTTTTTTTTTTTTTTTTTGAGGTTGGGTTTTGCTCTAGCCCAGGCTTATCTGGAATTAGTCTAGGCTGGCCTGAAACTCACAGCAATCCTCCTGCCTCAGCCTCCTAAGTGTGCTGGGATTAAAGGTGTGTGCCACCATGTCTGACAGAGACAGATAACATGGGCATACCAGGAACTCCAGCCACTGCAAACAAACTCCAGACATATGCGCCACTGGGCATCTGGCTTTACAAGGGTATTGGGAATAGAACTCGGGTCGTTGGGCTTTACGGGCAAGCATCTTAACTGCCGAGACATCTCTGCAGCCCTACGCGATCACTTTTATGTACTCAAGAGAATCACTGATAGGTGGTTAGTACACCTGTTGGCACACTGTGACTTTTCTCCTGAGTCTCCTCTCCTCACCTCCTGAGTGCGGGGTCACAGTTACCTACCTATTTTTTTTTTCCTTTTTCTTATTCTTTTTATTCAAGGTAGGGTTTCACTCTAGCTCAGACTGACCTGGAATTCACTATGCAGTCTCAGAGTGGCCTCAAACTCATGACGATCCTCCTACCTCTGCCTCCTGAGGGCTGGGATTAAAGGCGTGCGCCACCACACCTGGCCCCTACCTACCTATTTTTATCTTGTGTACCTACAAAAGAGTAAGAGGCACCTTCAAAGTTAAAAGCAAGGTGTAACATGAAATTTAACAAAGAAGTAAACAGAGTAGATGTCATTGTACAAACATGGCAGATAATGATAATAGGCACTTTAGGATAATTGCTGCTAAGCAACATCAAATTTTTTTAACTGTGAGTTTTCTAGTGGACAAGAGAGAAAAACACATGAGCGTTTGTTTTAGACATGACATACTATGATCTTTACCATCAGAATTTCCACTTAGATATCACTTTGAGGCCTGTTTTGGTTTTATGCAACCTGAAAATGTGTGCAAATGGTTAAGTATAGGTTCCAAACTCCAGGTTTGAGACTCCAATACTTAGAACTGGAAGGGAAGAAGGCAGGGAGGAAGGAAAGTTGGTTTTCTACTAGGAAATGCGGCATCATAAACAAAACATACCTTAAATTTCATGGAGGACAGTTTATAGAGGATCTCCCCCATGTGCTCGCGGATCATCGACCACGTGATCTTGTTGTCGCTCTGGGCGGTGGTTTCAACAGCTCTGCGGGCCATGTCGTAAAATGCAATCATGTTGGACAGCATTCCCACCGTCTTGTAGAATGGGCAGAACCTAGGACAGATGAGTATAAGAAGAATTCACAAAACCTCCAAGGCAGCTCATACTTTAATTCTGTAGTTTTAAATCCAAATTTATATTCAGAAAGTCTTTGCCAAGACCAATATGTTGAAGGGTTTCCCCTACTTTTTCCTCCAGCAACTTCAGTTTCAGGTCTGATGTTAAGGTCTTTAGTCCATTTGGATTTAATTCTTGTGCATGGAGAGAGAGAGAATAATCTATTTTCATCCTTCTACAGATACATATCCAGTTTCCCCAGCACCATTTGCTGAAGAGGCTGTCTTTTCTCCAATGAGTATCTTTGGCACTTTTATCGAATATCAGGTGGCTATAGCTACCTGGACTTATATCTGGGTCCTCTATTCTGTTCCATTGATCTACATATCTGCTTTTGTGCCAGTACCATGCTGTTTTTGTTACTATAGCTCTGTAGTATGGGTTAAAATCAGGTATGGTTAAATTCAAATTTAAATCTAGCCATAAAGTACCAGCCATTAGCATTTTTTAGTTTTTCAAGGTAGGGTCTCACTCTAGCTCAGGCTGACCTGAAATTCATTATGTAGCCTCAGGGTGACCTTGAACTTGTGGTGATCCTCCTACCTCTGCCTCCCAAGTGCTGGGATTAAAGGCATGTGCCACCCCGCCCGGCTCCATTAGCATTTTAAAATATGCATACTGCTTACATTTGCTGGGTGACAGGTAAGGAATGAACAGCGATAGGAGAAAAGAAGCAGCCTCAGCAGCTGTGCAGCCACTAGGTGGACGTGGCTATTTCAAGGGTCATGTCTGCTTCTGCTACAGCAAGAAGCGGGAGAGCGAAGCAGGGCTGCCGCCACCCCATGCTTCTCCCGAGGCTTGCTTTTTAACACAGTGCTGTTTGGCAAGATCACAAAGACTCCCCTGCGATCACAGGTTAAGGTGTAATGCTAGTAAGAGAGCAGGAAGTGGCAAGTTGCTCAAGTTAATAATGGCTCCATTTCCTTTAGTGTGATTATTTTCATTTACCTATGCCTTTTAGAGACAGGCACATACACACCGGCGAATACTCCATTTCATGTGTATTCATATTATATTATATTATATTATATTATATTATATTATATTATATTATTATATTATATTATTGTATTATATTGTATTATATTATATTCTCTCCAAAGAATTTTACTCATTATCTGGGTGTGAGTGGTTCAGTGTAGTTCCTAACAGCAGATTTCTAAGGCTCACTGATATACTGGCAGATTTTTTTTTTTTTTTTGCTTGCCCTAATTCTGGTTAATCATTCTCTTTGCCCAGTTTTTTACATTTTTTTCTTTTTCTCTCTCTTTTTATGGAGCCAAAGATGAAGTAAGAGAAAATCTTACTTAACTAACATACAGGGGTCAAATTCTCCATGTTCATGAGAAAGGGGAACTCTAAACAGCAATAGCACTAGCAGAAACAATTAGAGAAATCAAACACTGGGCACGAGGGGTTCCTAACAGGGACTTTGGTAGAAAGAAAGAAACATGGCGCTCTCTTGAAATAAGGCAGGAAAGCAGAAATGGTTATTTAGGCAGAAGCAGAAAGCAGCTTTTGAGTGAGCAGTGATCCCCAGGCTCTGCATGCAAGAAAATGTTATCACAATCTGACTAACAGACAAACTGAGTCAAAGGGACACATTAGATCACTAGATGCCTGCTGTGAATGTATGAAAGTGTATCTGGGTGAGAAAAAGGGTTTAAAGTACACACCTTTCCCTACAGGACAACAGAAAATCCCCACACTAAACAAATGGAAATCAAGGTGGGGCATGGTGGTACACGCCTTTCATCCCAGCACCTGGGAAGCAGAGGTAGGAGGATCGCCATCAGTTTGAGGCCACCTTGAGATTCCATAGTGAATTCCAGGTCAGCCTGGGCTAGAGTGAGACCCTACCTTGAAAAAAAAAAAAAAAAAAAAGAAAAAAAAAAGAAATCAAGTTGCTATGTGTACCTGTCATAAGGAGTGTATCCATTTTGTTGTAGGAAGTCATCTTTGATAAGTTTTGCTACTTCCAGAGTAATTTTATCTGTTTCTGCCAAAGAAGCCTAGAAAAGAAAAAGTTATTTTTAGAAATATCTTTCCACAATGTGTGGCACAATCCATGAGTGAGTGAACATTATGTAATCAGCACGTAATAACTTATTCTTAATCAGCTCCTTTATAACTGCTTTTTTTTTTTTTTTTTCGAAGTAGGGTCTCACTCTGGCCCAGGCTGACCTAGAATTAACTCTGTAGTCTCAGGGTGGCCTTGAACTCATGGTGATCCTCCTACCTCTGCCTCCTGAGTGCTGGGATTAAAGGCATGCGCCACCACACCTGGCTATAACTGCTTTTTAAAAACATATATTTTATTTTTATTTATTTGCCAGAGAGAAAGACAGAAGAGAGAAGAGAGAATGGGTGCACCAGGGCCTCCAGTCACTGTAAATGAACTCCAGACACATGCGGCACCTTGTGCATCTGGCGTATGTGGGTCCTGGGGAATTGAACCTGGGTCCTTTAGTGGCTTTGCAGGCAAAGATTGCCTTAACCGTTAAGCCATCCCTCCAACCCTATAACTGCTTTTTAATTATTCGTTTTGTTGTTGTTGTTTGGTTTGGTTTTTTGGAGAGAGGGTCTTATTCTAGGCCATGCTCACAGCAATCCTGCTTCACGCTCCCAAGTGCAGGGATAACACACACAAGCCACCACGCGGGGCTCACTGTTTTCTTATTGTGTAAGAAGTACGTGATTAAGAGTTTATCTTCTGAAAGCGAGTGGTGACCGAGGCTTGTAAGCAGTGCTCGGAAGGCTGAGGCAAAAGTTTGTTTGAGGCCAGATGTGGTGGTGCACGCCTTTAATCCCGGCAGAGGTAGAGGCAGAGGTAGGTGGACTGTCTTGAGTTCAAGGCTGAGACTACATAATGAATTCTAGGTCAGCCTGGACTAGAGCAAGACTCTACCTCAAAAACAAAAACAACAACAACAACGACAAAAGCTTGTCTGAAGTCAGTAAAATAATAACTCTGGACCAGTCTTTGTGGCCTAAAAAGCAAACATTTTCAGTAGTGCAATGTAAATTTACGTTATTGTGAAATATGTTCGAAACTTCCCCATCTTACATATCTGAAACTTGATGCCAGTAAAAGGCATGCAACTCCCTTGTCACCCCTCCCTCCAGTCACTGCATAGAGTCTTCAAGTTTTAATTTCTATCAGCCTGATGGCTTTGGATTCCTCATACAAGGGAAATCATACCTACTTGCCTTTCCGTGATTGGCTCGTTTCACTTACTGTAATAACCCTCGAGGCAACTTGTGTTGAAGCGTGTGGCAGGATTTCTGTCCTTAGCAAGAGTAATTGTCCATTTACAGACTGAGGGACGTCTGAGCTGCTTTCAGTCCTGGCTGTTGTGTGCGGATGGTATTGCTATGAAGATGGGAATGCAAACTAAAGTGCTGTTTTTGTTTGTTTGTTTTGATTTTTTGAGGGAGGGTTTCACTGTAGCTCAGGGTGGCCTCGAAATCATGGTGATCCTCCTACCTTTGCCTCCCAAGTGCTGGGATTAAAGGCGCGCGTCACCATGCCCACCTCTAATGTTCTTTATTTTTGGTGGGGGGGATTTGAGGTAGGGTGTCACTCTAGCCCAGGCTGACCTGGAATTCACTATGGAGTCTCAGGTTGGCCTTGAACTCATGGTGATCCTCCTACCTCTGCCTCCCGCGTGCTGGGATTAAAGGTGTGTGCACCACCACACCTGGCTCACTAATGTTCTTTTTTAATCAAGTATTTCTTCATATCTTAGCTTCCTGCCTCAGTTGTTAGACTCTGGTTTTAGGTTTGTTGCACAGTAATTTGAGTAGCTCATAAATATACTTTTTTTATTTTTGATTTTTTCAAGGTATGGTCTCACTGTACTCCAGGCTGACCTGAAATTCACTATGTAGTCTCAGGTTGCCCTTGAACTCATGGCAGTCCTCCTACCTCTGCCTCCCAAGTGCTGGGATTAAAGGTGTGCTCCACCACGTCTTTTTTTTTTATTTTTTTAAGCATTACATGATGTGTAGAACAACAAAGAGCAATGTATGTACTTATCTATATTTGAGTATTTTATTGGCATAGCTAAGTTACAGGGCTTCACCCTGTAACTACTATTGCCTCCAATGCTTTTGCACCTGCCCTTTTGGTCTTGAGAGACAACGCAATTGCTGCTGGGATCAATAAAAAGAAGAAATTACCTGGGAATTGTGACAAAAGAACAGGCACAGAGTTCACTGCGTTCTTGAATGTTTTTTGTATTGTAAACTCCTCTATTTCTTTTATTTTTTTAATAAAAATCCTTTCATTTCTATTTCTTTCTTCAACTACAGATAAATACTGCATGTTTTTTAATGTGTTTTCTTTTGTCTAAATTTATATGAAGCCAGGCATAGTGGCTCATGTCTATAATCCCAGCCCCCGGCCCTAATTTTACCACATTTAATTTGGCTGGGAATGGACAGAAAATGACATGTTGCATTCTCCCCTATAATCATCCTATGATTATGCTAAGTGCAATGAAGAACTTAAAAATTCAATGAGTATAAAAGATGTTTTATATTTAAGTTTTTGTTTGTCAATTTTAAGACGAGACAGGCTTCAAACTCATGGGGATCTACCTACCTCAGCCTCTGGATTCTGGGACTACAGACATACATCACGATGCTCAGCTCTACATTCAAGTGGCTTGTTTTAAATTAATTAATTAGTTAGTTAGTTAATTTGTGTGTGTGCTTGTGTATGGGTGTGCCAGAGCCTCTGGCCACTAAAAACAGAAAGCCAGATGTTTGTGTCAGATTTGGGTCTGATTTTAGGTGAGTGGCTGGGGAACTGAACCCAGGCCAGAGGGCTTTGGAAGCAAGTGCCATTAACCAGAAAGCCATCTCCCCAGCCTGTATTTTAAGTTTTTTAAATTTAAATGTATACTTCGTATTTATTCACTTTGCTAGGAAAGAATTCACATATCCAAGTTTTTGCTGCCCACTGAGCCTTAACAGGTACCCCACAAACTGAGCTTACCTTTCCCACAAGCTGCACAATTTCTGCCAGGTCCTCTTCCTCCTGCAGAATCTCCTTGGCTTTGGTCCTCAGGGGAACGAACTCCGTGAAGTGTTTGTCATAGTATTCGTCCAGGGCGCGCATGTACTTGCTGTAGCTGATGAGCCAGTTGACAGAGGGGAAGTGCTTACGCTGAGCTAGCTTCTTATCTAAGCCCCAGAACACCTGACAAACAATAAAAAACAACAGTGGGGCTGGAGAGATGGCTTAGTGGTTAAGTGCTTGCCTGTGAAGCGTAAGGACCCTGGTTCGAGGTTCAATTCCTCAGGACCCACGTTAGCCAGATGCACAAAGGGACACATGCGTCTGCAGTTCATTTGCAGCGGCTGGAGGCCCTGGTGCACCCATTGTCTGTCTCTCTCTCTCTCTCTGCCTCTTTCTCTCTCTCTCTGTCATTCTCAAATAAGTAAATAAAATATTAAAAAAAAAGCAACAGTGCCTTTTCTTTGTAATTGCGGAAGTATACGTTTGTACGACAGATCGTTTAGTGACTTGTTGGTCAAATTATGTATCTTTCTAGTACTAGTACTAAGTATGATTGAAATAGGATAAAATGCCGGACGTGGCTGCATACTCCTTTAATCCCAACATGTGAGAGGCTGAGGTAGGAGGATAGCTGCAAGTTCGAGGCCAGCCTGAGCGAGACCCTACCTCAAAAACACTTTTTTTTTTCAATAGTGAAATATAATGAAACTTGCAGAAAATCTTTTAAATATATATTCTTAGGCTGGGGATATGGCTTAGTAGATAAAGTGCTTTGCATCCATAAGCACTAGAGTTTAGATTCCTACTGCCCACATACAACATCAGGCTGGCTTGGTGGTTTATAATCCCAGTGTGTGGAAAGCAGAGACGGGGAATCCTTGGGGCTAGCTAGAGGAGCTGAATCAGCAAGCTCTGGCTCAAGCGAGAGATGCTATCTCAGTAAAATTAATAAGCGAGCGATCAAGAAAGACACCAAATGTCAATTTCTGACCACCATTCCCCCCAACACAGGGGAAGTTTGTGTGTACATACATGCAGGCACACGTGTGTGTGCGAATAATTTTTAGAATGGCTAATTACCCACACGCCAAATGCAATTTTTATTTAAGTTTCCTTTACTACCATCAAATATGACAGCAAAAAGGAAAGTTAATTCTCTTGGAAATTACTACGATACAACAAAAACAGAAGAACCAGGAAGGCTTACTGAGATGAAACCAACACTTGTCCTGATTAAATTGACTTCCTCATCATTATGGGCCATTTTAATGATATTTGACACTGATTTTTCTGAGGCCAAATGCTCATAGATATTTTCCGCATTGCTAACTTTGCAACCCTCCTCAATTTAAAGCTTAAAATTTTAGCACCAATGTTAAAGACCTTCAGTGCCATACATAAATTTAGTCTCTGCCATTTAATGATACTGGCAGAAACGTATGTAAATATTTTGTTTTCCCCATATGAATTACACAGATAGACTGTTGAACATACCAACTTTTTTTTTTTTTCAAGGGAGAGTCTCACTCTAGCCTAGGCTAACCTGGAATTCATTATTTAGTCTCAGGATGGCTTTGAACTTTCGGCAATCCTCTGCCATCTAAGTGCTGAGATTAAAGGTATTAGCCACCACATGTGGCTAACATTTTTTTTTTTTTTAAACTATAGCTGTGTTTCATACACATCTTTAAGACAGGTTTCTTTTAATGGCCAGGTTGGTCAGCCATCCACTGAAACTCATACCTTGTCTCAAGGAAACAAATGTATAGGCAGAAATCACATTTTCTATTCTTGTTTCCATGTAGGTGAGTTAACAGAATGAACGGAATGCTTGTGTCTTTTGGAGCCTAACGTTCAAAACAGTGGATATGCTTTCTCCACAGTTTCCTCTTGTGCCAGCTAAGTGCAAAAACCTGCCAGGCTGAGTGACGATACAGGAATAAGACTGAGGGGCACAGGACTCCTGTCGTGACTGAGGAGAGCCACTTTCTGATGAGACCATCTGCTCCGAACCATGCTGTGATAACAAATAAACTTCTAGATCTTAAAAAATATATATTGATTTGCAAAGAAAGGGAGGAGGAAAGTGGGGGGGGGGGGAAAGAAAGAAAGAAAGAAAGAAAGAAAGAAAGAAAGAAAGAAAGAAAGAAAGAAAGAAAGAAGGAAAGAAAGAAAAGACAGACAGGCACGCCAGGGCCCCTAGTCATGACAAATGAACTCCAGACGAATGTGCCACTTTGTGCATCTGGCTTTATGTGGGTACTGGGGAACTGAACCCAGTTAGGCTCTGCAGGCAAGTGCCTTAAATGCAGAACCATCTCTCTAGCTCCTAGATTTTTTTTTTTTTGGCCTTCGGATTACACAACTTTGGGCTTATTTAGTTCAGCAGGTAGGGTTACTATAACTTAAGGGCAGGACAACTCTAACACCAAGAAACCTTTGCTACTTAGATATACTTTCCACACGTGTTCTATTTACTATAAAAACTCTGTTGAGGAGCTAAGAAAAACAGAAAGTACTCAGCTTTCCCAGTGCTAAGGATATTAATGACATAAACTTTATTTTTACCTATTTTTCAGTAACTAAGTTAAATACTTGGTGGTTTGATAATAGAATGGCTAGGGAGGGAACAGAGGAAGGTTCACAAGTTGACTATATTGGGAAGAACATACCTGGACAATACCCAAAGTAGCAGATGTAACTGGGTCAGAAAAATCACCACCAGGTGGAGAAACTCTAGATTAAAAATAAAATACAACAATTAGAACTGTTTATGAAAAATAATTGTACATAGTCAATCTTTGAAAGCTAACTATGTGAATATATTAACAATTCTAACGAGTACACAAAAGTCAGTTTTTAAGAGAAACCAAAATAAATTAACTTCTTATTTGTTCATTTGTTGCTAGTGATGGAATCCAGGGCTTCGTGTTTGCTAATGAAGCATCAGTACCCTCAACCCTCAGCCCTAACTTTGATATAACTTTAGAAATAAATGTCTGTTGGAATGATCTTAGATAAAAAATAAAATAAAAATAAAGGAAGAAGAAGCCGGGCGTGGTGGCGCACACCTTTAATCCCAGCA
Organism: Jaculus jaculus; assembly: GCF_020740685.1. Classification (NCBI taxonomy): domain Eukaryota; kingdom Metazoa; phylum Chordata; class Mammalia; order Rodentia; family Dipodidae; genus Jaculus; species Jaculus jaculus. The sequence continues at coordinate 168,390,934 of NC_059105.1, forward strand.
CTTGGGAGGCAGAGGTAGGAGGATCAACGTGAGTTTGAGGTCACCCTGAAACCTTACCTTGGAAAAAAAAACCCAAAAAACAAAACAACAACAACAACAAAAACCAGGCCCACTTAAAAACCTTTACTCCCAGAGTCAGTTAAATGTTCCCTCTCTTTTTGGAGGTATGGTCTGGCTCTAGCCCAGGCTGGCCTGGATTCACTCTGTAGTCTCAGGCTGGCCTTGATCTCACAGTGATCCTCCTTACCTCTGCCTCCCAAGTGCTGGGATTAAAGGTGTGCGCCGCCACACCTGGCTAAATGTTCTCTTTTGAGAAGCAAACAGCATGAACTGGGCACTGGTGCTGCTGCATGCCACACTTGATTGGCAGAGGCAGAACCACAGCTAGTCCCAGTCCAGCCTGGGCTACATAGCAAGGTACTTTATGCCCTCAAGAAAAGTAAAAAACAGGCCAGGCATGGTTGCACACACTTTTAATGCCAGCACTCTGGAAGTAGAGGTAGGAGAATCTCTGTGAGTTAGCAGGCTAGGCTGGGACTACAGAGTAAATTCCAGATCAGCCTGGGCTAGAGCAAGACCCTACCTAGGAACACAAACAAACAAACAACAAAAAATAAAACCCATGAACTAATTCTCTGGGCTGGAGAGATGGCTTAGTAGTTATGGCACTTGCCTGTGAAGCATAAGGACCCATGATGTTCACTTCCCCATTACCCACATAATCCAGATGTACATGGTGGTGCATGTGTCTGGAGTTTGTAGTGGCTAGGGGCCCGGGCTTGCCCATTCTCTTTACCCCCGCCCCCAAATAAATAAATAAATAACATTTTTTTTTTTTAAAAAGAAAAGAAAATGAAGAAATAGGTTTGCTGCTTACGCTCCCACAATGCTGACACTCCCTTCTCTTTCGGGATTTCCAAGACATTTTACTCTGCCTGCTCGCTCATAAAATGAGGCCAGGCGGGCACCAAGATATGCGGGATAGCCGCTATCTGAAAGACAAAAAAATCACTTTTGAACAAAGGTTCTAAGCTAGCTGCTAAAATCCTATTAGTGACAAGCAATATGAAAACTTACCTGCAGGCATTTCTGCCAGGCGACCAGAGATCTCCCTGAGGGCCTCAGCCCATCTCGAGGTAGAGTCTGCCATCATGCTGACGTGGTAGCCCATGTCACGGAAGTATTCCGACAGCGTAATTCCTAGAGTGGAAGAATGTTACAAATTACAACGTCCTAACATAAAGTCGTGACTTAAAGAAAACCTTAAAGCAGTGACCCCATTAGGTAGACTTTGAGCTGTTCCCTCAAATCTGTTATATTTTCCCCTTTGGTTTTTTTTATTTATTTTTTAATTTTATTTACTTATTTGACAGAGGGAAAGAGGAAGAAAGAGAGGGGGGGGGAGAGAGAGAGAGAGAGAGAGAGAGAAAGAGAGAGAGAGAATGGGCTTGCCAGGGCCTCCAGGCACTGCAAACAAACTCCAGACACATGTGCTCCCTTGTGTATCTGGCATACATGGGACCTGGGGAATCGAACCTAGGTCCTTTTGCTTTGCAGATAAACACCTGAAGTGCTAAGGTATCCCTCCAGCTCTCTCTCTTTCTCTTTAATTATTCATTTATTTCCAAGGGGAGAGAGAGATGGGGGGGGGGGGATAGGCATAATGGGTGTGGTTAGGGCTTCTAGCTGCTGCAAATGAACTCCAGATACATGTGCCACTTTTTGCATCTGGCTTTATGTGGGTATTGAGGAATCGAACCTGGGTTGTTAGGCTTTGCAGGCAAGTGCCTCAACTCTTGAGCCATCTCTCCAACCCAGGTTGAGCTGGAATTCAATATGAAGTCTGAGGTTGGCCTTGAACTCATAGCAATCCTCCTACCTCAGCCTCTCAAGTGCTGGGAATAAAAGTGTGCAACACCACACCCAGCTCAAATCTGTTCTTATGGGCACACAGCTTAACTATATTTCCTATATCTTCTGCATTTTAAATTTATTTTATTTATTTGACAGAGAAAGGGCATGCCAGGGACTCCATCCACTGCAAACAAACTCCAGATGGATGCGCCACCTGGTGCATCTGCCTTACATGGGTCCAGAGGAACTGAACCTGGGTCCTTTGGCTTTGTAGGCAAATACCTTAACCACTAAACCTTCTCTTCAGCCCATCTTCTGCATTTTAGACAAGACCACTAGCTAATGGAATATGAATCAGAAATAACGTGTTGCATGGTCAAGGAACCAGGCAAGTCACATCCTATCCTATTACTCTTTCTTTCTTTTGACCTATTGAGATGTAGAAAATCCTAGAAGCCACAGCCATGTGCTAAAAACTAAAGAGCATGTTTCACCTGGCTCTAGCCCAGAATGACAGAGTAAATAGCCCCCGACCATGTGAAATAGACATCTACTTTAGTAAACAACTTATGCTGTGACTAATTTTTAAAAAAAAATTTTTGTTTATTTATTTTTTATTTATTTGAGAGTGACAGATAAAGAGACAGACAGAATGGGCACAGCAGGGCCTCCCGCCACTGTAAACGAACTCCAGATGCATGTGCCACCTTGTGCATCTGGCTTACAGGGAATTGACCCTCGAACCAGGGTCCTTAGGCTTCACAGGCAAGTGCTTACCGCTAAGCCATCTCTCCATCCCATGCTGTGACTAATTTTGATGCCATAGCCTAGTGTACTCAGCTTAAAAGCCAGGTAAAATGCCGGGCGTGGTGGCGCACACCTTTAATCCCAGCACTTAGGAGGATTGCCCGTGAGTTCAAGGCCACCCTGAGACTACGTAGTGAATTCCAGGTCAGCCTGGACTCAAGTGAGACACTACCTTGACAAAAAAAACAAAAAACAAAACAAAGGTCAATTGTCAAATCTAGAGGCTGGGTCCCTGAGTGTTCGCTATACTTATTCTTTCAATTTCCCTACGTATTTGTCAATTAAATTATCACTTATTAAGAAGTGGAGAAACTTTTCTAGTTATTCCCTTTGCATGGCTACCAGTGACCATCAAGAGGATGCTGGTTACACCAGGCTCTGCCCATACAAAGGGTTATATGCAGCTTTTAAAAATGACGCAGATTTCCTTCTCAACATGGCTTGCTTCTTCTCCAAGTTTCAGCCAATCAACGAGAACATGAAACAGAAATACTCTCTGAAGCTAGGCAACACATTTACCCATGTGACAAACTGATGAGCAACGCCACCTGGTTGAGTGAAAGCCATGCAAGGGCATGGGAAGCACCAAGAACTCCTGTGAGGAGATACAAGTCAGGCACAGGTTCGACCAGCCGGGAGCAAGACCAAGAGCCCTTTGTTTGGATCGCTGAGTCAAGGGCCACTGGCAGAAGGATGTAAACCAAGCTTACACAGGCACTCCCTACTTCCGCTACAGAAAAAGTGGGCAAGGCAGGGGACACTAGAGAGAATTCATTGTGAATGAAGGAGGAGAGGAGTAAAGAGGGCAGAAATTACACAGCTGAGCCGTAACAAAGTTCCCAAGTTGCCATCAAGTGTTCCTGCTACCCTGCACCAGCCCGCCAGGCCCTCCCAACGCCTACGAAGATGAGTGAGTAATGCTAACACTAAGTATCAGCACAGGGTACTTAACAAAGATAAATAAGGAAAATATGATAGGAGAGGCTGTGGTAGCAAAAGAACCTGCCAAGGCTGACATGGCAAGTGGATCACAGTTAGTTAAAAAAGAAAGCCTCAATAATGTATCCTACCATAAAATAATAAAATCACCAGGGATATCTAGCAAGGTAAGAGGAGATGTCTCATGAGCTGGCAGAACTCAGCAAAGAGCTGGAAACAAAAATAAAACTATTGGGCTGGAGAGATGGCTTAGCGGTTAAGCGCTTGCCTGTGAAGCCTAAGGACTCCGATTCGAGGCTTCATTTCCCGGGACCCACGTTAGCCAGATGCACAAGGGGCACACATGTCTGGAGTTCGTTAGCAGTGGCTGGAGGCCCTGGCACGCCCATTCTCTGTTTATCTGACTCTTTCTCTCTCTGTCACTCTCAAATAAGTAAATAAAATAAACAAAAAAATTTTAAAAAATAAATAAAACTATCATACGATGAAGGTTTCGCTATAAGTAACGCAAAGATAAGCATCATTCACCCCGTGTATAGACAAAAGGCTAAATAAAGAGGGATGGACTGGAAACAGTAGATATAGAAAACTAATAAAGTAGATTAAATAAATCTAGTTGGTATGTGGGGGAAAAGTCATCTCTAAAAGAAAGCAAAGCAAAACAAAACAAATACCATCATTTCCCCAACACCCAATGCTACAGTAAGAGTCTTAGCTGGGTGTGGTGGAACACGCCCTTAATCCCATTACCTGGGAGGCAGAGGTAGGAGGATCACTGTGAGTCTGAGGCTAACCTGAGACTATAGAGTGAATTCCAGGTCAGCCTGGGCTACAGCAGCATCCTACCTCAAAAGAAAAAAAAAAAAAAAAAACCTGAAAAGTCCGGGTGTAATACCCTATTTCCAATTCATAACGGAAGTCTACCATTTTTTTGTAAAAGTTTTTCCTGTTTTGTCTTTTTCCCAATAAAGCAAATCTATCAGACTACAAGAAATATTGATAAAAGAGTTTTATGTTCTAACAAACTACTGTTAAAGTTGAAAGGTAGTAGAAAAAAAAAAAGTGAGGTCTGGAGAGACTGCTTAGCATTTAAGGCACTTGCCTGTGAAGCCATAGGACTCAGGTTCGATTCCCCAGAAGCCACATAAGCCAGATGCACAAGGTGGTGCATGCATCTGCAGTGGCTAGAGGCCCTGGTGCCCTCATATTCTCTCTCTCTCAAATAAGTAAACATTAAAAAAAATGTGAAAAAAGAGAATTCAGAGATCTCAGTTCCCATGAGCCTTTCTTGCAAAGACTCCCAAAGGCAGATTTATCCACACAAGAAACAAATGCTCCATTTGACTGCAGGGCACAGTCTGGACCCAATTCTGCATCTCCTCCTGTTGCCAAACCTAAGTTTGATAGTTCCTGAAAATGCAGATGTGAAACTACTAACGCTGGGGGAGAAGGAGAAAAGATCAAAAGTATTATATAAACAGGGCCAATTTGCTTATTTTTTTCTATACCCAGTTAAAAAGATAGTAATTTTTTTTTTTTTTTTTTTTGGTTTTTCAAGGCAGGGTCTCACTTTGGCTCAGGTTGACCTGGAATTCCCTATGTAGTCTCAGGGTGGCCTTGAACTCACGGCGATCCTCCTACCTCTGCCTCCCGAGTGCTGGGATTAAAGGCGTGCGCCACCACGCCCGGCTAAAAAGGTAGTAATTTAAAGCTAATAATCCAAGTTATAGAGAAGCGAGTATACTTAATGATTGGTAATAGTAAGTTAAAAAAGTTAGTAGACAGCATGACATCTAATGGTCATGAGCACTGGAGCCCAAGGACACAGCTCGGGATAGTGCTTGCCTAGTACGGGCATGGCCCTGGGCTGCCGTGAAGAAAATACTAGAAGAAAGAAGACCAGAGTAGCTCTGTAATCGTTTTATGTTCACTTATTCTCAAGACATAATGAGTTAAATAATTCTTAAATGCTAGGAATGTTGAACGTATACAAATACTTCAGAAAGGAAGGAAACTTCTGTTCCAATGCCTAACTCACCAGTGTAGATAGAGGCTTCTCTTGCAGCTACAGGCATGTTGGAGGTGTTGGCGACCAAGGCTGTTCTCTTCATGATGGATTCTACCTTACCATCAACTTCCATAGTGAGCTACAGTTAAAACAAGAAATACATTAGTAATCCTCTAATTTCTAAATGTAACATTTCATTCCTCACTTTTAAAAACCTTGTCTAAACCGGGCGTGGTGGCACACGCCTTTAATCCCAGCACTTGGGAGGCAGAGGTTGGAGGATTGCCGTGAGTTCAAGGCCACCCTGAGACTCCATAGTGAATTCCAAGTCAGCCTGGGCTAGAGTGAGACCCTACCTCAAAAAGCCAAAAAAAAAAAAAAAAAAAAAAAAAACCCCAAACAAACAAAAAAACACACCTTGTCTATATTTAATCCTTCTTATCAGAATTCCCTAAGCAATATTCTCTAGCACCTCAACTTCTCTTTTCTGTTGCAAGGGGCTGTGGATCTAAGGCAGGTATCATTGCAAGTTTATAAGCAAAACCCAGTTTCTAAATATTATTTATTGGTAAGGGGAGAGATAAAGACAGAGAAAGAGAGATGAGAGAGAAAGAATGAATATGTGTGTGCCAGGGCCTTCAGCTACTGCAAACGAACTCCAGATGCATGCGGCACTTTGTGCATCTGGCCTTATGTGGGTACTGGGGAATCGAACCCAGGTTTTTAGGTTTTACAGGTAAGCACCTTAATGGTTAAGCCATCTCTCCATCCTGAACCCATCTTTTTTTTTTAAATTTTAAATTTTAATTTTATTTTTTTATTTGAGAGCAACAGACACAGAGAGAAAGACAGATAGAGGTAGAGAGAGAGAATGGGCGCGCCAGGGCTTCCAGCCTCTGCAAACGAACTCCAGATGCGTGCGCCCCCTTGTGCATCTGGCTAACGTGGGACCTGGGGAACCGAGTCTCCAACCGGGGTTCTTAGGCTTCACAGGCGAGCGCTTAACCGCTAAGCCATCTCTCCAGCCCTCCCCCCTTTTTTTTTTTAATGAAGGAGGAAATACTACTATAGCAATCTAATGGCTCACAAAGCTTATGCAAAGTTCACACATATAAATGTTTTTTTTTTTTTGCTTTTCTTCCTTCCTTTCTTTTATTTGTTTGTTTATTTGAGAGAGAGAGAGAGAAAGAGGCAGATAGAGGGAGAGAGACAATGGGTATGCCAGGGCCTCCAGCCACTGCAAACAAACTCCAGACACCTGATCCCCCTTGTGCATCTGGCTGATGTGGGTCCTGGGGAATTGAACCGAGGTCCTTCGCTTTGCAGGCAAACACCTTAACCGCTAAGCCATCTCTCCAGCCCTTTCTTTTCTTTTTTGAGATAGGGTCACATGCAGCACAGACTGGCACTGAACCTGCTATGTAGTAAAGGCTGACCTGAACTCACGGTCCTCTTGCTTCTGCCTCCCAATTGTTGGGATTACAGGATGCAACACTACTGCCAGGCATGTATACATGATTTATTGTTTTATCTATTTTATCTTTCTCCCAAGAAGTGAGGACCAAGACCACATAAGAAAACCTTCAACTGTTTGACTTTAAGCCAAATAAAACCGCTTTCCTTCCATAAGTTGATTCTGGTAGGTTATTTAGTCCCAGCAATAAGAAAGTAAGTGATATACAAATATTATTTTAAAATTCCTTGGAAAGTCTTTGACAAATGAGAGCATCATTCTAGACCCAGCACAAAGCTTTACTAACTGCCGATGGCAGTTGGTATACTCAGTGTTTTCTCTACAATGGTATCTGAAGCTTTCCATGTACAGACCTCGGGGAAATCTCGGAGAACTTCAGACATCTCATTTCCTCTTTCACCACAACCTACATAGATGATTACATCACTGTTGGAATACTTGGATAGAGACTGTGATATCACCGTCTTCCCACAGCCAAAAGCTCCAGGAATTGCAGTCGTTCCTCCCTGCACGCACCTAGACAAAAACAACAACAAAAACCAGAAATCAAAATTCAAGAAAGTATGTATCACTCTACTTGCTAAAAAATACTACAATTAAATAAACAACACCAAAATACTTGTTAAGAAAGTACTTGGAAATATTTTATCTCTACACAATACAAGATATGAAGATACAGGTACATACTTGTCCCTTCATATGCGCCTATAACATTATGTTTTGAAAGTGTTGTGTTAAAAGCTGGGCGTGGTGGCGCATGCCTTTAATCCCAGCACTCGGGAGGCAGAGGTAGGATCACAGTGAGTTTGAGGCCACCCTGATACTACATAGTCAATTCCAGGTCAGCCTAGACTAGCATGAGACCCTACATCAAAAACCCCACCTCCCCTCAAAAAATAGTGCTGTGGTTCACACCTGTAATCCCAGAATTTTGGAACACTGATACAATAGGACTGTCCAGGAGTTCAGTGTTAGCCTGAGCTACAGAGTGAGAGAGATTCTGTCACAAACCAAAGTGTATGTTTTATTATCATTAATTTTCTCTATCTGTAATACTTGAAAAGTGAAAGCACATTCCAAAAGGCACCTGGGGAGGAGAGATACAAAAATAATAAGATAGGGGCTGGAGAAATGGTATAGTAGTTAAAGTGCTTGCAGCCAAGCCAAAGGACCCAGGTTCGATTCCCCAGTACCCACCTAAAGCCAGATGCACAAGGTGATGCATGTTGCTTGCAGTGGCTAGAGGACCTGGCACACCCGTTCTATCTGTCTCTCTCTCCCCTCTCAAATAAATAATTAAGTAAATATTAAAAAAAGAAATAGATAAAATAGTTCTAATGGCAATTTGAATGCTTATGCAAATTATTTCATTAAGGGCTGGAGAGATGGCCTAGTGGTTAAGGCACTTGGCTGCAAAGCCAAAGGTCTCAGCTTCAATTCCCCAGTACCCACATAAAGCCAGACACACAAGGGGGCACATGCGTCTGGAGTTCATTTGCAGTGGCTGAAGGCCTAGCACACCCATTCTCTCTCTGCCTCTCTCTCAAATAAATAAAATTAAATTTAAAAAGAGAAAATCCTTAAATATGCCAGGATGATGAAACCAAAGAAAGCAATTGAATAGTCAAGTCTGAGCAAATGTGATTATTGTAGGAATTAAGGTCAGTGATTAAAAAAAAAAATTTTTTTTTTTTTTTTTTTGAAGTAGGCGTTCACTCTAGCCCAGGCTGACCTGGAATTTACTATGTAGTCTCAGGCTGGCCTCGAACTCATGGTGATCCTCCTACATCTTCTTCCTGAGTGCTGGGATTAAAGGCATGTGCCACCACACTAGGCTCAGGTGAGTTTTTATTTCTTTTCTCTTCTTTCTTTTTTTTTTGGTTTTTCGAGGAAGGGTCTCACTCTGGCCCAGGCTGACCTGGAATTCACTATGTAGTCTCAGGGTAGCCTCAAACTCATGGCGATCCTCCTGCTTCTGCCTCCCGAGTGCTGGGATTAAAGGCATGTGTCACCACGCCCGGCTATGTGTTTGTTTGTTTGTTTTTTTAAGTATTTTACTTATTTAAATATGAGAGAAATAGAGAAGAGGAAGGGGCAGATACAAGGAACCGGGCACACCAGGTGCCCTAGCCCACATGAGCGCCCCCTTGTGCATTGGGCTTGCGTGCATCCTGTTCTCGTGGGTCCCAGGGATTCAAACCGGGGTCCTTTGGCTTCAGAGTCAAAGGCTCTAACCGCTAAGCCATTTCCTGGTTCCTCTTTTCTTTTTTCTTTTAATGAAAGAGAGAAAAAAATGAGAGTGAGAGTAAGAGAGAGAGAAAGAGAGAGAGAGTTGGCACCCCAGGGCCTCCAGCCACTGCAGTCAATTACCAGATGCCTGCAGCACCTGGATGATGTGGGATCTGGAGAGTCAAACATGAGTCCTTGGGCTTCCCAGGCAAGTGCCTTAACCGCTAAGCCATCTCTCCAGCCCAAGCTGAGTGTTTTCTTTAGGGCAGGGGGTAGGGAGCAAAGGTGGAGATAAAATATCCAGAGCAGAAAAGCCCTAGTTGCACATGTGGAATGGTAAGCTCGATCCGCAAGAAATGACAGTTCAAGGGAGTGACACAGCCCAGCACAGAGTACAGTGAGTTGACGTGGAGGAGGGAGAAGTAGAGGCGACTTAGGGTTTCAGGATGTTGGGCCTTGAAGATGAGTAGAAACCAGTGGAAAAAAGAAATGGCCAAGTACATATATCTTGTCTAGATAGTAGGGACAAGAGATGGGATAAGCTCCAAAATGGAATAAAAAGAGATGGAAAGGAATGTGGGTTCAGTCTAGTGGGGTGGGGGGATGTTGGTAGGAAGAACACAGCGGGTTTGAAGCCAGCCTGGGGCCACAGGGAAAGTTCCAGGTTTAGCCTGGGCTAGAGTAACAACCTAACTCAAAAACTGGGAGGAGAGGGCTAGAGAGATGGCTTAGTGGTTAAGGCATTTGCCTGCAAAGCCAAAGGATCTTGGGTCGACTCTCCAGGACCCACCTAAGCCAGGTGCACAAGGGGGCGCATGCGTCTGGAGTCCCTTTGCAGTGCCTGGAGGCCCTGGTGCACCCATTCTCTCTCTCTCTCTCAAAATAAATAAATAAATAAAAGTCTCTTGGTCTAATTCCCCCGGCGAAGACTCTAGCATGTTCTGCAGAGCAAGGGGAAGAACAGCAATGAACTCCGAGCCCCATGCAGCAAGGGCATGGCTGCCGACCAGGAGAGGCTCATAACGAGGGAGATGAAGGACGGCTACACACAAGGACAGGAGACAGCGGTTTGTCCTCAACACTGGCTTTTCTCAGATGCATGAGCTGTTAAAAGGAAATAGCTGGAATAATTCAGTTGGGATTTTGCCAGGTGAGGATGATGGAAAACTGAGTAGAAAGATATATATACATGTTATTTTAAGAGTAGGGAGTCGAACCCGAACAATGGAGGATACAAAACCAGGAGGTATGGGCTAGTGAGAAAGAGTCAAAGGCTGGGGCGATCTCAAAGTGGAAGCAGGACCCACTCAGGGTAAGGGGCTGACGGTAGGAGGTTCAGGGCATGGTGGGGCTGGAGATGGGTGTGAGGCCCGGGTTCAAGCCCCAGCACCACCAGTTACTACAAAAACAAGTTTGGTGTCTAGAGGTTGACGCAGTTACTGCCTCACCGTCCCAGCCTTTTCTGGGAATGAAATGGTGAAGTCTGGCAGTTAAGGAGAAATGAAAAGGCATGTGAGCAAAGAAAATCTTTACAGAGCACGCTACAAATTAGGATTGCTGGCAGCATTCAGAGCCCAGTTGATTTTTCAATTTATAGTACTAATGATTGTAGTAGTTTGATTCAGGTGTCCCCATAAACAGGGGTTCTGAATGCTCAGTTCCCAGCTGATGGAGATTTGGGAATTAACATCTCCTGGAGGCAGTGTATTTTGGGGGCTGGGCTTATGGGTGTTATAGCCAGTTTCCCCTTGCCAGTGTTTGGCACACTCTACAGTTGCTATTGTCTACCTTATGTTGGCCAGGGGTAATGTCCACCCTCTGCTCATGTCGTTGTTTTCCCTGCCATTGTAGAGCTTCCCCTTGAGCCTGTAAGCCAAAATAAACCTCTTTTTCCCATAAACTGCTCTTGGTTGGGTGATTCTACCAGCAATGTGAACCTGACTGCAACACCCATCTAGTAATTCTAGGATAATGTAAGAAAGATGTTATATTGCTTTCTACATATAGCCACCTGGTAGTTTTGTTTTTCCACAAAGTGTTAGAAATAAAGCTTTCTGTTTACATCTGTTAAGAAAAAATTCAGTGCTTTACTTTAAGTACTGGCAGAACATTAACTCACCATTATTACTCTAGGAAAAAAGTGGTCAGGTATGGTGACTCATGCCTTTAATCCCAGCACTTAGGAGGCAGAGGGAGGAGGATCACTGTGAGTTTGAGGCCAGCCTGAGACTACAGAGTAAGGGCCAGGTCAGTCTGGGCTAGAGTGAGAGCCTCCCTTGAAAAAACAAAACGAAAAAAATTACCACAGTGTTATATACATAAAATCCTTATTTGTGAAGATGACGAAAATAGCAAATATAAAAACACTGAGGGAAACTGGTGGCAAGGAGACATATATTAAACTCACGGAAAAAGAGCATCGAGAACTCTCTGGCCAGTGAGCAAAGGGTGATTGGCTGGTAGCTTCTCGGTGACAGGTCGGACCTGACGCACGGGCCATACTTGGACCATGCTGAACTTCTCCTTCACGCCTTCAAATTCAAGCTCAAGGACGACATCCTGTAATAACAAGCAACATTTTAAGGAGGTCAAATTTGCAAAGGTCTTTTCTTCCAAAATTGAAGTAACTCCAGGTTCCTCTGGCAGACAGATACATGTGACAAGGAGAATTGTTATTGTAAAATTTTATATTATGGTCCTATTACTTTTAACTAGGTACATTACTGTTTTAATGCTTAATAAAAAGTTTACTAGGAGTTTGTTTTGAAAGAAGTATATGAAGCAATAAAGGAAGTTAAAAAATTGCACGTAGAGCCGGCGTGGTGGCGTACACCTTTAATCCCAGCACTCGGGAGGCAGAGGGAGGAGGACTGCCCAAGTTCGAGGCCACTCTGAGACTACACAATGAATTCCAGGTTAGCCTGGGCTCCAGTGAGACCCTACCTCAAAAAGCAAAAACAAACAAAAAAATTGCATGTAAATTCACAGGAAAATTTTAAAGTATACACTAAATGCTCCTTGGATTAGGAAGAAGTGAATGCTTCATATTTATTTCACGTTCTGTTCTGTTTACTGTATTATACTCTTATATTGATTTAATGAAAGATACCTACTTGTTAAGAACCCTGAAATATTTAGTAATATTAATGTTTCTTTTTTTAAGTTTACTTAGTTGCAAGGACAGAGCGAGCAAGAGGGGCGCAGGTGTGCTGGGCCTTTACCCACTGCACATGAACTCCAGATAAACGCATGTGCCACCTCGTGCCCCTGGCTTTACATGGGTACTGGAATCAAATACGGGTGTTTAGGCGTTGCAGGCAAGCACTTTAACCGTTGGGCCATCTCTCCAGCCGAGCAATTCTTTTTTTTTTTTTAATATTTACTTATTTATTTGCAAACAGTGAGAGAGAGAGAGAGAGAGAGAGAGAGGGAGAGAATGGGCGTGCCTGGGCCTCCAGCCATTGCAAACAAACTCCAGATGGATGCATGTGCCAACTTGTGCATGTGGCTTTACAAGGCTACTGTGGAATCAAGCCTGGGTCCTTAGGTTTTACAGGCAAGTACCTTAACCACTAAGCAATCTTTCCAGCCCCATTTTTTTTCTTAATATTTAAATATTTATAAAAAGAGACAAAAATAGGGTCGGGTATGGTTGTGCATAAATTTAATCCCAGCACTCAGGAGACAAAGGCAGAAGGTTCACTGAGAGTTTAAGGCCAGCCTGAAACTACAGAGTGAGTTTCAGGTCAGCCTGGGCTACAGTGAGACCCTATCTCAAAAAACAAAAACAAGCTAGTGTGGTGGTGCACGCCTTTAATCCCAGCACTTAAGAAGCAGAGGTAGGAGGATCAGTGTGTATTCGAGGCCACTCTGAGACTACAGAGTGAATTCCAGGTCAGCCTGAGCTAGAGTGAAACCCTACCTTGAAAAACAAACAAACAAAAAAGAATTATAGAAATGAGGGAGGAGCTCAGTGGCAGAATGCTTATCTAGCATGGCTCTGTATTTGATCCCTAGCGCTACAAAATAAGTAAGCAAATAAATAAATAAGTCTATACATTAAATATCAATCATTTAACTACTTAAGGCACTAAAACTGGGTCTGGGTATGAAATCAATAGGCTTTCTTGGTGGAATAAAGATCAAATGATACTTACAGAGGCATCATAATTCCCAGGAGGAGCGATGTAAGTAACCGTCCCTCTATTTCTCGGGGGTAACATGATTTTGTGTTTGATGAGTGAGTTCTCATTGACAATTCCATAAATATCGCCACCAGTGATATGACTACCAACCTAGAGAACAAATGCATCCACTGATTAAAGCTCTAGGAAACATCAGGAAGGTTCCACCTTGCTCCTGTAATTTACCTCATCTGCTGGAATTACCAATAAAACACTCCTTCTACAATCCCATGAGTGCATTCAAGAAAGAGTTTATCATGCAATTATGGACTAAGAATACAAAAGAATACAGTTCATGTAATATTCACTTCACATTCTTTCACCAACTTAAAAAAATTTTAGTTATCCCAACATACCCGTAGGTTTTTGCAAGGTGTGAAATCCCACTTGATATCTCTGCTAAGAGCAGACACATTTACTCCTCTGGGGATGTAGATGCTTTGGGTCTGACTGCTGATATCCGACAAAGGTCTCTGAATACCATCAAAAATGGCTCCCATAATGCCAGGACCAAGCTCTACTGAAAGGGGTTTACCAGTTCGGAGTACAGGGTCTCCAACAGACACACCAGCTAAAAGCATTGATTAAGGAAAACTGACTACATATATGTATATATACATGAATAGGAAATAAAAGTTTAAAAGGGAAATGACATTTAAGATGATAAAACAGAATTTTTCAGTTCATAGCATCTTTATTCAGTAATATTTTCACAGTGTCCTGGGATAAAAGATACCTAACAATTCCATTATTAAATAGTTAATATCCAAACAGCTTAATAAATATATGTATATCCTAGCAACTGGAAGTCATGAAAGAAAACAGGTTGAAAGAAAAAGATTATTAACTTCAGTCATAAACAATCAAATTCTTAGGCAGGGCGTGGTGGCGCATGCCTTTAATCCCAGCACTTGGGAGGCAGAGGTAGGAGGATCATTATGAGACTACATAGTGAATTCCAGGTCTGCTTGGGCTAGAGTGAAACCCTACCTCAAAAAAAAAAAAAAAAAAAAATCACGATTCTTATGAACAGTAAGATGTATATGCTTACTGGATGGCAGTAAAATTTCCAAGCAGGTTGGATAACTATTCCAAACTTATTTTCTTCTACCCATTTGCTTTTCTAGCTTAACAAAATTGTCACCTCACAAAGACATGGCACCACTGACAGAATGTGATTCAGCAAAATAATGAAACTTTATATTTGACAAGACATCTTATATTTTGTGAGAACCTCAAGAAGTTCAGCTGGGTGTGGTGGCATGTGCTTTTTTTAAATCCCAGCACTCAGGAAGCTGAGGTAGGAAGACTGTTGTGAGTTTGAGGCCAGCCTTGCACTAACTACTGAATGAGTTCTAGGTCAACCTGGGCCACAGTGAGATTCTAGCTTGAAAATAACAAAAGGGCTGGAGGGATGGCTTAGCAGTTAAGGCATTTTCCTGCAAAGTCAAAGAATCCAGGTTTGATTCCCCAGGACCCATGTTAGCCATATGCACAAAGTGGCACATGTGTCTGGAGTTCACTTGCAGTGGCTGGAGGCCCTGCACATCCATTCTCTCCTTTCCCTCTTTCTTTCTGTCAAATAAATAAATAAATCTTAAAAATATTTTTTATAAGAGAAAGAAAAACAAACCGAGCATGGTAGCGCATGCCTTTATTCCCAGCACTTGGGAGGCAGAGGTAAGAAGATCATCATGAGTTCGAGTTCAAGACCAGCCTGAGACTACATAGTGAATTTCAGGTTAGCCTGGACTAGAGTGAAACCTTACCTCTAAAAACAAAAACAAAAACAAAAACAAAAACAACAACAAAAAAAAAAAAAAGAAAGAAAAGAAAGAAATAAGTACCCACCAAAATTTAAAAATAAACCTTGATCTAAAAATATAATTTCTGTGAATGTGTACTGGTTACACTATGGCACTGTTGACTACAGAAAAAGATTATAAATAATCAAAATTTCTATCATTAAGAAATTGAGTAGTGAGCTGGAAAGATGCAGTGATTAAAGGTTCTTGGCTGCAAAGACTGCCAGCCTGGATTCAATTCCCAGGCACCCATGTAAACGAGATACAAAACAGGGCTCAAACATCCAGTGTTTGTTTGCAGTAGCAAGAGGCCACCATACCTGGCTTCTGCTATAAATTTTTTAAGACCTACACACAAATAATTTTAAAAATTATATATTTTATTTATTTGAGAGAGAACGAGGCAGAGAGAGAGAATGGACATGCCAGAGCCTCCAGCCACTGCAAACAAACTTTAGATGCATGCGCCACCTTCTGCATCTGGCTTATGTGGGTCCTGGGAAATTGAACTGAAGTCCTTTGGCAAATGCCTTAGGTGCTAAGCCATCCCTCCAGCCCTGTTTTTTTTTTTCTTTCTTTCTTTCCTCCTTCCTTCCTTCCTTTCTTTCTTTTTTTTTAATTTTATCAAGGTAGAGTCTCCTTCTAGCCCAGGCTGACCTGGAATTCATTCGCTATGTAGTTTCAGGGTGGCCTTGAACTCACGGCAATCCTCCTACCCCTGTCTCCCAAGTGCTGGGGTTAAAGGCGTGTGTCACTCCCAGTTTATTGACTTACGTTAAACAGATATCTCTACTAGATAATTTTGAACACACCAATCAATAACTATTCCATTGTGCTTTCTTCTGTAATATGCATCCTTTTGAAACAAAATTCCAATTCCTTCCTGTGAAGTTTGTAAAGCACTGAAATAATAAGGGCAATGAAAATTTAGAATAGATTACTCATATTTAAGATTAAAAAAATCCTATTACCTTTTTCATGTTCTTGAATCGACATTTCATGCTTCTATTAGCACTGGTTACTTCTGCTTCTACTTTTGTCTGAAAGCCTCATTTTGTGACATAGATAAAGTGGCAAGAAATGGAGCGTAAAAGGATACAAGTTTCCTCATACACCTGAATAGTAGCCATGTCGCCTTCCAGTCGAATAATCTCTCCAACCAGCTCACTGTGACCCACTCTCACCAGCTCATACATGGCTGCGCCTGACATGTCACAGGCCGTAACCACTGAGGAGAACAAAGAATGTTTAAACAGCCAACAAACCCGGTAAACATGGCCCTCATATATTCATTCACAAGGAAGTTAAAACTCCGACTGTCCAGTACACTTCAGAGTTTCACATAAATACATATTTTAAGTACATGATATTAAGAGGTAAACAAAACAAATTTGTTAGGTTAAGATTTATGTAAGATGGGTGAAAATGATTTTCAAGTATTTGAAGTTCTGTATTATAAACTCTAATCTAGTGGTAGAGATCTATTCTCACCAACAGAATCTCTTTTTCAACAGAGCTTATTCTTTATTTTATTATTATTTTATTTATTTATTTATTTTTGGTTTTTCGAGGTACGGTCTCACTCTAGCCCAGGCTGACCTGGAATTCACTGTGTAGTCTCAGGGTGGCCTCAAATTCATGGCAATCCTCCTACCTCTGCCTCCCGAGTGCTGGGGTTAAAGGCGTGCGCCACCATGCCTGGCTTAACAGGGCTTATTTTAATACAAGGAACGATGAGCTTTGGAGCCATAAAAAAAAAAAAAAACAAAACCCAAACCCTAAAATTGAAATAAGACCCTTAGAAGGCCACACAATAATTATAGTATACTGTAGTCTCCATTTTGCTTGACAGAAAACAATATGAAGCAACACTTTTGCTTCTTAGTATGTATGCAAAACCAGTGTTGCTTAACAAGCATGTGGACCTTTTGATAAATTATTAATAGTCCTACAAAGACTTTCACATAGCCAGACATGCTGTATACACCTATAACCTCAGCGCTGGGGGGTGGAGGCAGGAGGAGCAGGAATTCAAGGTACATAATCAGTTCCAGGATAGCCTGGGCTACATAAAACCCTGTGTCAATGAAAGAAAGAAACAAATGAGAAAACTCACACATGCATTTGTAATTTTTTTTCTAATATTATGAGATACTTACCATTAGTCACCACCAGTGCATAAAGTACTAATTAAGAATCTCTATTTCTGGGACTGGCGAGATGGCTTAGTGGTTAAGGCATTTGCCTGCAAAGCCAAAGGACCTTGGTTCAATACCCCAGGACCCATTAAGCCAGAAGCCCAAGGTGGCACATATATCTGGAATTTGTTTTCAATGGCTGGAGGCCCTGGCATGGTCATTCTCTCTCTCTCTGTCTCTCCCTCTTTCTATCAAATAAATAAATAAATAAAAGAATCTTTATTTCTTACAAACCCTGAGCTAGAATTAGACCTTACTTTATTGAGCCATGCCACCTAGCAAGCAATAGTTATTTTTCTGAAAGGGAAGGAAATGTGTCACACTTGCAGAAGTATGTAAAAAATAAAATAATGCTTTTCTCAGAGATGGGTAGACAATGCAAGAAAAAACCAATGAAAGTCACAAAACAGAGAGATCTCCATAAAGGATGCCTAGTCCCACAATGAAAGCATCCAAAAACTACAGAAACTGAATCCCCAAAATGAAAACACAACATGCTATGTGACCCTGGTCTAAAGAATTGCTGAACTGGAAGCATAAGATCAAAAAACTAACAATCACATAAATGAAATTGAGCAGAATCATTTCTTTGAGCACTCAGCTTTTGTCACTAGGCTTAACTTAATCGAAGAAAACCAGAGAAGCCTCAAAAGAGAGATAAATGAATTGCAGTCAAGTCAACAAGTAGAGAAACTCAATAACCAGCTGATTAAGCTTAATGAAGACATGATCAAATGCAAGAATGAATTTCAGGAAGCATCAAGAAAATCGGACTTTGAGCTGGAATCGTACCTCAAAAAAGAGATGGACATGATGCAAAATAACCCAACACAAAATAAAAAATCAAATAGAGCTATTAAAAACCTTTCTAGAACCCCTCCCTAACAGAGTCACTCACGTAGAAGATAGAACCTCTGAGCTGGAAGGCGAGAGAGAAGAAATGGATAGGGAGCCCAAAAACTTTGCTAAGTTCAAAAAATCATGTGAACAGAATATGAGGGCACTGCGGGATAACCTAAAATGACCAGACATCCGGATCATGCATACACCAGGAGAAGAAACACAGGCTAGAGGCATAAAGAACATATTCAATAAAATTATTGAAGAAAAGTTCCCCAATCTCTCAAACGAGCAGCCCATCCAGATACAAGAAGCTCATAGAACACCAAACACACAGGACCAAAGAAGGAACTCTCAAAGGCACATCATAGTTAAAACTCTTAACAATGAAAACAAAGAGAGAAACAACTCACTACATGCAAAGGCAATCCCACCAGAACTATCTTAGATTTCTCAATGGAGACCTTGAAATGCAGAAGGGTAGAATGGAACACTTCAAAGTCTACAAAACTATGTCTTCCTCCTAAACTATTGTACCTAGCAAAAGTATTCCTTATAACAGATGGTGAAAGGAAAACTTTCCATGAAAAAAGTCAGTTCTATGATTATGTGAACACAAACCCAAACCTACAGAGAATATTTCCGTGAATAATGCACACAGAAGAGCCAACAACCAAATTCAAGAGCCTTCAAGAAGACCACAATAATCAAAATTAGAGCAGGCTCAAAAAAAAAAAAAAAAAAAAAAGTAGAAAGGTGCCAGGCATGGTGGCCCAAACCTTTAATCCCAGCACAAAGTTGTGGGATGTTTATACAATGAAATTCTACTCAGCAGTAAGAAAAAAATGATACAATGAAATCTGTAAGAAAATGGATCGACTTAGAACAGATCATACTCAGCCAACACACACAATCACAGAAAGACAAACGCTGTATGTTCTCACTCATCTGCAGTTCCTAACTGGGATCGGCTTGAGTTGCTGTCTGCTACAGCAGCGCATGTGTCTGGAGTTTGTTATTTGCAGTGGCAAGAGGTCTTGTTGCTCTCAAACTCACTCTCCTTATGTTTGCCTCTTTCTCTTAAAATAAGTATTTTTAAAGAAAAGGCGGACAATGTTCCCGAGGAACAAGTTTGTCCTCTATCCTACACAAACACACATGCCCCCCAATACAGCACACGATTTATTAAAAGACGAAAGGAAAAATAAATTTTACGTCACCTAACATGTATAAATCAATGAAGAGGTATTGCTTAGGGTGTATTTTGCAGAGAGGTGCTCATAAAAAAAAATGAATGTTGATGGGATTATTATTAAAAGAGCAGTAATCCAAGGTTTGGCAGAACAGACATAAATTTTTAATTTTTTTTTATTTTTAAAAATTTTTTATTTATTTATTGAGAGTGACAGACACAGAGAGAAGGACAGAGAGAGAATGGGTGCGCCAGGACCTCCAGCCTCTGCAAACGAACTCCAGACCGTGCGCCCCCTTGTGCATCTGGCTAACGTGGGACCTGGGGAACCGAGCCTCGAACCAGGGTCCTTAGGCTTCACAGGCAAGCGTTTAACCGCTAAGCCATCTCTCCAGTCCACAGACATAAATTTTAAAACATTTTCCATTATGTGAAATAATCATCCAGATGGATTTGTAAAGACATAGCAAAAGTTGATATTGGTTAAGAAATGTTCTGAAGACAGTTACTAAAGTTTACATGAAATCAGTAGATTAAACTATCAAGTGGACATGACCAGTGCTTGATAAGCCTTTATGATGGAGAGATTGCTTCACTCTTATAGTCACCATGAGATCTTGAGAGGACAAGCAGAACTCCACTATGCAGGTGAACAGTAATTTGTTGTATTTTTACCTAAATCCCTTCATACAACAATGATCAAAGTTAGGAAGCCTTGCTGTTAGGATAATTATGAATTACTTACCAGGTCCTGAGACTCCATGCACATAACCAAATGTGCTTTCTTTATCTTCATCAAGTATTTTGGGTAACTTGGAGAAATCCATTGTGTTAACTTATCTAAGGAAAAAAAAAATTAAATTATAATTACTAACCCTCATACAGAAGTATTAACATAAGTGGTATATTCTTGAGTTATAATACCTGTTCAGAGTAAAATGTAATGTAAAATTCTCAAAATTTATTAAAATTAGCTCACTTCTGGATGTTCCAGGATCATACATTATAATAACCAAATTCAATCTCTATGATATGGCAAAAAACCTAAACATTTTTTAATTTCTCTAGCTCTTTAATACCGTTTTCCTTCTCTAGCCATCTCTCTGACTTCCTGACTACGTTCCATCGATTCAGGGCGCTGGTCTTTGCCTGGAGTGCTCTCTTCCTAGGGACCTGGTCCCACATTGCCAGGTTTCTATTCCAAGGTTACCTTCTTTCACAAAACTGTTCTGCAGGTTTCATAATGTAAAAAACATGATGGTTTTTTGTTTTGTTTTGTTTTGTTTTTTTGAGTGAGGATCTCACTCCAGGCTGACCTGGAATTCATTCTGTAGTCTCAGGGTGGCCTCGAACTCATGGCAATCCTTCTGTCTCTGCCTCCCGAGTGCTGGGATTAAAGGTGTGCGCTACCATGCCCGGCTTTCCTTTTCTTGAGTACAGAACTGCTTAAGAAAATTTAGTTGAGCCGGGCGTGGTGGCGCACGCCTTTAATCCCAGCACTTGGGAGGCAGAGGTAGGAGGATTGCCGAGAGTTCAAGGCCACCCCGAGACTACATAGTGAGTTCCAGGTCAGCCTGGGCTAGAGTGAAACCCTACCTCAAAAAACCAAAAAAAAAAAAAAGAAAAAAAAAGAAAATTTAGTTGAACCTCTGGTTTTATAGATGTGCAATCCAAACAACTGAAAGGATGAACCAGGCATGGGGTGCATACCTTTAATCCCAGTTCAAGGCCAGCTTCGAACTACAGAGTGAAGAATTCTAGGACAGTTTGGGCTACAGTGAGACCCTACAGAGAAAAACCAAAACAAACAAAACAAACCCTCAAAAAATGTCTAAAAGTCAAAATAATAAATTTGAGCCACTTGTGATCCCAGCTTGAGAGGCTGAAGCAGGTCTGTCACAAGTTTGGGCCAGCCTGGGCTACAAAGTGAGACCTTGCCTCGTAAAATAAACAAACAAAAATTGATGACAGAAGCCGGGCTTGGTGGCACACACCTTCAATTCCAGCACTCGGGAGGCAAAGGTCAGAGGATTGCCGTGAGTTCGAGGCCACTTTGAGACTACATAGTGAATTCCAGGTCAGCCTGGGCTACAGCAAGACCCTACCTCGAAAAACAAAAATAGACAAACAAACAAAAAAATTGATGATAGGTTTCAGAGTTGAAATTTTATTTTGGCTTCTGGTCTAACTTAATTAATTAACAATTTAACAATGAGGAACATGAAACAAGTACATTTATAAAAAGCTACATGGTATCCCAAAACATTAATGTTAGTCAAATTATTAAGTGATAAAGTGCCAAGTTACATAAAATTATTTTTCAGAGATTACATTTATAGGGAAGGCATTTTGAAGGTTATGTGAATTTGCATAAACTAGGAAGGGGTAGCAAAAACATTCTAGATGAGGCGATATAAAAAGAATGGAGATAAAATATTCAGAAATAACAAACTGACCAGCCCAACTGTATTAGGGCTAAAGAGATGACTCAGCAGTTAAAGGCACTTACTTGTAAAACCTGCCTGTCTGGGTTCAATTCCTCAGTTCCAGCAAAAAGCCAGATGCACAGGTGGTGAATGCAGGTGGAGTTCATTTGCATTTCACTCTAGCCCAGGCTGATGTGGAGTTCACTATGTAATCTCGGGGTGGCCTCGAACTCACCAATACGTTTCTGCTTTGAGTGCTGGGATTATAGACATGTGCTACTGCACCCAGCTAAAAATATGTTTGTTTTTTTTAAGTTTATATTAAGGCAACTTCATGAATGTCAAGAAAACACATATTTTATCTTGTGAACAAGAAGACTGAGGACTGAGGGGTTATTGGTGTTCAATCACTTTAACACTTAAAAGCAGGGGAGGGACTACGGGTAGGTTGGGACTGAAAAAACTAGTTAAGGCTTGAATGGATGTCAAAGGAATTCGATTACGCAAGGTTTACTGAGTTCCTCCCAAGGGAAAGGCACTTATGTTAAGTTTAAGAAGTGGGATTAAAACCTGTGACTATTTTGAAGGAACTCTAAAAAGCAAGATTTCACTGGGAACAGAAGAGAAAGTGCCTTTAATGTAAAGAATGTGGGAGAAATGTAGCTCAGTGTGGACAACATCAAAACAGCAAAAAAGATAGTTGAAAGGCAAGTTATGAAGAGAGTTGATTCAAAATAAAAAGAATACAGAGAGGAAACCAAAGCCTGTGCATTGGTCATTGAAGCAAGGGTTGAAGATCACTATAGGTCCCATTATACACAATTTATAATCTATTAGCCAAGATTATATATACAGAAGACATAGAAAAAGCTAGAATGGCTGGGTGTGGTGGTGCTCTCCTTTGGTCCCAGCACTCCTGAGGCTGAGATGGGAGGAGCTGAAGTTCAAGGTGAGCCTGAACTATCCTGCCTTGAAACTCCCCTACCCCCACTAAAACAAAATCAAATAAAAAAACAAACAACTCTGGAAAAAGCCATTGAGTAAGAGGAAGTATGGGACTGAAAAAGGTTACAATATAGAGACAGAACAAGATTTTCTGGAAACTACCATTTAATGGGAGGGGGGGGATGTAAAAAATAAAGATAACACATACAGTTAAGAAACAGGCTTTCAAAAAAGTAGGTTTCCTAGCTGGGCGTGGTGGCACATGCCTTTAATCCCAGCATTTGGGAGGCAAAGGTAGGAGTTCCAGGCCACCCTGAGATTACACACTGAATTCTAGATCAGCCTGAACTTGAAAGACCAAAAAAAATTTCAAAGTAGTGAACAAGTAAATGAGACTGAGTTTCAGTTTCAGAAAATCAAAGATTTTTCAGTAAGAGAAGTACTTGACCATCATCCAGACCAACTTCCCTCAAAACACGGGAATTTCCTCTGTAATACTCATGATACAGTCATCTGTCATCTGGGACTGGAAACAGCATGACCTCTGTAATCAGCAGACCTGGGACCACATTCAGGTTCCACTAAGGACACACAACCTGATAACATGGACAAATCAAAATCGCTCATCTTTGTGTGAATAAGAATAATGTTCCAGCCGGGCATGGGGACGCACGCCCTTAATCCCAGCACTAGGGAGGCAGAGATAGGAGTTTGAGGCCACCCTGAGACTACTGAGTGAATTCCAGGTCAGCCTGGACCACAGTGAGACCCTACCTCGAAAATCCAAAAATCAAAACAAAACAAAACAACAAAAAAAGAATATTAGCAATGCTACTTAAACCTCTACTCTGGAAAACTTCATTTTACTTTTAGATGTTTTCTCTCTTTGTTTTTTTTCAAGGTAGGGTTTCACTCTAGCCAAGGCTGACCTGGAATTCACTCTGTAGTCTAGTCTTAGGGTGGCCTCAAACTCATGGCGATCCTCTTACCTCAGCCTCCTGAGTGCTGGGATTAAAGGCGTGCGCCACCTTGCCCGGCTGATGTTTTCTTTTAATAAGAGAGTTTTGCCTGTTTAAGAACAATCTACTCCCAACATTGTGTTTGAAGAAACTGGCCCCGTTTCTTCAAACAGCACACAGGATATATGGCCCTTTCAAGCAAATCCTTGGTGCCTCCTGTCATTTCTCAGAAAAGGGGGCTGTGAGATGGCTCAGTGGTTAAAGGTGCTTGATTATGAAGTGGGCTGGCCTGTGCTCAGTTCCCTAGGACCCACAAAAGCTGAAACACAGAAAGTGACGCATGTCTCTCGTGTTCATTTGCAGCTGCAAGAGACCCTGGAGTGCAGCCCACACATACAAGTAAATAAGTAATTTAAAAAAATCTTTTACCGGACCCTCGCTCCCTGGGCTACCCTTCTTGAAAGTATTTTTGATGCCTTTCTTTAAAATTGGAGTAAACAAAATAAAAAAAAAAAACACAATGCTCTAAATGTTTTGTAAGTACTGAAGAGTATTACTTAGTGTACTTTGGATGTTTCTTTTTATTGGGAGTCAGAAAGATTGAGTTTTGCATGTATAAACTGTGGCCTTAGGAAAATCAAATACCACCATCTTTTTGATCAGCCTGTTTCATCTGTAAAATTTAAAGGGCTGTGGTAAGGCACCTAATTGGTATGCTCAAGAAGCAACAGCCGATTTTATTCTGATGAAACTGTGCCTGAAGTCCAAAAGGTATCTAATGTATTCTTCCTGTCAGCTGAGCCAAATGTAATCACTTGACTAGTCTCCCCCCCCCCCAATTAATAACGTGCAACTTATCTCCCCGCCTCCTGGCCAGGGTCTCATCTCTTGTAGCCCAGGTTGAAGTCAAACTCTACTATGTAGCTGAGGACGACTTTGAACTCCTGATCCTTTTGTCTCCCCCTCCAGCATAGTGGGATGACAGAAGTGTGCAGCATGCCCCATTTATGAGCTACTGGGGATCAAACCAAAGCTTCCTATGTGCTTGGCCTGGACCTTACCAGAGTCATACCCCTAGCCCCCATAATTTGATTTTCTCAAATCAAATTGCTTTGTAAGCATCAGTGATGTTTCAACTGCTATATTATAGGCAGAAAATCTAATGATATATATACAATCTTTCCTCCAATCATCTTCTAGCCTGAGGAAATAAAAACAGGAGGTCAAACAGGAGACGTGTTATCAAATCAGCAGTACAGGCTGATTTAGAGGACTGGGGCAGGAAAGAAGTGGTTTAGGAGGGGAAGCTAGAAGCAGAAGACAAAGAGGCACTGGATTATGCAGTGAAGATTTCCCATAGAAAGTGCAAATCTCCCAGAGTGCAAGAAGGCAGTCTGAAGACTTCATGGTATAAAAATGGTGTCTTGAAAATTTGAAAACAAGTTTTTCCATACCTTCTTTTTAAAACTGAGCATTGAGGAGCTCCCCATATATGAACCGTTAGTGTAAATCAAATTGGACTTGTTCATGATTCAGCTGTCATGTGGGTTTGCTAGTCAGCTGAATAATTCTATCCATCATGGGGATTTTGCTGAATCTATAGCTTTTAATTTTTAAAAAAAGTTTCAGGCACATATTATCTAATTTTTGACAGACAGCAGCAGACATTAGGAACAATGACATTAAAATAATAAGAGAATTATGGGCTTTAATGATAACTCTACAAATTTACCTAGAGACAAATTTTTCACCAGATGCACAAATTTGCATTCATCTGACAAATATTCTTATAATAGCAAATCAAGATGATTCTTTTTCTTTTCTGAGGCTGATTCTGTTTTTCAAAAAGCCAATATTAAGGGGAGAAAAATATAAGGATGATTGTGAGTAATTTAGCTTTCTCTGCTCTGTTGTACAATACAAAAGGAAATGGTTGCAAATATCTCCCAAGTAGCTTACCACGCCCTTCAGAATAGGACAATTACGGGAACAGTTTTGACAGTATAAAATTCCAAGCTCTTTTGTACACGTCTGATGTCACCCATTTGAATGTTAACCTCTGCTACAACACAGACCTTCGATGAGAGCGCTCACGCCTACACGTTCATTCTTCCCTTCCATACCTCCGCACTTTATTTATCATTTGTATCTGTTCAGATGACCCATCCTTCTTCTGTCATCATTCTTAATTCTCTCACCCTGATTTTCTTCACAGCATTTGCTAATACCTGAAAGAATGTGAATTTTCCCATTTGTTCTCTCTGAACTCTCTAGAAGATTAAGTTTCATGAAGATGAAAGAAATAAGCACTAATAGTTGCCAATTAACTTCATGTCCCCTAATATCACCTCAACTTTACAAATGGGAGAACTAAAGAGCGAAGATTGAAGTAACTTTACACAATATTTAAAAATGAAACAACAGGGCTGGAGGGATGGCTTGGCGGTTAAGGCGTTTGCCTGCAAAGTCAAAGGACCCAGGCTCGATTCCCCAGGACCCACGTTAGCCAGATGCACAAGGGGGCGCAAGCATCTGGAGTTCCTCTGCAGTGGTTGGAAGCCCTCTTGCGCCCATTCTCTCTCCCTCTTTCTCTGTCAAATAAATAGCTAAAAATTTTTTTAAAAAAATGAAACATCAACAAAAAAATCAAGTGGAAAAGGTAAGATCTGAACCCAAGAAGTTGGCCTCAAACCCTATACTCTTGAGTATGATATTCTCCTGTCCCTTTAATTTGATAAGGTATTTCTAGTACTTGCATTGAAATATTCCTATTTGAGAAGGACAACATTCTCTACCTCAAACAACAGTTGTATCAAAAGGCCTTTAAATCTTTCCCTCTCAGATCTTGTAATTCTGTGAGTGCTCTTTTGCTACAACGTTTCCTTCAAACAATTCCCTTTCAAGGTAAGCAAGTTGGCAAATTTGCTGCTCTGACTTCTGTTCGAGCTCTGACAGAAGTGGGCAAGTGGGCAGGAGGACACCGAAGGAGGGTCATACTGGAGCCCATCATACCCAAGGCAGCAGAGGAGTGTGGTTAGTGGGGAGCCAGTGGCCGTTACTTCTGGGTCACCTTCAGCTGCAAACACCTCCTTGTCTGCTTGTTCACACTGCACAAGGCAGCGGCACCTGGTCACTGAGCAAAGCTGGGGCACAGAGGTCCAGCCAGCCCAGCCTGTGGTGGACTCTCACCAACCAGGCTCATTCCGGATCTGCCCGTTAGGTCAGCTGGGCCTTTGCGGGGCTCACATTACTTTCTGGCTCCTTCCTCTGCCAAGCTGCTTGCGTCCCTATAAACATGCATTGGTTCCTATAAACATTTTATTCAATAAACACCTTGGGGTGTGTGTGTGTGTGTGTGTGTGCACGCACATGTGCTGGAAGACAACCTTGGGTATCACTCCTGAGAAACACCATCCACCTTTTTAGAACTCAGGCCTCTCGGTGGTCTGGCACTTAGCACACGGGCTAGACTGACTGGCTTCAGGGACCTGCCTGTCTCTGCTCCCTTGCACTTTTTGAAGATGGGTTCTGGGGATCATACTAGATCCTCGTGTGCAGGGCAAGTGCTTTGCCGACCGAGCTGTCTCCTCAGCTCAATGGACACTGTCTTGACATCAAGGTAATAAACGAACCAGAGGATAATTGGCAAACTCATACTTGAATGACTGACTTTCGGCCTGTACTTAGTTCTCCTTCACTAGTTATTTTGCCAAGGGGGCAAAGGAGTCCAAAAGTGGCCTGTGGACAGGGCGATGCATAGTTTGAGCCAAACTACTGACACAGGTCAAGACCCCAACCAGTCAGTCAGGCTTTGTTTCCACAAGGAACTACTTCTTCATCCTTTGTTGAACCTTAAAGACAAGTAACAGTAGTTATAGGCTCCTGTTGTGTGTTAGACAATGCTTTCTATGGACTGGGAAGATGGGTCAGCTAGTGAGGAACCGAGAGGACCAGAGTTCAGATCCTTAGGTTTTTTTTTTTTTTGTTTTTTCAAGGTAGGGTCTTGCTGTAGCCCAGGCTGACCTGGAATTCACTATATAGTCTCAGGGTGGCCTCGAACTCAAGGCAATCCTCCTACCTCTGCCTCCCGAGTGCCGGGGTGAAGGGCGTGTGCTACCACACCCGACCATGAGTTCAGACCCTTAGAACCCACATAAATGGTACGTGGGCTTGGCGACTGCCTGCAATTCCACACACAAGGAGGTGGAGAAGGATTCCCGGGGCAAGCGGGTGCTAGCTCTGGGCTCAAGTGAGACAACCTGCCTCTGTAAAATAAATGTCGATTGAAGAAATCATCTGTACCAACCTCTGGTCTTCACACACACATGCAACCATACACATGTGCCTGTATGCATACACATATGTATGCATGCCACACGCACATGCACACTCACACAAAGAAAGACAATGTTTCTGGGTCTAGGAATTTCAAGGTTCCAACCTCGTGCTATTAGCATAAAGTTTCCAGGATTGGCCCAAGGTAACAGGTCATCTTCAAGTATGAAAATCCGCAGTACTCCCCATTGGAGAATGTCCTTCTCCTTTTCAGATAGATGTAGGTCCTAAGGAAAGAGCCACTCCATCATACCTCAAAAGGGCCCCAGCTGAAACTAAGAGCAATTGGCGAAATTGCTGTTTTCTTGGTGAACTGGGTACCAGCACAAGGGTGAAGGAGATCAACACAGAGAGAAATCAACTCCTACCAAATCAACTCCTACCAAATCAGAGATCCAGAGACCCAGAGGCCCCCAACACCTCATCACTGAAGCAGACCAAAAATGAACCCAACATGGCTCAGGGAAATTTTGCGGAAAAGGGGGCGGAAAGAATGTCAGAGCCACACGTTGGGTCATGATATGCACAGACATTTATCTTACCCATAACTGTGGGCTAACTCCACAATGCATGACCCATATACCTCAGCAAGGAGGGGCCAAGGGGAGGGGGTAGGTAATGGATGAGCCTAATAATGGTATCAAATTGACTGTATTCGCTGAGTACAAAACTATTTAATAAAAAAAAATTGTAATAAAAGAAGTCCGCAATTCACATAGCATCGACGTACGGGTTCCTATTGCATTTGTATGTGCCTGTGCACACATGCCACAGTGTGCAGTGTGCAGTGTGCGTGGAGAGGTTGGAGGACAAACTCGGGGTGTTAGTCCTCGCCTCCCAGCTCACTCTGACATAGGGTCTCCGCCTGCTGCTGAGAAAGGCAGGTTCACCGTCCTGGGAGTTGCAGCGTTCTCCTGAGCGCCTCGCGTTGCAGGGGCGCATCCAGATCGCCGACACCAGCTGTATCTTGGTTCCGAGGATCCAAAGTCTGGACAGCTGGCTTACATAACAAGCACTTTGAGCCACTGAGCCAGCTCACTCTACCAATCACCTAATTTTAGAAAAAAAAAAAAAAAAGCCCAGCACTCTAGAATCTGTATTGAAGAAAAATGCTGTGGTTGTCTGTAAACAGGAAGTCTCTTGGTATGCTCTGGTGCATTATCTCAAAATCCAAACAAGGTATGTACACTCTCACATACATGTTGTGATAATATGAGAATGGTTCTTTTCCGTAAGTAAAATAATAATTACTCATCAGGAGGTATTCATCAGCAGTTTAAGTATTCAGTAGTCTGATAAACAGTAATGCAGCATACCTACTTGTTAGGAACCCTTCTTTGCTACCTATAAAAAATACCTTATTGCCAGAAGTGGTGGCACACATCTTTAATCCCAGCACTCGGGAGGCAGAGGTAGGAGAACTGTGTGAGTTCAAGGCCAGCCGGAGGCTACACAGTAAATTCCAGGTTAGCCTGGGCTAGAGTAAGATCCTACCTTGAAAATAAACCAAAAAACCAAAACAACAACAACAAAAAAAACCCTGCCCCCCCCCACAAAAACCCTTACTAAAATCTTCCATTTCACCTTTAAATGCTATATTTCTATGTAAAAAAAAATCAGGCTTTAAAAATGTCAAACAAGGGGGATGGAGAGATAGCTCAGCAGTTAAGGCACTTGTCTGTGAAACCTAGGAACCCAGGTTCGATTCTCCATGTCCAACATAAGCCAATGCACAAGGTGGCACATGCATCTGGGGTTTGTTTACAGTGGCTAGAGGCCCTGGAGCTCCCATTCTCTCTCTCTATCCCCATCTTGTCTCCTTCTCTCTGTCTCGAAAAAATAAGCAATAAGATCCTACCTTGAAAACAAAAAAACAAATTTTTAAATGTTAAAAAAAGGGCTGGAGAGATGACTTAGTGGTTTAGTCACTTGCCTGCAAAGACAAAGGACCCAGGTTTGACTCCCTAGTACCCATGTAAGCCAGATGCACATGGCGGCAAATGCATTTGCAGTTTGTGTGCAGTGGCTGGAGGCCCTGGCGTGCCCATTCTCTCTTGCTATCTGCCTCTTTCTCTCTAACAAATAAATAAACTATTTTAAAAAATGTTAACTTTCTACAACACTGACTTTTTATAAGTAAATTATATATATATTGTATGTAATTCATGAATAGTCAGCTAATAAAGCAACAGTAACCTTAAAGCCAAAACTTGTACCTGAGCAGAGGAAAGTTTAAATAAAATAAGTTACTTATTCCAAATCTCTACAATAGAAGGTCCAAACTATAACATTTAATGCTTCATAGGAGTTTTATAGGCTATGCAATAACTTGTTCCTTATGAAGCTATCCTTGCTGGTGACATGTAAAAAATAAAGGGGACTGGAGAAGTGACTTAGCAGTTAAGGCACTTGCCTGCAAAGCCTAAGGAGCCATGTCTGTCTCCCCAGATCCCATGTAAGGCAGATGTACAAAGTGACTCACGCACAAGGTTGCACATGCACCACACATGTCTGGTGGCTGAAGACTCTCGTGCACCAATACTCTCTCTCTCATAAAAATATATATAATAAAATAATAAAGGAGGGATGGAGAGATGGCTCAGCAGTTAAGGCACTTGCCTGCATTCACGAGAAACTCCAACCTAATGATTACATTAAAAATTTGTTACCTGTTTGACTCTCACCTTAATTGGGGTTATAAAGCAAACATAATTTGCAACTACAACTTATTATTCATAAATTATAGCTCCCTTATATTTGTGTAAGATGAAAGAAATAAAGAGAAAAAATCATCTCTGCTACAGAAAAGGAAACATCCAGAAGATAGAAGAGGCAGCCATCTGACCAATGAGTCACCGGTCTCCCCCACAGGCACTGCGGAACACTGCAGTGGTAAATCACGGCAGAGGCTGGCTGTAGTTCCCCTTCCACTTCATAAAGCAGACGCCAAGCTGCTGCTGCTTCATGCGCTACACCCAGTAATGTCATCGTTCCAGAAATAATAATTCTTACTACTAGCATTTGGATGAGTATATGTTAATTATACATAATGGGTTTCATGAGATTTTCATGTGTATGTAGTGTATTTTGATCATATGGGCCCCGTCATTCTTTTATCTCCTTCCCACTGCCTTTGTGGAATAAGCCACAAGGCTTTGTCTTAAGACTCTGGCTAAACTCTATCTAGTATTTTGGATAGGGTCAAAACAGAATACAGAGGCTAGGAAGACAGCACAGAATATGAAGGCACTTGCTTATAAAGCCTTCGATCTAGGTTCAATTTCCAAGCTGCCCATATAAGCCAGATGCTAATAATGGTGCAAGTATCTGGTGCTCATTTGCAGAGGCAAGAGGCCCTGGCATGCCCATACACACACAGACACACATAAATAAAAATTTTTAAAAAGCTAGTATAATCCAACAGCTCATTTGGGGGGATGGAAACAGGGAGAGTTACTTCTTGTTCTATACTTCTCTAATCTGAGACTGAATTGCCTACAATAAAGAATTTGTGGGCTGGAGAGGTGGCTTAGCAGTTAAGCGCTTGCCTGTGAGGCCTAAAGACCCCGGTTCAAGGCTCGATTCCCCAGGACCCAAGTAAGCCAGATGCACAAGGTGGCGCATGCATCTGAAGTTCATTTGCATGGGCTGGAGGCCCTGTTGTGTGTGTGTATGTCTCTCTCTCTTTCTCTCTCTGCCTCTCTCTGTCGCTCTCAAATAAATTAAAAAAAATTTTTTTTTTAAAGAATAATAATTTGTACTTTCAGGCCAATCATGTCTGTTTATGGATAACTCCTCAACCCTGTTTTCCCAAGACAATGTCGTTCAGAGGATGAGATCATATTTACAACACACACACACACACACACACACACACACACACACACATCAATGAACAATAGCAGGTACTGTAAATCCACATTCAAACACTGCTGACCTGAACCAATTCTGTAGTTTCATGCTTCTGCTTTCAAGAGTATGGTGTCAACCAGCCTTCCTGCCTCTTTGATTTATTATAAGAATTTTTTTTTTTTTGGTCATAAAACAAATGAAACAGAAGACACTGAAAAGAAATGTGCTGTCCTTCAAATAACTTATGGATTTTGTACTTTATCTAAATAAAGGCCCCCTAGGGTCTATTTTTTACAACCTAAAAATTTGGACTCAAGGATTGCTAAACACAATTTTTTTTCTTTTAGAAAAAAACATTTTTAGGCTGGGCATGATGGTGCATGCCTTCAACCACAGCATTTGAGAGGCAGAGGCAGGAGGCTTGCCATAAGCTCAAGACCGCCTATTGAATTCCACGTCAGCCAGCGCCAGAATGAGACAACAAAACAACAACAACAAAAAATTTATTTATTTATTTGCAAGCAGAGAGAGAAGAAAGACAAACAGAGAGACAGAGAATGGGCACATCAGGGCTTCTGGCCACTGCGTATGAACTCCAGATGCATGCCACTTTGAACATTTGGCTTTACATGGGTAGTGGGGAATCAAACTTGGGTAGTTGGTCTTTGCAGGCAAGGGCTTTAACTGCCGAGCCATCTCTCCAGCCCCTGAAAACTAATTTTTCACATGGGTCTAGTTATTCCCATAGTTTGCCAGCTATCACACTCAAAGTTCATATTAACTGACAAACCAGTCCCTTATTTAACTATTTGAAATACCTCACACAATTATTTTGGCATATAAAGTCAGCAACTTTTCATGATTATTCATTGAGACATAGTATTTTAAATTTTCAAATGGTGAAATTGAAGTATAAATCAGCAAGTGGTACTTCAAATTTTATCTAGAATACTTAATGTTATTTAAAAGCCACAAGCTTAAGTATCATGACTCGCTGTGATACTGAAACTGTCACACTGATTCCATGATTGTAGCCTATGCTGTCATGAGATGGCAGATCACATGTAACTCAGGAATGCCAGCAATGGTAAGATATCCAGCAACTCATGTGCACCACCTTGTGCACCTGGCTTATGTGGGACCTGGGATACTGAACATGGGTCCTTTGCCTTCACAGGCAACCACCTTAACCGCAAAGCCATCTCTCCAGCCCTCAGATTCCTATGGAAAGATCAAGCTGTAGCCGGGCAGGGTGGAGTACAACTAGAGCCGCAGGAGGCTCCAGCAGAGGGATTAAGTCTGAGGCACGTCTCGACCCTGTCCTGAACGAGTAAACAAGAAGGTTGAAATCAAGCACTGAAAAACTGCAAATACTTTAAATTTTGCTTCTTAAGGAAATTAAATTTTTTTTTTCTTAGAGACAGCAAGAGATAGAAACAGAGAACATTGGCACGCCAGGACTTCAGCCACTGAAATTGAACTCCAGACACTTGCACCACCTAGTGGGCATGTGTGGCCTTCCTCCCCTTTGTGCCTCTGGCTTACATGGGATCTGGAGAGTAGAACATGGGTCCTTTGGTTTCTCAGGCAAGCGCCTTAACTGCTAAGCCATTTCTCTAGCCCTCTTATACCCATGTAGAGCCAGATGCAGAAGGTGACACAAGTGTCTGGAGTTTGTCTGCAGTGGCAGGAAGCCCTGCCACAACCATTTTCTCTCCATCTGCTTCTTTCTCTGATTCTTTTTCTGGTACAAATCAAAATGCTAAAAAAAAGAGAGCTTAATCTTGTAATCTGGTGCTTATTGACCAAAAGCTAAAGTGGACTTTCTCACAATGATCCTGTTACATGATTAAGTCAGGTAACAGTTCCTATACTTGTGCAATATGCTCTCAATCTCCAAGGCAGAAAATATTTCTGGAGCATTTAATATCCACATCACAAAAAAATTAATTCATATATTTTTTGAAAAGGTTTTTTTTTTTTTTACAGTTTCCATAAAAATAGGCAATAAACAATGATAATTCCTATGCCCATTCTCCCCCTCTGAAATCCACCCTCCATTGAACCTCAATTTGATCTTTATGTGGTAACACCCATCATTTTCTGGTACATTTTACATGGCATTTTTACTGGATGTCCAAAGGTTAACATACACACACATAAAATTAAGAACTTACGTAGTTACCACAATAATTTATTCACTTTCCTCTCAGATGCCTAAGACAGAAAATATTTTAGGTAACTGTTATGTGTAGTCACGTTAAATGGTACTGTTCATTTTGTTAACTCCTTCTTTGACCTGGCCTTCTGGTTCTTTTCCTAATGGAAATAATTTTTCTAATTATAGAAACACTATGTATTCATTGTTACAATGCAAAAACATCATATGGAAAAGCATAGGGAAGAAAGCAAAAAGAACCTGAAATATCTAAATAACGTCTCTGAGGTAATCACTAAACACTGTGATTATCAAGCTTCCCTGTAATTCATTGCACACATCGACGTGCACCAACACGTATGCATATCTGATGGATCTGATGATGGGTTCTCTACTTCTGTGCCCCCTCCTCTTATTTCCTTTCTTTCTTTCTTTTTGCTTTTCCGAGTTAGGGTCTCACTCTAGCTCAGAGTGACCTGGAATTCACTATGTCTATGTCGTCTGGGGGTGGCCTCGAACTCAGGCGATCCTCCTACCTCTGCCTCCCGCTGAGATTAGAGGCGGGAGGCAGCCCTTTTCTTATTTTCTTCTTTCAGTGTTGACAACCCATAGATACATGAAAGTCATGCTGTTTTACAAAAATGGAATTCTTGTGTGTGGTGGCGCACGCCTTTCATCCCAGCACTCAGGGAGGCAGAGGTAGGAGGATCGCCGTGAGTTCGAGGCCACCCTGAGACTCCATGGTGAATTCCAGGTCAGCCTGGGCCAGAGTGAGACCCCACCTCAAAAAAAAGAGGAATTCTAAATACATAGGTTTCTATATATTCTGTCTTTATTATTTAAGATGTATGTTAGAAATCTTTTCAAGAATATGTTTGGGGCTGGAAAGATGGCTCAGCAGTTAAGGCACTGCAAAGCCTAACCAGCCAGATTTGATTGTCCAGTACCCACATAAAGCCAGATGCACAAAGTGATGCATGTATCTGGAGTTAATTTGCAATAGTAGCTGTAAGCCCTGACACACGCATTCATATTTTCATTCCCCTCCCCTTGGAAATAAACAGAGTAATCCACATCTTCTTAATGTTTTGAGAAAAACCTTTCTGATATTTAATACTTCACTGTCAGTATGATTACTAGTAAGGCAAGACTGTTCATGTTTGTTAAATGTTAAGATTTTTTTTGAGGTGGGGTCTCACTCTAGCCCAGGCTGACCTGGAATTCACTATGAAGTCTCAGGCTGGCCTCAAACTCACCTCTGCCTCCTGAGTCCTGGATTAAAGACATGCACTGACTGCCAGGCCCAGCTCTAAGATTTTTCTTCTGTGAACTTTTAGTCACATGCCTTCTCAATGGTTCTACAAGGACTTTTTCTTAATTTGTAAGAATGCCTCATGACATATGAAATTGCAATATTTGTTTTCATCTTTTGTTTCTATTTCTTCATGGACTTCTTTATTTCTATGTAGTTTAATTTGCCTGTCATTATTTTTAAGACTTAAAGGTCTTCTAGTTTGGCCTAGATTATATATAAACATGTCCCAGCACTTGGGAGGCAGAGGTAGAAGGTTTGTTGTGAGTTCAAAGCCACCCTGAGACTACATAGTTAATTCTAGGTCAGCCTTGGCTAGAGTGAGACCCTACCTCAAAAAGACAAAAAGAAAAAAAGTGCGTACAAAAAAAGTGAAGAAAATTTAACAGATTAATATTTTATTATTAGTTACATTTTAAAATAGTAATGGCTTTATTTTATTTTATTTTCTTTAGATGGACATTGAATCAGTTATATTTACTATATATGTGCCCTCCTCACACTGGATTAAAATACATTTGGGGGCTGGAGAGATGGCTAAGTGGGTTAAGGCACTTGCCTGTGAAGCCTAAGGACCCAGGTTTGACTCCTTAGAACCCACATAACTCAGATGCACAAGGTAACGCATGTGCACAAGGTGGCGCATGCATCTGGAGTTTGACTACAGTGGCTAGAGGCCCTGGTGCGCCAATTCTCTCTCTCTCTCATTAAAAAAAATTTTTTTAAGCATTTGGTCATGTAGTAAATTCCCTTCTATATTAGGATGTGCTGTTTTTTTTTAAACTTTGATGCACTTATATATTTAAGCTTAAAAATGTGTCTACACCTAAACAAATTACTTAGGTATATCATTAAGTCAAAACATTTTTACTTCTGGGCTGGAGAGATCACACTGGCTATAAAGAGCTTGCCTTACAAGCACAAGGACCTATGTTTGACCCCCAGTACCTAGATAAAGGGCTGGGATGGCAGCCCTGGGGAGCTCTCTGGCTAGCTACTCCAGCCTAAGTGGATGGGCTCTGGTGATGGTGCTGGGCGTGGTGGCACACACCTTTAATCCCAGCACTCGGGAAGCAGAGGTAGGAGGATCTACATGAGTTCGAGGCCACCTTGAGACTACATAGTGAATTCCAGGTCAGCCTGGAATAGAGTGAAACTCTACCTTTAAAAAAAAAAGGAAATTATGGCATAACAGGATTGACACTTGAGGTTGTTCTCTGGCCTCGACATGACCACCCCCCCCCCCCGACACACATACACAGTAAAAGAAAAAAACATTTTCACTTAGGAACTTTAAGATGAAATAATTATTTCAATGTCTTAATTTCCATATCAAATTTTAAAAATTTTAGCCAAGCCCAATCCCAGCTGTTTGGGAGGCTGAGGCAGGAGTATGGAAAGTTCAAGGCCTCACTGGAGTTCCAGCCCAACCTGGGCAACTTACTGAGTCCCCTACTGGAAGATACAAAGAGGCTCAGGACACAGCTCCATGACAGAGCACTTGCCTAACATGTGTTATGCCTTAGGGTCAATTCCCAGTACCGTCCCCCAAATCTTTTTCTTGCAGTATCTATTGACTGTATACACTCAAATATACATGTGATACATATAGTAATAAAATCTGGATTTCTGTAATATTCTACTCTGCAGATAATCACTTGATGCATTGCTTATGAATTTTCCAAGTGGGTATATAAAATCAGTCCTATACCTGTGCCCATTCTATAATTTAAAAGGCATTTGCCAAACTTAGTCTTCTCAATCTTTCAATAACCATTAGCATACACCTTTAATCCCAGCACTTGGGAGGCAAAGGTAGGAGGATCACTGTGAGTTTGAGGCTAGCTTGAGACTACAGTGAGCTCCAGGTCAGCCTGGGGTACAGTGAGACCCTACCTTGAAAAAAAAAAAAAGGCTTTCACTTTACAATATGAAAACAAAGAGAATGACAAAACAAAATGCACTACCAAAATTAAGTGGAAAACACTGGAATTCATTATCACATTTACTGTAAAGCAAGAAATATTTTGGTCATGATTGTGAAACAAACTCACAATACCTATACTTCAACTGTTGTTTTATTTACTAATAGTTTCCACCATAAAGCCTGTAATCCTTATGAGTCATTTGGGAAGGGATTTTTTTTTTTTTTACTAGACAGTTCATGTCTCCATTGTTACCTACATTGCTTTGTCTATTTCATATAAGGATAAAAATGAGATATAAAAACATTTAATCTCTTTGTTTTGTAGGACAGGGTCTCACTCTACTCTGGGCTGATCTGGAACTCGTTCTGTGGCCCATGCTGGTCAAGAACTCAGTGAGCCTCTACCTTCTACCTCAGCCTGCCGAACTCTGAGATTAGATGTATGAGCCACCATGCCAGTCTCTTTTTTGTGAATTTTAATTTTTTTTTTTTTTTTAATTTCAAGGTAGGGTCTTGCTATAGTCTAGATTGACTTGGAATTCACTCTGTAGTCCCAGGGTGGCCTGGAACTCACAGTGATCCTTCTACCTCTGCCTCCTGAGTGCTGGGATTAAAGGTGTGTGTGCCACTATACGTGGCTCATTTAATCCTTTTGAAAGGCAAAAATTCTACATTTACAAGCATTAACTCCAAGTCCCTGCTGTACTGCCTATATAATTTTAATACATATTTCTATCATTCATTGTAGGAATACAAATTTAAAAGCAGAAGAATTGCTTCCTTAAATCTATCCCATACATTAATGATCATAAACTTTGAAATTTTAAAAAACTAAGCTAAAAAAGAATCTTTGCTAGAAGTAGACTTTCCTTCTCCAATTTTTTCATAATGGACTTATTTCAAATTCTACCTCATTCATTATAACAAGAAGTTGTTCAAAATGAGGCTTTACAAGTCTGGGTGTGGTTGCCGAGCCTTTAGTCGTGGCACTTGGGTAGCAGAGGTAGGAAGATCACTAAGAATTCAAGGCCAGTGTGGGACTAGAGTTCCAGGTCAGCCTGGTATAGAGACCGACCCTACCTGGAAACAAAACAAAACTAAAAAAAAAACCTAAACAACAACAACAACAAAAAAAAACCCAGAGGTATTAGTTAATTTTGTGGGGGTATTCAACCCTCTGTTAGAAATTCATTATGTAAGATCAAAGAACATATGAGAATGAAGTTGATATATTTCTGCTGGCATGGTGGCACGTGCCTATGGTACCAGCACTCAAGATATAGAGGTAAGAAGTTCACCAAATTAAAGACCAGCCTGAGCCTCAAAACATACCACATTGGGAAAAAAAAAAAAGCCAGGTGTGGTGGCGCACACCTTTAATCCCAGTACTTGGGAGGCAGAGGTAGGAGGATCGCTAAGAGTTCGAGGTCCCCCCACCCCCCCGAGACTACATAGTGAATTCCAGGTCAGCCTGAGCTTGAGTGAGACACTACCTTGGTTTATAAAGTGTGTATTAAACACTGTATATTCATGATCTACTTTACCGAGGGCTAGCTTTAAACTTGAGGAAACTTAATCTTACTAAATGGTCAAGATCATATAGCTAGTAAGTTAGATGAGAACCTAACCCCAAGTCTTTACAACCAGCCCCAACTCGCTATACCACTTGTAGCTCACGCACAACTGCTTTTTTCATTAGCCTAACCATTTCTTCCTGGCCATGCCTGGATGATAACCATGCCACCTCGGTAAAGATACCCCTCCAAGAGGTAAAGCGGCTTAACTCCCTTGTGTGCTGGTTCAATACTCACTCAGTATATAACCTAGCAGGCACTTCACTTCAACTTTTTAAAAAAATATTTTTATTTATTTGCAAGGAAAGAGAAAGACAGAGGGAGTGGGTGGGAATGAGGAAGTGAGAACAGGTGCAGCAAGGCCTCTGGCCACTGCAAAGGAACTCCAGATGCACGTGCCACTTTGTGCACCTGGCTTTCTACATGGGTACTGGGGAACAAAACCCAGGCCATCAGGCTTTACAAGCAAGTGCCTTCAACTGCTGCTGAGCCATTTCTCATGCCTCCAACCTTTTTTTTTTTTTGCTTTTCGAGCTAGGGTCTCACTTTGGCTCAGGCTGACCTGGAATTCACTATGGAGTCTCAGGGTGGCCTCGAATTCATGGTGATCCTCCTATCTCTTCCCGGGCTTCCAACCCTTTTTTTTTTTTTTTTGAGGCAAGGTTTCATGCACTTTAGCACTTTTGTGGAGAAAACACCAATGGAAACACAGTCCTCAAACCAGAAGGACGTTCATGTTTTAGTGAGGAACAGCCTAACTAATAGACTCATGTCAGAAATAAAAGCAGAGAAATTGAAAATATTATGGAGTAGTCCATAGGACTGACTGGCTATTTTGGCCTAAGAAGGCTGAATTCTTATTGGTAATGATATTAATAAAGGCAGAAAAATAAGAAAAAAAATCTTAGAGCAAGAAAACGAAGTGTATCAGGGGACCCTAATCCTTTTCTGTTATGTAATAGTGGGGCTACAATACAATTCCCCAGAGAAATGCTACGATTCCTCCATGTAGCACAAAATGATGCAACTGGTCTCAGAAATGCTTTCCAATGTTTAAATCACTTACGCGTTGTTTCTGTGCATAATGCCAATGCTCCTTTTATTCACATGTAATTTCCACCACTATTTAGTCATCAATTCTTGCTATGAATCTTGCAGATTTCATCAGTGGTCTACATTACTGCTTTCAGAAGTTCTCTAAAATTGGAGCAATTGTGAAGTAAAACTGCAGACTCATTCACCCTCCTTAGTAATTATTTTCCTCTCTAGTACTCAAAGCCTTTTAGCTGGTTCTCGCTTGCCCGTCTCGGTGCACCTGGAAAGAACTGGTTTGGACTTCCAAAGCACTTAGGAATTCTCTTCGGTAGTGGAATTTCCCTGGGCAAAGAAGCAGCACTAATTTTTTTTTCTCTCTCTTCTAGAGGTCAGAGTACTTCACTCTGGAGAAAAGTAATTGATCAAACTATATTTGTTTTTTGGTTTTTTTTGAGGTAGGGTCTCACTCTAGCTCAGGCTGACCTGCATTCACTATGTCATCTCAGGGTGGCCTCGAATTCACGGCAATACTTCTACTTCAATCTCCCAAGTGCTGAGATTAAAAACATGCACCACCATACCCAGCCTTATATTTGTGTTTGTTTTTTCAAAGATTTTATTTTTATTTATTTATTAGAGACAGAGTGAGAGAGTGAGAATGGGCACTCCAGGGCCTTTTGCCACTGCAAACGAACTCCAGATGCACGCACCACCATGTGCATCTGGATTACGTGGGACCTGGAGAATCAAACTGGGGCCCACAGGCTTCTCAGGCAAATGCCCTATACTTGTATTTCTTTTTAAAATTTTTTTTGTGTATTTTTATGTATTTGAGAGCAACAGAGAGAGAGAGAAAGGGGCAGATAGAGAGAGAGAGAGAGAATGGGCATGCCAGGGCCTCCAGCCACTGCAAACGAACTCCAGATGCATGCACCCCCTTGTGCATCTGGCTAACGTGGGTCCTGGGGAATTGAGCCTTGAACCGGGGTCCTTAGGCTTCACAGGCAAGCGCTTAACTGCTAAGCCACCTCTCCAGCCCTATACTTGTATTTTTAAGAGACATGGCTACATAAACATGTCAACAGATGAGTTCTACCTCACAAGTAGAAACTGGCAAAATTGTAATACCATCCTCATTATTACTTGGGCAATGCAAGATCATCAAGATTAACTATTCTACTGTGAAGTCACAAATCGGCCAGTCTTGTATTTTGTTAAATTGCTATGATTAAGGTTTCAGTTTTTGTCTCTTTTAGACAAAAACTTTTTTAAGACCACTTTATTACAGAGAATTTGGAAGATA
This sequence comes from Jaculus jaculus, assembly GCF_020740685.1. NCBI lineage: Eukaryota > Metazoa > Chordata > Mammalia > Rodentia > Dipodidae > Jaculus > Jaculus jaculus. The sequence goes on from NC_059105.1 coordinate 168,432,290, forward strand.
GAGAAAAACATGGAAGTCTTATTTGTAACACAAAGTGATCCCACCTTCCTTTTCACTTATTCTTTTTTGGGGGGGGTCTCCCTCTAGCCCAAGCTGATGTGGAATTCACCATGTAGTCTCAGGGTGGCCTCCTACTTCTGCTCCCTGAGTTCGGGGACTAAAGGAGAGAGCCACCTCGCCTGGCCCACCTTTATTCTTTCCTCTTGACCTTTCTCCCTGGCCCCCACTGAATGCAGGGCCTCACACGTGGCTATAATCCCCAGCCCTCACCTGACTTTTTAAAAGAGATTCTTCGGTTCATTGGCTTTCAACTAAGATTTAACTCAGAATATTACTTTGATTTTTTTTTTTTTAATTTAAGAAAGAAAGAGGCAGATAGAGAAAGAACAGGCACACTAGGGCTTCTAGCTGCTGGAAACCAACCCCAGAGGCATGTACCACTCTGTGCATCTAGCTTTACATGGGTCCTGGGGAATCGAACCCAGGCAAGTGCCTTAACCACTGAGCCATCTCTCCACCCCTGAGACTATTACTTTCCAGATTAAGAAAAAGTATAACATTAGTAACAAAAATAAAATTTGTAATTTTGTAAGTCCTTCCAATTTAAAAGAAACAAGGAACTCTCTAAATTTGCAATACAAATAGAGTGTAACCTCAAACTAAAAAAATTCTTACCTAAACCACACTGTTTGGGGTGAAAACATTGGCTACTACATTGCATATACAATGGAGTACAGTGGGTTGGGCAAAAGCCTAGGAAAAACAATTTCTGTATTTCCACAAAACACTAACTACCCATATCAGAAGAGGTCACCTGGACTTTTAGAAATGGAAAAGCTAAGGAGGAAACAAGTGTCACCCAACACATTTTTTTTACAAAAAAATGGTCAAGTAGGACTTTTAGGGGAGGAAGGGCAAAAAGGATGTCAAAAGCAGAAAATATGAAAGCAGTATCTAAGAGTCATCTTCCTGCCTTTAACTTATGAGCAAATACACTTGGTTTGTTTGTATTTTCAGCCTGGTCCTTTTGTGAAGAATTGATTCCTTCTCTGTCACCTGTATACTTTTTCTATACCTTGATCTTGTTGCAGGCCACAACAGGGCAACATCATCTTTCAAAGCCTCCCCATTCAAACTGAGACTGTCGCACTGCCAACACCCCTTGTTTTGAAGATAATACAACAGTCTTCTCCGAGAAAAAAAAAAAAAAGATGCAAAGCCAGCTTGTGCCCTTCCAGTCTCACCTGAAGCCTGTGGACATTCCCCTGACCCTCTCCTGCAAAGGATGTCAGATAAAAACCCTCGCAATTTTTGCAAGGCTTCTCGGTGAGCGCAGCTAGGGCCGTCTCGGTGACATTCCCTCCCGATCCTTTCTCACGGGAGCCTCCAGGGGTTCCCCTGACGTTTCCTGCTCACCCGAGTGAAGGCCAAAGAGTGAGGTTTGGGGGCGAGGGATAAGACGCACCCCCCCCCCCACAATCTCCAGGAATGGCTCAAGCAATCTCACTACCTGAGAGCCGCTCGCACTCCAGATGGGGAACCACGATGGCCGCACTTTCAGACGTCAGGGATGGTGGACATCTGGATGCCCAGAGAGCTGGGGGTGTGCGGGGTGGTGGGGGGCGACCATTGAGGACGGGTCTGGTGGTGGTGGGGGGTGGATGGTGGTGGACCAGGAGATCTGAGAGGGGAAAATCAATGAGCTTCCTGCCCGTGCAGGGGCACGAGCGGGCAGCAAGGCCAAAGCGCACGGCTCCTGTCCCCACGCCTCTCCTCTCGCCCCCACCCATCAGCGCAGCCGGTCGCCAGTTACCTGTCGCCGCTCACTTGCCGGGGCGCGAGGTGCAGCAGACAGCGCGGCAGCCGGGCGCCGAGAGGCTCTGTCACTGCGGGCGGGGACGGCTCCGGCCGCGGGGGCGGGGCGCCCGGGTCACGTGGCCCGAGCCCCGCCCCGCCCGCGGTCACGTGCCCCGAGCCCCGCCCCGCCCGTGTCACGTGCCCCGAGCCCCGCCCCCGCCCGCCCGCAGCCGCAGCCCGAGCGCGCGGGCCTCTGAGCCCTTCGGAGCCGCCCGGATGTCTAGCTGCTTTGCGACTTAGGAGCACTACGTGTGTGTACAAAGACTGAATTGCAAACCGTGGTAGAGGAAGCCAGGACGGGAAGGGTTAAAGTGCATTGCTAAGGAAGTGACGTGCCCCGCAACCATCTGAGGACCGGAAGTGGCCTTGGAGTTCCCTTTCCCGAGGGGGGGGCGGCCCCCAGAGGGCGGGTTTGAGCCAGTCACGTGATCACACTCTACGCTCGAGCCAGGCTGGAAGATTTCCAAGTTATCCGGCCGATTGTTAACTCAATCTTTTTTTTTTTTTTTTTTTTTTAACAGCCAAATTTGGGGCGGGAGAGATGGCTTAGCGGTTAAGGCACTTGCCTGCGTAAGCCTAGGGAGCCAGGTTCGATTCCCCATAAGCCCATGCAAACCAGATGCACAAGGTAGTGCATGTGCTTGGAGTTCGGTTTGCAGTGGCTGGAGAGCCTGGCGCATGCCCATATTCCCTCTCTCTCTCTCTCTCTCTCTCTCTCAAATATTAAAAAATAAAAAATTTGACGTTCCAATAGACCTTTTATTTCACCTCTAGAAGAATCTGTTTAAACCCTAGTATCGCACGAGTCGTTTGAAGGTCACTCTGCGTCCCGGAAAGAAGAGGGGGTGGAAGAGATTTGATCTTGCTGATGTGGGAGAAGGAAGGGTGGAAAAAAAAAATCCGGATTTTACCGGCTGGCGCGGGGGGGGGGGGAGGGGGGGAAGGTTCCAACCTAGCAAGCTTCACCGGTGGTGTCGTAAAAGACTGGGAGGAGGAGCGTGCGGAAGCGGGGAGGTGCAGGAAGCCCCGGAGCGTAGCGGACGGACGGGAGGGGAGGGGAGGGGAGGGGAGGGGAGGGGAGGGGGAGGGGGGAGGGTGCCCCGAGGTGGTGAGCGGTGCGCGTGCGCGCGACGCGGCGTCCGCGCCTGCGCGCTGAGGGCGCGGGGCGGGGGTGAAAGGTCACGGCGCGGCGGCGGGTCTGGCTGGCGGCTGCGACGGCGGCGGCGGGCGGGAGCCGAGTGTCCCGTGTGCACGTGTGGGAGAAGCGGCGGCGGCGGCGGGAGAAGATTCCTCCGCCTCCCTCGGGGCGGCGCTAGGCTCTCGCGGCCTCCGTCGGCGCCCTTCGCTAGGCAGAGAGGCCGGCGGCCCTCGGCGGACAGGGGGGTCAAGTGGCCTGAGGTCGGCCGGTGTGTGTCGGCGGGTCGGTCGGGGCCCGCGGGGAGAGGCTCTGCGGACGGCGACGACGACGGCGGTGCTCACGACGGCCTCAGCAGGCGGGGAAGATGAAAGGGTGAGCCCGGGCGGGCGGAGGGAGGGACGGGCCGGCCTGGCCGAGGGGGCGGAGGCCCGGCGGCTGTTGGCGGGCTGCGGGGTTGGCCGGGCGCGCTCCCGGGGCGGGCGGCACGCGGGCGCGCGGAGTTGGGGATGCCCCCCTGCTCTGGGAGCCGGGTGTAGGGGTGTGTGTGGGGCTTCTGCCGCGGACGGCCCGAGGGAATTCACCCGTCTCCCGCTTGCTGTTGGTCCGTCCGCGTGTCCGGCCCCCTCCCCATGCGGGGCTCCCACGCTTGCAACTTGCGGGCTTGCACGCTCTCGGGTTTCCTGCCCGCTTTTGTGAGCCGTGCAGAAGCTTCCGGAGCGGGGGAAAAGGCATTGGAATGAAAGAGCCGTAAAGGATGAGTACGAGGCTAGTGACTCGACGAGATTTGGGTTGGGTCGGAGCGAGTGGAGGAGGGGGGGGGGAAACGAACCCGAGCGGAGTCCACTCCCGGGGTGCCAAAAAAAATTTTTTTTAAGGGGAATATTGTGCATCGATAGGTGGAGCTGTTGCTTCGGTAGTGTATGGTGCACCCGAGTGCTGGGGACCGGGGTTCCGAACACTTGAGTACGCTTGACTTGGCAGAGTTGAGGTTTGAACGTCCCAGTCTGCAGATAACATCAGGAATTAGTTTGGTTTAACCGTTTACATTTGAATAAGAAATTTGGTCCTTGCTATACTCTGCTGTAGCACTGTTAGAACACTGCTTTGATAAGCCGACTTACACCTTTCCCTAACCTTTAGAGAAAGTATTGGAAGCTTATGGATGTTGTGGGTCCCTCCCCATGGTAAGTCAGTTAAAGTTACAACTGTTTTAATGTGGTGAGGCCGATCAAATTAGTCAGCACCTCTTCTAAGAATGAAGTAAATTTTAAAAAAAAAAATGAAACCGGGCTTGGTGGCGCACGGCTTTTAAGTCCCAGCACTCGGGAGGCAAAGGTTGGAGGAGCGCCGTGCGTTCAAGGCCACCCTGAAACTACGTATGAATTCCAGGTCAGCCTGGGCTAGAGTGAGACTCTACCTTGGGGGGGGGGGAAACCATAATCATCCTGCCTAAAATAAGGGTATTATTAATGTCTCTGAATTAGCGTAGGTTCTGTGAAAGTTTAGTTTGGTCTCAAGTCGGTGATATGCTTTCTGACTCTGGTTTTGCTTTAGATACTGAAAGTCATTTCAGTGTTTTAGCAGTATATGCTCCCGCTCTAATCACAATTCAGGAAGTTTGGTTGTTCTTAAATAATTTTATTTATTCATTAGCAAAAGACATGGGGTGGAGCGAGGGAGGGAGTTTGGATATGTCAGGGTCTCTAACCTCTGCCAATGAACTCCAGGTGCGTGCGCCACATTGTGCATCTGGTTTTACGATGTGGTACTGGGGGATTGGGCCCCGATGAGCGGGCTTTACAAGTGTCTTGAGCTGCTGTGCCATCTCCCCAGCTCAAGTTTGATTATTTTTTAATATTTATTTTTTTTAATGAGAGAAGGAGAAAGAGAAAATGGGCCATGCCAGGGCTTCTAGCCACTGCAAATGACTTTTACATCTGGCTTTATGTGGGTACTGGGGAGTCGACCCCTCTGGTCATTAGGCTTTGCAGGTAAGCACCTTAACCACTGAGTCATCTCTCCAGCCCTAAGTTTGGTCATTTCAATGTGATCCAACATATTTGGGAAGTCTTTTTGTTGTTTTTCGGGTGGACTACTCCTTTGAGTAAGGTTGCTGCCTCTTACTCGTCTTTACTGTCTTGCCACACAATACATATTTGTCATGTTAGCAATAGTAATGAAGATGAATAAAACTTCAATAAAACTGTGGTGGACTGGTATAAAAGGGCTTCATAAAATTTTTCTGGATGCTTAGGTTTAAATATTTTCATCTAACATAGTCTCTTCTCTGTAGGATGTATTTTTTTTTTTTTTTTTTTGAGGTAGGGTCTCACTTTAGCTGAGGCTAACCTTGGAATTCACTATGTTATCTCAGGGCTGCCTCAAACTCATGGCGATCTTCCTACCTCTGCCTCCCCAGTCCTGGAACTAAAGGCGTAGGCCACCACGCCCAGCAGGATGTAGTATTTTTAACACTTAACAGCCACAAGGTGGTATTATTCATTACTTTAAGTTAGTATCTGATGGGATTGATTGAGTGAAATATTGGGGATTGAGTGGAAAAGCCCTGACATGTTAGAGTCTACCATTGAGCTATATCCCTAGCACTCTTCACATTTTAGATTGAGGCAAGGTCCTTACTAAGTTGCCCAGGGTGGCTTTTTGTGATCATCGGGCCTATGACACCATGATCATTTTTATTTTAAATGATTATTTAGGTGTATCATGGTGAAGGCAGAGGCTTAGAAATGAGAAGTGCGTTGAATTTAAAAAAAACTTAGAGCTATTGAAAAAAACTGTAACTGCAGAAAATTAAGGCTCCATAAGTATAGCATTTACTATTTAGGGTTGAGAGCTTTGAATTGAGTTCTGGATAGAGTACTTTTAAGGTGGTTTCACAGGCATGATCTGTTATGTTCTCAATTAAGATGGGACTTGAATTTTTTTTTTTTAACTGAATCTCTATTTAAGGCACTGAAGAACTTAAGTCAGGTTTTGTTACATTCCTTAAAAGACCTCCTTGAGATACAAATTGTGCTCATTTTTCTGACTCTTGATTACAAAGACCTGTAAAAGAATAATAAAAAACAACACTTGATTCTGTTGGTTAGTTTTTGTATAATATGTAGTAGCTTGCTAAGTGTTTTATTGTATGTTGAGTTTACAGGATCATAAGTTGAGTAAGTCATTGGGAACTGCAAAGCCCCTAATTGTAAATTCAGCTGTGGGCATTGGTGCTTATGTATCATTTTAAAGCTTGCTCTTTTTTTTTTGGTTTTTGAGGTGAGGTCTTGCTCTAGCCCAGGCTGACCTGGAATTCACTATGTTGTCTCAGGGTGGCCTTGAACTATGATTCTCCTACCTCTGCCTCCTGAATGTTGGGATTAAAAGCGTGTACCATCATGCAGGCTTTAAATATTATAAAGAGAGTGGTGTTCTCTTTAAACTGAGGTTGCATATTTTTATGAAATTGTGGCTTGAATTTGTAGTTGGTAAGCTGATTATTTTTATCTGTTATTCCTCTCTAAGAAAGATGATATTCAAGCAGGAATTATGCCATAGAGAACCATGACTGGGTTAGTCATCGGTGTAATAGAAAACATAACCAAGTGCATTTATCCTTTGGCTGTAATGAAGAGATAGAAATTACTTCTAATGAAAATGGCAGAAAATATTTTGTCCTTGGGTGTTGATTGCATAGACATGAAAAACCATTGAGCTGTAAGTGATATTTCCCCTTATCCTTTTTTAAGATTTATTTTTGGGAGAAAGAGAATGGGTATACCAAGGCCTGAGCTGCTGCAAACACACTCCAGACGCATGCGCCCCCTTGTGTGCTTGGATGACATCGTGTGCTTGCATCGCTGTGTGTTTGGCTGTGTGGGACCTGGAGATTACAGCATGAGTTCTTAGGCTTTTCAGGCAAGTGCCTTAACCACTAGGCTGTCTCTCCAGCACCCACCTTTTTTTTTTTTTTGGAGATAGGGTCTCTCTCTGGCCCAGGTTGGCACCCCCACCTTATTTTTTTTTTAATCTCACTGTATACCGAAGTTGATCCCCAATTTCAGATCCCTCCTTTTTAGCCTCTCAAGTAGCTGGGATTGGTATTATTCTGTGCAGGATTACTATATAAATATCTTCCATGTCACTAAAACTTGCTGTATATTGCTGTTTTTGTGCAGCTGGACAAAAGGCTGGAGTAACATCTGACAACTTTTATAAACATATCCATGCACCTGTAAAACTGGTAATAGTGTTTAGTATTGATTACATGGATTTCAGAAAGACTATCAGCAAAATAATTTTTTTACATTTTTCATTTTACATATAACATGTTATGTCTCCTTTGCTATGTTGGTGAATTAATATTTTAAAATCAATTTAAGTCCTCCTAGCCAATACAAAGGAGAAATAAATAAAAAGTAAATTATATTCCAACTTGTAGTGTTCACGTATCGCTGAAATTCACCAGAAAGTATTAAGGTTGGTGGTTTTTACCTCTGTGGGGTAGAATTGCCGTGTAGAGAGAGTTCCTGATATCTCCAGGCTGGGTGCAAGGGCGAGTCATGCTGAGCTGCCATAGTGGTGTGTGACTTCATCCCCAAAATTGTGGAAATTCTTGCTGAAGTTCTGAACAAAGAATAAGAGATTCTGTGTTTTAAAGAAATTTTCAAGCTCATACAGGGTGGTAAGCACTCATCAAGATGTAAACTTCATTTATCATAATTTTGAACATCCTGACTTGCGTTGAATGCAGTCAGTACAGTGAGACATTGACACTGCTCTTGTAACCGTTACAAGTTATATGTTCCCATTGTAACTTGTGGCCATATTGCTTTTATGTTATTTCACCTTAACTATTGTCAATAAACTTCCTACCTTATAAAGTGCTGTATATATATTTTTAATTCTGTGATGTGGTAGTTTGATTCAGGTGTTCCCTGTAAACTTATTGTTTATTCTGAATGCTAGATCCCCAGCTGATGTCAGTTTGGGAATTGAAGCCTCCTGGAGGTGATGTGTTATTGGGGATGGGCTTATGGATGTTATTGCTAGCTTTTCCTGGCCAATGTTTGGCACACCCTCCTGCTGCTGTCCACGTGATGTTGGCCAGGAGATGATGTCCACCCTGTGCTTTTGTCATTCTTGTCCCCTGCCATCATGGAGCTTCCCCTTGAGTCTGTAAGCCTAAATAAACCCTTTCCTCCTACAAGTTGTTTTTGGTCTGGTGTTTTCTGCCAGCAAGGCAAAGCTGACTGCAACAGGTGCTTTTGCCAGATTAAAATACTAAATTTCTCTTGGCTCTTTCATCTTAGGGAATCTTTTATTTTTATTTTTGTTTGTGTGTGAGGTGTGTGTGGTATGTGCAAGTGTATGTACCTTTGCAGGCTTGCAGGTCCTCAGGAATGGAACATTGAGTGTCTTGCTCCATTTTGCTCCCCCCACCCCCGTCCCTTGCTGTTTCCACAGCTTGCAGGTCTCTGCTCCCCTGCAGGACTGGGGTTCGGGCACACATGGCCATGCCCAGCTGTTTTACATGAGATTTGGAGATTTGGAGTCCAAGGCTCTCATGCTTGTGCAGGAAGTGCACTTAAGCGCTGAATCTTCTCTTCAGCTCCTATTTTGTCATTTTTTTTCTTCAAGGTAGGGTCTCACCCTAGCCCAGGCTGACTCATAGTGATCCTTCTACCTTTGGGATTAAAGGCATGCACCACCTCTCCTGTCAAGTGTATATTTTAAACATAAACATGCAGTGAATGACCAATAGAATACCAGTAGTAACCCACCATCAAACATTCTTTACATCCTAAAACTGGGTGGTAGTTACAAGCTACAAAATTATAATATGCTGCTATCAGCCAGTATCCATGTAAATTTAGTGCCTAATTTATTGGGAAAATAGTCCTGTATGGGGCTAGAGAGATGGCTTAGCGGTTAAGCGCTTGCCTGTGAAGCCTAAGGACCCCGGTTCGAGGCTCCATTTCCCCAGGATCCATGTAAGCCAGACACACATGGTCGCGCACGCATCTGGAGTTTGTTTGCAGTGGCTGCAGGCCCTGGTGCACCCATCATCTCTCTCTCTGTTGCTGTCAAATAAGTGAATAAAAATAAACAAAAAAAAATATAGTCCTATCTGGGACAGTAGCATCCAGCTACAATTGGCTATTGATTAGTTTAAATGTGCCTAGTCTGGCTGAGTATGTTTTGACCTGGAGGCTCAGCAGACATAAAATGATAGTGAACTGTATGGGCTCTCTGAGTGAGCATCAGAGGTGCAAAAATGGTGGCCAGTTCTTTGGTTACTAATGTTAAATATATGCATGAATTCAAGCTATAACCTGAAAAGAAGCTAATTCTGTGAAAAATAATTTTCCCACCATCACTTACATGTAATTAGGTGGCTTTCCTTTATTGCTGTCTAAATATTACTGTTTTTATTTCCAAATGTGAAAGTCCAGCCATATATTTCTGAATGTTTAACAGTGACCGGCAAAGGTTTCTCAAATTCAACTCATCCAAAACTGATTGTCCCCTCCCCCCAAGAAAACAGGCCATCGGACTCTATCATGAGTTGCCCTGTCATCCGTGCAGTATAAAAATTTAGTGTAGATGTACCCTTTAGATTTGAAGTGGTCTTCCAACAGTTCATATGTTGAAGAATTTGGTTTCCAGGTCATAGAGCTATTGAAAGTTGACTGGATCACAACAGTGCTAACTTTCAACAGGTTAGTACTGAATGGGCTATTAGGAGGTGGAGCCTAGCTGAAGGGGAATAGATGGATGACTGGAATCATGCCTTTGAAAAGTGCAGCTTGACCCTAACCTTCCTGTCTGCTAGTTGCTGGCTACTGTAAGGGGCGCAGCCACTTCTGTCACATGGTCCTGCCACCAGGATGTTCTGTCTCAGCACAGGTCTATAACAGTGGAGCAAACTGACCACAGATGGAAAATGACTAACGCATCATGTCTTCCTTTAATCTTACAAGTTCTGCCTCTTCATCTATCTCTATAATCTGTTCTTACACCTTTTCTTTTAGCGTAATGGCTCAGGCTATCTTTACAGTTTGGATTCTAATAGCTTGATGATTCTGCCCTTGGAAAGAGAAAGTTATTTCTATGCACATCAGACTAGCTGGTCTATAAGCTTGAATTCTCCTGGACCTACCTCCCATTGTTAAAGTGCACTGAGATCACAGATGCATGTGCCGCTTCTCATGGCTTTATGTGGGTCCTGGGAAATTGAATCTGGGCCAGGAGGCTTTGCAAGCAAGAGCCTTTAACCACTGAGCCATTGTCTTCCCAGCACTGTTTTTTGTTGTTTTGAATAACTTTCTAGTATTGAACTGGCTTACATCTTCACATACCAGCAGCAAGGAGACACCACCCCAGAAACAAAACAGAACAACAGAAAGGCTCATGTTCCATGTTTATATATATATATATATATATATATATATATATATATATATATATATATATATATACATACACACACACACACACACACACATATACACACACATACACACACTACTTGTCTAAGGGAAATGAGTAACAGTTGTATAATCCACTCTAATCATGTACCATGTTTTATGCATATTTTGTGACCTAGTGTGCTTCCTTGTGCTTACTCCCAGCCTCTTCCTTATAATAGTCTTCAGATACAGAGGTTATATATGTGCAGTGGGGACTTTATGCTAAGGTGGTTTCCCCTGTAGATGGCCTGAAGCCACACATAGTACTGAACTCTGCATGTTTTTTCTTATATGTACACACCTACGGTAAAATTTAACTTGCAAATAAAACACTCAGAGATAGTAAAATAGAAGATTTTAACTATGCGCTATAGTAAAAAATCATGTGAATATGGTTACTCAAAATATCCTGCTGTATTGGACTTTTTTTTTTTTATTTATTTTCGAGGTAGGGTCTCACTGTAGCCCAGGCTGACCTGGAATTAACTATGTAGTCTCAGGGTGGCCTTGAACTCACTGCGATCCTCCTACTTCTGCCTCCCGAGTGCTGGGATTAAAGGCGTGCGCCACCATGCCCAGCTTGTATTGGGCTTTCTTGATGTAATATATTTGGATTTTTATTTATTTATTAGAGAGAGGGAGAGAGGTAGTAAGAATGGGTGTGCCAGGGCCTCTAGCCACTGCAAATGAACTCCGGATGCCTGTGCCACTATGTGCATCTGGCTTTAGTGTGACTTGGAGAATTGAACCTGGGTCCAGAGGCTTTGCAGGCAAGTGTAACCACTAAGCCATCTATTCAGCTCTCAAGTGCTGGGATTAAAGGGCATGAGGCACCATGCACAGCTTTAAATGAATTTGGAGCTGACAAGATGATTTTGGTATGTGGTATGCACAAATGCTTCAGAGGTTTTGCCCTATTCTTGTTTTTTTTTTTTTTTGTTTTTTTTGTTTTTTGCCCTGTTTTTTAAAGAGTGTTTTCTAGACCAACAAACTAGCTCCTATTTCTGAAATTCATGTCCTTCTTGTAGTATTTCTACTCCATAGTTGGAGTAATGATGCAGGATTTTGGCATTTGGGAGGGGTCCCTCATACCTTTGAACCCCAGTTTTGGGTCCTTATCCTATTTTAGCAAAGAATTGATTAAAATAAAGACTCAAAGAATAAATTAGGAATTATTGAGTCTATTTAGGGGAAATTGGGATCTAGGAAATGGCTGGAGTAATGCATACACTTGGAAGACAGGATCTAGGAGCCCATGCAAAATGATGTAGTAGAACCACACTCCTATGGAAGGCACAGCAAAGTGCATGAAGTTCATTTAAAATAAAGTGGTATCTTGGAAAAGGCTGGAGCAGGTTCCCAGGCACGTGGAAAACAGCCGCTAAAAAGCCCGTGCAAAAAGATGTAGAAGAAACATGCCCTCGCATGGGAGGCACAGCATCCACCATGAAGAAAGATTAAGTGGTGATGGCTTAAGGAAGAAGAGCAGAGACCAGGAACTTCAGTTCAGAAATAGTAAAAGAATTCAAGAGTTATTACACCCGTAGTTACCACAATTTAAAGAAATACAGTGTAGCAGACCCAGAATTTAGAGAACTGCACATGTGGTAGCCTCAGAGATCAGAGAAAAGTCATACAGAATGAGGAGGGACCAGCCAGGCATGGTGGTGCCCACCTTTAATCCCAGCACTTGGGAGGCAGAGGTAGGAGGATTGCCATGAGTTCAAGACCACCCTGAGATTACATAGTGACTTCGAGGTTAGCCTGGGCTAGAGTGAGACCTTATCTTAAAAGCTAAGAGAAGGGCTGGAGAAATGGCTTGCTGGTTTAGGTGCTGACACTCCCATTCTCTTTTTCTCTCCCTCCCACCCTTCTCTCTTGTCTCTGATAGATAGATAGATAGATAGATAGATAGATAGATAGATAGATAGATAATTTTAAAAGCTGAGGGGGGGAGGGAGGGAGGGAGGGGGAGAGAGGGAGGGAGGGAAAAGGAACCCAAAGCATAATGCAGATAGAAGACAATCAGAAAACTCCCCAGGCCATGAAACTGCTCTTCTCTATCCAGCTGGGCTGGGTGGAGGAAAGCCAGACTTACATGTGTCCGGACTGACAGATCCCAGGGCAGAGAGAGCTGGATCAGCCAGGACAAGCCTTTATGGTAAACTTGACATGGATTTTGTGTTCAGACTAAGGTATGCAAGGGGAAGATTTGATTGGTTTGCAGATTCAGGGGGCTGACCCAAATGCTAGACCCCCTAGGTATTGTGCTAGACTGTGGAGGCAGCAAGGGGCACTGCAGTCATTGTGGGTGAAACTGGACCAGACATAAGTTTCATTCCTGTCAGTTCAGGGTGACATCTTGTGGTTCCCTTTTTGGGCTCCTGTCCCTAACTAAAACTGCCTAAAGGAAGCTAGCTTTCTCCTGAGTCCTTCAGTAGCAATACTGAAAGTAATGCACTACAAAAAGTTATTTTTTTTACTTTTTATTTTTTATTTTTGGTTGGTTGCAAGCAAGGTAGGGTCTCAGTCTAGCCCAGGCTGACTGTACATGCACAGGTCATGCTGTAGTCCCAGGAGGCCTCATTCACAGGGATCCTTCTACCTCTGCCTCCCCAGGACTGGGATTAAAGGCACCACACCTAGCTACGCAAGAGTATTTTCCATGTGCAAAATCTTATTAAAAGTTCATTCATTTACCACCAGCATTGCTTTCCATTATGTTGGGTAATACTTGTGCAATATGTAAATACTTTTTTCAAAGGTGGTTATTTCCTTAAGTGTTTGCTGTTAATGAAAGAAAGTATCAGGGAGTCCAATACTCCCATTCATACCTTATGTAAGTAAATTTTCCGTGTTCTTTTTCCCGCTTTAAATTATGTGGGGTTGGAGGGTGTTAGATGGTAGAGCCCTTGCCTAATGGTTAAGGCTTTAGGTGCAATCCCTAGCATGATCAAAAACAGAAAAATTAGGGACTGGGGAGATGGCGCAGTGGGTAAGTACTTGCCAAGACAGCAGCACAAGGACCGTCTTTGGATCCCGAGCAGCTGTACCAAATGGCACACACGTGAAATTGCAGCAACATGGGTTGGAGACAGGACGGTCCCTAGGACTTCCTGGCTAGCTAGTGTAGCTGTAGTGAGCTCTAGGTTCAGTGTGAGCGTGTCTCATAAAAATAAGGCGAAAAGCAGCTGAGAAAGACACCCAGTGTGAACCTCTGGCCTCTGCACACCTGTGTACACACATGCGTGCACACATTTTAGGTGCTGATGTGAAGGTCAGTGGTAAAGGGCCTTAGGTTTAATTCCTGCCACCAGTATACACATATACATCTGGTATTTTGTATAGCTATTTACACTAAAAACATGGATGAAGGTTTGTTCTTACCTAACTTTTACAAACTTTTCCTACAAACAGAAGGCTTAGGACAGTTGTAGATGGAAAAGTTGTATAAAATGTGAAGACAATACCTCCTTTAACTGGGTCTCTCAAACAGTAAAAAAGGCATTAAGTGCTTTGTAGAACTATGATTTTTAGTATCAAAAATAACATGTCAGGCTGGAGAGATGGCTCAGCAGTTAAGGTGCTTGTCTGCAAAGTCAAAGGACCCAGGTTCAATTCCCCAGGACGCACATTAGCCAGATGCACAAAGAGGTGCATGCATCTGGAGTTCCTTTGCAGTGGCTGGAGGCCCTAGCGTGCTCGTTCTCTATCTCCTCCCTCCTTCCCTCTCTGTCTTTCTGCTTGCAAATAAATTAATTAAATTAAAATTTTGTTATAATGACATGTCTTTTGTAGCTAGGGTTGCTGCAAAACTAGTAAGTATTACATCCCCTGGATCTGAAGCTTCAATAAATATCCCTTCCTCCAAAAAAAAAAACTAGTAAGTATTGTTTGCCTTTGTAATGAATTTATGTGTTTTTCCCTTTTTAATTATTTTTAAATATTTTGCAAGCAGAGAGAAAAAATGAAAAGGAGCATGCCAGGGCCTCAGACCACTACAAGCGAACTCTAGATGCATGTGCCACTTTGTGCATATGGCTTTATGTGGATACCAGAAAACTGAACTCAGGTTTTTAGGCTTTGCAAGCAAGCATCTTAACGGCTGAGTCATCTCTCCAGCACCTGTCTTTACTTTTTTTTTTTATTGTGGAAAATTTCAAGCTTATGAGAGTATAAAAAATTGACAACAAAAAAAACAGGCATGGTGGCCTGTAATCCTGGGACTCTGTGAATCCAAAGTAGGAGGATTGCTGTGAGTTTGAGGCTAGCCTGCTATACAAAAGGAGTTCCAGGAGAGCTTGGGCTAGAGTGAGACCCTGCTCCCAAACCAAGCAGTATGATGAGCATACTCCAATAAGTGGAATGAAGTCTCATGTTGTTTTTTTTTTCTTTGCTTTAGTTGGATTACTTCAAGAGGTTTGGAGCTTTGGAGTGAACTTTAGGCTCTCGTATATACTAGGCAAAGTGTAGTACTGCTGAGCCACACCCTCAGCCAGGAGTGAAGTTTAGAAGTTGGCAGAATTAAAATCTTAAGATTGTGAAATGGAGTAAAGTCAGTAACAGAATAAGTATGTAAGGAGAAGATGATGATTTGAAAAGGATATGAAGTGTAACTTAAAGAGACTTTTGTTTGTTATTGAAGCAGAGTCTCACACTAGCCCAGCTGGCTTCCAAATCACAGCAGTCTTCCTACCTAAGCTTCCCAGGTGGGTGTTGGGATTGAAGATGTGCCCTAGCACTTCTGGTCCCATAGGGGCTGTGTTTTGTCCCAGGTCTTTCCCCACACCATTTTCTCCTTTTCCCTTTCTCCCTCTTCTTGTCGTGGCCACCGTGATGTGAGCTGCTCATGCCTCCTGGCCATGATGGACTAAAGCCTCTGGAACTCAGCAAAAATAAATCCCCGAAGTTGTTTAAGACAGATGTTTAATCATAGTGACAACACAAAATTTAACTACTGATAGATAAGCAACTGTGCCTCATACATTTGGCTGTCCAAGCCCAGCTTGCTGACAAATACACATAAGCTCACTTAAAGCATTTTCAAACTGGAGTTTGGAATATTGCTATTTTCTTCATGTCACCTGCTCAGACTACTTCTAATTCTTCCCACAGAAAAGTCTTACAGTTGTCTTTCAAAATACTTAGCTCACTTCCATCCTTACCAGTTGGTTATATCCAGAGGGTATTCTTAGGGTTTTGTACTTAGTGTACACATGTTGGTACTGACACATTGTACTTTATATACCTGTGTTGTTTCTTACCAAGTGTAAGCTTAATCACATTCAAGGTTATGTTTGCAAATGTTTATTGAAAAAGAATCGGCTTGTGCTTTGAATAGGTAACTCGTATTCTTGAGAACGCTAGAAAAAAATTTATACTCACAGAATTCTTTTTATTTTGTTTTGTTTTGTTTTTGAGGTAGGGTCTCACTCTATTTCAGACTGACCTGGACTTCACTATGTAGTCTCAATTTGGCCTTGAACTCATGGTGATCCTCCTACCTCTGCCTCCTGAGTGCTGGGACTGAAGGCATGTGCCACCACATCGGGCCAATTCACAGAATTGTTTAAAACTCTCAGAAAGAGAGAGAGAGAGGGAGGGAGAGAGAGAGAGGGAGGGAGGGAATGAATGAATGAATGAATGGGCACGCTAGGGCCTTTCAACCGCTGTGAACAAACAACGTATTTGTGTGCATATGCAACATTGCACGCTTGTGTCACTGTGCTTCTGGCTACAGGGAGATTCGGATATGCATTTTTAGCACAGGCAGCCCTGGATTAGTTTTCTCATTACAGCTGTTTGCCCTGTAAACTTTTACCTGGAAGTTCTTTTATTCATTTGCAAGCAGAGAAGGGGGAGGGAGGGAGAGGGGGAGGGGAGAAAGGGGGAGGGGGGAGGGAGAGAGAATGGGCTTGGCAGGACCTCCTGCAACTGCAAACAAAAACTCCAGATACACGTGCCACATTGTGCATCTAGCTTTATGTGGGTACTAGGAATTCGAACCCAGGCCATCAGGCTTAACACCTCCACCATATCTCCTGTTTGCCTTTAATATTATTTTTATTTTTTGGCTTTTCGATGTAGGTCTAGCTCAGGCTGACCTGGAATTTACTCTGTAGTCTCAGGGTGGCCTTGAACTCATGGTGATCCTCCTACATCTGCTTCCCAAGTGCTGTGATTAAAGGCGCGTGCCACCACGCCCGGCTTAAATATTACTTATTTTAAACTAAATTTACAAGCTAATTATGTTACTCTGATAAAATACTGAGAATGGCCACACTGTAATTTGGAGCTAAATGATCAAGATTACTATAGTGTAGGGCTGGAGAAATGACTTAGTAGTTAAAGGCATTTGCTTACAAAGCCTGATGTCCTAGGTTTGGTTTCTCCAGTACCTGAATAAAGCCAGATACACAAAGTGGTGGGTGCATCTAGAGGTTTTTTTGCAGTGGCAAGATGCCCTGGCACACCCATTCACTCTCTTTCATTTTCTCACTCTCTCTACCCCTCTCACTGCTTACAAATAAATAAAATATTTTTTAAAAAGATTACTGGGCTGGAGAGATGTCTCTGTGGCTAAGGTGCTTTCCTGCAAAGCCAAAGGACCCAAGTTCAGTTACCCACTACCCACATAAGCCAGATGCACAAATTGGCATATGCATCTGGACACATTTGCAGTTGCTGGAGGCTCTGGTATGCCCATTGATTCTCTTTCCCTCTCTCCCTCTCAAATAAAGATATTTTTTAAAAACATTCTGGACAACTCATTGGTAATTACAAGGCTTCAAGTATACTTATAATTTGTCAAAGGACAAAGTGAGGTTGTACTTCATACCGAAGGAAGTTCCGTAGAGTGTGTTGTGGTGGCTTGAGTCTAGTCAAAATTAACTACAAAAAATGTTCCCGTTAGGGGAAGCAGATGAAGTCCAGGAACAGGCAGTTTAGTTGTGCATGAGGGAGCACATGAAATCCTGGAGTGGATGGGGAAGGGGAGGTGAGAAGATAGAAGGGAAAAGGAAGGAGAATAGATAATCTATGTCTTTCTGCCTCTTCCTTCCTCTTTCTCCCTCTCAATTCCAGCCACCTTGTGTTTCTGGCTTATGTGGGTCCCGGGGAATTGAATCTGGGTCCTTAGCTTTTGCAGGCAAGTGCCTTGCCTTACCTGCTAAGCTCTCTCCAGCCCCATGTTAACATCAAGTTCTCTCACTTACTTAGAAACTTGACATACTGGCTTTTAAAGTTAGAGAGTTACTATTATTTAAATATTGTTAAGATGTACAGACTAATAACATTTGAAAAATTATTTGTGTGGGGGTGTAGTGTACCAGGGCTCATGGGTCACTTTTTGCATTTGGCTTACATGGGTGGCTAGGAAATTGAACTTCAAGCCATCAAGTTTTATTTATTTATTTATTTATTGGTTTTTCGAGGTAGGGTCTTGCTGTATGTAGCCCAGGCTGACCTGGAATTCACTATGGAGTCTCAGGGTGGCCTTGACAGGGGGAATACTTCTACCTCTGCCTCCCGAGTGCTGGGATTAAAGGCGTGCGCCACCATGCCCAGCTTATTTTTTTAATATATTTTATTTATTTGTTTGTTTATTTGAGAGAGAGAGACAGAGAGAATGGGCACGCCAGGGCCTCTAGCCATTGCAAACAGACTCCAGATGCAGGCGCCTCCTCATACATCTGGCTTACGTGGGTCCAGGAGAATCGAACCAGGATCCTTTGGCATTGCCTAACCGCTAAGCCATCTATCTAGCCCCAAACCATCAAGTTTTTTAAGCACATGCCTTTAACCACTGAACCATCTTCCCACAAGGATTAAAACTTTTGGGTTTTCTGAGGTAGTGGTCTCTCTTATCTCAGGCTGACCTGGAATTCATTATGTAATCTCAGGGTGGCCTTGAGCTCACAGTGATCTTCCCATCTCTGCCTCCCGAGTGCTGGGATTAAAGGAGTGCGCCACCACGCCTGGCTAGTATTAAAACTTTTAGATGCAGTGGAGTAATTTTTGAGTCATGTACTCAGCTGTGTATTTGAAACGAATTGCTATACCCAACTATGACACTGTTGTAAGAGTAGAAAATATATATGGGTAAAGATGAGATCCCTAACCCTGACCTTCAGTGCTAAGCCATTTCTCCAGGCTGGGCAGTAGATCTTATGGGAAGAAAATTAAAGGTTGGCTGTATGTAGTCAAACATCCTCGGTGGCTTTCCTGGTATGCATGAGGGCTTCGGCTGCTCCTCAGTTACTCTCTTTCCTCCCAAAAACTGTAATGTCAATCTTTTTTTTCTTTCTGACTTTGCAAGGTAGTTTCTCTATCCCAGGCTGACCTGGACTCATCTAATCTCAGGCTGGCCTCGAACTCATGATGATCCTCCTACCTCTGCCTCCTGAGTGCTGGTATTCAAAGGCGTGCACCATCACGGCCAAGAAGGAAGACTAAAGTTCTAAATCAATGACCTTTCAAATCTGCCACCCATTGGACATGGCGGCGCACTCCTTTAATCCCAGCCCTTGGGAGGCAGAAGTAGGATGATTGCTGGGAATTCCAGGTCAGTCTGGGCTAAAGAGAGATCTTTTTAAAAGTTGTATTTACTTGCAAGCAGAGGTAGTGTGAGAGGAGGAGAGAATAGGCATGTCTGGGCCTTTGCCACTGCAAACTCTAGATGCATGAGCCATTTTGTGCATTTGGCTTTATGTGGGTAGTGGAGAACCGAACCTGGCCTGTTAGGTTTAAGCAAGTGCCTTTAACCACTAAGCCGTCTCTCCAGCCCTATTAATCTTTATTTCAGATGAAGTACTGCGTCATGTTCACAATGTACAGATTAATCAACTTCACATTTTTTCTTAGTCTTGCTGTAATCTGTAATTACTGTGAAATGTTTCAGAATATAATATTTTTTAAATGCATACATAGTTGGGATGTGCTTTATCCTTATAAAGCAATGTAATAGACATGGGAAATTTTTGACGTTTATTATAGGATACTATTTGTGTCTTTCTGGTAGTTAATTGTGTGCTGTATTTGTCCCAACTATGTGCAGTTGTTTGAAAGCTGGGAGTAGAATTTGAGTTGAATGTGTAGCAACATTTTCTTACAAATGGTGATAGTTTGGGGAATGTAAAGTCATAATTAAAGGGTTGTATTCATCGGTTGCATGAAAAATAACAGGTACCTTTTAAAAATATGATCTTAATAAATGCAGCTAACTATATATTTATTTATATTTGAGAGAGAAAGAGGGACGGGGCAGATAGAGAGAATGGGCGTGCCAGGGCCTTTAGCAGCTGCTAACAAACTCCAGATGCTTGTGTTACCTCATGCATCTGGCTTATGTGGGTCCTGGGGAATTGAACCTGGGTCCCTTAGCTCTACAGACTAGTGCCTTAACTTCTAAGCCATCCTTCAGCCCATTAATTATATTTTATTGAGTACATTTTGGTTTGTTCCAGTAGCCGGATCGAGCTGGGAGATGTGACGCCACACAATATTAAACAGTTGAAGAGACTGAACCAGGTCATCTTCCCAGTCAGCTATAATGACAAGTTCTACAAGGACGTACTGGAGGTCGGCGAGCTTGCAAAACTCGGTATGTTGTTCCACTCTTTTTTAAAAATTGATGTTGAACCATGCTTGTTACTATTAAAGCAGGGTGGTTAAAAATAGTCTCATTTTTATAAGTGAGGGAATTGGAGTGGTATAGGTTTTGAGAAATAGTTCAGAAAAATCAAGGCTAAATATTTAAATTTTAAAATGACATTCTTTTATATTTAAGGTGTTTTCTTAATATACAAAGAATTAGTTTCATAATGGTGTTTTTAACCAGCTTGTTTTTGTTTCCCTCTCCCCTTTGGTTCCCTGTTCCCTTTTACCTTCCACTCCCCCCAGCATAACCTCTTTTCCACTTTCATATGTTTTCTTTTGTCCTTTTGCCCCTTCTTATCACCTTGTGGTTTCATATCTTGCATCATAGCTTACATCTTAAATCTGCTTATTTAGATACAAACATTGAAAATTATGATCCATGTATGAGAGAGAACGTGTGGTTTTTGTCTTTCTGGACTTGGGTTGCTTTACTTAATTTTTCCTAACTGCATCCATTTTCAGGAAATTTCATGATTCCATTTTTATGTATACCCGAGTACAGCTCTGTTATATATATATACACACATACATACATACACACGCACATACATGCATACATACATATACATATACACACACACATATATATACATATACATATTTTATGTATACCCGAGTACAGCTCTGTTATATATATATATATATCAAATATAATATATATGTATGATATATATATATATATATCACATTTTCATTGACTAGTCATGAGTTGATTGACATCTCAGTTGATTCCATTCCCCAGCTGTTGTGAACAGAGCACAATGATCATGGATGGGCACATATTTCTGTGATAGGATAGTATTGATGGGTAATTCACTTTTGAGCTTGCTGTGTTTATTCGTTTTTGATTGTGTATGTGGGTATCATGCACATGCATGTGCCTGTGCAGTGACCTGTGGGGCTTGCCTGTGGTGGCCTTTGCAGAACCTTTCTCTTGTGCCATTTTTCCGTGAGCTCCAGCAGTGACTAACTCTCAAGTCTCTGATTCCCTGTGGGACAGAGGTTATAATCACACGTAGCCACCAGCTTTTATGTGTTCCCTTCTGACAACATTGTCACCATTTATGGTCATTTGTTTTCTTTTTCTTTATTGTTTTTTAAAAAACTTTTTTTTCCAAAAAAACTTTTTATTAACAACTTTCAGACATATAAGCCAAGTGTGGTAGTACACGCCTTTAATACCAGCACTCGGGAGGCAGGGGTAGGAGGATTGAGTTCGAGGCCACCCTGAGACTACATAGTGAATTCCAGGTCAGCCTGGACTAGAGTGAGACCCCACCTTGAGAAACTAAAAAGATAAACAAAAAACTTTCAGACATATAGACTGTCTTTTTTTGTTTTTTCTTACTTTCCTTTCCTTTCCTTGTTTTGTTTTGTTTTTCCGAGGCAGAGTCTCATGCAAGCCTAGGCTGACCTGGAATTCACTATGTAGTCTCAGGGTGGCCTCGAACTCAATGCAGTCCTCCTACCTCTGCTTCAAGATTACTGGGATTAAAGGCATGCACCACCACGCCCGGCTTTTTTTCCCATTTATTTTTTTTTTAATTTTTATTTTTTTGGTTTTTCGAGGTAGGGTCTCACTCTGGTCCAGGCTGACCTGGAATTCACTCTGTCATCTCAGGGTGGCCTTGAACTCACGGTGATCCTCCTACCTCTGCCTCCCGAGTGCTGGGATTAAAGGCGTGCGCTACCACGCCCGGCATCCATTTATTTTTCTTGATGATAATATGTATCTTGATGACAGTTGGGGTGAGATGAAATCTCAAGGTGGTTCTAATTTGCATTTCCCTGAGGGCTAAGTATGTTGACTATCTATTATTATTTTTTTATTTACTTACTTGAGAGCAACAGACAGACAAAGAGGCAGAGAGCGAGAATGGGCGCACCAGGGACTCCAGCCACTGCAAACGACCTCTAGATACATGCTTGTGCTTCTGGCTTACGTGGGTACTGGGGAATTGAGCCTCAAACCGCGCTTCTTAGGCTTCACAGACAAGCACTTAACCACTAAGCCATCTCTCCAGCTGACCATTTATTTTTAATATATATTGTCCATTTTTGTATCATCTTAGGAGAACTGACTGTTCATTTCATTAGCTGTCAGTTTTCAGATTTTTTTTTGTTGTTTCGCATTTACAGTTCTTTATGTATTCTAGATATCCTCTATCAGGGGGAAAGACCTTTTCTTGTTCTTTAGACTTTCTACACACTCTGCCAGTAGTTTCTTTTGCTGTGCAGAAACCTAATTTCATGTAGGCCCATCTTTGGTAAGTGGACATCCAGCTTTGCTAGCACCATCTTTGAATGGCAGTATTTTTCCTGTGTGTATTTTTGATGACTTTGTCAAAGACTTGGTGCCATCGCTATGTCAGTGTATTTCTGGGTCCTGCACCATATTGCACTGGTCTGCGTGTCTGTGCTCTGTGCCAGTGCCGTGCTGTCTTTTGCAGAGGTTCCGTAGTGTAGTTTCAGATCAGGAGTTGCGATGGCCCCCAGCAGTGTTCTTCCTACTTAGGTTTACTTTAGCTACACGTGATCTTTTGCATTCCATATGAATTGGCGGATTGTTTCTTTATAGTCTGAGAAGAACGTCATTGGAGCTTTGATAGGAATTGCATTGGATTGGTAGATTCCTTTTGGTAATACAGCTATTTTCCCAATACTGTTCTTGCCCATTCAGGACCATGGAAGTTCTCGCCAACATGTTGTATCTCC
Organism: Jaculus jaculus; assembly: GCF_020740685.1. Lineage (NCBI taxonomy): Eukaryota > Metazoa > Chordata > Mammalia > Rodentia > Dipodidae > Jaculus > Jaculus jaculus. The sequence continues at coordinate 168,455,132 of NC_059105.1, forward strand.
TTTTCTGTCTTGTTTTGGTGTGTTACCACTTTATAGAGATCTGTCACATACTTGGTACCATTATTTCTAGTTACTTTATTTGGGTGGGGGGTGGTTATTGTGAATGGAATGTTTTCCATAATTTTCTGTTTTTTAACTTTTTTGAGAGAGACAGGATGGGTGTGCCAGGGCTATTAGCCAATGCAGATCAACTCCAGATACATGTGCCTTCTTGTGCACATGTGCGACCATTGCATGCTTGCATCACTGTGTGTCTGGCTTATGTGGGACCTGGAGGTTCAAACATGACTTCTTAGGCATTGCAGTCAAGTGCCTTAACTGCTAAGCCATCTCTCCAGCCTTGTTTGTTTGTTTTTTGAGGTAAGGTCTCTAGCCCAGGCTGACCTGGAAGTTGTCTCAGCGTAGCCTCGAACTCATGGCAGTCCTCCTACTTCTGCCTCCTGAGTGCTGGGATTAAAGGCCAGTGCCATCATACCTGGCTTTTGTAATTTATTTCTCAGTTCACTATTGTAATATATGAAGGTACTGATTTATTTATTTTTATTTTTTGTTTTTTTTAAGTAGGGTTTCACTCTACCCAAGGCTGACCTGGAATTCACTATGTTCTCAGGGTGGCCTTAACAGCAATTCTCCTACCTCTGCTGGGTTTAAAGCTGTGCTGGGTTTAAAGGTGTGCCGCCACCTCAGGTTGTTTAGCTTTGTTTTAGTTTTTGAGGTAGGGACTTCCTCTAGCCCAAGCTGACCTGGAATTTACTATGCAGTCTCAGGCTGGCCTCAAACTCACAGCCATCCTCCTACTTTGGCCTCATGAGTGCTAGGCTTCAAGGCATGCACCAACATGCCTGGCCTTCCTGCTGAGTTGTGTATGTTGATTTTATTTTATTTATTTACTTATTTATTTATTTGGTTTTTTGAGGTAGGGTTTCACTCAGGTCCAGGCTGACCTGGAATTAACTCTGTCATCTCAGGGTGGCCTTGAACTCATGGCAATCCTCCTACCTCTGCCTCCCGAGTGCTGGGATTAAAGGTGTGCACCACCACACCCGGCTCTGTATGTTGATTTTATATCTTTCAACTTTACTGAAATTGTCTTAGTGAATCTGCGAGTTTTCTGGTTGTGTCTATTAGGTCATATAAATACAAAATAGCGCTTCCTGCAAAGAGGGATTCTAAATGTTCCTTACTAATAAGAATGGACCTGTATGTTACCACTGATTTTAGCTTTATTAAAGAGAAGGCTTGGGGCTGGAGAGATGGCTTAGCAGTTAAGGCCTTTGCCTGCAAAGCCAAAGGATCCTAGTTTGACTCTCTAGGACCCACGTAAGCCAGATGTATGTACAAGGGAGCACAAACATCTGGAGTTCGTTTACAGTGGCTGGAGGCCCTGATGTGTCCATATTTGCTCTAATAAATAAAATAAATAAATAAATAAATAAATAAATAAAAATTTTTCTTTTGAAAAAAGAAGGCTGAGCCTTCCTTGGATAATGTAAGTGGTTTGAGGCCGTTGATAATCATAGAATAGCTGATTAAAGTTTAATGTGCATAACAATAATTCAGTGTTTTGAAAGAGAAAATTAAACTTTCTATCTTTCTGGTTTTTTGTGGCAGCCTATTTCAATGATATAGCTGTAGGTGCAGTGTGTTGCAGGGTGGATCACTCACAGAATCAGAAACGACTTTACATCATGACACTCGGATGTCTTGCACCTTACCGAAGACTAGGAATAGGTAAGCTTGTGTGCGTGCGTGTGTGTGTGCGTGTGTGTGTGTGTGCGTGTGTGTGTGTGTGTGTCTGTTTAGAAATGCTGAGGAGTACTGAATTGTAAAATAAAAGTAAAATAGGGCCAGGTGTGGTGGCACATGCCTTTTTTTTTAATCCCAGCACTCGGGAGGCAGAGGTAGGAAGATCACCATGAGTTCTAGGCCACCCCGAGACTACATGGTGAATTCCAGGTCAGCTTGAACTAGAGTGAAACCCTACCTCGAATAAAATAAAATAGGGTTTGTAACATAAATCACTCATAAGTCTTAACATTTATTCTCTTGTTCTCATTTTTTATTTTTAAAATCTTGTTTCTATTAAAAAGGGGTACTCATCTGCTAATAATTTTTGACATATGTAACTATTTTAGAACAAGAAGAGTAAGATGAGGGTGCCTACTCAATTCCTCAAATTCTGTTTTGGACCCAAGTATTTAAGGTGGCAAATTGATTTCACATTTAAAGACTGATTAATAAGATTACTTTTTTTGTTGTGTTAATAGGAACTAAAATGTTAAATCATGTCCTGAACATCTGTGAGAAAGATGGCACTTTTGACAACATTTATCTGTAAGTACTTAATGTTCTTATCTAAAAGTTTAAATAACGTATCAATAAAAATTCTCATTAAGCCCTTGAGCTTGGGCTGGAGTGATGACTTAGCAGTTAAGGCCCTTGCCTGCAAAGCCTAAGGACCTGGGTTCAGGTCCTCAGGACTCATGAATCCACATGTACAGGGTTGGTGCATGCATTTGGAGTTAGTTTGCTACAGTAGCTAGAAGCCCTGGCACACCCATTCTCTCCTTCTCTGTCTCTTTCCCTTTCCCTCTCCCTCTCTTGCTCTCAAATAAATAAGTAAAATTTAAAATACAGTTTCAAAAAAGAACTTGAGCTTTAGTGATTTATTGTATATTTGATTATAAACACCATGAACTGGACTGGAGAGGTGGTTTAAGTATGATTGTTTCTTTGTAGAGGATTGGTTCCAGGATTTCCCTGTCATGCATGCCAAAATTGTTACAGAAGTATATATGTAATTATTTGACTTATACCCATGTACTTTTTGGTGTGTACAAGTGATGTATGCATATATATATATATATATATATATATATATATATATATATATATATATATGTTCCAAAGCATGTGCCCTGTACACGTCTATGCAAAGTTCATAGGAAGGCGTTGTGTGTTTCCTTTATCACTTTTCTGCCCAACTTCCCTGAGACAAGACTCCCTGAACCTGGAACTCTCCATTTTTCAGGTGGACTGGCTTCCCAGGGAGCCCCAGTAGATTCCCTGGTTTCTACCCTTCTCAGCCCTGGAGTCACTGACATCTAAAACCATGCCTGATTTTTTTACATGAGTGCTAACAGTGAAATGTAGGTTCTCAAGTTTTCTCAGCGCATGCTCTTACCCAGTGGGCCATCTGATCACCCCCTGTACTTTTTGTCTGGGGCCACTCAAACTCCAAGACAACCTTGGGTGTCTTTCCTCAGGAAGATTGCCCATGGTTTTTAGACAGGTTGTCATTGGCCTAGGTGGCCAGTCTTGTTGATACCTGGCTAGGAAGCCATGACAATCCTGTCTGTCTCCTCTCTCCAGTACTGGTGGGATAACATCTGCATACTTAACTCTCTTGTTATTTTTGGGGGGGGTCTCAAACTCAAGTTATCATGTTTATAAGGCAAGCATTTTAACTGACTCAGCTATTTCCTTGTGCCTCCAGTATAATTTAAATCAATTTAGATTACTTACAATGTCTAATACAGTGTGAATAAATTATGCATAAATTGTTGTTTAAGGTATGAATGTCAAGGGGATGGTGTAAATATTCAGTACAGATGTAATTTTGTCTTCTGAATATTTGTAATTCAAGGTTAATTATAGGAATCTTTCTTTGTAGTCAGAAGTATGATAGAATACTTTATCCTTTTTGTTAACTAAGAATGAACATCATTGCTGAACCTCCTGATCTCAGCTATCCATCTCAAGTGGAAGACTACCTAGGGTGTAAAGTTGTCATCATAAGGTTTTCTGGTGTAAATTAATCTTTGTTGAGTAAAGAGATATAAAAAAATGTCAGTACTAACTCAGCTCCCAACAGTTTGAAGCTATCTGTAGATGAGTCTTAAATGCTGATGAAACTTTCATTTCTCTTTAGGCATGTCCAGATCAGCAATGAGTCAGCAATTGACTTCTACAGGAAGTTTGGCTTTGAGATTATTGAGACAAAGAAGAACTACTATAAGAGGATAGAACCTGCAGATGCTCATGTGCTTCAGAAAAACCTCAAAGTCCCTTCTGGTCAGAGCGCAGACACACAAAAGACAGACAACTAAACAAATTACACGAACTTCTTGCACTTGCTTGTCGCCAAATAAAAGAGGCCCGTTATTCTCCTTCCCTTTTCTTAAGCTTCCCTCCTTGTTCTTGGGTTTTTTTTTTTTTCCTTCCCCCACCCTTCCTCTAAAAGTTTTAATTCTTTCAAGGACTCTTAAAAATGATCATGTTTGGATTGTTTTAGTTCTCTTATTTTTGTGAGGTGGTTGGATTGGAAGGAAGAGAAGGTAAATACATTCTTTGTAGTTTCAGTTAAGATATCTGGTCCCAAAAATTTGGGTGTCAGGTAACTTCAGATTTTTGGCTGATTTTTTTTTTTTTTTTTAAATGTCCTGCTTTCACATTGAAGGGCAGAGCCTACAATAGTGTTTATTTCAAAAGACAAAAAGAAGCAGCAGCAATATCTTGTTCTCAATTCATAGACAAGTTTAGTGTATTTGTGGTACTTTGAGTTTAAATGTAAAGACTATCTGTGGGATGTCAATCCCTAGACATTGCCTTCACTCTACCTTTAGTCCTTCTGAGCACTCTGTCCAGAGTTGGACCATTGTTATCCTTGTAAGAAATGCTAAGCTTATTTAGGTTTTTAAAGCGTTTTTCTCTACTTGCTGATGGGTGGGGCAGTTTGGGTAGTGCTAAACTTTGGTCAAGTATTTGAGTTAAACTGCATTTTTATTAATGAGTGGTTTGGTTCCTGGCAGGCTTCTTTTTCCTGCCATTGATTATTACTAAAGGCATTTAACTTTTAGAGTGTGAGCTGGTGAGGTTAATTTTATTATAATATCCCAGCTAGAGATAAGGCCTTTGACTGACCTAAAGAAGTTTCTTATTAAGTTTTTTTCCCCAGTAAGCCCAATAATAGTGAAATTAAAAAAAAAAAATGGAGTTAGGTCCTTACAGGTTCATACCCCTAAATAAACCTGAAGCAGGTGTTTTCTCTTGGACATATTTTAAAAGTACATAAAAAGCTTAGATGGACTTGTGGCACAATAATTGTATTTAATGTCAACTAGTTCAGGCTGTGAAAAGTGTGGCCACTGAGCATTGATAATATATCAAAGAATTTCTAGACAGTATTTTTGAAAATTGCATAGCTATACTATTGCTTATCTGGTGGAGAACATCCCAGATTTGCTTACACTCTGTGCCTACAATGTTGAGCTTAAATTTGAAATAAGATGAATCTTTAAAAAAATTGCTTCTATTCTTGGGAAGGTAGAAGTATAAAGTGTTGATACAAATATCACTGTGGCCTCCTCTACTGACAGGTCTAGTTTATGCCCAATCATTTTCTGGTACATAGGGAGTGGCTTTGACAGATTGATAGTGTTTTGTAAGATGAGTGACACATGAAATACTTATATTTTCTTCCCTTTGTCTCATCTCCAATCATTAGTGTTTTAGATTGTCAGTGGTTGTCTATAGCTCAAGAAATGTTGTCATTACACTTTGTAACTGTACACAGAACTTGAGTTTTCTGTCATTTGATTTTAAAAATACTTGACTCATTGTATTTATCCTCTTATGTAAAATTGTGGTATAAAAGTCTCATTTCCAAATAGGTTAAGTGATAAAAAATTTTACAAATGTTTGTGCACACTTTACAACCTTAAGTTTTTATTTGAGAATGTGAAAGTACAAAGTAAAATGGACTTAAAGAGCCTTGAGTGCCAAGAACAATATAGAAAAGGGAGTATGATTGATGAATGAGTTTGTAGAGTTATAATCTTAAAATAGTGAAAATGTAGAAAGGACATGCTGGTTTCTTGCATATCAGTTTCGTAAACAGTCCAAACCTAAGCTTAGAAAAATTTAGTGTTTAAATACTTTTACATTCATGAATAAGCTTGTGCTTGATCTTGCCAAGAGAAGAGTGCTTAAAACAGAAAGCATAATTAGTTTTAAGAAGTCAGCCATTTTGTAAACTTCCAGGTATCATAATAGATTTTGATATATAAATAAGTTTTCTGAGATGACACTGCCTCTATTTCTATAACCATTTCACCTGGACTATTTAAAATAGTCCAATGAATGTATCCCTAAATGTGGTTATTGAAAACCGAATAGCTGCCTCACGACAGTTAAGTACATGTTATTTAAAGGTAGGAAAACATTAAAAGTTTGAATTGAGTGTGTAGGCTCCCTATCACTACATTTTCTTTTTCCACAGTACTCAGTGACTTACCCTAAATTTTAAGTGTGTGTAAAGGTCAGTTATCCTTCATCAACCCTGTATCAAATAATTCCATCCACTTGCAGAAGAGGCCGGTGTAGAGAGGTAGAGGCTGGCCATTGCTCCATGTAGGATCATATGAGTCAGTAAAGACTCCTGTCCCATATTTTTGTTTTTTGGTAAATGATAAAAATTTTTGAGGTAAAACAGTAGTTCTATTAACTGGAAGGCTATATCCGTCATATTTTTCAGGACAAATAGTTTTTACTGTGGGGCAAATAGGTTAAAATTATACTATTATATGGTATTTGCATTTAGGTTCTAAAGGAAAGACTATAGAGAAATCTATGCAATATATAATTTGTCCAGATTAGTTTTCATTTGAGGAAAGGAAGAGTTCTGAAGCATCTCAAAGCAGTTTGCTCATTAATTGAAAGTCCTCCAATAAGAGAACTATTGGGAAACAGTGGTGTATGGTGGTGGAAAACAAAAGCTCCCTCAGTTTTTGGAGGGAAAACTTTAAAAATACTTAAATGGCTAAGTTTATTTGGTGCAGTTCAGAATTAAACTTGTCAATTTTAACATTACTGTTACATCTGAAATAAACTTATGTGATGTTCTGGTAGTGATCCGTGTTCGTAAATGGCAAAGGAAATCCGGCAATTTGCTAAATTCTGTAGTCTTCAGCTGCATAGTCATTGTGTACCAGTGTTCATGCTGTTTTACTTTCATATTCATGTAAATTCACAAAAATGGTCTAGAAGTAATTAGGGCATCTTAATCCATGCCTTTTGGATACCGATTAAAAAAAAGCAAAACAGTCCATTATCTAGTTTAGTCCTAGTGAGAGAGAAAAGGTCCAAGGAGGTGTCTTGCTGCTGTAGTTTGAATATTAATTGTTAAAAGTAGGTGGCACATTAGGCTGTGATATAAGTAGCAATTGGTATTGACTGTAAGTGATGTATATTCATATTTTTATGCCGATTTTAGGAGTTGGGTGAATTTGGGAATTGCTATTTTTCCTAACAACAGACATATATTTTAAAATGTGTCTTTAGCAAAATTGACAATGCTTAATATTTCTAATCAAGATGGCCTTAATTAGAATTACTTGTTCCACATAAGACTCAATGGGTGATCTTTGTCTTTCTTAGTTACTTCATTAGTCCAAAACTTAGCAGCATAAAACAACAAATTTATTGTCTCCTATAATTTTCACATCAATAATCAATGTATGGCTTTTGTTTTTATAAGAGTATAAAACTTAAGTTTGGCCTACATGGGTCCTGAGGAATCAAAAGTAGGTCCTTTGGCTTTGTAGGCAAGTGTCTTAATCTGCTAAGCCATCTCTCCAGCTCAAAACTTAAATTTTCAAAATGCTGTAGTTCTCATAGTCTTTAGCCAAAGTGATTCATTGTTTGTTGGTGGTATGTGCAGTGCAAAGGACACTTGTTCAGACAGTGTGCGGTGCAAAGTGAATGTGTTCAGGCTGCGGTGCAGTTCCCAGGATGCAGCACAAGTAAACATTAGTTACTAGAAATACCATGGATTCATTATATAGTTGATTTTCAATTTTTGGTTATGTATTCACAAACATGTTAGCCAACTTTTTGCAATCGTCACTTCCAGTTACAGCTTAAGAAGCTGAGATATAAGATGTGAATAATTTGCTAACAATTGAAAACAAAAAATGGAAACACTAGTGGGGGGAAGAATGCAGTGATCTAAGCTGGGCATGTGGCACACAACTTTTGTCCCAGCACTTAGGAGGCAGAGGTAGGATTGCTGTAAGTTGGAGGCCAACCGGGGACTGGAGTCAGTTCCAGATCATTCTGGGCTAGAATGAGATCCTACCTCATTCTTCCCCTAAAACAAGACTATTTGGGGTTTGAGAGATGGTCCAGTGGTTAAAGGAGCTTGCTTGCAAAGCCTGACTGCCTGGGTTTGATTCCCTAGTACCCCCCATAAGCAGTGTGGCACATGCTTCTGCAGTTCTTTGCAGTGGCAGGAGCCCCTGGTGTGCCCATATTCATTCATTCATTTTCTCCCAAAATATTTTTTAAAATACAGTGATTGAATATGTAATTTTTTAAATTGTTTTTTATTTATTTGAAAGTGATGGACAGAGAGAGAGACAGAGGCAGATAGACAGAATGGGCACGCCAGGGCCTCTGGCCACTGCAAACGAACTCCAGACTCATGCTCCCCCTTGTGCATCTGGCTAACGTGGGTCCTGGAGAATCGAACCTCGAACTGGGGTCCTTAGGCTTCACAGGCAAGCGCTCAACCACTAAGCCTTTTCTCCAGGCCTGAATATGTAATTTTCAAAGCTTTAGAGCTTTAAAGTAATTACAGGTTAGAGGTAATAGAAATTACAGGAATTTGCTGGGCATAGTGGCATACACCTTTAAGCTCAGCACTCGGGAGGCAGAGGTAGGAAGTTCACTTTGTGTTGATGGCCAGCTTGGGTCTACAAAGTGAGTGCCAGGTCAGCCTGGGCTAGAGTGACCCCCTTGCTCAAAAACAAATTACAGGAATTTTATTTATTTATTTATTTGCAAGCAGAGAGAGACAGAGGAGAAAGAGAGAATGGGTGCCCCAGGGCCTCTAGCCACTGCAAATGAACTCCAGATACATATGCCACCTTGTGCATCTGGCATACATGGGTACTAGGGAATTGAACTTGGTCCTTTGGCATTGCAGGCAAGTGCCTTAACCCGTAAGTCGTCCCTCCAGCCTAGGGTATATATTTTTAAAACATTTTACTTAACTATTTTCTTTGTTTATTTGAGAAAGACAGCGAGATAGAGTGAGAATTTTTGCACCAGGGCATCCAGCCATTCCACTGGAACTTGTGTATCTGGCTTATGTGGGTCCAGCTTACCTGGGTCCTTTGGCTTTGCAGGCAATGCCTTAACCACTAAGCCGTCCCTCCAGCCCATGGTCTCTTACTTGAAGGGGACCTTCAGTTCTTTTTCTTCTATGGGGTGTCTCTTCAGTCTTAACTTCTCCCTTTCCATCCCAACAAGAAATCTCTGGCTTGAGTCTTTTCCTCCCAGAATCTTAATTCCCTCTACAAAAAGCCTCATAACTCATAATTTCTCCCTAACTAAACTTTATTCATCATTAATCCTTGATCTTCCCAATTCTTTGCTAAAATAAATGAAGACTTAAAATCTGAGGTTCATAAACCCTCCCTGAACCCAAAAAAATCTTGCATCGCTGTGACAGGTACCTTGTAAAAGGGAGAAAGGGTTTATTGTTCCCAGTTTGAGGAGACAGTCGGTTGTCAGCAGGGGCAGGAATATTACACTCAGGTGGGTCTTCCCTCTTCTGTGAAGCCCTCCTGGAAACTCTAGATATCTGCGAGTGCTTCCAAGGTTATTCAAAATACTGTCAAGTTGACAATATTAGTCATCACATCAAAAAACTCATACAGGAATTAAAAGGAAGGACATCTGAAAAAGTCTATAAAATCCTGCTACCATACTTACTGGTTACGTCCTGAATTACTCACGTGTACAGTTGGGGAAAAGATAAGAGTACTCTAACCACCTGTATAGATTTGGCCTGGTGGTGTGTCCACTCCAGTAGACAAGAGGACAAACACGGTTTGGGGGACAGTAAACAGTCCTCTTTTGCAGGTGACATAATTAGGCAGAAAATGCTGTTCTGTTTTTATTATGTATTTTTTAAATACATTTATTTACTTATTTGACAGAGAGAGTGGCCGCACCAGGGCCTCCATTCACTGTAAATGAGCTCCAGATCGTGCACCGCTTTGTGCATCTGGCTAACATGGGTCCTGGGGAATGAAACCAGGGTACTTTGGCTTTGCAGGCAAACGCCTTAACTGCTAAGATCCCATCAGCCCTTCTTTTTTGGTTTTACAAGGTAGGGTCTCACTCTCCTCCAGGCTGACCTGGAATTCACTATGGAGTCTCAGGGTGGCCTTGAACTCACAGTGATCCTCCTACCTCTGCCTCCCTAGTGCTGGGGTTAAAGGTGTGCGCCACTATGCCCTGTCTCTACTTTCAGACAATAAGCCATGATCTTTTTCTCCCCTGCTTTCCCCTTCATAACTCCACTCTCCGTCATAGTCCCCTCCCTCTCCGTTAGTCTCTCTCTTTAATTTGATGTCATCATCTTTCTCCAATTATGAGGGTCTTGTGTAGGTATTGATTACTAGGCACTGCAAAGTCTTGGACATTGAGGCCAATTTCTGTCTGGACAATTGCATTGTAAGTAGTGGTACCTTCCTTCGGCTCTTACATTCTTTCTGTCACTTCCTCTGCAATGGACCCTGAACCTTGGAGGATGTGAGATGTTTCAGTGCTGGACACTCCTCTGTCCCTTCTCAGCACTGGAAAAGAGAACCTCTCTAACCAGAAGTGTGAGTAGCATTAACATGAGTATGAACATTAAGTGTAGTGATGTCAGGGCAATTTAGTGAGAGTAATTACGCATTTATCCAGACAAGAGTAGGCTTTATACCCCTAAGGCACATGACCTCCTGTGCCTTAGGCTTTTGATTAGGTTTTCAGTACCAAGCATGTATTCCCTACCATAGAGTGGGCCTTCAATCCAATTAGCACTTGGTTTCCCCCAGAGCCAACATACCACTGTTGCACTTGTTTGGGGATTTGGCCTGCCCGGCCAAATTTGAAGCTTCTAATGTCCACTGTTTTCACTGCTGATGCTTCTGTCTCCATGGAGCTGCATACAGTGTGGTTTTTCCATCTTACAGTTGGTTGGTCTACAGGGGAAAGGTTTTCTGCTCAGCATCAGCTTGATTTCTCAGTGACTGCCGCTCAGTCATGTGAAGCCTTCAGCAGTAGGATCTTACCATCTGTTACTCGTGGGAAACCAAAGGCCTTGGCAATGACCTATAATGTTTTGGAGGCAACAGGGACCAGAGTCTGGCCAACAGCTCACTGGAAGGTATCCCATCCATGACATTGAAAATGTTCTAGTAACAATCTATGGCTTCTGGATGTGCCATTATTCAAAAAAGTAGGTTTTCATATGTCTTATTCAGAATATCTAGAATTTTGATTGATCCTTCCCGCACCCTTTTTTTTTTTTTAATTTTCATTTTTATTTAAGAGTGAAGAGAGAGAGGGAGGGAGAGAACGGGCGCGCCAGGGCTTCCAGCCACTGCAAACGAAATCCAGACACATGCGCCCCCCCTGTGTGTCTGGCTAATGTGGGTCCTGGGGAATCAAGCCTCGAACTGGGGTCCTTAGGCTTCATAGGCAAGCGTTTAACCGCTAAGCCATCTCTCCAGCCCCCGCACCCTTTAACACAATCTCTTTAGATATTTAAAAAAAAAAAATGAGTTTTTTTTTAAATTTTTGGCTTATTTTTAATTTATTTGAGAATGACAGAGAGAGAAGGGGGCAAATAGAGAATGGGCACACCAGGGCCTCCAACCACTGCAAGCGAACTCCAGATGCATACACCCCCTTGTGCATCTGGCTAACGTGGGTCCTGGGGAATCGAGCCTCGAACCAGGGTCTTTAGGTTTCACAGGCAAGCACTTAAACACTAAGCCATCTCTCCAGCCCCATATTTAGTTTTTTTTGTTTTTTTTAAATATGGGCTGGAGGGTTGGCTCAGCGGTTAAGGTGTTTGTCTGCAAAGCCAAAGGACCCAGGTTCGATTCCCCAGGACCCATGTTAGCCAGATGCACAAAGTAGCACATGTGTCTGGGGTTCATCTGCAGTGGCTGGAGCTCTGGCATGCCCATTTTCTGTCTCTTTCCCTCTTTCTCTGTCAAATAAATAAATAAAATATAAAAAAGAAAAATGAATTAGTTGGGAATATATTTAAAATACGTTTAATGGGGAGCATTAAGCATTTGGGGGGAATATCTTTAAAGACTCAAATGTTGTGAAATACCAAACTCAGAACTAAATTCATTCTCTTCCCAGATTGAATTATAGGTTTCAGATGTTAGTCAAAATTTCAGCAAGTTATTTTTCCTTAACTTGACAAGATTGTCTATAATGTAAAGAACCTAAAGTTAGTTTTAGAGGTTTTTTTTTTCTTTTTGTATCCCAGGTTGGCCTTGATTTTTGGCAATCTTCAACATCCCAAGTACTAGGATAATAGGTTGAGTAGCCATACCCAACTTTAATAATATTTATTATTAATTTTGGTTTTTCAAGGTAGGGTCTTGCTCTTGCCCAGTATGACCCGGAATTCCCTATGTAGTCTCAGGGAGGCCTTGAGCTCATGGCAATACCCCCACCTCTGCCTCCCAAGTGCTGGGATTAAAGACTTGCACCATCACATGGTCATCCTCTTACCGCAGTCTACTGAGTGCTAGGCTTAAAGGCATGTGCTGCCATGCCCAGCTTGAACAATTATTTTATTTTTTTATTTATTTGGGAAAGAGGCGGATAAAGAGAGGGAGAGAATGGGCATGCCAGGGACTCCACCCGCTCTAGATGCATGTGCTGTCTTGTGCATCTGGCTTACATTTGTACTGGGGAGTTGAACCTGAGTCTTTTGGCTTTGCAGGCAAGTGCTTTAATTGCTAAGCCTTCTCTCCAGGTAAAGTTTTAACTCTAACCTAGGCTGAGCTAGCATTCCATTCACTCTTTAGTCTCAGGCTGGCCTCGAACTCACAATTATCCTACTTCCTCAAATCCCAAATGTTGGGATTAAAGACATGAGCCACCACGTCAAGTTTAAGTTGAAGCAGGGTTACATATGGCTTTTTCCGAATGTCTTCAGTTTTGGTTAACCTTTCCCCATTCCCTCCTGTCCTCCACTTACCTTCCAGACCTCACTAGCTTTCTGAATCATCAAAACTACTTGTTTTTATTTACTTTAGAATTAGTGTGTAGCGCTGGAATGGTGGTGCATGCCTTTAAACCCACCAATTGAGAGGCAGAAGTAGGATTATTGCCAAGAGTTTGAGGCCACCCTGAGACTAGTGAATTCCAGGTCAGCCTGGGCTAGAGAGAGACCCTACCTCGGAAAACCAGAAAAGAGTCAATATGTTGGAGTTTAGGAGATAATGTGTATCTTTAAGATTTGATATTTGTTAATGAAAATGTCATTGCTTGAGGTGGGGTCTCGAGTCCAGGCTGACCTGACATTCACTATGTAGTCTCAAGTGGCTTTGAACTCACAGTGACTCCTACCACTGCTTCCTGAGTGCTGAGATTAAAGGAGTGCACCACCATGCCCAGCTGAAAATGTCTGTCTTTTTTGATTTTAATTTATTTGAGAGTGGCAGACAGAAAGAGAGAGGCAGATAGAAATTGGGTGCACCAGGGCTCCCAGCCACTGCAAACAAACTCCAGATGCATGTGCCACCGTGGGCATCTGGCTTGGGTCCTGGGGAATCGAGCTTTGAACCGGGATCCTTAAGCATCACAGGCAAGCGCTTTACTGCTAAGCCATCTCTCCAGCCCTGAAAATGTCTTTTATTTTAAATTTTTATTTAAATTCCTGTATGTGTGTACGTGTGTGCACACATGTGCGCAGCAGGGCCAGGGCATTTTTGACCATACAAATGAACACCAGACACTTGAGCCACTTTTTGTGTGTGGCTTATGTGAACTGGACACCTGCATGCATAACCATGAGCAATCTTCCCAGGCCTCCTAGTTTGCTTTACACTACAGTGGAAATTATTTCTTGCAACTGGACATTGATATTACAGTTTCATGGTGGTGTTATTACTATTATTACACCACTAAGTCGTTGGCGCTTTTCTTCTTTGCAGATTGGATTTAGGGATGCCAAATCCATTCAAAGACCAGTTAAAACTTAACTGGCCAGCTGGGTGTGGTGGCACATGCCTTTAATCCCAGCACTAGGGAGGCAGAGGTAAGAGGACCACCATGAGTTCCCGGCCATTCTGAGACTACATAGCGAATTGAAGAGAAAAAAATTCAGGGACTGGGAAGATGGCCTGATGGTTAAGGCACTTACTTGCCTGCAAAGCCCAAGGACCCATTTAAGCCAGATCCACAAGGTAGCACATGCTTGTGTCTGGAGTTCATTTGTAGTGGCTACGGGCCCCAACTGAGCCCATTTTCTCTCAAATAAAAAATAAAATATTTTTTTTCAGACAGTTTATTTGAAGCAAAAGGCTTGTTTCATAACTGCTTTTATTTTATTTAGGGGGAGGTTTCAGGGTTGATTCTCACTCTAGCCCAGGCTGATTTGAAATTCACTATGTAGTCTCAAGCTGGCCAATTGCGATCCTCCTACCTCAGCCTCCTGAGAGCTGACATTAAAGGCCCGTCTCCATAACAGCTCAGGTAAGTGCTGAGTAAACACAAGATGGGGTTACTGTTTACCTTTTTCTTTAATGCAAAGTCTCCTTTCTCTGGGGTCAACAAATTCCAGTTCCTGCATGCACCTCCTGGAAGTTACCTGGTCCAGCTCATGACACAGTTCCCAATCTAGTTGTGGAAGAGTTTAGCAATCTTTCACTACCACTAGGTGGAGGTCACCTGTCTCAAGGTGGAAGTGCCTAAGAAACAGGAAGAGAGGAAGGAAGGTAGCAAGAGGCACTTGTGGCCACAGAACCCTATTTGGAGCTAGAGAACTCCCAAATCTCTCGGTCCCATGGAGCTCACCCCACGGCTCGATTTAGGTCTATAAAGTACCTATTTGGGGTTCCAAACCCAATGCCACGTACGGCCTTCCTCAACTGGGGCACCCCAGGTTTATCCCTGACCACGGCCGTCGTGCTTTGTTCCAAACGAAGGACATCGGGAGTTCACAGCCTACGGATTCCAGTAGCACCAAGCCCCCAACGACCTTCCGCCGAAAGGGAAGCTGCTCACACCTGGACTCTTTCCTCTAGGCTAAGGAAGGCTCTCTTAATTCCAAAAGCCTCCCGTGCCCTCCTCCTCTTAACTTTTTTCGTTTTGTTTTTCTGACATACGGTTTCACTCTAGCCAAGGCTAACATGGAATGTACTATATAGTCTCAGGCTGGCCTCGAACTCCCGACGATCCAATTACCTCTACCTCTCAAGTGGTAGGATTAAATGCACACACCACCACGCTCGGCTTCCTTTTTTGCCCCCCTCTCACGTCCAAACTCCCACTGACAGACGAGAAACGCATGATAGACAATTGGTAGCTACTAAGTTTTCTTCCAAAAGCAGCCTTGTCTCGCCGATTCTCAAGGCGTCATCCCCTTTAAGGAACTAGGCCCACCTCTTTCCCATCCACTCACACCACTGGCTTTCCTTCCTGCCAGTCACTCTATCTTTAAGAATATTTCCTGTTCTTTCAACCGAACTTGCTCCCCTCCCGCCTCCCTCATTGGGCGGCACGAGGCCCCGCCTCTCTTGGCTCGTCCCTCCGCCTCCGCTCCGCCCTCTAAGCCTAGCGCAGACATTGCCGGCTTCTGATTGGTTGCGGTGGCAGCCTCCCCAGCAGCTGATTGGTGCTCTTCCTGGCGGCGGGCGGGCAATGTGCTCAAGCAGGCTAGGCTGAGCGCGTGCGGAGCGGCAGCGGCGGGAGGGGCGGGGCGGGGAAGGGAGTGAGGGGCGGGGCGGGAGGGGGGAGGGGGGCTGGGAAAGTTGAGGCCGCGCTCCGCCGGCTCTCCGGCCTCGAGGGCTCGGGCTCGCGGCGGCGGTGGTGGCCGCTCCAAGAGGCGGCGGGGGCGGGGGGAGAGGAGGGCCCGGGGGCCCGCGCTCCCCCAGCCCCGGAGCTAAGCAGCCCGCGGCGGCCGCGGAGCGAGACATCCTCGTGGCCCGTGGGGCATCACCTCTCGTGCTCTCCCCGCCTGCGACCATGACCCGGGCGGGGGTCGCCGCCACCGCGGCCGGGACCGCGCAGCGGGCCGGTGAGTGCGGGGTGGGGGCGTCGCTGACAGCCGTGGGGTGCGGGGGCAACGGCGGCGGCTCCCGGTACTCGGCTCCACCCCAACCCCTCGTCCTGGCCCCGGGCGCCCCCAGTGTCGTTCCTTCCCCCCACCCCCCACCCCCGAGCGCCGAGCGGGGCGCGAACCCCCGGCTCCCTGCACCCCCGGCCTGCACCCTGGGCGCTCTCACCCCGCGCGGTCCCGGGCCATAAAGAGCTGCGCAGCCCACGGCCTTGGCTTGCATCCCCCGAGCGCTCTCCTTGGCCTCTTCGGGGCTCGTCCTCTTGACTTTCCTCCCTGACCCCGTCGTCTCATCTGGGCGCCGCCGGCTTCTGTAACTCGCGCGGCCGCCGCCACCCCCAGGTCGCCGAGTCCGGGCTCCGCGTTTGCTTCTTAGAAGCCTAGCTTCTGCTTTCTGGATAGCTGCAATGGCCCCAATGCCTGTCTTCCTGAGCTTTTTGTTGAGATTCTTTAAAAAATTTTTTTAATTATGGATCTCCCTTATCTGCTTCCCAGGGGACGTTGGTCTTTTATTATTATTATCATTTTGCGTTCGTTGATTTCATCTGCGAGATCGACACTATGTAAACTTAACTGTCAAATTCTAATGCTCGGGCAACATTTTACCACTAAGTAGATAGAGCGAACTAACACGCACGAAAGAGTTGTTGACCACCTGTGCAGGTAAAGAGGGGAGTTGCTTTACTTAAAGAAAACAATGGGCAGGTTTCTCGAGGACACTTGAAAGTGATTTAAGTGGATCCTGGAGTACAGCCCCCACCTCGTCAGGAAACTACTTTTTGATGGCTCAACAGGCTGTCATATCTTCGTCAAGTTGGTGACTTCCCCTCCTCTTCCTTGAGTTGCAGTGTGGGCTACTCGTGGTTGCATTTATTTGAGAAGTACTCTGAAAGTATAAATAAAACACGAAGTAATTGTTGCGCTTTTTGAAACAACGAGGTATACAGTGTTGGGGGGTGCTAAAGTAGTGATTACATAGTATCACATTTTGCTCGAGTCTGAGCAATATGACTTATATAAATTGATATTCTGATAGTGTTTTAGCGAAGTTTTGTAAAAGAAATCTATACGTGAATACAGCCTGTAACATTGCCTAACCCAAAAGCTTTGCATTGCAGGGATGTAAAGGCAGCTTAGAATTGAAGTAATTATTTTCTGGTTAGCTGTCTGTGGAATATCATAGAAGTAAAGTTCTCAAGTTGCAGTTCATACAGTTAGTGAGCTCGTCATGTATGAGAAGCTAATGAATTATATCCCTGTTTTCAGAGTTTAGTCCGTCAACATAGAAAAAGAACCATTAAGAAAACCGAGATTGTACTGGGTATGGTAGCACACACCTTTAATTCCAGCACTTGAGAAGCAGAGGTCGGAGGATTGTGGTGAGTTCGAGACCACCCTGAGACTACATAGTGAATTCCAGGACAGCCTGGGCTAGAGCGAGACCCTACCTCGAAAAAAACAAAACACAAAACAAACAAACAAAAAAGAAAACCGAGATTGTGAGCTGGAGAGATGGCTCAGTGGTTAAGCACTTGCCTGCACATCTAACAACAGGTGGGTTTCTCTAGCGCCCACCTAAACTCAAATACAGTGGCGCACACATCAGGAGTTCGTTTGTAGCAGCTAGAGGCCTTGGCACGTCCATTCATATTCTCTTTACCTCTCTTTCCTTGCAAATAAATAAAATTAAATTTTAAAAGCTTAAGATTGCCAGAGTCTAACCTTCAGTGGATAACCAGCTCAAAATTGTTGCTTATAAATGGTCTTACATCAAGCCTATGTTGATGGTAACTCGATTTACCTTTCTGTTGTCTGCTCCAGTGGTTCTGTAACTGGGCTGGCTGTGTGGTACGATCACCCGTGTGTCTACGTTTTAATGCCTAGGCCATTTCCCTGAGAGGTTATGTTTGATCTGGAGAGGAAGCTGACCGTGAAATACTTAAAACCTTTCAGGTGATTCTGCTCTGCAGCCTGGGCTGAGAATTCCATAAGTTTAGAACACTGTCCAAACTGTTAGCCTTTGTTCCAGGCTTTTCCTTTTTAATTTAATTAATTTATTTATTTGAGAGAGAAAGAGAAAGTAGATGTGTGAAGGCCTCCAGCTCCTGTAAACTCCAGATGCACACGCCACTTTGTGCATCTGGCTTACATGGGTCCTGAGGAATCAAATCTGTGTCCTTTGGCTTTGCAGCAAGTGCCTTAACCGCTAAGCCGTCTCTCCAACCCATTTCCAGGCTTTTCGAAGTCAAAGCCTTCACTTGGGTATCCAACTTAATCCACACTACTTCCCAGTGTGAATATTTGGACCTCACTGCCACAGATAGGAAGTTTAGGCTCCTGCTTGCTAATTACATGGGGCATTTCTTTTTTTTTTTTTTTTTAATTTATTTATTTGAGAGTGACAGACACAGAGAGAAAGACAGGTTGAGGGAGAGAGAGAGAATGGGCGCGCCAGGGCTTCCAGCCTCTGCAAACGAACTCCAGACGCGTGTGCCCCTTGTGCATCTGGCTAACGTGGGACCTGGGGAACCGAGCCTCGAACCGGGGTCCTTAGGCTTCACAGGCAAGCACTTAACCGCTAAGCCATCTCTCCAGCCCGGGGCATTTCTTATGATAGGCTTCCCTCTCCTGCCAACAGTTGTGTTTGGTGTTTGTTGTGTTTGTTTTTGTGAGATGGCATCTCTGTGTAACCCAGGCTGGTGCCTCAAATCTGTGGCAATTTTGCCTCCCAAGTGCTAGGATTTTAGGCTTGTGCCACCACACCCAATACCAATAGCTTTTTGTTGTTGTTGTTGTTTTTCCAGGTGAGTCTCATTCTGTCCTTAAACTCATGGTGCTCCTTCTACCTCAACTTTCTCAAGTGCTAGGTGTGCACCACCACACCAGCCCAATCAGCTTCTAGTGATAGGCTCTTTGAACCTTTTTTGTTTTTGTTTTCTGAGACAGGATGGCATGGGACTCACTCTAGTCCTAGGCTGCCCTGGAACTCTTGATGATCCTCCTGTCTCTGCCTCCCCAGTGCCAGAATTGTAGGTGTGAGCCATCACACCTGAACTTTTGTATTTCATGTTGTTTAAAAGACTTTTTTTTTTCAACAGACACAGAGAGAAAGAGACAGAGAGACAGAATGAGTGCGCCAGGGCCTCCAGCCACTGCAAACAAACTCCAGATGCGTGCGCCCTCTTGTGCATCTGGCTAATGTGGGTCCTGGGGAATCAAACCTCGAACCGGGGTCCTTAGGCTTCACAGGCAAGCGCTTAACCGCTAAGCCATCTCTCCAGCCCCAAACAACTTCTTTTGTGTTAGGTTATGGCACATACATTTGGGAGACAGAGGTAGGAGGATAGCTGTGAGTTTGAGACCAGCCTGAGACTACATAGTGAATTCCAGGTTAGCCTGGGCTAAAATGACACCCTACCCAATAGACCCCTTTTTTGCAATGACATGTGGTTATTAAACTTAAAAAAATTTTTTTTTGTTTATTTATTTGAGAGCAGCAGAGAGAAAGAATGGGCCGCCAGAGCCTCCAGCTACTGCATACAAACTCCAGAGGCATGTGCCCCCTTGTGCATGTGGCTAACATGGGTCCTGGGGAATCAAGCCTTGAACTGGGGTCCTTAGGCTTCACAGGCAAGTGCTTAACCACTAAGCCATCTCTCCAGCCCTGTTTAACTTTTTATGTAAACTAAACAAACATGCACATTTCTTCTGCTCACTCTTTACAATAAAGGGTGTATTGTCTCTTGCTTCTTCTACAAAGGTTTATTTTAAGTTGGCTGGTTTGGAATCCTCACAACTTCATTACAATCATCCTGATGTCTATTAGTGGTTTCTTCATACTGTAAGCAGCATTGAGTTCATGGGTAGCTGTCAGTTTTTTTTTTTTTTTCCATGTCTTTTCTTTATTTCTTTTTTAAATATTTATTTTAATATTTATTTATTTATTTGAGAGAAAGGAAGAGACAGAGAGAATGGGTGCACCAGGGCCTCCAGCCATTGCAAACAAACTCCAGATGCATGTGCCCCCTTGTGCATCTGGCTTACATGGGTCCTGGGGAATCGAACCAGGATCCTTTGGCTTTGCAGGCAAATGCCTTAACCGCTAAGCCATCTGTCCAGTTCTCCTTGTCTTTTCTTGATTTTTTTTGAGTGGGTTATTTTCTCTTCTGTGACCCCTCCCAAATTGCTTCCATTTATTTCTGGAATCACTTACTACATAGACCCTTGTCCATCTTCCCACCTGACCGCTAAACCCCCCAGGGTGCCTGTGTTGGAGGGTGTGGTTCACATTATAGCTGTGGATACGAAGGCAGCACGGCCGAGGTAGAAGCCCAACACCAGAGCAGCTGTGTTCTCAGGACCTAACATTGCTCCCAAATAAGCGTGAGTTGAGTGAATGACTGCCTTGTTAGGTACTGTACAAAGGTAACGGCATTTATCTTCACCGTTGGTGGATTTGGCATTGATTGACATCACTATTAAGTATTGAACTTCCCTTATAGATTTTTCAAGGACTAGAGTGGTCTAAGTGATTATAGTTGTAACAGATCGTTTAAATATGTAACAGGCCTATATACACCTTTAGTGTTTTGCTCTGAGCTTGTTATCCATAAAATAGAAACTCTTGCTAAGAGCGAAGCTGTTAACTGTCCAATGGAATAATTTTTCTTTTTCTCATTAAATTTTCCATGCGGGTACAATTGTGCTACTTCAGAAGGCCAGATCTTTTAATTAGATCAGTTAGGCATGATAAGTTATCCCTATTAATGTGCTTACACTTTTTAATTCAGTTCATCAAGTGTTTATTGAGTACTTACCATTTTCCCAACACTGTTAGGTGCTAAAGAGAATACAGAAATAGCAAGTGGTGAACTCAGCTCATAAGAAATTTTGGGAAGTATTGGGAGCACTTAGATCAAATAATTAAGGGATTTAATGCAGCATTGATTGGTTACTGAATTAAACATATATACCTGAGTCTCTGATATGACACTTAATGATGAAAAATTAATAAAAATTTATTCTAAATATTTTTATTTATTGGAAAGCAGAGAGAGAGAGAAGAGACAGAGAGAGAATGGATGCTCTAGGGCTTCCAGCCACTGTAAATAAACTCCAGATGCATGTGTCACATTGTGCATCTGGTTTATGTGGGTACTGGGGAATTGAACCTGGGTCATGCCCCAGGTAGTCTTATTACCCCCAACTAATGAAGCCTGTTTTGTGTCCCCTTGTAAAGGATTCTCACATTAGCTGCTGTAATTCCTTAAAACAGCAGAAGCCATTAAGAATGGAGACTTAAAAAAAAAAAAACAAACAGTAATATGGGCTGGAGAGATGGCTTAGGGGCTAAGGCACTTGCCTGCAAAGCCAAAGGACCCAGGTTCAATTCCCCAGAACCCACATAAGCCAGATGCATAAGGTGGAACACATATCTGGAGTTCGTTTACACTGGCACCCATTCTTTGCCTCTTTCTCTCTCTCAAATAAATAAATTAATTAATTAAGAGAAAAACAATCTGTAATGTGACCATGAAAAATTCCACTTCTGACTGTATCACATGCAGGACCAGTGTCTCTTATTTCAAGCAGCAGAACCTGACTTGAGCTAACTTGAGCAGAAACTATTCATGAATCTGTAGCTCATAGAAGGGAAATGGAGGAACTGGGAAGATGACTCAACAGTGAAAGGGTAAGCCAGGCAGGCTTTTTTTTTTTGTTTCAGCAGGTAAGACTCCGACTTACCTGCACACAAACACACACACACAGACACACACGCCTGCAAGTGCAAATTAAAAAGAATTGCCGGTCATGGTGGAGCACGCCTTTAACCCCGGCACTTGGGAGGCTGAGGTAGGAGGATCGCTGTGAGCTTGAGGCCAGCCTGAGACTCTATAGTGAATTCCAGGTTACCGTGGACTAGAGCAAGACCCTTCTTTGAAACACAAGACAAAAAATGAAAAATAACTAGTTAGGAAAGGTTAGGAAATGCTAGTCCGTGGGCTAACTCCTCCCTGGCCAGCTTACTTTCCTAAAAATGCAGAAAAGCTGTTTGCATTGAGCCTGTCTCAGAGCTGAGCTCATGGTTGAAGTTCCACCCATACCCAGCAGTAAGCTCTTCCAGACAGTGCAAAAGCAGTGTTTCCTGTCTCTGCACTGGATTTGACAGTGACACCATTCATTGAAGGAGAATGGAAGGTGAGGAAGAGCGGAGAGTAAGTGTAAACAAGGTGTTCAGGAAGCCTGATACTCAGGGGAAAGAGAGAGGAGATGTACAAAGGTCAGGACAAAAATCCTTGTTGCTGGGCGTGGTGGCACATGCCTTTGATCCCAGCACTTGGGTGGCTGACATAGAAGGATTGTTGTGTGTTCAAGGCCAGCCTGAGATTACAGAGTGAGACTTAAGTAAGCCTGGGCTACAGTGAGACCCTCAAAAAAAAAAAAAAAAAAAACTTAAAAAATGTTGATTTTTCTTTTTTCTTTTCTTTCTTTCTTTCTTTCTTTTTTTCTTTTTTTTTCCTGCTTTTTTGGTAGGGTCTCACTCTAGCCCAGGCTGACCTGGAATTCACTATGTAGTCTCAGGGTGGCCTTGAACTCATGGTGGTCCTCCTACCTCTGCTTCCCAAGTGCTGAGATTAAAGGGCTTTTGCTTTTAAATGGAAAAAAAAAATGACTAAGGATACATGTTAATGAAAAAGTGTCTAGAGAGGGAAAGGGAGATTGGGTAGCAAATGAGAGAAAAGAGAGAACACATTTACTAAACAGAGCATAGGAAGAGAGTGTGGTGTCATCAAGAAACTGTAGGCACGGGCAGAGTTGCAGCAGACTGTCAAGGGTTACTAGGAGTGGGACAGACAGCAAAGTGGAAAGGTCCTTTCAGTGAAGGAAGGCATGAAGGAGGCTGGAGAGATGGCTCAGCAGTTAAGGTGCTTGCCTGCAAAGCCTAATGACTCAGGATCGATTCCCCAGGACCCATGTCAAGCCATAGGCACAAAATAGTACGTGTCAGGAGTTTGTTTACAGTGGCTAGAGCCCCCCCCCCCCCGTTGCAAATAAATTAAGTATTTTTGTATCTTTTTGATGAGAGAGAGAAAATTGGTATGCCAGGGCCTCCAGTCAGCGCAGTCAGACGCCAGAAGTGTGCACCACCTTGTGTGCATGTGTGACCGCGCCCAGCTAGCCTCACACTTCGGATACTCTTGATTACCACATCTAGTGCATCATCTAGGAAACAATTTTTCCCAGTAATTTTTGATCCAAGGTTAGTTGAATTCGTGGATTTGGAACTCCTTGTATATAGAGAGAGATTTGACAGTTCTGTAGCATGAGAGGAACATGATGGAATCTGATTACTTAGAAGGAAAAACAAATGAAACATTGGGGTAAAAATCCACTGAAGAGGGTGGGGGAGAGAGCTCCGTGGTTTAAAGGTACTTGCTTACAAAGTCTGCCAGTCCAGATTCAATTCCCGGCATCCATGTAGAGCCAGACACACAAAGTGGCACGTGTATCCAGAGTTTGTTTGTGGCCATAAGAGGTCCTGGTGCACCTTTACTCATATACCTCTTCCTCCCTCCCCTCTGCAAATAAGGAAATAAATAAATAATTTACTGAAGGGCAGGAAAAAAGCTGGGAGGAAAAAAAAAGTCTATTAGCCAGACATATAAAAAGAAAACTGGGTTGCAGTAGGTTTGCATTGCTGGCAGAAATCACTCGACCAAGAGCAGCTTTGGGGGGAAAAAAGAAAAGGTTTATTTTGCTTTGCAGGCTTGAAGGGAAGCTCTGTGATGGCAGGGAAAACAGCAGCATGAGCAGAGGGTGGACATCACCCCCTGACCAACGTCGGGTACAATAGCAGTAGGAGAGTGTGCCCAACACCAGCAAGGGGGGGCACTGTAACCCCATCTCACCAGCAGGGAACCTAGCATTCAGAACACCTAAGTTCATGGGGACACCTGAATCAAAGCGCCACACTGTGACAAGGTGGCCAGATGTTTAAGGCAATGGGCTGCTAATCAGTGCTTCTTCGTATTCTACCTTTAGCAGGCATGGTGGTGCACGCCTGTAATCCCAGTGCTCGGGAGGTTCCAGAGTAGCAGGATCACTGTGAGTTCAAGGCCATCTTGAGAAGCCTACATGGTGAATTCCAAGTCAGCC
Source organism: Jaculus jaculus (assembly GCF_020740685.1). Classification (NCBI taxonomy): domain Eukaryota; kingdom Metazoa; phylum Chordata; class Mammalia; order Rodentia; family Dipodidae; genus Jaculus; species Jaculus jaculus. The sequence continues at coordinate 168,479,436 of NC_059105.1, forward strand.
TGGGTTAGAGGAAGACCCTACCTTCAAAAACTTAAAAAAAAAAAAAAAAGTTTTATTGTCATTGATAAAATGTAGACTTTGACGTAAGTTTCTTAAAAAGTGCCAGTTTTATTATGTTCCAAATAGTCTTGTTCATTTTTTTAAATGAAATGTTCTGAAGAGGTCTTGCTTAAACAAAGAACTCATGTTCGAATCTCCAGGTCTCACATAAACTAGATGCACAGTGATGCAAGTGTGCAATGTCTCATGCACACAAGGGGCCACATATGTCTGCAGTTTGTTCATAGTGGCTGAAGGCCCTGGCGTGCCCATTCTCTCTCTTGCTCTGTCTGCCTCTTTCTCTTTAAAAAAAAAAACTAGATAAGCTGGGAGTGGTGGCACATGTGTTTAATCCCAGCATTTGGGAGCCAGAGGTAGGAGGATTGCCATGAGCTCGAGGCCATCCTGAGACTACATAGTGAATTCCAGGTCTGCCTGGACTAGAATGGAACCCTACCATGGAAAACTAAAAAAAAAAAAAAAAAAGTAGATAGTAAAAACTTCTTAAAACTTAAATCTTTAGTGTTATCTGAGTAGTTTGTGCATGTTTTATTTGTGTAATAAAAGAAGTTTCATGTAAGCAAGAGACCAAAAATAAAACAGTAAGGATACATTTTAGTGTTGAAAAGCCAGGAAAGGTATACAGATCAAACACACTGAGAAATGTATAAAAATACAAAACATATTCATATTGATGGCAAAAGTCTTGCTGTGTAGAGAAATCTATAGCCTCATTCAGGCATCAGATGACTTTTTTTCAAATCAGTCCCAGAAAACTCCTCAAGTGATGCTGGCCAGGGAGGTCCCTGATGTCCCCAAAACATAAGCCATTGCTGAGGCCCTTGGTTTCCCACCAGAAATAGATGGTAAGACCCTATTGCTGAAGACTCCACATACTTGGGCTGCAAGGCCACTGAGAAATCTGATGGAGCTGAGCTGAAAACCTCCTCCATGTAGACCAGCTGATAGAAGGCTGGAAGAAGTCATTCTACATGTAGTTCAATGGGAGAAAAAGAAATCACCAGTAAAGATACTAAACAGTGGACACTGCAAGCCTTATATTTGGGCAAATGAGCCAATGGGTGCAATAATGGCACGTCTATCATAGTGGAAACCAACTGCTCTCTAATTGGACTAGAGGCCCGCTCCATGGGAAGGAATACATCCCTGATACTGAAAACTTAGAACACCGGTGATCATGAGTCCTGGGGGTGTAACATCTGCTGCTGTCTGGCTAAATGTATATACTATGCTCACCAAATTGCACAGTAAGCACTTCTCTTAATGTTCACACCCATATATTAATGCTACTCTCACTTTTAGTAGAGAACCTTCTCTTTTCAGATGGCAATGACCTTGGGATGACTCAGAAGTCATCATGGTGCTGTAAAGAAATGACAGGAGTGCTCAGCACTGCAATATCTATATCACACCTTCCAAGGCTCAGGGTGTAATGCGGAAGAGGTGGCAGAAAGAATGTAAGAGCCAAAGGAAGGGTAGGACTCCTTACAGTGTGCTCCCCCCAGACACAAAATGGCCTCACAGCACCTGACACTACTTCCACAAGACCATTATAATAGGAGGAAAAGATCATGACGTCAAAATAAGAGAGAGACTGAGAAGGGGAGGGCATGTGATGGAGAATGGAGCTTCAAAGGGGAAAGTGGGGGGAGGGAGGGCATTACAATGGGATATTGTTTACAATCATGGAAGTTGTTAATAAAAAAAAAAAATTTGAAAAGAAAACAAACAAAAAAAAAAACCTCCCCAACTGAGATGAAATTCAGAGTGGATTGTGGGTGAGAAAGTACGCAGGGGCTGTGAATGACCCACCTTCAAAGCAGCCATCATCCTCCAGGCCAAACAGCCAGAGCGGATGTGTATCAACAGAGCACTTGCGGTGCTTTGTACCGTGTAGAGCTGCTGCTGCCACTGGCTGTGGAGCTGTGCCCGTCAGCAGTGCCCTGGCTGCTCATGGCTGCTCGCAGTCCTGTAGTCACTGTGCACATTCGTGGCACAGAGCGATCATTCTCACTGTGTTAAACCAGCGGTTCTCAGTAGTAAGGGGATGGAAAGTCATCTCGGGAGATTGAATAACTTTATTTATTTCAAGGTCGAGTCTCACTCTAGCCGAGGCTGATCTGGAACACACACTAGTCAAATGCAAAGTGATCCTCCTACCTCTGCCTCTCAAATGCTGGGATTAAAGGTGTGCGCCACCATGCCAGGCTTAATTCTTTTAAATATATTTTTACAATTTTTTACATTTATGATAGAGTGGGCACACCAGGGTCTCTAGCCACTGCACACAAACTCCACATGATTGCATCACCATGAGCATCTGGCTTACATGGGTTTTAGGAAAACACCCAACCAAGAACAGCTTGTGGGAAAATGTTCATTTTGGCTTACAGACTCAAGGGGACACTCCATGATGTCAGGGGAAACCATTGAATGAGCAGAGGGTGGACATCAACTCCTAGCCAACATCAGGTGGACAACAGCAACAGGAAAGTGTGCCAAACACTGGCAAGAGGAAACTGGCTATAACACCCATAAACTCACCCCCAACAATACACCGCCTCCAGGAAGATTCAATTCCCACATTTTCATCAGCTGGGGAACCTAGCATTCAGCACACCTGTTTATGAAAGACACCAAATCAAACCACAGCAGTAGGCAAACACCTTAACCAGTAGGCCATTTCTCCAGCACCCCCTCTTTTTTTCTCACAAGGTAGAGTCTCACTGTAGTCCAGGCTGACCTGGAACTCACTCTGTAGATCCAGGTTGGATCACAGGAATTCTACCTCTGCCTCCATAGTGCTGGGATTAAAGGCATGCACCACCACGCCCCCCACCTTTTTTTCCTTTTTTTGGTTTTTCTAGCCCAGGCTGACCTGGAATTCACTATGGTGTCTGAGAGTGTCCTCGAACTCACGGCAGTCCTCCTACCTCTACCTCTTGAGTGCTGGGATTAAAGGCATGCGCCACCATGCCTGGCTACCATGCCTCTTTTAAAAAAATATGTTTATTAATTTGTTTGCAAACAGAGTATGGGGGCACCAGGGCCTACAGCTATTGCAAATGAACTCAAGATGCATGCATCACTGCATCTGGCTTAATGAGGGTCCTGGGGAATCGAACCAGGGTTGCTAGGCTTTGCAGGCAAGTGCCTCAACCATTAAACCATCTCCCCAGCCCTTAATTTTTATTTTATTTTATTGCTATTTTTAAAAATATTGTTTATTTGTAAGCAGAGAAGAGAGAGAAGATGGGCATGTCAGGGCCTCCAGCCACTGCAAATAACTCCAGATGCATGCACCACTTTGTGCTTCTGGCTTTATGTGCATACTGGGGACTCAAACCCCAGTTATGCTTTGCAGGCAAGTACCTGTACCACTGACCTACCTGTACAGCCTTTATTTTTAATTTTTTGAAGAGAGAAAGAATGAAGGGGCACCTCAGGGCCTCTAGTCGCTGCAAACTCCAGATGCATTCACCACTTTGTGCAGCTGGCTTTATGTAGGTACGGGGGAATCAAACTTTGGTCATTAGGCTTTGCAGACAAACTCATTAACCACTGAGCCATCTTTCCAGCCCTTAATTTTATCTTTATTTTGTCAGAGGTTTACTATGCACACCAGGCTGGCCTAGAAATCTGGATTCACATGGCTCACCCCCTAAGTCCCAAGATTATAGGTATTCGCCAACATTCCCAGCAAAATGGTGGTTTTTTTTGTTTTGTTTTGTTTTGTTTTTAAACAGTAATAGCTTGCCTGGGAAAACTAACTTGAGTCATCAATTCATTTAACCAATAATTGTTATATATTTAAGGCAAATCTACAGCATAAGCAAGGAACAACTCAGGACTGTCAGAAAAGCACCTTGAATATATTAGACAAAGAGTCCATAAATATCCCCAAAGATGTGAGAGACTCTTGTGTAACATAGCAGAGGATTGCTATATAGAGACTGGGGCTGGTGACGGATACCTTTAATCTCAGCCCTCAGGGGCAGAAGTGGGATCTCTGTGAGTTCAGTGCCAGCCTGGAGTGACAGAGTGAGATACAGGTCAGCCTGTGCTAGAGTGAGATTGTACTTTGAAAAAAAATAATTTTTATGCAAAATGATTACTTATGTACCTTGAAAGTAAATGTAAAATTGTATTCAGGAAATTATGCTTTGGGCTTATATCCTTTTCTTGAGATACAGGTTGGCTGAGATTCACGATGAAAGGTACTTCTGGTAGTGGCAGGACTTCATTCTTTCATATTTCTTTTTTGTTTTGTTTTATTTTATTTTGGTTTGGTTGAGGTAGGGTCTCACTCTAGCCCAGGCTGACCTGGAATTCACTATGGAGTCTCAGGGTGGCCTTGAACTCACAGCGCTCCTCCTACCTCTGCCTCAGGAGTACTGGGATTAAAGGCGTGCGCCACCACAGCTGTCTTTCATGTTCTTATAGCACATGTCATCTCATCTTGACATTAGCACCAAACAGTGTGGTGATATGATTGACAAGAAGGTGCCAACAGACATCGTTGCTGGAAGGTGCAGGACAAAGAAGTAAGAACTTCAGACAGCAGTTAACTGAAGTAGAAGACAGCCTACCTACCACACTGTCAGCAGGTCCTCCTGTCCTCTCTGAGGGATGGAAAGCAGCTGTGGAACCACAAGTACAGAAGGATCCTTTAGGATGTGACAGGCATCCCTACACAGAGCAGTCATGCTGTGCATAACAGTATATTGGCCAAAGATGGACCATGCACAGCAGCATCCGCAAAAGATTATATCACCCAGTAAAGTCCTGGCCACGTTAATTTATGTACATTCCACTCTATGATGACGGTCCAGTGGTAATGGCACTCAAGCATTTCAAGCTCAGAATGTGTGTTGGTCATTAAGTGATGTGTGACTTTATGTCCAAGGATTTGAAGGTTTAATAAGTTGAGCAAGATAGAACTGGTCATAGTACGTTCTAGGCAAGGAATTTTTAATCTAAAGTGCTGGAGAAGAGAATTATAAGTAACAGGGCCTGAGCAAAGATTCTGAAGCACTAAACAGGATGACGGGCATGAGAGCATGTGCGTCTGCATGGGGTCGGACAGGATTTAGTCATGAATATGTAGTGAAATGGGGAAATGCTCATGGGGAATAGAAGGTGGATGCAAAGTTACTTGCGCTCCATCACTTGTGAAAAAGCAGACATGGAAAGGGGAACCAAAAGGAAATCCCTAATCACCCAGTGATTCTTCTAGAGAGTTCTGATAAAGAATCTTTTTTTTTTTTTTTTTTGGTTTTTCAAGGTAGGGTCTCACTCTAGCCCGGGCTGACCTGGAATTCACTATGGAGTCTCAGGGTGGCCTTGAACTCACAGTGATCCTCCTACCTCTGCCTCCCGAGTGCTGGGATTAAAGGCGCGCACCACCATGCCTGGCTAAGAATAAAAAAATTATAATTTGAGAGAGAGGAGACAGAGAAAGAGACACTAAGCATGGGTGCTGCAGGGCCTTCTGCTGCTCCAAATGTTCTCCAAACACATGCACCACCCTATGCACCTGCCTTTATGTGGGGGCTGGGAAATCAAACCCAGGTCATCTGGCTTTCAGGCTTGGCAAGCAAGCTAGCGCCTTTAACTGCTGAGCAATCTCTTCAGCCCAAAAATAGTTTTGTTTTTTTGTTTTGTTTCCAGGTAGGGGTCTTACTCTAGCCCAGGCTGACCTGGAACTCTAGCTCCAGGCTGGCCTTGAACTCACAGTGATCCTCCTACCTCTGTCTCCCAAGTGCTGGGATTAAAGGCATGTGCCATCACGACTGGCCTGAGAAGAGTTTTAATTGTTTAACTATTTGTTTTCTAGATTTCTATTACACTTACTATAAGGAAAAATTGATAGAGCAAGGTTATGAAAACAAATAGCACTTTTTTTTGTTCATTTTTTTTATTTTTTATTTTTATTTATTTTTATTTATTTATTTGAGAGCAACAGACACAGAGAGAAAGACAGATAGAGGGAGAGAGAGAGAATGGGCGCGCCAGGACTTCCAGCCTCTGCAAACGAACTCCAGACGCATGTGCCCCCTTGTGCATCTGGCTAATGTGGGACCTGGGGAACCGAGCCTCGAACCGGGGTCCATAGGCTTCACAGGCGAGTGCTTAACCACTAAGCCATCTCTCCAGCCCACAAATAGCACTTTTTGTATTACAGAGAGTAAATTGGTATAATGATCCAGATCAGAAATGTAAGCTGAGTCACGACATAATTTCAGTGGTGATTTCTAATCCAGTAGGGCAAGTCATTTTGACTGAGGAGGACTGAGAGTTTTCTGGAGATTTTATGTTATTTTAATATTACTTCTTAAACTTCTGTATTTATTTGTGTGAGAGAGAGGCAGGGTCCGGAGCACAGATGTGGGCATTTCAGGGCCTCCTGCTGCTGGAACCAAACTCCAGACACAGGTCAGTTTGTACATCTGGCTTCACATCATGTGGGTGATGGGGAGAATTGAACCTAGTCCAGCAGGCTTTGCAAACAAGCACCTTTCATAGCTGAGCCCTGTCTCCAGCCTAAAAGTAGACTGACAAGTGACTGAGTGCAGTGGAGCATTCCTGGGGCTGGAGCCCGGGAGGAGCAGGTCAGGCTGGCTCCTCTTTGCCTTCTGTCCTCCTTCCCGCATATCCCAGCTGCCCATGGCCTCTGCCACCTCACATGAAAGGTGGAGAATCTGGCTGCTTTTTTGTTGTGGCTTCTTTCTTTTTTTGTTGTTTTTGTTTCTCAAGGTAGGGCCTCATTCTAGCTCAGGCTGACTTGGAAATCACTATGTAGTCTCAGGGTGGCCTCAAACTCATGGCGCTCCTCCTACCTCTGCCTCCTGAGTGCTGGGACTGAAGGCGTGCGCCACCACGCCTGGCTCTGGCTGCTTTTTTGTTTGACAACTTCCATTATTACAGACAATAAACTGTGACAATTCTCTCCCCTCCCCCACCTTTCCCTTCACAAAGTCGTCATAGCCCTTCCCCTCTCCATTAGTCTGTTTTTCCCCCTCTCTTTCATTTTGATTAAGATCTTTTCCTGCTCTTATGAGGGTCTTGTGTAGGTAGTACTCAGGATTGCGAGGTCATGGATATCCAGGCCGTTTTGTGCGTGGAAGATTGCACCTACTTTTCCTTTGGCTCTTACATTCTTTCCTTCATCTCTTCCGCAGTGGACCCTGAGCCTTGGAGGGTGTGATAGAGATGTTTTGGTGCTGAACACTCCTCTGTCACTTCTCAGCACTATGGTGCCTTTTAAGTTATCCAGAGGTCACCACCATCTGAAAAGAGAAGCTTCTCTAACCCAAAAGTGAGGGTAGCATTAACAGTATGAACGTTAAGAGAAGTGCGTAGTGGGCAGTTTGGTGAGCATAGTATATGCATTTAACCAGACAACAGCAGACATTACATCCCGAGGGCTCATGACTACCCCATCTTAGGTTTTCAGAATCGGGCATGTATTCCTTCTGTTGGAGTGGGCCTTCAGTCCAATTAGAGAGTAATTGGCTTCCCCCATAGCAGACATGCCACTATTGCACCCGTTGGCTCATTTGGCCTGCCTGGCCAAACTTAAGGTTTGCAGTGTCCACTGTGGAGTATCTCCATGAATGTCTTCTCTCCCCCATTGAACCGCATGTAGCATAGTTTTTTCCAGCTTTCCGTCAGCTGGTCTATAGGAAGGAGGTTTTCGGCTCAGCTCCAGTTTGATTTCTCAGTGATCTTGCAGCCCCAGCATGTGGCATCTTCAACAATATTGTGGAGACTTTAGATTAAAAATATAGAAAAGGGACATTTGGGAAGAGAAAAGTGAAGGCAGAGACAGGGGGAGCACAGAGAGGGCAACAGGGAATGAACGTGATTATATGTGCACACATAAACGTGGCACAGTGAAGCCTGTTTTGTACAATTACTGTGTGCTAATAAAAGTTTAAAGAAGCATGACACATCCAAAAACTGTTTGCAATAAGTATAAAACATGCCAGGTGTGGTGGTGCATGGCTTTAATCCCAGCACACTGGGGCAGTGGTAGTTGGACGGCGGTGCGTTTGAGGCCAGCCTGGGACTACCGAATGAGACCCAGTCAGTCTGGGCTAGAGACCCTACCTCAAAACCCCACCGCTCAAAAAATAAACATAAAACATTTAGGAGTTCAGTAAACCACAGCAAAGCAGAATTAGATACAGAGACTGAAAAGATCGCCTGGGCTCTTGCTCAGTTGGTAAAGCACATGCCACGCAATTCAGAGCCCAGTGCCCATGTGGAGTGTAGGCTGTGCAGCCTCAGCATTGGTGACACAGTGGCAGGAGGGCTTCATTCCTGGGGCTGGGTAACTCGCTTGTCTGGTCAGATTGGTGAGCTCTGTGTTCAGTCAGAGTCACTGTCTCAAAATAATGTGGACCGGAATAGCGGAAGATTCCTGATGCAGGCTGGAGAGATGGTTTAGTGGTTAAGAGCACTTCCTGTGCGTGGAGCCTGAGGAGGCCTGAGAGACGAAGTTCAATATCCATTATCCACATAAACAGGCCAAACATGTCTATTACTCAGTCCCATGGGGTGCAGAGACCAGAGAATCACTGGGGCTCATGAAAAAATGGCAAGCTCTGGAATCAGTCAGAGACTCCAGCTCCGTAAGAATGGGTGGAAGAGCAGTGAAAGGGGATGCCTGATGGTACCCTCTGACCAGCACACATCAGATGCTTCAGGGCCACATACACGCCCACACAAAGTTGTGTGCACACGAAACATTCCAGATGTCTGACCTCTATGTGTGTACACATGTGCCTATTAAGTAATGTATTGTAAAATACTTTCAGTTAATAAAACATTTTGATTCTAACTTGAAAATTTATGGTAAAGATTAGATATTTATTTATTTGAGAGAGAGAATGAGAATGGACATGCTAAGACTCACGCAGCCACTGGAAACAACCTCCAGACGCGTGTGCCGCTTTCTGCATGTGGCTTACATGGGTCCTGGGGAATCAACATGGGTCCTTTGGCTTTGCAGGCAAGCCCTTTAACTGCTAAGCCATCTCTCCAGCACAAGATTAGTAGTTTTGTTTTTTTTTTTTTCAAGGTAAGGTGTCACTCTGGCCCAGCCTGACCTTGGAATTAACTATGTAGTTTCAGGGTGGTCTCAAACTCACCGTGATCCTCTTACCTTTGCCTTCTGAGTGCTGGGATTAAAGGTGTGTGCCACCACGCCTGACTACGATGAGATTTTTTTTTTTTTAATGTTATTTTCTTTATCTTTTTATTTCTCCCTGGACATAGAGTCTCATGTAGCCCAGGCTGACTTTTAAACTTGCTGCAAACAAACTCCAGATGCATGTGCCACTCCGGGCTTCTGGCCCTACATGAACATATTGGGGAATTGAACCCAGGACATCAGGCTTTGTAAGTAAGCACCCTTAACCACTAAGCCATGTATCTCTCAAGCCCCAGGTCCAGTTTTATATGGCATTGGGAATCGAACCCTTGGTGTTCTACATCCCCAACCCTAGGTTTTTATTTTTATTACATCTAAGGACACAATTTAAACAAACTTTTCCTATTACTGTAATTTGCTTCTCAGAGGGAAGACAACACGATTTGCTGTTCCACAGTTCCACCTACTTTTCTCCTAAATAAGCGGCAGTGCTTATTTCAGTTGCTTCACATTCTCCTCATATTGGGGAGACTAGAGATGATTGGTAGCTATATATAATTGTAGAATTATATACCAGAAGAAATCAGATGCAGATGTATATTTATATACAAACTGATAAAGATGAATGTGTAGATAATTTTAAATTATCTAGTGCATGTTATCAAACGGTTCTGTTTTTAGCAGCATGATTAGTATAATTGAGTAGTTCTTAGTTTACACTATTTGCAGAGTTGTGCAACCATCACGTAATCTAATTGTAGAAAATTTCATCCTGCCCAGAAGAATCCCTTCCCATTATCAATCATTCTTTACCTCCCCCCACCCATTGCAACCACTGGTTTCTTTTCTGTCTCTGCATTTTCTTCATCTGGGCATTTAATGTAAGCAGCTTCAGTTTTTACAATATGTAGTGTTCCTTCTCACAATGGCACAGTGCTTTCAGCTTGCTATAGCACGTAAGGACTTCACATCCTTCTGTTGCAGAATAACATTCCATCATATGAACATATCAGCTGGAGAGATGGCTTAGCAGTTAAGGCACTTGCCTGCAAAGCCAAAGGACCCAGTTCGATTCCCCAGTACCCACCTAAGCTAGATGCACAAGATGGCACATGCATTGGGAGTTATTAGCAGTGCCTGGAGGCCCTGGTGTGTTCATTCTCTCTTTCTCTCTGTCCTCTCTCCCTATTTGCCGCTCTGCCTCTTTCTCTCGCTCTCTCAAATAAATAAATTTTTTAAAATGGAAAGCATTATTTTCCCATGGGAGTATTGGCATACACGTTTTTGTGTGAACATATTTGTTTGCCCAAATGACTTTTGCCCTGGAAACAAGAATACAAGTGTGTTTGCCTCAGATAGGGTACCAGTGGCAGACCAGAGAAACGATTTCACCTGAGATTAGTTGGGGTTTATTGTGGTTACTTACAAGAACAAGTACATCACTGAAGAGTGCATGTGGCATGCCCCTCGCCCCTCCCCCACAGTATTTGTTACCTGTTTACATCTCCACTGGGAGGGTGAGGCACAGGAGCCTTGTGAGCCTCCGGCCTCTCCCGGGATAGTGGCCGTGGTGTACTTAACACTTCTGAATGTGTTCAGAGTCACATGGTAACTCTATGCCTAAATTTTGAGGAGTGGCCAAACTGTACCAAAGTGGTTCTATCATTTTCAGTCACACCAGAGGTGTATGAAGACTTCAGTTTCTTCCATTTTCCACTTTTTGTTATTTTTTAAGTTGTCCTTGTGGATCAGAACTCACTGTGTTTTGTTTACACTTCCTTAATGGCCAACGATGTTGGACATCTTTCTTTGTGTGCCTTGAAATTTGTAATTAGAAATTTGGTGAGGATATAAAAGTTCAAAGATTAAAATAACTATTATCAACACTGAATCTTTTATTCTATTTTCATCCATTTGTATTCCTACATACATATGTATTGCTTTAATGAACTTAGCATCATTTTCACAGTGCTTAATATCTTTTTTATTTTTATAAACATTCTTATTTATTTAATTGAGAGATAGACAAACAGAGGCAGATAGAAAGAATGGGCACGCTAGGGCCTCTAGCCACTGCAAATGTACTCCAGATGCATGTGCCACCATGTGCATCTGGCTTACGTGGGTCCTGGGGAATTGGAACGGGGTCCTTTAGCTTGGCAGGCAGATGCCTTAACCACCAAGCCATCTTTCCAGCCCCTAGTTTTTTTTTTTTTTTTTTAAATGTTGGTTTCTTAAGGCAGGGTCTTGGTCTAGCCAAGGCTGACCTGTAATTTGCTACATTGCCTCAGGCTGGCCTTGAACTCACAGTGATCCTCCTACCTCCTCTGCCTCCTGAGCGCTGGGATTGAAGATGTGTGCCACTAAGTGTGGCTCCTGACCTCTAACTTTTGTTTTGTTTTGTTTTGTTTTTTGAGGTAGGGTGTCTCTCTAGCCCAGGCTGACCTGGAATTCACTATGTAGCCTCAGGCTGGCCTTGAACTTAGATCCTCCTATCTCTGCCTCCTGAGTACTGGAATTAAATGCGTGTGCCACCACACCCGGCTTCTAACTTTTTTAAAAAATTTGTTTATTTTTATTAACAACTTCCATGACCATAAACAATATCCCATGGTAATGCCCTCCCTTCCCCCACTTTCCTCTTTGAAACTCCATCCTCCATCACATCCCCTCCTCCTCTCAGTCTCTCTTTTATTTTGATGTCATGATCTTTTCCCATTATGATGGTCTTGTGTAGGTAGCATCAGGCACTGTGACCTCTAACTTTTGATCCTTCTCTTTCCGTCTTCCTAGTGTTGAAAGTGTAAGCATGTGGCTTCACACCTGGCTGTTTTCACTTTCCTTTTTCATTGTGTGTGCAAGTACATTGTGCACGGGTGTGTGTGTGTGTGTGTATGCGCGCGCGCGTACTCGAGCCATTGGAGGCCAGATGTCAGTGCCAGGGGTCTTCCTCAATCACTCTTCTTTATTGAGATAGTCTCTCACTAAGCCCAGAGCTCCCGATTCTGCTGGGCTGCCTAGTCAGCTTGCCCTGGGATCCACTTGTCTCAGCCTCATGAGCATGTCTGACTTGTGTGTGGGAGCTAGGGACCGCACAGCACGTGCCCTACCCTCTGAGCCATCTCTCTAGCCTCTGTTCCTACTTCTTCTTTTCACTTATACTTTTGATGCCACATCTAAATTTCATAGTGTTAGTTACTGCAGTGATTGCAAAATGAAATTCAGTGCATTTGAGTTAAGTCAGCTTCCTGAGTGCTGGGATTAATGTATTTATTTAATTTTTAAAAAATTTATTTATTTGCAAGCAGAGAGAGAGAATGGGCATACCGCAGACATTAGCCACTATAAATGAACTCCAGATGCATATGCCACTTTGTGCATCTGGCTTTATGTGGGTACTGGGGTATTGAACACAGGTCATTAGTCTTTGCAGGCAAGCACTTTAACTACTATTTTTAAATAAGTTTTCTTTGTTTTTTTTTTCATTCATAAGTATTTTTTATGTGGTCTCAGGATGGTCTCGAACTCACTGCAATCTTCCTACCTCTGCCTCCCAAGTGCTGGGATTAAAGGCATGCACCACCATGCCCAGCTAATAAGTATTTTCTTTTTTTATAAGAGACTGGGAATCTACATCTCTTTTTTTTTTGTTGTTTTGTTTTGTTTTGTTTTTCGAGGTAGGGTCTCACTCTGGTCCAGGCTGACCTGGAATTAACTCTGTAGTCTCAGGGTGGCCTTGAACTCACAGCGATTCTCCTACCTCTACCTCCCGAGTGCTGGGATTAAAGGCGTGCGCCACCACGCCCGGCTCTCTTTTTTTTGGTTTATTTTTATTTATTTATTTGAGAGCGACAGACAGAGAGAGAAAGAGGCAGAGAGAGAGAATAGGTGTGCCAGGGCTTCCAACTACTGCAAACGAACTCCAGATGTGTGTGCCCCTTTGTGCAGCTGGCTAATATGGGTCCTGGGGAATCAAGCCTTGAACCAGGGTCCTTAGGTTTCACAGGCAAGTGCTTAACCACTAAGCCATCTCTCCAGTCCAATAAGTATTTTTTTTAAATATTTTTTTCTTTGTTTGCAAGCAGAGAGAGGAGCAAGACAGAGAGAATGACCTTGGTGGTCTGCGGCAGGCTGCTACGGCTTATGGTGCGAGCTACTAAGGCTTACGGTGTGGGCTATTAAGGGTTATGGTGCAGGCTATTTTCAGAAACCAAATAAGTGGTTCACTTCATTACTCATTTCCCATCCTTGAGGGCTATCTCATGCCCTTTTACCTAGTTTTATATTAGGAGCGGGCTCTGATATAATGAGAAGAGGGATTCTTGCTTCCAACAGAGAGTAAAGCCTGGAGTTTGAGGTATGCAGGGGCCCGCGTAAGCTCCCTTTGGAGCGTGATAGTATTTCTGGGCTTCTGAATTCTTGGGCCTTTCAGTACCAATACTGGGCATGGATTCCTCCCATGGAACAGACTTCAAATCCAGTTAGGGGGTATTTGGTTGCCCTTATAACTGACCTGCCATTATTGCACCAATGGGCACATCTAGATAATTCTTACCAGAAATATCTGGGACACTTTGCCCTAATGTTGAGATGAGTTTCTCAAAATAGTTTGTACAAAGAAGGGTGTGGTGGTTTGATTCAGGTGTCCCCCATAGACTTAGGTGTTCTGAATGCTAGGTCCCCAGCTGATGGCAATTTGGAAATTAAAGCCTCCTGGAGGCAGTGCATTGTCAGGAGTGGGCTTATGGGTGTTATAGCCAGCGTCCTCTTTCCAGTGTTTGGCACACTGTCCTGTTGCTGTTGTCCACCTGATGTTGGCCAGGGGGTGATGTCCATCCTCTGCTCATGCCGTCTTTCCCCCTGTCATTATAGAGCTTCCCTTGAAGTCTGGAAGCCAAAACAAACCTTTTGTTCCCCACAAGCTGCTCTTGGTCGGGTGTTTTCTGCTGGCATTGCCAACCTAATGGCCACCAGGAGGAAGGCCACCCAAGGAGGCTCCTCAGTTCCTGGGTCCTCCCACACCTCATTTGTCTAGTCTGAGATAAAGCTGTGCTTTGTTGTTTGTTTGTAAATTAACACAGATTGCATTCCTACTGTCATTTCCTTGATGGAAGGTCCTTGAGGAAGTTTGCAGACACTCCTGTAAAAAAACAAAACAAAAACAGGCAGGCGTGGTGGTGCATGCCTTTAATCCCAGCAGAGGTAGTAGGAGGAGCACCATGAGTTCAAGGCCACCCTGAGACTACATAGTGAATTCCAAGTCAGCCTGAGCTAGAGTGAGACCCTGCCTCCAAAAAAAGAAAAAAAAAAAAAACGCGTAATTTTGAATTGAGGACACAGATCATAATGGAACATACCTGGAGGCCTCTAGGTAACTAACTCACGGGCAGTGAGAATTCAGGAGACAGGAACGTGCAGCATGAAAAGAAAACATCTTTTACAGGGGCTAGAGTGATTGCTCAGCAGTCAAAGGCACTGGCTTGCAAAACCTGACAGCCTGGGCGTGATTCCCCCAGTACCCATGGAAAGCCAGATATACAAAATGGCCCATGTGTCTAGAATTCATTTTCAGTGGCAAGAACACCTGGCACTCTTCTCTTCAATTCTCTTCCTCTCCTCCTCTCTCTCTCTCCTTGAAATGAATAATCAATAAAAACATTTAAGAAAAAAACAACCAAAAAAAAGCCCCACATCTTTCCCTGAAGCCCTCTCTGTTGGCTGTAGGACTTCCAACTTTATGGGAATGGACCATGGGTAAGAATTTGGATAGGGGCTTTTGAGAGGAGCTTCATTCATTTGCTTTCCAGCAGTGGGGAGGAGTCCTCTTCTTTTTTTAATTGTTTTTTTTTTTTTTTTCCCCTTCTTTATTGGATTGGAATGTGGTTAGTCCCTTGGTTCTAGCTATGGGGGAGGACTTGAATCATCCTGCCCGCCATCTGTTGATAGCCTTTGTCCCGTGATCTGCTCATGTATACCTTGTGGCTACAAACACTCACTAAGTTTTCTTTTGTTCGTTTTTTTGTAGTAAGAAGAAAACACAACCTATAGACCATCTTCTGGCAGAAGATGATAGATTTGGATCAGCAACGGGAGGTGTTAAAAGCCAGGAATCAAAAGTGAAGAAAGTCTGCAAGTCCTGGGTAAGAAAGGTGACAGATTATTTGTATTTTTTTCTTACTTGTAAGTTGTCATTACAGGATTATCTAGTGTGAGTGCTTCACAAATTGTAGAAGGTGGTTCAGGAGTAAGCTTCAGAAATTAGCCTTTTTTAGGGGTGGGGATTGAGGGTAGGTTTTTGTTTTTTTTTTACCACATGTATGCTTATGTGGGTGTGGCAGAAGTTGATGTTAGAGGTCTTCCTCAATTGCTTTCTACCCTTTTGGTTATTTTGAGGTGGGGTCTCACTCTAGCCCAGGCTGAACTAGAACTCACTCTGTAGTCCCAGGCTTAACCTCCTACTTGCACCATCATGCCCAGCCAAGCTTTTCTTTTCATTAAACTATTTATTTATTCATTTGCATGGAGAATGAGAATATGAGTGGGCGTGCCCGGGCCTCCCGCTGTTGCAAACAAATTCCAGATGCATGCGCCGCTTTGTGCATCTGGCTTTGCATGGGTGCTGGGGAATTGAACCTCACTTCTTAGACTTTGCAGGCAAGTGCCTTAACCACTGAGCCATCTCTCCAGCCCCCCTTTTTAATATTTAATTTTAATTCATTTATTTGAGAGAGAGAATGGGCATGCCAGAGCCACTAGCCATTGCAAATGAACTCCAGCCACATGTGTCCCCTTGTGCATCTGTCTTACGTAGGGACTGAGGAATCAAACCTGAGTCCTTGGGCTTCGCAGGCAAGGTGAAGGTGGTGCCTTCGCCACTAAGCCATCTCTCCAGCCCTAACGTGTCTTGATCTGCAAGCGCGGGCCCACTGGTCCTGTCGTACTCCTCTTCTCAGCACTTCCTGGCTCTGTGTCACATGTGGACAGCGGCCAGGCTTTTCATCTGCTGGTTTGTCCTTTTGTTGTTTTCTGGAGGTGGATCTCGCCTTTTTCTTTGTCTTTTTTTTTTTTTTGAGTTAGGGTTTTACTCTAGCCAGGTTGACCTGAAACTCCCTCTGTAGCCCTGCTACCCTTTCCTTCACGGTGATTCTCCGACCTCCTTCTCTCAAGTGCCGGGATTCAAGATGGGCGCCACCAGCCCTGCTCACCGTGTTTATGTTTATTTTATTTATTTGAGAACACCTTTAATCAGAGGTAGAGGTAAGAGGCAGAGGTAGGAGGAGCGTCATGAGGTGGAGGCCAGCTGAGACTACATAGTGAATTCCAGGGAAAAACCAGGGGGAGAAGGGGGGGGGGCAAGAGAGATGGCTTAGTGGTTGGAGCACTTGCCTGCAAGGCCATAGGACCTGGGTTCGATGCCCTAGGACCCACATAAGCCAGCTGCACACACATCTGGAGTTCTGTTGCGGTGGCTGGAGGTCCTGGTGTGCCTATTCCCACCCCCTGCCTCTTTCTTTCTCTCAAATAAATAAATATTTAAAGTGAGAGAGCAGGGGTGGGGGTGGGGGGTAGACATACCAGGGCCTCCAGCCACTGCAAATGAACTTCAAACATGTGTCACCATGTGCATCTGGCTTACGTGGGTCCTGGGGAATCAAACTTGGGTCCTTGAGCTTTGCAGGCAATTGCCTTAACTGCTAAGCCATCTCTTCAGCATATACATATACACAGTCTCACTTTGCAGCTTACAAGCCTTCTGCCTCAGCTTCCCCAGTGCTGGTATTTCAAGCATATATCTTATTTCCTTATACCACTTTTCATTGACAATACCTGATAGGATCCTTCTTAAATGTCAATTTTATTTTTTAAATTTATGTATTTATTTATTTTGAAGTAGGATCTTACTGTAGCCCAGGCTGACCTGGAATTCACTATATAGTCCCAGGCTGGCCTTAAACTCATGGCGATCCTATCTCTGCCTCCCAAGTGCTGGGATTTAGATGTGCCATTATGTCCGGCCCAATTTTAACTTTTTTAGCATTTTGGTATTCAAACAAATTGCTGCTGATTAATTTTCTCTAAGATTCCTGAATGACTGAACTTTCTGGTGTATCTTTCCATCCCTCTGTAGTTTCCTGTCCCTGTCACCATGCCAGAAATGACAGAACATGAGACTCCTACCAAAAAACAGCACAGGTATGTATCTACAGCCCCAATTAATTATCTCATTTGGGAAGGTAAGAAACAGAATTAGCTTCTATTTAGCTAGTTAGTCCATAGTTAACTTGCATTTGGATAGCAAAAAAATGATTAATCTCCAGAAACTTATATATGTGAATATAAATAGATTTACTGAAAGGATATATGGCTGAAAATTATCTGTCCTTATCTTAGCAGCAATATAATAAGTCAGACTGTGTACCAAATCTATGTTAACTGTTTATTTTCTTTTTAAAATTTTTTTTGTGTTTATTATTTATTTATTTATTTGAGAGGGACAGACAAAGAAAGAGGCAGAGAGAAAGAGAGAGAATGGGCGTGCCAGGGCCTCCAGCCACTGCAAACAAACTCCAGATGCATGCGCCCCCTTGTGCATCTGGCTAATGTGGGACTGGGGAATCGAGCCTTGAACGGGGGTCCTTGGGCTTCACAGGCAAGCACTTAACTGCTAAGCCCATTAACTGTTTATTTTCTGATGACATTTTCACTAGCATTCTGTATTAGTTTTGAAGATTCTGAAACTTTTAGGCTGTAGTTAGTTTAGATAGATATTTTGAAACATTGTAATCTACTAATGCCAATATGCATTTTCCTTATAACGCCTCTTCTGAGATTCTAGCATTTGAGCATTATCTCTGCTTAGAATTATATGATCACTGCTTTTACTAGTGCCAAAGTCACCATTCTCTTTCCTTACCAGATAGCTAGTGGAGAATGCTAATGTGTTGGGCAATTATGCAAAAAAGAAATATCAATGTTTTTAGTACATAGGCTTTCAAGAAAATGTAAAAGCTTGATTGTCCTTAGTGTACGAGTAGAAAAGGCGACTCAGATGCAGTTGTCAGTCAGTCCGTCGGTGTGCGGCCGGCCACCGCATTTCCCTCAACTCTAGTGTTGCTCATCTCTCCTACTCAGGCCTGCTCTGGTGCCAGGGCGCACATAGAAATCACCTATTTTGCATAGCTTTGAGAATCCCCCTCCGCCCTCCAGGTAGGGTCTCACTTTAGCTCAGGGTGACCTGGAACCTGGAATTCACTGTGTAGTCTCAGGGTGGCCTCGAACTCACAGTGATTCTTCTGCTTCCCGAGTGCTGGGATTAAAGCCACCACACTTGCCTATTTTTGAGAATTTACTAGCAGTTAAATTACATTTTTCACGTAGCTACAATTTTCTATGGTTAATTCTGTCCTCAACCCATGATATCTGGGTATCAAGTAATGGAGAATTTTTCTTACTTCCAGAAGTTCTGTATTCTAAGTGTATATGATGGTATGATCTGTTTTTATGCCATAACATGTAGTAAGAAAAGCTTTCTTCAAGTGGTTTCTTTTTGGCTATTTATTTATTTGAGAGAGAGAAGGAGATATCAAATACAGAGAGAATGGGCACGCCAGGTCCTCTAGCAACTGCTGATGAACCCAAGACACATGTCCCATCCTGTGCATCTAGCTTATGGGTACTGTGGAATCAAACCTTAGGCTTCTCAGGCAAGCGCCTTAACTGCTCAGCTATTTCTCCAGCCCTCTTTTTTTTTTTTTTTTTGAAGTAGGGTCTCATTCCAGCCCAGGCTGATCTATAACTCACTCTGTATTCCCAGGCTGACTTTGAACTCACAGTGATTCTTCTACCTCTGTCACCCTAGTGTTGGGATTAAAGGTGTGTGCCACCATGCCTGGCCTCTATTTTTTTTTAAAATTTTATGGCAGTTTTTTTTTTAAATGTTTTATATATTTGAGAGGGAGGGGAGAGATAGAGATGGGGGGATAAAAGAAGATAGATAGGCAGATAGAGAGGATGGGCACACCAGGGCCTCTAGCCACTGCAAACAAACTCCAAACGCATGTGCCATCTTGTGCATCTGGCTTATGTGGGGAATCCTTGGCTTTGCAGGCAAGTGCCTTAACTGTTAAGCCATCTTTCCAGCCCCAGCTCTTTTTTTATATTAAAAAATATTTTAAATTTATTTTATCTGCACCTGTGTGTGGGGATCTATAAGGATCCTGTGCTGTTGCAAAACACCAGATGTTTGTGCCATTTTTTTGCATCCAGGTTATGTGGATGGCTTGGGAATTTAACCAGGGCTACAAGGCTTCACAGGCAAGCACCTTTAACCACTAAGCCATCCTCCCAGCCCCTTCAGCTGGTGTCTTATTGATGTAACCAATGCCATTTCATAAAGTTTATTTATGGTTCTCAAAAAGAAAGAAAATGCTTTTCCATTTTCTTTCCTTTTTAAAAAAATATTTTATTTATTTATTTGCAGGCAGAGAGATACAGGCACAGAGAAAGTATGGGAGCAACAGGGCCTGCAGCCACTGCAAACAAACTTCTGATGCAAGTGCATGCGTTTCCATTTTCATGTTACCTTTTAATTTTTTTCCTTTCAGAAAGAAAAACCGGGAGACACACAATGCAGGTATGTACAATAATTTAAATTGTACTTGGTAATGTATTTTGCTTTCAAAATGAAATTATACCATTAGATTGTAAGCTTTTATGCTATATGCATAAGATCATTTTGTTGTATTTTAGGAAAGTACACCTTTATTGTTTTTTCAAGGTAGGGTCTCACTCTAGCCCAGGCTGACCTGGCATTCACTATGTAGTCTCAGGGTGGCCTTAAACGTGTGGCAGTCCTCCTGTCTCTGCCTCCCGAGTGCTGGGATTAAAGGCGTGAGCCACCACACCTGGCTCACTTTATTGTTTTTAGCTGACAAAGTATTTTGGGATCCTCATGGAGATGACTTTGTAACATCTGATTGATAGTCTCTTTGGATATGTCAAGAGATGAGCATATTCACCGAGGTAGTTTTGGAAGGAGTTTCACTTGCTGAGGAAATCGAGATACACTTTTCAGGAGGATGGAGGTTATGTGTGTATATATATTCCAGAGGGGACAGGCTGAGACGTAGACTGCGAACCTTAAAGGGCCTTGCATATAGATAGCCTTAAATTAAGTTATAAGTTATAAAGACTTCTAGGAGAAGAACAAATGTAGAAAATAAATATTTGATCTTATCTCAAGTATCAGGCAAAAGCTAGATAAGCATCCTTAGAGTTGACTTTGCACGTACGTTTGCACTTTGGCACGCTGTATAATGTTTTGTTTTTTTATCTAGGACTGACTATATGCAGACAAAAAGATTTAGAAGTTACTTTCTTTTACTTTATAGATATCTTCCTTTCCTTATGGAAAAGATTTGTGTTGATCTGTGAAAGATGCCTTATTGCCTTTGAAACCCCATTTATCTCTACAAGCAAAGAGTTTTTGCTTTTTTTTTTTTTTTTTTCCCAAATATATATTGTGACAGAGGAGAGAGACTGAGAGAAAGAAAATGGACATGCCACAGCCTCCTGCCTCTTCAAATAAGCTCTAGACGCATGCGCCACTTTATGCATCCGGTTTATGTAGGTACCAGGGAATCAAGCCTGGGTGTGCAGGCTTGGCAAACAAGTGCCTTTAACAGCTAAACATCTCCAGCCCCCAAAGTGTTTTGTTTCTTTAACTATGTACATTTAAATAGCCACTAGATAACATACTATTTGAAAATTCAGAATAGGTAAATTATACTTCATTGCCTTATATTTTTGCTCTAAAAATTAAGTATAATTAAGTATAATTTTGGCCTTATGGAATAAATCTTTTTGTTTGTTTTGTTTTGTTTTTAAGTTTTTCAAGGTAGGGTCTTGCTGGCCTGGAATTCACTTGTAGTGTCAGGCTGGTCTAGAAATCACACAGTGATCCTCCTACCTCAGCCTCCCAAGTGATAAGATTAAAGGGATGTACCACCACGTCTGGTATCTTCTTTTTTAAACATATTTAAAAATTTATTTGCAGGCAAAGAGACAGAAGAAAGCCAGACAGAGAGAGAGAGAAAGAAAGACTGGGTGTGTCTGGAACTCGGCCGGTGCAAGCGAAATCCATATGCGTGCGCCACTTTGTGCATCTGACTTTACATTAGGGTGCTAGGGAACTGAACCTGGGTCATTAGGCCCTGTAGCCAGTTGCCTTAGCTTCTGAGCCATCTTTCCAGCCCAGAATAAATCTTTTTTTATTGGAATCAAATGTCTCAAGGTGCTATGAGTATGTCTTGATTGTAACTTTTTTGTTTGTTTTTTTGTTGAGGCAGTCTCTCACTCTAGCCCAGGCTGACCTGGAACTCACTCTGTAGCTCTAGGCTGGCCTCGAACTTACGGTGATCCTCCTACCTCTGTCTCCCAGTTTAAAGGCATGCGGCACCACACCCCACCTGCTTGTAACCAGAGTAAGTAGATTATTACTAAGAGGATGTCCTTACTGCTAGATTATGAAGAGGAAAAAAACCCAAAAAAACTTTTGTAAAACAAGTTCTATCTGAGCTGTAATCTAAAAGACAGTCAGAGAAACTCTGGAATCTTTTGTTAGAAAGAAAGATTTTTTTTTTTTTTTCCTTTTTGGTTTTTCAAGGTAGGGTCTCAATCTAGCTCAGGCTGACCTGGAATTCACTGTGTAGTCTCAGGGTGGCCTTGAACTCATGACAGTCCTCCTAATCTGCCTCCTGAGTACCACTATGCCCAGCTACAAAGAAAGATTTTAGAAGTCTTCTTGGGCTGAAGAGATGGCTTACTGGTTAAGGCACTTGTCTGCAAAGCCAAAGGACCCAAGTTCAATTCCCCAGGACCCACATATAAGCCAGATGCATAAGGGAGTGCACACATCTGGAGTTCATTTGCAGTGGCTGGAGGCCCTGGCACACCCATTCCCTCCCTCCCTCTTTCTGTCTCTCTCTCTCCCTGCCTGTTTCTCTCTCTCTTTCATAAATAAGAAAAATAAAAATATTTTTTAAAGAAAGTTTTCTTAACAAGGGAGCTGAAGAGATGGCTCAGTGGTTAAGGCATTTGCCTTCAAAGCCCGACAACCTGGGTTCAGTTTCCAGTATCCATGCACAGCCAGATACACAAATTGGCCCATGCATCTGGAGTTCATTTATAGTGGCTAGAGGCCCTGGCACATCTATTTTTTGTCTCTTTCTCTCTGTGTCTTTCTTTCTTTTGCTCTTCTCTGCTTGCAAATAAATGAATAAAATATTTTTTAATATAAAAAGGACTGTTTAAAAACCTGAACAAAAAAGCCAAGAGAAATGTATTTGCATACGGCATTTTACAGCTACAATTTGGGTAGCTCCTATTTCCTCCTGCTGCTTCCACAGTTGCGCCCTGTCAACCTAGAACACTTCACAGTTACACCGAAGTTGTCAGTTGTTCCTGAGCCCTCTTAGGAATTTCTCTATGTACATTTCTTTGCGGGCACTCTGGCCGAGTGGTGTGAGGTTTAATAAACGGACTTTTCCCCCCGTCTAGTGGAGAGGCACAGGAAGAAGAAAATCAATGCTGGGATAAGCAGAATAGGAGAGCTGATCCCTTGCTCCCCTGCTCTGAAGCAGGTAAGAATTTGCTCATTTTCATTCACTGTTTGTTAGCAGACAGCTGCCTAAATTCTTTTCATATTATATCTCTTATCTTATTATACCTCTTAGTATAGTTTTCCACAAGATCAAATATACCATCTAATTTCTAAACCACTTTGTGTTTTCTGATGAATTACTAAGGAAATCGAGTGCCAAGGTTAGGCTTCTGTGTGTCCCACTGTGCTTACGAGACATTTGCTTTGCCAAGTCGTGTTCTTTATTCTACTGCTGGGAGTATAAGACTGTGTCTGCACATGTGGTCATGACCTATCCACTCCTAACAATATTGCAAATCTAGGCTTAATCCATATTTTCCCATAATGAAGGTGGCTTTGGTGTTCTGCTGATAATAAGAATATAATAGGTTCATTGAAATCAAAACAAATGATTGAAATAAGATGGAAATATAAAAAGCTAAAGAAAGGGCCAGAGGACTGGAGATATGGCTTGGCGGCTAAGCGCTTGCCTGGGAAGCCTGAGGACCCCAGTTCAAGGCTCGATTCCCCAGGACCCACATTATGCACAAGGAGGCACACACATCTAGAGTTTGTTTGCAATGGCTGGAGGCCCTGGTGTACCCATTCTCTCTCTCCTCTATCTGCCTCTTTCTCTCTCTTTGTCACTCTCAAATAAATAAATTTTAAAAAAAGAAAAAAATTTTAAAAAAGGGCTGGAGAGATGATGACTCGGTGGTTAAGGTACTTGCCTCCAAAACCTAAGGACCAGTACCCACGTATGCCAGATGCCCAAGGTGGCACATGTATCTGGAGTTCCTCTGCAGTGGCTAGAAGCCCTAGCATGCCCATTCTGTCTCTATGTCTACCTCTTTCTCTCTCGTAAATAAATAAAATATTTAATTTTTTTTAAAAAGCTGGGCATGGTGGTATATTCCTTTAATCCCAGTTCTTGGGAGACAAAGGTAGGAGGATTGCTGTGAATTTGAGGCCAGTGTGAGACTACATAGTGAATTACAGGCCAGGTTGGGCTAGAGTGAGTCTCTACCTAGAAAAACAAAAACAAAAGGACTAGAGAGATGACCCAGCGGCTAAGATGCTTGCCTGCAAAACCTAATGACCCTGGTTTGATTCCCCAATACCCACTTAAAGCCAGATATACAAAGTAGCACATGTGTCTGGAATTCATTTGCAGCGGCTGGAGGCCCTGGTGTGCCCAGGCTCTCACATTCTTTCTCTTCTTGCAAATAAATAAGTAAAATATTTAATTAAAAAATTTTGTTCATTTTTATTTATTTATTTGAGAGTGACAGAGAGAGAGAGAGAGGGAGAGGGAGAGAGAGGCCCCCTTATTGTTTTTTATTTTTTAAGCTAAAGAAAGGGCTGGAGAGATGACTTAGATGTTGTTTTTGTCTGCAAAGCCAAAGGACTTCAGTTTGATTCCCCAGGACCCATGTAAAGCCAGATGCACAAGGTGGCACATGCCTCTAAAGTTTGTTTGCAGCAGCTAGAGGCCCTGGGGTACCCAGTCTTTCTTTCTCTCTCCCTGCCTCTTTCTCTGTCTCACAAATAAAATAAATACATATTATCTTTTTTTTTTTTTTTTTTTTTTGAGGAGCTCCACCAACACCAGCAGGATGCTGGGTCTCCTTTTTTTTTTTTTTTTTTTTTAATGAGGTAGGGTCTCACTCTGGCTCAGGCTGACCTGGAATTCACTATGTACCCTCAGGGTAGCCTCGAACTCACAGCGATCCTCCTACCTCTGCCTCCCGAGTGCTGGGATTAAAGGTGTGTGCCACCATGCCCGGCGTCATATTATCTTTTTTTTTTTTTTTAATTTTTATTAACATTTTCCATCCATGATTATAAAATATATCCCATGGTAATTCCCTCCCTCCCCACCCCCACACTTTCCCATTTGAAATTCCATTCTCCATCATATTATTATCTTTTTTAAAGAAGCTTAAAAAAAAAAAGGCATGCTACACCCCCCCCCATTATAACCACTCATAAGATGCTGCACATTTCTCCAGGCATGGTTCTGTAAAAATTACTATTTTTTATTTATTTGCAAGCAAGAGAGGTGGCATGAATGAATATGGGCATGCCAAGACCTCTTGCCATTACAAGGGAACTCCAAGTGCATGTACTATTTTGTGCATCTCATTTTATGTGGTTGCTGGCAAATAGAACCTGGCCCTGCAGACTTTACAAGGCACGAGCTCCTCCAGGCATGGTTTTGTCAGTGTACGCTTTCATCATTTGGTTGTCTTCATTCAGTGTATGTAGAATGGACTTAACAGCTCTGCGTTCTTACCTCAAACATCAGTCCAGAGCCAGGCGAGCACACAGAGAGCGAATTGTGCATACACTTGCACTTTGACAGGTTGCACAACATTTTACTTTGAATCAAGGACTGTAGTCAGATATGTATATATTAGAAGCTGTAGGTCTTTTCCAAACTTTGAACTGCTGGGGTTTTCTAGGTGGTCAGATGTGCCACATACTTTTCATTCTGCCTTCCACACTTTACTTTTGAAACCGTCCTCTGTTTTCTCTTAACCAGTTAGTGTCTTCCAGTCCTGTTTTTTAGGGTCTCACTCTAGCCCAGGCTGACCTGGAATTCACTGTGTGGTCTCAGGGTGGCCTTTAGCTCATGGAAATCCTCCAACCTTTGCCCTTTTTTTCTTTTTTTAACTGAGAACATACTTTGTATGGATACATCATATGTTAGTACCATCTTTTCCCTTGTTCCTGCCCCACTGCACTGGGTGCCCTCCTCAGTGAGGTTGCTGGTATTCCCCATGGGGTTACGAGATGCACAAAATAGTAATGCTCTTGGAGTTCCCTTGCAGTGGCAAGAGGTCAATTTTCTAGTCCTGTTTTGAATGTTGTTTTAAGCTTGTTTTAACATTGTGTTTGATTTTTTTTGTTTGTTTTTAACTTTATATACATTTTCTATAATTTTAAAAATATTTTATTTTTAGTTATTTAGTTGAGATATAGAAAGAGAAAGAGAGAATATGTGAACACCAGGGTCTCCAGCCACTGCAAAAGAACTCCAGATACATGTGCCACAACCACTAAGCCATCTCTCCAGCCCCAAAATTAAATGATTATATTTCTTGAGTGAAGTACAGAGCCAAGGAAAGACACCCACATGGCTAGAGATCCCATGTGGAGGGCCTGGAAAAGCCGGGGAAGCAGAAGAGAGAAAATAAAGTTCCAGGAGCTCCTGCCACGTGGGCGCTAGAGAGGTGAAGAACCCCTGCGGAGAGTAAGGGCTGGGGGGGCCCCTCACCCCTCTGCTCACTGGCTGGGCCCAGGGGAGCATCGCACCCACAGCTGGAAGTCCCAGGTGGTCCTTTTGTCAGCTTGTCTTAATTGACAACCTCCATCCTTACAGATAGTAAACCATGATAATTCCCTCCCCTCCCCTCCCCACTTTTCCCTGTCATGACTCTCCATCCTATCCCCTCCCCCCTCTCAATTAGTCTGTCTTTTATTTTGATGTCTTCATCTTTTCCTCCTGTTATGAGGGCCCTGTGTAGGTAGTACCGGGCATTGTGAGGTCATGAATATCAAAGCCATTTTGTATCTGGAATACTGTATTGTAAGCGGTCCTACCCTTCCTTTGGCTCTTAAATTCTTTCTGCTGCCTTTTCCACAATGGACCCTGAACCTTGGAGAGTATGATAGAGATGTTTCAATGCTGAACACTCCTTTGTCACTTCTCAGCACTGTGGTGGCTTTTGAGTCATCTCAAAGGTCATTGCCGTCTGAATGGCTTACAGTGCTTGCCTGCAAAGCCAAAGGACACAGGTTTGGTTCCCCAGTACCCATATAAAACCAGATGCACAAAGTGGTGCATACATCTGGAGTTCGTTTGCAGTGGCTAGAGGCCCTGGTACGCCCATTCTCTCTCCCTCTTCCCCCTCTCATAAATAAATAAATAAGTACATAAATAAGAAAAAAAAATTAAACATATTTTTATGTATTTGTTTGCAAGAAGAGGGGTTGATGAGAGAGGGAATGGTGTGCCAGGCCTCTTGTGACTGCAAACAAACTCCAGATGCAAGTGCCCACTTTGTGCATCTGACTTTATGTGGGTACTGGGGAATCAAACTCAGGCTGTCAGGTTTTGCAACAAGTGCCATTAACTGCTGAACCATCTCTTTGGCCCAACTTCAGCTCTTTTATTTTAATTTCCAAGAGTCTTTTTCTTATTCTTTCATACCACATTATCTTGTCTCTGAATGTCCTATAGACTTTGAAGTTTTCTTTAGCTTTCTGTGTTTGTTTTCTAATTCTCTTTTCCCCATTTTGTGTGTTCTGCCTTTCATTTGGGAGGCTATCCATACCTTAGTGCTTAGTGATAAGCTGTTTTTTTCTTTAAACATTTTATTTGAGAGAGAGAAGAAGAGGCAGGTAGAGAGAAAGAATGGCCACACCAGGGCTAAGCCATTTCCTCAGCCCAATAATCTGTTTCTTTATGAAGTGGGGGGAAGGAGGAGCTGGAGGGATGGCTTAGTAGTTAAGGCATTTGCCTGCAAAGCCAAAGGACCCAGGCCAGGTTCAATTCCCCAGGACCCACATAAGCCAGATACACAAGGGGCCACATGCATCTCCTGGCACACCCATTCTCTCTCTCCCTCTTTCTCTGTTAAATAAATAAAATAAATAAAAATAAAATATTTAAATTAAAAAAAAATGAAGCAGGGGCTGAAGAGATGGCTTAGTGGTTAAGTGCTTGCCTGTGAAGCCTAAGGAGCCAGGTTCAGTTCCCTAGAATTGATATAAGCCAGATCTGTCTAGAGTTTGTTTGCACTGGCTAGAGACTCTGGTGTGCCCATTCTCTCTCTCTCTCTCTCTCTCTTAAATAAATAAATATTTTTAAAAATATATTTATTTATTTATTTATTTATTTCACAGAGAAAGAGGGAGGGAGAGAGAAAGAAGGAGCATGCCAGAGCCTCCAGCCAATGCAAACAAACTCCAGATGTGTGCACCCCTTGTGCATCTGGCTAACGTGGGTTCTGGGGAATCGAACTTGGGTCCTTTGGCTTTGCAGGCAAACACCTTAACCCCTAAGCCATCCCTCCAGCCCAATAAATATTTTTTTTAAATTATTTATTTATTTATTTGAGAGCGACAGACACAGAGAGAAAGACAGATAGAGGGAGAGAGAGAGAATGGGCGCGCCAGGGCTTCCAGCCTCTGCAAACGAACTCCAGACGCGTGCGCCCCCTTGTGCATCTGGCTAACGTGGGACCTGGGGAACCGAGCCTCGAACCGGGGTCCTTAGGCTTCACAGGCAAGCGCTTAACCGCTAAGCCATCTCTCCAGCCCCCAATAAATATTTTTTTAAAAAAACAATGAGGCAGGCTGGAGGGATGGCTTAGCTATTAAGGCATTTGCTTGCAAAAACAAAAGGACCCAGGTTTGATTCCCTAGGGCCCATGTAAGCTAGATGCACAAGGGATTGCACGCATATGGAGTTTGTTTACAGTGGCTGGAGGCCCTGGCGCACCCATATTTTCTCTCTCTCCCCCTGACTTACCTATTTCTCTCTCTCAGATAAAAACAGGGCTGGAAAGATGGCTTAGTGGTTAAAGCGCTTGCCTGTGAAGCCTTGCTTCTCAGCCTTGTCCTCCATGGCAAGAACATACACATCAATTTGTTTTCTTCCCTATAGGAAGGGCTATACTTTCATAAATATGTTTTTAGTTTTTAGTAGTGCATCCCTTGAAGCCCAGAGAGGTAGGAGGATTACTGTGAGTTAAATGCCAGCCTGGGCTACAAATTAAGTTCCAGGTCAGCCTGGGCTAGAGTGAGACCCTGCCTCAAAAACAAAACAAACCAAACCAAGCTAGAGAGATACCTTAGCGGTTAGGGTGTTTGCCTGCGAAGCCAAAGGACCCAGGTTCCATTCCCAGGACCCACACAACCCAGTTGCACAAGGGGCACGTGCTTCTGAAGTTTGTTTGCAATGGCTAGAGGCCCTAGTGTGCCCATTCTCTCTGTGTCTCTCTTCTCTCTTGCTCTCTGCTTGCAAATAAATAAATAATTTTTTTTTTGGAAAAAAAAAACAGTAACAAATTATAAAAATGTATTGTCTATCTCAATATTTTGTTTTTGTTATTTTTTCAAGGTAGGGTCTCACTCTAGCTTAGGCTGACCTGGAATTCACTATGAAGTCTCAGGGTGGCCTTGAACTCATGGCAATCCTCCTACCTGTGCCTCTGGAGTGCTTGGATTAAAGGCGTGTGCCACCATACCCAGCATCTATCCCAGTATTTAAGAAGCTGAGGCAGGGGATCACATGTTAAAGGCCAGCCTAGACCATGTAATATGTTAAAGGCTAGCTAGTCTGAACTACATTGTGAGACTCTTAAAACCAAAAAAAAAAAGAGAGAGAGAGAGAGAGAGAGAAGAAGGGTAGGAAAGGATTTTCTCAACACATGACAACTGATGTTTTCCACTTTATTTTTCCTTTTCCACATCTTAATGCTAGTAGCTGCTCAGTAAACATTGGAAGATTCCCAGTAAAATTTTGTTTTCCTAGGCTTGGCTTACATTTTTCCAAGTTGTGAAGAAAGGAAACCTTTAACCATTTCACTTTCACCATGTCCTAGACTATTCAAAGGAAATGGTGACCTGGCTCCTAGAAGCAGCAGTTGAAAAGCTTCCTTCTTCAGTCATGCTAAGTCCTCTGCTCTGTCTGCAGTGGGGTGGTGGTGGTGGTCGCTGGGCACTGTCAGGTTCTGCCTTTGTTCAAATCCTTGTTTTAAATAAGAGGTAATAGTGGGGCTGGAGACATGCTCAGCAAGTAAGAACACTTGTTGCACAAGCCTGAGGACCTGAGCCCGAGGCAGCCCTCTGTCCTGAGCTGTATCTCCAGGCAGAGGACCTGAGCTCTGTCCCCAGCACCCTGTTGTAAGTCAGATGTGGCCGCACACACCTGTAACCCCGGTCCTGAGTGAGTGGAGATGGGAGAATCACTAGAGCTTGCTGGTCAACAGTGTCAGCTCGGCCCCGTGTGGTGGCGCACGCCTTTGATCCCAGCACTCAGGAGGCAGGGGTAGGAGAATTGCCATGAGTTCAAGGCTGCCCTGAGACTACGTAGTGAATTTCAGGTCAGCCTGAGCTAGAGTGAGACCCTACCTTGAAATAAAAAAAGAAGGAAAAAAAAAACTTTGGAATGGGAAAGTGGGAACATGACATGAAAAGTCAATCAAGCCGGGCGTGGTGGCGCACGCCTTTAATCCCAGCACTTGGGAGGCAGAGGTAGGAGGATCGCCATGAGTTCGAGGCCACCCTGAGACTCTATAGTGAATTCCAGGTCAGCCTGGGCTAGAGTGAGACCCTACCTCGAAAAACCAAAAGAAAAAAAAAAAGAAGAAAGAAAAGTCAATCAAGGGACATCCTTCTTTTAAATTTTCTTTTGTTTATTTTTATTTATTTATTTGAGAACAACAGACAGACAGAGAGAGAGAGAGATCAAGAGAGAGAGAGAGAATGGGTGCATCAGGGCCTCCAGCTACTACAGACGAACTCCAGATACATGTGCCACCTTGTGCATCTGGCTTACGTGGGTCCTGGGGAATCCAGCTTCAAACAGGTCCTTAGGCTTCACAGGCAAGCACTTAACCACCCAGCCATCTCTCCAGCCTCTCCCCCTTTTTTTGAGGTAGGATCTCACTCCATCCCAAGCTGACCTGGAACTCACTCTTTAGTTCCAGGTTGGCATCGAACTCGCAGCGATCCTCTGCCACTGCCACCTGTGCACTGGCATTAAAGGCGTGCGCCACCACACCCAGCTTTTTCAAGCTATTATTTAGGACAATTTCCAATTATGGTTAATATAGTAAACAGTAGACAATAACATTAAAAGCTGAAAGTGAACACAAACCCGAAGCCCCCCACTGGTCTCTTCTCCAACAGTCTTTGTGACGTGAATCTCCGCAGCCCAGCTCACCTCTGTGCCGTCCTCCTCCATGGGAGCCCAGCCCTGCCGGAGGCCCTTGGCTCTGGGCCCTCATTGCTTGGTCATCTTCTCTGGGCGTCTGCAGGCTGTGCTTGGGTGTTTCCTCACAGAGAGCCCTTCCCAGAGGGCCCTGTGCCAAGAACACGCTGCAGCAGACTGTCTTAGCACAGGCAGGCTGCTGGGACAAAAGCACCATGGACTGTGTGTGTGACTTCCCAAAAATTTGTCCCTCACAGCTCTGGATGCTGAGAAGTCCCCAGGTCATGATTCCATTCTGGTTTTGTCCTTACATGGTGGAGGAGAAAGGGTTCATTCTGTCTCTTGTAAGGGTGCTGGTTTCATTCACAAGAAGGGAGGAGTCCCCTTAGTGACCGCCCTTCCCCCAGCTCCAGATTCTAGCACATTAGGTATTAGGAGTCATGCACATGAATATGGTAGAGGTTCCCAAACATTCCTTCCACAACAGAGTATTCCTGGTCGTCCTCTGTCCAGCTCCTTCCTTACCTTCCTTTAGTTTTCCTTATATTGCTTCATGTGTATTTTTATCATCACCTTTTTTTGTTTTGTTTTGGTTTGGATTTTTTTGAGGCACAGTCTCAGTTTGGCCTAGGCTGACCTGGAACTCACTCTGTAGCTCCAGGCTGTCCTCAAACTCAAGGCAATCCTCCCACCTCAACCTCCCCATGCTGAGAGTAAAGGTGTACACCACCAAGCTTGGCTATCACCTAATTTGTTTTTAAATATACTTACGTTGTTTGAGGTTGAGGTTTGCACAGTTTACTACTTTGTCCCAGAACAGAGCCTGACATGGTCATCACTCAGTTGAGGTATGCTTAGTAAACGTTAAGATGAACAGAAGCTTGTGAACATTGTGCCTGTTTTAAAGTTTGAAAAGTCACATATCACATAGAAGTGATAAGGCCAAAGTTTTAAGTTTGTCTCTAACAAAGTCTCACCCTTCATTGACTTTTAAATGGTTAACTTGCTTTGGCAGAGCAAGAATATGATCCTGGACCAAGCCTTCAAATACATAACAGAACTGAAGCGGCAGAACGATGAGCTTCTGCTGAACGGGGGGAATAACGAACAAGGTAAAGATCTGGAGCTTCTCGCTGTTTGCCTATGTTTAGGTGTGCGTGTTATAGTGAAAGTTATTTTAGAACATAGAAGGCTTCTCCCACCAAAGCAAAATTAAGACCGTGATTGTAAGAAGCCTAAGAAAGGACTGGAAAGATGGCTTAGTGGTTAAGGCACTTTCTTGCCTGTGAAGCCGAAGGACCCAGGCTCAATTCCTCAGGACCTACGTAAGCCAGATGCACAAGGGGGCTCACTCATCTGGAGTTTGTTTGCAGTTTGCTGGAGGCCCTGGTGTGCCCATTCTCTTTCTGTCTCTTCCTTCTCCCCCCCACCCCCCGCTTGCAAATAAATTAAATAAATAAATAAATAAAAAGAAGAAGCCTGAGCTGGGCATGGTGGTGCACGCCTTTAATCCTAGCACTTGGGAGGCAGAGGTAGGAGGATCGCTGTGAGTTCAAGACCACCCTGA
Source organism: Jaculus jaculus (assembly GCF_020740685.1). NCBI lineage: Eukaryota > Metazoa > Chordata > Mammalia > Rodentia > Dipodidae > Jaculus > Jaculus jaculus. Next base: position 168,511,804 of record NC_059105.1, read on the forward strand.
AACTATATTGAATTCAGGATCAGCCTGGGCTAGAGTGAAACCCTACCTCAAAAAAAACAAAAAAAAAGGCCTGGGAGAACAGAATGGAAACAACAAACGAAAATGGAAACCAAACAAGTAACACCAAAAAGCTCATTTTAGTTTAACCCTGATTTTTCCTCTGTGAGCAAATTTAATCTTGCACACATACATAATTTTGATTTTATCCCTTCTGTGTACCGCATGTTTACCTAAATCATGAAACTAATCATACTGAATTTGTTTTGTTTTGTTTTTCAAGGTAGGATTTCACTCTAGCCCAGGCTGCACTGGAATTCACTATGTAGTCTCAGGGTGGCCTTGAACTCACAGTGATCCTCCTCCCTTTGCCTCCTGAGTGTTGGGATTAAAGGCATGTGCCGCCACACCCAGCTCTGAATATCCTTTATTTCACTTGAATCTATAGTTAGCAAAATGCCATAAGGTGGTATGAAGAGGAATTCTGCTTAGCCTAACTTGAAAGCAGGGTTGAATAGTCCTATGCCAGGTCTTGACTGCATTAACTCAGAAGTCTAAAGTTCACATAGTGGATGTGTTCAAATAGTTGTTCACATAGGTCTGTATTTTAGGTGCAGTTGATACTATTTCTGTAATCTTAACAAGTAGCTTTTCCCAAGGGGTGTTTTCCTCTCCAGGTGATTAACAGACATGTTTGGATTGACTCTTACTGGAGTGAGCTATCATATACATCCTTGCTCTTTAAAGGGGTCACATATCTAGCAGTGGCCTTTCAGCCAGTTTAAAACCTCAGCACACAAAGCCAAAGGTACAACTTAGGTCCCATTCTGACCAGTAATCAGAGCCCTGCAACTCGATTTTCCTGGTTATACAGGCTGCTGATTGTGAGGTAGAGGTCCATCTCCAATGACCTCCAAGCTCTAAGCACCTGACATTACCAACTCAAGAGTTAAGACTAAATTCATTTAGGAGGTAGATGTTGAGTCTTTTTCTTGTTGACTTCGAGGCCTTGCAGGATGCTGAGGGCCCAGGTTCTTGAGTGTTTGACTGCTGCAGGACCTCTGAGGATGGCCTGACTATCAGCAAGAGGAATCAATCACAAATATAATCACTACTTAAGGCTGCAATCAGTATAATAGAGCCATTCCAAAGTTGTTTGCCAAAAGGGTGCGTGGTGTCTGATATGGTTTGAATCTGCTTCTGTGTCATGTAAACAGATGTCAGTCACAGCATTCAACCTTGATAACAGCATGAGTACTTTCCCAGGTGGCTGTCAGGATTGCTACCTTCTATGCTGGCTATCTTTGTACTACTGAGTCCTTTAATCTAACTGTAGGTGGCTGGCTGTGATTGCCCTACCTGGCATGTCAGTAGCCCATACTGGAGGGCTCACTGGGATGCGTACAAAGAATAATCATTGCTTTTCTCTGCAGAAGAGGCAGCACTGTTCCCACAGTAGGGAGTTGAAGATAACTTGAACCCCATTTTTGTCAGTAGGTCTTTGCTTAATAAAAGGAAAGGTCATATGGGCATTATTACAAAAGTATGGATAAAGAGTATTCCACAGACATCAAGGCAGAGTTAAATGTTGGTTATAGGACTCCCATAACACAACAACAGCTTGAGCATATCATTTTTTTTTTTAATTTATTTATTTGAGAGCGACAGACACAGAGAGAAAGACAGATAGAGGTAGAGAGAGAGAATGGGCGCGCCAGGGCCTCCAGCCACTGCAAACGAACTCCAGACACGTGTGCCCCCTTGTGCATCTGGCTAACGTGGGACCTGGGGAACCGAGCCTCGAACCGGGGTTCTTAGGCTTCACAGGCAAGCGCTTAACCGCTAAGCCATCTCTCCAGCCCTCATCTTTTGAAAAAGGAACCTGAGTTAGGTTAGCATAATACAGAAGACAGCAAAAATACAAGTGGAGCAAGAGGGGATGGATGCCCTGAGCCTTTTTGTGGCACCTAAAGATATAGTTTACATCCATGATAATGCAAGTCAAACAGGTACTGAATGAAACATGTAGTGAATGCTTAACAAGGTGATAGATGTCAGCCGTTGTCATTAAATGAGATAATGAATGAAAAATGCCAGGAAGTAAGTGTGCAATCAGTGAGGGGAAGAGCTGTGACTTGATTCACAGGGACTGTCCTTTTATGTCTAGTAGCACTGCTGCATCTCTTGTTCCTTAGTTTAGATAAGTGACCTGCTGATCTCAGCTCGTCCGTGTTGAAGTGGAACTCTTCATTTCAGGCTCTGGCACAGGGCAATAAACTTAAGTTTATGACACCATTTAATTCCTGACAGTTTCCATTATTTCCAAAGGAAAAGAGAAACTAAGGCTTACCCCAGGCTGCAGGAATGCTCACTAATTAAAGCGCTTGCTTTTTAAAGCCTAATGCCCTGGGTTCGATTTCCCCAGTACCCATCTAAAGCTAGATGCACAAAGTGTTGCATGCATCTGAAGTCCGTTTGCAACAGCTAGAAGCCCTGGCACATTCATTCTTTCTCTCTCTCTCTCTGTCTGCCTGCTTGCAAATTAATATTTTTTTTAAAGAGTATGTTCCTTAGTACCACAAGTCATGTTAGTTGTTACAGCATTTAAATGGCACTGTGTAGATACTCAAGGGTATTTTGTAGCCTATTACCAGGAATGAGTCTGCCTTCCCTATGTCATTTATGTAGCTGCATCTTGAAAAGTTTTCAGTTGAGAATGATGAGATTTACATGCTATTAAAAGATTTTGAGCTGGGCGTGGTGGCACACACCTTCATCCTAGCACTCGGGAGGCAGAGGTAGGAGGATCACCATGAGTTCAAGACCATCCTGAGACTACTTGGTGAATTCCAGGTCAGCCTGGACCAGACTGAGACCCTACCTCATTTAAAAAAAAAAAAAAAAAAAGACTTTGTTTCAATGGTTGACCTCTAAGGATATATTCTTATTTTTTTTACAAGGAGAAAGGGGGAGAAGAATGGGCATGCCAGGGATTCTAGCCACTGCAAACAAACTCCAGACACATGTGCTTCCTGTGCATTTGGCTTTATGTGGGTCCTGAGGACTCTAACCTGCCTCCTTTGGCTTTGCCAGCAAATGCCTTAACCGCTAAGCCATTCCTCCAGCCCCTTAGAGGTACTTAAAGAATGGTAAGACAAAGGCTTGAGGCTCTGCTCAACAGAGAATAAAGAGGGTCACTGTGAATTCAAGGCCATACTGATCTACAGAGTGAGTTCCAAGTCATCTTAAGTTAGAGGGAGATCCTGCCTCAAAAAAACTAACTAAATTAAATTAAAGGGCTAGAGAATGTCAATTGAGGTATGTAAAATGCCAGAATTAAGTGCTGGGCATGGTGATGCACGCCTTTAATCCCACCACTCTGGAGGCAGAGGTAGGAGGATCGCCGTGAGTTCAAGGCCACCCTGAGACTACATAGTGAGTTCCAGGTCAGCCTGGGCCAGAGTGAGACCCTACCTCAAAAAACAACAACAAAAAAATGCCAGAATTAGAACTAAGTAGTTTATCACGTAGTTTATTATTGTAAATATATTGACATTCATCAGTATTTTCAAATTTTTATTTCCAACGTTATAGCTGAAGAAATTAAGAAGCTACGGAAACAACTGGAAGAAATCCAAAAAGAAAATGGTCGATACATTGAATTACTGAAAGCAAATGACATATGTTTATATGATGACCCCACAATCCACTGGAAAGGAAATCTTAAAAACTCCAAGGTGTCCGTTGTTATTCCAACTGACCAAGTCCAAAAAAACATCATTGTTTATTCCAATGGGAGTCAGCCTGGTGGAAACAGCCAGGGAACAGCTGTTCAGGGGATAACCTTTAATGTCGGTCACAATTTACAGAAGCAGACTGCCAATGTGATGCCAGTACAGAGGACATGCAATCTTGTGACTCCTGTGTCTATTTCTGGAGTTTACCCTTCTGAAAACAAGCCGTGGCATCAGACTACAGTTTCTGCATTGGCTGCCAACCAGCCTGTTCCCCTCTGTCTTCCTGCTGCCATTTCTGCTCAAAATATCCTTGAGCTTTCTGCCTCGGAAAGTGAATCGAGTGTGCTTGGAGCCACCGGTGGCTCTCTCATTGCGGTTTCAGTTGGGCCCGATCCTCACCAACATCGTTCCTTGCACACATGTGCTAATGATCACAATGCTTCAGAAAATAGCACTGGTCAAGAGAGTCCCAAAGTATTAAAGGAGATAGCCCCCTGTGTTACGAGCAGTTCCTCCGGCTCCTCAGTAGCTGCCACTAAAGCGCACCATGGAACCAAGGCCTGCCCTAGTGTCCAGGACGAGAGAGGAGGGTCTCAAAGCACCTTTGTTGTTTCGGTTACCACTACAGTCTGCTCCCAGCCAACCAGATCTACAGGCGACTCTTCTCCAGCAAGTACGAGCAAGCCCGCCGAGTCAGTGAGTCTAGCCACAGTGGTGGCCCCAGCTGACCTTGGAGTAGGCAAGACCATCCCCCCAGTAAGCACGCTTTCTGCAAATCCCTTGGACAGTGGTTGGGCTCTTTCTTGTTCCTTGCCGTCCTCAAGTGTCAGTGCTTCAGATTTGAAAAACATTAATAGCCTTACCCGAATTTCTTCAGCTGGAAACACACAGACAACGTGGACTACTTTGCAACTGGCAGGAAACACTATTCAGCCTTTAAGCCAGACGCCCTCTTCTGCGGTGACACCAGCGTTAAGTGAGTCTGGTGCCAGCCCCGCCCCAGGCAACCACAGCAGACCTGCGGCTACAGGCATCAACTTAAATAATTCCCTTCTAGCAGACGGGCAGCCAGTTGAGCAAGTAGTGGTAACTTTGCCTTCTTGTCCATCCTTACCTATGCAGCCACTAATTGCCCAACCACAGGTTAAATCTCAGCCCCCCAAAAATATCCTTCCACTGAATTCAGCAATGCAAGTGATTCAGATGGCTCAGCCAGTGGGGTCAGCTGTCAGTGCCACTCCCGCCAACCAAAACGTCATCATCCTTCAGCCACCCAGCACAACCCCCTGCCCAGCAGTGGTGAGGGCAGAGGTTCCTAACCAGACAGTGGGGCAGCAGATTGTCATCATACAGACGGCGAACCAGAACCCATTGCCCCTGCTCCCTGCCCCCGGCTCTGTTCGGCTCCCTGTGAATGGAGCCAGCACTGTAATTGGGTCTCATAATTCAGTGCAAAATGTGTCAGCCCCACAGACTTTTGGGGGAAAGCATCTGGTCCATATATTACCAAGACCTTCGTCTTTGTCCACATCCAATTCAACACAGACTTTCTCAGTCACCATGTCAAACCAACAGCAGCCTCAGACCATTTCTTTAAATGGACAGCTCTTTGCTCTGCAGCCTGTGATGTCTTCATCAGGAACTACTAATCAAACCCCTATGCAAATCATTCAACCCACCACCAGCGAAGATCCAAATACCAATGTTGCCCTGAATACATTTGGCGCTCTGGCCAGCCTCAATCAAAGCATATCGCAGATGGCTGGGCAAAGCTGTGTACAGCTGTCTATTAGCCAGTCTGCCAGTCCTCAAACTGCTGCAAATGGTCAGACCACCCCAGCTAACTGTGTTTCACTAACGACAACTGTCGCACCTCCTACGACCACAGATAATTCAGCAACGCTCCCCAGTACTTATAATCCTGTGACTTCTTCCTCAACAAACACTGTTGCTTGTTTGCCCTCTAGCGTGAAGTCAAAAAGATTAAATAAGAAGTCGGGTGCCAAGAAACCTTTAGCAGTTAACAAGCCAGCATGTCCCCTGAATCCAGCCAGAGACGTGGGCAAGTTAGACTGCCCCAGCATCAAAGGTTCCGTAGAGCCGTCATGCAGTGACGAACTTCTGGACAGCCTCCCAGTGGGCCAGCCAGGTACTGCTGCCTTGCAGGCAAATGGTGGAAGTGTTTCTGCTGCGCAGACCATGGACATTCTGAATTCCGAATCCGTGATCCCTGCGTCTGAATCCACACTGAAGTCAGCAGAGGAGTCCGGTGTACCCTCCCACGAACCTGAAACAAGTGAATGTTTTGCAGTGGCCCCAGCAAAATCCAAAGATCCTACCCCCATGTTGCAACAGGAGACATCTCAGGATAAACCCACTACTGTAGCATTGTCTGATGCTGCCAAGTCCTGCTCTTCCGCCGATGTGTTGACTCCATCTCCAAATGATCCTCAGATTTTGGTTTCTCAGGTTTCTGGCTTGTCATCCACCACAAGCGCTTCGAGCATTGACTGTGTTTCTGAGGTAGAAATCATCACAGAACCTTGCAAGACCCAGCAGGATTCATCAGATACAATGCAAAGCTTAAAGGGGCAAGGCCTAACTACGTTGCTGTCTGACCTCAGTAAAGAAAGAGACCTTCAGAAATCGTCTCTTTCTGTCCAGATGAGCCATCCTGACTTTCCTGCAGAACATCCTAAGGTAGGGGACTCGGGCGTGCGTTTACATCCCGAGCAGGACCTGTCACTGCTGAGCAGCGACGACAGAGATGCGGCCCCGCCCCCCTCCTGCCTCCCTGGTCAAGAGGCGCCCAGTGGGCCTCCACTCACCAGCAGCCAGGCCGACTCTCCCATGTCCACCAGCTCGGGCAGCAGTCGTAGCTTCTCAGTTGCGTCCATGCTTCCTGAAACCACTCGAGAAGATGTGACGAGCAGCGTAGCACCTGGTACGTGTGACAGCTGTACCTTTGCAGAGCAAACCGACATCGTAGCTCTTGCAGCCAGAGCTATTTTTGACCAGGAGAGCACTGAGAAAGGAAGGGTTGGCAACCAGGCTGATATAAGGGAAGTCACCGCGAAGCCTTCTGAAACATCCTTAGAGGGAGAGCAGCCTTTCAAGTCACAGATGGCCAAGGACAGTGACCCGGGCCAGGCAGTGCCGGCGCCTGATGAGTTCAGCACTCGGGATTCGGTGCCTCTGGAAAAGCCAAGCTGCTCTCTAGGAATGAAAGCACCCAGTGCCTCCCTGCAGGGGCCAGCCTCGCAGCCTCCCAGCCTCACCAGCTTGAGTGTGAACAATCTCGTCCACCAGAGCGCTGTCGGCCACCCTCTTGTCAGCTGTGCCGGCTTGTCTCAGAGTCCGGAGCAAGCGTCGGCTCCGGCCAGCGTCAACCTGACTGCTTCGGGCAGCTCCTACGGCAGCCAGCCCGGGCCAGCGCTGATGACGGACTATGCCCAGGAGCCGCTGAACGCAATGCCGAGTACCGTGCCCAGCTCACAGATGCAGGAGCCTCTCCTGAAGCCTGGTCACGAAAGCCGGAAAGATTCTGCGAAGCGTACTGTCCAAGATGACCTTTTACTGTCCTCAGCCAAGCGGCCAAAGCACTGCCAGCCTGGCCCGCGCAGACTGGAAAGCATGCCCCTGCTGAGCAGGGCGCCAGACAGCCTTTCTGAGCAGACCCAGATGATGGCTGGTCAGCTCCCTCCCAACTCCTCCAACTCGGCTGTGCCTGTTAGCAACCCGGCGCATGGAGATGGCCTCTCACGGCTCTTCCCGCCTGGCAACAACTTCGTGGCCCCTGCGCTGAGACAAGCCGACGTGCAGTGCGGTCCTCAGCCTCCGGTTGCTGAGCAACAGCAGCAGCAGCAGCAGCAGCAGAGCCAGGCGAGTCAGCACCTGCAGGCCCTGCAGCAGCACGTTCCCGCTCAGGGGGTGTCTCACCTTCACAGCAACCACGTCTACATGAAGCAGCAGCAGCAAGCAGGGCAGCTGAGAGAGAGGCACCACCTGTACCAGCTGCAGCATCACGTGCCTCACGCCGAGAGCGCCGTCCACCCTCAGCCCCATAGCGTGCACCAGCAGAGGAGTCTGCAGCAGGAGGTCCACATGCAGAAAAAGAGGAATCTTGTGCAGGGCACGCCTGCCTCTCAGCTTTCCTTACAACCAAAGCACCATGGAACTGACCAGGCGCGGCCCAAGAGTGGTCAGCCCCATCCCCACCATCAACAGTTGCAACAACAGATGCAGCAGCACTTCGGAGGATCCCAGCCAGAGAAGAGCTGTGAAAACCCGTCAGCTAGCCGGAACCACCCCAGCCAGCCCCAGAACCATCTCAACCAAGACATTCTGCACCAGCAGCAGGGCGTCGGAAGCAGACAACAAGGCTCAGGGGCTTCTTCTGACCATGGCTCCGGGCATAATCCAATGCAGAGGCTTTTGCCATCCAGAGGCTTAGAGCAGCAAATGGTGTCCCAACCAAGTATTGTGACTAGACCTTCAGACATGACCTGTACTCCTCACAGGCCAGAAAGGAATCGAGTGTCAAGTTACTCGGCTGAGGCGCTCATTGGGAAGACGTCTTCTAACTCCGAGCAGAGGATGGCCATATCAATTCAGGGTTCCCGAGTTTCAGATCAACTTGAAATGAGAAGCTATCTCGATGTTCCCAGAAACAAGAGCCTTGCTCTTCATAATATGCAGGGTCGTGTGGATCATACTGTTGCCTCAGATATCCGTCTTTCTGATTGTCAGACGTTTAAGCCAAGTGGAGCCAGCCAACAGCCCCAGAATAATTTTGAAGTCCAATCTTCAAGAAACAGTGAGATCGGTAACCCTGTATCATCACTGAGGAGTATGCAATCCCAGGCTTTTCGGATTAGCCAAAACACTGGCCCACCATCAGTCGACCGCCAAAAGAGATTACCTTACCCGCCAGTTCAGAGCATCCCTACGGGAAATACCATCCCCCCGAGGGAGAGTGAAAATACATGTCACCAAAGTTTCATGCAGAGCTTGCTTGCACCTCACCTCGGTGACCAAGTCATTGGAAGCCAAAGGTCACTCTCAGAACATCAGAGGAATACACAGTGTGGTCCATCCTCGGCAATTGAATATAATTGTCCCCCAGCTCATGAAGGCGTCCATATCAGAAGAGAGGGTGAGAGTCAGAATAGGGAGAGTTGTGACATGTCTTTAGGTGCAATAAACACCAGGAACAGTACCCTCAATATTCCTTTTTCAAGTTCCTCTTCCTCGGCTGATATTCAGGGCCGAAACACAAGCCCCAATGTTTCTGTACAAAAGTCCAACCCCATGAGGATTACTGACAGTCATGGGGCCAAGGGCCACATGAACCCTCCTGTCACAACCCACATGCATGGGGTGGCAAGGCCATCTTTGCCACATCCCTCTGTGTCTCACGGGAATGCCGACCAAGGGCCTCCTGTACGTCAGGCTAATTCTTCAGTTCCCCAGAGATCAAGGCATCCCCTGCAAGACGGCAGTGGGTCTAAAATTCGTCAGCCTGAAAGGAGTCGTTCTGGAAACCAAAGGCACAGTAATGTCTTTGATCCTAGTCTTCCTCATCTTCCTCTTTCTGCTAGTGGCAGTATGATTCTTGGACGTCAGCAACCCACTACAGAGAAGAGAGGAAGTATTGTTCGTTTTATGCCTGATAGCCCACAAGTACCAAATGATAATTCAGGTCCTGACCAGCATGCGCTGTCACAAAACTTTGGTTTTCCTTTTATTCCCGAGGGTGGCATGAATCCACCAATAAATGCCAACACTTCCTTCATTCCACAGGTGACTCAGCCTAGTGCCACACGAACTCCAGCCCTTATCCCAGTAGATCCCCAGAACACCCTGCCCTCCTTCTACCCGCCGTACTCTCCTGCCCACCCCACCCTGTCCAATGACATTTCTATCCCCTATTTTTCTAATCAGATGTTCTCCAATCCTAGCACCGAGAAAGTAAACAGTGGAAGTTTAAATAACCGATTTGGATCCATTTTATCTCCTCCCAGACCTGTGGGCTTTGCTCAACCCAGCTTTCCTCTCCTGCCTGATATGCCACCAATGCACATGGCCAATTCTCACTTATCCAACTTTAATATGACATCTTTGTTCCCAGAAATAGCAACAGCCCTTCCTGACGGCTCAGCAATGTCACCTTTGCTTACCATAGCCAACTCCTCTGCCTCGGACTCTTCCAAGCAGTCCTCAAACAGACCTGCCCACAACATAAGCCATATTTTAGGTCATGACTGCAGTTCAGCTGTTTAAATTTCTGAACCACATGTAAAGATTGTGGCTGAGATGACTGGTGTCCTTATGTGTATGTGTTCATTGAGAGAGACTGTGTGCATGTGTGTCTTTGTGGGGGATAATAGTTCTGCAGGTAGCTTCTGGTTGTAGGGAAGCCACTTCAGAGCTGATGCATATATATATACGAGGATTATCAGAACAAATCATCTTTCATGTTTTGCTTCCTGGTGTGCTATTTTCAATCTTCCCAGTGGCTCACACTTTCAGGTTTGATTTGTGATCTTTTATTCCCTAAAGAACACCAACTGGAAATTAGATGGTCTTGGCATGTGCTGGATGTGGGGAGAGGATGAGGGTTTCAACTTGATTTGTGATGTGTTGTAAAGCAGATGAGGTACTGCCCAAAAATGTGCGAATGACGATTTGTCACTAGATGTTGGCCAAGGTCCACGTCTGAAATTTCTTCCCCATGGCTGGTGTTGAATTGGTGTTGAATTAAATACACAAAATTAAAGCCAAGCAGTTAGCAAATAAACGAATTGTTTAGTCGACCTTCATTCCCAAGGTTCGGTGTAGTTTTCTTTAATTAATAGCTTTATCCGTAAACTGTAAATTTCATGTCTTCTTCAAAGTAAGGATCCACACTATCCTTTAATGTGACAGTGTCCTTTAAAGCAAGCGTCTTCCGAAGAGAAAGCTATGAATTGAAGTCCAGGAACGCTCTCCATTTGCACTTGGAGTTCACATCAGGCTGTAAGGGAAAAATTAATTGCATTGTGGCTTTTTGTAGGCTTGGTTAATGGTTGATGTTTCATCAGTCTATATTTGATTTAGTATTCACTGTTCATTCTGTTTATCTGACTTTGAAATAAATTCATTTCCATTTGTTGAAATATTAGGGCTGCTCAGCAAATAGTGCATTTTGAATCTGCACATTTATTTAAGCCTTTTCAAATTTTTTGAATAATTTTATTAAGCTCATGGTATTTTCTCTTTTTTGATTTTTATTATTTATTTGAGAGGGAGAATAGGCACGCCAGGACCTCCAGCCCCTGCAGTCAAACTCCAGACGCATGCACTACCTTATGTGTCTGGCTTATGTTGGTCCTGGAGAATCAAACCTGGGTCCTTTGGCTTTGCAGGCAAGTGCCTTAATCACTAAGCCATCTCTCCAGCCCAAGCTTAAGGTAGTTTCATTTACTGGTTTTATGTTAAATATGATACTGTGTATTGCATTATTATACTTTATAGTGATCCTAATGGTAAAATGCATTTGTTAATTATTTCTGTTGTTACTATGAAATGGTGCTTCACAAAAGTATGATTTTTTTTTTTTTTTTTGAGATTGGGTCTCATAAAGCCCAGGCTGACCTTGAACTCACTGTGTAGCAGAGTGTGGTCTTGAACTCCTAATCTTCATGTCTCTCTCTCCCTAGTACCAGATTAGTTCCAGGTATGTAACCACACCCAAGGTTTTATGCCATGTTGGGAATTGAACCCAGAACTCAGGGCATGCAAGGCAAGCACTCTTCCAAGCGAGCTGCACCCCAGCCCCCAAATAGTCTTTATATACGTCCATGTGAGTGTGTGCCTGTGAGAATATATGTGAAGGCAGATTTCAAAGTACAAACTGGTCTTTGCTATTATACAGTATGTGTGCCACCACACCCAGCCTCAATGTATGCATCTTTCAAATACCATGTTGTACCTTTCTCTGTCAAAGGTAAATAAATTTTAATAAGACAATAAGGCTGTCATCTGAAAATGGGAAATTGAGATTTACTTAAGCATAGAAAATCTTGGTATAAATGGGTTGTTTTAAATCCCACTGAATTAGTAAACTTGAATTATATATGTACCTTTTTTTGAGGCAAACCAACAGATTGTTGTTGTTGTTGTTGTTGTTGTTATTAGAGAGAGAGAGAAAATTGACATGCCACAGCCTCCAGCCACTGTAATCAAACTCTAGATGTGTACACCACCTTGTGCACATGTGACCTTGTGCATCTGGCTTATGTGGGTTCTGGGGAGTTGAACTTTTAGGCTTTGCAGATAAGCACCTGAACTGCTAAGCCATCTCTCCAGCCCTGTACCTTTTTTGTTTGTTTTTAACACATGACTTAATTGTTCTGTTAAAAACGGAATGGGGGAGCTGGGCATGGTAGCATATGCCTTTAATCCCAGCACTTGGGAGGCAGAGATAGGAGGATTTCTGAGAGTTCAAGGCCACCCTGAGACTACATAGTGAATTCCAGATTCACCTGGGCTAGAGGGAGACCCTACCTGAAAAACAAGAAGCAAACTGGAATGGGGAAGAAGAGGTGCCTATAAATTGACTTGTTGGCTCTGTTGAGGTCAGCCCTGGGACTAGCAATTTGTTTTTTTAATCCCAAGAAAGCGCTCCCAGGGCCTGGTGAGAGCAGTTAAGGTGAAAGCCGGACAAAAGACTGCCAAAGGGTCACTGTGCCTCTCCCGCTATGCTCCCCAAGCCTCCTGTTTGTGGTGCCACCAAAAGCAGCCTCTTCGGTGATGGCGCACACCCTTAATCCCAGCCCTCAGGAGGCAGAGAGGTAGGAGGATCGCAGTGAGTTCGAGGCCAGCCTGATAATGCATAGTGAATTCCAGGTCAGCCTGGGCTAAAGTGAGACCCTACCTCTAAAAAAACAAAACAACAACAAAAAAGTGCACTAGAGTCTGGTGTTCGTTCGCCGCAGCAAAAGGCACTGGGGCACCTATACACACATGTGCATGTAAGTATCTTTAAAAAAAAAAAAGGCTACAAGCAGCGGGCATGGTGGCACATGCCTTTAATCTCAGCCCGTGGGAGAGGCTGACATAGGGGATGGCTGAGAGTTTGAAACCAGCCTGAGACTACATAGTGAATTCCAGGTCAGCCTGGGCTAGAACAAGACCAAAAAACAAAAACAAACAAAAAAAGGCTAAAGTAGGGTGTGATTGCTCACACCTTTAATCCCAGCATTTGGGAGGGAGGCTGGGGTAGGAAGATCACTGAGTTCAAGGCCAGCCTAGGGCTACATTGTGAGTTCCAGGTCAGTCTGGGCTAGAGTGAGACCCTACCTCAAAATCAACAACAAAAATCTACGTGATTTTTGGAGAGGAAATTTACATAATACCAATAGAACTTTTGGTAAAAGGAATGGCAGAAATGTATTTAGATTTGGTTATATTGAATTTTATGTTATTCTCAGCCTGTTGATATATGGGCTATATAAAGTAAAAGATAATTTTTTTAAAATTTCTGGAAGTACACAAAATTGTGTCTGCATCATAGATGAGTATCTTTGAGTAAAACATTTTGTAGTTCCCGCTGACTGATCACATAGACTCACGGAAAGTGGTTGATTCCACATAGAATAACAAGTTCTAATGAAAAATTTCAGGTTTCTCTTAATGTATAAATTTGTTCAATGAGTTAAGTACATCAATCAGAGAAAATAAATCCATCTTAATACTATTTATTTTGGGCAGGAATAAGTTTGTTTTTGGATATTTTGTAGGTTTTCTACCATATGAGGAAATTTATTTTTGTTTCTATCGTAAGGGCTTGTGGGATGCCAGAGATGTGGCCGTCCTTTCCGTAGTGATCCTGACTGTTGAGGTCTGAGCTGTACGTACATACTTTTAAAGCATTTTAAAGAGATTTTATTTGCCGCCTTCTTGCCTTCTAATATTAGCCCATTTCATGGAGCGGCCAAAATTTGTAGTCCAAAAGAAAGGTAAAAACATGTCTTGGAGTAAAATTTAAAAATTCTGAGAAAAGGTCAAGACTGTTAAACTGTGCATCTTCTTAGCTTTATTTTTCTTTTGATGGCCTGGTATCGGCTCGTATTTCCTCTCTTCCACGTGCTCCTTGTCAGGTAGGCGGCAGGAAGTCTGGTCAGCACTTGCCTATGAGCACTATGTTCCTCACCACGTCTTAGGTCGGGTGTGATGGGGAGTCTTCCTCCCCCGGCAGCGATACTTCAGTTCTGGCTTCGGGAGCCATCCTGCCTCCTTTGCTCCTAAGGGACAACAATTCTTCTAGATACCATTAGTTCAACACTGACTTACGCTATTTTAGTGTGCCACTTGGCTGTTTCTTGACTTGGTGGACTTGATTTTTTTTTTCTTATAATGGATAAAAGAGCAGAGATGGACCACAGTGAAATGGCATTGAGTGATGTCCTCAGGATCCTAAGGTCACTGCCTAGGCGATGGACCTAGGGCTGAGTTCATCAGAAGGCAACAGTAATGGCCCCTTGACCCGCAAACCAGTGTGCAGTTCATCTCGAAGTGATGAGTTTAGACATGTATATGCAAATTAAATTAGTTTCTTCTCAAGATGCCTTTGGGGCTGAATGTCACCATTTTTCCTTCCCCAGAGTAGTACAAAAACAAAAAAGGTCCTTTTGTCTTAATTATATTCTCTCTGCATTCTGTCATTTCTGTGTTGGCTTTCTAGAGTGTTCATAGTGAGGTCTGTGGGGTGCACCAAGTTCAGATGCAGTTCAGACAGGCTGGGGGAAGGCATTAAGGACCTTGGGCTCAGAGCTAGTTTTGACCCGGTGCCTCTGCCCTGGTACTGCGCTTTCCCTGAAACTGTGCCTCTGGTCCTCAGACCAGATCCTGGAACATATCACTCGTCCAGTCCTGTGTTACTGCAAAGGACCGACAGGGATGGATGGCACATGTCCTCCACTAAGCACCTCGCAAAAGACAACTTACAGCTGATGTTTCTCACTGTTGCCTTATTCTCTGAGCCATCTTTGGGGAAAAAAATTACTAGTTAGTAGCTAAACTCCTTTTAAACACAGAGCTTGTATGTGATGGTCTGTTATCCTTATTTCTAGGTTTACATAGACTCCCAGCTAATCTTTTTCTGGCACACGTATGTGGTTCGATGCTTCATAAACATAATTCAACTTAGGTTCATAGCGTTGGGCATGATACCGTGTTGGCGTTACTGTGGACGGCTGCGTGTTCTGTCGCCATGTATTTCATGAGACGCGAATGGTAGCTTCAGCTCTAATCCAGCACGATTTTTAAAAGATGATCCTTAATTTGAACTCAGTTTTATTAGTCTATCATAGGAACTTAAAGTTTGGTCCATTTAAGTCCCTTCTTCTCTTTTCTGAGATGTCTCTGCCCTCCCACCCCTGAAGTCTTGAATCATTTACTGTCTGTGAGGTCTCTGGGGGCCGGACTTGACTGTAGTGGTGAACTTTACGGGGAGCTGAACTGTCGTTCGTTCTTCCAAGAAGAAAGGGACCAGTATTTCTGAAGATGCTGCAGTTGTGTTACTGTGAAGAAAAACTTCTTCCACTTTCAGCAGGTTATATATGTACATATCTATTTACATTTTGGTAAAAGAAAAAAAATGATTGAAAAATTGAGAACATAGTTACCTTCACAAATTATTTATACACTGGGTGAGAAGCGTACTGTGGGGCAGCCACGGGGAAAAACGCAATCTTAGTGCTTAGGTGGTGTAATACTCGTATCTTCCGTGGCCAGCAGCGCCGCGTGCACTCTGTCCTGTCAATCACCTGCTTTGTAATTCCAACGGAAACTCACTTGTTTTGTAATGGAACCCAGAGCAGATATGTACAATAGGATCAGGATTGCCCCACAATTGTAAATAAGAATAGGTCCTGTTTATTTTGACATCTTTTTACAAATGCATTGTATTAGGGTGTGAATATTCCAAACCATGCTCTTGTTTAAAGTTTTGAAATTTTTATTGTTAAATGTAACATTTTAATGGTTGTAATAATTATTTGTATAGATACGGATATAGTATTTTATTTAAGAAAATAAACTTTGCATTTTTTGCATTGTGAATTGTTTTTCCTGATCATTGCACGTGCCACTTTAAACCTGTGTGTCTTACATACTGAAGTGTTAAATTCAGATAGTTTTTTTTTAATAATATTTTACTTGTATGAGAGAGAATGGGCACCCCAGGGCCTCTAGCTGCTGCAAATGATCTCCAGACGCATGTACCACTATGCATATCTGGCTTACATGGATACTGAGGAATCAAACCTTAGGCTTAGCAGGCAAGCACCTTAACCGCTAAGCCATCTCTCCAGCCCTCAGATAGTTTTAACACATACCAACTTTGAAAAAAAAAAAAAAAATACCATGACACATTTCCATAGGGCTTTTGTTCTAGTTATTTCACCTAAATAAATCATAATTGTGATAAGAGAAAACTCTCTCTCTACTCATTATAAAAAAGTAAAATTAGTAAGCTGGTCGTGGTGGCGCATGCCTTTAATCAGCACTTGGGAGGCAGAGGTAGGAGGATCATGAGTTTGAGGCCATCCTGAGACAACATAGTGAATTCCAGGTTCTCTTGGTCTAGAGTGAGACTCTATCTCGAGAAAACAAAAAAATTAAAATTAAACATTTTTCAAAAAGTAAAATTAGAATTTTGAACATGAAAGATAATTTAGTTTAGGTCCAGTTTAAACTTCACTCTTTGTTTTACAGTGGAAGAAACAAGCACAGACTTTGAGATGAAAGTTAAATTCTTTACTATACAACTCTATCAACTTAGTTAAAACTTAAATGATTTTTGAGGGGGCAAAATCTAGAGCAAATTGTTCAATATAAAATTTCATGTGAACTTACGAAATTACAAAGTTTTAATTTTTGTTTTGTTTTGTTTTTCAAGGTAGGGTTTCCCTCTAGTCCTGGCTGACCTGGAATTCATTATGTAGTTTCAGGGTAGACTCAAACTCATGGTGATTTTCCTACCCCTGCCTCCTGAGTGCTGGGATTAAAGGTGTGTGCCACCACGCCTGGCCAAATTATGTTTTGTGTAATACTTAACACAAAATTTTTTTTTAAATTTTTATTAACATTTTTCATGATTATAAAATATATCCCATGGTAATTCCCTCCCTCCCCACCCCCACACTTTCCCATTTGAAATTCCATTCTCCATCATATTACCTCCCCATTACAATCATTGTAATTACATATATACAATATCAACCTATTAAGTATCCTCCTCCCTTCCTTTCTCCACCCTTTATGTCTCCTTTTCAACTTACTGGCCTCTGCTACTAAGTATTTTCATTCTCACGCAGAAGCCCAGTCATCCTTACACAAAATTTTATGTAAAGTTTTATTTTTGAGACAGGGTCTTACAGTGTGGCTGAGATTCCCTTATACTCACTGTAGCCCAGTCTGGCATCTAACTCCAAGACTTCCTTGACCTTCTGAATGCTGGAAGGATACCACACCGGACCAAAACCATATGAAGTTTATGACTAGGTTGTAGCTCAGTGATAGAGTACTGGCCTAGCATGCACAAGGACCTAGGTTTGGTCATAAAATTATATACATCCCCATGAGTCATTTTGTCGTTGTTAAGCAATAGCTTTGAGATATGGTTAAAAAAAATCCAGACATGGCGGCACACAATACTTGGGAGGCAGAGGTAGGATTGCTGTGAGCTCGAGGCCACCCTGAGACTACATAGTGAATTCCAGGTCAGCCTGAGCTAAAGTGAAACTACCTCGAAAAGCAACAAAACAAACAAAAAGATGAGGTGATCAACCCACAATTCAGAGTAATGGATATTTAGGAAAGGACAGCTTGTGCCTGCCTGGTGCTGTATGAATGAGGAAAACCTCAAAGAACTATGTGTTCTATTGTACTGGGTAGCAGGCATGAGGGATTGGCCTCATTTATGCTTAGCCTTTGTCTTAGGAATGCATATGTGTGTGTTGGCTACTACTTACCATGACAAGTACCTGAGAAACCATTGAAAAGGAGGAAGGATTTACCTTGGGTCATGGTTTCAGAGGTTACAGCCTAAGGGCTTTCTTTGTTTCTGGGCTTGGGGTGAGGCATAGCATCATAGCTGAAGAGTGTAGAGGGTCAGGGTTACTCCCCCGCATGGTGGCCAAGAGCAGAGAGCGACAGACAGGAAGGGGTCAGGGCAAGATGACCCCTTCAGCAGCCTGTCCCCAGGGCTCAGTGACCTATTTTCCTCCCACTAGGCCTCACCTCCAAAAGTTACCTTTCCTCCTAACATGGCCAGAAAATTCTGAATCTATGAATTGATTATCAGTGATAAAGGTCAGGTCCCTCATGTTGAAACGCCCCTCAATGGCTGGATGTACCAGCTGAACAAAGCCCACATACAACACATGAGCATCTGACATTAGGGAGATTTGATGAGTGTGGGTAAGCAAGGCAGTGAAAACTCAGGAGGCAGTTCCTGCTGGAGGTAGTTCTTACATAGAGACACCTGAGCAGAGGTGCAGTGAGTCTAACCAAAGTTGCACCCCAGCTCAGCACTTTCTTTTCAGGGATGAGGGGGATTTTAATCAAATTTTCGGTTAGCATACAAAGTAATGAGTTTCATCATAGCATCTTCATGTGTGTGTGTGTGTGTCACTGTACTTTGTTCTTGTTCATTTCCCATCCTCAGATCCCTTCCTTCCTCCAGCTGGGTCACTTCCTTTCCTCCAGTTAGTACCTCTGCTTTTTCTGTTTGCTTTTCAAGGTAGGGTCTCGCTGTAGCCCAGGCTGACCTGGAATTCCTTATATAGTCTCAGGGTGGCCTTGAACTCATGGCGATCCTCCTCCAGAGTGCTGGGATGAAAGGCGTGTGCCACCACGCCTGGCTATTCTTTTGTCAAAACAAATCACCAGCTTTTTGTCAACCCCCAAACACCTGGATCTGTTATCAGTCATTCCCCATTACTCCGATTGCCCTTGGTAGTAACAACTTTCTATTACGATGAATCTGTTCATTCTGGATGTTTCCTAAGTGAAGAATTACACAGTATGTGTTCTTCTGAATAGCACGCTGCTCACAAGTTCATCCATTGTGTAGCATACCAGTATTTTGCTATTTTGTTGATAAATAGCTTCCTGCTGTCTGGACATGCGTTTTATTTATCCATTCATTGGCTGATTTGAAGAATAATGATGCAGTGAGTATTCAAGTTCAAATTGTGTGTGTGTGTGTGTGTGTGTGTGTGTGTGTGTGTTTGTGTGCGCGCGCGCACATGCGCTGTTTTTTTTTTTTTTTTCAAAGTAGGGTCTCACTCTAGCTCAGGCTGACCTGGAATTCTCTATGGAGTCTTAGGGTGGCCTCGAACTCACGGCACTCCTCCCTCTGCCTCCTGAGTGCTGAGATTAAAGGTGTGCGCCACCACGCCCGGCTTCCCCCTCTGCTTTCTTACCACATCCATTCCATTGCCCTGTATTTCATGCATCCCTTCAGATCTCCTCTTCCCCTCTCATGATCCCCTTTCTGGTTTTGTGACCTATACACACCACCACAACCACATGAATACACAGGGGGTAAATACACACATTTAAATCTGGGTTCCCAATGTAAGAGAAAACATGCTGTTTGCCTTTCTGGGTCTGGCTGACTTCACTTAACAGTGATTCCCAGTTGCATGCAAATGTCATGACTCATTGTTCTTTATGGCTGCATCAAATTCCACTGTGTACATATGTCACATTTTCTTTATCCATTCATCAGTTGATAGATGTCCACACTGGTTCTACTTCCTGTCTATTTATGATTGAGCAGCTGTAAACATGATGTGTAAATATTTCTAGTTCATTCACTCAGAATCCTCCAGATGTAACCCAAGAGTGGTGTAGCTGGGTCATATGGGTAATTCTTTTTTCAGTTTTTTCTAATATTTTATTTTTACTTATTTGAGAGAGGGAAAGAAGCAGAGAGAGAGAGAGAGAGAGAGAGAGAGAGAATGGGTGCTCCAGGGATTCCATCCAGTCACTGCAAATGAACTTTAGATGCATGTGCCACCTTGTGCACCTGGCTTACGTAGGTCCTGGGGAATCGAACCTGGGTCCTTTGGCTTTGCAGGCAAGTGCCTGTTCGCTAAGCATCTCTCCAGCCCCCTACTTTCAGTTTTTTGAGGACTCTCCATGCTGATTTCCATAGTGGCCACACAAGTTTACAATTGCAGTGGTGGTGATGAGCATTTTCTCTTCCCCTGCATTCTCACTGAATTTGTTTTCTATATTTTTTTTAATTAAAAAAAATCATTTATTTGAGAGAGAGGGAGAGGGGGGACAGATACACACACACACACACACACACACACACATATATATATATATATATATATATATATATATATATAGAGAGAGAGAGAGAGAGAGAGAGAGAGAGAGAGAGAGAGAGAATATATACACCAGGGCCTCCAGCTGCTTCAAATGAACTCCAGTTGCATGTGCCACTTTGTGCATCTGGCTTTATGTGGGCATTGGGGAATCAAAGCCCGGGTCGTTAGGTTTTGCAGGCAAGCAACTTCACCGCTGAGCCCTCTCTGCAGCCCCAGCATTTGTTTCCTTGATAGTAGCCATTCTGACTGGGGTAAGAGGAAATCTGAAAGCAGCGTTAATTTGCATTTCTGTGATGGCTAAGGATGTTGAACACTTTTTCAAGTATTTATTGATCATTTGTACTTCTTGTTTTGAGAGCTACCTATTTGGCTTATTAGCACATTTTGCATTTATTGACAGGATAATTTGGGCTTTTGATGTTTAGTTTTTGCAGTTCCCCTTTTGATAGATAGTTGGCAGTTTCCCCTCCTGATCCCCCAGCCCCCCCAGGTTTGTAGGCTGCCTCCTCACTCTAGTGAGTGCTTCCATTGCTTTGCAGATGCTTCTTTATTTCATGGAATCACATTTTACAATTCTAGGGATCATTGCCTATACTGTTGGAACCTTGTTCAGAAAATCCATGCTCATATCTCGAAGTGTTTCATATGTTTTCTGATGGCTTAGCGGTTAAGGAGCTTGCCTGCAAAGCCTAACGACCCAGGTTCTATTCCCCAGTATCCATGTAAAGCCAGATGCACAAAATGGTGCATGCATCTAGAGTGCATTTGCAGCGGCTGGAGGCTCTGGTGCACCCATTGTCTATTTCTCAGTCTCTCTTCTCTATATCTCTCTCTGCTTGCACACAAATAAATAAAAATTAGGCATGAGTCAGGTGTGGTGGCACACGCCTTTAATCGCAGCACTCAGGAGACAGAGGTAAAAGGATTGCCGTGAGTTTGAGGCCATCCTGAGACTACATAGTGAATTCCAGGTCAGCCTGAGCTAGAGTGAGACTCTACCTCAAAAAAACAAAAACAAAAATAAAATTAGGCGGGCGTGGTGGCGCACGCCTTTAATCCCAGCACTTGGGAGGCAGAGGTAGGAGGATCACCGTGAGTTCGAGGCCACCCTGAGACTCCATAGTGAATTCCAGGTCAGCCTGGGCTAGAGCAAGAACCTACCTCAAAAAACAAATAAATAAATATTAAATAATTTAAAAAAAGTTTTAGGGCTGGAGAGACAGCTCAGCAGTTAAGGTCCTTGCCTGTAAAGTGTAATGACCCAGCTCCGATCCCCCACTATCCCCATAAAGCCAGATGCACAAAGTGGTATGTTCATAGGGAGTTCTCATCTTGCAAATAAAATATTAAATTTTTTAAATTTATTTATGAGAGAGAGGAAGAGACAAAAATAAAGAGGCAGAAAAAGTGAGAGAATGAACTGGGCATGGTGGCATATGCATTTAATCCCAGCACTCAGGAGGCAGAGGTAGGAGGATCACCGTGAGTTCGAGGCCACCCTGAGACTACAGAGTTAATTGCAGGTCAGTCTGGACTAGAGTGAGACACTACAAAAAAATCAAAAAAAAAAAAAAAAAAAAAAAAAAGAGAGAGAGAGGTAGGGCAAGGGGGTGGGGGGAAGGTATCACAGTGCTGGAAAAAAGTGACTGGAGTACTGAGTAACATCACCATCACACCTTGCAAGGCTCAGGGTCTAATGCGGAAGAGGTGGTGGAAAGAATGTAAGAGCCAAAGGAAGGGTAGGACTCCTTACAACATGCTCCCTCCAGACATAAAATGGCCTGGATATCCATGACCTCACAGTGCCTGACACTACCTACACAAGACCATCATAATAGGAGGAAAAGGTCACGACATCAAAATAAAAGAGAGACTTATTGAGATGGGGAGGGGATATGATGGAGAATGGAGTTTCAAAGGGGAAAAGTGGGGGAAGGAGGGTATTACCATGGGATATTTTTTATAATCATGGAAAATGTTTTTAAAAATTGAGAACAAATAAAATAAGATTTTTTTTGTTTTTTTTTTTTAAATTATTTATTTATTTGAGAGCAACAGACACAGAGTGAAAGACAGATAGAGGGAGAGAATGGGCGCGCCAGGGCTTCCAGCCTCTGCAAACGAACTCCAGACGCGTGCGCCCCCTTGTGCATCTGGCTAACGTGGGACCTGGGGAACCGAGCCTTGAACCGGGGTCCTTAGGCTTCACAGGCAAGTGCTTAACCACTAAGCCATCTCTCCAGCCCCTAAAATAAGATTTTAAAAAAAGCCAGTTCACTTCAGTATGTCCTTGAAGCAATACAGTTTACTGCTTTTGTTAAATATTGACTCTTGTGTAACACCATCTTGACATCCTTTTTTAAGCTTTGCATTGCTATTTTGTGTTCTGTGACTTCATGTAAAACAAACATAAAGCACTTGGACTGCAGACCCAAGTGAGAAGATTTGCTCCAGGGAAAGAAGGCACTGCTGTAATTGTTTAACTGTGGTAGAACGTGGTGACTGTTTTTTCATAGAATACTATTTTTAGCGAAAGAATGGCTAAAGTCAATGGCTTTTCAGACTTAGTTATTTGGTAGGCATTCTTCCCAAAATGAAGAAAATCAACCCATCACAGTATCTGTCACTGTGAGTTTGATGGGATCGTTGATGAGGTCATTGGGGATATTAGTAAATTACATTACAGATAGTAGCAATAACAATGAAATATAGAACTGCTTGAAATATTTGCATTATTCAGTGATATAATATTTTCCAATGATCCATTCAGCTATTATCTATTAAGTTAAACATTAAATAGACTTAAGAACATAAAATAGGACTGGAGAGGTGGTTCAGCCCTTAAAGTTGCTTATTTGCAAAGCCTGATGGCCTGAGTTCTATTCCCCAGCACGCAAATAAAGGCAGATTCATAAAGTGGCGCGTGTCTGGAGTTTGTTAATAGTGGCAGGCGACCCTGACGGCCCTATACTCACTAATTCACTCTCTCCCACTTTGTGTCTCGAATAAAAATATTTAAAACTTCTTTTCTTAAATATATAAAACAATGCCACTCCCCACAATTTGTTGTGGAAAGTACTGTTGGTCTGGCTACGACTTTGTACAAGTGGTGTAACTTCTTTGTGTCACAATTTATTATTTAGTCTTACCTGTTTATGGTTACTATTATCCCACTCTGCTTATCTCACGGGTGTTATAAAAGACCAACAATGGGCTGGAGAGATGGCTTAGCGGTTAAGCGCTTGCCTGTGAAGCCTAAGGACCCCGGTTCGAGGCTCGGTTCCCCAGGTCCCACGTTAGCCAGATGCACAAGGGGGCGCACGCGTCTGGAGTTCGTTTGCAGAGGCTGGAAGCCCTGGCGCGCCCATTCTCTCTCTCTCCCTCTATCTGTCTTTCTCTCTGTGTCTGTCGCTCTCAAATAAATAAATAAAAATTAAAAAAAATTTAAAAAAAATATTTAAAAAAAAAATAAAAAAATAAAAGACCAACAAACTGTTATTGTTGAATGTGTTTTTACACTGTTGCAAAGGAACATTTCATGTAAATTGGCAATGGCGTTTGCCATTCCCACCTCCCCCATACATGAGCCTAAGATGCAGACCGCCACCAGAATGTAGCTGATCAGCATTAATAGCTTTGCCTCTCTCTCTCTTTTCTTAAAATATTTAATTAATTTATTTATTTGAGAGAGAGGCGGGGGTGGGATGGGGATGGGCACACCAGGGACTCTAGCCATTGCAAACAAACTCTATGTGCTTGCGCTGCCTTGTGCTTCTGGATTTATGTGGATCCTGGGGAATTGAACCTGGATCCTTTGGCTTTGCAGGCAAGCGCCTTAACTGCTAAGCCATCCCTCTAGCCCAGTACTTTAAAAAAAAAAAAAAGAATTTTATTTATTTATTAGAGAGAGGGGGGAGATAGAATGGGTGTACCAGGGCCTCCAGCCACTGCAAGAGAACTCAATGCATGCTCCACCCTGTGCCTCTGGCTTACGTGGGTACTGGGGAATCGAACCTGGGTCCTCAGGCTTTGCAGGCAAGTACCTTAACCACTAAGCCCTCTCTCCAGCCCCTGGACGATGACTTGAAATGATCCCCACAATAGTCATCCCTCTCTTTAGATCTCTGCTTCACTGGGAGTGGGCAAGGAAGATCACCAATTGAAGGCTAGCCTGGGCTATGTAGCAAGAGCCTATCTCAAGGGGAGGAAAAGGAAAAAAATGGTATAGCTTGAACCCACCTTCTACTGAGTGTCTATTAGTTTTCTAGTTTGATAATTTTTTTGCCGCATATGTTTTTCTTATTTTTGATGCTGCATTCACATAATCATTACAGTGTTCTGACACTTAAGTCAATTGGAAATTCTGAGATATATTTAAAGCCATTTTAATTGAAAGCCCATGTCTTCAAAGTTACCTGCTCCTGGGAATGCAACTCCCTCAACAGAATTCCCTTCTATAAACCTTTCTTTCTTTTGGTTTTTCGAGATATGGATTTCACAGTAATCAAGAATGAGCTGGAATTCACTATGTAGTCTCAGGGTGGCCTTGAACTCACAGAGATCCTACCTCTGCCTCCCAATTGCTGGGATTAAAGGTGTGCACCACCACACCCAGCCCTTTCTTTCTTTTTCTTTTTAATTTTTTTCAAATTTTTATTAATAACTTCCATGACAATAAAAAAATCCCATGGCAATACCCTCCCCCCCCCCACTTTCCCCTTTGAAACTCCATTCTCCATCATATCCCCTCCCCATCTCAATCGGTCTCTTTTATTTTGATGTCATGATTTCTTGGCCCCTGTTCTGGCAGCTCTCTCTCTTTCTGGAACCCCTCCCACTCTTTTGGGAATCTTTTTCTAGATTTCCCTTAATAAAATCTACCTTTTCCCCCTGCTCTCCTTGTCCACGTACCTTAATTTTTCTTTGGTGTGCAACACAAACTTGAAAGTCACTAACTCAAAATGGCTGGGGTGAATGTTGTCTGACACCTTCGTCACTCAAGTCAAGCCCATTTGGGCCAAGAAAGGCCCCATTGCTCTCAAAAATCTGTAATAGGGGCTGGGGAAGTGGCTTAGTGGTTAAGGCATTTGCCTGTGAAGCCTAAGGACCCCGGTTTGATTCCCCAGGACCCACGTAAGCCAGATGCACAAGGGGGCACATGCGTCTGGAATTTGTTTGCAGTGGCTGGAGGCTCTGGCGCACCCATTCTCTCTTTCTCTCTCTCCCCTCCCTCAAATAAATAAAGAAATAAAATATTTTTAAAAATCTGTAATAGGACTGGAGAGATGGCTTAGCTGTTAAGTTTCTTGCCTCCGAAGCCTAAGGACCCAGGTTTGATTCCCCAGTATCCACGTAAGACAGATGCGCAAAGGGGCGCGTGCTTTTGGAGTTCATATGCAGTGGCTGGAGGCCCTGGTGTGCCCATTCTCAATCTGCCTCTCTTTCTCTCTCTAAAATAAATAAACATATTTTTTTGAACAACTGCAACAAATTCTATGGTACTTTCCTGGTGTTCATTGTATTCAATAAGCATAGCGGATTATGGACTGGAGAGATGGCTCAGCAGTTAAGGCAAATGCTCTTTAAAGCCTAATGACCCAAGTTCGAGTCCCCAGAACCCACGTAAAGCCAGATGCAAAAAGTGGATCATACATCTGGAGTTCGTTTGCTGTGGCAGGAGGCGCCCATTCTCTTTCTTTCTCTCTCTCACTCTGCCTGACAGGTTGGTGCACACCTTTAATACCAGCACTCAGGAGGCCGAAGGAGGAGGATCACTGTGAGTTTGCAGCCAGCTCAATGGTGAGTTCCAGGTCAGCCTGGCCTAGAGTGAGATCCTACCTCAAAAACAAACAAACGGGCTGGAGAGATGGCTTAGCGGTTAAGCGCTTGCCTGTGAAGCCTAAGGACCCCGGTTCGAGGCTCGGTTCCCCAGGTCCCACGTTAGCCAGATGCACAAGGGGGCGCACGCGTCTGGAGTTCGTTTGCAGAGGCTGGAAGCCCTGGCTCGCCCATTCTCTCTCTCCCCCTCTATCTGTCTTTCTCTCTGTATCTGTTGCTCTCAAATAAATAAATAAATTAAAAAAAAAAAAAAACAAACCAATCTAGCTGTGTAAATAAGCCTCATCCAAGTACTGGAAGCAAAGAAAACACAATAAGACAACCACAGCCAGCCAGGCTTAGACTTACCTCAGGCAAGCATTCCATGTCTTCACCCAGGGCCTTTTTTCTTTTTTAAAATATTTATTTATTTATTTATAAGAGAGAGGGAGGGAGGGAGCGAATGGGTGCACCAGGGCCTCCAGCCACTGCAAACAAACTCCAGACATGCGCGCCCTGTTGTGCATCTGGTGTCATGTGGGTCCTGGGGAATCAAACTTGGGTTCTTAGGCTTTGCAGGCAAATGCCTTAACCACTGAGCCACCTCTCCAGCCCCCAGGGCTTTTTCTTGGTCTCACAAGGAGACAAGACTTACAGTGAGTCATTTTGAGACCTGTGTGACACTTATTGGGCTTCTTTCTGGGACTTTTTTTTTTGAGATAGGGTCTCACTCTGGTCCAGGCTGACCTGGAATTAATTATGTAGTCTCAGGGTGGCTTTGAACTCATGGCAATCCTCCTACCTCTGCCTCCCGAGTGCTGGGATTAAAGGTATACACCACCATGCCCGGCAGACATATTTTTTAAAAAGCATATCTTATTATTTATTTAAGGGGGGAGAGAGAGAGAGAGAGAGAGAGAGAGAGAGAGAGAGAGAGAGAGGGAGAGAGAGAGAGAGAGAGAGAGAGAATGGGTGCACAGGGCTTCTAGCCACTGCAAAAGAACTCCAGATACATACACCACCTTGTGTCTGTGGCTTGTGTGGGTATTGGGGAATTAAACCTGGGTCCTCAGGTTCACAGGCAAGTACTTTATCCTCTAAACCATCTCTCCAGCCCCCTGGGACCTTTTTTGCCAAGTGAGGTCTGAGGTTCTTTTCCCACAGGCAGAGCCTCAGGCTTGCTCTCTAGCAGGGCACTGGGTGATGAGGCAGGAGGGGGAGACACTGCACATACCATTCACAGGAGAAAATTAAAGCTGGCTTTCATTCAAGATACCTAGGGTAGGACTGGAGAGATGGCTTAGCAGTTAAGGTGCTTGCCTATGAAGCCTAAGGACCCAGGTTCAAGTCTCCTGGTCCCATGTAAGCCACATCCACATGGTGGCATATGTGTCTGGAGTTTGTTTGCAATGGCATGAGGCCCTGGCACGCCCATTCTCTCTCTCTCTTTCTCATTCTCTGTCTCTAATAAATAAATTAAAAAATCATTAAATACCTAGGGCATAGGTGGTGGTGACATTGTGCGCAGCCAGGCTCTCCATGGAGGCCCTGACTCTGAGAGCATGTTTGGCCCTCAGTGAAGTGTGTGAAGGGTCAGGGGCAGTGAAATGCTGCGACAGAGCGACAGGCTGTGAATTTGGAGAGGTGACAATCTGAGCAGTGATTTTAAAGGTGAAAAAGCATCCCTACACCCTCAGGGCTTCTGGCAACTGAGGACAGGAAACAGGACAGAGGTTTTCATGCAAAGTCCCCAGAGGAGAGAACCCAGCTCCTGCCCTTTCTCCCCCCCAGGATGACTTAGGAGGAGGGAGCGGGGATAACGTCTGGGCTGGTGCCATTCCTCTGTGGTACCCATGTGATGTCAGGGAGTCTATATGCTAGGGAATCTAAGGGCCCCAGCCAGCCAGCCAAGGCCATGCGGCAATTAGGAGGACATATGCAAAGTACCTTTGAGTCACCGGCTATCGCCCAGCAAATGATAGCTTGTTTACTGACCCCACAGTACACTCTAGCGGGAGTTGGGTGCTTGGACTTAGAAGGGTGGCAGCTGCAACTGTTTTCGCTCCGCCCCCCTCCCAGGAGCTGGCTTGGGGACTGAAGCCAGTCGTGGAAAGTCCCTTCCCCAGATAGCCTCTGGTCTTCTCTTGCTGCTAAAATAAAACCGGGCTAATCCCCCAGGCAGCCAGTGTGAGCAGCTGGGGCTGTCTCCCAGCATTTGACAGAGGTGTGAATAGCTGAGTTTTTGGCCAGGGCATCTCAGTGCCGCTCCAGCTGAGAGGTTTTTCTTCCTTCTTTATTTTATTTATTATTATTATTTTTTCTAGAGAGAGAGATGGGGAGAGAGAGAGAGAGAATTGGCGTGCCAAGGCCTCAGCCATTGAAATTGAACACCAGATGCTTGCGCCATCTAGTGGGCATGTGTGACCTTGCACTTGCCTCACCTTTGTGCGTCTGGCTTACGTGGGATCTGGAGAGTCAAACATGGGTCCTTAGGCATTGCAGGCAAGTGCCTTAACCGCTAACCCATCTCTCCAGCCCAGATCTTGTTTTCCTAGCCTTGCTTTTAAAGAGCAAAGTCCAAGAACATAACCAAAAGTTAGTACATGCATAGTCCTAGATCCAAGCCATTTCCTTGGTGTTCCCAACGTCTCTGGTGACTACACTCATACTAATGACTCTGGTGCAGCACACTCACTTCTTCCTGTTTGCTAGTTAGTTACACAGGGGTGTTGTACAAAGAACTAGCAATGTGTACACCTAGAATTACCATTTATGAGCTGGGCGTGGTGGCACACGCCTTTAATTCCAGCACTCAGGAGGCAGAGGTAGGAGGATCACTGTGAGTTCGAGGACACCCTGAGAATACAGAGTGAATTCCAGGTCAGCCTGAGCTAGAGTGAGACCCTATCTCAAAAAGAATTACTGGGCTGGAGGGATGGCTTAGCAGTTAAGGTGTTTGCCTGCAAAGCAATAGGACCTGGGTTAGATTCTCCAGGACCCATATTAGCCAGATACACAAGGGGGCACACATGTCTGGAGTTTGTTTGCAGTGGCTGCAGGCCCTGGTGAACCCATTCTCTCTCCTTCTTTCTCTGTCAAATAAATAAATAAATAAAATATTTTTTAAAAGTCCCCTCACCTCCACACAAGTGTGGTGGCACACACACACAAATAAATAAATAAAAATCTTAAGGATTGGAGAGATGGTTTAGCGGTTAAGCGCTTGCCTGTGAAACCTAAGGACACCGGTTCGAGACTCGATTCCCCAGGACCCACGTTAGCCAGATGCACAAGGGGGCGCATGCGTCTGGAGTTTGTTTGCAGTGGCTGGAGGCCCTGGTGCGCCCATTCTCTCTGTACCTGCCTATTTCTGTATCTCTCTCTCTCAAGTAAATAAATAAAAATAAAAATAAACTTTAAAAAAGAATTACTATTTATGAAAGCAGACTTTGTCTGAGGTTTTTGTCCTGTTGCATTAAACAAAACTGACTATGACATGTGAAGTTTTAGCATAAGCCAGACACAAACAGAACACACAACCCCCCCCAATCAACCCCACACTCCATCTACTGGGGCAGGGCTTGGTGGCCTTCCTATTTGCCATTTTCATTGACTTTATTATTTTTTTCAAAACAACCTTACAGATAATGTATCTTCTTTTATTTTATTTTTTATAATGTATCTTTAAATTTATTTGTGCTAGGCCACAGGGCTACTTGGATGGGCTTCCCTGTTGGCTCTGTCTTGGATTAGAAACCCAGAGGGCCTGAAGGTTTCATGTCAAGTCAACCCTAGTTGAATCTGTTTGAAAATGTTTTGCCATGTTCGATGAACACCATCATTCAATCATGGCCTTTCTTTGGCCTAAGGAAGTCAATAGTTGTTTTTTTTTTTTTAAAGGAATAAAGAACAAGACCAATGACAAACTAAGAACTTAGGGCAGAAAGTCCAGGACCCTGATCTCCATTAGTCACAGATGCAGGGCTCAGTTGTAGGGGGCCCCCGGGTCGGTGCTGCTGGTTAGAACACTTGTTCCCCCTTGGGGGCCCAGAGCTGAGCTGGGTGCTGGAGGCCGAGCCGCATTCTTCCTTTGCTGCATTCCTGCGGGAGCCCGCATCCAACGGTGAGTCTTCCAGCACAGTCAGTCGCTTCTCTTGTTTCTCCTGTTGCTATTTTTCCCCTCCATTTCCCCTTCCACCTTGGAGCTGAGCTCTACGGAGTAACAGGGCCTTTCCAAAAAGGTCTATCAGAGTGACAAGGGGGTCATCTCCCCGTGTTGAGGTGAAGACACTAATAAGTGAGCACCCGGGCCTTGGGCCCAGTGATGGTTAGCAGTTCAGAGGAGGGTGACAGAGCCCAGCCCCCGAGTCCTTCCAAAGGTGTGCCAGGGACCCTGGGGACCACGGGGTGCTCCTTTTGACCAAGCCGGTGACTCTGGGTCCTCTGTGTCGGTAGAGTGGGGCTTTGGGCCACTTCCGCCCCATATTCTGGGGAATCTTGACTGGGAAAGATGACATAGAGCTTTGGATCTCCAGCACAGCGGGTGTGTCCTTGGTGTGAAGACCGCAGATTCTAGGTGGGAACTACAAGTGGCTGGTTTCTGGGCCACATCTCAGGTGAGGATAGGAGGGGTCCCCGGTGTGAACTGCCCCATTATGGCTTCTGTCCAGATCTAATTGAAAGTTGCAAACAGAGGCTGGGTGCTCGCAGCTCCTCAAGGGTTTGCCTCTGTCCACATCCAGACTTCCCCTCTGCCTTTCTTTCTTCTTGAGGTTCAGAGCACGCCCCCCCCAACAGCTCCTCTCTTTGCTGTGTGAAAGCAGAGCTGACTCTGCAGAGGCAAGCGGCCGTGTCTGGCAGTGGGTATATTGTTGTAGGTAACACATTTCTCACAAACCAGCACCAAGATGGCTCTGTCCTTCTCCCCTGCTCATGCTGGAGGCTTAGAAGACAGGGATCTGGTCTCTGCGAACCACATCCAGGTCATCGTCCAGAGTTAACAAAACCTGAAGTGAGAGGGACAGAGCTGTGAGTCCCAGCCACACCAAGTCCCTGCCTTTTCTCAGAGATGCCCATCGACAGAAATGACACAGTCCCTTCCTCGTGTACAGTCCCCTGTGCTGAGGAGTAAAATTAAATTAGGGGAGGAGATATAAGGAGCACGGGGTGGAGGGGGATAAGATGTCTTGATAGAGTGGCCTAAGAAATCGTCAGCTCGAAGGTGACACTCAGGGGAAACCTAATGGAAGCAGTCTGTGTTTTGGGAGGCTGAGGTGGGAGGACCGCCATGAGTTCGAGGCTACATAGTGAATTTCAAGTCAGCCTGAGTTAGAGGGAGACTCTGCCTTGAAAAACCAAAATAAATAAATAAATAACTAAAAATAATCTCCATGTTGCATAGAGCATTTGTATATAGGAAGTGGACCATTCCTCTTCATTTCTACTCTCTCTACCTTTCCTGGCTCTAAGCCAGCTAAGGGTTAGGCCGTATCCTCCTCTCATATAGAGTAATCTTGTTTTTGAAATTTATTTGAAAGCAACAGAAAGAAAAAGAGGCAGAGAGATTAAGAGAGAGAGAAGAGAGTGGATACATCAGGGCCTCCAACCACTGCAGAAGAACTGAACTCCAGATGCATGCACCACCTTGTACATCTGACTTATGTGGGTCCTGGAGAATCGAGCCTCAAACTAGGATCCTCAGGCTTCACAGGCAAGCGCTTAACCACTAAGCCATCTCTCCAGCCCCATAAAAGGGAATATTTTTTGTTTGTTTTTGTTTTTCAAGGCTGCCCTGGAACTCCAGTCTCACAGCAAACTCAAACTCACAGCAATCCTCCTACCTCTGCCTCCCGAGTGCTTGGGTTAAAGGCGTGTGCCACCATACCCAGCATAAAGGGAAGTCTTCAAAAAGAATGGATACTTCTTCACAGCCTCCCTCTTAGTGAGTACCAGTCACCCCACTGAGGAAGGCCTTCAGTGGAATGGGGGGTGGGGATGAGGGAAATGAGGCTAATACATGATTTGTCCATACAATGAAGTTTCTAATTTAATAAAAAGAAAGAAGGGCTGGAGTGGTGGCTTAGCAGTTCAAGCGCTTGCTTGCAAAAGCCAAAGAACCCAGGTTCAATTCCCCAGGACTCATGTAAGCCAGATGCACAAGGTGGCACATGTGTCTGGAGTTCGTGTGCAGTGGCTGGAGGCCCTGGTGTGCCCATTCTCTCTCTATCTGCCTCTCTCCCTCCCAAGTAAATAAATGAAAATAAAATTTAAAATTCTCTTTAAAAAAATAAGAAAAGCCTAATATCCATACAGAGTGGTTGAATTTCCCATCCTTCCCACTAGAGGGCAGTCCTGCTTCACGCTTCAGGCTGTATGGTCTGTAAGCAGGGATCCAAGAGGCTAGTGGGGTGATAACTCAAATCTATGCACAGGCCCTGCAGACTTAGTTAGGAAACAACCAATGCAAGACTAGATGATACTTAGTTTTGTTTATTATTATTATTATGAGTCTTTCGAAGTAGGGTTTCATGCTAGTTCAGGCTGACCTGGAATTCACTATGTAGTCTCAGGGTGGCCTCGAACTCACGGTGATCCTCCTACCTCTGCCTCCCGAGTGCTGGGATTAAAGGCGTGCGCCACCATGTCCGGCTCTGAAGGATACTTAGAACTGTTATGTTTTTCACTTTTTTTTTTTTTGCTGTGTGTGTGCACGCACGCGCGCGTGCGTGTGTGTGTGTGCATGTGCGCACAAGTGTTTATGGTACCTGTGTGTTTGTGTGAAGAAGCCAGAGGACAAACTCAGGTGTTGCTACCCTGGTATGTTATCTGCCTGTTTTTAGGAAAAAAACAACAACCAAAAAGAGTCTGTCATTGTCCTGGAGCATAGCAGTTAGGTTACACTGGCTGGCCAGCAAACTCCAGGGGTCTTCTTCCATCTACTTTGTCTGTCAGCGCTAGGATGAAAAACGGGCTCCCCCATGCCAGCCTCTGTGTGTGTGTTAGTGTGTGTGTGCGGGGGTGGGGTCAGGATCACTTGTTTACGCCTGTGTGTTCAATAAGCTAGCTGGCCAGTGAGCTTCCAGATGGTTCTCCTGCCTCTGATTCCCCTCTTGCACTGTGATGACAGATACTGACGCTCCAGTGTCCGGCTTCTTACGTGGCGTCTGGAAGCTGAGCCCAGATACTCGCGTGTGCCTGGCAAGTGCTTGATCCACTGAGTTATAAAACTAAGTATAAAAATAAGATGTTATCAGTCAGTCGTCTATCTTTCTTCTCTCTCTCTCTCTCTCTCTCTCTCTTTTCCGAGGTAAGGTCTCACTCTAGCTCAGGCTGACCTGGAATTCACTCTGCAGTCTCAGGGGGCCTTGAACTCACGGTGATCCTCCTGCCTCTGCCTCCCAAGTGCTGGGATAAAAGGCATGCGCCACCACGCCCGGCTCTTTTTTTCTTTTCTTTTGCTACTCAGACTGTGTCCTCTCCCTCCAGCTCCCCCGAAGGAGAGCAGGAACCATCGGAATCCTCGTCAATGGCAAGAGCCACTTGCAGCTAAAGCGACACCCAGTGCCAGCTTCAGGCTCAAGAGAGAACGCTGCGCCCCTCCTCGTGGTTTCCAAACTTCCCACAGTCAAAGAGACTTCTCTAGTAACGAACTATAGAAATGATCTCTGCAAGCAGTCTTTATCTATCTAGTTTTGCTTTCAAGTACAAAAATCTCTCACAAAGAAATTTAAAAAATTTTTTAAAAATAAGATGGTATAAGCCAGTTGTGGTAGTATGCACCTTTAATCCCAGCACTCAGGAGGCAGAGGTAGGTGGATTGCTGTGAGTTCAAGGCCACCCTGAGACTACATAGTGAATTCTAGGTCAGCCCGGGCTAGAGCAAGACCCTACCTTGATAAAACAAAAAACAAAACAAATAAATAAAGGCTGGAGACATTGCCTAGCAGTTAAGGCACTTGCCTGTGAAGCCTAAGGACACAGGTTCAATTCCCCCAGTACCCACGTAAGCCAGATGCATATGGTGGCACATATATCTGGAGTTCATTTGTACTGGATAGAGGCCCGGTGCACCCATCCTCTCTCTCAAATAAATAATTAAAAAAGGGCTGGAGAGATGGCTTAGCGGTTAAGCGCTTGCCTGTGAAGCCTAAGGACCCCAGTTCGAGGCTCGGTTCCCCAGGTCCCACGTTAGCCAGATGCACAAGGGGGCACACGCGTCTGGAGTTCGTTTGCAGAGGCTGGAAACCCTGGAGCGCCCATTCTCTCTCTCCCTCTATCTGTCTTTCTCTCTGTGTCTGTCGCTCTCAAATAAATAAATTAAAAAAATTTAAAAAAATAATTAAAAAAAAAAGGATGGGAGGAAGAGAAGAACTGAGGATGCAGAGAGGAGAGAACGAGAAGACACGGCCAGCTTACCAAGAAGGAGAAGAACAAGGCTGTGGCCGAGAGGAAGTGCCAAATGTCGTGGTCATCAAAGAAGTCCAGCAGGACGCACTCGCGGTTCTTCTCCCGGGACTCGGCTGGGCTTCCCTGGAGGAAGGTGAGGCAGGATTCCCAAGGTTCAAATGTTTCAGGGTTGGTTACCCAGGATGCCATGAAAGTTCTGCTAGAAACTCCAAAAGCAAGCTTGCAAGCAAACGCGGCTGCACACAGCGCTTGCACACACAGCTGGCACACAGAGCTTGCACGCAGAGCTTGCACGCAGATGCTCACAGCAGCATTGTTCACGGTAGCCACAGGGTGGAGACAACGCACATGCTCATGAGCTGATGAATGGACTGGGAACAGGTGTGGTATGGCCACCCCGGGTGACAAGAAGACAAGAGGAACTAAGCTAAAGCACGGGTGAGCCTCAGGAACGTCATGCTGCCCAGACTCAGCCTGACTCAAGGCCGTCCGGTACGTGGCTCCACGTATATGAAGCATCCAGACTGGCGAATAGTGATACTCCAGTGACTGCCAAGAGCTGTGCAGCCTGGGAGAACCAGGAATGGGCGCTAATGGCTATGGACCTGTGATGGACAGCTGCTTTCCTGTTTGTGCTTTGGACACACACACACTGATTTCTGAGCCTGTGCATTTTTTTTTCCACATCTTATTTTGTTTGTTTATTTGAGAAAAAGAGGGAGACAGAGAGAGAGAGAGAGAGAGGGGGAGGGGGGAGGGAGGGAGGGAGGAAGAAGAGAGAATGGATGCACCAGGGCCTCCAAGTCACTGCAAATGAACTCCAGATGCGTGTGCCCCCTTGTGCATCTGGCTTACATGGGTTCTGGGGAAATCGAACCTGGGTCCTTAGGCTTTGCAGGCAAGCGCCTTAATTGCTAAGCCACCTCTCCAGCCCCTGAGCATTCTTTATTTTTATTTTTTAAGTTTTTATTAGCATTTTCCATGATTATAAAAAAATATCCCATGGTAATTCCCCCCCCACTTTCCCCTTTGAAATTCCATTCTCCATCATATTACCTCCCCATCTCAATCATTGTACCCCTAAGCATTCTTACCTGTAAGGTGGATTAGCAGCCCCTCCTACTGTGTAGCTGTTGATGGATAGTGACTGATAAAGATGGGGACAACACAGTAATGAAGGTTTTGACCTGTGGCGTGGCTTTTGGGCACTGATCACTACCCAATGCACGAGGACTGTCAAGTGTGCAGTGTCTGAAGGGATCATATGCTTGTGAACTATTGCCCTGGTAATGCTGACCACATGCCACATGGTATATGGATACTAAGGCTTCTTTCTTTGGGTGACAAATGTGAATTTTGACAACACACAAAAGATAAAAAAGTGCCGGGCATGGGGGCACATGGGTTTGATCCCAGTGCTTGGGAGGCCGAGGTCTGCGGATTGTTGTGAGTTTACGGCCAGCCTGAGAATACATAGTGAATTCCAGGTCAGCCCGTGTTACACACAGCAAGACCCTAACTTGAAAAACAAAACAAAACAGAACAAAACAAAAAGGGCTGGAGAGATGGCTTAGCAGTTAAGGTGCTTGCCGGAAAAGCCAAAAGACCCAGGTTCGATGCCCCAGTACAGATGTAAACCAGATGCACAAGGTAATGCATGTGTCTGGAGTTTTTTTTTTTTTTATTTTTTTTTTTGCAGTGGCTAGTGGCCCTGACACACCCAATCTTTCTCTCTGTCCCCTCTCTATTTCTGTCTAAAGTAAATAAATACATAAAATAAAATATTTAAAAAATAAAATTCAAGAAACACAGGAAGCTGGGCATGACGGCACGTCTTTAATTCCAGCACTCAGGAGGCAGAGGTTGGAGGATCGCCATGAGTTCAAGGCCACCCTGAGACTCCATAGTGAATTCAGGTCAGTGAGACCCTACCTGGAAACACAAAAAAAAAAAAAAAAAAAAAAAAAAAAGGTGGGGAGGGCGCAGAAATGAGATGGCATAGCAGTTAAGGTGCTTGCCTGTGAAACCTAAGGACTCAGGTTTGATTCTCCAGGTCTCACATAAGCCAGATGCACAAGGTGGCATATGTATCTGGAGTTCCTTTGCAGTGGCTGGACACCCTGGCTTGCCCGTTCTCTCTCCTTCTCTCTCTAATAAATACATTTAAAAAAAAGAGAGAGATGCCTTAGCCGTTAAGGCATTTGCCTGCAAAGCCAAAGGAGCCGGATTCAACTTCCCAGGGCCCATGTAAGCCAGATGCACAAGGAGGCGATGCATCTAGAGTTTGTAGTGGCTGGAGGACCTGAGTGCCCGTGCCCATTCTCTATCTGCCTCTTTCTCTCTCTCTCTCAAAAAAAAAAAAAATATATATATATATATATATATATGTGTGTGTGTGTGTGTGTGTGTGTGTGTGTGTATACATGAATACAGGAGAGGGAGAAAGACCCAGAAGGCAAGGTGGAGAGAAGTGCTTGGGAAAGAAGAGAATTATCACCTTACCTCCCAGCTACTGAGGTTCTGAAAGAAAAAATAGAGGGCCGCAGCCCACAGCACCACGGTGGCCACGATGCACAGGAGCGGCGCCAGGAGCACCTTCTCGGCGCTGCGAAGCTGGGAACACACACCCCGGGCAGCGAGTGAGGTTGGGCCAGTGCGGAGGCCGGGCCCCAGCCAGCGGCGCCCCACCCCGCGCTCACCTTCATGATGATGTAGAAAGCCAGGTAGAGCAGCAGGTTGCAGATGAAGATGCCGAGCACGTAGGACGCAAAGTCCCGGGGCCGGTAGATCAACCCAAAGAGCGCGCTGGGAACAGGGGGAAGGGAGGGAGGCTGCAGCGCAGAGGAGGATTTGACAGTGGTCTCTCACTGTCCTGCCCCATTTGCGGGGAAGTTCATTTTAAAACGAAAACAAACAAAAAACCTGGGGCTGGAGAGATGGCTTAGTCGTTAAGGCGTTGGCCTGCAAAGCCAAAGGACCCAGGTTCGATTCCCCAGGACCCAGGTAAGCCAGCTGCACAAAGTGACACATGCATCTGGAGTCTGTGTGCAGCAGCTAGAGGCCCTGGTGCTCCCATTCTCTGTCTGTTCTCTGTCTCTCTCTCTCTCAAATAAAAAATAAAATAATAAAATAAATAGTCAAAAACGGGCTGGAGAGATGGCTTAGCGGTTAAGGCGTTGGCCTGCAAAGCCAAAGGACCCAGGTTTGATTCCCCAGGACCCACGTTAGCCATATGCACAAGGGGGCGCACGCATCTGGAGTTGGTTGTCAGTGGCCAGAGGCCCTGGCATAACCATTCTCTCTCTCTACCTGCCCTATCTCTGTATCTCTCTCAAATAAACAAACACAAAATATTAAAAAAGACAGCGCTGTAAGATACAGTCATATATTGCTTCATGACTGATACATTTTGAAACATGCATAATTAGGTGGTTTTGGCATTGTGTGAGCATCAAAGTGTTTCTACACACACTCAAGTAGGCACTGCGTCACTAGGTATCTTGTCCTATGGGAGGGACCACTAGGTGATATGTCAGATGGCCACTGCATCACTATCTACTGTCTTGTCTCATGGACCCTTATTGTATGTGGGATCCTCTATTGACTGAAATGTCTTACGATGGTGCAGGACTTAAGAATATTACTTAACATGTAACACAATTAATGTTTAACTGATACTTCTTTTTTTTTAAATTATTTTCTAGGTAGAGTCTCGTTGTAGCCCAGGCTGACCTGGAATTCACTATGTATTCTCAGGGTGGCCTCAAACTCACGGTGATCCTCTTACCTCTGCCTCCCAAGTGCTGGGATTAAAGGTGTGCGCCACCATCCTTTTAGAACATTCCTATCTAGTGACTATGAGAAGGTCCCATAGGTAAATGTACTATAAACAGTCATTTTTCCCTCTTTGGTTGAAATGAAGGTTCTGTTCCTAAATCCTCCAGTTTTTTCATGATTATGGAGTATAAGAAATGCTGGAAAGAGGGTCATTGAGTTTGCAACATGGTCTTGTGTTTTGGAAATGGCCATGGGCAGTGTGAAGCAGGTTTGCTGGTTGCCTGTATGGAGACCCCATGGGGCCATGAAGATGAACCGTGGCTTGCAGTGGAGACCCAGTGGAGATGCTGGAACCATGACAAGGCCTGCCAAGGAGAGTTGCCAGCCCTGGATGAAGTTTTCCAGGACTGTGAGTGGCCTAGCTGGAGGGGCGGAATTGGAATGCCAGTGACTTGTTGCTGGTTAGAATTATCGGACTTGGAGACTTGTCACTGACTAGAGTTGTTGGACTTAGAATTTGAGTTTGATGTTTGTCCTGGTTGTTTTAAATCTTGTATTGGTTAAATGTTTCTTTGCTATGCCCAATGCCATCTTTTGCAGTGTGAATATTTATTCTGTGCCATTATGGGTTTTTTGAGGTTATTTTTTGGTATTATGGCTCAGTTAAAAGATCTTGAACTATGGGGATGTATGAACATCATTGGAATTGATAAAAACTATGGGGGCTTTTAAGGTCAGACTGAATGCATTGTATTTTACATCATGTATGGATATCAGTTTATGGGGGCCAGGGGTGGAATTGGTGGTTTGATGCAGGTGTCCCCCATAAACTTAGGTGTTCTGAATGCTAGGTTCCCAGCTGATGGACATTTGGGAATTAATGCCTCCTGGAGGGAGTGTATTGTTGGAGGTGGGCTTATGGGTATTATAGCCAGTTTTCCCATGTCAGTGTTTGGCATACTCTCCTGTTGCTATTGTCCACCTTATGTTCGCCAGGGGGTGATGTCCACCCTCTGCTCATGCCATCATTTTCCCCTGCCATCGTGGAGCTTCCCCTTGAGCCTGTAAGCCAACATAAACCTCTTTTTCCCAGAAACTGCTCTTGGCTGAGTGATTTCTACAAGCAATGTGAACCAGACTGCAACACACTCTAACTCTAGATGACCTGGAACTCATTCTGTAGCCCCAGGCTGGCCTCAAACTCACAAGTGCTGAGATTAAAGGTGTGTGCTACCATGTCTGGCTTAAAGTTACTTATTTGTGAGTTAAAGTTGCCAGTTAAACTTCTCACATATTCCAAGCAAGAATGGGCTGCATAGGATACTTTCAGCCAAAATATTGGACTTTTATTTATTTTTATTTTTATTGTAAGTTTTAAAAAGTATTTTATTTTTATTTATTTGAGAGAGAAAGGGCTCCCAGCCACTGTAGACAGATGAACCCCAGATGCATGTGCCACCTTGTGCATCTGGCTTACATGGGTCCTGGGGAATCGAACCAATGTCCTTTGGCTTTGCAGGCAAATGCCTTAACCCTTAAGCCATCTCTCCAGCCTCTATTGTACTTTTATAATTGGAGTTCATTTGAGAAAATAAGACCAAGGGGGTGAAGAGAGACAAAACAAAGAAGGACATAAAGGGGCTAGGGCCTGTCTCTCACACACACAGAGTAAGAAAGAGAAATTCAACAGAAGAGAATACCTATTGCATAGTCTTCATGCAAAGTTCTGCAAAACAATGTAAAACTATATTGCATTTTTACACCTATCTTTTATCTATCTGTCTGTCTGTCTATGTATCATCTATCCATTCATCCATCTGTCTGACCTGTCCACACCACATAGACATGTGTCTTGCTGAGCAGATAAACACGAGCAACGTTCTCCATCAATGCTTTCTTTGCAGGAGGGAAAGTGCTTCTTCAGCAAGTCTCTAGGATAAACACATTTGTACCATTTATTTATCTATCTATTTATTTACTTATGAGAAAGAGGCAGGGAGAGAGAGAGGAGGAGAAAGGGTATGCCAGAGCCTCCAGCCACTGCAAACGAACACATGTACCACCTTGTACATCTGGCTTACGTGGGTTCTGGGGAATTGAGTCTGGGTTCTTTGGCTTTGCAGGCAAGTGCCTTAACCACTAAGCAATCCCTTCAGCCAAGAAACCTCTCTTTAATTTCAGATTAAAAAAAAAAAAAGTCAAGGGGAAACTAAAGCACATGTTACAGATATTAAAAAAGCTAAAAAAGATATCTGGGCTGGAGAGATGGCTTAGCTGTTAAGGTGCTTGTCTGCAAAGCCAAAGGACCCAGGTTTGATTCTCCAGGACCCAGGTAAGTCAGATGCACAAGGTGCCCATGCATCTGGAGTTCACTTGCAGTGGCTGAAGGCCCTGGTGTGCCCATTATTTCTTTTGCTCTCTCCTCTCTCTCTCTCTCTCTCTCTCTCTCTCTCTCTCTTCCCCTCCCTCTGCCTCTTTCTATCCTCAAATAAAAATAAATATTAAGGGCTGGAGAGATGGCTTAGCGGTTAAGT
Organism: Jaculus jaculus; assembly: GCF_020740685.1. NCBI lineage: Eukaryota > Metazoa > Chordata > Mammalia > Rodentia > Dipodidae > Jaculus > Jaculus jaculus. Next base: position 168,552,466 of record NC_059105.1, read on the forward strand.
GCTTGCCTGTGAAGCCTAAGGACCCTGGTTCGAGGCTCGGTTCCCCAGGTCCCACGTTAGCCAGATGCACAAGGGGGCGCACGCATCTGGAGTTCGTTTGCAGAGGCTGGAAGCCCTGGCGTGCCCATTCTCTCTTTCTCCCTCTATCTGTCTTTCTCTCTGTGTCTGTCGCTCTCAAATTAAAAAAAAAAAAAAAAATTAAAAAAAAGAAAGGTTAAAAACAACATTTTCCTAAAACTACTTACAAGGACCAGTTAACCAGGTTTCCCACAATGAGCAACACCATTCTATCCTGGAAAAGAGGAAAGAAAGTGTCAGAGAGAGGGGTGCACATGCGTGTGGTCCGCCAAGCAGGATTTGGCCAATCTCACAGGGTTTAGAGGAGTTGAGCAGCCAGGCTCACCTCTCCCCGGGAGGCTCGGGGGTGCTGATTTCTCAGTGGCCAGGATTCTTCACAAGTGTGATTGAGGATGGATTTTCTGGTTTGTGTTCCTCAGTAACCCAACCATGAGAGGTGTTTTTGTTTGTTTTTATCGATACCCTTTAATTTTTTTTCTTTATTTATTAGAGAGACACACACACAAAGAGAGAGAGAGAGAGAGAGAGAGGGAGAGAACGAAAATTGACGCACTAGGGCCTCTAACCACCGCAAACGACCTCCAGACGCATGTGCCACCAGGCTTATGTGGAACCTGGAGAATCAAACCTGGGTCCTTAGGCTCTGCAGGCAAGTGCATTAACTGCTAAGCCATCTCTCCATTTGTGTTTTGTTTTTTGATGTAGAGTCTTGCTTTAGCCCAGGCTGACCTGGAATTCACTATGTAGTCTCAGGCTAGCTTCGATCTCACTGCACTAATCCTACCTTGGCCTCCTGGGGTGCTGAGATTAAAGATGTCTGCCACTACGCCTGGCAGGTTTTTTATTTTTTTTTTAGGCAAGGTCTCATCCTAGCCCAAGCTAACTCACTCTATAACCCAGGCTGGTCTTGAACTCACTGTGATTCTCTTACCACAGCCTCCAGAGAACTGGGATTAAAGATGTGTGTCACCATGCCTGGCTGATATATATACATTTGAGTTTAAAAAATTTTTTTTTCTGTTTTATTTATTTATTTGAGAGAGAATGAGGCCGATAGAGAGAGAGAGAGAGAGAGAGAGAGAGAGAGAGAGAGAGAGAGAGAGAGAGAATGGGCACGCCAGGGCCTCCAGCCACTGCAAACGAACTCCAGACACATGTGTACCCTTGTGCATCTGGCTAACGTGGGTGCTGAGGAATCAAGCCTCGAACCGGGGTCCTTCGGCTTCACAGGCAAGCGCTTAACCACTAAGCCAACTCTCCAGCCCACATTTGATTTTTTTAAGGTAGGGTCTCACTCTGGCCCAAAATGACATGGAATTAACTATGTAGTCTCAGGATGGCCTTGAACTCATGGCAATCCTCCTACCTCTGCCTCTTGAGTGCTGGAATTAAAAGTGTGTGCCATGACGCCCCACTAAGTTATATTTTTTACCTGTTCATGTGGTCCCCAGGGGTCCCTGCAGCTCGCAGACTTCTGGATTTACAAGACATCGTCTTAGCACTAAAGGTAGTGAGCAAGGGAGACAATGCAGAGGTCCGCCCTGAAGGACAGTTACCCTAGTGGGCATTTATTTGACATCTGTTCCTGCTCCTTCACACACTATTTAACACTTCTGGGCACTATGTCATTATACCTTTTTATTGGCATGACCATTTAACTACTACATTTAAAAAATATTTTATTTTGGAGGCTGGAGAGATGGCTTAGTGGTTAAGGTGTTTTTTTTCTACAAAGCCAAAGGATCTTGGTTCGATTCCCCAGGACCCACATTAGCCACATGCACAAGGGGGCGCATGCCTCTGGAGTTTGTTTGCAGTGGCTGGAGGCTCTGGTGTGCCCATTCTCTTTCTCCTTCTCTTTCTCTTTCTCTCTCTGTCACTCTCAAATAAATAAATAAAAATAAACAAAAAATTAAAGTTTGAAAAAAATATTTTATTTTCATTTATTGATTTGAGAGAAAATGATAATGGGTGCACCAGGGACTCTAGCCACTACAAACAAACTCCAGATGCATGTAGCACCTTGTGCATCTGGCTAACGTGGGTCCTGGGGATTGAACCTGGGTCTTTTGGTTTTGTAGGCAAGTGCTAAGCCATCTCTCCAGCCCTTAACTACTATTTTAAAATAGCAGTTCTCTGCCTTTCCAGGTGACTTATCCTGGAAATGGAAGAAACATCCTCATTAAAAGAATAACAACATCTATTCATCCAACAGAATGCCAGAATCCAGAACATGGGCACACAATGCTGGTGGGGATGTGGGACAAGAACTTTCTGTTCATTGACACAAGGCTGGTGGTGGGATCCAGAATTCTTTTGCTACTGTGAAGGACAGTTTAGCAGTTTTATTTTTTTGGTGTTGTTGTTGTTAAACAAGAATAAGTACCTGTTTACCATGTGATCCAGCAACTACTCTCCTTGGTATTTATCCACATGAGTTGAAACCTTACACACGCACAAAACCCCACACATGATGGTTACAATAGCTTTTTCATAGTGACCTAAACTTGGAAGCAACAGAGGTGTCCTTCAGTAGGTTAATAGCTAAATAAACACTAGTAGCTTTAGATAGTGGAGTATTATTCAGCAACTGAAAAAAGGGACTCTGAAGTCAAGAAAAAAAAAATGGAAGAAACACAAGTGCATGTTATTAAGTGAAAGAATTAAAGGGCTGGAGAGATGGCTTAGGGGTTAAGGCCCTAGCCTGCAAAGCCAAAGGACCCAGGTTCAATTCCCCAGTGTCCATGTAAAGCCAGATGCACACAATGTGGCACATGTATCTGGAGCTTGCAGTGGCTAGAGTCCCTCTCTTTCTCTAATAAATAAATAAATAAATAATTTTTTGTTGTTTTGTTTTTCAAGGTAGGGTTTCACTCTAGCCCAGGTTGACCTGGAATTCACTATGTAGTCTCAGGGTGGCCTCGAACTCATGGTGATCCTCCTACCTCTGCCTCCTGAGTGCTGGGATTAAAGTGTGCCACCACACTCGGCCCACATTTTTTTATGTACAAATTCTTCTGATTATAAAAGACACATGTTCTTACTGCACCCCTGTGTGCCAAGCCCAAATGCATCACTAGATCTGATCACAGCACCATGTTGAGCCTGAGGACTTAGAGAGGGTGAGTGGCCTTGTCACTAGTCATCGTCAAGGTCACTGGTCAGTGAACCAAGCCAGTGTTGGACTTGGGCCATGGTCTCTTAGGTTCAGTATAGAAATGGCCAAAGATGGTATGAGGGGGAACTTTTAAAGATTATTTGAACCACTCAAAAATAAACACAGTTTTAAAATATTCTTGGGCTGGAGACATCACTTAGTGGACAAGGTGCTTGCCTATGAAGCCTAAGGACTCAAGTTTGATTCCTCAGTACCCACACAGGCCAGATGCACAAGGTGGTACATGCATCTGGAGTTTGTTTACAGTGGCTAGAGTCCCTGGAATTCTCATTGTCTCTCTCTCTCTGCCTCTTTTCTTCTCTCTCTCTAATAAGTAAATAAAATTAAAATAAATTTTAAAAAGATTAAAAATGTTCTTGCTGCAAAAAAAAACCCACCACCACAAAAGGGTATAATATAGAATGACCATGTGGTCCATTTTTCTCAGAACAATCCTGGTTTATATCTGCTGTCCTGGTGTGGCCATCATTATTAGTCTTTTTTTTTTGGTTTTTCAAGGTAGGGTCTCACTCTAGCCTAGGCTGACCTAGAATTCATTAGGTAGTCTCAGGGTGGCCTTGAACTCTTGGCAATCCTCCTACCTCTGCCTCTAGAATGCTGGGATTAAAGGCGCGCCACCATGCCTGGCCAGTCATTTCATTTTTACAGGGACCCTTCTCTGGATGATTATTTACAGACACATTCTGTCTCGATCTTTCCCCACAACAATTATCATAACTTGAAAGTTTGTCATATATATATATATATATACACATATATATATATATGTATGTATGTATGTATGTATGTATATATACACACACACACATGCAGATATCTGTATATCTAGATATTTCTTCTTTATAGACAAAACCGGGGCTATCATAGCTCATCCTTTTTTTAAATTATTATTTGAGAGTGACAGGCAGAGAAAGGAGAGAGAGAGAGAAAGAGAGAGAATGGGCACACCAGGACCTCCACTGCAAACGAACTCCAGATGCGTGTGCCCCCTTGTGCATCTGGCTAATGTGGGTCCTGGGGAACTGAGCCTCGAACCGGGGTCCATAGGCTTCACAGGCAAGTGCTTCTCTCCAGCCCAAGCGCATCCTTTTAAAAGAGTAAACTGTAGGCTTCAGCCACTAGCTGAACCCAGGCCACTCTAGGCCCTCTGGCCCTCTGGATGTGTGGACGTTTGAGGCACTGGCCCGCGCCTGGCCCTGCTGCTCCCCTGCATGCTGGGCGAAATGCAACGGGTCCAGATCCACGTACGTACCATGTACAGGGGCCGGCTGCACTGCTGGATGCAATCCGTGTAGACCACCATGGCAGCCCGCCGGAAAAGGCCCAGATCTGCCAGAGACACAATGGCGTGATGAGAAGGTGGCTCAGAGGACACAGTAAGCATGGGGAAATGACCAACGGGACGAGGGCTCGGAAGACGCCGCCTCCACTTTCCTGAAACGCATTAGAACGCACCAAGAGGTGGGCGAGAAGCGCACGCTTTCCACGGTGCAGCTGTCACGGCTGGGGCGCCCATGCGCGCCTCACACAGGGAACTGGCGAGGGACGCGAGGGACCCGCACGTGGGATTTAAGAAGGGCAGCTGACCACCCTTCCGTCTTCCCCAGCTCAGCTTCCTTGTGTTCACTCGTCACGCAGGTAGTTTCCTTACGGCCGAGGTGTTACAGGGCCCTCAGATCTCCCCTCAAACACCTGCTAAGATTCCAGTCCACACTGCTCAACATGGTTCCGAGTCAGTAAGGACTGAGCCAAGGGCTCCTGGGCTGTACAAAGTATGTCCAGAAAGTGTATTTGGCCGGACGTGGTGGCGCACGCCTTTAAGCCCAGCACTCAGGAGGCAGAGGTAGGAGGATCACTGTGAGTTCGAGGCCACCCTGAGACTCCATAGTGAATTCCAGGTCAGCCTGGGCTAGAGTGAGACCCTACCTCAAAAAAACAAAAAAAACAAAAACAAAAACAAAAAAAGTATATGTGTATTGGAACAATGGTCAAGACAGTGAGAGGAAGATAGGAAATTTAGTTACAATAGGGAGAAAAAGACAGGTGTGATTAAAGAAAATGCAGTCTTGCAAAAGGACAGTGCAGAATGCCACCACCATAGGAGTTCTAATTAATTTTTAAAAAATATATCTTTTTTTGTTTTTCTTTGTTTTTCAGGTAGTGTCTCACTCTAGCCCAGGCTGACCTGGAACTCCCTCTGTAGCCCAGGCTGGCCTGGAACTCACGGAGATCCTCCTGCCCCAGCCTCCAGGATGCTGGGATTAAAGGTGTGCACCACCATGCCCAGTGGGAATTCTAATTACTCCTTGAACAGAATCAAGGTCCAAGGTGAGCTGCTCTCTTTCTGTGAGCTGTCCACATCTGTTAACATCAAAAGCAAGACTAGATTCTAGTTCATGGAGCTGACATTAAAGAGAGAGAGTGGGTCACGCTCTGTGGACGGGCTCCTGCCCTAAAGGCTATCCCTGTGAACGTAAGGAGCGGGCCTGGTCATGGGATAGCCCGGAAGTACAGCACTGCTGGTTGGATTGGCCTTGGAGCCTCTCCCGGGATCCCCTTCCCAAGCAGCCTGCTGGGCGGGGAAGGAGGAGCAGTGCGCAGAGATGGCCTTCGGCCCGGTTGATCAAGGTGTGGAAACAACCCAGACCCTTAGGAAGGGCAGCAGGACGTTACCTGTGTCAGACACATCTGAATCAGTGGGAAGCAGAGGAGAGAGAAGAGAGACACGATTTGTAAGATGAACTCAAACAGGTCAACTACCAATCATTTTGTCTTTTTCTCAAAACACTCCTTCCCTCTCTCCCTCCTTCCTCCCTTCCTTCCCTCCTTCCTTCCTCCCTACCCTCCTTCTTCCATTCTCTCTCTCCCACTTCCTTCCTTCTTTCCTTCCTTTCTCTCTTTGCCCCTCTCTTTCTTTCCTTTTTTTTTTGTTTATTATTTTTATTTATTTATTTGAGAGCGACAGACAGAGAGAGAAAGAGGCAAATGGAGAGAGAGAGAGAATGGGCACGCAGGGCCTCCAGCCACTGCAAACGAACTCCAGGTGCGTGCACCCCTTTGTGCATCACATGGGTCCTGGGGAATCGAGCCTTGAACCGGGGTCCTTAGGCTTCACAGGCAAGTGCTTAATCGCTAAAGCCATCTCTCCAGCCTTTGTTTGTTTGTTTGTTTTCTTCTGAGGTAGGGTCTCACTCTAGTTCAGGCTGACCTGGAATTCACTCTGTAGTCTCAGGGTGACCTTGAACTCACGGTGATCCTCCTTTCCTTTGCCTCCCCAGTGCTAAGATTAAAGGTGTTAGCCACCACGCCTGTCTATCCTTCCTTCCTCCCTCCCTCCCTTCCTTTCTTTCTTGTGTGTGTTCATGTGGAGGTCAGAGGAGGACTCAGGAGGTGTCTTCATCCTCAGAACCCTGTCTCGCTTTCTTTGAGAGTCTCTCCCTGGCCGGTCCGGAGCTCATCAGTTAGCTTAGACTGGCTGTTTTGTGAGCCGTGGGGACTGTCCTGTCTCCCTTTTCCCCAGTGCTGGGATCACAGCTGCAGCACTATACTTGGCTTTTTTTTTTTTTTTTTTTTGGCAGGTACTACAGATTGAATTTAGGTCCTCGTGCTTGCATGACAAAGTTCTTTACTGACTACGCCATCTCCCCAGGCCCTAACTTTAGTGTAAAAGGTGTTTTTTAAAGTATTCTTATTTATTTATTAGAGATAGATGAGAGAGAGAGAGAATGGGCGCACTGGGGCCTCTGGCCACTGCAACAAACTCCAGACGCGTGCACCACCTTGTGCATCTGGCTTACGTTGGACATGGAAAATCGAACCTGGATCCTTAGGCTTCGCAGGCAATTGCCTTAACTGCTAAACCATCTCTCCAGCCCTGTAGAAGGTATTTTTTGCTCATCGTGAAGAACACAGACGCTTTCTGCTTATCTCAAATATTTGGAAGGCCACTTCTCAAAGAGTAACCCGAGGCTTTGATCTCTCCCGGTTAACTTTTAGGCAACACTTGCCATTTACGATCCATTTTCTCTTCTAACCAATCCCTGAGATCTTTTCACACAGTAGTAATCTGGGCAGGAAGCTCTATGGTTTTCTGTCCTACTTAAGACATGTCCTGTATCGTCATTGCTGCCTTTCCTATGTCCTGCAGATCCCGAGGGCCACAGAGAAAGGAGCACATGATTCTAGAGCAAGGGCAGTGAGGAAATGCGTGGAGAGCCACTGTCTGCTAATCAAGCTGCCTGCCTTGGAGGTGAACTTGAAGTTCGTGGTCACAAGGAAATAGCAAGCTTTCCTGTTCACCGCTAAATTCCTACCAGCCCTGGGAACAGTCTCTGGGTACAGAACTTGAAAATAATTTGCATCTTCCAGTTGCCCTCCTCCCTTGTCATGTGCCTCTCTCTCCTGCACCCTGCCCTGTCTTGTACTGCGTCACTGGGTCTCCTTCCAGTCCTGTAATGTGGACCCTGCACAGGAAGAGGCAGGGGAATGAACTCACAGCAGGTGTTTCCCCAGGGCTCTTCCTGTGAGGTTCTATCGGCCAGATTTGTCATTTAAAATGTAAACTGGAGGCTGGAGAGATGGCTTAGCAGTTAAGCGCTTGCCTGTGAAGCCTAAGGACCCCGGTTCAAGGCTCAGTTCCCCAGGACCCATGTTAGCCAGATGCACAAGGGGGCGCAGGCATGGAGTTCGTTTGCAGTGGCTGGAAGCCCTGGCATGCCCATTCTCTCTGTCGCCCTCTGCCTCTTTCTCTCTCTCTGTCACTCTCAAATAAATAAAAAACAAGCAAACAAAGAAAAGTAAACTGGGGCTGGAGGGATGGCTTAGTGATTAAGGCATTTGTCTGCAAAACCAAAGGACCCAGGTTCGATTCCCCAGGACCCATGTCTGCCAGATGCACAAGGTGGCACACGCGTTTGGAGTCCCTTTGCAGTGGCTGGAGGCCCTGGTGCACCCATTCTCTCCCTTCCTCCCTCCCTCCCTCTCTCTTTCTCTCTGTCAAATAAATAAATAAAAATATTTAAAACGTAAACTCTGGTGTCACAGGACCAGGGCTGTGTTTGTTACCACAACTGACTTCTGCTTTCAATGCGCTGGAGAAAGCAGAACACTGTTTTCCATGAATCCCTTCCTGGTAGCTTGTTCTGTATGACTGCACCCTCCTTTGGACTGCATGCATATGCCTATACAGTGCACCCAGGGCTTTGAGATATTCTTGGGAGACACATTATCGACATTATGGTAAAGCTAGTGACCATCGAGTTAAATGGTGAAGAGGAGAATGTGTAATGTGTTTTAGTGTTTGTTTGCTCTTCCAGATAGGGTCTCACTATGTAGCCAGGCTATACTTGAACTCACCATCTTCCCCGTTCAGCCTCCGGAGTGTTGGCATTACATGGTGTGACTAGGTTTCCTATTCTAGAGAACCCTCGGTACCTGTTGGTTGAGGAAGCTATGCAGTAAAGGGAATGGATAATCTTTTCTTTTCTAGAGCACATTCCAAATTCCTGGATCCCCAAATCCCCCTTCCCAGGTGAGGCAACCTGGGTTTGCTCTTGGCTACCTGCTCGGGTTTATTTTCCTGAGGTCAGATAGGCCCAATATTATACACCTCCACGGGCAAAGAACGGCCATGCGGTGACTGCGTGGCATGTGAATAGACATGTGTTCATATATCTTCCTTTCTCCCTCCCTCCCTTCCTTTCTTTTTTTTTCGAGGTAGGGTCTCACTCTAGCTCAGGCTGACCTAGAATTCACTATGTAGTCTCAGGGTGACTTTGAACTCATGGCGATCCTCCTACCTCTGCCTACTGAGTGCTGGGACTAAAGGCGTGTGCCACTATACCTGGACTTTTTTGATTTTTTGAGGTAGGGTTTTACTGTAGCCCAGACTGACCAGGAATTCACCATGTAGTCTTAGGGTGTCCTTGAACTCATGGATTGTCCTACCTCTGCCTATCGACTGTTGGGATTAAAGGTGTGCGCCATTACACCCAGCTCTTCTTTCATTTTTATTTTAATTTTTTTGTTTATTTTTATTTATTTATTTGAGACCCACAGACAGGCAGAGAGAGAAAGAGGCAGATAGATAGATAGAGAATGGGCATGCCAGGCCCTCCAGCACTGCAAACGAACTCCAGATGCATGCGCCACCTTGTGCCTCTGGCTTATGTGGGTCCTGGGGAGTCAAGCTTCAAACTGGGGTCCTTAGGCTTTACAGGCAAGTGCTTAACTGCTAAGCCATCTCTCCAGCCCCTCTTCTTTCATTTTTAATAGGGTTTAGCCTGCTTCATAACTTTGAAAATTTCATAGATTTGACTTGTAGTCTTTTATATGTGTTCTTTCCCTAGCATCTGCCAGTATTAGAGGTAGGCCTATGTTTATACATGATCTTCTTTGAAGCTTAAAAAAAACCAATATTTGTTTGACTCCCTGTACCTTAAAATGATTTTTAAGATTCAAATACTCTAAATCCACTTGAATTTCTTCCAGCGAATGATGATTGGCAGCAGATCCCAAGCTGATATTCACAGAGCACTCGGTGAGGCTCCTGCGTGGCAAGCTAGTCTCAAACAGTTTTAGCTCAGGCTGCAGAGATGGCTTAGCGGTTAAGCGCTTGCCTGTGAAACCTAAGAACCCCAGTTCGAGGCTCAGATTCCCCAGGACCCACGTTAGCCAGATGCACAAGGGGGCGCAGGCCTCTGGAGTTTGTTTGCAGTGGCTGGAGGCCCTGGTGTGTCCGTTCCCTCTCTCCTTTCTCTCTCTCTCAAATAAGTAAAATGTGCCTCTGGGTGGTACTAGTGGCACGCTGGGCACACCACTCTCCTGTTGATACACTTTCAAAGTTTTGCGCTGTGAAGGGTTTGCAGCCAGCAGGCGGAGGTACACCTCAGCTCTGAGGCATGGCAAGCCGAGGTTCTCAGCTGAAAACAGAAACGGGAAGGAGGGCTTATTGCAGTCCTTGGAGACAATGCAACATGGCAGAAGATTCAGAGTATGAATTCACGGTGACCTGTGGCACCTTTATTTCAGGTGAGAGAGGGCACTGTGCGTCCTGCATGTGTTTACTACCAATGACAGGTGACTCACCTATCTTGAAGCGGCCCATGTAGTAGATCTGGGTGCTGAGGGCCAGGGAGGCGAGGATATGGATGACAGAGAAGATGATCCAAAACCACACGTCATTCTTTCCAAACACCTAGGAGCAAAGATGGAGGTTACCTTCCTCTAGGGTTCTCCTAGAGAACTCTCTAGAACATTCTGTCCTATCCATGCTGAAAGGAATCAAACGTGTGCATTTGGTTTTCTCTCAGAACTCAAGGTGGGCGGGTGGGGGCTTTCTACTCAGCGGACAGGAAACAGAATGGCTGCCTAGCGAAATGAAAACCAAACTAAGTGGAGTTAGGGAGGGAGTTAAACAACAGCAATGAAGAGCCATAGCACTACAGCTGGGGAATGACCGCCCTTTCGCACAAGAGAAGACGGCCTATTGCCCGTGCAGTTGGGAAATCATCTGGGGCTGGAGAGATGGCTTAGCCATTAGGGTGCTTGCCAGCAAAGCCAAAGGACCCAAGTTCTGTCCCCTAATACCCACATAAAGCCAGATGCACAACGTGGCACATGTGTCTGGAGTTTATTCACAGTGGCTAGAGGCCCTGGCACTCTCTCTTCATCTGCCTCTTTCTCTCTCTCAAATAAATACATAAAATATTTTTTTTTTAAAAAAAGAAAGTCATTTTTATTCTTTCAGGTTGCTGTCTCCAATCAGCTTATACACCCTATTCCTATCTGACATGACTTAGGGTCCACCTTAAGATTCAAACCGCCCAGAGATAGTTTGACAGGTGCCCATTGCATACTTCAAAATTATTTAACTGAGGGCTGGAGAGATTGCTCAGTGGTTAAGGTGCTTGTCTGCAAAGCCTAAGGACCCGGGTTCGACTCCCCAGTACCCACGTAAAGCCAGATGCAAAGTGGCGCGTGCATTTGGAGTTTGTTTGCAGCGGCTGGAGGCCCTGGTGTGCCCATTCTCTCTGTCTCTATTCTCTCTCTGCTTCTAAATAAATTAAAATATCTTTAAAAAGTACTTAACTGAGTAAGAGTGCTATGAAGGGACTCAAGATGACAACTGTGACAAGCGAAGGACTATGGTTAATTCAAACCCATGAAACCCAGGCCCGGCAAAGAAACAAGCAGTAAAAGTCCCCCTGTGGTGGTTTGATTCAGGTGTTCCCCATAGACTTAGGTGTTCGGAAGGCTAGTCTCCCCAGCTGAAGGCAATTTGGAAATTAAAGCCTCCTAGAGGCAGTGTATTGTTGGGGCTGGGCTTATGGGTGTTGTAACCAGTTTCCTCTTGCCAGTGTTTGGCACACTCTCCTGTTGCTGTTGTCCAACTTATATGGGCACTTATATGGGTGATGTCCACCTTTTGCTCATGCCATCATTTTCCTCTGCCATCGTGGAGCTTCCCCTGGAGTCTCTAAGCCAAAATGAATCCCTTTTATCCCCACGAGCTGCTCTTGGTTGGGTGGTTTCTACCAGCAATGCGAACGTGACTGCAACGCCCTCCCCAGAAGGACACTTTTCAAGGTAGATGGAGAGGGACGCACCACTCCTAGGACGGTGAGCATGGTGACCACGGCGAAGGAGGCATAGGCTGAGTAGGCGCTGGCATTGATGTCCGGGTGGCGTGTCTGGTACAGCTTCAACATGCAAAGGCCCGCGATCACGTACATGAAGGAGGTGTCTGAGGGACCAGGACGAGAGGCCGAGTGAGCCAGGCGCGGGGTGCACGCCTGCAACCCGGCACTCTGGAGGCGGAGGTAGAAGGATTGACGTGAGTTCGAGGCCACCCTGAGACTACATAGTGCATTCCAGGTCAGCCTGGGCTAGAGTGAGGCCCTATCTCGAAAAACCAAAAAGCCAAAACCAAACCAAAAAGAAGTTGAGTAGGTCACAGGTACGTGACACCTTAGGATTTTCTTTAGTGCCTTTCATCTTCTTTGATCTTATTTATTTATTTAAAAAAATTTTTTTTCTTTTTGGTTTTTCGAGGTAGGGTCTCACTCTGGTCCAGGCTGACCTGGAATTAACTCTGTAGTCTCAGGGTGGCCTTGAACTCATGGTGATCCTCCTACCTCTGCCTCCCGAGTGCTGGGATTAAAGGTGTGAGCCACCATGCCTGGCTATTTTAAAATATTTCTTAAATATTATTTATTTATTTGAGACGGCGAGAGAAAGAGAAAGAGAGAGAATGGGCATGCCTGGGCCTCCAGCCACTGTAAATGAACTCCAGATTCGTGCGCCACCTTGTGCATCTGGCTTACGTGGGTCCTGGGGAATCAAACCTGGGTCCTTTAGCTTTGCAGACAAGTGCCTTAACAGCTAAGCCATCCCTCTAGCCCTACCTTATTTATTTTTATTATTGTTTTATTTGAAAAAGAGAAAGAGGAAGAGAGAGACAGAATGGGCATGTCAGGACCTCCAGCCACTGCAAACGAACTCCAGACATATGCACCACCCTTGTGCATCTGGCTAACATAGGTCCTGGGGAATCAAACCTAGGTCCTTTAGCTTTGCAGGCAATGCCTTAACCACTAAGCCATCCCCCAGCCCTTTTATCTTATTTTTAGAGTGAGTAAGAGTGAGAGAGAGAATTGGCATGCCAGGGCCTCAGCCACTGAGATTGAACTCCAGACTCTTGCGCCACCTAGTGGGCATGTACGACCTTGTGCTTGCCTCACCTTTTGTGGGTCTGGCTTCCGTGGGATCTGGAGAGTCGACCATGGGTTGCTAGGCTTTGCAGGCAAGCGCCTTAACCACTAAGCCATCTCTACAGCCCCCTGCACTATTTTCTGCCCTGAGTGTATGGAAGTTTCTAACATAACAGCCACAAAAGGCATCATCTCTAGGAAGATTCCATATAGTTAATTTCTAATCCTCCCTCCAAGACTGTTTAGCTCACAGAAGGGTGAGTAAACATCTACCTAACTTGCAGAGGCGTTTGCAGACCTGAAATCCCCAGTGGCAATAGTTTTGACAGTATGACTCTAAAATGAGTCTCAGGTGTGTGTAGGAAGCTGTTCTCAGCATTTTGGAAGAGAGCTGCATTCATTAATGGGCATATATGCATAACATTATAGCTTAATGGGATATAGCTACATACTTGATATAGATCAGTTGTATTAGAATAATGCAATGTCTGTGTCACTCAAAAAATCAGCAAAAAAAAAATCTAAATGCCTGTCAATGACAAATGTCAATCTTGATGTGGGGGAAACGAAGCTTTCACAGAGCAAGCGTAAGTGGAAATTGCTACTCTAGAGAGAAATTTGTTCAATTTGGTAAAAGAGAAGACACACAAGCCAGGTGATACAAAAGTCTTACTTGTTGGACCACAGAGATGACTTAGGGGCTAAGGCGCCTGCCTGCAGAGCTTAATGACCTGAGTTTGATTCCCCAGTACCCACGTAAAGCTGTATGAACAAAATGGTACATGCATCTGGAGTTTGTTTGCAGTGGCTAGAGGCCCTGGCACACCCATTCTCTCTCTCTCCTTGCAAATAAATATAATACTAAAAGAAAGAGACACAGAAGCCAGGTGATTTAAAAGTCCTACTTGTGAGGGGCTGGGGAAATGGCTTAGCAGTTATGGCATTTGCCTGTGAAGCCTAAGGACTTGGGTTCAATTCTCCAGGACCCACATAAGCCAATTGCACAAAGGGGCACATGTGTCTAGAGTCTGTATGCAGTGGCTCGAGGCCCTGGAGTGCCCATTCTCCCTTCCTCTCTGTTTCTTTCTCTATCATAAATAAATAAATATATATATTTTTTTCTTTTTAAAAGTCCTACTTGTGGAGGTGGAGAAATGATTCAGTGGTTAAGGTGCTTGTCTGCAAAGCCTAAGAATCCAGGTTTGATTCCCCAGTACCCACCTAAAGCCGGATGCACAAAGTGGCACATGCATCTGGAGTTCATTTGTAGGTGCTGGAGGCTCTGGTTCACTCATTCTCTCTCTTTCTGCCTCTTTTTGTCTCAAATAAATAAAAAAAAAATTTTTTTTTTTGAGGTAGGGTCTCATTCTAGCCCAGGTTGACCTGGAATTCACTCTGTAGTCTCAGGGTGGCCTTGAACTCACGGCAATCCTCCCACCTCTGCCTCCCGAGTGTTGGGATTAAAGGCGTGCACTACCATGCCCAGCAAAATATTTTTTAAAAAGTCCTACTTGTAGGTATCCTAGGGAACCTCTCTTTTTTGTTTATTTTTATTTATTTGAGCATGACAGAGAGAGAGAGAGAGAGAGAGAGAGAGAGAGAGAGAGAGAGAGAGAGAGAGAATATGGGCGCACCAAGGTCTCCAGCCACAGCAAACGAACTCCAGATGCATCTGGCTTATGTGAGTCCTGGGAAATCAAGCCTGGAACCAGGATCCTTTGGCTTCACAGACAAGTGGCAAGTAGTTAGCCGCTAAGCCATCTCTCCCCAGGAAACTCTCTTTTGCCTTGTGTCTACAACATGTAAGAATGCTGAAACATTATATGTAATAGCAAAATATTGGCGAAACCTAAATGCTTCCTGAGGAGTTGATAAATTTTGTAATAGAGTGCCAGTCCTCAAAATGGGATGAACTGTACATTTTTGATTTAGCTTTGATAAATTCTGTTGAAAGAAAACCTGAAGACTTCATGGCACAATATGATGGAGTAACAATTAGCCACAAATGTAGCAAAAACTTAAAAACAAATTGGAAGAATTAATACCAAATTAGTCATCATTGTCTCTGAGGAAGGAGGGACAGGGCCATTTAAAATGGTTCAAAATAGGATCAAGATGGCTACACTTCATTACAATAATTTTTTAAACTGAGTCACAATGTTTTATTTCTTAAAAAAAAAATAGATCTAGGGCTGGGGAGATGGCTTAATGGTTAAGCGCTTGCCTGTAAAGCCTGAGGATCCCGGTTCGAGGCTCAATTCCCCAGGACCCACGTTAGCCAGATGCACAAGGGGGCGCACGTGTCTGGAGTTCATTTGCAGTGGCTGGAAGCCCTGGTGCGCCCATTCTCTCTCTCTCTCTCTCTCTCTCTCTGCCTCTTTCTCTCTCTGTCTGTTGCTCTCAAATAAATAAATAGATCTGGGGCTGGAGAGATGACCTAATGGTTAAGGTGCTTGCCTGCAAAGCCAAAGAACTCAGGCTCACCTCCCCAGGACCCACATAAGCCAGATGCACAAGGTGGCACATGCATCTGGAGTTTGTTTGCAGTGGCTGGAGGTGCCCATTCTCTCTCTTTTGCTCTCTTCTCAAATAAAAAAAAATAAAATATTTTTAAAAATAGGGCTGGAGAGTTGGCTTAGTGATTAAGGCACTTGCCTGCAAAGCCTAAGGACCCAAGTTCCACTCCCCAGCATCCACGTAAAGCCAGATGCAGAAGGTGGTGCAAGTGTCTGGAGTTTGTTTGCAGTGTCTAGAGGCCTTGGCACACCCATTCTGTCTCTCACTCTCTCTCTGCCTCTTTATTTCTCACAAATAAATAAATAAACTAAAAAAAAAAATAGATCTAGGGGCTAAGGAGTTGGCACAGCAGTTAAAAGTGCTTGCTTGCAAAGCTTGCTGCCTTGGGTTTAATTTTCCATTTTACCCACATAAAGCCAGATGGGCATTTGTTTGTAGCAGTAAGAGACTATGGTGAGTGTGCATGTATACACATACATATGCAAATAAGTAAGTCATTAAAACTATATAGATTTTAGGCATTTATTTGAAAGTGTTGATTCCTTATACTGAGTAGTGAATGTTAACATTATCTGTAGTTTTCTCTATTAAAAATATTTTCTAAGTCCCTCAAGTCAGTTTTATTTAGAGTGCCATTCCCTTTCCCACAATATTAATTCAGTTATACAAGTGAGGGGAGAAAACATAACATCCAACATGTTCATTTTATTTCTCTTTACCTCTGAAATTTCCCCAAAACTAAAAGGAATTAACATCATCTACTGCATCCAAAAATGTATCCATAATAAATTAGATTTGTGAAAAAAAAAGAAAATAAATAATTTTTTAATGTAATATTTACATTGTATTTGGTAGGTAAGCAATCTGCACATCATTTAATACACACAGGAGGATGTGTATAGATTATATGCAAATACTACTCCATTTTGTATAAGGGACTTGAACATCTGAGGATTTTAATATCTGTGGCGGATCTTCTGAAAATAAATAATTTTTTAAAATGAAGATTTCAAGGCTGCAAAGCCTAATAAGCCTTGTTTGAATCTTCAGGTCCCACATACCCAGACACACAGTGATGCAAACACACAATGTCACACATGCGCACAAGAGGAACAATGCATCTGGAGTTCATTTGCAGCAGCTCAAGGTCTTGGTGTTCCCATTCTCCCTCCCTCTCTCTTTCTCTTTCAAAAATGGAGATAATGATGATATCTAACTTTCAAAATTAGTATGCACAGTAAATGAGAAAATGCGTAATTACTGGGTAGAAATAGTGTTGTGATAACTTAAATTTATCTTTAGATGAGGCCAGAGATGAAGGGGTTGATTTTTACACCAAGGAGGAAATGAGAATGCTGAATATAGAGAATGAATTTAAAAGTTACTCTCTGATGACCACATTCATGGAGTATGTAAAATGGCTGAGTGATTATTAAAAAAAAAATGTTTTCTATGGCCACAGAGATGGCTTAGTGGTTAACGTACTTGTCTACGAAGCCTAAGGATCCAAGCTAACTCCCCAGAACCCTGATAAGCCAGATGCACAAGGGGGTACATACATCTAGAGATCATTTGCAGTGGCTAGAGGTGCACCCATTCTCTCTCTCTCTCTCCCTCTCTCACAACAAATAAGTAAAAATAAAAAAAAATTATATGTATTGTTCTAACAAAAAAACTATGTTAAAAAATTTTTCAAAGGGCTGGGCAGGTGGCACACACCTTTAATGTCAGCAGGCACAGGTAGGAGGGTCACTGAGTTTGAGGCCAACCTGGAACTACAGAGTGAGTTCCAGGTCGGCCTGGGCTAGAGCCAGACTCTACCTTAAAAAACCCTCCAAAAATATTTTCTAATAGAACATTATATGTTACAGAATTTCTGTGGTGTTCTAACAGTCAAATATCAGAGGAATAAAAACCACACAAATTGATTATTTTTAAAAACCATTACCTTTACATGTGGCGGACATTTTTTAAAATTTCTTTTTATTTATCTGAGAGCGACAGACAGAGAGAAAGAGGCAGAGAGAGATAAAGAGAGAATGGGCGCGCCAGGGCCTCCAGCCACTGCAAACGAACTCCAGACGTCTGCACCCCCTTGTGCATCTGGCTAATGTGGGTCCTGGGGAATCGAGCCTTGAACTGGGATCTTTGGCTTCACAGGCAAGCACTTAACTGCTAAGCCATCTCTCCAGCTCTGGTGGACATTTTGGCTATCGTTTCAGCTCTTCCCTTCCTCATTTTATCAGTTATTTATTATTTTATTTTAATTATAGTTTCGAGACAGGTCTTACTATGTATCCCAGCACTTGGGAGGCAGAGGTAGGAGGATCACTGTGAGTTCAAGACCATCCTGAGACTACATAATTAATTCCAGGTCAGTCTGGGCTAGAGCAAGAACCTACCTCGAAAAAGTAATAATAAAAATAAAAATAAAAATAGCCTGGCATGGTGGCACATGCTTTTAATGCCAGAACTTGGGAGGCAGAGATAGGAAGATCATTGTAAGTTCAGGGCCACCCTGAAACTACATAGTGAATTCTAGGTCAGGTCAGCCTGGGCTAGAGTGAGACACTGCCTTGAAAAACCAAAAATAAAATAAAATAATAAAATAAAATATAAAAAACCCAACAAACAGGTCGGGCACAACTAAAGAGGTCACATAGGTAAGCTAGCCTCAAGCCTCTGGCTTTTATACCATGAGCAGTCAGACAGTGTAAGGCCAGTCCAATCTGAACTGGGGTTTCCCATTACTTTCACCATGAGCAGGTGAATTGCTTCATTAGGCCAAATTACACAGAACAAATGTGCTTGGCAGCAATGCTTAGCCTGTCCCCTGCATTTGGGTCTCACCATGGAATCAACATTACCATTATTTTATCTTCTAAAAGGTGGTCAGAGAGTAAAAGAGGTACAACATTGGACACCTTGCCCTGTGGAAAGATCCAATCTGATCATTTCATCTCACCTTAAATGCCTTCTGTCTGTCTGTCTGTCTGTCTGTCTTTTTTTTTTTTTCCTGAGGTAAGGTTTTGCTCTAGCCCAGGCTGACCTAGAATTCACTCTGTAGTCTCAGGGTGGCCTCAAACTCACACTGATCCTCCTCCCTCTGCCTCCTGAGTGCTGGGATTAAAGGCGTGCGCCACCACACCCGGCTTCAAATGCCTTTTAATTCTTACAGGTATGAATGTGACAATTTCAAACGGGACCCAGGACAAGACTCCTATAACTCAAATCTGTGTAGCTGACGTAAGTTCTAATTACCAAACTGGAAATTGGAGTAGTTGGGGCACACGTGGTAACAGGCACTGAGCACACCTTCCATCATCAGTGCGATGCCCATGGCATAGAAGAGGCCGACGTGCTTGGGAATCCCGTACTCCTGAGAAAGGACAAAGGCGCCAGTTAGTGACACCCTCTGAATCCAGAAGCACGTGCTCTAATCTCTGGTGTCTCTTACATACTATGGGTGTCATCACACCACCTAGCCACATGTCTCACCCTTTCGCTGATCTATTTGGGGTCACGGGTCCTACCTGTGATCTGCCCAGTCCCTGCTCACCATCGCAAAGATGTCCTTGGCTTCCAGGGATCTTCGATGGAGAAGGTCCCGGCGCAAGACTATCAGCAGGAAGAGGAAGCCCAGGAGCACGTGGCCCACGTTGCTGAGGATGTTGTTGAAGGCACTAGATGGGTGAGTGAGAAATGACCATGAAAGTAGTTAAGAAGATTCAGAGAGGGCTGGAGAGATGGCTTAGTGGTTAAGGCACTTGCCTGCAAAGCCAAAGGACCCAGGTTCCATTCCCCAGGACCCACGTAAACCAGATGCCCAAGGTGATGCATGTGTCTGGATTTCTTTTGCAGTGGCTGGAGGCCCTGCTGTGACCATTCTCCATACATACATGAGTCCTGACCAAGTTCTATTCCAGACGGGCAAGCACTCTAGGCAGACTGTGGACGGGAATTCTCACGGGTGGACTCCCACACTGTCAGCAGTCGGGCCTCCAGTTGTGGATTGCAGTGTAAGCAAAGACAGATTGGGAAATCAAAGCTGGTTCTGGAGTGGAAAACCAGGTTCCTGCCTCCCTGGTTCTTCTCAATTCACCCAGCTCTGGTGGCTTGGGGACAACCATGGAGACTGCACACCTTGAAATGAACCCTGACGTCACTAGCAAGTCTTTACCCATCTGGGCCCAAACATCTTCATCTAAAAGGTGGAGGGAGGGTTGAAGGGATGGTTTAGTGGTTAAGGCGTTTGCCTGTGAAGCCTAAGGACCCAGGTTCAATTCCCCAGAACCCATATAAGCCAGATGCACAAGGTGGCACATGCATCTGGAGTTTGTTTGCAGAGGCTGGAGGCCCTGGTGCGCCCCATTCTTTCTGCCTACCTCATTCTCTCTCTCTCTCTAAATAAATAAATAAAATATTTTTTTAAAGTGGAGGGAATAACGATGTCTATCTCATGAGCCTAAGTGACTAAGATTGACTAAGACAACAGGCTCAGGCCATGGACACGTGCCATGACTGCTCGGGATGTGATGTGTCCAGTCACTGCCCACTCCTCAGTGGGTTGTTCTCAGGAACGGCAGCAGCCTACCCTGACCAGGGCAGTTTTCCATAGCTGTGTTTCATGTAGTTAAAAACTGATGTCACAGTAGACAGGAAGGAATCTCTAATGCTTTGTGAGTGACTTCAGGACTCAGTTTACCTCAGGACGCCCAAGGGGTGAGCGCAGAGGAAGTTGTAGTAACAGATGTCCTGGTTCCCAGTGACATTGACCACCTGTAAAATCAAACGCAAAATGAGGACTTTTCTCTCTCTATCCTCTGAGCCCTGCCTGAAGTCATAAAGAGCACACAGGGCTCACAGGGCAGTGCCCTCCAGTGGTTAAAGGTGCACCCCGTGCTCCCTGTCAGCCGCGGGATGGGTTGCTGTCAGCCAGTTACATGACAAACACGTTTCCCATGATGCTGTCTCCTCGCTGTGCATGGAAGTGTTCTGTGCGCCCCACTAGGTGGCTCCAAGATGGAAGTCGACTAAGCGTGAGTCCTTTGTCGCCATAACAGAAAGATGATGAGGGCTGAGAGCTTAGTCACTAGCTAAAGGCACTTGTCTGTGAAGCCTAAGGGACTCCCAGGTTCGATTCCCCAGGACCCACGTAAACCAGGTGCACAAGGTGGCACATGTGTCTGGAGTTTATTTGCAGTGGCTAGAAGCCCTGGCATGCCCGTTCTCTCTACCTGCTTCTCTATCTCAAATAAATAAATAAAAGCTTTTAAAGTTTTAAAATTAGCTGGGCGTGGTGGCGCACGCCTTTAATCCCAGCACTCGGGAGGCAGAGGTAGGAGGATCGCTGTGAGTTGGAGGCCACCCTGAGAATACAGAGTTAATCCTAGGCCAGCCTGAGCTAGAGTGAGACCCTACCTTGAAAAACAAAAACAAACAAAACAAAAAAGTTTTAAAATTGATGATAAAAGGATGTTACAATTGAGAACTGCCTTTTAAATCTCTCTTGCTGCATCCTCTTTTCTTTCTTTTTTAAAAACATATTTTATTTATTAGAGAGAAAGAGACTGAAAGAGAATGGATGCACCAGGGCCTTCAACCACTGCAAACAAACTCCAGACACATATGCCACCTTGTGCATCTGGCTTACATGGGTCCTGGGGGATCGAACCTTTGGCTTTGCGGGCAAACATCTTAACCGCTAAACCACCTCTGCGGCCCTGTGTCCACTTTTCTAGATTAATGCAGGAGGATATGGAGCTGCCCCATTCTCTGAGTGGAAATGACAGCCACTGAGCAGGTAGACTAGGGAGTATGCATTTAGTTTTCTGTATTCATCCCCTGTCCATCAAAAACTTACTCACAGCTGTGGCTTCTGAGAAGGCCCCAAAGTAAGCGAGAGACTATTTAGATTATAAATCGTGGTGTTCAAACCTCATAAAGTGTTTGTCCTCATTATGTAAAAAGAATAACACAGCCTAAATACTTTTAGACCATTAGCTGTCTAAAGCTGATGTACGCAGAATCAATAGGAATTTAAGCAATGTTGGTGTAGGCTCCACTCTCTGAGACCCTATTTTGTGTGTATTATATCCTGAACTTTGGGTTTCCTAATGGTATACCCAGGTGGTTTTAATGCACAGTGAAGTTTGCCATGGCATGACACACCTTTAAGTGATGTGTCATTCTAACTGAGCTTTCTTGAGTTTTTAAGTATCAAGATATTATATCTGGAGGATTTATACTTAAGAGTGACCTGAACACAGATTAAATTTCTGCTTTGCTGACCCTGGATTCTAGGGTCCTGTAAAGGAGAAGTGGGTATTCTCCAATGGTCTTAATATTATCTTTTTGTTTTTCGAGGTAGGGTCTTGCTCTAGCCCAGGCCGACCTGGAATTCACTATGTAGTCTCAGGCTGGCCTCAAATTCACATCCATCCTGTTACCTCAGCCTCCCTGGTGCTGGGATTAAAGGCATGCGCCACCACGCCCAGCTGTTTTTATTTTTTTATTTTTATTTTTTTTAAATTATTTATTTATTTGAGAGTGACAGACACAGAGAGAAAGACAGATAGAGGGAGAGAGAGAGAATGGGCACGCCAGGGCTTCCATCCTCTGCAAACGAACTCCAGACGCGTGCGCCCCCTTGTGCATCTGGCTAACATGGGACCTGGGGAACCGAGCCTTGAACCGGGGTCCTTAGGCTTCACAGGCAAGCGCTTAACCGCTAAGCCATCTCTCCAGCCCTGTTTTTATTTTTTTAATATTTATTTATATGAGAGGGGAGATGGGTGCTCTAGGGCCCTATGCCCCTATAAATAAATTCCAGACTCATACACCACGGGCTTTCTGTGGGTACTGGGGAATTGAGTCCTGGGCCATTAGGCTTTGCTAACACGTACCTTTGACCACTGAGACATTCCTCCAGCCCAATAAATTAATTTTAAAAAAATGTTTAAAATTTATTTATGAGAGAGAGAGAAAGAGAGAGAGAGGAGAATGGGTGCACCAGGGACTCTAGCCACTGTGAATGAATTTCAGACGCATGTGCCACTTCGTGCCTCTGGCTTATGTGGGTTCTGGGGAATCAAACCTGGGTCCTTAGGCTTCGCAGGCAAGTGCTTTAACTGCTAAGCCATTTTCTCCAGGCCTAACTTTTTTTTTTTTTTTTTTGAGGTAGGGTCTCACTCTGGTCCAGGCTGACCTGGAATTAACTCTGTCATCTCAGGGTAGCCTTGAACTCATGGCAATCCTCCTACCTCTGCCTCCCAAGTGCTGGGATTAAAGGCGTGTGCCACCACGCCCGGCAAGGCCTAACTTTTTTTGAAAATTGATTCCTGGACTGATCAAAGGCTATGCTCTTCTAAGGAAGTCAGAGTGAAGACCCCCTGTGGGAGGAAAGTGGGGCGACTCTGGGCTTGGGCAGCACTTCCCGTCTGGTAGGTGATGACGAGCTGGACCACAGGCAACGCGTAGAACACGGCGATGGTGACGATGTTCCTGCACAGACAGAGAGAGCGGGAGGAGGTGACTTCCAGATCCATCGTGAGCCTTGCTTGTCTCTGCTTTCTCTTTCTCTCCTTCCTCCCTTCCTTCCTTATTTTTTTCAAGGTAGCATCTCACTCTAGCCCAGGCTGACCTGGAATTCACTCTGGAGTCTCAGGGTGGCCTCAAACTCATGGCGTTCCTCCTCCCTCTGCCTTCCAAGTGCTGGGATTGAAGGAGTGTACCACCACGCCTGGCTCTTTGCTCAGTTTTTTAAAAAATATTTTTATTTATTTAATTGAGAATGACAGAGAGAGAAAGAGGCAGAGAGAGACAGAGAATGGGCGCGCCAGGGCCTCCAGCCACTGCAAATGAATTCTAGATGCGTGCGCCCCTTGTGCATCTGGTTAATGTGGGTCCTGGGGAATGGAGCCTCGAACTGGGGTCCTTAGGCTTCTCAGGCAAGCACTTAACCGCTAAGCCATCTCTCCAGCCCTCTTTGCTCACTTTTTAAAGAAGGATGCATCCATCATACTACTCCATACTTAGCTTGCAAACACAATTAAAACCTGGTGATGTGACTGCAGGCTTTCTCTCTCCTCCTGTTCAATTGGACATTTGCTATCTTGACCAAAGGGAAGGAAGGAACTAAACAAAAACTTGCCTGGAGCGGAGCGTGGTGGCACACACCTTCAATCCCAGCACTCGGGAGGCAGAGGTAAGAGGATCGCCGTGAGTTCGAGGCCACCCTGAGATTACATAGTGAATTCCAGGTCAGCCTGGGCTACAGCGAGACCCTACTTTGGGAAAAATCAATCAATCAATCAAACAAACAAAAAACTTGCCTTGGTTACTTCTAATAGTTTGGTTATAGCAAAGAATATCAACAATATTAACTGAAACAACTTATTTATTATTTTTTATTTACTTATTATTTTGCATATGTGGTGTATGCACATGTATATGCTCTTACAATTCACCATGTACTCACCTGTGGGTTTTTTTCAATTTATTTTTATTAGATATGGACATACTTAGTATATATACAACACATGTTGGTACCATCCTTTCCCTTCTCCCTGCCCCTTTTCCCAAGAGACCCTCCTCATTAGGGATGTAGGTCAACCCCATGGGGATCGTGGGTCAGGCATTGTGGGGCAGCAGTCAGTTACGGGGGGGGGAGCAATGTCTCTGTGCATAATGTCCCAACTTGTGGCTCTAACAATCTTCCCACCCTGACTCTTCCACAAAATTATATGAGCCATGTTAGGTGCATTTTAAGTCTACTTCAGTGATGGGCTCTTAGGAGCCTCTGGATCTCTGGTTTGGTAGGTTTTGAGCATCCTCAACGTCTGTCTCCTTCACCCTTGTGCTGAGATCAGGTTCACTGAGAAAGCAGCGCTCTTGCTCATTTCCCCAATTCCTCTGTGGGTTCAGCTGGGGCCAGGCTGAAGTGCGCTTGGTCATTTATCGCCTTGTGGTTATTTTTTTAAAAACATTTTATTTATTTTATTATTTGAGAGAGAGAGAGAGAGAGAGAGAGAGAGAAAGGGTGTGCCATTGCCTCCAGCCACTGCAAACTCCAGATGAATGTGAGCCCTTGTGCATTTGGCTTACAGTAGGCCCTGGGGAATTGAACCTGGATCCTTATGTTTCACAGGCAAGTATACTTTTTTTTTTTTTTTTTTTTTTTTTGAGGTAATGTCTCACTCTAGCTCAGGCTGACCTGGAATTCACTACATCGTCTCAGGGTGGCCTCGAACTCACAGCGATCCTCCTACCTCTGCCTCCCGAGTGCTGGAATTAAAGGCATGCACCACCACGCCCAGTTTACCGGCAAGTATACTTTGACTGCTAAGCCAGCTCTGCAGCCTACCTGTGGCTATTATTTCGTATGTGTGTGGTGTAGGCGTGTGTGTGCGCCTTTATAGCACCCATGTACTTACTTGCCAGTGGCTGAGACATGGCTCGTGCCTGTAGCGGCCAGAACAGAAAGTTGGGTGTCCCTTTCTATCACAATTCCACCCGTCCACCCATTCTCTCTCTCTCTCTGCCCCCCCTTTTTTGTTATCTTTATTTGAGAGAGACAGAAAGAGAAAGAGGCAGAGAGAGAGAGAGAGAGAGAGAGAGAGAGAGAGAGAGAGAGAGAGGAGAATGGGCACATCAGGACCTACAGCCACTGCAAACAAACTCTAGATGCGTGTGCCCCCTTGTGCATCTGGCTAACGTGGGTCCTGGGGAATTGAGCCTCGAACTGGGGTCCGTAGGCTTCACAGGCAAGCGCTTAACCACTAAGTCATCTTTCCAGCCCTCTTTTCTTTTCTTTCTTTCTTTCTTTTTTTTTTTTTTTTTTGGGTTTTCGAGGTACAGTCTCGCTGTAGCCCAGGCTGACCTAGAATTTCACTCTGTAGTCATCTCCGGGTGGCCTTGAACTCACAGTGATCCTCCTACCTCTGTCTCCTAAGCGCTGGGATTAAAAGTGTGCACCACCATGTTTGACCGTTTCTCATTTCTGAGCTGGAGCCTCTTACTGAGTGATACCAGAGCTTGTTTTTCATGAGCCCAGTTGATTCCCTGGTCTCTGCTATCCTTTGTGGGACACATGGTCATGCTCAATTGACTACCTGGCATCGGGGGATCCCAACTCAGGCAGTTTCAGGCCCCCTCTGGCTCTCATACATTCACAGGAAGCATACCTAACTGTTGAGCCATCTCTTCAACACTTTAATTTACTTTTTTTTTTTTTTTTCAAGGTAGGGTCTCACTAGAGCCCAAGCTGACCTGGAATTCACTCTGTAGTCTCAGGGTGGACTTGAACTCACTGTGATCCTCCTACCTTTGCCTCCCCCAGTGCGGGGATTAAAGGTGTGTGCCACCACGCCTGGCTTAATTTACTTTTTGAAATGAGGCCTTGATAGTAGCCTTGATTAGCCTAGAACTCTCTCTGTAGATCAAACTAGCCTCAAATCTGTGACCATCTTCCTGCCTGGCTTCTGAGAGCTGGGCTCAGCCTGAAATGATGTACTTAAAGCTAACGACTCTGACACCCATCAAAGAGTGGTGTTTTTTTTTTTTTCTTTCTCTTTGTATAACTTTTCATAAAACTGCATACAATCTACTTCTGGGTTAGCTATATGATCTCTTCAGTGTGCTGTTAGCTTAAAAGTGATCAGTTCAAGTAACAGGTGAGGACATGATATGGAGAGGGTGTAACTGTCATAAGGAACATTTCTACAATGACAGTCCAGCGTTTAACTTTCATGTGGCCCCACTGACCATAGCTTCCCCCTAATGTCTGCATCCACTTAAAAAGAATTATTTTTTTGGTGGGGGGGAGGAAGGGAGAAATGTCGAGGTAGGGTCTCATTGTAGCCCAGGCTGACCTGAATTCACTATGTAGTCTCAGGGTGGCCCCAAATTCACAGGGATCCTCCTCCCTCTGCCTCTCAGAGTGCCAGGATTAAGGGCGTGGGTGATAAAAGGGTATTCTTTTTCAAGGTAGGGTTTCACACTAGCCCAGGCTGACCTGGAACTCACTATGTAGTTTCAGGGTGGCCTCGAACTCACGATGATCCTCTGACCTCTGCCTCCCGAGTGCTGGGATTAAAGGCGTGCACCACCATGCCTGGATTTCTTTTCTTTACTTTTTTTTTTTTTTAAATATTTTATTTATTTATTCATTTGACAGAGAAAGAGGGGGAGAGAGAAAGGGAGAGAGAGATTGAGGATGGGCATGTCATGGCCTCCAGCCACTGCAAACTCCAGATGCATGTACCCCCTTGTGCATCTGGTTAATGTGGGTCCTGGGGAATCGAACATGGGTCCTTTGGCTTTGCAGGCAAACACCCTAACTGCTAAGCCATCCCTAAAAGGGGGTATTCTTCAGAAAAGAATGCAGAAGGTGTCACGAGAGGACCACAGTTAGCTTGGGGCTTTCTGGGTGGCTTGGCCTCTTGGCTGGAGGAGAGTAATTGCCACAGCAGGTGTTTTTGTCATGAGCTGTTTGCATTGTCCACACCGGAGTCTTATTAACGATTACTCACCGTGACATAAGTAGCTGTGCCTTTTACAAAGAAAACCTGAAATTTAAAGTATTTACATGGTGGCTTAGCTGAGTGGCAGAATACTTGCCTACATCTTTATGATCTTAGGTTTGCTCTCGAACACTAAATAATAAATAAATAAGCGCTGGAGAGATTGCTCAGTGGTTGAAAGCACTTGCTTGAAAAGCTGACTGCCAGTGTTTGATTCTTCAGTACCCATTTAAAGCCAGGTACACGGAGTAGTGCACACATCTGGGATTTGTTTGCAGTAGCAAAAGGCCCTGGCATTACCCATTCCTTCTTTTTCTCTCATGATCTCTCTCTTTTTGCTTGCAAATAAATAAAATTTTCAAATAAATAAATAAATGCATTTAAGCAATTCTTTTTTTTTTAAAAAACTTTTCTCCATACTTTATTTATTTATGGGGGGGGGCAGGAGAGAAAGGGCACGCCAGGGCCTCCAGTCACTGCAAACGAACTCCAGACGCATGTACCACCATGTGCATCTAGCTTACATGGGTTTTGGGGAGTTGAACCTGGGTCCTTAGGTTTTGCAGACAAGCACCTTCACCACTAAGCCAACTCTCCAGTTCCCAATTTAAGCAATTCTTAGCAGTCATACTGGTCATCTACTTACCAGAAATAAATCTTGTATTTTTTGCTGACAATCCTCCGGTCCTTCCTGGACAGATCTGACAGGTACAGGAACATCTAGGATATTAATGAAAAGAGAACACAAGCAGAGCGTCTTTAATCCCAGCCCTTGGGAAACAAAGGGAGGAGGATCACCAGGAATTCACGGCCACCCTGAGACTACATAGTGAGTTCCAGGTCAGCCTGGAGAGACCCAACCTTGAAAAACAAAACAAACAAAAGAACAGAAACTGGTACTTGGCTTTTCCTGTAAAAGATGTAAAGGAAAGCTTTAGCAATTTCAGTTTAATTCCTTATTATGGATTATTCAGGAAGAGTTTTCCTTTAATTTTGCTCTTCTCCTGGACACCTTAATGAATGAAAAACATTAATATTTTCTTTCATTTTAAGGATTTGGCATGTATGGGAACCTGTGAGGAGCCTTGAATGCCTCATATAGCTCAAGGATTGATTTCTCAGCTTCCAGAATTACCCATTTTTGTGATTCTTGGATTACATCTGGTCGAAATTGTGCAATTTGCCTTTATACCTTTCACTGGGTAAAACACAGTATGTTCAACATATGCCAGAGAGAAACGAGCTTTACTCCCAAAGGATGATATGTTCAGAGATGGTTTTCCACGTACAGCTCTCGAAGGAACCTCTCCTTCCTTCTGGTTAGCTCTCTCCATCCTTTCTTACTCACAGGCATTTCAATGCTGAGAACGTTTAATACCATGTTCTTTCTAATTTTTTCCCCAAGAACAAAGTACTAATGAACAAAATAGCACCTTTAATTTTAAGTTCTGTTCTGTCTAAGCCCTCAGGGAAATCTGACTTCCCATGAAGGAAAATGACATTGATTCTACTACTACCAAACTTTCTTCTCTTGGGGGGGAAAAAAAATACACACACACACACACACACACACACACACACACACCACACACACATATATGTATATACACACACATATACATACATACACAGCAGGGTTGGTACCTTAGTCCGGACAATGTTTTTGTCACTCTCAATGTCTGGCATGGTGTCAAAGTCACTCTCTTCCACAGAGCTGTCTGTGTCTGAGTGACATGGCTGTCCACCGTTAGAGGAGGACTCCTGCCTTGCAGGACTGGAGCTGGACTCATCTGAAACAGAAGTTCATCTGTATTCAAAAGCTGAGAAGAGCCCCCAGTGCCCGTCCGTCAATTCTGCAAAGAGCTGACTCATCCTAGAAAATACCATGTTAGTCAAAAGTGGCTCTTTACCCATGAGGCGTGTCCTTTCTGTCAAACTGTCTAAGGAGACTTCCATTTTAACTCTTCTCTTGCAGACCTGGAATTCACTCCGTAGTCTCAGGGTGGCCTCAAACTCACAACGATCCTCCTACCTCTGCCTCCACTCCCAGCTCAGCTCTTCTCTTTATAGTTAACTTGCGTAAGGCACCTGCTCTGTGAACTACTTGGATGCAAAAATAATGTTGTGCTTATATTTTATGTTTCATGTTTTGTAACATGAACACAAATGCACAATACATGCTGTAGCTCTGTATAGTGTCCATCCCATATGTGGAAGTGCATACCTATCCAACACCTATACATTTCTCACAGGTAAAGTACCGGTAACACACAATCCGCACCCCCCCCCCCCACCGCAACATGCCGTTTCTACGATTATGTAATAAGAACAACATTCTCGGGAAGAGCAGATGGGGTTTGTGTAACGCGAGTCCATGGACCGAGCCTACCTTCCGTTTGATTTCTTCTGTTCCAATGTTTTTTTTAAAAAAGCTCTGTTCTTACAGACCTAAAAATAAGTAGCCTACGCTGAGCGCACATGCTCAGGATTGCAGGATTCTCAGCCCCTCCGCGTGGACATTTTAAGACGCACCCGTCACAGGCTGTCAAGCATATGAGGGGGACAGGTCTCCTGCTCCCCAAGACAGGACCTGAGAATCTGGCTCCCTTTCAGAGTAATGAATGGACATGGCGTGTATCGAGTGAATGGAGGAAAGCAGGCTCCTTGGGAACTTAGCCGGAGCGCAGGACAGTCCATTCACAGACAGGCCCACCCGAAGCCCGTCGCAGCCTGAGAATGAATGAAGCAGCCGCTCAGTTAGTGTTGGCTGGTGAGGACCCGCCTTTCAGGCCCTAGACTCGGGCTGAGGATGAAAAAGCCTCTGGGGCCCTTGGTAGTTCATACATACAGCAACCAATGCAGACTATTCTGTTCAAGTGTCAGCTACCAGATCCAAGGAACAGGACAATTGCAGAAAGAACTAGAAGGAGCCCTCCAGATGACTCAACAATTTGGACATGACAGTTTATTTTTATTTATTTATTTGACAGAGAAAGAGGGAGAGAGAGAGAGAGAGAGAGAGAGAATATGGGCACACCAGGGTCTCCAGCCACTGAGAAGAATTCCAGACACGTGAGCCCCATTGTGCATCTGGCTAACATGGGTCCTGGAGAATCGAACTTGGGTCCTTTGGCCTTCCGCCCATAACAGTTTTATAAGATGGCTGGCCAGCCTCTTGCCTCTGCTCATTGATTAGTGGCCCGAGGGATTTCCATGCAAATCTCTGAATAATAAAGAGACTTCCCCTCAAAGAAGAGGACTGGGCTGGAGAGATGGCTTAGCAGGTAAGCGCTTGCCTGTGATGCCTAAGGACCCCGGTTCAAGGCTCAGTTCCCCAGGACCCACGTTAGCCAGGTGCACAAGGGGGCGCACGCGTCTGGAGTTTGTTTGCAGTGGCTGGAGGCCCTGGCGCGCCCATTCTCTCTCTATCTGCCTCTTTCTCTCTCTGTCACTTTCAAATAAATAAATAAAAATAAACCAAAAAATAAAATAAAAAAAAAAAGAAGAGGACTAATTGTAGGGAATACATACCTATTGCACCATAATTGCTCCCCTCAGGTGTGGTGGCAGCAATGGGGTGTGACACGGCCGCATTCCCAGAGCCTGTGGGGACAACACACAAAGAAGCCATGAACTGAAGTTCCCAGAAAACAGCTCTCTCTGCTGTGCCTACTTCCAGCAAGGCTGGATGGACTGATAAAAGTGTGGTCGCAGGGCTGGAGTGCTGCACGCCAGGGACTGGAGGTGCCTGTCATCCCGGGGTTCCCCTGCCAGCACGGAGCCAGCCTGGGCCATTTCAGTGCGTATTTGCATAGGAGACTTGTTGACCTCCTCCTCAATGCTCTCTTTGGATTCAGGTTCTGGTCTAGGACCACTCCTCCCAGTTTTCAACAAAGCACAACTCTGTGGACCTGGTCAGTGCCCCATCCAGTACTGCTCTGTGGGGAAAGACAAGGAAGGGGTAAACAAAGGCAGGGTGGTTCTTGTGGTCCACTTCCTCTTCGAGGGCCAACGACGAGAAGTAAAGTGCAGTAATGGCCTGTGTAAATAGCACCTTCTATTTTGAGCCGGGTGTGGTGGCGCACGCCTTTAATCCCAGCACTCGGGAGGCAGAGGTAGGAGGATCGCTGTGAGTTCGAAGCCACCCTGAGACTACATAGTGAGTTCCAGGTCAGCCTGGGCCACAGTGAAACCCCACCTCAAAAAGTTAATAAATAGCACTCTCTTAAAATATATATATATGTAATTTATTTATTTGAGAGAGAGAGAGAGACAGAGAAAGAATGGGCACGTCGGAGCCTCCAGGCATTGCAAACAAACTCCAGATGCATGTGCCACTTTGTGCAGCTGGCTTATGTGGATCCTAGGAAATTGAACCTGCGTCCTTTCTCTTTGCAGGCAAGTGCCTTAAAGGTTACGCCATCACTCCAGCTGAATAGCACCCTCTTAATTTCCCTTTTGAAGAAGACCTTGGCAAAATGAGTGTTTTCTGTTCAGCCATGTCCTTCACTGGAACCTTCCTATAGAAGTTCAGAGAGGTCTGCTATTCCCCCTCCCGCCCCCCGGGGCCACAGAGTTCTTTTTTTTTTTTAATTTTTATTTATTTATTTATTTATTTGAGAGCGACAGACACAGAGAGAAAGACAGATAGAGGGAGAGAGAGAGAATGGGCGCGCCAGGGCTTCCAGCCTCTGCAAACGAACTCCAGACGCGTGCGCCCCCTTGTGCATCTGGCTAACGTGGGACCTGGGGAACCAAGCCTCGAACCAGGGTCCTTAGGCTTCACAGGCAAGCGCTTAACCGCTAAGCCATCTCTCCAGCCCCACAGAGTTCTTTTTTCCAGACTTGTCTACCCGTTCCAAGTTCTCTCCTTTGTGTGGCACTGTTGAACCCAGTGGTTCTTGCCAGGTATTCTCTTAGTGTCCAGTGCTATTTTTTGACTATGGTTGGAGTGTATTGGAGGTTTGCAGTTTGGTCCCCAGTGGGGGTGATGTTCAATGGAGGTGGAACTTTTAAGAGGTGGGGGGGCATGTACGAGGATACAGGAACATTACTCTTAGGAAGGACGAATGTGACACTCATAGAGTCATGTTTCGTTCCATGACACAAGTCCAGTCCTGAATCCCTAGCTACTAGGTTTGCCATGAGACTCTGATACAGAGGTTTTCCCTTTATTTATTTATTGTTCAGAATATAAATTATGAGGTTTATTTTAGGGAGAATCAGTCAGTGTCCACGGAAAGGCTAGAAAGACTGAAACCACAAGAGAATTCTTCTCCTTACTCAGCAGGAAAGGAAGAGGGGAGAATGGAGAGGTAAGAAGAACTCCAGGGGAGAAGCCCATGAAAAGGACACAAACATGCACATGTGTGTGCACACACCACACACACACACAACAAAACATTTAGGTTCTTTTTAGGAATTGTTTTAGTATCTAAGGAAAGGTTAGAAAAATTCAGACCAGATAGGAAGGGAGGAGGGAGCCGGGCGTGGTGGCTCACTCCTTTAATTCCAGCACTCGGGAGGCAGAGATAGGAGGATTGCCATGAGTTTGAAGCCACTCTGAGACTACACAGTGAATTCCAGGTCAGCCTGAGCTAGAGTGAGACCCTACCTTGGTAAAAAGAAAAAAAGTGAAAGGGAGGAGGGGAGATGGGAAAGATGTCCATCACAGAAAAAAAATCTCCCTGGGCAAGCCTCTGGCACATACGCCTACACAGGCCTTTTCCTCTTCACTTACTGAGCATGTTGTCATACAGTCAAGGGAGTCTTCCTGGAGGTTGAATTGATGGGACTGCCCAATCTTGGATTTCTACTCTCAAACTGAGTTAAATAAAGCTCTTTTTACAAAATTGAATAGAGAGCCAGGTGTGGTGGTGCATGCCTTTAATCCCAGCACTTGGGAGGCAGAGGTAGGAGGATTGCTGTGAGTTTGAGGCCACCCTGAGACTCCATAGTGAATTCCAGGTCAGCCTGGGCTAGAGTGAGACCCTACCTCGAAAAACCAAAAAAAAAAAAAAAAAAAAAAGTGAATAGGAATAAAACTCAGTAGCAGAAGCCAGTAAGATAGAAAGGAATATAAAGGGAATAGAAAGTGGGGATGGTATTGTATATATGTAAGTAGAAGAACAGATGAATGGGAGTGAAAAGGCCCAAGTGAAGTAGAGGAAGAGATTGAGTAAAGGAAAGGTGGAGGGAGGGCTAATCAAAATCTAAGAGGATATAAGTAAGTCATATGGAAACCTACCTTTCTGGACAATGGAACACAGAGTAGCCATAGATGGTTACTAGAAATTTTTCAGTGCCAGGGATGGGATACCTTCCAGTGAGTTGTTGGTCAGGGAGGTTCCTGATGCCCCCAAAACATTATAGGCCATTGCCGAGGCCCTTGGTTTCCCACCAAGAATAGATGACAAGACCCTATTGCTGAAGACTCCAAATACTTGGGCTGCAAGGCCACTGAGAAATCCTGCTGGAGCTGAGCTGAAAACCTCCTCCCTGTAGACCAGCTGACAGAAAGCTGGAAGAAGCCATTCTGCATGCAGTTCAATAGGAGAGAGAAATCACTAGTGAAGATACTGAACAGTGGACACTGCAAGCCTTATATTTGGCCAGCCAGGCCAAATGAGCCAACGGGTGCAATAGTGGCACATCTGTTATGGGGGAAACCAACCACCCTATAATTTGACTGGAAGCCTGCTCCATGGGAGAGCATACATCCCTGATAATGAAAACCTACAAAGGGGTAGTCATGAGCCCTAGGGGTGTAAGGTCTGGTGGTGTCTGGCTAAATGTATACATTATGCTCACCAAATTGCCCAGTAAGCACTTCTCTTAATGTTCATAACAATATATTAATGCTACTTTCACTTTTGGTTAGGTTAGAGAACCTTCTCTTTTCAGATGGCAGTGTCCTTGGGATGACTCAGAAGGCATCACGGTGCTGAGAAGAAGTGATAGAAGAGTGCTCAGCACTGAAATATCTCTATCACAACTTCCAAGGCTCAGGGTTCATTGTGGAAGAGGTGGCGGAAAGAATGTAAGAGCCAAAGGAAGGGTAGGACTCCTTACAACGTGCTCCTCCAGACACAAAATGGCCTGGATATCATATGACCTCACAGTGCCTAACACAATCTACATCAAACCATCATAATAGGAGGAAAAGATCATGACATCAAAATAAAAGAGAGACTGATTGGGAGGTGGAGTTTCAAAGGGGAAAGTGGGAGAAGGGAGGGAATTACCATGGGATGCTGTTTACATTTATGGAAGTTGTTAATAAATAAAAATAAACATAAAAAAACTAAAAAAAATAAAAAGCAAATTAAAATTTTTATTTATTTATTAGAAAGAAAAAGAGAGAGAGAGGCAGATAGAGAATAGTACACTAGGTCTCCAGACATTGCAAATGAACTCCAGACACATGAGCCCCTTGTGCATCTGGCTTACATGAGGACTGGGGAATTGAACCTGGGTCCTTAGACTTCGCCAGCCTTAACTGCTAAGTCATCTCTCCAGTACAATAAATCTCTTTTTTTTAAAATTTATTTTTATTTATTTGTTTGAGAGAGGGAAAGAATGAGTGTGCCAGGGCCTCCAGCCACTGCAAATAAACTCCAGACACATGCGCCACCATGTGTATCTGGCTTACATGGGTAGTGGGAAATTGAACCTGGGTCTTCAGGCTTAGCAGGCAAATGCTTTAACCACCAAGCCATGTCTCTAGCACTCCCCCTTTAAAAATATTTTTACTTATTTATTTGAGAGGGAGAAAGAGGCCTCTTCTCAGTTGATAACTAGATTTTTATACAGCCTCATTAGGATGCGCAGTGTGAGGTTTCTCCACTAATAGAGTCAGTGGGAAAAAATGGCTTTAAAGCACAGAGTTGCCCTTCAGATTAACATAAAGTCCTTGTCTTCAATATTAAGTGGTGACAGTTGAATCCAATCAGCCACTCTCATCCCACAGTGCCACAGGAAAATTCCCGCCATGGCCTCTGGAGCAGCTCTTTATCAACACAATTTCCATGTATGTCCCATGACGTACTAAAGAAACCCTTTGCTTTGTTGTTGTTGATTTGGAGGCAGGTTCTGCTCTAGCCCAGGCTGACCTGGGATTCACTCTGTAGTCCCAGGCTGGCCTCGAACTCACAGCCTTCCTCCTACTTGTGCCTTCTGACTTCTACAATCGAAGGCTTGGGCCACCATATCTGGACCTTTTGCTTTTTAGTCCAGTTCGAGCCAACCCGGACAGCTTTCAAACACAATTTGAAGCACAGTGGGCGTGGTGAGAACAAACAAACGCAGGCAGCCAGCAGACTATGCAAAGGCAGCCATCCCATCACGGCCTCTTGAAGACAGAGCCACCAGTTGGGCAACTTGGGGGACCTGGCGTCATCTCTTCTGCTTCGTAAAGCTAACCTATAGTGAGAGCATGCCACCCAGTTCCTGTGCCACCAAGCTCCACGGTGACGCGGGGCAGCGCGCCTCACCGGGACTTCGTGGTAGTCCCTCCCCGTTCAAAAGCTGATCTGGCACACTTCTGGGGGGTGGGATTCTAGTAGCTCTGAGCACCCCTGAGTTCCTGCTCCTCCTCCCAGCCCCAGTCACCCTCACACTGGACGTGGCCATGAGTAGGACACTTTTATATCCTTGCTTTCTTGCAGAGGATCAGGCCCTGCGTGGTTCACATTAGCGTCACCACCAGCCCTATTTGCCTCTGCGCCTGGCTAGTTTCTCAGTGACCCGGCTCCTTATGCCTAAAGGTTACTAACTGGTTCCTCACTGCTGGTCAGTTTGTCTAATTCTTATTTTTTATTTTATTTTATTTTTTTTTTTTTAGAGAGAGAGAGAGAAAGAAAGATAATGGACATAATGGCCTTTTTTTTTTTAAAATTTTTTATTTATTTTATTTGAGAGCGACAGACACAGAGGGAAAGACAGATAGAGGGAGAGAGAGAGAATGGGCGCGCCAGGGCTTCCAGCCTCTGCAAACGAACTCCAGACGCGTGCGCCCCCTTGTGCATCTGGCTAACGTGGGACCTGGGGAACTGAGCCTCGAACCGGGGTCCTTAGGCTTCACAGGCAAGCGCTTAACCGCTAAGCCATCTCTCCAGCCCTAATTCTTATTTTTTTAATCTTTTCAAATTTGTTTTATTAACAACTTCCATGATTATAAAAAATATCCCATAGCCGGGCGTGGTGGCACATGCCTTTAATCCCAGCACTCGGGAGGCAGAGGTAGGAGGATTGCCATGAGTTCAAGGCCACCCTGAAACTCCATAGTGAATTCCAGGTCTGCCTGGGCTAGAGTGAGACCCTACCTCCGCCCCCCCCCACAAAAAATCCCATGGAAATACCCTTCCCCCCACTTTCCCCTTTGAAACTCCATTCTCCATCATATCCCCTCCCCCACTCAGTCTCTCTTTTACTTTGATGTCATGATCTTTTCCTCCTCTTATGATGGTCTTGTGCAGGTAGTGTCAGGCAGTATGAGGTCATGGATATCCAGGCCATTTTGTGTCTGGGGGGAGCACGTTGTAAGGAGTCCTACCCTTCCTTTGGCTCTTACATTCTTTCCGCCACCTCTTCCACAATGGACCCTGAGCCTTGGAAGGTGTGATAGAGATATTGCAGTGCTGAGCACTTCGGTCACTTCTTTCCAGCACCATGATGTCTTCTGAGTCATCCCAAGGTCACTGCCATCTGAAAAGAAGGTTCTCTACCAAAAGTGAGAGTAGCATTAATATATGGGTATGACCATTAAGAATATACTATGCTTACCTGGCAGTTTGATAAGCATAGTATATACATTTAGCCAGACAGCAGCAGACATTTGTCTAATTCTTTTGCTTTAAGCCATTGGGCCTTGGCACTCTAGCGACCACAGGACATTGGCAGTGGGTCCAGCTTGCCCTGTCACGTCCCTGCATGACAAAGGCTCCTCATCTCTCTACTTCAAAGCCCATGGTAGTGAACCTATTTGTTTCCTGCTTCCTGAGCCAGTTTTCTCTTCAGATGTCCTCAACTTGTGTCTGGCTGCTGCTATGTTTAAGTCAGAGATTTTCAAGTTTTGTCCCCAAAATACATGTGATGGACATTTTTATTTATTTATTTATTTGGTTTTTCGAGGTAGGATGTCACTCTAGCTCAGGCTGACCTGGAATTCACTACACAGTCCCAGGGTGGCTTTGAAATTACCGCGATCCTCCTTCCTCTGCCTTCGAAGTACTGGGATTAAAGGTGTGCGCCACCACGCCCAGTTTGTGATGAACATTTTTTGTCGTCACAAAGAGGAGTATGCTATGAGAATCTCCTGCGTCCAGGAGAAGGATGCTGCCAAACAAGAATGATGTGTCGATAATACTGACTTTGAGAGATCCTACTCTTTGAGGGAGACCTTATGCTAGTGCTAAAACTACATTTGTTTGGTGTAATTAATTATAATTAAATAAATAATTAAAATAAATTAATTTACGGTGAAATGGCCTGTGAAGCACAGTATGAGCTTGACCTTCTGACCCATCTTGCATCCACTTCCTGGATGCTGGTATTAAAACACTCACACACCCGGCTTATGCAGTGCAGGGGATCGAACCCAGGGCTTTATGCATGCAAGCCACATCCCCAGCCATCAACTTGCTTCTTTATGCTGATGAATTTAACAGCAAGCATTCATTCCAGGCCAGTGATACGTAAGAAGAAGTTGCTGGTTTTACTTCTAAAAAGCTCCTTTCGGGCTGGAGAGATGGCTTAGTGGTTAGACGCTTGCCTATGAAGCCTAAGGACCTCGGTTCGAGGCTCAATTCCCCAGGACCCACATTAGCCAGATGCACAAGGGGGTGCAGGCGTCCGGAGGGAGTTCATTTGCAGTGGCTGGAGGCCCTGGGGCGCCCATTCTCTCTCTCTCTCTTTCTCTCTCTACCACCTGCCTCTTTGTCTGTCACTTTCAAATAAGTAAATAAAAATAAACAAAAAAATATATTTTTAAAAAAGCTCCTTTCTTCTCATACTACCATGTGAAGGTGTGAGCCTTCACCCACTCACTGCTAGACCCTCCAATCCATTCTGAAAGCCATCCTGCCTTGTCTTGCAGACATAGGAGCCTCTGACATTTCAATAGGTTTGAGGCGTATTTTGCTATGGTTGCCATTGTTACTCACATCTACATAAGTGTTAAGAAAACAGCCCAGGGCAGAGGCAGCAGCCGGAGCAGCCATAGCCTGCGCCCTCTCCCGCCTGCCCTCCGCTGCCCTCCACCTGCCCGGGGGTCTCTTTCCCCCTTCCTTCTCCTCGTCCTCCTCCACCCCCCTTCTCCTCCGCCCACCAGCGGGGGCCCCCTCACCTTCCCGCCCACCCCTATTGTTCTGCCCCCGGCCTCCCGCCCTTCCCCTTCCCGCCCGCTCCCCTTTTCCCCTCCGTCGCTTTGCGCCTGCAGTTTTTGGCTTTCATCCCCCCACCAGTGACCAAAGACTTGACCACTCAACGTCCAGCTCCCCATCACTCTGCTCGACATGGACACCGGTGTTATTGAAGGTGGATTAAATGTCACTCTCACTTATGCATGGGAAGGAAGTTGGCAGTATCGTCGGAAAGAAAGGCGAATCAGTTAAGAAGATGCAGAGGAGAGTGGTGCACGCATCAGTATTTCAGAAGGGAATTGTCCTGAGAGAACTATCACTTTGGCTGGACCCACTAATGCCATGCTCAAAGCCTTTGCTATGATCATTGATAACTGGAAGAGGACATTAGCAGCTCTATGACCAATAGCACAGCTGCCAGTAGCCCCCAGTCACCCTAAGGCTGGTGGTACCGGCTAGTCAGTGTGGCTAGTGTGGAAAAGGTGGTTGCAAACGAGAGAGTACAGGGGCTCAGGTCCAGGTGGCAGGGGATATGCTCCCCAACTCCACTGAGCGGGCCATCACTATTGCTGGCATTCCACAGTCCATCACTGAGTGTGTCAAACAGATCTGCGTGGTCATGTTGGAGTCCCCCGAAGGGCGTGACCATCCCTAACCCGCCCAAGCCCTCACGTTCTCCAGTCGTCTTTGCAGGTGGTCAGGACAGGTACAGCCCAGGCAGCGACAGGGCGAGCTTTCCCCACACCTCCCCGTTCATGTGCCTCAACCCGGACCTGGAGGGACCACCTCTAGAGTTGACCAAGCTGCACCAGTTGGCAAGGCAACAGTCTCATTTCCCCATGACACATGGCAACACTGGATTCAGTGGCATCGCATCCAGCTCTCCAGAGGTGAAAGGCTATTGGGCAGGTTTGGATGCCTCTGCTCAGACTACTTCTCATGAACTCACCATTCCAAACGATTTGACTGGCTGCATAATCGGGCGTCAGGGCGCCAAAATCAATGAGATCCGTCAGATGTCTGGGGCTCAGATCAAAATTGCAAACCCAGTGGAAGGGTCTACTGATAGGCAGGTTACCATCACTGGATCTGCTGCCAGCATTAGCCTGGCCCAATATCTAATCAATGTCAGGCTTTCCTCGGAGACGGGTGGCTTGGGGAGCAGCTAGAACAGTGCAGATTCATCCATACCCCCTTTCTGCTGTTCACCACCACCACCACGATCCATCTGTGTAGTTTCTGAACAGTCAGCGATTCCAGATTTTAAATAGTTTGTAAATTTTCAGTTTCTACACAATTTATCATCCACTCGTGATTTTTTAATTAAAGCGGTATAATTCCTTTCTCTGTTCAGCTGTTAATGCTGAGATCCATATTTAGTTTTATAAGCTTCTACCCTTACCCCTTTTTCATTTTTTTTTTTTTTGCTCATGAATTTTTTTTTGTCATGGAAATGTAAGAGTGGA
Organism: Jaculus jaculus; assembly: GCF_020740685.1. Classification (NCBI taxonomy): domain Eukaryota; kingdom Metazoa; phylum Chordata; class Mammalia; order Rodentia; family Dipodidae; genus Jaculus; species Jaculus jaculus. Next base: position 168,592,297 of record NC_059105.1, read on the forward strand.
ATATTAATACAATCTCAGTTTAGTTCTGTAATGTCAGGAATTTTTCAAAAAAAATTAAAAGATGGACTGGAGCTTTTTCTTTTGTGAATAGAAACTGGATGCCACAGTGATTATGTGGGTTTTATTTCTGTTGTCTTGCTGTTATTTTTGTACCTTTTCACCCTCACCAGACCCTTACTGGGTTTGAATAGAAGAATTTATTCCAATTAAGATATTTTCTGTTTTGCCACTACATGTTTGTTTATTTGCCCTTTTTCTTTCCCATGACCACGGTTAGACCCTGTAAAACTTGTGCCTGAAGCTTGAAGGTTATACTTTCCCCAGGAGTGTGGAGTAGCAGACACTTCTGTGGAGCTGGAGTGGGATAATATGTGCACATGTACACACATGAAAATAACTGGACTTGTATCTAGCTAGTATTAAGCATCTTGGGAATGACTTATCACCTTATTCATGTTCACATACTTTAAACAGAAACTTAAATCTCTTGTTTCTAATTAAAAAAAAAAAAAGAAAAAGAAAATATCTTTACTCTTTTTGGTCACTCATTTTTGTCTGCCGGTCAACTGAAGGGTGTTTCTAACTTGAGTGTTCCTGGCCTTCAACAATGTTCTGGCTCAAGCCCCGGCTCTATTGATGCAGCTTTGATGTTGAAGAGACCCTTCTGAACATGGAATTCCTTTAGTCACAACAGTAATAAGAAAAAAAAGATGGCATCACTTATTCAATAAACAATGGACTATCCATTCAGAGGACACCCACTGGGATCCAACCAGCTGGAGAAGGCGTAAAATAAATAGCAAAGATCTGGAGAGCATTGCAGAAAACAAAGATGAGATTCAGTGAGAAGGCAAACTCATTGAAACATTTTATAAATAAAAGGGAAAGTAGCACTTGGCATCTTAAAGCTGAGAGAGCAGGTGTTCTTTTACAGTCTAATCTCAGCAGCTGAATGTTTACTAAAATAAAGTGCCTGGGCAGTTGGAAAAACAGACAGGCTGGTTTTTTAACGAAGACCCATGAAAAACACATCAAGCTTTCCTGCAAAAGGGAGAAATGTCCTGCTGGGTGGCAGTACCGGGTGACTTTGTGTCTTTCTAAGATTCTGTGGCCTTTACAAAGAGCTCTAAACGTTTGCTACATGTGACCTAAAAATGAAGTCCCACTTGTCATCCGTTTTCCAGATTTCTGCTCTTTGCCAAATACCTTGTGATCACTGAGTAACTCATACTGATTTGCAAAAACGAGCACATTTCAAAATTTAAGTTTAGGGGGCTGGAGGGATGGCTTAGTGGTTAAGGCACTTGCCTGCAAAGCTTAAGGACCCAGGTTTGATTCCCCAGGACCCACATAAGCTAGAGGCACAAGGTGCGCTTATGTCTGGAGTTCATTTGCAGTGGCTGGAGGCCCTGGTGAGCCCATTCTCTCCCTCTCTCTCAAATAAATAAAATTAAAAATTAAATTAAAAAAGTTTAAACAAAAAAGATCAGCAGTCAAATTCCTTTGTGGAAATTCTCAGAGTGAAGGAAATGGTCAGATATTTAATGATTCTGGATTCTCAGAGTCGTCATCGTCTTCACTGTGCTAACAAGTCTCAGATATTTCAGTTTTCTAGATACTTAAAAAAACAAAACTTTGATCTCAATTTGGGAAAAGTAAACTGGGTATCGGACATAATGTACTATTACTGTCATTCTCAAATCAGCTTTGGAATATGAGCAAGTATGAACAGTTAAGTGCCAGGACAGATTAAACTTTTGTGTTGTTTTTGTTTTGAGGCAGGGTCTCACTCTAACCTAGGCTGACCAGGAACTCACTATGTAGTCTCATGTTGGCCTCGAACTCACGGCAATCCTCCTGCTTCTGCCTCCAAAGTGCTGGGATTAAAGGCATGTGCTACCACGCTGGGCTGGATTAAATTTTTAAAAAAATTATTTATTGCAGGGTGGAGGAAGGGGCAGATAGAGAAAGAGAGAATGGATGTTCCAGGGCCTCCAGTCACTGTAAACAAACTCCAAACACACTCTCCAACTTGTGTAGCTGGTTTACGTGGGCACTGGGGAATCGAACCTGGGTCCTTTGGCTTCACAGGCAAGTGCCTTAGCCACTAAACCATCTGTCCAGTCCTGAGATTAAACTTTTAAAGAGGATAAGTGGCCTGAATAATTACAAGGAACACTCCAAGTACACAAAGGTTCTTCATGTGGGCTGCGTGCTTTAATAGTCGGTCCTTGCGAGCTCTGCTTTACGTAGAAAGGCTACAGATGAGAAGACTCTGGGACAGGACTCAAGGGGAAGTTTGTAAATTGCAAAGGCAGACAGACAAAAGGTTTACTCAAAGGATGCTGCCACAGCTTTCAACATCACTGTGAATTAACCAACGATTTTTCTTACCGTCACTGGAACCAAAGCTCCCATCGATGGATTTTCTCTGAAACCTGTGAACGAGCAAATAGCTACATTCAGATTCAGCATCTTACACTGGCTCCTCATACATGTTGCTGTCTATTTGTCTACTAGGATCTCTTAAAAATGGCCTTTGGGCCGGGCGTGGTGGTGTGTGCCTTTAATCCCAGCACTCGGGAGGCGGAGATAGGAGGATCGCCACGAGTTCAAGGCTACCCTGAGACTACCTAGTGAATTCCAGGTCAGCCAGGGAGACTACCTCAATAAAATAATAAAATAAAATAAAATAAAAATGGCCCTTAAGATGTGGAGAAATTACTAGCAAGAATATAAAATGGTAGTCACTTTGGAAAGCAATTTGGCAGTTTCTCAGAAAGTTAAACACAGAGTGACCATATGGCCTGGTTATCCCATCCCCTCGGTATGTAAGATCATTCATTAATATTCATTTATTACTTTTCATATGTAATTCACATGTCATGAAATTCTCCTTTAAAAAGATCTTATTAGCCGGGCGTGGTGGCGCACGCCTTTAATCCCAGCACTCGGGAGGCAGAGGTAGGAGGATCTCCGAGAGTTCGAGGCCACCCTGAGACTACATAGTGAATTCCAGGTCAGCCTGAGCCAGAGTGAGACCCTACCTCAAAAAACCGAAAAAAAAAAAAAAAAGATCTTATTTATTTATTTGAGAGAAAGAGAGAGAAAGAATGGGCAAGCCAGGGAACAAACTCCAGATGCATGTGCCACCTTGTGCATCTGGCTTACATGGGTACTGGGAAATTGAACCTGGGTCCTTAAGCTTCACAGGCAAGTGTCTTAACTGCAAAGCCATCTCTCCAGCCCAAATTTGCTTTTTTTTTTTAAATTTTTTTGTTCATTTTTATTTATTTGTTTGAGAGAGAGAGAGAGAGAGAGAGAGAGAGAGAGAGAGAGAGAGAGAGAGAGGAGAGAATGGGCGCGCCAGGGCTTCCAGCCACTGCTAACGAACTCCAGACGCGTGCGCCCCCTTGTGCATCTGGCTAACGTGGGACCTGGGGAACCGAGCCTCAAACTGGGGTCCTTAGGCTTCACAGGCAAGCGCTTAACCACTAAGCCATCTCTCCAGCCCCCAAATTTGCTTTTTTAAAGCATGAAATTCAGTGTGTTTTACTACATTCACAAACTTGTCCAACTACCATCACTCTGTAATCTTAGTCCATTTTCAAAAGAAACCCTGGCCCCACTGACAGCCATTTGTCAACCCTCCTTCCCCCAGCCCCTGACAACCGTGCGTCTACTTTTCGTCTCTAGAAATTTTCCTCTTCTGGACGTTTTCTTTAAATGAAATCATGCCACAGGTGAACTGTTTTGGATGAAGTTTCTTAGCATGTTTTCAATGTTTCTCCATGTTGCAACATGTATATACTTTAGCATTTTTATGGCTGAAAATATTCTGATACACACACACACACACACACACACACACAGACACACACAGACACATACACACATACACACACACACGTGTGTGCGTGCACTATATTTCATTTGATGGACATTTTTTTCACCTATCAGCTATCCTATAATAAAATTGCTGTGAACACTTGTATACATGTTTTTCTTTGATATGTCTTCATTTCTCTTGAAAAAAAAAATATATATATATATATATACCTAGAAGAGAGTTGCTATGTTTGCGGTAACTCTATGCTTAGACTTTTCCCCTATTTTCCGCACAGATAGCAAGAGTTATTTTACATTATCACAGGCTAAATACTGGGCTCCGATTTCTCCACATCCCTGCCAAGTCTTGTTTTTCATTAAAAGTTTTTCATTACATCTCTCCTTTAGGCTCTGACGCTCACTATGGCGTTGGCATAGAGTTCCCTCGTGGTTCATGGGGAGCATTTTTTCATATACTTATTTGGCATTTGTATAAAGTCTCCCTCTCATAAGAACCCTTATGATCACATCGGGCCCATGTGGAGAATCCAAGACAATACCAATCATGTCACATCTGTACACTTCTCTCTGCGATGTAAGGTACTATCTTCACACACTCGATAGATGAAGATGTGGATATCTTTTGGGTTACATTATCCTTCCTACCCCACCATCTTAACATTAAATCTTCTAATCTATGAACATGTAAACTTCATAAAAACTTTTTTGTCAGTAATTCAGGTATTTTCTAATTTCTTTTGATACACACATTGTTGTTGTTTCTTTTCTTTTCTTTTTTTTTCTTTCGTTCTTTCTTTTTTAGTATTTGCATAAGGCAGGGTCTTGCTCTAGCCCAGGCTGACCTGAAAATCATTCTGTAGCCCCAGGCTGGCCTTGAACTCTCAGTGATCCTCTTACCTCAACCTCCCAAGTGTGCTGGGACTAAAGGCATGTGCCACCATGCCTGGCTATGAAGTTTTTCTTAAAGAAACTGTTTTTCTAGATTTATCATTTGAAAATGTCTATCAAAAAATAATGTAAAAAAACTAACATGTGAATTATCCTTTTATTTCAAAATGAGATTCTCTTGGTTAGAAGATTGGAGAAGTGGGACAGAAGAGTTTGGGAGCAAAGTGCTTCAGGTCTTTTTCAAGGTAGGGTGCTGACCTGGAATTCACTATGTAGTCTCAGGGTGGCCTTGAACCTTTGCCTCCTGAGTGCTGGGATTAAAGGCATGTACCCTCTCTCTATCTCTCTAACTGCCTCTTTCTCTCTCTGTCTGTCACTATCAAATAAATAAATAAAAATAAACAACAACAAAAAAAAATAAAGGGGCTGGAGAGATGGCTTAGTGGTTAAGCGCTTGCCTGTGAAGCCTAAGGACCCCGGTTCGAGGTTCAATTCCCCAGGACCCACGTTAGCCAGATGCACAAGGGGGCGCACGCGTCTGGAGTTTGTTCGCAGTGGCTGGAAGCCCTGGCACGCCCATTCTCTCTCTATCTCTCTAACTGCCTCTTTCTCTCTCTGTCTGTCACTATCAAATAAATAAATAAAAATAAACAACAACAACAAAAAGGCATGTACCACCATGCCCAGCTTGCTTTTTAAATTTTTTTTTTTTGTTTAATTTTACTTATTTATTTGAGAGCGACAGATGGGGGTGGGGAATGGGTGCACCAGGGCTTCCAGCCACTGCAAACGAACTCCAGATGCATGCGCCCCCTTGTGCATCTGGCTAACGTGGGTCCTGGGGAAGTGAACCTGGGTCCTTTGGCTTTGCAGGGATGGGGAGAGAGGTAGAGAGAGAAAGAGAAAAAAAATAGGTGCTTCAGGGCCTCTAGCCACTGCAAATGAATTCTAGACGGATGTGGCACCATATACATCTGGCTTACATGGATACTGGGGAATTGAACCTGGGTCCTTAGGCTTCACAGGCAAGTGGCCTAACCAGTAAGCCATTTCATCACCCCCTTTTAAAGCTTTGTGGGACAAGGTATCACTAAGTTTCCCAGGCTGGCCTTGAACTTACTTTGTAGCCCAGGCAGGCTTTGAATTTGCAACCCTCTTCTTCAGCCATTAGAGTAGCTGGGATGATAGACCTGTGCTGTGAAGCCTGGCTCTGCTGATCATTCTTTAAAAAAAATATATTTTATTGGGCTGGAGGGATGGCTTAGCAGCTAAGGCACTTGCCTACGAAGCCTAAGGACCCAGGTTCAATTCCCCAGACACATGTTAGCCAGATGCACAAGGGGGCACACACATCTGGAGTTTGTTTGCAGTGGCTGGAGGCCCTGGTGTGCCCATTATCTCTCTCTCTGTCAAATAAATAAATAAAAATAAAATATTTTTTAAAATATTTTATTTATTGTATGGACATGCCAGGGCCTCCAGCCACTGGAAAGGAACTCCAGACACATGTGTCATCATGTGCATCTGGATAACGTGGGTACTGGGGAATTGAACCTGGGTCCTTAGGCTTCGTAGACAAGTGCCTTAACTGCTAAGCCATCTCTCCAGTGCTCTTAACCTGAGCTAGTCTTGTCTGCAAAATGATCTCCCAATACCAGCAGTGCTTCTGCACGTACCAGTTGGCTCTTGGTCTTTTGCAGTTGGTAGTTGCTTGTGGTACCTTTTCTCTTACAGGATCCTGTTTTAGTGAATTTGCTGAATTCAACTAAATACCTTTAAATATGTGTGTGTGTGCGCGCATGTATGTGTGTGTGTGTGTGTGTGTGTATATATATATATATATATATATATATTTCAAATATTTAGTTCTTTCTTTTCTTTATGAATATGTTCTCATGGATTTTTTTCCCCTCAAATGGTTGACAATTCATTATTCTAAATTATTTTGGTGTTCAAATTCTCTAGGACATGTATACACCAGGGAAGCACTCTATCACTGAGTCACACTCTCAAGCCTGTTTCTTTTTCTTTTTCTTTCTTTCTTCTTCTTCTTCTTCTTCTTCTTCTTCTTTTTTTTTTTTTTTTCGAGGTAAGGTCTCACTCTAGTCCAGGATGACCTGGAATTCACTATGTAGTCTCAGGATGGCCTTGAAGTCATGGTGATCCTTCTACTTCTGCCTCCCAAATTCTTGGTTCATGCAGGTTTTGAATTTGCCATCCTCTATTGTTGGGCTTATAGCATGCTCCACGTGGATGTTTGGAGGTTTTGAAGGCAGTATCTCAGCTGAAAAGCCTCATAGGGGGCTGGAGAAGATGGCTTAGCAGTTAAGGCATTTGCCTGCAAAGCCAAAGGACCCAGGTTCGATTCCCCAGGACTCACGTAAGACAGATGCACAGGGTGGTGCATGTGTCTGGAATTCAATTGCAGTGGCTGAAGGCCCTGGTGCACCCATTTTTTCTCTCTCTCAACTAAAAAGAAAAGAAAAGAGTTATAAGCTCCCAGGAGGGAGTTGTTTTGTGAGTCAGAGACAAGCCTGTGTTGCTGAGATTGTTCTACTGAGCAGGCAGCAGTCTTCCTCAGCTGGGGTTCATGTTATCTCATTGCCTCAAAGGTCCGCGCTGGCTTGGTTTTCTTTACATGTTCCAGAGGAGGAGAAAAATAAATAAAATAAAAGCATGTGTTTGTTGTAAACCCCTGCCATTCTTCTGTAGTTGTTCAAAAATGAAATTCTCAAGGCTCAGCCCTGCTGAGAGTGACAAGAAAAAATTGTTCTTTTGCTTTTCATTACTTTTACTTCATTTTTTTTTTAATCAGGGGCTCCTCCAATTTCTTGAGAAGGGAAATTTCCCTGATCAAATTACAGCACAGTTGTCCCCATGCAGGAACATTTTTCTGGAAATTGATGTTTTAATAGTAGAAAGGCACCTGGTAATGTGGTATCAAAACATATTACTCCTGCTGTTTACTGTAACTTGAGATTTATTTTAGGCATTGAATTTACTTCTTGACAAAACATTTAAAGGTATATCTAGTAGTAATGTTAGGGAGAAATAATCATGTATAGTCTTAGAATTTAGAGTATTTTCAGGTCTATAAATAGGAAAGTTGGGGCTAGAGAGATGGCTTAGCGGTTAAGGTCCTTGCCTATGAAGCCAAAGGACCCAGGTTCGAGTCCCCAGGACCCACTTAAGTCAGATGCAGAAGGGGCACATGCGTCTGGAGTTCGTTTGCAGTGGCTATAGGCCCTGGTGTATCCATTTTCTCTCTGTCTGTCTCTCTATCTCTCTGCTTGCAAATAAATAAATAAAAATTAAAAAAAAAAAAAAAAAAAGGAGCCGGGCATGGTGGCACACACCTTTAATTCCAGCACTCGGGAGGCAGAGGTAGAAGGGTCACCATTAGTTCGAGGCCACCCTGAGACTACAGAGTTTATTCCAAGTCAGTCTGAGTTAGAGTGAGATCCTACTTTGAAAAACCAAAAAAAAAAGGTAAGTTGCCTTTCTGTTGAGGTTAAGGTTTCATTATAGTTCCGTTTTTTGTTTCCAAGGTAGGGTCTTCCTCTAGCTCAGGAATTCACTCTGGAGTCTCAGGGTGGTCTCGAACTCACGGCGATCCTCCCACTCTGCCTCCCGAGTGCTGGGATTAAAGGCGTGCGCCACCACACCCCGTTTATGATGAAAATAGCATTTTTTATTATTATTATGTGTGACATTAACAAAGGTTCACTTTATGTGTTTATTATCTCATTTCACAGATGAAAAGCCTGGAGCACAGGAGGTTAGGCAGTATGCCATCAAGATCACACAGTTTGTGGCCATGGCACCTTGCAACCAACTCCATACGGCTCAAGTCTCTGTTCTACCATTCCCAGAGCCAGGCACAGGGGTTTAAGTGTCCGTGACTTCTCACCTACCTCACGTACTGAACAAACATGACAAGCAGGCAGCCCAGGTAGAAGGACAAGAAAATGAAGACACTGAAAAGGCTGGATTTCACGTAAACGGATTCTGGGGAAGAGAAACAGCTTGGATCAGGTTGCCGTGAGGAGGAGGAGGAGGAAGACTATATTGGGAATAGAACAGCTTAAGCTTAAGGGGCCTGTCTTTATTAATAAACTCATTTTTTTTTTTTTCTCCAAGACAGGCTCTCGCACAGGCTGACCTGGAATTCACTAGGCAATCTCAGGGTGGTCTCGAACTCCCGGTGATCCTCCTACCCCCAGCGCTGAATTAAAATGTGAGCCACCATGCAAGGCTCGCCCTCTTTCTTACAGAGCATCAGGGCCTCAAGCAAGTTAGGGAAGTGCTTTATCCCTGAGCCCCATCCTGCCTCTTCCTGCCCCCCCCCCAGAGAGTTAACAAAGCATTCTGATCCCCTCTACTCACAGTAAATACACTTTAAAAAAATATTACATATAGAGAGACCTTGATCCTTCCTAGTGCTCGTGTTGACTTGTCTGAGAGATTTCCTGACACGCAAATCTTCCCTCGTCCTCCAGAGACAACACTAACCTTCAATGGAAGGGACAATGGTCACTTTAAGGTTCTTTGTTCTTTGTAGATTCCAGGTCTGGTTCTCATTTTCTGGCAAAAACAGATACAAAAAAAAAAATAAATAAATAAAAATAAATACACAAACAAAGCACAGTGGGCCACATAGCAAATTCGCCTCCGCTGTTCTGAATAGTTGTAGAAAATAAAAGCCCCGAATCACCTCTGCATGCTGAACAAGACTGGAGGAAAATCCCACTTCCAACCCCTGGGGCTTAGAGCTCTGTGCTTAAGACCCTTGGCGTGGCCTTTGCTTGGATGCATTTGGGAATGATATAAATGAGACGAGACAGCAGCCCCCCAGGTCCTGATATCCATGGACATCCAAAGGAAAAAAGTGCCCCAAACAGACAGACACCTCTTCCTTTGGCTTGCATTGTACCTAGCCTAGTACAAATTCGATTTTTCCTTATCTGGTCATTAAAGGGTATAGTTTTTCAGGGAACATTAGAGACAGGTTAGCCTCTAGAGCTATAGAAAGAGATTAAAGAGCACAAGGTATAAATATGTTATCTAATCCCAAGGGAGCCGTGTCATACTCAGCAGCCGCACTCTCTGCGTGGGCGACATATGGCCGGCCGGTGGGGGGTCTGTGTTGTCAGCCCCTAACCCTGTCCCATTCCCTGGGTCATAAAACTGTTTGCACATTGCCTCAGAGCTTGCACACTAAAAACCCTTAGCGTTGAGATCAGTCAGCACACTTGGCTTTCTTGGAAGACACAGTTTGAGCACCTGGCATGGTAAACTCTGAATTTTCCTTACATATCCTTATGGGAGTGATGACTACAGATAAATATAATGTAGGAAGATGATCTGAGGAAATGGATATTTTTACATTTACTTCACAGAGGCAAATGCAGTTTGAGTCAAGGGTCAGCAAAGTGGGCTTACTTTACATGGGAAGAGGGAGGAGAAAGCTGGATCAAGCTGAAGTACACTAAATGACACTTTGTCATATCAGCAATACCTTTTGCTCTCTGATTACCTTCATTTTCTTTTTTTTTAAATTTATTTATTTATTTAATTTTTTTAATTTTTTTTTTTGTGGAGGAAGGGATATTTATTGAAGCTTACAGAGCCAGGGGAAGTTCCATAATGGCAGAAGAAGCTGATCTGCCTTCACAGGCCCAAGCAGATAGAGAGAGAGAGAGAAGCACAAGCCTAAAAGCCAAAAGCCACAGCACACTTCAGGAGCTCCAGCTAGGCACACTTTGCATATCTTTTGATTGAAATCTGAAACCCACCACCACCACACCTTAAGATCTCCAGGTGGTGCAGATGCCAACTACAAAGTAATAAAACACTGAATATATTGGGGGTCATCTATTCAAACTACCACAGGGAGGAAAGGAGTTTATTTCCAGCTTCTGCATTCCAGGGGAATACCAGCAATGGTGGAAGCAGCTGCTCACTTCCATAGATGAAAGTGGAGAGACACCATCAAACAGCCAGCAACCACCAAAAAGCAGCCAGAGGTTCAAAATTGCTCCCCACACACCTTAGAACTAGATTCAAAATCTGCCTTCAATGACCATGCCCCTCCCCCAATCAGGGATCTGTCTGCTAGGGGCTCAAGTTGTAAGCTCAATTTTTAAAAAATTTTTATTAACATTTTCCATGATTATAAAAAAAAATCCCATGGTAATTCCCTCCCTCCCCCCTGACACTTTCTCCTTTGACATTCCATTCTCCATCATATTACCTCCCCATCTCAATCATTGTACTTACATATATACAATACCAACCTATTCAGTACCCTCCTCCCTTCCTTTCTCTTCCCTTTATATCTCCTTTTTAACTTACTGGCCGCTGCTACTAAGTATTTTCCTTCTCACGCAGAAGCCCAATCATCTGCAGCTAGGATCCACATATGAGGGAGAACATGTGGTGCTTGGCTTTCTGGGCCTGGGTTACCTCACTTAGTATAATACTTTCCAGGTCCATCCATTTTTCTGCAAATTTCATAACTTCATTTTTCTTTACCACTGAGTAGAACTCCATTGTACAAATGTGCCACATTACCTTCATTTTCTTGTTTATCTTCTCTCTTCCTTCCTTCCCTCCCTCCATCCCTTCTTCCATCCTTTCCTCCTTCCTTCTTTCCTTCTCTTTCTTTCTTTCTCAGGTACGGGCTCACCGTAGCCCAGGCTAACCTGGAATTCACTACATCGTCTCAGCCTGCCCTCGAACACAAGCAATCCCCTACCTGTGCCTCCTGAGTGCTGGGATTAAAGGCGTGCACCACTACATATGCCTTATTTTATTTATTTATTTCTGTCATTTTGTTTTGTTTTGTTTTGTTTTGAGGTAGAGGTTCATGCTAGCTCAGGCTGACCTGGAATTCACTATGAGGGTGGCCTCGAACTCATGGTGACCCACCTGCCTCTGCCTCCCTAGTGCTGAGATTAAAGGCATGTGCCACCACGCCTGGTTTGTAAAAATATTTTTTATTTATTTGGAGTGAGAGAGAGAGAGAGAGAGGCCAGGGCTTTTTGCTGCCACAAGTGAACTCCAAATGCTAGTGTCTCTTTGTACATCTGACTTTATGTGGGTCTGGGGAATTGAACCCTGGGCTGCCAATGGCAGACTTTGAAATCAAGTGCTTGTAACTGCTGAGCTGAGTCCATCCTTTTTTTTTTTCGAGGTAGGGTCTCACTCTAGCTCAGGCTGACCTGGAATCCACTATGGAGTCTCAGGGTGGCCTCAAACTCAAGGTGATTCTCCTACCTCTGCCTCCCAAATGCTGGGATCAAAGGCTGCGCCACCACACCCAGCTGTTGTTTTTTTTTTTTTGAGATAGGGTCTTGTTCTAGACCAGACTGATGTGGAATTCACTATATAGTCTCAGGGGGGTCTTGAACTCACAGCAATCCTCCTACCCCTGCCGTCTGAGCATTCATCTTATTTATTTATTTATTTATTTATTTATTTATTTATTTATTTATTTATGTTTGGTTTTTCGAGGTAGGGTCTCACTCTAGCTCAGGCTGACCTGGAATTCACTTTGTAGTCTCAGGGTGGCCTCGAACTCAGGGCAACTCTCCTACCTCAGCCTCCCGAGTGCTGGGATTGAAGGCGTGCGCCACCACGCCCGGCTTCATTATATATTTTTTTTGTCCAATTGTCTCTGAGATTGTCTTGGCAAGTCACTGCCAAGGGCCCTCAGTGAGGAGTGTTGGGCTTCTGGCTTCCTTCCCTCCCCACCAGGATTCCTGTCGCTTACCCCGGATGACGAATGACCCTCCACAGGCATAGTCTTCAGGCTTTATCACGAACACCACGAAGAACTGCTCTTCTGGGAAGTCCTTCTTCTGTGTGAGACACAAGAACCTTATGACAGGCAGGAAGAGAGACAGCCAGAGGCGGGAGAAAGCCCATGGGATGAGAGATGGAAGGAAAGAGGAAAGAGAAGACAAGTGGAGATCACCCCTTGCCCTCAAACCCACCCTGGAAAGGGCATCTGCACATCACAATTTACTCCAGATGAGAATTGTGACATCCAAGAAATTCATATAAATAGGTACAGTGCTGTGATTTCAATCTATTTTATGCCCATTTGAGGACTTCCAATATAATAAGCACCACATAAATATAATGTCAAAAGCTTATGTTTAAGCAAATACGTACATATATGTGGCTGAAAAGATGGCTTAGTGATTAAAGGTGCTTGTTGTAAAGCCTGAGTTAAATTCTCCAGTGCCCACGTAAAGGCAATTGCACATGTGTATATATTACTTAAAAAAATTTTTTTGTTCATTTTTATTCATTTATTTGAGAGTGACAGAGAGAGAAAGAGGCAGAGAGAGAGAGAGAGAGAGAGAGAGAATGGGTGCTCCAGGGCTTCCAGCCATGGCAAACAAATTCCAGATGTGTGTGCCCCCTGTGCATCTGGCTAACATGGGTCCTGGGGAATTGAGCCTTAAACTGGGGTCCTTAGGATTCACAGGCGAGCGCTTAACTACTAAGCCATCTCTCCAGACCCCCTTTTTTTTTTCTTGAGATAGTTTTGTTATATAGCCTAGGCTGGCCTTCAATACCCCCCCCCCCCCGCCGCCCTCTGAGGCAGGCTTTCACTTTAGCCCAGGCTGATTTGGATCTCACTCTGTAAACTCAGGCTGGCCTTGAACTCATGATAATTCTGCTACCTCTGCTTCCCAAGTGCTGGGATTAAAGGCGTGTGCTACCATGCCCGGCTTGAACTCCTTAAAAAAATTTTTGTTTTAATTTACTTGAGAGAGAGATGGAGAGAGAGAATGGGTACACCAGGGCTTCTTGCCCCTGCAGACAAACTCCAGATGCATGTGCCACTTAGTGCATCTGACTTTACATGGGTACTGGTGAATAGAACCCAGGCTGTCAGGCTTTGCAAGCAAGTGTTTTTAACCATTCCAGCCCAACCTTGACCTCTTTTTTAAATATTTTATTTATTTATTTATTTATTTATTTATTTATTTATTTATTTATTTTTTTGGTTTTTCGAGGTAGGGTCTCACTCTAGCCCAGGCTGACCTGGAATTCACTATGGAGTCTCAGGGTGGCCTCAAACTCACAGCGATCCTCTTACCTCTGCCTCCCAAGTGCTGGGATTAAAGGAGTGCACCACCACATCTGGCTTAAATATTTTATTTTTAGTTATTTATTTATTTGACAGAGAAAGAGAGAGAGAATGGGCATGCCAGGGCCTCCAGCCACTGCAAACAAACTCCAGACACATGTGCCCCCTTGTGCATTTGGCTAACATGGGTCCTGGGGAAGTGAACTTGGGTCCTTTGATTTTGCAGGCAAACGCCTTAACCACTAAGCCATCCTTCCAGCCCCAGACCTTGAACTCTTGACGCACCTGTCTCAGTCTTCTGAGTGTTAGAATTTTAGGAATGCATGTGTGTCCAGAAGTTTATTGTTTTTTATTTTAAAATCTAATAAGTCACTTTCCTAAAAGTTATGTATTCAGCAGTTAAATCATCAACACAAGTTAGGGAGGCAAAGGACTTTGATCAGAAGACCCGAGCTGAGGGGCCAGGGTTTGGCTTTCGTAAGTGATTATCTTAGTCCCAGTTTCCTCACTGATGGATGAAGTGGGGTTAGCAAGATAATAATCTTTAGGGCACATAAAAGTTCTATAATCTTGCCACTTTGTCATACCCAATTTTCTGATATATAGCTATATATAATATATATTTATGATATGTAAATATTTATGACACCTAAATATCACTGAGAAAATGGTGCCAAACTTTGTTTTTGGGGATTTTTTTTTACATTTAAAAATATTTTATTTATTTATTTGAGAGAGAGAGAGAAAAAGAGGCAGACAGCAAGAGAGAATGGGCGTGCCAGGACCTCTAGCCACTGCAAATGAACTCCAGATGTGTGCGCCCCCTTGGGCATCTGGCTTATGTGAGTCATGAGGAATTGAAATGGGGTCCTTAGGCTTCGCAGGCAAATGCCTTAACTGCTAAGCCATTTTTGTAGTCCTGATTTTTTTTTTTTTTTTAAGGTAAGGTCTCACTTTAGCCCAGGTTGAGCTGGAATTCACTATGTAGTCTCAGGGTGGCCTTGAACTCATTGTGATCCTCTTACCTCTGCCTCCTGAGTGCTGGGATGAAAGGCACCACTATGCCCAGCCGCAAACTTGGTTATACTTTGTCATCACATATATCTCAGATAGACATGTACTGCTATACTGTTCTCTTTATTAATGTGTCTCAAATAATGTAAAATCTGAACTTTTCCACTATGGTTATTTTACTGTCTTTTGTTATTTGGGACTACATAATTCTAGGATGCTAAGGAAGAAATAAACACTAACCGCAAGAACAAATACGTGAGAATGGACTGGAGAGATGGCTTAGTGGTTATGCACTTGCCTGTGAAGCCTAAGGACCCCGGTTCGAGGCTCAATTCCCCAGGACCCACGTTAGCCAGATGCACAAGGAGGCACATGCATCTGGAGTTTGTTTGCAGTGGCTGGAGGCCCTGGTGCACCCATTCTTTGTCTCTCTCTATCTGCCTCTTTCTCTCTCTGTCACTCTCAAATAAATAGATAAAAATAAACAAAAAATTTAAAAAAAGATTAAAAATAAACAAATACATGAGAGATCATAGCCAAGACTTTCAACAATTAAGTTTGACTAATAAGAAATTTTATATCTGCTATCTAACTTATAATTGACCTCTTCATTCCTTGCTTGTTATTTACAGAACAATATTATCAACTCTGCACAGAGATCAAGTCACAGGCTCTTTATGTAAGTACAACCCAAAGGCAGGAATAGGCTCTTTCTGAGAATAGGGTGATAAAATACATGCCATTTTTTCTCTCAACTCACCCCTGAAATAACAGTCACAAATATCAAAAGGGTATACTGGGCTGGTGGGATGGCTTAGAAGTTAAGGTGTTTGCCTGCAAAGCCAAAGGATCCAGGTTTGATTCCCCAGAACCCATATTAGCCAGATGTACAGAGGGGGGCACATGTGTCTGGAGTTTGTTTGCAGTGGCTGGAGACCCTGGTGCACCCATTCTCTCTCTTTTTCCCTCTCTCTCTCTGTCAAATAAATAAAATTTAAAAAAATTTAAAAATAGAATAAAAGGGTATACTGCTGCACATGTAAGGACTACACTCCTTCAAAAAATATTTTATTTATTTGAGAGGGAGATTGAGAGAGAGAGAAAGAGAGAGAAAAACTGAGAGAGAATGGTCACATCAGGGCCTCTAGGAACTGTTAATGAACTCCAGACATGTGCACCACCTTGTGGATCTGGCTTATGTGGGTCCTTAGACTTTGCAGACAAGTACCTTAACCACTAAGCCATCTCTCTAGTATTCCCCCGCACCCTTTGAATCTACCATTCTGCCCAGAGTTGAATTCAACTTTTGGTTACCATTACTGGTAGAAATTATCAAATGCTCATTTGCTTTAAATTGCTCTGATAAACTTCCCTCCAAATTGCTACTCCTCAGTGAGTAAATGGGAATCCCTGTCCTCTGAACTGGTCAGACACATGTTCCATTGCACCGAGGGTTACTAAGAATCCCCAAGTGGGGGAAAAAGAGTTCCTGGTAAGATGGCATTGTCCACTATCACTCAGGCACTGATTTCTTTCTTTATTAAAAAATATTTTACTATTTTATTTATTTATTTGAGAGAGAGAGAGAAAGGCACTGGGGAGGGGAGGGAGACAGAGATGGAGAGAGAGAGAGAGATCTGGCTTTTGTGGGTCCTGGGGAATCAAACAGAGGTCCTTTGGCTTTCTAGGCAAGCACCTTAACTGCCAAGCCATCTCCCCAGCCCCCAGGCATTGACGTCTGGCACAGCAATCTTGGATTTCAAATCGACAAGAAAGAAAAGAAATGCGAGCTGCATATCAGCTGGCCACCCATCTCTTCAGGAGGCTGACCAAGTAGGCAGGCTGACTGTCAATCACTCAAGCCCTGGCTCCCCAGAAGGGATGTCTTACCTGTAGTGTGATGGCAGCTTTCTTGGTCATGGACTGATAGACACCATTGAATTCCACATTGTGGTCCAGGTCATACACCGGGCACTAGCACATGCATGAGGGAGTTTAAAGAAAAAAAGAAAAAAGGAACGTCACTAATGTCAGCATGCCATGCCACATGAAGGTTCTGCCAGGCTTTTTCCACCTGATCACACAGCACGGAGTCTCATTAACTCAGAAGCCATGAGACATTTTCTGCAGGACAGTCATAGAACAGTCCTCTCAGAATTTAGTGCCTTCTCCGTCAAAGCCAAGAGTCGCTTTGTGTTGGAGAGGACTATGGGACGATTGCTTTAAGTGTATGACGGTTTCCCCGTCTTTGCAGAGTCTTTGCAAAGACTTTGTGAGACAGCAGGGATCTAACGTGGCAATAAAAATTCAAAATCAGAATGAATAGTAGGCCTCCATTCTATTTTCCTCAGAGAACTTCCCCACAACTGGGTCCTTTTTGTCCTCTGTCAAGACATATTGTCCTTTCCTCTTATCATTTTTTTTTTCCCTTTACATTGGTGAGGAATCAACTACTTTTCATCTCTGTAAGTCAGTGTTTGCCAACATGGACTGCCCACTCATGTGCCCGAGATGCGGTTATTTTTTTTTTGGGGGGGTGACAGTACTTGGTGAGAGGATGGAACAGTCCCCGCCCTGTCACTTATTTTGGGACAATATAATAATTTGCCCATCGGAAGGCAAGCGTCAATACTCACCATGATGTTTTGGACGGACACGACAGAACACGGATAAGCTTTTTCAGACACCACTTTAATGATCACTGAGTCCACATCTTTGGGAAATTTGTATAGAAAATACTACGAGTAAGAAAAAAAGAGACATAATTTATTTGTTTATTTTTCTACTTTGAGGAGAGACAGACAGAGAGGCAGAGAGAGTGAGAAAGAATGAGCGCTCCAGGGCCTTCAGCTGCTGAGAATGAACTCCAGACGTGTGCGCCCCCTTGTGCGCGTGTGCGACATTGCGTTGCTTGCGCCACTGCATCTGGATTACTCGGGACCTGGGGATTCGAACATGAGTTCTTAGGCTTTGCAGGCAAGTGCCTTCAATGCTAAGCCACCTCTCCAGCTCGAGACATGCTTTATTAATATTAAGATGGGCTTATAGTTATGATCTCAAACTGTTTTCACGGGCTTGGGATTGTTTTCTCTACCATCATCAAGTGGGAACTTCAGATGCAAAACTCGGTGAATGTTCACTAGCTCAGTCAGCTGTCCACCTTATACCCATAGAGCAGTTTGGTGAATCTGCACACCGCTCTGTGCTACACATTAGGAAGACAGCAGCCAGTGAGGCGAAACTCTTACCACGCTGCCTTTAGTTTGACTGCACAAGCTGGTTTTTCTTAATCACCTAAACTTTATTACATTTCCTCCCATTTCTTGCTCAAGAAGCACTCTGCTGTCAGCTCCCATGCTCCCGCCTTGAAGCAGGATGTAATGTCAGACAAGATTTATTTCTGTGTGGTCACTGGGAAACATGACACTCCACTTAAGCGCTGATAAGCCTGTTCTTCAAGAATCTTGACCACTTTCCCATAGGGAAGAATTACTTCTGCACCAATCCTTCTCCTAGAACATCGGGTCATGAAGCTCTCTCTCCACTGAGTTCTCCTGAGAACACATCTATTTATTTTATTTTATTTATTTATTTTAATTTTAAAGTCTTTTTTTTTTTTTGTTTTCGGTAAGTTTATAGAAAACTTTTTTTGTGTGATTAAAGGGTATGAAATAGGCCAGTGAAGAGTAAAATAAGACTTTCATAGATATCAAAGATTTATATATATATTTTTAGGTTTAAACATCTCTTCAGGAGGATTTCCATGAGTTCAAGGCCATCCTGAGACTACATAGTGAATTTCAGGTCAGCCTGGGCTAGAGTGAGAACCTACCTTAAAAAAAAATGAGAACATGAAAAAAATTATTTACTTGAACACACACAGGCCTCTTGCTGATGCAAGTAAACATGAACTGTTTGGGTAATATTTTACATTCAGCTTACATGGGCTGTTGGGAATTGAATGTTGCCCAGCAGGCTTTGCAAGCAAGTGACTTTAACTGCTGAGCCACCTTCCAACCCAACTTCGATGTTTTGTTTCATTAGTTTGCTCTATGTGTATTCCATTCTAGTTGAAGGTTTACATGCAAATAATGTTAGCTTTAAATTGTATTTTATTTTTAAAATATTTTATTTATTTATTTGAGGGAAAGAGAAAGACAGAGAGACAGAGGAAGAAGCAGATAGAGAGAGAAAGAATGGGTGTGCCAAGACCTACTGCCACAGCAACTGGACTCCAGATATATGTGCCACCTTGTACATATGGCTTACGTGGGCACTAGGGAATCGAACCTGGGTCCTTAGCTTCACAGGTAAACATGCCTTAACCACTAAGCAAACTCTCCAGCCTCTTAAATTTTACTTTATTCTTCCGGTTTTTCAAGGTAGGGTCTCGCTGTAGCCCAGGCTGACCTGGAATTCACTATGGAGTCTCAGGGTGGCCTTGAACTCACCGTGATCTCCTACCTTTGCACCCAAGTCTTGGGATTAAAGGTGTGCTCCACCACACCCAGCTAATTTAGCTTTAATATTTACATACTTTTTAATGTAAAAGAAGCCATAATACGTAACTGACACTGATTTTGTCTCCAAGCATTTCTAGTAGGTTGTGTAGTACATAGAACATTTATTTTTATAGTTTTCTTTCTTAAGGCAGGATCTTTTATTTTTTATTTATTTAAAAATTTATTTGAGGGCTGGAGAGATGGCATAGCGGTTAAGTGCTTGCCTGTGAAGCCTAAGGACCCTGGTTCGAGGCTTGCTTCCCCAGGTCCCACATTAGCCAGATGCACAAGGGGGCGCACGCGTCTGGAGTTCGTTTGCAGAGGCTGGAAGCCCTGGCGCGCCCACTCTCTCTCTCTCCCTCTATCTGTCTTTATCTCTGTGTCTGTCACTCTCAAATAAATAAATAAAAAATTTAAAAAATTTATTTGAGACAGAGAGGGAGAGACAGACAGAATGGGTGTACCAGGGCCTCTAGCCACTGCAAACAACTTTCAGATGCATGCACCACCTTGCACATCTGGCTTCCATAGGACCTGGAGAATGGAGCCTGGGTCCTTAGGCTTCTCAGGCAAGTGCCTTAACCACTAAGTCATCTCTCCAGCCTTGGAACATTTATTTATAGCTCTGTACAGAACTCTTGGCAGCACTCTTAGTATGTTAGAGAACAAGTCCTTCCCCTTTTTTCTTTTTTCTTTCTTTTTTGTTTTTTTGAGGTAGGATCTTGCTCTAGCCCAGGCTGACCTGGAATTTACTAGGTAGTCTCAGGGTGGCCTTGAACTCACAGGGATCCTCCTACCTCTTCCTCCTGAGTGCTGGAATTCAATGCATACACCACCACACCTTGCTCTTCCCTTTTCCTAGCTATCTCCCATCATACTGTGTAACTAGTACTTAAAATTTTTTTTTAAATTTTTATTTATTTGAAAGTGACAGATAGAGAAAGAGGCAGATATATAGAGAGAATGGGCAAGCCAGGACCTCCAGCCACGGCAAATGAACTCCAGATGCATGCGCCCCCTTGTGCATCTGGCTTATGTGGGTCCTGGGGAGTCGAGCCTCAAACCAGGGTCCTTAGGCTTCACAGGCAATTGTTTAACCACTAAGCCATCTCTCCAGTCCTAGTACTCTTAAATGCTGTATTACTTCAACTTAGTCAATTATTACTGAGGGAGCAAGGTGGCCCGTATACGCACTACAAAGACTTTCACAGAAGGAGACTTTAGCTTCCATGTTCTGAGGAAGAGATGGGGCTGGGTTGGTAGACTGCCGGCCTGGCCCCCACATAGCCCTGGGCCCTGGGTTCATCTCCAGCACCGCAAGCCAAAGTGGCGATGCGCTCACCTCGGTTTGGGAGTGCTGATTTACATTATCTGTTCCTAAATGCGATAATGACATCAAGGTGGCAGCTTGAAATCAGGCCTGGTGGAGATATTTACACCCCAGGAATGGGCAGGAGCTGCAAAGCAGAGTTTTCTCTCTGAGAATGTCTCTGAGTTAGGTATTTGCCAGCCCACCACTGACTGTAAAAGATTTATAGATAGAGCCATAATATTTTAACACCAGTTTTGCTAAATCCAACCCCCACTGCAAAAACAAAACAAAACAAACAAACAACAAAAAAAAACCCCTTAAGTAACCATTTGTAACCAGGACAATATATAAGCCTGGTTCTGTCTGTTTGCTTATTATTATTATTATTAATATATTTTGTTTTGGTTCTTTTGAGGTAGGGTCTCGCTCTAGCCCAGGCTGACCTGGAATTCACTATGTAGTCTCAGGCTGGCCCCAAACTCACGTCCATCTTCCTGGTCTTCCCTTCCATGTGCTGGGATTAAAGACATGGGCCACCACGTCCTGCTTATGTTTTTAAAAAACGATTTTATTTACTATAAGACAGAGAGAGAAAGAGAGAGGGAGAGGGAGAGGGAGAGGGAGAGGGAGGATGGATAGGCGTGCCAGGGCCTCCCACTGTGACAAAGGAACTCTGGATGCATGTGCCACTTTGGGCATCTGTGCCTCTGGCTATACATGGGTACTGGAGGATTGAACCCAGGCCACCAGGCTTTGCAAGCGAGTGCCTAAGTTAACTGCTGATCCATTGCTCCAGCCCCTTGTTTGTACTAGTCCCTCCCTTTGTTTTTTGGTCTATTTGTGATTTTTTTGGGGGGTGCTGAGGACTGAACCCAGGGTCTTGTGATGCTGGGCCAGCACTCATTCACTGAGCTAAACCCCCAACCCCAGTTCCCTGTTTGTTTGTTGTTGAGACAAAGTCTTGCCATATAACCCTGGCTAGTCTGGAACTTGCTAAATAGTTCAGACTGGCCTCACACTCACAATTCTCCTGCCTTAGCTCTGGAATTGTACCACTATCCTCACCACCCCCCAAAAAAAACCCATTTGAAACCTGCCATGGTAAAACTCTTTCAGAAACCATGGAAGGGCTGGAGAGATTGTTCAGTGGTCAAAGTGCTTGCTTGTAAAGCCTGACAGCCTAGGTTCAATTTCCCAATATCCACGTATTGCTAGACGCACTGAGTGATACTTACATCTGGAGTTCATTTGTACTGGCAAGAGGCCCTAGCATATCCACTCTCTCTCTTTCTCTCTCACAAATAAATAAATAAGTATTAAATATTAAAAAAGAAACCATGGAATTATAAAGAAAGTTAGAAAAGTTAGCAAAAAGAAAGCTAGAAATGTTACCAAAACAGCCTAAAATAACCAACATTTTCATATATTTTAATTTATTTATTTAAGAGAGAAAGAAAGGTGAGGGGAGAGGGAGAGAATGGGCATGACAAGGTCTCTAGTGTGTAAATGAACCCTAGATGCATGTACCACCTTAGGCATCTGTCTTATGTGGGTCCTGGGGAATCGAAACTGGGTTCTTTAGCTTTGCAGGCAAATGCCTTAACTGCTAAGCCATCTCTCCAACCCATCATATATATTTTTTTCTATCAGATATTTTTAAATTGAAGAGTTCATAAAATAGCTAATTATTTTAATACATTTTGCTAGCATCCCTACTCTTTTTTATTATTTATTATGCCATTTTTCAATTTGTATACATGTGAATATTTTATGGAGGGTATGGTCTTATATCCCTCCATCCTGGTCTCCATTTCCCTGCGGGCTGTCTTCAGTAGGGTTCTTGGTGTGTTCACTGTGGGTAGTCAGGGCCTCTGTCAGTCTGTGGGAAGGGGGGCTATGCCTCCAGATAATTTCTAGCCACCCTGTGGTTCTTACGATCTTTGTGTCCTCTCTTCCACAACACTCCCTGAGCCTCGATTCCTGTTCTTTTATTGGGGGTTAGGGATCGAACCTCAATCTTCAAGATTACCTCTGCCTCCCAAGTGCTGGGATTAACGGCATGCACCACCGTGCTCGGCGCTGCTATTTTCTAATGACAGCAGAAATTCATTCAGTCGGTCAATTATATGGCAGAAACTCAAGTTGGTCTTATTTTTTGTATTTCCAGAACAATAATTTGGATATCTGTCTGCCAGCTTTCTCCTCCCGCCCCTCAGATTCCATCTAAACTCCCAAGTCCAGAATGACGCTTTCTCTCTCTCTTCCCCATCCTTCTGATCACGGCACCTAGTGCCATCGAACACTCCTTGGAGCAGAGTACACACGTGATTTTTTACTCAATAAAGGTTGTGTCAAGGAACACAGAAACAAATATTATGCCTGTCCCTCCACCCCAGTGAAGGTGACAAGATTGAAGGTGAGTCTGAAGTTCTAGTGACCACCCAGAATACAAATAGATGTCAACTAGTTCAAGATCCAGGACAGCGCTTCACGCTGACTCCCCACTGCTACGGCCGTTTCTGGGCGCGCTCTTGGTAACTCACTTACCTGAGGTTGAGAGGGGCTGGCAGTGAAGTAAAAGGCCACGTTTGTCCTGCGAAATACAAGTGGGAAAATGAGAGGAAAAACACGAGTTAGCAAGTTAAAAATACTTGTCTAAAAGAAAGCTCTCTTAAGCGGGATGCTGAATGTGTGATCTTTTCTCAAGGGCATTTAGTCCCATCAAATCCTCATGGGGACCTGCTGCCGTTTTTAGCTCTCAAGAATTGTGAAGTCAGGGAAGGAGATTGTGTCTATATCTTAAAATAGCCATGAAGTCATACCTACATAAACATTTTGTGTCTTTTTAAAATAACTTATTTATGTATTTAGAGTAGAGACACACATAGAGAGAGAGAGAGAAAGAGAGAGAGAGGAAGAGAGAAAGAGAGAGAGAGAGAGTATGGGTGTGCCAGACTCCAGATGCATGTGCCACCTTGTGCATCTGGCTTTACATGGGTACCAGAAAACCAAACCCGGGTTGTTAGGTTTCACAACCACTGAACCATCTCTCCAGCCCAACACTTTTGTTTTGCGGGCACTTTTGCCTTTGGACTCTTCAGGTTTTATTGGGCTTCATTGGGCATTATGAGAAGTGGGCTGGGAGAGGGAGAATGTGATTTGAGTCTTTCTAGATAAAGGAGATGCCACTTAAAAATAATTTTGAGGGCTGGAGGGATGGCTTAGCAGCTAGGCATTTGCCTGCAAAGCCAAAGGACCCGGGTTTGATTCCCCAGGACCAACGTTAGCCAGATGCACAAGGGAGCGCACGCATCTGGAATTCATTTGCAGTGGCTGGAGGCCCTGAAGCGCCCATTCTCTCTCTCTCTCTCTCTCTCTCTTTCTCTGTCAAATAAATAAATAAGTAAAAATAAAATATTAAAAAAATAATTTTGAGGGGTTGGGAAGGTGGTTCAGTGGTTAAAGGTGCTTGCTTGCAAAGCCTACCAGTCCAGGTAGAAATCCTCAGCCAGATATAAAAGTGGAGCAAGTGGCTGGTGCTTGTTTGCAGTGGCAAGATGTTCTGGTATGTCTGAAAAGACATATACTCACACAAATTAAACATAATTCGATGGATCCATAACAAAAGAACATTTCTTTTTATTTATTTATTTATTTATTTATTTATTTAAGAGCGACAGACACAGAGAGAAAGACAGATAGAGGGAGAGAGAGAGAATGGGCGCGCCAGGGCTTCCAGCCTCTGCAAACGAACTCCAGACGCGTGCGCCCCCTTGTGCATCTGGCTAACGTGGGACCTGGGGAACCGAGCCTCGAACCGGGGTCCTTAGGCTTCACAGGCAAGCGCTTAACCGCTAAGCCATCTCTCCAGCCCAACATTTCCTTTTTTTCACATGGTAAAAAAAAAATCTGGAGAGATGGCTCAGCAGTTAAAGGAGCTTGTTTGCAAAGCCTAATATCCTGGGTTCAATTCCCCAGTACCTATGTAAAGCTAGATGCACAAAGTGGCACATGCATCTGGAGTCAATTTACAGTGGCAAGAGGCTCTGGCATTCCCATACTCACTCTTTTTTCTGCCTCTTTCTCTCTCTCAAATAAATAAAATTAAAAAAAAAACACATGATAAACAGGGCTAGGAAGATGGCTCAGTGGCTAAAGGTACTTGCTTGCAAAGCCTATAGCCCCAGGGTTCAATTCCCAAGCTGCCCATGTAAATTAGACACAAAAAGTGGTACACGTGCCTGGTGCTTGTTTGCAGTGGCAAGAGACTCTAGTGCACACATATACACATGTAAATAATAAACAAATAGATAGATAGATAAAACAAACCATGGTGAATATTACAGATGATCTCTATGGGATAGTCATTAGAGATAGGAATATGCTCTTCTTACCCCCCCCCCCACTTTCAAATCTCCCCAGTTGTCTGCCACATCTGCTGAAATGCTTCTCCAAGATTTGGCTCTCTTTGTCTGAGGCACTGCTTTCTAAGGCTCATCTTTAAAAGAGAGACTACAGGCTGGAGGGATGGCTTAGTGGTTAAGGTGTTTGACTATAAAGCCAAAGGACCCAGGTTCGATTCCCCAGGAGCCACGTTAGCCAGATGCACAAGGGGGAAATGCATCTGGAGTTTGTTTGCAGTGGATGGAGGCCCTGGAGTGCTCATTCTCTCTCTCCCTCTCTCCCTCCCTCTTTTTCTGTCAAATAAATAAATAAATAAAAATAAAATATAAAAGGGAGAACACCACTAAAAGATTAGAGTGAAGTTACTTGTTTTCTAAATAGAAATTTTCTATGAATTATTTTATTAGATACTTAAGAGGACAATGACCCTGGCACAGAGGAGTGTGCAAAGTGTGCAGGTGTGTAGCACTGTAGCACAGAGTAATGGCTGGCGTGAACATCTGTGAACCAGCTCGAGGCTGGGAAACACAAAGACAAACTGGAGCACACACCACATACACAATCACACAAAAAACAAACAAACAAAAAAACCTAAATCATTTTAAAATTAAAGATTCTTTTAGAAGCTGGGCATGGCGACACACGCCTTTAATCCTGGCACTTGGGAGGCAGAGGTAGGAGGATTGCCATGAGTTCAAGGCCACCCTGAGACTACAAAATGAATTCCAGGTCAGCATGGGCTAGAGTGAGCCCCTATCTTGAAAAACCAAAAAAAAAAAAAAAAAAAAAAAAAAAGTTCTTTTAGATATTGCACATCAAGATCCTTAAGCAAGCCGTGTATAACAGAGGCTTTGCAAGTAAGGAACTTTAGGACTGGAGAGATGGTTCAGCAGTTAAAGCACTTGCCTGCAAAGCCTAAAGACCTGAGTTCAATTCCTCAGGACCCATGTAAAGCCATATGCACAAAGTGGCGCATGCGTCTGGAGTTTATTTGCAGTGGCTTAAGACGCTCTGGTGTGCCCATTCTCTCTCTTTCTCTCGTAAGTATAAACAAACAAATAATAAATAAATAAATAAAATATTAAAAATTAAGGAACTTTAATCACTGAGCCATCTTTGCATCCTCTTCTATGTTTTTTCTTTTGTGTGTGCATATATGTGTGCATATTTGTATGTGTGTGGGTATGTGGACATAAGTATGCACATGCAGGTGGAGACCAGAGGACAGCCTTGGCTGTTATCTATAGGAATGCCATCTATTTCTTTTTGGAACGGGGTCTTTCATTGGCTTGGAGGTCACCAAGTAGTTCAGAGCAGCCTCTCTGGTGAGCTCCAGGAATCTTCTTCTCTCTCTTTCTGTCTCCCTTGGATTACAGGCACAAGCCAGCATACCTGGCATTTCGCATGGGCACTGGGTATCAAACTCAGTTCCTCGTGCTTGAGAGGCAGCGCTTTACCCATTGAGCTATCTTCCTGCTCCCCAGTAGGCACTCCTTATCTCAGCCCACCTGGACAGCTGTCACAAACTCTTATAAGTTGGTTGCTCCATTTTTTGTTTGTTTTGGGGTGCTGTTGATTGAGCCCAGGACCTTGCACAAGTTAGGCAAGTGCTCAACCCTGAGCAATATGCCATCTACTGGGTGCTTATTAGTATCAGACATTAATTTCACACAGTTCCAAAGACTGTGGAAGAGGAAGAGCAAGATGTCTGTGGATTTGGTGTCTGGGGAGGGCCTATTTAAAGATGGAGACTTGTTACTTCATCCTTATGTAATGGAAGCAGTGAAGGTTCTCTTTTGGGTTTCTTTTATCTCTTTTTTCTCTTTTTATTTTTAACCTTTTTTATTTTATTTAATTTATCTTATGGGGGAGAATATTGGTGTACTGGGGCCTCTAGCGATTGCCACCTTGTGCACATGCATGACCTTGTGTGTCTGGCTTATGTGGGTTCTGAAGATTTGAATCTGGGTCCTTAGGCTTTGCAGGTAAGCGCTAAGCCATCTCTCCAGCCCCTGCTCAGCCTCTTTTGACAGCTCATTTCTCCAACCATTTCTTTAGTAAGAAAGTTACCCACAATCCTGTTCTTGATGCTTATATTTTCTTTAGCCACGTGTATATGCATGAATATGTTTATAATCAGCAGCCATAAATATTATACAAATTCTAGTGAACTTGAAATCTCTATGACCAGTCCAGGACCATCACCTGGGCTCCATTTATAGACTAGAGCTCTCTTGCTGGGTTTCCGTCCTTGGTTATCACTCAAAATCCTCCTAATTCATGTTATTGAAATGGAGCATACTGCCACTTTCCTGACTTGGATTCACCATGTGGTGGTGCTTTTCATTTTTTAATAGTTTTTTTAAAAAATTTAATTTGTTTATTTGAGAGAGAAATAGGCAGAGACACACACACACAGAGAATGGGCATGCTAGGGCATCTAGCCACTGCATACTCCAGATGCATGTGCTCCCTTGGGCATCTGGCTTATGTGGGTCCCAGGGAACTGAACCTGGGTCCTTTGGTTTCACAAGCAGGTGCCTTAACTGCTAAGCCATTTCTCCAGTCTCCACCATGTGTTTTTGACAGCAAATCTCACCTGACTTCCAGCATCACTGTAGGAGTCATCTCAGACTCCTTCCTATTACCTTCAACATTTCATCCAAGACCACCTACACATTATGTTAGTGTGATATGGATGCATCCGCCCCTGACTAAAGGACTAGCATCAACAATGAAAGAAGTAAGCCGGGTGTGATGGTGCTCGCCTTTAAGCTCAGCACTTGGGAAGCAGAGGTAAGAGGATCACTGTGAGTTCGAGGCCACCCTGAGACTACATAGTAAATTCCAGGTCAGCCTGAGCTAGAGTGAGACCCTATCTTGAAAAACCAAAAATAATAATAAAATAAATATAAATAAATAAATAAAAGAAGTAGCTAGGGGCTGAAGAGATGGCTAAGTGGTTAAAGTGCTTGCCTGCAAAACCTAATGATAAAGCCAGATACACAGTGGAACATGCATCTAGAGTTTGTTTGCAGTGGCTGAAGACCCTGGTCCCTGGTGTGCCCATTCTCTTTCAAGATCCTTCCCTTCCCTCCTTTCTATCTCTGTCTTCTTGCAGCTAAATACATAAAATATTTGGAAAATGAAAAGAAATGCCTGGGCATCCATGCCTTCAATCTTAGCACTCAGGAGGCAGAGGTAGGAGAATTACTGTGAGTTTGAGGCCAGCCTGGGACTACAGAGTGAATTCCAGTTCAGCCTGGGTTACAGTGAGACCCTACCTTAAAATAGAATAAATAAGTAAATATGTAAAAGAAATGTCAATCTTTACTATAGTCCTCCAAATAGCTTGGATGATTGTAGAGTATGACACAAGTTTTGTAATGGGGTTTTGGAGGTTCAAGAAAGGTTGGAGAGATGGCTTAGCGGTTAAGCGCTTGCCTGTGAAGCCTAAGGACCCCGGTTCGAGGCTCGGTTCCCCAGGTCCCACGTTAGCCAGATGCACAAGGGGGCGCATGCGTCTGGAGTTCGTTTGCAGTGGCTGGAAGCCCTGGCTCGCCCATTCTCTTTCTCTCCTTCTATCTGTCTTTCTCTCTGTATGTCACTCTAAAATAAATAAATAAATAATGAACAAAAAAAAAATTAAAAAAAAAAAAAAGAAAGTTTCTTAGGGTTGGAGAGATGGCTTAGCAGTTAAGGCACTTGCTTGCGAAGCCGAAGAATGCATGTTCAAATCTCCAGGTCCCATGTTAGCCAGACGCACAGTGATGCAAGCACGTAATGTCACACATGGATACAAGAGGTCACACATGTCTGGAGTTCATCTGCAGTGGCTGAAGGACCTGACAGCCATTATTTCTCTCTCTCTGTCTGAAATAAAAAAAAAAAAATTAAAAAAAGGTTCTTAAACTTCAAACCCTGAGTTTGTGTCTCTTTTACTAAAGGACTGAAATAAAACAAGACTGAAAAGGATAATTATTAAATTATCACACAGGAGGCGTGAGGGAGAATATGAGGAAGACCAAGGAAGGGGGACTGGATGCACCCATGTGGCCCCAGAGCCCAGGTGGGAAGTGAGCACAATCCTGAAAAGGGAAAAGGGATTTAGAGAGTGTGGTGGTTTAATTCAGGTGGCCCCCATAAACTTAGGTCTGAATGCTAGGTTTCCAGCTGATGGGGATTTGGAAATTAATGCCTCCTGGAGGCAGTGTATTGTTGGGGTGGGCTTATGGGTGTTATAGCCAGCTCCCCAATGTCAGTGTTTGGCACACTCTCCTGTTCCTGTTGTCCACCTTATGTGGGCCAGGGCGTGATGTCCACCCTCTGCTCATGCCATCGTTTTCCCCTGCCATCATGGAGCTTCTCCTGGAGTCTCTAAGCCAAAATAACACCCTTTTTTTTTTCACAAGCTGCTCTTGGTCAGGTGATTTCTGCCAGCAATGCGAACCTGGCTGCAACAAAGAGGAAAGAGAGGAAGGTGCAGAGAGCTGCCTTGTGGCGGGCAGAGGGGGTGCAGAGGCTACCGGGGATAGGGGGCAGGGCACGCTTACCAGGACAGGAACCTGGAAGCTCAGGAGAGATGGCCAGACCAAAAAAGAGGGCTTGCCCGCCGTGCCCTGCTTACTTCTACTTCTTGGGCTGAATGCTACCAGTCAGAGCTCGGTCCTGCGCACCTCACTGGTGTTTGTGCAGCAGGATGCTCACCAGTAGAACTTCAAACCCGATGTGTCCAAACGTGGTCGTGTCATCTTTTCTCCTTGCCTCAAATTTCTCACTTTCAGCGGGGGGTGGGGTGGGGGCTGCAGAGATGGCCCTGAGTTTAAGGCGCTTGCCTGCAAAGCCTTACGACCCAGGTTCGATCTCCAGTATCCACGTAAGCCAGATGCACTAAGTGGTGTATATATCTTAGAGTTCATTATTGTGGCGATAAATGGTTAAAAAAATACATTCTTTTTTATTGTTAAGTCATAAAGTTTAGGTATCAAAATTAAAAGCAAAAATTAGTGTAAGACTTAAAAAGTAACTAAGCATCAATGGGAGGAAAAATGGGGCTGGGCAGTGATTTATGAATTAATGACCATGAGATACTAGGAGAGAAGAGCTGGTGGAGGAAAAGGTAATTAAAATAATATTTTATTTATTTATTTGTGTGAGACAGGCAGATAGAGAGAGAGACAGAGACAGAGAGAGATTGAGAGAACGGGCAGCCAGAGCCTCTAAGCCACTGCAGATGAATTCCAGACACATGCGCCACCTTGTGCAGCTGACTTACATAGGTACTGGGGAATCGAACCTGGGTCTTTAGGCTTCACAGGCAAGTGCTTTAACTGCTAAGCCATCTCTCTCCAGCTGCATTTTATTTTATTTATTTTTTATTTTTAAAATTTTATTTATTTATTTATTTGAGAGTGACAGACATAGAGAGAAAGACAGAGGGAGAGAGACAGAATGGGCGCGCCAGGGCTTCCAGTCTCTGCAAATGAACTCCAGACGCGTGCTCCCCCTTGTGCATCTGGCTAACGTGGGTCCTGAGGAATCGAGCCTCGAACCGGGGTCCTTAGGCTTCACAGGCAAGCGCTTAACCACTAAGCCATCTCTCCAGCCCTTTATTTTATTTTTTAAAAAGATTTTATATATATATATATTTTTGGAGACAGGGTCTCATATAGCCCAGGCTAGCCTCAAACTTACTATGTAGCTAGGAATGACTCTGAACTCCTGATCCTCCTGCCTCTACTTCCAAAATGCTGGGATTACAGGCACAAGCACCATGTCCAGTGACCATTCGACTCAAGCAGCTGGGTAAAGAGTTATGGGCTGGAGAGATGGCTTAGCGGTTAAGCGCTTGCCTGTGAAGCCTAAGGACCCCGGTTCGAGGCTCAGTTCCCCAGGTCCCACGTTAGCCAGATGCACAAGGGGGCGCACGCGTCTGGAGTTCGTTTGCAGAGGCTGGAAGCCCTGGCGCGCCCATTCTCTCTCTCTCCCTCTGCCTGTCTTTCTCTCTGTGTCTGTCGCTCTCAAATAAATAAATAAATAAATAAATAATTTAAAAAAAAAAAAAAAAAAAAGAGTTAACAGGTTAAGGTTCCTAAATTCCACAAGGTTCTTCAGCATAGTCCTGCCGTTGGTACCGTCTGTTTTTCATCACCCTTGACCAGCTCCTGCTGGCCTCCCCGCACCCTCTCTGCGCTTTCAGCAGCGCAGCCGAGCCATCTGCAGCTCCTTGGTCTCCTCTTTCTTCAGGCAGCTGCTGCTCTGTTCTTTTTCCAACTCATCTCTCTCCATCTCTGCTTGTGTGTTCTATTCCTGTTCAGTGTTTTCTGGGCTTTCTAGTAAGAGGATGATGACAATTCTTTTTTGTTTTATCTGGGTCAGCTCCTTCCCAATGGCCTGACAGTCATCTCCTTTCAAGAAGAACCCTACTGTGCAAGCTTAGAATTTTGTTTGGTTTTACATTGTTTTCGAGGTAGGGTCTCACTCTAGCCCAGGCTGACCTGGAATTCGCTCTGTAGTCTCAGGGTGGCCTCGAACTCACGGCGGTCCTCCGACCTCTGCCTCCCCAGTGCTGGGATTAAAGGTGTGCGCCACACGCCCGGCACATTTGCTCTTTAATGCGACATTTCCCAGCATACCCGAGTGTTTAGGGATAACTATCACCTCAGCAATGAGAGGAGAGACCACCCTGGGTAAGGTACCTCCTCTCATGGGCATCATAGTGAAAGTCGCCGTCTGTGTGGAATGAGGACCCGGGTGGAGGTGGTGGAGGAGGCCGCTCTGGTTCTGCACCGTCACACCTCTTTTCCTAAGCTCCCTTGCGGCTCCAAAGCCCGGCCACCCGGGAGAGCTCCTGTCACCACTTCTGAAGCACCTCTCCCCTTCCTGTCTGGAACACCGGCAAAGCTCTTCGGAACAGACCAGCCTACAATTTTGCCATGCACCAAGAACATGGCCTCCACATCAGACTTTATGGCCACCACCAGGTATGGGGTTTCCAGTGAATACACGGGCGCCCACGAAACAAGGATATATCTTTTTGGTAAGATATATTGATAGCCATGGTCTTTGACATTTCTCAGGAAGCAAAAGATAATGATCTCACTCAAGCGAAGTTCCTCTAGTGTATATTTCAGGTGACTGTAGCGAGAACCAGGGAGGGAGGAAGAGACTCAACCCTGAATACCCAAATCCCAGGTGCCGCATGAAATCAACCAACTGTTTGACAGTGGCAATGTGGTCACAGTTGTTCAGTCTTCATCTCTTCACAAAATGTCATATGATTATTGACTCTCATTTCCCTTTTCCCTATATCTACTCATTTTTGTCAATTTCACCTCTTAATTCCGATTTTTTAATTTTTTAAAAATTTTATTTATTTATTTGCAAGCAGATAGAGAAGAGACAGACAGAGAATGGGCAGCCTGTAGCTGCCGCAAACAAACTGCAGACGCATGCGCCCCTTGTGCATCTGGCTTATGTGGGTCCTGGAGAATGGAAGCTGGGTCCTTTGGCTTTGCAGGCAAGCATCTCAACCACTAAGCCATCTCTCCAGCCCTCACCTCTTAATTTCCAAGCAACCTTCTCATTAATTAACTTCACCACTGCCAGCCTTCAAACTTATCCTCTTCAAATCCATTCTCCACACATCTACCACATTGTAGTCAACTGTATTCTTTTCTTAATTTTTAAAATTTATTTATCTGAGACAGAGAGAGAGGAGAGAATGGGCATGCCAGGGCCTCTAGCCACTGCAAAGGAATTCCAGACACATGTACACCTTGTGCATCTGGTTTACATGAGTACTGGGAAATCAAGCTAGGGTCTTTAGGCTTCTTAGGCAAGTGCCTTAACTGCGGAGCCATGTCTCCAGCCCTCAACTGCATTCTTATTTTTTAAGTATTTTATTTTTATTTACTTTTTATGATAGAGAGAGGGGGAGGGAGGGAGAGAGAGTGAGTACATCAGGGTCTCTAGCCACTGTGAATGAACTCCAGATGCATGTGTCACCATGTGCATCTGGCTTATGTGGGTTCTGGGGATTTGAACCTGGGCCCATAGGCTTTACAGGCAAGTGCCTTAACTGCTAAGCACTCTCTCCAGCCTTCAACTGTATTTTTCCCCTCCCAATGTTTAATGAAAAGCAGTTAAAATTTTTTAAAAATATATTTTATTTATTTATTTATTGAGAGAAAGAGGGAGAAAAAGAGAGAGATTGAGAGTGGTAGCCCCAGGGCCTCCATCCACTGCAAATGACCTCCAGATGCGTGCACCCCCGCCTTGTGCATATGGCTTACATGGGGCTTGGAGAGCCAAATTGGGATCCTTTGGCTTTGCAAGCAAACACATTAACTGCTAAGCCATCTCTCCAGCCTTTATTTATTTATTTTATTTGAGCTATGTGTGGTGGTGCACACCTTTCATCCCAGCACTCAGGAGGCAGAGGTAGGAGGATCACCATGAGTTCAAGGCCACCCTGAGGCTTCATAGTGAATTCCAGGTCAGCCTGAGCTACAGTGAGACCCAACCTCAAAAAAAAACAAAAAACAAACAAAAACCTTTTTATTTATTTATTTGAGAGAGAGGGATAGTGAGCATGCCAGGTCCTCCAGCCACTGAAAACAAACTCCAGACACATGCACTATCTTGTGCACCCAGCTTACGTAGGTCCTGGGGAATTGAACCTGGGTCCTGTGGCTTTGCAGGCAAGTGCCTTAACTGCTAAGCCACCTCTCCAGCCCTCAACTGCATTCTTTTTGTTTGTTTGTTTGAGGTCTTACTCTGGCTCAGTCTGACCTGGAACTCACAGCAATCCTCCTACCTCTGCCTCCTGAGTGCTGGGATGAAAGGCGTGCGCCACCATGCCTGACTTTTTTAAGTGGTAAAGTCTGTATTTGAATAAATGCTCTACAGAATTAAGAAACATCTTTGGATGATATAAACTTGTGAACAGTTCTAAACAGAAAGAAATGTCATGTCATGGTGAGAAGCACTCAGAACTGAGAGTCAGTGTCTAGTCTTGATTTTTTCCCTTTCCATTCTTTGTGAGTTTGAACACATCTCTGGGCATCAGAACTGGGTGTTCACATCTACCATTCCCGCTTCTCAAGAAGCAGAGGCAGGAGGATGGCTTGAGTCCAGGAGTTCAAAGCCAGCCTGGGTAACATGGCCAGATGCTCATCTCTGGATATTGATTGGTTATCTGTAAAAAAGAAGGGAGTGATTTAATTCACAGCGGTTTTTCAAATATGTGAGTCCAAAACCAAACCAAACCAAACCAAACCAAACCAAACCAAACCAAACCAAACCAAACCAAACCAAACCAAACCAGAATGTGTTCCAAGCTGGGCGTGGTAGCTCGTGCCTTTAATCCCAGCACTTGGGAGGCAGAGGTAGGAGTATCACCGTGAGTTCAAGGCCATCCTAAGACTACATAGTGAGTTACAGGTCAGCCTGGGCTAGAGTAAGTAGAGCGAGACCCTACCTCGAAAAAAACAAAACAAATTAAAAAAAAAAAGTATGACAGAACCGGGCGTGGTGCACACGCCTTTAATCCCAGCAGTCGGGAGGCAGAGGTAGGAGGATCACCGTGAGCTGAAGGCCAACCTGAGACTACATAGTGAGTTCCAGGTCAGCCTGGGCTAGAGTGAGACCCTACCTTGAAAAACATAAACAAAACCAAAAACAAACAAACAAAAAAAAGTATAACAGAAACTGTAATGTCAGGGATGCTTGAGTTAATTCTTCAGTGTTTCTCTCAAAACCCGGAGCCTGGCTCTGTGGCTCTTATCACAGCCCTCAGCTCCACTGGCACCATCCTCTGGACTTGTGGGTCACCAGCAGCGCCCTGAAGTGGAGGAGGAGGAGACATAACTCTCGGCTCCCGTCTCTCCTTGGGCTTACCTTGCTCTTATAAAAGACCCGCTATCTATGTATGTTTTGAAATGGCCTCACTGTCCGTCTGCTGACACTTAAGTCACATTATCTATGGTGGAAACAGAAAACGATGTGACAGGATAGATTTGCAGCAACACCAGCCCGCCAGCCATCCGTTGTCACTTCCTCAGCTGTGACCTTGTGACTTCAGTGTCACGTCATCCGGAGAGTCTGATCACCTCACCAGCCCCACAGTTCTCCTCCCTGCCTCCAGCTGATATGACAGGTCAAAGACGCCGATCATTAAGGCAAGTCTCCCTGAGAAGGTTCCAGTTGTGCCCTTCTATTCCCATCGAATGTATAAGCACACCTTCCCGCATGGCTTAATGTAGAACTTTGCAGTTGATGAACTTTTGGGCTCTTGTCTATTTTAACAAAGGATTTTAAAACAGCATGATAGCCGGGCGTGGTGCACGCCTTTAATCCCAGCACTCAGGGAGGCAGAGGTAGGAGGATTGCCGTGAGTTCGAGGACACCCTGAGACTACATAGTGAATTCCAGGTCAGCCTGGACCAGAGTGAGACTCTACCTCAAAAAAACAAACAAAAAAAAAAAAAGACTGAAAATGGTAAATTATGAATTGTTGAATTTATTTAGGGAGAAATTATGAATCATGAGGTTTACTTAGGGAAAACTGGTATCTAGGGAAAGACTAGAAGAGTTACACACACACACACACACACACACACACACACACACACACACGACAGGAACTAGAAGCCCATGCCAAAAGATTTAAGACGAAACACTCACATGCTCACGTGGCAGCTAAGTGCATTCCTTTACGTCCACACGGGAGAGAGTTAAGAGATTAATTAGGTCGTGGTGGACTCAGGGTTTAAGGAGGGATAACAGAGGAAAAACACCAAAGCAGGACATGGAAGTTCAGATGCTTGAAAAGTGGGGAGTAACGAAAGCCAAGGGCTGGAGAGATGGCTTAGCAGTTAAGGCGTTTCCCTGCAAAGCCAAAGGACCCAGGTTCGATTCCGCAGGATCCATGTAAGCCAGCTGCATAAGGTGGTGCACGGGTCTGGAGTTCCTTTGCAGCAGCCGGAGCCCCTGGCCCACCTATATTCATCCTCTCTCTCCCTCCCTCCCTCCATCTCTCTCTCTGCCTGCCTCTTTGTCTCTCTCAAATAAATAAAGATAAATATTTACAGCCAGGCATGGCAGAGCACTTCTTTAATCCCAGCACTCGGGAGGCAGAAGTAGGAGGATCGCCATGAGTTCAAGGCCACCCTGAGACTCCATAGTGAATTCCAGGTCAGCCTGAGCTAGAGTGATGCCCTACCTCAAAAAAACAACAGAACAAAACAAAACAAAACAAACAATATATATATTTATGAAAAGAAAGTCAAGAGAGTTATACACTTGGTAGACCCAGAGTTTAGAGGAAAATCATACATTTAACAAAACGCAAAAGGCATCTGGAAACAATACATGTGAGGAACAAATAGAAAAGTACCCAGACAGGGCTGGAGAGATGGCTAAGCCAAAGGACCCAGGTTCAATTCCCCAGGACCCTCGTAAGTCAAATGCACAAGGGGCACATGTATCTGGAATTTGTTTGCAGTGGCTAGAGGCCCATTCTCTCTATATCTGTCTTCTCTTCTCTTTATCTCTCTCTATTTGCAAATAAGTAAGTAAAATATTTTTGAAAAAGTACTCAGGTTAAGGAGAGTCCTCCCATTCCCCAGCCAGGCTGGTTGGGGGGCGGGTAGGGAGACACACACTATTATTCTGATGAACAAACCACAGGTCAGACCGGGGAGCCAACATGGAGGAGAGAGGAGTCAGCAGGAGACAAGCCCTTTATGGTTAGTTAGGATGGATTTTGTATGCAAGGGAGAGACACCAGATTGGCTGTGGATCCAGCCTGCTGACCCAGAGGGCAGCTCACCTGGGAAGTGTGCTAGACTGTGGAAGCAGTAGGGGGCGCTGCAACCACTGTGGGTAAGGGTGAGACTGGATCAGCTGCTGAACTCCAGTTCTGCCCCGGCACCTGAAGTGAGAGATGACAGCTCCTGATTTCCTCTTGTGCTTCTGCCACTGACTAACTGCCACAAAGAAGCTATCTTCCTCCTTGCTCGCCTTCAATATAAAGAGTTTTTAATTTTACAATTAAACTTTATGCACGTTATTTTAGAACATGCTTTAGGGAAAGGTACTAAAGACTGGCTTCACATTTGGCTCACCTGGGAACCCTTAAAAACATATACCAGTATCTGCTGGGCGTGGTGACGCACGCCTTTAATCCCAGCACTTGGGAGGCAGAGGTAGGAGGATCATAATGAGTTCAAGGCCAGCCCGTGACTACATAGTGCATTCCAGGTCAGCCTGGGCTAGAATGAGACCCTACCTCAAAAAACCATTATGTATCATTATATATATATATATATATATATATATATATATATATATATATATATATATATATATCTCCAGGATCCTAACCGTCCTGCTAGAGATCCTGATTTAGACAGGACAGAGATTGAGACAGGCGGATCCTGTTTAACAGAAAACATGCTTCTGATTAGTGGTTTGAAAGGTAAGGGTTTGGGCTGGAGAGATGGCTTAGCGGTTAAGCGCTTGCCTGTGAAGCCTAAGGACCCCGGTTGGTTCGAGGCTCGATTCCCCAGGACCCACGTTAGCCAGATGCACAAGGGGGTGCACACATCTGGAGTTTGTTTGCAGTGGCTGGAGGCCCTGGCGTGCCCATTCTCTCTCTCTCTCTTGTCTATCTGCCTCTTTCTCTCTCTGTCTGCCACTCTCAAATAAATAAATTAAATTTAAAAAAAAGAAAGGTAAGGGCTTGAGAAGCAAGCAAGTCCTTGAAATGATCACAGGAACAGCATTAATGGAGAGACTTGGAACACAATGCTGTGAGTGTTTCTTTATCCTTCTGAGGATAGAGCTATAACCACAGAGCCGCGTGGATCAGTGGATGAGTGACTCTTTCATCCGGGTGCTTTTGCTCAGCATCGTGAGACTTACCCACATTGTCAACAGCTTGTTCACTTGTACTGACGTGAGCGGGTCCACTGGAAGAATGAGCTGGGTATGCAAGGTTTACACGACATTGACACAGCTTTCAGTATAACACTTTGGGATTCCACATGGAAGCTTACTGTGGTTTTACTTTATATTTCTGGTACCCAAGGAAGTTATGCTTGTTCAATCAGGGAACATTTTAGTTAAGTGTCTAATTTTTCTTTTTTCTTCTTTTTTTTTTCTAATTTTTCTATGTCTAATTTTTCTACAGGGCTGCCATTGGTCTTATGCTTAAAAAAATAGAGACAGAAATAATATTGGTCACTCTGGAGGACAAAGTTACATTCCTATCTACATTCCAGAACCGGAACATTAAGGAAAGGGGAAATACCTTTATTTATTTATTAATAACAACATATTTTGTATGGACATATCATATGATGGTATCCTCTTTTCCCTTGTCCCTGTCCCCATTCTGCTGGGGACCCTCCTCAGTGGGGTTGCACGGATTCCCCATGAGACTGTGGGTTACACGCTGTGGGAGAAGCAGTCAGGTTTTTTTTTTTTGGCAGGGGGTGGGGAGGCAATGCCTCTGGGCATGATGTCTCTTAACCTGTGTCTATTATAATCCTTCTGCTTCCTCTTAGAAAAGGGAAAATATCTTAAAGTCTCACTTAAGACAAAACTTTGAGGGGCCAAGGAGATGGCTTAGCAGTTAAAAGCACTACCTTGCAAAGCATGCTGGCCTGGATTCGATTCCCCATTGCCTTATAAAGCCAGATGCACAAAGTGGCACATGCATCTGGAGTTCCTTTGCAGCTGCCAGAGGCCTGGCACGCCTTTAATCTCTTTTTCTCTCTTGCTCTCACTGTCTCTCAAATATATATTTGGTTTTTCAAGTAGGTTTTCACTCTAGCTCAGGCTGACCTGGAATTCATTGTGTAGTTTCAGGATGGCCTCGAACTCACAGTGATTCTCCTACCTCTGCCTCCCAAGTGCTGGTATTATAGGCATGTGCCACCACACCCGGCAGTAAAAATGTTTTTTACAAAACTTCCTTTGGGAGTGTGGCAGTGGTTACTAACCTGTGGGTACCAAGTCATCAGCAATTCTTTGCTAAGGTACAGGCAAGACAGACTCCCACACAGACAGCCATAGACTCTGGCACATGTAGCAGCTCAGTAACCCCTCCCTTTCACCAGCCCTCTGCTGTCTCCCTCTTGTTGCCCAGGTGTGAGCAGGAGAGTTCAGAAGGAGGTGAAATAAATAATGTGCCAGCTTGCCACCTGCCTTGCCCAGTGCTCATCTGTTAGGACAGGAGCTGAGCGGGGGGCATCCACAAGCAGCGAGAGCAGACGGCAGAGAAACACGATGCGGGTCCTGCTTACCAGAGCTGGAAATGTTTGATCTTGGTGACCAGCAGTTTGTAGTGGGCACCAAGCGGAGCCATGGATGCCACATCCACGAAGATCAGCTGCTCCAAAGGTCCTGTTTCGTTGGTGGCTTTTGAGGGACACAAGGTGCGACTGACTTGCTGGTAGTTGTAGCGCCTCTGGTATCTGGAGCGACGGAGGAGGACAACATCAGCAAGGGGACCCAGTGAACGAGGGCGGAGACAACAGCCTCAGTCTGCTTCTCTCCAGTTCTTATTTTTTATGATTTGGTTTTTCGAGGTAGGGTTTTTGCTGTAGTCCAGGCTGACCTGGGATTTACTATGGTGTCTCCGGGTGGCCTGGAACTCAAGACAATCCTCCTACCTCTGCCTCCCAGGTGCTGGGATTAAAGGCGTGCGCCACCACGCCCGGCTTCTCTCCAATTTCTCTTAGTTCAGTTCCAGACTGGACGCATTGACAGTCATGTCAGAGTTCTTGCTGTGGGAACTAATACATAACAAATGGGCTATGGGGACTATTTCTTCCTAATATATTTATGTTATGCTACGCTAGCCTCTTAATTCAATGAGGGAAAAATAGCAAATTTTGAGTGAGGATCTCTTCTTGACAAAACAACCAGTGGATTCCATTTTTTTTCACTGTCCAAATTTCTGCTAAACTAGAGGTTAAAGAAGGTCCTTGTTCCATATTGCTATCAGAGTCAGCATTTTTTTTTTTGTTCTGTTTTTTGAGGTAGGGTCTCACTCTAGCTCAGGCCAACCTGGAATTCACCATGTCGTCTCAGGGTGGCCTCGAACTCACAGCGATCCTCCTACCTCTGCCTCTTGAGTGCTGGGATTAAAGGTGTGTGCCACCATGACCAGCTAGCTTATTTTTGCTTTTTGAGAGTGACACACACCCACACCGAGAGAGAGAGAGAGAGAGAGAGAGAGAGAGAGAGAGAACTGGCACACTAGGGCCTCAGTCACTGCAATTGATCTGTGGATGCTTGCGCCACCTAGTGGGCATGTGCGACTTTGCACTTGCCTCACCTTGGTGCATCTGGCTTACGTGGGATCTGGAAAGTTAAGCATGGGTCCTTAGGCTTTGCAGGCAAGCGCCTTAACCACTAAACAATCTCTCTAGCCCATAGTCAGTGTTTTTTTTTTTTTTTCGAGGTAGGGTCTCACTCTAGCCCAGGCTGACCTGGAATTTGCTCTGTGTTCTCAGGGTGGCCTTGAACTCAGCGATCCTCCTTCCTCTGCCTCCCAAGTGCTGGGATTAAAGGCGTGTGCCACCACACCTGGCTCAGAGTCAGTGTTTTTTAATCCTCAAATTCCTGACCCTTTAAAAATGGTGCAGTACCACACTATGTGGCTATTTCTCTGTGCCATCCTGTATTTTGCATAGGAGTGCTATAATGCCTTACAGAACTCTCCCCAGTCCCCAAAATAGGAAGTCCATGAGGGCAGGGACTTAGTGTTTTTCATACAGTCTTCTGAGCACCTACCATTCAGTACTGCCATCTAAACACTACTGAATGATTACAGTTAGGGTTCCAGGCCCTTCTAAAGAATGGGTTTGGTGTTGCTCATTTCTGTTGACTGCTGGGCCCAGCCCACTGAATGACTATGGGACCAGACGTTTTCTAACCAAAAGGAACAGAACATTGTGGTGGATTTTCAAATGATAAAAGTTCTTCCAGATGCTGAGCATCTAGGTGGAAGGCCTGTCTGAAATCCAGAGGATGGAGTTGGAGAAAGCTGACCAGGTATGGTTTGTACCATGACCACTATTTAAACTTGCATTCATAATACCTCAACATTCCCATGTCTGAGCTCTCCTTTTGCTAGGAAAAAGAAAAAACACACAAGTCTAAGACATTTAAGAATACCAAATGTGGGTTGGAGAGATGGTTCAGCTGTTCAGGCACTTAACCTGCAGAGCTTAAGGACCCAGGTTTGATTCCCTAGCACCCACATAAAGCCAGATGAACAAGGTGGTGCACACGTCTGGAGTTTGTTTGAAGTGGCTAGAGGCCCTGGTGTGCCCATTCTCATTCTCATTCTCTCTCTACCTCTTTCTCAGTCGCTCCCAAATAAATAAATTACTATTAAATAAAATAATACCAAATGTGAGGCTGGAGAGATGGCTTAGCAGTTAAAGGGCTTGCCTGCAAAGCCTAAGGACCTCTGTTCGACTCTCCAGATCCCACATAAGCCAGACACACAAAGGTGAGGCAAGCGCAAGGTAGCACACGCCCACTAGGTGGCGCAAGTGTCTGGAGTTCGATTGCAGTGGCTGAGGCCTTGTTGCACCAATTCTCTCCCTGTCTCACTCTCTCTACAAAATAAGAATAAAGAATACAAAATGTAGCGAAGTTGTCTGGGAAAAGAATGCTTACAGTCCTTGGAAGAGCAGAGGAACCTGCCAGGATAGCACCTCTTTCTGCTGGCGAACCACAACGAGGACTGGGTAGTCGAGGTTCTCGGAGGAGCTGTTCACGTGCACGCGCACGGCCGTCACCTGCGTGGCAAGACGGGGAGGAGGGATGCTCAGGAAGACCAATTCCCAGAGCTTCCTCTGCCCATGAAACAGGTCATGC
Source organism: Jaculus jaculus (assembly GCF_020740685.1). NCBI lineage: Eukaryota > Metazoa > Chordata > Mammalia > Rodentia > Dipodidae > Jaculus > Jaculus jaculus. The sequence continues at coordinate 168,634,274 of NC_059105.1, forward strand.
AAACGCTCCAGCTGTTCTTCATCTTTCCTATTGTAACCACAGTGGGTCTCAGCCTCGACTACCCATAGGTGCCACTTTAGGAAACTCATGAAAGTGGATGTCTGATTCAATTTATTGATCTTGGAGGAAGCCAAACTGAAGAGTCTTCAAATTGTACACTGAGGGCTGGAGGGATGGCCTAGTGGTTAAGGCACTTGCCTGCAAAGCCAAAGGACCCCGGTTTGATTCCCCAGGACCCACATAAACCGGATGCACAAGGTAGCGTATGGGTGTGGATTGTTTGCAGTGGCTGGAGGCCCTGGCATGCCCATTCTTTCTCTCTCTTTTAGGTTCTCTCTCTCTTTTAAATAAATAAATAAAATATTTTAAAAAAATTTTGTTCATTTTTATTTATTTATTTGAGAGTGACAGAGAGAGAAAGAGGCAGATAGAGAGAGAGGAAGAATGGGCACTCCAGGGCTTCCAGCCACTACAAACGAACTCCAGACGCGTGTGCCCTCTTGTGCATCTGGCTAACGTGGGTCCTGGAGAATTGAGCCTCGAACCGGGGTCCTTTGGCTTCACAGGCAAGCGCTTAACCGCTAAGCCATCTCTTCAGCCCAAATAAAATATTTTTAAAAAGTAGGCTGAGTAATTTGAACTAAGCAGATAACACAAGACATCAAGAATAAACCCGAACAGACAAAGAAAGATACTGATGTACTTTGTTCTTATTTGAATATAAATACAGATAACAGAAATGTCTTAAATAAACAGATCCCCAAACCATCCCTCCAACACCCTACAAGACCCATGGTTTCTGACAAACTCAATTTTGCTATGGTAAATCATTTCTGTGTTTCAAACTAAAATGGTCTAGCCATGTTTTTTTTTTTTTTTTTTTTTTTCCAGTCTAACAGATGGTCTGTTCCTCCCACCAACAGATCATGGAGTTGCAGATCTGGCAGGAGCTGAGCTCTCTTCTGCTTGGCTCCAAGGTATAAATTGGTCTCTCTAACACAAAAGATCTTTTACCTCATCAGCTCCCCATCTCCTTCTGAAAGTACAATTAAAGTCAAAACTTAATCCCATCACAGTGAAGATGGGAAACTGAACTTTGGCTCTGGAGGTAGATGTTTTTGGTGTTTTCCTTAACATTAAAAAAAATTATTTTTATTTATTTGACAGAGAAAGAGGGAGAGAGAGAGAGAAAGAAACACACACCAGGGCTTCCAGCCACTGCAAATGAATTCCAGACACATGTGCCCCCTTGTGCATCTGGCTAATGTGGGTCCTGGGGAGTTGAACTTGGGTCCTTTGGCTTTGCAGGCAAAGGCCTTAACCACTAAGCAATCCCTCCAGCCCTTCCTTATTAACAATTTTTATAATATCATAGGTAATATGGAAGAGAATAAAGAAGAAAAAAAAGCAAGGTAAAAATTAAAAAAGTAGGGCTGGAGATGTAGCTCGGTTGGTAGAGTGCTTGCTTGCTTGCATGCCGACCCCGAGTTCAATCCCCAGTACTGCACAAAACCATAAGCTATAGCGGTTAAGCGCTTGCCTGTGAAGCCTAAGGACCCCGGTTCGAGGCTCGGTTCCCCAGGTCCCACGTTAGCCAGATGCACAAGGGGGCGCACGCGTCTGGAGTTCGTTTGCAGAGGCTGGAAGCCCTGGTGCGCCCATTCTCTCTCTCTCCCTCTATCTGTCCTTCTCTCTGTGTCTGTCACTCTCAAATTAAAAAAAAAAAAAAAAAAAAAAAAAAAAAAAGCTAGCCCCCAATGTGCAGGTAGCTAGTCAAGGCTACAGGTCCAAAAGGAATAAACAGATGTCTGTGTGTCCTGACTGAGCGATGAACATGGAGATTTTACAATGAATTGTATATTACCAACGATAAGTTCAGAGAACAGAATCTGGGGACTGAAATCCAAAAAGCCCTGACTCATGCTGGCCACCAGCCTCTGCTCTTTTTATTTTTTACTTCTTGGCTCCTCCTTTTTGGAACTCTCTGGCAGAACCTATACTCCTTTGCCTAACTCATCAACCTTTCAAGAGCCCCCACATATATGCTAAGTAACCAACTCAATCTACTTGGACCTGATGCCTAATTTATATTCCCAAGTATATAAAACCCCAGCTCTAGATGGGTGCCTGTCAAAACCCCTCTTAGGTTGGGAGCTTTTCTGCTTTACTTTCTAAAAAGAAAATCTTGCTTATTTTGTCTTTTTGCCTTGTCTGCATTTGTCATTCTTTGTGGATTGTAAGACAAGAACTCAAGAATGCTGGTACCGGGGCTGGAGAGATGGCTTAGCGGTTAAGCGCTTGCCTGTGAAACCTAAGGACCCTGGTTCGAGGCTCGCTTCCCCAGGTCCCACGTTAGCCAGATGCACAAGGGGGCGCACGCGTCTGGAGTTCGCTTGCAGAGGCTGGAAGCCCTGGTGCGCCCATTCTCTCTCTCTCCCTCTATCTGTCTTTCTCTCTGTGTCTGTCGCTCTCAAATAAATAAATAATTAAAAAAAAAAAAAAAGAATGCTGGTACCTCAATCCTGTCCACCACACCAGCACTCAGAGGCTGGGGCACCATGAACTATACACAGTGAGATCCTGTCTCAAAAAACAAACAAAAACAATGGTACTGTAAACCTGGTACAACCCATGGCTGAGAGGTCCCAGACCCTAGGAGGAAACTGTTATTACTACTATTGTTCTTCTAGACAGTTGTAAAAACAGCCTTCTAAACATTTATGTTTCTACCATAGGTTAGTGCTATCCTCAACCTCAATCAGGGAAGCTTTATTTGTTTGTTTGTCTTACAGTTTGCAGAGATTAGAATAAGTGACTATTGTGTACTCAGCCCTAAAAAGGGTATGTACAGTGTTCCTTCAAGGTCAGGGAACACTGAAAAAGAGGAGGCAGAAAGAATAGAGTTACAGGGGCTGGAGAGATGGCTTAGTGGTTAAGGCATCTGCCTGCAAAGCCAAAGGATCTTGGTTCGGTTCTCCAGGACCCATGTAAGCCAGATGCACAAGGGGGCGCATGCATCTGGAGGCCCTGGCACACCCACTCTTTCTCTCAAATAAATGGAGTCATAGAATGGGGAGGAGGGCCATGGAATGCTATCATGTGGAACCAAAAGGGCTATTGCACTTAGGAACTCAAAACAGCTGTGGTTTCCTGCACAAAACTGAGCCCTTCAACGTCCGGTCATGGATGGGGGAGGAGCTCAGGAAGCCCCACCCCGGACAGTCTACAGCTGCTGAGGGAAGTCGCCTGTACACTATTAAATTAAATTAAATGCTATTAAACACTGAGCCACACTCACACAAGCATCTCTACCTACGTGGGTCGCACGTACAAAAAGACATGAAAGTAGGGTAAAGAAATTGTGAAAGGGGGCATAATAATGGGAAGGGGTAAGAGTGGGGAATAGAGGTGAGTGTAATCAAAAGACATTACATACATGTATAAAATTGTCAAAAATAAGATAAATTAGATAAATCATTGTATAAAAATGACTAAAAAATAAGACAAGGGGCTGGAGAGATGGCTTAGTAGTTAAGCACTTGCCTGTGAAGCCTAAGGACCCCGGTTTGAGGCTCGACTCCCCAGGACCCACATTAGCCAGATGCACAAGGGGGCGCACGCGTTTGGAATTCGTTTGCAGAGGCTGGAAGCCCTGGCGCGCCCATTCTCTCTCCTTCTCTCTATCTGCCTCTTTCTCTCTCTGTCTGTTGCTCTCAAATAAATAAATTAAAAATAACAAAAAAAATTTAAAAAATCTTTAAAAAGTAAGATAAGCAAGAGGGATGGGGAGGTTAATGAGAGGCAAATATGTACAAAGTACAATGATATTTGTGTATAAAAATGCTTTTTGGGGCTGGAGAGCTGGCTTAGCAGTTAAGCACTTGCCTGTGAAGCCTAAGGACTCTGGTTCAAGGCTCAATTCCCCAGGACCCACATAAGCCAGATGTACAAGGAGGTGTGTGCATCTGAAATTCGTTTGCAGTGGCTGGAGGCTCTGGTGCACCCATTCTCTCTCTCTCTCTCTTTCTCTGTCTGTTGCTCTCAAGTAAATAAATAAAAATAAACCAAAAAATTTTTTTTAAAAGTATAGTGATATAAGGTTCAAAAAAATGTTTTCAATGATTGAGATGGGGAGGTAATATGATGGAGAATGGAATCTCAAAGGGGTAATTGTCGGGGGGGGGAGGGAATTACCATGGGATATTTTTTATAATCATGGAAAATGTTAATAAAAATTGAAAAATAAATAAAAAATGTTTTGATGAAGCTAGATGTGGTGGCACACACCTTTTATCTCAACACTTGGGAGGCAGAGGTAGGAGGATCATTGTGAGTTCAAGGCCACTTTGAGACTACACAGTGAATTCCAGGTCAGACTGAGCTAGAGTGAGACCCTACCTCAAAAACAAAGCAAAACAAACAAAAAAAGGCTTCATGAAGCCCATTATTTAAAACAAAAGAAGTCAGGCTGGAGAGATGGCTTAGCAGTTAAGGCACTTGCCTGCAAAGCCAAAGGACCCAGGTTCAATTTCCCCAGGACCCACATAAGCCAGATGCACAAGGTGGGGCAGGCGTCTGGAGTTCTTTTGCAGCAGCTGGAGGCCCTGGCATGCCCATTCTCTCTCTCCTCTCATTTTCTCTGCCGCCTTCTCTCTCAAATAAATAAAAAAAAAAAATTAAGTCTAATTTAGTCTTCCATGTGAGGTTTTCTTTTCATCTATTGCCTTCATATTCATTTGAAGGCTCCTTTCGGAAGAGGTAAGAGAGGCAGCTGAGAGGGAATAGAACAGCATGGCTGTCACATATTGCCACTTAGTTTTATATGCTTTCCCTGAGGAAGCCACTGCCTCTCGTTAGTCTAAGGCTAGTTTGTTAATGTGATGAGAAGAGCCTGCTCATGAAGGGAGTGTTTGTGCCTACACTATATGTTGCCATAGAAATTATGCTGCAGCTGGTAACTGCTCAATGCAAACCTGTTTCCTGAGCTCTGGGGTTTCCACAGGCACCTCAAACTCAGTGTGGCTACACGGAGTCTCCCTTTCCAGATGTTCAGTTCCTTCTGAAACCTGGGCATCCCTCTTGGTTCCTACTTCTGCCTTTCTTACTCAGTTCTGTCACACTGTCCACATCCATGGCCCCTTCCACTGCGAGGATGCTCACAGCTCAGTCCATTGTCCTGGTGGCCTTCTGCTTTTTAAAGATTTATTTATTTATTAGAGACAGAGAGAAGGAGAGTGGGATAGAGTGAGAATGGACGCACCAGGGCCTCCAGCCACTGCAAACGAACTCCAGACGCATGCGCCACCATGTGCCTCTGGCTTATGTGGGACCTGGAGAATTGAACCGGGGTCCTTAGGCTCCGCAGGCAAGTGCCTTAACCGCTAAGCCATCTCTCCAGTCCTCCCCACCCGCCGTGGCCTTCTTTGACAGACCCCTATGTATCACCAAGGCTGTATCCACTACATTTTAATTTTACTTGTCATCCCCCTTGCTGAAAAGATCTTCAGTGACTAAGAAGAATTTTCAAACTTATCCCCCCAAAGAGACAAAAAAATCTATAATGAATAGTCATGTATGTATAATCCAGCCTTGGTAATAATTCACACGTGTGTCTCCTATTCCTATATATTTACCCACTGGACTATTCTGAAATATACACAAAAATCATATTGTTTGAACATTAAATATTTTAATGCATATCTATAAGAGATAAAGCCTTCTTTAAAAGCATAAATAGTATAATTATCTTAATAAAGTTCATAATTCTTCAAAAATATTGAATATTCTTTCAGGGTTTGGAGCTTTTCAGTTGTTTCATAAATTGTTTATTTTTGGTTTTGGTTTAAAAAAATTTTTTTTGTTTATTTTTATTTATTTGAGAGCAACAGACAGAGACAGAGAGAGAAAGAGGCAGCTAGAGAAATAGAGAGAGAATGGGCACACCAGGGCCTCCAGCCGCTGCAAACGAACTCCAGACGCATGCGCCCCCTTGTGCATCTGGCTAACGTGGGTCCTGGGGAACCAAGCCTCGAACCGGGGTCCTTAGGCTTCACAGACAAGCGCTTAACCGCTAAGCCATCTCTCCAGCCCTGGTTTTGGTTTTTTGAGGTAGGGTCTCACTCTAGTCCAGGCTGACCTGGAATTCACTATGTATTCTCAGGGTGGCCTCGAACTCTCAGCAATCCTCCTACCTCTGCCTTCCCAGCGCTGGGATGAAAGGCGTGTGCCACAGCGCCCAGCCACGCTTCATTCTTGATACTTCTCAAAATGGCTCTGACCCCCCTGCCGACTGGCTTGTGGAGACCCTCCTCCTTAAAAGCCCTCTTTTGAGATGTCATTGTCCATGCCTTGGTCAGACCTTCTGTGGCTGAGTACCTCAATGAGGTTTGTTTATACCACCTACCATTTTTAAAATGTGGCCAAATTTCTTACTTAATGATTTTTCCCATCTTTTAAAATTCAGATGTAATTCCCATACCACACCTACTCTGAAACTGTATGATTCACTTGTGTTTAGCATTTTCACAGAATTGTGCAACTGTCACCACTGTCTAATCCTACATCTGCCTCATTCCACAAAGAAACTCTGTACCGATTAATAGGTATTCCTCCTTCCCTTTTTATCCTACCTCTTAGAAACCATTCGTCTATTTTTATCTCTATGGATTTGACTATTTATTTTGGTTTTTCGAGATAGGGTTCTCACTCTAGCCCAAGCTGACCTGGAATTCACTATGTAGTCTCAGAGTGCCCTTGAACTCATGGCGATCTTCCTACCTCTGCCTCCCGAGTGCAGCTTAAATTTGCCTATTAATATAATGGGATGATATATTTATACTCTTTTGTATCTGGTTGATTTCACTCAGCAAAATACTTTCTAGGTTCATTTATGTTGTATATATCAGTATCTCATTCCCTTTGAACGTTTAGTATTCCATTACATGAATATACCACATTTTATTTATTCATTCTTCAGATGATGGACATTTATTTTCAACTTTTGGCTATTTATAAACAATGCTGCTATGAGTATCTATCTATCAGTTTTATGTGAATATGCAATTTTTCAGTTCTTTTGGGTATACACCCATGAGTAGAATTGCTGGGAGCTATGTTAACTCTATGTTGAGCTTTTGTTTTTTTTTGTCCAGGTAGGGTCTCACTCTAGCCCATTCTAACCTGGAATTCTCTATGAAGTCTCAGGGTGGCCTCGAACTCATAGCCATCCTCCTATCTCTGCCTCCCAAGTGCTGGGATTAAAGGCATGTGCCACCACACCTGGCTATGCTCAAGACACTTCCAATCATTTTCCAAAGAAATATCATTTCACACTCGGTACTTTATACCACCAGCAATACTTAAGAGTCCTAGGTGCTCTATATTCTTGTCAGTACTTTTTGATATCTGTCTTTGTTTGTATGTCATGTTTATTTATTTGAGAGAGACAGAGAAGCAGAAAAAGATAGATAGATAGATAGATAGATAGATAGATAGATAGATAGAGAGAGAGAGAGAGACAGAGAGAATGGGCATGTCAGGGCCTCCAGCCATTGCAAATGATCTCCAGACACATGCCCCACCTTGTACATCTGGCTTACGTTGGTCCTAGGGATTTGAACCTGCATCCTTTGGCTTTGCAGTCAAGAGCCTTAACTGCTAAGCCACCTCTTTAGCCCTGTCTTTCTTTGATTATAGCCATTCTGGTGGGCATAAAGCTATATCTTTGTTGGTATTTAAAGCTGAACTTTTAACTCACTCTGAACCTTCCCACTAGGATGGTGCTGTTCTGTTCATTTGAGAAAGCTGACATGTCTGCCACAGTTTCTGCCACCTTGGCACACAAAATTGGCAACTCCAACTTTAGCTCTCCTCTGCTTTGTCCCTAGATAGGGTAAGTCCACACTCTCTTTCAGGTATAAACTCCTTTAAGTGATCAGCTGTTAGAAACAATCCCCAGATGACCTACATTAAGCTCCTTAAGTAGTTACTGTCTATTGCCCAAATGTTTTTACTTATAACCTTGACAATAGATAGGTATACTTTCTCTGAAATATACTCATTTGAAGTTCTTTAATTTTTACCTATAGCCTTGAAAATACACATTTTCTCTAGTGAAAAGATAAGTTCCTCTCTGGGCTTTGTGACTCTCCTCCTGGGCTCTGCACCCTGTAAGGCAGCTCAAAGACATTTAGTTTGGCTGAGGGATCTTTTGTCTGTGACTCCATCAGTATCTCATTTATGGACCACACAATATTTTACTTTATTATTATTATTTTTAAATTTTGTTTATTTATTATTTGTTTATTTCAGAGCAACAGACAGAGAGAGAAAGAGGCACATCGAGAAAGAGAAAGAGAGAATGGACATGCCAGGGCTTCCAGCCTCTGCAAACGAACTCCAGACACGGGCGCCCCCTTGTGCATCTGGCTGACGTGGGTCCTGGGGAATCGAGCATCAAACCGGGGTCCTTAGGCTTCACAGGCAAGCGCTTAACCGCTAAGCCATCTCTCCAGCCCTATTTTATTTCATTTATTTATTTAGGTTTTTTGAAGCAGAGTCTCACTCTAGCCTAGGCTGAGCTGGAATTCATTCTGTAGTCCTGGGGTGGCCTAGAACTCACAGCCTTCTACTTCTGCCTCCCAAGTGCTGGGATTAAAGGCGTGCGCCACCACGCCCGGCTCAGCATGTATCTTTATAGCACGGTTTAGCCTGGCTTAAACACACAGCAGTCAGAACCAAGGCAAACCCCAGGGGAGCCATGAAATGGGCAAGTTGGTGGTAGATATGTCTCTTTCCTTTTATTCTCTTAGGACACAACCTCTTTCTGCCCTTCTTAGGTAATGGGTCTCAGAGGGGATTTCTCTTATTTATTTTTTCTCCTCTTTCCCCTGCACCTTCTTCTTTTTCTTCACAGTTTGATCCAAGACAGTGATTTTTTTTTTTTCTTAAGGAAGCTTATTGATTTATTTGAGAGAGAAGGAGAGATAGAGGGAGAGAGAATGGGCATGCCAGGGCTTTCAGCTGCTGCAAAAGAAATCCAGACACATGTGCCACCTTGTGTATCTGGCTTATATGAGCCCTGGGGACTCAAACCTGGGTCCTTTGGATTTGCAGGCAAGTGCCTTGACCGCAAAGCCATCTGTGCAGCCCTAAGACAGTGATTTTTGAACACTGGCAATTCAAATCCCTCAAGTCAGCCCCCTTCCCATTTCCAATTCAGCTGCTCAGGACTGGAACTTAAAACACCCAAAAACCCAGGGCTGAAGGGGTTGCTTAGTGGTTAAGGCATTTGTTTGAGAAGCCTAAGGACCCACATTAGCCAGATGCACAAGGTTCACACGTGTCTGGAGTTCATTTGCAATGGGTAGAGGTCCTGGTGCACCTATTCTCTTTCTCTCTCCCTCTTTCTATGTCAAATAAATATATAAAAATAAAATATAAAAAACCTAGGCATTTTAAACAAACACTGGGGGATTTTGATGTACTTGGTTGGGAGAGGGCTATACTTTGAGGAGTGCTGTTCTAAAAAAAAAAAAAAAACACCTACTGGGGTTGGAGAGATGGCTTAGTGGTTAAGGCACTTGCATATGAAGCCTAAGGACCCATATTTAACTCTCCAGGTCCCATGTAAGGCAGACATACAAGGTGGTGCACGTGTCTGAAGTTCGAGTGCGGTGGTTGGAGGCCCCGGGGGTGCCAAGTCTCTCTCTCTCTCTCTCATAAAAATATAAAATACAAAAAAAGAAAAAAAAAGCCACCTACTGGGATGACCCTTAGTCATCCTGATCTGCAGCTGCCCGAGGGCCAGATGCCCACCCATGGGACCTCCGTGTCACAGCACAGGCGGAAGCTCTGCTTGCTGGATCTGAGGCGGGGCCGGCAGAGGGGTGACTTCCCACTGCTCATCTCCACACCCTGATTTTTCTTGTAACCCTTTTGCCTTTGCATTATCTTATCTTTACTCATCATTATCATTATCTTGTTGCCACAGCAACAAGAACACTTTTATTACACAGATAATGTTTCCTTTCATATTTACTTCCAGCAAGAAGGCACATTATAGCTTAGCGAATGATTAAAGTATTTGCACCTCCGGTGGTGTACACATCATGATTACGAGGGCTCTTAACACTTAGAGACATCCTCTTTCATCTTTTAGAACACGTCACGGGGGGGGGGGGGAGTTCACAATTATATGCAATGCATTTTTGTTGTGTATAAAGAATGAAACTGAGTTTAATTCACAATCTACGTTCATTTTGCTAAAACAAAAGGGACTGCAGCTTCTACTAGTTGGAACATCAGACTTGGATTCAGAGATTATTAGTTCCCATTACTGAACACACCCGTATTTGTTCTATGAGCTTGCAAAGCTGACTCCACCTGCAAATCAGCTACGAAAGTATCTGCAGACCATCCTTGTGCTAATGTGTAACTATTTTACTAACTTTGCTGGGCTCTCTGGCTGTTTATCTACTGGTGATTAGGTCCTCCACCACCCCCCCACACACACTCCCACTGTCATTAATCAAATACTCTCTTTTTTTCTTTTTTGCTTATCATGTTATGATTTATTTTTATTTGTTTTGGTTTTTTGAGGTAGGGTTTCACTCTACCCCAGGCTGACCTGGAATTCACTATGTACTCTCAGGGTGGCCTCGAACTCACAGTGATCCTCCTACCTCTGCCTCCCAAGTGCTGGGATTAAAGACGTGAGTCACCACGCCCAGCTCTCATGTTATGATTTTTTTTTTTTTTTTTTGGTTGTTTGAGGTAGGGTCTCACTTTAGCTCAGGCTGACCTGGAATTCACTCTGTCGTCTCAGGGTGGCCTTGAACTCACGGCGGTCCTCTTACCTCTGCCTCCCGAGTGCTGGGATTAAAGGCGTGTGCCACCACGCCCAGCTCTCGTGTTATGATTTTTAATGGATCCATGTTGATTTCCTGGGACGGACTTTAAAAGTGGTTTTCTAAGGACATGAACACGGTATTTGTGTCACGCTGGTCCTGCAGCTAAGTTCAGAGTAGAATATTTGGCAGCCTAACGCACACAAACTAGATCATCCAAAAACTAAGTTCAGCCATAGTTTTCTTGCACTATTAAAGTAAAATTAATGACCAACATCAACAAATTTAACATTTGTCATCAACTAACTCACATCCAAAAAATTAAAGAAAACATAGTTCATCAAGCAGCAAACTTAAAAGGGATTTATTTGTGATTTCCTATATATTTAGCTTATAAATACTGTAATGTATTAAGAGACGATTTCTTGAAAGTTTTCATTGTGTTTCACTTCAAGCACTACACAAGTTAAAATCTGATAAAGGATTTGCATTTGATTCTATGAAACTCCCCACCTCATCATCAAACACTCTTTTTTAAATTTTTATTTATTTATTTGAGAGCGACAGACAGAGAGCAAGTGGCTGAGAGACAGAGAGAGAGAGAGAATGGGTGCGCCAGGGCCTCCAGCCTCTGCAAACGAACTCCAGGTGCGTGCGCCCCCTTGTGCATCTGGCTAACGTGGGTCCTGGGAATCAAGCCTTGAACCGGGTCCTTTGGCTTCACAAGCAAACATTTAACTGCTAAGCCATCTCTCCAGCCAATCAAACACTCTTTGAGGGTGGAACCTGACACAGAGGCTCTGGGAGCTGTTGGCATGTGCCAAGGGTAGCTCTGCTGTACAGAAGGTGTGTGATCTAGCCAGCGTTTTGGGGCAGTGCTGTGAGCAGTAACTGTGGGCACGCACAGCGGTTACCCTGATGGGTAAGTCAGGGAAACAGTGCTGGCTGGTCAGTTAGTGAAGGTCCCATTGTGTAAATCTTGAGAGTAAGTAAATCAATGCTATATGTTTATATGCACAAACTAGTGAAATGTTTCTACAAGGAAATAATCAACACCAAATGTGAGGAGATTATTTATAACAATAACTTTGAGGGACTTGAGACTTTACTCCATCTGCCAGTTTCCACAATACTAGAAGACAAACTCTCCTTGTTGGAAACAGAGAAACTTATCACTCTTGTCCTAACACCTAGAATTAGTAACATGCCACTTGCCAAATACCATGAAGGTGACATGAATGAGCCTACACAGATGCTTGCCTACAGGCAGTGGGTTGCTCTATGGGAGAAGAACCCTAAGATTGGGTACCCAAATTTTTAAAACAAATATTTATTTATTTATTAGAGAGAGAGAGAATGGGCACACTAGGGCCTCCAGCCACTACAAACAAACTCCAGATGTCACCTTGTGCATCTAGCTTACATGGATACTGGGGAATAGAACCTGGGCCCTTAGGCTTTTGCAGGCAAGCACCTTAACCACTAAGTCATCTCTCCATTTTTCATTAGCAGGCAGTAAACCTGCCTGCCCTTAGCTCCAGAGAGAGACATTGTATATATTTGGAGGCTGTTTGCTACGCAACTATCCTTGAAACAATAGTGTAGGAAAAATTTCAAACGTTTCCTTATCAAAGACCTAGGAAGGACTGTATCACAAAATGGCAACTTTGAAAGTTGGAGGAAAAGAATCAGAAGGAGGATTACTGGAGAATTATAATTGTCTCTTTATGTCTTAGACCGAGTCCTGGGTACACAGGCGTTCGTTACATTATCTGCTACACTCGTCTATTTGTCTTTGTTTCATAGTAATCCAAGGGAAGCCCAAGGCCATCGTCGAGCAACAAGGGAAAGACGTGATCAGGAGACCCAGAAGAAGCAGGTCTGTGTCGGACGTTAGCTCCCTACAGTGACCAGAACAAAATATCACAAACTCCATGCCTTAAATCAATGGAAGTTTATTCTGTGCCATTTCTGTAGGCTAAAAGACTGAAATCAAGGCACCAGCAGAGCTTTGCTTCCTCTGAGACTGTTGGTGGAATCTTTGCTTCTTCCTATTTTCTGGTGGTTGTGACAACCTTGGCATCCCCTCAGCTTCTGGCTGTATCAACCACTTCTTAACTTCTGTTGTCACATGGCATTCCCTCCTTGTGGCCACATTCCACCTTCTGTTTTCCTTTGTACCCCAAGTTTCTTCTTCTCATAGGGATTCCAGCCATACTGGGGTGTAGAGCACCTCACAAAACCTCATCCAAGATTGATCACATCTGTGAAGACGACTTCTACATAAATCCAGATTCACAGGCTCCAGGCATCAGGACCTTGTGTAGTTTGAGGACTGTCCCCTCAGGAAGGCTTATGTGTTTGTGATTAAGCCTCTTACGCAATCCCCAGATGGTAGAATGAACTGGAAGGTGGAGCTTTGCTGGCCGAAGGTGGGCCTTCTGGTTTGTCAGCACAGCTTGCCAGGGCTAGACAGCGCCCTCTTGCCGCTTCCTGCCAGCTGCTGTAGAAAGATGCTATGCCCAGCCTGTGTTCTGCCATGCTTTTCCATCGTGATGAAACTGGAAGCCTGAAAGTAACCCTTTCCTCCCATAAGCTGCTTCTGGCTGGGTGTTTGGTCCCAGCAAAACAGGAGGGCAATTACTACAGACCTCAACATAAGCTTCTGGAACAACAAATCTATCCATCACCTTAGGTTTTTAGCATTTTAAAATAACAGATGACTCTCCTAAACTCCGCCTTGCCCTGCCTTCTTGTACTTGCTTTTAACATAAAATAAACCCTAGTCCTGAAGAATTTTTGAGCTGAGAAAGCCAAGCATATGTGTGACCTTACTCTTGCTTGATTTGCAAATTTTACTTGAGCTGTTTCCCACAAATGCCTGTTTTAAAGAAAAATGAAACTTGGGCCAACTAATCAAAGCTACAAACTGGGGCTAGAGAGATGGCTTAATGGTTAAAGCACTTGCTTGCAAAGCCTAAGGACCCAGGTTCAATACCCTAGTACCCATGTAAGCCAGATGCACATAGTGGTGCGTATGTCTGGAGCTAGAGGCTCTGGTGCACTCATTTTCTCTCTCAAATAATAAATAAAAATATTAAAAGCCACAAACTAACTTGTATAGCAAAGGACTTTGCAGCTGGATAAACCAAATAAGATAACTGCATAGCTGTAACCAATCCAATATTTTCTTTTTCTTTTTCTTTTCTTTTCTTTTTTAGGCAAGCCCAACAGACTGGCTTTTTATTTTATGCAAGAGAGTAACAGTGAGAGTACAAGAGAGAATTGGCATACCAGGGCCTCCAACCACTGTAATCGAACTCCACATGCATGTGCCACCTTGTACGCACGTGTGACCTTGCATGTTTGCATCACTTTGAGTGTCTGGCTTTCGTGGGGCCTGGAGAGTTGAACATGGGTCCTTAGGCTTCACAGGCAAGTGCCTTAACCACTAAGCCATCTCTCTGGCCCAATCCAATATTTTCTTTACTTCCACATTCACCCTATCAAAGCCTTCCCCTTGAGGTCCTTTGGTTGAGCACCTGAACTGCTTCTGTTGGAGCTGACCCATTGATGAATCATCATTTGCTCCAATGAACTCTTTTTTTTTTTTCAAGCTTTGTTTTATTTATTTGAGAGAAAGAAACAGGCAGATGATAGATAGGTAGATAGATAGATAGATAGATAGATAGATAGATGATATATATACAGATAGATAAAGAATGGGTGTGTCAGGGCATTCAACCACTGCCAACAAACTCCAGACACATGGGCATCTAGCTTATGTAGGTCCTGGGGAATTAAACCTGGGTCCTTTGGCTTTGCAGGCAAATACTTTAACCACTAAGCCATCTCTCCAGCTCTTCAATGAACCCTTTAAAACTTTCGCCTCAGTTTACCTTGCAACATGGCCAAGACAGCTGGTTCAGTGAAGGCAAGACAGCTGGCCAGCCCATGTGTGTGACATGTGAAAACACCTGTCCTATGCAAAGCAACCGTCAGTCCTGAATCTCCTTATTAGAGGCCAGGACATCCTCTTTTTTTTTTTTTTTTTTTTCAAATTTATTTATTTGCAAGCAGAGGGAGAGAGAGAGAGAGACGGGGGTGGGGGGAGAGACAGAGAGAGAATGGGCGTGCCGGGGCTTCCAGCCACTGCAAACAAACTCCAGACGCGTGTGCCCCCTTGTGCATCTGGCTAACGTGGGTCCTGGGGAGCCGAGCCTCGAACCGGGGTTATTAGGCTTCACAGGCAAGTGCTTAATTGCTAAGCCATCTCTCCAGCCCACATCCTCTCTTTTTTTTTTTTTAAAAAGGGTTTTTGTTTGTTTATTTATTTGAGAGTGACAGACAGCAAGAAAGAGGCAGACAGAGAGAGAGAATGGGCATGCCAGGGTCTCCAGCCACTGCAAACGAACTCCGGATGCATGTGCCCTCTTGTGCATCTGGCTAATGTAGGTCCTGGAGAATTGAGCCTTGAAATGGGGTCCGTAGGCTTCACAGGCAAGTGCTTAACTGCTAAACCATCTCTCCAGCCCCAGGACATCCTCTTAAGTGAAACAGTTCTTGCCAACTGTTGTGGTTTGATTCAGGTGTCCTCCATAAACCCATGTGTTCTGAATGCTAGGTCCCCAGCTGGTGGCAATTTAAGAATTGGTGCCTCCTAGAGGCGGTGTACTTTTGGTGGCGGGCTTATGTGTATTATAGCCAGTTTCCCCATGCCAGTGTTTGACACACTCTCCTGTTGCTATTGTCCACCTTATGTTGTCCAGGGAGTGATGTCCACCCTCTGCTCATGCCATTGTTTCCCCTGCCATCATGAAGCTTCCCCTCGAGTCTGTAAGCCAAAATAAAACCCTTTCCTCACAGAAGCTGCTCTTGGTTGGGGGTTTCTGCCAGTGGCGTGAAGCTGACATCAACACCAAGCTTTTCATAACTGTATTGGGGGATGTGCTTCCTCAGTCACAGTTCTGACTTAAAGTAATGCCTGTGGCCATTACGGATATGACTGTTTACAATTTCAATAGCCCAGTGCCAGGCATGGTGTCACACACCTTTAATCCCAGCACTCAGGATGTTGAGGCAGGAGAATTGCTGCAAATTTGAGGCCAGCCTGGAGTCTCAGAGTGAGTGCCAGGTCAGCCTGGGCTAGAGTGAGACTCTACCTCAACCGCGCCACCCCCAACAAAAACATAAAATTCAACAGTCCAATTCAGCCTGGGAAAGCTGTCTTTTAAAGTTTTAGTTGTTTATATTCATAAATATAGAGAGACAGAGAGAGAGAGAGAGAAAGAGAGAGAGAAAGTGTATAGGCTACCATGGTCTCCTGCCACTGCAAATGAACTCCAGACATATGTGCCACTTTGTGCACGTTGCTTTGTCTGGGCACTGGGGAATTGAACCTGGCCATCAGGCTTTGCAAGCAAGCACCTTTAACTCTGAGCCATCTGTCCAGTCTGCAAGTTAAATTCTGAATACTTAGGCAACAATTATGAAAGATATGGAGACCTGGATTTTACTTCTGGTGTTATCATCTACTAGTTGGGTGACAAATTATTTAAAAATGCTTCTAGCCTGAGTTTCCTCAAATAAAAGGTGGGGGCTATGACACCTTGATTGCTAACTTCCGTGGTTAGTGTCACTAATCAAACAAGAGATGGGGTGGGACAGTGTGTTTGATCTGAAGAACACCAAAGAAAGCAGAAGGCAGAGGTACACTTCCCAGGACAGTGCTTGTCCACTCCCATCCATTCTCAGCTATCTGCTCCCCTGTGTGGAGACTTATATGAGCCCAAATGGCAAAGGAGAAGGCTGTAGTATCCATATCAGGTAGGTTATTAATTTCCCTTCACAGCTTGGCTTCCTCAAACAGCTCATTCATCTCATTGAAAATAGCAGTTTAACCTTTGGGAATTACTGTTTACACTTTTAGATTCTCAGCATTTTGTATTCAGAGCCGTTTCTCTAAGAAGACTGCTTTATAGACCATATCTTATTAATTTCATCATGCCAATGATTACCTATACACAAATATATTTACATAAGCCTTCATCTTTTGGTTTGTAATCTAAACTATATTAAAAGTTTTGATTCCAATACAAGCAAGGGGCAAGGATCAAAGGGATGTGTACTCACGGTGGATCAGGGATACAGGACAAAACACTCAAACTCTGGCTACTTTGGGATGGACTTAGTTCATTCAAAAAATATGTGACTCTTGGGCTGGAGAGATGGCTTAGTGGTTAAGGCGCTTGCCTGCAAAGCCTATGGACCCCATGTTTGACTCTCCAGGTCCCACATAAGCCAGACGCACAAGGTGACACACGAGCAAGGTCGCTCATGTGCACAAAGTGGCACACGCATCTGGAGTTCAACCGCAGCAGCTGGAAGCCCTGGCCTTTCTCCCTCTTTCTCTCATTCTCTCTCAGTGCCGTGACATTGAGGGAGAGGTGACATCCTTGAGTTCTTCTCTGATGTCCAGATGAGAGCTTCCTCTTGAGCTGGCCTACGTAGAAGGCTGCTGCTCTCTAGCTTTCACCTTTACCACACCTCCATCTCTGCCCGTGTCTGTTTTCTGACAAATACTCAAGCCCAGACCCTGTGAGGGCTTTTGACAGTGTTGGTTTAGGGACTGTGCAGCATCCCAAACAGTGTATGTGACGGAGGGACCTCCGCCGTTCCTCCTTCTGTGTGAGTTTTGTGGAAGACGAGGTGTCAGCCTCACATGCTGGGATGAACTCCCAAACCAGGCACAGTCATGGGAGGAAGGGATTTATTGAAGCTTCTAGATAGAGGGGAAGTTCCACAGAGGCAGAAGAAGCTGGCCCCCTTTCATAGGTCCACACAGAGAGTAACACCACCACCAATACCATAAGCAAGTACACTCCAGGAACATGAGGCGGAACTCCTGGCACTTTGCATATCATAGGCTGGGATTCAGATCCATCCCTAGTTACAAACACCTTAGGACTGGACCCTAGCATCCACCCAGTGACACCTCCTCCAGCCAGGTAGCTAGAAATCCAAAAAGTCTTTTTTTGTTTGTTTGTTTGTTTTTGAGGTAGGGTCTCCCTTTAGCCCAAGCTGACCTGGAATTCATTACATAATCTCAGGGTGGCCTCAAACTCACGGCAATCCTCCTACCTCTGCCTCCCAAGTTCTGGGATTAGAGGCGTGCGCCACCACACCCAGCTCCACCAAGAAGCTTTAATGAAACTCCTGAATCTATTGGGGGCGGGGATCCATTCAAACCACCACACAAGGCTTCAGACGATGACAAAGGCTAGATACAAAACCATGTTCAACAGACAGATGCACTCAATTGACACTTTCAACTCAGCAGATGATATGAAGAAGGTTGGATGGATGGCTTAGCAGTTAAGGCATTTGCCTGCAAAGCCAAAGGACCTCGGTTCGATTCTCCAGGACTCACATAAGCCAGCTGCACAAGGTGGCGCCTGCATCTGGAGATCATTTTCAGTGGCTGATGGCCCTGGCACGTCCATTCTCTCTTTTTTTCTCTCTCTCTCCCTCTGTGTGTGTCTGCCTCTTTCCCTCTCAAATAAATACACAAAATTAAAAAACATGTATTTAAAAAAATGATAGGGGCTGGAGAGATGGCTTAGCGGTTAAGCAGTTGCCTGTGAAGCCTAAGGACCCCGGTTCGAGGCTCGGTTCCCCAGGTCCCACGTCAGCCAGATGCACAAGGGGGCGCACGCGTCTGGAGTTCGTTTGCAGAGGCTGGAAGCCCTGGCGCACCCATTCTCTCTCTCTCCCTCTACCTGTCTTTCTCTCTGTGTCTGTCGCTCTCAAATAAATAAATAAAATAAAATAAAATATTTTTAAAAAAATGATAGGAAGATACAAAGTGGGAGTCTAGAGTCCTCTGGTGCCACCGTGAAGCACTTGGCTGTAACCATAGCAAATGATGGGAGTGGGTGTCAAGCGAGGTGGTGTCGCCAGGGTGAACACCCCAGCCAAACCGTCCCCATCTCTGACATTACAGTTGTAAGTTCTTTCAATTTGGCCTCCTTTAGTCTCCAAATGTCTGGTAACTCAGGTTTGTGACCTGCCCAATATTTTTCTAGTAAATTCTTTCCCTGTTGTTAGCCAGTCATTTCTTTGCTTTGGAGCCAAGGAGCTTCCCCGAGCCTGCGCTGTCCTGTCTTCTGCGTTCACTTCCCGCACAACGCACTGATGCTTTGGAGCCCTGCTGACCGCAGAGCTACCCAGACCTCTGTAGCCTAGACTTCACCTTTCTTTCTCTCCTTTCCCCTCTAGCGTTACACCTTTGTTACCCATGTACGCATTGTTCCTCTTCTAGAAACCTGTAATCCTCTGTCCCTGGTAAAGTGGTACCGAAGGAGAGGGAAGACAAGCGTAGGTTTCTCTTAGCAGGGAGTAAAGGAGAATAAAATTTAAAAGACAGTGGCGTTCCCATGCCTGAGCCCAGAACATATGCTTCCAGTTAGGAGGTCGATTACAATAGCTGTGACTCACTTTGTCCACAACAGGGCTATCAACCAAGAGGAACAGAAAGGGTAGGTTGGTCTTGTTTGCCCTGGCTTATCTTCATGGCTGCTCACTGGGGACCCAGAAATACCAGTTTTTCAGAATGATATTGTTCTGAAGCAACAGGTCAACTGCTTGGACCCATAAACTGTTCACGCCTTCATGAAACTAAAGCCCCAAGAAGGAGGAACATGGACCCTCTGGGACCCACGGAGTGAGCAGAGGAGGAGAGTTCGCGGTGGCTGCGGTTCTCTGAGACACAGTAATAAAAGCTGCCAATGTCACGGTTTCATTTAGAGCTGGCCTGTTTGCCTGAGAAGGGCAAGGGTTCTGACAGCAATGGGTGCCTGGGCGATCCTTGTTGGAGGAGCAATAACCAAAAATCTCTTGTTTCACTTTTCAGTCAATGTAAGGAAGCCAGACATGAACGTGTTAAGTAACATAGGCAAAAGATGTGGGGGGCGGGGGGCTGGAGGGATGGCTTAGTGGTTAAGATGCTGGCCACCAAGCCAAAGGAATTTGGTTCGATTCCCCAGTACCCACGTAAAGCCAGATGCATAAGGTAGCACATGCATCTACAGTTTGCTTGCAGTGGCTAGAGGCCCTATAATATATAAAACATATATATTTTTTCCCTCTATGTATGTATTTATATATAGCTTTTTCCTAAGGGGTTGGTATTTAACATCTACAAAATAAATTCAAAACGCCACAATAAGGAATTGAAAGTTCAGTTAAAAACAGTCAAAAGAAGGCTGAGTGTGGTGGCGCATGTCTTTAATCCCAGCACTTGGGAGGCAGAGGTAGGAAAATCTGAGATTTCAAGGCCTGCCTATGTCTAATTCCAGGTCAACCTGGGCTAGAAGGAGGCCCCACCTTGAAAAAACAAAAACAAAACAAAACAAATAACAACAACAAAACCCCAAGGAGCTGGCCCTGCACACGAGCTAGAAGGACTGGAATCAAAACCCCTGACATCATCAAGTGCTAAGGAGTGTGTGAAGCACCAGGAACTCTCTCTCATTACTGGTGGGAACACAAAATGGTCATTTTGGAAGAAGATGTTCACACTTTTCTGTATTTACACACATTTTAAGTGGCAGTCATACCCCTAGGCCAAGGAGCCACACTTAGATGTTTAACAAAGTGAGTTGCAAACTTATTCCCACGTAAAACCTTCCTGCAAACATTTACAACAGCTTGATTCATAATTACCTCACATTCTGGGAGCAACCAATATGTCTTCCCAAGAGACAAAGATCAAGAAACTGTAGTCCATCCAGCCAGGCGTGGTGGCGCACGCCTTTAATCCCAGCACTCAGGAGGCAGAGGTGGGAGGATCGCCGAGAGTTTGAGGCCACCCTGAGACTACATAGTGAATTCCAGGTCAGCCTGAGCCACAGTGAGACCCTACCTCGAAAAACCAAAAAAAAAAAAAAAAAAGAAACTGTAGTCCATCCAGACAACAGAATATGGTCATCACCACAAAGCCAAGAAAGGCAAAGGAGAACCTTAGATGCTAAGTGAAGTGAACAAGCCTAAAAAAAACTATGGGCTGGCGAGATAACTTAGCGGTTAAGGCACTTGCTTGCAAAGGCTAAGGACTCAGGTTCGATTCCCCAGATCCCACATAAACCAGATACACATGCTGGTGTATGTGTCTGAAAAGTAAAACAAGAGATTTTTTGGTTATTGTTTGCAGTGCCTGGAAGCCCTGGTGTGCCCATTTTCTCTCTTTCTCTCCTTGAAAATAAACAGATAAAAAAAGAGTGTTTGCAGGCTTGAGAGTTGGCTCAGTGGGTTGAGGCACTTGTCTAAAAACCTGAAAATGCAAGTTCAATTCCCCAATACCCACATGGAGCCAGATGCACAAAGTGGTGTGTGCATCTGGAGGTTTTTTTTTTTTCTTTCAGTGGTTGGAGGCCCTGATGCACCCATATTCATTCTCATTCTCTCTCTCTCTCTCTCTGCAAATAAAAAAATAAAAATGAAGTATTTCCTGTATGATTGTACCTGTAGGGAAGGCCAAACTCCCCTAAAGGGTCCTCACTGGGCCTGAGAAATAAGTTGCCTGAAAATAGATTAATACAAGAAAAGCATACAAAATTAATATAAGTTTGATATAAAATAGAAGACCTCATTAATTATGAAGACCCAGCGATGCAAATACAATTGGGTAGTTAAATAAAGAATTAGACAGAGCAGTGGACTGTGGAACTGTGACAGGGCAAAGGACCTTGAGCTTGGGTAGTTGATGCCATAGAGAGAATGGCGACACAAGGCAGGAGTCACTGTCAGGGCATCTGCATAGATTCCCTTCTTTTTAAAATATATTTTATTCATTTATGAGAGAGAAATAGATGCATTGAGGGAAAGGGCTTGCCAGGGCTTCCAGCCACTGCAAACAAACTCCAGACGTGTGCATCCCCTTGTGCATCTGGCTTACATGGGTCCTGGGGATTCAAACCAGGGTCCTTAGGCTTCGCAGGCAAATGCTTTAACTGCTAAGCCATCTCTCCAGCCCTGCATAGACCTCCTTCTACCCTAACTCTCCATCCTTGATGATGAGGCGGTCACTGTTCTTTGAGCACAGGGAGAGCATATTTCACATGGAATTTCATTTCCTGCTCTTGAGAAATGGGATGAAGGGGCTAGTGATCTTGCATCTGCTGTTTCTCAAGGGCTCTGGGACTGGAGTGCCTGTGCGCAGACGTGGCAGATGGCGGGCGGCATGCTAGGAACTCCCTCATAACTGTGAGATGTTCTGGAAAAGACAGAACTTGAGAGATGGGAAAAAAAAAGTCAGTGATGACTAGGGGTTTGAAGGAAGAAAAGTGGATGAATTGATAAAACACGGGGGATTTCTGATAAAGTGGTGGCTGTATATGATATTGGCTTTTCTTTTCTTTTTTTTCCTTTTTGGATTTTCGAGGTAGGGTCTCACTCTAGCCCAGGCTGACCTGGAACTCACAGTCTCAGGGTGGCCTCAAACTCCCCGTGATCCTCCTACCTCTGCCTCCTGAGTACTGGGATTAAAGGCGTGCCCCATAAAGTCCGGCTTTTAGCTTTCCTTTTATAATAGACAAAATTAAAAAGAAATTTTTTTTTTATTTATTTGAGAGTGACAGAGAGAGAGAGAGAGAGAAAGACGGGGTGGGGAGAGAGAGAGAGAATGGGCACACCAGGGCTTCCAGCCACTGCAAAGGAACTCCAGACGCATGTGCCCCCTTGTGCATCTGGCTAACATGGGTACTGGGGAATCGAGCCTTGAACCAGGGTCTTTAGATTCACAGGCAAGCGCTTAACCGCTAAGCCATCTCTCCAGCCCAATAGACAAAATTTTTATTTATTTATCTATTGTGTGTGTGTGTGTGAAAGAGAGAGAGAGAGAGAGTATTGGCAAATCGAAGCCTTTCCCCACTGCATACAACTCCAAATGCACATCTTACTTTGTGTGTCAAGCTTTATGTGGGTACTGAGGAATCAAACCTGAGCCATCAGGCTTTGCAAGCAAGTGCCTTTAACTGGTGAGCCATCTCTGGCCCAGCATTTCTTTTTTTTTTTTTTTTTTAAGTTTTTACCGACATTTTAAAATTTATTTATTTATTTGAGAGCAACAGACAGAGAAAGGAGGCAGAGAGAGAGAGAGAGAGAGAGAGAGAGAGAGAGAGGATGGGCGTGCCAGGGCCTCCAGCCACTGCAAACGAACTCCAGATGCATGTGCTCCCTTGTGAATCTGGCTAACATGGGTCCTGGGGAATTGAGCCTTGAACCGGGGTCCTTAGGCTTCACAGGCAAGTGCTTAACTGCCAAGCCATCTCTCCAGCCCCCAACATTTTTCATACATGTGCATAATGTATTTGAGCATAACCCACTCCCATTACTTTCTTTTGTGCTCCTTCCCTTGTCCTTCAACATTAGCATTTCTACAAGCCTGTGAAACTGTACCTCACCAAGAGTGAACCCCAATGTAAGCCATGGAGTTTGGTTAATAATCAGTATAATAATGCAGCAATATTGGTTCATCATTCATGTGCCGCATCAATGAGAGACGCTAATAGAGGAGGGAATTGTGTGGGAAGGTTTAAGTGAGAACGCAAGCAGAGTAGGAAAGCCATTTACATGCCGTTAGCACAGGGAGGGAAAACTTTCATTTATAAATAGTTTATTTATTTGTTTGAGAGAGAGAAAATGGCAGATAGAGGTAATGGGTGCACCGGGGCCTCCTTTAGGCACTGCAAATGAACTCCAGATGCATGCGCACCTTGTGCATCTGGCTTATGTGGGTCCTTGAGAGTTGAACCTGGGTCCTTTGGCTTTGCAGGCAAGTGACTTAACCACTAAGCCACCTCTCCAGTCCCCCAAAAACTTTCTTTATATTCTTGGGGGTCTACAGTATCAATTGTAAGTGCTTCAGATAGCTAGAGGCTTGTTTTAAAACTTAGGACAGCAAATTACTTGATAACACTAGATAAGCTAATTTTGCCACCATTAAAAAAAATAAGCTGGGGCTGGAGAGATGGCTTAGTGGTTAAGCGCTTGCCTGTGAAGCCTAAGGACCCCGGTTCAAGGCTCGGTTCCCCAGGTCCCACATTAGCCAGATGCACAAGGGGGCACACGCGTCTGGAGTTCGTTTGCAGAGGCTGGAAGCCCTGGTGCACCCATTCTCTCTCTCTCCCTCTATCTGTCTTTCTCTCTGTGTCGGTCACTTCAAATAAATAAAAAAAAAAAAGCTGTCTTATTTAAATATTGCCAAACATAAGTGATTTTCATTTATAAATAAAACATCTTTAAATAAAACAATTACATCATTACTTCTGGCCAGCCTTGAGATCAACGAAATCTGGGTTCATTAAAAAAAAGTTCCTTTAAACTGTGCTCTGTTAACTAGCTACTAAACAGATTTTCAGTGTCACAGAGAAAGAGAGAGAGAGAGAGAGAAAGACTTAGCCATGGAGCTGGGACAGGGAAGTAGGTGAAAGAGCCTTCTCATCAGCAAATAAGGCTGGCATTTAACTATCTTAGCATATTTGCAGCACAAGACACCCCCAAGCTTTGGCTTCACACTTAAAAAATTTTTTTTTGTTCGTTTTTATTTGTTTATTTGAGAGCAACAGACAGAAAGAGACAGACAGAGAGAGAGAGAGAGAGAGAGAGAGAGAGAATGGGCACGCCAGGGCCTCTCGCCACTGCAAACAAACTCCATACGCGTGCACCCCCTTGCGCATCTGACTAATGTGGGTCCTGGGGAATCGAGCCTCGAACCGGGTCCTTAGGCTTCACAGGCAAGCGCTTAACCACTAAGCCATCTCTCCAGCCCTGCTTCACACTTTTTAGACAACCTATTGGGAAAGCTCCTGTTCAGTCTTATACAAAATCAGCATCTCCATATCTTCCTAATGACAAGATCAATTTCTTCATCTGTTGTCATCCAAATAAATGGAAGGAATAAGAATTCCATCCCCCCCCCAAAAAAAAACTTACTTAAGCAAATGCATTTTAGTCAAATTTAAAACTAATACCACTTGAGAGAGGGTCTTGCTTTGTTGCCCTGGCTGACTTGGAACTGGCTTTCCAGACCAGGCAGGCTGGCTTTGAACTTGTAGCAATCTTCCTGCCTCCATCTCCCGAGTATGAGTGCTGCGTTTATAGACATGCGTCACCACACCAGGCCATTAATAGCATATAATTTTTTTTTAAAGTTACATTTGTGTGAAACACTCAGCTTGGCCTTTCCCTTCTCAGGAACGACACACTATCTTTTTTTTTAAAGTTTTTTTTTTTTTTTTTTATTTGTTTGAGAGCAACAGACACAGAAAGACAGATAGAGGGAGAGGGAGAGAATGGGCGCACCAGGGCTTCCAGCCTCTGCAAACGAACTCCAGACGCGTGCGCCCCCTTGTGCATCTGGCTAACGTGGGACCTGGGGAACCGAGCCTCGAACCGGGGTCCTTAGGCTTCACAGGCAAGCGCTTAACCGCTAAGCCATCTCTCCAGCCCGACACACTATCTTTTAATATATAAATCTGTTTTATTTTCAAGGTAGGGTCTCCCTTTAGCTCAGGCTGACATGAAATTCATTATATAGTCTCAGTGTGGCCTCAAACTCACGGCGATCCTTCTACCTCTGCTTAACATATAAATCTATTGCTTCTCCTCATAACTGAGTTTTACATGCATTTTCTAGGAATTACAAACTGCTTATATACACTGCCAAAGGATTTCTGGATGAGGATTTAAAATAATGCTCTAATTGCTCATGTAATCTTTAAGCAAACTACAGACCCATAGGCCCCTTCCTTACTTTCCCTTCTTTCTCTCCACTTTCCTTTCTTTGCTCTTCCCCTTTCTGTTTCCTTTCTCCTTCCCTTCCCACATAGCCAACTAATGTACTAAGACAAGTAAAGTATTTCAAGCCACACATGGTAACTCATGCCTTCAATTCTAGCACTGGAGAAGCTGAGGTAGAAGTTTCGCCATGAGTTTGAGGCCAACCTTGGCTCCAGAGTGAGTTCTAGATGAACCTGAGCTAGAGTGAGACCCTGCCCCCAAAAAACCAACATAGAGGGCTGGAAAGATGGATTAGCAGTTAAGGCACTTGCCTTCAAAGCCAAAGGATCATGGCTCAATTCTCCAGGATCCACGTAAGACAGATGCACACGGGGTGCATGCATTTGGAGTTCCTTTGCAGTGGCTGGAGGCCCTGGAGCACCTATTCTCTCTCTCTCTCGACATCTTTCTCTCTCTCAAATAAATAAAAAAATAATTTTTCAAAAAACAACATAGATACCAGTCCTAGTCATATATCCTAAGGACTCATCTCACTACCTTAGAGACACTTGCACAACCATGTTTATTGCTGCTCTATTCACAATGGCTAGGAAATGGAATCAGCCTAGATGTCCCTCAATTAATGAGTGGATAATGGTACATTTATACAATGGAGTTGTGCTCAGTGGTAAACAAAAATGAAATTTGCAGGGAAATGGATGGATCTGGAAAGGATTATACTTAGTGAGGTAACCCAGGCCCAGAGGGTCAAGTGCCACATGTTCTCTCTCATATGTGGATCCTAGCTGCAAATATTTGGACTTGTATGTGAGTTGGAATAAAACTTGGTAGCAAAGGCCAGTAAGCTAGAAAGTGGCTATAAGGGAGGGATGAGAGTGAGGATCAAGGGGATGGTATTACATATAGGTAAGTAGATGAACAGATTAATAGGAGTGGAAAGGCCTAAGTGAGGTCAGGCGAAGAGATTGAGTAAAAGAAGGGTGAGGGAAAGGTTAATCAAAATCCAAGAGGGTATGAATAAGCCATATGAAAATCTACTTTTTGGACAATGGTGCACCCAGAAGGCATGAATTGTTACTAGAAAAATTTCAATGCCAGAGATGGGATACCTTCCAGTGAGTTGTTGGTCAGGGAGATCCCTGATGCCCCCAAAACATTACAGGCCATTGCCAAGGCTCTTGTTTTCCCACCAGAAATAGATTGCTGAAGACTCCACATGCTTGGGCTGCAAGGTCACTGAGAAATCCTGCTGGAGCTGAGATGAAAACCTCCTCCATGTAGATCAGCTGACAGAAAGCTGGAAAAAGCTGCACTGCATGCAGTTCCATGGGAGGGAGAGAAGTCATCAGTGGAGAAAAACAACAGTGGACACTGCAAGCCTTAAGTTTGGCCAGCCAGGCCAAATGAGCCAATGGGTGCAATAGCGGCATGTCACAGGGGAAACAAACCGCCTTCTAACTGGACTGGAGACACGCTCTATGGGAAGGAATACATGCCTGGTACTGGAAACCTATGACGGGGGAAGTCATGAGCCTAGAGTTGTAATGCCTGTGCTGTCTGGCTAAATGCATATACTATGCTCACCAAACTGCCTGGTAAGTACTTTTCTTAACGTTCATACCCATATACTAATGCTACTCTCACTTTTGGTTACAGAAGCTTCTCTTTTCAGATGGTGGTGACCTCTGGGATGACTCAGAAGGCACCATAGTGCTGAGAAGAAGTGACCGAGGACTGGTCAGCACTGAAACATCTCTATCACACCTTCCAAGGCTCAGGATCCATTGAGGAAGAGGTGGCGGAAAGAATGTAAGAGCCAAAGGAAGGGTAGGACTGTTTACAATGCACTCTTCCAGACACAAAACAGCCTGAATATCCATGATCTTGCAGTGCCTGGTACTACCTACATAAGACTATTATAATAGGAGGAAAAGATGATGACATTGAAACAAAAGAAAGACTGATTGTGAGGGGGAGGAGATATGATGGAGAGTGGAGTTGTGAAAGGGAAAGTGAGGGGGGGGAATTATCATGGTTTTTGTCTATAAAGAGAAAAATGGCAATAATTATTGTTTTTTTTTTAAAAAGCAAAGTAAATGTCTATGATTATATCTTCTGTTCTGGTAGCCTTGTGATGTATTTGGTGCTTTCCTGTGCAAACAGCTGGAAAGAATGGAGATGCCCCAATTTAAATAGCTCATCAGATGTGTCTTGAAACCATTTCTGCTCTGTCTTGTGTTGATGTGGAACTTCTGTTAGCTCACAGTTAAACAATGCAGGAAGAGCTGGTTAAAGTACTCCAGGGTTCCGCATGGCCACCTGTTGTAACATCCACACTGCATGAGGCCGGGCCTGGTGGTGCATTCCTTTGATCCCAGCACTTGGGAGGCAGACATATGAGGATCATCTTGAGTTCAAGACCACCCTGTGACTACATAATGAAGTCCAGGTCAGTCTAGGCTAGAGTGAGACCCTACCTCAAAAAAAAAAAAAAACAAAAAACAACCAACCAACCAAACAAACAAAAACACTGCATGATTACTTCTATTGGAGAAGTCAGAAATCTCTCAAAGCAAAGAGGTTTCAAGGTATCACAGGTCTCTTCAAGTCCATTGCTCGCTGTGGTGGTTTCATTCAGGTGTCCCCCATAAACCCAGGTGTTCTAGGTTCCCAGCTGATGGAGATTTGGGACTTAACAACTCTTGGAGGTGGTACATTGTTGAGGGCAGATTTAGGGTATTACAGCCAGTGTCCACTTGCCAGTGTTTGGCACACTCTTGCTGCTATTATCTACCTTATGTTGGCCTGGGGGTGATGTCCACCCTCTGCTCATGCCATCATTTTCCCCTGCCATCATGGAGGTTCATCTTGAGTCTGTAAGCCAAAAATAACCCCCTATTTTGTTTTCCCCAAAAGCTGCTCTTGGTCTGGTGATTTCTGCCAGCAATGCGAACCTGACTGCAACAGTCTCTAGCTCTTTCTCAAGAAATGTCATAGGAGATACTTTGAACAGCAGCTGAAATGACAGTGGAAAGAAAAGAAAGGCTGGGAATCTGTTTCAGATGCCTAGCACACCCTCACAGGAGGGGATGACACAGCAGTAAAATCGAAGGATAAACAAAAAACAAAACCAATGCTACAGTAAGCTTATTGACTTGGTGCCCAACAGGAACGTAGTAAGAAGACACAAAAGGAATCAGAGCATAAGGGCAGCGTGTGTACACACGGCAGGGCAGAGGGGGGAAAAGTGCAAAGCAGATGGAAAAAAAAAATGCTTTTAAACAATAAAAAGCCTTCTGGGAAGCTTTTAAAATAAAAATAAAATAAAAACTTAACAATAAAACTCACTTTTGCCTGATTTTACTTTCTTCCTATGTATGATTTTTCTATATATGACTTTTTTTGTTTTGTTTTGTTTTGTTTCTCGAGGTAGGGTCTCACTCTAGCCCAGGCTGACCTGGAATTCACTATGTCGTCTCAAGGTGGCCTCCATCCTCCTACCTCTGCTGCCCAAAGGCTCGGCTTAAAGGTGTAGGCTGCCACGTCAGGCTTATTTTTGAAACATGATCCTTGAACTTGCTATGTACTTGAAGTTAGCCTTGAACTCCTGATCCTCCCCCTCAGCCTCCCAACAGCTGGGGTTTAAGGTGTGTACCACCACCTGGACCCAACACAGAAATGTTCTTTTTTATAACTGGTTAATTTTACTTGTCTATAATTATAAAAAAAAGTAGAACCTAATACATGGAGAAAATTAGAACGCTGAATCCTGATGCTTGAATAAACATAAAAATGCAATCTCAAGCCAGGCGTGGTGGCACACACCTTTAAGCCCAACATTCGGGAGGCAGAGGTAGGAGGATCACTGTGAGTTCGAGGCCACCCTGTGACTACAAAGTGAATCCTAGGTCAGCCTGGGCCAGAGCAAGACCCTACCTCGAAAAACAAAAACAAACAAACAAAAAAGCAATCTTATCAGTGGGGAAAGTGAAGCTCAGGAAACAGGATTTGTTGAAGGCTTACATGTAGCTAAAGAGATCAAAAACTCAGGAGTCCTGGGCTGGAGAGATGGCTAAGTGCTTAAGGCACTTGCTTGCAAAGCCTAAGGACCCAGGTTCAATTCTCCAGATCCTATGTACGCCAGATGCACATGGTGGCACATGGGTCTGGAGTTGTTTGTGGCGGCTACAGGCCCTGCTGTGCCCATTCTCTTTCTCTCTGTGTCCTCTCTGCCTCTAATAAATAAATAAAAAAAACAAAAACAAAAAACAACTCAGGAGTCCTGATACTCTCCCCATGTCCTTCCCAGGACTCTTTTGCTTTGCAGCTGCTTCTGTCTCTGGCTAGGTATAAGTATGAACACTTTCATAGTGACATGTATTTGAAAAATACATAAAGGCACAGAAAGATCATTAAATTGTCCTTAGTCTACCACCTAGAGAAATTGCAAAATTTATCATAGCTCTGAAACCACTAACAAAAATCTATAATATAATAATAGTCCAGGGCTAGAGATATGGCTTGACAGTTAAGGCGCTTGCCTACAAAGTCAAAGGACCCAGGTTCGATTCTCCAGATCCCACGCAAGCCAAAACGCAAGGGGGCGCACGCTTCTGGAGTTCATTTACAGTGGCTGGAGGCTCTGGTGCACACTTTCTCTCTCTCTGTATCTGCCTTTCTTTCAAATAAATAAATAAAAATAAATATTTCTTAAAAAATTTTTATTTATTTATTTGAGAGCAACAGACACAGAGAGAAAGACAGATAGAGGGAGAGAGAGAATGGCCGTGCCAGGGCTTCCAGCCTCTGCAAACGAACTCCAGACGCGTGTGCCCCCTTGTGCATCTGGCTAACGTGGGACCTGGGGAACCGAGCCTCGAACCGGGGTCCTTAGGCTTCACAGGCAAGCGCTTAACCGCTAAGCCATCTCTCCAGCCCGTAAAAATAAATGTTCATATGTATGTGGGTGATGAATGTGTATACTGGTACTCACACGCTCATGTATTTTGACTGCCTTGTGTGCACATGTGTGTGGGAGCCAGAGAACAATGTGGGTGTCATCCTCAGGAATGTTATCTACCTATTATACACACACACACACACACACACACACACACACACACATTATTTGAGAGCAATAGACAGACACAGAGAGAGAAAGAGGCAGAGAGAGAGAGAATGTGCACACCAGGGTCTCCAGCCAGTGCAAACAAACTCCAGATGCGTGCGCCCCCTTGTGCATCTGGCTAACATGGGTCCTGGGGACTGGAGCCTTGAACCGGGGTCCTTAGGCCTGATAAGACGTACACATGTGGGCAATGGTGGTACCCAGCCTAGGTGGGTAACCAATAGCTTTTTTTTTTTTTGGTTTTTCAAGTTAGGATCTTGCTCTAATCTAGGTCATATCCTCCTACTTCTGCCTCCTGAGTGCTGGGATTAAAGATGTGTGCCACCATGCCCAGCTACCAATGGGTTTCTGATTGGCTGGGAGATCCACTCAGTGGAAAGGAACCCATAGCTAGAACTGGGAACCAAAGTCAGAATCCCAGGTAGACTAAGATGATGCTCTCCAACAAGAAACTCCCACTATTTTGTGGCCAAAAGAGAGGGTACATCCTTCAAAATCCTTCTAAATCAAGTACCCTTCGAAATCGTTCTAAATCAACAATTCATATTCCCTTTAAACCTAATTTGACCTCAGTTGCTGATGGAGAATCTGTTTTTCTTTTTCAGCAGGCAGTGAGAACCTAGGTCAACCAAAATCTATCAACAAGACAAGGAAAGGTAGCTGACCCCCTAGCATAGCAGCCAGGGCTCGGGTGAAACAACAGAGGAATTGGTGGGATGAGCAAGAGCGCTGCTTCCATGGCTAGCCTGACAACATGCGCCAGGGTGATGGAGACAGACACTGAGGGTACACAGAACACACCAAAGCAGAGATACAGAAGCTGCAGAGAGCTCAACGCCAAGGCAGACTTAAAACACACACTCACCACGGCTCAGGAAATCTGTGGAAGACGGGGTGGGAAGATTGCAAGAGCCACAGGGTGGAAGGGAATATCTAGAGGTATTTCCCGCTCCTCCAATGACTGACTGATGCCGTCACAACTCATAACCTACAACCCCAGGGCGAACACCAGCAATCCCACTGAGGAGGGCTCTCGGAGGAAAGGGGACAGCAAGGAAGGAAATGATGGTACCAACATGTGATGTGTCCATACACAGTTTCTACTTAATTTAAAAAAAAGATCAAGCCCAGATTATTTACATGGACTCAAGTTATTGCTCTTTAAATTACTTTCTTGTTTAAAATTTTTATTTTATTTATTATTCGTTTATTAAAAGTTACAAAGGAGCAATGGGTAGAGAGGATTCTGGGAAAATCACATCATCAGCATATAGATATTGAATCCCTGTGGCTATGCCTTGTAAAAATAGATCAACAAGGATAGAAGAATAAAAATTACACAGATGAGCTGGAGAGATGGCTTAGCTTGGTTAAGGTGTTTGCCTGCAAAGCCAAAGGCTTCAGGTTCAATTCCCTAGGACTCACGTAAGCCATATGTACAAGGTGTGCACACGTCTCGTTTGTTTGCAGTGGCTGAAGGCCCTGGTATGCCCATTCTCTCTCTCTCTCCCTGTGTCTTTTTCTCTCTCAAATAAATAAATAACAAAATATATTTTTAAAAAATTACACAGATAAGCTGGGTATTGTGGCACACACCTTTAAAATCCAAACACTTGGGAGGCAGAGGTAGGAGGATCGCCATGAGTTCAAGGCCAGCATAGAGCTACAGAGTGAGACCCTGGCTCAAAAAAAAACACAAAAAAAAAACCCACAAAAAAACCAGGGCTGGAGGGATGGCTTAGTGGTTAAGGTGCTTGCTTGCTTTTTAAATTACTTTCTTGCAAAGCCAAAGGACCTAGGTTCGATTCCCCAGGACTCACGAGAGTCAGCTGCACAAGGTAGTGGTGTATGCATCTGAAGTTCATTTGCAGTGGCTGGAGGCCCTGGTGCGCTCATTCTCTCTCTCTCTCTCTCTCTCTCTCTCTCTCTCTGTGTGTGTCTCAAATAAATAAAAAAGTAATAAATAAACAAATTACACCCCACAAATCTCATGATAGGTGGGTAAGAACAAATCATCAACAACTTCAACACCTCTCCAGTACTAGGGACCGTGTTGGTGGAAGACAGGTATGGATGGGCTCTGCTGACTTGTAGAATCAGAAAACGCCAGGATTCTTCCAAAGTGCTCACTGAAGACAGGGAGTTTTGTAGGTTCCTATGTGTGGGTGAGTGTATGTCTACTTCAGGAAGCGTAGAACATTCTGGACAGTATGGATCTCATGAATTCTCAAAACAGGCAACATGAACTCCTTTTCTAGACAAAACCCTATGCAAGAAGCTGTGGGACTGGAATCTAAACTGAGCAGGATAGAGAATACAGGGGGAGGTCAAAGTCTCCATAAAATGGTGGGAGGAAACTGCGAGGAAATTCTCAAAGAAAATCATGTTTTTATCAGTTCAAAACTACAAGAGAAAAAAAGTTACATGAGCTATATCCCAAGCTCAAAGAAAGACTTAAAAAAAAAAAAAAAGCAAAAACTTTTTGGCTTGGAGGGATGGCTTAGCAGTTAAGGTGTTTGCCTGCAAAGTTGAAAGACCCAGGTTCAATTCCCCAGGACCCACGTAAGCCAGATGCACGAGGTTGTGCATGCATCTGGAGTTCATTTGCATTGGCTGGAGGCCCTAGCACACTCATTCTCTCTACCTGCCTCTTTCTCCCCAACCCCCATAAATAAAATCAAATAAAATTAAAAACAAACTTTTTCTTAAAGGCCATAGATTTACAAATAATTAATGCATGAAGAGGAGGCAACCATTACAGGGAACAAAGGTAGACCTTCTTCATTCCCTGCTTTGTAGATTGCTTTTGCCTTTTAACTTACAAACAAAAGAAAGAGCTGCAATATTAATGAGGCTAGATGAAAAAATACATAGTTCTGAATTTGAAGTAGTCATACTGATTCATCATATAGTGTAGTCCTCAACTTCTTCCACAGAAAAAGCTTAGAAAAAAAAGTTGCCTATCAGAGATAGAGGCTTCTTGTTCCCAAGTTGTGGTTTCTAAAAGCTGTTTTTCATTCCAAGTAATCTGACTTTTCTGAAGAAATGGCTGATTGCAGATTGGAGTCAAGAATAACTTTTCAGCTGGGCGTGGTGGAGCATGACTTTAATCCCAGCACTCTGGAGGCAGAGGTAGGTGGATTGCCGTGAGTGTGAGGCCATCCTGAGACTCCATAGTTAATTCCAGGTCAGCCTGGACTAAAGTGAGACCTTTAAAAACCAAATAAATAAATAAATAATAATTTTCATGCAAGAAATCAAGGACCAGCAGGGCATGTTTATGCATATCCTGAACCCCAGGACTTGGGAGATGGACATAGAAGGATTAAGAGTTCAAGGTCACCCTTAGCTACCTAGTGAGTTTGAGGCTAGCCTTGGCTACGTGAAAAATTTTCTCAAAAAACAGGAAGGAAGAAGAAAAGAGCAACCTGTCAGAGAGTATTTGTTTTATCAAAAGAATTCAGAAGGGCCAGAGAGGTGGCTTAACGGTTAAGGGGTTTGCCTATGTAGCCAAAGGACCCAGGTTCGATTCCCCAGGACCCACGTCCAGATGCACAAGGGTCACATGCATCTGGGGTTCGTTTGCAGTGGCTGGAGGCCCTGGCATGCCCATTTTCTCTCTCCGTGTGTGTCTGTCTCTCTTCTAGCTCTCTCTCTCTGCTTGCAAATAAATAAATACATTTAAAAAAAGGACTCACAAGGCCCCTTGAATTATATTCATAGGCTAAAGGTAAATAATTTAAGCTTTAACAAGGATTAAAGCAGCAATGAGCTAACATGCATCAAATATGTTTAAATCTGTAACTAATAATTATGCTAAATAAAATCTCACTAATCATTGTCTTGGTAAGTATGAAAGAAGATCTTAGTTCACGTTTTCTTTAGAGACAACAGCTTAAGATAACTAAGTAGCAAATTAAAAGTTTCTCCTTAGAGAAATATCCCAAGTCATGGTAATGAATCTTGCCAGAAAAGAAATCAGGTATATATTTTTCATCTTTTGGCTTACCTATCATGACCTTTTCAAGCTTCATTTTCTCCAACAAAAACTACATGAAAGGCATAGGTTTTCTCTGAAGTACTGCCATTCACGGCGCAGTGATGGCCAATAAAAATAAAACGTGATGAGCTGAGAACCTCCTTCGTGTAGACAAGCTGACAGAAAGCTGGGAAAAGCTGCATTGCATGCAATTCCATAGGAAAGAGAGAAGTCATCAGGAGATAAACAACAGTGGACACTGCAAGCCTTAAATTTGGCCAGTTAGGCCAAATGAACCAACGGGTGCAATAGTGTCATGTCTGTTATGGAAGGAACCAACCTCACTCTAATTGGACTGAAGGCCCACTCCACAGGAGGAAATGCATGCCTGGTACTGAAAACCTATGACTAGAGAAGTCATGAGCCCTGGTGTCTGGCTAAATGTATATACTATGCTCACCAAACTGCCTGGTAAGCACTTCTCTTAATGTTCATACCCATGTATTAATGCTGCTCTCACTTTTGGTTAGAGAACCTTCTCTTTTCAGAAGAGCATGGAGGGTCACAAGTGCATACGCAGGTGTGCGCGTGCATGCGCGTGCACACACTCCCCCCACATTACATAGACATAGGAAAAAAGGAAAGATAAAAATCTAAAATGCTGAAGCTCCTAGAGAAAATATTATAAGATATAGACATAGGTAAGACGTTTTTAAATTTAAAATTTTTTATTTATTTATTAGAGACAGAGAAAGGGAGAGAGAGAGAGAACAGGCTCGCCAGGGCCTCTACCCACTGCAAACAAACTCCAGACACGTCACCTTGAGCATCTGTCTTATGTGGGACCTGGAGAATTGAACCTGGGTCCTTAGACTTAACAGGTAAGTATCTTAATGGCTAAGCCATCTCTCCAGCCAGGTGAGAAGTTTTTGAATAAGACTTCAATAGCATAGAAATAATCCCAAGAATTGACAGATGAGATTATGTGAAATTAAAAGGCTTATGTACAGCAAAGGAAGCTACCAGCATAGTGAACAGAACAACCTACAAAATGCTAGAAAATCTTTGCTGGCTATGTTTCAGACAGGGCGCTAATGTCTAGAATGTATAGAGAATTATAATATGAAACACCAAAGATCCTTTCCAATCAACAAGTGGGTTAATAAACTGGATAGTTCTGAAAATCAGAAACACAAATGGCCAACCAATACTTTAAAAAATGTCCAACATCTGGGCTGGAGAGATGGCTTAGCGATTAAGGAGCTTGCCTGCAAAGCTAAAGAACCCTGGTTTGATTCCCCAGGACCCACATAAGCCAGATGCACAAGGTGGCGCATGCGTCTGGAATTTGTTTGCAGTGGCTAAAGGTCCTGGCATGCCCATTCTCTCCTTCTCCCTTCTCTCTATTTGCCTCTTTCTCTCAAATAAATAAATAAATAAATAAATAAATACATTTTTTAAATGTCCAGCATCTTTCGCCATCAGGGAAATGTAAATTAAAATGACTTCATCTCATCCCACTCAGAGTGGCTACCATCAAGAAAGCAAATGCTGGCAATTATGTGGGGAAGGAACCTTTATTCATTGCTAATAACTGTAAAATAGTATAGCTACTCTACACACACATGCGCGTGCACACACACACACACACACACACACACGACTTATTTATTTATTTTGGATTTTCAAGGTAGGGTCTCGCTATAGTCTAGACTGACCTGGAATTTGCTATGTAGTTTCTGGGTGGCCTTGAATTCACGGCAATGGTCCTACCTCTGCCTCCCAAATTCTGGGACTAAAGGTGTGTGCCACCACATCTGCTAGCTCAGCTACTGTGGAAAATAGTATGATGGTTTCTTAAAAAGCAGAAAATAAAACTATCATATGATCCAGCTATACCATCCCGGGCATATGTTCAAAGTACTTGATTGTCTACCACCGTGATACTTATACATCCGTGCTCATTGCTATTCTACTCACAGTAGCTAGAAAATGGAATCAGACCAGATGTCCAACAACAGGTGAATGGACAATTAAAATGCAGTACATATACACAAAGGAATTTGACTCAGCCATCAAGGAAGATGAAATTATAAAATTTTGTAGGAAAATGGGAGGACCTAGAAGCTATTGCATTAAGTGAGGTTACCCAGACTCAGGAAGACTCTTTCCTATTTGGATCCTAGCTTTTGATTTCTAGAGATGGGTACTTACGTGGGTCTGAGTATGGATATAGGTTATGAGACTAGAAAGAGCATGGAAGGAGAAAAAGCGGTTTGAAAGAAGGGGGTGGAGACAGTAATGGGATACACGAGGCATAAGGGGACCATGCAAGGAGACTGGCGGCGGAAGGGCACCAGCAAGGGAGGGTCATAAAGAGATGGGAGAATGGGGTGAGGGAGCAGTACCAATTAGAACAAAGTGTGTTTGAAAATATCACAATAATACTAGAAACTTTTCAGTGCCAGGGACAGGATACCTTCCAGTGAGTTGTTAGCCAGGGAAGTCCCTGATGCCCCCCAAATATTTCAGGCCCTTGCTGAGGCTCTTGGTTTCCAACCAAGAATAGATGCTAAGGCCCTACTGCTGAAGACTCCACATGCTTGGGCTGCAAGGTCACTGAGAAATCCTGCTGGAGCTGAGCTGAAAACCTCCTCCATGTAGACCAGCTGACAGAAAGCTGGAAAAAGCTGCGCTGCATGCAGCTCCATGGGAGAGAGAGAAGCTATCAGTGGAGATAAACAACAGTGGACACTGCAAGCCTTAAGTTTGGCCAGCCAGGTCAAGTAAGCCAACTGGTGCAACAGTGGCACGTCTGCTATGCAAGAAACCAGCCACTCTCTAATTGGACTGGAGGCTCACTCCACGGGAGGGAATACATGCCTGATACTGAAAAACCTATGATGGGGGAAGTCATGAGCCCTAGGGCTGTAATGCCTACTGGTGTCTGGCTAAATGAATATATTACGCTTACCAAACTGCCTGGTAAATACCTTTCTTAGTGTTCATATACATATATTAATGCTATTCTCACTTTTTGTTAGAGAAGCTTCTCCTTTCAGATTATAGTGACCTCTGGGATGACTTAAAAGGCACCATAGTGCTGAGAAGTGACAGAGGAGCGCTTAGCACTAAAGCATCTCTATCACACCTTCCAAGGTTCAGGATCCATTGCGGAAGAGCTAGCGGAAAGAATGTAGCAGCCAAAGGAAGGATAGGACTTCTTACAATGCACTCTTCCAGGCACAAAATGGCCTGGATATCCATGACCTCACAGTGCCTGGAGCTACATACATAACGCCAGTATAATAGAAAGAAAAGATGATGACATCAAAATAAAAGAGAGACTAATTGAGGGAGAGAAGATATGATGGAGAGTGGAGTTGTGAAGGGGAAGGTGGGAATTATCGTGGTTTATTGTTTATAATTATTGAAGTAGTAATAAAAAAGAAAGCAATACAATGAAATCGATTTTGCTAATTTAAAATTAAGCAAATAAAATAGAGGTGACAAGATAGACATTTTAACTTAAACAAAATAAAAGAGATATTTTTAGGGAAACATTTCAAAATCTATGGCAAAATATGTTTTTTTTTTTTCTTTTCCCCCTCAAAGCCTCATAGAAGACAGCCTGTTTCATCATGGTCACATTTTTTGTTGTTGTTGTTGTTTGCTTGATTTTTTTTTTGTTGTTGTTGCTCTTTTGTTTTTTTGAGGTTCTTGCTCTAGCTCAGGCTGACCTGGAATTCACAATGTACTCTCAGGATGTGCTCAAACTCACAGCTATCCTCCTACCTCTGCTTCCTGAGTGCTGGGATTAAAGTTCGTTTGCAGTGGCTGGAAGCCCTGGCGCGCCCATTCCATCTGCCCCTCTCTCTCTCTCTCTCTCTCTCTCTCTGCCTCTCTCTGTCACTCTCAAATAAATAAGAATGAAAAAAAATTAAAAATATTTTATTTATTTATTTGAGAGAAAGAGGCAGAGAGAGAGAATGGGCATACCGGAGTCTCCAGCCACTGCAAATAAACTCCAGACTCATGCGTCCCTTGTGCATCTGGCTTACGTGGGTCCATCTCCAGCCCTTTTGCTGTTGTTGTTGTTTGTTTTTTGAGGTAGCATTTCACTCTAGTCCAGGCTGACCTGGAATTCACTATATAGTCTCAGGGTGGCCTCGAACTTACGGTGATCCTCCTACCTCTGCCTCCCGAAT
The DNA here is from genome assembly GCF_020740685.1 of Jaculus jaculus. Taxonomy (NCBI): domain Eukaryota; kingdom Metazoa; phylum Chordata; class Mammalia; order Rodentia; family Dipodidae; genus Jaculus; species Jaculus jaculus. The sequence continues at coordinate 168,673,235 of NC_059105.1, forward strand.
GCTGGGATTAAAGGCGTGTGCCATCACGCCGACCAAACTTCTCATTTCCGTTGATCTGTGTACGTTCCCTTGTCTTAGCCCGTCATATCCCTGGTGGCTTTCCCAGCAGAGTGATTTCCTCAGGTTGCCAGGGCCCTGTGTCTCCACTCCTTGTTTACACACTGTAACCCTACTCCTCCTAAAAGGAGTCTCTGGAAATGTTCTCTTCAAAGAAGTCAATGAACCCAATCTTGTCTAACCGGTACCTTCAACCAGTATTTCTATTATTCATTTTAAAACTATTCACTACATTCTTTCAGTTATTTTTAAAAATAAAAACTTCATATTTACAGTCTTCTATACCTGGGAGGGATAGCAGACTTTTCCTGGTGTTGAGGTCAGCCACCTCAGAGTGACACAAGCTTGGAGAAATTGTTCTGCCTGGCAGTGTTTGGTAAGGGAGTTACGGTAAATCATAACCCACTTTTAGAATAGGCATTCTTCTCTAAGGCAAAGAGAACAATGGCTTGAAGAAGGGTAGTTAGAAATGAGCCTGGGGCTGGAGAGATGGCTCAGCAGTTAAGCGCTTGCCTGTGACGCCTAAGGACCCCGGTTCGAGGCTCGGTTCCCCAGGTCCCACGTTAGCCAGATGCACAAGGGGGCGCACGCGTCTGGAGATTGTTTGCAGTGGCTGGAGGCCCTTGCGTGCCCATTCTCTCTCTATCTTCTTCTTCCTCTCTCTGTTTCAAATAAATAAATAAAAATGTACAAAAAAATTAAAAAAAGAAGAAGAAGAAATGATCCTGAAGTCAAGGAAGCCCTGCCTGATGGAAACCTTGCTGAATTGAGAGGAAAGCCATTCATGGCCAAGTTTCTCTAGACGCCACTGATCTCTATTCAGCTCCTTAGTGAGTTTGGAGTTGACAGTGAAAGAAAAAAAAAATTGTTCAACACAGGACAATAACAAAATGTCAGAGGGCAGATGCCTTAGCAGTTAGGGCGCTTGCCTGTGAAGCCTAAGCACCCTCATTCAATTTCCCAGAACCCACATAAGCCAGATGCACAAAGGGGCACATGCGTATGGAGTTCATTTGCTGTGGCTGGAGGCCCTGGTGTGCCCATTCTGTCTGTGTCTCTCTTCTCCCTATCTCTTGCTTATCTCTGCTTGCAAACAAATAAATAAATAAAACTATTTTAAAACGGAAAAAAACAGGGCTGGAGAGATGGCTTAGCGGTTAAGCGCTTGCCTGTGAAGCCTAAGGACCCCGGTTCGAGGCTCGGTTCCCCAGGTCCCACGTTAGCCAGATGCACAAGGGGGCACACGCGTCTGGAGTTCGTTTGCAGAGGCTGGAAGCCCTAGCGCGCCCATTCTCTCTCTCTCCCTCTATCTGTCTTTCTCCCTGTGTCTGTCGCTTTCAAATAAATAAATAAAAATTAAAAAAACGAAAAAAACAGGTTTGAGCAGATGGTTAGTAAGTGATAAATCAGCGTCTTGCAGTCCTTCCTGGAGAGGGGAAGGTTGCTGGGAAGTCTTAGTAAGTATTTAGATTTCTGGTTTCATCTTTCACCTATCCGGTGCTGTGAAGTAAGTCTCTAATGTCATGTGCTGTCAGTGAAATTCTGTTACCCGTTCATGTTCATGGTATTGAAAAAAGGTTCTACTGGTATCTAACCTGGAGCAAAACAGACCAAGAAGAGAGAAGGCCACTGGCAGGGACTGGGAATTATGGTTTGGACAGATGAATCAGGAAAATGCCATCTCTGGACAAATCAACAGATAAGTGACAGGAGAAAGGGGAGGTGGTAAATGGGTTGAGGGGATCTTATCTTACTGGCATATTAAAAATCCAAAGCCAGGCGTGGTGGCGCACGCCTTTAATCCCAGCACTCAGGAGGCAGAGGTAGGAGGATTGTCATGAGTTCGAGGCCACCCTGAGACTCCACAGTGAATTCCAGGTCAGCCTGGGCTAGAGTGAGACCCTACCTTGAAAAAACAAAAACCAAAATAATAATAATAATAATAATAATAAAATAAATAAAGGGCATTTCAAGGCACATGTAGACCAACTAGGAAGGATACCTCTGCAATATACATTTTATTTTACCTTCAGCTTAAATATTCCTTAGCACATTATTTATCTATTCAGTTACTATGGCAGAGAGCATTTATAAACCTCTGGTATACAGAGATGAACATGATGACGACTGCCCTCAGTATCTTAGCCATGTAGGTGACCTTGAATGTAATAGAGCAGCCTGTGTTGGAGTAGAGGCAGCCTCCCATTTCTTAGGAGAAAAGGTAAAAGCAGCATTAAAAAAGCAGCTTGGGGCTGGAGGAAAGGCTTAGCAGTTAAGGCACTTGCCTGCAAAGCCAAAGGACCCAGGTTTGATTCCCCAGGACCCATGTTAGCCAGATGCACAAGGAGGTACAAGCATCTGGAATTTGTTTGCAGTGGTTGGAGACCCTGGCGAGACCATTCTCTTTCTCTCTCTCTCTCTCCCTCTTTCTCTGTCAAATAAATAAATAATTTAAAATTGTTTTCTAAAAAGAAGCAGTCTGCCAGAAAGGATGGTGTACAACCGTAATGCCATCACTTAGGAAACTGGGGCAGGAGTTTGAGGCCAGCCAGGGCTACATAGTGAGATTCTGGAAATACAAGTAAGCAAGGGGGGGGGGGGAGAGGGGAAGGGAGAGAGAGAGAGAAGGAGAGAAGGAGGAAGAGGGAGAGAGAGGTTTATCTTTAAGCAGAACTACAAGAAATGTGAAAGCCTAATGTTATGATTTACTTTGCACACGTAATTTGAGTTTCCTCGTCAGTGACTTAGCCACTTTATATGGGTTTCAGACTTTTTTTAAAAAATCTTTTCCCAGGAAATCATAGGGCTAGGAACATATTTCATGTGCAATGACATATCAAACAGCTAGCTGGTGGGTGTTCCACATTCGGTGAGGAAAAGTCCCTCACCTGGGGTTTGGAAAATTCACGGACAGTCCCTCTCTCACTGTCTGCCACGAAACAACTTTGCACCAAGCCACTCTGCTCACTAGAAGACACAGCCCGGAAGGTCGCAGGAGGACTGGCGGGGCGAGGGCTGCTGTCTCGGGGGACAGTGCCATCGGCTTTGGTACCAGGCAGGAGACAGGGAACTTTCTCAGTACACGCGGTAGGATGTGTGACAGTCATGACAGGCGCATAAGGGGAAACTTTTATGCCTGTGGTGTGGAGTGGGGAATTAGAGGCAGGCGCACCACGGTATCCCTTTTCCTGTACTTCTGCTATCCCAGTTCCCCACAGGAGGAGTTAGTGCCTGCGTGCAGAAATGGGGTTCATATGGGAAGTGCACCGCGGGTAGGCACACCGGCGAGTTACCCCTCCACACATCCGCAGGAGGGAGGGAAAGGGAGCCGTACGCATTCTCTTCCATTGTATAATCAGGATGCACCTACGCAAGGCTCCGCTACTGAAACAATCCTCTCCTGGTGTCACCTCAAGTCTCGTCAGAAACAGGACTGGAACTTTGCGCGCAATGACCCACCCTTATCTATAATCCAAGCCTTCGTACATCAGCCCACCGCTGCATTTCTCATGTCTCTGCCCAGATCTCCTCCATGGTCTGTAAACGCAGGAGGTGACCACAGGACACGAGGTTCCGCAGCCTCAGTCCACTCAGGTTCCGGGCACCTCTCCCTCCTCGGGTGCAATGAAAATAGACGGGTCTTGGCTCTTCCCAGTGAAGGGGGTTAGGACCAGGGGGTCCTCCTGCAGCCCTCCAGTGAACCCCCAGTCGCAGGCTTTCCTGGAGGAAGGAGGCGAGGGTCCCAGCGCCTCTGGCAGAGCCCACCAACGCACGCCACCGGGCCTGGGTGGGTGGGTAGGGGGTTGGTACACCCGAGATGCAGCAGGGTGGTCCCCGAAGCATCCGGGGCAGGGCAGTGAGGGAAGGAAGGAGGGTCTGTTGGTCCCCAGAGGTCAACTGTGAACGGATCCCGGGGCTCCCGGGCGTCAGGGTTCTGAGAATCGCACAAGTGGCCACCGGAGCGCAGCGCGGGCGGGCGGCGGGCGTCTTACCTGGCCGGGCTGGCTGGTGTAGTTGAAGGAGTAGACGTTCTCGGTGCTGAGGCTCACCACGCCGCTGTAGACGCGGTCGAAGTCGGCGCCCCGGGCTGGGTCGCGGCGGGGCGCAGCGGGCCGGGATGGGGACGGCGCAGGGCGCCGGGGAGCCGCGGCCCGCAGGAGCCAGGGCAGCGCGCCTAGCAGCGCGAGCCACCCGCAGCCCCGCATGGTGGGCACCGAGGTGTGTGTGTGTGGGGGGGGGGCGTGGGGGACTCAGCTTTTTCCCCTTGCGGAGAGCACCCCGTCCACCCCGAAACGATCCTTCCAGCCCGGGCTGGGCGCCCCTCCGCCGAGTGCCCTCCGTGCGCGCGCGCGCTGGATGGAGAGCTCACATTCTGCGGGGGTCTTCCAGGAGGTTCAAGGCTGCGGAGCAGGGGTGCGGAGGAGAGGTGGGGCGGGGGCGCATAGCCAAGGACCCCCGCCCCCGCCTCCACTTACCCAGACTTCCACTTACCCGATCGTTTCCCTCCCACCCCCTCGGCCTCAACAGAACAACAAAAAGACATTAAAAAATAAATTACAAGTCTAGGGGAAAAGAAAAAAAAAATCTACCCCACCAGCCATCGAGGAGGAAATAGAGAAAAACCTTCTCACATAAACGTGCACGCTGGCTGCGGGCAGGCAAATAGAAAGCTAAGAGCCCGTACCCCAGAAGAAGGAACACCCCGCTCCCCGTTCGCTTTTCCAGTTGCTACCTGCAGAGGGGCAGGTGGGAAGGATTGGCCCTAGCCGCTTGGCCTGATTTAACGGAAGCCCTTCTCAGACACCTGGTCTATTTCCTTATTATTCCTGTTCTCCAAGGAGAGGCTGGCGTCATCTGCCCCTCGCCATATGGGAATGTATGTAAATATGTACAGTTACATAAAAGGAAAAGAAAAAGAATAGATGCGGCAAAGAGGACAGTTTCCAGCTCTGCCTGGAGGTCTGGTTCCAGAAATTGTCAGAGGATTTAGAGTTACCACATTTATAAGGAAGACATATTTTTTTCACCCCACTCTCTTGCCGCCTGTATCCCTGCTGTGAGTTCGAGATTCTGGGAGAATTCTCGGGATTCAAAATTGCTTTTATGTTTGTGGATTTGAGGGGTTTTTCCTTTCTTCTTTTTTCTTTCCTTCCTTCCCTCCTTCCTTCCCTCCCTCCCTCCCTCCTTCCTTCTTTCTTTTTTTTTTCTTGGTAGAGTCTCACTTTAGCCCAGGCTGACCTGGACTTCACTATGTAGTCTCAGGGTGGCCTCGAATTTATGGCCATCCTCCTACCTCTGCCTCCCAAGTGCTGGGATTAAAGGTGTGCACCACCACACCAAAGGCCCCCTTTCTTTCTATTTTAGTTGAAATAAAGCCCCTCCTTATGGAGTACAGGCTGGCTCCAAACTCACTCCCTAGGGCTGGGATCTCAGGGGTGTACTGCTCTACCCTGGAAAGACCAAGGCTTTTGAGAAACAGCACAATAGTGTGAGCCAGGATTTGAATGACTTTAAATTACTGTATTGAAAATGTTTACTTCTCTTTTCAGAGTTTAATGAAATTTAATAAACTTGAATTTATAAAGACCTTTGAGGCTAGCTGGGGTAGTCATTGAAGCAGTCTCTAGAAATGACAAGTCATGGAGTCCTACTTGCACTTTTTGAGACACTAAGAACTGGGTCTTTCACAATGCAACATATTCTGTGGGCGCCAAATATCGTATTACTACAAAGACACTTCGTGGTTTTTTCTGAAATCTGCCTTTCTTCCACGCGCTTTTACGAGCTCTGCCCTGTGGAGCCATAGGCATGAAGGGAATTCTTCCCCATGACAGCCTTGCAGGTATTTGAAGGGCACTGTGATCCTTCTTTCAAGGTTTTATCCTAACTTTAAGCCTGGAATTCGATGCAACTAGAAGAGATCCTTTTTCATAACATGAAATTGGTACTCAAAATAAAATATTTAAAATTGTTGTAAGTTTTCAATGTAAATTTTAATTGTTTTAAAGCACCTATCGTGAGATCTATACCAGAAATCTGAATTATATATTGTACACGACTCTAGCCCTTACCCATTAGTGACTTTAGATAATTGAAAGTCTCATAATCTCAGCTTATAATAAGGTTAAAAGGGGGAAGGGGGTACTTTAAAGCATATTTAATAGTGCAAAATTCCAAACGGTCATTTTATTCTTGGTTTGATTTAGCCTATTAAAAATGCAGGAAAAAAAAGTATATTTAAAAGTTTAAAGTGTGGTGAAGTAATATTATAGCAAGACTGCCAGCTTCATAGCTAGAAAATAAAATAGGCTCCACCAGGCAGCCATTTTTAATACCAACAATGCCTAAAATATCTCTGAGAGACAATATATAGATGGACGTTGATAATAGAAGCTAACCTGTACCATCCTCAGCTATTAACTCAGGAAGCCAACCTGTGATGTTGGCAGCGAGTGGTCCAGGACGCCAAACCCTAACCTTGTCAGCATGCCCTGCGGAAGGTTAGGGAGCGGTCAAGGAGTCAGCTTTGCTGTGCTTTGAGAGAGACCAGGAATGCTTTTCTTTTTTAAAAAATATTTTATTTATTTATTTGAGAGAGAGAGAGAGAGAGAGAGAGAGAGAGAGAGAGAGGGAGAAGGAGAAGAGGTTATTAGAGAGAGAGAGTTAGAGAGAGAGAGAATGGACAGGCCAGGGCCTCCAGCCACTGCAAATGATCTCCAGAAGTGTGCTGCCCCTTGTGAGTCCTGGGGAATCCAACGCTGGTCCTTAGGCCTCTCCGGCAAATGCCTTAACTGCTAAGCCATTTCCTCATCCCTATTTTCTTACTTATAATTTTTTAATGAGAGAGAGAGGGAGAGGAAATGAATTGGCATGCCAGGGTCTCAGTCACTGCAATCGGACTCCAGACACTTGCACCACCTAGTGGGCATGTGTGACTTTGCGCTTGCCTTACCTTTGTGCGGCTGGTTTACTGGGATCTGGAGAGAGATGGAACCTGGGTCCGTAGGCTTGCAGGCAAGCGCCTTAACCGCTGAGCCATCCCTCCAGCCCCAGGAAAGCTTTTCAAATCACAGAGTGCATTGCTTGTAGCCTGTCTTCACCTTCCTTATAACAAGATCTAATCAGAGCCTATACAAAACCTTCCCCCTGCCCCCATAAGCATCCTCACTTCCCCATTGACCTTTGAACCTCTGCCCTTATTTGGATTAGATGAATCATTTATTACAGCAAGCTCTAGACAGCCTTTGTTTATGTTTATTTGTGTAATTCTCATTCATTTTCCTCAGTTTCCTCGAAGAGTCCACAGGTAATTATTTGTAGTGTCTGCCATTATGGACACGACATTTTATTTATTTATTTATTTATTTATTTATTTATTTATTTATTTATTTATTTATTTATTTGAGAGTGACAGACACAGAGAGAAAGACAGATAGAGGGAGAGAGAGAGAATGGGCATGCCAGGGCCTCCAGCCTCTGCAAACGAACTCCAGACGCGTGCGCCCCCTTGTGCATCTGGCTAACGTGGGACCTGGGGAACCGAGCCTCGAACTGGGTGGACACGACATTTTTACCAGGTGTGGCACTTTCCGAAGCCCCACACGCCTGAGTATGCACTGGTGCAAGTCAGGCTGGCATGGTCTCAGACTGCTTTTTTTTTTCCTTGGTGCTGAGGATCCAACCGAGGGTCTTGCACACATGATCTTTCAGTGAGCACACTCACAAAACTCTTCTATCTTTGCCTTTGAATTATTTGGCTAACTAACCTTACCTTGTTACCATTATTTAGTATCTTGTTGGAGTCAAATCAAATCATCTTCTCCCCCCTTCCTTCATTCCTTTCATTCTTTCTTTCTTTCCTTCCTTAATTCCTTCCTTCCTTTCTTCCTTCCTTCCTTCCTTCCTTCCTTCCTCCCTCCCTCCCTCCCTCCCTTCCTTCCTTCCTTCCTTCCGCTGCCCCGATGCAAGGGGGAAATTTTTTTTTGACTTATTTAACTATGAGAGAGAAAGTGAGAAATTGACAAGAGAAAAGGACCTGTTCAGGGAATGGGCCCAGGAGGTGACCAAAAGACACCAGCGCCCCCAAATGTCTAGGGCTTGCCTGCATCCCAGAGGTTCGAACTGGGGTCCATGGACTTCAGAATCAAAAGTTCTAACTTCTAAGCCATTTCCCACATCCTTCTGTGCCCGCGGCCGGTTTCCTTTGGCCTTTCTTATTCCAGCGAGGCTTGAATTCTAGTACCAGGTGAGCTGGGATCCAGGATGGAGCCACAGGGTGGCTGCCTTGTCACGTTCATCCTCTCATCTCTGCTGGCAGTAAATGTGCCTGCCCTGACGTCAAGCTCCCCATGTTGATGATACTCAACTGCTATGATCATTGAAAATCGGAGATTGAATGGAAACTATGCAAGATGGGTCAAAGGTTACAAACAGGCCTAAACATTTGTTTTTCAAAAGAAAACAAGACAGAAATATGTACGTGCCTTCCATTTGACCCAAAGACATTGCTATCATTTTCTGGCAAGTCAAGATATCATTCCAGTGCCAAAGACAGGAACCTGTGTGGAAAACCGGAGACACTGGTGGGCAGTGTCCTCTGCAATGTCACCACAAAGCACAGTCATGCCTGCTCTTTTTCTTCCATGTCACATAGGAACTTCTCATGACTGTGAGGAGCATGGAAGGCCACAACGGATTCTAACTGCGTTCACAGTGGACCGTGTGTTACGTACTTCCACCTTTACCTTGATATGTGTGCACGAGACTCAATGAACGAGGGGCACGTACGTGATTATCCAATACTCACCCTTCTGCTCCTTCATTCCACCTGCTCCCATGGTTGGGTCAGGATGGTCCTCCAGAGCCTGCAAGTGGGCACTCAAAGCCTCCGACTACATGTTTGGACCCCGACACACCTCATTCTTTCTGGAATGGGTTCAGAAATTTTGCCCTGGGCCTCAAAGGCATAAAGAAAATCCATACCTGCCTATGGGTTTGATGTCAGTCCTATTTTCGGGAGACTCCTGTGTGTCTACTGCCTCAAAAAGACGTCGGTCCTCCTGCTAGAAGGGGCCACAGCACTCCCTGGTAGCTTCTCACTTCACCTGCAAGCTCTGCACGTCCCATGCGGATGTGACCATTTGAGTCACATGTCTGTCAGGGGCCTCCTTTCCCTAGCACACAGAGAGCCCCTGCCTCTTCAGGGCCTTCTCTCTGGCCTAAAAGCTCCCGATTCTCTAACCTAGGGTGAGAGCATTCTAACCCTAGGTTAGAGAATCGGCTCTCTTCAGAAAAAGGGTCAGATTTATAGAATTCACAAAGATGGCCGACGCACGGCCATCGGTCAGCCCGAGTCGTTCTTGTAGAAGTTGAGCAATTGCTGCGGGTTCACCCCCTCATATACACGTGGGGAGCCTACTGGAATGGGACAGTGTGAAATGTGAGGGAGCAGGGCGCGGAGGGTGTGTTTCTCTGGGAATGAGACAGCTCCGCAAAGTGTCCGTTAACTGGCGGCAGCAGGAGGGCTTCCACGAGTGCCAAGCTGGCTGCTAGAGCAGGAGAGCCTGCCTCTCATATCAAAGGTTCAGAGATTCCAAAATCGTCGAGAACGTCTGAGTCCACATTCGTGGAATGCTAACTTACCCTTGTCACTGGTGAGGATTAGGTGCCACCTCTTCTGAAACATGCGGGGATGCTGGTTGGGGTGCCTTGAGAGAGAGCCTGACAACATCAGGACTTCAAAGGAGTGGGGTTTTCTTTCCCCCCAATGCCAGAGGCACGAGGACTCTTGCTTGCAGGTTAAACACCACTCCCACAGGCTCTGCAATTCCTTCTTGACCTGTCTTGAATAGGAATTGATTTGCTTACCTTGTATCAGAATGAAATGGCAAAGTACACATGACAGCTGATGCCCAAGGAGGCCCTCTATCTTCACAACCCCGTTTTGACCACGGTTTCATCGCGGACACGCACCACCCTCCACACACGCCCAACGCAAGGGGGAAGAAAAAGTATTCGACTTATTTACCTATGAGAGAGAAGGTGCGAGATTGAGAGGAAAAAAGGACCCATTGAGGGAATGGGTCCAGCAGGTGACCAAAAGCACACGAGCGCCCCCTTGTGTCTCAGGCTTGCCTACATCCCAGAGATTCGAACCAGTGTCCTTTGACTTCACAGTCACAGTCAAAGGCTCTGACCTCTAAGCCATCTTCCGTTTCCCACTAATCCTGTGGCTGGTTTCCCTTGCCCTGTCTTGTTCCAGCGAGGCTTGAATTCTACTACCGGGTGTGCTGGCATTCAGGATGTTGCCACAGGGTGGCTGCCTTGTCACGTTCATGCTCTCATCTCTGCTGGCAGTAAAGGCACCTGGCCCTACTTCAAGCACCCCCTTTTGATGATACTCAACTGCTCTGATCATTGAAAATCAGACATTCAATGCAAACTATGCCAGGTGGGTCAAAGGATACAAACAGTCCTAAATGTTTGTCCTCCAAAAGGGATATCCGAGAGAGAAATATGTACGTGACTTCCATTTGACCCAAAGACATTGCTATCATTTTCTGGCAAGTCAAGATATCATTCCAGTGCCAATGGCAGGGCCTGTGTGGGAAACTGGAGACACTGGTGGGCAGTGTCCTCTGCAATGTCACCATACAGCATAGCCTTGCCTGCCTTTTTCTTCCACATCACAAGGGAACTTCTCATGACTGGGAGGAGCATGGAACGCCACAAGAGATTCTAACTGCGTTCACAGTGGACCGTGTGTCACGTACTTACCATCTTCCCTTGATATCTGTGAACGTGACCCAATGAAGGAGGGGCACGTCGTTCATTATCCAATACTTACCCTTCTGCTCCTTCATTGCCCCTGCTCCCATGATCAGGTCAGGATGGTCTTCCAGAGCTTGCGAGTGGGCACCCAAACCCTCCGAATACACGTTTGGACTCATTCTTTCTGCACTGGGTTCAGCAATTTTGCCCTGGGCCTCAAAGGCATAAAGAATGTCGACACCTGCCTCCGTGTGTGATGTCAGTCCTATTTTCGAGAGACTCCTGTGTGTCTACTGCCTCAAAAAGACGTCGGTCCTCCTGCTAGAAAGGGCCACAGGACTCCCTGGTAGCTTCTCACTTCACCTGGAAGCTCTGCATGTCCCATGCGGATGTGACCATTTGAGTCACATGTCTGTCAGGGGCCTTCTTTCTCTAGCACACGGAGATCTCCTGCCTCTCCATGGCCTTCTCTCTGGCCAAAGAGCTCCCGATTCTCTAACCTAGGGTGAGAGCGAACGCTATCACCCTAGGTTAGAGAATCGGCTCTCTTCAGAAAAAGGGTCAGATTTATAGAATTCACAAAGATGGCCGACGCACGGCCATGGGCCAGCCCGAGGCCTTCTTGTGGAAAGGGAGCAATTTCTACAGGTTCACCCCCTCACTTACGACTGGGGAGCCTAGTGGAACGGGACTGTGTGAAATGTGAGGGAGCAGGGCGCGGAGGGTGTGTTTCTCTGGGAATGAGACAGCTCCGCAAATGTCCTTTAATTGGCGGCAGGCGGAGGGCCTCCACGAGCGCCAGGCCGGCTGCCTGAGCAGGAGAGCCTGCCTCTCATATCAAATGTTCAGAGATTCCAAACTCGTCGAGAACGTCTGAGTCCACGTTGGTGGACTGCTCACTTACCCTTGTCACTGGTCATGATTAGGCGCCACCTCTTCTGAAACGTGTGGGGATGCTGGTCGGGGTGTCTTGAGAGAGAGCCTGACAGGTCCAGGACTTCAAACGAGCGGTGTTTCCTTCCCCCCAATGACAGAGGCGCACGCTAGGACAGTTGCTTGTGGTTTGAACGCCACTCCCACAGGCTCCGCAATTCCTTCTTGACCTGTCTTGAATATGAATTGATTTGCTTTCCTTGTATCGGAATGAAATGGCAAAGTACACATGACAGCTGCCGCGCAAGGAGGCCCTATCTCTTCACAAACCCGTGTTGAGCATGGTTTCATCGCGGACACCTACGCAAGGGGGAAGAAAAGGTATTCGACTTATTTAACTATGAGACAGAAAGTGCGAGTTTGAGAGGAGAAAAGAACCCATTGAGGGAATGGGTCCAGCAGGTGACCAAAAGCACACGAGCGCCCCCTTGTGTCGCGGGCTTGCCTACGGCCCAGAGATTCGAACCGGTATCCTTTGACTTCACAGTCACTGTCAAAGGCTCTGACCTCTAAGGCATCTTCCGTTTCCCACTAATCCCGTGGCTGGTTTCCCTTGCCCGGTCTTGTTCCAGCAAGGCTTGAATTCTACTACCGGGTGTGTTGGCATTCAGCATGGAGCCACAGGGTGGCTGCCTTGTCACGTTCATCCTCTCATCTCTGCTGGCAGTAAAGGCACCTGGCCTACTTCAAGCACCCCCTTTTTATGATACTCAACTGCTCTGATCATTGAAAATCGGACATTCAATGCAAACTATGCCCGGTGGGTCAAAGGATACAAACAGTCCTGAATGTTTGTCCTCCAAAAGGGATATCCGAGAGAGAAATATGTACGTGACTTCCATTTGACCCAAAGACATTGCTATCATTTTCTAGCAAGTCAAGATATCATTCCAGTGCCAATGGCAGGAACCTGTGTGGGAAACCGGAGACGCTGGTGGGCAGTGTCCTCTGCAATGTCACCATACAGCGTAGCCTTGCCTGGCCTTTTTCTTCCACGTCACATGGGAACTTCTCATGACTGGGAGGAGCATGGAAGGCCACAAGAGATTCTAACTGCGTTCACAGTGGACCGTGTGTCACGTACTTACCATCTTCCCTTGATATCTGTGAACGTGACCCAGTGAAGGAGGGGAACGTCCGTGATTACCCAATACTCACCCTTCTGCTCCTTCATTGGCCCTGCTCCCATGGTCGGGTCAGGATGGTCCTCCAGAGCCTGCGAGTGGGCACCCAAACCCTCCGAATACACTTTTGGACCCAGACACACCTCATTCTTTCTGCAGTGGGTTCAGCAATTTTGCCCTGGGCCTCAAAGGCATAAAGAATGTCGATACCTGCCTCCGTGTGTGATGTCAGTCCTATTTTCGAGAGACTCCTGTGTGTCTACTGCCTCAAAAAGACGTCGGTCCTCCTGCTAGAAAGGGCCACAGGACTCCCTGGTAGCTTCTCACTTCACCTGGAAGCTCTGCATGTCCCATGCGGATGTGACCATTTGGGTCACATGTCTGTCAGGGGCCTTCTTTCCCTAGCACACGGAGATCTCCTGCCTCTCCGTGGCCTTCTCTCTGGCCAAAGAGCTCCCGATTCTCTAACCTAGGGGGAGAGCGAACGCTATCACCCTAGGTTAGAGAATCGGCTCTCTTCAGAAAAAGGGTCAGATTTATAGAATTCACAAAGATGGCTGACGCACGGCCATGGGCCAGCCCGAGGCCTTCTTGGGGAAAGGGAGCAATTTCTGCAGGTTCACCCCCTCACTTACGACTGGGGAGCCTACTGGAACGGGACTGTGTGAAATGTGAGGGAGCAGGGCGCGGAGGGTGTGTTTCTCTGGGAATGAGACAGCTCCGCAAAGTGTCCTTTAATTGGCGGCAGGCGGAGGGCCTCCACGAGCGCCAGGCCGGCTGCCTGAGCAGGAGAGCCTGCCTCTCATATCAAATGTTCAGAGATTCCAAACTCGTCGAGAACGTCTGAGTCCACGTTGGTGGACTGCTCACTTACCCTTGTCAGTGGTGATGATTAGGCGCCACCTCTGCTGAAACGTGCGGGGATGCTGGTCGGGGTGTCTTGAAAGAGAGTCTGACAGGTCCAGAACTTCAAAGGAGCGGTGTTTTCTATCCCCCAATGACAGAGGCGCACGCGAGGACAGTTGCTTCTGGTTTGAACGCCACTCCCACAGGCTCCGCAATTCCTTCTTGACCTGTCTTGAATAGGAATTGATTTGCTTACCTTGTATCGGAATGAAATGGCAAAGTACACATGACAGCTGCCGCGCAAGGAGGCCCTGTCTCTTCACAAACCCGTGTTGAGCATGGTTTCATCGCGGACACCTACGCAAGGGGGAAGAAAAGGTATTCGACTTATTTAACTATGAGACAGAAAGTGCGAGTTTGAGAGGAGAAAAGAACCCATTGAGGGAATGGGTCCAGCAGGTGACCAAAAGCACACGAGCGCCCCCTTGTGTCGCGGGCTTGCGTACGTCCCAGAGATTCGAACCGGTGTCCTTTGACTTCACAGTCACAGTCAAAGGCTCTGACCTCTAAGGCATCTTCCGTTTCCCACTAATCCCGTGGCTGGTTTCCCTTGCCCGGTCTTGTTCCAGCAAGGCTTGAATTCTACTACCGGATGTGCTGGCATTCAGCATGGAGCCACAGGGTCGCTGCCTTGTCACGTTCATCCTCTCATCTCTGCTGGCAGTAAAGGCACCTGGCCCTACTTCAAGCACCCCCTTTTGATGATACTCAACTGCTCTGATCATAGAAAATCGGACATTCAATGCAAACTATGCCAGGTGGGTCAAAGGATACAAACAGTCCTAAATGTTTGTCCTCCAAAAGGGATATCCGAGAGAGAAATATGTACGTGACTTCCATTTGACCCAAAGACATTGCTATCATTTTCTGGCAAGTCAAGATATCATTCCAGTGCCAATGGCAGGAACCTGTGTGGGAAACCGGAGACGCTGGTGGGCAGTGTCCTCTGCAATGTCACCATACAGCGTAGCCTTGCCTGCCCTTTTTCTTCCACGTCACATGGGAACTTCTCATGACTTTGAGGAGCATGGAAGGCCACAAGAGATTCTAACTGCGTTCACAGTGGACCGTGTGTCATGTACTTACCATCTTCCCTTGATATCTGTGAACGTGACCCAGTGAAGGAGGGGCACGTCCGTGATTACCCAATACTCACCCTTCTGCTCCTTCATTGGCCCTGCTCCCATGGTCGGGTCAGGATGGTCCTCCAGAGCCTGCGAGTGGGCACCCAAACCCTCCGAATACACTTTTGGACCCAGACACACCTCATTCTTTCTGCAGTGGGTTCAGCAATTTTGCCCTGGGCCTCAAAGGCATAAAGAATGTCGATACCTGCCTCCGTGTGTGATGTCAGTCCTATTTTCAAGAGACTCCTGTGTGTCTACTGCCTCAAAAAGACGTCGGTCCTCCTGCTAGAAAGGGCCACAGGACTCCCTGGTAGCTTCTCACTTCACCTGGAAGCTCTGCATGGCCCATGCGGATGTGACCATTTGGGTCACATGTCTGTCAGGGGCCTTCTTTCCCTAGCACACGGAGATCTCCTGCCTCTCCGTGGCCTTCTCTCTGGCCAAAGAGCTCCCGATTCTCTAACCTAGGGTGAGAGCGAACGCTCTCACCCTAGGTTAGAGAATCGGCTCTCTTCAGAAAAAGGGTCAGATTTATAGAATTCACAAAGATGGCCGACGCACGGCCATGGGCCAGCCCGAGGCCTTCTTGTGGAAAGGGAGCAATTTCTGCAGGTTCACCCCCTCACTTACGACTGGGGAGCCTAGTGGAACGGGACTGTGTGAAATGTGAGGGAGCAGGGCGCGGAGGGTGTGTTTCTCTGGGAATGAGACAGCTCCGCGCAGTGTCCTTTAATTGGCGGCAGGACGAGGGCCTCCCCGAGCTCCAGTCCAGCTGCCTGAGCAGGAGAGCCTGCCTCCCATATTCACCGTTCAGAGATTCCAAAGCCGTTGAGAACGTCTGAGTTCACGTGGGTGGACTGCTCACTTACCCTTGTCAGTGGTGATGATTAGGCGCCACCTCTGCTGAAACGTGCGGGGATGCTGGTCGGGGTGTCTTGAGAGATAGCCTGACAGGTCCAGGACTTCAAAGGAGCGGTGTTTTCTTCCCGCCAATGACAGAGGCGCACGCGAGGACAGTTGCTTGTGGTTTGAACGCCACTCCCACAGGCTCCGCAATTCCTTCTTGACCTGTCTTGAATAGGAACTGATTTGCTTACCTTGTATCGGAATGAAATGGCAAAGTACACATGACAGCTGCCGCGCAAGGAGGCCCTGTCTCTTCACAAACCCGTGTTGAGCATGGTTTCATCGCGGACACCCAAGCAAGGAGGAAGAAAAGGTATTCGACTTATTTAACTATGAGACAGAAAGTGCGAGTTTGAGAGGAGAAAAGAACCCATTGAGGGAATGGGTCCAGCAGGTGACCAAAAGCACACGAGCGCCCCCTTGTGTCGTGGGCTTGCCTACGGCCCAGAGATTCGAACCGGTGTCCTTTGACTTCACAGTCACAGTCAAAGGCTCTGACCTCTAAGGCATCTTCCGTTTCCCACTAATCCCGTGGCTGGTTTCCCTTGCCCGGTCTTGTTCCAGCAAGGCTTGAATTCTACTACCGGGTGTGCTGGCATTCAGCATGGAGCCACAGGGTGGCTGCCTTGTCATGTTCATGCTCTCATCTCTGCTGGCAGTAAAGGCACCTGGCCCTACTTCAAGCACCCCCTTTTGATGATACTCAACTGCTCTGATCATTGAAAATCGGACATTCAATGCAAACTATGCCAGGTGGGTCAAAGGATACAAACAGTCCTAAATGTTTGTCCTCCAAAAGGGATATCCGAGAGAGAAATATGTACGTGACTTCCATTTGACCCAAAGACATTGCTATCATTTTCTGGCAAGTCAAGATATCATTCCAGTGCCAATGGCAGGAACCTGTGTGGGAAACCGGAGACGCTGGTGGGCAGTGTCCTCTGCAATGTCACCATACAGCGTAGCCTTGCCTGCCCTTTTTCTTCCACGTCACATGGGAACTTCTCATGACTTTGAGGAGCATGGAAGGCCACAAGAGATTCTAACTGCGTTCACAGTGGACCGTGTGTCATGTACTTACCATCTTCCCTTGATATCTGTGAACGTGACCCAGTGAAGGAGGGGCACGTCCCTGATTACCCAATACTCACCCTTCTGCTCCTTCATTGGCCCTGCTCCCATGGTCGGGTCAGGATGGTCCTCCAGAGCCTGCGAGTGGGCACCCAAACCCTCCGAATACACTTTTGGACCCAGACACACCTCATTCTTTCTGCAGTGGGTTCAGCAATTTTGCCCTGGGCCTCAAAGGCATAAAGAATGTCGATACCTGCCTCCGTGTGTGATGTCAGTCCTATTTTCGAGAGACTCCTGTGTGTCTACTGCCTCAAAAAGACGTCGGTCCTCCTGCTAGAAAGGGCCACAGGACTCCCTGGTAGCTTCTCACTTCACCTGGA
This sequence comes from Jaculus jaculus, assembly GCF_020740685.1. NCBI lineage: Eukaryota > Metazoa > Chordata > Mammalia > Rodentia > Dipodidae > Jaculus > Jaculus jaculus. The sequence continues at coordinate 168,690,512 of NC_059105.1, forward strand.
AGCTCTGCATGGCCCATGCGGATGTGACCATTTGGGTCACATGTCTGTCAGGGGCCTTCTTTCCCTAGCACACGGAGATCTCCTGCCTCTCCGTGGCCTTCTCTCTGGCCAAAGAGCTCCCGATTCTCTAACCTAGGGTGAGAGCGAACGCTATCACCCTAGGTTAGAGAATCGGCTCTCTTCAGAAAAAGGGTCAGATTTATAGAATTCACAAAGATGGCCGACGCACGGCCATGGGCCAGCCCGAGGCCTTCTTGTGGAAAGGGAGCAATTTCTGCAGGTTCACCCCCTCACTTACGACTGGGGAGCCTACTGGAACGGGACTGTGTGAAATGTGAGGGAGCAGGGCGCGGAGGGTGTGTTTCTCTGGGAATGAGACAGCTCCGCGCAGTGTCCTTTAATTGGCGGCAGGACGAGGGCCTCCCCGAGCTCCAGTCCAGCTGCCTGAGCAGGAGAGCCTGCCTCCCATATTCACCGTTCAGAGATTCCAAAGCCGTTGAGAACGTCTGAGTTCACGTGGGTGGACTGCTCACTTACCCTTGTCAGTGGTGATGATTAGGCGCCACCTCTGCTGAAACGTGCGGGGATGCTGGTCGGGGTGTCTTGAGAGATAGCCTGACAGGTCCAGGACTTCAAAGGAGCGGTGTTTTCTTCCCGCCAATGACAGAGGCGCACGCGAGGACAGTTGCTTGTGGTTTGAACGCCACTCCCACAGGCTCCGCAATTCCTTCTTGACCTGTCTTGAATAGGAACTGATTTGCTTACCTTGTATCGGAATGAAATGGCAAAGTACACATGACAGCTGCCGCGCAAGGAGGCCCTGTCTCTTCACAAACCCGTGTTGAGCATGGTTTCATCGCGGACACCCAAGCAAGGAGGAAGAAAAGGTATTCGACTTATTTAACTATGAGACAGAAAGTGCGAGTTTGAGAGGAGAAAAGAACCCATTGAGGGAATGGGTCCAGCAGGTGACCAAAAGCACACGAGCGCCCCCTTGTGTCGTGGGCTTGCCTACGGCCCAGAGATTCGAACCGGTGTCCTTTGACTTCACAGTCACAGTCAAAGGCTCTGACCTCTAAGGCATCTTCCGTTTCCCACTAATCCCGTGGCTGGTTTCCCTTGCCCGGTCTTGTTCCAGCAAGGCTTGAATTCTACTACCGGGTGTGCTGGCATTCAGCATGGAGCCACAGGGTGGCTGCCTTGTCATGTTCATGCTCTCATCTCTGCTGGCAGTAAAGGCACCTGGCCCTACTTGAAGCACCCCCTTTTGATGATACTCAACTGCTCTGATCATTGAAAATCGGACATTCAATGCAAACTATGCCAGGTGGGTCAAAGGATACAAACAGTCCTAAATGTTTGTCCTCCAAAAGGGATATCCGAGAGAGAAATATGTACGTGACTTCCATTTGACCCAAAGACATTGCTATCATTTTCTGGCAAGTCAAGATATCATTCCAGTGCCAATGGCAGGAACCTGTGTGGGAAACCGGAGACGCTGGTGGGCAGTGTCCTCTGCAATGTCACCATACAGCGTAGCCTTGCCTGCCCTTTTTCTTCCACGTCACATGGGAACTTCTCATGACTGGGAGGAGCATGGAAGGCCACAAGAGATTCTAACTGCGTTCACAGTGGACCGTGTGTCACGTACTTACCATCTTCCCTTGATATCTGTGAACGTGACCCAGTGAAGGAGGGGCACGTCCGTGATTACCCAATACTCACCCTTCTGCTCCTTCATTGGCCCTGCTCCCATGGTCGGGTCAGGATGGTCCTCCAGAGCCTGCGAGTGGGCACCCAAACCCTCCGAATACACTTTTGGACCCAGACACACCTCATTCTTTCTGCAGTGGGTTCAGCAATTTTGCCCTGGGCCTCAAAGGCATAAAGAATGTCGATACCTGCCTCCGTGTGTGATGTCAGTCCTATTTTCGAGAGACTCCTGTGTGTCTACTGCCTCAAAAAGACGTCGGTCCTCCTGCTAGAAAGGGCCACAGGACTCCCTGGTAGCTTCTCACTTCACCTGGAAGCTCTGCATGTCCCATGCGGATGTGACCATTTGGGTCACATGTCTGTCAGGGGCCTTCTTTCCCTAGCACACGGAGATCTCCTGCCTCTCCGTGGCCTTCTCTCTGGCCAAAGAGCTCCCGATTCTCTAACCTAGGGTGAGAGCGAACGCTATCACCCTAGGTTAGAGAATCGGCTCTCTTCAGAAAAAGGGTCAGATTTATAGAATTCACAAAGATGGCCGACGCACGGCCATGGGCCAGCCCGAGGCCTTCTTGTGGAAAGGGAGCAATTTCTGCAGGTTCACCCCCTCACTTACGACTGGGGAGCCTAGTGGAACGGGACTGTGTGAAATGTGAGGGAGCAGGGCGCGGAGGGTGTGTTTCTCTGGGAATGAGACAGCTCCGCGCAGTGTCCTTTAATTGGCGGCAGGACGAGGGCCTCCCCGAGCGCCAGTCCAGCTGCCTGAGCAGGAGAGCCTGCCTCCCATATTCACCGTTCAGAGATTCCAAAGCCGTTGAGAACGTCTGAGTCCACGTGGGTGGACTGCTCACTTACCCTTGTCAGTGGTGATGATTAGGCGCCACCTCTGCTGAAACGTGCGGGGATGCTGGTTGGGGTGTCTTGAGAGATAGCCTGACAGGTCCAGGACTTCAAAGGAGCGGTGTTTTCTTCCCGCCAATGACAGAGGCGCACGCGAGGACAGTTGCTTGTGGTTTGAACGCCACTCCCACAGGCTCCGCAATTCCTTCTTGACCTGTCTTGAATAGGAACTGATTTGCTTACCTTGTATCGGAATGAAATGGCAAAGTACACATGACAGCTGCCGCGCAAGGAGGCCCTGTCTCTTCACAAACCCGTGTTGAGCATGGTTTCATCGCGGACACCCACGCAAGGAGGAAGAAAAGGTATTCGACTTATTTAACTATGAGACAGAAAGTGCGAGTTTGAGAGGAGAAAAGAACCCATTGAGGGAATGGGTCCAGCAGGTGACCAAAAGCACACGAGCGCCCCCTTGTGTCGTGGGCTTGCCTACGGCCCAGAGATTCGAACCGGTGTCCTTTGACTTCACAGTCACAGTCAAAGGCTCTGACCTCTAAGGCATCTTCCGTTTCCCACTAATCCCGAGGCTGGTTTCCCTTGCCCGGTCTTGTTCCAGCAAGGCTTGAATTCTACTACCGGGTGTGCTGGCATTCAGCATGGAGCCACAGGGTGGCTGCCTTGTCATGTTCATGCTCTCATCTCTGCTGGCAGTAAAAGCACCTGGCCCTACTTGAAGCACCCCCTTTTGATGATACTCAACTGCTCTGATCATTGAAAATCGGACATTCAATGCAAACTATGCCAGGTGGGTCAAAGGATACAAACAGTCCTAAATGTTTGTCCTCCAAAAGGGATATCCGAGAGAGAAATATGTACGTGACTTCCATTTGACCCAAAGACATTGCTATCATTTTCTGGCAAGTGAAGATATCATTCCAGTGCCAATGGCAGGAACCTGTGTGGGAAACCGGAGACGCTGGTGGGCAGTGTCCTCTGCAATGTCACCATACAGCGTAGCCTTGCCTGCCCTTTTTCTTCCACGTCACATGGGAACTTCTCATGACTGGGAGGAGCATGGAAGGCCACAAGAGATTCTAACTGCGTTCACAGTGGACCGTGTGTCACGTACTTACCATCTTCCCTTGATATCTGTGAACGTGACCCAGTGAAGGAGGGGCACGTCCGTGATTACCCAATACTCACCCTTCTGCTCCTTCATTGGCCCTGCTCCCATGGTCGGGTCAGGATGGTCCTCCAGAGCCTGCGAGTGGGCACCCAAACCCTCCGAATACACTTTTGGACCCAGACACACCTCATTCTTTCTGCAGTGGGTTCAGCAATTTTGCCCTGGGCCTCAAAGGCATAAAGAATGTCGATACCTGCCTCCATGTGTGATGTCAGTCCTATTTTCGAGAGACTCCTGTGTGTCTACTGCCTCAAAAAGACGTCGGTCCTCCTGCTAGAAAGGGCCACAGGACTCCCTGGTAGCTTCTCACTTCACCTGGAAGCTCTGCATGTCCCATGCGGATGTGAACATTTGGGTCACATGTCTGTCAGGGGCCTTCTTTCCCTAGCACACGGAGATCTCTTGCCTCTCCGTGGCCTTCTCTCTGGCCAAAGAGCTCCCGATTCTCTAACCTAGTGTGAGAGCGAACGCTATCACCCTAAGTTAGAGAATCGGCTCTCTTCAGAAAAAGGGTCAGATTTATAGAATTCACAAAGATGGCCGACGCACGGCCATGGGCCAGCCCGAGGCCTTCTTGTGGAAAGGGAGCAATTTCTGCAGGTTCACCCCCTCACTTACGACTGGGGAGCCTACTGGAACGGGACTGTGTGAAATGTGAGGGAGCAGGGCGCGGAGGGTGTGTTTCTCTGGGAATGAGACAGCTCCGCAAAGTGTCCTTTAATTGGCAGCAGGCGGAGGGCCTCCACGAGCGCCAGGCCGGCTGACTGAGCAGGAGAGCCTGCCTCTCATATCAAATGTTCAGAGATTCCAAACTCGTCGAGAACGTCTGAGTCCACGTTGGTGGACTGCTCACTTACCCTTGTCAGTGGTGATGATTAGGCGGCACCTCTGCTGAAACGTGCGGGGATGCTGGTCGGGGTGTCTTGAAAGAGAGTCTGACAGGTCCAGGACTTCAAAGGAGCGGTGTTTTCTTCCCCCCAATGACAGAGGCGCACGCGAGGACAGTTGCTTCTGGTTTGAACGCCACTCCCACAGGCTCCGCAATTCCTTCTTGACCTGTCTTGAATAGGAATTGATTTGCTTACCTTGTATCGGAATGAAATGGCAAAGTACACATGACAGCTGCCGCGCAAGGAGGCCCTGTCTCTTCACAAACCCGTGTTGAGCATGGTTTCATCGCGGACACCCACGCAAGGGGGAAGAAAAGGTATTCGACTTATTTAACTATGAGACAGAAAGTGTGAGTTTGAGAGGAGAAAAGAACCCATTGAGGGAATGGGTCCAGCAGGTGACCAAAAGCACACGAGCGCCCCCTTGTGTCGCGGGCTTGCCTACGTCCCAGAGATTCGAACCGGTGTCCTTTGACTTCACAGTCACAGTCAAAGGCTCTGACCTCTAAGGCATCTTCCGTTTCCCACTAATCCCGTGGCTGGTTTCCCTTGCCCGGTCTTGTTCCAGCAAGGCTTGAATTCTACTACCGGGTGTGCTTGCATTCAGCATGGAGCCACATGGTCGCTGCCTTGTCACGTTCATCCTCTCATCTCTGCTGGCCGTAAAGGCACCTGGCCCTACTTCAAGCACCCCCTTTTGATGATACTCACCTGCTCTGATCATAGAAAATCGGACATTCAATGCAAACTATGCCAGGTGGGTCAAAGGATACAAACAGTCCTAAATGTTTGTCCTCCAAAAGGGATATCCGAGAGAGAAATATGTACGTGACTTCCATTTGACCCAAAGACATTGCTATCATTTTCTGGCAAGTCAAGATATCATTCCAGTGCCAATGGCAGGAACCTGTGTGGGAAACCGGAGACGCTGGTGGGCAGTGTCCTCTGCAATGTCACCATACAGCGTAGCCTTGCCTGCCCTTTTTCTTCCACGTCACATGGGAACTTCTCATGACTGGGAGGAGCATGGAAGGCCACAAGAGATTCTAACTGCGTTCACAGTGGACCGTGTGTCACGTACTTACCATCTTCCCTTGATATCTGTGAACGTGACCCAGTGAAGGAGGGGCACGTCCGTGATTACCCAATACTCACCCTTCTGCTCCTTCATTGGCCCTGCTCCCATGGTCGGGTCAGGATGGTCCTCCAGAGCCTGCGAGTGGGCACCCAAACCCTCCGAATACACTTTTGGACCCAGACACACCTCATTCTTTCTGCAGTGGGTTCAGCAATTTTGCCCTGGGCCTCAAAGGCATAAAGAATGTCGATACCTGCCTCCGTGTGTGATGTCAGTCCTATTTTCGAGAGACTCCTGTGTGTCTACTGCCTCAAAAAGACGTCGGTCCTCCTGCTAGAAAGGGCCACAGGACTCCCTGGTAGCTTCTCACTTCACCTGGAAGCTCTGCATGGCCCATGCGGATGTGACCATTTGGGTCACATGTCTGTCAGGGGCCTTCTTTCCCTAGCACACGGAGATCTCCTGCCTCTCCGTGGCCTTCTCTCTGGCCAAAGAGCTCCCGATTCTCTAACCTAGGGTGAGAGCGAACGCTATCACCCTAGGTTAGAGAATCGGCTCTCTTCAGAAAAAGGGTCAGATTTATAGAATTCACAAATATGGCCGACGCACGGCCATGGGCCAGCCCGAGGCCTTCTTGTGGAAAGGGAGCAATTTCTGCAGGTTCACCCCCTCACTTACGACTGGGGAGCCTAGTGGAACGGGACTGTGTGAAATGTGAGGGAGCAGGGCGCGGAGGGTGTGTTTCTCTGGGAATGAGACAGCTCCGCGCAGTGTCCTTTAATTGGCGGCAGGACGAGGGCCTCCACGAGCGCCAGTCCAGCTGCCTGAGCAGGAGAGCCTGCCTCCCATATCCACCGTTCAGAGATTCCAAAGCCGTTGAGAACGTCTGAGTCCACGTGGGTGGACTGCTCACTTACCCTTGTCAGTGGTGATGATTAGGCGCCACCTCTGCTGAAACGTGCGGGGATGCTGGTCGGGGTGTCTTGAGAGATAGCCTGACAGGTCCAGGACTTCAAACGAGCGGTGTTTTCTTCCCGCCAATGACAGAGGCGCACGCGAGGACAGTTGCTTGTGGTTTGAACGCCACTCCCACAGGCTCCGCAATTCCTTCTTGACCTGTCTTGAATAGGAACTGATTTGCTTACCTTGTATCGGAATGAAATGGCAAAGTACACATGACAGCTGCCGCGCAAGGAGGCCCTGTCTCTTCACAAACCCGTGTTGAGCATGGTTTCATCGCGGACACCCACACAAGGAGGAAGAAAAGGTATTCGACTTATTTAACTATGAGACAGAAAGTGCGAGTTTGAGAGGAGAAAAGAACCCATTGAGGGAATGGGTCCAGCAGGTGACCAAAAGCACACGAGCGCCCCCTTGTGTCGCGGGCTTGCCTACGGCCCAGAGATTCGAACCGGTGTCCTTTGACTTCACAGTCACAGTCAAAGGCTCTGACCTCTAAGGCATCTTCCGTTTCCCACTAATCCCGTGGCTGGTTTCCCTTGCCCGGTCTTGTTCCAGCAAGGCTTGAAGTCTACTACCGTGTGTGCTGGATTTCAGCATGGAGCCACAGGGTGGCTGCCTTGTCATGTTCATGCTCTCATCTCTGCTGGCAGTAAAAGCACCTGGCCCTACTTGAAGCACCCCCTTTTGATGATACTCAACTGCTCTGATCATTGAAAATCGGACATTCAATGCAAACTATGCCAGGTGGGTCAAAGGATACAAACAGTCCTAAATGTTTGTCCTCCAAAAGGGATATCCGAGAGAGAAATATGTACGTGACTTCCATTTGACCCAAAGACATTGCTATCATTTTCTGGCAAGTGAAGATATCATTCCAGTGCCAATGGCAGGAACCTGTGTGGGAAACCGGAGACGCTGGTGGGCAGTGTCCTCTGCAATGTCACCATACAGCGTAGCCTTGCCTGCCCTTTTTCTTCCACGTCACATGGGAACTTCTCATGACTGGGAGGAGCATGGAAGGCCACAAGAGATTCTAACTGCGTTCACAGTGGACCGTGTGTCACGTACTTACCATCTTCCCTTGATATCTGTGAACGTGACCCAGTGAAGGAGGGGCACGTCCGTGATTACCCAATACTCACCCTTATGCTCCTTCATTGGCCCTGCTCCCATGGTCGGGTCAGGATGGTCCTCCAGAGCCTGCGAGTGGGCACCCAAACCCTCCGAATACACTTTTGGACCCAGACACACCTCATTCTTTCTGCAGTGGGTTCAGCAATTTTGCCCTGGGCCTCAAAGGCATAAAGAATGTCGATACCTGCCTCCGTGTGTGATGTCAGTCCTATTTTCGAGAGACTCCTGTGTGTCTACTGCCTCAAAAAGACGTCGGTCCTCCTGCTAGAAAGGGCCACAGGACTCCCTGGTAGCTTCTCACTTCACCTGGAAGCTCTGCATGGCCCATGCGGATGTGACCATTTGGGTCACATGTCTGTCAGGGGCCTTCTTTCCCTAGCACACGGAGATCTCCTGCCTCTCCGTGGCCTTCTCTCTGGCCAAAGAGCTCCCGATTCTCTAACCTAGGGTGAGAGCGAACGCTATCACCCTAGGTTAGAGAATCGGCTCTCTTCAGAAAAAGGGTCAGATTTATAGAATTCACAAAGATGGCCGACGCACGGCCATGGGCCAGCCCGAGGCCTTCTTGTGGAAAGGGAGCAATTTCTGCAGGTTCACCCCCTCACTTACGACTGGGGAGCCTAGTGGAACGGGACTGTGTGAAATGTGAGGGAGCAGGGCGCGGAGGGTGTGTTTCTCTGGGAATGAGACAGCTCCGCGCAGTGTCCTTTAATTGGCGGCAGGACGAGGGCCTCCACGAGCGCCAGTCCAGCTGCCTGAGCAGGAGAGCCTGCCTCCCATATCCACCGTTCAGAGATTCCAAACCCGTCGAGAACGTCTGAGTCCACGTGGGTGGACTGCTCACTTACCCTTGTCAGTGGTGATGATTAGGCGCCACCTCTGCTGAAACGTGCGGGGATGCTGGTCGGGGTGTCTTGAGAGATAGCCTGACAGGTCCAGGACTTCAAAGGAGCGGTGTTTTCTTCCCGCCAATGACAGAGGCGCACGCGAGGACAGTTGCTTGTGGTTTGAACGCCACTCCCACAGGCTCCGCAATTCCTTCTTGACCTGTCTTGAATAGGAACTGATTTCCTTACCTTGTATCGGAATGAAATGGCAAAGTACACATGACAGCTGCCGCGCAAGGAGGCCCTGTCTCTTCACAAACCCGTGTTGAGCATGGTTTCATCGCGGACACCCACACAAGGAGGAAGAAAAGGTATTCGACTTATTTAACTATGAGACAGAAAGTGCGAGTTTGAGAGGAGAAAAGAACCCATTGAGGGAATGGGTCCAGCAGGTGACCAAAAGCACACGAGCGCCCCCTTGTGTCGTGGGCTTGCCTACGGCCCAGAGATTCGAACCGGTGTCCTTTGACTTCACAGTCACAGTCAAAGGCTCTGACCTCTAAGGCATCTTCCGTTTCCCACTAATCCCGTGGCTGGTTTCCCTTGCCCGGTCTTGTTCCAGCAAGGCTTGAAGTCTACTACCGTGTGTGCTGGATTTCAGCATGGAGCCACAGGGTGGCTGCCTTGTCATGTTCATGCTCTCATCTCTGCTGGCAGTAAAAGCACCTGGCCCTACTTGAAGCACCCCCTTTTGATGATACTCAACTGCTCTGATCATTGAAAATCGGACATTCAATGCAAACTATGCCAGGTGGGTCAAAGGATACAAACAGTCCTAAATGTTTGTCCTCCAAAAGGGATATCCGAGAGAGAAATATGTACGTGACTTCCATTTGACCCAAAGACATTGCTATCATTTTCTGGCAAGTGAAGATATCATTCCAGTGCCAATGGCAGGAACCTGTGTGGGAAACCGGAGACGCTGGTGGGCAGTGTCCTCTGCAATGTCACCATACAGCGTAGCCTTGCCTGCCCTTTTTCTTCCACGTCACATGGGAACTTCTCATGACTGGGAGGAGCATGGAAGGCCACAAGAGATTCTAACTGCGTTCACAGTGGACCGTGTGTCACGTACTTACCATCTTCCCTTGATATCTGTGAACGTGACCCAGTGAAGGAGGGGCACGTCCGTGATTACCCAATACTCACCCTTCTGCTCCTTCATTGGCCCTGCTCCCATGGTCGGGTCAGGATGGTCCTCCAGAGCCTGCGAGTGGGCACCCAAACCCTCCGAATACACTTTTGGACCCAGACACACCTCATTCTTTCTGCAGTGGGTTCAGCAATTTTGCCCTGGGCCTCAAAGGCATAAAGAATGTTGATACCTGCCTCCGTGTGTGATGTCAGTCCTATTTTCGAGAGACTCCTGTGTGTCTACTGCCTCAAAAAGACGTCGGTCCTCCTGCTAGAAAGGGCCACAGGACTCCCTGGTAGCTTCTCACTTCACCTGGAAGCTCTGCATGTCCCATGCGGATGTGACCATTTGGGTCACATGTCTGTCAGGGGCCTTCTTTCCCTAGCACACGGAGATCTCCTGCCTCTCCGTGGCCTTCTCTCTGGCCAAAGAGCTCCCGATTCTCTAACCTAGGGTGAGAGCGAACGCTATCACCCTAGGTTAGAGAATCGGCTCTCTTCAGAAAAAGGGTCAGATTTATAGAATTCACAAAGATGGCCGACGCACGGCCATGGGCCAGCCCGAGGCCTTCTTGTGGAAAGGGAGCAATTTCTGCAGGTTCACCCCCTCACTTACGACTGGGGAGCCTAGTGGAACGGGACTGTGTGAAATGTGAGGGAGCAGGGCGCGGAGGGTGTGTTTCTCTGGGAATGAGACAGCTCCGCAAAGTGTCCTTTAATTGGCGGCAGGCGGAGGGCCTCCACGAGCGCCAGGCCGGCTGACTGAGCAGGAGAGCCTGCCTCTCATATCAAATGTTCAGAGATTCCAAACTCGTCGAGAACGTCTGAGTCCACGTTGATGGACTGCTCACTTACCCTTGTCAGTGGTGATGATTAGGCGCCACCTCTGCTGAAACGTGCGGGGATGCTGGTCGGGGTGTCTTGAAAGAGAGTCTGACAGGTCCAGGACTTCAAAGGAGCGGTGTTTTCTTCCCCCCAATGACAGAGGCGCACGCGAGGACAGTTGCTTCTGGTTTGAACGCCACTCCCACAGGCTCCGCAATTCCTTCTTGATTTGTCTTGAATAGGAATTGATTTGCTTACCTTGTATCGGAATGAAATGGCAAAGTACACATGACAGCTGCCGCGCAAGGAGCCCCTGTCTCTTCACAAACCCGTGTTGAGCATGGTTTCATCGCGGACACCCACGCAAGGGGGAAGAAAAGGTATTCGACTTATTTAACTATGAGACAGAAAGTGTGAGTTTGAGAGGAGAAAAGAACCCATTGAGGGAATGGGTCCAGCAGGTGACCAAAAGCACACGAGTGCCCCCTTGTGTCGCGGGCTTGCCTACGTCCCAGAGATTCGAACCGGTGTCCTTTGACTTCACAGTCACAGTCAAAGGCTCTGACCTCTAAGGCATCTTCCGTTTCCCACTAATCCCGTGGCTGGTTTCCCTTGCCCGGTCTTGTTCCAGCAAGGCTTGAATTCTACTACCGGGTGTGCTTGCATTCAGCATGGAGCCACATGGTCGCTGCCTTGTCACGTTCATCCTCTCATCTCTGCTGGCAGTAAAGGCACCTGGCCCTACTTCAAGCACCCCCTTTTGATGATACTCAACTGCTCTGATCATAGAAAATCGGACATTCAATGCAAACTATGCCAGGTGGGTCAAAGGGTACAAACAGTCCTAAATGTTTGTCCTCCAAAAGGGATATCCGAGAGAGAAATATGTACGTGACTTCCATTTGACCCAAAGACATTGCTATCATTTTCTGGCAAGTCAAGATATCATTCCAGTGCCAATGGCAGGAACCTGTGTGGGAAACCGGAGACGCTGGTGGGCAGTGTCCTCTGCAATGTCACCATACAGCGTAGCCTTGCCTGCCCTTTTTCTTCCACGTCACATGGGAACTTCTCATGACTGGGAGGAGCATGGAAGGCCACAAGAGATTCTAACTGCGTTCACAGTGGACCGTGTGTCACGTACTTACCATCTTCCCTTGATATCTGTGAACGTGACCCAGTGAAGGAGGGGCACGTCCGTGATTACCCAATACTCACCCTTCTGCTCCTTCATTGGCCCTGCTCCCATGGTCGGGTCAGGATGGTCCTCCAGAGCCTGCGAGTGGGCACCCAAACCCTCCGAATACACTTTTGGACCCAGACACACCTCATTCTTTCTGCAGTGGGTTCAGCAATTTTGCCCTGGGCCTCAAAGGCATAAAGAATGTCGATACCTGCCTCCGTGTGTGATGTCAGTCCTATTTTCGAGAGACTCCTGTGTGTCTACTGCCTCAAAAAGACGTCGGTCCTCCTGCTAGAAAGGGCCACAGGACTCCCTGGTAGCTTCTCACTTCACCTGGAAGCTCTGCATGGCCCATGCGGATGTGACCATTTGGGTCACATGTCTGTCAGGGGCCTTCTTTCCCTAGCACACGGAGATCTCCTGCCTCTCCGTGGCCTTCTCTCTGGCCAAAGAGCTCCCGATTCTCTAACCTAGGGTGAGAGCGAACGCTATCACCCTAGGTTAGAGAATCGGCTCTCTTCAGAAAAAGGGTCAGATTTATAGAATTCACAAAGATGGCCGACGCACGGCCATGGGCCAGCCCGAGGCCTTCTTGTGGAAAGGGAGCAATTTCTGCAGGTTCACCCCCTCACTTACGACTGGGGAGCCTAGTGGAACGGGACTGTGTGAAATGTGAGGGAGCAGGGCGCGGAGGGTGTGTTTCTCTGGGAATGAGACAGCTCCGCGCAGTGTCCTTTAATTGGCGGCAGGACGAGGGCCTCCACGAGCGCCAGTCCAGCTGCCTGAGCAGGAGAGCCTGCCTCCCATATCCACCGTTCAGAGATTCCAAAGCCGTCGAGAACGTCTGAGTCCACGTGGGTGGACTGCTCACTTACCCTTGTCAGTGGTGATGATTAGGCGCCACCTCTGCTGAAACGTGCGGGGATGCTGGTCGGGGTGTCTTGAGAGATAGCCTGACAGGTCCAGGACTTCAAAGGAGCGGTGTTTTCTTCCCGCCAATGACAGAGGCGCACGCGAGGACAGTTGCTTGTGGTTTGAACGCCACTCCCACAGGCTCCGCAATTCCTTCTTGACCTGTCTTGAATAGGAACTGATTTGCTTACCTTGTATCGGAATGAAATGGCAAAGTACACATGACAGCTGCCGCGCAAGGAGGCCCTGTCTCTTCACAAACCCGTGTTGAGCATGGTTTCATCGCGGACACCCACACAAGGAGGAAGAAAAGGTATTCGACTTATTTAACTATGAGACAGAAAGTGCGAGTTTGAGAGGAGAAAAGAACCCATTGAGGGAATGGGTCCAGCAGGTGACCAAAAGCACACGAGCGCCCCCTTGTGTCGTGGGCTTGCCTATGGCCCAGAGATTCGAACCGGTGTCCTTTGACTTCACAGTCACAGTCAAAGGCTCTGACCTCTAAGGCATCTTCCGTTTCCCACTAATCCCGTGGCTGGTTTCCCTTGCCCGGTCTTGTTCCAGCAAGGCTTGAAGTCTACTACCGTGTGTGCTGGATTTCAGCATGGAGCCACAGGGTGGCTGCCTTGTCATGTTCATGCTCTCATCTCTGCTGGCAGTAAAAGCACCTGGCCCTACTTGAAGCACCCCCTTTTGATGATACTCAACTGCTCTGATCATAGAAAATCGGACATTTAATGCAAACTATGCCAGGTGGGTCAAAGGATACAAACAGTCCTAAATGTTTGTCCTCCAAAAGGGATATCCGAGAGAGAAATATGTACGTGACTTCCATTTGACCCAAAGACATTGCTATCATTTTCTGGCAAGTCAAGATATCATTCCAGTGCCAATGGCAGGAACCTGTGTGGGAAACCGGAGACGCTGGTGGGCAGTGTCCTCTGCAATGTCACCATACAGCGTAGCCTTGCCTGCCCTTTTTCTTCCACGTCACATGGGAACTTCTCATGACTGGGAGGAGCATGGAAGGCCACAAGAGATTCTAACTGCGTTCACAGTGGACCGTGTGTCACGTACTTACCATCTTCCCTTGATATCTGTGAACGTGACCCAGTGAAGGAGGGGCACGTCCGTGATTACCCAATACTCACCCTTCTGCTCCTTCATTGGCCCTGCTCCCATGGTCGGGTCAGGATGGTCCTCCAGAGCCTGCGAGTGGGCACCCATACCCTCCGAATACACTTTTGGACCCAGACACACCTCATTCTTTCTGCAGTGGGTTCAGCAATTTTGCCCTGGGCCTCAAAGGCATAAAGAATGTCGATACCTGCCTCCGTGTGTGATGTCAGTCCCATTTTCGCGAGACTCCTGTGTGTCTACTGCCTCAAAAAGACGTCGGTCCTCCTGCTAGAAAGGGCCACAGGACTCCCTGGTAGCTTCTCACTTCACCTGGAAGCTCTGCATGTCCCATGCGGATGTGACCATTTGGGTCACAAGTCTGTCAGGGGCCTTCTTTCCCTAGCACACGGAGATCTCCTGCCTCTCCGTGGCCTTCTCTCTGGCCAAAGAGCTCCCGATTCTCTAACCTAGGGTGAGAGCGAACGCTATCACCCTAGGTTAGAGAATCGGCTCTCTTCAGAAAAAGGGTCAGATTTATAGAATTCACAAAGATGGCCGACGCACGGCCATGGGCCAGCCCGAGGCCTTCTTGTGGAAAGGGAGCAATTGCTGCAGGTTCACCCCCTCACTTACGACTGGGGAGCCTAGTGGAACGGGACTGTGTGAAATGTGAGGGAGCAGGGCGCGGAGGGTGTGTTTCTCTGGGAATGAGACAGCTCCGCGCAGTGTCCTTTAATTGGCGGCAGGACGAGGGCCTCCCCGAGCGCCAGGCCAGCTGCCTGAGCAGGAGAGCCTGCCTCCCATATCCAGTGTTCAGAGATTCCAAAGCCGTCGAGAACGTCTGAGTCCACGTGGGTGGACTGCTCACTTACCCTTGTCAGTGTTGATGATTAGGCGCCACCTCTGCTGAAACGTGCGGGGATGCTGGTCGGGGTGTCTTGAGAGATAGCCTGACAGGTCCAGGACTTCAAAGGAGCGGTGTTTTCTTCCCCCCAATGACAGAGGCGCACGCGAGGACAGTTGCTTGTGGTTTGAACGCCACTCCCACAGGCTCCGCAATTCCTTCTTGACCGGTCTTGAATAGGAACTGATTTGCTTACCTTGTATCGGAATGAAATGGCAAAGTACACATGACAGCTGCCGCGCAAGGAGGCCCTGTCTCTTCACAAACCCGTGTTGAGCATGGTTTCATCGCGGACACCCACGCAAGGGGGAAGAAAAGGTATTCGACTTATTTAACTATGAGACAGAAAGTGCGAGTTTGAGAGGAGAAAAGAACCCATTGAGGGAATGGGTCCAGCAGGTGACCAAAAGCACACGAGCGCCCCCTTGTGTCGCGGGCTTGCCTACGGCCCAGAGATTCGAACCGGTGTCCTTTGACTTCACAGTCACAGTCAAAGGCTCTGACCTCTAAGGCATCTTCCGTTTCCCACTAATCCCGTGGCTGGTTTCCCTTGCCCGGTCTTGTTCCAGCAAGGCTTGAATTCTACTACCGGGTGTGCTGGCATTCAGCATGGAGCCACAGGGTGGCTGCCTTGTCACGTTCATGCTCTCATCTCTGCTGGCAGTAAAGGCACCTGGCCCTACTTCAAGCACCCCCTTTTGATGATACTCAACTGCTCTGATCATTGAAAATCGGACATTCAATGCAAAGTATGCCAGGTGGGTCAAAGGATACAAACAGTCCTAAATGTTTGTCCTCCAAAAGGGATATCCGAGAGAGAAATATGTACGTGACTTCCATTTGACCCAAAGACATTGCTATCATTTTCTGGCAAGTCAAGATATCATTCCAGTGCCAATGGCAGGAACCTGTGTGGGAAACCGGAGACGCTGGTGGGCAGTGTCCTCTGCAATGTCACCATACAGCGTAGCCTTGCCTGCCCTTTTTCTTCCACGTCACATGGGAACTTCTCATGACTGGGAGGAGCATGGAAGGCCACAAGAGATTCTAACTGCGTTCACAGTGGACCGTGTGTCACGTACTTACCATCTTCCCTTGATATCTGTGAACGTGACCCAGTGAAGGAGGGGCACGTCCGTGATTACCCAATACTCACCCTTCTGCTCCTTCATTGGCCCTGCTCCCATGGTCGGGTCAGGATGGTCCTCCAGAGCCTGCGAGTGGGCACCCAAACCCTCCGAATACACTTTTGGACCCAGACACACCTCATTCTTTCTGCAGTGGGTTCAGCAATTTTGCCCTGGGCCTCAAAGGCATAAAGAATGTTGATACCTGCCTCCGTGTGTGATGTCAGTCCTATTTTCGAGAGACTCCTGTGTGTCTACTGCCTCAAAAAGACGTCGGTCCTCCTGCTAGAAAGGGCCACAGGACTCCCTGGTAGCTTCTCACTTCACCTGGAAGCTCTGCATGTCCCATGCGGATGTGACCATTTGGGTCACATGTCTGTCAGGGGCCTTCTTTCCCTAGCACACGGAGATCTCCTGCCTCTCCGTGGCCTTCTCTCTGGCCAAAGAGCTCCCGATTCTCTAACCTAGGGTGAGAGCGAACGCTATCACCCTAGGTTAGAGAATCGGCTCTCTTCAGAAAAAGGGTCAGATTTATAGAATTCACAAAGATGGCCGACGCACGGCCATGGGCCAGCCCGAGGCCTTCTTGTGGAAAGGGAGCAATTTCTGCAGGTTCACCCCCTCACTTACGACTGGGGAGCCTACTGGAACGGGACTGTGTGAAATGTGAGGTAGCAGGGCGCGGAGGGTGTGTTTCTCGGGGAATGAGACAGCTCCGCAAAGTGTCCTTTAATTGGCGGCAGGCGGAGGGCCTCCACGAGCGCCAGGCCGGCTGACTGAGCAGGAGAGCCTGCCTCTCATATCAAATGTTCAGAGATTCCAAACTCGTCGAGAACGTCTGAGTCCACGTTGGTGGACTGCTCACTTACCCTTGTCAGTGGTGATGATTAGGCGCCACCTCTGCTGAAACGTGCGGGGATGCTGGTCGGGGTGTCTTGAAAGAGAGTCTGACAGGTCCAGGACTTCAAAGGAGCGGTGTTTTCTTCCCCCCAATGACAGAGGCGCACGCGAGGACAGTTGCTTGTGGTTTGAACGCCACTCCCACAGGCTCCGCAATTCCTTCTTGACCTGTCTTGAATAGGAATTGATTTGCTTACCTTGTATCGGAATGAAATGGCAAAGTACACAGGACAGCTGCCGCGCAAGGAGGCCCTGTCTCTTCACAAACCCGTGTTGAGCATGGTTTCATCGCGGACACCCACGCAAGGGGGAAGAAAAGGTATTCGACTTATTTAACTATGAGACAGAAAGTGCGAGTTTGAGAGGAGAAAAGAACCCATTGAGGGAATGGGTCCAGCAGGTGACCAAAAGCACACGAGCGCCCCCTTGTGTCGCGGGCTTACCTACGTCCCAGAGATTCGAACCGGTGTCCTTTGACTTCACAGTCACAGTCAAAGGCTCTGACCTCTAAGGCATCTTCCGTTTCCCACTAATCCCGTGGCTGGTTTCCCTTGCCCGGTCTTGTTCCAGCAAGGCTTGAATTCTACTACCGGGTGTGCTGGCATTCAGCATGGAGCCACAGGGTGGCTGCCTTGTCACGTTCATCCTCTCATCTCTGCTGGCAGTAAAGGCACCTGGCCCTACTTCAAGCACCCCCTTTTGATGATACTCAACTGCTCTGATCATTGAAAATCGGACATTCAATGCAAAGTATGCCAGGTGGGTCAAAGGATACAAACAGTCCTAAATGTTTGTCCTCCAAAAGGGATATCCGAGAGAGAAATATGTACGTGACTTCCATTTGACCCAAAGACATTGCTATCATTTTCTGGCAAGTCAAGATATCATTCCAGTGCCAATGGCAGGAACCTGTGTGGGAAACCGGAGACGCTGGTGGGCAGTGTCCTCTGCAATGTCACCATACAGCGTAGCCTTGCCTACCCTTTTTCTTCCACGTCACAAGGGAACTTCTCATGACTGGGAGGAGCATGGAAGGCCACAAGAGATTCTAACTGCGTTCACAGTGGACCGTGTGTCACGTACTTACCATCTTCCCTTGATATCTGTGAACGTGACCCAGTGAAGGAGGGGCACGTCCGTGATTACCCAATACTCACCCTTCTGCTCCTTCATTGGCCCTGCTCCCATGGTCGGGTCAGGATGGTCCTCCAGAGCCTGCGAGTGGGCACCCAAACCCTCCGAATACACTTTTGGACCCAGACACACCTCATTCTTTCTGCAGTGGGTTCAGCAATTTTGCCCTGGGCCTCAAAGGCATAAAGAATGTCGATACCTGCCTCCGTGTGTGATGTCAGTCCTATTTTCGAGAGACTCCTGTGTGTCTACTGCCTCAAAAAGACGTCGGTCCTCCTGCTAGAAAGGGCCACAGGACTCCCTGGTCGCTTCTCACTTCACCTGGAAGCTCTGCATGGCCCATGCGGATGTGACCATTTGGGTCACATGTCTGTCAGGGGCCTTCTTTCCCTAGCACACGGAGATCTCCTGCCTCTCCGTGGCCTTCTCTCTGGCCAAAGAGCTCCCGATTCTCTAACCTAGGGTGAGAGCGAACGCTATCACCCTAGGTTAGAGAATCGGCTCTCTTCAGAAAAAGGGTCAGATTTATAGAATTCACAAAGATGGCCGACGCACGGCCATTGGCCAGCCCGAGGCCTTCTTGTGGAAAGGGAGCAATTTCTGCAGGTCCACCCCCTCACTTACGACTGGGGAGCCTAGTGGAACGGGACTGTGTGAAATGTGAGGGAGCAGGGCGCGGAGGGTGTGTTTCTCTGGGAATGAGACAGCTCCGCGCAGTGTCCTTTAATTGGCGGCAGGCGGAGGGCCTCCCCGAGCGCCCGTCCAGCTGCCTGAGCAGGAGAGCCTGCCTCCCATATCCACCGTTCAGAGATTCCAAAGCCGTCGAGAACGTCTGAGTCCACGTGGGTGGACTGCTCACTTACCCTTGTCAGTGGTGATGATTAGGCGCCACCTCTGCTGAAACGTGCGGGGATGCTGGTCGGGGTGTCTTGAGAGATAGCCTGACAGGTCCAGGACTTCAAACGAGCGGTGTTTTCTTCCCGCCAATGACAGAGGCGCACGCGAGGACAGTTGCTTGTGGTTTGAACGCCACTCCCACAGGCTCCGCAATTCCTTCTTGACCTGTCTTGAATAGGAACTGATTTGCTTACCTTGTATCGGAATGAAATGGCAAAGTACACATGACAGCTGCCGCGCAAGGAGGCCCTGTCTCTTCACAAACCCGTGTTGAGCATGGTTTCATCGCGGACACCCACGCAAGGGGGAAGAAAAGGTATTCGACTTATTTAACTATGAGACAGAAAGTGCGAGTTTGAGAGGAGAAAAGAACCCATTGAGGGAATGGGTCCAGCAGGTGACCAAAAGCACACGAGCGCCCCCTTGTGTCGTGGGCTTGCCTACGGCCCAGAGATTCGAACCGGTGTCCTTTACTTCACAGTCACAGTCAAAGGCTCTGACCTCTAAGGCATCTTCCGTTTCCCACTAATCCCGTGGCTGGTTTCCCTTGCCCGGTCTTGTTCGAGCAAGGCTTGAATTCTACTACCGGGTGTGCTGGCATTCAGCATGGAGCCACAGGGTGGCTGCCTTGTCACGTTCATCCTCTCATCTCTGCTGGCAGTAAAGGCACCTGGCCCTACTTCAAGCACCCCCTTTTGATGATACTCAACTGCTCTGATCATTGAAAATCGGACATTCAATGCAAACTATGCCAGGTGGGTCAAAGGATACAAACAGTCCTAAATGTTTGTCCTCCAAAAGGGATATCCGAGAGAGAAATATGTACGTGACTTCCATTTGACCCAAAGACATTGCTATCATTTTCTGGCAAGTCAAGATATCATTCCAGTGCCAATGGCAGGAACCTGTGTGGGAAACTGGAGACGCTGGTGGGCAGTGTCCTCTGCAATGTCACCATACAGCGTAGCCTTGCCTGCCCTTTTTCTTCCACGTCACATGGGAACTTCTCATGACTGGGAGGAGCATGGAAGGCCACAAGAGATTCTAACTGCGTTCACAGTGGACCGTGTGTCACGTACTTACCATCTTCCCTTGATATCTGTGAACGTGACCCAGTGAAGGAGTAGCACGTCCGTGATTACCCAATACTCACCCTTCTGCTCCTTCATTGGCCCTGCTCCCATGGTCGGGTCAGGATGGTCCTCCAGGGCCTGCGAGTGGGCACCCAAACCCTCCGAATACACTTTTGGACCCAGACACACCTCATTCTTTCTGCAGTGGGTTCAGCAATTTTGCCCTGGGCCTCAAAGGCATAAAGAATGTCGATACCTGCCTCCGTGTGTGATGTCAGTCCTATTTTCGAGAGACTCCTGTGTGTCTACTGCCTCAAAAAGACGTCGGTCCTCCTGCTAGAAAGGGCCACAGGACTCCCTGGTAGCTTCTCACTTCACCTGGAAGCTCTGCATGTCCCATGCGGATGTGACCATTTGGGTCACATGTCTGTCAGGGGCCTTCTTTCCCTAGCACACGGAGATCTCCTGCCTCTCCGTGGCCTTCTCTCTGGCCAAAGAGCTCCCGATTCTCTAACCTAGGGTGAGAGCGAACGCTATCACCCTAGGTTAGAGAATCGGCTCTCTTCAGAAAAAGGGTCAGATTTATAGAATTCACAAAGATGGCCGACGCACGGCCATGGGCCAGCCCGAGGCCTTCTTGTGGAAAGGGAGCAATTTCTGCAGGTTCACCCCCTCACTTACGACTGGGGAGCCTAGTGGAACGGGACTGTGTGAAATGTGAGGGAGCAGGGCGCGGAGGGTGTGTTTCTCTGGGAATGAGACAGCTCCGCGCAGTGTCCTTTAATTGGCGGCAGGACGAGGGCCTCCCCGAGCGCCAGTCCAGCTGCCTGAGCAGGAGAGCCTGCCTCCCATATCCACCGTTCAGAGATTCCAAAGCCGTCAAGAACGTCTGAGTCCACGTGGGTGGACTGCTCACTTACCCTTGTCAGTGGTGATGATTAGGCGCCACCTCTGCTGAAACGTGCGGGGATGCTGGTCGGGGTGTCTTGAGAGATAGCCTGACAGGTCCAGGACTTCAAACGAGCGGTGTTTTCTTCCCGCCAATGACAGAGGCGCACGCGAGGACAGTTGCTTGTGGTTTGAACGCCACTCCCACAGGCTCCGCAATTCCTTCTTGACCTGTCTTGAATAGGAACTGATTTGCTTACCTTGTATCGGAATGAAATGGCAAAGTACACATGACAGCTGCCGCGCAAGGAGGCCCTGTCTCTTCACAAACCCGTGTTGAGCATGGTTTCATCGCGGACACCCACGCAAGGGGGAAGAAAAGGTATTCGACTTATTTAACTATGAGACAGAAAGTGCGAGTTTGAGAGGAGAAAAGAACCCATTGAGGGAATGGGTCCAGCAGGTGACCAAAAGCACACGAGCGCCCCCTTGTGTCGTGGGCTTGCCTACGGCCCAGAGATTCGAACCGGTGTCCTTTGACTTCACAGTCACAGTCAAAGGCTCTGACCTCTAAGGCATCTTCCGTTTCCCACTAATCCCGTGGCTGGTTTCCCTTGCCCGGTCTTGTTCCAGCAAGGCTTGAATTCTACTACCGGGTGTGCTGGCATTCAGCATGGAGCCACAGGGTGGCTGCCTTGTCACGTTCATCCTCTCATCTCTGCTGGCAGTAAAGGCACCTGGCCCTACTTCAAGCACCCCCTTTTGATGATACTCAACTGCTCTGATCATTGAAAATCGGACATTCAATGCAAAGTATGCCAGGTGGGTCAAAGGATACAAACAGTCCTAAATGTTTGTCCTCCAAAAGGGATATCCGAGAGAGAAATATGTACGTGACTTCCATTTGACCCAAAGACATTGCTATCATTTTCTGGCAAGTCAAGATATCATTCCAGTGCCAATGGCAGGAACCTGTGTGGGAAACCGGAGACGCTGGTGGGCAGTGTCCTCTGCAATGTCACCATACAGCGTAGCCTTGCCTGCCCTTTTTCTTCCACGTCACATGGGAACTTCTCATGACTGGGAGGAGCATGGAAGGCCACAAGAGATTCTAACTGCGTTCACAGTGGACCGTGTGTCACGTACTTACCATCTTCCCTTGATATCTGTGAACGTGACCCAGTGAAGGAGGGGCACGTCGTGATTACCCAATACTCACCCTTCTGCTCCTTCATTGGCCCTGCTCCCATGGTCGGGTCAGGATGGTCCTCCAGAGCCTGCGAGTGGGCACCCATACCCTCCGAATACACTTTTGGACCCAGACACACCTCATTCTTTCTGCAGTGGGTTCAGCAATTTTGCCCTGGGCCTCAAAGGCATAAAGAATGTCGATACCTGCCTCCGTGTGTGATGTCAGTCCCATTTTCGCGAGACTCCTGTGTGTCTACTGCCTCAAAAAGACGTCGGTCCTCCTGCTAGAAAGGGCCACAGGACTCCCTGGTAGCTTCTCACTTCACCTGGAAGCTCTGCATGTCCCATGCGGATGTGACCATTTGGGTCACAAGTCTGTCAGGGGCCTTCTTTCCCTAGCACACGGAGATCTCCTGCCTCTCCGTGGCCTTCTCTCTGGCCAAAGAGCTCCCGATTCTCTAACCTAGGGTGAGAGCGAACGCTATCACCCTAGGTTAGAGAATCGGCTCTCTTCAGAAAAAGGGTCAGATTTATAGAATTCACAAAGATGGCCGACGCACGGCCATGGGCCAGCCCGAGGCCTTCTTGTGGAAAGGGAGCAATTGCTGCAGGTTCACCCCCTCACTTACGACTGGGGAGCCTAGTGGAACGGGACTGTGTGAAATGTGAGGGAGCAGGGCGCGGAGGGTGTGTTTCTCTGGGAATGAGACAGCTCCGCGCAGTGTCCTTTAATTGGCGGCAGGACGAGGGCCTCCCCGAGCGCCAGGCCAGCTGCCTGAGCAGGAGAGCCTGCCTCCCATATCCAGTGCTCAGTGATTCCAAAGCCGTCGAGAACGTCTGAGTCCACGTGGGTGGACTGCTCACTTACCCTTGTCAGTGTTGATGATTAGGCGCCACCTCTGCTGAAACGTGCGGGGATGCTGGTCGGGGTGTCTTGAGAGATAGCCTGACAGGTCCAGGACTTCAAAGGAGCGGTGTTTTCTTCCCCCCAATGACAGAGGCGCACGCGAGGACAGTTGCTTGTGGTTTGAACGCCACTCCCACAGGCTCCGCAATTCCTTCTTGACCGGTCTTGAATAGGAACTGATTTGCTTACCTTGTATCGGAATGAAATGGCAAAGTACACATGACAGCTGCCGCGCAAGGAGGCCCTGTCTCTTCACAAACCCGTGTTGAGCATGGTTTCATCGCGGACACCCACGCAAGGGGGAAGAAAAGGTATTCGACTTATTTAACTATGAGACAGAAAGTGCGAGTTTGAGAGGAGAAAAGAACCCATTGAGGGAATGGGTCCAGCAGGTGACCAAAAGCACACGAGCGCCCCCTTGTGTCGCGGGCTTGCCTACGTCCCAGAGATTCGAACCGGTGTCCTTTGACTTCACAGTCACAGTCAAAGGCTCTGACCTCTAAGGCATCTTCCGTTTCCCACTAATCCCGTGGCTGGTTTCCCTTGCCCGGTCTTGTTCCAGCAAGGCTTGAATTCTACTAGCGGGTGTGCTGGCATTCAGCATGGAGCCACAGGGTGGCTGCCTTGTCATGTTCATGCTCTCATCTCTCCTGGCAGTAAAGGCACCTGGCCCTACTTCAAGCACCCCCTTTTGATGATACTCAACTGCTCTGATCATTGAAAATCGGACATTCAATGCAAACTATGCCAGGTGGGTCAAAGGATACAAACAGTCCTAAATGTTTGTCCTCCAAAAGGGATATCCGAGAGAGAAATATGTACGTGACTTCCATTTGACCCAAAGACATTGCTATCATTTTCTGGCAAGTCAAGATATCATTCCAGTGCCAATGGCAGGAACCTGTGTGGGAAACCGGAGACGCTGGTGGGCAGTGTCCTCTGCAATGTCACCATACAGCGTAGCCTTGCCTGCCCTTTTTCTTCCACGTCACATGGGAACTTCTCATGACTGGGAGGAGCTTGGAAGGCCACAAGAGATTCTAACTGCGTTCACAGTGGACCGTGTGTCACGTACTTACCATCTTCCCTTGATATCTGTGAACGTGACCCAGTGAAGGAGGGGCACGTCCGTGATTACCCAATACTCACCTTTCTGCTCCTTCATTGGCCCTGCTCCCATGGTCGGGTCAGGATGGTCCTCCAGAGCCTGCGAGTGGGCACCCAAACCCTCCGAATACACTTTTGGACCCAGACACACCTCATTCTTTCTGCAGTGGGTTCAGCAATTTTGCCCTGGGCCTCAAAGGCATAAAGAATGTCGATACCTGCCTCCGTGTGTG
Source organism: Jaculus jaculus (assembly GCF_020740685.1). Taxonomy (NCBI): domain Eukaryota; kingdom Metazoa; phylum Chordata; class Mammalia; order Rodentia; family Dipodidae; genus Jaculus; species Jaculus jaculus. The sequence goes on from NC_059105.1 coordinate 168,714,734, forward strand.
ATGTCAGTCCTATTTTCGAGAGACTCCTGTGTGTCTACTGCCTCAAAAAGACGTCGGTCCTCCTGCTAGAAAGGGCCACAGGACTCCCTGGTAGCTTCTCACTTCACCTGGAAGCTCTGCATGTCCCATGCGGATGTGACCATTTGGGTCACATGTCTGTCAGGGGCCTTCTTTCCCTAGCACACGGAGATCTCCTGCCTCTCCGTGGTCTTCTCTCTGGCCAAAGAGCTCCCGATTCTCTAACCTAGGGTGAGAGCGAACGCTGTCACCCTAGGTTAGAGAATCGGCTCTCTTCAGAAAAAGGGTCAGATTTATAGAATTCACAAAGATGGCCGACGCACGGCCATGGGCCAGCTTGAGGCCTTCTTGTGGAAAGGGAGCAATTTCTGCAGGTTCACCCCCTCACTTACGACTGGGGAGCCTAGTGGAACGGGACTGTGTGAAATGTGAGGGAGCAGGGCGCGGAGGGTTTGTTTTTCGGGAAATGAGACAGCTCCGCAAAGTGTCCTTTAATTGGCGGCAGGCGGAGGGCCTCCACGAGCGCCAGGCCGGCCGCCTGAGCAGGAGAGCCTGCCTCTCATATCAAATGTTCAGAGATTCCAAACTCGTCGAGAACGTCTGAGTCCACATTGGTGGACTGCTCACTTACCCTTGTCAGTGGTGATGATTAGGCGCCACCTCTGCTGAAATGTGCGGGGATGCTGGTCGGGGTGTCTTGAAAGAGAGTCTGACAGGTCCAGGACTTCAAAGGAGCGGTGTTTTCTTCCCCCCAATGACAGAGGTGCACGCGAGGACAGTTGCTTGTGGTTTGAACGCCACTCCCACAGGCTCCGCAATTCCTTCTTGACCTGTCTTGAATAGGAATTGATTTGCTTACCTTGTATCGGAATGAAATGGCAAAGTACACATGACAGCTGCCGCGCAAGGAGGCCCTGTCTCTTCACAAACCCGTGTTGAGCATGGTTTCTTGGCGCACACCCACGCAAGGGGGAAGAAAAGGTATTCGACTTATTTAACTATGAGACAGAAACTGCGAGTTTGAGAGGAGAAAAGAACCCATTGAGGGAATGGGTCCAGCAGGTGACCAAAAGCACACGAGCGCCCCCTTGTGTCGCGGGCTTGCCTACGTCCCAGAGATTCGAACTGGTGTCCTTTGACTTCACAGTCACAGTCAAAGGCTCTGACCTCTAAGGCATCTTCCGTTTCCCACTAATCCCGTGGCTGGTTTCCCTTGCCCGGTCTTGTTCCAGCAAGGCTTGAATTCTACTACCGGGTGTGCTGGCATTCAGCATGGAGCCACAGGGTGGCTGCCTTGTCACGTTCATCCTCTCATCTCTGCTGGCAGTAAAGGCACCTGGCCCTACTTCAAGGACCCCCTTTTGATGATACTCAACTGCTCTGATCATTGAAAATCGGACATTCAATGCAAACTATGCCAGGTGGGTCAAAGGATACAAACAGTCCTAAATGTTTGTCCTCCAAAAGGGATATCCGAGAGAGAAATATGTACGTGACTTCCATTTGACCCAAAGACATTGCTATCATTTTCTGGCAAGTCAGGATATCATTCCAGTGCCAATGGCAGGAACCTGTGTGGGAAACCGGAGACGCTGGTGGGCAGTGTCCTCTGCAATGTCACCATACAGCGTAGCCTTGCCTGCCCTTTTTCTTCCACGTCACATGGGAACTTCTCATGACTGGGAGGAGCATGGAAGGCCACAAGAGATTCTAACTGCGATCACAGTGGACCGTGTGTCACGTACTTACCATCTTCCCTTGATATCTGTGAACGTGACCCAGTGAAGGAGGGGCACATCCGTGATTACCCAATACTCACCCTTCTGCTCCTTCATTGGCCCTGCTCCCATGGTCGGGTCAGGATGGTCCTCCAGAGCCTGCGAGTGGGCACCCAAACCCTCCGAATACACTTTTGGACCCAGACACACCTCATTCTTTCTGCAGTGGGTTCAGCAATATTGCCCTGGGCCTCAAAGGCATAAAGAATGTCGATACCTGCCTCCGTGTGTGATGTCAGTCCCATTGTCGAGAGACTCCTGTGTGTCTACTGCCTCAAAAAGACGTCGGTCCTCCTGCTAGAAAGGGCCACAGGACTCCCTGGTAGCTTCTCACTTCACCTGGAAGCTCTGCATGTCCCATGCGGATGTGACCATTTGGGTCACATGTCTGTCAGGGGCATTCTTTCCCTAGCACACGGAGATCTCCTGCCTCTCCGTGGCCTTCTCTCTGGCCAAAGAGCTCCCGATTCTCTAACCTAGGGTGAGAGCGAACGCTATCACCCTAGGTTAGAGAATCGGCTCTCTTCAGAAAAAGGGTCAGATTTATAGAATTCACAAAGATGGCCGACGCACGGCCATGGGCCAGCCCGAGGCCTTCTTGTGGATAGGGAGCAATTTCTGCAGGTTCACCCCCTCACTTACGACTGGGGAGCCTAGTGGAACGGGACTGTGTGAAATGTGAGGGAGCAGGGCGCGGAGGGTGTGTTTCTCTGGGAATGAGACAGCTCCGCGCAGTGTCCTTTAATTGGCGGCAGGACGAGGGCCTCCCCGAGCGCCAGTCCAGCTGCCTGAGCAGGAGAGCCTGCCTCCCATATCCACCGTTCAGAGATTCCAAAGCCGTCGAGAACGTCTGAGTCCACGTGGGTGGACTGCTCACTTACCCTTGTCAGTGGTGATGATTAGGCGCCACCTCTGCTGAAACGTGCGGGGATGCTGGTCGGGGTGTCTTGAGAGATAGCCTGACAGGTCCAGGACTTCAAACGAGCGGTGTTTTCTTCCCCCCAATGACAGAGGCGCACGTGACGACAGTTGCTTGTGGTTTGAACGCCACTCCCACAGGCTCCGCAATTCCTTCTTGCCCTGTCTTGAATAGGAATTGATTTGCTTACCTTGTATCGGAATGAAATGGCAAAGTACACATGACAGCTGCCGCGCAAGGAGGCCCTGTCTCTTCACAAACCCGTGTTGAGCATGGTTTCATCGCGGACACCCACGCAAGGGGGAAGAAAAGGTATTCGACTTATTTAACTATGAGACAGAAAGTGCGAGTTTGAGAGGAGAAAAGAACCCATTGAGGGAATGGGTCCAGCAGGTGACCAAAAGCACACGAGCGCCCCCTTGTGTCGTGGGCTTGCCTACGGCCCAGAGATTCGAACCGGTGTCCTTTGACTTCACAGTCACAGTCAAAGGCTCTGACCTCTAAGGCATCTTCCGTTTCCCACTAATCCCGTGGCTGGTTTCCCTTGCCCGGTCTTGTTCCAGCAAGGCTTGAATTCTACTACCGGGTGTGCTGGCATTCAGCATGGAGCCACAGGGTGGCTGCCTTGTCACGTTCATCCTCTCATCTCTGCTGGCAGTAAAGGCACCTGGCCCTACTTCAAGCACCCCCTTTTGATGATACTCAACTGCTCTGATCATTGAAAATCGGACATTCAATGCAAACTATGCCAGGTGGGTCAAAGGATACAAACAGTCCTAAATGTTTGTCCTCCAAAAGGGATATCCGAGAGAGAAATATGTACGTGACTTCCATTTGACCCAAAGACATTGCTATCATTTTCTGGCAAGTCAAGATATCATTCCAGTGCCAATGGCAGGAACCTGTGTGGGAAACCGGAGACGCTGGTGGGCAGTGTCCTCTGCAATGTCACCATACAGCGTAGCCTTGCCTGCCCTTTTTCTTCCACGTCACATGGGAACTTCTCATGACTGTGAGGAGCATGGAAGGCCACAAGAGATTCTAACTGCGTTCACAGTGGAGCGTGTGTCACGTACTTACCATCTTCCCTTGATATCTGTGAACGTGACCCAGTGAAGGAGGGGCACGTCCGTGATTACCCAATACTCACCCTTCTGCTCCTTCATTGGCCCTGCTCCCATGGTCGGGTCAGGATGGTCCTCCAGAGCCTGCGAGTGGGCACCCAAACCCTCCGAATACACTTTTGGACCCAGACACACCTCATTCTTTCTGCAGTGGGTTCAGCAATTTTGCCCTGGGCCTCAAAGGCATAAAGAATGTCGATACCTGCCTCCGTGTGTGATGTCAGTCCTATTTTCGAGAGACTCCTGTGTGTCTACTGCCTCAAAAAGACGTCGATCCTCCTGCTAGAAAGGGCCACAGGACTCCCTGGTCGCTTCTCACTTCACCTGGAAGCTCTGCATGTCCCATGCGGATGTGACCATTTGGGTCACATGTCTGTCAGGGGCCTTCTTTCCCTAGCACACGGAGATCTCCTGCCTCTCCGTGGCCATCTCTCTGGCCAAAGAGCTCCCGATTCTCTAACCTAGGGTGAGAGCGAACGCTATCACCCTAGGTGAGAGAATCGGCTCTCTTCAGAAAAAGGGTCAGATTTATAGAATTCACAAAGATGGCCGACGCACGGCCATGGGCCAGCCCGAGGCCTTCTTGTGGAAAGGGAGCAATTTCTGCAGGTTCACCCCCTCACTTACGACTGGGGAGCCTAGTGGAACGGGACTGTGTGAAATGTGAGGGAGCAGGGCGCGGAGGGTGTGTTTCTCTGGGAATGAGACAGCTCCGCGCAGTGTCCTTTAATTGGCGGCAGGACGAGGGCCTCCCCGAGCGCCAGTCCAGCTGCCTGAGCAGGAGAGCCTAACTCCCATATCCACCGTTCAGAGATTCCAAACCCGTCGAGAACGTCAGAGTCCACGTGGGTGGACTGCTCACTTACCCTTGTCAGTGGTGATGATTAGGCGCCACCTCTGCTGAAACGTGCGGGGATGCTGGTCGGGCTGTCTTGAGAGAGAGTCTGACAGGTCCAGGACTTCAAAGGAGCGGTGTTTTCTTCCCCCCAATGACAGAGGCGCACGCGAGGACAGTTGCTTGTGGTTTGAACGCCACTCCCACAGGCTCCGCAATTCCTTCTTGACCTGTCTTGAATAGGAATTGATTTGCTTACCTTGTATCGGAATGAAATGGCAAAGTACACATGACAGCTGCCGCGCAAGGAGGCCCTGTCTCTTCACAAACCCGTGTTGAGCATGATTTCATCGCGGACACCCACGCAAGGGGGAAGAAAAGGTATTCGACTTATTTAACTATGAGACAGAAAGTGCGAGTTTGAGAGGAGAAAAGAACCCATTGAGGGAATGGGTCCAGCAGGTGACCAAAAGCACACGAGCGCCCCCTTGTGTCGCGGGCTTGCCTACGTCCCACAGATTCGAACCGGTGTCCTTTGACTTCACAGTCACATTCAAAGGCTCTGACCTCTAAGGCATCTTCCGTTTCCCACTAATCCCGTGGCTGGTTTCCCTTGCCCGGTCTTGTTCCAGCAAGGCTTGAATTCTACTACCGGGTGTGCTGGCATTCAGCATGGAGCCACAGGGTGGCTGCCTTGTCACGTTCATCCTCTCATCTCTGCTGGCAGTAAAGGCACCTGGCCCTACTTCAAGCACCCCCTTTTGATGATACTCAACTGCTCTGATCATTGAAAATCGGACATTCAATGCAAACTATGCCAGGTGGGTCAAAGGATACAAACAGTCCTAAATGTTTGTCCTCCAAAAGGGATATCCGAGAGAGAAATATGTACGTGACTTCCATTTGACCCAAAGACATTGCTATCATTTTCTGGCAAGTCAAGATATCATTCCAGTGCCAATGGCAGGAACCTGTGTGGGAAACCGGAGACGCTGGTGGGCAGTGTCCTCTGCAATGTCACCATACAGCGTAGCCTTGCCTGCCCTTTTTCTTCCACGTCACATGGGAACTTCTCATGACTGGGAGGAGCATGGAAGGCCACAAGAGATTCTAACTGCGTTCACAGTGGACCGTGTGTCACGTACTTACCATCTTCCCTTGATATCTGTGAACGTGACCCAGTGAAGGAGGGGCACGTCCGTGATTACCCAATACTCACCCTTCTGCTCCTTCATTGGCCCTGCTCCCATGGTCGGGTCAGGATGGTCCTCCAGAGCCTGCGAGTGGGCACCCAAACCCTCCGAATACACTTTTGGACCCAGACACACCTCATTCTTTCTGCAGTGGGTTCAGCAATTTTGCCCTGGGCCTCAAAGGCATAAAGAATGTCGATACCTGCCTCCGTGTGTGATGTCAGTCCTATTTTCGAGAGACTCCTGTGTGTCTACTGCCTCAAAAAGACGTCGATCCTCCTGCTAGAAAGGGCCACAGGACTCCCTGGTCGCTTCTCACTTCACCTGGAAGCTCTGCATGTCCCATGCGGATGTGACCATTTGGGTCACATGTCTGTCAGGGGCCTTCTTTCCCTAGCACACGGAGATCTCCTGCCTCTCCGTGGCCATCTCTCTGGCCAAAGAGCTCCCGATTCTCTAACCTAGGGTGAGAGCGAACGCTATCACCCTAGGTGAGAGAATCGGCTCTCTTCAGAAAAAGGGTCAGATTTATAGAATTCACAAAGATGGCCGACGCACGGCCATGGGCCAGCCCGAGGCCTTCTTGTGGAAAGGGAGCAATTTCTGCAGGTTCACCCCCTCACTTACGACTGGGGAGCCTAGTGGAACGGGACTGTGTGAAATGTGAGGGAGCAGGGCGCGGAGGGTGTGTTTCTCTGGGAATGAGACAGCTCCGCGCAGTGTCCTTTAATTGGCGGCAGGACGAGGGCCTCCCCGAGCGCCAGTCCAGCTGCCTGAGCAGGAGAGCCTAACTCCCATATCCACCGTTCAGAGATTCCAAACCCGTCGAGAACGTCAGAGTCCACGTGGGTGGACTGCTCACTTACCCTTGTCAGTGGTGATGATTAGGCGCCACCTCTGCTGAAACGTGCGGGGATGCTGGTCGGGGCTGTCTTGAGAGAGAGTCTGACAGGTCCAGGACTTCAAAGGAGCGGTGTTTTCTTCCCGCCAATGACAGAGGCGCACGCGAGGACAGTTGCTTGTGGTTTGAACGCCACTCCCACAGGCTCCGCAATTCCTTCTTGACCTGTCTTGAATAGGAATTGATTTGCTTACCTTGTATCGGAATGAAATGGCAAAGTACACATGACAGCTGCCACGCAAGGAGGCCCTGTCTCTTCACAAACCCGTGTTGAGCATGATTTCATCGCGGACACCTACGCAAGGGGGAAGAAAAGGTATTCGACTTATTTAACTATGAGACAGAAAGTGCGAGTTTGAGAGGAGAAAAGAACCCATTGAGGGAATGGGTCCAGCAGGTGACCAAAAGCACACGAGCGCCCCCTTGTGTCGCGGCCTTGCCTACGTCCCAGAGATTCGAACCGGTGTCCTTTGACTTCACAGTCACAGTCAAAGGCTCTGACCTCTAAGGCATCTTCCGTTTCCCACTAATCCCGTGGCTGGTTTCCCTTGCCCGGTCTTGTTCCAGCAAGGCTTGAATTCTACTACCGGGTGTGCTGGCATTCAGCATGGAGCCACAGGGTGGCTGCCTTGTCACGTTCATGCTCTCATCTCTGCTGGCAGTAAAGGCACCTGGCCCTACTTCAAGCACCCCCTTTTGATGATACTCAACTGCTCTGATCATTGAAAATCGGACATTCAATGCAAACTATGCCAGGTGGGTCAAAGGATACAAACAGTCCTAAATGTTTGTCCTCCAAAAGGGATATCCAAGAGAGAAATATGTACGTGACTTCCATTTGACCCAAAGACATTGCTATCATTTTCTGACAAGTCAAGATATCATTCCAGTGCCAATGGCAGGAACCTGTGTGGGAAACCGGAGACGCTGGTGGGCAGTGTCCTCTGCAATGTCACCATACAGCGTAGCCTTGCCTGCCCTTTTTCTTCCACGTCACATGGGAACTTCTCATGACTGGGAGGAGCATGGAAGGCCACAAGAGATTCTAACTGCGTTCACAGTGGACCGTGTGTCACGTACTTACCATCTTCCCTTGATATCTGTGAACGTGACCCAGTGAAGGAGGGGCACGTCCGTGATTACCCAATACTCACCCTTCTGCTCCTTCATTGGCCCTGCTCCCATGGTCGGGTCAGGATGGTCCTCCAGAGCCTGCGAGTGGGCACCCAAACCCTCCGAATACACTTTTGGACCCAGACACACCTCATTCTTTCTGCAGTGGGTTCAGCAATTTTGCCCTGGGCCTCAAAGGCATAAAGAATGTCGATACCTGCCTCCGTGTGTGATGTCAGTCCTATTTTCGAGAGACTCCTGTGTGTCTACTGCCTCAAAAAGACGTCGATCCTCCTGCTAGAAAGGGCCACAGGACTCCCTGGTCGCTTCTCACTTCACCTGGAAGCTCTGCATGTCCCATGCGGATGTGACCATTTGGGTCACATGTCTGTCAGGGGCCTTCTTTCCCTAGCACACGGAGATCTCCTGCCTCTCCGTGGCCATCTCTCTGGCCAAAGAGCTCCCGATTCTCTCACCTAGGGTGATAGCGTTCGCTCTCACCCTAGGTTAGAGAATCGGCTCTCTTCAGAAAAAGGGTCAGATTTATAGAATTCACAAAGATGGCCGACGCACGGCCATGGGCCAGCCCGAGGCCTTCTTGTGGAAAGGGAGCAATTTCTGCAGGTTCACCCCCTCACTTACGACTGGGGAGCCTAGTGGAACGGGACTGTGTGAAATGTGAGGGAGCAGGGCGCGGAGGGTGTGTTTCTCTGGGAATGAGACAGCTCCGCGCAGTGTCCTTTAATTGGCGGCAGGACGAGGGCCTCCCCGAGCGCCAGTCCAGCTGCCTGAGCAGGAGAGCCTGCCTCCCATATCCACCGTTCAGAGATTCCAAACCCGTCGAGAACGTCTGAGTCCACGTGGGTGGACTGCTCACTTACCCTTGTCAGTGGTGATGATTAGGCGCCACCTCTGCTGAAACGTGCGGGGATGCTGGTCGGGGTGTCTTGAGAGAGAGTCTGACAGGTCCAGGACTTCAAAGGAGCGGTGTTTTCTTCCCCCCAATGACAGAGGCGCACGCGAGGACAGTTGCTTGTGGTTTGAACGCCACTCCCACAGGCTCCGCAATTCCTTCTTGACCTGTCTTGAATAGGAATTGATTTGCTTACCTTGTATCGGAATGAAATGGCAAAGTACACATGACAGCTGCCGCGCAAGGAGGCCCTGTCTCTTCACAAACCCGTGTTGAGCATGATTTCATCGCGGACACCCACGCAAGGGGGAAGAAAAGGTATTCGACTTATTTAACTATGAGACAGAAAGTGCGAGTTTGAGAGGAGAAAAGAACCCATTGAGGGAATGGGTCCAGCAGGTGACCAAAAGCACACGAGCGCCCCCTTGTGTCGCGGGCTTGCCTACGTCCCAGAGATTCGAACCGGTGTCCTTTGACTTCACAGTCACAGTCAAAGGCTCTGACCTCTAAGGCATCTTCCGTTTCCCACTAATCCCGTGGCTGGTTTCCCTTGCCCGGTCTTGTTCCAGCAAGGCTTGAATTCTACTACCGGGTGTGCTGGCATTCAGCATGGAGCCACAGGGTGGCTGCCTTGTCACGTTCATCCTCTCATCTCTGCTGGCAGTAAAGGCACCTGGCCCTACTTCAAGCACCCCCTTTTGATGATACTCAACTGCTCTGATCATTGAAAATCGGACATTCAATGCAAACTATGCCAGGTGGATCAAAGGATACAAACAGTCCTAAATGTTTGTCCTCCAAAAGGGATATCCGAGAGAGAAATATGTACGTGACTTCCATTTGACCCAAAGACATTGCTATCATTTTCTGGCAAGTCAAGATATCATTCCAGTGCCAATGGCAGGAACCTGTGTGGGAAACCGGAGACGCTGGTGGGCAGTGTCCTCTGCAATGTCACCATACAGCGTAGCCTTGCCTACCCTTTTTCTTCCACGTCACATGGGAACTTCTCATGACTGGGAGGAGCATGGAAGGCCACAAGAGATTCTAACTGCGTTCACAGTGGACCGTGTGTCACGTACTTACCATCTTCCCTTGATATCTGTGAACGTGACCCAGTGAAGGAGGGGCACGTCCGTGATTACCCAATACTCACCCTTCTGCTCCTTCATTGGCCCTGCTCCCATGGTCGGGTCAGGATGGTCCTCCAGAGCCTGCGAGTGGGCACCCAAACCCTCCGAATACACTTTTGGACCCAGACACACCTCATTCTTTCTGCAGTGGGTTCAGCAATTTTGCCCTGGGCCTCAAAGGCATAAAGAATGTCGATACCTGCCTCCGTGTGTGATGTCAGTCCTATTTTCGAGAGACTCCTGTGTATCTACTGCCTCAAAAAGACGTCGGTCCTCCTGCTAGAAAGGGCCACAGGACTCCCTGGTAGCTTCTCACTTCACCTGGAAGCTCTGCATGTCCCATGCGGATGTGACCATTTGGGTCACATGTCTGTCAGGGGCCTTCTTTCCCTAGCACACGGAGATCTCCTGCCTCTCCGTGGCCTTCTCTCTGGCCAAAGAGCTCCCGATTCTCTAACCTAGGGTGAGAGCGAACGCTATCACCCTAGGTTAGAGAATCGGCTCTCTTCAGAAAAAGGGTCAGATTTATAGAATTCACAAAGATGGCCGACGCACGGCCATGGGCCAGCCCGAGGCCTTCTTGTGGAAAGGGAGCAATTTCTGCAGGTTCACCCCCTCACTTACGACTGGGGAGCCTAGTGGAACGGGACTGTGTGAAATGTGAGGGAGCAGGGCGCGGAGGGTGTGTTTCTCTGGGAATGAGACAGCTCCGCGCAGTGTCCTTTAATTGGCGGCAGGACGAGGGCCTCCCCGAGCGCCAGTCCAGCTGCCTGAGCAGGAGAGCCTGCCTCCCATATCCACCGTTCAGAGATTCCAAAGCCGTCGAGAACGTCTGAGTCCACGTGGGTGGACTGCTCACTTACCCTTGTCAGTGGTGATGATTAGGCGCCACCTCTGCTGAAACGTGCGGGGATGCTGGTCGGGGTGTCTTGAGAGATAGCCTGACAGGTCCAGGACTTCAAAGGAGCGGTGTTTTCTTCCCCCCAATGACAGAGGCGCACGCGAGGACAGTTGCTTGTGGTTTGAACGCCACTCCCACAGGCTCCGCAATTCCTTCTTGACCTGTCTTGAATAGGAACTGATTTGCTTACCTTGTATCGGAATGAAATGGCAAAGTACACATGACAGCTGCCGCGCAAGGAGGCCCTGTCTCTTCACAAACCCGTGTTGAGCATGGTTTCATCGCGGACACCCACGCAAGGGGGAAGAAAAGGTATTCGACTTATTTACCTATGAGACAGAAAGTGCGAGTTTGAGAGGAGAAAAGAACCCATTGAGGGAATGGGTCCAGCAGGTGACCAAAAGCACACGAGCGCCCCCTTGTGTCGCGGGCTTGCCTACGGCCCAGAGATTCGAACCGGTGTCCTTTGACTTCACAGTCACAGTCAAAGGCTCTGACCTCTAAGGCATCTTCCGTTTCCCACTAATCCCGTGGCTGGTTTCCCTTGCCCGGTCTTGTTCCAGCAAGGCTTGAATTCTACTACCGGGTGTGCTGGCATTCAGCATGGAGCCACAGGGTGGCTGCCTTGTCACGTTCATCCTCTCATCTCTGCTGGCAGTAAAGGCACCTGGCCCTACTTCAAGCACCCCCTTTTGATGATACTCAACTGCTCTGATCATTGAAAATCGGACATTCAATGCAAACTATGCCAGGTGGGTCAAAGGATACAAACAGTCCTAAATGTTTGTCCTCCAAAAGGGATATCCGAGAGAGAAATATGTACGTGACTTCCATTTGACCCAAAGACATTGCTATCATTTTCTGGCAAGTCAAGATATCATTCCAGTGCCAATGGCAGGAACCTGTGTGGGAAACCGGAGACGCTGGTGGGCAGTGTCCTCTGCAATGTCACCATACAGCGTAGCCTTGCCTGCCCTTTTTCTTCCACGTCACATGGGAACTTCTCATGACTGGGAGGAGCATGGAAGGCCACAAGAGATTCTAACTGCGTTCACAGTGGACCGTGTGTCACGTACTTACCATCTTCCCTTGATATCTGTGAACGTGACCCAGTGAAGGAGGGGCACGTCCGTGATTACCCAATACTCACCCTTCTGCTCCTTCATTGGCCCTGCTCCCATGGTCGGGTCAGGATGGTCCTCCAGAGCCTGCGAGTGGGCACCCAAACCCTCCGAATACACTTTTGGACCCAGACACACCTCATTCTTTCTGCAGTGGGTTCAGCAATTTTGCCCTGGGCCTCAAAGGCATAAAGAATGTCGATACCTGCCTCCGTGTGTGATGTCAGTCCTATTTTCGAGAGACTCCTGTGTGTCTACTGCCTCAAAAAGACGTCGGTCCTCCTGCTAGAAAGGGCCACAGGACTCCCTGGTAGCTTCTCACTTCACCTGGAAGCTCTGCATGTCCCATGCGGATGTGACCATTTGGGTCACATGTCTGTCAGGGGCCTTCTTTCCCTAGCACACGGAGATCTCCTGCCTCTCCGTGGCCTTCTCTCTGGCCAAAGAGCTCCCGATTCTCTAACCTAGGGTGAGAGCGAACGCTATCACCCTAGGTTAGAGAATCGGCTCTCTTCAGAAAAAGGGCCAGATTTTTAGAATTCACAAAGATGGCCGACGCACGGCCATGGGCCAGCCCGAGGCCTTCTTGTGGAAAGGGAGCAATTTCTGCAGGTTCACCCCCTCACTTACGACTGGGGAGCCTAGTGGAACGGGACTGTGTGAAATGTGAGGGAGCAGGGCGCGGAGGGTGTGTTTCTCGGGGAATGAGACAGCTCCGCAAAGTGTCCTTTAATTGGCGGCAGGCGGAGGGCCTCCACGAGCGCCAGGCCGGCTGCCTGAGCAGGAGAGCCTGCCTCTCATATCAAATGTTCAGAGATTCCAAACTCGTCGAGAACGTCTGAGTCCACGTTGGTGGACTGCTCACTTACCCTTGTCAGTGGTGATGATTAGGCGCCACCTCTGCTGAAACGTGCAGGGATGCTGGTCGGGGTGTCTTGAAAGAGAGTCTGACAGGTCCAGGACTTCAAAGGAGCGGTGTTTTCTTCCCCCCAATGACAGAGGCGCACGCGAGGACAGTTGCTTGTGGTTTGAACGCCACTCCCACAGGCTCAGCAATTCCTTCTTGACCTGTCTTGAATAGGAATTGATTTGCTTACCTTGTATCGGAATGAAATGGCAAAGTACACATGACAGCTGCCACGCAAGGAGGCCCTGTCTCTTCACAAACCCGTGTTGAGCATGGTTTCATCGCGGACACCCACGCAAGGGGGAAGAAAAGGTATTCGACTTATTTACCTATGAGACAGAAAGTGCGAGTTTGAGAGGAGAAAAGAACCCATTGAGGGAATGGGTCCAGCAGGTGACCAAAAGCACACGAGCGCCCCCTTGTGTCGCGGCCTTGCCTACGTCCCAGAGATTCGAACCGGTGTCCTTTGACTTCACAGTCACAGTCAAAGGCTCTGACCTCTAAGGCATCTTCCGTTTCCCACTAATCCCGTGGCTGGTTTCCCTTGCCCGGTCTTGTTCCAGCAAGGCTTGAATTCTACTACCGGGTGTGCTGGCATTCAGCATGGAGCCACAGGGTGGCTGCCTTGTCACGTTCATGCTCTCATCTCTGCTGGCAGTAAAGGCACCTGGCCCTACTTCAAGCACCCCCTTTTGATGATACTCAACTGCTCTGATCATTGAAAATCGGACATTCAATGCAAACTATGCCAGGTGGGTCAAAGGATACAAACAGTCCTAAATGTTTGTCCTCCAAAAGGGATATCCGAGAGAGAAATATGTACGTGACTTCCATTTGACCCAAAGACATTGCTATCATTTTCTGGCAAGTCAAGATATCATTCCAGTGCCAATGGCAGGAACCTGTGTGGGAAACCGGAGACGCTGGTGGGCAGTGTCCTCTGCAATGTCACCATACAGCGTAGCCTTGCCTGCCCTTTTTCTTCCACGTCACATGGGAACTTCTCATGACTGGGAGGAGCATGGAAGGCCACAAGAGATTCTAACTGCGTTCACAGTGGACCGTGTGTCACGTACTTACCATCTTCCCTTGATATCTGTGAACGTGACCCAGTGAAGGAGGGGCACGTCCGTGATTACCCAATACTCACCCTTCTGCTCCTTCATTGGCCCTGCTCCCATGGTCGGGTCAGGATGGTCCTCCAGAGCCTGCGAGTGGGCACCCAAACCCTCCGAATACACTTTTGGACCCAGACACACCTCATTCTTTCTGCAGTGGGTTCAGCAATTTTGCCCTGGGCCTCAAAGGCATAAAGAATGTCGATACCTGCCTCCGTGTGTGATGTCAGTCCTATTTTCGAGAGACTCCTGTGTGTCTACTGCCTCAAAAAGACGTCGGTCCTCCTGCTAGAAAGGGCCACAGGACTCCCTGGTAGCTTCTCACTTCACCTGGAAGCTCTGCATGTCCCATGCGGATGTGACCATTTGGGTCACATGTCTGTCAGGGGCCTTCTTTCCCTAGCACACGGAGATCTCCTGCCTCTCCGTGGCCTTCTCTCTGGCCAAAGAGCTCCCGATTCTCTAACCTAGGGTGAGAGCGAACGCTATCACCCTAGGTTAGAGAATCGGCTCTCTTCAGAAAAAGGGTCAGATTTATAGAATTCACAAAGATGGCCGACGCACGGCCATGGGCCAGCCCGAGGCCTTCTTGTGGAAAGGGAGCAATTTCTGCAGGTTCACCCCCTCACTTACGACTGGGGAGCCTAGTGGAACGGGACTGTGTGAAATGTGAGGGAGCAGGGCGCGGAGGGTGTGTTTCTCTGGGAATGAGACAGCTCCGCAAAGTGTCCTTTAATTGGCGGCAGGCGGAGGGCCTCCACGAGCGCCAGGCCGGCTGCCTGAGCAGGAGAGCCTGCCTCTCATATCAAATGTTCAGAGATTCCAAACTCGTCGAGAACGTCTGAGTCCACGTTGGTGGACTGCTCACTTACCCTTGTCAGTGGTGATGATTAGGCGCCACCTCTGCTGAAACGTGCGGGGATGCTGGTCGGGGTGTCTTGAAAGAGAGTCTGACAGGTCCAGGACTTCAAAGGAGCGGTGTTTTCTTCCCCCCAATGACAGAGGCGCACGCGAGGACAGTTGCTTGTGGTTTGAACGCCACTCCCACAGGCTCCGCAATTCCTTCTTGACCTGTCTTGAATAGGAATTGATTTGCTTACCTTGTATCGGAATGAAATGGCAAAGTACACATGACAGCTGCCACGCAAGGAGGCCCTGTCTCTTCACAAACCCGTGTTGAGCATGGTTTCATCGCGGACACCCACGCAAGGGGGAAGAAAAGGTATTCGACTTATTTACCTATGAGACAGAAAGTGCGAGTTTGAGAGGAGAAAAGAACCCATTGAGGGAATGGGTCCAGCAGGTGACCAAAAGCACACGAGCGCCCCCTTGTGTCGCGGGCTTGCCTACGGCCCAGAGATTCGAACCGGTGTCCTTTGACTTCACAGTCACAGTCAAAGGCTCTGACCTCTAAGGCATCTTCCGTTTCCCACTAATCCCGTGGCTGGTTTCCCTTGCCCGGTCTTGTTCCAGCAAGGCTTGAATTCTACTACCGGGTGTGCTGGCATTCAGCATGGAGCCACAGGGTGGCTGCCTTGTCACGTTCATGCTCTCATCTCTGCTGGCAGTAAAGGCACCTGGCCCTACTTCAAGCACCCCCTTTTGATGATACTCAACTGCTCTGATCATTGAAAATCGGACATTCAATGCAAACTATGCCAGGTGGGTCAAAGGATACAAACAGTCCTAAATGTTTGTCCTCCAAAAGGGATATCCGAGAGAGAAATATGTACGTGACTTCCATTTGACCCAAAGACATTGCTATCATTTTCTGGCAAGTCAAGATATCATTCCAGTGCCAATGGCAGGAACCTGTGTGGGAAACCGGAGACGCTGGTGGGCAGTGTCCTCTGCAATGTCACCATACAGCGTAGCCTTGCCTGCCCTTTTTCTTCCACGTCACATGGGAACTTCTCATGACTGGGAGGAGCATGGAAGGCCACAAGAGATTCTAACTGCGTTCACAGTGGACCGTGTGTCATGTACTTACCATCTTCCCTTGATATCTGTGAACGTGACCCAGTGAAGGAGGGGCACGTCCGTGATTACCCAATACTCACCCTTCTGCTCCTTCATTGGCCCTGCTCCCATGGTCGGGTCAGGATGGTCCTCCAGAGCCTGCGAGTAGGGCACCCAAACCCTCCGAATACACTTTTGGACCCAGACACACCTCATTCTTTCTGCAGTGGGTTCAGCAATTTTGCCCTGGGCCTCAAAGGCATAAAGAATGTCGATACCTGCCTCCGTGTGTGATGTCAGTCCTATTTTCGAGAGACTCCTGTGTGTCTACTGCCTCAAAAAGACGTCGGTCCTCCTGCTAGAAAGGGCCACAGGACTCCCTGGTAGCTTCTCACTTCACCTGGAAGCTCTGCATGTCCCATGCGGATGTGACCATTTGGGTCACATGTCTGTCAGGGGCCTTCTTTCCCTAGCACACGGAGATCTCCTGCCTCTCCGTGGCCTTCTCTCTGGCCAAAGAGCTCCCGATTCTCTAACCTAGGGTGAGAGCGAACGCTATCACCCTAGGTTAGAGAATCGGCTCTCTTCAGAAAAAGGGTCAGATTTATAGAATTCACAAAGATGGCCGACGCACGGCCATGGGCCAGCCCGAGGCCTTCTTGTGGAAAGGGAGCAATTTCTGCAGGTTCACCCCCTCACTTACGACTGGGGAGCCTAGTGGAACGGGACTGTGTGAAATGTGAGGGAGCAGGGCGCGGAGGGTGTGTTTCTCGGGGAATGAGACAGCTCCGCAAAGTGTCCTTTAATTGGCGGCAGGCGGAGGGCCTCCACGAGCGCCAGGCCGGCTGCCTGAGCAGGAGAGCCTGCCTCTCATATCAAATGTTCAGAGATTCCAAACTCGTCGAGAACGTCTGAGTCCACGTTGGTGGACTGCTCACTTACCCTTGTCAGTGGTGATGATTAGGCGCCACCTCTGCTGAAACGTGCGGGGATGCTGGTCGGGGTGTCTTGAAAGAGAGTCTGACAGGTCCAGGACTTCAAAGGAGCGGTGTTTTCTTCCCCCCAATGACAGAGGCGCACGCGAGGACAGTTGCTTGTGGTTTGAACGCCACTCCCACAGGCTCCGCAATTCCTTCTTGACCTGTCTTGAATAGGAATTGATTTGCTTACCTTGTATCGGAATGAAATGGCAAAGTACACATGACAGCTGCCGCGCAAGGAGGCCCTGTCTCTTCACAAACCCGTGTTGAGCATGGTTTCATCGCGGACACCCACGCAAGGGGGAAGAAAAGGTATTCGACTTATTTAACTATGAGACAGAAAGTGCGAGTTTGAGAGGAGAAAAGAACCCATTGAGGGAATGGGTCCAGCAGGTGACCAAAAGCACACGAGCGCCCCCTTGTGTCGCGGGCTTGCCTATGGCCCAGAGATTCGAACCGGTGTCCTTTGACTTCACAGTCACAGTCAAAGGCTCTGACCTCTAAGGCATCTTCCGTTTCCCACTAATCCCGTGGCTGGTTTCCCTTGCCCGGTCTTGTTCCAGCAAGGCTTGAATTCTACTACCGGGTGTGCTGGCATTCAGCATGGAGCCACAGGGTGGCTGCCTTGTCACGTTCATCCTCTCATCTCTGCTGGCAGTAAAGGCACCTGGCCCTACTTCAAGCACCCCCTTTTGATGATACTCAACTGCTCTGATCATTGAAAATCGGACATTCAATGCAAACTATGCCAGGTGGGTCAAAGGATACAAACAGTCCTAAATGTTTGTCCTCCAAAAGGGATATCCGAGAGAGAAATATGTACGTGACTTCCATTTGACCCAAAGACATTGCTATCATTTTCTGGCAAGTCAAGATATCATTCCAGTGCCAATGGCAGGAACCTGTGTGGGAAACCGGATACGCTGGTGGGCAGTGTCCTCTGCAATGTCACCATACAGCGTAGCCTTGCCTGCCCTTTTTCTTCCACGTCACATGGGAACTTCTCATGACTGGGAGGAGCATGGAAGGCCACAAGAGATTCTAACTGCGTTCACAGTGGACCGTGTGTCACGTACTTACCATCTTCCCTTGATATCTGTGAACGTGACCCAGTGAAGGAGGGGCTCGTCCGTGATTACCCAATACTCACCTTTCTGCTCCTTCATTGGCCCTGCTCCCATGGTCGGGTCAGGATGGTCCTCCAGAGCCTGCGAGTGGGCACCCAAACCCTCCGAATACACTTTTGGACCCAGACACACCTCATTCTTTCTGCAGTGGGTTCAGCAATTTTGCCCTGGGCCTCAAAGGCATAAAGAATGTCGATACCTGCCTCCGTGTGTGATGTCAGTCCTATTTTCGAGAGACTCCTGTGTGTCTACTGCCTCAAAAAGACGTCGGTCCTCCTGCTAGAAAGGGCCACAGGACTCCCTGGTAGCTTCTCACTTCACCTGGAAGCTCTGCATGTCCCATGCGGATGTGACCATTTGGGTCACATGTCTGTCAGGGGCCTTCTTTCCCTAGCACACGGAGATCTCCTGCCTCTCCGTGGCCTTCTCTCTGGCCAAAGAGCTCCCGATTCTCTAACCTAGGGTGAGAGCGAACGCTATCACCCTAGGTTAGAGAATCGGCTCTCTTCAGAAAAAGGGTCAGATTTATAGAATTCACAAAGATGGCCGACGCACGGCCATGGGCCAGCCCGAGGCCTTCTTGTGGAAAGGGAGCAATTTCTGCAGGTTCACCCCCTCACTTACGACTGGGGAGCCTAGTGGAACGGGACTGTGTGAAATGTGAGGGAGCAGGGCGCGGAGGGTGTGTTTCTCTGGGAATGAGACAGCTCCGCGCAGTGTCCTTTAATTGGCGGCAGGCGGAGGGCCTCCACGAGCGCCAGGCCGGCTGCCTGAGCAGGAGAGCCTGCCTCTCATATCAAATGTTCAGAGATTCCAAACTCGTCGAGAACGTCTGAGTCCACGTTGGTGGACTGCTCACTTACCCTTGTCAGTGGTGATGATTAGGCGCCACCTCTGCTGAAACGTGCGGGGATGCTGGTCGGGGTGTCTTGAAAGAGAGTCTGACAGGTCCAGGACTTCAAAGGAGCGGTGTTTTCTTCCCGCCAATGACAGAGGCGCACGCGAGGACAGTTGCTTGTGGTTTGAACGCCACTCCCACAGGCTCCGCAATTCCTTCTTGACCTGTCTTGAATAGGAATTGATTTGCTTACCTTGTATCGGAATGAAATGGCAAAGTACACATGACAGCTGCCGCGCAAGGAGGCCCTGTCTCTTCACAAACCCGTGTTGAGCATGGTTTCATCGCGGACACCCACGCAAGGGGGAAGAAAAGGTATTCGACTTATTTAACTATGAGACAGAAAGTGCGAGTTTGAGAGGAGAAAAGAACCCATTGAGGGAATGGGTCCAGCAGGTGACCAAAAGCACACGAGCGCCCCCTTGTGTCGCGGGCTTGCCTACGGCCCAGAGATTCGAACCGGTGTCCTTTGACTTCACAGTCACAGTCAAAGGCTCTGACCTCTAAGGCATCTTCCGTTTCCCACTAATCCCGTGGCTGGTTTCCCTTGCCCGGTCTTGTTCCAGCAAGGCTTGAATTCTACTACCGGGTGTGCTGGCATTCAGCATGGAGCCACAGGGTGGCTGCCTTGTCACGTTCATCCTCTCATCTCTGCTGGCAGTAAAGGCACCTGGCCCTACTTCAAGCACCCCCTTTTGATGATACTCAACTGCTCTGATCATTGAAAATCGGACATTCAATGCAAACTATGCCAGGTGGGTCAAAGGATACAAACAGTCCTAAATGTTTGTCCTCCAAAAGGGATATCCGAGAGAGAAATATGTACGTGACTTCCATTTGACCCAAAGACATTGCTATCATTTTCTGGCAAGTCAAGATATCATTCCAGTGCCAATGGCAGGAACCTGTGTGGGAAACCGGAGACGCTGGTGGGCAGTGTCCTCTGCAATGTCACCATACAGCGTAGCCTTGCCTACCCTTTTTCTTCCACGTCACATGGGAACTTCTCATGACTGAGAGGAGCATGGAAGGCCACAAGAGATTCTAACTGTGTTCACAGTGGACCGTGTGTCACGTACTTACCATCTTCCCTTGATATCTGTGAACGTGACCCAGTGAAGGAGGGGCACGTCCGTGATTACCCAATTCTCACCCTTCTGCCCCTTCATTGGCCCTGCTCCCATGGTCGGGTCAGGATGGTCCTCCAGAGCCTGCGAGTGGGCACCCAAACCCTCCGAATACACTTTTGGACCCAGACACACCTCATTCTTTCTGCAGTGGGTTCAGCAATTTTGCCCTGGGCCTCAAAGGCATAAACAATGTCGATACCTGCCTCCGTGTGTGATGTCAGTCCTATTTTCAAGAGACTCCTGTGTGTCTACTGCCTCAAAAAGACGTCGGTCCTCCTGCTAGAAAGGGCCACAGGACTCCCTGGTAGCTTCTCACTTCACCTGGAAGCTCTGCATGTCCCATGCGGATGTGACCATTTGGGTCACATGTCTGTCAGGGGCCTTCTTTCCCTAGCACACGGAGATCTCCTGCCTCTCCGTGGCCTTCTCTCTGGCCAAAGAGCTCCCGATTCTCTAACCTAGGGTGAGAGCGAACGCTATCACCCTAGGTTAGAGAATCGGCTCTCTTCAGAAAAAGGGTCAGATTTATAGAATTCACAAAGATGGCCGACGCACGGCCATGGGCCAGCCCGAGGCCTTCTTGTGGAAAGGGAGCAATTTCTGCAGGTTCACCCCCTCACTTACGACTGGGGAGCCTAGTGGAACGGGACTGTGTGAAATGTGAGGGAGCAGGGCGCGGAGGGTGTGTTTCTCTGGGAATGAGACAGCTCCGCGCAGTGTCCTTTAATTGGCGGCAGGACGAGGGCCTCCCCGAGCGCCAGTCCAGCTGCCTGAGCAGGAGAGCCTGCCTCTCATATCAAATGTTCAGAGATTCCAAAGCCGTCGAGAACGTCTGAGTCCACGTGGGTGGACTGCTCACTTACCCTTGTCAGTGGTGATGATTAGGCGCCACCTCTGCTGAAACGTGCGGGGATGCTGGTCGGGGTGTCTTGAGAGAGAGTCTGACAGGTCCAGGACTTCAAAGGAGCGGTGTTTTCTTCCCGCCAATGACAGAGGCGCACGCGAGGACAGTTGCTTGTGGTTTGAACGCCACTCCCACAGGCTCCGCAATTCCTTCTTGACCTGTCTTGAATAGGAATTGATTTGCTTACCTTGTATCGGAATGAAATGGCAAAGTACACATGACAGCTGCCGCGCAAGGAGGCCCTGTCTCTTCACAAACCCGTGTTGAGCATGGTTTCATCGCGGACACCCACGCAAGGGGGAAGAAAAGGTATTCGACTTATTTAACTATGAGACAGAAAGTGCGAGTTTGAGAGGAGAAAAGAACCCATTGAGGGAATGGGTCCAGCAGGTGACCAAAAGCACACGAGCGCCCCCTTGTGTCGCGGGCTTGCCTACGGCCCAGAGATTCGAACCGGTGTCCTTTGACTTCACAGTCACAGTCAAAGGCTCTGACCTCTAAGGCATCTTCCGTTTCCCACTAATCCCGTGGCTGGTTTCCCTTGCCCGGTCTTGTTCCAGCAAGGCTTGAATTCTACTACCGGGTGTGCTGGCATTCAGCATGGAGCCACAGGGTGGCTGCCTTGTCACGTTCATCCTCTCATCTCTGCTGGCAGTAAAGGCACCTGGCCCTACTTCAAGCACCCCCTTTTGATGATACTCAACTGCTCTGATCATTGAAAATCGGACATTCAATGCAAACTATGCCAGGTGGGTCAAAGGATACAAACAGTCCTAAATGTTTGTCCTCCAAAAGGGATATCCGAGAGAGAAATATGTACGTGACTTCCATTTGACCCAAAGACATTGCTATCATTTTCTGGCAAGTCAAGATATCATTCCAGTGCCAATGGCAGGAACCTGTGTGGGAAACCGGAGACGCTGGTGGGCAGTGTCCTCTGCAATGTCACCATACAGCGTAGCCTTGCCTGCCCTTTTTCTTCCACGTCACATGGGAACTTCTCATGACTGGGAGGAGCATGGAAGGCCACAAGAGATTCTAACTGCGTTCACAGTGGACCGTGTGTCACGTACTTACCATCTTCCCTTGATATCTGTGAACGTGACCCAGTGAAGGAGGGGCACGTCCGTGATTACCCAATACTCACCCTTCTGCTCCTTCATTGGCCCTGCTCCCATGGTCGGGTCAGGATGGTCCTCCAGAGCCTGCGAGTGGGCACCCAAACCCTCCGAATACACTTTTGGACCCAGACACACCTCATTCTTTCTGCAGTGGGTTCAGCAATTTTGCCCTGGGCCTCAAAGGCATAAAGAATGTCGATACCTGCCTCCGTGTGTGATGTCAGTCCTATTTTCGAGAGACTCCTGTGTGTCTACTGCCTCAAAAAGACGTCGGTCCTCCTGCTAGAAAGGGCCACAGGACTCCCTGGTAGCTTCTCACTTCACCTGGAAGCTCTGCATGTCCCATGCGGATGTGACCATTTGGGTCACATGTCTGTCAGGGGCCTTCTTTCCCTAGCACACGGAGATCTCCTGCCTCTCCGTGGCCTTCTCTCTGGCCAAAGAGCTCCCGATTCTCTAACCTAGGGTGAGAGCGAACGCTATCACCCTAGGTTAGAGAATCGGCTCTCTTCAGAAAAAGGGTCAGATTTATAGAATTCACAAAGATGGCCGACGCACGGCCATGGGCCAGCCCGAGGCCTTCTTGTGGAAAGGGAGCAATTTCTGCAGGTTCACCCCCTCACTTACGACTGGGGAGCCTAGTGGAACGGGACTGTGTGAAATGTGAGGGAGCAGGGCGCGGAGGGTGTGTTTCTCTGGGAATGAGACAGCTCCGCGCAGTGTCCTTTAATTGGCGGCAGGCGGAGGGCCTCCACGAGCGCCAGGCCGGCTGCCTGAGCAGGAGAGCCTGCCTCTCATATCAAATGTTCAGAGATTCCAAACTCGTCGAGAACGTCTGAGTCCACGTTGGTGGACTGCTCACTTACCCTTGTCAGTGGTGATGATTAGGCGCCACCTCTGCTGAAACGTGCGGGGATGCTGGTCGGGGTGTCTTGAAAGAGAGTCTGACAGGTCCAGGACTTCAAAGGAGCGGTGTTTTCTTCCCCCCAATGACAGAGGCGCACGCGAGGACAGTTGCTTGTGGTTTGAACGCCACTCCCACAGGCTCCGCAATTCCTTCTTGACCTGTCTTGAATAGGAATTGATTTGCTTACCTTGTATCGGAATGAAATGGCAAAGTACACATGACAGCTGCCGCGCAAGGAGGCCCTGTCTCTTCACAAACCCGTGTTGAGCATGGTTTCATCGCGGACACCCACGCAAGGGGGAAGAAAAGGTATTCGACTTATTTAACTATGAGACAGAAAGTGCGAGTTTGAGAGGAGAAAAGAACCCATTGAGGGAATGGGTCCAGCAGGTGACCAAAAGCACACGAGCGCCCCCTTGTGTCGCGGGCTTGCCTACGTCCCAGAGATTCGAACCGGTGTCCTTTGACTTCACAGTCACAGTCAAAGGCTCTGACCTCTAAGGCATCTTCCGTTTCCCACTAATCCCGTGGCTGGTTTCCCTTGCCCGGTCTTGTTCCAGCAAGGCTTGAATTCTACTACCGGGTGTGCTGGCATTCAGCATGGAGCCACAGGGTGGCTGCCTTGTCACGTTCATGCTCTCATCTCTGCTGGCAGTAAAGGCACCTGGCCCTACTTCAAGCACCCCCTTTTGATGATACTCAACTGCTCTGATCATTGAAAATCGGACATTCAATGCAAACTATGCCAGGTGGGTCAAAGGATACAAACAGTCCTAAATGTTTGTCCTCCAAAAGGGATATCCAAGAGAGAAATATGTACGTGACTTCCATTTGACCCAAAGACATTGCTATCATTTTCTGGCAAGTCAAGATATCATTCCAGTGCCAATGGCAGGAACCTGTGTGGGAAACCGGAGACGCTGGTGGGCAGTGTCCTCTGCAATGTCACCATACAGCGTAGCCTTGCCTGCCCTTTTTCTTCCACGTCACATGGGAACTTCTCATGACTGGGAGGAGCATGGAAGGCCACAAGAGATTCTAACTGCGTTCACAGTGGACCGTGTGTCATGTACTTACCATCTTCCCTTGATATCTGTGAACGTGACCCAGTGAAGGAGGGGCACGTCCGTGATTACCCAATACTCACCCTTCTGCTCCTTCATTGGCCCTGCTCCCATGGTCGGGTCAGGATGGTCCTCCAGAGCCTGCGAGTGGGCACCCAAACCCTCCGAATACACTTTTGGACCCAGACACACCTCATTCTTTCTGCAGTGGGTTCAGCAATTTTGCCCTGGGCCTCAAAGGCATAAAGAATGTCGATACCTGCCTCCGTGTGTGATGTCAGTCCTATTTTCGAGAGACTCCTGTGTGTCTACTGCCTCAAAAAGACGTCGGTCCTCCTGCTAGAAAGGGCCACAGGACTCCCTGGTAGCTTCTCACTTCACCTGGAAGCTCTGCATGTCCCATGCGGATGTGACCATTTGGGTCACATGTCTGTCAGGGGCCTTCTTTCCCTAGCACACGGAGATCTCCTGCCTCTCCGTGGCCTTCTCTCTGGCCAAAGAGCTCCCGATTCTCTAACCTAGGGTGAGAGCGAACGCTATCACCCTAGGTTAGAGAATCGGCTCTCTTCAGAAAAAGGGTCAGATTTATAGAATTCACAAAGATGGCCGACGCACGGCCATGGGCCAGCCCGAGGCCTTCTTGTGGAAAGGGAGCAATTTCTGCAGGTTCACCCCCTCACTTACGACTGGGGAGCCTACTGGAACGGGACTGTGTGAAATGTGAGGGAGCAGGGCGCGGAGGGTGTGTTTCTCTGGGAATGAGACAGCTCCGCGCAAGTGTCCTTTAATTGGCGGCAGGCGGAGGGCCTCCACGAGCGCCAGGCCGGCTGCCTGAGCAGGAGAGCCTGCCTCTCATATCAAATGTTCAGAGATTCCAAACTCGTCGAGAACGTCTGAGTCCACGTTGGTGGACTGCTCACTTACCCTTGTCAGTGGTGATGATTAGGCGCCACCTCTGCTGAAACGTGCGGGGATGCTGGTCGGGGTGTCTTGAAAGAGAGTCTGACAGGTCCAGGACTTCAAAGGAGCGGTGTTTTCTTCCCCCCAATGACAGAGGCGCACGCGAGGACAGTTGCTTGTGGTTTGAACGCCACTCCCACAGGCTCCGCAATTCCTTCTTGACCTGTCTTGAATAGGAACTGATTTGCTTACCTTGTATCGGAATGAAATGGCAAAGTACACATGACAGCTGCCGCGCAAGGAGGCCCTGTCTCTTCACAAACCCGTGTTGAGCATGGTTTCATCGCGGACACCCACGCAAGGGGGAAGAAAAGGTATTCGACTTATTTAACTATGAGACAGAAAGTGCGAGTTTGAGAGGAGAAAAGAACCCATTGAGGGAATGGGTCCAGCAGGTGACCAAAAGCACACGAGCGCCCCCTTGTGTCGCGGGCTTGCCTACGTCCCAGAGATTCGAACCGGTGTCCTTTGACTTCACAGTCACAGTCAAAGGCTCTGACCTCTAAGGCATCTTCCGTTTCCCACTAATCCCGTGGCTGGTTTCCCTTGCCCGGTCTTGTTCCAGCAAGGCTTGAATTCTACTACCGGGTGTGCTGGCATTCAGCATGGAGCCACAGGGTGGCTGCCTTGTCACGTTCATCCTCTCATCTCTGCTGGCAGTAAAGGCACCTGGCCCTACTTCAAGCACCCCCTTTTGATGATACTCAACTGCTCTGATCATTGAAAATCGGACATTCAATGCAAACTATGCCAGGTGGGTCAAAGGATACAAACAGTCCTAAATGTTTGTCCTCCAAAAGGGATATCCAAGAGAGAAATATGTACGTGACTTCCATTTGACCCAAAGACATTGCTCTCATTTTCTGGCAAGTCAAGATATCATTCCAGTGCCAATGGCAGGAACCTGTGTGGGAAACCGGAGACGCTGGTGGGCAGTGTCCTCTGCAATGTCACCATACAGCGTAGCCTTGCCTGCCCTTTTTCTTCCACGTCACATGGGAACTTCTCATGACTGGGAGGAGCATGGAAGGCCACAAGAGATTCTAACTGCGTTCACAGTGGACCGTGTGTCACGTACTTACCATCTTCCCTTGATATCTGTGAACGTGACCCAGTGAAGGAGGGGCACGTCCGTGATTACCCAATACTCACCCTTCTGCTCCTTCATTGGCCCTGCTCCCATGGTCGGGTCAGGATGGTCCTCCAGAGCCTGCGAGTGGGCACCCAAACCCTCCGAATACACTTTTGGACCCAGACACACCTCATTCTTTCTGCAGTGAGTTCAGCAATTTTGCCCTGGGCCTCAAAGGCATAAAGAATGTCGATACCTGCCTCCGTGTGTGATGTCAGTCCTATTTTCGAGAGACTCCTGTGTGTCTACTGCCTCAAAAAGACGTCGGTCCTCCTGCTAGAAAGGGCCACAGGACTCCCTGGTAGCTTCTCACTTCACCTGGAAGCTCTGCATGTCCCATGCGGATGTGACCATTTGGGTCACATGTCTGTCAGGGGCCTTCTTTCCCTAGCACACGGAGATCTCCTGCCTCTCCGTGGCCTTCTCTCTGGCCAAAGAGCTCCCGATTCTCTAACCTAGGGTGAGAGCGAACGCTATCACCCTAGGTTAGAGAATCGGCTCTCTTCAGAAAAAGGGTCAGATTTATAGAATTCACAAAGATGGCCGACGCACGGCCATGGGCCAGCCCGAGGCCTTCTTGTGGAAAGGGAGCAATTTCTGCAGGTTCACCCCCTCACTTACGACTGGGGAGCCTAGTGGAACGGGACTGTGTGAAATGTGAGGGAGCAGGGCGCGGAGGGTGTGTTTCTCTGGGAATGAGACAGCTCCGCGCAGTGTCCTTTAATTGGCGGCAGGACGAGGGCCTCCCCGAGCGCCAGGCCAGCTGCCTGAGCAGGAGAGCCTGCCTCCCATATCAAATGTTCAGAGATTCCAAACCCGTCGAGAACGTCTGAGTCCACGTGGGTGGACTGCTCACTTACCCTTGTCAGTGGTGATGATTAGGCGCCACCTCTGCTGAAACGTGCGGGGATGCTGGTCGGGGTGTCTTGAGAGAGAGTCTGACAGGTCCAGGACTTCAAAGGAGCGGTGTTTTCTTCCCCCCAATGACAGAGGCGCACGCGAGGACAGTTGCTTGTGGTTTGAACGCCACTCCCACAGGCTCCGCAATTCCTTCTTGACCTGTCTTGAATAGGAACTGATTTGCTTACCTTGTATCGGAATGAAATGGCAAAGTACACATGACAGCTGCCGCGCAAGGAGGCCCTGTCTCTTCACAAACCCGTGTTGAGCATGGTTTCATCGCGGACACCCACGCAAGGGGGAAGAAAAGGTATTCGACTTATTTAACTATGAGACAGAAAGTGCGAGTTTGAGAGGAGAAAAGAACCCATTGAGGGAATGGGTCCAGCAGGTGACCAAAAGCACACGAGCGCCCCCTTGTGTCGCGGGCTTGCCTACGTCCCAGAGATTCGAACCGGTGTCCTTTGACTTCACAGTCACAGTCAAAGGCTCTGACCTCTAAGGCATCTTCCGTTTCCCACTAATCCCGTGGCTGGTTTCCCTTGCCCGGTCTTGTTCCAGCAAGGCTTGAATTCTACTACCGGGTGTGCTGGCATTCAGCATGGAGCCACAGGGTGGCTGCCTTGTCATGTTCATGCTCTCATCTCTGCTGGCAGTAAAGGCACCTGGCCCTACTTCAAGCACCCCCTTTTGATGATACTCAACTGCTCTGATCATTGAAAATCGGACATTCAATGCAAACTATGCCAGGTGGGTCAAAGGATACAAACAGTCCTAAATGTTTGTCCTCCAAAAGGGATATCCAAGAGAGAAATATGTACGTGACTTCCATTTGACCCAAAGACATTGCTATCATTTTCTGGCAAGTCAAGATATCATTCCAGTGCCAATGGCAGGAACCTGTGTGGGAAACCGGAGACGCTGGTGGGCAGTGTCCTCTGCAATGTCAACATACAGCGTAGCCTTGCCTGCCCTTTTTCTTCCACGTCACATGGGAACTTCTCATGACTGGGAGGAGCATGGAAGGCCACAAGAGATTCTAACTGCGTTCACAGTGGACCGTGTGTCACGTACTTACCATCTTCCCTTGATATCTGTGAACGTGACCCAGTGAAGGAGGGGCACGTCCGTGATTACCCAATACTCACCCTTCTGCTCCTTCATTGGCCCAGCTCCCATGGTCGGGTCAGGATGGTCCTCCAGAGCCTGCGAGTGGGCACCCAAACCCTCCGAATACACTTTTGGACCCAGACACACCTCATTCTTTCTGCAGTGGGTTCAGCAATTTTGCCCTGGGCCTCAACGGCACAAAGAATGTCTATACCTGCCTCCGTGTGTGATGTCAGTCCTATTTTCGAGAGACTCCTGTGTGTCTACTGCCTCAAAAAGACGTCGGTCCTCCTGCTAGAAAGGGCCACAGGACTCCCTGGTAGCTTCTCACTTCACCTGGAAGCTCTGCATGTCCCATGCGGATGTGACCATTTGGGTCACATGTCTGTCAGGGGCCTTCTTTCCCTAGCACACGGAGATCTCCTGCCTCTCCGTGGCCTTCTCTCTGGCCAAAGAGCTCCCGATTCTCTAACCTAGGGTGAGAGCGAACGCTATCACCCTAGGTTAGAGAATCGGCTCTCTTCAGAAAAAGGGTCAGATTTATAGAATTCACAAAGATGGCCGACGCACGGCCATGGGCCAGCCCGAGGCCTTCTTGTGGAAAGGGAGCAATTTCTGCAGGTTCACCCCCTCACTTACGACTGGGGAGCCTAGTGGAACGGGACTGTGTGAAATGTGAGGGAGCAGGGCGCGGAGGGTGTGTTTCTCTGGGAATGAGACAGCTCCGCGCAGTGTCCTTTAATTGGCGGCAGGACGAGGGCCTCCCCGAGCGCCAGGCCAGCTGCCTGAGCAGGAGAGCCTACCTCCCATATCCACCGTTCAGAGATTCCAAACCCGTCGAGAACGTCTGAGTCCACGTGGGTGGACTGCTCACTTACCCTTGTCAGTGGTGATGATTAGGCGCCACCTCTGCTGAAACGTGCGGGGATGCTGGTCGGGGTGTCTTGAGAGAGAGCCTGACAGGTCCAGGACTTCAAAGGAGCGGTGTTTTCTTCCCGCCAATGACAGAGGCGCACGCGAGGACAGTTGCTTGTGGTTTGAACGCCACTCCCACAGGCTCCGCAATTCCTTCTTGACCTGTCTTGAATAGGAACTGATTTGCTTACCTTGTATCGGAATGAAATGGCAAAGTACACATGACAGCTGCCGCGCAAGGAGGCCCTGTCTCTTCACAAACCCGTGTTGAGCATGGTTTCATCGCAGACACCCACGCAAGGGGGAAGAAAAGGTATTCGACTTATTTAACTATGAGACAGAAAGTGCGAGTTTGAGAGGAAAAAAGAACCCATTGAGGGAATGGGTCCAGCAGGTGACCAAAAGCACACGAGCGCCCCCTTGTGTCGCGGGCTTGCCTACGTCCCAGAGATTCGAACCGGTGTCCTTTGACTTCACAGTCACAGTCAAAGGCTCTGACCTCTAAGGCATCTTCCGTTTCCCACTAATCCCGTGGCTGGTTTCCCTTGCCCGGTCTTGTTCCAGCAAGGTTGAATTCTACTACCGGGTGTGCTGGCATTCAGCATGGAGCCACAGGGTGGCTGCCTTGTCATGTTCATGCTCTCATCTCTTCTGGCAGTAAAGGCACCTGGCCCTACTTCAAGCACCCCCTTTTGATGATACTCAACTGCTCTGATCATTGAAAATCGGACATTCAATGGAAACTATGCCAGGTGGGTCAAAGGATACAAACAGTCCTAAATGTTTGTCCTCCAAAAGGGATATCCAAGAGAGAAATATGTACGTGACTTCCATTTGACCCAAAGACATTGCTATCATTTTCTGGCAAGTCAAGATATCATTCCAGTGCCAATGGCAGGAACCTGTGTGGGAAACCGGAGACGCTGGTGGGCAGTGTCCTCTGCAATGTCAACATACAGCGTAGCCTTGCCTGCCCTTTTTCTTCCACGTCACATGGGAACTTCTCATGACTGGGAGGATCATGGAAGGCCACAAGAGATTCTAACTGCGTTCACAGTGGACCGTGTGTCACGTACTTACCATCTTCCCTTGATATCTGTGAACGTGACCCAGTGAAGGAGGGGCACGTCCGTGATTACCCAATACTCACCCTTCTGCTCCTTCATTGGCCCAGCTCCCATGGTCGGGTCAGGATGGTCCTCCAGAGCCTGCGAGTGGGCACCCAAACCCTCCGAATACACTTTTGGACCCAGACACACCTCATTCTTTCTGCAGTGGGTTCAGCAATTTTGCCCTGGGCCTCAACGGCACAAAGAATGTCTATACCTGCCTCCGTGTGTGATGTCAGTCCTATTTTCGAGAGACTCCTGTGTGTCTACTGCCTCAAAAAGACGTCGGTCCTCCTGCTAGAAAGGGCCACAGGACTCCCTGGTAGCTTCTCACTTCACCTGGAAGCTCTGCATGTCCCATGCGGATGTGACCATTTGGGTCACATGTCTGTCAGGGGCCTTCTTTCCCTAGCACACGGAGATCTCCTGCCTCTCCGTGGCCTTCTCTCTGGCCAAAGAGCTCCCGATTCTCTAACCTAGGGTGAGAGCGAACGCTATCACCCTAGGTTAGAGAATCGGCTCTCTTCAGAAAAAGGGTCAGATTTATAGAATTCACAAAGATGGCCGACGCACGGCCATGGGCCAGCCCGAGGCCTTCTTGTGGAAAGGGAGCAATTTCTGCAGGTTCACCCCCTCACTTACGACTGGGGAGCCTAGTGGAACGGGACTGTGTGAAATGTGAGGGAGCAGGGCGCGGAGGGTGTGTTTCTCTGGGAATGAGACAGCTCCGCGCAGTGTCCTTTAATTGGCGGCAGGACGAGGGCCTCCCCGAGCGCCAGGCCAGCTGCCTGAGCAGGAGAGCCTGCCTCCCATATCCACCGTTCAGAGATTCCAAACCCGTCGAGAACGTCTGAGTCCACGTGGGTGGACTGCTCACTTACCCTTGTCAGTGGTGATGATTAGGCGCCACCTCTGCTGAAACGTGCGGGGATGCTGGTCGGGGTGTCTTGAGAGAGAGCCTGACAGGTCCAGGACTTCAAACGAGCGGTGTTTTCTTCCCGCCAATGACAGAGGCGCACGCGAGGACAGTTGCTTGTGGTTTGAACGCCACTCCCACAGGCTCCGCAATTCCTTCTTGACCTGTCTTGAATAGGAACTGATTTGCTTACCTTGTATCGGAATGAAATGGCAAAGTACACATGACAGCTGCCGCGCAAGGAGGCCCTGTCTCTTCACAAACCCGTGTTGAGCATGGTTTCATCGCAGACACCCACGCAAGGGGGAAGAAAAGGTATTCGACTTATTTAACTATGAGACAGAAAGTGCGAGTTTGAGAGGAAAAAAGAACCCATTGAGGGAATGGGTCCAGCAGGTGACCAAAAGCACACGAGCGCCCCCTTGTGTCGCGGGCTTGCCTACGTCCCAGAGATTCGAACCGGTGTCCTTTGACTTCACAGTCACAGTCAAAGGCTCTGACCTCTAAGGCATCTTCCGTTTCCCACTAATCCCGTGGCTGGTTTCCCTTGCCCGGTCTTGTTCCAGCAAGGCTTGAATTCTACTACCGGGTGTGCTGGCATTCAGCATGGAGCCACAGGGTGGCTGCCTTGTCATGTTCATGCTCTCATCTCTGCTGGCAGTAAAGGTACCTGGCCCTACTTCAAGCACCCCCTTCTGATGATACTCAACTGCTCTGATCATTGAAAATCGGACATTCAATGGAAACTATGCCAGGTGGGTCAAAGGATACAAACAGTCCTAAATGTTTGTCCTCCAAAAGGGATATCCAAGAGAGAAATATGTACGTGACTTCCATTTGACCCAAAGACATTGCTATCATTTTCTGGCAAGTCAAGATATCATTCCAGTGCCAATGGCAGGAACCTGTGTGGGAAACCGGAGACGCTGGTGGGCAGTGTCCTCTGCAATGTCAACATACAGCGTAGCCTTGCCTGCCCTTTTTCTTCCACGTCACATGGGAACTTCTCATGACTGGGAGGATCATGGAAGGCCACAAGAGATTCTAACTGCGTTCACAGTGGACCGTGTGTCACGTACTTACCATCTTCCCTTGATATCTGTGAACGTGACCCAGTGAAGGAGGGGCACGCCCGTGATTACCCAATACTCACCCTTCTGCTCCTTCATTGGCCCTGCTCCCATGGTCGGGTCAGGATGGTCCTCCAGAGCCTGCGAGTGGGCACCCAAACCCTTCGAATACACTTTTGGACCCAGACACACCTCATTCTTTCTGCAGTGGGTTCAGCAATTTTGCCCTGGGCCTCAAAGGCACAAAGAATGTCTATACCTGCCTCCGTGTGTGATGTCAGTCCTATTTTCGAGAGACTCCTGTGTGTCTACTGCCTCAAAAAGACGTCGGTCCTCCTGCTAGAAAGGGCCACAGGACTCCCTGGTAGCTTCTCACTTCACCTGGAAGCTCTGCATGTCCCATGCGGATGTGACCATTTGGGTCACATGTCTGTCAGGGGCCTTCTTTCCCTAGCACACGGAGATCTCCTGCCTCTCCGTGGCCTTCTCTCTGGCCAAAGAGCTCCCGATTCTCTAACCTAGGGTGAGAGCGAACGCTATCACCCTAGGTTAGAGAATCGGCTCTCTTCAGAAAAAGGGTCAGATTTATACAATTCACAAAGATGGCCGACGCACGGCCATGGGCCAGCCCGAGGCCTTCTTGTGGAAAGGGAGCAATTTCTGCAGGTTCACCCCCTCACTTACGACTGGGGAGCCTAGTGGAACGGGACTGTGTGAAATGTGAGGGAGCAGGGCGCGGAGGGTGTGTTTCTCTGGGAATGAGACAGCTCCGCGCAGTGTCCTTTAATTGGCGGCAGGACGAGGGCCTCCCCGAGCGCCAGGCCAGCTGCCTGAGCAGGAGAGCCTGCCTCCCATATCCACCGTTCAGAGATTCCAAACCCGTCGAGAACGTCTGAGTCCACGTGGGTGGACTGCTCACTTACCCTTGTCAGTGGTGATGATTAGGCGCCTCCTCTGCTGAAACGTGCGGGGATGCTGGTCGGGGTGTCTTGAGAGAGAGCCTGACAGGTCCAGGACTTCAAACGAGCGGTGTTTTCTTCCCGCCAATGACAGAGGCGCACGCGAGGACAGTTGCTTGTGGTTTGAACGCCACTCCCACAGGCTCCGCAATTCCTTCTTGACCTGTCTTGAATAGGAACTGATTTGCTTACCTTGTATCGGAATGAAATGGCAAAGTACACATGACAGCTGCCGCGCAAGGAGGCCCTGTCTCTTCACAAACCCGTGTTGAGCATGGTTTCATCGCAGACACCCACGCAAGGGGGAAGAAAAGGTATTCGACTTATTTAACTATGAGACAGAAAGTGCGAGTTTGAGAGGAGAAAAGAACCCATTGAGGGAATGGGTCCAGCAGGTGACCAAAAGCACACGAGCGCCCCCTTGTGTCGCGGGCTTGCCTACGGCCCAGAGATTCGAACCGGTGTCCTTTGACTTCACAGTCACAGTCAAAGGCTCTGACCTCTAAGGCATCTTCCGTTTCCCACTAATCCCGTGGCTGGTTTCCCTTGCCCGGTCTTGTTCCAGCAAGGCTTGAATTCTACTACCGGGTGTGCTGGCATTCAGCATGGAGCCACAGGGTGGCTGCCTTGTCATGTTCATGCTCTCATCTCTGCTGGCAGTAAAGGTACCTGGCCCTACTTCAAGCACCCCCTTTTGATGATACTCAACTGCTCTGATCATTGAAAATCGGACATTCAATGGAAACTATGCCAGGTGGGTCAAAGGATACAAACAGTCCTAAATGTTTGTCCTCCAAAAGGGATATCCAAGAGAGAAATATGTACGTGACTTCCATTTGACCCAAAGACATTGCTATCATTTTCTGGCAAGTCAAGATATCATTCCAGTGCCAATGGCAGGAACCTGTGTGGGAAACCGGAGACGCTGGTGGGCAGTGTCCTCTGCAATGTCAACATACAGCGTAGCCTTGCCTGCCCTTTTTCTTCCACGTCACATGGGAACTTCTCATGACTGGGAGGAGCATGGAAGGCCACAAGAGATTCTAACTGCGTTCACAGTGGACCGTGTGTCACGTACTTACCATCTTCCCTTGATATCTGTGAACGTGACCCAGTGAAGGAGGGGCACGCCCGTGATTACCCAATACTCACCCTTCTGCTCCTTCATTGGCCCTGCTCCCATGGTCGGGTCAGGATGGTCCTCCAGAGCCTGCGAGTGGGCACCCAAACCCTTCGAATACACTTTTGGACCCAGACACACCTCATTCTTTCTGCAGTGGGTTCAGCAATTTTGCCCTGGGCCTCAAAGGCACAAAGAATGTCTATACCTGCCTCCGTGTGTGATGTCAGTCCTATTTTCGAGAGACTCCTGTGTGTCTACTGCCTCAAAAAGACGTCGGTCCTCCTGCTAGAAAGGGCCACAGGACTCCCTGGTAGCTTCTCACTTCACCTGGAAGCTCTGCATGTCCCATGCGGATGTGACCATTTGGGTCACATGTCTGTCAGGGGCCTTCTTTCCCTAGCACACGGAGATCTCCTGCCTCTCCGTGGCCTTCTCTCTGGCCAAAGAGCTCCCGATTCTCTAACCTAGGGTGAGAGCGAACGCTATCACCCTAGGTTAGAGAATCGGCTCTCTTCAGAAAAAGGGTCAGATTTATACAATTCACAAAGATGGCCGACGCACGGCCATGGGCCAGCCCGAGGCCTTCTTGTGGAAAGGGAGCAATTTCTGCAGGTTCACCCCCTCACTTACGACTGGGGAGCCTAGTGGAACGGGACTGTGTGAAATGTGAGGGAGCAGGGCGCGGAGGGTGTGTTTCTCTGGGAATGAGACAGCTCCGCGCAGTGTCCTTTAATTGGCGGCAGGACGAGGGCCTCCCCGAGCGCCAGGCCAGCTGCCTGAGCAGGAGAGCCTGCCTCCCATATCCACCGTTCAGAGATTCCAAACCCGTCGAGAACGTCTGAGTCCACGTGGGTGGACTGCTCACTTACCCTTGTCAGTGGTGATGATTAGGCGCCACCTCTGCTGAAACGTGCGGGGATGCTGGTCGGGGTGTCTTGAGAGAGAGCCTGACAGGTCCAGGACTTCAAACGAGCGGTGTTTTCTTCCCGCCAATGACAGAGGCGCACGCGAGGACAGTTGCTTGTGGTTTGAACGCCACTCCCACAGGCTCCGCAATTCCTTCTTGACCTGTCTTGAATAGGAACTGATTTGCTTACCTTGTATCGGAATGAAATGGCAAAGTACACATGACAGCTGCCGCGCAAGGAGGCCCTGTCTCTTCACAAACCCGTGTTGAGCATGGTTTCATCGCAGACACCCACGCAAGGGGGAAGAAAAGGTATTCGACTTATTTAACTATGAGACAGAAAGTGCGAGTTTGAGAGGAAAAAAGAACCCATTGAGGGAATGGGTCCAGCAGGTGACCAAAAGCACACGAGCGCCCCCTTGTGTCGCGGGCTTGCCTACGTCCCAGAGATTCGAACCGGTGTCCTTTGACTTCACAGTCACAGTCAAAGGCTCTGACCTCTAAGGCATCTTCCGTTTCCCACTAATCCCGTGGCTGGTTTCCCTTGCCCGGTCTTGTTCCAGCAAGGCTTGAATTCTACTACCGGGTGTGCTGGCATTCAGCATGGAGCCACAGGGTGGCTGCCTTGTCATGTTCATGCTCTCATCTCTGCTGGCAGTAAAGGTACCTGGCCCTACTTCAAGCACCCCCTTTTGATGATACTCAACTGCTCTGATCATTGAAAATCGGACATTCAATGGAAACTATGCCAGGTGGGTCAAAGGATACAAACAGTCCTAAATGTTTGTCCTCCAAAAGGGATATCCAAGAGAGAAATATGTACGTGACTTCCATTTGACCCAAAGACATTGCTATCATTTTCTGGCAAGTCAAGATATCATTC
The DNA here is from genome assembly GCF_020740685.1 of Jaculus jaculus. Taxonomy (NCBI): domain Eukaryota; kingdom Metazoa; phylum Chordata; class Mammalia; order Rodentia; family Dipodidae; genus Jaculus; species Jaculus jaculus. The sequence goes on from NC_059105.1 coordinate 168,750,782, forward strand.
CAGTGCCAATGGCAGGAACCTGTGTGGGAAACCGGAGACGCTGGTGGGCAGTGTCCTCTGCAATGTCACCATACAGCGTAGCCTTGCCTGCCCTTTTTCTTCCACGTCACATGGGAACTTCTCATGACTGGGAGGAGCATGGAAGGCCACAAGAGATTCTAACTGCGTTCACAGTGGACCGTGTGTCACGTACTTACCATCTTCCCTTGATATCTGTGAACGTGACCCAGTGAAGGAGGGGCACACCCGTGATTACCCAATACTCACCCTTCTGCTCCTTCATTGGCCCTGCTCCCATGGTCGGGTCAGGATGGTCCTCCAGAGCCTGCGAGAGGGCACCCAAACCCTCCGAATACACTTTTGGACCCAGACACACCTCATTCTTTCTGCAGTGGGTTCAGCAATTTTGCCCTGGGCCTCAACGGCACAAAGAATGTCTATACCTGCCTCCGTGTGTGATGTCAGTCCTATTTTCGAGAGACTCCTGTGTGTCTACTGCCTCAAAAAGACGTCGGTCCTCCTGCTAGAAAGGGCCACAGGACTCCCTGGTAGCTTCTCACTTCACCTGGAAGCTCTGCATGTCCCATGCGGATGTGACCATTTGGGTCACATGTCTGTCAGGGGCCTTCTTTCCCTAGCACACGGAGATCTCCTGCCTCTCCGTGGCCTTCTCTCTGGCCAAAGAGCTCCCGATTCTCTAACCTAGGGTGAGAGCGAACGCTATCACCCTAGGTTAGAGAATCGGCTCTCTTCAGAAAAAGGGTCAGATTTATAGAATTCACAAAGATGGCCGACGCACGGCCATGGGCCAGCCCGAGGCCTTCTTGTGGAAAGGGAGCAATTTCTGCAGGTTCATCCCCTCACTTACGACTGGGGAGCCTAGTGGAACGGGACTGTGTGAAATGTGAGGGAGCAGGGCGCGGAGGGTGTGTTTCTCTGGGAATGAGACAGCTCCGCGCAGTGTCCTTTAATTGGCGGCAGGACGAGGGCCTCCCCGAGCGCCAGGCCAGCTGCCTGAGCAGGAGAGCCTGCCTCCCATATCCACCGTTCAGAGATTCCAAACCCGTCGAGAACGTCTGAGTCCACGTGGGTGGACTGCTCACTTACCCTTGTCAGTGGTGATGATTAGGCGCCACCTCTGCTGAAACGTGCGGGGATGCTGGTCGGGGTGTCTTGAGAGAGAGTCTGACAGGTCCAGGACTTCAAAGGAGCGGTGTTTTCTTCCCGCCAATGACAGAGGCGCACGCGAGGACAGTTGCTTGTGGTTTGAACGCCACTCCCACAGGCTCCGCAATTCCTTCTTGACCTGTCTTGAATAGGAACTGATTTGCTTACCTTGTATCGGAAAGAAATGGCAAAGTACACATGACAGCTGCCGCGCAAGGAGGCCCTGTCTCTTCACAAACCCGTGTTGAGCATGGTTTCATCGCGGACACCCACGCAAGGGGGAAGAAAAGGTATTCGACTTATTTAACTATGAGACAGAAAGTGCGAGTTTGAGAGGAGAAAAGAACCCATTGAGGGAATGGGTCCAGCAGGTGACCAAAAGCACACGAGCGCCCCCTTGTGTCGCGGGCTTGCCTACGGCCCAGAGATTCGAACCGGTGTCCTTTGACTTCACAGTCACAGTCAAAGGCTCTGACCTCTAAGGCATCTTCCGTTTCCCACTAATCCCGTGGCTGGTTTCCCTTGCCCGGTCTTGTTCCAGCAAGGCTTGAATTCTACTACCGGGTGTGCTGGCATTCAGCATGGAGCCACAGGGTGGCTGCCTTGTCATGTTCATGCTCTCATCTCTGCTGGCAGTAAAGGCACCTGGCCCTACTTCAAGCACCCCCTTTTGATGATACTCAACTGCTCTGATCATTGAAAATCGGACATTCAATGGAAACTATGCCAGGTGGGTCAAAGGATACAAACAGTCCTAAATGTTTGTCCTCCAAAAGGGATATCCAAGAGAGAAATATGTACGTGACTTCCATTTGACCCAAAGACATTGCTATCATTTTCTGGCAAGTCAAGATATCATTCCAGTGCCAATGGCAGGAACCTGTGTGGGAAACCGGAGACGCTGGTGGGCAGTGTCCTCTGCAATGTCAACATACAGCGTAGCCTTGCCTGCCCTTTTTCTTCCACGTCACATGGGAACTTCTCATGACTGGGAGGATCATGGAAGGCCACAAGAGATTCTAACTGCGTTCACAGTGGACCGTGTGTCACGTACTTACCATCTTCCCTTGATATCTGTGAACGTGACCCAGTGAAGGAGGGGCACGCCCGTGATTACCCAATACTCACCCTTCTGCTCCTTCATTGGCCCTGCTCCCATGGTCGGGTCAGGATGGTCCTCCAGAGCCTGCGAGTGGGCACCCAAACCCTTCGAATACACTTTTGGACCCAGACACACCTCATTCTTTCTGCAGTGGGTTCAGCAATTTTGCCCTGGGCCTCAAAGGCACAAAGAATGTCTATACCTGCCTCCGTGTGTGATGTCAGTCCTATTTTCGAGAGACTCCTGTGTGTCTACTGCCTCAAAAAGACGTCGGTCCTCCTGCTAGAAAGGGCCACAGGACTCCCTGGTAGCTTCTCACTTCACCTGGAAGCTCTGCATGTCCCATGCGGATGTGACCATTTGGGTCACATGTCTGTCAGGGGCCTTCTTTCCCTAGCACACGGAGATCTCCTGCCTCTCCGTGGCCTTCTCTCTGGCCAAAGAGCTCCCGATTCTCTAACCTAGGGTGAGAGCGAACGCTATCACCCTAGGTTAGAGAATCGGCTCTCTTCAGAAAAAGGGTCAGATTTATAGAATTCACAAAGATGGCCGACGCACGGCCATGGGCCAGCCCGAGGCCTTCTTGTGGAAAGGGAGCAATTTCTGCAGGTTCACCCCCTCACTTACGACTGGGGAGCCTAGTGGAACGGGACTGTGTGAAATGTGAGGGAGCAGGGCGCGGAGGGTGTGTTTCTCTGGGAATGAGACAGCTCCGCGCAGTGTCCTTTAATTGGCGGCAGGACGAGGGCCTCCCCGAGCGCCAGGCCAGCTGCCTGAGCAGGAGAGCCTGCCTCCCATATCCACCGTTCAGAGATTCCAAACCCGTCGAGAACGTCTGAGTCCACGTGGGTGGACTGCTCACTTACCCTTGTCAGTGGTGATGATTAGGCGCCACCTCTGCTGAAACGTGCGGGGATGCTGGTCGGGGTGTCTTGAGAGAGAGTCTGACAGGTCCAGGACTTCAAAGAGCGGTGTTTTCTTCCCCCCAATGACAGAGGCGCACGCGAGGACAGTTGCTTGTGGTTTGAACGCCACTCCCACAGGCTCCGCAATTCCTTCTTGACCTGTCTTGAATAGGAACTGATTTGCTTACCTTGTATCGGAATGAAATGGCAAAGTACACATGACAGCTGCCGCGCAAGGAGGCCCTGTCTCTTCACAAACCCGTGTTGAGCATGGTTTCATCGCGGACACCCACGCAAGGGGGAAGAAAAGGTATTCGACTTATTTAACTATGAGACAGAAAGTGCGAGTTTGAGAGGAGAAAAGAACCCATTGAGGGAATGGGTCCAGCAGGTGACCAAAAGCACACGAGCGCCCCCTTGTGTCGCGGGCTTGCCTACGGCCCAGAGATTCGAACCGGTGTCCTTTGACTTCACAGTCACAGTCAAAGGCTCTGACCTCTAAGGCATCTTCCGTTTCCCACTAATCCCGTGGCTGGTTTCCCTTTCCCTGTCTTGTTCCAGCAAGGCTTGAATTCTACTACCGGGTGTGCTGGCATTCAGCATGGAGCCACAGGGTGGCTGCCCTGTCACGTTCATGCTCTCATCTCTGCTGGCAGTAAAGGCACCTGGCCCTACTTCAAGCACCCCCTTTTGATGATACTCAACTGCTCTGATCATTGAAAATCGGACATTCAATGCAAACTATGCCAGGTGGGTCAAAGGATACAAACAGTCCTAAATGTTTGTCCTCCAAAAGGGATATCCGAGAGAGAAATATGTATGTCACTTCCATTTGACCCAAAGACATTGCTATCATTTTCTGGCAAGTCAAGATACCATTCCAGTGCCAATAGCAGGAACCTGTGTGGGAAACCGGAGACGCTGGTGGGCAGTGTCCTCTGCAATGTCACCATACAGCGTAGCCTTGCCTGCCCTTTTTCTTCCACGTCACATGGGAACTTCTCATGACTGGGAGGAGCATGGAAGGCCACAAGAGATTCTAACTGCGTTCACAGTGGACCGTGTGTCACGTACTTACCATCTTCCCTTGATATCTGTGAACGTGACCCAGTGAAGGAGGGGCACGTCCGTGATTACCCAATACTCACCCTTCTGCTCCTTCATTGGCCCTGCTCCCATGGTCGGGTCAGGATGGTCCTCCAGAGCCTGCGAGTGGGCACCCAAACCCTCCGAATACACTTTTGGACCCAGACACACCTCATTCTTTCTGCAGTGGGTTCAGCAATTTTGCCCTGGGCCTCAAAGGCATAAAGAATGTCGATACCTGCCTCCGTGTGTGATGTCAGTCCTATTTTCGAGAGACTCCTGTGTGTCTACTGCCTCAAAAAGACGTCGGTCCTCCTGCTAGAAAGGGCCACAGGACTCCCTGGTAGCTTCTCACTTCACCTGGAAGCTCTGCATGTCCCATGCGGATGTGACCATTTGGGTCACATGTCTGTCAGGGGCCTTCTTTCCCTAGCACACGGAGATCTCCTGCCTCTCCGTGGCCTTCTCTCTGGCCAAAGAGCTCCCGATTCTCTAACCTAGGGTGAGAGCGAACGCTATCACCCTAGGTTAGAGAATCGGCTCTCTTCAGAAAAAGGGTCAGATTTATAGAATTCACAAAGATGGCCGACGCACGGCCATGGGCCAGCCCGAGGCCTTCTTGTGGAAAGGGAGCAATTTCTGCAGGTTCACCCCCTCACTTACGACTGGGGAGCCTAGTGGAACGGGACTGTGTGAAATGTGAGGGAGCAGGGCGCGGAGGGTGTGTTTCTCTGGGAATGAGACAGCTCCGCGCAGTGTCCTTTAATTGGCGGCAGGACGAGGGCCTCCCCGATCGCCAGGCCAGCTGCCTGAGCAGGAGAGCCTACCTCCCATATCCACCGTTCAGAGATTCCAAACCCGTCGAGAACGTCTGAGTCCACGTGGGTGGACTGCTCACTTACCCTTGTCAGTGGTGATGATTAGGCGCCACCTCTGCTGAAACGTGCGGGGATGCTGGTCGGGGTGTCTTGAGAGAGAGTCTGACAGGTCCAGGACTTCAAAGAGCGGTGTTTTCTTCCCCCCAATGACAGAGGCGCACGCGAGGACAGTTGCTTGTGGTTTGAACGCCACTCCCACAGGCTCCGCAATTCCTTCTTGACCTGTCTTGAATAGGAACTGATTTGCTTACCTTGTATCGGAATGAAATGGCAAAGTACACATGACAGCTGTCGCGCAAGGAGGCCCTGTCTCTTCACAAACCCGTGTTGAGCATGGTTTCATCGCGGACACCCACGCAAGGGGGAAGAAAAGGTATTCGACTTATTTAACTATGAGACAGAAAGTGCGAGTTTGAGAGGAGAAAAGAACCCATTGAGGGAATGGGTCCAGCAGGTGACCAAAAGCACACGAGCGCCCCCTTGTGTCGCGGGCTTGCCTACGGCCCAGAGATTCGAACCGGTGTCCTTTGACTTCACAGTCACAGTCAAAGGCTCTGACCTCTAAGGCATCTTCCGTTTCCCACTAATCCCGTGGCTGGTTTCCCTTGCCCGGTCTTGTTCCAGCAAGGCTTGAATTCTACTACCGGGTGCTGGCATTCAGCATGGAGCCACAGGGTGGCTGCCTTGTCACGTTCATGCTCTCATCTCTGCTGGCAGTAAAGGCACCTGGCCCTACTTCAAGCACCCCCTTTTGATGATACTCAACTGCTCTGATCATTGAAAATCGGACATTCAATGCAAACTATGCCAGGTGGGTCAAAGGATACAAACAGTCCTAAATGTTTGTCCTCCAAAAGGGATATCCGAGAGAGAAATATGTACGTCACTTCCATTTGACCCAAAGACATTGCTATCATTTTCTGGCAAGTCAAGATATCATTCCAGTGCCAATGGCAGGAACCTGTGTGGGAAACTGGAGACGCTGGTGGGCAGTGTCCTCTGCAATGTCACCATACAGCGTAGCCTTGCCTGCCCTTTTTCTTCCACGTCACATGGGAACTTCTCATGACTGGGAGGAGCTTGGAAGGCCACAAGAGATTCTAACTGCGTTCACAGTGGACCGTGTGTCACGTACTTACCATCTTCCCTTGATATCTGTGAACGTGACCCAGTGAAGGAGGGGCACGCCCGTGATTACCCAATACTCAGCCTTCTGCTCCTTCATTGGCCCTGCTCCCATGGCCGGGTCAGGATGGTCCTCCAGAGCCTGCGAGTGGGCACCCAAACCCTCCGAATACACTTTTGGACCCAGACACACCTCATTCTTTCTGCAGTGGGTTCAGCAATTTTGCCCTGGGCCTCAAAGGCACAAAGAATGTCGATACCTGCCTCCGTGTGTGATGTCAGTCCTATTTTCGAGAGACTCCTGTGTGTACTGCCTCAAAAAGACGTCGGTCCTCCTGCTAGAAAGGGCCACAGGACTCCCTGGTAGCTTCTCACTTCACCTGGAAGCTCTGCATGTCCCATGCGGATGTGACCATTTGGGTCACATGTCTGTCAGGGGCCTTCTTTCCCTAGCACACGGAGATCTCCTGCCTCTCCGTGGCCTTCTCTCTGGCCAAAGAGCTCCCGATTCTCTAACCTAGGGTGAGAGCGAACGCTCTCACCCTAGGTTAGAGAATCGGGAGCTCTTCAGAAAAAGGGTCAGATTTATAGAATTCACAAAGATGGCCGACGCACGGCCATGGGCCAGCCCGAGGCCTTCTTGTGGAAAGGGAGCAATTTCTGCAGGTTCACCCCCTCACTTACGACTGGGGAGCCTAGTGGAACGGGACTGTGTGAAATGTGAGGGAGCAGGGCGCGGAGGGTGTGTTTCTCTGGGAATGAGACAGCTCCGCGCAGTGTCCTTTAATTGGCGGCAGGACGAGGGCCTCCCTGAGCGCCAGTCCAGCTGCCTGAGCAGGAGAGCCTGCCTCCCATATCCACCGTTCAGAGATTCCAAAGCCGTCGAGAACGTCTGAGTCCATGTGGGTGGACTGCTCACATACCCTTGTCAGTGGTGATGATTAGGCGCCACCTCTGCTGAAACGTGCGGGGATGCTGGTCGGGGTGTCTTGAAAGAGAGTCTGACAGGTCCAGGACTTCAAAGGAGCGGTGTTTTCTTCCCCCCAATGACAGAGGCGCACGCGAGGACAGTTGCTTGTGGTTTGAACGCCACTCCCACAGGCTCCGCAATTCCTTCTTGACCTGTCTTGAATAGGAATTGATTTGCTTACCTTGTATCGGAATGAAATGGCAAAGTACACATGACAGCTGCCGCGCAAGGAGGCCCTGTCTCTTCACAAACCCGTGTTGAGCATGGTTTCATCGCGGACACCCACGCAAGGGGGAAGAAAAGGTATTCGACTTATTTAACTATGAGACAGAAAGTGCGAGTTTGAGAGGAGAAAAGAACCCATTGAGGGAATGGGTCCAGCAGGTGACCAAAAGCACACGAGCGCCCCCTTGTGTCGCGGGCTTGCCTACGGCCCAGAGATTCGAACCGGTGTCCTTTGACTTCACAGTCACAGTCAAAGGCTCTGACCTCTAAGGCATCTTCCGTTTCCCACTAATCCCGTGGCTGGTTTCCCTTGCCCGGTCTTGTTCCAGCAAGGCTTGAATTCTACTACCGGGTGTGCTGGCATTCAGCATGGAGCCACAGGGTGGCTGCCCTGTCACGTTCATGCTCTCATCTCTGCTGGCAGTAAAGGCACCTGGCCCTACTTCAAGCACCCCCTTTTGATGATACTCAACTGCTCTGATCATTGAAAATCGGACATTCAATGCAAACTATGCCAGGTGGGTCAAAGGATACAAACAGTCCTAAATGTTTGTCCTCCAAAAGGGATATCCGAGAGAGAAATATGTACGTGACTTCCATTTGACCCAAAGACATTGCTATCATTTTCTGACAAGTCAAGATATCATTCCAGTGCCAATGGCAGGAACCTGTGTGGGAAACCGGAGACGCTGGTGGGCAGTGTCCTCTGCAATGTCACCATACAGCGTAGCCTTGCCTGCCCTTTTTCTTCCACGTCACATGGGAACTTCTCATGACTGGGAGGAGCATGGAAGGCCACAAGAGATTCTAACTGCGTTCACACTGGACCGTGTGTCACGTACTTACCATCTTCCCTTGATATCTGTGAACGTGACCCAGTGAAGGAGGGGCACGTCCGTGATTACCCAATACTCACCCTTCTGCTCCTTCATTGGCCCTGCTCCCATGGTCGGGTCAGGATGGTCCTCCAGAGCCTGCGAGTGGGCACCCAAACCCTCCGAATACACTTTTGGACCCAGACACACCTCATTCTTTCTGCAGTGGGTTCAGCAATTTTGCCCTGGGCCTCAAAGGCATAAAGAATGTCGATACCTGCCTCCGTGTGTGATGTCAGTCCTATTTTCGAGAGACTCCTGTGTGTCTACTGCCTCAAAAAGACGTCGGTCCTCCTGCTAGAAAGGGCCACAGGACTCCCTGGTAGCTTCTCACTTCACCTGGAAGCTCTGCATGTCCCATGCGGATGTGACCATTTGGGTCACATGTCTGTCAGGGGCCTTCTTTCCCTAGCACACGGAGATCTCCTGCCTCTCCGTGGCCTTCTCTCTGGCCAAAGAGCTCCCGATTCTCTAACCTAGGGTGAGAGCGAACGCTATCACCCTAGGTTAGAGAATCGGCTCTCTTCAGAAAAAGGGTCAGATTTATACAATTCACAAAGATGGCCGACGCACGGCCATGGGCCAGCCCGAGGCCTTCTTGTGGAAAGGGAGCAATTTCTGCAGGTTCACCCCCTCACTTACGACTGGGGAGCCTAGTGGAACGGGACTGTGTGAAATGTGAGGGAGCAGGGCGCGGAGGGTGTGTTTCTCTGGTATGAGACAGCTCCGCGCAGTGTCCTTTAATTGGCGGCAGAACGAGGGCCTCCCCGAGCGCCAGTCCAGCAGCCTGAGCAGGAGAGCCTGCCTCCCATATCCACCGTTCAGAGATTCCAAACCCGTCGAGAACGTCTGAGTCCACGTGGGTGGACTGCTCACTTACCCTTGTCAGTGGTGATGATTAGGCGCCACCTCTGCTGAAACGTGCGGGGATGCTGGTCGGGGTGTCTTGAGAGAGAGTCTGACAGGTCCAGGACTTCAAAGGAGCGGTGTTTTCTTCCCCCCAATGACAGAGGCGCACGTGAGGACAGTTGCTTGTGGTTTGAACGCCACTCCCACAGGCTCCGCAATTCCTTCTTGACCTGTCTTGAATAGGAACTGATTTGCTTACCTTGTATCGGAATGAAATGGCAAAGTACACATGACAGCTGCCGCGCAAGGAGGCCCTGTCTCTTCACAAACCCGTGTTGAGCATGGTTTCATCGCGGACACCCACGCAAGGGGGAAGAAAAGGTATTCGACTTATTTAACTATGAGACAGAAAGTGCGAGTTTGAGAGGAGAAAAGAACCCATTGAGGGAATGGGTCCAGCAGGTGACCAAAAGCACACGAGCGCCCCCTTGTGTCGCGGGCTTGCCTACGGCCCAGAGATTCGAACCGGTGTCCTTTGACTTCACAGTCACAGTCAAAGGCTCTGACCTCTAAGGCATCTTCCGTTTCCCACTAATCCCGTGGCTGGTTTCCCTTGCCCGGTCTTGTTCCAGCAAGGCTTGAATTCTACTACCGGGTGTGCTGGCATTCAGCATGGAGCCACAGGGTGGCTGCCTTGTCATGTTCATGCTCTCATCTCTGCTGGCAGTAAAGGCACCTGGCCCTACTTCAAGCACCCCCTTTTGATGATACTCAACTGCTCTGATCATTGAAAATCGGACATTCAATGCAAACTATGCCAGGTGGGTCAAAGGATACAAACAGTCCTAAATGTTTGTCCTCCAAAAGGGATATCCAAGAGAGAAATATGTACGTGACTTCCATTTAACCCAAAGACATTGCTATCATATTTTGGCAAGTCAAGATATCATTCCAGTGCCAATGGCAGGAACCTGTGTGGGAAACCGGAGACGCTGTTGGGCAGTGTCCTCTGCAATGTCACCATACAGCGTAGCCTTGCCTGCCCTTTTTCTTCCACGTCACATGGGAACTTCTCATGACTGGGAGGAGCATGGAAGGCCACAAGAGATTCTAACTGCGTTCACAGTGGACCGTGTGTCACGTACTTACCATCTTCCCTTGATATCTGTGAACGTGACCCAGTGAAGGAGGGGCACGTCCGTGATTACCCAATACTCACCCTTCTGCTCCTTCATTGGCCCTGCTCCCATGGTCGGGTCAGGATGGTCCTCCAGAGCCTGCGAGTGGGCACCCAAACCCTCCGAATACACTTTTGGACCCAGACACACCTCATTCTTTCTGCAGTGGGTTCAGCAATTTTGCCCTGGGCCTCAAAGGCATAAAGAATGTCGATACCTGCCTCCGTGTGTGATGTCAGTCCTATTTTCGAGAGACTCCTGTGTGTCTACTGCCTCAAAAAGACGTCGGTCCTCCTGCTAGAAAGGGCCACAGGACTCCCTGGTAGCTTCTCACTTCACCTGGAAGCTCTGCATGTCCCATGCGGATGTGACCATTTGGGTCACATGTCTGTCAGGGGCCTTCTTTCCCTAGCACACGGAGATCTCCTGCCTCTCCGTGGCCTTCTCTCTGGCCAAAGAGCTCCCGATTCTCTAACCTAGGGTGAGAGCGAACGCTATCACCCTAGGTTAGAGAATCGGCTCTCTTCAGAAAAAGGGTCAGATTTATAGAATTCACAAAGATGGCCGACGCACGGCCATGGGCCAGCCCGAGGCCTTCTTGTGGAAAGGGAGCAATTACTGCAGGTTCACCCCCTCACTTACGACTGGGGAGCCTAGTGGAACGGGACTGTGTGAAATGTGAGGGAGCAGGGCGCGGAGGGTGTGTTTCTCTGGGAATGAGACAGCTCCGCGCAGTGTCCTTTAATTGGCGGCAGGACGAGGGCCTCCCCGAGCGCCAGTCCAGCTGCCTGAGCAGGAGAGCCTGCCTCCCATATCCACCGTTCAGAGATTCCAAAGCTGTCGAGAACGTCTGAGTCCACGTGGGTGGACTGCTCACTTACCCTTGTCAGTGGTGATGATTAGGCGCCACCTCTGCTGAAACGTGCGGGGATGCTGGTCGGGGTGTCTTGAGAGAGAGTCTGACAGGTCCAGGACTTCAAAGGAGCGGTGTTTTCTTCCCCCCAATGACAGAGGCGCACGCGAGGACAGTTGCTTGTGGTTTGAACGCCACTCCCACAGGCTCCGCAATTCCTTCTTGACCTGTCTTGAATAGGAACTGATTTGCTTACCTTGTATCGGAATGAAATGGCAAAGTACACATGACAGCTGCCGCGCAAGGAGGCCCTGTCTCTTCACAAACCCGTGTTGAGCATGGTTTCATCGCGGACACCCACGCAAGGGGGAAGAAAAGGTATTCGACTTATTTAACTATGAGACAGAAAGTGCGAGTTTGAGAGGAGAAAAGAACCCATTGAGGGAATGGGTCCAGCAGGTGACCAAAAGCACACGAGCGCCCCCTTGTGTCGCGGGCTTGCCTATGGCCCAGAGATTCGAACCGTTGTCCTTTGACTTCACAGTCACAGTCAAAGGCTCTGACCTCTAAGGCATCTTCCGTTTCCCACTAATCCCGTGGCTGGTTTCCCTTGCCCGGTCTTGTTCCAGCAAGGCTTGAATTCTACTACCGGGTGTGCTGGCATTCAGCATGGAGCCACAGGGTGGCTGCCTTGTCACGTTCATCCTCTCATCTCTGCTGGCAGTAAAGGCACCTGGCCCTACTTCAAGCACCCCCTTTTGATGATACTCAACTGCTCTGATCATTGAAAATCGGACATTCAATGCAAACTATGCCAGGTGGGTCAAAGGATACAAACAGTCCTAAATGTTTGTCCTCCAAAAGGGATATCCAAGAGAGAAATATGTACGTGACTTCCATTTGACCCAAAGACATTGCTATCATTTTCTGACAAGTCAAGATATCATTCCAGTGCCAATGGCAGGAACCTGTGTGGGAAACCGGAGACGCTGGTGGGCAGTGTCCTCTGCAATGTCACCATACAGCGTAGCCTTGCCTGCCCTTTTTCTTCCACGTCACATGGGAACTTCTCATGACTGGGAGGAGCATGGAAGGCCACAAGAGATTCTAACTGCGTTCACAGTGGACCGTGTGTCACGTACTTACCATCTTCCCTTGATATCTGTGAACGTGACCCAGTGAAGGAGGGGCACGTCCGTGATTACCCAATACTCACCCTTCTGCTCCTTCATTGGCCCTGCTCCCATGGTCGGGTCAGGATGGTCCTCCAGAGCCTGCGAGTGGGCACCCAAACCCTCCGAATACACTTTTGGACCCAGACACACCTCATTCTTTCTGCAGTGGGTTCAGCAATTTTGCCCTGGGCCTCAAAGGCATAAAGAATGTCGATACCTGCCTCCGTGTGTGATGTCAGTCCTATTTTCAAGAGACTCCTGTGTGTCTACTGCCTCAAAAAGACGTCGGTCCTCCTGCTAGAAAGGGCCACAGGACTCCCTGGTAGCTTCTCACTTCACCTGGAAGCTCTGCATGTCCCATGCGGATGTGACCATTTGGGTCACATGTCTGTCAGGGGCCTTCTTTCCCTAGCACACGGAGATCTCCTGCCTCTCCGTGGCCTTCTCTCTGGCCAAAGAGCTCCCGATTCTCTAACCTAGGGTGAGAGCGAACGCTATCACCCTAGGTTAGAGAATCGGCTCTCTTCAGAAAAAGGGTCAGATTTATACAATTCACAAAGATGGCCGACGCACGGCCATGGGCCAGCCCGAGGCCTTCTTGTGGAAAGGGAGCAATTTCTGCAGGTTCACCCCCTCACTTACGACTGGGGAGCCTAGTGGAACGGGACTGTGTGAAATGTGAGGGAGCAGGGCGCGGAGGGTGTGTTTCTCGGGGAATGAGACAGCTCCGCGCAGTGTCCTTTAATTGGCGGCAGAACGAGGGCCTCCCCGAGCGCCAGTCCAGCAGCCTGAGCAGGAGAGCCTGCCTCCCATATCCACCGTTCAGAGATTCCAAACCCGTCGAGAACGTCTGAGTCCACGTGGGTGGACTGCTCACTTACCCTTGTCAGTGGTGATGATTAGGCGCCACCTCTGCTGAAACGTGCGGGGATGCTGGTCGGGGTGTCTTGAGAGAGAGTCTGACAGGTCCAGGACTTCAAAGGAGCGGTGTTTTCTTCCCCCCAATGACAGAGGCGCACGCGAGGACAGTTGCTTGTGGTTTGAACGCCACTCCCACAGGCTCCGCAATTCCTTCTTGACCTGTCTTGAATAGGAACTGATTTGCTTACCTTGTATCGGAATGAAATGGCAAAGTACACATGACAGCTGCCGCGCAAGGAGGCCCTGTCTCTTCACAAACCCGTGTTGAGCATGGTTTCATCGCGGACACCCACGCAAGGGGGAAGAAAAGGTATTCGACTTATTTAACTATGAGACAGAAAGTGCGAGTTTGAGAGGAGAAAAGAACCCATTGAGGGAATGGGTCCAGCAGGTGACCAAAAGCACACGAGCGCCCCCTTGTGTCGCGGGCTTGCCTACGGCCCAGAGATTCGAACCGGTGTCCTTTGACTTCACAGTCACAGTCAAAGGCTCTGACCTCTAAGGCATCTTCCGTTTCCCACTAATCCCGTGGCTGGTTTCCCTTGCCCGGTCTTGTTCCAGCAAGGCTTGAATTCTACTACCGGGTGTGCTGGCATTCAGCATGGAGCCACAGGGTGGCTGCCTTGTCACGTTCATCCTCTCATCTCTGCTGGCAGTAAAGGCACCTGGCCCTACTTCAAGCACCCCCTTTTGATGATACTCAACTGCTCTGATCATTGAAAATCGGACATTCAATGCAAACTATGCCAGGTGGGTCAAAGGATACAAACAGTCCTAAATGTTTGTCCTCCAAAAGGGATATCCGAGAGAGAAATATGTACGTGACTTCCATTTGACCCAAAGACATTGCTATCATTTTCTGGCAAGTCAAGATATCATTCCAGTGCCAATGGCAGGAACCTGTGTGGGAAACCGGAGACGCTGGTGGGCAGTGTCCTCTGCAATGTCACCATACAGCGTAGCCTTGCCTGCCCTTTTTCTTCCACGTCACATGGGAACTTCTCATGACTGGGAGGAGCATGGAAGGCCACAAGAGATTCTAACTGCGTTCACAGTGGACCGTGTGTCACGTACTTACCATCTTCCCTTGATATCTGTGAACGTGACCCAGTGAAGGAGGGGCACGTCCGTGATTACCCAATACTCACCCTTCTGCTCCTTCATTGGCCCTGCTCCCATGGTCGGGTCAGGATGGTCCTCCAGAGCCTGCGAGTGGGCACCCAAACCCTCCGAATACACTTTTGGACCCAGACACACCTCATTCTTTCTGCAGTGGGTTCAGCAATTTTGCCCTGGGCCTCAAAGGCATAAAGAATGTCGATACCTGCCTCCGTGTGTGATGTCAGTCCTATTTTCGAGAGACTCCTGTGTGTCTACTGCCTCAAAAAGACGTCGGTCCTCCTGCTAGAAAGGGCCACAGGACTCCCTGGTAGCTTCTCACTTCACCTGGAAGCTCTGCATGTCCCATGCGGATGTGACCATTTGGGTCACATGTCTGTCAGGGGCCTTCTTTCCCTAGCACACGGAGATCTCCTGCCTCTCCGTGGCCTTCTCTCTGGCCAAAGAGCTCCCGATTCTCTAACCTAGGGTGATAGCGTTCGCTCTCACCCTAGGTTAGAGAATCGGCTCTCTTCAGAAAAAGGGTCAGATTTATAGAATTCACAAAGATGGCCGACGCACGGCCATGGGCCAGCCCGAGGCCTTCTTGTGGAAAGGGAGCAATTTCTGCAGGTTCACCCCCTCACTTACGACTGGGGATCCTAGCGGAACGGGACTGTGTGAAATGTGAGGGAGCAGGGCGCGGAGGGTGTGTTTCTCTGGGAATGAGACAGCTCCGCGCAGTGTCCTTTAATTGGCGGCAGGCGGAGGGCCTCCACGAGCGCCAGGCCGGCTGCCTGAGCAGGAGAGCCTGCCTCCCATATCCACCGTTCAGAGATTCCAAAGCCGTCGAGAACGTCTGAGTCCACGTGGGTGGACTGCTCACTTACCCTTGTCAGTGGTGATGATTAGGCGCCACCTCTGCTGAAACGTGCGGGGATGCTGGTCGGGGTGTCTTGAGAGAGAGTCTGACAGGTCCAGGACTTCAAAGGAGCGGTGTTTTCTTCCCCCCAATGACAGAGGCGCACGCGAGGACAGTTGCTTGTGGTTTGAACGCCACTCCCACAGGCTCCGCAATTCCTTCTTGACCTGTCTTGAATAGGAACTGATTTGCTTACCTTGTATCGGAATGAAATGGCAAAGTACACATGACAGCTGCCGCGCAAGGAGGCCCTGTCTCTTCACAAACCCGTGTTGAGCATGGTTTCATCGCGGACACCCACGCAAGGGGGAAGAAAAGGTATTCGACTTATTTAACTATGAGACAGAAAGTGCGAGTTTGAGAGGAGAAAAGAACCCATTGAGGGAATGGGTCCAGCAGGTGACCAAAAGCACACGAGCGCCCCCTTGTGTCGCGGGCTTGCCTATGGCCCAGAGATTCGAACCGGTGTCCTTTGACTTCACAGTCACAGTCAAAGGCTCTGACCTCTAAGGCATCTTCCGTTTCCCACTAATCCCGTGGCTGGTTTCCCTTGCCCGGTCTTGTTCCAGCAAGGCTTGAATTCTACTACCGGGTGTGCTGGCATTCAGCATGGAGCCACAGGGTGGCTGCCCTTGTCACGTTCATCCTCTCATCTCTGCTGGCAGTAAAGGCACCTGGCCCTACTTCAAGCACCCCCTTTTGATGATACTCAACTGCTCTGATCATTGAAAATCGGACATTCAATGCAAACTATGCCAGGTGGGTCAAAGGATACAAACAGTCCTAAATGTTTGTCCTCCAAAAGGGATATCCGAGAGAGAAATATGTACGTGACTTCCATTTGACCCAAAGACATTGCTATCATTTTCTGGCAAGTCAAGATATCATTCCAGTGCCAATGGCAGGAACCTGTGTGGGAAACCGGAGACGCTGGTGGGCAGTGTCCTCTGCAATGTCACCATACAGCGTAGCCTTGCCTGCCCTTTTTCTTCCACGTCACATGGGAACTTCTCATGACTGGGAGGAGCATGGAAGGCCACAAGAGATTCTAACTGCGTTCACAGTGGACCGTGTGTCACGTACTTACCATCTTCCCTTGATATCTGTGAACGTGACCCAGTGAAGGAGGGGCACGTCCGTGATTACCCAATACTCACCCTTCTGCTCCTTCATTGGCCCTGCTCCCATGGTCGGGTCAGGATGGTCCTCCAGAGCCTGCGAGTGGGCACCCAAACCCTCCGAATACACTTTTGGACCCAGACACACCTCATTCTTTCTGCAGTGGGTTCAGCAATTTTGCCCTGGGCCTCAAAGGCATAAAGAATGTCGATACCTGCCTCCGTGTGTGATGTCAGTCCTATTTTCAAGAGACTCCTGTGTGTCTACTGCCTCAAAAAGACGTCGGTCCTCCTGCTAGAAAGGGCCACAGGACTCCCTGGTAGCTTCTCACTTCACCTGGAAGCTCTGCATGTCCCATGCGGATGTGACCATTTGGGTCACATGTCTGTCAGGGGCCTTCTTTCCCTAGCACACGGAGATCTCCTGCCTCTCCGTGGCCTTCTCTCTGGCCAAAGAGCTCCCGATTCTCTAACCTAGGGTGAGAGCGAACGCTATCACCCTAGGTTAGAGAATCGGCTCTCTTCTGAAAAAGGGTCAGATTTATAGAATTCACAAAGATGGCCGACGCACGGCCATGGGCCAGCCCGAGGCCTTCTTGTGGAAAGGGAGCAATTTCTGCAGGTTCACCCCCTCACTTACGACTGGGGATCCTAGTGGAACGGGACTGTGTGAAATGTGAGGGAGCAGGGCGCGGAGGGTGTGTTTCTCTGGGAATGAGACAGCTCCGCGCAGTGTCCTTTAATTGGCGGCAGGCGGAGGGCCTCCACGAGCGCCAGGCCGGCTGCCTGAGCAGGAGAGCCTGCCTCCCATATCCACCGTTCAGAGATTCCAAAGCCGTCGAGAACGTCTGAGTCCACGTGGGTGGACTGCTCACTTACCCTTGTCAGTGGTGATGATTAGGCGCCACCTCTGCTGAAACGTGCGGGGATGCTGGTCGGGGTGTCGTGAGAGAGAGTCTGACAGGTCCAGGACTTCAAAGGAGCGGTGTTTTCTTCCCCCCAATGACAGAGGCGCACGCGAGGACAGTTGCTTGTGGTTTGAACGCCACTCCCACAGGCTCCGCAATTCCTTCTTGACCTGTCTTGAATAGGAATTGATTTGCTTACCTTGTATCGGAATGAAATGGCAAAGTACACATGACAGCTGCCGCGCAAGGAGGCCCTGTCTCTTCACAAACCCGTGTTGAGCATGGTTTCATCGCGGACACCTACGCAAGGGGGAAGAAAAGGTATTCGACTTATTTAACTATGAGACAGAAAGTGCGAGTTTGAGAGGAGAAAAGAACCCATTGAGGGAATGGGTCCAGCAGGTGACCAAAAGCACACGAGCGCCCCCTTGTGTCGCGGGCTTGCCTACGGCCCAGAGATTCGAACCGGTGTCCTTTGACTTCACAGTCACAGTCAAAGGCTCTGACCTCTAAGGCATCTTCCGTTTCCCACTAATCCCGTGGCTGGTTTCCCTTGCCCGGTCTTGTTCCAGCAAGGCTTGAATTCTACTACCGGGTGTGCTGGCATTCAGCATGGAGCCACAGGGTGGCTGCCTTGTCACGTTCATCCTCTCATCTCTGCTGGCAGTAAAGGCACCTGGCCCTACTTCAAGCACCCCCTTTTGATGATACTCAACTGCTCTGATCATTGAAAATCGGACATTCAATGCAAACTATGCCAGGTGGGTCAAAGGATACAAACAGTCCTAAATGTTTGTCCTCCAAAAGGGATATCCGAGAGAGAAATATGTACGTGACTTCCATTTGACCCAAAGACATTGCTATCATTTTCTGGCAAGTCAAGATATCATTCCAGTGCCAATGGCAGGAACCTGTGTGGGAAACCGGAGACGCTGGTGGGCAGTGTCCTCTGCAATGTCACCATACAGCGTAGCCTTGCCTGCCCTTTTTCTTCCACGTCACATGGGAACTTCTCATGACTGGGAGGAGCATGGAAGGCCACAAGAGATTCTAACTGCGTTCACAGTGGACCGTGTGTCACGTACTTACCATCTTCCCTTGATATCTGTGAACGTGACCCAGTGAAGGAGGGGCACGTCCGTGATTACCCAATACTCACCCTTCTGCTCCTTCATTGGCCCTGCTCCCATGGTCGGGTCAGGATGGTCCTCCAGAGCCTGCGAGTGGGCACCCAAACCCTCCGAATACACTTTTGGACCCAGACACACCTCATTCTTTCTGCAGTGGGTTCAGCAATTTTGCCCTGGGCCTCAAAGGCATAAAGAATGTCGATACCTGCCTCCGTGTGTGATGTCAGTCCTATTTTCGAGAGACTCCTGTGTGTCTACTGCCTCAAAAAGACGTCGGTCCTCCTGCTAGAAAGGGCCACAGGACTCCCTGGTAGCTTCTCACTTCACCTGGAAGCTCTGCATGTCCCATGCGGATGTGACCATTTGGGTCACATGTCTGTCAGGGGCCTTCTTTCCCTAGCACACGGAGATCTCCTGCCTCTCCGTGGCCTTCTCTCTGGCCAAAGAGCTCCCGATTCTCTAACCTAGGGTGAGAGCGAACGCTATCACCCTAGGTTAGAGAATCGGCTCTCTTCAGAAAAAGGGTCAGATTTATACAATTCACAAAGATGGCCGACGCACGGCCATGGGCCAGCCCGAGGCCTTCTTGTGGAAAGGGAGCAATTTCTGCAGGTTCACCCCCTCACTTACGACTGGGGATCCTAGCGGAACGGGACTGTGTGAAATGTGAGGGAGCAGGGCGCGGAGGGTGTGTTTCTCTGGGAATGAGACAGCTCCGCGCAGTGTCCTTTAATTGGCGGCAGGCGGAGGGCCTCCACGAGCGCCAGGCCGGCTGCCTGAGCAGGAGAGCCTGCCTCCCATATCCACCGTTCAGAGATTCCAAAGCCGTCGAGAACGTCTGAGTCCACGTGGGTGGACTGCTCACTTACCCTTGTCAGTGGTGATGATTAGGCGCCACCTCTGCTGAAACGTGCGGGGATGCTGGTCGGGGTGTCTTGAGAGAGAGTCTGACAGGTCCAGGACTTCAAAGGAGCGGTGTTTTCTTCCCCCCAATGACAGAGGCGCACGCGAGGACAGTTGCTTGTGGTTTGAACGCCACTCCCACAGGCTCCGCAATTCCTTCTTGACCTGTCTTGAATAGGAACTGATTTGCTTACCTTGTATCGGAATGAAATGGCAAAGTACACATGACAGCTGCCGCGCAAGGAGGCCCTATCTCTTCACAAACCCGTGTTGAGCATGGTTTCATCGCGGACACCTACGCAAGGGGGAAGAAAAGGTATTCGACTTATTTAACTATGAGACAGAAAGTGCGAGTTTGAGAGGAGAAAAGAACCCATTGAGGGAATGGGTCCAGCAGGTGACCAAAAGCACACGAGCGCCCCGTTGTGTCGCGGGCTTGCCTATGGCCCAGAGATTCGAACCGTTGTCCTTTGACTTCACAGTCACAGTCAAAGGCTCTGACCTCTAAGGCATCTTCCGTTTCCCACTAATCCCGTGGCTGGTTTCCCTTGCCCGGTCTTGTTCCAGCAAGGCTTGAATTCTACTACCGGGTGTGCTGGCATTCAGCATGGAGCCACAGGGTGGCTGCCTTGTCACGTTCATGCCTCTCATCTCTGCTGGCAGTAAAGGCACCTGGCCCTACTTCAAGCACCCCCTTTTGATGATACTCAACTGCTCTGATCATTGAAAATCGGACATTCAATGCAAACTATGCCAGGTGGGTCAAAGGATACAAACAGTCCTAAATGTTTGTCCTCCAAAAGGGATATCCGAGAGAGAAATATGTACGTGACTTCCATTTGACCCAAAGACATTGCTATCATTTTCTGGCAAGTCAAGATATCATTCCAGTGCCAATGGCAGGAACCTGTGTGGGAAACCGGAGACGCTGGTGGGCAGTGTCCTCTGCAATGTCACCATACAGCGTAGCCTTGCCTGCCCTTTTTCTTCCACGTCACATGGGAACTTCTCATGACTGGGAGGAGCATGGAAGGCCACAAGAGATTCTAACTGCGTTCACAGTGGACCGTGTGTCACGTACTTACCATCTTCCCTTGATATCTGTGAACGTGACCCAGTGAAGGAGGGGCACGTCCGTGATTACCCAATACTCACCCTTCTGCTCCTTCATTGGCCCTGCTCCCATGGTCGGGTCAGGATGGTCCTCCAGAGCCTGCGAGTGGGCACCCAAACCCTCCGAATACACTTTTGGACCCAGACACACCTCATTCTTTCTGCAGTGGGTTCAGCAATTTTGCCCTGGGCCTCAAAGGCATAAAGAATGTCGATACCTGCCTCCGTGTGTGATGTCAGTCCTATTTTCAAGAGACTCCTGTGTGTCTACTGCCTCAAAAAGACGTCGGTCCTCCTGCTAGAAAGGGCCACAGGACTCCCTGGTAGCTTCTCACTTCACCTGGAAGCTCTGCATGTCCCATGCGGATGTGACCATTTGGGTCACATGTCTGTCAGGGGCCTTCTTTCCCTAGCACACGGAGATCTCCTGCCTCTCCGTGGCCTTCTCTCTGGCCAAAGAGCTCCCGATTCTCTAACCTAGGGTGAGAGCGAACGCTATCACCCTAGGTTAGAGAATCGGCTCTCTTCTGAAAAAGGGTCAGATTTATAGAATTCACAAAGATGGCCGACGCACGGCCATGGGCCAGCCCGAGGCCTTCTTGTGGAAAGGGAGCAATTTCTGCAGGTTCACCCCCTCACTTACGACTGGGGATCCTAGCGGAACGGGACTGTGTGAAATGTGAGGGAGCAGGGCGCGGAGGGTGTGTTTCTCTGGGAATGAGACAGCTCCGCGCAGTGTCCTTTAATTGGCGGCAGGCGGAGGGCCTCCACGAGCGCCAGGCCAGGCTGCCTGAGCAGGAGAGCCTGCCTCCCATATCCACCGTTCAGAGATTCCAAAGCCGTCGAGAACGTCTGAGTCCACGTGGGTGGACTGCTCACTTACCCTTGTCAGTGGTGATGATTAGGCGCCACCTCTGCTGAAACGTGCGGGGATGCTGGTCGGGGTGTCTTGAGAGAGAGTCTGACAGGTCCAGGACTTCAAAGGAGCGGTGTTTTCTTCCCCCCAATGACAGAGGCGCACGCGAGGACAGTTGCTTGTGGTTTGAACGCCACTCCCACAGGCTCCGCAATTCCTTCTTGACCTGTCTTGAATAGGAACTGATTTGCTTACCTTGTATCGGAATGAAATGGCAAAGTACACATGACAGCTGCCGCGCAAGGAGGCCCTGTCTCTTCACAAACCCGTGTTGAGCATGGTTTCATCGCGGACACCCACGCAAGGGGGAAGAAAAGGTATTCGACTTATTTAACTATGAGACAGAAAGTGCGAGTTTGAGAGGAGAAAAGAACCCATTGAGGGAATGGGCCCAGCAGGTGACCAAAAGCACACGAGCGCCCCCTTGTGTCGCGGGCTTGCCTACGGCCCAGAGATTCGAACCGGTGTCCTTTGACTTCACAGTCACAGTCAAAGGCTCTGACCTCTAAGGCATCTTCCGTTTCCCACTAATCCCGTGGCTGGTTTCCCTTGCCCGGTCTTGTTCCAGCAAGGCTTGAATTCTACTACCGGGTGTGCTGGCATTCAGCATGGAGCCACAGGGTGGCTGCCTTGTCATGTTCATGCTCTCATCTCTGCTGGCAGTAAAGGCACCTGGCCCTACTTCAAGCACCCATTGTGATGATACTCAACTGCTCTGATCATTGAAAATCGGACATTCAATGCAAACTATGCCAGGTGGGTCAAAGGATACAAACAGGCCTAAATGTTTGTCCTTCCATAGGGATATCTGAGAGAGAAATATGTACGTGACTTCCATTTGACCCAAAGACATTGCTATCATTTTCTGGCAAGTCAAGATATCATTCCAGTGCCAATGGCAGGAACCTGTGTGGAAAACCGGAGACGCTGGTGGGCAGTGTCCTCTGCAATGTCACCATACAGCGTATCCTTGCCTGCCCTTTCTCTTCCACATCACATGGGAACTTCTCATGACTGGGAGGAGCATGGAAGACCACTAGAGATTCTAACTGCGTTCACAGTGGACCGTGTGTTACGTACTTACCATCTTCCCTTGATATCTGTGAACGTGACCCAATGAATGAGGGGCACGTCGTTGATTATCCAATACTCACCCTTCTGCTCCTTCATTGGCCCTGCTCCCATGGTCGGGTCAGGATGGTCCTCCAGAGCCTGCGAGTGGGCACCCAAACCCTCCGAATACACGTTTGGACCCAGACACACCTCATTCTTTCTGCAGTGGGTTCAGCAATTTTGCCCTGGGCCTCAAAGGCATAAAGAATGTCGATACCTGCCTCTGGGTTTGATGTCAGTACTATTTTTGAGAGACTCCTGTGTGTCTACTGCCTCAAAAAGACTTTGGTCCTCCTGCTAGAAGGGGCCACAGGACTCCCTGGTAGCTTCTCACTTCACCTGGAAGCTCTGCATGTCCCATGCGGATGTGATCATTTGAGTCACATGTCTGTCAGGGGCCTGCTTTCCCTAGCACACGGAGATCTCCTTCCTCTCCGTGGCCTTCTCTCTGGCCAAAGAGCTCCCGATTCTCTAACCTAGGGTGAGAGTGAAAGCTATCACCCTAGGTTAGAGAATCGGCTCTCTTCAGAAAAAGGGTCAGATTTATAGAATTCACAAAGATGGTCGACGCACGGCCATGGGGCAGCCCAAGTCGTTTTTTTGGAAGTTGAGCAATTTCTGCGGGTTGCCCCCCTCACTTACAAGTGAGGAGCCTACTGGAATGGAACTGTGTGAAATGTGAGGGAGCAGGTCGTGGAGGGTGTGTTTCTCTGGGAATGAGACAGCTCCGCAAAGTGTCCTTTAGTTTTCTGCAGGAGAGGGCCTCTACGAGCTCCATGCCAGCTGCCTGAGCTGTAGAGCCTGCCTTCCCTATCAAACAGTCAGAGATTTGAAAATCGTTGACAACGACAGAGTCCACTTCCATGGACTGCTTACTTACCCTTGTCACTGGTGATGATTAAGCGTCCCTCTTCTTAAACGTGCTGGAGTGGTTGAGATTTCTTGAGAGAGCCTGATAACTCCCTATCCCTAACACCTAACCCTACCTCTACCCTGAAGCCTAACCCTAAACCTAAACCTCATCCTTCCCCTACCACTTCCCCAAATCTAAACGTAACCTTAACCTTACCCTTACCCTACACCTACCTCTAACCATATTCCTTCCCTTATCCCTACTGCTACCCCTACCCCTGACCCTGACCCTGACCCTGACCCTGACCCTAACCCTCACAACCCTAACCCTATTCCTTACCTGACACTGACTTGAACTTTTAATCCCTAACCCTAACCCTCTAAGCCTAATCCTATCCCTATCCCTCACCCAATCCTAACTTCAACCCAACCCTAACCCTAACCCAACCCTAACCCTAGCCGCTAACCTCTAATCCTAAACCCTATCCCTAACCCTAACCCATAACCCCTAACCCCTATCCCTAAATCTAACACAACACTAACCCTAACCCGTAACCCTAACCCTAACCCCTAACCCCTAACTCCTAACCCTAACCCTAACCCCTAACCCCTAACCCCTAACCCTAACCCTAGCCCCTAAACCTAACACTAATCCCTAACCCTTACCCCTAACTCTAACCCTAGCCCTAACCCTAATCTTAACCTGCCTGTTTAGAAAAGAAAAGTGTAACTTGCCTAAATTTGGGGCTTTTTAATAGTCATTGATGATCAATAATGGAGACAGATTTCTGTGACAGAAAGACTCCAGGTATAATCGCCCTCGGGCTCCTCCTTCCATTCCACTATACACTTCCGTCTCGCCTGTCCCCTGCAACCTCCATCCCTGAGGTCCCAATCCATGTGACTCCATTTTGGTGCAATTCCACATGTAAACAGTTCCACCATCTTTCCAGCAGGTGACAGTCACCAACCATCCATAATGCAGAGATGCGTGTATTTCTGTATGTAGGTTTCTTTGCTTTTGATTGACCTTTTGTGTTTGTTTTTCTTTTAAAGCATCTCATTTTATTTATTTTTTTTAAATTTTTATTAGCATTTTCCATGATTATAAACAAATATCCCATGGTAATCACTTCCCTCCCCCCACACTTTCCCCTTTGAAATTCCATTCTCCATCATATTACCTCCCCATCTCAATCATTGTACTTACATATATACAATCTCAACCTATTAAGTACCCTCCTCCCTTCCTTTCTCTTCCCTTTATGTCTCCTTTTTAACTTACAGGCCTCTGCTACTAAGTATTTTCATTCTCATGCAGAAGCCCAATCAACTGTAGCTAGGATCCACATATGAGAGAGAACATGTGGCGCTTGGCTTTCTGGGCCTGGGTTACCTCACTTAGTATAATCCTTTCCAGGTCCATCCATTTTTTTGCAAATTTCATAACTTCATTTTTCTTTATCGCTGAGTAGAACTCCATTGTATACATGTGCCATATCTTCATTATTCATTCATCCGTTGAGGGACATCTAGGCTGGTTCCATTTCCCAGCTATTATAAATTGAGCAGCAATAAACATCGTTGAGCACGTACTTCTAAGGAAATGAGATGAGTCCTTCGGATATATGCCTAGGGGTGCTATAGCTGGGTCATATGGTAGATCAATCTTTAGCTGTTTTAGGAACCTCCACACTTATTCCACAATGGCTGGACCAGATTGCATTCCCACCAGCAGTGTAGAAGGGTTCCTGTTTTTCCACATTCCCGCCAACATTTATGATCATTTGTTTTCATGATGGTGGCCAATCTGACAGGAGTGAGATGGAATCTCAATTTAGTTTTAATCTGCATTTCCCTGATGGCTAGTGATGTAGAACATTTTTTTAGATGCTTATATGCCATTCATATTTCTTCCTTTGAGAATGCTCTCTTTAGCTCCATAACCCATTTTTTTGGTTGGCTTGTTTGATTCCTTATTATTTAACTTTTTGAGTTCTTTGTATATCCTAGATATTAATCCTCTATCAGATATATAGCTGGTGAAGATTTTTTCTCATTCTGTAGGTTGCCTCTTTGCTTTTTTCACTGTGTCCTTTGCAGAGCAAAATCTTTGTAATTTCATGATGTCCCAGTGATTAATCTGTGGTTTTATTGCCTGAGCAATTGGGCTTGTATTCAGAAAGTCTTTGCCAAGACCAATATGTTGAAGGGTTTTCCCTACTTTTTCCTCTAGCAGTTTCAGAGTTTCAGGTCTGATGTTAAGGTCTTTAATCCATTTGGACTTAATTCTTGTGCATGGCGAGAGAGAAGAATCTATTTTCATCCTTCTGCAGATATAGATCCAGTTTTCCCAACACCATTTGCTGAAGAGGCTGTCTTTTTTCCAATGGGTATTTTTTTAAAATTTATTTATTTGAGAGCGACAGACACAGAGAGAAAGACAGATAGAGGAAGAGAGAGAGAATGGGCGCACCAGGGCTTCCAGCCTCTGCAAACGAACTCTAGACGCGTGCGCCCCCTTGTGCATCTGGCTAATGTGGGACCTGGGGAACCGAGCCTCGAACCGGGGTCCTTAGGCTTCACAGGCAAGCGCTTAACAGCTAAGCCATCTCTCCAGCCCTCCAATGAGTATTTTTGACATTTTTATTGAATATCAGGTGGCTATAGCTACTTGGGCTTACATCTGGGTCCTCTATTCTGTTCCACTGATCAACATGTCTGTTTTTTTGCCAGTACCACACCGTTTTTGTTACTATGGCTCTGTAGTATAGGTTAAAATCAGGTATGGTGATACCACCAGCCTTATTTTTGTTGCTCAGTATTATTTTAGATATTTGAGGTTTTTTGTGATTCCAAATGAATTTTTGGATTGCTTTTTCTATTTCCATGAAGAATGCTTTTGGAATTTTGATAGGGATTGCATTAAATGTGTAGATTGCTTTTGGTAAGATTGCCATTTTCACAATATTGATTCTTCCAATCCAGGAACAAGGGATGTTTCTCCACTTTCTAGTGTCTTCTGCAATTTCTTGCTTGAGTGTTTTAAAGTTTTCATTGTAGAGATTCTTTACTTCCTTGGTTAGGTTTATTCCAAGGTACTTTATTTTTTTTTTTTGATGCAATTGTGAATGGAAGTGATTCTCTGATTTCAACCTCTGTGTGTTTGTTGTTAGTATATATGAAGGCTACTGATTTCTTTGTATTTATTTTGTATCCTGCTACATGGCTGTAGGCTTTGATCAGCTCTAACAGTTTGCTAGTAAAGTCTTTAGGGTCCTTTATGTATAGAATCATGTCATCTGCAAATAATGATAACTTGATCTCTTCCTTTCCTATTTGTGTCCCTTTTATGTGTGTCTCTTGCCTTATTGCTGTGGCTAAGACTTCCAAAACTATATTAAATAAAAGTGGAGACAGTGGACACCCTTGTCTTGTTCCTGATTTTAATGGAAAAGCTTCCAGTTTTTCCCCATTTAGTAATATGTTGGCTGTAGGCTTGCCATAAATAGCTTTTATTATATTGAGATATGTTCCTTCTATTCCCAGTCTCTGTAGGACTTTTATCATGAAGGGATGTTGTATTTTGTCAAATAAAGCATCTCATTTTAGTTACTTCATTTGCTTACTTATTTTGTGTTTTCAAGGCAAAATATCTATCTAGCCCTGTTACCAGACTGGCCTTGAACTCACAGGGATCCTCCTATGCTCCTCCACCCCTCCTGAGTGCTGAGATTAAAGTCATCTGCCACTATACGAGCCTCTGAGTTCCATTTATTATCTCAAGAAGTCCCAGGTGGGCTGGAGAGATGGCTTAGCGGTTAAGCGCTTGCCTGTGAAGCCTAAGGACCCCGGTTCGAGGCTCGGTTCCCCAGGTCCCACGTTAGCTAGATGCACAAGGGGGCGCACGCGTCTGGAGTTCGTTTGCAGAGGCTGGAAGCCCTGGCGGGCCCATTCTCTCTCTCTCTCCCTCTATCTGTCTTTCTCTCTGTGTCTGTCGCTCTCAAATAAATAAATAAAAATTTAAAAAAAAAAGAAGTCCCAGGCCATTAAGGGTAATGAGGGGCTACTTTTCACCACGGAGCTATCTGTCAGCCTTCCTCTCCACACTTGTCTTTTTTATTTACACATGCATGTATGGGCACCCTAGGCTCTCTTGTCACCAGACACATACACTACTTTTTCTTTTAAATTTTATTTTTATTCATTTATGAGAGAGAGAATGTATTGTAGGTCCTGGAGAATCGAGCCTACTTTTGCAGGCAAGCACCTTTTACCACAGAGAAAGTTCCCCAGACTTCCTCCTGTTTTTTTTTTTTTTCCTTTTTCTTGTTTATTTACATGTGCATACAATACTGTTTCTTTTAAATTTTATTTTTATTCATTTATTTGAGATAGAAGAAGGAAGAAAGAGGGAGGAAGGGAGAGAGAGAATGGGCACAGCAGAGCCTCCAAGCACTGCAAATGCACTCTTAAATGGCTTGAATTTTATGTATGTATGTATGTATGTATGTATGTATGTATGTATGTATGTATGTATGTGTGTCAGAGAGAGAGAGAAGGGAGGGTGTCAGAGAAGGGGTATAGCAGGGCCTCCAGGCACTGCAAGTGCACTATTTTACACACATGGATGTATTGTGGGTCCTGGGGAATCACACCTAGCTTTGCAAGCAAGTACCTTTATCCACAGAGTCCTTCCTTCAGGTTTTTGTTTTATTTTTCCAGTTAGGCTCTCACTCTAGGCTCAGGCTGACCTGTAATTCACTATGTAGTCTCAGGGTGGCCTTGAACTCATGGCGATCCTCCTACCTCTGCCTCCTAAGTGCTGGGATTTTTTTCCTTTTTTTCTTTTAATTTACATGTGCACATATGGGCACCCTAGGATCTCCTGTCCCCAGACACATACACTACTTTTCCTTTAAAAATTTATTTTTTATTTATTTGTGAGATGAAGGGAGAATGGGCACAATAGGGCCTCCAAGCACTGAAAGTGCACTCCAGAAGCATGCTCCAGTTTGTGCACATGGCTGTAAGGGGGTACTGGAAATCAAACCTAGCTTTTCAAGTTTGATCCTTTATCCACGGAGGCCTTTCTCAAGCCTTCCTTCAGTTTTTTTTTGTTTTCTTTTTCTTTTTTTATTTACATGTGCATGTATAGGCACCCTAGGATCTCTTGTTGCCAGACACACACTACTTTTTCTTTTATATTTTATTTTTATCTATTTATGATAGAGAGAGAAAGAGGTGGGGGGAGATAATGGGCACATTAGTGCCTGGAGGCACTGCAAACGCACCATTTTGTAAACGTGGCTGCACCTTTCACCAAGGAGCCATCTCTCCAGCCCTCCAGTTTCTTATAAAAGTCAATATTATTGTTTCCACAATGAATGATTCTTCATTCAGGAGAAGTTGAATATGCGTTACTGGGCCAAAGTTACCCACAGCTGGCTCAGAATCAGCTGTCTCTTCTTTTGGGTATAAGAAAGCTTTTTGAGTCCATTCTTTCTTTCTTTTTTTTTTTTTTTCTTTTAGAAGTGAAGGATGTGGAGGGGGGCGGAGGACAAAGAATGCCTGTGAGGAGTTAGATGGCACCTTGATAGTGAATTCTGTTATGCCCAGTTCTCAGCACCCCCACTGAACACCAAGGAGAACCAAACACGTGTGCTAAGGCAAGGAGCTTTACTTCATGCTTAAGCTAGGACTCTTGACTTCACCTACGCAGTGGATCAATACAAGAGCCCCAAGTGTCAGGAGAACAGAGTTTTTATTGGGATTTGAACATAGAAGTAGGGGATGGTTATATGATTGGTTGTTTTAAACAGTAACTGTACTTGTATTCTCCTGATTGGCTTAGGATATTGGCAGGCAAGGACTATGGGAATGCCAGGTAGATTAGGTAGCCTTTATTGTGATTGGCTATATGGGTTTGAGGAACTTAACTGATACTTTAAGCAACTTATTTTATGATCATAGAAATGAATGGCATAGGCAGTTTATGTAACTGTTTTTCAGTTTCTGTTTCAGTAACTGTTAAACTCTTACTTAAACCTTGCCTCCAGCCACTGCAAATGAACTCCAGTTGCATGCGCTACCTTGTGCACCTGGCTAACGTGGGTCCTGGGGAATCAAGCCTTGAACCGGGGTCCTTAGGCTTCATAAGCAAGCGCTTAACTGCTAAGCTATCTCTCTGGCCCTCAGAAAACATTTTTAATGAGCATTCTATGTCCAACATTGGAAAATTCCTTCCCAGTTCCTTCAATCAATTTATCTCACCCCCATTATTAACCATCTTTCTTATAAGGCTATTGTGAAAAACTACACCAAATTAATTAATCCTATTGCTCACTAACAACTGAGTATTCTAAAGACAATTTTATGTCATTAATACCAATAAGACACTTGGAAATGATTTTATCAGGAGTAACTAAGGCAAATTTTGTTGCTATCTTGAGGCAGGCTGGCCTAGAAATCAGGTCAGTTGCCTCCTCCTTTTAAGTACATTAAGGACATTACAATTTTTTTTTAAAATACTTGACAAATTATAAGTTACCACTTTAGAGAGAATTCTGTTGTTTTTAATAATCTTCTATGTAAGTTGAAGTTGACCTAGAACATAAATTCAGTAATTGTATTTATGATATCATGTAACAAAGTATGACATTGTTTTATTTAAAACTTCAGTTCTTTATAGGCTATAGTTAAATATGACCTGTTTCTTTCCTTCTTGCTGTTTTTTTTTTTAATTTAATTTATTAGTTTTCTTTTCAGTAAATACAGGCAGTTTGGTACCATTATTTAGGCTCATCTGTGATCTACCCCCTCCCATTAGACCCTCTTTGTTAATGAAAATGGGTCGTGCATTGTGGAGTTACCCCCAGTTATTGGTATAATAAATGTCTCTGAAAATCATGACCCAACATGTAACTCTGACATTCTTTCCGCCCCCTCTTCCGCAAAATTTCCCTGAGCCATGTTGGGTTCATTTTTGGTCTGCTTCAGAGCTGAGGTGTTGGGGCCTCTGAGGCTCTGGCTCTCTGATTTGGTAGGAGTTGATTTTTCTCTGTGTTGATCTCCTTCCCCTTTGTGCTGGTATCCGGTTCACAGGAAAACATCACCCTTGCTTATTTTGCCAGTTGTCCTTAGTTTCAGTTGGGCTCCTTTTGAGGTATGTTGGGGCAGCTCTCTTCTTAGGATCTGCATCTATCTGGAAAAGAGAAGCAGATTCTCCAACGAAGAATAAGTTAGCACCCGGAAAATTGAGATAACACTTACTTTTTTGATAGACAGTTTGATAGGTGTAGGCCCTCTTGTACCCCGTGATTGATGGTAGCTTGATATTGTAGAGTGGGCTTGTGTTTGGGTATGATTCTGACTTGTTTCCCAGCTCCAGCTAAGGGTCTAGTACCACTGAGGGGATCAGTTAGCCAAATCAAGAGCAATTGATTCCTCACCATGGCTGTGTACCACTATTGCACTTGTGTGGGCATCACATCCGGTTATTTGTTGCTAATTAGGTTAAACAATGTGTTGCTTGGACAGATCTTGGTCATTTCCCCCAGTCGCCTATGTAGCGCCTTCTGGCACTAGACATGCTGGCTGTCTGGGGACTGACTCTCTCCTGGCTTCCAGCCATGTCATTCCCTTTTATGCTTCAGCTGTGTATGGAGTCTTCAGCAATAGGGTTTTACCACTGGCCTTTGGTGGGTCATCAAGTACTCTGACAGAAGTCTGTCATTGTTTTGGGAAACCTTGTAGGTTTCTCTGATCAAAAGCTTATTGTGGATGGTAGGCCCAAGCTGGAAGTGGGAGTTACAGGTCAGTGTCCACTAAGAAATTGAGGAAAAAGATAACTAATATACAAGAGTTAGAGAGGAGAGAGATAGAGGGGAGAGGGGGAGAGGGAGGGAGGGAAGATGTAGGAGATTTAGGTCAGTCTTGATCCTACCCTCTCCAGTGTCTTGTGGTTCAGGTGTTTCCTGTAAGGGTCTAGTGAAGGTTCAGCTATTTGGTCTGTCTTTTCGGAAGTAGAATTTTATGGTACCATTGCCGTTTGGGTCTGGATTACTGTTTTCCACCCTTTGATTCCCTCCCCGCCCTCCCATCCATCTTATTGTCTAGTCCATGAGGTGCTTGCTGGGTATGTAAGGCATCTTGGGCAGATTCAGGTTAGGTGTTGCAGATGAGTGAGACTATGTGTCGATTTTTTTTCTGTGATTGGGTAAGTTTGCTGAGAATGATCTGTTCCAGGCTCAACCATTTTTCCTCAAATTTCTTTATGTCGTTTTTTTCTTACTGCTGTATAGAATTCCATTGTGTAGATATACCACATCTTTGTTATCCATTCTTCTAATGATGGATATCTGGGTTGATTCCAGCTTTTAGCTATTACGAATTGAGCTGCTACAAACATGGTTGAGCAAATCTCTATGGCTTTTGGTTTGAAGGTTTTAGGGTACATGCCCTGTAATGGTATAACTGGGTCTGTTGGTATTTCTATAGTCAGCTTTTTCAGGAGTCTCCATATTGCTTTCCAAAGTGGTTGTACCATCCTGCATTCCCACCAACAGTGAATGAGTGTTCCTGCTTCTCCACATCCTCACCAGCATTTATTTTCATTTGATCTTTTGATGTTGGCTATCCTTATTGGGGTAAGGTGGAATCTCATAGTTGTTTTAATTTGCATTTCTCTGATGATGAACATTTTCTTAGGTGTGTGTTTGCCATTTGTATCTCTTCCTCTGTGAATTGCCTGTTTAACTCTGTGCCCCATTTTGTGAGTGGGGTATTTGTCTTCTTATTGTTTAGACTTTTGAGTTCTTTGTAAATTCTAGAGATAAGGCCTCTATCAGTTGGATAACCTGCAAATATTTTCTCCCATTCTGTGGGTATTCTATTGGCTTTGCTTATTATATGCTTGTCTGTAAAGAAACTCTTCAGCTTCATATGATCCCAATGGTTGAGTGACTGTTTAAGAACTTGAGCCACTGGGGTTTTATTCAGGAAGTCTTTTTCCATTCCTATATCATGGAAAGTACTTCCTAAATTTTCTTCCAGTAGTTTTCGAGTTTCTGGTCTTATGTTGAGGTCTTTGATCCATTTGGATTTGAGTGTTGTGCATGGTGAAATGTGTGGATCAAGTTTTAGTTTCCTGCATGTGGTTATCCAGTTTGTCCAGTACCCTTTGTTGAAGATGCTATCTTTTTTCCAGTCTATATTGTTTGGGCCTTTGTCGAATATCAAGTAGCTATAGTTGCTTGGCCCAAAATCTGGGTCCTCAAGTCTATTCCATTGGTCTATACTCCTGTTTTTGTGCCAGTACCATGCTGTTTTTATTACTATGGCTTTGTAATATAACTTTATATCAGGTATGGTGATGCCACCAGAGGTATTTCTTTTGCTGAGGATATGTTTGGATATGCGAGGCCTTCTGCCTTTCCATATGAAATTTGAGATCTTTTTTCTATGTCTGTGAAGAACACTGTAGGGATTTTAATTGGAATTGCGTTAAATCTGTATATTGCCTTTGGTAGGATTGTCATCTTCACAATGTTAATTCTGCCTATCCAGGAGCATGGGAGGTCTTTCCATCATTTCAAGTCCTCCTCAATTTCTTTTTTGAGAGTTTTTATATTTTCGTTGTATAGATCTTTTACTTCCTTGGTTAACGTTATTCCAGGGTATTTTATTTTTTTTGTTGCTATTGAAAATGGGGCTATGTCCTTTATTTCTTTTTCTGTGTCTTTGTCATTTGCATGCAGAAATGCTTCCGATTTTTGTGCATTGATTTTGTATCCTGCTACTTTGCTATAGGAGTTAATCACCTTCAGGAGTTTTGGGATGGAGTCTCTTACATATACAATCATGTCATCAGCAAATAGAGCTAACTTAACTTCTTCCTTTCCAAATTGTATCCCCTTTATTTCCTTCTCCTGCCTTATTGCTTGGGCTAGGACTTCCAGAACTATATTGAAAAGCAGAGGTGAGAGAGGACATCCCTGTCTTGTTCCTGATCTCAATGTGAATTCCTCCAGTCTCTCTCCATTAAGTATTATTTGGGCCGTTGGAGCTTTGTATATTGCCTTTATTATATTAAGATGTGAACCGGCCATGCCGATTCTCTCCAATGTTTTGATCATGAAGTGATGTTGTATCTTGTCAAAGGCCTTTTCTGCATCTATCGAAATGATCATGTGATTTTTATGTTTAAGATTGTTTATGTGGTGTATTACATTGACAGATTTTCGTATGTTGAACCACCCTTGTGTTCCTGGGATAAATCCCACTTGGTCAAGGTGGATAATGCTTTTGATGTGTTGTTGGATTTGGTTTGCGAGTATTTTGTTGAGGATCTTTGCGTCTATGTTCATTAGGGAAATAGGCTGATAGTTTTCTTTTCTTGTGGCATCTCTGCCTGGTTTTGGGATTAGGGTGATAGACTAGCTTCATAGAAGGAGTTGGGTAGCTTTCCCTGTTCTTCAATTGTGTGGCACAGTTTTAGGAAGATTGGTTTGAGTTCTTCCATGAAAGTTTGATAAAATTCGGCTGGGAATCCATCTGGTCCTGGACTCTTCTTTTTTGGGAGTTTTTTTTTTTATCTCTTTTTCAATCTCCATGAGCATGATGGGTTCATTGAGGTGGTTGATCTGCTCTGAGTTTAGCTTTGGTAGATGATATACATCCAGGAATTTATCCATCTCCTCCACATTTTCCAGTTTTGTGGAGTAGAGGTTTTTGAAATAAGTCCTGATGATTCTGCCGATTTCACTGATGTCTGTTGTGATCTCACCTTTTTCATTTTGAATTTTGTTAATTTGGAGTCTCTCCTTTTTTTGCTTGATCAAGTTGGCCAGAGGTTTGTCAATCTTGTTTATTTTTTCAAAGAACCAGCTCTTTGTTTTGTCAATTGCCTTAATTGTTTCCTTGGTTTCCAATTCATTAATTTCTGCTCTGATTT
This sequence comes from Jaculus jaculus, assembly GCF_020740685.1. Lineage (NCBI taxonomy): Eukaryota > Metazoa > Chordata > Mammalia > Rodentia > Dipodidae > Jaculus > Jaculus jaculus. The sequence goes on from NC_059105.1 coordinate 168,785,118, forward strand.
TAATTATTTCTTTCCTTCTGGAGCTCTTTGGGTTGGATTTTTCTTGTTTTTCCAATGCCTTTAGGTGGATGGTTAGGCTATTGATTTGGGATCTTTCTGTCTTTTCTATGAAGGCATTGAGTGCTATGAATTTCCCCCTGAGGACTGCCTTCATTGTGTCCCATAAGTTTTAGTATGATGTGTTCTCATTGTCATTCAATTCCAGGAATTTTGCAATTTCATTTTTTATTTCGTCCACTATCCATTTATTGTTTAAGAGTGTGCTATTCAGTTTCCAGTTGCCGTTGGGGTTCTTGTTGGTTTTTTTGTTGTTGATTTCTAGGAATGTAGCATTATGATCTGATATCATGCAGGGAATTATGTTGATTTTCCTAAATATATGGAGGCTATCTTTGTGACCCAGTATATGGTCTATTTTAGAGAATGTTCCATGGGCTGCTGAGAAGAATGTGTAGTCTGTGGATTTGGTATGGAAAGTTCTGTAGATGTCTGTTAGGTCTAAGTGCTCTATGGTTTTGTTGAGCTCTCTTACTTCCCTGTTGAGCTTCTGTTTGGATGATCTATTACTGATAATGGTGTGTTAAAGTCCCCAGCTATGATGGTGTTGGTGGTTATTTCTATTTTATTGTCAAGTAGGTTTTGTTTTATGAACTGCGGTGCCCCTGTGTTTGGTGCATACAGATTTATGATTGTAATATCCTCTTGATGGATTGTTCCCTTTATAAGTAGGAAGTAGCCTTCTTTGTCTTTTTTGATTGTTTTTGGTTTGAAGTCAACTTTATCTGATATTAATATAGCTACACCTGCTTGTTTCTTATTCCCATTTGCTTGGAATATTGTTTTCCACCCTTTCACCCTGAGGAGGTTTCTGTCTTTAGTGGTAAGGTGGGTTTCTTGAAGGCAGCAGATTGAGGGGTCTAATTTTTTGATCCACCCTGTTAGCCTGTGTCTCTTGATGGGTGAATTAAGGCCATTAATGTTTAGGGTGATGATTGTGAGATGTGATTTGATCCCTGTCATGTTGTGGTGGTAGAGGTGTGTTGGCATTTCCATGGAATTTAAAAATTTTTTTTTTCTATCTACTCTGGGTTTGGTTGCTGTGATCTGCTTCTTGTAGGCATTTGTGTTTGGTTATTTGTTTCTTCTCTGTGGAGAATTTCCTGGAGTACTTTCTGTAGGTTTGGTTTTGTGTTCATATAATTGTAAAGCTGAGTTTTGTCATGGAAAGTTTTCCTTTCACCATCTATTATAAGGGAGACTTTTGCCGGGTAGAGTAGTTTGGGTTGGAAGCCATAGTTTCTTAGAGTTTGGAGAGTTTTATTCCAGGCCCTTCTAGCTTTCAGGGTTTCCATTGAGAAGTCTGAAGTAATTCTGATGGGGTTTCCTTTGAAAGTGGTGTGCTGTTTTTCCCTAGCTGCTTTTAGGATTTTTTCCTTGGTGTCAATGTTTAGAGTCTTAATGATAATATGTCTTGGGGAGTTTCTCCTTTGGTCTAGTCGGTTAGGAGTTCTGTTTGCTTCTTGAATCTTGATGGGCCTTTCTTTTAAGAGATGGGGGAAGTTTTCTTCAATTATTGTGTTAAATAAGTTCTCCATGCCTTTGGTCTGAAATTCTTCTCCTTCTGGTATTCCAATGATTCTGATATTAGGACGTTTAAGTGTATCCCACAATTCTCTCATGTTCTGTTCACAGGAACTTTTGAACTTACTGAAATTTTTGGATTCTCGAACTGTTTCTTCCATCCTGTCTTCCAGATCAGAATTTCTAGCTTCCACTTCACTGACTCTATTCTTGAGAGCCTCTAGTGAGTTTTGGACTTGTTCAATTAAGTTTGCATTTTCTACTACTTTCCTATGTATCACTTCCATCGCTTTGTCCAGCTCCCTTTTTGTCTCATTTTCTGATTTTCTTGATGATTCTTGGAAATCATCCTTGCATTTCTTTATGTTTTCATTTAGTGTGGCCAGCTGATTTTTAAGGTCCTCTTTTTTTTTCACTCTCCCTCAACTCTCTTAGCTCTCTTTGAATTCCTTCCAGTGTCTTATCATATTGCTCTAGCTTAGTGATGGTAGCATCCATACGATTATCTATCCTTTGTAGCTTTCCTGTCAGTTGTAGCAGTAGTTTGGTCAGGGTTGCATTGTTCATTGCTTCCACTTAATGTTCTGATCCTAAACACTCTTCTATGTTTTGGTTAGTTGTGATCCTTGTTGGACTGGGTGATCTGTCTGGATTTTCTTCCATTTTATTTTTCGTGTTATTTCTTTTGCGCTGTGGTCTACCCATGTCAGTGTATGGGCAGGTAGGTGGGTGGAGCAGCCTGGGATCTAGCTTAATGTGAATCCAAGGCAGCCTGGGGCAGTTGTAAGCAGCCTGGGTTTTTGCTCACTCTTGCCAAAGCTGCCTACCTATAGCCTGACAGGGGCACCAAAGTTGCCTGAATTCTCACCCAGTAATGCACCTAAGCTGCCTGCCTTTGAGCGTGAAAGGGGACTGAGGTAGCAAGCCCGGAAGGTGCCTAGACTCTGGCTGGGTACACTGGGGTCTGTAAACAGTCTGTGCTCTTCCACCTCAGGGGAGTGGGGGATGAGTGGCGATGTACAGGTAGGGGATGGCACCTGCGCTAGCGCTAGTGACTCAGTGTGGACTTATGTGGCTCTTGCTGTGGGAGTGGGCCCACTGCACGTGCAATTGTAGTGCAGAGGCAGATGATGTGGGTACAGAATCAGGACACAGCAGAAGCTGACTGGCGGCAAGTGATGTGAGCACAGCAGCAGGGGATCTGGCAGCCACCTATTCACGGCAGAGGTGGCCCCCACAGGCCTGCGAACCGAGCACCACGTGGCTGGTCTACTCGCAGGATCAGAGAACAAGGGCGAGGTAGGAGGTCTCAGCTTCAGTGCAGCAGGCTGGCAGGCGTGACTGGTGGGTGCCTGATCGGAGCACAGCCATGTGGGACGTGCGGAGGGTGCGTGGGCGGGTGGGTGGACGGGGGGCACGGGGTGCGACAGTGTGTATGGCGCGAGTGGGGCACGCGGTGGGGGGGGGTCGGGGTGCGCCGGGGCACCAGGCAATCAGGGTGGGGCATGCGGGAGGCGGCAGGGCTCAGGGGGTGCAGGGTGGGGTGCCATGGAGGGGCGGGGGGCGTGGGGCGCTCTGATCGGTCAGGGGGGCGAGGGGCGCGCTGTGGGCGCAGGGGGAGGCACGCTCGCAGGGTGGGTGTGCGGGGCGCAGGGGGGTGCGGGGCACCCGGGGAGCGCGGGGGGGGGCGTGGGGCGCGCGGGGGGGGGGCACAGAGTGTGCAGGGGAGCGTGGGGGAGTGTGCGGAGACACTGCGGTTCACGGGGGGGCTAGGGGCGCGGGGCGCGCACACCAGGGTGCGGGACGCCACGGGATGCCGCGGGGTGCTCTGGACACGCGGGGGGGGCGGGGCGTGCGGGAGGGGTTGAGGGGGTCGTGCGCAGGGTGTGGAGGGTGGGTGGGGTACACTGAGGCACGCCGGGGTGCAGGATGCATGGGGTTGGGGCACAGGGGGCGCGGGGCACGCCTGGGCACGCAGGGGACCCGCGGGGGCGCCCGGGCCGTGTGCGGTGGGGGGATGAGGGGCGTGCGGGGTGGGGGTGGCGGGAGGTGCCAGGGCGGGGCGCGGGGGGGCAGGGGGCGCTGCAGGGCACACGGGGCTTGGGGCGCAGATGCTCCGGGCGCGTGGGGGTGGGGGCGTGGGGCGCGCAGGGAGGGGGGGCGGCTAGGAGCGCAGGGCGCTCGGGTGGGTGCGGGGGGCGCGGGACGCTGCGGGATGCTGCGGGGTGCTCTGGACTCTCGGGAGCCGGGGTGGGGGGTGGGGGTGGGTCGCGCGGGGGTGGGGGTCTAGGGGGTCGCGGGTTGCGCAGGGGGCGTGGAGCATGCTGAGGTAAGATGGGGCGCGGGACGCTGCGGGATGCTGTGGGGCACTCTGGACGCGCGGCGGGGTGGCTCATTGGGGGGCTCGAGGAGCGCGGGGATGGGGCGCGGGGGTCTCGGGGCATGCGGGGGCATGGGGCACGCCTGGGGTCCTGGGCGCCGGATGCCACGGGGTGCTTGGGGCGTGCCTGCTGCGTGTGGGTAGGGAGCGTTGGGCGAGCGGGGGGGGGGGGAGGCGGGGGGGGGGAGGAGGGGGGGTGCGCCGGGGGGGGGGGCTCTAGGCGTGTGGCGATTCGCTGCGGGCGGGTGTCGCGGGGGTGTGTGCTTCCCTCTTTTACCCCAATCTGTGCCCTCCCTCTTCAAAAAGTTCCTAATTTCCCTTGAATACTTGCCTTTTTTTCCCCTTGTTGTTTATAGTGCAGCTAGGCTGTCGCCATCTTGACCGGAAGTCTCTTCTTGCTGTTCTGCTCTGTGGTGGCCGGGCAGGGCTTGTACACACCTGAGATCTGCCCTGCCCTGCTCCTGGCACTCACCAGGGGTCCAGTCTAGTACACATGGAGGTAATGGCCAAGAAGACTGCTGGGAGGCCAAGGATTCTGGCTACCTGTAGGGGAAAGGGAGGGAGCTTCCCTTTGACTATTAGGGAAAGGGGAGGCCTCTAGGTCTGCCAGGAGGCCTCTGATGAAGGCGGCCCACTGGGAAGCTGCTGAAGAAGGAGGGAGGGGAAATATCCTTCCTGAACTTTTAGTTTCCTAGCCAGATAAGCTATGCAGGTCCACATGTCTGGGCCATGTGGATGCCCAGAAATCCAGAAATGACCTGGAGAACTTCTTCCCCAAAGGAGCCTACCTCCCTCTGGGAGAGCTAATTCCCTTAACTTTCAGAAGAGCTCTTATTCCATGAATCTGAGATTTTTTTTAGTTTTATTTTTGGTGGGAGGCAATGTTACCCATGACAGAGAAAGATTAGAAATGCCAAGACCAGAGGCAACATTACTGAGGGCTGATTAACACACAGGGGATTCCCCAAAGATCTGGGTGTGAGCCTGTCCACAAGTTTAAGAGGCCAGCAACCTGCCCTACAGGCTTTTAAGAGGTCAATGTGTTACTGTTTTTTATTTTTATTTTTATTTGTGTGTGTGTGTGCGAGAGAGAAATAGATAGAAGGTTTTGCCAACACCCAAGAGGCTGTCAGGTTCCGGGTAGAGGATGGCTGGCTTTCAGTCAATACCAAAGAGTGGCCTCAGCCAAGAGACTTCAGTTGCCAGTTAGTCATGTCTGGTCCCACATGATAGCGTGAACTGAAAATAAAGGAGGAGAAAGAGAAACTTGCCAGCCCTCAAAAATGTGGAGGCAATGGGCTGGAGAGATGGCTTAGCAGTTAAGCGCTTGCCTGTGAAGCCTAAGGACCCCGGTTCGAGGCTCGGTTCCCCAGGACCCACGTTAGCCAGATGCACAAGGGGGCGCACGCATCTGGAGTTTGTTTTCAGAGGCTGGAAGCCCTGGTGTGCCCATTCTCTCTCTCCCTCCATCTGTCTTTCTCTCTGTCTATCACTCTCAAATAAATAAATAAATAAATAAATTAAAAAAAAATGTGGAGGCAAGGCTGCATGGGTTGATGTCTCCAAGTCCCTCTGGGAGAGCACTCACCTACCCTGTCCATCTCAAAAGGTCCCTGTTCAGGCACCAGCAGTGGGTTTTTGGAGTTTTGCTTGGGGGACCTGCCATGGTTCACCCTGAAGTCATCCACACAACCGGAAGTGGGTGACCATGTGAAGAGTAAAAGACACTTCCAGGATAAAGTTGAACAGCTCTCTCCTTACCTGTTTCCATGTTGAAATCCAAGTCTGGTATAGTCAAAGGGAAGAAGGTATCAATGACAGCCTGATTATTGGTGGTATTCCCATCAGTGCCCAGAACCAATTTCTGGGCTTCAGTCTGGATTCTCTCTCTTTCCTCTGTAGTAAAGAGAATCTGTAGCAATTGTTGACAAACATCCCAAGTTGGTAGGTGGGTGAAAATAATAGAATCCAAAAGGTCAATAAGTCACTGCATTTTTTTTTTGAAAATTTAGGAGTTTGCACTTTCCAATTATAAAGGTCATTAGTGGTGAATGGCCAGTAGTGATGTGGCTGATTACCATCTTGGTCTGGGGGCCCCATAACCCAGAGGGGGAATTCTGTGGCCTCCAGGTCAAGGGCTTGACTCTGAGGGGCCCTAATTTTAACATACTGGAAGTAGTTTGTCAGTAAAGAGAGCGGGGAAGTCTGCGGCTGGCCCATCTGTCCAATCACACAGATAGTAATTCCAACAAAGAAAAGGACAAAGAGATACCAAAAAAAAGACAGACGAACTCAAAATCCAAAAGCTCACCTATGGAGGGAGGTGGTCTTAACCCTAGCTTTTCAGGCAAGCACCTTTGTCATCTACAGAGTCCTTTCTCAAGCCGTCCTTCAGTTTTTGTTTTCTTTTCATTTACATGTGCATGTATAGGCACTCTAGGATCTCTTGTTGCCAAACTTATACACTATGTTTTCCTTTAATTTTTTTTATAAGAGAGAGACAGACAGACAGAGAATGGGCACAGCAGAGCTTCCAGATACTGCAAATGCACTTGAGTTACATGTTTCATTTTTTTTTAAATTTTTATTAACATTTTCCATGATTATAAAATATATCCCATGGTAATTCCCTCCCTCCCCATCCCCACACTTTCCCATTTGAAATTCCATTCTCCATCAACATGTTTCATTTTGTGCACATGGCTGTATGTGGGGACTTGGGAATCGAACTTGGCTTTGCGTCCAAGCACCTTTCACCACTCTCCAGCCCTCCTCCTGTTTCTTTCTTTTTCTTTTCTATTTACATGTGCATGTATGGACACCCTAGGATCTCTTGTCACCAGATACATACACTCCTTTTACTTTCAATTTTTATTTTTAGAGGGGGAGGGAGAGAGAGAGAGAGAGAGAGAGAGAGAGAGAGGCAGCTGGGTGGGGTGGGGGGGCATGGGGATGGGCACAACAGGACCTCCAGGCCCTGCAAATGTACTGCATATGCATGCACCATTTTGGACACATGGCTGTACTGTGAGAACCTCACTTTTCAGTCAAGCACCTTTTACCATGGAGCCATTTATCCAGACTTTCTTCTTCCCCCCTTTTCTTTTTTTTTTTATATTTTTGTTCAATTTTTATTTATTGATTTGAGAGCAACAGACACAGAGAGAAAGACAGATAGAGGGAGAGAGAGAGAATGGGCGCGCCAGGGCTTCCAGCCTCTGCAAACGAACTCCAGACGTGTGCGCCCCCTTGTGCATCTGGCTAACGTGGGACCTGGGGAACCGAGCCTCGAACCGGGGTCCTTAGGCTTCACAGGCGAGCGCTTAACCGCTAAGCCATCTCTCCAGCCCTCTTTTTTATTTCTGTGTGCATGTATGGGCACTCTTTGATCTCTGGTTCTGCTCTAGTCCAATTTATTATGTATTCTCAAGGTGGCCCCAAACTCAGAACAATACTCCTACCTCTGGGCCCTCAAGTGCTGCAATTAAAGGCATGCGCCACCACACTCAACTCCTTTTTTTAAAAATTTACATTTGCACACACGAGCACCCTAGGCTTACTTCTTGCCAGATACATACACTACTTTTTCTTTTAAATTTTATTCTATCTATTTATTTGAAAGAGAGTTTGGGAACATGGCCATTTACTTTTTATTTTCATGTGTGTATTGGGAGCCAACAGCACTGCTCCATGTGTATTGAAAGCTGACAGGACTGCTCCGTGTGTTTTCCATTACACACAATTTCTCTGGTGTTCAAAGTACTGCGCCATGTTTGTTCACAGAAGATAGGGCTACTCAATATGAATTCAGAGCTGACTGGACTGGTCCATCAGTATTTGGAGCTGACAGGACTGCTCCCTGTGTATTGGGAGATTACAGGCTAGTTTTGTGTGTATTCAGAGCTGACAGGACTGTTCTGTGTGTTTTCGGAGCTGACAGGACTGCTCTGTGTGTATTTGGAACTGATAGGAGTGCTTCCTGTGTATATGGAGCTGAAAGGACTGCTCTGAGTATATTCCAAGCTCACAGGACTGCTACGTGTTTACTCAGAGACCACAGGACTGCTCCGTGTGTATCCAGAGCTGACAGGACTGCTCTGTGTGTATCTGGATCTGACAGGACTGCTCCCTATGTATTCAGAACTGACAGGAATGTGTGTACTAAGACATGACAGGGCTGCTCTTTCAGTATTCAGAGCTGGGGGGACTGCTCCATGTGTTTTCAGAGGTGATTGGACTGCTCCATTTGAACTGTGAGCTGACAGGACAGCACTATGTGTATCCAGAGATGACATGACTGTTCCATATGTATTTGGGTCTTACAGGACTACTACTTGTATATTTTTGGCTGACAGGACTACTGTTATGTATTCAGAGCTGACAGCACTGCTCCATGTGTCTTCGTAGCTGACAGGACTGTTCCATTTTGATTCAGATCTAATAGGTTTGGTCCACATGTTTTAGGAGCTTACAGAACTGCTCAATGTTTACTCAGAGTTGACAGGACTGCTCATGTGTATTCAAAGTGGACAGGACTGATCCATGTGTATTGGGAGTTGACAGAAATGCTCCATGTGTATTCAGAGCAGACAGGACTGCTCCATTTGTATTTGGAGCTGACAAGATTGCTCCATGTGTAATTGGAGCTAACAGGACTTCTTGTGTATTCGGATCTGAAAGGACACGTCCATGTGTATTGAGAGCCAATAGCAGTGCTCCCTGTGTATTTGGATCTGAAAGGACTGCTCCATGTGTATTTGGAGCTGACAGGATATCTCCTTGTGTATTTGGGGGTGACTGGAGTGCTCCCTGTGTATTTGGAGCTGACGGGACTACACCCTGTGTATTCGGAGCTGACAGGTCAGCTCCCTGATTATGGGTAGCTGACAGGACTTCTCCCTGTGTACTGGGGGCTGAAATTACTGTTTTGTATGTACTCAGAGCAGACAGGACTACTCCGTATGTATTCAGAGAGAAAAGGACTGCTCTATGTGCATTTTGAGGCGTCAGGACTGCTCTGCATGTATTCGGAGTGGACAGGACTGCATCATGTGTATTCAGAGCTGACAGGACTGCTCTCTGTGTATTTGGAGCTGATAGGACTGTTCTACGTGTATTCAAAGGTGAACAGGACTGCTTCTTGTGTATTCAGAACTGTCAGGAGTGCTCCATGTGTATTCGGAGCTGAACAAGAGGCTACATGTTTATTGGGAGCTGGCAGGACTGCTCCTTGTGTATGCAGAGCAGACAAAACTGCATCATGTGTATTCTGAGCTGGCACGACTGCACCCTTTATATTCAGAGATGGCACGACTGCTCCCTGTGCAATCAGAGCTGACAGGACTGTCCTTGTGTATTTGGACCTGACAGGACTGCTCCGTGTGTATTCAGAGCTGACAGAACTGCTTCATTTTTATTCGGAGATGAAAGAACTGCTTCTTGTGTATTCAGATCTGACAAGACTTGTCCATGTATATTCGGAGCTGACAGGACTTCTGTGTGTATATTCGGAGCTCACAGGACAGCTCCGTCTGTATTCAAAGCTGAAAGGACTGCTCCCTGTGTATTATATTAGGAGCTGACAGCACTGGTCTCTGTCTACTCTGAGCTTACAGGACTGCTCCTTGTGTATTCTGAGCTGATAGTACTACTCTCTGTGTTTTTGGAGATGACAAGACTGCTCCCTGTGTACTTGGATGTGACAAATCTGCTCTGTGTGTATTCAGAGATGACAGGACTGCTCCATTTGTATTCAGAGCTGAACAAGAATGCTCCTTGTGTATTCATAACTGACAGGAATGCTCCGTTTGTACTCTGAGCTTATAGGACTGCTCCATGTATATTCTTAGCTGACAGCACTCCATGTGTTTTCAGTGCTGACAGCACTGTTGCTTGTGTATTTGGAGCATACAGGTTTGCTCTGTGTGTATTCAGAGCTGACGATTTACTCCGTGTGTATCAGAACTGACAGGAGTGCTCTATGTGTATTCAGAGCTGGCACAACTGCACCATTTGTATTTGGAGAGGTCAGGCCGGCTTCATGTGTATTCAGAGTTGAAAGGAGTACTCCATGTATATTCGGAATTGGCAGGATTACACCATATTTATTAACAGATGGCAGGGCTACTCAACATGAATTGAGAACTGACAGGACTGGTCAATCAGTATTCCAAGCTGAAAGGCCTGTACCATATGTATTCAGAGCTGACAGGACTGTTCCCTGTGTATTCAGAACTGACAGGACTGTTCTGTGTGTGTTCAGAGCTGACAGGACTGATCCATGTATATTCTGAACTAACAGGAGTGCTCCCTGTGTATTTGGAGCTGAAAGGACTGCTCTGAGTATATTCTGAGCTGACAGAACTGCTCCATGTGTATTTGGAGCCGACAGCACTGATCCATGTGTATTCGGAGCTGTAAGGACTGCTCCGTGTATACTCAGAGCTGACAGGACTGCTCCCTGTGTATTTGGGGCTGACAGTACTGCTCTGTGTGTATACAGAGCAGACAGAAATGCTCCCTGTGCATTTGGGGCTGACAGGACTGCTTGCTGTGTATTCAGAGATGACAGGTCTACTCCATTTGATTTCAGAGCTGACAGGACTGTTCCATGTGTATTCATAGCCGACAGCACTGCTCCTTGTGTATTCGGAGCCAACAGCACTGCTTCATGTGTATATGGAGCTGAAAGGCATGCGCCCTGTGTATTGGGATCTGACAGGACTGCTATGTGTGCATTCAGAGCTGACAGGTCTGCTCCATGTGTATTTTTACCTGACAGGACTGTTTCCTGTGTATTTGGAGCTGACAAGACTTCTGCCTGTATACTCAGAGCTGACAGGACGGCCCCATGTGTATCTGGAGATGATAGGAGTGGTCTGTGTGTATTGGATGCTGACAGGACTGCACCATGTGTTTTCAGAGATGACAGGGCTGCTCCCCATTTATTTGGTACCGACAGGACTGCTTCATCTATATTTGGAGCTGACAGGACTGCTCCTTGTATATTCAGATCTGACTAGACTGCTCCATGTGTATTTGGAGCTGCCAGTACTGCTTCCTGTTAATTGTGGCTGCCAGAAAGGCTGCACAGATGTTCATAGGTGACAGGACTGCACCATGTGTACTTGGGGGTGACTGAAGTGCTTCCTGTGTATTCAGAGCTGACAGGCCTGCTCCCTGTGTACTCAGAGCTGAAAGGACTGCTCTCTGTGTACAGGACTGCTCCATGTTTATTTGAAGCTGACAGTATTCCTGTGTGTGTATTTGGATTTGACAGCATTGCTCCCTGTGTATTCGGAGCTGACAGAACTGCTCCATGTGTGTTTGGTGCTGACAGAATTTCTCCTTGGGTATTCAGAGATGACAGGGCTGCTCCATTTGTATTTGGGGCTGACAGAACTTCTCCCTGTGTAATCAGAGCTGACCGAAGTGCTCCCTGTGTATTTGGAGCTACAGTAATGCTCCCAGTGTATTCAGAGCTGACTTGACTACTCCATGTATTCGGAGTTGACAGGACAGCTCCATGTATATTAATAGCTGACAAGACTACTTAATGCGTATTTACAGCTGACAAGACTGCTCCCTGTGTACTGGGAGCTGACAGCACTGCTCCATGTATATTTGGAGCTGACAGGTCTGCTCTGTGTGTACTTGGTTCTGAAAAGACTACTCCCTGTGTATTCGGAGGTGACAGTACAGTTCTATATGTGGTTTGGAGGTGATAGGACTGTTTCATGTGTATTCAGTGCTGACAGGTCTTCTCCCTGTGTATTGGGAGCTGAAAGGACTGGTTCTTCTGTATTCAGAGCTGACAGAACTCCTTCATGTGTATTCATAGCTGACAGGAGTTCTCTGTGTGTATTTGCAGATGATAGGACTGCTCTGTGTGTGTTCGCAGGTGAGAGGACTGTTCCATGTGTATTCAGAGGTGGCAAGGCTGCTGTGTGTATTTGGAGCTGACAGGACTGCTCCCTGTGTGTTTGGAACTGAAAGGAGTGCTCTATGTGTATTCTGACCTGAAAGTACAGCTACATGTGTATTTGTCACTGACAGGGCTGCCTGTGTGCTCTCAGAGCTGACAAAACTGCTGCATGGGTATTTTGAGGAGGCAGGACTGCTCTGTGTGTATTCAGAGCTGACAAGGACTGTTCCTGTGTATTTGGAGCTGACTGGATGGTTTCTTGTGTATTTTGAGGCAGCCGGACTGGTCTTTTTGTATTTGTAGCTGACAGTACTGCTCTGTGTGTTTTTGGAGCTGACAGTTCTACTCCATGTGTATTTTGAGGAGGAAGGAATGCTCTGTGTGAATTTGGAGATGACAGGACTGCATTTTGTGTATATGGAGCTGGCAGGACTGATGCATGTGTATATTGAAGAGGCAGGACTGTTCCCTGTGTATTTGGAGGTGACAGGAGTGCATCATGTTGTTTTGAAGTTGACAGAACTCCTCCTTGTGTATTTAGAGCTGACAAGGACTATTCAATGTGCATTCGAAGCTGACATGAATGCTCCCTGTATTTTTGGAGCTGACAGGAGTGCAACATGTGTGGCTGGAGCTATCAGTACTGCTTCATGTGTATTCTGCACTTACAAGGCTGCTCCCTGTGTATTCAGAGCTGAAAGGAGTGCTCAGTGTGCATTCTCAGCTGACAGTACAGCTCCATGTGCATTTGAAGTGGCAGGAGTGCTCCATGTGTATTTGGAGCTAGAAGGACTGCTCCCTGTGTACTCGGAGCTCACAGGACTGCTCCCTGTGAATTTGGACCTCACAAGACTTCTTCCTGTATGTTTGGAGCTCACAGGACTGTTCTCTGTGTATTTGGAAAAGAACGTAGTGCTACGTGTGTAGTCTGAGCTGAGTAGACTGCTACATGTGTATTTGGAGCTGATGGGATTGCTCCATATGTATTTTGAGGTGGCAGGATTGCTCCATGTGTTTTTCTTGCTTACAGGACCACATCATGTGTATTCAGAGCTGTTAGGACTGCTCCATATGTGTTCAGAGCTAACAGGACTGCATAGTGTATATTTGGAGCTGGAAGGACTGCTCCCTGTGTCTTCAGAACTGACAGGACTCTTCACTGTGTATTTGGAACTGAGAGGAACGCTCTGTGTGTATTCTGAGCTGAGTAGACTGCTACATGAGTCTTTGGAGCTGACTGGACTGCTCCATATGTATTTTGAGATGGCAGGACTGCTCCGTGTGTATTTGGAGCTGATGGGCCTGAATCATGCATATGTGGAGCTGACAGGGCTGTTCTCTGTGTGTTTGGAACTGACCTAGTGTTTATTTTGAGGAGGCAAGACAACTACCAGTGTATTCTGATCTGACAGGACCACATTTGGAGTGTACAGAACTGCTCTGTGTTTATTTGCAGCTGGCTGTACTGCCCCGTGTGTATTTTGAGATGGCAGGACTTTTCCATGTGTAGTATTAGCTGACAGGACTGCTCCGTGTGTGTTCAGAGCTGACGGTACTGTTCCGTATGTATCTTGAGTAGGCAGAACTGCTCCGTGTGTATTTGGAGTTGACAGGACTCCGTCATTTGTATGTGGAGCTGACAGGACGGCTCCACGTGTATTCAGAGTTAATTAGACATCTCCCTGTGTATTTGGAGCTGGCAGGAATGCTCCATGTGTACTCGTAGCTGACAGGCCTGCAGCATATGTAGTTGGAGCTTCCAGGACTTCCCTGTGATTATTTGGATCTGGCTGGACTGCTCCATGTTTATTTTGAGATGGCAGGACTATTCCGTGTGTATTTGTAGCTGACAGGATTCCTCCATGTGTATTTGGAGCTGACAGTACTGCTCCATCTATATTTTTAGGAGGCAGGACTGCTCAGTATATATTTGGAGTTGATTGGAATGCTCCATGTGTATTTGGAGTTGATAAGAGAGCTCCCTGTGTATTTGGAGCTCACTGGGCTGCTCCATATGTATGTTAGGTGGCAGAACTGTTCTGTGTGTATTCACAGCTGATAAGAATGCTCTGAGTGTTTTCGGATTGCTCCCTGTGTACTTGGAATTAACAAGATTGTTTCCTGTGTATTTGGAGCTGAATGGACTGCTCCATGTGTATTTTCATGTGTTGGGACCGTTCCATGTGTATTTGGAGCTGGTAGGACTGCTTCCTGTGTATTTGGAGCTGACTAGACTGCCATGTGTGTATTTTGAGGTGGCAGGACTGCTCTTCGTGTATTTGGGGCTGGCTGGACTGCTCCACGTGTATTCAGAGTTGATAAGACAGCTCCCTGTGTATTTTGAGCTGACTGGACTGCTCCATGCGTATTTAAGGTGACAGGACTCTTCTATGTGGATTTGGAGGTAACAGGACTTCATAGTATGCGTTTGCAGGTGTTAAGAATTCTCCATGTGTTTTCAGAGCTGACAGGACTGCTCCATGTGTATTTTCAGGAGGCAGAATGACTCTCTGTGTATTTTGAGCTGACAGGGCTGTTCCGTGCATATTTAGAGTAGACAGGATTGCTACCTGTGCATTCCAAGCTGAGATGACTGCTCAGTGTGTTTTCCTACCTGACAGGAGTGCTCTATGTGTGTTTGGAGCTGTCAATACTGCTTTGTGTGTATTCAGAGCTGACAGGACTGCTATCTGTTTACTTGGAGCTGAAAGGACTACTCCATGTGTTTTTGGATCTAACAGGACTGTTCCCTGTGTATTGCAACCTGACATAAGTGCTCTCTTTGTATTTTTTACCTGACAGGACTGCTCCGAGTGTATTTGGAGCTGACATTACTGCTCCATGTGTATTCAGAGGAGATAGGACATGTCCATGTGTATCCAGAGAGGATAGGGATCCTCCCTGTGAATTCAGAGCTGAAAGAACTGTGCCATGTGTACTCAGAACTTACCAGACTACTCCGTTATTATTTGGATCTGACTGTTTTGCTTTGCATTTATTCAGAGATGATAGATGTGCTCTGTATGCTTTCAGAGCAAACAGGACTGCTCCATGTGTATTCGGAGTTGACAGGACTTCTGCCTGTGTATTTGGAGCTGACAGGACTCTTCACTGTATATTTGGAGCTGACAGGACTGCTCCATGTATATTTGTAGTAGACAGGACTGCTCCATTTGTCTTTGGAGCGGACAGGACTTCTCCATGTGTATTTTGAAGTGGCAGGACAGCTCATTGTGGATTCAGAGCTAACAGGACTTCATCCTGTGCATTCAGAAATGACGCGAAAGCTCTGTGTGGGCTGGAGAGATGGCTTAGCAGTTAAGTGCTTGCCCGTGAAGCCTAAGGACCCCGGTTTGAGGCTCAGTTCCCCAGGACCCTTGTTAGCAAGATGCGCAAGGGGGCGCACACATCTGGAATTCGTCTGCAGTGGCTGGAAGCCCTGGTACTCCCATTCTCTCTCTGTGTCTGTTGCTCTCAAATAAATAAATAAATAAAAATAAACCAAAAAGATGTTAAAAAAAGAAAGATCTGTGTGTTTTTTGCAGCTGACAGGAGTGATCCATGAGTGCTCAGAGCTATCTGGACTGCTCTGTGTGTATTTGGAGCTGAAAGGACTGCTCTGTGTGTATTTGGCACTTACAGGACTGCTTTCTCTGTACTCTGAGCTGAAAGGTGTGCTTTGTGTGCATTCTGAGCTGACAGTAAAGCTACTTGTGTATTTGAAGCTGACAGGATTGCTCCATGTGTATTTTGTGGTAGCAGGACTGCTCCTTGTGTATTCACAGCTGACAGGACTGCTCCATGTAAATTTTGAGGTGGCAGGAATGCTCTGTGTGTATTTGGAAGTTATAAGACTGGATCGTGTGTATTTGGAACTGACAGGACTGCTCCATGTGTATTCGGAGCTCACAAAACTGCTCCCTTTGAATTCGGAGCTGACATGACTGCACCCTGTGTATGTGGAGCTGAAAGGAGTGCTCCATGTGTATTCTCAGCTGACGAGACTGCTCTGTGTGTATTTGGAGCTGACAGGACTGCTCCATTTGTACTTTGAAGTGGCAGGACTGCTCCATGTGGATTTGGAGCTACCATGGCTTCATTATGTGTATTCAGAACTGAAAAGAAAACGCTGTGTGTTTTGGGAGACTACAGGAGTGCTCAGAGCTATCAGGACCGCTCCGTGTGTCTTCACAGCTGACAGAATTGCTCCCTGTGTATTCAGCACATATAGGACTGCTACCTGTGTATTCAGAGCTGAAAGGTGTGCTCCATGTGTATTCAGAGCTGACATGACTGCTCCCAGTGTATTCAGCACTTACAGGACTGTACCCTGTGTAATGGAGCTGAAAAGTGTGCTCTGTATGTATTCAGAGCTGACAGGACAACTCCATGTGTATTTGGAGCTGACAGGACTGCTCACTGTATTTGGAGCTGAAAGGACTGTTCTTTGTGTATTTGAGCGGAAAGAATTGCTCCGGGTGTATTCTGAGCTGACTAGACTGGTACGTGTGTATTTGGAGCTGTCTGGACTTCTCCATGTGTATTTTGAGGTGGCAGGGCAGCTCCGTGTATATTTGTAGCTAACAGGACTGCTTCATGTGTATTTGGAGCTGAGCAAACTGCTCCATGTGATTTTGAGGAGGCAGGACTGCAGTGTTCGTATTCAGAGCTACAGGACAGCATCACGTGCATTTGGAGCTGACATGAGTGGTCTGTGTGTATTTGGAGTTGAAAAGACTGCTCCCCCTATATTTGGAGCTGACTGGACTGCTCTGTGTGTATTTTGAGGTGGCAGGATTGCTCCCTGTGTATTTGGAGCTGACAGGATTGTTTTCTGTGTATTTGGAACGGAGAAGAATGTTCCATGTGTAATCAGAGCTGACAAGACTGCTGTGTGGGTATTTGGAGCTGACTTGACTGCTCCATGTTTATTTCTAGCTGGCAGCACTGCTCCCTGTGCATTCAGAGCTGACTAGACTGCTACATGTGTGCTTGGAGCTGACAGGCTGCTCCATGCATATTTTGAGGAGTCGGGATGGCTCCCTCTGTATTCGGAGATGACAGGACTGCATCGTGTGTATTTGGAACTGACAGGACTGCTCCATGTGTATTTGGAATTGAAAACACTGCTCACAGTGTATTTGGAGCTGACTAGACTGCTCCCTGTGTAGTTTCAGGCGGCAGGACTGCTCCCTGTGTATTCAGAACTGACCAGACTGTTCCCTTTGTACTCGAAGCTGACAGGATTGCTCCCTGTGAACTCGGAACTGACAGGACTTCTCCCTGTGTATTTGGAGCTGACTAGACTGGTACATGTGTACTTGCAGCTGACTGGACTGCTCAGTGTGTATTCTAAGGTGGCAGGACTGCTCCCTGTGTATTTGGAGCTAACTCGACTGCTCCATGAGAGTTTGAGGAGGCAGGACTGCAGCGTGTGTATTCAGAGATAACAGGACTGCATCAAGTATTTGGAGCTGACACCAGTGTTCCATGTGTATACAGAGCTGAAAAGACTGCTCCCTGTGTATTTGGAGCCGAGAGGACTGCTCCTGGTGTTTTTCCAGCTGACAGAGGCTCCATGTGTGCTCAGATTGTCGGGAGCCATTTTGGCTGGACTTGTATCCATAGCCCTGGGCTTCTGGCTGCAGGACATTAGCAAAACTGTAGCAGCCTTCCTGCAAGTAAGATTGTGTATCTTCAGTGTCGGGGAGCCGTCTGGCAGCAAGACATTAGCATAACCATAACAGCCTGCCTGTAAGCAAGATTAGGTATCTTCAGCCATTTGGCTGGTCCTTTGTACTGAGAAATGATTGAAATGCAAAAACTCTGTAACCTGTAAGGGGAAGGTTTTTTGATAAGGAACTTGTAAAGCTCATAAAAATCTTTGTCCATGGAAAAACTGTTTGTAAAAAAGATATAAAAAGGAATGCTGTGAAATAAACCATGTCTTCAGTCCTGGCTTGAGGCCTTGCTTCAGCCCTGGACTGGAGTCCATTCTTTTACTCTTTCTTCTGTCTTTCCTTAATCCTCACTCCCCATCAGGCTCGAACCCTTTCAGCCGGCAGGCTCCGGCATGAGATCAATAAGGAGTGCTCCACGTGTATTCTGAGCTGACAGGGCTGCTCCCTGTGTATTTGCACTGACAGGTCTACTCTTTGTGTATTTGGAGCAGAAAGGAGTGCTCCATGTGTATTTTGAGCTAACAACACTGCTCCTTGTGTATTTAGAGCTGTTCGGACTGCTCCATGTGTATTTGGAGCTGACAGAACTGCTCCTTGTGCATTTTGAAGTGGCAGGAATGCTTCTTGTGTATTTGGAGGTTACAGGAGTGCATCATGTGTATTCGGGGCTGACAGGACTGCTCCCTTTGAATTCGGAGCTGACATGACTGCATCCTGTGTATTTGGAGCCGAAAGGAGTGCTCCATATGTATTCTCAGCTGATGAGACTGCTACATGTGTAATTGGAGATGACAGGACTGCTCCATGTGTATTTGGAGCTAACAGGGCTGCTCTGGGTGTATTCGGCACTGACAGGACAACACCATGTGTACTTTGAAGTGGCAGGACTGCTCTGTGTGTATTTGGAGGTTACAGGACTGCATCATGTGTATTTGCAGCTGACAGATGTGCTCCCTGTGTATTAGGAACTGACAGCGCTGTTCCCTGTGTATTTGGAGATGACAGGACTGCTCTGTGTGTATTCAGCGCTGACAGGACTGCTCCCTGTGAATCTGGAGCTGAAAGGAGTGCTCTGTGTGTATTCTGAGCTGACAAGATGACTATGTGTGTATTTGGAGCTGATCATACTGCTCCATGTGTATTTTGAGGTGGCATGACTGCTCCCTGTGTATTGGGAGCTTAAAGGAGTGCTCCATGTGTATTTGGAGCTGACAGGAGCTCTCCTTATTTATTTTGAGGTAGCAGGAATGCTCCTTGTGTATTCGCAGGTTACAGGACTGCATCGTGTGTATTTGGAGCTGACAGGACTGCTCCATGTGCATTCAAAGCTCACAGGACTGCTCACTTTGAATTCAGAGCTGACCTGACTGCACCCTGTGTATGTGGAGCTGAAAGGAGTGCTCCATGTGTATTCTCAGCTGACGAGACTTCTCTGTGTGCGTTTGGAGCTGACAGGTCTGCTCCCTATGTATTGGGAGTTGAGAGTAGTGCTCTGTGTGTGTTCTGAGCTGGCAAGATGACTATGTGTATATTTGGAGCTGATCAGACTGCTCCATGTGTATTTTGAGTTGGCATGACTGCGCCATGTGTATTCTGAGCTGATTAGACTGCTATGTGTGTATTTTGAGCTTATAGGACTGCTCCCTGTGTATTTGGAAGTGGCAGAACTGCTCTGTGTGGACTCAGCACTGTCAGGACAGCTCCATGTGTATTTTGAGGTGGCAGGAATGCTCCATGTGGATTTGGAGCTGACATGATTGCCCCCTGTGTATTTGGATCTGACAGGACTACTGTCTGTGTATTTGGAGCAGAAAGGAGTGCTTTGTGTGTATTCTGATCCAACAAGACTGTTCCCTGTGTATGTAGAGCTGACAGAACTGTTCCCTGTGAATTCGGAGCTGACATGACTGTTCCCTGTGTATTTGGAGCTTACTGTACTGCTCCATCTGTATTTTGTGGTTGCATGACTGCTCTGTGTATATTTGGAGCTGACAGGACTGCTCCATATGTATTTTGAGGTTGCAAGACTGCTCTGTGTATACTTACAGGACTGCTTTCCGTGTATTCGGAGCTGAAAGGAATGTTCTGTGTGTATTTGGACCTGACAGGATGGCTCCGTGTGTACTGTGAGGAGGCAGTACTGCTCTGTGTGCATTCAGAGGTGAACGTACTGCTCCCTGTGCATTCTGAGCTGACATGACTGCTCCCTGTGCATTTGGAGTAGACAGGACTGCTCTCTTGTATTTAGAGCTAAAAGGAGTGCTCTGTGTGTATTGTGAGCTGACAAGACTGCTACATCTGTTTGGAGCTCACAGGACTCCTCCATATGTGTTCGGAGCTATCAGGCCTTTTCCGTGTTTATTCAGAGCTGACAGGATGGCATCATGTGTATTTGGAGATGAAAGGACTGCTCTCTGTGTATTTGGAGCTGAAAGGAGTGCTCCATGTATATTCTGAGCAGATAGGACAGCTACATGTGCATTTGGAACTGACAGGACTGCTCCATGTGTATTTGTAGGTGGTGTGTATTTGGAGCTGACAGGACTGCTCCCATGTGTATTTGGCACTTACAGGACTGCTCCGTGTGCATTCTGAGCTGAAAGGAGTGCTCCGTGTGCATTCTGAGCTGAAAGGAGCGTTCCGTGTGCATTCTGAGCTGACAAGACTGCTATGTGTATATTTGCTGCTGACCGGAGTGCTCCATGTTAATTTTGAGGTGGCAGGACTGCTCCCTGTGTATTTGGACCTGACAGGATTGCTCCTTGTGTATTCTGAGGTGGCAGGACTGCTCCCTGTGGATTCGGAGCTAACAGGACTACACCATGTGTATGAGGAGCTAACAGGACTGCTCCATGTGTTTTGGGAGCTGACAGGACTGCACCATATATATTCAGAGCTAGCAGGACTTCTCTGTGTGTATTCAGTGCTGACGGGACTGCTTCATGTGTATTTTGCACTTATAGGACTGCATCCTGCGTATTTGGAGGTGGCAGGACTGCTCCATGTGGTTTCAGAGCTAACTTGACTTTATCATGTGTATTCTGAAATAACAGGACTACTCCATGTGTTTTCATTGCTGACAGGAGTGGTCCACTTGTTTTCGGAGCTATCAGGAAGGCTCAATGTGGATTCCAAGCTGACAAAACTACTCCGTGTGTATCCAGAGCTGAAAGGACTGTTCTCTGTATATTTGGAGCTGAAAGGAGGGCTCCATGTGTCTTCAGAGCTGACAGGACTGTTCTCTGTGTATTTGGAGCTGCAAGGAGTGCTCCACACATATTCTGAGCTAACAAGACTGCTCCATGTATATTTGGAGCTGACCACACTGCTCCGTGTGTATTTTGAGGTGGCAGGACTGCTCCATGTGTATTTAGTGCTGAAAAAACTGCTCCATGTGTATTTTGAGGTGGCAAGACTTCTCCCTATGAACTCCAAGCATAAAGGAATGCTCCATGTGCATTCTGAGCTGACAGGACGGCTACATGTCTATTCGGAGCCGACAGGACAGCTGCGTGTATATTCAGAGCCAACAGGACTGCATCGAGTGTATTTGGTTGAAGCTGAAAGGACTACTCCCTGTCTATTCGCAGCTGACCAGAGTGCTCCTTGTGTATTCAGAGCTGACAGGATGGTTCTCTTTGAATTCGGAGCTGACATGACTGCTCCCTGTGTACTTGAAGCTGACAGGACTGTTCTCTGTGTATTTGGAGCTAGAGGGATTGCTTCATGTGTATTCTGAGCTGACAAGATTGCTATGTGTATATTTAGAGCCGATTGGACTGCTCCAGGTGTATTTTGAGTGGCAGGACTGCTCCGAGTGTATTCAGCATTGACAGGAATGCTCCGTGTATATTTTGAAGTGGCAGGATGCTACTGACTGGCAAAGCCGGGACCACCAGTCCAGGGGAAAACAGGGCCTTGGGAGGTGGGCAAGGAGTCAGCGAAGTAACAAACAGACACACACACACAAGGTTAATGTATCTGAGTGTATTTTACTGAAATAGAGCATCAGGTTATATACAATTCTGGCTGCATAAGCTTAGCCTTTGTTTATTTAAGCGGTACAATTTCTATGAATAGCCTGTTCCATGAGAGGCACAAATACACAGAGTAAAGATTACAATCACAAAAATAAATAAAGGAGTGCTCCATGCGTATTCTTGACATCCTAGCATATGACAATGCTGCAAGTCATAGAACTCCTCACAGGTCCCTGAAAGTCTCTCCTATAGCACCATTATTGACCCCCCAAATATATAGTTAATTCTGGCAGCCTACATGGTCTTAATCACCCAGTAAGAAAAATATAACTACTATGTAAAAAATGATTTGGACTAATAGGTTCCCCTCTCTGATGCTGACTTACAATATTAGACTCTAAAATTGACTCAAGTCTTCTGCTTCTGCCTGTCCCTGATTAACTCCACCTGCCCTGGCCCCAACTTCTCCCATTTGTCTTAGCCAGAATCAGAGCTATTCCTTGGGCCCCCTCCTTCCTAAGCCCTTACCCTATCTCATCCAGGGATAAGTATACTGCCACCCAAAAGGACACTCTCAAACTTAAACTCTCTTGTATTTTTACTCTTCCTCTGATCACAAAATGTCCCTCTGCCTCCTCTTTCTCCAAGCTCTCTATCTCTCACCTCTGAATTCTTGTCCTCCTTTTACACCTGGCATTTTGATATCATGGCTGTTGACAAGAATAACACGCTCCTTTATTCTTCTGTCTTCTCACGGGGTGCACAGAGCCCATCCCCCTCACCTTCTTCATAACAGGTGTCTGCCAGCAACTGCCCTGAAGCCAGCTCAATACAGGGATGGTACGAGAGAAGTCTCTGCTTTGCTCAGGACCAAGTCATAACAACATGCTACACTGGTGCTATTGATCTCACCACTCTGCCACCTCTAGCCACCATGAAGCTGCCTCCTTCTCACATTCCCTGAAGAGAGACCCGTCCACTGCATTATCCAGCCTCTCCCATAAGAACTCATTGCCCTTATGGTCAGCATGAGACAATTAACCTTTGTCTCTTATCATTAAAAAAAGGCAGAATTGTTAAGTCAGGACAAAATGGAGTCACTGATGACAGCAGGAGGGTTACAGAGACATAAGGAAGTGGGTCATCCACATTCCTCAAGGAACCACCTAGCCATCATCCCTTCCTTGCCTAACAATGCCCCAGGTCTAGGTTTCCTGGCCCCTTATCCCTCAGGACCCCTGATTATTGTTCTGGTGTCACACCTTGGCTATCTTAGATCTCCCCTAAATAAACCTTTTTATTACTTGCCTCTTCCTCACCTTCCCCCAACTAAAGAGCTCTATATAGTCAACTGTCTGTGATCGCAAGTTGACTGCTCTGCTCTTGAGAGCCAGTCCTGGCAGCTCATATTTTTCCCAAATAAAAGCTTCAATCTTTGCCTCAGAGTGTTCTCCGTGTTATTAGTCACTCCTGAACCTTACTGTACTGTCATAAAGATGTTTGAAGTATGAGTGAACAGGACACGAAGGGTGCTTTTTCCCAGGAATAACACACCTCAACAAAGAGGATACTATCAGGCTGATGGAGGAGGAACACCAGGAGTTCAAATCCAGCTAGTAGATACAGAGACCCTGCCTCAAATATTAAAAATACAGAGATTTAAAAATCTTAGAGGAAGTTTGAGTTCAGTTACATGGACTACTCACTTTGCATGGTTTTGGATAATGAGAATGACTGAGTTTCTGAAGTGTGAATGGATGGATGTTGGTTGAGGATTCTTGAAAGAGAGGGAGGACTCCAGGATGTACAAGGAACAGTGTTTTATTTCTACCTGCTGACACAGGTCAGTAGGAATCTTATACATAGGTTGTATCCCAATCAAATTGGGGGTTTCAATTTTTTATTTATTTATTTTTACTCTTCTTTTATTTGTTGATTTATTTCACATGAAAGTTTGTAAGTACACACAATATATTGGTACCATCATCCCCATTTCCCTTTGCATCATGCAATGGAAGGACAGCAATGGTGGGATTTGGGGCATTCACCATATTGTTATGGTTTCTAATTTGGGCTGCAGCAGTCAGATAATGGAAAGAACAAGCGCATAGGGATAGTACCTCACCACTTTTCACACTTCTGCTACTATGCTGCACAATTCTCTGAGTATTGGTGGCTGTATTTTAATTCTATTCAAATATTTATTTCTTAGCAGCTTCTGGAAATCTGCTTCTGTATGTTTTGTGTATTTCCCCATCACACTGGTGTAGGTTGTCAAACTCTCCCTAAGCTAGCACAGATCTTTACCTCTCTAATTCCATAACCCTAACCCTAGCCCCTAAACCCTAACACCTAAACCTAACCCGAACACTAAACTTTCACATGGAATTTACAGATTATCTAACCTAGGGTGAGAGTGTTAAGCTATCACACTAGGTTAGAAAAACTTCTCTTTCCAGATAAATTGTCAGATTGTTCAACTAAAAATTGACTGCTGAGTCAGTGAACATGTGCTACAAAGAATATTTGTGTGTGTGTGTGTGTGTGTGTGTGTGTGTGTGTGTGTGTGTGTGTGAAATGGAGCAGTATCTTAGATTTCATCCCATCACTTAGAAGTTTCAAGCCTATTGTCATGAGGATGTCTGAAATATGAGTAGACAGGACACAAGGGGTGCTTTTCCCTACAAATAACACACCCCAACAAAGAAGATGCTATCAGGTTGAGGGAGGAGGACCACCAGGAGTTCAAATCCAGCTCATAGATTATGAGACTCTGCCTCAATTATAGGAAATATCGAGATTTAAAAATCTTATATGTAGTTTGAATTCAGTTACCTGGACTACTCACTTATCATGTTTTGTTTTGTTTTGTTTTGTTTTTTAGAGGTAGGGTCTCACTCTGGCCAGGCTGACCTGGAATTAACTATGTAGTCTCAGGGTGGCCTCAAACTCTCAGTGATCCTCCAACCTATGCCTCAAAGGCATGTGCCACCACGCCCAGCTTTTATAATTATTTTTTTCGAGGTAGGGTCTCACTCTAGCCCAGGCTGACCTGGAATTCACTATGGAGTCTCAGGGTGTCCTGGAACTCATGGCAATCCTCATACCTCTGCCTCCCAAGTGCTGGGTTTAAAGGCATGCACCACCACGCCTGGCTTATCATGGTTTTTGATGATGAGAATGACTCAACATTTCTGAAGTGTGCTCAGATGTTGGTGGAGGATTCTTGAAAGAGAGCCAGGACACCAGGATGTACAAGAAAGTTTTTTTTTCTACCTGCTGACAAAGGTCAGTAAGACTCTCATTCATGGGTTGTACCCCAATCACACTGGGGATTTCAATGTCATATTTATTAGTTTATTTTTACTCTTCTTTTTTATTTTTTTTATTTATTTTTCTCAATTTTTATTAACATTTTCATGATTATAAAAAATATCCCATGGTAATACCCTCCCTTGCCCCCACTTTCCCCTTTGAAATTCCATTCTCCATCATATCCCCTCCCCATCTCAATCAATCTCTCTTTTATTTTGATGTCATGATCTTTTCTTCCTCTTATGATGGTCTTGTGTAATTAGTGTCAGGCACTATGAGGTCATGGATATCAAGGCCATTTTATGTCTGGAGGGAGCATGTTGTAAGGAGTCCTACCCTTCCTTTGGCTCTTACATTCTTTCTGCCACCTCTTCTGCATTAGACCCTGAGCCTTGGAAGGTGTGATTGAGATGTTACTCAGTACTCCAGTCACTTCCTTCCAGCACTGTGATACCTTCTGAGTCATCCCAAGGTCACTTCCATCTGAAAAGAGAAGATTCTCTACCCAAAGTGAGAGTAGCATTAATATAAGGGTATAAATATTAAACAAAGTGCTTACTGGGCAGTTTG
The DNA here is from genome assembly GCF_020740685.1 of Jaculus jaculus. Taxonomy (NCBI): domain Eukaryota; kingdom Metazoa; phylum Chordata; class Mammalia; order Rodentia; family Dipodidae; genus Jaculus; species Jaculus jaculus. The sequence continues at coordinate 168,810,549 of NC_059105.1, forward strand.
ATAAGCATGATATATACATTTTTCCAGACATCAGTAGATGTTACACCCCTAGGGCTCATGACTACTCCTGTTTTAAGTTTTCAGTATCAGGGATGTGTTTCCCTCCATGGAGTGGGCCTCCAGTCCAATTGGAGGGCAGTTGGTTTCCACCATGACAGACATGCCACTATTGCACTCATTGGCTCATTTGGCCTGGCTGGGCAATTATAAGGCTTGCAGTGTCCACTGTTGTATTTTTACTCTTCTTCTATTTGTTGATTTTTTTTTCATATGAAGCTTTGTGAGTATACATCACATGTTGCTACCATCATGTCCATCTCTCCTAGTTCCTCATGATGGAGGGACCATAATTGTGGGATTTGGGACACTCCCATGTTGTTATTGTTTCTAATTTGGGGCAAAGTCAGTCAGTGGTGGGATCCAGTACATAGGAATATGGCATCACCACTTCTGGCACTTCCAATCTCTATCCCACACAATTACCTGAGTATTGATGACTGTGTTTTAATTCTATTCTAATATTGATTTCCTAACAGCTCCTGGAAATCTGCTTCAGTACATTTTGTGTATTTCCTCATCACACATGTGTAGGTTGTCAAACTCTCCCTAAACCAGAACTGTTCTTCATCTCTCCAATTCCCTAACCCTAACTCATAAATCCTAACCCCTAAACCCTAACCCTAACCCTCACCCTAACTCTAACCTTTTACCTGGAAATTACATATTCTCTAACCTAGGGTGAAAGCATTAAGCTTCATCCCATCACTTCAAAGTCTCAAGCCTTCTGTCATGGGCATGTCTGAAATATGAGTCAACAGGAAACCAGGGGTGCGTTTTCCTAGGAATACACACTGCAGCAAAGAAGATGCTGCCGGGCTGAAGGGGGAGGACCACCAGGAGTTCAAATCCAGCTTGTAGACAGTGAGACCCTGCCTCAAATATAAAAAGTATGGAGATTTAAAAATCGTAGAGGATTGAGTTCAGTGACCTGGACTAATCACTTAATCATGGTTTTTGATGATGAGAATGACTCAACATTGCTGAAGTGTGCATGGATGTTGGTGGAGGATTCTTGAAAGAGTGGCAGGACTCCAGGATGTACAAGGAACAGTGTTTTATTTCTACAAGCTGACACAGGTCAGTAGGACTCTTATTCATAGGTTTTACACCAATCACATTGGGGTTTTCAATTTCTTATTTATCTAATTATTATTACTGATTTTTTTATTCATTTTAATTCATATTAAATTTTGTAAGTACACATCACATGTTGCTACCATCATACCCGTCTCCATTTGCACCATGCAATGGAAGAGCCATGATGGTGGAATTTTGGACATTCATCATTTTGTTATGGTTTCCAATTTGGGGCACAACAGTCAGTCAATGGTGGGAACAAGTGAATAGGGATATTGCCTCATCACCTCTGGTGCTTCTGCCGTCTATCCCGCACAATTTCCTGGGTATTGTTGGCTGTATTTTAATTGTATTCTAATATGGATTTCTTAGCAGCTTCTAGAAATCTGCTTTGATATGTTTTGTGTATTTTCCCATCACACCAGTGTAGGTTGTCAAACTCTTCCTAAAGCAGTATTGTTCATCACCTCTCCAATTCCCTAACTGTAATCCTAACCCCTAAACCTTAATGCCTAACCCAACTCTAACCCTTACGCTAAACTTTCACCTGAAAATTACAGATTCTTTAATCTACAATGAGAGCATTAAACTATTACCCTAGGCTAGGGAATCTACTCTTTCTAGATAAATTGTCAGATTGGTCGAGTGAAAATTGAGTGCTGAATCAGTGACAATGTGCTGCACAGAATCATTTTTGTGTTAAATGGAGCAATATCTTAGATTTCATCCCATCACTTAGAAGTTTAAAGCCAACTGTTATGGGGATGTCTGAAATATGAGTGAACAGGACACAAGAAGTGCTTTTTCCTAGGAATGACACACCCCAACAAAGAAGATGTTATCAGGGTGAGGGAGGTGGACCACCAGTATTTCAAATCCACCTGCCAGACAGTGAGACCCTGACTCAAATATAAAAAATATAGAGATTTAAAAGCCTTACAGGAGGTTTGAGTTCAGCTACCGGGAATACTCACTTTTCATGGTTTTTGATGATGAGAATGACTCAACGTTTCTGAAGTGTGCACTGATTTTGTGGAGCATTCTTGAAAGACAGGCATGACTTCAGGACTTACTGTGAACAGTGCTTTATTTCTACCTGCTGACACATTCATAGGTTGTACCCCAATCATATTGGGGTTTTCAATTTCTCATTTATTTTTATTCTTCTTTTATTTGTTGATTAAATTTCACATGAAACTTTATAAGTACACATCACATGTTGGTACCATCATGCCCTTCTTCCATTGCACCATGTGATGGAGGATCCAAAATGGTGGCATTTGGGGCATTCATCATTTTGTTATGGTTTCTAATTTGGGGCACAGCAGTCAGTGAGTGGAGAAAGCAAGTGTACATGGATAATGCCTTACCACCTCTGGCACTTCTGCCTTCTTTTGCACACAGTTACCTCAGTATTGGTGGCTGTGTTTTAAGTCTGTTCTGATATTCTTAGCAGCTTCTAGAAATTTGCTTCAACACTCATTACACTGGTGTAGGTTGGCAAACTCTCCCTAAAGCAGCACTGTTCTTCATCTATCCAATTCCCTAACCCTAATCCTAACTGTAACCAGAACTGAACCTGAACCCCAACACTATCCCCCAGCCCTAATCCTTAACCCATTCCCTAACCTCTAACACTTACCCTAACCCAAATCCCTAATTCATAACTGTAACCCCTAACCATACCACTGACACTAGCCATAATCCCCAACTCTAACCTTAACTCCTCTCCCCTTACTCCTAACCTCTAACCCTAAACCTCATACTCACCGTAACCATAACTCCTAACTCTAGCCCTAACTCCTCTCCCTTTACTCCTAACCTCTAGCCCTAGCCCTAACCCTCACCTTCACCCCTAACCCTAACCTGTAAATCCTAACCCTAACTCCTAACCCTAACCTGAAACACTAACCCTAACCCCAAACCCTAACCCTAATGCTAACCCTTAGCCTTAGCCCCAACCCCAATCCTAACCCTAACAACCCTAACTCTAACCCTAACCATAACCCCAAACCTAACCCTGTCCCTAACTCCTAACTTGTCCCTGACCCTAACCCCTAACTTGTCCCTGACCCTGACCCCTAACCCTAACTACAACCCTGTACACGTGTCACTGGGGACATTTAAGATCAAATGAAAGCACTGACATGTCTTCAAGTCTGAGCTAATGAAACAAAATAAAACCCAGGAATTCACCCTGATATTGTCCTTTATGTCTAAGATTTCCAGTGGATCCCCCTTTGTCTGTTGGCCTCTTAGAGTGCCTTGTGTTGATTTGTATATAAGTTCAGAAGTTTTGGTTGTGGATAGTTCAGAGAGAAAACAGTTTAACATTCCTGCAGGCAAAAGGAATCTAGTTTTGATTTATTTATTTATTTTATTTTTTTTTGGTTTTTCGAGGTAGGGTCTCACTCTAGCCCAGGATGACTTGGAATTCACTATGTAGTCTCAGGGTGGCCTCAAACTCACGGTGATCCTCCTACCTCTGCCTCCCAAGTGCTGGGATTAAAGGCGTGCGCCACCACGCCCAGCTAGTTTTGATTTATTTTTTGAGGATGCTTTTCCAGTAGTGAACACATTAGATGCATGCTAGTAGTAATTTTCAGGAGGTTGATGAATATCTGGGTGATCAGCCCATTATGAAGCAGCCTCTTTGATAAAAGTTGCACTAATGTCAGATTACAAATGACTCAGAAAGCTGAGCACATATGATCTCCCAGGTCCACACTCAAAGGCTGCTCATTTGAAGGTTTCTTTGATTGTTCAAGATTAAGTGTGAAGAATCAATGCATGTAATCCCCCATTTTCTTGTAAGCTGGCCCTTTGTTTATTTATTTATTATTTTGGTGAGGCAGAGCTTGTAGAGTTATGGTAGCAATGCAGTAGGTTCATGGAAATTCATGTGTCTGACTATCCAATTGTGGAAGACAGACTCTAAGGCAGCTCTGTATCATCTTTCCCTCCTTTCCTTTAAGAATTGCTTGAGAGGCTGGGCATGTTAGTGTACACCTTTAGTCCAGCATTTGGGTGGCAGAGCTAGGAGGTTCACCATGAGTTCAAGGCCACTCTGACACTACATTGTGAATTCCGGGCCAGCAAGACCTATCTCAAAAAAACAAAAATAAAATAAAAAAGAATTTATTAAGAGAAGACTGGAAAACTAAGGGCAACCTCTTGCTGACCTCCAGAGAGAAACTAGGGACTCATTCTTATTTCTATAAAGAATTGGAGTATAGCATCCAGATGGGGCTTAGAAGCAGTTCTCTCTAGTAGACCCTGCATATGAGAATACAACCAGCTTCACATCTTGAATGCAGACCTATGGGACCCTGAGCAGAAGATCCAGATCTGGGTTTGTGACTTTCAGAAATTGCAATAATTATATGTGTTGTTTCAAGTACTAAATTTGATAACCTGCTGGACAGTAGTAGATAATAAATACACCACCCAGCAGAATATAACATTTGTTAGGTAAACTTGAGGTTTATCAAGAATAGCCATTCACATTTCCTCTTATGCTGGTTACAAATGACAGATAGGTATGTAAACATAATGATGTAAAATGCGAGCATACATTGTCTGAGGCATCTGTGGCATTCTGGGATAGGGTGTGGGTCTAGGGTGTGGGTCTGGTTTCCTTATCTGAAAATGGCAAAATATCTACTTCACAGAGATGGATGTAAGAATTAAATATGTTAATACAGGTAAAAGCTGTTTAGTATTAGGCTTGGCCCCATCCATGATGCTCAACCCTGCAAGTGTGGCTCCTGTTTCTATCAATATGCACAAACTATAATGTGTGGCTTTCTTCTGCCCTGTCCCCAATGATCTTTCAACTATTTTCTCAGGATCAAAATATGTTTGGTGCAATTCTCTCAATACTCACAAACAGTTCTCATTTCCATGTACTATCTCCCAATGAGGAACAAACCCCAAATCATTAACCCCTTATCCACCCTAGGGCTTCTCCATAGAAGCAACCAAATTTTGGATTAAAAAGTTTCCTGGCTGGAAAAATACCTCAGTGGCTAAGGCTCTTGCCTGCAAAGCCGAAAGATCCTAGCTCGATTCCCAAGTACCCATGTAAAGCCAGATGCACAAAGTGGCCCATGCATCTGGACTTCATTTGCAGCAGCTGGAGGCCCTGGCAGGCCCATTCTGTCTCTCTTCTAACTCTCTCTCTCTCTCCTTGCAATACACACACACACACACACACACACACACACACATCTAAGATTAAAAAAAAAAAAAAGCTCGGTGCACGAGATTCCAAAGGAAAGGAGGCTGAACTTGGAGGGGTGCTGCTGGGTCCTCAGGATGCATAGGAGCTCCACAGGAATTGAGTGACCTGCAGAGGGATCCACCTGCCCAGTGTTCAGCAGGACCTGTGGGTGATGACTTGTTCCATTGGCAGGCCACCATCATGGGCCCGAGTGACAGTCCTGATCAAGGAGGTGTTTTTTTTCCTGACCATCCACTTTACTACAGATTATCCTTTCAAACTCCCAAAGGTGAGGCTGCCCTCAACTGCCCTGATATTTGGACAAAGGACAGATTGTGATGAAGGGGCCTTTTCAGGTCACAGGCTGCTTTCACTACCAAAATCTACCATTCCAATATCAACAGCAATAGCAGCATCTGCCTGGACATCCTGTGGTCACAGTGGTCTCCAGCACTGACTGTGTCCAAAGTTCTTTTGTCCATCTGCTCTCTGCTGTGTGACCCTAACCCTGATGACCCACTGGTGCCAGAAACAGCCCACACCTACAAGGCTGACAGAGACAAGTACAACAGGCTAGCAAGAGAATGGACGCAGAAATATGCGGTGTGAGTGCCTCCAAGATTCCACTGGAGACATTTCCCAAGAACTCACCAGGCAGAGGTCCTCCTGTGGCGTTCTGAGCTGAGCTGTTGATTGAGCCTGCAGAGAATCCTCTGCCCTTCACATGCTGTAGGCCACACACTTCCTCTGGTTGCAGCTTGTTGGTGCCACTTGGCCATGGTGGCTTTGACAACACCACATCTTTGATGCCAAAACAACAGCCATTGTTATGATCTTCAGCCTTCCTAGTACGCTGGAACTGGTCTGTCTACCCCAGCTCATTGTTAGGATCTTCAGGTTTTCTGGTATGCTGGAGCTGGTCTGTCTACCCCAGCTCTCCTGTTTATCTCTGTGGGACCAGGCCCAGCACGTCTTGTTCCCTTGTCCTCAAAGAACGCCTCACTCACTGTGGCACCATACAGGGTCCCAGCCTGGCCCATCACCATGTTCCCTTTGCCTTTTGAACTCAGTGCCATCTTGGGGGCCCATTGCATAGCAGGCTTGCCTCTTACCCTGTCTGCGACAGAACCATGTCCTAAGGAGTCTTGAGTGTGTTCTGGAGGCTCCTGGGAATTGGAACAGTATCCCTGGAAAGTGCTTCTGCCGTCTTCCTCTGCACTGGGACATGCTGCCTTTTCCTCCTCACACCAAACAGCAGCAAATGGAGAATTTCAGGATATCAAGCATATAGCACCCCATGAGAGATGACTTTTAGAAGCAAGAGCAAATTAAGAAATATGGAGAGACTTGTGTTATGCTTTTCTGTGTGACGAGATTCTCCACCCACATCCCCACTTCTTCCCATAAGGCACCTACGTGAAATTCAAGTATAAGCCATTCAACAGACTGGAACATAATGGGGGGGGGGGGATAGACTCTTAAATGTAAATAAAAAGGAAATTACTCATCAAAAAAAAAAAAAAAAAAGAGCGTCTTTCAACAACAGTTCTGAATCCTGCCTTTCCTTCCCGTGGAGAAAATTGGGACAGTGAAGCCCCGAGGAAGGTCCGAGAGCCCTTTGAAGACGTCCCTAGGCTGGAAGCCCAGCCTGCCTTTTCCTTTGCTCACAGGGACACGAATCATGCCACGAAACCAAGCTAGCTAACTCCCGGAAAGAACGGCCGTGAAGGGAAAGCGCACGGGCGCCCCGCGAACCTTCCCGGCCGGGGAGACGGCGCCGCCACCCAGTGCCATATCAGCGACCGCGCCGCCCTCCAGCCCGCTTCCCCGCAAGGATGCGCGCCCCGGCCCCGGCCCCGGCCCCGGCCCCGGCCCCGGCCCGCAGGAGTGACGGGCCTCCTCCCCAATCGGCGGCCGGGCGGGACACACAGCTACCAATGAGCCAGAGCTTCTGCCAGGCGCCTCCGAAGCGGGCCTTGCCCCTCGGGGAAACTGGACGGAGCACATCTGGACAGCGGTGCTGAGAAACGGCGCAGCCCCCTCCCGGGCCGACGTCAGCGGGGCACGTCCCCCACGTCGTCTCCTGCTAGTCACTGATTTTTCAGCTGCTTATTTTCCCCAAGAAGCAGCCGGCAGCTCAAGCTTCAAACTTTTCCTCTCCCTAATGAGACACGGGACCACATCCCACCCACCACTTATTTCAGTTTTCATGGGGCTCTGGGATCAAAAGAACAGAGACAGCAACAGGAGCCCAGCCTCTGTCTGATCTTAACCGGAAAACTGAGAAACAGCGTTGAGAAAGCAGACCAAACTGGGTAAGTTTTTGAAGACGTGCTGGCTATCGTATTTCTCCTCCGGCTGAGAGCTTTATCCTATCTTTTTGCTGTTCTCACAGCCTTCTGTTTATCAAGGGGATAAACATCTCGCTTGTGGCCACAAACTGCAGGGACACTTCATTTCTTTTTCTTCTATTATGGGAATATTTTAATTTTTTAGTTTGCCATTGAAAACTTATTTTGATGGGGTGCTATTGTACCATTTCCTGGCAACAAACTATTTGGAGTTCAGTTAGTAGGATCTTTAATATTAAATTATTTAAAATTCGAATCATACAGGAAATTGCTGGATCTTTAACTTAATTTGAATGTAATTGTATTGTAAATGCTTGTTTTCTATATTCTCCAATCCATACAGGGAGATCTAAATTCCTATATGATTGTTAAAAAATAATTAAACATGTGATAGACCATTTTGTATATTCATAAACTAATATATGCAACCTATAATTCTATCAAAATAATATTCAGAGTGGTTGTTATATGTGCATGCTTAGAAATAGCTCTAGTTTTTAGTTCAGGAATTAAAATTGGAATGTTGGAAAATATTGACCAAGAAGAGGCCCATTCCATCTGAAATATCAGTGATTCTTTGTTTGAGGGAATGTTTGGAAGCTCAGAATTTTGCTTACTGTCATGAAAAATCTGGCTAAAACTGATACTTAATTTCGGACTCAGAAAGCAGTGGGTGAGAAATGTTGCAAAATTTGTTAGTTGCAGTGTCGTTTTGATTGAGAAGGGTAACATGAATAGGAGGGATACAAGGTTAGAAAGAACATAGCTGGCTAGTCAGGTTTAGTTCAAGAATGGAACTTGAGTACAACATTCAGCCCACCTGTGGCCCAGTTGTCCTATGTAGTGTGTTTATAATAAATAATTGCACTACCTCATGGGGTGTCCAGAGTACCGAGTTAAAATATATTAAGCCTTGCCGGGTGTGGTGGCGCACGCCTTTAATCCCAGCACTCGGGAGGCAGAGGTAGGAGGATTGCCATGAGTTCAATGCCACCCTGAGACTCCATACTGAATTCCAGGTCAGTCTGGGCCAGAGTGAGACCCTATCTCAATATATATATATTAGAACAGCTGGGCACATATAAGTCTTTGCTATTGTGTTCATTCTTCCTTGTTGTCCTTCCCAGCTTCTGTACCCCAGTTTCCCCAGGAGCATTATGACCTCTGCTGTAGAAACTAAATAGCCAGTCACTGTGTGAGGCTTTTAGAGGGTATCTTAAATGGAGAGTGAAGAATTGATCAAAGGACGTAGATCTGGGGGATAGACGAGGTCATCATAATATATGATGGCTTCATAAGAATGGCATTCCTGGGAAAGGATTTTTCTAGTGTGTTTTGAGGGTGGTATTAGGGAGGGGCATACAGCTGTGACAAGTTGATGAATAAGGGAAATTAGGGACAAAGAATCAGTGGCTATAAAATGTGGAACTATCCTGGGAACATTGACTTAATCTGTGAGAGGTTAGTGGGAAGAAAATGTGGAATGCTTTCTGCTAAGAATGCAGGAGACCACAGCTTAAACTGCAAGATATAGAAGGAGAGTTAGGAGGTAGACTGTGGGGGATGGGAAGATGAGCTGGCAGCAGTTACAGTGGAGCTTGTGTCAAGGAATTCATTTCTGGGGACCAGTCTCCACTATTTGTCCAGCATACTCTCGTCTCCTTTTCATTGCTTCCATGACTGCCATTCAGGCCTGTAGGTTGGGTGGGCAAGGCTGAGTAGTATGTCAGGGCCAGACAATTTGGAGTCTTTATGTGGTGGCTGTCTTTGATCTCTGCCTTGTTGGTCTGGTGCTCTGGGTCATTATCCAGGCTATTTTCCATTAATGAGCCCTACTTAGAAGTTTTTGACATGTTGTGATTGTCACAACCTTCCATGTCAACAGAGTGTATGAAAATGGGTCTTTCTCATCTTGCTGATAATACTTAGAGTTTATAATTTACAGTTACTGAAGTAGGCATATCTTGTAATAGGCACCTTGGAACATTTATAGAGGTTATCTTTTCGTTTTCCTACTTAACATCCTATGAACTGTCATTTGTTTAAGGTAAGCCTTGATTTGTGCTGCATGCTTACTAACTGCTATTTTCAGAGCCAAGGTACCCAGGGTGCTGGAATTAAGTTAGCATAGAGGAAGCTCTGAATTTATTCTTAATAATTATTCCATTTCTGATTTGAGTCAGCAGTGAGTTGCAACACACTGTTGTTATGTACTAAGACTATCTATCTCTGGCCCAGAGTCTACCACAAACTACTTTTTGTCTAAAATTGGCTTAAGTTTAAAATAATAAACAGAAATCAAAGTGAAATGTAAAATAGTCTCAACTTCTGATAAATATTGAAGAAGTATATATTAGTACCTTATACATTCCTCTAAAGTGGAAACAGTAGGCTAAAATATCATAGTAATGGAAAAATAAATTTGAGCATTCTTTTTTCCTGAGGCAGGGTCTTACTATAATACCCAGACTGGTCCCAAATTTATGGTCCTCTTGCCTCAGTCTTTTGAGCGTTGAGATGATAGGTTCAAAGTCTGAAACTTTTTAAGGGCTCATACAATACTCAAAGAAGTTTCAAATGTCAGAACATTTAAATTTCTGACTTTCAGATTTAGGATGCTCAACCTATAAAGTCTATGCAAAATTTACTTTTGGTTTTTCAAGGTAGGGTCTTTCTATAGCCCAGGCTGATCTGGAATTCACTATGTAGTCTCAGGGTGGCCTTGAACTAACAGCAATCTACCTGCTTCTGCCTCTCAAGTGCTGGGATTAAAGGCGTGTACCACCATGCCTAGCTGATCTGAACTTTTTTTTTTTTTGTGATCATGTTCTAGGATTACTTTTTGTCCTTCTAATCAGTTTTAATGGTAAATCTTTATTATTTATTAAACAGGAAGGCAAAGACACTACAAATGTATTTAATGCTACCATACAGCACTATTTTCCTTTTTATTATCTGCCTCTAACAGATTTCCATAATCCTTAGTCAGAATTATGTCTTGTTTGTAAAGGGAGAAGGAAAAAAAAAAAAGCAAATAAGTGGAGAAACCTTGAGTGGAGGAAAGGCAGATCTTCAAATTAAAAGAACACAAAAGAAAATGAAACAAAACAAAAACAGATCCATACCTATAAATATCCAAGTGACATCTGAAACATTTTATTTAAATCTTGATAGTAGCAAGTTAGAACATAGATCTGTTGTATATGAGAGATATCTTTGGCATTATCTGTGAGTAGTTACAGACCGAGGATCTCTTGTTTAAATGCTTGGGATTTGAAGTGCTTCAAGCTTTTCATATTTAAGAATTTTTGCATAGACTGGGCTTGGTGGTGCATGCTTTTAATCCCAGCACTCAAGAGGCAGAGGTAGGAAGATCGCCTTGAGTGGAACCCTACCTTAAAACAAACAAACAAACAAACAAACAAACAAACAAACAAACAAATCATATCAACTAAACCTTGGGAACCAAGGCTAAAGGGAAAACTGCTGGGGGTGGTGTTGAAAGAGGGTATTGAGGAGGACTGTGGGGGCTCGGGGTCAGAGGCCTTGGAGGCATGTCACCTTTAAGCAGGTACTAAGGATATCAGGCTTCCCTAGCTTCTCCATCCCTGGTGCGGCCGCTCCTCATTGTATTCTTTGCCCAGTGTGGACATACTCTGGGCATGGAAACCTGGTGCCTATGTGTAGTATCACTGTTTTCCTTTTACTTCTTCAGTGGTTTCTTATATGAGCTGTTTGCCCCAAAGAACAAATAGTTTTATCAGAGAGATTAAGTAAATCTCTAATGTAAAATAATAGTAAAATCAGAATTTAGACACAATGTTGCCTCACATGGGTTTTGAATGCAACATTTACACCATAGCCTTAAAAACAAAACTGTTATTAGTTGTCACTTTTCTGTGTGTGGTGAGTATTCAGGTCTAGAGTGGGCAGCAGTGGCAGAAGTATCATGGAATGCACCTGCCTTCCTTGCCTTGCCTTTCAGATTTCTCTTGGTGTTATTTATGACCCTGGGACATGAGTCTTCTGTGTCTGGTTTTTTTTTTTTTTTTTTGAGATAGGGTCTTGCTTTAGCTCAAGCTAACCTGAAGTTCACTATGTAGTCTCAATGTGGCCTCGAACTCCTGGCAGTCCTCCTACCTCTGTCTCCCAAGTGCTGGGATTAAAGGTGTGTGCCACCATACCAGGCCTGGCTCATTCTTTTTGGTTAAGTTTCCATCACTCTTTGGCTGAACTATTGCAGTGGTATGTTAAATGATCTGTGGTAAAAGACCATTTGAATATCTCTTTCCAGGTCCCCTGAAAATATATTTTTTAAACATTTTTTATTAAGTAGAAAGTTGTATGGACACATTATATGTTAGTACCATCATTTCCATCCTCCTTACCCCCTGCCCCCATTATGCTGAGGGCCCTCCTCATTGGGATATCTGGTATTGCACCAAAAGTCTTCAGAGTATAGATGTGAGAGAATCAGTCAAGTCATTGTAAGGGGGTGCGGGGAAGGGGACAGTATCCCTGAACATTCCCTTCCATTCCATGGCTTTTACATTCTTTCTGTCTCCCTCCCCCCAGCTTCCACAAAATTCCTTGAGCCATTGTGGGTGTGTTTTAAGACTATTTTAGTGATGTGCTCTCAGAAGGTTCTGGATTTCTGCTTTTTGATTATCCTCAGTGTCTGTCATGACCCTGGCCCTGGTTGATGGGCTCACTACTGAAGCAGCATTCTTGCTCATTTTGCCAATTCCTCTGTGGTTTCACTTGGGGCTCTGGCTGATATGTAAAGGGTGGTTTATCTTCTCATTCTAGCTGCCTTCTGAAACGGAAAAACAGATTCTCCAAAAGAGACTGAGGTCAGCATAGGTTCAATGGGATAAACATCATTAATTAAGGGAGATTTAGGTGGATATAGCCACTCTTTTGGCTAAAGACTAGTGGGAGCTTCTTGTTGGAGTTCAGGATTTTGGTCTCTGTAGGATTATGACTCTATTCTCAGTTCCAGCTAAGGGTTCCTTTCCACTGAGTGAATCTCTTAGCCAATCAGAGAGCCATTGGCTATCTCCCCCTAGGCTGGGTGCCACTATTTGAAGCCTATTTTTATAAAACAAAATCCTGCTTAGATGTTGATTCAATGTCAAATTACTTAAATATGCTTAAAAGCAATTTTCTTAATGTTTCCCCTCTATTTCTGTATTGGTTTAAAGTGGTAAAATACTGTGGCAGACTGGATTGTTCCATAGACTATGTTTCACTGCCTTCTTTATCTCCTCACATTAACTGCTGCCCCCTTGAAAAGACCAAAGGGCAACCAGAGATAATTTTTAATATTACAATAAAATAAGTACGTTTATAATAAATATAATAATAAAATATAATAAATATAACAATAAAACAATAAATTTAATAAATAAAAGCCATCTTATTCCCCTATTTAAGCCCTCCAATGGCTTCACATTGGTTTGGCCCTTCCTATGTATACATCTGCTTTCATTTCCATCTTTGCCCACTAGGTGTCATCAATGCTAGTAAAGTACAGTCAGGTTTAAATAGGGAACACTTACAATTCAGGATGTGAGTTAAACTTTGATGTGCTTCATCTACTGGATCAGCATGGAGAAGCCTTTCCACCACTGTCCATTTAGAGCAGCCCGAGCCTGTCACCACTTTCAGGATGAGCAAGATGCTCGCTCCAAACTAAGCCCCAGCAAAGACTTGAGCAAGTGGGCTTTTGTGGTGAAACCTATTGCTTTTTGGCAACCTCAGCCTAAAGATACATGTTTGCTGTTATGTCTGTTAAGTGTTTTAGGGTGCTTGCTTGCTTCTTCACCCAGGAACAGATCTCAGTGGATCAAGACAGTGGAGGGGTCATTTCCAAATGTCTTTTATATTGGGGAATATGGGTTGATTATTGTTACTCTGACATAGTGAACATGATTGTCACTATTTATTAATAACTAATAACTGAGGAGAACCCCACATGAGAGCACAACAGCTTCCTGGTTGGTTTGCCTTTGGGGTTTGGTTCACCATCCAGAGAAGTTCTGTGGAGAGGCAGTCAGCGCTCTGTATGTATCTTTACCGTGTTCCTCTGTGGAATGGATGAGAAGAAAGTAGCTGCATCCATAATGGTTCAGTGAGCCACAGAGAATTTGTGGTTTCTAGAAAGTTGACTTGCTACTGTTCTGGACTTTTCAGTCTGTTCCAACTTCAATGATTTCTGAGCTTTTTGGAGGAGTATTTCATTGTCTTTATTAACTAGTTGTCATGGTGATAGTAAAAACTCTCATACTTTAGTTTCAAGAAATTTATATTCAGTGGATTTTGGAATATATCAAAATGTGGTTTTGTTAAGAATCCTGGATGATTCTCAGGTAAGTGATTCAAGAACATTTCTTTACAAGCAAGGATTAAAGTAGTATCTTTTCTATTTATCAATATTTATAGTAGGTGAAAAGTGTGCTGAATTTTAAAACATTCTGTTTCTACTGAAGATGACGTTACACAGCCAAGTTTACATTTGGCCTAAAACAATTAAGACCATTAGGTAAAATGTATAAGACAATGGTTTGTGAAACATAGTCATCAGGCAATGAGGAAAATCAAGAAATTGGAAGCAAAGAGGTGTGTATTCTGACTGCTTCAACTCACCATCTGGAGAGAGTTTCTAGGGAAGATGAATCTCAGGACAAGTGGGGTTTGGACACCTTGAGCTACACAAGGAGAGACCTTCGAACCTCCACAAGGGGGCCCAGAGTACTCAGCACTAATACTGATCAGTGCAAGTATTTGACAAAACAATTGGAAGTTGGGTGCACAGATTGTGGGCTGTTACAGTTTGAATGCTTTAATATTTTGGAAACTTAGGCCTAAATTCCATATGCTAATGGTATGTGGAGGTAGAACTTTTGGGAAGTAATTAGGATTAGATGAGCTCATGGGGTTCCAGACTCCATGATGGTGTTAGTGATTGTATCAGAAGAGTGAGAAAGTTGAGTTAGCATGCTTGATATGCTTCTCCATGAGATGCTTCCAGCTGAATTATGATATAATATGAATCCTGTCATCTTGTTGGATGAATACTGGTTCTTTGCTTTTGGTCTTCCTAGGCTCCAGAACTGTGAGTGAGGAAGGAAATGTCTTTTCTTCATATATTAGCTACTTTTAAGTATTTGGTGATAGTAATACAAAATGGAAAAAGATAAAAGAGAGATAAACAGAATCTGGCATTCACAGAGAGCAGGAATGTTACCTGTTCTAGACAGATGGAAAGCGCTTACTTCATAAAGAAGATCATGCCTTAGTAGTAGGGAATTATTAGTACCAGACTCCACATGTGTCCAAACGTGCCAATAAATCATAAAGTAGCAACTTCCCAAAGAACTAAACTGCTTCCTTGGCACTTAATCTCATTTCAGAGCAGGGAAAAGCATCCCCAAATCAGGTGAAATCCACAAGTCTAACACCTCAAAATAATAATGTAGTTGTATTTAAAATGGAAAGACACTATCTCTGACTATTACTGGAGATATGTGTCCATACATATTTTTTAAATTTATTTTTATTTATTTGAGAGAGAGAAACAGACAGAAAGAGAGAGAGAGGGAAAGAGAGAGAGAGAGAGGAATGGGTGCACCAGGGTCTTCAGCCAGTGTTAGTGAACTCCAGACGCATGTGCCACCTTGTACATCTGGTTTACATAGATCCTAGGAATGGAACCTGGGTTCTTTGGCTTTGCAGACAAGTGCGTTAACTGCTAAGCCAACTCTACAACCCTCATGCATATTTAAAAAAATTATTTATTTATTTATTACCAAGAAGAGAGAGAGAGAGAGAGGACAGACAGAAAGAATAGGTATGCCAGAGCTTCCCTCCATTGCAAATGAATTCCAGATGCATGCACCACTTTGTGCATCTGGCTTTACGGGGGGACTGGGAAATCAAACTTGTGTTATTAGGCTTGCAGGCAAACACCTTAACTGTTATGCTATCCCTCTGGTCCTAAAGGACTTGTTTTTAGTAGTTCACATTTTTACTCTTTTTAAAAAATATTTTATTTATTTATTTATTTGGGGGAGAGAGAGAGACAGAAAGAGGCAGATAGAGAGAAAGGGAACACCATGGCTACCAGCCACTGCAAATGAAGTCCAGAAATATGCACCATCTTGTGCATCTTGTACATGGGTGCTGGCAGGTCAAACCTGGGTCCTTAGGCTTTACTGGCAAGCACAGTAACCACTAAGCCATCTTTCCAGCCCATGTTTTTATTATTATACTATTTTACACAAAAATCACAGCCACTTGAACAGGGACTTGGACTCTGGACCCTCAGATTAAAAGTCTGATGCTCCACCGACTGAGCTATCTGGATGCTCTCCATGCATATTTTAATACTGTTAACAACTCAAATAATTTGTGCTATTAGTGTGACATTTTGTTCCTACCAAGCCAGAGACTTCCAACCCTTTTCTATATTGATATTTTGTATTCTGACATAGAAATCTTTGATCTTTATTATTACTTAAACAGATATTTGCCCCTATATTTGGTACTTCCTCATTGGGATTACAGCAAGAAGAACTAAGCTAATGCATTGACCAGATACATGATAAATCCCAGTGAAGTTTAGTATCCTAAAGGAGAAGTGAAGGTGGGTAGGTGAGATGGTACTAATTTTCTGAGGCTAATGAATGACTCAAAATCGAAGGTTTTAAAGGGCAGTAAGGACCACACCAAGAAGGTAAGATGTCAGACAAGTTTAAGGAGACTGGCTAAACCAAGTTGCAGAGGCAGAGGCCTTTGAGTCCCATTGAGGAACATGCGGAGACCGAAGTGAGCCAAGTCCCATTAGGACTATGGCAGAGGCTGAAGATCCAAGACTTGGTCACTACCAGAGGCTGGAGACTGGGGACAGAGGGTGTGCCAGGATTATGCATGATGATCTACTCTGCAGGTCCATAATTGAGCAATGCACTTTCAGCCTGACTGTGTCTCTGTGATTTTTGACAGTATCTGAAGTGGGTATCAGGCCTGTTTCTCTCATCCACTTATCCTCAACCCTTAGGGCCAGTCTGGCAGCAGATCTTCTGTATGCCTTTTTAGGTGTTTTGCTGTGAGAACAAGGTTTGTGATTGACTAGTACCTTGCCTTTTTTTGTTTTTGCACTTTGTGCAAGTATACAATTTTTTCATATAATTCACCAAGGTCTTGCTGGCTGGAGAACAATAATTTTTAGTGTTTATCCCAGATCAATTTGTATGCAAGTTGTGATTTTACTATCATAACAGGGTTTCACTACCATTATGTAATATAAATTTTATGCTTTGGAAGATGGGACCAAAAGACATGTCTTTGGGGAAACTGTTATTTTATTTGTCCTTTAAGGGAAGGAATATTAAAAGTCCCGCTTTCATCTAAAAAAATGGTCTTGTAATAATTCATCTCCATTCCCAACTGTGGCAATTACAGATTGAGTAAGTAGAACTGGGATGTAATATTACAGGGTGAATATCAGTCCATATTATCAGGCTCTGAATGATTTACCGACTATGTTTAATAATGACAACAAGAGCCAGGAGAGTTGGCTCAGTGGTTAAGATGCTTGCCTACAAAGCCAAAGGACATAGATTTGATTCTCCATTACCCACATAAAGCCAGAAGCACAAAGTGACACAGGGGTCTGGAGTTCATTTGCAGCAGCTATAGGCCCTGGCACACTCATTCATTCTCTCTTTCTCTCTCTCTCTCCCTCCCCTTGCAAATAAATTAAAAATATATATTTTTAAAAATAATGGCAACAATATTCTCACTCTCAGATAGTGCATGGAATGTGTTTGTTACTTCATTTTCTTTCAGGTAAGTATGCACTGGAGGTTCTATTCTGTTTTCCAATGAGAAATACATAGATAGAGGAGATTAGAAAGCACAAGCAAGAACTTGCTGCTTCTACCTCATGAGCTCAGGAATGCCTTCTGTATGCCTCTATATATCTAGGACCTATCAGAAAGACTCAGCCAAAGACAAGATCATGCTTTCTGGAGGAAAATGACTGAAACTTGATGCAATCTAGTGGATGTTAATTGTGATAAGAGCTTCTAGTTTATCTTTAGCTTATAGCTGCCTGATAATATTTTGTGGTGGTAATGAGTAAGAGAGGGTGGGGCAAGTGGAGGAAGCTGTTTTTGCACCTTCCTAAGTGGCTGCATGCTGACTGGCTCTCAGGAGTTGGTAATTCTCCAGGAGAACTGGTGCGATGATGCAAAACCACGGAGGCAGTCACAAACATTTTACTTTGCCACTGTCCCAGTCTCATTTCCGCTTGCCTGCTATTCTCTTTCCTACATTCTCATACCAATTCTCAACCTAGTGATTGTCTTTTTGTCAGCAGCTTACTTGTTCTACACAGAAATTGCACAAGAGCTGAAAAGTCTCAGTAGGTGGTTTTTCCTCTTCATGTTAGTGGATTTTGTATTTGACTTGGAACTAGAATTTGTAGACTACTCTTGTGGACTTTCCTTGGTTGTCCTGAAATTAAGAGAAGCCATGTTTTTTCTGTATGTCACAGAAATTGTCAATTTTGAAACGTTTAGAATGAAGAGGCCAAATGAAGGGATATTTTGATTTTGAGGAATCTTGACCTTGGTACAAAATTAGTTATTGAGAAAACAAAGGATTGCTGTCCTCACTCCTATTCTCTGTGAACATCAGTTCCTTTTGTTATGGAGGACAGTAATGACTCTCACACCCAGCCTCATTAAAATTAAGGACATTTTCCAGTATCTTATCAATCACAAATGATGTCAAACTATCATGAGGCATATTGGCAGACCTGGGGATGGAGTATACTTCATAGGGAATGTGGTAAGGCCTGAAAAAGTAAGGTTTTAGAAAAAAAAAAACACTAATTTAGGCAGATGCTATCTTTCCTTCACTACTTTTTGACACATCTTTGGTTATTTTTTATAATTTATTTAACAAATTACATTTGCAAGTATCGCCTCCTCCACTGTACCTAAAGTTCATCATTTTGTTTCTTATTGGTTCAAAGAATATTTGAACATATGAGCTCATGTTCTTTGTTACTGTGAGTATGGTTAGAAGAAATTTATGCAGGACAATTCTGAGGCCATGGTGAATATAAAATCATAATTCAATGAATTAATGCTTTTTATAGTATTCTTAATTTAGCTGGATAGGTGAGAGTAAGTGTGCTTACATTAGGTGAGCATCTAACTTGTGTACAAAGAGAAGGCTTCTGGTGATTGGAAAGCAGGGGATGTCCTTTTAAGAAAGACTCATTTAGCTCCACTGAGGCCCTGAATGGTATAAGGAGATTAGTTAAGAAGTTAAGCCAGGTGCAGTGGCACATGCCTTTAATCCCAGCACTGCAAAGGAACTCCAGATGCATGCACCATTTTGTGCATCTGGCTTACGTGGGTCCTGAAGAATTGAACTGGGATCCTTTGGCTTTGCAGGCAAACTCCTTAATGGCTAAGCCATCTCTCCAGGCCATCTGGGACTTTTTCAAGGCTTATTCTTATTTTATTTGTTTATTTATTTTTCTCAATTTTTATTAACATTTTCCATGAATTATAAAAAATATCCCAAGGTAATGCCCTCCCTTCCCCCACTTTACCCTTTGAAACTCCATTCTCCATCATATCCCCTCCCCATCTCAATCAGTCTCTCTTTTATTTTGATGTCATGATCTTTTCCTCCTCTTATGATGGTCTTGTGTAGGTAGTGTCAGGCACTATGAGGTCATGGATATCCAGGCCATTTTGTGTCTGGAGGTTAATGCTTATTCTTTTTTTCCCCATCAATTAATAGGTTTATTTCTGGGCCCTCAACCTATTCCATTGACCTATGTATCTATTTTTATGTCAGCACTCCATCTTTTTTTAATTATTAATTAGTTTTGTACTCAGAGAATACAGTCAATTTGGTATCATTATTAGGCTTATCCGTGACCTACCCCCTCCCCTTACCCCCTCCTTGTTGATGTATATGGGTCATGCATTCTGGAGTTAGCCCACAGTTATGCGTAGGATAAATGTCTGCATATCATGACCCAACATGTGGCTCTGACATTCTTTCCAGCCCCTCTTCCTCAAAATTTCCCTGAGCCACGTTGGGTTCATTTTTGATCTGTTTCAGTGATGAGGTGTTGTGACCTCAGGGTCTCTGGATCTCTGATTTGGTAGGAGTTGATTTTTCTCTGTGTTGATCTCCTTCACCCTAGTGCTGGTACCTGGTTCACCAAGAAAACAGCACCCTTGCTTGTTTCGCCAATTGTTCTTAGTTTCAGCCGGGCCCCTTTTGAGGTATGATGGGGTGGCTCTCTCCTTAGGATCTACGTCTATCTGAAAAAGAGAAGCAGATTCTCCAACGGAGAGTAAGTTAGCACCAGACAAATGAATAACCCTTACTTAATGCTTATTCTTATATTTTACATATATTTACAGGTGAGCATATTTGTATATACAGGTGCACTTCTGTGTGGATGTCAGAAAAAGACCTTGAATGTCATTCACCTTTTGTCTTTTTTTATGTTTTATTTATTTATTTTACTTTTTTGATAGTTTCATGCATGAATATAATGTACTTTATCATGCATGCCTTTTGTTACCCACTATTGCCCCCTCCTCCTCACTCCCCCTTCATAGTTTGTCTCTCCTATTTTTGTGTCGATTTTGGTTTTCTTACTGTCCTGGAACTCATCGAATTAGGCTCTACTGGCTGATCAATGAGTCCCAGGGATCTACCTGTCAGCACTGGGCTTACAAGTATGTGCCACCAGCCTGGATTTTATTTTTAATGTGGATTCTTTACTTGCAAGGCAAACTCTTACTGGCTGAGCTATCTTCCCAGCTATTCCTGGACCTTTAAATTTTTTTAAAAAATTTTATTTATTTGTTTGAGTGCCACAGAGAGGGAAAGACACACATGCACAGAGAGGGAGAGAGAGAGAGTGACAGAGAGAGAGAGAGGGAGGGAGGGAGAGAGACTGGGCATGCCAGGGCCTCCAGCCAGTGCAAATGAACTCCAGATGCATGCACCACCTTGTGCATCTGGCTTATGTGGGTCCTGGGGAATATGAGCCTTGCACCAGGGTCCTTAGGCTTCACAGGCAAGCACTTAGCCACTAAGCCATCTCTCCAGCCCCTCCTTGGCTTTTTAAATCTTTGTACATACAGCTCAGGAGAAGAGAATAATCTGTAGTGTTTATCTACTTTCTTTGAGTTAGAATGAATGTGAGGTGATTGGCTCAAGTAAAAGAAAGAAAATTTAGGTGGAAAAAATCCCTGTGGGAATGTTCTTCTTAGCATTCTTATACACTAAAAATTAATGTTCTCTGGTGGAACAATTTGACATATATTAATCAGGAGACAAACTTGGTGAGAGTAAAAGTAAGCAAGGGCAGTTACTATACACAGTGATAGGAGAAGCATCTGTTAATGTGATCAACTAGTGCTTCCTGACTGAAAAGTCCAGTGTCCTCTGGTAAGGTGGAATGTCACAAATGTATTTGTATATATGATGACATTAATTGTAGGGTGCTATGAGCCAGGTTTCTGTAGGTGGAGGTAGAGGCTACCAGCAATAAGTAAAGTGTCCAAAGAGAAATGTGAGTAGGAGGAAGCAAAGAGATTTCGCTGGACTATTGCAAGGCCGATGCTAGTGAAACATTTTTCTTGAGCAGTAAACAACATCTGCCGGAATTGTCAGATCTTCTTAGAGGTGTATCTTTAGCACTTATGACCTGAAGGGACTTGGGCAAAGGTAAAAGTGTAATTTTAAACTCTCTTAGTAGTTGCTTTTGGTATTCAGAGATGTGTGTGTGTGTGTGTGTGTGTGTGTGTGTGTAGCTGAGTGTAAAGTGAGAAGTTTCAGCTTATCATTCCTATAATCCAATAAAATTCCTTGATTTTTAGCTATATCTTCTTATGACTATTGTGTTGATTCTAAGATGCTTGATCTACTGAAACAAAGCCAGATGAATACCTCAGAAAATAGAAGTGAACTGTGACACTTAAAGGTTACTATTTTGGGGCTAACTTTTCTTTAATAATGCAGAAAAAGCAAGGATTCTTGACTCATGTAAGTATAATTTGAATCCAAACTAAACTGTGTATTTGAAACTTTGTATAAGTAACTTATTCTCTTTGTGCTTCAGTCCCCTTATTTGTAAAAGAGATGTAATATCTGCTTCCAAGGGTGGTAGAGTGTATGAGATAAGGTTAGCAAGGTCCCCTTTGAAGTGTCTGTCACATGGTAGCGTCACAATAATGGCTGGCTACCTTGAGTGTGTCAATTCGTTTTCTGATTCATTTTCCCAGTATTAGAGCCACTTTTTGCCATGCTTGATTTCTACAAAAACAAGTATCTCCCTAGTTGGTTTGTTGTGTGTTATAGCTATTGAGGCAATGCTAAAACTAGCCCAATTGTAATGAGTCTGTGAAAATGGCATTTATTTTATGTTGGAATCTACCATTGTAGTAGGGTATCCAGAATAACTATTAAAGGTGTGTTTTTTTAAAATTTTTTGTTTTTATTTATTTATTTATTTGAAAGAGACTGAGAGAGAGAGAGGGAAAGAGGCAGATGGAGAGAGAGAACGGGCGCGCCAGGGCCTCCAGCCACTGCAAATGAATGCCAGACGCGTGCGCCCCCTTGTGCATCTGGCTAACGTGAGTCCTGGGGAATCGAGCCTCAAACCGGGGTCCTTAGGCTTCACAGGCAAGCGCTTAACCGCTAAGCCATCTCTCCAGCCCAAGGTGTGTGTTTTTATTGCAGAATTTTATTTTCCTTGATTTATTTATTTTTTCTTCTGAGACATTTAGGAATCTTATAACTGAAGTATGAAGACTGGCATTCACTCTAAATTTTCATCACACTTTCAAATCTATTCATCTCCCAATTGATCTATCCGTCAACCAATCCCTATATCCATTCCTCCTCCTTCTTGCCATTTTCCCTACCCATCAATCATCAATGTGTCTCTTGCTTATGTACGCAAACATTAAGCACCTGCCAGTGCCAAGCACTAAAGATATGGCAGTGAAGAAAAATAGGAAATAAACTCCAGCATTGTTGGAGCAGGATTTATTGAGAATTTGTTCTTGTAAAAGGGTTAGAAATGCAAGAAGCATAACGATGCCACAAAGAAGGATAGTAAAAGGGAATGCTGTAGAGAAAATAAACTGGGCAAGAAAATGAAGTATTCAGCAGTATTTAAAACAGGGTGATGTGAAAAGGTCTCATTTGAATGTAGCCTTGGGGAAATAAAAGGAAGCACATTTCAAGTAGTTAGAGCTGCAAGTGCCAGTGCCCTAAGGAGGAGGGCAGCCTGACATATTCAAGGACAAGTGGGAAGACCTGTGTGAACTACAGGGACAAGCACCCCAAGCACCGAGGAAGGGTAGCTGAGGAAATGAAGGGTTAATTTGTGTGCATTCTGGGATTCCCTGTGGAAACTTGGGCCTCATTTACATGTCAACAGAAGAACCCTGATCCTGTGCTGAGTATAGTTTACAGAGACAAGGGAAGAGCCAAGTCCTGTTGAAAGACAATCATTATAATCAAGGTCTGCACAGGAGGGGTAGCAGCGAGGTGGTGAGAAGTTGACAGAGAGGTAGAGACAGCAGTTTTCAAAATATTGGACATAGGACATGAAAGAAGAGTCAAGGGGTACTGTATTTATGTGAGTAATGGAGAGGATGAAGTTATTTTAATTAAAGAAAATGGTGTCAGGTTCTCTCTAGTCAGGGATATTGGGAGCTAAGTTTTGGATAGGTTTGAGTTTGAGAGGCCTGCTGGACACTTGAATGGAGAAGCTGGTTGGGCAGCTGAGGAGAGAAGCCTGGAGTTCTGGGAAAAGTCTGATTTTAAGTTAGACATTTGGGAGAAGCAGTCACATGACACTGTTTCAAGCTGCAAAGCTGAATGAGACCTCTAGAACTGAGGGCAGAGGGCACCCTCCAAAAGTGGATCCTTTGGATATCCCAATTTGAAGAAGTTAGAAGGTTTGATGACTCCAGTAAAAGTGACCAGTTCAGAGGAAAATCAGGGGTCAACTGATTTTCAGAGAGGAGGCAATCATTGGTGCTGTGAAATTCTGCCAGTAACTCAAGTCAGATGAAGACATTATTGGCAATTTTACTTTGCAATGGGCGCTTTTGTAATATCCTGAGAGAACTAGCATCATTTACAAACAGAAAATAAAGGATCAAATGAGGTGGGAAAAGGTGAAGGCAGATTAATTGCAGTCATATTTTCTCTGACCTCAATTCAGATGATCCAAATTCCTATATTCCCCCTTCTCATTCAAGTTTATTTTATGTTGCCAACATTTTTTTTTAATCTTCACAAGCTATTTGGAATGGGCTGAGGTGGGATTCCTTTGCAATGAGTTTTAGGTCTTAGGTCTCTATTAAGTCTAGGCCCTCTGACCCTTTCTGCCTTTGGTGATAGAAAGGTTGTCACAAGCCTGGTCCTGTAGTGAGTTCGCCCAGGCACAGCTATGCACATCACCTTAGAATGGGAGACATAGACCCTGCTAGGCGTAGGCCTGGTGTGTAGTCATGGGAGATGTTGGGGCTTGTTCTCATCTCCTCCCTGGGATGCACCAGGGTTACCTGTTTCTCAGTACCTGCTTTGTTACAGTCTCAGAACAGGGAAAGTAGACACCTTGAAGGATTTCTGAGAACAACAAAGTTAACCACAAACGGGAAAATTCAACACCGTCAGGAAAGCCTTCCCCAGCTGTGGCCCTTGCCCTTCTGGGCTATGGTTATCCTGATTGGCAAGCAAGGCTGACTCATATTGCAAAAGTGACTATGGCTGGGCACAATGACACAAATCTGTAATACCAACCCTCTGGAGGCTAAGGCAGGGGAATGGAATATTGCAGGTCAGCCTGGACCACAAAGGGAGACCCTTTCTACAAAAAACAAAATGAAATGATTGAACTGTGTCAAGTGTTTTAGGGAGACTCTGTGGATGCCATGACAGTGTTATAATTTGGAGTCTAGAGACAAGTTCTTTCTGCCATGTGTTCAGCACCTACCGGCAGTGTGGATGAATGGGGCCTAGATGAAGTCCGTAGCTTTGGCTGAGGAGGGATGTGGTAGGAGTGAGCTGTAAGCTCCTCTTCCTGTCCCACTTCAGCACGGTTTATTTTCATCTCAGAAGGGGCATATTCTTGGCTAGACTTGCAGCTGTGCAAGTAAGTTTCAGCACATACACATGTGCCCTGAAGCTGTCCACCCTATCACTTTGTGCTAGATGGGTCTGGCCTCCTGCCCACTCAGCCTATAGGAAGAGAATGATGCCAGCCAGACCAGCTCTGACAGGTGGGGCTGGCCTGGTTCCTGGAGCTGGGGTCACCACAGCTTACTTGTCATTCTCAGCTCTTCCTGCACCAGCCGCCTGGTCCAGCCATGGGCTCATTTCCCATGACTGAAGTGTATCTTTCTGACCTGCTCAGTAGTGTGAAGAGAGGGTTTTTGTTTCCAAGAGTTACTTTGTGGTTTTGGATGGAGAGTTCCACAGTAGCAGTGTTTTCCAAAGCTCTTTCTGTGGTACAGTTAGGGGTCTTCACTGGAGCCCCCATGGTATCACACACTGAAGTCAGACCTATGTTTGAGAAGACAAAGGCAAAACGAGAAAAAGTAAATGTTGGTAGGTGTGATGATGCTATCCCCATGACGACAGCAGCCTTTCACTCTACATCTTTCTGCTCTGTCCATCACCAGCATTTGGTGTTACTTCTTTTTCTCTGGGAGAACATTCTTCCTGAGCCATTTGCAGGTAGGGAGATGGAGAGGTACTAGGTAGCACTAGGTCCGACCTGTTCCTCAAGGCTACAGGGGAAATGTGCTCTTACTTCCTTAACCTGTTCATACTTCAGAACATTGCTGTTCTGAGCCTTTGGACTTTTGTGCATATTGTTTTTACTTATTTTTAATTGTTCTACCTTAATGTCCCACCTTCTATCTGAATTCAGAGAAACATTCAAACTAATGGGCTGGCTTTGCCCTATGCTTACTTTTGAGAAACCTTAATCATTTTTGCTTTTCTTTTTTGAAGTTTAGAAAGGTTTTATTTTTAGAGCTTAAGAAAATGAAAGAAGCAAAGCTCCTATAAAACAGGAGGGGTCCTGAAAGGGCAGTCTCTAATAATTCATTTTTATTTTTATTTATTTAATTACACATGCATGTGTATATGTGCATTGTATGCATGTACTAGGTTCTCTTGCATATAAATCTGGCCTTATGTGGGTGATTAGGGAATTGAACTTGGCAACAGACTTTGCAAGTAATCACCTTTAACCATTGAGCCATTTCCCCAGCCCCTGAACCTTTAATCTTGCCAGACAACAAAATGGAACATATGTATAATTTGTGTGTGTGTGTGTGTGTGTGTGTGTGTGTGTGTGTGTACATGTGTTTGTGTGTATGAGTGTAGGCAGATGTGTGCCACAGCATGTGTGTGGAGGTCCATGGACAATAACTGTTTATGTAAAAGAGCATTAATATCCAGAATATGTGAATCTCTTTTGGTATATACATACCTAGGAGTGATTAGATTTTTTTGAAGACCCTCCAGGTTAATTTCTATAGTGTCTATAAGTTTACATGGCTACCAGTAATGTACACACTTTTCCTGTTTCCTTACAGCCTCACCAGCATTTGTTTTATTTCTCTTTTGAATTTAATTTTTTCATCAATGTTTTCATTATTGCATGTTGATCCTATTTCTCCCATGCCATCTGTCCTACCTTTTCTTGCTTCTACCCCACCTATTATTTTTCTTTTTAACTATTTCCATTCTAACTGATGAGATGGTATCTGTTTCCAGTCTAGCATAATGTAATCATATCTCACTGTGGTTTTAGCTCTCATTTCCTTGACAGCCAAAGATGTTGGACACATATTTTCATATATTTGTTGGCCATTTATGCTTCTTTTGAAAAGTGTCTATTAAATGTGGCTCTCTTGCTTAGTTGGTTAAAGCGCCTGTCTCAAAAAATGTCTGTTCAGATCATTTGCCCATTTTAATTGCATTTCTTCTATTTTTTAAGCTTTTTAAAAATGTATGTATGGGCTGGAGAGATGGCTTAGTGGTTAAGGCACCTGCCTGCAAAGCCAAAGGACACAGGTTCAATTCCCGAGGAGCCATGTAAGCCAGATTCACATGGTGGCGAATGCCTCTGGAGTTCATTTTCAGTGGCTGAAGGCCCTGGCACACCAATTCTCTCTCTGTCCCTCTCCTCCACTTTCTCTGTGTCTCTCAAATAAATAAATAAACAATTTTTAAAAAGTATGTGTGTCTGATTTATTTAATGTAGTGCCCTCTACTTCCATCCATTTCAATGCAAATGATAAGATTTCATTATTACTATGTGTATGTTTATGTGTATTGCATGTGTGTGCACATGTGTATACATGTGTGTGGAGGTCAGAGGACAATCTTGAGTGTCATCCTCAGGAACCCCATCTATCATTTTTTTCTTTTCTTTTTACTTATTTTTTTTTTTAAAGTGAGGTCTGTAGTTGTCCTGGAGCTCACCAATTAGACTAGGCCAGTGAGCTCTAGGGATCCTCCTAACCCTACACCTCCAGTTCTGTGATTACAAGTATGCACATGGGTCTGGGCATCATGCTTCGGCCTTCAGCAATTTACAGATTGAGTCACTTCCTGAGCCCCTTTTATTGAGTTTGTTTTTGTTTATGTATTATGGATATTAATTCTCTTTCATATCAATAGTTGATAAAATGTCCCCCATTATATAGGCTGTAACTTCACTTTCATGATTGTTTCCCTTGTTGTGTGGAAAACTTTTAGTTTGATGTAAACCTCATTTGCCAATTCTTGGTTGGTTTCCCATGCATTTGAAATTTTACAAGTGAATCCCTTGCCAGTTGTGTTTTCCTATGATTTTCTGTAGTAGTTTCAGCTTTTCAAGTCTGACTTTGACCCACTGGGGATGACTTTTGTTCATGACCAGATAGTAGTCCAGTCTCATCCTTCTTCATGTGAATAACCAGTTTCCTAGCACCATTTGTTGAAGAGGCTCTCCATTCTCTGATGTGTGTTTCTGTCAACTTTGTGAGAAAATGGTTAGCTGGGGATGAATGGATTTATTTCTGGGTCTTTTATTCCACTCCATTGTTCACTTGTCCATTAGGATGGATTTTTCTTCCCATTTTTTTGTGAAGCCCTTCTTACTAAGTAGATCTCTCCTAATGATCTGCCTTGGGATATTGATTTGTTGCATAATGTTTAATTTATTTCAACTGAGCACTGTAGTGACATTTTTGTGGCTATGTTTAATAGGTCTGGACACAGTGTCTGCCATATTGGAACCAGAATGACCCAGTCTCCCTGTAGATCTCATAAGAATGAGGATGCACTGCTGGGTGTGGTGGCGCAGCCTTTAATCCCAGCACTCGGGAGGCAGAGGTGGGAGGATCACTGTGAGTTCAAGGCCACCCTGAGACTACATAGTTAATTCCAGGTCAGCCTGGACCAGAGTGAGACCCTACCTTGAAAAAAAAAGAATGAAGATGCACTAATATTTCAAGTAACTGTGGTATAGATAGCACATTATGTGGGTTATACCTTTTGTGGCTACTTGTACAATGGAAATGGTAACTTCTGTGAGGTGATGGGGTATCCACAAGCACTGTTGATATTGTGTCAATTCCTTGAAAGTGATTCTGATTCTGGATAATCCAGTGGTACTGAAGGGCTTGAAGCTCTTGTCCTCTGAATAGATATTACAGATTCATGCATTTCATAGGGAGATGTAGGAGCTGGGACACAGTAACTCTTCTGTTGCACTCAGTCTCATCAGCACTGCACAGTCTGACAAGGTACAGACAAGCTTGGTTAGGGCAGAGAATCCACACAGATTCTTTGTCAACAATGATTGTGCAATTCCTCTTTTCTGCTAGTGTGGGTGTGTCTTCCCAGCAGAGGACCCAGCTGTGCTTATCTGAAGGAAGGTCAATGGCTGGGAACTTTTGTATCATCTATTCCTTAAGTTGAAATGTCTTCCAGGGCTTGAACAATGACTAATTCAAAGTTGGACCTGGGTATAATTCATGTCAGCTGGGCTGGAAGTGTGACTCATTGACAGAACTCCTGTCTGATATATGTAAGACATTGGGCCTGAACCTCAGTACAATGAAAATTAAAATAAACCACAAAAAAAAATGATAAAAGGGAACACACATATACCATATATATATGTATAAATAATATAGATGTATAATATATGAATATATATGTATAATATATATGTATATATATGAATATATATGTATATATATGAATATATATTATATATATAGTGTATATAGAGATTCTTGGATTTGTAAATGAGGGGGTAATTGTAACCTATGCTGAGCACACCTTCATGCAGGGTCTTCTTAGGCTATGGGCCTAAGGGCAGGGAATTGGCTAGGGCTTCATATACATGCATGCAAGCACACGCACACATACACACACCCTACATTTCTTGAGTTGTTGAGCTCACCAAGTATGAAGCAGGAGTGAGTTGTGACTGAAGCAAACCTGAAATTCCGCTTAGCTGAGTTTCAGGGTGGATAGAATTAGCATGGAATTCAGGCTGTGCCAGATATAAGTTCTCTGAAACTTTTTTTTTGGCTACATTTCCTGAGGACAGCAGAGGAGCCAGAGCTGACAGCTTCTCCACACAGCTCTGAGCACAGTTGGGGTAGATAAAATCCCAAAACTCTGTGTTGGAAGGTGACAGCTGGGACTTCTTAATCTGCTGCTCTTTATGCTGTTGTCCTCAGTCCTGGCACCCACTTGTAAGTGGCCACATCAAGCTGAGGGCAAAACCCTTTGTCTGCTAGTTCCGGAGGGTGGCAGCCTCCTCACCCCACAACTGTCACATCCATGTCATAGAGCTCTTCAGAGTCAAGGTGTCATGTGGAGTGCTTGCCTCGAGACAAGTGAAATTTATTCCTACATGGTTATGAGATGGGAATATACAAGGGTTTCTGACTTTCCTCTTTCAAGAAGGACCACCTGCAGGATTCTTGTCAAAAGTGCACCCAGATTCTATACCTTGAGAATTCAATGGCAGATACAGTAAACTACTCTAAAGTCAGCTTGATGTGTAGACCCTGGGCATCTTTATAGTGAGAGTCTGTCTGTAAGATGCCAGCCTTTTTGCCAACAGAGCTGGCAGACAGCTTTCTCTTGCTAAAACTCTCTCCTTAGCCCTTACCCTTACCAAATAGGGCTCTCCCTTTCCCTGCCCAGTAGCCTTGCTGGGCACTTTATTTCCTTTAATATGATGTTATCACAAGACTGGATTTCACTAGGCTCTGTATCTTTGCTGCTGAATTCTATTTCTCTCCCATGGTGACACCAAGGAAACAGTTACTTTGGTTCTGTGCCATGGAGGAATGATCTAGTATTTGGTGCCTTTGTTCCATCATATTGCCCCACCCTTGATAGAAATCCTTTTTTAAATTCCTAACTCTGAGCTGTGGAAGGTGTGTTATAAGACTTCTTTAGTGTTGGGCTCTCTGCTTTAATGAGTGTTGAGTGTC
The DNA here is from genome assembly GCF_020740685.1 of Jaculus jaculus. NCBI lineage: Eukaryota > Metazoa > Chordata > Mammalia > Rodentia > Dipodidae > Jaculus > Jaculus jaculus. The sequence goes on from NC_059105.1 coordinate 168,840,848, forward strand.
CTCGGTGTCTATCACCATTTTCCTGGAGCTGGTTGTCAGGCTGGCAGTGAAAGCAGCACTCGTGTGTAGGTCACCACTTCCCCTGTAATGTCTTGTGGGTCCTGGCAGATGTGCTGGTGGTGCCTTGTCTTGTGCTAGGCAGTCAGTTATCAGACATATTGATGGATCTTAATTCCTCCCTTGTTTTTCCTGCCTGACAAGGATCAGGGAACATTGTAGAAAGTGGGGATGGGAAGATTTTAAGAGCCACAGGGTGGGAAGGACTATTCTAAGACATTACCCACCACCACAGAGATCAACTGATGAATTCATGACTCTGCAGTAAACACCAAAAATCCCACTGAAAAGGGTCCTTCATGGGATGAGGGTGGGGAAAGTGGATATAAGAATATAACCTGATGGGAGTATGACCAACACACAATTTGTTCTCACAGTAAAGCTCATAATAAATCCTATACAGCAAGTCTATAGTGTTGATTCTGCTTCCCAACTCTTCTTATGTGACAGAATATGTGGACATGATGGTATTTATGTAAAAGAGTGAATTCATTTCCAAGAATAATAGCAACTTATATCTGGCTATTATGTCTTTTATGTCCTCCTTACTCTCATTTGAATGTTTATAGGCCCTAGAGAAATTTGTATTTCCCTGTGGTATAACTTTTATCACTGGGGCCACACAAATGTTCTACAGCAATGATTAGAAGCTTTTGCCCAAAAGTATAGCACAGACCACAATCTCATGGTGCAACTAAAAGTTCCATTCATAAGTATCTGTCAAGGTGACCCCAGTGGGTAAACATTTTGCCCAGGTTGTTGTGAGTTAGGAAGACCTAAGTAGTGGTCACATCCACTAGTTAGAGCAATTAGCCACCGCTGGTCTTTTGGTGGGGGAAAGAGCAAAAGGATGCCCACACTCCATGAGCTCTGTCCTGTCTAGGCCAGTATGACCAGGTTTCTTGGCACTGTGATCATGTCATTCTTACACTCTCCTTATTCTACCACATTCTGACATGTTTCATGGGACTTCCATGTACTTCTTCCTTTTTATAGCTTAGAATATTGTTTTATATGAAGTGCTTCAAAGTGTTGTGGGTTCTCTGCTGAAGTTCTCTGCTCATGGTGCTATGACCCATACCTGGATGGATGGCTGTTCTGAGTAAGAAGGATGCAGATATTACAAGATATTGCTATCTCCCTTCAGCCTTTTCACATTTTGTATCAGGGTGTGAGTCTCACATTTAAATAAAGCAATCCTTGAGCTAAGAAGTCCTCCTCCTCCTTCTCCCCCTCTTCTTCATTCTTCTTTACCTTTTGGGACTCAGCTTTATAGGGTATGAGTTAATCGGTTGAAGGAGGGAAGACTGAGAATAACAAGTGAGGCATGTGAGGAGTGGCATGTTTGGAGAACCACACGTGGATCTTTTTTTTTTTTTTTTCTTAGCAAATTGACAGCAGTAGTTAAGGTAAGGTCATCATCATAGCAAGTGGAGGAGACATCTATATTAATTTATAATGGTCAGAATATATTTTTTGAAGGGGTTTCTCTGTGGAACTCAAATCAGTATTTAATAAGAGATCCAGAATGTGCCACCCAGTTGAGAAATAGCCTTGGAGTCATTCTGAGTAAAATTATGAATGATTGCTTTGAGTACAGGAGATGTGAAGACAGTTCTCTAAATCCTCTTTCTTACATTCATTAGACTCTATAATCTTGTGTAAGTTGCATAACGTCTTTGAGCAGATAGTTTTACTCATAAGGGTGATCATAAGAATACATATCTCTTCAGGGTTTGTGTGAGATTGAGAATGAAATGATGTAACCCTTAAGAAAAGAAAGAGTTTAGCAGTATATACTCAATGGTTGTGAGTTTCTCTTTCCATCTTTGTTCCTCCTTCATTTTTCTTTGTTCACTTTCTATCTCACCTTTTTATTCATATCTTCATTAAATAGGTAATATATATTGGCATCATGCCATATCTATGTTGTCTGATACAAATCGCTACTAAGCCCTTGAAATGTAATGGGTCTTAATTGTGCTGCACTCAGTGTGAAATATACACAGAAGTAGTGGAGCTACCACTCTGCCTTGTCCTGAAGCCATGACTTCCAGGGCATTCTTTCCCAAGAACAGGTGATAGAGTTTTTGAATCTTTAGTGGTTTTCCTAATGAAAGCCATATTTTTCTGGATTTCTGAGGTGGTTTTAAGTCTCTGCTTAGAGAGCACTCCTTTCTTTATGGTATGATGTTTTTATAAAAGAGTAAATCTTGTTCTAAACTCCTGCTGCATGATATTATTTTCTACAGCATTGTTGAAATGTTCAGTGTACATAAAAATGAGGAATGTAAGCTACCTTATTAGAAATTTTTATTAATCATATGTTGAAATGATAAGATTAAGATGTGTCTACTTAAATAAATTATATAATTAAGCGCCATTTCAGCTGTGTCTTACTTTAAAAAATGAGCTATGGAGAATTTAAATTAGTTTGCATTTTCATTCTGCTGGGCACTCAACATGTAAAATAAAACTGTAGAGCTTATACTCTTAGAGAAGAAGGTTGGAGATCAAGAACAGGAGGAAATTAAAATATAAGTTAAAAATAACATATGATTATGAAGTTACATATTCTGATACATCCTGTGAAGCAGGATTTTATAGCAAGAATGTGGGAAGACCTGTTATAGATCATGTGGCCAAAGAAGGCTTCATGAGGAAGAGACATTAGTGCTGAGCCTTAAGAGGCTCTTCTTACATAGAGTATTCAGGAAAAGTGAAGGCAAGCATTTCAGACAGAGGAAACAGCCTGATAAAGAATACTTATCAAGAGCCAGGGGTGATGGCATACGCCTTTAATCCCAGCACTCCGGAGGCAGAGGTAGAAGGATTGCTGTGAGTTCGAGGCCACCTGAGATTACATGGTGAATTCTAGGTCAGCCTTGAGCAAGAGACCCTACCTCGAAAAAAAAAAAAAAAAAAAAACAACCTGGGGATTTGGCTTAGCAGTTAAGGCACTTGCCCACAAAGACTAATGACCAGGGTTTGATTCCCCAGTACCCACATAAAGCCAGATACACAAAGTGGTGCATGCATCTGGCATTCATTTGTAGAGACTACCCATTCCCTCCCCCACCTCTCTCCTTGCAAATAATTTTTTAAAAACTACTTATTGAGTCTAACCAATTCCAAGTCTGTGGTAAGCTTAGGAAAAAGCTACATGGCTCACAGACTCAAGTAGGGTCACATCCTTCTCAAAGCTTATGCTCTGATGAAGAGATAGGAGAGGCAAGTATCATAGGAGGCAAAGAGATACGTGCTGGTCCTTTCCCCCTTCTCCATTTCAGAATTGTCATGGACTACAGCCTCAATGATGCAGGTTCCTAGGAGGGGTGTGCTCTTCCTTCCAAGTGGATAGTCTATAACATGCACATTTGTTCCCTACTTCCTGTTCTCATCACCCTCCTCTGACTCAGACTTATCATCTTAGAAATGAGTGTCTGCAATACACTCTTACGTGGTTTTCTCGCCTACAGCCTCTTTCTCTTTTTAACATATTCTGGGCATGGCTGCCAAGTGACTCTTGCTGAAATACCACTTATACCTCATAAGTTCCCCACTCCAAAGCTTTTCCATGCACCTTCTGGTGGAAAAGCCATTTGCTGGTAGGTGCTGAAGTTCCTTTACATTTTCCCTTTCATTTTCCACAGGTTTCAGAGAAGCACACCTTGCAGCCAGCCACTTTAGCTAAGATTCAAGAAACTGTAAAGCTTAACTTCTAGCCAGTAAGGCATACTTTCACTCCTGCTCTGAATCACCCACCCTCTGGGCCAGGCATGTTGTTCCTCAAAACTTAGATTGTTGTCTCCCTAGGATGGGTGAAATCTTTATAAAGAACTTAAGTTCTAGAGTAACCAAACCATATGTAAATCCTAACTTTACCATGGGAAAACTAGCCATGGGAACTTTTTCAATGAGTTATTTTTTCTAAGCCTTATTTTCTACATCTGTTATTACCAGGAGGCATGTACCACTTGATATTGGGCATAAAGCATTTTGTATATGTTTAGTATATATAGTGAGTGCTTAATCTATGTCCCATACTTAAATCTCTGTCTGGGCTAGAGAAAAGGCTTAGCAATTAAGGCATTTGCCTACAAAACCAAAGGACCCAGGTTTAATTTTCTAGTACCCATGTAAGCCAGATGCACAAGGTGGCACATACATCTGGAGTTTGTTTGCAGTGGCTAGAGGACCTAGCATGCCCATCTCCCCCCCCCCCCATGTGTGTGTGTGTGTGTGTGTATCTGCATCTCTCTCTCAAATAAATGAAAAGAAATAAAATATTTTTAAGTGAAGCTGTCTATGCATTGCTTGATAGAGATGCTTCTGGAGACCTTTGGTTTTCCTTTTGCATCCCTAATATTAGTTGGCCATCTTCTTATTTCTTATTAGCCTGTAGTCCAACCTTTGCGTATTTGTAGTGCTAGATAGAAACACTAAATAGGGACACTGAATTGTGGTGCCGTGGAGTTTGATGGAACTTCCAGGTACCATCTCTGTAGGATCTTTAAGGTCCCTTAGGATGTCCACAGTAGATCCTAGGGAGTGAGTTGAAAACTTTTGTCGGTCTTATGGGGTATTTTATTTTTAATGTACTAACTTGAATTTTAAGGCAACTAGAATTAAAATAAGCTTTTTAAAAATTTATTTATTTGAGAGAGGAAGAGGGAGAAAGAGGGGGAGAGAGAGAAAGAGAGAGACTGGGTATGTGTAGTAAGTTCCATCATTTTTATGATTCCTCTCCCACTATAGCATCAAACATGTGGCTATGGAGTTCAATTTGGACTCAGATTATGTGGAAAAAATAAAAAAGGATGTTTGTTTTAGCTTCATAATTAAAAGAAAATGAGGGCTAGAAGGCACATGAGTTTGCGAAATGCTGCTTAATCCTGTTCTTGTTTTCGTAAGACTGTTAGCTAATCTTGTTCTCAAAACTGTTTGATTAACTCACCAAATATTTTTGAATGCAAGGTTGCCTGTTGGATGAGTAAGGAGCTCTGGGTTAGTGGGGAGAGATAGAGCATAAAAGAGGTTATCTCAACATACTATGTGTGAGAAATGCTATGGTGAAGGTTTGTGCAGGTGCTGTGGAGGTGGAGAGAGCTTGAGGACATAGTGTAAATCAGACTGGAAGTTAAAGATCGAGGGAAAAGTCACCTCCAAGCCCCAGACCTTCAGCTCTAACAGATCTCTTGTGAGTCTTGGATTCACAATCAGCATTTCTTAAGACAGCCTTGATTTCTGATATGCTTCTTAGTTTTTCCAGGCCTTATTGAATTTTCCTTTCTTATAAAGAAAATTTCAAGCAGATATTAAAATAGAGAGAAAAATATAATGAATCCATTGTCATATTTGACCATTTTATCTAGCTTACCACTAATTTGATATATATCCTTCCCTCCACTTTACTCCTTAGGCAATTTTTATTGGTTTATGATGTTACAAAAGTGATATGCATAGGGTAGAAAATATACTTTGAAATTTAAACTTTAATTTTTTTCTCTCAGAATAAAATATGCAGCCAGATCATCTTTCACAATGCTAAGCAACAACAGCAACTGTGGCTTCCAGTCAGCCACATAATTTTACATGTAAACAAGTAATATTCTGTAGTGTACTATATCACTGAACTATGATGTCTAGAAGGTTATATATTGCTATGGTTTGAATGTGTTTTATCTGCCAAGAGTTCATGAATTGAAAACTTGGTCTTCACTGTAGTAATGCTGGGAAGTTGGGGGACTATTAGGATTTGGAACTTCATGTAAGATTGTAATATCATTGAGGACTTTGCCCATGAATGGGATTAACATAATTCTTTTGGGATCCCTCCTAGGTCCTGAGAGAGGGATTTTTATATGAGAATAAATGGAGTCTTCCACTCTCTCTGATGAGCTATCTCACCATGGGATCTTTCCCACTTGTACAAACTCTATGATGTCATAAAGCTCTCAGCAGAGACTGGATATACTGGGTCACTAAATTTTATACTTTAGGGCCTCCAGTACTGTGATGCTGAATACACCTATTCTCTTTATACATTATTGAACTGCAAGTCTTTTGTTATACAAGTGGAAACCATTAACGTAGGCATGTGACATGCATTTTTTACTTATAATATTTTTCAATATAGGATAAAATTTGGGGGATGTAACCTTACTTGAGTTGAGGGCCATCTGGGTGTAGCTAGAGATAGATAGATAGATAGATAGATAGATAGATAGATAGATAGATAGATAGATAATAGATAGATAATCTGCCTCCCTCTTTATGTTCATCTTAATTCATCTTAGAGAATGCAGTTATGCATTTGTGTAGTATGCAAAGTTGAAATCTTCAGGGGAGATCTGCTTGTTGGAGAGCCATGTAAGAGTGGACATTACAAAGTCTGAAGACAGTCAATAGAGAGTTCATACTTTTGTTAACAAGTCCTCAGCTGTTTGTTTAAGTTTATGACCATGAAATTATTCTTCCTTTTATAACACTTTTCCCTGCAAGTATGTAAGTAATCTTTTTGTTTATGCCTTACTGATTTATATGTTTATCATATGTAAAAAATATCTTCACAGAAATTTCTGGTCATTATTTAAAAGGTGGTCATGATTTGGTTAAATTTATATACAAAGTCATTATGACTTGGAAGCCAGTCTGCTGTTATATCTTTTGAGTCTTTCATTTTTGCAATGCATATGTCTTTACTAAATGAAGAAAAATTAAGACTTAAACAAAACCTTTAGATTCATATGACTTAACAAAATTAAACCAAAATGAAACAAACAACTTAAATCAATCTATAACAAAGAATGAAATTGAAGCATTAGTAAAAAAAAAAAAAAAAGTCTTGGGTTGGAGAGATGACTTAGTGGTTAAGGCACTTGCCTACAAAGCCAAAGGACCCAGGTTCAATTCTCCAGAACCCACGTAAGCCAGATTTACAAAATGAAACATGTATCTGGAGTTTGTTTGCAGCAGCTGGAGGCCCTGGTGTGCTGATTCATATTTTTTCTCTCTCCCTCTTTCTCTCTTTCTCAAATAAAAATAAATGAAATAAAATATTTATAAAAAATATCTTTAAACTAAAAAAAGTCCAGGCCATGATAGATTCACTATTTGAATTCTACCAGATCTCTAAAGAAAAGCTAATATCAATGCTTCTCAAACTACTTCATAAAATAATAAGGGAAAGAATGCTACCAACATCTTGTAGAAAGTGATGATTACCTTGACCAAAACCAGAATAAAATTCAACAAAAAAGAAAATTATAGGATAATATTTCTGATAAATATAGATGTAAAAGTTCTAGATAAAATATCTACAAAACAAATTAAAGAGCACATCATTCACCCTGAACAAGTTGACTGCAGTACAGAGATACAAATATGGTTCAATGTGTACAGATAAATAAATTTAATTCATTAGGTAAATGGGCTCAAGAATAGAAATCAAATTATTATCTAAATAAATATAAAAATGTCTTATGATAACTCTAGCATCCCATGATTAAAGCCTAGAGACTATGAATAGAAGGAACATAACTCAACATAATAAAGACTATATATATGACAAGCTTATAGTAAACATTAATCTAAATGCAGAAAACCTCAAAACATTTCCATAAAAGTCAAGAATAACAAATGGTCTACTTTCTCCATCCTTAGTCAGTGTAATATTAGAAGATTTAGCTATAGTAATAAGACGAGAGAAGGAAATAAAACGAGATACAAATAGTAAGTAAATAAATAAAATATCTTTATTTGCAGACTGTGTGATGCTATACATAAGAGTACCAGAAAGACTCCACTCTTAGAACTGATAAATACTTTCAGCAAAGTGACAAGATATAAATTAGCATAAAATCAGTGATTTTTTTTTCCTATAAACCACAACATAAATGCTAAGAAATAAGTCAGGAAAACAATCTCATTCACAAGTTCTTTTAAAAAGTGTCTTGCAATGATCTAACTGGGGAAGTGAAACACCTCTACCCTGAAAGATTTAAAGCCATTAAAGAAATTGAAGAAGACACTAAATAAAGGACATAGCATCTGTGCTCATAGATTGGAAGAATTAATATTGTGAAAAATGGTTATACTACTAAAACAATATACAGATACAATTTAATCAACATTCCAATGTCACTTTTCACAAATATAGAAGACCATCTTAAAATTCATATAGGAGCACAAAATAACCAAAATAGAAAAGCAGTTCTGAGCAAAAAGAACAATGTGGGGCTGGAGAGATGGTTCACTGGTTAAGATCACTTCCTGTGCAAGTATGAGTACCTGAGTTGGCCTGAGAGACTGCTTGAGTTCACTCTACAGGACCTCTGTAAACAGTTAGTCGTGGCCACAGGCATCTCCAGTCTGATACAGGAGCAGAGACCCAAGAATTTCCAAAGCTTGTGAAAAAAAAAAAAATGGCAAGCTCCAGGATCAATAAGACTCCAGAATGGAAAAAGAGTGATGGAGTGTGAAACCCTATGTTCTGCTTTGGCCACTACAAATGAGCAATCTGCCATTGGTAAGCAGATGGGATGCTACATGGGCACATGCACATTTATACACCACACATATCACACACACATACATCATCATCATCATCATCATCTCTCTCTATCTCTCTCTTTCACACACACACATACACAGAGACAGACAGATAGACAATAAGATAAAAGGAACAATATAGAAGGTATCACATTATCTGATATCAAATTATAATAAAGAGCTATCATGGGCTGGAGAGATGGCTTAGTGGTTAAGGCATTTGCCTGCAAAGCCAAAGGACCCTGGTTCAATTCCTCAGGACCCACTTAAGCCAGATGCACAAGGGACACATGCACCTGGAGTTTATTTGTAGTGCCTGGAGGTACTGGCTCACCCATCTTCTCTCTTCCTCTGCCTCTTTTTCTCTCTCTCTTAAATAAATAACTATTTTTTAAAAAAACTTTAAAGAGCTATAACAAAAAAAATAGCATGGTGCTTACATCAAAAACAGTCATGTGGGACTGGAGAGGTGGCTTAGCAGCTAAGTGCTTGCCTGTGATGCCTAAGGACACAGGTTCGAGGCTTGATTACCCAGGACCCAGATGCACAAGGTGGTGCAGGCATCTGGAGTTCTTTTGCAGTGACTGGAAGCTCTGGCACACCTGTTCTGTCTCTTTTTCTCTCTCCCTCTTTTTCTCTGTGTCTCTCTCTCTCTCAAATAAATAAAAATAAGCAAAAAAATTTTTTAAAAGACATGTGAGGCTGGATAGATGGCTTGGCTGTTAAGGTGCTTGCCTGCAAAAACCAAAAACCTAGGTTTTATTCCCCAGAACCTATGTAAGCCACATGCACAAGGTGGAGCATGCACCTGGATTTCGTTTACAGCTTAAGGCACCGGCATGGCATTCTCTCTCTCTCAAATAAATAAAACTATTTTAAAAAACAATAAAAAATCCAGCCATGTGGGTAAGTGGGATAGAATGGAGGACACAGATACTACATCTTCAACAAATGGTGCTGGTAAAATAGGACATCTACATACAGAAAAATGAAACTATATCCTTATTTCTAACCTGGTATAAAAATCAACTCCATGGGCTGGAGGGATGGCTTAGCAGTTAAGGCATTTGCATGCAAAGCCAAAGGTCTCAGGTTTGATTCCCCAGGAACCACATTAACCAGATGCACAAGGGGGTGCATGCATCTGGGAGTTCATTTGCAGTGGCTGGAGGCCCTGACATACCCATTCTCTCTCTCTCTCTCTCTCTCTCTCTCTCTCTCTCTCTCTCACTCTTTCTTTGTCAAACAAATATAAATAAATAAAAGATTTTTAAAAAATCAACTCCAAATGAAACAAATGGGCCAAATCCTTTAATGTACATCATGAAACTCTGTAACTGCTAGAGGAAAAAGCAGGGGAAACAATTCAAGATATAACAAAGGAAAAACCTTTTTGAAAGGACCCCAGTTGCTCTAGAAGTAATTCCAAGGTTGAAAAATGGGATTTCATGGAATTGAAAAGCTTCTGCACAGCAGACAATTAATTGACTAAAGAGGCATGCCTACAAAATGAGAGCAAAATCTTTGTTAGTAATTCTTGAAACAGTATCATTAACTAGACTATACAAAAAGTGCAAAACACTAATTAAGAGGGCTGGAGGGATGGCTTAGCAGTTGAGGCACTTGCCTGCAAAGCCTAAAGACCCAGGTTCAATTCCCTAGGACCCACATAAGTCAGATGCACAAGGTGGCACATGTGTCTGAAATTTATTTGCAGTGGTTGGAGGTCCTGGCCCACCCATTCTTTCTCTCTTTGTCTCTCTTTCTTTCAAATAAATAAAATTTTAAAAGAACACTAAATAGGAAGAAATCAGGTCATACAATCAATAAGTAGGTTAATGAAATGGACAATTCTCAAAATAATAATTATAAATTTTCAGTAAGCATATGAAAAATACTTACTGTTACTAGCCATCAGAGAAATGCAAATGTAAATGACTAATATTTCATCTCATATCAGTCAGAATGGCAGTCATTTAGAACAAGTCATTAGTGCTGGAGTAATAGTTGTGTGGTTAAAGTGTTTGCCTTGAAAGCATGAGGAGTGACATCCTAGAGCCTGTATAAAAACATCCATACATGGTGCTGTATGCATGTAATCCTAGCATTGGAAAGCAGAGACTAGGATTCCTGGGCTCTATGATTGGTGAGCTCCATGACAGTGCCAATGAGAGACCTTGTTTCAATAAAATGGTGGCTTGGAGATGCTATTTGAGGTTGTACTCTGGTCTCCTCATGCATATAGATGATAGATAGATGGGTATATAGATATTAGATAAATATAGATAGATGATAGATAGATGGATAAATGACTGATTGATAGAAAAAAGTAGTCAGAAATGCTGATGAATATGTGGACAAAAAGGAACCTCTGTTGATTGCTAATGGGATTGTAAACTATCCCAGCTACTATGGAAATCAATATGGAGATTCTTCAAAAACTAAGAATAGACCTAGTCATATAGCCCAGTTATATAACTCTTGTATTTATCTGAGGGACTCTAAGTAAACATATCATATAGATACTTGCTCATCATTGTTTATTGCAGTACTATTTATAGTAGTTAAATTTTGCAAACAATTTAGATATCTGTCAGCATAATAATAATGAGTGAACAAAATGTGATTTATATATACAACAGACTTCTACAGTTATAAAGAAGAATAAAGTTATGGCATTTGTAAGAAAGTCAATGCAATGGAAGGCAATCATGTTAAGTGAATCAAATCAGTCACAGAAAAACAGATACCACAGTTTTCTCCCATTTGTGGGTTCTAGATTTTATATACATCTGTAAAAGCAGATATGTATATATGACACAAAAGTAGAAGCTAAACTAGGATTTAAAAAGAAACTAACAGTGTGGAGGTTCCTAAAACAGCTAGAGATTGATCTACCATATGACCTAGCTATAGCACTCCTAGGCATATATCCAAAGGACTCATCTCATTTCCTTAGAAGTACATGCTCAACCATATTTATTGCTGCTCAATTTATAATAGCTGGGAAATGGAACCAGCCTAGATGTCCCTCAACAAATGAGTGGATAATGAAGATGTGACACATTTATACAATGGAGTTCTACTCAGCGGTAAAGAAAAATGAAGTTATGAAATTTGCAGAAAAATGGATGGACTTGGAAAGTATTATACTAAGTCAGGTAACCCAGGCCCAGAAAGCCAAGCACCACATGTTCTCTCTCATATGTGGATCCTAGCTACAGATGACTGGGCTTCTGTGTGAGAATGAAAATACTTAGTAGCAGAGGCCAGTAAGTTAAAAAGGAGACATAAAGGGTAGAGAAAGGAAGGGAGGAGGATACTTAATAGGTTGATATTGTATATATGTAATTACAGTGATTGTAATGGGGAGGTAATATGATGGAGAATGGAATTTCAAATGGGAAAGTGTGGGGGTGGGGAGGGAGGGAATTACCATGGGATATATTTTATAATCATGGAAAATGTTAATAAAAATTAAAAAAAATAAAAAATAAATAAAAAATTATCAGAATGTCCCCCCCAAAAAATAAAAAAATAAATAAAAAGAAACTAATAAATTAGAGGAAGAGTGAGGAAGAGGATAGTATACATGGGAGAATTAGGCTCAAAGTATATCATATACTTGCATTCAAATGTTTTGTGAAACTTAGTACTATATAAAATGAACATATACCAATTAAAATATTGTTAAAATTAAATTCATACTATTATGATCCCTATTAAATTAAAAATCTTGGATTATTTTTGCATGAATTAGGATTAAAGTAAAGACCATACATTTCAATAATAGTTATAACTTGAGATACTTTTGGCCGATAGTTTTTTTTTCTTATCTTTTAAAAATCTTTGCCCATGTCTCTTGTTCCTATCCTACTCTGAGTTCCTTCTTACCAACAATCCCTGTTCTTGCTTTACTGTTTCTTTTTGTATTTTTTGTGACCCAGTGAGTTTATTTAGGCTTACTTGTATGAGTATAGGTGGGTTATTTAATGGACTATGAACAACTTATCAGTGAGTTTATTTAAGCATACTTGAATGAGTATAGGTAGGTTTATTTAATAGACTGTGAACAATTTATCAGTGACTACACCACAAATGAAAATGATTCTCTTCCCCAGCAAACACTGCCAGTAGTACTGAGAGAGAGGTATACCTCAGGAGCCCCTCCTCTATCCCTAATGTAATGCTGACAGAACCCAATCTTCTGCAGGTAGATTGCATAGTTTTGTTATATCCAGAAGACAGAGTCCCACAGCCATACTTCTCATCTTCCAGCTCTTACAGCCTTTCCCCTCTCCTCCTCCACAGTGTTTCCTCGGCATTGGAGGGGTGATATAGCTATTACATTTGGGTGTGAGTACTCAACAGTCATTTATTCTTAGCTCTTTGACTAGTTATGACTTTGCATTTACCACCACCCACTGCAAAAAGAAGCTTCATTAAGGCTGAGAGCAGCTCTAGTATGTGGGTAGTTATGTTTTATATTATTATATTTATGTTTCATAAATATGTAGAAGGCAGTATGACAACATGCCCACTTAGAAAAACAATAGTAGCAGATTTTTCCTTAGGTACTGTGACTTCCCTCACCATAAACTATATTGTTTTAGGGCATCCCTGGCAAACAATTCATAGTGATATGTCTTACAACTGGAATTTTCTTTTCTTTTTAAAAATATTTTATTTTTATTTATTTGACAGAGAAAGAGAGAGAGAGAATGGGCATGCCAGGGCCTCCAGCCACTGCAAATGAACTCCAGACATGTGCACCCCCTTGGGCATTTGGCTAATGTGGGTCCTGGGGAACTGAACTTGGGTCCTTTGGCTTTGCAGGCAAATGAATTAACTGCTAAGCCATCCCTCCAGCCCTGGATTTTCTTTTAATAATCTGTGACTTCTGGGTATACCACTGTCCATCCATGCAGAGTATCTCCATTCAAAGTTTTTATTATAATTATTATAAATAATTTTTTCATTCGCATATACTGTAGCAGGTTTCTATATGGTCTTTTCTTTTATACATTCTTAGTTTTGATTAACCTTTCCCCAACTCCCTCCTTTTCTCCATTCCCTTGTCCTCACTTAAAATCTTTTCATCCGGGCTGGAGAGATGGCTTAGCGGTTAAGCGCTTGCCTGTGAAGCCTAAGGATCCCGGTTCAAGGCTCAACTCCCCAGGACCCACGTTAGCCAGATGTACCAGGGGGCGCACGCATCTGGAGTTCATTTGCAGTGGCCAGAGGCCCTGGCTTGCCCATTCTCTCTCTCTATCTGCCTCTTTCTCTCTCTCTGTCCGTCGCTTTCAAATAAATAAAAATAAACAAAAAAATTAAAAAAAAATCTTTTCATCCCTTTATATCTCCCACTTTCATATCACAAGTTGTCGCATGAAACTGTCTGGGGAGATGCTGATGTGTACTTGATGCCCCAAGATAGGGCACCAAAGAGAGATTAAAGTACAGTTCCGCCAAAGTTTAACATGGCAGACTGGTGAGTATATTGGATTTTCCTATCGCATGAGTGAAGGTTTAATTGCAGGAATGTGGAGGACCCCAAAAAAACCATAGCATCAAAGTCTTATCCTAGCCTGTATGATGACTGACGTCCTCAGAATTGCTTAGATGGAGTTCCCTGACCCTTTCTCTTCCACCCTCTGTCTACGTTATCTCCTCCAGGCCACAAGACCATGTGCATCCATGTATATAGTTGGCACAAAATGTAGTGGCTGAGATTTCAGGAGAGGGTCTAATGAGTCTCCCTGTGCCCCTTCTTTTTTTTAAATTATATATATTTGTTATTGACATCTTCTATATATTTTTAAAATTTTTTTTGTTTATTATTTATTTGAGAGTGACAGACAGAGAAAGAAGGAGAGAGAGAGAGAGAGAAAGAGAGAGAGAGAGAGAGAGAGAGAGAGAGAGAGATTGAGGGAGAATGGGCGCACCAGGGCTTCCAGCCACTGCAAACGAACTCCAGATGCTTATGCCCCATTGTGCATCTGGCTAACGTGGGTCCTGGGGAATTGAGCCTTGAACCAAGGTCCTTAGGCTTCACAGACAAGCGCTTAACAGCTAAGCCATCTCTCCAGCCCGACATCTTCTATATTTACAGACAATAAACCATGGTATTTCCCTCCCTTTCCCTCCCCCACTTTCTCCTTAATAGTACTGCTCTCCATCATATCCCCTCCCTCTGTCCATTAGTCTCTCTTTTAATTTAATGTCATCATCTTTTTCTCCTTTTATGAGGGTCTGTGTGGGTATTTCTAGGCACTGTGAGGTCTTAGATACTGAGGCCAGATTCTGTCTGGACAGTTGTATGTAGAGAATGATACCCTTCCTTTGGCTCTTACATTCTTTCTGCTACCTCTTCCGCAATGGACCCTGAGCCTTGAACGGTGTTTCAGTGCTGGACCCTGTGTCCGTTCTTTTATGGATGAATATCAACAGACTCCATCTCAAAGAATCTATCCTGAGTGGTCACAGCTGCTTCTCGAAAAGGGGGTAATGGTTTTGTTTGGACAGCATTAAAACAACACATGTGTTTTACTTATTTAACTTATCTCTGACAACATGTGACTCTTCTTTTTTTGTTTTGTCCCTATCATAGCTCATTTCTTACACTTGGGCCTCTGTTGACACTTATCTCAAATTAAAAACATAAATCTAAAACTTTTACACTAGCATATACATATGTACATATGGTAGAGAACATACTGTGTCTTTCTGTGCCTCGGTTAATTTACTGAGTATATTTTCCAGTTCCATCAATTTTCCTGCAGATTTCATAGTTTCATTTTTACTTAGTGCTGAATAAAATTCTATTGTGTATGTGTAACACATTTTCACTATCCTTTAATCAGCTGATGAATATCTAAACTACATCACTTCTTAGCTATTGTGAATAGAGCAGCAATGAACATGCATGTGCAGGCCTCTCTGTCTTTTGGGACATATGCCCAGGAGTTGTATAGTTCCTTTCCTTTCCTTTTCATTTTTCTTTCTTTCTTTCTTGCCTTTTCCTTTCCTTTTTTTTTCTTTTCCTTACTTTCTTTATCCTCTTTTCCTTCCTTCCTTTCCCCTTTCTTTGTCTTGTCTCTTTCTGTCATTTTTAAAAATCAAGTTACCTATTTCAAAATCTGGTTGGTTTATAAATGTTGCATCATCTTGATTTTACTGATTGCAGGCCTGTCAGTTAACCTGCTTCTAAACCCCTGAATTTCCTGTAAAGTGATGATCATATAAATAGGTCAGATCCTATTTTTCCTGCAAGAATATTTTAGACATGTCTTGTTGAATTATCTTTCTTCTATATTAGTTGTCTAACATTAAACAAATTTATTAGTCTGCTTAAGTTTGTAAGCCTTACTTCAGCTTATAAAATTCTATCATTGATTATTTCAGTTATTAGCAAAAATATTCATATAAATATCTTTCCTTACTAGTTATTTAGGTTCAGTTATAGAGTCTGCTGATAATGTTCTTTTGCTTGGTGTGGAGGTTCTTATGTTTGCAAGCTTCTTGTAATAATAGCCTACCTCTACATCCCTATCAGTAATGACTAAGAAATATAAGCATATCTCAAATATCAAGGTGGCAAGTAGGCAAGGTGGCTATAATTCTCAACATTAAGGAATAAAGAAAATTGCATAATGTGCCAAATAATCTTTCAGTTTGTATAGAGAAAACTGGGTAAGTTTGGAGCATATATTAAAATACATATGTTTGACCAAAAGGAATGTGCACTGCAGCTGCCAGTACTTGACTGTCCCCTAACCATGAATTTCATTGACGTGGTAACAATAAGAGTGTGAGGAAGTTTGCTTTTACAAACTGAAAGACCATTATTATGGGAGTGGTTATTTATTAGTAGCATGACTTTGCCACAAGATTACCCCTTTACATGCCATCTTGCAAGTGGTTGCTTGTTTTTCTGCTGTATTATGGCAATTTACAAGCTATTGGTCAAGTTCCTTAGCCTGTCTCTGTTATGGACAATGTAAAATGGGGAGAAAAACACAACTTCAGGGAACCAAAAGGACCTTATAGAGCTTGTGGAAAGCAAGATGCTCAGGATGGTTTCTGTCTTTCATTTGTCTCTTTTATATATAGACTTTGGGTGAAGTGTGGTTCTGTACCAAGACTACTGTGATCTGAATTACATCCCTAACATGCAGCTACTTATGATTATCTGTAAAGTGGGGATATTAATAATGTGGATTAAACTAACTGATACAAGTAAAATATCTTGGTCCATAATGAGAACCTGGTTATTATCTACTCCTCTCTCCACTATTTTCCTTCACTTAGTTTTTCAGATGGTAAGGACCACCAAGCTGGAAAGGAAGGAAGGTAGGAAAGAAGGAAGGAAAAAAGAAAGGAAGGAAGAAGAAAGGAGGAAGGAGCTGAGAGGAGGAGAGGGATAAATAAAGGGCATGATTGCTGAGACTCACTCCCAGATTGCTGATTTAAACACTTAGGGTGGGAATTAGACAGGGGTGAGTATATTTCATGACTCTCCAAATGCTTTGCATAAGTGGCAAGGCTGAGAATTATGGCTCTACCAACTAAGCTTTGATCACTGTCAGACCACACTGCACTCTAAACCTTTTCCAATGGCAATTCCAGCCTTTCTGGTTTATTTTCTTTTTCTTTTTCTTTTTTGATGTGTGGGCGTAAGTATGTGAGTACATATGCAGGTGTGTGCTATTCAGTGTCTCCCAACCCCTCCCTTTGTAAGGAGTCACACGGAAATCACCTGGTTTCTTGCCCAAGGAAGAATAAAACACTCCTTTGGAGAGCTTTGAGGCACTGAAGCAGAAACAATCTCTCAATGTGGCAAGAACTTTACTTGTATTATATCTGCTTGTCTTTAGTTTTATAAGGTGATTTTATTTATTTGTCATTTATATAAGAAACTGCAACAAAGTTAAATATGTCCCAAGCCACATCCACAGTGGTAGAACAGGTCCTTGTATGTGAAAAATCTGATTCTGCAAACTTTGCTTTTAACAGTCCCCTTTGAAGGAAACTGTGCCCTTAATAGTCATTCCCCTTTGGAGGAATTTTAAAGAGTTAATGCCTTGGTCCACTCAGACTAACTGAGGCAGAGTCTCTGGGTATCGGGACCTAGGTGTTGGCAGTTTTTACTGAGCTCTTCAAGATATCTTAATCTACAGCTGATTTTGAGGACCAGAGGACAGCCTTTTCCACCATGCTGATTTATTATCTGCTTTCTTTCACCCTGTCTTTGGCACTTTTCTATACTTTGTTTTTGTCAATGACAGATATCTTTCCTCAGATCAGTGTTCTTAAGGAAATTATGGGAAGAGGAACAATGAACAATGAACTTAAAACATGAGGCCCAATGTAATCATTAGGAAAGAGGATGAGAATCAGATCAGGATAAAGGAGAGAGGGTTGGATACGCTAAGCTTGAAGGTGGAGAAAGCCTAGGAATCAAGGCATACCAGAGGCCTTGCTGAAGAGAAGAGGCAAGGAGAGATATTTTCATTAGGCTCTGCCCTACCAACACCTTGACTGCTTCTCAGGTATCTCAGAGTTGTGAATCCCAGAGTTGCAAGACTGTAAACATGAGATGTAATTGTCAACCAGCTATAGGAAACTAAACCATAGACACTGTTGAAGAAAGTGCACTGTCTCTTACCACCCAAGAGTTTTGGGTTCCTATTCTGTTTATTAGCTGTGGATGTTTGATACAGTCGCCAACTGTCTGTAAACTCAGCTGCCTGTTCTGGGAAACAGGGCCACTAAGTGGATTACAGTACTGGAAGGCAGGAGTGAGCAATGTCCTTCCTCATCCAATGCTATCTTCATCACAGCCTCCATCACTCTGCACAGCTCAGTTCAGCTACTTTGTGCTCTGCTCAGCACTCTTTTTAGCTGCACCAAGCTTACTCTGAGCAATCTCTCACGTCGCCCAGGTTATTTTAAAACTAATGATATTATCTTCTTGGTTGACTTGTCATAGGCTTTAGACTCAAGCCTAATATAATTTTTTTTGGTTCACAGAATTTGAATATGAATCCCACTCTTCCTCCTACACTTTTACTATTTGAAAGTAGCCATAGTGTGTTATCCAATCACCCATTGTTTTAAAAGGCTTTATATGATTGAACCAAATGCTAATGTAAATGACAGTGATCATATTCAATCCTTGGCCTGATGTATGCTACAATCTAGTTCCAAGTTAATATTTATAAATCTTTACTTGTAACATTAAACAACAAACTTGAAGAGTTTTGTGTAAAAGCTCATACATAGGAATTGTGCTGACACCATTTTGCCCCAATGATGTTTTATTTGCTCCATTTTCATTATAATAATGTGTACTTTATTTTTCTGAAAGAATTGTATATTATTTTGGATGAACTTGGTATGTTAAGAAGCTTTGACCAATGGTCTCCTAGACCAGAGTTTCTAAATTCAGAAACAGTATGATTTTTCTCACCATGCCCCTACTAGCTGATATTTATCAATATCTGTAGATATATTTATTATTGTTATTAGTAACAACATATTTTGTATGGATACATCATATATTGGTACCCTCTTTTCCCTCATCCTTGCCCCCATTCTGCTAGGGACCCTACTCAGTGGGGTTGCAGGTATTCCCCATGGGGTTGTGGGAGCAACAGTCATTTTTTTATGGTGGTAGGGAATGTCTCTGGGCATGATGTCTCAACCTGTGGCTCTTAAAATTTTTCTGCCCCCTCTTCCACAAAATTCTCTGAGCCGTGGTGGGTAAGTTTTAATTCTACTTCAGTGATGAGCTCTTCAGAGCCTCTGGATCTCTGCTTTGGTAAGTATTGAGTATCCTCAGGGTCTGTCTCCTGGTGCTGATTATCAGGTTCACCATGGAAGCAGCACTCTTGCTCCTCTCCCCACTTCCTCTGTGGTCTCAGCTGTAGCTTGGCTGAAGTGGAAGGGGTAATTTATCTCCTTTGGTCTCTCTACCTTCTGAAAAAAGAACTTGATATATGTAATCCCTTTTTTAGCCAAAGACTAGTGAGAGCTTGATGCTGGAGAGCATAATCTTTGTCTCTGTAGGATTCTGATCTGGTTCCCAATTCCAGATATGGGTTCCTTTACACTGAGACGATCTTTTAGCCAAACAGCAAGCTATTGGCTACCCACCAGGGCTGCATGTCAATATTGTACTGGCATGTACATCCTGTCAGGGTGTCTGCTTCTGAGTAGCTTAGACTTCTGGTTGCTCAGACCACCACTGGCCACTTTCCTCCAGTAGTTCGTGTAGCACTTTCCAGCATTAGATGGGTTATCTGTCTGGGACTAGCTCTCTTCTGGATTCCAGCCAGGTCTCTTCATGCTCTCTTTTGGCAGCATATGTTGTCTTCAGCAATAGGGTCTTTCCTTTTGCTTCATGCAGGTAATTAAGTGCTTTGACAGAGACCTGTCTTGTTTTGGTGACCTTGTAGGTCTCTGATCAACAGCTCATTGAGCAACCGATTTCTGGTACTGGGAGTTACAGGCCAGAGACAAAAGAAAGTTTTTTAAGCTTTGGCTTCCTCCCACCCTCTCCAGGGCCCTTCTTTTCAGGTGCTCCCCCCTTAGTCCTGTTAAGGGTTATATCTTTTAGTCTGTTTCCAAGGATAAAGGTTTCTATGGTACCAGTTTATTTTGGATTTAGTTTTGTGTCTGTTTTTACCCATCCTCCCCTTCCCCTCCCTCAAAACCCTCTCATCCCTATTTTCTGGGTCTTGAGTTGCCTGTCAGGTATGTCAGCAACTTGGGCTGATCTAAGTTCAGTAAGTGAGACCATGCGGCATTTGTCATTCTGTGATTGTGTGAGTTTGCCAAGTATGATCCGCTCCAAGTCTGTCTATTTTTCTACAATTTCATTGTATCATACTTTTCTTACTGATAAGTAGAATTCCACTGTGTAAATGTAACACAACTTTATTATCCATTCATCCATTGATGGGCACCTGGGTTGATTCTAGTTCTTAGCTATTATGAATTGAGCAGCTATAAACATGGTTGAGCAAATATCTCTGTAGTGAAGCATGGAGCATTCAGGATAAATGCTCAGTAAGGGAATAACTAGGTCTGTTGGTAGCTCTATATTCACCCTTTTCAGGAATTTCCATATTGATTTCCATGGTGGTTATACAAGTTTACATTCCTACCAACAGTGAATAAGTGTTCCTCTTTCCCCACATCCTCACCAACATTTGTTGTTGCTTGATTTTTTAATGATTGCCATCCTTACTGGAATAGGGTAGAATCTTATACTTGTTTTATTTTCCATTTCCATAATGATTATGGATGTTGAACATTTTCTTAAGTGTGTGTTAGCCATTTGTATTTCTTATTCTGAGAACTCTATATTCCATTCTCTGTCTCATTTGGGTTGTTTGTTCTGTTTGTTTGTTTAATTTTATTTATTTATTTGAGAGCGACAGACAGAGAGAGAGAGAAAGAGGCAGATCAAAAGAGAGAGAGAGAGAGAGAATGGGTGCACCAGGACCTCCAGCCACTGAAAATGAACTCCAGATACATGCACTACCTTGTGTATCTGGCTTATGTGGGTCCTGGGGAGTGGAGCCTGGAGCCTCAAACTGAGGTCCTTAGGCTTCAAAGGCAAGTGCTTAACCACTAAGCCATCTCCCTAGCCCTTGTTTGATTTATTGTTTAGTTCTTTTTTCAGTTCTTTGTAGATTCTAGATATTAGACTTTTTTCAATGGAATTTTTTCCCAATTCAGTGGGTAATCTTTTGTCTGTGTTTATGGAAGGTTTGTCTGTGCAAAGGCTTTTTAGCTTCATGAGATCCCATTGATTGAGTGATTATTTAATTTCCTGAGCTATTGTGGAGTTTTTCAGGAAGTCTTTTCCCCACTCACATATTATGGACAGTTCCTTCTAATTTTTTTCCCCCTCCAGTAGGAAAAGAGTTTTGGGTTTTATATTGGGATCTTTAATCTATTGGACTTGGGTTTTGTGTATGGTGACATGGACATGAATGAATCTAGTTTCATTTTTCTACATATGGTTATCCAATTTGTCTAGCACAATTTGTTGAAGATACTTTTTCTTCCCCCTCCAGTTTACATTATTGGCACCTTTGTCAAAGATCAAGTATCTATAGTTACTTGACCCTAAGGTCTGGCTCTTCAGTTCTTTCCATTGATCAATATTTGTATTTTATGCCAGTACCTTGCTGTTTTGTTACTATGGGTTTGTAATATAGGTTTAGATCAGGTATGGTGATACTTACAGAAGTGTTTCTTTTGCTTAGGATATGTTTGGATATCCAAGGTCTGTTGCCATTCCATATGAGCTTTGAGATCTTTTTTTTTTTTTTTTTTTTTGTCTCTGTGAAGAATGATGCTGGTATTTTTGTTGGTACTGCATTAAATTTGCATATTACTTTTGGATTGCCATTTTTACAATATTGATTCTACCTATCCAGGCATGGGAGGTCTTTCTATCTTCTCAGGTCCTCCTCAATTTCTTTCTTGAATTTTTTTATGTTTTCATTATATAGGTTTTTCACATCCTTGGTTCGTGTTACTTAAGGTATTTAATTTTTTTTTTTTTTGTGGCTGTTGAAAATGGGACAGTCTTGCTGAATTCTTTCTCTGTGTATTTGTCCTTTGCATATAGAAAGGCTACTGATTTTTGTATGTTGATTTTGTATCCTGCTACGTTATTGAAGGAATTAATCACGTTTAGAAGTTTTGAGATGGAGACTTTAGAGTCACTTACGTATAGGATCATGCCATCTGCAAATAGGGCTAAATTGACTTCTTCTTTTCCAATCTGTTTCCCTTTTTAGCTATTTCTCCTATCTCATAGCTTGGGCTAGTATTTGTAGTACCATGTTGAAGCGCAGTGGTAAGAATGAACACCCCTGTCTTGTTCCTGATCTCAATGGGAACTCCTTGGGTCTTTCCTTATTAAGTATTATTTGGGCTTTAGGTGCTTTGTGTATAGCCTTTATTATGCTGAAACATAAACCCTCCTTGCCTATTTTCTCCAGAATTTTGATCATGAAGTGGTGTTGTATTTAGTCAAAGGTCTTCTCTGCATCAATTGAAATGATCATGTGGTTCTTGTGAGTAAATTTATTTATGTAGTGTATTATGCTGACTGATTTCTGTATGTTGAACCATCCCTGCATCTCTGGGCTTCTTGTATCTGGATGGGCCTCTTTATGAGAGATTGGGAAAGTTTTCTTCAATTATTTTGTTAATATGTTTTATTTTATTGAGAGGGAAGCAAGTATTTGTCTTTGTAGAATTTTCAGTGTGTGTTCGGTTTTAAGTGTGAACCATATTGGTGTATGATGAGGTTATAACTACAGATGTACAGATTGTGGAGATTGCAAGTACATGAAATGTACCTGGGGAATTGGGAGTTGGGAAACTCAGATCTCTGGCTTATTCACTTCACATGCATGCACTCTTCAGCATACGGGGGTCAGGGGTTGGGGAACCAGGATCCAGGAACCTGGAGAGCTGGGGCAAGAGGCCAGCTCCTACAGTGGCCCATGTATTCTCTGACTCAGTGAAAGATAGATTTGTGTACCTAGGGGCCAGTTAATCAGGAAACACAAGCAAAAAGGCTTGCTTCTGAAGCCCACATGCAGAGTCCGGCCATCTGAACCCAGCAGCAGGTTTTTTTTTTTTTTTTTTATTAACAACTTCTATGATTGTAAACAATATCCTATGGTAATGACCTTCCTCTCCCTCCCCCCAGATTTCCCTTTGAAACTCCATTCTCCATCATATCCCCTCCACCTCTCAATCATTCTCTCTTTTACTTTGATGTCATCATCTTTTCCTCCTATTATCATGGTCTTGTTTAGGTAGTGTCAGGCATTGTGAGGTCATGGATATCCAGGACATTTTATTTTGGGGGGCATCCTACCCTTCCTTTGGCTCTTACATTCTTTCTGCCACCTCTTCCATAATGGATACTGAGCCTTGGAAGGTGTGATAGAGATAGCGATGCTGAGCACTCCAGTCACTTCTTTCCAGTGCTATGATGCTTTCTGAGTCATCCCAAGGTCACTGCCATTTGAAAAGAAGATTCTCTACCAAAAGTGAGAGTATTATTAATATATAGGTAGGAACATTAAGAGAAGTGCTTACTGGGCAGTTTGATAAGCATAGTATATACATTTGGCCAGACAGCAGCAGATGTTATACCCCTAGGGCTCATGACTACCCCTGTTTTAAGTTTTCAGTATCAGGGATGTATTCCCTCCCATGGAGCAGGCCTCCAGTCCAATTAGAGGGCAGTTGGTTTCCACCATGACAGACATGCCACTATTGTACTGTTGGCTCATTTGGCCTGGCTGGCCAAATATAAGGTTGCAGTGTCCACTGTTGAGTATATTCACTGGTGATTTCTCTTTCTCCCATTGAACTGCATGTGGAATGGCTTCTTCCAGCTTTCTGTCAGCTGGTCTACATGGAGGATGTTATCAGCTCAGTTCCAGCAGGATTTCTCAGTGGCTTTGCAGCCCAAGTATGTGGAGTCTTCAGCAATAGGGTCTTGCCATCTATTCTTGGTATGAAGCCAAGGGCCTCAGCAATGGCTTATAATGTTTTAGGGGCATCAGGGACCTCCTTGGCCAACAATTCACTGGAATGTATCCCATCCCTGGCACTGAAAATTTTCTAGCAACAATCTATGGCTCCTGAGTGTTCCATTGTCCAAAAAGGTAGGATTCCATATGATTTATTTATATCCTCTTAGATTTTGATTAGCTCTCCCTCCACCTTTCCTTTACTCAATCTCTTCCCCTGACCACACTTTGGGCCTTTTCACCCCCATTAATCTATTCTACTTACATATATACAGTACCATCTTATTAAGTACCTCCTCCCTACCTTTTTATTCCTTTTATATTTCTTTTTAGTTTACTGGCCTTTGCTACTGAGTTTTCTTCCTACTCACACCCAAGTCCAATCATCTGTAGCTAGGATCCACATATGAGAGAGAACATGCGATGCTTGGCTTTTTGGGCCTGGGTTACATCACTTAGTATAATCCTTTTCAGATCCATTCATTTTCCTGCAAATTTCATAACTTCATTTTTTTTTTTTTTTTTTACCGCTGAGTAGAACTCCATTGTATAAATGTGCCATATCTTCATTATCTACTCATCAGTTGAGGGACATCTAGGCTGGTTCCATTTCCCAGCTATTGTGAATTGAGTAGCAATAAACATGGTTGAGCAAGTATCTCTAAGGTAGTGAGATGAGTCCTTATGCCGAGGAGTGCTGTAGCTGGGTCATATGGTAGATCAATTTTTAGCTGTCTTAGGAACCTCCACACTGATTTCCACAATGGCTGGACCAGATTGCATTCCCACCCACAGTGTAGAAGGGTTCCTCTTTTTTCACATCCTCACCAGCATTTATGGTCATTTGTTTTCATGACAGTAGCCAAACTGATAGGAGTGAAATGGAATTTCAACGTAGTATTTTTTTTTTTTGAGGTAGGGTCTCACTCTGGTCCAGGCTGACCTGGAATTAACTCTGTCGTCTCAGGGTGGCCTTGAACTCCCGGAGATCCTCCTACTTCTGCCTCCTGAGTGCTGGGATTAAAGGCGTGCACCACCAAACCTGAATCAACATAGTTTTGATGTACATTTCCCTGATGACTAGGGATGTAGAGCATTTTTTTAGATGCTTATATGCCATCTGTATTTCTTCTTTTGAGAACTCTCTATTTAGTTCCATAGCCCATTTTTTAATTGGGTTGTTTGATTTCTTATTACTTAGTTTTTTGAGTTCTTTGTATATCCTAGATATTAATACTCTATCAGATGTATAGCTGGCAAAGAATTTTTTCCCATTCTGTAGGTTGCCTCTTTGCTTTATTCACATTGTCTTTTGCTGTACAAAATCTTTATAATTTCATGAGGTCCCAGTGGTTAATCTGTGGTTTTATTGCCTGAGAAATTGGGATTATATTCAGAAAGTTTTTGCCAAGACCAATATGATGAAGGGTTTCCCGTACTTTTTCCTCTAGCAGTTTCAGAGTTTCAGGTCTGATGTGAAGGAAGGTCTTTAATCCATTTGAACTTAATTCTTGTGCATGGGGAGAGAGAAGAATCTATTTTCATCCTTCTAAAGATACATATCCAGCCGGGCGTGGTGGCGCACGCCTTTAATCCCAGCACTCGGGAGGCAGAGGTAGGAGGATCGCCATGAGTTCAAGGCCACCCTGAGACTACAGAGTTAATTCCAGGTCAGCCTGGACCAGAGTGAGACCCTACCTCGAAAAACCAAAAAAAAAAAAAATAAATAAAATAAAAAAATAAAAGATACATATCCAGTTTTCCCAGCACCATTTGCTGAAGAGAATTTCTTTTCTCCAATGAATATTTTTGGCATTTTGGTCAAATATCCAGTGTCTATAGCTACCCAGGCTTACATCTGGGTACTCTATTCTGTTCCATTGATCTACATGTCTGCTTTTGTGCCAGTACCATGCTGTTGTGTTTTTTTTTTTTAAACTATGGCTCTGTAGCATAGGTTAAAATCAGGTATGATGATACCACCAGCTTTATTTTTGTTTCTCAGTATTGTTTTAGATATTTGAGATTTTTTTGTGCTTCCAAAAGAAATTTTGGGATTGTTTTTTTCTATTTCCATGAAGAATGCCATTGGAATATTGATGGGGATTGCATTAAATGTGTAGATTGCTTTTGGTAAGATTGCCATTTTCACAATATTGATTCTTCAAATCCAAGAAAAAGGGATGTCTTTCCATTTCCTAATGTATTCTGCAATTTCTTGCTTGAGCGTTTTAAAGTTTTATTGTGCAGATCCTTTACTTCCTTGGTTAGGTTTATTCCAAGGTACTTTATTTATTTATTTATTTTGGTGCAATTGTGAATAGGAGTGATTCTCTGATTTCATCTTCTGTGTGTTTGTTGTTAGCATGAAAGTTTGAAATTAGAAATGTAATAAACATTAATACAAGGAAACAAAGCAGGAAGAGGGGAGAAGGGAGGGAAGGAAAAGAGAAGTAGAAGGAGGGAAAGTGAGTGGAGAAAGAGAAGAAAGAAAGAAAATATGTATAAAGTTAATAAAATATATAACAAAATATGTGGGGACCTATAAATAACTGACACAGGAAATCAAAGATTTACATTAGTGAAAAGATACTCAATATTTATAAATAGAAAGAACCAATTTTTCTTAAATTCTGTTCTTCTCAAGTTAATCTGTAGATTCACTGTGATTCTAGTTATGATCCCAGCAAATTATTTTATGGACATTGCCACTGTGATTCTAAAATGTTCACAGAAAGGAAAATAACCACATAATAGCAAAATCCACATCGAGAGAGAGAGAGAGAGAGAGAGAGAGAGAGAGAGAGAGAGCAAGCCAGAGCACTACCAGACTGGAAAACAACATTGCAATGATCAGTGATCAGGACAGCATGGGACAGAAAGGACAGACAGCTAGGTCCTGGAGCTACACAAGAGGGTAGAGAGTAGGACTGTCTTTAGGAAGGGTTATGGGGGATAGTACAATGGTGAGCTTGTGTTAAGAGATAGTTAAATATAAGTGAAAAATACTTTGTTTGCCTGCAAAGCCAAAGCACCTTGGTTTGATACTGCAGGATCCACATAAGCCACATGCACAATGGGACAGACAAATGCATCCGGAGTTTGTTTGCAGTGGCTGGATGCCCTGACGTGCACATTTTCTCTCTCTCTGTCTGCCTCTTTCTCTTTCTCAAATGAATGAATAAATAAATAAATGAAATATATTTTAAAAATTTTGGCAATTTCTATTGATTAAGGGTTGACATATTTTTATAAAGAGCCAGATAATAAATGGCTCTGCTGGCCGCATTGTCTTTCTGTCACAGCTATTCAACTCTGCCACTGTAGCAAAAAGGCAGCCATACACAATATGGATGTGTTGGGCCTTGAGAGGCCGGGGCGTGAGGCCTAGTGGAACTTCCTGAGCCTAGCTAAAGTTTGGTGACCTGCCTCTGGCCAGCTATGACTCAGCAAGATGCCTAATGGCCTCTGGCCTGCTACTTCCGCGCAAGAGTTGGAATTCCTATGCATGTGCGCTTGGGACCAATCATTTCAAAGTTGTGGCTTAATATTGGCCCTTACCTCCCCCACCTCCTAAAATCTCCACCCTCGTTTTCAACATTATATAAGTAACTGCTTGTAACAATAAAGCGAGTTCCTGATTAGATGAGGAAAAAAAAAAGAAAAATACTTAAGCAAATAATATATAATATCATTCCTGCAGTTGGAACAAATGTTTGCCCCATTGTGTTCAGTTTTCCACTATTTTTAATTATTGCTTTATTTTTATAGCAGTTTTTTAAGTTTGCATAAAATTAAGTAGAAATTATACACTATGGATTTCTAATTTTTAACACCTTGCATTAGTATGGTATATTTGTTATGACTGACAAGTAAATATTGGAATATTATTAACTAAATCCACAATTTATATTAGTGTTAATTTCTTTAATGTTCTGAGTTTTAACAAATGTGAAATGTAATGTATCCATAAGCATAATATATCATAATGATACACATTAAATATATATTCTGCCTGTTGATCCTTCCTTCCCTTTCTCCTGAGAAATAGCAACCCTGATCTCTTTATTACCACTATAGGTTTGTCTTCTCCAAAAAAACCCCCAAAAAACAAATCACATCATTAGAATTAAGTAGTGGCCTTTTCAGACTGGTTGCTTTTACTCAGATCTATGCATTTTACCTGTTTCTTCTCATTAGAGGACTTATTTCTTCTTATCATTGAATATTATCCACTGTAAGTATGTACTAATATCCACTCATATTGAAGGGCATTAGGGTGGCTTTCAAGATTTTATAATTTTGAATAAGGCTACTATTAATACTCCTGTGCAGGTTTATAGGTTTGTGTAAGTACGTGTATACACGATTATATGTATATGTTAGTGTGTAGGTATTTGTGTGTGTGTGTACATGTAGAGGCCAGAGGTCAACAGGTATCTTCTTCACTCACACTCCACCTTGTATTTGAAACAAGTTCTTGCACTGAACCTAGTGTGTGTAGATATCTCATGCATAAATATGTTATAACATGTACAATTAATATGTGATATATAATATATTTTGTAAAAAGAGATTTATTGTGTGGCTTTCCCAGTTTGAGGGTGGGCCATCTAGCAATGGCTTTATGCATGCTGGAGAGCCAGAGCATAAAAACTAGCTGGAACTCTCAGGGCAAGGTGACCAAAGATGTTGTCCTGACAAACGATGCTGAAGTCTTGGTAGCCTTCTGGAGAGTTTCTAGTGTGAGTGTGCACTGAAAGCCTGAAAAAGACAGAGATGATGTCCACAAATGATGGCGGCAGAGGTAAGTACACTGGCAAGAACAGGCTTCCTCTTTCTCTGCTTTTACTCCAGCCTAGAAATTGATGCACATATCATTCACTGGCTACTTACTAAATATTAATTGCAGCATAATCCTTGCTTGCCATTGGTTCAACAATGAAAGGAAGGAAGAATAAGGCTTGCATACAGATACTCTGATGGATCTTGGGTCTCCCTGATATTCACTGTTATTTGTAAAAAGTGGGTTCTGTAATTAAGAGTGAGAGTAGCATATATCAAAGGAGACAAACATAGACATTTAGAAGACTTTTTGACAAAAAGAGATGTAAAACCTCTCTTTATAGGCAAAGATCAGTAGGAGCTTCCCTGTAGGGTCTATGACCTACCAAGCCATAGACTTTTTTGACTTGGTTCTCAGTGCCAGACATGAATTTCCTCCTACTTAGTCCTCATATCCAATAGAATAGTAGTTGATTACCCCCTCCCCATAACCTGCGTGCCACTATTGTACCAGTAGGTACATCTTGCTTGGCTGGTTGATTGTGTAGCTTGCAGGATTCCCTGCTTGTTCACAGTGTTGGTGACTTTTTATCCCCAGGCAACTTCCACAGGGCTTTCCAGCACCATGAGAACAGGGAGCTGGCCTAATACCCATTCTAATTAGGATAAAATTGCATTTTGAACAAGACATTAGATGCTTACAACAAAAGCAAAATGAGACAAATGGGATTTGTCTAAAAAGTTTCTGCACAGCAAAGAAAACAACCAAAATGAAGAGAAAATTTGCAGAATGGAGAAAGTACTTGAAAATTATGTCTCTTCAGCTGGATATCAGGGCATCTGACAAAGATTAATAACCAGAATCATAAGGTACTCCAACATCTCAATAGCAAAAGAAAAGAACAGCTAAAATACAATTTTTAAATGGCAATAAATTTTTCCCCAAAAGAACACATGTGTATGAAAAATATTTAGCATCACTAATCCCCAGTGAAATGCAAGTCAGAGCCTGTTCTTTTTTATTCATATACGTTTTCTGCATCTTGGTAGTATCATCTGTGAGAAGAAGAGGCACTCGTTCATTTAGCCTTTGACAAAATAGCCAGGGCTAGGCTAAGAGTGATTGATATATCCTCTTACAGATCAAGGCTCTCATTTCTGCCTTATTCCACTTCTCCTTTTCAGGTCACTCTCCACTATGGGGATTTTCTGTTTCCACAGTAGCTTACTCACTATAGGTTACTCACCTACTAGGCTGCTTTTGACTTACTCCCTGACCATACACCCTCCACAGATGGAGTCCTGTCCCCATGTGTCGTCTTAACTCCCATGGAGCTTGTAACCAACTTGTTAGTAAGGTATAAACCTCAGTATTGCTGTTTCTTCTGCTTCCTGTTGTTAGTAGGAGCCCTTTTCTTCTCCCAGCAGTTGCCCTGAGCAACACAGATGCTATTGTGCATTGCACACAGTGATTCAGACAGAGCTCTATTGTTTACCTACCTCAGTTGTGCTCCTTCATCTCTATTACTATAGCTTTATTTGTGGTTATGACTCAATCAGATTGCATGTTAGGAACTGGTTTATCTTCTTAGGGCTTCTAGCATATGATCACTTACATGATTGCTGCTACATTTATTCTATTGTATTCTGTCCATCTTGATGGCCTGGAAGAGAGATTATGTGACCCATTGGCTTTGGTTCTTAAAGCAGGTGACACATGGCTGAGGCTAGTGATCTGATAGGTGAGAGGTAGCATGTTCAAAAGGGTGTGTTCTTTGTCCTTATTAAATTCTCTGTGACACAGTCTGGAGCTTAACTGCTCAAGTCTATGCTGGGAAGATGAGCACATTGTTTTAGTCTCAAAGGGAAAGAAAGAAGCAGTTTTAGATTCAGTTCCAGTCAGTATCTACTTTTCCTTTTGGACTCTAGAATTCTTGCACATTCTTGAGAGGAAAGAAAAAAATTGAGTTGGACTTGATATTGAGCAGACGGTGAAGGTAAGGATAATAATAAATTCCTTAAAAAGAGTTCAAATGGGGGAGGTAAAGTGCCGAAATGGAATGATGAAAAATCAAAAAAATTTAAAGGTACATATGTTTGTCTGCATTTTGCTTTGAAAGAGGCACATAGCAAAGTGAAGTTCAAGAAATAGCTCATGTTGGTTTAGTGTATTAGACCTCACAGATATGTCTTAAAAGATAGGAGTACTTATTTTGTTGGTGCTTCAAGATAAAAATTATAGTTTAATATTTTACTCATAGTGGTATTCATTTTATATGAAGTTTGCCATTTGTAATTCTACCAAGAAAATGGTTGAATCTCTTTCCCTTGGATGAGTTGGCTCCTCTTTTTGTGTGTAGACCTGAACCGTGGTTTGTGTGGATTTAATACCTGGAAATTGACACCTCATGCCTGACTTAAATGTTGGTATTTGCTCAATACTTTCTCTAAAATGCCATACTTTAAAAATATTTCTCTTTTTGATGGTGAGTTAGGGAGTATGTGTGTGTATTCATGCGCATGCAAGCGAGTCTGGGGTGTCAACACAACTGAGCCAGTAGGATATGTGGAGACTTCCCCATGCCCCATCTTCAGCCTAGAGGAAACTGGGTTTCCTCTAACAGGGAAACAGAGTGGCATGCTTCTTTAGATGAGGATAAGAATCTGAATTTTAGATGAACCATATCTGGAGGCCAGTGATTTAACTTACAAGTGGGCTCAAAAGGGAGGTCCTGAGGAAGGTCTTTGCTATTCCCTACCCTGGTGATTCCCCCAGGGCTTCTTCTGACTGTGGCAAGTATGTTCCACTTGGTTGGTGAGGAAAGAAGCCCTGTGTTCTTCTTTAAAAGAGATTGTGTTTGCTTTTTGGATTTAGATCTCATCAAACTCTTACAAGAACTAAGCTGTATCTGCAAGTACCCATAGAGCAAAGGACAACAGACAGATTGATAGATGATAGTTTGTGTAAGTGAAGTGATACTTTAGGATATGGGTAGTTTCTTCTTTTTCTCACCACCACAAAAGTGAAGTAAAATGAATACTATTTTCATTATCAGGAACTACATTTGTTGGGTTCTTATGCTAGGAAGATACCACAAAATTGCTATGGCTTTGTTTTGTTTGAGTCTTTTAAACTTAGAAAAACTGGAACCATCAGATTGTTACAAAATTTAAAACCCAGAGGTTTATAGCTGCACTAGGAAGAAGGATTTTTTTGTTTGTTTGTTTTTGAGGTAGAGCCTTGCTCTAGCCTAGGCTGACCTGGAATCACTAGGTAGTCTCAGACTGGCCTCCAATTCACAGCAATCCTCCTACCTCTGTCTCTTGAGTGCTGGGATTAAAGGCATGTGCCACCAATCCTGGCAAGAAGGACTAATTTTTTCTTGGGGGGTGGTGGTTGGAGGTAAGGTCTCACTCTGGCCCATGTTGACCTTGAATTCACTAAGTAGTCTCAGGCTAGCCTTGAACTCATTGATTGCAGTTCTCCTACCTCTGCCTCCTGAGTGCGGATTTGTATCCCACTGAGATCACCTTCAAAAACCTTCTGGGATGGAGAGATCGCTCAGTGGTTAAGGCATTTACCTCCAGAGACTAACAACCTAGGTTCAATTCCCCAGTACCCATGTAAGCCAGGTGCACAAATTGGTGCTTGTGTCTACAGTTGGTTTGCAGTGACTAGATACCCTGCCCTACCTATACTCTCTCTCTCTTTTCTGTTTGCATAAAATAAAAATATAAATAAATAAATAAAAACATGACACCCCCCCCCCATTTCTTCTTGTTCTAGTCCATTAATGTGCTGAGCTCTACTTGTTTACTCATCCTGATCATGGGGGTGAGTCAGTAGGTCTGTTTACCTAGAGTTTCTCATTAAAGAAGGCCTGGATTGTGACATTTCATGCTACCTATGACATAGGGAGTATGCTGTGTATTTATTTGATAATTCTAAACATTTAAAATGACCACAATTTTTGTAACTGTTTGGCATTTACTTCCTTTTATTAATATGCAAGGGCCTTCAAAAATAGAATCAATCCAGGTTCTTCACTCCTGAGAGGCCACATTGAATTGTTATTTAGGCCTTCACAACGTGGTGATTCACATGATAGAGGCTGAAGAGAAAGACTTATCTTCTGTAACTAATCTCACTCAAAGTTTCTTAAAGTGAGGAATCAGTGCCTTGAGAAGGTTATCTCATCCCTGTTTGAACAATCGGGGAGGATTTGTAAAGCAGAAGACACTGAAGTGGCCCCAGGGAAGTCAGCTCAGTTTGAGGAAGGGAAAGGTTGCTATGAGTCATCAGAGGCAATAATTCTCAATAATTAATTAGTTTTGAGGGAAATGACCAGACTCCAAGATGATTTTCATAGTCTGGATTTGGGCAAGTAGTTGAATAGCAGTGTTTATAACCAAATAGATAACTGGGAGAAAGTAAGGAAATAAAGTGACTAGATCAAATTGGGGCATGCAGAGCATCATATGGTCTATGACACCTCAGAAAGGAGTTGTTTTATAGTGAAATGATCTTATAAGAAGAGCTTAGTAATGCTTTAAAAAAAAACATTTTATTTATTTATTTTAGAGAGAGAAAGAGGGAAGGAAGGTAGGAGGCAGGGAGAGAGAAAGAGAGACAGAATGGGTGCACCAGGACCTCCAGCCACTGCAGACAAACGCTATATGCATGTGCCACATTGTGCATCTGGATTATGTGGCTACTGGGTAATGGAACCTGGGTACTTAGACTTTGCAGTCAAGTACCTTAACTGCTAAGCCATCTCTCCAGCCCAATCATGCTTTTAAAATATTTTATTTATTTGCAAACACACTCACAGAGAAGAGAGAGAGAGAGAACAGGCACACCAGAGCCTTCATCTTCTGCAAACAAAGTCCAGATGCATGTGTCACTTTGTGAATCTGGCCTTACATGGGTACTGGGGAATAGAACTCCAGTCTTTAGGTTTTGCAGGCAAGCATCTTAACCACTGAATAATCTTTCCAGCCCTTAGTTACTCTTGTTTAGAGCTTTATAGTATATAAAGTTTTAATAAGAAATAAAAAGCTGAATATATTTATGGTTCACAGTTTTAAGGAATTTATTCTCTAAAGTATAGCAAGCAAATAACTAGAGATCTCAGTAGTCCTTTAAAACAATAGCAGGAAAAATTGTTACAGGCAGTGCATTTAGGACTGCCAAATGAATTGTAAAGTGGCTTCTTACTTTTCTGTAATTGGTTTCTAAATAGAGATGTTCATTTAGGTTTGCTTTCCTCTTGTAGTATGAGATGGGTAGAGGATAACATGAGCTTATTTAATAGTACCATAAATTATTTGCTTTGGAGTAATTCATTTCTATTTTGTGATGTTGGTACTGTTATTGGCCCTATTTTAAAAAGAAGAAACTGAGGCATTGAAAGGTTCAATAACTTGCCAAAAAGCATACATGTAGTTATTAAATAATAAAGTTAGTGTTTAGTCCTCCTCAGAGTCCAAAACCCCTTCCCTTTTTTTTAAAAAAAATTGTTCATTTTCATTTATTTATTTGACAGCGACAGACAGAGAGAGAAAGAGGTAGATATATATAGAGAGAATGGCATGTCAGGGCCTCCAGCCACTGCAAACGAACTCCAGATGCATGTGCCCCCTTGTGCATCTGGCTAATGTGGGTCCTGGGGAATCGAGCCTCCTTCCCCTTTTTATCCTATTCTCTTCACTAAATCAATCTTCTACCACAAATGTTTGGGCTTGTGGTGAGTTGAAATAAAGCCCTTAAACTGACAGTGATCTTTCTATGCAGCATAACTTTTCCAGCTTTTGACAGCTGGTCTACAGAGAGGAGGTTTTCAGCTCAGCTCCAGTGACCTTGCAGCCCAATCATGTGGAGTCATCAGTAATAGGGTCTTACATTTTCCAGGTGGGAAACTAAGAGCCTTGGCAATGGCCTGTAATATTTGGGGGCATCAGGAACCTTCCTGGCTAACAACTCACTGGAAGGTATTCCATCCCTGGCACTGAAAATTTTACAGTAACAATCTATGGCTTCTGGGTATGCCATAAGTCATATAGAAACCAAAGTAGGTTTCTATATGACTTATTCATACTGTCTTAGATTTTGAATAACCCTCTCCCTACCCTTCCTTTAATCAATCTCTTCCCCTGACCTGACCTAGGCCTTTCCACCCCAGTAATCTGTTCTTCTACTTACATATATACAATACCATCCCCTTAAGTCCTCCCCTCTCTTTCCTCCCTTATAGCCCCTTTCTAGTTAACTGGTATCTACTACCATGCTTTATTTCAAGTCACCACAAGCTCAAACATTTGTGGTTAGGATCCACATAGGAGAGAGAACACACGGTACTTGGCTTTCTGGGCCTGGGTTACCTCATTAAGTATAATCTTTTACAGGTCCATCCATTTTCCTGCAAATTTCATAATTTCATTTTTCTTTACTGCTGAATATAACTACATTGTATGAATGTACATCTTCATTATCCATATTGTGAATAGAGCAGGAATAAACATAGATGTGCAGGTGTCTCTAAGGTAGTAAGATGAGTCCTTAGGATGTATGCCTAGGAGTGGGATAGCTGGGTCATATGGTAAGTCTATTTTCAGCTTTCTCAGGAACGTCCACACTGATTTCCACAATGGCTGGGACAGATTATATTTCCACTAATAATGTAGAAGTGTTCCTCTTTCTTCATATCCTCACCAGCATTTATAGTCATTTGTTTTCTTGATGGTAGCCATTCTGATGGAAGAGAGATGGAATCTCAAAGTAGTTTTAATTTGCATTCTCCTGATGGCTAAGGATATACAATATTTTTTAGATGTTTATATGCCATCTGCATTTCTTCATTTGAGAATTCTCTATTTAGTTCTATAGCCCATTTTTAAATTGGGTTGTTTGATTTTTTTTTATTATTTAGTTTTTTGAGTTCTTTTTGTATCCTAGATATTAATCCTCTGTCAGATGTATAGCTGGCAAAGATTTTCTCCCATTCTGTAGGTTGCTTCTTTGCTTTATTCACAGTGTCTTTTGCTGTACAAAACCTTTGTAATTTCATGAGGTTCCAGTGGTTGATTAGTGGTTTTATTTCCCAAGCAACTGGGTTTATATTCAGAAAGTCATTGCCTATGCCAATATGTTGAAGGGTTTGTCCTACTTTTTCCTACATTTTCAGAGTTGGAGATATGATATTAAGGTCTTTGATCCATTTGGACTTAATTCTTAGGCATGGAGAGAGATAAGGATATATTTTAATCCTTCTACGTACAGATATCCAGTTTTCCCAGAACCATTTGTTGAAG
The DNA here is from genome assembly GCF_020740685.1 of Jaculus jaculus. NCBI lineage: Eukaryota > Metazoa > Chordata > Mammalia > Rodentia > Dipodidae > Jaculus > Jaculus jaculus. The sequence continues at coordinate 168,877,132 of NC_059105.1, forward strand.
AGAATGTCTTTTCTTTATTGACTATTTTTGGCATTATTGTCCAATACTAGTTGGCTATAGCTGCCCTGACATACGTCTGTAACCTCTATTCCATTTCATTGATCTAAGCGTCTGTTTTTGTGCTGGTACCATGCTGTTTTTGTTGCTATGGCACTGTAATATAGGCTAAAATCATGTATGGTGATACCACCAGCCTTAATTTTGTTGCTCAAAATTGTTTTGGATATTCGAGGTTTTTTGTGCTTCCAAATGATTTTTAGGATTTGTTTTTTATTTCCATGAAGATTGTCATTGGAATTTTAATAGAAATTGCATTAAATGTGTAGATTACTTTTGCCAAAATTGACATTTTCACAATATTGATTCTTCCAATCCAAGAACAAGGGATGTCTTTCCATTTACTAGTGTCTTCTGCAATTTCTGTTTTGAGCATTGTTAAGTTTTCATTGTAGAGATCCTTCACTTCCTTGGTTAGGTTTATTCCAATATCCTTTATTTTTTGAGGCAATTGTGACAATCTCAGTATGTTTGTTGTTAGTATACAGGAAAGCTACTGATTTTAGTGTGTTTATTTTGTATCCTGCTACACTGCTAAAAGTGTTTATTAACTGTAATAGTTTGCGGGTAGAGTCTTTGGAGTCTTTTATGTAAAGAATTATATCATCTACAAATAAGGATAATTTGGTCTCTTCCTTTCCAATTTGTATCCTTTTTATGTGTGTCTCTTGCCTTATTGCTATAGCTAAGACTTCCAGTACCATATTAAATAAAAGTGGAAATGTCAAAGGCAACATTAGTAACATTACAGCTTATTTGAGAATGGTAAAGCCAACCAAGAATCTGTAACACCTAACCTTCCCTGACATGAAAAGCGTGACTAGCACTTCCAGTGCAGGCCTCCTATGTACCTGCCTTTGTGTAAGCAGGCCCTGTTACCATTTGACATGGCTTTCAATCTCACCAATGCTGAGTGCCCACCTAGATTCCTCTCTGTTGTGCTGTGGGTCTGGTGTTCTGATCAGCTGTGCTGGATTGGTGTGGTGGGGAGGTGGTGATGGGGATGGGACAAATGAGTTCTAGGGTGGTTCCCAGCACTGGAAGTTGGGGAAGGGTATGCTGTGCAGGATGCCTGGAGTTGTAGCTGAGCTGCTCAGCTGGTCCCATCTGTGTTCTCCTTCAGCAGCTGCTCAGCTGGTCCCTGCTCTCTTCTTCTTCAGGTTTCTTTGCTTTGTGAAGAGGCTGATGTGAATGGAAAATCTCTCCATCTGGTTTCTGCTCCTGCAGCTCTGCACCATGGCTGGGCCAGTACAAAGACCAAAGCCTATGGCACCTTGGTGGGATTCTGGCCAGTTTTCTCCATGCTAGAAGATCTGAGTCTCTCCTTCTCTGCTATGGTTGATAATAATTTATAAAACTTCACTTTTTGGTACAAGAGTGTATTTTGCATTTTTTCTGCTTATTTCCCTCCTTAGGGTACTTTAATGTGGCTACTATGCCTGCCATTTTGCCCAAAATTCTAAGAGGAGTTTTTTTTTTTTTCTGTTCCTTTCTCTATGAATAAAAATTTGTGTCACCCCTTATAATAATACATATTTGTCTTCTTGGTACCGCCTTCCTTGACAGACCATATATCTGAGCCACAGTAAGATATATAGATGTCCTAGATATAAGAATCTTTCTTCCTGGGCTAGAGAGATAGCTTAGTCATTAAGGCATATGCCTGCAAAGCCAGAGGATCACAGTTCGACTCTCCAGGACCCACGTAACCCAGATGCGCAAGGGGGCGCATGCATCTGTAATTTGTTTACAGTGGCTGGAGGCCCTGGCATGCCCATTCTCTCTTCCTCTCTCTCTCTCTGTCTCTTTCTCTCCTTCTTTCTCCTTCTCAAATAAATAAATAAAAATATTTTTTAAAAAAGAATTTTAGCTGGGCGTGGTGATGCACACCTTTAATCCTAGCCCTCAGGAAGCAGAGGTAGGAGAATCACCATGAGTTCGAGGCCACCCTGAGACTACATAGTGAATTCCAGATCAGCCTGAGCTAGAGTGAGGCCCTACCTTGAAAATCCTCCCCCCAGAAAAAAGAATCTTTCCTACTGCCTCATGAAGTATAACTGTGCAAACACAACCATTAAATATAACCAGCTGGGCATGGTGGCGCATGCCTTTAATCCCAGCACTCAGGAGGCAGAGGTAGGAGGATCGCCATGAATTTGAGGCCACCCTGAAACTCCATAGTGAATTCCAGGTCAGCCTGGGCCAGAGTGAGACCCTACCTCGAAAAAAAAATACACACACACACACACACACACACACACACACACACACGTATATAAAACCATAATGGTTACTTATCTCTTGGTTATCCTGATTATTTTTGTAACAATGTAAACTAAACTCAAAGTAAAGGGAAATGGGCAACTACTAACAATAGAAAATTTCCACCATTCTCCAAAAAAACTTTTAAAATATCAATAACCAAAAGTTTAGAAGTAATATCACATATTTTTAAAATTTTAAGCATGAAGGCCAAACTTTCATATCTATTTCTTTTACACTTAAAGAATAGCTGTGTAAAACTATTTTATTTGTTTTTTATTGGTGAGAGACATAGAGAGATAAAGAGACAAAATAGGCATGCCAAGGCTTCTAGCCAACGCAAACAAACTCCAAATGTATACACCAGCTTGTGCGTCTGGCTTACATTGGTCCTGGGGAACTGAACCTGATTCTTTAGGCTTTTCAAGTGCCTTAATTGTCAAGCCATCTCTCCAGCCCAAGAATATCTTTTTTAAAAATACTTTTGAGCATTTTGTTAAATGCTCCATTGTGAGATCTGTTCAAGTTTTTTAACTTCTCTAAACATGTATTCAATTGAGAATGTAAAAGCAATTCCTCATTTATAGGTGTTCTGAAAAAATAGGTTAGAGGTGGCATGTACAATACTCGACATAGTGCCTAATGCATGGCATTTGTTTAAAGAATACAAATTTTTACTTTCTTTTGTTGAAATTTTAATATTGTAGTAGGATCTATTAGGTGTGCATAATCATTGAAGGTAATATTATACTTTATAGGGAAAATAGATGTTTTCTTCAAATTCCAGAAATGAGATGCCTATTTTGTATCATTGTAGGCAATGGGGAGTTTCAGAGGTCATGCCCTTCCTGGAACCTTCTTCATTCTCATGGGTCTCTGGTGGTGTTCAAAGAGTATTCTGAAGTATATCTGCAAGAAGCAAAAGCGGAGCTGCTACCTTAGTTCCAAAGCATTATTCCAGCGAGCAGAAATTTGGGAAGGAATTATTATTATCTCTATGGCTCTAACTGGTGAGTGAACCAGTGTCCTGTTTTATCCTTTTGAGTATTTTTATGAGCAAAAAAGGATTCAATACAATATTGAGATATGATATATGAATTTCATGTTAAAATGTCTCTCAATACATATTGTAAGTTCCATATATTATATTCCATCTAGTATGTTATGAATGTAATGCTTCATGATTATACCAAGACCTATTCCTTAATGTGTTAGTCATAGTATTTAATCTGCTTACCCTTCTTCACAATTAATATCCACCCCACCTTGTTTCTTTCTCTTTTTATGACCCTCTGAGTTAACTTATTGTCATGATCAGGGTTTGGTACTAGATGTACTAGAATATGGGCAACTTACCTGTGACTAAACCACTGAAGAACATGACTTCTCCTCCTACAACTATTAGCTGTCATTAGCTACTGTGGGAGGTATAGAGTCTGATAGATCCTTTCCCCATCTTTGATGAAGTATTGACAGACTCAGTCTTGTTCTGGCAACCAGAGCTGCTATGAGTTCATATGTGTAATGATCATGTCATTTCAGAGAGACAGCGTTCATAGCACACTTTTCCATCCTCCCACTAATCTATTCTTTCTGCCAAGGGGAATTTTCTTTATAGCACTGATGAAAGCTCTAAAATATTTTTTAAATATTTATTTATTTATTTACAAGTAGAGAGAGAAGACAGACACCATAGGCACATCAGGGCTTCCAATCACTGCAAATAAACTCTAGACACAAATGTCACTTTGTACATCTGGCGTTACATGGATATTAGGAAATCAAACCCGGGCTATTAGGCTTTGCAAGCAAGCACATTAACAACTGTGCTATCTCTCCACCCCTAAAATAATTTTTATAATTTGTTGTGACCCCCCAAAATTACACCAAAATATGATTTTGTAAATTCTACCAAAATAATTTAGTGATTTGAGAAACCTTCAATAATGTAGATCATCACTAGTGGACCATAGAGAAAGGTCAGGGCTGAGGACAACCTTGCTGCATGTACTCATCCTGTTTCCTGTTTTCCTGAATTAGAGAGAGGCCAGATAATTTATAACATCTAGGGCATTTCCATTATTTTTGAGAATTCCATGATTTTTTTTTTTGCATTTTTAGAACTGAAACCTTTCTTTTGTAAAAAAGAAAAACTTTCCATGTTTTCCATGATTTATTCATGTCAATAGTACTTTTCTTTTTTTTCTTTTTACAATAGTACTTTTCTATGGTCATCAAATTACAGAGTCTTCATATTTAAAGAGTGGTATTTGGGCTGGAGAGATGGCTCAGTGGTTAAGAAACTTGCCTGAAAAAACCCAACGACCTATGATCAGTTCCCCAGTACTCATGTAAAAGCAGATGCACAAAGTGGCCCATGCATCTTGAATTTTTTGCAGCAGTTGGGGGCCCTGGCATACCTAATATCTCTCTCTATAGATACGCTTGAAAATAAATAAGTCTTTAAAATTCCTGCTAAATTATGTACGTTAACAAGGTAGCATCTTTAAGGAGTTAAAATGTTTGCATAAGTGATTAGACTATATGTGGGATCTGTCTGAGCCATTTCAATTATCATACTAGAAAACATCTGTATTCTGTAGCACCTTGTTGGAAATCAATGATAACTCTACACTGTGGCAGGTATTCAATGATGTAATGACTAGAAGCAAAGTAACCATTTTTTATCTAGTAAATGCTAACCTTCAAATCATTCAGCATTTACTTTAGCCATTAAGTTGGAATTGATTGTTGATCTCAAATTATCACTGTTAAAGATCCAAAACAATTGTTTCACTTAGTTGGCTACATTTGACTAAAATTGGTATGCAAGGCAGCATTTGACTTAAAACAAGTCTAAATTCATCATTGCTAGGCTTTTACTGAAAAGGTCAGAGGCAGGAATCAATGACATAAGATTGGAATAACCAATGGGCACGGTTTCCACATCTTCATGCATTGTAGGTAAGTTATGGGGAGGGCTGCTACAACTGTCATTTGCTCCTTTCCAGGCATGGCTGGGGAACAGTTTATTTCTGGAGGACCCTACCTGAATTTATATAAAGAAGGCCAATGGAATCAACTCCTGGGCTGGCATCACACCACCATGTATTTTTTCTTTGGGCTCTTGGGTGTTGCCAACATCTTATGTTTCACCACCAGTTCATTTCCAGTCTCCTTAACGAAGTTAATGTTATCAAATGCCTTGTTTGTGGAGTGTAAGTATGAAGGATATTGTTTCTGTTCCTCTCTCTATTAATGGGCGTTTGTGTAACTCTTTTGAATAATATATCTTTGTCTTCTTGGTATTACCTTACTTGACATGCCATATATCTGAGCCATACATAGTAAAGACATATGGATGTCTGAGATGAATACCAAGAACCTTTCTTCTCCACTGCCTCATGTAACAACTGGGTAAACACACCCACTCAATATACCCAGGGTGGTTATTTATCTCTTGGTTTTCCCAGAAGTTATAATTGTTGTCACTTTTAACAATGAAAACTGAACTCAGAGTAAGGGAGCATGAATATCCTGACATGGGCAACTACTCAAGGTTGAAAACTTCTATTATTGTCCAACAAGTTTTCAAGACATCAATATAGTAAAACTGCAAAAATGTGATAATTAGGGTCCCCAAAATTCAGTCTGATGAAAATATAAGTTCCTTTGACTATCACTGTCAAATAAATAAATAACAATAGTTTAAAAAATATATGACTCCCTAAATTTGAGTAATTAGTGAAAATAACAATATGTTTTGCTCAGTTAGTTTCACAGATGGAAGAGGAAAAGAAGACAAGTATTTAATGGTTTTTATTCATTCATTATGCATAAAACATTAGTTATGGAATGATGATTTCCAAATGATCAGGAAGCAGACATTTATCATCTGGTCTTATCTCCTATGGACTTTTGCCTGTTCCACTTTGAGGAAAAGGGTTAGTTAGAAGTTAGGTAGAAAATTGGTGCCAGTGAATAGATTCACTCTTAATCAAAATGAAAACAACTAAAGTGAAACTGGAATATGACTATGGAATGACATACTTCCGACCTTTTGGGAGCCTCTGGATATTGTAATAGCTATAAAGGTTCACCTTTATGATTTATGTGTTTGCTTTTCCAAAAGACCTAAGAAGAAGCTTCAGCTTATTCATCTGCATACTATTAATTATAGCTCCCTGACTGACCTTATAATATTTTTGTTCAACATCTTCTGTAGACAGTGATTTGAAATACTTGGCAATTTCATGGTATGTTAGGAGAGAGAATAGGTATTGAAGAGTAGAAAGTGAAGGCTAGAATTCAAGTATTTCATTCCAAACAGGCAGATGACTCTAAAAAAAAAAATGAATAAATGCCCATCTACAGGAATCAGTGAGGACCTGCTCTTGGGAGTAATAGTCATGTGTGTGCGTGTGTGTGTGTGTGTGTGTGTGTGTGTGTGTGTGTGTGTGTAGAATTTTGTGGATAGGAAATGAAGGAAGGGAGAAACAATGGAACAGTGGGAAGCACTCTTCATTTTATTGAAAATATGAATTATTTCCCTCATTCCATCAGCTTTTATCTTCTTCAACCATACTCATGGCAGGGAAATGCTGGACATCTTTGTGCACCAGCTGCTGGTCTTTGTCACCCTTTTGTCAGGCGTGGTTGCCTTCATGGAGTTCCTCACAAAGAGCAATGTACTTCTGGAACTGTTGCGCGCAAGCCTCATCTTACTACAGGGAAGCTGGTTATGGCAGGTGAGTTGGGGCCTTCTCTTAGTTGATGGAAAATTTTGTTCTAGACTCCACAGACTTCCCTCCCATGCACTTCAGAGTAATGATGTCCCTTTCCTGGTCCAGTAATCTTGTGAGAGCATTGCCAGACCAGCTGTGGAAGAAACAGGCTACACACATCTTCACTGCATATCTGATGAGCCTTCATGGATTTCATTATTGTATGTATATGTATGAATGGGTGCACATGTGTGTTTGTGTTATGCATTCATATCTGTGCACATACATGTGGAAGTCAGATGATAACCTTCCTCAGAAACACCATCCACTTTTTTGAGACAGGGTCTCTTATTGGCCTGGACTCCACCAAGTAGACTAGGCTGGCTCAAAAGTAAGCCCCAGGGAACTGCCTATTTCCACTGCTGCTGGGATTAAAAACTCACTATCATACTCAGTATTTTTATATTTTATTTCATTTATTTGAGAGAGAGAGGAACTTCAGAAACAGTCACTACCTTGTGCATCTGACATGCACCTGGCTTGGAGGATGCTGGGGAATTGAACCTGGGCCCTTAGGTTTTGCAGACAAGGGCCTTAACCACTAAGACATTTATCCAGCGCCATACTCAGTATTTTTATATGGGTTATTATGATAGAACTCAGAGCTAAACACATGCATGACAAGCACTTTATTGACTGACCCATCTTCCCAGCTTAATGTCCTTTATGTCTAAACTCCACATTGATTCCTGATGTTGTAACAGCTTATGGACTAAGTGAAAGCTTGATAAATATGTGGATGCAATAAAGAGAGGAATGGTTATTGAGAAACTACTACATGATTGCCAGTATATAAGATGTTTTTGTGTGAAGTTGAAACTTTGTTGTTGTTTTTTTTTTTTTGGTTTTTCGAGGTAGGGTCTCACTCTGGTCCAGGCTGACCTGGAATTAACTCTGTAGTCTCAGGGTGGCCTTGAACTCATGGCGATTCTCCTACCTCTGCCTCCCAGGTGCTGGGATTAAAGGCATGCGCCACCATGCCCGGCTGAAGTTGAAACTTTGTATGGACACATCATGTGCTGGTGCCATCATGTCCCTCTCCCCTGCCCCCATTCCACCGAGGACATTCCTTAGTGGGATTGCTGATATTCACTATGGATTTATGGGTTGTGAAAGCATTAGTCAGTAATTGTAGTGGGGGGGAGGCAATTTCTCTGGATATGCCCTGCTGTGGCTCTTCCATTCTTTCCTACCCCTCTTCCACAAAATTCCCTGAACCTTGGTGGGTGTGCTTTAAGTCTACTTTAGTATTGAGCTCTCAGCAGCTTCTGAATTAATGCTTTGGTGCATTTTGAGTGTCCTCAGTGTCTGTCTCCATCACCCTGGCACAGGTTGTGAGGCTCACCATGAAAGTAATACTCTTTCTCACCTCGCCTATTCCTCAGTGTTTTCACCTGGGCCCTAGCAACTTTCTTAGGGGTGGTTCATCTGCTGACGTGAAGTCAGCTATCGATTCTTGTCTTGATATTCTTGATAGATTTTGGTTGTTCTGAAAAAGGAAAAACAGATTCTCTAATGGAGAGTGAGATCATAATATGCCAAAGAGGATAAGACTTGCTAATTTAGAGAAATTTTGATGAATATAGCCTCACTTTGGGCCAAAGACTAGTGGCAGCTTCTCATTGGAGTCCATGATTTTGGTCTCCATAGGATTGAAGTGGTTCCCAGTTCCACTTATGTGTTCCTTTCCACTGAGTGGATCTCAGTCAATCAGAAAGCCATTGGTTACCCACCTAGGCTATATGCCCCTATTCCATGTATGTGTACATCTTGTCAGGCTGGTTGCTTTCATATAACAGGGTCCTCTGCTTGCTTACAGCATTGTTGGCCATTTTCACCTATTGGCTCATGTAGTGCTTTTCAGCACTATATGGACTAACTATTTTGGAGCTAGGTTCTTTCCAGATTCCAGCTGAATTGGATTGGCAATATGTGGTGTCTTCGGCAATAGGGTCTTATCTTTCATCTCAGGCAGGTAATCAAATTTTTGACAGAGGTCTGTCTTGTTTGGGGAACCTTGTAGGTCTTTCTGATAAATAACTCAATATGGGCTATAAAAAAATTTCTACCAGAGCCAAATATTTTAGGGTTAGACTTCATCCCACTTTCTCCAGGGCCCTTCTTCTGATTATCCCTTCATGTTCCTATTGAGGGTTTTATTTTATAGTCTGATAACCAGGAAGAAGGCTTCTATGATACCAGTTCATTTTGTGTTTGTTTTTCCTTTGTTTGTTTTTGTATATCTCCCCCAGCCCTCCCGTTGCCCTCCCTAAACCTTTCCATCCATTTTATCTGCCTCTTGAGTTGCTTATCAGGTATGCCTGCAATTCAAGTTGTTCCAGTTTAGGAACCACATATGAGGGAGAACGTTGTCTTTCTGTGCTTGTGTGAGTTCACTTAGGATGATCTATTCCAAGTCTGTCTATTTTTCTAAAATTTCAGTGTATCATTTTTTCCTTACTTCTGAGTAGAATTGCAGTGGATATATGTATCATATTTTCATTATCCATTTATCAGATAATGGGCATCTGGGTTGATTCCAGTTTTTAGCTATTGTGAATCAACTAAGTTGAGCAAATATCTCAGTAAAGAGTGGATCCCTTAGGGTAGATGCCCAGTAGAGGAATATTTGAGTCAATTGGTAGCTATATTTTCATCTTTTTTCAGGAGTCTCCATAATGATTTCTCGAGTGGTTACAAGTTTACATTCCTTTATGAGTGTTCCTTATTTGCACGCCCTCATCATTTTTTGTCATTCAATTGTTTTGTCATTAGATTTTTTAATGATTGCCATTCTGACTGGAGTAAGTTTTTTTAAATTTGTTTTTATTAGATATGTACATACTTAGTATGTAAACAACACATGTTGGTGCCATCATTTCCCTCCTCCCTGCCACTCATTGGGGACACAAGTCAACCCCATGGGGATTGTGGGCCATGCATTAAGAGGGCAGAAGACAGCTATGGGGGAAGTCACATTATGACTGTGTATAATATCCCAACGTGTGGCTCCAATAATCTTCCTGCCCACTCTTCTGCAAGTTCCCTGAGCCATGTTGGGTGCATGTTATGTCTATTTCAGTGATTAGTGATTCCATGATTCATTTAGGTGGGTGTTAACTACACCCTGGCACAGGGTATTTTTTTTTTTAGATGTTTATATGCCATTTGTATTCCTTCCATTGATAACTCTCTATTTAGTTACATAGCCCATTTTTTAATTGGATTGTTTGATTTCTTATTGCTTTGATTTTGACTTCTTTGTATACTCTGGATATTAACACTATGTCAGATGTATAGCTGGCAAAGGTTTTCTGCCATTCTATAGGTTGTCTCTTTGCTCTATTCAGTGTCCTTTGCTGTACAAAAGCTTTGTTATTTCATGAGATCCCAGTGATTGATTAGTGGTTTTATTTCCTGAGCAATTGGGGTTATATTCAGAAAGCCATTGCCTATGCCCATATGTTAAATTGTTTCCCCTGTCTTTTTCTCTAGCAACTTCAGAGTTTCTGGTCTGATTATAAGGTCCCTGATCCATTTAGACTTGATTCTAATTCATGGAGAAAGACAAGGATCTATTTTCATCTTTCTACATATACAATCCATTTTTCCCAGCACCCCTTTTTGAAGAGGCTATCTTTTCATCAATAAATATGTTTGGCATTTCTGTCAAAAATCAGATGGCTGTAGCTGCATGAGTTATTATCTAGGTCCCCTATTCTGTTCCATTAATCTATGTGTCTGTCTTTGTGTATATTTTTGTTATGGCTTTGTAATCAGGTATGGTGATACCACAAGCTTTATTGTTGTTGCTCAAAAATTTTGGCTATTCAAGTTTTTTTGTGCTTCCAAATGAATTATAGGATTTTTTTTCTATTTCTGTGAAGAATACCATTGGAATTTTAATGGGGATTGCATTAAATATGTAGATTTCTTTTGGTAAGATTGACATTTTAACAATATTGATTCTTTCAATCCAAGAACGTGGGATATCTTTCCATTTCTTATTGTCTTTGCAACTTCTCACTTGAGTGTTATAAAGTTCTCATTGTAGAGGTCCTTCACTTCCATGGTTAAGTTTATTCCAAGGTACATTATTTATTTATTTTTTGAGGTAATTGTGAATGGGAGAGATTCCCTGATTTCATCCCCCACAAGTTTGTTGTTAGTATATAGGAAAGCTACTGATGTCTGTGTGTTTATTTTGTATCCTGCTATGTTACTAAAAGTGTTTTTCAGCTCTAAGAGTTTGCTGGTAGAGTCATTAGGGTCCTTTATGTATAGAATCATATCATCTGAAAATATGATAACTTGATCTCTTCCTTTCCAATTTGCATCCCTTTTATGAGTGTCTCTTGCCTTACTGCTTAAGCTAAGACTTCCAGTACTATATTAAATAAAAGTGGGGACAGTGGACACCCTTATTTTGTTCCTGAATTTAGTGGAAAACTTCCAGTTTTTCTCCATTTAGTATTATGTTGGCTGTAGGTTTGTCATAGCCTTTAGTATGATGAGATATGTTGCTTCTATGCGCAGTTTCTGTAGGACTTTTACCATAAAGGGATGTTGGATTTTGTCAAATACCTTTTCTGTATCTATGGAGATGATCATGTGATTTTATCCTTCAGTCCATTTATGTAGTATATTACATTTATCAGTTTGCATATGTTGAACCATCCCTGCATCTCTGGGATAAAGCCTACTTGGTCAGAGTGAATAATCTTTCTGATATATTCTTGTATTTTGTTTGCCAATATTTTGTTGAGAATTTTTGCATCTATGTTCATGAGGGAGATTAGTCTGTACTTTTCTTTTTTTGTTCTGTCTTTGGTTTTAATATCAGGGTGATGCTGGCTTCATAGAAGGAGTTTGGTAGAATTCCTTCCTTTTCTGTTTTATGGAAAGGTTTGAGAAGCAGTTGTGTTAGTTCTTCCATGAAGGTCTGGTAAAATTCACCAGTGAATACATCTGGGCCTATAGTTGGGAGACTTGGATCTCTGTACTTGTTATAGGTCTATTTAATTTTTTTCCCTCATCTTGATTTAATTTTGGTAGGACATATGAACCAAGGAAATCATCCATTTCTTTCAGACTTTCAAACTTAGAGGCATATATATATATTCTTAAAGCATGTCCTTATGATTTTCTGAATTTCTTTGGTATCTGTTGTAAAGGTGCCTTTTTTCATCTCTAATTTTATTAATCTTTGGCTCTTCTCTCTTCCTGTCAGACTTGCTAAGGGTTTATAATCTTGTTTATCCTTTCAAAGAACCAACTCTTCATTTCATTGATCCTTTTTAATTTTTTTGGGGGGGGAGTTATATTTCATTAATTTCTGCCTTAATATTAATTATTTCTACTGATTTTTGGTTTACCTTGCTCTTCTTTTTCCAAGGCCTTAAGGTGAAGCATTAAATTGTTTACTAGTGAACTCTCTAATTTCTTAATATAGGCACTTAGAGCTATAAATTTTTCTCTTAGGACTGTATTCATTGTGTCCTAAAGGTTTTGGTATTTTGGATTCTCATCATCATTTGAATCTATTAATTTATTGAATTCCTTTTTGATTTCTTCAATGATCCATTCATAATTCAACAGTGTACTGTCTCCAAGAATTTGTGTATGCTGTATTGTTTTTCTTGTTGCTGACTTGTAGTTTAACCCATTGTGGTCAGATACAGAACAAGGGATTGTATCAATTTCCCTGTACTTGTTCAGATTTGCTTTGTGTCCTAATATATGGTCTATTTAGAGAATGTTTCATGTTCTGCTGAGAAAAATGTATATTCTTCAGCATTTGGATGTTATGTTCTGTAGATATCTGTTAGGTCCATTTGTTCCATGATATCATTTAATCCAGATGTCTCTGTTTTTTTATTTTATTTTATGTTTTTCTGGGATGACCTGTCAATTGATTAGTGTGGGATATTGAAGTCACCCACTACAATTGTGTTTGATGTTATCTGTGATCTTAAGTCTAATAGTGTTTGTTTGATGAAATTGGAACCCCCCATGTTAGGTGCATGTATGTTTAGGATTATAATGTCCTCCTGTTGGAGTGTTCCTTTAATCAGCATAAAGTGACCTTCTTTATCTTTCCTCACTAATGTTGGTTTGAAGTCTATCCTGCCAGATATTAGGATAACAACCCCTGCTTGTTTCCTAGGTCCACTTGCTTGAAATTATATTTTCTATCCTTTCACCCTAGGACAGTGTCTATGTTTTATTGAGAGATGAGTTTCCTGAAGGCAACAAATGGCAGGATCCTGCCTTTTTATCCAGTCTGCAAGCCTGTGTCTTTTGGGTGGGGCATTGAGGCCATTGAAATTAAGAGTTACTATTAAAAGGTATTTATTGATTTATTCTTCCATTCTTCTTGTTTTGTAGTGTATCCTGTATTCCCTTTACTCACTTATTTAAACTGATATTTGAGTATGGTTTATTTTTTTCCTATTTCCTCATGTGTGTGTTTTACTTTCTCTTCAGTGTGAAGGATTCCTTCAAGTATTTTCTGTTGAGCTGCCATAGTTGTCATAAGTTTCTTAAGCCTGTTTTTGTTGTGGAATGTCCTTATTTCTCCATCAATTTTAATAGATAGCTTTGCAGGATAAAGTAATCTTGGTTGACAATTGTTATCCTTTCAGAACTTGGAATACATCACTCAAGCCCTTCTGGCTTTTAAAGTTTGTGTTGAGTAATCTGCTATTATTCTGATGAGCTTGCCTTTGTAGGTGATTTGCTTTTTCTCTCTAACTGCTTCCAATATCTTTCCTTTGGTTTGCATGTTTAGTAGTTTAGTTATAACATGGCAAGGAGAGGTCCTTTCCAGGTTTTGTCTATTTGGTATTCTCCTGTATCTGTACTGGCATTTCTTTCCTAATATGGGGAACTTTTTCTTATATGATTTTTTTTTTTGAAAATGCCCACTAATGCTCTAGATTGATATTCTTCTCCTTCTACTATACCCTGAATTCTTATGTTTGATCATTTCATAGTGTCCCAGATATCTTGAACTTCATATTCAGACCTTCCTATTAGTTTGTCTTTCTCTTTGTTGCACTGAATTAGATCTGCCACCTGGTCTTCTATTTTAGATACTCTGTTCTCCTCTTCACCCATTCTACTAGTGAGACTTTCCACAAAGTTTTTTATTTGACTGACTTGTGTTTTATAGAGCTAGAATGTCTGCCTGGTTTATCTTCAATATTTCTATATCTTTATTCCTGTCTTATAATTCCCTCCTTTTCTCATTAAGCTTGTTTCCTGTGTTCTCTTGGAATCCCTTCAGGAGCTTGTTTTCTTCCCTAATTCCTTTGTTTTCTTTGATTCCTGTGATTTCTTTTTTGATTTCTTTGTGTATAGATAAAATCATTTTTTTTTGAAATTTTTGGCAGGCATTTTATCTAAAACAGTCTCATGGGAGGGTCATTTCTTATGGGTTTATAATTTTTTGTTGGATTGTATTGTCATGATTATTTGTGTTTCTTGTATGGTAATATGATTTTTGCATCCTGAATTGATTTTATTCTTGGGTATTCTAATAGTCTGCAGTGCTTTTAGATTTGGAAATCCAACTTTATGCACCTTCAGAGTAGGAGTTTAAGGTGCCACACGTAGCACTTGTCCTCCACTCCAACTGCATAAGGTATCCTGCTATTCAAGTATTCTAGTGGGCTAGGTAGAGAAATTTACTGGCAAATTCTAAAATTCAACTGAGCAATATATACATTCAATAAAAACCAGCACAGACTATGCAAGTGTGGGGATTGAAACAAACACATAACCTCATAAAACCAAAATCCCTAAGGATATGTGTTGCTCTACACCTTTGATCCTGTCAGCTTGGAGGTTGAAATTTCTGTTTGAATTGGGTTCCAGGTCATCCTGGATCTGAATCAGACCCTGTTCCCAATAATGACAGAAGGCAAAGACAAAGTCCCTGTCAATCGGAAAGCATCAAAGGCAACAATAGTCAACCGTCAAATACAGCTTAATTGAGAATGGTAAAGCCAACCAAGAATATGTAACCCATAACCTGCCCTGACATGGAAAGAGAGATTAGCACTTCCAGTGCAGGCCTATGTATCTGCTTTTTGTGTCAGTCAGCCTTGTTACTTTTCGGGGTGGCTGCTGAGTGCCCACCTTGATCCCTCCGTGCTGTGCTGTGGAGTTGGTGTACTGATCAGTGGTGCTGGATGCCCTGCTGCTGGGGGCAGAATGTGTTCTCCAGAGTTTGGCAGTTCTGATGGTTGGGGGATGAGAGAGTGCAGGAAGCCTGGAGTTTCTTTTTTGATTTCTTCCATGACCCATTCATTGTTTAAAACTGTATTGTTTAGTCTCCAGGAGCTAGTACAGTTCTTGATGTGTCTCTTGTTAATTTCTAGCTTTAAAGCATTATTATCTAACATGATGCAGGAGGTTACTTCAATTTTCCTTTATGGAGACATGCTTTTATGGCCTAATATATGGTCAATTTTGGAGAAGATTCCATGGGCTGCTGAGAAGCATGTGTATTCTGTAGAATTGGGGTGGAAAGTTCTATAAATGTCCACTAGGCCTAGGTGATCTATGATGTTGTTGAGCTCTATTATTTCCCTCTTGATTTTCTGCTTGGATGATTTGTATATTGATGATAGTAGAGTATTGAAGTCTCGAACTCTGATGGTGTTGGTGTTATAGCCCTTTTATATCATTTTTATATCATTCTCCTACCTTATTGCTTAGGCTAGGATTTCTAGTACTATGCTGAAGAGCAGTGCTGAGAGTGGGCACCCCTGTCTTGTTCATGATCTTAATGGGAATTCTTTGAGTCTTTCCCATTAAGAATGATTTGGGGGCTGGAGAAATGACTTAGTGGTTAAGCACTTGCCTGTGAAGCCTAAGGACCCCGGTTCGAGGCTCAGTTCCCCAGGTCCCATGTTAGCCAGATGCACAAGGGGAACATGCATCTGGAGTTCATTCTCAGTGGCTGGAGGCCCTGGTGTGCCCATTCTCTCTCTTTCTTTGTCTGTCTTTTCTCTCTTTGTCTGTCGCTCTCAAATAAATAAATAAAAATAAGCAAAAAATAAAAAAAAGAATGATTTGGGCTTTAGGCACTTTGAATATAACCTTTATTATGCTGAGATATAAACCCTCTATGGCATTTTGATTGTGAAGTGATATTGTATTTTGTTGAATGTCTTCTCTCCATCTATTTAAATGATTGCATGGTTCTTATGTTTATTTATATGGTGTATTACATTAAGTGATTTCCATAGGTTGAACCATCCCTGCATCTCTGGGATGAAGCCTATGTTGTCAAGGTAAATAATGCACTTTTGGTTTACTTTTTACATAAATAAATCCAGTTTTATTCATTCATTTCATCTTAATAAAGTCAGAGAAAATGATACTTCAGACTATAAGGTATTTATTTCCGTTTATTATTGAGGTAAAAGATTCAAGGAAATATTGCATATTTCTTATAAATATATAAAATATGTGGTAAAGTGGGCTGGAGAGATGGCTTAGCTGTTAAGCGCTTGCCTGTGAAGCCTAAGGGCCCCAGTTCAAGGCTCGATTCCCCAGGACCCACGTTAGCCAGATGCACTAGGGGGCGCATCTGAGAGTTCGTTTGCAGTGGCTAGAAGCCCTGGCGTGCCCATTTTCCTCTCTCTCTCTCTCTCTCTCTCTCTCTCTCTCTTTCTTTCTCTCTGCCTCTTTCTTTCTCTGTCTATCACTTTCAAATAAATAAGTAAAAGTAAACAAAAAAAAATATGTGGTAAAGTATAAAGGATTGCTTCACACCTTGGCTATAACAAAACTGGATATGTTTGAAAATAGAAATCATCCCTGCATCCCTGGAATGAAGCCTACTTGGTCAAGGTGTATAATGCTATTTTCATTCATTCATTCTTCCTTTCTTCTTTTTTATTTAGAAGTAGAATCTCACTCTAATAGCCCATGCTGACCTGAAATGCACTATATAGTTTCAGGGTGGCCTCAAACTCACAATTGTCATCCTACCTCTGCCTCTGCCAAGTAATGCTTCTCAATTAGTTGTTGAATTTGGTTTATGAAGATTTTGCTCAGGACTTTTACAACCAATTTCATCAGGGATATAGGTCTATTGTTTTCTTTTCTTGGTGTATCTGTGTCTTGTTTTGGTATTAGGGTGATACTATCTTCATAGATGGAATTGTGGAGTATTCCCTGTCTCTAATTATGTAAAATAGATTGAGAAAAAGTGGTTTAAGTTTTACATGAAGGTTTGGTAGAATTCACTGAGAATCCATCAGGTTCTAGACTTTTTCTTTTGTAAAAAGTGGTTTTTGATTTCATTTTCAATCCTCATGGGTATAAAAGGTTTGTTTAGGAGATTTATGTGCTCTGGACTTAATTTTGCTAGGTGGTGTATGCCTAAGAATTCATCCATTTTCCAGGTTTTCCAATTCTGTAGAAGAGAGATTTTGAAAATACATTCTGATGATTCTTCAAATTTCATGGATGTCCATTATGACCTCCCCTTTTCATTTCTAATTTTGTTAGTTTTAGACTTTTCATTTTTGGATGACCCAATTAGATAGGTGTTTAGAAATCTTGTTTATTTTTCAAAAAAAAAACCCAGCTCTTCATTTCATCAACTTTGTTAATTTTTTTTAGTTTCCAATTCATTAATTTCTGCTCTGATCTTTGTTATTTCTTCCTTATTGAACTCTTAGGGCTAAATTGTTCTTGTTTTTCCAATGCCTTTAGCTGGATGATTAGGTTATTAATTTGAGAGTTTCTGTCTTTGTTATGACAGCATATAGTACTATAAAATTTACCCCTTCATTGTGTCCCCTAAATTTTGATATGTTGTATTTTCATTATCATTCAGTTCCATAAATTTTACAATTTTCTTTTCAATTTCTACAATGACCCATTCATTGTTTAATAGTATGTTGCTCCACCTCTAGGAGCTGGACAATTTCTACTGTTTCTCTTTTTAAATCCTAGATATAAACATTCTCATCCAATACGATGCAGAAAGTTATGTTAATTTGCCTGACTTTATGGAGGCATGCTTTATGTCCTAATACATGATCTATTTGGGAAAAGGTTCCATGGGCTGCTGAGAAGAATGTATAGTATGTGATATTGGAGTAGAATGTTCTGTAGATGTCTGTTAGGTCTAGTAGATCTATGGTAGTGTTAAGCTCTATTATTTCCCTGTTGATTTTCTGTGTGGATGATCTGTCTAATGATGATAGCAGGATACTGAGGTCCCTTACTATGATGGTATTGGGATTTTGTTTTTTGTCAAGTAGGTTTTGCTTATAAAATATGGTGCACCTGTGTTTAGTGCATACAAATTTATGATTGTGATTGTTGGATCATTCCCTTGATGAGTAAAAAGTGTCCTTCTTTGTCCTTGTGGTGGTTTGATTCAGGTGTCCCTCATAAACTTAGGTGTTCAGATTGCTAGGTTTCCACCTGATAGAGATTTGGGAATTAATGCCTCTTGGAGGCTGTATATTGTTGGGGGCGGGCTTATGGGTATTATAGCCAGTTTCTCCATGCCAGTGTTTAGCACACTCTCTTGTTCCTATTGTCTACCTTATGTTGTCCCTGGGGTGATGTCCACCCTCTGTTCATGCCATCATTTTCCCCTGCCAACATGGAGCTTCCCTTGAGTCTGTAAGCCAAAATAAACCCCTTTTATCCCCACAAGCTGCTCTTGGTTGGGTGATTTCTTCCAGCAATGCAAACCTGACTGAAAAAGCCCTTTTTAATTATTTTTGGTTTGAAGTCTGTTTTGCCAGATATTAATATTGCCACACCTACTTGCTTATTTTCTTTTGCTTGGAAAATCATTCCTTAGCCTTTCACTCTAAGGATGTCTTTCCTTAGAGGTGAATTTCTTGAAGGCATATGATTGAACGGTCCATTTTTCTGATCCACCCTGTTAACTTTTGTTCTATTATGGGTGAATTAAGTCCATTAATGTTTAAAGTTATAACTGTGAGGTTTGATTTAACCCTTGCCATGCTGGAGGGTTTATGTGATGTGACACTTTGAACATTTTCATGTCTGCTGTAGTTTTGGTTATCTTGTTTGTCCTCTTATAGGATCTTGAGGTTGGCTATTTGACTCTTCTCTGTAAAATATTTCCTGAAATATTCTCTGTAGGTTTGGATTTATGTTCACATAATCATAGATCTGTCTTTGTTCATGGAAGTTTTCCTTTCTCCATCTATTGTGAGGGTTGTTTTCTCTAGGTACCATAGTTTGGGATGGAAGGTATAGTTGTTTTAGGCTTTGTAGAACTCCATTCCAAGCCCTTATTGCTTTCATGGTTTCTACAGAAGAATTGGAAGTAACTCTCATGGGATTGCTTTTGTAGGTAATGTGTTGTTTCTGTCTTGCTACTTTTTGCACTCTCTCTTTCTTTTCATTGTTTAGTTTTAACTATGATGTGTCTTGGAAAGTTTCTTCTTTGGTCTTGCCTGTTTGGTGTTCTGTGAGCTTCTTGTATCTTAATGGTTGTCTGTTTTGTGAGATTTGGAAATTTTTCAATAATTTTGTTGACTATAGTCTGTATGTCTCTGGCCTGTATTTCTTCCCCTTCTGCTATACCCATGATCTGGATGTTTTATCATTTTAGGGTATCCCACAGTTTACTAATATTCTGTTCACATGATTTCTGAATGTATTAATTTTTTTGGACTCCTGATTAATTTCTCCTGTCTCATCTGCCAGCTCTGACATTCTGTCCTCCACATGACTAGCTCTGTTTGTAAGGACTTCTAGATTGGCTTTCATGAACTCTGTTGGATTTTTGTTTCTTGTTGTGTTTCACTGTACCATGTCCATCTATTTTTTGAGGTCTAATTTCAGGTTGAAGCTTGATTTTCTTGATGCTTCCTGGAATTTATTCTTGCCTTTGCCCATGTCTCATTAAGCTTAATCAGTTGGTTGTTGAGATTCTCTATTTGTTGACTCACCTTCAATTCAATTATCTCTCTTTTGAGGTCTCTCTGGCTTTCCTCAATTAAGTTAAGCCTAATTATGAAGGCTGTGTACATTTCATTTATTCAATTGTTAGTTTTTTGGTGGTTTGCTTCTGGTTTATCAATTCATTTGGTCAGAGTCACATAGCTTATTGTGCTTTCATTTTTGAGATAAATTTATGATTTTTTTTTCCTGTATGTTTTCATTAGAAACTTACATTGTGGGGCTATACAAGCTTGGTGGAGATTTCTAAGTTTGTTGTCATTTTTGCCTTATTGTCTGCCCATCTTGTGTATAAGCTTTATTTTATTAAAGAGGAAGCATGTACTTGTCCTTGTAGGATCTTCAGTGAGTGTTCTGCTTTAGGTTTGAACCAGATTGGAATGGGATGTGGTTATAACTATAGTTGTGCAGGTTGTGAAGGTTGCAGGTCAGCCAGCAGCTCTGGGCCTGTGGATGATACAAGAGCTGGTTTGAAGCCGGGCGTGGTGGCACACACCTTTAATCCCAGCACTCAGGAGGCAGAGGTAGGAGGATCGCCATGAGTTCAAGGCTACCCTGAGACTACAGAGTTAATTCCAGGTCAGCCTGGACCAGAGTGAGACCCTACCTCGAAAAAAAAAAAAAAGAGCTGGTTTGGAGGTCCAGAATCTCTTCAGCCCATGATCAAAGCTGAGCCTTGCCTGTGAGCTGTAGCACATGCCCCTTCTCTTCTGTACTCAGCCGAGCAGGTTGTAGAGGACTCACTGGTGCCCCTGGAAGGTGGTTGCCAGATATTCCTGTGCTCCCAGTCTGAGACAGGTGCGAGTCTCAAGAGGCACCAGTAGGCTGATGCCAGTAATGGGTGTGTGTTGGGGGGGGGGTTGAGACAGGGAGGGGTGTGTTCAGTACTAGGTTCCAGAACCCTGGATGGAGGACAGAGTTAGCTGGTGTAGGGGTATAGGTGAGCAGAAGCAGCTAACCTCTTGGCTTTACAAGATCAGAAGAGGTTGTCAAGGCCCCAAACATCTACTGAGTCAGGAGGTGCAGGGTAGGGAGGGGACCTGCTAGAACACAGTGGCATAGATTGGGAGCACAGGCCCCAAAGATGCTGTGCCCCTCATGTTCCCAGAGTACACAGGCCCCAAAGATGCTGTGCCCCTCATGTTCCCAGAGTACACAGGCCCCAAAGATGCTGTGCCCCTTGTGTTCCCAGAGTACACAGGCCCCAAAGATGCTGTGCCCCTCGTGTTCCCAGAGTACACAGGCCCCAAAGATGCAGGCCCCAAATACCCCAAGCTCCTCACCAGCAAGGATCCCAAAAGCCTCAAACAAACTGGTACCCTAATTGCACAGGCCCCAGACTCCTTGGTGCCCCCAGTGCACAGGTCACAAACACATTGGTGCCTTGAACACACAGGCCCCAAATACACCTCACCCTTCACCAGCCCTGAGCACACAGGGCACAGATAGGCTGCCACCTTGAAGGTACAGGCCCCAAATACACTGTGTCCCTCACCAGTTTGGAGGGCACAAGCTCCAACCATGGTGATGCACTGAACACACAGGCCCCAAACACAGTTTTCCCCTCTCCAGCCCTGAGTGCACAGGCCCCCAATATATGGGATTTTTATGTGTACCATATTTTATTGTATCTTCACAATGATCTATAAGTTTATTGCTATTGCTAATTTCCCATAGAAATACTTATCAAAGTCAAGAAGTTTTCTCATGTTGAAACAATAATGGAGCTAAGATCTAAATCTAGATTTATCTCATCCCAAACCTTAGACTATTTCTGTTTTATAACATGAACACTCAATACTTGATGTGTTACTGAAATCCTGAATTTCAGTGAACATATAATTAATAGATATGGATAAGTCATAATCTGATACATACATATGTTAATGAAAGCTGAATGTAGTTTGATTAGAGAAGATTATTTCAGAGATACTTTTAGTCACCACAAAGTGCTAGAATTTGGGATGATGAGGCTATGGGACTGACAAAAATCCAGGAGCAGATGAGGGAAGAGAGAAATGTATAGTGGTCAAAACAGGTGATATTTAAACATGAGTGACTAGAAGGGCTGTCAGTGTATAAATGAGTTAAGGAGGGGCTAGATTAATAGGTTAGTTAGAAGTAAATATTTTATAGAAAAAATATGACAAGTACTCTAAGAAGATAAAACTAATATTGGTAAGTCTAACCAATTTATATATTTATCATCTACTAGGAACTAATGGAGCAAATCCAAGAACTATTATATAGTATATACCTCATCATTAAAATGCTTTACCATATGCACACATTATATATTAAGAAATAAATTATTATTTAAGAGATAATTTTTGGTCAAGATGACAGTGATTTTACACTTCAGTGCATTTTATCAGCTTCAAACACACAAAAAAGAGAAAAATATGAAATTAGAAAACATCTAAGAAAAAAAAAAAACAAGGTAAAGACACTTGTGGGTCAGATTCAAAATAGAAATGCACAGCAAGAAAAGAGCTGAGCTGCAAGCCTGCCATTTCTTATGTCCAGAGCAGATAGTCTGTGATGGATAGTTGTTGAGTGATAAATATGGGCTCTTGAATACCTTAGGTATCTGTATCTCTAATTTTTTAAATCAGATTTGTCTCCTATTTTCTAGTAGATCTGTGGAAGTTGTATGTGATTGTTATGGGCGTGTCAGTTGCCATTTTCACTTTTTCCTTTGTTATGAGGCTACCTTCTCTTTTATTTTATTTATTTATTTATGCATTTATTTATTTGACAGAGAAAGAGGGAGAGAGGGAGACAATGGGCAAGCCAGGGCCTCCAGCCACTGCAGACGAACTCCAGATGCATGCACCCCCTTGTGTATCTGGCTAACATGGGTCCTGGGGAATCGAACCTGTGTCCTTTGTCTTTTCAGGCAAACACCTTAACCGCTAAGCCGTCCCTCCAGCCTGTATCTTCTCTTTTTAAAGCATTTTTTGAGTTATATGTTGACTGTATTTATTTTAAATAAAAAAGGTTAAAATACATTTAAAACTATAAGTTCTCCTCTGTATACTACTATAATTTTCCCTTTTAATAATTTTGAATGCTCCAGTATACTTTCATCCTTAATTTGTGAATTCTTTCAAAGTATAATTTTTGTGTGTGTGGTGCTAGGAATCCAGACCAGGGTCATATGTACACTTGGCATACTGCCTTCCTGCTACTGAGTTGCATCCCCAGGTTTAGGAGTACAGTTAAAGTTTCTAAATGTACTCTTTTCTTGCTCATTTCTAATTTAACAGCTTTGTGATCATTGAATGTGGTTTCTTGGAAAGATGTTAAGACTTAATTTGAAACATGGCCCAATATCAGTGGCTGTGTGTTTTCCATGTATTTGAAAAGGTAGTATATAGCATGTTTATTTTTTTTAAGTTCAGGATTCTGTATTGTTTTAATTAGCTTTACATTACTATGTAAGTCCTGAGCTATTAACTTGTAAAGAGGTTTATTTAGGGGCTCATGATTTTAGAGGTTCTAGTTCATGATCAGTTAGTGCCTAGAGCTTATTGGCCTGTGATGAGCCAACAGTTCATAACCAGTGCATGCTTCAGAAAAAACTACTGAAAGTTAGTAATTAAAAGAGAGAGGCAAGAGCCAGGGTTCCTAAGTGTCCCTCAAGGATATGTCCTACAATGACCTAAGAGCTCTTCCAGTTTCACAACCCAAAGGCTACCTACCAATAAGGATAATATAGAAAGAAATTTTACATTGACCTTGAGGAGATATTTAAAATTCAAACTGTACATATATATGAGGCTAACTTTATAAATTAAATTAATATTCACGTAAATGAAGACAGTAAGAACAAGAAGGAAAACCCAAAGAGAGTCAAAGAAAGGAATTGTGTGGATAAGAGTAGAATTAATAAAGGTAATTAATATTTACAATAATGATTTTTATGTTTATATCTGAAGATAAAAGTTGTGTTAGAGCTCAATTAACACTAGGATATCTTAGAATTGACAATTTGGGCATAAGAATATTTCCATATTTCTTCCAAAGCTTTTCTAAGGGGTATGAAATCAAACTATTTGGGGATAATCTGTGGTTATTTGAAAGTCTTTTCACCTACTAGTCTAGTTGCTTGTTTACCTGGTGTCCAGCCTAAATACTGTCTGGACCCTTAAAGAAAATAAATATTTAATACTGAAGCCAACACTTACTGATAGGATATGACCATTTAGCTGTATTAACCTTCCCACTTTTGGATTCACCTGAAACAAAAATGTTTAGAAACCTAGGAGAATGTATGATGCTTTCATATTTTATTGATTTGTGTTGTAAATGAATGCTTATGTTCAAAACTCTTTCTTAACCTAATGATTCTGGAGTCTGCAGTTTTATTTGCTTTGTGCCACTTTTATCTTTCACCACTTTTCCTTTGATGACCAATACTAGTGCATAAACAATATACAGATAGATCAGAGAAAATGCTACCTGTATTCTTGGAACCATATGTATGGAGATGTGAACTGAAAGAAATGAATACCCAGATTGGCTACAGTTTTTCAATCACATTGAAATGATTGTGTAATATGCAAGCAGAAGGGTAATTCCCTTCCAAACTTATTAAAAATCTTTCCTGAACCACATTGCATCTTAGGTACGTCATGCAATTTAAAAAAGAGAAAGAAACTCCTTCATGGCCTTCATTCATTTTCCTGTATCTATATGTGGGAGAGGACTTCAGAAGCTTGCTTTGTACTTTGTCATTCTTTCCATCCTTCTCATTCTCCTTAGAACACAGGGATATTAGGAAATTGTTCCTCCTGCCTCTGCTTCTTGTCACTTAGGACAGTTGTTCCCTTTGTGTCTCCTGGCTCTAGTAGTAGCCCCTTGACCCCACCCCAGATATTCCTTATAGGACAATTACCCAGATTCTAAACCCAAATTATAACTCATACTTGTCTGGCTATTAAGAAAAAACAAAAATTTATTAGGAAGTGGCAGAAAGACTCAAATAATAGTTTTCTTAAGTCTAATACTGTAGATAGAATACTTGCTTAGACTTACAGTGTTGAGATGAAAGAGTGGGTGATAAAATATAAAACAATGTGAGATTCACACAGTAAATCTACAGAAGTGTATAACCTGCATTCCACAGGATGGCTGCATGCAGCTGAAGCTATGAATGTCAACAAACACAAAATCATAAACTTACTTAAGACATTATAAGATTTCATGTGATTTTTTAACTCAAGTTTGTGATTCTCAGTTCTTGAGAATGTACTTCATAGGTGAAAAAATATCACATTGCATTTTAAAAGATTGGATTCAACAGCATGTAAACTACAGAAAATGGGTCTCTGGCTTATTGCTTATTAGGGTAGCAAATAAAAGTGAAGCAGTTAAAGCACTTGCCTGAAAAGCCTAAAGACCCATGTTTGACTCTCCAGATCCCATGTAAGCCAGATGTACAAAGGTGAGGCAAGCATAAGTTTGCACATGCCCGTTAGGTGGCACAAGCATCAGGAGTTTGATTTCAGTGGCTGAGGCCCTGGTGAGCCTATTCTATCCTCCTCCTCCTCCCCACCATCTCTCCCTCCCTCTCTCTCTCAAAAAGTGACATGGTTGATTTTTATTTAAAGATGGCTCAACGAATTTGTTAATTTCTGGCTCTGAGTTTGGAGTTTTATTTTTCTTAATTTACTTGAGGTTAATATTAAATGACTGGAATGTTTCTGTGGCTTTCTCTATAGTCAGGTTTCTATTGATGCTTGTTACTTTAGAATGTAAACTTTTTTTATTAATGTTTTCTACTTTTTAAGTGTTGGCAAAAATTCAAATGAATTTTAAGAAAATATAAGTCACTCAAAACAATTGTTATAAATGCTGTATGGCAGAGACTCCTAGTCTTTAATCTGTATTGCTTGGGTTTTCTTTGTCATTGTTTTGTTCAGTTGATTTTGTTTGTTTTTTTGTGAGACAAGGTATTGTGAGACAAGTATTGACTGCACTAACCTCAAACTCCCGAGTTCAAGCTGTTCTTCTGTCTCAGTCTCCTGAAAGATGAGGACATAAGTGCATAATCTTGTCTACTGTTGAAGTAAAAGAAGCAGCTGTCTTTTCAAAGGGGATAAGAGATCATTTAGTCTGGAGCCAAATATGAGTGACCATGGCCCAGGAACACAGATTTAGGTTACCCCAAATTCCATGTTCTGACATATAAACAATTTCATGAATGTTTTATAGTTACAGAACAAAAGAAAGTCATAAATCAAGGCACTTTTCAAATATACTGGCTGACCATCAGGTAGGTGGGTTACAACAGAGCAGTGAAATCTCCACCATAGATACTATCTTTTGACATTCTTAGCCCTTGGGTTGGTGGAAGCTTGTGATCTGTCAGTGCTTCCAAAAAGGTTGCACCTGATCAACTGATAGTCATGTGGATGTTGGGTCAGACACAGAGGTGGGCAATAAATGGCTATTGAGGGGCTAAAGATAGCCCAAGGTAATTAGGCTTTGGTCTTGCAACATCCCCTCTGTGGCCACAGGAGTTTTATCAGACCATTCAGCAGCTAAAAGTATGTGTGGCACATGTAGCATCTTTCTGGGAACTTAGTTCCCACTACTGTGATCTGTGTTTTAAATGGTAAACACAATACTATACTTTCATGGTACAAATGTCCATTTTAGTGCTAATTGTTCAAATTATATCAGAATTACTGAGATAAAAGACCTTTGTTATCTAGACCACTGTCCTTCATATTGCCCTTTATGGAAAGGCTATATAGTCTAGGAGAGCAGAGGGATGAAACACAGTACTCTGAGTCAATCAACTGTTTTAAATATTGAGGAAGTTACTGATATCTCTAAACTCAAGTTTTCCCTTCTGTAATATAGGGGAAATAAAGTCTGATTATTGGAGTTGTCTTGAAGACTGAGGATTGTGATAAGGATTATGTGCATCAGTGAAGATCAAGTGCCTGGCAGCTGGGAATTCTTCTGTAAAATGATACAAGTAGTGGTAGTCATTTTTTTCAACTGTTAGAATTCAGGTTTGACCAGAGCGGTGTGAGGAATACAAGAAAGAGAGAAGACCCAAACTCAACAACACAGATTTTATTGGAGCATACTGAGGGGCAGCCTTCTCCCATGGGAAATGAGAATGGTGGACTCCTTTAGGGGGTAATTGGGAATTTTAAGGAGTTAGGCTTCAGGACATCCTGAAATAGGGGAAGTAGGGTAAAGTTAAACAAATTTTTGGTTGTCCAAATCCAGTGTTTGCTTGTTTGGGGAAGTGAATAATGGGAGGACAGAACCTCTTCTTTTGTTCACTGATCAGTTGCTGAGAGTAGATTAGGGCTGTTTCCCAAATGGCCTGATAAATCCCAGAATTTGGCCATCTTTGACCTTGTAAGTTTTATCATCCAAAACAATTTTTCCAGCAAGGTCAATGATACATAAATCCTTCATAAACTATAGACAATTCATAAATCAGAATAAGTGCTTGAGGCATAAATCTTAGCATATTTAAATAATCAATCTGAATTAATCAGATTGAAATTTTATGCAGAAATGGAATCAGGGGTTTCACACAATATCATAGCTTAATTATTTATTTTCATGTAACATTTCATTTAATTGATCATGTGCAAGTCACTAAATAACCATACTGTCTTATCTGGATAATGAGGAAAATAATATGTTAAATGAAGGTGATAATATATCTGAAGATTAATTTTTAAATTTTCTTTATTAGTTAGCATACATATTTTCAGACATAATTATGGCATTTTCAAACTGTCATCTATCATCGACTGTTTCTTTTTTAAAAAAAAAGTTTATTTATTTGAGAGTGACATACAAAGAGAAAGAGGGAGAGAGAGAGAGAGAGAGAGAGAGAGAATGGGTGCATCTGGACCTCCGGCCACTGCAAACAAACTCAAGATGTGTGTGCCACCTTATGCATTTGGCTTATGTGGGTACTGGGGAATCAAGTCTCGAACCAGAGTCCTTAAGTTTCACAGGCAAGTGTTTAACCACTAAGGCATCTCTCCAGCCCCCTGTTTCTTTCTTATTAGGATAAAATTCATATAACATGAAATAAACCAGTTTGAAATATATAATTCAGTGGCATTCAGTATTTTCTTGGTGTGTGAGAACACCACTTGTAATGAAATCCAGAACACTTTCATCTCAAAAGGAATCCCTAGATGATTTAGCTACTCACTGTCTCTTCCCCCTCCTCCCAGACTCTGTATACCACTGTTCTGCTTTCTCTATGAATATTTACCTGTTCTGGTTTGTTTCTATAATACAAAATCATACAATATGTTACCCCTTCTTTCAGGTTTCTTTCACTCCATATGTTTTCAAATTTCATCTGTGTTATATAGCATGTGTTAATATTTCATTATATGTAAATACTACCTTAAGTTGATAGATGTTTGGCTTGTTTTCTCCTATTTTAGCTCTGATGAATAGTACTGTTATGAATTTTTGTATATAGCTTTTATTTACATATGCTGGGTATACGCTTAGGAATAGAATGACCAGATACTGGCCAGCATTTTTCTCATCATGGATGCACCATTTTTCATTTCTATGAGCCACATATGAGGATTTTAGTTCTTCCATATACTCACCAACACTTGCAACTTTTTACTTTTTATTCTGAGTGAGTCCATTTTCTTAAGTCCTCAACTGCTTCTACTAATGTTATATAACTTTTTGTACATAAATTTTAAACCTCCTTCTTTTGTATGTATGTATCCATGTGCATGTGTGTGGTGCTTGGAATATTGCCTTGTGCTACTAAAGTAGTGCTTCACCCCAATTCACATCCCCAGTCATGTTCTTGGGTTTTTGACTATGTTAATTCTATATGAAGTGGAAAAAAAAGAACTTTATTTTGGAGTTTTCACAGCTTGCATGCAAAAATATAACTGATAGCTATGTGCTGATTTTCAGTTTTAAAATATGGTAAACTCATTTAAGTAGATTTTAGTTTGGGAGGTGGAGTCCCTAAGATTTTCTATATTTCAGATCATATGTGATATGAATATAGACAGTTTTCCTTCCATCATTTGCTTTATGAGTATTTCTTATTTTTCTTCACTGATTTCCCTGATTAGAATTTCCAGTAAAATGTTAAATGGATGGTAAAAAGACATAATCCCTTGTTCCTGATCATAAGGGGAAATTTTTCAACTTTTTGTCATTGAACATAATGTTGTCTGTGGGCATTTATTGATTTTCAAAAACTTTTGTAGAATATAATTTTTAAATACTGGAAAGATACTGCACAATGTAAAACTGTAAGATATTCTGAGAGTGCACCCATAACCAGAGATGATCACTATTCACATTTAGAAATAAAATGATTATTAAATGTGGTTTCAAATATTTTTTTCAAAGATATAATTTGTGCCAAGTATGTTGGTACATGCCTTTAGTCTCAACACTCAGGAAGCTGAGGTAGGAGGATCACTATGAGCTGGTGGCCATCATAGGGCTATACGGTGAGTGCCAGGTGAGCCTAGGCTAGAGTGTATCTCTGCCTCAAAAAAAGCAAACAAACAAAAATATTACTTGGTATATACTGACTTCACTACTAAAACAAACAAAATAATGGGAGTCACTTTAGTTACCAAGCATTTTGAAATGAACCTTCTTTGGAAGTGTAGTTGTTTATTTTAATTACTCTCCGTTGGAGAATCTGCTTCTCTTTTTCAGATAGATGCAGATCCTAAGGAGAGAGCCACCCCATCATACCTCAAAAGGGCCCCAACTGAAACTAAGGAAAATATGTGCTTGTTTTGTTTTAAATTACAGATTGGTTTTGTCCTGTATCCTCCCAATGGAAGTCCTGCATGGGATCAAACAGATCATGGGAATAAAATGTTTCTTACCATATGTTTTTGTTGGCATTATGCATCCTCCTATGTCATCATTGGAGCAAATTATGCTTTTATCAACTGGTGAGTTAGTGATGGTTGCTCAATAAGACTTGATAGTGTTAAACTTGAATTTAAAAAAATAGATTCAATTCCTTACTTTTATATAGGTCATAGCAGTATATCCAAAAAGTTCTTTCTAGGTACCTGCTGGTTTAAAGTTGCATTAGCTCAGTGGTATGGCTGTTGTGACTCTCACCTGTGTATCACCCTACAGCATGCATTTCTGACCCTCCATATTTTCACCAATGCCATCTTCTCTTCTAAATGTTCAGATCCCTTGTGTTTGGTGAGGCCTCCATTGACCCTTGTGTAGATAATTTAATTGTACTGCTTCATAACCTTGGTACCATTTTTTGCCAACTTGCATGACTCAAATTAAATGTGATATATACTGTAATATTCTAAAAGCTGAATGGTTTTTGTACAAGAACCCTCATAGAAATATCTGAGTAGATAGGGAGAAATATAGCAGATTGCTGAAAACACATATTCCTTGCTCTGCAGCCTATTATTTATATTATTTATATGACTTGAATCCAATTACTCAATATGTCTCAAGTTTATTTATACTAATTGGGGAGAATAAATTAAATGGTGCATTTAAGCATCTGAAGAGATAACAGCTCAGTAAATAGTCTTACCCTCTTGTTGCCCCTGTGATCGTCCTCCTTTCACATAAAGAAATGAGGTGGAAACCTGTTCATGAGGAAGTTTTGGCCATGTGGTCCAAATAGATCAGAGAGAAAATTAAAGTACAGTAAAATAAACAGAATAAAGCACTATGAGATCTTAAGGGAGTCAAAACTTAAGGTGCAGCTTAAAAGATCAGCAGGAATGAACAGGAGTGATCATGGATGCCCTTTCTATGATGGTTAGTGCCCAACTACAGAGGGCTTGGCTGTTCAAACATCCAGTATGCAGGTTCTAGTATCTAATCAGACTTTAGCTCTGATGAAAATGTTCAATGTCCACAATACTTCTGGTATGTGATGTTCAACATGGTCCATCTCCTCTGCATTTTCAATGTGACAAAATGCCATATGCATCGATCTAAATATCAATGTGTAGGTAGATAGCAGCTACATTATCAGACACAACACACCAGCAGGTTTTCCAGATGCCTAGAAAGCAACAGCTTCGTCTAGGCCCATGGTCTGTGAACTTCGGCTAAAGCCAGATTTCCACTTTCTAGACATGGGCTCCAGTCCACCCCTCCTGCTCTGTGCCTTTTTGTGCTTTACTGCTGCAGCAGCTCTGGCATCTGGGCTCAGACTGACTGCTGCCTTATTTAGTGGCCATATGTCTCTGTGAAGAGTTGGTCAGCTCACTTTGATCTGTGGCTGCTTTCTTCCTCCTCATGATTGCTTCCATTTTTCCTGTTCCACTTCCCATAGGTTTGCATGTCAGCTCAGTGTTAAGGCTGGCTGTGCCATCAAGTGAGACTTGACTTGTTCCCCTGTTGTTCTAGGCTGACATCTGGGCCTCATCTCCTTAGGGGCTGGGCGGTCTCCAGGAACAATGCCAGCATGCAAGGAAAAACTCTACTTCGTGTCAGCTCCCCTCAAGAGCCAACAGAAGACTACTGTCTCTTCCTGTTTCAAAAACCTTCAGATGCCTAATGAACGGCTTATCCATTTACAGGTCCCTAGAATCAAGAAGATAAAATTTTATCTGTCAACCTCTCCCAAACCCCACCACATGTTCTTTCAATACCTTACAAGGCATAGTCACACTAAATGCCCATGTCTTCTCTGAAAACTGCAATTCTTCTAGTTCTCATTCATGTGCATGTCCTGCATTTTAAAATATTTTTAATATTTTATTATTATTTATTTGACAGAGAGAAAGAGGGAAGGAGGAAGAGAGAGAGAGAGAGACAGGGAGAGAATAGGCACACCAGGGCCTTCAGCCACTGCAAAGAACTCCAGATGCATGTGCCACCTTGTACATCTTGTTTATATGGGACCTGTGGAATCAAACCTGTGTCTTTTGGCTTTGCAGACAAGCTCCTTAACTACTAAGCCATCCCTCTAGCCCCTTTCCTGCATTTTTATAGAATTTTTTTTACCACTCAACATGTAAAAACTTGTGATGTTGACTATAAGATTATGTGTCCTGTCTGCTAGCTAGGTTGTATCCCTTTTTCATATCCCCAAATATTTGGTACATTGCCAAACATATAAATGGTGCTCTATTTATATCTGTTCACTATTTGATAGATCTAATCTTTCTGAAGTACTTAAATATACAAATCAATTGTTTGGAAATTATATTTTATATGCTTCTCACGTTTGCTGTAATAATGATATTGGAGAGATGAGGCCAAGTTTTAAATTTTCCCAAAATATTTTTATGTAAACTTAAGCAACAGTTGAGAAATATCATAAAGATTTGGTATTGCTTTTCAGTGAAATCACATAGCTGAATAATTCAGTCCTGAATCTGTAAATAAGGAACCTTAAAACTCTGTTGTTTGGGGTTTAATTATGGAATGTTCATTCACATATTAGGAAGCATTAAACATTGTATCTAAACTTCTTTAACATAGCACACTATTCAGGCATGACTAGGGGATAGAATTACTGCTTATAAAGTCCCACATCATATTTTCCAAAGTAATAGTTCAAACAGTACTTCATTCTATTCCATAACTACAGTTTTGATTATGATAGCTTATAAATGAAACCTGTCTGTCTAGAAATCTTTATTACATGCCACTGTATTTCATATTTATAAGCCTCTGTTATAATGAACCTTTCATAGTCCCTATCTATGAGCAGGGAAATATTGACCCTTTTCAGGTGGGTCTTCCCAGCAGTAATTCCACAGTGGCCCAGATTCCAATCATATGGTAGTTCCTGGAACTGTATCCAATTGTTTTAACTCTCTTCTTTCTCATATTAGTTAAAGAGGATGCACAGAAACATGCCTGGACCACAGTTCCTAGGATTGCCATATTTTAGTACCTAACAATTATTTTCAGTTCCCCCATTTTATTTTATTACCCCATTTCTTCCTCGGCCTCATGGGGATATTTCTGCATGTGGAAAACCTAGAGCTACAAGTGGCAGATAGAGACTAATAAAGGTGTCTGAGCTTGGTGACTTATAGCAATAGTAGATAGAGCCTAAAAAGAAGGAATGGGTAACAGGAGGTGCCTCTGGGCCTGTGTTACAAATTAATTTGCAAGAAGCATCCATGAAGAAGCCATGAGTCTTTAAGAATGGGAACAATGCATTAAGTAAGCCATCTTATTTCATGTGTTTGGAAAATGTAATATAGAAAGAATATGTGTCATTTAAAAATGACACAAATATTTTGAAGTGTTAGTTTTTCATGAAAATAGTAACTTGATGTGTTGAAAGCATTGGGTCAACATCATTAGACAAAAATCAAAGCAAATGCTTTGAGATAGTTTTTCTTGGCTCTTGGGTCAACAGATGTTATTAATAGTTCTCAGTTGTTTATTATGCTAATGAGTAGGGTAGGGGGTAAAGAATTCACCTCTCTTCACAGAGGACTGACATGATGCCCCCCACGCAATTGCTCTGAAAGTCAAATAAATGTGTGTTGAACCAACATTATGTACTAGAATCAGGTCAGACTCGTGTAAGTTAGGAGAGCAGATAGCATGAAATTCCTGCCATTATGAGCATTAGGGGATTCAGAACACAAGTAAAGGCATGATGTGTTTACAAGGACAGAACAGAACGGTACCAGAAACAAAGTCTGAAAGTAAAGCTGGGATCTGAGCAGGCTGGTGAAGTTTCTCACAGAACGAGGGAGCAGGGAGATTGAAGAGGAAGAAGAGGAGCAGTGGATGAATCAAAATGACGTTTTGCACATTCCCTGGAGACCAATCTTATAACATGTGTATGATAACTATTCATAGGAAATGTGCTGCATAGTTCTCATTAATGCTGTCTCTCACATATCAGAGAAGTGGTGAGCACATTGAGCTTTGGTTGTTAAAATGCTTCAGATTTCTCAGTGCTCAAAATTATAATCATCAATTCCCTCAAACCACCATTCGAGTTTCTCTTAAAGTATGAAAGTGGACATAGGAAGAAGGATACTTATCTGAAGTTTTAATTCACCATGGACAGGGCCATATTCTGCATTTGAACAGCCTATGCCCTGCACAAAAGTACTTCTCTGAGGGCAAGGAGGGCCTAAAATCCAGCCCATAGTTCATATGGAGTTTGAGTAAAGCTGCCATCCTTCAGAAGGTAATGGATCCATGTACTTCTTTACAGAAAAAAAAAAAAAAAAGTCTTTTTAAGCCCATAGGTAGGTGTAGTTTTCATGTGGAATTGGTTTTATCTGTATTTTTCACAGTCAATAGGTTTTGGTTGTTTTAGAAATGGAGTTATTTTTGATTCTTAATTGAACACATTTTATCTGTATATTTATGCATTACCTTAATCTAGACAAAATTTCTGGTATCTTCAAGCCAAATAAAAAAATCGGTTCTTTTGGGGGGTTACTTCCATTATTTATACAATAACCTGTTGTCATTTTATTTTATTTATTTTCTTACTTTAGACATCATGTAACCACAGCTGATTTTCTTTTTTCTCAGGTTAGTTAAATCTAGACTTAGGAGGCTCTGCCCCTCAGAAGTTGGGCTCCTGAAAAATGCTGAAAAAGAACAAGAATCAGAAGAAGAGGTGTGATTTGGACGGGCATCCAGGATCTAGATAAAGCTTTTTTTTCTTTGCATTGTCTTATGTTCAAAGTTTTGTTTTCTTGACCTCTTGTTTGGAGAATAACTGGCTGAGATAAATATACTGTTTGTTTTCCATATTAAAATATTAGAAGTTAAATGTCTTAGTTTTAGCTTTGAAAATACTTATAAATTCATTTTGCCCATCATGGTCACCATGGTGATCAGAGGTGAGAATGACTTTTCCAGTCATGTTTGATGTCCATACTCTAGAAATCATTTGTTTTATTTGTCTTGTGGATATATTCAAGATTCATGGCCTTGTTCTCACTTCAAATTCATTAAACATAGAATTATACTTGTTTATCTTATTGCCTCAATGAAAAATGAATGCATGCATGCACCTTGATGCAAAAAAAACCACATCCTCATTTTTATTGTTGATGTACATTGCACCCTTTATGTGATGCAGAAAATTCTGCTTCCTTTCTTTGAGACATTTTCCTATGAATGACTTTATTTCTCCCATATAAAACATAGACCCAAAATCGAATTGGTGTTGTTTTAACTTTACAAAAGTGGGGAAGAGATGACCCTGAGACACATGACTACAAAGCTATCAGATACTGTGAAAGGAAAACTATGATGTTACTTCTAAGATAATTTCATGTAGGCATAGCATGGCCACCATGCTATGCTTTCTGCTAAGCAAGTGAGGGGTTAAACAAGAAGTCTTTTATAGAATACCTATTAAAAAGTCAGACTACCTTCCCCCATCTGTGGTATGTGACTCTCAGTGGTGAGTCAAGAAATATTGCATGTGATTATGCCTCTACCATTAGTTACTCTTCATGTGTCTAATAATCAACATGTACTTCTATCTATACTTGATCTTAGATAAATGGCTAAGAAGCAATTCTTCACTCTAAAGTACAGGAATCAAATCAAATCAGGAGGCCTTTTCTTGCTTCACGTTTTATAAATATCAAATGGAAGCCTGTGATGGTAGAGAAAATGGAGGAGAGTTGAGATCCACTCATAAGACAAATGATAACCAACTTCCCACAAGGAAACTTGTCACCTCTTCCACATCTGCCAGTGTCCAGGAGAACTTGCAGTGGAAACACCAAGAACACTGCTTACTGCTAACCTGATAACCAGCTCCAGAGTAATTGTGGCAGACAAGGTGATCAAGCACAACCTATCAAAGCAGAAAGCAAGAAGCTACAAGGAACTCAAAACTAAACCAGAATGCCAGCAGGCTTGACATGGCTTGGGGATCATTGTGGAATAGGGCATGGGGAAGATTGTAAGAGCCGCAGAGTGTGTGGGAATACCCAGAGGCACTCCCTGACTGACTGAGGCCTTCACGACCCCACAGTAAACCCCATAGCCCCACAGAGGAGGGCCCCAGGGAAACAGGAACAGGGGAGAGGGAGTAAAATGGTACAATCTGTGAAAGAATAAATAAAAATGGAAGCCTGTGAACAACTAAATTAATACAAGGTTTTACAGAAATGCCAGTCTCTGCCACAACAGAAGTATGAGGGAAGGCTGCATGATTCTTGATGGATAACCTACATGTGGAGGAAAGGACAATCTTATAGACTGATGGGGCTGAAAATTGGACAAATGAGTCACAAAGCTTCCCTAACATGCCAGAGCACTAACAAGTGCTGAAATTATATAGCCTTACACATGTCACAGTTGCACTGAACACAAGTGGATTCTTGAGGCTCAGGAACTGGGCACATTCATTTTGTTACATAAGATTTGGCAAGAACAGGTGTGGGTGCCTAAAGGTTTGTCTTGAGTAATACACTAAACTTTAGTGGACATATACTGTAGACATCTGTTCTGTCTCACATGTGTCTTATATCTTGGAGCTCTTTTCTAATCTTACAAGAGTCTTTGATACTGTTTTTATGAGATGACATAAAAAATTAGCAAATTGTGAGCTCAAGGGGAGTTTGGTATTTTTATTTTCAGAAAGTTTGAGAAAGTAAGTATACTCTGACAAGGTTTTGGTTTATAAAGAATTAATGTCTTGGGGCCTGGAGAGATGGCTTAGCTATTAAGGCACTTGCCTATGAAGCCTAAAGACCCCAATTTGATTTCCCAGAAGCCATGTAAGCCATATACACAGGGTGGTACATGACCTTGGAATGCCTTTGCAGTGGCTAGAAGCCCTGCCTGGCATGCCATTCTCAATCTCTCTCTCAATAAATAATTTTTTTAAAAGATAAAAATTTAACTTTTTTACAAAGAGTTTAAAAATAGTTTTTTTAAAAAAGGTTTTTTTGAAGAATTATATCTTAAGCTGGGCATAGTGGCTCACACCTTTAATCCCAGCACTTGGGAGGCAGAGATAGGAGGATCACTCAGTTCGAGGCCAGCCTGAGACTACATAGTGAATTCCTGGTCAGCCTAGGCTAGTAAGACCCTACCTCAAAACACAAACAAACATAAAAGAATTATATCTCACTATTTTCTGAAAAAAAAGACAAAGATAACAAAATGTAATTTTTTTTTCTACTGTATACCATGGGGTAAGAAGAATGAGCTCCAGGCTATGCTTGTCAGTCTGTGGGTAGCAATAAGATCAGTCAGTCACTGAACAAATGTTTTGGTGCAGTTTCATGTGCAGAGCAGAGTGCAAAAAGCTACAAATACAGTGTTCTCAAACTAAAGATGATGTCTTTGTCAAACTGACAATCCTATGGGAGAGAGAGTGAATAACAAGACCAAAAAAAAAAAAAAATGAGTTCTATAAATCAAGGAAATGAGTGATGTGAGGAAAAATGAATCTGGGAAGGAGGGTAAAAAATCAAAAGCTCAGCAGTCATATTTCTTAGAGTTGTTTCTCCATGGGAAAATATCACCCCTGCTCCATTGTTATATGAAATTGCAGTGCTAAAGTTCCCAGAACCTTAGACTTTGCAGGG
This sequence comes from Jaculus jaculus, assembly GCF_020740685.1. Lineage (NCBI taxonomy): Eukaryota > Metazoa > Chordata > Mammalia > Rodentia > Dipodidae > Jaculus > Jaculus jaculus. The sequence goes on from NC_059105.1 coordinate 168,914,753, forward strand.
TGAACCCTAATCAAAGGTAGAAAGGAACTGGGTATTCCCTATTTTACTGAATATTTTTATCTTTCTCCCACCAGCAGGAGGGACTCAGTTCCTGAGGCTGAGCCGTACTTCTTTCCTGGCTGCCACAAGCTTCGCTGTCATGACCCAAAGAAGCCTTTTAAATCAGACAGTGCAAATGCTGTTCAGGTTGTAGACACAGCAAAGTGAGGAACAGGAGCTGTTATTACTTGGCTATTGGTGTAACACTAACTCCTCTGTGAGTTTTGTAACCTACAATCTCCTTAGGTTGGCAAACTGCAACCTCTTATTGATGCTTATCTGCAGTGGGAAGCCAGGTCATCACCATATTTGTAGTATCTTTCATGTCATTTCATCATCGTGAGAGCTTATCAGAGTACTGTTTGTACCTTAAGTATGTGTTGATAAAGCAAGATAACAAGGGCTGCATATTACAGGAATAATGGATAAAACTTAGAAGTGAGAAATTCACCCCAAATACAAGTAAATGATTGATAAAATGGATGAAAGAAATATTAATATGCAAGGAAAAGACTTAAAACTATACATTCTCTCTAATATGAAATCCATATGGTAAAAAATAAGTAAATGGGACAGACATGAGAGAATATGAATTTTCCCTAAGTACATGGTGAAGGGAAATTGTGGCTCTGCATAAATGCATATGTACTTGTATAAAGCTAAGTGGGGGACAGAATGATTGGGTTTAGCTCACTAAAAAATTCAAAAATTAATTCTTTAAAATTTAATTTTAACTGCTATTTATTTATTATCTTTGTGCCAGGGACTTTCATATGCAAAAACAGCTCTGCACCACTAGACTATATGTTCATCTGTGCTATTTAACTATTTCTAATATTTTAAAACACTTCAATGAACCAAACAATTATCTAAACTATTTTTTTAATTATTTTTTCTTTTTTTTTTGATTTTCGAGGTAGGGTCTCACTCTAGCTCAGGCTGACCTGGAATTCACTATGTAGCCTCAGGGTGGCCTCAAATTCATGGTGCTCCTCCTACCTCTGCCTCCTAAGTGGTAGGATTAAAGGCGTGCGCCACCACGCCCAGCTCAAACTTTTGTTATTCCTACATATCTAATTCATTAAACTGATAGGTGTGGAGAAATTTAAACCTTCTTGAATATTCCAACATTATATTGACCTAGGAAGATTTCATAAACTATAAGCCCCAAATTGTTCATCAATTGCACATTGATAAGTTGGGTTATGAAACTGATTCAAGTAGATGTAATTTATTTTTAAATTACAAACATATAAAATGCTATGTCCATATAATCATTAGCGTTCAATGTCAATATTATGGTTTTGCTTCCCTAATATGTTCCTGTACTTAGTTCTAACCCCCACAATGCACCCCACAATCCCCAATGAGGAGGGTTCTTCGGGGCGGGGAGGACAGGGAGGAGGTTAACAGTGGTACCAACATAGCTGTTTACACACTATGTACATAACTAATAAAGAAAAAAATAATTTCCGTGTTAAAATGAGCTTCCTTTCAAAAAAACATTTGTTTACAGTAGGTGATGTTTGTAGGATATTAAAACAAAGGTATTAAGTGGCATAGGATTCTTTTTCAAAAAAATATTTATTTATTTATTTGGGAATGGGGAGAGTATGGGTGTACCAAGGCCTCTTGCTGCTACAAACAAATTCTAAATACATGCACCACTTTGTGCATCTGGCTTAGTGTGGGTACTGGGGAATTGAACCTGGGGCTTTAAGGCTTTACATACATGCCTTTAACTACTGAGTTAACTCCCACCCTGAAGCTGGCAGATAGAAAAAGAAACATCAATGTTGTGTAGCTACAAGTCAATGAAAAGCTAATACTGGCTGCAATTCACAATCAACATGAAAAGAAGCAAGGAAAATACCTTTTCCTAGCACCCACTTAGGGAGCGTGATGCTGCTAATGCCAAGGTCTTCAATGTTTAGCATCTAGTGGTACGGGACAATAATATCTTATTTAAGCCACTCAACTTGTGGTATTTTGTTAAAACATCCTCAGGAAATTAATGTGTTAGATATCAATTTAAGGCATATATTACAACTAAGAAATAGTATATGGAAAGTAATAGTAGATCAGATGCCAGAAATGGAGATAGTATCTCCAAGATTTATTACCAATCATAAATGCATCATCTCTTATGCAAAATGTGATATGAAATTGTTTTGGTTATGCATTTATACTGTTTTATGACTCTAAATGTGTTTGTATTCAACCAGTCCTTTCTTCATTACAATATTCCTAATGTAGGTAGTGTTCATCCTATATAGTAAATCATTTGTTAATCATTGATTTCTGCATTTTATTTGGTGGTGTTTTTGTTTTTTGATTTTTTGAGGTAGGGTCTCACTATGGCTCAGGCTGACCTGGAATTCACTATGTAATCTCAGGGTGGCCTCGAATTCTTGGAAATCCTTCTACCTCTGCCTCCCGAGTGCTGGGATTAAAGGTGTGCACCACCACGCCCAGCTTGGTGTTTTTGTACAAAAAAATTATTTACTATTTATTTGTTTATGAGAGTGAGTGAGACAGAGAGCAAACATATCAGGGCCTCCTGTCTCTGCAAAGAAAATCCAGATGTATATACCACTTTGTACATGGGTACTGGGGAATCAAACCCAGTCCATGAAACTTTGTAAAAAAGTACCTTTGGGCCTGGTGTGGTGGTGTACGCCTTTAATCTCAGCACTTGGGTGGCAGAGGTAGGAGGATTGCCATAAATTCGAGGCTACCCTGAGATTATATATTGACTTCAAGGTCAGCCTGAGCTAGAGAGAGACCTTACCTCAAAAAACAAAACAAACAAACAAACAAAACAACAACATCAAAAAAGCGCCATTAACCTGTAAGCCATATCTCCAGCAGCCATCTTTGGTGTTCTTAATACTGTACATATCTACCTTCTAACTAGGTCACAGACTTCTGGAATAGCCTTGATAAGCATATACTATTTAGCTTTCTGGGTATTATAGACCTACTGTCTTTGAAAATGCGTAATATTTTTGCAATGAGCAGTGTTATATAGTGAGCAAGGCTTAATAGACTCAGAAAGTTACAACTTACAAGGTTTGGGAAGGTCAGAAAGTTACAAAACTCACAATTCCTTTCCAAAGGTTATAAAAGCTATAACAACTGCCAGGAAGATGAGACTTTTTTGGTGGAGTTACCTGTAAGTTGAGCAAGGAGCTTCATGAGTATAGTTTTGTTGTGTGGCTCATCACCCATTATGGAGTGAACATTGTGGTGTTGAAGCTGCCTTTGAGTCACCCATATTCCTCTCATGAATGCTTTGCCAAGCTGGACATGGGTTAAATCATTTCTATGATATGCCATTTGTGCACTATCTAGGGTAAATACATGTTTGTTCATGTTGGACCAAAAAAAAAAAAAATCATGTACCATAATTGGTACTTGAAAAGGAATCAACAGAATCAAGGCCAAGTTGGGGAGTAGTTGTATGACCCATGAAATAGCTGGTAAGACAAGCAGCTGAGGCTGACCTATCTGAAAATGAAGCATCCTTGGAAGTGCTCTCAATATGGCTACTTTTCCCATGTGATGTGGTGGTGTCCTTCCTTGTTAAAGCAGCAGTAGTATGCACTCTGTGCTGAGTGATGCAATGAGAGCCAAACTATCTGAGAGTGGGGCATGAAGCCCAAGGTTGTCATTTCTTCCTACATGTTGTAATGTGACAGGCCTCCCTGATAAAGGACTACAGGGATGCTCCTCAAATAGCTGATACACTAAAAGTCATGTTGCCCTGAAAGTAGCATATGTGAGACAGGCTCATAAGCAGGCTGTGGTGACAGTTGCTTGGCCTTCTCTGTAGGTGAAAATACATGAAATGGAAAGTCAGGTATCTGCTAGAAGAACTTGCCCACATAAGGCGGGGGGGGGGGGTGATTTTAGTGAGAAAAAGACATACAAATTCTATCTTATGCATTAGCCTCTGCTTTGGTAGAAAAGATGGGAAAAAAATGATGAGATGGAGGTGTCGCTTTTCCTTGTTTTATACTAGCAGGACATAAGGACAGTACAAATTAAGTCAGTACTAAGAAGCTCTTCCTAGCACCTAAGAACTTGGAATCCATGTGAAGAATCAGCAGTGAGGCAGAAGCAAGAGAAGTAAAAGTGAAGATTCTCCCCAGGTCAGCATATAGACATGGACCTTAATAGTGACCCAATACAGTAAATATGCTATATCTAAGCTGAACTGTGGAATGTTTAAACAAGAAATGAAAGAGTACCTTACAGCCTGGCTCATAAGGGTGTAGGACATGGAGACAGATGGGATCTTTCTGAGTATTACAGAAACAAACTGAGTAATATTACTACTCATTTTTCCTTGAGACATAGGGTTCATAACCTGAGACAATACATTCTGCCCTTGGCCCTTAAACCAAAGACCATCCATGATATAAAGTACGGTGCATTCAGTCCAACTTTAACTGTCTCTATAATTTTTATCAGTCCAAACATTGTTTAAACAGCCCTATAGTCCAAGGACTCTTAACTATGAGCCTGTAAAACCAAAAAATACATTATGGCACAAAGGAAACATTCATAATTCAAAAGATGGCATTGGGCATAGCAAGGAAAAATTGAACAAACACAAAATCTAAAACAACAGACAAACATCAATCTGTAACCAGTGACAAAGACTCTAGGGTTTAAACTCTGCCCTACCAGCTGGATTGCCCAAAGCCCAGGAAAAACTCCATCTAAAGCTGGTAGCTCTCCTTGGCAAAAGTTCTAGAATCTCACTATAACTAACAATTTATCCTCATGGCTCCAATGGGCCTCCACATAGGGACTAACAGTCCTGCTTCATGTTGTCCAGTGGCCATCTCTAACAATATGTAACTGTGTTACATATTCAATGACCCTTTCATTCCTATATTGTTATACTCCCATAGTACCAGGTAGTCTACCAAAGATTAATCAGGGAATAAAGCCAACTTTGACAAGCAGGACACTCTTTAAGCATTCAGGACCCCTGCTTTAAAAAAGTCAGCATTGTTCCTGCTGTCCCAATGCAGAACAAAAGACTCAATCTCAATGGTGGTAATCTCTTAAATAATTGTAGCTGAAAGGCTGTAGTCTCTAGCCTAACTTTCCTTTCTTTCTGTGTCACATCCATCTGCTCACATCAGTCCATTTCTTCTAATCACCCCTACTCAAATTTTCAGGATAGATAGAAGAGTACTGTTAGCCTCTTCACACAAAATGCCTCTAGCCCAGCCTGGCCAGAGCTTTCTTCCCTTTATAAGCCTAGCCTGCACATTTCATAGTTCTTTCTACATAGTTCTTTCAACTCAACAGAATGGTTTATCAAGCTCTACTTAAAGCACTGCAAGGCATCTCTCAGACCAAGGTTTCAAATTCTTTCATATTCCTCCTAAAAATAAGTTCCAAAAGGCCAAAAACCACTCTGCTTTCTATAAATAACATCTCCACACCAGTGGTACTAATTTTCTGTTGTAGTTACCTTTGGGTTTCTGGGACAAAACACCCAACTGAAAGCAGCTTGTGGGAGGAAAGAGTTTACTTTCTGGCTTACAGACTTGAGGGTAAGCTCCATGATGGCTGGGACAAATGTGGCATGAGAAAAAGGTGGACATAACTTCTTCCACTGTCCATGGAAAACATCAACAAAAGAGTGACTCTGGGAATGGAGAGCTAGCTATCACACTCCTAAGCCCACTTCCATCTCTGAAATTTCTACCAGCTGGGCACCAAACATTCAGAGCACATGAGTTATTGAGGACATCTGATTCAAGTCACCATAGTAGAGGAGATTCATAGGCCTCTGTAGGTAAGCAGCTGCTATTGTTTTGTTAAATGGGTGTTTTTCACCTGTCAAATTCCCTTGTAAACATTTGTGTTTGTGCCCACTGATAGTAATACTATCAGCTTCTGTTCTTGGATCATGGAGAGAAACTTTGTACTTTGCAGTGAGCAACTAGCCAAGCTCCTGAGAATAAATGACTATTGCTGTGGCAGAGTAGACCATTGCTCCAAGGCTTATGGAACATCATGGGAAAGCGGAGGAAGAAAGAATTTAAGACCAGAGGAAGGTGTAGAATGTTGTGTAGTTGTTCCTCTGAACTGAAACATTTTCTCTGAGTGAGAAAAGAGATTCATATGATGCTAAAAGCTCATAACTTAAAAGACTCCCAAAGCTCAAAAGTTTATAAGATTTACAAGGTCCTCTCAAGGTTATAAAAAGAGTGAGTGATTGCTATAAGAGACTCTAGTGGTCATGGAGCTCCAGAGATGTGTTTTTTTGTGAGTCATCACTTCTTCTGGGGTGAACTTTTTGGTGATGCAGTTGCCTTTGAGTCATTTAGGCTTCTGTAAGTAACCCCTCATCTATGCTTCATTAAATAATCACAATACATTCACTTATTCACCAAGACAGTCTTGATGGACTCATTTCTTTGGGCACTTGATAAAGCCTTATTTCTATTATACAGTGCCTGGTACATTGGATGTAGTTAACACATGCTAATTCCTTTTGTTACATATATTATTTATTGAAAATAGGGCTGGAAAAGATTGATTAGTGGTTAAGGTGTTTGCCTGCAAAGCCAAAGGACCCCAGTTCAATTCCCCAGCACCCACATAAGCCAGATGTACAAGGAGACATATGCATCTAGAGTTAGTTTGTAGTGGCTAGAGGCCCTTGTATGCCCATTCTCTCTCTCTCTCATTCTCTCTCTACCTCTTTCTCTCTCTTTCAAATAAATAGATAAATAATATTTTAAAAGAAAATAGTTACTTTAATACTATTGTACTAGAATAGTTACTTTAATGCTATAAAAGTAATGTATGTTATAAATAATTAAAAATATGTGCAGGGTAAACCAGGGGTGGTGGTGTATGCCTTTAATGCCAGCACTCGGGAGGCAGAGGTAAGAGGATCACTGTGGGTTCGAGGCCACCCTGAGACTACATAGTGAATTCCAGGTCAGCCTGAGCTAAAGTGAGACCCTACCTCGAAAAGCCAAAATAATAATAATAACAATAAATAAAATAAAAATATGTACAAGGTAAATTAAAAGGGTAAAATTTTTATGAGAGAGAGAGAGAATTGGTGTGCCAGGGCCTTTAGCTACTGCAATCAAACTGCAGACACCTGCATTACCTTGTGTACATGTGTGACCTTGTGTGCATATCACCTTGTGTGTCTAGCTTTTGTGGGTTCTGGGGAGTTGAATTTGGGTCCTTAGGCTTCACAGACAAAACATTTCCACACCATGTCTCCAGCTCTTTTTTTTTTTAATGAGAGAAAGGGAGAGAGAGTAAAAGAAAGAATTGACAGTAAAACACTTTTTAAGTTTCTTTTTCTAACTATGTGTAGCTCATTCCTATAATTTCAGCTCTTGGGTGGTAGAGGTAAGGAGGATTGCCAAGAGATTGAGGCCAGCATGGGCTGCAGAGAGACTTCCAGGTCAAACTGTGCTAGGCTAGAGGGAGACTGCCTCAACAAACAAATAAAAACACCTAAAAGTTTCTTTCACTTTCAGTCTCTGAGATTTACATGAAGAATATATTATGTACTCCCTTGAGATCTTTTCTGTGTATGCATAGGTATAGTAGCATAAATATTTTAGTATAGTCACAGAAAATAGTGGAGTCACATTAATTTTCTCTTTTGCTTCTGTAGTATTAACTCTAAATATTTCTATTTTACAAAATGTTAATGTGCCTTTCTTAAAATACTAGTCTAAGCCTTTGTTTATATCCCTCAAAGCTGTACTATGATAGGTAAACTGTAATCCAAAATTTGGAAAAATAACAGTTATTTGGGGGTAAGCAAAAAGTCAGTTTGAATATAAAAGTTTTAAAAATAAAATCTTGTTTTATACTCCCCTAAGGGATCAGTACTCCTTAGATTTTATTATCTTTCACTTTAGCAGTTGTGATTGGTCTTACCAGGAGTTACATCCTGGTTCTCACCCTAACAGAATATGAGTTCCCTGAGGACTTTTCCATGTATGTTAGAACAATCCTAACACCCTGAAGGCACTGGATGAATGTGGGGCCAGTGAATGCAGGGAGCATCCAGAGCTTGTGCTTCACCCTTCAGCAGCAGGACTCTGAGGAAGCGAGTGTCCATTCACTCATTCACTCATTCATTCTATTCACTCAGAAGGGAGAAGGATTAGGGGAGAGCATGGGACCCTGGGAAAGTCACAGTTCCAGAGAGACAGTGTTTGTTTGCAGGAACTCTGATGGAGGGTTTCTTTACCAGGACTATCAAAACAAGTTACTATAAACTAAGTGGCTTAAATAACATAAATATATTACCACACATTTCTTTAAGCTTGAAGCCCAAAATCAAAATGTCAGCTGGGTTGGTTCATCCTGGGGACTCTGAAAGAAGTTTCTGTTCCAAGACTGTCTCCTGGGCTTGCAGATGGCTGTCTTCTCCCTTTGTCTCATCATACATCATCCCTATTTGTATGTCTGTCCAGATTTTCTCTTATGAGGACACTAATATTGGATTAGGCCTACCCTATTCACCTCATTTTAACTTTATTACTTTTATGGAAAATTTATGTCCAAATAAGGTTACATTGTGGGGTACTGGATTTAGGGTCCAACCTGTGAATGGGAGGGACAATTTAAGCCCTTGAAATATAGGCTGTAATATTAGACTGTCGTTTTCAATATAAACCCTAAGTCAGTATATTCACTCACAGCTGGCAACATACAGGCGCCTTAAGGAGATGCAGGAACTAAAATCATATGTGGTTATTACTGTTTGGCTATCACTGACAGTATATTTTATTTCCTCAAGAGGGTATTTGGGTGGTTTTGAAGCAACTACTACTCTCCCTCTGCTGCGCCTCTTGAAGCACAGGGAGCTGAGCTGTAGGTGACCAGTGGAGCCCATTGCCCACCTCAATTCCTCTGTGTTTTTTTTTTTTCTCACTTGATTACTTCCTTTACTTGCTTGTCTAGATCTTTACTCTTTGACCCTCTAAGTTAGTCCCTCCCCTTCTTTACTGCTCTAAGTTATTTTCATTGTTTTATAATGCCAAGTCACTTTTTTTGTAGCCTCCCTCAGTGAAGAACAAAGACATTGCAAACAAAATACACAACTTTTATTAAGTGATTCCAACTATGCTGTGCTGAATTAATGTCAAAACTCCTAAAATATAAGAATCACTCCTAAGAAGGTTGCAAAAAGGAGGAATTATTTTTATGCTTTATAAGAGCTTCTGATCCAATTTCTTGGCTCAACAAGAAGCGAAGCTAGCAGCTCTTCACTAAAGAGTGGATTTGTATTTGGGCCTCACTATGCATTTCTGCCATACCTTCCACCTCAGGATGCTGGTGGCTGTTGTATGTGGGCTGCTGACAGTTGTCATTTTGGTACTGGGCATATGGAGGACAGTGATAAGGATCCAGAGAGGTAATGTCACACTGTGATATTTTGCAGAGAATTCTCTTTTCTTCTTTTGTCTTCCTTTCCCTTCTCCTCTCAATTCTCTCCTCCTCCTCCTCCTTCTTCTCCCCCACCCCTCCCTTGATACATCAGTGCTGGAAAGTACCTTGCCTAGGCTAAGGCTATCCTCAATAATGCTATTTATGAAACATAACACAAAAATTCATTGATTACTAGTATATGGTTGTATGTATATGAATATGTGTATCTGAAGAAGCAAGGTGAAGAATGAGGTTTGGATTGTTTTATTTATTTATTCCTGGGTTGATTGCTTGAGTAATAATTGAAATTACCAATAATATGTTCTGGGGTTTGCTAAGTTAAATCAAGGAAAGGCAAGTAGTTAATGGACACAGAGTCACAATCATACATGTGCAAAATTAAATTTTATTTCAAGAAGGAAAGTTAGAAATGTTATCACTCAAGTTGTAAGTAAAAAAGAAAACATAAGTTTTCTATTTTCCAAGTATGTAAAACGACTGAAAATTTAAACTGATTTTAAAAATTAGTGTCCTGGTGATTCAACACATATTTTTATTCCTTTGCCATGCCTCAGAGATGACATAAGAAAGAGGCATGGGGGAAGGGCAGTAACATATAAAACAATGTTAAATGAATGTTAAAATGAAAGCCCTTGGGAATTCACAATGTGGAATATGAATAATCCTAATGCTGATTCCCTTGGGCCCCGGAAGTTTTCCTTCTGGGGTTCAAAGTCAGATATGCAGAACACATGAAACTGGGCAAGTAGAGGAAACTGCGATGGAACAGTCCAGGTTGCAACATCCCCTCCACAGGTGTCAATACTGATACTTCATCTCTGTTACTCTTCCTCATTTCATTCTATCCATCACATCTCATGTCATATGGACTTTTTCTATGGTTCCCTTGCTAAGTATAAAGATAAATTATTCTTTATTTTTTTTCCAAGGGAGAAGGTTCCGTGCATTTCTATGAGAAACTGATATAAGTCATGATTATTTTTTGTTTGCTTGCTATTTTTTGAGTCTGGATCTCACTCTGTATAGCCAAGGCTGGCTTAGAATTCATTGGGTAGCTAAAGCTTGTCTCAAACTTATTTCATTTTCTCTGCTTCAGCCTCCAAAGTGTTGGGATTACAGACATGAGCCACCACACTTTGTTAACTATGAATGTCTTATTCAGAAAAAAAATATAGATAAGAATATACATATAAAATAGCAGCTAAATTAATCTTACTTTACTAATATAAACAAAACATAGACTATATATTCTATTTTTCATGAAAAATCAGTATACTCTGTGAAAAACAAAAATAATTCTTGTTTCAAGAATTCTTGTTTTATGCCCATAATCCCAACAATCAGGAGGCTGAGGCAGGTAGATTACCAAAGTTTGAAGTAAGCCTGGGCTGCAATGTAAAGTCCTGTCTCAAAAAGAACAAAAAAGAAAGAAAGAAAGAGAAGTGAAAAATAGAAGAGGAAAGGAAAGTAAAGGAATACTCCAAATTCTGCTGAGTAAATTTTAATGAGAATTTATCATTATTTGACTTTAGTGAAGATGGTGATGTAACATATGCAGGCAAATTATGCATTTAATTTTGATATGACCAACAAATGTCACAAATCTTGCTATGTTCCTGGTACTATGCTCAAAAGTTCACATGCCTTATCTCATATAATCCTACAACCACATCTCGAAGCAAGATTATTTTGTCTGTATTACAAATGGGGAAAATGGTTGAGAGGGTTTTCATGCTTATGTAATTGGCTCAGGATGTGAACCTAGATCATAATGACTTCAGTGCTTGTGTTCTTAGGAAGACAGAGATAACAAATCAACTAATTCATCTTTTTTTATATATAAAATTTGTTTATTTTTATTTATTTATTTGAGAGCAACAGACAGAGAGAGAAAGAGACAGATAGAGAGAGAGAGAGAGAGAATGGGCGCGCCAGGGCTTCCAGCCTCTGCAAATGAACTCCAGACGCGTGCGCCCCCTTGTGCATCTGGCTAACGTAGGACCTGGGGAACCGAGCCTCGAACCGGGGTCCTTAGGCTTCACAGGCAAGCGCTTAACCGCTAAGCCATCTCTCCAGCCCTAATTCATCTTTTCTTCTTGAGATAAGAACTGAAAATCCTAGTTCACACAGATATGCAGTAAGCATTACAATCAAAGACTATTTTGTTCTGCTAGGCAAAATTGGGCTCTCCAAAAGTCATATTGACTTCAAGCTAATTATATCATATTAATGCAGTTTCTGAAGCCAGGCTTCAGTTTGAAAGTATTACGAGTTGTCAGTGGTATTTATGCATTTTTGCAGTGTTGTAGTTACCATAGCTTTGCCATCTTCTACTAGGTTCTTCAGTGTACTGGCTATAGCTTTACAAAGTTGGAAGTTTTCTGCCTTGATCTTCTAGTCTAGAGAGCACAGTAGGATTCATCCTAATCACTGCCTGCCTTTAACAGAAAGGCAAGTGTAGAGTAGCCATCAAACAAGACACAAATGAGCTCAACTAAAATCATTCTGTTTTCTTTTTTCTTTTATAAAATGAATCATTAGTTTAAATATCAAATAAGCACATTAAGACATGGTCTGTGAGTGAATAGAATTTCTTCAAAATTATTGATAACTTTTGCAACTTCTGAAAGGATTTCTATATTTGAGTAATCTGATTACATCAGTTGATTTAGAATAGTCTTCACCAAGTTTCACACAAATGTTTCCTTCCTAAATGATTTAGTTCTTTGATTCAATGTTATTATTTCAGGGCACATTTATATCCACTCAGTGTAAGTTACAATCTCATTTTTGCTCTTTTACATATATTTTTCATGACTCTTACTTGCTTACTGGTTAGTTATCTCTCAGTTTATAGAATGAGAGCTTTATTAAAACAGGTACCTGATTCACTAAGTCACTAGACTTCACACAACTAAAATAGGACTTGATTATAGCTACCAAAATGTAGTTAATAAATAAAATGATATGAAAACTAGAAATTAGATTGAATCTGAGTTTCTAAAACAAAATATCGTAAGTAGGTACCCTGTGGGCAACAAAAATTCCTTTTCTCACAGTTATGGAAAATGGAGCACTTGGGCAGCATCCTTAGCAAATTCAGTGTTTAGTGAAGTTCTGATTCCTGTGGTTTTTTTTTTTTTTTTTTTTTTGAAGCCATATATAGCTGGAGAACTTTGGTCTCTTTGTCACCTTAAGAGTGCTAATTACTTTCCTGAAGGACATGCACTCATGAATTATCACCTTTTAAACACTCCACCTTCCAATATCATCACATTGGGAAGTAGATTTCAACACAAATTTTGAGAGAATACATTTAATCCCTAGCATGAATGAAGAGTTGTCAAATAATCATATTGAGAAATGAGATAACAAAGCTACCAAATCCTTATGATTTCCTTTAAAATATATTTTAAATATTTAATTGGTTTATTTGAGAGAGAAAGAGGAAGGGAGAGAAAGAGAGAGAGAGAATGGGCATGCTAGGGCATCTAGCCACTGCAAACAAATTCCAGATACCTGTACCCCCTTGTGCATCTGGCTTATGTGGGTATTGGGGAATCAAACCTGGGTCTTTTGGCTTTGTCAGCAAGTGCCTTAACCACCAAGCAATCTCTCCAGCCCTAAAATAATTTTTTTAAATGCAATTTTGGATTTCTTGTTAAGAAGACAGTTTTGGTTTTCTTCTCTAGGCCGTATGGCATGTTACTATGTTTCATTTAGATCCCTCCATTTGTATATGATCTCTTTTGTTTACACATACAACCATCCATCTCTCAGAGCGCTTTCATGTTGGAGTAAATACATGTATTGCCACATTACCATACTCTCTAACCTTTTCAAAGAAAATATTCTTTATAGGAAAGTAACCACTTTGATGTGGTTTCCCAATGGACAGATCCAATATGCTCCATCTCTGCTGATTTCATGCTTTTTATGGCATAACTAGTAATATAAGAAGCAATGTATCTTTTGAATCCCATTACACTTTATAATTAAAATAAATGTAACTTCAATTATATTTCATGATATTTCTTTTATTTGACATTTTAGGCCTAATAAAAACATGCACAGATACATATACAACCTCAGTGGTAGAGGGTATTTTCTTTAATTTCCACTATAAGAGAACATCTTGACCTCAAAACATTAGCAATGCTAACATACCTATTTGTGTTTTATTCTCTCCTGGTTGGAGAATTTTCTGCTCTCTAACATTGATTTCCCCATCCTACTCCAAATATTCTAACCTTTCTTCCTTAACCATAGAACAAACCTTTTCCTCAGCCTAACAAAGGGCTTTAGAAGGATATTACATAATCAAATTCCAAGGTCCGACTTTATAGCACTGATATTTCCCACACAGTACAAAATGTGTATTATCGTAAAAGACCAAGGAGAGTTTATTGCTATTCAGATAATAACCTGCCCATAGACATAATGACTGTTTTGTTACTCAATGTCAGTACTTCCTACAGAAACAAACTCATTAATAAGTCTAAGTTCTATGACTGATCTTGGAAGACTAGAGTTATTTTGTAAGTTTAAAACATTCAGAAAAAAAAAATTTGTGTGTGTGGAAGAAACCGTGTTTTAGAAAACTATTCTGTTTTAATTCAACTGTTAGAAATCTCACTTCTGTTCTGTTTCATTCTCTCCTTTTTTGCTTTCTTACATACCCATCCTCTAAATAAAAAAAAAAAATACAAAGATTTCTATGAGAAGTAAGAGATTCTCTTTTGAGGGATACATTTGTTACATAAGTGACTGAGGGGCATAGATTATTTTAACATCAGAACGAGTGATATGTATTGTTGAAACCATTACAAAGGACAGTGTATTAAACTAAGAAGCTATAAACTTAACTTGGTAGATTATTCTTGCATTTCCAGATATTAGATAATTCTGAATATGACCACTTGCCATATTCTGATGATATCTGTTTTGAAAGATCTTTATAGATGGGCTGAAGAAATGGGTCAACAGTTAATATGTTTGCCTGCAAAGCCTAAGGACCCAGATTCAGTTCCCCAGAACAGATGTAAGACAGATGTATATGAGTATGGAGTTCATTTGCAGTGTCTGTAGGCCCTGGTGTGCCCATACTCTCTGTCTGTCTGTCTCTCTTTCTCTCTCTAGATAAATAAATAAAAAGTTCTTTAAAAATATTCTTTACAGAATTTAGCAATGGACTGTGTACCTGTGAGAGGGAAAAAAGCTCTGGAGCCAGAGTGTTTTAGTTTAAATCTCAACTGTGCTGCTTTCTACCTGAGTAAATGAGCCCATTACTCAATGTTTTTGTGCCTCAGTTTCCCTCTCTCTTATAGGTCTCATAAATCTGCCTCATTGGGCTGTTTTGAGAATTAAATAAATTAATACACTTGAAAGTTTAAGATGACATCTTATATCTTATAAGCATTCAATAAATATTGGCAACTGTTCTCTAATTTATAAATTTTGTATCATTCAATAAAAAGCATAACTTTTCCTCTCTGAATTAAACACTGAATACATACCATTAACCTTGATTGAACTTTTGGATTAAGACCCAGTTCATCCAACCAAAACTCTAAAGTAGGTTTAATCATTAAGTTATATTGACTGGCTGAAAACAGAAATAGAGAGTTCCAAGAACAGCCATATCACACATTTTTTTTTTATTTTTGTAGTCAGTGAATACAGTCAAGTTGGTACCATTGTTAGCCTCGTCCCTGTCCTCCACCCTCCACAGGGACCCTCCTTGTTGGGGTATATGGGTTGTGCATTGTGGGGTTAGCCTTTAGTTTGGGTAGGAGGAAATGTTTCTGTGTGTCATGACCCAAAAACCATGTGGCTCCAACATTCTTCCCACCCCCACTTCTACAAATTTCCCTGAGCCATGTTGGGTTCAAATTAGGTATGCTTCCATGTTGAGATCTTGGGCACCTCTGTGTCTCTGGATATCTGGTTTGGTAGGGGTTGATTGTTCTCTGTGTCTATCTCCTTCACCTTTGTGCTGGTTCCTGGTTGGCCAAGAAAACAGCATTCTTGCATGTTTCCTCAATTATTCTTAGTTTCAGCTGGGGCCCTTTTGAGGTATGATGGGGCAGTTCTCTCCTTAGGATCTGTGTCTATCTGAAAAAAAGAAGCATATTCAACAATGGAGAATAAAGTAACACCATGTAAATGTGATAACCACTATTTTTCAGAGGGAGTTTAATGGAGAGCGGGCTCATTTTTGGATATGGTTCTGACTTGTTTCCCAACTACAGCTATGGGTTCCATTCCACTGAGCAGATCAGTGAGCCAAGTCCAGATCAGTTGGTTTCCACCGTGGAGATGCACCACTATTGCACTTGTATGAGAATCATGTCAGGTTGTTTGCTGCTAAGTAGGTTAGACCATGCATTTCTTGGACAGATATTGGTCATTTTCCCCCAGTCGCTCATATAGCACCTTCTGGCACTAGATGCATTGTCTGGGAACTGACTCTCTTCCAGCTTCCAGCCATGTTGCTCCATGAAGTGTATGGTGTCTTTAGCAGTAGGGTCTTACCACTAACCTAGGGTGGGTCATGTGTGTCATCAAGTGCTCTTACATAAATCTGTCTTCTTTTGGGGGGCCTTGTAGGTCTTTGTGATCAAAAGCTCATTGTGAATGATATCTACCTGCTGGTACTGGGAGTTACAGGTCAGTGCCCAAGAAGAGAAGGAATAAAAGGGTAAGTGATATAAAATAGATAGAGAGATGAGAGAGAAGAGGGAGAGAGAAATTGAGAGAGAGGAGAGAGAGAGAGAAACAGAAATAATAGAAGATAATGGTCAATTTTCATCATACTCTCTCCAGGGCCTTGTGAATCCAATGTTCCCTCTAAGGTGAAGGTTCAACCATTTGGTCTATCTTTTAGGATGTAGGGTTTTATGGTTCCATTGCCGTTTGGATCCAGTTTTGTGTCACCCATCCCCTCTCTTACCTTTCCTCTCTCCCCACCCTCCCTATTGTCTGGTCCTTGAGATGCTTGGTAGGTATGTCAGCAACTTGGGTAGATTCAGGTTAGGAGCTTTAGATGAGTGAGGCTATGTGGTGATTATCTTTCTGTGATTGGGTGAATTCACTGAGAATGATCTGTTCCAGGTTCTACCATTTTTTCTTCAAATTTCATTGTGTCATTTTTCCTTACTGCTATGTATAATTACATCATGTAGATATACCACATCTTAGTTATCCATTTATCTAATGATGGACATCTGGGTTGATTCCAGCTCTTGGCTATTATGAATTGAGCAGCTAAAAAGATGGTTGAGCAAATCTGTCTGAGCAGAGGCATGGAGCTTTTAGGGTACATGCCCAGCAAGGGGATAACTGGAACTGTTGATAACTCTATAGTCAGCTCTTTTAGGAGTCTCCATATTGCTTTCCAGAGTGGTTGTACCATCTTACATTCCCACCAGCAGTGGAGGAGGGTTCCGATTTCTTCACATCCTAGCCAGAATTTATTTGCATTTGATTTTTTAATGTTTGTTATCCTTACTGGGGTAAGGTGGAATCTCATAGTTGTTTTTCCATGATGATTAGGGATGATGAATATTTCCTTAAGTGTGTGTTTGCCATTTGTATTTCTTCCTCTGAGAACTGCCTAGGCAGTCCATTTTGTGAGTAGGTTGTTTGACTTTTTATTGTTTATACACCTATACTGAAAACCTGTTACTGGGGAAGTCATGAGCCCTAGGGGTGTAACACCTGCTGGTGTCTGGATAAATGTATATATTATGCTTACCAAACTTCCCAGTAAGCATTTCTCTTAATGTTCATCCACATATATCAATGCTATTCTCACTTTTGGGTTAGAGAAGCTTCTCTTTTTCCAAACAGTGACCTCTGGGATGACTCAAAAGGCACCATAGTGCTGAGAAGAGGTGACAGGGGAGTTATGAATTATCTTCTATATTTTCAAAAGCTACTATTGCAGGTGGTTCTTTTAAACGATGCTACAAAATACTAAAAATTGAAATAAATAAAAATAATTGTATAGAAGGTAGTAAACTAAGGATAAATAACAATATTACAGTAGAAGCAATAAACATAAATTTAAGTTGATGGATCTCATGTTTAAAGAATTATTGTCTTATTTGATATTAAATCAAACACTGGAGACTTAATCAGCTTTTTATGAAAATAAAATGTTGATTAAGCAAATTTTAGGCAAATACTATCAAAAAGGAAAGCAAGTTAGTAATATTAATATGAGCAAACAAATAATAAGAGTGCATTATTCAGTGATGTATGGAGTAATCCAGCTAGGAAGAATCTATAGTCTTATATCTGTGTGCATCAAATAATCCAGACTCAACATATGTAGGGCACAGTTAAGTACCTTATATAGATAAATTCAAACTTGCAATCAGCATGGTTTTGATACTCTTCTATAAGACATGAGTAGATCAAGCAGAGAAATTTGATTAGAAATCTAAAATAGCCATATAACAAGATGAGTGTATTTTTATATACTAGCACTTGTAATTACATATTTATTTACATATAAGGACAACTATAATACATTGAAAATGTACATTGATTTTGAAAGCAGTATCAATCAATAAGTACTAAAGAACTAATGACCTACAGCTTATACTTTCTTAATATAGTGCAATACAATTATAAAAAACCTTAATTAAAGCCGGGTGTGGTGGTGCACACTTTTAATCCCGGTACTTGGGAGGCAGAGGTAGGTGGATCATTGTGAGTTCAAAGCCACCCTGAGTCTACATAGTGAATTCAGGTCAACCTGGACTCGTGTGAAACACTACCTTGAAAACCAAAAAAATTTTTTTAATTAATTAAGAAAATCCTCTTCAAATAGAAAATATATTTTAAACTACCCAAAGAAAAAATTGAATATGAATTGCATATCAATTTCGTATTGCAACTTGAGCATAGGTAAAAATGCAGTCAGAGTGACATCTATGTTAGTATATAATAAGCTAGACTGAAAGCTAGTGACCTAAATATTCTGTTTTTCTTTCCTTTTCTTTTATGTATATGCAAACATGCAATACAATTTAATCTTTTTAATACTTTTTAGGCTAGCATACAGCATAATGAGATGCATCATATCATCTTCATTAGATGTATCATTATCCTTGTTCTTCCTCCCCCCACCCCCCGGGCCCCCGACTGCACTCCTCTGTACAACCTCCTCCGCTTCCAGCTGGTTCATGACCTTTCCCTAGTTAGTTCTCTCTTCTACTTTCTTACCACACATATTCCACTGCTCTCCCTACTCCTCTCTTAAGACTCATCCTTTCTCCTAGTTTTGTGACCCCCCCCAAAGATAGAAAATACAAACACACACATAATGTTAAATATAGATTCCACAGATAAGAGAACAGATGAGGTATTTATCTTTGTGAGTCTGGCTTATTTCATTTAACATAATGACTTCCAGTTAGGGTTAGGGTTAGGGCTAGGGTTCAGAACCATGCTTTCCTTGTGGGAGTATCAGTAACCATTGTGGGGTCAAGAACACACCATTTAGTTTATATCACGAGAATAGCTTCCCAAAGTACTTTTCTCCACCCTGTGGCTCTTATATTCTTCCCACCTGCTCTTCCATGATGCTCCCTAGCCTTGGAGGGCGTCATAGCTATCTCATTTAGTGTCAGGCTCTGAACAGCCTCTTGTTCTCTGCTTTGACCATTTTGAGTTTCCCCGGGGTCTACTGCTATCTCCATAGATGCTTCTCTATGAGTGAGAGCAGCACTCAGATTCAATCCACCACTTCCTTTGTCCTGTTCCCTGAGCATGACAGGATGTGACAGAACCAATTTGTCCAATGCTAAGCAATGGGCTTTCTCTCCTTCTTGTCATTTTGATGAGTCTTGGATGTCCCTGGAATTCACTGCCATGAGGTAGGGGCCTGTACCGGACGGGCCTGGTCCTTGTTTCTCCATTTTTAAGGAACATATCATTATTTCACTTTTGTTCATGGCTGCATAAAATTCTACTGTGTATATATGCTCTACATTTCCCTTATATGTTCACCTTTTCTGATGGATAGCTAGTTTGGTTCCATTCCTAAACATTGTGGGTAGTGCAGGAATAAACATGGATGTGCAAGAATTTTTATGATATGTTGGCTTTGAGTATATACCCAAGAGTAGCATAGAAGGAACATATGGCAGTTCTATTATCAGGGCTTTTTAGTTAAAAATCTCCATGTTGATTTCCACAGTGGTTGCACAAAATAGCATTCCCACCAGCAGTGAATAAAAGTTCCTCTGTCCCCATATTCACATCTACATTTGTTGTCATTCCTTGATGATAGCTATTCAGACTGTGGTGAGATAGAATCTCAAAGCAGTTTTAATTAACATTTACCCAGGTCGTTAGGGAAGCTTTAATTTACTTGTTGACAATAGATTCTCTCAAGATAAAACTTGGTTGATGTCATCTGAGTCATATAGCATGGCAGAGTGATAATTTCTCTCTGCCACTGTCCTATCCTCCAGAGGAATTTTCATCTCAATAAAACTGGATTTGAGGCTTGTGAAAGCATAGGGTGAGACATCACAATTTATATCTGGTTTACCTATTCAAAGCAGCTTGTTTCCCTTCTTCCCCTTCAAGGAACTGCAAGCTATAGTTGAATTTGGCCTATTTCCTATGTCTCCTTTTTTTCCCTGATCTTTTCCCTATCCCTTCATTTTCTTCATGGATTTCCAAAACTCTTCCTCTATTTCTCTATTTGCTTTAAAGTCTGTTTTTTCTTACTCTGACTCCCTCCTTAATGGACTCATATAGAAGCAGCCTTTAGTCAACCATTTTACCCAGGAATTATTCAAACTTTAGAAGTTAAAACAAAAAAGAGCAAGCTGGCGTGGGAGCACACACCTTTAATACCAGCACATGGAAGGCAGTTAGGAGGATCACCATGAGTTCAAGGCCACCCTGATACTACATAGTGAATTACAGGTCAGCCTGAGCTAAAATGAGACCCTACCTCGAAAAACAAAAAAGAAAAATAAGAAAAAGAAAGAAAGAGTAAATTTAACAAAATAGGTTTGGTGATTATAATATATAGGAACAAATTAATGTAATGAATATCAAAGAAATGAGATTAAATTAATACAATGAAAATAAAATAACACTAAACAAAAAACCAGTTACCTGAAAAGTTGAAGTTAAATAGATAATTTTTAGCAAGATTTATTGTAAGAAAAATGCATAATTAACCAATATGCACAGAAAAGAAAGGTATCACAACATAGTGAAGTAGGTAGGACCCAACAAAATTGTAAGCATTGTTGTTCTACATAGGACCAATGTTGTATGTTACACTCTTCTGTATTTCTTCTTCTTCTTTTTTTTTTTTTTTTTTTTAGTTTTTTGGGTTTTTTCAAGGTAGGGTCTCATTCTAGCCCAGGCTAACCTGGAATTCACTATGTAGTCTGAGGGTGGCCTTGAACTCATGGCAATCTTTCTACCTTGCCTCCCAAGTGCTGGGATAGAAAGCATGCACCACCATGCCCGGTCTTCTGTATTTCTTGGAAATATCAAAACTTTCCATATTTCTGTGAAATGGTACTTTGTAGGCTGCCTATTTGCACCACCCATCTTTACCAGTCTTTTCTTTTTTTTTTTTTTTTTTTTTTTTTGGTTTTTCGAGGTAGGGTCTCACTCTAGCCCAGGCTGACCTGGAATTCACTATGGAGTCTCAGGGTGGCCTCGAACTCATGGTGATCCTCCTACCTCTGCCTCCCTAGGGCTGGAATTAAAGACATGTGCCACCACGCCTGGCATTACCAGTCTTTTCTTAATTTAATCATATAATCCAATTCCAATATCATCTCTTCCAGAAAGTCCTGGTGAGGTGACTTTGGTCTTTGCTTAAAATCAGCTCATAAATTATTAGCGAAAAATATTTTTCAAATACAATTTGAAATCTGCATGCTGCTGACTTGGTCTACCTACTACCTATTTTTCTATGTATCTATGTATCTATCTATCTTTCTTTCTTTCTATCTATCTATCTATCTATCTATCTATCTATCTATCTATCTATCTATCTATCCGTGTATGTATGTATGTATGTATCTATTTATCATCTACCTATCATCTATCTAGCATCTATTTATCATATACCATCTTCAAACTATCCCCCATCTATACAATTTTGCTTTCTCTGGGGTATTACTGTCCTTGGTTAAAGTATGTCTTTCAAAATTTTTTTTATATCCATAACATGTAGTAAGCACTGTTTACTTGTGTACATTCTTAGTGTAATTTTTGTTGTTGCTGATGATGCTATCACAAGGTTATTTTGATTTTTTTATATTTTATATTTATTTATTTTTTGACAGAGAAAGAAGGGGAGAGAGAGAGAAAATGGGTGTACCAGGGCTTCCAGGCACTGTAATGAACTCCAGATGCTTGTGTCCCCTTGTGCATCTGGCTAACAAGGGTCCTAAGGACTCCAACCTGGGTCTTTTGGCTTTGTAGGCAAATGCCTTAACCACTAAACCACCCCTCCAGCCCTATTTTAAATCAAAATATTGGTTTTATAAACAGAGATTAACTGGTCAAAAACATTAAAAGTCAAACTAACCTACAAATCCCAGTGCTATTCTATTATTTACTGTTTCTTTAGGAACATTTTCTCCCTCCTCAAGCACTGCTATAGAATTCTGCAGGAATGGTGGAACCTGGCAAAAGAGCAGGTGCATTTGTACAGAAGAATGGAAAGGGCTGAGATGTACCATTGGTAAGTTACTTGGACTGACACTAAGGTGAGGTTTATGCAACCCTTGTGTTACTAGGAGCAGCAATAAAGTACCTGGATGCTTCAGTTAATCATTATAAAAACAATAGAAATAATGCTGGTAGTGTTAAGATATGCGTGTGTGTGTGTGTGTGTGTGTGTGTGTGTGTGTTTAACCCAACAACCAAAACAGGTTTTCCTCTTCGTTTATGCCTAATCAAGATACCTTGTTTGTTTCCCAGCTGTGAAGTTTCTCTATACATTCATAGGTGTCTTTCCTTCTGGATAAAGGCTATAAGCCAGGGCAGCTGGCAATATGGTTTCCTCACATCCTTGCAATTGACTATGTCTATATAACTCTATTTGGATATTTTAAATATCAAATTTTTAACATATTCAATGTTTCTGAAATTGGAATGCATCCTCCTAAGTACATATTTATAATTTCCATTTTTTTCCTTTTCTTTGAAGGGATATTAATTAGTTGTTTTTCTTTAATAAATGATGTCTCAAAATCCAAGTTCAGGTGGTTTCTTGATCATAAGTGTTCTTCCCAACACTCTTCATACTTCATGTTTCCAGCTTGGGATACAAAATTCTCCCAACTACTCCCGTATTCCTACAAGCCACTTCATCCTGTACACCCATGACTTTTGGCCTTTTTGCTTTGACTCACATTCTCATTAAGCTCCTTGCCACACATATATATAAATTCTCTAGATTCTAAGCGATCTGATAAACTATGCTTATTGGCATGTTAGTGCTCACACCCTACCTCCACTAATGCATGTGTGATTCACATTTTAACTGGAATCTATTATCTAGCGTATTATTTAGTCGAATTTAACCAGATAGGAAGGTATGCCAGCCGATTCTATAAGCTTTCTTTAAATTACATTACAAAGTTCTGATCTCAACTGTTGTCTTGTTTCAAATTTTAAAAACAAAAGTATAATTTATAATGAAAAATTGTCTCCATTGCAGCTAATTTCTGTGAAACTAGTACCGCCATGGGTTTTACTTTTGCCAGAATTCCGGTAGGTAGATATGGACCTTCTTTGCAAACATGTGACAAGAATACAGCAAATGGTATGTGTTTTTCCACAAATCTACTCTGTTTAAGCCTAAGAATCCCTACACTGAGTCAGACCTATTATCCCTCCACCTAGTGTTACGTTCCTAGCAAAGGTATCATGATAAGGGCTTGGTTCATTTTATGTCAATGTTCAAAGTTTATGGCATATCCTCACACAATAACTTTCCTAAAAACCTTAATATGGATCCATTGTTTGTGAATTCTTCCTAATCCTCAATCAATTGGATGATTTTTCTTGCTTACTTTATCTCCTAGCATTTATTCAGATAATTATTTGCTCACTGAGCTATGAAATTTACCTGAATTTTAAAAATGAATCTATATTATAGATTCTTACTATTGCCATTATATTATAGATTTTTTTCTGTAAAGAGGAATAATATTTTCCATCTCTAATGTTCCCTGACAATGTACAGGAGGCTGATGACTTATTTCAACACATTTTGAGTAATATCTTCTGAGTCTAGGCCTTAGAAATTCATGGAGCTCTTTCCTAATATTTAGAGTCCATTTTATTAAATAATTTCCCAAAATGTTTTATCTGCCACTTAGTTACATTAACTTTCATCCCTTCAGTGTTACAGGTAAATCCTTTCTTACAGAACTGAGTACTTAAAGAATTCAGCTAAGTTTAGATTATTTATAAAAAATGTTTGGTAAATCTGTTGCCAGTAATGACCCTGAGGAGAATTTCACATGCGTTTAGATATTTACTTTCAAGCATATTCAAAGTCCTAATAAATTACACGCATTTTTCTTCCTAAGTCTTCTTTTCCTTCCTTACATGACAGTCTCAGGACAGAATTTTTAAAAGGTGAATAATTAAGCTGAAAGGTCCTCTGAGAACTAGGCTGTGAAATTCGCATATTTCTACCATGTTCTATTGGTCAAGGGCAGCCCAGATCAAGCAAGTGGAGAAAGAGATGCCACCTAGGCGAGAGGAGCAGAAGAGTCACATGGGCACAGAACGCATGGATTGATGCTGCTGTGTCTTATCTTTGTAAACTTTCCTTTTTCTTCTTCTTTTCCTTTTTAAATGAAGTGGGCAGTCCATTAGCAATTCGGCTGTGTGGCATTTCTAGCTATGGAGAAATAGAATTAAAAAATGTAACGATGGGACACTGCAGTGATAACCTGGAAAAGCTGGAAGAAAAGGTATGCTTCATGGCCTGAAAGGCAGCTGGAAGTTCTGAGTCTGGGTAAAGACTTTGTTCAATGGTTTTCCGCTCTCAAATTATAAATAACAAAACTAGGAAGTACAACACTTATGATTTGTTTAAAACTGACATATACCAGTGAGAAAAGATTAGATTTTTTTTCCAGCACATATTGGCAAATGATTACCTAGAAAACATTTTAGATTATCTTATATTTATAGACCAGTGAAGTTTTGACTGTACCTAGATCCCTGACGTTGGAGACCAAAGGAAGGTCCTTTGATAGGCCATGCTGTCAGAATGAATGGGGGAACACCTGTGAACAAGGACTCCTGAACACAGAAAACTCCAAGTTCAAAGTGTGTTGCGGCTGGTGATGGGAGGCGGGATATGCTGGTGACTTCTGGCCGCACACACTGGCAAAAAGAATGAAGATTCTGAAACCTGATACATCTACATATCTGACTCCCAACTTTGAAACTGCTAAGCTGTGTGGGTTTGGGGTGACTTCTTAACTTCTCTAAGCCTTGAAGTGGGAATGAGGCAGCTCAACTCACAGTTACTTTCTATTGTGTATGATAACACCTTAAAATATCTAATAAAGTGCCTAGCACACTGAAGACACCTACTGAATGAGATCATTATTTGTTTCTACTGATTGATTTTAATTTCTGTTGTGTGTATTTTGACGTTTGGAGCGATGCCGTCCTCTAGTGGCAGACTCAGCTCCTTGCGCCCACATACATTGCCACCGGCTTGAGCAGTGACCATATGGTTTATTCTCACCAAACAGAACCCTTCAGTGAACCGGTACCTAGAAGGAGTGTCTAGGCCAGCTCTTCCTAAGCTCTGTGCTGAAAAATCAGTTTTTATTTTACATTCCAATCCATTTCCAACTAGCAGTTTTGTAAATATAATCAAATAAATAAAATATAATAACACGTATGATGACCTTATATACTAGTGTAAAAATAAGAAAATAATAAAAATTTAAAAAATTTAATGTGATATATGAAATGCAAACTTATTTGCTATTATCAAATCTAAAACTATAAAATTTCTGTATAAATTCTGACCACTTAATCTGAGTCTTTGTGTTTATCTCCCCATGGACTATGTAACAGTGAACCACCTTTGGTCTATGGCCACGTTTTGAGTAGTTATGATGTCACTAAGGCAGTTTGTTATTTTTAATTTAATCCAGGCATGTTGTTACATGTATGAGAAGATCCAATGGCACACATGTACTTTGCCATTTAAACAAGAAGACTGGGTGGGTGTGATGTTCAAGAAATTGAGGCTCATATTATCTGCATGCAGTTGCTCTCAAGATGTTTAAGATATGACTTAGATTTTAAAATGTTTTAAAACAGATAAATGACATCTCAACAGAATCTAAAACTATATCTACAGAAGCCCTGGTTTTAACATCCAATACCAGTACATTAACTGCTGAGAATATTACTTCTGCTGCTAGAGTGGTTGGACAGATCTTCAATGAAACCAGAAATGCGGATGCTCAGGTAAAACTTGAGATTTTAAAAAATAAAGGGAGCGTGGGACTGTAGCTCATTGACAGTATCTTCCTAGCAAGGGCTTAGGTTTAGTTTCTACCATCCCACAAAAGGAAGTCAGTGGGAGACATTAAAAAAAAATTCTACACCTTATTTCATATTTTGAGTGTAGCTTAGGTTGAAATTTCATTAAATCTTTTCGACAATCAAGTCTTTTTTGCTTTATTAGTGTGTTTAACAACTCTACTTGACCTTGACATCATCTTTTTATACCAAGTAAACATATTTCCAAAGAACTTACTTTGGTATGTATCCAGTTTCTTTGGACTAATCATAATTGCAGTTTGTTGTTGGCTTTCCTAAAAACCTTAAACCTAGTTTACATATCTTATATATCAGCCTAATAAGCTCTGATAGATACCTAAAAACAGAAGTATATTAATGATAGATGCTGAATATTGGTCAGCAGGGCTGAAAACAACAGTATGTACTGACCCAGTACCTATTGACTGACTGTTAGTATGGCTAGGCCTTTTCATGCTGTGTAAATGTTTTGTTTCAAGCCACTAGTTTATATTACCAAAGGACCTTTGGAAAGTAGATAGATTCAAGTCACAAGTTAGTATAAAATGAATTCTAAGAGAAGAATATAGTCCTCCAAATGTAAGATTTATAGAAAGATTAGCCAGTAAAGACGGATGATTGAATAACAATTTAATGTCAAGAGACATCTCTCTGACATACTCCTGAGCTTTTGATTACAAACAAGCTAAATAATTTTACTAACAGCTATATAAGTACAAATAATAATTTTGTAAAGTATTGTGGGGTATATGTATAATTCTTACTTTTGTTTCCACTGTTATCCAAGTGCTTTTTCTTTGTTCTTAGGGTGACCTTCTGTGAGAGATCATATGCAATTAAATTTAAAGACCTAAACCTCCTAATTCATGAGCTTTATTTTTATTTTTATGTCTCTTTCTTGATTTTTTCTATGATCTTATATTGGTCTTAAATTAGAACTTTGATTAACAATATAAAACCTGGCCTTTACATTATCATGCTAATGATGCTACTTGTTTACCATGAAAACTCATCATGAAGATATGGTGATGTGTGATTTGTATCTTCTGTGATG
Source organism: Jaculus jaculus (assembly GCF_020740685.1). NCBI lineage: Eukaryota > Metazoa > Chordata > Mammalia > Rodentia > Dipodidae > Jaculus > Jaculus jaculus. Next base: position 168,941,898 of record NC_059105.1, read on the forward strand.
TGCCTTCTCCCTGGCAGGCAAAAATAGTTGCTGTAGCCACAGTGAGTCAACTTCTAGATGCCAGTGAAGAGATATTTCAAAGAGCTGCTGTGAATGATAATGATGACACCTTTACTACGTAAGCATAATTACACCTTGGAAAGAAAATTTGGCAAAGTGGCATTTACCTGCATAGGTTAAAGTAACTGGCTGATTCCCCTGCAATCCATATACAATCCTTGGCTTTCTCCTTGATCTGGATCCTGCATGGAGTAGCGTATGTTTCCTGTTGGCTCCAGGGATAGATGTGGCCTGGAAGACAGAATAATTGGGATGATTCAGATTAGAACTTGTTTCTCCGACCTTTGTTTAGCATTTCACACACACTTTCACATGAAAAAGGAGGTTTTCCAACTCCTTCCTCAATGGGCAGAGTTGCCAAAAGGAGCAAATTTTGGGGCTGGAGTGACGCCTTGGTGGTTAATGCACTTGCCTGTAAGGCCTAATGACCTGGGTTTGATTCCTTAGTACCCACATGTGGCCAGATGCACAAAGTGGCACATGCATCTATAGTTCGTTTGCTATAGCTGGAGGCCCTGGTGTGCCCATTCTATCTCTTTCTGTCTCTCTTCTCTTTGTCTCTTGCAGATAAATAAATAAAAAGTTAAAGAGCCAACTTGGCTGGACACACCACATTGTTGGCCTCCATGCGCCTGAGCTCTCTCTTCCTAGGATCCTGTTGTTTGGTTTTGGTTTTTTCTCCCTGCTTTCTCTTCTTGATGCTTGTGTTCTGGATTACTTTTGGAAGTACATCTAGTAAAAAAATAAAAATAAAAAAATAAAGTTTATTCAGAGGCTCTTAACTGATTCACTGTTTTTTTTAAACCCATTTACCAATGAAATATGCATGCTCATTATAGAAAAATAAGAAAATATATGATGTGAAAAATTTTTAAATATTTTACATTTATTAACCTACTAGCATACATTTTATTTTTTCTTTCTTTCTTTGAGAGAGAGAGAAATAGACAGATAGAGAAAGAGAGAGAGAGAGAGAGAGAGAGGGAGGGAGGGAGAGAGAGAATGCAAAAGAGACAATGGGCACACAGGGCCTCCAGCCACTGCAAAACAACTCCAGATGCATGCTCCCTCTTGTGTGTCTGGCTTACATGGGTTCTTGGGAATCTAGCCTTGGTCCTTTGGCTTTGAAAACGAGTTCCTTAACCACTAAGACATCTCTCCAGCCCATAGCATACATTTTATATATTTTCTCTTTTGTGTGTGTATATAACCATATATACATATATGTAATTATATAATATATTGATTTATAACTGTTTTATCATTTAATACCTTAAAACATTTTCAGGGGCTGGAGAAATGACTTAGTTGTTAAGGTGCTTGCCTGCAAAGCCAAAGGATCCAGGTTCAATTCCCCCAAACCCATGAAAGCCAGACACACAAGGGGGTGCACACATCTGGAGTTTGTTAGTAGTGGCTTGGGGCCCTGGCATGCTCATTCTCTCTCTCTCTCTCTCTCCCTACCTATTTCTATCTCTTTCAAATAAATAAAGAAAAATAAAATAAAATAAACTATTTTCAAAGTATACATACTGATACATCGATATCATAATACTAAATTACCTTATTATATGAGTCTAACTATGTCTCTACATCTAACGATATCTCTGTTCTGGTGAGATTGTATCATCTTGCAGAACTATGGGTAGTCAACATATTTGTACATAATCATTATTTTCCCAATTTTCCTTAGGAGAAATTTCCACATGCAATTATCAGTTTTTTAGTGATAACAATGAACACCTATGCAGAGTTTAGCCCTCAAAGTAGAAAAAGGACAAAAGTGTGAAATAGAGCCATTATAATCTCCATCAGTCTCTCTTTTATTTTAATGTCATGTTCTTTTCCTCCTCTTATGATGGTCTTGTGTAGGCAGTGTCAGGCACTATGAGGTCATGGATATCCAGGTCATTTTATGTCTGGAGGAAGCACATTGTACAGAGTCCTACCCTTCCTTTGGCTCTTCCATTATTTCTGCCACCTGTTCCGCATGAGACCCTGAGCCTTGGAAGGTGTGATCGAGATGTTACTCAGTACTCCAGTCACTTCTTTCCAGCACTATGATACTTTCTGAGTCATCCCAAAGTCACTGCCATCTGAAAAGAGAAGATTCTCTACCCAAAGTGAGAGTAGCATTAATATAAGGGTATAAATATTAAGAGAAGTGCTTACTGGGCAGTTTGATAAGCATGCTATATACATTTTTCCAGACATCAGCAGATGTTACACCCCTAGGGCTCATGACTACCCCTGTTTTAACTTTTCAGTATTAGGGATGTGTTTCCCCCCATGAAGCTGGCCTCCAGTCCAATTAGAGGGCAGTTGGTTTCCACCATGACAGATGTGCCACTATTGCACCCATTGGCTCATTTGGGCTGACTGGCCAATTATAAGGCTTGCAGTGTCTACTGTTCAGTATCTTCACTGGTGGTATCTCTTTCTCCCATTGAACTCCATGTATAATGGCTTTTTCCAGCTTTCTGTTAGCTGGTCTACATGGAAGAGGTTATCAGCTCAGTTCCAGCAGGATTTCTCAGTGGCCTTGCAGCCCAAGTATATGAAGTCTTCAGCAATAGGGTCTTACCATCTATTCCTGGTGGGAAACCAAGGACCTCGGCAATGGCCTATAAAGATTATAATTTTGAGAGAGGCAGGAGTCATATAAACAGTTTTACTATTATTGTATTTTTTTTACTTTAGGTTTTAAAAGAAGTTTGGGCCCTTCCTCCTGGGAGTCTACACATTAATTTTTTTCAGAAGTGGGAGAAGGAGGTAGCAATGAGGTCCAGAGTCGATGTTCAGTGAAAGTGGACATGAGAGCCAGAAAGAGCTCTCCCATTCAGAGCTGAAGGCTCTGTGGTGGCAGAGTCTTGATGGAAGAAATGAGGGCTGGATGTGTTTGTGAGAAAGAGGAGGAAAGATAATTTGTAGAATTCATCAGAAGATGTTACAGGCCATGACATGGATGGTAGTGCTTTCCTAACAATAAACAATTATAAATTTTACTAGTTTATGACAAGACTAAATATAGTTGTATATGATTTTTAAAAACATTTTACTTGTTTATTTATTTGACAGAGAAAGGGGGAGAGAGAGACAGAGACAGAGAGTGAGAGAGACAGAGAAAATGGGCGTGCCAGGGCCTCTAGCCACTGCAAATGAACTCCAGACTCATGTGCCCCCTTGTGCATCTGACTAACGTGGGTCCTGGGGAATTGAACCTGGGTCTTCTGACTTTTCAGGCAAATGCTTTAATTGCTAAGCCATTCCTCCAGCCAAGATGTATATGATTTATGCAAAATACTCAGATGTATTCAAAAGAAGGTACTTTGAGGAAAATAAAATCTTAAAATACAGACCACATTGAACTATGAAATGGTGCAATTGAACTCAATTGTCCTTTTCTCTCACCCTGAACTTTAGTCCAGTATTTTCTGATCACTATCGGTTTACCCTGTACAATGTGGCATTTACAAACCTCTCATGAACTTTGGCCATCTTTGATTTACTTCATTAAGTTTTTCACTTCCATCTTCAATCCCAAAGTGAAGTCATCAACCCTCAACTCTCCTCAGAAGACAGAAAAGCCCTCTATATCCATAGGTTGTGTAACAATATTCAGTACAAAATTGTACTTGTACTAAACATATTTAGACTTTCATCTTGTCATTGTTCTCTAAACAATACAATATTGCAAGTGTTTATACTGAATTTATATTGTTAGTTTTCATAAATAATCTAGAAATTATTCACAGTATACAATAAGAAGTGCATGAGCTCCAAGCACATATAAAATCATTTTACATAAAGTTGAACAATGTCAGTTTTCAATATCCACGGAGTCAGGAAACTTTGAAACCAATCCCCTGTGGAAACTTAGGGATGGTTGTATAATATTGCAGAGCTGCCAACGTAGATAATTTCTCACTCTCACTTTTCCAAGAAAAGTGAATTAATTGTTCTTCAGGTCAACTCTGGTTCTCCAAACTCCATTTCCTGAGCTAGGTCTACTAGGGACAAAAGTTTCCTCACAAACATCAGGCCTTAGTCCTCCATCTCACTTGGATATCTTTCTTTCATTCATACTTTTCTTTTTATGACTCTCTGTTACAAAATTCCTCTTCTACTCCATTTATTGATGGGAAAAAGTGGGAATAAGAAGAATGAGAATGAACTGGAATTGCAGGGAAGCAAGATTTCAGTCCAGTCTCAGCCACGTCAGGCTGTCATATGAAAATTCTCTAGTGCCTCACATCCTGTTCTTGATTTGCAGAACGCAGAATGTTCAGGTGAGCACAGCTCTGGGACTATGAAGGCTTCTGCTGCTAGGGAATAGTATAGTACAATCAATACGTTTAGGACTTCATTTCTCTACTTCAACACTGTTTGCAAAGGCTGCTCTATAATACGTGACCATTGCTGTCATATTGAAGTCAAGTCACCTATGTTTGACCAATTTGAGGGGTATAAAACTGTCTCCCTAACAGTGCCCAATTTAAGGGGTGTAAAACTGCCTCCTCAACAATGGTGAATTTATGCATATGCATTTCTCTTTCCCATTTGCATTTCTGTTCCAGCTAGCCTTAAGTAATTATGCACTTAAATTATCCTAACCAAACCAAGATTTATTGTAAAGAAGTGTACAGTAACTCATAGGAACCCAAGCACAGGATTGTAACAAGCCAGAGCCTATACAGACCCACCAACCCTGGAGTGGGTAATGACTGTGGCTCCAAGGCAGCTTTGTAGTTCTGAGATGAGCTTGTAGGTCCTACTTTGTTCTTAGCAGGAAGATTTTGCTTCTTCTTTTTCATTTGTATTTGTCCTTACAATAATGGAATGAGATGATATTCACCCCTAATTCATGATTAAGACTGTTGTAATGACTAGAAATCTCCCTAATAATAAAAGAAATTTGATGGTTCCTTTTAATCATTCATACCAGGTTCATGACCAGTCTCCAGATTGGGTTGGCGATTCTGATGCCCAGATTAAACCTAAGCAATTGTAACAAAAGGAGTGAAAAATCAAGTGGGGAAAAATAGACTTAGAAGTAGTTGTGAGTACTCTGGTAAGTCACCTGGTCTCTTGATCAGAGAGATATGGAAGCCCCAGAAACCAGACTACAGACAGTACATAGCCTTCAAGAGGAGAGTCAAATCAGAGGAAGGTCCTCAATGCTTCCAAAAGAAGTTGCATGGTCAGCACAGCCTTTACTTAACCTAGCAGCTGGCACAGTGGTAAGAGTAACAGAGCTCCTCCCAGGTCCCTAGAGTCTCTCCTGGAGAGCCACTATTGACCTACAAAAGTTCCTATTTGGTTAAATTTGGCTAGCTACTTGATCTTAAACAGAGAGAAAGATATAACCAAAAGTATTTCAATAAAAAAAGTATTGTCTTGTAGGCTTCACCATTTGACCCTGAATATACATATCCACTTTTCTTAGTCCTGTGCTTAACACTTATAATATTAAGTTTTTTTTTTATTTATTCCTCCTTCCAACAGGATCTGATCCTCTTTTACTGTCTTGAGGGTAATCTTAATGGTTTTCTTAACTGTTTGTCTTTATAAAAGCTACCCTGAAGTCTGGGCCACTGAGAATAAAAATCAGTCAAGCTAAGGCAGCCAAACCCATACAGTGTCATCTCAAAGACCCAAACTCCCACCAACAGGCTCCTTATGTGACAGAACCAATGAAACCTTAAAATTCATTTTCAAGTGAACAAATAAGTCTATCAACAGACATTGATCCCAACTGTCTTTACAGAACTTCCATTTAAACTTTTGTCATTCTAACAGGACAAAAACATGTCCTACTACATTGAATTGTTACAATGTTTCTTATTGTTTCTAAATATTTTGTCAGGGCTGAATGAAAAAAAGACTCAGATATAAAGACCAGTATATGGATGATGATGAGAGAATGAAATGGTTCCCAAGTTTCTCTCTTGGGCTTCTAAACAGATCTCCTCTGGCACAGACTCTAACTGCTACAACCCTGTGACCCCATTCCACTTGAAGATGTTCCAGAGAGATCATTGCCCCATTTCCTCTAACAGCAGCTAGAGTTTCTTATTAATAGGGAATAAAAGAGAAATAAGAGAAAGCTAGCTTCCTTCAGGCAGTTAGTTAGGTATAGAAGTCTAAAAAGGGAACAAGGAGATGCCATTCTGACCATCTTGGCAAAATTAAAACTCCTGTCTGATTCTTCTGTCCAAGATGGTTGCCAGTGACATACTCAGTAGGAACTTCTTGCTTTTTCAACTTGCCTCTCTGAGTCAGCTTCCTGAGTCCATAAACCAATCAGATCTTTGCCCATGAGCCAATCATGTCTCTGCTTACACACCTAAGTCTGATGATGAAGGTCACCATGGCTAGATGTCTAATCTTTATAAAAGAATAGTCCATTCCTCCTCTCTCTCCTTTTGCCCTATGACCTAGGCTGAATATCCCCATGAGTCTGACTTTCCTTCCCAGCCCGGGCACCTACTTACCTTGACTTGGGTATTTTTCTGCTTGCCTTCTATCTAGATCATGTTTTGGGATGCCTTTTCACTTTGATTATATACATGATCTATCTTTTACTCCTTGTAAAGAACACATAAGACAAAAGCAGAAGAGAACTCCAGACTTGATTTCTACAGACAGACTGGTTATTGAGAGAAACAGCAGGGGAAGCAGCCTTCCCACAGGATGAAGGCTGAAGCATTGAGCCAGGATAGGGTGCAAGTGTATAAGGAGGATCCTAACAAAAACAGACTGTACCAGGTGCAGTAGATAAGGAACTTGTAGCTGTTTGTGTCCTTGTTCAGAATAGGCTTCTTCAGCCAGGATTGTCTAAGGGGGACCAGATGATTTCTGGTCCTTCAAGGCCATCTGAGCGAAGGGGAGTATATCAATCAAGGGAGCAAGGCTGAACTCCGCTGTTGTTTCTTTTATGGCCTTCCAGCCTTAGGGGTGGTTATTAACTCTAGTGTCTGGTTTTCAGGAAAAGCTATTAACCCTTCAGTCATTCACTATTTCTTAATCCTCTCTGGTTTATTATTTTAAGGGGCTTTAATGACCAGTATTCTGTTTGTGGGAATGGGTGGGTGTGTAGCTGCTCTAGACTTTTCCTAGATAGCAATTTCCATGAAAAAAAAACTTACCAATTTCTCCTTAAATGAACTCAATAATTTATAATTTAAAGATGAAGTAGCTGTGAGTAGAACAACCCTTTAAAAATGTTTCTGAACATGCTAGACTCCTTTGTATATTCAGCACATTATTCCCTTTATGCTAGTGAATATCAGAGACTGCTCTTAATGTATCCCAGGAATTCAGTGTTTCTTCTTGGGAAATCATCAGATACTATTGAATTGAATGATGGCCCTACCAAGTTGTAGTTTCATTGGGTATTCCTTCTGATGAAAATAGCTCTATTATTATTTTAAGTAAAATCTATAGTATGAATCACTGATAACATACAATCATATAACAAAGGGAAAACATCATTTGAAAGAAGCTGAGAAATGTTTCCAAATGAAAACTGGTTTTATTCGGTTTATAAAGCAATCTTTAGAAATTTATCATTTCTTTTTTAAAATTCTTGTTTGGAAGAAGAAAATTTAGTGTTAGAAATATGTATTTTGGAATATTGCGCAATTACCTTTAGATTAAATCATTGTATTTGGGGGAATATTTTAGATATAGAGGTTTGGTTTTGCCAAGTTCAGAAATGATACAAATATATCTGTAGGAAAAAGATATTAGGATTTTGGAGAGCAGCTAATTATCAGGGGCCCCACTTAGTCAAAGCAGAAAAAAAAAGTGAAATTCGCAGCGTTTACTTCAGAGTCAAGGCAGTGATGTTAGAGCTCTGCTCATCTGTGGATGTTCTGAAATGTTACCTAAGACACAACTTAGAAGACACTCTTTCAACATCAAAGGTTTTGGGTGAGAGGAGAGAACTGAATACTTGGAAATCAATTTCACCACCACAGAAACAGCTGGAAATGTACATTCACCCAATGCTGGGTGGAAGCAACATCCTTCTATGTGAAGGGCATCATAATATGAGTACTTCTATTGACAAATCTTTTATTTTATTTTATTTTTGTTTATTTAGTTGATAGCAACAGACAGAGAGAGAAAGAGGCAGAGAGCGAGAGAGAGAGAGCGAGCAAGAGAGAGAGAGAGAGAGAGAGAGAGAGAGGGTGCGCCAGGGCCTCCAGCCACTGTAAATGAACTCCAGACAAATGTGCCCCCTTGTGCATCTGGCTAACAAGGGTCCTGGGGAATTGAGCCTCGAACCAGGGTCCTTAGACTTCACAGGCAAGTGTTTAACCACTAAGCCATCTCTCCAGCCCTATTGACAAATCTTAATAATGAGTCTTAAATTCATGTTTTCTGACATCTATCTCTAAAGAACAATAGAGATAATTCTATCAGAACTTTTAAAACACATACATGTGATAAAGTGAGACTCTGGTGTTAAGATTTTTCAAGTGATTGTACATATTGTGGCTGTGAGTCTTATGCTCATGCTTTTCTACCATAATGTGGGAGACAACCACTTGTCTGTGGGTTTGTAACAAAACCTCTAGAATATGAGCTGTTATGTTTAATTCTATGCAGGCTGATTGAGCAAATGGAGATCTATTCCTTGTCATTGGGTAATAAATCAGTGGTGCAACCTAATATAGCAGTACAGTCAGTTAATCTAGAAAATGGCACAGAGTCGTCAAGTGTTCTCTTCTCTGTACAGAAAGGTGAGCTGTCTTTTCAACATCATTCCATTGTTAGTCAATAAACAATGCAATATTTATCAAAGTATAAACATTAAACTTTCTATGTTTTCCCTTCTTATAGGATCAAGTGATTCACTAGTTTCTGGTAAAACTTCTGTAGATACAAAAGCATACAAACTTAATCCAGATGAACAGACTGAACTTCAGATCTTACTTAGTACTGGGAATAGTAAGTCTCAAATTTTATTGCATTTTTAAAAAACACATCAGATTCATGAAATTAATAAAATTCACTGAGGGAGAAATCATACCTATTTAGTTTCATACCTAATAATTTGGTTTGAGTGTGTTAGGACTCTGATACTTTATAGTAATCTCAACTCTATTTTAGATCATAGAGTTGATTTCTTTTTAATTTTTTGCATGCATATGTGTGTGTGTGTTCATGTGGCTGTGCATGTTCAAGGGTAAGTGTGTAAGGATAGGCTCACATGTGCCAATGTGCTTATTTGGAGGTCTGAGGACAATTTTCTCATTAGTCTTCTGCTTTTCCATCTCATTTCAGGCACAGTTTCTTTCTCCCTCTCTCCCTCCCTCCCTCCACCCCCCCCCCCTTTCTCTCTCTCAATTCTCCCTGTGCTGTTCTTTGCTGTGCTTGTGTTTCTGGAAAATTCTCTAGCCTTCACCTTTCATCTCACAGTCAGCATGCTATAATTACAGAGGCCTGCCATGGTTTTAGACTTTTTAAAAGGAGTTTGGGATTTAACTTGGACACTGGGACAGTTAATGATTTATGCACTGAGTCATTTTGCTAGTCCTGAGATGATTTTTTTTTCAAAATTGCTTTTAGAGTAAAAGAATTGAAAAGTCCTGACCATGTGCACAAATCTGTATTGCTCCAAAAATCCTGCTGAAATGCTTCATTTTCTATTCCTATATTTAAAAAATGTTCATTCATAGTTCTACACATATTTACTGATGATATGACATGTAGGAGCTCAATTTCATTCTGCAGATTTTCCCCTGGACTATGTTATATCATTAGAAAAGTTGTCATTTAATAGTAGCAGTTTTAAGTCATTTTCTCTGTATGTCACCTTCTCTTGGCTTCTTATCATCTTACATGTAGCCTTTAAACTTGAAAGTATATTATTAAAAGTTTAATGAATAAATAGTGCATGCATATTTGAGTTTTCTTTCTCCAAATAAAATGTTTTAGTGCCCCAAAGCTCATATTTTAGAAAGAATAAATTCTTCATAGCACAGAAAAGGAAAAAAGAATATTATAAATGGATCTGGCATGCTGCAGAATTTTACTTTCATTTGTTTTGCCCTCATACTTCTTGACTATAAAAACTAAATTTAAGACTTTTATGTTATTTTGTAAACTTTGTTTTTAAATTATTTCATTCATAGATAAAAGTGCATAAGACAATACATGCAATACCTATTTATCTACAAGCAGAGTAAGCTAATGTCAAACTTTTCTGTTAAGCCATTCCTTGGTATCCACAGAGGATTGGTTCTAGGACCCATCAAGTCACTAAAATGTTCAAATCCTTTATGTAAAATGGTATACTGTTTGCATGTTACCTATAAACATCCTCCCACATACTTTAAATAATCTCTATATAACTGAATATACTTCACATAATGTAAATGTTAGGGGAGTCTACACTTTACATGTAGGGGAAACAATAACAAAATATCAGTACATGTTCAGTACTCATACAATTAAAATATTTTAAATTCATGATGTAATATATAGGTAAATATAAGATAAATATAATATATAGATATATATAAGGCTGTATTTCAGACTTTTAAAAATGTAAAGGTATTATAGTCCTCTTTTCCCTCTCCTACCATCTTCTTGAAGTTGGTGTGTGATATCTTCATGGTAATATTTAGCTTTTGACTCATATATATATATATCATAAGGAAAATATCCTGGAATATTTGTATAAATAGTACCTTGCTATATGTAACTTCCTTTTTTAAAAAACTTAATATCCATATTGTAGTCAGCTCCAAGTTTCTGGGACAAATATCCAACCAGACATAGTTGATTGAAGGAACAAGTTTATTTCAAGCTTCCATCAATGGTGGAAGAAACTAGCACCCTTTCACAGATCCAAGCAGAGAGAAACCACCACCAACAATCAAGACATACCAGAAAACAAGCAAAGCAACAAAGAACCATCAGAGCTCTGACTGCTCTTTCCATACATTTATGGTAGAATCAGATTGGTCCCAAGGGACAATTACACTCCAGAAGACTGCTGTAGACATAAGTACAGGGCTTAACTTTAAAAGTATCTGAGGCTATGGGAGACATATATTAAAATCACTACAATCCATTTCTGGACTTTTCTCCACATGCATTATCAAGTTTATTAACTTTTTCTCATCTGAAAGTATGAACAGATATTTTCCTTTTGTACCTTGAAAGTAAAGGGTTCTGTTATTGCTAAATTATTTCTTGCCTTTGATTTGAGTATCTTCCATTTTACTTTTTAAATATTCAGATTTTCTATTTTCTGACGCTTTTTTTTTCTTTTTTTAAGTAGAAACTACTGGTACCACAGGGTAGGGGCAGTGGCATGGGGTGTGGAGAACCTGCTGTTAGGGGACTCACTAGAGTGTGTTGTTTCTTGCCGTGTGGGGTCCTATTGGTGGAAGGTGAATGAGGTGCCTGGTCAGTTAGGGGGACTTAGTGGGGCCTATGTTGGGTGGCAGACTCACTGTGGTGGCACAGGAATGTGTGGACCTTGGATCTCACATTGTGTATATAGACTTGGGGGCTTAGTTCCCAATCTGAGTGCAGGAGGTGTGGGGAAAGGCCAATCATGGGACTTCCCTGTCCATCTGACCTCTGATGGCCTGAGTTAGGTACACACCGCACTGCCTCAACATGAGGTGCTAATAGTGCTCCTGAAAGCTCAGAAATCACTAGATTCCTAAATGGGCAACCTCGTCCCCCAGTGGAGGGCTGCTAGGATCTACTAGTACTGGAACTCCACAATCCTTGCTTGATTTAACCTCACGAGATCCAGCTGATTACAAGTCCACCATCTTGACTGGAAGTCCACATTTATTCTTAGTGAAAAAAAATGCTTTTTGGATTCTGAATACAAGTTGTAAATATCTTCTGTTTAGCTCTTTAATATTTTATGGTTTGACCTGTATTGAAAAATATTTATTAATAATATGTCAATAATATGTCAATGTGCCCAAATTGTTAGTATTTCCCTCTATAATTGGCACCTTGTGTCTTTTTGGTTGGTTCTGGGTGCTAGAAAGAGAACTTGGAGCCTTATACATGCTAGGTAACTGCTCTAGTTATGAGTTTATTATTAAAGAATTTTTCTGATCCTAAAATTATCATGAAAGTCTTCTCTTGAATATTTTTATTATTCTTGTTTATATTTATGTCTTCAGTGTTCATAGAATACCATGAATTTATAAAGTACAAGCAAAAATTACAAAGAGAAAATACAAAGAGAATTGACCAAATGATGCATAAAGAAAAATTTTAGTGCAACTATCCTAGAAATTGAAGGTCTGATAGACATAAGTAACAAGCTTGACCTTTGTTTATATTCCTAGGCATTTTTTATATTTTTTATCTGTAGATAAAAAGTAGATAATAAAAATTATTTTTTTAGGCCAGATGTGGTGGTTCATGCCTTTAATGCCAGCACTTGGGAGGCAGAGGTAGGAAGATTGCCATGAGTTCAAGGCCACCCTGAGACTACATGGTGAATTCCAAGTTATCTTGGGATACAGTGAGACACTACCTTGAAAAACCAATACATACATATATATATATATATATATATATAGATAGATAGATAGATAGATAGATAGATAGATATAGATAGATAGATAGATAGATAGATATAGATATATTGATAGATATAAATATATATGTAGATATATATAATATATGTATATATGTATATGTATATAATCACATATATATATATTTCAAGTACTTCACAGATATATGGAGTACTTAAAAAACTGGCAATTATGTCACAAAGAAAATCTTACACATTTTATAAAATGTACATAAAATGTAGTTTCTGATTACAATGCAGCAAACCTAGAAATGGATCATGACAGAACAGCAAAAATTTTATTGAATATTAATTTTGAAATGTCATTGTTAGGAAGGAAATTACAGTATAGGTTACAAATTACTAGAAAATTAATGGCAATGAGAATATGGCATGAAGAGAAGCACTTAAAGGAAGATGTATATTATTCAGCAAATTTATTCAAAAATTAAAATATAGAGTTGGGAAGGGTGGTGTGCACCTTTAATCCCAGCATTTGGGAGGCAGAGGTAGGAGGATCATGGCAAGTTTGAGGCTACTCTGAGACTACATAGTGAATTACAGGTCAGCCTGGACTAGAGTGAAACCCCACCTCCAAAAACATATATATATATATATGAAATTTAGGGAAAATGTATAAGTAGCAGCTAAAGAACAAAAATATAACTAATGCCAGAAAAAAGGAGTTAACACATATAAAGGCATAAATAAATGAATTAATAAATGCTAGGGCCACAAAATGGAAAACTGAATCCATGAAAAGATTATTGAAATAAACAAGCATTTGCAAAGTTGATTAAGGGAAGAGGGATGTGACAGGGACATAAAAAGGAATATATCTGTTGTGGAATAACTAAAAATATGAGTATTTAAAAAATTATAAGATAGATATAGTTTCTAATGAATCTGAGTACTCATGAAAAGCATAATTTTCTAATAAATGAGAAAAAATACTATATGTTTGAAGAGAGGAGTAAGTTAATTCTTTTTTTAAAAGAATCTATGTGCTCCTATGGATTTCAATTCTATCTCAAGCATGTCATTCTTTAATTTAAAAAATAAAATGTGGTTAACTGTCATTTGGTATCCAGGAGAGACAATTTGGTGAGGTCTTTGTGCCATGAGAAACGTGAGAAACCCACATTTTTCCTCCTAGGTTAAGGCTAAAGCAACATGGAGGACTCATCGAGAAACTGCCTGAGTTTTTCCTGACTACCTGTCAAGTCACTTGATGGAATAGACTAGTTTCAAGGCCATTAACATTTCCTCCTTATCACTTAGATAAAGATAGATGAACACAGGCAATTTTTCAGTTAAAATATATATTTATTGTGCCTTCTGCTATTTTACATGTGGCTAACAGCTGTATAAATGACTAAGATGCATTTCTCAGCTGTTTTTGTTTAACCACTATCATGGTCAGGACAAGTTAAACATAGGTGTGACTTTATAGCACCGTTGATGAACACCTGAATTTTATTTTTATTAAGTAGAAACTTTCCTTGGATACATCATTTCTCTCTTCCTTGTCCCCATCCCACTGAGAGCCCTTCTCTGTGGGGCTGCTGGTATTCTCCATGGGGTGGTGGGTCATGAGTTGTCAGAGCAGCAGTCAGTCATTGTGGGGAACCATGTACACTGTAGAAAAGACCACCTCTTCAACAAATGGTGCTGGAAAAATTGGATTACATATAGAAAAATGAAACTAGACCCACTCTTTTCACCATGCACAAAATCAATTCCAAATGGATTGAAGACCTCAGTATAAGACCTAAAACTCTTAAACGACTGGAAGATAAAATATAGGGGGAACTCTCCACAATAGGAGTGGGGAAAGACTTCCTGAACAATACCCAGTAGCCTGACTTCTTTTTTCAATGCACAGAAGAAATGTTTCACAATAACCTTCCAGCCTTGGTATTATCTGATGAGTGTCAGGCATAGCAGAGGTGATGAAGCTGAAAACACCACTTAGGCTTCCCTGTGACCTGAGGTTACTAGCCTTGTTGCTGTGAACAACAGGCAGACCTCATGTAGCTTCTCTAGTCATACCCACGCTGATAGTCACCCTTTGCTGTTACTTGCTCCAGTGTCTTACCAATGGGGGAAACAATATAGTCTGGGCTACTCACAACTCACATTTACCACTTTGTATCATTGCATAGAAAACAAAACATTTATATATGAGTTCCTCACAATACCTCCTTGAGGCAGATTAGCCAGAGTGCCATTCCCATATATAACATAAGGAAACTGAACCTTAAAAATAATGTGTGGAGAATGAGCCAACAATAACTACATATGTTAATGGTTGCTATTATAGACTACTATAGACTCTATATGTAAGGGTTTTGCCCCACAAATAATCATTTCTGCTATGGCCACTTTGGTTGGGTATCCTCTAATTTTATCTACTTCTGGCACTAACTGGAAATCAGCTCCATTAGGTTGAAGCTCCATCTCCCAAATAGCCCTGCTATACCAACTGTAGTCACAGGAAGTTTTACCTGTGCTTCTGGTTAAAAATCAGGGTTCCCATAACCCCTTTTCTTAGATTTGATTAATTTGCTTTAGCAACTCACAGACTCTATGGAAACTATTTACCAGCTCATTATAAAGAATATTACAAAAGATTCTGATGAATGAAGCACAACTGAAGATTCAGTTTCCATGCGAGCATACCACACTCTAGAAACATGCACATGCTCTGCTATTCCAAAACTACCTGAAACCTGTCCACTGGGCCTTAGTGGAGACTTCATTGCCTAAGTACAATTGATAGACAGAAAACCATGAAGAAATATGATTGGACAAGTAATGTGATCTAATGTCCAGTAAGCCTGTCTGTGCACATTATTTTTCCTTCCTCTTGGGCAAGGGCTAAGACACTTTTTGAAATGGAGTATTATCAGACATAGTTCATCAGGTGGGTCAGAGAATTTTTAAAAATATTTTTGTTTATTTATTTGAGAGCAACAGACAGAGAGAGAAAGAGAGAGAGAGAGAATGGGCATGCCAGGGCCCTCAGCCACTGCAAACAAACTCCAGATGCCTGCACCACCTTGTGCATCTGGCTTACGTGGGTCCTGGGGAATGGAGCCTTGAACCAGGGTCCTTAGGCTTTATAGGCAAGTGCTTAACTGCTAAGCCATCTTTCCAGCCCCAGAGAATTTCTTGATGGCCAACTCCAAGACTGTAAGTGGGAAGACCAGCACTTGACTCGCCCTGAGAAAGAAAGTTCTAATTTCTATGACCTGCCTTGGGTAGCTAGTTATGAACCAACACCTGTGGGTGACAATAAAAAAACACACATTATAGCATCATGATACCATGTTGACATTAAGTAAAGGCTCCACCAGCAAACTATTTTTTTTACTGTACTTTACTCAAATATTAAGCAGCCATGCAATTCAACAGAGACATGAAATTCTGTTTCTTGCTTACCCCAGGGGTCATTTACTGATTTTGATCATGTCTTTCCCTTTACAGAAAACACTAAGACATGTGGCTTTGTCGTGTATCAAAACAACAAGCTTTTCCAATCAAAAATTTTTACAGCTACATTGAATTTTAGTCAAAAAATTATCTCAAGCAAAACAGATGAAAGTGAGCAAGATCGGAATGCCTCTGTTAAAATGGTATTTAATCCAACGGTGAGTTTTTCCATGAATGGAAATAAAAATTTCTAGTCACTCTTAATAACAAATCAGGGGTATTTGGGTAAAAGAACTCATAAAATTTCAATTTAAATCTTTATTCCACCTATGTTTTTGTCAAACTATTTAAATTCAATGTTAATTAATTTGAAATTTATATTCTTACATCCTTTTTCTGTTGTTTTTTAAAATTATTTATTTATTTATGAGAGAGAGAGAGAGAGAGAGAGAGAGAGAGAGAGAGAGAGAGAGAGATTGGGTATACCAGGGCCTCTAGCCACTGCAAACAAACTCTAGATGCAGGCACCACCTTGTGCATTTGGCTTAAATGAGTACTGTGGAATCAAACCTGGGTCCATAGATTCTGCATGCAAGCATCTTAACTACTAAGCTATCTCTCCAGTGCCCCTTTTTTTTTTCTTTTTGAAACAAATTATTACTACATAGTTCTGGCTAGTCTGTGACTTGCTATGAATCTCAGGCTGACCTCAAACTTGCAGCAATCCTCCTGCCACTGTCCCAAGTGCTGGGATTATAGCTGTGCACCATTACACTAAGCTTTTTACATCCACAATCTTCCCTCAAACAAAAATGAAGATGCTAGTGCTTAATGTATATTTAATTATTCATTTATCTTATGAATATCTTATACTATTAGATTTTCCTATTAAAGAAACATTAACAATATCAGCTATTGTAATTGTTTCATCAATTCACAGTACCGCCAAAGAGAATTCCAACTTTATTCCTATGCCTGTGTCTACTGGAATTTTGCAACAAAGGATTGGGACACATATGGCTGTTACAAAAACAGGGGCATTGAAAGATTCCTGGGCTGCCACTGCAACCATACAACAAATTTTGCTGTATTGATGGTAAGTATGTGCACAGCAATCTCTTGCCTGATGAAGATCTTCCTTAACCACAATTCACTGTCGATGACTTTCAGAGTATAGTTCGCCTAGATTTTCAATTAAGATTTAACAGAAAACTCAAGGAATGAGGGATGGAACTAGAATTCGAAGTGTTAGTAAAGACAGTATAGAATTTTTTGCATTGTACTTTTAGGATAAATTAATTCAACACTGTTTTCAATCATGAAAAGGCAGCCTACCCATGAGAGCAGCTGAGCAACTTCACCAAACAAACTTTGAAGAATGAAGTTGTTACAACCAGGGCAATTGTTTAGAAATAAACTTAGCTATCTAGGGACAATTTAAATTAATTACCTAAAGCTTTTTCCACTAAGGTTGTCCAAGTTACTACAGTTTTGCTAGAAAGTGTAAAAGCAGTAGCTCTTGCATTCATTTAATTTTTCTCATAGTTCCTTTATCTATTTAATTCTTTTTTAAATTTTTTTTTGTTTTTATTTTTAATAGAAAGAGAGAAAGAGGCAGATAGCAAGAGAGAGAATGGGTGCTCCAGGGCCTCTGGCCACTGCAAATGAATGAATTCCAGATGTGTGTGCCCCCTTGTGCATCTGGCTAATGTGGGTCCTGGGGAATCAGCCTAGAACCGAGGTCCTTAGGCTTCACAGGCAAGTGCTTAACTGCTAAGCCATCTCTCCAGCCCTCTTAATTCTTTTAATGCCAAAGCTACCCTGTGCAAGAAACAGTTGGCACTGATTCTGATAGAAGCTATATATGTATCCCTGACAGTACTTTTAAGGTTTTCTCTACATTCCATTTTCAGAAATTATGCTAATAATGCAAAAAATGTTAGCTATGATAGGTAGTATAGTGAGGAGATATGTAAAATGTCTTCCATTCATGTGGAATGCTATGAATCCCTCACAGGAAAGCAGCTGCTTTCATTCCATGTAGCCATGGCACAACCATGTTTGGGATGGAGGTCAGCAGAGTACACAGACACAGCACAGATGACCAAAAAAAAAAAAAAAAAAGAAGAACCTTTCTTTAAAAATTTTATTATTATTACTTTTTATTTATTTATGGGGGGGGAGGTAGGGTCTTGCTCTAGCCCAGGCTGACTTGTAATTCACTATGTAGTCTCAGGGTGGCCGCAAACTCATGGCAATCCTCCTACCTCTGCCTCCTGAGTGCTGGGATTAAAGAAGTGCACCACCATGCCTGACAAAAAACTTTGAGATAACTATAGTTTTATCATTTTAATGGTCAAAAAAATCTCATATTTCAGTAGTCTTTTTTCTTTACTGTTCTAACTTATTTTACACTGAAATTTACCTTCTTCATCAGAAGATCTCACAAAATTTTTTCACTTTTTAAAAAAAATTTTGTTTTTTGTTTTTCAAAGGTAGGGTCTCACTCTAGCTCAGGCGGTCCTGGAATTCACTATGTAGTCTCAGGGTGGCCTCAACTCTTGGAGATTCTCCTACCTCTGCCTCACAAGTGCAGGGATTAAAGGTATATGCCACCACGCCCTGCTCAGATTTTCACTTTTTTGAAATCAGTCACAGTGCCTGCTATGTACAAACCAGTTTGCTACATGAACTGAATGACGCAGGTCACTATGTCATAACTGCAGTTCTCTTTAAATTAGCTTCAGCTACTTCTCACGTGTGCCTCAGTGCCTGCCGATGCACAGTCACAATTAGTCTTGAGTTGTGAACTTCTTTTAGAAGTTGGCTGATTAGAATCATGATCTAATATAAGATTATAGCTAAGTGACTAGTTGATATTTAAAATTTAAAGATCTATTAGCTGGTGATTCTTTGTTCATCTACTTAGTAAATAGCATACAATGGCGTGAATTTTTATTTTTTCCAAATCAAGTTTTTTTAATCTTTCCTACAAAATTAGTACATATTCATTTCATGATTTACAAGTTTCCCTAGTAAGTAGAATTACATTAAAAAAGAAAATATATATAATAAATTAAAATAGCAATTCATACATAATACTCTAATAGTAATAAACCTCTATCTTTTTGTACAATAGATATAGATAAATAACCTCTTGAAAAGAGATAGAATTCCAATAGGAGGGTGTGATAGGTATATCTAGCAGTAAAGAGAAATGTATGCTTTTTATTGCATGTCTACATTATGTTCATATTTTATAAATAAGCATGGATGGCTCTTCCAATTTCAACAATTTAAAAAGTCAGAAACTACAGAGACACACAAAGATATATGTGCATATGTAAATATACATATTAACAATATATCTGCATATATATATTCACATAGAATATACTTTTTCATGCATAGTTACTAATACACAGGGATACATACATATTATATAAAACTGAGACCTCCTTTTTGAATAAATTTAGCGGATCATATTAACACTTTTCCTCTTGATGAAAATATTTATACTAAGGTGGGTGTGGTGGCGCACACCTTTAATCACAGCACTCGGGAGGCACAGGTAGGAGGATCGCCATGAGTTCGAGTCCACCCTGAGACTCCATGGTGAATTCCAGGTCAGCCTGGGCTAGAGTGAGACCCTCCCTAGAAAAAAAAAAAGAAAATATTTATACAACTTTATCTTTAGTAAATTAACGTAGAGGTGCATAGTAAATACATAAAATAATGTAATGGATAAGTAAAGCAACACTAGCCAATTTCCATATAATACAAATAACTTTGATCTTAATAATTAAGGAAAAGGATATATATATATATATATATATATATCCTTTTCCTTAATTATTATTTTTATTTTATTTTAATATGTTATATATGTATATATAATGAACTTATTATTCTCAATCCCTCACTTCATGTAAACTATAAGATATTAAAGAAATGATTCATTTCATTAAAAATATATGCAAAGCTTTATAAAACAAAGACATCTCTGGTCTATCTGGTTATTTTGACCAATATAAATTCATGATACTGACTTTCATTAATATTTTAAGAATGTTTGTTTAAAATATATATCAACTTATTTTTCAGACTTTTAAAAAGGATTATCAGTATCCCAAATCACTGGACATATTATCTAACTTTGGATGTGCTCTGTCCATTGCTGGTCTGGCTCTGACAATCATATTTCAAATTGTCACCAGGTAAGAAGGGATGAAATGCTTCTCATAAGAAAAATTGCTATCCTGATGTAACTCAGTATAATCTCTCTGGACTAGAAGTAAACTTGGAGTTCAACGTACTCATTTGACAGAGTAGAGCATTCAGTCTTGGAGAAGCTCAAGGATGCATACACAAATAAAATGGAATTATAAACTATAACAAGTATTTTGACAATAAAAGTCATACAGTCCTATAACTCATAAATCTTTTTTTCTTTTTTCTTTTAATATTTTATTTGTTTACTTATTTTAAGAGATACAGAGAGATAGGCAGATGGAGAGAAAGAAAGCAGCCAGGGCCTCCACCCACTGCAAATGAACTTCAGACACATGCATCACCTGTGCATCTGGCTTACATGGGTACTGGGGAATAAAACCTGGGTCAATAGGCTTCACAGGCAAGTGCCTTAACCATTAAGCCATCTCTCCAGCCCCATGATTTATTCTTCTAAAGATATTGTTGTTTATATTTTTTCATGTAACTTTACTTTTAAAAATTAAGGGCTGGGCTGGAGAGATGGCTTAGTGGTTAAATGCTTGCCTGTGAAGCCTAAGGACCCAGGTTCAAGGCTCGATTCCCCAGGACCCACGTTAGCCAGATGCACAAGGGGGTGCACGCATCTGGAGTTCATTTGCAGTGGCTGGAGGCCCTGGTGCAGCCATTCTCTCTCTCTATCTGCCTCTTTCTCTCTGTCTGTCTGTCGCTTTCAAATAAATAAAAATAAACAAAAAAATTAAGGGCTAGAAGGATGGCTTAGCAATTAAGGCATTTGCCTGCATAACCCAAAGGATCCAGGTTCAATTCCTCAGGACCCACGTTAGCCAGATGCACAAGGGGGCACATGTGTCTGGAATTCATTTGCAGTGACTAGAGGCCCTGGTGTGCCCATTCTCTCTCTCTCTCTCTCTTTCTCTCTCTCTCTCTCCCCCTCCCTCCCTCTCTCTCTGTCAAATAAATAAAATATTTTTAAAAATATAAAAAAATTAAAACCCTACAGACAAGCTGAAGGAGTATACTGCATATCCATACAGAATCTACCTACATTGTCAGTTCTTAAGATTTTTTTTATCTGTTTTTCTACATTTTTCCTAAAATTTTGCAAGTAAATTGTACTCAAATTAACATTTTAAAATTCTTCAATCAAATATCTCTAATGAACAAATACATTCTCCTATAGAATATAGTGACATTATCCTCATTCAGGAAATTTAATCCAAGCAATTTAATGCTAAGTATAATATCAATATGTTAACATATAATCCATATTCTAATAGCTTTAATTGTTTCAGTAATTTCCATTTGAGCTGAGTGTTTAGTGTTTTGCTTCTTAATTAGTTTAACTCTAATGTCTCTTTAGTCTACATCTCAGAATAATTCCTCTTTCATTTTAGTTTGTTTTGATCTTTAATGACATTGATACTTTTGAAGTATTACGACAATTATGTTGAAAACTGGTCTTTATTTTAGGGTTTGTTTGAAATTGTGCTCATGATTAGATGCAAGTTTAATATTTTGGTATGAGTGCTATGGCTTCAAAGCTTCACCAATGTGACATAACATAATATCAGTTATTCTTGTTATTAGCTGCAAGTTTACTTTCTGTTTAAAGCAATGACTATGAGGTTTCTAAATCATTTTCTCATTATGCAAATAATAGGTAATTCATGAGGTATGCATGTGTGAATGTATGATATTTTGTTTCCCAATAATCTTCTTTGTAATGATTTTGGTATCCATTAGAAATCCTCAGAACAATGATTGCACTTTTTCCTTTTAACCACAAGATGATTTAGCTCATCTCTTATTTCTCTACCTCATACAAAAACCAACCACTTTCCCAAAGTATAATTTTTTTTATTTTATTCTTCACCTTGCACACTAAATGAGTCTCTTGGCATTCATTACACTTTAAATTATTTATTTATTTATTTATTTACAAGCAGAGAGAAAGAGAGAGAGAGAGAGAGAGAGAGAGAGAGAGAGAGAGAGAGAGAGAGAGAAAATGGGCATATCAGGGCCTCTTGCCCCTCCAAATGAATTCCATATGCATGTGCCACATTGTGCATCTGGCTTTACATGGGTACTGGGGAATCAAACCTGAGTCACCAGGATTTGCAAGCAAGCACCTTTAACCATTGACCCATCTCTCCAGCCCTCCTAAATGATTTTTTTTTTTTAAACAGACTGTTTACTATGTGACAAATACCATGGCAGTAAGTAGATGGAAAACTATGAGTAAAATAGTTAAGTTCCCTTTACTGTTAAGCATGCCAGCCTGCAGACAGACTCAGAACAAAAGCTTTACTTTTACAATAAAGACATTTAGGCATATAGGAGTCAGAGAGTGGAGAAGCATTTTTGAAGAATATTTGGTTTTACACCCAGAAATTACAACTTCAAATGAACAAAAAGTTCTTGAGCATATTTTATGCCAAAAGGACAGCTAGAACATCTTGGCCAGTTGACAACTGACAAGAATCCAAAGTATAGTCCCTGGATTACTAGCTCTCCAAAGCAATTTTATGGGAAGAAAACCTTAAGAAATCCTGTGGAAAAAAACATGTGAAATTTTATTGTGTTTAGGCCAAAGAAGCAGAAACCATCAGTCTACTCATATAAACAAAGACATCAGTAGCAACATGAAAAAATTCAAAATATTTTTGCCAAATTTTATGTGTTTTTATTTATTTACTTGTGAGGAGAGATGGGGGGGGGTAGAAAATTGGTGCACCAGGGCCTCTTGCTGCTACAAATGAATTCAAATGCATGTGCCACTTTGTATATCTGGCTGTATGTGGTATTAGGGACCTGAACATGGTCCAACAGGCTTTGCAAACAAAGTGCCTTTAACCACGATCCAATACCCCAGTCCCAAAATCTTATTCTTTAAATATCACATAGTCTACAATTTTATTTATTTTCAATCTATTATATTATTGTGTTTATTAAGTTTTAAATTATATTTGGGTCCTAATATAAAATTTTTAATGGAGTTTAAAAAATAAATTATTGTTAAGAACCTAAGAGACTTTTTTCTCCATTAAACACATGTTCATCTACTAATGTGTAAGTGTTTTCTATTTTAAGGTAGAAAACATCCTCCATCTAGAAGCTTGTCTACACATGCCCTTTGTACATGCTTGAGGATCTCTAAGTTCAGGGGCTCACTGAGGTCTGGCTGGATGATTCTTCTGTCTTCTTGCTGCAATCTCCCAGAAGGCTGCAGTCACATGGTAGCTGGGGCTTCACCTAGAATGCAGAAACAGCTGGATCTTTCTCAGTCTTTTTGGTCTCAGTATTTGTATGTTATTTCTTCAGTTGGATAGCTTGACTTTTTCATGGTGTCTCAGAACCCCAAGAATCATGACAGGAAACCTTCCAGGAAGGATATTGTGGTGGTTTGAATAGAATAGATGACCCCCAATATATCCAGTTGTTTGTAGTTTGCATCTGCTGGCTACCTGGCTGGAGGCAACTTCACTGGGTGGATCTTAAGTTGTGGTGATGGGTTTCCAATTTCAATCTAAAGATATGCAAAGTGTGCCTAGCTGGAGTTCCTGAAGTATGCTGTGGCTTTTGGCTTTTAGGCTTGTACTTCTCTCTCTCTGCTTGGTTCTGTGAAGGCAGGCCAGCTTCTTCTGCCATTATGGAACTTCCCCTGGATCTGTAAGCTTCAATAAATCCCTTCCTCCATAACTGTGGTCTGAAAGTTCATCTCAGCAAACCGAAGCTGTCTGCTACAGATATGTTATGATTGTTACAGACCTAAGGCACTTTTGTCTTTTTCAGACCCCAAAATATATAAAGCAGATTAGAAATTATGACTATGTTTATATGAAATGTATAAATCAACATTTTTAGAGCCAGGTATTCATTTTTTTCTCTGGCTTTAAAGGAGGTTGAAACTTTGTTGTGGATCATCACAGGCCCTAAACAACATTGTATCTAATGGATGGATATGTCAGTTTGGGCTGCAAGCTTTCTGTTACATTCTAAATTAAATCAAAGCAAGATCAGGCCTGGGAGGGAACTATTATCATGAGCAATCAGGAGCTCCAGCCCCTTATAATGCTAAAATCATTTATTCACACTCTTAGCCCTCAACAACTAAACATTTGCATAATCAAGCATTCCTCTGCCTAATCACTTCCTACTTTAGGCCTAACCACAGCTCACCTATGGGGACACTTGGTCCTGTGCAGAGTTCTGTGATGAAAGGCAGTGATCTGGTTGGGGTGGGGGTGGGGTAGCATCAACACCACGGCAGTTAACACATTGACTGTGTGGCGTGACAGCTAGCACCTGGAACTCCTGACTTTTGTGTGGTCATGGTCCAAATGTAGCCTTTATTATGAGAGATATAAACCACCCATGACTATTCTCTACAACGTTTTGATCATGAAGTGATGTTGTATTTTGTCATAGGCCTTTTCTGCATCTATTGAAATGATCGTGTGGTTTTTGTGATTAAGCTTATTTATGTGGTATATTACATTGACTGATTCCCGTATGTTAAACCAACCTTGTGATCCTGGGATAAAGTCTGTTTGATTAAGGTGGATGATGCTTCTGATGTGGTGTTGAATTCTGCCCTGGCCAGTGGGGAGTCGAACAAGGACCCAAGGGGAAGTTAACCTGAATGGGAAGAGGCAAACAGACACAAGGAAGGAGACCAAGCCGAGTTTCTGGTCAAGGCCTCCAGAGTTTATTCTTACATGTATATTTATATAAGGTTGTAGGGGAAAGGGGATGTAATCAGGCCAAAGATCACAGAGTTATTGGCTAAACCACAATGCCTCTGTTTCTTTATCAGTTACCGGCAGCATGGGGGGGCAGTTATCATCCAAGTGTATGATATCTTCATTTCTGGTAACTAAGCATTTAGATGAGGAGATAGAAACTTAACTTGCTATATGGCAGTTTCTGTCAACATGGCTGAGGTTAGGCTCATAGCTCCCAACAGAATTCGGTTTGCAAGGATTGTGTTCCAGCCCTTTGCGTCTAAGTTCATGAAGAATATAGGCCTATAGTTTTCTTTTCTTGTATCTCTGTCTGGTTTTGGTATTAGGGTGATACTAGCTTCATAAAAGGAGTTGAGGAGCTTTCTCTATTCTCTGATTATGTGGAACAGTTTGAGAAAAATTGGTTTCAGTTTTTCCATGAAGGCTTGATAGAATTCAGCTGAGAAGCCATCTGGTGCTGGACTCTTCTTTTGGGGGAGGTTTTTGATTATATTTTCAATCTCAATTAGTTTGATAGGTTTGCTTAGGAGATTAATCTGCTCTCAGTTAATTTTTATTTTTTTAATTTTTTTTATTTATTTATTTGAGAACGACAGACACAGAGAGCAAGACAGATAGAGGGAGAGAGAGAGAATGGGTGTTCCAGGGCTTCCAGCCTCTGCAAACGAACTCCAGACGCGTGCGCCCCCTTGTGCATCTGGCTAACGTGGGACCTGGAGAACCGAGCCTTGAACTGGGGTCCTTAGGCTTCACAGGCAAGCGCTTAATGGCTAAACCATCTCTCCAGCCCTCTCAGTTAATTTTTAGTGAGTAGTGTATGTCAGGAATTTATCCATTTCTTCTATATTATACAGTTTTGTGATGTAGAGGTTTCAGAAGTAAGTCCTGATGATTCTTCCCATTTCATTTATGTCTGTTGTGATCTCCCCTTTTTCATTTCAAATTTTTTAATTTGAAGCATCACTTTTTTTTTGCTTGATCAGATTGGCCAGGGATTTATCAATCTTGTATATTTTTTCAAAGAACCAGCTCTTTGTATCATCAATTTTTAAAATTGTTTTCTTAGTTTCCAATTCATTAATTTCTGGTCTGATCTTAATTATTTCTTTCTATCTGGAGCTTTTTGGGGTGGATTCTTCTTTTTTTTTTCCAATGACTTAATTTTTTTTCATTTATTTTTATTTTTATTTATTTATTTGAGAGTGACAGAGAGAGAGAGAGAATGGGCATGCCAGGGCCTCCAGCCACTGCAAACAAACTCCAGACACATGCTCCCCCTTGTGCATTTGGCTAACATGGGTCCTGGGGAATTGAGCCTTGAACCGGGGTCCTTAGGCTTCACAGGCAAGCACTTAACCACTAAGCCATCTCTCCAGTCCCTCCAATGACTTTAGATGAATGGTTAAGTTATTGATTTGTGATTGCTCTGTTTTTGTTATGAAGGCATTTAGTGCTATGAATTTTGCGCTAAGGACTGCCTTTATTGTGTCCCTTAAGTTTTGGTACATTGTGTTCTCATTGTCATTCAATTCTAGAAATTTTGAAATTTCCACTTTTATTCCTCCACTACACATTTATTATTTAAAAGCATACTTTTCAGAGCCAGGTGTGGTGGGGCACGCATTTAATCCCAGCACTTGGGAGGCAGAGGTAGGAGGATCATTGTGAGTTTGAGGCCTCCCTGAGACTACATAGTGAATTCCAGGAAGTCAGCCTGAGCTAGAGTGAGACCCTACCTCAAAAAATATATATAAATAAATAAATAAAAATAAATAAATAAATAAATAAATAAAATGAGTATGTTGCTCAGTTTCCAGGAGCTGATGGAGTTCCTGGTGCATTGCTTGTTGTTAATTTCTAGCTTTATGGCATTGCGGTCTGACATCATGCAGGAAATTATGTCTATTTTCCTAAACATATAGAGGCAGATATTATGGCCCAGTATATGGTCTATTTTGGAGAAAGTTCCGTGAGCTGTTGAGAAGAATGTGTATACTGTAGATTTTGAGTAGAATATTGTATAGATGTCCATTAGGTCTAGTTGATCTATGATGGTGCTGTTGAGCTCTCTTCACTGTTGATTTTCTATTTGGATGATCTATCTATTGATGACAGTGGAGTTTTGAAATCCCCAACAATGATGATGTTGTATATTTCTTTTTTGTTGTCAAGTAGGTTTTGTTTTTAGGAATTGTGGTATACTTGTGTTTGGTGCACAAAGATTGATGATTGTGATATCCTCTTAGTGGATCATTCCCTTGATAAGCAAGAAGTGGCCTTCTTTGTCTTTTTTGATTACTTTTGATTTGAAGTCTATCTTATCTGATATTAATAGCAATGTCTTAAATTAAATGTCTTAAATTAAAATCAATGTCTGCTTATTTCTTATTTCCGTTTGCTTGGAATATCATTTTCCATCCTTTTACCCTGAGGAGGCATCTGTCTTTAGTGGTGAGATGGGTTTCTTGAAGATAGTAGATTGAGGGGTCCACATTTTTCTGATCCACCCTGTTAATTTGTGTCTCTTGATGGGTAAATTAAGGCCATTGATGTTTGAGGTAATAACTGTGAGGTTTGACTTAATCCCTGCCATATGGTGGTGGTTTATGTGGTTTGGTATTTTCTTGGACTTTGTTGTTGTTTTGCACCTTTTTTTAGTTTGGTATTTATGATCTGCTTCTTGTAGGCACTTGAGGTTGGTTGTTTGACTCTTCTGTGTAGAGAATTTCCTGAAGTACTCTCTGTAGGTTTGGCTTTGTGTTCATATAATGGTAGAGCTGACTTTTAGCATGGCAAGTTTTACTTTCACCATCTATTATGAGGGAAATTTTGCTGGGTACAGTAGTTTGGGTTGGAAGCCATAGATTCTTAGGCTTTACAATGTTCAATTCCCAGCCCTTCTGGCTTTCAGGGTTTTCACTGAGAACAATGAGATAATTCTGATGGGGTTACCTTTTTATGAAATGTGCTGTTTCTCTCTTGCTGCTTTTAGGACTTTCTCTTTGTTTTCATTGTTTAGAGTCTTAATGATAATATGTTTTGGAGAGTTTTTCTCTTTTGGACCAGTCTGTTTGGAGTTCTGTTAGCTTCTTGGATCTTGATGGGACTCCCTGCTGAGAGAGTGGGAAAATTTTCTTTTATAATTTTGCTAAATAAGCTCTCCATGCCTTTGGCCTGAGTTTCTTCCCCTTCTGGCAAACCCATGATCCATATGTTGGGACATTTAAGGGTATCCCACAGTTCCCTCATATTCTGTTCACAAAAATTTTTGAAGTTATTCAAGTTTCTGGACTCATGAACTGCTTCTTTTGTCTTGTCTTCCAGTTCTGAGGGCCTGTCCTTCACATGACTGACTGTTCTTGAGGGCTTGCTTCTAGAGAGGTTTGGACTTATTCAATTTGGTTTGTATTTTCTATTGCCTTTTTCTGTATAGTCTCCATCCTCCTGTTGCATTCCCTTTTCAGGTTATTTTCTAGTTTTCTTAATGCTCCTTGCAATTCATCCTTACATTTATTTATGTCTTAATTGAGTTTAGCCAACTTATTATTAAGGTCCTCGGCTTTTTGGCTCTCCTTCAGATCACTTAATTCTCTTTTGAAGTCTCTCTGGTTTTATTTTCTATCAAATCCAAACTAGAGAGGACAACATTCACACAATTGTTGGTCTTTTGTTGATTTTCTGCAAGTTCTGCCAATTGCTTGGATAGGGTCATATACCTTCTGTCTTCATTTTGGGGTTCTGATTCTGTTGTCTCTTCTATGTTTTGATTAGAGACTTCCCTTGTGGGACTAAGCAACCTTGTTAAGGTTCCTTCCATTTGATATTCTGTGTTGTTCCTTTTGCTCTGTGTTCTGCTTATCACAGTGTGGGACTCTTATTCAACTCAGGAGGAGGCTGTAGTTTACTCTCAATGTGTCTTCAGTAATTGTTCCCTTTTGTGTTTGACTAGATTAGGTTTTTAATGGCAGGGGGTTTTGCCTGTCTGCTCCCAACCTGGTGGAGACCCAGTGGTGGGGCAGGGAGAGAGGATGTTGTGGACTCAGTGGCAGATTACAGAGTAGGGAGATGGGATGGTGCAGACCCAATGATGGGTGGTAGGATGGGGGATGGCATAGACCAAATGGTGAGTTGCAGGGTGGGGTCCCAGTGGTGAGGAAAGGGAGTAGGAAGGGAGAAAAGACACAGAAGTGAGGAATGAGACCCAGTCATGTGGAGGAAAGGTGAGAGGCACCTGGCCCTGCTCTGCAGAGTGCACAGACAGTACCTGAATAAACTTGGTATGTGGCATGGTGGCTGGGATGGGTGTTTGAGGGGTCTGGGGGGTCTAGTGGGCAACTTGTGAGCATGGCATGGGAATTAGCAGATTCCCTACTGTGCTCCTCTGCACCCTCCTACTGGAGGTCTGCTAGGACCTGCTGACCCTGGAACTCCACAGATCTTACGTGGTATCACCCCAGGAGCTGAATCATGGTTAGGTAGATGTCCTGAACCTCAATTTCTAACTAAAACTGCCTAAAAGAAGCTAGCTTTCTTCTATTCTCCTTCACTATAAGTTTGAATTACATGTATCAACAATATTTATTTATTTTCTCATAATTTCTCTAGACTTGATTTTTTTTTTAAATATTTTTTGTTCATTTTGTATTTATTTATTTGCGAGTGACAGACACAGGGAGAAAGACAGATAGAGGGAGAGAGAGAGAATGGGCGCGCCAGGGCCTCTAGCCACTGCAAACAAACTCCAGACGCATGCGCACCCTTGTGCATCTGGCTCATGTGGGACCTGGGGAACCGAGCCTTGAACCAGGGTCCTTAGGCTTCACAGGCAAGCGCTTAACCACTAAGCCATCTCTCCAGCCCTAGACTTGATTTTTTGCAGTTGCTTTATTTTCACTTATTCATCTTTACTTTTTTTTTTTTTTTTTTTTTTTTTTTTAGGAAAGTCAGAAAAACCTCAGTAACCTGGGTGTTGGTCAGTCTGTGTACATCAATGTTGATTTTCAACCTTCTCTTTGTGTTTGGAATTGAAAACTCCAATAAGACTTTAAAGACAAGTGAAAGTGACACTGATATTAACTTTGATAATAATGAAATACCTGTAAGAGATATTATTGACATCCAAAATCCTGGGTGCACTTTGATTGCTGCATTGCTGCACTATTTTCTGTTAGTGACATTTACATGGAATGGACTCAGTGCTGCACAACTCTATTTCTTCCTTATTAGAACCATGAAGCCTCTTCCTCAACATTTCATAATTTTTATCTCGTTAATTGGATGGGGTAAGTGTTTACATTGACACTTAATTAGGAAATTAATTTTGCTGTAGTAATTTAATTTAAGCAAATATCTGTTGAAGGCCCAGTAGTACAACCCCTAAGCAAGGTGGTAGAAAACAGAGGGATAACCAGCAATGCTATCTGCTTAGTAGCTTATTCTCCAGTGAAGGAGGCATGTGTGTGGTCACAGCAGCTATACTACATAAATTACAAGATAAATTAAAGATGCTAATTTAAAAAAATCTCTTTATTAATTTATTTGGTATTTAGACTGTAAGTAATTAATCCCATAGCTACTTTAAAAGAACTGTTTTAAGGAAAGTAAACAAAGAGACTTCGATAAAAATTTCTTTAAAATTACAGGGGCTTCCAGCATAGAAAAAGGGCAGAATTGTCTTAGTGATACTCAAATTTCAAGTTTTTCAAGTGAAAGAGGACAAAAACTGTGGTAACAGGTACAAAGAAATGAGAAATAATATAAGATTGGTATGTACAGATAACAATAAAGGCAAAAAGAATGAAAAAATACTGGTCTACTCAACTCTGTTGATCAGTTTGCACAAGGTGGTAAAAACGATATGTATCAAAAAGGCCAGATGTGTAATTTACTCATGGTCTTTTATAATTAATCCTTATCTTGGATAAATTATTAATATTTTACCTTTCACAATCACACAGGTATCCCAGCTATAATAGTAGGTGTAACTATGGGAATTATTTATGCTCAGAGTGGGAACAAGTCATACTGGGAGTTAGACTATCGGCAGGAAGAAATGTAAGTTCATAATTTTTAAATGTTCTTTTCTTCAACATAAAAATGGAGCTATTTAGTGATGTTGGCTTCAATGTTGATATATATATATTTACTTTATAATTGTCATGATTCATAGGAGGTATTTTAACTTCTCAAAAACACATTATTTTTTAAACATGTAAATTTCCTATGATAAATTCTGAAAAAGTAACCACCTTCTAAGATTAAAGACCTGAAGTTTTTTGTATTAAAATTACCTTCCTGGCACAATAGTAATGATTCTTAGTAACCCTGTTTCCTAGTACCTGTGGCTAAAGATTAGAAATATTAATAATAGTTACATTTGCTTTGGGGTTTCTGTGTGTGTGGTAGGGGGTGAGTCAAACAACTGTGCAAATATTTAATAATACAAAGAGTTTTGCCCATATGTCTTACCCAGATGAACCAATTCATGTTGATATAATCACAATGATTATTTTATGGTGATGTATCACATATAACAAAAACTTCAGCATGAATAATTAACTGTTAATAATGGAAGTACCTGGGCTGGAGAGATGGCTTAGCGGTTAAGCCCTTGCCTGTGAAGCCTAAGGACCCCGGTTCGAGGCTCGGTTCCCCAGGTCCCACGTTAGCCAGATGCACAAGGGGGCGCACGCGTCTGGAGTTCGTTTGCAGAGGCTGGAAGCCCTGGCGCGCCCATTTTCTCTCTCCCCCTCTATCTGTCTTTCTCTCTGTGTCTGTCGCTCTCAAATAAATAAATAAATAAATTAAAAAAAAATAATGGAAGTACCTGACTGCATGGTGTTTTCTTTATTTTATGTGAAGAAGGGAAGAAAGTTAATTTGAGCTGGATTTAACTGAGGCTCAATGCTGTACATGTATTTCTGACACTGACAGTAGCTACTCTTTATGCTTTTTCCTCCTTTTACCAATCTGATAATTCTTATACCTATATTCTACTTTAATTTTAAGCTAGCCCAATTGAGGGGAAATAAACCCTCCAGAAATACCAAAAGATCCAAAGGAAGGCTCTGGTGTTGGAGAACATATCTGGCCATGTCAACTATAGACCAAGGAGCTAACTGCCTGGTTGTATTTCATACTCCACATTTCTGTTTAATTAGCATTATATTTCTCTTGGAATTTTAAAATTACAACTTCACAAGTAGAAATAGAGAGTGAGATCAAAATATATCAGGAAAGAGATAATTCATTCGCATGTTGTTGTTGAGTTTTTCACCTTAACCTAAGCACAAAGCTAGATCCATATCTATAAAACCTTTCAGGAAAATGACTCTAGCTTACTTAAGTTTATTTACATTGAG
This sequence comes from Jaculus jaculus, assembly GCF_020740685.1. NCBI lineage: Eukaryota > Metazoa > Chordata > Mammalia > Rodentia > Dipodidae > Jaculus > Jaculus jaculus. The sequence continues at coordinate 168,974,303 of NC_059105.1, forward strand.
CTACCCAGAATGAAGAACAGATCCTTTCCTGGTACAGTGTTAGATGTTGAGGGCAACAGTAGGTCACTAATAAGAGAGGAAAGGATATATAACATTATTATCCACCTCTTCTTGGGGCTCTGTGTCAGTACCTTCTACCCTATATGTGACATTTCTTCAGGTTATATTGAGAAAGGCTGGATTGTTTTCAGTTTTCCTGAGTTATCCTTCCAGATGTTCCTCCTTAGTATCCTGTGTACTTTCTCTTACTTTCCCCAGTTCTGTTGACCAACCAGAGAGTGATGACCCAGTTTTCTGACCTGCTGTTTCTTTTTATGTACTTTGATAAGAGATGAATGCAGTGCAGGCCACATTCCTCGGAATACTCTATATAGTACTCTTAATACACTATATAGGTTCTTTCACACTTTCATGGAGGAAAGAGATTGGCATTATCCATTAGAAATTATAGCCTATATATAGTAAATTTTTCAAATGTATGCCATTAGGTTAAAGCTGGGTTTTTTTTATCATGTTCCATGGCAAAATCATCCAAGTATTTACACATGTGAAGTCCATTTTATGCTCATTAGATTTCATATCTATATCTATTTTTCATGTCAACACCATCCTGTGACCATCCAATATCATTCTAGCAATTCTACAGTCTATACATATAAATTATATTCATATAGGATCCATTCTCCCCCTCAGCAGTCCATCTCAAAATCTAAGGCATTCAATTCAGAATAACAGAGAAAAAGGGTGTTGTGAGAACAAAACTAGCACAAATACCTCTTACACCAAGAAGCAAAAGGATAGTGCAAAAGACAGAGTTAGATTTCCCTCTAACATATTTCCTGATGGATGCTGAGACCCAGCTGCACATTCCTCTAAGGACACCCCATCAATGGTCACTGGAGAGTTTTACAAACATTAATGTCAGTGTATACATGGGAGATAGGGATACAAAGCATGCATTTCTGATGTTTGAATATCCTAAATCTGTAAAGATATGTAAGAAAAAATAATAGAAATATTCCAGCTGGACAACCAAATGCCTTGATATTTACTGATCTTAATATCACACTTGTAGGAACTCATCAAAAGATTAGCCTATTGCTGAAATTAGTTTCTTTATAGTCCAATCACTTTGCATCAATACCACAGAGGAACCAGGCAGTTTTAGGGACATTCCAGCTTCAAAACATAGCAACTATTCTCCAACTACAAATGAAAGGATACTGGAAGTCCTGAAGATAAACTTGACACTGTCTCATTATCTTATTTGGGAATGGACCTATTTAATTAGTAAAGACAAGCATACCTTTTCATGTTTTAATTCATTATAGACTTGAATATCATCTCAGTTTTTTCCATGGTCACTCAGATTCTGGGTTTGATCATCAGTTCAATGATAATAATATTAACAATCAGAAAAACTTCTGAACTGTTTGATTCAAAAACCCACTTTATTTCCATGGCTCATACTGATTTATGGAGAAACATGACAGAACAAACCCACTTTATTATTTTTTGTTTTGTGATTTCTAATAATTTAAATAACATTCCATTGCAAAAACAATTTAGTAGATTTTTGGCATGTACAATAGTGTTTCACCTCTAGGAGAAAGAAAGTAAATATTAATCAAATGCCAAATATGTGGTAGGCTTATTTTTAGTTTGTTTTAGATACTATACTTAGCTATGTGATAGCATCTCCTTGTCTTCTCTCATGAATCTGCTCATTTCAACCTCATGTTTCCTACAATGTCAGTGGTAATTTCATACTTCATGTTACTCAGGCCAAATACATTAGTCTTGCTGAATTCTCCTCAATATCATATCCTAAATATCAATAATTATTGTTTGTTTTTTTGAGACAGAATCTCATGGAGCCTAGTCTGGCCTTGCACTTGGTATATAGCTGAGGTTATTCTTGAACTCTTCATCATCCTACCTCTACTTCCCCAAGCTAGAATTACAGGTGTGCATAACCACACCTGGACTTCCTTGTTACTCTTGGGTAATCTGGAATCAGACCATTTCTATATCTTCTTACTTAGTGTATACTATTAGATGTATACTTCTTAGATGGCTTCCTACTTTGTTCATGGCCTTCTCTCATCATTGCATCTAGAGTAATACTTTTTAAGGTCAAAGATTATGTCATCTTACCCAGAATATAGGCAATTGCCTACAATGCCACTAAGTCATTTTCATCTTTCCATAAACCCCATGAACTTACTCTTTTTGAGTCACACTAGACCCTTGGTCATTTCTGGAGCTGTCACATCAAGGCCTTTGCACTTGATATAATCTCTGCCTGGAATACCCTTGTTCTCCATATATTTCAGGTCTTTGCTCAAGAATCATATTTTACAGACTTCTCCAAGTACTCTGTTTAAATATAAACAATCACTTGAATATGCAAAGAAAGATTAATTTCTAATCTCATTACTCATCTTATTTTCTATCCACAACACTTGTCAATATGCAACCTAAGTCTTATTTTTTTTGTTTTATTTATGTCTCTGAGCAAGAATATTAAGTTACTAAAGAAAAGATTTTTGTTTTGTTCATTAACAATCCCTTGGTATCTAAAATAATTTCTGGCATGAAGTATGTTCTTTATCAATATTTATTAGATGAATAAATTAATTATTTTAACAGTGACATGAGGTAGTTACATCATTATCATTTCAGATGAAAATAAATAAAAACCACAAATACCACCACAACCTCTAGTACCAAAACAAATCAAAAGATAAGCAAAACCTCACAAAAACAAAGTACAATGAAGTGAAGTAGCTATTTCAAATTCCCTTTTAAGCATTAACTTTTAAAAATATCTATAAGTAGGAAACTGTTTAAGTAAGTTATGGAATACCCAAGTGGTGTAGTAATTTTAGCTATGTAAAATAAATTATTATATTATGTGATAGACTAATCTCAAGATATGTTTTTAAGTGGGGTATAAAATCATTCATTTAGGCTTTGCAGAGTTGCTTCTCATACTACATCAATATTTGCACAAAGCTTTGTGGAAACCATTTCAGATGATCAACCTTTAGCAAGCTGACTTCAACTGTAGTTCCAATGAGGCATGGTTATATGTGTGAGTAGGTTTATTATCTAGTATTAACAGCACACTGTTTTTTTTTCCTTTTATTTATTTATTTTTATCTTTTATTTGTAAGGGAGGGGGCCAGAGAATGAGTGCATCAGGACCACTTGCTGTGGCAAATGAACTCCGGAGATATGCAACACTTTGTGCATCTGGATTTATATGGGTACTGGGAAATTGAACCCAGGCTGGCAGGCTTTTTAGGCAAGTGCCTTTAACTGCTGTGCCATCTCCCCAGCCCTGTTTTTGACTTTTTATTTTATTTTTGGTTTTTTGAGGTAGGGTTTCACTGTAGCCCAAGCTGACCTGTAATTCACTACATAGTATCAGGGTGACCTCAAATTCATGGTGATCCTTCTACCTCTGACTCCCAAGTGCTGGGATTAAAGGTATGCACCACCTTGCCCAGCTAAATAATATTTATAAAGGATTGAAGAGATGGCTTAGCAGTTAAGGTGTTTGCCTGCAAAGCCAAAGGACTCAGGTTCAGTTTCCCAGGACATAGGTATGTCAGATGTACAAGGTAGCACATGCATCTAGAGTTTGTTTGCAGCAGCTGGAGGCCCTGGTGCACCCAATTTTTTCTCTCTCTCTTTCTCTCTTTCAAAATAAATAACAATAAAAATTTTTAAAAAGATTAGAAATAATTCATTTAAGCCAGATGTGGTGGTGTACACCTTTAATCCCAGCATTCAGGAGGTAGAGGTAGGAGGATTGCCGTGAGTTTGAGGCCACCCTGACACTCTGTAGCGAATTTCAGGCCAGCCTAGGCTAGAGTGAAACCCTACCTTGAAAAAAAAAAGTCATTCATTTAATATTGCTATTTGTTTAAATGTCAAGAAAATATGTATGTGTTGATGTTTGGATATTGTAAATCTGTAACTATATGTAAGAAACAATGATTGAAAGTGGGCAAATGAAGAACAGAAAATCTTGGGTAGCTATAGAAGGAAATTTTGTTCTTCTATAACCATTTGTACTTTCATATTTTGAATCAACACAATAAGGTACATATTCAAAAGTATAATAAAATCATTTGCTTAAAGTCAAACACATCGTAAGTGACAGCAAGTAAGACTTAAATTCAAGATGTTGGTTTTGGGGGTGCAGATCAGTAACATAGCTCTTACCTAGCATGCTTGAGATTCTGGGTTTGATCATCAGTTCAATGATAATAATATTAACAATCAGAAAAACTTCTGAACTGTTTGATTCAAAAACCCACTTTATTTCCATGGCTCATACTGATTTATGGAGAAACATGACAGAACAAACCCACTTTATTATTTTTTGTTTTGTTTTGTTTTGTTTTTGAGGTAGGGTCTCACTCTAGCCCAGGTTGACCTGTAATTCACTATGTAGTCTCAGGGTGGCCTTGAACTAACAGTGCTCCTCCTACTTCTGCCTCCTGAGTGCTGAGACTAAAGGTGTGTGCCATCATACCTGGCTTCCACTTCATTTTTTAATAGGCTGAATTTTTAAAGTGATCTCAAATGAATAAAGTGCAAAGGGATATAGGCTATTAATAGGGATTTCAGTTGCATGAATGTCAATAATTTTAATAGTACAAAACACTAGTATTTATACCTCTCTCTAAATTTGCTGAAGTAATTTATTTTTATTCTACAGCTGTTGGCTGGCAATTCCAGATGGCAATGGTTTTATAGCAAGTCCATTTTTGTGGTCATTTATCATTCCTATAACTGTTATCCTCATCACCAATATTGTTATATTTATCATAATTATGGTCAAAGTGCTGTGGAAAAATAGTCAGAATCTGACAAGGTAAGATTCTCCATGCATGGGAAGCTGCTAGACAAGAATAATTCATTACCTAATACTGAAAGATAATGTATTTGCAGTTTCTAGAGGTTTTGAAATTGACACAAAGATATGGGTATGTGGTAGTCAGGAGAGATCTTCCTATAAACACTGACGGAGAAAGTGGATGTGTTTAACTTCTCTTGTAACCTCAGTAGTCCAATGTGGTATACTGCATTAACTAGCAAAACATAACACATTTCTGTGTTTATGAACCCTCAAAAAACTAAGCTGTAAAATTTCAAGAAAAGTATTTTCTCTTCCAACCTTAAAGACTCAGGAAATGAAATCTGACTACTGAATAAATGGAATGGTTGTAAGAAGATACTAGCATTTGCATTTTCAATTTATAAACTACTACCTGTAGGTTTTATTTTACACACAGTGCTGGAATTACACAGGAGCATTACAATTTTCAAATTTCATTGAAAGTATAGGAAATTTGTAGATTTTACATATAGATGGATTTCATCTTGAAAACTCAGAACATCTGACAACACTGAGGCCACATTCCCCTCAGAGGGGAATATGTGCTTCCTGGTTTATCAATTCCTGTGCAACTGTTCTTCCCCTAGCTTATAACTTTTCTGTTCCCAATAAACATCTCACTGACATCTGTAATATAAAACAAGAGCTTTTGGTTGAAGAGACAAAGGCAGAAAGTACAGAACACACACATACTGTGACCTCTCATTCCCATTCCCCAGCACCACCTTAGCCATATCATAGTGCTGATAAGGCTGTGAGTTCAGGTTGAATTCCGCAAGACTTTGGTCAGTCCAAGTGTGCTTACTAGGAGAACATCTGTGAACTTACAGTAAGTTAAAAAATGTATTTACTCAGTGAAAGAGTTATCTCTTTTATAGATTTTTTTTTTTTTTGAGGTAGGGTCTTATTCTAGCCCAGGCTGACCTAGAATTCATTATGTAGTCTCAGGGTGGCCTTGAACTCATGGTGATCCTCCTACCTCTGCCTCCTGAATGCTGGGGTTAAAGGCATGTGTCACCATGTCTGGCTCTTTTATAAATCTTTATAGATCACCATCATTCATGAGAAAATAACCTTAAATTCATGCTTCACAAATCAAAGATAAGAATCCTATTTCCCATATTAAAGGGAAATGGGGGAAAATAATGTTGCTTCTTCTTGTAGCAGTTACCTTCTCATTCCTGGGACAAAATCCATAACCAGCATTAGCTTATGGAAGGAAAAGTTTCTTATAGGCTTACAGTTTCTAGGGTAAGTTTCATCATGGCAGGGAGGGTATCACAGGAACAGGCAGCTGGTATCATATTTTTGCAATAGTAGAGAGTGAGGACAAAGTAAGCTATAAATATTTAATGGGAATAGACTAATAAACCTCAAGCACTCCCCCCACCTCCAGCGACATATCTCCTCTAGCAAGGCTCCACTTCCCAAAGGCTCCACCTGATGATACTTAAGTATGAAGCTTAATGGAAAACACATGAGGCTATGTGGGCATTCTGTACTCAAACTACCACACTCCTAAATATTAATACCTACGCTTCAATAGCAGTAAAGAAAACTTTGGTGAAGGCTTCTCAGCCTAATTCAAAATTAGATTATATGTTCTGAATGCTAAATAATATCATTTTCGATTACAGACACCAAAAAGTTATATTCCTAAATTTTTACTAATTGCCCATTGTTCCTAAATTGGTCTACCACCAATGAAAAGAATGTATAACTTAATTTTTTAACAAATAATATTCCATGTGTTAGTAAGCTATAAAACAAAATCACTTCAATGCTTAATTATTAAGAATGACAAAAACTTCTGTCATGCATTTGCGTGATGACTGGGTAGTTGTTTGGTCTTAGCAAGTTCAAATGCTGATAAATGATGTAGGATGACTCCCTTTCACATCTGGTGGTTGATGTTGGGTACAGCTCTTCTGTTAAGAAAGTATATTTATGTTCCCTAAACTTTCATATTCTCCATTTGGCTAACACAGTTTTTTAACATAGTGTTGTCAGGTTTCAGAAGAGCAGAGAGAGAAGGCGAACTCTATGAGCAAATGCTTTCCAGTCTCTGCTTGTGATATTTGCTAATGTTCTACAGGCCAAAGTGAGTCACATAGACAAAGCCAGATTCTAGTTTTACAGACTTTCCAAGAGGGAAGCTTAGTTTGCAACTAAATACTTTCTTTCCCATATCAAACAAAGGAATGAGAAAGTCCCAGATAACAACTTTTCTCCCACAAAATGGAATTCCTCACAAGCTAATCGACTAATAACCAAAATTCCATTCTAATGAAAAAAGTTGATTATTTATGAAATTTGCCCATAGTAATATTAAAGGAATGACTTTTTTTCTTGAACAGGTATTTTAAGATACTTGCAAGTAAAGTGCTGACACAGATTTTCTCCAGGGTGACATGAGATCTATGAGTATTTTTGTTCTTCCATCTGGGATACAACATAGTTAAATGAACAATGTACATGGACACCTCTCACTGCATGCTGTAGTAGTTTGAATGTAAAATGTCCCCATAGATTTATGAGTTTGAATACTTAAAATTCCAAGATGGTAGTAGTATAGTTCAGGAAGGTTGTGGAACCTTTAGGAGGTGTGTCACTGGAAATGGACCTTAGAGCCTGACTCTAAGTGCAATTCACTTTTTCTGTCTCTTGACTTTGTTGAGCTGTTACACAGGCCTCCCACTCCTGCCTGCTGTGATTTCCCAGCCATGATAAAGCTTCACCTTGAAACTGCAAGCTGAATTCTTCTCATAAGCTACTTCTGATTGGGCATTTTGTCTCAGTTATGAGAAAGTAACTGATATACGTGCTAAGTAGGGACAGTAACAACATTGCTATGTAAAAACCTAATAAGACTTTTCTTTTTTCTTATTTTCTCTCACCTAGCACAAAAAAGGTTTCATCCCTAAAGAAGATTTTAAGCACATTATCAGTTGCAGTTGTCTTTGGAGTTACTTGGATTTTGGCCTACTTTATGCTAATTAAAAATGATGACATCAGGATTGTTTTCAGCTACATATTCTGTCTTTTCAACAGTACCCAGGTAAGATATAGATGAAAAAAAAAGTAGCAAACCATGTAGCAGTGTAAATAACATCACTCTGGACCAGTTCTCACCCTTTAAAACTCTATGAAGATTGTTGTTTAGTTATCTTTATGAGGTTCTCTTTTTATTTTTTTTTTGTCTTTTTCTGTGTTAAAAATTTTTAACAATCCTCTCTCTCTACTCTCCTTTTCCCCAACTCTGTACACTGAACCAACAGAAAGCTCTATTTTTTTTTATTTTTTTGTTCATTTTTTATTTATTTATTTGAGAGCGACAGACACAGGGAGAAAGACAGATAGAGGGAGAGAGAGAGAGAATGGGCGCGCCAGGGCTTCCAGCCTCTGCAAACGAACTCCAGACGCGTGCGCCCCCTTGTGCATCTGGCTAACGTGGGACCTGGGGAACCGAGCCTTGAACCAGGGTCCTTAGGCTTCACAGGCAAGTGCTTAACCGCTAAGCCATCTCTCCAGCCCAGAAAGCTCTATTTTTTAAAAAATATTTTATTTATTTATGAAAGTGAGAGGCAGATAGAGAGAATGGGCACACCATGGCCTCTATCCACTGCAAATGAGCCCCAGATGTATGCACCATCTTGTGCATCTGACTTATGTAGGTCCTGGCGAACTGAACCTGGGTTCTTAGGCTTTACAGGCAAATACCATCACTGCTAAACCATCTCTCCAGTCCCTTGAAGGCTCTATTTTTAATATACTCAGTGGGAAGAATAAAAGTTCTTTATAGCTTTAATGTCTTTATCTTAGATGGAGGTCACAGAATAAAATTACAACAGTTGGCAATTTAGTCCCCTTTACTGAGTAGAAGATACTTAATCAGGCAGCTGGCTTTGGAAACATCTCCTTTCCTTTCCTCTCAAGCAACAAGTTGATGGGGACTCTCCTCAACTATGCTGGTGTGGGCAGTGTTAATTATTGCTAGAGTTTGGAACTATGGTGGTTTGCTAAATAATTTCTATGAAGTTCTAGAAAGTTTATTAAGACCAATTTTGAGCTGGAGAGATTCTTCAGTACTTAAAGGCACTTTCTTGCAAACCTGCAAGTTTGTCTTGTGTCTATATTCCCATAATGCCTAGAGCAATGGGAGCAAGAGACAGGAGAATCTAGAAGTTACAGCCCAGCTACATTGGTGCACAAAGTTGCAAAACAACAAGAGATTCTTTGTCAAAAAGAAGGTGGGAGGGAAGGGAAAACACCTTGAAGTTATCCTTTGAACTCCACAAGCACACCATAGCATACATGTGCCCATACACAGACACATCACACACACACACATATGAACTCACATACAAACAATAAGAGAATTTAGGCTGGTTTTATGGTCCAGAATTTGGCTACCCTGGTGAACAAAATATTTATTCTTTAAAAAAAAAAACATATTATAGGCTGGAAGGATGTCTTAGTGGTTGGTATTTGCCCACAAAGCCTAAGGACCCAGGTTCGATTCCCCAGGACCTACGTAAGTAGGATGCACAAGGTAGCACATGTGTCTGGAGTGGCTGGAGGCCCTGGCATGCCCATTATCTGTCAGTCTGCCTCTCTCTCACACACACAAATAAATAAATAAATAAAAACTTTTTTAAAAAGTATATTATGTAGTTATTGGATGTAGGGTGGTAAAAATGCTATTAAAGTCAAAGATTCTTAGCAGAATATCAATTTCCTATCCTTACTAATTTCTTTTTGTTTTGCCTTTTCAACTGTTTAGTGAAGAGTGTAAAAATCTCCAGTAAGGGCTTTGAATAGTCTATGCTTCCATTGTTTCTGTTAATTTTTGCTATGTGTGTGTTGAGCAAAATAATACTGAATACCCAGCCAATACTCAAACTCATAATATACATTTATGACTATTATATCTTCTAGATTAATTAGACCTTTATTTGCATTAAAAGGTCTTCTTTATTTCTGATAGTATTTTTTTTATAAAATATGCTTTTATCTGTTCATCTACCCTAATTGTTGTATATGTTGGCTTCATTACATCATATATATGCCTGTGTCTTTATATTTAAAGTATGTGACATGTACATAGCAAATAAATAAACCTTACCTTTTATTTTTTTAATTTAATTTTGTTTTTAAATAATTTATTCTTATTTATTTAGTTGACAGAGAGAGAGAATGGGTGCACCAGGGCCTCCAACCTCTGCAAACAAATTCCAGACAAATGTGTCACCGTAAATCTGGCTTATGTGGGTCCTGAGGAATCAGACCTGGGTCCTTTTTTTTTTTTTTGCAGGCAATTGTCTTAACTGCGAATCCACTTCTCCAACCCTTTTAAAAATTTTTAAATATTTGACAGATAAAGAGATAGAGAGAGAGGGAGAGAGAATGGGTGGGGCCAGGGTCTCTAGCCACTGCAAGTGAACTCCAGATGCATGCACCACCTTGTGCATCTGGCTTATATGGGTATAGGGGAATCAAACCTGGGTCCCCAGGCTTCACAGGCAAGCACCTTAACTGCTAAGCCACCTCTCCATCCTCAACCTTATGTTTTTATACATCTACAAGTGATAGTAATGAAGAATTTAAAAAGGTCTCTTAGAAACTATAATATATAATGTCAATTACTTTTCTATTAGCTAGAAGCCATGATATATCACAGAATTTTAGAACTGAAAGAAGAGTTAAGTTTCCCATAGTTAATCTTCTCCATTCAGGAAATAGAAGATCATAGACATTAGGACAAGAGCAAACTTACCTAGCCAGCAAGTAGCAAGTCAGAACATAAACTGATGTCTTCTAAATATGCTCTTATGTGCAACACTTTGTATATGGGAAGGAAACGGATAGCAGCTGTAAACTCAAGTTGGAGAACAGTTGTGCACAGATGGATGGGTGTGTCAGGGCAGAGACAAATGTCTTCCTTCATCCTGTACTTCAATATTTCTCTAATGGTAAGCCTTAATTCTTTCTTCAGGGACTGCAAATTTTCATTCTTTATACTGTTAGAACAAAAATATTCCAGAGTGAAGCTTCCAAAGTGTTGAAGTCCCTGTCATCATCTGTTGGTAGAGTGAAGCCATTGCCTTCAATAACCTCTCTGAGGCTGCGTGTAAGGATGTATAATATGCTCAGGTCCTTTCCAGCCATACATGAACATTTTAGGCTGCTGGAGCCATTTGTAATGACAGAGGAAACAATAGTCACTGACAGTGACCTAGCAAAATAAAGTGTCTAGACAAAATTATTACCTAGTGTCAACTTCTTTTTGTCCAACTTGTATAAAATTTATGTTTCCTTTATTCCCTAACCTCCCAAAATGTCTTCCTAAATATACTTTTTGCTCATGATTTAAAATTAGAAAAACCCTGTTGTTTATTATCCCAATAAAAATTGATTTGGTAGTTTTGTTGCAATCAGTGGGCTCATGTGAATGAAATGAAGACTCTCTTGCAGCTCTCAAGATGACCATTGCTCCTTATGTCACTAAGGCTATGTGACAGACTTTGAGAATAATGTCAATATTATTTCCCATAAGAAATTCTTTTACAATGAACTAAAAAAGACACAAGAAAATAATTACCTTCTAGAACAAAATGACTTCTAATGAAGTGAAGTGTTTTGTTTGCATCTATCATACTTCTGACATGAATATTTTAAAAATGTAAATGCATCTACTTTTCCTTTCAGTGAAGATTTTGGTATCAACTTAGCTCTGGAAATTATGTATGTATGTATGTATGTACATATATATATAGCGTAAGAAAAACAGAACATGGTAGCCGGGCGTGGTGGCGCACGCCTTTCATCCCAGCACTCGGGAGGCAGAGGTAGGAGGATCGCTGCGAGTTCGAGGCCACCCTGAGACTACATAGTGAGTTCCAGGTCAGCCTGGGCTACAGTGAGACCCTACCTCGAAAAACCAAAAAAAAAAAAAAAAAGAAAAACAGAACATGTTTTGTGACTAGAATAGTTAGTTCTTTAGGAAATGAGCAACTAATTGGCATTATCTTCCAGTTTGGAATATATCAGCCTTTTTATTGACAAATTGATTCTGAGACTCAAAATGATTAATTATGTTAATCCCTTATGGCTTTCAGAATATCCAGTTGCAGAAAAATCTGGCATTGAATTAGAAATAGATTTCTATATAGAAATTGACTCCATTAAATTGGTGTGCATTTTCACTGGACTTAAGAGAGCGAGTTCTTAAATGGTTGCTTTCTGTTTTGTCATAAACTAGGCAGGTGCTGTACATTCATGCACTAAGAATGTGAATTCTTAAAGAAATAATTGTAATTAGCCATTGGATTCCCAGGTAGTCAAGACAGGTTTACACAGTACTATAAATGAGAGTGGAGGAAGTCAAAGGAAGAGTATAGAAGCAGTTCTGGAAGGCCAGTGTGCTTAATGATGTTATAGGATTGTATCTATGAAGGGGCTAGACATAGGGAAAACTACAAGTTGTCGTTGGCATAAAATTTGTGTTTAGATGAAACCATACCCACAAACAACCCACTTTAAATGTGAAAAAAAAAAATCTCTAAACATATATATTCAGACTGAAGGTCAGGTGTCTTTGTTTTCCTTGATGATCATAGATGTTTACTTTGCCTTATTTCACCACTGGGTTACAGCATATCATGTTCCTAAAATAGCTACATTTTAAATGTGCAAGGTCCTCGTGTAATTATGGCAACTCATTTAGGTATTCAGCGACATTTTCTACTTATCCTGAAATCCTATGAGTAGCGAGTAATTACTTTGATTTGAACCTTTATCTCAGGCACGTCAGCAATCTTTCAAATTAGTGATAAAAATAAAATTGAAATTAAGTTAAAGGTTGAAGGACATTTACAGGCTCAATTAATGTAAAGTCCAAAGACCATGTTGGTTTCAGGTACAGTGACTTGTTCTCCAGTTTACTGAGACAATTTCAGTGTTGCTAAAGTATTTCCAACCTCCTTTTAGTATTGTGTGCCCTAGTTTGGGGTAAGAGGTATGTGTTAATGATAACTCTACTTCTAGTTAGAGCAGAGAGTAGTAAAAAGGTGTCAGGATTCTTACTGATTTTCTTGCTTTGTTTGCTTCTTCTCATTGTTTTCAAATGATGCTGAATTGGCTAGAACTGCCTCCTCCACCAAACCATCTTAGGCATTAACAGGAAGAGGGAACACTTTTGTCTTGGTGCTCACAAGTCAAATGTCACCAGAATGATTCTAGTTCTAGTTAATGTTCCAGCTGGAAAACAGAAGGCACAGTAAGTGCTTAAAGTAACCTAAGCCAGAAAATTGGCTTCATGGTGTTTAAACTCAGAAAAAAGGAGGAATGCTGAAAAGGTCCCGAGAAGCAGAAGAAGCTGACACTCTCTTAGGCCACAGACATAAATAACTTTCAGTGGGAGCTGGAGAGACAGATCAGCAGTGAAAGGCCCTTTCTTGCAAAGCCTGACAGCCTGGATTCCATTCCTCAGCATCCATGTAAAGCCAAGTGCATTAAGTGAGTTAGGTTTCAGTGGCAAGAGGCTCAGGCATGCCCATACTCACTCTCTTTCTGTCTCTTTCTAATAAATAAATAAAATAAAATAAGGAAATTTCAGAGGTAAGAGTTGTGTCTGAAAGCAGATCTAGGCAGTGATGGAGGCTGGATACAAGGAGAGGCAACCTGCTCACATCACAAAAAGGTAGAGAAGAACTCTGGCTTCCCAATACCACCTGCCCTGCAGTCTCTTTGCAGGACTCAGCCACAAGTCAGCAGTCTGTGGAGCTCAGGGTCCCTGAGTGATTGACCACAGCACAGGCAGGGACAGAAAAGACCAGGGCATCAGCAGACTTAGAACTGATTTATTCCATCTGGGACAGAAGCATTGTTAGGGAATGCTGGTCTACCCTGGGCCAAGTATCCACTGTGAAGAGAGGGGTGGGTTTAGGGGGGGCTTCCATGATCAGATACCCAGAGGGACTCTGGAAATAAAATTTTAAGGAAGGTCTACTACATCTCCTGACAAGTGACCCCTGGGAAACAAACTTTGAGTGTTTTTAATGGGATCATCCATTGGGAGAGCAGGACATGCAGAGTAGATAGAGGAACAGAAGTGTAACAATGAAAATAGACATTGCAAAAAGGGAAGGCTCAGAGCACCTCAGAACTAACTGGTTTTCATGATGCTATATATGACTGACTCCTATTGTCCATATTTTCTGATTTCTTTTGAGCTTGGGTTCCCAACTGGCATTTAGGCTGCAGCAGCACATGCAGTGTCTGGAGGAACAAATCATTCTGACCTTTGAATTTCCTTTCTTGTGTCTTCACCAACAGTTGAAAGTTCACTGTTCAACTGTCAGTCTGAATTGCCCTTTTGTCTTTTCTATCTTGACATTCATTTTGCTAATTTTCTTTCTTTTAACTAAAAAACAAAAACAAAAACAAAAACAACAGAAATCATTCCCAAACTTCTTGCTGTCAGTCTGTTGTCTCATTGAGAACTTGGCACACTTTGTAAACATTAAAAATATCTGGGTCAAAAATATGTGTTGCACCATATCCACTTGTTAAGCATCGGAACTGTCTCTCTCCAAAACCCCATTTATATAATCGCACAAGCATTAGTTACTGGTTTCAATGATTAAGTCCAACAAACTCACTTGGATAAAGAATTTATAAGCAGATGTGTTATAAAGGGAGGCAACTGATACATTTTCAATTTTCAAAGAAATTCACACATAAATGATTTGAGAAAACAAGCAAACACCCTAAATAACTTGATTAACAAACAAGAAAAAGATCTGAATAGCTATTTTTCTAGAGATAGCATAAAAATTGCTACTATATGAACAGATGTTCAGCATCACTAATCTTTAGTGAAACATACATCAAAAGCACTGTTACATATCATTGCAACCTACTAAAGTGTATATTAAAAAAGATAAGAGATGGCAGTGTTGGTAGAATCAGACAAAAGGAACCCTCATACACTTTGGTGAGAATGTTAATTGGTACAAACATGACTGAAAACAGCATGGAAGTTCCTCAAGAAAAAAAAAAAATCAAACTATCATATAATCCAGCATTCATTCTGCTGGGCACATAGCTAAAGGAAATATAATCAGAGAGTAATGAAGATATCTGTTTTGCCATGTTTGTATGGCATTATTTAAGATAGTAAAGATAAAGAAGTAACCTTGCTAACTTTGTCATTGTTGGATGATGGATAAAGAAATCGTGGTACAAGCCAGGCGTGGTGGCGCACGCCTTTAATCCCAGCATTTGGGAGGCAGAGGTAGGAGGATTGCCGTGAGTTCGAGGCCACCCTGAGACTCCATAATGAATTCCAGGTCAGCCTGGGCTAGAGTGAGACTCTACCTCAAAAAACCAAAAAGAAAAAAAAAGAAAAGAAAAAAAAAAAAAAGAAATCATGGTACATACAGATGCTCCTTGACTTATGATGAGTTTACATTTTGATAAACCCATTGTAAATTTGAAATAATATAAGTAAAAGGACCTTTATATACTGAATATACCAAGTCATATCTTAGCCTATATTAAACATGTTCATTCACTGACAATGGGACAAAATCATCTAACACAAAGATAATTTCATAATATGGTATAAAGTACCTTATAAAATGTGTTTAATACTATACAATAGTCTGTAGAGTATTTGTTGCTTACCCTCATGATTATGTGGTTTTCTGCTGATGTCCAACATTCTGAAAGTATCATAACATATATCACTAGCCCACAAAAATATCAACATTCAGGTTGGAAGTCCAATTTCTACTAAGTGCTTATCATTTTTCACTATCATAAATTTAAAAAAACTTGTTTATGTGAAACCATCATACATTGAGATTTTATATATTATATACACACTGTAATATCATTCAGCCTTACAGAAGACAGAAGTACTGCCATTTGCCCAAACATGGATGAACGTGGAGAACTGGTTGAATAGAATAAGCCAGGCACAGATGGAAATATTTGCATGATCTCACTTATACTAAAAATAGTCCAAAACATACTGAAATAGTACAATAATATTACAAAGGTTGGTTGATGGAGGAAAGGGACAGTTATTTATCAAAGAGTACAAACTTTCACTATATAAGTTCTAGAGCTCTAATGCATAGCAGCATGGTGACTATAGTTGATAATAATATATTGTATACTTGAAATTTGCTGAGAGTAGATCTCAAAGGCTTCCACAACATGTACATGAGCTCACATACACACACAGAGCTACAAGAGGGGATGGATATGCTAGCTTGACTTTGGTAGTCATTTCTCAATGTATATCAGATTGTCACATTGCATACCTTAAATATATAATTTTTATTTGTATATTATACTCTAATGAAGTTGTTGAATAATTATCACCAAGTATATTTTCAAAAAAGCAAAATTCATAGTCCCTTAATTATGGTATTATTGTCCATTATTATTGTCTACATTTTCTTACCTATCAGTATTATCTATTTTCTACATTCTCTCTATTTTGAATATGCAAGGATTTTATCACTTTAATTATGAGTGAAACTAGATTCTGAATTTTACTTACTGTTATCTAGTCTTCATAATAGTAATTGACTGCATATGACACAATTTGCTAATTTGTTTCCTTGTTGTTTATTTAGATAATTTAAATAATTAATGTAGTGAAATGTGATGAATAAATTGATTCAAGCAAGTTTTTCTTTTCTTTTTAATTGATTCCTTAAGATAATGGACTTGAATAAATATGTTTAAAATATGAACATCTGCCTAGGTTCCCCCCATACATTAATATATTGACCTGGAAATCATTGCAATGTTGTATAATATCACAAATATCTGGACTTTCATACATTTTTGTATGTGCTTATTTATTTTCTTATTTTTGTTGATGTTATTTATATCACTTGCTCATTTATCAATGGAACAATTATTATTTTCCTCATAAATTTGTTATCTACTAATGTGTAGATATAGTGTGTTGTGTTACCTACTATTACCTTTTTAAGTATTACATTTGATGAAAATACTTCCTCTAGTTTAATGCCGTAGCAGTTACCTTCTCATTGCTGGGATGAAACACCAAACCAAAAGCAGCCTGTAGGAGTAAAGGGTTTATTTTGGCTTACAGAATCGAGGGGAAGCTCTATGATGACAGGAGAAAGTGTGGCATGAGCATAGGCTGGACATCACCTCCTGGCCAACATTAGGTAGACAATGGCAGCAGGAAAGTGTGCTGAATAAGGAAGCTGTATAACATTCCTAAGTCTGCACCCAGCAACACACCTTCTCTGGCAAAGCCTCAATTCCCAAATTGCCATCATCTGAGGACCTAGAAGTCAGAATACATGAGTGTATGGGGGACACCTAATTTGCACCACCACAACTGCTATCCTGTCTCTTTAGAATAATGAAATACCCGTACTAAAATTAATTCAGAATGTCCAAAAAATTGTAGAGAACAGTTATGAATTTTAGTTTATATTTCCTTATAAAGGTAAAATATTTTTTATTTTGTATTAAGCACCATGATGGGAAGTATGTAGAAATATGTACTATACAGCATAAGGACATCAATATTGTATACGAGGCCAAATGGATCATGTATGACACATACCATCTCAAACATTCATATCATAAAGTTTCACGAAAATTTTATCTTTTAATTTCAAATATGTTTCCAGGTTTTTTGTGTCCACTCATTTTAAATATTTTATTTATTTATTTATGTGGGAGAGGGAGAAGAATGGGTGCACCAGGGCCTCCAGCCACTACAAACAAATTCCAGATGCATGCACCCCCTTGGGGAATCAAACCTGGGTCCTTAGGCTTTGCAGGCAAGCACCTCAACTGCTAAACCATTTCTCCAGTCCCATTTTTTTCTTTGAAAAGATAAAATTAAATTTTGGAGCACTTTTAGTAATAATTATTAATTAACAAATTTTAAATCTTCTGACAAATTCAAAGTAATGTTACACATATATCATTCTTCTGAAAAGAAAATTCTCCACAGTCATGTTCTGAGATGATGGGAGTTGGGTCTCTATTTGGAAGGGATACAATCAGCCCATACTAGCATTTATCTTTCAATTAAAATCTTCTAGGTAATTCAGATCAGAGATAACACTATCTCTAGAAAATACAACTGAAGAAAAGTGAATGATTTAATATTAACTAGAGATAAAATCGTATCTGCTCTCTTCTGGACCTGTGAAATGGCAGGGAACTTAAATTTTCATTCTTTTATTCAATAAATATACGTTGAATATCTAGGAGGTGCCAGCCTTTAGGGACATAGTATCTATGAAGAATTGACTTCAAGGCTGGACAAAGAATATCCGAATAAGGCACAGTTTAGTACACTGGATGTGCTGCTGGCAAGACAGGTTGAACTATTTTGTTTTAGTGATGTTAAAAATCATTCACTACAAGGAACATAAAAATATCATTCTTTTCTCAATTACCTCTTTATGGAGTAGTAGCTTACTTTGTTTATATAAGCAGATTTTTTGTTGTTTAGAGATAGAGTCTCATAGCCCAGACTGTTTAAAAAAAATTTTTATTGACAACATAAACTATCATTCCCTCCTTCCCCCACTTTCCCCTTCATAACTTCACTCTTCATCATATCCCCTCCCTCTCTCCATTAGTCTCTCTTTTACTTTGATATCATTGTTTTTTCCTCCTATTATGAGGGTCTTGTGAAGGTATTTCTAGGCACTGCAAGGTCATGGATATCAAGGCCAATTTCTTCCCAGACTGACTTTTAACCACTATGTACTTTAGGATGATTTTTAAAATTCCTGATCCTCCTGCCTCCCAAGTGCTAGGGTTATAGGCATGAACCACAATGCCTGGCACATAAACATATTTAGCCAGTGGTGGGGAGGTTGCCTTTAATTGGGTTGTCTACTATTTATATATGGCAAGCAATGCCAGACTGTGGGAGCAAAAGAGAAGATATAATGATTGTTCTTATGTTGGGTGGGTGTAGACAAGAAACACAGAAAAGCAAGCAAAAATACAGAGCTTGACTCAGTGACATAAAGATTCCACAATCAAAATAAGTTTAATATACAAAGTCACAGTTTTACTGCAGTCTTTATGGTCTTCTCTAGAACTACAAATTCATCTTCCTTCACTCATCTAAACAATACTAAAGGTTGACATTGTTTTGTAAGTCACATATATGCATTATCCATCATTAAATAAGCTACAAAAGAGACATAAAAAAGAATGTTGTCCACAATATATACAAACTGGAAACAATATAAATACTGAATTAAAAAGATCTTTTGTACTATACATACTCATTGGATACTATTCAAGACTGAAATAAATGCTACATACAACATGTATATATCTCAGTAACAAGTAAATAATTTCATAATTCTCCCTCTAATTGGAGTTCTCTTATTTTAGCTGAGTGCTGTGCCATAATAGGGTTGACTCTCAAGATGGGTTATAACTTCTCTTGGAATTATCACCCAAGGACAAACCTACATCCTTTGGTTTCCCAAGGATAGATAATTGAAAATTTGAAGATATTTTATACTAACTACTAATGAAGCACAAGTTTTGTCTAACTTGCTTAGAAGGCTCATAATTAATCTTTACACTGTTTTCCATTTAGTCTGAGAAATCCTTGTTTTCATCTTTAACAATTAATCTTTTTTTCCATTTGTAGAGTTCTAGACATTCAGGGAGAAAACAGGTGCTGAGTTTACTACCTGTGTTAAAACTATAGTAACTCAACCCTTCTTCAAAGTAAGCTTTGAATTTTAGAACTTCCTATCTCCCTTTGGTACAAGCTGGGTCAAAGGTATTTTCTTATGCTGTTTTTCCTTCTCCAACTTCTATATATTAGCATTGTTATACTTTTTATGGAAGATTGTTTTCAGTGTTCATTTAAAACCAAACTCACCTGGGCAGAGAACAGAAGGCAAAGTTAAGTCTAAAGTTCAATATACCTTTCTAAGCTCTATTTAACAAAGAAGGTAAAATGTTTTCTGGCTGGTAGCATTTCATCCATGTGACTACTTACAGAATTCCTAGAACAGTATTTTTAATGAAAGGTTTGATGCTTTCTGTAATAAACATGACCATAAATACCTAGTAAATAATGCTAGGACAACCTTTCTGGCTTTGCTAGTAAAAATAGAAGTAAAATTAGTGTCAATACATACAGTGAGGAAAAACCATGTGCCTGAAAATTCAATCTACATTTGCAGACCATAAGTCCTAACCTCTATGATACTTCTCTTCTACTTTCCAGGTAAACACATAGGAATAAGGACCGACCAGCTTATTTTTCCCTAGTAGACTTTAGGTTAGCATACCCTTTCCAGTCATCCGAAGAGAGGAAGGTTCTCAATCCAAGATATGTATAGCCCATCTCCTTTTGACCTAGGGTGTGAATGTCTGTATTGTATTGTATTTGGATGGTCTCTAGCTGATGGCAATTTGGGAGATGGAGCCTTGCTGGAGGAGGTATGTTGTTGGGGGGTTGACTAGTATTATAGTCAGTTCCCTTTTACCAGAATTTGGCTCATTCTTCTGCTTTTTACCACCTGCTGTGGCAGACATGGTGGCAAACATTTGCTCATGAAGTGCTTTCTCATGAAACTTCCCGTCAAGACCATAAGCCAAAATAAAAACTTTCTTCCCATCAGATACTTTTGGCTGGGTGCTTTATGCCAGCAACAAGAAGGTAACTACAACATGACTGACTTCCTTCAGGGAACATTTTTACCTCTACACTTAGGTTTTTACTTACCTCCAAACCATCAGACAACAAAACACTACTTGACAGTACTATATGTCCCCAAACCTGTATCGTTCAAGTTTTAAGTAAGAAGTGATTAAGTACTCATCGTAGAGAAAGTAGGAAACTCTCATACCACCTGCATCCCTCTGCTTCCCAATTTCTGCAAGCAACTCTGAAGGGCAATACATGCAACTATGCAAACCAAAATTTATAGAAGCAAAGTGCACCTTAAACTCATACATTCTCTCTCAAATAGAATTTTCAGGCAACTTTAAAAAAAAATCATAGTTCTAACTAAAACACTATTCTTTATTCCATCTATTCCAAATTTACTTAACCCCACTTGGTAAATAGCTGTGGACAGGTGCCTTGTTTATTCTCTTCTTTAAGGCAAAAACTACTTGCTGCTACTTCCACAATACCTCCACACCAGTGTTCAATCACTTTCACAAAATTTAGGGTTCAATCTGACGCTAAGAAATTCTTGGATAAATAAGCACAACCAAACAATTTTTTGTTTGTTTGTTTGTTTTTGTTTTTCGAGGTAGAGTTTCACTGTAGCTCAGGCTGACCTGGAATTCACTATGTTGTCTCAGGGTGGCCCCGAACTCATGGTGTTCCTCCTACCTCTGCCTCCTGGGATTAAAGGCGTGCGCTACCCCCCGGGCTCAAATTCTTTTTTATTTTCCGAGGTAGGGTCTCGCTCTAGCCCAGGCTGACCTGGAATTCACTATGTAGTCTCCGGGTGGTCTTGAACTCACGGCGATCTTCCTACTTCTACCTCCCCAGTGCTGGGATTAAAGGCGTGCGCCACCACGCCCGGCTGAAACAAATTCTTTACTGAAGTGTACGTCAGGCATATTTAAATGCCTTATCCTCCAAAACGTCTTCTGGAAGCTTTAGCTTTAATTTACCAGCTTTTGTTTTCCACACGCGTACAGATTTGTTCCGGGTCCTAAACGCTGTGGGTCTTTCTTAGTGCAATGGCCACTGCGCGCTCACGACCTGACTGACTCATCACCGTCCTATTGCTAGGAGGGCTTGGCGCCCGATCGTGAATGAATGAACGGATTTGTAGAAAGACTGGCGGAAAACGGTTACGTTTTTTAAAAGATGTATTTGGCTAGCTGAACCACAATGGCCAGAAACAACACAAAAAAGCCAAGCAGGCAGGCTCGGACAGGCGCTCACTTTTATCCAGTCTCAAAAAAAACGCCCAGAGCAGCAGCTGACTGGCCCCGCCCACGGGCAGGCGCGAGCCGGGAACCGCGAGCGTCCAGAAAAGCGGAAGTAGCTGGCTACGCCGCGCGCATGCGTACGCAGCGTCGGCTTGCACTTCCCGTCATCCTATGCGGAAGCTGGACTCTCACGCAGCCCCGCGGTCGTTCGGCTCCGCGCTGCACGCCCACGCGCATGCGTCCTGGGGTGGGCCGCTCGCCTTGAGGCGGGGCGAAAGGACGGATCCCCTTTGCTGCTCTTCCCACCTGCCACGTACTGGTCTGTCGCTCGCTGGGCCGCCTGGGCGTGTGCGATTGGTCCGGGCTTGCACTAGCCGGGGCCTCGGTGCTGCGGCCGCGGAGGGCAGCGGAGCGGCCGGGACCGTAGCCTCCCTGCGACGCCAGAGCCCCGCGGCGGCGGCCTCGCGGCGGCGGGTCAGCGAAGACCCACGGAGGCGGAGGCGGCGGCCTCGGCTAGCTGGTACGGCAGCCCAGCCCCGCGCGGGCCTCCCGGGGAGGCCGCGCATGGGCGACGCGAAGGGGCCGGGGTCGCCGGCGGAGGCCCGACGGGCCTGGAGGAGGGGAGGGCGGCCGGGGAGGGGGAGGGGCGGGCAGCGGTGGGCGGGGGGCTGTCGCTGTAAGGCTGCTGCCGGGTGCTGAGGGCCCTTGGGCCAGCGCGCACCCCGCTCCTCTCTGGCTCCAAGGGGATCGGTTGCTGGAGGTGAGCAGAGGGGTTTGGGCAGGCCTGGAGTCATCCGTGTCTACCCCCCAGAGGACCTTGGAAAGGTGGAGAGTGGCTCCTGCAGAATTATTTGATTGGAGTCACAGAAGAGGAACCACAGTCCTTGGCTGTGTTATGCGGAATTGTCATCTAGAGGCCCAACCTAGTTTTGTAGTGATGGCAGCTCATTTTCTGAGTTGGTCTCTCTGGGCACCACGGAGAACTAAAGTAGGCACATGGTCTCGGCCATCACAAGGGCTCATTCAAGTTTAGTTGTTACTCTCATTTTGCATATGGCGAAAATGAACCTTGGAGAAGAACATAAGTATACATAGATAGTCGTGGAAAATCTTTACCATGTCTCTGCGGTGCTTCTGGTCAAGAAGATTTTTGAGGTGTCTTGTATCCTTGGAATGGTCAAAGGTTTATTTGTTTTAGAATGTTTTGAAGGAAACTCTTTACCTTCTGAGGGGATGCTTAGGAAGCCACTTCTTATTTGATTAGGGCCTTACTGTCAGTGTTTTGGAGACCGGTTTGGCCACCGAACCTAGCAGGGGACAGGCTCTGCAAATCCTTGGACATTTCAATTTGTTGTCCATACTCAGAACAGTACTCTTGAATGGAAGGCTGAGTCACTTTTGGACTTCACAGGGGGCGGGGCAGGGATAAAATTGCAAAAGAAAATGCTCAGGGCGGGGTCTCACAGCAGATCTAGGAATTAGTTGATACTATTGATTCCTACTTTGATACGGAAAAAAAAAGGACTAGAATGGATATCTCTGTGGTTGGCATTTTCCCTCAGGAGGGAAACTTTTCTCATAAATTGAATGATACTTAGGTATTTACTTTGAGAGGGTTGACTTCACACAAACTAGGGACAGTCTGTTGGAAAGCCTGTAGGACTTTTACAGACAATGGGAAGCACCAAAAGTGAAAGCGACCTCTATGGCAGAATGAAGGAATATGTAGCTCCGGTAATTAGGTCTATCTGAGTTCTTCCCATCCCCATCAAAAGGCATACTATCAAGCATATCTCATGTTGGAACTTTGTCTTAATAAGGCATGATGTGAGGAGTCCCTTTAGGTTACATAACGAATTTTGTGAAGAACTGATAGGACAGTTTTTCTCTAAAGTGCTTTTGTCAAGACTTAATTTTTTTTTTAATTTATTTGAGAGAGAGAGAGTAGTTACGCTAGGATCTCTAGCCACTGCAAACTCCAGACACATGCGTCAATTTGTGCTTATGTTGGTGCTGGGGAATTGAACCTGGGTTCTTGGGCTTTCTAGGCAGGTGCCTTAACCTCTGAGCTATCTCTCCAGCCTCCTTTTGTCAGACTTTATTATTCATTGTCTTCTGTGCCAGAAACAAAAAAAAATTGCTTAAGTGAATTCTATATGTCAGGTATTATTTTAGGTGCTGCTGGGAATAGATAATACCATCTTACTGAAGCTAAGCTCTGTTACTTCATCTGTATTATTGATGATGATTTTCTCAAGTTCCCCAAACAGAGAAGAAATTAGAAAAAAATACTATGAAGTCTTTCTTACTTTAGAACAATGTGAGGCTCTGTTTTCATGTTCATACATACTTTTCCAGGTTAGCATTACAGTCTTTTAAACATTTTTATTTTTACTTATTTATTTTAGAGGGAGGCAGAAAGAATGGGTACATCAGGCCCTTCAGCTGATTCAAACAAACTCCAGATGCATGTGCCACCTTGTGCAACCTAGGTCCTTTAGCTATCTAGGCTAGTACTTTACCTGATAAGCCATCTCTCCAACTCTAGTTGTTTTGGTTTTAATACATTTTAATTTATTTGCAAACAGAGAGGGAGAGAGTATGGGTGTGTCAGGGCCCCATGCTGCTGTAAACAAACTCCAAATGCATGTGCCACTTTGTGCATCTGGCTTTATGTGGATACTAGGGAACTGAACTCAGGCCAGCAGGCTTTGTAAGCAGATGTCTAACCACTGAGAAGTCTCCTCAACCTGGGATAACTGTTTTGTAATCAGTATTTAATACAAGCAAATCATGTGCAAGATAGTCTTGTAGGCTCAGGGAAGATAGCTAACAAAGCTCATCCTACCTCTATAGGAGAGGACAGTAAAAAACCAAATTCTAGGGCTGGAGAGGTGGCTTAGGGCTGGAGAGGTGGCTTAGCGGTTAAGCGCTTGCCTGTGAAGCCTAAGGACCCTGGTTTGAGGCTCGATTCCCCAGGACCCACGTTAGCCAGATGCACAAGGGGGCGCAGGCATCTGGAGTTCATTTTCAGTGGCCTGGCACACCTATTCTCTCCCTCTTTCTCTC
The DNA here is from genome assembly GCF_020740685.1 of Jaculus jaculus. Taxonomy (NCBI): domain Eukaryota; kingdom Metazoa; phylum Chordata; class Mammalia; order Rodentia; family Dipodidae; genus Jaculus; species Jaculus jaculus. The sequence continues at coordinate 168,999,240 of NC_059105.1, forward strand.
TCTCTCTCTCTCTCTCTCTCTCTCTCTCTCTGCCTGCCTCTTTCTCTCTGTCTCTCAAATAAGTAAATAAAAGTAAACAAAAAATTTTTAAAAATCAGATTCTAGTGAGTGGGAAGATAGATGGCTTAGTCAATAAAGTGCTTTGCTTGCAAGTGTGAAAATCTGGTGCTACTGGACTTGGCAGCCTATCTCTTGAATTCCAGTGCTAGGGAAGTGGAGATAGGATTCTCTGAGGCAAACTGGCTAGTAGACTAGCTGAATGCAAGCTCTGGGTTCAAGTGAGAAAGTAAATAAAGTGGACAATGGAGGGAAACACCCATAGTCAACCACTGTCCTCCATACACACTTGCTGCCATGAACATACAAACACATGCACACCACACACATGTAAAAAAAAAAATAAGATTTTAATATCCTTTGTGCTTAGTGCTTTGCAGAAAAATGAGGCAGGGTGAGGATAGGACAGGGATGACCATTTTAAGTTAGATAGGGAGGACATGTGAGAAAATGAGATTGGGTCAAGGATCTGGATGATGTGAGGTTTGTGTAAAAAGTGTTGAAGGCAAAGGGAACACAAAGCCTTGGGTTTAGACAGGAAAACTTAGGGCCTTGGTGTAGCAGAAGTTCATGAGGGAAAGGAGTAGGAAATGTGATTAAATTTACTAAGCCATGTGTTAGATGCAAGGAAATGATATTGTGGATTCTTTTTGAAAGGGGTATCAACTAGAAGATTTTGAGTACCATGACATTAGATTTGGTTTAAGAGAAAAACACATGTTGAGAATATATTAAAGCGTAGGCCAAGCTAAGAGGGCAGGCCATTTAATGAATGTTTTACAATAATTTATATACTATGTTGACTTAGTGGATAGTAGTAAAGGTACTGAGTTGGTTAGATTCTTCAGATATTTTTAAAGGTAGGAACAGCCAGATTTGTTGGCAGTTTAGATGTAAAGTGTGAGAAAAAGGAACCAAGAATTACTTCAGTAACTGGAAGGAAAGAATTGTCACTGAGATGGGACAATTTTAGGAGAGGCAAATTTTGGGTAGATAATCAGGAATTTAGTTTTAGACATGATGAATTAGAACTCCAAATGTATTGTCAGATCAGCAGTTAAGTATGCAAGTGAAACAATAGTAGACATAAGAATAGAACTTTTAAAAATATTTGTAATGAAATTGCTTCTATGCCAAAGATAACATAAACACAGTAACATGGAGACAGGATATAATAATGTCTTAACATTCTGATTCATAGCAGCTTTGCTTTTAGCTTTTAACATGTTTTGTTTAACCATCAAAACTGTTTTTTATTAGTTCTTTTCCTAGAGTTGTGCATATAGGACATCCTGGAGTCCACCATGAATGGACAGTTGGACCTAAGTGGGAAGCTGATTATCAAAGCTCAACTTGGGGAGGATATTCGACGAATTCCCATTCATAATGAAGATATTACTTATGATGAATTAGTGCTAATGATGCAGCGTGTTTTCAGAGGAAAACTTCTGAGTAATGATGAAGTTACAATAAAGTACAAAGATGAAGGTGAGAGTGTTTTAACACTAGTTTTTAAGGTCTTAAGTATTATATGTGTTCTCTTTCCATTTGTCATTGAACTGTCCTCTCCTGCCCCCCCCCCCCCCACCTTGCATGGTCACTTTCTTTGACTTTATATGTTCCCATAGTTAATACAGTCCTTCTGGAAGTTAAAAATAGGTAAGTGATTTATTATTAAAGGGGAGTTTAAGTGTCTTTTTAGCACATTTTTTATCTTACAGTTTACTGTGTTATAATACAATTAAAAGGATGCTGATACACAAATGCAGTGATGGGTTGTATGGCTTAGAAAATATAGCATATTTATACCATTCATTATATAGAGAAGTCTAGAATGTGATCACAGATACATAGTAAATCCAAAAACAAGATGAGTTTTTCACTGAAACATGCTTATACATTTTACTAAGACTTTTTATTAAAGTCACATTTGATTCAAGTACCATTTTTTTTGTCTTTCTGCCCACTTTTGTATTTCTCAAAGTGACAGGAATCACAGTATATGTTAAAGGAAAAGGGATTTCTCTACCAATTAAATATGAGAAAGTCTGCTTAAACAAAGACATACGTCTTTTTATTTTCTCTTTGGTAGGCTCTAAACCATGTGACTCAGGCTGATGTGGATCTTGTGATCCTCCTGCTTCAGCCTTCCAAGTGCTGAGTATGCAGTATGTACTGCCAAACCTGGCCAAATACATTTATTGGCAGGAATTTTTTAGTGTGTGTTAATGTCTACTTACATGGTCACTTTACTGAATGCAGTGTTCCCAGATTTAATTTGACCACAAAACTATTTTTATGGAAATAAATTCTGTTTGACAAATATTTCATCAAATGCAGAGTGGACTTATAGGAGTAAGCTGTATTTATTTCCTATTCTTTATTAATACCTCTACTAAAATTTGTTTTATAGGTGGTTATCAGTATGGTTTTTCTTTAACTGTTGAACTTATCTGTAGTCTGTTTCATCTTGAGCTTAGCATTTAGTATTGCTATCCATACTGCCGTTTGTGAAATGCTGTTATCCCTTGATATCTCAACCCTGCTTATCCTGGTTTTCTTCTTGTCACAAATAGCTTCTATATAGAGACTGGCTTAAAGTAATGGCAGTTACTATAATACAAATCTTACAGTCTCAGTGCTTCTGCACTTGGAAAAATCATTTAGGAGCCCAGGCTGACACACGCTGTGTTAATACACAGCTTGAGCATTGACATCCATCCAGCATGCAGATGCACAAAGGTAGTATATGAAGACTTTTTGTTGTTGTTGTTGGTTTTGGGGTAGGGTCTCACTCTGGCCCAGGCTGACCTGAAATTCTCTCTGTAATCTCAGGGTGGCATTGAACTCATGGCAATCCTCCTACCTCTGCTTTCTGAGTGCTGGGATTAAAGGCGTGCATCGCCACACCCGGCTTGTGAAGACATTTTACTTATAAGGCTTCAGGGTGAGATGTACATGAGTTTGGCCCATATTATATTGGTCAGAAACCAGTTCCATGGCTTTATAAGATGCACATGGAAATTGTTCCTGTCTTGGCAGCCAATTTTTTGTAATTTATTCTTTGCAATGGGATTGTAAATCAACTGGTAACGAGTTAAGGTGTCCGTGTACCTACATGTATAATTCTCCTTTTTATGCTTTATGTTCTAAGAGTACCCAAAACGGATTTCTGAGAGTCAGTAATGTTCTTCCTATATTTCAGTAACTACTTCTACTTACTATACACACACACACACACACACACACACACACACACACACACACACACACACACACATAAGGGTTCCACCTCTTTGACTTTCAAATTTATTGAATTTGTTTTCTGTCTTGAATTTACAATCTTCAATCCTGTCAACTTTCCCCCCTAGTACTAGGGAGGCTCTCGTACTTCCAGGGAAATACTTTGTCACTGAACTGCATCTCCAACACCACAATTCAAATATCTGATAGTATTTTAACTTGAAATACTTTGTTTCTCTAATTTAACATATCTTAAACTGAACTCACTGAACATTTTTCTCTTATTTTCGCTTATGAGAGTGTAAACAAGCATTTTTATAAATGATCAGATAATAAATATTGTATAACTTTGTATATCACATGAGGCTTCTGTCTCATTTTTTGACAACCTTTTAAAAATATAAAATCCACTTCTATTCACAGTCCTATAAAAACAGGAGTGGGTCTGTTAGGTAGTTTGAAGATCACTACTTTCCATCCTCTTAAATTTGTCCTCTGTTACCTAGTTACCTCAGTATTTTTTTGTTTTTTTGTTTTTAATGGTGCTTTATAAAATGTTTTGAGGGCTGGAGGGATGGCTTAGTCTGCAAAGCCAAAGGACCCAGGTTCGATTTCCCAGGACCCACGTTAGCCAAATGCACAAGGGAGAGCACACATCTGGAGTTTGTTTGAAGTGGATATTTCAAATTGTTTAGATTTTTGTTTCATGGTCTGTGTTGGGTACTAGTGTTGGAGAATTATGGTAAAGTTCTTGCAGAGATACAATTTGTTATTATTGTGGGACTTGGGAAAAGAAAAAGGTTATAGCAAGTTCCCTTCTTTTGTATCTATACATTTATTTTCTTTAAAATGCATTTATAAGTGGAATTGAACATTAGGGCATATATATTATATAGGAATTAGGTCTGGTTAAAAAAATCTATAAACAGCTGGGCGTGGTGGCGCACGCCTTTAATCTCAGCACTTGGGAGGTAGAGGTAGGAGGATCGCCATGAGTTCGAGGCCACCCTGAGACTCCATACTGAATTCCAGGTCAGCCGAGGCCAGAGTGAGATCCTAACTTCAAAAAAAAAAAGAGCCATAACCAAGCACTTTATAATTGTTTATAGATTTTGTTGTTGTTGTTTTGAGGTAGGGTCTCACTCTGGCCCAGGCTGACCTGGAATTCACCGTGGAGTCTCAGGGTGGCCTTGAACTCATAGCGATCCTCCTACCTCTGCCTCCCAAGTGGTGGGATTAAATATGTACACCACCACACCTGGCCTGCTTATGGCTCTTTTAACATTGTTTAAAATAAATCTGCCTGGTCAGATTTAAAATTGGTGCAGTTGAGCTTCTCTGTACAAAGCTCTACCCACCCACCTTTCTTTGGCAGCTTTTCTGTTATTGTTTCCTATAGAACATATTTTTCCTTAGCCTCTTGAAAACTTTTGAAACATTCCGTTGATATGGTAATTATAGTATTCTTTAGCTCTGGGATCCTAAGGGGTTGCATTTCCAACATGCGTGCATGCACACATACAAACCCAGAAAATTGACAGTGTCAGTCTGGTCAGTAATCTAAAAGACTGCACACACTACTTAGTCATTAAAGCAGTTCTGTAAACTCTCTTCTCTCTCTTTTTTTCCAACTCTTAAACTACTATATGATTTCTTCATTTGTGTTGGTGTGGTTTACTAAGAATTGAGATTAGAACTTTGAGAATCCTTAATACTTTTATATTTCGTAAATATATTTAAATGTTTTAGGATGAAAAGGATTTCAACCTAAGCCAATAATTTGTGATTTTTTTTTTTTTTACCAATTCTTCTAGTTGAAGTAAAAATTAAAGAACATGCTTCATTAACTTTATCTACATTTTCTCTTGAGGATATGCTAAGTGCTTGTAAAATTAGTAAGCAAAGTTGATTTAACAGGTTTTTTTTTCTTGGTTCCATGACTTGGATGATTTAACATTTTTTAATGAATGTCTTTCTTAGATCGTACCTGAAGATTTTTATAAGAACATTCTAATTATGCTGCTCTTCAACCTACCTTTTATTTTTATTTTTTCATATGTTCTAGTTTGCTACAAATCTGAACTTATTTTCCTTTTTTTAATTCCAGATGGAGATCTTATAACGATTTTTGATAGTTCTGACCTTTCCTTTGCAATTCAATGTAGTAGAATACTAAAACTGACATTATTTGGTGAGTGGCAATTGTTATAAATTTATTCATTGTTTGTTTATTAGTTTTGGCTCTTTTCCTTATAATGGCTCAGAGTTACTTGATAAAACACTTAAAAATGCTTAACTTGTGTTTAAAGAGTGGCTTTGAATTACATGAAGCTTTGGTTTAAGAAAGGGATAGAAGCTTAATTCAGGAAAAAGAAGATTTTGGTTTTAAAATCACATATAACACATCCAGTACAGAGTACTACAACTTTAATTTCACAATGTCAGAATTTTGGAATTGTTGGGCGGTTTGTAATTTGAGGAAGATTAATGGAAAGTTAACACATTTTATATTTTGTTTCTGCTTTGTTATAAATAGTAATGTATGGCCTTGGCTTTGTACATGAGATTAGAAGGAATTGCAGAATAAAACTAGCTCTACCTTCTCTAAGGGCTTATTTAAGGACTTTTTCTTTTCTAACATGTTTTTACTTATTTTCAGGACTTAGCATGTAAGCCTGATGTTTTAGGTATTACTGTTGAAGAAATAGATGTGAAAGATGAGGCTGAGGATATACTCAGTGGTAGAGTGCTTGCCTAATTTGCACAGGGCCCTGGATTCCATCCCAAGTACCAAAAAAAGCTAACAACATGTAAAACAAATAACATCTTTATAAGATTTTGTTTCATTTTGATCTAATAAATTTGAAAGACAGGATACTTAGTAGATATGATAGAAATGCAGTTAAATTTATGTTTAAAATGGTAACATGATTATATACTTTTATTATTATTACTGGTTTTTCGAGGTAAGGTCTCATTATAGCTTAGGCTGACTTGAAATTTACTATGTAATCTCAGGCTGGCTTAAAACTAACAGCAATCCTCCTGCTTCTGCCTCCTGAGTGCTGGGATTAAAGGTGTCACGATGCTCAGCACAAGTGTACTTTTAAAATGTTTAATATTTACTTAATTTTTTAAAAGATTTTTATTTATTTATTTGAGAGAGAAAGACCGAGAGAGAAAGAGGCAGATAGAGAGCGAAAGAGAGAATGGGCGCCCAGGGCCTCCAGCCACTGCAAACGAACTCCAGACGCGTGCACCCCTTTGTGCATCTGGCTAACATGGGTCCTGGGGAATCAAGCCTCGAACCGGGGTCCTTAGGCTTCAAAGGCAAGTGCTCAACAGCTACGCCATCTCTTCAGCCCTAATATTTACTTAATTTTTAAATATTATGTAAGACTGGACCTTAGTGTTTTATTACATGTGATTATGATCTGTTAGTTGAATTTGCGTATTTCATCTCCATCTAGGAAAGATGAATACGAATCTGTTTTAAAATTATAAAAAACTGTATTTTTTTTTTTTTTAAGTAGGGTTTCACTCTAGTCCAGGCTGACCTGGAATTCACTCTGTAGTCTCAGGGTGGCCTCAAATTCACTGTGATCCTGCTACCTCTGCCTTCCAAATGCTGGGATTAAAGGTGTGTGCTACCCTGCCTGGCTTAAAAACTGTATAAAATTTTTCATTAAAGGTATCTTTCAAATTTTCTCTGTGGTCTCAGATAAGGTAGGTGTAATAATATGAGCAGCTCCCTCCTTGAAACATGCTCAATAAACTATTATAATTTAGCTTGCCTAGCAGATAAGGGAAATGTTGAGTATCAAAAATTTAAAAGATGGAACTGGGAAAAAAAAAAAACCAATGAACAGGGCTTAAATTCTCAAAAAAACTGACACTTGGAGTATTCTTGGTGTAATATTAGTAAGATTTTATTATTCATAATGTGAGAATATATCATTTGGTACTTATATGGTATAGGTCTAAGATCCTAGGTCCTCAAAAAGATTATTGTAGAAAACTTTTGAAATGCAAGATACATTGGGCTTTTAAGGGTTTGGTAAGGGTCCCTTAAGGACTTATTACCACTGACCATTAGTGGACTTGGTTTAAATCTAATATATCTGTGCAATTTAGGATTTCTTTTTTTTTTTAATTTTTATTTTATTTATTTATTTGAGAGAGAAAGACAGATAGAGGGAGAGAGAGAGAATGGGCGCGCCAGGGCTTCCAGCCTCTGCAAACGAACTCCAGACGCGTGCGCCCCCTTGTGCATCTGGCTAACGTGGGACCTGGGGAACCGAGCCTTGAACCGGGGTCCTTAGGCTTCACAGGCAAGCACTTAACCGCTAAGCCATCTCTCCAGCCCAATTTAGGATTTCTTTAAGCCCATATGTTACCATAAAAAAGTAAATAGTAAAAGCAAAGACAGGGCTTTGGAATGATGTGTTATTAGTCCAAGTAATGGCCATTTCTTATAGAGCACTAGTGAATTCAAAGCCATAATATGTACACAAGAAGCAATGGACATAACTCATGTCAGGATTATAATTTCAGTTAATAGAAGTGATAGTCTCCAAAATATGTGTTAAAAATTAAGTTGTAAAAAGAGGAGGAGTAAAAACACAAGAGCAGAGCATTATGAATAAAGTCAAACTAGTTTTTTTGGATGTTTGTTTGTTGTTTAAAGGCAGGGTCTCACTCTGGCCCATGCTGGCCTTGATTGCTGAGTGCCAGGATCATAGGAGTGAGCCACTATACCAGGAAAGAACTAATAAGTTTTAAAAAGTACTTCAGTTAACTTTTCTTGTTTTACTTTTTTTTTTAAATTTCATTCATTTATTTTTTTATGAGTGTGAGAAAGAGAATTGATGCACCATGGCCTCCATCCACTACAATCAAACCCCAGACACATGCCACCTTGCATGCATGTGCGTCCTTGTGCTTGCATCACCTGTGCATCTGGTTTACATGTAATCTGAAGAATCGAACATGGGTCCTTAGATTTTGCAGGCAAGCACCTTAATTGCTAATCTATCTCTCCAGCCTGGGATAACATTTTAAAAATGAAAAATGTAATTGAAAGAGTATCACTCGCCCACACACATACTCCTACACACATACACACACCCTTACCTCCATGGGAAATATGAAAGATGTTGAGAATAAAAATGCCAAGTATATTAAGAATTTTATGGAGCTTGGCGTTGTGGCACATGCCTTTAATCCTAGCACTCAGGAGGCAGAGGAAGGAGGATCGCTGTGAGTTCAAAGCCACCCTGAGACTGCATGGTGATTTCCAGGTCAGCCTGAACTAGAGACCTTAGAGACCTTACTTTGAAAAACAAAAACAAAAAAAAAAGTAGAAATATATTGAGATAGTGGCTAAAGAAGTTTCAAGATAATACAAAAGATATGTCACTTTTGCTTCAGGCAGCACAACAGTCCTGAGTAAGAAAAGTAAAAATAAATCCCAAAGGACACATTGTCATGAAACATAAGAAAAAAGAAAACAGTTTGTTTTTACAAAGTAGCTAAACAGGATATTACTGATCATCTGTGAAACAAACTGTCAGTATGACTTTTTCATGCTAATAATAGAAACTAGTAGATAGGAATCAGTTTAAGTGATTGAGAAGAATAATTAGAAAAGTAGTATCCTATAGCCAGAAAAGAATGGAAACAATGTCTTCAAACAGTTTACCTAAACTCATGGACTTAAAAACATTTTTTTTTTTTAATTTCTATTTTTCCATGTTCTTGGCTGTGGGGTGGAGGGTGGAGAGAGACAGAATGAATAAAAATAGGCATTCCAGAGCCTCTTGCCACTGCAACCGAACTTCAGATGCATGTGCCTGTGCCACTTTGTGCATATGGCTTTATGTGGCTACTGGAGAACTGAACCCAAGGTTTGCAAGTAAGTGTCTTTAACCACTGAGAACCTCCCCAGCCCCACCTTAGATTTTCTGTTATGAAGAAATCGACAGAACAAGAAAAGCAGTGTATGTTTGGTCATACCTATGATCTAACTCAGGAAGTTGAAACAAAAGCATAGTCTGAGTTTATGTCAGTCCAAGCTACAGAGTGAGACTCCCCCCAAAGGTGGGAGGGAGAAATCAACAGTTTTCTAAAATCATACTTTTCCCTCAAACTGGTAGATCAAGTAGGATCAAATTTAGTTGTATAGGAAAAATTTGAAACATTTGTGTAACAGGCTTGGACTTTGACATCTAGAAGTACACATGGGTTATTTAGACTCTGTAGTAGATCTGATAGCAAGTATCAAAAATTAACAAAAAATTTATTTCAGTTTGAAAATTCAGATGACACGAACAGCTTTCTAGGTAATTTTAATGTAGAAAGTGCTTTCAGTAATAGATTTAATTATCCCGGGCTAGAGGGATGGCTTAGCGGTTAAGATGTTTGCCTACAAAGCCAAAGGACCCAGGTTCGCTTCCCCAGGACCCACGTTAGCCAGATGCACAAGGGGGCGCATGTGTCTGGAGTTCATTTTCAGTGGCTGGAGGCCCTGGCGTGCCCGTTCTCTCTCTCCCCTTCTTTCTCTGTCAAATAAATAGATGAATAAAATAAAATATTAAACAAAACCTAATTATCCCCATTTGCATTGGAAAAAGTTAAACCAGTTCTACCAAATACTTAAGGAACAAATGATCTCAAAGTATGCAAACTATTTCAAAGAATAAGTAAAGAAAGAATTTATATTAACTCAGGTTACTATAATCCTAACATGAAAGCCAGCCAAGGAAAATGCAGACCAGTGACACTAACATAGAACATATTAAATAATATCCCATTAAATTCAACCATGATATTAACATATTATTGCCAAGATTTCTTTTTTTAAAAATTTTTTATTTGAGAGCGACAGACACAGAGAGAAAGACAGAGGGAGAGAGAGAATGGGCGCGCCAGTGCTTCCAACCACTGTAAACGAACTCCAGACGCGTGCGCCCCCTTGTGCATCTGGCTAACATGGGACCTGGGGAACCGAGCCTCGAACCGGGTCCTTAGGCTTCACAGGCAAGCGCTTAACCGCTAAGCCATCTCTCCAGCCCAAGATTTCTTATTCAGGAGAGTATAAGGCTGATTAAATTGAGGAAATCAAGATAAGCCTGTTTTCTTTTACTTGTAGAACCTAAAAAAAGAAAAACGAGGGTATAGATGGAAGAATGGTTCTCTTAAAACCAGAAGTGGCTTAGATGATAGGAGGTTGTAGGTAATACTAGAAATATAAGGCATGGATCTGAAGACTTTGGAGAGGTGTGTCATTATGCTCCAGACAAAACTACCAGGAACACACCTGTGATTAAACAAAGCTGGGTTTATTGATTTACCTGTAGTAATAGAAAATTAACATTAGGGAGAATAAGTAAGATGATTCAGAGTAGGTCAAAAGGATTATTTTTGAAAGGGCTCTTGCACTGTATGGGGTGATTTTAGGTAAGTTTCAAGGAGATAGGGTTTTGCTGTGGCAGAATGATATCAGGAAGTTTTTGTAAATCCCTTATTGCATCTTATTGAGAAAGTGAGGTCTGAATCTGTCTAAATCTTATGTGGAATGCTAAGAATGGATTGAGTCTACATTGCTACAAATGCTTGAAGCAATAGTTGTTAACTCATTTTAATCCAGATGTGAAGATATTTTTTGGCCAATACATGTTTTTAATCTGAGTTTTGATATGATTATGGAGTGGTCTTGTTTATGACTTGATCTGTCATGGTCACATAGTGAGCTTCACTGATGTTAATGCTGCATGTACCAGGCCAGGTTCTAAAAGCACTGAGGCCTGTCTTACTACAATGGTGTTTTTCTTTTCAGGAATTGGAGAAAATCAGTACTACCCAGTAAAAGCCAATAATTAGTTGATACAGGTAGAAGATTGAATTGTCTTCTGAAAGCATATATTGGTGGCTTAAGATTTGAAATATATTTAACCACAAGTCTCCTTGATACTTTATTTTAACCTAGCTGCACTGAACTAGATGTGTTAAGAGTTCACTGGCAATGCAGAAAACATTTTAGTTTAGCTTGTGTCACTTTTTTCCTTTTTAATAAAAACTCAGTGGTGACACTCTTGATTGCTAAATGAAGTATTTTCATTTTTAAAAGTTTTTATTTTCTTTATTTCAGAGAGAGGGGGAAGAGACAGAAAGAGAGAAAGGGCACACCAGGGCCTCCAGCCACTGCAAGCGAACTCCAGATGCATATGTTCCCTTGTGCATCTGGCTTACATGGGTCCTGGGGAATTGAACCAGGGTCCTTAGGTTAGCCTTAACTGGTAATCCATTTCTCCAGCCCAGGATTTTCTTTTTGTTTTTTCATTCTACTGAAGACTTTGTTACAAAGTAATGTTTCCATTAAAAAAAAAAAAAACAAAAACTGATTAGTTGAATAATTTTTTGTGGTTTCTTATGATTCATACACTTAATGTTTCATTTCCTTCTAAGTTTAAGTAATTTAATGCTTTTATTCTTAGTTAATGGCCAACCAAGACCCCTTGAATCAAGTCAGGTGAAATATCTTCGTCGAGAACTGATAGAACTTCGAAATAAAGTGAATCGCTTGTTGGATAGCTTGGAACCACCTGGAGAGCCAGGACCATCTACCAATATTCCAGAAAATGGTAACCTATTACTTATTCTGCCTCCTTCTTTTATCTTTTTGCACATCTTTTTTTCTCCTTTTTACATCATTATTCTTGGTAGGAGTAGCTTGGCCCCCTCAACATCATTTTTTCTTTATTCTTACCTCTCTGCTTTCTACTAGTGCTCATGTGTGTGTTCCCAACCTGGCTGATAAGATTGCTATGTTATTGCATTGTACAGATTGTGGAATTGCATCAGTAGCATACAGGAGGATAAAATCTAAAATCCCATTTTTGAAAGTACTTGCAGGGGTTCAGGAGACAGCTCAGTGCTAGAACACTTGTGTAGCATGTTGCAGGGCTCTAGGTTCAGTCCCCAATACTGGAAAAAATAAACAACATAAAAGAATATTCTCTAGATAAAATTTTTAATCCAAATTTTACTGGGAACTTTTAACCTATGAACATGCCCGGCTATTGTAATGTAAATGTTTTAAACTGTATGCTAACTTTAAATGCTTGAAACTATGAAACTTTTTATGGAGTTTGGATAGTTTGTATAAGGTTCATAAAAAACAATGTCTGTGGAAAAGTTTCGTGTATAATCCCTTAGGACAGTTAGATGCTTTTCCCCCTAAATAGTTTTGTAATTTCACATTGCTCTCTATCGTTGTTGTCCTCTTCTCTGTCCTGTAGTCCTCCCTTCTGTTGTCTTTCTGATCTTCCCTCCCTCTTTCAGCTGAGGGTTGAATCTAGAATGTTGTAATGCTACCAGCTAATTTAATTTGGTTCTAATTCTAATTAAGGGGCATATTCTTTATTTCCCTGTTTCTGTCTTCTTTTTGCTATGTGCAATTGTATTGGTGGTAAGTGCTTATTAGACATTTGGTGATAAATTAATAATATGTTCTTAAATTTATACTGCTAATAGTACAGAAATTTAGTTTTCTTATTTTTATTTTTTATAAACAATTACTTTAACTTATGTCAAAGTAGACATAAGACTAAATTTTAATTAGTAATATATAGTTAAAATAAGTAGCACAATTATGTCATGTATTATTTACCAAAAACATAAATTTTGGTTGGCTTGATGTCATTGTTAATAGTGGACCATTAGACAAGAGAAACATAAATTGACATCTAATCATAGGTAAAGTTTCTATACTGTTAAGATATAAATTATCATTAACTGTTAATATAACTATATGTATCTGATATTAACTGAAATGTAGGCCACAGGGCTCCAAAATAAAGTCACCTGTGTTTGCTAAGGAGCTTGCGTTATAAAAATTACATATTTATTTATTGTGCATATGTGTGTGGGTGCATGTGTGTGTGTTTGTATCAGGCCAGACATTGATGTGGAGTGTCATCCTCTGTTACTTCTGTCCTTATTAACTTAGGGCAAGGCTTCTCACTTGAGTAGCTTGCCAGCCATCTTGCGCTGAGCAGGCTGCAATGCCTACACAACATTTACATGGGTGCTTATAAACAAGTGTAAGAAAGTAAAATAATCTATAGTCCAGTGTTGACAAAGTGTTACCGTAACATTCCAAATGTCATTTATGTACATAGGTATTTACCTATCTTGTACCTTTTATGCCTTATTGAATGTACATAAAATATGTAAAATCTTTCTTGGTTTTGTTTTTCCTCCATTCTTATAGACACTGTGGACGGAAGGGAGGAAAAACCTGCTGCTTCTGATGGTTCTGGAAAACAGTCTACTCAGGTTATGGCAGCCAGTATGTCAGCTTTTGATCCTTTGAAAAACCAAGATGAAATCAATAAAAATGTCATGTCAGCATTTGGCTTAACTGATGATCAGGTCTCAGGTAAGTTAGTTTCTACTTTGCTCTCATCCTTCATTTCCTCCTCCTTCCCTTTATTGAAGAATAACTTGTCTATGGTAAAGTATAGAAGTCTTAAGTGTTAATTTAATAACTTTTTCTTTATGTAAGTATCTGTATAAAATACTAAATCAGGTAATAGATTGTTTCAGCACCCCCAGACAGCTTTTGTCCTTTCCAGTGTCCTGTTAAGGAACAACTACTGATTGTTTTAATTAAATTAAAAGCAAATTTTAATGCTTTTAAAAATCTGAACTATGACCTGGGGAGATGGCTAATTGGTAAAGTGCTTGCTATGCTGGTATGAGAACCCAGGTTTGTATTTCCAGAACCCACATAAAAGTTGGAAATGGCTAGATGGAGCTGTAATTCCAGCACACCCACTCTCACCTGACACACACAGATACCAGCACCATTTACACAAAAATCTGCATTGGTTTATAATCTTAATTCATATTTTTGTAGGATATAAGTTAACATTTGCTGGTCTTAGCATTTTATCTTAGAGACTTTTAAAGTTAAACAGATTTCTAGTTAAATTGCTTTAGAGAGAAACTTTCATATGAATAAATTTTGACATTAAAGCAGTACTTACACTGTGATTTAGTCTTTCCTTTTAATTTTTTGCCATCATTTCTTCAGTGCTTTTCTTGTTTCTTTCTTTCTGGATTCTAATTGTGCATTCACTGGAGAGCTTGATGTTGTCTTACTGCTCTCTGCAATTCACTTTTCTATACTTAACCTGTTTCTCTGTTCAGATTGAATGATTTTTATCGAAATCTCCCAGGTTACTGATTTTGCCTTTTTCTCTGTGGTTGAACCTTCCTAGCAGATTTTATATATATATTTCAGTTACTAGTTTCTTTTCTCTCTCTCTCTCTCTCTTTCTTTTCACTGATATTTTCTATTTTTAATTCAGTTTTAAGTCTGTATGTCATAGTCAGCTTCACGTTGCTGGGATAAACTTCCAAACCAGGCAAAGTTTATGGGAGGAACAAGATTTATTGAAGCTTACAGATCTGGGGAAGTTCCATATGGTGAAAGAAACTGGCCCCCTTTCACAGACAGATCCATGCATAGAGAAATACCACTACCCCCAGCACTATTAGCATGCACACTCCAGGAACCCTAGGCTGAGCTCTGATTGCTGTCTGCATACCTTAGGCTGGAATTCTAAATCCACCCCCAGACACACCTTAGGACTGGACCCTGAGGATTCACCCACAGTGACACCTCCTCCAGTGAAGTTACAAGCTTGAAACTCTGAATATATTGGGAAACATCCAAACTACCACACTATTATGTTCTTTAACTCATGTTTTTATTCTTCATAAGTATTTATAATAGGTGATTGATTTGCTTGTAACATTAAACATTGGACCCTGGCCTATTTAGAATCAGTTTCAGTCAACCTGTTTTGCTTCCCATAAGTATGTACCAGATTTTCCTAGTCAAAAGTCTGGTCATTTTTTATTGATTACTGGACATTTTTTTAAGATAGATAATTTTAAACATTTTATTTATCTATTTTATTAATTAATTTATTTATTTGAGACAGAGAAAGTGAGAGAGATAGAGTGAGAATGGGTATGCCAGGGCCTTCAGCCACTGCAAATGAACTCCAAACACATATGCCACTATGTTCATCTGGCTTACGTGGGACCTGGAGAATTGAACCTGGGTCTTTAGGCTCCGCAGGCATATGCCTTAACCGCTAAACCATCTCTCTAGCCCATTAACTGGACATTTTGTTTATATCTTACTGACTTGGGATGCTTGGTGTTACCATGTTTTATTGAAAGCTATTAGTACCATCCCAGCAAGTTACTATTTTGTATAGACTTAGACAAGAAGGGCACAGTAGCTGGTACCTCATCTCTGTCCTTTCAGCTATTAGTGCTACATTTTTCTTGCGCCCTTTTGGAGTATTTCCCCCTTTCAACCTGATGAGTAGCTACGGATTTGGGCAGATTTTATATTTTAGTTTAATAATTATTACCCTTTTAGTCTCACTCACTCCAGGGATTTTCACCTTAGTTTCCAGCTACTTTTCCATCCATGCAGTAAACACCATGGTTTTCTGCCATTGGAGCTATGGAAGTCAGAGCTTGACATTCTTCTTAACCTATTATTTTTCCTTTGGAATATATGCTTTTTCTGTTTCAGTGACATTTGATTGACTTGAACTTATTTAAAATGTTTTACTCTGTTTTGTTCAGGGTTTTATTATCTGAGAGAGAGTTTGCCTGAACTGTTTACTGTGCTATTTTCAGTAATTGGAAATGGAATATTCAGTCTATTTGTTTTGTTTTTCTTTGAAACTTTAGTGGGAGCTTTTATTAAAGAGAATTATATGAAATTTTGAGGAGACGGTGTTTGTTCTTAGCAAAACACAGACAAATAATTCAGAGATACTGAAATGTAAGTTAATGTTTCCACCCCTTTAAGATGTTAGGAAAGACTATGTAGAAGAATGTCATATGCCAGGCATGAATAATGTGACTATGATTTGTATTATTTGAAGACTATTTTTCTTACAGTTTTGTATACTCAATTATAGTTGAAGAAGCAGTCAAAATACTTAGTGGTTATGCAAATGATATGGTTAAAAACGCAAAATGTGTAATTGTGGAAAACAGGAGGGATGAAGTGTTAGAAGAGTGAGATTAGCAATATTAATATGTTAGAAGGGAAGAAGATGAAACTATATTTTATATTTAGTACATATTATATACATATATAATTTATAAAAGAATTAACAGTACTATCTAGGAGAAATGTTAGCATGTATTTATCTGTATATATGCAAGTATAAACAAAATGATACTAAACAGAGACAATCATCCATTTTACTCTGGTAATCATTTCCTGCATTATTACTACCATAGCATAGTTTATGTTCCATTAATGCTTAACTAGTAGCTGACAAATTCTGTCCCTAAGACAATAGCTTTCTTACCTTGAGAAAATCGACTTAAGGAAAGAAAGTTATGTTTTAATTCATGGTTTAGAAGTTTTAGTTTATGGTCCATCACTCCATTACTTCTGGATTAAGGTAAGGCAGAATATCATGTAGGGCAGAACATGTGAAAGAGGAGGCTGCGTACCCCTTGGTGTCCAGGAAGCAAAAAGAGAAGAGAGAAAGGCGCTGAGGACATATTCAAGTACAGGCCTTGGATAAGAAACTAAACTGATTCCTCATGACTATCCAGGACCACCCAGTGCTCCTACAGAAGACCGGTCAGGAACACCCGACAGCATTGCTTCCTCTTCCTCAGCAGCTCACCCACCAGCAGTTCAACCACAACAGCCTCCATATACAGGAGCTCCTGCACAGGCAGGTCAGATTGAAGGTAAAATATTGTTTAGAGCTGCTGTATGGGAAGGGCCATGCTCAGAAGTATTTATTGAGACATTGTTGGTAATGGTAAGCCCATTTACTTAGGTAGCCATACTAATAACATAGTTGCAACCTTTCTTTCTTTTTTTTTTTTTTTTTTTTTTGGTTTCCTGACATGGCTTGAGATTGGTGTTAAAAACAATAAGGTTTGTGTCTGACTACTGAAAGAAAAGACTTTATGTTTAGGTGAATTTACATACAGAGTGAACGATCAGGAAAGAACTTGTACCATTCACTAGTGAAGTCAGTGGTAACCACTG
Organism: Jaculus jaculus; assembly: GCF_020740685.1. NCBI lineage: Eukaryota > Metazoa > Chordata > Mammalia > Rodentia > Dipodidae > Jaculus > Jaculus jaculus. The sequence continues at coordinate 169,016,656 of NC_059105.1, forward strand.
GGGAGAGTAAAATTAAGATTACACCCTTCCTCTTTCATCAACTGTGAATTAGTTTTGTAACTAAAAAAAAACTTCAGAATACAGTTAAGCATAATTTTAGTTAAATAATAGATTGTTTTAGAAAGCTGTTTATATTTTTGTTTGGTTAACAGTGTGACTAATGGAAAATAGCAGTATATTTTAAGTCAGTTTTTTTTCAAAATAATATGTTCTTAGATAGATTTGTTTATTGTCTTTTTGGAAAGTATCTCTGGGTTTAAAAAATTTTTTTTAACTGATCATAAAATGTTAGCATTGGAATAAACCAGTGGTTAGTCTTGAATGAAATATAGCCTTGAATGAAATATATAACCTGGAAGCTCAAAAGCTCAGTATTTAAAACCAGTAAAAGGGTTATAACTATATTAAAGTAGGTTTGGGGAAACCACAGCTCAGGACAGCAAATGGAGCACTTCATTAAAATTCTTGGTACTCTGCAAAACATGTTAGGGTGCCTCTCTGATACTATGATATTATTGTTGTGAATGCCCATGCTGGTTAGGACCTTCTTTCTTTTCTTTGAGGTAGTGTCTCACTGTTCCCCAGGTTGACCTGGAACTCTGTAGTCCCTGACTGTCCTCAACCCTCACAGCAATCCTCCTACTTCTGCCTCCTAGTTTAAGACCTTTTAAAGTGCCTGTTCCCTTTAAAACAGCAAACACCAGGGAGTGCTCTAACTACTTCATGGTATATTTTTGGCACTGTAAAGAAACTGGTACCTGAAGCAAGCAATTGAATACCAGTCATATTAAAAAAAAAAATAAGGTCTGGAGAAATGGCTTAGCAGTTAGGGTACTTACCTGCAAAGCCAAAACGACCTAGGTTTGATTCCCTAGGACCCACGTAAGCTGGATGCACAAGATGGTGCATGCATCTGGAGTTCATTTGCAGTGGCTGGATGCCCTGGCTCACCCACTGTCTCCTTCTGTCTGACTCCTGTCTTTCTTAAATAAATAAAAATAAAATATTTAAGGATAAATAAATAAAATAACAAGACCTAAAGTGAACTGACTACTTTTGTAAATCGAATCCTGTCATCATGTGTGATACTTTAATAGTTGTTCATTCAGTGAATATAGAGGGAACAATAGGTGGCAGTTTGTTGATGAATGAGTGGTTTGGTGAGAATTTCTTGTTTCCTAAGTCTTAACCAAGTTTAATTATGGTCTTTTTCTGCAATAAGATACAAAATCAAACTAAACTGAAACATACGAGAGGAGACAAGAGGTAAATGCACTTAGGTGTGATGAGAATGTAACAACTACCTAAGGTGACTAAAGCCAACTATATTTTAAGGTTCATTTTAAGCACTGTTGTGGGATGGTATTGAAAGAATTGTAGCAAATAAAATTAACTATTTGCTGATAAAACTCCAATCACAGTATTTCAAATTCTTTTGAGAGATTTATTATAATTGTAAATTTTCAAATAGATAAAATTTTAAGAATGTGAAATGTTAATTTTTGTTTTATATATGTTCCTCAATAACCATGTGCCCTTGTCCATTCATAGCAGATTAAGCTATTTGAATATATTTAACTATTCTGTAGTGGCATTTTCCATATTCTTTGCTACTACTGTTATTGTAGCTTACATTTAAATGTATAAAAATTAATACAATTAAGGTTTCATGAGTCAGAAGATTAATACTGAACTAATTCTGTATTCATGCCATCCAAATTATAATAGAAGTCATATAATTTAAAATTTACTATTACCTATATTAACTTTTTTTATGGGGAGAAAAATCACATTTATTAGTTAAGACAACCACAGGGTGGACACAACACACATGCTAAAAAGTGGACTTTTTTTTTCTATTTTTGAAAAATGTATTTATTTATTTGAAAGAGAAAGACAGAGAGACAAAAGGCAGGGGGTGGCTCCAGGACCTTTAGCCACTGCAAGCTCCAGATGCATGCACCACCTTGTGCATCTAGCTTTACATGTGTCCTGGGGAATCGAACCTGGGTCCTTTGGCTTTGCAGGCAAGTGTCTTAACCGCTAAGCCATCTCTCCAGCCCCAGTAACCAGATTCTTAAACAAAAAGCAAGGTATATGGAGAGACAAAGAAGCCCTCAGGTACACCTCAGGAGTGCATACATGCACGTGTGAACACAACCAAGTAATAACAGAGACCTAGTCTTCGTAGGTAACATTTCACACTTGAAGTGGACTTTTTTATAGGGAGAAAAATCACATTTATTAGTTAAGACAAGTATCAACTTTTTTTTAAAAAAAGGTATCATTAAGCCGGGGGTGGTGGCGCATGCCTTTAATCCCAGCTCTCAGGAGGCAGAGGTAGGAGGAGCTCTGTGAGTTTGAGGCCACACTGAGACTACATACTTAATTCCAGGTCAGCCTCAGCTAGAGTGAGACCCTACCTTGAAAAAAATAAATAAATAAAAAGGTATCATTAGTTTTAATAGTACATTTTATTTAGCCTAGTATGTATCTAATATATCAACATGTAATCATTAATTTAGAAAGATTGTTGTGTATTGCATATTGGAAATCTGGTATGTGACACTGATTTGAAACCATAATTGACATATCCCAATTCAGGCTGTTTGTGTTGATAACATATATAGCTTATGATAAATGATAAACTGTAGGCTACTTTAATGAATACTCTTGAGATGTGATACATAGTAAGTCTTAGATAGTTCCAGTTGTTTAGACCAATTGCTAGTTATAATTAATAAGTAGTAATATGAAGAGACATAAGAGCCATCAGAAGCATTACTAACCTAAAACATAAAGATGTGAAAAAAGGATATAGTTAAAATCTATACAATTATATACCAGTGTAATAAAACATTGAGTAAACTTGAAAAACCTTTCTACTATGTGAATTTTGAAATATTAAAAATAGGATAATCCAGTCTTCATGTAGTCATGCTGTGGCTTTAACATTTACCAATATTTTGGCATTTATTTTTATGTTTGTTTCTTAAGCTGTCATCCCCTACCTGTATCAAAAGTCAGAACTTTTTATGTTGGCTGTCTCTTCCGATGTAATTATTATCACAAAACTTAGATGCTTAAAATAGGCAATTTTGCTATCTCTTCTGGTTTCAGTCAGGGATCTTGGAGGAGCTTAGCTGGGTAGTTTGGTTCAAGGTTTATTAGGCTGCACTCAGGATGAGGCTGACCCAGAGCTAAAGGATTCAGTTCTCCACCATCACCTTGATCTCTGTAGGGCTGCTCAATGAAGGACCTCATGACATGACACCTTCCAACAGAATGAGTGATTGTGAGTGAGAAATAGATAGTTTTCTTGTATGATTGATCCACAGAAATGCCACTCTTTTCTGCAGTATCATTTCTCAGTAATATAGACTAACCCTATCTAGGGTAGGAGAAACTACTTATGTGTTCATTGTTTATTTTTCAAGAGGATTGATGTTATAGAGTTAATTAAACCTTTCTAATTTCTCAGAATGTAAAGAATACCAACCTGTTTTCATTTGGTGTAATATCAATATACAGATGTTAGTGGGTAGACATCATGGCTGACTATAACTGTAATCAGGCACATTCCCACTTACCTGTATTCTTTGTTTCTTCCCATTTCTCTTCTTAGATAATATTTTTTACTTAACTTTTCACTAAGCTCTCCATTGATTCATTTTGAAAATGTATATATAGTTATTATTACTAAAACATCATTTATATATTTGGCAAGAGAATAATGTGCCTTAAATACACTTCTTTTCCAAGTTCGTCTTCCTCTTCTTTATGTTTTATTTTTAGGTCAGATGTACCAGCAGTACCAGCAGCAGTCTGGCTATGGTGCACAGCAGCCTCAGCCTCCAGCTCAGCAGTATGGTCTTCAGTATTCAGGTGAGCAGATGTCAAGGGAGTTGATGGTTAGTTTTTGATTTATATCTCTAATCATTAAATTTTAAATTTTTCCTCCTGAGTACTTTATAATACTTACATTGTCATAGTAGGTGTTAAGTATTTTTAGGGGAAGCAACATTTAATTATGTTTAGATTTTTACATGAACATTTTATTATAAATATTTTTATAGTGAGCAAATAAATATAAATGATTCTGTAATAACTTGTAGTATAAAATGTTTTTAGTACCCAACTGTGGCTTTCTATCACCAACAACTTAACTTCTTAGATAACTTAAAATTGAGAAAAAAATTAAGATTTTTTTCACTTACATGTACATCATTCCAGGGTACTCTTGAGTATCTGTAGAATGTTAATAGTTTCCTCAAACATGGAAAGGCAAATTTACCAAATAAGAACTAAATTATTTAGTATATATTTCCCCCAACACGTTAGGGTTGGACCCCAGGACCTGCCCCAGTAACACTTCTTTTAGCCAGGTGGCTAGAAATCCAAGTTACAAGCTTTAATGAAACATCTGAACCTATTGTGGACCTGCATTCAAAGTACCACACTGTTCTTCAGAATCACCCAAGATGTGTCATAAATCTCTTTAATGTTACTTTGGCTAAACTAAAGGGAATTTAGTAGTTATATCAGAGTTTATGTTCAACTCTTATTTTTATTTTATTTTTTATTTTTAGAGAGATAGAGGAGAGAGAAAATTGGCATGCCAGGGCCTTAGCAACAGAACTTGAACTCCAGATCCTTGCACCACCTAGTGGGCATGTGCGACCTTGCGTGTGCCTCACCTTTGCATATGGCAAATGTGGGGTCTGGAGAGTAGAACCTGGATCCTTAGGCTTCGCAGGCAAGCACCTTGACCACTAAGCCATCTCTCCAGCCCACTCCAATTCTTACTTAATAGATTGAAGTTTCAAACTTTTAATTACAATTAAAAATAATTTTACATAAGTTGATTCTTGTCAGAATTCTGTTTTAGGTTGTTTTTGTGTTACTAACTAGGCTCAGCAAATTATAGCCTACAGTATAAATCTGCCTACTGCCTGTTTTTATGAAAAAGTTTTATAGAGCTACTGCCACGCCACATATTTCTGTGATTTCCATGGCTTGTTTGGCACTTAAGGTGACAAAGTTGGGTGAGTAGTTGCAACAACAGCAGAAATTCTGTGGCCCACAAAGCTTAAAATAGTTACTATCTGGTCTTGTATTGTGAAAAACTTATTGATCTTTGATCTAGATCACAAAATTTTCTCAGTAATCAAAGTATGAGATATTTTCACACATACAGCCATTTTGTTTGGATTTGTTTGTTGTAGGGCAGTCTAACAAAACAGATGGCATGAACTTAGATTATATTATAAGGAATGTTATTTTTAGTATGTAGTTCTTTAAAATAGAGGGAAAAAGACATTATATGACATGAAAAAATTATAGACTCCCAAAGTTGTTAAAATGTAGCATATTAGGAGCTTTTTGATCCCTGGGCCCATTTCTATACACCATTATATTTGATTGGAGTTGCACTCAGGTTCTAGTTGTTTAAAAGAATCTTATGACGTCTTCAGCCAGGGTAGGGACCACTGATTTTTGTCTCACTCATTTTTTACAGCTGAGAAGTTTTTAAGACACAGCCATGTAGTATGGTGATCATTTTGTTCTCTTAACCTTAGTTTATTACTAATCCATGCCATTCTGCTTTCTCCAGTTGAGACCATAGTAGTAAATGTTTTAGGCTTTATATAAGCTATTTATTGATTTTTTTTTAAATTCTATTTCTGTAATATACTCTTTACCACTTACCCACTGTGTGGTGGGAGTGGGCAGAGGGCAACAAGAATGATGCCTGGAAGGGATGTCACATTGTGATAACAAGCCTCGTAGGCTGCTACCAAAGTAGCATCTTCACCTCTTAGGGTTTTTGTCTCTCCTTAGTAATGATTAATTTAATTGCCAAATAGTTTGGAGCTTTTTAAAAAATTATTTATTTATTTGACATAGAAAAAGGGAGAGAGAGAGAATGGGCACTCCAGGGCCTCCAGCCACTGCACATGAACTCTAGACACGGTGCCCCTTTGTGCATCTGACTAATGTGGGTCCTTGGGAATCAAACCTGGGCCTTTGGTCTTGCAGGCAAATGCCTTAAACACTAAGCCATCCTTCCAGCCCACAGTTTGGAGCTTTTTGTTGTTGCTACTGCTATTTTCCTCTTAAAAAACAAAGAGACTTTTCACTATGAAGCTGAATCAATGTTTCCCTAAATATTTGCAGTTAAAAGTTCAAAAAGTTTATGTAAAAGATAGGAGAAATTATGTGATATTAAAGATTTTATCATTAATTTAGTTCAATATTTAGGTACTACCATGAGTTTAAAATGCTTTCGTTACTTGATTAGTCAGTAAGCTAATTTTTAATAATTTTAGTCAGGATCCTCACACTGAGTAAAATTTAGTACTTTTCAAATTACCATTTTTTTATTACTAATTCTTCTGGTCCTTTTCTGTTGGCTTTGAGAGACATATTAAGTACTCCGCATGGAGACTCTGGTAGTAGTATGGTGGTGGTAACATTGAATGATGTTTGACACTGTTGGTTTGCCAGTTTTCCCTCTGACCTTTTCCAGTTTTTTTTCATGGACTATGTCATAAAGGTTTCTTTCATGAGTAAATTTTGAACCCAAGTTCAAGGTGAGTTCAGAATGTACTCAAATTCAATCAAGCCTTTTTTTTTTTTAAATTCAGGGTTGTACATATTTTAATAATTGTCTTATGTATCTGGTATTTAATGCTGACAGGATTCCAGTCAATGGAGAGTTTTCATTGCAAGTAGCTGCAGGTGTGTTTCATGGTAGAGACAAAAGTTTTCAGTGAAGCAGGTTGTTAAGAAAATAGTCTACATCTAGTAAATAATGAATATAGATGTTGATTTTTGTGGAGCAATATGGAAATGTTTGTTATGCTGTACTAAGCCAAAATTTGAGTTGTAAAGGCAAAAGCATCACATACCAAATATAAAAGATTTTAAGAATTGTGAAAATGTTACTTAGTATTTATTCTTAAGTGGCTTAGTATTATAGAGTGAATAAATTTAAAATATTAATAAACCTTAAAATATTTCACTAGTATATCTAGATAGTATTGTAGTATTTCATTTAAAATTCATTCTCCTCAATGTGATTTTTTACTTGGTAATGTTAAGAAGGCCTCTCCTCAAATCCTGATTAATGACTATTTTGTTTTTATGGTTTTGGTCTTCCTAGAAAGTACAGTTAATTTATTTGTCATCTGAGTATCTGCTCCAATTTATGTGGAAATAGGGATTTGTTCTCAAGAGTTATAATGAAAATACTTAATTATAGTGACTTCTATTTGGGATTAGAGGGTTTAAAATTATCTAGACTATGCCTCTTTAATATCTGCTTGATCTTGAAATATTTTTGATGGAATCTATCACTCGCTGTTTAAATGTTTGTGAACAAGTTTATTAAATATTTAATCATTTTTGGTCCGTAGCAGATTAATTCTGGCAAACTTTGACCAAAAACGAAACAAGATACATGTTATGTATATTTTTCCTTTACAGGTAGTTACAGCCAGCAGACTGGACCCCAACAACCTCAGCAGTTCCAGGGATATGGCCAACAACCAACTTCCCAGGCACCAGCTCCTGCCTTTTCTGGTCAGCCACAACAACTGCCTGCTCAGCCACCACAGCAGTACCAGGCGAGCAGTTATTCTCCTCAGACTTATACTACCCAAACGTCTCAACCTGCTAATTACACTGTGGCCCCTGCCTCTCAGCCTGGAATGGCTCCAAGTCAGCCTGGGGCTTACCAACCAAGACCAGGTTTTACTTCATCTTCCGGGCCTAACCCTTATGCACGTAACCGTCCTCCCTTTGGTCAGGGGTATACACAACCTGGACCTGGTTACCGATAAGGAGGCTCAGCTATGCAGATGAATGTAGCTGATAGCTAATTGCTTCCCAAAAGACTCCAATACTGTTTTGTTTTAATTTGTATTGAAGTTCAGAAATTTAAAAGGCAGAACTTTTTTTTATGATATTGTTGATGTTAATTGAAACTATAATTTGCTGGAACACACACACCAAATTGAAAGTTGTTTTTTCCCCTGCTTAAAAATGTAGCAGCTTCCTAGTTACTTTAAAACACTACTCTTAACATTTGTGTAAAGTTACTGGCTTTCTAGCTTTCTCTGTCCAAAGGATATTAAAAGGCTAGATTAAGGTTTAGTAGCCACCATCATACTTGGCTGTTGACTATTAATGTACTAAATAGAGCCTTTTGGAGATGAGTAGGTATTATGTATAAATGTAACATTGGTAGGCTAATAAAGGTGATTGAATTCAGTAGTGGTCTTGTAATTTAATTTAGCCAATACTTATTATATAAGAAGTCAAACATACAGATTTCCATTTGGGGAAATAAACACATTATGGCCTATAACAAACTTAATACATCTAAATTTTGTGGGTTTTTTTTCTTTTAAAAACATAATTAATATTTGAGAGAATGTGTGCAAATGAACTCCAGATGCATGTGCCACCCTGTGCACCTTGCTTACATGGGTACTGGGGACTCGAACTTGGGTCCTTAGGCTTCACAGACAAGTGCCTTAACCTTTTAGTCATCTTTCAGCACTTTCTTTTAATACACTGTCATCTCCATATAGTGGTGGACTATTAAGAAAACAGGCTTTATAAAAAACAAACTACATCTCTTTATTGAAGAATTTATGCTTGTTTGAAAAAATACAAAATGTAGTACTGATAAAACTGTACGTAGCATAGTCAAAAAGTCCTTACAGAAAAAGGGTAACAATGCAGTCATCACCCTCCTAGCAGAAAGGAAAGCTATACCGTCATCTTTCATATAAATGAATCCGATTTTTGTTGCCCCTTGAGTTAAACAGAATCACAACACCCTGTAATACATTCATTCATTGATGCCTTAATGTACAAATACATAGCAGATCTCTGTGACTCGACAGGGATCTCATCGTGCATTATCTTTTCATGCTTAGTCTTCACACACTATATCTACTTTTATTAGAAACATGAATACAGTTGCTTAAAGGGATTGTTTGACAAAGTATCTTTAGACATTGTAATATGTGGGCAAAAGGAATCCTGACACTAAATATATTAGATTCTCAGCTGTTTTTAGCTGAAATAAAACTTGCTGAGTCAAATAAAACCTTTTTGATAATTTGCTTAATAGATTATGGAAATGTTAGCATGAATATGTAACTATTTAAACTGAGAAAAAATCTGTTCAGCTGATGCTAAAAAATGAAATTTAAATAAATTTAAATACTAGAACTTATTTCTACCAGATATATGCTGAAGATAATTTGATCCAATAAGTTAAACCTTGTAGAGATTTATGGAATTAACTCACTAGGAGAAAGCATATACCTTAATAAAAGTAAATACTTTTAAAAAAGTGTATTAAAGTTTTTGATATTAATTTTGTAATAAAAGTATCTCAAAATATTACAACAGTGTGATAAATAATATACAAATGATCTCTTAAAACATGAATAGGGAGCCAGCTTCCCTAAAAATGTTATTCTATTAATATCTTGCATATTTATAATGACTTTGTAAAACCTGATAAATATTCTCAGTAATCTTTCCTTAATAGTAAACATCTAATATTGTTACTGGATTACAGACTTTGTACACAGTAAACAAAGTAGCTCTGAATGAATGTGACGTATGCCATAGTGTTCCCACTAGTTTCCTTGCTGGAATGAAGCCTTGGGAGCGTGGTCTGCAGCATCTACCATTTCCCAGGTATTGTGGTCCCGCACTCATACCACTGCACGTAATTAATTTGAGTATGACCACCAATTTCTCCAAACTGGACAGGTTCCTGGCGAACTGCTCTGAAATAACCTATGAGGGAAAATAATTTAGTTTTAATAGCTCCTTTATTGTATTTTTGCTCTCACTGTTCATAGGTGCAAGAATATTGTAAATGGTTAGAGATTATTTTCAAGGAAGCCAAGCAAGTTAGGAAATTTAATAGCAATAGAGGCTTTGGTGTTTTCTTCTGGGGCATAATAGCTAAAGGAAAATTGTTGACATTTGCCTTAGCAAGTTAGAATGGGATGGTTGGTGGTATCTGAGACCAGTTTCAATTGTCCATTAATATGTTCATGTGTCTTATGAAGTCATGTGTCAGGATATTTCTAAGTGAGTGTCAGTGGATGAAGTGTGCTACTGAAAAGTGTAGTCACCTAATTAAACATAGTTAAGAATCTCCTGATGTTTCCTGAGTAATATGGACCATTTCCTTCTGTACTGTATAGGCAAGGATTCAATTAAATTTCAATGTTTTCAATACTGTTACACAGCTTTGTGTTAATATGTCTTTGGCATGTTACTTAGTTTATTTCTCAAGAGAATAATTCTAATTCCATTTATACAGTTTATGAGTTTAAAATGTTTTTATGTATGGTGGTAACAATGTTTTTTTCTTTTTTTTTTTTCTTTTTGAGGTAGGATCTCATTCTAAGCCCAGGCTGTTCTGGAATTCACTATGTAGTGTAAGGCTGGCCTTGAACTCATAGTGATCCTCCTAATTCTGTCTCCTGTGCTGGGATTAAAGGTGTGTGCCACCACGCCCAGTAGAGAGAACAGGCACACTAGAACCTTTAGCTGCTGAAATGAACTCCAGACACATGTGCCACTATGTGCATCTGGCTTTATGTGGGTACTGGGGAATTGAACTTGGGTTGTTAGACTTTGCAGGCAAGTGCCTTAACCCCTGAGCCATCTCTTCAGTTTGGCAACAATTATTTTTCAAACAGATTTTTAAGGGAACCCAATATGACAAAAACCATAAAGTGATTGAATGAGGGATTGAAAATCTTTCTTGCTGTTTTGGCAACTACAGGTTTTCTTAAAATACATTGATTTGTTTGTAATTTCTCCTGACTCTAAGCTTGAGCTGGGAAAACTTTTTTTTTCTGTTGAGATACAGTGGTAGTTCTGTGATATTATTGTTAAATTGATCACTTTGAACCTACCTTCTTTGGTAGGTAGCTGGTCAGAAGTGAGTTGTTGTCCTGTGCGGCCGTCTAAGAATGAATCCACAAACTGGCAGTGATCTTCTCCATGGCCCCTCTGATCACCTATGTTATAAAACTTTCCTGAAGACCAGAAATTAAAATAGAATTTTGTTCTCTTTGAAGTAATTTATTTCAGAATTATCATATACCAAAGAATTGTCTTTCCTGAGCTTTCCCCTTACTCTAGATCAAGCCACCAGTGTCTTTTGACTAAACTGCAAAATAGTCTCCTATTTTGTTCTCTTGTCTCTTTATAGTCTTCCTTTCTCTTTTCAGGCATTAGTAGTGTTTAAAAGTGCAAGGAATGTTACTTCTCTTGTCCAAAATTCCTCCGATCTAGCAGAGATGGTACAATCCTTTCCTAAAACCATCCTAGTAAATAGCTTCCAGTTTCTGTCTAGCCATTCTATGTAACTCTCCTAAAAATTGTTGTAAAGCTCCTTTATGAAATTCTCGCTTATTGTCATGTTTATTCTATTCCTACTGTGTAGAGGAAGGAGAGTTAAGCTAGGAACCTAACATTTGCTACTTTGTTACCAGCACCTGGAACAGTGCCTGGCATGAGAAAATAATACATACTTAATGAGTGGGTGAGAAAATACCCATCTTTGTTGGGACCAGCCTTAAATAGTAAATATTTTTATTATGTTTATATAGAAGAGAAAATGTAAACGTAAGTATCATGCAAGAGGTTTGAGCCCTTGTAGCTTCTTAAAGATGTCAAATTCATTGTTAGATGCATTCATTTTATCAGCAACAGGCTTTTAATCCTTGGATGGTTTGACAAAAATGAGCTTGGGTGTAATAATGCCTGCTATACATTCAACTTTGCCAAGATAACACTGTTTCAAGTTGGATTTTCATTACTTAACTTCCAGTAGCATATCCTTTTAAATATGTTATATTTATTTATTTGAGAGAGAAAGAGAATGGGCGCCAGGGCCTCCAGCCACTGCAAACTCCAGATGCATACGCCACTTTCTGCATCTCACTTACGTAGATCCTGGGGAATTGAACCTGGGTCTTCTGGTTTTGCAGGCAAGCACCTTAACCTCTAAGCCATCCCTCCATCCCCCAAATAGCATATCTTTATGTCCTTATTTTCTAGAACTATTAACTACAGTAACTTCTAGAATAACATTTTTCATGGGAAAAACAAAAACCTTTTATAAGGTGCTGAGTCACCCTTTAGTGTCTGAAAACTGCCCATAGTCTCAGTTATAAAATGCCCTTGAAGACAAAGGACTGAAATAGGTGCTTACCTGTGAGGGAGTCACTCAAATAAATCTTGTATCTGAGAGAGTTGCACAGCTGCACTCCTACAAATTTTTTATACCACGTTCTTTTGACATACTGTTTGCCCTTGCATTCAGAGTAAGAGTCTGAATTAAAGGGTCTTTCAGTCCAGATGGCATCTCTTCCTGCTGTGTAAGGAAAGCATGTGATTTGAGTGTAAGATTTAACTCTGGGATCCCAACAAGTTGTTATAAAAACTTTATAAAAGCAATCTGAAAGGACTATTGCCAATTTGCTGATACTTTATTTCTTCCCATGCTATTAGAACCAAAAATAGAATAGAATTTGTTTAAACAAATACACCCTCAAATGAATTTCCATCCATGGTGAGTGAAATTTCAGAGCTATATGCTTCGATAATGAGTAATCTCTGCAGTGCTAGGTGTCAACTGTCTATAGGAACACATTTAGCATTCTTTTTGGAGGACTATTATAAAATTTTCCACTTGTTATTAAAAGTAGAAGCAAGGGTATTATATCTTGGCTTAATTGTTATACATAAAATTTGAATTGGCCTAGTACATAAGTGAAAGCAAATCTGAAATTATCTAGTTTTGCCCCCAGAATTGGCTCTTAATGCTAATATATTTGGTGAACATTCACACATAATGTTCTAAGAAGGCTAAATAGAAAAAAGTAAAATTGTAATTCAAATTCTGCTGTGCTTACTTAATGTAGAAAGCATGTACTTGTCACTGTCATAATAGGAACTTACCAGAAATTGGTTCACTTACTCTTGGGTCAGCTGAGGAGAAAACAAAAGAGCCTTTTAATAAATTCCTTATATTCCAATTGTATGGTGAAAAAGATGGGTTATGCAATTAGGTATTACTTGCAAAATGATATATTTTTGGTAAGGTCTGAATCTGAAAGTTTTTCATTTTGGAAATGGTTTTTGGATAATCTACCCAGCACTCATTTTTTACAGGTGATGTGAATAAGGAGCCTTAGATTGCTGTTCTAGCTTTCAGTATCAGAAGTGACCTCATTCAACTTCCTTCAAAAACTATCCATGGTAAAGCAACCAAGATATCATGAACCATAGCTGGTTTTAAAATCATAGAAATAATGCTGTAAGTAAAATACACATGTATTTAGTTAAGAAATGAGAGCATGGAACGTCTGTATTCATAAAACTCAAGTTTGCTCTCTTGAGGTACTAGCTGAGTAATTATTTTCCTAATATCAACATAAATAGGGAAAAGTACAAGTGGTGTTACCTTAAGGGTACCTTCAATTTGCTTTTTTCCATGGGTTTTTAGGAATTTAAGATACCTTGTATACAGTTTGGCTAGGTTTCAAACAAGCTCTGTATGCCAAACATTTCTCTACTATGTCCCTTTACATCTTGTTGGGAATTACTGTTGATGTGATTACCTGATTCAGTACTGAATGCCACTGTTTTGCTGGCTGGGCCTTCACCAAGTGGATTTTTGGGTTTCACTTGGAATTCATAACTGTTGAAGGACAAATAAAAATAAGTATAAATATTCTTTTTTAAAAAAATTTATGTATTTATTTGAGGCAACAAACAGAGAAAGAGGGGGAGAGAGAAAAAAGAGAGAGAATGGACGCGCCAGGGCTTCTAGTAACACCAATTTAGAAGAAATAATTAGGTACATTGGTAATGGATAAACAGGAAGGAGATCCGTGGTAGACCCAAGCCAATTCCAGCAACAAGTAACCTCCAAATATGAAGTAGAAAAGTTCTTCCTAATTCCTTGCTATCTCGACTTTGAGCAAAATTGATCTTGGGCAGTGTTTCTGGACTACAGAACAGCATACAAAACAGCAGTAGTAAAAGTTTGTTTAAAATACAATCTTATTGTCCCACCTGTGCTACTGAAAAAGGGATTCAGTTAAATAAAAATTTTTAATGAGTTCCTGAGGTAAGTTATGCACCTGCTGGGATTTGAGCATTACAGGAATGAATACACATGAAAAGATTTTTTGCATGACTTGGTGTATCTTATGGAACTCAGATTTGCTATGGAGCACAGGAAGCCCACAGTTTTGGGAAATTGGGCCTTCAAGAGCAACATCACAAAGCTGAGAGGGCTCTCCTGTAGTAAGCTAGATTTTACCAGCAAAGCCCTTAACCCACTTTCTTTTTTTTAACTAGTTATTTTTAGTATTTATTGGACAGAGAGAGAAAGAGGCAGTTAGGGAAAGAGAATGGGTATGCCAGGGCCTCCAGCCAGTACAAACAAACTCCAGATGCTTGTGGCCCTCTTGTGCATCTGGCTTACATGGGCACTTGGGAATCAAACCTGAATCCTTAGGCTTTGCAGGCAAGCACCTTAACTGCTACACCGTCCCTCCAGCTCCCCCTTAACCCACTTTCTAACAACAAAATCCCAGATCTTTGATACAGAGGACAAAAAATAATGAGATATCAAAACAAGAACCATTTGGAAAGAGGAAAGTGTTCAATAGAGTAGGGGTGGGGAACAAGAATATGATCAAATTCCAGTATGTTCATGTATTAAAATTATCAAAAGTTAGAATAGGGAAAAAAAATCCTTTGGAATTATGGCTACTTTAGTTCTAGCTGTAAGGATTATTCATTAAATTATGCAGTATTTTACAAATCTTATTCATTAGATACATAAATAGCATATTCTTTTAAGAAACAGAAAAGCAGTATGTTCTTTGCTTCATTTTAGCAGCAGACTTTAGCCACAAACTAACTACATTTTAAACAAACTTGAATTCTTATACTATTAGGAGAGTCCCAGATCTGTACAAAGGTTTTTAGAAGATAATTTACATCTGTTAGAAGATAGCAGTAAAATGATTAATCTCTGGTTCTTGACAGGATTTATAATTACCATGGAAATGAATCTCTGGTCATCTGTGAGGGGTTTTCTAGACTAGATTGTTGAAGTTAAGAGAACTCATCCTAACTGGGAAGCATGATGCTGTGGTCTGGGTTGCTGGATAATGAAAGAAAGCTAGCTAAGCATCCAGAATCTGTCACTGTGTTCTGCTTCCTCAGTGCTGCTTAATGTGACCAGCTGCCTCAATCTCCCACCAGTGTGCCTTCCCTGCCATGCTGGACTGCAACTATAAGCTGAAATAAACCCTTCCTTAATCTCAAAAAGTAAAAATAAGAACTTTCGCGTATGTGTGTATGCATGTGCACAACATCACTGGCCACTACAAACAAATGCTTACCTGGCTTTACATGGGTAGTTGGTGAATTGAATCCAGCAGTCTTTGTAAGGAAGCACCTTAACCACTGAGAAATCTCTCTAGACCATTGAACTGATTTTTGTCAGATATTTTGTCTCAGCATTAAGAAAGTAACTAGCCGGGCGTGGTGGCGCACGCCTTTAATCCCAACACTCAGGAGGCAGAGGTAGGAGGATCGCCGTGAGTTCAAGGCCACCCTGAGACTCCATAGTGAATTCCAGGTCAGCCTGGGCTAGAGTGAGACCTTACCTCAAAAAAACAAAACAACAACAACAAAAAAAAGTAACTAATAAATACTGTTTTTCAGCTCAGAATAATGAGGCTCAAAACTATTGCATGATTGTCATTGTTTTTTCAAACTTTAAAGCTTTGTAAAATGAGATTTAAAACATGCCTTTTAGTTTTTTACTTAATTGAGATGCATTTTGAAAATAAAATAATTGATATACAGTGTCATGTCATTTACCATAAGAAAATCATAAAAATGCCAATGCCATTCAGTTAAATTATAGCTATATAGTATGCTTATATGGGATATTTTCAGAGATTAGGTTTGTCTTAAAACTAAAGGGCTTCATAACAAAACCATCACCAATAAAAAACTTAAAAAACTGGCAAGCTGAAAATGGAATGGGGTTGGTCTCACAGGCATCTGGAGTTTGATTCAAGTGGGGTGTATTCCACATTCATTTCAGGCCATTGCCTGCAGTCCTGTGTTGGCCAAGTCTGATCACTGGACTCATCCCCATTCCTTTTTATTTTATAGTTATTTACACTTAAGCTTCATTTGTAACATAGTCACAAATACTTATAAGTTACTTTTTCTGAGAGTTTTTGCCAACTTTATGATACTTGACAAGTTTGGAAGAAATAATTTTAGATGAAACTTAATTAACAACTTTATGATACTTGACAAGTTTGGAAGAAATAATTTTAGATGAAACTTAATTAACAACATGAGGACTTTCATTTGGTTAATTATATGCAAACAAAAGATGGTTGTGGTAAAATATTTCCCAAAAAGTACATTTTTTCAATGAGTGACATCATAGGTCTCTCTAAAGTAATGTCTCAAGAAAAATAGACTGCACATAAGAATTAACTATAGAGTGCTATTTAAAAAATTTACCAATGTTTAAACAAATTAGTTCAAAAGTCTTAGATGTGAAATGAGAGATATAAAATCAGATCATCTTAGAAAATATAGTACCTAACTAATAGGAATGCTTAAAAAAAAATGGGAAAGAATAGTAGAAAAACTATCCCAAACTGAAAGATGTTTCTAGATTGCAAAGATATACTCTTTCCAGCAAGATTAAAAAATAAGAAAAGAAAGAAAGGAGGGAGGGAGGGGGAAAGGAAAGGAAAAGAAAAGAGGGAAAAAACCAGGACTAACAAAATGGCAAAGTATGAGTACCAGTGTAAATAGAATAGCCTAAAACCAGCAAAATAGCATGCTCCACTCAAAGGATCCAAAGGCAGCAGCATGGACCAGCTCCTAGCAATCGTACTAGAAGTTGGGGCATGGAAGGCAAGGTGGGTGGAGTGGAAAAAGCCTTCAACGGTCATTTTATGATTTTAGCCCAAAATCTATGTCCAGCTAAACAATAGTATCAAAGCAAGCCAAAGGACTCAGATAATTGTCTCCCACAACTTTTTCTCAAGAGGCCACAAAGTGATAGTGTCACAAAAAAAGATTGGGGTGTGGGAATTAAGAGAATTTGAAATAGCAGAAGATAATAAGAGATTCCATGTTGCCATATAGAAACAACCCCTCACTCATTAGCCAGGGCCCAGGTGGAACCTCAGAGGAATTGAGATGAACAAGGGTGCTGCTTCTTTGGTAAGCCTGACATCCTGTGCTAGGGTGATGGAGATAGATACTGAGCATACCCCAAATGTACCAAAGCACAAATCCAGGAGCTGCTGAGAGCTCAGCACTAAAGTAGACTTAAGGGCTAGAGAGATGGTTCAGTGGTCAAATGCTTGCCTGCAAAGTCCAAGGCCCTGAGATTGATTTTCCATTAGCTTTGTAAAGCCAGATACAAGGTGGCGCTTCTCTGGAGTTCATTTCAGTGACTACAGGCCCTGGTGCACCCATCCTTTCTCTATCTGCCTCTCTCGCTCTCAAATGTGAAGTGAGAGGAAGAGTTCTCTTCATGGACTAGTGGTATTCCATGCTCTTGGAGAACTGTTCTTTTGCCTCATGAAAAGTCACCGAACTGACACACACACTCTCTCTCTCTATGTATGTATGTATGTATGTATGTATGTATGTATGTGTGTGTGTGTATGTGTGTGTGTGTGTGTGTGTGTGTGTATATATATATATATATATATATACATATATATATATATATATAGGCTTAAGGGCTGGAGAGATAGTTTAGTGGCTAAGGTGCTTGCCTGCAAAGTCAAAGGACCCAGGTTTAGTTACCCAGGACCGCCAGATGCACAAAGTGGCACATGTGGTCTGGAGTTCGTATACAGTGGCTGGAGGCCCTGGTGTACCCATTCTCTCTTTTTCCCTATATGCTTTTTTCTCTCTCAAATGTGTGTGTGTATTATATAATATTATATATATATATAATATATATTATATTATATTATATACATATATATATTTTTTAAAGTAAACTTAGAACACACTCACCATGGCTCAGGGAATTTTGCGGAAGAGCGGGCGGAAACACTCCACAGGGTGGGAGGGATACTCAGAGGTAAGTGTCTACTCTCGCCCTCGGTGACTGACTACTGCTCTCACAATTCATTACCCACAACCCCATGATGAAATCCAGCAGTCCCACTGAGAAGGGTCCGCAGTGGAATGGGGGCAGGGAGGAGGGGAATGGTACCAACACATGATGTGTCCATGCAAAGTTTCTACTTATTAAAATATTAAAAAATTAACTGAAGATATTAGTATTTGTGAGGATATTGTGGCAACTAGAATTTTACAAGGATTTAAAGCAAGTTGTTTAGGGGATCAAATGCAATCCATGTAAAAACAAAATGCCTGTTACATAGCAAGTATTATATCACTACATAACTTTTTTATTTTTATTTATTTATTTGAGGGCAATAGACAGACAGAGAAAGAAGCAGATAGAGAATGGGTATGCCAGGGCCTCCAGCCACTGCAAACAAACTCCAGATGCATGAGCCACTTTGTGCATCTGGCTTACGTGAATCCTGGGAAATTGAACAGGGGTCCTTAAGCTTCACAGGCAAGTGCTTAACTGCTAAGCCATCTCTCCAGTCCATACATAACTTGGTTTTTAAAAGAAAACAAATTGAGCCGGGTGTGGTAGTGCACACCTTTAATCCCAGCACTCGGGAGGCAGAGGTAGGAAGATCACTGTGAGTTCGAGGCCACCCTGAGAGTACATAGTTAATTCCAGGTCAGCCTGGACCAGAGTGAGACCCAACCTCAAAAAAACAAAAAAAAAAAGAATAACAATAATAAATAAAACAAATTATTGGGGAATTTGGCCAACACTACATGGGAGTAAATCTCAGTGGCAATCCACAAGTCTAGCTGGAGCAGATACCTCTGTCATTCCCCAGCTCTTTCATCCTTCTCTGTAACCTTTTCTATATTTCTCCAGAATACAGAGCTGAATTATGGCTTTCATTGTTTAAAGATTTTTAATAATATGCTCTGTACTGGTTTAAAAGGCTAATAAAAGCCTAAAACCTCAAGGAAACTGTTTTGTATCAAGAAAGGCAGCCCTAGCTATTGGTTTGAGTTATATGGCTGGTAGCTCATTGTATCCCTGCTGAAACATTTAAGGCCCGTTCAGGTTCTATCAAAGGAAGAAATGAAAAGTGGAGAAATAAAACAAAGTGAAGGATAAGGAAATATAGTAAGTTTGTATGGGTTTGTCTGCAAGAATAGTACATCATTACCATTTCCAGATACCCATAATATCATGTGCAGCACTGGGAATTCAAGTACATCACAAAAGGGCAGAAGGTGTAGACAGGGGCAGAGGCTGCATGGTGGCACGTACCTGTAATCCAAACTAGGAGTCTGAGGCAAGATCACAAATTGGAGATCAACTTGGACAAGATGCTTTCCAAAAAAGAGGAGAGAAAGAGGACAAGAAAATGACAGAAGAAACAGGAAATCATCTGTCATGGAGTACTACAAACTACCTGGCTGGTATTCCTTAAGAGATGTTTCTTGTATCTCCCATTTCTGGAGAAAACTAAACATTCCAGAATTGGGCTACACTCTTAATTCTATAGTGTTGTGGTGACTTTCTCTTATCTGCTCCCTAAAAACTAATAAATGCAAAGAAAACGTTAAAAAGAAAGAGTAAAAGAAAGAAGAAAGAAAATAGTCCATGGTGATGTGAGAGGAAGCATTGTTCTTTTGTGGACTAGTAGAGATCCATGCTCTTGGAGAACTGTTACTTTGCCTCATGGAAAAAGTAACCAAACTGAACAATCATCTCAATTTCTTCTTCTTCTTCTTCTTTTTTTTTTTTTTTTAACAAGAAAGGAATTGCTTTTCTGTTGCCCAAACCTACAATAAAACTAAATAAAATGCCTGATGCTTTGACAGCTTATTTTACTTTTTTTCTACCAAACCCATAAGAAGAAATGTTGAAAAGTTAGTACAGAATCTGCAGAGACCAGAATTTCACATAAACACCGAAGGATGTATTCCACATGTCTGTTTTATTCAGCTAGATTTACAGTTTAGAAGTTGCTGTCTGTTCCAGCTAACCTTCAGTGCCAAAGTTCTCTTAAATCAAACATTAGTAAGAGTCCCCAAAGAACTCACTTTGGTCAGTTTTAGTTTTCTCCTGAATCCTTCTGAGCCCACAGAAGTCAATGAGAGTACTTGAGCAGATGAGTAAATACAATTTATCATAATTACCAAACAGAGTACATTTTCCATAGGAAATTGTTGGGCCACATGTACATCAGACACACATAACAGATTCTTCCGTGTTTTAGTAAAGCAAAGAGAGAAGTGAACTTGTTGGAGCAGACCAGAGAGATTAAAGGGCCTTTTTAGTCTACAGTGATCATGTGTCCATTGCCACAACCAACCAGCTCATCAGGGAAAACCCAGCCCATGAACACATCAAAAAATTCTATAATGCTAATTAACCTGAAAACAGATAGCAGATAAATTCGAGGGAGCAGTTAACTGGGATTATTTCACTGGATTTTAATTTGTACTCCCCCCCAGCCCCAAGTTCCTGTGCTCTCACTGACAGTGTATGGCTTTGGCTATCACAGGATGACACACTAGAGGAAGCTAAGCCACCCTTTCTTTCCCCTTAAGTATAGGTGTAAGATTATCCATCTGAGACATTTTTTTATCAACTCCCCTATTTATACAACTAAGCACAATCAGTAGTCCTGGAGACAGGGGCTTCCTGCAAGATAGCAGAGACTCTTTCTAAATTTTTTCTTTTTGTTCAACAAGGGCCACATACTCAGTGCCTAAAAAGGGATTGTTGTTTTCGCCATTTATAGAGGAGAAGAAATAAATGGAAAATATTGATTATGTGCAGTACCAACACCTCTACCATATTTTTTATTTTATGAGCAAGAATGAACTATTATCTAAAGAAAGAGATGGAGTTGTCTCCAAATCTCTAGCTCTCCTTTGCCTCCCCTTCTTTGCATACTTTTGAGGCCAAAGCCAACTGCAGCTCAGGCCTACACACAGGATGGTCTCCCCCCAGCCCAGAAAAATAGCTGCTGGGTGTGGCTCTTTCCTGTGGGTAAATTTTTGAGCTTTTGCACTGTAGATTAAAAACCTGCCTAAGTGATTTAACAATGGGTGAGAGCATGTTCCACTCCTGTTTCTGTTTTCTGTTTCATGTAGAATTTGACTATAGCCAGTCTGTAAGTCTTGAGTCTTTGCTTTCTTTCTCCTGGGTTAAAATTTTCTAATGCCAAGTTCTACTTCATTCACATTGGTGTATACTAACTAGTTAGTAAATATCCTCTTTTCAGATGAGACAATTAAAAATATTAGACCAAAAAAAAAAATAATTCAGGCTGCCCCCAAAAATCAGGCCAAGTGAGCAAACAGTACTAAAATGGATGATTTACATGTATCTCCTAGTAATGCCACTCAGCTATAGTCATTCTTCCAGAGTCATTTTCTGCTGGTTCTTCAAAGAAGAAATTCCAAACCTTCATGAGGGAATTTCTAACAATTATAATATATAATTATAATATATAATATATAATATAACTATATAATAAGTTTGTCTCTATGTACTGTCATACACTATTCTCTGTGACACTTGTTTCCTTACCACCATCACCTTTTCTATTCATCCTCCTAATCTCAGCCAGGTGACACCTTTTCCAGAAAAATTTTCTTGCCTTCCCCAGGCTTGCAGGTTGCTATTCACTTGGGCATTCTGCTTCCAGTGCTCTTGCCACTTCAGGTAGAATACTGAATAATTAACCTCAGCTAGCCTTGAGCTCAACAGCAGATACCATGTTTGTCCACATTTGTAGCCATAACACACTACCAAGAGCATTGCAAGCACTTGATAAACGTCTGCAGAAGAAACACAAACGTCCTCCAAACAAACTGGGCTTCAAATGGCACTGAAATAACAACTGCTCTACAGCTAATAGGTGCACTGTGAGACGTTCTGAGCACAGCCTGATTCAGACGAGGACATAAGGCACATTTACAAAGTGGGTGCCTTTCAGTGAACGTTCTGCATGCACTACACAGGTCACGTTTTGTTAAGTGGAATAAAACCAGGCAACTCAAGAGGGAGAACAAGGTTTGTAAGCACAACTCTGCCTATTAAGCCCCTAAATTACATTATGCTAAAAATAAATTTTATCTAATCTTGCTAAGGAAACAGAATCAAGATAAAGTAGGCTTTTGTTGAAATATATGCTTATTTTGGCTAGCATAGCTTTTCAGAAAATTAGAAGTTTCAAGTTTTCCAAGTTGTAGCTCACAACAGAGAACTTTAAAAAATTACATTTGTGGAAGAAATAAACTAAAAAAGAAACTAACCTTTACTCAGTGTAAACTACTTATAATGAACCAGTTACTTCTTTTCTTCTAGAAAGAATGGGAGACCCTCTCTATTCAACTCAGTCAACTGATGAAGATGAAGGGTATAAACAAGTAGGGAAACATTAAAAAAGGATATCTCTTGTGGAAACTTCCCTACTACATTATCAGAAATGTCCAAGAGTCTTACTTTTATTTCAGTAATAAAATGAATTGATATTTTAGATTTAAGAGAAATCATATATATACACATATGTATGTATCACCAGATGTTGATGATCAATACATAAAAATATGCAACTATATCATAAAAATTGAATAAAAACTGAATTGTTTAATTATCAGTGCTAAAACATTTCCAAAGCAAAAGACTGCTTGCTGCATTTTATATGCATATGTAGTAATTTTAAGTCTTAGCTACTGAAAACTTCTACCTATATTTTGTCACATGATTTCCTAGTCCTCTCTTCTCCAGCATGAGAGCCAAAGTCTTAAGTCCTTCATATCTAATTTATAACATTTACATGCCAGTTATCTCTGTTCCATAGTCTTCCCCTCTAAATTTTGATACTTAAAAATCAACTCTCATGGTACTTTTAATTTATATGGCTGCTGTACTGGCTTTTCTATGCACTTGTATATATGGTCTGGAAATATGTTTTAGCAGTTAAGGTACTTATCTGAAAAGCCTAAGGACCCAGAGTTGATTCCCTAGTACCCAGGTAAAGCCAAATGCACAAAGTGGTACATACATCTGGAGTTTGTTTGTGGTGACTAGAGGCCCTGGTGCACCCATATTTTTTTCTCTCTCTGCTTGCAAATAAATAAACATAAAATAACTTTCATATGTTCAAAATATGGCTCCAGAGTATCTAGTGTGTCATTATAGAATCCCAGAGTTAATGCAAATTAGATTCTCCCTGAAGGTAGAGAAGACAGCAAGCAGGTCATTCCTGTGGTTAGGGTGTCTGCAGTCTCAGTGTTCACCAGCAGCAGCACTGGGGCTTACCTTGTATCTGGTTTCAGATTTTCTACTGTGGAGAAGGTTTGATTCGTGATTTGAATGGATTTATTCTTCCCACTGAATGACCCGTTTTCTCTGGATATAACTTCATATTCTGAAAAGTGGAAGAAAGAAAACAAAGTTACTTATCTTTATGCCTCAGGCGACTTAATTATTCTTGAAGCTTGCAGCTACTAAAACTTCACACATACAGATAATAAACTGTGATTGCAGTTCTCGGCATTATTCTTATAGTCACTCACTGACATTAAGACTGAAAGTATTTGGGAAGCTCCCTGTTGACCATCTCTGCTTTCCCTTTATCAGAGGCCAGGAAAGCCTAGTAAGCAACTCGTGAGGACTTGATGCCCTTTTGTCAGTTGCATTGGAGGCATCGTCTGATTTTATTAGGTAAGTCCAATAGTCTGCCACTTGTAAGAAGGCCAACTTAAAGCTTTGTGTGAAAGTTAGTGCTTGAGTAGAAGCCATGGTTCTTGCTTACTGAGGCTTTATGATGGTCAAGGGAAAGGTTCGCTGAGAATAAAGTAGTCTGCAAACAATTTGACCTTAAAACTATGTTAATAGTAAACCAAATAATAAACCACTTTCATTGTTTGGAACTATAGAATTAGGAGGATTTTGTATCTAATGCTTATGTATGTAAGTTATGCTCCCTTAATAACTTTTTGTATTAAATTGAATTGGCATCCTTAAAGTCTTCATAGAGGTTTTCCCAAGTTTCACTATAAGGCAGCTTTTATGAACCTATAGGGCTCATCAATAGGGAATGACCTTCAGGATAAGAAAATATAATTAAATATATGTTCACTTATTTCCCCTCTTCTCAGTTGGGAGTTATTTAACAAGATAGAACTGAAAAACACGTAAAATCCAAAACCAGCACCACCACTATGACTGTATTGAAAACCTGCTCCATTAATCAGAAATGCACATGAACTAGGTATTGGATAAGGTGGGAAGGATGCTAAACAGTTGGCAAATTCTATATGAATGGGGTATGGCAATTTAAAAAGCTAGAATAATTCAGGCAGAGATAAATCTCAATTTTTAGTTTGGTGACCATTTTAATAGTTTATTTTTAAAATCCAGAAAAAGAGGATGACTGTTTTTGAACAACTGGTATGACCACCCTTCAAAAAAAAAAAAAAAAAAAACCTAAAATTAAA
The DNA here is from genome assembly GCF_020740685.1 of Jaculus jaculus. Classification (NCBI taxonomy): domain Eukaryota; kingdom Metazoa; phylum Chordata; class Mammalia; order Rodentia; family Dipodidae; genus Jaculus; species Jaculus jaculus. The sequence continues at coordinate 169,041,358 of NC_059105.1, forward strand.
CTGGAAGATAACATTGTATCTGGATACCATCAGCAGTGCTGCTATTAAAAACTAATAACTATGGTCAACTGAAAAGTAATATACCCAGTCTCTTTTTTTCCCTAGTGGAAAGTGTTTTAAGAGAAAAGGGAAGCATGCTAAATTCAAGTCTGACCATTTATATCTTTCCCTCATCTATGGAAGGCTATTTTCTAGGAAAAAGATGGACATTTTAAATGCAGGTAAAATTGAGTTTTTTAAAAATCAGAAATTACTCTTCACGGAGTTGCTTGTGACAATTAAATTAGGAATTGTGGAATGCACTTAACAAGATTTTGCTAGTAGGTGGTACTATTGTTGCTTTCAGTATTCTGGAAGTAGCCACCAAAATTTTTAAATATTCTAATTGTAAATATTCAAATGCTATTTTACCATCAACTCTAATTATGCACCAAAGCAAAGATCCTAAGAAAACACTTCTGGCTTTTGACATTTATTTTACTATATTTGAGAGTAAAAGAGAGAGAGAAAGAATGGGCATGCCAGGGCCTCTAGCCACTGCAAATGAGCTTGATATACATGCATCACTATGTGCATTTGGCTTACGTGGGTTTTGGAATATCACACTGCAACAATTTACAACTAACTTGAAATTTTTTCAGCACCCAAACTATGGCCAATATTTTAGTACACCTGTTTCTACTCAAATATGGAAGAGAAACACAGAAGGAAATGAACTTGGATGTGTGCACTGAAGGGAAAATGTGTTTATCATGTAAAAGGAACATAAGTGGCAGAAATCAACTCTGGAAATAAGGACCATGGTTCCTTCATTCTTTGTTATTTTTGTCACTCCCATATTGTGAAACTAGTGAATATGATGTAAGAAATAATTTCTGTTGTATCTGAGCTAATAATTTGAAATCAAGTGCTGTTTAATATAGTCCTGAAAATAAAAATGAACTCATCATTAAGGTGATGGCCTAATATTTTAAGTATTAACTAGGAGCAATGGTTATAGAGATTTTTATTTAGGAAATATTGCCCAAAATATGTGGTTCTTGTCCATGAAAATTGAAATTATTAGCCCTATGTCTTGTGAACTGTTCCAAGTAGTCCTGTAATGTCTAGCAAAAAGAATGTCTAAGAGCAGTTGATTAGATGTATAAAATATACTCTAATCATAGTTTGTTGCAATTCCATAAGTATATGACTTAAAAATCATTATATATGAATCAGAAAGGGAAATTAGACAGCTTTAAAAAGCTAAATTAGGTATTATCTAAATGCATATGTGTTAGATATAGCAGGATAACTAATTCCAAGTTGATATCCTACATCTTTAGGGCAAATGTAATTCAATAGATCATGTAACTTTAGGAAGGTAAACCTCAGACAATCACAGGAACTCCTCAATAACAAAGTATCTGGGTACAGAATTTTAAGGAAGCCAAGTGATTTACAGATATTGGGATAACAGGACCTGGTGGCACAGCCCCAAGTAGATCAGAATGATTAGGCAGATAAATCTCTGAAAAACTGGCAGTGACTGGTTCTTTCTTGGAAAAAAAAAAAAAAAGAAGAAGAAAGAAAGGCTAGCTTTGCATGAAAGAGAGAAATTGGAAGAATACAGTAAAGAAAAGCAACTCAGCAAAGACAGGTTGCTTATACTTGATGTTGCTCAGATCATGTGGTTTCTTCTAAGGAGAAATAACTTACTTTTCTCTTTATCTACAGTAGAAAACATCTTTTGGCAGATCCTGAATCTTCCTATATTCACCTGGACCTGCATACTGTTCCTGTCTACTCCAGATAGTCTTTGTTCTTCTAGTCCCTGCACCAAGTCCCTGACAGTAGTAGGAACCTCATGAACTCAGGGCCACTCTGTGCTATATACCACTTGTGATTTCTCTCTCTCTCTTCTCTTATTTGACCCCATTGTTCACTATGCAGAATCAACCTGTCACATAACAAACTCAACGACTCAGGGTTTCTTATTTCCTCAGTCATTTTAGAGGAACTGAGTGGCTGATAGCACAATCAAAATTCTCCTGAAATGAGCAGAGAAACTGCTCAGGAACGAAAGTTTTTTCAATTTCTCTCAAGATAGTTGAAATAACTGCTAGCCTGCTTGACAGTTCAAGGTCCATTTAGAAGTTGACTTGGTAAAAAGAAAAAAACTACTTGGAACACTATCTTCAGTTGCAACTCCTTGTATATTTTCTGGGTAATGTGAAGACTAGCTGTATCTTCAAACTGAAAAGGAGTTCTGAGAGGCTATGTCAGGAAAGCAGGTTTAAAAGGCCTGATCGTTTAGCAGAAATCCCATGACCAAAACATGTATCTTTTCTCATCCTGTTTTTGATGGTGCACCATAAGGTCAGCAGAACTCTGCTCCTCCTCAGATTCACTACACGTGTCATAAATGGACCTAGGGTGCACATCTTAGAGGCATTGCATTGTCAAAATTTCCTCCACAGTACCAAGCCCTCAGGCCATGACCTTACCAGTGACTGTGTCATTCAATGGCTTTTCCCAGTCCAAGATGACAAATGAGGGACACCCTTCCACAGTGACGACAGTGAGGTTGGTGGGTGGGTTTTGTGGCGAGCTGGTGGCATTCCCTTCTGGGGCTTCCTCTATAGGGAATCGCTTGACAGAGTCGGTGATAGAACAGGGACTGTTCTCAGGCTTTGGGATATACCGCACATAAGGACCTAAGAAACAGAAAAGACTCTGAAGATGTTTTTGAAACGTATGAAGAAAATGAAGGTGAGACAGTAAATATAATTATTTCTTCAAGGACATCCAGTGTCCCATGTTGAGCAGATAGTTGAAAGCATTGCTGTGTGGACGGTTCAAACTTATAAAACCCCAAATTCCTGCATCTGGGGTAGATGATACAGATGCTCTTTCTGAGTTACTCACTAAATAGTTTTAACTTGTTTTAATAATCAATTTGTTCCCTGTGGACTTTAAAATCTCAAGATTTTGGGGTCAGTGAGCCTTACCCCAGTCATAGGAAATAATGAATCTCACACTAAACAAAGTTCTGGTCCTACCTAGCCAATATTAAAAGTCAGGCTCAAAAGGATCAAGCAGTTCTAGGTAATTGACTATACCCCAGAACAAAACTCAATGATCTTTTAAAATCTGTGCATCCAGTGCTCAACAAGGGGACATTTACAGGAAAATATTACTCATAATGAGGTAAAAACTCAATCTTTTGAAGACAACTTAGAATTTACATAGATGTTAGAATCATCAGATTAGGACAATAATCAGTTATAATCTACTATTTTAAAAGTTAAGACATAGAAGATTTTTTAAAAGGCCCAAATCAAATATCTAGAGATAAAAACTATAATATGTAAGGTGCAATATACACTGGATAGAATTAAAACATACAAGACATCACAAAATAAAAGATAGTGCTACATAGCAATAAAACCATCCAAAGTAAAAGGAAAAAAACTATTTAAAATGATGACTATTTTGTGAAGAGGTGAAGTTGTAGATGGTTGTGTGATTCACCAGCCTGCCCAGTCTGCTTCATGTAGGAGCTCAGAGTAGAAGATTCAGGGTAGAATCTTGTCTCCTTCACTCTGTGACTTTTTTTTTTTTTGATCTTCAGCTATATTTTTCCTCTGTGTGAGGAACCTTGTCTTCAAAGAAAATAGCTCACAATGTTACCAACAAGACAGATCCTTTGGTCTATGAATTCCCATGTATTCATTGGGAATCACAACACTTTGTGGTCAAGAAGTGTGATGTGGAGGCCATCTTCTTGAAGTACAGCACAACTGTTGGTTGCTGTATTCACAAGGGCTTTGCGTTTGTCCAGTATGCGAATGAGAGAAATGCACGAGCTGCTGTAGCAGGAGTGCTTGGGAGAATGATTGCTGGCCAGGTTTCATACATTAATCTGGCTACAGAGCTAAAAGTGAACCAAGAAAAAGCAGGTGTGAAACGATCTGCAGTGGAGATATATGGCTCCTCCTTTGACTTGGACTATGATTTTTGACATGATTGTTATAACAGGATGTACCAGTACATGTTCCTCCTCCTCCTATTGCTCATGCTATGGTACCCTCTAAATGCCAGCGTGTATGCAGAAACACCTCATGAAGGGAAAAAATGGCTTTAATTCTAAGAGTGGACAATGGGAATCTTCTTCTAAGTCTGGAAAGTTAAAAGGAGGGAACTGACCCAGATAAAACAAAAAGTGGATTCTGTACTAAAAAGTGTGGAAAAAAATAGAAAAGGAACAGAGCAAACAAGCAGACTTGTCCTTATCAACCCCAGTAGAGGTAAAGAATGAAAAGACTGAAGAGGAGCAGACTAGCACTTCTGTGAAGAAAGAGGAGACTAACGTGAAGATGGAGTTTGAGGCGGGTGCAGACGACTCTGCTGAGGAAGGACATCTTCTGGATGATGGAGATATGAAGATTGTGGGGGGAAGACCAGCTGGAATTGAGAAAAGATGATCGAAAAGAGGCTGAGAAAGGAGAGGATGACTCTTAAACACATAGCAGGCTTTAGAAATCTTACCTATTGTTTCTTTTTTAAAAATTTATTTATTTTCAGAGAGAGAGAGAAAAAGAGAGAGAAAGAGAAAGAGAGAGAATGGGTACATGTCAGGGCCTCCAGCTGCTGTGAATGAACTTCAGATGCATGTGCCACTTAGTGCATCTGGCTTTACGTAGGTACTGAGGAATCAAACTTGGGTTGTTAGAATCTGTAAACAAGTGCCTTAACTGATGAACCATCTCTCCAGTCCCCTGATTGTTTCTTTACCTAGGATTTGTCCAAGCTCAAAATTACACCAGGTCTACTTCCCTAGAATCTTCAGCACATTTTCACTATTCTCCCTGTCCTTGTCCTACCCACATTTATTACTTCATACTATACTACCCAATGACAAGCTCCATTTTCACTTCTTTGATACTCTAAAGTAGTTTTGTTAAGTCTTATTCTGTAATTTTTGCTAAATGTATGGTTTTTTATCAACTGTCTCCAAAATAATCTCTTGTTATGCAGGGAGTACCTCTCTAGAAGCCCTCAGTAACAGATTCAATCATGTGGAAGATACAACCTCTGAGCTAGAAGACAAGACAGAAAACACTGATCAAGAGTCCAAAAAATTTGCTAAATTCAAAAAATCATGCAGATAGAATGTGAGGGAACTATGGGATACCTTAAAATGACCAAATATCTGGGTTAGGGCATAGAGAACACATTCAACAAAATTATTGAACTTACACACAGTAATCACATGATCATTTCAACAGATGCAGAGAAGGTCTTCAAAAAATAATGTATTACTTTATGATCAAAACCTGGAGAGAGTCAGCATGGACGGTTTATATCTCAATATAATAAATGATATATACAAAGTACCTAAAAGCCCAAGTCATACTTAATGAGGAAAGACTCAAGTGTTCCCCTTAGGATCAGGAACAAGGCAAGGGTGCCCACTCTCACCACTGCTCTTCAACATAGTACTAGAAATCCTAGCCCAAGCAATAAGGCAGGAGAAAGATATAAAAGCGATTCCAACTGGAAAGGAAGAAGTCAAATTAGCACTATTTATAGATGGCATGATTCTATACATAAACGACCCAAAAAGGTCGACCATAAAACTTCTAAAGGTGATAAATTCCTTCAGCAAAGTGGCAGAGTACAAAACCAACACACAAATATCAGTAGCCTTCCTATATCCAAAAGATATACAGAGAGATATCAGTGATATCTCATTTTCAATAGCCACACACACACACAAAAAAAATCAAATGTCTTGGAATAACACCAACCAAGGAGGCGAAAGACCTATATACTGAAAACATAAGAACACTCAAGAAAGAAATTGAGGAGGACATGAGAAGATGGAAAAACTTTCCATGCTCCTGGATATGTAGAATTAATATTGTGAAAATGGCAGCCCTACTAAAAGCAATATACAGATTCAACACAATATCAATAAAAATTCCAGAATCATTTTTCACAGAGATAGCAAAAACACTCTTAAAATTTATATGGAATGGCAGAAGGCCTTGGATATCCAAAAATTTACTCAGGAAAAGAAAAACTTCTGGAGGTATCACCATACCTGATCTAAAGTTATCTTCCAAAGCTATAGATACAAAAACAGCATGATACTGGCATAAAGTCAGACATGTAGATCAATGGAACCAAATAGAAGACTCAGCCCTTAGTTCAAGCAACCACAAATACCTGATCTTTAACAAAGGCAACAACAGTGTTCACGGGAGAAAAGACATCTTCAACAAATGGTGCTGGTCAAATTGGATAAGTGTTCACCATTCTTCATTAGGAAGAGGCAAATTAAAACCATTAGTATATACCACTATATACATATTATAATAAGAAAAGTATTTTAAATTGACCATATCAAGTATTGGTGAGGAACTGCAAGAGCCAGAATACTCATACATGAAGAAAAAGTAACAACCATTTTATAATAGTTTCATACAATGTCTTAAAGTGTAACTGTAAATTAGCACTCAAGAGTGCTCTGTATTTATGGGAGGAGCATATTTTCCCAATTTTTGGTTTAAGCTTGCCTATGTGACTATTTTTGACCAAAGTATGTTGATGGATATAACACAAAAAAACCCTTAAATGCAACTAACTATATTTCTGAGTGTTGCCTCTCTTTACTTTGTATGATGAGAATGGCTTCTCCAGAGGCCACTGCTTATTCTTCCTCCTGAGAACCAAAAATGAGAGCATATAGGGTGGACCTGTAACTAATTTGAAGTGGCTAGCTATACCTGTGGCTAGGAAGCCCCTAGCCAAGCACAGCTTATCCCAGCTGATTTGTGGAGACATGAAAAGTCAACGTTGTAGTTGATTACTACCATATTTACACATTGTCACCCAACTGATCCACCTATCCAATGACCTTGTCAAAATAAAAATTCAGAGACAAACATACCTCTGAATCTGGGCTTCCCAAGTTGATCTGTTTCTTTTGTTGGACTCGAGCTAAAGTCTGTTGTATTACCTGAGAATAAAAGATACTGATCAGTTTTGGTGAAAGATATAGAAAAAATCACAATGCAATGAAAAAGTAGTAAAGACTAAAGGTAATGAATATTCCTGTTAGTTAAATGCTTATAGCTTTGACTTTTTTCATTATTAGACTCCATCTTTATCCACACTGAAAAGCTTTTAATTGTATCCTGATGCAAAGTGCTCTACAGTATAATAAATTAAAAATTATAATTAAACAGCTAAATTAAGGTATATGAAGTTAGTGAATGACAAGTGATTCACTGGAATTGCTTAATATAGGTTAGGAAATCTTTTAAGAAACAACTGTGGCACTTATAAACCTGCTAAGGAAAGGAGAATACTCGAAGAAAGGGTTGAAAATATTACTTTAAAATTGAAAAGATACACATTAATTTTAGAATTGACTCAAATAGAAGATATATAACAGAGACTTTGTTTTCCATAATTTGACTTGTTTTAATATCTTGGGGCTAAATTCTTAGTAGGAATTAACCAGCATACTAACCAAGTACTTCTTTAGAGGCAGGAGCTGTTGGTTGCTTTGTATCTATCTCTGGTCTCTTTGATGGGGTTTCTGTAGGTTTGAGTGTTGTCCTTAGGGGTGGGGAAGTTACTGGGCCTGAGGAAATGATTCCTGTAATGTAGAGACAAAATAGTAAGGCTTAATAAGAACACTGCCAAGTTTTGCATTTACTTATTCAATAAATGTTTGCTGAACACTTACCATGTGGCTTGGCACTATTGGCCAGACTTGGAGTGAAAAAAAGACTTGATTTTTCATTTTTTGAGGTAGGGTCTCACTCTAGCTCAGGCTGACATGGAATTCACTATGTAGTCTTAGGGTGGCCTTGAACTCATGGTGATCCTCCCACCTCTGCCTCTTGAGTGCTGGGATTAATAAAGGCGTGTGCCACCATGCCCAGGTGAGACTTGATTCTTAATGGAAATATATGAACGAGCCAAGGATATTGAGACACAGATTTTGTGAAAGAACTATATAAAGTCACAGAAGGGACAAGGAGAGGACATGGTAGATAAAGACAGAGGATGTCGGATGTGGCGGATAGAATGTCTTCACAGATGTGCCAAAGAGAAGTGATTTGTCAGTAGAGTTGAGAGCTGTATCCTAGTCTGAGAAGCATGTCAGGGAAGCATGAAATCAGTTAGAGAAAAGAAAAATAGTGATAATAGAGAAGGAAGAGAAGGAAAGAACAGATCATGAAAGAACTTGCATATTGGAACGATGGATGCTACTTTTAGGTAATCGGGACCTATAGAAAGATTACTAATAGGGAAGTAACTTGACTGAATGAGAAATGGCAGGGTGAAAGTCTGATATGAAGGAGAAAGTCAGGGTACAGCAGCAGTTATGTAAGGCAAGAAGCAGGGAAGGGAACCACAATGGAGGCAGTGAGGCTGGATGGAAGGTGTCAGATATGAAAGATGTTAAGGAGATAGAATAACTTGATTTGGAGGTTAATTGGCAGACATGGAAAACAGAGATGGCTGGAGACAGATGATAAAGATTCCTAGGGTAATGTCTATCTATGTTTCTTGTGCCATTCCTCTACTCTAAGTTACTTATAAGTAAAAAACTGAGTTCATCCCAAGCTCATTTAAAGTAGTCAGGAGTTTATATTGGGTTTTATTTTCCCTCTGGGAAAAGTAGTAGGGTTAGGAGGTTCAAGCTGGACTTAAAGACTTCAGCACAGCACGAAATAATCGGTCACTCAGATATATGGGCCTCTGGTCTTCCCCTAGGTACTCATGCTTTTGGTCCTAGAAGGATGGAGCATAAAAGGTAGGCAAGCAAAATCAAGAGAAACTACAGGATCCAAGGCCAATGAACTGCCTCACCAGTGAACTCCTGGGTTCCCATGACATACTCAGGCATCACTTTCAGTCTATGACTCATCCAGTATGACCTGGGGTTAACTGGCATTTCTGTTACAGCTACTTCATGTTATAATTGATGAGGAAAACCTGTATTCACATTTGCCTGTCACTGGGCTCTGAGTCAGAATATCACAAGAAACATGACTGAAAGGTTGGTTCCTCCTCCTTACATTGGGAAAAATAGTCTAGAGTTCATAAAACATCATAAAACCTTTCCTATTATCATGCCTGTCCTCTATCCTGCATAAATCCTTATCACTTTCATCTACTTCAGCTGCATTTAATGCTTTTATCCTGATGCCGCCTACAAAAGCTTAGGAAGCAGAGATGTGGAAGAGGAGGGAGTAATGCAAATATGTAACTTTTGGCAGGTGTCAGCATGGAACCCCCACCTTAATTGAAATGAGATAAAACTTTGCTCTGAACTGGGTCAGTGTTCACTGATTCTTAATTTCATTCATGTACCCATTGGCAATTACTTATCAAATGTCCTCTATTATATAAACACTACATTTCAGATTTCAGAGAAAATACATCAAGGACATTGCTACCACAAAGCTCTCACTATGTAAGAAGACAAGTGCATCAACATAGGTGTAAGACAATGTGATCTTTGCTCTAACAGAAGCATAAATTGAGGACACACTGAGCAAAGCAGAAAGTGGTGAGGCTCAGGTTGCCTTGGGAACTAGGATAAGGATGAAGTATGTAAGTGTTCAGACCTGGAGCAGTCATTCTACAGGGAGGACAACATATACCTTGGTAAAGAGGGAAGAGGTAGCTTGACCAATAGGCAAGTTCACCCCTTGAGCACCATGAGACTGGGGCTGATATACACAGAAGGATAGAGAGTTCAGTGAGATGTGCAGGCTTCAGTTCACAAGACAGAATGAAAAGTTAGTGCTCATGAAGATAGTGAACAAAGATTATTTCATTATCAAGAAGGGCTTGATAGTGCACAGCATCTCATTCTCCAAAGTAATCCACTTGCTAAAGGCTACAAGTCAGGTTCTATCTAGGCTCCATGCACACAAACATCTGAGAATCAAACTGGCTTAACTGCTGAAGAATGGTTTCTTTTACCCCATCCATCCAGTCAGGATATGAGCCCTCAAAGCATCAAATTTTGGGAGCCCACAAAAACATGTGTAACACATGCCAGTGGATTATTCACTGCCTGGACTAGCAAGCCAAGAATAGCTGTGGTTGGCTAGTAAAAAATGCATTTATAGATAGAGAAACATACATGATGGACATACCTGCACTTCCTGGCTTTCCGGTGACATTGTTTGGTGGTAAAGGTTTTCTTTGAGAGGGGATGGGTCTAGGTGGCATAGGTGGAAGACGAGTCCCTGGGATTGTAGCTAAGAGATATTATAGGTAAATCCATCATAAAGATTCACTGTACAAAATCATTAAAAACATTCAACCTTTTGTATGTAGGAGAGTGCAGCTGATGACAAAAGATTTCATAAAAAGTGAAATTTTATGAGTAATGCATACTGATATTCCTCTGAATTAATGCCAGTCATAAACTCAAGGATAATTAAGGATTTTAGTATATGTAAAACATACCCTGTAATTATAAATAAAATATGTAGATATATCTGTCCTTAAAAGATTATGTGTATTTCTATATATACATGTGGACATACACATATATTTATATCTACATCTACATGTATACATATATACACATATATACATATACATGTATACATATGGGTGGCTAGCTAAAGAATTTAACACCTTTCCTTTCCTACATAGACTCAACAGTACTATTTCTGAATTTCATGATCCCCAACTGCTTTTAGTCTGAAATGATTCTTTATACCTTTTAGCGTTGAATTGGTAAACATATGTATATAATTTCTCCTTTTGTGTTCACCCTGTCTTTAACTCTAATGTATAAATATATTTAAACAAACAACTTTTGAATTTTTCAAATGGACATATCAAAGTAGACTTGATGGCAGAAATGATAATCCTGTGCCTATGAAGAGGAGGGTCATTGTGAATTAATTGTGATGGTTGTTAACTGCACAAGGACTCCTAGATAAGGGCTCACTTTTCTCACCTACCCAAGAGCTCTGGTGCATTGCTGCCAGCCCAAAAAGGGCACATTTCCCTAACTGGCCTGCTTGAAAGGGCAAGGAACAGGGTTTTGTTTTAAAAATAGTTTCCATAATGGCACCTACTTTGCACAAAGGTGGAAGACAATAAGAGTGTCTAGAGCAGTTGACATTACCACAAGCTTTATGTTACATTTTTATTTTTATTTTATTTTATTTTTTAAAATTTTTTATTTATTTATTTGAGAGTGACAGACACAGAGAGAAAGACAGATAGAGAGAGAGAGAGAGAGAATGGGCGTGCCAGGGCTTCCAGCCTCTGCAAACGAACTCCAGACGCGTGCACCCCCTTGTGCATCTGGCTAACGTGGGACCTGGGGAACCGAGCCTCGAACCGGGGTCCTTAGGCTTCACAGGCAAGCGCTTAACTGCTACGCCATCTCTCCAGCCCTTATGTTACATTTTTAAAACAATCATTTTTTTGCATTAGTTATATTCATTATAAAAATAAGTAAGAAAAATTCTCATTTCAATGGCTTTAAGTAATTCCAAGGAGTCTAAGGAATAGAAGAGGTAGAAGAAAAAAAGAGAATGAGAGAGGAGGGCACCCTATTTATGTGCTTGCTCAAGCAGGGGTAGTGATTAATGTGTAAGAATCTATCTCACAGCCTCCTTTAAAAAGCAAAGGTGCTCTGAATTACCAGCTTCACAGTACAGCAGTCTTTAAATGGGACCATAAATCATTTCAGATGAAAGTATATAATAATACATTATATAAAAGCAAAACTTAAATAAAAATAATTCACTAGATTTTATCATGACTCTGTAGCACTTACCCACCAGAACATTACAGAAAGCAATTATTAAATCAGTACCCACCAATGTTTTAAACAATACTTGATTGGTAGGCAGAACATTTTCATTCTCCCCAAAATAACATTCTGGAATGCCTCTTCAACACTGCACACACCCTGCTAGTACGGCCCTCACTCACTGGGACCATGCAGATGCTGTATTAAGTATCACTGCATACCACTCCAGAGCCGAGGTGTTATACGGGGGTCTATATCACATCCCTTACCTGGCTTTTTTGTGGAATATGAGTCCACTGGCACACTTCTACCAGTTCCTGATGGCTTGGGTGCTTGCTTGACTCCTATTAACATAGATAATGAAAAAGAATAAATATATGACACAAATTTGCTCGAAACTCTATCATGGGCACTTTGTGGAGTTGTTGGGAAGAAGATGTACTTTTTTGGCAGAACAGGGGAACTGACACTATTATGCCCATTTCAATTGGCTTCTACTATCTGGATATATTAAAATATTCAAAAGTTTTACTTTCACTGGCTCTATTTTCTCTGTAGACTTAGCACTGGACCATGGCTTATAGTTTTGTTTCAATTTTCCATGGTATCAGCTTGCAGTGCTTACATGGGTGATATTGCTTCTCTGCACATAATTTCATTGAGGGTGAGTGGTCACATTTGGCCAGTAATTGTGAGTATATTTTGTGGTTATAAAGATATGTCTTAGCCAGGTGTGGTGGTGCACACCTTTAATCCCAGCACTGGGGAGGCAGAGGTAGGAGGATCGCCATGAATTTGAGGCCACCCTGAGACTACATAGTGAACTCCAGGTCAGCCTGGCATAGAGTGAGACCCTATCTTGAAAAAAAAAATAGATAAGTCTTCCAATTCCTCTCTGCCCATAAAAATGACACTTAAAAATCCAACGTGTTTGAGTTTATACTTACTGAGTAGACTTAAAGAAAACTAAAAAACTTGTGCAGACTTGTCTATTGGTCTATTAAGGCTACAAACTGGATCTTTACCTCAAGTTTTAAAATTAGTCCTTAGTAGACCTAGAATTCCAGATTATTATTTGGAAGAAACTGAACATGAAATTGTTTTGTGTGACATTGTTTTTGTCTTTTGTATCCTGCAGACATGGTTGGTGATTATTACTTGGCTATTCCCCTAAATAGTAAATATCACTTGATATATAATGAATTACATTAAACAAACAATTAATACCCTGACAACTGTAATTTACATAAAGAAAGCATGTGTAATTAATATACTCATTAGTAAAGCAAGGCATTCTGGCATACACCTTTAATCCCAGCACTTGGGAGGCAGAGGTAGGAAGATTGCCATGAGTTCAAGGCCACCCTAAGACTACATAGTGAATTCCAGGTCAGTCTGGGCTACAGCAAGACTCTGCCTTGAAAAACAAAACAAAACAAACAAAAAAGAAAAAAGAAAAAGAAAAAGAGTAATGTTCCAGGGCCATGCAATTACATTTCCACCTTAGTTGTATAATTTGTGGATACACCTAATATTGTAATGTCAAACTCTATACTGCTTAAATACAAGGTAATTTATGAAATAAGAGGGAATTTGTATATGGACCCATGAATCAAATGTTGCTTATTTGTAGTAGGAAAGAGTGATCCTGCAGGCAGTAAATATTTCTACTTTGTGGCTAACTACACAGGCAAGGTGAGCCCAGATGGTCCAGTAGCCTTCTTCCTGTGAACTATTGTCCATGGGTACAGGGGAATGTCCCATTTGAGTGGTGATAATGGTAATGTAAATGCTTCCTACTGGGAGAGCAAGATGACTTGGTTTGAGGAGGTTTTATTTACCACCATTTCTCAGAGGAAAAATTATATATACATAAAACCACATACTCCAGGAGGTCAGTAAGCATTATGTACCTTGAGTAGATCCTGATTCACAGTCCTTCTCCAAATCTTTGTCCTTGAAAAACAAAGAATTTGGATCCAATGCTATGTAAGCACTTCACTTATCCATTATCTGATTTGAGCTTTCCCATGCTTCTGTGTTGTAGATCCCATACAGGACCCACCAATAAAGAAATCCAAGGCCAGAGGGATTAAACAAGCTGTCTCAAAGCTAGGAAGTGCTGAAATTCAGATCCACACATTCCCAGATACAAAGTCTCTCTTTCAAGCATTAAATCCACCTGTCATGTCCTCTCTGCACTCTTCACAATTTCTGTAAGTGACTTTATCCTGGTAGTACCACACTTTGTCTCTTGTGTGGGCTGAGATACTGGATGGCCATGACTGGCAAGCATCTGTCATCCATCAGTGGCACTTGTGTGTGGAACTCAGAAAGTAATTGCAGACTTTCAGCAGTTCCTATAGGAATGCAGATCCACCAGGCGTGTGCATAAGTGCCCAAAGGAGAAAAAGAGTTAGAATTTAAATGGAGAGGGGAGGAAGGAAGAAAGGAAAGGAGAGAACTGAGAGAGGGAAAAATTGAAGTGAACTAGACATTTTCTGTCACTGTCTCTATAGGTAGAGACACAGGCAAGCATACCATTATAATCTGCAGATGTAAGGACATAAATCAATAGCATGTAGCTACTAACTGGATTTTCCCTAGCCTTTGAAAACTGGTGTCATATGAAAGCATTGGAAAGGACCATACTAAAAGGAGCAGTTGAGCTCAGTGCAAAGAGCTGATAACAGGAGATGGACCTGCTGGTCCCAGTAAACTAGTGAACTTTTGTTGCCCTGAATAAGAAGTCAAATGAAGGCCAAAGATAGCCAAGAAGCAATAAGAGGAGCAAAAAAGGAAGCCAGCAAGAAGTACTGTAGAAAATAGGTCCTCCAGGATTGGCACCCAATCAGACAGACTGGCCCAGGCTATGACCTGAATTCTTCTCCTTCAGGTAGGATTGACACATACCCTAAAGAGCAGTCAGCTCTGGCTCTGGAAGCATCAGGATTGGAACCTCAACATAAGTCTCCAGTTGCCACATGAAATAATGATTTGAGTATTTTTAACCATAGTAACAACAACTTTGGAAACAGACACATCAATTTTTGACTGTATCAGTGGAAATCAATTTTCAATGAATCAGTCACTCCACTTTCTGTGACCAAAAAGAGTGATTTATGGATGATCAGTCTTTGTACCCATGCCCACAAATATTAGCAGATGGCTAAAATTTCAAGGGCAATATTTCAGCAGCATGGAAGGTTTAGTCATAGTCCAGAAAAATACATTCCTCACCCAGAGGAGTCTGTTTTCTCCTTGTGAGACACACTCCATGTGGGGGCAGTAAAGTATGGTTTTTCCATTAGGATATAGACAGAAGAGTCAGGTTTATATTTGTAACAAAGTCTGCCAAGTCACATGTTATAAGATGGCTTCAGAATTTTACTTTTCCTGGCACATAATGGACCTTCAATAAATGACGGCTGAATGGGAGAACAGTTAAACAGCCCAGCAGCAGCTTCTATCACTACAGAGGAAGTCAGATTTCATTATGCATGGGTCAACAAGCTTCTGAATAAGATCAGAATATAAATACTTTTAAATTTGAGGGCTATTCAACTATTCAACTTAGAATTTTATATATATATATATATATATTTTTATTTGAGAGAGATTAAGAGGGAGAGTGACAGAGAAAGAGAGAGAGAGGGAGGGAGAGAATTGGCACACCAGGGCTTCCAGCTACTGCAAACAAACTCCAGATGCATGTGTCCTCTTGTGCATCTGGCTTACGTGGGTCCTGGAGAATCAAACCAGGATCCTTTGGCTTTGCAGACAAACTCCTTAACCACCAAGCCATCTCTCCAACTTTAGCCCTCAACTTATAAAATTTTAATGTGTGTAACACTTCAACTAAACTGAGGTGTACCTTTAGAATCCTTGAAAAAACAATGTTGAGAAAATGGCTCATTCAAAATATCAGCACGTGTAGGCTACTTTCTAACTTCAACAAATAAAAAGAAATCTACTCATTTAGCCTTAAAATACTCATAATACAAGTATCTATAATGTTGCTACAAAATAAAATTTAAAACCCTGAGGCCTAGATGGTTTTAAAAATTCCCTAGGGGGCTGGAGGGATACCTTAGCAGTTAAGGTGCTTGCCTGCAAAGCCAAAGGACCCAGATTCAATTCCCCATGACCCATGTAAGCCAGATGAACAAGGTGACACATGCTTCTGAAGTCCATTTGCAGTCTCTCTCTCTTTCTAGATGTGTGTGTCTGCCTCTTTCTCTCTCTTTTTCTCAGATAAATAAAAAAAAATTAAGTGAAAAAAATTCCCGAGGGCAATAAGATCATTGAGAGATTTTTATAGAGACCCCAGTAGTCAAAGATCTTTAGTCTTGAGGCTTCAAAATCTTTTAATTGTTTGGTGATTTTATTGATCTTAATTTCCAAGACTATAAACCTTAGGTAGCATACATCTATGAAAAACATATCTTATTAGGATCTAAATATTTCCTCTATCAACTAAATTTTAATGTAAACTATCTGACCTAAAAACTTCAAAAATATCTAGGAAAATGTGAGATGGATTTTAAGATAAACATTGGTAGCAAGGTGCAAAAGTAGAATATGGGCACATTGATGCAAAAATTATCTCCTGTCAAGAGTTAATATTAAAGGCTATAAGTGTGTGTAGATGAGATCATGGAATTGTTTTAGAGAAGGAAATAAAATTAATACAAAAATCCTCTCTTCTGCTAACAAGTCAGCCTAACACTTGGCAAAACAAATAAAGGCAGATTCAGGTAAGTGTGTATAATTTTTAAAACTTTTTAAAAATAATCAAGTTATTTTTTATTTTGTTTTGTTTTGCTGTGCTAAGGGTTAGACTTTGAGTCTTGCACACACTTAAACACCCATTCCTCCACTGAACTGTATCCTCAGCCCTATTTTTGCTTTTTATTTTGAGATAAGTTCTTGCAAAGTTGCCCAGGCTAGCTTTTAATTTGTTTACAGGCCAGGCAGTTTAACTTGCTTTACAGACCAGGCAGATCTTGAGTTTATAATCCTTCTGCCTTAGCCTTCTGAGTAGCTTAGATTTCAGGCCTGTGCCACCAGGCCTAGCATCCCCAATTTCTTAGTGTTTTATCTCATGGCAACTATTAGATTTTTTTAAACTCTGCCATCATTTACCTTTTTGTCTTGCCTTATTCAACTAACCAAACATTCCACTATGATATTCAACAGAAGTGTTCAAAGACAGAAAAGCATTCTGTTAGCCATCATTAAGTATTATATTAGTTGTATGCTCTCCATAAAATCCCTTTATCAGCTTGCAGAAATTTTTCCATCCCTAATTTCTCAAGTTTCTATCATGACTGAGCTGTTAATTTTTAGTACCATTTTAAAAACATTTAAGAGGTCATGTGACTTTTCTCTTTTATTCTGTTACTGAATTACATTACTTTGAATATTGATTGAGCCAACCTTGCAGTCATGAAGGTAAATTCTTTTCATATTTTATGCATTATTTCAGTAAACGTAGTGATATGCTATCCCTATCTCCATTCATGAAGAGTTGATAATACCTTCCTCTTTACTGCAAGAAGATGAGCACCGAAGAGCGGTTACTTGATGGATGATCCTAATAGACTGGCAATACAATACTGAACATGTAAATATAATTTAGTTCGGCAGGAAAAAGGAGTCAGGAAAGAAAAAAAAAAACAACAACAACAGTGAATTCCACTTTCTCTATCTGTGCTCAACAGCCCATTTCATACCAGTAGCTTGCTAAATGGTAGAGGTACTTATATATCATCCTTCTAATGCTATGTTGAACCAAGTATTTCAAAGTTTACAAGTACTCATGAGAGTTAATAGAAGGCTAATAACAAATAAAAGTTCACAATGGAAGTGGTTTATGAGAAATATTGTTGACCTACTAAATACAATGATGTTGTATTTCTTCTCAAAGATGATTCACATTATCTCAATGAGAAACAATGCATAATTATAATGAAGTCTTATTTGTGTTTTTCTTGTTTATTTTGCTCTGTTGGCACATAAGTGGCTTTTTCTGTTTTTATTTTTGCAACCTCCAAGTATTTATGTGAATATTAATGATTTTGTACTTCTATTCCTTTCAAAAAGATCTGAGAGAATATGGCTATTTTTAGAGCCAGTATTTATATCAATCTGACAAATTGTGTACTGCATAATTTTTTAGTTGGAAAGAATGAAAAAAATAGCTGAACATAAATGGATATTGGAATGCCTTCTTATTTTTTATTATTTGGGAATCCAGAATGTAAATTCCTAGTGAGACTCTAAAATATAATAATAATTAAGCAAAAGTGTAAGAAACATTATAAAAATGTAAACAATTTTAGACTAATTAACTCCATGTATTAAATATCTTTCTAATTGGGAACCATAATGAGTTGATTAAAAATCTATGCATTAATCAATGGGAGAAAGAGATACCACCAGTGAAGATACTCAACAATGGACACTGCAAGCCTTATAATTGGCCAGCCAGCCCAAGTGAGCCAACAGGTGCAATAGTGGCACGTCTGTCATGGTGGAAACCAACTGCCCTCCAATTGGCTGGAGGCCTGCTCCATGGGGGGGGGGAATACATCCCTGATACTGAAAAGTTAAAACAGGGGTAGTCATGAGCCCTAAGGGTGTAACATCTGCTGATGTCTGGATAAGTGTATATACTATGCTTATCAAACTGCTCAGTAAGCACTTCTCTTATTTATACCCTCATATTAATGCTATTCTCACTTTGGGTAGAGAATCTTCTCTTTTCAAATGGCAATGACCTTGGGATGACTCCGAAGGTATCACAGTGCTGGAAAGAAGTGACTAGAATACTGAGTAACATCTCAATCACACCTTCCAAGGCTCAGGGTCTAATGTGGAAGAGGTGGCAGAAAGAATGTAAGAGCCAAAGGAAGGGTAGGACTCCTTACAACATGCTCCTCCAGACACAAAATGGCCTGCATATCCATGACCTCACCATGCCTGACACTACCTACACAAGACCATCATAAGAGGAGGAAAAGATCATGACATCAAAATAAAAGAGAGACTGATCAAGCTGGGGAGGGTATATGATGGATAATGAAGTTTCAAAGGGGAAAGTGAGGGAGGGAGGGTATTACCATGGGACAATTTTTATAATCATGGAAGTTGTTAATAAAATTTGAGAAAAAATATTTGCATTAAATATATTCTAATTTTATACATTTTTTACAATATGTAAACAAATGACATACTAATAAAAATATTTCAAGGGAACGCTGTAGTCCTATGTCAGTGCATCTAATCTCTGCCATTTAACCATGGAGTAAGTTGGGTATTTGAACTTTTAGCAATTAGTATACTAGTTAGTGTTAATGATGATTACTCCAGTCAATCTGATCAAATTAGGCTATGTTATTTAATCAGAATAATTTATAAACATTGACATGACTATAAACAAGGTGATCAGTTGCAAATAATATTGAATTAAATAATCTTCTGGCTTAAATTTCATATTACAGACTGTTGGGAGAATTGTGATAGTACTTGTAAGAAATTATAAACTTGAAAGCCAATTGATTATATTCTTGAAGATAAGCTTGCACATGGAAAGCATTTTTTAAAATTAGGGAAATTTATTTTTTTACTACTCTCAATGTATAATTCATATTCAATCAGGATTCTTTTGAAGAAGTAAGATTATTTACAGTAGCTAATTTTGTAGACTAGACTTAGAAAAATTAAAAAAATTATTTTTCAGTTCTTTTAAAGATATTTGAAGTTGATATTGAAATGAATTAAAACTTTCAATTCCAAGCTTACAAAACTAGCAAAAAGGAAAAATTATGTGAATTCAACAAAATTATATAAGATATATAACACTGAACTTTGATATATCAAAAGAAAATAAATTTGCAATTATTACCTGTTCCCATTCCATTTCCACTGGGCATCCTACTGGGTTTGGGTTTAATAGGTTTTGTAGATGTCCTGTTTATGACTACAATAAAGGAAATTAAATAGTACAGACATTTCCTTATTAAAAGTTTGCAACTAAGGTAAACAATACAGAAAATTGAAAGTCATTTAACTAGGCAATAAAAATCAATGACTAGCCAAAAATATAGATCAAAATATAGAAGCAACATTCTTGTATAAATTCAGGACTTGAAAATGATAATGGGGACTTAAATCTGTAATGAGGTGCTCACTGGGCTTCAATATTTGAAAAAGTAACTGTCAAGGGAATTTAAAGTGGGTTATTTTTCTTTATGTGTAAGCATTAAATGGTGCTGAAATAGAAGCTATGTGGTGCTGAAATAGAAGACAGTCTTTATCTTTAATATGTAAGTGCATTCTAGAATAAAATTGAAGAAAGATGAAGATTATATATGCCTAATAAATACTAAAGTGTATTTTTGTCAAAGCTTCAATTCATAACTCAGAACATGGTAGGCCTTTTGTAGATGCCTCTATATTTTGATGTTCTATTATAATTATCCTTGCTGATATCCACTGTTGAACAGTGAGCTATGATGAACCCATTTAAACTTCTCACTTGTTTTGTAGAAAATCACAGCATCACCAAAACTTAGATGTTTCCTATGTACCATCTAGAAAGCCCTTTACGGAAAAGCACTGTGTCTTAATAAGCAAACACTAAAGCCAGGTTGCCTACTGTGGTGGTTTGATTCAGGTGTCCCCATAAACTTAGGTGTTCTGAATGCTAGGTTCCCAGCTAATGGAGATTTGGGAATTAATGCCTCTTGGAGGCAGGATATTATTGATGGTGGGCTTATGGGTATTATAGCCAGCTTCCCCCTGCCAGTGTTGGGTATACTCTCCTGTTTTTGTTGTCCACCTGATGTTGGCCAGGAGGTGATGTCCACCCTCTGCTCATGCCATCATTTCCCCTGCCATCATGGAGCTTCCCTTCAAATCTTTAAGCCAAAATAAACCTTTATTTCACACAAGCTGCTCTTGGTCAGGTGATTTCTGCCAGTAATGCAAACCTGACTACAACATTAAAGTTGATACCAGGAGTGGACTTACTGACAGACATCTGACTCTGTGGCTTTGGCCTTTTGGAGCTGATTTTCAAGAGGAATGTGGAAAGATTTGAAACCTTGGCCTAAGAGATGCCTTGCAGTGCTGTAAGTACAGCTTGATGGACCATTCTGGTCAGAGTTGAAAGATCTGAATGCCGTAAGAACTGTGACTATGAGGTTTGGCTTATGAGAGTGGGAAAGAGCTTTGCCTTGACTGGGTAGAAGCAGTTTGTGTGAGAAGCTTGCTGTTATGCCCGCATCCTGAGAATTTGTGCAGGTTTTCATTGCATAGAAATGGACTGGTGTGAGCAGAGGGATATGGCACAGAATTTAAATGTTTGGGATGAAACTTCTGTCCACTCAGCTGCAATTGAGAGATCATAACCACTGAGATTGGGCCAGCTGACCTGCATCAGAATGACAGGAAGAATACAGTCTTTTAAAGGGGTCTGAATGTTGAAGGAGCATCCTGTTCTTCAAAGTCTCCCTTATTTCTCACTGACTAGAGTTGTTGGACTTGGAGCTACAGAGTTTGATGTTTGTCTTGTAAGTCAAAATAACCTTTTTTGCTCCCACAAGCTGCTCTTACTTGTTTATAAGTTTTTGTCCTTTGAAGGGATTAAATTGTCCTGGAAAATCGAAGGTGAGTGCAATTCATGAACAAACATCATTTAAAAATATTGCCATGTCACTGAGTTCTACAGAGATCTCTGACTCTGAACAAGCATGGAGAACTTTAAGTCCTCTCACTTCCATGGATTCCATCAGTACTTTTCAATAACATGCAAGGATCAGAATTTCTGCATGTCCTTTATTATAATTTATGGATACCCACAATGTTAAAATCTGTGGTGAATCTGGATGTTTCAGTGAACTTCATATTTCCTACCAGCTTTCTGATTCCTTAGAGAGAGAGAAAAGTACTCACCGGGTCTGATGTGCGGTTTTTCAGGTATTCTGGGTCTCATAGGAGTAGTATACAATCTATGTGGTGCTGAAATAGAAGACAGGCTTTATCTTTAATATGTAACATTGCAAAGCCCATTGAATAAAAATTATACTAGGGACCACCAATGTTTACAATTCTCATAGAATCAAAAAAAAATTTTGAAAGTTTCAATTACGCATTATACACCTCATGCTAAAGGGACAAAAATAAAAATTAAAGATGTATATAGAATGATGTAGATCATTACAACATGTAACAAGGATTAATTATCATTTATTCCAAGAGCATTGTTTTCCAAGAGCATTATCAGATATTTGCTTAACATGATTAAGATATAAAACTACCTATCCATCCATGTGTCTCACTAAGGAATCCCTATGGAACATTATTTTCTGTCTTAAAGGTAAAAAGAGAAAGAAATATTGGTAGATAAGAAAAGTAACAACAAGTAGTCTCTAGAAAATTATCTTTGCCCATGAGCTCTGAAATTAATATTCAGTTGCATATATAATGCTATACATAGAAATGAGAAAAAGTACTGTCTGGTGTCCCACATAGCCAGAGACAGTAAGAGAGGAGCCTTAAGACTAACATACCACCACCTTAGTCTCTTTGCTCCTGCCATACAGGGCCTATGTCCAAAGTTTTACTGAATGAATAAATGAATGAGCATTGTAAGAAGGCAAATTTATGAAAAACATATTAAAATATTTTTGTGTCCTAAGGTATGAAAGTGTGCATTACATCCTGGAATTTGTCCATCAACCATCTCCTTGTCCATTGCCTACCACATGGTGTCTCTTGCCACCAAGTCTCTTAGCCTTTACCTAAGAGTAGAAAAAAATTTCGCTTGTAAATGTTGTATGTCCTCTGGCCTCCACATGCACACACACACACACACACATGCACATGCATACAATATGAACTTACAATACACAAGCATGCATATATACACATATGCACACTATACATGCATGCATAAAAGAAAATGTAAATGGGTCTTATAACAACATAACCATATAAATTTTACCACATCATTTTTATAAGGTGATCAATGATAAAAAGAATTTAAAGACAGTTTGTATCTATAAAAACCTTTTATCTCTATCTCCCTTTTCTCTCTCTCAAATAAATTAATAATATAATTTTTTGAAAAAATGGTCTGGTGAAATGGCTTAGTGGTTAAACCACTTGATTATGAAGCCTAAGGACTCAGGTTTGATTCCTCAGTACCCATGTAAGCCAGATCCACAATGTGGTACATGTGTCTGGAGTTTGTTTGCAGCGGCTGGAGGTCCTGGTGTGTGCATGCTCTCTATATGCCCCCCTCAAGTAAATTAAAAAAAATAAAAATATTCTTATTTATTTTAGAGAGACAGATAATAAGAATGAATGAGTAAGGGTGCACCAGGGTCTCCCACAACTAAAAACCAGCTCCAAACTCATGTGCAACAATCCTATCAATGAAATTGAACAGAATTGTCTCCCAGAGAGTTCAGACTTTGACAGTAGGCTTAACTTGATGGAGGAAAATATTATAACCCTCAAAGAGATATGAATAAATTGAAGTTAAGCCAAGAAATGGAAGACTTCAACAATCAGTTGATTAAGCTTAATGAAGACTTGATAAAATGCAAGAATGAACTATAAGAAGCATCAAGAAAATCAGAATTCAAATTAAAATCACCCCTCAAAAAAGAGATGGACACTATACAAAACATCACAACAGAAAACAAAAATCAAATAGAATTTATGAAAACCTCTCTAGAACCATTCACCAACAGAGTTACTCATGTGGGAGACAGAACCACTGACCTGGAAGATAGGACAGAAGAAATTGATCGGGAGGCCAAAAACTTTGCTAAGTTCAAAAAATCAAATCAACAGAATATGAGGGAACAGTTGGACACTCTAAAATGACCAATATCTGAATCATGGGCATACCAGAAGAAGAAGAAATCCATACCAGAGGCATAAAAATCATACTCAACAAAATTATTGAAGAATATTTTCTAAATCTTGCAAAAAAGAGGCCCATCCAGATACAAGAAGCCCACAGAACACCAAAGAGGCAGGACCAAAGAAGAAACTCTCCAAGACACATCATAGTTAAGACCCTTAACAATGAAAACAGAGAGTGTTAAAAGCAGTAAGATAAACAATTTACAACATACAAAAGCAATCCAGTCAGAATTATATCAGATTTCTCAATACAAACCCTGGAAGCCAGAAGGGCCTGGAATGGAACACTTCAAAGTCTGAAAAACTATGGCTTCAAACCCAAGCTACTCTACCCGCAAAAGTATCCCTCATAATAGATGGTGAAAGAAAAAATGTCCATGAAAAAGGCAATTCTATAATTATATGAACACAAAGCCAAACCTACAGAGAATACTTCAGGGAATACTCCACACAGAACAGTCAAACAACCAATCTCAGGAGCCAATAAGAAGAAGATCACAATAACCAAAATAGAACATGCTCAAAACAGTACATAACACAAGTAAACATCCAACCACGTAAAATACCTCATCATTGCAGGGATTAATTCAAACATCATAGTAATAACCTTAAATATTAATAGTCTTAATTAACCCATCGAAAGACACATGGATCAACAGACTGGACCCTTCTACCTGCTTTCTTCAAGAAACCCACCTCATCACTAAAGACAGACACCTCTTCAGGGTGAAAGGTTGGGAAATGATATTCTAAGCAAATAGAAATAAAAAACAAGCAGGGGTTGCTATATTAATATCTGATAAAATAGACTTCAAACCAAAAATAACAAAGGAGGTCACTTCTTATTCATCAAGGGAATGATCCAACATGAATCATCAATCATACATGACCACAATCATAAATATATATGTCCCAAACACGGGGGCACCACAACTTATAAAACAAAACCTACTTGACAATAAAACAGAAATAAACTCCTATACCATCATAGTTGGAGACTTCAGTACTCCACTATCATCAATAGACAGATCATCCAAGCAGAAAATCAACAGGGAAATAAAAGAGCTTAACAACATCATAGATCAACTAGACATAAAGGACATCTACAGAACTTTCCATCCCAACTCTACAGATGTTGGGCCATGAAAGGCCTGGGCATGAGGCCTAGTGGAACTTCCTGAGCATAGCTAAAGTTTGGCGACCTGCCATTGGCCAGCTAGGACTCAGCAAGACGCCTAATGGCTTCTTGCCTGCTACTTCTGCACAGGAGTTGGAATTATCATTTCAATAGTCACAGTTTACTATTGGCCCTTACTTCTTCCCCATCCTAAAATCCCTGCCTTTGTCCCCAACATGATATAGGCAACTGTTATAACAACAAAGTGAGTTCCTGTGAGCTCCTGCTTCCACAAGACTCCTGACTCAGTGTGTTTTTTCTCCGGTGACTAGGAGAGATTCTGGGCCATCCGACATCCACCCTTCTTCTCAACCCCTTGGGGGGAACCAGCTGGCCTGGTCCTTGGGGACTCTGGGAACCTGGCAGACTAGTGCCCCGTGAGAGACATTTGTTGAGGAGGTCAATCGGTGTGCGGGTGAGCGTACCCTCATGAGTTATGAGGCAGTCTTCATATTTAATGCGCTAAACTTTGCTTCTATCACCTGTACTTGCTTGTCAACATCTCTTCAGTCTCTTTCTCTTTCCTTTCACTTTCGGTTTGCAGGCAAGCTGCACCTGTGGCTTTTGTACATGTTTACCTATCTTTTGGATCCTTGTGGCTGTGTTGTACTCATGTGTCTGTGGGTTGCTATCACCCTAATTTTATGGACATTTCTCTCTCAACTTTATAATAGGGGACAATCTACCTCTAAATGCAACCCTGCCTTAGAACCTCTCAGGGCACTCCTGAAGAGTAGAGGGCTTAATTTGACTGATAATCAGGCTTGACAGACCTGGGATTGCCTTCTCAAGCTGGTGCCATGGCTGCCAGAAGGAAATCCCTTTGTTTGGGACATGTGGGAAAGAGTAGAGACGCTTGTTTGTTGGGCACATGTGGAGAAGGGTCAAATACCCCCTCAGGGGTCCTCCCTATGATCTCAGTCCTCAAGGACTGCTTCTCTGCAAGGCCAACCAAACATAAATAAAAGACAGAAGAATAAGAGAGTATACAGCCTGATCTGGCTACTCCTCCTGTAGATATAGCTTTAACCCCCTCCCCCACCCCACAAAAAGGATACATCTTTATACTCCTCACTTGATCCCTTTGAGAATGCTCCCTGGCCTTCCAGGGGACCTCCTCCAACTCCTCCATCGACTAACCCTTTCTGGACCCCCTCGGCCCCTCCTTCATATTTGGCTGCCAAGCCACCAGAAAATAAAGCTACTTTTTTATTTCCCATCAGTCTAAATCCTTGGGGCAATCGCCCTGCTGCCTGGTATCCATGGGAAGCTCAGGACTTTAAGGAGCTTAAAAAGGTGGTCTCGGAGGATGGACTCAACTCTCCTTGGGCTGAAACCCTATTACAGGGACTTGCAAATCAACCTTGTACAACCCAAGATTGGAAATATCTAGTCAGGGCTGTCTTGTCGGGTCCCCAATACATTAAGTGGTGTGCCTTTTATAGAGATGAGTGCCACACACAGGCAGAGTGAAATCAAAGTCAACAGCCCCCTGTGCTGATAACTTTTAGGATGCTCTGCAGTACCTCTGATCAATATGCTACAGGCACTCAACAGGCAGGGACCAGGTCAGGGCACTGGGCTTGGCGGCATGGAAAAAGCTTGATGAGGGACCCTCTGGAACCCCCCTTACAAAAACCATGTGAGGACTTGGCTACATTTATAGATAGGGTGGAAAAAAGTCTCCAAAGAAAATTTCCCCCGGGGCAATACAGGATCAGTTTACTAAAATGTTGGTCTGGGAAGGGAGGACAGCCATCCTCGCCTGTGTAGGTCTCAGGGACAACTCCATGAGTAGATGGATTGTAGCCACCAAGGACATTGGCACTATCTCCCATCAGGCTAGGGCCATGGCTGCCACCCTTCAAGAAAATAAACAGAGAGATTTGGCCACTATGATCTGTGTGTTACAGTTAAATCCTAAAAACTCAATATGTTTCAGGTACAGGGATGAGGGCCACTTTAAAAAGGAGTGCCCCAACAAGAAAAAGCCTCCCCTGCCCTCTGGGAGGATGTCCAACACCCCTCGCACCCGCTCTCCTAAATGCAATAAGGGGTTTCATTGGGCTAGGGAGTGTTGGTCAAAGTTTGATATACAGGGAAAGCCTTTAAACTCCTCCTGAGGCTCCCTCCAGCCCCATTAAATAAGGGGAAAGAGACCTTCAAAGCCCATTGGACCATTCCCCTGGCCTTAGACCCAAAATTATTTTAAATATTGGCAATAAAAAATTCAAACTTCTCATCAACACTGGAGTGGACCAAAAGGTCCTGAGAAAGGAGGAAGTGCCCCCCTCCTGGCAGCTTGTGCCCAGCCCTCCCCTACTGGGAGTTGGTGGGCAGTCCACCTCCTGGGAGACAGCCACATGGCTCCCTTGGACTGATCCAGGTGGGGACAGTGGAAAAGTCTACCCTCTTTGGTGACTGGGCACATTGCTAACTTATTGGGGCAAGACACCCTTAGAGATGCCAAGGCTTTCATCACTACTGACCATAAGGCCTTTTATAATGATTTGTTAGATTAAAAAAATATATATCAACAACAGTTTGAGGAAGGGAGGGAATGTCATCCCAATTACTCCAATGAACACCCCCAATTCTAAGGGCCACTGCCCAGCTCCCCCCCCCCCATTTAAAATCCAGTGGAGACTGGGGGATCCTATATGGGTTGATCAGTGGCCTCTCCCTTCTTCTAAATTACACCAATTCCACATATTTATTGATCAACAGTTGGAGGCCGGACATATCTGTCCCTCCCCTAGTACCTGGAACTCTCCTGTCTTTGTCATAAAAAGCCTAATGGTTCCTGGAGATTTTTACATGATTTAAGGCAGATAAATGAATGCATGATCCCCTTCATAACCCCCTAGAGGGTACTCCCATGGATCCCAGCAATCCCCAGTATATACCATATTACTATCATTGACATTAAAGATTGCTTCTTTTCTATCCCTCTCCATCCAGGAGACATGGAAAATTTTGCATTCTCTGTATCCACTGTTAATTTTTGTGGCCCAGATAGGAGATTTGAATGGACTGTCTTACCTCAGGGCTGGCTAATAGCCCACCCATTTGTCAATATTACCTGCCATCCATTTTCTCTTCTCTTATCAATCTCCCCAATACCCTGTTTTATATTTACATGGATGATATTATTCTTGGGTGCTTAGATTCCTCCACACTCCAGGACCTTATCCACCAATGTCTAACTATCCTTCATACTTACAGATTTAAAGTAGCTCCTGAGAAAGTTCAAACTGTGCCTCCCTTTAAGATCTTGGGCTCAATCCTTACCCTAGATACAGTTTCACCTGTTAAACCACAACTTTATATTCAGGATTCTGACACCTTGCCTCAACTCCAGAAGCTCTTGGGAGAAATTAATTGGATGAGGCCTTGTATACCCATAACTACTGAAGAGCTGTCTCCTTTGTTTGACCTCCTAAAGGATCTTAACTTCTCCTCTCAGGTAATTTTGTCATCAACAAATCTTTCATAAGGTACAACCGGCTATAAATACTGTAACCCTAAAGAGGTTCAATTCTAATTTGCCCATCTCCCTCTACATTTTCTCTGGGGAAACATTATGCACTGCACTGTTGGCCCAGGAAGGAGAGCCCATCCAATGGGTCCACCTCTCAATTGGTGGGGTCCCCAGAGTTTATTCTATAACCAACCAGGTTGCTAATTGTATTATCAAGGGCAGTGACACCTCTGTCTGGTTGATTGGCACAGAACCTCACTTTATTGTCACTCCCTTTAAGATAACAAATTTCACCTGGCTTCAGAGAAATAATAACAGAGTTGCTACAGCTCTTGAAGGGTTTCTAGGTAAAACTGATTTCCATTATGGCCCCCACAAATGGATGAGTTCTTTCTCCAGGTTAGAATGGAAGCCCCCCAGGCTTTTTCTGTCTCAAGCTAACCCTGACTTTCTTACCATGTTTACCGATGGAGGGCGCCTGGGGGCTTCCATAGTCATTTACCCTCCCTTAAAACAGGAAAAAGAGCCTAAGCCCCTAAAGTCAGTCTCCCATGAGGTTGAGGGGTCAGCACAATTCAAAGAACCAATTGCTGTCATCCTAGCTTTGGATACTATTCAAGAGCCATTTAACTTATTTTCTGACAGCCTTTATGTTGTTAATTTATTACCCAACCTGGTTGAGGCCCATATTAGACTGGACTCCAACCCTATATCTCCTTTGATGATTCAAGCTCATTCCCCACTCAAACAAAGAATTAACCCCATTTTTCTTCAACATCTCAGGGGTCATCAAAACTTACCGGGATTTCTCTCTTGAGGAAACAATTTGACTGATAAAATGGCTTCTATGCCTCAGTGTAATACTATTACAGAAGCTACACACTTCTATTTATTGACCCATGTCAACTGGAGAGGTCTCAAGCAAAGGTTTCAACAGGTACCAGTCAAGGACCTTAAAAAAATTGTCCAGACATGTAAGTCCTGTCAGTCTTTCCTCCAAGTACCCCCCCTTTCAAACTACAGGAAGTAATCCTCGAGGGGTCTGCCCTGATCATCTTTGGCAACTTGATGTTACACACTATTCTCCATTTGGAAAACTTAAATATATTTTTCTTTCAGTTGATACCTTTTCCCACGTCTGCTGGGCATCAGCACATGCTGGGGAAAAATCTAATCATGCCATTAGTTATATGCTTCAATGTTTTGCCACTCTTGGGCTGTCTGATCAAATTAAAACAGATAATGTCCCCTGCTTTGTAAGCAAGGCCTTTATGGATTTTCTCCAGACCTGGAAAATCACACATTCCACAGGCATCCCATACAACCCCCAGGCTCAGGCTATTGTTGAAAGATATAATCAGACTCTCAAGTCTCAATTACAAAAGCAAAAGGGGGAATCCTTACCCCCACATGACAAACTAAAAAAGGCAATATTTACCCTAAATATTTTAAATTTTTCTAAAGAAGATAAAAAGTTATCCCTTTTTCAAAAACATTGGTCCTCATCTGTTACCTACAGTTCTATCTGGGTAAGATGGAGGGACCTATTGACCAGGGCCTGGAGAGGACCAGATCTGCTCCTCACAGCAGGGAGAGGGTTTGGATGTGTCTTCCCTCAAGATGAAAAAAGATCCATCTGGGTACCAGCGAGAGACCTAAAATATTTGTCCCAACAAGGGGACACTGACAATCTCTTCTCCAGGGAGTGGCCCACCCCTGAGGAATGTTCCTAAAATGGTCTTCACCCTGCTCTGGTTTTGCCTCCAATCTGGGCCTCCTCAGCTGCTTGCAGTACAATTGCCCATACGACCTAAAAAAAATTGCTCAGCCACCTTCCCCATCCAGCTTTCCCCAATGTTTCCTCTGGGCATTTGGGCCTCACCTTCCCCTAATAATTCCATTATAGATGTGGGATACATTCATCCTTCCTTCTGCCCTTTTAACACAACTGAGCCCAATGCTCAACACTGCCTGCCTTCTGGAATGGTTTGTTTGTGGAGGCGGGATAGCCTATGACTTTATGCCTGCCAATTGGACGGGTCTTTGTGCCCCAGCCACCTTAATCCCAGATGTAGATATCACTCCTGGAAATGAGGCCCTCCCTATGACCTCTTTTGATTATATCGGAGGGAGATCTATCTCCAACAACAGCTAGATTCCCTGGATGAGGTAGTCCTACACAACAGGAAAGGACTAGACCTACTAATGGCCAAAAAGGGAGGCATATGTTTGTTTTTACAGGAAAAATGCTGCTTTCAAGCCAATAAATTGGGAATCTTCCAGGGCAAGATTAAGAGGCTCCAGGAAGACTTGGAGAGGAAACAGCGGAACCTCCAGGACAACCTGCTGTGGACAGGCTTACATGACTTCTTACCCTACCTTCTCCCTCTTCTTGGGCCTCTCTCCCTCTTTCTCCTTCTCCTTGTCCTCAGTGTCAGGCCTTGTGTAATTAACAAAATTACACAATTTATTTCACCAGTGGCTAGAGGTAATAAAACTTCATCAGGTAAAAATACATTATCACGGGCTGGCAACTCAGGAATTAAATTCCTCCTATGACCCACTGCCACCTCCCCTGCCCTCCATGTGACTGATGATGGGTAAGATCTCAGACTGACTGAGACAACCTAAGACAGGCCATGGAGTGGGTACTCAGCAAGCTAAACCCCTGGTACCCAGTGATGGGTAAGATCACCAGAGGGGGACAACCTAAGACAGGCCATGGAGTGGTTTCTCAGTGAGCTAAACTCCTGGTACCCAGTGACAGGGAAGATCCCCAGAGGGGGACAACCTAAGACAGGGGCCATGGTGACTAATGCTCTTACAAAAACAAAAGGGGAGATGTTGGGCCCTGAAAGGCCTGGGCATGAGGCCTAGTGGAACTTCCTGAGCATAGCTAAAGTTTGGTGACCTGTCTCTGGCCAGCTAGGACTCAGCAAGACACCTAATGGCTTCTTGCCTTCTACTTCTGCACAGGAGTTGGAATTATCATTTCAATAGTCACAGTTTACTATTGGCCCTTACCTCTTCCCCCATCCTAAAATCCCCACCTTTGTCCCCAACATGATATGTAACAATAAAGCGAGTTCCTGTGAGTTCCTGCTTCCACAAGACTCCCCACTCAATGTGTTTTTTCTCCGATGACTAGGAGAGATTCTGGGTCATCTGATGTCCACCCTTCTCCTCAACCCCTTGGGGGAACCATCTGGCCTGTTCCCTCCTCAGCACTACCTGCCCACCGGGGAGGAGCCTGGCATACAGAGTACACATTCTTCTCAGCAGCCCACAGAACCTCCTCCAAAATTGAATAATTAGGCAATAAAACATGCCTTCATAAAGTCAGGAAAACTGAAGTAACTTTCTACATCGTGTTAGATCACAATGCTTTAAAGCTAGAAATTAACAACAAGAGCCACATCAAGAATGCCACCAACTCCTGGAGACTAAACAACACACTTTTAAACAATGAATGGGTCATGGAAAGAATCAAAATGAAACTGTAAAATTCCAAGATTTGAATGATAATGAAAATACAACCTATTGGGACTCAATGAAGACAGTCATGAGAAGAAAATTCATAGCTCTAAATGCCTTCATTACAAAGACAGAGAGATCACAAATCAATAATCTTACTGTCCACCTAAAGTTACTGGAAAAACAAGAAATATCCAACTCAAAGATCTCCAGGTGGAAAGAAATAGTAAAATTAGAGCAGAAACTCATGAATTAGAAACTAGAAAAACAAATTTAAAAAAAAAACAATGAAATGAAAAACACATGGAATGGCAGAAGCCTTGGATATCCAAACATATCCTCAGCAAAAGAAACACCTCTGGTGGTATCACCATATGAGATCTAAATCAATATTACAAATCCATAGTCACAAAAATAGCATGGTACTGGAATAAAAACAGAAACATAGACCAATGGAACAGAATTGAAGACCCAGACTTTAGGGCAAGCAATTACAGCTGCTTGATCTTTGACAAAGGTGCCAGTAAATGTAGACTGGAGAAAAGACATCATCTTCAACAAATGGTGTTGGACAAATTGGATAACCATATGCAGAAAAATGAAATTAGACCCACTCATTTCGCCATACACAAAAATCTCGTCCAAATGTATGAAAGACCTCAATGTAAGACCTGAAACACTTCAACTACTGGAAGAAAAAACATAAAACATGCTTTACAATATAGGAATGAGAAAAGACTTCCTAAATGAAATTCCAGTAGCCAAGGAAATTAAACAAGCATTCAACCAATGGGATGTCATGAAGCTAAAAAGCTTTTGCACAAACAAACATACCATAAGCAAAGCCAATAGATTACCCACTAAATGGGAGAAAATCTTTGCCAGCTATAACACTGACAAGCCTGCACAGGACCAAACCAAGAATTTTCAGACAAAAGAAAACTATTAAAAAACATTATATAATTGTGTTAAAACAATTTATATCACAATTTAAGAAATGGTAAAACACCCAATAGACCATGAAATACTTTAAAAAATCTATTGTAGAGAAATTTGAAAAAAATCTACATATACTAGTAATGATGACACAATATTGACATTATCAGTAAGTAAGGAAAAACAAAGCAAGAATAATGTGAACCTATAAGCTTGTTTCCTTGATCCTAAAGTCCATGAAATATTTTTCTGATTTGGCAATACAATCTCAGCTGAATGAACATCTTTATCCTACTTACTATAAATATTTATTTACTTTGCTGAGGAAGCACTGTGTTTGATTAAGGGAGTGTTGCCATCTTCCATTAATAGAGACATTAAAGAGATTACTTAAATACAAGAGCCAGAAAAGTTTGTGAATGTAGCACTACTGACTATCTGGCATTGATGTGTAAAGCTGGTAAGGGGATGTGAGAAGGATATCATTCTTTTATGCATCTTCTGAGTATATTTATGAATTAATAAACACAAATTAATAAACATTGACCTGAAACTTTTGTAAAAAGGAAAGGTGAATCAACGAAGAAAGACTTAATTAAAAGGAACTGAGCAACACCACAGTCTTGTTCATGCTTATCCTGTTGATAAACCACACACCTAATAGTTTTACTTTTACATTTACTTAGTTAACCATTTTTCTTATTACTTTTCTTTTATGTATTTTGCTTTTTTAAAGTAGTATGTCTCTATGTAACCTAGGTTGGCCTTAAACTTGAAATACCCTTGACTCTTCTTTCCAAATGCTGGGATTTTAGCTGGGTGCTGCCATTCTAGGTGCCAACTTTTCCTCAAATTAGAAACAATAATGAGCATAAACTTACTTGTCTTCAAGTTCTTAGAAATGTTTGCTTTTGTTTGTTACTGTGTTTTGGGCTTTCTGCATTTAATGAGAATGAGAAAAGAGATCATCAAAAACAAAAAATAAAGAACACAGGGGACTAGGGAAATAGCTTAGAGGTTATAACATTTGCCTGCAAAGCCTAAGGACGAAGTTTGATTCCCCAGGACCCATGTAAGCCAGATTACAAGGGGGCACATGTGTCTGGAGTTTGTATACAGTGACTAGAGGCCCTGACATGCTCATTCTCTCACTCTGTCTCTTTCTCTGTCATAAATAAGTAAATAAAATATTTTTTTTAAAACACAGGGACTGGAGAAGTGGCTTACCAGTTAATGACATTTGCTTGCAAAATCTGGCAGCCAGGGTTCATTCAACTCTTAAGCCTCTCAGGAAAATTGGATGCAAAAAGTAGTGCTAGGTGACTAGTGTTCCTTTGGAGTGGTCAGAGCCACTGGTGCAACCCCCCACCAACACAATACATACACAAATCAATAAATAAGCACTATGTATGAGAAATCCACATCTGTTGGTAATTCAAGAAGGCTAGAAAAATATAACAAGAAAAAGGCTTCCAAGAACATAAACAGAGTGCTGTGCAGGTAAGTTCATCCCCTCCCCCACAAAAGGAAAGACCAGAAAAGAAATGAAAGAAGGAATCACAGAGAACACATCCTAGAATGTCTAAATATTGTCATCATTAAAGGAAATACTTTTCTTATAAATGAATTTTCATTTATTTATTTGTGAGAGGGAGAGAGAGAGAAGGTATGCCAGCTTCAGCTGCTGCAAATGAACTCCAGATGCACGCACCACCTTGTGCATCTGGCTTATGTGGGTCCAGGAGAATTGAATCTGGGTCCTTTGGCTTTTCAGGCAAGTTACTTAACCACTAAGCCATCTCTCCAGCCCAGAAATATTTTTTTTCTTAATAGTTTTTTTTCCCCCTCAGGTCACAATATTAATGTATTTCATCAAGTGAGGGACATGTGACATAGGGAGGGAAAGGAGGAGAAAAGAGGAGGAAGAACGGGATAGGAAAGATGGGAAGATGGAAACAATATTTTTTATTTATCAGATGCAGTAAATGAGGCACATGAAGGTTCAACAAGAGGAAAATAATGGGGCTTTCAATGTCAGTTATCAATACCCAAAGGTAAACAATAAATTCAAAACTAGAGCTCCAACTAACAGACTTGGTCTTTCTCTGTTCTACTGATAGTTTAGTGTTCAGTGTTCGGATCTAGTTTTACCCTTAAGTTAAAAAAAAATCAATTCGCTGTGATGAGAAAATACCTTCTGAAAAAATTTTCTTGATTAAAAGCAAGAAAGCCTTTTAGGAAGTAGAATTTTATGGTACTATTGCCGTTTGGGTCTAGATTAGTGTTTCCCACCCCTTTGATGCCCTCCCTTCCCGCCCCATGATTCCTAGTGTCTAGTCCATGAGATACTTGCTGGGTGTGTAAGGTATCTTGGGTAGATTCAGGTTAGGTGCTATAGATGAGTGAGACTGTTTGGCAATTATTTTTCTGTGATTGGGTAGGTTCACTGAGAATGATCTGTTCCAGGTTCACCCATTTTTCCTCAAATTTCTTTGTGCCATTTTTTCTTACTGCTGTATAGAATTCCACTGTGTAGACCTACCACATCTTAGTTATCCATTCTTCTAGTGATGGACATCTGGGTTGATTCCAGCTCTTAGCTATTACGAATTGAGCTGCTACAAACACAGTTGAGCAAATCTCTTTGGCCTGTGGTTTAGGGTAGATGCCCAGTAAGGGAATAACTGGGTCTGTTGGTATCTCTATAGTCAGCTTTTTCAGGAGTCTCAATATTGCTTTCCAAAGTGGTTGTACCATCCTACATTTCCACCAACAGTGGCTGAGTGTTCCTGCTTCTCCACAGCCTCGCCAGCATTTATTTTCATTTGATATTTTTGATGTTTGCTATTCTTATTGGGGTAAGGTGGAATCTCATAGTTGTTTTAATTTGCATTTCTCTAATGATTAGGGATGATGAAAATTTTTTTAAGTGTGTGTTTGCCATTTGTATTTCTTCCTCTGTGAACTGCCTGCTCATCTCTTTGCCCAATTTTGTGAGTGGAGTGTTTGACTTCTTACTGTTTAGATTTTTGAGTTCTTTTAGATTCTAGAGATTAGGTCTCTATCAGTTGTATAACCCGCAAATATTTTCTCCCATTCTGTGGGTAATCTATTTGCTTTGCTTATTGTATGCTTGTCTGTAAAGAAACTCTTCAGCTTCATGTGATCTCAGTGGTTGAGTGACTGTTTAAGATCATGAGCTACTGGGGTTTTGTTCAGGAAGTCTTTTCCCATTCCTATATCATGGAAAGTACTTCCTAAATTTTTTTCCAGTAGTATTCGAGTTTCTGGTCTTATGTTGAGATCTTTGATCCATTTGGATTTGAGTGCAGTGCATGGTGAAATGTGTGGAACAAGTTTCAGTTTCCTGCATGTGGTTATCCAGTTTGTCCAGCACCATTTGTTGAAGATGCTGTCTTTTTTTCCAGCCTATATTGTTTGGGCCTTTGTTGAATATCAAGTAGCTATATTTGCTTGACCCAAAGTCCGGGTCCTCAAGTCTATTCCATTGGTCTATACGCCTGTTTTTATTACTATGGCTTTGTAATATAGCTTTAGATCAGGTATGGTGATGCTACCAGATTTATTCTTTTGCTGAGGATATGTTTGGATATGCGAGGCCTTCTGCCTTTCCATATGAAATTTGAGATCATTTTTTCTCTCTGTGAAGAACACTGTAGGGATTTTAACTGTAATTGCATTAAATCTATATATTGCCTTTGGTAGAATTGTCATCTTCACAATGTTAATTCTGCCTGTCCAGGACACAGGAGGTCTTTCCATTTTCTCAAGTCCTCCTCAATTTCTTTTTTGAGTGTTTTTATGTTTTCGTTGCATAGATCTTTCACTTCCTTGGTTAACATTATTCCAAGGTATTTTATTTTATTTTTGTTGCTATTGAAAATGGGACTATGTCCCTTATTTCTTTGGCAGACCAAATGCCTGAACCTTCACCAGGCCCTTACAGGAAACACCTGAACCACAAGACACTGGAGAGGGTAGGATCAAGTCTAACCTGAATCTTCTATATCTTCCCTCCCTCCCGCTCCCTCTCTCTCTCTTTGTTCTCTAACTCCTATGTATTAGTTACCTTTTTTCCTCATTTTGTTAGGGGACACTGACCTGTAATTCCCAGTACCAGCATGGGGCTATCACCCACAATGAGCTTTTGATCAGAGAAACCTACAAGGTTTTCTAAAAGAATGACAGATTTCTGTCAGAGTACTTGATGACCCACCAAAGTTTAGTGGTAAGACCCTATTGCTGAAGACACCATATGCACCTGACACGTAAAATGGAATGGCATGGCTGGAAGCCAGGAGAGAGTCAGTCCCCAGACAGTCAGTGCGTCTAGTGCCAGAAGGTGCTACGTGGGCGACTGGGAGAAATGACCAATATCTGTCCAAGCAACTCATGGTCCAACCTACTTAGCAGCAAATAACCTGGTGTGATGCCCACACAAGTGCAATAGTGGCACACAGCCATGGTGGGGAACCAACTGCTCTTGATTTGGCTAACTGATCCCCTCAGTGGTACAAGACCCATAGCTGGAGCTGAGAAACAAGTCAGAACCATATCCAAACATAAGCCCACTCTCCAATATCAAGCTACCATCAATTATGGGCTACAAGAGCGCCTACACCTATTAAACTCTCTATAAAAAAAAGTGAGGGCTATCTCATTTGTCCTGTTGCTTACTTACTCTCCGTTGGAGAATCTGCTTCTCTTTTTCAGATAGATGCAGATCCTAAGTAGAGAGCCACCTCATCATACCTCAAAAAGGCCCTGGCTGAAACTAAGGAAAATTGGCGAAACAAGCAAGGGTTCTGTTTTCCTGATGAACCGGATACCAGCACAAGGGAGAAGGAGACCAACACAGAGAAAAATCAAATCTACTAAATCAGAGAGCCAGAGCCCCTGAGGCCCCCAACACCTCATCACTGAAGCAGACCAAAAATGAACCCAACATGGCTCAGGGAAATTTTGCAGAAGAGGGGGCAGAAAGAATGTCAGAGCCACATGTTGGGTCATGATATACAGAGACATTTATCTTACCAATAACTGAGGGCTGACTCCACAATTCACGACCCATATACCTCAACAAGGAGGGGCCAATGGGGAGGGAGTAGGTCATGGATGAGCCTAATAATGGTACCAAACTGCCTGTACTTGCAGAATAGAAAACTAATTAAAAAAAAATAACAAAATAAAAAAAATAAAAGCAAGTAAGAAGAAATGCCTCTCTAGAGGTAGGGAAATATTATTACCTGGAGTTGTCTTTGCCAGTTCAGTTGTTCGTGAAATCTTAGTTGTGAGGTGCTCCTGGGTAGACTGGTCTATTTCTTCTAGGGAAAACACAGTAAGATGCCTTGTCTTAAATAATTGTCACTATAAGCATGACAAAGAAAACTAAAACAAAATATGATAAACAGTAACTTCTGATTGCTACTGCTCCATGGAACAACTAAATGGTAATTTATACTTAAAATATTCCTGAGGCTGGAGAGATGGCTTAGCGGGTAAGCGCTTGCCTGTGAAGCCTAAGGACCCCGGTTCGAGGCTCGGTTCCCCAGGTCCCACGTTAGCCAGATGCACAAGGGGGCGCATGCGTCTGGAGTTCGTTTGCAGAGGCTGGAAGCCCTGGCGTGCCCATTCTCTCTCTATCCCTCTATCTGTCTTTCTCTCTGTCGCTCTCAAATAAATTAAAAAAAAAATTTAAAATATTCCTGGTAATCATAATAATCCAGTTAGTAATACATTTAAATGATTCTTGTTATATTTTCTGAATTGTGTTATGTTTTACTTACTACTATGAGGGTTTCCAAAAGCTTTAAGCTCAGGGTAATTGTTTATTTTTTACTATACTGGCAGTTGAACCCAGGCTTTATAAATGTAGCTAAAGTGCCCTACCACTGAGCTATATGCTTGGGTCACTGATTTATGGTTAAGCTAGCTTTGAATATGGTCTCTGTATTAAACTACCACACCTATCAGTTTATTCATCTTTCTGTCTCCCACTAGTGCACAAATTCCACAAATTGGGTAGGTAAGCTAGCAAATAAATAGTTATATTAAAAGTTGTACATTTGTACCATCTAAGAGTAGATGTCCTGCTTATTTTCCTCATGTGGAACTATTATCTCATAATGATATAACAAACCATACTATTCACTTTGCTATATTAAAAATCTAAAGAAATACTCGGTAGGAATGGTATATTTCCATTTTTTTCAGCCATAGTTTATTCTTCTGATTCAGCTCACAAGAAAGATATTTGTGATAACTGGCAGGTGACATCTCCTTTCTCAATAACCCAAGACATATATTACATACAAGCAATGGAAGTTAGTATAACTAGTAAAAGTTTGTTACTAGCGTTTTTACCATTACTACCTCATGACCAGAAGCATAGGCTAGAATAGGTAAGCACTTGGTATTAACTATGTTAATATGTTTATTTTCTCAACTGATTATAATTTTAAAGTAGACCTTGCTTGAAAATCTACTCACTTTATTTCAACAGACATATAAAAAGAATGTATTTATTTGAAAGGGGGTTAAAGAGAGGAAAATGAGGCCACTGAGTGAAACACAGGGCAGCATGAAGAATGGGACAGAAAAACCAGCAACACAGGTTAGGCACTTTTGTTTCCTAGTTCATTTTCATCTATGACTCAGAACACTGGATCTTCCTAACCAGTGAACATGTTTGTGTGGAATTACTCAAAATCATGTCCAGTTCATACTCATTAGCTTTCCTAACTGACCCATCTTCTTTTTCACTGCCAACCCATAAGCTCAGTTGATATTTTCTTACATATTTTAATTTAAATCTTCTCTAAAGTACTTATAATACTAATACTTATATAAATTATATGACTATAGTTATGATAATATATTGCTTGGGGAATAAGAACCAGAAACATCTGTACATTTTCATTATAATTGTTAAGCTGTATCTCTGATTTAGCATTACTGAGTTCACAGATGTGGAACCTATGGATATGATGGCTGACTGTACTTTCAACGGTCCAGATGCTGACTTCTGGTCAAGATGGCATCTGCCTAACCGTGTCACAACTCCTGAGAAGGAGAGGCAAGGAATTAAGGGATCACTGAGACTTTTAGGGGAGAGCAATCTCCCTAATAGATTGCCAGTGGGAAGATGTGGAGGGGCAAAAAAGGGAATCTGCTAATTCCCATGCTCTTGGGTAACCTGCCAGTCCTCCAATCACCCCAAGGGGCAGTCCTAGTCAGAGTCCCAGCTTTAGGCTACTCTCCCAGTAACTGCAAGCAAGGGGACCAGGCCATTAGTTCTGCCTGCTCCACTAGGCATTTACTTGGTGCTAACTTTACTCTCTGTTGGAGAATCTGTTTCTATTTTTTTTTTTTTTTTAGATAGATGCAGATCCTAAGGAGAGAACCACCCCATCATGCCTCAAAAGGGCCCCAGCTGAAACTAAGAATAATTGGGGAAGCATGCAAGAATGCTGTTTTCTAGGTGAACCGGGAACCAGCACAACGGTGAAGAAGAAAGACACAACCCCTACCAAACCAGATATCCAGAGACACAGAGGCGCCCAAGATCTCAACCTGGAAGCAGACCTAATATGAGCCCAACATGGCTCAGGGAAATTTGTGAAAGAGGGGGTGGAAAGAATGTCAGAGCCACATGTTGAGTCGTGACATGCAGAGACATTTCCTCCTACCAAAAACTAAAGGCTAACCCCACAATGCATGACCCATATACTCCAACAATGAGGGTCCCTGTGTAGGGGGGAGGACAGGGAGGAGGCTAATGGTACCAACTTGACTATATTCACTGACTACAAACAAAACCTGTCCAGATGCTTATAAACACTCTCACTTTATATTCAAAATCAGTATGGATATAAGAAGACCATATACACAGTTAATGTAAAAGTATCAAATAAAATGAGCATTTTTAAAAAAAAATTCAAAAAAAAATTTTTTTTCTTTGTTTATTTATTTGAGAGCGACAGACACACAGAGAAAGACAGATAGAGGGAGAGAGAGAGAATGGGCGCGCCAGGGCTTCCAGCCTCTGCAAACGAACTCCAGACGCGTGCGCCCCCTTGTGCATCTGGCTAACGTGGGACCTGGGGAACCGAGCCTCAAACCGGTGTCCTTAGGCTTCACAGACAAGCGCTTAACTGCTAAGCCATCTCTCCAGCCCAAAATGAGCATTTTTATACATATAATAGATCTTATACTTTTGAAAACAACCATGAAAATTATACACTTATAATTACTTTACTGCTTAAAAGATAAGTTCCTTGCAGACTGAAATAAAAAATTTACCCAGGGTGTTTTGTAGTTCCTCTTGACTGGAACTTGGTGAAATTATAGGTATAAAAGGGGTGCCTTTTGTCTCTAAAGAAGCTGCAAAAGAAAAGTACCAAGTTTGTCAAGCTTTTAGGTCAAAGCCAGCAATACACCAGCATAGTATTGCAGGAAATGCCTGCATTTGAAACATAAGATGGAAAACCCCTTCTGACTGATGCAGAGAGGTAAGTGTGTACAAGATTTTCATGAAAGAGAAGATGAACTATTTGAATAATAGTTCTCAACTATTTTTCTGTCACAAGACACAATAAATGACATTCTATGATTGACCCATAACATAAGATACATGGTTAACATATAATGAGGGGAAGGCACTCTTACCTATTGCTCTGACCCCCTACCTCCCACTGAAAAGAGCATAGAGAATTATAAAATTGTTGGAATAATCTTTGTGCGTCTTTTTAGGTTGAGTTTTACAAGTGAATTGCAAGTGAGCTTTCAGTATTTTGACCAATATTACCTTACAGCAGCTTTTAAGTTTCAACATCTGCTAGTGCTGTATAGCTGAAAACCATTGAAGCTAAAATGAGTTGGTCTTCCAAAGCAAAGCCTGTATGACAGTGAAACCATAGCTTCTCTGTGTCAGAAAGAGCAACCGTGGTGAGAAGGAAATCATGGAATGGACCAAGAAGAAGTGATATCTCAGTTATGATCACTTGAGAAAAACCTAAAATACTGATGGCATCAAAGACAATGACAAGTTGGTTGGTCAATAAGGGAAAACCATCACCTATTGTTGTCTTTGGGGGCTTGACGCTAAAGGTCACAGGCTGCAGAGTTACAACAGAAGCAAACCAAAGAACATATTTGAGAATGACCACTTGGGGAATCAAAATAATTTCTAAATACATCCATTTAACAACTTGAATATGCTTCTAAGAGCCACAACAAATATGAAAATGTTCTGCATGCTAGATTCTTCTCAGACAGCTTAGTTTAATTAAAGCTAAAGATGTCATTCACCATTTGAGAAAAACATAAGCAGGCAGCCATTTATTTTTACTTAGTAGTACATCCATGAAAGAATGTAAAAAAGTTGTCTCATTAATTATGGTTTATAGATTTAGCATGATCCCATATTAAATGAAAACATTTCCAAGGAAAATAAAGTTATGTTATTCTTTCACTTAACCTCAGCAAATATTTTGACCATGTTATATGATCGAACTTTCTCTAAGGAAATATATATTTTCTAACTACATTTTCCTCTTATTTTCTATATGTACCCATTAAAGTATATAATTTTTGGCCTTTACAAATATACTTTTTAACTAGGAAAATCAAATAATTTATTTACCAGGTTCACTGTGAGAGACCTCAGGGTATGGTTTATGAGACAGCAGTGCATCTTCCAGAACTGAAACAGAAAAGTTATAAAACATTTTATAGTGCAGTGTCACACCTAGAGCAGACATAACCCACAGAAAGCATGAAGGAGCCAATGGCATGTTCACAATGGCTCAAGCTGAGAATGTGACCATTTGTTCAAGATAGAAAGTGTAACTGTCTAGAGAAGGGTCTGGCATTAGTAAACACACAGTTGGCCACAGTTCCTTTTGAAGTCTCTTTTTTTTAAAAAAATTTTTTTTGGTTTATTTTTATTGATTTATTTGAGAGCGACAGACAGAGAAAGAGACAGAGAAAAAGACAGAATGGGCACACCAGGGCTTCCAGCCACTGCAGACAAATTCCAGATGTGTGCGCCCCCTTATGCATCTGGCTAACATGGGTCCTGGGGAATTGAGCCTCAAACCAGGGTCCTTAGGCTTCACAGGCAAGCACTTAACCGCTAAGCCATCTCTCCAGCCCTTGAAGTCTCTCTTAAAGAAGAGAAAA
Source organism: Jaculus jaculus (assembly GCF_020740685.1). NCBI lineage: Eukaryota > Metazoa > Chordata > Mammalia > Rodentia > Dipodidae > Jaculus > Jaculus jaculus. The sequence continues at coordinate 169,084,369 of NC_059105.1, forward strand.
AATAGAATGAGACAGAAAGAAAGAGAGAGATAATATGAATATAACTAAACACAAGGAAGTCATTTTCTCTCAGGTTATTTTCAAAACATAAAGTTAGTTTCTGTCTGGAGTGGTGGCTGCCATTTGATATTCATGTTGAAATTCCACTGATAGCAATATAAAATACATTATTTTAGATACTACATAAATGTCACACTGATTGACTCAAATAGCAAGATAAATGTCTTGAATATCTAAAACAAGAAAATGTCATTCCAAATGCTACTAACAATTATTGTGAATAGAAAATAAAGTAGAAAGGATTAGCTAGCCATTAGAAGAAACTACATGTAAAGCTAATAGCTGTGCTTATTACAGAGTAAATATGAGATAAATTCCAGATGTGGTCAATTTTTTGTCATACTTAGTGATGTAACTTCCATTATAGCATGTGTTAGGGGTGTTTCACATAGAATATGAAAATTATGTCAGCTACACAATAGATATGCTTATATCTAGTCCCTAATACCCAGCATAGTTTCAATGCTTCTGTTCTATTTTCATAAAATAAATTGGAAGTTGGATATCTTATTTCTTATTGGGGAAAATACTAGGGTTATTTCCTGTTGATCATGGCAAGATGCTATGCTAAAATCTTCATTCCAAGAGTGGATAAGTACTTCAACTCAGTTCCCACAGAAGGATGCTAAAGTCTGCTCTTTCACTGAAAGGCTTACTACACTGTAAAGTGTGTGTGTGTGTGTGTGTGCATGTGTTGCATCTTATATATGCTGCAAAAAATTAGGATTCAGGCTAAAACTTTTCCTCACAAGGACAATGAAGGAAACTTTGTAACTTTATAACAGCCAAGCACCACTTAAAGTTACATAAGACAGAAATTCTTTTCTTTTGTTTGGGGAGAATAATTAACTTGCATTCCACATCTGTTCATATTCTAGGCCACTTAGTAACAGCTTGCTTATAGTCACGGAATTTGATATATTGAATTGAGAGCTCATGCAATTAGAACTTCCATTAGCCTAGAAAGTTTAAAATAATATTTGATGAAAATAAAAAATTATCATAGTTCACAAAGAGAAAAATCTATAATATATTAAATATTTCACCTTTGCTTATAGTATTTTAGGGAATATGAGAAATTTCCAATTTTAAATAAAATTAAATGTTTGTCTGGAGGCTAAAGTGAGAGTAGTTTGAATTAGCTCTACTAAGGCCACGATGACACAGAGAAGCCTGTAGCTTATAAATATCTATTAATAATGGTACTAGACTATACACAGAGGAGCTGGGATTAAGAAAAGAATGTAAGGAGAGATGTCCCAATAGTATATCCAACATCCTGTAAGCACCTTACTTGGTACTTTACTTTTAGAAAAGGGCAGTGTGAATTGCAGCTGCTGAAACTGAACATGAAGTGATGATTTAAGAAACTGCCAAGATGGACTTTCTAAATAAGGTGAAATCATTGGAAAGGAAAGAAGCTGAAATGTTTACAGGATGAATCATTTTTCTACTTATCCACTGTAGCTCTAAGCAATGTGGATTTTTTTCTTTGCCCCTCCCCTCCTGTGACATTCAACTTTATGTTAAATTGAACAATAGAATCATTGAAACCTGTCCTTCGTTAATACATATTATGATGACAATTTGAGAAGGAAGTTTTGACTTACTAGGATGTATATATTCCAGTACTATATTATACACTCAATTACATCAGCCAGCACAAGTCTAGTACTGTTATTAATAGATATTTATAACCTACAGGCTTCTCTACGTTATCACGGCCTTGGTAGAGCTAAATCAAACTATTTATATCAAATGTCCAATTATATTATCATTTATTTAAAAAGCATATTATTCCAAAGAAAAATTAACAGTAGACAATTATGAGTAGGTAATAGGGACAAATATAAATGAATGTGCACCAAAGCTTTGCTAGAGTTCAATGGAAAATATAACATGCTATTTTCATACAGATGGCAGAATATGAAATCTTCAAGAAGGCTTACACTAGCCATCGGCTGCACATTGACTACCTTTCCTGGACATGCAATGCACATTACTGTGCCATTTTCACTTCAAAACTCCCAAGTCCTCCATTCCAGCTGTATCCTAGAGCCAGCCTGGGAGGAGCCAGCACTCCCACCTTTCCAAGTACATTTTCCAGGCTTGCTTTTACTCTTGGGCTGCCTCCCTCCCATCCCTTTGAAGGGTTTTAAACTTCCATTAGTTCTTTTGTTTACTTGCTATTCAATTAATTAATTAATCTATTGGAACAGGGTCTCATGTAGCCTGGGCTAGCCTGAGACATGCTATGTATCTGAGGATGACCTTGAACTCTTGATCCTCCTGCCTTTACCTCCCAAGTGCTGACATTTCAAACATGCACTTTCTTGCCCTGCCAAAAGCATGTAACTTTTTGTGTTTCCCTTATCCACTAAGGTCTTCCTTCCACTTCTGCATTTATAAGCCCCCATGTATTCTGAAGTAGAAGAATATTTGATAACAAATACATTTTTAACTTGTCTGACTACAAAATATGACTGGAACTGATTGAAGCACTATTTGATGCATTTATTAACCTTGTTTATCATGATTATTAATATTTATCACTTTCAGACAAGTCAGATATTTGTGAGCCATGTCATCTGTATATTTTCAATTTCTTAAACTATGAAGATTGTTGAATTTTAAAGTGTCTAAATAATGAGATTCTGGACCTGTCCTTTCAGGTCAACAGCCTCTTGTGGCACCTCCTCATCTTAGTGCCATTTCGGTCACTCGTCCCTTCTAGAGACCCTTTTCTTGTAATTGTGCACTCAAGTTATTTGGTTGCCAACATCTTAACCTTGTATACCTAACAAGTTCAAACCTTCTTTAATTGTTTCCTCTGTGTTTTCATCTTAATTAATGGTATTATCATATAGTTCTTGTTGAGCTGGGGATGACTGCATTATCTTCCTCTTCATACCATCCTTCATTAACTCCTAAGTTTCACCAATTCCATCTCCAAAAGCAATTATTTCTCTAGCATTATTTTTCTCCTCACAATTTTTAGTTTAGTTCTCCATATTTAGTCTTCTAGAGTAGATTTTTATAAAACCTATGTGATGCCTTGCCATCAGTTTCTTTTTGGTAGCTTATACTCCATGTTTTAAATTAAAATTATCTAAGACACAGATCTAATTATGCTAACTCCATTGCAGATTGAAGCCAACAAACACATACAAAATTTTAATGCCTTCTAATTGACTGTAAATTTATTTTGTCTTAATCATGATATTAAAGACATTGAACCATGTGAGCCCAATTGATTTTTCAAGTTTTCATTTCTGGGAGCTTCTCTTTGGTCTAGTGAATAGGATACAGAGCTCTCAAGCCTTCATTTGCCACTAATCTCACTACGATGGTGGCCAAATTATTTATTCTGAACTCAGGCAGGCTGATCACTTTTTATACCCTTGCATCTTTGCTTCCTTACAAATCATCAATAGCACCATACCTGCTTATATTTTAAAATATGTCTTAAGGGTTTTTTTTTTTTTTTTTTTGGTTTTGGTTTTTGAAGTAGGATCTCTCTCTAGCCCAGTCTAACCTGGAATTCACTATGTAGACTCAAGGTGGCCTGGAACTCATGGTATTCCTCCTACCTCTGCCTCCCAAGTGCTAGGATTAAAGGTGTGTGCCACCATGCCCTGAATATTCTAAAGTTCTTTCCTTGCTGATGCCTTCTCCAATTTGTACATTTTGGGTTACTTCTCTATCTGGCAATTATATTCTTATTATTACCATATTAGTCATTAAAATCTGCCTTATTTATAATTATTTATTCCTATTTTCTCCACTGTATTGCATTAGACAGTATAGATATCATGCCCAACTGCTTTTCAAACTCAACAATACCAATAATAGACCTGAGAAAATGAAAGGCAATCCATACTTAATGAAGTGAACATGCACTGATGTATTTGATAGAACAAAATTTAGCAATATGGACACTCCTGTGAGCAAGCATTGCGCTCTGCTCAACAGCATTTGAAAGACTCAATGGGCCTCTCCTAAATTTCTCTAATGTTTTTCTGGAAGTTGTATAAAAATCTGACATATTGTACCATTATTATATGTTTATATTATATAAAATAAAAGATATCATCAGTCAAATGAATGGCATAATGGTTTTAAGGAAAAGAGAAAAGTTCTGAGTCATTAAAATTGAGATAAAAGACTACCAATATCTCATATGACATCAGGCATATCAGCAAACTGCATATAACTCCTAAATTGAATTCTTTATTTTCTTGGGTACATGTGTGGCACTAGGGATTGAATTAAGGTCCCTAAACATGCTAGGCAAGTGCTGTGCCATGAACTATATCTCCAGCCCCCTCATCTGTTTTCTTTTTTTTTTTTTTTCTTTGGAGACCAGGTTTCACTAAATTACTAAGGTTGCCCTTGAACTTATTTGTAGCCCATGTTAGACTTGAACTTGCAACTTCTTGCCTCAGACCCCTGAGTAGCTGAAATTACAGGCCTCTGAATTCTTATATGTAAAAGTATACCTTGCCTTTGGGGAAACTGATACAAGGGCCATTTTATTATTAGTTATGTACACAGTGTATACAGTCATGTTGGTACCAGCATTAGCCTCCTCCTTGTCCTCCCCCTTCCACAGGGACTCTCCTCCTTGGGGAATGTGGGTAGAGCGGTGTGGGGTTAGCCATCAGTTATGGTTAAGAGGCAATGTCTCTGTGCATAATAACCTAATGTGTGGCTCTAACATTCTTTTCGCCCCCCCCTTCCACAAATTTCCCTGAGCCATAGTGGGTTCATTTTAGGTCTGCCTCAGTGATGAGGGGTTGGGAGCCTGTGTGTCTCTGGGTTGGGTTGGTAGGAGCTGAGTGTTCTCTGTGCCTGTCTCCTTCAGCCTCCTGTTGGCACCAAGTTCACCAAGGAAGCAGCAGTTTTACTCATTTCCCCAAATACTCTTAGTTTCAGCTGGGAAAGGGACATTTTTTTATTTATGTATGTATGTATTTAACAGAGAGAAGGAGTAAGGGGGTGGGGAGAGAGAGAGAATGGGTGTATGGGTCCTCCGACCACTGCAAACGAACTCCAGACATTTGTGCACCCTTGAGCATCTGGCTAATGTGGGTCCTGGGGAATTGAATCTGGGTCCTTTGGCTTTGCAGGCAAACTCCTTAACCACTAAGCTATGCCTCCAGCCAGAAAGGGCCATTTTTTAACAAACAGTAATAATGCATCTGTGGTTGTTTGAATGTATAGTCCCCCATAGACTCAGGTGTTTTATTAAAGTTTGTCTCCAGTTGCCTGGAAGAGTCAGTGGGGGCCAAACCTGGGGTCCAGCTGTAAAGTGTGTTGGAGGCAGATCTGCATTCCAACCAAAAGGTATGCAGACAGGTCTGAGCTCTGCAAGGGCCCCTGCTGTTTGCTGTGTGTTGGGGCAGGGAGGGGGGGTTGGGCTTGTTGCATTTGGTGTTTGCTGGCTGGTGATGGTTTCTCTCTGCTTTCATGTTTGGAAGCAGCTTCTTCTACCACTGATGGGACTTCCACTTGGAACTGTGAGCTTGAAAGAAGCTCCTCCTCTCCTCAGCTCTCTGGATTGGATGTTCTTTTCAGCAAAGCGGAGCTGACTGCACTAGCATCTTTTAGAGAACAAACATAACACGCTTTGGCAATGAATGGCAAACTTGGCAAATTGTAATAATAACAAAGCACTGTAGCTTGGCAACAACAGTTCAATCTTGAGGCAATTCTCTACTTGGCTTATTCAACCTCATGTTTTGGTAGAAAATAATGAAGCTATTTATTTTCTATTATCTTGGTTTTCTTAGTTCTAAATGAATTGTTCTATGAGACTACACCAGGAAAAAAAAAAAAAGCCAAACATTTCCAAGCCAATGTCCGGGTTCAGGATTCTCCCTAGTACAAACCTGGAAGCATTTTAAAGCCTGTATTCCAAGCAAATTATTGTTTTAGTAAACTCTATTTCAATTGTTTTAAGCAACAGGGTTTCATTTAGTAATATTTAGAATTAAACACATTTTAATTATCTAATTATCTAAATCTTTTTAAAAATAAAATCTTTGTTTCCTTTTTTGTTTGTTTGTTTGTTTTTACTTATTTATTTGAGAGCAACAGAGAGAGAAGAGGCAGAGAGGGAGAGAGAGAGAATGGGCGCGCCAGGGCCTCCAGCCACTGCAAATGAACTCCAGATGCGTGCGCCCCATTGTGCATCTGGCTAACGTGGGACCTGGGGAATCGAGCCTTGAACCAGGGTCCTTAGGCTTCACAGGCAAGTGCTTAACCACTAAGTCATCTCTCCAGCCAAGCTAACACAAAATCTTATCTAACTGAAAACGTGAAACTGCAAAAATGCTGAAATATGGGATTAACAATAAGGATTTACCAAAGATAGTAAGCAAACAGAAAATGAAGCCCAAATCTGGATTTCTTCACAATGAATAAAATCATTTCAAATGTCTGTTGGCTGGAGATGACCACAAAGCCAAGATGGCTTTTTGGTTAGTCACACAAACGTCAGGAAGATAAAGCTGGGTTAACCCAGGACCCCTGGACTTGGACTTTTAAGTTAAATGGCACTGGTGTTCTGTCAGTGAGAGTCCTTTGCTCTGAACTATTCTTCCAGGGTCTATCAAGGGAAAATCCAGTTATATTTAAGTCTGGAGATGATAGATAGCATAGGATCTCAGTTTGTTGAGTCCTCAATAAGTGTAGTAGACAATTTAGCTGAGTGGTCTGGATGTGGTAAACCTGCAAATGATGGAGCCTGTGTTATGCTTTGGAATCAATTGGAAGAAACTGTGTAGTGAATCCTAAGGCTGACTTCTTATTTGATATGTTTCTAAAAACTCAAGTTTGTCACAACTAATATCTCTCAAAAAACATTTTGAGATAAATGTCACAATACAATAATTTGGTCTTGATTTTAGATTTTTACATTTTTAGACTACACAATAACCTATTTCTCTAATTATCAACACATATTAAACATGCATTTAATTTACTCTCTTTTGTGGTATTTTCTTGTTAAGATCTAGGGTTCCTTTGGGTACAAACCTGATTACCACCCCCAAATAATCTCAGTGCAACAGAATCTGGTATGTGAATGATTATGAGAAACATAAATGTAACAACAGTGGCTTTATTATTATTTCTGTAGGCACCACACTTCTGGGACAATGTACAACTCTTATGACCACAGTTGTCAGGCCAGCATCAGGGTTAAAGATAGAATTCTCTCTACAGAGCTAGAGAAAAGAGGCCCTGAGTGAGAGTTTGTGACCAAGCTTTAGGTCAGAAGTGTTTCTATGGAAAATAAGATATTGGTGGAATTGAAGCAAAGGTTACTCAATAAAAGGAAAAAAAAATCTTGCTACATTGATATAATGAAATTATACTAACAATATTACCCTATATAATAATAAATAAATAAAATTGCTCAAATGTACAGTGGTGGCTGCAACAACTCGATTTCTTTGATATTTTCCCTATAATTGAAAATAAGTTGGCATTCGGCACAGTAAAGATCAACTTTTTCTCACTTAGTGTTTATAATATTGTTTGTTGTGTTTAGTGACACAAAGTTAAATTCTGGACTTAAGGGAGAGAAGTGTCTTCTATCTACCACAATCAACAACCACCTGACTATAATATCACTATATGATTATTATTATTATTAGTAGTAGTAGTACTAACAGCCATAATGCCCTCTGCAAAAACACTATAGCAAGTGAATTCAGACTTGGTTCTGGGAATGTCCTGTATATTTTAGGAACATGTAGGAATTTATAATAATTATAACTGTGAAGTGAAAGATACTAAAGTTAAAGTATTCCCCAGATTCTTGAGTTGACAATCTTTACTAATTTATGACAGTCATTTAACTGCCTTCCTAAGGCCACCTGAAAGCCATGTAAATAGCAGGGATGGTGAGACCCATGAACTGTCCAGATTATTTCAGTCTCTACTTTGGATAGCGTCAGAACATGAGTAACTGGATAGCTCTTGAGAAGTTTCTGGAAAAATCAGATTACACACACAACAGAAAAGTACATTTGAACATAAATGAAAAGTTAACGGGACATGCTTCAACTCGTGTTCTACTGCAGGTGAGCTGAATAGTAGTATGTATTTGGCTTATGCATGAAATAAAGTACTTACCAGGTGTAGTGTCTGACAGTTCTGGACTTGGTGACACTTTTGGTGTTGAGGTAGCATGCTGGGGCCCCTTAGGAACTGGAAGAGAAAACTCAGATCTTGAGTTATTTGGGTCCAGCATCTCTCAATCATGCTTCATACATAAGACCTAGCAAGGAATAAACTTAATTCTTGATAAAACAACGTAATATTGACACAGAGGAAGATTTAAAAGTAAATTACAAGCTGTAGAAATAGCCAGTTTAAAAATACAATTGAATTTACATTTGGAAAATGAAGCATAAGAAAACATTTGAGAAATTATCAGGCTGAGGAATTCTCAAAATCTTCATTTCAGAGGAGACAATAATTAAATCAATTCTCTCTAGATTTGTTTGCCTGATTTCTCTTTAAACTCGGTGTCATGTGTTCCATTGATAGGCAAGTGAGAAAAATTGGCAAAGTCAGGATAGAATCCCATGAAGGAAGCATGGGCAAGCTTCAAGCTAGGTCAGGCAACAGCACAAAGTTAAGGGGCGGTGCAAAGACAGAGTGGACTCCCCTACACCAGCATTGTGTGGGTTCCCAATAAACACTCAAATGAACATTATCACAAATGGAAAGCACTCCCTCGGAATAACAAGGTGCTAAGGAAATAGATCCAGGGGAAATGCAATATTTCATTTTACAACATCATAATGCTTTAATAACATACTTTTTCTAAGCAGAAGATATAGTAATGATATTTTAAATTTGGTGTCTGCCTTGGAAATCACATCCCTAGAGAGTATAAGTGCTAGGGGAATAGTTTCAAGCTGAGGATAGAAAAAGGAGTAAGAAGCCTATTTTTCTTGACCATTCTCATCCTGTAATACAACATTAGAGAAACTCTGCATCTAGAAATTAATGAGCATACCTTTCAGGTTAAAGGAAGCTTTGTTTGACACCGGTTAAAAACTCAATCTACTACAGTTGAGTAAAGTAACACTACTGACTTCCAAATTTTAAGTTAAAACATAAAGTACATCTTTACCTAGTTGTGTTTGTGGGATCCTGGAACGAGGTGTTGATTTTGGCCTGGGGGGAGCACGTGGTGTCTGTCTGAGAGCTAAAAGAAAGACATAAATTTAGTGCCCTTGAGCCCTACAAAAATGAAAGTATTTCCCTGAAACTCAAAGGTTTTTGTTGAGTGATTGAAGACCAATATATGCAGCAATTGTGATTAAAACTCCTGCTAAAAGAGAGGTTATTTACATAGGAAAAAGAGAAACTAAAGGACACCCAAAATACTCAACTTGCAAAGGGGAACCATTGGAATTTCAGAAACATCTACTTCAAATATCTGTCAAGTAGGTTAGAAATAAAGTTCATAATAACATCAAATAAGTCCTATTACCAATTCACATCATTTCAACAGAATATCCAGGTGTGCTTTTTAAATGAAAATGCATATTTAAACAAAATGTTACAATTTTAAATCCAAATAGAATGATTTTAATAGCAATTCCTAATAGAAAGATTGAACTCAGACAAAACGCTATTTTATTGATTAGTTTGTGGAAGAAATATTGAACACCAGCGACATTATTCTGTGAAGAGTTATACCTCTTTGGGGGAAAAAAAAAACCCTAAGGAAACTCTACATCATTCAGTATGAAAACAGGTGTTTTCTCACCAAAAAATTAACAGTATATCCCAACAAAGAAAGCAATGATCAGAGGCAAGGCTGTGGCAGGTGAGGATACTTCATTTGGACAAACTAACAAGTGTTTGGGAAAAAGAAAGATCAGAGCAATTAAGATGGTGCCAATGCCATGTTTCAGATAGCTTCAGAAAAAAAAATTGCTGAAAATAAGTTATTAAACATTAGAAGTTTGATAAGAAGAAACAAAATGGTATCAATGTCATGTTGTTTTAGACTCCTTAAGAAAAATAATGAGTCATTAGCCACTAGGGATTTGTGAATGCAGCTGCGGCAGCAGTTTCTTCTTTCACTGAATGAAATATGCAAGTTATTGAGTAGTCTCAGTAGTCTTTCCTACAGGGATGAACACCAAGATATGTGAGAGCTTTTCTTTTCAGTTTAATAGCTTAGTGGTTTAGAGTACCCTTTGCTAATCAGTGTCAATAGACTTTTGTTTGTCATCAAAAATGAACTTGTTTTTAAGAAGTCTCCTAATCCTAAAATTCAATGATTGAACTTGTTTCTGATTTTCTGATTCTCAGTCTCCTTGTTTGCCAAAGGTCCAGCTGATGTGACACTTGCTTCCTCTAGGGCATAGGAAGACAAAGGCATGTTGAGAAGCAATTCCAAGAAGATGGTACAGAGTAAGGATCCCTGATAGTGGGCCAGACATGGTGGCTCACACCTGTAATCCCAGCACTAAGGCAGGGAGAGTGAAGATCACAAGTTCCAAGATAGCCAGCGCTCCATAGTGAGATGCCATCTCAAAAGCTAAACAACAACCCCTGCCACAAAACTACCCCAAACAAATCACTGACACTAGCATTTACAATTCGACATTTCAGCAATATAAATTGTTAGGACTACTGAAGAAAAACCTTAGAAAAGTCAGGAGGAACTGATGTGATAAAGATTCCAGTCATGTCATCTATGTCTAAACTTTGAGAAACAAACTGCACAATGTCCAGAAAACATTACATTAAAGTTGCAGTTTATAGGCAATGTTATTTAGTGGTATTTCAGAATACAATGAGTAAAATTACTATCAATATCTCCCTTGGGAATAGTCATAATAATAGCTTTTGTGGGAAGGGCAGGCATATAACAGTGTCTCAAAATGCAGCCCAGGCTGGCTTTTAATTCCCAGCAATTAATTCTCCTGTCTCATCTTCACAGAATGCTGGAATTATAGGCATGGGCACTGTGCCTGGCTTTTGTTTAATGAAAACAGGGGCTTGATATTATTTATAATACAATTATATTCCATGGAAACCTGTGGATATTGAGAGTATTGTTCTGTGCAAAAGAGGCTTTCATTACCCATATGCATGATTTATTTTCATTTGTGTCAGATTCCAGCTGCAAGAAAACCTCTTTGGTTAAAGTTAATGGTCTGATCTCCCTTTCTTTTATGTGTATGTAGTCAAATATCAGGCCACTGCAGGAAGAAGTGGGAAGAAGTAAGGCCTCTGAATAATGACAAGATGCGGCCAGTTATATTTCTGTACATGGACTATGCAAAAAAACTTGTTTAAGTATTTTGTAATCTTAAACACGAATCACATGTTAAAATACTTTTATATGATTATAGAGTTTATAAAGCTAGTTAAGATGATAATGTAATGAAATTTAAGAGTTATATTAAAATATAATACAAATATTCTTCCCCTAAATTCATTTCCTGAATTAAACACTTTTAAGAGTAAGGAAAGGTATTTAGCAGCATTATGTTAAAGAATATCTATAGACACTACCATTTGAGAGAAAGATTACAGATAACTGACTGGGAGGGGATACATCTCCAAGAGGTGGGCTCACCCATCAAAGACTGAGCTGAGAGATGAAACTGAGCTCCTGGTGGCCAGCACAGGTCATATTGTCATTCTGCAAACACTCACCTCATATATGAAATACAAAATAGTGCATTTACCAGCTTCAGTCTGAGGCTCATCTGGTCTGGGTAGGATTATAGTTTGGGAAGGCAGAGGAGACGTTTCTATGATAATTGAAGGAAAGTATGTGGGGTTACTATAATGGTTGTTATGCTCTGATTACAGACAATAGACAGGATGGTAACAAATCAATGCCAAAAATAAGAAAATGATAAGTTTGCAGGAAAATAGTCCTCCTGTACTTCTTCATCATTCACTTAATTTTAAAGGTACTTAGAGATGTCAGATTTCAAAATACTTTTGATGTAAGCAATGTCATTCATTTTAAAATTTTTACCTTCTCAATAATTCTTGAAAGATATGTTCAATAGGAATCACAAAGAGAAAAGGTTAATTCAAAATTACAGTACAATCCAGGTTAAAATATAATTTCATTTGAATGATGAAGGACAAAGAATCAAACATGTTAAATCAATTTGATGGGATGACTGTTAGTGGAAAGGATATGTGGATCATCAGAGTAAAACATTCAACACAATACTAAGTAGGCAGAATGTTCAATATTAAGGGAAAAGATGCCTTATATTCAACAGTTTGGCTGATATAAGCATGGAGACCAAAGTTTTGATACAAAATGGAAAAAGATATTCTTTAACAATGGTAATGAAGAGAACTTAGCAAGGAAACTGAATGAAAAAGAAAGATGGTGTAACATGAATTCACAATGAAAGCTTGAGACTTCCGGGAGATGATACAAGGAGGACAGAAAACATGTAAGCCAGTCAGGCTGCTGGGTTGTCATTACCTAGTGTCGTTTCAGGAAGTTCAGACACATATGTAATAGATTCCACAACTGTATCAAAACAAAGAACAATTTTAAAGTCTGTACATTGTATTGCTATATCAAGTATTTCTTGAATATCAGAAAATCCTTTGCAAGAATTGGTTATAATTTTAGACAGGACAGAACATATTAGAAAAGAGGAAAATCCTATTTTATGACAGGAATGCTATAACATTCATGTTATAACCATCACTAGCTGACTTTAAAATATTTTATCTTGATCTTTAGGCACTAGTGGAAAAAGAGGGAATTCTGTTTCAGAGTCAATTATTACTTGAATTTTAAGAATATAAGACCATTAGGGTTGGGGATACAGTTCAATCGTAAAGAACTTGCCTAGTATGTATAAGACTCTAGGTCTGATCACCAGTAAAGGAAGTGAGTAGGTTTGAGTCTATATCTTTTCAAACTTGTTCATTCAAGTACCACAGGTTAAGTAATAGAATACATGAAGTATAGTATGAAAACTTTCATCATGGGCTGGAGAGATCGTTTAGTGGTCAAGGCATTTGCCTGAAAAGCCAAAGGACCCCAGTTTGATTCTCCAGGACCCACGCAAACCTGATGCACAAGGGGTACATGCACCTGGAGTTTGTTTGCGGTGGCTGGAGGCCCTGGTGTGCCCATTCTCTCTCTCTCCCCCCTTTCTTTCTCTAAAATAAATAAATAAAGTATATTTAAAAAAACACTTTCATCATTTCCAGTCCTTTGTGCCTCTAGCCTAAGAACTACTTTAGTAGTGGGATGTACATAGTCTATTTCAGCTGCTGCTGGGGGAAAAATGGGGAGTTGCTGGTTAGTGACATGCAGAGTAAGGCACACATCAAGGAATGCTAAATGTAATTTGAAAACATGAGTTAGGCCCCTTAGCACATGCATGCATGAGGACAATTAACATTCAGGTAGGTTATAAATACAAAACAGGCAGACAGCATAGAGAGAGTAACTAGCAATGACTATAGCAATTATTGGAAAAACTAGATTTCACTTCCTTAAATATTTTTGCATAAAGATTCTAGCAAAATTAAAAAATATCAGATAAGTACTTGGGTAGGCAGGGAGATGAATCCTCAAAATGATATGAAATGGAAACCTGGACGTACAACTTTATGCATGATGTGTATATATTCAGTGAACAAAACACTAACAATTAAAATGTTCATTCAGTGAGAGTTAAACTAAAGGATTATGGAACTTTCATAGCAATACTTCAGCCTCTAGGATGACATACTGTGTATGGTAACTCTCAAGACCCACTGAATAAGCACAGACAAGATGTGAGGAGCAGGTGGCTATGAAATATAACAATACATGAAGATATACAAAGATTTTGCAATGAGATGGAAAAGCACATATTCTTGATTTTCCATTGGGAAACATTTTTACCTATTGTTTCCTTTGATGACTCAGTACTAAGTGTAACTGATTCCAGAACATCAGAAACTAGCAAAAGAAAAAAATGATACAATTGATCAAGGATGGGTTATTGTGTGAATTTACTAGACAAACTAAGTATTTCAAAACATGCCTTGCACCTGGCAAATGCTCAATGTTACTTGTTAAGATAATATCAATTATGTTAGTATTAGTAGTAAATGAAGTTGAACTGAATTGAATTCATATCAGTTATTAATATAACCTTATGAATATTAACATGAATATTAAAAAGGCATTGAACTTAATTAAAATATATGCTGATTACATTGCAATACTATGCTAGAAAACAAAATCCAAAGTTTTCTACAATAACTGTCAGAACAGAAACAGGATCCCTAATACTAAGATTAATTTTTTTTTTCCTTTTGAAGGACAGTATGTTTTGAAAGGCTCATTTTGTTTAAGGATTAATTTTTTTTTATCTTTTATGAAATAAGAACCTTCTCCTTCTCTGATGGTTACAATGGCACTAGTATTCTTTCATGTGGCTGAGTACAAATTAACTTACTACTGAAGAGAATTCGACATTGTTGTCTACTGACAAAAATATTAAGGTATGGGATTAGTTGTAAGAGATTTTATTGAGTGCTTAATCATATATGTGATTATTCTCTAACATGATATGGGACAAACTTAATGTAATAAAGGTATTTTTAATAAAATGGAATAACTGAGTAAAATCCATTACTAACATCAATGTCCATCCATGAAAAGAACACTACACAACACATTTAGATGGAGTTCTGAATTGTATACTCCTTTTATGACTTTTATATTTAGAAATACATTCACTTAGATGATTATAGTATATTTCCTGAGGCCTTCAGTATACCCAGTCAGAAAATCCAACCTATTTACCAGGTTGACTTGGTGTCCTTTCTAGATTTGTTGGTGTCATTGGTTTCAAATTAGCAGACTGCAATTCAGTGGTAGTTGAGAGAAGGGAATATAAGTTAACCTGTGAGCTACTTGTGTGTTTTACATTTTGTAAGTAATGTGAAAAGAATGGCAAGAATAATATTTCAGTACACTTGAAAGCTACATGAAATGCAAAGTCCTGTTGGAAGACAGCTGCATAGAGAACTAAAGTGATTCAAGGCATATTTACATACTGGGTTTTGGTAGCCCTCCAACTACAACAGCAGAATTCAGTAGTTGCAATAAAGACTGAGTGGCCTGCAAAGTCTGAAATTTTTACTACTTAACCTTTTACAGGAAAAAAAAAAAGCTAACTTCTGATTTAAAGCATCTTTCTAGGAACAAATTGTTTCTCACTAACTACTGTAACTGAAACACAATTCCCATGATGAATTTCTATGAGATTCTCATAATAGCATTAGTAAGATTTGAATATCATGTAGGAGTGTTCTGTATTCCAGTCTTATCATGCTCTTGGCTACTCCATAGCTATTGGGACATTTTTAAGTTCCCTAAGTCTTCCAATCAAATACTATGGAGATTTCAAAACCCAAGTACTTTCAGCCTACTTTGGTCTTTAACTCTCTTAAATATTTTCTGTTTTGAACCAACCAATTAAACAAGATTCATTTGTATAAACAAACTGACCTATGTACAGAAAAATTACAGGAAAACCTTGGGAGTAGACTTCCTTTACAGGTATATTGTTCTCTGCTTAAGGGGTTAAATATACCATTACTTTTGATCACTACCTGTGCTCCTTAATATTCCAATCATCTGCTAATATAGTGTTGGGGACATAGAGATCAAGGAGAATCTTGTTTGCATAAAAATGGTGCCACTGAAGGAGATGAATGAAATGGAGGGCTGCATAATGTCCTTTGTCATAGATGATCTTATGTAGTGCATAATGTGACTTTAGCTTTACATTGATCTCACAACCTTGGTCATCATTATTGTTAGTGCCTTTTCTCTTATAGGACACAGATGAAGAAAGGACAACCCAACTCACTGTCATTTCTGAGACCCAATCGCAACAGGCTGGAAAGACACCATGTGTCTTATAACAATTTTCCTGACTTCAGCTGTAAGGTTTCAGGAAGTTTAAAGTTTGAGGAATGGATAAGGCTTCCTCCTCATATATACAACTGAAGAAGAGTAATGTGGATTACTATAGGTATATAGATCCACAACACTGTATGTGGACCTATGTTCTATAAAACATGTAGATTCTCTAGTTTATTCTGAAATAAAAAATAATATAGTATTTTGTTACTTATTATCACTATGGATTACTTTAGAGATCAAAATCACAAAGTTTTTTTAACCTAATACTAATTTGTTAGGTAAAAGAATGAATACTAAAATGCATTTATACTCAGGAGGATCCCTACTTAGTGAAGAGTAAGAGCCATTGCTACCTGTGGTGTTCATCAGTGATGTGGGAATGTGGGAGCCTGGAGCTTCCAGGGAACAACTTAATTTTATTAATAAGAAGAGCATTCAATTATTTAAAATAGAGTAATAAGTATGGCACACACACACATACACACACACACACACACACACATACACACACACATACATATGCACAAAACCTAAGGCCATGCAACTTAACTGCTATGGCTGTATAAATCAAAACTCCAAAAGAGAGGCGGAACAATATAGACCTCATTTTTTTTTTGAGGATCAGTAAGAATCTTTCATTCAAAAATTTTAAGGAAAATAAATAACAATACATAAACAAAGCAAGTATGTTGATATAGAGCAAAGCCTAGAGTTGAAATTGGGAGAGAAACTGTATCAAGAATCATCCTGGATCAAAAAGTACTGGGGAGTCTTAGAGAAAGACCCAGTATACATCTGACCCTTAGGACCTCAGATTTTTACAGAGGGACATATGGCACATTGATATAGTTTAATGGACCAAAAACATGATAAAAATGACAGAATCTGAACTTTTGAGTTAATGTCACTGACTATTTATAATGTAATGTATGAAATAAAATCACAATAGCTATATTAGGAAGAAGGAGTTCTAGCCATAGAAGTTGGTGGTTTTTATTTATCTAGCAGAAAAAAATCATTTAATGAATATCACAAACATCATTACCTAATGCTGTTATTCCAGCCTTAGTACTATAAATATCAAGTTCAAAGCCTAGAACATGAGCTAATTAAAAGCAACAACATGCATAAGAAAGTTTAAACACTTATGACAAGTCTTAAATTTTCTTTCAAAATATGCTTCAAATGACAATGAAAATTTTAAACTCTAAAATAGCAGAATGCCAAGTCACTTTTTGAAGTGTTATTCACATTACTCAGAACAGTCCACTGTAGAAGGTAAATCACAATTTTTGGTCTATTACACCTAAGGCATTTCCAGGTATCCAGTTTTCTGATTATATGGAAGATTGCTTTGGAAATTTATTTAGGTAATATGTATGAAATATATAAATAGAACTATGGTTTACATTTCTTAGAAGGCAATAAAATCCCACTGACTTACACAATCATGGCTACAACAAATAGATCACTTGTGTCAATACAATTATTGCTAATATTGCTGATCTGTAAAGAGGTTAAGAACTTCACTCAAACCCAATTGCTTAAGAAATCAGACACAAAAAATTGAAAAGCCATGTTCCTGTGAGGAACTCTGTAAGGAAGCAGCTATCAATTTCTCCTGATGCCTTAATTCTTGGAGAACATGATGACATCAGTTTCACATTATGCGTATAGCTCTGAAACCTACTAGGACAAGCTGCTAGGGATCACCACTCACATCAAAGAATCACACATTTACCCGATTTGGTTTGAGATACTTCAGTACTTGCTGTGGGTTTGGATCTGGGATGTGGATGACATGTTCGTTGTGTTTTAAGAGCTGAAGGAAGAAACTTCTGGTTATTTTCATGCAGTTGGCTTTGGGGGAAAAAATCTCTAAACTTTCTAAGCTATGTCTCCTTGAAATATTTGATATATATATTTTAAGATTAAAACAGTTTCTCCTGATTTACTGATATTTTATTGAAGATTCTTGAGAGAGAAAATTGACATATAATAAGTCAAGGAATGTACAGACATAAGTTTCCAATTAAAAATATCAAACTATAGCTAATCTCTGGGTGGTAGGGTGTTAGAGTAACATGAAAAATTTTAACTATTCCCAAGAACACACACTACCATAGAGTTGGTATTGTTTAGTCTGTCTAGGTAAGTAAGATTACAAAATAGAAAGATTCTAGGCCCATGCATAGCTTTTAAAAACAATAGGTAACTGACTTTAGGAATCCTTATTATTAAGAAGAAGTAATATAAAGTTGTAGTACAGAAGATGACAAGACAATGTTATAAAGCTGATGACCATATGATTAGGATGATGGTGGAATGAGTTTGAAAAGAAGCAAGAAAAATCACTGAGGAACATAGACTATCTTTACCTAATGTTGTTTCTGGAGCCTTGGTTTTAAGAATGACAGATTCAAGGGCTGTAGTAAGAACTGGACAAAAGAATAATAAACCAAAGAGATTTTTAAATTTTATACTAAAGTTAATTCTACAGTATAATTTTTAAGATTGAGAGTGAAAAGAAACACTTGATTTTTGTGCATTTGGCCACCATGACTAGGCACCCATTAACTTCATGACAGAGACTTGTAAAACAACATAGCACACAGCTAAATATTAAGATATGGTCCACAAGATATTCTTCTTAATATTCGATTACTTGTCCCTTGCTGCTGAGAAAGTTTGCTAAAAACATCTTTTTATACACTTACATAACATATGCTTTTATAATTCTAGTTAAAAACACAGTTAACCTATTTGCTCTGCTATAGAAACTGAGATAACTATCTCCAGTTTTGTCTAAATTTAAATAATTATGTATATAATAGAAAGCTCATGCTTAAAAGCATAAAGAAGACCACCTAACCATTGAATTGTATTCATCAAAATCTCAATGTAGTACTTGATTCAAAAACTTAAAAGACTTGAACATGTTACAGAAGAGGAGGAGGAAGCCTATTTAAACATTCCAAGCTGGAAACATTTTTAGTCTGAAAATTTACTAAGATTATAATTTCTTAAAACATCAGATACAGCATTATATGTCACAAAGGTTCTAGTCAAACAAAAGAAATATAAGTAAAAAAAAGTATGCTTCCAGAATTGATGATGGATAAGCAATATAAATAAGGGCTGGAGATTCACACTGAGACACAGCCTTAGTGTAGTTTCAAAACACATGACATAGTGATACATCACAGTTTGATGTCCTAAAATCAGGTTATGCACAATGCTTATGAATTCAACTAAACACCTGGAATAGAAACCAACATAATGTAAAGATTATGATCGTCAGATAATTAGTTGAATTCATGAGCACTGTGTATAACTTCAAGACTAAGACTGTTATGGAATGACAAGAGAATGATGGAATGGTCTTAGGATGCAGAAAAACTGATGATATGATGCAACAACTGTGAAGGACACATGTTCTCATTACCCATGGTTTCTGGAGCTTCAGTTTTATGATCACCAGGTTCAAGATCTGTAGCAGGAACTAATTAAAAGTAATGAAATAAACATGGGAGGAATTAGTAAAGTAAATCTTATCAGTGTAACTACTTCAATAGGTGTACAGTAATTTAATGAATTTTTCTGAAATTTAACATGTGTTATTTAAAGATTTGGTCACTTTGTTCCCAGGCAAGCCTTTTTTAAATAGATACACAATCACTGCTTACACTGTGTGGTAAACATTGCAATAAAGTCACATAGTCTTCTATGTATCAGAGTACATTATTTAAACTATTATAGAAGTCTTTTCTATAAACCTCAGATATTTTATCACAGGCTCATTTATATATCTGAAACTACTGGCTTTGTATGGAAGCTTTAAGAAGGCTACATGTAAAAATGAGCAGAAATGCTACAAATGGCATTTATGTTTGAAAGAAGGCACAACAAAGAATAATGTAATGTGAACTACAGTCATTAGACCAAGGCATTCCAGAAAGTGAGATAAGGTACTTCTAGTCGGCATGGTATCTACTTGAGTAGCTCTCTGCTCTCCTCACAAAAGGTATTGTACAATAGTTGCATAGCAAGAGCACTGATACTTTTGGGGTGAGAGCCAAACATTTGAACCACTCCTTCAAGGACCTTAGATAACTGCTCTTATAGACTTCAAAATGTAACAGTCTCATCCTATTTGGTAGCAAAATTCTACTTATTCCAGGAAGGTAATGTCATCTAGTTGGGCTCTATACCTCCCTTCTTTTTGTCCCTTTTAATGTCCGTGGTTTGAAGATACAACTTTTTTTTCCTGTCCTTCGCAGACTTTTCTCTAAGTTTAAGATTGTAGCCAGGCATGGTGGTGCTCGCCTTTAATCCTAGCACTCGGGAGGAGAGCCATGAGTTCAAGGCCACCTCAGACTATATAGTGAATTCCAGGTCAGTCTGAGCTAGAGTGAGACCCTACCTTGAAAAAAATAAAAAAAGATTGTTGATGGCACCATGAACAGACATTGTTTTGAACAGACATGTTTCTAAGTGGTTCAATCTTGGTAGTATCATTACAGGGCAGATTTGACCTTGACTGTCCCACTGACTGAGAAGTAACATCAGCTTTCTACTTCTGTTATTCTCATAGCTGTTGAAGTGCCAATGGAATGATGACAGACAATCATTTTGTGACACTAACAACAAAAAGGTTTAGTCTCTTAGTTATATATAATACATTTTGTTTTAAAAAGATTGGATCAAGAGAGATAGTAAATAAGACTCATATTAATAGAAATGATCAGAAAGTACAAGATATTTGGCTGCCATATAGGTCTTCACCTATGTTTTCCCCATGAACACAACAGTGGAGGCAGTGGATAACTTTAATACCTTTCACCCACACAAACTCTCAGGTGCACTTCTGGCATTTCTCTTGGAGCCCCAAGAGCCACTAGAAGTACCCCTATAACTGCAAAGCACATTTACCCAGGTTAGAATGAGGAGCCTCGGGGGTTGGTGTTGTTTTAGGTTTGGGGCGTGGATGACGGGGCCGTTTTGATGTTTTAGGAGCTAAAGAAAAAAAAAACTCGGTTATTAGAGTCTAGTTCAAAAAATTGTCATACCAAGGTTCTACATTTACTAAAACTTGTTAAGAAATGAGACTTTTCAACTTGAAATTTTTACCCACATTACAGAAGTATTTTTTTCCTTTACAATTGTAAGTGCACTGGGAGTAAGAGCAATATGTAAAATGAAGTGAATAATAAAAGAAGTAAAGAATCGTTAAAAAAAAAAAAACCTCATAGAATCAAAAGGTTTTAAGAGCCAAGAATAGTGTCACACACCTGAAATCCCAGCACATGAAAGGCTCATGTAGGAGGATCATGAATTCAAGGCCAGCCAAACTGCACTACATAGAAAGTTTGAGGCCAGTCTTGGCTATATAGGGACACCTTATTTCCAGAAAAAAAAAAAAAAAAAAACCAAACTTGAGAATCACTGCTAAACATCATGTTGGTAGTGATCTGTTACAAACAATAGTTACAAGTAATTTGATGTTTTATTAAAACTAAGACCACATACACCATCAATTGAAATAACAACTAAAGAACAAATAACATTTAGCAAGAAAGAATGAATGCTTAAATAAAGAGATCATTAGATACAGAAAGATATGACTTGGCACCATAGCAATTGTTAAAATTAAGAAAACTTTTCGTAAAGTCACCTTTACCAAAACACACAAGATGACAAAAATAGAAAGAAAACACACATGCACAATTTGAGATGGTTCATGCTTAATAAATGACTCACAGATCTCAAGAAAACAAGAGATGAGTTCTTTGAGGAGCCAGAGTTTTCAATACTTTTAGGATGAAAATGGTCATGGAATGATAATAGAGGATGATGAGGCCATTGCAGGAAACAGAAGAATCTGTAGCTGAGACTGAAGCCCTAAGCCTGATAGTGAGAAGAAGACATACAGGGACCATGTCTCAATGCATTACCTTTTCTTGTCACCCAGGTCTCAGTTCGGAGTGTCACAGGCTCAAGCTCTGCACTAGGAACTGACCAAAAGTATAAATTATATGATATGATTAAGTGAAAGAATGTAAAATATTGCCTTTAAAATGAATTTTTCTAGTATAATATGGCATCTAGAATAACATGCTGACTTTTTTTCCCCCAAGGTAGAGTCTTGCTCTATCCCAGGCTGACCTTGAATTCACTATGTAGTCTCAGGCTGGCAACATGCCAACTTTTAAAAACTGTTAAACTTGAAAAGCAGCTTAGCTGACTTCTTAAAATTTGCCTATACAGCCGGGCGTGGTGGCGCATGCCTTTAATCCCAGCACTCGGGAGGCAGAGGTAGGAGGATCGCCATGAGTTCAAGGCCACCCTGAGATGACAGAGTTAATTCCAGGTCAGCCTGAACCAGAGTGAGACCCTACCTCAAAAAAAAAAAAAAAAAAAAAAAAAAAAAAAAAAAAAAAAAAAAAAAATTTGCCTATACCTATGTTAGTATCTCTTTACTTTTGATTATCTAATTAATAGTCTCAATTGGACTGTGAAAGGTATTGCTTAGAACTTATCTTTGGAAAGAGACTGAGACCTCAGTGTTCTCAACTGAGTAAGGTCCCTTCATCATGGGCAAAGGATGAGTATGGTTTTATGGGAAAGAACAGATTGCCTATGTCTCCCAGACCAAATCACAGCTGCTTCATCAGGTGCCAAGTACCTCCACCACGGACATCCATGAACCCACTTAGATACAGAAAAGTTCTCATCATATATTTATGTCTCGTCTTTCCCATTTTATTCTTCCCAGTCTTCTAGTCACCCAGATACTTCAGTCACTTCAAGACCCCATTGCTTCTTTTTTTTTTTTTAATTTTTTATTTATTTATTTGAGAGTGACAGACACAGAGAGAAAGACAGATAGAGGGAGAGAGAGAGAATGGGCATGCCAGGGCTTCCAGCCTCTGCAAACGAACTCCAGACGCGTGCACCCCCTTGTGCATCTGGCTAACGTGGGACCTGGGGAGCCGAGCCTCAAACCGGGGTCCTTAGGCTTCACAGGCAAGTGCTTAACCGCTAAGCCATCTCTCCAGCCCCCCCCCACTGCTTCTTCATCTGTATTTCGTGCATGCATATATTTATGTACCCTAGCATATGTTGTTGTGGGCATCCAAAATCAATCTTATATTTGCATAGGTACTGTTTAATGCCATTTCAAGATTGTTTATAAAGAAAGGCTTCTGGCTTCAAGTATCTTACAGGTTTCAGAGGACCCAAACTTATCTCCTATGTATACTTCAAAGGTGTTAATGGTATTTGGAGGAGATTTACGGTATTTAATGATGCTTTTCGGTTGAAAGAAATATGTCTGATTTTTCTGAAGTGTTACTTTTAAGAGCTAAAAGGAAGTTTTAAAGATACATGGTGATAGAGAAGATTGCACACAAGAAGTAGGAGGCATCTGGTTGCCTCATAGATCTCCCCAATCAGTATGTCTCTTAACATCTATATAGTGGAAATACTGCTGCTGCTCATAAATTGCATTCTGACTCTCATAGGCACACACTGGACATTCTCAGTCAACATGATTAGTCTTGAAACACTGTGGGTCAGACTACTGGGCTCTTTAAACCAATAACAACCTGGCTTAGACACAGGTACTCCAGAACTTGGTATGGGCTTTGGTCTGGGATGTGGATGACATGTTCGTTGTGATGTTTTGAGAGGTAAAGGAAGAAAGTTTTATGTCACTACATATTTGCATTATGTATGGGTGAGGAAGCCATGAAAACATGATGGCTTGTTCGATAGTTGTTATTTTAGTTGCAGCTTTAGCCACTATATAATTTCTTTTATCACAGAAAATTCTACAAAGACAAGAAATTACCATTTAATTATTATAGATATAAAGATTAGTAGTTAAGATTTAAATTCATGGGGCAGCTTGATTGGAACCAGAAGCAATGGTTAAGGAACAACTACTAAACCTAATGGATGAAAATGAAATCTATGATTTATGATTTATAATTAGTCTTTCAATCTTTCACATATTTTCTATGTAACTGTTAAGAAATTACTTAATTAGAAACAAAAAAATGTTATACAAACAGAAATAAAGTTGCTATGTAGATGTATAATGGGTCCTCCTGGCTCTGTAAAAATTGTTAATGACTTTATCTAGACAAAAGTGACTTGTGATATATTCTAAACACAGAAGTAGCAAAAACACTTCTTAAATAAAACACAGAATAATACATCAAAATTTCAAATAGATAACATGACAAATAAATCACCTGAAATACTATGTATTACTTGTTGTCTTAAAACACATAAATTGTCTTTACAATTATTAGAAGACTATAACTGAATGGCCACAAAGATTGACACTGTTGCCATATAAAGTGAGTTTAAATGTGAAGTGTGACAATGAGCAAGAGAAGGCTTATGGCAGATACAGTAGCATTACCTAGAGCTGTTACAGAAACCTCAGGTCTAACAGTGACATGTTCCAGGACTACAAGAGGAAATGACCAAAACAATGCACCAAAAAAAAAAAAAGATTTAAAAATATGTGTATAAGTTAGAACATTCACATCTAATACATCTAACGAGAATGTCAATTGCTTTAAGAAAAAAATTTTTACTTTCTCATCTGAGAGAAAAAGTATATACTTGCTTTTCAAGATTTGGGTAAACATTAATTATGGTAAGTCTTATGCTTATCATTTGAACTTCCCTAACTATATTTGAGAAGACAACATGAGTGACTATTCAAGCTAATATGAAAAATGACACTGAAGCCGGGCGTGGTGGCGCACGCCTTTAATCCCAGCACTCGGGAGGTAGAGATAGGAGGATCGCCGTGAGTTCGAGGCCACCCTGAGACTACATAGAGAATTCCAGGTCAGCCTGAGCTAAAGTGAGACCCTACCACAAAAAATAAAAAAAGAAAAATGACACTGAAAAATATTTTCATTCATTTAATATATTCTTAGAGAATAATTAAGCTAAAAAACCATAATTATCATGCACTTTATGGGAACTAAACCTGAGTACTTACTCTAGTTAACTCAGTGTGGATGCAATAGACAGTTTATAAGTTTCAAATACATAAAAGGTAATCACTGAAGTGGGCTGTGTTGATAATGTTAAGAATCATCTATGGAAATAATCTGAGGTCTCTGTCCAAACCATGTTACATAGGAAAGCAGCGCAAAGATATGGTCATAAATATATTAGATACAATCCAGAAGATCCTCTGTCTTTCCTACATACAAAAATGTAAAAAATCAAAGCTTTCTGTAGAATGTAGATGTCTCTGGATCATATCTAAGGTCTAAATAAAATCCTCAAGATCTTTCAACTGGCTTTATGGATCATTCAGATAGTAGCATCACCAATAAGCATGCACTCACCATATACAAGTAGTCCATCCGGACCACACTGCCTTTCTGGCTGATCTGCACTATTACCAGTCCTTCTCCTTTAAGCTAATCCTGTGGTGAGCTCAAGGTCCAAACCCAGCCAACCCTGACCTTTTTCTTTTTTCTTTTTTATTTCTTTAAAAAAATTTTATTTATTTATTTGAGAGCGACAGACACAGAGAGAAAGACAGATAGAGGGAGAGAGAGAGAATGGGCATGCCAGGGCTTCCAGCCTCTGCAAACGAACTCCAGACGCGTGCGCCCCCTTGTGCATCTGGTTAACGTGGGACCTGGGGAGCCGAGCCTCGAACTGGGGTCCTTAGGCTTCACAGACAAGTGCTTAACCGCTAAGCCATCTCTCCAGCCCTTTTTTCTTTTTTAGATCATAGCTTTATGTCTATTTTGTATAACAAAAACTCAACTGTACTGTTTCATGAGAAAAAAAGTCTGTAGCTAGTGAATCACACATGGGGCCTATGAAAGGAGTCTGGGGTTTGCTTAAACTAAATATGCTGTCCCTGACTACATAAGTTTTACCATAAAGATTTGATGGAATTGCACAATATGAAATAAACTAAAAGTTGCAATGAGACTATCACATAGAAAGAATAAAGTATTCTGGCTTCAGATGGCTCTTACCCAGTCATGGTCTCCTTGAAAACAAGGCAGAGAAGTTATTGACAATGCCTCATTTGCTCACACTCAGAGAGAATACAAGCTACTATCACCTACCGCCACCATGTCATTGAGTCCCCACTGGGACATACTGCAAGGGCTCACCCTTATCTCACACAGTTACAGATTTACCCAGTCTGGTCTGACTGCTTGAGGGCTTGGAGTGGTTTTAGGTCTGGGTTGTGGGCAATGGGTTCTTGGTAATATTATGGTAGCTGAAGGAAGAAAAGGCTTGCGTTACTGTAGTTCTCATGGTCCTCAATACTTAAAAGAGGTTTCTCTACTATTTTTCACATTTTCTAAAGCTCTAGTAGACTGCTTTGGTAGTTTTACTTTTGCACTTTTTTCTAACAAATGGTGCACTGGGATACATTAATGTCTCCAGTTGAGTTGTTCATTTGAGGTATGAAGATTAATATTCATTCTCAGGAAGTCATAGACCTTCCTCACTTTGGGGGAAGGGAAATGATTGAGAAGAAAGTTTTAATGAAAATGGATGAGAAATTTGGATCATATTAAGGAAGAGGTTATGGTGTAAGATTTCAGATGTGTAATTTCTTGCCAAGTTCATAAGGTATATCATCACATAAATCACCAACAAATAAAAAAATTCCATTCAATTAGTTTTTTAAAACATCTAGAAAGTTAGCTGTGCAAAAGAGCACACAAATAGCTGCTACTGATAGCCTTTATGAGGAACATTCCACTTTGTTAAACACTCAGCTATCATACAGAATACTGTTCAGTAAAGCATCAGCAATACAACAATTTCAAATGTTCGGCATAATAGGTACACGCTGGAACTAAGCTCATATCTGGCACTCACGAAAACAGCAGGAAGCAAGAATATTTTTAAGAGGCTTCAAACTCTGAAAATAGTGTAAGTGATTGAATGGCCGCAAAAGATGACAGTCACCATCTCATAAAGGTGGAAAAGCCATGCTATGGAGAGGAAAGGAGACAGGGCTGCACGAGCAACAAAAATATTTGGAATACAGCACAGCTTGTTAACTAATATCATCCTAGGGGTCTCAGTTCTAAAAGTGACACTCTCAAGGTGTGTAATATTCTAAAGGTCTGTAACAGGTTCAAAGTCTGTAATAGGCTCAATGTCTTTAACAGGAACTAAAATAACACAACAAGATTAAAAAAAAATACCAAAGAGATAAAGCATTTACTTTGAAATGAAATTTGCTAGTATAATAGTGTTTCTTGAATACATAGGCTTTCAACTTTCCAGCTGAAGAGAATCATTGACTGAATTGTGTACAGTTTATATACTGAAGCCCTAGGCCACAATGTACTATATCTGTAGATGGGCCTTTAAAGAGGTAATTAATTTAAACATGTAATTACATGAGGTCATAAAAGCAGGGCTCTAATCAAATTGGATGGGTATCCTTACCAGAAGAGGAAGAGACACTGGGGATTCATGTACTTAGACCATGTAAAGACATTTGTTTTCTGTGAGAGAGGCCTCAATTAAAAAAAAAAAAAAAGAAAAGAAAAACCTGGTGACACCATTGTCTTAGACGTTACAGCTCAAGAAATTTCTACTCTTTAAGATAACTAATGCCTAGCATTTTGGTATGCCTGTTCTTGTGAACTAACTTTAAGGAAAACCAAGCAGTCTATTCAGGCTGGCCAAACTATACTTAAGTATTTCAGCTCATGAGATAGTCATTGTTTTTGGATTCTTTTAGCACAACAATACAGAGGCAAATCATTCTGTTGGTCATAATGTATGTTTATCTGAATCTAATATGAAAATCTTCCCAACATTTTTACCCATGTACGTAGAATGTTTGTAACAATTTGCAAAAAATGTATGGAAAGCTAATTCTTAATTTTAAAAAATTCTAAAGAAAACAATTGCTAAATTTTTCAGAATATGCTTGCATAAAAAGTTCTGAAACATATAATTAGCCATTATACAAATAACTTCTCATGATTTAACTATCCTACAAGATGAAAAGTAACACCTTGTCTACCACTCCCAGTTATTGAAAAGTGTCTTGTGTCTCTTCTAATTATAAACCCCATGTCAGAAGTAAGCTAAGCGCCTCTAAGGATTCCCTCTCAAGGAACAACCTGTGCAGATTGACATTTGTAAATAGGGCCTGGCTAAAGTTCATTAAATCATGGATATCTAGTGTTTATCTAGTGTTCCTCCTAGGACTTGGAGTGGTTTTAAGTCTGTGTTCTTTTTGAACATTTTTGTTGATGGAAAGAGTTACCCTTTAATTACTTTAAAGCTCATTTTGTATAGAATTCCACATCTTAGTTATCCATTCTTCAAGTGATGGACATCTGGGTTGATTCCAGCTTTTAGCTATTACGAATTGAGCTGCTACAAACTTGGTTGAGCAAATCTCTCTGGTCTGTGGTTTGAAGGTTTTAGGGTAGATGCCCAGTAAGGGAATCACTGGGTCTGTTGGTATCTCTATAGTCAGCTTTTTCAGGAGTCTCTATATTGCTTTCCAAAGTGGTTATACCATCCTACATTCCCACCAACAGTGGATGAATGTCCTTATTTCTCCACATCCTCACCAGCATTTATAAGAAAAAAATGACACAGTGAAATTTGAGGAAAAATGGTTGAACCTGGAACAGATCATTCTCAGTGAACTTACCCAGTCACAAAAAAAAAAAAAAAAATCACCACATAGTCTCACTACTCATCTACAGCACCTAACCTGAATCTACCTGAGATACCTTACATACCCAGCAAGCATCTCGTGGACTAGACACTAGGATGGATGGGGAGGGAGGGAAGGGCATCAAAGGGGTGGGAAACACAAATCTAGACCAAAATGGCAATAGTACAACAAAATTATACTTCCTAAAAGGCAGACCAAATGGCTGAACCTTCGCCAGGCCCTTATAGGGAACACCTGAACCACAAGACACCAGAGAGAGTATGATGAAGACTGACCTTAATCTTCTACATCTTCCCTTCCTCCCTCTCTCTCTCTCTCTGTTCTCTCTTTTCTATTAGTTATCTTTTTCCTCCTTCTCTTAGTGGGCACTGACCTATAACTCCCAGTACCAGCATGTGGCTATCATCCACAAGAGCTTTTGATCAGAGAGACCTACAAGGTTTCCTAAAAGACGGGCAGATTTCTGTCAGAGGACCTGATGACCCACAAAAGGTTAGTGGTAAGACCCTACTGCTGAAGACATCTTATGTGGTTGACATGTAAAATGGAATGGCATGGCTGGAAGTTGGAAGAGAGTCAGTCCCCAGATAGTCAGTGAGTCTAGTGCCAGAGGGTGCTACATGGGCAACTGGGGGAAAATGACCAATATCTGTCCAAGCAATTCATGGTCTAACCTACTTAGAAACAAATAACCTGTTATGATGCCCACACAAGCGCAATAGTGGCACACAGCCATGGTGGGGAACCAACTGCTCTTGATTTGGCTAACTGGTCCCCTCAGTGGTACAGGACCATAGCTGGAGCTGGGAAACAAGTCAGAACCATATCCAAACATAAGCCCACTCTCCATTATCAAGCTACCATCAATCATGAGCTAAAAGAGGGCCTACACCTATTAAATTCTCTATTAAAAAAAGTAAGGGTTATCTCATTTGTCCTGGTGCTAACCTACTCTCCGTTGGAGAATCTGCTTCTCTTTTTCAGGTAAGGAGAGAGCCACCCTATCATACCTCAAAAAGGCCCTGGCTGAAACTAAGAAAAATTGACAAAACAAGCAAGAGTGCTGTTTTCCTGATGAACCGGATACTAACACAAGGGGGAAGGAGATCAACACACAGAAATATCAACTCCTACCAAATCAGAGAGCCAGAGCCCCAAAGGCCCCCAACACCTCATCATTGAAGCACACCAAAAATGAACCCAACATGGCTCAGGGAAATTTTTCAGAAGAGGGGGCGGAAAGAATGTCAGAGCCACATGTTGGGTCATGATATGCAGAGACATTTATCTTACCCATAACTATGGGCTAACTCCACAATTCATGACCCATATACCTCAACAAGAAGGGGCCAAGGGGAGGGGGTAGGTCATGGATGAGCCTAATAATGGTACCAAACTGACTGTATTTACTGAATACAAAACTATTTAGTAAAAAATTAAAAAGCTCATTTTGCAGACTACAGAATTTTAAAGATTTCAAATTGTATTGCTTGATAAATTTTCTTGTGTTTTAGGAGACATATCTTTCTAATATAAGAGTTTGTGCCATATCACTTGTCTGCAAGAAGTTTTCAGGTTAGTAAGGGTGTGAGATAATTTGCAGAACCTCTTGATTTCTTGTGTGACCGCTTGAGTTCTCCAGAGAAGATAAATGCACAAAATTAAGTCTGGCTTCTCCTGCCACTTCTGCTTCGGGTTAGAGATATATTCACTTGCTAGCTCCTGCACTTCTATCTGTGTCATGAGGTGATGAAAGCAAGGAACGCCCTCACTACAGAGCCTGCTCTGTACCTACGGACTGTGAACCTCCGAATAAAGTACGTGAGCTGGACAAGTCTCTTCCTTGTAAGTAGCCTGTGTTGGGCAATTTACTAGAATAACACAAAGCTGGTTAATGCATAGACCAAATCCATCTTACTGAAAAGATATCTTTGGAAAGAGTCACAACTTTTTTTCAACTTGAGTGAGCCAGCATGATATGGGAGTGACCACTGTTTCTGTGGCATACCAGAGAACCCTAATCCAACACCCAGACAAAGGTTAGCAATGAATAGATTTTCAGATGCGATCTAGACTCCCAAGTCTAGTATTTGAACCTTCCTAACTGGTCTAGTTTAGCTGAAGTAGCCTCATAGAAATGTTCTGTTCAACTCCTGGAAGCCTCACAGCTTCTATCAGAAAAAAAAAAGAAATCCCCTTCTCATGGGCTTTCATGCACTCCCCGCTCTTCTGAATTTGGTTATTATCCACCTCACAGGATAATCTTCCCTCAGAAATGATTTATATGTTTGTAAGTAGTTGATGAACAAAAAACAAAAAAATGATGCAGAGATTTTGTATGACTGAAAGCTTAAAATATCTGCTCTCAATATCTAGACAGAAAGCAATGTTTGCTTGCCCACATGTTTACCGTAACTTGAAGTACTTCACTAAGAAACCATCTCTCACTCACTAGAATAAACATGCATTTTCTGTCTAGTTCTGGTTACTATTCACATTGACAAAGAATGACTAGAATTTATTTAAAAAGTAAAAATAAATAAATAAATTGGAGAGAAATTCTTAATCCACAGGGCATAACAAATTCAGCTGTTAGACTATATCTATTGTTCCTGACTAAAGTGGAATCAGCCATTAACCTGACTTGTCACTATATTTCTATGGAAGTCACTGAGATAAACTATGAGGGTTCCTTAACTAGAACCTACACATTTACCCCATTCTGTCTGCAGTATGACAGGACTCTGTGGTTTTGAGTTTGGGACATGGTTCACTGAGGCACTTTGGGAGCTGAAGGAAGTAACATTAGTGTGTTTAATTTTAGAAGTTGTCACTAAGAATATATATTTTTTAACTTGTTGAATTTTAAGAGTTTTTAAATATTTTTCAACTGTGAAATATTTACCCCTATTTTGATAACATACTTCTTCATGTCCTTTATATTTCTCTGAAAATCAAGATTCATGCTGAAATATGAGCTGATATATTAATATTTCAAGGAGGTTTTCATAAGGATTACTGAAAGAAAAAATTCCAATATCTTGTTGAGCTATGGTATGCAATAGCATAGGTATGGGGTGACTTCAACTTAATCATAGTACTCGTAACTTAAATTTAGCAGTACATTTGCTATTTTCCTCCTTACCAAACTAAGACTTCATCATTATCAAACATGGGAAAGGAGAAAATAAAAGCAAGCACACAAGAAAATTTAGGAACTTAAAGAACTATAAAATAACTGTCACACCATTATAGTTGTATCTACTTACTCAGTCTAGAGAAGGCACAGAAACCACTTTACACCTTGATTGTGCTAATACTCAGTAACAAGAAATGTCAATGTGATTAATAAGTTATTTACATGGGAACAGAGACACCACAGCTGTAGATATAGTACATATCTGCATTCATATATTTGAATAAATATATTGCCAATAAATTGATTATCTTGAAATTGGGGCTCACTCTCTCCTTTTCTCTAATAGATAAATAAACAAATAATAAATTGTTTTAATACTCTTCAACACACTGAGTACATGAATGATGGGGTGATGCAGAAGCTCTGTGAAGCATCAGATGCTGTGGTTATGATGGATATAAAACAGCAGAAATGCAGATGTTGATGAACATGGTATGTTATTACCTAGTGTTGTCCTTGGAGCCTCAGTTCTAAGAATAACTGGTTCAAGGATTGTAGCAGGAACTGATCAAAAGAATAAAAGAACCAAAGAGACTTTGAGAGTGTATGAAATATTAGAAAGTTTATCTTATCAGTAAAATAAAGAATTTGCAAGCTATAAAGCAAACTTTTAATATTATTTAAAACGGGGCTGGAGAGATGGCTTAGCAGTTAAGCACTTGCCTGTGAAGCCTAAGGAGGCTTGATTTCCCAGGACCCAAATAAGCCAGATGCACAAGGGGGCACATGCATCTGGAGTTCATTTGCAGTGGCTGGAGGCCCTGGTGTGCCCATTCTCTGTCTATCTCTGCCTCCTTCTCTCTCTGTCTGTTGCTCTCAAATAAATAAGCAAAAATAAACAAACAAAAAATTTTAAAAGCAATATTATTTAAAACGTTTTATTTTTGCTACTTAAGATGAAGAGCCACCTCTCAGCTTTTGCCATTATTAGGCTGGGTACTTTGAGTTATAAAATCAGGGAAAAAAATGAACCTGTGTAGAAGAATGATTAAATTTCACAGGAGTAAGTTTAGGTTCCAAGTCTTCCAACTCTTTATTTTTACTTATGAGAGAGATGAAAGAGAAAGAGAGACACAGAGAGAGAATGGGCATGCCAGGGCTTCTAAGCACTGCAAATGAACTCCAGATGCATGTGCCACCATGTGTATTTGGCTCACGTGGGTTCTGGGGAATGGAACTTGGGTCCTTAGGTTTGTCAGGCTAGCACTTTAACCAGTAATCTATCTCTCCAACTCTCAATTCCTTTATATATTTTTATTTATTTATTTTTGAGAGAGGAGAATGGAGAGAAGAGAGATGGGGGAAGGAGCAAAAGAGAAGAGAAGAGAGAGAGAGAGAGAGAGACTCCTACTACTATACATAAAATCCAGACACATGTGCCCTGTTGTCTGGTTTTATGTGGGTACTGGGAAATTGAACCCAGGTCAGTAGGCTTTGCAAGAGAGCACCTATAACCACTAGCCATTTCTCCAGTCCTTGACCCTTTTTAATTCATCATTTGAGCCCATTCAATAAGAAAGCCCCAACATATTATTTTCAGGAAACCTGCTTCAACACATTCCCTGTTTTTCAGACTTTGTTCCTTCATTCCTCCATCCATCCAATTCAGTAACAAAGGATATTTTCTTCCTCATCTTAAGGATATTTTCTTCTTCATCTTAATATGAAGGATGTATATCACTCAATAGTTTATTTTACTAGAAAAGAAGTGGTTCAGTGAAGAAAGGACAAAACATGTTGAGAGGGGATTATGTAAATTTTTAATAAAGTTTTATAATAAAAAATTCTGGGGTGGAGAGATGGCTTAGCGGTTAACTGCTTGCTTGTGAAGCCTAAGGACCCCAGTTCGAGGCTCAATTCTCTAGGACCCACTTTAGCCAGATGCACAAGGAGGTGCATGCGTCTGGAGTTCATTTGCAGTGGTTGGAGGCCCTGGTGCGACCATTCTCTCTCTCTCTCTGCCTCTTTCTCTCTCTGTCACTCTCAACTAACTAACTAAATAAATAAAAAATTCTACCAAACAAAGCACTATGTGGACTAGACTTGATAGTTCAGACACAATTATACTTTAAAAAAGAACAAACAAGAATTTTTGTTACAGGATAGCAAGATAGACCCATTGATGAAGTGCTTAACTTCCAAGCATAAGGACCTGAGTTCTATTCTCACATAATAGTGTTGGGGATGGTGATGTGTGTTTGTAATTCTGTGACTGGGAAGGTAGAGATGGGTTGTCCAGTCAGTGTAGCCTAACTGGTAAGTTCCAGGCCAACATGAGACCCTGCCTCAAAGGAAGATGATGGCATTCTTGAGGCTGACACCTGAGGCTGTCTTCTGACCTTCACAAACACATACAATTGCAGACATTAGCATATTAAAATATCTTATATTTGTATGAACATGCTGCCTTACATTACTTTCTATCTGTTCATGCAGGAACAGCTTTTATTGACTACTGTATTGCAAATGAGTTGGTAAATAAAACATAACTCTGACTTCTGAGCTATGGGCTAGCATGGTTTAGGAGAATTTTAAGAAAAACCTTAGCAAAGTAATTGATTTGAACAGATTATGTTGGCTCAAGACTATACTAGAAAGTTTTTAAATCATAGAGTAAGAAAATAAAAGTCACTAATGGTGAGTATTCCTAATTGGAAAGCATAAATTGTTCAGCCATCTCGTGTTTTCCTTACTAACCAGCAGTTTTTACTGTTAATAGATATATAAGGATGTATCCTAACATACTATATGTGCATAGAGTAAAGCTTAAACCACATATTTACCCAATATTGTCTGAGATATATCTGGATAGAGTGTGGTTTTAGGTATTGGACATGGATGATGGGTTATTTTTGTTGGAGCTGATGGAAGAAAATTCAGAATTCACACAGTGCTGATGGTTTTGCAAATTGTGACTAGGATGATACAACATAATTCTAAGTGTTGTAAACTTGTTAAGTGTTAGTTGAGAAAGGCTTGCTGCATGGGTTAGAAATTTTCTTTGTTAGTATATTAATAAGTTTTTTTGATAATTGAGATTTCTACAGAGATAAGAATTACACATATATTTATGTTAAAGGAATGAAAATTAGGAACTATCATTTTCTCAAACATGTCTCTAATTCAAAACTAGGTTATAAACCCCTATTAACTCTAGTGGCATAAAAAGCTTAGAACTGATACAGTAACACTTGTCCCACTTGTTATTTAAGATAACTTTATGCCTAGGCAAATCCTCCAGTTGGTAATTTACTAATTATATAAGATTCATGAAAGAATCAAAAAAGCAAAGGTCCAGTATATTGAACTTGATAAGTAGAAAGTATGCCACTCAAAGAAATCTCACAGTATCATCACTGGTGTTGTTTGGTACAGATAGCTGCCTTGAATTAAGTTCAAGCACATTTATGATTTTAAAAAAGCCTTCAGTAGTAATTATCTGACAACATTGGATGGCACATCATCTACTCAGTATCATAGCAAAGCCTGATAATCAATAAGAAAAATCATTTTCAGAATGATTTAAAGACTCATTACCTAAAGATTGCCCAGGAGTGGTAGATCCGAAGTCTACTTGTGAGAAATTATTAAAAGAAACTTAAAACAAGAAAATGTAAAACAAATTTTTGAGAAAATCTATCAAAATCTCTTGACAATGAACATAGCCAGTCTACCACTGGTTCTATAAATGAACCCCCCACAAAATTCTTAAATGAGACTCTATCGATAATTATTATTATGACATGCTTATTTCTTACCATCTGTACATAGTTAACTATAAATTTCAATTTTTTTCCACAAAGATAGAAGTTTTATTTGTTTTTAGTACAATAAGAAACTCTTGAGATTCTAATAACATTTAAGAATTAGGAGAAAAGTATTTTAAAACATATTTTATAACACTAAAGATTGCAAAATAATTCCCATCTCTGGGTCATAATAAATAAAATTATTGATGCATTTAAGCAGATACAGTGATGAATAATCAAAGTAGACAATGTTTCTTTTATTGAGAGCCCAATTTAGAAAATGACCAAGTCCTCTGTGCAAACCAAGGTATCCAAACAGCCAAACAGCTAGCTCTGGAGGGTCATGAGGTCTGCAGAATTTCTTTACTGTGTCTTTCTGTTATCAGAACAGAAAACTTGACCCTGAAGGGTAAGAGAATATGGAAGTTGGCTTAAATTCTATCACTGTGGACCTTCCAAAATTATGCATCACTGTCCAGCTAAGGAAATACTGCCTTGCTCACAAATCAGCTTGTTTCCCTACTGTTACCCATACATGGCACCTTCCTCAGTGAAAGGTTCTTTCCTCTCCTGCTAGTGAATCTACAAATGCTAAAACTTTTAAGGTCTACATCACATATTTCAGCCCATGGATTGTTTCATTTCCCTCAGAAGTCCCTAAGCTCTTCTAAGAATTAATTGTGTGTAAAAGTTGCTCACATTCTTTATATCTATTTATGAAGTCTTAACTAGAGCAGCTTGATTCTTGAACTAAGTCACTTATTACTTCCAATATATCCCTCTAAGATGCTAACTTGGCAGTTCATAAAATGTGTAACTATTTGAATAAAATATATTAGACATATTTTTGCCAATCTAGAATCAAACAGCAAAATGTAATTGAATGTCAGAAAATAAACCAGGTGAAGTAATAAATACTACAGAAGTCCTCATGCAAGCAGTACAAGGAAGCCATGGAGATGGAACAGAACGCTGTGTTGGCAACAGCTGTTTTTCATGACTTAAGCCGCACTTCTAGGGGACATATAAATTATCTGGTGGCAAGTTGAACTTCCACCTTTGTCATATTCAGTGAGATTCCACAGGACTAGGGCTCATATTTTTCATTCTTTTTTTTTAAACCTGGTTTAGTCTGAGGTATCTTTGGGCTTGGAGTGGCTTTATGTTTGGGATGTGGATGATGAATCTTCGTCCTTGCAACATTTTGTAGCTAAAGAAAGGAGACTGGTTATTGTACTCATATGACACCAAAGTAGGGTTATAGAGGTTGCTCAGTGGTTAAAAGTGCTTGTTTGTAAAGCCTGAAGGCCTGGGTTCACTTCCCCAGCACCCACATAAAGCCAGACACAAACTGGTGCATGCACCTGTACTTTGTTGGCAGTGGTAAGTTTTTATGAACCCATACTTTCTCCCCTCTTCTTAAATAAATAAAAATATTTTTAAAAAGCAAATGTAAGGAAAGAATAATTACATATGAATATAAGATGTTTGAAATCAATCTAAACTTTCTTGAGTCCGGAGGAAAACTTGCCTCTTTGGTTTGGAATTTTCCTCTAGTACTATATATATGTAAAACCCTTTTTTTTTTTTTCATTTTAGTCTGCCAGCTGTTCTTTTCAGGAGGACTATATAACCTTCTTATTGTGAAAATTTTAATGTTAGTTGCTAACATAAGGGTTTCAAAAAGGTCCCAGACTCAAAGGAATTCAGATGCTATGTGGATATTCAAAGTAGAGAGACCAGGCTAAACTGCTTTTGGATAATTGTGCTTAGAAATACTAGATTTGTGACTAGGCTTTTTGACTCATTAAAATTATTGCAATAAGAACATTTAATCCTCTAAAATTATTGGTATATTGCATAGATGCTTATAATTAATGTGCTTTGGCACTTTCAATATACTGAAAATAAGAAATGTAGTTGAATGGCAAGAGATTGATGAAAAAAGACTTATGAAAGAAAAACCTTCTTGATTAAGACAGTGATGGAATAGATGAACGCAAAAGGCACATAAGACATGAAATTTCATTACCTAATGTTGTCACTGGAGCTCCAGTTCTCCGAATTACAGATCCAGTGTCTGTGGTAGGAACTGACCAATACAATAAACAATAGTAATTACAATCTATACAAAAGTAAGAAATTTATCTTAAAGATGAATCATTTAAACCATATCATGTTTTAAAAGCATTTGTGAACTCTGGGAAAATTAGCATTTATTGTCATCAGTAACTGGCCATATTCTGGTGTCCACTTAGCTTGCAACTTAAGCAAAGCGTTTGTACCTGATTCTATCTATACTCTAAATCTGGATTCAAGAAAATCTCTTAGTTGTCTAAAATGTTTTCTTACTCTGGAAATTATTAGGAAAGCTTCTCTTGGTATCTGAAACACATTCACTACTATTAATTTTTTGAAGGGTAGTGGTTATAAAAAGAATTAGAAAGGTACTGTCAACTGATAAATACCCTGAAGATTTGTGACAGTTGTACAAGTGTAAATGTGTGCCTTGTCATTATGCATGTGATTGTTACTATTTTTCCTTAGTTGCTCATGTAATTCCAATTTTTGTAATATTATATGAAGATAAAGGGCTGGCACATAACATAGTAGTAATAGTACTTGTGTAGCATGCAAAAAGCCTTGGCCTCAATCCCCAGCAACACACACACAGTGAGAGTGAGAGTGATCGCAAGAGAGAGAGAGAGAGAGGGAATACAGATAATTGTAGGGGAAAATGCCTGAAAGATAATAATACAGCATTTTGCCTGGATAGATAGAACTTCTATAAATGAAACAAATATGCATAGGCTTAATTAATTAAGAATTACAATCTGACATTAAATTAGTATTTCCCTTAACTTTTCTAGTGGATTATATGTAGCCTTCAAATATTTTTTTAACCAAAGCTCCTTCCTGTAAGCATTTGTAGAGACTGATATACTCTGCTTGTTCAAGGTACCAAACCATGAAGCTGCTTTATGCCACAACTACGAGCATATTCTGGATTAATGACAAACAGAAGAGATGGAGGAAGCTGGAACAATGTGATGAAACCAATATTTATAACCTCAAACACAATTTGGAACATAAAACAAGCAGGCATTGCTAAATATGGTTAAGGAGGAAGCTTCAGTTTCAGATGTAGCAGGCTCACAGGGTTTCATGGTAAAAAGTAATGAAACAGATAAAGACAAAATAATTGATTGGCTTAAAACAGAAACAGGCATCCTCATTTTGTTTGGAACTTCCTGTCATGGGATGAATTAATTAATAAAAAGGTCAGCTTGGAATTGCATAGCATGGAATCGAGGAAGCAAGGACTTTACAAGACAAAGACAAAGATGTGTCACCACCACAAAGTCCATCAAACTCTCCTTGTCTCTCCACATCCTTAAACCATGCATAAAAGAAAAGGTTTCAGAAACTTCCTGCTTTGAAAGATGGCTGGTCAGAGTACTATGGCTCCCAACAGCATCAAGTGCTGCAAGCCACCTGAATGGCTCTGAGAGTCAGCAGAATAATAACTTCAGGGGCTCTATGCTGAGCAGATGTAAGAATGGTGAACATTAAGTTAAAATGGCTTCTTGAAAATATTTGTTTTTAGAGGAAATGAAAAAGAGATAAACTGATAACTGTATGCCAAGAAAATACAGATAATGATTAAAGAGAAGAGAGAAATATAAAGCAAGAAAGCATTGTTACCTATGGTCATGGAGGGGACTTCAGTCTCAAATGTAACAGGCTCATGGGCTGCATCGTAAAAAAGTTTTGAAACAGATAAAGACAGAAAAAAAATCAAAAAAAACTTTTAGTTTCTTGTTACTATTTAATTAAAAGGCAAGTGGGTATAGCTTATTTTAAAGAATATAAATTACCTTCTTACAGATTTATCCACTATGAGGGAGGATCTCAGAAACTAGATCTTATGCTAATTGGAATCTTAGGAGAAAATTTCAGTCATAAGCCAGTTGAATTTTCAGAAGTTTCTTTTATAAATAACTTTTTATGTAGTAAAAAAACAGTCATTTAATAATTACAGTTTGAAAGCCAATAGTTACTTCTAAGCAAACCAGTTCCTACTAGCAAGCCTTTCTTCATTTGTGCCTAGTGAAAGACAAAAGTCACCCTTCAGTGTGGGCTGTCTAGAAGTGGTCACCAAAGCCACTTTAAAAACTAAAATAAATAACTAAATAATAAAAAAATAAAAACTATCCCAGGTACAGAAAAATCAAATTTCTATTCATTACAAATTTAGATAATAAGGCCTATGCTTTAAGAAATGAGATATATTAGACAATCAGGTATAAAATTCACTAATTCATTCCACATACATTTCTTCACTGAGCACTTAAAACATTAGATTGGCTACTTTCAGAATAAAAAGAACACAATCATGATATTTGGATCATATGATCTGTGTGATATGTAAACATTTTTAGTTACATTTTCAAAGAGAAAAGTTTTGAAGCTACAATTACCGGACTTAGTTGGTGGCATATCTGGTACTGCTGTGACTTTGGGCTTAGGAAGAAATTGCTTTGGTGGTTTTGAGTCTGAAGGAAAAAGGCACTGTAATTAGTCATAACTGAGCTAGGGATGTGAAGATTAATGCTACTTACACACAGTTCTTACTTATAGGGAAAGGGACTGGAAGTAGTGATTACCAGGCTGGACTAGAGGTAATGTGGCTTTAGGATTCCTAGGTTGTGTGAGTGCTAAAGGAAAAGTATGAAAAATTGGCATAATGGTCAAGGCTGTGACTGTCACAATTAAGGACATACAAGCCAAGGAAACATGGCATATTGATTCAATAAATATATAAAAATTAATCCCTGGTGTGTGGAATGATAGAAAAGGTGTTCATTTTGACATTATATTTGCATCATTATTTTTCTCCAAAAGCAAAAATTTTAAGAAAAGCTTAAAATGTATCTTGGAGCAAAAGTAGTAAGAAGTATCCTACTATTTATTCTTCCATAAATTATTTAAGTAAAAACTAAGCAATTGTATTTCTTTGCTGATAGGTTGTCTTGGGTAAACAAAAACCCAGTAAGATAGAAATTTTGAAAATTGTTTAAAAGCAGGCCTGGAAAACCATAAACACATGATATTGCACATAAGGAATAATGCTACATGGCTATTGATTTTTGGAATTTGTCAAAGTAAGCAGGGATAAATGGTCAATACGAAGAAGCTATGATGGCATAAATATAGCCACAGCATTAATACTAACAATAAAGCTGTCTTGGGACTTTTAATGTGCTCAAGTTGCAAAGAACATGACTAGTCCTTATTATTGGACCCTAGATGATGAACAGCCTATGGCTATCCAAACATACTAGAACATTTTTCAAATAAACAGTTTTTCACAAAGTCTTACAAGTTGAATGAGTAAAGCAATGACATTTTAGCCATGGCTCTAGATAAAAACATGCCATTTTTTCAGTCCAGGATAAGTACAGACAACTTAAGCTGTAAATGACTTTCCTAACACCAGAATACATGTTTGAAATTACAAGATCTGTAGAGAACCAGAAGTGTGCCTAAGATCACAGACTGTTTTCTGTTTAAGCACACCAAACTATCCTACAAGAACTTTCCTGTCTTCATACTCTTACCCAGATAGGAAACATGAATGGAAGTGTGGTGAGATTGTAGGGGCAAAACTGCAAGCGTGCCTGGGGAGGAGAGTGCAAAACACCAAAGTGGCAAGTTAAGAGAGCAATAGGGGTAGGCAATATTATGGGCACTAAGAGCTCCGATTGCATTGTAGAAGATTCTAGAGCTATAGGAGAAAAAAAAATAAAACCTTATTATTATATTAACAAGTGGGATCCAGAGGAAGGAAGCACCATGCTTCAAGGCAGATTCAAACTCAGTTTTTCTCTGATTATGATCACCATTATTCTTCCCATTTCCTCACTTCCCCTGTTGCTTTCCCACACTTCAGCTGTCCTGACTATCACATGGGCCAGCCCTCCACATGTATACTTAGGATGTAATAAGTAGGTACAGATGTTCAAATGTAACAATCAACCATATTATTTCCTGAAGCCAAGCTACTTGGGAAAGTGGTAGCTATCAAGTCCAAAGCTACCACAGTGCAGTTTTTATGTTAACTGGTACCCTGAATGTCACATTTACCAGGTTTGGACACGGGCACTTCTGGACTACGTGTGGTTTTAGGATGGGGGCGACGACCTGGTCGTTTGGTCTTTGGAGAAGCTGAAGGAAGAAAATGAGCTAGTTAATATAGGAAGGGTGATTTGACAAACTGACATTAAGAACTAGATATAACTTAGAAGCATACTTAAGCCCCTTCATTTATTGTAGACACAATCTTCTGTTTTACAA
This sequence comes from Jaculus jaculus, assembly GCF_020740685.1. Taxonomy (NCBI): domain Eukaryota; kingdom Metazoa; phylum Chordata; class Mammalia; order Rodentia; family Dipodidae; genus Jaculus; species Jaculus jaculus. The sequence continues at coordinate 169,126,419 of NC_059105.1, forward strand.
CTTTCTATCATTATTTGTCCTCTCAAATAATGAAGTCTAGAAGGTGTGTGTTTGTGTGTGTGTGTGTGTGTGTGTGTGTGTGTGTGTGTGTGTTATGTTCTTGTTTTGTGCTGCCTAGTTTTTTTTTTCCCCCTCAAAGAATTATAAAATGTCTAAGTGATCTCTTTATTGCTCTCTTTTGAGGTAGAAAAATCTCTAAAATACCTAAAAGACAAGAGATGGGAATACAAAACATTTGAAGCTGTACACAGAACAGGAGCATAAGGAAGGTTAATTTTCAAAAGACACTAAGGATAAAAATTAAAATTCATTTGGCTTAATATTTCAAAGCATGAGATATTTTTTACTAGCATTTTTTAAAACATAACATTTTAACAATAATGCAAAAAATCTTTGAATTTTGAAACTATTCCAGAAGTATTTTTTTAAATGAAATATATCTGTAAACTATAAGTACAAAATTTAAACTTTTTCCAGAATGACAGGGCACACAGATGCAAAAGGACACTAACACATCACTTTGAGAAAGTGAGCCTGTCAATGACAATAGCAGGGTTAGGGGAGGGAAAGGAGAGGCCACCCTAGCAAGATCTCTAGAACCCAAGGGCATACCAGATGGGTTTCTAGAGTTCTAACACTGCTTGAGAAATCATCAAGAAGGTAACAAAGTCAAAGAAAAGGGGACAAAAATCTATTGAATCACAAGATATTCTCCAATTTCAATTTCTGGGTTGAAATAAACATAAATGGTACAATTTTATCCCCACAAGAATTTCTTTTCCACTTAACTCCTGAATTCTTGGACAAAGTGAATAAAAATGTATTCAGTTAAGTTTGGGAAGAGAAATTAAAAAAAAAAAAGCAGGGAAAGAATTCTTGTTTGGAAGATGTGCATGAAATAAAATAACCAGCAGTTTATTTTGTGAAGGAAAATGTCAATAATTGGCTAAGATGACAACAGAATACATTAATTTTCCCTTTTTGAAAAAAAAAGCAGCTATAAAGGCTGGTTTTATTTATTTTTCCACCTTCAAGTGAATTTCTGCTGAAACACTAGGATTTTAGATCTGGAAAGATCATAGTACTTTTCAAGGAAATCTGCAAATGTTAGAGTTTGGAAAGCAACACACACACATGCACGCACGTATATCTGCCAAGACAAATCTCAAATGTAGTTCAGGGAAGAAAGGTACTCCATGGAAAATAACAGGCTAAAACAAGCTAAGGAATATAAGGCAGGACCATAAAGAACCTAACAAATTCAAATCAGTATGTCTTGTATGGGCGTCCTAGAACCTCTGTGCTCAGAATTTCCTGACACCTGTCATTTTGTTTTTTACAAGGCACCCATATTCACCCAAAGAATTGGCAACATGCCCACCAGGTCTGCTTCCACTGCTGCACTCTGTTAGCTTTGAATAGCACCCAGCTTAGCTGGACTTCATGTTCTTTTACAAAAGATAAGAAAGTTATGGTTCAAAAGAGGCCATAAGTTTATATGGTACTTGCCATGATACATATTTCTGGTAAGCAAAATCCATTTTTCGTGTTGGAGAGATGGCTTAGTGATTATAAGCACTTGCCTGTGAAGCCTAAGGACTTGATTGCCCAGGACCCAGGTAAGCCAGATGCACAAGGTGGCACATGCATCTGGAGTTCGTTTGCAGTGCCTGGAGGCCCTGGTGTGCCTGTTCTCTATCTATCTGCCCCCCTCTCTCTGTTGCTCTCAAATAAATAAATAAAAATAAACAAAAAATTTTTAAATCCACTTTTCTTTTAGGAAATCAACAGATGTCCAAATGAAGTCTCTCATTTCATGAAATGCTGAATAAACTGAATAACATCTTATGATTAAAAACATTCCAATAGTCAAATATGTATTAAGTAAATTATGCTTTATGGCCAAAGTGGTTTCTTTGTAATATCTATTGGGGCTTTAAATAAAACACAGGTTTCTTCTGATAGTCTTTTTATTATTTTCCTGACTTCAAAGACTTCTTTCAAGAAGAAAATGAAAATGGGATTGTAGTTTTCAAATATAAAAAAACATGAGAATTCCTTATCTCTTTCCTCAAATAGATAAATAAATATGGCACTCATTGCAATTAACAACCTAAATCCTCCTGTAATTATTTAAGATAATACAATCATCAGGAGTTATTCCTGGTATTTCTCAAGCGGGAAGAGTGGTAGGTAAGCAGAAACTGAACCAAACTAAGATGATGCTCTTTTAGATAGCATTTTCTAGAAACTAAATAGCTTGTTTTTTAAAATTAAAAATAAATACAGCAAATGCACTCAAGTGTGAACCCCACTTGGAGGATTAATTCACAAAAGAAACAATGTTTATTGCCTGGGATAGATAGGTTAGGAGATGGTAAGTAGCTATGGTTTTTCAGAAATGTACTAGCTTGTACTTCAACTAGATCAAACCAGTGTGAACTTTCATTGGTTATCTAACTTAATGACCAAGGGAAAACATCTTGTGTGGAAAGTTAAATGGGAAAAGCACATGTGAGGAGCGCTGGGAAAAGCAGTGGAGACCTCAAATTTACAACTTTTGGTGGTTTACATGTTCTTGTGAAGCTTGGCTAGAAACAGAAATTTTCTGCCAAGCTATAAAAGGATCCTTCCCTAAAATAAAAATAAATAAAAATTTAAAAGCTACAGCGAAGAAGTGGTTTGCAGATATCCAGTCAGTACTCAGTGTTTCCGTGGACCCTTTAAAGTCCCCTTTGTTGGTAGATTTGGGTGTGAATCCTGAAGTGGTTATACTTGTCAGAAGAAACTGAAAATCCAAAGGTGTTGAGAAAGTTTAGAAATCAAAGAAACAAAATCACATAGCATCCAAATAAACTTTTCTGTTTTAAAGAAAAAATATCAAATCAAGAAATCTTATTTAAATACCGTATAACAGTAACAACATACTCTCCCACCATTATTTGTATTAATAAATTTCCTCTCACAATATTTTTCTTAGAAACAACTGAAATTAATTATAATTTATAAACTTGAACTGATATTTACAGAATGTTTTGGTGTTTTCAAATTTTATCCTGTTATAGAACAGAAAATCACAGTGTAGAAATATTTACTATATTTAATGACACAAACATACAGTAGCATTTCTTGTTCTGCCTGGTAACAGTCGTTTACTCAAAATGCTACATAAATATACTAGTTACTACATTATTCCAAGCTTCCCTAAAAATAAGTTTTAAAATACATGTACATGAATCCCTATTCAACTATAGTGTTGGAAATTTTTATTTTATAAATAATTTTTTTGTTCATTTTTATTTATTTATTTGGGAGTGACAGAGAGAAAGAGGCAGAGAGAGAAAGAGAGAGAGAATGGACACACCAGGGCTTCCAGCCACTGCAAATGAACTCCAGACGCCTGCGCCCCCTTATGCATCTGGCTAACGTGGGTCCTGGAGAATTGAGCCTTGAACCGGGATCCTTAGGTTTCACAGGCAAGCACTTAACCACTAAGCCATCTCTCCAGCCAAGAAATTTTTATTTTAATTGCTAGGATACTTGCTATGAGCTATGCTTCTGACATGGAGACCTCAATCATGGCAATTACACTCCTTTTGTCTAATCCCTTTTTTCCTTCAATCTAATTCCCATACCTGGAGACCTAACTGTCTCTTCAAACATACTTTTATGGATTCTTTTATGAGCAGTTACATTTTTTCCTCCTTACTTCAATGCAAAAATAAATCATGCCTACTTAAGCAGAAAAATCTCTTGCTTTCAACATTTCTACTTTGTAAATATGCCATAAATGGAAATATGCATATGTGTGCCCAAACACATAAAAATGTATATATATATATATCACACAACACACACACATGCAAATGATTATTGTCAAATTTGGTATGGTTCACTTCTGAAGAGATTGGGATTTCAGATTTCAAAGAAATTAGTTGTGTTTTATTGAGTCGAAAAAAAAAAGAAAATAATTAAATCAATATTTATGTATTTCAAACCACATAGGAAATTCTACAACTAAATTGTATGTTAAGTAGAATAAACATTGGTTTAGAAGGGTTTGGAAAGACTCCATTAGCAATATTTCATAATGCCTTCATAGAGAGGCATTAAATAGAAAGACACTGATGAGTTTTCATGTTGTTGAAAACAGTATGTCACTAAATAGTAACTACTGAAGAACTGGCTTTCATCTATCATTTAAGTTTGATTATTTTACACTCTTATTTCATAATTATTAGACAATTTTAAGTTTTCAATCATAAATGGGATAGATACAGGTTAATGTTAATATCCAATGATCAGTGGTGATGCTGTGAACTAAAGCACACAGAAATTCCACTAATGCCACAATAAGAAGTCACTTTTCTAAATGCCATTTAAAATTGAACTTAAAGTATGAACTCAAAAAGCAAAACAAAAACTGAAGACTATGCATATGACACAGCTTTAAATACAATAACTGGAAAGATAATAGGAAAAACAGTGGTTCGTGAGCTACCTGCAGATAAAGTCTCAGTCTGAGGTCAGAACTATTAACTATAGGGCCAGCTATTCAAAGCCACAGTCTCTGTAGAACTGGTATAGTCTGTGATGTGCTCAACATTGCCCATAGGAACCCTTGAGAATGAAAACTGATACACTGTATAAAAGCTAGAGTATGAGATTTCCCATATGTAAGGTTATGTGTAAGTTTATGACTTTTAGAAATCTGAAATGTAATTGTTTTAGAACTTGTAGTTCTTTCTCATGATGGAAAGGGGAAAAAGTTAATGTAGAGATAAAATATCCTTGAAGGTATAAAATGACCTTCCAAACTCCTACTATATTTAGTAGTAGGTTATATAAAACTGCATTTGAAGCCGGGCGTGGTGGCGCACGCCTTTAATCCCAGCACTCGGGAGGCAGAGGTAGGAGGATCGCCGTGAGTTCGAGGCCACCCTGAGACTACATAGTGAATTCCAGGTCAGCCTGAGCCAGAGTGAGACCCTGCCTCGAAAAAACAAACAAACAAACAAAAAAACTGCATTTGTACTACAAATGTAAATGATGTAAGGAATACAATTGAGCATATTTTTGAGTCTAATTTTGACAGTAGAAACAATCACCTCCAAGTGGCTATTGAGCTTCCCAAATTTGGGCTGCTACAGATGTTGTTTCTCTGCCCTTTTCTGCCACCCAAATCCTAAAAATATTTTGAGTCATATATCTTCAACTCATTTTTTCAGAGGTTCTATACAAACATTACAAACTTGAAATCTTAATCTCATGATGTGCTTTCAGTGTTACCTTCTCAATACATATAAGCAACTGGAAAACCAGAATTGTATCCATTAATCTCAGTCATTGTCCTTATACAAAACTGAAAGCACAGTCGAAGCTAACCATCTGCCTATCATACCCTTAAACACAAATGGATACCCAAAGTGGGATGACACAGATCTCATTAGCTTGTACCAAATTTCAGTAAAATCTTACTGGCTGCAGACTCTGATTTCTAGTTTGTACTGCGATTAGTTTATTTCAAGTTGTGTAAACTATCCTATAGAATGTCTAATCTTTTTACAACAAGGAGATGAACATATTCTATTTACATTTAAATATCCTGAAAATTTAAAGAGATATTTATTTACCAGGTTTGACTCTTGGTGTTTTGGGTCTGAGGCGTTGTTTGGATGTGGAGGGGACAGATGTAGTATGCTGAGGAGCTGAAATAAGAATTTAATACAGCTTGGATAAGTGTAAATCAGACTGTAAACATCTAATCTTTATGAGTGTGGGAACTAATGTACATTTCTTTTCAGTCTTAGAATACCCAATATCATACTTTATACAGAGTCCACACTCAATAAATTAGTGCCCACTGTGCCTAAAGGAATTCCATTTATACATAAGAACTAAAATTTTCACATGAGAACTTAATTTTCTACATAAGGACTTCTGTTTCTACATGAGAATTGAAGATATAATGTTCAGCACCCTGAAGGCCTTTCAGAACATGATGTAACTAAGAATTCGAAATAATTCCATTAAATAGCAAAGGTAATAATACACAAATAAGATACTTTGGATTTAGAAAATGCAAACTACAGGCTTTCTTATACTTGTAATTCATTACTATCCTCTCAGGTATGAATGAACTCTATTAATTAAATATCTTTTATTATAAAATACATGCTGTATTCTCTCTGTTTTGCACATTTTTCACCACATCCAAGATTACAGTCTAGTTGGTGTTCTTTATATATAAACTACTCTAGATGAATATTATGATCCAGCCACATATAAATGTACCTAATAGAAGGGAAATATTTAAAAATAATTATCATATATACTTCTGCTGTTTTCTGATTGACAAAGTAGGAAGAAATAAAGGCAGAAAATTATTCTTTAAAAATACATAGGGTTTAGCATTAGGCTAAGCACACTAGATGGCTCCTTGAGGAATCCCATGGTAGAGAGTATATGGAAATATGCAACACTGAAAATATTCTTAAAAGGCCACCATGACTGATACTTTTGATTTTTTGTCACTTTACCTGTTCTTTCAGAGCATACAACTACACAAATGTCATTAGTTACCAGGTGTTGTAGGCTGCATTTCAGGACTGGTAAAGGCTTTCACTTTTTGAGGAACAAGTGGCATTTCACTTGGAGCTGAAAACACAAACACCCCACCCCACCAAATAATAACAATTAAAATGTGATATTTTTAGAAATTTCAACACATTATTCAATGGTGAAATGCACATGCTCTAAGTACAAAATTAAGGACATAAAATACATACTTTCTTGAATGATAATGTGTGAAATTGTGATTTAAAGGTGTGGGAAAGAGCTAGAATGATAATTGTTTGGTAGCTAGTGCCAGGAAGACTTAATGCATGGAAATAAAGTGATACAGACACAAGCCCATGACATGAGATATGCAGATGGTAAAGATGTCCATGCAGCTTCCAAACTTCTCCCAATTTTAAGGAAAATATCATTTATCATAGTTTAATATGAGAAAAAAGGACAGACACATCACAATGAAACAAAAGATACATATATAAAATATACATCTATATTAAGGCACAGACAGATTATTAGATGAGATGGGATGAAATTGTCATTTGGAAGAAAGGCATTCATATGTACTATCAATTTTTTGAATGGAAAACAAAGCACTATTTTTCTGTTAAAACCATTACCTAGTGTTGCCCGTGGCTGTTCAAGAGTTCTAGAAGTTTTAGGTGGAACAGAGTCCATAGTTGGATCACTTGTTGCTGTTGGAATAAATGTCAATATTTATAAAGGCAGTAGAAAGTCTCAGGAATAAAATACAAACTCATGAGTAATAAATTGTGCCTCATGTGAGGAAAAATGTCAAGAACATTTGAGGGATTGCTGACCAACATCTTTAAAACAATTAGGAGTTGAGGATGACTTAACTTTGAAAACATACTTATGTGAAATATCGGATACCACGATAAAACTGTCTCACACATTCAACTTATCTATGACTTATTTCTTCTTTCTTACCTTATGTTAAGTAATTCCTAAATGAATCCACTATAAGGATTTTACGTTTTCATATTTTCTTCTCTTTCATTTATTGACCTTGACTTATTATGATACAAATAATGTTGACATAAAGCTACACATAAGAAACCTATATGACACTAATTTGTATTTTTTAAGATCTCAGTCATGCTTTGAATACAAGCACCTAGATTTTTAGATGCTTAATATACATTTCCTAACAAGAATCAGTAAGTGAATGGTACATATTAGATACACCTCAACATATGTGACAAACAGATGTCACTATTCTAGCTCAGAATTTATCACCTCAGTACAATGATATTAAATCAAATAAGCCTTTGTTGTGGGAAGCTGCTCTGTGCTCAACTGTGTCCCTAATCTATGTGTCCTAGATGCCAATGGTCCCTCTCCTAGTAGTGACAACCAGATATGTCTCTAGATACTGCCAAGTGGCCCTGTGTAGAAGAGAGCTCCAAAACTACCCTTATTTGAGAACCACAGACCAATAGAATATCCCCAAGAATCTACAACAGTTTTAGAATGATTCTGAATAAAGGATAAGCCACTATATTACCTCATATTAGATTACATGACCCTGCTCTAGTGGCAACCTTATCTCTTTGTACCTCTCTCATGTGACCTAGCTTATTTACTCAAGAAAGTAAAGAAATATTCCCCCAGTGGAAAGAATGGCTAGAATTTGTCTCCCTGACATAAATGGGGATGACTATTTCTCTCTTTGGAACTGTAATAAGCATAGTTCTGCAAAAACAAAGGGAACACCTGGAAAACAACAATATCATTGAAAGGTTGGGTATACCTGTGTGGGGCTCTATTTCAGGTTCATCTGAAGTTGTTGAGCTCAAGAAAATATCATAAGTTCCTTTAAAAATAGAAAAATAAAAGAGATATTAATTTTGATTAGTTTTTAAAGATTACATGACATATTTTGATGATGGCTGACATACAGCTTTAGATAGATATCAGTAGACTTAGAGATGTAGCTGCTGATCTTGTCACTGCTGAATTAAATATCACTACTATTGTGTCAGTTTCTGTCTTTTTTGCTCCAAGATGCACAGTAAACTCTGGCACTGGTCTCCAGGGAGAGGTGAACATCATGCTATGTATGTATAATGAAGTAATTCCAGTTCTAAAGTAACAAGCTTCAACAATTATAAACATAAAGTCATATGTTTGCTTGGGAACAGGTTTCTAAAGAAGGAAATCACAGGCATTTTGAAGCTATTTGAGGAGTCTGCTGCTTAGTTTTTCTGCTTGGTAAAATAATTTCCCCTGCCATTTTACCTAGGTGCAACTTTCTTTCTATATTCCTCCATAGATCTATGAGCACTTCTATAGTCCAGAAAATTTCAAAAATCAATTTATATTTTGCATAAAAGAAAAAATGGAATGAGTTTAAACTTAAGGATTAAATAACTTTAATGCAAGAATAATCTTGATGTTCACAGAAGAATTGAACATGCAAGTAAAATAACCCTTAAAATGTTCTTACTTTTTATGGAAATAAGAGACAGAGAAATCAGAGAGTGGGTAGACATTTGTTTCCTTGTTCATTCAAATTGCTGTACAGAAATAAAATGAAATGGAAGTAGCTTGTGAGAGGATTATCTATTAATATTTATAGCTCCATTGCAATTTAATGACTTGGAATTGTTGCTAGTTAAAGCTATATGATAGCTAATATTACATTGTGCAGCATAATCTGAAAGTAGATAATAGCTTATATTATACTGCATGATGAAGTTCAAAACATTTCATTTGTGAATGTAAATCTACAAAGTTCTCAAAAATAGAATGTGATGAATGAAAATACACATGTTCTGAGAATGTCTATTACATTGTAACCTAAAGTTTTGTTGAAATGTAAACTTAGTTGCAATTTTAAAATGTCTGCTAATCATGATTCATCTTCTAAAGGACAAAAATTCTGTCAATCTCTGATTTTTGGCCCGAATTAAGCCTCAGGTCACACATCTAGCAATGTCAGCTCTATATGCTTCTAACTAAGTTAGAAAGTTCTTACCAATTTGTTTTTATCCTTCCTACCTACAGAATTATGGATTAGTAGCTTGACTTTATATTACTGACCCTGAAAAATACTATGGCAATGTTTACATTCTGCCAAGTACAAAATTCCTTCAGGGTGGCCTGGAACTCACAATGACCCTCCTACTTTCGTTTCTCAAGAGCTGGGAATAAGGGTGTGCCCACCATGCCTGGACAAGTTTGCATTTTTGCTTTAAACTTAGGTGATATTTACTCACCTTAGTTTATTTATTTTCTATATTTACAATTCCCTTTTATTCTAGAAGTTCAAACCGGGCTGACAACTTCTTGTAAAATTGCTCTCACAGGCATTTACTGGGAATACATTTTTTGTTATTTTTGTTTATTTATTTGAGAGAGACAGAGAGGGATGGAAAGAGGCAGATAGAGGGAGAGAGAATGGGCACACCAGGGCCTCCAGCCACTGTGAACGAACTCCAGACGCATGCACCCGCTTGTGCATCTGGCTAACGTGGGTCCTGGGGAGTTGAGCCTCGAACGGGGGTCCTTAGGTTTCACAGGCAAGGGCTTAACCGCTAAGCCATCTCTCCAGCCCTAAAAAAACTTTTTAAAGTGGATTATTCTAGCTACAAAATTGGTAAGATAACCCCAAACGTTTAGAGTGAATGCTGTTTTTTTTTTTTTAAATCTGCATATCACTATGTCCTACAGTTTAGAAGCAAGTATCTTCTATAAACTATCTTTAGTGGATAAAATGCCAAATCATTTGAAACTAAGCAATGTCTCTACTCTTAAAATCATAGGGATGGAAGGGATGGATGGAAATGAAGGGGGGGCGGATGCAAAACTGAAGGCAAAAGGAACTGGTACCATAGAAACCTCTACCCTTGAAGATAGACTAAAGGGAACTACATCCATTAAATTCTCCCAAAATTAATAATGCTTGTCCCATTTAACCTGTGCTGACTTTACTCTCTGTTGGACAATCTGCTTTTCTCTTTCAGACAGTAGTAATACAGGAGGCGATAACCTACCCTCTGCACTACAGCCAAGCTCCATCTGAAACCACAGAGGAATTGGGGAGATGGTGAGCCTCACAAATAACACCAGGGCGAAGGAGACAGACACTGAGGACTTTCAACATATGCCAAAGCAGAGATGCAGAGGCTCCTAAGATCCCATCATTGAAGTAGACTTAAAACACACCCACCACTGCTCGGGGAAGTTTGCGTAAGTGGGGAGAAGACTGTTAGATCCACAAATTGAGACATTATGCCCAGAGGTACTGCCTCTCCTCAAAACTGACTGCTGCTACCACAATGAATAACCCGTAACTCCACAGGGAATATCTGCAACTTCCCTGAGGATGCCCCACGCAGTGAAATGGGTGCTGGGAACAGGGAAAGGATGGTACCAACACATAATGTATCCATAGTATGTTCATAATTAATAAAAACATGAGGTCATCACGGGATACATAAGACTTTGCCTCAAAAAAAAAAGAAAGAAAAGGAAGGTAAAAAATAATAAATGTAGACTAAAAAAAGCATAGTACCTACATGGGACCAAAAGATGGAGAAATGACTTAATTTCACAAGTAAACTGAGAAGTCCAATTCAGAGGTTATACAAAGCACATTTAATTTCTTTCAGAAAATAAGACTGAGGTATAATCCTACTAGATTTTTCTTTACTATTTTTCAGAAAGACATATGAAAGAACATACACTACCATTTGTTCTGATATTCCTAAAACCACATTTTAATTGTGTTTTAATATTTTTAACTTGAAAAACAAATTAGATGCAAATCCCAGGATCAAAATACCCTGGTAGAATCATGTGCTGGTACACAAAGCATTTAAAATAAGCAAAACTTTATTTTATTGTATTCAAACATCCTGAATATCAGTAGCTATGTGAAATATTTTCCTTTACCAACATAAATTCTCAGATTCTAACACTTTATGAAGGCAGAAATTCTGTAATGTATATTTTACACTCCAAATTTTATTTATTCTAGAGCCTAGTACATCTTGTATATGGTAGATCCCTAATAGAATCAAACTAAAAACATCTATTCTATTAACAAATTATCAGCATATTAAGCAGGTGTGTAGACAAAGGTCTTCAAAGGATAAATTACTTCCTTGCTTAGATTGAGAAGATAGATGAAAATGTTCTGTAATTATTTTATACTATTGAAATGCATGTACATAAATCTCTGCTACTTACACCACACCTGCCACAGGTATGTGTGGCCATGGAAAGACATTATGGGCAGATCCTTAAAACTGTAAGAAGTGATGAAGGAACATAGTAGGTGGCTAAAAGAGAAAAGCCCCACAATACACAAAGAATTCTCTATACTGTTTAAATACATGAATGATATTTTCCCAGTTAATGGAAAAACAAAATACTTTCCTGCCTGGCCTTAAGGTTTGTGAAAATACTGCCTGCCAAAAAATGTGAAATAAAATGAAAGGTTGAGACCATAAATCTCTAAGAGGCAACTGTGAATATATAAACCATCTGCTATCTTCACTTCTATTCTAATGCTCTGGAAGCATCAACACCACTACTCATCCCTGCTTTTTCTCCTCTCTAGGGTTTAATGCAGTTGGGGGGAGCCATATCTGCACTAAACACATCACAGGATTGGCAGGAAGGTCCAAATGTAGAGTATTCTCTCTCTTTAACTGCTCTAAGCAAACTACTTGTCACCAAAACTTTCCTGACCAACAGAGCATTATTAGTGCTTGTTGATCACTCCAGCTATCATGCCTTTAATAATCTATAGTACTTACATTTGTACTGCAAGTTACTCAGGGTTCACAAAGCACTGAAATGATTTAACACTATAAATAATGAGGGCTGACCACCTGAAGGAAGCTTCCAGAGTAGACTACAACACAAATATCAAGGTTAGTCTCTGTTCTGATACTCTGTCAAGGGAATTTTATAAAAGTAACCACTTATAGCTCAAAGGAAAATTATTTTAATAGGGGAATAATTGGAGTAATAAATCTCAGTATATTGAAAAAGAAATTTTACATACTTTGGAAGTACAGGCAGAGGATTTTCTAAGGATGAAAATGAACACATTGAGTTGTTCTGGATTTATGTCCATTTTCTTTCACTGATTTTGAAAGCTTCCCATCCTAAAGGTTAGGTTCTTTTAGGAGATGATCAAGTAAATTAAGAAAGCTTAATATTGATGACATTACCAAACCAGAAACAAAAATTTCAATTCCCTCTATCCCCTCCTTTTATATCATATAAGGGTATTAGACATCACACACATGCCTGTCTGTGTGATAAATATTTAGCACCTATTCTTATTTTTTTTAATTTTTATTAGCATTTTCAATGATTATAAAAATTATCCCATGTTAATTCCCTCCCTCCCCTCACACTTTCCCCTTTGAAATTTCATTCTCCATCATATTACCTCCCCATCTCAATCATTGTACTTACATATACACAATATCAACCTATTAAGTATGCTCATCCCATCCTTTCTCTTCCCTTTATGTCTCCTTTTTAACTTACTGGCCTCTGCTACTAAGTATTTTCATTCTCACGTAGAAGCCCAGTCATCTGTAGCTAGGATCCACATATGAGGAAGAACATGTGGCGCTTGGCTTTCTGGGCCTGGGTTACCTCACTTAGTATAATCCTTTCCAGGTCCATCAATTTTTCTGCAAATTTCATAATTTCATTTTTCTTTACCGCTGAGTAGAACTCCATTGTATAAATGTGCCACATCTTCATTATCCACTCATCAGTTGAGGGACATCTAGGCTGGTTCTATTTCCCAGCTATTATATATTGAGCAGCAATAAGCATGGTTGAGCATGTACTTCTAAGATGATTCCTTCGGATATATGCCTAGGAGTGCTATAGCTGGGTCATATGGTAGATCAATCTTTAGCTGTTTTAGGAGCCTCCACACTGATTTCCACAATGGCTGGACCAGATTGCATTCCCACAAGCAGTGTAGAAGGGTTCCTCTTTTTCCACATTCCCCCCAACATTTATGATCATTTGTTTTCATGATGGTGGCCAATCTGACAGGAGTGAGATGGAATCTCAATGTAGTTTTAATCTGCATTTCCCTGATGACTAGTGACGTAGAACATTTTTTTAGATGCTTATATGCCATTCTTATTTCTTCCTTTGAGAATGGTCTATGTGGCTTCATAGCCCATTTTTTGATTGGCTTGTTTGATTCCTTATTATTTAACTTTTTGAGTTCTTTGTATATCCTAGAAATTAATCTTCTATCAGATATATAGCTGGCGAAGATTTTTTCCCATTCTGTAGGTTGCCTCTTTGCTTTTTTCACTGTGTCCTTTGCAGTGGTAATCTTTGTAATTTCATGAGGTCCCAGTGGTTAATCTGTGGTTTTATTGTCTGAGCAATTGGGGTTGTATTCAGAAAGTCTTTGCCAAGACCAATATGCTGAAGGGTTTCCCCTACTTTTTCCTCTAGCAGTTTCAGAGTTTCAGGTCTGATGTTAAGGTCTTTAATCCATTTGGACTTAATTCTTGTGCATGGCAAGAGAGAAGAATCTATTTTCATCCTTCTGCAGATATATATCCAATTTTCCCAATACCATTTGCTGAAGAGGCTGTCTTTTCTCCCATGAGTATTTTAGGCATTTTATCGAATATCAGGTGGCTATAGCTACTTGGGCTTACATCTGGGTCCTCTATTCTGTTCCACTGATCTACATGTCTGTTTTTGTGCCAGTACCATGCTGTTTTTGTTATTATGGCTCTGTAGCATAGGTTAAAATCAGGTATGGTGATACCACCAGCCTTATTTTTGTTGCTCAGTATTATTTTAGATATTCAAGGATTTTTGTGATTCCAAATGAATTTTTGGATTGTTTTTTCTATTTCCATGAAGAATGCTTTTGGAATTTTGATAGGGATTGCATTAAATGTGTAGATTGCTTTAGGTAAGATTGCCATTTTCACAATATTGATTCTTCCAATCCAGGAACAGGGGATGTTTCTCCACTTTCTAGTGTCTTCTGCAATTTCTCGCTTGAGTGTTTTAAAGTTCTCATTGTAGAGATTCTTTACTTCCTTGGTTAGGTTTATTCCAAGGTACTTTATTATTTTTTTGATGCAATTGTGAATGGGAGTGATTCTCTGATTTCATCCTCTGTGTGTTTGTTGTTTGCATATATGAAGGCTACTGATCTCTGTGTATTTATTTTGTATCCTGCTACATGGCTGTAGGTTTTGATCAGCTCTAACAGTTTGCTAGTAGAGTCTTTAGGGTCCTTCATGTATAGAATCATGTCATCTGCAAATAATGATAACTTGATCTCTTCCTTTCCAATTTGTATCCCTTTTATGTGTGTCTCTTGCCTTATTGCCATGGCTAAGACTTCCAAAACTATATTAAATAAAAGTGGGGACAGTGGACACCCTTGTCTTGTTACTGATTTTAGTGGAAAAGTTTCCAGTTTTTCCCCATTTAGTAATATGTTGGCTGTAGGCTTGTCATAAATAGCTTTTATTATATTGAGATATGTTCCTTCTATTCTCAGTCTCTGTAGGACTTTTATCATGAAGGGATGTTGGATTTTGTCAAATGCTTTCTCTGTGTCCAATGAGATGATCATGTGATTTTTGTCCTTCAACCCATTTATATAATGTATTACATTTATAGATTGCATATATTGAACCATCTCTGCATCTTTGGGATAAAGCCTACTTGGTCAGGGTGAATGATCTTTTTGATATACTCTTGTATTTTGTTGAGAATTTTTGCATCTATGTTCATGAGGGAGAGTGGTCTGTAATTTCCTTTTTTTGTTCTATCTTTGTCTGATTTTGGTATCAGGGTGATGCTGGCCTCATAGAAAGAGTTTGGTAGAATTCCTTCTTTTCCTATTTCCTGGAAAAGCTTAAGAATCAATGGTGTTAGCTCTTCCTTAAAGGTCTGGAAAAATTCAGCAGTGAATCCATCTGGGCCTGGGCTTTTTTTAGATGGGAGATTATTGATAACTGTTTGGATCTCCATGTTTGTTATAGGTCTATTTAAGTGATTAATCTCATTTTGATTTAATTTAGGTAGGTATATAAATCAAGGAAATCATCCATTTCTTTCAGATTTTCATACTTTGTGGAGTATATGCTTTTATAGTATGTCCCTATGATTTTTTGAATTTCTCTGGAATCTGTTGTGATGTTACCTTGTTCATCTCTGATTTTATTAATTTGTGTCTCTTCTCTCTTTCTTTTGGTCAGATTTGCTAAGGGTTTATCAATCTTGTTTATCCTTTCAAAGAACCAACTCTTTGTTTCATTAATTCTTTGGATTTTTTTGTTTGTTTGTTTCTGTTTCATTAATTTCTGCCCTTATCTTTATTATTTCTTCCTGCCTACTGATTTTTGGTTTGCCTTGTTCTTCTTTTTCCAAGGCTTTAAGGTGAAGCATTAGGTCATTTACTTGCGACCTTTCTAATTTCTTTTTTTAAAATTTTTATTAGCATTTTCCATGATTATAAAAAAATATATTCCATGTTGATTCCCTCTCCCCCTCTAATTTCTTAATATAGGCACTGAAGGCTATAAATTTACCTCTTAGAACTGCCTTCATTGTGTCCCAGAGATTTTGATATGTTGTGTTCTCAATATCATTTGACTCTATAAATTTCTTTATTTCCTTTTTGGTTTCTTCATTGACCCATTCATCATTTAGTAGTGTATTGCTTAGTTTCCATGATTTTGTGTATGCTCTATAGCCTTTCTTGCTACTGATTTGTAGTTTAATTCCATTGTGGTCATATAGAATGCAAGGAATTATTTCAATTTTCTTCAATTTGTTAAGATTTGCTTTGTGTCCTAATATATGGTCTATTTTAGAGAATGTTCCATGTGCTGCAGGAAAGAATGTATATTCTGCAGCCTTTTGATGAAATGTCCTGTATATATCTGTCCATTCCTTCTATGACCTCATTTAATGTTTGGATTTTCTAGCTAGCTGGGTATTTTTAGCTGTATCAATTGATTTGATGTTATATATTTTCAGGGTAGGAGCTTAAGTTGTTAGTTGTGGCTCTTAAGACTCTCAGAGTATTTACAAAGGTGCTCCTAAGGGTTGAGTTTCCCTGCTATGGGAGTATTCAAGTAGGCTGAGTGGAATAAAATACAGGTAGATTCTAAAAGTTAACTAAACACTCTACTGATTCAATCAAAAACAGCCCCAAGTATGTATGCCAGAGTAGTTATTATAACAACCAGATCCTCTATCAACATAGAGGTTAAGATTTCTGGTCTGTTGCGGGATCCAAGTCAGCTTGTGACCAAGTGAGACCCTTTCCTGGTGCAATCTCAGTTACCTTGGATGATTTTGGTCTCAGTCAAGTTGCTGCCTGGTCGTTGGGCTGCTGTTCTAATTTCTGGAGCTGGGCACTGGCTTTTCCTGCAGGGCAAACTGAGCCTGGCAACTGTGGTCCTGCAGATCAGCACCCCCACTACTGGAACTGCTGCTGCTAAAGCTGCCTCTGCTGGGTCTGTCAGCAGCTGAAGCTGCTGCTGCTGGGCCCGCCGCTGCTGCTGCCTCTGCTGCTGCTGCTGCTGTAGCTGCCACTTCTGGAGCCACTGCTGCTGCTGAAGCTGCTGCTGCTGGGTCCACTGCTGCTGCTGCCACTGAAGCTGCTGCTGCTGGGTCTGCCGCTGCTGCCGCTACTGGGTCTGCTGCTGGGTCTGCTGCTGCTGACACTACTGGATCTCCTGCTGTTGGGACCACTGGTACCGGTGCTGGAGGTGCTAATGTTGCTGCCGGACTCTGCTCCTGCTTGGGTCCTGCTCTCGGCTCAAGTTGGCGTGGCCTGGTCCCGGGCTGCTGCTCTGCTCACTGGAGTTGGGCTCAGGCAGTGGGGGTGGGGAAGGAGCCGCAGCTGCTCTGGTTCTCTCGCTGTTCCACATGTTCTTCTACCTCGTGGTCTGCTCCTCCATTGCTCACTGCCGCTCTCCCTTCACTTTTCCTGAGTTGTGGAGAGCTCCGGGGTGAGGGGAAAATCCCCGCACCTGGCTTTTCCTGTGGCTGGATCCAAGTCCGGCGACTTTGTGGTGCGCCACCACCAACACCACCACCGTGGTTGGCGGAGCTGCCGGGGCCGCTTTTGCCGGCCTGTGCAGGCTCTGGATGCTCTGGATCTCTTCTACTTCTCCGCTGCTGCTTCAATTTCCTATACACCTCACTTTTTAGTAAAAGTGTGTATTTTGCTGAGTGGTTTTTGGTCTTTTTCCCCCAGGCTGCTTTGGTGTGGTACCTACGCCACCATCTTAACAGGAAGTCTCTAGCACCTATTCTGAGTCTACCCATGGAAAACAGCAACTTGATCTGGGAATCATTTTATTCACTGAGCCATTAAAAATTTTTTTGTTTTATTTATTTATTAGAGAGAGAGAGAGAGAGAATGGCCATGCCAGGGCTTCCAGCCCCTGCAAACAAACTCCAGACACATGTGCCCTTTGCACATCTGCCTAACGTGGGTCCTGGGGAATTGAGCCTTGAACCAGGGTCCTTACGCTTCACAGGCAAGCACTTAACCACTAAGCCATCTCACCAGCCCACACTGAGCCATGTTTACAGAGTGCTTTTACAGAGTTTTACAGAGATGCTCTGCAATGTGAAGTCATTCCTGAATAACTGTCACAAGCACAGGTATTTCTGAAATCTGGCTAGCATCCTTTTAGTATAAAATTTATAAGTAATTTTACATCCTGGTATGTAACTATAGGAATATTTTTATAATTTCCTTCATATGTTTTATGGAAAATTAGATTTTCCAATGAAATCAGCCCAATAAACCCTATTTAAACATGTTTTATAGAAGGGTTATATAGAATGCAATTCTAAATAGTAAAATGCACAAAATGCAGCACTAATGAAAAAGTAAGGTAAATGGACCAAAAATGGGGAAGATATATTAGTTGACTACATTGTCTCATATTTCTTATAATATTCCAAATCTCAAATAGCCTGTTCCATTGTGGCCAAAAATTATTCAAATTATGCAGGGATTTCAATATCATAGCATCCAAGTTAAAAACCTTAATTGTTCTTTATATTAAAAGATAGACTTCTTAATGGGAATACTCATTCTACATTTTTTATTTATTTTATTTATTTATTTGAGAGCGACAGACACAGAGAGAAAGACAGATAGAGGGAGAGAGAGAGAGAATGGGCGTGCCAGGGCCTCCAGCCTCTGCAAACGAACTCCAGACGCGTGCGCCCCCTTGTGCATCTGGCTAACGTGGGACCTGGGGAACCGAGCCTCGAACCGGGGTCCTTAGGCTTCACAAGCAAGTGGTTAACCGCTAAGCCATCTCTCCAACCCTCATTCTACATTTTTGATACAGAATGTCAATGTTGAAAAACTCCAGTGAATGCCAATGCAGAGTAAAATTCTTGGAAATGATAGGGAAATGGTGTATCAGGTTTAACAACTAGTCAAGAGAAGAGCAGACTCTGGCATCAGGGCCCCCACAGGTAGGCTGTGGCAGTTCTCTGTGTCAACAATTGTTGAGTGTCAACATTTTCAAACAACAATAATATTAGAGAAGGTTACCCTATGATGAGAGTGATCAGAACTACTTTGTAACCATGTGGGACACAGGATATCAACCAAACCACACACTTTACCTCTCTATCATGTTCTAACCAATAGGGACAATCTGCACTTCTTTACCACTCACAGCCTTATCTTCATTCTACTCATATTGTCTTCCATCTAAGAATTATGAAGTTATTTAGTCACAGTTACTTGCACTTTCTAAACATATCCAATCCAGAGCAAAGCTACTCTCCCTTGGACCTTTCTGCCACCACTTAGTTCAAGACAAAAATCAAGCAAGAAAACTTTCTAACATCATCCAAGAGATTTCCAGCTCCTCATACTTTCTGATCTCCATGTTTGGAAGAATTAAAGAAGTCTAATTTTTGGACAATCATCTCTCTTAGTTAATTCTGAAAACAATTACAATAGAAACTTACCTGAGTAAGTTTATATATTTTGAGACTAATTAGGAAATAGAATGAGCCTTAGCACATGCACAAATTTACACAAAGTATATAAATAAAGGCTGACATGAATGAAAACTTTAACATATCAACTATTGAGTGAATATGAATATGAAATCAATTATTGGTTGTATCAACTCCTGAAGCTACAAATAATATACACAATTTTAAACTTTAATTTGAAATCTACCATGATTTGGAAGATGCCACAGATTACTCATAGTAATGTATATATGAATATACTTCACATTAGCAGAAATGAGAGATATATGGATAATATGCTAAGAAACCCACATAAATAAGATGTTGTTGATATTTTTCAAATTATTTTTAAAAAATAATTACCAGTTTGAGGCTGCACAACTACAACTTTAGAGTCTTCAGACATTTTAGCCGTAGGTGACATCCAAGGCTTTTCACTTGACACTACATTAGAAAGAAACAGAAACTGCTGAGTATTTTAATAGTAGAAAAATATAGGAATAGGTTATTGGTATAGTTAAGTAGTTACCAGAAGATTGTAATAAAAGGCTCATATAGATTCAATAAAAACTCACTGAAGCAAAATCACTATGAACCCATGCAGAGAACATCTAATATATGGTTGGGGAGAAGCCAGTGTTTGTTGTTACACTCACCATCTTGAAGGACAGAAAACTTACCACTTGGGTTATGTAGAACTAACAGACACAATTTTGTACTGAATTTGTAGAAAATGTAATCAAGTAATACTTTTTAAAGCAAATTAACTGAATTAACCAAATTTATTAGCTCATTAAGTTTTGTAGATGTAGGACTCAGTTCTATAGAATTAAGAAATCACCA
Organism: Jaculus jaculus; assembly: GCF_020740685.1. Lineage (NCBI taxonomy): Eukaryota > Metazoa > Chordata > Mammalia > Rodentia > Dipodidae > Jaculus > Jaculus jaculus. The sequence goes on from NC_059105.1 coordinate 169,146,855, forward strand.
CCACATTTTGTCTTCTTGTGATATTGAGGATCAAATTCTAGGGCTTATAAACACCAGACAAAACATTGAATTAAATTCATAACCCACCATTTTCATTTTTAACATCAAATATTAAGTATTTTTTAAAAATATATTTTATTTATTTATTTGAGAGACAGAAATAGGGAGGGAGAGAGAGAAAAAAAGGGAGAGAGAATGGCCATGGCAGGGCCTTCAGCCACTACAAATGAACTCCACATGCAAGTGCCCCCTTGTGCATCTGGCTTATGTGGGTCAAACCGGGATCCTTTGGCTTTGCAGGCAAATGCCTTAACCGCTAAGCCATCTCTCTAGCCCAAAATATCAAGTACTTTTATTACCCAGGGTACCCCAGGTTTCTCAAAAAGGAAGACTGTTTTTGCCTCAGGAAATTCTGGAAGCCTTATGGGAACTGTAATAAAACACACGAGGATAGTTATGACTTGCTGTACAAGTAATAGAAAAGGTTTTAAAACTCTCAAGGTAAGGAGAACAATAAGCCTAAGAAGGCAGTTATATCATGTCAAGTAATCTCTTCCTTCTCTGTTTCAGTGTAGGGTGATTTTTTCCCCCCTAAGACAAGGACTCACTATGTAGCCTAGACTGTTCTGGAATTCACCATCCCTCTGCCTACACCTTCTCAATAGAGCTATTTCAAGTGTGTGCTTCCATGCCCAGCTTAAATTTTTTTGCTACCTAAACTCAAATCACCAATCTTGAGGCATTTTAGTTCTTCTTTTTACCCTTATTAAATTAGCTTCCTGTTTTATATACATTTATATATTTTTAGGTACACTTCATTTAAATTGAAACCAAATTCAAATACATTTGAACTAGAAAATATCTGTCCAATAGTTTTGTAAAGTAGAATTTTGGAAACTATAGTTTTACATAGAAGCTCCCCATTTTTTTTACACTGCACTCAAAAAAATTCTAGAAGTTCTAGAGTGTACAGAAATATCTAAATACAAGGTGGAGAGATACCCAAACTAAAACAGTGAAGAGAATATAGAAAACATCCATTTGTCCAGTGAGTTAGCTTCTGAATGAAAAGATTTGAACATGAAACTGTTACCACCAGTGAGAAAATCTCTAGTAAATTTATCCTACGGAAAGTCTCTGTAGGATCCTAAATTGTAAAGATTTTTAAAAATTATCTTTAAAAGTTTAAATGTTGGGTATCTCACTGTTCTGTAAACTATTTGCCCCTTTTTCTTCTGAGGTTAATTTGAGTGAAGTAATCTAAGGACTCCAATGAAGCAAGCAGAACGTTTCAAGGAAGCAACAAAGCTGTAGTAGTTGGAGACTTGGACCTGGAGTGGTCAGAGGCCATTCAAACGTGGGTATTAAGACAGTTTACATCACTCCTGGGGTCTTCTCACTGAGAACCACAATAAAAAATAGTGCAGGTAGCAACACACTGATTCAGGATTTTGTATATAATCTTCTGGGGGGGAGGATTTCATTCATTATCTGAGAGACTGAGAGAAAGAAAAAGAGAGAGAGAGAGAGAGAGAGAGAGAGAGAAGCAAGCCAACAGAGAGAATGAGAATGGGTGCACCGGGCCTTCCTGCCACTGCAAATGAACTCCAGATGCATGCACCACTAAGTTCTTCTGGTTTATGTGGGTGCTGGAGAATCAAACCTGGGTTGTTAGGCTTTGCAGACAAGTGCCATCATCTCTGAGTCAACTTTCCAACCCCTTGGTATTTAATATTAAATATGATTGTACAGTGCATGGTTTATATCAGAGACTTGTGTGTAATGAGCAACTGATACCTTTCACAGAGAAAACAGGCTTTCTCTGGAAGAGTTACACAGTTGTTAAAATGTGAAAGGATATGATCAGGTTAACATTGCATTTGCAAAAACAAAATATAGGTGGCTCCTTTACTTCAAGGGAAGAGATCAAACAAAAAGCAAGTTGGGTTTTTTGGGTGAAACAGCAGCTAACATAAGACTGAAATTCTTGTTTTTAATTTTTTGTTTATTTTTATTTATATATTTGAGAGTGACAGAGAGAGAAAGAAGGAGAGAGAGAGAGAGAAAGAGAGAGAGAGAGTGGGGGGGAGGGAGGGAATGGGTGCGCCAGGGCCTCTAGCCACTGCAAATGAACTCCAGATGTGTGCGCCCCCTTGTGCATCTGCCTAACATGGGTCCTGGGGAATCAAGCCTCAAACTGGGGTCCTTAGGTTCCACAGGCAAGCACTTAACCACTAATACATCTCTCCAACCCTGAAATTCTTATTAAATGTCATGACTCTAGGTGATTCCTCCCAAGTTTAATACGCACACATTTCAGCATTTCTAATAACTTATCTGAACTGAAAGCCTAGACAAGAGTCAAGATTTTCAGAAGTTCTGTAAGTTGAAATGCTAGTATTCTGTCTAGACAATCCCAAATAGTGGTAAAAGGAGGCGGGGACATGTAGTTAGCATCTCACGTTCAGATATGCCTGCTATATCAGTTACTAGGATCAAGGCATGTTGTTGACTCTTCAGTGGAATTGATCCAAAGAATAAGAAGGTTAATGCCACCAAGCGTGGTGATGCATACCTTTAATCCCAGCACTCAGGAGGCAGAGGTAGGAGGATTGCAATGAGTTTGAGACTCCATAGTGAATTCCAGGTCAGCCTAGGCTACAGTGAGACCCTACCTCAAAAAAAAAGTTTGATGGCCAGAGACTAGGTAAGAAAACCAAAACAGGATCGGATAAAAAAAAAGCATTTTAGGAGCTTCTCATTGCTGGATTTGTTGTTTTAAAGAAAACAATGGGTAGTTGTTAGAATTACCTTGTATTGTATCTGAAATGTCTAGTGCACTAGACACTGTGGGTTTAGTGGTTCTTGGGAGTGTTTCAGGAGTCACTGAAAAGCAAAACAAAAAAATAACTTTATGCATTAAAATAAGATGAAGCAATCAGATCAGGAGATAAGACATCTTTCCCTGAGCTTTAGAATTAGTATCTGATAATTACTCAGTACATTTAATATTTTAAACACTTTCTCCCCTCATCTTCTTCTACAGAGTTTTGTGCAATCCCTGGGGTAAACAGACACATGATAATAGTTTGTGAAATACATGCATAGATGGGAAAAAGGGAAGGAGACAGGATTAAATGAACTATCGCATTATTAGATTTCTCTCTCTCTCTCACACTCTCTCTTAAACCACACTCATCTAGTGAAGCTTGTAATGGGGCAGAAATTCAGACAAATCCACAAATACTCAGCTCCCAACTTCAAGGTTAAAGGCAATGAAGACCTTGGGTAATTATTTTAGAGAAATAAGAACCACAATTATTGAGACCTGAAATTCAAGAAAATTCTAGACTTATGCAGGGTAGGAAGATGAAATAAATACTGAATAATAAGTAGTGGTGTTTCCTAAGTATTTCTGAAATGGAAAACTCTGAGGAGGGTTTGGCAGAAAACAAAAAAATCCACAGCCTCTCTTCAGTGTGCCAAGGGAAGAAAGTGTAACTTGGAACACGGGGTAGAATCTTTGAGGCAGAAAAGGACTTGGAGGCATTTGGTCATACCCGTGCTTTTTGCTATTAAAACCTATTAAAATGAAGTGAGAAAACCACCCAAGAATTTCATCCAAATGGATGCTCCAAAAGCTTGAGTGACTCCTACCACTGCCACACAGAGGTGGGGATAAAGGTTCCTTTCTCTTTTTTGCTAAAATATTAATCACTCTGTCAAAAATATTCTAGTTTAATCCATTTATTTTAAGTTATTAACCTGTTACTATTACCTACTTTGGACTGGTACAAATCTAAACAGTTAGTACAAAGGAAATATCACCAGTTATGGCAATTTATGGATTAAAAAATGTACTTTAGCTGTGAATCACTGTGCTAATTGTGAATTGTGGAGAATTCTTTCCAGATCTTTGTTTCATCAATCCTGGATAAGGTGGTATTGCTCTGGCAAAAACTGCATACTTTAAAGATTAATAGTTCCCCAGTGAATTAGATTGGGTAGTTTCATTCAAAGGAGAAATGTTGAATGTTTGTTAGTAACAAAAATATGCACTGAACATAATGCTTAGGCCTAGTGCAAATCTTCTTCAAGGATTTTATTAAACTCTTGTATAGTTTCTAGACTGGGGATGTTAATCTCCAGGAACAATTTATTTTAAAAGATTCCAAGATGTTTTCATACCCCTCAAGCTATGGATTTGTGGTGGACATAAAGTATTTTGAGGCATTGATACTTATGAAGGGAAATTAATGATAAAAGGGTCATATAAACAACCTGGGTCTGATGACTCTGCAAGGGCAGTGCTGCTGTCTGGGGTGAGTAGGCCGGACCCATTTCTCCCCCGGCCCAGGGAGTTCCTTGAGCAGTCAGCGTGTGGGCAGGCATGGTGGTCTGAAGTGAGTAGGTCTGACCCATTTACCTCCACCCCCCCCCCCATTCAGCCCAGGTCTGAGTTGCCTACATGGTCAGTGTGAGAGCTGGCATGGTGATCTGGAGTGCATAGGCTAGACACATTTCTGGTCCCCTCTCACAGTCGATCCCTGAGTTCCCTGAGTCATTACCATGTGGGCAGGCACTGTAGTCTGCAGTGAGTAGGCCAGACCCATTTCTTCCCCCTCCCACTGCCCAGGTCTGAGTTCTCTGCCAAGTTAGTGTGTGGGTTCCTTCCACCTCCCCAGTCTAGGTTGCCTGGACTGGTCCATGCTGGGGAGGCCTGACTCCTGTGTGAGCTGTGGAAATAGCCCTTTTGCTCTGGAATCTTGACTGGACACTAAATACCAATGTCTCTGTTCACCTGAGTCAGAAGGTGAATGGACCAAAGGACACAAACTTGCTTCCTCCTCAATAAAATAGAGGCTTCCTAAAATGGGTAGGCAACAATGCAAAAAAGCCAACAAAAGTCAGAAAACTGAGAGATTTCCACCAAGGATGCCTAGTCCTACTATAGAAGCCTCCCATGAAATCATAGAGAAATCAATAGAAATTCATTCCCAAAATGAAAACACAACCACTGAGACCCTAAGAAAAAAAATCACTGATCTTGAAACAAACTATCAAAGAACCAACAATGTTATCAATGAAATTAACAGAATCATCTAGAGCATTCAGTTTTGACAGTAGGCTTAACTTGATAGAAGAAAATGTTAGACCACTCCAAAGAGATATGAATAAATTGAAGTTAAGTCAAGAAAGGGAAGACTTCAATAACTGATTGAGCTTAATGAAGACTTGATCAAATGCAAAAATGAACTATAAGAGGCGTTAAGAAAGTCAGAATTTGAATTGAGATCATATTCAAAAAAGAAATGGACACTATACAAAACATCACAACAGAAAACAAAAATCAAATAGAATTTATGAAAACCTCTCTAGAGCCACTCACCAACAGTGTTACTCATGTGGAAGACAGAACTTCTGACCTGGAAGATAGGACAGAAGAAATTGATCAGAGGCCAAAAACTTTGCTAAGTTCAAAAAAATCAAATGAACAGAATATGAGGGAACTGTGGGACACTCTAAAATGACCAAATATCTGGGTCATCGCCATACTAGAAGGAGAGGAATTACAGGCTGGAAGTTTAGAAAACATACTCAACAAAATTATTGAAGGAAAGTTTCCAAATCTTGGGAAAAAAAAGAGGCCAATCCAGATAAAAGAAGCACCACAGAACACCAAAGAGGCAGAGCAAAAGAAGAAACTCTCCAAGGCACATCATACTTAAAACCCTTAACAATGAAAACAAAGAGAGAGTGTTAAAAACATCAAGAGAGAAGCAATTCACAACATACAAAAACAGTCCTATTAGAACATCAGATCTCTCAATGGAAACCCTGAAAGCCAGAAAGGCCTGGAATGGAACACTTCAAAGTCTGAAAAACTATGGCTTCCAACCCAAGCTACTTTACCCAGCAAAAGTATCCCTCATAATAGATGGTAAAAGAAAAACTTTCCATGAAAAAAAAAAGTCAATTCTATAATATATGAACACAAAGCCAAACATACAGAGAACACTTCAGGGAATACTCCACACAGAACAGTCAAACAACCAATCTCAGGAGTCAACAAGAAGAATATCACAATAACCAAAATAGACCAGGCTCAAAACAGTACATAACACAAGTAAGCACCTAACCACATAAAACACCTCATGGCAGGGATTAATTCAAACCTTACAATAATGGCCTTAAATATTAATAGTCTTAATTAACCCATCAAAAGACATAGGCTATCAGGATAGATCAAAAGACTGGACCCTTCTATCTGCTGTCTTCAAGAAACCCAATTCACCACTAAAGATAGACACTCCCTCAGAATGAAAGGTCGGAGAGCAGATTAATCTCCTAAACCAACCTATAAGATCCCTGGAGATTGAAAAGGTAATCAAAAACCTCCTCCAAAAGAAAAGTCCAGGACCAGGCGGCTTCTCAGCTGAATTCTATCAAACCTTAATAGACGAATTGAAACCATCTTTTCTTAAACTATTTGACATAATTGGAGACCAGGACACCCTCCCTGACTCCTTTTATGAAGCTAGCTTCACCCTAATACCAAAACCAGATAGAGATGCAACAAGGAAAGAAAATTATAGACCTATATCCCTAATGAAGTTAGATGCAAAGATCCTGAACAAAGTCCTTGCAAACTGAATTCAACAACATGTCAAAATCATTAACCATCTTGATCAAGTAGGCTTCATCCCAGGGATGGAAGGATGTTTTAACATATGGAAATTGGTCAATGTAATACACCACATAAGTAAACTGAACCAAAAGAACCACACAATCATCTCAATTGATGCAGAGAAGGCCTTTGACAAAATACAACACCACTTCATGATCAAAACATTGGAAAGAATAGACATGGAGGGTTTATATCTCAGCACAATAAAGCCTACATATAAAGCTCCTAAAGCCCAAATAATACTTAATGGGGAAAAACTCATGGATTTCTCACAAAGACTGGGAACAAGACAGGGGTGCCCACTCTTACCACTGCTCAACATACTACTACAAGTACTAGCCCAAGCAAAAAGACAGGAGAAGAAAATAAAAAGGATTCAAATTAGAAAAGAGGAAATTAACTTATCACTATTTGTAGATAACATGATCCTGTATATAAGAGACCCAAAAGTCTCCATCCCAAAACTTCTAAAGGTGATAAATCCCTTCAGCAAAGTGGCAGGATACAAAATCAATGCACAAAATCAGTAGCTTTTCTGTATGCAAAGGACAAATATACAGAAAAAGAAATCAGTGAGGCTGTTCTATCTTCAATAACAACAAAAATTTAAATACCTTGGAATAACACTAACAAATGATGTGAAGGAACTATATAATGAAAACATAAAAACACTCAAGAAAGAACTAGATAAAGACTTAAGAATATGGAAAGACCTCCCTTGTTCCTAGATAGATAGAATTAATATTTGAAAATGGCAATTCTACCAAAAGCAATATACAGATTTAATGCAATACCAATAAAAGTATAAGCATCATTTTTCACCGACTGAAAAAAATGATCTAAAAATTCATATGGAATGGTAGAGGCCTCAGATATCTAAACATAACCTCAGTGAAAGAAACACCTCTGGTGGTATCACCATACTTGGTCTAAAGCTATATTACAAATCCAGAGTCACAAAAACAGCATGGTACTAGCATAAAAACAGAAACATAGAACAGTGGAACAGAATTGAAGACCCAGACTTTAGGGGAAGCAACTTCAGCTGCTTCATCTTTGATAAAGGTGTGAATAATGTAGGCTGGAGGAAAAACAAATAGTGTTGAACAAACGAGTGACCATATGTAGAAAAATGAAATTATAACCACTCATTTTGTCATACACAAAAATCAAGTCCAAATGGATTAAAGACCTTAATATAAAACCTGAAACACTTCAACTACTGGAAGAAAAAATAGGAAGTATGCTTCATGATATAGGACTGGGAAAGACTTCCTGAACAAAATTCCAGTAGCCAAGGAAATTAAATAAGCACTCAACCAATGGGATCTCATGAAGCTAAAAAGCTTTTGCTCATACAAACATACCATAAGCAGAGCCAATAGATTACCCACTAAAAAGGAGAAAATCTTTGCCAGCTATAACACTGAGAGAAACCTAATATCTAGAATCTACAAAGAACTAAAATTGGGCTGGAGAGATGGCTTAGTGGTTAAGCACTTGCCTGTGAAGCCTAAGGACCCCAGTTCAAGGCTCAATTCTCCAGGACCCATATTATCCAGATGCATAAGGGGGCACATGCATCTGGAGTTTGTTTGCAGTGGCTGGAGGCCCTGGCATGCCCATTCTCTCTCTCTCTGCCTCTTTCTCTCTCTGTCTGTTGCTCTCAAACAAACAAACAACAAAAAAAAAACCTTTAAAAAAGTACTAAAAATAAAAATAAAAATAAATCAAACAACCACTCTATAAGTGGGGCAGAGTATTAAATAGGGAGTTCTCAGAGGAAGAATTACAAATGGCTAACACACACTAAAGAAAATGTTTAACATCCCTAACCCTTAAGGAAATGCAAATTAAAACAACTATGAGATTCCACCTTACCCCAGTAAGGATAGCAAACATTAAAAAATATAATGAAGGGGGCTGGAGAGATGGCTTAGTGGTTAAGCACTTGCCTGTGAAGCCTAAGGACCCTGGTTCGAGGCTCAATTCCCCAGGACCCATGTAAGCCAGATGCACAAGGGAGCACATGCATCTGGAGTTCATTTGCCGTGGCTGGAGGCCTAGAGCACCCATTCTGTCTCTGTCTCTCTCTATCTGCCTCTTTCTCTGTCGCTCTCAAGTAAATAAATAAAAATAATTTTAAAAATTAAAAACATCAAATGAAAACAAATGTTGGCAAGGCTGTGGAGAAATAGGAACACTCATTCACTGTTGGAAGGAATGTCAGCTGGCACAACCACTGTGATAATCAATTTGGAGAATCCTGGAAAGGATGAATATAGAGTTACAAGTGACCCTGTTATTCCCTTACTGGGGATTTATCCTAAAATCTCCACATCTAAATTCAGAGATATTTGCTCAACCATGTCTATAGATGCTCAATTCATAATAGCTAAAAACTGGAATCAACCCAGGTGCCCAATATTGGATGAATGTATAACCAAGATGTGATATATCTACATAATGAATTCTACTAAGTAGTAAGAAAAGAATGACACAATGAAATTTGTAGAAAAATTGTTGAACATGGAACAGATCATTTTAAATGAACTCACACAATCGCAGAAAGACAATCGTCACATGATCTCACTTATCTGCAGTTCCTAATCTGGATCAGCCCAAGTTGCTGACATAACTGAATAGCATCTTGAGGCATAGACAATGAGGGGTGGCAGGGCTTGGGGGAAGGAAAAGGATGGGGAGAGAACCAAATCTGAACCCAAATTGAACTGGTACCATAGAATCCTATATCTTGGAAATCAGACTAAAAGGTGGAACCCTCAAGCAAACCTTAGAGGCAGCACCTGAATAGAAGGGACTTGGAGAGAGTGAGATGAAACCTAATCTCAAATTTCTCTTGTTTCTCTTTCTTCTCTGGATTTTTCTCATTTCTTTGCCCTTGGCGCTGGCCTGTAATTACCTATACCAGGATGTGGTCTACATCCTCAATAGCTGTTAAACAGAGAGACCTACCTGATCTCCCAAAACAAACAAGACAGACTTCTGTCAGAGCACTTGATTACTCACCAGAGGTTAATGGTAAGACCCTACTGCTGAAGACACCAATCGCTGTCAGCACAGACTATGGATAGACTGCATTGGAATCCAGAAGAGAACCAATCCTCAGATAATTAGCTCATTTAGTGCTGGAAGGTGCTACATGAGCTACCAAGGGAAAGTGGCCAACATCTGTCCAAGCAACTCAAAGTCTAAGCACTTCAAAAGCAAACAACCTGACATGATGCTTACACAAGTGCAATAGTGGCACACAGCCATGGTGGTTAACCAACTGCTCTTGGATTGCTAACAGATCCACTCAGTGGAAAGGAAACTATATCTGGAACTGGAAAACAACGATCAATCCTATCCAGATAATGATTCTGCTTCACATTGTCAGGCTCCCATTAACTTTACACTATAAAAGTATCTAAACCCTTATAATTCTCCCTAAATTAATAATGGTTATCCCATTTAACTGGCACTGATTTCACTCTCCCTTGGAGAATCTGCTTCTCTTTTTCAGATAGGAACTGGACCTGAGGATATAAATGACCAAGCACACCCTCCCCCACTCCTGCAGCTGAAACAGAGGAATTGGAAAAATGAGCAAGAATGCTGCACACTCAGTTAAGCTGATATCAGCAAAAGAGTGATGGAGATAGATACTGAGGACACTTAACACCTATCAAACCAGACATCTAGATGCTCCTAAGTGCCCATCACTGAAGTAGATTTAAAATGTTCCCAGCATGGCTCAGTGAATCTTGCAGAAGAGAGGGCAGAAAGATTGTTAGAGCCACAAGTTGGGACATTTTGCACAGAGACATTGCCTCTTCCCCAACTGATTGCTGCCCCATGATGCATGATCCACTATACCCATGGGATTAACCTGTATCCCAATGAGGAAGGCCTCTTCAGAAAAGGGTCGGGAAGGAGGGAAAGGATGATACCAACATGTGATGTTTACTCATAAGGTATGTCTGCATATAATAATTAATAAAATACATATTAAAAAGTGTCTCATATTTATAAAAAAGGAAAGGCCCCAAGCCATAGCATTATATTTTAGGAATAAAACTTTGTTGGGATTGATGTAACTTTTAATTGAGTGTAAAATATACCTTCCACATTACATATCAGCTATATGATTCAATAACTATAAAAAAATTTTATTTTCAGGGCTGGAGAGATGGCTTAGCAGTTACGTGCCTGCCTGTGAAGCCTAAGTACCCTGGTTCAAGGCTCGATTCCCCAGGACCCATGTTAGTCAGATGCACAAGGGGGCGCACGCATCTGGAGTTCGTTTGCATTGGCTGGAGGCCCTGGCACGCCCATTCTCTCTCTCTCTATCTGCCTCTTTCTCTGTATGTGGCTCTCAAATAAATAAATAATTTTTAAAAATTTATTTTTATCTGTTCTTTTCCAAACATTAAAACCACATAATCTCCTATTGATGTGTACTTAGGATTAAAATAAATTTAATTCTGAATATCAACTGTTAAAAATAAGTTTGTATTCACTATAAGAATTAAATGTATTTCTTTTCTCAGTGGCAAACTAGTGATCTTATTACCTGTTATAGGCGGTGATAGAATCTTTTCCACTTCTGGTGTTTTAGATTCTGCAGGTAATGCCAGGGTTTCATTCTTAGCTGAAATGAGAAAAAATAAACTACCTTATTTTCTCATTGTATAGAGTCCAAAGTTAGATTCCTTAAAACACAATCAAGTAAAAGTATTAAATCGCTTTGTGTTGTAATTTTAAATTACAATTTTAATCTACATATTAAAAATTTTAATTCATATACTTCTTTTTACTAGCTAGTCAGCTTTACTGTGCATTTCTACCAAGGTCTAGTATGAACTGAAGACAACTTAAAAACTCCTTCTTACTAATCTAGCTAATTCTTTAAGACCTATATGGTATTAGATGATCCATAAAAGTCACCATGGAATAATTGAATAAATCACATCATTCTGATTTCTAAAACATTTCTGGAAATCATTTTTTAAAATTTCAACTTTATAATTTGAACTACAAATATTCCTCAGAATTTGATAATAAGTAACCCTGACTTTTCAATAGTTAATAGAAATTTTCCATTATTATTGCATGAAAAAATATTGACCTTACAACATTGAAACTTTTGGAACACACAAATAAGAGATAAGAAAATAAGTTACTTTGAAAAGTTTGTAGCAAAACAAGTTATGAACAGTAAATGTTGCTAATATACATGTTAGCATAGATCACTTCCTGTTTCTCTGGAAATTTGTTTAATAGAATGAATTCATTTTTTTGCCTATTTATGCAATTTTGGGGAAGCTTCCTTCTACAATTCAGGTATTATTTTTCAAAGACAGTATTTCTCAATGGTGAAGACATTCTCCAAATTTAAAACCAGAAATGTCTTCAGATATGGACAATATTTCTTGAGATACAGTCACCCTCAGGTGAGAACTGATTTGACGTGTATTCTCAAAGATTTTTGAGCATGATAATTCTGAAAACTTCTTAATGGTCATTTTCTTCTTTCCATTTAGTGTGGTAAAACATGATCATTTTTAAAATTATAAGAAATGTACAATTAGATAACAGAGAGCAATTCAGTTCAAATGATGGAGGTGATTCTTGTGGAGAGCAAGATGAAGACTTGACGTGCTTGGTATTTGCCTACTGTGAAGTGGGTGTCAGCAGTCTTGCACCCCGGTCGTATTTGGCAGTGTTGTTCAGATTCAGTCACAGAGTGTACAGTGACAAGCACATACAGTCCCAGTATTATTTTAAAAAATCTTAAAAATTTTCAAACGTTACTGTTTTTCCTGACATTTTTCATAGGCACAGCTTTCATTTAGAACCATTCTGAATTGTTAGCATGTGAAGAAATATTCAGCTTACAAAACTTTCAAGGGGTCTGGTCCTGGTATTTTTAGTACATTCGACAGGAAGGCTTTTACTTTTTTAAATGTAAAATGACAAGACCCCCCCCACACACACACCCATACACATACACCTCACTACAATCTCTATCAGTGCAATTTAGTTAATATTCTCCTTCTCAACAATATTCTATGTCCTTGGTGATCCCAGTGATTCCTCTGCCTTACTGGACCTGTCTCCCTTTAGATAGTAGTCTCTCTCTCTCTCTCCCCCTCCCTCCTTCCCTTGGTTCTCCTTCCCAACCCTAGGCTCTCATAGGCAATCATCACCTGGATTGCGTTAAGTCCTTCTAATCAACACATGTTCTAAGCTGGCAACCATATTGAAATTTGCCTACAGATGGGAAATATGATAAACTACCTTCCCAAGAAATATTTGTATTTTTTATACATCACTAAATTCTGAATAAAAAACCATATGATAATTTTAAGTAAGACATTACAGATACCATAATATTTAGGACATAGGGGTAATATTTAAATGGGACATTTCTGATATCTCTTTTGACCTGTGAACATTCACCACTGTCATGCACAGTCTTGACAGTCAGAAAGTAAAATTTCCCCCATTGTTCTTCTCTACCTTATTCAGTATAGTTGCTTCCCTTAGCTTTTGGCAGAGCATGCCTTGATTTTGGCAAGCCCTATGCATGTCCCTTGGAGATGTGTGTGTAATACTAGCTTTCTTGTTTATTTCTCTCATTATTCACACCATGTGTTCTTAGAACAAAAGCTATTACATCTCTTGATGTCCCATGATGGGCTCTGCTGTAATGGAGTTATTATTTTTAGGATTTACTGCCTCAAAAAATATGACATTACTGAATCACAATAATAATTAACTTTGGGGAGTTTATTTCTCCCTTGATAATATGAAAACTGTTTTGTCCATTTTCTCTTTGTGGCAAAAAATGGTTTCTTTGCAGTAAAAGAAACTATCATAAAAATGAAAATTGACTGGAAGAAATTATTTGAAAATCATTCTTCTGATAAGGACTCAATATCTTAGATGCATAAAGAACTCATACAATTTCATAATGTTTTACAGCACCATAGCATGACTATGGTTGACAGTTAATATTTTCAAATAGGATTTCTAATGTTCCCAGTGCAGAGAAATTGTACTTGTCTAAGGTGAAAGACATGCTAACTATCCTGATCTGATCATTATACTTCATGTACTTGTGTTGAAATGTAGATTCCCAAGTACCTTCAATCACTTACCAATTAAAATCAAAAGCATATTTTAAAGATAGAGAAAAGATAAGCTCACAAATGAATAAGGGCAGGTATTTCTTCAAAGAATATATGTAAAAATGGACAACAGGTATGTGAAAAATGTGCTCACCATCAGTAATCCTCAGAGAAATGTGATTAAAGTAATAGCAAAGCTATTACCTCATTCTGATGAGGATAGCTATTACCAGAAAGACAAGAGATAATAATGTTATAGAGAAAATCCAGCAGTTTTGTACTGCTAACATGAATATAAATTGATATAATCATAAATAAAGCAGTATGAATTTGACTCAAAATATTTTTTTAACAAATAGAGTGATGACATGACTTAGCCATCTCTCTGATGGGTATATACCCAGAGAAAATAAATTCAGCATGTCCAATAGTTTTAAACATTTGCATTCATTGTGGGTAACTATGAAAGAGGATAAATATATTAGTAACTTTTCACTGTGTATATCAGAATATCATGTTGAATATCATGAATGTTACTAATAATATGTTTAGTTTTCATCATTGGTATGTTGGGGATTGTACACAGGGCCTAATGCGTGTTAGGCAGGCACAATGTCACATCCCCAGCCTCAATGTTTTAATGTAGGTTTATTTTTGAAACATTGTCTTTTGAGATGACATTTAATGGGAAGGGTTTTCCTTGAATTTATTGTATATTCAAGTTTACCAAGTATCTTTTTCTTCAGTGCATTAGAGATTTTCTTTGTATTAAACTTAAACTTAATATATAGGTGTTTCCCAAGAAATCCAAGCTTAAAAAGACTTTTCATTTTAGCATAATTTTATTATTTGCATTAAAATAACAATCCTAAATCTTCAACCAAACATATAGAAAAATAATAATTAAAAAATACAATCCAATCAAAGTCATAAAGAAAACAAAGGCTAGGTTTGTATTTAGGTAAAATGTGAAACTTGGTAAAGAAAAATTTTAAAAATGTCACTTAAGGAATAAAATATCTTTCATCCCCAAACTAACACCAGTGATCTAGGAGAGAACTCTGCTTCTTTCCACTCTTCTTCTCAATCCTGGCTTTTGTAGTTCTGATGAACACATTGGGGATCAAATCAATAGAGACTGGAAAGAGCTTTGCCAAGCATGGTGATAGGTACAGCTGCTGGGCAGAAAACAGGTAAGCAAAGAGTCTCAATTTCAACTCTTCCAAATTTAGCTTTGCTGAGGAAATTTAATCTAGAAGCTTCCTGGCAGTAGCACATTTACATCAAGTAGGGGTTAACAAATGGGAATTTTATAGCTAAGAAGGAAGGGTTCAAGTCTGATGCATAAATTAAGAAAATGAAGTCCAGAGTCAATTATTTTTATTCTTAGAGGAAACACACTGTAGGACTAACAGGTGTGAAGATTTTACATGACAAAGTTAAGAACTGCATAAATATTAAAGATACATTGGCAAGTATTACCATATTTAAGTAAGATGGTTCCAAGTTGAGAATTTTTTTCTAAAATTATAGTAGTCTCCAGTTAACTGTTTTACCCTAAAGCCTTCTTCCACCTTCCAGGAATTTCCCAAAATTATCAACAGAGAAGAACCTAAATGTTCATGGTTTTTAAAACTTAAACCCAGTTGCTTAGCATCGAACAAGCAAACAATGAAAATAAGGATTTGTATATCATAATAACCCTACTTATGCAAAATTAAATGTATATATTTTAAAAACACATGAAGACAGAAAATAGAAATTTCTGGATTATTTACAAAAGTTTCATTGCATGAATAAAGCTGAACGTCTCCACATAGCATCACTACCCAAAGAAGAAAATTTGAGAAAATATAAAATCACAAAAAATTGAGCTACATCATTAGATTTGGTACATTTGTCCTCAATAAAACCTCAGTGCACATAGGAAAGTAGGAAGAGAAGAAATAGGTTATTGGCTTCTAGGAATTGCTACCAAGAGTATGAATGGGATATCCTAGTGGATATGTATTCTATTTCAGACATCATGGCTCACCATGCCCTGATTTGAGGGTTTGCCCACTTAGGACACCAGACTGCAGTTATCTTCCAAAGTATTGTACTAAATTAAAAAATCTTTTGGGGCTAGAGAGATGGCTCAGCAGTTAAGTGCACTTCCTGTGCAAGCAAGAGAGCCTGATACTGCCCTAGTTCAAATCACCAGAACCCTTGTAAACAGCTGGATGAGATTATGTGTGCCTATGGAAAAAAGAAGCAAGTTCTGATATCAGTAAGAGATTCCTACTCAAAATCAAAAAAAGTAATTGAGCTACATACCCAACATTTTACTCCAGCCCTGCCACCAGGAGCGTGGGTGATGCAGGGCACATACACGTACACGCTCCACACACACATTGTTATTCATAACACAATTTTTATGTGTTGTCACTTTTTTAACCAATAAAGAGGAAGTATATTTATTTATATTCTCTTCCCTTGCTAGAGTTCTAACCTTTTTCTATAAATGGCTTGTCTGAAGTTCAGTATGAACAGGCAGCATGTCTATGTAACTCCCAAGGACCTATAGTTCTGGCATGGAGTACAATAAGTATTTGTTGGATGAAGGTCCAAACTTATGCTTGGGCTTCTCCAGCTTTACAATCTTTTCTACTAGTTATGTACACAGTGTATACAGTCATATTGGTACCATTGTTAGCCTTCTCTCTGCCCTCCCCCCTCCACTCAATTATATGCTAACCTAAAGACTTTTTATCTAGTGTATACCTCAGAGAAAATACTCTTGTTTTTCTCTTGAATTTCTGCCACACCCTGCTATTTCCTTCCATATTTTGAAATAAGCTAAGATATTCTCCAGTGACATTAGAGATGGTTTTCATCACCTGGAAATTTGTTATAAATGCAAATTCTCAGGCTTCCATCCAAACCTACTAAACCAGTAAATCTATGGTGGGTTCTAGTTAGCTTTGTATTCATAGTACCTCTAGTGCCCAATCAAGTTTGAGATCTTCTGCTAGAGAGATGACTTAAAGCTTGCTTTGCCATCAAATATGGCAACTCATCCCAGTAACCCTCAGACAATTGTTCCCTGGGTCCTCTCAAATGGAGTTTTCTGATTTCTCTTTATGCTCTGTTTTATTAAACACTGAAATCATACCCAGTTCCTTCTAGAAATATAATTGACCCTATCTTGTGCAGGTCTTGTGAAAGCTACTACACCTAATGTATCTAACCTTTACCTCAGTTCTCATTGGCAGTGTCTAGTGGCTCCTTGATAACAGTTTAACATAGGAAAATTTCTCTATTTGAAAATTATATGTATTTAATTGAATACATCTAGGACAATCAAATACTTTTATACATATGCATATATATTACATATAAAATAACTCTCCTTAGAATGTGATTTTGATGGATGTCTAACATTCCAACCGTTTCACCTCTTCTCTTATGTTGGCATCAAATGACTCATCTGCAAGATTACTTACACAGCCTTATATTATGGGTGCTAGCATTATCATTGAAAAGCACAAATATAGAATGCCTCTGCTCACCTAATTGTGTCTTGAGGACATCTGAGATCTCAAGCATTACAGATGTAGGAAGTTTTACAGTAGTTTCATTAAGACCTGGAATAACAAGGTGGACTGCAAAGAAATAGATATAAATAAAACAGAGAGAAGACAATACATCATGACCTAGAATAATAAGGCTCAGGGTCTTGGAAACTAGATTACAATGCTGAACCCTTACTTTATTTAATTTCAATGCAAAATTTAAAAATGTTAGAAAAATATGATTGCATCATTTCAATAGAGTATTTTTCATATTCATAACTGAACTAATGAAATTCTCTGGATATTAATTCACAGAAGCAAAGATTAGGAATGGGCTACAGCAATTTTATTAAGATGCCATGGTCAAGGCAATGTTTTAATGTTTCTTGGCTGGTAACTTTAAATGGACATAAGGAAGTAAGTTAAACAATAAAATAAAATGAACTGGCATTAATTTGACAAACCTGTTCACAGGACCTTTTTTTTTTTTTTTTTTCTTCTTTTTTTGGTTTTCCGAGGTAGGGTCTCACTGTATCCCAGGCTGACCTGGAATTCACTCTGTAGTCTCAGGGTGGCCTTGAACTCACAGCAATCCTCCTACCTCTGCCTCCCGAGTGCTGGGATTAAAGGTGTGTGCCACCACGTCCGGCAGGACCTTCTTATTAAAAGACAGTCTAACTTGCTTATTCTGGACAGAGACCTCAAGAATGACTTACCTAGTATCATTCCTCCAAAGGGAGTCTTATCTGGGGGTTTACTTGAAGCCCTGTGAGTAACATTCTGAATCACTGGTGAAATACAAAAAGGTGATAGTGTGACAGAGGAAGAAAACAGGAAGCCATAAGAAGCTAGTTACATAAAGCAGCCTTCCCTGGGACAAATCCTAATCCAAGTTTTTCAATTAACAGGAAGCAACTCAGTGAGCTGGCTACACAGTCAACAGAAGGCACACAAGATATGTCTTGTATTATCTCATTACCTTTGCCTTTGGGTAATGAATGCTATCACATATCATTCTATCATTCTATTTACAAGTGTTCCATGCTAATTAGTGGAAATTTTCCTTCCTGTATCCATTCCCTGTAGCTTGCCTTTCCCCTAAAACAATAAGAACTAGCATAAAATGTATCAATGACAAAATAATTAAAAATGAGAAAATGTATAATCTCAATGCAAAGAATTGTTAGGTAATTCTAATGACAACAGATCCTGTCTTAGGGTACACTTAGGACATTGTATTTCATTAAAATAAAGAACTATTTTGAAGTTTAGTCTCTTCCATCAAGAAACTTTCTGTAAATAATGGAAACATTTAGATAATTTGAAAACTGGAAGCTAAACAAAACAACTGGATACTGAAATGAAATATGGTAATTCTTAAAATGTGGATAGTCTTTCTTTCATTAAGTTACTACTAAATCACAATTTTCATTTATCCTAATGCAAATACTTTACTAATAGTTTTCTTCATATAATGGAACTTAATCCCAAGAAAAGTTCCACATATTTAACTGATTGTTTTAATTTTAGTATTGTTATAGTTTCTTTGTCCAGAATTGCCCTGACTGAATCGACTTGCCAATGTTTTGAATATTGTACAACTGCCAAAGTTAGCTATTAACTACAAATTTGCTGACCCACATTAGTTTCAAATGTTTTCTGAAAATAGCTTTGTGAATTTTAAGAAAACATATAATAAGTATTTTAGTTAAATAATATATTCAAAATAAATTGTTTCCAGAGAAGACTAATTACCTTGCTTGATGATCGTTATTGGTATCAGCTTCCTTGGGACATATGCTGGCTAAAAGAGAGAAAATATCAGCTTTTGCATCAGTGTTAATAAGCTAAAACAAATCAGAGTACTGAAAGTCTTATCTTCAATGAAGTTACCTAACAGGGCTTTCATAGTCACCAGGTAAATATTTAGCCCATATTTGTGCCTCTGTTGTATTGAACTTGTATGGTTTGCCCCATGAAAATCCAAAGGCCCGCCCTACTTTCATTGAAGTGATTCTTTACTTCAGTCAAAATTCAATTTGGAAAAGAGGGTGGAATGATTTAAGAATCTCATGGTGGGTGGAAATAGCCTGAGATGCTATGTTTCCCACAATCTTGCAGAGATTGACTGAGGCCTCTTTTTCTCCAAAATGAATACCAGTAACCCCACCAAAGACCCTCAACAGAATTAGGGCAGGGGAGAAGGGGTCCATGTGTGCAACATTTTTATTAAAAAATCAGTAAATTAAAAAAATTCTTATGGGAAAAAGAGAACTGCATTTTAGATTTTTTTTTTTTTTTTGAGGTAGGGTCTTGCTCTCTAGCCCCAGGCTGACCTGGAATTCACTATGTAGTCTCAGGGTGGCCTTGAATTTATGGTGATCCTCCTACCTTTGCCTCCTGAGTGCTGGGATTAAAGGCATGCGCCACCACGCCTGGCTATCAGAGTTTTAAACAGTAGTTGTTAACTGACATTAGCCCCATTTAGTGTACTTTTCTATAGTTGCCACATTTTTTACAATGGTTTATTACACTTGTAATCAAGGAAAGCTATCTAATCCACCCTCTGTCCAGCTGCCACATATACTTCTGTATTGAAACTACTCAACTACAACTGGAGGAGAGCTGGATAGCTGAAATATAATTTAGCATGATTCTTCCTAGGCAAGAGTAGAGAAACCGTAGCAATAGAAGCATAGAAGGAACAAAATAGAGACAAAGAAAAATATTCTCAACTTTGATATGACACAGGCAGGAAGATCCCTGCAGCTTCATCACAGGAAATGTTACATTATGGAGAGACCTGGCTGACTTCTAGAAGAGTCAGGCCCCAGACAGTTAGCTTGCCTAGTGCCAGAAGGTGCTACATGAGCAACTGGGGGAAAATGACCAACATCTGTCCAAGCAACTCATGGCCTAAGCTACTCAGCAGCAATAGTGGCACACTGCCATGGTGGGTAACCAACTGCTCTTGAATTGGCTAATGACCCACTCTGTGGAACAGAACCCATAGCTGGAACTGGGAAACATGTCAGAACCATGTCCAAACAATGAGTCCACTCCCCAATATCAAGATCCCACCAATCTTGGGCTACAAGAGGGCCTACACCTATTAAATTCCTTCTAAAATAATAATGATTACCCCATTTATCCAGTGCTGACTTCATTCTTTGTTAGAGATCTGCTTCTCTTTTCCAGATGGACACAGAACCTGAGGAGAGATTCAGCCCATCCCACCTCACCAGGGCCCCAGCTAAAACTATAAAGTAACTGGGGAAATAAGCAAGAGTGCTGCTTTCTTGGTGAACCTAGTACCAACACAGGGGTGAATGAGATAGACACAGAGAACACTCAACTCCGACCAAACCATAGATCCCGTGACACAGAGGTTCCCAAGGCCTCATCATTGAAGTAGACCTAAAACGAACCCAGCATGGATCAGGGAAATTCATGGAAGAGAGGGTAGAAAGATGGTTAGAGCCACAAGTTGGGACATAATGCACAGAGACATTGCCTCTTCCCCATAACTGATGGCTACTCCCACAATGCATGACCCAATGAGGAGGGGCCCTTCGGAGGGGAGAGGACAGGAGAGAGGCTAATGATGGTACCAATGTGGCTGTTTACACACTGAGTATGGACATAACTAAGAAAGAAAAAAAAAAAAGAAATGTTATGTTAGCACTCACACAGAAACTTCCTTCAAGAGGACCAGCCCATGGCACACAATGCTGACTCACACACCCGCCTTAAGAACAGCTTTTCTGGGTCCCACTCATCTGCCTTGCTATAAGAAAAGTATCACTAGTATATGTCTCTACAATTTCTGACATTTTATGTTTTCATGTTGTAACAATTTATTTTTTGCCATTCACGTTTTAAAATTTATTTATTCACAAGTATGTGTGCATACGAGGTACAGCGTGATGTTTTGATGCAAATTTATAATGTGACTCATCATTTTGTGAGAAGATATTTGAAATGTATTTTCAACCATTTTTAATTATATATCATTAGTAATTATGTTCATTCTACTGTACAATAATTCTCAAAAACCTGTTCCTCCTGTCTGAGACAGATGCATGTCTTCCCATTTCTCTCTACCTCTCCCTCCAACCCCAACCCCTAGTCACAAGCACTGAACATCTGTGAGTTCAACACTTCTGAGAACTTTTAGTCTGGTAGCTAAACTTCAATAACATGACAGCTTCCTGCAGGGGAAGACAAATGATCTTTCCATATTCCAGTAGTCATCTTGTTAGGTCTGGGCCCACAGTTGTGGAGGTTTTTGAAATTTCTGCCTATTTACTCTAGTCATACCATCAAGGTAAATACTTTGCAGAGTGTGAGGTTGTTCAGAGACACTTAAAATACTATAGCAAAAATGCCAACATCTATCTGTGTTATCTTAGAATCCCATTATATTAATTTGTGTTGCCTACATTGTAATGATTTGTTTCAGATGAGCAATTTTTTTGACAAATGGAAAATGCTTTACTCATTACATGAATGTAACAAAGATTCTTTTCTGAGCTCTTGCTTAAGCATTGACCAATATTCTTCCATCAAGTTGATGACAAGAATATAGGTGCAGTATGTGCTGCCAAGAGTAAGAAACTCACTTAGCTGAAGAACACACTTCTAGACATATTGCTGCTCTCTTATCCAACCTATAATCCAAAGATACACTAAGATTGGGCTATAATTCCCACCCAGAAACATACACTAGCAATCCTATACCTGTGTCTGCTTATGAAATAAAGGTGGAGGCAAATATCACCAGGATTCACTGGAAAATGAAATATTGTGATAACCATTAAGGCATATTATTTAACCAATTGTAACTCAATTTTAATTGACTTTCATGTACAGTGTTTTAAAAAGGATACTGCTGATATTTTCCTTGGTGTGTTAGATTTATCATTATGAACACCTGAAAATGTGAACTGGAGTCACAGGTATGGATGGTGTGAGAATAATTCTGTGACAGGCCATCATGCTGCCATGTATGCTATAATCACACAAATCCTCAGTACAACAGTGTCAACACGTGGAAATTACAAGCGGTGATTGGGTTGTGAGAGATCCTCAATTGTTGGAGAATGGCTTACTAATGAAAGACCAGGTTTGCTCCCCACCACCCTCTCATATGCATCTCTTGTCTTCTTGCTTCCTAGAATGGTATGACATAGAATGGTGGTCCTCGCTGTATGCCAGATCAATCTTTGACTTCCCAACCTTTAGAAAAATTACATAAGGAATAAATCTGTGTTCTTTGCAAATCACCTGTCTGTAGCAGTGTGCGTGCATGCGTGTGTGCGTGCATGCGTGTGTGCGTGCATGCGTGTGTGACTGTGTGTGTGTATGGTATGTGGTTTGGTGTGGTATACACATGTGTGCATACAGATGCATGCAGAAGCCAGATGAGGTCCCCATGTATTGCTCCTCTAACATGTTATCTTGAGACAAAGTTTCTCATTGGTTGATTCCAGACCTTTCTGTTTCTCAAGCCCCAGATTCTCAGATTCTCAGATTTCTCAGATTTCTGCTGCCCACAGGACTGAGGTCCCAGATGTGTGTAGCCATGACCAGCTGTTTATGGGGGTAGTAGGGAATCAAGGTCAGACAGCGTTAGGCTCCAATAGGCCCACATGCTTACATGGGAAGTGCTCTTATCCATCTCTCAAGACCATGTAGCATTTTACTGTAGCTATACAACACAGACCACAGTGAGAGCCACAGCGTCAGCTCAGTGCTGTTGTTCTGCCAGCAGTGACTACATTTCTTTGCTGTCTCTTTTTACTTTGCAGCCTGCCAATCCCCATACTTGCTGCACTTGCCATCACAATTTCCTTCCACATGTTTTGTCCTTAAGTTCAGCTAGCATTTAAAAAAATATTACCTGCCTGTTTGGATGTAATTCCATGATGAGAAAGAGAATGAATGAATGAATGAATGAATGAATGAATGAACGACTGCATGTGGGAGTGTCAGGGCCTATTGCCGCTGCAAACGAACCCCAGACACATGTGCCACTTTAATCACTGAGCCATCTCTCCGGTGCCTGGTTATCCTTTTCTGTTTTTGCAAGATATTCTGTTGCTTGAGGGACATCCTTATTTTAAATAGGATTATTAGTTGAGATTAATTCACTTTTACCATTTTCTTGGATATTGTGGCTGAGCCTATAGTTGATAGCACACATTGGGAGATAATGTTAAAGTGGTAAAGAGAAATTCCCTGGAAATAAATGTAGTGGTGGTGGTGGTGGTTACCAGTTCGTTAGTTTTTTTTCATATTGGCCAGAGTCAATAATTATTTATAAATAAATACAATGGCAGCAGCCAGGTAGGACAAGGGGTTTTAAATTCACCCTCTGCACTACACTAACTTTCTCCTAACACTATTTTTAAAATTAGCTTTAATAGTACTAGTGATAAAATGTGGAATCTATTTTTCTCAGTTTTGTCCATTTGTAATTTTTTTGTGCTGTCAGAACTGAATAATCATTGTAGGTTTAACTTTGTTTTTAAGCCCTGAGAAAGAAGAGCTGTGCATATGGGTAAAAACTAAGAGTTGTTCAAAAATCTAACTTCTAGGACTCAAGAGCCAAACCACATGAGAAGAATTTGGGCATGTTAGATTTTGGTTTTAATTCACTTTGTAGGATATTTTAAGGAAAGTTACAAAGCATGTTGATTCAGTCTAACATCTGGCTGAAAGCAAACCTGAATAAGCTACTTTTGAAAGTCTTCAAATTTCTGGACTGTTGAAATAAAACAGACCTCTGGTGATGAAGTTAGTCTACATATAAATTTTTCAAGTTTCTGCTTAAGATAGGGATTAAGAATAGAAGTTTGTGGGGAGAGTTGGCTTAGTGGTTAAGGTGTTTGCCTGCAAAGCCAAAGGACCTTGGTTTGATTCCCCAGTACCCATATAAGCCAGATGCACAAGGTGGTGCATGCATCTGGAGTTCATTTGCAGTGACTGGAAGGCCTTGCTGCACCCATTCTCTCTCTCTCTGACTCTCTCTCTCTCTCTCTCTCTCTCTCTCTGCTTCTTTTTTTCTCTCGATTAAATAAATATAAATAAAATATTTTTTTAAAAAAAGAATGGAAGTTTGGGGCTGGAGGGATGGTTAGCAGTTAAGGCATTTGCCTGCAAAGCCAAAGGACCCAGGTTCGATTCCCCAGGACCCACATTAGCCAGATGCACAAGGGGGCACACATGTCTGGAGTTCATCTGCAGTGGCTAGAGGCCCTGGTATGCCCATTCTCTCTCTCTCTCTCCCCCTATCTTTCTCTCTCTCTCACTCTTCTCTGTCAAATAAATGAATAAATAAAAATAAAATATTTTTAAAAATAATTTTAAAAAAAGAATGGAAGTTTGGCATTGATGTAGTTAAGGTTCATAATTTTAAGAGGTAAGTGGGGCCAGGAAGGTAATTTTCTTTATTAACATCTGATAACTATCATACTTTACTTTTTTTATTGACAACTTCCATGATATAAACAATAGCCCATGGTAATTCCCTCCCCCCCACTTTCTCCTTTGAAACTCCACTCTCCATCATGTCCCCATAATTTAAAGGAATTATTTTTAATTTTTTTGTTTATATTTATTTATTTGAGAGCTATATGCAGAGAGAGAGAGCAAATGGGCACACCAGGGCTTCCAGTCCCTGCAAACAAACTCCAGATGCCTGCGCCCCCTTGTGCATCTGGCTAACATGGGTCCTAGGGAATTGAGCCTTGAACCAAAGTCCTTAGGTTTCACAGGCAAGTGCTTAACTGCTAAGCCATTTCTCTAGCCCTGCTATTACTTTTAATTGTTGCACTAATAGATGTTGCTTTCTTAAAATATAAATATATGTAATATATAATAAATATATATATAAACATATATAATATAAAATGAATTGATTTAGGTTGCAAATAAGGGTAGAAACATATATGTTATTTTAAAAGAACACTGACCCTAGTGAGAGTTGGATTAAGTAATTTTACATTTCAAATTTTTCTGTTAAGTGTTGTATAATTAAAAAATGATCCTACTTGGGTTGGAGAGATGGCTTAGTGGTTAAGGCATTTGCCTGCAAAGCCAAAGGAACCAGATTTGATTCCCCAGGACCTACATTAGCCAGATGCACAAGGGGGAAACGCATCAGGAGTTCATTTGCACTGGCTGTAGGCCCTGGTGTGCCCATTCTTTCTCTCTCTCTGTCAAATAAATAAATAAATAAAATATTTTTAAAAACTGATCCTACTTAATAATTAATTAGGTAACTAATTTTTAAGACACAATATAGTAACATTTAAGCCATTATTATTTAAGATAATAAAAGCTAGTAAACATTTAGGTTTTACCTTCAAAAAAGAGTAAAATTGACTCTAAGAAAAGAAAAAGTATTATGGTAAGTGTATTTTTTTCTTCCTTATATGACTCTCAAGTGATAAGATTTGCTTTATATGGAAAAAGTCACTTTTCTTTGGCTATGTATGTACTTTCTCTATTATTGTAGAAGTTGAGGCAAGAGTGATATTGATATTTCACAACTGATAGAACAAAAGCAACAACCAATCAAAAGAGACCCTGCCTTATGTCCCTGGCATATGTACTGGGGTTTATAGCAGAAAAAATACCTAGGTCCATGAATGACAATATGTAAACAAGGTGGGTAAAATGGGGTGATTTAATACTCGAAGTTCAGTCTATTTTTATCTATTACAAAGGACTAAGTAGTGATCAAATATTTTTCCTGACAAAAAATCTTAGAATGGTGCTGGGAATTTTGTCTGCTTATAAGATTTCTGTGTAAGAATGTGTAGAACAGTTTTCAATGGGTCTATTACCTAGAACCTTAAAAGCAAAACATTCAGAACTTCTTATTACTTGAAATACTGCCTTCTAAGAGTCTCAGAAAAGATACAGGTGAATATTTGAACACAGGCTTCATTTGGACTGATACATACTTATAGAATATCAGATCAACTTTCAGAATCAGTTTTATGTGATTATATGAGATGGTCAAATGTGTCCCACATGATTCCTCTTCAACTTTCCCATGTCCCACTGCTGCCTAAGAGTCCAGATGTCCACTTATTAAGAAAGCCACAGAGATGATCCCTAAAATATCTTTTCAATGAATCTGGGTTTTTCCTGTGGAAATAACCAAGAATTTTAAAGTTCAGCTCATTGGAGCTGGCTGGATTTGGGGGTGCTCCACCTCACAGCTGGAAGTGATAAAAATCTGGCTCCATGTCACAGATGTAAGAAGTTTCTTGCCAGCTTTCCCCCACATGTCTGTTTATGAAGAGGAAAAAGAAATTAAATTCTGATCTGATGAAGAGTCAATCATCTTTCTCACTCTTGCTGAGTAACTTACCCTAAATGAAATATTCTGACAATAATAAGTAAACATTATTGAAATAAGATAGCTGGAAAAGAAGGAATGAAAGAAATGACATCATTAAGTTACATGAAAGATTGAACATCATTGTCAAGAGGGTTGTAGATAATGTATGTTTCTAATCATGCACAACAAAGAATGACGATCGTTCTATAAAAGGATCAGAGAGTAACTCTATTCCACTGTTCGACCCATGAAGTACAGTAGACATACCCTGCCTTTGCAATACTGATGGTATTTAAACCAAAGAGACCCTAAATAATGATATAATTCAGTACATGGTATTAGGCCAATCTGTTATTTAGAAAATTCATAGCCCAATACATAAGAGCCTTACTATATACAATAGCAAAGAAAAATCTAGAGCTCAGAGCTTATTACAAAATCTAAAACTAAAAACCAAAAAGTGCTGGAGAGATGGCTTAGTGGTTAAGTGCTTGCCTGTGAAGCCCAAGGACCCCGGTTTGAAGCTCAATTTCCCAGGACCCACATTAGCCAGATGCACAAGGGCACCTGCATCTGGAGTTTGTTTGCAGTGCCCATTCCCTCCCTCCCTCCCTCCCTCTCTCTCTCTCTCTCTCTCTCCCTCTTTCTTTCTCTGTCACTCTCAAATAAATAAATAAAAATAAAAAAATTAAAAACAAAAATCAAAACTAAAACCAAAGCAGGTGTGTGTGTGGGGGGGTACATTTACCTGGTATCTGGAAGTGGAAGGGATCTTCAAAATATAAAATCAGAATCTCTTGGTCAGGAAACTCATACTTCAGAGAGAGGCCTCAACTGACTTCTGGAGAAGAGTAGGCTTGCACACCAAAAATATCTCACATAACTTTGTATACCCCCTTTAGCCCAAGATGCTCTCACTCTTGGTTAGAGAATATATTTTATTGTACAGATGGTAGGGAAAATGGAGGTAAGCCAAGATCCATTGATAAGACAAGAAGATAACCAACTGACCACAATGAGACTTGCCACCTCTACCGCATCTGGCAGGGCTCAGAAGAAATTGCAGAGGAAGCAGAAACATACTGTTAGCCCGACAACCAGCTGTGATGGTGACCAATATGGTGAGCAATCAAAACCTATCAAAGCAGAAATCCAGAGGCTTCAAGAACTCAACACTACATCAGACCGCCAACAGGCCTGCCATGGCTTGGGGAACGTTGAGGAAGTGGGAAGTGGTTGTAAGAGCCCCAGAGTGGGTAGGAATATCCTGAGGCATGGTGCCCTCTACCCCATACGGATGACTAAGGCCTTCATAACCCCACAGTGAATCCCATAACCCCACTGATGAGGGCCTCCAGGGTAACAGGAGCTGGGGCAAGGGGATATAGAAGTATGTTCTGTATATAACATATATAATATTATATATATAATGTCCTATTTCAAAACATAAGATGGAAAGCAATAAAAGATACCCGATGTCAGAAATTATGTCTTAAACTATAGAAAGACTAACAATTTGATTAAGCAAGTTTTAAGACTTGCTTATTCCAAAAATTTCCTTAAAACAAATTTACAACAAATGTGAGAAAAATATTTGATTATACTACAAAGTATCAATGTCCTTTAATATATACAGTCTTTAGTCAACAGATATGCATGAAATGCTCAATAAACAAAGAACTGTAATTAAAGGTCTCTAAATGGAAAATACAAGTGAAAAAGTCCTGCTTTTCAGAAATCACAGAAACAGAAACCAAAATAACCATTTAAAACAGTTACATCAACTAAAAGTTTACTGATGGAAATATATAATGGTGCTAATCAGGGGTCCTATAGCAAAACAAACTCTGATATACTATTCTTAAGACTGTAAACACTTTCTGGGAAGAAATTTCACCATACATACTAAATAAGGAGACCTAAAATGTTAATAATTAAAAGCAATATCTTGTGGCTCATGCCTGTAATCCTAGCATTCAGGGGCCCAAGGTAGGAGGACCATTGAGTTCAAGGTCAGACTGGGCTACAGAATGAGTTCAAGGTTACCCTGGGCAGAGAGACCCTAGCTCCAAAAAACAAAACAAAACAAACTTAAGAATCTAAAGTATTATTGAAGACTTCTAAGAATCTATTTTAAGAAATCAATCAAATATTAGCAAAGATTATTGGTATGTTTGCTAAAACATCAATCAGAGATCATTAAAATGCTTATAAACTGGAAACTAAGTAGATAACCATGTATACAGATTATGTAATACACAGTACACAATACCATGTTTAAAGAGAGGATTTAATTACATAAAATACTTTTATGCCACCTTTTAAAAATATTTTATTTTATTTATTAGAGAAAGAAAGAGGCAGATAGAGGAGAATGGGTGCTCCAGGGCCTCTAGCCACTGCAAAGAACTCCAGACACATGCACCACTTTGTGCATCTAGCTTGCGTAGGTACTAGGGAATCAAACCTGGATCTTTAGGCTTTGAAGACAAGCACCTTAGCTATTAAGCCATCTTTATAGCGCCAAACTTTTAATTAAGTGAAAATAGCAAGACATAAAAGTATGCATAATGAATTTTTATGCTTGTGTGTGCATATATATTGTGTGTGTGTTTGTAGGTCAAAGGACAATCATGTATATCATCCTGAGGGACACCATTCACATTTTAAAATTATTATTTATTTATTTATTAGAGAGAGAGAAAGAGAAAAAGAATGGGTGCACCAGGGTCTCCTGCCTCTGCAAAAGAATGTCAAACACTTGTGCCACTCTCTGAATCTGGCTTTACAAGGGTACTTTGGAATCTAATCCAGGCCATCAGACTCTGCAAGCAAGAGACTTTAACCCTTGAACCATCTCTCTAGGCCCTCATCCAATGTTATGAGACAGAGTCTCACATAGGCGTGGAGCTTACTAATTAGACAAGAATATCTGGGGCTGGAGAGATGGCTTAGCGGTTAAGAGCTTGCCTGTGAAGCCTAAGGACCCCAGTTCGAGGCTCAATTCCCCAGAACCCTCGTTAGCCAGATGCACAAGGGGACGCAGGCATCTGAGTTCGTTTGCAGTGGCTAGAGACCCTGGTGCACACCCATTCTCTCTCTCCCTCTTTCTCTCTCTGTCTGTCGCTCTTAAATAAATAAGTAAAAATAAAGCAAAAAAAAGATTAAAAAAAAATATCTGGATAAGGGCCTCCAGGGATCCTCCTGTCTTTACCTCTACAGCCTCTGGATTATAGGCACCACCATGTCAGACATTTTATGTGGATGTGGAATATTGAATTCAGGTCCTCATGACTGCAAGGCAAGTATTTTTACCACCTAGGGTATCTCTTCAGCCATATAATATTATTTTTAATAATAGTGAAAACATAATTAGAAATAAATACAAAATGTTTTCATATCTTTAATCACTGGAACAGAAAGTAGTGTTTCTGGAGATAATCACATATATATCAAGTTAATTTAGTCTCAACAAAGGAACCAAGGACTTAGACTGGAGGAAGGACAGGCTCTTGAATAAATGGTGCTTCAAAAGCTGGTTATTAGGCTGGAGAGATGGCTTAGCGGTTAAGTGCTTGCCTGTGAAGCCTAAGGACCCCGGTTCGAGGCTCAGTTCCCCAGGTCCCACGTTAGCCAGATGCACAAGGGGGTGCACGCGTCTGGAGTTCGTTTGCAGAGGCTGGAAGCCCTGGCGCACCCATTCTCTCTCTCTCCCTCTATCTGTCTTTCTCCCTGTGTCTGTCACTCTCAAATAAATAAATGAACAAAAAAATAAAAATAAAAAAATTTTAAAAAGCTGGTTATTCATAAGTAGAAGAATGAAATCTGAACCATAGCTCCCATCTTTTAGAAAAGTAAACTTACAAATGGATCATAGACTTAAATGTGGAGAACTATGAAAATATTAAAGTAAATATAAGAGTACCATTTTAAGATTACAGATGACAATTTTGTGGATGAGATCACAAAGAGTATTATAAATAAAAGTAAAATAGAAAAATGAGATCATATAAAACCAGGAAGCTTCTGTGCAACAAGGGAAAAACTCAACAGAGTGAAGAAATAACCCACAGGTTTTGTTAAAAAAAAAATTAAAATTATTTCTGCCAAAGGATTAATATGCAAAATACATAGGAAACTTTTAAAACTCAATAGTAAAAGTTATTTTAAAATGAGATTTGAATTTATACCTCTCAAAATAAGTACAAATGGCCAATAAATGTGTGAAAATAGTTTTTACGTCTTCAGTCCTCAGGTGAATGTAAATTAAAACCACAATAAAATACCATCTAACTACAGTTATGATGGTATCTTTCTGGGAATCAAATGGGAAGAAGGGTCTCAATAGGGGCAAAAGAGAGGTAAATGGGGTGATCCAAATGTATTATGCACACTTATGAACATTTCAAAAATAAATACAGTGCCATGTGATACAGCTATCTCACATTTGGGTTCATAGTCAAAGCAAATGATGTTAGCACATTGGACACCTTCATTCCCACATTTACTGCCACACTATTCACTATAGTGAGTACATGAGATCAAGCTACATGCCCATCAGCAAATGAGTGGATAAAGAAAATATGGATATATTAGTCAACCATAAAAGAAGATATCCTATAATTTGCATTAAAATAGATGACATTAGAAGGTATAACAGGAAGTGGGATAACTGAAAGACAGGTATATAAAACATGTTGTTTTCATATATGAATGTTAAAAAATAAAAGTGGATCTGAATGTATAATATAATTATTAGAGCCTGGGTAAGGGAAGAGAGTGATAGGGAGAGGTTAGATAAAGGGTACAAAACACCTAAAACAAAGTATGTTCTTAATATTAAAAAAATCACGTATTTAAAAAACAAAGAAAGTAATAATAAGTTCTGGGGTTCTATAGCACAGTGGGTAACTACAATTTAAAATTACCTATTATTATGAGTACAACAGAGATCTCAAAGGTTCTAAACACAAGTAATAAGGAGATGAAAACACTAATTTACCCTGGTTTATCAGTATATTTTGCATGCTTATAATGAAACAGTACACTCTCCCTAAACTTTTACAGTGAACTATTAAATTTTGTGAGTTTGGGTTAGAAATGTGAAATATTTTGATTTGATCATAACATATCATATATATTTAGTGCATTACCACAATGAACCCATATATTTCTATAATTAATATTTTAAGTAAAAAATAAAATAGTTTTATATGGCTCTTTATATATTAGTTGTAGGTAATCTTGTTAATACTGTTCTACATTTATATTATAAACCTTTAACTATTAATCAAGATACAAATTGTGGGCTGGAGAGATGGCTTAGCAATTAAGGTGTTTGCCTGTGAAGCCTAAGGATCCAGGTTCAATTCTCCAGAACCCATGTAAGCCAGATGCACAAGGTGACACATGCATTTGCATTTTGTTTGCAATAGCTAGAGGCCCTGGTGTGTCCATTCTCTCTCTTTCTCTCTGTCTCTCTCCCTCATATGCTCTTTCTCTCTCTCACAAATACTTTTTTTTTAAAGAAGCAAATGGCCCTTCCAAAAGAATAGACAATCTAGGCTTGGGAATTTATTTGTTATCTACTTTTTCTCACGGACTTCTGAAATAACAGCAATATAGTTCACTAGTAATCATAATGCTCTAATATCTATAATTATTTATTGATTATTTCACAATAAGCACATTTTTCTGATGATTAAAATTATAGAAAAAACTTATAAGGATTAATTCCTTATCACTTCTATTTTTCTCAAGGCCATTTTCTATCACTACAAAGAATAATTCTGAAGTAGGGTATAGCTAAGAGTTCAGTGGTAGATGGACTGCTTAGCATGATCAAAGCTCTGTATTCTAACCTCACCAACACTTAAAATTTTCTTTCCTATTTTTGTTGTTTTTCTTAAATATTTTTCTTTACTTATTTGAGAAGAGAGAGAGGGAGAGCGGGTGTGCTAGTAGTGCCTCTTATGCGGCAAATGAATGCCAGACGCAAGTTCCGCTGTGTGTCTGGATTGATGTGGGCATTGAAAAATCAAACGTGGGCTGGCAGGCTTTGCAGGCGAGCACCTTTAACCACTGAGCAGTATCTCCAGCTAGGTTTTTGGTTTGATTTTGTTTTTAAGTACATGTAGTACTTCCCATCCCCACCACAGACTGGTCATTCAATCCATCGACTATCCTTCAGGCTCTCAGGCAAGTCAGATGATCATCCATATATATCACACTCACTGAACAATATGCTTGTCATTTTATTGAAGTACTATACATAACTGATATGATGTTTCTTGAGAACAGAACTTAAGAAGCATTCACCAAATGGAGAAAAGATAGGGTGTCCAGACCTGAGGAGGGTAGAGGTGAAAGTTGAGGAAAATGTGTGGCTCATAAAATATACAATCATTTACTGAACTGAATAGAGGTTGAGCATGTTTTAAAACCAAACCACTTGATTCATCGTTTTAAAGCATCAAAACTGATGAGAAAAAAAGGAAAGATTTGAACTTCAGTAATATAACTCCAGCGTTTGCTAATTAGTGTGAAACTAAGAAACAACCCCTAAGAAAGCATAAATATAACCTCAAAATTCCCTCAAAATATTCAAGTACCAGAATAAGTATATTGAATTTCTTAATTTTAGAGCTTCAAACAAATTAGAGGTTATTTGGAATTATAGTTCTACTCCTGTCTTCAGAAAAATATGTTAACTTGGCTGTTACCTCATTTAAATGCAAATACAAGTTGGCTACAATTTTAAAAAAAATTCTTGGAAATAAACTGGCACATACCACCATGTGAACTTGGTCATAGGTGCTTTGAATTTTCCCGTTTACTTTGTTTTTACCTAAAAACATTAAGAAATAGTATTATTTTCATTCTTCTGGTTCCTAAATCAATTCCAGCTAATCATGAATACAATAGCAAGTTGAGTTCTCTCACTCAGGCATATAATTTTATTACTAAAATTAAATTAAAATTACTATCCCTTCAAATATCAACTCAAGTGAATTTTTAATAAAGGGTAACAGGAAGAAAAGGGTTCACTAAGATCTGTTTATGTCTACTTCCACCATTCTCTTTCCTATTAAGATATTGTTTAGTTGGTCAATTGATGTTCATATATCAAAAATTTATTTTAAAATACTATAACTGCTTGTAGCATCCAGGGAGAAATCAATATTATTTATTTAAAGATTCACATTGTAAAAAATTCTGAAATAAATAGCCCAGTATGGTGGCACACCTCTTTAATCCCAGTACTAGGGAAGCAGAGGTAGGAGGATCGCCATGAATTCAAGGCCACTCTAAGAGTGAATTCCAGATCAGCCTGAGCTAGAGAGAGACCCTGCCTCAAAAACCAAAATAAATAAATAAATAAAAGAATATTTTTTTAAAAAATTCTGAAATATATACAAATTATACAGAGTTTTATATTTTCTTAAATACTAGAGGATAGTAACTATGGAAAATTAACTCATTTCACAATATACAACAATATAAATAATAATTAGGAATAAAGAAATAATTATAAGGTTTCAGAGATGGCTTAACAGTTAAGGCGCTTGCCTGCAAAGCTTAAGGACCAGGATTCAATTCCCCAGTTCTCAAGTAAGACAGATGGCCATGGTGGCCCATGCTTCTGGAGTTTGTTTGCAGTGGATAGAGGACCTGGTATGCCCATTCATTCTCTGTCTCTCTGTCTCCCCCCATGTCTAATAAATAAATAAAAATAAATCTTTAAAAAAGAAATTATTACAAAAGACTTACTGTACTCACTTCCAACAATAGTCTTGTGATTAAAAATCTTACTCCAAATTCCACCTTCTATATTGTCTTTTACTCCAAATTCATAAACAGTATTGGGCTTTAGATTTTCCACAATTGTTTCAGTGGCTGGACAAAGTTGAAAAATCCATTTCTTTTCCTTATCCTTTTCTCTATAGCGAATTGTATAAAATCTGTTGAATAATAAAAATATAACACTTGAAGATTATGGGGAGATTCAGAAGGCAATTTCAAGTTCCTTAATATATAGAGACTTTCATCAGGAGACCAGATTTAATAGTTGTTGTTGCTTTTTAATTTTCAGAGAACATGAAAATGTAGCTCAATGTTTGCCTATGTTTTTAATTGCAAATTGCAAATACAGGTGGAGATTGGCAGCAGCATAGCCATGGATGGGGTGACAGAAGCTCAGAATTCTCAGTAGGCTTATTTGCTACCTTGGAAAATAAAAGATAGAAAATACTGAATACTTAGTCTTCTACAATTACACATAGACCATAACATAGGTATTATAAGTATATAATATCATCCATAATTCATAAGTTGATGAACTTAAGTCTTTTCATCCCATAGAAGGCTTACTAAAGGTAATATTTAATTCCATAGAAGGTGAACCTGGGGGTCTATGATGTATCCAGGACTGCTTTGTAAGAGTAAGATGTGGTTTGATTCAGGTGTCGCCCATAAACTTAGGTATTCTGAATGCTAGGTTCCCAGCTGATGGAGATTTGGGAATTAATGCCTCCTGGAGGCAGTGTATTGTTGAGGATGGGTTTATGGGTGTTACATCCAGTTTCCTCTTGCCAGTGTTTGGCACACTCTTCTGTTCCTTTTGTCTACCTGATATGAGCCAGGAGCTGACATCACGGAGCTTCACCTTGAGTCTGTAAGCCAAAATAAGCCTTTCTTTTTCCTACAAGCTACTCTTGGTCAGATAATTTCTGCCAGCAATGTGAACCTGACTGCAACATTAATGTTGATACTGAGGAATGTTGTCATTTGCTGCTAGACACCTGACTGTGTGGCTTAGGCATTTTGGAGCTGATTTTCAAGAGGAATGTGGAAGGATTTGAAACCATGACCTAAGAGATGCCTTACAGTGCTGTAAGTACAGCTTTATGGACTATTCTGGTCAGAGTTGAAATACCTGAATGCAGTAAGAACTATGGACTGTGAAGTTTGGCTTGTGAGGATTAGAAAGAGCTTTGCTTGAGCTGGGCTGTAAGCAGTTTGTGTGAGAGGCTTGCTATTATGGCCATGTCCTGAGAACTTGTGCAGAGTTGCATTGTGTACAAACAGACTGATGTGAGCAGAGGGATATGGCACAGAGAAAATGAAATCTTTGGGTGAAATTCATGCCTGTCCAGCTGCAATTGAGAGATTATAACCTTTGAGACTAGGCCAGCTGACCTGCACTGGAACCACAGAAAGAACACAATCTTTTGAAGGGCTCTGAATGCTTATGAAGTGTCCTGTTCTTCAAAGTCTGATTTATTTCCCCCAGAATTAACAAATTGGCACCCTACCAAGAAATTCAGGAAAGAGATTGTCATTGAATTTGTGTTTTGGAAATGGCCATGGTCAGTGTGTAGAAGGTTTGCTGGATGCCTGCATGGAGACCTGAGGAGTCATGAGGATGGACCATGGGTTGCACTGGAGACCCAGTGGAGATACTGGGACCACAATATGCTGCTAGGGAAAGCTGACAGCCCCAGATGAAGTTTTCCAGGACTGTGGGTAGCCTAGCTGGAAGGGTGGAATTGGAATTCCAGAGACTTGTTGCTGGTTAGAATGATCAGACTTGGAAATTTGTCCTTGACTAGAATTGTTGGATTTGGAGCTACAGAGTGTGTTGTTTTCCCTGTTTATATTTTATATTGGTTGGATATTTCTTTGCTATGTACAATGCCACCTTTTATAGTGTGCATGTTTATTCTATGCCATTATGGGTTTTTGGATTTTTTTGGTATTATGGCTCAGTTTATCAGATTATAGGTATGTTTGAACATCATTAGGACTGATAAAACTATGGGGACTTTTAAAGTTGGATTGAATGCATTGCATTTTACATCGTGTATGGTTATCAGTTTATGGGGGCTACGGGAAGAATGTGGTAGTTTGATCCAGGTGTCACCTATAAGCAGGTGTTCTGAATGCTAGGTTCCCAGCTGATGGATATTTGGGAATTAATGCCTCCTGGAGGCAGTGTATTGTTGGAAGTGGGCTTATGAGTACTAGAGCCAGTTTCCCCTTGCCAGTGTTTGACACACTTTTATATTATTATTGTCTACCTGATTATCAGCCAGGAGGTGAAGTCCACCCTCTGCTCACACCATCATTGCCCACTGCCATCACAGAGACTCCCTCGAGTTTTTAAGTCAAAATAAACCTTTTTCCCCAACAGGCTGCATGGTGATTTCTTCCAGCAATGCAAACCTGACTGCAATATAAAATGTACTTATTGTTTTAAAAAATCAAAATTTTGTCAAGCTAGTGGTACAATTAGAATATATAAATTGAAGATCACTATAACACATTCATTTAAGGTCTCATAATAGATATAGATGTCAAAATAAGATAATCACGACTGTTTGGCACCTTGACTACACGTTAGGTTAACTTATCTCAATAAACTGTCACAAAAAAAATCTTGAGTGGAAGAAATTATTAATCCTATTTTATAAACATCAAAATTGAGTTTCAGAACACTTAACTTTCCCAGCATCACCAGCAGTGACTCTCGCCTCAAACAGCCTTGCTAAGCTGGGCAGCATACAAGCAAAGGGAATTTCATGCTACTGCACACAGTTGTGAGAATGAACTAACATGTGTCCATGCAGATATAATTTACAAAGACCATATTTAATGGTAAGAGTAAATTGAAAAATGAAGCATGTAATTACATACCATTTGTAGAAATATCAAAATATTCAAATATTTCCACATTATTATTCATATCATTATAAAGAGGGGATGAATACTGTAATGCATGTATTATAGAGCTTTGACTTTCAATAAGCAATTGGAGAAATAAATGCTATAGAATGTGATATCACAAGATAAGCTTAATCTGCTTTGTATTTTCAAACAAACATTTAGGATAAAATAATAACTCCCATATGGTAGAAACAAGCATTCAGCAAATTATTTTAACTTATTTCTTATACCTTAATTTATTTTCTCAAAAATTTAGCAAGACTAGAGGAGCAGGCAAGCCAGATGCACAAGGAGGCACATGCATATGGAGTTCGTTTGCAGTGGCTGGAGGCCCTGGCGTGCCCATTCTCTCTCTCAAATATATTAAAAAATCACTCACTTCATCATGCTAAAAATATTTACTGGGCAACTACAATGAATAATTTTATATTAATGTTCTGTAGTAGTTCCTATGGGTACAAGTTCATGATGATACAAATATAAAACTATAAAATTTAACTATAAAATTTGGAAGTAGCACCCAAAAGAACATAAAATAGGGAACTTTGCAAAATGAAAGGGTGGAGACCTGGTTAAAAGTTACTAAGACTTGTCAGGCAGTAACAGCAGGACATTAAACCAAACTTTGTCCCTTCTAATTGGGAGACCTGTTCTTACCCTATTTCCATGAAATCAGTAGAGGGATTATAGTTTAATAAGTACTCAGAAAGGGAGAGAGTAAGCCTGCTTTCTCACTGATCAGAAAGTCCAGCACCATTTACAATAGTTCATTAGCTTGCTCTTTCCAATAAAAGCTGCTCTCAGGGTTCCAATGCCCCATTCCAAACTATCAGAAAGCTGAATAAGGAGAAGAAGCTGTTACAGTCAATATGCTAACTGCTACTGTTAATAAATGTTATAAGGTACAAGTACTTTCTGTCTTGTGAATAACAATATCAACAATAATTTATGAAATACATTTCTTGACAATTATGCTACATGGAATTTTTTTCCTTCTTATCCTGGCTCTTAAAGTGCCTGAGTGGAATACTAAGAAGCTAAAGACCAGATGGGCTACCACAATTATGCATCACTAGTACAGATATATTTCTGAGGACTTAATTGCTTGTATGATGTAGTTACTAATAAAACTGTCAAAGGCAAAATTCATGGTTTTCTAATCAGCTTGATTTGATACCATCTTCATATGAATAAAATGAGATATAATTAATAAATAGTTTCCAAAAATCCTAAATTTGACCACATTTAAAATTTCAATCTGTGATCATGTTACAAAGTGCTATGCAGCCTTCTTGGGGAAGAAAAGTCATCATCAATAGTCTTAACTACCAGTGGATCCTGCAAGCTACACAACTGAGCAGCCACTCAAAATGTGTCCACTGGTGCAATAGGGACATGTCTATTATGGGAGAAACCACCCACTCTCTGATCACATTTGTAAAATTTGCAAATACAAAAGTCCACAGGAGGGAGCTCATGCCTGAATCCTACTGAGACCTAGTATAAAACCTATGGCTGACAGTTGGGGGGTGGGGGTCATAAGCCCTAGGAAGGAAGCTATTACTATTTGGCTAAGTGGCTATATGTGCTCCCCAAATTATTCTCTACGTTTTTATGTTTATGTTCATATATTAATGCTATTTTAATTTTTAGTTAGAGAAACTTCTGTTTTAAGATGGTGGTGACTACGGGGAGACTAAATAACTTATCAAAGTGTTGAGAAAAAGAGACACTTGAGTACACAACACCAGGTGGCACATCTCTACAGACCCTCCATGGCTCAGACACCATTGCGGAAGAGGAGGCAAAAAGAACACAAAAGCCAAAGGATGTGAAGAGTGCTTTGGAAAGCTGTCTTCCAGACAAAAAGTGTTTGCTGCACTCATGGCAAAAGTTGGTCCCATCAACATGTCATCATGAATGATGGAGAAGGGCATCGAACAAAAGAGGGACTAGTTAGAAAAAAGAGGTTCAGGGAAAGGGGATGGGGAAGAAAAGTAATGGGAGGAGATTATGATCAAAATGTATTAGGTATTACTATGAAAATGTTAACAAAGTTAAAATATAGAAAAATAAAATTTCGGCCCATAACTTGATTTCAGGCACAAAGCATATAAAATTTGTACCAAATTTGTAAGACATATAGGCCACTGGGATTTCTCTTCTACTTTAGTCAAGCTTATGTTTATCAATATTAACATGACAATTGCATAACACAAACAAATTCTAAATTTTAAAGGAGAGAGAAAATGTTACTAAAAGCAGTATAGATTTTCCTTGATTTAAAACACAAGCCTTAGAAAAATAAAAAGTGTTGTGTTTTTGTATATGTGTATGTGGTCAGCATGTGTGCTATGCCCACCTGGCATTTATATGGGTTGTAAATATCAAAATTCTTGTGTTCAAATTTTCACAGCCAGTGCTTTAACCACCAAGTCATCTCCTGAGGCCCAAAATGATGGTTGGCAGCCTAACACACAGGAGGTGCTTTGTTGTAAAGTGAATAGAAAGAATGCCCAATTTCTCATTGGGTCATTTTAAAATTAGATTATATGTGCTCTAAATGGCCAATATTTCAGCCATAAAAAGACTAAAACCATCAAGTCTACAATGATATTGCAGATTGTCTTCACCTAAATATAGCACTTCTATCAAACACAATAGAAACAAAATACACTGAACAACTATGTTGTCCACTTGCAGAAGAACTATAATTTTCATTTATTCCAGTTTTCCTATGCCATAAAGTCTCTGAGCAGAACAAGAATTAATGTAGAGGAAGGAGAAAGCTGAGAAGCACCTCTGGCAGGCATACCTGTCAGACTATTTTCTGTTTTCTTTTTTAATATTTTATTTTTATTTATTCATTTGACAGAAAGAGAAACAGGCAGGCAGGGCAAGAGCGAGGGATAGAATTGAAACACCAGGATCATGACCACTGCAAACAAATCCAGATGCATGCACCACCTTATGCATCTGGTTTACATTGGTCGTAGGGAATCAGTCCAAGGTCCTTTGGCTTTGGAGGCAAATGTCTTAACCACTAAGCCATCTCTTCAGCCCCAGTCTATTTTCTGATTCCTCATCTAAATGTTTTGTTCTGCTTTGGAATCTCTTTCTACTTGTCTGTAAAGAAACTCTTCAGCTTCCTGTGACCCCATTGGTTGAGTG
Source organism: Jaculus jaculus (assembly GCF_020740685.1). Taxonomy (NCBI): domain Eukaryota; kingdom Metazoa; phylum Chordata; class Mammalia; order Rodentia; family Dipodidae; genus Jaculus; species Jaculus jaculus. The sequence goes on from NC_059105.1 coordinate 169,187,484, forward strand.
ACTGCTTAAGATTGTGAGCTACTGGGGTTTTGTTCAGGAAGTCTTTTTCCATTCCTATTTCATGGAAAGTTCTTCCTATATTTTCTTCCAGTAGTAGCTGAGTTTCTGGTCTTATATTGAGGTCTTTGATCCATTTGGATTTGAGTGCAGTGCATGATGAAATGTGTGGATCAAGTTTCAGTTTCCTGCATGTGATTATCCAGTTTGTCCAGCACCATTTGTTGAAGATGCTGTCTTCTTTCCAGCCTATACTGTTCGGGCCTTTGTCAAATATCAAGTAGCTATAGTTGCTTGACCCAAAATATGGGTCCTCAAGTCTATTCCATTGGTCTATACTCCTGTTTTTATGCCAGTACCATGCTGTTTTTATTACTATGGCTTTGTAATATAGCTTTAGATAAGGTATGGTGATGCCTCAAAGGTATTTCTTTTGCTGAGGATATGTTTGGATATGCACGGCCTTCTGCCTTTCCATATGAAATTTGAGATCATTTTGCTATCTCTGTGAATAACACTGTTGGGATTTTAATTGGAATTGCATTAAATCTGTATATTGCCTTTGGTAGGATTGTCATCTTCACAATATTAATTCTCCCTATCCAGGAGCATGGGAGGTCTGTCCATTTTCTCAAGTCCTCCTTGATTTCTTTTTTGAGTGTTTTTATGTTTTCATTGTATAGAACTTTTACTTCCTTGGTTAATATTATTCCAAGGTATTTTATTTTATTTTATTTTTTGTTGCTATGGAAAATGGGACCATGTCCCTTATTTCTTTCTCTGTCACTTTGTCATTTGCATATAGAAAGGCTACTGATTTTTGTGCATTGATTTTGTATCCTGCTACTTTGCTATAAGAGTTAATTACCTTCAGGAGTTTTGCGATGGAGTCTCTCGGGTCTCTTATGTATATAATCATGTCATCAGTGAGTAGAGCTAACTTAACTTCTTCCTTTCCAAATTGTATCCCTTTTATTTCTTTCTCCTATATTATTGTTTGAGCTAGGACTTCCAGTACTATATTGAAGAGCAGAGGTGAGAGTGGACACCCCTGTCTTGTTCCTGATCTCAATGTGAATTCCTCCAGTCTCTCTCCATTAAGTATTGTTTGGGCCTTAGGAGCTTTGTATATTGCCTTTATTATGTTAAGATATGAACCAACCATGCCAATTCTCTCCAATGTTTTTTTTAAATTATTTGTTTATTTATTTGAGAGCGACAGACACAGAGAGAAAGACAGATAGAGGGAGAGAAAGAATGGGCACGCCAGGGCTTCCAGCCTCTGCAAACGAACTCCAGACACGTGCGCCCCCTTGTGCATCTGGCTAACGTGGGACCTGGGGAACCGAGCCTCGAACCGGGGTCCTTAGGCTTCACAGGCAAGCGCTTAACCACTAAGCCATCTCTCCAGCCCCCTCTGCAATGTTTCGATCATGAAGTGATGCTGTATCTTGTCAAAGGCCTTTTCTGCTTCTATTGAAATGATCATGTGGATTTTGTGTTTAATCTTGTTTATGTGGTGTATAACATTGACAGATTTCCATATGTTGAACCACCCCTGCATTCCTGGGGTGAATCCCACTTGATCATGGTGGATAATGCTTTTGATGTGTTGTTGGATTCAGTTTGCAAGGATTTGGTTCAGGATCTTTGCATCTAAGTTCATGAGGGAAATAGGCTGGTAGTTTCCTTTTCTTGTGGCATCTCTGCCTGGTTTTGGAATTAGGGTTATACTAGCTTCATAGAAGGAGTTGATTAGCTTTCCCTGTTCTCCAATTGTATGGCACAGTTTTAGGAAGATTGGTTTGAGTTCTTCCATGAAGGTTTCATAGAATTCAGCTGAGAAGTGTGCTTAGCAAAAGGAGCTGAAATATAAAGTGACCCATATTGGAATAATAAGAGGAAGTGCCATTTTTATTGCTTAATGATTTTAAAAAAATGAGAACTGACTGGAGAGATGGCTTAGTGGTTATGGCATTTGCCTGCAAAGCCAAAGGACCCAGGCTCAATACCTAGACCCACATTAGCCAGATGCACAAGGGGGTACACACTTCTGGAGTTCCTTTGCAGTGGCTAAAGGCCCTGGAGTGCCCATTTCTCTCTCTCTTCCCCTCTTTCTCTGTCAAATAAATAAATAGATAATATTTTAAAAACTTGAGAACTTAAGTATATGGACATACTACAAATTGTATGGTCAAATTCTCAACAGGCTATAGTATTCTGTTCCTGCTCCCACACCTCCATTCCAAAGAGGACTCTTGTCAGTGCAGTTATTGTTAATCATTTTTTAATGCTTTGCTTTTGTTAAATTTGTGATAACCTATTATCTTCCACCTGAAGATGTTCAGGATCAAATGTTGATTGTACCATATTCTGTGAAGTTTTTACCCAACTCTGGACAATGGGACTTTTAAAATTATAGATAAAAAAATTATAGATGATAAGCAGAGCTTGGTGGTCCTCACCTGTATCAAGGAAGCTGAGGCAAGAGGACCATGAGCAAGACCACCCTGGGCTACATAGAGAAAGCATGTTTGAAAAATGTATAGCTCCTCAAAATGTAGTTTTAAAAAGGCAGATAGTTGGCCGGGCGTGGTGGCGCACGCCTTTAATCCCAGCACTCGGGAGGCAGAGGTAGGAGGATTGCCATGAGTTCAAGGCCACCCTGAGATGACAGAGTTAATTCCAAGTCAGCCTGGACCAGAGTGAGACCCTGCCTCGAAAAACCAAAAAAAAAAAAAAAAAAAAAAAAAAAAGGCAGATAGTGGCTTGCCTGGTATAACAGATAACAGTCAATTTACTGTTAACTACACCACAACATCAGGAAAATTGCTTTACCTATGTCTGCATTAATTTTCTTAGAAGAGAATTTATACCAAAAAAATCTTTGAGATCCTTTCTGCTTATAAGAATTTATTCAAGCAACATATTATTTTATTCTAAAACTATATCAAAGACATAAATTTGTGATGCAGTAGCTGGCAGTCAATTACACAAAGAAAATAAACTGAAAATTATCAAAATTAAATTATTCTAAAATCCCCATCCCAACATTGGCCATCTCTTGGGCTATACTTTCTTCCTAAATACTTTCATTTTGACTCAACTATATTTCACAAACAACTATCCTACTCATTTTTAACTGTCTTCATATCAAAGTATACCTCCTTTGTTAATGTTCTGACTTCTTCATTTTAACTACTAATACAAATTCTGCTCTCACCACTTCATCTCAGCATGTAGCTCCCCCCCCCCAACTCTAATTTCAGAGGACAAAATGCGTTTATTCTCAAAAGTAAGATTCTTTTTTTTTCTTAGAATTTTTTAGAATTTTATTCCATATTCTTATTGCATTGGCTCCTCAACCTTGTTTTGTTTGTTTGTTTGTTTGTTTGTTTTTTCTTCAAGGTAGGGTCTCACTCTAGCCCAGGTTGACCTGGAACTCCCTCTGTAAACCTAGACTGGACTTTAATTCACAGTGATCATCCTACCTCAGCATCTCAAGTGTTGGGATTAAAGTCATATACCACCATGCCTGACTCTAACCTTTATTTTTCAAGGCCCTATCTCTGAATCTAAAAGTTGTTTAAATATTTTGTATTCTACTTTAACCGAAGTACAATGAAGTTCCTTTGTAATTATTTTACTCCAAACTTTCTTAATGATTTACTTTCTCCTATTTTCTTACCCAATATACCTAAATCTCTTTGCAATTTGGTATCTGACTTCTTCAGTACAGTAAAACCTTATTGTGATAAAAGTGCAATGATTTTTTAAATATATATTTCATTTGTTTATATGAGAGAGAGAAAGAAAGAGAGAGAGAATATGTGTGCTAGGGCCTCCAGCCACTGCAAATGAACTCCAGACACATGTGTCCCTTTGTACATCTGATATACACAGGTCCTGGATATTTGAACTAGGATCCTGTGGTTTTGCAGGCAAATGCCTTAACCACTAAGCAATCTTCCCAGCCCAAATGCAATGATGTTTAATCCTTCACAAGTTTCAAACTACCATAAAATCTATTCCTTTCTCAAATCTACTCCTTTTATGATCTTCATTTTTTTAGAGTTCTCCCTTCATGTCCAATACATTCCCAGGTTCACGTGTACTTACTAAAGTGATTTCTCTTGCATTTGTCCTTTTTCCAATCCTTCTTATAGTATTTAAAGGCAAGTTTAGGTTCTTATTACATTTGGACACTTGTGATCATTAAACTGATCAAGGATTTCCAAAAATTGCTTCTTTAACATTGTATAACCTACTTCTGAGTGGCTTAAGTTCAACAAAATAACTTAAATCTAGTGATCTTATTGCCATTTAAAATACAAAAAGTAAAAATAAAACAACAAGATTTAACATTAGACACAGGGGCATATACTGAATGGCATACACTTTGATAATCCCTTTTACATGTCATATATTTAATTATGAAAAATTGTGTGATGTTAGTATTGGTACTCCCATTATATAGATGAGAAAACCAGGGCTTATAGCATTATGCCATCTATTTATGGTCATGAAGCTAAAAGTAGAGTTTTGTACTAAGGTCAGTATAGTCAACATTTGTATCTTCAACATTTAGTGTTATCAATGATGTTTTCTATGGAGATGCTCACTATAGCTTCTGGTGGAAGGTATCAGAGATGAAGTTACAGGGCTTGGGGGATGGAGGGGGATTAAAGTCTCTTCTTGATATTCTGTTTTCTAATTTCTTCCTCCATTTGTTGAGACCTACTATTGTAAAACATAAAGGAAGTTCTGTGTGAGATGGAGAATGGATGAGTCACTGCCCTGAACTTCAGGACTGAGGTCACAAAATGGTGGAGGCAGACTCATGAATGTGCATAACGCAGCAGGATGAATGTGGGGACATGGAGTGATGCACAGTGCAGTAAGAACGTGGTTTCTGGGGGGAGAAGTAATGTCGAGAGATAAAGATACACTTGGTAATGTTGCTCTAAAGTAAAAGCAAGCTCACAGCAAACAATCAAACAGCAAACAGTGGATTTCCTCAGATTGTGGAAGTTGTGTGGACTGATGTTGGGAAAAGAGCCAGAGAATGTACCTAAGACGCCATAGTCAGGACACAGGATAGACAGAGAAGCACTTTGGTTAGAACCATTTTGGCGTAGCAACAAACATTCGGGGTAATGGGGCTGGAGAAGATGGCTTAGAAGTTAAGGCATTTGCCTACAAAGCCAAAGGACCTCAGAACCATTCCCCAGGTCCATATAAGCCAGATGCACAAGGTGGTGCATGCATCTGGAGTTTGTTTGAGAGGCTGTAGGCCCTGGCGTGCCCATTCTCTCTCTCTCTCTCTCTCTCTCTCTCTCTCTCAAATAAATAAATAATTTTTAAAAATGGGGTGTTAAAGCACTAAGACATGTATCCTTCATTAAGTGATACAAAATAAAATACAAAAAGTGGATACATTTTCAAATTAGGGTCAGTGCAAGGTTCATAGTAATAAGAAGACTAATGATATTTCAAGAGTAAAACATGAGAGCTTATATTTTGTCAGGTTTACTTTGAGATAATGGTAAAAGATAATTATAATAATGGTGATATTTCACTGCATATCCATTTAGCTTGTGTTTGCTGAGAGTCTATTGTGTGCCATGTGCTATCCTGGGGATTGGGTTAAGTGAGAATCCCTGTTTCTTAAAAACTTGAAGAGAGAAATTCAGACATTGCTTTGAATTGACCTAAACTAGGGCTTTCATTCAACATTAATAAACATAATATGAAAGTGTTATAAAAATGTGAAAATGATTTCGCAACAAATTCAAAGCCTTTGAGCCTAAACAATGGTACCAAACTGCCTGTATTTACTGAAAAGAAAACTAATAAATTAAATTTAAAAAAAAGCAAATTAAAAGCCTTAATAAGCTGACAAAGTGAAATGAATGCAATTTTGAAAGTGTTAACAAGTTGGAAACATGGAAGAAAATTATTACTGAAATAAATTTTGGTTAGAAACATTTTCCCTCTCTCTAAGGTAAATTGGAAAGTTTTCTTTAGATCTTAGATATACTGAGGCCAAATGTGGAAATTTTTCCATTCAAACTTCATTGAGCACAAAACTGTAAGCAAAATATATCTGCTCTTCAACGTGAACTGAGAAAAGAATATAAAAGCACTGGCTTGAGAGATGGCTCAGAGGTTGAAGGCACTTGCTGCAAAGCCTGACAACCCAGGTTCAATTCCCCAGTATCCACGTATAGCCAGATGCTCAAATTGGTACGTCTGTCTGGAGTTTGTCAGCAGTGACAGGAAGCCCTGGAACACTATTGCTCACTCTCTTGCTTTCTCTCTCTCTGTCTCTCAAATAAATAAAATAAAATAAAACAAATACAACACTGGAGATCCACACAGATGCTATTTACATAGAAACAAAACAGGCCACAATGCTAAAGTGACATCTTTGAATATTTCTAAGCTTAAAACAAAAAGCAGAGGCTTCCTCATTGGAAATTTAAGACTTAGAAGTATTGCTAGAGAAAGTCCAATGTTAAAACAAGGAAATAACCCTTCTCAACACATTATCTGCATAGAATAACGTTTGTAAACCCGTGTGAGATGATTTTTAAGTAAGACAAAGCGTTCCAGTCTTAGGTCTAAGTTAAAAGTTGTCCCCCTGGTGTTCCCATGCCAAGAAGGGTCTTAAGATATTTGCGAAGAAAATGTTGTGCTATGCTCATCTTCTAATTTCAAGAAGTAGTCATTCCCTTAGCTATTCTTGCTTTTTGTAAGCTACTACATTGATCTAAATTCTTTAAAAAAAAATCTTTATAAACATATAAAGGTAGATTTCCCCAAGTCTCTTTTTAATTATACAATTCTGGTAGCTATATCTGGGTGTTTTAATGTATAAAGTTATTTTCAGTGCATTTAAATGATGACAAATTTTTCTCACATATGACAAAGGCTTTAAATGCCAGTTCTTTATTAACAGTACTTGCTTGGGAGAAAAGAGGCTTGGGCAAAAGGAATCTATGATTTTTGTTTTAGTCATGAGTCTTCAATTCTTCTTAACTCTTCTAACAGTTTCTTGTTTCTGTTAAGAATAGCTTGGTTCTCCAACTCACTCACTCAGGTTTGATAGTATGCAGGCACCCTGATATGTTACTTAATCTTTTGAACATTTTACTCAAAGTGTAATTAATTTTGAATATTGTGATTTAAGCTGCATGATTTCATTTATTTGGTGGGAAGGGCAGAGTGAGGGCCAGTGTGTCAGGGGGGAGGGTAAGATGTATGTGTGTGGTCTGAGTCTGGTGGGTCTTAGAGTTAAATGACTGTGTTGAAAGTCCTAGTTTCCTGAGTCACATTCCCTGGCTTTCTGCATATGTGCCATCTCCCAGAACCCCTGACTTCTATATGCATTCTATTCCCGTGTCCCTGTCTTCTCTACATGCACCATCTCTTCGTGACCCTACCCTTCTCTTCATGTGCCATATCCCTGTGCTGCCAAACTATGGCAGCATCTGTCTATCAGAACCAGTCATCAGAAAAATTGTTCAGGAAAGGTCACGAGAGCCAAGTCAAATCGAAGAAAAGTCTTGATGGCAGTAAGAAGGATTATGTTCAAGTAGTGTTGTAGGAATTTGCCAGGTTACTGACCTTATTGGAATGCATTGTCTTGAGGATTTATCAAGCATGTTGAGTAAGCACTAAAATCAAGTTGCATTTTTTATTTTGCTATAAGACTGCCAAATTGAATTTTTCCTTTCCTTTACCTTTTCTCTTACTCCCTCTTTTTCTCCTTCCTGTTTTTAACGTGTGTGTGTGTGTGTGTGTGTGTGTGTGTGTGTGTGTGTGTGTTTGTGGGCACATGTATGTGGGTGGGTGCACATGTGTGTATGTCAGTATGTGTGGAGGTCAGAGGCAGATATCAAATGGTTTCATACAGAGATAGGATCTCTCCCTGAACTTAGAGCTCACTGATTAGGCTACATGAGCAAGTCAGCATGCCCCAGGGATTCTTCTGTCTCTGCCTTCCCAGCACTGGGATTACAGCAGTGTGCTGCCCTACCCAGCTTCTAGTGGAGTGCTGGGTATTTGAACTCGGATCTTCATGTTTTCATGGCCAGCTCTTTGCCAACAGAGACATCTCTCCTCTGTTCCATCTTCTTCACTTTTGTATGAAACTTTTAAATGTAAAAGAGGAACAAAGCAACTCACACATTTATTTTCTCAGTATTGGTATCCTGGACCAGTCCACCAGAAGCTGGAATTATCACAGGAAAACATGTACTTTCAAAAGTCCATTGTCCAAGGAAAATAAGTCATGAGCTTAGTGGTGGGTGAGTAAAGAACATTTCAGATTCTTTAAAACACCTAAAATTATTTTTTTAATGATGTTGGAAATATATTTGACATGCATTTTTCCCATGAGAACCATGAGTATATGGAGGAAAATTTGATTTAATTTTGTTTTTGGTCTTGATTTCCTAATCAAAGACATATGAAAACTACTTTTAAGCAGTTGTGCAGGTGTCTAAAGAACTTTCTTTTCAGTTCAGTTTAGATACAAATAAATGAAACCAGACAAAAATATACCCATGGACAAAAAGTATATAAAATAGTCTTGAACTCCTAAGGACACGAAAAATGCACATGGAAAATATAAAGAGCTATTACATTGCACTCACATCACCCCTGTGAAAACTGTTGACAACACTAAATGATAAATATGTGAGGCGACCATGACTTTCATTCACTGAAGAATGAAGGTGGAAAAATTAGACAAAATATAATTAAATATACCACCTCCTTGAAACCTGGTTCCAATTTTTAGTATTTTTCTAAAAAAAATAAAAAATATTCACAAAAGTCCTATATAAAATGTGTATAAAATAAATATCATAAAACAAAAACCAAATTATTATTCAGGTATCCACCAGCAGGAGAATAGAAAAACTCTAGGTTCATACAATGGAATACTACTAAAGAACATAAAAAGTATAGGTCATTGATACCTTTGGTGTTATGCATGAGCTCAAAAACATGTTGCAGAGAAGACAAGAGAATTCATACTATGCAATTCCATTTCTATGGAATCCTAAGTAGCCAAAACTAATCTCCAGTGATGAAAAGTAAGTGTTTACTTTGAGTGAAAAGTACCCTCTGGGCTGATGAAAGTATTCTATGTCATAGCTGAGCATGGTAGTGCACATCTTTAATCCTAGCACTTGGGAGGCAGAGATAGGAGGATCACGTTGAGTTCAAGGCCACCCTGATACTACATAGTGAATTGTGAATTCCAGATCAGCCTATGCTAGAGTGAAACCCTACCTTGAAAAACCAAAAATAAAAATAAAAACAAAACAAAAACAAAAAAACCCAGAAAATAAGTATTCTAGTATTCTATATCTTGATGTCATAACATGTGATGCTATATACACTTATCATAATTTATACTACACATTTTATTATGTTATATCTCAGTTTTTACATAAAAGGCAGAATGAAAAATTTCTCAAATTTGAAGTCACTTTCAGTGCATTTATAACCCAAAACCTTTTAAAGTAAAATATCTTTTTTTTTTTTTTCTTTTTTTTGGTTTTTCAAGGTAGGGTCTCACTCTGATCCAGGCTGACCTGGAATTAACTGTCATCTCAGGTAAAGTAAAATATCTTGATTGAAGCCTGAAAAGATCTGAATTTTATCTGGTTATAAATTTCTGAATGTTTGTGCAAATGTGGTATTTATGATAATCAAATACGATTTTATAAGGAATTTGAGATCATGGCTCAGTGTTTAGCAGTATGCCCAGCTCTCAGACACCAAATACATATGTTGGGTTTGAGGATAAATAGGTAGTAATGATTTTAAATTTTAATTCAGTTTTTCTTATTTGTTCTCCCAAATTAGGTGATGCCTTCATCCCCAGCTCTGCTCTACTGTGCTGGTACTTCATCCACATGTATTTATCTAGTTTAAGCCAGTGATGCTCAAACTTCAGTGGGTATCATAATCCCTAGAAGGCTAGTTGACAAACAGATGACTGAAATGCCCTCTCAGAACTTCTGAGTCCATTAAGACTGAAGGGGCCCAATCTGGAATATAAGAGAAACCTTATGTCAAGAAAAATACAACTTGTCCTGAAGACCCTTCTAATTTATAGCAGTCTTTTCTTATTGGTATTTTTAAATTGTTATTTATTTTCTTATTATTACCTTACTACACATCATTACTACTGCCCTTTGCTATATGCTCCTCACTTGAGTTTTCTCATTTGTAGGGAAACATACATTTAAATTAAAGAAAAATTAGAACATGAGTGAGGAGACTTAAAATTGAGTTTTGATCTTGCTTTCCAATTTTTTCAAATTTTTTCAATGTGTTTCTATTCACACAGACCCTACCTCGGTCCAGTGTAGGGCCTGACACACCTGTGATTGTTCTTGGTGTGAGAGAAATGGGGAATAAGCTAACGGGTGATAAGTTAATGCTAAGAGTTCTCATCTTTCTGCATTCTTCTATGCATGTAAAAATGCTCTTAAAACGCAGTGAACATGTTCCAAGTATCCTCTTTCCTTCTTGCAGCTCATCTCTTTACATTCACTTTTGGTCACATTTCTACATTTGTAGGCTTCATTCACATTCCCTAACGCTGTGTATACAAACTTATTCCTGTCACAAACTAAAACACATGGGGGAGAACTTGGGAAAAAGAGGAGGGAGATAGGAGATGAGATGGGAATAAACAAAAACAAATTGTGTTTGTAAAATGTCACCAGGCATGGTGGTGCACACCTTTAATACCAGCACACAGAAGACAGGTAGGAAGATGACATTGAGGTCAAGGCCAGCCTGGGATTACAGAGTGAATTTCAGGTCAGCCTGGGCTAGAATGAAACCCTGCCTCAGAATACCATAAGTAAAAAATATAGTAAAATTATATATATATTCTGCAGCAGCCAAAAATGTAGCAACCATTTTCATTATAGGGAATTACCTGTCATTGGGACAGTGACTTGGCAATGTCCAGTCATGGTGTGGGTTAATGAGGAAACCCCAGGATAAGAAGACTGAGCTTGGAGTCAGGGTGCCAACTACCAGCTGAAGAGGTTTGCGAGGACGAGATTTACCTATGGATGCAGCACACGGGTTAATTTTGGAAATATTTAGCACAATTTTATGTTTTCAATAAAATATACAAAGATGACAGTAATGTGATTAAAAGCATTCCTTTTCTTTTCATGTAGTCCAGAAATATTAAATTTACAATGGATTTAAATATTAATCAAATAAAATTTATATTACACTTGGGTGTATATATGTATGTGAGCATGCATACACATGAATATATATATATAAACCACATAAAACTATGCATATCCTTTATTTTCTTATGAGTTATATAGCTATAGAGGTCTTGGCTATGATCAGTGAAATCAACCATATGTACCTACTTATGTGTTTGTATATGAATGCATATACATACACCATTTGTATCACTTCTTCTACAGATAAAATAAGAACCTACTTTGTTTTTTTTTTCCTAAAACTGAGTTCGTATGAAATAATATCCTCTAAAAAGGAGGAATCCTTATTATGTAGATTGTAGATTCTATTATTTTTTTACATGTTTGAGGTATAAAATATCTTGATATATTATGTAATAGGCATATTTATAGTGACCACATAAGTGGAAAATGTATGCACATTTTAAATGATGCTAGAAGAGTGAGAGTAATACAGGAAGCACGATTGTTTTGCTGGCATAAATTAGATTTAGACACTGCCAAGAGTTATGGTGATAAACCACTACAGATCCACACAGGCAGTTAGGGGTAGGCATTTGGGTTCTCAGAATTACTTGAAAGCGCAGGAATGAGAAGACAGAAAGAGGCAGAACCTCGAGCACTGGCTCAATCAAGGTAAATAAACTAAAATTTAAAAGAACCCTCCAAGACAACAGAGGATTTTGAAAGTACATTCTAACGTCATGGAGTTATTTCATAATATTACGCACGCTGCTAGAGGGAGAATGTCCATTGTCTCCATCTAAAGAGCTGGAAGCAAAACAGCAGCACGTGGCCCATGACCTTTATTAAGGTTGGCGGGGGGGGGGGGGGGGGGAGACAGATACTGCTTGAAAGAGAATATTGGTGATTATCTGAATCAAAAGCTCTTGAAACCTGTGCTACTTGTTTAAGTTATATATGTTTTTACTCAGGTCAGAAACCTCTGAGACCAGAATCAATATAACCTAGTAATAACAAATCACCTTATTACAGAATAATTGGCTTATATTCAACTGATGCACAAAATTTGTGCATACTTATGGGGTGCTATATGTTTCAATTCCTGTATACATTATATAATGTTCAAGCCAAAGTAAACTTATGTCCATAAACATTTGTCATTTCCTTACAGTGAAATATTTTAATTTTTCTTTAAGCTTTTTAAAATTGAAAGCTTTTAAAAAACAATTTGTTTATTTGTGTTTGTGTGCATACCTGCATGCATGTGTACATGCACATGTATGGTCATGCCACGGTCTCTTGCCACTGTAAACAAACACCTACCCAGGTTTACATGGGTGGCTGGCAAGTTGAATACAGGCCAGCCAGCTTTGCATGCAATGCCTTTAACCACTGAGCAAACTTCCCAGCCTCCCTTCAAGTTTTTTTTTTTTTTAATAATTGATATGTTTCTTGTTATTTATGGTACTATGGTTTGGATTAGTGACCCCAAAAGTTTCAAATACTAAAGGCTTTAAGAGGTGAGACCTAATGAGAGTTATTTAGTTCACTAGACTGTGCCCCCAAAGCAGACCAAAGGGAATTGTGAGACCCCAGTCCCTTCCTGTCTTTTCTTTGCATTCTGGCTGTCAGGTGAGCAGCTTTGCTTCAGCACGTATTTCTGTCATGATGTGCCACCATATTCCTAAAGGATGGGGGCAAATGCATTGCCCCCCACAATGACTGACTGCTGCTCTCACAACTCATAACCCACAACTCCATGTTGAAAACCAGCAATCCCACTGAGGAGGGCCCTCAGTGGAGTGGGGACAGAGAGCAAGGGAATGATGGTATAAACAGTTGATGTGTCCACACAAAATTTCAACTTAAAAAAAAGGAAAGAATGGGGCCAAATGATTATAGACTTAAAACTCCTCAACGATGAGCCAGAATAAACCTTTTCTCTTTATAAGTAATTGCCTCAGGTGCTTGTCAGAATAACAGAAAGCTGATTAGCATATATGGTTGCCCAACCGTGTAATAGTACACTAGAACTTAGCTAGGATAGCTGGCTAATTATGATGTCTACAATAATTGATAACGATCATTATCATTTACTTGTTGAAAAGTCTCATTTACCCTTATGTGTAAATTTGTACAGATTCACCTGTCATCATTCCTGTATGGTGATTTGAAGGGTCAGTATTTGACCTCTGAGGAAAGATAAAAATCTTGATGGAAGTTAAAGGTCATAGGTAGTTGCACAAAAGCACTTGAGTGATTCTGATATTTTGTTTCCCAACTCCAAGTTGATTTTCACTTATATAACATTATTTTACAAATGAAAAATAAGGGCCAGAAAAATTTCAAAAGTATCCACAGTTCCATGAAAAGCAAGATCAAAACTCAAGTTTAAGTCTCCTCACTCGTGTTCTAATTTTCTTTTTATTGCATCAGTGGCTTGACTCACAATGTATGAAGAGATGATACTACTTAGAGATGAAAGACATATATTTCCCTGGAGGGAACCTAAGGCTTGTATATCATCACAGAGTTATTTCACTAAGTTTTGGATCTCCATATGAAAAAGATTAAGTAATAAGGATTTATATTGCAGATACAAATATAAAAATCAACAAAAGCTAGTTCTTTAGTCATTACACTGCTCCCAGACACAGATGACAAAAACAAAAATTGTATCTGTTGCCTGGAAGGATAGGTGGAGTATCACATCCTGAGCAAGATGAAACAATTTCCTGAGCTAGTCATAGCAAAGTGGAAAATAAATTCTCAGGCTAATGCCACAGAGCCTCAAAATTAATTTATAGAGTACTACTATAGTATAATCATTAGTCACTCACCAACTTTCCTTAATTTTAAATTTGTAATTTGTATTACGATTATATTGTATCCAGAAACAGTTAAGTGAATATTCATATTAGACAAGATGCTAAGGCATTATACTCAATGGTCCTTAACTATTGTTCAATATTTTGAAATACTGTCATGAAATATAAGGAGTACAGTTATTTTAAAGTGTGTAGAAGGATGCTTGAAATTTTCCAGTGGCTCTCACTCACTCATGCAGTCCTCCCAAGAACCCAGCTGCACAGCAAAAGCAAGGTAAAGAGGGTTCAGGAACTGTTTACCATGCCGTTTGTAAGGCACAGTGACAGCATGTGATACTGAACAGGCGTTAAAGCCAGGCAGTGTAGCAGGTAAGCAGTAGGCTGGAGCTTTCATCCATGTACTCTACACATTTCTGTGATGCTCCCTGTGTACAGAAAAGGGTCCAGTCATATGGTGAAAGGTCAGTAACGGGAAAACCAATGAGAACGACTTTACCTGAACAAGACTTCTTTTGGCTTGGAGGGGGAGCAGGCCTCACAGCTATCAGATACTTAGGCTCGGCATCTAGAAACAATAGCAGCATTTTCTTTTTAGTTAAATTTTTTCGGAACCCATGCTGGAGGTAGCACACCCACGTTCTCACTTAGCATTTCCTGTTGTTAATTATTCTTGATATCCCCAGTGACAGAGAATGAAACCGAAAGCATTAAATACTTAAGTGTATGAAGTTTTAAAAACGGACAAATTTTATACATGTACATAATGTATTTTGTCATAACTGCTCCCATAACTTTCTTTTGTCCCCTCTCAATCCCCATCCACTGAACCCCTTTTTCTTCCCAGCTATTCTATTTTGATTACATTTTTTCTTCTCTTCCATCATACATGACGACATGCTAATTGTACCAGTATTGTGCCGGTAACAGTTACTGTGACATCATGAATACAACGACTACTTCACATCCAAAAGACAGCATTCTTATCCCCATCCTTTGGCTTTTACATTCTTTCTGTCACCATGAATTTTTTTTTTAATTAAAATCCAGATTTTGCAAATGAGCATGGGTAAGAGAAAAGCCTTTAAGAAACATACTATACAGATTTTATGTGCATTTTCTGCCTCCCAAGTGCTGGGATTAAAGGCGTGTGCCACACTCCTGGTGAGAGATTTAAAAAAAAAAAAAAAAAAAAACTCAGGACTAGCGAGATGGCTTAGCAGTTAAAGCATTTGCCTTTCAAAGCCAAGGGACCCTGGTTCAATTCCCTAGGACTCATGTAAGCCAGATGCACAGGGGGTGGGCACATGGGTCTGAAGTTCATTTACAGTGGATTGATGCCCTGGCATGCCCATTCTATCTTCTCTCTCTCTCCCTCTCAAATAAATAAAATATATTTTTAAAAAATCAGATCCACATGCACACCCCAAAATGGTAGGTTGGTACTCCAGAATCAGAGGATAAAAATCAAACTTGCATATAACATGTGGGTCTTACCTATGATCTGAAGTTAATCAATATAAAAATATGATTATTTATGATGCTTTCATTCTGTTTTTATAACTTCTCATATTGTTTTCATATACAACCAGCTATTTTTAAATGAACAATTTTAAGTAACCCAAATTAATAGGTTGGCATAAGATTTACTTAAAGTACATATAAATAAAAAGTATTTGTCTTTGAAAGTATTTGGGTGTTATTTTCCCCATCCCACTGATATTGACTGGTACATTCATGACCTTAAAGTGAAAACCAACAACCCCTCTGAGAAGGACCTTCAGTGGGATGGGGATGGGGGAGAGGGGATATAAATGTATAACCCTATGTGAATATGATCAATATGAAATATGTTCATACTATAAAGTTCATAATAAAAATAACTAAAAAATATTTTTGTCTTAAATAAAATTGTCAAATTCAAGTACATACGACATGATGTTAGTCAACAGGTCAAGAAGCAGTATTAAAGATAATCAGTATGTTCTACTTAGTCTATAGTCCCAGGCCTGAGCATTGCAACAATGCTGAATACAAACAGCTCATGAATTTAACCAAGCCTGTCACAGAGCCAGAGCAATAGGGAATATAAAAATGATTGGGACATTAGGCATTGTAGGTTTCTGAAATGTTCACGGACCTTTTCTCACAGCTTACACCTTATGTTGGTGTGTATCATAAGAAGAGTTCTTCAGATTTGATGACAGCAATAAGAAGCAGCCCTTCATCTAAATGCTGTGGAGTGGATGGATTAAGGACCCACTGTTGATGGAAAGGTATGGGTAAGGGAAAGGGCTTTTCTTGCACTGCTGTGAGTCTCTATGGCTCTGCTATACTCCTTCACTTATCATAGTTTACTAAAGTTGTCTTGAAGGAAACATTACACACCTTCTGTTTTCCAAACATAACACCATTTCAAGGACATTTTCCACTGAAAAAGACTTTGGAGTTTTTCACAGATTTGTTTCCATGTAGTGGAAGTTTGGGAAGTATTGCCTTTCAAAACCTTTTTCACCCAGGGCCAACTATTTAATGAGGCCCACTGCAAAATCAAAAGGTGAGATCAGAGGCTGGAGATATGGCTTAGCAGTTAAGATGTTTGCCTGCAAAACCAAAGGACCAAGGTTCAACTCCCCAGGATCCACATAAGCCAGATGCACAAGGGGGTGCACATATCTGGAGCTTGTTTTCAGTGGCTAGAGGCCCTGGCATGCCCGTTGTCTCTCTCCCTCTCTCTACCCACCTATTTCTGCATCTCTCTCTCTCTCTCTCTCAATAAGTAAATAAATAGATAAATAAATAAAATATTTTTTAAACAGTTGAGATGCAAAAGAGGGGGGTGGAAAGATGGTTTAGCAGTTAAGGCGCTTACCTGAAAAGCCTAAGGACCCATGTTCCACTCTCCAGATCCTACATTTCCCAGAGGCACAAAGGTGAGGCAAGCACAAGGTTGCACATGCCCACTAGTTGGCACAAACATCTGGAGTTAGATTTCAGTGGCTGAGGCCCTAGTGTGCCAATTCTCTATCTCTTTCTCCTTCTGTCTCTCTTTTGTGTGTGCGCTCACTCGCTTTCCCTAAAAAAATTAAGAAAAAAGCAAAGAATGGAAGCTGGAGATCTTGCTCAGTGGTTAAGACACTTGACTGCAAAGCCTAACCACCTGGGTTCAATTCCCCAGAACCCACTTAAAAAGTCACATACACAAAGTGATGGATATATCTGGAGATGATTGGCATTGGCTAGAGACCCTGGTGTACCCATTCTCTCATATATATATATATATATATATATATATATATATATATATATATGATCTACCTCTTCCTCTCAAATAAAATATTTTTTTAAAAAGCAAAGAACATCAACTTCTGGGTAAGATGGTGCCATAGGAGTCACACTAATCCAGCCTAGGAAGGGATTTGAGCAAAACCACAGCAAAATGTGCTCTTTGTCTGAAAAGTGAAAGTGTATAGTTTTTGTTTTTGTTTTTTTTTCTGCCACAGTGGAGAAGTAGGAGGCACTAAGATCTATCATAAAAGAGGAAATTGGCCAGAATCTCAATGAAGGGCTTGTGAATGGAGCAGCTGGACCTGCACGGATCTACATACCCAATCAGTGCCTGGCTGCAGGAGCAGAGACCAAAGAAGGGGATTTTCCAACCTCATCAGCGTCCTTGCAAAGTCAAGAAATCTGAAGGGGCAACAGATGGACAGTTCCAATACAACTCCAGGCGTCCTGCACTCTCTCATCCCTCAACTGACAGAACCGTAACCCTCCAGAGAAGGCATGCAGCAAGGTGATCAGAGCAAGAGCACCAGATTCACAGCACAACAAGGAGGGATCGAGCTTGGCACTCACCACTGGTGAGATTTGATGCCACCTCAAAAGGTAATGAGGCCAACTGACAAAAAGCAGGTACATAGGTATGCACCGGAATGTTAATCTCTCTTTATATGTCAAGGCAGGTTTTGGGTTACATATTACTGGTTGGATTTACCATTCTCAATTAAGCTGTAGGTGGGGGTTGACTATTGTTGCCTTTAATGCTTTCAGACTCTTAGGGCCTTTGTCTTTTTCTTCTTTTATTATTGGGGACAAGGTTTGAGTCAGACCCAAGCTGAACTGGAACTCATTTCAGAAAAGAAATCTCAACTGCCCACCTGACAAGATTAAGGGCATAGAGTAACACACACCCTTAGGGTTTGTGGCATTATAGGGTTACTTGTTTGTTTCAATCCCCACAGTTGCATACCCTGTTCTGGTTTTTATTGATTGTGTGAACTGATCAATTGAATTTTAGAAATGTCTAGTAAAATGTTCCACCCAGTCCACTAGACTACTTGAGTAGCAGGCAAACTCAACACCTAGGATGACTTCTGTGGTGGGATTGGAGCACAAGAGCTGCCCTTGGCACCTTAAACTCCTATGCTTAACGTACATAAAGTTGGATTTCCAAATCTAAAACCACTGCTGACTATTAGAAAACTTGAGCATCAAATCAACTCAGGATTCAAAACACACATTATAATACAAGAAACACAAAGAATCAAGACAACACAACCCCACCAAAAATTATAAATCCATCAGAAATTGCCCCAATGAAATTGTTTTAGATGAAATGCCTGACAAAGATTTAAAAAAAAAAAGATTTTATCTACACTCAAAGATATCAAAGGAATCAAAGAAGAAAACAAACACCTGAAGGAATTCTAAGAGAACACAGGAAACCAGCTCAATGAAATAAGGAGACCATTACAAGACATGAGTAAGGAAATAGAAATACTGAAGGAGAAAAAAGCAGGCAGAATTTTAAGCTCTGAAAAGCACAGTTAGTCAAATAAAAACTCTGTGGACAGTCTCATGAGTAGAATGGATGAATATCTAAACTAGAAGACCAGATGGCAGATATAATGCAGTCCAACAATGAGAAAGACAAACAAAAAGGAAGATATGAATGGGAATTTCAAGATATCCAGGACACTATGTAAAGATCAAATATAAGAATTTGGGGTATAGAAAAAGGAGAAGAATTTCAATCCTGAGGCTTAGTAGGCATTTTCAACAAAATAAACTTTTCCCCAAATTGGGAAAGAAATGCCAATGAAGATACAGAAAACTTTCAGAACACCAAACAGACAAAACCTGGAAAGAACCTCTCCTCTCCACATGATAATTAAACTACTAAACACACAAACCAAAGAAAATATATTGATAGCAGTTAGAGAACAAGCAATTCATCTACAAAGGCAAGCCCATCAAAATAACAACAGAGTTGGGCATGGTGGTGCATGCCTTTAATCCCAGTACTCAGGAGGCAGAGGTAGGATGATCAACAAGAGTTCGAGGCCACCCTGAGACTACATAGTGAATTCCAGGTCAGCCTGGGCTAGAGTGAGACCCTACCTCAGGGAAAAAATAAAAAAAAAAAAAAAGATTACTCAACACAAACTTTAAAAGCCAGAAGAGCTTGGAATGATGTATCCCAAGTTCTGAAAGATAACAACTATCAACCAAGATTATTTTACCCTGCAAAGCTATCTATCCAAATTGATGGAGAAACAAAGACATTCCACAACAAAACAGGCTAAAGGAATTTATGACAATTAAGCCAGCTCTACAGAAAATACTTGAAGGAATCCTTCACACTGAAGAAAAAGCAAAACATCAGACAAATGGGATAATCCTTATTTTTTTTATAGAGAATTTAATAGGTGTAGGCCCTCTTGTAGCCCATGATTGGTGGTAGCTTGATAATGGAGAGTGGGGCTCATGTTTGGATATGGTTCTGACTTGTTTCCCCAGATCCAGCTATGAGTGCTGTACCACTGAGGGGATCAGTTAGCCAAATCAAGAGCAGCTTGTTTCCCACCATTGCTGTGCACCACTATTGCACTTGTGTGAGCATCACAACAGGTTCTTTGCTGCTAAGTAGGTTAGACCATGAGTTGGTTGGGCAGATATTGGTCATTTCCCCCAGTCGCCCATGTAGCACCTTCTAGCACTAGACGAGCTGACTGTCTGGGGACTGACTCTCTTCCAGCTTCCAGCCATCACATTCCATTTTACGTATCAACCACATATGGTGTCTTCAGCAGTAGGGTCTTACCACTAACCTTTTGTGGGTCACCAAGTACTCTGACAGAAATCTGTCTTTCTTTTAGGAAACCTTGTAGGTCTCTCTGATCAAAAGCTCATTGTGGACGAAAGCCACATGCTGGTACTAGGAGTTACAGGTCAGTGCCCACTAAGAAAAGGAAGAAAAAGATAATTAATATAAAAGAGTTAGAGAGAAGAGAGACTGAAAGATAGAGGGAGAGAAGCTGTAGAAGATTAAGGTCAGTCTTCATCATACCCTCTCCAGTGTCTTGTGGCTCAGGTGTTTTCCCTAACGGCCTGGTGAAGGTCCAACCATTTGGCCTGCCTTTTAGGATGTAGAATTTTATGGTGGCATTGCCATTTGGGTCTAGATTTGTGTCTCTCACCCCCTCCGTTGCCCACCTCTCCCTCCCCACCCACCCTATTGTCTAGTCTTCGAGATGTTTGCTGGATATGTCAGCATCTTGGGTAGATTCAGGTTAAGTGCTGTAGATGAGTGAGACTATGCAGCAATTTTCTTTCTGTGATTGGGTAAGTTCACTGAGAATGATCTGTTCCAGGTTCAACCATTTTTCCTCAAATTTCATTGTGTCATTCTTACTGCTGTGTAGAATTCCATTGTGTAGATATACCATATTTTAATTATCCATTCTCCTAGTGATGGACATCTGGGTTGATTCCAGCTCTTAGCTATTATGAATTGAGCTGCTATAAACATGGTTGAGCAAATCTCTCTGGACTTTTGTTTAAAGGTTTTAGGGTACATGCCCAGTAAGGGAATAACTGGGTCTGTTAGTAATTCTATAGTCAGCTTTTTTAGGAGTCTCCATATTGCTTTCCAAAGAGGTTGTACCATCTTACATTCCCACCAACAGTGGATTAGGGTTCCTAATTCTCCACATCCTCACCAACATTTAATTTTAATTTGATTTTTTGATGTTTACTATCCTTTCTGGGATGTCAGGAGCCATAGAGCAAAAGCCTCTCCATTTTTCCTGGGCCTGTTCGTAAGTTGACTCATTATTCAGAAAGCTGGTCCATCCAGCTTTCTGTTAGGTACTTCTGGAATGTTGGTCAGCAGACTGCTTACAGAATCTTATCTTTTGCAAAAGGCCAGTTTATGGTCAGGCTGTGAAGCCTGGGGCAGTCAGGATGTTAAGCCATTGAGGCAAGATTAGATAAACACCTGATTACATCCCCTCTAGGTTTCATGACTATTCCAAGGCTCTAAATCATGTCAGCCAGTGTATTTCCGCCTTTTTCTTCCCTATATAACCACTGTGTAAAAAAATAAAGATTCAGAGACCTTGATCAGAATATAGACTTGGTCTCCTTCTTTGTGTCTCTTGTCTCTCATCCAGGTTAATTTCCCCTCGGGTCCTTGTTTGACTCCCCACTGGCTGAGGCACTGGAGTAAGGTGTAATCTTATAGTTGTTTTAATTTGGATTTCCCTGATGATTTGGGATGATGAACATTTTCTTAAGTGTGTGTTTGCCATTTGTATTCCTCTGTGAACTGCCTGTCCAGCTCTTTGCCCCATTTTGTGAGTGGGCTGTTTGACTTTTTATTTGTAAGGATTTTGAGTTCTTTGTAGATTCTAGAGATTAGGCCTTTGTAGATTCTAGAGATTAGGCCTCTGTCCATTGGATAATTAGCAAATATTTTCTCCCATTCTGTGGGTAATCTATTGGCTTTGCTTATTGTATGCTTGTCTGTAAAGAAACTCTTCAGCTTCATGTGATCCCATTGGTTGAGTGACTATTTAAGATTGTAAGCTACTGTGGTTTTGTTCAGGAAGTCTTTTTCCATTCCTATCCTAAGGAGAGAACCAGCCCATCATACCTCAGAAGTACGCCAGCTGAAACTAAGAAAAATGGGCAAAACAAGCAAGGGTGCTGTTCTCTTGGTGAAACGGGCACCAGCACAAGGGTGAAGGAGATTGACACAGAGAACAATCAACTCCTACCATATCAGATATCCAGAGACCCAGAGGCCCCCTCACATCATCACTAAAACAGACCAAAAATGAACCCAAGATGGCTCAGGGAAATTTTGTGGAAGAGGGGGTGGAAAGAATGTCAGAGCCAAATGTTGGGTCATGATATGCAGAGACATTTCTACCCATGACTGTGGGATAACTCCACAATGCATGACCCATATGCCTCAACAAGGAGGGGGTAGCACATGGACGAACCCAACAATGGCACCAATTTGACTGTATTCACTGACTACAAAACTAATTAGTTTAAAAAATTAATAAAATCAGAACCATACCCAAACACAAGCCCACTCTACAATATCAAGCTACCATCAATCAATCACGGGGTATAAGAGGGCCTACACCTATCAAACTGTCTATCAAAAAAGTAAGTGTTATCTCAATTTTCTGGGTGCTAACTTACTCTCCGTTGGAGAATCTGCTTCTCTTTTCCAGATAGATGCAGATCCTAAGAAGAGAGCTGCCCCAACATACCTCAAAAGGGGCCCAACTGAAACTAAGGACAACTGGCAAAATTAGCAAGGGTGATGTTTTCCTGTGAACTGGATACCAGCACAAAGGGGAAGATCAACGCAGAGAAAAATCAACTCCTACCAAACCAGAGAGCCAAAGCCTCAGAGGCCCCCAACACCTCAGCACTGAAGCAGACCAAAAATGAACCCAACATGGCTCAGGGAAATCTTGCGGAATAGGGGGCGGAAAGAATGTCAGAGTTACATGTTGGGTCATGATTTGCAGAGACATTTATCATACTAATAACTGGGGGCTAACTCCACAATGCACGACCCATTTTCATTAACAAGGAGGGTCTAATGGGAGGGGGTAGATCACAGATGAGCCTAAATAATGGTACCAAACTGCCTGTATTCACTGAAATGAAAACTAATAAATTAAATTAAAAAAAAAATAAAAATAAAAAATTAATAAAATAAATGAAACAGAAAAACACACACAGGAGGGAACAGGAAAAAACAAACCATAATCAAATAACAGTTAAAACAAGCAAATAAAGGGAAAACCAGAAGCACTACAATCCAAGAAGAATGGCAAGAATCAATGCATACCTTTCAATAATAGCTCAATATCAATGGCCTCAATGCCCCAACCAAAAGACACAGGCTTGCAGTCTGGATTAAAAGTCAGTATCCTGCCCTTTGCTGCTTCCAGGAAATTCATCTCTCAATAAAAGATGAGCACTGTCTTAGAATGAAAGGTCAGAAAATGGCATTTCAAGAAAATGGGTAAGAAACAAATAGGGGTTGCTATCTTAATACCTGGCAGGATAGACTTTAAACCAACATTAGTGAGAAAAGATAAAGAAGGTCACTTTATACTGATTAAAGGAACACTCAAACAGGAGGACATTACAATCCTAAACATATATGCACCTAACATGGGAGCTCCCAATTTCATCAAACAAACACTTTTGGATTTGAGGTCACACATAACAGCAAACACAACTGTAGTGGCTGACTTCAATACCCCATTCTCATCAATTGACAAGTCATCCCAACAAAAAAATAAACAGAGAGATATCTGAATTAAATGATGTCATGGAACAAATGGACCTAACAGCTTTCTACAGAGCATTCCATCCAAATGCTGCTGAATATACATTTTTCTTAGCAGCACATGCAACATTCTCTAAAATAGAAACTAAACAAAAAAAAAAATCAATGAAGCAAAGAGTTGGTTCTTTGAAAGGATAAACAAGATTAATAAACCCTTAGCCAATCTTATCAGAAGAAAGACAGAAGAGACAAAAATTAATGAAATTAGAGATGAAAAAAGGCACCATTACAACAGATGCCAAAGAAATTCTAAAATCATAAGGACATACTTTAAGAATAGATATGACTCTAAGTATGAAAATCTGAAAGAAATGAATGATTTCTTTGATTCATATGACCTACCAAAATTAATTCAAGATGAGATAAACCAAATTAATACACCTATTACAATTATGGAGATCCAATCAGTTACAAAAAGTCTCCCAAATGGCGAGTTTTACCAGACCTTCATGGAAGAACTAACACCACTGCTTCTCAAACTTTTCCATAAAATAGAAAAGGAAGGAATTCCACTGGACTCCTTCTACGAAGCCAGCATCACCCTGATACAAAAAAAAAAAAAAAAAAAAAGAGAGAATAAAAAAAGAAAATTACAGACCAATCTCCCTCATGAACATAGATGCAAAAAATCTCAACAAAATATTGGAAAACAGAATAAATGAATATATCAGAAAGATTACTTTTCCTGAACAAGTAGGCTTTATCCCAGGGATGCAGGGATGGTTCAACATATGCAAACTGATAAATGTAAAACACTACATAAATGGACTGAAAGACAAAAATCACATGATCATCTCAATAGATGCAGTAAAGGCATTCAACAAAATCCAACATCCCTTCATGGTAAAAGTCCTACAGAAACTGGGAATAGAAGGAAATATCTCAACATAATAAAGGCTATTTATGACAAACCTACAGCTAACATAATACTAAATGGGGAAAAACTTGAAGCTTTCCAGTAAATTCAGGAATAAGACAGGGTGTCTACTGTCCCCACTTTTATTTAATATAGTACTGGAAGTCTTAGCTATAGCAATAAGGCAGAGAACCTTATAAAATGGAAACAAATTAGAAAGGAACAGATCAAATTATCATTATTTGCAGATGACATGATTCTATACATAAAAGACCCTAACGGGTCTACCACTGAACTGTTAGAGCTGATAAACACTTTTAGCAATTGTAGCAGGTTACAAAATAAACACACAAAAATCAGTAGCTTTCCTATACACTAACAACAAACATGTGAAGGATGAAATCAGGGTATATCTCCCATGCAAAATTGCCCCCCAAAATGTACCTTGGAATAAAGCTAACCAAGGAAGTGAAGAATCTCTACAATAAGAACTTTATTTTATTTATTTTTTATTTTTTTTCCAGGTAAGGTCTCACTCTGGTTCAGGTTGACCTGGAATTCACTATGTAGTCTTGAACTCTTGGTGATCTTCCTACCTCTGCCTCCCAAGTGCTAGGATTAAAGGCATGTGCCACCACGCCCAGCTACAATGAGAACTTTAAAACACTCAAACAAGAAACTGCAGAAGACACTGGGAAATGGAAAGACATCCCATGTTCTTGGAATGGAATTATCAATATTGTGAAAATGTCAACCTTACCAAAAGCAAGCTACACATTTAATGCAATCCCCATTAAAATTCCAATGGTATTCTCCACATAAATTGAGAAAACAATCCTAAAATTCATTTGGAAGCACAGAAAACCTCAAACAGCCAAAACAGTTTTGAGCAACAAAAATAAGGCTGGTGTTATCATCGTACCTGATTTTAAGCTATATTACAAAGCCATAGTAACAAAAACAGCATGGTACTGGCACAAAGACAGACATGTAGATCAATGTAACAGAATAGAGGACCCAGATGTTAATCCAAGCAGCTGTATCCATCTGATTTTGACCAAAAATGTCAAAATATTCACTGGAGAAAAGATAGCCTCTTCAACAAGTGGTGATGGGAAAACTAGATATCTATATGTAGAAAGATGAAAATAGATCCTTGTTTTTCTCCATGGACAAGAATCAAGTCCAAGTGGATCAGGGACCTTAATATCAGACCTAAAACTCTGAAATTGCTGGACTAGAAAGCCAAACATTGCATATATCCCTCATATGTGAATCCTAGCTATAAATGTTTAGACTTGTTTGTGAACTGGAATCAAAAAATCAGTAGCAGAGGCCAATAAGATGGAAACAGGCTATAAGGGAGGGAGGAGAAGGAAGGACTTTAAAGGATGGTACTGTATATATGTAAGTAGAAGAACAGATTACAGGGAATGGAATGGCCTAAGTGAGGCCAAGGGAAGAGATGAAGAGAAGGGTGGGGGGAGGGTCATTCAACATTGAAGAGATTCTAAGTAAAATGTGTGAAAGTTGTGGTGGTTTGATTCAGGTGTCCCCCATAAGCTTAGGTGTTCTGACTGATAGTTCCCAGTTGATGGAGATTTGGGAATTAATGCCTCCTAAAGCAGAGTATTGTTGGATGCAGGCTTATGGGTGTCATAGCCAGCTCCTTCTTGCTAGTGTTTGGCACACTGTCTTGTTGCTGTTGTCCACCTGGTAGTGGCCAGGAGGGGATGTCCACCCTCTGCTCATGCTGTCATTTTCCTTGCCATCATAGAGTTTCCCCTTGAGCCTGTAAGCCAAAACAAACCTTTTTTTTTTTTTTTTAACCACAATCTGCTCTTGGTCGGGTGATTTCTACCAGCAATATGAACCTGACTGCCACAGTAAAGTGGTACTGAGGAGTGGGATTGCTGCTAGACACCTGACTGTGTAGTTTTGTTCTTTTGGAGCTGATTTTCAAGAGAAATATGGAAGGATTTGAAAACTTGCCCTAAGAGACGTCTTGCAGTGCAGCCTGATGGACTAGCTTTGCTTGGACTGGGCTAGAGGCAGTTTGTGTGAAAAGCTTGTTGTTATGCCTCTGTCATGAGAAGTTGTGCAGGGTTGCTTTGCCTAAAAATGAACTTGTGTGAGCAGAGGGATAGGTCACAGAAATTTTGGCATGAACTGCTGCCTGTTCAGCTACAATTGAGAGATTATAACCTTTGAGATTGGGCCATCTGACCTGCACTGAGGCCACAGGAAGAATGTAGACTCTTCTGAAGGGGTCTGAATGCTCAAGGAGTGTCCTGTTCTTCAAAGTTGGCTTTATTTCCCCCTGGATTAACAAATTGGTACTCTACCTGGTATTGTGGAATATAAGAAATACAGGAAAGAAAGGGTCACTGAGTTAGCAACATTGTCTTGTGTTTTGAAACTGCCGTGGGCAGTGTGAATTAGGTTTACTGGATACCTCCTTGGAGACCCAATGGAGCATGAGAAAGAACTGTGGCTTGCAGTAGAAACCCCAGATGGCTGCTAAGGAAAGCTTCCAGACCTACATGAAGTTTTTCAGGATTATGAGTAGCCTAGCTGGAGGGGAAGAAGTGGAACTCCAGAGAATTATTACTGGTTAGAATTATTGGACTTTCATTTCTCAGGCCCTTGGTTTCCCACCAGCAATAGATGGTAAGACCCTATTTCTTAAGACTCCACATACTTGGGCTGCAAGGTCACTGAAAAGTCCTGCTGGAGCTGAGCTGAAAACCTCCTCCATGTAGACCAGCTGACAGAAAGCTGGAAAAAGCCATGCTGTATGCAGTTCAATGGGAGAGAGAGAAATCACCAGTGAAAATACTCAACAGTGGACACTCCAACCCTTCTATTTGGTCAGCCAGGCCAAGTGAGCCAACAAGTGCAATAGTGGCATGTCTGTTATGGGAGAAACCAACTGCTCTCTAATTTGACTGGAGGCCCACTCCATGGGAGGAAATACATCCCTGATACTGAAAACCTACAACAGGGGTAGTCATAAGCCCTGGAGAGTGTAACGTCTGCTGGTGTCTGGATAAATGTATATATTATGCTCACCAAACTGCCCAGTAAGCACTTCTCTTAATGTTCATACCCATATACTAATGCTACTCTCACTTTTAGTTAGAGAACCTTCTCTTATCAGATGGCAGTGACCTTGGGATGACTCAGAAAGCATCATGGTGCTGAGAAGAAGTGACAGAGGAGTGCTCAGCACTGAAATATCTCAATCACAGCTTCTATGGCTCAGAGTCCATTGCAGTAGAGTTGGCAGAAAGAATGTAAGAGCCAAAGGAAGAGTAGGCCTACTTACAACATGCTCTTCCAGACACAAAATGGCCTGGATATCCATGACTTCACAATGCCTAACACTACCTACACAAGACCATCATAATAGGAAGAAAAGATCATGACATCAAAATAAAAGAGAGACTGATTGAGAGAGGGAGGGCATATGATGGAGAGTGGAGTTTCAAAGGGGAAAGTGGGGGGAGGGAGGGAATTACCATGGAATATTTTTTACAATCATGGAAGTTGTCAATAAAAATGAATAAACAAATAACTAAATGAAAAGAATTATCAGACTTAGAGATTTTTCACTGGCTAAAGTTGTGCTTGAAGCTACAGTTTTATATTTGCCCTGTTTTAAAGCTTGTATTGGCTGAATATTTCTTTGCTATGCCCAGTGCCATCTTTTGCAGGGTGAATGTTTATTCTCTAGCATTATTTGTTTGGGGGGGGGGGATTTTTTGGTATTATAGCTTAGTTAAACAACCTTGATTATGAGGATATATAAACATCATTGGAATTGATTACAAACTATTGGGCATTTTAAAATTGGATGAATGTGTTGCATTTTATATCATGTATGGTTACTAGTTTATGGGGGCCAGGAGTACAATGTGCTGGTTTGAGTCAGGTGTCCCCCACAAGCTCAGGTCTGACAGCTAGGTTCCCAGTTGATGGAGATTTGGGGATTAACACCTCCTGGAGGCAGAGCATTATTGGGGGCAGGCTTATTGATGTTATAGCTAGTTTCTTCTTGCTAGTGTTTGGCACACTCTCCTGTTCCTGTTGTCCACTCTCTGCTCATGCTATTGTTTGCCCTGCTATTATGGAGCTTGCCCTTGAGCCTATAATAAAAAATAAACCTCTTTTTTTCCCACAAGCTGCTCTTGGTTGGGTGATTTCTACCAACAATGCAAACCTGCCTGCAACAAAAGCCTACTGCTTTGGATAACGGCACATCCTCAAGCCATAAATTGCTGCTAGAAACTTTTCAGTGCCAGCGATGGAATACCTACCAGTGAGCTGTTGGGCAGGGAGATCCCTACTGCCTCCAAAACATTATAGGCTTTTGCCAAGGCCCTTGGTTTCCCAGGATTAATAGATGTTAAGACCCTATTGCTGAAGACTTCACATGTGTGGGCAGTAAGGTCACTGAGAAATCAAGCTGGTGCTGAGCTGAAAATCGTCTCCCTGTAGACCAGCCAACTCAAAGCTGGCAAAAGCTGCACTTCATGCTGTCCTATGGGAGACAGAAGTCATCAGTGGTGAAAACAGTGGACACTGGAAACCTCAAGTTTGGCCACACAGGCCAAATGACCAAACAAGTGCAATAGTGGCACATCTGTTCTGGGGAAAACCAACTGCTCTCTATTAGGACTGGAGGCCCACCCTATTGGAGGGAAGACATGCCTGGCACTGAAAACTTAATCAAAAGCCTATGGCAGGGGAAGTCATGTGCCTTAGGGGTATAAAGCCTACTCATGTCTAGCTAAACATACATGTTATTCTCACCAAACTGCCTGAAAGCACTACACTTAATGTTCATATTCATATATTAATGCTACTCTCACTTTTGGTTGGAGAAACTTCTCTTTTCAGATGGTGATGACCCCTGGGATGACCTAAAAGGCAACATACTGCTGAGAAGAAGTGACAGAGGAGTGCTCAGCACTGAAACATCTCTATTACACCCTCCAAGGCTCAGAGTCCATTGTGGAAGAGGTGGCAGAAAGAATGTAAGAGCCAAAGGAAGGGCACCACTCCTTACAATGCAATTGTCCAGACAGAAATTGGCCTCGATAGCCATGACCTCACAGTGCCTATCAATACCTTCACAAGACCCTCATAATAGGAGAAAAAGATGATAACACCAAAATAAAAGAGAGACGAATGGAGAGGGGGAGGGGATATAATGATGAGTGGAATTTTGGAGGTGAAAATGGGGGAGGGGAGGGAAATATCATGGTTTATTGTCTGTACGTAGAGAAGTTGTCAATAAAAATATTTTTAAAAAGGGCTGGAGTAATGGTTTAGCAGTTAAGCACTTACCTGTGAAGCCTAAAGACCCCAGTTTGAGGCTAGTTTCCCAGGACCCACGTTAGCCAGATGCACAAGGGGGTACACATGTCTGGAGTTCATTTGCCGTGGCTGGAGGCCCTGGCACGCCCATTCTCACTCTCTCTCTCTCTCTCTGCCTCTTTTTCTATCTCTGTCACTTTCAAATAAATAAATAAAAATGAACAAAAAGTTGTTTAAAAATATTTTAAAAAACAACAAAGGAGGGGCTGTGGAGATGGTTCAGTGGGTAAAACAACTGTTGTGCAAGCATGAAGGCCTGAGTTTGGATTCCCATCAACCACGTAAATGTCAGGTAGGTGTGGAAGCCTGCCTGTAATCCTAGCACCCAGGAGGCAGAGACAGGATCCCTGTGACGAGCTATCCATCTTGACTAGTCTAATCAGCAAGTGTTTAGTGAGAAGCAGTGTCTCAGTAACTAACATGAGGAGTGAATGAGGAAGATATCAGATGTTAATCTTTGGCTTCCACAAGTACCCACACACAAGTAAAAATGCAAGTACACATACACCTGCATACCACATTCACAAAAAAGTATAAAGAAAAAATATTAAGTACACAAAAATATGTAACTTTTCCCATCCTCTACTCTCTCTGCTTTGACCTGTTGTGATGTTTGTTTTCTTTTTAATGCTGTTCTCCAAAGGTAAGTACATTTTACCTCAAATTCACTTTACCTCAACTTTGACCCCCTAAAAGCCTGTGACTTTGTTATAGCTTCACTACATGCTTAGCTTAATTCCTTAGTGTGGCATTCTAAGGAAGAAGGGCCTCATAGGAATACTAGTGGGTCAAAAGTGAGTTTGAAAGTTCTGCTTTCCCTCACACATATGCTTTCTCTTGCACATGCCTAATTATCTTCATACATGCAGTTACTATGTGATGCCATATGCACATGTCTGCCATGTCAGATGAAGCCCAAGGCCCTCATGAGATTGAGTTACTCAGTCCCTAACTTCCTATCCTCTTCATCCATGGACCAAATCATATCTTTTGTTTTCATAAATTACCCGGTCTTAGATATTCTGTTATAGCAACAGAAAATGTACTAAGAATGTTTATCAGCAGTAGCAAACCTAAGATCAAAGTTTCTTATCTCTCAAATTGCTCATCTAGGATAATAAAAACGTTAACTTTCCCTTCCCACAGGTCTGTCACTACAACCCATAGACCTTCATGTGATTGCAACCACTGTAACAGAACATACAGTATACCTGACTGCAGGTCGGAGTGACACTTGATTTCTCCTAAAACAACAATGATGCTCAGTGGCACTGCCAGCTTATATAAGGTCTATTGCCCATGTGTCTTGTTAGGTGTCACTATGGTGTTATGTGTGTACATATCTCAGCCTGCTTGAGCCCACACCAAATTTCCTGCTGGAGGAAGAAGCCAGATGAAGTCACTAGATAGGAGTGGGAAGTGGCAGACCAGTCAGACTGCAAGGGTACCAGAGTCTTGGGAACAATACAGTTGAGCACCAAACTAGGATGTGTGGTAGGTGGAAGGCCAAAGCAAAAGAGCCCAGACTCCAGACCCTCAGAGAATGTGCTCATAGAAACTCAGTTATACAGGGTCTTGTGAGGTCACTGGTCACCTACTCATGAAGGCATCACTGGTACAATCTTTCTCTTCCCCCTCCCTGCACACTGGACACCATCTGCTGCCTCTATTCCCATGATCTGGGCATAGAATCTGGAACACCTCTTCCTTTCACTGTTCCAAGGTAACCCTGCTTTATTTTCACAGGCTGATAAATTTTCTCACTTGCCCTAACAGTTAGAACAGATACTTTCCTAGTTAGAAAACCAGTTAGATATTAAATTGCTGGCTTTGTTGACTACAGTCCTTTCTTTGCCTGTGTTTTATATGTATAGCCCACAGAGAAGTTTAGTATGGAGTATTAACTATTTTAAGGCTTGGCAATGGTCTGCTTTCGAAATAGAACCTAATTATGTGCATAAACACATTACCCATGAACTCAGAAAATGTGTAACATTATCTCTCCAAGAAGGAGTATTAAAAAAAATCAGAACTTTATTTGGTTATGTTTCTTTCAAAGAAGAAACTGTAGTCACATTAGCTCTCAGATGGTATCCAATGTCAACCTTCAAGTCAGCAAGTCTTTTTCTTTACTTAAATGTTCTAGTGAACCTGACTATGCAAGGGTATGGGGCCAGGAATAATTCCTTAAGATAAGTTTTTCAACAGAGTTGAAAAGTACCAAAATAATTATATGCCATGAGGAAAAGTGCTGTGGAATGGTGGCCAAGCACTCAGGCTCTAGAACCAGCCTGCGACCCACGGGTCTCTTAACATCTGTCTTTATTTCCACTGCAACATTGGCCGGCCATCTGCCATGCACCCCATCTGGCGAGTACAACACATCAGAGGTGAACACATGGCCAACTTCCTCCCTTCACTTTGTTCCTTCTTTCTGAATGCAAGGTGCTTCCAAAGTCAGAAAGAAAGGGATCATATTGGGAAAGATCTGTAGATCATGTTGAGAAATTGAGATTTACCCCATATGTTGATAAAGGAGATAGCTTTCAAATTAAACTAGAATATTACTGAGAGAAATGGTAACACAGTTAATTATGCCAGAAAAGTAGGTTTAAAGTATGACTTTTCTTGGCAAACCAGGCTTTTA
Organism: Jaculus jaculus; assembly: GCF_020740685.1. Lineage (NCBI taxonomy): Eukaryota > Metazoa > Chordata > Mammalia > Rodentia > Dipodidae > Jaculus > Jaculus jaculus. The sequence goes on from NC_059105.1 coordinate 169,220,080, forward strand.
CCACTAATAAAAATCAACTTCTAAACCCACTTGGAGGAATGTTTCTTCTAGAGACTTCTACTATAGGATACTAAAGACTTTATTTTGTTGACAGGAAACAGTCCCTAGAGAACTGGGGCCAGCTACAGATATATCAATTCCGACCATCAAGTGCATGGGGAAGTTGAGGCTCAGCTGTGGCCCTAGGGAGTTTATATCAGGCTGGTGGGATGAATCACAAAGGAACACACACACATAACCCAATCTGGCAACAATACAAAGCAATATAACCAAACACAGGCTTTTACAGCAATGGCAAGTGGTGTGAATCATGTGCCAAAGAACACGGAGTGTCCTATTAAAGTAAACCATGTAAAAGGAAATAGTGTGATGGACAATTGCAAAAAAATCAACGAGTATAGTCCTTGGTTTTGAGACATACGCCTAAAAATAAAGGGCAATATAATATCTAAATAAGTACCTGAATATCCATTCTCTAGATAACCCTCAAGCCTTCTAATTTATCGGGCAGCTGTTTTCCATTTAAAGTCTTCCTCTCAATAGCAAATTTGCAATAAATCTGGGATAGTATTCACCAGAACAAATATCCATTTGGCCCATGACAAAGGGGACTAGTTTAGTACATAATTGAGAATAAATTTTAAGAAGTTAAATTTTTGGTTTTAGTACCTAGTAAAATACATTTAAAATGTGCTTTATATTGAAATATTATGAACTTGCTTTATTATTGTATTTCTAAGAAAAGAGAGACTTAAAGGCATTTTATTGTTTAGTGAGGTCAAACAATGAAAACACTATAGTTGTATCCAGTAGAAAAAAATAAAAATTTGAAAATATGTTATCTTTATCAAAGCATAGGGAAATTGTTGTCTATTTTTAAAACAGGCCTCTAAGCCACACTATATCATTTTCTTCTGTTGCTTTATCCTGCCACTTTGTCACCAGTTTTCTTTAACCTTCCTATTTATTTTCCTCTATAATTCCTTCAATCATTGTCAACCTCTACTTCTAGCTACTTTTCTCCAATTAATCTAAAACCACATTCTCCTTTTACTATTTATATCCTTCAGTATAATAAGCAGTAGAAGTCTCCATTTTATATTTCATGACACTTCTATAAAATAAATAATATAGCCGGGCATGGTGGCACACGCCTTTAATCTTAGCACTCAGGAGGCACAGGTAGGAGGATTGCCATGAGCTTGAGGCCACCCTGAGATTCCATAGTGAATTCCAGGTCAGCCTGAGCTAGAGTGAGACCCTAGCTTGAAAAACTAAAAGTAAATGAATAATGTCTACTTCAATATTTTTATGAAAAAGACAAAGTACAGCTAAAGCTGTAAGTTGGAATGACAGAGGAAAAACTACACATTTCCTCCTGATTTCTGTACAGAATAAAAATTAAGGGTAAAAATTAGGAATATGGAGTGTATTGAATTTCAAAACATAGAATTTTGTCACATTTCAATCAATATGAATAAGATTTATTAAAGATTTTTGAAAATTAATTTTCCCCTGAGAATAAAGGTAAGAGGAAACTTTAAACTAAGAATCATCAGTGACCTAAGCTTGCTAATCTATTATCAGTTATGTAAATGAAATAATAGTACTCTGTTTTGGATCTATGATTAGTAGGTCCAAATTTCTTACTGTGTTATTGCTAAAAATTGCTTTATTAAATGAGAGATCTGAAAGTATGAAATCTAAAGGTTTGGGGAATCACCTTATTCTTCTTGGGTGTTCACAGCAATGAGATGATAAGAAGTGCCTGTCAGCTGTATCTACTAAAGGCTGAGAGGCAGTATCAGTATAGGAAGCCCTGCTTGATGATTAAAAAACGATCATGGAATCAAGATGTGATACATATACACAATGTGACTCTATTCAGCAGTAAGGAAAAATGATAAAATCTGTAGAAAAATGGTTGGGCTTGGAACAGATCACACTAAGCAAACTCACACAAGCACAGAAAAGCAAATGCCACATGTTCTCCTTCATCTGTGGTTCCTAAACTGGAATAGCTTGAGTTGCAGGCATACTGGATAAGTAACTAACTTGAGGGTAATCAGAGGGATGGGAGGGTTTGGGGGAAAAGGAACAGGAGGGTGGGGGAGATATATACAAAACCAAATCCAAAATTGAATTGGTACATAAAAACCTTCATCCCAGATAGCAGACTAAAAGATATAACCCTCAACAGGAGCATGGAGGGATAACTGGTAAGAAGGGCCTTAGAAAGGGTGGGATGAAGGCTAACCACAAAACATTTGGATCTGGCTTGCAACCCTCAGTAACATAAATTGGTTACAACCCACAGAGCTATTGATTGGAGAGATCTATAAGGTCCCCAAAACAGGACAGGCTTCTGTTAAAACACTTGATTACCTTCCTGAGGTAAAAGGTAAGATCCCATTGTGAAGCCACTACATTCTGCCAACAGAGCACAGGCTAGAATCTGGAAGGAAGCCACTTTCTACATGGTTATCCCATATAGTGTTGAAAAGAACTACATGAGTTGCTGGGGGAGGGATGGCCAAAATATTGTGAGCAAGCAAGGGACACTGCCACATGAAAGCAACCAGCCTGCCAACATGTACATACCTGTGCAATAGTGGCACACAGTCTAAGTGGGTAACCAATGGCTCTCTGATTGGCTATGAGATTCACTCAGTGGAAAGGAACCCATAGCTGGAATTGGGAACTAAGAATCCTATGGAGACCAGAATCATGGACTCCAGTGAAAAGTTCCCACTAGTCTTTGTCCAAACGTGAAGCTACACCCATCAAAATTATTCTAAATTAACAATACTTATTCCCTTTAACCTATCCTGATCTCACTCTCTATTGGAGAATCTGTTTTGCTTTTGCAGAAAGCATAAAGAACCAAGAACAACCAAAATCTATCAACAAGACAAGAATAACTATCTAAGTTCCTGGCAGGACAAGAAGCCCTCCAGCGCAGCAGCCAGGACCCAGGTGAAACCACAGAGGAACTGGTAAGATGAGCAGGAGGGCTGCTTCCATAGCGAGCCTGACAACCTGCACCAGGGTGATGGAGACAGACACTGAGGACATTCAAAAAGCACTAAAGCAGAAATCCCAAAGCTTCTCAGAGCTCAATACTAAAGTAGACTTAAGGCACTCCCACCAAGGCTCAGGCAATTTTGTGGAAGGGGGGCAGAACGAATGTAAGAGCATCAAGAGAGCCACAGGCATTGCAGTCCTCTCCAATGACTGCTGCTCTCACAACTCATAATCCACAATTCCATGGTGAAGAACAGCAATCCCACTAAGGAGGTCCCTGAGTGGAGTGAAGGCAGGAAGGAGGGAAATTATGGTGCAACACATGATGCGTCCATAAAAGTTTCTACTTATTAAAAAAAAAAAAAAAGAGAGATGATCATAGGAGATGGGTGTGTACCAGGTTAGAGATTGCTTCTCCTTTTTTGTTTCCTAATCTTGAGAGTTGTCCTTGTCTAGGAAATGTATTTGTGATGTTACAAAGAGATGAATATATTTAACTTGTTTTCAGTTAATAGCTCTTCCAAACTAATTTACCACCATGATATTCTGGCCTCATCACCCCACTCCAAATACAAAAACAAAACCACAGGACTACTGCTGAAAAGAAGCACAAAAATCACAGAACAAACTATAGTGGAGACTCAGCTCAATCTTTGTTAGCAAATGAGACAAAGTTCAGTATCCAAGTAGGCAAAGTATCCAAGACCACTCAACTTGTTACAGTAGCAAATGACAAATTAAATAGAAGATGCATCTTCCAGCCTAGAGACTGCATTTCCAGCTGTACTTAATTTATCCAGTCTGTACAATGCTTTTGAAAGATAATCCTCTATTTTATATTCAAGAAAGATGAACTTCAGAGATTTAAACAACTAACCTAAAATTACTCCACAGTATGCAGCAGTGTTCAGTTTAAATCGGAGTTCTGTCTCACTCCAAATACAAGGTATTGTTCCTCCACATCATGCTTCCTCTCAAGTAAAAGGTGAGCTTTTCTAGAACATTACTGTCAGAATCTGGCCAAGGCTCTTTCCAGGGCAGAGTCTACAGATAAACAGCCTTGCACTTGGAGTACAAACCCTGGAGCCAGTCTGAGGGCACAGGCAGGATGGAGGCTCTGGGAGGCCCACATCATGCGTAAGGAATATGTTCTGTGAGCGAAATGAGTGCAAGGGGCAGCCACTGCAAGAATATGAGTAGGAAAACACAAGCTTCTACTAAATTCTCTGGATTCCTAACACCTGGTTGGAAGACAAACTCTTCAGTCAGAATTCGTGGTTGTGGTAAGTATAACTTCATTAAAATTAACAAATACTGTGTTTTTTATTATGAAAAATATAACAACTGTGACCAGAATTTTCAGATATTGTTAGAATGTCATAAAGTGAAAGACTTTGAAGTTTAATTTTGAGAATGTTCTCATTTCTTATTTTATTGGACATTTCCAAAACTATTGACAGCTGATCATAAAAGCAAAAGCAAACACTTAAAATATAAATAAGAACATTAAGGATGTGAGTCAAAAATGATGAAATAGAAACCCAGAAGGTCTATTAAATGTGAATTATATTTTTCACATCATTTCAAGGCTCTTGTGGCCACTAATATTTATTATTGGAAACCTGGGAAAATACTACAATTTTCTACTCTTTAACTAATTTATTAATTTTTTCTTGAGACACAGTGTCACTCTGGAGCCCATACTGACCTGGAACTGACTATGTAGGTCAGGATAACTCAAAGTTATAGCAATCCTGCCACCCGAGGCTCTTGTTTACTGTGATTCTAGGTGTGAACTACCATGCCTGGTTCTACCAAAAATCATAGATCAGCTTTTACAGAAACTTTATCTGGATATTAATTTTCAAATGGAAAAATGAAATATTTAATGTTGCTTTTACTTTTGCTTGTAAGAACAGAAACTTGAAAAATGCATGTCTGTAGTCAATAGGAAGATACTAAATACAGACTCATAAACGATTTGTAAGAGTATCAATCCACACAACACTAAGAACTATCTCAAATATATCTGAGTGATCAATAAGTTTTCATTTCACAAATGAGATATGATGGTAAACACATCACTTTGCTACTGAAATATGTCAGGCAATGTGGCACAATAACATTCGTTTTGAAAATGAAAATAATTTATTGTGTTTGGGTATAGTCTAGTGCAATTTAAAAAAGAGGAACAACAGGAAGGAAGAGTAGGTCTGTAAGGAAGCTTTTATTTCCACAAAAAAATAAAAATTCCTTGCTCCTGTATAGTACCTTTCACTCAAGAGACTTCTTCAATTGCTTATTTTACAATTATGAATTCACTGATCTACCAACAACATATCTGTGGAAAAGAAATTGGCTAGATGAGAATTGAGAAGGACCTTATAATAACCAAATGGCAGAAAAGCAATTGAGCCACAAATTCCAAATAGGCAGCTTGTGACAGATAGGAAAACAACCTCTCAAAATTGCTAGGTCCTAATCCCTGCAACCTGTGAATTTGTGGGGTCACATGGCAAAATAAAATTAGGTTGCAGAGAAAATTAAAGTTACTGATCAACTGATCTAAAACTAGGGATAGTAGTATCCTGGATTATCCAGATGGGCTCAGTATAATTAAAAGCGTTCTTAAAGAATAGGATAATAACAGGCAGGGAGGTGTGATGTGATGTGATATGAGAGCTTGACCTGTTGGTAGAAGAGGAATGCAGACCACCTGTGACTCTAGAAAAGCCAAGAAATTACATTCTCCCCTCAGGGTCTCCAGGAAGGAATGTAACCCAGCCCTCACCTTCATTTTAGCTCAGAGACTCATGCTAGACCTCTGACTTACAGCTATACCATAACAAATTTTCAGCGTTTAGAGCTGCCAAGTTTATGGAAATTTGTGGCATGAGCAACAGAAAGAAAGTACTTTTTGATTAATCAATTAGGAATAATTAATGCAAACACAGTCATGGAGGACTATAAACAATCAATTTAAGTAACTAAAAACAACACATGACTTAGAATATAATTCCCTTCTTCAATAAAAACAAAAGCACACAAATTTATTATCCTAAAGAAATATGAAAAGAAAATTTGTAAAAGTGTATTTTCTGCTTCTACCGGAGTAATAGAAGAGATTAATAAAAAGAAATAATTGATCTAAAGGACAGACTGAAGTTTTTTAAATGCTACATGAAATAACTTCTAACAGCTCTGGAATCTTGTCTCTTAAGTTTCTTCAATATACTTGCCTGTGTTATCTACCTTGAATGGCTTAGCTATTGAATTACCTGATAACAAGGCTTAAATAATTTACCATGGTATCCTAAAGCCTGAAATTTCTACACAGATTTAAGTTTATTATATTCTAGGCCACAAATATTTGTTAATGTCCACTCAGTGTGAATCATTTCAATCTGAATAATCAAAGAATAAGAGAGAACCTTGACTTTAAGAAGTTCACAGTTTAATACTTAGCCAAAGTAAATGAACAGCAATATTTAAGCTAGATAAGGAGCATTGTAAGGAAAGGATGATGTATTAGTATAATTTTTTATAATATAAAAAACTTATTGTTCCTAAAACAAAGTATCATTGGAGCTTATTAAACTACCAATTCATAATAATGACAATTTATCCAATCCCTCCAAAAACCACAATGAAAATAAAAGGTAGATAAAAGGAAAGGTAAAACTTTTTTTTAAATTTTTTAATTTTTATTAATTAGTTTTGTATTCAGCAAATACAGTCAGTTTGGTACTATTATTAGGCTCATCTGTGACCTACCCCTCCCCTTGGCCCCTCCTTGTTGAGGTATATGAGTCATGTATTGTGGAGTTAGCCCACAGTTATGGGTAGAATAAATGTCTCTGAATATCAATTACAATTTAATATTTTAGATGCATTTCCAGAGAAAGAAGAAATTTTATAATATATAAGTAGCCTTTAATCTCTTTGCCTAAAATACTCTAAAGTTAAAAAAATACACTGTTTTAATTTCTTTTTAAAGATAGCATCTGATGAAGAAACACACAAAAATCTGTAATGATCTTCTCTAGAATAAAATAAAGACATCAAGAAGTAAAATTAGTGCATGTAAACAAAATATTAGGGCTGAAGTCAAGGCATTTCTGTTATGTTTAATTTATGCATTAAATTATGTAGGCAGGAATTATAGGTACAAGTGAAGATACTTATTTCTGCATGCAATATAAATTTTAACATGAAGGGCTGGAGAGATTGCTCAGTGGTTAAGGTGCTTGCCTACAAAGCCTAACAACTTAGGTTTGATTCCCCAGTGCTCACATAAAGCCAGATGCACAAAGTGGTACATGTACTTGGAGTTCATTTGCAGTGGCTAGAGGCCCTGGAGCATCTATTCATATTAATATTCTTTCTCTCTCTTCCCTTACAAATAAGTAAAATACTTAAAAAATTTTGACATGAATAAGAATTGGTTTATAGATTGCAAAATTAAGAAGATGAATTGCAATGTTAATATTCAAATTACCCAAGATGCAGGACAAGGGTTTATTATCTTCAAAATTTGTGCACCATATTATAGCCATTACCCTATACCTCCTTTCTGAGTTTAATCCCTAAGCACCTTACCGACTACAGCCTCCATGAATTTCCCTTCTGTGGGGAGAGGAAAGTACTGGTTTGGAGACATGTTGCTGCCATATCCCAGAAGAAAACCTTCAAGCTTCACACTTGGATTTGGACGCAGGAACTTTAGGAGGACCGAGTCACTCGTGGTGTTGATATGCACTTTGAGGCTTGGCTTCTTACCTAAGGATGGAACCATAAAGCAAATACCTGTTACCTCATCTCTGTTTTCTTTTTAATCTCATAAATCTACCAGCAAAATTTGTCCACCAGAGACATCATTCTTTGAAAGCATGCTATCTCCTTTTCTTTTCAAAAATCCTAGCACAAACACCCAACTGCTCAAAACATAGATAATTTTAAAATAAAAGAAAATGAACTTAATAGCATATACAGCAGACTAAGAAGTAAAATTTTGGGGTAAATACATCTTGATAATCTTGTTATTGACCTGGAAGGTAGAATTTAGGATTATTTTGGTTATTCGGAGTTGGCCAGTACCTTTATTTAACATACACTTCTAGAGTGTGGTGAAAGATCATAAATTTTATTATTGGTAAAATTGATTTATAGCACTCAAAAATCTCCAGTCTCCTCTATGCTGTTCTTCAGCCCCACACTCAGAAGTCTGGGCCATTAAGCAATGTAGAAAGGGAGGGAAGAAGGAAGGTTTCTGGGGTAGGGGTAACTGAGATGGTAAAACAAGGAGCCCAGTCTTCCCTGTGCTGTTCTTTATCCCCACACGCAGAGCTCAGGGCCACTCGGAGCTGTCAAAAACCCACACAAGCTTTCTTTAATCCCACGTAGTGTGACTATTCTTATTTCATTGAGGAAGTATGTTTTCTGGGCAAGGCTTCAAAGAAGAGGTTATATAATACATGGCTTAATGCTTTTTTGTGAGTTTGGATTTTATCCTTATTCCCCAAAGATTAAATATTTTTTCAATGTTTTTGCCATTGGGAACACATTAACAGTTTTATTTAACACATTCTCCTTCTTACTAAAGTTATATCAGTATCGATTCTCACATTGGTACACATTGGCTCCTATTTTACTTCAGGTATAATCAGAGAGAACATTCTTGATCAATGTAGATATTGCTATAGTTTGTGCATGAAATGACACCAAAAGACTGTATATGTTAAAAGATTGGTCCCAGGCAGGTGCATCAAGTCATTTAGAAGTTATTAGACTATGCAGGCTTTGAATTTATCAATGAATTAATCTTTTGATGGCATTATTGGGAGGTTATAGAAACAACATAACATAACATTTCAGATAAATTCACATTTCGCTGCACTACTTTCTCCAAATTTTAATTCCTTTTACTCTTCTAAGTGGCATGATAAAAATGTCCTAAAAAGAGTAATATATGCAGAAATATCCCTTTTCAGTAGAATATCAGAAACATTGTCTTCTAAGATCATTCCCCAGATATTTATTTATAACTAGGATCAGCTCCTTATTTTTCTATCACACCTTTCTTCTATTATTATTTTTCAACATATCTCATTAGATTTGGTCCAGGATAATCTCCCACATTCTACAGTGCATGGATGGTCCTTGTTTCACACCTGCATGCAGCTAGCAAAAAGGTTAAACAAGTTTTAGTATTGTTTTTATTGTCTTGTCTTTTTTGTTGTTTTTGTTTTTTGTTTTTTGAGGTAAGTAGCCCAGGCTGACCTGGAATTCACTATGGATTCTCAGGCCAGCCTGGAACTTACAGCAATCCTCCTACCTCTGCCTCCAAGTGCTGGGATTAAAGGTGTGCACCACCACATTGTCTTTTGTTTTAATCCAAGTAAATTTGTCAAATGTTCCTCTAAATGAATATTTTTGATGTGTCTTCAATGACATTTTATACTCCTGGACAATTCTCCAATACTTTGGGGCTATATCTCTATACATCCTACATTAAAATCAAGCTTTAAGAGTACATAGTTTTTACTATGAATTATTATGATGTGGTGTTTTGGGACCCAAGTAATGTAATGGCAGTTATCTTTTAACAATTACTAATAATTCGACCTCTGGGTAGTATGTTGAGGCAGGTAAAATGGAAAATAATACACTATAATACAACCTTAACTAATGCAGCACTAATAAATATAATGGCATACATATTGCCCAACAAACAGTTCACTACAAAGAAATAAGAGCAGTGGAAAAAACATCTTATTGCATGCATGAGAAAAAAAATTAACAAAGACTGAAAGTATTTTGGGAAGCAAGACTAGTATGCCTTAGAAAAACTGCGTATTGGAAAAGGAGATGCTTGGCACTGTGACAGTACTTTCTAATCCTCTGTAACACCCCATGCTATCTATAAATATTTCAAAGGCTGCTGTAAAATTATAAGAGTAAAAAGGCATCAAAACAAAATTAGAATGAATCCACTTTTATTTTTTAAAATTAAATGTATGCCTCCCAACATTAAAAGCAAGAGATGATGCTAGGAAACCAGAAACAAAGCTATAGAGAACACTATAAATTCAAATGCCTCTGGTCAACCAGAGAAGGCAGGCTGCTGTGGTTGCTAAAAGAGACTGGATAGTTTCAGTCAAGTTCTGTAAAGAAACAGCCCAGAATGAGCACATAGCTCAGTGTTTGAGGGAGTCTCTGGATTTTACCCCCAGGACCAAAACAAAATAATGACAAAATAAAGCAATGAACAACAACAACAACTGCTCTATAGGAGGGAATTCATACCTGGTACTGAAAACATAGTCAAAAACCTATGGCTGGGGAGATCATAAGCCCTAGGGGGAAACTACTACTGTTGTCTGGCTAAATGCATATAATATACCCACCAAATTGGTCTCCAAATACTTGTATTTATGACCATATATTAATGCAGGTCTCGCTTCATGTGTGCTTTGGAGATCTAGACTCAGGAATTCACTCCTGTGTGGTAAGCACTTTATCCACTGAGCCATCTTTCTAGCCCTAAATATGTTTTACAGTTAATAAAATAAAAAAAATATGAAAAAGGGTAAAATGTATTAAACCTATTTGAATATATTTCTTACTTAAGGAGACATATGGCAACCACAAATCACATAAAAATGTTAAACATAAAGGTGATCAACTGTTCTCTGTTGATGATCAAATCTGAATGATCATAGACTTTGCAGACTGGATGTTCTTGGCCATAATTAATCAATCCTGCAACTGTCACAGGAGGCCACAGACTTCATACAAACAATTGTATTTGGCTACGTTCCAGCAACCCATACTTATAAAAATAGGCAGTGAACTGGATTTGTCCCACAAGTCATAGTTTATCTATTCCTGGCCAATATAATTAGTCATCAATAAAATGAAAATTAGGGCTGGAGAAACAGCTTACCAGTTAAGGTGTTTGCCTGCAAGACCAAAGGAACCAAGTTCAATTCCCTACTACAGAAATAAGCCTGATGTACATGGTGGCACATTCATCTGGTGTTCGTTTGCACTGGCTAGAGGCCCTGGTGTATTCATTTTCTGCTTTTATGTATCTGCCACTCTCTTTTTCTTTCTCTCTCGCAAATAAATAAATAAATAAAATGTTTTTCAAAATAAAATAAAAATTAAGACTATGCAATGATTGTCATTCTGTGATTGTGTGAGTTCTCTTAGTATGACATGTTCCAAGTTCAACCATTTTTCTACAAATTTTGTTATGTCATTTTTTCTTACTGCTGAGTAGAATTCCATTGTGTAGATATACCTCATCTTGGTTATCCATTCATCCAATGATGGACAACTGGGTTGATTCCAGTTCTTAGCTATTATGAATTGAGCAGCTATAAACATGGTTGAGTAAATATCTCTGAGCTGAGATGTGGAGCTTTTAGGGTAAATGCCCAGTAAGGGAATAACAGGGTCTGTTGGTAACTCTATATTAATCCTTTTCAGGAGTCTCCATATTGATTTTCATAGTGGTTGCTCCTAACCTGGGTCAGGCTGAGTTGTTGACATGCCTGAATGGCATTTTGAGGCTTGGACAATAGGGGGGGGTAAGGCTTGGGGGAGGAGAAAAATGTGTGTGGGGAAACACAACTGAACTCAAATTGAACCATAGAATTCTATATCCTGGAAATTAGACTAAAAGGTTGAACCCTCAACAGAACCTTAGGGGGATCACCTGAATCAAAGGGTCCAGGAGAGAGTAAGATGAGGCCTAACCTTAAATTTTTCCTATTTCTCTTTTTTTTCTCTGTTTTTCTTTTTTCTTTTCCCTTGGCACTGCCCTGTAATTCCTTGTACCAAGATGTAGTTAATAACTATAATGAGCTGTTGATAGGAGAGACCTACAAGGTTTTCTAAAATAAACAAGACAGACTTCTGTCAGAGCACTTGATTTCCCACTAGAGGTTAATGGTAAGACAATAATGTTGAAGACACCATATGCTGATGGCATGGACCATGGAGAGACATGGTTGGAATCTGGAAGAGAGCCACTCACCAGACAATTATCCCATCTAGTGCTGGAACACAGTTCATGAGCTACCAGGAGAAAGTGGCCAACATCTGTCTGAGCAACACAGTCTAAGCTACTCAGAAGCAAACAGTCTGACATGATGTTCACACAGTGCGATAATGGCACACAGCCATTATGGGTAACCAACTGCTCTTGGACTGGCTAACAAATCAGTGGAAATGAAACCATATCTGGAACTGGAAACAAATCAGAATCATATCCAGATAATGATTTTGCTTTCCAATGTCAAGCTCCGACTAATATTGACATACAAGAGGATCTACACCCTTTAAATTCTCTCTAAATTAATAATGACTATCCAATTTAACCAGTGCTGACTTCAATCTCCATTAGAGAGTCTACTTTTCTTTTTCAGATGGGAGCGGGACCATAGGAAACAAATCACCCAGTACACTTCACGATGGCCCCAGCTGAAATCACAGAGGAATTGGGGAAATGAGAAAGAATGTTGCTTTCTCAGTGAACTTGATGTCAGCACAAGGGTGAAGGAGATAGACACTGAGGACACTCAACACCTACCAAAGCAGAGATCCAGAGGCTCCTAAGAGCCCATCACTGAAATAGACTTAAAATGCACCCAACATGGCTTAGGGGATTTTTCAGGGGTGGGGGAGGGAAAACTTTTAGAGCCACAAGTTGGGACATCATGCACAGAGACATTGCCTTTCCCCCATAATTGACTGCTGCCCCCATAATGCTTGCCCCACAATCCTCATGAGGTTGACCTGCATCCCCAATGAGGAAGGCATCTTTGGAAAAGGGGCAGGGATGAGGGAAAGGATGGTAACAACGTGTGTTGTTTACATACTAAGTATTTCCATCTCTAATAAAAATAAATTTTAAAAAAGAAAATAAAAATTTAAAATACAGCAGTATAAGATGCCTAAAATTAAAATACTAATAAATGAATAATGTGTTGAACAGAATCTGTGATTTTCATAATTTTTAATATGAGTGTTAAATGGTATAGCTGGAAAACTTTTAGAAAGTTACTTAATAACCCAGGTCCTCCCTACCTACTATACTAAGGATAAATGAAAATATAAGTCTGTATAAAACTTGTATGTACACTTAGATCAGATCATACTCACTGAACAAACACAATCACAGAAAGATCACATGTTCTCACTCATTTGAGAATCCTAACCTGGGTCAGCTTGAGTTGCTGGCATACAGCCTTGGTGGGCAACTAATGGCTTTCTGATTGGCTAAGAGATCCACTCAGTGAAAGGATCCCATATTTGCAACAGGGAGCCAAGTCTGAATCCTATGGAGACAAAGATTATGCTCTGGAATGTCAAGCTTCCACTAGGCTTTGGCTGAAGGAGAGTTAACTTCCAACTCTCTTCAAATTAATAATGCTTATACAAATTAACCTATGCTGACTTTATTCTCTGTGGGAGAATCTGTTTTTCTTTTTCAGAAGATATGGTGACCTCAGGAGATAAATCACCCCCTTGTTCCTCAGTAAGGACCCAGACAAAACCACAGAAGGAGTGGGGAGATGAACAAGAGTGCTGCTACCATGGTGAGTCTAACAAGCAGCACCAGCCTGAAGGAGACAGACCTGAGGACACTCAACACATACCAAAGCCAAAATCAGAGGCTCCTAAGATCCCATCACTGAAGTGACTTCAAACACGCCCACCATGGCTCAGGGAATTTTGCAGAAGAGGAGGCAGAAAGACTGTAAGAGTTGCAGGTTGGGAGGTCCTGCCCAGAGACACTGCCTCCCCCGATAACTGACTGCTGCTCCCACAATGCATAACCCCCAACACCATGGGGAAAACCTGCAACCCCACTGGGGAGGGCCCACTGTGGAGTAGGATTATGGAGGAGGGAAAAGAAGGTACTAACACATGATGTGTACATACCAACTATGTTCCTTTTTCTTATTTATTTATTATTATTAACAACCCATTATAAATATGAGGATGCTTTTTCTTCTTCTCATATTTAGAACATAGCAGCTGCAATTAATTTTATTCATTCCACTCCAACTTCCAAATTTGGAAGTAAAGAAGTGAAGTTGTCTTTAGGTATTCTCAGAATTATCCATTCCATTCATGAGATTGTCGCTTGGACACAGATGACGTAAGCACCCAACAAGGGATGAAATGATTTAAAATGATAAGGGACAAATGCTAGGAGACACAGTAGGGGACGAAAAGAAGTTGAGGTTGATATGATCAAGACTGCTATGTAGTAGAAGCCATGATACTGAGAAAGTGGCAAACACGGGACAAAGTGGGGAATAAACACAAGGGATTTCCAGAGTAAACCTTCAAGATTATACCACTAAGTGGTTCAGTATTAAGCATAGCTCTGTGCACTGAGAGGCAATAAATTTAATGAATGTACAGGAATTAGTTAGCCAGAGGACACGTGCAGATGAGGAAAAGAGGGCCAGAGCAGTGCTCTTGAGCGTGAGGAGTCCTGCGAGCAGAGGCACTGAGGGGAAAGCCATCGGTACATGTGAAGGTCAGTGTGGCAGGGATGCAATGGTCAAGGAGCATAGAATTAAGCTGTGGGGAAGGCAGAGGAGTCAGTTCATGCAGGGCTCCTATAAACTGTAGAAAAGACCCATTACTATCAGACACAGGCCTGCACTAAGTTAACACACACAAATGAACACACCAAATACTGAAAAATGAGTTTAAATCAGGCAATTATAAATAGCCACATGGTAAAAATTATGCTCACAATCTCTTAATGGCATGTAAGTAATATATGCAGAACAAGACTTACGTAAAAGAAAATGATGTGTTCAGATGAAGGGCACGAAAGATATTCTATAGATGACAGTGTAAATGGAAGTCTATCAGTACTGGCCCCTCCTGCACACCCAATATGTTATTTAAATCAGTGTTAATTCTATTCTTAGCCAAGAGCTAAATGAATAAAACACAATGGTTCAGTCGCCTCTATTGGCATGGATTTGACATTTTGCTATTTACAACTTACTCTGTCTTCACCAGACCACTTCACTTCACTGTCCATCTCTGGCTGGTGGTACTTTACATCTCTTACCCTGTGTACCCCGCACCAAAAAAAAAAAAAAAGAATTTTTTCCCTTAAAAAATTATAATAGCAATCCACTTATAAAGAAGTTTTAAAAAATTACCTAACATACATTATCTAATATGTAGAGGAATTTTTTGTAGATATTCTTTATGGGTCTCTCCAAACATTTTTTCTGGGTATCATATGCATCTGTGTCCAGATGGGTAGATGACTGATTGATTGACAGACAGATGAATGATAGATTGAATACAGCCCTGTTTTCTAAACTGTCATATGTAAGTGTTGTTTTATTATAATCTAGATTTTCCTTAACATGAACATATCTACCTATCCTTATTTTGAATGACTGTACCACTTTTTAATTAGGGTATAGGGATTATTTTCACCAACAGTAGATAATTTAATCTTCTATCATTTCAGTTAGTTAGCAAAGCAAAACAATCACACATGAATGTATTTTGAAAGTTGGGATTCATTTTAGAGATAAAGTATTAGTTTAGAAAGTTTGAGCTGAGTTTTTAATCCCATTTGTGATCTGTCATATAGAATTTATATGGCCTCTGAATACGTGGCTTGGATGTTTGTAAGATCATGGCTAGCACGACATGCAGATGGAGCACTGATAACTCTTTGTTTTTAAGCTTCTTCATCCAGCCCTATGAGCAGTAGTGCTTTAGAGAGAAGGACACAGGGAATATGTCCCAGAAAGTGGTGATGGAGCCAGACAACCCACGAGGAAGTCCCAAGATAAACCCACAATTCCCTTTGTTCCATAAACAATTCACTTATCGAGCATGACTTTTTCCTCTATAAAAATGGATTGGAGGAGTGGAGAGATAGCTTAGCAGTTAAGACACTTGCCTACAAGGCCAGAGGAGTCAGGTTTGATTCCCCAGGAGCTGCATAAGCCAGATGCACAAGGTGGTACATATATCTGGAATTTGTTTGTAGTGGCTGCAGGCTCTAGTGTGCCTATTTGCATATTCTCTCTCTCTCTCTCTCTCTCTCTCTCTCTCTCTCTCTCTCTCTCTTCCTTTCTCTAAAATAAATAAGTTAAAAATTGATTTAAAAAAAAAGGATTATGGGCTGGAGAGATGGCTTAGCAATTAAACGCTTGCCTGTGAAGCCTAAGGACCCCGGTTCGAGGCTCGGTTCCCCAGGTCCCACGTTAGCCAGATGCACAAGGGGGCGCACGCGTCTGGAGTTCGTTTGCAGTGGCTGGAAGCCCTGGCGTGCCCATTCCATTCTCTCTCTCTCTCCCTCTATCTGTCTTTCTTTCTGTGTCTGTCGCTTTCAAATAAATAAATAAATAATTAAAAAAAAAAAGGTGTGGTGGAGCCCGCCTTTGATCCTAGCACTTGAGAGGCAAAGGTAGGATGATTGCCATGAGTTCAAGGCCACCCTCATACTACATAATTAATACCAGGTCAGCCTGGGCCAAAGTGAGACCTTATCTCCAAAAACAACAACAACGAAAAAGGATTATGGGGGCAGCGAGATGGCTTAGTGGTTAAGGCATTTGCCTGTGAAGCCTAAGGAGTCAGGCTTGATTCCCTAGAACCTATGTAAGCCAGATGCACAAGGTGGCACATACGTCTAGAGTTCATTTGCACTGGCAAAAGGCCCTTGCACACTCATATTCATTCTTTCTCTCTCCCAAATACATAAATAAAATATTTTAAAAAGGATTAATCATCATTATCCTTCCAGAGTTGCTGGGATAACTGAATGAAGTAGTTTGAGAAAATCAATTTTTAAACTGGATAGCTCATTGATAATTATTACTTACATGGTCTTATTTCAAGGTCCTTTTGAATTTAGTGTACTTTGAATTTTTCATCCAAAAATCAATTCTGTAAATATAGCTATAAATAAGATAAGTGTATGTTTAAACTACAAGTTACATACAGACACTGTCCCTACTGCAGAACCTGGTATAGACTATTCAATTAAAAATGAACTAACAAACGCATACAGCACTTTTAAAAATATTTTTATTTATTTGCAAGAGAAAAAGAGAGAATGGGTATGTTAGGGCCTCTTGCCACTGTGAACAAACTCCAGACATGTGTGCCACCTTGTGCATCTAGCTTTACTTGGGTACTGTGGAATTGAACCCAAACTGTCAGGCTTTGCAAGCAAGTGCGTTTAACCACTAAGCCACCTTTCCAGACCACCACACTTTTATTAACTGGAAAACATACTAAATAGGAATTCATGCTAAGGCAAATATGTTTGTGCAAAGAAATTGTATAGCATTACAAGATAAAATCTTGACTACATTCTACACAGAAGGGGTGAGCCATGTGCTGAGTAACTCAGAGCAACACTGATCCAGCATTGGTGGTGAGGAATGGCATAGAGCTGGTTTGAATGTCCAGAAGGGCTTGTCCTGAGATCAAGAAGATGGCAATGTCAGAGGAAAAGTGAAGATGAGTGTTAGGGTGTTATCTGTGTTCATTCATTTCACAAGACAATATATAAGGCATGAGGTAACAAAATGTCTTCAAAGTTAAAATATTCTTTTTATCCATTATGTAAATTAAAAGCAATTTAAACCATAGACTTCAGATAACATTTCACATTATCATTCTCCTAAGCATTCTTCTGAGTGGGAGGTTATTTCCAAGGACTCTAACCATTAAAAAGTGCATGCACTTTATTTCTATAATGTCTCTCCTATTCTTGGTGTGTGATAGCATCATCCATAATTATGTCCAGTTCCATAGATCTGAGGCAGAAAGTCCAGGGACTAGGACACTAATTCCAGTTCATTAAATACAACTGAGGATGTGAGGGTGCTCCCAAGTCCTCTCCAAAGTACAGTGGTAGACTGATTTTTAACATTTCCTGACCATACTAACTGTTGACAAAAGAGTAGCTAAAAACATCCACTATTCCTCACACTAGCATTAGAATAATTTCCATGATTTTAATGATTCCAAGCGGTTAGAGATAGTCTAATGGAAACTGGAGAATTATGCTTGACATTTGTTTAAACTTCTCATTCCTCATAATTTCTCTATGATATTTAAAATCTTTGAGCAACTTAATGCAAGTGTTTTTCTAAGTGTGCATATATATGTATGTGCCAACACAAAGGACACTTACACACCATAATTTTACCCCATGTGTGACACAAAGCCAGGATATGTCTGTCTGTCTGTCTGTTGCATGCACTTGTGCTTCTCTCTCTCTCTGTCGCTCTGTTACTGTCGGGATCAAACAGAAGGCTTCATGCTTGCTAAGCAAGTATCTACTGCCTGGTCACATTTCCAGGCCCCATGTTTTCATTTTTATGTGAAATCTCCATCCCTCTCCCTAGTTCTCCTCTTTTGGTTCTCCTAACTTGGCATTCCACCAAAGCCCAGTCCTTTGCTCCTCACAAAATTCCTTTATACCCAAAGCTTTAATCAAAACACAGGTGCTCAGTAGTAATGAGCTCAGCTTACTGTAATACTTTGGTTTCTAAACACTGGGTACAGTGCTCCAGGCTTCTTAAACTGTTGATACTTTTATTGATGACATCAGAAGCCAACCATCATCATCTTACACAAAAACCAGTTTACTTCTCCACCCTCTCTGATGTACCATGGTCTGAATTCCTTGCAGAGTCACCTTTCATACTTTGCTGAAAAGCTGCCACCCATCTTGGAGAAGAACAAATGTGAAGATGCTAGGGACATTGCTTCACTGTCATCCTGAGGCTTTGTTCAGAGGATCTCATTCAGAAAAGTGAAGCTTCTGAGCTGGGGAGATGGCCTAGTGATTAAAGGTGCTCATTTAAAAAGTCTGACATCCCAGGTTTGATTTCCCAGGACCCACATAAAGGCAGATTCAAAAAGTGGAGCACGCACCTGGAGTCTGTTGGCAGTAGCAGGAGGCCCCTGTGAGCCCATACTCAATCTCTATCTGCCCCTTTCTCTATGTCTCAAATAGATACAAATATATTTTTTTTAAAGAGCTAAGGTTCTGTGGAAAATGTGACTTTTCTTCTTATATGTCTCCCTACTTAAGCTTGTCCACTTCACTGAGGGTCAGTTCAGAGCCTAATGATTTTGTTTCAATAAAAGCCATTTTACTAAAAAACAATAAAAGTAGTTAACATGTTAATTAGCTTAATTTAGTCATTTACAACAATACATGTTTTAAAACATCACATTATGCCAAAAATGTAAAAAATACTGTCAAAGATATGTAAACTTTAAGAAAAAGTATTGATATGCACATAGATACTATATTTATACTATAAAAGTTAAGTATCAGCTGGGCATGGTGGCACACGCCTTTAATCCCAGCACTCAGGAGGATCATCATAAGTTCAAGGCCACCCTGATTCTACATAGTGAATTCCAGGTCAGCCTGGGCTAGAGTGAAACCCTACCTCAAAAAAACAAAAAAAAAAAAAAAATTAAGTATCTTAATTATAATTTGGTATAAAATGCTATAGAGTGGCCTGCCAACATGTAATACTTAGATTTTTGAAATTAAAAAGAATGAATAGTAGTTTTTATAATTTAATATTTTGAGAGAGAAAACAATGATCAAGATCCTATATAGGATATTGAGGATATAAAGACAAAACCACCTCAAGCCTGAATTGCCTTTCTGTTTTACAAAGTCTGTATATTTCCTTTACCAACATTCCTTTATATCTGTGAGGCCCTCTTAGCCCCTCTTTAACCCCTCTGAGTGGATTGCTCACTCTGTTTTCTCCCCTCATTCTCTCTATTTTTAAATTTTAAACCTCATCCTGTATTCTTTGGATGTCATCAATGATTCTTTTCATTCCACAGACACTCTGTCAAATTCCTGTGTAGGATGGCCTCTTCTGCTCTTGGAGGAGACACTTCCCCAGTCTCAAACTCTGGGCTGTCTCCTCTATGCCTATACAATATCCAAAGATTTGCCCTGGAAATACTTAACCATTTTTAGACTCAAAATTCATCACCTTTCTCATCTAACCTAGCCACAATTTCTAGGTGAATCATTCCATAATACTAGTTCATTACATTTCTTTGTCTCCCTTCCTTGCCAACACTAAATAAAAACAAGATACTCGAAGAATAAGGGTGAAAAGAGCTGTGCTCACAAATTGGAAAGACTAGACTAAACACATCATGATATGAGCAGAGGCTCTGCAGTGTACATGTAAAGCTAGCCCACTGCCCACCCTCTTGCCTGAAGGAAGAGTGGTCATGTCTCGTAAGAGTCCGTCGGAAAGCATCAACAGCTACAAGCAGAAAATTATTTTCTCAAAGGAAAAGAGTGCTGCTGAGACATACAGCAACATACTTTTAGGAATATTTCTCAGAGTGAGGGACACAATTTTTGTCCCAGAGGACATGACCAGTTAGAGACTATACAATGCAACAAGTGAGATTTATTGAATTTAGAGGAATTAGAGATTATTCTGCTGAGAAATGTCCATAGATAAGAAGTAGATTCAGCTTAACCTGGAAAATAAATATCAAATAAAAGGCGACACTTGGAAGACCACTCAAGTAAAAGATTTTTTTTTCAAAAAGGTCAAAGCAAAAGCCTATATAAAAGTAAACTCTGAACATACTTACAAAAAGCACATAGTTCAGTCTGATAGAAGGGGAAGGATCATTTTCCTAGACATTTAGAGCCTTATAGTTTGGAAGGAACTTGAAAATAATAATTTTTTCCTCTTCCTCTTCTGATGACAGTGGATAGATACGCTGAGGCCAGACTGTGGATTAAGTTTTACAGTGAATTATCTTGCTCCCTCCTAAATTAAAGTTTGATTAAGAAAGGCCTGAGCACAGTGATCCTATGCATGACATTTCTGGTGTTCATCAGTACACTTTCCTTGCAAACATGACATGTGCACAATAAACATGAGATATTTGTCTTTCAGAAATAATTCACTGGTCATGTGAAAGACTTGTTATTCACTAATGTGGTATAATAACCTCAAATTTGGAATCAGTAATACAAACAGGAAGCATTAACTTTAGACTGACAAGGCAACAACTCTGGGTGTGTTTTCTTTTTGGCAAAAATATAAAACAGGATTAAGAGAGCTAGGAATCATCAAATTCTGGAATTGCCCTCTGGACAGAATATCCCTGACCACAGAATCACTTATAATCAATTTGAGGATTATATTCACTTGGGTGCTTTCCCTAAATTCCTTTCATTATGTTTATTTTTATGATGGCTATTCCCTGGTAGCCTTTACTTCAATGTTAGTCCTTTCTTCTCTCCTTCATTGTTCTAATTCATTTAAATAAGTGAATTAATAATAAATAACAATGTTAAAGAAATTAGGCACTTTATGGTATGTTTCAGACACCACCTTCAAAAACACATGAAATTAGACAAAACCAGACTCAAATAATTATGTTATAAATGTCATGGTAGATAATCTTAGTACAAAAATGTACAAAATTAGTACAAAAATTGTTTGGATGCCAAAGTATCAGTCCTTCTGCATTAGTACTTGTGAGGTGGAAGCCTCTCCTGCCCTGCCTCTCATACATTCAATTATGGGCCCCAACTGAAGCTCCAGATAGACTGACATATAACTCTATAAGACACAAATCACACAAGGGGACTACTTAATAACCTCTCCTTATCATTAGCAATAGCACATTTCCATCAAGCCCAGGGAAAAAGCAAATGTGCTTGTTATTCTTTCAATTTATTTTTTACTTTTATTTTTCACAGAATCATAAAACTCGAGTGGCGAAGGGTTATACATGGAAACCAAGACATGTTTTCTCTTATTAAATCAGTAAAATCTCCACAGCCACACAGAAAGCAATCAGAATGGATGTCATCAGGAAGTAGTGTCTATAATGTTAACAGTGCAAGCTGCATACTTCTGGCATAAGGTGCTTCCTGTCGGTCCAGCAAAACAACAGGTTTAGCATTAAAAGAAAGCATAGCCCTATCTCTGACAACGGTTCAAATACTACATTCAGTGCATGGCATAACAGCACCACCAAGGCAGGGCACAGGCTAGACCCAGAAGCTCTCCTTTCTTGGCTATGAGTGGACTTCTAAAACAATGACAATGAACTTTACTGTCAAGAATGACTATGCTTATCTAGTCTTCTCTTGCAACACGGTCATTGTGCAGGCTTTTTCCCCTGAAAATATTGGATTTTTTATTAGATAGTTGACCTTTTTATTTCTCATTTTAATAATATCTTAAATTATTTTCTTCTGGTGTATTATTTTGGCAATATTTTTATACTTCTCATTTCAAAGACTAATACTAAAAATGGTAAATAAGGATGAAGATATGACTTAGCAGTTAAGGCATTTGCTGCTTCAGTGCCCATGTAAAACCAGATGCACTAGGTGGTGTATGCATCTAGAGTTCATTTGCAGTGGCTGGAGGCTTTGGTGTGCCAACTCTCTGTCTTTGTCTCTCTCTCTCTCTCTCAGATTAATAAAAAAATATTTTAAAATGACAAATAATGTTAGTTGTAATGCCTTGCATTCTTCATCTATCTATAAATCAATAGGGATGATAGGTAGGCACATTTTCCCCTTAGAATTATGATAAAAACTCAGTCATTAATTCAATCAAAAATTTGTATTGAACAGCTAAAACAAATGAAGCTCTCTTCTGTAAGTTGGAACAAACACGCAAAGAACAACACTGTCATTGAACTTATGTTGTGGGAAAAGATAAATGAAGAAACAATAAACCAGGCATGGTATATCAGGTACCATTCTTATTTCTCAGTATTTATTCTGAGCACATGGAAAGGAGTATATCTCTATCTATGCAAAATTACTTGTACCCATGTAATTCATTCTCAATATTAGGTTGTACACAAAAAGGAAACATGTCACTTTCAGGTCAGCACATTAAACTGTTAATACAAAATCCTTCATTCTTTCTTTCCTATAGGGAAGAAATTGACCAGAGGAAGGTTCAGTCCTGGATGACTATAAAAACAGAAACTCGGTTATGATCTGCCAGTATAGGACTAAACAAGAAGTATATTTTTGCTGTTTTCAAGACATCAAGATTTGGGGATTGTTACTAAGGCATAATCTAACTGCCCTGACTACTGCAGTGGTGGAAAATACTAAAGAGGATTCCTCCAGAAAGGATAAGGGTGGGAGGGCACACAAACTTTGATAAGTGGAGAAAACTTCACTTTAGGATAAACACTTGAAGAAAGAGAAGAGATGATGGATAATCATTCAGATTGTGCAGGAAGAACATCTAGGCTAAACAAACATGCAGCGCAAATTCCAGAAAGGAACATGTCTGGTTATTATAGCTCCATATTACGAATGAAGAAGAAATCATGAGATGCAACAAAGACACCTGGGTTAAATTCATAGAGCACTGGAGGATGCGGGCCTTCATTCTAAGAGTTACAGTAATAACAAGCTATGATTTCATTTTATTTCACTCATAGTGCTGTGTTGAGAATATTCTGAAAGAAAAATAAGGCTATTAAGAATGCATAGCAATAATCTCAGTAAGCAATAATTATAATTTATATATAGATAGGAGAGAATGTGATTAAAACAGATTTCAAAATTCTTAATAAAGTCTGAAAATAAAGATGAAAAGTGTAGAGAAATCAAGTGGAAGGTACATGAGCAAAAAAAAAAAAAAAAGAGAAAGATGAAGAGCTACAGAGGATATCAATATTTTGAACTAAGTGAACAGAAAGATGAGTTATTTTTAACTGAGTTGGGAAAGACTATAGCAGAAGAAAGTGTGGAATAGCCCATATCTAGGAGCAGATTTTGTGAATGCTAAATTCTAGTTGTGAGAAAGCCAAGAGACATTGAATAAGAAATTTATTAAATGGGTCTGAAGTTGAGGGAGTAGTCATGACTGTAGATGCATAATTTCAACTTGTTAGTGTTCAGATAATTTTAAAATCATGAGACTAGATGAGATCATTGAGAGAGCAAGAAAGTACAAAAGAAGAGATCCAAAGTCTCAATCCTTCAATCCTGGGACTCTCCAGTTTAAGACATTGGTAAGATGGGAACGAATTAGCAAAGGAGACTGAAGAGCCACTAGTGAGAAAGGGGGAAAACCAGACAAAAGAAACTGAAGCACAGGGATGTTAAGCTTCTTGCCAAGGGAGAATTAAGTGGGAACCTTAGTCCTGGGCCCCATTGCAGGCAGCTTAGCTCATGATGCAGGGAAATTATGCTGGAACTCATCTTATGTGCTTATTAGTATGCATAAGATTTCTCATAAAATTAGTTCAAATTGGGAAACACTTGACTGGTGCTACAAATGTAAACTGACTGAGAAAAGAAACAATGTGTGTGTGTGTGAGTGTGCATGTGTGTGTGCGTGTGTGTGTGTGTGTGTGAGAGAGAGAGAGAGAGAGAGAGAGAGAGAGAGAGAGAGAGAGAGAGAAAAGGTATAAGAAACACAGAGAAAGAAAAAGCAATAGCCAGAATAACAAGTATTTGCTTTGTACATCACTTCAATAGGAAGAACGTTCTCCTAAGATGCACTTAATCAAAGGGCCAAGCAATATACAGTATTTTTACCCAGAATAATCTTACCATGTAATAAATGTTTTCTGCTTACCTAAAGTTCTAAAGAAGGAATATAATATAAAAGTGTTTCAAAACATCTCAAAAGCATGGAACTTCTAGCTTCTATTTAACATATAATGAGCTTAGAAGAACATCATACCCAGCTTCATACCAACCAAAAAAAAAATGAGCAAATAATTCTAAATTTGTCCCATATCTAAAACTCATGAAAGAGCTGAGGTTTCAGAGAAACTTGAAATCTAAGAAAAGGGAATCATATTCAAGAAGAGACACCATAGAGTCTAGTAAAATGGATCTAAGCCCCAGTGCTTGGGAGTTGAGGCAGTAAGATTTTGAGTATGAGGTTATTCTATGTTATATATTGAGTTCAGTTAAAGGCCACAAGGTAAGGTCCTATGTCAACAAAAAGAGAAAGATATTAACAGAAAAGCTAGGCTTTGTGGCACACACTTGTAATCCACGATTCAAGCTAAACAAAGTTATGCTTAATGGTCAAGTAACTTTGCAGGTATAACAAAGGTTATAGATATTAAAATAAATTCTGTGAATCCAAGGTGAGCCTGGGCTACAAAATGAATTATAGGTCCCTGGGCTAAAGTGAGACCCTACCTCAAAAAAGAAATAGAAAAATTTTCAAGGGCTATGTATATGTTCTTAATCTAATCACATGATTTTAAAACCAGTGGACATTTTTCTTTCTGAAAGCAGAAGACATGAGACAAAAGTGGAGATCAGAGAGATTCAAAGCATGTAAAATATTCAACCAGGAGTTGCTGATTGTGAATATTAAGGAAGATGTCACACAATAATAAATGAAGGTATCCTCTATACACTCAACCAATAGCCAACAGAAGTAATGTCTTCAGTCCTATCATCACATGGGGCATGATTCTCTGAAGAATATAAATAAGCTCAGAAATGGTTCTTATTCCTGAGCTTCCAGGAACTTCCCACACATGATGACACTCTTAGTTTAGCCTTCTAAGAGTTAGAGCACAGAACCCAGTCAGTGGCAACCAGATTTTGACCTTCAGAGTCATGTGGTAACACATACTGTGGTCATTTGTTGTGGCAGAAATTAAAAATAAATTCAGTAAATTTATATCATTTACTCAAAGGCATGCTTCATAAATAGCAAAAATCAGCAAAAGTAATTATATAGCATCAACTAGGTGGAAAGCAAATTGACTAGGGACCAATTTCAGGCAAAGGATCTAATCCAAATAAATGTGGTCCTCCCCAGTTGCCCAACATTAAACCTGAATTTTCAATTGTGAGTCAGAGTCAATTTTTGAGACAGAAGTTACCTGTGCTAATAACAAATATATTAGAGAACAAAATAAAATGATGTTTATATATTAAAATGCCACAAGTAACCCTATTACTTTAGTAACTTAAAATTTAAAAAGAAATAGAAGATGGGCACACAATGCTCTCAGAGATAGATCACATGATACAGAACACGGAAGTTCACTGTAGGGTGAGGTGAGGTTGAGACCCATAAGCATCACATAAGGGATAGAAAGAAGAGAAATGTCAGCATGGAAGGAATGCTAGGATCTAAGAGTTGATGGGATTCCAAGACGAATAAAAATAGCACCAGGAGGAGAGTATTTATCCTGATTTACCACTCAGGGTTCTGCATGGCACAGCCCAGATCCAGACGTGTTTACTGCTCTTACACTGCAAAAGAACAAACAAAATGCCAAGTGCTTACAGAAAAAATTATGGTAATTTTCTGCTTGAGACATTCTCATATTAGTTTGCCTAAAATTTTCACATGTTCTACCTCCAAACATTACTAATTTAAGAATCTAAGTTTCTAATAACCTCTTCTTGCTTATTAAACTTCTCGAGTGCAGCCATTCTAGAACATCACTGGAAAACAGCTTGTGGGACTCCTTCACTCTTCTCATCCCAACCAGCTAACTCTTCCAGGATCATTGTTAGGTTTCATGGTCCATCACCAAAGTCATATTCTTGCCAAACTCCATATTACCTAATGCTCCTTCTTCCACCTTCACAAGTTTCTGTCCATACCTCAACCCTGAATGAGCTTAATGAGCATTTTTATTGACACCTGTCTCCACTGTCTAGCAGTGATGGTCACACAGTCTCAGTGAGTTCCCTGTAAATTTATGGTCACTAATCTGAAGTGGGTCCTCATTCCTCTGGACAGGCAATTTACACATTCTCATGGTCAGGTGGTTTTCAGCCAACTCCTCTACCCTCTGCTTCTTCACTCACAGGGTAACTGGACAAGAATTCTGTTAAATTCTCACTTCCAAAACTACAAGCCCACCTGTATCAGCACATACACCCTTTATTTCTTCTACATAAAAGAAATAGGTCTTTTTATATTTAAAAATACTTCCATAGCTATGTTCTAAAACTAATTTTTTTAAGGAAAATTATTCAATTTCATTCAACTTTTGTCTTTCACAGTTACAATACTAAAATTTCTCTCCTCTTAAAAATAACAGCAACAAAACATTGTCCTCAACTGACCTCAGACTATCTTCCAGTTCCTGCCTCTTCTCCTCTCTTCTCTTTCATAGCCAGACTTCTCAACAGTGTCTTTACTCACTGTTTCTACTTCCCTGACCCCTCATCCCACAATGAAAATTTTTCTGTGTCAATTACATAATGAAGCAACTCTGTGTAAGGTCAGCTGCAACTACATTGTACTGGGTTTGATCAACACTTCATCTAGCTTGAGCGTTTGGCAACCTCAGGCATTGTTGGCATCACTTTCTTGCTCTGGCTTTTCTGGCTGGACCATCTTGTCTCTGTAGCCTTGAGCTCTTCTAGCTTATCATTCAACATTAGGGGAACTTGGAGCTTATTCTGAAACCTCTGCCTTGTGATTGTATTTGTCTCAATGAATGCACCTAAGTTTTTCATATTTATAAATTATTACTCTTGTCCAGACCTTGTCACTGAGTTCTAGAACTAATTACTCTTAAAGTTTAAAGACTGATAAATAATTAAGAAATTCTTATTTCATGGATAATTTTTAGATCACTAAGGGAAACCAAACTACATTACAATAGTTCTAAAAGTTTTAAGTGCAGAGATAAGAGATAAAGTGGTAGAAGCTTCCTGTTTGTAATTTCTAATTCCATTTATAACTCCTTTTCCACCAAACAGGGTAATCCTTTTCAGAAAGAGTACACAACCAACCTATGAGCAGATAACTGTGTCCAATCATACATGAGTTTAAGTAAATTTACATTGGCGGTCAATGACCCCAACTCATTGCCAGCCATTCCTTTCTCCATTCTATCTGTTTCAAAGCCAAAGAAACTTCAGAAATTGTCTAGATAGTGCCTCAGAATTCTGGCCATTCAAACCATTATCACTAGTTTCCTTAAAGAGAAAGATTCATGAAAGAAACCCAACACCACAGTTTCATCAAGTGTCCTTCAAGATGGTCAGTTCCTGCTGGACCAAAGTAGAGCCTTGATGCAGCCAGGATATTAACACATGGAAAGCTTTCATTCTGAATAAAGTAAAATAGCAGAATAAGCATTTGGTTTTTCAGTAAAAGAGATTTCAGTGAGGAAAGGACTGAGTTTATATATCAGCCCTTTTAAAAGTTTACTGGAAATTTATGTGACTGGCATTATTCTGGGTGCGCTGGAGGATGGAATCAAGAGGTATTAATGATGACAGTGTCTTCAGGGTCATAATAAATGAGGTCAGTAGAGGCCCAGATAGCTGAATGATTTTGCCAACATACTGTACCTAGGGTTAAAACAAAGTTGTTGGCCTCAGAATGCTAAATTCAGTATTGCAGATGATTATTATAAACAGTCTTACTGTTATTGAAGAGGCATCACAAAGGCATAAGATGTATGCATCTATCATATTACTAGATTAAGAGAGGACTTTATCTGAGTATGAAATTGGGACAAAACAAAGTTCATGAACCAGATCCAATTCTGTGACTAGCTTAGTTTTCCTCCTAATTTAATCCCAGGAGAGCTACATGAAAGTAGGATCAGCTTCTTAACCCTGAGGCAATCACACTGGATTTACAGCACTGATTGTTTCCATAGTGCACAGCTGTTATATTGAAAAGAGGACCATGATGTCATGTGTGGACGATGTGTGCAGACAAGAGATTTGTTATCTATAAACCCAGTCTCTCTAATTTGACTAACTAGAAAACCAGAGAAGACTTTTATCAGCTTAGATTTTACCCAGTTATCTCTGAATTTAATGCTGTAAAGGGTAAAGTATGGCCCATGGCCAAATTCAGTTCACTACTTGTTTTGTATAAAAACAACATAGTTGAGAATGACATATACCATATGTCTAATGGACTTACTCTTAGGTCTTTTGCAGAAAAATTGTGCTACCTCTTATTTGAAAGTAAATTGAACAACAAAAATACAAGCAGATTCTTTATAAGATTGTGTTGCAAAGGGAAGCTGGGAACATTTATAAAATATAGTTCTCAAGCTTAATTAAACCTTTGAAACTATAGCACCAATCAAGTTATAAAAATTCCATAAACATAGATTCAAATGCATGTCCCATCCATATCACATAAAAAGACTGATCTGAAAGTTTTAACCTTATTCTTGTCAAGCATGAGGTGTTATTTTACATGTCATGATTGGGGGTCTTATATTCATGGTCATGTCTCTAAGAGACCATGTTCTATAGTTCTATACTTCCCACAATGAAGAACATGGGTGTGATTTTAAAGCTCTAGAATTTACGAGGCTTTTATAAAAAACAATATTTATATCTGTGAGAGACCTAGTTGTATTCTCAATTAGCACTACGATCATAGTAAACTGACTTCATGTTCATTTGCCTCAATGTTCTCATGTTTGGAAGAAATAGCTTGAACTGTTCAAGGCTAGCCTAGGCTACAAAGTCAATACAAGTCCAGCCCTGGCTATACAGTTAAACTTGGTCTCAAAAAAACAAACTTCGCTAAAATTGAAATTGTGAAAAGGCTAACTCAGACATCTGAAACTGGCATCAAAATGGGGCTCTGTGGAGTCAACAGAACTAGGCTGGACTCTATGGATAAGTTTGAAGAACTAACAGGACAATATGGACATATTTAACACATTTTCAATAAAAGTTACTTCCAGCCATTTATTCCATTATTATAACACCCCAGTTTTGAATCCCAGAATTTTGTTAAGAATAACAAATCCTAAATATCTAAAGATCTTAAAAATAATTTGTTGTTCTAAAAGAATTTCAAGTTACTCTGGAATGTATCTCCTGCAAAACTTGGGCATTGGAGGATTTGGTGCACTTTTTCAAACCCATGTATGGCAGTTGCCTTCTCATTGCTGGAAAGAGACAATTTATGATCTATTTCTGGATTATGGTTTTGAAGGGAAGCTTCATCATTGCAGAAACGCCATGGCCAGATCAGACAGTCAGTCATCACATATTTTCATTAGCAGAGAGTAAGTAGAGAGTGTGAGTTCAGTGGGGCAAGTAGAGTGAGGCTATAAAATTCCAAAGCCTACCTCCAATGACACACCTTCTCCAGCAAGGCTTCATCTTCCTAAGTATGAAGCTTAATCACAAATCCATAAGATAATGGGGTACATTTTGCATTCAAACCACCACAACATACATTTCACCAGAAGTCACTGGGACCTTGTTTATGTGGTTCCTGTGCTTGATACAAAAGGAGGGAAAGATACAGAAATGGTCTAAGTGATGCATATCATAAAGGAAGAAAGTCACAGACCTGAATCAAAGCCAAGATGTCCACTCACCTGCAATGAGTCACAAGTCAATTCCCCAAGTAATCTGCACATTCCAAATTTTAGAGATAGAGGGAAATTTGCTATACAGCAAACTCTTCACTTAAAAATTCTTCACTTGGGATAAGTAAAACCAAGTGAGGTTAGATGACTTACTTAGGGCCCTACAGCTAACCTTAAGCATTGGCAGAATTGAAGCACTAGGATTCTATCCAGCACTCCAGCCCCATACCAGGAATCCCTACTGCCCCATGCAGAGAAAGCAGAAGCCAAGTACTGAAGGGATGGGTTTTACCCAATAAAAATAGCCATCAGCAAATTGTCAACCCTGGATTTTATTATAAACTTGAAAAATATTCTCCATTAGTCACAAACATAAATACATGCTATCCTCAGAAAAGTATCCTGTTCCTGAAGTATGCATTTGAAAGAAAGAGAAGACCCCAGGATCATCAAATGTCAAGACATACTTCAGAACAGATGGAAAAGCAGGATCATGTCATCAACAAAAAGAGGTCATGCTTTTTTTTTTTTTTTTTTTTTTGAGAATGGATTTTGCTGGAATAGAGTCAGGGTGGGGTAGGAAGAGCCCGTCTATGGGTGTTAACTCATTTTTTGTAATTCTCCTGCCAAGATTCATAGGAAATCCCTACTTATCTCAGCAAATGAAAGGCCTTTTTATGTTGTGGTAATTTTAGGGGGTGGGTGGGTATTTTTCCTTTGTTTTGTTTTTAAGATAGATGAGAAAATGTATTCTGTGATTCTCCCTCCTCCAATGTAAAGTTACTCTTAATCAAAAAGCAACAGTATAAGATTTCTTCAAAGGAACTCATTATTTCATGGCCTTTATTTGTACAGTTTATACTACAAAAGGAAGTACTGTTTTTCTTCCAAGAGCACACTCCCTTGGGGGCTCACACATGTACCGATCAAGCCAATCCTAGCCTGGTCTCTAATGTCTGACTATAGCCCAGATTCCATTACAGACTATACACCTAGGCCAACTCTCTCTGTATATATGAACAGCCACATATGTGTGTTACAGAAAAAAGACATTCTTATTCATACTCACTGTTGTGCAACCTGAGCAGTGAGCAAGTATTTGTGGAATGAATTTATGACTTTTTGTTTGAAGCAATGGTTAGGACTCTTCCTCCATAGTTATGCTCAGTGATAAAATTAAAGCATCTTTATGACCTTCACTATCTTAGGTTTTGCTCCTACAAAGAGTAGAGTGCCCAGCTGGACATCTGTTGGAAAAGCAATAGTACCTTTCAAAGAAAGCACATTAAAATGTGACAAAGTGCACAAAAATGACTCCCAGGTGTTGATTTATAAAACAATGTGACCTTTAGAAATATATGGACCCAGAGGGATTTGGAGTCTTATTCTTGTCTTCTTCAGTCACTCAGAAGAATGTAAGACTTTGGAATCTAGCAGTTTCTATTAAATTTGCATGTTCTGACTCACTCTAGAGTCTCCAGATTTCTCTGTAATGTAAGAGCCCATGAGTTTCTGGCTTGTTATTTCTCCTTTCCAGGGAAGGTCCATGAGGAGAACAGCCCTTCAGTTTATGATATCAGATTTTCATTCAACACACAGCATTTGTTTTCTCTTTCCTTAGAGTGGAGGAAGCAGGATACCTCAAGTAAAGGGACATGGGGAGGGCTGTGAGCTCCACCTGTCAGTAGGCACCTATTTCTCTACCACAGTACTACAGTGAACCAGTTGGGAAATGATTCTCACAGGGAACATGTTCCATACCAAGAGTTTTCTAATTAAATCCTTATTAAAACTTAACTATTCCAAAGAGTCCATCCAACAGAGATCTGAAAGCTGATTTTCTGTGGTAACAATAGTGGCTTCATGGAATTTTGTTGGTTGATTATACATTTTTCAGGTTTCAACAAATAACCTTATCCCCATTAGCCTCTCAGGTTTCAAGCAAACATTGGCATTTGTCAGAACTTTCTGTAGTAAAGATGTTGCTTGGCATCTTTTCCATTACCCAACTGGCATGTAAACAGAACAATGACCACTTACATGATGTGGCTTAGATGTAAAATGGCCATTGTGCTTTAACAAATTCACCCCAATGATGTACTTGGTTGTTGAAATCATCCCATAAGAGAAGGAAGGTTCTCTTTCATGAATGCTTTATATTTAGATGAAAGGCACACATTTCATGGGACTGAGACATTTAGCCATGATTGTTAAACCCATATTGTGGTTGAGAATATATTGAAATACCACACTGGACCTCGCTGATAGACACAATTTATATGTTAATAAAATGGGAACAAAAGAGAGTAGACTAGCAAGAATGAAGTACTGACTGGGGATACCTGGATGAAAGGCAGTAATAGGTAAATGTGGGGCTGGCAGTACTGCAAGCAGGAGATAAGTCCAGAAAGGGGAATAGGAGCCTTCAGGAAAAAAGAACCCAGACCTGGAAAGATTACTGAGCTTGTGGGTAGGACCCTAAAGCACCTATTATATATCCTATATATTCTGGACTTTTTCTCCTCTAATTATCAAAAATGACTCAAATAGGATTTATATCGTGCAATAGAATGAAAGAAATCAGCAGGCCACAAAGGTTGGTATATGTTTAATAAATGTTCATAGAAGTTGAATTTGTCTCATCTACTTATCGACATATTTGTTACTCTTTACCCTAATAAAACCTCTGGTTTTAAAAATAAAGATGAATAAAAGGTCATCAAAAATAGACCCCAAAAGTAAATTAAAACAAAAAAGGAGATGTGAAGGTTTTTTCCAGACAAATCAATCCCAAAAAGATATAGAAGGGAGGATAACTAGGAATAGAATGCCATCTCCCTCACACTCTCAAATACTGGAAGACTGTCTAGAACTTTCTGCCATGTGCAAACCTTACCTCATAGCTCAAAGCATCAATATGTATATATTCTCATTAATTTAAAAGGCTAACACTACTACTGAAATATCTACATTACAGTTTAAAAATTAAAACTTAAACTGTGGAAATTAAAGTAAGTGAAATAATTATATGATAGTGCTTGCTTTGTAAAGTGAAAAGCAAAAGCAAAATTTTTATGTTAGAAAAGGACCTAGCTTAGGGAGATGGCACAGTGGATAAAATTCTCACCACACAAGTGTGTGCACCTGAACCCTTATCCCCAGAACCTACACAAAGGTGGATACTTTATTGCAAGCATCTGTAACAGCAGTGTACCTATGGCAAGAAGGGAAATAGAGGCAGGAAAATCTCCTGAAAGTTGGCAAGCCAGAAGCTAGCAAATGCAGAGGTGAATAATGAGAGACCCTGCCTCAAACAAGTTAGAAGGAAAGAAATTACAGCCAAAAGTTGTCTCCTGATCTCCACATGTACATCTTGGTACATACCATCCCTCACAAACTCACACACACACACACAGGGACACACAGAGGGGAAAAATTTATCTATAAAGGAAGCTCCCATAAACTAGTGACTGCAGATATTTGTTCAGGACCTTTAAGATACAAAAATTGTTCTGGGCCACGGGACAAATGACAGGTGACCACCAGTTTTAAAATGGTCCTATATTAATCTGAAAACATGTACAAAACAACCAAGTTCCAACAAGCCATGACCACCTTAAAGAAATCAAACAATGGAGTTATTCTTTTTACCAGTCAAGGCTCTTTAACTGGCTGCCATCTCTATATTAATGCATGTTTTAAACATTAAGTAAGCATTTCCAATAGCCTTCCAGTTTCTTTTAATAAGATTGTGGCATTTGAGGTCCAGTTAATAAGACATGTAAATACTAATACTTCTTGTTTCCCTAATGAATGCTCAGATTTCTTAGCCCTTACATGAACAATATGCACATGCTTTATAATAACAGAATCATTTTGTCCTTTCATGTTAATTGCATGCATGAACCACTCTATGGAACAGGTATGGCAAATACAGTGACTTCATATTACTATCAGATTCTGTATTCATAGCAGATTTGTATTTGCAAATTTTTCTATTTAATAAAATGTATTCATAATCCTCAAATTAATATTTAAATTACTCTTGCAGTTATTTGTGGGCAAGTGCAAAAACAGTGAAAACTTTGAGCTGCTCAATGTTCATCATCCCAGGTGGGGCCAAGCAAGGCAACACTCTGCTTCCCTACTTACCCCTCACTCTGTAAGTAAGTATCCTTCCTATGTATTATGTTGGTGATTTGATTGTTTCAAATGGCTTATAAGTATAGTACTGTTGTGATATTTGGTGTGTCTACCCATAAGACAGTTCAGATGTGCCTTGTATAGAAAAATAAAAGGTAAAGTTAGATATGGTTCATGCAGGCATGAGTAACAGTGGTGTCAGCCATATGTTCAACACTGATAAAATCAATACCTTAAATTAAGTCAGATTATATATTGATTCACTGATGAAAATGACCAGTGGCTCATCAAAACCTAGTCTTGTTTACCCATAGAAGCACCTGCTCAGGATTTTCTATTTTGCAATAACTTTGTATAACATAACTACTCTAAAAGTGGAAATCACCCATACTTGTGCAGTTCTTAAGAAAAAAGAAACCTTAAGTTATTTCCTCTTGGATCACATATCCAGTTAGAAGCAGAGAGACTACTAACAAATTTGTTTCCAAATTCAGTGATCATTTTTCTGCCTCCTGCCTCCCTTTTCTAATCATACCATGGTCATAGATTTTTTTTTTAAAAAAAGTAAAGTTTCAGCACACTTTTAAACACTAATGGATAGTGGATGAAATTAAACAATGAAATTGCAAAATTTCTGGAATTGAATGACAATGAGAACACATTGTACCAAAACTTATGGGACACAATGAAGGTGGTCCTCAGGGGATCCTAAGGAGAGAGCCACCCTATCATACCTCAAAAGAGCCCCAGCTGAAACTAAGAAAAATTGGCGAAACAAGCAAGGGTGCTGTTTTCCTGATGAACCAGATACCAACACAAGGGGTAAGGAGGCCAACACAGAGAAAAATCAGCGCCTACCAAATCAGAGAGCCAGAGCCTCAGAGGCCCCCAACACCTCATCACTGAAGCAGACCAAAAATGAACCCAACATGGCTCAGGGAAATTTTGCAGAATAGGGGGCAGAAAGAATGTCAGAGCCACATGTTAGGTCATGATATACAGAGACATTTATCTTACCCATAACTGTGGGCTAACTCCACAATGCATGACTCATATATCTCAATAAGGAGGGGACACTGGGGAGGGGGTAGGTCATGGATGAGCCTAAACAATGGTACCAAACTGACTGTATTTGCTGAATATAAAACTAATTTAAAAATTAATAATAAAAAATAAATAATAAAGATAAAAAGCCACAGTTGGGCTGAGGGGGAAAAAAAAGTAAAGTTTGTCTTCTGTGTAATATGGGGTCCCCAGATTTACTAAGCATTCTTGTTTTTAGATCATTTTCTTTCAAAATATTTAAGCAGGCATGAGTTGAACTTATAAGCAAAAGAGGCCAATTCAATTTATGCAATTTTGGGTTACAGTGATTCATGAATACAAAAAAACATGCAAGGGAGGATAAGACTAAGCCTGACTGACTATTCCCTCTGTGCCAGGCAAATATAGCCAATTTTCATATTTTATCTCATCTGATAGGAAATCGTTATGGATTTCAACAAGTTGATTTGTCTATTACCTTTTGGAAATTATAAAATTTTATACTTTTTTTAAAAAAAAGATGCCTAACAAGTGAACAAATCTCTAAATGACAAGTATGGATTGACAACATATGTGGCTCATAGTTATTCAAATAAATAATATGTATAGGTATAGTCTGGATAATCAAGCTAACTCAAGATACTAAGACTTGATTTATTTGTAGACCAACGGCAAATTGTTTATAAATAGCCTAGGGAAAATGTTCTGTTAGATATGAAGTTAGTCACTTTTAAATACTGATTTTAGGATTATTTAATAATTATATCATTTATAACACTATAGAAAATTTCTTATAAAATGGTGCTATAATTACCTTGTCTTACAAAAAAGAGAAATTGGTATACTGAGAAAGTTGAAAATGTTTACATGTGAATGTAAATAAAAGCCTTCATAATTGAAAGGTCCTTGCTTATTACAATTCAACTTTGGTAAGTAAAATAACACAATCAGACCTAAACCAATATGCTCCACTTCTAAAGATCAAGTCTTAAGAGTAGGAGGAGACCCCAGGGATCTTTAACAACTTTAGAGGAGCATGAAAGGGATCTCAATTCAAAGACAAGCTAGGAAAGGATGAAATAATAGTTGGATCTCCTCGCCCTCACTGTTCTGATGTTTCTAGGGGCACCCATGCTTCAGTCTAGACTCAAAGTCCTTGTTTTGTTTGACTTTTTTAAATATACATTTTTTAAATTTATTTCATTTGCAATTAGAAAGAGTGAGTGAGAAAGAGAGAGAATGGGCATGCCAGGGCCCTTTGCCACTGAAAATGAGCTCCAGATGTATGGATTACTCTGTATATCTGGATTTATGTGGGTACTAGGAAATTGAACCCTGGCCATCAGGCTTTGCAAGCAAGCACCTTAACCACTGAGCTGTCTCTGCAGCCCTTTTTCTTTGTTCATGGCATCCTTCACAATTAGAGTCTGTTTCAAAGGCCTGAATGTTTTGCTCACTTAATTAGGTGTGTTTATTGAGGGTGATAAAGAGTGGTAGAAAATAAGCTGTATTTACTACTGACACAGCCGTTCTTTGTCAACTGTGATGACACTTGGAGAAGGTCAAGTCCAGGACACCCTGAACCTACAGGAAAGCCAATAAACACATGGGCACCATGGTTCCCTGCATGATATAGGATTCAGGGCCCAGACTGAGATTTGGTCTTGATGCTAAACGTCTGTGATTTTTTTAAATCATTTTATAAACAATGACATTTTAAATTAATTTTTATTAGGTATGGCCATATTTAGTATGTAAACAATACATGTTGGAAGCACCCTTTCACTCCTCCCTGCCCCTTAGGGGAATTCAGGGATGTAGATCCTAGATCTGACTCTGAAAACCGTATTGGGCATAGGATAACTCTCTCAAATGTTAGCAGAATCAATATAGTTCCATGCCTTTGGCCTGAAGCCAGTCCTGATATGTCCTCTGGAGTAGAGGAAAAGTCATTTATGAAAGCCACAGAAGATAACATATAGTCTTTAAGCTATTCTAACCCAATGAGCACTTTCTCTCAGTTCTTTTTTCTGATGTTTGTTCATGTTTTGGGGTTTTTTGTTGTTTTTTTTTTTTTTGTTTCTGGTTTTTGTTTGTTTGTTTGTTTGTTTTTTCAAGGTAGGGTTTCGCTCTAGCTCAGGCTGACCTGGAATTCACTATGTAGTCTCAGGGTGGCCTCAAACTCATAGCAATCCTCCTACCTTTGCCTCCAGAGTGTGCTGGGATTAAAGGCATGTGCCACCACACCTGGCTTTGTTCATGTGTTTTTAAGCTACATCTTGATTGGTATTTATGCCTAGTATTTTGTGGTCTTGGAAAATATAATTGTTCCAAAAATTCTACAGAATTTATTTCCATTTATCTTTTGCCCATAGACAGAGTTACATTTCCATAGCCATGTGCCAATAAATAAGCTTATCTGTGTTTCTCATTGTATTTTTATTCCAGATAAATAGTCCTTTAAGACTGTGTGTATGTGTGTGTGTTAGATGTATGTGTGTGGATGCACATGCTGTGAGCATATGTGGAGGCCAGAGAAGAG
This sequence comes from Jaculus jaculus, assembly GCF_020740685.1. Lineage (NCBI taxonomy): Eukaryota > Metazoa > Chordata > Mammalia > Rodentia > Dipodidae > Jaculus > Jaculus jaculus. The sequence continues at coordinate 169,258,214 of NC_059105.1, forward strand.
TGCCAGGTATCCATACTCCATTGCTTATCTATGTGTTTCCTTGAGATAGAATTTCTCACTGATTCTGGACCTTACTGTTTTCATGAGCTCCAGAAATTCCCTGGTCTTTGCCCCCCACAAGGAAGATGTAAAGGACATGCATGGCCTGCCCAGATGTTTGCATGGGCGCCGGGGAATCAAACGCAAACACTCTCGGGTCCCTACAGGTCTTCACGCTTGTATGGGAAGCACTCTTACCTGCTGAGCCAATTCTTCAGCTCCAATATTTAAAAGAAAAATAAAAAGACAGCAAGTATACTCCCTGTACCATTAATTACCCATGGCTACATAATGCATTAACCCAAAGTCTAGTGTTTTATAAGCCTTTGTTTATTATCTATATTTTCCATGGAGCAGGAACTTGAGTGAAGCATGGCTGGATTGTTCCAGCTCAGAATCTCTCATGAAGTTGAGTTGAAATTTTGACCAGGGGTGTATTCATCTGAAGGAATGACTGTTGTTGGAAGATGCTCTTCCAAGATGGCTCTCTCCTATTGCTAACAAGCTTATGCTGGTTGTAGGCTGAAAATTTCAGCCACTCACAGGAACTCTTCACATGACCACTATAGTGTTTCATTACATGGCAGGTTAATTTCTCTTTACTAAATGATCCAAGATAAATGATCCAAGAATATGAGCAAAGTATAAACTACAATGTTCTTTAAGACCTAGCCTCAGAAGTCACACATCTTCACTTCAATATTCTAACAATCCACAGACCAGTCAGTATTCCCTACACAAGGTTGTAAATATCAGGACATTAATAATTGGAAATTAAAACAACAGAGGGTCATATTGGACATGAAATTTCCCAGTTAACTTTTATATGCCATACCAAAATCAAAACCAAAAATAGTGTTCATACCCTAGTAATAAAATTTGAGATTCTTAATGAACTGTCTCATTCCTTTCAGCCACACACTAGACCCATTTGAATGGTCACTCAACAAGAAGAATAGTCTAGAGTCTAGACAGGTATTCTTTTCATTGTTTCTTAGACTTCTTTTAGAAGTTCAATATCCAAAAACCAACACTTTAAAAAATACACAAACCCACAAGTACATTATTTTACAGACTTCAAAGCTTTTATGGGTCTCTTGAAAAGAAAGTTTAACCTAAAAGCTATAAGCACAATGCTTTTCCAGCTAGCTGTCAAGTACAAATGTCATAGGAACACTCCAATATCCACTAGAGGCTGAATAATAAATCTACCAAAGTCAAAATGACAAAATTTTACATGAAGTATCAAATTTCTGTTTAGTTTCACAGTTGTATTTTCTCTTCATCGACCTAGCAAAAGCAAAGGGTTCAGACTGTATCATGGGTTTTCTTGACTTTGGGCCACATTTAACACGTGCTTCTGGCTAGTATGAGGAGTAAACAACATGTACACACATGTGGAATAAGTCCCTCTCCTAGCTCATAATGTCACCAAAACCTTTTAGCCGAAGTTCTAAAACTGCTCATAACCAAACAAGGCTACTTCATGAAAAGTTGTCTAGGGATCTTAGCTAACTATGGTAAAAGTTTCAAAGTATAAAAAGTACCTATCAAACTCATTATAAGAGGTAGGAATTCTCACTATTTTAAGCTAAATATTTTTCTCCACATAAGTACCATGTAGCAGTGTAGATGCTCCAAATTTTGAGTGCTGCAGTTAAGTTAACTAAGTTCATATAAACCACTATCTTTCAAATGAGTGCCCTAGTACTTAGTCCTGATTATATCAAAAGATTGGTGTTAATTCTCAATACATGACCACTTCCATTATTCATCAGTGATAGTTGCTTAATAGCAGAGTGCCAGAGCAAGTACTTCTGAACCTCCTGAGATTATGAAGGTGGCTGTGGACAAGACTTAATTAACTGCTAGACTCGTCGGTCTAGGCTTTTCCAAGTGTGGTCCCGGCATCAACAGCCCTAGTATCATCTGGGACTTTGTGAGAAATACACACTCTTTGAACAGTCCTACCTCAGCTCCACTGAATCAGACCCTCTGGGGCTGAACCTCAGGAGCTGGGCTTGGTATAACTGTATGAGTATCAAGGGATCACTGTGCTCACTCCTCTACAGCTTGAACATGCCTTATGTAAATTGTTTGGGATAAATATATGCCTCAAATACTGCATTATTTTTGTTTGAATGAATATTTGTACATAAATAATAAGATACTTGGGGGATTAAATTCAAATCTAAACAGGAAATTAATTTAAGTTTCACATATAGCTCAAAGGTAATTTCATACATTTTTACTATATCTTCATTTGGACTGTGACCTATCAGGAAATCAGATGCAGAACTTTTCATTTTTGGTACCCATATTGGTAACACACAAAATAAATTAGATTTTGGAGCATTTTGGATTTTGAATTAGGGATGCTTATCCCTAGTGTGAGAATCATTGCCTCCAGATTTGTTAAATAGCTGCATTTCAATGTAATAGTTTCTAAAGTTCTTTTACTAGTCCCATCTAATAGTCTTCCACTAGCCAGCCTTGTGGATAGATATAAAATTTGAGTACCATTAAAGAATAAATGGGGACAGATAAGGTTCAAAGCACATAAATTGAGGTGTTTCTTTCTCTTCACTCTCTCTTTCTAAATGTGTCACTCTCACAAAAAAGAAAGTCCCTAGAAAGAATATCCCTGAAACTATTTGTATTCTGCTACTTATTATTCCATGCCTTTTAAATTCATTGATAGTTTACAGGAAGTTTATTATAGTGAGAACATATGTGGTCTCACTGTGGCCTAGCAACATCCTGTCATGAAAAGGAATGCTTGAAATGGATGTTTCTGGGACACCACAAAGCTCTTACAGAGGATACTTGAGCTATGGGTTAGATGGCTCTGGAAAACACTACAGTAAATACTTGTCTTAATTTTCTGATAAAAATGAAAACAGATGCTTGGACTGAGTAAATAAATATTATATGATGCAGGTCAGCTATAAAGCTTGGAGATTATGTGACTTAATGCATGGTTTTATAAACAGCTAAAAATATACCTGAAAATATATGTAAAAGCATTGACATGTTGTTGACTAATTATTAAAGTGGATTTTCTTGCCAAAAGTAGCAGAGGAGAAAATTCTGACTAACTTATAGTATGAAGTATTACTACTTCTCAAGTGGTCCATGATATTCTTGTTAGCTGTGATATTTAATCTTCATTGTCAACTTGACAGGATTTAGAATCATTTAAGAAACAAACCACTGGGCTTACTTGGAAGGGCATTTCCAGTGTGGTTGGGCTGAGATGTGAAGACTCACCATGAATGTGGGTTGCACCATTAGAGACATGGGGCACAGTTCCAGATGGAATAAAAATAAAGAAGTCCAGTTGGATATAGCTCAATGGAATGGTATTCACCTGATATTCATGAAGCCTTGGTTCATTAAATAGAGAAAGGGAACAGAGCACCAGCTTTCTTCTCTCTGTTTCCTGACTGTGGGCACAATGTGAACAGCAACCTCATGATCCTGTGGCCACAGCTCAAGCAGTTCCTGTCCTCACTCCTTCCCTTCCATGGCAGACCCTATCCTCAAACTGTGACCTAAAGTGAACCCTTCTTTCTGTGTTGGCAGGGATCTTGTCACAGCATGAGGAAAATAACTAAAGCATTCCTAATTCTGGTAATTCAGTTGCACATCTATATTTAAATTTGAGTTACTATTTCCAAAACAGGATGAAAATATCACTTGTTTCTTTGAAAGAACATTTATAATTGGGTCTACAGCTAGATTGTTGTACATTAAAACAAAACTCTGAAACACAATACTATCGGTATGTTGATCAATTAAAAGTCAATAATGCATCACACCCAGATTAAGGTCTCTTGCTCTTTCATCTGTTTCTTATTTATTATATTATAGGTAAAACCAGAATAACTTGGCAAGGTCACACATGCACAATTATACACACACCTGGATCTAAAAACCCAATATGTATATAGACCAGGTATTGATTCCAGGATCTGTCACAGATAGTAAAATCCATGGATACATACATCCTGAATATAAAATGGTGTAGTGTTTTAGTATAGCCTATTCAGATCTTCCTGTAAATTTTAAATCATCTTGACATTACCTGTAATCATGAATACAATCTAAATGTTGTACATATAGTGGTTATACTGTATTGTTTAGGGAATAATTGCAAAAAGACATGGTAAGCCTACTCAGTTCATATGAAACCTGTTTTTCAAATATATGAAATGAGATCATATATTCAAATATATGATATAGATCCACAGTTGGTTTAATCCTCAGCTGCAGAAACTGCATATAAACATATACATGATCATATATTTTTTTAGCATTTATTCTTGATAATGGTTGTGCTTGAAAAAAAATCCTGGTTATGGTTTGAATATGAAGGCTTTGCCACATGCTCATGTGTTTAAACACTTAATTCCCAGCTTGTGGTACTATTTTTGGGGACTGTGAAACCTGTAGGAGTTAGGGCCTAGCTGGGTAAAGTGTGTCACTGGGATTTGGGCCTTGAGGCTATGCCCTGCTCTACTTCTGGCCTAAGCTCTCTCCATCCTGGTCCACAGAGATATGGGGAAATCCCAGCCACATTTTCTGCTGCCATGAAATCGGTCATGCTTTACCCATGATGAACTGTACCCACTCAAACAGTGAGCCAGAATGACTATGTCCTCCATTAAGTTGCTTCAATCAGGCATTTTATCCCAGCAATAAGAAAAGTAACTAGTGTAACAATTGTAAAAGCAATAGAATATATAAAGGTACTATTGTGGATACAGAAAATGATATCCAAGCACAGAGATAAGAACTTGAAATGACAAGAAAGCAAAAAATGGCCGTAATGAAAGTAAGAAGAAAACTTGGAAGTCATCTGTTGGGTGCAGCAAAGAAAACAGTAAGCCAAAGAAACCAAGATCAAAGAGGGAAACTGATGTGTTGAAATGGAACTAAATGCCCACAGCTGTGATCTAGTTGCCAATTAGAGTACCACATTTCCTGGTGACACTTTACATAGATCCTTAGTGTCATGACAACGTTGGTGACAAGTCAAATGAGAAGACGTTGGTATTTAAACTTAAGATGCAATTAATTGAGCCATTGGAAAATAGTCAAAATATCAAACTGCATTAACGACAACAGAACAAACTCCAAGAACTAACAGAAAACCAACTTTACAAAATGACAGCGTAATTCCTGGCTTTGATTCTACATTATCTTTTCATCCTTCACAAGGCATCAAGACTTGTGCTATACTCAAAGCCATTGAAGAATGAACTGTGAAGTGAATATAGTTATGGTTTGTGAAATATGATAAGCACAGAGATTATTAGATGAATATTAATAAACAAAGTTTTATTAATATTTATTCATTTGTTTGAGAGAGAGAAGGAGAAAGAAAGAATGGGCACACCTGGGCCTCCAGCCACTGCAAACTCCAGATGCATATGCCACCTTGTGCACCTGGCTTATATGGGTACTGAAAAATAAAACCTGGGTCCCTAGGCTTCACAAGCAAGCACCATAACCACCTAGCCATTTCTCCAGCCCTAAGTAAACTTTTTAACTTATATATTTGATTTTTATTTAGTTACTAGATAGAAAGTAAAAGAAACAGGAAGAAAGAATGGGCATATCAGGATCATTTCAAATGAACTCCAGACAAATGTTTCACCTTGTGCATCTGGCTTACCTAGGTACTGGGGAATCAAACCTGGGTCCTTAGGCTTTGTTGGCAAGTGCCTTAACCATTAAGTCATCTCTCCAACCCATAAATAAACTTTTCGTCAAGAGTAAGAAACTGGAACTGGAGAGATGGCTCAGCAGTTAAGGTGATTACCTACAAAGTCTAACAACTTCAGTTTGATTCTCCAGTACTTACATAAAGCCAGATGCATAAGGTGGCATATGAATCTGGAGTTCATTTACAGCAGCTGGAGGCCCTGACATGCCAATTCATCCTCTCTCTCTCTTTCTTCCCTCTCATAAATAAATAAATAAACACATTTTTAAAAGAGTAAGAAACTATATTTTCAACCTTCTGAAACCCTTGCCATGACATGTAAAAAGTGCCAAAAAAAAAAAAAGATAAAATGTACACTGTTTTCCAAAATTTAACTTCTGGTACATCCAAACAGATGGAAAGTCAGCTGTGAGCCAAGAGCATAAGCCATTATGGCCAGTAGGCGTGGCCAGGAGTGGAATGCTGGAGAATGCTCTGGGACACTTCCAGTGTCAAAAGAAAAGAGAATGAGGAGAGAAGGGAAAGAGGAGGAAGAGGCAGGACAGTAGATGAATCTGAAGGTTTAAGGAAAAGAGGACAGAGCAAGGGTTCCATTGGCTAACTCACCCAATTCCTGAGAATGGACAGACTACACTAGGCATTCAAGGAAAAGCCAGGCCACATGATGGACCTGCACCCCCATTGAAAAGTGGAGAAAAAAAATAACCAAGGGTCTATTTCATAGTAAAAGGCCAATGTACTCAGGGATGCTAGACCTTCCAAGCCCCTATAGGAAGAGATGATTCAGGGAATAAGCAGGAAGCTGATGGAAGACTTCCATTTAAAATTTCTGAATGCCTCAGTCTACTCAGATACTGCCTCCATGTGGGGCTGCCACACTATAGATGCAAGTATTCCTTACTCTCAGCATCTTCTCAGGACATGTCCAGACCATGGAATTTCTAGTAGATCTCCTTTTGTCACTGTGAGCAAGGAATTTTCAAAAATGTACCTGGGAGCCAGGCGTGCTGACACATGCCTTTCACTCTGGAGGCAGAGGCAGAAGGATTGCCATGAGTTCAAAGCCACCCTGAGACTACATAGTGAATTTCAGGTCAGCCTGAGCTAGAGTGAGTCCCCACCTCAAAAAAACTAAAAAAAAAAAAAAAAAGTGGTCTTCACATGTCCTCTTACCTAGCTTGAATATGAAATGTTCCCTGTAGAGTCTTATGTTAAAGCCTAAGTCTCCAACTGGTGGTGCTATTTTTGGAGGTTTTGGAAACTTTAGGAGGTGGTACCTAGCTGGAGATTATAAATTACTGGGGCAGATTCTCAGGGGTATCTTGTCTATGACTCTCTCCTGCATCCACCCATCTCCCTCTCTTTCTCTTTCTCTCTCTTTGCTTCCTGTTGGCAGTTAGGTAAAGAACTCACTAACCACCACACTCTCACCACCATGGTGTCCTGTCCAAGTGCATGAGGCCAAACAACCACAGACCGAGTGCTCCAGAACAGTAAGCCAAATAAATTCCTCCTCCCATAAGCTGTTCTCTTAGGGATTTTGGTCACCACTATTCAAAAGTAACTAATACAACTAAATTAAGTGACTCAAAATATTCATTAATGTCACTTTAATATTAATTCTTAGTGAAAGCCAATTAAAGAACTGAAATTTTTGTTATTCTCTTTTTCCAAAAGAAAAGAAATTCTGATGTTCAGAGACGGTTAAATAACCTGCTCACATTTACTTCTAGGATTTGCACACTAACCTGTATGGCTAGTTTTCAATAAGCTTATACTGATTAGGGTAAACTCAATGGAGCCTACAGTATACACAGAATCATTTTCCTTCTAAATCTAATGAAAATTTGAGTATTTATGGAAAATTCTGTGAATGCAATGTCACCAGAATGTTTGGAGAAGATGAACCAGAGAAGAATGGAGAGGGTTTTCTTCAGGTCAGATAATGCCTTGTCCTAAATTAAGTAGCTAGGGATGGTTTAACTCACTCCAGAAAAGCGAAAGGAAGGAAGACTTTTCTGGACTCCTGGTAACATATCTGGAACATGATTGAATTCCAGAGTTTTCTGCCAACATGACTTTGGTAAGTAGCCCAGACCTCTCCTTACAGCTGCTTTCAGTGAAAAGAGGTCTGTTGGGTCTTGCCTGCCTACATATGTGTGCATAGTGTATGCTCAGCAAAGGCCTTGGAAAATTAGGATGTCTTCTAATCATCTAAAAGAATGGAAAAATCAAAGAATAAAGGAAACCCAAAGCCACCTTGGCACTGCATTGGAAGTAAAACATTACATTCAGTAATAAAAAGACACATTCTGCCCCTAAACACACATTTAATTTAAACTTACAGCAACTTCACTACTTACTCTAAAAGTCATTCCACTCATGTGTCAGAAGAATATACATGTATATATATTTGTTTGTTTGTTTGTTTGTTTGTTTGTTTGTTTTTTGGTTTTCCAAGGTAGGGTCTCACTCTAGCCCAGGCTGACCTGGAATTCACTATGGAGTCTCAGGGTGGCCTTGAACTCACGGTGATACTCCTTCCTCTGCCTCCCAAGTGCTGGGATAAAGGCGTGCACCACCACGCCCGGCAGAAGAATATTTTTTATGAGGAGTGTATTACCAGCTCATAAAGGTTGATTATTTAATATGTGTTCAGTTTTAGAGAATCATACTTATGTTTTAATACTAAAAAATTTTAGCCTTAATTTTTTATTTTTATTATTACATATGGACATATTTATATGTGAACATCACATGTTGGTACCATCCTTTTCCTCCTCCCTGCCCCTTTTCTGAAGAGGCCTTCCTCACTGGGGATGCAGGTCAATTCCATGGGGGTTGTGGGTCATGCATCATTGGGGGTCAGAGGCAATGTCTCTATGCAAAATGTCCCTACTTGTAGCTCTAACAATCATTCTACCCCCTCTTCTGCAAAATTCCCTGAGCCATGATGGGTGCATTTTAAGTCTACTTCAGTGATGGGCACTTAGGAGCATCTGGATCTCTGGTTTGGTAGGTGTTGTGTGTCCTCGGTATCTTTCTCCATCACCCCTGTGCTGTTATCAGTTTAACTAAGAAAGCAGCACTCTTGACCCTTTCCCTAATTCCTCTGCCATTTCAGCTGGGGTGGGGGTGCACTGGGTTATTAATCTCCTCAGATTCAGTTCCTATCTGAAAAAGAGAAGCAGATTCTCCAACAGAGTGAAGGTAGTACCAGTTAAATGGGATAACCATTATTAATTTGGAGATAATTAAAAGGGTTTAGACACTGTTATTGTCTAAGGTTAGTGGGAGCTTGGCAACTAAAGCAGAATCATTATCTCACTCTTTCCATGGCCCTTCAATTCAGGTGCTCCCTCTAAGGTCTCTTGAAGGTTCTACCTTTTTGTTTGACTTCCAGGATGTAGGATTCTATGGTACCAGTTTAATTTGGGTTCAATTTTGTGTCCCCCCCACCACAGCATTTCCCTTCCCACAAGCCCTGCTCTTCCTATATCCAAGCCTCAAGATGCTATTCAGTCACATCAGCAACTCAGGCTGATCCAGCTTAGAAACTACGGGTGAGTGAGGTCACGTGATGGTTGCATTTCTGTGATCATGTGAGTCCACTTAGAATGATCTGTTCCAAGTTATCCATTTTTCTACATATTTCAGTGTGTCATTTTTTTTTTCTTACTTCTGAGGAGACATACCCCATCTTGGTTATCCATTCATCCAATAATGAGCACCTGGGTTGATTGAGCAGTTAAAAACAAATATTGAGCAAATATTTATGAACAGAGGTATTGAGCTTTTAGGGTAAATGCCCAGTAACTGAATAACTGGGTCTGTTGGTAACTCTATACTCATCCTTTACAGGAGTCTGCAAATTAATTTCCACAGTGGTTGTACCAGCCTACATTCCCACCAACAGTTAATGAGAGTTACTATTTATCCACATCCTTACCAACATTTGTTTTCATTTGATTTTTTAATGTTTGCCATCTTTACTGGGTTAAGGTGAAATCTCATAGTTGTTTTAATTTGCATTTGCTTAATAGTTATTGATGTTGAATATTTTAAGTGTGTGTCAGCCATTTGTAATTCTTCCTCTGAGAACTCCCTATTTAGTTCTCTGCCCCACTTTTGGAGTGGGTTGTCTGGTTCTTTATTATCTCTGCTTATGGTATTCATAAAAAGGAGTCAGATAGGATTCCCTGGTCTCCAATTATGTGAAATAGTTTTTAAAAAATTGGTTTCAGTTCTTCTGTGAAGGTTAAATAGAATTCAGCTGAGAAGCCATCCAGTCCTGGACTTTTCTTTTTGGGGAGGCTTTTGACTACCCTTTCAATCTCCATGAATATGATGGGCTTGTTTAGGTGATTAATCTGCTCTGAATTTAGTTTTAGTAGGTGATATGTGTCTAGGAATTCATTCATTTCTTCCATATTATCCAATTTTGTGGAGTAGATGTTTTGGAAGTACATGCCCTGATGATTCTTCCAATTTCATTGATGTCTGTAGTGATCTCTTCTTTTTCATTTCTGATTTTGTTAATTTGAGACTTGTCTTTTTTGTTTGTTTGTTAAGTTTAGCCAAGGGTTTGTCAATCTTGTTTATTTTTTTTTGAAAGAACCAGTTCTTCATATCATCTGTTTTTTAAGTTGTTTTCTTAGTTTCAAATTCATTAATTTTTGCTTGAATCTTGATTATTTCTTTCCATCTGGTGCTCTTGGGGGTGGATTCTTCTTGTTTTTCCATCACCTTTAGTAGACAGTAAGGTTATTGATTTATGATCTCTCTGTTTTTGTAATGAAGGAATTTAGGGCTATGAATTTTCTGCTTGTGACTGCCTTCTTTGAGTCCCATAAGTTTTTGGTAGGCTGTATTTTCATTATCATTCAATTCTAGGAATTTTACAGTCTTATTTTTTATTTCTTCCATAACTAATTCATTATTTAAAAGTGTGTTGTTTAGTCTCCAGGACTTGGTAGAGTTCTTGATGTGTCTCTTATTAATTTCTGGCTTTAAAGCATTGTGATCTGACATGATGCAGGAAGTGACTTCAATTTTCCTAAAGTTATAAAGGCATGCTTTATGGCCTAATATATGATCAGTTTTGGAGAAGGTTCCATGGGCTGCTGAGAATTATGTGGAGCTGGGGCGGAAAGTTCTGTAGATATCTGTTACGTCTAGTTGATCTATGATGTTGTTGAGCTCTATTATTTCCCTGTTGATTTTCTGTTTGGATTATCTGTCTATTGATGATGGTGGAGTATTGAAGTTTCTCACTATGATGGTGTTGGTGTTTATTTCTGTTTTACTGTCAAATAAATTTTGCTTTATAAACTGTGGTTCCCTGTGTCTGGCACATATATATTTATGATTGTGATGTGCTCATGTTGGATCATTCCCTTGATGAGTAAGAAGTGACCTTCTTTGTCCTTTTTGATTACTTTTGGTGGGAAGTGTATTTTATCAGATATTAATACAGCAACACCCACTTGTTTTTTATTTCCATTTGCTTGGAATATCATTTTCCAAACTTTCACCCTGAGGAGGTGTCTATCTTTAGTGGTGAGGTGGGTTTCTTGAAGACAGCAGATACCAGGTCCTGGGTAAAGTAGCTTGGGTTAGAAGCTGTAATTTTTCACACTTTGAAGTGTTCCATTCTAGGCCCTTTGGCTTTCAGGGTTTCCACTGAGAAATCTGATGTTGTTCTCATGGGATTGCCTTTGTATGTTGTGAATTGCTTCTCTCTGGCTGCTTTTATCACCCTCTCTTTGTTTTCATTGTTAAGGGTCTTAGCTATGATGTGTCTTGGAGAGTTTCTTCTTTGGTCCTGCCTGTTTGGTGTTCTGTGGGCTTCTTGTATCTGCATGGGCCTCTCTTTTGCAAGATTCAGAAAATTTTCTTCAATAATTTTGCTGAGTATGTTCTTTATGCCTCTGATCTGGATTTCCTCTCCTTTTGGTATGCCCATGATCCAGATGTTTGGTCATTTTAGGGTGACCCACAGTTCCCTCATATTCTGTTCACTTGATTTTTTGAACTTAGCAAAATTTTTGACCTTCTGATCAATTTCTTCTGTCTTATCTTTCAGGTCAGAGGTTCTGTCTTCCACATGAGTAACTGTTGATAACTGGTTCTAGAGAGGTTTTTATATTTTCTATTTTATTTTTGTTTTCTGATGTGTTATTTTGCATCGTGTCCATCTTTTTTTTTTTTTTTTTTTGAGGGAAGATTTCAATTTGAGTTCTGATTTTCTTGATGCTTCCTGGAAATCATTTTGCATTTGATCAAGTCTTCATTCAGCTTAATCAACCGGTTGTTGAGGTCTTCCATTTCTTGACTTACCTTCCATTTAGGCATATCACTTTGGAGGGGTTCTAACGTTTTCTTCAATCAAGTTAAGCCTACTGTCAAAGGCTGAATGCTCCAGGAGATTCTGTTCCATTTCATTGATACAATTGTTGGTTCTTTGATAGTTTGCTTCAAGTGCAGCAATTTTTAAAATATTTTTTATTTATTTATTTTTTTGTTTTCCGAGGTAGGGACTCACTCTGGGCCAGGCTGACCTGGAATTAACTCTGTCTTCTCAGGGTGGCCTTGAACTCATGGCAATCCTCCTACCTCTGCCTCCTGAGTGCTGGGATTAAAGGCATGTGCTACCATGCCTGGCTATTTTTATGAGGGTCTCATTGGTTGTGTTTTCATTGGGGGAATGAATTTCTGTTGATTTCTCTGATTTCATTGGAGGCTTCTACAGTAGGACTAGGCATCCTTCATGGAGATCTCTCAGTTTTCTGACTTTTGTTGGATTTTTTGCATTGTTATCTATTTTAGGAAGACTTTTTATCTTATTGAGGAGGAAGCAAGTTTTTATCCTTTGCCCCTTTTATCCTCTGACTCTGGTGAATAGGAATGTTGGTACCTAGTGGCAAGTCAGGATACCAGAGCAAAAGGCTTGATTCCACAGCTCACACAGGGGCCAGGCCTCCCTGAACAAGGCACAGTGGGAATTACCAGGACCAGGGGACTAGGAGGAGCAAAGGAGCAGGGAGCTGGCCTGTGTTGTGCTGGTGCCCTACAGGACACAGACCAGGTCAGGCAACCCAGACTGGTGAGGTAGGAGAAGCCCTGAAATGGGTCCAGTCTACTCACTCTAGACCGCTGTGCCCGCCCACACACTGACTGGGCAAGGAACTGAGACCCTGGGAGTGGGAGGAGCCCAGAAATGAGGTCCAACCTACTCACCCCAGACCGTCATGCCTGCCCACACACTGACCATGCATAGAACTCCTGTTAGCCTCAATTTTGAGCAATTTCTTAGATAGTCTGAAAAGGATATCTGAATTTTTTTCAAATAATGTTTTAAAATCTGGAATTAAGCAGCAAAAATATCATTCTTTTTAATTTTATATAGACACTTAAATAACAAAATAATTTGCCATTTTTATATTTTATTCTGTTCTCTTCCAGAAATATTTATCAAGCATGAATGCATGTGCATACATGCACACACACACCTCACATACTTATACGTACTTTTCAAAAGATATTGATCAATAATTTTTCATCCTAGTCATATTGGAATCACCTGAGAAATACTTTTAAAATGTCTTGGGCTGGAGAGATGGCCTAGTGGTTAAGCGCTTGCCTATGAAGCCTAAGGACCCCGGTTCAAGGTTTTTCCCCAGGACCCATGTTAGCCAGATGCACAAGGGGGCACAGCATCTGGAGTTCGTTTGCAGTGGCTGGAAGCCCTGGCACGCCCATTCTCTCTCTCCCTCTCTGTCTCTCTGTCTCTCTCTCTCTCTCTCTCTCTCTCTCTCTCTCTCTCTCTCTCTCTCTCTCCCCCTGTCTGTCTGTCTGTCGCTTTCTCTGTCTGTCACTCTCAAATAAATAAATAAAAATAAACCAAAAATATTTTTTAAATGTCTCATAAAAATAATTTGGCTGGGCTGGAGAGATGGCTTAGCAGTTAAGGCATTTGTATTCAAAGCTAAATGACCCAGGTTTGATTCTCCAGGACCCACATAAGCCAGATGCACAAGGTGGTGCATGCATCTGGAGGCTCTGACATGCCCATTCTCATTCTCTCTCTCTCTCTCTCTTTCTCTCCCACTTTCTTCTTCTTCTTCTTCTCTCTCTGTCTCTCTCTGTGCCTCTTTCTCTCAAATAAATAAAATATTTTAAATACTTATAAAAAAATAGTAATAATAATTTGGCCAGACATGGTGGTGCATGCCTTTAATCCCAGTACACAGGATGCAGAGGTAGGAGGATCACCATGAGGTTGAGGACACCCTGAGACTACATAGTGAATTCCAGGTCAGCCCGGGCTACAGTGAAATCCTACCTAGAAATACCAGTAGTAGTAGTAGTAGTAGTAGTAGTAGTAGTAGTAGTGGCAGTAGCTAGTAAGTGGGGGATGGAGAGATGGCTCAGGGGTTAAGGTAGTTGCCTGTAAAACCTAAGGGTATGATTTCAATTACCAGTTCCCATATAAACCAGATACTCAAAGTGGCACATGCATGTGGAGTTTGTTTGCAGTGGCTAGAGGTCCTGGCATGCCCATTTCTCTCTCTCTCTCCCTCTCTCTCTTTCTGTCTCCTTACAAATAAATAAATACAATAGTTTTAATTAAAAATAATTTGGTAGGCATATAGAACATTACTGATAAGTTTGGGCATTTTCAAGTTTAAATTAAGACTCAATTTTATCTAAAATTAATTTCTAATCTGACCAAAAATGCTTGGAGTTGGTAGACTTGACCTGCTTTTCTACTGAGTGGACTTCAGATGTGTACCATCCTTCACTTAAAAATGCTAATAGTCTTTCTGTGACAGTGTTAATATCTTTTACCACATGTTTCAGAACTCTGCTAGGAGGAACATATGCTAAATTCAAAACTACATTGTATACTTAGAGGGCCTCAAATCTCATGTTATCTCTAAGAACCCAAATTCAGAAACCTCAAACTCACTATAGCAGTCTTACGATGGAAGGTCAGAAATGGAGTAAATCTTGATGGTCTTTCTAACAACAGAACTTGTCAGCCTGAGTTCTTGGAGTGACCCTTTCTGCCAGGTGCCTCCTGTGCTGCTGGAACTATCCCAGCACAAGAGGTAAATAAAACAGAAAAGACCCACATGGCATTAAACAACTAGACATTTTATAAGCATTGTAGTCTTAAACATCTTAGTATTAAGCATCCAACATTATCATACTAAATATTCCAGTGTCATACTGAAAATATTTTCTCTGTACAGTCTAAACTTTGTTTTGTGACCTGACAGTATGTAGCATTGTTTTAACACTGAACAGGCTCTTTGGGTTCTTGAGTCATCTCTATTACATCCAGTTAAGGAAGCAGATATTCTTTCCCTAAACACAAATTTAATTTAACCTTACATTAACTGTCCCCTTTACTCTAAAAGCCATTCCACTGTGCTTCACATGGACACTTTTGTGGAGATTATATGATGAGTCCATAACTTTGAATTATTAAATAAGTGAATTATTTAATATGAGTTAATTCTTTTTAAGGAAAAGTCCACATTTCTTATGTTTTCTCCTCTGAGCAATGGTGGCACAATAAAATAGTTTTTCTATTGGGGAATTTTCTGTATGTGCCTCTGCACACACATGGATCTATCATACTTGATGAAACGATCAGCAAAGGAACCTAGGTTCTGATTGGTTTCTTGCATATTAAAACTAGGGCTCTTATTTGATACCTTTGCACTTCTGAGATTCTTATGTCGATTCTTTTTTTTTTTTTTTTTTTTTTTGAGGTAAGGTCTCACTGTAGCTTAGGCTGACCTGGAATTCACAGTCTCAGGATGGCCTTGAACTCATGGCGATCCTCCTACCTCTGCCTCCTTAGTGCTGAGATTAAAGGCGTGCACCCCACCATGCCCAGCTTTCTTATGTCAATTCTTAATGAGGTCCTAGAACTAAATCCATCTACATAGGGAGATAAATGGACAGTTTGCCTTTTAAGCATCTGTCACTAATAGTTGGACTCTTGGAAGTTAATGGAGGGTTAGTGCTCAAGTGAGTGTGCTCTCTGGAGTTGGGTTTCCTATATTTACAGTTTCACTGTATCCATTAGTGAGTTGTAGCAACTTTTTGAGTATTTATGATTACTAAAGTTAGTAAGTTAATCTATGGTGTGTAAGTTTTTTTAACATCTGAGTTGCTTCTAACCAATAAGATATGACAATAATGATTCACTTCTGTAATTTGATTACATAAGCTTGTGATTTCCATCATGACTAAAGACTCTTCTAGACTGGTACATTATGGTGATGCAAGTTGCCACAGTAGAAAGAGCCACATGACAAAGAAGTAAGGTGATCTCTGGCCAACAGCCAGTGAGATTCTCAGACCAGTGGCCCCTTGGGACCTGAATTCTTCCAAGCATAAAAATAAATCTTGCCCTAGCCAAACATTCAAACAAAAAGACATTTCCAGAATTTTCATTACCGCCTCATGAAAGGGCTTTAAGAAGACCCAGCTAACCCAGCAAATTTGAAATGATAAATGTGTTATGTTAAGCTGCCAATCTTATAGCAGTTTCTATAAGACTAGAGACAGTAGGAGTAGGGGCTGGGCATTTGGCTCAGTGGTTAAAGTCTCTTGCCTACAGAGTCTCAAAGCCTAGATAGGCCCAGGTTTGATTCCCCAGCGCCAATATAAGACCAGATGCAAAACTGGTAAATGTATCTCAAGTTTGTTTGCAGGGGTAAGAGGCCCTGATGTGCTTATGCACATATACACACTCTGTCTAAAATAAATAAATAAAAATGTTTTTTTAAAAAGACTAGAGGCAACAGATAATATACTCTTCAAGATATATTTGATAGGGCTAGTGACATGACATGCCATGCAGGCATGATAACCCCGAGTTCAGATCTTCAGAGTTCAGTTAGAAGCTAGACATGTTAGCATACATCTGTAATCACAGTACTCCCTTACAGTGAGATAGGAGGTGGAGATAGGAAAATTCCTGGAAGCTTATGGGCCAGCTGCTCTACCATACACATCAGCAAACAATAAAGAGATCCTGTTTTAACCAGTGAAAACCCAGAACCAAACCCTGAGATTATTCTTTGACCTCCATACATGTGCTGCGGCATGCATTTGCTTATGCTCACACACACACACACACATATGCACACATTACTTACACTGTGTGTGTCTGTGTGTGAGTGTGTGTGTTAAGAGGAGGAATAGCCATCATGCCAGGGACACAGTAATTTGCTTAGCTTTTTACCAAAACATGTTAAAAGCATTGCTTTTTTTAAATTTTCTATGCAGCATGTTCTTTGTGTAGCTGATACTTTAATAAGTTCTGGTCTTTTAATTTAATTTTTTATTTGAGAGAGAGAGAATTAATGCACCAAGGCCTCAGCCACTGAAATTTAACTCCAGATGCTTGCATCACCTAGTGGTATGTGTGACCTTGCACTTGCCTTACCTTTGTGCGTCTGGCTTGTGTGGGATCTGGAGAGCTGAACATGGGTCCTTAGGCTTCACAAATGAGCACCTTAACTGCTAAGCCATCTCTCCATCCCCAACTTCTGCTCTTTTTAAAAAATATATATATTTTATCAGGCTGGAGTGATAGCTTAGTGGTTAAGGTGCTTGTCTGTGAAGGCTAAGGACTTAGGTTCAATTACCCAGTAGCCACAAGGTGGCACATGCATCTGTAGTTCATTTGCAGTGGCTAGAGGCCCTGGCATGCCCATTCACTCTCTCAATCTATTTGGCCCCCTCTCTCACTTTCTCAAATAAATAAATAAAATATTTTCTAAAAAATATGTCTACTTATTTATTTTCAAGGACACAGAGAGAGAGAGAATATGAACATGGGCATGCCAGAGCATCTGATTTTATGTGGGGACTGGGGAATTGAACCAGGCCATTAGGCTTTGCAAGCAATTACCTTAACCATTGAACCATCTCTCCAGCTCCCAACTGCTAGTCTTTATAATAAGTATTTTTCCATTGTACTATGCTAGTAATTTCTCAATTAGATTGTCTTACTTATTCTTTAAACTTACATTTACGTTCAGATGACTTAAGGCCACATCTTCCTTTTGTAACTTCATTAGTAGCCATCTGAGGTCAAAGAAGGGAAATTCTTTCTAACAGTGATGCAGGCAGAATGGAGGGACACATTACCTCAGTGTTCTCCCTTCATTAGCCACCTCATGTTTACCTTAATTAAACCTTTTATCAATTCACATTAACCTAAAACATTGAACCTTAATTGCTATGACACAATATTGCTGAATCCTATTCTCAAGTACTCTCCTGTGCCCCATTAAACCAAAGGAAGGGGAGGAAGCTAAAGTTTCTTAATATTTTCCATCTAATGGCACAATAGAGCTGTCTATGAAATTAATGAGTATATGAAAAACACAGGCAGATTTTATTTTAAAATCTTGGGTTATCAACTTAGCTTCAAAGTTAAATTCTTAATCACTTCTAATTCCTAATATGAAGTTCTTTCTCGCATTGCTCAATCTTATTCAGTTTTACCTAGTAGATGTTCAATAACAGTACTTAAATAAACAAACACTGTAAAAATGTTGAAATAATTCTCCTGTGGTTTTCCAATCTTTTATCAATGGAACCATTTCCTCTTTTGTACTCTTCAATACAATCCCAGAAATACTCGTGTGTGTGTGTGTGTGTTTGTGATGTATTTCATTCAAGTAAAACCAGCATGGAATGGAACCTAGTAGGCTTCACCCTTTTCATTTTTACCCGTCAAACTCCTCAGCCCCTCACAAGTACCAACAAACCTTTGAAGATCAACTGGGATGTATGGTGGAGTAACACATGCTTATTTTGTTAAATGAGTTTGGGAGAGCTCCATGGAGAGTGAGAGTCAGCCCCCACCAGATGAGTGCTCAGCTGGCAAGTTCACAGAATAGACGTAAGGGCCTGCCTCTCCAAAGTCAATAGCCAATTTCCACTTCATAGTGAACTGGAGGCAATGACTATTGAGAAGTCAGGCATGAGGAAGGCACAGAGGCATGCAGTTTTGGTTTCTGAGTCTTGGTTTCCCCTCTTAAAGCTATAATAATTACCCCTCAAGTGTTGCATGGGCTCTGGCCTAGCAGCTGCTTCTGCTGGGAAGATTCCTCACTTCTCAGCCAGACTTTTGCTTGTCCCAAATTATGTGTGTCATTCAGACATGTCATTGATGCCCTTCATTATATCGAATCCTCTGGTCTACATTGGGTTCTTCAGGCTAATATCAGAGCTCTTTGTACTTCACCCAAATTGGAGGAAGGTCTCACAGCATTGGTATTACCCCATCTCATCCATCAATCCCACTAACTGGTCATTTCACTGAAGACAACTGCCAAGCTTTGTATCCTGAAGCTAAGTGTTCTGGACAGACATGACATGCATATATATATATATATATATATATATATATAAAACTTGAACAAATTAGTATGTCTTTACAGAGATCACAGAACTTATACATCAAAATTAAGGGTAAGGACCTTTGCTTCCCTTATTATGTGACTTGGGGAAAATTACCTAAAGTTCTGGAGGCACAATCTCAAGATCTACAAAATAGGAGTAATAAGATACCTGCTTCATACAAGGACTATAAAAATTAATTCAATTTTGTGCATTAAAAATATGTAACATGGGGCTAGAGAGATGGCTTAGTGGTTAAGTGCTTGCCTGTGAAGCCTAAGGACCCTGTTTCAAGGCTTGATTCCCTAGGACCCACGTTAGCCAGATGCACAAGGGGGCACATGTGACTGGAGTTTGTTTGCAGTGGCTAGAGGCCTGGCACGATCCTTCTCTCCCTCTCTCTCTGTCTCTCTCTCTGTGTCTCTCTCTCTCTCTCTCTCTCTCTCTCTCTCTCTCTCTCTCTCTCCATCTTTCTCTCTCTGTCTATCATTCTCAAATAAGTAAATGAAAATGAAAAAAAAAATTTTAAATATATGTAACATGGGCTGGAGGTATTGTTTAGTGGTTAAGGAACTTGCTTGCAATGCTTAACGACCCAGATTTGATTCCCCAGTACCCATGTAAAGCCAGCTGCACAAATTGATGCATGAGTCTGGAGTTTCTTTGCAGCAGCTAGCAGCTCTGGCATTCTAACTCTCTCTTTCTCTACTCCCCCTTTCTCTATGTCTATCTTGCTCTCCTTGCAAATAAATAAATAATTCTTTAAAAAATTGTAACACTAGGAACTATGAAGATGGATCAGTCAATAAAATGCTCTTCCATTAAATCATATTGATCTGATTTCAGAAACCAAGTAAAAGCTGGGTGCATGCTTAGTATTCCAGAGCAGAGACAGGAGGACACCCAGGACTTGTTGGCCAGCTAGCATTACTTCGGGTTTGCTGAGTGACACTGTCCCCAAACAATAAGGTAAAGGATGATTGAGAAAAACACACAAAATTAATCTATGATCTCCACAGACACACACACAAATATGCATAAACATATACAAAAAATTTAACACTAAATTACTAACTAAAATATGAACTCAAAGAATATTATCTATGAGAATCATGGTAGTGGCTGATGGTTCTGGTGTTTATTGTAATGTTATCTGTCTGTATGTTTTCTATCAGGGGCTTGAATCCTATTCAGTAAGAGTCTAAGATAGAGAACCAGATGCTGTCCCCTCTACCACATACCTAAATTCATGCCCAAGACCCCCATGCCGTGTAACATGTGATTACACTTGCATTCCATGGTGGCCTTCTTCACATATTCCTTAGCAGGAGGAGGTGTGGCAGTCTTGCCTAGTAATTACATTCTTCTGTACACAAGAATTTCAGCACAGTTTGTCAAGCCTTTGATGTCACTTTATAAGAGTCTGCTGCTTTCTTCACTCCAGGTTATCCTCTGTGATTGGTATTTTAGCACATATAACAGGGAAGAAGAAAATTCTTTAGTGCTAAAACACAGATTTCTAGAGATAGCTGGAGTACAGGGCCTTCCAACAGCATAGAGCAAGGTGTTAATTCTTCTCTCCACCCGCATGCCAGGGTCTAGGTCTCCTGAAAAGCAAGCATGAGTAGATCTTGCCCAAGGGAATCACGGGTCATTCCAACTCACAAAGGCTGACATAGAGCTTTCCATGGAAAGTCACAGCTGTCCCTGTGTGCCAGTGCAGGTCAGGCCAGAGGCAGTCGATGCCTTCCCTCACTGTCAGGTGGAACCGCCCTGACCACCTTTCCACAAAGTAACTTTTACAGTTTCTGTACCAGATAGTATCGTATTTGGTGTTTATATTTCCTCAACATCGAACCACTTTTCTAACCTAATGGATATTGACTATCTGTTGCATATCAGACCCTTTTCTAAAGATTGCATAGCTGTAATTTCACTCAAACTGGAACACTACATGACAGATAACATTATTCTCATTTTTCAAATGAGAAAACTGAGGTTTAACAATAGTAAATAACATGCTAAAGGATAATTTAATTTAATTTAATTTAATTTGTAAAACAAAACACTGAAAGTTTAAACTTTTAAAGTAAACCATTTCTAACAAATTTTTTTAGAATAAGTTTTGTGGTTAGGTATGCAAATGGGCATAAGACATATAGCAAGTGATTTCTTACAAGTAACCAAACAAATGAGCGTGATATATGTGTATGCATATCTATAGAGCATATATAAAGTATTCATATGTGTGTGCACACATATATAACATATAAAATATTCATAAGTTCTTAGACAAATATGAAAAAATGATATTTAAGAACTTTGTTGGGAATAACTTGATTCAAGGGAATGGTAGCATTTTCATGTATATGGCAGATTCTTAGGGTTTGGGTCAGGGGATCCTGACTACCTGGCAGGAAGCAAGACTGAACATGGCCTTAAACTCAGTATATAGCCAAGAATGATCTTGAATTCCTGATCTTCCTGCCTCTCCTTCCCAATTGCTGGAATTAGAGGTGTGTGCCCATTTACATGGTGCTGGAGATTCAAACCTTGGGTTTTATTTTGCTAGATTAAGCACTTCTGCCGACTGATCTACATGTCTAGTCCTCAGAACGTGGATTTTAAATCAGAAGTTCAGCATCTGGTCCTGATCCTGATCCTGCCGTGAACATGGAAAAGTTATGAAATTTCTTCTTCTCTGGGATGTTTGTTTATAAAATAAGACTAAGATAGACTAGTGGCCTGTAGTGACATTTTAAAGTCTGAGAAAAATATGAACAACTAGGATGACTTTTCTAGATAAAGTAATTTATTTTTTAAATCAGTGGAGTGGGTTGTTCTTATGAACAACATATTTTTTCTACTTTGAGCATCCTCACATGGTAAAATTCAAGCATGATGCATATTCATTAAGATTAAGGGGTAGGTAGTTTTCTGTTGCAGAGAGGTAGTTAGGGATACAGGCTCAAGAGAACAAAGATGCCAACCTATTCTGCAAGATTAAAGTGGGGATTATAGAAGTGTAATTCCAAAACCTCTCCATGCCCTACTTCAGCATGAAAAAGTTAGATTGAGTCACCATCCATTACCTGAGTGATTTTAGGGTCTTAACTTTTGAGGTAGGCACACATTAGGGTTATAGATCACTGGAGGAAGGTGTCCACCTCCTATATTTCTGGTAACATTAGAAAGGGAAGAACCACTTCCTCCTGACCAGAGTGGAGTCTATCGACCCCTCACTTGGTTAAGAGTCCTCCTCTACCACCAGACGTGCTAAAGAGGTGGGAATAATAATTATTCCTGTAATGACATAAGGACTTAAACCTGCAGAAGCAGATCTGCACTACTGAGCCAGCCTGCTAGTTTGAGTTGTAATTCAAAAGGACTCTTGTAACTTTTCTTTTTTTTCTCTTTTTCTTGTTTGAATGTCAGTTGAAATCCTGAGAATGTTGGCCCTGATACATTAGGCTTTTCCACCTTTATATTACTAGCTCCAAGCACCTGATTCATCAACCCTTCTTCTCTCTGCTTTTTCCTTTTTATCCCAGCATTTTTTCAAAGGTGTTCTGTGGCAAGTTCTGGAAAGATATGAACACGATGCTGCTTAAAAGGGGATTTTCTATCCTGTGATGTTACGGAACAATGGGTTAAAGAATTGGATAAGTCTATTGACTGGAAAATGTTTAGAGCCTGTAGAATAGTGATATTTATTGTGAATTCTCCCAAAAGACAAGGCATCAAAGGCTCCCAAGTTATTAACAAGAGCACCTGGCCCTCCATGTTGCTTCCAATTGTAGGGAAGAACACCTAGTCAAGGGACCCATGTTCAGCTGAAAGAAATGTTCTCAATACCTCCCAAAATAAGAATAAATCATAGCAGTGGACAAAGGGAAATTGCTATTTATTTTATAACCATTAAAACTGATGCTTTGTTCAAATTACCAAAACTATGATCTTTTTTTAAAAAAAATTACAGAAGAAACCTCAGTAAAGAACACCTCACAGTACAATGGACAGTACAAAAGTTTCATGCCAATTTTTGATAACCATGCATTTTTCCATTACAAATAAAGGCAACTTGTACTAAGCGATCTATATTCAATGATTACAACAGAATAATTAAGACACTTGGAATTTGAAGAAGTTTACAGTAACCAAATTTTGTCTATCATTCCTACACAGTAAATCCAAAATATAATAAAATGTCTACAAATATTAAGACTAAAAAGTCACACTCAGAATTGTCTCAAATTGCCTGCTGTTGGGGGCTGGAGAGATGGCTTAGCTGTTAAGTGCTTGCCTGTGAAGCCTAAGGACCCTAGTTTGAGGCTCGATTCTCCAGAACCCACGTTAGCCAGATGCACAAGGGGGCGAACGCATCTGGAGTTCGTTTGCAGTGGCTGGAAGCCCTGGCACGCCCATTCTCTCTTTATATTTGCCTCTTTCTCTCTGTCTGTCGCTCTCAAATAAATAAATAAAAATGAAAAAAAAATTTAAAAATTGTATGCTGTTAAATGTTTGATCAACATGGACATGAATGCTTATGCCTCCCAACTTGTTTAGATTCCAATTTAGTATGATCAAGGAACAAAACTCTTAAAAGAAAAAGATTTAATACTGTTTTTTTATTTTTTACATAATAATTTGATTAGACTTGCAATTTACTTTTTATTACTTTTCACATCATCATGTGAAATACCAACTTGCCAAATGTTTTAAGCTTTCACATTCTGGGTTCAAGTTTCACTTTACCCAGTGAGAAAAAGACACTTTTCACTTAAGACTAGATGATCCTGGAACAAACTATTGAGAGAAAAAACACAGACACACTCTGACACTAACAGCTTTTCTTTGTGAAATAGTCTATGCCCGCCAGGGCTTTGACAAGTTCATGGTTCTGCATTACCACCGATATTTTTCATCATAATTGTATGGTAAATTCCAATGTGTTTTTAATCCTGTTGACTACAGATATCTGAAGCCATAAAAAAAAAAAAATTGAAAAAACCTTCACAGCTCCAGAGTTGTCCTCTTCATGAGGCAGAAGTACACACAACATTCATGTTCAAACATGGGGCAAGGCAAGAGCCTACTATTTTATTACTAATGGCTTCAAAAGGTTGTTTTTAGGGTCTAAACCAAGAAATTTTAATTTTATTGACATTACACATGTTAAAACATCAACTCTAAAATATGGGCAAGTTAGCCAGGAGAAGGGGAGTGCCCTGTCTAACAAATCAAACCCTCTTCCAAACTGCATTGGAGAGATGTGGCTGCTACTCACAACAGTACTCAGGTCAGGTCTCACCCTCCATTCACCCTATAGATATGCTTAAGATTTATGCCAAAGAGTCCATGTTTCAGATTTAGCTTCTTTTAAACCTTAAAATAGTATTAGTTTAGCCTCTGTGAAGGATGATGAAAGCACCAAATAACTCCACTAAGCTCTAAGACTATTTATATAATACTGTAATATGAAACTACACCACTTTAAGTCCCTGTGAACATGCTCGATAAGAAGTTGGTTTTCATTTCGCAATAAAGAGCTGCAACTAGAAAGTAAATAACAGGGTAACAGGGGACCAAAGGAAGAAAGTTTAAATGACCCCTTCATACATCTGAACTTTTGACTACCTGCAGATTAACTCAATTAATTCCCCCATATTGTAGCAATCACACTTAGTAACAACAGTTACAAACAAGCATCTCTTAATATTACATTTAAAGCAGAAAACATCAGAGCTACTTGCCTTTTGGCAATTTCTGTGCATTTCCCAGAGCAAATGCAATGCTCCCACAGAGAAGTAGACAAGCCAAGCTGGAGAGCATGTTGCATTTGTCTGCTCACGCAGGGAGAGATGCTGCTGGGTGCCTTGCAGCCCTGGAGCTGCATTTAAGTGGACAGACGTCTCCCAGTGACAGAGGCAGGCTGCTGCATGAAGTTGTGCTGTGAGCTTACTCACAGGGGGTGGAGACAAGATGACATCATACCCTTTCACACACACTCCAAAAAAAAAAAAAAAAAATAGGCACACCAGCAAAAATATATCATCACATTTCCCTCTGAGATGCTGTAACTATCTCTTCTCTCCCTTCTGTGATATAAAAACTGAAACTACAGCCAATCTATATTCATGAAAGAAGTATTGAGGCAACTTTGAAACCATGAAAACTCTGATGATTTGCTTCAAAGAATATGAAAAGTATATACTGAAAATCATCAAAACATTACAAATATAAAATGAAACTTTATTAGGAAGGAAACTGTTTCTAATTATCCAATCAACTAATCCAATTCTTAAGTGGAAGTAAATTATTAAAAACACACTTGGAACTATTCTGTAGCTCCGATGTTATGAGAAACATGTAAGAGTAAGTCCAAGGCTGAGCAGCTGTATATTGTACACATGTGTGTCTATACAGTTATGCACACAAATGTATGCATCTATGTATTCCACAGAGATGGGAGCAAAGGCAGAGGCAGCACATGACCACCAGATCCCTATGCTGGGCTGGCCTCTGCAATAGCATTTGCTATGGAGGCTGTATAGGAACTATAGCATTAACCCCATTTTACTAGTAAGAAAAAACTATGTGTTGGCTAACTTAGAAGTCCTGGCCAAGCAGGTATATTCTATTGACTCTATTAATAATTCAAACGGACTTGGAAGAGAAGTGACTGTGGTATTGATTTAGAGCCCACTTACCAGTCTTGAACAAACTTCTTTGATATGTTATCAATATCACTTATACTTCAGAGTTTGCTTCATACCAGACACGGATTTAATCAATTGATACATTATTAAGACATATATTCCTCAATATCATCTGTGAGGAAGGCATTGCCATCACTCCTATTTCAAGTACAGAAACAGGTGAAATAAGAGGCTCATTGTCAAAGCACCCATAAAAACAGAGTTAGCATTTAAGCAAACCAGGTAACTCAAGAACTTCTATTCTATAGATATATGGTTTTTGTTTATTTGAGAGGGGGGAGGAGAGAGAGAATGGGCACACCAGAGCCTCCAGCTACCACAAAAGAACTCCAGGTGCATGTGTCCCCTTGTGCATCGGGCTTATGTGGGTCCTGGGGAATCAAACTTGGGTCCTTTGGCTTTGTAGGCAAGCACCTTAACCACTAAGCCATCTCTCCAGCCCCATTATTAAATTTTAAATTCTAAAATAGAGATGACAATATAAATTTTATAAACTTGCTAGCAGCACTTTTTAAAATCAGTTACCACTCTGCCCAGCATACCAGCAACATTGATTAAATGGAAGTTGCTGAAAACAACAATAAATGACAATAACAAAACCCGTAATTATGAAGAATTCTAACAAGTGCATTTACCTGTATCATGCAAGTATGTGTCATGTCCTCCTACATCACATTGTCCCAAATATAGGTAGGTGGGCTGGGTTCATAAATAGTTTGCTATTTGTATATTTATATTGACTCTTTGAAAAGAGTTGATTTAGGGCTGGAGAGATGGCTTAGCGGTTAAGCGCTTGCCTGTGAAGCCTAAGGACCCCGGTTTGAGGCTCGGTTCCCCAGGTCCCACGTTAGCCAGATGCACAAGGGGGCGCACGCGTCTGGAGTTCGTTTGCAGAGGCTGGAAGCCCTGGAGCGCCCATTCTCTCTCTCTCCCTCTATCTGTCTTTCTCTCTGTGTCTGTCGCTCTCAAATAACTAAATAAAAATTAAAAAAAGAAAAGAGTTGATTTAGCCAGGCATGGTGGCACATGCCTTTAATCCCAGCACTTGGGAGGCAGAGGTAGGAGGATTGCTGTGAGTTCGAGGCCACCCTGAGACTACATAGTGAATTCCAGGTCAGCCTGGACTAGTGTGAGACCCTACCTCAAAAAACCAAAAAAAAAAAAAAAAGAAAGAAAGAAAGAAGAGGTGATTTTATAGTGTTACTAAAGCTAAAATAAGAGCAGTTAAAGGGAAATGTAACAGTTTAATTCTACAGAGTAAAGCTCACTAAAAGAAAAATTTGAAGAGACAGCCCATCTTCCAAATAAAGTATAAGGAGGCACATTGTTAAAGTCATTTGGAACTGGCCAGGCTCAAGCTCTCATCATAGGAATGTTCTGGCACTGGCTTTGGAAGAGACTGGGTTATTTAACAGGTCTTTTCATCTCTGATTTTCTACTTGAATAGTTCTCTCAAACTTGAGTTTGGACACTCATCCAGCTGGCCCTGCAGGTTCTGATTCTATATGCCATTACCATCAAGTTAAGCCAGTGAGGCCACAGTGTTAGCAGGAAATGACAGATTTTTTTAAAGAGGGAACAAACCCAGCAGAAATATTGAAAAGGCAGCTAGATTTTCAAAACAGCATAAAGTGCTGGTGTGAGAGTTAGGTAATGGAATTCAAGGATCAGCCTCTGTTTGGCTGGCAGACCAAGTCTGATCCACATTATTTCAGTTTGGAACTGAGTAGACACTAATTAAATAGAGCCCAACCTCATTATTTTGTCAGGAAAAGATGGTGTGCTACCTTAGTAGAATAAACATTTAGTGGAGACACTCACAGAATGAGAGCTGTGCTCAGGTCAGGGAGGGAGAGTGGCTTAAGAAAAGGACATCTCAGATAGGGAATTCCACTTTCCTAATGAACAGAAAGAGTTTTGTCATCAGAGTCTCAGCCCAAACAGGAGGTGAACATTTCAGAACTACGCATGCCTCTTCAGATGGAATAAAACCTCAGGGCTTCAGGCACATAATCATTGGAAGATTTTGGACTATTTTTAAGGAAAAATTGACCCTGACCTTGGGCACATTGGTCATGACTGTGGAATAATTTGTGTATCCCTATTAGGTTTCTCAGTTTTCACTAGAAAATGCCAGCTCAAGCCCTATTCCTTAGGCTCCAGTGTCTCATTTACTTGGAAATGTAGAAATGCTAAACTGGATACTAGCAAGATTTCAAACTTTCAACTTCATAATATTTGTAAAAAAAAAAAAAAAATCGGGCTGGAGAGATGGCTTAGCAGTTAAGCGCTTGCCTGTGAAGCCTAAGGACCCCGGTTCGAGGCTCGGTTCCCCAGGTCCCACGTTAGCCAGATGCACAAGGGGGCGCACACGTCTGGAGTTCGTTTGCAGAGGCTGGAAGCCCTGGCGCGCCCATTCTCTCTCTCTCCCTCTATCTGTCTTTCTCCCTATGTCTGTCTCTCTCAAATAAATAAATAAAAAATGAACAAAAAAAATTTAAAAAAAAAATCTTGCTGAAAGAACTTTAGGAAGAACTGCTTGAAAAACACATACAATATATTTACATGACATGTATGCACAATAGTCTGTGAATGCAGGACTCATGCTTCTTTTACTTATCACTGTCCTCAGTGAATAGAAGAATTCACTAAGTACATCAATAAATGTCAAATGAAACACAAACTATCAACCCCCAGAAAATCCTCTAAAGGTTTATCCTAGGTGAATCCAGAAAATGCTTGAGTGTGACAAAGTCTCCAAGGAAGCCATGTTTCCACACATCTTATAAGGAAAGGCACTACTGGCCTGTGCTCCAGACTATCTTTTCAAGAAAATGTGTTGCAAATTGCACCTGAAGATGGAATTATGAGTAGATAATGTCTCTTTCTGGGAAAAGATAATGCATCGTCACTTTCCACCATAAAGATGCAAGTCCTCGACGCTCCCTAGGTGTTCCTTCCTGCAATACAATCCATGGCATGTATATGAGCCACTCAAAGAGTTGCTGTGTAGGAACTGAGAGTCCCTCTTCTAATGAAAATATCAGTATTCAGACTATAGAATATGTTTTCCTTTGTCTTTGCAAAACCCAAGAGTCTTGTATCTCATGCCAGCATCTGTGAGCTATCGATGCATGCTTACACATAGGGTAAAATCTCAGACATTGCACAACAGTATTGGTCCACTTTAAAATGTGGAAATAAACTCTATGTTAATAGAGTAATTTGATATATTACCTACAATGAAGTTCACTATGAGAATTAGCCATGAACCCTCTATTGTGCATATTAAGATAGTGGCTTGACAACTGTATTAAATTATATACATTCTCTTTATGAAAAATCTAGAAAAAACCTGATTGTTCTTTATGTCAAAAACCCTGATTTTTTTCCCTGTACAACTGCATTAATTTTGCGGCACTGCCACCAGGTTTCCCTTTCTGTGTAGATTGCTAGAAAACCAGAACCAAATACCTTTCCCACCCAGTGTATAGTTTTTTGTGATGTACATTTGTTAACACCATTCCTGATTCAATTTTTCATCACACACCTATTTTTTTTGCTTATTTCACTTCGAGTCTTAATTTATGTAACTTTCTAAGTTGTTTTCATTTGTTTCTGGGACAAGGTAAAATACACCAAACAAACCTCATGCACAGGAGCTATGTCAAAAATGTGTCAATATATGTGAACTTGTAACCTGAAGGCCTATTCCATTGTTTCTCTTCCTACAAACAGTATACCCTAATGGTATTTTGGTACAATTATTACATGGCATCATTTTTTTGTTTATTTTCTCTTAGGGAATGGGATGAAATCCATGTATCTAGAGGTCATCTATAGCACAGCTCTAAGCAAGTGTCCTATTTTTTCAATCATTTCATATTGGGCGTGTGTTCAATACTAACTCCACTCCTTCTGATGAAGCTCCCATCACATATGAATCTTTAAAATCTTGGAAGTAAATTCTTTGCAGCTATTTAACCTATTAGTCCAATTTTATGAGTCTACAAAGTTAGAAACCATGGTAGGGGATTTTTAAAAGCTTATATATTGGCAATTAACAATATACAAAGGTATGCTGTGGTTTTTAGGGAATGCTAATAAAATACTTTCAACATGAATAATATTTTGAAAAGTGAAACCTGGTGTTCCATGTTTTCAGCCCAAATCTCATTTCTATAGTTACTGTGCTGAATAAGACTTATGATCCAATTGGACAGGCATCCAGCTCCAATGAGGGTACATTTGGTCAGAGCATGAAACTCTTCCACAATGGTTTATAGAGCACAGGAAAGTACTAAGTTATGTTTATAGGTCATTTTTCAGTCTGTCTAAAGGCATCTTGACCTCTAGCTTTTTAGCTTCACTGTCTTGAGGTAATTAGCAACTTATGCTCATGAAACAATGTAAAGAACCCTTTCCACCAGTTGAAACAGGCTTGTTCGAATATTCCATCCTAAGCTGTGAAGTTAGTCTTCTGTCCTAGTCTATTTTCTGATGCCACAACAGAATACCACAGAGTGTGACATTTGTAAAAATAAAATAAAATAAAAACAGAAATGTGCTGATTATGAGTCTAGTGGCTGGGATTTTCAAAGCCAATGGGACCTGGATCTGGCAAGAGTCTTTGGCTGAATCCTGAGGTGGTGGAAGTATCTTGTGGGAGAGAAAGCATGTGAGAGAAAGAAGGGAATGGATCCATTTTTGTGGGGCTTGCACTTTATAATAAGTAGCTCACTCACATGACACTGACGTTGACCCATTCCTGAGGACAGACCTGCATGAACTAATTGCCATCTCCCAACCGTGTTGCCCTGGGAACTTGTATTCGTACTTTTACATTACTGTGAACAAATGTCCAACCAGAAGCAGCTTACAGAAGGAAAAGGGTTTACATGGCACAGAGTTCCAGAGGGTAAAGTCATCATGGCAGGAAAGGCATGACAGGGCAGTGGGAGCCAAAGCCACCAGGCTGACGGGGGCAGGAAGCGGACTACACAACTTTAAGAGCGACCTCCACCGCCCGTTTTCTCCAGCAAGGCTCCACCCTCAAAAAGTTCCACAATTTCTACAATCTTCCCAAACAGTGTCACTTTGCTGGGGAGTAAATGTCTACACATATGAGCCTATGGGGGCATTTTACTTTCAAACCACCACAGGGTTTAAGTTTCCAACTCAATAATTTGAGGTATACATAGCACTTTTTTGTTTTATCTAAGTCAAGCTTTAGATCCTGTTTTCCTCATGGGTTTGTTAAGAACCTACCCAAACTAGTATGGGTGAAAGGGTAATCTTTTATCTGAACTTTAAAGGATGTTAAAATGTGTAAAGAGATCAACACAGAGAAAAATTAACTCCTACCAAATCAGAGAGCCAGAGTCTCAGAGGCCCCCAACACCTCATCACTGAAGCAGACCAAAAATGAACCCAGCATGGCTCAGGGAAATTTTGCTGAAGAAGGGACGGAAATCATGTCAGAGCCACATGTTGGGTCATGATATGCAGAGACTTTTATCCTCCTGTGGGCTAACTCCACAATGCACGACCCATATACATCAACAAGTAGGGGCCATTGGGGAGGGGGGTAGGTCACGGATAAGCCTAATAGTGGTACCAAACTGCCTGTATTTGCTGAATAGAAAACTAATTTAAATTTTTTTTTTTAATGTGTAAAGGGGCTCCCCTGTGAGGCTGCGGACCCTGAGCAGCGGCCGCAGGTCCAGGCACCACGGCTGCGGAGCGGACCCCGCCGCGGCTGCGAGGCTCTGCAGGCCCGAGCGCGCCTAGCCGGTGTGAGCCTGGAGAGAGGTCCCGGGCCCTGGGCGCTTGCTCACGTAAATATTTCCATAACCTTATGGAGAGAAAGGACTTTGAGACATGGCTTGATAACATTTCTGTTATAGTTCTTTCTCTGGCGGACTTGCAGAAAAATGAAACTCTGGATCACCTGATTAGTCTGAGTGGGACAGTCCAGCTCAGACATCTCTCCAATTACCTGGAGACTCTCCTCAAGCGGGACTTCCTCAAACTCCTTCTCTTGGAGCTCAGTTTTGTTGTTGTTGTTGTTGTTGTTTTTTGGTTTTTCGAGGTAGGGTCTCACTCTGGTCCAGGCTGACCTGGAATTAACTCTGTAGTCTCAGGGTGGCCTTGAACTCACGGTGATCCTCCTACCTCTGCCTCCCGAGTGCTGGGATTAAAGGCGTGCGCCACCACGCCTGGCTGGAGCTCAGTTTTTATTTGTTAAAGTGGCTCGATCCTCAGACTTTACTCACCTGCTGCCTCGTCTCTAAGCAGTGGACTAAGGTGATAAGTGCCTGTACAGAGGCGTGGCAGGCTGCGTGTAGAAATTTGGGCTGGCAGATAGATGATTCTGTTCAGGACGCTTTGCACTGGAAGAAGGTTATTTGAAGGCTATTTTGAGAATGAAGCAACTGGAGGACCATGAAGCCTTTGAGACCTCATCATTAATTGGACATAGTGCCAGAGTGCATGCACTTTACTACAAAGATGGACTTCTCTGTACAGTGTTTATTGTGGTCTACAATGATGAACTGGATATCTTGGTGAGTGGCTCTGCAGACTTCACTGTGAAAGTATGGACTTTATCTGCTGGGACATGCCTGAACACACTCACTGGGCATACGGAATGCGTCACCAAGGTGGTTTTGCAGAGGTGCAAAGTCAAATCTCTCCAACATAGTCCTGGAGATTATATTCTCTTAAGTGCAGACAAATATGAAATCAAGATTTGGCCAATTGGGAGAGAAATCAATTGCAAGTGCTTGAAGACATTGTCTGTCTCTGAAGATAGAAGTATCTGCCTGCAGCCAAGACTTCATTTTGACAGCAAATACATTGTCTGCAGTTCAGCCCTTGGTCTCTACCAGTGGGACTTTGTCAGTTATGATATTCTCAGGGTCATCAAGACACCTGAGGTAGCAAACTTGGCCTTGCTTGGCTTTGGAGATGTCTTTGCCTTGCTGTTTGACAACCGCTACCTGTACATCATGTACTTGAGGACAGAGAGCCTGATTAGCTGCTGGCCTCTGCCGGAGTACAGGAAATCAAAGAGAGGCTCCAGCTTCCTGGCAGGAGAAGCGTCCTGGCTGAATGGACGGGACGGGCACAATGACACGGGCTTGGTTTTTGCCACCAGCATGCCTGACCACAGTATTCACCTGGTGTTGTGGAAGGAGCACGGCTGACACCATGAGCCATTACCACTGACTGACTTTGGATGCCAGGGCTGTGAATTTTGGGTGCAACCTCTGTGGCAGCCGACTGCATGAACCAAAGTTCTCACCTAATGGTATCATCAGGCAGTGCAATCATTTATCAATGTTATCCAGGGGCCAGGGCTTGGGCGGGGAGGGCTTGTTTTATTGACATACACCGCAGCATGCTAATGGGGCACACCGTTGACTTCATTTGTACTTAGTTACGTTGGTCCGTATAAGAGGATACATTTTAGGGTTTGTCATTCTTGAGTGGAATACTGGTTTTAAGTAAAGAAAGTTAAATAATTCATTAATCTGCTAATTGGTTGCCTATGAAATCAGTCTCTTATTAAAAGCTTTTTACCATAAAAAATGTGTAAAGAGCTAAGTGGGAAATATAAGGTACTATCAGAGAAGGGACTCAACAGGGGGATGTGTCAAAATGGATCTTAAAAGTCAGAGTGCATCAACAGAGATCTGAGGCCTGGGCAATACAAACAGGCCAATGCAGCATGGGCAGGTAGGAAGGTGGTGGTCCTGGAGGCACACTCTTAACAGGGGTGTCTTTGACTCTGGCTGACTTTTACACACCATTGCCTATGTGCTCCGGACAGGCCACACATGTTTTAAA
The DNA here is from genome assembly GCF_020740685.1 of Jaculus jaculus. Lineage (NCBI taxonomy): Eukaryota > Metazoa > Chordata > Mammalia > Rodentia > Dipodidae > Jaculus > Jaculus jaculus. The sequence continues at coordinate 169,291,991 of NC_059105.1, forward strand.
GTCTGAGAGAGGAATATTCATGATCATTATCTCTCAAATGTTAGAGCCATATCATTTAGTTTATTATTTCATGGAAGTTACTCTTTTTTTCTGGTTGTGTACACAGGGTGTATACAGCCATGTTGGTAGCATCATTAGCCTCCTCCCTGTCCTCCCTCCTTCAAAGGTACCCTCCTCATTGGAGAATGTGGGTCGTGCCTTGTAGAGTTAGCCATCAGTTATGGAGAAAAGGCAATGTCTCTGTGCATAATGTCCCAACTTGTGGCTCTAACAATTTTTCTGCTCCCTCTTCCGCGAATTTCCCTGAGCCATGTTGGGTTCATTTTAGGTCTACTTCAATTTATGAGGTCTTGGGAGCCTCTGTGTCTCTGAATCTCTGGTTTGGTAGGAGTTGAGTGTCCTCTTGTGCTGGTACCAGGTTCACAAAGAAAGCAGCACTCTTGATCATTTCCCCAATTCCTCTGTGTTTCAGCTGGGGCCCCGATGAGGTACGATGGGCTGATTCTCTCCTCAGGTTCTGTGTCCATCTGAAAAAGGGAAGTAAATTCTCAATTCATAATAGATAAGAGCTGGAATCAACCCAGATGTCCATCATTAGATGAATGGATAACCAAGATGTGGTATATCTACATGATGGAATTCTACACAGCAGCAAGGAAAAGTGACACAATGAAATTTGAAAAAAAAAAAAAAAAGGTCAAACTTGGAACAGATCACTCTCAGCAAATTCATCCATTCACAGAAAGATAATTGTCTCATGCTCTCACTCATCTGTAGCTCCTAACCTGAATCTGCTCAAGATTCTGTCATACCTAATAAACAAGACCAGATAATAGAGAAGGTGAGGCAGGAGAGGAGGGTAAGGGGAGCACAAAACTGGACCTAAATGGCAATGATACCATAAAATTCTATATCCTGAAAGACAGACTAAAAGGTTGAACCTTCATTGGGTCTTTAGAGAAAATACTTAAATAACAGGGCCCTGAAGAGGGTATGATGAAAACAACTTTAATCTTCTTCTCTCTCTCTCTCTCTGTCTCTCTCTCTCTCTCTCCCCACCTTCTCTCTTTTTCTTTCTCTTTTATATTAACTATCTTTTTCTTCCTTCTTTTCCTTTGGCACTGGCCTATAACTCCCAGTACCAGCATGCAGTTAACATCCACAATGAGCTGTGGATCAGACAGACCTACAAGGTTTCCCAAAAGAAGACAGATTTCTATCAGAGTACTTGATGACCTACCAAAGGTTAAGTAGGGTAAGACCCTACTGCTGAAGACACCATATGCTGTTGATATGGAACATGGAGTGGCCTGGCTGGAATCTGGAAGAGAGTCAGTCCCCAGAAAGTTAGCTCGTCTAGTGCCAGAAGGTGCTACATGAGTGATCGGGGGAAATGACCAACATCTGTCCAAGCAACTCGTGGTCTAAGCAACTCAGCATCAAACAATCTGACGTGATGCCCACACAAGTGCAATACTGGCACACAGCCATGGTGGGTAACCAGCTGCTCTTGATTTGGAAGCTACTCTTTTTATTACAGTCCATTGTAATGCATCGTGTGTGGATGGGACAACCAGGACTTCAAGCAGCGTACTGGCTCTGGAAGGCTTTGGAGCAGATGCGAGGAGACACCTCCATGAGAGGACAAGGCATTCATGCTTAACTGTAGCCAAAAGTGCATATGTTGAAATAAAATATAAAACAGTATTACAAAGGATACATAAGTCCAGTTGAAAAATGGATCCTAATACAAAGGGGCAAAACATAAAAATTGGTCTATCTTAAGAAAAATACATTATTCTTAGAAGTTAACAGCTTATAATAGTTGAATGGTTTGAAGATATAAATGACTGACAATGAGAAAAAATATATATAAATTGTGGCCTGGAGAGATAGCGTAGCAGTTAAGCACTTGCCTGTGAAGCCTAAGGACCCGGGTTCGAGGCTCAATGCCCCAGGACCCACTTTAGCCAGATGCACAAGGGGGCACACACATCTGGAGTTCGTTTGCGGTGGCTGGAGGCCCTGGTGCACCCATTCTTTCTCTCTCTCTGCCTCTTTTTCTCTGTCTGTTGCTCTCAAATAAATAAAAATATCATATATATTGTAATTTGTGATGTTCTGCATTTTGACCATATAATGCTGTATTTTGTAATAAATCTTATGCATCTTTTAATACATCTAATTCTTTTCCAGCTTAAAAAATGTAGTTGGGAGCTGAGGATGCATTCTGTGGTATAGCACATATTTAGCATGCCCAAGTCCCTGGAATCAATTCCAAAAAATATGACTTGAAGTTAAAAAAAAAAGACAAAAAATTGTAAGATAAATGTTTTAAGAATATTAGAAATTTGCAGTTGAGAATTATACCATGTGATATCTCCAACAAGAGACAGTAATGAGAAAATGAAGGTATTTTCTTAATTATCATAACACTATACAATACAGCAGCTATTAACCATATGAAGCTATTTAAATTTGAACTAAATTTGAAGGAGTTGGCTCAGTGGTTAAAGGTGCTTGCTTACAAGCCTGCTAGCTCAAGCTCAGTCCTCCTCAGTGCTACATAAAGCCAGACACAAAGCGACACATGCATCTGTACTCCCAATGTGCCTATGGCAATGAGAGGCAGAGCCAGGAGAATCTGGACACTATCTAGCAGCAGCAGCCAAAACAACAGCAGAGACCCTGTCTCAAAAGAAAGTGGAAGGTAAGGAGAAACACCTTGAGGTTGTCTTCTGACCTCCATACATACATCAAACACATACACAAATATATGACTAATAATTAAAAAAATTAAATTCAGTTTATTATTTATAGTAGCCATATTTCAAGTACTTCATAGTCTTATTCAACTAGATTCAAATAGATTGGAGTTTCACTGTATCATGTTGAAATGTTGATCTTGTCGATGTTATCTAGTATCAACCCCTACTAATTGAGTGTTGCCTTTCAAATTGTGAATGATAACTTTAAATTAGTGAATGGAATATTGAATGAATAAATCTCTTTCTTTTGACCCATTCATTTCTTGTCTCAAAATAAATATGCTTTCATTGATCTTCTTGGTTAAATTTCAATCAATATGAAGTTCTTCTGAAGTTGAAAAAAAATAAGCATTACAGACAAAGAAATTTCACCAATAAGTCTCCAACTCTGTAGCTATTAGGCAGTCATCGCGGAGAATGTCCTTTTACTAAGGCTATTGAAAAGCTAAATCAAAATGGTAGGGCCACTGCTGTTTGCCAAATGAGCAGCCATTTTATCATGCTTCTTCCTCGTTGACAAAATGTGCTTTCTGTTTCAGAAGATGATGTGGAAGGGCCATGTGACCTTGTTCTGACCCAGGAAGTTTAGGAGGAAGTTTGGTAACATGATAAGCTCTACCACTGAGAAACATTCAAAACCATCCATGTTTCTAGAAAACATCTATTTCTCTGATTTAAAAAATTAATAGAGCTGGAGAGATGGCTTAGTGGTTAAGGTGCTTGCCTGCAAAGCCTAAAGACCCAAGTTAAATTCCCTAGTACCCTCATAAGCCAGATGCACAAGATAGCACATATGTCTGAAGTTCGTTTGCAGTGGCTAGAGGCCCTGGAATGCCCATTCTCTCTCCTCCCATCTCCCTCCCTCCCTCTTTATTTCTCTCTCAAATAAATAAATGAAATATTTTTTAAAGTAATAAATATAGCTCCTGTGCAAGTCTCCTGTTCTGCTTTGAATACTACTAAACAAAGAAGTAATAGGTAGAGATATGGAAGCCATCTTGTATCCATGACAAAATAGTCTGAAAAACTTAAAAGCAAGAAAGGAAGGAAGAAGAAAAGGAGGCAAAAGAAGCACCCACCGGGGGCCTGCTGACTCCGGAAACACTCCTCGTATATCCTGTCTATGGACTAGACTGTTACACAATAAATTTAGAAATGTATTCATTTAAGCTGATTTGTCAAGCGATTTAATACTTGTACTTCTTTGTGTCTTGATTTCTTTTGTAAAGTGAGATTAACAATCTCTACTTGGTAAAGCTACTTACTGTGAGGACTCAATATCTTAACACATGTAAATACCTCATGTGTGGGAAGCTCAATAACTGCTCCTAGTGCTTTTTGTCATTGTTGAAGGTACTGCAACAGAATGCACTGGACATGTAATATGATGATGATGACATTGACAGTGACTTTTTAAAAATTGCAGCTAGTGTTGACACCTTTTCACCAATATATGATTACCATATATTATCTCACTTAATCCATTATCTAACAGATAAGAAAACTGGTGCTTAATAAATATAGATAATTTTTCTCCAGGTCAAATTGATAGATGTGAATGTTATTTCCCCATTCTTAATTTGCGTTATCAATGTATTGGTGACATAGATTATAATGAAGATTTCATCCTAAGGCAAAGAACTGGCTAAACACAAACAATTAAGCCTAATTGACTTTTCACAGAGAGTTACATTCCTTTTCCTTACAGCAGCTTGTAAATATGTCTTTTTTCTGTTGTTTTCTAAAACACTTTCAACTTTTTCCAGAAGAATTTTTCTCTTTCTCTTCAGTACAAAACCCACTTAGGAAAACCTAAATGTCTTATTCCTCTAGTATTCCCCTAAGAGTACTCAATTTTTTATTGTTTCCCCAAACCACACATTTTCAGATTCATTAACAACTTATGAAAGCTTTTTTAATAGAGAAAGTATGACTCGGGCCATTTAAGAGACTTACCCAAAGAACATTCAGTAGTGTTCCTCACAAGCTTTGTCTTTCATAATCCCTTAAGGGCTTAAAGTACAAATTTTATTCCTTTTTTGCTATTTTATATCAAAAAACATATTTTAGATAATATTTTGGTTGGAATGATAACATGAAAAAGGGCTTCATTTTAACATTGAGAGTGAGGTACTGCCAGCAGTTACACCAGAGAGTTCATGAAGACATTCAAGACAGATTAGAGGACAGAATAAGAGAGGCCTGGTTCTTAAGCATAGAATATATGCAGGAAAGTAAAACCTGCATCATTCTAAGGACGTCAGTGGGATCCAGTCTTGGCCTTATCCTAGGTGCTGCAATCAGCTTCATGTTGCTGTCAGAAAACACCTGGCCAAGAACAGCTTGTGGGAGGAAAGGATTTATTGGAAAATGATGGCATGAACAGAGGGACATCACCTCCTGGCCAACATCAGGTGTACAACAGCAGCAGGAGAGTGTGCTAAACACTGGCTAAGATAAACGCTATAACACACATACGCCCACTCCAAGCAGTACACCATCTCTAGGAAGCTCTAATTCCCAAATTGCTACCAACTGGGGACCTAGTAATCATAACATACAACATTATGGGGGACACCTGAATCAAACCACACATTAGGGTACATTAGAATGTATACAGGAATTTTCTTTATCATCTCATTCTTTTTATAAATCCATCTGTTGACCTAACTATCCATTCATTCTGGCTTGCTTGTTCTTCCTCTAGAATCCTTTCCTTCCCCCCCCCCAAAAAAAAACCAAGAACATAAGGAATAATACACTACCCCAGCATCTCTCAGTTATAATTCAAGATCTTTTGAGCATGAGCACAAGTCTTGAGACTTTCAGTTTGCCATAGTCCTGCTGTACATGGTAAATGAGTTTCCCTGAGGCATGGGCTACCTACCACATTAAGTAGAGTCTTTGGGGAAGAAGGGGCCAAAGCCTCCAGAGAACTTCTTCTCAACTGCTACCCCAAGAGATGATGAAATCTTTTTTTCCCACTTCCCCATGCTAAAATTAAAGGGAATAGTCTTCCTTGAAATAACATGATTCACCCAAAACATCTGACATTAATCCCAGAAACAAGGCTCAAAATATGACAATGTGTGGAAAGCACCAGGCAGGCTCTGACAGCGAGTCCCGGGACGCAGTGGGGCAGCTCATAACACGGGGCAGCCTCAGCTGCCACTGCCTGCAGCAAGAACAGGAGCTCTTGACCCTTGAGTACCTTCAAGCAGCAGTGTACAGGGAAGATACAACTACACTTAAAATATGCATACACACAAAAATCTGTAAGAAGATAAACCAAAACCAGTAGTTTTTAAGTGGCCAACCACTTTCTTCATCCCATTATCCCATAGTTTTAAATGTTTATGATAAGCAACTAGCTTTTGGACAGCAGTAAAATGTTGGAATGTTTTTCTTATTCCTGATCTTTTAATTAACAGCAGTAGAGGGATTAGATATGAATCTAGTAGACAATCTAGTTCTCCATTATTCTTGTCCCAAGTGAGTTATACACAACATATCACAACATGCAGGAACCTTATAACACAAGATACAGGACAAGCATCAATCAATCATGGTATCTACGTACATCGTGTAGGTTGAGGCCCAATTGGTATATCATACCAGGTTTAGGTGATAGTGACCTGCTTGAGACACTAAACGGTCATATCAGCCAAGGAGTTCAGATCACCAAGTTCAGTACACGTACACTGCAGATGTTATATAATTGTCTGCTGAAGGAGGAAATAAACCCATTCATTACCTTTTGGTATGTTGCATTGCACAAAACTAACTGCATAGATGTGGGATACAGTGTTCACAAATTTCTTATCATTATACAGCAAGGCAGTTGGCAGAGGAGAAATACTGTAGTATAGACATTGAGAGAGAGGCACATTCTTGGACGACTGTAGCAATATTCTAAATGTATTCTAAATTACTTTCAATTATCTGATCTCTACCATCTCCAAGTGAATAAAAATTCCCTGAATCCCAGAACCTTTGTCTATTCTTTCCTTCCACTGATCTAGCTCTTGCTTCTACTCACTAGTACATAGAGTCCACTATTTTTCCAATTTATATTTTCACTCTCAGTATATTTATTAACTTTTACATACTTATTTTACATAATAGTTATGTAAATATTTACATAACTAGTTATCATTTTTGGAATAAAAAGAAAATTTCCTTAGATTATTTTCATTCCCTTCTATTTTGTTCAATAAAAGAATTGTATCAAAAAAATGCTTCCTGTGGACTCAGCATAGCAATGGCCATCACGGCATAATTAGAATGAGAGGAGACTACCTTGCAATGGGGAGCTCTGGCATCTTTCTCCACAATCTACTGGAAAACACAGACATTTACTTTTAGGCACCGTTTTAATGTGAATTTACTTAAAAAGAAGTCATTAGCTATTTTTAGGTAGTATGAAAGGAGTACTGATACTTTCTTTGTAACCCATTTTTGATGGGAGGGAAAACGCACTATGCAAGATGACATCTCTGGAGCTTAGAGGTCTGCACAGGCAACAAAGGAGAGGGGCAATTATAGATCATACCCTGTTGGCACCATTTTACTTGTAATTATCTGCCCTTACACTTACGTCTATAATCACATGATTTGCCAAATTTAGGTGTGTGTGTTTTACATGGCTTCTCAGTTGGATAGTCAGGAAATGTCAACCCAACTTGTAAAAGTAAACATTTTGGAACATATGTCACATGAATCAAAGAGTCAGGAGAAAATGTACTTTTCTTCTCTCTCCACAAAGTATGAAACCTGAGGCAACATTAACTAATAATGATTGCAAATCACATAATTTTTTGCTCATAAAATATCTTGGATGAAACTGGGGCTATACTTTTGGCTCTGAGTTTCAAATAAAGCAGGAAATGTTAAAATATGCTGGACTCCTTCACAAAGGCTCTCATTCTAACACTGAACAAAGAAACACTCCTAGAAAAGCTGGGGGATAACCGGTGTGGGGTCTGAGTGTGCATTACCCTCAGCTGACTCCTAGAAGTGTCCTGGGCCCTGTCTGAAACATAGAGGAGATGGGCAATCTGATGTAACAATACAAAGATACTTACGTTTGTCAGAAGTAAAAGGAAATCATGAGTCACAGAGAAAAGAAGTATTTAAGAGTTTTAATAAGGGTTTGTGCTTTTCCTGGAATTCTTAATAGAAAAAAAAATTTATCCCACTGCAACCAATATTATTGGTCAGTTTAGAGATGAAGAGAATGTGTAAAGTTAAATGATGTTCCCAATGTACACTTCTGCTTCATTTAGTGCAAACAATATACCTTCTGTCAGATGAATTCCTGCTTTCAAATTTTTAGAAAAATCTAAAGTTCTTAAGTTTATACAATAAATTTTAAAGCACTTTTTATAAATTTATTTTTGTTTATTTGACAGAGAAAAAGGCAGAGAGTGGGAGCGGGGAGGGGGAGGGGGAATGGGCGCACCAGGTCCTCCAGCCACTGTAAATCAACTCCCGACGTATGCGCCACCTTGTGCATCTGGTTTATTTGCATCCTGGGGAATTGAGCCTGGGTCCTTTGGCTTTGCAAGCAAGTGCCTTAACCACTAAGAAATCTTTTCAGCCCTATAATAAATTTTATATGACTCACTGTATCTTTAGAGTCAGCATCCTGTTTCTATTAAACTCTAGTTATAACTGTTTTATACCTCTAAAGAACACAGCAGCTAAAAGAAAAAAAAAAAAACCTCTTACCTTGGTTTCTCTTAAGCATTACACTAAAGCAAAGTTTATGGCAGATACAAAGTGAGGAAAGAACATTAATAAAATTTCCTCACAGTCTTACCTGCCCCCAGGCTTGCAATACACTTATAGTACACTTAATGTTTTCATTGGAAGATGTACACTAATGTGGTTAACTGCTAAATACACACTGGGTGCCTAAAGTACAATGCATACCTACAAGAGGTTGTTTCTGTTAATCTACTAGATTATCAATATCTGGGGATGAGGATGGTGCATGTAATGTTGAGCTTACAAAAGAACTTAATTACTTCAGATGAGACCATATCATTTGTGTAATTGCCAACTTCATCTTTCACTTTGCTAAAGCTGGAAGCATAACTTCTAAATACACACTGGGTGCCTAAAGTACAATGCATTCCTACAAGAGGTTGTTTCTGTTAATCTACTAGATTATCAATATCTGGGGGATGAGGATGGTGCATGTAATGTTGAGCTTACAAAAGAATTTAATTACTTCAGATGAGACCATATCATTTGTGTAATTGCCAACTTCATCTTTCACTTTGCTAAAGTTGGAAGCATAACTTCTGGGATCCTTCAGTACTTCTACTTACAGTATTCATGAATATATATGGTCAGAGAAACCATGTCTCTTGCAGTAGCTGAGGACTAAAACAATCAGTTCCCTTGTATGAACTCCTTGAGCCCATCGATGGTTTGTTCACCTTTTAATATTTAAGCTCTTCCCAAGAAGAGATGAACTTGACCAAACAGAATGTCCAAAGATGTGGACTGGACTCAGTGCAAGGTAATTAAGTAGATTTGAAATTAACTGCTAGTCAATTTGCTTCAAGGTTCAATTTGACACAGTTACTAGGTGAGTGATTCTCATATTCCTCCCTTTGTGCTGATAAATAATGTCTGTCTCAGATCACATAAATAACAATTTCACTAGTTATTTCAATGTCTGAATCCCTCTCCATCACCCTCTGTGAGACTGTGAGCCTCTGTGGAAAGAAACTGTCTTATCATGCTTATGTCTCCACTGCTTATCATGATGCCTAGAGGGTAGAAACTTTCAAGAAATATAATTGGATAGCAAAATCATAAGGCTTTATTGGAATTAAAAACAAACATATTGATTACATTTTGTCCACATTCTTAAAATTACCCAGGGGAGACAATACTCTTTCATCAATCTAGTATTCATCTTTAGGAAAAAAAAAAACACATCAAATACTTACTATGTTATATAAGTATAACAGAACAAAAGAGATATGTAATAATTATAGTCTGTCAAATACTATGAATTTTCTTGAGTGGCAAGTCAAAACCAGAATTGTTTAAGCAGAGATAACCTGACTAACTGTAGATTGGATTGTGTGTTAAAAGAATAATGGATCTTTATTTGGATTCCTTTCAGTTCTAGTCAATTCTTGATCCATATAATACCTTTTCACTACAAATGATCTTTCTTGAGCATAGCCCATGACAATCAGCATCTTTGCTCTGGCTCCATAGTCACAGCTGAGTAATATGCTCAGTAGCTTTGTTTTCTAAGGTGTTTTTCCTAGCAAGTATTCTAAAAGTATGCTCCAAGATAACTGAGTTTAATTTTAAGCCAAGATATACCTTTAATAATACTAGGCTCCGGGCTGGAGAGATGGCTTAGCGGTTAAGCGCTTGCCTGTGAAGCCTAAGGACCCCGGTTCGAGGCTCGGTTCCCCAGGTCCCACGTTAGCCAGATGCACAAGGGGGCGCATGCGTCTGGAGTTCGTTTGCAGTGGCTGGAAGCCCTGGCGCGCCCATTCTCTCTCTCTTCCTCTATCTGTCTTTCTCTCTGTGTCTGTCGTTCTCAAATAAATAAATAAATAATTAAAAAATAATAATAATAATAATAGGCTTATTTCATGGCACTAATTAGTCCTTTGTATACTTGGTTATCATTACATGAATAATTTCTATTTGTTTATAGAGAAAGTTTCCAAACCACTACAAAATCCCCTATTTCCCAGATCCTAACACTGCAAAAAAAAATAGACACAATGATAATTCTCACATGGGAAAGAAAACAATTTTCCTAATCCATGTCTGTTAGTATGTAACAAAAGCTCTGAGGTAATTTAGAAGTTGTCTTCTGGGCATCCCTTTAGTACTTTAGGAAAAGCATTTCCTGGGAACTAATAGTGAGCTTCACTGGCAAGACACCATTAAAGAGAGGTGTTAGGGGTTTAGCTGTAGTGGGTGAGGATGGGATGTAAGAAAAACTAAGCAATTAGAACTTATTCGTTCTCCAAGAAAGTCTCACCATTTGCCACATTCTGAACACAATCTGGCATGATCGTTGAGGCAGACAAGCCCTGTCACTCCTCAGTTTAGAGCACTTGCTTAAATCTGCAATGAGAAATGGTAAACAATATCAAGGCAAATGGCTGTTATGAGGAAAATAGCTAATCAATCAAACTCTTGGCAGTCTCGCTAGAATTCCTCAAAAATGTGAAGTTGCTTTGTTGTTGAGCCTCCTTTTGATGTTAGATTGCTTATAAAATAAGAAGTATGCAGAGGCTGGAAGGGATGCAGGACATTGGAGATGTCAGGTAGGGTTTCCCCATATGGCTACTGTTGGCAAATGCAGAAGTTGAGCAATTCAGATCTAGTAAGATGCACAAAACACAAACTTTGTATATATGTTCTTTTAAAAAAATTAATTATTTCTGTGTTTGTGGTGAAGGAAATTAATGTAACAATTGCATGCTCTTGCATGCCAACACACACACACACCACACTGCGCTTCTTTTGTTCCCTATAGTCATAGTTGGGGTGTCATCTCAGGAGCCACCAGGGAGAGAGGAGAGTGTCTCAGGCTGCCTTAACGAGACACGTTTATCCTGGGGGTGGAACAAAGGAGGTTGTCGTTCCTGTACTTGAGACATCCACAAACCTGGTAAAGTAAAATCAGGATCTCATAACATAAATCTGAAAGTTTTATATGTGGTGGCTAGGGAGATAATTCAGTGAATAAAGTGTCTGTCGAACAAGTGTGAATACTTGAATTCAGATCCCCAGAACACACATAAAGCTAAATACTATATAGCAAGTATCTGTAAAGTTATTTTTTACTAGTTATGTATATAGTGTGTATATAGCTATGATGGTACCGTTAGCCTTCTCCCTTGTGTCTCCCCCTGCAGGCTGTGGGTGGTGCACTGTGGGGTGGCCTTCAGTTATGGGGAGAGGCAATGTTTCTGTGCTTAATGACCCAACTTATGGCTCTAACAATCCTTTTGGCCCCTCTTCTGCAAATTTCCCTGAGCCATGTTGGGTTCATTTTAGGTCTGTTTCAGTGATAGGAGGTTTGGGAGCCTCTGTGTCTCTGGATATCTGATTTGGTAGGGGCTGATTGTTCTCTGTGTCTGTATCCTTCACCCTTGTGCTGATACCAAGTTCACTGAGAATATCCCCATTCCTTAATATATTCTATAAGACAAAAATAACACAATGCCCAAGTCAGAATATAATAGTGAAAAATCAAAATTACAGGCAAACTTTTTTCCCAAATGCTGATACAAAAATGCCAAACAAGAGACTTAGACAGAATTCCTGCTGTGGGTTCAATATTAGCCTGGGCTAAATAGTGAGTTCCAGACCAACCTGCTGGGTCTGTTTGTTTGAGCTGGTACAACTTGTTCTGTCTTCTGGCGTTGATACTCCTGGTTCCATGGCCTGTAGATTTTGACTAAATTATAGCACAACACTGGATTTCCTGATTTTTAGCTTGCAGATATCAGCCTTCATAATCATGACCCAATGCCTTTAACAAATCCCTTCCTGCATACATATATGCCTATACATGCATGTATATAGATGTGTGTCTTCATAACCATACAAACACACACACACACACACAATATATATATATATGAAATATCCTATTTCTTTGGCAATACCCTAGGATAAAAAATGTAGAGATGTATTGGGGCTGGAGAGATGGGTCAGTGATTAAAAAAGCTTACTGCCACAGCTAGTTGGCTTAGGTTTCAATTTCCTAGCACCCATGCAAAGCCAGATGCAAAGTGACACATGCATCTGTGATCACAATGTGCCTATGATAATGGTAGGTGGAACCAGGAGAATCAAGGGCCAGCTAGTCTGATGTCTGCTTGCACCACACATACACACACACACACAGAGACTTTTAAAATAGATAAAAATAAAGCAATAATAGCTATTAACCAGCTGATTCAAAATTAAATAGGTCCCAGCTGGGTGTAGTAGCACATGCCTTAAATCCCAGCACTCGGGAGGCAGAGGTAGGAGGATCACCATGAGTTCAACACCAACTGAGACTACATAGTGAATTCCAGGTCAGCCTGAACTAGAGTGAGACCTTACCTCGAAAAACCAAATAAAGAAATAAATAAATAGGTCCTTATATCTTTGTAAATTCTCAGTCCAATAAATTCAGAAATGAAACCATATATGATTCTTGGGTTAACAAGTATAATACTAAAACAAAAATAATCTTTTGCCCCAAATTGAAACATCCCATTTCACTGATTTTAAAGGCAGCCTAGGTAAGAAAAGTACAAACCAGATGAAAAAGGACAAAGAGAATAAGAGCACAAGAGAGAATCAGAGGAGTGACAAGCTGCGTGGGGCTCCAGGAGGGGAGTTTAGTAACTCTTGCTGACGTGTGGCCATGATAATCCTGTAGTAATCAGAAATAATCTTGTTCCCAGTATGAAGCTGGTTAGAAACTTCCATCTGGATTTTTACAATATTTAATAGAAACAATTAAATCTTAATCTGTCAGGGACTAACTAATTATATCACTTTTCTTTCCCCAGAAGAATTCTTGCTTCACTAAATCCAGGAGTCTTAAAATCATTACTGAAATTAACATCAAGGCTTTATACATTCTACTTCTGGTTTAGTAAAATAAGGAAGTAGGAATATCATCACAGAGTTTATTTATAGTATTTATATGTAAAATAATTATCTCCAAACTAATGGCATTAATCATTACATCTGTAGACCATCATTTCCTGAATCTACAGAGGAAAGCAAGGATTATTAGTGCCACTCCTGTTTGCTCTGACCAGGAAACCCATTCAAACTCCAATTTCCTCCTTGAGGTAAAGCTTTAGGATCCAGGAATGTGAATTAATTAACAAAAGGTTGTTTTTATTCAATATTTATTTATTTGCAAGGAGAGAGAGAGAATGTGCACACCAGGGCCTCTAGCTACTGCAAACAAAATGAGAAAGATCCAATTATGTAAATTTAAGAACTGAAGCCTGAGGCATTAAAATGTGGCCAAGGTGAAAGAGAATTGAAATATGGACAGAGATCTAAACTCAAAGTCCACTATTTTTTCTACACAAAAGATATGACATTAACACTATTCATAAGAAACCTCAATCCTTTTCATAATACCCACCAGCCCATGACTGTTGCTATTTGGCTGAGGATTTTTTAATTTTTTAAATATTTTTGTTACATATTTATTTATTTGAGAGAAAGAGAACTAAAGAGAAACAGAGAGAGAGAGAATGGGCATACCAGGGCTTCTTGCCACTGCAAACAAACTCCAGACATGTGTGCCACCTTGCGCATCTGGCTTATATGGGTTCTGGGGAATCAAACCTGGGTCTTTTGGCTTTGCAGGCAAGTGCCTTAACCACTAAGCCATCTCTCCTGGTTGAAGATTTTTGAGAGGGTCATTCTACAAAGTGTTCTCAGCATGAATCCCTACTCGCAAACCACATACATTCCAAGGCTGCACTCATCTAACATACACAGGGATATAATCACTTTTCAAGAGAACATATTTCTAGCTTAGGAAAACCCAAGGATTTAACATAACTAGGCATCTATTTCCACATAAGTTTAAAAACTATGCAACACTACTATCTCAGATTAGTTTTCTAATAATATTGCAAAACCTCATCTCTAAATGTTTTATAGTATCTTGGTGCTTCAGAGAGTAGAAATTGAACCATTGTCCTTTTATTAGTCACCAGAAGCCCAAAATTTTGTTCAGGGAACATTTGGGATACATTGGGAAGGTACTGGGATGCTGCTTTGAATGACAAGCCTAATACTGCTTTTGTAAAACTATTGTGAGGTAAGCTATTGCACAAGTAAGTGTTTTTATTGGACTTTTGTTAAATGCTATAACCAGGTACAAAATTGAAGACCCTACCTTCCTTTTCAACATTATTTTTTTTTAATTTATTTATTTGAGAGCGACAGACACAGAGAGAAAGGCAGATAGAGGGAGAGAAAGAGAATGGGTGCGCCAGGGCTTCCAGCCTCTGCAAACGAACTCCAGACGCGTGCGCCCCCTTGTGCATCTGGCTAACGTGGGACCTGGGGAACCAAGCCTCGAACCGGGGTCCTTAGGCTTCACAGGCAAGCACTTAACCGCTAAGCCATCTCTCCAGCCCATTCAACATTATTTTTAATTAAGTAGAAACTTTGCATGGACACATCATGTGTTGGTACCATTATCTCCCTCCTGCCTGCCCTTGCACTGAGGGCCCTCCTCAGTGGAAGTGCTAGTGTTCCTTCTTAAGGTGGTCATAAAATGCTTTCTTGAGAAACTCATGTTGGAACTGAGAGCCAAGGTATGAAGAAACATGTGTGGAGTGAAGGGGACAATGTTCCAGGCAAAGAAAAAGAAAGCATGATGTAGCTAAGTCCTAGGCACAGAAGAGCTTGAGAAATTTGAATTTAAGGAGAGGCAGTATGCTAGAAGATGGATTTTTAAAAGAGTGTAAAAATAAGACAGCCATAGCAAGAGGTTTCTTGTAAAGCTAATGAGAAATTCTGGGATACACCTCAAAAGCAAAGGGAAATTATGAAATATTTCAGGTAGGGGTGATACATAAAATTTTCCAGTTAAAGGATCATTTCGACATACGGTGAAAAATGGATGAATGCGTCAGGGACTAATTAAGAATAGATAGAAAAAGACGGGGTTGAGGGCTGTAGCTCAGTGGTAGGGCCTATCCCTCCTGATGCACTGGACTTAATCCCCAACACCACAAAACAAGTAAAATAAAATAAATAGCTATGCAAAAGAAGGAATAGGGATGATGAATACAGAATTGCAAGAACAGTAAGGGAAAGCTAAAAGTAGTAGTAACTTTGTTAATAAAAAAATCAATACACTTGAAATAAGGTTTTAAGGTAGAACAAGTACAATGCATTGATGCATTGGCAAAAAGGATAAGGGTAAAGGTTTTAGGTAGGTACATTTGATTTGATGGTGATATTACAGCTTCTTGTATCCAATGCAGTACAGGAATATGCTGGGGTGAGGGTTACAGGAAGAGCTTAAACTCAGAATTAGTCTTTGATTTGTCCATGAGAGGTCCAGTGAGATCTGTCTGCTTGTTTTGTGTGTTGTGTGAATGTATGAATGTATGTTCATATGTATTCAAGTGCACATATGTGCATATACATGTGGAGGCCAGAGATTGACATCAAGTGTCTTTTTATGATCAGTCTCCCACTTACTTTTTAAAAACTTTTATTCATTTATTTGAGAGAGAGGTAGCAGAGAGAAGGGGTACACAAGGCCCCCAAGCCACTGCAAACAAACTGCATGCACCACCTTGTGATAACCAAGTACAAAGTTGGAGACCCTATATTCCTTTTTAAGGTGGTCATAAAATGATTTCCTTAGAAATTCATGCTGGAAATGAGAGCTAAGGTATGAAGAACATGTCTTATGTGGGGAGATTGGGAAGAAGTGGCCAGCCACCTGGGGTCAGCATTTTACATGGATAACAGGCTTTATGTGGGTACCGTGGAATTGAACCTGGGTCCTTGGGCATTTCAGGCAATCACCTTAACCACTAAGCAATCTCTCCAGCCTTCCACTTACTTTTCAAGGCAGAGTATCTTACTAGACACAGAGGTCACATTTAGGCTAAATAAGAGACTCTCCTGTCTCCACCTTGCTTCCAAGGGGTTACCACACCTGACATTTTACGTGAGAGCTGGGGATCCAAACTCAGACCTTCATGCTTGCACAGCAAACATTTCACCCACTGAGCCACTTCTTAGCTTCCAATGTGACCTATGAACAAGCAGCTGGCTATTAGTGGTCTTGGACGTTAGAAGCACTACATGGATTTGTGTTTCCAATGTGGAAAGAGGTACTCTCATGTAGGAAGGGTACATAGACTGTTGATAGGATTGTACTCAAAGCACATCAGAACATTGAAAAGTTAGGAGAAAAGGAACAACTGGCATACCAGACCCTCATGACATGCCGTATTGCATTACAGCTTCCCATAAAAATGCCAGTGAAGTTGTTTACACGGCATCATTAAAGAAGGGCACACCCAGGAAGTCTGGGTAGACAGTGTTTTCAACACTTTCTCGCATGGCAGAGAGAGCATAGGCAGGTCTTTTTGAACCAGCCAAAACCAAAATTTGTTTATGTACTCACCCACAATTGCATAAGGCATTGAGTTTGTTTAAATCCTGTCATTTCCAAAAACTTTTCTATTTTTTTATTATCTCCATTCCATTTTTCTTTTTTTTACTATTGATCTCTCTTCTCCTTTTCTATGTTACCAGAGTCTAGCCAATTTGTACAACTTGTTGGTAAGAATAATTAAGATTCTTCTGTCTGGTTTCTTTCATTTAATTTAAATGAAACAATGCAGACATCTTCCCTAAATATACCTTTGGAGAGAGGTGACGAACTGTATCCCAGTAATGATATTCAGAAGCTCTGGAACATTGTCTTCCTACTGTGTACAAGTTACTGATTTAAAAACCACATGTGGCTTACTTGAGCCCTTTTCCAGCTCTATTTCCATTCCTATCCTCTAAGACTAGAACTTTATTCCTCCTTTGAAGAGATAATACTTTAACTCAAACTTCCAGAGCTCTTTGATACATTTTTCTGGTTCCTCATTTACTCTGCAAAATATTTTGATAATTCAACCTGACTTAAACACTATGAAACAGGATTCCCTCATAGTGATCAGATTTGCACTTGTGTGGGGTCGTTTTTGTTTCATATTGGTTTTTAAAAAATAAATCATTTTCTAAATCCAATTTCTCTGATTCAATATATAAAAGAATTTTAAAGTTAAAAATATGATACTTATGTCTATTCATTTTAGTACCAAATAATGTCATAATGAATCATGATATGAAAGTTTTTATAAAATTTCATGGGTAAAAATTTAAGAGAAAATGTCATTTGTATCTGCTTGTCCAATTTTATGTTATTTTTAAATTTTCTTTTATTATACATTATTTTTCTTGCCCAAACTCTGGCCATTCTCTTAAAGCACCTTTCCCCACAAAGCAAAATAACCATTAAAGTTTGTTTATAAAGCAGAGTAAATCTGGCATGTTTTTTTTTTTTCTTTGTAATGATTTGCCAAAATCTAAAATTACAAATTTTTGGGTTGAAGAGATGGCTTAGTGGTTAAGTGCTTGCCTGTGAAGCCTAAGGACCCGGTTCGAGGCTCAATTCCCCAGTACTCACTTAAGCCAGATGCACAAGGTGGTGCATTCATCTGGAGTTCGTTGGCTGTGGCTGGAGGCCTTGGAGCTTCCATTCTCTCTCTTTCTCTATCTCTCTCTCTCCCTCTCTCTCTGTGTCTGTCTCTCTCAAATAAATAAATAAAAATTTTTAAAATGTTTAAGATTACAAATTTCCCCTGTATATGTTTCCAAATATTTAAAAATATATTTTTGCTGATATTTTAAATATTTATATCACTAAATTGAATTCAAATAAACAGACCATTACTGGTATAGCCACTAAAGTATAATTTTCTTTAGGATGTAGAATTTATCACAAAGAGGCATTTATCAAATGCTTACTGCAGAAGAGAATATGCCAAGGTACCATTTATTTTACATGATAAAGATCAAGAAGCAAGGAGCTTTACATATAGCCTTTATTATGTTGAGACGGAGAGAGACACAGAGAACACTCACCTCCTACCAAACCAGATACAGACTCACAGAGGCTCCCAAGACCTCATCACTGAAGTAGACCTAAAACGAACCCAACATGGCTCAGGGAAATTCACAGAAGAGGGAATGGAAAAATAGTTAGAGCCACGTGTTGGGACATTGTGCACAAAGACATGGCCTCTTACACATAACTGATGACTACCCCCAAAATGCACAACCCCCCTTCCCTAAGGAGGAGGGTCCCTGTGTAGAGGGAGGAGGACAGGGAAGAGGCTAATGATGGTACCAACATGGCTGTATACACACTGTGTACACAACTAATAACAAAAAAAAAAAAAAAAAAAAAGAGGGAAAAGAAGCAAGATTGACTGAGTTGGGCACCAGGGAACCTGTGCTAACTAAACCTGGCATTCCCTCAGAGTTTCTGTTGAACTGAATTCAAGTATCAGAAGCTGCTTTGGGAAAGAAAATACTATTTCCTGCCTTTAAGAAAGTCAGCTTTAAGTCAAGATCACTGGATATGCCAAAGTTCTTTCCAAAGAACTCTGAAACTCTGAGTAATATTTGTTTAGTTAAGCAATGTTGGACCAACTGGAAGAATGTTTTTAAGTATTAACAGAGCAAGTCACCCTTAAACCTGATGGATATGCTTGTGGAAATCTTTGAAAGAAAGAAACTATGAAGGAAGAAGATAAGCATAATGATTAAAAAAAAAAAAAAAGATAACAGCTGGGTGTGGTGGTGCACACCTTTAATCCCAGCACTTGGGAGGCAGAGGTAGGAAAATCGCCTTGAGTTCGAGGCCACCCTGAGAATTCAGAGTGAATTCCAGGTCAGCCTAGACTAGAGTGAAACCCTACCTCAAAAAACAAACAAACAAACAAAAAATGATAGCATATCTCAGGGGATAAGAAGACCATAAATTTATTATGTATTAAGCAGTATGTTAAGACTTCAATATGAAGTCTATGTTTAAATATCACTATTTCTTTATTACAGAGAATGAAATAATCTCAGAGGACATTAGTAACTTGTCAAGAGTGTACCACTAGTAAGAGATGAAAGTAAGATTGTAACCTGGTTCAGAGCCCAACGTTACTCTACTGAGATGTAAGAAGGAATGTCATAAGTGTATCTGCCTACTGCACATTTATGTCACATGAAGCTTATTTGCAATAGCCAAAGGTAGAAGTGAACTAAGCATTTGTTGCCAGATGAGTGGACAAACAAGATGTGGCCTCTACATACCATTCACATGGGTTGGCACATTCCTTTAAACATAAGAACAGATTTCAGATTTTATAGTCAACCATTCACTGTCAAATCCCAACAAACATCCGCTAGCAAATATACTGCTACTCTATTTCCACAACAAACCCTCTCTTATAAAATGTTCTCTCATAAAGTGATCTCCAGACCATGTCTGGCCCCAGGTAACTTTGAGCAGCAAAACAAAGCATTGTGCAGACATGTCAAAAAAGGTGAACATTTGAGGAGCTTGGAAGGTGGTTCAGTGGATAAAAGCACTTGCTACACAAGCAGGATGATGTGAGTACAGATACTTAGAACCCACATGAAAAAGCAGCATGAGGATCTTTAATCTGAGAATGCCTGTGATGAGATGGGAAGTAGAGCTAGGAGAAGCCCTGGATGCCATGAGGCCAGTAGCTGGCATATTCAGCAGTGGACAAGACACTGCTTCAAACAAGATGGGAGGTGAGGACCACTGTCAAGGGAAAAATACTGAAGTCAAATAAACGTGATATTACACCTGTGCTATGTGCTACAAAGGGCATTAGGTACCCAGGACTCTGGCAATCAATAGTAGGAGGATTTGAACAATTCAGGAAGGCCAGGAAATGTTTCCCTAGGAAAATGTGAAGAAGAAAGAAGTATGGAAAGAGACTAGGGGTCAGGAAACTGGTTGGAGTTACATGTCACAGAAAGTAATCCAGACATCAAAAGAGGGTAAACTGTATTATGTATGATCCTATGGCTGACCGAAAGGGTATGAGTGGAAGTGAGTCAGACTTTACAAAACATTAAAAGCCACAAAAGGATTTAGGTGCTTAGACTAAGGGCAGGGTTCTAAACAAACAGGTGGAAAGTTATGTAGTAATGAAGTAATTCATTTGATCTTTACAAGTGTAGTGGTTTGATTCAGGTGTCCTCCATAAATTTAGGTGTTCTGAATGCTAGGTTCCCAGATGATGGAGATTTGGGGACTAACCCCTCTTCAAGGCAGTGTATTGTTGGGGGCTGGTTCATGGGTACTATAGCCAGTTTTCCCTTGCCAGTGTTTGGCACTCTTGCCTATTCCTGTTGTCCACCTGGTGTTGGCCAGGGGTGATGTCCACCCTCTGCTCATGCCATCGTTTTCCCCTGCCATCATGGAGCTTCCCCTCAAGTCTATAAGCCAAAATAAACCTTTTTTTCCCCACAAGCTGCACTTGGTCTGGTGACTTCTACCAGCAATATGAACCTGACTGCAACAATAATGCTGGTCCTGAGGAGTGGTATCATTTGCTGCTAGACACCTGACTGTGTCACTTGGGCCTTTTGCAGCTGATTTTCAAGAGGAATGTAGAAAGATTTGAAACCTTGGCTTAAGAGATGCCTTTCAGTGCTGCAAGTACAGTTTGATGGACTATTTTGGTCAGAGTTGAAAGACCTGAATGCAGTAAGAATTATGGAAATGTGAGGTTTGGCTTATGAGGGTGAGAAAGATCTTTGCCTGGACTGGGCTAGGAACAGTTTGTGTTAGAGGCTTGCTGTTATGCCCATGTCCTGAGAACTTGTGTAGGGTTGCAGTGACTAGAAAATGACTAGTGTGAGCAGAGGGATATGGCATAGAACAAATGAAATCTTTGGATTGAACCTTCTGCCTGTTCAGCTGCAATGGTGTGAGAGATTAAAACCTTATAGATTGGGCCAGCTGACCTGCACTGGGGCAACAGGAAAAATGTAGACTCTTTTGAAGGGGCCTGAATGCCCAAGGGATGTACTCTTCTTCAAAGTCTGCTTTATTCCCCCCTGGATTAACAAATTGGCACCATACCTGGTATTTTGGAATATAAGAAATGCAGGAAAGAGAGGGTCATTGAGTTTGCAACACAGTCTTGTGTTTTGAAAATGGCCATGGGCAGTGTGAAGCAGGTTTGCTGGTTGTCTGCATGGAGACCCCATAGGGCCATGAGGATGAATAATGAATTTCAATGGAGGCCCATTCTCTATCTATCTGCCTCTTTCTCTCTCTGTCTGTCACTCTCAAATAAATAAACTAATTAATTTTTAAAAATTTAAGAAAGGAAGTTATGGGAAGCTTTCCTACTCTCAGCAGGTGTAGGTAAAATCCTTGAAAATAGGATCCCATATGTGGGTACTGGAGAATCAAATCCAGGGCTACAAGCTTTGCAAGCCAGTGATTTTAACTACTGAGCCATCTCCTTGACCCAGGATTTTATATATTATTTAAGTAATTCTTCCCTACCCCAAGTTCATAAATACATTACTAGGTTTACTTCTGAATAACATAAGTTTCCTTCTTTTAACATTGTGATATATGTATGTATGTATATATGGTGATATAAAGATCAAATTTTTATACTTTACATGAACAGCATCCTTCAGGACTGGCCACTAATTTTCCACTAGAATCTTACTATCTAATTGCCCCATTCTGTGAAAGAACCAACTGGCTGCACAACTACACAGCCAGGAAGATGTGCCCACTGGTGCAATGGCCTCATGTCTGTTATAGGGGTAACCAACTGTTCTATGATTGGATTTAGGGACCGCTCCAAGGGAGGTAATTTAGGCCTAATATAATCAAAACCTAATCAAACACCCATGGCTGAAAACATAATAGACCCTAGGAGAAAACTACTATTATTATTTGGCTAAATTGACATATTATGCACACCAAATTTCCTTCTAAGTAATTATGTTTATGTCCATACGTTAATGTTGCTCTCACTTTTCATCAGAGAAGCTTCTTTTTGCAAATATAGTTCCTATTCTGGTGACTCAAAACTCATCAAAATGCTGAGAAGTAACACTTGAGTGCTCAGCACTCTAAATAAGATATCACACCCTTCAGGACTCAAGAAACACTGTTGAAGAGGTGGTGGAAAGAACATAGGAGACTGAAAAAACATGCTTTGGAATGCTTAAGGACACAGGACATGACCTTAGTAGCTGCTGTTATCTGAACAAGACCTGCACAGTACTGGACTCATCAACATGCCATCATGGATGGAGGAGGAGTGGGGAAAAAAGATTGACAAGAAAACAGAAGAGGAACTAGTTAGAAGAAGGGTTTAAATGGAAGGGGGATGAGGGGGGAACAAAGAAAAGTATTGGGAATGGATTATGATCATATTTTTTTAGTTTTCTATTCTGCAAGCACAGGCAGTTTGGTACCATTATTAGGCTCATCCATGACCTACCCCCTCCCAATTGGCCCCTTCTTGTTGAGGTATATGGATCGTGCATTGTGGGGTTAGCCCACAGTTATTGGTGATCACATTTTGATTAAAATGAATTAATCACCACGTGCATGTACGAAAATTGTCAAGGAAATGGAAAAATAGTATCTCAGTATTATTTGCTTTCAAGAATGATATTTTCAACTTTGTAGAAAGAATGAAATTTTTTATTGTGTCCTAGCTGAATTTTTTAAAAATTAAGTAAAATCATAAAATTATCCTGTTACATAAAGTCATGATCTCAAGTTACATTAGGCAGCAACAAAGTAGAAATTCAAATAAAATAGTGAAAATAACTCTATCACCTATTTAGTCTCCAGATACCCTCAGTTGCATATTTCATTAATATAACAATGAGAATTTTATTGACTCAATTGACCATAAATAAGAACAGCTAATTGGTAGTCCATCTCACGATAAGCTCTGATGTCATCAAAGAAAGGCAATAAAATAGTTAGTGATGGAAAATCTATGTTATGACTCTGTTTGTTAAACTAAATGATGGCAATTTAAAGTTAGGTGAATTAACATCCTTTCTGAAGAATTCTGCCTACATACAGAAACCTTTAAAGGAATGAAGAAAATTGATATCACTGTCCACCAAATGTTTTTATGTGACAATATTAGGTTTCCAAAAGTTTGTGTGAAAAAAGTTTTGATCAATTAAGCTTCATGGACTTGATTTGTCTGTTGTAATATAGTGTGTTACAGTCTCATAAAGTTAAAGATGAATGAGGTCAAGGAGAAAAAATAGCAAAGCATTTACAAGTTGAAAAATGAAACATAAAATCCTATATCAAAATTCAAGTATACTGACCTATTAATCCAACACATTTAGTGACACTTTATTATTAACTTTTTGTATTTCCCTACTGTAGTGTCCATCTAATAAGTGCTTTTTAAAAAACATGTGGTAGTAATCATGATAAAAAGTCCATCTTTCCTTTTGTTTTCCTGACCTAATTCTTTCCAAGGACACATCTGGGCCTGGAATGGGTCCTTTTTATAGTTTTCTCAAGAGCATGAGATTAATACAATTCATGTGTTTAACTAAAAAGGCTTTTTGTGTGCACTGTACATAGTGAAGATATGTGTTTCCAGGATCACATGTCTAAACTGCAATCCTGTAAATTGGTAATGTTTCAAATCATACGAAACCAAGTTCACTGAATCAGGGAGAGTAAAAAAGGTTAATGAGGAGGAATAAATTAAGAATTTGCCATAAGACAATACCAATGACAAATGTACAGAAGTCAATACATAATTTCCTTTCCTAGAACTATAATATTTTAGAAACAGAAAACTTCAGAGTATATCTTGTCAAACTCCTCTCTTTATAAAAAAGAAAACCAACACAAAGAGGATAGGATACACCCAAAATTATATAGCTTGTTAACAACTGATCCATGAGTAGGAGACAGGCCCCGTAAGTTAATTCTAGGTTCTACTATTTTACTCGTAAATACTGAAAATTATATAGCTTGTTAACAACTGATCCATGAGTAGGAGACAGGTCCCTTAAGTTAATTCTAGGTTCTACTATTTTACTCATAAATACTGAACTGAACTTTTAAAGACACCACTAAGAAAAGCAACTGTCACCATTAATTGTGATAGAGCTTTGTCTAAACCCTATAAAGAAGCCAGTTGTCCTCTGACTTATCAAATAGATCACTTGTGTTATAAAGACCACCCTCACGAGCTTCTTAATACACTTCTTTTACTTCATTTCTGCAATCTGTTTCCATTTGACCCTATATCTCACCTCATCAAATTAGAAATATTATATATTACAAAATCTTGCTTAATACATAAGATATGTAGATTTTCTTAAGAAGTCTGTCCCTATCATGTGGAATGAAAGATGCTACTATCTAGTAATAAAATCACAATAGTAGCTAATATTTGGGAATAATTTCATTATACCAAATGCATTAATTCTATTATAACTGTTAGTTTTTCCTCACAATGATCCTTTGAGGAAAGGAAATGAGTACATTGGGGATTGTTACTTTTCAAGGACTATCCTGGTGAAAGAACTGCAGTTATTCTCAAAGGACTCATGGATACACTGCCTGCTAAGTCAGTGAGTTGGGCTGAAAGATGGGAAAATCTAACAGAGCTATTCTAAACCAATGACTCATTAACCTTGAAAATCTAGCTAGGAGATATGGTGGAACATGCCTTTAATCCCTGCACTCAGGAGGCAGAGAGGTACGAGGATCACTGTAAGTTTGAGGCCACCCTGTGAGTACATAGTGAATTCCAGGTCAGCCTAGGCTAGAGTGAGACCCTATTTTGAAAAACAAACAAAAAAAAAAAAAACCCACTTAAGTGTAAAAGATGAGAGGTATGCTCCAAATTATAATGAATAGTACTGGGGACATCTAGGGATTGTGTTTTTAAATTATAAATACAGAGCAAATGTTTTCCTTTTCAAGGATGAGACAAACAATGTTAAAGTGACATAAAGGAAGTTTTGCCTTGAGAAACCAGAAACTCATATAAAATTATTTAGAGTAAGAAAATGAGACACTTGAGAAATTACATTGCATTTTTCTTACTTGTGTGTTACTTGTGTGTGTGTTTGTGGTGTATGCCTCTGTGTGTTGACATGGTACCCTGTGTATTTACCTGTTAAAATCAGAGAACAATTGTTTCCATCCATTGCTGGTGCGCACACATGTGTATAGGTGCACATGCACGTATGTGCACTCATGCTCACAGAGGACAGAGGTTAACGTACAGTGTCTTTTTCAGTTGCTCTTTATTTTATTTTATTTTATTTTATTTTATTTTATTTACTGAGGCAGGCTTTCACAACTGAATGCAAAGCTCACCAATTCTATTAATCTAGCTAGCCAGCTTGCCCCAGATATTCCATCTCCACCACAACCATCCAACATTTATGTGGATACTGAGATCTGAACTCCACATTTCATTCTTGCTTATCAAGCACTTCATCCACTGAATCATCTCCCCAGGCCCTCCACTCTATATTTAATAGAAACACCTTTCTTTTCTTATGTCAGGAGCTAAATTTAAAATGTAATATAATAAAGTCTAACATTAAAATTAATGTTTAATTAACAAATACAATAAAATGTATTAAGTGAAGGGGAAAAACTTGTGCTCTAGCTAGTTACAATACACTTAACAGAAAAATAATCATAAAGAAACAAAGTTTGAAGGTATCGATGGAAGCATTGGAGACTAATGGAGAGAACCAGTAGATGAGGACTAAAGACTCCACAGAGAAGAGGTTTATTAAGATGAGTGCTAATGATTGTATTTCCCCTCAGAGGGTGGTGATTTGAGCTACCAGTCTTAAGGAGGCCAAGGTAAACTTCAGTAGACTGGAGAGACATAGACCAAAGTACCATAACATAACTGGCAACAGGGAATGGCAGAAAGGAGAACCCAAAATGCCACAGCACCTGCCATTTCCTAAGCATTACCGATGCAGTGTGAGAGTGGAAACCACAAGCAAGAAAACTCAGTGAGACATCAAATACTTGATTTCAGCAATTTGTCAGTGTCAGAGTGATTAAGGTTAGATATTCACCAACAATTGAGGGATAAATAGAAGCCAGGTACTTATTTTAAGGTAGGCAGATAGGGGAAGGCCCACAAAGAGAGAACTAAGAGATGTCACCCCAACTAGTAGTGGCAGAGTTGGGATTCAGCATATAATCCAGCCTCACCCACAATGGCTGCAGCACCCTCTACAGTTTCCCCAATCTATCACACTGCCTACCTTCTCAGTCTGTTTATTTCAATTCTTTGTTAAAATAGTCAAGACCCAAAAATTGAGTTTTATAAGCTCTTCCTTAACTCCAAACATCCTATATCACCCACAAGTTTGGATGAGAGGGATTTACTTAGTAAAGACTTTTAATAGAGATATAAAAGGGAAGTGATGTTTGTTTGCTTCAGTATCAGGGCTAGAACTCAATACCTCCCATATGCCTGCTGGGCACTGTGCTATCTCCTTGGCCTAGAAGTAATGTATTTTTAAAGAAAGCCCCTATGTTGTTACAATATAAGTAATGAAAAACATGCAAAGAGTTGGTTAGTCAAACTAATATTCTGATCTCCATATGCCAAACCTTATGAGTTACAGAAGCTTTATACTTTTACAAAATGTATTCAGCTTGAAGAATGAGAAGACATGAGTTAAGCATTATAAAATTAAAATGAGATTAAAAATGGAAACTTATAAAAGAAGACAATGGAAAGGAGACAGCAGTAAAAAATTTTAAAGTAGAATCAATGGATATATCTAATTAATAAACACAAACTCTGGGCTGGAGAGATGGCTCAGCAGGTAAGGCCCTTGCCCACAAAGCCTAAGAATCAGGTTGGATTCCGCAGGACCAACATAAGCCAGATGCATGAGGAGGCACATGCATCTGGAGTTTGTTTGCAGAGGGTAGAGGCCCTGAAGCACCCACTTTCTCTTTCTCTCTGCCTCTTCCCTCTCTTCTCTGCCCTTCTTCTGCTACTACTTTCCCCATCTGCTTCTTCTTCTTTCTCTCTATCTCTACTTCTCTCTCTCTCTCTCTCTCTCTATTAAACAAATATTTAAAAATACAAATTCTTTGGGAATCTTATTTAAAAAAAAACATTGCCCACCAGAAATAAATAGTAAGACCCTATTGCTAAAGACTCCACATACTTGGGCTGCAAGATTACTGAGACATCCTGCTGGAGCTGAGCTGAGAACCTCCTCCATGAAGACCAGCTGACAGAAATATAGAAGAAGCCATGCTACATGCAGTTCAATGGGAGAAAGAGAAATCACCAGTGAAGATACCCAACAGTGGACACTGCAAGCCTTATAATTGGCCAGCCAGGCCAAATGAGTGCAATAGTGGCATGTCTGTCATGGTGGAAACCAACTGTCCTCTAATTTGACTGGAGGCCTGCTCCATGGGAGGGAATATATCCCTAATACTGAAATCCTACAACAGGGGTAGTCATGAACCCTAGGGTTGTAATGTCTGCTTCTGTCTGGCTTAAAGTATATACTATGCTTACCAAACTGCCTAGTAAGCACTTCTCTTAACATTCATACCCATATATTAATGCTACTCTCACTTTTGGTTAGAGAACCTTCTCTTTTCAGATGGCAGTGACCTTGGGATGACTCAGGAGGCACCATGGTACTGAGAAGTGACAGAGGAGTGCTCAGCACTGAAAATCTCAATCACAACTTGCATGGCTCAGGGTTGTGGAAGAGGTGGTGGAAAGAATTTAAGAGCCAAAAGAAGAGTAGGACTCCTTACACCATACTCCTCCAGACACAAAATGTCCTGGATATCCATGACCTCACAGTGTCTTACATTACCTACACAAGAGCATCATAATAGGAAGAAAAGATCATGACATCAAAATAAAAGAGAGACTGATTGAGAAGGTAAGGGGTATGATGGTGAGTAGAGTTTCAAAGGGGAAAGTGGGGAGAGGGAAGGAATTACCACAGGATATTGTTTATAATTATGGAAGTTGTCAATAAAAAAGATTATTTTTAAAAATCAGTAGCAAGAGGACCAGGAATATCTACTTTCTTTTTTCTCTTCTCTACCTCCCTCCCTCCCTACTTCCCTCTCTCTCATACACATACACACTTGCAGATAAATAAATAGATAATAAAAATAAAGTTTATTTGAGAGATTAAAAACATAAATACAAAAGAAATTATGAAAAAGGAGTAGAGAAAACCTTACCCAATCAAGTATTGCCATAAATTCCAAAGCTCTAATCATCAAAGTACTTAATACTTTTGTAAAACTACTATTATAATACTATTAGCTTATATATACTACATAATATTAGGCTGTCTAAGAATGGACTAAACAAAGCATTGCGATAATAGTATGTGCAATGAAACAATAACGATTAGGAGAGGGAGGGCAAGGTGAGCACGGTAGAGGCTGGAAGCAGGGCCACGTTGCCCGCCACTGGCAGCTGGGGCTGCGCTCACGGGTCACAGGGTCACGTGCCAAGAGGACAGCCCTCATGGGCTGCTGCCCGGGAGAGCGAGGCCAGCACAAGACAGGGTAGTTGAGTAGGGCCACACTGAATGCCAGTGTGAAACAGGGCTGGGCTCTGGGGTTGCATGCCAAGCGTGGAGCCATACCTGGGCAGCTGCCTGGGAGCGAAAAACCAGTTCAAGGAAGGCTGGAAGCAGGGCCCTGACACATGCCATTGTGAGACTGGGCTGGTCTTACCAAGGGTGGAGCTATCCCTGGGCAGCTGCCTTGGAGGGCAACATTAACCAAAGAAGAACTGGAAGCAGGCAACCAACGTGGATCCTACTTCTCATATTCAACTTCCACGCCCACTCACCCCAGAAAAATTATTTGAAGAAGGGCTGAAGTACAGGGAAACTGTGCACCAGCCTCAGCCCCTAGGAGAAAGTTGGGGTGTATTCTCCCCCAAAAAACCAGGCAGTGAAACAGAGTGGATGAGAAGGGCCTAGCTCAGACACTAAGAAAGCCAGGTCTCCCAAGGTCTTTCCGGGAACTTCAAAGAGGAGCCAACTCAATGCAGACCCTGTGCAGACTCAAGTGCACCCACTCAGTTTACTAAACAGTCTTTAATCCCACACCCACCTTGATCAACTTAGACCAGGCTACAAAACACAGGCTATATAAGATCTGCTGTTGCTACATCCTCAGAGAGACAACTTAACTGAAGATAGGCAGACCCCAATGCAAAGCAGATAACAAACAACACCCAGCAAAGGGGTACTCACCTAGATTACCTACTCTCACGGTGAAAGCCTCCAATGGAAGCTTAGAAAAAACACAAGATGTAGAAGCCCAGAATGAAATCTCAACAAGCATTTTATTTTATTTTATTTGAGAGTCAGAAAACATAAACACATTTAGGAAAGAAATTGAATAGAATACAAGAAGATGGAAAGATTTTCCATGCTTATAGATTACAAGAATTAATATTGTGAAAATGGCCATCCTAGTTATTCCCCAAAGGATCCACCTGCTAATACCATTAAAATATTAATTTGGAGAATGAGTTTCTAATACACAAACTTTGTAGACATTATTCAAATCAGAGAAGAGCTTGTTTTTATTGTTTATATCTCATGTTCTTCATAAATCAAACAGGACTCTATTACTAAGGTGTCCACAGCTGATAGAACAGCCACCATATTGAACATTATTTTGCAAAAGAGAACAAAAACAGGGGGGGGGAGCCTATAATAGTATTCAAATTTCAAATACTCAACTTAAAAGCTATGTGTGATGGTGACTGCCTCTAATCTCAGCATTTGGAAGTCTGAGGTAGGAAGATTGCTTACAGTTCAAGGCCAGTTTGACATACATAGCAAGATCCAGTCTCAAAAAGAACTGGGCTAGGGGTGGGGTGGAGAGATTCATTCATTCCTGTTCACAACACTTTAGTAAGAACTAGTGCCATTGGGTTATAATGCACTGAGCCCTTAAGTACCCTAGTGGCAGACAGTGAATGCATATAATCCATATTCAAAGATTTAACCCATTCTTCAGGCTATCTCAAGCAAATAGCAGAATGTTTACAAGGATCTTCATGCCAATATGTCTAAAATAGCCAGACATTAGAAATAACCATGCCAATTATCTTAGACAACATTTATTTAATAAAACAGTGCACAATTATTAAATATTATGAGAAATAATTATAATTTAATGACCAAAGACTAGCTTAGAAATTACTTTACAAAATGTGTGGCTCTCTATATTTTAACATATATTTTCATTAAAAAGACTAGTAATACATTCTAAAATAGTAGCTGGCATTTTTATGGATGGCAGAATTCTGGGTTATCTCCTCCTTTATGATTTCTTGGAAGTTTTCCAAAGAAAAATATTTAAAATAAATATTCTGCTATCCTAAATTGTACAAGTACACAAAAATAGTTATCAAAAAAGATTTATGAAAGGAAATTGAAAATGTTGTCATGTAGAATGTGTTTATTCGTCTATCAGTGTTTCATAATATCTTTTGACTAGTTTTTTAGTAGTTCTCATCTCCTCACAAATCCATAATGCCTGAAGAACACTAGCCAACCTTCTGTGAACAGGAAAAGAAAGAGTGCAAGGCTCTTGAAGTGTGAACTGTCTGCCTTGGCAGGAGAATACATCAACTATTCAAACAGCAGCTTCTGTGAGGAGCTCAGAGCAGGGAACACTAACTTTCAAATACAGAGATACTGATAATCCTTTCTCATTTCTCCCATTCCCCAGATAACAGTGTGTGTGCATGTGTGTGTGTGTAGAAATGTACGTGCATGCACATGAATGCACATGCATAGGCCAGAAGACAGCCTCTGTGTACCATTTTAACACAGGGTCTCATTGACCTGGACATCACCAAGTAAGCTACACTAGATGACCAGTTAACCCCAGGATCCATGTCTCTACCTTCCCAACACTGGAGTTACAAGCACACCACTATGCCTTCCTGTTTAAAAGAAAATGGGTTTGGGGACTGAATCCAGGTCCTCATATCTGCAAAGCAAGCATTTTTACCAGTTGAACTATCTCCCCAACCCATCCAGCTACAATTCTAAGGATGTGTACCATAATCATCTGCACAATTCTGCACAGACTATATAGTTCTATGCCTTCACTAAAGATGTCAGTAAGGTGAAAAAGAAAGGTGCTTCAGGATGGAAGGTTTCTAAAATCACAGTTACTCTACCAATGAAATGAAGCCTCTGTATCCAACCTTCCACTGGTATTCCTGGATTTATGTTTTACCTGTTTCCCGTCCAGTAGTCAAACTAATCTAAGTGCTAAAAGTCACTGGGAAATTGTTGCTCTTGGTAAGGTCTTTAATTCCATTTTATTTTAATCACACTGTATGTCGTTTATTTCATTGGTATGACTGAGATCTGACTTATCTCTCAATATGTTTTTGCCTTCAGTAATTGTAACTACCTTCCCACTGAAGATGAGACATACACTAAAAATTAATGAAACAGTCTGACATATAATAAGGTAATAAACATTATGAGATCAAGAGATGGGAAGAAAAGCAAAGAAAGGTAAACTGGACAATGGGGATCGCTTTCCATGAAGATTGATTTTGTATGGTGTGGCTGAGAAGCTGAGGAACCCTGCAAGCATTTGAAAGTCTAAGAGTCAGTTAATAAACACTGGACTTCAAAGGCTGGCAAAAATGAAGAAGCTGGGCTGGAGAGATTGCCTAGTGGTGAAGGCACTTACCTAAGAAGCCAAAGGACCCAGGTTTGATTCCCCAGTACCCACATAACCAAAGGACCCAGGTTTGGTTCCCCAGTACCCACATAACCAAAGGACCCAGGTTTGATTCCCCAGTACCCACATAACCAAAGGACCCAGGTTTGATTCCCTAGCACCCACATAACCTGGGTCCTTTGGCTTCTTAGGCAAGTGCCTTAACCACTAAGCCATCTCTCCAGCCCAGCTTCTTCATTTTTGCCAGCCTTTGAAGTCCAGTGTTTATTAACTGACTCTTAGACTTTCAAATGCTTGCAGGGTTCCTCAGTCCAAGGTTATGCATACATCCGCAGTTCACTTGCAGTGGATAGAGACCCTGGTGTGCCAATTTTTTATCTCTCTTTCTCTAATAAATAAATAAAATAATGTTAAAAATGAAGAGGAAAGGAAGACGTTAAGTTAGCTCTATTCACTGATGATATGATTCTATACATAAGAGACCCAAGAGAGTCCATCCCAAAACTCTGGAAGGTGATTAATTCCTTTAGCAAAGTAGCAAGATACAAAAATCAGTATCCTTTCTATATGCAAATGACAAAGATACAGAGAAAGAAACAAGGGATATTGTCCCATTCTCAATAGCAACAAAAATAAAATAAAATACCTTGGAATAAATTTAACCAAGGAAGTGAAAAATCTATACAACAAAAACATAAAAACACTCAAAAAAGAAATTGAGGAGGACTTGAGAAAATGGAAAGACCTCCCATGCTCCTGAACAGGCAGAATTAACATTGTGAAAATGGCAATTTTACCAAAGGCAATATACAGATTTAATGCAATTCCAATTAAAATCCCAACATTGTTCTTCACAGAGATAGAAAAAATGATCTCATAATTCACATAGAAAAGCAGAAGGCCTCAAATATCCAAGCATATCCTCAGTAAAAGAAATACCTCTGGAGGCATCACCATACCTGATCTAAAGGTGTATTACAAAGCCATAGTAATAAAAACAGCATGGTACTGGCATAAAAACAGGAGTTCAAATCAATAGAATAGAATCAAGTACCCAGACTTTAGGTCAAGCAATAACATCTACTTGATATTTGACAAGGGCCCTAACAATATAGGCTGGAGAAAAGACAGCATCTTTAACAAATGGTGTTGGACAAAATAGATAACCATATGCAAGAAATTGAAACTTGATTCACACATTTCACGTGCATAATACTCAAGTCCAAATGGGCCAAAGACCTCAATATAAGATCAGAAATTCAGCTACTACTAGAAGAAAATATAGGAGGAACTTTCCATGATATAGGAATGGAAAAAGACTTCCTTAACAAAACCCCAGTAGCACAGGTCCTTAAACAGTCACTCAACCAATGGGATTACATGAAGCTGAAGAGTTTCTTCACAGACAAACATATAATAAGCAAAGCTAACAGATTCCCTACAGAATGGGAGAAAATATTTGCTGAATATCCAACTGACAGAGGCCTAATCTGTAGAATCTACATAGAACTCAAAAACCTAAACAATAAAAAGTCAAACAACCCACTCACAAAATGGGGCAAAGAACTGGACAGGCAGTTCACAGAGGAAGAAATACAAATGGCAAACACACACTTAAGAAAATGTTCATCATCCCTAATCATCAGGGAAATCCAAATTAAAACAACCATGAGATTCTACCTTACCCCAGTAAGGATAGCAAACATTAAAAAAATCAAATGAAAATAAATGCTGTTGAGGATGTGGAGAAATAGGAACCCTCATCCACTGTTGGTGGGAATGTAAGATGGTACAACCGCTTTGGAAAGCATTATGGAAACTCATTAGAAAGCTGACTATAGAGTTCCAATAGACCCAGTTATTCCCTTCTTGGGCATGTACCCTAAAACCTCCAAGCATCAGTCCAGAGAGATTTGCTCAACCATGTTTATAGCAGCTCAATTCATAATAGCTAAGAGCTGGAATCAACCCAGATGGTCATCACTAGATGAATGGATAGCTAAGATGTGGTATATCTACATGATGAAACTCTATACAGCAGTAAGAAAAACCAACACAACAAAATTTGAAGAAAAATGATCAAACCTGGAACAGATCATTCTCATTGAACTCACCCAATCACAGAAAGATAATCACCGCATAGTCTCACTCATCTACATACAGCACCTAACATGAATCTACCCAAGATGCCAACATACCCAGCAAGTATCTCAAGGACCGGACAATTGGGTGGGTGAGGAGGGAGCAGAGGGCATGGGACGGGTGGGGGACACAAATCTGAACCCAAACAACAATGGTACCACAAAATTCTACATCCTAAAAGATAGACCAAATGGTTGAACTTTCACCAGGCCCTTAGAGCAAACACCTTAGTCACAAGGCCCTGGAGAGGGTACAATGAAGACTGACCTTAATCTTCTGCTGCTTCTCTCCTTCTCTCCCTCCCTCTCTCTCTCTCTCTCTCTCTCTCCCTCCCTCCCTCCCTCCCTCCCTCCCTCCCTCTCTCTCTCTCTCTCTCTCTCTCTCTCTCTCTCTCTCTCTCTCCCTCTTCTCTAACTCTTTTATATTTCTTATCTTTTGCTTCCTTCTCTTAGTGGGCACTGACCTGTAACTCCCAGTACCAGCATGTGGCTGTCATCCACAATAAACTTTTGATCAGAGAGACCTACAAGGTTTCCTAAAAGAATGACAGATTTCTGTCAGAGTACTTGATGACCCACCAAAGGTTAGTGGTAAGACCCTAGTCCTGAAGACACCATATGCAGTTGACACGCAACATGGAGTGACATGGCTGAAAGATGGAAGAGAGTCAGTCAGCACATCTAGTACCAGAAGGTGCTATATGGGCAACTGGGGAAAAATGACCAATATCTATCCAAGCAACTCATGGTCTAACCTACTTAACAGCAAATAACCTGTCATGATGCTCACACAAGTGGTGCATAGCCATGGTGGGAAACCAACTGCTCTTGATTTGGCTAACTGATCTATTCAGTGGAACAGAACCCATAGATGAAGCTGGGAAACAAGTCAGAACCAGATCCAAAAATGAGCCTGCTCTCCATTATCAAATTACCACAAATCATGGGCTACAAGAGGGCCTACACCTATTAAATTGTCTCTAAAAGAATAATAGGTATCC
This sequence comes from Jaculus jaculus, assembly GCF_020740685.1. Lineage (NCBI taxonomy): Eukaryota > Metazoa > Chordata > Mammalia > Rodentia > Dipodidae > Jaculus > Jaculus jaculus. The sequence continues at coordinate 169,327,293 of NC_059105.1, forward strand.
CATTTATCTGGTGCTAACTTTACTTTCCTTCAGAGAATCTGCTTTTTATTTTCAGGTAGATGCAAATCCTAAGGAGAGAACCACCCCATCATGCCTCAAAAGGGCCCCAACTGAAACTAATAATAATTGATGAAACAAGCAAGTGTGCTGTTTTCTTGGTGAACCTGGTACCAGCACAAGGGTGAAGGAGATAGACACAGAGAACACTCAACTCCTACCAAATCAGATATCCAGAGACACAGAGGCTCCCAAGACCTCATCACTGAAGCAGACCCAAAATGAGCCCAATATGGCTCAAGAAAATTTTGCAGAAGAGGGGCAGAAATGAAGTCAGAGCCACACATTGGGTCATGATACACAAAGACATTTTCTCTTACCCATAACTGAGGGCTAACCTCACAATGCATGGCCCATATACCCCAACAAGTAGGGGCCAGGCAAAGGGGGAAGGATAGGGAGGAGGCTAACAATGGTACCTACCAACTTGACTGTATTCACTGAGTATCAAACTAATTAAAAGAAACATCTTGCTGAAAGTAAACCAATCTGATGCTTTTTAGTGATACAACCTAAATCTCCTGAGTGATTTTTTTCACTGTACACTGTTTGTCAACTCTGCATACAGCTTTGAGCATACACAATAGAAGAATAGCAAATTCAAAGGGCATACAACTTTATAAGACAGGACAGACCACACAATCCACCACTAATTTTTATAAAGAACCAATATTAAACACTATGCTGCTTCTCTTGGACTGATGACTACACTTGATCATTATTCCTTGACATTATGAGACACATGGATAAAGCCATTGAATTCAAGCAAAGTTTGGTGTCTCAGATACTCAAAGAAGCTTTTATAAATCCTCTTACTGGGTATAGGAATTATGTAAAGTAGAAGCAAGACTCTATGAAACACTTTCCATGGGGTCGTGATCCAGGATGGAGTGTGACTTTGCAATGCTGCAGCTGCCTTTGAGTCACCCATGAAAGTAACTCCTCATTCATGCTTTGTAAGCAATCCCAATAAATGCATTGACTCTCAAAAAAAAAAAATCAAGGTATAAGGAGAGATTGCTTAATGGTTAAGGCGCTTGCATGCAAAGCCTAAGAACCTAAGTTTGACTCCCCAGAACCCATGTAAGGCAGATATACACAGTGATGCATGCATCTAGAGTTTGTTCACAGTGGCTAGAGGCCCTGGTGTGCCCATTCTTGCTCTCTCTTTCTAATAAATAAATTAAAATAAAATATTAAAAATCATGCTAAAAATATTAAAATTACAAATAATATAGGACAAAAAGTCAATGGTATCAGTTACAGTTATCAGGAACACAAATCACATCATTATATTGAACATTCCCATTGAAGAGATTAATCAGATTTTCAATTCTTTTACTCAAAGAATCACAAATGCAATATATACTATCAATAAATTGCATAATTCTTTACTGTCTAATGTCATTTAACTTATAGATTTAGTAGGGGTGTGTGTGTGTAACAGGTGCATGTATGATGTATGACATGGTGTGTGGGGGTATACATATGAATGTGCCCATGCAGGCCCCATGAGCTTACCTGTGGTAGCTCCATCACTCTTCTGCTGGTTCTTGTTTGAGTCAGAATCTCTGATCCCAGAGCTTTACAGTTTACAAGTTCTGAAAATTTTCCAGTGTCTGCTCCCCACAGGATTGGGGTATAGGCCTACATACATGTACCACACTCAACTATTCATGTGGATCCTGGGGATTGGACTCAAGTGGTCTCCCAGGTCTCACAGGCCCTCATGCTTGCACAGGAAGTACTCTAAATGACGGCGCCATCTCTAGTAGTTAGAAGGAAATGCAGTATGTTTGTTCTGCCATGGGTATGCACAATAGCATCATTAGCCAAGCCAATCTCTTCTATGTTCATGTCTGTAGTCAACTTGAGCTTTAATAGAAATGTGTCATGGTTTGAATTAGGTGTCCCCCATAAAATCATGTGCTTTGAATATTTGGTTCCCAGCTGATGACAATTTGGGAATTGGAGCCCTGCTGGTAGAGATGTGTTGTTGGGGGTGGGCATATAGGTGTTATAACCAGCTTCCACTTGCTAGCATTTGGCACACTCTCCTGATACTGTTGTCCTTCTAATGTTGGCCAGTTGGTGAAGTCCAACCTCTGTTCATGCTATGTTTTCATTTGTCATCATAGAGCTTCCCCTCAAGTCTGCAAGCCAAAATAAACAACTTTGAGCCTATAAGCCACTTTGGTCAGGTGCTTTGTGTTAGCAACAGGAAGGTAACTACAACAAAGTATATGACACATTTTGCTCACATCTAACTTTTCCCAGCAAAAATAATTTCTCTTATTATGAGTTCTTCACCAGAAAACCAAGGCACAAAGAGGTTAGATAGATGGCCTAGTCACACAACTATTTAATTAAAAATAGTTTCTTTATTACTAATAAAAAAATCTTATGTATCTTACATAGCTTCAAACTGTACAAGCTAGAAAAATAGAGTTTCACATACTATCAAATGATAGCCCCAAGAATTCACAATCTGAGAGAACCTGGTTAAATTTCTTCTCAGATCAGTCTTGTCCAGCTAGTCAATATTTAGTCAGTCACAGTATTATTCACCACGCTTAAGAGGATATCAGACAAAACCTTATGTCCACAAAGAACAAATATACATTTCATGTATACTCTAAATGTAAAATGTATACATTTGTCAAGATCATTTTGGTTTCATACCTGTGTAGAACTAATAAATTGCTGAAACCTGAGCTGATAAGTATTTCTGTCTGACAAGAAAACCAAGGGAAGTTTTTATAAGAAATTCTCCAGAATTTACATCAATATCTATGCAATTAATAATTCTCACTTTCTCTACTACCTATTGAAAACAATGTCAAGAACCTATCTTCAGATTATTTAAGTTAGTTGAATTTGAACAAACATTAATTAATCTCTATTGTTTAAAAGTAGGTCACAGACATTGTTTCTCCTTAAAATGTTTCATAGCTACTAATGTGAGAATATGGAAAGGTCACCAGCTTCTTCCTTTTGGTGCTGCTAATAAGATACTTGAGAAAATTAATTAATAAAAATGTTATTTATAGAAATTTGTTATGACTAATTAGTAATCCTTCCCATGTGCCATCATTTCTCTCAAATTATTTAAGAGCCATATGACTCCATGTAAAATACTGCCAATTTGGAACACAGTGAAATACTGCCAAGAATAGACTGAATATTATGAACTCAGTCTCAGGGTGTGTCTCATGAAAAAGATGGCTTCCAGAGCCACAGGTGTTAGCCCAGCCAAAACTAATAGTCTATGGGTTAACTAAGGCTTCAGGAAAGATTTCCTTTAATATAAAAATTGAACAAGTAGAAACCTAACACATTTCTGCATACTATTGGCTTACTGTGCTAATTCTGCAATGTAAAGATATTTATTCAATTAATTCAAGCATCTAGAATGCAGTCCACATACATTTTGTGAAAAGTATTTCACAAGAACAACAAAGAAATCTTTGAGAAATGATGGTAAAGATTTTGACTAGTTGTGATGTTTGTGCATTGCAATAATTAGAAAGAAATTTACCATTTTGATGACGGTCACAGAAGGCTCATAGAACCAGGAGGGTGTGTGTACACACATATAAGCATACCGTCAGAGCACACACACATTGGGAGATTAAAAAGGAAGCAATAAGGAAAATGGAAAGTTTATTCTTCTGGGACCCACTGAGGAATCAAATTGATGGTCCTGGTATAACACAGCTAATAAAATGGGTAGCATGTAAAGGATCTGGCTCTTGAAGGAAATCATAAAGGAATGAGTGAGGCACAGAGAGCAGTGGAGTGTGGGGTACTTACACACTTTTATATGAGGCAGTAGAGAGTAAAGGTGTATAAATGTCTTTACAAGATGTCCATTTGGAGGAGCAGAAGACCATCAGCCATAACTTTAAAGAGTGTAACCATATCTGGGGAAAGGTAAAGGAACAAGATAGATGCTGTTATTCACACATATGCAAATAAACACCTCATTTTAAGTTTCCTAAATATAATTAATAGAAACATTATTGTATTTAAATAATCTACTTAGACTATGGAAAAAAAAAACAGCTACATGAAGAGATTGCTTAGTAGTTAAGGCACTTTTAAAGCCTAAGGACCTATGTTTAACTCCCCAAATCCCACATAAGCCATATGCACAATGTGACACATGCATACAAGGTGGTGCACCTTGTATGCATGTACAAGGAGTTCAATTGCAGTGGCTGGAAGCCCTAGTGTGCCAATTCTGTCTCCCTCTCTCTCCCTCTCTTGCATGCTCACTTGCTCTCTTTCTCTTTTTTTTTATAAAAAAAAATTTTAATTAAGTTATAGGAAAGCCTAACAGTCCAAGAAAATCTAGCTTTCTTCCACTTCAATCCCACTGAATGGTTTAAATAAAACTAGTCATGTGCCTACATATTACTTGCAGCAGGATTAAGAATCTGGTGTGCCTAGACATTGGAAGTATAGTAGCCAAGCAATACTTGGATTGAGAGAGAGAGGGGCACAGGATGCTAAAAATTTGTTTCCAAAGGCATCAGTAAAAGTACTGGGGGTAGAAAAAGGCATAAGGCTGGGCATGGAAGTGCATGCCTTTAATCCCAGCAACTTGGGAGGCAGACCCATGAAGTAGACACTCAATAAATATTAGTTGAACCTGATCATGAGGAGCAAAGAATAGTAGAAAAGCAGAAATTGAAAGTTGACATAATTGCTATTATTTAAGGTACATTGGAGAAATTCTGGATAAATGAAACAATCTATTGTGGTAACTAGAATCAATTCTTTTAGTTTTTATAACACATACACTAAAAACCTTTTCATATGAGCTCCCATTTTAAAACATTCAAGTTTTCCAATTTATTCACATCTGAATTTGTCCAATTTGGTTCTGAATATGATTAGAGAACATGTTTTCAAGAAAAAAAGCCAAATGCAATAAAATTTTTAAATAATAAAAGCCAATATAATGTAGCAAGAAAACCCCATAAGCAACAACAATTGTATTAGTGAAAATAGGTTGTAAGTCAAGTATACCAAGGTCAGATGACATTGGGGGGAAAACTGGCTCATCATTAATCAACTATGTGACTTTAAACCTAGCACTTAAGGAAACTAATCCTCAGTTTCATTATATATGCAGAATTATATGGTATTTCTCATCACATCTCAAGATTATTTAGGGAAAGTACTCAATCTGATAGATTAACTACATGGACGATAGATACATAGATAGATGTTTTGTTCCTTCCATTATGGCTCATGTTTAGGGAAAGCCACATTATAGAAGAATGTAAACTTCTGAAGCAGAACAGACTTCAGCCTCTTCTTAGCTTCTTAATTATCAGTCAGTCTCCTTGAGTCTGATAATTTTTATTAACCTGAGCAGTACCTATTTTATAAGGTTTAAAAATTAAAAGTTTTTAAATCCACCATGCCAGACACGCATTTATTGCTGGGAGGGATACCAAATGGTAAATCTCCTTTGAGAAATAGTTTGACAGTTTCTTACAAACTCATCCTTCTCTTACAAACGACTAACAGTTATGCTCTTGTTATCTGCCAAAATGAACTGAAACCCTATGTTCAGACAAAAACCTACCTATAGGTTTTTACAACAGCTTTAGTTATAATTACCAGAACTTGTAAACAACCAAATTGCCTATCAGTAAATTAGTGAATAAATTGTGGTATATCCAGACAATGAAATACTGTTCAGCTGTAAAATAAATGTGCTACCAAGTCACACACATACACACGACATACAGGGATTTAAAACATATTGTTAATCTGAAGGTTACATATTATATGATTCCAAGCCTATGAAATTCTGTGAAGGGCAAACCTATGGGGGCGATAAAAGATTGGTGGTTGTCAGAGGCTATCATTTTGATAGATGCAGAAAAGGACTTTGACAAAATACAGCATCACTTCATGATCAAAACATTGGAGAGAACTGGCATGTTTGGTTCATATCTTAGCATAATAAAGGCAATATACAAAGCTCCTAAGGCCCAAATAATACTTAATGGAGAGAGACTGGAGGAATTCCCATTGAGATCAGGAACAAGACAGGGGTGTCAACTCTCACCTCTGCTCTCCAATTTACTGGAAGCCCTAGCTCAAGATATAAGACAGGAGAAAGAAATAAAAGGGATGCAATTTGGAAAGGAAGAAGTTAAGTTAGCTCTATTCACTGATGACATGATTCTATACATAAGAGACCCAAGAGACTCCATCCAAAAACTCTTGAAGGTGATTAGGTCCTAAGAAAAGTAGCAGGATACAAAATCAATGCACAAAAAAATCAGTTTTCTTTCTATATGCAAATGACAAAGATACAGAGAAAGAAATAAGGGACATTATCCCATTCTCAATAGCAACAACAAAATACCTTGGAATAACTTTAACCAAGGAAGTGAAAGATCCAAACAATGAAAACATAAAAACACTCAAAAAAGAAATGGAGGAGGACTTGAGAAAATGGAAAGACCTCCCATGCTCCTGGATAGGCAGAATTAACATTGTGAACATGGCAATCCTACCAAAGGCAATATACATATTTAATGCAATTCCAATAAAAATCCCAACATTGTTCTTTACAGAAATAAAAAAAAAATGATCTCAAAATTTACATGGAAAGGCAGAAGGCCTTGGATATCCAAGCATATCTTCATCAAAAGAAATACTTCTTGGACTGGAGAGATGGCTTAGCAGTTAAGCACTTGCCTGTGAAGCCTAAGGACCCCGGTTCAAGGCTTGATTCTCCAGGACCCACGTTAGCCAGATGCACAAGGGGGCGCACACGTCTGGAGTTCGTTTGCAGTGGCTGGAAGCCCTGGTACACCTATTCTCTCTCTCTCTCTCTCTCTCTCTCTCTCCATCTATCTGCCTCTTTCTGTCTCTGTCACTCTCAAATAAATAAATAAAAATGAACAAAAAAAAATTTAAAAAAAAAAGAAATACCTCTGGAGGCATCACCATACCTGATCTAAAGCTATATTACAAAGCCACAGTAATAAAAACAGCATGGTATTGGCATAAAAACAGGAATATAGGCCAATGGAATAGAATTGAGGACCTGGACTTTGGGTCAAGCAACTACAGCTACTCGATGTTTGACAAAGGCCCTAACAATATAGGCTGGAAAAAAGACAGCATCTTTAACAAATGGTGCTGGACAAACTGGATAACAATATGCAAGAAATTGAAACTTGATCCACACATTTTGCCATATACAACACTCAAGTCCATATGGATCAAAGACCTCCATGTAAGACCAGAGACTCAACTACCACTAGAAGAAAATATAGGAGGAACTTTCCATGATATAGGAATGGAAAAGGACTTCCTGAATTACATGCAAATTTCAAGTTAGCCTGAGAACAGAAAACAATACAGTTCCTCAATAGTTTGGGTGCAAATACTTTCTAGACTAAAATAATCTTCTTCCTTCTACTCTCACCTAATTGTCTTTTCCACACCTAATAAAACAGTAAGCTTGGAGCTATGTTTTTAGAAACTCATTAAATAATTCATTTTAATATTCAAAAAAGGCTCTCATCAAGTACTTACTGCATTAATATAGCATTTAAGCAGATGATATAAGTAAATACTCGACTCATAATAAAATGTAACCAGAATAAGCATATTTTAGAACAATTTAACTGGTGGCCAGAGAGGTACATAGATATGCTGGAAACTTGCCGCTGGCTGGGAAAACTACAGGTTTGGTGTGTTCTGAGAATGCGACATGGGCTCTGAGATGGAAAACCAAACCAGAAGATCCAGAAAGTTAATAAATTAGTGTCAATCTAGGAGCCCTGTCAAAAAACTATGTGACTGTATTACAACCATGAGAGAAGTAGCTTTAATTAACACCTTTCCCCAAAATAGTCACAAGTCTACATCACTTGAATATCTCCCTAAACCTGTCTGACCCTAGAATGTGTTTAGTTGAGGGGACTTGAGGTTGCCTATGAGTCTTCAAGGATGCTTTTCAACCTTTTCTAGTATTTTATTGTATAACTCTAAAGCTTTATGTGGACATAAATGCACCATGTAGGAAGCCATATCAAAATCTAGTCCTGCCTCATCAAGTCTGACCCTCATGAAACCAAATTTAACTCGGTATATATTGGTAACTATCACTGACTGCTAGTTGATATCTGTGTGAACTGTAGTGAGTAGTAGAGGTGAGGAAGCTAGAAAGAGGCTATGGTAGAAGAAAGAGAAGGGAGGCTTTCAAGATCTGGAATTATAGACATATGAGTAGAGGGGAACTAGAATGGTCTAAGTGGGATATCAGGGGAAGGGATGAAGAAGAGGGCAGGATCAGAGTTAACCAAAATCTAAGATGTTAAGCATAAGCCAAATGGAAACCTACTTCTTTGCTAGCCAATAATATATGTTTCGAAAAGAGAGACAGTATGAGCAAAAGTAGCCTATGGATATGGAGAATGGTGCACTCAAAAGCCATAGAATCATTATTACTAGAAAAATTTCAGTGCTAGGGGTAGGATACCTTCCAGTGAGTTGCTGGACAGGAAGACCCCTGATGCCTACAAAACATTCCAGACCAGTTTCAAGGCTCTTGGTTGTCCACCAGAGCTAGATGATAAGACCCTATTGCTGCAGGCTCCACATGCTTGGGCTGCAGGTCATTGAAATATCAAGCTGGAGCTGAGCTGGAAACCTCCTCCCTGTTGACTAGCTTTCAGAATGCTGGAAAGAACAATGCAACACATAGCCTTTGGGGAGAGGTGTTAACCAGCAGTGAACCTGCAAGTCTTACAGCTGTCCAGCCTGGCCAAAACGGCCGCTGGTGCAATAGTGGCCTATCTGTTATAGGGGAAACCAACGACTTGTTCAGACTTTTAGGCCTGTTCCATGGGAGATAATACATGTCTGGTACTGAGAGAGTCAAAAGACTATGGCTGGGAAGGTCATAGGCCCTAGGTGAGTAACAACTAATGTTGTCTGGCTAAATACATATGTTATGCCCACCAAACTGCCCACTGATCACTTATGTCTATGCCTGGATATTAAGGCTACTCTCACTTGGTTTGAGAAGCTTCTCTTTTCAGATGGCAGTGAACACCAGTGTAACTCAAAAGTCACCACAGTGCTGAGAAGTAGAGTACTTAGCACTAAGTGAGCCATCTCTATCACAACCTCCAAGGCTCAAGAACCATTAATGAAGAGGTTATAGAAAGGATGTAAGTACCAAAGGAAAGGCAAGAGTGCTTACAATACTGTCTTCCTGATACAAATTGGCCTTGATAGTCATGACCTCACAGTTCCTGACCCTATGTATACAAGATCTTCATAATAGGAGGAAATAATTATATCAAAATAGGAGAGACTAGTTAAAAGAGGGGATTCAGTGGAGGATATTTTTGGGTGGGTGAAATGAGGTGGGGAGAGAATTATATGGTCTATTGTCTACACTCACAGAAGTTGTCAATAAAAAGCTTAAAAGGGGGCTGGAGAGATGGCTTAGTGGTTAAGCGCTTGCCTGTGAAGCCTAAGGACCCCAGTTCGAGGCTCGGTTCCCCAGGTCCCACGTTAGCCAGATGCACAAGGGGGCGCACGCGTCTGGAGTTTGTTTGCAGAGGCTGGAAGCCCTGGCGCGCCCATTCTCTCTCTCTCCCTCTATCTGTCTTTCTCTCTGTGTCTGTCGCTCTCAAATAAATAAATAAATAAATAATTTAAAAAAAAACATTTAAAAAAATATTATTAAAAAAAAGCTTAAAAGGGGGATGGAGAGATGGCTGAATGGGTAAGTCAATTGCCTAGAAGCCTAATGATCTAGATTCAAGACCCCAGTACCCACATAAAGCCAGAATCACAAAGTGGTGCATGCAACTGGAGTATGTTTACAGTGGATAGAAGCCCTGGTGTACCCTTTCTCTCTATCTCTCTGCTGTTAGAAATAATAAGTAAAATATTGAAAAAGAGGATTTTTAAATTTTTGTTTATTTATTTGAGAGTGGAAGACAGAGAGAGAAAGAGGGAGAGAGAGAGAGAAAGAGAATGGGTACACCAAGGCCTCCAGCCACTGCAAACGAACTCCAGATGCATGTGCCACCTTGTGCATCTGGCTTACGTGGGTCCTGGGGAATTAAGCCTCAAACCAGGGCTTTGCAGACAAGGGCCTAACCACTGAACCATCTCTCCAGCCCCCCACCACCACCAAAAGAAGTTCTTAATAATGTAAAAAAGCAACACATTTTTACCAATAGGATATAATTGAAAGGCTTATCTTTTGTGAAAAGTAGATCACATTAAAATATTAACATTGAAGACAAATTGATATAAAAAGACATGGTATATTAGATGCATTCACTTGTCATAAATTAATAAGAAAAGCATGAATTTGGACTTAATATTCAAGTATACCCTTGTCAAATGAAAGACAAATCACACCCATTTTATTAGAGATAATAAGGGGAGGATAAGAGAGGGGGTGAGGGGACACAAAACTGGACCCAAATGGCAACAGTACCATAAAATCCTACCTAAAAGACAGACCAAATGTTTGAACCTTCACCAGGCCTTTAGAGGAAACACCTGAGTCACAAGGCCCTGGAGAGGCACAACGAACACTGACCTTGAGCACATGCAACTTTTATCACAAGATAAGTATACAGAAGAGGCAATTTTTTTGGAAAGAATAACTTTCAGATACTTAGAACAGTAGTAAATGGGTTTGTATTTTGTGGGGTGGGTAGGCATGTGGGGGGGGGACGGGTTATAAATGAGGCTAGAGGTTAACATCAGGTGTCTTCCTCAATCACTCTTCACATTACTCACTGAGGCAGGATAGCTCATTTGAACCCAGAGCTTGCCAGTTCAATTAGCCTAGCTAGCCAGCTTGCCTCGGTGATTCCCTGTCTCTACTTCCTGCATGCTAAAATCACAGGTGGGGCACCTGCAATTTAAATGAGCGCTAGAGCTCCAAACTGGTCCTCATGCTTACACGACAAGCGCCTTAGCTACCCAGCCACTTCCCAGCTCATAAAACTATTTTTCAGTAACAAAGTTGTAGTTTGAATATAAATGGCCCCATAGCATCAGGTATTTTATGATTTAAGCTTTCTACTTAGTTCCCAGCATGTGGAGTCCTGCTAGAGAAGGTGAGCCTTGAATGCAGCCTTAAGGTGTATTGAGAGCCAGCTTGAGCTGTGGCTGTTGGTTACCTCTCGGATGTGGATGTATGAAGTTAGCCAGCTTCTTCTGCCATGATAAAGATTTCCCTGAAAACTGTAAGCCTGAAATAAATCCTTTCCTCCTATCAGCTGCGTTGGCCAAGCAATGAGAAGGTAACTGCAACAGAAGAATTTTTACATCAACATCATGGAATCCCAATAAACTTTTAAAAATCAAGTGGGGAGCAGGTTCCTATTAAATCATTATGACCATACAGGAGATATTTTTTTTTAATTTTTATTAACATTTTCCATGATTATAAAATATATCCCATGGTAATTCCCTCCCTCCCCACCCCCACACTTTCCCATTTGAAATTACAGGAGATATTTTGGTGCTTAAAGAAATTCATGGGTCTGGAGAGATTGCTTAGTAGTTAAGGTGCTTGCCTACAAAGCCTAAGAATCCAAATTTAATGCCCCAGAACCCACATAAGCCAGACGCACATCGTGGCACATGCTATGGAGTTTGTTTGCAAGAGCTAGAGGCCTTGGTGCATGCCCATTCTCTCTTTCTCTCTCATAAATAAATGAAAATAAAATAACTTCCTGAAGTGTCACTCAGAAACTCAGTGATTTAAAACCAAACTCTACCCAGTAGTTATAAAGTAGCCATGAGACAATCTTTGAGCTCCTTAATCTGATGCGTACTTTATTCAATATATCATTAGTGTTAGGTATGTAATTCTTGGTTTGCTGAAGTCCTAATAACTCAGCCAATGCCAACTCATGAATTATTTTACACTCATGTCAACATAATGTATATCAAGTGACTAAGCAGTGACTTGAGCCCAGAAACCTCAGAAGCTTGCTGCACCACAAACTCAATTTCTTCACCTATAGCAGCACAGATAACAGATACACAAAAGACAGTGGAGAATGGAGACACATTAGTCCTTGTCTAACCTAGCCAAATATATACATATACGTGTGTGTGTGTGTGTGTGTGTGTGTGTGTGTATGTGTGTGTGTGTGTGTATGTGTGTGTGTGTGTATGTGATCTCTGATCCAAAGATATATACTCATTTTTTCAGAATTACCCTAATGGCTTAATATAACTGTGTGGCAGAGACCAAGAAATATAGAGAATACAAAGAATACTTAGACATTAATAGTGACTGTTATAATAGTTTGTAAATATCAAATACCATAAAAGGAAGATATGAGATGCATAACATTAAGGGAAAATACAAAACATTACTATTAGGTATTAACTTTTTCAATGGAGTAATATACCTGTAAATTTATTGCAAGACAATTAGGCAAGAAAGATCATTGATGTGAAGTAGCATGAAGAATGAGATTAAATAGAATTGAAAGCATGAAATTATACCCTAAGATGTCAGGTAACTGCTCACCAATCTCAGATTTCCAGGGTTTCTTACTGAGACATGAAAGTGGGGTTTGTAAAATTGTGCCAACAGAAGTAGAAAGCTGTCATAGCTTGTTCATTGTGCAGAGTTAGATTTATGTTGCTTGCAATAAACTTCAAAGAGATATGCACCAATGGCTGCTCAATGTCACATAAACACAGCTTCATATAAACAATTGTTTGGAACTCCTCCAACCTATACAGAGCTAGTATAAATCAAGCAGAGCAAATGAGCAGAGAACTTTGTATTTAAACCTTTACAAGGGAAGATAACTTTATTTGACTTCCTACTTCTTTGGTAGAGTGTCCACTTAATATTTTTCTTTGGGTAACAAAATTCTTCTTCATTGATTGCATGTCAGTATTTAGATTTCTTGAGAATACTCTAGATTTAAGAAATGTTTTCTAAACATGTACACTATACCTAGAATTGTGTTACACATACTTATTTGTCCCCAAATAAATGTCAGTGACTGGCTTATAAATACAGTGATGAAAATTAATGAAATATATATTTAAAATATCATTTTAACAATATTTATGCAACAGATAATTTTAAAAAATGATCTCATTCCTGATACTTGTTTTAAATATGAGATAAGTTGATTTCATACCACATTTTCCAGAAAAGATCAAGAGAGATTTAATATAGACTAACACTAAGGTAAGGTAAATTTGTCAGAAATATATAAAGAATAATCCTTGATCCCCCAATATATTATTTAAGAAGTAATACAACATGGAAGGGGACAGGGAACAAAAAAGAAGGGAAGAGGGAGGAATAAGGAAAGAGAAAAATCCATTTTGAATTAGAACATTTAGCACTCTTGTGTATGTGATTTTGTTTAATTAGTATTTCTTTATTACCTATGGTTTGATAATAAATGGAAGGTTAAACCACAAAATATTTATTGGGTAACTAATAAACTGTGGAATCAATACTTTTATATGTTAAGGGATAGAACCTCTGAATAATCAATTTTGTTCAACACTGATAACCTTGTCAGATATTTTTGTGAAAAAGAATGAATCACCAGTTTAATTCATCAAAGATATGCAAGAATGTTCACATAGTTAGGTAGCTTCAAACCAAAATAGTCCAATACATAATTGACTTAGCACATCCTTCATAATTATTCTGAAATTATCATATAAAAAAAGAAAAGTTGATCTATCAATTCAAATCACCTTGGACACATTGCTAAAACAATTCTACTTCCAATCATGGGGAATTAAATAAGCATGGTTTGGGAAGAGCTTTGTTCGTATGTTGTTTTGTTTCCCTTAGAAGGAGACAAAGAATTTTATAGCTAAAAGCTACCTTAACTTTTGACTCTGCCATTTCTTAGCCCAAATGACCTTATTACTGTAGCTTTTAGAAAAACCTAAGATGCTACTCAACATGGTCTTCAAGTGGATGAGGCTCTCACTTGTACATAGCAGAATTAGTCTGACATCCTAAAGGCAAATGGGGCCAAGGCCACTACATCAATGTGAGCTGTATTTAAGCACCTAATCTGCCTTCTACATTCACGTGTGAACACTGTGACAGAGTGCCCCTCCAGTATCACTGCTCCTTTCCATCAAGTAGATCCACACTGACAAGGTTTCAGTTCACTAAAATCGTGTTCATAAACGACATATGAATTAAATCAATATATTCAGGAGCGGCAGGGCAGATGCTAACTACGTCCTTGGATTATTTGTAGGTTCGTATTTCCAAATTATTTCCAAGTACGACTGGTCCAACAAAAGTACCACCTTTTTGTGTTCTTGGACTTCAGTAATGTTGAAAATAGAAAAAGTGATTGCCTCAAATAAACCACTACCATGAATGCTAGCTGCATGAGAAAAGTCAAGTGGAGACATTATTTCTCTTTAAAAGCCTTATAAAACTTTACTTAAATTATTTTCCCTTGGAAAAAACTGCTAGGGTGAAGAAATGGTCTCTCTCTCTCTCTCTCTCTCTCTCTCTCTCTCTCTCTCTCTCAAATAAAGTATTTACAATATTTATTTTTAAAAAGAACTGCTAATATGTACAAAACTTCAAAAACTGCTTTCAGTATTAAAACTCCCACTCCTAATTGCTATTCAAATGGAGTTTCTTCATGTAAATCCTCTCTTTTTTTCTCTCTCCTATTTCTTTTTCCTCTGTCATCAACTTTCTTAAATGTAACAGGGTTTCTGTTTCAAAACTGACTATGGAAGGAGCAAATACCAATGAGCTGGGGACATTCCAAACAGCAGACAAGGGGAAGAAGATTAACACAATGTGATACAGCATGACCTCTAAAATGAGGATGAGTCTGGCCTGGTAGCACAGATTTATAAGCCCAGCTGCCCTGTAGGTTAAAGCAGAGGATCCTGAGTAAGAGCCAAGATGTACTACAGAGTAAAGTTAAGATCAGCCTAGATAATTTACTGAGACCCTATCTCAAAATTTATAATAAAAAATGTTTTGTTTTTTTGGCTGATTGTTTCAAGGTAGGGTTTGCTCTAGCCCAGGCTTACCTGGAATTAATCTCAGGCTGGCCTCAAACTCACAGTAATCCTCCTACCTCAGCCACCTGAGTGCTGGTATTAAAGGTATTGCTACCACTCCCAGCATAATAAAAATCTTGAAGGACTTGGGATGTTACTCAATGGGAAAGCACATTCCTAATGCATGCAAAACCCCAAATCTTTTTAAAAAATATTTTATTATTTATTCATTTGACAGAGAAAGAGGAAGAGAGATAATGGGCACGTCAGGGCCTCCAGCCACTGCAAACAAACTCTGGACATGTGCTCCCCCTTGTGCATCTGGCTAACATGAGTCCTGAGGAATTGAACCAAGGTCCTTTGGTTTTGCAGGCAAACACCTTAACTGCTAAACCACCCCTCCAGCCCCAAACCCCAAATCTTAACCTTAGCACCACAATGAAGTGAAAATAAAGTAAGAAAGAAAACCTGGAGAGATGGAGACATGGCTTAGCAGTTAACATGCTTGCCTGCCTAGGGACCTAGATCCAACTCCCCAGAGCCCATGTAAGCCAGATGCACATGGTGGCAAATGCATCTGGAGTTCATTTGCAGTGGCAGGAGGCCCTGGTGTGACCATATTCCCACCTCTTCCTCCCTCCCTCCCTCTCTCTTTCTCATAAGTAAATAAATAAATGTTTTTAAACAACCTGGAAGTCCTTCAGTCAATTCTGAATGTCTGTTCATTTTAGGAAGGTATTGATGCCCACCACCATGCCACCAACACACATCCTATTCACCTTAAACATGTCCTCCGGACAAACTTCTGCTTAATACATATACAAAATAATCCTAGAGTCCTTCATAACCAAGAACAGCTAGTGCTTCTCTTGAACTTAAATGATCAGATATTCATCTAGCTGGGAGACTTTAAAGGCAGGAGAAAACAGAATATAAACATTCAAGTTGACCCTCTACAAATTCATACACTAAAAAAGGAACTTCCGGGCTGGAGAGATGGCTTAGTGGTTAAGCGCTTGCCTGTGAAGACTAAGGACCCCGGTTTGAGGCTTGTTTCCCCAGGACCCACGTTAGCCAGATGCACAAGGGGCGCACGTGTCTGGAGTTTGTTTGCAGTGGCTGGAGGCCCTGGCATGCCCATTCTTTCTCTATCTGCCCACCCCCTCCCCCCCACCCCGGTCACTCTCAAATAAATAAATAAAAATGAACAAAAAAATTTAAAATAAAAAGGAACTTGTGCAACCAACTGTAGAAACCTGTGACAGGATTACAGTTCTAGGGAGATTGCATTTTGGTGGGAAGAAGTTCTTGAGCACCCACAAAGCCCCGATGAGGGTGAGCTCTGAATATTACCAAAGGCTAGAAGTAAAGGGCCAGCCAGGCAAAAGCTCTCTTGCTCTCTTGACTTTTCTCCCCCACACCCCACCTTATCCCTGGAGGCATCATAAGCCTTGGCCAGAAAGGGAACACAAGGACAAGAGAGACGGCATGGAAGAGGGCAAAAGCAACTTTATCACATCTGACCCTTCTGGAAGAAAGCCTAGAACTTAAATGGAGAAGTTTTATTTAGTTTTGACTATTTTATGACCTCAATATTTTATTCATAGAAACAAAATTTTCTGAATAAAAGAAGGCTTAACTGCCCTGTCTCACACACCAATACTTCCTCAGCCTCTGGTAACCACCAACTCTCTATGACAATTTCTTTGTAGTTGGTAGAAATTTATTAAACTGGAAACTGCTTTTGATTACAAATATACAAGTCATTACAAAATGGCAATGGATAAGTCTAACAGAACTTTCTCCACAGTGCTATATGCTGACATACTGCAGTCACAAGCTCCTGTCTAAGACTGTCCAATGCTATAAGAAAGAATCTTCCTTCTCAGATAAAAATCAGTGCTTCAAGGACACAAGGCCCATGAATCATTAGGAGTTTCCACAAGGGCAATTATTTGGATACCAAATGCAAGTTAACTACAATTATCTATGCACTTTAATAATAAATATACACCTCAAATTTGTATTAACTTCATGCCAAGACCCTGACAGGTAATTAAATTCCATTTGCAATAAACTTTACATTTCATAGTCATTTTCCGATGCCCACATTCAGTGGGGCACACTGCACATGCTACATGGGTGGGTAGGCATCAGAGTGCGCATGCTCAGCCTGCCTCCTCTGCCTCCCTCCTCAGCACAGCCCTCAACCGCAGTCAGCTGAGCTTAGAGTCGGAGTCTTCCCTTCACTGTGGTGTTTCATTCCCAGTCACTGTCCTCCGAAAAAGAGGACACCTGCAGATCCTCATGGAGGACACTCACTGGGACTCGGGAGCTCTCCGCAGGAGGTGTTTGTTTCCCAGGAGGATGGGCTGAGGAAGCTGGCAGGAGCCTGGAACACCAAAAGTCGTTCCTCAGCCTGGTAAAGATCATCCTGAGGGGCTGTCCTAGAACATGGCTGGATGGAGGATGGTGGGTCTCAAGGCAGGGCTGCACAGAACCCGAATGAGCTCTGCTACATGGCCACTGTTGGTCTAGGTGGGGACCCTTGTCTGGCATTTTCCTACTCACTTGTGGTGACGATTGGAAAGGAGATGGCAGAGCCTGGATATCTTCCAACCCAGGCCATCCAGTGCTGTTTTCAGGGGCTTGAAAGGAACCGACTTTTCGTTTCTTTGGGAAGTTCTGGCAATGATGTATGGGGCCCTGCATAGGTTTCTTGCCTGGTGTCCGGAAGCTGACTTTGCCAACCTGACCTTTTGCCGGTGCAGCAGGATGCAGGCTGGGCTGTTTGCTCTTATCAGGACACTGGCCTGGAGATGGAGAATGGCCTATCCCATGCATTTTGGAGGAAGACTTAGGAACTTGAGAGTGACTCTCTCCAACTTGACCCACCAGTTCTTCCAAGTCTGGGGTGTGATTAATGTTCCTGAAGACTGTGTTAGGGATACCACTGACAGTTCTGTTCTGACCTTTGTTGTATCCAGGAAGTGAGGAAAGGGTGAGGTCAGGACTTTGGATGGGAGCCACTACAGGACACATGGGATGCTGGTGAGACTTCTGAACAGGTTGCTGACTCGTTTGAACATGGTCCAGACCAGACCTCTTCCTGTTTATGTGAGTGGATATTGGCCTGCTTGGACAAGGAACACAGACACAAGTTTCAGCCACATCTACCTGGCTTTGCTGTTTCCTCCCTTGAGGTTGCCTGGGAAACTTCTCGAGGAGCGTCTTTTCGTGCTGATGTTCTTGCCATTGTTCCTGTTTATTCTGTCTCTCTGCATGGCCTATGAGGCCTGGATTGTGAGAACTCGGGGTCTTCCATGGGTCTAGGTTCTCCTTATTTGGGCCAAGAGGCTGTGGGGACAGGACCAACTCCCAGCACTTGATGGGACATCTTCTGCTTCTTGCAGTATGACCAAAGGCTCCACAGTCTCTACACTTTATCCTAGGGTCCTCCTCTTCTGGCCCGGGCACCCTCTGCACCCGGGGAACCCTCTGCCTCCTCTGCACAGCTTTCATAGCTCTGTGGTGCCGAATCTTGGTAGAATGACTTGCCTCCTGCCTCTTCTCCATGGCCTCCTTGCAATCTTCAGCTCTTGATTTTAGGTTGGCTGAAATCCAGCTTTCTTCCTGAGATCTCTCAGTGGGTTCTCAGAGAAGTGAATGCTAGAGATAGAACACAGGACAGTTTTCTGGAGGCTGGTGGAAAAAGCTGTGTGACAGTATTTTTTTTTTATTTTTTTAGATACAAATGTGTTACTTACCTGCCTGTGCCTGGCTTATTTTACTTAGCATAAATACTGCCACAAATGACAGTATTGAATGTCTTTTATAGATGAATAGTATTCAGTTTCTTACATGTGTCAGATTTTCTAAGCAGGGTTAACTGAGGAGAGAGGGCCTTTCCCCAAAGTGGGCTGCACCTTCAGGAGGGCACAGACATAAAGAGGGCTAAGGAGAAAGCCATGTTGTTTGCCTGTCTTCACTTCAACCTGGCGAGTGTCTTTCCTACTGTTGCTGCTACTTCCATCTTTCACTGACATTGGGACTCAGCTTCACCATGCTTCTGATATGGACTAAAGACAGCAGCTCCTTGAATCCTCCAGACCTTCAGTGTCATATTAGGACTGCTGAGTCATCCAGAACCATAGACTGAGCAGCTACCAGGTTCTTACCCTCTCCGATGTGCAAATAGTCATTGTTAAATTATCCAGCCCTTACCATGTAAGTCACTCTCATTACTGATTCTGTTTTTCTAGAGTACCCTGACTAATGCACCATTCTCACTCAGTAAGGTGCTATCCCTTTGTGGTTTTAATTTGCATTTCCCTGACAAATAGTGACATTCAACATTTTTTTTTCATGTACCTATTTGTCATTTGTATATCTTCACACAATTCTGCTGCCTATCTTTTAAAGTATTTTTATTTATTTGTGAGCAGAGAGAGGAAGAGAAAAAGAGAGGGAGGGAGAGAGAGAGGAGGAAGAAGAGAGAGGGAGAAAGAAAGGATGGGTACACCAGATCTGTTGCTGCTGTAAACAAACTCCAGACAGTGCACCACTTGGTGCATCTGACTTGGCATGGGTACTGGGAAAATGAACTCAGGCAATCAGACTTTGCAAGCAAACACCTGTAACCACTGCGCAATCTCCACAGCCCCTTCTATTGCTTATATTTAATAAGGCTTTTGTTTTTATATTATTGAGGTTGTTTAGTTCATACATTGTCAGAAATATAGTTTAAAATATTTCCTTCTGGGCTGGATGGATGGCTTAGTGGTTAAGGTGTTTGACTACAAAGCCAAAGGATCCAGGTTCAATTCCCCATGACCCATGTTATCCAGATGCACAAAGGGGCACAAGCATCTGAAGTTCATTTGCAGTGGCTGGAGGTCCTGGCGCGTCCATTCTCTCCCTCTCCCTCTCCCTCTCTTTCCCTGTCAAATAAATAAATAAATAAAAATAAAATAAAGTTGATATCTCCTTCTATTGTATAGTTTGTCTCTTTTCAATTTTTTTCATTTATTTCTAGTATTGTTGCATCCTTTATGGTCAGAAAAGATACTCAGAATTGTTCCAATGTTTTGTGACTGTGTGGAGACTCATTTCACATGGCCTTTCATCAGATCTATCCTGAAGAATGTTCCACATGACATTGAGAAGGATATGTATTTTGTAGTTGGATGGAGTATTCTGCAGATATCTGTTAAACTCATTTAGTCTAGGGTGCAATTTAACTCTGAATTTTTTCACTTTCCCAGCTACATAGTATTTTATTGTAAAACTAAAAAAAAAAAAAAATGATTTATTCCCTATCAGTGACAAATCTGCATCCTTGGCTTTTAAAAAGTGATTTATTCTCTCATACACATGACCTAACCTTCTAACCTTAACAGCCTTGCCTAATAATTCTGGAAGCAAAGAAGCACCTTCATTCAGAGCAGCTCTGCTTTCTGTTATACACTTACTTACAGTAGTGACTATTTAGGCCTCCTGCTCTTTACAATCCTCCTACACTTCAACCTCTTTGCCTCCTGATAACTTCATGCCTACTCTTTATATTTTTTCAGCAAGTATTTTTTAAATTTTTATTTATTTGGGGACGACTGACAGACAGAGAGAGAAAGAGAGAGGGGGGGGTAGATAGGTAGGTAGGTAGATAGATAGATAGATAGATAGATAGATAGATAGATAGATAGATAGATAGATAGATAGATGATAGAGAGAGAGAGAGAGAGAGAGAGAGAGAGAGAATGGGTGCGCCAGGGCCTTCAGCCACTGCAAACAAATTCCAGATGCATGCGCCCCCTTGTGCATCTGGCTAACATGGGTCCTGGGGAATCGAGCCTCGAACTGGGGTCCTTAGGCTTCACAGGCAAGCGCTTAACCGCTAAGCCATCTCACCAGCCCTAGTCTTTATATTTTTAAAGCTATTGTTTCTCTTTAATAAAATAGAGCAAAGTAGTGAATCTTCAAACTAGCTAATGAAACTTCAAATTTATATATGCATGTACATATAGCATATACATAAGTTATTTGAGAGAAAAACAGAGAATGGTAGAGACAGAATGAGTACAAGCATGTTGGGGCCTCCTGCCTCAAATGCCACCCTATGCACCTGGCTTTATGTGGGTACTGGGTCAGGCTTTCCAAGCAAAAGCCTTTAACAACTGAACCATCTCCCCAGCCAAAATCTGTACTTTTGAAAACATAAGTTTATGTTTTCATATGTTTCTTTAAAGACAAGATCAGGGCTAGAGAGAGGGTTTAGCAGTTAAGCACTTGCCTGTGAAGCCTAAGGACCCTGGTTCAAGGCTCTATTCCCCAAGACCCATGTTAGCCAGATGCACAAGGGGGCACAAGCATCTGGAGTTCGTTTGCAGTGGCTGGAAGCCCTGGTGTGCTCATTCTCTCTCTCTCTTTCTCTGTTTCTCTCTCCCTCCTTACCTCCCTTCCTCCCTTCCTCCCTCCCTCCCTCTCTCTCTCTCTCTCTCTCTCTCTCTCTCTCTCTCTCTCTCTGTCACTCTCAAATAAATTAAAAAAGAAATGAACAAATTTTTTTTAAAAAAAGACAAGATCAGATGAGGCACAGGAAACACATTCACATTGGCATAAGACCTTTGAATTGTTTTTCCAAGTCAATATTTGACAAGCCAAAATAAAATAAAAAATAAAAATCTCCCAGAGATGCAAGAATATTTCAACTTAAACTCCTAGATAGTTCATTTATAAGCACAAAGACATTGCCATGCTGAATACAAAAGCAATTCAAGTTCTTCTGAAGCGAAAAACATCCTTGATTTCTGGTATTGTTTCTCTAATGACTTAGGAATGTGATTTCTAATCAGTACCAAACTCTTACAACAAATGCCTTAAGCTGAGTTTATATCCTGTAGCATTCTGGTCAATTGAAAAGTTACTTGGCCCTTTTCTATGTTTATTTTATTTAAACTAGACTCTTGAACTGCCTCTTTATGGGCCAGAAATATTCCTTTTTTTAAACCTTTACCTCATTGTAACTGTCACCAATTAGCAATAATACTGAGTCACAGGTTCTTATATTCTTCACTCTAATGCAAAAGCTTACAGGCATCTGAACCCAAGTACACAGTCCTTGTGTAAAGAAGTTCTCCAAAAACTCTAGTTGTCTGGAGTACCTTCAGATGCTGTTATAGGAGGTCATGTGAATGCAGCTAAAAGAGGCAGGAGAAGCAGCATGTTTGTTTTGGAAGCTTGAGAAAAACATGCTTTTGTTTTTTCACTCACCATTACATTCTCTATCACCACAAGGGGCTTCAAATAGGTCAAGAACAACACACACCCAGGAAAACGCCCTTCTGTAGAACAGAGTGGGGTGACTAGCTATCTTACTGATTTTCAGTTACATGGGCCCAGCCTTTTGGAGGAAACATAAAATTAGAGATAGTTCCTTACAAAGGTTATGGAAAGTATGATATAGGCCACAGGAGGCAAAACAAGGAAATTTGGCTTGCTGCTGTCTTTATGACCCTGTTTATAACCTCAGGGTGGTGAAATACGGTCATCTTGACTTGTTACCATGCAAGAGTGCCAATACTCTTTCTTCTGGTGCTCCCAAGCCCTCAATCTATCATTCTTTTGCTCCTCTGGCTGTCCAAATCTCTTTTCCAACCACACAGAGAAGTCATAAATCTATTGTCTTTTTGTTCCTCTGCTGTCCAAATCTCTTTTCCAACCACACAGAAAAGTCATAGGTAAGGATCAGGCTTACAGGTCAAAATTTAAACCTTATATTTTTAATGTATTCAAAAACAATATGCTTTCTTCCTTACTGTTCTCACACAGACCACATAGTCATATAATTTAAACATAAAGTAAATTATCTTTTTGTGGGGATAGACTGCTATTAAAAAAGTATTTGGGACTTCTGATCAAGATGGCGTCTACCTAGCCCACTTCGCCTTGCAGGAAGGAAAGGCAAGATCGGTGGGGCTTAAGGGTCTGAAGGTCCTTGCAGACCTCCAGTAGGAGGACTCAGAGGAGCAAAGTAGGGAATCTGCTGATTCTCATTCTCTCAGGTAGTCCAACAGTCCCCCAAACCCCTCAAGCAGCCACCCCAACTGCCATGCCAGCCACCGGGCCTCAGACTAAGTTTGCTCCTGCACTACCTGCAGGCTGCTTGGACCAAGGCCAGTCAGCTAGCATTCCTCCCTTCCTCCCTTGGCTTTCCTTGCTCTTCCTACCACTGGGATGCCATCCCAGTCAGGACCACCTTCCCAGCTGCCGCTCTGCAGTGCCACGGGCCAGGTTCTTTCCTGCACTGCCTGCAGGCTATGCCAACCCAGGCCAGCTGGCTCACATTCCTCCCTCCCTCCATCTCTCTCTCTATGGCCCTCCCTCAGCCTTCCTCCCTCTTCCCACAACTGGGACCACCACCCCATCCTTCCTGCCCACTGCTTTACCAGCCTATGCCATCCCATCCAAACTGAACAAACGCCCCATCACAGCTCCACAGCAGTCCCATTCCCCGCTTGCTTCACTACAACACTATACCATGTTGTCCCATTCCTCCCTCCTCCTGCCCCATCGGGCCAGCTGACCACACAATCCATTACCCCTACCCACCAAACAATGATCCCCTCCATCAGGTCCTCAGATCCCTACCAGAGATGAACAGACTCTTCCCACCTGAGCAGACAGGCCCCCTTGCCATCAAAAGCCTAATCTAGTCAAACATAAAAGTAAATAATAACTGACTGAAGACACTTTACTTCCTCCTGAATTAAATAAAATTCCCACACTATGATGGGCAGACCACAGCACAAAAGGAATAAAATGAAAAATCAAATGAAAGTAAATCCAACAAGGTTGCCTAGTTCCACAATGGAAGTCTCTAATCAAAATATAGAAAAGACAACAGGCTCAGAACCCCAAAATGGAGATAAAAGCAATGTGACCCTGGCCAAGCAATTAGTAGAACTTGTAGAAAATCAACAGGGGTCCAACAATTGTATGAATGTTGTCCTTACTAGATAAGACCTAATAGAAAAAAAGAATCCAGGAAATTTTACAAAGACAGTTAAGTGATCTAAAGGTGAACAAAAAAAAAAAAAAAAAAAAAAAAAAGAGGACCTCAATAACCATCTGGCTAAACTCAATAAATATATAAATAAATTCAAGGATGAACCCCAAGAAGCTTTAAGAAAATCAGAAAATGATATGAAAAGGGAATTCAACAGAAGAAGAAATACTATACATAAAAAGGCAATAATAGAAAATACGAGTCAAATTAAACAAGTCCAAACCTCTATAGAAGCTCTTAAGAACACAGTCAGTCATGTGGAGGACAGAACCTCAGAACTGGAGGACAAGACAGAAGAAACAGTTCCTGAGTCCAAAAATTTCAATAAGCTCAAAAAGTTTTGTGAACAGAACATGAGGGAACTGTGAAACACCCTTAAATGTCCCAACATTTAGATCATGGGTATACCAGAAGGGGGGGAAAATTCAGACCAAAATCATGGAGAACTTATTCAACAAACTTATCAAAGAAAACTTTCCTACCCTCCCAAAAGACAGTCCCATCCAGATAAAAGAAGCTAACAGAACTCCAAACAGACTGGATCAAAGGAGAAATTCTCCAAGTCATATTGTCATTAAGACTCCAAACATTGATAACAAACAGAAAGTCCTAAAAGCAGTTAGAGAGAAACAACAACACATTGCATATAAAGGTAATTCCATCAGAATTACTTCAGACTTATCAATGGAAACCCTGAAAGCCAGAAGGGCCTGGAATGGAACACTGCAAAGTCTAAGAACTTGTGGCTTCCAACCTAAACGTTTCTGCCCAACATAAATATCCCTTATAATAGATGGTGAAAGAAAAATTTTCTATGATAAAAGTCAGATCTACAACTACATGAACACAAAGCCAAACCTACAGAGAGTACTTCAAGGGATTCTCCACACAGAAGGGTCAAATAACCAACCTCAAGTGCCTACAGGAAGCAGAACACAATAAAAAAAACTCAGAGATGGCACCAAAAACTACAAAGTACAAGAAAACACCAAACCACATAAACCACCACAATATGACAAAGACTAAATCAATCCTCACAGTTATTACCCTAAACATTAATGGCCTTAACTCACCCATTAAGAGACATAACAAACATGGTGGATCAGAAAAATAGATCCCTTGATCTGCTGCCTTTAAGAAACCCACCTTACCACTGAAGACAGACACTTCCTCAGAGTGAAAGGGTGGAAAATGACATTCTAAGCAAACAGAAATAAGAAACAAGGAGGAGTTGCTATACTAATATGAGATAAAATAGACTTCAAACCAAAAGTAATAAAAAAAGGACAAAGAAGGCAACGTCTTACTTATCAAGGGAATGATCCAACAAGAGGATATCACAATCATCAATCTTTATTCACCAAACTCAGGTGCACCAAAATTCATAAAACAAAACTTACTTAGCAACAAAACAGAAATAAATACCAATACCATCATAGTTGGGGACTTCAGTACTCCACTAGAGCAATAGATTGATCATCCAAACATAAAATCAACAGGGAAGTAATAGAGCTCAACAGCACAATATATCAACTACACCTAATAGACATCTATAGAATATTCTACCCAAAATCTACAGAGTACACATTCTTCTCAGCAGCCCATGAACCTTCTCTAAAATAGATCATATGCTGGGCCATAAAACCAGCCTCCATACACTTAGGAAAATCAACATAATTTCCTGCATGATATCAGATCACAATGCTATAATGCTAGAAATTAACAAGAGATGCAGCAGGAATCCCACCAGCTCCTGGAAGCTGAACAACACACTTTTAAACAATAAGTGGGTAGTGGACAAAATAAAAAATGCAATTGCAAAATTTCTAGAATTGAATGACAATGAGAACATATCATGCCAAAAATTATGGGATACAATGAAGGCAGTCCTTGGGAGAAAGTTCATAGCATTAAATGCCTTTATAACAAAGACAGAGAGATCACAAATCATTAACCTAACTATCCACCTAGAGGCGTTGGAAAAACAAGAAGTATCCAACCCAAAAAGCTCCAGTTGGAAAGAAATAATCAAGATCAGAGAAGAAATTAATGAATTGGAAGCTAAGGAAACAATTAAGAAAATTGAAACAAAGAGCTGGTTCTTTGAAGAAAAAGAAAAAGATTGATGAACCCCTGGCCAGTTTGATCAAGTGAAAAAAAGAAACACTTCAAATTAACAAAATTTAGAACTGAAAAAGAAGAGATCACAGCAGACATAAGTGAAATTGGAGGAATCATCAAGACTTATTTCTGAAACCTCTACTCCACAAAATTGGATAATCTGGAGAAAACTGATAAATTCCTGGACACATACCACCTACCAAAGTTAAACTGGGAGCAGATTAATCTCCTAAACAAACCTACCATGCCCACAGACATCAGAAGGTAATCAAAAACCTCCCCAAAAAGAAGAGTCCAGGACCAGATGGCTTCTCAGCTGAATTCTATCAAACATTCATGGAAAAACTGAAACTAATTTTTCTCAAAACTGTGCCACATAAACAGAGAACAAGGAAAGCACCCCAACTCCTTTTATGAAGCTAGTATCACCATAATGCCAAAACCAGGCAGAGATGCCACAAGGAAAGAAAACTACAGGCACATTTCCCTGATGAACTTAGACACAAAGATCCTGAAAAATATCCTTGCAAGACGAATTCAACAATACATCAAAAGCATTATCCACTTTAATCAAGGAGGCTTTATCCCAGGAACTTAGGGTTGGTTCAACACACAAAAATCTGTCAATGAAATACACCACATAAATAAGCTTAAATGCACCTATCAAACTGTCTATCAAAAAAGTAAGTGTTATCTCAATTTTCTGGGTGCTAACTCACTCTCCGTTGGAGAATCTGCTTCTCTTTTCCAGATAGATGCAGATCCTAAGAAGAGAGCTGCCCCAACATACCTCAGAAGGGGCCCAACTGAAACTAAGGACAACTGGCGAAATAAGCAAGGGTGATGTTTTCCTGTGAACTGGATACCAGCACAAAGGGGAAGGAGATCAATTCAGAGAAAAATCAACTCCTACCAAATCAGAGATCCAGAGCCTCAGAGGCCCCCAACACCTCAGCACTGAAGCAGACCAAAAATGAACCCAACATGGCTCAGGGAAATCTTGCGGAAGAGGGGGCGGAAAGAATGTCAGAGTTACATGTTGGGTCATGATTTTCAGAGACATTTATCATACTAATAACTGGGGGCTAACTCCACAATGCACGACCCATTTTCAATAATAAGGAGGGTCTAATGGGAGGGGGTAGATCACAGATGAGCCTAAATAATGGTACCAAACTGCCTGTATTCACTGAAATGAAAACTAATAAATTAAATTTAAAAAAAAAAAAAAGCTTAAATGCAAAAACCACATGATCATTTCAATAGATGCAGAAAAGGCCTTTGACAAAATACAATATTACTTCATGATCAAAACATTGGAGATAGTAGGCATGGACAGTCTATAGAGACTGAGGAATTCCCATTGAGATCAGAAACAAGACAGGGTGCCCACTCTCACCTCTGCTCTTCAAAGTAAAGTTCTAGCCCAAGCAACCAGACAGGAGAAAGAAATAAAAGGGATACACATTGGAAAGGGAGAACTCAAGTTAGCCCTGTTTATAGACAACATGGCTCTATACATAAGTAATCTAAAAACCTCCATCTCAAAACTCTTAAAGGTGATTAATTCCTTCAGCAAAGTAGCAGGATGCAAAATCAATGTGCAAAAATCAGTAGCTTTTCTATATACAAAGGACAAATATACAGTGAAAGAAATTAGTGACATTGTCCCATTTTCAGTAGCAACAAGTAAATAAAATACCTTGGAATAACACTAACCAAAGATGTGAAAGACTTACATAATAAAAACATAAAAACACTCAAGAAAGAAATTGAGGAGGACTTGAGAAAATGGAAAGACCTCCCCTGCTCCTGGATAGGCAGAATTAATATTGTGAAAATGGCAATCTTACCAAAATCAACGTACAGATTTAATGCAATACCAATATACATCCCAGCATTTTTCTTCATAGTGATATAAAAAATGATCTTGAAATTCACACAGAATAGCAAAAGGCCTCAGATATACAAGCATATCCTCAGCAAAAGAAACACTTCTGGAGGCATCACCAAACCTGATATAAAGCTACATTACACGGCTATAGTAACAAAAAAAAAAAAAAAACAGGATTACAGACCAATGGAACAGAATTGGGGATTCAGACTTTAAGACTACAGCTGCTTGATGTTCAACAAAGGCCCTAACAATGTAGACTGGAGAAAAGACAGCATCTTCAACCAATGGTGCTGGACAAACTGAATAACCATACGCAAGAAACTGAAACTAGACCCACACATCTCACTGTGCATGAAAATCATGTCCAACTGAATCAAAGCCCTCAATATAAGACAGGAAACTCTGCTACTAGTGAAAGAAAAAATAGGAGGAACTTTCTACAATATAGCAGTGGGAAAAGACTTCCTTAACAAAAACCCCAGTAGCTCAGGAACTTAAACAATCACTCAACCATTGGGATCTCAGGAAGCTGAAAAGATTTTTCACACAGAAACATACAATAAGCAGAGCCAATAAACTACCCACAGAATGGGAGAAAGTTTTTGCCAGCTATACAACTGACAGAGGCCTAATTTCTAGAAGCTACAAAGAAATAAAAAATGAAACAACTTACTCACAAAGTGAGGCAGAGAACTGAACAGGGAATTTGCAGAGGAAGAAATACAAATGAAAAACACACACTTACAAAAATGATCAACATCCCTAGCCATCAGGAAAATGCAAATTAAAACAACTATGAGATTCCACCTTACCCCAGTAAGGATAGCAAACATTAAAAAATCAAATGAAGGGCTGGAGAGATGGCTTAGTGGTTAAGTGCTTGCCTGTGAAGCCTAAGGACCCTGGTTCAAGGACCCACGTTAGCCAGATGCTCAAGGGCGCAAGCATCTGGAGTTCATTTGCAGTGGCTGGAGGCCCTGGCGTGCCCATTCTCTCTCTCTTTCCCTCTGCCTCTTTATCTTTCTGTTTGTTGCTCTCAAATAAATAAATAAATAAAACAAAACAAAAAAAAAGTTTTAAAAATCAAATGAAAACAAATGTTGGCGAGAATGTGGAGAACTAGGAACCCTCATTCACTGTTGTTGGGAATGGAAGTTATTGCAACCACTATGGGAAGCAATATGGAGGCTTCTAAAAAGGTTGACTACAGAGTTACCAACAGACCCAGTTATTCCCTTACTGTGGATTTACCCTAAAAGCTCCAAGCCTTAGTTCAGAGATATTTTCCCACCCATGTTTATAGCTGCTCAATTCATAATAGCCAAGAACAAGAACCAACCCATCATTGGGTGAATGGATTACCAAAATGTGGTATATCTACACAATGGAATTCTACTCAGCAGTTAGAAAAAAAAAATGACACAATAAAATTTGTAGAAAAACCGGTCAAACTTGGAACAGATCATTCTCAGTCAACTCACCCAATCACAGAAAGACAATTGTTGCATGGTCTCATTCATCTGTAGCTCCTAGCCTGGATCAGCTCAAGATGCTTATGTACCTAATAAGCATCTTGAGGACCAGACAATGGGGAGGGTGGGGCTGGAAGGTAGGGTATGGGTGGGGTGGGGACACAAAATTGGACCCAAATGGAAATGGTACCACAAAATCCTATATCCTGGAAGATAGACTAAAAGTTGAACCCTCATCAGGACCTTAGAGGGAACATATGAATCAAAGGGCCTTGGAGAGGGTAAGATGAAGCCTAACCTTAATTTCCTCCTATCTCTCTCTCTCTTTCTCTCTCTTTATAAAACCTATCTTTTTCTTCCTTCTTTTCCCTTGGTGCTGGCCTGTAATTCCCAGTACCAGGATTTGGTTAACATCCACAATGAGCTATTGATCAGAGAGACCTACAAGGTTTCCCAAAAGATGACAGACTTCTGTCAGAGTGCTTGATTACCCACCAGAGGTTAATGGTAAGACCGTACTGCTGAAAATGCCATATGCTGTCAGTATGGAACATGGAGACACCTTCCTGGAATCTGGAAGACAGCCAGTCCCCAGACAGTTAGCTTGTCTAGGGCCAGAATGTGTTATATGAGCTACTTTGGGAAAATGGTCAACATCTCTCCAAGCAACTTGAGGTCTAAGCTACTCAGCAGCAAACAACCTGACATGATGCTCATCCAAGTGCACTTGACTCTGACAAAATCAGAGATCCAAAGACACAGAGGCTCCCAAGAGCCCATCACTGAAGTAGACATAAGACAAACCCAACATGGCTCAGGAAACTTCACAGAAGAGGGGGCAGAAAGATTGTTAGAGCCACACGCTGGGACATTACACACAGAGACATTGCCTCTTCCCCATAACTGATGGCTATCCCCATAATGCACGACACACAATCCCCATGGGGATAACTGGCATCCCCAATGAGGAGGGTCCCTTCGGAGGGAGGACATGGATGAAGGTAAGGATGATACCAACATTTGCTGGTACATGCTGAGTATGACCATAATGAATAAAAAAGAAAGAAAAAAAGTATTTAAGGGCTGGAAAGATGACTTAGTGGTTAAGGTACTTGCCTGCAAAGCCTAAGGACCCAGGTTCAACTCCCCAGTCCACATAAGCCAGATGCACAAGGTGATGCATGCACTCAGGTTGCATGTGCACAAGGTGGTGCACACATCTGGAGATCATTTGCAGTGGCTAAGGCCCTCACATCCCAATTCTCTCCCCTTTCCCAAAAATAAAAATTATTTAAAACATGGAAATTTGAGCTGGTGTGGCAGCACACACCTTTAATCCCAGCACTCGGGAGGCAGAGGTAGGAGGATTACTGTGAGTTCAAGGCCACCCTGAGACTCCATAGTGAATTCCAAGTCAGCCTGGGCTACAGTGAGACCCTACCTCAAAAAACAAAAAACAAAAAACAAAAAAAAGGAAATTTGGTCAAAGGAAGGCTTTAAATCCTTTCAACATCAAACCAGAACATCATCTCATAAGCTAATTTCAGAATTATTTAGTTCTCTGAGAGAATAGAGTATTCTAGTCTCAGGAAGGAATATGACATAAGTATACACTCCTCCAACATACTTAAACCTAACATAATTTTAATTAACAGCCTAATATAACCTTAGGTTGTTATTATAAAACTTTTATAGAACCTAAATTCCCCTAAATCCTACCTTGTGTTTTGAATTTTTCACAGCCCTAGTTATGCTCCTAAGACACACTGCCTTTCTTCATTCTCCACTGGTTTTCCTTCAAGGGTATGATCTCAGTGTGTGCTGTGATCTCAGACATCTTCCTGTCTCTTCTACACTGTGGTTGGTGTCTCATACAGAACTCTCTCATGCACTTAAAAGGCTGAGGATGGATACCAGTTAGGTTTTTATGGAAGGAAAATGGTAGGAGACAGAAGAAAAGATGGAGGAAAAAGGATAGTTTCAACTCTAGCCTAGAAATTGTCTTACCTGAAGTTTCTGAAGGCAGCTATCCTCCTTACCATGGACACCCCTTATCGCTTTATGATGAATGTACATTGCAAAGTGCCTACTCTGCCTGAGAAATTCCATGCATTTAGAATTCCCCTTCCTTCTTTGACAATGAATAACAATTTGCTCAAATAGCCCATTTGTAATTCCTGCTTTTTCCCGCTTGATGCACAATTATGTGGTACCTCATTTCTTTAAAGTAAGTAGCCTCAATAAAACCAACTAGTAGGAAAATGGTCATCTGTTCTATATTTAATTGTCTCCCCTCACAAGAGATACCTAAAAAGACTAATGTACTATGTCTGGCATACACTTCTATACATCCCACTACACATCATTTGACCACAATTTCTGGAGATTAGTTTCCCCTTTCAATGACAATCTTCACTTCTGTTTTTACTTAAATTAATATTATGTTAAGCACAATTTCCTCTGATGAACACATCTGAGGGGAAAAATGGGGAGAAAACAATGTTTCATTCAGTGACTGCATTATGTTGAAACTTCAATTTAAATTTTTTCCAGTATGGTGGTACATACCTGTAATCTCAGCATCTGGAAAGCTGAGACAGGACAATGCTAAGTCTGAGGCCAACCTGGACTACATAGTGAATTCCAAGTCAGCTTGCCTTAATGAAACTGTCTCAAAACAAGTTCTATAAAAAACAATTAATTCATCATACATCTATCATTTCAACTTCCTAAAAACATCCTCCATATGCCATTTCTTTAAATTGTGTATGTTTTAACAGTTTCAAGGATGTCTGTCAAAATTTAGCCTTCAGAAAATCAGTAGCCTACATCAAACAGCTAGAAAGTAGGCATGTTTGTGCTCATCATCCAGAATCATCTAGAACAGCCAGCTGATATTACAAAAGATCCCAGTCAGCAAAGCACCCTGTTTCAGATGTTCCCCGGGCAACATTGCAGTTTACTATATTCAATTGCTATAGTCAAAGAAAACCAAGTATTTAAAATGGCTTAGCTAATAAACACCCACTATTTACTATTAAAATGCCAGCAAGAAATGCTTCATAAAAATACAAATTTTTACAAGGAGACATTTTACATTGGCTGATAAAAAGCATATTTTTACTTTTCTCGGTAAACCACTGCTGTTTCTTGGCCCACAGCTCCTTCCAATCTCTCTGCCTCACATACACAATCATTGGTAGCCACCTACTCTGTGTCATGTGCTTAGCCTTCTTGAAGGATCCATGTTCAATATTTAGTGGGTTTTACTTTTTTTTTCTATCTCAAACTATACCCTTCACAAGTAGCAGTTTTATGTGAAATATAATTCCTTGTAATGTTAAACAGTAGATAAATTATTTAATGGCTTCATTTAAAATCCAATTCCTATAAGTAAATTAATTTTAAGAAAATATAAACAAGCTCATATACCACAGAATTCTCTCTGGACTAGTGTTTACTGAAGTCCTCTATTCAACCCAAAACAAAGAAGCTTAATGCACAAACTGAAAATGTTTTCACTAGTCCAAAAACAACTTTGAAGCCCCAGTGAATAAAAAAAGGAGTTTGAGGGAGTTTCTGAAACATGCCAATAGCTTTATCAAAATATATGTCTGCCAATTGGAAAGGCAGGTTACTTACCTGTTTCCTGACTGATTTGCTGTGCTGGCAAGGTTATTGAAAAGGTCAGGACATTTGGCTATGACTCAGCCAGTACTGGGAACGTGTTGATTTGGAATGGTTTCCCACTTCTATATGAATCAACACAGAACACAATTAAAACTGTTCAACTTGGGCAACAGTGGAAAATGAGCAGCCAACCATCAGAAATACTCTCTTCATCTCACAACAGCCTGGTCAAGCCAGTCTTTGCTTCTGAGCTGTTTTACCATTTCCTTGAAGTCTCTGGAGAGCTTAATTCATCTGAAGGCAGACTTGATTCCAGGCAAGTTCTAAGCCCTTAAAGCCCAGGGTTTCAGTGTAATAGCAATTACCCACATGCCTCATCCCGCTCTTCTAGGAACTGTGCTTGTTTACGCATGCCCAGGTGCTTCTGAAGATGTTTGCAAATCCAGGCCTAGGGCAAAAACATCTGTTTCCTAATGCACAGATGTGAGAAATGATGGCCTATTCTCTTTGTTAGAAGTCAAGCAGGTGTTTTCAAACTGGATGGGTTGGGGGGAGCTTCAGGAAAATAAAATGGTAGCTCTGGTTGAGAGCCAAATGCAGGGCAGGTTATGCAAGTATTTCTTCAGAAATGATGCTGTCCTCTCTTTGCAGCTAAATCCTGAAAACACCATGATAAAGAGATTTCACCACTCCAAAACTGATTCCTACTGCTTTGAGCTCTTGGCGTATAAAGAGCATGTATTAAGAACATGACTGATTACGGAGACAGAAGAGACCTATCTCTCCGAAGCAAAGAATTGAAGCATAGTCACTGCATGGTATCCATGGGGAAGTGGCCCCAGAGCCCCCGGTGAGGGCCGCAATCTATGAATACTCAAGTCCTTTATATAAAATGGTTTAATCTCTGTATATAACTTCTGCATATCATCTCATGTGTTTTAAATCATCTCCACATTGGTAAACACACCATTTTTTGTTCAAAATATTTTTTAAACATTTCCATTTATTTATTTGTAAACAGAGAGCAATAGAGAGAATAAAGACAGACAGAATGGGTGTGTCAGTGCCTTTAGCAGCTGCAAACAAACCCCAAATGCACATGCCTCTCTGTGTATCTGACTTTTTGTGGGCACTAGAGAATTGAATCCCAGGCATTAGGCATTGCAGACAAGTACCTTATCCACTGAGCCATCTCTCCGCTTTTTTATTTTCTTTTATTCTTTTATTTTATTTATTTGAGAGAGAGATAAAAAGGCAGAGAGAGAGAGATGAAAGGGCATGCTAGGGTCTCAAGCTGCTGCAAACAAACTCCAGACACATGAGCCACCTTGTGCATTTGGCTTACATGGGTCCTGGGTGATCGAACCTGGGTCCTTTATCCGGCCCACATTTTTGTTTTTGGGTTTTTTTTTAATATTTTAATTTTTATTAACATTTTCCATGATTATAAAAAAGTATCCCATGGTAATTCCCTCCCTCCCCACCCCCACACTTTCCCATTTGAAATTCCATTCTCCATCATATTACCTCCCCATTACAATCATTGTACTTACATATATACAATATCAACCTATTAAGTACCCTCCTCCTTTCCTTTCTCTTCCCTTTAAATCTCGTTTTTAACTTACTGGCCTCTGCTACTAAGTATTTTCCTTCTCACGCAGAAGCCCAATCATCTGTAGCTGGGATCCACATATGAGAGAGAACATGTGGCACTTGGCTTTCTGGGCCTGGGTTACCTCACTTAGTATAATCCTTTCCAGGTCCATCCATTTTTCGGCAAATTTCATAACTTCATTTTTCTTTACCGCTGAGTAGAACTCCATTGTATAAATGTGCCACATCTTCATTATCTACTCATCCATTGAGGGACATCTAGGCTGGTTCCATTTCACAGCTATTATAAATTGAGCAGCAATAAACATGGTTGAGCACATACTTCTAAGGAAATGAGATGAGTCCTTCAGATATATGCCTAGGAGTGCTATAACTGGGTCATATGGTAGATCAATCTTTAGCTGTTTTAGGAATCTCCACACTAATTTCCACAATGGCAAGACCAGATTGTATTCCCACCAGCAGTGTAGAAGGGTTCCTCTTTTTCCACATCCCCACCAACATTTATGATCATTTGTTTTCATGATGGTGGCCAATCTGACAGGAGTGAGATGGAATCTCAATGTAGTTTTAATCTGCATTTTCCTGATGACTAGTGACGTAGAAAATTTTTTTAGATGCTTATATGCCATTCGTATTTCTTCCTTTGAGAATGCTCTATGTAGCTCCATAGCCCATTTTTTGATTGGCTTGTTTGATTCCTTATTATTTAACTTTTTGAGTTCTTTGTGTATCCTAGAAATTAATCCTCTATCAGATATATAGCTGGCGAAGATTTTTTCCCATTCTGTAGGTTGCCTCTTTGCTTTTTTCACTGTGTCCTTTGCAGTGCAAAATCTTTGTAATTTCATGAAGTCCCAGTGATTAATCTGTGGTTTTATTGCCTGAGCATTTGGGGTTGTATTCAGAAAGTCCTTGCCAAGACCAATATGTTGAAGGGTTTCCCCTACTTTTTCCTCTAGCAGTTTCAGAGTTCCAGGTCTGATGTTAAGGTCTTTAATCCATTTGGACTTAATTCTTGTACATGGCGAGAGAGAAGAATCTATTTTCATCCTTCTGCAGATATAGATCCAGTTTTCCCAACACTATTTTCTGAAGAGGCTGTCTTTTCTCCAATGAGTATTTTGGGCATTTTTATCAAATATCAGGTGGCTATAGCTACTTGGGCTTACATCTGGGTCCTCTATTCTGTTCCACTGATCTACATGTCTGTTTTTGTGCCAGTACCACGCTGTTTTTGTTACTATGGCTCTGTAGTATAGGTTAAAATCAGGTATGGTGATACCACCAGCCTTATTTTTGTTGCTCAGTATTATTTTAGATATTCAAGGATTTTTGTGATTTCAAATGAATTTTTGGATTGTTTTTTCTATTTCTATGAAGAATGCTTTTGGAATTTTGATGGGGATTGCATTAAATGTATAGATTGCTTTAGGTAAGATTGCCATTTTCACAATATTGGTTCTTCCAATCCAGGAACAGGGGATGTTTCTCCACTTTCTAGTGTCTTCTGCAATTTCTTGCTTGACTGTTTTAAAGTTCTCATTGTAGAGATTCTTTACTTCCTTGGTTAGGTTTATTCCAAGGTACTTTATTTTCTTGATGCAATTGTGAATGGGAGTGATTCTCTGCTTTCATCCTCTATGTGTTTGTTGTTAGCATATATGAAGGCTACTGATTTCTGTGTATTTATTTTGTTTCCTGCTACATTGCTGTAGGTTTTGATCAGCGCTAACAGTTTGCTAGTAGTCTTTAGGGTCCTTTACATATAGAATCATGTCATCTGCAAATAATGATAACTTGATCTCTTCCTTTCCAATTTGTATCCCTTTTATGTGTGTCTCTTGCCTTATTGCTATCGGCCCACATTTTTGATCCAATGTTAGCTGAACTCATAATACATAACCCACAGATACAGGATCATGTCTTTTTGACAGCTAAGACTCAGAGCTCCAAAATAGGGAGGATAAGAACAGTACACATGTCAGATGTGTCTTTCATATCTCAGTATCCATTTGGATGTCCCTCTTCTATTGGGAAAAGTCCTGAATTTTAAAAGGCTATACCATCATACCTTCCTCAAACCAAGGTGAGAAGAACTGATTCTGGCTCCAACTTTTCCTCCCTCCTCAGTCTCCCCTTTGATTATGTATATCTTGGAAAAGTCAAAGTTATTTTTCTAGATGTCAATTAATTGGTAATATACTGTACAAATAGGCATTAATTCCACTTTTGATAAATGGTCATTTTTATGCAACCATTTGACTTAGAGCAATGTTATAGATTAAGCATGATTGTTGTACATGTCTAGGAAGTGACTCCACAGATATGTATTTGGACTGGTGGACTCAGTAAAGTGGGCTGTCCTCCTCAGTGTGGGTGGGCATCATCATGTAATTATGTGCATTTGAGACAGAAATATAACACAGGTGAAAGAACAAGTAACTCATTCTCCTTCCCTGTTTGAACCAGATCATAAGTCATCTGTTGCCCTTGAATGGGATTCATACTGTTGTCCCTGTGTCCTCAGACTCTACTAGCAGCTTTCCTGGGTCTCTAGGAAATGTAAGTGGAAGATAATGGAACCTCTCAGCCTCCATAATTGCATGAGCCAATTTCTGCATATGTGTTATAGTTATAAATATGCACACTGTTTATTCTGTGTCCCTGGAGGACCCTGAATATATATATTTTACTCAGAACTCCAGAGTGGCCTTCTGAAAATCATCTCAGAAAAGAAGGAAAGACCAACACCTAGCCTTTTCTATGGCTTGTCCAGGAAATCCCCTGCAGACATATAAATGACTAACCCTTTAATTCCTTCAACATAGACTATTGGAGATGACACAAAATTCAGAGCAAATCTGGGGTCAAATCCATGCCACATACTTACAAAATAAATCCGAGACCACTAACAACTTGCTAATACTTCCTGTGAACAGATTAAAAACTCAAATTATGAACTTTGCCTGGGATTAGACCAAAATTAAAGAACTTTGAATAAAATACTAACCATCTATCTCTCAGCTCTTCCCTACACTAATCTGACTGTATGCTTTGATAAGCTGTCCCTCATGATGATGGCACATAGCTGCAGTTAAAGAGAGGCCTCAGCCATGATAACTTAAAAACTCCTTATTATCAACCTTATCATCCATTGGGTCACTCCATCCAAATGTAACTGAAAGAATGGATTCACTGATGGCTATTTGATCACATGACACTGTGGAACAAAAACAATAAATAACTTCATCTGAAAGTTTGGCTCAAGAGTGACAAAAAAGCAGTTCATTCCACAGAGCAAAATCAGAATATCAATTATAAAAAGGGAAAGTATAGGCTGGGGAGATGGCTTAGCAGTTAAGGCATTTGCTTGCAAAGCCTAACAATCCAGGTTCAACTCCCCAGTACCCATGTAGAGCCAGATGCACAAGGTGGCACCTGCATCTGTAGTTCATTTGCTGGAGACCCTCGTGGTGTGCCCATTTTTTCCTCTTTCTCTCTGTGTCTTTCTTCTCTCTGCTTTTAAATAAATAAATATTTTTTAATTTCAAAAACGGGAAAGTAAAGAGGCAGAAACATAAAATTCTTTCCATCCTTATGTGGGCACTTGGTGTGGGGGGTCAACTATGTCCTCACTCCCCAGCAGAGTTCCCATCTGAAATAAGTCACTAATTGTTAACACTTAACACCAAACTATGAGCTCCTATCACACAAATGTACTCACTACGTGTGTGTGCTTGCTTTGTTTCTGCAACTACACTGAAAGTTCCTACTCAAGGAAGACCATGCAGGTTTCCTTTTAACTTTTCTCCCACTGGTACTTGATGAATAATTAACTTTGACAAATGAGATAACCCTTACTTTTTTTAATAGAGAATTTAATAGGTGCAGGCCCTCTTGTAGCCCATGATTGATGGTAGCTTGATATTGGAGAGTGGGCTTATGTTTGGATATGGTTCTGACTTGTTTCCCAGCTCCAGCTATGGGTCATGTTCCACTGAGCGAATCAGTTAGCCAAATCAAGAGCAGTTGGTTCCCCACCATGGCTGTGTACCACTATTGCACTTGTGTGAGCATCACAACAGGTTATTTGTTGCTAAGTAGGTTAGACCATGAGTTGCTTGGACAGATATTGGTCATTTCCCCCAGTCGCCCACGTAGCACCTTCTGGCACTAGACACGCTGACTGACTGGGGACTGACTCTCTTCCAGCTTCCAGCCATGCCATTCCATTTTACATGTCAACCACATAAGGTGTCTTCAGCAGTAGGTTCTTACCACTAACCTTTGGTGGGTCATCAAGTACTCTGACAGAAATCTGTCTTTCTTTTAGGAAACCTTGTAGGTCTCTCTGATCAAAAGCTCATTGTGGATGATAGCCCCATGCTGGTACTGGGAGTTACAGGTCAGTGCCCACTAAGCAAAGGAGGAAAAAGATAACTAATATACAAGAGTTAGAGAGAAGAGAGAGAGGGGGGGAGAGGGAGAGGGAGGGAGGGAAAATGTAGAAGATTAAGGTTAGTCTTCATCATACCCTCTCCAGTGTCTCAGCTTCTCTTTTTCAGATAGATATAGACCCTAAGGAGAAAGCCACCCCATCATACCTCAAAAGAGCCCCAGCTGAAACTAAGAAAAATTGGTGAAACAAGCAAGGGGGCTGTTTTCCTGATGAACCAGATAGCAGCACAAGGGGGAAGGAGATCAACACAGAGAAAAATCAACTCCTACCAAATCAGAGAGCCAGAGCCTCAGAGCCCCCCAACACTTCATCATTGAAGCAGACCAAAAATGAACCCAACATGGCTCATGGAAATTTTGCAGAAGAGTGGGTGGAAAGAATGTCAGAGCCACATGTTGAGTCATGATATGCAGAGAATTTATCTTACCCATAACTGTGGGCTAACTCCACAATGCACGACCCATATACCTCAGCAAGGAGGGGCTAAGGGGAAAGGGTAGGTCACGGATGAGCCTAATAATGGTACCAAACTGACTGTATTTGCTGAATACAAAACTAATTAATAAAAAAATAATTAACTTTGTACCAGCACTGTATCCTGAGGACATCACAAGTGTGATTTCAGTTTCTTCAGATTCTACATTTCAAATCCAGTCACAGTGGAGGAACCAAATTTTAAAATAACTTTGTTAAAACTGAAATAGGAAGAGTTATTTTAAAGTATAATTTTTTCTACTACCCCCTATATCCTGAAATAGCATGCTCAAAAATCTAACAATGCTCAGTGGTTAAGGTTCTTGCCTGAAGAGCCTAAAGACCCAAGTTCAATTCCCAAGTACCCATGTAAAGCCACATACACAAAGTGGTGCATGAATTTGGAGTTCATTTGCAGCAGCTGAAGGCCCTGGTACAGCCATTCTCTGTATTGGTCTTTTGTCTCTCTATCTCTCTCTGCTTACAAATAAATAAATAATTTAAAAAGTATTTTTTTTTTAAATCTAACAAGATAGAAAGCCAGTGATATAAATGTAGAAGGTAACCCAGCCACAGGAAAAGGAATCTGACTGTGGTAATCTATAGCAATATAAGAAGAAAACAGATGCTCTTTGTTAACCCTGCTATAAACCCTGGACATAGGTTCTTCATTATTCAGTGATTACGTGAGGACTACCCAGCAGCACTACTTCTCCCCCACCCACCAGCCACCAGAAAAACATATCCTAACAGCAAAAAAAAAAAGCCAGAAAGCATCCTGGTTTTGAGCTCTATGTCCATCTTCAAAAAAACTAGAGTATCTATTGTAGAGACAGCCCAGGAGCCACGTTAACATTCTCAAATTTCTGCCTCTCTCCTCAGAGTTTCTAATATCATTTCAAGCTCTCACTGGGGACCACTTTGCCTCCATATTCAGAGTCATACTGTATTGGGAATATTGCATTTGAATGTAAAACCAGCCCAAAATACATTGCTATCCATATTAACCAGTTGCTTGAATTCAGTATGATTCCAGTGCCAGCAGATTTCTTGGTCCTGGTGTTCCCATCCTGAAGGGGGGGGAAAAAGACTACTGTGGCCAGTTATCTTGGTTTTTTTTTTTTTTTTACTTCTCCTACAACTAACATGCTTTATGCAGCTCTTCCAATATCACATTTAATGAAGCAATAGGAGAAAACTGTTAAATTGATAGATGATCACAAAAAATTCTAATAGTCATAGTTATTTGGGTGGGGGATACACCTCCTAGATGCCTTTGCATCTATTTAATCTTAGGATCTTGAAAATGCTGCTTCAATGAAATAAGCAGTTCTCCTAAGTGTTAATGATGACAAAACAACTGCAGGTTGACAAATGAGAGATTTGAAACAAGGGACTGGGGCAATGACTCAATAGTTAAGAGCCCTTGTCACAAGCATGAGGGCCTGAGACTGCCTCACCTCTCTTCCCCCAAATCCACATAAATAGCTGGTCACAGCCATGTACATCTGTAACTCCAGTCCTATCAGGAACAGAGAATCCCAGGGACTTCCAAAAACTCAACTCTGTGTTCAGAAATAGTCTCCATCTCAAGGAAATACATAAATGAGCAGTAGAGGAGAGACAACCAATGTTCTCCTCTGGCCCCCATTCGTGATTGCATGCATCTGCACATACACATGTATACATATTTCCCTCTCTCTCTCTCTCTCTCTCTCTCTCTCTCTCTCTCTCTCTCTCTC
This sequence comes from Jaculus jaculus, assembly GCF_020740685.1. NCBI lineage: Eukaryota > Metazoa > Chordata > Mammalia > Rodentia > Dipodidae > Jaculus > Jaculus jaculus. The sequence goes on from NC_059105.1 coordinate 169,368,889, forward strand.
TCTCTCTCTCTCTCTCTGCCTCACACACATGGCATATACTAAAAATAAGAATGACCTTTCATGTATTTTTTTCTCTTTAGTCATTAAGTATTTGCTGAATTCATTCTATATGTTAGGCATTGTACTAATGCTGGTACACAACAGAGCATCAGCCAGATGTATGAGCTGCCTATGTGGTACTGGCTTTACCCAGGGTACTCTAAAACAGGTTGTGCTTTCCCACTCACACTGAAGTCTTGAGCTATGGAAATTCACCAATCCTTTGGATTCTTGGCAATGTTAATTCTAAAGTACCCATCAATCCCTGGGCCCAGATCCATCCTGGCACTGGTGTAGAGACTCCTTGGAGACAGGACCAGTCTCACTTTCCATGTGTTCAGAGTTATAGCTTCAGTTGTCAGTCGTACAAGGTTATCCAGTGGGAAAGTTCCTAGGGAGAAATAATGTGTCAGACTGAAGTTTTCCTAAAGACTTTTCCTGCAATTCAGCAATGTCTGATAAACACAGTATTGTCTTCAGAGTAAATTACAATTCATGCCAACATTCTGATGTGGTTGTTCTTTCATTGTCTGTACCTTCACCTTTGAGTTGCCTTGCTCAGAGTCTTTTGATTTGTAGGATCTTACATTCTTGCCATTGGTGTCTATGGGACATAACAGCATATTTTACTGTAAGTCAGGAGCCTGAATTCTCTGAGCCTCAGGATTCCTTACAATTATATGATTTGAATGAGACAAGACTAGGTACAGAAAATTGCATGTAATTATAGCATTCCTTCCTGACATCTAATTTCCCCTAGAGTGAGAGTAACATAGGCCCAGCATGATATCAGTGAGGTTCTGAGATTCCCAGTCAATAGGTCCACCAAGTAAGTGATAAAGCCTAAGGAGAGGAGATGGATCAAAGCCAGGAAAGGGGCTGGAGAGATGGCTCCACAGTGAAAGGCACTTGCTTGCAAACCTTATTGCCTGAGTCCAATTCCCCAGCACCCAGATAAAGCTGAATGCAAAGTTGTACCTGCAAAGCCTAACGACTCAGGCTTGATTGTCCAGGACCCACGTAAGCCAGATGGACAAGGTGGGGTGTGCATCTGGATTTCCTTTGCAGTGGCTGGAAGCCCTGGTGTGTCCATTTTCTCTCTCTGCCTCTTCCTCTGTCTCTCCCTCCCTCTCTCAAACAAACATACAAACAAATAAATATTTAAAAGCAAGCTAAGATAGTACTGTATGATTTTGCATATAGGAAATACGTAGAGTAGTCATTTCACTCTGTCTTAGCCAAAACGCCGAGAAGCAACAGAATCGCTGCTTCAAAGAAGCAGTAAGTAGCATAATAATCACGCCTTCAGTAAGCAGGAGTAAGGAGTCATTTAATGAGTCAAGGTTGGAGTGCTGCAAGCTGAAAAGTGTTGTGGACATTGTTTAAACAGAGGTCACACTTTCCTCTAGAGGTTAGGTGTTTTGAACAGCGCCGGGATAAGCTCGCCATCGACAAAGGAAAAGCTGTCACAAGTTTCCTTGAGCATAGTTTTCTGGTGAGCATAGTTTTCTGTGACACAGAGCTCGGGTTTCCAGGCTCTGCTCTAGAGAATTCTAGCTTCTGTGGTTAGCCTCCCAGGGCAGGAGGCGAGGCCCTCAGAGGAAAGCCTTGCTTCTGCAGCCTTCATTCTGAGACATGGCCCGTGGATCCTGAGATGGTTGCAGAGCAATGTGATCACAGTAGTGCTGAATTACGAACTCCAGACAGGTGGAGATGGTAAGAGTTATGTTATTATATAATATGCACTCCAATTAAAAGTTGTCCATCAGACATGATGGGCCACACCTGTAACACCAGCACCTGGGAGGCTAAGGAAGGAGAATTTCTGTGAATGTGAGGCTAGCCTGGACTACACAGTGAATTTCAAGATAGCCTGAGTGAGATTCTGGTCCAATAGAACATTTTGATTCCTTTCCTCATTTTTGTTTTACAAAATTAATGATGTAGATTTATAAAAAGAAAAAAGTCCCCAATGTCTCTCTTGTGTACCTCATTTTTATTTATTTATTTTTGAGAGAAAGGGGGAGTATGTGCACACCAGGGCCTCTTGCCACTGCAAACGAACTGCAGATGCCTACTCCACTTTGTACATCTGGCTTTATGTGGGTACTGGGAATCAAACCTAGTCCAGCAGGCTTTGCAAGCAAAAATCTTTAACCACTGAGAAATGTCCTCAGCCAGTGTCTCTCATTTTTAAAGAACTCATACTTGGAATATAACATGTTAACTAAATTTTAAAGAGTAATAAAGGATGCATGGGAGAGAAGAACCACTTAATACAACTATACAAATTCTATAAATGGGTAATAAAATCTAATTGTTCCACAAGGGAAAAAAAAAACATATCTGCTGGTAAATAAAAGATGCTTTAGTGAGGACAAAAATGGAAAGTAAACCCTGAAAATGTTGGAACAGGGCAGGCAATATATAGGAGTAGACCCCAAAGTGATGGGCCAGCTCCCAGAACTGTTTTTCTTTAAATTTTTTTTTAAAATTTTATTTTTATTTAAGCGAGAGAGAAGGAAAGGGACTGTTTTTAAAATCAGGATTGTATTTGTAATTTGTTTCTATTGAGACTTGATTATGCAATGCCATCTGGCCATCCTGGCTTAGAGGCACCAGTCACAAAGCCCAAGTTAGACAGCAGTAAACACCTCCAATCTATGGCACGATGCATCTATCTCAGAGGTACATGGTTTGTAAATTCAGCTTAAAAACACAGCAAAACTTTTCAACCTGTACTTAACATCTTGTTCCTTTGGACATCACCAAACTGGGCAGAGGCCTCAGAAAGAAAAGCATTCCTTCCTTGGTTAATATCCTTCAGGAAGCAGCCAGAGAAGGAAAGGATTTAAAAAAATGACATGGCAAAAAAAGAATCAAAGAAAAATATTGAGTGTTATATTATACTATGAAATTTTTATGACTTGTTTAGAAACTCTGTAATTTTCACAATGCTGTTACATATAAATAACATACATTCTGCATTTACATTAATAAAGATTTTTTGAGCTGTAACCCATGATACCCACTTTTTAGAATACCAGAATATATGCCTTGGATTTCAAGCTCAACATTAGCAAAATTGGAGACAGAACATCATGCTATTACTCCCAAGTCCTTTTTCTCAGTAGTGGCACCAAGATCTCCATCACCACCATACCTGACCTATGCAGTCAGGCCTCTCCTTCACCCACACCAGAAGCCAGAAGCCAGAAGCCGTGACTTGGGGACACTTGCCACACTTGTCTCTCCACTTAACCTTTCACAATCTCAATTTAACTCTGAACATTACTAGTCTTTTACATGGTATATTTACAGAGCTTAACAACTGGTCCCAAATTTCACCCTGATTGCCACTGTGACTTTTAAATAGTTATCTGGGTTACAGACATGTGATCCTTCCTTTTATGACTTCAGTGGTTCCCCAGTGTCAACCAATAAATTCTTAACTCCTCAGTCTCAATTTTATGTTCCCACACCAGTCTTTCCAAGGCTTCCCTCTCAGTCTCCCTTTTCACTGCATCTCTTTATGCCTCGGCTTTCCCAGACCAACACCATCCTCGAGGAGGTTACACACCAGGAATCTAATCACCCTCTTCTCTTCACCATTCCTGAGGAAGTTACACACCAGGAATCTAATCACCCTCTTCTCTTCACCATTCCTGAGGAAGTTACACACCAGGAATCTAATCACCCTCTTCTCTTCACTATTCCTGAGGAAGTTACACACCAGGAATCTAATCACCCTCTTCTCTTCACCATTCCTGAGGGAGTTACACACCAGGAATCTAATCACCCTCTTCTCTTCACCATTCCTGAGGAAGTTACACACCAGGAATCTAATCACCCTCTTCTTTAGCTGAGATGCTGTCATCATCTCTCCATCTTCCCACTCATTTTCTTTGGGAATATTTTAATTAATTTATTTACTTATTTATGAGAGAGAGAGAGAATGGGCATGCCAGAACCTCTAGCCACTGCAAATGAATTCTAGACACATGTGCCACTTAGTGCATGTGGTTTTATGTAAGTTTCTCTGATGGTCTTAATTTCTTTTCATTGAGTATTTTAATACATGAAAATACTGTAATTTATCATAATGTCCTCCCATTACCCTCCCTCATACTCCCACTTGTTGAACTTCCATCATTTATATTTCTCCCCAAATATCATCACTTCCACAAAATACTGAAAGCCTTCTCACTGGAATGAATCATTTTTTGTTCATACTCAGCTACTATTAAGCACCTAATATTATGTGCTGACTATCAAACTTTAAGTCTTGTTTACAGAATGCTTACAGTGAGCTTTAGAGATTTTCTTTAGTCATATTTTATTCTTTTTAAAATTTTCATAATTTTCATTTATTTATTTGTAAAGAAAGAGAGAATGGCATACCAGGGCCTCTTACATAGCAAACAGACTCAGATACATAAACACCACTTAGACATTTGGCTCTATGTGGGGCCTGGGAAATTGAGCCCAGGCCAGCAGGCTTTGCAAGTAAGTGCCTTTAACTGTTAAACCAGCCCCATATTTTATTCTTTACAATATATGTTTATGTATTTTTATATTTATTTATTTGAAAGACGAGAGAGAGATAATGGCAATGGGAATGTCAGGGCCTCCAGCCACTGTAAGCAAACTACAGAACATTGTGCATCTGGCTTTACATGAATGCTGAGGAATCAAACCCAGGCCATTAGGCATTGCAGGCAAGCGCCCTAACCACTGAACAATCTCTCCAGCCCCATTGTTTATAATTTTATGAGCCCAGCAAAATAAGTTTATTGTTATAGAAAGTATGCTTCCTAAGTCTGTTCACACACTGCTAGCCTAGCAGTGGGGTATTCAGATCTCTAGTGCCCAGGTAAAAAGCCAGGCATATAACTGTACCCCACTACCAGGGAGTGGGACACAGGAGGATACTTGGGACTTGCTGGCTAGTTAGTCTAGCCAATTCAGTGAACTTTATGTTCATTGAGAGACTTGTCTTCAAAATAAGAGAGAGAGCTATTGAGAAAGACACCTGACATTAACTTCTGGCCTCCCAACATGCACACACATGAACATGTATATCACACATATGCTGCAAGTGTGCACACACATATGCACACACATACACACATGAAAAAAGAAAGAGGAGGACAGCATTACCAAGGATAACACCTGAGAGTGTCTTCCAAGCATGCACATGTGCACATAGACCTGCACACACACATGTATACACATGAATGCACAGCATACACACACATACACACACACACATGTATATACATGAATGCACAGCATACACACACATACACACACACACGTATATACATGAATGCACAGCATACACACACACACACACACACACACACACACACACAAAAACACCCACACAAATGATCAAGGGCTGGAGAGATGGCTCAGTGATTGAGGCTCTTGCCTACAAAGCCTAACAACCCAGGTTCAATTCCCCGGTACACAGAAAGCCAGATGCACAGTGGAGCATGCATCTGGCGTCCATTTGCAGTTGGTGTAGGCCCTAGTATGCCCATTCTCTCTCCCCATTCTCTCTACCTCTTTTTCTTGCAAATCAGTAAATAAATAAATATATTTTAAAAATACTCAAGGGCTGGAGGGATGGCTTAGCAGTTAAGGCATTTGCCTGCAAAGCCAAAGGACCTTGGTTTGATTCCCCAGGACCCATGTTAGCCAGATGCACAAGGGAGCACTCACATCTGGAGTTCATTTGCAGTGGCTGGAGGCCCTGGTGCGCCCATTCTCTCTCTCCCTCTCTCTGCCTCTTTCTCTCTCTCTCTCTCTCAAATAAATAAATAAAAGTAACACAAAAATTCTTTTAAAAAATACACAAAAGATAAATGAGAAATTTCAAGTTTCCCAACACAAAGGAGATGAAAATGCTAACTATCCTGACTTTCTCATTGTACATTGTGAACATCAATTATCTCACTGTTCCCCATAAATGTGTACAATTGAAATCATTAATATTTGTAAAAGCAATTGTGGCTAAAGATATAGCTCAGAAGTAGAATGCCTACTTCATATGTGTGAGGTCCTGGGTTCAATCTTAGCACCATAAAAACAAATAATTGTAAAAAGATTACTAGAAAGTTGCTAACTTTTCATTGCTGTGACAAAACACCTGATTTTAAAAGGAGGCATTTGCTCTGGCTTGCACCCTGAGGGTTTTAGACTACAGTTGGCTGACACTTTGCTTTGACAAGGCAGAGCATGCGGACAGAGAACAAGTGGAGGAGCCAGCTGCTTCCCGCAGAGAAGCCAGGAAGCAGTAACAACAACGAAAGAAGTGGAGCCTGATTTCAGCAACCCAGAATCCCCTCTAGGGCACACTTCCACGATGCTTCCCACTAAGCCCCTTCTCTTAATAGTGCCAACTACTTCCCAATAGCACCAAGCTAAAGACCAAGCCTCTGACATACAGGCACTCAATATTCAATCTTAAGCATTTTAAATAATTTGAAAGGAAGGGGCAGACGCTGAGAGGAAAAGGCCTCCAAAAACTTTGGTCTAGGGAGAACCTGTCCTCAGCCGAGGCACAAAATTTAGAAGATGACAGGACCCAGTGAGCATCAGCTATCACTGAGTACTTTCACTGAGTACTTCTCTTCAGGCTTTATGCTATACAATTAGTCTTGTGTTCAGAGATACTATGACCCAGCCACACCACTTCTGGGCTCAGTCCCAGAGGACTCATTATCCTACCACAGGTATCACATCCATATTCATTGCTGCTCTATTCACAATAGCTAAGAAATAGAATCAAGCTAAATGTCCATGAACTGATGATTAGATAATATAAATGTGGTACATACACACTACAGAGTTTTATTCAGTTGTAAAGAAAAATGAAGCTAGGAAATTTATAGGAAAATTGATGGAATTAGAAAAAATTATATTAAGTGAGGTAAACCAAGCCCACAAAAGAAAAAATGCATAGTCTCACTGATATGTATATCCTAACTTTTAATTTTTGTAAATATGCAAATAAGGGAATGAGAGACTGAGTATGAGCTATGATTGGGAAGGGGAAAAAGAGCTGATGAAAAGGGGAAAGAACAAAAAGAAACATGGGTAATAAAAGCAGAAAAGAGTCTCAGTGGGAGGCACAAGGTGGAAGTGGGAAAGGGAGGAAAGAAGGGAAACAAAGTAATTACCCATAACTGATGGCTACCCCCATAATGCAGGACCCACAATCCCCAACGAGGAGGGTCTCTTCAGAGGGGAAAAGGACAGGGAGGAGACTAATGATGGTACCAACATGTGCTATTTGCACACTGAGTATGTACATAACTAATAAAGAAAAGAATAAAAAAGAAAAAAATGTGTGGAAATACCATAATGAAACCAAATTCTTTGTATTCTGATAAAAAAAAATAATTGAAAGAATAGTCAGACAAAATAGAAGTATGTTAAGAAAGGGTAAGAGTTCCTTAATCTAGATTTCCAAAGGTTATCATAATTGGTCTATGTTCTTGTAAAAATCATGCTAACCTACTATGTTATTATGTCGATTTATCTTTTAAAATTGACTGGGGAAATGGCTCAGCAGTTAAAGATGCTCTCTTACAAAGCCTGTTGGCCTGGGTTCAATTCTCCAGCCACCCATATAAAACTGGATAGGCATTTGTTTATTAAAGCAAGATAACCTGATGTTTACATGTGCGCACATGCATGCATGCATGCACGCACACACACACACACACACACACACACGCACATACATAATTTAAAAACTGGCTTATGTGCTGAAGAGATGACTCTGTAGTTAAAGGCTTGCAAATACTGATAGCCTGGGTTCAATTCCCTAGAACCCACATAAATCCAGTTGCAAAGATGCCCTGGCATGCCATTTTCTTTCTCTCTCACTCTCTTCCTCCTTCCCTCCCTCCCTCGCCCCCTCTCTCTCTCTCTCCTTGCAAATAAAATAATAAATATAAATTTTAAGGTTGGCTGTGAATGTCATTTGTCTAAACAATACAATTTTGTTTGGAAAATGAAATATAAGCATCACCTCCAGGCTATGGAAGAACCCACACAGCTGTCATCATATTTGCCCAGTTACTGTCAAGTGTGGGGCTTCTGCATCCCATACAGCTAGATATGGTGCAGCCCTCATCAACTTAACAGGTGATGAGCACATGCTTCTCCTATGCCTGGCTTGAATTATGAGTAAGAAATAAAGCTTCACTGTATTAAATTTCTGACACTGAGGAGTGCTCATTTTTGCTACATCACACATGGTCTGTCCTAATACAAAGGCTAATATAAAAAATGACAAATTAAATATGGTTTTCCTAGCTAGGTAAAAAGCTAGATTCAAACTTAACTGCGTTTCTGTGTAGAGTCCCTTCTCTATTACACAGCTCTCCACCAAAAGTCATTTTGATCTTAATCAAATAACAGGCAAATAGAGGAAACTAAAATTGTAATGTTGGACACAAGAATCAATATTCTCCAGCACACCTGCTTTTTAATTTTTACATTTTGGGGGGTAGAAACAAATGAAAAGGAAACACAGAAAAAGGAACATATTTCTTCTGAGTGAAAGAGTACTCTGATAAGCAAAGCACGTATGGAAAGAAAACATAAATTGAGTTACCCATTGGTGAAGATTTGGAATTTCAGTAACAGAAAGGTAAAACAAATAAATTATCATAAACATATTACTGACAGGAAAACACTTATTGATAGGCTTATTGCTAAGAAAAAATGGTATAATCCCTAGTCAATTAAAAGATTATAACCCTAAAATCGAATATAAAACCCAGGTATGATACTAAGTGAGAAATACCTTTGAGAATTCAAGGACTCAAAACAATCACCACTCATTCAAAGAGATTACTATGATATCTACCAGAAAAAGATTGTTTACTTCAAATTACCAACAAATTAAAGACAAATAGGAATTAAGGAGCAATTAAGGAGGCCAGTGGGAGGGGGGAATTTGATTCTAAGTAATTGTTGATAATATGGGTATAGTTTTAATACAGTTACGAAAAGCTTCCCCAAAACAAGGGACATTGTTAGTTAAAAGTAAAATTGAAAACGATTCCAACAAGACCTGCAGTGAGACAAAGCAGGAGTGTGAGTTCTTAGAACTAAGGCTGCTGAATGCGCATGTCGGTGTCCTCCCCGCTCTGTAAGCACCCAGAAGTCTCATTTTGGATCCTATTATGCAATGTGACAGTACTAAAAAGTAGCACTTTGGGAAAGTGATGAAGACTCTCCTTCATGAACGGGGTCAGTGCCCTTAGAAGAGCCTCTAGAAGCACCCCTGCTCCTTTCACCATGGTGACCAGCAGCGGTGAAAAGCCATCTATAGAGTAAGCGCAAGCTCTTAGCACCAAATCTGCCAGTATCTTTATACTGGGCTTCACAGGCTCCAGAACTGTGAAAAACAAATTCATTGTACATATGACACCCAGAAATTCTGTGACAGCAACCTGAACAGACTAAGAGAGTTACATTCTACCAACCAGGTGCTTCACCCTGGACATTGAATGTAAAACCATGACAGAAGGAAGTCGACTCCCTGAGGAGTCCAGCCTGGTGGACTTAAGAGTGACAGTGAGGTGGACTGTCTGGGGTAGAAGCCCTGGTGCTGACTTTGGTATCCATCGTTCCTGGAAATGGGGTGCCTAGCAGAGGTTCAGTAATCTGATCTAGCAATCTTCTCACTGGGCTTCTTTCTAGGACATAATTTTGGGCATTGTACTTGCCTATCTAGTTAATTTATATATTTGTGTAATAAAACATTGTACATTGCCGTGGACTGGCAAAGCTGCGACCACCAGTCCGAGGGAAAACAGGGCCTTGGGAGGTGGGCAAGGAGTCAGCGAAGTGACAAACACACACACAAGGTGGATGTATCTGAGTGTGCTTTACTGAAGTAGAGCATCAGGTTCTAGACAATTCTGGCTGCATAAGCTTAGTCTTTGTTTACTTAAGCGGTACAATTTCTATGAAGAGCCTGCTCCAGGAGAGGCACAAATACATTGAGTAAAGATTATAATCACAAATTTAGTAGTTAATATCTCACCAAAATCAGTGTTAGACAGTCAGTGGTTACAAATGACATTTGGTTTTTAGCCTGCTTCAAGCATCAAGTATTTTTAACAAAAGTTCTAACAGGGCGACTTCATAACTCTAATATATTTTCTTCCTTGAACCATGCCATAAAAATGTAAGCAAGCACCAAGGTGGCTTCGACCTAGCAAGTCTGTCCACAAAAGTTAAAGATTACCAAGAAACATGCTTTCCACCATTGTTTACTAGCGTGTCCCCATTTCTATACACTCCTGTATAAGGTAATGGTTCATCGGTTGGTTCTGGTCCTCGGAATTCTGACTATGGCTTGAAACAACAGCAGGGTCTTCAGAGGAAGCATCACACCATCAGGTGACTAATTTTTGGAAACTGTTCCATATCTAACTTTTACTAAATTGTGAAAGAACATCATGCTGCTGCCATGTGTCAGGAACAGAACAGTAGTGATGAAGAAAATGGCTATTAGAGAGCAGCGAAAGACACTACAAGCCTGGAGAATGCATGACCTTCCAGGAGGCTTTCGTCCTTGAAGCTTTCGCCTCAGCCTGGTGAACAGGTCACGCAGACTCCCCTGGAGTTGGCATGACAGTACATGTATGGTTTTCCAGTCCTCTTTAAAATTCCATAAGATGCTTAATCTAACTTGTAAATTAGAATATTAAAGCGGAATATATTTTAAAATACCAGAATACAACTGTCTGAAAATTCCTAGCTGACATTCTTAGTCCAACAGTGAGCACCCAAACTAAGCCAAACTGTCCAAGTAAGAGGCTGAGAACCAAAATGCTATTTAAACCTTCAAGAAATTTGATTCTTGAATTAACCAGAGTTTAATTTCCATTCCTTACAATTAAGATAATTGGAAAATACAATGACCTTAGCTCTTTACAAGAACTGATCAGTCAAAATATGGAAGCTTCGCTCTAGCTGGACTTTCTCTCTAGTCAATCCTGTCACAAAACTTGCTAAACCAATTATTTGTGTCGTTTTGTTTGTTTGTTTGTTTTGTGTGGGGCCAAGAGGACATATGCACATGTTTTTCAGTTGTTTTCTCATTGCTGGGACAAAATACATGCCAAAAATTAATTGAAGGGGGAAGGGTTCATTTCATTTGACAGATCCAGGTTGTAGTCCATCGTGGTGTGGAAGGCGTCAGGAGCTTGAAGCAAAGCTGGCCACATTCAGCACAGTGAAGAAGCAGAAAGTGACGAGTTCTGGTACTCAGCCACGTCTCTCCTTTTGAACAGTCCAGGACCCAGGACCATGAAATGGTGCTGCCCACGATTAAGATGGGTCTTCCCACCTCAAATAACCTAATCAAGATAACCCGTCACAGGCATGCACAAGGCTAACCTAACGTAGACAGTCATTCACACCAGCCAGGAATAAATACCATGTGAATGGCAAGACTGAGTAACATAAGGGTAAACAGAACAAGTTCTAGATTAAGATCCTGACCATATGTCTTAACTATGGTTTCCTCATCTCTTAAATGTAATCATAGTAATATTGCCCTCTGTGAGTTTTCCCATTGCTGTAAACATATTACATAATTATTTAGTTTACATATATAGGTATAACTACTGGCCAGAGTAAGCACTCAATGAATATTAGTTTTCATTATTATCATTAAAATTGCTTTACTCGCTGTAGAGAGATACAGAAGACAGCATAGCTAGTATCAACAAAATAAAGACATCATTCATATTTTCATTAGGAACATCTAATACATAATCATGATCTCAAAGATAATCAAGATTGGGCTGGATGGGTGGCTTAGCAGTTAAGGTGCTTGCCTGCAAAGCCAAAGGACCTAGAATCAATTCCCCAGGAATCTGTCAGCCAGATGCATAATGCAACACATGCATCTGGAGTTCATTTGCAGCAGCTGGAGCCCCTGGCACACACATTCTGTATCTCTCTCTCTCTCTCTCTCTCTCTCTCTCTCTCTCTCTCTCTCTTTCCTTCTTTCTCTCTCTCTCTCTCTCAAACAAATAAATGAAGAAAATAAATTTTTTAAATAATAATCAAGATCTATCTATAGTCATTAAATTAATCTGACAGAATCTCCAAACACCTTTATTCATGAAAGTTAACGTATGCCTTTTCTTTTTACCCCCCATGGAAAAAAACCTTAAAATTAATTTATTTGGTTTAGTATTTTTAGCTTTTTCTTAATCGAACCCTAAAATATGAGATCAACTGCTGGCCTTGTGCAGTCTCTTGATGCCAAGTATTTTCCTATAAAAGTGAAGAGACAAAAAGGGAAGATTGGGACTCCCAGTAAGTGGTTAATATAAACAAAAGATGAAACTTCAAACCAGCCAGAATGCCATATGCTGCCACTTGAGTGACACTTTCTTGATTAGCCACTGATTTTTGGAAAACTACAAAATGAAGGAGTAGTTAAAATTATATATTTTCACAACCACAGGAAAAGAGGCAATAATCTAGTGATTTTTTTCTAGTTCCTGAGATTATATCTCTATGCTCAAATGGTAAAATAATCAACAGGCTTCACAAAATAGTATTACAAGAAGTCATTTGATTTCTAGAAGAAAAGTCTTGGCTTCCACAGTGGATAGCTGTTGTAGAATAAATTTTATTAGTTTGAAAAAGACAATAAATGAGTATCACAGCTGTTACTCCATGAAATAAGGTGATGTGACTCTCTTTGTTGAGTTTTTTTTTTTACTGTTACATTTTCTCTTTCCTCTCCTCTCTTTTCTCTCTTTCCTCATATTCAACTTTTAAAATAAATTTAAAAGTTGAATATGAGGTGAATGTGCTAACGTTCCTAAAGGAACAAGTTATTCAATATTTTAATAACTACTTTGCATGTTTGACTCCTAGAACTACTGTTTTTACATTTCTGAAATTCAAACCAAAGATGAATTTTTTTAAAAAAAATTTTTACAAAATATAAAATCAAAAAAATAATATATATAAAATCAATAAAAGAGATTTCCATAGTAATATAATGAACTGAGTGAAATGAACAACAGACTAAACTCATTTAGGTCCATATGATAACTTGGTCTGGTGGCAATGTCTACATATTAGGGATTAGAGAAGATGAAAAGTGTTTGCTAGAAAAATGCACATAAACACTTATAGCTCCATTTCTGGTGCCTTATCAGCCATTTGTACTCTACTTTCATTTCTACTCCAGAAAGCCACAGGAACGTGAAGAGATAAGGAAATTGCATTCAGTAGTGCCATTATTACCCAAGTGCATGTTAGCATATTAGTGATTATTTCATCTTCACAAATACGATATGAATGTGGAGGTGTACAGCAGTTTAGATTTTCTCCTTGAATTCTCTGTTGGAAAAGTCAGTCTTGGGCTGGAGAAATTGCTTAGTAGTCAAGATTCTTGCCTGCAAAACCTATGAACACAGGTTTGATTCCCCATGACCCACATAAGCCAGATGCACATGGCAATGCATGCATCTGGAGTGTGTTTGCGGTGGATACAGGCCCTGGCATGCCCATTCTCTCTCACTGTCTCTCTCTGTCTCTCTCTCTCTCTCTCTCTTACACACACACACACACACACACACACACACACAAAGAAATAAATAACAATAAAATAAAATAGACTTTAAAAAGAAACAGGACACTGAGAAATACTGCTGGAGCTGAGCTGAAATCCTCCTCTGTGTAGAGCAGCTGACGGAAAGCTGGAAAAAGTTAGGCTGCATGCAGTTCCATGGGAGAGCGAGAGAGAAATCACCAATGGAGACAATCAGCAGTGGACACTGCAAGCCTTAAATTTGGCCACCCAGGCCAAAGGAGGCAATGGGTGCAATAGTGGCATGTCTGTTGTGGGAAAAAACAACTGTTCTCTAATTGGAATGAAGGCCCACTCCATGGGAGGGGATACTTGCCTGATACTGAAAGCCTAAAACAGGGGTAGTCATGAGCCCTAGGGGTGTAACATCTGCTGGCATCTGGCTAAATGTATATATTATGCTCACCAAACTGCCCAGTAAGCACTTCTTTTAATGTTCATACCCATATGCTACTCTCACTTTTGGTTGGAGGGGCTTCTCTTTTCAGATGGCACTGACCTTGGGATGACTTGGAGGACACCATGGTGCTGGGAAGAAGTGACAGAGAAGTGCTCAACACTAACGTATCTCTATCACACCTTCCAAGTCCCAGGGTCCATTGCAGAAGAGGTGACGGAAAGAATGTAAGAGCCAAGGGAAGGGTAGGACTCTTTACAACAAGCTCCCTCAGACACAGGATGCCCTGGATATCCATGACCTCACAGGCTCTGGCATACCCATTCCCTCTCTCTCTCTCTTTCTCTTTTCTCTCTGCCTCTCTCAAAGTAAACAAATAAACTGATCTTGCACTAACTCCTCTCTGAGTGAGACATCATTCCGTCTGGCACCTAACTGTGTTATCTGTTGCTAGCTCCAGTGCCTGTGTGTAAGAGGCCCAAGCACTGAACTTCCACTTCTGGTGAGTGAGAGCGATGGCGGCACTTGCGCAGCACACTCGCGCTTTTGAGGCCGAATTCCAGGATTTTGAGCACACCATATACGATGTAGTTAAGAGCATTGAAAACTGAAGCTCGTGAATTTGTTTCCTAACTCTCTAATGCCTGAAAATATGAAACTGAGTGTTTTATTTGTGTTTGCTGGGGTGCTTTATTTCTGCGCAGAAGAAGGTATTGGGAAAGATCATAAAAGCTAATAAAATCATGGTGCTCTATTTAGGCATATTTGTGAACCCTTCCTCAAAACACAATTATATCACATAAACTCTACATGGTACATTGCACAAAATAATATGAGCTTTTATGAAAATAGTACTAATTTATGTCTGAATATAAAAGCAAGCACCTCACACAACTGCAATCATGTGGTGACTAAATGATTTTGTTGATGTAAAGTTTGTCAGCAAACACTTCAGAACAATGTGAGATCAGATTGTTTATCACCAGTGCCTTCCTCTCTCACTGTTTCTGGGACAAGACCTAAGTGTGTGGACACATTTAGGGAAACAACACAGTGCTATCATCATATGACACAGTCTGAGATTTCTTTCTTTTGCTAAAATGTGATGGTCATGTACAAAAAAATATGAGGAAGGGAACATGAAACTCGGCTCTAGTACTGCTGGACATGCCACACCACGAAGCTCTTCTATATCAGAACCTTATGTCCTCCCACAAGCTAAGAAACTCCTCAGAGGTGGCGAGTGATCTGTGAAGAATACTGCTTAGCTTTGCAGAGGGAAGTAGTACACACATTTCAAGAACTCAACATACTTGGGCACTACTAGTAGGAAAAAAATTGGAAACATCAAGTCCTTCTAATGCCAGACTTAAATACTTTTATGAAAGCTAGAGCTATTTTTAAAGCTGTGGAAGGAAAATCAAACATAATTCATATTATACATACAATGACTCAAACATACATCATATATTTCTAATGGTAAACGTTCCAAATATTATAAAGATTCCCATCCAAAGTTTAAACAAACCTACAAAACCATTTTGTTTGATGGGTGGTAATGCATGACCATTTAATTCAGTCAATTTATAAAACAGTATTGAACAGTAACAAATAAACAAAAAATAAAATATATTATCCTTAATGAGTTTGTTAAATTTTTTTAAAGAATGCTTTTATTTTTTACTTATTTATTTATTTGACAGAGAGAGAGGGAGAATGGGTGCACCCAGGGCCTCCAGCCACTGCAAACGAGCTCCAGAAATGTGCGCCCCCTTGTGCGTCTGGCTAACGAGGGTCCTGGAGAATCATACCTGGGTACTTTGGCTTTGCAGGCAAATGCCTTAGCCACTAAGCCAAACTTCCAGCCCATTTTTTGTTTGTTTGTTTGTTTGTTTTTAGAGAGAGAGAGAGAGAATTGGCACACCAGGGCCTCAGCCACTGCAATTGAACTCCAGATGCTTGCACTACCTAGTGGGCATGTGCAACCTTGTGCTTGCCTCACCTTTGTGTG
Source organism: Jaculus jaculus (assembly GCF_020740685.1). Lineage (NCBI taxonomy): Eukaryota > Metazoa > Chordata > Mammalia > Rodentia > Dipodidae > Jaculus > Jaculus jaculus. Next base: position 169,384,990 of record NC_059105.1, read on the forward strand.
CCTGCCTAATGTGAGATCTAGAGAGTCAGACATGGGTCTTTAGGCTTCACAGGCAAGAACCTTAACCACTAAGCCATCTCACCAGCCCAGAATTTGCTACATTGTTATTTTACCCAGATTATATTAAATTCTAAAACAACCTGGTATAAGTGCCCAATTTGGTAGGAAAACATTTTCAGGAAAAAGGTTTTTTAGCTTGTAATAAATATTTTATGAATAAGTGAGTAAAATCTAAGCACAAACCTAAACAGTAATAAAACCTAAAACTAAGATAAGTATAATCCTTATATTTCTAAACTAAATCATGAAGCAGATGTTACAATAACCTATTAATATGTCTCCTAACTTTCTTTGGTCTCCCTCCAGAGGCTAAGGAAGGGTGAAATCAAGGAAGCTCAGACAAAAGCAGAAAGTCTAGAAAGCCAGAGTGTGGAGTCACAGAAGTTCCCCCAACCAAGTATATTAGATACACGATTAGAATCTGCAATAATTCTAGGCTCTTTAGAACTGTTAAGGGTTCCAATAATGAGAAGTCCTGGTTTGCTGCATCTGACATATTTTAATCAGCAACCCAGCTGCCTTTTAAAGACCAGTTAGTAAGTTAGTAATGCTTGTAAAATAAGCCACATCCATGGTAGTCTTCACCCAGCTCCATCCTGTTTCTATTCAGAAACTAAGCTCCCCTTTAAAAGTATTTATTTGGGCTGAAGGGATGGCTTAGCAGTTAAGCGTTTGCCTGCAACGCCAAAGGATACAGATTCAATTCCCCAGGACCAACGTTAGCCAGATGCACAAGGGGGCACACATGTCTGAAGTTGATTTGCAGTGGCTGGAGGCCCTGGCACTCCCATTCATTCATTCATTCTCTCTCTCTCTCTCTCTCTCTCTCTCTCTCTCTCTCTCTCTCTCTCTTTCTCTCTCTCTCTCCCTCTTTCTCTGTCAAATAAATAAATAAAAATAAAATAGTTTTTTAAAGTATTTATCTATTATCTAAGAGAGAGAGAGGCAGAGTGAGAAGAGAGGCCTCTAGCCACTGCAAATGAACTCCAGATGCACATGCCACCTTGTGCATTGGCTAAGCTCCCCTTAAAATCAACCTTCCTATAATAGCTTTGAACATATAAACATTACTTGATAGTATAGTCTTTTTATTAATTTACTAATAAGGTAGATCTGAATCTTAAAAATGTTTCATGACACCATAAAAATGTATACCTAATCTAAAAGGAACATCTTAAGACCAAGTTTCTTCTAGGAACATATTTAAATTCTTACTCAAACAGGCCCTAAGGAATTAATGCCAAGTTCAATAGAAAATTCAGAACTTTTTCCAAATTAACACTTTCACAGGGTCTTTATAGAATATTTGAAAATTTTGTGCTTCTTCCTCTTCCATGCCTCTCCTACTGGATCCTCTTCCCTTTGTCTATACTGATTAATAACCTCAAAACTATAAAAAGACAGTGATTATAAATACTCAGTGAAGACAGCTTTTTTGTTTCTGGGATTTTTTTTTTCTTTGTTAAATCAGCTTCTAAATAACTTTAGCTGTGACTAGCTGGCTACACTTGGGTTAATATCAAATTAACTTGAGTTGCAAAGAACTTTGGGTATACACTTTGGATGTATTGTTTAATGATTTATAAATTATGCAAACTCAAAGAACAGTGTATTCATCAGGATTCCCTAGCAGAACAGAACTGATTGAATTGTATTAAAAGGGAATGTATTGGATTAGCTTATGACGGTCCAGCAACAGCAGTTTGCAGGCCCTTATGACCGACCAACAATAGCAGCTGGCAGGCCTGAGAGTCAGGGAACCAGGTAGCTGCTCAGTCCACGTGGCTGGATGCCTCAGCACTCCAATCCAGTCCTGAAGACCTGGAGGCTTCCTGGAGAGGCGCTTGTCTTAGTTCACGCTAGGCTTCAATCCACACTGGAAGGCGGCAAGCAGCACCAGGAGCCAGGTGGGAAGAGAGATTCTTTTCTCTCAGAACTTCCTTAGATCAAGCCCCCTTCCAAGAGAGGCTTCCCATCCTGGGGAACAGGCTCACTCTGGGGGCGGGGGAGGACTTCCTCCTTCAGTTAATCCTTCCTGGAAGCAACCTCAGAGACCCACTCAAGAGGAATGGCTGTGGATTCCTAAACAGATCAAACACTTAAATATACATCTCAACATTGTAAACATAATCCATTGATTTTTTTTCTGTCTACATCATCCATATGAGTTTGAACATTTTTTAAATGTGTTGTATATACTCTTCTACTTTAAATTATCCTTCATCAACTTTTTCGATACTTATATGTTATCAAATTACATAAGGAATATAATGGTTAATCTTGATTTTTTTTTTTTTCTTAGTTCTTAGGGACATACTTCATATGGATACATCATGCATTGGTATCAGCCTTTCCATTGTCCCTGGCCCCATTCAACTGGGGCCATCCTCAGTGGGGTTGCAGGTACTCCCTGTGGAGTTGTGGGTTACGCTTGTGGAAGCAGCATTCAGTTGTTCTGGGGAGGCAATTTCTCTGGGCATGATGTCCCAACTACTTCCAAAAAATTCCCTGAGCCGTGGTGGGTGTATTTTAAGTCGACTTAATTGATGTACTCTTAGGAGTCTCTGGATCTCTGCTTTGGTAGATGTTGAGTGTCCTCAGTGTCTGCCTCCCTCACCCTGACATTGATGGTCAGGCTCACCATAGAAGCTGCATGCTTTTGTTGTTGTTTGTTTTAATTTATTTTTACTGACAACTTCCATAATTGTAGACAATCACCTATGGCAATCCCATCCCTCCCCCCAACTTTCCCCTTTGAAACTCCACTCTCCATCACACCCCAGTTCCTCTGTGGTTTCAGCCAAGACTTGGTTGAAGTGTGAGGGGTAGTTTATCCTCTCGGATCTCACACCTTCTGAAAAAGAAAAACATCCCACACTGGAGAGTGAAGTCAGCACAGGTTAAGCGGGATCAGCATTATTAATTTAGGGAGAATTTGAGGGATGTATCCCCCATTTTTAGCCAAAGACTGGTGGGAACTTGACATTGGAGAGCAGAATTGTTGTCCCCATAATATTCTAGCCTGGTTCTCACTCCAGATATGAGTTCCTTTCCACTAGGCAGACCTCTTAGCCAATCAGAAAGCTATTGGTTACTCACCAAAGCTGTGTGCCACTATTGCACTTATATGTACATTTTGTCAGGGTATTTGCTCCTGAGTAGCTTAGACCCCTGGATGGTCAAACCACTATTGGCCATTTTCCCCCAGTAGCACTTTCCAGCACTAGATGGGCAAACTGGTTAGAGCCTGGCTCTCTTCTGGATTCCAGCAGGTCTCTCTGTGTACTGTGGCAGCAGCATATGGTGTCTTCAGCAATAGGATCTTACATTTTACCGCAGGTGAGTAATCAAGTGCTTTGGCAGAAGCCTGTCTTGTTCTGGGGACCTCATAAGTCTCTCCAAACTCATTGTGGGTAGCAACCACTTACTGGTAGTGTGAACAAAGGTTAGACTTCAGCCCACCCTCTCCAGAGCCCTTCATTTCAGGTGCTCCCCTCATACTCCTGATGAGGGTTCAATCTTTTAGTCTATCTTCAAGGATAAAGGCTTTTATGGTACCAATTCACTTTGGATTTAGTTTTGTGTTTTTCTCCCCATCCGCCCTTCCAGCTCCCTCCAAGACCTTCCATCCCTTATTGTCTGGGCCTCCAGTGGCCTATCAGAGCTGATCCAGGTTAGAAACCACAGATGAGTAAGACCAGGTGGTGATTGTTTATCTGTGCTTGTGTGAGTTTGCTGAGTATGATCTCTTCCAAGTCTGTCCATTTTGCTACAAATTTCATTGTATCATTTTTTTTTCTTACTACTGAGTAAAATTCCATGGTGTAAATGTACCACAACTGTGTTATCCATTTAGTCAATGATGGGCACCTGGGTTGATTCCAGTTCTTAGCTATTTGAGGTATTTAACTAATTGAGCAGCTATACACATGATTGAGCAACTAACTCTGTAGTGAAGCATGGAGCATTGAGGGTAAATACCCAGTAAGAGAATAACTGGGTCTCTTGGCAGCTCTATATTCATCCTTTTCAGGAATCTCCATATTGACTTCCATAGTGGTTGTACAAGCTTACATTCCCACCCATAGTGAATGTGGGTTCTGCTTTCTCCTTATCCTCACCAACATTTGTTGTCCTTTATTTTTTTAATGCTTACCACCCTTGCTGAAATAAGGTAGAATCTCACAGTTGTTTTAATTTGCATTTCCCTGATGGTTAGGGATGTTGAACATTTTCTTTAGTGTTAGCCATTCATATTTCTTCATCTGAAAACTCCTTATTCAGTTCTCTGGCCCATATTTTGAGTGGGTTGTTTGTCTTTTCATTGTTTAGGTTTTTTAATTCTTTGCAGCTTCTTAATATTAGGCTTCTGTCAGTGATATAACTGGCAAAAATTTTCTCTCATTTGATGGGTAATCAATTGGCTCTGCTTATGGTATGCTTATGCAAAAGCTTTTTAGGGGCTGGAGAAATGGCTTAGCGGTTAAGCGCTTGCCTGTGAAGCCTAAGGACCCCGGTTCGAGGCTCGGTTCCCCAGGTCCCACGTTAGCCAGATGCACAAGGGGGTGCACGTGTCTGGAGTTCGTTTGCAGAGGCTGGAAGCCCTGGCGTGCCCATTCTCTCTCTCTCCCTCTATCTGTCTTTCTCTCTGTGTCTGTCACTCTCAAATAAATAAATAAAATAAAAAATAAATTTTAAAAAAAGAAGCTTTTTAGGTTCATGAGATCCCATTGGGTAGGTGGCTGTTTAGTTTCTTGGGTTACAGGGTTTTGTTCAGGAAATCTTTCGCCACTCCTACATCATGGAGAGTTTCTCCTGCTTCTCTTCCAGTAGAAGAGTTTCAAGTCTTATATTGAGGTCTTTGACCCATTTGGACTTGATTATTGTGTATGGTGAGATGAGTGGGTCTAGTTTCATTTTTCTACATATGGTCATCCACTTTGTCCAGCAACATTTGTTGGAGATGCCGTCTTTTCTCCAGTATAAATTCCTGGCTGGCACCTTTGTCAAAGATCAAGTAGCTGTAGTTAATTGACATAAAAGCTGGGTCTTCAGCTCTATTTCATTGGTCTATATTTCTGTTTTTATGCCAGTACCATGCTGTTTTTGTTACTATGGATTTAAAACATAGCTTTAGATCAGATATACTGATACCTGCAAGGTGTTTCTTTTGCTGGGGATATGTTTGGATATGTGAGGTCTGCTGCCATTCCATATTAATTTTGAGATACTTTTTTCTATCTCTGTTTGAAATGATGCTGAATTTTTATTCCCTCTCTCTCCCTCTTTCTCTCTATGTCTGTCACTCTCCAATCAATAAATAAAAATATGCAAAAAGTTTTTAAAAACTTAGCTTTAGAAGTTTTGAGATAGTGACTTTCAGGTCACTTATCTGTAGGATCATGTCATCTGTTAATAGGGTCAATTTGACCTCTTTCCAATATTTATCCCTTTTCTTTATTTCCCCTGTCTTATTGCTTGGTCTAGGACTTCTATTTTTATGTTGAAGAGCATTGGTGAGAGGGGGCACCCCTGTCTCATTCCCAAGCTCAATAAGAATACCTTGACCCTTTCCCCATTAAGTCTTACTGAGACTTTACATGCTTTACATAGAACCTTTATTGTGTTGAGATAGAAACCCTCCATGCCTATTCTCTCCAGCATTTTGATCATGAAGTGTTGTATTTTGTCAAAGGCGTTCTCTGCATCAACTGAGATGATCATGTGGTTCTTGTGACTAAGTTTATTTATATGCTGTATTACACTGACATATTTCCATATGTTGAGCCATCCCTGCATCCTTGGGATGAAGCCTGCTTGATCATGGTGAACAATGTTTTTGATGTGTTGTTGAATTCAGTTTGTGAGCATTTTGTTTAGGATTTTTGTGTATAAGTTCATCAGGTATATAGGCCTATAGCTTATTTTTCTCATTATATCTTTGTCAGGTTTTGGTATTAGGGTGATACTAGCTTCATAGAAGGAGTTGGGGAGGATTCTCTATTCTCTAATTATGTGAAACAGTTTGAGAAGAATTGTTTAACTTCTTCAATGAAGGATTGATATTATTTGTCTGAGAAGCCATCCAGTCCTGGACTTTTCTTTCTGGGGAGGTTTCTGATTGCCTTTTCAATCTCAATGCATGGTATAGGTTTGTTTAGGAGATTAATCTGTTCTCTAAGTTCAGTTTTGCTAGGTGGTATATATCTAGGAATTTATCCTTCTTTTCCAGATTATCCAATTTTGTGGAGTAGGGGTTTTGGAAGCAAGTCCTGATGATTCTTCCAATTTCATTGATATTTGTTGTGACCTCTCCTTTTTCATTTCTGATTTTGTTAAGTTGAGAGATCTTTGTTTTTTTTTGCTTGTTCAAATTGGCCAGGGGTTTATTAATCTTGTTTGTTTTGTCAAAAGGTCATTTTCAGGTATCCTATAGTTCCTTTGTATTGAGTTCACATGATTTTTGAGCTTCCTAAAGTTTTTGGACCCCAAACTGTTTCTTCCATTTTGTCTTCCAGCTCTGAGGTTCTGTCCTCCACATGATTGACTCTGTTTTTGAGGGATTCTAGAAAATCTTTCACTAGCTCAATTTGGTTTATATTTCTGCTGACTTTTTCTGTATAGTACCCATCCTTTTGCCAAGTTCCAACTTCAGGTTATGTTTTGATTTTCTTAATACCTCTTGGAATTTATTCTTGCATTTACTCATGTCCTTAGTAAACTTATCCAGCTGCTTATTGAGAGCCTCTATTTTTTGTTTTTTGGTTTTTTTTGGTTTTTTTTTTTTTTTTTTTTTGGTTTTTCAAGGTAGGGTCTCACTCTGGCTCAGGCTGACCTGGAATTCACTATGTAGTCTCAGGGTGGCCTCGAACTCTCGGAGATTCTCCTACCTCTGCCTCCCGAGTGCTGGGATTAAAGGCGTGTGCCACCACGCCCGGCAAGAGCCTCTATTTTTTGGATCACCTTCAGTTCACTTAACTCTCTTTTGAGGTCTCTCTGGGTTTTGTCTATTAGATCAAGCCCAGTGAAGATATCTGTGTAGATTTTATTTATGATTGTTCTTTTTGTTGTTATTGTTGTTGTTGATTTGCTGCCAGCTGTGCCATTTACTTGGCCAGGGTCACATATCTTGTATCTTCATTTTGGGGTTCTATTCCCGTTGTCTCATTTGTTTTCATTGGAGACTTCCATTGTAAGACTAAGCAATCTTGTTGGTGCTCTCTCCATTTGATGTTTTCTGTTGTTTCTTTCGTGTTGTGATCTGCCCATCACAGTGTGGGAATCTTATTTACTTAAGGAGGAAACAAGAGTTTTCCTTTGTAGTGTCTTCACTGAGTATTCCATTTATGTTTTTATGTTTGAATAGAATAGGCTAATGATGGCTTTGTGTTTTTATATGCATAGATTGAGGAGGGCATAAGTGTACCAGCCACTCAAGGCTCATGCTTAAAACCAAAGGTAGAGTTGGAGGTCTGGGATCCCTCTGACCTGGCCTCAGCTGTGTCTTGCCTATGGCTCCAGGGCTATAGTGCTTGTCCTTGCTCTCCTGCTGAACCCAGATGAGCAGGTTACTGAGGAGCCACTGGTTCTCTCAGGCAGGTGATTGCCTGGTTTTCCTGTTTTTCCTTCTGGGGCTGAGGTGATGCCCCAAGTAATCAATGGGAGTAGGGCATGGTTGGGGTGGCTGGGTCCCACAGCCCTGGCCAGATCAGGGAGTTGGCTGGTGTGGGGGTTACAGGGACACTGGCCAAGGGGCATACACAAGGGCACCTGTAGGCAGCACAGGGAGTTGAGGGCCTACAATCATGGGGAGTGAAGGCAGCCTTTAGGCCAGCCCACCAAGAATGCAACACAGGTGAGTATGGTAGGAAGACAGGTGTGCTGTGGGCTCAGTAGATGCAGCCTATGTGATATAGAGACAGAAAGAGCCTCTCCCACTGCAAATGAACTTCAGATACATGTGACACTCTGTCCATCTGGCTTTGCGTGTATCCTAGGGAATTGAACCTGGGCCATCAGGCCTTGCAAGCAATGCCCTTAACCACTTAGCAATCTCTACAGACCCTTAAGATCCATTTTAACTTTACAACCATTTAAATGAAGACACTGAAAAAATTCACTAATGGCTACTTAATAAAGTACTCATCTTGGAGTATTTTTTACTCAGTTAAGTGATGGGGAAAGGGTGTAAACTGCATTTGAAGCAACTTGTATCACTTCTAAACTTAACTTATGAGGTTTTCCTGGCTCTTCTTGCTGGCCTGCACTGCAGATTTTGAGTATACCAACTCACATAATTATGTGAGAAAAGTTTTTAACATAAATCTTTCTACATATGTGTTTTTTAAAAAAAAAAAAACAGTAAATAAAAAGTGAACAGTCCATGACTTCATTCAAAGGCAACCTTCCTCTAAATTTACAGACTAACTTTCAGACAAGCATGTCTTAAATTTTAATGTGCTTACAAATCACTGGAGGACTTTTTTAAATGTCAATTCTTCTTACATATTTAGGAGCTATAGAGAGATGAGACAGGGCTGGAGAGATGGCTTGGCAGTTAAGCGCTTGCCTGCGAAACCTAAAGACCCTAGTTCGAGGCTGGATTCCCCAGGATGCACATTAGCCAGATGCAAAAGGAAGCACACGCATCTGGAGTTCATTTGCAGTGGCTGGAGGCCCCGGTGCGCCCACTGTCTCTCTTTCTCTCTCTCTGCATCTGTTGCTCTCAAATAAATAAATAAATAAATAAAATAAAATAAAATAAAAAGAGAGACGGGACAGTGCTGGTCCGTGAGCCACACTTTGAATGACAAGGTCTCACACAACACTCAGAGCAGCTAAACCATTGCAGGTTCTAGTTAAGCCTCTAGGAGCCACACTTTGAATGACAAGGTCTCACACAACACTTATGGCAGCTAGACCATTGCAGGTTCTAGTTAAGCTTCTAGCGTCTCTAGAAACCCTACTGCAACATGACCCATGTTTCTCCAGTGAAGAATGGAAAATTCTATTTCCAAGATCATTGGGCTTCTTTTTACAAAACTGTCTACTTATATGCCAGAAAGACCTAAGATTTTAAGCATGCTCTATAAAAATTCTTAATATTCTAAGTACAGTAAATACTGTATTCAGCTTTTCTAATTGATCCTATTTAGAGATCTGTACAACCATAATACTGCACAGAGCAATGAAGATGTGCGTGCATGTGTGTGTGTGTGTGTGTGTGTGTGTGTGTGTGTGTGTGTGTGTTAAAGCAGGGAGTTAGAGTATCATATTCCTTCTTTTAATGCCAGTCCTTGCCAATTGGCTAAGCTTAAGAATTTTTGAATGCAAGTGTTTCCAGAATTCCACTCCCACAACCTGGCTGACAGCTTTATCAACAATCTGGAGAGACAACAGTCTCCGGCTTTCCCTTACATCTCTATAGTGCCAATTGCAGCATGAATGTTTGGGCTTTAGCAGTAAACAGAAGCAGACAAGCCATAAATATCAAAAGTGAGCAAAAAATACTACTAACAACAAAAATAAGTAAATAAATAAGCAAGCAAGCTGAGCATTCAGAATGTGCATGTGCCTTTAAGACAATGCCTGAAGTAGTTGGCAATTTGAATGCCAATAATCACATTGGCAAATACATCACTTTCTTCAGACAAATATATCTTTCAACTGTCTGGAAGGAGAATCGTAGCAAAAAGAATAGAATGATTAACAGTACATCTCAGACAATATGCATCAAATTCTTCTTGACATGTGTGTACACTCAAGGCTGACAGAACAGAACACCCAAAAAAGTTCCTTTAAAGAAAGCTGTGGACTTATCACTACTCCTTAACTGTTTTTATTTGATGAAGTTATGTGGCTCCAAATTTTTCAACAAGCAGCTGGTTTCCCATTAGTTTCCCAAAGAAGTTGACGGAAAGTGAAAACAGGGGAGGATAACAGAAAAGTCCTCCAGAGGGGCAGATATAGATCTTAGTCTTTAAATTAAACAGCAGTTTAAGATTATAACCTGGATGAGATCTGAAGTATGTTAGGTAGAAAAAAGCCAGACAAAAGGATAAATGATGGCTTCTATGATTCCAGTTATATGAGGTAGCAAAAATGAGCAAATTGATGGATACATAAAGCAGAATGGTGAATACTAGTGACTAGTGGTCAGGAAGATAGAAAATTATTGCTTAATGAGTGTAGAGTTTCAGTTTTGAGAAAATAAAAACATTCCAAAGATGGATTGCGGTAATGGTTGCGCAACAATGTGAGTATTTTATGCCACCAAATTATTCACTTAAAATAATGAAATTGGTACATTTGGTGGTAAATTTAACCATAACAAAAAATAGAAAAAATAAGGCTGGAGAGATGGCTTAGCAGTTAAGTGCTTGCCTGTGAAGCCTAAGGACCCCAGTTCGAGGCTCAATGCCCCAGGACTCATGTGAGCCAGACGCACAAGAGGGCGCATGTGTCTGGAGTTCATTTGCAGTGACTGGAGGCCCTGATGCACCCACTCTTTCTCTCTGTCTATTTCTCTCCCTCTTTCTCTTTCTGTCTATTGCTCTCAAATAAATAAACAAAAATAGAAAAAATAAAGCACTGCATACTTAGAGTCTGATTTTAAAACATACTCTTTGGGGCTGGAAATATAGCTCAGTGATAAAGTGTTTGCTGTGTAAATATGAGGACCTGAGTTCAGATCCCTGGAACCCACATAAGAGCTAGATGTGGCAGCATGTGCCCATAATCCCAATACTGGAGAGTGGGAAAAGGGTAAGTTAGTTAGCAAAAATAGCTGACTTGGTCAACTCCAGTTTTAGTGAAAGACATCTGAAAAATAAGGCTGGGGCCAAAGAGATGGCTTAGTGGTTAAGGCACTTGTCTGCAAAACCTAAGGATCCATGTTCGACTCTCCAGATTCCACATTAGCCAGACACATAAAGATGAGGCAAGTGCAAGGTCACAAATGCCCACTAGGTGGTGCAAGTGTCTGACATTCAATTTCAGTGGCTGAGGCTCTAGCACATCAATTCCCCCCCTTCTCTCCCTCTCTTCTCCCTCTCCCCCCCCCCCTCTCTCTCTCTCTCTCAAACTAAAATAAATAAATAAGGCTGAAAACAAGTAAGGAAGACTCCTGATATCAATCTCCAGCCTCCACACATATGTATGCCCATGAAAGTGCACCTGAAAGTGCAAGTGCACACAAACACAAACACACACATTCACACATAAACCACACACAGAGAGAATCCTCATATTCTTTGTATATTAAATATGGACAGTTATCAAGAATATAAACAGCTAAGGCTCAAAAGTAGATATGAGGCACATATACTTAGAACTGCTTTATTTTCTTGCACTATTTGATTTTTCCCTGAGTTTATATAAAGGATCAGATTCAAAGAAAATAAGATTTTTGCCAGTATCAAGCTTCCATAATGATGAAAGAGGTTCAAGCAATGCAGTGACTCAAAGCACAAATAATTCTGGGATATTTCAGACAAGAACCCAGATCCTTTTATATACCAAGTAACAAATGTATGCTTTTTGCCCCAGAGTGTGTTATCTCACAGAGGAAGGAAATGTTGCACTTGGGAGATATGTCATGCTTCAGCTTTCATGTCACTATTCAAGGATATCCTACTAGGAGCATTCATGAAAAAGACTTTCTCCTGCTAGCCTCCATTATTAGTGCACTTACCTGGAGGTCCAAAATCATATTGACCAAAGGATTAGATAAGGCCACGTACATTGTTCACCCCAAACTACTGACAGCATTCCCCTAATAGTCAAGAGAAAAATTAGAACCTAGTTCTTCCATGTTAGGTATTAAATGTTTAAAAGGAAAACAGGAAGTGAATGTCACAGCAACGGCAATCTGCAAACAGCATAAGTAGACATACCTAATTGTACAAGTTTTGTGGAAGTTCAATGTCTGTGCTATATAACATTCATGGGTATAAAATTATCTGGATTAGGCCAAAGACTATTTTCAATGCTGTAATGATGCCCGTTATAATGATGCCCATTCTTTTTTTTTTTTGGTTTTTTGAGGTAAGGTCTCACTCTGGTCCAGGCTGACCTGGAATTCACTATGTAGTCTCAGGGTGGCCTCAAACTCACAGCAATCCTCCTACCTTTGCCTCCTGAGTGCTGGGATTAAAGGCATGCACCACCACACCCATCAGATGCCCATTCTTTATAATATTTATACTGCAGGCTGTGACAATGCCAAACTAGAATTTTCATTTTGTTTATATGCATTAGAGAAATATAAGGAAACATTTCCATGAAAGCTATTATAACAGGCGATCCATTTAGTTACAGTGATGCTTTAGTTGTGGGCTCTGAACACAAGACAAACCCTCCAAAGTTGAAAGTGACAACTGATATTCTTGCCAAATCTTGCCCAAGGCTTGTGACTATGACTCACCTAATCCTGAGTGGCTGTCTCTTAGTGGTGGTTTCCTGTGTGTGCCCTACCAGAGTTCTTGGTGGTTTGTGGGATATTTGAAATTTATGGCCACTCTTTCCCACGGTTAAGCAAACATTTCAATGCTACTGTTGGCTGTGTGATTATAGATTAGTACCTGCGTTAGTCATTCTAAAATCAAATCAAATATGAAGGATAGCATGACCCTTTCACAAGCAAGGAAAGGAATTGGCAACAAACACAACACACCCCTCGAGCCAAGATAAGAAAGGAGCTTAGCTTTGCCACCTCAAACAAAACAGAGAAGAAAGTTCCATCCTGTGTAATTCTGTAATTACCTTCTCATTATGGTTGATAATATCATTCTCTACTTAGGGTTCCAATGTATATTTTAAAACATATATACCACAAAAAATAAATACTTTCTCTCAACATGGTAATTATCATTCAAATTTGATAAAATATAATCTCCTTAATTTTAAAAATAAAATGCCCTTGAAAAAATAATTACCCTTAAGATTTCACATTATTTGTACTTGATATAAATTAAAGATCTGAAAATTGATTTTATTTGGGAAGAAGAAAATAAAGATGTTAACTCTAGACCTAAGAAAGAATAGAAGAACAAGTACCTAGGTAAACAACTAAAGAACACCTCCAACCTTAGAGTTATCCACATTTCTGTTGTGGCAACAGTAATGTGTACTCACAATGTGTTTACCTGGGGTAAATCCATGTCCAAGTGCTTTTAGTGTTCTTAATTTCTTATTTGATTCAGTCAACATTTGAAGATCTATAGGCATCTGCCTCTGGATGCTCTGGACCCAGCAGCCAACATGCTCAGCAAAGTCTCTGACTTCATGGAGCTTTTAGCGAACTATAGTTCTAATATGATTAAGATAAAATTAGGCATAAATTGATATTCAAGTGTATAAAATGGCAACCCTATACAAATATGTAGTAGGCCACTGTGATCCTTATTTCTGCTTAACAATTTCCCTTTCCTAGGGATTTGGCCAAAATGGTAACATCTTCAGCTATACTATCAAAGATTTTAATTAATCCTTGTGCCCGTTTAGGCCTCTTTTATTCTGTATTACTCAGTAGTAGGGCACATTGTCTTTTCGCCAGTCCTCCAGAAAGAAACTACACTAAGAATGGGCCTGTGGCAGGGACACACCAGCCTCAGCTCAGTGTCCTTGAAACTTTCTTCTCTTGCCCCATTTCATCTCACAACTTCTTTGCCATGTATGTTCTCAGACACCCCAGGAAACACAGAACCATCTTATTGAGTAAAATATATCTTTATCACCCAGTGGAAAAGAGCAATTTGTGTCCTTATATACACTAAATGTAGGTGACCCATTATATTTTAGTGCCTAGTTCTCCTTGCTATAGGTGAGGACCAAGAATGGGTTACAGACCCATTCTCAGGAATGTCATTATAACAAGACACATAGAATATTTCTCCCTCTAGCCCCTCTTGATAGTAGAAAAAGAGATGCTACATAAGCAAGTGGGTGTGATGATGAGGAAATTAGAAGATACATTATTGAAACACAAAAATCTTCATGGAAGGTTCTCTTCCTGAGTCAGTCTTGAACCAGGACATTGCCTGCATCCTATGTTGTAATAGAAGTGATGTGGTCACTAACATCTAAGATTCTCCAAGCCAGCAAGCCACTGCCTCCTCAAAGTTATCCTGGAATCTTGAACAATTTGGACTCTATCTAGGTCCTGGTGGGGCTAACTTGTGACACTTCCATTGACCAATATGATAAGCTAAGCAAAAACTTCACACCAACGCTGCACACTTCCCACAGAAAGAACTGCACAGTTTGCCTTCTCCGTCTGGCCTCCGTCCCACCTACCACAGCAGACAGCAGAGAGATACAGTGACCTCCCCTGCCACTCATGCTTCTGAATAGCAAGAGGGTGTTTTCTTTTTTCTCCTGTTTTACTTTTATTACAATGAGGTCTCAGAAATGAACTCTCAAAAGCTGCCCTTGTTCTCCTCTCTCACTCACATGTGTGCACAAACATACATCTGTCTGCATTCAGAAGCTAGATCTGTACTAGCCCATAGGTTATCAGGCATCCAACAAAAGCTTCCTTGAATATGGGCAAACCAAGACAAAACGCTGGCATCTTTGAGTCCAGATCTGTGGGATGCACAAGGCCCGGTTGCTGTGTCTAGAGTCCAGCCGGTACACACAGTTAGGACTGGTAAGATGTCAATGCAGGGATTCCTTTTGCCACTACCACGTCAGTGGGTTTGTCTGACCTTCTGGTGAATCTTCTGACAATACCCACACTTTTCTTGTTAAACATAGTCTCTACTGTCAACATTCCAGGTGTGCAAATCGTTCTCACTCCAGGATAGTAGCTCTCACCGCAGTGTGTTAGGATCACCTAGGAACTTTCCTTTTATAGCTGAGCCATCAACTTCACCGCAGAGAGTCTGGTTTAACTGACAATGGTTCTCTGGCTGCAGAGGACTAAAGTCCTTCAGGTGCTATGATCTGTGGCCTAGATTAAGATAACCTGGAGGGGAAAGGAGCAGGCTAGAGGTCAGTCCTGATCTCAACTGCCAAAGTCTGGTGTAAACTATCTTTTACAAATAGATTCCTGTCACCATGAGTAATTTAATCTTACTTCTCTCACCTATTGTAATTAGTTCCTTTACTACGACACCCAAAACAAATTAATTTTTTGTAAAAATATAGTTCTTCTCCACTTACTGACTCCCTGGGAAGCTGTAAATTTGACACTGCATCTGAGTAAAGAGAAAAACATTCCATTCTGAGTACTGTCAGGTTGCATTTATCAGAAAACAACTCATTCATTTTCCCCTAAACCAAAGCAGGAAGGGCCCAGCTTTCTCATTTTACTCAGCCACAGGATATTATAATTAGAATGCGTAGTAGTTATCTGAAGAGTCAGTCTATTAAAAGAAAGAAACTAATCATTTCCCCTAAAATATTAATAACATCCTTTTATGACATATTGTCATAACCCTGCTCCAAGTGAGAACAAGGCCAGTTTATCAGATTTTCCTCTGCCTCATAAAACTCTCTCGTCCTTGGGAGCCTGCAACTTAATTACAGACACTGTAAAGTACACCATGTAGTGCAGGAGAAGGAACCAGCCTCCCTCTTTACCATGAGTGCTCTAAACAGAGAGGCTGGCAAATAAGGGCACAAACTTGTATGTTGAGATTTCCTACACCATACCATCAGGGGCAGGAGGGAATAAGGTTACCGTAAATCAGAGGCAGAATACGCTGGCTTCCTTCTCCATCTCGTCTTCCAGACTTTAGACCTTTTAGATAGATAGAACATCAGGCTGGAGCCACAGAGGTTGGGGAGAACACACAGTGTTCCATAAACACAGACTTCCTTCTCTCAGAACCTTAACTTTCCTCTACAATACCTTGTAATCATGAAGGAGAAACATAGTTGATTGGCCTTGAGCAACTGAGTTTTTCTTTAAATTGTTATTAATACAGTAGAGATAGGCTCTGAAGGCAGAGAGTCAGATGAAAATAGTTTTGTCAGATAAAAAAGCAGAACTCCTGGTTAGGGTTGAGTTTCAGATCCCCCAAATAATCTTTTAGCACAAATTACTGCTATTTATCTGGAATTCTAATTTAATTGGGTGAAGTATATTTTTATTTGCTAAGTCTGGCAACCCCAAATCATGAATATTACCACAAACTTGATCACTCTCACTGGAAAGTCAGTTGGAAAAATGAGAGTTAAGATTACAAAAGCAGACATAGATGCTAAGAACATTAAAATTCAGCTCACCAAAGGGGGGGGGTTAAAGGACTACACAAGGCAAGCCAAGTCTCTTGTCTGAATTCTAAGTAACTAAAACCCATGGAGAATGCCTGACAATAACAAATAGAAAGTTCATCACCAAAAGCACCATAAGCAGAAAAGTTACCTCTGCAGGCTGGTAACAAAAGGGCCAGCCATCCTTGAGTTCACAGCACACATGGCCAAGCTGTTAACTACAGCATGGTCCTTAAGAATTCTGCGAGGTATAAGGAAGCATGAGGAAATGCATACCTGCTAGGCTTTGATCATCTCATTATGGTATAGCCCTGGGCTCATTTCATGAGCTGATCTGTGTCTTACAAGAAAGTAGATGAAGAGTGGTAGTGTGGCCAAGTGGTCTAAGGTGCTGGATTCAGAAAGAAGATGAGATCAACACACCACTGAAATTAAGAAAATACATTCACCACACCTGAAAACAAAACAGATTAAGGATGGGGAGGGGAGAGGTTTGTTGCTTTCTTAATATTGACCTGAAGAATTATAGTTGGTGATGAAGAAATAAGTGAGAAGCAAGAAATTTACAAATGGAATTTTCTACATAAGGTTATCGTTAATCTAAGCCATTAATATCTCCATAAGTTTGATTTTAGCAGTGGGTTGTGAAAGAAAGGGATAGAGGAGGAAGAAAAAGTATGAGAACAGTATGAGGGACACAGCAAAAGATTCAGGAATGAATATTTTTATTCTATTGAAAAATGTCATCAATTGTTGAGTTAGTGGAAACACACTAAATTTGAGGACAGAAGAGAGCAAAATCAATAAATTATACAGGATGGTAGTGAATTCCAGATGCTAAAACAGTCTCCCCAGACCAGTTCTCCGCTTTCATCTCTAACAGACCAAAGAAATACACAATATAAAAACAGGAAACATTAGTGAAGACAGTGCCTTCCTCACACCCAGGTCACTTGTCACAGATCCCATAGTTAGTCGTCCCATTCCATCATTCACATCCTCACATTGACTTCTTCACATTCAAAATTGAAGGCTAAAATTAGAATTTGGCATTTTTCTTTTTCTTCTTTTTTATTTTTCAGGTACTCTCATAGAATATTCTCCAAGCCTTTGAGGGTGGTGGGATCCCAGCCTGTACTTGCTGTGGGTGTCTGTCATTGCCTCTGCCATTACAGCTCACGGATGAAACCATCTCTATCACAGAGGAATCCCAAGCTGCCATGTCCCCACAGCTGAAGGTGATGGCCAGGAAAGTGCTCTCTGAGGACCATGTCCACCATCATAGGTCCAGAGTAGATGGCCTATGCAGTCAGCATCTGTGGAGTTCCAGCAGAATGACTGAATCGATTGGATTTGGAGTGCTCTTGCTGAGCCTGCAAGTGACTCCTTGAAGTCTGGGTTAGATAATAGAGTTGAAAGAGATTTGATCTTTAGGAAAATATCTCCTTCCTCTCAAGGCCTCAGTGTATTCTTCCAGAATCAAGTATGTTTTTTTTTTTTTTTCTCCTCATTTTCTCTGATGAAAATTTTATTGGAGACTCTTAGAATTCACCCATTCACTTGGGCCTAAACCTAAGCTTCTGAATATATTCATTCATTCACTCATTTATTTCATTCATTCACTCACTCATGGACTATGCTAGAGACTGAGGAAGCAGTAATATCCTATAATGATACAGGTAAGTTTCTTGGTAGAAAAGTTTAGGAAACTGTGAGAGAAACAGAGCAAGAGAGAGAGGATGGAAGAAGGGGTGATGCTTGGAGTCCCTGGAGGTTTGGTTAAGTTCCTGGGCGAGTTTCCAGGACACTTGACCCATCTTCATCAGTCCTGCATTTGTAATTTGAGTATGGCTAGACCCTACCTCAAATTGCACTTGAAGAACATGCTCCATGGGTTTGAATTTTTAAATAAAATCACATTATTTCAAAAGGACCCTTGGGCACACCCAACTTTATTTACACTAGTTCTTAAGTGCCCAGAACCCTCCACCCGTCACCTCATCCTGAGTCTCCGGTGCTCGACAGTCCACAGAGTGCAGTCAGCTCTGTCCTTTCTGCCATGTAAGAGCACTGCTTGCCGCTGCAACCAGCAAAGTGCATGCTGACTAGGACTTTACTTCATGACCCAGAAACCCAAGGTGTTTTGAAATTTTTATCAAAAAGTCGCTCTAATTCACAGTTTTGATGATTGACTGCTAAGGGTGTATTTCTAGCCAGAACCTCCTGTGCTTCTGTTTAATAAAAAAGCTTTCTTGTGACATAAACCCAAGGAAACAACAACATTTGGGGCTACGTTAAAGCAAAGGCAGTTAGAAAAGTGGTTTTTTTATCAAATCCTTTTAAAATTTTTTTTAAATTATTTATTTATTTGACAGCGAGAAAGACAGACAGAGGGAGAGAGAGGATAGGCGCGCCAGGGCTTCCAGCCTCTGCAAACGAACTCCAGACGCATGCACCCCCTTGTGCATCTGGCTAACGTGGGACCTGGGGAACCGAGCCTCGAACCGGGGTCCTTAGGCTTCACAGGCAAGAGTTTAACCGCTAAGCCATCTCTCCAGCCCCAAATCCTTTTAAAATATTTTAAAGAAACTTTAAAGGTGTCAATGATGACAGTACAGATGATTCTTGAATGTTAGGAACTATCTCCTGTAAATTTTATTCTGATTTAAATATACTACTATTTTTGTTAAAATAAAGGGTATTTTGTCAAATATCTTCTTTTCCTAGGTGTTAATAAATATTAGTTTCTTAATGTATTACGGTTATTTTTAATTATCAGTTGCATCATGACTCGTTGTTGTAGGCTTCCTCATGGGAAATGCGTTAATATTACTGCAAACATCCAAGGTGAACATAAATAACAGAACAATAGTGACCTAATTCATGAGTGCTTATGTTATGTTGCATAAAGTTATAATCACTTCCTTATTTTGAAAGACTTATTTTCTTAATACAGTATGTCAGGGCCTCTAGCCACTGCAACTGAACTACAGATGCTTGGGCCATCTTGGGCATCTGGCTTTACATGGGTACTTGGTCATTGAACCTGGGTCCTTAAGATTTGCATGCAAGCACCTTAAATGATGGGCAATCTGTCCAGCCAATATGAAATATGATTTTAATCCATA
This sequence comes from Jaculus jaculus, assembly GCF_020740685.1. Taxonomy (NCBI): domain Eukaryota; kingdom Metazoa; phylum Chordata; class Mammalia; order Rodentia; family Dipodidae; genus Jaculus; species Jaculus jaculus. The sequence goes on from NC_059105.1 coordinate 169,404,399, forward strand.
CTTTACAGCTCTAATAAAAAATTTCCCTATCAGTCAATCTAATTACATTTGCTAAAATCCATCCTATGTCCACTAATATGTAGGGCAGGAGTAATGGGGGACTTGAAAGGAGGAACTATCTGTTAATCCCAGTGTATATCTCTCTCCTTTCCAATGATGTCTTAAAATTATGGGTTACATAATTTATTTTGGTCCTTCCCTCCCCCCAGAATAAAAGAAAAACTATTGTGTGACATAAACCAAGCAAACAAAAGGTCATGACACCGACGGTAGTAGTGACTAAAACTTTATTGTCTCCTAGGGGATTACACCATATGACTTTCCTTAATTGCTTTATCTTTAGTATTAATTAACCTGGACTCACTGCTAAAGAACACATTAGAGAGAGAACACATGAGATTGGCCTGAGACTTGAATGCTACATAGGATTTATGTCAACAGGGGCCAAACACTTATCTCTGAACTTGCAAATTATACAAAGATTATGCCTAGACTCTCATTATAATGAAAATGAATAGAAAATATGTGATTTCACTGTATTCAGAAAAATAATTTTAAGGAATACTGGTAAATCTATTTTTAGGTGTGTGCATGTGTAGTAGTAAGAGTTATATGGTGTGATAGTTAAGGTGTTGTCAACTTGATCTGTTTAGTAATCCACAGGTTGCTTCTAGGAAGGACCAACTAAAGGAGGAAGTCTTTCTTTCCTCCAGGGTGAGCCCTTCCCCCAGAGTGGGCGGCCTCCTAAGAGAGGGACTTGATATAAGGAAGCTCTGGGTAAAAAGAGCCCCTTCCTTCCTTCCTTCCTCCCTTCCACTTGGCTGCCGGAGCTGCTTGCTACCTTCCAGTGTGGATTGAAGACCAGGGCGGACTGAAGACCAGCATCAACTGAAGACCCGTGTGGATTGAAACCCAGCAGCTCTTCAGGAAGCCTCCAGGCTTTCCAGCACCATCTGCAGTGCTGGGTCAGGACTGCTGAGGTATCTGGACACGAGGACTGAGCAGCTACCAGGTTTGGTGATTCTCAGGCCTGCAACTGCTATTGGACTACTGTAAGCTGATCTAATAAATCCCCTTTTTAAAATAATTCATTCTAGCAGCTCTGTTCCTCTAGAGAACCCTGACTAATACATATGGTGTTATTGATGAATGCATATGTGTGTGCAAATGTACATACTCATGTGCACATGTGTGGACTACAGAGGAGAATGTTGGATGTTCTTCTCTGTCTCACATCTTCCTTGCTTGCTCCTTGAGATCTTGAGAGGAAAGTCTCTCTCTCCCCTCTCTCAATCTCTCTCTCTCTTTCCCTCCCTCCCTCCTTGGAGCTACAGTTTTCACAAGTTTTTCTGGTCTCTGATCCCCATAGGACTAGGGCTGCAGGCATTGTGGCCATGCCCAGCGGTGATGTGGATTCTGAGGACTCAAACTCATGTCTTCTTAGGCCCTCAGGCTTGTATAGCAAGTGCTCTTAACTGCTAAGCCATCTCTCAGTCCCTATTTTTATTTTTTACAGAAACCATACTGATTTCCATAATAGCTAGAATAATTAACATTTCCATCAAGAGTTTATAAGGGTTTCCTTTTCTCAATATCCTTGCCAGTATTTGCTGTTGTTTGTTTTCTTGGTAGCTTCCATTCTTACTGAAGTGGGATGGAATTTCAGTGTAGTTTTTATTTCCATTTTTCTATGGCTGATGATGTTGAACATTATTTCATATTTATTGGCCACACATACCTCATCTTTTGAGAACTGTCCATTTCATTAGCCCATTTATTGTTCTTTTGACCTTTAGTTTTAGTTCTTTGCATATTGTAGATATTAACTCTGTCACAATGGACAGAATTTCCACAACGGAATTACATTCAGCCATCAATAAGAATGAAATTATGCCATGTGCAGGAAAATAGATACACTGGAGTTTAACATACCAAACAAATTAAGTCAGACTCAGAAGGACAAATAGCATGTTTTCTCACATTTGTGGATCCTTGATTTTATTTGGATGCATAAAATTATGTGTAAGAACAACATGAAAGTAGAAGTAACACTGTCTCGAAGAACACTGGGGGAGGGAAAAAAATAGTTTGATGAGGGGAGGAATATGATTAAGGCATATTGTATACTTGTGTGAAAATGTCCTTTGAAACTTAGTTCTTTGTACAGTGAGTATACATCAACAAAAAATCAACAGTATATAAAGGATACATCAGGAAGCTATGTTTTAGTTTTCTAGGGATATCATAACAAAGCACCATAAAATAGGAAGTTTAAAACAATAAAAATTTACCTGGGGGCTAGAAATCCAAAACCAAAGTGTCAGCAGGGCCACATTACTTCTACAATCTGTAAGGAAATCCTTTGTCTGTTCCTAACCTCCTGTGATTTGCTGACAGTCTGTTTCTTGGCTGATTGTTGCATTGCTGCAATCCTCATCTTCATGTGGCCGTTTCCCTATAAGAACATCCATAATATTAGATTAGGGGTCTACCCCATTCCCACATGATGTCATCTAATTACATCCACAACAAGCCTAGTTCAAGTAAGGTCACATTCTAAAGCACTGGGAGTTGGAACTTCAATGTACTTTTTAGAAGAGACAAAATTCAACCTATGACCTTTTAAAATTATATTTTTAAATTTTATCTCTAAAGTTTGACTTTTTTGTTTTTGTTTTTGTTTGTTTTCTGAGGTAGGGTCTCACTCTAGCCCAGGATAACTTGGAATTCACTCTGTAGTCTCAAGGTGGCCTCGAACCCACAATGATCCTCTTACCTCTGCCTTCCAAGTGCTGGGATTAAAGTCGTGCACCACCACGCCCAGCAAAAGTTTGATTTGTGCAAAGAAAACCAAAAGATGAATATCATGTGTTTTCTCTCATATGTAGAATGAAAGAATAGAAGGAACCAATTAACAAAAGGAAAAGGACCAACTAGAGAGGGGAAGCAGGACAGGAAGGGCCAATTGGAGGCTAATGTGATCAAAATGTATGACATACATGTATGAAGATAGCATCATTAAACTCGTTGTTTTGTGCAGAGAGTATGCGCTGGTAAAACAATTGCTGGCAAAGTCTGAAAGCAAGGCAGTGGTGTCTTTGAAGACTTTGCTTCAGAGTCAGGACTAAATAGATTCTATTTTCAAGGTTTATCCTCAAGACTACAGGTTTTTCCTTAGTTTCTGGGCTATGTAAAGAGGGAAAAGGGATGCTTGGAAAAAATTACACAGGAAATTATTAAGATACCAAAAGCTAGGCTACTTAAGTAGGAAGGGAGTATATGACTTTGAGATACTAAGCTATGTTTTCCCAGTAGCCAGCCAGTTGTCTACCTCAAAGAAAACTTTTGGACAGGCAGAAAATAAAATTATAAAGTGAACCCCCTTGAAATTTGTGTCCCAGAGTGAAAATAAGATTAGAATGAAAGGAGAAAGAGAAAGCCTGCATTCTTACTTATAGAAGAACCGCGTGGTCAGGAGAGTTTCATACTCCAGAGAGAATACTGCAGCAGAAGGCAGACACTGTTGCAACACCCACAGGTGCCATGTGAACAGTCAAAAGGCTCCTGAACAGAGGTTCACAAAAACCAAGGACAAGACTCTCTTGCCTAATACACAGGCCAAAAGGAAAAAGCAAATGATTCATTAAATTGGTAACTAACTTCACTGGCTTCCAAATGTTTCTCACATTTATAATGTATTTCAAACAAATAAATGCTCAAATCGGAAAAAAAAATCCTCTCTCATAAAAGATATTCTGACTTTCTTTGTTCTATCATAATCACCTAAAAATACAGTAAAAGAGAAAAATATTCAATGGTTCTAAAAGCTTCTAAAGAGACCATTACTTAGTCTATTTTTGTTGCTGTAACAGAATATCTGAGGCTGAGTACTCTATGAAGGAAAGGATTAATTTATCTCAGTGACTTGAATGTCAAAAGTCCAATGTGGTGCTCCTAACAAACACCGTTTATAAGATGTAGGCACGTGCGCACACACACACACACATACAAGATAGGACTGGTCTGCATTCATTTGGTTTGTTGTAAAGTAGTTCTGCACCATTAAATATCTTAACAGCATTAAATAAATATCCCTGTCTTTCATCTGACATTTTAGAAGAATTGTAATCCAAAATTTTGGAAATATGGTCTTACAAGGAAGGCTTATTTTCTGATTTGTGGATTTATATAATATATAGGTATGGTCTTTTAAATGAGGATCAATTGCATTAAATTTAGTTAGAGATCTATGCAATCCATCAGGAATGAAATTAGGTCTAGCCTAGAGAAGCTTTGAGAGGAGAGAGCAATAGTCATGTGGAAAGTGGCAGCACAGGAATTCCTTTCAGGAAAATTGATGTCCTATGAATGCAGGTACAGCTCAGCCCCATGGGCCCAGGAAGACCTGTCATTTGGTGATGATAATGAGAAGGGAATGATTCCGCTGGGAGAAACAAAGCATTTACTAAGATCTGTCTGCCTTGGGTCTGAACTGCCCATCGGCTGTCAGCAGTTAGAAGCACGTCCTTTCTGTCCAGGTGCACCTGTGCTGTTCCACGGTGCCTGGGGTTTCTCTCCACATACAGCTTTCTTGCATGTTTGAGGATGCTGTTAATAGTATTTTATGCCTTGCATCTCAAATTACTCCATCAGGGGACAAACATTTTGGCCAGACTAAGATATGGATAATTGTAATTTCTAAATACCACAAAATTGGATAATCTGGAAGAAATGTTCCTAAACACATACCACCTACAAAAACTAAACTCAGAGAAGATTAATCTCCCAAACAAACCTATCAATCACATTCAGCAATACTGAAAAGGTAATCAAAAACCTCCCCATATAGAAAAGTCCAGGACCAAAAAGTTTCTAAACCAACTTCCATCAAGCATTCACTGAAGAACTGAAACCAATTTTTCTCAAACTGTTTCACATAATCAGAAAACAGGGAAGGTTCCCCAACTCCTTTTATGAAGCTAGTATAACCCTGATACCAAAACCAAACAGACATACAACAAGAAAAGAAAAATATGGAGCTATAAACCTAATGAACCTAGATCCAAAGATCCTTGAAAACTGAATTCAACAGCACATTAAAAGCATTATCCACCTTGTTCAAGTAGACTTCATCCCAGGGACGTGTGGATAGTTCAATATACCAAAATCAGTCAACATAATACAACACATATATAAACTTAATCACAAGAATTACATGATCATTTCAGTAGGTTCAGAGAAGGCCTTTAAAGACACAACATGACTTCATGATCAAAATTCTAGAGAGCATGGGCAAGGAGGGTTTATATCTCAACAAATAAAGACTATATGTAAAGCATCTAAAGCCCAAATAATATTTAATGGCAAAAGACTCCAGGACTTTCCATTGAGATTGTGAACAGCACAGGGTTGTGCATGCTCACCACTGCTCTTCAACATAGTAATAGAAGTCCTAGCTCAAGCAATAAGACAGAAAAAAAGAAGTAAAAAGGATTCAAATTGGAAAGGAAGAAGTCAAGTTTACCCTATTGGCACATGACATGTTCCTTTACACAAAAGACCTGAAAGTCACCATGACACAACTTCTAAAGGTGATTAATTCCTTCAGTACAATGGCAGGATACAAAATCAACACACAAAAATTTTTAGCCTTTCTATATGCAAAGAACAAATATACAGAGAAAGAAATTAGCGAGGCTGTCCCATTTTCAATTGCAACAAAAAAAAAAATTACCTTGGAATAACACTATCCAAGGATGTTAAAGATCCATATAATGAAAATATAAACACTTAAAAACAAATTGCAGAGGACTTGAGAAGATGGAAAGACCTCCCATGCTTCTAGATAGGTAGAATTAATATTGTGAAAATGGCATTTCTACCAAAAGCAACATAAAGATGTAATGCAATACCAATAAAAAGTCCATCTTCTACCAACAGACCCAGTTATTCCTTTCCTGGCCATCTACCCTAAAACTTTCAAACCACAGGCCAGAGAGATTTGCTCAACCATTTTTTTCAGCAGCTCAATTTGTAATAGCTAAGAGCTGGAATCAACCCAGATGTCCATCACTAGAAGAATGGATAACTAAGATGTGGTATATCTATACAATGGAATGCTATACAGCTATAAGAAAAAAATGACACAATGAAATTTGTGGAGAAATGGTGGAACCTGGAACAGATCATCCTCAGTGAACTTACCCAATCACAGAAAGAAAAAAAAAGGGGGGCCACATAGTCTCACTCATCTACAGCACCTAACCTGACCCAGCAAGAATCTCATGGACTATACACTAGGATGGATGGAGAGGGAGGGGAGGGCATCAAAGGGGTGGGAAACACAAATCTAGAACCAAACAGCAATGGTACCATAAAATTCTACTTCCTAAAAGGCAGACCAAATGGCTGAGCCTTCACCAGGCCCTACCTTACAAGGAACACCTGAATTACAAGACACGGGAGAGGGTATGATGAAGACTAACTTTAATCTTCTACATCTTCCCTCCCTCCCTCTCTCCCTCCCTGCCTTCCCCTCTCTCTCTCTCTCTCTCTCTCTCTCTCTCTCTCTCTCTCTCTCTCTCTCCCTTTCTTCTCTCTGGCTCTTGTATATTACTTACCTCTTTCCTCTTTCTCTTAGTGGACACTGACCTGTAACTCCCAGTACCAGCATGTGGCTATCATCCACAATGAGCTTTTGATCAGAGACCTACAAGGTTTCCTAAAAGACAGACAGATTTCTGTCAGAGTACTTGATGACCCACCAGAGATTAGTGGTAAGATCCTACTGCTAAAGACACCTTATGTGGTTGACATGTAAAATGGAATGGCATGGCTGGAAGTTGGAAGAGAGTCAGTCCCCAGACAGTCAGCACATCTAGTGCCAGAAGGTGCAACATGGGTGACTGGGGGAAAATGACCAATATCTGTCCAAGTATTTCATGGTCTAGCCTACTTAGCAGCAAATAACCTGTTATGATGCCCACACAAGTGCAATAGTGGCACACAGCCATGGTGAGGAATCAACTGCTCTTGATTTGGCTAACTGATCCCCTCAGTGGTATGGGTCTCATAGCTGGAGCTGGGGAACAAGTTAGAACCATATCCAAACATAAGCCCACTCTCCATTATCAAGCTACCATCAATCATGGGCTACAAAAGGGCCTACACCTATTAAATTCTCTATAAAAAAAAAAGTAAGGGTTATCTCATCTGCCCTGGTGCTAACTTACTCTCCGTTGGAGACTCTGCTTCTCTTTTTCAGATAGATGCAGATCCTAAGAAGAGAGCCACTCCATCATTCCTCAAAAGGGCCCTGGCTGAAACTAAGAAAAATTGGCGAAACAAGCAAGGGTGCTGTTTTCCTGATGAACCGGATACCAGCACAAGGGGGAAGGAGACCAACACAGAGAAAAATCAACTCCTACCAAATCAGAGAGCCGGAGACCCAGAGGCCCCCAACACCTCATCACTGAAGCAGACCAAAAATGAACCCAACATGGCTCAGGGAAATTTTGCTGAAGAGGGGGTGGAAAGAATGTCAGAGCCACATGTTGGGTCATGATATGCAGAGACATTTATCTTACCCATAACTGTGGGCTAACTCCACAATGCACGACCCATATACCTCAATAAGGAGGGACCAAGGGGAGGTGGTAGGTCATGAATGAGCCTAATAATGGTACCAAACTGACTGTATTTGCTGAATACAAAACTAATTAATAAAAAAATTGTTATTTCAATGAAAAAAAGTCCATCGTCATTCTTCACAGATATAGAACAATTGATCTCAAAATATATATGGAATGGCAGCAGGCTTTGGATATCCAAACATATCCTCAGCAAAAGAAACACTTCTGGAGGTATCACCATACCTGATCTAAAGCTATATTACAAAGCCATAGTAACAAAAACAATATGGTACTGGCATAAAAACAGAAATGGAACAGAATTAAAACCCAGACATTAGGTCAAGTAACTATAGCTGCTTGATCTTTAACAAAGGTGCCAATAATATAGACTGCAAAAAAGATAGCATCTTCAACAAATGGTGCTGGAAAAATTGCATAACCATATGTATAAAATGAAACTAAAAGCATTCATGTCACTACACACAAAAATCAAGTCCAAAGCCGGCTGTGGTGATGCATGCCTTTAATCCCAGCACTTGGGAGGCAGAGGTAGGAGGATAGCCAAGAGTTCAAGGCCACCCTGAGACTACATAGTTAATTCCAAGTCAGCCTGGAGCAGAGTGAGACCCTACCTCGACAAACCAAAAAAAAGAAAGAAAATCAAGTCCAAATGGATTAAAGACCTCAATATAAGACCTGAAACTCTTCCCCTACTGGAAGAAAAAATAATGATCTCTCCATGGTATAAGTGTGGGGAAAGACTTTCTGAACAAAACCACAGTGGCTCAGGAAATTAAACAATAACTCAACCATGGGATCTCATGAACCTAAAAAGCTTTTGCACAGACAAACATATCATAATCACAGCCAATAGATTATCCATAGAATGGGAGAAAGGTTTTGGCACTTATACCACTGACAGAGGCCTAACATCTAGAATCTACAAAAAACTAAATGTAAAACAAAATCAAACAACCCAAGCCGGGCGTGGTGGCGCACGCCTTTAATCCCAGCACTCGGGAGGCAGAGGTAGGAGGATCTCCGAGAGTTCGAGGCCACCCTGAGACTACATAGTGAATTCCAGGTCAGCCTGAGCCAGAGTGAGACCCTACCTTGAAAAACCAAAAGAAAAAAAAAAAAAAAGAAATCAAACAACCCACTCCAAAAATGGGGTAGAGAACTGAATAGGGAGCTCTCAGAGGAAGAAATACAAATGGCTAACACACACTTGAGGATATATTCAACATCCCTAAAAATCAGAGAAATGCAAATTAAAACAACTATGAGGTTCCATTTTACTCCAGTAAGAATAGCAATCATTTAAAAAAAAATTAAGCCAGGCGTGGTGGCATACACTTTTGATCTCAACACTTGGGAGGCAAAGGTAGGAGGATCGCCATGAGTTCAAGGCCACCCTGAAACTAAATAGTGAATTCCAGGTAAGCCTGAACTAGTGTGAGACCCTACCTCAAAAAAACAAACAAAAAAAAAAATTAAATGTTGGGGCTGGAGAGATGGCTTAGCAGTTAAGGCATTTGCCTGCAAAGCCAAAGGACCTTGGTTCGATTCCCCAGGACCCACATGAGCCAGTTGTACAAGGTGGCGCTTGCATCTGGAGTTTCATTTGCAGTGGCCGAAGGCACTGGAACGCCCATTCTCTCCCTCTCTCTCTCTCTCTCTCTTTCTCTCCCTCTCTCTCTCTCTCTCTCTGATAAATAGGTAATAAAATATGTTTTTGGGCTGGAGAGGTGGCTTAGCGGTTAAGCGCTTGCCTGTGAAGCCTAAGGACCCCGATTTATTTGAGGCTTGATTCTCCAGGACCTACGTTAGCCAGATGCACAAGGGGGCGCACGCGTCTGGTGTTTATTTGCAGTGGCTGGAAGCCCTGGTGCGCCCATTTTCTCTCTCTCTCTCTCTATCTGCCTCTTTCTGTCTCTGTCACTCTCAAATAAATAAATAAAAATGAACAAAAAATATTTTTAAATCTGTTTTTAAGTTGGCAAATATGTAGAGAAATAGGAACCATCATTCACTGTTCATAGGACTGTAAGCTTGTACAACCACTACATACAGATTCCTGAAAATGATGAATATAGAGCTGCCAACAGATTCATTTATTCCCTTACTGTGCATTTACCCTAAATTCTCCATGCTTCACTACAGAGATATTTGCTCCACCATGTTTATAGCTGCTCAATTCATAATAGCTAAAAACTGCAATCAACCCAGGTGTCCATCATGGGATGAATAAATAATGAAGTTGTGTTACTTTTATACAATGTAAATCTACTCAGAAGTAAGGAAAAAAAAATGACACAATAAAACTTGTAAAAAAAATAGACAGACTTGGAACAGATCATACTCAGTGAACTCACACAATCAATTGCCACATGGCTCACTCATCTGCACTTCCTAACCTGGGCCAGGGAAAGTTGCTGACACACGTGATAGGCAATTCAAGGCCAGGCAACAGGGATGGAAGTGTTGGTGGGAGGGCAAGGGGAGGGTGGGGGATAAAAACACAAAACTAAACCCAAAATGAACGGTACCATAGAAACCTTTTTCCTTGAAGATAGACTGAAAGATTGAACCCTCATGCTTTCAGTGGGTGGGATGCAGCCTAATCTTTAAAAAAAAAAAAAAAATGGCTCTGACCTGTAACTTCTGGTACCAGAAAACCATTGATATACATAGTAAGCTGTTGATTGGAGAGACCTACCAGTTCCCCAACACAAGACAGACTTTTGTCAAAGCACTTGATTGCCTGATTGAGGTAAAAGGCAAGATTCTATTGCTGAAGACACCATATACTGCCAGTACAGAACATGGAAAGACCTGCCTGTAATCCAGAAGAGAGCCAAACCCCAGACACCCCATCTAGTGCTGGAAAGAGTTACATGAGATACTGGGGAAAAGTGGCCGACAACAATCTGAGCAACCAGGGGTCTAAGTACTCAAAACCAATACCCTCACAGGATGTACACACAAGTACAATAGTGGCACTCAGCCTTGGTGGGCAAACACTAGCTTCCTGATTGGCCAAGAGATCCACTAAGTGGAAATGAACCCATATCTGGAATTGGGAACCAGGTCAGAATGCTATGGAGACAAAGATTGTGCTGTCCAGTGCCAAGATCCCACAAACCTTTGGCTAATATAAGGACTACATCCATTAAATTCTCCCTGAATTAATAATACTTATCTGATTTAACCTGTACTGATTTCAATCTGCACTGGAGAACCTGCTTTTCTTTTTCAGAAAGTAGCAAGACTGGAGGAGATAAACTTCCCCTTGCACTTCAGCCCACCCCTGAGGAAACCACAGAGGAATTGGGGAGATGAGCAAGAATGCAGCTTCCATGGTGAGCCTGACAGTCAACACCAGGGTGAAGAAGATAGATGCTGAGGACACTCAACACATGCCAAAGCAGAGATCCAGAGGATCCTAAGAGCTCATCACTGAAGTAGACTTAAAACACACCCAACATGACTCAGGGAACTTCGCAGAAGAGGGGGCAGAATGATTATAAGAGCCACAGGTTGGGACATCATGTCCACAGGCATTGCCTGTCCCCAGTAGCTGACTGCTGTTCCCACAATGCATAACCCCCTGGGAAATAACTGCAACCCCACTGAGGAGGGCTCCCAGCAGAATGGGAGCAGGGATGAGGGAAAGGATGGTACCAACACATCATGTATCTATGCCAAATATGTCCACAATTAATTAATAAATTTAAAAATAAAGAAAGAGAAAGATACTTGGTACCCCTAAGATACAACATCCTCCAGGACCAACCCACCTGCTGCTGGACACTATCCCAGTTATTATGAAAGGGCTACTGGGTGAACTGTATATTTTCAGGTCAGAAGGCTATGGAGAGTGTTTTAACTTTTCCCACCTGTAGCAGCTAACTTCTTATTGCTAGGACAAGACACCTGGCCAGAAGCAAAGATAAGGAAAAAAATGGGTTTATTTCCAGATTACAGTTTTAAATGGAAGTTTCCCCATGCCAGGGAAGGTATGGCCTGAGTCAAAAAGCCAGGAGTCACATTCACAGAGAGTATAGTTAGCTAAATTCAGCAAGTGGGATAGGCTCATCCCCAGAGACACACCTCCTCCAGCAAGACCACATCTCCCAAAGGCTCCACTAAGAGGGGATTAAATATGAGGCTTAATCAAAAGCATATGAGACTATTGTGAACATTTTGCACTCAAACCACTATACCATCGCTCCATGAGAGGGAAGACACCTTGTGGAAATTAGCCATACTTGGAAACACAGCTTTACCCTAGCCAACAGTCTTGGTGCCATGTTTTGTGGCATCCTATGTATCTCCTAAACATGTTCCAGCAGTGCTGATGGTCAAAACTGTTCCTAAGGAATCTTGGTGCATTTTTGAAAGATGCACAGAGAACACAAATGAAACAGAGTAATTATTGCTGTTGGATCACAAGTTGAGGCATCAAATTTAGTTACTGTTTTCTACCTCAGTGCTCACTGAGAAAAGCAAGGGAAGATTCATATAAAAATGACCTTGAGACTTGAGAGATGGTTCAGCCATTATAGGTGCTTGCTTGCAAAGCCTGATGGCCAGGGTTTGATTCCCCATTACCCACATAAAGCCAGATGCACAATGTGGTACATGTGTCCGGAGTTTGTTTATAGCAGTAAGAGGTGCACCCATACCCTCCCTTCCTCTGCTTGCAAATAAATGAATAAAAAATAGTTTTAGGGCTGAAGAGATGGCTGAGCAGTTGAGCCTCTTGCAGCAAAGCCAAAAGACCCAGGTACAATTCACCAGTACCTACATAAAGCCAGATGCATAAGGTGGTGCATGTGTCTGGAGTTCATTTGCAGTGGCAAGAGGTCCTGGCATGCCCATTCTTTCCCCACCTCCCCGCCTCACACACACAATAAATTAAATAAATAAATAAAACTTTTTAAATAAAAGATATTTTAGAAAAGAATGACCATAGCCAGACATGGTGGTGCACACCTCTAATCCCAGAATTCAGGAGGCATAGGTAGCAGGATTGTCATGAGTTCGAGGCCACCCTGAGACTGTATAGTGAATTCCAGGTCAGCCTGGGCTAGAGTGAGACCCTACCTCAAAAAAACCACAAGGAAAAAGAAGGACCTTTATGAATCAATAAAAACTTATTAACTTTGTCTCATCCCACTAGTTGGCTATAGATTTTAAAATAGTCTATGAGAAAGTGCTAGGAAGTATAAACTACTTGGGCCACGTATACAGACCGTGTTGTTAGAACAGGATTCGCATGACTGAGTTGTGAGTTACAGTAGCTGCTATGTCCAAGGAATATATTTTGTTTGTTTGTTTGTTTGCTACTGTGACAAGACAGTGCAAAAATGATAGTTTATGGAATAAAAATGTATTATCTTATATTTTTGGAGGTCAGAAATCCAACACCAGGCTCATTGGACTAAAGGTAAAGTGCCAGCAGAATTGTGTTCCTCTGGTGCTCTTGGAGAGAGTTGGTCCCTTTAGTTTTCCACCTGAGTATGCCTCTTGAATTCCCTGACTCATGGCTCCTTCCTCTGTCTCCAAAGCCCAAAACACAGCATCCTCCAATCTTCCACCTCTGTGTTTTAGTTATAAAACCCTGGTGATCCATGCACCGGCCAATCTACATAGCCCAGGATAATCTGCTCCTAAAGTCCTAAACTGAAGTACCTCTGCAATGCTCCTTGTTCTGTGAGGTAACATGTTAACAAGTTCCAATTATAACAGTCATTATTCTGTTTACTATAAACCCCATATTCACAAGAAAGAATGGATAACAGAAGAATTATGGTTATGTGAGTGGTTGCCAGATTTTTTCCTGAAAATCAACAAATAACCTTGTAACTTTTAGGAAATCAGGTGATAAATTTTGTTACTAAATATAAAATTCAAATGAAAATTAGAATTTTGTAAAACTTGTGTCACCACAATGAACTTCATAACCGGAAGGACTTTTCTAATGAAATTTATAATGTGCTTTTTATGAATGTTTTTAAAATTTTGTTTTATTTTACTTGAGAGGAAGAGGCAGATAGAGAGAGAGAGAGAAGGAGGGAGAAAATGGGCATGTCAGGGCCTTCAGCCACTGTAAATGAACTCCAGACACATGCACCACCTTGTGCATCTGACTTATGTGGGTCCTGGGGAATTGAATCTGGGTCCTTTGGCTTTGCAAGCTAAGCCATCTCTCCAGTCCTGAATTATATTTAAAATAATGAAATGTCTCCGCATTTAAAGGATTTGAGTATATAAATGTATCAACTTTTTCTGATAACTATATGACATTACAAATCATCAATGGGTAAAAGATTAGTCAAGGCTGTGGAGATTGCTCATCAGTTAAGGTACTTGCCTGCAAAGCCTAACAACCAGGATTTGATTCCCTCGTACCCACGTAAAGCCAGATGCACAATGTGGCACACACATCTGGAGTTTGTTCACAACAGCTACAGGCCCTGTCATGCCCATTCTCTCTCTCTCTCTTTCTCTCTCCTTGCAAATAAATAAATAAATAAATAATTTTTTTTTCAGGTAGGGTCTCACTCTGGTCCAGACTGACCTGTAATTATGTAGTCTCAGGGTGGCCTCAAACTCATGGCAATCCTCCTACCTCTGCCTCCCAGGTGCTGGGATTAAAGGTGTGCACCACCACACCTAGCTCATAAATAAATATTTTTTTAGCATTATTTTTTTAAATTTTTTTTTTGTTGTTGTTGTTCATTTTTTATTTATTTATTTGAGAGCGACAGACACAGAGAGAAAGACAGATAGAGGGAGAGAGAGAGAATGGGCGCGCCAGGACTTCCAGCCTCTGCAAACGAACTCCAGACGCGTGCGCCCCCTTGTGCATCTGGCTAACGTGGGACCTGGGGAACCGAGCCTCGAACCGGGGTCCTTAGGCTTCACAGGCAAGCGCTTAACAGCTAAGCCATCTCTCCAGCCCAATAAATATTTTTTAAAAGATTATTCAATATGTAAAATAAGCTAATCAGGTTTTTGAAATATTCTTGTTTATTTTCAAGGAAAGAGAAAGTGTGTGTGTGTGTGTGTGTGTGTGTGTGTGTGTGTGTGTGTGTGCACGCACTCACTAGGGCCTCCTGCTACTGCAAATGAACTCCAGATGAATGCACCACCTTGTGCATCTGGCTTTAAGTGAGTACTGGGGAATCAAACCCAGGCTATCAGGCTTTGCAAGCAACTGTCTTTAACAACTGGGCCATCTCTCCAGCCCAAGCCAATCAGTTTTAATGTAATGTAATTTTTCATTTAAAAACTGTTTTGTTGCCACGTGGTTGCTGGCTGAGTCATGCTGGTCCTCAGAATTCCCACGTAGCTGCTGCTGCCACCACCTACCCTTGTCATGTTCCTCACCTAATGTGAGCATGACTGATGTGGTGTGTCTCCTGCAGGACGATGATATCAGATTATGTCATTGAAGAAACTACCAAGCTTGGCTTTATGTCATTGGGATCCAGACTTCAGAAGATGCGTGCCCACTGGGAGAAAAAAATGACCTCAGGCTGGAGAGATAACTTAGTGATTAAGGTGCTTGCCTGTGAAGCCTAAGAATACATGTTCGAATCTCCAGGTCCCACTTAGCCAGATGCAGTGACCCAGGCATGCAATGTCACACATACACACAAAGGGGCACACATGTCTGGAGTCCTTTCACAGCAGCTGAAAAGCCCTGGCGCTCCCCTCCCCCTTCTCTCCTGTCTCTTTCTCTCTTTGTCTTTCTCTCAAAAATATAAAATAAAATAAAATAATCTCCACACTCATGGATCCCAGAAGCACTGAGAAGACTGTAGTCTGTTGGTTATATAGAGTGTGGCATGAGTAGGTTAAATTCTGATGCTAAAACGTTAGTTATTGAAGGCCAAGTGGGAACACAAAACCATTGGCTTGCCACAGTGAGACCATGACAGCGGCTCACTGCCAAGACTCTTTGCAGTCTGGTTACACAGTTTGGAGAAGGTGCAGATCCCTTTGGAGTAGCACTGTTATTTGGAGCAGTTCATAAGAAAGAACCACAGCTGCTACATATTAAATAAACCATGTGGATCCTTCTATATTGTGCTGCTTCTGTGACTGGCTGTTTCCAAGGGTGCTCAGAGTCCTTGCAAGAAGTTTACCACAAGCCTATGGCACTGAAGAAGCCATCAAGTCTTCACGTGTAATCCTCAAACAGCAATGAAGGAGAACGCAACCGACACAGACTAGTCACTGTGCTGCTTGTCCAGATGTTCTCAAAGGGAGAATTTGAAGAGGGGGGTGGAGGATGGTCAAAGGAGATCTGGTCCTCAGAACAATTATAATTCTCCTGATTGCTCTTGCATTTTAGTCCCAGCTCCTGTTTCTGGGACAATCACCATTATATGTGCATATTTGTGATATCTGTACATAAAAGTAGTCTTAAATAACGAATATTTTAAAATAATAGATTAGGGCTGAAGAGATGGCTTAGTGGTTAAGCACTTACCTGTGAAGTCTAAGGACCCCGGTTCAAGGCTTGATTCCCCAGGACCCACATTAGCCAGATGCACAAGAAGGCACACGCATCTGGAGTTCATTTGCAGTGGCTGGAGGCCCTGAAGCACCCATTCTCTCTCTCTCTCTCTCTCTCTCTCTCTCTCTCTCTCTCTCTCTCTCTCTGCCTCTTTCTTGCTATGCCTGTAGCTCTCAAATAAATAAATAAAAATAAACAAAAAAAATTTTAAAAATAATAATAGATTAAAAATAGGCTGATGGGCTGGAGAGATTGCTTTGTTGTTAAGGCAGTTGCCTGCAAAGCCAAAGGACCTACATTTGGTTCCCTAAAACCCATGTAAGCCAGATGCACAAGGTGGTGCATGCGTCTGGAGTTTGTTTCCAGAAGCTGAAGGCCCTGGCATGCCCATTCTCTCTCTATTTGCATCTCTCTCTCTCTCTCTCTCTCTCTCTCTCTCTCTCTCTCCTTCTTTCTCTCCTTCTCAAATAAATAAATAAAAATAGACTCATATGTAATACATACAATACACTTTAGAAAGGGTAATTTTTTTTAATTTCTCAGTTTTAGCTTTGAATATGTTACTTATCAGAAGCTTTAATAAATCAAACAGATACTCTTTGAAGACTTCTGTAGTTGTTGAGATTATAAAGTAGAACAGATAGCACAGGATAATCATCCCTATAGCTACCAGAGAATAGAACAGAACTGCAGTGTACTTTTAGCCAGAAAGGTGGCCACTAGAGTAATCACTAATGCTAGAATGGTTTATTTATTTGACACATATTCTAATTATATCTTTTTAAAGAATTTGTTTTATTATTTGACAGAGTGAGAGACAGAGAGATGGACAGACAGAAAATGGGTGTGTCAGGCCATCTTGCCACTGCAAACAAACTTCAGGTGAATTCACCACTTTGTGCATCTGGCTTTATGTAGGTACCAAGGAATTGAACCCAGTCCATTAGGCTTTCCAAGAAAATGCCTTTAAACACTGGGCAATCTCCCCAGCCCTAATTACATCTTAAGACCATCAGATATCTATAAAGATGAAGAAATATAGCCAGGCATGGTGGTGCATGGCTTTAATCTCAGCACTCATGAGGCAGAGTGTAGCAGACAGCTTCAGGTTCACTGTGATGAACTTCCAGACCAGTCACAGTTATGGAGGAGGGGATTTATTGAAGCTTACAGCTCCAGAAGAAGTTCCACAATGGCAGAAGAAGATGGCTTGCTTTCACAAGACCAAACGCAGAAAGAGAAGCACAAGCCAAAAGCCACACAGGACAGCACACTTCAGGAACTCCAGCTAGGCACACTTTGCATATCGTTAGATTGAAATCTCAAACCCATCACCACACCTTAAGATCCACCCAGTGACACTGCCTCCAGCCAGATGACTGCAGATACAAACTACAAGCTAATAAAACACTGAATATATTGGGGGCCATCTATTCAAGCTACCACATTTCACCACTGGCTCCCAATAAATTCATAACCATCACACATTGTAAATTGTACTCAGTTCAATTGCAAATTCCCCCATAGTCATGACCAATTTAAGATAGTAAGTCCTATAAAATCAAACAAGTTAAATGCTTCCAACATATAAAGGCACAGAGTAAACATTTTCAACTGGTATAATGCACAGCAAGGAGAAACTAAAACAATGCAAACTCAACCACCATCAAACAAACATCAAACTTCTGCAGTTCAAGTTCAATACAACCAGAGACTGACAGTCTCCAGATTTTCCAATTCCGTCCCTCCAGCTGGGCAGAGTAGCTAGGGAACACTTTCATCCCAGGCAAACTGTGTACTTTATAGTAGCCATTGCATAGTCCTAGTAAATCCAAAATATCTTCAGGTCTTCATGCAAACCATGGTCCATTTTCCAAAGACTATTTCAGCCTACCAGGGCATCAGGCCCTGCCTCATGCCACACCTCAGCGCAGCTCCTGGAACTGTGCATTTCACGACCATTACATGTATTTTACATATTTCCAAAACTAACACCAAATGTGCAGAACAGTCATATTCTTAATTCAGGGACAAAATAAATCATAACTTTGAAAAGCAGGTTCCTTTTCTATTCAACTCTTTCCAAAAGAGTTTGCATTTTTATGATAATCTTTCCTCAGGCATCCTTTCCATTGTTTTAATGTAAAGCAGTTGGACCATCTTCCTTAAGGTTGCTGATGTGTTTGACAATAGCAGGTTCAGTAACGTAAAACCAATCTCAGTGCCTGTAATTTTAATTTGCTTGAAGTTTTCCAGCTTAAAAGTTTTAAATCTTTCAGCCCAATTATCTTTAGCCAAGCACATTAATCCATTACAAATTTAACCTTGAATAAACTCTCTGGGCCTGGGCAGCAGAATGCAGTCAGCCCTTATGCCAGTAGCCCAGTTCCAACAAAATCCTCTGCAGTCTTTCCTTGCCCTTATAAAGCTCATAAACCAAACCCCAAAGTTCAATACTATCTGTACTTAGCATTCTCAAACTCTCATCAGAATAGTCCATAAAACTTGGCTTACCACTCCAGAAACCATCTTCAGTTGCAAGCACTAAGTCCATGCCCCTTCCTCCAAAACAAAGGTTCCAAAAGATCAACATCCACATGGTCAGGTTCATCTCACCCCACTCCTGGTACCAACTTCTGTAGCAGACAGCTTCAGGTTTGTTGAGATGAACCTCCAGACCAGATCCAGTTATGGAGGAAGGGATTTATTGAAGCTTACAGATCCAGAAGAAGTTCCATAATGGCAGAAGAAGGTGGCCTGCCTTCACAGGTCTAAGCAGAGAGAGAGAAGCACAAGCCAAAAAGTCAAAAGTCACACAGCACAGCACACTTCAGGAACTCCAGTTAGGCACACTTTGCATATATTTAGACTGTAATCTCAAACCACCACAATATCTTAAGAGCTGCCCAGTGACACTGCCTCCAGCCAGGTGGCTACAGATACAAACTACAAACTAATAAAATACTGAATATATTGGGGGCCATATATTCAAACTGCCACACAGAGGTAGGAGGATCACTGTGAGTTCAAGGCCAGCCTAAGACTATGTAGTAAGTTCCAGATTAGCCTGGGCTAGAGCAAGACCCTACCTTGAAAAAAAAAAGAAAAGAAAGGAAAGAAGAAAAGAAAAGAAAAGAAAAAAAAATGAAAGATTTAGAGGACTTATGCCAAAGTTTCTCTTTTCACTTTTAGCTGGAATAGTTGACTCTAGAAGTTAATATATTAATCATTTGAGTATAGTTTTCTTAATCATTTAGAATGCCAAGTGTCATATTAATTTCTTCCTGAGAGGCATGAACAAGTGTGTACTAGGTGGGCCACCAACAAGAGACCAAAGTTAATGATTATACCAGAGCCTAACTTGGTAAGCCAGTGAGTGTAATGGGCTTACTTTCAGGAGTATGGGTGAGGAGTTGTATATAGGATCATGGATGACTCCAAGGCAGCTGCATCACCGAAAAGCCTATCCCCACACAGGTGATTCATGGGAGCTGCATCCTGAAGCTCATTGCACTTGCAGGCAGTGACTGTTTATTGCTTCTCTAACACTGGGGAGTGGGCTAGTATATCTTCTAAGTTTCATCTTGCCAGACTCCTGAGTCTAGTGAGCCTCTGTGTTCTCTCCAGGAGGGAATATTTTAATTTAGATGCCCTTATTAAACAACATCAGGCAATGGTAAAAGAAAACAAAAAGCAAATTTTCAAAGACATTTGAAGAGTATAATAAGTTAACACATTAGGCACCTTAAGTATGAGAGGAAGACCATACAACCACTAAATGACAGGGTGTAGTACTTAAAAGGGATGCACACACCTCCCCCACCCCACTCAACTTACTTTGGCTACAAGCCTGACTGGCAATGGGGAAGACTGGAACTTTAAAACTTATATAACACTTGGTAGTTTCTTAGTACACAAAGGTTTTGGAAAGTTAATGAATCTATTTACTATATCCTAAGTGTTGCAGTCAGGTTCTCATTGCTTTAGAAACCACCCAACCAAGAGCAGCTTGTGGGAAATAAAAAGAAGCTTATTTTGGTTTACAGACTCAAGGGGCAAGCTCCATGACAGCAAGGGAAAATAATGGCAAGAGCAGAAGGTGGACCCTACCTCCTGGTCAATATCAGGTGGACAACAGGAACAGGAGAGTGTGCCAGACACTGGCATGGGGACTCTGGTTCTAATACCCATAAGCCTGCCCCCAACTACACACTACCTCCAGGAGTCATTAATTCCAAAATCTCATTCAGCTGAGAACCTAACATTCAGAACACCTAAGTTTATGGGGGACACCTGAATCAAACCACCAATTCCACTCCTGGCCTTCATAAGCTGATAACCATCCATGATATAAAATGCAATGTATTCAGTTCCACTTTAAAAGTTCCCATAGTTTTTATCAATCCTAATGATGTTAAAACATCCCCATAATCCAAGATCTTTTAACTAAGCCATAATACCAAAAAAATCCCCCAAAACCCATAATGGCACAGAATAAACACTCATATTGCAAAAGATGACACTGGGCATAGCAAAGAAATATTCAAACAATACAAGATTTAAGCAGGGCAAACAAAAAACCAACAACTCTAGTCACTGAAGTCTCCAAATACGATAATTCTAACCAGAAACAAGTCTCTATAGTTCCAATTCTACTCCTCCAGCTAGGCTACTCACAGTCCTGGAAAACTTCATTTGGACTGACAGCTTTCCTTAGCAGACATCTCATGGTCCTGGCATCTCCAATGGGTCTCCACTGCAAACCATGGTCCATCCTCACAGCTCCATTGGGTTTCCATGCAGGCAATCCAGCAAACCTGCTACACACTGCCCATGGCCATTTCCAAAAAAAAAAAAAAAAAACAGTGTTGCAAATTCAATCACTCTCTCTTTCCTGCATTTCTTATACTCCATGATACCAGGTGGGGTTGCCAATTTGTTGATCCAGGGTGGGAATAAAGCTGACTTTGAAGACTAGAACACTCCTTGAGCATTTAGACCCATTCAAAAAGCTGCATTCTGGGGCATCTGAGAGATGGCTTAGTGGTTAAGGTATTTGCCTGCAAAACCAAAGGATCCCAGTTCAATTCTCCAGGACCCACGTAAGCCAGATGCACAAGGGGGCCCATGCAACTGGAATTCATTTGCAGTAGCTAGAGGCCCTGGCATGCCCATTCTCTTCCTCTCTCTCTCTCTCTCTCTCTCTCTCTCTCTCTCTCTCTCTCTCTCTCTCTCTCTTTCTGTGTCTTTCTCTCAAATAAAAAAATAAATAAAATATATATTTTTTAAAAATTGCATTCTTTCTGTTGTCCCAATGCAAGTCAGCTGGCCCAATCTCAAAGGTTGTAATCTCTTAACTGCAGCTGAATGGGCAACAGGATGCTAGATAATAAGATAATATGCTATATTTTTAATAGATTATAAGATATATATTATATATATGATTATAGTTTACTAGAATGAAATAGTATAGATTAAAATCAAGAAATTGCTGTATGGGGCAGAGTTCAAGAAGGTTCCATATACAAGGCTTTCAGTTGTTCTCTTCTAGTGAAGTCCTATATTAGCATTAAGTGTCCTAGCACCAATGTCAGACAATACATACTAAGTATGGCCAACCAGGGGAGGCTAACTTCAGCCTTTAGGTCCAGAGTCTTGAGGTTGTGAAGGGTACAGTGGTTACTTACCTGGGTGACCTCAGATGGCAGACATTCTAATGACTGAGATGATACCATGTGACTCAAGGTTCCCATCTTTAAATCACATTGTTAGACTATCTGAGTGGCTTAAGGCTCCAAATAAAAAAAATAGCTGCTTCTATGAAGCAACATACTCCAAAATGTTTATCTTTCACCTGTCAAGGACAAAGGCCTGACCTCCCTTTGGGCAGAGTTAAATTCTCTGCTGAAGCAGTAAGAAAGAAAGATTCTAGTTAATGAAGCTGATTGTTTTAGTTAGCTTCACATTACTGGGATGAACATCCAAACAGTTTATAGGAGGAAGAGATTTATTTGAAGCTTTCATATCCAAGAGAAGTTCCATAATGGTGGAAGAGACTGGCCCCCTTTCACAGTTCCAAGCAGAAAGAAACCACCAGCCAGATAGAGCTAAAAATCTCTCTGCGTACCTTTAGGGTAGAAATCAGATCTTAGGGCTAGACTCCAAAATATACCCCCAATGGCACCACTTCTAGCCACATGGCTGGAAGTCCAAGTTCCAAGCTTTAATAAAACACCTGAGTCTATGAGGAGGCATAATTCAAACTACCACACAGGTGGTTTTATTATGAAATGAAATTATAAAATTGCTTACAAAAATAAAAATAGGGCTGAAGAGATGGCTTAGCAGTTAAGGCCTTTGCCTGCAAAGCCAAAGGATCCTGGTTCAATTCTCCAGGACCCACATAGCCAGATGCACAAGGGAGTGCATGCATCTGGAGTTCATTTGCAGTGGCTACAGGCCCTGGCACACCCATTATCTCTCTCTCTTTCTCTCTCTCTCTCTCTCCATCCTTCCCTCCCTCCCTCCCTGTCCCTCTTTCTCTCTCTCAAATAAATAAATAAATATTTTTTAATTAAAATTATTCCATTTTGTGCTCTATGCTCAGACTGACTACTGAGATGTGGTGGCATACTCCTTTTATACCAATGACCTGAACTTTTCTCTTTGGGCTCCTCTTGGTGGTAGCAAGCATAGCTCTGTATTAGTGTAGTGTTATGGCTGAATATAAAATGTTCCTGGGGCTGGAGAAATGGCTTAGCAGTTTAGGCACTCACCTGCAAAACCAAAGAACACACATAAGCCAGATGCACAAGATGGCGCATGCATCTGGAGTTCATTTGCAGCGGCTGGAGGTCCTGGCAAGCCAATTCTCTCTGTGTGTATTTGCCTCTCACACACACACAAATAAATAAACAAAATAAAATGTAAAAATCAGATATTTTAAGTTAATAATTGGATGTTATTAATTTAGGGAGATTTTGATGGATATTGCCCTTTTTTAGCCAAAGACAAGTGGGAGCTTGACATTTCCTAAGAGATCATCACTGAAGTAGACCTAAAACACACCCACCAAGGATCATAGCGTCCACACAACTTTTCTATGTAAAAAACTGTAAATAAAGGGATGGAAACTTTAAACTAGAAAGAAAGAATACAATTCTAGACAAAAAGAAGAAAGTAATATTTGGGCTTTAGTCATATTGCACTGGAGTTCTCCCCCAATGACTTCATCATCTGAAAAGATCCTATTTCCAAATCATGCCACATTCACAGGTAGAGGTGGCAAACATTCCTGTATCTTTGCATATAAATACAACATAAGTAAATGTGTGTGTGTGTGTGTGTGTGTGTGTGTGTTGACAGCACTTAAAATTATAAGCTACTAAAATTTCTAAATAAACAGAAAATAATTATTAATTATAGTATTGCAGTCACGTTCTCATTGCTGGCAGAAAACACCTCATGAGCAGCTTGTGGGGAAAAAAGGTTTATTTTCACTTACAGACTCAAGAGGAAGCTCCATGATGGTAGGGGAAAGTGATGGCATGAGTAGTTAGACATCACCTCCTTGCCAATACCAGATGGACAGCAGCAACAGAAGACTGTGCCAAACACTGGCAACAGGAAGCTGATTCTAAAACCCATAAGTCCACCCCCTACAATACACTGACTTCAAGAGGCTTTAATCCCCAAATTGCCATCATCTGGGGACTCAGCATTCAGAATACCTAGGTCAATGGAGGACACCACAATTAAGCCACGACATTCCACCCCTGGCCCCCATGAACTAATAACCATACATGTTGTAAAATACAATGCATTCAGTCCAACTTTAAAAGTCCCCATAGTTTTTATCAATCCTAATGATGTTCAAACATACCCATAATCCAAGGTCCCTGAACTGAACCATAATACCAAAAAAATTCCCCCCAAAACCCATAATGGCACTGCAAAAGGTGGCATTGGGCATATCAAAGAAATATTCAACCAATACAAGATTTAAACAGGACAAACAAACTCTGTAGCTCCAAGTACAACACCCCTAGTCAGTGACAAGTCTCCAAGTCCAATAATTCTAACCAGTAATGAGACTCTGGAGTTCCAATCCCGCCCCTCCAGCTAGGCTATTCACAGTCCTAGGAAACGTCATCTGGTGCCAGCAGCTCTCCTTGGCAGCCATCTCATAGTCCCAGCATCTCCACTAGGTCTCTACTGCAACCAACAGTTCATCCGGGTCTCCATGCAGGCATCCACCAAGCCTGCTTCACATTGCTCATGGCCATTTCCAAAACACAGGACCGTGTTGCAAATTCAATGACCCTCTCTTTCCTGCATTTCTTATACTCCATAATACCAGGTGGGCTGCCAACTTGTTAACCCAGGGGGATAATAAAGCAGACTTTTAGGGGGTCACTAGGTGCTGGAGGTTTCTCATTTGTGGATTGGATTAGGATCCTTGTTGAAGTCTAATATATGTCCTGAGTCCATGTAAGCAGGAAGGTGATAGAGGAGAGGTGAATACTATCCCATAGAAGCAACCCCGAGTGACATTCTTACTACCATAGAAAAGAATGGAAGAGGGGATCAGACTGTTATTTCTTTAAAATTCAATTTTCTGTCCTCTAGTAATATGTCACCAATTAGTGCTTTGGATTCCAGCAAGCAGATGAAGAATCTTGCTAACTTTAACAATAATGCTAAATTAAGTAGCAACATCAGAGAAGATGTTGCTCCTTTCAAATCAGAAAAACACTTTATTTTTAAACATGAACTACCAAACAAGGTTTTTTGAAGATCATATATTCTGTGATAGTCCTGGGCTTTTTGTCTCAGTTCTCTGCTCCACCCTTCCCCTGCTATGCATTTTATTTCAAGGGAATGACTGCAAATTTTGTTTCCCAAGCTCCCATTATTACCTGGATTCTAGCTACTTAAGTCAAATGAAGCTACTTAAAAAGCAATAAAAGAGAGAGAGAGAGAGAGAGAGAGGACTGCATTGGTTACTTTTGCACCAATATAACCTCAATATCAAACAGAAACAACTTAAGGAAGAAAGATTTATTGGGGTTCAGAGGGTCCTATGTGTGGAAGTCATGGCAGGAACATGGGGCAAAAGGCTTCTAACATCATGATGAACCAGGAAGCAAAGTGTAGCTAGAACAGAAACCCAGGCTATAACCTCCAAGGGCCAGCTAGACCCACCTCTA
The DNA here is from genome assembly GCF_020740685.1 of Jaculus jaculus. Classification (NCBI taxonomy): domain Eukaryota; kingdom Metazoa; phylum Chordata; class Mammalia; order Rodentia; family Dipodidae; genus Jaculus; species Jaculus jaculus. The sequence continues at coordinate 169,429,772 of NC_059105.1, forward strand.
TTTATTTATTTATTTATTTATTTATTTGAGAGCGACAGACACAGAGAGAAAGACAGATAGAGGGAGGGAGAGAGAATGGGCGCGCCAGGGCTTCCAGCCTCTGCAAACGAACTCCAGACGTGTGCGCCCCCTGTGCATCTGGCTAACGTGGGACCTGGGGAACCGAGCCTCGAACCGGGTAGACCCACCTCTAAAAGGTACCACATTCTCCTATACTAACAGCTGTGCAATATGCACTCAAATAATGAGCCTAAGAGGGACAATTAGATAGATTCAAACTGTAACAGCTTCTCTCCTTCTTTTCAGTTGGCTTCTTTTGTAGAAATTACATCTTCTTCATCACTCAGATTTCCTCTGCATGGGGCCAAAATGTCTATAATTTTTCCCAGATGACCCTAACCTCTGGATGTGCTAAATTTCTCCTTTGTTCTTCCAGCCAAGTAGCATTAGTGGTTTCCTTGAATTGCCTATTTGGACCAAGATTCCCTGTTACCAATTTAACAAATTCCCTGAATAAATCTTTCAGAGTTTGAAAGAAGCAAGGAAAGCAATGAAATCAATCTTTGTCTGTATGGAATCCTTCATTAAAAGAGGCAGAGGTTTTGTAAATACGGCTGATTCTGGACTCCGAGAAGTAAAGGGTAAACTGAGCATGCAATAGCTCTTAGAGCCAGAATGACATGGACGAGTCAAAATGGCACAAGCACCAATTTAAGGGGGTCCCACTGGCCAAATGTGGAAGTGAGCAAGGTGAGCATGATGAGAATAAGACAGCCCAAGGTGTCTACTTGGCAGGATGAATTGAAACCCTAGTATCTCTTAGGTGCATTGTTCTCTAACACAGAGAACATGAATTCATTCTAGTCAGGAAAAAACAGGCACAACAGCCAACAAAATAAGTGATTTGCAATCTTCAAGCACTATAAGGTCATGAAAGTCCTTGAAAATTGAGAAACTCTGCAAAAAGAACCAAGTTTAAGGAAACATGACATCTCAATCCCAAGATAAGTTTGCTCTTTGTCAATTGAATGGAGTGAATGCAGTAGATAAAAGTGTCATCAATGTCAGTTTCTGGGTTCAGATGACTATGTTGTCCTTATGTAGGATAGTATGGGGGTTTGTTTTGTTTTTGTTTTTGTTTTCCAAAGTAGGGTCTCACTCTAGCCCAGGCTGACCTGGAATTCACTATGTAGTCTCAGGGTGGCCTCGAACTCATGGTGATCCTCCTACCTCTGCCTCCCAAGTGCTGGGATTAAAGGTGTGCGCCACCACGTCCCACTTAGTATAGTTTTTTATAGTAGATGTATACATAAAGGTATCAACAATAATGGGACATGTAAGCCAGCAACTTGGACTTTACTTGCATCTGTTCTATGAAATTTGTAACTTTTTCAACTTTCTTTAATCCTTCTCTTAAGAACTTTGAATGATTCTTACTTCCTCTTACATGTGACCTGAATTTTTTTATATTTTAGGTAATAAGCTCTTGTATACAGACAACTTCTTTTTTTTAATTTTTTATTTATTTATTTGAGAGCAACAGACACAGAGAGAAAGACAGATAGAGGGAGAGAGAGAGAATGGGCGCGCCAGGGCTTCCAGCCTCTGCAAATGAACTCCAGACGCGTGCGCCCCCTTGTACATCTGGCTAACGTGGGACCTGGGGAACCGAGCCTCGAACCAGGGTCCTTAGGCTTCACAGGCAAGCACTTAACCGCTAAGCCATCTCTCCAGCCCCAGACAACTTCTTTACATCATCCACAGTACATGGCAATTGGCATGTACATAGTTAATACCAAACACATACTTGTTGAATTTATAACCATTAAGAACTCATTAGTCTATGTTACAGAATCAGTAAATGTTGACTAGCAAATCCAGCTCACTCAATAGACCAAATTGACCCTAAGACCTAACAGTCATTGGTTCATCTTCATGGATTATACTTATACACTGACTACTTGGACTTCATTTTAACATTGACCTCGACTTTCATATGCATTGAGTTTTAGGGTTTTTATTAAAATAATCAGCTTATCTTTTGCCTCCTCAGTAATCCTGTGAGATATGCATGGTAGGTATTGTACCTATCTGGTAAATGAAAACACAGGTGCTCAAACAGTTAAGGTGTTCAGCTCAAATCATGCAGTTAGCAGATGACAGGGCAGAGATTTGAACTCTGATCTTCTGACTAAAAAACTTTCCCCAGACATCTCTGAGCCTGGAAATAGCTAAGAAGAGTGTACCTCTAGCCAGTGGTTCCATAAAGGATGTGAGTGGCTAAGGATGTCAAAAGCATCATCTCTATATATGTGTTTAAAAATAATCAACAAGGAGGGTCCAATGGAAGGGGGTAGATCATGGATGAGCCTAAACAATGGTACCAAATTGCCTGTATTTGCTGAAAAGAAAACTAATAAATTAAATTAAAAAAATAAAAAAAAACAAAGCCTGAAAAAAATATATATATGCTGTGTACATGTTAAAGTTAATTCTGTCTTTGACATAGAATTTGGGTAGCATCTTACTATGCAGACTTATAGGCTTTTAAGATAATACATGCAATGGTACACTTGTATACATCTGCATTATTAATACATTGTATATCAAAAACCTAACCAGTGATTTGCAGAGAATTTAAAAGGCATTTTGCTAATGAATGTCCGATAAATTATGTTCTATAATTAAAAGGGAACAAATAAAGATATGCAAATATTAGGATTAATAGTGAAGTGTCTTGACTATATAAATGTTTGCATTTTTAAGAGAAGCCTGCATAAGCACTTAGATTAAACTAGACTCTGTTTACATTTCTCTGTGGTCTCCAGAGTTTTCAGAGGGAGCATATTCTGTTTAATTCTCTATTTTCATGGCTGTGTTCACAATGCTAATTAGGTTGCCAAGTGAATATTTAAGTTAATGAACCCACAAATAAATCAAAAACAGAATAATAAGCTAAAAATATAAAGTTTGTGTGTGATGCCACATTTTAATTTCACATATTTTTTCTTATGTTTAGAGTATAGAAATCAGTACTGGCTCCGACTATTATATTTTAACAGGACATTAAAAAGAAAATGTATTGAAATTGCATTTACATTTTTAATAGTTTCTTTTTTTATTTGAGTCAAAGAGAGGAGGAGAGAGAAGGAGAAAGAGAATGGGCATGCCAGGGCCTCTAGCCACTGCAAATAAAATCAAAATACATGTACCATCACATGCATCTACTTACGTGGGATCTGGAGAATCAAACCTGGGTCCTTAGGCTTTGCAGGCAAGCACCTTAACTGCTAAGCCATCTCTCCAGCCCTGAAATTGCATTTACATTTAATGTGACATTTGATACCTTTGTTCACCAAAAAAAAAGTTGTCAAAAAAGTCTGATTTGCAGGTTATATATCTCCAAATTCAGACTTGAGAGAGAGAGAGGGAGAGCGAGAGAAAAAAAAACCCTGCTAGATTCTAGAGTAAGGCATCTAGGCACTGACCTCACTTAATTTCCTGTTCTCTCAAATAACATTCAGACTGTTTCTGAACACATGTAGCTCTGACTTGAGACTTCACTAATGTATTGCACAACCTGGCACTTCTTCCAAAATCCTACAGCTCAGTGAGGATCTGGGGAGCTAGACAAGGGAAAGTTTATGTGGATAGAGAATGTCCTTTGCTTTAAGGGTACAGGCAGGCAGCAGGAGGGAGTGTTTCAAAACTGGGTGAGAGTTCCGGGTCAGGTGGCAGCGTAGGAGCCATACCAAATTGGCCTAGGGAGGGATTTAAGCAAAACAGCAGCAAAATACACTCTTCTTCTGAAAAGTGAAGGTGTATAGGTTCTTCTTAGACCCAGTGAGGAAGCAGGAGAGACCAAGATCCAGAAGAAAGGAGGAAAACAGCCAGAATCCCAGTGAGGCACTAGCGGCCACAAGCCATGCATCTTCTTAGCACTGCCAGCCACAGATGCAGCGCCAAGCGGCAGCAGCAGAGACTAAGCAAGGAGATTTCCCAACCTCATCAGCTTCCTTGCAAAGTCAAGAAATCTGGAGGAAAGACAGCTGATATCAGCTAAGCAGCTACTGAAAGGTATACAGGCGGGACTGTGTAACTCCAGGCTTCCCACACTCCCTCATCTCCCAGCCATCAGAACCTCCAACCTCCAGCATTCAGCACCCAGTGGCAGGGTATTCAGCACAGCTGATCATTACACCAGCTCCACAGAAAAACATGGAGGGATCGAGGTTGGCACTCAGCATTGGTGACATTGGAAGCCACCCCAAAAGTTAACGAGGCCAACTGAAAAAAAAAAAAAAAAAAAAAAAACAAGGTACATAGGCCTGCATTGGAAGTGCTAATCTCTTTTGCCATGTCAGGGCAGGTTATGGGTTACATATTCTTGGTTGGCTTTACCATCTTCAATTAAGCTGTATTTGGGATTTGAATGTTGTTGCCTTTGATGCTTTCAGATTTATATGGCCTTTGTCTTTTGCTTCTGTCATTATTGGGGGCAAGGTCTGATTCAGATCGAGGCTGACCTGGAACACAATTCAGAATAGAATTCTCTACCTCCCAGTGGATAGGTTTAAAGGTGTAGAGCAACACACACCCTTAGGGATTTTGGCTTTATAAGAGTATATGTTTGTTTTAATCCCCACACTTGCATATTTTGTGCTAGTTTTTATTGAATGTGCATATTGCTCAGTTGAAGTTTAGCATTTGCCAGTAAATTGTTCCACCCAGTCCACTAGAATTTGCTTAACAGGCAAACTCAACATCTAGGATTACTTCTGCAGTTGGACTGGGTACAAGAGCCACACTTGGCACCTTAAACTCATATCCTGAAAGTACATAAAGTTGGAATGCCACATCTAAGAACACTGCAGATAAGAAGAAAACCTGAGCATCAAATCAATTCAGGATGCAAAAGTTGCTACATTATAATACAAGAAACACAAAAAATCAAGACAATACAATCCCACCAAAAATTATAAAACCATCAGAAATGATCACCAATGAGACTGTTTTAGATGAAATGCCTGACAAAGATTTCATAGAAAAATTATTTTATCTGTACTCAATGGAATCAAAGGAAAAAACAAACTCTTGAAAGAGAACACAGGAAACAAGCTTAATGAAATAAGGAGGTCAGTACAAGACATAAGTAAGGAAATGGAAATACTGAAGAAAAACTAGGCAGAAATTCTGGCTATGAAGAACACAGTAAGGAAAAAAAAATCCACCTCTGTGGAATGTCTCACCAGTAGAATGGATGAAGAAGAGAACAGAATATCTAAATTAGAAGACCAGGTGGCAAACATAATATAACCCAACAAGAGAAAGACAAACTAATAGGAAGGTATGAATGGGAATTTCAAGATATCCAGGACACTATGAAAAGAATAAACATAAGAATTCAGGGTAAAGTAGAAGGAGAAGAATTTCAATCCCAAGGCTTAGTAGGCATTTTCAACAAAATCATAGAAAAAAAATTTCCCAAAATTGGGAAGAAATGCCAACGTAGATACAAGATGCTTTTAGAACACCAAATAGACAAAACATGAAAAGAACCTCTCCTCGCCATGTTATAATTAAACTACTAAAATGCCGGCTAAAGAAAATATATTGAATGCAGCTATATAGAAAAAGCAAGCCACCTACAAAGGCAAGCCCATCAAAATAACAGCAGATTGCTCAACACAAACTTTAAAAGCCAGAAGAGCTTGGAATGATGTATTCCAAGTTCTGAAAGACAATAACTGTCAATCAAGATTACTTTATCCTGCAAATCTATCTATCCAAACTGATGGAGAAATAAGGACATTCCACAACAAAAACAGGCTAAAAGAATTTATGACAACTAAACCAGCTCTACAGAAAATACTTGAAGGAGTCATTTACACTGAAAAGTAAAACACACACAGGAGCAAACAGGAAAAAAAATAAACCACACTCAAATAACAGTTAAAACAAATGAGTAAAGTGAAAATAGAAATCACTACAAAACAAGAAAAATGGTAAAATAAATACATACCTTTCAATAATAACTCTTAGTATCAATGGCCTCTATGCCCCAACCAAAAGACACAGGCTTGCAGACTGGATTAAAATCCAGGATCCTGCCATTTGTTGCCTCCAGGAAACTCATCTCTCAATAAAAGACAGACATGCTCTTAGGTTGAAAGGATGGAAAATGGTATTCCAAAACAATGGGCCTAGGAAACAAGCAGAGGTTGCTACCCTAATATCTGACAGGACAGACTTCAAACCATCATTAGTGAGGAAAGATAAAGACCGATTAAACAGGAGGACATTACAATCCTAAATGTATAGGCACCTAACATGGGGGCTCCCAGTTTCATCAAACAAACACTATTAGACTTAAGGTCACAGACAACACCAAACAAAATTGTAGTGGGTGACTTCAATACCCCTGTCCCATCAATTGATAGGTCATCCCAGCAAAAAATAAACAGAGAGACATCTGAACTCAATGATGTCATGAACAAATGGACCAAACAGATAGATATAGAACATTCCATCCAAATGCTGCAGAATATATATACATTTTTTCTCAGCAGCATTGCTTCTTAAACTTTTCCATAAAATAGAAAAAGAAGAAATTCTACTGAACTCCTTCTATAAAGCCAGCATCACCCTAATACCAAAATCAGACAAAGACATAAATAATAAAATTATACACAAAAATAAAATTACAGACCAATCTCCCTCATGAACAAAATATTGGCAAACAAAATGCAAGAATATATCAAAAAGATTACTCACCCCAACCAAGTAGACTTTATCCCAGGGATGCAGGGATTGTTCAATATATGCAAATCAATAAATGTAACACATTATATAAATGGACTGAAGGACAAAAATCACATGATCATCTCAATAGATGCAGAAAAGGCATTTGACAAAATCCAGCATCCCTTCATGGTAAAATATTACAGAAACAGGGAAGAGAAGGAACATATCTTAACATAATAAAAGCTATTTATGACACACCTCCAGACAACATAATACTAAATGGAGAGAACCTTGAAGCATTTCCACTAAATTCAGGAACAAGACAAGGGTGTCCAGTGTCCCCACTTTCATTTAATATAGTACTGGAATGCTTAGCTATAGCAAAAAAGGCAAGAGACACTCATGAAAGTTATACAAATTGGAATGGAATAGATCAAATTATCATTATTTGCAGATAATATGATTCTATACATAAAGGACCCTAAAGACTCTACCAGCAAACTGTTAGAGCTGATAAACACTTTTAGCAACATAGCAGGATACAAAATAAACACAGAGAAATCAGTAGCTTTTCTATATACTAACAACAAACATGTAGAAGATGAAATCAGGGAATCTCTCCCATTCATAATTGCCTCAAAAAAAAGTCATAAAGTACCTTGTAATAAACTTAACCAAGGAAGTGAAGGATCTCTACAATGAGAACTTTAAAACACTAAAGTGAGAAATTTCAGAAGACACTAGGAAATGGAAAGAAATCCCATGTTCTTGGATTGGAAGAATCAATACTGTGAAAATGTCAATCTTACCAAAAGCAATCTACACATTCAATGCAATCCCCATTAAAATTCCAATGACATTCTTCACAGAGATAGAAAAAACAATCCTAAAATTTATTTGGAAGCATAAAAAACCTCGAATAGCCAAAACAATTTTGAACAACAAAAATAAGACTAGTGATATCGCCATACCATCTTTTAAGCTATATTACAAAGCCTTAGTACCAAAAATAACATGGTACTAGCACAAAGATAGAAATATCGATCAATGGAACAGAATAGAGGACCCAGATGTTAATTCAAGTAGCTATATCCATCTGATTTTTTGACAAAAATACCAAAAATAATTCATTGGAGAAAAGACAGCCTCTTCAACAAATGGTGCTGGGAAAACTGGATATCTATATGTAGAAGGATGAAAATAGATCCTTGTCTTTCTCCATGCACAAGAATCAAGTCCAAGTGAATAAGGAACCTTAATATCTGACCTGATACTCTAAAATTGCTATAGAAAAAGGTAGAGGAAACCCTTCAACATATTGGCATAGGCAATGACTTTCTGAATATAACCCCATTTGCTCAGGAAATAAAGCTACTAATAACCATTGGGATCTCATGAAATTACAAAGCTTTTGTACAGCAAAGGACACTGTGGGAAAAGTAAAAAAGCAACATACAGAATTGGAGAAAATCTTTGCCAGCTACACATCTGACAGAGGGTTAATATCCAGAAAACAAAACAATACAAAATTAAATAACCCAATTAAAAAATGGGCTATGAAACTAAATAGAGAGTTCTCATCAGAAGAAATACAGATGGCCTATAAACATCTAAAAATATGTGTTCCACATCCTTAGCCATCAGGGAAATGCAAATTAAAACCACTTTGAGATCCCATCTCACTCCCGTCAGAATGGATACCATCAAGAAAACAAATGACAATAAATGTTGGCAAAGATGCAGAAAAAAGGGAACCCTTCTACACTGTTGGTAGGAATGTAATATGTTACAGCCATTGTGGAAATCAGTGTGGAAATTCTTGAGACAGCTAAAAATAGATTTACCATATGATCAAGCTATAGCACTCCTAGCCATATATCCTAATGACTCTTCTCACTACCTTAGAGACACTTGCATAACCATATTTATTGCTACTCTGTTCACAACAGCTAGGAAATGGAACCAGCCTAGATGTCCTTCAACAGATAAATAGATAATAAAGATGTGGTACATTCACACAATGGAGTTCTATTCAGCGATAAAGAAAAATGAAATTTGCAGGGAAATGGATGGATCCGGAAAGGATTGTACTAAGGTAATCCAGGCCTAGAAGCCAAACGTCAAATGTTCTCTCTCATATGTGGATCCTAGCTACAAATGTATAGACTTGTGTGTGGGCTGGAACTATAAAAATCAGTAGCAGAGACCAGTAAGCTAGAAAAAGGATATGAGGGAGGGAGAAAAGGGAAGGATTTAAGGGGATGGTATTGTATATATGTAAGTAGAAGAACAGATTACAGAGAAGGGAAAGGCCTAAGCAAGGCCAGAGGAAGAGATTGTCTAAAAGAAGAGTGGGGGAGGGTCAATCAAAATTCAAGATATTCTGAATAAGACATATGAAAACCTACTTTTTTGAATCATGGCATATCCAGAAGCCATAGATTGTTACTAGAAAATTTTCAGTTCCAGGGATGGGATATCTTCCAGTGAGTTGTTGGCCAGGGAGGACCCTGTTGCCTCCAAAACATTACAGGCTATGCCAAGACCCTTGGTTTCCCTTGAGAAACAGATGGTAAGACCCTATTGCTGAAGACTTCACATGCCTGAGCAGCAATATCACTGAGAAATCAAATTGGTGCTGAGCAGAAAACCTTCTTCCTATAGACTAGCCAACTGAAAGGTGGAAAAAGGCTGTTCTGCATGCAGCCCTATGGGAGACAGAAGTCATCAGTGGTGAAAACAGTGGACACTGGAAGCCTCAAGTTTGGCCACACAGGCCAAATGACAAAACAAGTGCAATAGTGGCCTGTCTGCTCTGGGGGAAACCAACTGCTCTCTAACTGGACTGAAGGCCCACTCTATGGGAGGGAAGACATGCCAGGGACTGAAAACCTAATCAAAAGCCTAAGGCAGGAAAGGTCATGATCCTTAGGGGTATAAAGCCTGCTCATGTCTGGATAAATATACATATTATTCTCACCAAACTGCCCTGAAAGTACTACACTTAATGTTCCTAGTCATATATTAGTGCTACTCTCACTTTTGGTTAGAGAAGCTTCTCTTTTCAGGTGGTGATGACCACTGGAATAACCCAAAAAGCAACATAGTGCTGAGAAGTGACAGAGGAGTGCTCAGCACTGAAACATCTCTATCACACCCTCCAAGGCTCAGAGTCCATTGTGGAAGAGGTGGTGGAAAGAATGTAAGAGCCAAGGGAGGAGTGAGTACCACTCCTTACAAAGCGCCTGTCGGAACAGAAGTTGGCCTTATATCCATGACATCGCAGTGCCAAGCAATACCTCCACAAGAACTTCATAATAGGAGAAAAAGATGATGGCATCAAAATAAAAGAGAGACTAATGGATAGAGGGAGGGGATATGATGGATGGACAGCAGAGTTGTGAAGGGGAAAGTGGGGAAGGGGAGGGAATCATCATGGTTTATTTTCTATAAGTATAGAAGTTGTCAATAAAATTTTAAAAAAATGAGTGAGCTAGTTGCATTGGGAGCCAGAGTAGAGAGTTCAAAGAAAGGTTCACAAATAGAGCCAAACCAAGTTAAGGAACCAGAAAAATGATACCTCCATAAAGGAACTTATAAGAAAGTCATACATCCTCTAGAAAGGATCAAAGATACTACCTGCACTTTAGCCCAGTGAGGGCATCTAGAGCAGGAACCACTGTGAGAGTTGACTAAGGACACACAATCGGGAGCATATTTGGGATTTGTACAGTAGCAAAATAGGCCAAGACTCTGCTTTCACATACTTTCCATAGTTTAAATTTAAAACGCTGGTGTGGCCAGACATGGTAGTGCACGCCTTTAATCCCAGCACTTGGGAGGCCAAGGTAGAAGGATTGCTATGAGTTTGAGGCCAGCCTGAGATGACACAGTGAATTCCAGGTCTTCTGGGCTAGAGCAAGACCCCACTTAAAAATCCAAAAATAAAATAAAATATAGGTGTGATGTATAATAAAGATTAGCAATTTTGCTATGTGGTCTCCTATGGCCCAAACTGCTCAATTCTGCCAGGTTGCATGATAAAAGCCATGAACAAATGGGTGTGGCTATGTCTTAATAAACTTTTATTTATAAAATCAATGATATGACCTATGAACAACAGTCTTATGATCCCTTGTCTAGAGAAACAGTACTGTGCTTTTTTAGACTTCTGATTCACCATTTTCAGTTTTTTCACTCTGTAGATGAATGTGAAAGATCTACAGAATTGTGTTTTTACTGGTATTCTCTAGCTCCTAGAAAAGTCAGAAAACCCTTTCCAATTAATGGTAAAACATTAACTCACATACTTACAGACACACACACCAGAGAAAGGAAAGGTGAAAGGTGGAGACAAGATAATGGTTGAATATCCTGGCTATTAATTCACTGCCTCTTCTTCAACATGTAATGAATGAGACAAATCAGTGATCAGTTTCTGTTGTTCAATGGTATTTCGGGCACTCATTAACTACCTATGATCTCTGCTGTTCTCTGGTGGTAACATGAAGCCATTGGATGATATTCCAGATAAATCCAGTATAATAAAAATTAGGAACGGAATTCTCAAAATGCTTGGGACACTAAAGAACTACTTCTACAGATTTGTCTCCATCATACTAAATCTGTTTTTTGTTTTGTTTTGTTTTGTTTTGTTTTGTTTTGTTTTGTTTTGTTTTGTTTTGTTTTGTTTTGTTTTGTTTTCGAGGTAGGGTCTCCCTCTAGCCCAGGCTGACCTGGAATTCACTATGTAGTCTCAGGGTGGCCTTGAACTCATGGTGATCCTCCTACCTCTGCCTCCCAAGTGCTGGGATTAAAGGCGTGTGCCACCACGCCCCACTTAAATCTTTTTTTTTTCTATTATGCCAAAGAAATAGTTTCAGTTTTGTTTGCTTGCTTGCTCTGACCCTTGAAGGTTATGGTTCCATACACATACCCTAAAGCAAGAACTTCATAATTGACAACACATGGCTCAAAGAAGCTTTAGTTTTTTAAGAACTTCTGGCACAAAAAGGTGTACCAGAGTCCACAGACGTTAAGTGTCTAACTGGCAATTGGATAATAGCAAAGTCATTTTTTTTTATTTTTTTATTATTTTTTATTTGAGAGTGACACCGAGAGAGAGAGAGAGAGAGAGAATGGGTACGCCAGGGCTTCCAGCCACTGCAAACGAACCCCAGATGCTTGTGCCCCCTTGTGCATCTGGCTAACGTGGGTCCTGGGGAATTAAGCCTCGAACCAGGGTCTTTAGGCTTCACAGGCAAGCACTTAACCGCTAAGCCATCTCTCCAGCCCGCAAAGTCATTTTTAATGTAAATTCCAAGTAGTGTATGCCACTGAACATCAGCAGATATTTTCCCCTTTTGAGAGCTTTAAAAAAAAAAAATTCTTCTTTCTACTGCATTAATCTCATCAGAAAACACAGAGCTTCACCTTTGGTTTTCTCATCAATGAGAAGAGCTCTTCAGGGATAGCTTGACATTTCAAACATGACACAAGATCCGACCACTGCTTTTCTATCAGTAGGTTTGTGTTTCCTGGTGCACAGCAAATGATGGTTGGGAGAGATTCCAGAAACCAGGGACAAGGAACAGCAGGAAAGAGTGAAAGAGCATGGATACTTTGAGTCCAGGGACCATGACTGTTTTACCCTGTGAATAACTTTTCCAGTCCCTAACTCAAAGATTAGGAACTCAGTATGCTTTTAGCGAATGATTGAGAAAGTAAACAAGTTAGAAATTCTCATAAACATTTATGAGATGAATTTATAAGCCATGCAGAACTCTAATAGGCAGCATTCTAATAAATGGTCATTTGTTCATGTTAAAAGCAGTGAAGATGTAAACTTCAAAATGAAGAGATAACAGAAGGACGTGGCATGTTTAGCATGGAAAGAGGTCCTTTCCAAACTCCTAATTTCACATCTCATTGCTCAATATTACAGCAGCACAAAACTTAGAGGCTTCAAGAAATGTTTAGACTTTTCTTCTCCAAACGTCCATCTTGCTTTATCTTATTTGTTTGCTTGTTTGTTTGCTGGTTGGTTGGTTGGTTGGTTGGTTGGTTGGTTGGTTGGTTGGTTGGTTGGTTTGAAGTAGGGTCTCTCGCTGGCCAAGGCTGACCTGGAATTCACTATGTAGTTCCAGGGTGGCCTCGAACTCATGTGGATCCTCCTACCTCTGCCTCCCAAGTGCTAGGGGTAAAGGCATGTGCCACCATGCCTGGCTATCTTTTTTTTTTATTTACATATTTATGTGTGTGGTGTGCATGCATGTACACTTGAGAGGGTGGTGCATGTGCAAATGTACATGTGTGTGGAGGGCAAGGTTGTTATCAAGTGTCTTTTTCCATTATCCTCCTCTATTTTCCTGAGGCAGGGTCTTGTATTTGAGCTCACTGATTAAGCTAGTCTTGCTGGTCAGCTTTGCCCAGTGATTCCCCGACTCTTCCTCCTAAAGGCTTACATGGCAAGTGCTTTGCCAGCTGATCCATTCCCCCATCTCCAAGCACTCATCTTTATTCAGTATTCCACGATATTCATACCAAGTGATGCCCATCTAGCCTCTAGTCAAACAATCCCAGATTAATGAGCATCTGCAAAGGCATTTGTAATTGTGATAGGAAAAGAGATTGGAGAATGAAGTAAGGAGAGAAAACAAAGATTCCAGAATTGTGCTGCTCCATGGGTAGCTACTGAGTCACCTATGTTTATGAGCACTTGAAATGTGCTACTCCCAACTGAGGAATACAACATGGGGGGAACAGATGCAGAAGACCTCATTTCTCTTTTTTATTTTGCTTACATGGCAAAATCATCACGTATATACATATGTTGAGCTAAATGTGTTATTAAAATGAATCACACCTGTGTCTTTCAACCTTTCTACTAGAATATTTAGAAATACTTTTGTTTTGTTTGTTTGTTTTTTTGTTTTTAGAGGTGGGGGTCTCATTCTAGCCCAGGCTGACCGGGAATTCACTATGGAGTCTCAGGGTGGCCTTGAACTCATGGTGATCCTCCTATCTCTGCCTCTTGAGTGCTGGGATTAAAGGTGTGCGCCACCACGCCTGGCTATTTATAAGTACTTATATATATGAGCCTGACATGGTGGTGTAAGCCTGTAATCCCTTCATTTAGAAAGCTGAAGGAGAATAGTAAATTTGAGACTAGCCTGGGTGATATAGTAAGTTCTGAGCCACCCTTGGTTACATTGTAAGACACTCTCCCCCTCAAAAATAAATTGCTTAGATAACTCACATTACCTTCCTATACAATAGCACTTGTCTAGGAAACATGATTTGTCTTTCATTTTACCAAATCAAATCTAATGTCTTCAGGAAAAACTTATGTGGAAACTGGTCTACCTTTGGAGTAAAAATCAGAATTCTTTATAATTTGAATTTTGTCCAATCTTCTGTAATGTTTGTGTCTATATCTTTCGCTATGAAACAGAAATAATATTTTCTTTTCTCTACCTCCATGGAAAATGACAAGTTTATTATGAACTTCTCATAATGACAGACTCTTGTCCTGGAAATAGTGCATATTAACAGCGGTTTTGGCTCTAGAATCGTCCACTTGTTTATCCAGACAAGCTATCCCAGACAGCAAGCCTTAAAGCATAGCTTAAATAGACCATTCACAATTAGTAATTCATGATTTGAAAGTACCTAGAATATTTAAGACAATTGTAATCCTAAAGTAATACTGTAATAATTCTATTCTTAAAATATGAGTATTATTTGATATTTATAGTACACACATTTATAAAATCCTAACAATTGAGAGTGAGACAGGATGATTTTTTTTTTTTTTTTGAGCAGACAGCAGGCCTTTATTCTGAATATGGGTGGTTGGCACTCAGTCCCCAAGCAAAAAAATATGGAATGCTTCACGAATTTGCGTGTCATCCTTGTGCAGGGGCCATGCTAATCTTCTCTGTATCATTCCAATTTTAGTATATGTGCTGCCGAAGCAAGCACAAGACAGGATGATTTTGAATTTAAGATCAGACTAAGCTTCACAGTTAGACCTTGCTTCAAAAGCAAAACAAAATCACATGAAATCATTTCACTCATTTTATTTTCTGCCACAAATGTTCACAGGCCTTATGAGTGCCTCCCGCTAACCTTGGAGGAGTTGTATTATTCACATACACTTATGCACACACAGACACACAGAAAGCCTCATGAACAAACTTCAACATTTTCCCTTGCTCCAATATCCAAACCAAAGAGATAGGAGTTGGACTGACAGAAATTTGATTAATCTGGGCAGAGTCAGGTTTGCTAAGATATTTCATGCAGTTTGGTAAAGAGAATTTTCTCATTCTTGAGAGTTTCTTTTTTAATTAAAAATGTACTTATCTAGATGCATTCAGAAAATCAAAAAAATAGCTCTAACCTTTTTTTACAATTAAAGTAGTGTTTTGTTAAGAGCATAATTATTTCACATAAGCTTCATTAGAAAAGCTGAAGTTTAAAAAAAGCAGAATCCTCATATATAATTAATTTTCACTATGCGCCAGGGCCTACTTTAAGCATACATGCTAATTTGCAATATCCGTCCTGTAGATTAGGGCAAGATTAGTGGCTTTTGAAGATACCACCTGGACAGGGCTGCCCAACCTCCATAGTGTGACAACTGTACAGAAAAAAGATACCATTACAATTTAAAAGCAAATTGAACACAACCTTGTATGTCTTCTTTTCTTTAAAAAGGGTGAGTTCTAAGTGAGGACTAAATGCTTGACAAACAAGAAACAAACACTGGCGCCAAAGCCAACTTAACCTTTGGTTTTTCATCTTCCCTGTTTTCCTCTTTCTTTTTCTCACTCTTTTTAATCAAGACAACTCCCCACCCCCAATTTGCTGCATCAAGTCTTTTAAAAATATTTTATTTATTTTCAAGCAGAGAGAGACAGACAGAGAAAGAGAATGGGCATGTCAGGCCCTCCAGCCGCTGCCAAAGAACTCCACAAACACAGACCACCTTGTGCATATGGCTTTACGTGGGTACTGGGGAACTGAACTCAGATTATTAGGTTTTGCAGGCACCAGCCTTAGCTACTGAGCCATCTCTTGAGGCCTGCATCTTTCTCCAGCGTGGCAGGCAGCCGTATCCTTTTCGTAGCTTCTCCTCAGCTTGGCCACCTTCCACCCAAGGGACCATTTGCTGCCTGACCTGAGGGGCTCCACACCTCTGCCCACTGCTTTCTGTGCAGCATCATTAGAGGGTGAGCAGAAGGCTGGCCTGTGATTAGGGCGACAGTCCTAGAACAGGTAGGTGAAGGAGGCCTCTCCTGTGTGCTAAGGTCCTCAGATGTCTTCTTTTTTAATATTTTATTTAGAGAGAGAATGGGCATGCCAGGGCCTCCAGCCACTGCAGCCAAACTCCAGACGCAGGCACTACCTTGTGCATCTGGCTTACATGGATACTGGGGAACTAAACCTGGGTCCTTAGGCTTCACAGGCAAGCGCCTTAACCACTAAGCCATCTCTCCAGCCCTCAGATGTCCTTTCTGTCTCTCCTTTAGGTGGAATAGACATTTCCTTATTTCTTTTACATTGAGCCTTGTCCCTTGTCCTCCACGTGCTTATTACTCTTCAGCAGACAGTCTTGCACCTTTCTGAGTACCACTTGGAAAAATGCTGAGAAGCTGATTGAGGCAGACAGGAGCCAGCGCACTCCTCTTAGAAAGGTCACCAAACAATTCATAGGACACAGTGACTCCCAGCCTTTTGAGGTCACCTTTGCCTGTGTTTAGATGTTTTCTCTTTCTTGAGGACACATTCCTTCACCCTAGCCCTAACCCTAACCCTCTCACCTGCCTGGCCACCGTCTCTGGTGCTCAGTGTCCTGCAGCAGCTGCCACGGGGCAGAGGCGGGCTTCTCACTGCTCCCACCGCACAGTAGTCTTCTCGGAATGACTCCTCTTGATCTTAGGGTGGAGATTTTGACTGAACCGCTGAGAAAAGCACTTCTGTCGGTATGAGTTCTGGTACTCTTGGAAATCTAGTTTGATTTCCTAAAGAAGAGAACAATCTTTTTTTAATAAAACCTTTACTTATAAACTTTTCACAGGGCTAGGGAAATGGCTCATCAAAGGTGTTCGCGTGCAAAGTACGCTAACCCAGGCTCGATTCCCCAGTTCCTACTAAAGCCAGAAGCACAAAATGTTGCCTGTGTCCTGATCCTATGCAATGGCAAGAGGCCTTGGAGAACCCCTTCTCTCCCTCCCTCCCAAAGAAATAACAATATTTTTAAATATGCATAATCCCCTCCTACAACCCTTCTTTCTCCTCCCTCCCTCATCCCATTCACATTCTTTCTTATGACCTGAAAAACACAGCAGTGAGGTTTCTCTTTGCCAAGCATGTGTCTTCTTTTTTTTTTTTTTTAATTTTATTTGAGAGTGACAGACACAGAGAGAAAGACAGATAGAGGGAGAGAGAGAGAATGGGCGCGCCAGGGCTTCCAGCCTCTGCAAGCGAACTCCAGATGCGTGCGCCCCCTTGTGCATCTGGCTAACGTGGGACCCGGGGAACCGAGCCTCGAACCGGGGTCCTTAGGCTTCACAGGCAAGCACTTAACCGCTAAGCCATCTCTCCAGCCCGCATGTGTCTTCTTTATGAACTAAGTTTTCTGACTTTATCATCATAGAAATAGATGTCTTCTGGTCCCATTCCATTAGAATATAGCCACATAATATCCAATAAGTCCACAAAGCTTAAAATAACCTAGCCACTTATCAAGGTCAATTTGTAATATATTAAGCCTAAGTATGATTTAAGTTAAATATGTTTCAGATAGATTTTTTTTTTCTGGGGCTGGGGAGATGGCTAGCAGTTAATGGCACTTGCTAGCAAAGTCTGCCAGCCAGGATTCAATTCCCTAGCACCCACATAAAGCCAAACACAAAAACTGACACATGTGTCTGGCATTCTTTTGCAGTTACAAGAAGCCCTGTTTTGCCCATACATACATACATATGCACACACAGGTGCAAATAAATAAATGAAAATATTTTTAAAAGATGATTTTCCATGCATGATCATATGATTGAATTGCAAATATGAAGCATTACATTTGAGTCAAAATATATCTATTGTCCAGAGTAATTATTTCTAGCATGGAAAACTGAGCTGTATTTCTTAAAATTTAATATTTAAAAAATAAAAATAATTCCCATTTCATCATTTATGGTTCTTTTTGGTCTTATAATACACATTTTAGGCTTAAATACACTTAGCTTTAAGTAGGTATAAGAAAATAATTTTGCAGTAATATCAAGTAGACCTAGGATTTGTACTTAAAATCTGGTTCAACATAGAAATCCAATGATTTCTTCTAAATATTTTTATTATCTTTTTTTTTACAGAGAGCAAGGACAAGATGGAGGGCATAGAGAACTGGCATGCCAGGGCACAGCTACTGAAATTAAATTCCAAACGCTTTCACCACCTAGTGGGCATGTGCAGTCTTGCACTTGCCTCATCTTTGTACATCTGGTTAATATGGGATCTAGAGAGTCGAACATGTGTCCTTAGACTTCGCAGGCAAGCACCATAATTGCTAAGCCATCTCTTCAGCCTGATTTCTTCTAAATTTTACATTAAATTTAGGACTAGGGCTTATAACATTTGTATGAATTTGGACTTAGGAGTGATAATATAAGGTTTGTAACTTTTATAAGACTAGATAATCATACTCTCAAATCATATAACCCTAAAACATGTACATATGAAATAATGATATTGAGGTTACCAAAATCACCAAATAAGACTCTAAGTAAGGTATAAGCAAGCATTCTAAAAATAATATTTGGAACACAGCTTTCACAACACATGGACAAATTCTTCTACCAGCAAAACACACTCCATCATCTTCCAGCTACCCTATTCTGATAAAGTGCAAAGAAAACTATATCAAATATAACACAATACCATATCTGAGATGGCACATTCTGACTTCCTTCAAATTAGATGACCTAACATCAGGGACTTTGTTAATGTTTCATTTGCAACTACCTAAAGGTTGTGTTTTACAGCACTTCATTACTGTAACACAACACCTGAGATAGTCCACTTATAAGAAGTGAAGATATTTTGACTCATAGTTTCAGAGGCGTCAGTCAATAGTCAGTTGGCCTGTTGCTTCTGGGCCTGTGGCAGGAGTTAATGATTCAGGTTGTTCACCTCAGGAATCCAGAAAGCAAAGAGAAATGGAAAATAAGGGTCCTAGTGTCGACATTCTCTTGAAGGGTGGTTCCATGGTACTGGGAACTTGAGACAGCTAAATGCCAACATCTCAACAGACACCAAGGAGCAGACAGACCACATTAAGCAGGACCAAATATAAACCTCAACACCTGTCCCCAAGTGACCCACCTCCCCAGCCAAACATCTCTCCAAAGGTTCTATAACCTCCCCAAACTGCATCAACAGCTGAGAACCATGTGTGCAAACATATGAGTCTATGGGGAACATTTTCTATTCAACCCATAACACTATGTAAAGATATTTCTGATTGTTTCTGCTTTAAGATATGGTTTAATAATCTTGCTAATTAAGTACATAGCCCAAAGAAGATATAAATAAAATAAATTTACTAAAGGCCAAAATTTATGGGATAAAAACAGACCTGTGAGTTTTATTGACAACAAACTAACTAAACCAAGAATTTAATTCATCTGCTACTTTTAAAAAATGCTTTTCAGGTTAAAAACATGCCACATTCTACTTTTGTAGACAGATCACTTCTAGAATGCTATGCCATATTGATTCTATAGACATCTTAGAAGAGCCACTAACAAACAGTGGAGACCTCAAAAATGGACAGAATGGTGAAGAGTTCAGAAACTATTTTTCTGAAACAATTTGAACAACTTAAATGACTAGAGAAGAGTGGGGTGGTGGAGGTGATGGTTGTTAGACACATGAGTGGTCTCTTGCAATATATAAAGAACTAGGCCGGGCGTGGTGGCACACGCCTTTAATCCCAGCACTTGGGAGGCAGAGGTAGGTGGAACGCCATGAGTTCAAGATTGCATAGTGAATTCCAGGTCAGCTTGGGCTAGAGTGAGACCCTACTTCGAAAAAAAAAAAAAAGAACTAAGGGAAATACTAGAGAAATGGCTCAGCGGTTAAAGGTTCTTGCTTACAAACCCTGGTGGCCTGGAATCTCCAGTACCCACATAAATCTAGGTAGACTAAGTGGTGCATGCATCTGGAATTCATTTATATTGAAAAGAAGCCCTAGCATGCCCATACTCACTTTCTCTGTCTGCCCCCCCCTCTCTCTCTTTCTGTCTCTCTCTCTAATAAAAACATATCTTTTAAAAAGAGTTAAGGGAAAAATTGAAGATTATCTTTTTCTTCTGCAGATGGCACAATAGGAAACTATGAGAGTATCAGAGCTAATAAAAATAAAGCTTTGAAGCCAGACTATAGATTAGCCTCAATTTCAAGTCATTTTTAGAAGTAAAAACTTGGAAAAACTAATTTCTAGGAGCTCCAGTTCACCTAAAAAAAGATGCAGATAAGCAATACCTACAGATACAATCAGAACAAAATCTGACAATAATTCAGACAATTTAAATTTAAATCAATTCAACTAGTAGATATGCCTTAAAATTCAATGAACTCCCTCTAAGGCTAACAGGGTATACCACAGGCTAAATGGTCATCTCCAGTGATGCTGTGATGACCGCCCTACGCTGTGTAGAACTAACAGCCTATATGATCCTCTCAATGCAAAAAGTCTTTATTATTAACTAGTACTGAATTATCTCTCCCAGATGCACACAATATCTCATCCATGCCACTACTGCAGTGTTTTCACCATCATTTATGGACATATCACTCTTCTTCCATATAGTCTCTGTATCAAATAATACCTCATCTCTATTGGTATTTCCTATTGCCTAAAATACAGCAGAGATTCAATTAACATCTGAGAATGAAAGAAGATGCTTGGGCTCTTAGCTGTTTCAAAGTCTAGGAACTTTCAGAAATTTTATTCTTAGGCTAATAATTATTCTGGAAACATAACTTCATGACCAATCATTTTGGGATTAGCAAAACATTCTAGCTGTACAGTGTCGAGAACAATGTGCACTTGTGATGCTTGCACGAACCCCTGAATCAGCACATGAGCTCCTCTCCTACACGTGTCGTGGCCATTTGAATGGAAGTGGGCCAACTCCAAGGTCCTGCTCTCCAGCTAATAAAGTGCTCCAGTCACACATGGGAAAATCCTCTTGCACATCTTCCTTTTTCTGTACAAGAACTTCTAAAAAGTGACAAGAAGCCTATCCCAGTCCAGCCAGAGTGTTTAAATCCAACAAAATCTCAGCTTTTTTATCTTTTTCAAAAAAGGGGGTGCTGGAGGGATGGCTTATCAGTTAAGACTCTTGCCTGCAAAGCCAAAGGACACAGGTTCGATTCCTCAGGACCCACATTAGCCAGATGCACAAGGGGGTTCAAGCGACTGGAGTTTGTTTGCAGTAGCTGGAAGCCCTGGCACACTCATTCTCTCTTTCTCTCTCTTTCTTCTCTGTCAAATAAATAAATTTATATATATATAATTTTATATATATATATATATATACATATATATATATCAAGGCACTTGCTTGCAAAGCCAAAGGATCCAGGTTCAATTCCCCAGTACCCACGTAAACCAGATGCACAAGGCGTAGCATGCATCTGGGGATTCCTCTGCAGCAGCTGGAGGCCCTGGCGCACCCATTCTCATTCTCTCTCTCTCTCTCTCCCCTTGCCTCTTTCCCTCTCTATCTCAAATTAATTAATTTAAAAAATGAATATATTTGCATAATGACAAACTCTGATGCTTGCTGTGTCTAATTTCTTTTCTAGATCAAACTGAGGCATCTTTCAGATTCCCAGACTTTTTTTTCTTTTTGATTTCTAGAGGTAGGGTCTCACTCTAGCCCAGGCTGACCTGGAATTCACTGTGGCATCTCAGGGTGGTCTCGAACTCAGAGTAATCCTCCTACCTCTGCCTCGCAAGTGCTGGGATTAAAGGCATGTGCTACCACACCCAGCTAGATTCCCAGATTTATTAATCTTTAACATGTTTGTTCAAGTACTTACCAAACTGTGAATGCTCCTTTGGTCTCTCAATAAATACTTAATGAGTAACTAAATAGTATCCTATTGGCATAACAGAGGTAGTAGGTCAGCTTTCAATTGTACTTAATCTATAGTTATGGCATTTAGAGAAACTGGTTCAACTATAATCAAATATAGAAAAAAGGTTTTATACTTTGTACCCTAAGTTGCTGTTTTTTTTAGAAGAAACAAGCTCCCCAAGCTACCTAAAATGTTAGAGTGAAAGTAGAAAGTAAACATCCAGTCATGGTGGCCCACAATATATATTGTCATTTGATTCTAAACAAACTGACAGTGGGTCTATCTTTACACCACAAGGTCTCTGTGATGCAGTGAAAGGGAAGTCTGAAAGGCGAGCCAATCTTGGCAAAGCTTTCTGTGTGCTTTCACATATTCCAAAGACGTGAGCTCAGGAACACATGGCTCCTCAGCCTGGACTGTGACTAAATTTGACTTCAACAAACTTCAGAACAACAATTTCCCTTCTTTCAATAGTACGTGCAGCACTCAGAACACAGAACCTCCCTAAGCTGCAAAACAAGAAAGCACATGTTTTCCATCAGGACTAATTTCCCCAGTAATAATCTGTTATTTCTTATGATATTCTTAAAGCCTGCTCTCCTATTCACTGTACATGAGTTTTGATGGAAAGTATAAAAGAATCTTTTCATAGGACAATGTTTGTCCATTTAACTTTCAAATTCTGTCATTTGTTTTAATTCTGCCTGTGATTCTTTAAATCTTTTACTTTTTATTAATTTATTTGACAGGGAGAGAGAGAAAGAGGCAGATAGAGAAAAATAGAATGGATATGCCAGGGCCTCTAGCCACTGAAAATGAAGGCCAGACACATGCACCCTTGTACATCTGGCTTTACTTGGGCTCTGGGGAATTGAACCTGGAACCTGGGACCTTAAGCTTTGCGGACAAGTGCCTTATCCACTAAGCAATCTCTCCATCCCCTTCCTGTGATTTTTGTGCTAACTTGGACAGTGTCTACCTCCACAAAAGTTCAAATATCCATACATACTCCATTTACCTGGAATGATTAAAAGCATTTTCCATATTTGTGACAAGTATCAAGATAATAAGTAAGAAAATGTGAGAAGACAATGGTAATCTTCTGGAACCTACTGATTCATGCTGCATTGTGTTACTTATTACCATGATGCATGCAGTAATTGTTTTTGGACATATAGTATTATGTTCCTTCTCCTCAGTTGGATAAATTTGTAGTAATTATTGTAAAACTATAAGAGTTTCATAGACAAAATTTTTAAGGGATTGTCTTGCATACAGAGTTCATCAGTATGGGCTATTTAGCTAAATGAATGTGACATTTGCAATGATCCAAGAAAAAGCCTAAACAAACTTTAAACTTCACAGAAACTGAAGGGAAAAACCAAACATAAACACTACACCCCTTGCCTCCTACTCATAACTTATGGCTAACCTCACAATGCACGACCCAAAGTCCACAACAAGGAGGGTCCCTGCGGAGGGGCCAGTCAGGGAGGAGGCTAACAATGGTATGCACTGAGTACTAATTTAAAAAAAACACTACATCATAGAAGTCAGGTAAAGTATTCTCAACAGAGTGAGAAAAACACAGAAACTATAGATGATCCCTTCCACCTGAGATCTCAGGCACCCCAAGTGCCAGCTCTATACAGTCACACAAGAGGAGATTGTGACCTCAGTGCTAGGCAGAGTATCTCTAGAGGATGAAAGGCCAAGGAACAGCGGAACCCACCAAAATGGCTTCCTTGGAACCTCCATGTTCCCTAGGTAAGCCCCTGACCCTGAGGCTGAGGGAGGGCGCTTCCAAGGAGTCATGTTGCCAAGGAAGTCCCATCAAAGTGGCTACTTTAGGGGTTCCACATTCCTGTAAAAACCCCTCTCTATGCTCTGTAAGTGACCCCCAATAAACTCATTGGTTCACTGAATGGGTATTGGTACAGTTGAACTTTGGTCTGTCATCAGAGCCCTATTTGGGGTGGAGATGTGTGTTTACTTTACCAGTGGGAAAAGTTTCTGGTGACAGCAACATATATAATATATATACATATACATATACATATATATATATATATATATATATAAACATATTTTTAAAAATCTCTAATTTTAGTAATTTGTGTCTCTCCTCTCTTTCTTTTGGTCAGACTTGTTAGGGGTTTATCAATCTTGTTTATCCTGGCAAAGAACCAACTCTTTGTTTTATTGATTCTTCATATTTTTTGTTTTTATTTCATTAATTTCTGCCCCAACCTTTATTATTTCTTTCTGTCTACTCAGTTTTCATTTGATTTGTTCTTCTTCTTCTAAGGCCTTAAGGTAAAGCATTAAGTGACATTTCTATTTTCGTGATATAGACACTCACAGCTCCTCCCTCAGCCTCAGGGTCAGAGACCTACCTTAAAGAAAAAAGTCCCCATAGTTTTAAATCAATCTCAATGATGTTTAACCATTCCCATAATCCAAGATCTTTTAACTGAGTCATTATGCAAAAGCAAAACAAAAAAATCATAATGGTACAGAATAAACACTCACACTGAAAAGATGGCATTGGACATAGCAAAGAAATACTCAAGCAACACAAGATTTTTAAAACTATTTTTATTTTTATTTATTTATTTATTTAAGAGAGAGAGAAGGAGACAGAAAGTGGCAGATAGAAAGTGGGCACTCAGGGCCTGCAGCCACTGCAAATGAACTCCAGATGCATGTTCCCCCTTTTGCATCTAGTTTACGTGGGGTCTGGGGAGTTGAACCTGGGTCCCTTAGCTTTGCAGGCAAACACCTTAATGGCTAAGCCATCTCTTATCCCACAATACAAGATTTAAACATGGAAAACACCAAACTCTATGGCTCTAAGTGCAACAACTGTAGCCAGTGACAAGACTCCAAGTCTGATCATTCTAACCAGCAGCAACTGTCTGGAGTTCCAATTCCACGCCTCCATCTAGGCTACTCACAGTCCTGGAAAACTTCATCCAGGGCTGGTAGCTCCTCTTAGCAGCCATCTTGTTGTCCCAACATCTCCACTGGGCCTCCACTGCAACCCACAGTTCATTATCATGGCTCCATCATATCTCCATGCAGGCAATCCTTAGCAGACCTACTTCATACTGCCCATGGCCATTTCCAAAACACAAGACCATGTTGCAAATTCAATGACTCTCTCTTTCTTGCATTTATACTCCATAATACCAGGTAGGGTGACAATTTGTTAATTCAGGGGGGAATAAAGCAGACTTTGAAGAACAGGACACTCCTTCAGCATTCAGGCCCCTTCAAAAGACTGCATTCTTTCAGTTGCCCCAACATAGGTCAGCTGGCCCAATCCCAATGGTTATAATATCTCATACAATTGCAGCTGAACAGGAAGCAGTTTCAGCAAGATGTTTCTATGCCATATCCCTCTGTTCACACCAATCTATTTTTATGCAAAGCAACCATGCACAAGTTTTCAGGACATGGGCATAACAGCAAGTCTCTCACTCAAACTGCTTCTATCCTAGTACAGGCAAAGCTATTTCTCACCCTCACAAGCCAACCCTCACTGTCCATAATTCTTACTGCATTCAGGTCTTTCAACTCTGACCAGAATAGTCCATCAAGCTGTACTTACAACACTGCAAGACATCTCTTATGCTAAGATTTCAACTCCTTCCACATTCCTCTTGAAAATCAGCTCCAAAAGGCCAAAGCCACACAGTCAGGTGTCTAGAAGCAAATGACACCACTCCTCAGTACCAATTGTTGCAATCAAGGTTCTCATTGCTGGCATAAATCACCTGACCAAGAGCAGTTTGTGAGGAAAAAAGGTTTATTTTGGGTTACAGACTCAAAGGAAAGCTCCATAATGGCAAGGGGTAAGGATGGCATGAGCAGAAGGTGGACATCACCTCCTCACCAACATTAGATGGACAATAACAGCAGGAAAGTGTGCCAAACACTGGCAAGGGGAAACTGGCTATAATATCCATAAGACTGCCCCCAATAATACACTGCATCCAGGAGGCATTAATTCCCAAATCTCTATCAGCTGGGTACCTAGCCTGCAGAATACCTAAGTTTAAGGGGGACACCTGAATCAAACCACTACAGTAACAATCAATCATTGGGGGAAAACACTAGGTCTCTCATGAATCATCCTAAAGCAACTTGAAGCAATCCTGTATCTATCTTTAGAACTACAAAATGTATCACAAATTTTTAAATAAATGATATCTTATTATATCAACCTTTTTAATTTCATATGGCTAAGAAGGAGGTGGGATTTTTTTTTAACTTTTCTCTTTTGCAAAATTTATTTTATAAAGTTTTTATACAAATATATATTCTTTATTGAGCATATTTCTCATGCTCCCTACTTGCCCTTTCCTTACTCCTCTTTCTTCCCATGAATTGCTTAGACAGTTTTACTTCTATCTTCATACCATATATACATTATTTATATATATATGAAAATCTAGGAACAACAAATGTGAGAAAACATAGAATATTTGTCTTTCTGTATCTGGTTTAATTCATTTAATATGATTATCGCCAGTTGCCTTCATTGTCCTGCAAATAATATAACTTAATTCTTTATGGCTAAATATCTCACATTTTCCTTACCAATTCCTTTGTTGTTGAACATCTTGGTATATTCATAACTTAGCTATGGTGGACAGTGCTAAATATTTATGTGCAAGTATCTGTGTAATATGTTGACTTGGATTCCTTCAGATAAATATACAAGAATGAAATAGCTAGATCAT
This sequence comes from Jaculus jaculus, assembly GCF_020740685.1. Lineage (NCBI taxonomy): Eukaryota > Metazoa > Chordata > Mammalia > Rodentia > Dipodidae > Jaculus > Jaculus jaculus. The sequence continues at coordinate 169,456,420 of NC_059105.1, forward strand.
ATGGAAGATCTCGTTTTAGTTTGGTAGAGAACCTCCATACTGACTTCAATAGTAGCTAGTTTACACTCACACCCACCACCAACATTATATAAGGGCTCCCTTTGGACTACATCCTTGCCAATATATGTTATAATTTTTATGAGCATTCCAATTTATCTTTTTTACTTTTCCTCATGAATAATTATAAACCCATTTAAAGGCAGGAAGTTGAGCACAGCAAATTCCCATTAATCATGCCAACTGAGATGCCAAGCTTTCAATCTTCTTACTTTTATACAAGGAATTCAAAGTTCAGAAAAGTAACTTAACCAAGATTATTAGGCTATTTTATAGCTGATTCATGACTCCATAAGTAAAAGTTCATTCCTAACTGCTGACGTTTCCCAAATAGTGTGTTTTTTTTTCTCTTTGTCTCGAGTGTTCAGGAAGTTTATCTGGAGTGCCACTGATGTACTTCTCCATCATCAACTAAAGAGCCCCATGAATGAATAGTTCAGAAGGCTAAGGTTTTCCTGACTGGGACTGTGAAATACTCCGACCAACAAAGTCATTAAAAATACCTCTGTGCTCAGCAAGAGGAAAAATCCTGTCTACCTGCAGGAGGTTCTTAGTCATTGTTGCACTCTGCTTCACCTTGCTGGCAGAAAACACATGACAAAGAGCAGCTTGTGGAAGGAAAGAGTTTATTTTGGCTTAAAGACTCAAGGGGAATCTCCACGATTGTGAGGGGAAAATGATGGCATGAGCAGAGGTTGGGCATCAACTCCTGGCCAACATCAGGTGGACAACAGAAGCAACAGGAGAATGTACCAAACACTGGCAAGGAGAAACTGGCTATAACACCCATAAGCCCACCCCAACAATACACTGCCACCAGGAGGATTCAATTCCCAAATTGCCACCAGCTGGGGACCTAGCATTCAGCAGAATACATAAGTTTATGGAGGACACCTGAATCAAACCACTCCATTCCACCCCTGCCCCCCATAAACTGATAGCCATCAATGATGTAAAATGTAATGCACTCAGTCCAATTTTAAAAGTCCCCATAGTTTTGATCAACCCAAATGTTGTTCAAATGTTCCCATAGTCCAAGATATTTTAACTGAGCCATAATACTACACACACACGCACGCACAAAAAAATAAAAAACATAATGGCACAGAATAAACATTCACATTGCAAAAGATGGCACTGGGCATAGCAAAGAAATATTCAACCAATACAAGATTTAAAACAAACAGGACAAAAATTAAACTCTGTAGCTCCAAGTATGATAACTCTAATCAATGGCAAGTCTCCAAGTTCAATAATTCTAACTGGTGACAAGTCTCTGGCTTTCCAATACTGCCCCTCCAACTAGGCTTCTCACATCTTGGAAAACTTCATCCTGTGCCAGCAGCTCTCCTTGTGAGCCATCCCATAGTCCTGTTATCTCTACTGGGTCTCCACTGCAATCTACAGTTAATCCTCATGGCTCCATCAGGCCTTCATGCAGGTAATCCAACAAGCTTGCTTCACATTTCCCATGGCCATTTCCAAAAAAGACTATGTTGTAAATTCAATGGCCCTCTCTTTTCTGCATTTGTTCTACTCCATAGCTACCAGATGGACTACCAACTTTTTAATCCTGAGAGTCAGAAGATAAAGCCAACTTTGAAGAACAGCAACTCTTTCAACTTTCAGGAGCCTTACTTCAAAATATTCCTCATGTTCAAAGGCAGGCCAACTGGTCCAATCTCAGTAGTTTTAATTTCCCAAACAATTGCCCCTGATTAGGTAGCAGTTTAAGCCCAAAGAATTTATTTATTTCTGTACTATATCCCACTGTTCACACCAGTCCATTTATAAGCAGTGCAACCCTACACAAGTTCTCAGGCCACAGGCATAACAGCAAGCCTCTCACACAAACAGCTTCTAGCCCAGTGCAAGAAAAGCTCTTTCTCACCCTCATACGCCAAACCTCACAGTCCATAGTTCTTATTGTATTAAGTCTTTCAATTCTGACAAAAATAGTCCATCAAGCTGTACTTAAAGCATGGAAAGGAATCCCTTAATCCATGGTTTCAAATCCTTCCACATTCATCCATCAAATCAGTCCCAAAAAGCCAAAAGCTACACAGTCAGATCTCTAGCAACAATGACCCTACTCCTCTGGTACCAATAATACTGTTTCAGTTAGTTTCAAGTTGCTGCACAAAGAACCCAGACAAAAGCAGTTTATGGGAGGAAAGGGTTTAGTTTGACTTACAGACTCAAGGGGAAACTCAGGATGGCAAGGCCAATGGCATCAGCAGAGGGTGGTCATCACCTTTTGGCCAACATCAGGTGGACAACAGTAGCAGGAAAGTGTGCCAAACACTGGCAAGGGGAAACTGGCTGTAACACCTGTAAGCCACCCCCCAAAATACACTGAAATCCAGGAGGATCCAATCTCCAAATTGCCACCAGCTGGGGACCTAGCACTCAGAACATATGGGGGACACCTGAATCAAACCACCACAGCTATCTTCTGAAAATGTTAAACACAAACCAAAACACCTGTTTGGGTTTTGCTACTCTTTACATATTTTTAACAATAATGGGAGAAAAGAAACTATAGAATCAAATCAAAGTAGAGTCATATAACTAATAAACTCTTTTATCATTCATTGTTGTCCACCTTAGTTTCTAAATCAAACCAAAATGTACAGTGTGGCATTCAACATAGCTCATAAAAACAAATCATAGACAATGGTCTTCTATAAACATGTATCACTTTTATTTTGTCCCTAATATTACTTTGATTCCATTCTATCTCACTTTGATCCAGTTTTTAATCTCTGCTTTAGCATTTGGATTTTGTGACTAGCTTTGCCTTTCCTAATTTGATATCTTTGCTGTGGTTTAAAGTATCAGCTCCTCATGTCTCCAAGTGCTTGAACTCACCCTGTCATTTGGTATCCCTTTGGTCCAAGACTTCAACAAGAGGGAAGTAAAATACATAATACACAGTCCAGAATGCAAACAGTTCAGTGTGTGGCAATGCTACATTTGTAAACTGTGAAGTCACAATTCCCTCCCAGGGAAACTTGGCTGCAATTGCTCTTTGATAATGTTTAGGCACTTAGACTAACCAAGGGTTTGTCTGTCCACAAAAGTGAAGAATGATGTCATTATTTTCTCCTTTTACAACTGTTGAAGGTAACAGAGATACTTGATGCCTCTTTTTTATTCAACTATAACCTTCAAACATCCTTGAAAGTGGACTCCAACATGCTAATGAAAAGAAATGCTCTTGTTAATTTGTCAAGAAATTCAAAAGTAATAGTTTTGTTCCTCCTAAGTATATGAACTACTGTGCTAAAATTATTTAAGTCAATTTTATTCAGAGTAACGTGAACAAAAGGTTTATTTAACCTTATCCTGTCTCCTGCAGCCAAAATCAACATTTTAAATATTAAGAGAGCATAATATGTTCACTTTAATCATTTCTAATTCCTTCTTAACATCTACTATTATATAGCAAATTAGTCAATAAATAAATATATAGCAGATGCTCTAAAATACATTAATTCGCTTTGTCAAGATATGAATCGGGAGTATATATGTATGCCTACAGACAAACTGTAAACATGCATGTTTTAGAGGTTTTTCTCATTCTATCCTCAAAAACTCCCAGTTTCCCTGGTGTCAAAAGCATGACTATATAGACTTGTGAGTTCAAAACTAGACACAAGGTCTCTTACCAAAGAACAAAGGCAGATAACTAATCAGAAGTAAAACAAATGGGAAGAAAAGCCATCATCTTCCTCTTAGTAACATTATGTTAATTAGCCAATTAGGCTGGAACACAAGTGGTTCATTAATCTTAGAAAAACACATTTGAAACCTAACTGGTAACTCACTACCCAGCTCTCTTCTCACTCTAAAATTTTATTATCTAGCACTTATACACCAAGAAAACGAAATTAAAATCCAGGAAAGAAAAAACCATAGGGAAGCAAAGAACTTTTCTGAAGCTGGATATTCCTGCTACAAAGTGAAGGCCCGTCTAAACTTCCACTTTTACTTAAATATTCTTAAGTGCTCTTTTATTGCTCTAGCCAGTCTTTAGAGCTCATCAACTTTTCCCTTATTTCCTTTTTTTAAAGAAAACTCCATTTTTATTTACTTGAGAAAGTTGCAGGTAGAGAGAGAGAGAAAAAAAAAAAGGGCATACCAGGGCCTCTTCCCTCTGCAAAAGAACTTCAGACTCATGTGGCACCTTGTGCATCTGGCTTACGTGTGTCCTAGGGAATCAAACCTGAGTCCTTAGGCTTTGCAGGTAAGTGGTTTAACTGCTAAACCATCTCTCCAGCCCACTGCAAATAAACTCCAGACACATGTGCTACCCTTTACATCTGCCTTATGTGGGAACTGGGGAATTGAACCTGGGTCCTTAGGCTGTGCAAGCAAGTGCCTAAACTGCTCAGCCACCTCTCCAGCCCCAATATTTATTTATTTATTTATTTATTTATTTATTTATTTATTTATTATTTTATTATACAATGGGTGATCAGAGGATAATTTGTAAAGGGTTAGGTCAGGGTACAGCATTAATAGGCAAGAGAAACCAACAAAGCAGGAGGAAGCATCCCAGAACAAATAAAGCAGAGATTTGTTTATCGCCCTTTGGCCTTGTACTAATGGAGTACATGGGAAGGCCAATGCTAGGAGGAGTCAGCAGTTGCATGGAGAAAGCCTGCTGAGAGCAGTGACCCTTATTAGAGGAACAAATGCAACTACTGGAAATCTGTAGTCCAGCACCACCATGAAATCTACAGGTGGCCACCTTTTCCTTGTCCTTCATTCTCTTGGAAGCACTACCTATGGGCCAAATGGAAGGGAGTTGTGTTGATGTAGCATGTAACAATCAGCCTTGTGGAGCACAGAGTAAGGGGAGGGACGTGGGGTGTCATCCAGAGGGACAGGCCGAGGGTGTCCAGCAGAGTCTATGAAGTAATGTGCTAGGCTTATTCTCCACAGAACATATCCAGGTCCTTACCACTGAAACATGCATGTTTCCTCATATGCTGAAATGGAATTTTATAAATGTAACTAAGGACACTGAGATGAGATCATTTCAGATCATCTAAGTGGATCCAATAAAAGTACAAGTACCATTTTGGGTTTTTTGTTGTTGTGGGTTGTTGTTGTTGTTTTGGTTGTTGTTGTTTTTGTTGCTAAGGCTTAGGAAGAAGAGGCACAGAAATTCATAAGATCATGGAAGTAGAGGTCAGAATCAAGTGTAGACATGTGCCAAGGGATGGAGGAGTCCCCAGAAGCTGAAAAAGACAAATAAACAGATTTGTCTCTTGAGCTTCCCAAAAGAACACAGTACTGCTGACACTTTAATTCTACCTAGTGAGATCTAGTTTGTACTTTTGACTTCCAGAACTGTAGAATGATAAATTATCGTTGTTTTTAGAAACAAAGTTTGTGTGTTATTCTACTGTAACAATAGGTGAGGAAATAATTTCCTATTTTATGTTAATTTTCAGTTCTAGAAAGCAGGTTTATGAACATTGCCAGTTTCATGTTCCCTGCACCCTTGTGAGGCAGAAATTATTTCTTCAGTGTATATAGAGAGGGGACATGAAGGTCAGAGATTTGATAAGTCTTTCTTAATGTTAGAAAAACTACCTTCAGGAGTTTTGGGATGGAGTCTCTCAGCTCTCTTACATATATAATACATCAGCGAATAGAGCTAACTTAACTTCTTCCTTTCCAAATTGTATCCCTTTTATTTCTTTCTCCTATCTTATTGCTTGAGCTAGGACTTCCAGTACTATATTGAAAAGCAAAGGTGAGCGAGGACAACCCTGTCTTGTTCCTGATCTTAATGGGAATTCCTCCAGTCTCTCTCCATTAAGTATTATTTGGGCCGTTGGAGCTTTGTATATTGCCTTTATTATGTTAAGATATGAACCAACCATGCCAATTCTCTCCAATGTTTTGATCATGAAGTGATGTTGTATCTTGTCAAAGGCCTTTTCTGCATCTATTGAAATGATCATGTTGTTTTTATGTTTAACCTTGTTTATGTGGTGTATTACATTGACAGATTTCTGTATGTTGAACCACCCTTGTGTTCTTGGGATGAATCCCACTTGGTCAAGATAGATAATGCTTTTGATGTGTTGTTGGATTTGGTTTGTGAGGATTTTGTTCAGGATCTTTGCATCTAAGGTCATTAGGGAAATAGGCCGGTAGTTTTCTTTCCTTGTGGCATCTCTGCCTAGTTTTGGAATTAGGATGATACTAGCTTCATAAAAGGAGTTGGGTAGCTTTCCCTGTTCTTCAATTGTGTGGCACAGTTTTAGGAAGATTGGTTTGAGTTCTTCCATGAAGGTTTGATAGAAGTCAGCTGAGAAGCCATCTGGTCCTAGACTCTTCTTTTGGGGGAGGTTGTTTATTACTTTTTCAATCTCAATGAGTGTGATGCATTCATTGAAGTGATTAATCTGCTCTGAGTTTAGCTTTGATAGATGCTATGAGTCCAGGAATTTATACATCTACTCTACATTATCTAGTTTTGTGGAGTAGAGGTTTTTGAAGTAAGTCCTGATGATTCTCCCAATTTCATTTATGTCTGTTGTGATCTCTCATTTTTTATTTTGAATTTTATTAATTTGAAGCTTCTCCTTTTTTGGCTTGATCAAATTGGCCAGGGGTTTGTCAATCTTGTTTATTTTTTCAAAGAACCAGCTCTTTGTTTTGTCAATCATCTTAATTGTTTCCTTGGTTTCCAATTCATTAATTTCTGCCCTGATTTTAATTAGTTCTTTCCTTCTGGAGCTCTTTGGGTTGGATTTTGCTTGTTTATCCAGTGCCTCTAGGTGGATGTTTAGGTTGTTGATTTGGGATCTTTCTGTCTTTTTTATGAAGGCATTGAGTGCTATGAATTTTCCCCTGAGGACCACCTTCATTGTGTCCTATAAGTTTTGGTATGATGTGTTCTCATTGTCATTCAATTCCAGGAATTTTGCAATTTCATTTTTTACTTCATCCACTATCCATTTATTGTTTAAAAGTGTGCTGTTCAGTTTCCAGGTGCCGTTGGGATTCTTGGTGGGTCTTTTGTTGTTGATTTCTAGCAATATAGCATTGTGATCTGATATCATGCAGGGAATTATGTCAATCTTCTTTTTTTTTTTTTTAAAGCTGACTTTTTTTTTAAATTTTTTGTTTATTTATTTATTTGAGAGCGACAGACACAGAGAGAAAGACAGATAGAGGGAGAGAGAGAGAATGGGCGCACCAGGGCTTCCAGCCTCTGCAAACGAACTCCAGACGCGTGCGCCCCCTTGTGCATCTGGCTAACGTGGGACCTGGGGAACCGAGCCTCGAACCAGGGTCCTTAGGCTTCACAGGCAAGCGCTTAACCGCTAAGCCATCTCTCCAGCCCTATGTCAATCTTCTTAAATATGTGGAGGCAGTCTTTGTAACCCAGTATATGGTCTATTTTAGAGAATGTTCCATGGGCTGCTGAGAAGAATGTGTAGTCTGTGGATTTGGGATGGAAAGTTCTGTATACATCCTTTAGGTCTAAGTGATCTATGGTTTTGTTGAGCTCTCTTACTTCCCTGTTGAGTTTCTGTTTGGATGATCTGTCTATTACTGATAATGGTGTTTGAAGTCCTCAGCTATGATGGTGTTGATGGTTATTTCTGTTTTATTGTCAAGTAGGTTTTTTTTAGTGAACTGTGGTGCCCCTGTGTTTGGTGCATACATATTTATGATTGTAATATCCTCTTGATGGATCGTTCCCTTGATAAGTAGGAAGTGGCCTTTTTGACCTTTTGATTATTTTTGGTTTGAAGTCTATTTTATCCAACATTAATATATTTATGCCTGCTTGTTTCTTATTCTCAATTGCTTGAAATATTGTTTTCCACCCTTTCACCCTAAGGAGGTGTCTGTCTTTAGTGGTGAGGTGGGTTTCTTGAAGGCAACAGATTGAGGGGTCTAATTTTTTGATCCATCCTGTTAGCTTGTGTCTCTTGATGGGTGAATTAAGGCCATTAATATTTGGGTAATGACTGTGAGATTTGATTTGATCCCTGCCATACTGTGATGGCAGATGTGTGTTGGTGTTTTCATGGACTTTGAAGTTTTTTGTGCCTACTCTGAGTTTGATTGTTGTGATCTGCTTCTTGTAGGCATTTTAGTTTGATTATTTTTCTTCTCTGTGGAGAATTTCCTGAAATACTCTCTGTCTGTTTGGTTTTGTGTTCATATAGTTGTAAAGCTGAGTTTTGTCATGGAAAGTTTGTCTTTCACCATCTATTATGAGGCATACTTTTGCTGGGTAGAGTAGTTTGGATTGGAAGCCATAGGTTCTTAGACTTTGCAGTGTTTCTTTCCAGGCCCTTCTAGTTTTCAGGGTTTCCAGTGAGAAGTCTGAAGTAATTCTGATTGGGTTATCTCTGAAGGTGGTGTGCTGTTTTTCCCTACCTGCTTTTAGGATTTTCTCTTTGGTGTCAATGTTTAGGGTCTTAATGACAATATTTCTTGGAGAGTTTCTCCTTTGGTCCACTCTGTTTGGAGTTCTTTTGGCTTCTTGTATCTTAATGGGCCTTTCTTTTTAGAGACTGGGGAAGTTTTCTTCAATTATTTTGTTAAATAAGTGCTCCATGCCTTTGGTCTGAATTTCTTCTCCTGCTGGTATTCCAATAATCCTGATATTTGGACATTTAAGTGTATCCCACAATTCCCTCATGTTCTGTTCACAGGAACTTTTGAACTTACTGAAATTTTTGAACTCTCAAAGTGTTTCTTCCATCTTGTCTTCCAGTTCAGAGTTTCGATCCTCCACTTGGCTAACTCTATTCTTGAGGGCTTCTAGAGAGGTTTGGACTTGTTAATTAAGTTTGCATTTTCTACTACTTTTCTATGTATAATTTCCAATCCTCTGGCAAGCTCCCTTTTCACAACATTTTCTGATTTTCTTGATGATGATTCTTGGAATTCATCCTTGCATTTCTTTATGTCTTCATTTAGCATGGTCAGCTGATTTTTAAGGTCTTCTTTTTTTTCCACTCTCCCTCAAGTCTCTTAACTCTCTTTGAACTCCTTCCAATTTCTTATCTATTAGTTCTAGTTTAGTGATGGCAGCATCCACATGATTATTGGTCTTTTGTTGCTTTCCTGCAAGTTCTACCAGTAGGTTGGTCAGGATTGCATTGCTCATAGCTTCAACTTGATGTTCTGATCCTAATGACTCTTCTATGTTATGGTTAGATGTATTCATTGTAGGACTGGGTGATCTAACTGGATTTCCTTGCATTTGATTTTTCATGTTATTTCTTTTGCACTGTGGTCTGCCCATGACAGTGTATGGGCACGTAGGTGGGTGGATCAGCCTGGGCTCAAGCACAATGGGAATCTGAGGCAGCCTGGGGCAGTTGCCATGCAGCCTGGGCTTTGGCTCTCATTTGCCAAAGCCACCTATCTAATGCCTGGCAGGGGCACCAAAGTTGCCTAAATTCTCAAGCAGTAATGCACCAAAGCTGCCTGCATTCGAGCTAGGAGGGACACTGAGGTACCAAGCACTGAAGCAACCCAAACTCTGGCTGGGAACACTGGGACCCAGAAGCAGTCTGCACTCTCCCTCCACAGGACATTGGTGGATGGCTGGCGCAGCAGACAGGTAGGGGATGGCACCTGAGCTGGCGCAAGCGAAAGATGCAATCTGAGCTTGTGTGGCAGTTGTTGTGGGATTGGGATCATCAGCAGGAGCAGTAAATGAGCGAGTGGGTGGAGCAGTCTAAACTTCCACACACAGGGATCGATCTGCATGCAGCTGCACTGTGGATATGGAGAGGGGTGGGCTACCCTCTCCTGAGGATTCCCTGTTATTTCCAGGAGTCACTGAATGTGCAGTGGCTGGAGCAGTAAATGGGCCAGTGTGTGGAGCTGTCCGACTTCCACACACAAGGATCGATCAGCACATGGCGGCTATTTGGGGGAGGCGTGGGCTACCCAGCAGCAAGGGGATCCACAATTCCCTGTCCCCCCTCCCCGTGCTCTCCCATTGACAATCTATTGGAGATTTCTTTCCCTTAAAAGCCCCAGTGAGCCCTTAATGTCTTGCCTGTCTTTCCCCAGGATTTGTAGCGCAGCTAGGCAGTTACCATCTTGGCCGGAAGTCCCTTAGCTTCTTTTGAGAGAGTGGGAAAGTTTTCTTCAATTATTTTGTTAAGTAAGTTTTCCATGCCTTTGGTCTGAATTTCTTCCCCTGCTGGTATTCCCATGATCTGGATGATAGGACATTTAAGGGTATCCCACAATTCCCTCATGTTCTATTCACAGAAAATTTTGAACTTGTTGAAACATTTGAACTCTTGAACTGTTTCTTCTGTCTTGTCTTCCAGATTGGAGTTTCTATCCTCCACATGGCTTACTCTATTCTTGAGAGCTTCTAGAGAGTTTTGGACTTGTTCAATTAGGTTTTCATTTTCTATTATTCTATGTATAGCTTCCATCCCCGTATAAAACTCCCTTTTGACATAATTTTCTGATTTTCTTGATACTTCTTAGAATTCATCCTTGCATTTCTTTATGTCTTCATTTAGCATTGCCAGCTGATTTTTGAAGTTCTCTCTCTCTTTTTTTTTTTACTCTCCTTCATTTCCCTTAACTGTCTTTGAACTCCTTCCATTTTCTTATCTATTAGGTCTAGTCTAGTGATGGCAGCATCCACATGATTATTAGTCCTTTGTTGCTTTTCTGCAACTTCTACCAGTAGCTTGGTCAGGGTTGCATTGCTCATAGCTTCATTTTTGTGTTCTGCTCCTAATGTCTCTTCTCTGTTTTGATTAGAGATGTTCATTGTAGGACTGGGTGATCTGACTGGATTTACTTGCATTTGATTTTTCATGTTATTTCTTTGGGGCTGTGGTCTGCCAATCACAGTGTATGGGCAGGGAGAGTAGGACTGTGGTCTCAATGGGTGTGGAAAGTGGTGCTTCTTGGAGGAGCTGGCCCTTTCCATGATATAGGAATGGAAAAATACTTCCTGAACAAAACCCCAGTAGTACAGGATCTTAAACAATCACTCAACTAATGGGATCACATGAAGCTGAAGAGTTTCCTCACAGACAAGCATGCAATATGCAAAGCCAATATATTACCCACAGAATGGGAGAAAATATTTGCTGAATATCCAACTGACAGAAACCTAGAATCTACAAAAATCTCAAAAACCTAAACAATAAAAAGTCAAGCAACCACTCACAAAATGGGGCAAAGAACTGAATGGGCAGTTCACAGAAGAAGAAATACAAATGGCAAACACACACTTAAGAAAATGTTCATCATCCCTCATCATAAGGGAAATCCAAATTAAAACAACTATGAGATTCTACCTTACCCCAGTAAGGATAGCAAACATCAAAAAATCAAATGAAAATAAATGCTGGTGAGGATGTGGAGAAATAGGAACACTCATCCACTGTTGGTGGGAATGTAAGATGGTACAATCACTTTGTAAAGCAATATGGAGACTCCTAGAAAAGCTGACTATAGAGTTACCAATAGACCAAGTTATTCCCTTACTGGGCATCTACTCTAAAATCTCCAAGTGTCAGTTCAGAGAGATTTGCTCAACCATGTTTATAGCAGCTCAATTCGTAATAGCTAAGATATGGAATCAACACAGATGTCCATCACTAGAAGAATGTATAACTAAGATGTGGTATATCTACACAATGGGATTCTACACAACAGTAAAAAATAATGACACAATGTAATTTGAAGAAAAATGGTTGAACCTGGAATAAATCATTCTCAGTGAACTTACCTAGTCACAGAAAGATAATCACCACATAGTCTCACTCATCTACAGCACCTAACCTGAATCTACTCAAGATGCTGACATACCCAGCAAGCATCTTGAGGACTAGACAATAGGGTGGGTGAGGAGGGAGGACAGGGCAAGAGAGGGGGTGGGGGACACAAATCTAGACCCAAATGGCAATGGTACCATAAAATTCTACATCCTAAAAGGCAGACCAAATGGTTGTACCTTTACCAGGCCCTTAGAGGGAACACCTGAGTTACAAGGCACTGGAGAGAGTACAATGAAGACTGGACTTATTCTTCTACAGTCTCTCCCTCTCTCTCTCTCTCTTTTATATTAGTTATCTTTTTCTTCCTTCTCTTAGTGGTCACTGACCTGTAACTCCCAGTACCAGCATGTGGCTATCATCCACAATGAGCTCTTGATCAGACAGACCTACAAGGTTTCCTAAAAGAAAGACAGATCTGTCAGAGTACTTGATGACCCACCAAAGGTTAGTGGTAAGACCCTACTGCTGAAGACACCATATGCAGTTGACATGTAAAATGCAATGGCATGGCTGGAAGCTAGAAGAGAGTCAGTCCCCAGACAGTCAGCACGTCTAGTGCTAAAAGGTGCTACACGGGTGACTGTGAGAAAATGACCAATATATGTCCAAGAAACTCATGTTCTAACTTACTTAGCAGCAAATAACCTGTTGTGATGCTCACACAAGTGCAATAGCGGTACACAGCCATGGTGGGAAACCAACTGCTCTCAATCTGGCTAACTGATCCACTCAGTGGAACATGACCCATATCTGGAGCTGGGAAACAAGATAGAACCATATCCAAACATGAGCCCACTCTCCATTATCAAGCTACCACCATTCATGGGCTACTGGAATTACTGCACATTGAGCTGTTTCTTTGCTTGGCTGCTGTAGCAGACAGCTTTAGGTTTGCTGAGATGAACTTCCAGACCAGGCATGGTTATGGAGGAAGGGATATTTATTGATACTTACAGATCCAGAAGAAGTTCCATAATGGCAGATGAAGCTGCCCTGCTTTCATAGGACCAAACAGAGAGAGAGAGAGAGAAGTACAAGGCTAAAAACCAAAAGCCACACAGCACAGACCACTTCAGGAACTCCAGCTAGCACACTTGGCAAGTCTTTATACTGAAATCTCAAACTCACCAGCACACTCAAGACCCTCGCAGTGACACCACCTCCAGGCAGGTGGCTGCAGCTGCAAACTACAAACTAATAAAACACTGAATATACTGGGGGGCACCTATTCAAACTATCACAGCTGCCAAAAAAACATGCTTGAATTTCACAAGGGCTCCTCTTTTGAAGATGGATGAGTGAAGAAACTTTTTCTGTTAGTTTCCTTAGAATGTGTTTTTTGTGTATGAAATGAACAAATTAGAGACCTGTGTCCCTGAAATGGACCTTCTCAGACCACCTTCTCTCACTTGTTTCAGTATGTTGCAGTGGAGCACTCTCCAAGACAAAACATCAGGAACTTGGTATCATGTTTGGGTTAGGGGTAATACTGGGAGCATTGCTTAGCACATCCCTTACTTCATTTTTAGCATGTATATGTGAGTATGGCATGCATGCATGTGTGCATATGTATGTTTGCATGTGAGTGAGCACACATGTGGGTACACATGTGCAGGCCAGAGGTTAACATCAGGTGTCTTCCTCAGTTTCTTTCAACTGTATCTACTGAGACAGGATCTTTCACTTGAACCTGTAACCCATTGAGTCAGCTAGGTGTTAGCTAGCTTCCCTTGGGGATTCCCTGACTCTGCCACCCACACTCTGAGATTATAGACATTTTGCTGTGCCTATGCAGAATTTATGTGGAATCTGGGGCTCTGAACACTGGTCTTCATGCTTCCATGGCAAATCCTTTGATGACTGAGCTACCTCCCCATTCCCTAACACCTCCCATACTCTATTTTCTTTTTTTTTTTCTTACTATTAGTTATGTATACAGCCATGTTGGTACCATCATTAGCCTCCTCCCTGTCCTCCTTCCTCTGAAGGGACCCTCCTCATTGGGAATGTGGGTCATGCATTGTGGGGTTAGCCATCAGTTATGGGTAAAAGACAATGTCTCTGTGAATAATGACCCAACTTGTGGCTCTAATAATCTTTCTGCCCCCTCTTCAGAGAATTTCCCTGAGCCATGATGGGTACATTTTAGGTCTGCTTCACTGATGAGGTCTTGGGAGCCTCTGTGTCTCTGGATTACTAGTTTGTAGGAGTTGAGTATTCTCTGTGTCTATCTCCTTCACCCTTGTGCTGCTACCAGGTTCACCAAGAAAGCAGCACTCTTGTTCATTTTCCCCATTACCCTTGGTTTCGGCGGTGCCCTGGTGAAGTGCGATGGGCTGATTCTCTCCTCAGGATCTGTGTCCATCTGAAAAAGAAAAGCAAATTCTCCGATGGAGAGTGAAGTCAACACCAGATAAATGGGATAACCATTATTATTTTAGAGAGAATTTAATAGGTGTAGGCCCCCTCAGAGACCATAATTGGTGGGAGCTTGATAATGATGGGCTGGCTCATTTTTGGATATGGTTCTGACTTGTTTCCCAGCTCCAGCTATGGGTTCTGTTCCACTGAGCAGAACAGTTAACCAAATCAAGAGCATCAATTGGTTACCCACCAAGGCTGTGTGCCATGATTGCCCTTGCGTGAGCATCATGTCAGGTTGTTTGCTGCTGAGTAGCTTAGACCACAAGTTGCTTGGACAGATGTTGGTCATTTTCCCCCAGTTGTTCATGTAGAACCTTCTGGCATTAGATGAGCTAACTGTCTGGGGACTGACTCTCTTCCAGATTCCAGGCAGGTCATTTCATGTCCTGTACCAATAGCATATGGTGTCTTTGACAGTAGGGTCTTACCATTTATCTTTGGTGGGTCATCAAGTACAGAAATCTGTCTCCTTTTGGGAAACCTTGTAGGTCTCTCTGATCAACAGCTCATTGTGGATATTAATCACATGTTGGTACTGTGAGTTACAGGCCAGTGCCAAGGAAAAGTCCCTTGTTTCTTAAGTGCATTCATTTCTCTAAAATCCTCCCCCTCCACATCTTCCCGCCATACCTAGACTATGATAAGAGTTACCTAACTGTCCTCCTTACTTCCGCCCCTTACACATCACATGCCAACATACCCAGAAAAGTAAAAATTTCCATACAAAGATCAGATGAAAACTCTTCATCTTTATATATTAATACATTTCTATAATTGCATGGCTTTTCATTTTGTATGATGTTAATACAAATCCATTTAATAGAGACTTGATCCAGATTCTAAGAAACAAATATTTTTCTAAACTTCATCATATGCACTGAAACTAAACCCAAATATTTATAACTTAGAATAAAAACTAAGAATATTTTTAATTGGTTAGACTAAAATTCATTTTTAAGTGGTAGTACAAATAAGAAAATAGTGGACAAGAACCACAAAACTTATTTACAATAAGTTACATTTTATTTTTAAAATACTAATAATAAATTAAAAGAGACTTGAGCCATATTAAGTAGCTCAGAGAGGTAGCATCAAGCCTGGGCATGCTCTGTTGCCACTGCCAGCAGTCCCTTTGTGCCAAGTAGACTGGAAGCCAAGTCTGGTAACTTGCTAGAATTTAAAAGGAAGCTAGTTCCTCAATGGCTAGCACTAATAGTGCTGGAAATTACAATATGACCTGCTGAGGGAAAATGGCCATCAGTGTTATGACCAAGCAGGGAATCCTGCTAGACAGGATATCAACCAGTCAGACAAAATGTACACAACTATGCAAAAGTGGCACTCTTTCTATGCTAGTAACCAGTGGTTCTCTGATTGGAGAAAATGCCTGCTCAGTGGGAAGGAAGTCATAGCTAGTACTTGGAAGTGAGCAAGGATCCCATAGAGACAAGGGTCATGGACTTCATTGAGAGGCTCCCACTAATCTTTGGCCAAAAGAGAGGTTACACCCATAAAAATGTCTCTTAATTAAGTATGTTTATCACTTTTAATCCATACTGCTGTCACTCTTGTTTGAAAAATCTGTTTTCTTTCTTACAGAAGGCAGCAAAAACCAGGGAGAACCAAAATCAATCAGCAAGGCAAGAAAAGATATCTGACTCCCTATGGTGAGATAAGCCACCCACTTCATATCAGGCAAGGTCCAGGTGACACCACTGGAAAAAAAAAATGGTTAGTTAAGCGTGAGTGTTGCTCTCATGGTGAGCCTAACAACCTGCACCAGGGAGATCGTGATAGACATTGACACTCAAAATGTATCAAAGCAGAAATCCAGAAGTTGCTAAGAGTTCAACACTAAAGTAGACTTAGAACACACATATGTCAAGGCTCAAGGAACATTGTGGAAGGCAGGCAGAAGATGGCAAGAGCCACAGGGTGGGAAGGAGTATCCAGAGGCTTGCCTCCCCCCCACCCCGCATGCACACACGGTGACTAACTGCTGCATTCATAACCCATACATAACCCCATCATGAATATCAGTAACCCCACTGAGGAGGGCCCTCAGTGGAATGGGGGCAGGAGACAGGAGATATAAGAGTATAACCCTATATAAATATGACCAACATGGCCTGGAGAGATGGCTTACTGGTTAAGGTACTTACCTGCAAAGCCAAAGGACCTCAGTTTCATTCCCCAGAACCCACGTAAGCCAAATGCACAAGGTGGCACATGCATCTAGAGTTCATTTGCAGTGGCGGGAAGCCCTGGCTTGCTCATTCTCTCTCTCTCTCTCTCTCTCTCTCTCTCTCCCTCTTTTCCTCTCTCAAATAAGTAAATAAAAATAAAATATGTTTTAGATTTTTTTAAGTTAAAAAAATGAATATGACCAACATGCTGTTTGTTCATACAGTAAAGTTCATAATTGATAATAAAGAAAAATAAGTCTTCATGAACAATATCAACTAATAATAGCACATACAAGTTTGTCTTGTTTGTACTTGTAATTTCAAATTTTTCTTCATGCATTTAATCCCAGCACTCAAAGGTAGGAGGATTTCTGTGATTTCAAGTCTAGCTTGGGCTACAAAATGAGTTCCAGATGAACCTGGGCCTCAGAAAACAACAAAAATTCTTCAAATGAGGATTTATTACTGTAGATAATGCTCCAAAGAAGGAAACTGCTCAGCCCTTCCTCTGGGTTCAGCAATGTTGTGTCATTGAGTGGCTTACATCCATAAAAAGAATACATTGGAAATACAGATATGGATTCTTTTCTTTCAATCAGTCATGCCACATTTTCTGTGCACCTAGCCATGAGGCATCACAATTTCCAGTTTTTCTAGAACTGATTAATATACCATAATTGACTGATCAAGAGTATTGCTAACAGCAGTTATGACAAGAATGCAATGAAATATTGTATCATATAAGGCACTTAGCCCACAGATGCACAAAAGTTACTAATTTTAAAGTATTCTGAATAAATTAAGACTAGAAATGCTTTACTGTCAAATAAGAACTGAAAACAAAAAAAAATGGCATTACATTTTTAAAACTTTTTTATTAACAAAGTCCAGAATTATAGACAATAAACGATGATAATTCCCTCCTCGCCCCCACAAATCCACTTTTCATTATATCCCCTCCTCCTCTCAATTAGTCTCTCTTATTTTGATGTCATCATCTTTTCCTATTATGAGAGTCTTGTGTAGGTAGTATTAGGCACTGCAAGGTCATGGATATTAAGGTCAAATTGTGTCTGGAAAATTGCATTGTAACCTGTCTTACCCTTCTTTTGGCTCTTACTTTCTTTCTGCCACCTCTTTCCCAATGGACCCTGAGCCTTGGAGGGTGTGATAGAGATGTCTCAGTGCTGAACACTTCTCTGTCACTTCTTTTCAGTAGTATGGTGTCTTTTGAGTCATCCCAGTGGTCACTGACATCTGTAAAGAGAAGATTCTCTAACAAAAACTGAAAATAGCATTAATATGTGGGTATGAACATTAAGTAAAGTGCTTACAGGACAGTTTGGTGAGCATAATATATGCATATAGCCAGACAGCAACAGGCATTACACTCCTAGGGCTCGTGCCCTCCCCTGCAGTAGGTTTTTAAATTTTACTTCCTTTTTTATGTTTCTTTTTTATTAAAAACATACTTTGTATGGCTATATCATGTGTTGTTATGTCTCTTCCCTCCTCCATGCCCCATTCTGCAGGGGCCCTCCTCACTGAGGTGGCGGTTATTTTCTTTCTGCCCTCTCTATGGCAAAATTACTGGAGCCTTGGTGGGTGTGTTATAAGTCTACTTCCATGATGAGCTCTTAAGAGTGTCTGGATCTCTGCTTTACTAGGTGTTGAGTATCCTCAGGATCTGTCTCCTTCACTTTGGCAATGATTGTCAGACTCACCATGGAAGCAACACTCTTGCTCACCTCCCCAATTCCTCTGTGGTTTTGCCTGGGCCTTGGCTAATATGCAAGGGGTGGTTTATCTCCTTGGGCCTAAGTAACTTCTGAAAAAGAAAAATATTCTCTAATGGAGAGTGAATTCAGCATAGGTTAAGTTGGATATGCATTATTAATTTAGGGGAGATTTAAATGGATATAGCCCCTCTTTTAGCCAAAGACTAGTGAGAACTTGACAGTGGAGAGCATCGTCTTTGTCTCCATAGGATTCTGGTCTGGTTCTCAATTCCATATATGGGTTCCTTTATGCTGAGAAGATCTCTTAGCCAATCAGAAAGCTATTGGTTACCTGCCAAGGTTGTGTGCCACTACTGCCCTGCATGTACACCCTTTCAGGATGTCTGCTCCTGAGTAGCTTAGACCACTACTTGCTCACATCACTGTTGGCCACTTTCCACCAGTAGCTCATATAGCACTTCCCAGCACTAGATGGCTAACTGCCTAGTGACCGGCTTTTCTCCAGATTGCAGCCATGCCTCTCCATGTTCTATGTTGGCAGTATAGTGTATCTTCAGTAATAGGGTCTTACCTTTGACTTCAGGTGGGTAATTAATTGCTTTGACAGAGTCTGTCTTGCTTGGGGGACTTCATAGGTCCTTCCAATCAAGAGTTCAATGTGGGTAGCACCTATTTCTGGTACTGTGAGTTACAGGTCAGAGCCAAAATTTGTTAAGGTTAGACTTCATCCCACCCTCTCCAGAGCCCTTCTTTTCAGGCACTCCCCCTATACTTCTGCTGAGTGGTATATCTTTTAGTCTGTCTTCAAGGACAGAAAGGTTTCTATGGTACCAGTTCATTTTGGGTTAAGCTTTGTGTTTATTGATCCCAAACCTTCCCTTCATCTCCCTCAAAATCCTACCATTCTGAGCTGGAGAGATTGCTTAGTGATTAAGGCACTTTCCTGCAAAGCTTATCAACCCTGGGTCAATTCCCCAGTGCCCACACCAGATGCATAAAGTGGCACATGTATCTGGAATTCATTTACAGTGGCTGAAGGCCCTGACATGCCCATTCTCTCTATATCTCTCTCAGTCAATCTCTCTCTCTCTCTCTCTCTCTCCCTTTGCAAATGAATAAATACATATCTTTTAAAAATAGCTGGGCATGGTGGTTCACGCCTTTAGTCCCAGCACTCAGGAGGCAGAGGTAGGAGGATCACCATGAGTTTGAGGCCACCCTGAGACTACATAGTGAATTCCCGCTCAGCCTGTGCAACAGTGAAACCCTAACTCCAAAAACAAAAACAACAACAACAAAAAAAACCTACCATCTTATTATCTAGGTCTCAAGTTGCCTAACCAGTATGCCAGCAACTCAAGCTGATCCATGTTAGGAACCACTTTTGACTAGGTTTTCAGTACCAGGTATGTATTCCCTCCCATGAAGCAGGCCTCCAATCCAATTAGAGAGTGGTTGGTTTCCTCCACAACAGACATGTTGTTATTGCACATGTTGGCTCATTTTCATTGTCCACTATTGTTTATCACTGCTGATGACTTCTCTTTTCCAAAGAGATGCATGAAGTGTAGCTTTTTCCAGCTCTCTATCAGCTAGTCTCAAGGAGAAGGTTTTCAGCTCAGCTGCAGCTTGATTTCTCAGTGACCTTACAGCCATAGCATGTGGAGTCTTCAGAAATAGAGTCTTACCATCTATTTCTGGTGAGAAACCAAGAGCCTTGGCAATGGCCTGTTATGTTTTGGGGGCATCATGGATCTTCCTGGCCAACAAATCACTGGAAGGTATCCCACCCCTGACACTGAAATTTATCTAGTAAGAATATATGGCTTCTAGGTGCACCATTATCCAAAAAAAGTGGGTTCCATGTGGTTTATTCATAATATTGTAAATTTTGATTAACCTTTCCCCCACCCTTCTTTTACTCAATGTCTTCCCCTGACCGCACTTAGATCATTTCACCCCCAGTAATCTGTTCATTTACTTACACATATACAATACCACCTCCTTAAGTCTTCCCCTCTCCTCCCTCCCTTATAGCCTCTTTCTAGCCTACTGGCCTCTGTTACCAAATTTTACTCAAACTCACATACAAGTCTAAATATTTGTAGATAGAATCCACATATGACAGAGAACATGTGATGTTTGGCTTTCAGGGTCTGGGTTACCTCACTAATTATAATCCTTTTTTTTTTAATTTATTTATTTGAGAGTGACAGACACAGAGAGAAAGACAGATAGAGGGAGAGAGAGAGAGACAGAGAGAGAATGGGCGTGCCAGGGCTTCCAGCCTCTGCAAACGAACTCCAGACGCGTGCGCCCCCTTGTGCATCTGGCTAACGTGGGACCTGGGGAACCGAGCCTCGAACCGGGGTCCTTAGGCTTCACAGGCAAGCGCTTAACCGCTAAGCCATCTCTCCAGCCCTAATTATAATCCTTTTCAGATCCATCCATTTTCCTGAAATTTTCATAATTTTATTTTTTCTTCACCACTGAATCCATCATATAAACTTGCCACATCTTCATTATCCATTCATCAATTGAGGGACATCTAGGCCTGATCCATTTCATAGCTATTGTAAATAGGCAATAGACATGGTTGAAAAAGTATCTCTAAGGTAGTGAGAAGAGTCCTTAGGATATATGCCTAGGAGAGGTATAGCTGAGTCATATGGTAAATCTATTTTTGGCTGTCTCAGGACCCTCCACATTGATTTCCACAATGGCTGGACCAGTTTACATTCCCACCAACAGTGTAAAAGTGTTCTTTTTTGTCTGCATTCTTACCAGCATTTATTGTCATTTGTTTTCTTGAGGATAGCCATTCTGACAGGAGTGAGGTGGAATGTCAATGGAGTTTTAATTGGCATTTCCCTGATGGCTAAGGATGCCAAACATTTTCTTAGATGTTTGCAGGCCATCTGTGTTTCTTCTTTTGAAAACTAGGTATTTAGTCCCATAGCCCAATTAAAAAAAAAATTATTTGAGAGACAGAGGGAGAGACAAAGAGGTAGAGAGAGAGTGAGAGAGATTGGGCACACAAGTGCCTTCAACCACTGCAAACAAACTACAGACACATATACCACTTTGTGCATCTGGCTTAAGTTGGTCCTGGGGAATCAAACCTGTGTCCTTTATCTTTGAAGGCAAATTCCTTAACCACTAAGCCATGTCTCCAGCCCAGGAAATGTGTTTAAAGTTAGGCTTAAGACTTGGTAAAATCTGTATGAATGCTTTAAAAAGGGTGTGGAGATTTTCAGTGCACAATGGAGACTGAGTGAAAATGCAAACACACCTGAGAAACTGAACACATTGAACATGTTCCCTGAGCTGATGAGGTTTAGGAAATGGAGTGAAACATGAAAGTGGATGCCTTAGAGTTGGGAAGAGCAAGGCAGTTTAGGACAAAGCCACTGGGAGGCTGTTCTTGGTCCAGTTTGCATTCACATGTAGCCTAAGGCTATTATGTTTTCTCCTTTTATAAATTATTATTAACATATTTTGTATGGACATATGTTGGTAGACCCTCTTTTCCCTCTTCCCTGCCCCCTTCCACTTGGGACCCTCCTCAGGGAGGTTGCAGGTATTACCAATGGGATTGTGGGTTATGCATTGTGGGAACAGCAGTCAGTTTTGGTGGGGAGGCAATGCCTCTGGGCATGATATCTCAACCTGTGACTCTTATAATCTTTCTGCCCCTCCCTGAGCAGTGGTGGGTGTGTTTTAAGTCTACTTCAGTGATGACCTCTCAGGAGCCTCTGGATCTCTGCTTTGAAAAGTGTTGAGTATCATCACGGTCTGTTTCCTTCACTCTTGACACTGATTGTCAGGTTCACCTTATAAACAGCACTTTTTAAATTTTATTTACTTATTTATTTGAAAGAGGTAGAGAGAGAGACAGAAAGAATGGGCGTGCCAGGGCCTCCAGCCACTGCAAACAAACTCCAGATGCATGTCCCCCCTTGTGCACCTGGCTTACGTGGGTCCTGGGGTATCAAACCGAGGTCCTTTGGCTTTGCAGGTGAGCTCCTTAGCCACTAAGCCATCTTTTCCAGCCCTGTAAGCAGCACTTCTGCTCATCTCCCCAATTCTGCTGTGGTTTCAGGTGTAGCTACACTGGAGTGTGAGAGGTAGTTTATCACCCTGGGCCTTGCTACCTTGTGAAAAAGAAAAACAGATTTTCCCAATGGAGAGTGAAGACAGCATTGTTTAAACGGGATAAGAATTATTAATGCAGGGAGAATCTGATGTATTGAGTCCCTCTTTTAGTCAAAGACTATTGAGAGTTTGACACTGGAGAACATAATCTTTGTCTCCATAGGATTCTGACCTGATTCCCAGTTCCAGATATGGGTCCTTTACACTGAGCAGATCTCTTAGCCAATCAGATATGCGTCCTTTACACTGAGCAGATCTCTTAGCCAATCAGATATGCGTCCTTTACACTGAGCAGATCTCTTAGCCAATCAGGAAGCTGTTGCCGCCCCTGAGGTGGTGTGCCACTGCTGCGCTAGTATTTGCATCGTG
The DNA here is from genome assembly GCF_020740685.1 of Jaculus jaculus. NCBI lineage: Eukaryota > Metazoa > Chordata > Mammalia > Rodentia > Dipodidae > Jaculus > Jaculus jaculus. The sequence continues at coordinate 169,479,166 of NC_059105.1, forward strand.
TCAGGGTGCTTGCTTCTGAGTAGCTGAGACCTCGGGTTGCTCAGACCATTGTTGACCACTTTCCCCCAGTAGCTCATGTAGCACTTCCCAGTAGCAGATGACATAGCCTAACATTTAATTGGGTTGTTTGATTTCTTATTAGTTGTTTGGGTTCTTTGTATATCTCAGATGTTAATCTCTGTCAGGTATATAGCTGGCAAGGATTTTCTCCCATTCCACAAGTTGCCTCTTTGCTCTATTCAGTTTCCTTTGATATACAAAAGATTTTTTAATTTCATGAGGTCCCAATGGTCAATTAGTAGTTTTATTTCCTGAGCAACAAAGGTTATATTTAGAAAGTCATTGCCTATGCCAATATGTTGAAGGGTTTCTCCTACTTTTTCCTCTAGTAGTTTCAGTTTCAGGTCAGATATTAAGGTCTTTGATCCATTTGCAATTTATTCTTGTGCATGAAGAGAGATTAGGATTTATTTTCATCCTTCTACATATAGATATCCATTTCCCCAGCACCATTTGTTAAAGAGGCTGTCATTTTTCCAAAGAATATTTTTGGCATTTTTGTTAAAAATTCGATAATGATAGCTGCCTGATAGCTGTCAGGATCTTCTATTCTGTTCTATTGATGTGTATATCTGTTTGGGTACCATTACCATACTGTCTTTGTTACTACGTCTCTGTAATATAGCTTAAAATCAGGTATGGTGACATACCAGTCTTATTTTTGCAGGTCCAAATTGTTTTAGCTATTCGAGTGTTTCCAAATGCAGTTTAGGATTTTTTTTTTCTATTTCTGTGAAGAATGCCATTGGGATTTTGATGTGGATTGTGTTAAATGTGTAGATTGCTTTTGGTAAGATTGACATTTTCACATTATTGACACTTCCAATCCAAGAGCATGGGATATCTGCCCATTTCCTAGTGTCTTCTGCAACTTCTCTCTGAAGTGGTTAAAGTTTTCATTGTAGAGATCCTTCACTTCCTTGGTTAGGTTTATTCCAAGGTACTTCATTTTTTTTTTTTTTTTTGAGGCAATTGTGAATGGGTGTGATTCCATGGTTTCATCCTCAGCATGTTTGTTGTTAGTATATAAGAAAGCTATTGATTTCTGTGCATTTATTTTGTATCCTGGTCTGTTGCCAAAAGTATTTATCAGCTCTAACATTTTGCTGGTAGAATCTTTAGGGTCCTTTATGTATAGAATCATATCATCTGCTAATAATGATAATTTGATCTTTTCCTTTCCAATTTGTATTCCTTTGTGTGTGTTTCTTGCCTTATTATTGAAGCTAAGACTTCCAGTATTTTATTAAATAAAAATATGGCGAATGGATACCCTTATCTTGTTCCTAATTTTAGTGGCAAAGCTTCAACTTTTTCCCCATTTGGTATTATTCTGGCTTTAGGTTTGTGATAGCCTTTATTATGTTGAAATACATTCCTTCTATTTCCAGTTTTTAAAGAAATTTTACTATGAGGGGATGTTGGATTTTGTCAAATTCCTTTTCTGCATCTATTGAGATTATGTAAATTTTGTTCTTCAGTCCACTTGTATACTGTATTATATTTATCAATTTGTGTATGTTCAACCATCTCTGCATCTCTGGGATAAAGCCTACATGGTTGGGATTAATGATCTTTTTGACATGCTCTTCTATTCTGTTTGCCAGTATTTTGTTGAGAACTTTTGCATCTATGTTTATGAAGGAGATTAGTCTGTAATTTTCTTTTTTTGTTCTGTCTTTGTCTGGTTTGGGTATCAAGGTAATGCAGACTTCATAGAAGGAGACCTCTGAGGTCCCCAAATCAAGGCAACTTTCTGTCATAGCACTTGATTACCCACCTGAGGTAAAAGGTAGATTCTGTTGCTTAAAATACCATATGCTGCTGACAAAGAGCATGGAAAGACCTGGCTGGAATCTAGAAGAAAGCCAGTCTCCAGACAGCCTGTCTAGTGTTCAGTAATGAGTCTCTGTAGTTCCAATTCCACCCCTTCAGTCAGGTTACTCACAGTCCCGGAAAACATCATCTGGTGCCAGCAGCTCTCCTTGGCAGGTATCCCATAGTGCTGACATCTCCACTGGATCTCCAACTGCAACCGACAGTTTATCTTCGTGGATCCACTGGGCCTCCATGAAAGTAATAAGCCTGTTTCACATTGCCCATGGCCATTTCCAAATGCAAAACTGTTGCAAATTCAATAACCTTTCCTTTCCTGCATTTCTTATATTTCATAAAACAAGGTGGGCAGGCTAATAACTTGCTAATCCAGGGGGGAATAACAAAGACTTTGAAGAACAGGACACTCCTTCAGCATGCATGCCCCCTCAGAAGAGTCTCTATTTTTTTCATGTTGTCCCATGCAGGTCATCTTGCCCAGTCTCAAAGGTTTTAACCTCTCATACAATTTCAGCTGAATGGACAGAAGTTTCATCCCAAAGATTTAAATTCTGTGCCATATCCATCTACTCACAGCAGTCCATTTCTATGAAATGCAATCCTGTGCGAATTCTCAGGTCACAGATGTAACAGCAAGCCTCTCATACAAACTGCTTCTAGCCCAGTCCAGGCAAAGCTATTTGTCACCCTCATAAGGCAAACCTCACAGTCCATAGCTCATATTGCGTTCAGTACTTTCAACACTGACAAGAATAATAATCAAGCTTTACTTACAGTGCTACAAGGCAGCTCTTAGGCCAAGATTTCAAATTCTTTAATATTCCTTCCCTCCTCAAAAACCAACTCCAAAAGACTAAAAGCCACACAGTCAGGTTTCTAACAGCAACAATCCCTCTTAGAGTACCAATTAAACTGTTGCAGTCAGGTTCACATTGCTGACAGAACATACCCAACCAAGAGCAGCTTGTGGATGAAAAGGGGTTTTTTTGGCTTATGGACTCAAGGGGAAGCTCCATGATGGCAGAAGAAAACAATGACATGAGCAGAGGGTAGACATTACTTCTTGGCCAACATCAGATGGACAACAGCAACAAGGAAGTGTGCCAAACACTGGCAAGAGGAAGCTAACTGTAACATTCATAAGCCTGTTCCCAACAATATACAATGGGAGGCTTCAATTCCCAAATTGCCACCTGCTGGGGTCCTAGCATTCAGAATACATGTTTATGGGGGACACCTGAATAAAACCACCACAGGCATCAAATTCAGTTAGAGAGTAGTTGGTTACATCCATTATCAGGCATGCCAATATTACATAAATAGAAGTATCTTGCATATGTGGCCAGCTATGTAGCTTACAGTATTCACTGCCGGTGGCCAGACATTTTCAAGGGTTTTTAGGACTCTGTGTGTGTGTGTTTGTGTGTGTGTGTTTGTTGCAGGGGATATATCCTAGACCTTGCACAGCTGTTCTTGGCCAGATATTTATAGAATATATTCCTATTCTACATTAACTTTCCCTCTTCTCTTTTTCTCCCTGTTTGGTCAAAGTTTATGAATTAATTCCAACCTTTATTTCCTACTTTGCACCATTCCAAACTCTTTGATGCAAAGGTTTTTGGAGTCTTAGACTCATATGTGAACATCTCAGATGACATACTAGATAAACCTGAGGAAACAGGGTGCTTTAAATGAATCAAATTCACTCGTAAGTACTTTTATGCTTGAATTAGCCAAATATAAAATATTCAGCATTCTCAAAACCCTGATTAAATAACTGTGAGGAAATTAACATGCCTGTCAGAAAGATATATAAATTTTCCATGACTGGACTGCCTGTTGCCATATTTTTCAATAATTTCAAAATTACATATGACAGCAAACCAAGTAGCAAGTCATAAGCATGAAAAATAAAATGTGCTCATAAAAACATATTTCTTTGGGAATTTAAGATTGATAGAAATGTACTCATTAACCATATGATTTCATTTAGTTCATCTTAACCACAGTCCGCAGCCTCTGGGCTAGGAATAAAGATGTAGTGTAATTTATCCGTACATTTCTAGCAGCCACTTTAACAACAAATTGTACTTTCAGCCTCTGTTTGCAGCCACTTGGGCCAAGGTGACTTCTCATCTAGCCAGCTTGTATTATACAACTTCAAACGTAAGCTTTCTGTGACAGCGATTTTGAAACTTGGACAATGATCTCACATAGTAACCATGAGTACACATGGTCTCCACAGCCAGAAAGGAAAAGGATGCCAGAGGAAGAAATCATCCAGCAACCCAAAATGCTCAGGAACAGGAAGTTGCATTAAGGAGAAGGGGATGGTAAGTACGTCTCTCCCCAGTGGTGCTGACACAGAAGGTAGGATCCAAGGACTAGGCGGGCTTTTAAGCTTGGTATCATCATAGTTTAGGCATGTGATCTCTCTCTCTCTCTCTCTCTCTCTCTCTCTCTCTCTCTCTCTCACTTATTTTGCTCTGCCCCTCACAATATAGAAATAAACAAGGAATAAATTTAACATTTCTATGCATGTATGTATACATGTGTGGAGGTACACATGTGTACAGGTTTTGAGTGCAGAGGCAGAGGTAGGAAGATTGCTTTGAATTCCAGGTCAGCCATATGGAGATCAGAAGACAACCTTATCAGTTCTCATATATCACCCACCTTCCACTACCTGGAGCTCTCCAATTAGGTTAGAATGGCTGAGCCCCGGGGATCCGCTTGTCTGGACCTTTTCTGTGTCATCATGCTGGCTCCTTTACCTGGGTTCTGGGAATCGAGTTCAGGTCAGTCTAATCAGCACACACTAAGCACTTTACAAACTGAGCTACTTCCCCAGCTCTGCAAAAGCTATTTTAAACAGATACTCTATTACTTGCACCATGCTCTCAACTTTCAACTTTCAACTTTCTCAACTTTTTTTTTCTCAACTTTTTTTTTTACCACCACTTGATCCCACAGCTCCCCAATTTTTTTTTTTTTAGCATCATGGAAGTTTTATTTGGATGTAGATTTTAAACTATCAATACAAATGCCAAGATACTACACAAAGCATCCACAGTAACTTTTCCTTTTTTTTTTTTTTTTTTTTTGGAATTTTCACAAACATTTCCTACATAATTCAACACATAACAGAGAAATGGTACATTTTTCTTTCATTTTGCATACAATGGAAAAACAAGTGTGTGATATATATATATATATATATATATATATATATATATATATTTACAAATTTTAACTAATAAACACTAAGCCAGTTTACAGTTTAAGTCTATAAGTGAGAAATTACCTAACAAAAATAATGAGAATTTACTCAGCATCAGCCACTTCCATAACCAAATATTATTCTCATAAAACTTGCTGTCCATCAGACTTCTGGTATAAACTAGTATCCTGTAGTTCTGCTGCTCACACCTGGGTTCTTCACAATTTACAAAATGTGAAAAGTCCAGCTCCCCAAGTTTTAACCACTCTCTACCACCATAAGTTTATTTCCAGCACCCCAGTGTCACCACCTGTAATAGCCACCACTTCACACTACTATGCTCTTTCAGTGTTTGGCTGAGAAACTCACACAGGTTACTACATTTAGATGTTGGTTATAGTCTCTGTGTAGTGGGGCTTTTCTAAAATGTTTACTGTCACAACTTCTGAATTATTCAATAAAATACAATAGATATGAATGTGTGAGTCTGAATTCTTGAAGCAGTTATTTTTAAATCTCTGTGGCTGTTTTCTTAAAAGTGATTTTTAAAGTGTTCATAGGTCTATCTAATTTGTTCCTGGAATACAAAATAATAATTTGCTTGATAGTCATAAAATAGATATCTACATATCATTGAATAAAATAAATATCTACATATCATTGAATTAATCGTTACTGTACTTTTCAATTCTGTATCAGGTGCCCTTTGGTTTTACAAATAACAAGTGAACCAGACATAGACACATGTCATAGAATTTAGTTTAGTTTAGTAGAATGTCAATGACGTGAATTAAAAAGTCACAACACAATCTTGTTACAATAGAATAAAAATCTTGAATAACAGAATGGCAGCATGTACATAGTACAGAAAAAGGTAGGAAAGTAGTTTTGGAATTTTTGTTGCTTGAGACTCACTGAAAGAATGGGCTAAAACATGTATATTGTTCCCCAAACCTGCCAAGGTGCAGTGCCCTATTGTCAAGAAGTAGCTCATATAGGAAAATGAAATTTCCAGAAGCCCACACAGTTTGGTGTTATATGGAAAAGCTTGGTGCCTTAACATCTATTATTTACATTGATATAAATTCATTCTAATATGAATGGGCAGGACACCTGGTTTGTATGGTTTGGTAACAAAATAAGTTAAAGGTTAACTTGTGGGCATAGCCTATCAAGCTCAGATGAGACATGAATTCACAAGGCCTCAAAAATAGAGCAGCTTTGTGAAGGTTTGAACTAAGACTGACTAGGACTTATCCAGACTTTTAATAAAAGTTGGGGCTATCACTCACAATTTCTTCTAAAATTTGATCACTAATAAATCAATCAGCCATTGGAGCTGTTTCTCTCATCTTATGTTTTTACATATGGTTTTTGTGCTCTAATCAAGGCCTCTAACACACCTATTTTGCAATATTGATTTAGCATTTTCACATGCCCTGTTGCCAAAAAGACATCATACATATGTAAAAAGAAAGAAAAAAATGAAAATTGATCCCTCCTCCCATGGAAGATTACTGTTCTCATATTTTGGCTTCTCTGTTCTCTTTAGACAGGTTATGAGTTTTTATCCTTAAAAGTCAGCTGGGACTATCTACCCCACTTAATCTTTCTTTAATCAACTTTATCAGTTTTCTTTCCAGCACTGACTTAAGCAGATGAAGAAAAACTGAAAGTGTTTAAGGAATAAAATTCAACAGAGACAAATAATGACTCAGTGCCATTAACTATCAACAAAATTCAAGACCACAACTAGGTTCCAGATTTCTCTTGTAACCCTCACTACACTACAATCAATCAAAGAATCATTTTCATTTAACACTGTGTTCACATATTATTTCTGTTTGAGTGGTGAGCACAATTTAACTATTACAAAGATATACTATCTACTTGACAAAAAACACACACATTCCTGAAAGACATATTTATTACCAATGAATGTGCTACAGTTATATACATAAGAAAAGAAAACCCCACATATAGATAAAGAATTAAATTTTATTTCTAATTAGGTAATATTAAGACAGAAAATTTCAATAAAGGAGTACTGTAATAAGAACTTTGATTCCAATTAGATAAACTGTCATTCTAAATAAGAAGGAAAGGAATAACTTTCCATTAATCACATTATATTACACATGTATTACAATATTACATTAGCAAGAATCACCACATAGTCATCAAATATAATTATATTTGTATTCTCTGGTGCCATGCTTATTTTTATCCACATATTTCCTTAATCTCTAAAGAGGTAATCAAATATACCAGGGAGAAAAACACAGGATTTGGAGTCATTTAGTCTAGGCTGAGTAGTAACTGTACGTTTACTACTATGTTTTAGCTAGTGACTTACTACCCTGAGGGGAGTGGTTTCATCTGTCACTTACAAAGTTGAGAGTAATAAATTACAAGTTGAGAAAATTTCCAGGCGAATTCTTGTCATCAACAACTACATTATGAGACCCTCCTATCTTCCCATATTCAGCCAGAATCCTTTGTGGAACACAATGCATGAGACTTGAGAAAAGTGACCTTCACATCATTTCTGCATTGATTTCATACTTGGGAATAGAATGAGCTAGGGCTGATTCACTGAAGCTGAGTTGTTAGTTAAGACTGGTCTTACCCATTTCTACAAGAAATGGTTATAAACATTTTAGGGAAGAAAAACTGACCCATGTTTTTTCTTGGCTAAAACACCATAATTTAATAAACAAGTAATTCTCATAAATCATCTATTTTCTTATAGAATAAATATGCTGTCCTCTCTTTCCATTGAAAAATGGAAATTCAGCAAAGTAGTAGTGTCAAGGTGTCCACTGTTGAAAACATGAGAATTGCATCTTTTTAGGCAATTAGTTCATACAAACTCATGAAGTGGAAGGCAAACTTATAAAAACAAGCATGTAAATGAGCAACTATGTTAGGTTTCATATTTAAACCAACATATTTTAGAATCTACAAGAAAGTTTTCACAGTTTCCATCTTTTTGTCAGAGGCAGTATTAAGTCAAAGTCATCCAACTACATTATAGTTCACTATGTGGCCAAAAGAAGAAAGAAAAAAAAAACTCAAGGCAAGGTGGGAAGCCAACTCAAGTTGACTGGATACTGCAGAAGATACTCCACAGAGGTAGAATGAGATCAGTAAAATCTACCCCTGTTTTAGTATGCAAGTATAATATTGAGCCACACAAACATGAACAAATCCCCATAAGCCATTTCAATGCTTAAAGTGTGGTCCTACTTACAGTTTCCTCTTTATATAGAATCTTTGATAAAAGAAACATGCAACTTAATTACAAAGGCTTTGAATAAGACTCTCCAGTACCTTATGAATCAGAACCTTATTTTAAAGAAAGGTTATTTACTATGCATTTTTACTGCTTAACTGCATCTTATTGTTTTCAAATAACATGTTAGTCTTGTTGAGTATTATTTACTAGACTAATTGAAATATTCCAATGGGCAGAACAGTTTTTCCCTCAATCATGTAGCCTACAGAGTTTGGCCTAAGACTTTTCAATGTCTCTATGCCATTAAGTTGCCTTGGGAAAGCTCTTTTGAAAAGCAGCTTTGTGGGTGGTTTCTCATCACTGATGGCATCTTCAACCCTTTACCTGCTCACAGAACAGCAGATCTTTTCTGGAGAAACTATTCTTCAATCTTTCCTACTCTGGTCCAGCTATCTTAGACATAAGATAAAAAGTCTATTTCTGCTCTGATTCCCATAATCTCAGCACTCAAGAGGCTAAGATAGGAGGATTATCACAAGATCAAGGCCAACCTGAACTATATAGTGGGTTCATGTCCAGTTTATACTACATTATAACAGCCTGTCTCAAAGCAAACAGGCTTTATTCTAAGCTAAGGCCTCCTGTTCTTTTCCCTGTAGAAATCCTTTGCTCACTAGTGTGGAGCAGATTTCATTTATGGCTAAACAATTTGTCCTTTCATGAAAAGGTCATGCAAGAGGAAATTAGAGACAGTGACATGTGTCAGAATTCCCAAATCTCTACTTCACTACTAGGCTCATGGAAAACAACAGCCCTCCCTTGGCTCAGTACTTTTCCTACATGATTGGCATGGTGGCATGCTCTAGACAACCTCTACTGTCCACCTACAATACTTCTAGTAAGCACTCAAAGAGTTACTTACTAAGGTTAATTTGTGATTTAAAGAAACATTTTTATCTAACACAATAATTTTGATTTAAAAGTTTTAAATCATAAGCAGAAATCTATCAAAGATTTACAAATAATATCAAGCATTTACTAGTGGCAAATATCTTTAACACTTACAATGCTTTAAAGATAACTCAATTTTCAAATCATCTCAGGAGATTATGTCCCATTAGTAACTTATACTCATAATGAACTAATTGAGGACCTATTATTGAGTCTCTAATAAAACAGAATACTGAGATAAAGGAGTTACCTTCACAGAGATAGGAGCATGTGTGTGTATAAACAGATCCTGTTACCCACATGTACTTTGCAAAATACCTGGATATTTTCAAGGTTTTCCTGGTATTAGTGATCCATGTCCCAGTCCAGACCTTTAGTTTGTGCTGACCTCATATGAGTGAAACTTTTAATCATCAAATTAAGAAAAGTAAATGAGCCAAGTATTTTATCTTATGGCTATCTTACCCCAAGTTAATTACATCTGGTCAAAAAAAAAAAAAATCAAGAGGTAAAGAACTGTTTTTGCAAATGTGAAACATTCACATAAAATGCTAACATTACTAATAACCCATTACCTGTGAATTTAAAATCAATTGTGATAAGTATTTAGCTTTCACCCAAAGCTATCCTGCAAAACAATTCTGGCAGGGGAGGGAAAAATGTCCACTATCAGTTAAAACTTATATATGGTACAGATTTTTTCAAGCTGGAAATATTAAGAATATTTTAACTGCAATAAAGCTTTGTGCTGTTTTGTGTATGTATTAATGTACACAGGAGGTATTACACCGTAGAGAAGCAATGCAGACAAACACATCTACACTATGTGAGGTAGTTAAGTGCTGTTTTCCAAATTAATATGCCAGGGATGCCAGAATATCCTGGACTTGTCCAACATACTTTTCCATTTCAGAAACAATCAAGAAACCTACCAATCCATAATTAATTGGCAAAGTAGATCCTCAGTGCTGTAGCCTTGATTTAATAATCACTCTCTCCCTAGCCACATGATTACATTTGTCTTTAGACTACTGGAAACCATCTAAACTTTATTCACTTATACTACTCAAAATCTTAAAGATAGCTAACAAAGAAATACTGTGGTCTTGATTGGTATACTCAGGAAATTCAAAAGTCTAGTAGGAACATCAGATACGAAACTATTTCTATAACACTGCAAAAGGTTTCTTAATTCAGCACTTTGTTCAAAAAGTAACATTTTTGAATGAATAATTGATTTTATATTAAAATTACTTCAAAGGCTTTCTTATTTCACTCAACATTAGCAAATATGTCTTAAAAATAGTGGCTTTCTATGGCTGACATCTCTCTGTAATATCACCAGACTTTCCTGTTGGAAACATAAAGCATAATTCTTATGAGACCCCTCAGAGGTTCAGAAGCAAACACCCTGCAATCCTAATATCATGTCCTATTTTGGTTTTGCTTTAATTTTTTTTTGTTTTTGTCAGCTTGTTTGTGTTGTTTATTTTTAGAATATTTTCTAGAACCAGAACTCAAGCCACTTTGAATTTTTTTAGCCATATCTCTTGGTCTTTGTAGGAAAAAAAATGTTCACAACTTTAGGTACATCCCAAAAACTTAAGCTAGGGTGAAGAAGTATGTCCCAGATTCATTTATTTTTTAACTAAAATCTCTTCTTCCAACAGTACTCAAAATCCAGGTTAATTATTAAGATGGGTAACAAGTATTCTCCATCTTCTCCAGACTTCTGATTGGTGTCAAAAACAGGCATTTAGGTTAAAGGTCATCCCTGTCATAAAGAAAACAGAGAGCAATTCACTGGAAAAGCAAGGATTACTGAAATGCACACCAGCAGGTACATACTAAATTCACTAGTGCTTCCTGCTATTTCTGTAAGAAATTTTTTGTGCTCTGCTAAAATTAAAAACAAAACCCTCCAGAGTATCATTTAATGAGTCTATGGAATCTTAAATTAAACCCACTAATATTTTCTTGGGCCTCTTGGTGAGTAAGAGCTCAAAGAATACACAGTGTGAAAACGCTGTATGGATTACAGGCCTATCTTCTCTCAATACAGTCTGTACTCTAAGAGTGCCCTTCCCAGGGCTGAAACATTTGTATACACTTTCTTTTGTTTCACAGGATCATCTCGTTTCAAGGATATTTTTGTGTATACTCTAATGCTAGGCAGTTCATCAGAAGACAAGGAGGCATGTGGTCAGGATCCTTAATGGAATGACTCCTTTCTTTGATGATCTTGGCCTAGATCAGATACATTTTCACTTGTTTGTTCATGAGACAGGGTTCCACTATGTAGCTTATCCTGGCCTAAAACTCTCAATCCTCCTGACTCAGCCTCCCAAGTACTAGGCATGTACCACTATACCTGACTCCAATGTACTCGTGTGTGTGTGTGTGTGTGTGTGTGTGTGTGTGTGTGTGTGTGTACACGCAAGTGCACATGCACATGTATGGAAGATAGACGTCAGGGGACAACTTTGTGTCTTCACCATTCCACTCATTTGCACCAGGGTTCTCTCAATCTCGCCATGCTACTGTTCTTTTGCTGTGCTCACAGCAAGCTTCCAAGAAATTCTCCTGCTCATCTTCCCATGTTGCCATCGGCTGGGATTACCGAGGCCCACCATAGCTTCCAACTTTTTACAAGGGACGTGAGGATAAAACTTGGTCCTCAGGTGTGAACAGCAAGCACTTTATCCACTGAGCCTTTCAGCAGCCCCTCAAGTGTAGTTTCAGTTTTCTAATATTTATTTATTTATTTGCCTGTATGTGTGGAGGTAAGAGGAAAACTGTGATGTGTTTGTGCTTCACTTTTTCTGAGTTTCTGTGGAACAAGGTCTCATGACACTACAGATGAGCCTGGCCTGCATGGTCCTTGAGCTTTTGACTCTCCTGGTTGTGCCTCCCATTATAGTAGGTAACTAGGGTCGCAGACCCACGTGCCACTTTGTGTTGGCCTACAACTGGGAGTCACAGAAATTGAACCCACGCAGCAGTCTTTGCAAGCAAGTGACTTTAACCCATCCAATGCATTTTTTAATTCAGGGAACACATTCAGACAGGAACCTCTGGAAGAATCACCAAAGTTCTTGGGCAAAAAAAAAATCATGTTCTTTTTTACAAAAAAAAAAAAATCACATTCTTGCTACTGGATAATACTGGAATGGATCCATGGACCACTTTCTACCTTGAGATGTAGAGAGGAGTGGACGTCCTAGTTTAAAAGGCAACTACTATTACTGGTGTGACAGCATGCAGAAGGTTGGCAGTATCTCTTGGAAGTCAAGTCAGATTTTTAGAAGCATCTCCATCATACATATTAAGTTAAATTTATACAGGTGAAGTTTGTTCCATCTATCAGAGAGAGACACTGAGTAACAGGACTGTCTATCAGAGAAAAAGGACTTGGAGCAAAGGGATGGGGGTCCTGCTTAAGGACATGAATGTGATGCTAGCCCTTCAACTCATTTTCTATAAATATGCATGAATTCCTCCAATGAAGATGCCCATTTATGATCCATTTGTGAGGAAGCATGTGTGTGAAGGTAACAGTAAGATGAAATACCATTAAACTGACATATCATTCACTAATGGCATAAAAGTCTTTCTATAGGATGCTCATTGTTGTAATCTACATCTTATTATGGATCCTGGGGAACAAAAAAAAAAAAAAAAGTTACAGATAGGCGTGGTGGCACACGCCTTTAATCCCAGCACTTGGGAGGCAGAGGTAGGAAGATTGCTATGAGTTCAAGACTACACAGTGAATTCCAGGTCAGCCTGAGCTAGAGTGAGACCCTACCTCTAAAAAAGAAAAGAAAGGTACAGAAACTTGCCCAAGATGTATGACTTTTCATTGGCTAAAGCCAATGGAAAGAAACAGAATAAAACTTGAGAAAGGCAAGAGATACACTCTAATGAAATGTGTGGTTCAAGTACAGTGAAAAGTATGCACAGAGAAGGAAATGTAAGACTATGTTGAAATATGTGAGACTTATGGATACTCTAGAGGAAGCATCTATGAAAGGTATTTTGTAACAGGGGAATACTGGTGAGATCTCTGGTATTGAGAGAAAAACCATGACCTAGCCCAACAATTCTGGGACAAACTAGAGAGTGTCTTAGTTTTAAATCATCTCCACTACTTGCTACCAATACCACCTGACATAAGATTCTTTATCTCCCCAAGGCTTCCCTTCTTTAGCTAAAAAACATTCATTGCATGAAGCCATTTGAAGAAATAAATGAGATGATCATATAGACACACATAAACAGTCAATGTTAGTTATCACCAAGGCCTCTGCCACGTGAGCAGGAGTCACTTGCTTGTGATGGTGATGCTTCTTTAAGACAGGTTATTTCAGCTGTGAGTTGGAACTATTGCTTACATTTGATGTTCTTTCACAAAAGCCACAAACTCAGGATCATTGGCATACAGTTCCAAAATCCTCATTCTTTCTTGAATTTCCTTTAAACAAAAAAAAAGACAAAGGGGCCACATGCTGCATTAGGAAAATCTCAACAGACCTTTTAAAGGACTTCTGATTACTGCAAAGAACTGTTAAGTTTTTAAACTACCTAAGGGAGAGCTGTAAAAAGGAATTCCTCTCTTAGCAAGACAAAAGGTCCTATATAGAATGCTTTAGTTTTTACATGAACTTCCCAAACTCCAACAGACACTTCTAAAGAAGGAATGGAGGAAGGAGAGAGTATTTGTTGATTGTGGGAAAGGAAGTTATTTGGCAGGAAATACAATAAAACTCAAAGCTGAATACCCTCTTTATTATCAACTGGGAGATATCACCATGAAAGAACTGCAAGGTATTTTTTCATCCTTTCTTCAAGCCCATACATGTAAACATACACACACACACACACACACACACACACACACACACACACCAGCAATGCAGCAACAGAAACAAAGTTTCCTACCTCTTTGGAAAGGTCACTGCTCTCATACATCTGCCTGATTTCCTCTCTGCTCAAACCCCCGATCACCTCTTGACGAGCAGAGCCGCAGAAGGGGTGCTGAGGACAAGGTTCCTCATATTGTTCACACCCAGCCATGTGACTTCCATATGCAGGGTTGTTCTTCACAGCGTTCTCAACAGATGACAGGCCATCAGGCTGCCTGTGGGAGCCACAAGAAGAAAAATGATTGATTCGGGGTCTCCTTTAGATGCTCAACTAAGTGAAAGACTATTTTTTTCTGAGCAAGAGTTCTGTTGGAGAAGAAAAAGAAAGGAAGTGGACATGGATGTAAGGGTAAATGTGAAGGTATCCAGATTAATCTCTGAAGTTGCCAGACACCATCACTGTTCCCTCTTCATTCATCTTATTTTCCCACAGTGCCTGGACACTCAATAAATTTTGGTTTGAAACTATGTCTATCAGTAGATAGTATTTCAGTAAACAAATAGAGCTCCATCATTCCCATTCACTTATGTAGAATCAGCGTATAATCATAGAGTATATGACAAAAATTCAAATGTTAGAAGATGTAAAACTCTGGGAGTCAAATTCAGTTTTACTTGAGCATTTACTTTCACTTGAGCATTGACGGTTCTATATGCTGTTGATACAAAAAAAATTGTTTAAGGGCTGGAGGGATTTCTCACTAGTTAAGGTGCTTGGTTGCAAAGCCTAGTGACCCAGGTTCAAGTCCCCAGTGGCCATGTAGAGCTAGATACACAAAGTGGCACATACATCTAGAGTGAGTTTTCAGGGACTTTAGGCCCTGGCATACCCATTCTCTCTCTCTCTCTTTTTCCCTCTCACTCTCTCTGTTTCTCTCTTCCTCTGTCTATCTATGCTTGAAAATAAAAATATTTTTAAAAAGAATTTGTTGAAATCTCTGCCATAAATAACATTAGTCCTTTGAAACCTCAGAGTCAATAGAAAGAATAAGGGCACTGATAATGGTGTATGATAGTGCTTAGGGCCAAAGAAGAGGTGTCTTCTTAGCCAAGTCAGAGGTGAGGGAAGGAAGACCAGCCTGAAGTAACTCTTGTACACTCTAGTAGCCAAGTGTGATCAGGGATTACAGTGCAAAGGGTTCCTGGATCCCTAGTCTAGCAAAAAGAACAAACTTTATGACACAGGATTACTGGTGTAATCTCTAGTATCAAGACAGAAACCATGGCCTAGCCCAGAGATGCCTCCCATTGATGAAGCCACATTTAAAACAGAACAAGGTTGTATTTCTTGTTATGTTCTTACCCAAACATAATCTGGCAAATTGTCACTGGAATGAGCCAAAGAGAAACAAACTCTAATAGGTTTATCCCTCTCCCCAGGAAGCTCACCTTTTCCATGTAATCTCCATCAACCCTTCTCCACATCCTTCCTGACCACAGCACAGGCATTCTAGCTGCACTCACTGATGTGTGTCTAGAGGCTCCCATGTGCCTTCCTGGATTGACTCATGTTCACTCAACCAGCTAGAAAAAGTGCCACCCACTCCCTGAAAATGTCTACTCTTCTGTCTGGCTAAATATTACAATCATCAACGAATTTTATGACTACCCCAGACAAACCTAGTTCAATCATCTAGGCTTCTTGACATCTCGTCCATAATACTATTTATGCACATTACACTTCTAATGTGATCAGTTTGAGAACAGGGATGATATTTCATTCAACTTTATAGTTCTCTGCCCTTTCCCACCTCTTCCTCCAACATTTGGCACATAATATATATTAAATGAACAAATAAACAGAACATTTGGTCCCAATCCCATCCTAGAATGTTTCCCATATTTACCTGCCAGGTCTGTCTCGTTCTCTCTCAACAGTGTGAGCTTGAAGTGTCCTAACAAGGAAGAAGATGATGACAGAGAAGACGAAGAGAAGGCCAACCACAGAGGCTATGGTGATGCCTATGACGAAGGGCTCAGACACTAACTCCTCACAGTGTTCACCTCGGTACCACCAGTTCTCACCCACCCGGCATCTGTAAGAACAGTCACCAAATTTAAGATCCAAATCTCTGTTCAAGATGACAGTGAATAGAAAAACCTTCAGGGAGTGGGAAAGGTAAAGATATAAACGCTGATTATGTGTAAAGAGTTAAACAGATGGCTGTGGATATAGTTCATTGGTAGAATGTCTGTCAAGTATGTACAAAGCTCTGGGTTCAAACTACAGCAGGAAAAAACTTTTAAAGACCTTATACAGGTATCAAATGTCTTCAATCCACAGAGTAGCAAGTAAATCACCACTTAACAAAATAATGTAAATTTTTCTGGATATCAAGAAACTGTTACTCTTTTTAGTCTCCTAATTAAACTTTATTCTTTTTGACATACAAGGGCCTGGATCAGTTCCAGATATTCTTGGTTTTGAGTACCTATACCAACAATTGATCACTTCTGACAGTCACAGTTTGTCCTTACTTGTGTTTCTCCAGCTTGGTTTCAGTATTCTCTACTCAGCAAAGTTAATTTGCAGTTCTTTTTAAGGGGAGTGGGCAGAAAAGTGGTCGTGCTAAATGAGTCTGCATCTGCAGTATTAACATTAGCTCTGCCTTTACAAAATGGTCTCAGATGCACTTAATGGAACAAATACTTGTCATCCCGTTGAAAACTGTAAATACTATTGGTTCTATACTTCTGAGTATACAACAGGACTACAAGAACCTCAGTGTCATTAAGAGTGACAGTCCAGGGCTGGAGAGATGGCTTAGTGGTTAAGCGCTTGCCTGTGAAGCCTAAGGACCCCAGTTCTAGGCTCGGTTCCCCAGGTCCCATGTAAGCCAGATGTACGTCTGGAGTTCGTTTGCAGTAGCTGGAAGCCCTGGCGCGCCCATTCTCTCTCTTTCCCTCTATCTGTCATTCTCTCTGTGTCTGTCGCTCTCAAATAAATAAATAAAAAATGAACAAGAGTGACAGTCCAAGCAGGACAATAAAGTTCCTTTGTTTTTACCTTCAGATAAAAAGTTTGTATCCAAGCCAGGCGTGGTGGCGCATGCCTTTAATCCCAGCACTCGGGAGGCAGAGGTAGGAGGATCGCTGTGAGTTCGAGGCCACCCTGGGACTCCATAGTGAATTCCAGGTCAGCCTGGGCTAGAGTGAGACCCTACCTCGAAAAACCAAAAAAAAAAAAAAAGTTTGTATCCAAACTGCAGCTAATCACTGTTGGTTTTATCATCACCACTAAAAACTGTAACACACAGATCTCCAGTTATTCCAAATACTCAGTAGTATATATTTAAAAAAGTCTTACAGCTCCCTAACAGCATAAAATAACTAACTGAACTGGGAATATAATTTAGGCTTATTAAATGGCCCAGTCTTCAGTGAAGAATTAGATAGCAGCCATTACCTAGATATAATTTCTGTAGTAAATATTGTAACAATTTCTCTAACATTATAAGGTCAACCCATTTTCTTCACAGGAAGGATATATAACTGGTACAACATACCTACAAATGGCCCCATGCCCAGGCATAATGTCACACTTTCCATCATTTAAGCAGAAATCAGGTTGTAGGTCACAGAGGCTCTGACAAGGAAGTTCATCCACACTCAGGTACCCAGGGTTACATCTGCACTTGGCTTCTCCACTCCAAGGGTTGACCAAACACTCAGAAAATTCATTACATGCCTGAAACTTGCAAGGGTTGGCATCATGACCTAAGACATCAAAAAAGCAGGGGATGATGCAAAGAAAGGCAAAGTCCAGGAAGAGGGGTTCCTTAATCCTTTCATCAAAGCCCCTCCCTCAAGCTGCCAGAGACAAGCCCTATCCTGAACCATTCAATTACATCATCACCTAGCAGATACCACTCTCAGTAAATTAGTATCAGATTTCTTAGAAAATCACTCAGAGGCAAATAACAAAACCCAAGGACCTAGGCAAGTTTCTACAGGTTTTATCTGGTTAGTAAGTAAAAACTTTAAAATCTATATCAGGTAACTGCAAATCTAATTAAACACAGCTTTCATATACCATACATTTCTTCCAACTCTACCCTGTTATAGGCCACTCTGTAATACTCCTACTTGCCTATCCCACACTGAGACCATAGAATGAGGGGAGAGCCCAGAAAAGAAATGGTAGGAGCTTCTAAATTGGGTATAGCCTAAGAAAAGCAGTTTTAGGAACAGTATAGGTTTGTGAAAGCAGACAGGCCATTCCTGCATCTCCTCAAACCATTCCAAACAAGATCTCAGCTTTAGTAATTTACATTTTTTAACGGCTAAAGTAAAAGGAAATGAAAAAAATAATTATGAAAATAACTAGTTGTGGTGGTTTCAATCAGATTTCATCCCTAAACTCATGTGTTCTACCTGGTGGCCATTTAGAAGGTGGAGCCTTGCTGAGGGAGGTGTATTGTTGGATGTGGGCTTTGGAGTGTTGTAGCCAGCTCCCTCTTGCCAGAGCTCAGCTCACTCTCTTGCTGCTATTTTCCACCAGCTTTGGCAGAGGTGATATCCAGCCTGTAGTCATGTCATGCTTTCGACTATCATCATGAAGCTTCCCCTTGAGACTGTAAGCCAAAATAAAAACCTTTCTCCCATCAGGTGCCTTTGGTTGGGTGCATTGTCCCAGCAATGAGAAGGTAACTACAACACCAGTCAAAATTTGTATAAGACATTGACCATGGATGTGGCTATAATGGTTCTATCAGGTACTCTTCCTTGGTGAGTAGTAATGACAAATGAGCACATGGTAACACAGATACAGACAATGGTAAATGTGTCAGGTTTGGCTTGAAAGCTAAGTAGAATTCAAGAATAACACAGTCTCTCTTTTTAGACAAATTAATATGGTCTTACAAATCAATTATTTTTTCACTGTTCTAGAGCTTAAAATGATTACAAATAAGACTATGCCCTTGGAGCTTAGAGAATTTCTAAAGCTGATACCCTTTGGCCCCATGTAGGAATAAAGGGCTGTATTAAAAGTTAGTGTCCCCTAAAAGTTTATGCCTACCCAGAACCTTATATGGAAACAAAGACTTTATAGATGTAATCAAGTTAGGAAGAGGTCATATTGTATTGGGATGGGACATTAATGACTGTATCCTTAAAAGAAGAGGAAAATTTAGGAACAGAGACATGGACAGGGAATGAAGTAATCTATATCTGGGCAGAGGAAGATACTGCACTGGCAAACCAAAGAATAGCAAAAAATGCCAGAAAATACCAGAAGCTAGGAAAAAGCAGGGAAGGTTCTTTCCTAAAACTTTCAGAGGGAGCATGGCTGTACTAACACTTTGAATCTGTACCTCTAGTCTCAAGAACTGTGAAAGAAGATGTTCCTGTTGTTACACCAAGTTTGTGGTACCTTGTTAAATTAGCCTTAGGAAACCTATGAGGGGACCAGTGCTAAGATTCTCAAACAAGGAAAGCACGCTAATGAGAAGATAGGTGGTCTCTTTAAGAGGAGTGCACAGCCAGCTGGATTCTCCTGGGAATTTCCTACATCTTTGCAGCTATGTCCTAGTAATCATCTAATGACTTTGTAATTAGAAAACAATCTAATCTCAACCTGTAGTGAAAAACAACAGCACGCACAGTGGGTATTGCATGGATCATCTTTATTAATGAAAGTAAAGTTTTCTAAGACACTGCATGTGAATTAAAGGTAAAATACAAGTCACTCTTGATTTAGCCAATGTGGACACAAACAATAATTTATTAAAGTATGCACATTGTAGGGAAATTCTATTTGAAATTTTTAAAACTTTGTGGCTACTCTGAGTGTAATTGGAAGGGAAAAAGCAGAATTTCTTTTCTATCATTTAGGAAAAAGATAAACATATAGGAAAATGAAAACTATGTTTCCCTGTTTCTTCCAGAAAGCAAGCTTAATATTTTAATTATGTAAATAAAGAATTGAGGTTTTAAAGTCTCTTTCTAGACCTTTGTGTTGACTAAAGATGAATGGCCAGAATAATATGTCCTGTGGGAAAGTACTTTGGTGACTTTACAGGCAAACAAATGTATAACTGGAACTAAATCTGGAATGGGAAACAGATGAATTATAGGATGAATGACACATGTTCTGCTTTCCTGAGAGTAGCCCGAGAGAGGTACTGATGGGCCTTAAAAATATGAGCACAGAAGAAATGAGAAGGAGGTCTGGGAAGAAAGCTTCACGGCCAGGGCAATGTCATACAGGCTGGGTTCTAGGGAAAGTGGGCCAGGGAAATAACATCCTTGGGAGAGTGACTGAGGGCTTTCAGGATGGTTCTAGAAAAAATAAAAATGGGGGCTGGAGAGATGGCTTAGTGGTTAAGTGTTTGCCTGTGAAGCCTAAGGACTCCAGTTCAAGGCTCAATTCCCCAGGACCCATGTTAGCCAGATGCACAAGGGGCGCACACATCTGGAGTTCGTTTGCAATGGCTGGAGGCCGTGGCGCGCCCAATCTCTCTCTCTCTCTCTCTCTCTCACTCTCTCTCTCTCTCTCTCTCGCCCCCTCTCTCCCTCCCTCCCTCCCTCTGTCTGTCTCTCTTAAATGAATAAAAACTGAATTAAAGAAAATTTTTTAAATAAAAATGGGACTATGATCTGTTAAGTTGGTATAAAAGACCAGCATAGGTCTTTTATGAGTTTGAACGTTCAGAAGTAACTCAGAGCTAGAGGTAATAGAGAGATATTTAAGATCCCTAACTGCTGAGCGGTACGGAGGGGTAGACTGAGGGCCTGGAGGAGCATAGTGCAGATTTTACTTACACCACACTAGTGCAAAGGGCCTAGTGCTGGAGCACCTTCAAGTAAAGCAAAAGAAATCCCATATATGTGGAAGGTTTAGCATACAGCTAATGAATGAATTTTTAAAAACTGAGTTAAACCACGCATGGTAAGGCACACCTTTAATCCCAGCACACAGGAAGCAGAGGTAGGAGGATCACTGTGAGTTCGAGGCCACCCTGAGACTACGTAATGAATTTCAGATCAGTCTGGGCTAATGCGAGACCCTACTTTGAAAAAAAAAAATGAGGTAAATATATTTTTATTGCTATATTTTTTTGGTAAAGAAAGTGATTGATATAGAGGATACACCTGTGGTTGAATACCTGGGTAATAGTCTAAGGCTCTATGTTTGATTCCCAGAACAGAAGAAAAAGGAAGAGGAGGAAGAGCAGGAGGAAGAAGAGAATTTTTGGAAATTTTTCATAAATTTTTCATATATCATAATGGCTTGCACTTGTGAAACTAGATGTAGCAGACAGCTTCATGTTCACTGAGATGAACTTCCAGACCAGGGACAGTTATGGAGGAAGGGATATTTATTGAAGCCTACAGATCCAGGGGAAGTTCCATAAATGGCAAAAGAAGCTGGCCTGCCTTCACAGAAACAAGCAGAGAAAGAGAAGCACAAGCCAAAAGCCACACAGGACAGCACACTTCAGGAACTCCAGCTAGGCACACTTTGCATATCTTTAGATTGAAATCTGAAACCCACCACCACACCTTAAGATCCACCCAGTGACACACCTCTAGCCAGGTGGCTGCAGATGCAAACTACAAACAATAAAAAACTGAATATATTGGGGGGGGCATCTATTCAAACTACCACACTAGACAAATTCTTTTTTATATGTGTTTAAACCTTAAATAGCCCCATAAAACATATAGGTCAAGTAAAAGTATCCCATGTAACATGTGCAGGACTAAACTCAAAAAAAGTAGGTCAGGGCTGGAGAGATGGCTTAGTGGTTAAGTGCTTGCCTGTGAAGCCTAAGGACCCCGGTTCGAGGCTCAGTTCCCCAGGTCCCACGTTAGCCAGATGCACAAGGGGGCGCACGCATCTGGAGTTCGTTTGCAGTGGCTGGAAGCCCTGGCGCGCCCATTCTCTCTCTCTCCCTCTATCTTTCTTTCTCTCTATGCCTGTCACTCTCAAATAAATAAATAAATAAATAAATAAATAAATAAATAAATAAAGGTGTGCGCCATCACACTTGGCAGCATTCTTTAAAAAAAAAAAAAAAGTAGGTCATCTAAAGTCACACAAATGATGGATGTCAGAGTAAAGGGGGAACCTGGGCTTCCAAATTATAATGGATTGCTTCTTCCATAACACCACATGGCAAAGAAGATGCAAGCAGCCTTTGAGAACTAGTGGCAAGAAATGTGAACATGAAAGGTTAGTTAAATCATTTTCCTTCAAGGATTTCCATGGAAAGAATGCTTTCTTCTTTCCCAAGAGAAAAGTAGTATTCATTTTCAAACTAGTTTGAGAACAAAAGACACTGAAGAAATATGAACCCAGACATTCAACCTTATTCCTTTTCCCAAAACCACTATTCTGTGGTAAAAGGAAGAGAAAAAAAAAGAATAAAATTTTAGGCTCCAGCAGCATTCTCTGCATTCAATTCTTCAAATTGTTAATTTTATTCACCCACAGTATTTCTGGGTACCTCATGTATTCAAAGAACTGTGCTAAGCTCTAACAAGAAAGTGGTTGACACAGCAGATATACTCCCAGTCCTTGTGGAAAGCTGAGGAAGAGAAAATAGCCACCAAGCAACTTTCACATAAATTAACATTATAAGGGCTGGAGGAATGGCTCAGTAGTTAAGGTGCTTGCCTACAGAGCCTAAGGACCCAGGTTCGATTCTCCAGATCCTACATAAGCCAGAGGCACATGATGGTGTATGGATCTGGAATTCATTTGTAGTGGCTAGAGGTCCTGGCACACCCATTATTTCTCTCTCTTTCTCTCTCTTTCCCTCTCTCTGTCTGTAATAAATAATAAAAACATTTTAAAAATTAACATTTTAAAAGGTACTAACTTCATAGGGGATAAGAACATGATTTGATAAGAAAGACTAATTTGAAAGGCACCATCAAGATTAGGGGAGAACATTGAAAGTCTTCAGGAGCCAACAAGTCAAGTCTGTGGAATCAGGCAATGTTAATGCCTGAGAGGGGAATGTGGAGAAAAGCTCCAGACAAAGGGGCGTGTGAAGGCTTTATGACCACAAAGAGGGTTTTGTATCAGAGGAGCTACAACAAGTGACCTTGACTGGAATATGGTGCATAAGAAGGTTAGTTTCTCTGGATGAGACTGGGAAATATAGGGGCCAGGCCTGTGGCTACTGAAGCAGACAGCCATTGGTATAGAAAAGCAGCAATGGGAGCTCACCCAGCTGCTACTTTAGATAGAGTGTGTGACTGCTATCTGCAGAATGGCTAGGTTGGGGAGAAAGAGACGTAGGAAAACCGGCTCTGTGAGAAATGATGATAATTTGGGTAGATTAGTAGCAGTGATTATAGAGACAAGAGATTGGATTTGGCATAATTTAGAATTCAGTACTAATGTTTAGTGAATGATTGAAAGTTGGGGATGATAGACACTATGGGATCAAGAAAGACTTCCTAGGTTTTCCTAGGCTTCTAGCTAAGTAACTGAATAGACAAACCCACCATTTGTCAATATTGAGAAGCTGAGAAGAGCAGATTCAGATAGAGGATAGGGAGATATTAAAAAACAAAAACTATCTTGGATTTAATACACATAGAATATATTTTATGCACACACATAGAGATTGTCAAGTAAGTAGTTAGATAATGACTCTGAAGCTCGAGAAAGAAGCATAATCTGCATATAACAATACAGAGTGGAGCAGAGCCTGGTCATTTGGGATACAGGCCTGTAATCCCAGTTACCCGGTGGGGAAGTGAGGACTGAGACAAGAGGATAGCAAACTTAAGGCCTGCTTATGCTCCCAGAGAGAGACAGTTCAAGGCCAGCCTAAGCAATTTAGTGAAATTTTGTCTCAAACTAAAAAGTGAAAAAGGGGGCTGGCCATGTGGTTCAGTGGTGCAGTACTTGATTACTATGTGGAGGGCTCTGGGTTCAATCCCTGTGCTGCCAAAAATAAAAAAGAGAGTGACATTTACATAAAACTTATTAAAGAATCCATACAGAAATAAAATTTCCCTATCTCTCTGTCAGTTGGAAGGAAGGGACGGAGGGAGGGAGGGAGTTAGGGAGGAAGGGAAAAAGAGGTCAGAGTTGAGAGTTGTAGCAACATAAAAACAAAGTAAAAACAGATCCAATCAACAAACAAAAGAGCTAGAAAGAGTGCTGATAAGGGAATGACAGGTAAATAGTGAAGGTAATACATGTCTCTTTAACCCTTTGATAGGCCCTGGCAAAGATTACTTCACCAGTTTTCAATATGTGGAAAATTTCTGACAGTACTTTTCTTACAAGTATTAGATCTACCTTGACTCAATGAAAAAGAAACACAAATATAATCACACAAAACCCTACAATGGCAGGCATTATCATTACCTGATTCCACATCCAGGGAGTATTTATCAATATTCAAGTTCATGGTTTGGTATGCAGTAGTGCAAAAATCTTCCAGAATCATGTACACAGCATTGTTGACATTAGGAGGGACAGACTTAGCAAACTTCATTCGGCTGTTCACCACAACGCTGCCATTTCTGAAGTTCAGGATTTCCAAGTTCTGAAAACCTGAGAGATTTGACTCAAGATAGGGAACCAGCTGCAATACATGAAAAGTTATGTTTATTGGGTAAGTTCTGCATTTTGTTGACTCCATGCCAAAAAGGCTTTTTAATGCATACAATGCATGTTGTATTTTCCTTTTGGTATGCATTCAACAAAATGCAAGGCCATATATATATATATGACTCTCCCATCATATACATAGATTACATACATATATATGACACAAATGCACAAGAGTGACTATTGGGGTATGAAGCAGACTAGGCAGGGGGAACAGAAGTGGGGGTAGCTAATGATAAGGGGTGAATATGAGCAAAATATGGTACGTGTGTATGAAAATGTCATAAGCTCTTTATTTTATATATCCACTTGAAAAAAAATAGGGACAATTGATAATATATTTGATAATAATATATTTGATAATACAGGAAGTCAGTGCCTACAACAGATGAGTTTCTTGGGCTCAGACTCCATGTGTTGTGGTTGGGGAGATATTCATGTCTGATAATTCACTAATACGCATGTTTTACATTTTGTGCTTACCAATTCTAGGAATCTTTGTTCCAGGGCTTTATATTCCAAAGAGTTTTTATTAAAAAGGTCTTCTGAAAACATCATGTTAGTCACTCGGAGGCTGAAGAACACCACCAATGCTCCTACAGTCTGGGTGTGACTCAAGTCACCTCTTTTTGTGGGCTGAGCCATAATAGGCTTCTCTGTGGAGTTAACATTTGTAGACATTTCCACATAGCTACCAATCTTGCCATTTTGCTCTTGGATTAGCTCAGGCTGATAGTAATCTGTGTCTACCCGGTCTAGTTCTAATGAAATATCCTGTACGCCCAGAATTACTTCATCCTCTAACAGGGTGGACCTGGTAGTTGGAGGCAATTCAGTAGACTGTGTCATGGAAGCTTTCAACCAGAGTCTGTCAGTACTCTCTGGTGTACTTGCCAATGTGTCTCTGGATAATTTCCCTAGGGAAGAAGTTCTTGCCCAAACTCTATCTGATTCTGGCAATATAGTCCATACAGGCTGCATATCTGGCTTCACCACTGAGGCCTTCCTGTCAAGCCATTCATGGCTGGCTGACTCTGTTGTTTGTTCTGTATCCTCCTTTAGGAAGGCATTCACTTGGTCTGTTTTCTCAGTAGAATCGGAGATTGCTGTAGCTGCCAGAAAGAGAGGTGCTTTGGTAACTGAGTAATAATCAAGGTCAGGCACCTCTGGTGTGTGCTTAGAAAAACTCAGAGATGCAGACAGAGCTTCAGAGTCTGCAAAGATAGACATAGTAGGTCCACCAAGGAACTGTTCCTCCACAACGTTTGTAAGTCTATCATCATGCTTGTGTTTTTCATACTCACTAATTTGATCTGTGGAATCCACTTTATCATCTGCAAGTACTTTCTCATGTATACCCATAGTTGGCAAGAGTGAATCCTCGCTTTCAAGCCATGACTTTGATGGAGGGTTAGTGCTCTTCTCTAAGGAAGTCTCACTCCATGGCCAAGTAATCAGATCTGCCTTTTGTCCAGACCCTGAACCTAACCCACTTTCAAATATAAACTCGTTTTCCACAGATGAATCTGGAAACAAAGGGTTTACTTCTAATTGACCTGTGACTTTGGAGGCAAAGTGGTCTAAGCCAAAAGGTACAGTTTTATCTTTAGCAAGATCTGTTGTAACAGAAGAGGTCAGGGAAGATGAGGAGGCCACAAGGGGAATGCTGAGGTCTTCCATAGACACTGCCTCTTTTGGCGCAGGTTGAATGGGTGAACTTGAAGGCAATGGAACAACAGGAAGAACATCTTCTAAGTCTTCAACGTTGACTAACTCTAAAAATAAAATTTTCTATTAATTAATCTACAAAGTTGCCAAAACATATTTCTAATAAAACTACTTATTTTTCCAGTTATCAGGGATAATGGTTGACTTTTATATCTAAGATACAAGAAGTAATGATCATATGTTCATGATGAGGGACAAACACTCGTGAATATGACCTCTTCTCTGAGGATAAGACTTTAGCTATTGGAAAAATCCTCAAACATTTGGCTTTTTCCATGAAAATAAAGAAATTGCAGCAACCATATCAATAACCAAGGTTGAATCCTTCAAGCTTTTAGATAGAACATTTTTGAGAAATGTTTCTCTTTCTCTATTATCTTATTGTTTATCATCCTGCAGGTTTAAAATATTAAAATTTGAACTCATTATTGATATCTTTGCTCATGTTCTTCTTCCACATCTATAGACAACCCTGTGTCATACTGCTGCTTTTCTTTCTTTCACAACATCTAGAAGATCATCCATATTATTTTCACTTCTCTCCCTTCTCTCTCTCTCTCTCTCTCTCTCTCTCTCTCTCTTCCTGAGACTTTCCTAATTCAGATGACCCTCTTCTCAATACTACTATGTAGTATAACCTAAGACCTTTAGAAAAATACAATTAGAAATTACTAGAATAATCTTCTATAATACTTATTCACTAATTTCCAAAAGGTCAAGTTCTTTGATAGTAGTAGTTACAATAATTTAAACTATATATTCTTCAATATAAGCATCAAAATACCCATTAATTGATTTCTACCCCATCTATCAAAATGTATTTCTTAGTATTTAGTGATTTGTACTATCTAACTAATTAAATGATTATTTCCCACAGGTTTCCCAAGATATTCCCCCCCACACACACTCACAATGAATGTTAACCATGCTTTTATATTCCCCAAAATTATTTCATCTCTTCATAACCCTTGTCATCCCATTGAATAAGGAAATGTGAAAAGCTCCTCACCATCTTCTAATCCATGAGATCCAGAAGTCCTCTCCTCAGAAGCCACAGGCCAGCCAGTGTGAAGCACTGCTGGGGTGACAGAATGAAGAGTCAAGCTGCTGCCCTCTAAAACCCCTAGAGAAGGACTGAGGACCACCTTCGTGGGAGATGCTAATTTAGGTGCAGATACTAAATCACCTAGAGCACTTTCTGACCAGAATTCCCTGCCAGTGGTTGAGGGAGGACCAGAGCTGAAATCAAGTGGTGAAATACTGCTGGTGGTAGGCTCATCTGCTGAGGGCCATTCAGTTGGAAGGGTATTATCCTGGGGGGAGAAAAAGGCTAAATCATATCATCGATAAAAGACACATAAAATGATTTTAAATACCAACTACCTCTCCATATTCCTGAATGGTCTAGGGACAAGAAGGCAATAAAATACTGAAGGGGAGATGGACAAGGGCTTAGAGTCAAACCCCAATTCAAGCACTTTATAGTCTGAAAATCTGGATAAGCTCTCAAAACTCACCTGTTAAAGGGGTTAGTTGAAGTAAGAATTTTAAAGACCCTAAGCAAGTTGGATTTGTTGGGGAGAATGCTTTCTTTTGCTTTAGAATGGCTCAATTCCCTCCATATTTTTAGCTTAAAGTACTTTAAATATGTAGAAATTACTAATATTTGTAATTTGTTGATAAAACTTAAACACATTGCCCCCAGCAGATAGGAGTAATTAGCAATATTACTTAAAGTCCTGAACTATAGCTAATTAACTATGGTTCTCTATTTTATCAGGAATCTATCATATCAAAGTGTAGTGTGATTATCTCAAATAAAGAGTCATGCTCATAAAGTGGCATCATCTCTCTCTTTTTAAATACTTTAGTTTTTTACTTATTTATTTATTTGAGAGAGGGAAAGAAGGACAGAGAGAAAGAGAGAGAGAATGGGTGCACCAGGGCTTCTGGCCACCACAAATGAACTCCAGACACATGTACCACCTTATGCATCTGGCTTACATGGGTTCTGGGAAATCGAACTGAGGTTCTTTGGCTTTGCAGGCAAGTGCTTTAACCACTAAGCAATCTCTCCAGCCCCTCATCTCTCTGTTTTTAATATCTCAAATATAATTTTCTTTTCCTAGTGACTTTTATTATTGTATTATAATCTTATTTCAAAATTTGACTTTAGGAATAAAAAAACAGAAAGATAACCTTTGAACATGCTAATTATAGTCTTACAGAGATTATATAAGAAAAAGCCATGTGTGGCGGTGCACGCCTTTAATCCCAGCACTAGGGAGGCAAAGGTAGAAGGATCGTCATGAGTTCAAGGCCACCCTGAGACTAAGTAGTTAGTTCCAGGTCAGCCTGGACCAGAGTGAGACCCTACCTCAAAAAAAAAAAAAAAAACATAAAAAAGATTACATAAGAAAAGTTTAGGGGCTGGAGAGTTGGCTTAGTGGTTAACATGCTTGCCTGCAAAACCTAAGGACCCAGGTTTGATTCCCTAGTACCCACATAAGCCAGATGCACAGGGTGGCACATGCATCTAGAGTTTGTTTGCAGTGGCTAGAGGCCCTGGTATTCTCATTCTCTCTCTCTTTCTACTTGCTTCTCTCAAATAAATAAATAAGATATTTAAAAAAGAAAAGTTGAATGATGATATTAATAGGTAAAATAGCCATAACATTTGATGGAAATTTATGTATTTTAATCTATGCTAGGCAATTGCACAGCAGTCAACCTAGTAATGAGTTTGTTAAAGTAAAATGTACAAATGTTCTGTATGTAGAGAAAGAGGGAAATTGAGGACTATCCTCAAATAACTAGATGTGTTCAAATCCAGATAAGTAAGAAAACGATATATTGAAATCTTGACTGTAAAAGGCAAAAAAAAATGAATAATACCCACTTTGCCTTGCCCAATGCTCAGAGGCTTTATCTGGCCATACTTTGGTGTATAAAAAAAATTATGGAGCCAGGTGTGGTGGTATACACTTTTAATCCCAGCACTCAGGAGGCAGAGGTAGGAGAACTGCCATGAGTTCGAGGCAACCCCGAGACTACAGAGTGATTTCCAGGTCAGCCTGAGCTAGAGTGAGACGCTACCTTGAAAAAAAAAAAAAAGAAGAAGAAAAAAACATTATGTTGAGAAGGAGGTTTGAACATGCATATGTATGAACATGTCTATGAAATTTTAGAGCTAGGAAGACTCTTGAGAATCACGTGGTCCAACTGTGCGTGTTGAAGACAAAGACTGACTGCAAGGCTGAGGCCCCACAGGTGGAGAGCAGAGAGGAGGAGGAGGGGAGAGGGCTTTTGTCAATATTTAAGCCTGCCATATGGGTTAGCAAGCCTGTTTGCACAGAAAGAAAAGTTCCTTTCTTTCCTCTCTTTTCCCAGTCTCTAAAATGATATGTTTATGGGAAAGTAAGGCCATTTGTTCAATACTAGAGTCTGTTTAAAAAGTAGTTATGGAAATCATAATTATACAATATTTGGAATTTGACTTTTTTCCTAACTTTCTACATGTTCTGCATGTTCCAGCAACTTATACTACCAGTTGAGCCAGCAAATTCCAACTATCTCTTTAAAAAGTTCCAAGCAAGGTGGCTTAAACCAGTTAGCCTATGCTTCAGAGACTGTGTTTCAACAAACTAAGCCTATGACCCGATACATGTTAGGAAAGCAGTGGAATGAATGCTCAATGTTAAAACGTCCTCAAGTAGCATTTGTTACCTCAGTGTACCTAAGAAGTAAATGCCATTTCCCTTCATAAAAGCTGAAACTAGGGCTGGAGAGATGGCTTAGCAGTTAAGCACTTGCCTGTGAAGCCTAAGGACCCCGGTTCGAGGCTCGGTTCCCCATGACCCACGTTAGCCAGATGCACAAGGGGGCGCACACGTCTGGAGTTCCTTTGCAGAGGCTGGAAGCCCTGGCGCGCCCATTCTCTCTCTCCCTCTATCTGGCTTTCTCTCTGTGTCTGTCACTCTCAAATAAATAAATAAAATTTTTTTAAAAAGCTGAAACTAGAACTACACATAATATCTTAAATAAAAGTCAAGTTACAGAGCATAGTGAGAAAGTTTTAAATAATGACTTTTCAAGTAAAACAGGAAGAGCTTCTATTTCAATAAGTACTTCTTAAAAATACATGGTAATGAGGCTTTCTTATACATTTTTAAAGGTGCATATATCATGCCAGGAATAACACTTCATTTATTTTTAGACCAGTAGATGTTCCCATAGTAACAAATTCAAGCCATGGATTCTCTTTAAACACAATGTAGTATATTGACAAGTTTAGTCTTATGTTGGCCAGTTTGACTTCTGCTAATACCATCTGAATAGCATTCTGATGCTATAGAAAGCATACTGCAAAATAGTGATTTTCAAAACTGGCGCGCCGATGCTCGCTCACTCTCTCTCTGTCTGTAATAAATAAATAAAAATAAATTTAAAAAATAGAATGGTGCTTACTAGAGGCTGAGAAGGGTGTGGAGAAGAAAAGATAAAGGTTGGTTAATGGGTACAAGAGTATAGCTAGTATTCTATAGATTAGTGGGGTGACTATAGCTAACAATATTTTCTGATATATTTCAAAATAGCTAAGTTTAACTACTCTCCACATAAAGACCCATAGCTGGAGCTGGGAAACAAGTCAGAACCATATCCAAACATAAGCCCACTCTCCAATATCAAGCTACCATTAATCATGGGTACAAGAGGGCCTACACCTATTAAACTCTCTATCAAAAAAGTGAGTGCTATCTCAATTTTACGGGTGCTAACTTACTTTCCGTTGGAGAATCTGCTTCTCTTTTTTAGACAGATGCAGATCCTAAGGAGAGAGCTGCCCCAACATACCTCAAAAGGGGCCTGACTGTAACTAAAGAAAATTGGTGAAACAAGCAAGGGTGATGTTTTCCTGATGAACTGGATACCAGCACAAAGGGGAAGGAGACCAACACAGAGAAAAATCAACTCCCACCAAATCAGAGACCCAGAGCCTCAGAGGCCCCCAACACCTCAGCACTGAAGCAGACCAAAAATTAACCCAACATGGCTCAGGGAAATTTTGCGGAAGAGGGGGCAGAAAGAATGTCAGAGTCACATGTTGGGTCATGATATGCAGAGACATTTATCGTACCAATAACTGTGGACTAACTCCACAATGCACGACCCATTTACATCAACAAGGAGGGTCCATTGGGAGGAGGTAGATCATGGATGAGCCTAAACAATGGTACCAAACTGCCTGTATTTGCTGAAAAGAAAACTAATAAATTAAATTTTTAAAAAAATTATAAATGTTATGTTTGGTGACCAGTATGCTAACTACTCTCATTTTAAAAATATTATTTATTTATTTATTTGAGAGAGAGAGAGAAAGTGAGAAAGAAACAGAGAGAGAAAATGAGAATGAGAGCACTAGGGCCTCTAGCCACTGCAAACGATCTCCAGACACATGCACCACCTTATGCATCTGGCTACACATGGGTACTGGGGCATCAAACCTGGGTCCTTGGCTTCGCAGGCAAGCACCTTAACTGCTAAGCCATCTCTCCAGCCTGTAATTACCATCATTTGATCACAATGTATTCATGTAAAAATTACTCTACAAATATGCTCAATTACTAAGTAGCAATAAGTTTTTCAAACATGCCTTACTCTGTAAATTTCTTAGTTAATGTCCTACAGTTATCATTACTCATAGAGAGCTTTGGCTTCAGTTAAAATAGAACCATTGCAGCCTACCTGAACAAGAAGCCCTGCCAGTCAGCGCGCGCCACAATTACCCTGGCATCCACACCCAAGCTCTAGCCACTTCCTGGCACAAAGGAATGTGAATTTCATGATACCAGGTCTTCCTGATTCTCAAAATCAACTGAAAATCTGAATATTTATGTAAAAAATTAATTTTTAGATATTTGTCTATTTTTTAAAAGTTTGATTCCAAAGTGTATATTTACAGCTGATCCAGATCAGTTGGTCCATATCTGATATGGAAACTCCTGTCTTTATACATTGTTCCTAAAATGTCATCACAAATCTCCAGTAGTTTAAAAAAAAAAAAAAAAAAAAAACCCTTAGGCTAGAGAGATGGCTTAGCAGTTAAGGAACTTGCCTGCAAAGCCAAAGGACCCAGGTTCATTCCCCAGGGCCCACATAAAGCCAGATGCATAAAGTGGCACATGGGTCTGAAGTTCATCTGCAGTGGCTAGAGGCCCTGGTGTGCCCGTTCTCTTTTTCTCCTTCTTTCTCTCTCACTCTCTCTTTCTCTGTCTCTCTCTCACACACACACAAACACATATACATACACTACACAAATTAATAAATAAAAACTCTTTTAAAAGCCCCAGGCTGGTGAGATTAGAAGCAGCTGAGATGGGAAGTGCCAGCAGCTGGGTCTGACCACACGCGCTGGATGCACCTCCAGTGTTTGTGTCGCCGGTCGGTTTAGAAACCTGTCTACAAGCATGGAGACATTTCACACAGAGGAACACACCTTATTCTCCTTGGTTTTCCCACAGCTAGACACAAGTAAACACCAAATGACACACATACACCACACACCACATCACACCTCCTACACACACCAAAAAATGACACACACATACATCCCACACACCACATCACACCTCCTACACACACCAAAAAATGACGCACACATACATCCCACACACCACATCACACCTCCTACACACACTAAAAAAATGACACACACATACATCCCACACACCACATCACACCTCCTACACACACCAAAAAATGACACACACATACATACCAAAAACCACATCACACCTCCTACACACACTAAAAAAATGACACACACATACATACCACACACCACATCACACCTCCTACACACACCAAAAAATGACAAACACATACATCCCACACACCACATCACACCTCCTACACACACCAAAAAATGACACATACATACATCCCACACACCACATCACACCTCCTACACACACCAAAAAGTGACACACACATACATCCCACACACCACATCACACCTCCTACACACACCAAAAAATGACACACACATACATCCCACAAACCACATCACACCTCCTACACAGACCAAAAAATGACACACACATACATCCCACACACCACATCACACCTCCTACACACACCAAAAATGACAAACACATACATCCCACACACCACATCACACCTTCTACACACAAAAAAATGACACACACATACATACCACACATCACATCACACCTTCTACACACACAAAAATGACACCCACATACATCCCACAAACCACATCTCACCTCCTACACACACTAAAAAAATGACACACACATACATCCCACACACCACATCACACCTCCTACACACACCAAAAAATGACACACACATACATCCCACAAACCACATCACACCTCCTACACACACTAAAAAAATGACACACACATACATCCCACACACCACATCACACCTCCTACACACACCAAAAAATGACACACACATACATCCCACACACCACATCACACCTCCTACACACACCAAAAAATGACACACACATACATCCCACACACCACATCACACCTCCTACACAGACCAAAAAATGACACACACATACATCCCACACACCACATCACACCTCCTACACACACCAAAAATGACAAACACATACATCCCACACACCACATCACACCTACACACAAAAAAATGACACACACATACATACCACACATCACATCACACCTTCTACACACACAAAAATGACACACACATACATCCCACAAACCACATCTCACCTCCTACACACACTAAAAAAATGACACACACATACATCCCACACACCACATCACACCTCCTACACACACCAAAAAATGACACACACATACATCCCACAAACCACATCACACCTCCTACACACACTAAAAAAATGACACACACATACATACCACACACCACATCACACCTCCTACACACACCAAAAAATGACACACACAAACATCCCACAAACCACATCACACCTCCTACACACACCAAAAAATGACACACACATACATCCCACACACCACATCACACCTCCTACAGATACCAAAAAATGACACACACAAACATCCCACAAACCACATCACACCTCCTACACACACCAAAAAATGACACACACATACATCCCACACACCACATCACACCTCCTACACACACCAAAAAATGACACACACATACATCCCACACTCCACATCACATCTCTTACACACACCATAAAATGAAACACACATACATCCCACACACCACTTCATGTCTCCTACATACACCAAAAACTGACACACACCTACACACACCAAAAAGTAAACACACATACACCACACACACCACAGCACATACATGACACACATCAAAAAATACACACACACCCCATCACATCTACGCATGTCAAAAAATGACACATAGATACACCACATCACACCTACTACACACAGCAAAAACACACACATATATGCCAGAAATGTCACATCACACATGCCAAAAAATGATGTACACCACACAAACATCACACCTACCATAAACATAAAAAATGCACATACACCACACATGCCACATCATACCTACTACACATACCAAAAATATGGCACACACATGCACCATAAATGCCACATCATACCTCCTACACACACACCAAAAAAGAAATGCAGATAGACCCCACACACCACATCACATACTACACACACCAAAATAATACACACACACACCCTCCACACATCATCACATCTTCTACACATGCCAAAAAATAACACACACATACGTCACATACATCACACCTACCACACACACCAAAAAAGTATGTCCACTATATTTATGTACATCAATTTGTAATTTTGGCAATAAAAACTATTTTGGGTTAACTTAGAAAACAACTCAGTGGGCACTTACAGCCTAATTATCCCCAAACAAGTATGAACCACAAATAATGAGTTTCCAGTATGTGTGGAGTTTGGCAATGCAGACTTCTTTCAACAACTGTGGAAGTCTGAAATTTTCTGAACCAATACTTCATACACATGAACTGACAGCTATGAGCAATGTCTCAGGGATGACATAAGAGAGCATTTAAAATGGGAACAGCTTGGAAACGCATCGTGCCAAAGTAAGAAGGTGAGGTGAGAAGCTTACGGTGATGGTTCTAGGCCTAAGGCATAGAAACATACCTGAATACCAAATTGTGTCTGAAGAGTTGAACTATGGGTGTCCTCAACCAGGTCTTTAGTTTGGGGAAGCATAACTTCTTTCACTGAGGGGAGAACAATATTAAAGAACATTTTTAAATCTATTTATTTTTTCATTAATTTTATTTCTAATTTTAATTACCATACAGAGTTTCAGGTACCAGTATGACATTTTCAAACACAATTTATTTGTTTCTCTCTCCACCCCCTGTACTTTCTCGCCTCTTTCCTGCTTATGTGCCACGTGTCCTTTTGCCCTTCTTCCACCTCCTTCCTTGCCATCTCTTATTATCCCCTCTTGATCACCTTTCTAGCCTTTTAGGATTTACCCACATTTGTCCCCCTTTATGTACATATGTACAAATATTAAATCTGGGTTTTTTAATGAAAACATCATTGTATTTGAGGTACAGGGGCAATTAAAAACCAATTTCTTCCTCTTTGTGGGTAAGGTTTGGGCAGGACACAAGCAGACTTGCTTGGAAAATGTATGTGATGTTCGGGTATTTTTACTCATATTGGCACAATGTGTCTGAATGATAATAACCCAACATAAAACAAAGATTCTTCCTATTAAGTAAGGTTTGGTGGTGCATGTTTTAATCCCAACACTCAGCCTCTAAGTGCTGAGAGTGCAGGTATGTACCACATTCCCAGATTTTATTTGTTTAGTTAGTTATTGCATCTTGTTTTTCCTTTTTTTTTATTTTAGTTATTGCATTTTAAATAATAAAGTTGAACTGAAATTTTAATGAACTTGGCCAGAGCAAGTATAGTAGAAAAGTGCACAAAAAGATTTCCTTTTTGGCAAAAAGAGCCTTATGAAAATGGACTAAGATGTCAAAAAGCTTTATTGCTATACTGATATTAAAAACCAATAAGGGGGACTGGAGAGATAGCTTAGCGGTTATGCGCTTGCCTGTGAAGCCTAAGGACCCCAGTTCGAGGCTCAATTCCCCAGGACCCAAGTTAGCCAGTTGCACAAGGGGGTGCACGTGTCTGGAGTTCGTTTGCAGTGCCTGGAAG
This sequence comes from Jaculus jaculus, assembly GCF_020740685.1. Lineage (NCBI taxonomy): Eukaryota > Metazoa > Chordata > Mammalia > Rodentia > Dipodidae > Jaculus > Jaculus jaculus. The sequence continues at coordinate 169,515,926 of NC_059105.1, forward strand.
CCCTGGTGCGCCCATTTTCTCTCTCGCTCTCTGCCTCTTTCTCCTTCTCCCTCTCCTTCTCCCTCTCTCTCTCTCTGTCACTCTCAAATAAATAAAAAATAAACAAACAACAACAAAAAAAATAAGGAAGAGAGCATATTGTGTAACTCAATTCAATAAACATTTACTGAATCCATTTTAGTTATGACATGCTTTGCCAAAATTGTGGCCTTAAATATTAATTTTTTTTTTTCTTTTCTGTCTTTCAAGGTAGGGTCTCATTCTAGCCCAAACTGACCTGGAATTCACTAGGTAGTCTCAGGGTGGCCCCAAGCTCACAGCAATCCTTCCACCTCTGCCTCCCAAGTACTGGGATTAAAGGCAGATGCTACCATGCCTGGCTGCTTTAAGTATTAAAAAGCCAAGTTGCTTTTGCTGAATTTGCTCAAGCTTCTCTGTTTAAGACCTGCACTCAAATTCCTAGAGTCCTGCCCACATGCTGTTACCATGGTTAATCCCTAGTTTTAGATTACAAGAATATTCTCTAGTCACTATTGTATCTGGCCCACAGATTTCATATGAGAACATAAGATACTCACCCTGCTCCAAAATGAAAAGTCCCTATAATATATGAAAATCAATAGTTTTATACCACTACCATCTGCTAAAAGGGATGTCTTTCCACCTTAAATAGGTCCTGTGTAACCCATATGAAGTTCAGACCATTTGTGGTTCTATGTCAGCACAGGATCAACATTAAAGAAGCATCAGTCCCACTTCCAAAATAGTTGAGAAGTAATTTGAAAATTTAGTCTAGCCCAATAATACTTTGTTTTGTTTTGTTTTGTTTTTCAAGATAGTGTCTCATTCGGGTCCAGGCTGACCTGGAATTAACTATATAGTCTCAGGGTGACCTCAAAATCACAGTGACCCTCCTACCACTGCCTCCCAAGCGCTGGGATCAAAGGCATGCGCCACCATGCCCAACTTTAGTCCAATAGTTTTGTAAATTTTATTTGCAGAGTAGGGAGTCAAATTATAGAGGAAAATTTTTATTTGTCTTTTACACACAAGTATATGTAGACACACATAAGAATACATACCCACACGCTTACCTGCCTGGAAAGAAAAGACTATTTTTCTCTCTAAAAATTGTGTCTCCAATTGCTAACCCCCAATATTTTCATTACCTTAGTACTTCTCTATCTCATAGTCCAGCTCTATTTTCCTCCACTCATTTTTTTTTTTGCCCCTCCTATGTATATATATCCAATAAGCCTCTTTTGTTTCTCAAGTGTCTTTGTGTGATTGAATCTTTACATACACCCTGTGGTTGCTTGAACAGATGTCCCCCAATAGATTCTGGAGTGTTATTAAATCTTCTCAGATATCCAGCCATCTGGTTGGAGGAGGTGGCACTACGGACAAACCTAAATTCCAATCTAAAGATACACAAGGTGCTGTAACTTTGTTTGAGTTTCTAGAGTGTGCTTGCTTGTGGTGTCAGTGGTGGCTTTTCTTTCTACTTGGATCTGTGAAAGGGGTACAACTTCTTGTTCCATTATGGAACTTCCCCTGGATCTGTAATCTTCAAATAATCCCTTCTTCTTCCCATAAACTGTGTCTTGTCTGGAGGTTCATCCTAGCAACTATAGCTGACGACTACAGAATTGGTACCAGAAGTAGGGTGTGTGAAATGAATCTGGCCATGTGGATTTTGGACTTTTGGAACTTGTGTGCTGGAGAAATGGGAAAGTTGGTGCTTGCAACTGAAGCCTTCTGGAGCCTTCTGGAGCAATAAACCAAGTTTATAGAGTATTCTGATGAGAGTTGAAAATGCTAAGTACGAAGAGAACTGTATTTAGAGGCTTGGCTTATGAACTTTGTAAGGAGAAGGAAGGACTGCAGAAAACTTTGTTGGAACTGGGCTACTGGTATAAAGACTGGCTGCATTCTGCAATCCATGTCTATGGAGTTTGATCAAGGTTAAATTTGAAATTGACTAATATACTTACCTAAAAATATAGGACTGAAAGATACAAGATTTAAAATTGGAAAACCTCAAGCAAGTTTAAAGTTATTGGCACAGAGACTGGTTGCTGAAGCTTCTACTTCCAAACACATTAGCAACCTTAAGGACAATGGACCATAGTTTGCTTGGAGACCTGATGATGTTTTGGATATACCAGGACTTTACAAGGGAGGCTCTTGGCTAGGGATGAAAATTCTCCCTAGCTAATCAGCCCAACTGGAAGGGCGGAGTTGAAAAATCTAGAGACTGGTCACTGGTTATGATATTGGACTTGACCTACAGATACTTGATGCTTGCTTGATGGTTACTGAGTTTTCACTATTCCAGAATCTCCTCACTATGCCTTTTAGTAGTTGAAAATGTTTATTTTGTGCCTTTATATATTGAAAGTATATGAGTTGTTTTGGTTTTACAGGACTTAAAGTTAAAAGACAATATTAAATCTCAGATGAGGCTTAGGACTTTAGAACTATTTTAAGTTGGTAAAGACTATGGGACCTTTAAAGTTGGACTGAATACAATTTACAATGTGAGATAGTTATGACTTTATTGGGGGCCAGGGACAGAATGTGGTAATTTGAATAGATGGCTCCCAATAGATTCAGGAGCTAAAACTTCTTGGATTTCCAGCTACCTGGCTGGAAGAGGTGTTACTGGGGATGGATCTGAATGCCAATCTAAAGATAGGGAAAGTCCTAGAACTTTGCCTGAGTTCCTGAAGTGTGCTTGCTTGTGGTGTCAGTGGTGGCTTTTCTTTCTACTTGGATCTGTGAAAGGGGTCCAACTTCTTTGCCATTATGGAACTTCCCCTGGATCTGAAAGCTTCAAATAAATCCCTTCTTCTTCCCATACACTGTGTCTGTTCTGGATGTTCATCCTAGCAACTGAAACTGATTATTACACACACACACCCATACTCAAGCTGAAAGAGATGTGTTACATCAAACCAATTTTGCTTAAGCAAGTTTCTGTACTCACCTCAGTCCTCCCACACTGAGCAGAAGCCTGATGTATTCAGTGTGTAAACAATATATAACCTATACTTAGAAATTTGTAGCACAAAACTGGGTGTCAACCAATCATAGAAGCTGGACATCCATCAAACCAAGTTCAAATAAGGCAAAAACCAGGTTTTAGCCAACTGGTCCACCTCTGTACTTCAGTACCATTTTCTGTATGTCATTTCTCACTTTCTATCTATAAACATATCTGGTCCTATGGCAGCCCTGGAGTCACAGAACCTGTCCTGGGTCTCAGGAATGCATGACTCACAAATAGTTCTATCTTCAATTAAAGTAATGCACTTAGTTTGTCTGAAAATCTTCCTTTAACAAAAGATAGAAACTCTTTTCTCTGAAGAGTATGGTATGTGAAGAAGCTATAAAACTATAATTTCAAGTAAGCATCATTTTAAGTATGTTTTTCATACATAGATTTTCCTCTGCAGCAACTGCTACTTTTCAAATGTTGGAATTTTTAAAAGCTGAAATACTAGTAAATAAAGTAAATGAATCATGGAGAAGTCAACATGAAATAAGCAATAATAGCAAGTAAGTTAGGACATCATGTCCTTAGTGGCTTAAGGTGCTATAAATTAATAGCTAGACAGTAAAAAAAAGCTGTGTCTCTATCAGCAATTTGAAAGGATTTAGAATCACCATGGAAGCAAGTCTCTAGGAAAATCTGTGAGGTATTTTTTGGGTTAGGTTAATTGAGGTGGGAACACACACCTCAAATCTAGGCAGCACTATTCCAAGGGCTAAGTCCTAGACTACATAAAAAGAAGGCTAGCTGAACATGAGCATTTCTCTCTCTCTTTCTCACTCCCCCCCTTCTGTCCCCTTCATGAATATTGTCAAAATGCTTTGTCAGGTAATGAATATAGAAGTTTTAATCCAAAGTTAACCAGAATACCTTTCTAGCTTCCAAACACTGAGATGTCACCCTCTCCTGCATGACACAATATCCTTGTTCTTTATGGGATCTCTACAGCTATCCAACACAAACTTAGTTTTGAGCTCCCTGGGATTCTGCCTGGCCCTCAATTCGGTAATCAACATCTTCCAGCAGCTTTCCTCAGCGTCTCCTTTTCTCCTGACTTTCAAAGTAAGCCTGAACGAACTGTCCTTTGCTCACAGAGCTCACATTGTGATTGCCTTGCAGCACCCCAGCCCATTTCAATTCATACCTCCAGGTACTACTTTCCTTTTCTTACACTCTAATCCCATCTGTTCAAACCATTTCTAAATGTCATGCTCTGTTACCTTCTGCCTAGAAATATTCCAAAAATCCCATGATTAATCTATCCCAAATATCTACCTGGCTAAAGTTCCCCATATCAAGATGAGTCCTGGGCTGGAGAGATGGCTTAGTGGTTAAGCACTTGCCTGTGAAGCCTAAGGACCTCTTTTCAAGGCTTGATTCCCCAGGACCCATGTGAGCTAGATGCACAAGGGGGTGGGTGCACACATCTGGAGTTCATTTGCAGTGGTTGGAGGCCCTGGTGCACCCATTCTCTCCATATATATATATATATATATATATATATATATATATATATATATACACACACACACACACACATATATATCTGCCTCTTTCTCTGTCTGTCACTTTCAAATAAATAAATAAAATTTTTAAAAAAAGACAAGTCCTGTCTCATGCTGGATAGGAAAGCTCAGAAGTGCATATATATGGAGGCAGTCTCCACCAGATCATACTGGGAAGGAATCAAAAGCTATGCAAGACCCTCATGATGGATATTCAACTTACCATTGATAAGCTGAAGAGACTCAGGATCTGGATTCAAGGAAGAATTCCCCATCATCAAATTCTGGTGAAGTGTGTCAGCAATGTAGTCTCTAAAGTTACTAATTGTATAAGCAGCAGTAGGCTTATCATCCAGTTCTACAAGGCCATGGTTTTCCACCTTGTTGGAGTGAAGGCTAATTAGATCCCAAGTGGTATTACTGATGGCCTCACCATTGAAGGTGACTGCATAGAGAACATCTATACCACTATGGATGAAAAGGGAAAACAGATTAGGTTCAGCTAAGGAACAACAAAAGAAAGGAACTTTGAATCTGTAAACATCAAACATACACCTAGACAAGGAATCCAAGGTGGCATGGATTCCATCAACATTCTGTGAAGATTCTGGGCAACCATCCCACTCTGTGCTTCTTCTAGAGAATGGAGGGTCATAGTTCTAAGAACAGGACAAGAGTTCTAAGAGTTGACTCTACAGAATTACCTAAGCCTCTTCATCTTCCACATTCTCACCCTTTCTTTCCTGTTTCTTCTCTCAAGGCCAATTTTCTTTTCACTGATACCCTTCTTTCTTCTTTCTTTGCTAACACTATTTCTCCTCCTTGTTTTTTAAGTCCTTTCTAACTTCTCCTATCGGTGAAAAAATCAGCTCACACTTCCTTATTATTGTTCTCAGAAGAGTTAGGTACTTAAATGTAGCTATTTATTGGGTAATAAAATTTTTAAGCTTGGAACTAAAACAAGCTAATTTGTGATTTCTTTAATATATAAAGATCATTTTCTATAACAATATCTATATATAAGTTTTTCAAGAGACATATTTTTGTTTGATAGCCCAGGAAATTTATAGTTCAATAAAGTTCAAAGCTAAATTGTAAAAAGCTGTTATGATGCGATTTTTCTCTTGCCCTAATAAGAAAGATAAATACAAAGTTTAGACTTTATAACACTCTATGACATTTACCAATTTTGTATTTAACTGAGTAACCCTTTTCCAATGAACTATATAAGCTTTTTTTCTTTGTTTCCTTTTTTCTTTTTCTGGTTCACTCACTAATGAATGAAATAAAATCTTTAATATGGCCTAACAAATAGCTTTGCCTAGGAATTAGGCTTCTTATTATCTACCTTCCCACAAGCAAACAAAGAGAAGATTTCACAGAATAAAGGACAAGAAAAAAATAAGTGGGGGGGGGGGCTAATGTGTTATTTAACATTTTCTTAGTCGTTTGGAAAAATAACATGAGAAGATATAATTCTAAAGCAAATAGGACTATATCAACTAAACAGTCACTGGGATTTCTCTAACTAAAAGCCAACATTTTATAAGGGCTCATAATGTGGTAGGCATTGGACATGCATTATTTTGTGTTTCACAGAAACCTCATGAAACATGTTTTATATTCAGAATGCTGCTGAGCAGAGAAAGACTTAAAGAAAGTAAGGTTTTTTAAATATTAAAATTTCATCATAAAGATATGGTAGAGTCAGGCTTTAACCCAGATCTGTCTGATCCCAGCACCTTTTAAAACTACTATGCTACACTCTCCACAGCTAGAACTAAGTTAGTACCAGAAAAGGTCATCATGAGGACAGCAGTGTGCTGGTCACTGCCCTGGCTTCCAGCTTGTCTCTGCACAAAGCCATCAAGGCAGTGCTGTGCAGGCCACATGAAGACACCTCCAGAGGAAAAGAGAATGACCTTCCAGAGTTAACTACTCAAGATAGGTGTGCAATGGAAGCGCTTTCTAGTTCCGATATGCTGTGGCCAAAAAGTGACTTTCAACTCACAGCACCGGAAGGAGTGTCTTCCTCCAAGCTTACTTAATCACAGGTAACCCTTGATGACAGCTTTAACTTTCTTCTTAAAAGACCTTTCTTATGATGGCTGCCTCTATCTCCTTGAGATTCTATTCCCAAAGTTAAGCTCAACACTTACCACTGAGAGTTACTCAGTTAATGTCTCCTACATGAACAAAAATCTGTCCTTGTCAAACTATAAAAAGAAATATTGCAGACTAATTAGATTATTTATACTACTAAAGGAAAATGTCAACAGAAAGATGATAGTATGACTTATAGGAAAAAAGAGTTGCCCAACAATTTATGCTGCTATTTAGTGGAAAGCCCCTGAGCAGGATATTGAGGCTTCCTTCTAAAATAGATCCCTAGATTAGAGACTGCTACAACAACCTTTCATGGCTTGATGATACTGGTCATTACGATCATCCAACTTCCTCTTTCTGATTTCAAGCTTGCAAAGGAAGTTTTTTATTATAATTCTCTACAGATTATCCTATGGGGAGAGAATACATGAACCAGCCAATGCTAAAATTGTAGCTATTGGTAGATGAATTTCTCATTTTAAATAGACCAATGGGAGACAATTGTCTTTTGCAGTTTAAGAAACATGAACTGGTCTTAAGAGACCTTTCTTTCTTGGCAGTACTGGCTACTTTTGAGTGGTCCTGACTACACAGTGCACAGGACACTGTGGTCCGTAGGGATGCTATGAGCCTGACAGTCCAATCTATATACACATTGTCAGACTCTCTGCTGTTCCTTACTATAAGAAGGCATTACTAGCTAATTAACTAAACAGGGGAGGAGAAATTCTGGGTTGCTTCAATACTGCTTTTCTCATCAATCTGGTAAGTTGCCTCTCCTAGAACCTCCTTCAATCCCTTAAGCAAGTAAAGTCTTTAAAAGTTGTACATTAAAATGTGCTAATCCATAAATAACTTTCAACCTTTCTTTTTAAGATATAAAATTCTGGGGCTGGAGAGATGGCTTAGTGGTTAAGCGCTTGCCTGTGAAGCCTAAGGACCCCGGTTTGAGGCTCAGTTCCTTAGGTCCCATGTTAGCCAGATGCACAAGGGGGCACACACATCTGGAGTTCGTTTGCAGTGGCTGGAAGTCCTGGCGCGCCCATTCTCTCTCTCTCTCTCCCCCTCTATCTGTCTTTCTCTCTGTGTCTGTCACTCTCAAATAAATAAATAAATAATGAACAAAAAAATTTAAAAAAGATATGAAATTCTGTAAAACATGCTGAGATAACCAAGTGACAGTTTCAAGCTGAACTAAAAAAACAGTAAGAGAGACACCTGCTGGCCAGAACTCACTCACCACATCACATTCCCCATTGCTTTTCAGGAGCCTTCAGCCATTCTGATAGACGGACTAACAGACCACAAACCCCACAAACTACTGGTCTCTAGATCTTTGTATGTCCTATGTCCTACTCTCTGAAATGTCTTACTACTTCCCATAACAGGTATCCCCCACATACACATGAACATAGAGATACACACACCTTCTTGACCTAGCCATGTCTTTTTTGCCTTAGCTGAGATGTCACCTCCTCAAGGAACTTCTGCATAACACTGAAAGATGTAGGTTATGTTCTATCTGTCCCACCATTCATACAAATACAATTATTATTCACCTCTGTGTTCCAAACATCTAGAATAATGCCTAGCTCATAGAACCTCAATAAATACTTTTTAAAATAATGAAAACATGGCAAGGTTTCTCACTAATGTGAACAGATAAGACAATTTGAACTTATGCCACTGAAAGGATAGTAAATGACTCCCAACTTAATGTGAAACATTTTCAGACCCTATGTATAAAAAGAACAGTTTTAATCTATAGAGAATTCATATTATCTCCTTACATTTGTATCTTAGGAATCATTTTAGAGCCATTGCTTCAGTGCCCAGTTCTGTGAGGATGTCATTCTCTTTACAGGCTCAGACAGACCATGTATATATATCCAAAAGGTTGGACTTCTCCTTAAGATTTTTGCACAAACTATTATGCTTACTTGTAGTGGTAGCAGTGATGAAGATGGTTATGATGATAAAGAACAGGATGAAGAAAAGATTGTGTCAATGAAAACTTTACTTAGTTCTTATCACACAGAAAAGCAGACAAGGAGACTTGAGCATTTATTGGAAACCTACCATGACCCTTGTATGGCTTTTAAATATCATGGGGAGAATATCAAGAGAGATATTCCTGAATCATGAACTTTATGCAAATCAGGCAGCCTGGGTTAAATGAATGGCTTTACCTTTTACAAAAAAAAAAAAAAAACAAACATGATTTGCTCCCCAGTGTCTTCATTGGCCATCTAATAACATGTCTATTTTAATCTGCCTTTTCTAGTAAAGACAATTTATTAAAGAAGACAAAATGATTGGGAGAGATGCTGTATATATTATCATGTTTCTGTCCTGGAAAAAGAACTCAAAGAAATACTTTAAGTACTGAGAAACTATGTACTTGTTCCTAGGGCCAAGAACTTCTCTGTGACCAAGAATGACTGAGTTCTGGCAAGTAATAGAATACAAAGATGTCTCAGGATGAGAGAAAGAGTAAAAGAAAGACAAGAGGCTAGGCTGGAAAGAGATGGCTCAGCAGTTAATCCACTTGCCTGCAAAGTCTAATGACCCAAGTTCAATTCCCAAGTACCCACATAAAGACAGAGACACAAAATGTCACATGCATCTGGAGTTCATTTTCAATGGCTAGAGGCCCTGGCATGCCCACTCTCTGTCTCTCTCTACTAGGTGTGGTAGCACACTCATTTAATCCCAGCACTCAGGAGGCTAAGGTAGGAATTTGAGGCCAGCCTTAGATAACATAGTGAATTCTAGGTCAACCTGGACTACAGTAAGACCCTACCCCAAATGCCCCTACACGGCCCCCCCCCCAAGAAAAGAGTACAAAAGAAAAACAAGAGGCCAAGAAAGTCTAAAGAACAGTGTCTGGTTGAAGGAAGCTGTGCTGGCTCTCCATACTCAATAACCTCAGCTGAGCAAACACAACCACCACTGCACTATTGTGGTGCACTTCTGAACTCCACTGAACAGACATGTGCACAAGACACTTCTAAACATCAAAGACATGAAGGTAAAGTTCACCTGTCCTTATTTACTCATTTTAAATATCCTTGGCTATTTGAATGTACACATTTTAAAAAGGAAAAATGGTGGTATTACATATCATCAAAGTTAATCAAAATTTCAGAGACACTCAGACATCTCATCTCCTATCAGACTTTAAAGAGACACACAGTGGTATTGGAAGTGAGTAAAGAACTCAGCTATGTTTCTCTGCATCTATGGATGCCAAAGTTTCTAAACTACCTCATGACTCAATGAACAGTATAGAAAGTACCAAAAAAGGAACTTTACCTGACATTTTCCTTAGGAGACCTGAAAATAAGAAAAGTAACAGAGTTCAAGACAATTATAGTTGTCACATCATTCATCAAAGTACAGGTTCTTTATATATTTTTTTCTGATTTGCTATAAAATGCCTTCTTAAACAAAAATTCCATCCAGTATCAGATACTGGCACAGTCCTATAGATTACAGAAAAAAATTTTTTTTTTAATTTAAAGTCAATGGCCATTACAATCTTTGCCTAAATGATTTTTAAATAATTAATATTTGATTTGTCCCTTTATAAATAAGCTCTGGAAAATGACCAGAGGACTTTGGTTGTTGTCAATAAAACTGGGAACCTTCTTTATGGAGACAAAGTGTGTTATGTAGTATTAAAGTAAATGAAAATAAAATAATATGTATACATTCATATATTAAGGCACTGGGAGATTCAGAATCTTACTGTAAAAGTGATGGTCCTATAACCCAAGAGAGAGGTAGGGGGGACTCAAAGTCACAATAAATTCTTTCTAGAATAATCAACAAAATAGAATAATAATTTTAAATCCTAAAGAAAAATTATTTATCAGTTATAATTCCAACCCTAATTAAACTAGTAACTCAATAAGAGTATCATATATTTTCAAACATGCATGAAACAATGAAATTATCTCTCCCACATTTTGCTGTGCTCCACCAAAGTAAGGCAGCAGATCAGAGAACAGTTATCATCATCCACAAAGAGAACAAAGGAGCCTCCAATCACCTCCAAAAAGACAAGCATGACAGTAGATTAGTTATAAGCAAAGTAGTGTCCCAAGTGAAGTGACTTAAAAGAAGGCAAAAAGTTCTCATGTAAATTCCACTGGTATTGATCAGCAATACAAGTTGAAGGAACATTTGTGCTTTAGAAAAAGTACTCAGGGGTCAAAGTTCTGTTCATCTTGGTATTAATCTATATTTAAAGCTTAATATATCTATGTTCCAGCTTGTGGGGGAAAAGGGTGAGCAGAAATTCAGAGAAATTAAAGCAGGAATTCACACACTTCACTTCCACTCATACACTATCACTGATAACATATAATCAAGCCCACAAAATGAGATGTTAGGAAATATGGTTTCTAGCTATGCACTCCTGGGTCAAACTTACTTGTGTTATTATAAAGTAAAAGAAAGGGCTAGAGAGATGGTTTATGGGCTAAAGTGCTTTCCTGCAAAACCTAAGTATCCAGGTTTGATTCCCCAGGACCCACATAAGCCAGATGCACAAGTTGAAGCATTCATCTGGAATTCATTTGCAGTGGCTAGAAGCCGTGGTACACTCATTCTCTCAAAATATCTCTCTCTCTCTCTCTCTCTCTCTCTCTCTCTCTCTCTCTCTCTCCCTCCCTCCCTCCCTCCCTCCCTCCCTCTTTCTCTCTTTCTCAGATAAATAAATACAAATAAAAATATAATAACTAGAACCTTTTTAAAAAAGACAAGTAAAACACACTTTATAATATAATATAGTTTCTGATATAGAGAGCAGTCAGTCCCACTCAAGTGGATCATGTTTTCTTTTTTTGGTTTTTTTTTTTTTTTTTTTTGAGGTAGGGTCTCACTCTGGTCCAGGCTGACCTGGAATTAACTCTGTAGTCTCAGGGTGGCCTTGAACTCACGGCAATCCTCCTACCTCTGCCTCCCAAGTGCTGGGATTAAAGGTGTGCGCCACCACGCCTGGCTTGGATCATGTTTTTAAAACTTGTGAAAAGCGGGCTGGAGAGATGGCTTAGTGGTTAAGCACTTGCCTGTGAAGCCTAAGGACCCCGGTTGGAGGCTCAGTTCTTCAGGACCCACGTTAGCCAGATGCACAAGGGGGCGCACACATCTGGAGTTCGTTTGCAGTCGCTGGAAGCCCTGGCGTGCTCATTGGCTCGCTCGTTCTCTCTCTCTCTCTCTCTCTCTCTCCATATATATATATATATATATATCTGCCTCTGTCACTCTCAAATAAATAAATAAAAATGAACAAAAAAAAAATTTTTTTTAAACTTGTGAAAAGGAGCAGAGTCTATATCCAAACCTTCCTTTGCAATTTTCTGTAGCAGACATCAACACAGAACTTTCCATATACCTAAAACTTTGTCTGTTTGATTCTTTTGTTTGTCGAGGTAGGGTCTCACTCTAGTTCAGGCTGACCTGGAATTACTCTGTAGTCTCAGGGTGGCCTTGAACTCACGATGATCTTCCTACCTCTGCCTCCCAAGTGCTGGGATTAAAGGCATGAGCCACCACACCCACCTGATAAACATTTTTTAAATTGACTTAATCCTCACTAAGATTCATTAAGGACTATTACTAGCCACATGTTACATACAAAGAAACTAAGGAACACAGTAGGTAACTAATTTGCCCAAAGTATCTCAAAAACATTTTAAATAAAGCAGGGTTTATAGGTAAATTTTTATATTAATGGAAAGTGGAAACAGTGATGTACCCCAAACCACCCAGCATAAATTCAGAGCCAGGCCAGTTGGCTCCAAAAGCCATGAACCCTTTCACATGCTGCCACGTGGGAGGGGGCTCTTCAGAGGCCTGGAGTGCTCAAGCTCTCATCTAAGCTTATTCACAAGTGGAGAAGCATTTGGTGAAAACCTGTGGAGGTTGAATTACTTTGACTTTTACTAACTCACTTTTGCCTGAAAAAAATTAGCATTTAAAAATACTAAGATGGTTAGGGACATGGCTCAGTGGCAGAGCAATTACATGCATGTGTGAAGCCACAGGAACAACCCTCAGTAACACACACACACACACACACACACACACACACCAAAAAACTAAGAAATAGCCAGATGTGGTAGCCTGGGCTTGAGTGAGACCCTACTGTGAAAAAAACAAAACTAAGAAATAGCACTGAATTACAGCATTCAATCATCTATTGTTTGACTTCTGTACACATGCATCTTTAGAGTAAATCCATTTACCTAAATTCAAGAACATGAATATTCCTGTATCCTGGCAGCCCAGTAAATGCATTCTCAACCTGTTAAAAAAAAAATAAAAATATGAATGATATAATGATGTATGAAAAAGTATATTAAAAATGATTGTAAGAGCAGAATAAAAAGTATATTGTTAACAACTATCAAAGCTTATACACATAGATAGATATACATGAGTCCCAAAATTAAAATATTACAATAGTTATAATGTTAGAACATAGTGTTTACCACAGTATTATCACATTTTTCTTTTTTTCTTTGTCTTCCATGATTTTATTGTGCTTTAATTTTAATTTTTTAAAAATTATAGAAAGGCTGGAAAGATGGATCAGCTGGGTAGAGTGCTTGCCAGACAAACATGAGGGTCTGGAGGGTCTGAGACCACCCAAGCTCAGTTTCCCAACTCCTACATAAAAGCTGGGTATGGCTCGCAGATTCTGTAGCCCTGGAGTCTCTGCAGAGGGCAGAGACTGGAGAACCCCTGGTGCTCACTGAAAACAAGGAGAGCTTTGGGCTGACTGAGAGACTGTCTCAATGAAACAGGCAGATGAGTGAAAAGAGAAGAGCACCCAACATTTCTCCCAGCCTCTGCATGGGTGTGCATAGGGCACACACATCTGCAAATGCATGTGCATGCACCACACATTATATGTCCTCTACACACACAAAAAAAATATAAAACACACATTTTTTTTTTTTTGGTAAAGCACTATCTTAACTCTCTTAACATGATAATATGTGGAAGCTACATTAGTTTTTTATAATAGCATTTTCAAATGTTATTGTTTGGGTTAGAAATCTGGCCCTAGGGGCTGGAGAAATAGCTTAGCAGTTAAGGTACTTGCCTGCAAAGCTAAAGAACCTAGGTTTGATTCCCCAGGACCCATGTAAGTCAGATGCACAAGGTGGCACATGTATCTGGAGTTTGTCTGCAGTGGCTGGAGGACCTGGCACAGCCATTCGCTTTCTATCTGCCTCTCTCTCTCTCTCTCTCTCTCTCTCTCTCTCTCTCTCTCTCTCTTTGCTTCTTTCTCTCAACTTAATAAAAAATATTGAAAAGAAAAGAAATCTGGCCCTAACACACACCAATAGAGTCAAATGTCTGCTTCTCTAAGTGTTAAAAGTGCCTGATAGCACCTGTTTCCTGTTTCTACAACACAAAACCATGAACAAACCCAGAACTTGGGGGGAAAAAAGCACACAGGCCCAGAATTAACACCAAGATAGAAGCCTCATAGACTGATTGTCACTAAGGAGGTTAAGAAGCAGTAGCCAGGTTACTCAGCTGGTCAAAAGATCAACCTATAAGCATCACATCCACAAGGTCTGGTTTTAATACCAGGTCTTTAAAATCCAGACATGCAACTCAACATAAGCTTGGTGACTGGAAGAGGGAGAAAGAATGTTAAGCTGAGGATCTAAAAAATAACCAGATTTTACAAATACATATTTTAACAAAATTGTACATTTAATTCATAACATTTCTAAAAGTGGCTCACCAGGTGGGTTACTGTGGATATAACACAAGAACAATAGAAATGAGTCAATGAACTTTGAAGATATCTGTGAGTATCTGCTTTTAACCAAGTCCTCATAAAATCAAGAGAGTAGAATTTTTTTTAAATCTTGGTTTGCTGAAGATCTTCATACCCTAAGAATAAAGAATTCAGTAGCTTGTCTTGTTTTACTCCTTAAGAGGTAAGAGGAAGTTTTAGCAGGATAGAGATAGAGTAATAGGAGAAGGAATCAAAGTCAGGACCACTCAGCACCAGCTCTATGCTTTCTCACAGTGACTGTGCACCAAACCTTCCCTCAAGGAACTAAGTCGGCCCTGCCTTCAGCCACGTCGGCCTTTTAACATTAAAATGAACATTCATGAAAGTACCCCATTAACTGCAAAATGCTGTTAATATTAAGCCTGCCCAGGCCTTCAGTTTGCCATCTGTTGAGTCTAAACACACACCAGTGTTATAAGTCATTGCATCTAGTTAGCAATGTACACGGCTCCAGTGCAAAAAGTCATTTAACTTTATCTACCAATATTAATAACAGGTACAACTTACTGAGTGATTGCTATGTCTGTGCTTTGCAATTTTACTTCTAAAATCCTTGGAACACTACCAAAGCACACATATTATCCTAACTTTATAAATGAGAAAGCTGAGACACTGAGACGGCAACTAATTTGGGTTGGTCAGGGTCATATATTTGGTGACTGAATCAGAATTTACTTACATCCACATATCTCTAGCACTGAAGTCAGCATTCTTTCCATTGAACTGCATTGCTTTTTCCTGTTTCTCCCACCTCAAGACATGTTTGAAACTAAGAAATTCACTAACTTACTCTGAATTAAAATAGGGGATTTCTGTACAGGGTAAAAAGAAAGGATGACTTTGACAGGCAAAAGGAGACTTAGCTTTATATTCTGATCACAGAGACACTTGGAATAGCCATGGGTAAGTCACTTGGCCTCTGAAACCTTGTCTGGAAAATGAAGATACTTATCCACATGGCTACACTGGAGAGATACTACTTTGGTACGGTGACTACCCTTTGGGGACCAATCCTTCCACATTTGTCACACTATCTTTCCCTGTCTGATGTACTCGGTGTTATCACAACTTTATCATACTCTTTATTCCTCTAACCTTTCTCTTCATTAAGCTGGGCATGAGGACACACACCTTTAATCCCAGAATTTGGGAGGCAGAAATAGGAGGATCACAATGAGTTCAAGGCCAGCTTGAGACTACATAGTGAATTCCAGGTCAGCCTTGGCTAGAGTGAGACCCCACCTCAAAAAGGGGGGGGTAGTAGCTGCTCAATGTCATCCCTTCCAAACAGCCTTCCATTCTCTACATGACTTCCAATATTATTTGGGATGCAGTATGAAGGAAACATGACTATGCCATTGAAAGAGAGAGCTAGAGGGCTCTCTAAGTAGAGTGACAAGTTCCTTCAGGACATGCCACCCTAACACACACACACCCCTCTGCTGCTGCACATAGAGAAACATATTGTTATACTGGTAGACAGTTCACACCAAGTAAGGAGGTGATGGTGACACAGAGGTAGGTCAGAGCAGGAGTTGTTTCATGGTAGGCACAGACCATTCATCACTCTCACAAATCACCTCATGCATTACCATCTCTCATAACTATTGACTGGAGATGTTTGTCAGAGTCCTTACTAGATCTTCTCTAAATCTCTAGGCATCCCATGTAGTTGTTTACCCAAGCACAAAGACTTGTTAAAGGTTCCTTAATCCAAGGGCAAGAAGACTAGACAGCTAATTCAAGACACTATCCAATGCCAGGTGGCCACTGGCCTGGCTGACACTTCTCCCACATATCATAAAGCTTTGAAACTTGGCTGCACAGTTAGGAAAATGAATTGTCTGGACTATACTTCCATATATGATGGCTACAATGATACTGTTTGGCTAAAAGATACGTATTTTTATTTCCAATTTGGACACAATGTCTGTGGAAGGAAATTAATCTATGGTAATGAAACTGACAAATTTGGCCAAGGAGAAATCAATCAAGTGAGAATGGAAAAGAAATAAACAAGAGAAAAAAAATAACGATGTGTCCTGTCATGAATAGACAGGGGTGTATGGGCATTCAATGCTTAGCTACACATGCCAAAAGATATTAGAAGTAGACCAGGTATGGGGGATTTTTATTGGAAAAGCCTTGAGTTCATATCCTATCCGGAATTCCTCTACAAAGTAAGTTATGACATGGTTTAATCTGAGATTATTTTTTAAATCTCTTTTTAAAACTACCTCTTACCAGAACTCAGAGAGAAGAGAGAAATTTATTTTTACCATATTTCTTTTTGTGTTTCTAAAGTTGGCATATGCATTACCATGTGTTAATTACTAAACATTTTTTCAAATTAAGGCAAGGGTACTAAAGAGGAAAATTAAATTTAATGTTCCTTTCAGAAAATAATATACAATACATAGCTTTTCAGAAAACTTCATTTCTCCAAATATTGTCAATCCCAGTGATAGCACACAGTGGCTGGGGAGATGGCTCAGGGGTAAAGAACGTGCTGTGCAAAAGTGAGGACCTGGAGGGCTGGGCACCGGCTCAGAGGTTAAGGTGCTTGCTCACACAGGCCTGAGGCCCAGTTTCAATGCCCCAGTGCTCATGTAAAAGTCAGATGCAGGGCTGGAGAGATGGCCTAGTGGTTAAGCGCTTGCCTGTGAAGCCTAAGGACCCCGGTTCGAGGCTCAGTTCCCCAGGTCCCATGTTAGCCAGATGCACAAGGGGGCGCACACATCTGGAGTTCGTTTGCAGAGGCAGGAAGCCCTGGCGCGCCCATTCTCTCTCTCTCCCTCTATCTGTCTTTCTCTCTGTGTCTGTCGCTCTCAAATAAATTAATTAATTAATTAAAAAAAAAAGTCAGATGCACAAAGTGGTACATGTATCTGGAATTCAACTGCAGTGGCAGAAGTCCCTGACATGCTCACCCCAGCCCACACACACTTGCAAATAAATTTTAAAAAAATTAAACTTCAGGAACCACAAGTTTATGAACACCAAGAATAACATCTGAACACATATAGTTTGGACTAGAGAACACATATCTTTTGGGCTAGAGAAATGGCTTAGCAGTTAAAGGCACTTGCTTACAAATCCTGATGGTCAGGGTTTGATTCCCTAGTACCCACATGAAGCAAGATGCACAAAGTGGCACAAGGTCTACAGTTTGTTTGCAATGTCAAGAGGTTTCTCTCTCTCTGAGAAAGAAAGAGGACTTAAGTTTGGAATCCTAAATGCTGGGTATGGTGTTGCCTGCTTGTAATTTAAGTGCTGAGGAGGCAGGGATAGGGAAGTCCTAGAACTCATTGGCCAGCTAGTCCAGCCAAATGGAGAGTCTAGGCTCAGCAAGAGCCCCTGTCACAAAGAGCAAGGAGGAGACACAACAGAAGAAGACACCGTACATCAACCTCTGGTCTGCACACACTCATATGCCCATGCACATAGGAGCATGCATACATACCACACACATACAAAGAAATTATAGCATAAAACACAATCTTCCTTGGCTACGATAAATTAGAAAAAGAGTTTATTTGTTAGTGGAAAGAAAAATTTTATTTCTATGAAAGAATGTACTTTTCTATGAAGTTTTCACAGAGCTTTCTAAAGAAGTGGCTAAGTCATCACTGTAGGAATCAAGTAGATAGGCAGCTTAAATCTTATAATTACCTTTAAACAGTGTTGTGGATAGGAGAAACTTATATTCCCAGAAGACCGCAATGTTTATCCAATCAAACAAATTAACCAAACAAAAATCGCTCACCTCTGAAATAAACTCCTGTTCAAGGTGCTGGTAGTGAGCGCTGCTGGGGTCCCGCAGCTCTTCACGGTACTGCTTCCCCAAGAGCTTGATGCTGAACTCCGCCATCTGTTCAGCTGCTGGTCCTTCAGGTTCTTCTGTCACATTCTCAATTTCATTGCTAATCTGGATTAAGAAGAGGATAATAAATATCAGTATTCATTTTTTCATTCAAAATATGTCAAATGGTTGCCCACAAAATTCCAGACATTTCACCAAATCAAGTTCTGAAGATGTTTTTTTTTTTTTTTTTTTTTCATGCAGTATCTGATTTTGGAACAAAATGGTAGACTTTAGGATATAGGCTACTATTAAAATCACTGTGCATTTGTATTCCTGTGAACACTCACTGACAACTTCAGTGAGTAGAAAGAAGGTAGAAAACTTTCCATGGGAACCATCAAAGTGAGTAAGAGTTCCCAAATATTTTGGTCCTATAATCCTTTTAAAATATTAAAAAGTAACTGAGCAACTCAAAGAAGTGCTATTTCATATGTATTATGCCCATAAATATTTACCAACAAAACATCAAAAGATATTTTAAAAACATATGTTAACCCATTTAACATGACAAAATATACCAATACCTGTCAAAATAAATAGCCTTGGACTAAAGAAAAGATTCAGCAGTTAAGAGCGCCTGCTGCTTAAGCATGGGGCCCCTCTAGCCAAAGACCACCAAGCTTGACAGCCCAGAGCCCATGTAAAAAGCCAGGCAGTGCCACATCCATCCATCTGTGATGGAGAGTGGCAAAGGGGACCACAGACTTGCTCACAGAAATCAGCTCTTGGTTGAGGGAGAAATCCCATCTTAAAGAAAGAAATATATGAATGAGAAATAAAAAGGACACCTCTGGCCTCTGCATGCATGCACATGGTACCCATGCATCTGAATACACATATGCATACAGCAAATATCATACATACATATGTGTAAATCAATAAACAGCTTGTTCTGTAAAATTAAAAATAATAAGCCGGGCGTGGTGGCGCACACCTTTAATCCCAGCACTTGGGAGGCAAAGGTAGGAGGATCACCGTGAGTTCAAGGCCACCCTGAGACTACAGAGTTAATTCCAGGTCAGCCTGGACCAGAGTGAGACCCTACCTCAAAAAACCAAAAAAATAAAATAAAATAATGAGAAGTATGACATTGTTTATATTTATACCAATTCCTATATATTTGGCTTAATACAAGACAGATGAATTCTCATATTTATTTCTATACTCAATTAATTGCTATTTTAGTTGAAGCTACATAAAGAAAACTCGGCCTCACTTTGTGTAGCACTCTGTAACTTTTAAATCTTGTTCTTGGCTGGTGGGCACTTGTCTAGCATGTGCAAGGTGCTGGGTTCAATCCCAGCAGCACCTCCACCCTCACAAAATGCAGAAGCTGGACATAATGGTTAATACCTATAATCCCACAGTCAGGAGACTGAGGCAGCACTGGCAAAAGTTCAAGATCGGCCTGGACTCCATGTAACTTCTAAGCTATTGTGAGCTACAGAGTGAAACTCCAAGACTCTGTCTCAAAAAAAAAAAAATACAGATATTCCAGTGGCCAAATATGAAATAATTGGAGCAACAAAATTACTAAAGGCATATATTCCAAATAATAAGAAATTCATAAATCCACTCATATAGATAAAAGACTGAATAAATAAATGAGTGTGAGGTAACAGTTGTTTCTTCCAGAAGAACTCCATTTAATCAATACAGAAGGAATGAACTCTACCTCATTACTACACTTAGTAATAATGGCTGCATACAAGGGACCCCTGAGCTCTTTTAACCCAAGTCCCTCACTTTTGATGCATAAGGAAACATGGGAAGGATGAATGACAAGACTCTCAGCAAGCAGAGTTAGGAAGAGATATTGGTAATTTTTATCTTCAGTGTAAATTTTTCATCTAATAGATCATGTAATCAGAGACCTTCGAGTTTCAGAATGGAAATAAAACCTTGAATATTGCCCCATCCTTTCTGATGCTTGAATTTACAGTATCCCTGACAAAAGGCTATCACTGTTGATGGGCATGTCTTTCAGAGACTTCCAAAAGCTAATATAGTTGGAAAAGTCTTAATATTAAGTCCATTTATACTTCCCTGTTAGTTCCATTATTAGTTTAAATTCTATAATCTGGGTAAAAAACTACAGCCCCAGAGGTCCTTTCAAATATGTGAAGGCAGTTACCACATCTCCCCTGACTTCTCACTAGCTCTCTCTTCCTGACTTTTCTCAGGATCTTACTATTTCCTTTAGACTGTGACATCCACAAATAAGTTCTAATTAATTAAGATATGGTAATACTACCACCACCATAAAGTGGATTCTGTATTTCTACTAATGTGTGCTAAAATTGAACTAGCCTTTACTAGTTTTTCTTCAAGTAACTGCATCACACTGCTCAGTCATACCAAGACTAATATCAAGAAAAACTCATCGTCTTATGGAAACTTACTCAAGACTGCATTTTGCATATTAAACTTTCATCTAGCTAAATTTGGACAGAGATTCCATGTCTAGTATTTGTGTAAAAGAAATATCTTGAGTGCTTTGCTGCTGAAAACGCCTAAAATGCAGGACGAAGAAGCATCTGTACAGCAAAGGAAATGATTAATCGAGTAAAGACACAACCCACAGGTAGGAGAAAATATTTATAAACTGTATATCTAATGGTATATTAATATTCAGAATATATAAAGAACTCAAAGGGCAAACCATCGGAATAAATATTTCTCAAAAGAAAATATAAAAATTCATAATATCAGTAGTCATCAGGGAAAAGCAAATTAAAGCCACAAGGTTTCTCTCTCCAAAGACCACACACACAAAAAAAGGAAACACTGGTGAAGATGGGAATAAAAGGAGAGTCCTTATACATTGTCAGTGGGAATATAAATTAGTTAATGACCATTGTGAAAAATGGTCAGAAGTTCTTCAAAAAACAGAAAATAGAGCTACCATATGGTCTAGTAATTCTGCTATTGAGCATATATACAAAGAAAATGAAAGATTATCTCAACTAGATCTCTATGGTGTTTTGTTTCCTAGTGACTGTATAAATTGACTCAAATTCTCTTCTTGGTTTTAGATATTAATGTTCTGATTGTAGATATTTCCTTCATTTCTATTATAGTAAATTCTCAGCCATTCCACCTCAAGTTCAGAAATACAATGTCACTTTTATTATTCATTCATTCACAACTGTTTATGGAATGACAATATTTTCTGACATCACCTGCTTTGGATGTAGTTGTACTTAGTTAGAATCAAAGAATTGATTTGGACATCATTCAAAGGATTCCAAGTTACTACCAGATTTGTTCATGACAAAGAAGGTGGGAAGGCAAAATGGAGTGACTGAACTTGACTTCATATTGGTTAAAATGTCCACATTGGGAAAGGAAGGCACAGTACTATTGCATTTTTCTAGGGAATATTTTATGTCAGAGTTTGCTCCATGAAAATAAGCCAGGACATATAATTCTTCATTTTCTAAATGCATAATTTAACAAAACTTCAAACAAAATGCTTTTATCTGCCTGGGCAGAATGTAATTTTTTACTTAATCTGTAACTTTTGTGATAAAAGTGTAGATGTAGGATTTAGTGTTGCTTAGTAGACACATTCCTATTAATAATGGTATATTTTTAATGCATGGCACTTTTTGAATTTTGAACTGCATAAAATCTATACTCTTTCTGTCTAAAGAAGAGAAGGTGAAGATGATATATTAAGGGCTAGATAAATATAGGTTTATCACTATCAGAATTTCCTGGTCCACAAGTCATTTCTTATAACTTAAAGCCCTCTCTCAATAAAACCTATGAATATGACAGATTTATTCAGGTCTCCAAGGAATGTCATATTTCAAAAAATATTTTTATTTATTATTCATTTGTGAGCAGAAAGAGACAGAAGAGAGACAGAGAATGGATGCACCAGGGCCTCTAGCCACTGCAAGTAAACTCTAGATGTATGTGCCACTTCATGCATCTGGCTTTACATGTGTAACAGGAAATCAACCCATGTCCTTAGGCTTTGCAAGCAACTGCCCTAACTGCTGAGTCATCTCTCCAGCCCCAAATGTCAGATTTTTTTTAACATACTGATTTTAGAATCATAATATTTTCATATCAAGGTACCATATGAAGTTTGTGTACAGCAATGGTATATTAACTCTTAACTTCTGATCTCCATATTAGAAAGTAAATTTAAAAACATCAGAGTATGGGGCTGGAGAAATGGCTTAGTGATTGAACACTTGCCTGTGAAGCCTAAGGACCCCGGTTTGAGGCTTGATTCCCTGGGACCCATGTTAGCCAGATGCACAAGGTGGCGCACGTGTCTGGAGTTCATTTGCAATGGCTGGAGGCCCTGGCATGCCCATTCTCTCTCTCTCTCTGCCTCTTTCTCTCTTTGTCTGTCACTCTCAAATAAATTTAAAATATATATATATATATATATATTACTCACACTCTCCTTTGGTGACTCCAAACTCCTATCTAAGACATCTTCATGGGAGGAGGCCACCCCTGGATATGGAGCACTGAAAGTGGAACCTAGAGAAACAAACTACATATTAGTCACTGAGTAAGTCAAAATTAATATTGCATGATAAAGGGATGACCTTACAAGCCATTCTTATAAATCTTTTGCTTTTTTATACTGATAATTCCTTCCATTTTAACATCAAGGTATATTGGCATAGAGTCTTCCTAGAACAACAAATAATTATGACACATAGAACAAGTATTTTTTAGTATGCCAGGCTCTCAGATAGATGAGAAAACTAGAAAGTGTCTATCCTAAAGGACCTACCTAGTAAAGGGAGCAGGCATTGAAAGAGAAAGGAAGCGAGTGAAATGATAGATTGATCATTATTTGGCAGTCATTGAAAGGGGGGTACATCATGCTATTCTATTTTGTATTTGCTTGAAATTTCTAATGGAAAGAAGTATATTTTTTGCAAGGGGCATATAATGTGGTGTGTGTGTGTGCGTGGCATGTTTGTATGGAGTATACAAGTGTATGTGCCCATGTAGCACCCTGCAAACTTGCCTGTAGCAGGGTGTGCTTGCTTGTGCAGCCAGAGTGGAACATCAGGCATCCTGTTCCAGTGCTCACCTAGCCGTTGTTACTTGAACAGGAATCTTACTGATTTTGTAGCTTGTGGGACAGGGGGAGGGGAGGGCGAGGGAAGGGGGTAGTTGTTTAGTTGGTGGTGGTGGTTTTGTTTTATGGGGTTTTTTGTTTGTTTGTCTGTTTGTTTGTTTTGTTTTTTTTTTCGAGGTTGGGTCTCACTCGAGCTCAGGCTGACCTGGAAGTCACTATGTAATCTCAGGGTGGCCTTGAACTCATTGAGAGCCTCCTATCTCTGCCTCCCCAGTGCTGGGATTAAAGGTTTGTGCCACCACACCCGGCTGTTTGTTTTTGTAAGCCCCAGAATCTCTTCAGTCTCTGCTTCTCATGGGACCAGGATTACAGAGGTGCTTAGCCATGCCCAACTGTTTACGTGGTTCCTGGAGATCAATCTCAAGCGTTCTCTAGCCTCCTCAGGACCTCGTACTTGCATAGGTGCTCATAACCACTGAGCCATGTCTTCAGCCCATTGTAGGTTTTGTTTAAAAATAACACAAGCTGTGGACATTGTCAATAAAAAGTGTTCAAAAATAAATAAACAAATAAATAAAAATAACACATGCAGGTTAGAGAAATTGCTTAGCATTTAAGGTGCTTGCCTACAAAGTCAAAGGACCCAGGTTCAATTCCCCAGTACCCACACAAAGCCAGATGCACAAAGTGGCACATGCATCTTAAGTTCATTTGCAGTGGCTGGAGGCCATGGCATGCCCATTCTCTCCATCTGTTTCTCTTCTCTCTTTCTCAATGCTTGCAAATAAATAAATTCAATAAAAATATGGTTTTTAAAAAATAACACAGATTTGGGATGTAGACTAGTGGTAGAATACCTTCCTGGCATAAAAGATGTTTTTATGTTCAATTCCTAGCAAAAGAAGAGGGACTGGGGAGGCTTATGGCTCAGTTAACAAAGTGCTTGACATGCAGGTATGACGAGCTGAGTCTGGACACCCAGGACACACATAAAATACCAGGTGCGGTACAATGTGCCTGTAACCCCAGTACTGGGCAGGCAGAGGCAGGAGGATTCCTGGGGCCTTCTGGCTAGCTACTCTATTTGAATTAGTGAGTTCCTAGGTAGGTAGATTACCTTTATAAGAAATACAGAGCTCAAAGGAACATGTTAAAATATTCCACACAACACAATCAGAAAAATCCTTACTCAGGGAAAGCTCAAGACAAAGATGTGTCTTGGTGAAAGTTTCTACCTTTGTAGTTAACCGTGTATCTGCCTTAAAATAATTTATTATATCATACTTTTGTTTGAAGCTGTGGTCTATTCATATGACATTTAACAAAAAAAAAACTGTCTTGTGTTTGTGCACATTTGTGTCTAGGCACAAGTGTGTGCACAGATGCACATGCATGTATGTGCATGTGCCTAGAGACCACAGGTCAATGCCAGATGTCTTTCTTATTGGCTCTCCAGCTTTTGTTTTGACAGGGTCTCTTGATTAACCCAGGACTCACTGGTTGGATGAGACTGGAAAGCCAGCAAGTTCTAAAGATCCTGTCTTTGCCATCGCAGCACTAGGGTTATAGGTATGTGCTACCACGCCCTGAATTTTACAGAGTTGCTGAGGATCTGCGCCCATGTCCTCGTGCTTGGATGGCAGGGGCTCAGGTGAGCCATCAATTAAGCTCAATTACTCTTTAATGCCTTACACAACATGGTAGCTGTCATGGTCAGCTCCACGCTGCTGGCACGAACATCCAAACCAGACACTTAACAAAGATTGTTAACTACCCACAACATACTATTATAAAACAACTTAAAAATAATTACTTTTCCTTAAGTCTCTTGAGCAGTATATAATAAAAAGAAAAATATGATACTTTTAAGATATAAATCAAAAAACTGCACCTGCTTAAAACATTATCTTAAACTTTAAAAAAAGAAGTGAATGAAAGCAAAAAAAAAAAAAAAATTGTACCTCCCAGTGTTGAAGCATCATCCACAGGAATTGGAGATGACAATTCAGGCCTAGAAAAAAAACAGTTTGCAGCTAATAAACTTACAGAAACATATGAGGAAGCATTATAAGATTTGGAGTTTGCTTACCAAAAGGAAACAACACCTTTGGCTGCTAAACAAGACACCAAGCAGTAAAGTTTAAAAGATCATGACACGATAATTCATTTATTTTACATTACTTGATGGCTACCTCAGTCACAGTCATACTATGTCAAGTACCTCCATAGCCATATCTCATCACCTGTTTTCTTCTCTTTAGTTCAAATCACTGTGTGAAGTAATTTTTCTTATTTGCATACTTTATATTGGTTGGAACCCATTAATCCCATGGAATAATATTGATATTATGGTAGCCACTGGCATAGTATTTTAAATGAATTAGAATTAAGCACATAGAAATTCAGGTCCTTATTCACCCAGCTGCATCCAACCTCCTCAATGTTCTCCTGTGGCTAACGGCTACTGTGGTAGTTTGAACCAATGTCCCCCAATAGATAAGTGTTATTAAAATTGAGCTGAAGCCAGGTGTGGTGGCGCACACCTTTAATCCCAGCACTCGGGAGGCACAGGTAGGAGGATCGCGGAGAGTTCAAGGCCACCCTGAGACTCCATAGTGAATTCCAGGTCATCCTGAGCTAGAGTGAGACCCTGCCTCAAAAAACCAAACAAAAAAAAAAATTGAGCTGAAGCTTCTGCCCGAGTAGGCAGACTCATGCTAAAGGATAGGGAGTAGCGAGCACATCACTGTGGGTGGGGATGAATTCCAGCCACGCTCTGCCTGGTTCCATGCTGCTTTTATTAGATTTTTGCTCCTTTTTTGGTGCTGGTGGTGGTTTTTATCTCTGTGTGGATCTGTGAAGTGGAGTCAGCTTCCTCCACCACTATGGAACTTCCCCTGGATCTGTAAGACTGAAATAAATCCCATTCCTCCTATTCACTGTTTCTGGTTTGGATCCCAGCAGTGTGGAGCTGACTATGACAGCTACCAAGCTGGATAAGACAATAAACAACCCATTGTCACATAAAATTCTACTTATTAAACAAGATGGCATTTAGGATAGAATCTCAATTCCAGACTGAAATATAATTCAGTAGAAGGGTACTTGACTAGTGTGTGTGAGACGCTGGGTTTGATTCCAAGTATTGCAATTTAAACATAAAAATCCTCCTAAGGGGCTGGGGACATAGTTCAGTGGTAGAGTACTTTCCTAGAATGTGCAAGGGTTTACATTTGAATCCTAGTGCCAAATATACACTTAATAAAAATAATAAATTTACTCTGAGATGAGAGACCTGTCATTCCATATTCCTAGTATACCTCCAACATCTAAAAACAGTGCTTGTGGGCTGGAGAGATGGCTTAGCGGTTAAGCACTGGCCTGTGAAGCCTAAGGACCCTGGTTCGAGGCTCAATTCCCCAGGACCCACATTAGCCAGATACACAAGGGGGCGCACATGTCTGGAGTTTGTTTGCAGTGGCTGGAAGCCCTGGTGTACCCATTCTCTCTCTCTCTCTCTCTCTCTCTCTCTCTCTCTCTCTCTCTCTCTCTCTCTTCCTTGCTCTCTTTGTTGCTCTCAACTAAATAAATAAATAAAATACACAAAAAAGTTAAAAATAGTGCTTGCTAAGAGACATTAGAAATACATTTTGGGGGGGCTTGAGGGATGGCTTAGCTGTTAAGGCACATGCCTGCGAAGCCTAAGGACCCAGGTTCAATTCTCCAGGTCCCACATAAGTCAGATGCACAAGGTGGCACATGCATCTGGAGTTCGTGTGCAGTGGCTAGAGGCCCTGGTGCACCAATTCACCCCCCCCCCATCTCTCTCTCTCTCTGATTCTCTCTCTCCTCTCTCATTTAAAAAAAACAATTCGGGGGCAGGTATGGTGGCACACACCTTTAATCCCAGAAGTCAGGTGGCACAGATAGGAGGATCACTGTGAATTCGAGGCCACCCTAAGACTGCCAACTTCCAGACTTACAGACAATGTATCATATTATAATCTCCCTCCCACCATTCTTCCTTTTCTCTTTCTCAAATCCCCCTCCACTGAATCCTTTCTTCTTTCCAACAAGTCTATCTTCTATTAGTTTTTTTTTTTCAAAGTAGGGTCTCATGCTCTATATAAAAACCTCAAAATACCAAATTACATCCTGTATACATACTCCAACTGTGTTTTGACTCTGTTCTTCATGCTGGATCTTCAGACACTGCTTACTTACTTAATCTTCTCAAGATCTTGAGGATTTACTGTGTAATCAACCATGAAGCTACTAAGATGGTAAAACCAACTTTAAATCTACATACTATATCTCTATTCAAATCATCTGAATTTCCTAGATTATTTACAAATTCAAAATGTGGTGTCCTGAAAAGGAAGATGGCCTCAAGATGAGGAAGAACATTTGAAACTTACCCACAAACCTGGTCCTGGCAGGAACTGAAAGAAAAAAGAAAAGGAATAATTAAAGTTTTTGAGTTTGGGGAAAAGAATGTTTATGTTGCCAAATGTGAATTTAGGGATAAAATACATACTCACCTGCTAACAGTTTCCTTTGTGTAAGTCAGTTTCTATGCAAGACAAAGATATGAAGTGACTAAGTTAGCCACAATTATGAAGCAGTAAATAAAACTTACCCCATAGACATTAATGTCCTAACTTGGGGGAATCTATGTTATTATTCTTCAAAGACAAACAAACAAAGTAAGTATGTACTAATGATGCCAAGTGTTTTATGACTGGTAACATCCTAATACTTGGTGTCTGTTTATGTGCCCAAAAGTTACTGTGTTTGCTCGTGCCATCTCTCTCTCCCTCTCCCTCCCTCTCTCTCTCTCTCTCTCTCTCTCTCTCTCTCTCTCTCTCTCTCTCTCTCTCTCTCCCAACCTGACCTGGAATTCACTATGTACTCTCACGTTGGCCTCAAACTCACAGAGATCCTCCTACCTCTGCCTCCTGAGTGTTGAGATTAAAGGTGTGCACCGGGGCCCAACTGAAACTAAGGACAACTGGCGAAATAAGCAAGGGTGCTGTTTTCCTGTGAACCGGATACCAGCACAAAGGGGAAGGAGATCAACGCAGAGAAAAATCAACTCCTACCAAATCAGAGAGCCAAAGCCTCAGAGGCCCCCAACACCTCAGCACTGAAGCAGACCAAAAATGAAGCCAACATGGCTCAGGGAAATCTTGCGGAAGAGGGGGCGGAAAGAATGTCAGAGTTACATGTTGGGTCATGATTTGCAGAGACATTTATCATACCAATAACTGGGGGCTAACTCCACAATGCACGACCCATTTTCATTAACAAGGAGGGTCTAATGGGAGGGGGTAGATCACAGATGAGCCTAAATAATAGTACCAAACTGCCTATATTCACTGAAATAAAAACTAATAAATTAAATTTAAAAAAATAAATAAATAAATAAAAAATAAAGGTGTGCACCACCACACCCAGCCCTGTGCTCTCTTTTTAAAAATATTTTCATTTATTTGAGAGAAAGATAATGGGTGTGCAAGGGCCTTTTTACCACTACAAATAAACTCCCGAGGCATGTGCTACTTTGTGCATCTGGCTTTACAGGGTACTGGGAAATCAAACCCAGGCCATCAGACTTTGCAAGCAAGCACCTTTAACCACTATTCTTTCTCTTAATGGGTACATATTAACAAGCTTTACTTGCTAATTATTAATAAAGGTACAAAGTTATAGAATGATAGGATTTTATATTATCCTGCTATGGACTTAGAATCAAAGAATTCTGTAATGTAATGGATTTATAACTCTCATCCACAAAAATATAACTATGTAGATAAAAATGATGTTTATTTCCTCAGAATTCAGACAAAAATACAAATCATATCAGTAACTGGATTTTTTTCCCTCAGAGACTATGATGGTTAATATTGATTATCAATTTGACAATATCTGGAATCATCCAGAAGACAAATCTCTGGGTATGTATGTAGGGAGTTTCTAGATTAAGTTAATTATAGTAGGAAGACAAACCCTGACTGGTAGCATCATTCCATGGGCTGGGATTCTGGACTGAATAAAAAGGAAAAAATAGAGTAGGCATTCAGCTTTCATCTCTCTCTACTTCCTGATTGCAGACAGAGTGTAACAAGTTGCTTCAAGTTCCTACTGCCACAATTTGTCTTTGGCCAACCATGTTTGGGTTTTTTGTTGTTGTTGTTGTTGTTGTTTATTTTTATTTATTTATTTGAGAGCCACAGATAGTGAGAGAAAGAGAATTGAGCGCCCCAGGGCCTCCAGCTACTGCAAGTGAACTCCAGATGCATATGCCACTTTGTGCATCTGGCTTACATAGGTTCTGGGGAATCAAACCTTGAACTGGGGTCCTCAGGCTTCACAGGCAAGTGCTTAACCACTAAGCCAACTCTCCAGCCACCCCAACCATGTTTTCTAAAGTATCCCTCTCTCCCCAGCTTTCCTCACTTAATGAAATCACTACTGTAGGGTCAACTGGCAAAATAATAGTTGACTTTGCTATGAATAAAAGTTTAAAAATAAAAAGTGATAATATATCTTCCTTTTTAAGATGACCTAATCTGATTTGATTAGACTTAAACACATATAGTTCATAGCTATTCATCTAACAAAGATTTTTCAGGTCCTCTGAAATAATTATTTTAGTTATATTCAATATTTACAGCCAATATTATAAATAATATTCATAAAGTTTACAAATTTTAGCAAGTAGACAAGACATTATTATATAAGCTACTGCTTATATAATTTTTTAATATTTTATTTATGTGGAAGAGAGAGGTATCAAATAATACTTAATGGGGAGAGACTGAAGGAATTCCCATTGAGATCAGGAACAAGACAGGGGTGTCCACTCTTACCTTTGCTCTTCAGTATAGTACTGTAAATCCTACCTCAAGTGATAAGACAGGAGAAAAAATAAAAAGGGATACAAATTGGAAAGGAAGGAAATAAGTTAGCCCTATTTTCAGATGACATGATTCTACACATAAATGACCTGAGAACTTCCATCTCAAAACTCTTAAAGGTGATTAACTCCTTCAGTAAAGTAGCAGGATACAAAATCAATATAAGACCAGAAACTCAGCTACTACTGGAAGAAAAAATAGGAAGAACTTTCTGTGATATAGGAATGGGAAAAGACTTCCTGAACAAAACCCCAGTAACTCAATAACTTAAACAATAAATCAACCATTGGGATCTCATGAAGCTGAACAATTTCTTCACAGACAAATATACAATAAGCAGAGCCATTAGATTACCCACATAACAGGAGAAAATTTTTACCGGCTATACAACTGAGTCCTAATTTCTAAAATCTACAAAGAACTCAAAAACCTAAACAATAAAAAGTCAAACAACCCACTCACAATATGGGTCAGGAAACTGGACAGGGGGTTCTCAGAGGAAGAAATACAAATGGCAAACACACACTTAAGGAAATGTTCAACATCCCTAATCATAAGGGAGATGCAAATTAAAACAACTATGAAATTCTACCTTACCCCAGTAAGTATAGCAAACAAAAAATCAAATGAAAACAAATGCTGCTAAAGATGTGGAGAGAAAGGAACCCTCATTCACTGATGGTAGGAATGTAAGATGGTACAACCACTATGGAAAGCAATATGGAGACTCCTAAAAAGGTTGACTATAGAGTTACCAACAGACCCAGTTATTCCATTACTGGGAAAGTACCCCAAAAGCTCCATGCCTCATTTCAGAGGTATTTTCCCAACCATGTTAATAGCTATGCAATTCATAATAGCTAAGAACTGGGATCAACCCAAATGTCCATCATTAGATGAATGGATAACCAAGATGTGGTATATCTACATGAGGGAATTCTATACAGCTGTAAGGAAAAATGACAATGGAATTGGAAGAAAAATAGTGGAACCTGGAACAGATCATTCTCAGAGAACTCACCCAATTACAGAAACACAATTGTTGCATTGTCTCACTCAACTGTTGCTCCTAACCTGAATCTGCCCAAGATACTGACATACCCAATAAGCATCTCCAAGACTGGATAACAGGGAGGACAGCATGGGAGGGAAGGGTAAGGGTGAGGTTGGGGGACACAAAACTGGACCCAAAATGGCAATGGTACCATAAAATTCTACATCCTAAAATACAGTCTAAATGGTTGAAGCTTCATCAGGTCCTTAGAGGGAACACCTGAATCACAGGGCCCTAGAGAGGGTATGAAGAAGACTAACCTTAATCTTCTCTCTCTCTCTCTCTCTCTCCCTCTCTCTCTCTCTCTTCTTCCCTCCCTCCCTCCCTCCCTCTTCTCTCTATTTCTTTTACATTACTTATCTTTTTCTTCCTTCTTTTCTTGGGTGCTGACCTGTTACTCCCAGTACCAGCATGTGGTTAACATCCACAATGAGCTGTTGATTAGAGAGATCTAAAAGGTTTCCCAAAAGAAGACATATTTCTGTCAGAGTACTTGATGACCCACTGAAGGTTAGTGGTGAGACCCTACTGCTGAAGACACCATATGCTATTGGTATGGAACATGGAGTGACCTGGCTGGAATCCGGAAGAGCATCAGTCCCCAGACAGTTAGCTCATCTAGGGTCAGAAGGTGCTACATGAGCAACTGGGGAAAATGACCAACATCTGTCCAAGCAACTCGTGGTCTAACCTATTCAGCAGCAAACAACCTGACATGATGCTCACACAAGTGCAATAGTGGCACACTGCCATGGTGGGAAACCAGCTGCTCTTGATTTGGCTAACTGATCTGCTTAATGGAATGGAACCCATAGCTGGAGCTGGGAAATAAGTCAGAACCATATCCAAAATTGAGCCCACTACCCATTATCAAGGTCCCACCAATTGTGGGCTACAAGAGGGCCTACATATATTAAGGTCTCTCTAAAATAATAATGGTTATCTCATTTATCTGGTGCTCACTTCACTCTCCATTGGAGAATCCTGAGGAGAGAATCAACCCATCACACCTCACCAGGGCCCCAGCTGAAACCAGAGCAGTTGGGGAAATGAGCAAGAGTGCTGCTTTCTTGGTGAACCAGTTACCAACTCAAGGGTGAAAGAGATAGACACAGAGAATAATCAACTCCTATAAAAATAGAGATCCAGAAACACAAAGGCTCCCAAGACCAGATCACTGAAGTAGATCTAAAACAAACCCAACATGGCTCAGGGAAATTTGTGGAAGAGAGGGCAGAATGATTGTTAGAGCCACATGTTGGGACATTATGCACAGAGACATTGTCTCTTACTCATAACTGATGCTAACCCCACAGTGCAGGACCCACATTTCCCAATGAGAAGGGTCCCTGTGGAGGGGGTAGGACAGGAAGGAGGCTAACGATGGTACCAAGATGGCAGTATATATACTGTGTACATAACTAATAAAAAAAAAAAAGACAGACAGAGGCAGATAGAGAGAGTGTGTGTGAGAGAGAGAAAGATAATGAGCAAACCAGGACCTCCAACTGCTACAAATGAACTTGAGATGCACCTTGTGCATCTGGCTTATGTAGGTCCTGGGGAATTGAACCTTGGTCCTCTGGTGTTACAGGCAATTTCCTTAACCAGTAAGCCATCTCTCCAGTCCTGTTTATGCACTTTTATTTCCACAAGTATCTACGACATACTTACTATATCATGAGAATGTTAAAATTAATATGAAATTCTATAGTTACTGCTTTTTGACTCATAGTCCAGTAGAGGAATTATCTGACTATATAACTAATAATAAAATGAAAGGACTATATTATTAAAAATAAAGAAGTGCCAGGCGTGGTGGCACACGCCTTTAATCCCAGCACTCGGGAGGCAGAGGTAGGAGGATCACTGTGAGTTCAAGGCCACCCTGAGACTCTGTAGTGAATTCCAAGTCAGCCTGGGCTAGAGTGAGACCTTATCTCAAAAAACCAAAAAAATAATATAAAATAAAAAAGAAGTATGGGAGCTCAAAGAATTATGAGTGCTAAATCTGCTCCACTGAAAAATGGATCCTCACATGAACAAATAGGACTTGAAGTGAATACCAAATACTGTGAACAATTTACTATTATCTATGAAGATTCATTTACTTGATATAAATACATTCATGCTATGTGGTGAAAAAAAAAAGTGGGCAAATAATTACCTATGTGTATATTTATTTATCCTTTGCTATGGGAAATATACCGAAACCAATGAAAATAACTAAATATTAAATTACAATATTTATCTCTTACTAAACATTTGTTAAATAGACTATCCAGTTTTAATTAGAATGATTGGCTTCCATTATGAATTAATATGTAAATTAATTCTACAAAAATGTTTAACACTCAAAGATCCCTATTTTTAGTTTAAGCTTTTGATGAATATTATTTCCAAATATTTGTATGTATAAATAAGGCTGAGACTGTTACCTGGATTAACCATGTTTCTTACAAGGCCTAAGAGACCAAGCTGTGCCCTAAGGCAACTCACTCACATACCTTAATTGAACTACCCTCTTCTGCTCAAACACAAAAATGCCTTCCTCCATGTGGCACTTACCTTCATGATTAAGTTCCTATGTTCACTAGACTGACTAAAATTTGTGCCCATTTCAAATATACTTGTGGTTCCATCTTCACACAAAGTCATCCAGTAATTATATTCTTCACGCCCAGGAAGTCGATCCCAAAAAGTCCTAAAGGCTTCCCAGACAGCTTCCTGGCACACTAGGAAATGGACAGAGAGAAATATTTTTAGGAAAAGCAAACATGTCTCTGGGGTTCTCACAGTTAGGACAGAACAAATCATTCACATCCTCTAAGACACTCATGACCACACTGCCTGTTCTAAAAGACCATGAGAATGTTATTCCATTAAAGCCATCCAGTTTAAACTTTTCAGTTCTGAAAAAAAAAATGCACTAATCTTTTTCTTTACAAAGGAGATTAATTGACCTTGTCATGAGTTTGTTCCCCATTGCTTTAAAGAAAATCCACATTTATATCTTACAAAAGTGTAGCTACCATTGACTATACTGAATTTACTCATGTTTTCCTAACAGGCCATAATTTTAACTTTCCTTTGTTTTACAAGTAACCTCATTAAATAATGACTGGAGATGGCTCAGCAGTTAAAAGTGTTTGCCTACAGGCTGGAGAGGTGGCTCAGCAGTTAAGGTGATTGCCTGAAAAGCCTACCAACCTGAGTTTAATTCCCCAGTACCCATGTAAGCCAGATGCACAAAGTGGTGTGTGCATCTGGAGGTTGTTTGCAGGGAATAGAGGCCCTGGAGTGCCCATTCTCTCTCTCTTCCTCATTTATCTATCATCTATCTATCTATCTCTACCTGCCTGTTTGCAAATAAGCAAATAAAATATTTTTAAAAAGAAAAAGTAGGGCTGGAAAAATGGCTTAGCAGTTAAGCACTTCCCTGTGAAGCGTATGGACCCTGATTTGAGGCTCGATTTCCCAGGACCCACATTAGCCAGATGCACCAGGGGGTATACGCATCTGAGGTTCATTTGCAGTGGCTGGAGGTCCTGGCATGCTCATATTCTCTCTCTCTCTCTACCTCTTTCTCTGTCTGTCGCTCTCAAATAAATAAATAAATTTTAAAAAGAAAATGTGCTTGTTTACAAAGTCTGAAAGGCTGGGTTCAATCCCTGGTACTAATATAAAGCCAGATGCACAAAGTGGTGCATGCATCTGGAGCTTGCTTGCAGCTGCAAGAGGCCCTGTCATGCTCATTCTCTCCCCACCTTTCTTTCTCATGCACACACACATATATAAGCACATATACTTGTACACACACCACACAGAAACATTATTAATCAAAATAAATAGGCAAACCAGACATCTAGTGAAAAGTATTTAAAATACATGCATCTGATACATCTCTCTTTCACAAATAAATAAATGTGTCTTCTAAAGTCTCAGCTTTTCAAGGGATAGACATTTTAAAATACCTTAGACCATTCTGACAAAACAAAGAAACAGAAATGAAGTGCATCTACTCTTTGAAAAACTTATCATACATCTTTAGTTGAAATCAAAAGGGAATATTTGGAACTCCTGAAGGCTTATAAGATTTGAAAGTATTTCATAAAATCAGGAAGGGGATTTTCACTTAGAGTTATCATTCTCAAGCTGCAATGTCTCATATCTGAAAACAGAAGATAATGAGTTATCTTTATTCATAAAAATAAAATAATTAGCTGGGCATGGTGGCACATTTCTTTAATCCCAGCAGTCAAGAGGCAGAAGTCAGCAGATCATTGTAAGTTCAAGGCTAGCCTAAGACTACACAGTGAATTCCAAGTCAGCTCAAAACAAAAGTAAAATTAAATTAAATTGTACTCCTTGGTATTTCCCTAAATAAAACCTTACATGCAGATGTTTAAAGTAGCTTTATTTCTGTTTGCCAAAACTTGGAGGTGATAAAGATGTCCTTCAACAGATAAATGGGGTAACAAACTCTTTTAATTATAAAAGGAAATGAGCTTTCAAGCTATGAAAACTATGTATATTGCCAAATCAAGGAAGCCAATCTGAAATGAATTTATACTGTGTGATCCCAGTGATATCCTAGAAAAGACAGGGCTGAGAAAGAAATGACTAAATGAGCATAGAGGATATTTAGGGCAATGAAATTGTTGTGTATAACACTATAATGGTGTGTAAATGTCATTATACAATTA
Organism: Jaculus jaculus; assembly: GCF_020740685.1. Lineage (NCBI taxonomy): Eukaryota > Metazoa > Chordata > Mammalia > Rodentia > Dipodidae > Jaculus > Jaculus jaculus. The sequence continues at coordinate 169,552,024 of NC_059105.1, forward strand.
CTAAAATCTAATGGAAATGTGCCACAGTGAACTCTAATGTATGAACCCTGAATTTTAGTTAATAGTAATATTTCAATACTAGCATATCAATTGTAATATGTACTATCTGGGTATAAAATGTGACAGTTGGAGAGTCTGAAGGAAAGGATATGGTAACTCTGTGGACATCCTGTCCAATTTTTCTCTAAACCTAAAATTACTCTAAAAAATAAATTATATTAATATTAGAAATGCATGTAAAACCAGGTGTGGTGATGTGTGCCTTTAATTCCAGCACATGGGAAGCTGAGGTAGGTAAATCACTGTGAGTTCAAGACCACCTGAGACTACCTAGTGAAGTTCAGGCCAGCCTGGGCTAAAGCGATACCCTATCTCATAAAACCAAAAAAAAGAAAAAAAGAAAGAAAGAAAGGAGAAAAGAAAAGAACTGTATATGAGGCCAGGTGTGATGGCAGAAGCCTGTAATCACAGTAATCAAGAGATGAAGGTTAGAGGATGACTTCAACCCAGTCTCAGCTACATAGAAAATTTGAGGCCAGCATAGGATACACAAGATCTTGCCTAAAAAATGAAAAGTAAAGAAAACAAAGAAAGGAAGAAAGGAAATAACTAACTAAATAAATAAATAAAGTAGACTATTCTGTCTCTGCTGCAATGTGTAATGTTGTAAGCCAATTGCTTTTCTCTACCACAATGAAGCTTCCCAATGAAAACATAAGGGTGAAATAAACCCTTTCCTCCCATAAAAAATAAAATAAAATAAAAATGGATATTTAGAAGATATATGCTGCTGTATAAAAATAAAAAACTAATTAAATGTACTTTCCAAGTAATTCCAAAACATAAATCTGAAAGGCTACAAGTAGTATGTATTAATTATATTGCATCACTGTGACCACAACAGTGGGTGTAAATAACATAAAGAAGGAAAGATTTTGGCCGGGCGTGGTGGCGCACGCCTTTAATCCCAGCACTTGGGAGGCAGAGGTAGGAGGATTGCCATGAGTTTGAGGCCACCCTGAGACTCCATAGTGAATTCCAGGTCAGCTGGGCTACAGTGAGACCCTACCTCGAAAAACCAAAAAAAAAAGGAGGAAAGATTTATTTTGACTCAAAATTTCAGAGGGGTTTAGTCCACCATGGTGGGGCCATGCAGACTCTTTTGCAAGCAAACACTATTAACCATTAAGCCATCTCTCCAGCCCCCAGACTATTTTGCATAGCACTGAATGTGCTGCTATCCTGTAATCAATTCAGCTGTGCAGAGTACTGGAGGCAATAGGCAGACTGGAATGGGAGGGAAGAGCCAAAGAAAGATAAGGGAGAAGGAAAAGACGAACAGGCAGAGATTGCTGTAAGAAGATACACACTTACCAGGCAGCATCTAGAGATCTAAGTCCTTAGTAACACATACTCATAAAGCTAGAGGGCAACCTCAGGTATCATCCTTTGGGGACACCATCACCATCCACCTCTTTTTTTTTTTTTATAACATTATCCTGGAGCTTGACTAGAAACTTTTTTGTGGAAATTGACAGGTCAGTTCTAATACACCCCTGGAACAGATCATTCTCAGTGAACTCACCCAATCACAGAAAGATAATTGCTCCATACTCTCACTCACATATGGCTCCTAACATGAATTTACCCAAGATGCCAACATACCTAACAAGCATCTCAAAGACCAGACAACAGGGTGGGTGGGACAGGAGGAAAGGGTAACATTCGGGATGAGAGACATAAAACTGGACCCAAAAGCAATGGTACCATAAAATTCTTCATCCTAAAAGACAGAGTAAATGGTTAAACATTCACCAGGCCCTTAGAGGGAACACCTGAACCACAAGGCCCTGGAGAGGGTATGATGAAGACTGACCTTAATCTTCTCCTGTTTCTGTTTCTCTCTCTCTCTCTCTCTCTCTCCCTCCCTCCCTCCCTCTTCCCTCTCTATATATTTTATATCACTTATCTTTTTCTTCCTTCTCTTCTTGGGCACTGACCTATAACTCCCAGTACCAGCATGTGGCTATCATCTACAATTAGCTCTTGATCAGAGAGACCTACAAGTTTTCCCAAAAGAAGACAGATTTCTGACAGAGTACTTCATGACCCACCAAAGGTTAGTGGTAAGATCCTGCTGCCAAAGACACCATACACTGTTGGTACAGAACATGGAATGACCTGGCTGAAATCTGGAAGAGAGTCAGTCCCCAGACAGTTAGCTCATCTAGTGCCAGGAGGTGCTACAAGAGCAACTGGGGGAAAATGACCAACATCTGCCCAAGCAACTCGTGGTCTAAGCATCTCAGCATCAAACAATCTGACATGGTGCTCACACAAGTGCAATAGTGGCACACAGCCATGGTGGGTAACCAACTGCTCTTGATTTGGAAGCTACACAGAGACATTGCTTCCTACCCATAACTGATGGTTAGCCCCACAATGCACAACCCATATTCCCCAAAGAGGAGGGTCCCTGTGGAGGGAGGAGGGCAGGGAGGAGGCTAATGATGGCACCAACTTGACTCTACACTGGGTACAAAACTAATTTTTTAAAAAAGCAAATAAGTATGAAAAAGGTCATAATTGAAGAAGTTACACTACTTAATCCAAAGACTTATAAAGTTTACAATAAACAAGAAAGAATAGACATTGGTATAAAATTAAACTAATGCAGCCAGGTGTGGTGATACACACCTTTAATCCCAGCACTTGGGAGGCAGAGGCGAGAACAGAAATAGATATAGAAGGTACAAAGGCAAGAAATGATCATCATTTTAACAAATAGTTCTAGAATAAGTCACTATGATCCATATATATCACATATGTAAATTAATTCAAAGTACACTATAGACCTAAGCATGCAAACTAAAACCTAAACTTTACAGAAAAACATAGAAGAAAACTTTTATGATCCTGGATTAAGCATAGCCAGATCCAAAACCAAAATCATGATCCCCTAAAGAGAAGCTATACCTATGAAAATCTCTCTTAACTGTGCTTGTCTCCTTTAACCTATGCAGCTTTCACTCTCCATTTTATAGAAGGCAGTGAAAACCAGGGACAACCCAAATCTATCAATGTGATCAGAAAAGATAGCTGACTCCATATTATGAGATGAGCCACCTTTCAAACATCAGCCAGGGCCCAGGTGAAACCACAGAGGAATTGGCAAGATAAACAAGAGTGCTGTTCTCACAGCAAGCATGACAATCTGCACCAGGGTGATGGTGATAGACACTGAGGAGACTCAAAATGTATCAAAGCAGATCCAGAAGTTGCTGAGAGTTTATCACTGAAGTAGACTTAGAACACACTCACCAAGGCTCAGGGAAACATTGTGTAAGAGAGGGCAAAAAGATTGTAAGAGCCATAAGGTAGGAAAACATATCCAGAGGCATTGCTCTCTCTCTCTTTCTCACACACACACACACACTCATACACACAATGACTAACTGGTGGTGTCACAACTCATAACTGATAACCCCATGAATTATAGTTAGGTATAGCCAGACAATAATATATGTACCATAAATATGCCATAATGAAGAGTATAAATCAGTTTGTCCAATAATATTTTTGAAGTGCTTTAAATATTTCCTCTTATATAAGCTCTTCTCTGCAATTATATTAATATATTTGAAGCAAGCCCTTTTCTCAATTTTATCTAAATTATCAGAAATTCTTACATGAAGCACAAGTGATGATTCTTTGTGTGATTACCATTAAGGAACACAAGGGTTTGGCTGTTTGCTTACCTCGGATTTTAAAATACTTCACATGGCTTGCCACAGCCTCTGTAACACTGTCATTTGGGCAAACTTTTACTCCATTTGGGAAGAGAATAGATCGCCGCCTTCTAAACACCCACTGTCCTTCAGCCTCTCTAGAATCCACAAGCTGTTTAACCCCGGTCGGTGGAGAAGGAGCTGTAGAGTCTTCAATTGAGAGAGAAGAAACTGCACTCCTGGATTCTGGAGTCTCTTCTAAAGAAAATAAGGATTGTAACTATAGAGTGAAAACAGAGTTCAGGCTTCTGGTGAGGAAAGTAGATGCACAAAAAGGTAATGGAGACAATCTGGTCTTTGCACCATGTTTGGACCTTGAAGACAAGGCTCAGAGTACAGTCATGCATATCAAAGGAAAGAGGAATTTAATCTTAACCAGCTAATTCCTAGCCCTTGAATTCAGGATTGCCTTTGAAATGGAATATACATCTAATTTCAACACAAGAAGTAAAAGGAAGTAAGGTTTGAACCAGAAATAATTAATGAAGAGGGGATTTCAAATTGCAGAATATATTTTAAAAAGTTAATGAAGCAATGTCAAAGATTAATACAGTCATATTTCTATAATTTCTAATAACAGTCAATCAAATACTATTTTAAGAGATATAATACAAATAAATAGAAACCTAAAATAAACATCAATTTTCAATTACCTGTTAGTGATGAAAAGCTTCTTTCTAGCAAGAAAAAGATCAAAATACCAAGAGAAGTCTTCCCCAAAACAGGAAACATAATCATTTGGGCCCAAACCAAACAGAAATGAGGAGAGGGCAAGATCTTTAAGTGAACATCAAAGCCTTGAAATTTCCAATAACAAATTGTCACAGAAAAGGCCTAACAGCTAAAAATTTATGTTTGAGAACAGACAACCACTCCAAAATCATTGTAAATTGGTGTAAGTAAAAAGTGTCCTCTCAAAATAGATCACACTTCTTAACTAATCAGCATGCTATAAAAGCAGAAGAGATAAGCTAATTAGAACAGATGGGGAGAGGCAGTTTTCTTCTAATCTAGCTAGCTAAGCTCTTTACTAACACTCTCCTTGTCTTTAACAGGCAGCTCTTGTACAAGTAACTATGTTCACATATAATTCAGGTTTTTTTCCTCCAAATTCTCTGAGTTTGTTGGCCAAATATGATAGATTCATATGCTATCTGTATTTTCCTAGGCCTGAAAGTATATAAGCCTAAAATGTTTATTTCCCTCCTTGACAGAAAAACCTGAAAGTTTTTTATTGAAGCCACTTATTTTGTCTTCATCCTTATATATTAAAAACTGTGTTAGCAGAGACGTTGCCTCTTCCCCATAACTGAGGGCTACCCCCACAATGCACGAGCCACATCCCCATGCAGGTAACTGGCATCCCCAATGAGGAGGGTTCCTGGAGAGGGGGAGGACAGGAACGAGGGTAAGGATGGTACCCACATGTGCTGTTTACACACTGAATATGTCTATAACTAATAAAGAAAAAAACTGGTATAAAAATATGTTAAGCATAGTAAAGCAAACTCATGGTAGAGCTACTATGAGAATTAAATAAACAAACTCATTTAATCCACACAAGATGCCTGACACATATTAATATAAATGATTGGTATAAAGATAACCTTGTAGCCTAATTTGCTATCAATTGAGAGACCCGTGCCTTGAAGGACAATGGCGACACAGGAAGTGAAAGAATTCTCCAAGACAGAACAATGCAGACCTGGAGAGTTTATTATATATATGTAGTACAGCCACAGTGGACAAGACAACAGAAAGAAACTGTCTACTAAGAGACACTCCAAGGGTCTGCTTTTATGGGGCTTAGGCAGGGGCTCTACTGGCATCTGGCAAAAATATTAACAAATTTATAAAATTATTTGATAAGCTTTACCATATCAGTTAGAAAAAGGAAAATGCTTTAACTAAATTCATTTATATTTATTTACTTGAGAGAGAGAAAGAGAAGCGGGGGGGAGAAAATGGGCATGTCAGGGCCTCCAGCCACTGAAAACCAACTTCAGACACATGCAATACCTTGTGCATGTGGCTTTACACGTGTACTTGGGAACTGAACTCAGGTCCTTAGGCTTTGTAGGCAACTGCCTTAGCTACTGAGTAATCTCTCCAGCCCCAACAAAATTCTTAGTGAATATTTCTTGTTGACAACACAGGAGATGTCTTACATAACAAATACTAGTCAAAAACTATTATTTTCAGTGGTCTAGTTCAAAAAGCTGAAGACTTCTGAGAATCACTGCAGTATGCAAACATTTCTGTATTTTAACTGATAAAATCTTAACTGAAATACTGTCTTTACCACTTGACATTTAATTGAGCTCTTTAACACACTAAGAAATTATACATAATACTCTCTACTTATGTCATGCATTTAATGAAAGAGCTAAGGAACATGAAATATTGTTGAGACTAACACAGTGTGTACTAGTCATATTACAATATAATAAGACCTTTTTTTTTTTTTTTTTGGTTTTTCAAGGTAGGGTCTCACTCTAGCCCAGGCTGACCTGGAATTCACTATGTCATCTGAACTCACAGCGATCTTCCTACCTCTGCCTCCCAAGTGCTGAGATTAACGGCATGCACCACCACACCAGCCCAAAATATAATTCGTAAAATTTCAGAAAACTACACAATAGTATAAAAAAATCAGCTGGGTCCATTAGTTTCTAAATAGGTTCATTATTCTATAAATTCATTTTAACTTAATATTTCATGTAATTTGTAACTTTTAACTGTAACATTCAAAACTCAAACTACAACTAGAAAAAGTAGGTAGAGGTAATACTGAAAAAGGTAACATTTCAGCTGGGGCCTTGGTGGCCTAGTTAGCATTTCAGTGGGCAAAACTGGTGGTAGTTGCCAGACAGACGTGGTGGCGCACACTTTTAATTCCAGCACTCAGGAGGCACAGGTAGGAGGATCACTGTGAGTTCAAGGCCACCTTGAGACTACAGAGGGAATTCCAGGTCAGCCTAGGCTAGAGTGAGACCTTACCTGGAAAAAAACAAACAAACAAACAAAAAAGGTGGTAGTTAGTAGGACTGACTGACCAGAAAGAACTGTGTTCAGGATCAATAAAGTTAGAAAAGCCAGTTCATAAATTTAATTAGTGTAAACAATATTTAAAACATAGGAACATATGTTAAACATGTAGTGCATGCATATGTACAGAATATATTGTAGATGGTTAATTGTTGTAGGTTACATAAAACCTTGAAAGTCTTAACAACTTGTACAAACTTTATTACTGACAAAATATGTTCTCTAATGTTTAATTTCTTAAATAATATTTCTTGAGTTTTCAGGAATCTGGCTAATGTGGGTCCTGGGGAATGGAGCCTCAAAGTAGGGTCCTTAGGCTTCACAGGCAAGTGCTTAACGGCTAAGCCATCTCTCCAGCCCCAGATCACTTATTGAATGCTTTACTGCTAATATACTTAATCCAGTTTCAGTATTTGAAGGTCTTATAACATACAAGGGAAACAGGTATGCAAATAACGTATCAAAATTATTAGATAAGTAGATTAAAATTTTTATGAGGGAACAGGAGAGTGAATTATTCTGTGTAATTAATCATTCTATAAACATGTGAAGGGTGAATGTTGAGTCCAATTTTGAAAAAATAAAGTTCACTACAAGAAGTGACAGGTTGTTTTAGGAAAGAATAACTATGTGCAATATGGCTCAGAAGTGAAGACGCACTTTCAGAACATGAATGGGTAAACATTTTGTCTAGCAAAATAGTCTAGGTATTATTATCCAAAATGCTTGAGACTAGAAGTGTTACAAGTTACAAATTATATTCAAATACTAAGTTTAGATGAATATATAGAATGATGAACCTAGTTAGAAACAATTCTAACCACGCAGAATGAGATACAGTTGTAGATTTAAAGGAAGTTTCATAAACATGGAATAACAGTGCATAACCTGCTTGCATGTCTAGCTTGTAGAAGAACACATCACACTGCTTTTATCATGATAATTTCAAATGAAGTACGTAACCATATGGAGCCTTTTGAGGATTGGTTTCTGCAGTTTCTAAAAGGCATATACAGAAGAGACCATCTGGGTGGACACAGTCCATAGCAGCAGCCTTATATACAACTATGTCATTTTTTTTTGAAGCAGGGTCCCACTCTAGCTTAGGGTGACCTGGTAGTCTCACTGTGGCCTTGAATTCTAATTGATCCTCCTGCCTCTGCCTCCTGAGTGCTGGGATTAAAGGCACGTGCCACCACACCCAGCTACAACTATGTCTTTTAACGGTATGTTTTGAAAAATTCCATAAGAATCAGCTTAGTTGTAAGCAACTACAGAGAGAAGTCCAGCATGATAACCAATTCACTTTGACTAAAAGGCAAAGTACAATGGGAAGATGAGGATGGGAAACAGATGGGAAGTAGATTAGTATGGGCTCTATAAACAAGATCTTAAAAAAGATCATTTTATCTTCCTGATATGAAAGCTAATTTTAAGAGGTATTTAACTTATTCAAGTCCTTCTTATTTGATTGTATATGACTATTTTTTTTTTTAATTGAGCTGGGGAGGAGATAGTTTAGGTGGTATAGTGTTTGCCTTACAAGCATGAGCAACTGAGTTAATGCCTGGTACCCACATAAAAATGTTGGCCATGGTAGCAGATAATTGTAACCTAAGGACTCTGGAGGCAAAGATAGAGGATCCCTGGAGCTTGCTGGCCAGTCACCCTAGACTAGTTTGTGAGCTCCAGTCTAGTAATGGGCTACATACACATGCATGCATGCACACAGGTATTTTAAAAATGGCTTCCTTTTTTTCCAATTCTAAGAGTTTTAATTTTGAACTAGTGTCACCTTCTCTACAAACGTTCTTTCTCCATCTCGCTACCACCTTTCATTAACACCCCACCCCAACACACAAACATATTCCTTAAACTGTAGTCCCTCATATACCAAAATACCATATACTCCATTATTCTTGCCAGAAAATATTAAAATTACTCATATTCATAAGTGTCTCAAAAATGAATATTTGCCACTAGACAACAAGAGTAGACTTGCACACCAAAGTTTCTCAAATAACTTTGCACATCCACTTTAACCTAAGCTGCTCTCACTCTTGGTTAGAGAATCTGTTTTATTTTACAGAAGGTAGGAAATATGGGGGAGAACGAAGATCCATTGATAAGAAAAAAAGACAGCTGACTGTCCACCACAAGATGTGTCACCTAAATTACATTTGCCAGGGCCCAGAAGAAATTGTAGAGGAAGTGGAAACATGACTACTGCTCTTACTGCTGGCTTGACAACCAACTCTAGGATGATGGTGACAGACACAGTGATCAATCAAAAGCTATCAAAGCAGAAATTCAGAGGCTATAGAGAGCTCAACACTAAATCAGACTGCCAACAGAAGAGCCAGAAAAACTTTAAGAGCCACAGAGTGGGTAGGAGTACCCTGAGGCATGCCCCCCACTACTTCACAAGAACTGATTGAGGCCTCACAATGAATACCAATAATTCCACTGAGGGCCCCCAGCATACAAGTAGCAGGGGAAAGATAAGAGTATAACCCATTATAATATATAGCCCCACAATGACTGAATGCTGGTCTCACAACTCATAACCCACAGCCCCAGGGGAAATATCAGAAATCCCATCTGAGGAGGACCTTCAATGTAACAGAGGCAAGGAGATGGGAAATGGTGGTAACAACATGTGATGTATCCATACAAAGTTTCTACTTAATAAAATATTGGATATTTTTTTAAAAGCATTGGTAATTAAAGAAAACAAGAAGGATTGGTTGGAAAAAATAAAGGGTTCACTGGAAAGGGGATGAAAGAAGGGGGAACAAAAGAAGGTAATGGGAGGGGATTTTGATTAATATACATTATGTACATGCACAAAAACCATCAATAAAAAGTCTTCAAGGGGCTGGAGAAATGGCTTAGCAGTTAAGCGCTTGCCTGTGAAGCCTAAGGACCCCGGTTCGAGGCTCGGTTCCCCAGGTCCCACGTTAGCCAGATGCACAAGGGGGCGCACGCGTCTGGAGTTCGTTTGCAGAGGCTGGAAGCCCTGGCGCGCCCGTTTTCTCTCTCCCTCTATCTGCCTTTCTCTCTGTGTCTGTCGCTCTCAAATAAATAAATAAAAAATGAACAAAAAAAAAAAAAAAAAAGTCTTCAAAGTGTTTTTAAAAGCACAAAAAATGAGTGTTTGCTTTAAAAAAAATGAAGTTTATTTTTTGTGTCTTGCAAAATATTGTCTAATAGTAGATTTGGGTTATGTGTCGCTTATCTGAAATGCTTAAAACCAGAAGTGTTTCAAATTCTGGGACTGCCAGTAATTGATAAGTATACCTTGAAGATAGGATCCAAGTCTAAGCATAAAATTCATGTATGTTTCATCCATCCACATCCTGCATTCAGGACTGAGGTGATTCCATTCAATAGTGAACCTATGTTTTGATCATAACACATTACATGAAGTCAAATATGGAACTCTTGAACTATTATTTTGGTACTCAAAACATTTCTGACTTTGAAGTTTGGATTTTCTAAGCATTTTCTTTATCTGATTAGGTTGCTACCTTAACTAAAATATTGTCTCTGAACCAAAACGACATTCAACTTAGCCATGTATTTGTTAAACTAGGAAGAAAAATTGAATCCATGAGCCTGTCCGGCTGATGGAACAGAGCAGCAGAAGCAGAAACAAAGTGAGAGGATTTTCCACTCACATCAACCTCCTCACAAAGGCAAGAAACCTGAAAGGGAAGACAGCAGAGACCAGTCCAGCAGCTGTTGAAGATGAATGCAAACAGGACAAGCTAAGCAGCTCCCGTAGGACTCTAAGCACCCTACAAAGTCTCCCATGCCTCAAACATCAGGGCCATGAACCTCCAGAGAACTCATGCATCCCCGGCCACCCAGCATGGAAAGGGATCAAGGTGAGCACTCAACACTGCTGAGATTGGAAGCCATCCCAAAAGTCAACAGGGTCTACTTATACAAAGCCAGTACATAAGCCTGTACTGGAAGTGCTTATCTCTCTTTCCATGTTGGAAAAGGTTATGTATTACATTTGAATAATATATTCTTGGTTGGCTTTATTCTTCTCAAATAAGTGCATTTTGCTGTTGACTATTGTTGCTTTTGATGTTTTCTGATTGGGGGGGGGGAGCTATGTATTTCTGCTATTGTTATTGGGGGTAGGGACTGACTGGCCCCAGGCTGACTTGGAACCCATTTCAGACTAGAAATATTAACTTCCTAATTGACAGGATTAAGGTTGTGGGGCAACACACACCATTAGGGACTTTGGCTTTACTAGATTATGTTTAGTTTAATCTCCATGCTTATATAAATACTCTATACTGGTTTTGATTGTCTGTATTGCCAGTTGAATTTTAAAATTTTCCAGTAATGTGCTTCACTCAGTCTACTACAATACTTGAATAGCAGGCAAACTCAACACCTAGGGTCACTTTTGCTGTTTTGCTTATAGTAGAAGAGCTATACCTGGTACTTTAAACTCCTAAACTGAAGATAGATAAAGTCATATTTATATAAAGTCATATTTACATGGCTAAGAACACTGCAGATAATTAGAAAACCCAATCATCAAATTAACTCAAGATGAAAAATATCTACATTATAATACAAGAAACACAAAAAATCAAGACAATAAAATCCCACCAATTATAAATCCATCAGAAATGACCTCCAGTGAGACTGCTTTAGATGAAATGCCTGACAAAGATTTTAAAAAAGAAATGATTATATTTATGTTCAAAGGAATCAAAGAAGAAAACCAACTCCTGAAGGAATCCCAAGAGAATACAAGAAACCAACTTAATGAAATAAGTAACTCAAGCCAAAACATGAGTAAGGAAATAGAAATAATGAAAAAATATCAATCAGAAATACTGAAAATGAAAACAGAGTAAGTCAAATAGAAAACTCTGTAGAAAATCTCACCAGTAGAATGGATGAAGGAGAGGACAGAATATCTAAACTGGAAGACCAGCTGGCAGATCTAATACAGGCCACCAAAGAGAAAGACAAACTAATAGGAAGGCAGAAATGGGAATTTCAAGACATTCAGGACACTATGAAGAGATCAAACATAAGAATTCAGGGCATAGTAGAAGGAGAAGAAATTCACTCCAAAGGCATAACAGGTATTTTCAACAAAATCATAGAAGAAAACATCCCAAGTAGGAAAACTGATGCCAATACAGAAACAAGAAGGCTTTAGAATGCCAAACAGACAAAATCAAGAAATAACTTCTCACTATCATATTATAATTAAACTACAAAACACACAAACCAAAGAAAATATATTGAAAGCAGTTAGAGAAAAAAATCAAGTCACATACAAAGTCAAGCTCATTAGGATAACAGCAGATTACTCAACACAAACTTTAAAAGCCACAAGGGCTTGGAATGATGTATTCCAAGTTCTGAAAGATAACAACTGTCAACAAAGATTACTTTATCCTGCAAACCTATCCATCCAAATTGATGAAGAAATAAGGACATTCTACAACAAAAGCAGGCTAAAGAAATATTTGAAGACAAAATCAGCTCTACAGCAAATACTTGGAAGGATCCTCCATGCTGAAGAGAAAGAAAAGCACACATATAAGGAAAACACAAACCATACTCAAATACTAGTTAATACAAGACAGAAAAGGTAAAACTGGAAGAACTACAAAACAAGGAAAATGGAAAAATAAATTCACACCTTTAAATAATAACTCAATAATAAATCAGTGGCCTCAATGCCCCAACCAAAAGACACAGATTTTCAGATTGGGTTAAAAAGGAGGATCCTTCAATTTGTTGCCTCCAAGAAAGTCACCTTTCCAAAAAGATGGATACTAACTTAGGGTGAAAAGTTGGAAAATAGTGTTTAAAGCAAATGGGCCTAGTAAACAAGCAGGGGTTGCTATCCTAATATCTGACAGTGTAGACTTCAAACCAACATTAGTTAGGAAAGATAATGAAAGTCACTTTATATTGATTAAAGGAGCACTCCAACAGGAGGACCTTATAATCCTAAACATATATGCACCTTACATGGGCACTCTGGATTTCATCAAACTAACAGTATTACAATTAAGGTCACAGATAACACCAAACACAATTGTAGTGGTTGACTTCAACACCCCACTCTTATCAATTGACATGCCACCCTGGCAAAAAATAAACAGAGATGAATATGGATTAAATGAGGTCACAGAAAAAATGGACCTAAAGGATATCTACAGAACATTTCATCCAAATGCTGTAGAATATACATTATTTTCAGCAGCACATGAAACATTCTCTAAAATAGACCATATATTAGGACACAAAGCAAATCTTAACAAATATAGGAAAATTGAAATAATTCCTTACACTCTATCTGATCACAATGGCATTAAACTACAAATCAAAAGCAAAAAAAGCTATACAGCATACACAAAATCATGGAACCTAAACAATACACTACTAAATGATGAATGGGTCAATGAAGAAATTAAGAAGGAAATAAAAAATTCATAGAATTGAATGATAATGAAAACACAACATACCAAAACACTTGGGACACAATGAAGGCAGTCCTAAGATGGAAATTTATAGCTTTAAGTGTTTATATTAAGAAATTAGAAGGCCAGGTGTGGTGGCACATGCCTTTAATCCCAGTACTCAGGAGGCAGGGTAGGAGGATCACCATGAGTTCTAGACCACCCTGAGACTACATAGTGAATTCCAAGGTCAGCCTGAGCTAGAGTGAGACCCTACCTTAAAAAAAGAAGAAGAAATTAGAAAGGTCACAAGTAAACAACTTAATGCTTCACGTTAAGGCTTTGAAAAAAACAAGGCAAGCCAGGCGTGGTGGCGCACGCCTTTAATCCCAGCACTCGGGAGGCAGAGGTAGGAGGATCGCTGAGAGTTCGAGGCCACCCTGAGACTCCATAGTGAATTCCAGGACAGCTTGAGCCAGAGTGAGACCCTACCTTGAAAAACCAAAAAAAAAAAAAAAACAAGGCAAACCAAAAATCAGTAGATGGGAAGAAATAAGAAACATTAGTGCAGAAATGAATTAAATAGAAACAAAATAAATCCAAAGAATCAATGAAGCAAAGCATTGGTTCTTTGAAAGGATAAACAAGATTGATAAACCCTTAGTAAATCTGACCCAAAAAAAGCGAGAAGATACACAAATTAACAAAATTAAAGATAAAAAAGGCACCATCACAACAGATGCCAGAGAAATTCAAAAAACTATAGGGACATACTAAAAAAAAAACATATACTCCACTAAATTTGAAAATCTGAAAGAAATGGATGATTTCCTTGATTTATATGACCTACCAAAATTAAATCAAGATACCTGAGCCACAAGACACTGGAGAGGGTATGATAAAGACCAACCTTAATCTTCTACAGCTTCCCTCCCTCTTTCTCCTCCCCTCTTTCTCTCTCTCTCTCTTCTAATTCTTGTATATTAGTTATCTTTTTCTTCCTTTTCTTAGTGGGCACTGACCTGTAACTCCCAGTACCAGCATGTGGCTATCATCCACAGTGAGCTTTTGATCAGAGAGACCTACAAGGTTTCCTAAATGAAAGACAGGTTTCTGTCCGAGTACTTGATGACCCACCAAAGGTTAGTGATAAGACCCTACTGCTGAAGACACTGTATGTGGCCGACACATAAAATGGAATGGCATGGCTGGAAGCTAGAAGAGAGTCAGTCCCCAGACAGTCAGCGTGTCTAGTGCCAGAAGGTGCTACATGGGCAACTGAGGGAAAATGACCAGTATCTGTTCAAGCATCTAACCTACTTAGCAGCAAATAACCTGCTGTGATGCCCACACAAGTGCAATAGTGGCACACAGCCATGGTGGGGAACCAACTGCTCTTGATTTGGCTAACTGAACCCCTCAGTGGTATAAGACCTATAGCTGGAGCTGGGAAACAAGTCAGAACCATATCCAAACATAAGCCCACTCTCCATTATCAAGCTACCATCAATCGTGAGCTAAAAGAGGGCCTACACCTATTAAATTCTCTATAAGAGATTAACCACTTCAATAGACCTATAATAACTATGAAAAACCAAGCAGTTATATATAAAAAAAAATCTCAGCCAGGCATGGTGGCACATGTCTTTAATCCCAACACTCAGAAGGCAGAGGTAGGAGGATTGCCATGAGTTCAAGGCCACCCTGAGAATACAGAGTGAATTCCAGTTCAGCCTGGGCTAGAGTGAGACCCTACCTCGAGAAACCAAAAAAAAAAACAAACAAAAAAAAAAACTCCCAACTACAAAAAGTCCAGGCCCAGATGGATTTACTGGTGAATTTTACCAGACATTCATGGAATAACTAACACCAATGCTTCTCAAACTTTTCCATAAAATAGAAAAAGAAGGAATCCTACCCAACACCTTCTACAAACCCAGCATCACCCTGACAGCAAAACCAGACAAAGATAGAACAAAAAAAGAAAATTACAGACCAATCTCCTTCATGAACATGAATGCAAAAATTCTCAACAAAATATTGGCAAACAGAATACAAGAATATGTTAGAAAGATCATTCACCCTAATCAAGTAGGCTCAGTCCCAGGGATGGTTCAACATATATGCATATCGATAAATGTAATACATTATATAGATGGACTGAAGGACAAAAACCACATGATCATCTCATTAGATGCAGAAAAAGCATTTGACAAAATCCAACACCCCTTCATGATAAAAACTCCTACTGGGAATAGAAGGAACATAACTCAACATAATAAAGGCTATTTATGACAAACCTACAGCCAACATAATACTAAATGGAGAAAATCTTGAGGCTTTTCCAGTAAAATCAGGAACAAGACAGGTGTCAACTGTCCCCACTTTTATTTAATTTAGTACTGGAAGTCTTAGCAATAGCAATAAGGCAAGAGACACATATAACAGGGATACACTTTGGAAAGGAAGAGATCAGGGTATAATTTTTTGCTGATGAAATGATTTTATACATAAAGGACCTTACAGACTCTACCAGTAAACTGATAGAGCTAATAAACTCTGATAGCAATGTAGCAGGAATCAAAATAAATACATAGCATAGTACTGCCATAAAACAGACATATAAATCAATGAACAGAATAGAGCACCCAGATATAGGTCCAGGTAGCTACAGTCCCCTGATCTTTGACAAAAATACTCACTGGAGAAAAGTCAGACTCTACAGCCAATGGTACTGTGATAACTAGATATGTATCTGTATAAAGATTAAAATAGATCCTTATCTCTCTCCATTCACAAGAATTAAGTCCAAATGGATCAAAGACCTTAATGTCAGACCTGAAACTCTGAAACTGCTAGAGGAAAAAGGGGAAACCCTTCAACATACTAATCTGGGCAAAGGCTTTCTGAATACAACCCCAATTGCTCAGGAAATAAAACCACAGATCAACCGCCTGGACCTCATGAAATTACAAGGCTTTTATATAGCAAAGGACACTGTGAATAGAGCAAAGAGGCAACCTACAGAATGGGAGAAAATCTTTGCCATCTATACATCTGACAGAGGATTAACATCCAAAATATATGAACTCAAAAAACTAAATAATAAGAAATCAAACAACCCAATTAAAAAATGGGCTATGGAACTAAATAGACTTCTCAAAAGAAGAAATACAGGTGGCATTTAAACATCTAAAAAAATGTTCTACATCCCTAGTCATCAGGGAAATGAAAATTCAAACTACATTGAGATTCCATCTCACTCCTATCAGACTGGTTACCATCACTGCCAGAGCTTGCCAGTAGAGTCAAACAGTACCTGAGGGGGAGGGAGGATTAAGAAAAAAAGACAAGAGACAAAAGATGAACTTGGGAGTTGCTGTCAGTGAATACTGAAGCCCCAACTTTATTTAGTTCAGCTATTTTATACTTCTTCTCAGAGCACAAGAATGCAAGCAGAAAAATGCTAATATTTACACAGGATCTCTTGAGAAAGCCACATCCTCCTTCATTATCAAAGAACAGTCAAATCTTAGCCTCCAGCTCAAAATGTTACTTCTTTCTCAGTTCCCAAAACCTCAGCTGATATCTAACCTCATGCTTAGCAAAACATTCTGCTTCTCTCTGGCCCACTGTATAAGTGTACACAAGTCATAAACAAATGTCCAGGCAAATGGTTCCAGACATGTCATGAAAACAAATGACAATATATGCTGGCAAGGATGCGGAAAAAGAGGAACCCTTCTACACTGTTGGTGGGAATGAGGTATGGTATAGACATTGTGGAATCAGTGTGGAAGTTCCTGAACAGCTAAAAATAGATTTACCATATGACCCAGCTATACCACTCCTAGGCATAAATCCTTAAGGACTCATCTCACTACCTTAGAGATACTTGCTCAACCATGTTAACTGCTGCTGTATTCACAATACTTAGGAAATGGAACCAGCCTAGATGTCCCTCAACTGATGAGTGGATAATGAAGATGTGGCACATGTTGTACTCAGCATTAAAGAAAAAAAAATTATGAACTTTGCAGAAAAAAAAAAAGGTGGGTCTGGGAAGGATTATACTTAGTGAGGTAACCCAGGCCCAGAAAGCCAAATGTCATGTTCTCTCTCATATGTGGATCCTAGCCATAAATGATTGGACTTCTATGAGAATAGGAAGAAAACTCAGTAGCAGAGGCCAATAAGCTAGAAAGGGGGATAATGGGAATAGAGAGGGAGGAAGGGGGAACTTAATAGAATGGTATTGTATATCTATAAGTAGAAGAACAGATTAATTGGGGGTGAAAAGGCCTAAGTGAGGTTGGGGGAAGATACTGAGTAAAGGAAAGGTGGAGGGAGGGCTAATCAAAACCTAAGAGGATATAAATAAGTCATATGAAAACCTGCTTTTTTGAACAATGGAACACCCAGAAGCCATAGATTGTTACTAGAAAATTTTCAGTGCCAGGGGCAGGATACCTTCCAGTTGTTGGCCAGGGAGGTCCCTGATGCCCCCAAAACATTACAGGCCAGTGCCGAGGCCCTTGGTTTCCCACCAGGAATAAATGGTAAGGCCCTGTTGCTGAAGACTCCACATACTTGGGCTGCAAGGTCACTGGGAAATCCTGCTGGAGCTGTGCTGAAAACCTCCTCCATGTAGACCAGTTAACAGAAAGCTGGAAAAATCTATACTGTGTGCAGTTCAATGGGAGAGAGAGAAATCACCAGTAGAGATATTCAACAATGGACACTGCAAGTCTTAAATTTGGCCACCCAGGCTAAATGAGCCAACAGGTGCCAACAGAGGCAAGTCTGTTATAGGGGGAACCAACTGCTCTCTAATTGGACTGGAGGCCTGCTCCATGGGAGGGAATACATCCTTGATACAGAAAACCTGCAACAGGAGTAGTCATGAGCCCTAGGAGTGTGACGTCTGCTTGGTGTCTGGCTAAATATATATACTATGCTCACCAAACTGCCCAGAAAGCACTTTTCTTAATGTTCATACCCATATGTAAATGATACTCTCACTTTTGGTTAGAGAAGCTTCTCTTTTCAGATGGAGGTGACGTTGGGATGGCTCAGAAGGCACCATGGTTCCAAGAAAAAGTGGCAGAGGAGTGTTCAGCACTGAAATATCTCTATCACACCTTCCAAGGCTCAGGATCCATGGTGGAAGAAGTGGTAGAGAGAATCTAAAAGCTAAAGGATGGGTAGGACTCCTTAGAACACACTCCTCCAGACACAAAATGGCCTGGATATCCATGACCTCTCAATGCTTGATACTCCCTGCACAAGACCATCATAATAGGAGGAAAACATGATGACATCAAAATAAAAGCCTGATTGAGAGGGGAAAGGGTGATGGAGAGTGGAGTTGCAAAGAGGAAAGTGGGAGCTGGAGGAGGAAATTGCCATGGGTTATTGTCTACAATTATAGAAGTTGTCAATAAAAAATAAATTAAAACAGAAAATAATAATTTAAAATCAATTATATGGTATGCATAAGACAACATATAATTAGAAATGCATTTCTTTTTAAAAATATTTATTTATTTGAGAGAGAGAGAAAGGCTGAAAGAGAGAGAGGTGGGTGCATCAGGGCCTCTAGTCACTGCAAATGAATTCCAGATGCATGTGCCATCTTGTGCATCTGGTTTACAGTAGGTCCTGGGGAATCAAACCTGGGTCCTTAGGCTTCACGGCCATCTCAAAGCCATCTCTCCAGCCCCTAGAAATGCATTTCTAACAATGGTTCATGGTTATTAAGAAAAAAATTACACCTCAATTTAGTGAATTTGAAATATATTTAATATAAAATGCTGATGTACTCAAAGCACTGTTTCCATATGAATTTAGGAAAATGGATTTTAACAATCTCTAAAACATGATAAAAGGACAATGGTGTCTTTGAAAAACATACAAACAAAAAAGTTAAGAAATCACAAAATGTCTTACACTTGCTTTCCCAAAATTAGATGTACAAAACAATAGTCACCTAAAAAGTCTCCCCAACACACACAAATAATAACCATCTTTACATGAAATCTCCAAAATATAAATGTGGAGTAATATAAAGATGGCAACAAATTAACAAAAGCTGAGGATACAGAAGCTTCGCCAATAACCTTAATTACCTTAACTCATATGACTTTTTAAATGAAATGCTTTGATTCTTTACATAGTTACAAATGTAAATCTAAAAGATGTTTAAATTAAAATAATAAAATAATATTCTTAAACACATTGTCATATGAGAAAACACAATATGATCACGTCTCTCTCAAAATTTTTCTGATAACCTTAGAATGCTCTAAAGCATTTAATCATATATAATACTACTATGATCACATGAAGTCAATAAAACTGTTACCTGAATATTTAATAAAATATTAAGTGCTAGAGGTTTACAACACTTAGGGGACCATGGACTTTAAAAACTGTAATTTAAAAACATAAAAGAAATCTTGGTTTAGACTGGTAGGTAAACTAAACTATAAAATTATATATTTGGTTCTAAGTTATTAGAATATTGAGGGTATTATTTTGGTTAAAGTTATAAGGATACCAATTTATCTTTTACACTTAAAGAAATTGTACACATATATTCTGGGATACTACAGAAATGATTATTTATATAGCTACACCACAAATAAACTAAATAGCTACATATATTATTTTTTAAAACTTTTTTTTGATAGCTAAATTTTTGTTCCAAGTTTTACCTGAACAAATGAACTAATTTCTCAGATAAACACATATGACATTAACAGAAATGGAAAAAGAGCAGAGTCATTGCATTTAGCAACTCAGAATAATAAGCTGCACTTTGAAAGAGTGAATTTTTATCATCTTACTAATGTGATTTTTGTACACTATACAGAAAGGATGCCATAAATGGCATTTTCTGAATCCTTGATACTAAGTTCCTAAAAAAAAATACACAGTATTCATACTGCATGCTTGAGCTGCAAAGAATAGAATTAGAATATAACAAGACTTGTCAACAAAGGTGACAAGCACTGGGGCCGGCACCAGGGAGGACCCACCTCCCATCAACACCCAGTCATGTGGAAGTACAGATCACAAAGTGTTATTACCTACAAAACATTCCCACATTACACATACTATTGCATAATCCAAGCATATTTACTCAGAAAAAATATCAAATATTTAGGAAATTTTAATTTCTACCTTATAAGTTCATGTGGGTCACTCCCATCCCCACTCCATCTAAGTTAGCCCAATAATTCTAATAAGATATTTTATATATTTTAATAATGTTGATTTCAGGACTTATAAAACTACTGTACGTTATCTTCTCTGTGAGCTAACACAACGCTGGTAAGCAGCTTTTCAGTAAGCTGAGAGAACATGTGTCACACTTGTACAGATTAACTAGCTGTTGTTGCCCTTCTGTTGCTGTAAATGAAGTTTCAAAATCAGCTCTCGAATATCTTCCCTTTTGGTCTTTATTACATGACGAGGAAACCATTTTTCCAAGTGAATTGGAAGCTCGAAGTTAACAATGGGATCCTATGAGAAAAAAGAAAGGATGCAATCATGTTGTCATCAAAATTTCAATCCTTTAAATGTCATTTTAGTGAAAAAGAAAAAATAACTTTAAAAACAACAGCTCTGCTGAGATATAACTCACATACCATACAATCACCCAAAGTATGTAGTTTTCAGTTTATTCAAAGTTGTGGGCCCATGACCACATGATCAACTTTTGAACATTTTCATGGAATTGATCACTTTTCAGACATCAAAATTAAATGTTGCCTGTTCTATTAAAAAGCATGTTTAAGTGAGTTATCTCCAACAAGTCTGGTAAATAGCAGAAACTCAGAAGGCAGTTCATTTGAATACAATTTTCCCCAACATGTTATATTTTTAAACTTTAAAAGAGAAAACCTTAGTAATAAAGACTCTGAGTTAAGAAAAAATGGAAAATCCTATAACAGCTTATTCAGTTGCTTCAACAACTTTTCCATGAGGTAAAACTTTTAAGTTGCACCTGTAAAGATGAATCTCCCTGTGTTTAATTTTTTTTTTATAAAATGTTATTTATTTATTTGCAAGCAGAGAGAGAAGAGAGGAGAGACAGACAGAGAAAACAGGCACACCAGGGCCTCCATCCACTGCAAACGAACTCTAGATGCATGCGCCCCTTGTGCATCTGGCTTACGTGGGTCCTGGGGAATCGAACCTGGGTCCTTTGGCTTTGTAGGCAAATGCCTTAAGTGCTAAGCCATATCTCCAGCCCATCTGTGTTTAATTTTTTAATTGCTAAAGATAACTACTCTTGAGATTGTATAAAAGTCAAGAAGACTTACGTTTTAGAGAAGAAACAAGCTTTAGGACTGATTATTAAATCACAGGACAGAGTCATGACTGTGATTCTGGGAGCCAATACCTACAGGATGATTTCTTACCTAGTTTTTTTTTTTTTTTTTTTTTGGAAGGGGTAACGGGATTCAGGTAGGGTCTCACTGTAGTTCAGGCTGGCCTGGAATTCACTATGTAATCTAAGGCTGGCCTCAAATTCACAGTTATTCTCTCTTACCTCTGCCTCCTAAATGCTGGGATTAAAGCACTCAGCAGGCCCAGCTTGTCCAGTTTGTTTTCTAATCATAATATTGCTTTTGTTAGGGTTTGTAACAAACATCCACCAGTTTAGAATGGTCTTCCCCAAGCCTACTTTTTTAACCAAGGCAATGTTGTGTTTGTACACAAATTTATAAGGCATGGGTTGATATTTCTGAGCTTTCTCCCCTAGTCCACCAGGAATTTTACATTGTGCATCATTCTATATGTAATGTATATTCTCCTGGCTAAACCTATATCAAGTAGATGTATGCAACAGAGTTCAAATATGTCACTAATACGACCTACTGAATATTCTAAAATGCAAAATTGTATCTATTTGGAAAGAGCATCATTAGTACAAAAGAATAGTCACCCTAAAGCCAGGTGTGGTGGTGCACACCTTTAATCCCAGCACTTGGGTGGCAGAAGAAGGAATATCACCATGTTCATGGCCACCCTGAGACTACATAGTGAATTCCAGGTCAGCCTGAACTACAGTGAGACCCTACCTCAAAAAACCAAAAATAAAAAAAAGAATTTTCACTCTAGGGTCAAGTTCCATGTGAATAAAAAAGGGAACATCTCAACATAGTAAATATGTAATGAATTCCATAATATGTAACACCTGTTACTATATAATATCATTCCTCATCAACACTAAAGACACCAAAAAGTCATAACTGCATGCTGTAAGCCAAGAGCTTTGAAATCACCTAAGCATTTCATAAAGAGACTTCTGGTCAAAAATATCTTCATTAATTATAGTAAGGACTGAACAAGTAAGCTAATATCTGAAAAGCCAAACAGCCACTTAAGATTCGGTGGTTAATATTGCTACAGGTCCTAAAATGTCCTAAGTGCCTATCAAGCTGTAAACAACAGCCGTGTTTGTCATTCCATTTTCTCAGCTATGGTGTTCTAAGCTTAAATAGGTCTTGTGTTTTGGGAAATTGTTCTTAAATATTTTATCTACCTTATTCTCTCTTTCTCTTTAAGGCTTCTGGAATTCCCATTACATATAAACGACATCTTTTCCTAGTACACTTGCTTGTTTCTGGAACTCCCGTTACATATGAACGACAGCTTTTCCTGGTACGCTTGCTTGTTTCTTAGACTGTTGTCTTCTTTCCATTCGTGTTCCCCATTAACTACTCATAGTTTGTTTTATTTAGCTCACTAATTCTATCGTAAGCTATATGCAATGTGCTAATAAACCCAGCAAAGAAGGATTTTTTTTTTTTTAATCAGGATGTCTCTGTTTCCTGATTCTCCTGCCTCAGTCTCCCAAATGATGCAATTACAGGCATACACTACCACATCTGGCTCTAAACAAGTTCTTAATTTCAGATAGATGTTTTCAACTCAAGCCGGGTGTGGTGGTGCATGGGCAGGTGGGCCTTTAATCCCAGCCCTTGGGAGGCAGAAGTAGGAGGATCTCCATGTGTTTGAGGCCACCCTGAGACTACATAGTGAATTCCAGGTCAGCCTGAGCTAGAGTGAGACCCTACCTTGAAAAACAAACAACAAAAAAAAGATGTTTTCAACTCAAGTATATCCTTTTAATTATTCTTCGGGGATTTCACAGCTTTATCCATTCAGTTTATTTCTGGCTCTATCGGTATAACATATTCATGAAATCATTTAAAAGTTCTTATATAATTCCAGTATCTATGTCACTTGTGGAGCTCTACTCCTTTCTCTTTTTTTTTTCTTCTTTTTTATTTTATTGACTAAAAACATTTTCTTATTTCTTTGCTTACCCAGAAATGTGTAACACTATGCTGATAATTGTGAATAAAAAATTTTACATCTTCACATACCTTGAAAAAGCTTTCCACATATTGCAATAAATATACTCCACAATCACTGCTGTTATCCTGTTTAGGAACTTTAGGGCACAGGTCTACCATGTTTGTTTTGCTGAATTCACGATGAGTTTTTCGCTTAACTTCCCATTCTACCTCTAAATATCTGAAATCATCAGTAAGAAAAGTGACTTGAGTAGGAATCTCTCAATTATTATGCAACATTTTTCACAAAGGAAAAACATGTCTTACTAGATCTATGGCCTCAAGTTAAATTTCCAAGGATTGAATTTTAACAATGCAAGCTATATTTTGTAGACCTTCATATACACCACTTTGAAAAAAGTAATGTGATTTTCAAATTAAAGATAGACTTTTTCAACAATTTAATTTTCACAATTCAAATAAACGTTTACACTATAAAGCAACTTAACATGACTTTTAAAGTTTTACTGTTAGTTTTTCAGGTCCTATCACATGCACATACACACACACTAGGATAGAAATTTAAGCATCTTTACATTTTTTTCTCATGAGGTGCTTTTGATCATTGCTAATATTTACAATGCTCTGTATTTACAATACAGATTTATGGTTAGGAGGGCTCAGAGAATGGCTCATTGGGTAAGAATGCTTGGCATTAGGATCTGTGTCCAATTCCCCACACCTTCATAAAAACTGGGAATGGTTGTATACCTGTAATCCCAGCACTGAGAGAGATAGAGCAAACTCCCTGGCTAGCTAGTCTAATCAAACAAACCTGGAGTTCCAAGTTAAGTGAGAGACTCATCTTAAGGAAATAAGTCAGAAAAGTGATAGAGGATGAGAGCTACCATCTTCCTCTGGTTTCTGCAATGTGCACATAGAACAAGCACATCTTCACATATATGTGCATATATGGCATGTGCATGCACATGCATACACATCAAACATTCCATGTATAAAATATGCTTTGCTAAATCATAGGTACAAATTTTGAATTTACTTTGATGTAATCTTTGAGAGATCAAAATGCTTCAGCAATAACATAAAGTAGAGGATATTTATTTTTGATTAGTTTTGTAGGCTTCATTTAAACCAAAGTTAAAATATAATTCTTAATATGGTATTTTCAGTCATAGTCACCTTTTCTTGAGAAAGGTTCTGATTATTATATTCTAGACTAGCTTCAAACTCTATATAGTACAAGCTGACCTTGAACCTGCCAAGACTTCTTTACTGCCTTTGAGTGT
Organism: Jaculus jaculus; assembly: GCF_020740685.1. NCBI lineage: Eukaryota > Metazoa > Chordata > Mammalia > Rodentia > Dipodidae > Jaculus > Jaculus jaculus. The sequence continues at coordinate 169,576,935 of NC_059105.1, forward strand.
TAGATTACAGACCTGTGTGATACCAATCTCCACACACCAGGATTGTTTTTAGTAATTCTCAAAGTAGGTTCAAAAGTATTGAGATTTTGGAGTTCCTTGCAGAAACAGTGTATAGGCAGGCCCGGTGATCTGGGCTAAGTAGGCCATACCCCTTTTTCCAGGCTCCTCCCATTTATCTAGTCTGAGATCCTTGCTTGGACAGCGTGTGGACATGAGCAGTGATCTGACTAAGTAGGCCAGACCCCTGTTTCCGAGCTCCTTCTACCTCCCTGGTCTGGGTTCCCTGTGCTGGTCTGTGTGCTGGAGGGCATGGCATGAGGTGGGCCAGATCCCTGCTCCCTTGTACCTCCCAATCCCCTGGTCCTGGTAGGTCTCATTGTACCTTGCTTGGGGAGGCCTGGTCTGTTTGAACTATGGAATCAGGCCTTTTATTCTGGTGTCCTGACTGGCCACTTGCTATCAACATCCCTATTCACCTGAGTCTGAAGGTATATAAGCCAAAGGACAAAAACGTGCTTCCTCCTCAATAAAATAAAGAATTTTCCCAAAATGGGTAGACAACAACACAAAAAAGCCAGTGAGAGCCAGAAAACAGAGATCTCCACCAAGGATGCCTAGTCCTACAATGGAAGCCTCCAATGAAATTATAGAGAAATCAACAGAAATTCATTCTCAAAATGAAAACACAACAACCAATGAGACCCTGATCAAAAAAAAAAAAAAAATCACTGAACTAGATGCAAATTATCAAAGAACCAACAATTGCATCGATGAAATTGAACAGAATCATCTCCTAGAGTGTTCAGCTTTTAACAGTATGCTAGAACTCTCCAAAGAGATATGAATAAATTGAAGGTAAGTCAAGAAATGGAAGATCTCAACAACCAGTTGGTTAAGCCTAATGAAGACTTGATCAAATGCAAGAATAAATTCCAGGAGGCATCAAGAAAATCAGAACTTGAATTGAAAACATACCTCAAAACAGAGACAGAAACAATGTAAAATAACACAACAGAAAAAAAATCAAATAGAAATTATAAAAACCTCTCTAGAACCCTTCACCAAAAGAGTTACTCATATGGAAGACAGAACCTCTGGCCTGAAAGACAAGACAGAAGAAATTGACCAGGAGACCAAAAACTTTCTAAATTCAAAATATCAAGTGAACAGAAAACAAGGGAATCATGGGACACCCTAAAACATCCAAACATTTGGATCATGAGTATACCAGAAGGAGGGGAAATCCAGGCCAGAGACACAGAGAACATATTCAACAAAATTATTGAAGAAAATTTTCTGAATCTCTCAAAAGAGAGGCCCAACCAGATATAAGAGGCCCATGGAACACCAAATAGACAGGACCAAAGAAGAAACTCTCCAAGACACATCATAGCTAAAACATTTAACAGTGAAAACAATGAGAGTATTTAAAGCAGCAAGAGAAAAACAATTCACAACACACAAAGGTAATCCTATTAGAATCACAACAGATTTCTCAATGGAAACTATGAAAACCACAGGGCCTAGAATGGAACACTTCAAACACTATGGATTCCAACCCAAGCTACTCTACCTACCAAAATTATCCCTCATAATAGATGGTGAGAGAAAAACTTTCCATGAAAAAAGTCAACTCTATGATTATATGAATACAAAGCCAAACCTACACAGAATACTTCAGGGAATACTCCACACAACCCATCTCAAGAGCCAAAAAAGTAAGATCAAAATAACCAAAATTGACCAGACTCAAAATAGTACAAAACACAAGAAAGCACTAACCCCATAAAATGCCTCATCGTGGCAGGGATTAATTCAATCTCACAGTAATAACCTTAAATATTAATGGTCTTAACTCAGCCATCAAAAGATAAAGGTTATCAGAATAGATCAAAACACTGGACCATGTTATATACTATCTTCAAGAAACCCACCTCACCACTAAAGAAAGACACATCCTCAGGTGAAAGGTTGGAAAATGGTATTCCAAGCAAATGGAAATAAAAAACAAGCAGGTGTTGCTATATTAATATCTGATAAAATAGACTTCAAACCAAAAGTAATCAAAAAGGACAAAGAAGGGCACTTCTTTCTCATCAAGGGAATGATCCAACATAAGCAACATCACAATCCTAAATATATATGCACCAAACACAAGTGCAGCACAGTTTATAAAACAAAATCTATTTGACAGTAAAACAGCAATAAATACCAACACCATCATAGTCAGAGATTTCAATACTCCATCTCATCAATAGACAGATCATCCAAGCAGAAAATCAACAGGGAAATAATGGAGCTCAACAACATCATAGATCAACTAGACCCAATGGATATCTACAGAACTTTCTACCTCAGCTCTACAGAATACATACTCTTCTCAGCAGCCCATGGAACCTTCTCCAAAACTGACCATATATCAGGCCATAAAGTCAAGAAAACTGAAGTAACTTCCTGCAACATGTCAAATCACAATGCTTTAAAGCTAGAAATTAACAACAGACACATCAAGAACTCCACCAGCTCCTGGAGACTAAACAAACACTTTTAAACAATTAATGGGTTGTGGAAGAAATCAGAAAAGAAATTGTACAAGTCCTAGAATTGAATGATAATGAAAACGCAACCTACCAAAACTTATGGGACTCAATGAAGGAAATCATAAGGAGAAAATTCATATCTTAAATGCCTTCATTACAAAGACAGACAGATAACCCGACTGCCTACCTGAAGGACCTGGAGAAAACAAGAAAAATCCATCCCAAAGACCTCCAGATGGAAAGAAATAATCAAGATTAGAGCAGAAATCAATAAATTGGAAACTAAGAATGCAATTTGTTTTAAATCGATGAAACAAAGAGCTGGTTCTTTGAAAAAATAAACAAGATTGACAAATCCCTGGCTAAACTGAACAAGCAAAAAAAAAAAAGAGAGAGAGAGAGAGAGAAGCCTCAAATTAACAAAATTAGAAATGAAAAAGGCAAGATTACAACAGACATCAATTAAATTGGAAGAATCATCAGGGCATACTTCCATGATCTCTTCTCCACAAAACTGGATAATCTGGAAGAAATGGATGAATTCCTAGACACATAACACCTACCAAAACTAATCTCAGGGCAGATTAATCTCTTAAACAAACCTCTCACATCCATGGAGATTGAAAAAGTAATCAAAAACATCCCCAAATAGAAAGATCCAGGACCAGATGGCTTCTCAGCTGAATTCTATCAAATCTTCACAAAAGAACTGAAACCAATTTTTCTCAAACTGTTTCACATAATTGACGACCAGCAAATCTTCAACTCCTTATATGAAGCCAGCATCACTCTAATACCAAAACTAGACAGAGATGCAACAAGGAAAGAAAACTGTAGGCCTACATCCCTAATGAACTTAGATGCAAAGATCCTGAACAAAATCCTTGCAAACTGAATTCAACAACACATCATAATCATTATCCACCTTGATCAAGTAGGCTTCATCCTAGGGATGCAAGAAAGGTTTAACATATGGAAGTCAGTCAAGGTAATACACCACATAAATAAACTGAACCATAAGAACCACATGATCATCTCAATTGAGGCAGAGAAGGCCTTTGACAAAATACAACACTATTTCATGATCAAAACACAGAAAAGGAGTCAGGTATGGTGGTGCACACCTTTAATCCCAGCACTTGGGAGGCAGAGGTAGGAGGATCGCCATGAGTTCAAGGCCAGCCTGAGACTCCATAGTGAATTCCAGATCAGCCTGGGCTAGAGTGAGACCCTACTTAGAAAAAAAAAACAAACAAACAAAATAACACTGGAAAGAATAGGCATGGAGGGTTTATATCTCAACATAATAAAGGCTATACATAAAGGTCCTTAAGCCCAAATAATATTTAATGGGGAAAAACTCAAGGGGTTCCCACTGAGATCAGAAACAAGACAGGGGTGCCCACTCTCACCACTGTTCTTCAGCATAGTACTAGAAGTACTAGCCCAAGCAATCAATAGGAGAAAGAAATAAAAGGTATTCAAATTAGAAAGGAAGAAGTCAAGTTAGCCCTATCTGCAGATGACATGATCTTATATAAAAGTGACCCTAAAGTCTCCACCTCAAAACTTCTAAAGGTGATAAATTCCTTCAGCAAAAGACAGATGGCTTAGTAGTTAAGGCACATGCCTGAGAAGCCTAAGTACTCAGGTTCAATTTTCCAGGTCCCACATAAGCCAGATGCACATGGTGGCACAGGTGTCTGGAGTTCATTTGCAATGGCTGCAAGCCCTGGCATGCCCATTCTCACTTTCTCTGCCTTTCCCTCTGACTCTAATCAGTAAATAAAAATAAAATCTTTTTTAAAAATTCCTTCAGAAAAGTGGCATGATACAAAAATCAATGTACAAAAATCTGTAGTTTTTCTAAATGCAAAGGACAAATATATAGAGGAAGAAATCAGTGAGGCTGTCCCATTTTCAATAGCAACAAAAAATAAATTAAATACCTTGGAATAACACTAACCAAGGATGTGAAAGACCCACATAATGAAAACAAAAACACTTAAGAAAGAAATAGAGAAGGACTTGAGAAAATGGAAAGACCTCCCATGCTCCTAGATAGGTAGAATTAATATTGTGAAAATGGTAATTCTACCAAAAGCAATATACAGATTTAACACAATACCAATAAAAATACCAGCATCATTCTTCACAGAGATTGAAACTGACCTCAAAATTCATATGGAATGGCAGAAGGCCTCAGATATCCATACACATCCTCACCAAAAAAACACCTATGGCAGTATCACCATACCCGTTCTAAAGCTATATTACAAAGTCATAGTGACAAAAAACAGCATGGCACTGGAAGAAAAACAGAAACACAGACCAATGGAACAAAATTGAAGACCCAGACCTTAGGTCAAGTAACTACAGCTACTTGATCTTTGACAAAGGTGCTAATAAAGTAGATTGGAGAAAAGACAGCACCTTCAACAAATGGTGTTGGACAAATTTGATGACCATATGCACAAAAATAAAATTAGACTACACAGTGGAATTCTACTCAGCAGAAAGAAAAAAAAAATGACACAATGAAATTTGTAGAAAAATGGTCTTGGAACAGATCATTCTAAGTGAAGTCACACAAAGACAACTGCCACATGATCTCACTCATGTGAAGTTCCTAACCCCTGGATCAACCCGAGTTGATGACATATCTGAATAGCATCTTGAGGCTTAGACAATAAGTAGGTTACAGCTTGGGAAAGGGAAGGCGGGGGTGGGGGAGCACAAAATCTGAACCCAAACTGAACTGGTACCATAGAATCCTATATCCAGGAAATCAGACTAAAAGTTAGAACCCTCAAGTGGATCTTTTTTAAAAAAATTATATATATATTATGGACAACTTCTATACTTACAGACAACAAACCATGGTATTTCCCTTCCCTCCCCCACTTTCCCCTTTATAACTCTGCTCTCTGTCAGCTTTTTCTTTTTTCTTTTCCCTTGGTGCTGACCTGTAATTCCCTGTACCAGGATGTGGTCTACATCCACAATGAGCTGTTGATCAGAGAGACCTACTAGATCTCCCAAAACAAACAAGACAGACTTCTGTCAGAGCACTTGATTACCCACCAGTGGTTAATGGTAAGACCCTCCTGCTGAAGACACCACAGGCTGTTAGTAAAGACCATGGAATCTAGAGGACAGCCAGTCCCCAGACAATTAGCTCATCTAGTGCTGGAAAGCGCTACATGAGATACCAGGGGAAAGTGGGCAACATCTGTCCAAGCAACTCAAAGTGTAAGCAACTCAGAAGTAAACAACCCGATGTGATGCTCACACAAGTGCAGTAGTGGCACACAGCCATGGTGGGTAACCAACTGCTCTTGGATTGGCTAACAAATCCACTCAGTGGAAAGGAAACCATATCTGGAACTGGGAAACAAGTCAGAATCATATCCAGATAATGATTCTGCTTTCCATTGTCAAGCTCCCACTAACCTTACACTATAAAAGTGTCTAAACCCTTATAATTCTCTCTAAATTAAGAATGGATATCCCATTTAACTGGCTCTGACTTCACTCTCCCTTGGAGAGTCTGCTTCTCTTTTTCAGATGGGAGCTAGACCTGAAGAAATAAATGACCCAGTGCACTCCATCCTGGCTCCAGCTGAAACTACAGAAAAAATTGGGGAAATGAGCAAGAGTTCTGCTTTCTTAGTGAATATGATATCAGCACAAGGGTGAAGGAGAGAGATACTGAGGACACTCAACACCTACCAAGCCAGAGATCTAGAGGCTCCTAAGAGCCCATCAATGAAGTAGACTTTAAAATGCTCCCAGCATGGCTCAGGGAATTTTGCAGAAGAGGGGGCAGAAAGATTGTTAGAGGCACGGGCTAAGACATTTTGCATGGAGACATTGCCTCTCCCATCCCCATAATGCATAACCCACAATCCCCAGAGCGTTGACCTGCATGCCCAACAAGGAAGGCCTCTTCAGAAAAGGGGCGGGGAGGAGGGAAAATAAGGTACCAGCATATTAAATATGTCTGTATCTAACAAAAAAAGTACTGAGATTCTAAAATAATTAACTGAATAATTAAACTGTCATTACTTACTCTCGTAAGTTCTGAACTGTGTTTTGTATAGAAGCAGCTTTCAAGGAGTCTAGTATGAGAATACATGGCCTAAGAAAAATAAAGGAAGAAATCAAGACAGAGACTTTACATAAAGATGTATACCTAAATACATATAAAACCCCCTATTATGGGCTGGAGAGATGGCTTAGCGCTTGCCTGTGAAGCCTAAGGACCCTGGTTTGAGGCTCGATTCTCCAGGACCCATGTTAGCCAGATGCACAAGGGCCACACGTCTGGAGTTCGTTTGCAGTGGCTGGAGGCCCTGGCGTACCTATTCTCTCTCTCTCTCTCTCTCTCTCTCTCTCTCTTTCTCTATCTGCCTCTTTCTCTCTCTGCCTGTCACTCTCAAAGAATAAATAAAATTTTTTTCAAATAAAATAAAATAAAACCCCCTATTATTACAGAATGAACTTACCTTTTACACATTTTCTTTGGTACTGATGTATTCATCTCAGTATTCTGAAATAACATGAATTTTTATGTCTTTGCAATTAAAGCTAGTTTAAATACATTTTTTGTTATTTCTTAAAAATGTTTCAAAAACTTTGAAACAAAATTTCAATAAGAGTTCTTTTCAGAGTTCCCTTCAAAATGAAGCAACTAACATCATTTTTCAATAAATCTATAATAATTATATAATTATCAAATAATGAAATAAATAAAAATTGATTCATTTTATTATCCTGGCAATACAGTAGTTGATATACTTTTATACTGATCTCAAGGAATTATGCTTTAACAGGACCTACAAAACAATATGGAACTTTGCTTCTATTTACCTATCATTTTAAACAAAGATAAACAGGATCACTCAACTTGCTGACACTACATTCTCTAGTTAAACATACAGACACAACATATTTCTATCCTTTGAAATATAAGATGCACAGTATAAATGTGTAATAAGGGAAAATGGATTAGTAATTGTGTTTTTTGCTGATACTGATGCTGATAAGTTCCATAAAGAATGGATCAACAAATAGAACACTTTTTTTTTTTCTTTATCAAGGTAGGGTCATGCTCCAGCCCAGGCTGACTTGGAACTATGCAGTCTCAGTGTGGCCTTAAACTCATAGCGATCTTCCTATCTCAGCCTCTCAAGTGCTGGAACTAAAGGCATGGGCCACCACACCCAGCCAACAAATAGATTTATTTAAGTCAGAACATCTCAGTACCATTATTCTGGTCACAGAGACTCATCATGGGCAAGTTGAAGCAAATAAACAGATCAAAATCAAGAAGAAGAATAACTTATAGTCAAAAGTGAATGGAATTTCAAAGGGGAAAGTGCGGGGGGGGGAGGTATTACCATGGGATATTTTTTATAATTATGGAAAATGTTAATAAAAATTGTGAAAATAAAAAAATTTTTTTTAAACTGTCAAAAGTAAACTAGGTGTGGTGGTACACACCTTTAATCCCAGCACTCAGGAAGCAGAAGTAGGGGGAATCTCTGTCAGTTCAAGGATACCTTGAGAATACATAGTGAATTCCAGATCAGCCTAGGCTAGAGTAGGACCCTACCTCAAAAAAAAATTGTCACAAGCATCAAGAAAATCAAAATTTAATTATGACCCACCTTAGCTAGGCCCTAACATTATTGCATCTATGAAAGCTTCCTTCTTCACATCTAAACAGAACACACTTACCTGGAAATCCTCTGTACTCAAGGACTGTGTTGAGGTGGTACATAGATCATTCTCTAATAAGAAACGAGTGACTATTAGTCTTTATTGTATGCTAATACAGATATTTTAGATAAGTTAAATTTCAATTTGCATATACAATAGTATTTTTATAAGTAATTTTTATGGTTAGTATTTTGAAGAAACCTCCATGGATAAATCTAATGATGGCTGGTTATCAGATAATATAGAAACCTTAGTGCCAAAATTGAAACTGTAGTTAGCTGGTCCAATTTCCTATAGAGACAATCTTCAAAGACATCTCAATCAAAATATCTCCTTCTTCCTGAGACTACATACTGAATTCTAGGTCAGCCTGGGCTAGAGCAAGACCCTACCTTGAAAAAACTCCTTCTTAAAGTTGAAGGAGTTAAACTGTCTAGTTGCAGTACTAACTCTCCCAAGTGTTTTGTGTAATTATACTCTGGAAGCTCAAAAGGATATGAAAAAATGGAAAATAATCAGGTGCTTGCTTCATCAGCTTTTCTGTCACTTCTTCTCCCAATGCCACCAAGTTCTTAAGAGTTAGTGAGGGAAACTATTGTCAACTCTTATTGCTATTGAATGTACAGTTAACTACCTAACTTTGGTTTGTTTTCTCAAAGAAAGTAAGCTTATCTGCTTGCTTAAATTTTTGTTTATAATTTAAGAAGAATCATGGAAGAACTATGAGGTCCTATAACACGTGCTTCTGAATTATTAGTGTCCAAGAAGTGCATTAAATTATGTTTAGAAAGCATTAGAAATCTCGGGCTGGAGTGATAGCTTAGTGGTTGTCTGTGCTTGTCTGTGAAACCTAAGGACCACAGTTCAAGGCTCGATTCCCCAGGACCCACATAAGCTGGATGCACAAGGTGGCACATGCATCTGGAGTTCATTTGCAGTACCTGGAGACCCTGGCCAATTCTCTCTTTCCCTCTCTCGCTCTCCCCATCTTTCTCTCTCTGTCTGTCACTTTCAAATAAATAAATAACAATAAACAAAAAAATTTTAAAAAGAACTAGACATCTCAAGCTATGCCTGGGGATCTATGCCATGAATTCTGAATCATGTTAGCAAATCTATTCTTTAAAAATACTAAAATGAAATTTGAGGGCTGGAGAGATGGCTTAGCGGTTAAGCGCTTGCCTGTGAAGCCTAAGGACCTCGGTTCGAGGCTCGCTTCCCCAGGTCCCACGTTAGCCAGATGCACAAGGGGGCGCACGTGTCTGGAGTTCGTTTGCAGAGGCTGGAAGCCCTGGAGCGCCCATTCTCTCTCTCTCCCTCTATCTGTCTTTCTCTTTGTGTCTGTCGCTCTCAAATAAATAAATAAATAATTAAATAATTAAAAAAAAAGAAATTTGATATCAATGTTAAGACTTTAGAGCTCCATTTTGTACTCCTAAGACTGGGTATCATGATCACATTTTTTATACTTACTTCTAATAAGTTTAATAATATACAAATAGACTGTTAACTTCATGCTGCTTCCCTTAATCATCTTATGACTGATTATTATTACAAACACTGCCTATATTAATAATATCACCTATTGCTTTGCTGCCATGTTGAGATTGCTGATCATGGAACTGCTGAGATGCTGTCTGTGGAAAGTCTTCATACACTACTTCTTCCAACCAAGGGAAACAAATGACTGCAAGGTACCAATGAGACCTGTTGAAAAATAACTATAATATTAATAACATGGAAAATCTAAACAATCTAGATGAATATATTCTAAAGTGATATGACTTGAGTCAGTGGATATGATAAAACTCATACTAATCTTGAAGGCACCTATTATAATATCTAACATAAGGGAGAATATACATTATAAATAATCACAATCCACTCAAAAGCTCCATAAGTAAAACTACTAAAAGTAAAAAATGAGTAATTCAAACTTTATTTACTTTGGATATTCAGTGTGTTTCAGGAACCACATTAATAAAAACTCAAGCATCAATGTTTTGATTAATACTTAAAGAGTTTATTCTCTCAGATATTCAAAGATCCACCCTAAATATTTTTCTTTTTTCCAATCACAAACCCTTCTTTAGAAAACAAAACTACAGGGCTGGAGAGATGACTTGGTGGTTAAGCGCTTGTCTGTGAAGCCTAAGGACCCTGGTTTGAGGTTCGATTCCCCAGGACCCATGTTAGCCAGATGCACAAGGGGGTGCATGCGTTTGGAGTTCATATGCAGTGGCAGTGCCTATTCTCTCTTTCCCTCTATCTGCCTCTTTCTCTCTCTGTCTGTCGCTCTCAAATAAATAAATGAAAACAAGCAAAAAAAAAAAAATTAAAAGAAAACTACAGGGGCTGACAGGCATGGTGGTATACACCTTTAATCCCAGCACTCAAGACGCAGAAGTAGGAGTATCACTGTGAGTTTGAGGCCAGCCTGAGACTGCATAGTGAATTCCAGGTCAGCCTGAGCTACAATGAGACCCTATTTCAAAAAACCAAAACAAATAAATAAATAATACAGGAGCTAGAGATAGGGCTCAATGGTTAAAAGCATTTACCTTCAAAGCCTGAAAGTCTGGGTTCAATTCTGTAGTGCCCATGTGAAGCACATGTACAAAGTAGTGCATGTATCTGGAGTGTGTGTGCAGTGGCAAGAGACTCTGGCATACCCATTCACTCTCTTTCTTTCTTTCTCTCCCTCCCTCTCCCCCCTCCCTCCTTTCCTCCCTCCTTTCTCTCTCTCTCTCTCTCTCTCTCTCTCTCTCTCTCCCCCCCCCTTGCAAATAAATAAATAAAATGTTGTTAAAAATATTATGTGAGATGAGAAGAGGGTTCAGTAGCTAAAGGTACTTACTTTTAATGCCTATCGACCCAGGTTTAGTTCCCTAATACCCACATAATGCCAGATGTGCAAAATAGCACACAAATCTGGAGTTTATTTGCAGTAGCTAAAGGCCCTGGCATGCCCATTGCCACTCTCTTCCCCCGCCCTGCTCATAAATAAACAAATATTTTTTTGAAAAAACTTCAATGCCTAGGTTATTATATAGAATTTGACATTTTACTTTTCTACAACTTTTACAACATTTTCATTGACAAGTCAAAATCCAAGACAGGCAATTTATTGGTGAAAATATTTTCAAAGAAAAAATATAAAACATAGCTGGGCGTGGTGGCACATGCCTTTAATTCCAACACTTGAGAGGCTGAGGTAGGAGGATCACTGTGAGTTTGAGGTCACCCTAAGACTACACAGTGAATTCCAGGTCAGCCTTAGCTAGAGTGAGACCCTACCTCGAAAAAAATAAAATTAAAAACACCTTGGGTTTATATACTTTTACATTTTATTAATAATTAGTCGAAAACAGCATAAATACTTTTCTAAACTCTCCCCAATTTGTTTTCAAATAATCAAAAATACTCACGACTCATTTACAGGTACAAAAATGTAATCTTTATTAAAAATGTTGATGTGACGAGTCCATGTTTTTACTCTTTTATGTCTTCTTTGGGCCATTCTAAGAATATGAAAGATATGTCATTTGATTCATAAAAAATTATAAATTTAAGATAAGAAATTCAATTTTATGCTGTAAGTAAAATGCTATTTACTTAATCACCTTAATCAAAATATATAACAACATTATAAACATATCTCATTATTCATAAATTTGACCACTATAAACAATAATAAAATGCAAAATAAAGGTAGCAACTTATTAAATGCTTGATAATCAAGTGTTATAGGAAAATGACAACTTTGCCCCACCCTTGCTCATCTGAACAATATCTAACTAAAATCACACAGAAAAATGTTAAGAATAAAAGAGAATCAAGACTGAGCTAATGTTACTTGGATATGCATAGAGTGAAACAAGTAAAATGGAGAATATGAACTCTGTGCATGATCTTTTGTTCTCAATTCTTAACTATGTAGAAAATCCTCAATTACGTATATATGTAAGTAGAAAACCAGATTGCTGGGGGGTTAGAAAGGCCTAAGTGGGGTCAGGGGAAGAGACTAAGTAAAGGGAAAGTGGGGGGAGGGCTAATCAAAACCTAAGAGGGTATAAATAAGTCATATGGAAACCTACTTTTTTGGACAATGGCACACCCAAAAGCCATAGATTGTTACCAGAAAATTTTCAGTGCCAGTGAGTTGTAGGCCAGGGAGGTCCCTGATGCACCCAAAACATAACAGATCATTGCCAAGGCTCTTGGTTTCCCACCAGGAACAGATGATAAGACCTTATTGTTAAAGACTCCACATACTTGGGCTGCAAGATCCCTGAGAAATCCTGCGGGAGCTGAGCTGAAAACTTCCTCTGTATAGATCACCTGACAGAAAGCTGGAAAAATGCTACTCTGCATGCAGTTTTGTGGGACAGAGAGAAATCAGTGGAGATAAACAACAGTGGACACTGCAAGCCTTAAATTTGGCAAGCCAGGCCAAATGAGCCAACAAGTGCAGTAGTGGCATATCTGTTATGGGGGAAAACACAGCTCTCTAATTGGACTTGAGGTCCACTCCACAGTAAAGAATACATACCTGATATTGAAAACTTATGACAGGAAAGTCATGAGCCCTAGGGGTGTAACGTCTGCTGGTGTCTGGCTAAATGTATAAACTATGCTCACCAAACTGCCTGGTAGGCACTTTCCTTAATGTTCATATCCATATATTAATGCTACTGTCACTTTTGGTTACAGAAGCATCTCTGATACGATGGTGTTGGCCTTGGGATGATTCAGAAGGCACCATAGTGCTGACAAGAAGTGTCAAAGGAGTGCTCAGCACTGAAACATCTCTATCACACCTTCCAAGTCTCAGGATCCATTGTGGAAGAGGTAGCAGAAAGAATGTAATAGCAGGCTGGAGAGATGGCTTAGCGGTTAACCGCTTGCCTGGGAAGCCTAAGGACCCCGGTTCGAGGCTCGGTTCCCCAGGTCCCACGTTAGCCAGATGCACAAGGGGCGCACGTGTCTGGAGTTTGTTTGCAGAGGCTGGAAGCCCTGGCGTGCCCATTCTCTCTCTCTCTCCCTCTATCTGTCTTTCTCTCTGTGTCTGTCACTCTCAAAATAAATAAATAAATAAATAAATAAATATTAAAAGAATGTAATAGCCAAAGTAAAGGTTGGATTCCTTACAATGTACTCTTCCAGACACAAAATGGCCTGGAGAGCCATGACCTCACACTTCTTGACACTACCTATACAAGACCATCATAATAGGAGGAAAAGATATGACATCAAAATAAAAGTGAGACTGATTGAAAGGGGAAAAGGGTATGATGGAGATTGGAGTTGCAAAGGGGAAAGTGGGGGAGGGAATTGCTATGGTTTATTGTTTATAAGTATGGAAGTTGTCAATTAAAAAATATAATAAACAAGGAAAATCCTCAATTAAATGTCTAATAGTTGTCTATACTTAGTAATGGGCCATATTAACATCTTCTACTGGAGTTCTAATATGTTACTAAACTGAGTAAGGCACTGGGAATAAAGTAAAAATGAGAAATAAAGCTTAGTGTGAGAAATACAAAAAGTAAGCCGGGCATGGTAGCATCTCAGTCTGTCAAAGGCAGCCTCAGTGTATATTAGTTGCTCAGCGTATACTGTTGTAGACTCTCCTGTTATTCACACCAATGTCCCAGTTGAGACCATAAAGGTAGTGCCTTTAATCCCAGCACTTGGGAGGCAGAGGTAAGAGGATCGGTATGAGTTAAAGGCCACCCTGAGACTACATAGTTAATTCCAAGTCAGTCTGGGCCAGAATGAGACCCTACCTCAAAAAACAAAACAAAAAAAAAGTAAACAAAATATATTATTACAGAGATCTTGTGAAACAGAAGTGCTAATGGAAGAGAGTTCAGGGAGAAAATAGGAAAGAGCTGAACATATGAAAACTGAAAGCAATCAGCCATACTAAAGTATGGCTAGATGAGAATACTGTGAAGTAAGTTTAGGGAGGTGAAAAGAGACCAAATCCTGCATGATATGATATACATGGTAATGAGCATGACTAACATTTATTCTGCAGTTTCCTAACACTAGCAGTTTAGGCTTTTGTCACAAATTCACACTAAAGTTTCTACCTTTGTCACACTGCGCTTAGATTATGTCTTTTGAAAACTTGTAAGGGTTGTTCTTGTGAATACTAATGATTGGTTCAAGATGCATAAGTGTAAGTATCAGGCTAAGCAATGGGAGGAGAAAGAGAGAGAGAGAGCACGCACTCTTCATATAACTTTTATTTTATTACTTTTATGTATGAACAGGTATATAGAAGCTCTTTTTTAAACCTGGTAATATAGCATAATCTACCTGTTTTTACCTCCCAACTTTCTAGGTAAATATGCCAAATTTATCGTCTCTATTTCAAATAATATTAAACTGTGATATTACTGGTATGATCCTAATGATCAATTTCTATATACATAAAATAGGTCAAGAGCATCAAAAATGATAAGTATTAAATTTATCTAATAAATCTATTTATACCTTCTCCTAACCCTGATTATTGAGAATATTTTCAAATATGATTTCTCTCTTTAAATGATCCTGGGAAGCTTTGTTCATGAATACAAGTCCCAAACTAATAAAGACACTCAAAATAAAGTTGAGTATGCATCTCAGTCTGTCAAAGGCAGCCTCAGTGTATATTAGTTGCTCAGCATATACTGTTGTAGACTCTCCTGCTATTCACACCAATGTTCCAGTTGAGACCATAGTATATACTACAATACTATAAACAATAAAAAGAACTAAACTTTGAAACTAAAAGGCTATATCCAACTCTGTATAACGAACCTAATTTATTTATGTATTATTATTATTATTATTTTCTTCAAGGTAGGGTCTCACTCTAGTTCAGGCTGACTTGGAATTCACTATGTAGTCTCAGGGTGGTCTCGAACTCAAGGCAATCCTCCTACCTCTGCCTCCCAAAAGCTGGGATTAAAGGCATGTGCCACCATACCAGGCTGTAACCAACCTAATTTCATTTAGTTTTATTGATAAAGATGATGACATTTATCTTCCAAGCAAACATTCAATAAATACTAATACTTTTCCTCTTCCTACACTTTTATCAAACAGTATAACAAATTTAAGAAACATCTTTGCCGGGCGTGGTGGCGCATGCCTTTAATCCCAGCACTTGGGAGGCAGAGGTAGGAGGATCGCTGTGAGTTCGAGGCCACCCTGAGACTCCATAGTGAATTCCAGGCCAGCCTGAGCTAGAGTGAGACCCTACCTTGAAAAACCAAAAGAAAAAAAAAAAAGAAACATCTTTAATCACCTTCTCACTTGATTATTACTCCTTATTACCTTAGTAATAAGCCATTTTAAGGTATTGAAAATGTTGAACTACAGACTGAAAAATAAAGACTTAGGTAGCAACTAGGTCTGCCATCCCATAGTGGCTAATTTGTCCTTTTCTAATTATTCTTCCTCATCTAAAGCAATGAGAGACTATATAGGTCCTATGTGTCTAAAAGCACTGTTGGGTAAGGTGAAAGAGGATGTGAGTATAAAATGTATGTGGAAAATTATAAGGTATTCAATGTGTTTACTAACTTTAAAAAAATAAAAATTTCAAACCAGGCGTGGTGGCGCATGACTTTAATCCCAGCACTTGGGAGGCAGAGGTAGGAGGATAAGCATGAGTTTGAGGCCACCCTGAGACTACATAGTGAATTCCAGGTTGGCCTGGGCTAGAGCAAGACCCTACCTCAAAAAATAAAAAATAAAAAAATTTTCATTATACTCAGTGGATAACAAGGTAAGTTGTGAGGCAGGTAAAAACGTTTGTAAAAATATCTACATTAAAACAATTATTTGAAGGTTGATATTGTATATATGTAAGTATAATGATTGTGATGGGGAGGTAATATGATGGAGAATGGAATTTCAAAGGAGAAAGTGTGGGGGGGAATTAACATGGGATTTTTTTTATAATCATGGAAAATGCTAATAAAAATTTTTTAAAAATTATTTGAATTACTACTATCTAAGAAATAGTAAGTTCTTCATTTTTAACCTATTCTTATCTACTGTCACATAACTTTTAGTATTACTCAAAAATTACTAATGAAGAAATTCAGCAAAATTATGCAATATAGTATTTTATGTTACTTCAACTTATTCATAGTGTATCAGTAACTAACCAGTAAAACCAAAACAACCCTATATTTTTACAATGAATAGAATGTAATACAGGGAACTAGCTACAAGGAAAAGTAGAAAACAAAACCGGGGGGTAAGGGGCAGTGAGGCAACCAAAGATGAGAAGATAATCCTAGGGTAGGTGCTAGAGGTCTACCAGATCTGTCCAGTGAGAGACAGATACAGGGAGGAAATGCAAACTTGAACAAAACTCCTCCAAGGAAAAGAGGGTAAAAAAAAAAGTAGTAATTTGGATTCCTTGCTCCCCATCTTCTAGTTCCCACACAGGTGATACCATTGGAAGTGTAGCCTGTATAAGTCACGCCTCCCTGTCATAGGGGTGCAGACAACGAGAGGCTAAGAAGAGGTTCTCGAAGACAACACACTCATGAACTGCCCAGCAGGTAATGCTGCTCTCTCTAGAAAATAGTACATGGATGTCACTTCACTAAGAGTACAAAAATAGAATTATCTATGTCTTAGAAGTTAAGTAAATTTAAGGACAGACTTACGAAAGATCTGGATTGTCTTCTATTAAATTATTCTCCTTTCTTGTCAAGCATTTATAGAAAAAGCTACTAAAAATGTGACTTCTCTCAACAAGTTCATCTGATGCTTTCTCTAGTAGAAGATACCTGTAAAGTAGCAGTCCCACAAAACAATTAATTTTTAGAGTTTTACCTGGTTTTCTCCAAATACTTAATACAATGTGTAAGTTTCTGTTATATCCAATAAATACAGATTTAGGCTTTCAGTCTCTCTTTTAGTTACCTCACCTTTCATAAAAATCATTAAAAGTAAAAAAATTGTTCATTTATTTAACAAATATTTATTAAATTCCTGGCAAGTATTATTTATACTAGATAAACAAAATAAGGTGAAAGCAATATTACTGGTCCCATAGAACTTATAATCCAAGGAAGTGAAAACAGATTGAAATATCAAATAAACTCATAAACAAATGTAAGACTATGGCATATGTTACATCTAGAAAACCTTTAATAATTGAGTTATGACTAATCTCTAAATCCTTTATCTACTTCTATGCTAAAATAATTCTTCAACATAACTTTAGTGATTAAATAAATACTTCATCAGGAAATGTTGATATTCTCAATACAGTTTGGTAAGGTATAAAATAAAGGGCCTTGTAATTGCTTTTAGAGAGATGAGTGCCTAAAGTATACAAAAGAGAACAGTGAAAGGAAAGAGGTTTGGAGTGAGAGAAAGAGGGCCGTCAACAACTAGAGACCCCCCTCATATATTTAGTAGAGCACTGATCACTGTCTGTGTGAGAGAAGTACTCAAATTATGGAAGGCTACCCCAAATTAGCAGGAAATATTATCTAACAGTCACACCTACCAAGAATCGTGCTTGCTCCTTCTAATCAAGCTGTAAAACTTCGTAGTTCATGACAGTGGGAAGTTACTCAAGAGAGTCTTTCCTTTATATAAGGAATTAGTTCATCAGTCTCATTTAACAAATCTTAAAAACAAGACACTTAAAACCACCAAACTACTTTGAAACAATTTAACTATGTCTCAGAACAAAATTGAAGCAAAGTTATAGACGTTGAAAAATATTCAACCCTCAATAAAAAAAAAAAAAAGTTATCAGATGGGCTGGGGAAATGACTTAGTTGGTAAGGCATTTGCCTGTGAAGCCTGAGGACCATGGTTTGATTCCCAGGACCCATGTAAGCCAGGTGCACAAGGGGACGCACGCATCTAGAATTCGTTTGCAGTGGCTAGAGGTCCTGGCGTACCCATTCTCACTCTCTGTCTGCCTGCCTTTCTCTCTCTCTCTCTCAAATAAATAAATAAATAAGTAAACACTAAAAAAGCAAAAAACAAAATCTAGAAGGATTAAAAAAATTATCAGATATGCAAAGCAAAAATCATGACTCATAATGAGAAAATCAGTCAATTGAAGTCAATCCAAAATTTATAGACTAAGCAGGAAAGATATTAAAAATAGACATTATAGCTATATTTCTATGCACTCAAAAAATACATGAAAGATTTTATTCAAAAGACACAAGCTGAATTTATAGAGATTTAGAAATCTATAATGTTGGGGCTGTAAAGATGGCTCAACATTCCTGTGTAAGCATGGGGGCCTGAGACCTGGGAGACCTCAGAACTCATGAACAGCTCGGTGTGGCTGCTCATCTTAACCTTAGTAACACCTAATGGAAAGTACAGTAAGCCCTGGGATCAGTAAGAGAAACCAGCTCAAATAGAAGGATAAGGGGAGAGTGATGGAGTGAGATATTGATGTTCTGCTCCAGCCACTGTGGGTGAGTGCACCCCCACTTCAGGCTAGCACAAATGGGACCACATGGGTGCACACACTACATACACATGTGCATGCACACACATGCATACACACAGACGTGCACACAAAAAGCAAGCAAACAAACAAACAAAAAAGACACCTACAATGTCTATATGTATAAAGGATAGGGGTGGAGAGACGGCTTAGGGGTTAAGGCGCTTGCCTGCAAAGCCTAAGGACCCAGGTTCAATTCCCCAGTATCTACATAAATCCAGAAACACAAAGTGACATGTATGTCTGGAGTTCATTTGCAGTGGCTAGAAGCACTAGCATATCCATTCTCACTTATTCATTCTCTCTCATAAATAAATATAAGTGATAATGAGAGATTTTAAATAAAAATAGTTTAAATAAAATCAAAGAAGCTAGGGAAGATGATAATAAAATTGGTTTGTGAAGGATCTGTAATATACTTAGATCTTTCAGTCAATTGTTAGAAATTTAAGTCTAGGAATCTAGTGCAAAATAGAGTCTAGAATAAATTTTTTTTTCCATGAAAGATTTTTGGGGAATTTTGGTTTTTGAATTTTTTGGCTTTGCTTTGGCTTTTGTTTTTGTTTGTTGAGGCCAAGTCTCACTATATAGCTCAGGCTGGCCTTGAACTCATAATTCTCCTGTCTAAGTTTCTTTAATGCTATTATTATAGGCCAAAAACACCAGGCCTGAGTTTGCATGAAGGTTTTAAGAGGTATCATAAGTATTCCTTTAGCATTCTCTACACAAAAGGTTAAAATTTTTAATACAATAATGACATGGATTTTTGGCATGTGTATCTGTGTTTTTATGGTATGTGTGGTGTGGTGTGTGATGTGATGCATATGATATGTGCATATGTGTGTACAGTTCAGTGTACCCCACGCTTGTATGACTGGAGACCAAATCATCAAATGCACACTATCTGATCATCACTCATCATTTCCTTAAAAAGGAATTTCTCAACCTAGTCAGTGCATCCCAACAATTCTCTAATCTCCACCCCTCCAACAGGACTAGGGTTACATATGTGTATTGCCATGCCCAGATTTTTATGTGGGTACTGGGGAATCAAACTATTATGGTCTCAGGTCCTCTTAGGACCTCATTCTCAAACACTGTTACCCACTAAGCCATGGTCCCCAGACCCCCTTTTTATGGTTTTTTTTTTTTTAATGGTATTTAAGAGTGCCGGGCATAGTGGTACACACCTTTAATCCCAGCACTCAGGAGGCAGAGGCAGGAGGATCGCCATGGGTTTGAGGCCACACTGATAATACAGAGTGAATTCTAGGTCAGCCTGTGCTAGATGAGATCCTACCTTGAAAAACCAAAACAAACAAGAAAAAAGGTATTTAAGTTCATGATGCTTAAAGATATAGTAAATAACTGAATAGAGTTGTTTCTTCTCAGTTCCCAAAAACACTTTGTAATTATATAAATATTTCATTCAACACAATAATATAATATTCAAGAAATGTACAGAGAAAAATAACATATAAAAGCTAAATCAAACAAAAACGCATTAGCTCTTCTGAGGCATATAGAATCTACAGCAACAAAAGAATGAGACTAAATTAGCCAACTTTAGTAAAATTTTGGTAGTCAAAATATTTTCCTAGGGTTGGGAAGATGGCTCAGTGGGTAACAGAGCTTGCCATAAAAGCATGAGAGCCCAAGAGGGACTGATTCACTGTGAGTTTAATTCTCTAGCACTCATCTAAATAGCTGGGTGTAGTCCCACACAATGGTAACCTATGTTCTGTGGAGAGCGGAGACCACAGCTCACAGGTCAGCCAGTCTGACTGTAAAAACAAGCAGATGAGTGATGGAAGAGGACACCCTGCACTCTCCCCTTGCCTCTGAACATGTGTGTACAGGGGTGTGTACACATACAATACACCACACATATCACACACATACAGATGAGAAGGAAAAAAGAACTTTCCAAGTATGAAATCCCATCAGGTTACTCTCAACTAGAGTTAATTCAGATAAAAAACATTTAAGACTGAGAATATTAGTCCAATTTGTTTACCTAGGCTCAATCCCAAATACTGAATTAAAAAGACACTTATCTTGTGTTTTACAGTAAAACACTTAAAATAAAAAGACCACTATTATTATACTCACTTAAGGTAAAAATCAATAATCACATCATTAAGAAATTCTCCTTCTTCTAAACATTCCAGATCTTCATTAGTTACTCCTAATCCCCCTTTAGTAGGTGGTGGAGGATATACAATTAACCTTTAAAAAGTGAAAATAAAGTTAAAATATAATTGTAATAAAAATTTTAGTAAATAAAGATTTTTTAATATGGAACAAATAGTCAATAATATTCTATAACTAAAATCTATTGAGTAAAAATATTTGATAGGACATAAACAATTATATTTTCCTATATTTTAAAAAGGCTAACAATGGTACCCTCAGTGAACATTATCTATCCCTTTCAAGTAACTGCCATGTGAGTTAGTCTTAGTAGACTAATACCACCTAATAATACAATATCTGTTTAGTCAATAGGTCTTATAATACCATAGAAGAAGTTGTTCTTTTCTATAATTTTAAACTTTCAACAACTTCTGTATTAAAATGTAGATTTTCCCAATGCTCTAATTGTAAATTTGAACCTAAGACCAATTACATCCCATTCAGAAAAGCCATCATTCAACAACTAGTGCTTTCTGGTGGCTAGCAGGTAGGCAATAAGGAAATAAGGATATTTAGGGGGCCAGTTCCCATTAGAAATGTAAAACTTAGTAGAACATATAGGCAACAATGAGGTCATAACTAGAAAGTGGCAAATAACATCGTTCTGGTATCACATCTTCCTTTAAAGCTCTGAAAAAAGACTAGACGTGAATTCCAGGCTATACTAAACATTCAGGGCAATACTTCATAGGAAAATACTGAAATCAAGTAAAGGTATAATAAGTACTTCTAGCATAGAAATTTTCGTGAAACTAAGAGTTAACCACAGTTAACTTAAAACTTGGTACTGGTGGTGTTAGAATGTGAATGTATGTCGCTCATAGCCTCAGGAACTTTTGACTAAGATTAAGCTTCCTACCTACTTCTCTAGCAGCCTACTGCAGGTGGTATCACTGCGGGCAGATCTTAAGTAAAGCCCTAAGGTGTGTTCAGAGCAGTTATGGAGCTCTGGCTGTTTGTAGCTACTCCCTCTTTGGTGAAGTCTCTCTGCTATGAATCTATGGAAGCCAGCTGCTTCCACCATGACACTTCCCCCAACTTCTGGAAACCTGAAATAAACCCTTTCCTCCCATCAGCTGCTTTGAGTAGGGTATTTTGTCCCAGTGGCAAGAAAGTAATTGCTAGAGATAAATAATCTCCAATATACAGAATATTCAGCTTTACAATAAAAGATATAAAAAACATAGTATCAGCAAAGAATCAACTTCCAGACTACAACTTGAGTATACAAAGTACCTAAAGTGAGGTATACTTTCATAAAGTAAGTTCTCTTTTCTTTTCTTTTCTTTTCTTTTGTTTTTCACGGTAGGTTCTCACTCTAGCCCAGGCTGACGTGGAATTCACTATGTAGTCTCAGGGTGGCCTCGAACTCATGGTGATCCTCCTGCCTCCCAAGTGCTGGGATTAGAGGCATGTGCCACCACATTCAGCGTAAATTCACTTTTCTATCATATTCAGACATTTATAACTTCTAAAATCATACACTGGATTTTCAATAAGCATTTTAATCATACCAAATGATATTTTTACTGTCATTTTGCCATATTGACATAGAACCAAATATATTATTTTCTTAATTATTTTAAGTTTTTCATAAAAATATTTCTATTGGTCATCAGTATGTGTGTGTGTATATATACATATATCAAATATCAAAGTATTTAAATGGGTAAGTGATTTAAAAGCAGTATGAATGAAAACTACTAATCTAGACCTCTATTACAAATAGGACATGACACATTACATACTTTTGAACAGGTCCAGTGTGCCTGACTTCTCTCCATTCTTCATCTGGATTTGAAGTAATAGAAAGCGAGTAGCAACCACTAGTTTGTTTCTGTAGAAAGGTGTAAGTAGGCTTGACTGCATTTGAATTTGTGAGCTAAAAGAAAATGATGAGGATAAAACTCTTTTTATAAGCATATGAAAACAAATTATAACAATTTTGAAAAAAAAGTAAAACAGATTTATAACTGAAAAATATTATTAAAATTTATAACGAGTTTTATTTAAGCTTTTAAAATTCCTATAAGTATATAATCAAATTTTTAAAATTTTTTCAATCAAAATTTCATATGTAATAAAATGGTTACAGTTTAAACGAAGTCCTATTTCCAGATTATGGGCTATATAATTAAAGATGAATTTAATAACTCATAATTCTAAATAATCTAAACAGGTGGCAAGTGATAATAAAAATAAAGCTTTAAGAAGCTGAATTTTATCATAAATTTATGGTATATATTAAGTGGAAAGGTAAGATATAAATTTGTATATTAAATATAAATACCAAGCAAAATCTATTACATTTTACACAAAAGTGGTGAAGTTTTCTGTTTCACGTAACACTAATGTGGCTCCCTATTGGCCTTTTGAATAAGAGCTTCAAACCATATATATGTACATATTCATGTGTGTAAACATGTATTTGTAAGCTACAAATACTTGAGCAATACTCTTCTTTCTAGGGGTATCTGACATTTTTACATACTAATTATCAACCACCTATAAAAATAAACATATTTTAATCATTATTGTTTCAAGTTAATTTTAGAGTTACAGAATTTTGCAAAAAAAAAAAAGAAAAAGAAAAGAAATAGCCAGATCGTTCTAATCTTGATTTCCAATTACTAGTAAAATACAATTATAAAATCTCAGAAATTAATGCTGATATAATAAATAATAATAATAAACTAAAGGCTTTAGTCTGATTTCACTAGTTTTCCCACTAACATTCTTTCTCTGCTTCAGGATTATCCATTGTATCTTTTTTTTTTTTTTTTTTTTTTTTTTGAGGTAAGGTTTCACTTTATACCAGGCTGACATGGAATTCACTATGTAGTATCAGGGTGGCCTCAAACTAATGGTGATCCTCCTACCTCTGCCTCTCAAGTGCTGGGATTAAAGGTGTGTGCCACCATGCCTGGCTCCACTGTATCTATTTTAACCTTTATAACTGTGATATTTCAAAAAGTACTAACCCTTTATTTTATAATTGAGTTTGTCCTTATTTTCTCATGATCAGATTTAAATTAAATCTTTACCCACTAAATTTAGAACCAATTACCAGATTTCAATGGCGATTTTATATTTGCTTCATTGCTTTCACACTTAGCAACTAGACTCTTTTCTAAGAAAAAGTTTTCCTTTACTAACAACTTATTTATTTATTCACTTACTCATTCCATAAGCTATTTCTTTTTTTGTTGTTTTTTTCTTTTGGTTTTTTGAGGTAAGGTCTCACTCTAGCTCAGGTTGATCTGGAATTCACTGTGTAGTCTAAGGGTGGCCTTGAATTCTCAGCAACGTTCCTACCTCTGCCTCCCAAGTGCTGGAATTAAAAGTGTGCACCACCACACCCAGCTCCATAACTATTTCTATCAGTACAGACTCAAAGATACTTATCTTGTCCTTTGGTTACAATCTCATGCTAGTATGCTAGCATCATTAATTTTTTATTTAATTTAAGGAAGGGATTACTTTGGCTCAAAGTTTGAGGTTATAGTCCATTAGGGCAGAAAAGACTTGATGCCTGAGCATGGATCAGCAGGTCACATTTTACCCACAGTCAGAAAGCAGTAAGAAATGAATGCTGATGTTCAGCTTGCTTTATCTTTCTTAGACAATCCAAGACCCCAGCCCATGACCTGGTACTGCCCACATTTAGGATGAGTCTCCCTACCTCAAATAACCTAATCTACAAAGTCCCTCAATGACATGCACAGAATGTTCTTTCACATCAAATTCACATCAAGCGCAATCACACTGGCAAATGTTCTTTCAGAATATATATTGTAGGCAACTCTTAATCATTATTATTTTTGTTAAACTAACTTTAAAACTTTGACACTGGGAGTTCTTCTATGTCGGTTCCTGGATCCTTTTGACAATGCCTATCATTTTGAAAACAGCCAAAGTGAAACAGCCTGACATAAGTGAAACACATTTTACCTCTCTACCTTTTGTCAATTACATTAATCATATGGCTAACCTGAGAGAGTGATTTCATCTTCATTTCTGTATCAGCAGAAACAGGGAAAGAACAAGTCGAAGCACAGTAATAGTGAATAAAAGAGCTTTCTTTTGAAGAGAGATTCTGAAACAAAGGAAATGCCTGAATCCATGACAATGGACAAGAGAGTTCTAATTCTCCATTGGTTGTACTTATTTTCATCATAATATCTTTCAATTTCAACTCTTCTCTTTGTGAGATGGAATTGTTTAGCTCAAGGAAAATGAATTCACTGGATTTTGCTATAAGAGAAAAAAGGAAGTCAATTTTTATCAATAGTATCATTTTTCAAGACAACTGTAATTAACTGTGAATATCAGTAAGACATATGTAGAACCCAGCAAAGTACTATACGTGCTAGGTAATAATGCAGGCAAGTTAAAATACCAAAATAGACAATTAGTAATATAAAACCAAAACTCCCATTATGTCTCCTGTTCTATTTCTTATGAATGAAAATTCCATATGGCATTGGCTGCTCTGTCTTCTGACTGGCATTTAGTGCTAGTAAACAGTTGCTAGTAGGTATATAAGTGAATAAATTCTGAGATTATTTATTTTATTCTAGTCACTTCTTTAGATCCACCTAATAACATAAAACTATTCTAGTTTCTTCTATAGATCCATCTAATAACTAAAAACAGTATTCTAATAAAATATCTCCTTTATGTCTTTAAATCAAACATTTTAACAGTAGTCTCAAAAGATATTATCACCACACACACACACACACACACACACGCACGCACACACACACACACAACTATTCTAAATGGTTCTTTAAAATTCTCACAACTTCATGAATTTTCCCATTGTAAAAAATTAGGATAAGAAATGATCTATATTTTAGTTAACTTTGCTACCAATTAACTCTGTCATAATTCATAAGGAAATTATGGCAAAAATTCCTCATGAGATAAATTACCAAGGATTATAAAACTTTCTCTAAAATAGATTACATTTCCGGCCAAAATCTTAAATATAAAACAAATCTTAGATACAAAAAAATTAATTTTGTGAACCTTATCAAATCATAAATGCAATAGAACTAGAAATCACTAGTTAAGAGAAGCCACAGAAACTAAACACTTGGATACTAAACACTTTTTTTAAATTTTTTTGTTTATTTTTATTTATTTATTTGAGAGCAACAGACAGAGAGAGAGAAAGAGGCAGAGAGAGAGAGAGAGAGGAGAGTGGGCCCGCCAGGGCTTCTAGCCACTGCAAACGAACTCCAGACGCGTGCACCCCCTTGTGCATCTGGCTAACGTGGGTCTGGGGAATCAAGCCTTGAACCAGGGTCCTTAGGCTTCACAGGCAAGCGTTTAACTGCTAAGCCAGATATCTCTCCAGCCCACTAAACACTCTTGAGTAAACCATTGAGTTGCTGAAGAAATCAGGGAGGAGTAATACTCAGAAATTCCTAGAATCAAATGAAACGAAAGCACAACTTATCAGAAGTTATCAGAACAGCAAAGATATTTCTAAGAGAAGAGTTTATAGCTATAAATATAAATATTTACACTAAAACTTTCAAAAGAGGGATGTTGGCGAAATAGCTCAGTGGTTAAAAGTACTTGCTTGCAAAGTCAATTCTCCAGCAAATATGTAAGGCTTTATACAAAGTGGCCCATGCATCTGTGATCCCAAAGGACGATGAGAGGTAAAGCCTAATGATCTGGGTTTGATTCCCCAGTACCACTGTAAAGCCAGATGCACAGAGTGGTGCACTAATCTGGAGTTTGTAGTGACAGGAGGCCCTAGTGTGTCCATTTATTCATTTATTCATTCTCTGTGTGCAAATAACAAAATTTTTTTTTAATTTTTAAAAAGAAAGAGGTTGGACTGGAGAGATGGCTTAGCGGTTAAGCACTTGCCTGTGAAGCCTAAGGACCCCGGTTCAAGGCTCAACTCCCCAGGACCCATGTTAGTCAGATGCATAAGGGGGCGCACACATCTGGAGTTCGTCTGCACTGGCTGGAGGCCCTGGTGCACCCATTCTCTCTCTCTCTACCTGCCTCTTTCTCTGTCACTCTCAAATAAATAAATAAAAATAATAAAAAAATTTAAAAAAAGAAAGAGGTTGAGCATATAGACATCTCAAGCTTGTCCAATGACCTCCACACTCATGTCATATGTACAGGCCCATGAACACATACACACAAGCAAGATAAATGTTTAAAAAAATTAAAAATTAAAAATAAATATTAATATTGGAACCCAAGTTTCAAAAAATGAGAATAAGCCAAACCCAAAAGCACCATACAAAAACAAACAATGAAGATCAGGGCAGAAATTAATAGACTAGAAAGTTAAAATGCCACACAAAAATCAATGAGACAAAGATAATCAAAAAACTCTTAGCTAAATTAATCAAAAGAAAGAGAAGACAGAGATCAATAAAGAAAGAAGAAAATAGAGGTTACTACATATTCCAGTGAAGTCCAGAGAATCATTAGGGAATACTTAAACCTGCATAAAATGCTATGCATGGTAGTGTACCTCTCTAATCCCAACAATAGAGAAAAAGAGTGAATCTCTGGGGGTTGTGGCTAGATCACTGATCTCTGCATTCAGAAACTGTGGAGAGCAACTTAGGAAAACCTCCAACATGAACCTGTGATCTCCACAGTTCATATATACATTCATCCACATATATACACCTACACATATATGAATATATGCACTTGCATACCACATACAAATACCCAGGAAACGGAAAAAAAAAAAAAGAAACCAACTTGGAATATTGAGAAAAATTGGATGAATTCCAAACACAAATGACTGCTCAAAAACTAAGTCATGAAGATATAAATAACAAACAGATCTACAACAAACAGGATTGAAGCAGGTAATAAAGTCTCCCAAAAAGGGAAAGTACAGCACAATGCATATTCACTAATTTATTCTTTCTGACCTTCAAAAAATGAGCTAACACTAAT
Source organism: Jaculus jaculus (assembly GCF_020740685.1). Taxonomy (NCBI): domain Eukaryota; kingdom Metazoa; phylum Chordata; class Mammalia; order Rodentia; family Dipodidae; genus Jaculus; species Jaculus jaculus. The sequence continues at coordinate 169,604,850 of NC_059105.1, forward strand.
GATTCTCAAACAATTCCATAGAATAGAAGGCAAAACAACACTACAAAACTCACTCTATGAAGCCAGCATTGCCTTGATATCAAAACCAGATAACACAACAAAAAAGAAAGGTACACATTAATTTCCTTGATAAATAAACACACAAAATTTCTCAATATAATACTTGCAAATTGAATTTGATGACATATTTTTAAAAACCATTCAATACAGCCACAATGGTATCATTCCAGGGATGCAAAGATGATTCACCATATACAAATCAATAAATGTAATACTTACACACAAATAGAATTAAGAACAAAACTCATTTCAATATATGTAAAAAAAAAAAAAATGGCCAGCACACTGGGTGTAGTCGCACACGCCTTTAATTCCTGCGCTGGGGAGACAGGCAGAGGGAGGAGGATCGCCATGAGTTTGAGGCTACCCTGAGACTATATAGTGAATTCCAGGTCAGCTAGAGCAAGACCCTACCTTGAAAAAAAAAAAAAAAGGTTAACAAAATTTCATGACCCTTGAGCCGGGCTTGGTGGCACATGCCTTTCATCCCAGCACTCAGGAGGCAGAGGATTGCTGTGTGTGTAGGCCATCCTGAGACTCCATAGTGAATTCCATGTCAGCCTGAGCAGGAGTGAGACCCTACCTCGGAAAAAAAAAAAAAAAAAATTCATGACCCAAAAGGCAACATAGTGCTGAGAAAAAGTGTCAGGGGAGTGTCTAGCACTGAAACATCTCTATCACATCATCCAAAGTTCAGGGTCCATTGTAGAAGAGGTAGTGGAAAGAATGTAAGAACCAAAGGAAGGGTACCACTTCCTTGCAATGCAACTATCCAGAAAGAAATTGGCCTTATTATCCATGACCTCAAAGTGCCTAGCAATACCTTCACAAGACCCTCATCACAGGAGAAAAAGATGATGACATCAAAATAAAAGAGAGACTAATGGAGAGAAGGAGGGGATATGATGGAGACTGGAGTTGTGAAGGGGAAAGTGGGGGAGGGGTAATTATCATAGTTTATTGTCTGTAAGTAAAGTTGTCAATAATTTTTTTTAATCCCTTCAGAGGGCTGGAAAAATGGCTTAGTGGTTAAGGCACTTGCCAACAAAGGCAAAGGACCCAGATTTAATTCCCCAGGACCCACGTTAGTCAGATGCACATGGTGGCACAAGCAACTGGAGTTCGTTTGCTGTGGCTAAAGGTGCTGGTGCATCCATTCCTCTCCATCTGCCTCCTTTCTCCATCTCTCAAATAAATATTTTTTTTAATTCCTGAAAAAACTAGTAGTATAAGGAATATCCCTCAAAGCAATAAAGGTTATATATAAATAATCCTATAGTCAACATAATACTAAATGGGAAAAATTAAAAACATTGTCTCTAAAACTAGAAATGAGGGCTGGAGAGATGCCTAAGTGGTTAAAGTCGCTGGCTTGCAAAACCTCATGGTCCAAGTTAGGTTCCCCAGTACTCACATAAAGACAGTTGCACAAAATGGCACATGTATTTGAAGTTTGTTTGCAGTGGCAGGAAGCCTGGCATGCCATATCTCTCCCTTACTCTCCCTCTCTCTCTGTATCTATCTCACAAATAAATAAATGCTAGAAAGAGAAGTCCATGTTAGTGTGTCTGTACACATGTGTGCATGAGCATAAGGCACTGTTGGCAGGAATATAAACCAGTGCAGCCAGTATGGAAATTATATGGAGGCTCTGTTTATTAAAAAAAAAAAAAAAAAACAGGCATGGTGGTGTACACCTTTAATCCCAGCACTCAGGAGGCAGAGGTAGGAGAATTGCCAAAAGTTCACAGCCACCCTGAGTCTACATTGAGAATTCTAGGTCAGTTTGAGATGGAGTGAAACCCTATCTCAAAAAATCTAAAACAGGTGTAATGGTGCACCCTTTAATCCCAGCACTCGGGAAACAGGAGTAGGAAGATTGCTGTGAGTGAATTCCAGGTCAACCTAGGCTAGAGTAAAACCCTACCTTGAAAACCTAAAAAACTACCATGTGATCCATCTCTATCAATCCTGAGTGCATATCTGAAGGATTCTAAGCACCTCAGGGAGATGCTTATACATCCATGTTTACTGCTTCATTATTCACAATAGCCAAGACAGGGAACTAGCTTTGAGCTCCATCAACAGATGAACAGATTTAAAACATATATATATGGCTAGAGAGATAGCTTAGTGGCTAAGGCATTTTCCTGCAAAACCTAAGGACCCATGTTCAACACTACATATGGCATGTAAGCCAGATGCACAAAGGTGAGGCAAGTGCAAGGTAACACATGCCCACTAGGTGATGCAAACATCTGGAGTTCGATGGCAGTGGCTGAGGACCTATGAGAAAAGATGAGGGAAAAATGAAAAAAATACAATTATGTGTGTGTGTGTGTGTAATTATCATAATGAATTCTTTATTTTATATGAAAACTAAAAAATGAAAAAGTACAAGATAACTAAAGGAAACAATTGACTAAAAGATATTTTTAAGAGTACAGAGGGCTGGAGAGATGGCGTAGCGGTTAAGCGCTTGCCTGTGAAGCCTAAGGACCCCGGTTCGAGGCTCGGTTCCCCAGGTCCCACGTTAGCCAGATGCACAAGGGGGCGCACGCATCTGGAGTTCGTTTGCAGAGGCTGGAAGCCCTGGCGCGCCCATTCTCTCTCTCTCCCTCTATCTGTCTTTCTCTCTGTGTCTGTTGCTCTCAAATAAATAAATAAAATTAAAAAAAAAATAAGAGTACAGGGATGCTTTACCTTCAAGATAAGCAACATTCAAGATGTTTTAAAGGCATTCTACTCATTTTCAGAAGATAACTTCACTTAAATAAAATTACCAGGTAAAATCATGTGAATAAGTAAATAATTTATGTTACATAATTTTAGGAGGTAAATTTTCTTCTCACATAGGAAAATAAATTTCAGCTCAATAAAATATTCACATTCTATCAAATTTTTACAAAGAAAATTATTTCCTAAAATTTAGAAATTGTTTTATACTCACATTTCTGGCTCAACATATAGTTTTCTAGTTGAGTCTGAATCTCTTGAAGATAATCTGAAGAGACCCAGAGAAAAAGGATGGCATGGCTCCTTTTACTGTGATCATCATCCTTACTTTTCCATAACCCAAACCTCTTTAAATGTTTGGTGTCTACTGACAATGAAATTTCATTCAGGGATACTGCAACAAATGAAAAACAATGACTTAAGAAGAAATCTAGAGGCTGGAGAGATGGCTTGGTGGTTAAGGCTCTTACCTGAAAAGCCTAAAGACCCAGGTTTGATATCCCAACACACGTAAGTCAGATGCACAAAGTGGTACGTATGTAGTTTGTTCATAGTGGCTGGAAGCCCTGGCAGGCCCATTCTCTCTCTGTGTGTCTGCCTCTCTCTCAAATAAATAAATAAAAATAAAAGGTAATCTATTCAGGAATCCAGCATCTCTATCATTCCTTGATACACTAGATTTCTCTAAAAGCTTCATGTGAAAAGTTTTTCAGAAATAAATTTCCAGTACTCTTAGCCAAAACACTACAGTGTTATCAGAGTAAAAATATATTGCAAATTAGGAAAGACTAACTAAATGATAATTAGGAAAGTTTAGTCTTTTGCAGTATGTTATTTTAGTTATATCCACAAAAGGAAAATTTGACACTAAAATTTCTCCAGCATACAAATTTCACTGGAACCAGGAGTGGTGGCGCACGCCTTTAATCCCAGCACTCGGGAGGCAGAGTTAGGAGGATTACCATGAGGTCAAGGCCAGCCTGAGATTGCATAGTAAATTCCAGGTCAGCCTGGGCCAGAGCAAGACCTACCTTGAAAAACAATTAAAACAAAACAAAATTTCACTGGAAATATTTCCCAATAGAAATTCTAGTATCATTAACAATCTCTTTCTGTCTCAAATAAATAGTTTTTTAAAAAGAAAATGGATAGGATCTGTCCAAAAAACATGTCAATCACTTCCTTATTGTGAATCTCATAACCTATATCCTCTTCCTTCTTCAATAACAGAGCTGTTTTTATATAAGGAAGCAAGATACCCAGCTTTTAAAACTTATTTTCTATCCTTCTGTGTAAATAGGTATCCTTGTGTTTAAAACATGAGTGCACTCCTGCACTCATTTCTGTACTTAGATTGCTTGTCTGTTTGTAAAGCTTTTAGATACTTTGCCTTAAATGGGCAAGAAAGATAGCATGGACTCTTCAAACTATCTTCCCAGTCCTCTTGCTTTTTGCCTGAAATAGTTAGATGAGATAAAGTATGAGCAGCCACACTCAACATAAGACAATCTTCATGTGTCAAGGATGACAGTACCAAAAAAAAAAATAATAATAATGGGGCCAGAGAGATGGCTTAGTGGTTAAGGCGCTTGCCTGCAAAGCCAAAGAACCCAGGTTCAATTCCCCAGTACCCATGTAAGCCAGATGCAAAAAGGGCACATGCATCTGGAGTTCACCAGCAGTGGCTGGACACCCTAGTATGCCCATTCTCTCCCTCCTTACCCCCTCCCTCTCTCTTTCTCTGTCTCTCTCTCTCTCTCTCTCTCTCTCTCTGTCTCTCTCTCTCTCTCTCTGTCTGTCTCTCCCTTCAAATAAATAAAGAAAAGTAAAATATTTTTCAAATAAAAATAAATAAAACTACTATGGAAAGCAATATGGAGACTCCTAAAAAGGTTAACTATAGAGTTACCAAATGATCCAGTTATTCCCTTACTGGGCATTTACCTTAAAAGCTCCATGCCTCAGTTCAGAGAGATTTGCTCAGCCATGTTTATAGCTGCTTAATTCATAATAGCTAAGAACTGGATTCAACCCAGATGCCCATCACTGGACGAATGGAATTGTACTCAGCAGTTAGAAAAAAAATGACACAATGAAATTTGTAGAAAAATGGTCAAATTTGGAACAGACCATACACAGTGAACTCACCCAATCACAGAAAGATAATCGTCACATGGTCTCACTCATCTGCAGCTCCTAGCCTGGATCAGCCCAAGATGCTGACCTAATAGGTATCTCGAGGACAGGAAAATAGGGAGAGTAGGGCTTATGGGGAAGTTAACAGTACTGGACCCAAATGGAACTGGTACCATAAAATCCTATATCCTGGAAGACAGATTAAAATGTTGGACTCTCATCAGGACCTTAGAGGAAGCACCTGAATCAAATGGCCCTGGAGAGGGTGAGATGAAGCCCAGCCTTAATTTTCTCCTGTTTCTCTCTTATTTTCTTTTTAAATATTTTCTTTTTCTTCTTTCTTTTCCCTTGGCACTGGCCTGTAACTCCCACTATCAGAATGCAGTTAACACTCAACAATAAGCTGTTGATCAGACAGACCTACAAGATTTCCCAAAAGAAGACAGACTTCTGTCAGAGCACTTGATTACCCAACCAGAGGTTAGTGGTAAGACCGTACTGCCAAAGACACCATAAGCTGTCAGCATGGAACATGGAGACCTGGCTAGAATCTGGAAGACAACCAGTCCCCAGACAGTTAGCCCATCTAGTGCTAGAAGGTTCTACATGAGCTAATGGGAGAAAGTGGCCAACTGTCTGAGCAACTCGAGGACTAAGCTACTCAGAAGCAAACAACCTGACATGAGGCTCACCTAAATGCAACAGTGGCACACAGCAAGTGGGTAACCAACTGCTTGTAGATTGGCTAACAGATCCACTTAATGGAAAGGAACCCATAGCTGGAACTGGGAAACAAGTCAGAATCATATCCAGATAATGAGTTCACTCTCTAATATCAAGCTCCCATCAATGTTGGGCTACAAGAAGGCCTACACCCATTAAATTCTCTCTAAACTAACAATGGTTATTCCATTTAACCTGTGCTAACTTCACTCCCTGTTGGAGAATCTGCTTCTCTTTTTCAGAAGGAAGCAGGACCTGAGGAGAGAATCAGTCCACCACTCTTCACCAGGGCCCCAGTTGAAACCACAGAGGAACTGGTGAAATGAGAAAGAGTGCTGCTTTCTCAGTGATCTTAAAATCAGTCCAAGGGTGAAGGACATAGACACAGAAGACACTTAACTCCTACCAAACCAGAGATCCAGAGATAAAGTGGCTCATAAGAGGCCATCACTGAAGTAGACCTAAAGTGAACCCAGCAAGGCTCAGGGAAATTCGCAGAAGGGGGGGCGGAAAGCTTGTTAGAGCCACAAGTTGGGACATTACACACAGAGACTTTGCCTCTTCCCCATAACTGATGACTACCTCCACAATGCATGACCCACAATCCCCATGGGGATAACCAGCATCCCCAACGAGGAGGGTCTCTTTGGAGGGGAGGCAGTGGTGAGGATAAGGATGGTATCAACATGTGCTGTTTACATACTAAGTATGTCCATAACTAATAAAAATATGAAGAAAATAAAAAATACAAATAAATAAATAATCTGGATCACTGATGACCAAGGAAACATATAATCAGTTCAGCCTACTTCTGGATTTCTTCAATTTGAAAAAAAAATAACAGCTTGTTCAGCCAATCATAATTAATGGTAAATATAAATATGAATAATTTAATTAATTGCCTCAGCTACTATGAAAAAGGAAAGATTTATACCCTTAGATTCTCAATTACAAAAAATGTTTTATATGTCTGCCTTTCCCTTTTTTGTCTTTTTTTTTAATTTATTTAAAAATATTATTTATTTATTTGCAAGCATAAAGAGTGATAGAAGAGAGACAGACAGAATGGGCATGCCAGGGTCTCCAACCAGCCTGGGGAAAGGAACTCCAGATGCATATGCCATCTTGTGCTTCTGGCTTTATGTGGGCATTGGAGAATCAAATTCAGGTCATTAGGCTTTGTAGCCAAGCATCTTAACCACTAAATCATCTGTCTTGCACTAGCTCAGGCTGACCTAGAATTCACTCTGTAGTCTCAGGGCCGCCTCAAACTCACTGCAATACCTCTGCCTCCTAAGCACTGGTATTAAAGGTGTGTGCCACCACACCCAGCCTCTAAAAATGATTTTTGACTATAGAAAAATAACACAGCACTTGGGGAAGAAGATTAATATTTTTCTTTCCTATCATAAAATTATAAACCTAACTAACATTGAAAAGAGTATTTCTACATACTTTGTAATTAGAACTATCATTTAAAAACCAGACAGGAGCTGGAGAGATAGCCCAGCAGTTAAGGTGCTTGCCTGTGAAGCATAACAGCCCTGGTTTGATTCCCCAGTACCCATGTAAACAGATTCACAAAGTGGCACATGCATCTGGAGTTTGTCTGCAGTGGCTGGAGGCCCTGGTGCACCAATTCTCTGTATCCCTCCCTCCCTCCCTCCCTCCCTCCCTTTCCTTCTCTCTCTCTCTCTCTCTCTCTCTCCCCCCTTACAAATAAATAATCAAAATATTTTAAAAAATAAAAAAAACTGGGCTGGAGAGATGGCTTAATGGTTAAGCGCTTGCCTGTGAAGCCTAAGGACCCCGGTTCGAGGCTCGATTCCCCAGGACCCACATAAGCCAGATGCACAAGGGGGCGCACATGTCTAGAGTGCATTTGCAGTGGCTGGAGGCCCTGGTGCACCCATTCTCTCTCTCTCTCTGCCTCTTTCTCTCTCTGTCTGTGGCTCTCAAATAAATAAATAACTTTTAAAAAAAAATAGGATTTTAAAATAAGACAATATTTGAAAAAGTATAGGAACTGGATAGATGGCTCAACACTTAAAGGTACTTGCTTGCATAGCCTGACTGCCTGGGTTCGTTTCCCCAGTATCTAAGTAAAGCCAGATGCAAAGTGGTACATGAATTTGATGTTTGTTTGCAGTGTCAGGAGACCCTGGTGCATCCATATCCATTCCCATTCCCATTCCCATTCCCATTCCCATTCCCATTCCCATTCCCATTCTCTCTCTCTCTCTCTCTCTCTCTCTCTCTGTGTGTGTGTGTGTGTGTGTGTGTGTATGTGTGTGTGTCTCAATAAATAAAAATATAAAAATTATAAGCATCAAACAAGTACTCTGAAAGTATTATTCTTGGTATCTGTATCATGTGAACGGAGAAGCATCTCTCTCTTACCCAGATTGTAGGACTAGACTTTCTGATATCACTATCTTAATTTGAATCAAGTATCTTTGTTTCTTCCAAATATCTAATGTTACATTATGTGGTGGTTGGAATAGAATAGATGGCCCCCACTATATTCAGTTGTTTGTTTGTAGTTTGCATCTGCTGGCTACCTGGCTGGAGGCAATGTCACTGGGTGGATCTTAAGGTGTGGTGGTGGGTTTCCAATTTCAATCTAAAGATATGCAAAGTGTGCCTAGCTAGAGTTCCTGAAGTGTGCTATGGCTTTTGACCTTTAGGCTTGTGCTTCTCTCTGTCTGCTTGGGCCTGTGAAGGCAGGCCAGCTTCTTCTGCCATTATGGAACTTCCCCTGGATCTGTAAGCTTCAATAAATCCCTTCCTCCATAACTGTGCCTGGTCTGAAAGTTCATCTCAGTGAACCTGAAGCTGTCTGCTACACATTATTTCTTAATAATGCATTAATTTATGTTTTCTAATAATGACTTTTAATGTGTACTTAACTTCGTGTCTTGCATGTTATCAGTATTTAGTGGAAGGTAACCTAATCATTAGATTCATTATCTTTGATTCTGAGCATGTGATAGCTGGGGAAAAGGCACTTTGATTACATCTTCAGTATTAGAACAGAGCTTCTTTTTCTCTAGTTTATATCTAAACTGCTATTTGTGTGTACATTTTTCTCCCTTGTTCTTTTCACAACTTATTCTCTATTGTAGATTATTATTTTGTCACTAATCATTCTAAAAATTTTTTTACTTGGGGAAGGAATGATAAAGCAACCAGTGTCTTGTAGGTTACAGGTACATTTTACAATGTATTTTTTTGCTTTATTCAGGTAAGAAATGGCATTAAAAAAAAAAAAAAAAAAAAAAACCTCTCTTAGAAATCTAAGCTTCTCTTGGGCTAGAGAGATGGCATAGTGGTTAATTTTGCCTGAAAAGCCAAAGGATCCCAATTCAGTTCTCCAGGACCCACATAAGCCAGATGTACAAGGGGGCACATGCATCTGGAGTTTGTTTGCAGAGGCTGGAGGTCCTGGCACATCTATATTCTCCCTCCCTCCGTCTCTCTCTCTCTCTCTCCCCCCACCCCTTTCTCTTAAATAAATAAATAATTTGCTTTAAAAAAATCTAAGCTTCTCTGCAAAAACATATTACAGGTTTTGTTTCTTTCCTTTTACTTTCATTCATTTTCATATATACCAAGAACAGTCTTATTGGCAAAATTTTATTTCTGTTAATCCTAAGAAATCACCGTGAATACATTAATATCACTTGATTTATGGTCATTAAAGGAAATATTTGGGCTGAAGAAATGGCTAAATGATTAAGGCATTTGCCTGCCAACCCAAAGGACCCAGGTTTGATTACCCAGGACCTACCTACGTAAGCCAGGTGCAGAAGGGGCACATATGTCTAGAGTTCATTTGCAGTGGCTGGACGCCCTGGTGTGCCCATTCTCTCGCTCTGTTTGCCTCTCTTCTATCTATGTCTGCTTATAAATAAATAAATAAATGAAAGAAACATTTAACTCTTGGAATTGTTCAAAATGCTAAGGTAAAGTACATTGTCAAACTGCATTCTTTTACTTATATCTGTACTAGGAAAAATTATGGAAAAGTTGTTGGCAGAGTTTGGGAATTTTTGCTAGCCAATTATCTTAAACTCAAAATTACAGTAAGAAAAAAATGTCATAAGAGGATGATGGCTTACCTTGAAATGGGATTTTAATATATTTTGTTGTGAACTAAAGAAAAAAATAAAACAAAAAATGAGTTACTATCCAAAATGTGGTATTCAATTTGTTTCATTTTCATAAAATTGGCACTAAAAGTACTCAAAAAATAAACCAAGGAAATATATCAAAATAAAGACCTAGTTTCCAGGATACATAAAAATCTTGTACAAGAAACCTAATTCTCAAAATGCTAATTTACAAAAACTCTTACGGCTTTACTTACTTCAGTTTTTCAAAAATGTATTCTGAAAATTTAACAAATAAGACAATGTACAGAAGAAACTACATAGACCACCAACGGAACTACCTCTGAAGCTGATGATTATTCTCCTGGAGATGAGCATACACCAAACAAACTCACAGGAGACAACTCATCAAACCTAAAGGCCAATGTACCGTATTGTTTACAAGATATTAAGTGTCAAAAGACCTACCTTGTATCCTCACCTGCTATAAACATTTTATCTCTGTAGAATAACTACTAATTGTATCCAAAAGATTGTTTTTACTAAATGAAAGCAGAACAATGGAGTGTGGTCACTTATGCTTTTTAACCCCAGTACCATGGGAAGCAGAGACCTGAGACCTCATGGGCCACGGGTGGGGAGACAACATGGCAAACTCCCAGACTAATAAGAGACTCCTGCTCAGATAAGAACAAGTGGAAGAGCACAGGACTGGGGAGAACACAAACATTCTGTTCCAGCCACCATAACAGGGTGCTACAAGAGCACATACATGTGCATATGTCACATACAAATGCATGCGCACACACAAGCACACACACACAGTAATAAGGAGATGATCGACAGAATGGGTATAAAATTCAAATAATCCAACTTCAAAACAATGGCATAGGTCAAAACAACTAACCCTGAAAACCAGAACACAGCACTCTAGCATGCATCTCTCTTTGTTGTACTATATGAACTCACTACAAACTGAGTTTATTGCTCTTTCCATTTCTTCTACCAGAAGAATCTTATTTTCTCTGGGTATCTTTTATGTATACCTGCTCATCTCAAACATTATAATCACTAACTCTCATGACAAAATTATATCTAAAGTCTGTGCTTTGAATTTTATTTTCCATTATTGACAAATAAGTGCGCCTACTATTTTTGGTTAAGGTTCTTTAGTGAAGTTGTTGACTATGTATTTCATGGGTATAGTTTGTGGACAAAAGAATGGCTTTTATATATGAGTTCCAGATAAGTAGTACATAGTGGTCTGTGAAAATATAGGTTGAACTTGACTCCATTTTGTTTCACAATATAAAATCATTACTATGATATGTTCCTCTTTATTTTGGTTAATTGACACAGGGCCTTATGTTAGCCGGCTGGTCCCAAACTCACTGTTACATCTCACTTTTAATAACACTGTCAATCAAAAAAAGATCATGACATCAAAATAAAAGACAGACTGATTGAAAGGGGGAGGGGATATGATGGAGAGTGGAGTTTCAAAGGGGAAAGTGGGGGGAGGGAGGGAATTACCATGATATATTGTTTATAATTAGGGAAGTTGTCAATAAAAATTATTAAAAAAGAAATGCAAGGATGAATTCCAAGAAGCATTAAGACAATCAGAAAATGACATGAAAAGAGAACTCAACAGAGGGATGGAAACTATACATTAAAAAGCAGTAGAAAATACAAACCAAATTGAATAAGCCCAAAACTCTATAGATGCTCTCAAGAATTGAGTCAGCCTGACTCAGAAGGTATCATGGTGATGGAAAGAAATGACCACAGTGCTCAGTACTGAAATATCTCTATCACACATTCCAAGGTTCAGGGTCTAATGCAGAAGAGGTGGCAGAAAGAATTTAAGAGCCAAAGGAAGGGTAGGACTCCTTACAATATACTCCCTCCAGACACAAAATGGCCTGGATATCTATGGTCTCACAATGCCTGACACTACCTGCACAAGACCATCACAAGAGGAGGAAAAGATCATGACATCAAAATTAAAAGAGAGACTGATTGAGACAGGGAGGGGGTATGATGGAGAGTGGGGTTTCAAAGGGGAAAGTGGGGGCAAGGAGGGTATTACCATGGTGTACTTTTTATAATCATGGAAGTTGTTAATAAAAATTTGGAAAAAAAAAAAAGAATAGAGTCAGCCATGGGGAGTAGAAAAACTCAGAACTGATAGACAAAACAGAAGAAACAGGTCATAAGACCGAAAGTTTCAATAAGTTTAAAAAATTTTGGGAACACAACATGAGGGAACTATGGGATACCCTTAAATGTCCCAACATTTGGATCATGGGAATACCAGAATAGGAAGAAATTCAGACCAAAGGCATGGAGAACTTAGTCAACAAAATTATCAAAGAAAACTTTCCCACTCTCTCAAAAGAAAGTCCCATCAATGGGCTGGAGAGATAGCTTTGCGGTTAAGCGCTTGCCTGTGAAGCCTAAGGACCCTGGTTCGAGGCTTGGTTCCCCAGGACCCATGTTAGCCAGATGCACAAGGGGGAGCATGTGTCTGGAGTTTGTTTGCAGTAGCTGGAAGCCCTGGCGCGCCCGTTCTCAATCTCTCTGTCTCTGTCTCTTTCTCTGTCACTCTCAAATAAATAAATAAAAAATGAACAAAAATTTTAAAAAAAGCCAAAAAGTCCCATCAATTTACAAGAAGCTAACAGGACTCCAAACAGACTGGTCCAAAGGAGAAACTCTCGAGAAACAACACATTTCATATAAAGGTAACCCCATAAGAATTACCTCATTGTTCTCAGTGAAAACCCTGAAGGTCAGAAGGGCTGGGAATGGAACACTGCAAAGCCTAAGAATCTATGGCTTCCAACCCAAACTACTCTACCCAGCAAAAGTATCTTTCATGGCCACGGTCGCGGGCGAGCGCGCTGGGGAGCGTCCTGCACCTCTCCGCTGGCGGTGTGTCCCGGCCGCCCCCTCCGGGGCCGGGCCATGGGCGGGCACTCGGTGTCGCAGGTTAAAAGAGAGACGGGCGGTGGGCCGAGTTGCCTTTGCGGGTGCCGCGGTGTCCCTTGAGCCTGGCCGCCGACTGGGAGGACGCCGGGCCACCGGGCAGCGCTGAGAAGTTTGGAAAAGCCTCTTATCCCAGAAGTCACAAAGAGCTGCCCCAAAATGGAAATGTGGTCAAGCTAGCTCAAGGAGGCAGAAAGTGAGAAGATAGTCACAGTCTGTATCGAGGAACAAGGAGCTGCTTGGCATATCTACAAATCTGAAAGACTTACTCAGGGAACTAAAGCCATCTATCTCCAGAAATGTCTTCAGAAAATAAAGACCAAAAGTATCTTTCATAATAAATGGTGAAAGAAAAACTTTCCACAATAAAACCCAGCTTTACAACTATATGAACACAAAATCAAACCTGCAGAGTACTTCAGGGAATTCTCCACACAGAAGAATCAAATAACCAACCTCAAGTGCCTACAAGAAGCAGATAACAATAATCAAACTCACAGAAGGCACAAAAAACTACAAAGTCCAAGGAAACACCAAACCACGTAAATCACCAAAATATGGCAGGGATTAAATCAAACCTCACAGTGTTACACTAAATATTTATGACCTTACTTGGGAGGCAGAGGTAGGAGGATCACCATGAGTTTGAGGCCACCCTGAGACTACATAATGAATTCCAGGTCAGCCTGTGCTAGACTGAAACCCTACCTCGAACCCCCTCCCAAAAAAAAAAATAATAATAATAATGGCCTTCATTCACTGATCAAGAGAAATAAGATAACAGGGTGGATCAGAAAATTAGGCCCCTTCATCTGCTATCTTCAAGAAACCTACCTTACACTAAAGACAGACACCTTCTCAGGCTGAAAGGGTGGAAAATGATATTCCAAGCAAATGGAAATAAGAAATAGGCAGGCGTAGCTATACTAATACCAGATAAAGTAGACTTCAAACAAAAAGTAATCAAAAAAGACAAACAAGGGACTGAAGAGATGACTTAGCGGTTAAAGCATTTCCCTGCCAAGCCAAATGACCCAAGTTTGATTCCCCAGAACCCACATAAGCCAGATGCACAAGGGGCACATGTATCTGGAATTCATTTGCAGTGGATGGAGGCCCTGGTGTGCACATTCTCTCAGTGTCTCTCTCTCTTCTCTCTTCTATTCTCTCCTCACCCCTCTCCTTGCAAATAAAATATTTTTAAACAAGAGAAAAACAAGGCAACTTCTTACTTATCAAGGGAACAATCCAACAAGAGGATATCAAAATCATCAATTTTTATGTGCCAAACACAGGTACACCACAATTCATAAAACAAAACCTATGTGACAACAAAAGAGAAATAACCACCAACATTATTATAATTGGGGACTTTAATACTCCACTATCAGCAATAAACAGACCATCCAAACAGAAAACTGACAGGGGGCTGGATGGGATGGCTTAGTGATTAAACTGTATGCCTGCTAAGCCAAAGGACCCAGATTCAATTCCCCAGGACCCACTTTAGCCAGATGCACATGCACAAGGGGGCGCACGCATCTGGAGTTTGTGTGCAGTGGCTGGAGGCCCTAGTGCAACCATTCTTTATTTATTTCTTTCCCTCTCTCCCTCTAATAAATAAAAATAAAATATTTTTTAAAAAGAAAAGAAAATTAACAGGGAAGTAATAGAGCTCAACAAAACCATAGGTCAGTTAGACCTGATGGACATCTATAGAACATTCCTTCCATCCAAAATCCATAGATTACACATTCTTCTCAGCAGTCCATGGAACCTTTTCTAAAATAGATCATATACTGTGTCATAAAGACTGCCTCCATATATTTAGGAAGGTCAACATAATTTCCTGTATTATATCAGATCACAATGCTGTATTGCTAGAAATTACCAACAAAAGATGTGCCAGGAAAGCTGGGCGTGGTGGTGCATGCCTTTAATCCCAGCATTCAAGAGCCAGAGGCATGAGGATCGCTGTGAGTCCAAGGCCACCCTGAGAATACAGAGTGAGTTCTAGGTAACCCTAGACTAGAGTGAAACTCTACCTCAAAAAACCAAAATAAAATAAAATAAAAAAAAAAAAAGATGCAGCAGGAATCCCACCAGCTCCTGGAGACAGAACAACACACTTTCAAACAACAAATGGGAGTGAATGTAATACAAAATGAAAAATTTCTAGAATTGAATGACAATGAGAACACAGTGAAATAAAACATATGGGACACAATGATTGCTGTCCTCGGGGGAAAATTCACAGCACTAAATGCCTTCATAACAAAGACAGAGAGATCCCAAATCAATAACCTAACCATCCACCTAAAAACACTAGAAAAAAAACAAGAAGAATCCAACTCAAAAAGCTCCAGATGGGAAGAAATAATTAAGACCAGAGCAGAAATTAATGAATTGGAAAATAAGAAAACAAGAAAGTTAATGAAACAAAGAGCTAGTTCTTTGAAAAAATAAACAATATTGACAAACCCCTGGCTAATTTGATCAAGTGAAAAAAAGAGACACTTCAAATTAACAAAATTAGAAATGAAAAAGAAGAGACCACAACAAATAAGTGAAATTGGGAGAATCATCAGGACTTATTTCAAAAACCTCTACTCCACAAAACTGGATAATATGGAGGAAATGGATGAACTCCTGGACACATATCACCTAACAAAGCTAAACTCAAAGCAGATTAATCTCCTAAGCAAACCTATCATACCCATCAAGATTAAAAAGCTAATGAAAAACCTCCCCAAAAAGAAAAGCCCAGGACCAGATGGCTTGTCAGCCAAATTCTATCAAACCTTCATGGAAGAAATGAAACCAAATTTTTCTCAAACTGTGCCACACAATCAGAAAACAGGAAAGCTGTCCAACTCCTTCTATAAAGCTAGTATCACCCAAATAGCAAAGCCAGGCAGCAATGCCACAAGGAAAGCAAACTACAGGCCTATTCCCCTGATGAACTGAGATGCAAAGATCCTGAACAAAATCTTTGCAAACTGAATTCAACAACACATCAAAAGCATTATCCCCCTTGATCAAGTAGGCTTCATCCCAGGAACACAGGGGTGGTTCAACATATGGAAATCTGTAAATACAATACGCCACATAAATAAGCTTAAACAAAAAAAAAATATGATCATATCAATAGATGGAGAAAAGGCCTTTGACAAAATAAAACATCACTTCATGATCAAAACATTGGAGAGAATAGGCATGGGTGGTTTATATCTCAACAAAATCAGTAGCCTTTCTATACGCAAAAGACAAAGATACAGAGAAAGAAATAAGCAACACTGTCCCATTCTCAATAGCAACAAAATAAATAAATAAAATACCTTGGAATAACATTAACCAAGTATGTTAAAGAACTATACAATGAAAACATAAAAACACTCAAGAAAGAAATTGAGGAGGGCTTGAGAAAATGGAAAGACCTCCCATGTCCCTGGACAGGCAGAACTAACATTGTGAAAATGGCAATCTTACCAAAGACAATATACACATTTAATGAAATACCAAGAAAAATCCCAACAATTTCCTTCACAGAGATAGAAAAAATGATCTCAAAATTCATATAGAATGGCAGAAGGCCTTGGATATCCAAGCATATCCTAAGCAAAAGAAACACATCTGGAGACATCACCATACCTGATCTAAAACTGTATTACAAAGCCATAGTAATAGAACAACATGATACTGGCAAAAAAAAAAACAGGACCAATGGAACAGAATCAAGGACCCAGACTTTGGGTCAAGTAACTACAGCTACTTGACATTTGATAAAGGTCCTAACAATGTAGGCTGGAAAAAAGACAGCATCTTTAACAAATGGTGCTGGACATACTGGATAACCATTTGCAGGAAAATGAAACTCTATCCACACATCTTACCATGCAAAAAAATCAAGTCTAGAGTTTAAGGCATTTGCCTACAAAGCCAAAGGATCTCAGTTCAACTCTCCAGGACCCATGTAAATCAGATGCAAAAGGGGGCGCATGCTTCTGGAGTTCATTTGCAGTGGCTGGAGGCCTGGCGTGCCCATTCTCATTATCTCTCTCTCTCCTCTTCCCCCCCCTTCTCTCCCTCCCTCCCTCCCTCCATATTTTTCTCTCTCAAATAAATAAATAAAGTATTTTTAAAAAATCAAGTCCAAATGGATCAAAGACCTCAATATAAGACTGGAAACTCTGCTACTACTGAAAGAAAAAAACAGAAGGAATTTTCCATGATATAGGAATGGGAAAAGACTTCCTGAACAAAACCCCACACTAGCTCAGGAACTTAATCACTTAACCATTGGGATCTCATGAAGCTGAAAAGTTTCTTAACAAACATACAATAAACAGAGCCAATAGATTACCCACACAATGGGAGAAAATTTTTGCCAGCTATACAACTGACAGAGGCCTAATTTCTAGAATTTACAAAGAACTCAAAAACCTAAACAATAAAAAGTCAAGCAATCCACTCACAAAATGGGGTAGAGAGCTGTACAGGGAATTCTCAGAGGAAGAAATACAAACAGCAAACACACACTCAAGGAAATGTTCATCATCCCTAATCATCAGGAAAATGCAAATTAAAACAACTATGAGATTCCACCTTACCCCAGTAAGGATAGCAAACATTAAAAAATCAAATGAAAACAAATGCTGGCAAGGATATGGAGAAATAGGAACCTGCATTCACTTTTGGTAGGAATTTAAGAAGGTACAACCACTATGGAAAGTAATATGGAGACTCCTAAAAAAGTTGACTACAAAGTTACCAGCATATCCAGTTATTCCCTTACTGGAGATTTACTCCAAAAGCTCCATGCCTCAGTTCAGAGAGATTTGCTCAACCATGCTTATAGCTGCTCAATTCATAAAAGGTAAGAGCTAGAATCAAACCAGAAGTCCAAGATTAGATTAATGGATAACTAAGATGTATATCTACATGATGGAATTCTACACAGCAGTAAGAAAAAAAATGACACAATGAAATTTGAAGAAAAATGGCTGAAGTTGAAAAAGATCATTCTCAGCGAACTCACCCAATCATAGGAAGATAATCATCACATGATCTCACTCATCTGTGATTCCTAGCCTGGATCTGCCCAAGATGCTGACATACCTAATAAGCACCTTGCAGACCAGACAATAGGGAATATGGGGCAAAAGGGGAGGGTAAGGATGTGGGGGACACAAAAGTGGACCCAAATGGCAAAGGTACCATAAAATTCTGTATCCTACAAAACAGACTAAATGGCTGAACCTTCATTAGGTCCTTACAGGAACCACCTGAACCACAGGGCCCTGGAGAAGGTATGATGAAGACTAACCTTAATCTACTATTTCCCTCCCTCCCTCCCTCCCTCCCTTCCTCCCCCCCCCCTCCTCTTCTCCCTAGTAAATAATTTTTTTAAAAGAAATGGTACTAAAAGCTGTAACACAGAATCATGTCATCACATATAAAAGTAGGCCCATCAGAATCACAATTTTTCAATGGACACTTTAAAAGCCAGAAGGGCCTGTAATGATCTATTTCAAGTACTAAAAGGACTACAAATGCTAACATAAACTATTATTCTCAGCAAAAAATACCTCTCATGATAGGAAAAAGAAAATCTTTTCATGATAAAAGCAGGCTAAAGGAATTTATGAGCACTAAGCCTGTCCTACAAAAGATACTGGAAAGCCAGGCATGGTGGCGCACGCCTTTAATCCCAGCACTCAGAGGCAGAGGTAGGAGGATTGCCATGAGTTCAAGGCCACCCTGAGATGACAGAGTTAGTTCCAGGTCAGTCTGGACCAGAGTGAGACCCTACCTCGAAAAAAAAAAAAAAAAGATAGAAAAAGATACTGGAGTGAACATTTTGCACTGAAGAGAAGAATAAACATATTCAAGAGAGTACAGGAGGAAAAACATAACTAAAGCTACAACAACTTTTAAGCAAATGATGATTAAGTAAATACCAAACTCTACAAAATCACCAACATGTTAGAGATTAACTCCATTTTTCAATAATAATTCTGAGTATTAATGGTCTCAATTCCCCAATCAAAAGACACAAGTAGGCTGGATTAAAAAACAAGAACTATCCTTTTGTTGTCTTCAATAAGCTCACCTAGTGAGACAGAAAGATAGACAACACTCTAGGGCAAAACAATGGGAAAAGATATTTGAAGCAAATGGAACTAAGAAACAAGTAGGCATAGATACTCTAATATCTGATAAAGTACATAGCAAGGCAAAATTAATCAGAAGAAACAAAGAAGGGTACTTCATACTGAACAAGAGAACAATGCACCAAGACAACATTACAATTCTGAACATATATATGTACCAAACACAGGTGTACCTAATAAAAGCTACTGGATATAGTTAGAGAAAAGTCCTAACAGTTAACAGTGGATAACTTCAATACCCAAGCATCACCAACATACAGGTCATCTAGACAAAAAATTAATAAACAAAGAAACAATGAAGTTAAACAGTATCATATACCAACTGGACCTAACAGTCATTTACAGAACACTCTATCCAAGTACTATAAAATACACATGCTCCTCAGCAACCCATATAACTTCGTCTAAAATATATCACATAATAGGTCACAAATCAAGTCTCAACAAATTTAAGAAAACTGCTCATAAAGATAGACACCACATGTTCTCTAATATGAGGATCGTAGCTTTGAATTTTATAAGATCTGATAGTTGAGGGCAGAATACAGGGTGCTGAAAGGTCCAAATGGGTTCAGAGGAAGCACAGAGAGGAAAATATGGGTAGAGGAAGGGTTCCACAAGATGACTGATATTATGAACAAGCCATACGGAAAACTTTTTGCCAGCTAATTAAAATATATAACTTAGGTTGTCAATAAAAAGTTTTAAAAATAAAATATATAACTGAAAGAGAGAAAGGGAGGGAGAAAACACTACTGGGATGGAAGATGCTATTCCAAAAACACACAGGTTATTACAGGAAAATCCCAGTGCCAGGGGTGGGGTACACCCCAAAATGAGTTGTTGGTCAGGGAGGCTCTCAAACAATACAGGGCATTGCCAATGGTCTCTTGGTCCCCACCAAACTTAGCTACTGCTGAAGATACTGCATGCTGCAGCTGCAAGACCCTGAGAATAAAACTGGAACTGACCACCAAGCTGCCTCCCTGCTGGCACTGCTATAGTGCTGGGAAAAGAAGCGTCAAGAAGTCTTAACCCGTCACATGTGGGTCCTAGCTACAGATGTTTAGACCTGTGTGTGAGTCAGAGCAGCAGAAAAGGGCTCTGAGGGAGGAAGGAGAGGGAAGGGCTTAAGGGTATGGTACTATATATATGTAAGTAGACTGACAGATGACTGGGGGTGAAATGGCTTAAGTGAGGCCAAGGGAAGAGACTGAGTAAAAGAAGAGTCGGGGAGGGTTAATCAAAATTCAAGATGTTGTGAATAAGCCATATGAAAACCTACTTTTTTAGATAATGGCATACCCAGAAGCCACAGATTGTTACTAGAAAAATTTCAGTGCCAGAGATGGGACACTGATACTGATTCCACTGAGTTGTTCGCTAGGGAGGTCCCTGATGCCCTCAAAACGTTACAGGCTATTGCCAAGGCTCTTGGTTTCCCACCAGAAATAGATGGTAAAACCCTATTGTGGAAGTCTCCACATGCCTGGGCTGCAAGGTCACTAAGAAATCAAGCTGTGGCTGAGCTGAAAACCTCCTCCCTGTAGATTTTGTGAGGCTGATACAAAACTAGAAAAGGCTGCACTGTATGCAGCCCTATGGGAGACAGAACTCATCAGCAGTGAAAACAGTGGACACTAAGCCTCAAGTTTGGCCAGCAAGGCCAAATGACTGAATGGGTGCAATAGTGGCAGGTCTGTTATATGGAGGAAACCAACTGCTCTCTAATTGGACTAGAGGCCTGCTCTATGGGAGGGATACATGTCTGGTACTGAAAAGCTAATCAAAAACCTATGGTGGGCTGGAGAGATGGCTTAGCAGTTAAGTGCTTGACTGTGAAGCCTAAGGACCCTGGTTCGAGGCTCGATTCCCCAGGACCCACGTTAGCCAGATGCACAAGGGGGTGCATACATCTGGAGTTCATTCTGGCTGGAGGCCCTGGCATGCCCATTGTCTCCCTCTCTGCCTCTTTCTCTCTCTGTCTGCTTTCTCTGTCTGTCACTTTCAAATAAATAATAAATAAACAAAAAAAATTTTAAAAAAACCTATGATAGAGGAAGTCATGAGTCTTAGCAGTATAATGCCTGCTCTTATCAGGCTAAATGCATATATTATGCTTACCAAACTACCCTGTAAGCACTTTCCTTAATGTTCATGCCCATATATTAACACTACTCTCTCTTTTTGTTACAGAATCTTTTCAGATGGCAGTGACCATTGGGATGACCCAAAAGGCACTAGAGTGCTGAGAAGAAGTGACGGATGGGTGTCCAGCACTGAAACATCTCTGTCACACCCTCAGGCTCAGGGTCCATTGCGGAAGAGGTGGCAGAAAGAATATAACAGACAAAGGAAGTGCACCACTCCTTACAATGCAACTGCCCAGACAGAAATTGGCCTCGATATCCATGACCTTGCAATGCCCAGCAATACTTCCACAAGACCCTCATAATAGGAGGAAAAGGCGATAACATCAAAATAAAAGAGAGACTGAGAAAGGGAGGGGATGTGATTAAGAGTGGATTTGTGAAGGGGAAAGTGGGGGAGGGAAGGAATTATCATGTTTATAGTCTGTAAGTATGGAAGTTGTCAATTCAAAAATAAAAGTCTTAACCAGAAGTGAATCCTGTATGCTACATAACCATCCAACCAGGTAAGAGGTGCCCACAAATGCAAGAGTGGCACACAAGTTATGGTTATAGGGGTAACCAACTACCCTCTGATTTCACCTGAGGCCCACTCTGTGGGAGGGAATTCATACCAGGTACTAAAAAACAAGTCAAAAGCCTGAAGTTTGGAAGGTCATAGTACCTAGGCGGAAGGTACCACTGTTGTTTGACTAAGTGGATATGATGTACCCATCAAATTGCACTCTAAATGTTTGTATTTGTCCATTGATTAATGCTATTCTCCCTTTTGGTTAAAGGAGCTTTTTTTTGCAGATGGCAGTGACATCTGGGGAGACCCAAGACTCTTCAAGGTAATAAGAAATTGACTCCTGAGTGCTCAGCACTGGATGAGACATTTCTATCACATCTGTCAGGGCTCAGGGAATGTTGTGGAAGTGGCTGAAAGCAAATAAGTGTTGCTGGAACTGCTTGACAGAGAAGTTCCATTTTGGAGATGGTTAAAATAAATAAATAAATATTTTAAAAAATAAAAACTAACTTGACTGGGCTGGTGAGATGGCTTAGTGGTTAAGCGCTTGCCTGTGAAGCCTAAGGACCCCGGTTCGAGGCTCAATTCCTCAGGACCCACGTTAGCCAGATGCACAAGGGGCGCATGTGTCTGGAGCTCATTTGCAGTGGGGAGGCCCTGGCATGCCCATTCTCCCTCCCTCCCCCCCCCCTCTCTCTTTCTCTCTCTCTCTCTCTGTCTGTCTCTCTCAAACAAATAAATAAACAAAAAAATCTTTAAAAAAACTAACTTGACTGACATTAATAGAGTTTGAACAGAGAATTTAAAATACATATTCTGGGCTGGAGAGATGGCTTAGCAGTTAAGGTGCTTGTCTGCAAAGCCAAATGACCCAGTTTAATTCCCCAGGACCCACATAAGCCATATGCACAAGGTGGTGTATGTGTATGGAGTTCGTTTGCAGTGGCTGGAAGCCCTGGAATGACCATTGTCTCTCTCGCTCTCTCTCTCTTTCTCTCTCCCTCTCTCCATCCCCCAGTCTCTCTCTCAAATAAATAAATAAATTTTAAAAATAAATAAGTGAAAATGTACATTCTTCTAAAGCAAAATTCATTCCAAAAATGGGATGTTTACAATAATTTTGTCACTTTTGGGGTTTTTTTGGTTTTTTTTTTGAGACAGAGACTCACTTTGTAGCCTATGTTCTAGGCTTAATTTGGAATTTGCAGTGTAACTCAAATGTATAGCAGTCTTCCTGCCTTACTCTCCCAAGTCCTGGGATTATAATTATGAGCCATCACACTTGGCCATTTTATCACTTCCGAGAGGCAAAGACCTTTAAATCATGTCATGGTAGTGAGAATAATACTTCAGTTTATACAATAATGTCCATTGTAATAGTTACTCAGTATATTTGAAGCATGGCTGGATTTAATTCACATATATATATATATATATATATATATATATATATATATATATGTAATCTCCACCAAAAAAGCAGTTCTTTAATTTGCTACATAAACTGTGTCTGAAAAAAGATTCTCCCCCCCCCACCTCTCTTATATACACATACATATATATGTATAAATATATATAGGCTTTTGAAATATCTGAAAATTTTAAGATTTTTATCCTTTTCCTTGTTATTGATATTTTTTATTAGGTAGAAACTTTATAAGGACACATCCTGTGTTGGTGCCATCATAAACCTCCTCCCTGCCCCCATTCTACGGAGTGCCCTCTGCAGTGGGATTGCAAGCATGCACTTTAAGGTTGTGGATTATGAGTTGTGAGAGCAGCAGTCAGTCATTGTGAGGGGGGAGGGCAGGGATCGATCAATGCCTCTGGATAAAAACTGTCTGTATCCTTTCCGTCATAATTTCTGATTTTAGAAGAAGTATTCTCAGTCTTTGCTTGCATGCATAAGTTTACTTTGATATATAACCTACTTTCTATTATAAGATACTTGACACAAATTTAAAAGGGCAACTTTGCCTGCAGCACACTATGGTTGTGCATGGGCTTTTGCTTTTGTGTTTTAAAAAACTCACTATGCTGCTCAGGCTGATATCCAACTCCTTAGCTCAAGTGATTCACCTACCTGAGAATTCTAAATGGGACTACAGGTGTACACCACTGTGACCATCTTGAACCCTATAGTATATAAGACAAAAAACACTATGTATCTGAAATAAGCAACAAATAAAAACTGCAAAAGTGGGCTGGAGGGATAGCTTAGCAGTTAAGGCATTTGCCTGCAAAGCCAAAGGACCCAGGTTTGATTCCCCAGGACCCACATTAGCCAAATGCACAAGGGGGGTGCATGTGTTTGGAGTTCGTTTGCAATGGCTTGAGGCCCTGGTGCACCCATTCTCTCACCCTCTCTCTCCTTCTGTCAAATAAATAAATAAAAATAAAATAAAATAAACAGTAAGAGACAAACCAAATATCAAAAAACATGATTGTGGGAAATTACAAAAAGTAAGTAAATGTGGGCTGGAGAGATGGCTTAGCGGTTAAGCGCTTGCCTGTGAAGCCTAAGAACCCTGGTTCGGGGATCAATTCCCCAGGACCCACATTAGCCAGATGCACAAGGGGGCACACGCATCTGGAGTTCATTTGCAGTGGCTGGAAGCCCTGGTGCTCCCATTCTCTCTCTATCTGCCTATTTCTCTCTCTGTCTGTCACTCTCAAATAAATAAATAAATAGCCAGGCGTGGTGGCGCACGCCTTTAATCCCAGCACTTGGGAGGCAGAGATAGGAGGATCACTGTGAGTTCAAGGCCACCCTGAGACTCCATAGTGAATTCCAGGTCAGCCTGGGCTGGGGTGAGACCTTACCTCAAAAAACCAAAAATAAATAAATAAATAAACAAATAAAGTATGTAAATATAATACTTACATTTCAATAATATGTGTGTGTGAATAATATGGAATGATATGCACTACAAAATTAACAGCAGTTGTTTCTCAGTAAGCAACATTATCTGTGGTCTTTACATTACCAAACTTATTTGTAGTTTTTTTGGTTTTGTTTTGTTTTGCCTACAATAATCCCGTTTTTGGATAATATTGCATTAATTAAATTTTCATAGTTAAAAGATATATGTTGACTCTTTCTTCCTGACTAATCAATTATTGCTCTATACTTGGGTTACCACAGTTTTGCTATTACAAAGAACTCAACAGAAATAACTTGTTAAACCTGAATTTATAATTAAAAACACAAAGCAGAAATGACCAAAATTCTTCTCCTTAGGTATACCCAAATCATTAGCAGATATTCAAATGAAGACCAGTAGACTGGGAACATTAATTGTTCGATTTTTCTTTGAGGCAGGGTCTCTCGTTGGCCTGCTACTCAACAAAGTGGCTAGAGGTTTACTATGTATTTATAGCACATGCACACCATGGCATATACATACATACATACACACACACACACACACACACACACACAAAACACATTTTAAAAAGCAAAATAGGGGTTGAGCGTGGTGGCACACTTGGGAGGCAGAGGTAGGAGGATCACCATGAGTTCGAGGCCACCCTGAGACTACAGAGTGAATTCCAGATCAGCCTGAGCTAGAGTGAGACTCTACTTCGAAAAGACAAAAATAATAAAAAATAAAAATAAATATTTCAAAAATAATAAAATTATTAAAAAATTTAAAAATCAAAAAATGGGTCTGGGCAGCTGGCTCAGTTCTTGTCTGCAAAGCCTAATAACCTGTACCCCAGTACCCCACGGGCTAAAAGCCAGATGCACAATGTGGTGCACCCATCTGAAGTCTGTAGCAGCTGGAGGCCCTAGCATGCCCATTCTCTCTGCCTTTCTTCTATCTCTCACTCTCTCTACATGTAAATAAATTTTAAAATATATATTTAAAAACACTAAAAAGCAAAGCAGGAATGGAGAAACAGTTCAGTGGAGGAGCACTTATTAAGGAGTAAGGAGACCTGACAACCCCCTTCAGTATAACCCCAGGGCTCACACAAGCAGATGGGCATGGGCACACGTGTGTAACCCCAGTCCTAAGAGACACAGAGACCAGAGAATTGCCAAGGCTTGTAAAGAAAACAGCAATCTGTGAGATCAACTAGAGACTCTGGCTTAAGTAAGAATGGGCAGAAGAGTAATAATGAAGAAGTGTGCCCAATGTCCCCTCTGGTGACTGCAGACAAGCACACAGAGAACACATGAGCACATGCACATGCAAACACCACACACGTCACCACGTTCCACACAGAAAATCCCCCGAAAAATAATGTTTAACCTGCAGGGAAATAATGTATCTACCTAAAGAATATAGAGGCTGGTCTGGACATGACAGGCAACTGTTATCTCAAGGGTATTACAGCACCAAACAAACACTGGTCCTGGGCAATGAAGACCCCGCTCTGTGCATAGTGTTCTTTCCTAATACCTCCTGCTTCCCCTTTTCCTCCCTGGAAAGCCCTTGGCACCCCTAAATTTCCTAGGATTATCTTTGTTGATGACAGTCTCCCATCTTCTTCAATCTTTTTGTATCCTAACAACCTGCCCTCAAGTCACTGGCTGTACTGAATAGCATGTGAATGAACTTGGTTCACTAAAATAGCTAAGTGGGCCAGGGGATTTTAGAAGGAGAGAATTAAATATACATTTCAAAATAGATATGACTTTAAACACATCTAAAGTGCTCCATACTAAAATTAATCTCATTTATTTTCACTGGCATATATAGACACTAAATATAGAAAGTCTTGTCCATGATCCAAAACTGAAAAAAAAAAATTAGAAACACTTACTGTAACACAACCTTTAGAAGCTCCTTTTATTTTACCAATATACACCGAAGTAAATATAAAGTCCAGCTGCAGATCCATCTCATTATTAGGCAAAACACAGGAAATGTTTTCCATGACTGGATTACAAGGACATAATTCAGGTGATGCCTACCAAAGAATGAATTATAAAAGCATACAGCCCTAAGTATTATATCAAAGCTGAAAGTTATTTTCAAAGTCAAAATTCTTTAAATTATGATTAACCAATTTGTAATAATTTTATACTGCTCTTGAGAGCTAGTACAGAGATTCTAATGAGGCAAGCAGCTACTCATAATACTCTTAACCAAAGAACAATTCCCCTCTATATGGAAGGACATCCCTTTGACACACCCAAAGTGAAGGTTCAGAAGGGCTATGCATGGAGCAGTGAAGGAGGAAGGGGACACATGCCCAGCCAGGCAGTGACCAATTCAGGCGACCAGTGAGGTGAAAGCTGCTGCAGCCAGATCTCCCTCACAACCTGCAATGAGTGCTCTTGATGTGAAAAACATAGTTACCCAGATTAACTTACATAAAATGATATATGACATATGTTGAAAAATTCAAATAACCAAATCCAAAATTAATCCCACATTCCTAAGTACATACTTGTATCCTCACCACATCAAAGCCATTGTTTCCATTAGGTATTCCCTAGCTGACTTTATTCATTTTAACTCAACAGAAATAAATTTAGATTTATATAGTGATTTAGGTTAAAATGCGCTTTAAATTTTGTCTTTTAATCTCCACAACTGCCTTATAAGTAGTTTGTTTTCCCCATTTCATAAGTAATATTAATAGTTTGAATTGGTTAAATAACTTACCTGTGGTCATGTACTTACTTCCTAGCAAGCAAAACCAAGACACAGACTCAGGTATTGTGTATTTAGGACAAATATCCAAACACATAAAATTGCTCCATTGACCAAGATGACATTCTTGTTATTGTACATTTAATGAATAACTAAGGGATTTAAACACTTAGAATTCCTTTGCTACATTAAATCTATGTGCTTTGCTATAGAGTCTATGTTTGAAGATAGCCAGAAAGGTGAGAAAAAAGAATAATTCCAAGTAGCCATATATTCCAAGTACACAATAACTCCAAGACCAGACAAACTGTCTAAAAAAAGTTTTGCTTAAATAGTTATACATCCAATGAGAATGACAAGAATGACTACTGAAAATATATAACATTCAGAATGACAAAATAATGACCAGAAAATGAACACAGTGTTTTCATATAAAAACAAATACAAATATATCACTGCGATGGTTAATCTCTATGGTCAATTTGATAGGATTTGGAATCGCCATGGAAAAAACAACTCTGTGCATATCTGGGAGGGGTTTTTCAGATTAAGTTAACTGAGGTGGGAAAACTCACCCGAGTTGTGACAGTCCTATTCCATGGACTGGGAGCCCTGGACTATAAAAAAACAAAAAGGAGAAAGGCAACAGAGCAGCATTCATCCCTCTCTGACTACAGTTGCAAAGTGAACAGCTACTTCAAGCTCCTATCGCCATGACTTCCCAGGTATGAACTGTACTCCAAAATTATAAATCAAAGTAAACCCTTTCTCTATTAAGTTGCCTTCATAAGACATTTTTTCATGCAACAATACAAGTAATTAATACAGAAATCGGTACTGAAAAGTGGAACCATTGCTGTGATAAATCTGGCCTGGCCTTGTGGCTCCTAGGCTTGTGGTTTGCTGGAACAATGTGTAAGAGTTTGGAACTAGGACTTAGAGAAGTCCGTGAATACTATAAGCAAGGTGTAATGGGCCACTCTGGTGGCATGGTTGACCAGAAGACTGAGAGAAAAGACCGTAGAGACATGGCTGGAAAGATTTAAGAGGGAAAAGAACACCATAGAAACTGGGCTAGAGGCCGTTCCTGTTGTGCTGTCAAGGAAACGAGCTGCATTCTTACTTGTGTTGTGAGAACTTGAATGATGCTAACCTCCAAATAGGCTAATTTGTTTGACAGAGGAAATCTTAAGAAAGGATAGGACTCAGGATGTGAAGAATGGTGTGAAGAAAGCAACTGTAACTGTTGAGATCAGCACCATTAAGAAAAACCTCTTGCACTGCACTGAAGTAACAGGAAAGGTACCACAAGGCCAAGACTGCACCCATAGGAGATTCATCTTGTAAAAGTCCAAATTCATTTGTCTAAACTTAAAAAATTTCTCTGCTGGAATGCAACCGTTTATGGAAGCATTTGCCAAGTTCAACCTGGAGGCACACAAAAGGACTCTCAAATACAAGGGCTCCAGGCAGCATCCAAAGTTGGCAGCAGATGGCTGGAGAGATGGCTTAGCAGATAAGGTGCTTGCCTGCAAAGCCTAAGGACCCAGGTTTGATTCTCCAGGTCCCATGTAAGCCAGAAGCACAAGGTAGCACATGTGTCTGGAGTTCGTTTGCAGTGGCTAGAGGCCCTGGAATGCCTATTCTCATTCTCTCCCCGCCTCCCCCGTCTCTAATAAATAAATAAATAAAATCTTTTTTAAAAAACTAATTTTAAAAAAAAAGGTTGGCAGCAGAATTTGGCATGAGGCCAGGCAATGTATAGCAAGGTCAGAGTCACTGTAAGGCCACTGGATGAAGCTACAGGTAAACTATAAATTGCAATGGAGACCCCTAGGATGTTAGAAATGCCAGAATCATAGGACATCTATCAAGGAAGGCTGCAGGCACAATGCAGAGCTAAGAAGAGACTATATGTGCTGCAGGCCGCAGAGCTGGAGAGAGGGACTATCAAAGTCCTTTGGAACCTAGATGATTCCATCACAAGTACCAGTTGCTAGACAAGGAACTGAAAGATTTGGAGTTTTTCCTGCTGGTTCTGGTTTTGCTCTGGTCCCTTCTTGCTATGCCCCAACTCCTCCTTTTTCGAATGGGCATGTTTACTCTGTGTCATTGTATGTTGGAATATATAACTTGTTTTCTTTTTTAAAAAATTTTTTGTTCATTTTTATTTATTTATTTTGAGAGCGACAGACAGAGAGAGAAAGGCAGATAGAGAGAGAGAATGGGCGCGCCAGGGCCTCCAGCCACTGCAAACGAACTCCAGACGTGTGCGCCCCCTTGTGTGTCTGGCTAACGTGGGTCCTGGGGAATCGGGCCTCGAACCAGGGTCCTTAGGCTTCATAGGCAAGCACTTAACCGCTAAGCCATCTCTCCAGCCCTATAACTTGTTTTCTGATGGCATAGGGGCTCACAGTTAAGAAGTTGCTTGAATCTCAGAAGAGACTCTGCTATTACACTTCTGAAGAGGAACTAATAAAGACTATGGGCACTTTTAAAACTGTACTGAGAAAAGGCCATGAGCCTATAGGAACAAAGAGTAGAAGGTTTTGGCTTAAAAGTAGTATGTGTGAGTCTCAACACAACAAGGGGTAGGACTTGTTAGGGTTAATATCAGTTATCAACTTGAAAGGATTTAAAATCACCATGGAAACAACTTTCTGGGCATGCTTGTAGGGATTTTCTAGACTAGGTGAATTGAGGTGGGAAGACCCAGCTTAGCTGTGGGCACCACCATCTCACAGGCTAGGATCCTAGCCTGTATAAAGGGAGAAAGCTAGAGGAACACCAGTGTTCACTGCTCTCTGCTTCCTAATTGCAGATACAATGTGACCAGCTGCCCCCACTCCTATTTCCATGACTTCCCAGCCATACCCTAGAACTGTGAGCCAGAAGTAAATACTTCCTTCTTAAGTTGCTTTTGTTAGACATTTTGTCACAGCAATGGGACAAGTAATATATGGTCACTAACTCTAATATTAAAGCTGTTGCAAAATTCAAACTAAGAAAATGCATAATCTATATTACAATAGTATGCTTTCAACACAAGGAATAGCTATTAAATAATAAAAATATTTCACTGTTTATCTATGAGAAGGCAAAAATAAATTACCTGTACAGATTCACAAGTGACCACTGGTAGTTCTGACAACTGCAATTCAGAAGTAGCCTTATTTTCATGAGCCATATCATCGTCTTGATGAGGTCGTAATTTAAGAATTCCTGAACTCTTATGTTCTATTGGTCCTTCCTCATCACTGGAAACAACAACTAAAAAGGAGAATTTTTTATAATATTTTTTAATATTTTATTTACTAATTTATTTATTTGAGAGAGAGAAAGAAGCAGAGAGAGTGTATGTGTGAGTATGGGCATGCCACAGCCTCCAGCCACTGCAAATGAACTCCAGATGCATGGGTCACTTTGTGCAACCAGCTTTACGTAGCTACTAGAGAACTGAACCCAGGTCATTATGCTTTGCAAATAAGCACCTTTAATTACTGAGCCTTCTCTCCAGCCCCAAAGAATCTATTTCAAATGTGTCACAACAATATCAAGAGAGAATGTTCTAGGGCTGGAAAGATGGCTTAGCAGTTAAGGTGCTTGCCTGCAAAGCCAAATAAACCAGGTTCAATTCCTCAGGACCTATGTAAACTAGATTCACAAGGTGGTACATACATCTGGAGTTCATCTGCAGTGGCTGGAGACCCTGGACCAATTTTCTCTCTATCTGCCTCTTTCTCCCACTTTCTCAAATAAATAAATAAAAATGTTTTTTAAAAAGAAAGTTCAATCTCTTCAGGTTCAATCTCCAGGGACTCATGTAAGCCAGATGTACAAGACTGTGCATGAGTCGGAGTTCATCTGCAATGGTTGAAGACCCAGCACCACCATCCATTCATTCTCCCTCTCTCGCTCTTTCTCCCCCTCTTTCTCTCTCAAATAAAAACAAAAGATAATGTTCAAATCAATGCAATGTATCTTTAATAATCACATTAAATTTAACCATAAAAATTTATTCAATTTAGAGATAGCCTTTCATGTATTATCTGATAAAGACTAGTTATACAAAATGTTTTAAGTATCATTTAGTAGTTACCTACATCCTTACCCCTGAAGAACAGACATTTAAAAATGGCTCAAACCATATATTAACCTGCTGCACTATGGATGTCAAGTGTCCCTCAAGAATCCAAGTACCAGATATTTGGCACCAAGATGGCCTAGTCAGACATGGTACAGCCTTTGAGAGGTGGGGCCTAGTGGAAGGTCATTAAGTCACAGAGACATGCCAGAAGGAGGCTTGGGTTATGACCCTATTCAAGCCATCCCTCTGGCCTATGGATAATGATATAGGTGATTTTGCTTTACTGAACACTTCCTGACATGGGCTTTCCAGAAGCCCAAAGCAGTGGGTACATCCAATTATAGACTGTAATCTATAAAATGCTGAAACAAAATAAATCCTTTTTTCCCTCTTCTTCCTTCTGTTCTATTTTCTACTAGGATAGGGATCAAATCCAGAGCTTTGCAAATGCTCAGCAACCACTCTACCATGGTTAACTGGTATTTATCTCAGGTATTCTGTTACTTTCTTCTGGAAGGGAAAAATGAATGGCTAGAGGGAAACAGAGACAACTCGTTGTATGCTTTTGAATTTTTTGTACCACATGGCTACACCAACTATTAATAATTAACTAAATCAAAATTAATGATAATTAAATAACACTTAAATTCAGTTTCATTAATAAAATCATAATAATAATGGTCTTTGGAAACTATTTAAACTGCTGGGTTGGAGCACAGAGCACTGTTTTGAAAAGGTACTCTGAGGCTGGGAGGTAGCTAAGAAGCCAAAGAGGCCTGCTGGCCTGGTGCCCACATAAAGCCAGACGCCCAAAGTGGTGCACACACCCTCAGTTGTTTGCAGTGACAAGAGACCCAGTTACGCCCATATTCATTATCTCTGCTTCTCTCTTTCAGCTTGCAAATAAATAATAATTTTATTAGTAGTTAAGGCACTAGCCTGCATAAGCCAAAGAACCCAGGTTCAATTCTCCAGGACCCACATAAGCCAAATGCACAAGTTGGTTCGTGCTTCTAGAGTTCATATGCAGTGATGAAGGCCCTAGCACGCCCATTCTCTCTATATATCTGCCCCTTTCTATCTCTGTCTATCTTTCTCATGAAAAAAATAGATTTTTAAAAGTTACTCTGATGTCTGTTACGGGGGAAAACAACTCCCCTCTTAGACTGGAGGCCTACTCAACAGGAGGGAATACATGCCTGGTGCTGAAAATCTAGTCAAAACCCTATGGCCAGGAAGTTCACAAACCCTAGGAGAGTAACGGCAGCGGTTATGTGGCTAACTGCTATATTAGGCCTACCAAACTGCCCTCTAAGCACTTTTTTGATGTTTACACACACACATTAATGTTATTCTCACTGTTGGTTAGAGAAGCTTCTCTTTTCAGATGGCAGTGACCACTGGGGAGACTCAAAACTCACCCTAGGGGCCAGGCATGGTGGCACACGCTTTTAATCCCAGCACTTGGGAGGCAGAGGTAGGGGGATCACTGTAAGTTCGAGGCCACCCTAAGACTATATAATGAATTCCAGACCACCCTGGGCTAGAGTGAGACCCTACCTCAAAAACCGGAAGAAAAAAAAAAGCCTCACCATAGTGCTGAAAAAAAGTGACCAGGGGAGTGCTCAGCACTAAATGAGACGTATCTATCACACCCTCCAAGGCTCAGGGTCCATTGTGGAAGAAGTGGCGGAAAGAATGTAAGAGCCAAAGGAAGGGTAGGACTGTTTACAATGTGCTCCTCCACACAAAAAATGGCCTGGATATCCATGACTTCACAGTGCCTGATACTACCTACACTAGACCTTCATAACAGGAGGGAAAAATGATGACATCAAAATAGACGAGAGACTAATTGGAAAGAAGAAGGGATGCAAAGAAGGGTGGATTTGGGAGCAGGAAAATGGAGGTAATGGGTAGGAATTATCATGGTTTATTATCTATACTTTTGGAAGCTGCCAACAAAAATGGTTTTTTGGGGTTTTTTTTTTTTAATTAGTTTTATACTAAGTGAATACCATCAAGTTGGTATCATTGTTAGCCTCCTCCCTGACCACTCCCCTTAGCATGGACCCTCCTTTAAAAAGAGAAAAAATTAAAAGTTACTATGCTTCTACATACTCCATTTATTCACCAAAATAAATATTACATTTTCATGAAGAAAATCTCAAAACTCAAGGACATTTTTCATTGAGTTAATATATTCCCCATTGATGCTATAACAGCTCATGGACTATAGCAAATCTGAAGAGAGCAGAAAAGCTAAGTAAACACAGAAAATTAAGTATCTTGCCTGGATGTGACCACTGGGGAGACTCACAACTCATCAAAGTGCTAAGAAGAGGGAGTGGAGTGTTTAGCACTAAGTGAGACATCTTTATCACACCCTCCAAGGCTTAGGAACCACTGCAAAAGAGGTGGTAGAAAGAATGTAAGAGCCAAAGAAAGGGGAGGAGTGCTGTGCAATAATGTCTGCCAGATACAAAGTAGCCTTAATATTTAAGACCTCAAATGGCTGATGCTACCTATAAGACCTGCATAATAGGGAAAAA
The DNA here is from genome assembly GCF_020740685.1 of Jaculus jaculus. Lineage (NCBI taxonomy): Eukaryota > Metazoa > Chordata > Mammalia > Rodentia > Dipodidae > Jaculus > Jaculus jaculus. Next base: position 169,638,690 of record NC_059105.1, read on the forward strand.
ATGATAGCAGCAAAATAGAAGAGGGACTAGTTAGAAAGAAAAAGGGATTCAGTAGAGGGTGGATTAGGAGAGGGACAGGAAGGGTGGTGGGAGGGGATTATGAGCATGGTAGATGTGTATATGTATGGAGGTTGTGAATAAAATGTTAAAACGGGCTGGAGAGGTGGCTTAGTGGTTAAGGGGCTTGCTTGCAAAGCCTAAGGATCCAGGTTCAATTCCCTGGTATGTACATAAAGCCAGATGCACAAGGTGGCACATGCCTCTGGAGCTTGTTTGCAATGGCTAGAGGCCCTGTTGCGCCCATTCTCATTCTCTCTCTTTCTCTCAATAAATAAATAAATAAATAAATTCTAAAATTAAAAAGAGAAAATTAATAATCTTTCTAGTCTTCCTTTACTTACTTGGTTCAGCTGAGAGCAAAATTTGGTTCTCTTCACTGTTTCCTTCTATAAGAGTCTTTTCTGTTATATTCAACTCATCGTTTCCCTGCGCAACCAGGGAAGAATTCTCCATGGCATCAATGGAAACAGTACTCTCTGTGATTTTGGTGGCGGAATGGGCACAGGCACTTCTGGAGACAGCACTAAGACCCACCTCCTGAGTATCAAGGGAGGATAGCTTAGGAAAATCACTTCCTAGAGGTTCAGGTGTAACTTGTTCAAGAAGTGTTGGGTTCTCCTGATAGTTTTCACTTGGTTGTTCAGACTTAGTGGAGAATATTGGGTTATTTTCTTGCTCTTTCTGAACATTAAAAAAAAAACATATAGAGAAGTTAGCATTCTTCCAATTTGGTTTCCTTTAAACATATTTCTAAGACTTATAAGTTATAAGAATAACATAAATAAATGTCATTTATAACTATATGAGACAATTTTACTGCATTATGGCTTTGCATTGTCTCCCTAGAATAAGCACACAGGGTTTGGTCTACTCAATTGAATGATTAATTTTTTAAAGGGTCAGATAGGGAAATGTCTATTTTACATAAATCAATTTTAAAATAAGAGGAACTTTAAAACTTATTTGCAAAAGTACTGAGGCCATAAAACCAACTACTCTGGCAACAAAATCTAAAAATATTTATTTGGAAAGAACATTAAAAATTATGAAAACTACTGGGCATGGTGGCACATGCCTTTAATCCCAGCATTTGGGAGGCAGAGGTAGGAGGATCGCCATAAGTTCAAGGCCACCCTGAGACTTTGCAGTGAATTCCAGGTCAGCCTGGGCTAGAGTGAGACCCTACCTCAAAAAAAAAAAAAAAATTATGAAAACTGCCAAGCATGGTGGCACATGCCTTTAATATCAACACTCGGGAAGCAGAGGTAGGAGGACATCTGTGAGTTCTAGACCACCCTGACACTATATAGTGAATTCCAGGTCAGTGTGAGCTAGAGTGACCTTGGTCACCCACATAAGCTTAGCCTTGTAGCATGCACCTGTAATCCCAGAACTGGAAAGGTGGAGACAGAGGAATCCCTGGGGCTTGCTGGCTAGTTAGTTTATCCAAATTGATGAGCTCCAGGTTATGTGAGAGATCTTATCTCAAGAAAAGAGTGGATAGCATTGAAGAAGACAACTAATGTGGCCTCTGCCCTCCACACTCATACACATACACACAGACACGTACCTACACACACATGAACACATGGAAAAAAATCTCAGAGTAACTTCATGGGACAAGTAAAAATGTGAATGAATATGATTTTATTTTTAAAAGAAAGAAGAAAATAAAACAAACCTGGATGACATACAGAAAAATACTAAAGAAAAAGTGGTACCAGGTAAAAAGGAACATAATTTTTTAGTCATTTGCAATATTTGGAATTTGCTTCAATAACTGTATTGTAGAGAAAAGTCATATATAAAACATTTATAGAAAAATGGGGAGGTAATATGATGGAGAATGTAATTTCAAAGGGAAAGTGTGGGGGTGAGGTGGGATGGAATTGCCATGGGACTTTTTTTATAATCATGGAAAATGTTAATAAAAATTTAAAAATTAAAAAAAAAGAAAAAGAAAAATGAAGCTTGCAAAAAACTAAAAAAGAAAAAAACAAATATGGTAAAGCTGAAAGCTCAAAGGATGTTATTTGGCTATAGTCAATGCATTTTTATTACAGCACAAAATTGTTTCCTATGACATCTAAATACCTCTACTTACTTCATGCTCTACTGACTTATCCAAGGAAGAAGTAGAAATATGAGAATCGGGTAAATTACTTCTAACCCTTTTCTTTGTCTTCCTGGAAATCGAAGTGTGTTCCGTTTTTGAATCAGAATATGAAACATCCTTGTTTCTGCTTCCCTCTTCAAGAAAATCACAACCTCTTTTTGCACTGTTAAGATCTTAAGAAACAGAAGAGGCATAAATATGGCCCAAAAGGTCAATGTGATATCAAAACTGCTATACTGCTAAAGCTCATTCAAACAAAAGTTCACAATGTCACTAGATGAAAGTATAGGTAAGCCTTAGATCAACCTGCTTATGTAAAATAAATGGTAGGGATGTGTTACAAAATATATGGAAGGGAATATTCTTTTTGAAAGCCTATATTTATAAATATGTGTGATAGTAATACTCAAAAAGAGATTTTACTAAAATCTAAACATTTATATCTTATACAATGCTTAGATAACTCATGATTTTAAAACTAATCATATTTTTGAAATTGCATATACTTAGATTTAAAGGGAAAGGCACTAAAATTTGACAAAGTAAAATGTTGATTGCTGCTTTCTGTAAGGAAGTAAGGTAGCTTACCAGTTGTTTCTAAAACAGGACCATCACAAAGCTATCAATTTACCTGGCAGTCTAGTTCCTGTTTTTAATGATTATAGAGTCATTCTAAGTATCCAATAAAAGTTGATCATTCTTCAGAGAAGTGCTTTTTTAAGTAGCAAAGCATCATTTTGAAACCATGTCAATCATTCCCCAAAATGTCTAGCCCTTCAGTTAACAAATAAATATGCTGAAAAAAATACCCTGCATAATGTTCTGAAAGCTTGAATTATCTTACTCTCTGAATCTGTCACATTAGTACCAACTCAAAGTTTATACTTCCAAGTCACAAAGCAGCTTTATTTAATCACAAGTTATGTTCATCTAGTAATAGCTTGTTTAATATTTCAATTCATTAAAAATTTCAATACCGCACAGCTTCTATCTAAATAATTCTTGCTCTTACTTTAGCTTCGTCGACTCTTAACAGCTAGGATCTAGTCTAATATGGCTGTGCTGTACCTCACAAGAAAGGCACAGAGACAGGACTAAAGGCAGAAAGTCAGAGTCAGCTGACGTTCAACTTCAAAGAAAACACTCTACTCTTCTCCAACAACAACAACTTTCCATAAATCATTAGCATAATATTTAGAAAAGTATGTTAAATTTTATCTGCATTTTAAATCATAAAATATGTATAATTTATAAGTTTAAGAACCACATGAAATTATAGTTCCTTCTTTGCCCAGGCCCCAGACACAGGTAGGTCAATAAAGTCCCAGGTGAGCCGGGTGTGGTGGCGCACACCTTTAATCCCAGCACTCAGGAGGCAGAGGTAGGAGGATCGCCGAGAGTTCAAGGCCACCCTGAGACTACACAGTAAATTCCAGGTCAGCCTGGGCAAGAGTGAGACCCTACCTCGAAAAAAAAAAAAAAAAAAAGTCCCAGGTGAGCTCACCAGAGGCCTGCCCTCAACCCAGGTACCTGCACCCACGTATAGCAAGGAAGACTAGGCCTCTTAATCAAGCCCCACAGGCTACACAGATAATGGATGACCAGGCTTTGTAAGCCACAAAGAGAAAGGAAGACCAGGCTGCTGGGCACAGGTCAGCTGTGAGATGGATTTCCCTATGCTCAATCTGGACACAAGTGTAGACAGGCAGTACTTCCAAAAACACAGAGCACCAGGTCATTAGTAACAGTCCCCTCCCTGCCAACCCAATCCAGAGGGCCTGCAGACCAGGAACAAGGACAGTCCAGCTCAACACAGAGCCCAATGCCCGACTACTGTAACACCTGTAGTTCAGGCACAAGACCAGTGAATTTTAACATCAAAACAGGTCTCTGTCACTGAAGTTACACTGGCCACAGCCCACCCTTGCTATATTCTCAGCAAGACAAAAGGATTATCTCCACATGGGCAGACCCCAATACAAAACAACACAAGAAACCAAAACAGGATATCCTTACCAAGAATGCCTAAACCCATGGTGGAAGCCTCAAGTGAGGCCTTCATAGAAGAAACTCTAGACTAAGGATGCCAAAACACAGATGAACATATACAACTAACTTTAAAATGACATAAAAATGTTTGAATGAAATGTAAAAGAATCAACTAAAAAACTCAAGAGATGAATGACTTCAAAGAGGACAGAAAAAGGGCTGGGGGGAATGCTTAGTGGTTAAGGCGCTTGCCTGCAAAGCCAAGGGACCCAGGTTCGAGTCCCCAGGACCCACATTAACCACATGCACAAGGGGGCACAAGCACCTGGAGTTCGTTTGCAGTGGCTGGAGGCCCTGGCTCACCCATTCTCTCTCTCTTTCTTCCCCCCCCCCCCCGCTCTCTTCTCCCCCAACTTCTCTGTCAAACAAATAAATAAGTATTAAAAAAAAAACAGAAACAAATGCCTGAATGAACTCCAAGAGAAAACAGAAAATCAACAAAATGTAATGAGAAAGACAAGCCAAGAAAGAAAAATTAAGCAGAACAAAGAGATGGAGAAACTAAAGTAAAACATAATGGAAAGTCACACCAATAGAATGGATTGTATGGAAGACAGAATACCAGGATTTGATGACAAGGCAGAGGACACAGATAGGAAAGCCAAAATCAATGACAAGTTCAAAGAAAATGTACAGATAGAACATAACAGAAATGTGGGACACCTTGAAAAGACCAAATGTTTAAATCATGGGCAGAAGGGGAAGAATTTCAAGCAAAGGGCATATAAAATGTTTTCAATAAAATTATAGAGGAAAACTTTCCAAGTCTCACAAAACAAAAGTCCATTCAGGCACAAGAGATATACAGAATGCCAAATAAACAATTACCAGTAAGAAGGGCATAAAAAAGCTATTATCGGGGGCTGGAGAGATGGCTTAGTGGTTAAGCACTTCCTGTGAAGCTTAAGGACCCTGGTTCGAGGCTTGATTCCCCAGGACCAGATGCACAAGGGGGCACATGCATCTGGAGTCCATTTGCAGTGCCTGGTGGCCCTGGCACGCCCATTCTCTCTCTCTCTCTCTCTCTCTCTCTCTCTCTCTCTCTCTCTCTCTATCTCTCTCTCTCTCTCTCTCTGTCACTCTCAAATAAATAAATAAAAATGAACAAAAAAAAAGAAATTTATTTAAAAGAAAAAAAGCTATTATCCCGGCTTCCTTTAGGTTTCTGTTCTATGAAGAAAGGCTATAGGGCTGGAGAGATGGTTCAGTGGTTAAAGCCCTTGTCTGCAGAGCCCAATGGTCCCAGTTCAATTCCCCAGTACCCATGTAAAAGCCAGATGAACAAAGTGAAGCAGGCATCTGGAATTTTTGTGCAGGGGTTAAGGGTTCTGGCAGGTCCTTTCTCTCTCTCTCTCTCTCTCTCTCTCTCTCTCTCTCTCTCTCTCTCTCCCCCCCTCCCTCCCTCCCTCCCTCCCTCCCTCTCTCTCGTTCTCTCTTTACAAATAAAACAAATAACAATATATTTAAAATATTAAGTGGGGCCAGTGTGGTGGCACATGCCTTTAATCCCAGCAGCATTTGGAAGACAGAGGTAGGATTGCCATGATTTCAGGGCTACCCTGAGACTACATAGTGGATTCCAGGTCAGGAATTTGAGGTAGGAGCAAGATCCTACCTCAAAAAAGAAAAAGAAAAGAAAGAAAGAAACAAACAAACAAACAAACAAACAAAGAAAAGGGGCTACAGAGAAAATCTTTCAATAGTTACAATTCAAAGGAAGTACATAAATTTTTACACATTGTGATTAAAGGACAATTTTCTTGTGAATAACTCACAAAGTTACTCAATAAACAAAATATCTCAACTCATTTTAAGCTGGCAATAATCCAAGAGACTTCTGAAGGTGCTAGTTTCACAAACTGCTAAAAATAAGAAATAGTTTTTTACAGGTTTTAGCAAAATATTTTTTAAATATTGAGGGAAAAAGTAATTACATACACAAGGAGGCCTGCAAAGAATTTTTACAAGTTGAGATGTATTAACCTACAGACTTACTAATACTGGATTAGTTAGGCATTTCAGAGTTAAGAGAGGTAAACTTATTTTAAAGTAGAAAGATATAAATTAGGAAGCTGGTAATAGAAATTCAAGTGGTAGTAATAACAATATCCATATAAACAACATTTAAGCTATCATAACTTTATAGTCATATAGCCTGTATACATAAAAAGAATTGGTAAATGATAAAAATATAATAACTTATTGCTCATAATTTTATTTTTATATCTAAGTAACCTCCATTTCTTTTTATATGTCATTTCAATGTAAAATGAAATATCTACAGGTTAAAAATTACTGTAAATACCATAAGCAAAATTTTGCTTTCAACAAACCTTCAGGCTGAATATCACACATCACAAGAGAAACATCATCACCATCTCTTTGCTTTTCTTTAGAAGGTGCAGCTTGTTTTGCAGAAACTTTATCTACTGTCTTGCTTGGTTTTGAACCCCTGAAAAATACAATTGCATTATACTCATTTCTGATAAGGCCCAGATAAATTTAGAAGGCAATTAGTATTGTCAAAATAAAAATACAATAAGTTTAAAATGCATTCTCACATGCAATTCTATATGCTATGAGCAATGGGGGGAAAAGATCAACTCAGATTTCAGAAATAAATTCTAATCTCGGTTCTACATTTAAATTGCCCAGGTGGCTTTTAGAGGAAAAGACAAGATATCAACATGGTACATGTAAAACAAGAAATGATCTTATATAAATTAACATGTATTTAAAATATAGAGTTGAATTAAAAACAAATATTAACATGATAAGCACAACACTTGTTAAGTTTTCAAAATATTAAAGGGTATACATATGATGAAATAAAATATAAGGCCAAGCATGGTGGTACATGCCTTTAATCACAGTACCAAGGAGGTAGAAATAGAAGGACCACTATGAGTTCAAAGCCAGGCTAGGACTACAGACTGAGTTCCAGGTCAGCCTGGGCTAGAACAAGACCCTACCTCAAAAAAAAATTGTATAATAGAGCTCAAAAACACCAGAGATCAACTAGACCTAATGGACATCTATAGAGCTTTCTACCACAATTCGACAGAATACACATTCTTCTCAGTAGCCCAGGGACCCTTCTCCAAAATAGACTATGTATTAGGCCACAAAGCATGTCTCCATAAATTCAGGAAATTTGAAATAACTTCCTGCATTACATCAAATAACAATGCTTTAAAGCTACAAATTAACAAGAGACACATCAGGCACTCTACCAGCTCCTGGAAACTGAACAACACACTTAAACAGAGAATGGGTTGTGGAAGAAATTTTAAAAAGGAACTGTAAAATTCTTAGAATTGAATGATAATGAAAACACAACTTACCAAAATTTATGGAACACAAAGAAGGCAATCCTAAGGAGAAAACTCAAAGTACTAAATGCCTTCATAACAAATACAGACAAATTAATAACCTAATGGTCCATCTAATGGCATTGGAAAAACAAGAAGAATCCAACCCTAAGAGCTCCAGATGGAAAGAAATAATCAAGATCAGTGTGGAAATTAATGAATTGGAAACTAAGAAAACAATTTTAAAAATCAATGAAGCAAAGAACTGGTTCTTTGAAAAAATAAACCTCTGGCCAATTTGATCAAGTGAAAAAAAGAAAAGTCTCAAATTAACAAAATCAGAAATAAAAAAAGGGAGGTCACAACAGACACCAATGAAATTGGAAGAATCATCAGGACATACTTCCAAAACCTTTTCTCCACAAAACTAGATAATATGGAAGAAATAGATGAATTCCTAGCCACATACCACCTAGCAAAACTAAACTCAGAGCAGGTTAATCTCCTAAGCAAACTTATCACATCCATGGAGATTGAAAGGTAATAAAAAACCTCCCCAAAAGAAAAACCCAGGGCCAGATGGCTTCTCAACTGAATTCTATCAAACCTTCATTGAAGAACTAAAGCCAATTTTTCTCAAACTGTTTTGCAAATGGAGAGCAGGGAATCCTCCCCAACTCTTTTTATCACCCTAATACCATAACCAGACAGAGATACAATGAGGAAAGAAAACCACAGGCCTATATTCCTGATGAAGTTAGATGCAAAGTTCCTGAACAAAATCCTTGCAAATGAATTCAACGTATCAAAAGCATTATTCGCCTTGATCAAGTAGGCTTCATCCCAGGAATACAGGGATGGTTCAACATATGGAAATCAGTCAACGTAATACACCACATAAATAATATGAACTATGAGAACCACATGATCATCTCAATTGATTCAGAGAAGGCCTTTAACAAAATACAACACCACTTCATGATGAAAACACTGGAGAGGATAGGCATGGATGGTTTATATCTCAACAAAATAGAGGCTATATACACAACACCTAAAGCCCAAATAAGACTTAATGGGGAAAGGTTCAAGGAGTTCTCATTGAGATCGGGAACAAGACAGGGTGCCCACACTCACCACTACTCTTCAACATAGTACTACAAGTTCTGGCCCAAGCAATCTAACAAGAGAAAGAAATAAAAGGGATAGAAATTGGAAGGAGGAAGTCAAGTTAACCCTGTTTGCAGATGACATGATCCTATACATAAGTGACTTGAAAGTCTCCATCTCAAAACTTCTGAAAGTGATTAATTCCTCAGTAAAGTGGCAGGGTACAAAATCAACCCACAAGAATAAGTAGCCTTTCAATATGCAACAGACAAACATATAGAGAAAGAAATCAGCGAGGCTGTCCCATTTTCAATAGCAACAACAACAAAAAAAAATTAAATACCTTGGAGGTGAGACACTACCTCGAAAAAAAAAAATCCTGAAAAGTTAAATACCTTGGAATAACACTCAAGAAAGAGCTGGGCGTGGTGGCGCACACCTTTAATCCTAGCACTTAGGAGGCAGAGGTAGGAGGATCACCATGAGTTCAAGACCAACCTGAGACTACATCATGAATTCCAGGTCAACCTGAGCTAGAGTGAAACAAAAAAAAAAAAAAAAAACTCAAGAAAGTAATTGAGGACTGGAGAAGAAGGGAAGACCTTCCATGCTTCTGGACAGGTAGAATTAATATTATGAAAATGGCAATTCCAAAACCAATTATATAGAGTTAATGTAATACCAACAAAAATTCCACCATCACTCTTCACCGAGAGAAAAAATGATCTCAAAATTCATATAAAATGGCCTTGGATATCCAAAATTATCCACAGAAAAGAAGAAAAAAAAAAGAACACCTCTGAAGGTATCATCATACCCAATCTAAAGCTGTATTACAAAACCATAGCAAAAAAAAAAAAAAAAAAAAAAAAAAAAAAAAAAACCAGCATGGTACTGGCATAAAGAGAGGTTATATACATCAAATTCCTCCTTAATTAATAATACTCATACCATTTAAACTATGCTGACTTCACTCTCCATTTCAGAATCTGTTCTGTTTCAGAAGGTAGTGAGACTAGAGGAGATAAACTACGCTTTGCCCTTCATCCAAGCCTCAGCTGAGACCACTGAGAAACGGGGAGATGAGAAAGAGTGCTGCTTTCATGCTGTTCCTGATAACCAGCACCAGGGTATAGGAGACAGACACTGAAGATACTCAACACCTACCAAAGCAGAGATCCAGAGGCTCCTAAGAGCTCATCACTGAAGTACACTTAAAACTCACCCACCATGACTCAGGGAATTTTGCAGAAGAGGGGCAGAAACATTGTAAGAGCCACAGGTTGAGACATCATGATCAGAGGCATTTCCTCTCCCCCCAAAATAACTGACTACTGTTCCCACAACCCCATAGGGAATACCTGCAACCCTACTGAGGAGTATCCTCAATGGAATGGGGCAGGGATGAGGCAAAAGAGGGTACACACATGATGTATCCACATGAAACATGTGGTGAATAATAATGAATATTAAAAATGTTTAAAATAAAAAAGAAATGCAAATGGCTAACACACACTTAAGAAAATGTTCAACATCCCTAACCATTAGGGAAATGTAAATTAAAACAACTATGAGATTCCACCAGGATGGTAATATTTTAAAAAATCTAATAACAAATGTTGGCAAGGATGTGGGGAAAGAGGAACCTTCATCTACTATTGGTAGGAATGTAAACTTGTACAACCACTATGGAAACCAATATGGAGATTCCTGAAAAGGATGAACATAGAGCTACCAACAGACCCAGTTATTCCCTTACTGAGCATTTACCCTAAATGCTCCATGCTTCACTACAGAGATATTTGTTGAATCATGTTTTAGCTGCTCAATTCATAATAGCTAAGAACTGGAACCAACTCAGGTACCCATCATTGGATGAATGGATAAGGAAGTTATATTACATTTACATAACAGAATTCTACTCAGCAGTAAGAAAAAAATGATATAACGAAATCTGTATAAAAATGGTCAACTTGGGCTGGAGAGATGGCTTAGCGGTTAAGCGCTTGCCTGTGAAGCCTAAGGACCCTGGTTCGAGGCTCAGTTCCCCAGGTCCCACGTAGCCAGATGCACAAGGGAACGCACGCATCTGGAGTTCGTTTGCAGTGGCTGGAAGCCCTGGCTCGCCCATTCTCTCTCTCTCCCTCTATCTGTCTTTCTCTCTGTCTGTCACTCTCAAAATAAATAAAAAATGAACAAAATATTTTTTAAAAAATGGTCAACTTCAGGCCACTGAGAAATCCTGCTAGAACTGAACTGATAACCTCCTCCATGTAGACCAGCTGACAGACAGCTGGAAGAAGCCATTCTACATGTAGTGCAATGGAAGAAAGAGATAACACCAGTGAAGATACTCAACAGTGGACACTGAAAGCCTTATAATTGGCCAGCCAGCCCAAATGAGCCAATGGGTGCAATAGTGGCATGTTTGTCATGGTGGAAACCAACTGCCCTCCAATTGGACTGGAGGCCCGCTCCATGGAGGGAAACACATCCCTGATACTGAAAACTTAAAACAGTAGTAATCATGAGCCCTAGGGGTGTAACATCTACTGATGTCTGGAAAAATGTATATATCATGCTTATCAAACTGCCCAGTAAGCACTTTGTTTAATATTTATACCCTTATATTAATGCTACTCTCACTTTGGGTAGAGAATCTTCTCTTTTCAGATGGCAGTGACTTTGGGATGACTCAGAAGGTATCATAGTGCTGGAAAGGAGTGACTGGAGTACTGAGTAACACCTTCCAAGGCTCAGGGTCTAATGCGGAAGAGGTGGCAGAAAGAATGTAAGAGCCAAAGGAAGGGTAGGACTCCATACAATGTGCTCCCTCCAGACATAAGATGGTCTGGATATCCATGACCTCATAGTGCCTGACACTACCTACACAAGACCATCATAAGAGGAGGAAAAGACCATGACATCAAAATAAAAGAGAGACTGATTGAGATGGGGAGGGGATATGATGGAGAATGGAATTTCAAAGGGGAAACTGGGGGGGGGGGGTATTACCATGGGATACTTTTTATAATCATGGAAAATGTTAATAATAATTGAAAAACAAAAATGGTCATCTTGGAACAGATCATTCTCATCACAATCACAGAAAGACAAATGCAACATGGTCTCACTTATCTGTGGTTCCTAACCTGCATGAGCTCAAGTTGCTGACATATCTGATAGACAACTCAAGGTCCAGACAATAGGGATGAAAGTGTTTGGGGGGGAAGGGGAGGGTAAGGAAAAAGAAACAAAGCTAAATCTAAAATGAACTGGTACAACAGAAACCTTTATCTTTGGAGATATTCTAAAAGATATAACCTTCAAGAGAAGTAAGGGGAGAGCCCCTGAAAAGAAGGACCCTGGAAAGGGTGAGATGAAGCCTAATCTTAAAAAAAATTTTTTTGGTCTCTGACCTGAAACTCTCAGTACCAAAAATCAGTTGCTACCCACAATGAGCTATTGATCAGAGAGATCTATGATGTCCCAAAAACAAGACAGGCTTCTGTCAAAGGACTTGATTATCCACCTGAGGCAAAAGATAAGACCCTACTGCTGAAGACACCATATGCTGCCAACACAGAGCATAGATATATCTGGCTGGAATCCAGAAGACAGCCAATCTCCAGGAAGTTAGGTCATCTAGTACTGGAAAGGGTTATAAGAGCTACTGGGGGAAAGTGACCAACAATGATCTGAGCAAGGTACTCAGAAGCAGATACCCTGACAGGGTGTACACGCCAGTGCAATAGAGGCACACAGCCTTGATGGGTAACCAATAACTTTCTGATTAGCTAAGAGAGCCACTCAGTGTAAAGAAACCCATATCTGGAATACTACTTACACAAGAACCTCCAAACAGGAGGAAAAGATGATGACATCAAAATGAAAGAGACTGATTAAAAGGGGGAGGGGATATGATGGAGAGTGGAGTTGCAAATGGGAAAGTGAGCAGGGGAGGGAATTACCAAGGTTATTGTTTATAATTATGGAAATTGTTAATAAAAAATACTTCAAAAACATGAAATTGTGAAAAGGGCTGGAGAGATAGCTCAGAGGTTAAAGGCATTTGCTTGCAAAGCCTGGAAGCCTGGGATCAATTCCCCCAGTACCCACATAAAGCTAGATGCACAAAGTGGTTAATGCATTTGGAGTTTTTTGCAGTGACATGAGACCTTTGCTCACCCATACTCTGTGTCTCTCAAATATATATACATATATATATATATATATATATATATATATATATATATATATGTTTAAAATAAAATAAATATGTGCTGTCATAGTACCCTATACTTAAGTACACATTTAAAACTATTTATACTCGATAAACTTTATATAAACTTATAATTTATAAAGTATTCTCAACTAAGCTATCTTAAATTAGTGACAAATAGCAACTATAAAGACTAGTAAGAGCCCTTCTTTCAGGGAAATAACAGAAAATTTTTTTAAGTTATGAACTAAAAACGTACAATCTCCAAATATTACCAGTAGAATATCCTAGTAGAAGAAACTACTGCTGTTATCTCATTGCTCATCCTCTTCAGATTTCCTTTGGTACAATTTACTTTCAAATTGTAAATTAAAAGCCCAATTTTTTTTTAAAAAATGAACTCAGTGTATTTAATAAAGCTTGGTATTGCCAAAATTGCGGTACAAACAGCAAGTCATATGCCCACACAACAGAAGTCCATTTGCAAATTACTTCTCAGACCAGTTTCACTTATAAAAAAGTTTGGACCATGTCAAATCATTCCAGTCTTCAAGTTTCAAGGATCAATTTTAAGATAAGCACATATAAATTGAAGATAAAAGCCTAAACAAAAGTCCATTTGCCATCTTCCTAGCAAGAGCATCACCAGGCACTATGATCCACAAAGAGTGAGATCTACATGATGACAAGACTGAATTCTCATACACTCATGTTTCTCCTGAAACAAGAAATAAATGGCTTACTTCTCTTCATTGTTATGGCGTGATATACAATGAAAAGAATAAAATTTCAACTGGAAAGTATATTTGTAAAGTCCCTTGCTTTGAGTTCAAGGCCACCCTGAGACTACATGGTGAATTCCAGGTCAGCCTGAGCTAGAGTGAAACCCTACCTCCAAAAAAAAAAAGGGCCCATGCTTATGGAACAAATTGTTATGAAACTTTTCACAACCAAGCACAAAGTATTAAATAATCTCAAGAGGAATTGGGGAGATTAATTAGTGGTTAAAAGTACTTATTTGTAAAGCCTGCTGGTCTTGGGGCTCAACTCCCCAGCCACCCAGGTAAAGCTGGCCAGGCATTTGCATGCAAGAGCAAGAAACCCTGGCAGGCCCATACACACAAAGAAATTTTTTAAATAATAAATTTGATCAAATAATGAAACTTTAATTTTCAAAATATGGAAAAGTTACAAAAATTAACAAAAAAAAAAACTTCAAAAGGAACCAAGCAAATACATTTTAAAGTTACAAAAATCTACAAAAAAAAAAAAACTTAGGAAGCTGGAGTAATGATGGCTCAGCAGATAAGAGCACTTGTCCACAAAAGTATGAGGGCCTGATTCACTGAGCCTGACTTCCCAGTACCCACATTAACAGTTGGGTGTGGCCACACGTGACTCTAACCCTAGTCCTATGGGAACCAGAGACCAGGGGCTCTCAGGTTAGTCAGTCTGACTGAATATGGCAGCTTCAGCTGAGAGACTCACTTCAAAGAAACATGAGGATTAACAACAGAGGACATCTGACATTCCCTTTGGACCTCTGCACATTCAGGCTCATGCATATCTTCATATATGTGTGCACATAACAAATGACACAACACAATACTAACACACACATGCAAAAACAACAATGTGGTGCTACAATGAAGACAAATATAAATCAAAGGATTAAAAACAAAACCTAATACTAAGTACTCAAATATGATCAAAAGACTTTTTTCTAATTTTTTTTGTTCATTTTTATTTATTTATTTGAGAGCAACAGACAGAGAGAGAAAGAGGCAGAGAGAGAGAGAGAGAGAGAGAGAGAGAGAGAGAGAGAGAATGGATGCACCAGGGCCTCCAGCCACTGCAAACGAACTCCAGACGCATGTGCCCCCTTGTGCATCTGGCTAACGTGGGTCCTGGGGAATCGAGCCTCGAACTGGGGTCCATTGACTTCACAGGCAAGCGCTTAACTGCTAAGCCATCTCTCCAGCCCTCAAAAGATTTTTGAACTGAGTGCTGAGAAGTGTTTAATATGCAAAGGATAGTCTTCAACAAAGTGTACTGGGAATGCAAAAGAGCCATATGCATGAGAAAGGAGTTGGACCCTTATCTACCATTATATACCAAAAAGAAAAAAGAATCAAAAACCTAAATATAGGATAAGAAATGTAAAACCTTGTAAAGGAATACCTAGAGGGGAATCTTTGTATTTGCATTTGTCAATGATTTCTTGAATATCATGAAATCAGTCAATAAGAGAAACATAAATTGAACACTAAAAATAAAATCTTGCAGCTGGACAGTAAACATAGCCATCAGTATATCTCTCTAGTGACCAGGCTTAGCTTCCTCCAGCTCTCTGTCAGCTGGTGGCAAGAGGCCTTAATGCATCTGTTCTCAGTCGTTCTTATTCTCTCTCTCTCCTCTGTCTTGCAAATAAATAAAAATATTTAGAAAATAAAGAATGACATCAAAATAAAATAGGAACTACTTAGAAGGAAGAAATTCAGTGGAGGGAGAATAGAGGAGGAGGGGTAAAAGGAAGGGTAATGGGAGGGGACTATGATCATGGGATATTGTCTATTTGTATGGAGTTTGTCAGTAAAAGTTCTAAAAAATAACAAATGCTGTTGAATGTGCTCAGTAAAAGCAACCCTTATTCACTGTTGGTGGGAATGTAAACTGATACAGCCACTATGGAAACCACTGAAATTTTCTCAAAATTAAAATAAAATAAAAGCCAAGTCTGGGGAGATGGCACAGTGCATAAAGCACTTGCCATGCAAGTGCTGGAGTTCAAATCCCAAGAACTCATGTCAAAGCCAGTATGGGAGCCAGCACTGCATAGGGGAGGCAAGGGGAGATTCTTGGGGCAAGCTGGTTAGCTAGTCTAACTTAATCAGTAAGCTCTAGACTCAGGTGAGAGTGCTTTACCTCTGTAAAATAAAGACGACAGTGACAGAAGAAAACACCTGACGTCAGCATATAGCCTCTACCTGTACACACACGTGTATAACCACATAGAGATGAGCCTGCATACAAGCACACCCACATGCATCCAAGCAGCATTAATACATACACACAATTCATACATACCAAAAAAACTAAAAACAGAAAATCACATAACTCAGCTATACCACAACTAAGCATGAAACCAAAGGACTCTATATCTTATCAAGGGGATACTTGCACACTCATGTTCACGGCTGCTCTATATACAATAACTAAGAAATGGAATCAGCCTAGATGTCCATCAACTGACGATTTTTTTAGAGAGAGTGAGAGAGAGAATGAGAGAGAATTAGCATGCCAGGGCCTCAGCCGCTGAAATCATATTCCAGATGCTTGTACTACCTTGTGGGAATATGCAACCTTGCACTGGCCTCACCTTTGAGCATCTGGCTTATGTGGAATCTGGACAGTTGAACACAGGTCCTTAGGCTTCACAGGCAAACACCTTAACCACTAAGCCATCTCTCCAGCCCCAACTGATGATTTTTGATAATCAAAATATGGCACATATTAACAATGAGAGAGATGCCTTTGTGGATCAAGTGTTTGGACTGTGGGCCTGTGTTTGAAACCCCAGAACACAAGTAAAAGCCAGAAGCAAAGAAGGCTCCTGTAATTTCAGGATGCTAAGGTAAGATGGAAGGTGGACAGAGGAGAATTTTCTAGAAGCACTTGGACCAGCTACCTTGGTAAATGAAGCCGTGAACAAGGAACAATTAAGAGGATCTACCTCAAATGAGGTTGAAGACAAAGGCCAACCCAAAAAAGCTGTCCTTTGCCCTCTACACACACACCATACTACACTTAATGTGTGTGCATATGCACACTCATTACACATATACATGAGCCAAAAATGTTTTTAAAAAATTTAAATCATTATAATCTAGTGGAAGCAAAGTGTGGTTGTACATTCCTGTAATTCTAGTACTCAAGAAGAGATATAGGATTGTGAGCACAGGGCCTGGACTACATACCAAGAGCTTGCGTCAAAAACCTAGTGCACAGGCATGGCTGCACACACCTTTAATTCCAGCACTTGAGAAGAAGAGGTAGGAGGATCACCATGAGTTCAAGGCCAGCCCGAGGCTACACAATGAATTCCAAGTAAGCCATGGCTAGAGTGAAGCTCTACCTTGAAAAAAAAAAAAAATCTAGTGCAATTTACTAATGATAATCTCTTAGCTTCTTCCCTGGATTTTTACTTCCAGTGCACAAAGGAACCCACCTGTGGTGGATTTAATCAGATGCCACACATAGAATCATATCTTTTAAACACTTGATCCTTACTTGGTGGCAATTTGGGAGGCAGACCCTTGTTGGAGGAGGGGTGTTGCTAGGGTCAGGCTTGAGGATGTCATTGCCAGTGTCAGCTCAGCTAACCTTGCTGCTTTCTGGCAGCTGCTGTGGCAAGATGAGTTAGCAGCTTCAGATCTGCTACCCCTTCCCTGCCATCCTGAGGATCCCTTAGAGACTTGTAAGCCAAAAATAAACCCCTTTCTCCCATCAGCTGCTTTTATTTGAGTGTTCTGTTCCAGCAAGGCAAAGGTAACCGTAACAATGCCTTAGTAAGTCAAAGACAACTTAAAATTTGTGTTATTTTTTATTGTTGAGGCAGGATCTCAATCTAGCTGAGACAAACAAGGATCTCATTCTGTGGCCCATGATGGCTCCTCTTGAACTTACGGAATGCTAGAATTAAAGGTCTCACCAGCCATGCCCAACTAGATTTGCATTTTTGTACCAGCCAGTAATTTGTTGATGGAGTTTACAATTGTTAACAGAATTCAGCTATCTCAAATCATTTTTTGTGAGAAATATAAACGGGCATTCATTAAATAATGACTGAGCAATAAATGTCAGGGACAGTTATCCAGATATAAACATAATAAATAAGGATGGCTAGCTGGATGGATACAAAAAAGAAGAAAGGAATGATGCCAGGGGAATGGCTTTCAATTATGCAAGGCAAATGAACTATAATACTAGAACAGGTAACTAAATTTTCATTCAGTGCTTGATTTCATTTTCCAAAATATAAGAACAGACTTTTGAAACTAATTATTAGCCACTGAATGTTGGTTCCAATAGTCACAAGAAGAGAAAAGGCATGCTGACCATGAAAGTACAATTTACCTCAGATTTACCAATAGCTATATGAAAAAAATGACAGGTTCATGAGAATAAATATTTGCTTTAAGTAAAGTTATCACTAAACATACCTTTCAGGTAAAAAACATCTCTTATGAGGATTTGCATTTTGACAAGATTTTAGGCTGCCATTGGGTGATGAACAAAGCGGCTCCGATTGCAAGTTGTCTGGGTCACACCAAGTGGCCTCAGACACAGGCGGGCTCTTTATGTACTTTCTTCCTAGCTCCGTTCCCAGGACATTCGTCAGTATAACTCTGGGTATCCTGTCACACAGAACAATAAAAATGTACTGAACAGGAGTTTTCATTAACAAGAACGCAAGAAAGTTGAATTTTCAAACAACCATTTTAGTATAAAGCTCAATTACAACTAATATTCTAGAAACCAACACGTGAATATAAAAGTTTTGGATAAATACAACCTTTCTGTTTCTTACAAATTATGGCATAGATTATCACATGCAACCATAATGCATGTTTGCTGCTATTGAAGTGCATGAAATTTTTAAATACTTTTCTCAAAAACATGGTCATGTATTTTTTTCAATAAATTTTTTAAATAAATTTTAATAATTTTAAAATTTTAATAAATTTTTTAATAAAAAAATTATTTAAAAAAAACACAGATTACAAGATGAAATTCAAGTTTTTGTTTGTATTTAACAAAAGGTCCTCAACAAGCGACTGCACACTTGAAAAGGCATTACCACAAATGCACACCCAACAAGGAAGGCATTGCTCAGATCATACCTCTAGTTCTAGACGTCACACTCAGGTCAGCACACGTGCTGGTGATAATGTGTGTGCCACTGTTGACACCTCTAGTTCTAGACATCACACACAGGTCAGCACACGTGCTGGTGATAATGTGTGTGCCAGTGTTAACATCTCTAGTTCTAGACGTCACACTCAGGTCAGCACACGTGCTGGTGATAACGTGTGTGCCAGTGTTAACATCTCTAGTTCTAGACGTCACACACAGGTCAGCACACGTGCTGATGATAATGTGTGTGCCAGTGTTAACACCTCTAGTTCTAGACGTCACACTCAGGTCAGCACACATGCTGGTGATAATGTGTGTGCCAGTGTTAACATCTCTAGTTCTAGACGTCACACTCAGGTCAGCACACGTGCTGGTGATAACGTGTGTGCCAGTGTTAACATCTCTAGTTCTAGACGTCACACACAGGTCAGCACACGTGCTGGTGATAATGTGTGTGCCAGTGTTAACACCTCTAGTTCTAGACGTCACACTCAGGTCAGCACACGTGCTGGTGATAACGTGTGTGCCAGTGATAACACCTCTAGTTCTAGACGTCACACTCAGGTCAGCACACGTGCTGGTGATAATGTGTGTGCCAGTGTTAACACCTCTAGTTCTAGACGTCACACACAGGTCAGCACACGTGCTGGTGATAATGTGTGTGCCAGTGTTAACACCTCTAGTTCTAGACGTCACACTCAGGTCAGCACACATGCTGGTGACAATGTGTGTGCCAGTGTTAACACCTCTAATTCTAGACGTCACACTCAGGTCAGCACACGTGCTGGTGATAATGTGTGTGCCAGTGTTAACACCTCTAGTTCTAGACGTCACACACAGGTCAGCACACGTGCTGGTGATAATGTGTGTGCCAGTGTTAACACCTCTAGTTCCAGACGTCACACTCAGGTCAGCACACATGCTGGTGACAATGTGTGTGCCAGTGTTAACACCTCTAATTCTAGACGTCACACTCAGGTCAGCACACGTGCTGGTGATAATGTGTGTGCCAGTGTTAACACCTCTAGTTCTAGACGTCACACACAGGTCAGCACACGTGCTGGTGATAATGTGTGTGCCAGTGTTAACACCTCTAGTTCTAGACGTCACACTCAGGTCAGCACACGTGCTGGTGATAATGTGTGTGCCAGTGTTAACATCTCTAGTTCTAGACGTCACACTCAGGTCAGCACACGTGCTGGTGATAACGTGTGTGCCAGTGTTAACATCTCTAGTTCTAGATGTCACACTCAGGTCAGCACACGTGCTGGTGATAACGTGTGTGCCAGTGTTAACACCTCTAGTTCTAGACGTCACACTCAGGTCAGCACACGTGCTGGTGATAACGTGTGTGCCAGTGTTAACATCTCTAGTTCTAGACGTCACACTCAGGTCAGCACACGTGCTGGTGATAACGTGTGTGCCAGTGTTAACACCTCTAGTTCTAGACGTCACACACAGGTCAGCACACGTGCTGGTGATAATGTGTGTGCCAGTGTTAACATCTCTAGTTCTAGACGTCACACTCAGGTCAGCACACGTGCTGGTGATAACGTGTGTGCCAGTGATAACACCTCTAGTTCTAGACGTCACACTCAGGTCAGCACACGTGCTGGTGATAACGTGTGTGCCAGTGTTAACACCTCTAGTTCTAGACGTCACACTCAGGTCAGCACACGTCCTGGTGATAACGTGTGTGCCAGTGTTAACACCTCTAGTTCTAGACGTCACACACAGGTCAGCACACGTGCTGGTGATAATGTGTGTGCCAGTGTTAACACCTCTAGTTCTAGACGTCACACTCAGGTCAGCACACATGCTGGTGATAATGTGTGTGCCAGTGTTAACATCTCTAGTTCTAGACGTCACACTCAGGTCAGCACACGTGCTGGTGATAACGTGTGTGCCAGTGTTAACATCTCTAGTTCTAGACGTCACACACAGGTCAGCACACGTGCTGGTGATAATGTGTGTGCCAGTGTTAACACCTCTAGTTCTAGACGTCACACTCAGGTCAGCACACGTGCTGGTGATAACGTGTGTGCCAGTGATAACACCTCTAGTTCTAGACGTCACACTCAGGTCAGCACACGTGCTGGTGATAATGTGTGTGCCAGTGTTAACACCTCTAGTTCTAGACGTCACACACAGGTCAGCACACGTGCTGGTGATAATGTGTGTGCCAGTGTTAACACCTCTAGTTCTAGACGTCACACTCAGGTCAGCACACATGCTGGTGACAATGTGTGTGCCAGTGTTAACACCTCTAATTCTAGACGTCACACTCAGGTCAGCACACGTGCTGGTGATAATGTGTGTGCCAGTGTTAACACCTCTAGTTCTAGACGTCACACACAGGTCAGCACACGTGCTGGTGATAATGTGTGTGCCAGTGTTAACACCTCTAGTTCCAGACGTCACACTCAGGTCAGCACACATGCTGGTGACAATGTGTGTGCCAGTGTTAACACCTCTAATTCTAGACGTCACACTCAGGTCAGCACACGTGCTGGTGATAATGTGTGTGCCAGTGTTAACACCTCTAGTTCTAGACGTCACACACAGGTCAGCACACGTGCTGGTGATAATGTGTGTGCCAGTGTTAACACCTCTAGTTCTAGACGTCACACTCAGGTCAGCACACGTGCTGGTGATAATGTGTGTGCCAGTGTTAACATCTCTAGTTCTAGACGTCACACTCAGGTCAGCACACGTGCTGGTGATAACGTGTGTGCCAGTGTTAACATCTCTAGTTCTAGATGTCACACTCAGGTCAGCACACGTGCTGGTGATAACGTGTGTGCCAGTGTTAACACCTCTAGTTCTAGACGTCACACTCAGGTCAGCACACGTGCTGGTGATAACGTGTGTGCCAGTGTTAACATCTCTAGTTCTAGACGTCACACTCAGGTCAGCACACGTGCTGGTGATAACGTGTGTGCCAGTGTTAACACCTCTAGTTCTAGACGTCACACATAGGTCAGCACACGTGCTGGTGATAACGTGTGTGCCAGTGTTAACATCTCTAGTTCTAGACGTCACACTCAGGTCAGCACACGTGCTGGTGATAACGTGTGTGCCAGTGTTAACACCTCTAGTTCTAGACGTCACACTCAGGTCAGCACACGTGCTGGTGATAACGTGTGTGCCAGTGTTAACACCTCTAGTTCTAGACGTCACACTCAGGTCAGCACACGTCCTGGTGATAACGTGTGTGCCAGTGTTAACATCTCTAGTTCTAGACATCACACTCAGGTCAGCACACGTGCTGGTGATAACGTGTGTGCCAGTGTTAACACCTCTAATTCTAGACGTCACACTCAGGTCAGCACACGTGCTGGTGATAACGTGTGTGCCAGTGTTAACATCTCTAGTTCTAGACGTCACACTCAGGTCAGCACACGTCCTGGTGATAACGTGTGTGCCAGTGTTAACACCTCTAGTTCTAGACGTCACACTCAGGTCAGCACACATGCTGGTGATAACGTGTGTGCCAGTGTTAACATCTCTAGTTCTAGACGTCACACTCAGGTCAGCACACGTGCTGGTGATAACGTGTGTGCCAGTGTTAACATCTCTAGTTCTAGACGTCACACTCAGGTCAGCACACGTCCTGGTGATAACGTGTGTGCCAGTGTTAACACCTCTAGTTCTAGACATCACACTCAGGTCAGCACACATGCTGGTGATAACGTGTGTGCCAGTGTTAACACCTCTAGTTCTAGACGTCACACTCAGGTCAGCACACGTGCTGGTGATAATGTGTGTGCCAGTGTTAACATTTCTAGTTCTAGACATCACACTCAGGTCAGCACACGTGCTGGTGATAATGTGTGTGCCAGTGATAACAGGGTCAGGGCACAAATCCCACTCAAATCCCCATTCCCTTGTACCTTCCTTTCTGCCACTGAGAACAGCCTCCTTTTTGCTTTCATACTAGGTTTCCTTTGGTCCTCTTACCCCTTATCATCACCTCTTTTTATTTTCATGGTGTCCTATCTCAAATCATAGCTTATGCTCACCCTCACATCCCCTTATTTAAATATACACACATTAAAATTTAGAATCCAATGTGCAAGTTTTGACTTTCTGGGCTTGAGTTACCTAATTTAGTATAGATCATTTTCAATTCCATCCGTTTTTCTGTAAAGTTCATAATTTCCTTTTTCTTTGTAGCTGAATAAAACTTCAGTGTGTATATGTACTGCACTTTAATTATGTAGTCATTATTTGGTGGACCTCTAGAATGATTTCATTTCCTAGCTATTAAGAATGGAAGCCGGGCGTGGTGGCGCACGCCTTTAATCCCAGCACTCGGGAGGCAGAGGTAGGAGGATCGCCGTGAGTTCGAGGCCACCCTGAGACTACATAGTGAATTCCAGGTCAGCCTGAGCCAGAGTGAGACCCTGCCTTGAAAAAACCAAAAAAAAAAAAAAAAAAAAAAAGAATGGTACAGCAGACTTCCGGCCAAGATGGCAACCGCCCAGCTACCCTGCAAATCCCGGGGAAAGAAAGGCAAGACGTTAAGGGTTCTGGGACTTCTTATCAGTGGGAGGGCACGGGGGGAAGTGAATCATGGATCCCCTCGTGGGCGGGTAGACCACCCCTAACACCAAATAGCCTTCATGCGGCACGGCTCCATGACCCACCGCCGCAACCCCGTGACCCACCACCCGACCCACCACCGCGGCACGGATGCCCCTCTGTGGCTCTGCGCCTGCTGTCGCAACTCCGTGCCCACCGCCGGGGACCTGCACCCGCCTCCCTGGACCCACGACCTGCTGTTGCAGTCCCGACCCAGCCACCACTGCCACACCACTTCCGCACCCAGATCACGTGCACAGATTGATCCCTGCTTGCGGAAGCTTAAACTGCTCTGCACACTTGCCCACACTACTGTTCAGTGAGCCCAGTCCCACAGCAATTGCCACACAAGCCCAGAGTGTCTCTCGCTTGCACCAGCTCAGGTGCCCTCTCCTACCTGTCTGCTGTACTGCCATCCTGCATTCTCCTGTGGTGGGGGAGCGCAGACTGTTTCCAGGACCCAGGGTTCCCAGCCAGAGTTTGGACTGCTTCAGGGATTTGTACCTCAGTCCTCCTCCAAGCTCAAAGGCAGGCAGCTTTGGCACATTACCACTTCAGAATTCAGGCAACTTTGGCGCCCCTGTCAGGCAGTAGATAGGTGGCTTTGGCAAGTGGGAGCCAAAGCCCAGGCTGCCTGACAACTGCCCCAGGCTGCCTCAGATTCCCATTGCGCTAGAGCCCAGGCTGATCCACCCACCTACGTGCCCATACACTGTCATGGGCAGACCACAGCGCAAAGGAAATAACATGAAAAATCATATGCAAGAAAACCCAGTTAGACCACCCAGTCCTACAATGAATGCATCTAACCAAAACATAGAAGAGTTATTAGGATCAGAACATCAAATTGAAGCTGTGAGCAATGCAACCCTGACCAACCTACTGATAGGACTTTCAAGAAAGCAACAAAAGATCAATGATCATGTGGATGCTACCATCACTAAGGTAGAACAAATTGATAAGAGATTGGAAGGAGTTCAAAGAGAGGCAATAGTTTGAGGGAGAGTGGAAAAAAAAGAGGACCTTAAAAATCAGCTGGCCATACTAAATGAAGACATAAAGAAATGCAAGGATGAATTCTAAGAATCATCAAGAAAATCAGAAAATGATGTGAAAAGGGAGCTTGAAAGAGCGATGGAAATGATACATAGAAAAGTATTAGAAAATGCAAACTTAATTGAACAAGCCCAAAACTCTCCAGAGGACCTCAAGAACAGAGTCAGCGAAGTGGAGGATAGAAACTCTGATCTGGAAGACAAGATGGAAGAAAAAGTTCGAGAGTTCAAAAACTTCAGTAAGTTCAAAAGTTCCTGCAAACAGAACACGAGGGAATTATGGGATACATTTAAACGTCCTAATATCAGAATCATTGGAATACCAGAAGGAGAAGAATTTCAGACCAAAGGCATGGAGAACTTATTTAACAAAATAATTGAAGAAAACTTCCCCAGTCTCTTAAACGAAAGGCCCATCAATATACAAGAAGCCAACAGAACTCCAAATAGACTAGACCAAAGGAGAAACTCTCCCAGACATATTATCATTAAGACTCTAAACATTGACACCAAAGAGAAAATCCTAAAAGCATTTAGGGAAAAACAGCGCACCACTTTCAAAGGTAACCCCATCAGAATTACTTTAGACTTCTCAATGGAAACCCTGAAAGCTAGAAGGGCCTGGAGCAAAACTCTCCAAAGTCTAAGAACCTATGGATTCCAACCCAAACTACTATACCTGGCAAAAGTACCCCTCATAATAGATGGTGAAAGAAAAACTTTCCATGACAAAACTCAGCTTTACAATTATATGAACACAAAACCAAATCTACAGAGTATTTCAGGAAATTCTCCACAAAGAAAAAACAAATAACCAAACTCAAATGCCTACAAGAAGCAGATCACAACAACCAAACCCAGAGTAGGCATAAAAAACTTCAAAGCCCATGAAAACACCAACACACATCTACCACCACAATATGGCAGCGATCAAATCAAATCTCACAGTCATTACACTAAATATTAATGGCCTTAATTCACCCATCAAGAGACACAAGCTAACAGGATGGATCAAAAAATTAGACCCCTCAATCTGTTGCCTTCAAGAAACCCATCTCACCACAAAAGACAGATACCTCATCAGGGTAAAGGGGTGGAAGACAATATTCTAAGCAAATGGGAATAAGAAACAAGCAGGTGTAGCTATATTTATATTGGATAAAATAGACTCCAAACCAAATATAATCAAAAAAGATAAAGAAGGCTATTTCCTGCTCATCAAGGGAACAATCCATCAAGAGGATATCACAATCATAAATTTGTAGGTACCAAACACAGGGGCACCACAGTTCATAAAACAAAACCTACTTGACAAAAACAGAAATAACCACCAACACCATCATAACTGGGGACTTCAATACACCACAATCAGTAATAGACAGATCATCCAAACAAAAACTCAACAGGGAAACAAGAGAGCTCAACAAAACCACAGAGCACTTAGACCTAACAGACATCTACAGAACTTTCCATCCCAAATCCACAGGCTACATATTCTTATCAGCAGCCCATGGAACATTTTCTAAAATAGACCATATACTGGGTCACAAAGACTGCCTCCACATATTTAGGAAAACTGACATAATTCCCTGCATGATATCAGATCACAATACTATATTGCTAGAAATCAACAACAAAAGACCCACAAAGAATCCCAACAGCACCTGGAAACTGAACAGCACACTTTTAAACAATAAATGGATAGTGGATGAAATAAAAAAGGAAATTGCAAAATTCCTGGAATTGAATGACAATGAAATGACAATGACAATGAAAACACATCATGCCAAAATTTATGGGACACAATGAAGGTGGTCCTCGGGGGAAAATTCATAGCACTCAATGCCTTCATAAAAAAGACAGAGAGATCCCAAATCAATAACCTAACCATCCACCTAAAGGCACCGGAAAAACAAGAAAAATCCAACCCAAAGAGCTCCAGAAGGAAGAAAATAAATAAAATCAGAGCAGAAATTAATGAACTGGAAACCAAGGAAACAAGACAATTGACAAAACAAAGAGCTGGTTCTTTGAAAAAATAAACAAGACAGACAAACCCTTGGCCAATTTGATCAAGCAAAAAAAGGAGAGGCTTAAAATGAACAAAATTCAAAATTAAAAAGGAGAGATCACAACAGACATAAGTGAAATTGGGAGAATCATCAAGACTTACTTCAAAAACCTCTACTCCACAAAACTGGGTAATGTAGAGGAGATGGATAAATTCCTGGACACATACCATCTATCAAAGCTAAACTCAGAGCAGAGTATTCACCTCAATGAACCCATCACACTCATGGAGATTGAAAAAGTAATTTAAAAAAAAACCTCCCCAAAAAGAAGAGTACAGGACCAGATGGCTTCTCAGCTGAATTCTATCAAACCTTCATGGAAAAACTCAAACCAATCTTTCTTAAATTGTGCCTCACAATTGAAGAACAGGGAAAGCTACCCAACTCCTTTTATGAAGCTAGTATCACCCTAATTCCAAAACCAGAGAGAGATGCCACAAGAAAATAAAACTACCGGCCTATTTCCCTAATGAACGTAGATGCAAAGATCCTAAACAAAATCCTCACAAACCGAATCCAACAACAAATCAAAAGCATCATCCACCTTGACCAAGTGGGATTCATCCCAGGAACACAAGGGTGGTTCAACATACGGAAATCTGTCAATGTAATACACCACATAAACAAGGTTAAACATAAGAACTACATTATCATTTCAATAGATGTAGAAAAGGCCTTTGACAAGATACAACATCACTTCATGATCAAAACATTGGAGAGAACTGGCATGGTTGGTTCATATCTTAACATAATAAAGGCAATATACAAAGCTCTGAAGGCCCAAATAATTCTTAATGGAGAGAGACTGGAGGAATTCCCATTAAGATCAGGAACAAGCCAGGCGTGGTGGCGCATGCCTTTAATCCTAGCACTCGGGAGGCAGAGGTAGGAGGATCGCCGTGAGTTCAAGGCCACCCTGAGACTACAGAGTTAATTCCAGGTCAGCCTGGACCAGAGTGAGACCCTACCTCAAAAAACCAAAAAAAAAAAGAAAGAAAAAAAAAAGATCAGGAACAAGACAGGGTTGTCCTCTCTCACTTTTGCTTTTCAATATAGTACTTGAAGTCCTAGCTCAAGCAATAACACAGGAGAAGGAAATAAAAGGGATATAATTTGGAAAGGAAGAAGTTAAGTTAGCTCTATTCACTAATGACATGATTGTATATGTAAGAGATCCGAGAGATTCCATCCCCAAACTCCTGAAGGTGATGAAGTCCTATAGCAAAATAGCAGAATACAAAATCAATGCATAAAAATTAGTAGCATTTCTATATGCAAATGACAAGATACAGAGAAAGAAATAAGGGACATAGTCCCATTTTCAATAGCAACAAAAATAAAATACCTTGGAATAACGTTAACCAAGAAGTGAAAGATCTATACAACAAAAACATAAAAACAGTCAAAAAAGAAACTGAGGAGGACTTGAGAAAATGGAAAGACCTCCCGTGTTCCTGGATAGGCAGAATTAACATTGTAAAGATGACAATCCTACCAAAGGCAATATATAGATTTAATGCAATTCCAATTAAAATCCCTACAGTGTTCTTCACAGAGATAGAAAAAATGATCTCAAATGTCATATGGAAAGGCAGAAGGTCTCACATATTCAAACATATCCTCAGCAAAAGAAATACCTCTGGTGGCATCACCATACCTGATCTAAAGCTATATTACATAGCCATAGTAATAAAAACAGCATGGTACTGGCATAAAAACAGGAGTATAGACCAATGGAATAGACTTGAAGACCTGGACTTTGGGTCAAGCAACTATAGCTACTTGATATTCGACAAAGGCCCAAACAATATAGGCTGGAAAAAAGACAGCATCTTCAACAAATGGTGCTGGACAAACTGGATAACCACATGCAGGAAACTGAAACTTGATCCACACATTTCACCATGCACTATACTCAAATCCAAATGGATCAAAGACCTCAATATAAGACCAGAAATTCGAATATTACAGGAAGAAAATTTAGGAAGTACTTTCCATGATATAAGAATGGAAAAAGACTTCCTGAACAAAACCCCAGTAGCTCACAATCTTAAACAGTCACTCAACCAATGGGATCATACGAAGCTGAAGAGTTTATTTACAGACAAGCATACAATAAGCAAAGCCAATAGATTACCCACAGAATGGGAGAAAATATTTGCGGGTTATCCAACTGATAGAGGCCTAATCTCTAGAATCTACAAAAAACTCAAAAATCTAAACAGTAAGAAGTCAAACACCCTACTCACAAAATGGGGCAAAGAGATGAACAGGCAGTTCACAGAGGAAGAAATACAAATGGAAAACACACACTTGAGAAAATATTCATCATCCCTAATCATCAGAGAAATGTGAATTAAAACAACTATGAGATTCCACCTTACCCCAATAAGGATAGCAAACATCAAAAAAATCAAACAAAAATAAATGGTGGCAAGGATGTGGAGAAGCAGAAACACTCATCCACTGTTGGTGGGAATCTAGGATGGTACAACCACTTTGGAAAGCAATATGGAGACTCCTGAAAAAGCTGACTATAGAGATACCAACAGACCCAGTTATTCCCTTACTGGGCATCTACCCTAAAACCTTCAAACCACAAGCCAGAGATATTTGCTCAACCACGTTTGTAGCGGCTCAATTCATAATAGCTAAGAGCTGGAATCAACTCAGATGTCCATCACTAGAAGAATGGATAACTAAGATGTAGTTTATCTACACAATGGAATTCTATACAGCAGTAAGAGAAAATGACACAAAGAAATTTAAGGAAAAATGGTTGAACCTGGAACAGATCATTCTCAGCAAACTTACCCAATCACAGAAAAAAAATCACCACATATTCTCACTCATCTACAGCACCTAACCTGAATCTACTCAAGATACCTTACACACCCAGCAAGTATTTCATGGACTAGACACTAGGAGGGATGGGGAGGGAGGAGAGGGCATCGAAGGGGTGGGAAACACTAATCTAGACCCAAACAACAATGGTACCACAAAATTCTACTTCCTAAAAGGCAGACCAAATGGCTGAACCTTCACCAGACCCTTACCAGAAACACCTGAACCACAAGACACTGGAGAGGGTAGGATCAAGTCTAACCTAAATCCTCTACATCTTCCCTCCCTCCCTCTCCCTCTGTCTTTCTCTCTCCTCTTTACCTCCTATATATTAGTTACCTTTTTTCCTCATTTTCTTCAGGGACACTGACCTGTAACTCCCAGTACCAGCATGGGGCTAACACCCACAATGAGATTTTGATCAGAGAAACCTACAAGGTTTTCTAAAGAATGACAGATTTCTGTCAGAGTACTTGATGACCCACCAAAGGCTAGTGATAAGACCCTATTGCTGAAGACACCATATGCAGCTGACATGTAAAATGGAATGGCATGGCTGGAAGCCAGGAGAGAGTCAGTCCCCAGACAGTCAGCATGTCTAGTGCCAGAAGGTGCTACATGGGAGACTGGGGGAAATGACCAATATCTGTCCAAGCAACTCATGGTCCAACCTACGTAGCAGCAAATAACCTGTTATGATGCCCACACAAGTGCAGTAGTGGCACACAACCATGGTGGGGAACCAACTGCTCTCGATTGGGCTAACTGATCCCCTCAGTGGTATGGGACCCTTAGCTGGAGCTGGGAAACAAGTCAGAACCATATCCAAACATAAGCCCACTCTCAATTATCAAGCTACCATCAATCATGGGCTCCAAGAGGGCCTACACCTATCAAACTCTCTATTAAAAAAGTAAGGGATATCTCATTTGTCCTGGTGCTAACTTACTCTCCATTGGAGAATCTGCTTCTCTTTTTCAGACAGATGCACATCCTAAGGAGAGAGCCACCCCGTCATACCTCAAAAGGGCCCTGGCTGAAACTAAGGAAAATTGGCGAACAAGCAAGGGTGCTGTTTTCCTGATGAACCTGATACCAGCACAAGGGGGAAGGAGACCAACACAGAGAAAAATCAACGCCTACCAAATCAGAGTGCCAGAGGTCCAGAGGCCCCCAACAGCCCATCACTGGAGCAGACCAAAAATGAACCCAACATGGCTCAGGAAAATTTTGCGGAAGAGGGGGAGGAAAGAATGTCAGAGCCACATGTTGGGTAATGATATACAGAGACATTTATCATACCAATAACCGTGGGCCAACTCCACAATGCATGACCCATATACCTCAACAAGGAGGGGCCAATGGGGAGGGGGTAGGTCACAGAGGAGCCTAATAATGGTACCAAACTGCCTGTACTTGCAGAATAGAAAACTAATAAGAAAAATAAAATAAGATAAAATAAAAAAAGAATGGTACAGCAATGAACATGGATACATAAGCTTCTCTGTGGTTGGTAAGATAGAGAGTCCTTTTGGTATATGCCCAGAAGTGGTACAGCTAGGTCAGATGGTCATTCAAATTTCAGCTTTCTGAGAAAACTGCACAGTGCCTTCCTTAGTGACTGCACTTACCAACAGTGAATAAAAATTACCCTATCCAGGGCTGGAGAGATGGCTTAGCAGTTAAGCACTTGCTTCTGAAGCCTAAGGACCCCAGTTCAAGGCTTGATTTCCCCAGGACCCACTTTAGCCAGATCAAGGGGGCGCATACATCTGGAGTTCATTTGCAGTGGCTGGAGGCCCTGGCGCACCCATTCTCTCTCTCTGTCTCTCTCTCTCTCTCTCTCTCTCTCTCTCTCTCTCTCTCTCACTGTCTGTTGTTCTCAAATAAATAAATAAAAATAAACAAAAAAACTTTTAATTACCCTATCCACACAATCTCACCAGCATTTGTTGTCATTAGTTTTTTTTATGATAGCCATTCTGACTAGGATGTGATAAAATCTCAAAATGCTTTTAAATTGCATTTCCCTGATGGCTAAGGATGTTGAACATTCTTTTAAATATCCTTTGGGGGCTGGAGAGATGGCTTAGCGGTTAAGCGCTTGCCTGTGAAGCCTAAGGACCCCGGTTCGAGGCTCGATTCCCCAAGACCCACATTAGCCAGATGCACAAGGGGGCGCACGCGTCTGGAGTTCGTTTGCAGTGGCTGGAAGCCCTGGCGCGCCCATTCTTTCTCTCTCTCTCCCCCTCTTTCTCTCTGTCTGTCACTCTCAAATAAACAACCAAAAAAAAAAAATTATAAATATCTTTTGGCCATTTGTGTCTCTTTTAAGAACTGTCTGTTAATTTCATTAGCCCATTTATTAATTGCCAAGGGGAGGGAGGTTGTTTAGTTTTGCAGTTCTTTATATATTCTAAATATCAACTCCCTGTCTGAGGAATAGCTGGCAATAATCTTTTCCAATTCTGGAGGCTTTCTGTTCATTCTGCTCATAGTTTCCTTTGCTGTGAAGAAACTCTTTAATTTCAGTTAGTCCCATTTACTGATTCTTGAAACTATTTCCTGTGCTATTGGAGTCCTCTTCAGAAAGTTCTTTTATATAATCAACAGTGTACTGCTTGTGCTCTCTTCCAGTATTTTTAGCATTTCCAGCTTTACATAAAGGTCTCTGGTGCATTTTGAATTGATCTTTGTACAGGTGCAAGATATAAGTCTAATTCCAATGTTCTGAAGGTATTCAGTCTTACCAACACCATCTAGATAACGGCCGTCTTTTCTCCAGTGTCTGTTGTTTTTCATTAGTTATGGACATACTCAGTATGTAAGCAGCACATGTTGGTCCCATCCTTACCCTCATCCCTGCCTCCCCTCCAAAGGCAGCCTCCTCATTAGGGGATGCCAGTCATCCCCATGGGGATGTGGGTTGTGCATTTTGGGGGTAGCCATTAGTTATGGGGAAGAGGCAATGTCTCTGTGCATAATGTCCAGTGTATGTTTTAAATGCCTTAGTTAAAAACTGTGTGAGTATAGCTGTGCAGATTTATTTCTGAGTCCTCTATTTTATTCCAATAGTCTGTGTGTCTGATTCTGTATGAGTACCATGTAGTTTTTGAATCAATGGATCTATACTGTAACTTTATTTTTTTATTTTTTTATTTTTTTTTCGAGGTAAAGTCTCACTCTAGCCCAGGCTGACCTGGAATTCGCTATGGAGTCTCAGGGTGGCCTCGAACTCATGGCGATCCTCCTACCTCTGCCTCCCGAGTGCTGGGATTAAAGGCGTGCGCCACCACGCCTGGCTTTTATACTGTAACTTTAAATCAGGAATTGTTAGACCTCTAGAAGTATTCTGTTTACTTACATTTGCTGTGGCTATGCATGGTCTTTTGCATTTCCATATGAATGGTACTGGTTTTCCCTAGATCTTAGAAGAATGTCATTGAAACTTTGATGAGAATGGTATTGCTTGTAGATTACTTTTAGCAGTGTAACCATTAACAAAATCTTGATTCTATCAATCCAGGATCAGGGAGGGTCTCTCTACTGTGTGGTACTCTGTTTATTTTTGCAATATCTTAAAGCTTTCTTTTTAGGACTGCAAAGATGGATCCGCAGTTAAGGTGCTTTCATGTAAAGCCTAACGACATGAGTTTGATTCCCCAGTTTCCACATAAAGCCAGAAGCACAAAGTGGTGCATCCATCTGGAGTTCATTTGCAGTAGCTAGAGGTCCTGATGTATCCATTCTGTCTCTCTTCTCTTTCTCTCTCTGCTTGCAAATAAATAAAATAAAATGAATGCTTTTTTTAAAGTTTTCTTTTTAGAGGATTTTCACATCTTTAGTGAGGCTTCTTCCAGTGTACTTTATTTTGGAGGATTCATTCTAAATGGGGTATTTTTCCCAATTTCTTTCTCAGAAAATTCATTGTTGGAATATATGAAACCTACTAATTTTTGTTCATAGATTTTTGTACTCTGCAATTTTACTGGAAGTGTTTGTTAACTCTTAAGTTTTTTGGTAGTCTATAGGGTTGTGGATGTACAGATCATTTCATTTGCACATAGGGATAATTTCATTTCTTCCTTTCTATCAGTATCATGTATATGTCCTTTTATTGTCTTACTGCTTTAGCTAAGACTTCAAAAACTCTGCTGAATAAGGGTGGAAGGCTGGGGATGTAGCTCAGCTGGCAGAGTGCATACCTAGCCCAAAAAGACCCCTGTGTTTGATCACAAGTACTACATAAGCCAGGTGTGATGGAGAATGCTTGTAATCCTAGGGGAGGTGGAGGCAGAGGGATCAGAAGATGAAGTTCAAACTGAGCTAAATAGTGAGTTGCACACCAGCCTGTCTCCAGTAAAGAAAGGTAGGGGGAAGGAGACAGTGGGCACCCTTGTCTAGCTCCAGATTTTAAAGAAAATGTTTTCAGTTTTTCCTCATTCAGAATAAGGCTGAAAGTAGGACTGTCACATATAGGTTTTCTTATTTTGAGTTAGAACTTTATCAAATGCTTTTTTTTACATCCATAGAGATAATCGTGATTTCTGACTTTGTTTATTTGTATAAGAACTTTTGTTAATTGAGTTGCATATGTTCAACCAACCTTGCACTCTGGAGATGAAACTAATTCTGTTACAATGTATAATCTCCCTAATATGTTCTTGATTTCTGTTTCCAAGTATTTTGTTAAGAACTTTTTTATCTATGTTCATCTGGAAACTTGGCCTATAATGTTCTCATCTTTTAATGTGTCTTTATCCAGTTTTGGTACCAAGATGTCATTGGCTTTATAGAATGAGCTTGGTAGGATTTCTTCCCTTTCTATTTTTGTGGAACAGTTTGAGAAGTGTTGGTTTTAAATCTTCCTTAAAACTTTGATAGAATAAGACAAAGAATCTATCTTGTCTTGGGCTTTTCTTTGTAATTACTGCTTCAAACTCATTGCTTACTAGAGATCTGTTTAAATCCAGAACAAACAAATGGGAAACCAGTGGGTTTGGTTAGCCCACACACAAAAAAATTCCCCTTAACTTGAAACCCTACCTAGCCTGTTTCCCATTTAAAATTATAGCAAATTATCAGGCTAAAGTCGACAGTCATCAAATGTCACCAACATGGATCCTGGAATGGAAAAAAGATAGTGAAAAAACTGGTGCAATTCAAGTAAACACTGTAGTTTAATGAAAAAATATTTTATATCTTCTGGATTCAATTGTGATAGGTCACATACATTTAGAAATGTACCCAACTCATCTAGGTTTTGGAATGTAAGTTATCATAGGATTTCCTAATGCTCTTCTGAATTTCACCTTTCTCATCTCTATTTACCTGGGTCATCTTTTCTTTTTGGTTAGCTTGGCTATTTGTCAATCTTAATAACTTTTTTAAAGAATCAACCCTTTGGTTGATTTTGTACATTTTATTTCAGTCTCCATGAATTTCTCCCCTAACTCAACTCCTTCTTGGCATCTGATGGGTTTGAGATTGGCATCATGTTTTTCTGGAACTTTGAGGTGCATCATTATATTGTTTTTTATTGATGTATCTCAAAATTTCTAATGTATACATTATAGCTATAACTTTCTTTTAGGATTACTCTGATTGCACCAAGGGATCTGTTATATTGTGTTTTCATTTGCATTAATTTCTAGAAAAAAATTTTAATTTCCTCCCTGATTTCTTCAGTGATACACTGTTCATGAGCAGTATATTGCTCAGTCTCTAAGTATTTTTGTGTTTTCTGAGATTTCACTTGCTACTGATTTCTAGTTTTATTCCATTATGGTCCCACAGAAAACAAAGAATTATCTCAATTTTTTATCCTTCATCAAAGATGGTAAAAGGAAAACTTCACATTTAAAAAAAGTCAGCTCTATGATTATATGAACACAAGGCCAAACCCATAGAAAATACTTCAGGGAATAATCCACAAAGAAAAGTCTAACAACAAATCTCAAGAGCCTACAAGAAGAAGATCACAGTAACCAGAAGCTAGAGAAGCTCAAAAAAGTACAAAGCCCAAGAAAGAACCATACCCCATAAAGCACCCCATTATGGCAGGGATTAGATCAAACATCACAGTTATACTTTAAATATTAACAGTCTAAACTCACCCATCAAAAGATACAAGTTAATAGGGTAGAACAGAAAAATGGACCCTCCTTATCTACTGTCTTCAAGAAACCTACCTCATCTCTAAAGACAGAAACATCCTCACGGTGAAAGAATAAAAATGAAATTCTAAGAAAAAGAAAATAAGAAACAAGAGGTGTTGCTTTATTAGTATCTGATAAAATAGACTTCAAACCAAAAGCAATCAAAAAGGACAAAGAATGGGCTGGTGAGATGGCTTAGTGGTTAGGACGCTTGCCTTCAAAGTCAAAGGACCCAGGTTCAATTCCCCAAGACCCACAAAAGCCAGATGCACAAAGTGACACATGCATCTGGAGTTCATTTGTAGTGGCCAAAAACCCTGGCCTACCCATTCTCTCCTCTCTCTCTTTCTCTCTCATCTCTCTCTCTCTCTCTCTCAAATAAATAAAATGAAATGAAATAAACATTTAAAAAAGGACAAAGAAGGCCACTTCTTACTCATCAAGGGAACAACCCACCATAAGGACATCACAACCATAAATCTATATACACTAAACACAGGTGCACCACAGTTTATAAAACAAAACCTACTTGACAACAAAACAGAAATAAACACCAACACCATCATAGTCAGGGACTTTAATGCTCCACTATCTTCAATAGAGAGATCATCCAAGCAGAAATAATAGAGCTCAACAATAACATAGATCAACTAAACCTAATAGACATCTACCTAACAGTCCACCACAATTCTACAGAATATACATTCTTCCCAGTAGACCAGGGAACCGTCTCCAAAATACACCATATATTAGGCCATAAAGCCTGCTCCATAAATTCAGGAAAACTGACGAAACTTCCTGCATCATGTCAGATCACAATGCTTTAAAGCTAGAAATTAACAACAAGAGACACATCAGGAATTCCAAATAGCTCATAGAGACTGAATAACACACTTTTAAACAATGAATGGGTTATGGAAGAAGTCAAAAAAAATGTAAAATTTCTAGAATTAAATAATTGAAAAAACACAACTTTTCAGACACAATGAAGACAGTCCTAAGGGGAAAATTCATAACACTCAATGACTTCATAACATTTATGGAGAGATCCCAAATTAATAACTTGACCATCCACCTAGAGACATTGGAAAAACCAGAAGAATCCAACCCAAAGAGCTCCAAACAGAAAGAATCAAGATCAGAACAGAAACTAATGAATTGGAAAATAAGAAAACTGATGAAATGAAGAGCTGGTTCTTTGAAAAAATAAACAAAATTTATAAACCCCTGACCAATATGATCAAGCAAAAAAAAAAAAAAAAAAAAAAAAAAAGAGGGCTGGAAAGATGGCTTAGTGGTTAAGCACTTGCCTGTGAAGCCTAAGGACCCCGGTTCGAGGCTCGATT
This sequence comes from Jaculus jaculus, assembly GCF_020740685.1. Classification (NCBI taxonomy): domain Eukaryota; kingdom Metazoa; phylum Chordata; class Mammalia; order Rodentia; family Dipodidae; genus Jaculus; species Jaculus jaculus. The sequence continues at coordinate 169,675,530 of NC_059105.1, forward strand.
CCCCAGGACCCATGTTAGCCAGATGAACAAAGGGGTGCATGTGTCTGGAGTTCATTTGCAGTGGCTGGAGGCCCTGGCGTGCCCATTCTCTCTCTGTGTCACTCTCAAATAAATAAATAAAAACGAACATTAAAAATATTTTTTAAAAAAGAGATGTCTCAAATTAACAAAATCATAAATTAAACAGGAAAGTCACAACAGGCATCAGAGAAATTGGAAGAATTGTCAGGACATGCTTCCAAAACCTCTAAACCACAAAATTGAATAATGTGGAAGAAATGGATGAATTCGTAGCCACATACCACCTAGCAAAACTAAACTCAGAGCAGATTAATCTTTTTCGGTTTTGTTTGTTTTTCGAGGTAGGGTCTCACTCTAGCCCAGGCTGACCTGGAATTCACTATGTAGTCTCATGAGCCTCCAACTCATGGCGATCTTCCTACCTCTGCCTCCCGAGTGCTGGGATTAAAGGCATGCGCCACCACGCCCGGATAGATTAATCTTCTAAACAAAACCATCACATTCACTGAAATTGAAAAAGTGATCAAAAACCTCCCCCAAAACAAAGTTCAGGCACTGATGGCTTCTCAGCTGAATTCTATCAAACCTTCATTAAAGAACTGAACCCAATTTTTCTCAAACTGTTTCACATATTCAGAGGGCAGGAAATGCTCCCCAACTCCAGGGTGACAGAGACAAACAATGAGGGTACTCAACACATACCAAACCAGAAGTCCAGAGGCACCTGAGAGCTCATCACCAAAATAGACTTAAAACACACCTACCAGGCTGCCGAGATGGCTTAGTGGTTAAGGAGCTTTCCTGTGAAATCTAAGGACCCACCACCTTCTCCATCTGCTTCTCAGTCCTCCCCCCACCACCACCACCCCATAAATATCTTTTATCTACTAATAAGTAAAAAAAATATATTTTTAAAAAATAAATAAAATAAAAGATCATTTGGGGATGAAGAGATGGGTTAGCAGTTAAGACATTTGCCTGTGAAGCCTATGGACCCAGGTTCAACTCCCCAGTACCCATGTAAACCAAATGCACAAGGTAGCACATGTGTCTGGAGTTTGTTTGCAGTGGCTAGAGGCCCTGGTGTGCCATTCTCTCTGTCTGCCTCTCTGACCCCAGATAGATAGATAGATAGATAGATAGATAGATAGATAGATAGATAGATAGATAGGTAGATCGATCAATCATTTTGCTGGATACAGCACTCTTGTTTAGAAGTTGTTTGCATTCAGGGCCTAAAATATATGAGTCCATGTTTTTCTAACTTTTAGGTTTGCCCATAAGACATCTGAAATTATTTTTATGTTCTTGCCTTCATATGAAATCTGGCATTTTTCCTTAAAGTATTTTTGTTTGTTTGTTTGTTTTGTTTTGTTTTGTTTTGTTTTGTTTTGTTTTGTTTTGTTTTGTTTTGTTTTCTTGAGGTAGAGTCTTGCTGTCTTGCCCAAGATAACCTGGAACTCACTATCTAGTATCACGGTGGCCTTGAATTCACAGTGACCCACCTACCTCTGCCTCCTGAGTACTGAGATTAAAGGCATGTGCCACCTTGTCCAGCTCTCTCCTTGTAGCTTTTAATATTTTAATATTATTTCTTTACTTTGCATTTCTGATATTTTCACTATGATGTGTCAAAGAGAGGTTTTTCATGTGTGTTTTGGATTCTAAATACCTCTTGTGTCTTCATATCAAATTCTTGCTCTAGGTTTGGAAAACTTGCTGCTATGATTTCGCTAAATAAAATTTTAATTCCTCTACATGTTATCTCAGCTCCTCCTTCTACCCTGTAAACCCTAAGGTACAGTCTCTTGAATAACTACATGGATATATTATTCATGTTCCTTGACTTTTATATCTGTCTCTACAATTGTCTGGACTTTGTTCACCTCCTCTGAAATTTGATCTGCATGTTCTTTTTTTTTTTTTTTTCAAGGTAGGGTCTACTGACCTGAATTCACTCAGTAGTCTCAAGGTGGCCTTGAACTCACAGTGATCCTCTGACCTCTGCCTGCCAAGTGCTGGGATTGAAGGTGTGAGCCAACGCCAGCTTGATCTGCATGTTCCTGTCTATTGGTGATGCTCTTTATTGTGATTTTTATTTAAGTGATTGTTTCTTTCATTTCCAGAGTTCCTCTGTGGTTCCTTTTCAGTGTTTTGATTTTAATTTTGATTTGAATTTATCCTCCATGTTTTGAACTTTTCCCTGTACTTTTCTTACATTGCCATTGTTTATCTAGCTGGAGGAGGTTTGTTGTTGGGGGCATGCTTGGTGGTGTGGTAGGCAACTCTACCTTGCTCACTCTCCTGCCACTGTCTCCCACCTGCTGTGGCAGAGGTGAGGTCCAGCCCCTGTTCATGCTTTTCCCTGATGAGACCTCCCTTCAAGACTGTAAACCAAAATAAACCCTGTCCTTCCATCAGCTGCTTTGGGCCTAGTGCTTTATCCCAGCAACAAGAAAGAAGGTAACTACAACAATAACAAATGGAGGAAACACTGAAAAAAATAAGAATATTAATATACAATTTAATTTCAAGAAAAAAAATGTTAATGAAATGAAATCCTTGTTGAAAAATAGTAATTATATCTGCTAGCAAAGCTATAATATATAATAAAAGTTTTAATAATTTTCATTTTCCTACAATTCTTTATTAATGTCATTGTAAAATTTTTATTTGTAGCATCTTAAGAGATCAAAAAAGCTGGGAGTGGTTCATGCCTTTAATCCCAGCACTCAGGAGGCAGAAGTAGGAGGATCACCATGAGTTTGAGGCCACCCCGAGACTCCATAGTTAATTCCAGGTCAGCCTGGGCTAGAGTGAGACCCTCCCTCGAAAAATCAAATAAATAAGTAAATAAGAGAGAGATCATAAAATCCACTTTCTCAAGTGACATAAATTAAGCTATAATTTCTAAAATATCTTAAGGTATATTTTTAAAAACCTGACTTCGTAAATGACTTTTGTAAAGAGATTCACATATTTTCTAATTTTTCCCTCTTTTTAATTTTTTCTTTTCTTTCTTTCTTCTTCTTCTTTTTTTTTTTTAGTGTTTCGAAATAGGGTCTCACTCTAGCACAGGCTGACCTGGAATTCACTATGAAGTCTCAGGGTGGCCTCAAACTCACAGCGAACCTCTGTCTCCCAAGTTCTGGTATTAAAAGCACGCATCACCATGCCCAGCCTTTATTTTTCCCTTTTAAATTATTATTTAAGATAATCAATGTATCTGCAATATGCAATTTTTTTAATTTAAATGTATAATTTATAAAAACAAAAAAGAAAACATATTCCATTTAGAGAAATTCCAAATACTAGTAACTTTTCTAAATAAAATATGACTACACTATATTCTATATCTAAATAATAAATGAAAGCCAGAGAAAATCAATATTCTCAAAACTCTGTATATACTAAGCTCCTACTGATAAATCTGGAAATTTTTCCCAGGATAATAGATGTGAACCACATATGGAGATATGACTTACAGTAGAATATGCTAAAGCTTCCTTTCAAAACAGTCAAAGGTGGCCAGGCATGGTGGTGCACACCTTTAATCCCAGCACTTGGGAGGAAGAGAGAGGAGGATCACCATGAGTTCTTGGCCACCCTGAGAAAACAGAGTGAATTCTAGGTCAGCCTAGACTAGAGTGAAACCCTAACTCGGGGAAAAAAAAAAAAGAAAAAAAAGAGTCAAAGGTGAGCCAGGTATGTGACACATGCCTTAAATCCCAGCATTTGGGAGGCAGAGGTAGAAGGATCATCTTGAGTTTGAGACCACCCTGAAATGACATAGTTAATTCCAGGTCAGTGAGACCCTACCTTGAAAAAAAAAAAGTCAAAGAATGTAAGACTCATGTTTTTTTTTTTTTTAATTTATTTGACACAGAAAGAAGAAGATAGAGAGAGAAAAAATGGGCACACCAGGGCCTCCAGCCATTGCAAATGAACTTCAGATGTGTGTGCCCCCTTGTGCATCTGACTAACATGGGTCCTAGGAAATCAAACCAGGGTCCTTTGGCTTTGCAGGCAAATGCCTTAACTGCTACAAAGTATTGTTTTTTTAAATGAGTCCCATTTGTTTGCTTTATTTTTAAATATGCATTTAACATGTATTAGTTTGATATTTTTAAAACTCTTGATCCTATTTTTCAGTATATAATACAACTGATTTGAACCAAGGTAGAAGATTTGCGGGGAGGTGGCTCACACAAAGTAGATCCTTCTCAGGCTCAAGGGCGACCTCCCCAGCTCAGTGGCTATTCATCAATACTACACCCACCATAATCAATCTAGATAAGGCCAGCCAACACAGCTGCTGTTACTGTATCTGCAGTGAGACAACTGATCAGGATGGGAAGACTCCAATGCAAAGAAAATAACCCATAACACCCAGCAAAGGAATCCCCACCAAGACTCCTACTGCCACAATGGAAGCCTCAAATGCAAGAAGAAACCCAAGACACAGAAGCCCGAAATGAAATTATGACAAGCATTTGAACAAACTTACTGAGACCATGAACAAATAGCTTATTTAATGAGAAGAAACTAGATAAAGAGTAATCAAACAGGAATTCCAAGCATGTCTGAAGAAAATCAACAAAAAGAATTCAAATTACAATTCAAAAAAATTGGCTTAATAAGTTGGAAGAAATTAAACAAAAAGAAATCAAAGAGTAGATGAATGAAATAGAAAATAATCAACAAGAACATCTCAATTGATGATGACTGAAGGAAACCAAAGAGTATCAGAAAACAGTACTCCATAGACAGCTTAATAAAACTGAAGACAAGCAATAAAAACATCTGAGGAGAATCTACAAATAAATGAGCTCATGGGCCAATGGAACAAGCTCAATGAGGACATATCCAAATGCAAGAATGAACTCCAAGAGAGACTAGGGCTGCCAACCCAAACTACTAGACCAAACATAATTATCTTTCATAATAGAAGGTAAAAAAAAAAAAACTTTCATGATATAAACTAGCTTTATAAATTACTTGAGCACCAAGCCAGCCCTATAGAGAATATTTCATGTAATACTCCTCACTCAGGAAATGAACCATCATGTACAAGAGGGGAGAAAAAGAAACAATCAAAACTAGTGTGGACATAAAAGCATGTAGAGACCAAGAAATACCAAACTCCACAAAACTTTCAAAATGACAGGGATTAATTCATGCCTCACTACTATAATTCTGAATATTAATGGACCCAACTCTCCAATTGAAGGACACAGGCTACACTGGAGAGATGGTTTAGCAGTTAAGGTGCTTGCCTGTGAAGCCTAGGGATGCAGATTGATTCTCCAGTACCCACACAAGCCAGATTCACAAGGTGGCACATGTGTCCAGAGTTCACTTGCAGTGGCTGGAGACCCTGGTGTACCCATCCTCATCTATCTAACTATCATTCTATCTGCCTCCTTCTCTTTCTACAGTGCTCTCACTCAGACACTGAACAGAAGCACTGTTGCCCTTCTGCATCCGGAGTATTTGGTGGAAGACACAGAACATCTGGAGCTCATCAATCCCAATGAGCTTCTCAAGGAATGCAGGGCTGTCCTGTAGACTTGGCCTCCCCAATACCAGAGGGATTTTGTGGATCTGAGAGTAGATAAAATTCATGCTAGAGAGATAGCTTAGTGGTTGAGGCAATTGCCTGTGAAACCTAAGGATCCAGGTTTGATTCCCCAGTACCCATAAGCCAGATGCACAAGGAGCACATGCATCTGGAGTTCTGTTTGCAGTGCCTACAGGTCCTCCTGCTCCCATTCATTCTCTCTCTCATAAATAAGATATTAAAAAAGAAGAAGAAGAAAATCTGGCTGGAGAGAAGGCTTGGTGGTTAAAGCACTTGCCTGCAAAAGCCAAAGGACCAAGGTTCGATTCCCCAGGACCCATATAAGACAGAGGCACAAGGTGGTGCATCCATCTGTAGTTCATCTGCAGTAGCTAGAGGCCCTGGCATGCCCATTCCCTCTCTTTTTTCTTTTTTTTTTTTTTTTAAGATTTAGCTGGGCGTGATGGCACACACCTTTAAATTTTTTTTGTTTATTTTTATTTATTTATTTATTTGAGAGCGACAGGCAGAGAGAGAGAGAGAGAATGGGCATGCAAGGGCCTCTAGTCACTGCAAACAAACTCCAGACACATGTGCCCTCTTGTGCATCTGGCTAACGTGGGTCCTGGGGAATCGAGCCTGGAACCATGGTCCTTAGGCTTCACAGGCAAGCACTTAACCACTAAGCCATCTCTCCAGCCCCTCTTTTTTCTTTTTTGATTTTTCAAAGCAGGGTCTCACACTAGCCCAGCCTGACCTGGAACTCATTATGTAGTCTCAAGGTGGTCTCAAACTCACAACGATCCTCCTACCTCTGCCTCCCAAGTGCTGGGATTAAAGGCGTGCACCACCACACCTGGCCCCATTCTCTCTTTTAAACAAAGAAAAAATAAATAAAATAAAGAGCATCACCAAAAAAGAATGCACGTAAAATATAAGAAAGCACACAAAGCCCAAAGTAGTGAAGATCCAGATTAAACAGTGTTTAAAAGTCATGCTAGGACTACATGTGGTGGCATACACCTTTAATCCCAGTACTTGGAAGATAGAGGTAGGAGGATCACAGTGAGTTCGAGGCCACCCTGAGACTACATAGTGAATTCCAGGTCAGCCTGGACTAGAGTGAAACCCTACCTCAAAAAAAGAAAAGTTATGGGCTGGAGAGATTGCCTAGCAGTTAAGGCATTTGCCTGCAAAGCCAAAGAATCCCATTTCAATTATCCAGGACCCATGTAAACCAGATGTACAAGGGGGTGCACACATCTGGAGTTCGTTTGCAGTGGCTAGAGGCCCTGGCATGCCCATTCTCTCTCTCTCTCCCTGCCTATTTCTCTGACTGTAGTTCTCAAATAAAAAAATAAAATATATATTTTAAAAAGTTATGTTAAAAACATACAATATAACCAGGCATACTGGTGTACATCTTTAATCCCAGGACCCAGTAGAAGGATCACTGTGAGGTCAAGGCCACCATGAGACTACTTAGTGAATTAGGTTAGAGAGAGACCCTGCCTCACAAAAAAAAGAAGAAGAAAAAGAAAAGGAAATATATATGCAAGAGCAGTGCAGATAGCTCAGTCAGTAAAGTGCTTACCTTGCAAAAATGAGAGCCTGAGCTCAACCCAAAGTATCCATGTAATATAACTGTTATGGGCAAGCAACTGCTTCTGACTGGATTTGTGGCCCGCCATATAGAAGGAAATTCATGCCTAGTACTGACAATAGTCAAAAGCCAATAGCTGAAGAGGTTATAGGCCTGGGAGAGAAGCTAATACTGTTAAATGGATATGTTGTGCCCATCAAATTGCCCTGTAAATATTTATATTTATATTCATATATTAGCTCTGCTCAAACCTTTTGTTTTAGAAGTTTTTTATTTTTTTAGTTTTTTTTTTAATTTTTTTAATTTTTTTGTTCATTTTTATTTATTCATTTGAGAGTGACAGAGAGAGAGAGAGGCAGATAGAGAGAGAGAAAGAATGGGCGCGCCAGGGCCTCCAGCCACTGCAGACGAAATCCAGACGCGTGTGCCCCCTTGTGCATCTGGCTAAGGTGGGTCCTGGAGAATCGAGCCTTGAACAGGGGTCCTTAGGCTTCACAGGCAAGCATTTAACCGCTAAGCCATCTCTCCAGCCCTAGAAGTTTATTTTTTAAATTTGGCAGTAACTACCAGGGAGACTCGAAGTTTGTCAAAGTGCTAACTAGTGATTATGCAGTGAGTGCTCAATGAGACATTTTATCACCCTCTCTAAGGCCAAGAGAACAGTGCAGAGTAGGGGAGGAAAGAGTATAAGAACCAGAGGGTGAGAATGAATGCTGTGAAATACTCTTTTCCAAACAAGACATTCATGAGCTCACAGCAACTGTCATTTACCTGCATGAGACCTGCGCAATGTTGAGCCCATCAACATTCTGTCATGGGTGGTGGAGGAAAGCAAAAAAATAAAAAGATATGACAGGGGAAGAGGGATCGATGGGAGGAGAATAGGAGATATAGAAAAGAGAAGATAATAAGAGGGGCTTATGATCAAATATATTATTCACAGTATGAAAACTGTCAACATAAAAGCCTTCTAGAGGTGGGAGAATTGCCATGAGTTGAAGGCCAGCCTGGACTACAGAATGACTTCCAGGTCAGCCAGAGCTAGAGTAAAACCCTGCCTCAATGCCAGGCATGGTGGCTCATGCCTTTAACCCAGCACTTGGGAGTCAGAAGTAGGACTGCCATGAGTTCAAGGCCACCCTGAGACTCTATAATGAATTCCAGGTCAGCCTGGGCTAGAGTGAGCCCCTACCTCAAAAAAACAAAAAAATAAAGTAGAAGAAAAAAGGAGGGAGGAGGAGGAAGGAAGATGGAAGAACAAAGAAGAATGAGGAGGAGGAGAAGGTGGCCTCACTAAAAGCTTCTAAGTGTCTATGTTTATCCCCTTTGAACAATGTCTCTCTCCCTCTCTCTCTCTCTGTACTAGAGAACCTGCTTGGACAGATGTTGGCAAGTGCCAGAGACCCAAGATCCACTAAAATGACAAGAAAAAGTGGAGGGCCTAGCACGGGCTGTGTCATCTGTCACACCTGCAAGAGCCCAGCAAACATTACAAAATAAGAACACTGGACATAAAGGGTGGAGAAAGGAAGGGAGGAGGATACTTAATAGGTTGATATTGTATATATGTAATTACAATGATTGTAATGGGGAGGTAATATGATGGAGAATGGAATTTCAAATGGGAAAGTGTGGGGGTGGGGAGGGAGGGAATTACCATGGGATATATTTTATAATCATGGAAAATGTTAATAAAAATTTTAAAAAAAAAAAAAGAACACTGTTTACACTCATGACCTGAAAACCTTCTGCGGGGAAATGGTGTACACACTGAGGAGACTCAAAACTCATTAAGGAAGAAAGTCAGAAGCCATTGAGATCTCAACACTGAAGAGTACTTGTACAATACCATCCCAGGTTCAAGGACATTGCAGAAGAGGTGCTGGAGAGAGTGTGAGAGTGGCAGGGTGGGAAGGTGCACTGTCAGGCACTGGCCTCCCCAAAGGCACTGGCTGGTACATTCATGCCCCACAGTGATTACCGCTATCCCACTGAGGAAGGCCCTCAGTGTGATGGGGATGGAGGAGAGGGGACACAAGAGGATAGCCCAATGGGGATAAGATTAATGTTTAGTATGTTCATATATTAAAGTTCCAAATAATCTTTTTAGGGCTAGAGAGATGGTTTAGCAGTAATGGCAGTTGCCTACAAAGCCAAAGGACCCAGGTTCGATTCCCTAGGAGTCTCGTAAGCCAGATGCACAAGGTGGCACATGCATTTGAAATCTGTTTGCAGCAGCTGAAAGCTCTAGTGCACCCATTCTCTCTATCTCTGCCTCCTCTCTCTCAAATATTTTTTAACTGGGCATGGTGGAATATGCTTTTAATTTCAGCACTCAGGAGGCAGAGGTGGGAAGATTAATATGAGTTCAAGGCCAGCATAGGACCTCTGAGTGAGTTCCCGGTCAGTCTGGGCTACTGAATAGCCCTATCTCAAAAATAATAATTATTATTATTGTTATTATTATTATTTATTTATTTAAGAGAGAAAAAGAGTGGCTCACCAGGATATCCTGATATTGCAAATGAACTCCAGATGCATGTGCCACTTTGCACATCTGGCTTTAAGTGAGTACTGAGGAATCAAACCCAGGCCACCAAGCTTTGCATGTAGGTAGCTTTACCCATGGAGCAATGACCAGGGAACAATTTAGAAAACTGCTCAACTGTACCTTTAAAGGGTAATCTCAAGCTGAGGTATCATGTACTGCAAGACACCCATCAATATAAGCTATAAAGCCTTCCCTGGACCATCTCTAGCAATCACATATCCATATACCCTCACCCTTACATAACCTCTGAGTTTACCATTTGCACCAAGTCTTACCACAAGAGTAATGCAAAGTGCTTTTATTGAGCCATGAAAAGTCAGGAAGAGTTTCTAATGTTGCCTCTTGACAAGAGCTCCAACTACTATATCACTGCCACAGAGACACACTGACACTAAGAAAGATGTTCAACACATGTTTAAGTAAGTCACCACTTCTGGACTGCTTTTAGCATAATACACTAGGAATTAAAAAAGTAATCCTGGGCTGGAGAGATGGCTTAGTAGTTAAGTGCTTGCCTTTGAAGCCTAAGGACCCCGGTTCGAGGCTCGGCTCCCCAGGTCCCACGTTAGCCAGATGCACAAGGGGGCGCACACGTCTGGAGTTCGTTTGCAGAGGCTGAAAGCCCTGGTGTGCCCATTCTCTCTCCCCCCCCCCATCTGTCTTTCTCTCTGTGTCTGTCGCTCTCAAATAAATAGATAAAAAAAATTTTTAAAAATTAAAAAAAATAAAAAAGTAATCCTGCAATTCTCTTATGAATAATATATTCATATATCATTGCATTTTGTGCTACTTTTGTTAAATATAAATAAATACTTAAAGCATATTTTTAAAAGTTTAAGTTCCAGGCATGTGAGTTCATGCCTATAGTTCCTGCATTCAGGAGACTGAGATGGGAAGAATGCCATGAGTTTGAGGCCAACATGGGTACAGAGTGAGTTCCAGGTTATACTAAACTAGAGTGCAATACTGACTCAAAAACTACAAAAACTTGCTGGGCATGGTGGCGCACACCTTTAATCCCAGCACTTTGGAGACAGAGATAGGAGGATCACCATAAATTCGAGGCCACACTGAGACTACATAGTGAATTCCAGGTCAGCCTGAGCTATAGCAAGACCCTCAAAAAATAAAAAAAAACAACAACAAAAACTACAGAACTTTTTAAAGATTTATTTTTTAAAAAATACCAGGCATGGTGGTACATGCCTGCAATCTCAGCAATGGTAAGGTGGAGACAGGAAAATTCCTAGGGCTTGCTGATCCACCACTCAAGTCAAATTAGTGATTCCAGACCAATGAGAAACCCTGTTCTAGAAAGAGATGGACAGTATTCATGATAATGGCACCTGAAGTCTTCTAGCTTCATATATACATAAACACACAGGCGCATATGTACATGTACATATGTGAACATGCATATACACACATGCAAAAATAAAAGAAACAGGGTCTGAGATTGCTAGGCAGTTAAGGGTGCTTGCAACACCTGATGACCAAGGTTCAATTCCCCACACCTACAAAAAGCCAGATGCAAAGTGGTACATGCATCTGTGATCCAAGTGACCCTACCACAATGGGAGATGGAGCCAGGAAAATCACAAGTTCACAGACCAGCCAGTCTAATGTTCCTTTGCAGTCTGGAAGGTTGTTTGCAGCAGCAAGAGACCCTGTCTCAAAGAAGGTGGAACACAGACACCTTCAAGCCATTCTCTTACCTCCATATATAGATCATGCCTCAAGCTCCCATATGCATACACAATAAATAAATATTATAAAAGAGACACAGGTGCCCATATACACATATAATAAATAAATATTATAAATGAATACATATATAAACAAGCATGCATATGTACTTATATATGTATCTTTGTTTTATATCACAAAGTAATTTAAAAGAAGTATAAGTTAATCATTACAAGTTAAATATATTAGGAATTGTTTTTAAATGTAACTCCTTGTCAACCCACTTAATTAAGACTGAAAACATTAAGAATTACTTTTGAGTGAAGCAAATCTATCATCTTTTCCAACAACCTTACTTTTTTAAATACTGGATTTAAAATACTTCCAATGTGATAAGTTGAACAGAATCAATACTGAGTGACATACCTTTCAGATAAGTTAACGCTCTGGTGAGGAGGATCTAAATTGTGACATGCCTCTATGCTGTCAACAGATGTCGAAGGCAAGGAGTCTGACTGCACCTTGTTGGTATCACATAAATTAGCATCATTTCTAGGTAAGGTCTTTTTGAATTTTCGTCCTAAATCCGTCCATAGGACATTCGTCAACATAACTTTCAGATGCCTGTTATATACATAAATAATTAATACATGGTACTAAACATTTTGTAATACATAAATTTACTACAAACTAACAATATCTGAGAATTCTGAACTTCGGTACTTAAGCAATTGTAAATATAATAAATAAAAGACAAATGCTTAACTATTCTCAACGATGCATTCAAAAGTAGAATTGATTTAACCTAAATTTGAATTCAGAATACTATTAGGCAAGTTACAATTGTAGTCACACATATATTGGCTGCTGGGCTCCTAGTGGCCCATCGATGCTTCTGCACACTGCTAGTGGAGGACAATACACATGAACAGATCTCACCACAGAGGCCACCACTTTCTACGGTATGGATGTGTTCCTGGTTTAGCATTGGGTGATACAAAAAAAAATGATTAAAAGTAGGATGACATGGTATTATTTTTATGTATTTCTAACATGGATAAATTTAAAACATTTACCTATACTGTACCAATCTCAAAGGGGGACATAATAGATGCAAGCAGTTCCAGATTTTTGTCTCATCCATTATGTCCATTTGATCAATATATATTCTTGCTGACAGGATTTGAAAACTGCATTTAGTCCTAAAACCATGGAATATAGTTTTTGAGGTATTTGAATAAGGTACCAAATGAACTTCAAAAATGTCATGCCACACATGGTCAACTTGATCAAATGAAAAAAAGACAAGTCTCGAATTAAATTAGAAAAGAAAAGAGGAAATCACAATAGACATCAATGAAGCTGGAAGAATCATCAGGACATATTTCCAAAACCTCTAGTCCACAAAACTGGACAACCTGGAGTAAATGGATCAATTCCAAGACACATACCACCTACCAAAACTAAGTCCAGAGCAGATAAATCTCCTAAACAAACCCATTACATCCATCAAAACTGAAAATGTAATCAAAAACCTCCCCAACAGGAAAAGGCCAGGATCTGACAGATTCTCAGCTAAATCCTACCAAACCTTCATCAAAGAACCTAAATCACTTTTTCTCAAGTTATTTCACATAATAAGAGAATAGGGAATCCTCCTCAACCCCTTCTATGAAGCTAGCATCAGCCTACTACCAAAACCAGACAGAGATACAACAAGAAAACTATAGAACTATATCCCTGGTAAACTTAGATACAAAAATCCTGAACAAAATCTTCACACACCAAATTCAACAACACATCAAAAGCATTATCCACTTTGATCAAGCAGGCTTCATCCCAGGGATGCAGGGATGGCTCAAAACAGGGAAATCATTTAATGTAATACATCACATAAACGTAAACACAAGAATTATGTGATCATTTCAATAAGGGCAGAGAAGGCCTTTGACAAAATATAACATCACTTCATGATGAAAACACAGGAGATGAGACATGAAGGGTTGGTATCTCAACATAATACTGAAAACTTAAAACAGGGGTAGTCATGAGCCCTAGGGGTATAAAGTCTGCTGCTGTCTGGCTAAATGTATATATTATGCTTATCAAACTTCCCAATAAGAACTTCTCGTAATGTTCATACCCTTATATTAATGCTACTCTCACTTTTGGTAGAGAATCTTCTCTTTTCAGATGGCAGTGACTTTGGGATGACTCAGAAGGCATCACGGTGCTGGAAAGAAGTGACAGAAGTGCTCAGTACTGCAATATCTCTATCACACCTTTCAAGGCTTAGGGTCTATTGCAAAAGAGGTGATGGAAAGAATGTAAGAGCCAAAGGAAGGGTAGGACTACTTACAATGTGCTCCCCCAGACACAAAATGGCCTGATATCCATGACCTCACAGTGCCTGATACTACCTACACAAGACCATCATAATAGGAGGAAAAGATCATGACATCAAAATAAAAGAAAGACTGATTGAGAGGGGGAGAGGATATGATGGAGAGTGGAGTTTCAGAGGGGAAGGTGGGAGTTGGGAGGGTATGACCATGGGATATTTTTTATAATCATGAAAGTTGTTAATAAAAAAATTGTGAAAATTGGGCTGGAGAGATGGCTTAGCGGTTAAGCACTTGCCTGTGAAGCCTAAGGACCCCAGTTCGAGGCTCGGTTCCCCAGATCCCACGTTAGCCAGATGCACAAGGGGGCGCACACATCTGGAGTTCATTTGCAGAGGCTGGAGGCCCTGGCGCGCCCATTCTCTCTCTCTCCCTCTATCTGTCTTTCTCTCTGTGTCTGTCGCTCTCAAATAAATAAATAACTTTTTTAAAAATTGGCTCTATAGAAGTGTTGAAGAGCTAAAAGTTTTAAAAAAAAATTGTGAAAATAAGTAAATAAATAAATAAATAAAAATAAAAATAAACCTTTCCAGGACCCAAGATGGCGGCACTCAGGGCGATGCTCTTGATTTTGTTCTGAGGGTAAAGAAGACAGAAAGTCCTACATTATGTCCAAGCTAAACCGGGCCACTCTGGGCCCTCAGGAAGCCTGAGGCCGGCGGGTGATCCGGACCATCGTCCGAGCAGGCCAGGCCATGCCTGGACCCCACTGGGTCCCATGCTAGGTCAGCGTGGTGTCTCTATTAACCAGTTCTGCCAGGAGTTCAATGAGAAGACAAAGGATATCAAAGACAGCATTCCTTTGCCTACAAAGATTTTTGTGAAGCCTGACAGGACATTTGAGCTCAAGATTGGACAACCCACTGTATCCTACTTCTTGAAGACAGCTGCTGGACTTGAGAAGGGAGCCCGGGAAACAGGAAAGGAGGCGGGCCTGGTGACTGTGAAGCACGCAGATGAGACCGCCTGTATCAAAGCTAAAGACGATGCCTTGCCCTGCAAGATGTGTCCCTGTCCTCTGTTGTCCATTCTATTACTGGTTCTGCCCGTTCCCGGGGCATTCGTGTGGTGAAAGACCTCAGTGCAGAAGAGCTGGCAGCTTTCCAGAAGGAGTGAGCTGTGTTCTTGGCTGCTCTGAAAGAGGCAGATTTGGCAGCCCAGGCAGAAGCTGCCAAGAAGTGACCCCTGCTTTCCATACTCCAGGATTTTGAGGGAAGCAGCTGGGAAGGGGTGCAGTTGAGAATCATGCCAACATGATTATTATTTTCCTAAATTTATGTATTTTTACACACATAACTGTCAAAGTATTGAGCCTAAATAGATATCCTTTATCACCAAAAAATAAAAATAAATAAATAACCCTTTCCAGGCTGGAGAGATGGCTTAGCAGTTCAGGTGCTTGCCTATAAAGCCTAACAATCTGAGTTTGATTCCACAGTGCACATTCTTTCTCACTCTCACTCACTCTCTCTCTCTCTCATTCATAAATAAATAAACTATTTTTATAAAAACAAACCTTTCCTTCCTTGAATTGTTTCTGCCAGGCATGTTACAGAGAAACAAAAAGAAACTAATGCAATGACCTTGATGCTAAAATGTTGTAGCAGACTAGACTCACTCCAAAAGAAAGGAGGAGCCGGGCGTGGTGCCCACGCCTTTAATCCCAGCACTTGGAAGACAGAGGTAGGAGGATTGCCATGAGTCCAAAGCCACCCTGCGACTAGTGTATTCTAGACAAAGCCACCCTGAGACTCTAGTGAATTCTAGATCAGCCTGGGCTAGAGAGAGACCCTACCTCGAAAAACCAAGAAGAAAAAAAAAAAACTATCCAAAAGAAAGTAGAACACTGGCCGGGCATGGAGGCACGTGCCTTTAATCCCAGAACCCAGGAGGCCCATGGAAGAAAAGCCACTTTGAGTTTGGGGCCAGCCTAAGCTACAAGAAGACTATAACTCAAAAAACAAAAAAAGTAAAGGAAGGAAGAAAGTGAACAGCTAAAAAATACTGAAAAGTAGTTGAGGCTTTATGCCAACAGTAACATAATTCTACTGCTTTTAACAAAGAATTGACAAAAACAGAACTGCACTTTTTAACATTCTATTTATTAATTTGCAAGCTGAGAGGAGGAAAACAAAGAGAGAAGGAAGGGAGGGAGGGGGGCAGGAGGAAGGGGGTAAGGAAATAGGTGTGCCATGAATTCATGCCTATAAAAAGAAACTCCAGAAGCCGGGCATGGTGGCACAGCACTCGGGAGGCAGAGGTAGGAGGATTGCCGTGAGTTCGAGGCCACCCTGAGACTCCATAGTGAATTCCAGGTCAGCCTGGGCTAGAGTGAGACCCTACCTCAAAAAAACAAAAAAAGAAAAGAAAAGAAAAGAAAAGAAAAGAAAAGAAAAGAAAAGAAAAGAAAAGAAAAGAAAAGAAAAGAAAAGAAAAGAAAAGAAAAGAAAAGAAAAGAAAAGAAAAGAAAACTCCAGATATATGCACCACCTCGTGCATCTGACTTACGTGGGTCCTGGAGGATCAAACCAGGCCATCAGACTTTCAAGCAAGCAGCCATCTTTCCACCCCCAGAGCTTCACTTTTGAGTCCCTTTTGTTTAAAATATTTGGGCTGGAGAGATGGCTTAGCGGTTATGTGCTTGCCTGTGAAGTGTAAGGCCCCTGGTTAGAGGCTCGATTCCCCAGGACACACATTAGCCAGATGCACAAGGGGGAACACGCGTCTGGAGTTCGTTTGCAGTAGCTGGAGGCCCTGGCACACCCATCATATCTCTCTCTCTCTGCCTTTCTCTCTATGTCTGTCACTCTCAAATAGATAAATAAAAAAATAAACAAGACTTCTGATTAAGATGGCGGCATAGGTACCACGCCAAAGCAGCCTGGGGGGAAAAAAGACCAAAAAAACCTCAGCAAAATACACTTTTACTAAAAAGTGAGGTGTATAGGAAACTGAAGCGGCAGCAGAGAAGTAGGAGAGATCCAGAGCATCCAGAGCCCGCACAGGCCGGAAAAAGCGGCCCCGGCAGCTCTGCCAACAGCGGCGGCGGCAGGGCGCACCAGAAAGCCGACAGACTCGGCTCCAGCCGCAGGAAAAGCCAGGTGCAGAAGCTTCCCTCACACCGCGCTCTCCGCAACTCGGGAAACGTGAGAGGAGATCGGCAGCGAGCAGCGGAGGAGCAGACCGCGAGGTAGAAGAACGCGTGGAGCAGCGAGAGAACCAGAGCAGCTGAGGCTCCCTCCCCTCCCCCACCGTCTGAGCCCAGCTCCGTTGAACAGAGCAGCGTCCTGGGACCCGGCCACACCAACTTGAGCCAACAGCGGGACCCAAGCAGGAACAGAGTTCGGCAGCAACATCGGCAGCTCTGGAACCGGTACCAGCGGCCCCAGCAGCAGCAGACCCAAGAACATCAGCAACGGCACACCCAGGAGCAGCAGCAGTTCCAGCAGCGGGGGTGCTGATCTGCAGGACCACAGTTGCCAGGCTTGGTTTGCCCCGCAGGAAAAGCCAGTGCCCAGCTCCAGAAATCAGAACAGCAGCCCGATGACCCAGGCAACAACTTGACTGAGCCCAAAATCATCCAAGGTAACTGGGTTTGCACCAGGGAAGGGTCTCACTTGGTCACAAGCTGACTGGGATCCCTCAACAGACCAGAAATCTTAACCTCTGTGTTGACAGAGGATCTGGTTGTTATAATAACTACTCTGGCATACATACTTGGGGCTGTTTTTGACTTAATGGGTACAGTGTTTAGTTAACTTTTAGAATCTACCAGTATTTTATTCCACTCAGCCTACTTGAATACTCCCATAGCAGGGAAACTCAACCCCTAGGAGCACCTTTGTAGATACTCTCAGAGTCTTTAGAGCCACATCTAACACCTTAAGCTCCTACCCTGAAAATATATAACATCAAATCAATTGATACAGCTAAGAATACCCAGGTAGCTAGAAAATCCAAGCATTAACTTAATCCAAGATGCAAAAATATATACATTATAACACAAGAAACACTAAAAAGCAAGATGATATAAATCCACCTAAAAATATTAATGCATCAGAAATGACCTCCAGTGAGAATGAGTTAGAGGAAATGCCTGAAAAAGATTTCAAAAGAATGATTGTAAATATGTTCAAAGAAGTCAGACAACAAATCAAAGGAGTCAAAGAGGAACTTAAAGAGGAAATCAAAGGAATCAAAGAAGATGCAGGACACCAATTTCATGAAAAAAAGAAGGCAATACAAGACACAAATAAGGAAATAGAAATAATAAAGAAAAACCAGTCAGAATTACTAGCAATGAAGAACACAGTTAATGAAATAAAAAAACTCTGTTGAAAATCTTACCAGTAGAATGGATGAAGGAGAGGACAGAATATCTAAGCTAGAAGACCAGGTGGCAGATCTAATACAGGCCAACAAAGAGAAAGACAAACTTATAGAAAAGTAAGAGTGGGAATTTCAAGATATTCGGGACACTATGAAAACATCAAATATTAGAATTCAGGGCATAGTAGAAGGAGAAGAATTTCACTCAAAAGGGATAGTAGGTGTCTTCAACAAAATCATAGAAGATAATTTCCCCCAAATTGGAAAAGAGGTGCCAATACAGATACAGGAAGCCTTTAGAACTCCAGCCAGACAAAACCTGGAAAGAACTTCTCCTCGCCATTTTATAATCAAACTTCCAAACACACACACCAAAGAAAAAATATTGAAAGCAGTTAGAGAGAAAAACCAAGTTACCTACAAAAGTAAGCCCATCAGGATTACAGAAGATTATTCAACACAAACTTTTAAGGCCAGAAGGGCTTTGGGGTGATATATTCCAAGTTCTGAAAGATAACAGCTGTCAATGAAGGTTACTTTATCCTGCAAAGTTATCCATTCAAATAGATGGAGAAATAAGGACATTCCATGACAAAAGCAGGTTAAAGGAGGATTTGGAGACAAAACCAGCTCTACAGAAAATACTTGATAGAATCCTCCATGCTAAAGAAAAGGAAAAGCACACATATAAGGAACCTAGAAAAAACAAGCAATACTCAAATACTAGTTAACAGAAGAGAGCAAAGGTAGAACCAGAACCACAAAAAAAAAAAAAAAAAAATGGCAAACATAAATACACACCTTTCAATAATATCTCTTAATATCAACGGCCTCAATGCCCCAATGAAAAGACATAGATTCGCAGACTGGGTTAAAAAGCAGGATCCTACAATTTGTTGTCTCCAAGACACTCACCTTTCTACAAAGGATAGACATTACCTTAGGGTGAAAGGTTGGAAGACGGTGTTTCAAGCAAATGGGCCTAGAAAACAAGCAGGGGTTGCTATCCTAATATCGGACAGGGTAGACTTTAGTCCGACGTTAGTCAAGAAAGATAAGGAAGGTCACTTTATATTGATTAAGGGCACACTCCAACGGGAGGACATTACAATCCTAAACATATATGCACCTAACATGAGGGCTCCCAAATTCGTCAAACAAACACTATTAGAGCTAAGGTCACAGATAACACCAAACACAGTGGTGGTGGGTGACTTTAACACCCCACTCTCATCAACTGACAGGTCATCCCGGGAAAAAATAAACAGAGAGGCATCTGGACAAAATGAGGTCATAGAAGGAATGGACTTAACAAATATATAGAGGGCATTTCATCCAAAAGCTGCAGAATATACATTCTCTTCAGCAGCACATGGAACATTCTCTAAAATAGACCATATATTAGAACACAAAGCAAATCTTAACAAATTCAGGAAAATTGAAATAATTCCTTGCATTCTATCTGACCACAATGGAATTAAACTACAAATCAGTAGCAAGAAAGGCTATAGAGCACACACAAAATCATGGAAACTAAACAATACACTACTAAATGATGAATGGGTCAATGAAGAAATCAAAAAGGAAATCAAAAAATTTATAGAGTCAAATGATAACGAGAACACAACATACCAAAATCTCTGGGACAAAATGAAGGCAGTTCTAAGAGGTAAATTTATAGCCTTAAGTGCCTATATTAAGAAATTAGAAAGGTCGCAAGTAAACGACCTAATGCTTCACCTTAAAGCCTTGGAAAAAGAAGAACAAGGCAAACCAAAAATCAGTAGACGGGAAGAAATAATAAAGATTAGGGCAGAAATTAATGAAATAGAAACAAAAAGAACAATCCAAAGAATTAATGAAACAAAGAGTTGGTTCTTTGAAAGGATAAACAAGATTGATAAACCCTTAGCAAATCTGACCAAAAGAAAGAGAGAAGAGACACAAATTAATAAAATCAGGGATGAACAAAGTAACATCACAACAGATTCCAGAGAAAATCAAAAAATCATAGGGACATACTATAAAAGCATATACTCCACAAAGTATGAAAATCTGAAAGAAATGGATGATTTCCTTGATCTATATGACCTACCTAAATTAAATCAAAATGAGATTAATCACTTAAATAGACCTATAACAAACATGGAGATCCGAACAGTTATCAATAATCTCCCAACTAAAAAAAGCCCAGGCCCAGATGGATTCACTGCTGAATTTAACCAGACCTTCAAGGAAGAGCTAACACCATTGCTTCTTAAGCTTTTCCAGGAAATAGAAAAAGAAGGAATTCTACCAAACTCCTTCTATGAGGCCAGCATCACCCTGATACCAAAAGCAGGCAAAGATAGAACAAAAAAAAAAAAATTACAGACCAATCTCTCTCATGAAAATAGATGCAAAAATTCTCAACAAAATATTGGCAAACAGAATACAAGAGTATATCAAAAAGATCATTCACCCTGACCAAGTAGGCTTTATCCCATAGATGCAGGGATGGTTCAACATACGCAAATCTATAAATGTAATACATTACATAAACGGGTTGAAGGACAAAAATCACATGATCATCTCATTACACGCAGAGAAAGCATTTGACAAAATCCAACATCCCTTCATGATAAAAGTCCTACAGAGACTGGGAATAGAAGGAACATATCTCAATATAATAAAGGCTATTTATAACAAGCCTACAGCCAACATATTACTAAATGGGGAAAAACTGGAAGCTTTCCCACTAAAATCAGGAACAAGACAAGGGTGTCCACTGTCCCCTCTTTTATTTAATATAGTTTTGGAAGTCTTAGCCATAGCAATAAGGCAAGAGACACACATAAAAGGGATACAAATTGGAAAGGAAGAGATCAAGTTATCATTATTTGCAGATGACATGATTCTATACATAAAGGACCCTAAAGACTCTACTAGCAAACTGTTAGAGCTGATCAAAACCTACAGCAATGTAGCAGGATACAAAATAAATACACAGAAATCAGTAGCCTTCATATATGCTAACAACAAACACACAGAGGATGAAATCAGAGAATCACTCCCGTTCACAATTGCATCAAAAAAAAAAAATAAAGTACCTTGGAATAAACCTAACCAAGGAAGTAAAGAATCTCTACAATGAGAACTTTAAAACACTCAAGCAAGAAATTGCAGAAGACACTAGAAAGTGGAGAAACATCCCTTGTTCCTGGATTGGAAGAATCAATATTGTGAAAATGGTAATCTTACCTAAAGCAATCTACACATTTAATGCAATCCCTATCAAAATTCCAAAGGCTTTCTTCATGGAAATAGAAAAAACAATCCAAAAATTCATTTGGAATCACAAAAAACCTCGAATATCTAAAATAATACTGAGCAACAAAAATGAGGCTGGTGGTATCACCATACCTGATTTTAACCTATACTACAGAGCCATAATAACAAAAGCAGCATGGTACTGGCACAAAAACAGACATGTAGATCAGTGGAACAGAATAGAGGACCCAGATGTAAGCCCAAGTAGCTATAGCCACCTGATATTCAATAAAAATGCCAAAAATACTCATTGGAGAAGAGACAGCCTCTTCAGCAAATGGTGTTGGGAAAACTGGATATATATCTGCAGAAGGATGAAAATAGATTCTTCTCTCTCGCCATGTACAAGAATTAAGTCCAAATGGATTAAAGACCTTAACATCAGACCTGGAACTCTGAAACTGCTAGAGGAAAAAGTAGGGGAAACCCTTCAACATATTGGTCTTGGCAAAGACTTTCTGAATACAACCCCAATTGCTCAGGCAATAAAACCACAGATTAATCACTGGGACCTCATGAAATTACAAAGATTTTGCACCACAAAGGACACAGTGAAAAAAGCAAAGAGGCAACCTACAGAATGGGAAAAAATCTTCGCCAGCTATATATTTGATAGAGGATTAATATCTAGGATATACAAAGAACTCAAAAAGTTAACTAATAAGGAATCAAACAAGCCAATCAAAAAATGGGCTATGCAGCTAAATAGAGAGTTCTCAAAGGAAGAAATACGAATGGCATATAAGCATCTAAAAAAATGTTCTACGTCACTAGTCAGCAGGGAAATGCAGATTAAAACTACATTGAGATTCCATCTCACTCCTGTCAGATTGGCCACCATCATGAAAACAAATGATCATAAATGTTGACAGGGATGTGGAAAAAAAGGAACCCTTCTACACTGCTGGTGAGAATGCAATCTGGTCCAGCCATTGTGGAAAACAGTGTGGAGGTTCCTAAAACAGCTAGAGATTGATCTACCATATGACCCAGGTATAGCACTCCTAGGCATATATCCAAAGGACTCATCTCATTTCCTTAGAAGTACATGCTCAACCATGTTTATTGCCGCTCAATTTATAATAGCTGGGAAATGGAACCAGCCTAGATGTCCCTCAACAGATGAGTGGATAATGAAGATGTGGCACATTTATACAATGGAGTTCTACTCAGTGGTAAAGAAAAATGAAGTTATGAAATTTGCAGAAAAATGGATGGACCTGGAAAGTATTATACTAAGTGAGGTAACCCAGACCCAGAAAGCCAAGTGCCACATGTTCTCTCTCATCTGTGGATCCTAGCTACAGATGACTGGGCTTCTGTATGAGAATGAAAATACTTAGTAGCAGAGGCCAGTAAGGTAAAAAGGAGACATAAAGGGTAGAGAAAGGAAGGGAGGAGGATACTTAATAGGTTGATATTGTATATATGTAATTACAATGATTGTAATGGGGAGGTAATATGATGGAGAATGGAATTTCAAATGGGAAAGTGTGGGGGTCGGGAGGTAATTCCATGGGGAATTACCATGGGATATATTTTATAATCATGGAAAATGTTAATAAAAATTAAAAAAAAAAAAAAAATGAACAACCCGAGCGTGGTGGCACACGTGTTTAATCCTAGCACTCAGGAGGCAGAGGTAGTAGGATTGCTGTGAGCTCAAGGCTACCCTGAGACTTCATAGTGAATTCCAGGTCAGCCTGGGCCAGAAGTGAGACCCTACTTCAAAAAAACAAAAATAAAAAAAAAAATTAAATTAAAATATTTTATTTATTTATTTGAGATAGAGAGAGGTAAATAAAGAGAAACAGAGAATGGGCTCACCAGGGCCTCTAGCCACTGTAAACAAACACCAGACAGATGTGCCACCTTATGCATCTGGCTTACCTGGGTCCTGAGGAATCAAACCAAGGTCCTTAGGCTACACAGGCAAATGCCTTAACTGCTAACCATTTCCCCAGCCCTAAGTTCCCTTTTTATTTTTAGCTTTTTTGTGACAGAATCTTATGTAGATCACACAGGCCTCAAACTTACTATGAAGGTGAGTCTGACTCTGCATTGCTTATCCTCCTAACTCTCCCTTTAAGTGCCACAAGAACTGCACTGTTAGATTACTTTTAACTTTCATGAAGTAGAAGCATTAAGGGTAAAAAAAAAAAAATAAAAAGAATACTTGTGCCAGGCGTGGTGGCACATGCCTTTAAATCCCAGCACTCGGGAGGCAGAGGTAGGAAAGGATCACCATGAGTTCGAGGCCATCATCGTTAATTCCAGGTCAGCCTGTACCAGAGTGAGACCCTACCTCGAAAAAAAAAAAAATACTTGTGAGGATCAGATTAAGTAAATCATTGTAAAATGCTTAGGATAATGCCTCATACATTGTATAGTTCAAAAAATGTTAACTATGGGCTAAAGAGATGGCTTAGCGATTCAGGTACTTGCCTGCCAAGCCTAAGGACTCATAGTCAGTTCTCCAAGCCCCACGTTAGCCAAAGGTGAGGCAAGCGCACGGTGGTGTGTGCCCACTAGGTGTCGCAAGCATCTGGAATTCAGTTGCAGTGGCTGAGGCCCTGACATGCCAATTTTCTCTCTCACTCTTGCTCACTCTCTAAAAACTATGAATTAACTACTATTATTATGATATTTCTTAGGAACCTTGTTATGTGAATTAACCTATCTTGTTTCTTCAACCTTTCCCACCTTGAGGGAATCTTACCTATCTCAAAACTAACCAAACAATAACTAGCTAAAAACACCTATCCCTGCACCCCACGTTTTCAGCTCTGATCCTACCCAAAAGGTAACTGGGATTACACCAGGTCAGTACCCACCAAATAAGCCTGGTATGTAGGCTTGAATCAGAAGTGCTAATTGTACCTTCCATGTCAGGAGAAATTATATGCTAAATCTCATGGATGGTCAGATCTGCCATTCTTACATAAGCTATATTTGGGGCTTGTCATTTGTTGCTTCCTGATTTATAATGCCTTTGTTTCCTCTTCTGTTGTTCATTAGGGAAAGGTCTCACTTGGTCACAAGCTGACTTGGAACCCTCAACAGACCAGATATCTTAGTCTCCTAGTTGACAGGATTAAGGGTGTGGGGCAACACACATCCTAAGGGACAGAGACGTTGCTAAAGGACCTAGTTGTCATAACACCTATTCTTGCATAAATACTCTGTGCTGTTTTTCATTGAATGTGTACACTGTTTAGTTAAATTTTAGAATCTGCCTATAGCTTGCCCCACTCAGCCTACTTCAATATTCTCATAGCAGGCAAACCCAACATCTAGGGTCACTATTGTGGAGACTCTGAGAGTCTTAAGAGCCACACCTAGCACCTTAAGCTCCATTAACATTAGACTGATTGATACATCTAATAATACTGCAGATAGTTAGAAAATCCAAGCAGTAAATTAATCCAAGATACAAAACAAAAGTATGTACATTATAACAGAAGAAACACCAAAAATCAAGACAATATTAATCCACCAAAAAGTACTAATGCATCAGAAATGACCTCCAGTGAGACTGATTTAGAGGAAATGCCTGAGAAATATTTCAAAAGGATGATTATAAATATGATCAAAGAAATGAAAGAAGACACAGGAAACCAATTTAATGAAATAAGGAGGTCAACACAAGACATAAATAAGGAAATAAAAGTAATAAAGAAAACCCAGTCAGAATTACTAGAAATGGAGAACACAGTTAATAAAATAAAAAAACTGCAGAAAATCTCACAAGTAGAATGGATGAAGGAGAGGACAGGATATCTAAACTAGAAGACCAGGTGGCAGATCTAATACAGTCCAACAAAGAGAAAGACAAGCTAACAGCAAGGTATGAATGGGAATTTCAAGATATTCAGGACATTATGAAAAGGTCAAACATAAGAATTCAGGGTACAGTAGAAGGAAAAGAATTTCACTCCAAAGGCATAGTAAGAGTTACCAACAAAATCATAGAAGAAAACTTCCCCCAAATGCGGAAAGAGATGCCAATGCAGATACAGGAATCCTTTAGAACACCAAATAGACAAAACCTGGAAAGAACCTGTCCTTGCCATATTACAATTAAATCATCAAACATATAAACCAAAGAAAATATATTTAAAGCAGTTAGAGAAAAAAATCAAGTTACCTACAAAGGCAAGCCCATCAGGACCACAGAAGATTATGCAACACAAACTTAAAAAGCCAGAAGGGCTTGGAATAATGTATTACAAATTCTGAAGGATAACAATTTTCAACCAAGGATACATTATCCTGCAAAGCTATCCATTCAAACAGACAGAGAAATAAGAACATTCCAAAACAAAAGCAGGCTATAAGAATATTTGAAGACAAAACCAGCTCTACAGAAAATACATGAAAGGATATTCCACGCTGAAGAGAAAGAAAAGCACACATATAAGGAACCCAGAAAAAACAAACCATGCTAAAATATTAATTAATACAAGAGAGCAAAGGTAAAACCAGAAGAACTACAAAACAGAAAAAATGGCAAAAATAAATACACACTTTCCAATAATAACTCTTAATATCGATGGCCTCAATGCCCCAACCAAAAGACATAGGTTTGCAATCTGGGTTAAAAATCAGGATCTTTCAATTTGTTGCCCCCACGAAACTCACCTTTCTACAAAGGATGAACATTGTCTTAGGGTGAAATGTTGGAAAACAGTGTTTCAAGCAAATGGGCCTAGAAAACAAGCAGGGGTTGCTATCCCAATATCTGACAAGGAAGACTTCAGTCCAACATTACTTAGGAAAGATAAGGAAGGTCACTTTATATTGATTAAAGGCACACTCCAACAAGAGGACATTACAAACCTAAACATATATGCACCTAACATGGTGGCTCCCAACTTCATCAAACAAATGCTACTAGAAGTAAGGTCACAGATAACACCAAACACATTTGTAGTGAGTGACTTCAACACCCCACTCTCATCAATTGACAGGTCATCCCAGCAAAAAAATAAACAGAGAGGCATCTGGACTAAATGAGGTCATAGAAGAAATGGACCTAACAGATATCTACAGGGCATTTCATCCAAATGCGCTGAATATACATTCTGGGGCTGAAAAGGCCTAAATGAGGTCAGGGGAAGAGGTTGAATAAAGGAAAGATGAATTTTCAGGCCAGCCTGGGCTAGAGTGAGACCCTGCCTTGGAAAAGTAAATAAATAAATAAAAAAGAACAATGCATGAAAAATTCTAAAACTAGTACTACTGTACCAAGAGTTGTAACTGGTTTTAGTTTCCTACATGCTTTAAGAAACTGCTCATTTCTTTTGAAAAGAATTATTTGAGAGCTGGGTGTGGTGGTACACACCTTTAATCCCAGCACTCAGGAGGCAGAGGTAGGAGGATCATGGTGAGTTCGAGACAACCCAGAGACTACATAGTGAATTCCAGGTCAGCCTGGACTACAGTGAGACCCAACCTCAAAAAAACTATTAAAAAAAAAAAATTATTTGACTGGGGAGATGGTTAAGTGGATAGATAAAGTGTGACAAACTCAAATTGGTGTACCAAACCTAGATCCCCAGATTCCTCATAAAAAGCCAGAAGCTCTGACAGGCTTTTGTTAACTCAGCATACTGATACTAACAGCTAGATGAGAGGTGAAGATAGGAGAATTATTGAGAATATCATGGCAGCAAAGAACAGCAGGGGGAGAATCCAGCAAGAAACCCTTCCTCAAGCTGGGCATAATGGCAAAACCTTTAATCCCAGTACTCACAGGCAGAGGTAGGAGGACCACTTGAGATCCTGAGACTACATAGTGAATTCCAGGTCACCTTGGACTAAAGTGAAACCCTACCTTGAAAAAAAAAAAAAGAAACCCTACTTCAAATTAAGTAGGCAGGTGGGGACCAACCTAAAAGCAGTCCTCTGATCTACACACACAAGCTATGGCACTTGTACCCACACTTACACACTTACATGCACACACAAACATAATGAGCAATAACAATAATAAATAATAATTTGGGGCTGAGGAGATAGCTCAATGGTTAAAGGTGCTTGCCTACCAAGCCTGCTAACCCACTTCCAATTCCTAGTACTCACATAAAGTCAGATACACAAAGTGAAGCATGCATCTGAATGGAGTTCAACTTGCAGTGGCAAGAGGACCTGGCACATCCATTCTCATTTTCTGCCTCTCACCCTCTTCTCTATCTTTCTCTCTCCTCATAAATAAATAAGTAAAACATTAATAAAATTTAATATATTAATAATTTTTAGGATTTGTGGAAAATGATAATAAAGATACAATTTCATGATACTAATAAGGGAATGGTGTGGGGATAAGGATAACAAAGAGCAAAGTGTTCTGATATAAGTTCAAGCTAAAATGATGTGAATTTAGACTAGTAAATATTATCTCCATGGCAACTAAAAGCAAAATAAATATACTCAGATGGACTACAAAAACTACAAAAAACAAAAACAGAAAAATCGGGAAATGAGATTTTAAAAGCTACAAGGGGAGATGGCTCAGTAGGTTAAAAAGCTTGCGGTATAAGCATGAGAATCTTAGTTGAATCCCAGAACCCACACAAGAAGCCAGGTATGAGTGTGAGCGTGGTAGTGCACGCCTTTTATTTCAGCACTCAGGAGGCAGAGGTAGAAGGACTGCTATGAGTTCAAGGCCACCCCAACACTACAGAATGAATTTCAGGTCAGCCTGGCTAGAGTGGACTCTACCTTGAAAAACCTAAAGAAAAAAAAAAAGAAAGAAAGAAAGCCAAGTGTGGCTGCACATGTCTATAACCCCCACTGGATAGGGCAGAGACAAAAGGATGGCTAGGGCTTGCTGATCCACCAGTCTAGCCAAAAAACAGTATAAGTACCAGGTTCAGGGAGAGACCCTGTGTCAAGGAAGTAGAACAGAAGAACAATATAGGACATATCTGGCATCCACAAAAAGGTACATGGAAGCCGGGCATGGTGGCGCACACCTTTAATCCCAGCACTCGGGAGGCAGAGGTAGGAGGATCACCATGAGTTCGAGGTCACCCTGAGACTACAGAGTGAATTCCAGGTCAGCCTGGGCTAGAGTGAAACCCTACCTCAAAAAACCAAAAAAAAAAAAAAAAAGGTACATGGGACATATTCATGTATAAACACACATACACACACACACAAGTTGTAAAGAATGTAACAAGTTAATAAAAAAATAACACAAGTCAAAATCTTTCCATTTTAGTAATTGCTTTTAATGTGAATGAATCAAAAAGGCAGGGACTAGCAGAAATTTATAGCCATAAATCTTTACCTAAGAAAAAAGCTGGATATAGTAGTCCATACCTACAAATCCAGCATTTGGGGGCTAACCTAAGAGGATACAGAGTTCAAGACCAGAATGAGCTATAAAACAAATTCAAGCAGAGCCTGGAACACATAGCAAGACGCGTGCCTCCTCAGCCAAAGGAAAAGGCTGTAGGTACCGCTCAGTAGTAGAGGACATGCTCAGCATGTGAGAAGGGCCTCTTGACATTTCCAGTAAAGGCTTGTAGGCAGGCAAACATGCATGAAGAAAGCAGAAAAGGGATAGTACATGCACATCAAAATTAGAAGGAAACAGCATCTCTATTCACAATTTACATAACCATATATGTGAAAACTCTTATGATTATACATAACACATGCATAAAACTTTATACACTAACAATTTCAACATCATCACAAAGCATGAAATACTTAAGAATTAACCAAAGTGGAAGACCTGTACACTAAAACTTAAAAAATGCTGCTAAAAGAAATTAACAGAGATATGGCTGGAGAGATGCCTGAAAAGCCTAAGGACCATATTGTACTCTCTGGATTCCCCCATTAGCCAGATGCACAAAGGTGAGACAAGCACAGTTTTACTGAATGGTCATCACTAGGTTTAATCACTTAGGTTTAAGTGATTTAATTTCAATCACTGTAACCTTTATTCTCCTGTTAGGCACCTAACAGGATCAATTGCTATCAAGATTAAGCTATCATTTTTTGTGACTGGACATATTAATGTTCCTCTGAATGGTATTGGTAAACGGTTCAGAAGAGAAACTCAGTGAAATAAAAGAGTAATATTTATTCATGGTGATCAGTTAAATTATTTGTCTAACTTAAGAAAACGAACTACTGTGCATAACTCAATTTGTATGCAACTCTCAGTTTGATGTTAGGTAAGAGGAGAGCCCACCTGTGGAATATGTTGGTTTATTTTCAGTGCTTGAACATACATTCAAATGTAAGAGTTTGGGAAGACGCTATGTAATTTTTAAGTTAATCTGCATGCTGTAAATGTGTTTTGTGTTTAAATAAAGGAAAAACTTTTTGAAATGTAAAAAAAAAAAGATTAAGCTATCAAGATTATGCTAAACACATTGGTTGTCAAATGCTATTTTCTCCTTCAAAACAGATTTGCCAAGGGTTGTATTAGAGCTTAGCTGTTTTGGCTCAACAACGACCAGATTCTGCTCTATTGTATGTAAAGTAACACTCTCATTTCTGGCGTCTCAAATCCAGTGCTTATAACAAAATTAACTCTTAAGACATATTTCCTACTTTAGGGTACAGCCTCATGCTCAAACAATGGTCCTCACCTGAAACAAATAATTTCAAGTTCTGTGGTTCTACTTCCAATGTTCCCTGGGTAATTGGTACCTACACAGGTATCTGGACTAATCAAAGATGTTTTCAAACACAAATGCTAAGACTTTACACTGTCTTAATTGTCCTTTTCTGACACTCTCTAGGTTAAATTAATTGGTTTAGATTTGTATTGTTTTCAAGACTGATAACAGGTTCTGCCTGTATTTATAGCTACTTGATATTTAAAGATATGTGCCTGCTTTCTATGCCTCAGATATGGCCTATGCAGCCATAGGACAACCAAATTTTAAAAGGTTCGACAAAATGACTTTAAGCTCTTATGCCATTCTTTAGCTAAATTTAGTAATCAAAAGTGCTCTATATGTATATACATCCAGGTTAGTTTAACTTCCTTTCTAAGTTTATTAATAACCTATGCAGAAGCCAAAACCAAATGGAATCATTAGAGCTAAAAAGACCAATATTTTGGCCTATGCTCCCAGATCATGATGCCACTGGAGATGATGGAACACTTCTTCATCTTAATAGGTCATCTGTCTTCCTGATCAGGGAGGATGTGGAGAAGCAAATAAGAAACCAGTGTACAATCTGAAACAGGAGAATCACAGTTATGGAGCAATCAGTCCTACTGGCTTCTCAAACAAAGGAAAACTTCTTGGCCAGCACAGCCCTGACTCATCCGAACAGACAGAAAATACCAGTAAGCTATAGGACTACTCCTGGGTCCCTAAAGTCTCCTTTGGAGAGCTATTAGTGACCTCCAAAATTAATCTTCGATTAAACTTTGGCTAGCTGCTTGGTCTAAACACTCAGAGAGAAATGCATAACCAAAGATAAAAGAGATACTTCAAGTATATGAATGGTCTATTAAGTAATACAACAAGAGCCTTTCACAAGGGGCAATAAGCAAGGCCTTAAGACATGTTGTCCCCAGCAATAACAGTTCTAATTCTATAAGGAAAAGAACCATAGATGTCCAAAGGATATTTTCAAATCTTGAATATATATACATATCTATATCTATATCTATATCTATATCTATATCTATATCTATCTATCTATATATATATATATATATATATTTGGATATATATATATATATATATATATATATATATATATATATATATATATCTCCAAAGGTTGCTTAATTCAAAAGACTTCCTTATACTGGGAACAATGGTAAATCTCTTCTAACTTGTGCCAGGAAATCCTTAACTAAGACATGAAATCAAAAATATATTTATGTACAGCCTTTAATAGCACCCAATGTCTCTATGGCACCAACCTTTGGCCCTGGATAACCCCAGGACAAATTTTAAAAGGTACACTCTGGAAGGCTATTATACAAAATATTGTATAAAAGTTAAATGTTGCATATATGTTTCTGATTGCTAATACTTTGTTTGTTTCACAAGCCATTCAGAAACAGATTCAGACTATGTCAGACACTACTATGCCATTCAATAAACAGTTCTGGAAGAAAATCTTAGCCAGCTTATGTAAAGATGGTCCTGAGTCAATCCAACTCAGTGTACCTGTGTGCCCTTGAATCTTCCCCAAGGCCTAGAAGTCCATAAGGATAACTCTCAAGGTGACCAGATTGCTGAGTGCTCATTTCTCATTAACTCCTAACTTTTATTCTTTCTCCCCAACATTCTCTTCCAAGACTATCTTCCTGCACTCCATCAATACACTTTCGGGAACCTTTAGAATAGTTCCCCTCTCCGGGAGAGACTCTCTAACTGCCACAACTTTGTGCCCCATTCAGCAGGAGACAGTTAACAAAATGTTATCATTGCCCCTTTGCCCTCTAACAGCAGTAAAGAGTGTCTTCTCATGAGAGGGGGAAATGAAGAGAGGCAGAGATAGGGTGACTGGAGTCCTGAAGGTAAAAAGGGCAGGAAACTTTTTCTTATCTCTTGCCTACTTCCAAAGAACTGTTTTTCCAGGACCCCTCCTAGGAAGGAAGTCTGTCATAGGATTTAAAAACTGTGGTTCGGGCTGGAGAGATGGCTTAGCAGTTAAGCTTGCCTGTGAAGCCTAAGGACCCCGGTTCGAGGCTCGGTTCCCCAGGTCCCACGTTAGCCAGATGCACAAGGGGGCGCACGCGTCTGGAGTTCGTTTGCAGAGGCTGGAAGCCCTGGCATGCCCATCCTCTCTCTCTCCCTCTATCTGTCTTTCTCTCTGTGTCTGTAGCTCTCAAATAAATAAATAAATAATGGACAAAAAATATTTTTTTAAAAAAACTGTGGTTAGTCAAGTTCAGTCCCTGGAGCTAATCTCTTCCTGGGATAACCCCTAGCCCTAACAAAAAGACATCCCACCACCCTAAGGATATAAATACCTTGGCAAGGGGAGGGCAGCCACTCTGATCACATAGGAACTTCCAGCTATATGTGAGGTTTTCCCTCAGCTAGACCTGGGCTGGCTCAGTCTAGGTCTAGGCCCAACCAGGAGAGCCCACTAGTCCTTACTCTCCACATGGGTTCTTTATCTCCAGCTCCCCAAATAGCAAGAGCTCCTTGAATTTTCTTTCCACTTTTTTTTCCCAGATCCGTCTAGTGACATGGACTCCTGAGCTACATGTGGCCCACATGGGCTTTTGGGCTCCACGTAGTGTAATTCTCTTCTCCCCACTATATTTCCCCATACCTCTCAGCCTTTCCCTTTCCATACTCCTTTGTAATATCTGAATGAAATGTGGTACTTTGAAAATCATTCTCTTAAAAATAAAATTAATGCTAATAAAAATTTTAAAAAGTAAAATAAAATTGATGCACCAACTCTCTCTCCTCTCTGTCTCTGTCTCTCTCTCACACTCACTCTCTCTAAAATGAAAAAAGGGAGCCAGATGTGGTGGCGCACACCTTTAATCCCAGCAGAGGTAGGAGGTTGCTGTGAGTTTGAGGTCACCCTGAAACTACATAGTGAATTCCAGGTCAGCCTGAGCCAGAGTGAGACCCTACCTTGAAATAAATAAATAAATAAAAGAAAAAAGAAATTAACAGAGATATATAAATAGAAACACATTCCATGTTCATATACCAGGAGAGTTAAACTCGTAAGAAAACAGTTATCACCCAAACCAATCTTTAGATTCAGAACAATCCCTTCAAAATATCTGTGATGGGTGACAGATGGCTTAGTGGTTAAGGCACTTGCCTGCAAAGCCAAAGGACCATGGTTCAATTCCACAGGACCCACGTAAACCAGATGCACAAGGTGGTGCATGTTTCTGGAGTTTTGTTTGCAGTGACTGGATGCCCTGGTGTGCCCATTCTCTCTTTCTCTCTGCCTCTTTATCTCTCTCAAATAAATATAAATGAAACATTTTAAAAAGCTGTGATGTTTTCTGTTAAAATTGAAAACCTTGGGCTGGAGAGATGGCTTAGCAGTTAAGGTGCTTGCCTGCAAAGTCAAAGAACACAGGTTCAATTCCCCAGGACCCATGTAAGTCAGATGGGTAAGATGGCACATGTATCTGAAGTTATTTGCAACAGCCAATGGTACTAGTATATATACTCATATTCTATCTCTCTCTCTATCTCTCTCTCCCTCCCTCCCTTCTTCTCTCTCTCTCTAATAAATAAATGAAAATATTTTTTAAAAATTTGAAAGCCCCATTTATCCCAGAGATGCAAGGATGGTTCAACATACACAAATCTATAAATGTAATACATTACATAAACGGGTTGAAGGACAAAAATCACATGATCATCTCATTAGACGCAGAGAAAGCATTTGACAAAATCCAACATCCCTTCATGATAAAAGTCCTACAGAGACTGGGAATAGAAGGAACATATCTCAATATAATAAAGGCTATTTATGACAAGCCTACAGCCAACATATTACTAAATGGGGAAAAACTGGAAGCTTTTCCACTAAAATTAGGAACAAGACAAGGGTGTCCACTGTCCCCACTTTTATTTAATATAGTTTTGGAAGTCTTAGCCATAGCAATAAGGCAAGAGACACACATAAAAGGGATACAAATTAGAAAGGAAGAAATCAAGTTATCATTATTTGCAGATGACATGATTCTATACATAAAGGACCCTAAAGACTCTACTAGCAAGCTGTTAGAGCTGATCAAAACCTACAGCAATGTAGCAGGATACAAAATAAATACACAGAAATCAGTAGCCTTCATATATGCTAACAACAAACACACAGAGGATGAAATCAGAGAATCACTCCCATTCACAATTGCATCAAAAAAAATAAAATACCTTGGAATAAACCTAACCAAGGAAGTAAAGAATCTATACAATGAGAACTTTAAAACACTCAAGCGAGAAATTGCAGAAGACACTAGAAAGTGGAGAAACATCCCTTGTTCCTGGATTGGAAGAATCAATATCGTGAAAATGGCAATCTTACCTAAAGCAATCTACACATTTAATACAATCCCTATCAAAATTCCAAAGGCTTTCTTCATGGAAATAGAAAAAACAATCCAAAAATTCATTTGGAATCACAAAAAACCTCGAATATCTAAAATAATACTGAGCAACAAAAATGAGGCTGGTGGTATCACCATACCTGATTTTAACCTATACTACAGAGCCATAATAACAAAAACAGCATGGTACTGGCACAAAAACAGACATGTAGATCAGTGGAACAGAATAGAGGACCCAGATGTAAGCCCAAGTAGCTATAGCCACATGATATTCGATAAAAATGCCAAAAATACTCATTGGAGAAGAGACAGCCTCTTTAGCAAATGGTGTTGGGAAAACTGGATCTATATCTGCAGAAGGATGAAAATAGATTCTTCTCTCTCGCCATGCACAAGAATTAAGTCCAAATGGATTAAAGACCTTAACATCAGACCAGAAACTCTAAAATTGCTAGAGGAAAAAGTAGGGGAAACCCTTCAACATATTGGTCTTGGCAAAGACTTTCTGAATACAACCCCAATTGCTCAAGCAATAAAACCACAGATTAACCACTGGGACCTAATGAAATTACAAAGATTTTGCACCACAAAGGACACAGTGAAAAAAGCAAAGAGGCAACCTACAGAATGGGAAAAAATCTTCGCCAGCTATATATCTGATAGAGGATTAATATCTACGACATACAAAGAACTCAAAAAGTTAAATAATATGGAATCAAACAAGCCAATCAAAAAATGGGCTATGGAGCTAAATAGAGAGTTCTCAAAGGAAGAAATACGAATGGCATATAAGCATCTAAAAAAAATGTTCTACGTCATTAGTCATCAGGGAAATGCAGATTAAAACTACATTGTAATTCCATCTCACTCCTGTCAGATTGGCCACCATCATGAAAACAAATGATCATAAATGTTGCCGGGGATGTAGAAAAAAAGGAACCCTTCTGCAGTGCTGGTGGGAATGCAATCTGGTCCAGCCATTGTGGAAAACAGTGTGGAGGTTCCTAAAACAGCTAGAGATTGATCTACCATATGACCCAGCTATAGCACTCCTAGGCATATATCCAAAGGACTCATCTCATTTCCTTAGAAGTACGTGCTCAACCATGTTTATTGCTGCTCAATTTATAATAGCTGGGAAATGGAACCAGCCTAGATGTCCCTCAACAGATGAGTGGATAATGAAGATGTGGCACATTTATACAATGGAGTTCTACTTAGCGGTAAAGAAAAATGAAGTTATGAAATTTGCAGAAAAATGGATGAACCTGGAAAGTATTATACTAAGTGAGGTAACCCAGACCCAGAAAGCCAAGCGCCACATGTTCTCTCTCATATGTGGATCCTAGCTACAGATGACTGGGCTTCTGCGTGAGAATGAAAATACTTAGTAGCAGAGGCCAGTAAGTTGAAAAGGAGACATAAAGGGTGGAGAAAGGAAGGGAAGAGGATACTTAATAGGTTGATATTGTATATATGTAATTACAATGATTGTAATGGGGAGGTAATATGATGGAGAATGGAATTTCAAATGGGAAAGTGTGGGGGTGGGAAGGTAATTCCATGGGGAATTACCATGGGATATATTTTATAATCATGGAAAATGTTAATAAAAATTAAAAAAAAGAAAAAAAAAAAGAAAAACACTCAAACGAGAAATTGCAGAAGACACTAGAAAGTGGAGAAACATCCCTTGTTCCTGGATTGGAAGAATCAATATTGTAAAAATGGCAATCTTACCAAAAGCAATCTACACATTTAATGCAATCCCTGTCAAAATTCCAAAGGCATTCTTCATAGAAACAGAAAAAAAGCACTTCAAAAATTCATTTGGAATCACAAAAAGACCTCGGGTGCTAAAATAATACTGAGCAACAAAAATAAGGCTGGTGGTATTACCATACCTGATTTTAACCTATACTACAGAGCCATAGTAACAAAAACAGCATGGTACTGCCACAAAAACAGACATATCGATCAGTGGAACAGAATAGAGGACTCAAATGTAAGTCTAGGTAGCTATAGCCACCTGATATTCAATAAAAAAAAGCCAAAAATATTCATTGGAAAAAAGACAGCCTCTTTAGCAAATGGTGTTGGGAAAACTGGATATATATCTGTAGAAGAATGAAAATAAATTCTTCTCTCTCTCCATGCACAAGAATTAAGTCCAAATGGACAAGGGGGCACATTCATCCAGAGTTCATTTGCAGCAGCTGGAGGCCCTGGCATGCCCATTCTCTCCCTCCCCCCACCCCTCTCTCTCTCTTAGGAAAAATAAATTTTTTTTTAAAGCAACAGGGCAAATATCAATTCCTTCAGCTTGACAGGGTCTGGCATCTGGAACTTGTGATGAGGCTCCAAAAGTCTTGGGTAATTCCCCCTCTAGAGCAATGTTGCTTGTTTTCTATCCTGAGAGAGTAGAATTCCTTGGCAGCATCCCATGTCCCAGTGTCTAAAATCCTTTAGTCTCCACTACAAACCATGGCTCATCGTCACAGCTCCATGCCATGCCCTCATAAGGCTTTCATGTTGGGACTGTGAACCAGTTTTATACACTGCCAAACCTCAAGGGCATGGAACCACATGTGCATTCCATGACCCTATTCCTTGCATTTGTCATGCTTCCAAAGCCATTATCAGGTGGATACCACCATCAAATTTACAAAGTGAAAGAGTAGATTAAGCCTGATCTTGAGGAGCACTAAAGTTCTTCACTATTTTCCCTTTAGGGTTATTTTTTTTAAGAATTTGCATTATTAGGGCTGGAAAGATGGCTTAGCAGTTAAGCAATTGCCTGTGAAGCCTAACCCGGTTTGAGGATCATTTCCCCAGGACCCAAGTAAACCAGATGCACAAGGTAGTGCATAACATCCGGAGTTCGTTTGCAGTGGCCGGAGGCCCTGCTGTACCCTACCCATTCTCTATCTATCTGCCTCTTTTGCTGTCACTCTCAAAAATATAAATAAAAATTTTAAAAAATAAGTTGCATTTTTACTAGCTGGAGCCTTCAAAGGGTTAGGCCTCACCCTCAGGGCATCTTTCTCATTGTACCAATGTAGAACAGCTGGCCCATCCTCAGTGATAGTAATCAGCTTAAGTGGTCTAAAACGAGTCTCTGGGTCTAGGACTTTAAGCTTGCTTAAATTTCTGTCTGTGTCAAAATGTGCTTTTCAGGAGCTGGAAGAGAGCTCAGCAGTTAAAGGAGTTTGCTTGCAAAACCTGCTAGCCTGGGTTCAGCTCCCTAATATTCACATAGGACCAGACATACAAAGTGGCACATGTGCCCGTAGTTCATGTGCAGTGACAAGAGGCCCTAGCATGCCCATATATTCATGTTCATTGTCTCTCTCTCCTGCCCTCACTTCCCCTCCCTCCTCTAAAAAGATATAATATTAAAACATACATTTTTTTCATATTTGAGTATTCTATACTTTCTTCTACCATATACTTTTGTCCAATTTTTGTTTTGTTTTGTGGGTGTTTTTTGTTGTTTTTTTTTTTTTTTTTTTTTTGAGGTAGGGTTTCACTCTTGCCCAGACTGACCTGGAATTCAATCTCAGGCTGACCTCAAACTCACAGCATTCCTCCTACATCTGCCTTCTGAATGCTGGGATTAAAGGCATACACTACCATGACCGGCATCCATTATTTTTTAAGTCAACTATTTGGAAGAAGGTGGAGACCAGTTAAAGGACGTAGGTCACTGGGAGCATATACTTAAGAGACATTTCCACGCCTTTCATGTTGCTCTCTGCTTCCTCTCACCATGCGGTGAATAACCTCCTCTGCTACATACTTCCAATGCCATGGCACTCTGCCTCACCACAAACCCAGAGTCAATGATGCCAAGAACTATGTACAAAAATCTATTAAACTATGAATCAAAATAAATAACTGCACCTTTAATTTAATTTTTAACACAGTTGTTAAAAGACATGTAAAAGTAACTGCCACAATTCAAACTATCTTACCTATATAAATGTAACAGAAAATATAGAAAAAGATTAAGAATCAAAAATTCCAAGATTGGGCTGGAGAGATGGCTTAGCACTTAAGCGCTTGCCTGTAAAGCCTAAGGACTCCGGTTCGAGGCTCAACTCCCCAGGACCCTCGTTAGCCAGATGCACAAGGGGGCGCACACATCTGGAATTCGGTTGCAGTGGCTGGAAGCCCTGGCGCGCCCATTCTCTCTCTCTCCCTCTATCTGTCTTTCTCTCTGTGTCTGTTGCTCTCAAATAAATAAATAAAATAAAAATTAAAAAAAAAAAATTCCAAGATTGTCAATAAAGGTGGGAAAAAATCTAGTGTCATGTACAAACAGGATGTTCCTCCACAGCTCAAGTCACTAGAAACTGGTATAGATTATCTATTGTACATCCAAGATTTTGCAGGAGACATTCTAATTGTAAATATTCAACCTCGTGTCCCTAAAATAACAGACACATTTTATGAACATTTTAATTTTGTAAATAAAAATATGTTATAGAAAGTAAGAAATAAGGCTCTATTTTAGGAACAAATTTTGAGGTAACACAAAGTCCTCTAGATTCTAAAATTCTGCCAAAAACTAAGTTCCACTATTCCAAAGTTGGCTCGCCAAGTAGAGAACAAAATTGATTTTACAACTACCTACAGTCTACATTGCTTCACCTATTAAGAAAAAAAATTGTCTCTCATCAGAAGCATAAAAAGATTTTATGTACAAAAAATATAGCAACTTTTTTAAGATTTTAATTTTACTTATTCAGTTAGTTATTAGACAGACAGAGAGAGGGGGAGAGAGAGAATAGGCACGCCAGGGCCTGTAGCCACTGCAAACGAACTCCAGATGCATGTGCCACCATGTGCACCTGGCTTATGTAAGATCTGGAGAATCGAACGTGGCTCCTTAGGTTTTGCAGGCCTGCACCTTAAACACTAAGCCACCTCTCCAGCCCAATACAGTGATTTTTTAAAACTACATACATTGAGATTTTGGCCATAACAGTGATCGGAGAGATGGCTCAGTGGTAAAGGTACTTGCCTGCAAAGCCTAAGGACCCAGGTTTGATTCCTCAGCACCTATGTAAGCCAGATGCACAAAGTGGTATGTGTGTGTCTGGAGATCATTTGCAGTGGCAGGAGGCCCTGGCATACCAATTCATTCTCTAGTGCACGCGCTCTCTCTCTCTCTCTCTCTCACATACACATCTGCCTCTGTCTCTCAAATAAAAACATAAATTTTCTTTTATAAAACAACCTTAAAATGCACACCTTTCAGTAAATATGGCTTCATTTTTTAACTAAAAAAAGATTCCTCAATATTTGAGGTGTAGAATTATAATCCCATCTACTTGGGAGGCTGAGACAGGAGGATTTCAAGTTCAAGGATAGCCTGGGGTACAAGAGTTGAAAGCCATCCTTTATGATTTTAATAGTCTTTAAGACACCACATTTATAAACTGAGTTAGTGCTTAATCAAAGTATCATCATTGTGTGTAGCAAATTTTCATTTTTATTTCTGCTACTAGAGGTTGACTGAGACCCAAAGACCTTAAATGACTTAGCAGCACAGTCTAAGTAAGTGTTCTACCACTAAGTTTTTTCCCAGCCCTCTTTTTTTTTTAATTTTATTTATTTATTTGCAAGCACTGAGAGAGAGAGAGAAGAGAGACAGAGACAGAGAGAATGGACGTGCCTGAGCCTGTAGCCGCTGCAAATGAACTCCAGACGCAGGTGCCCTTTGTGCATCTGGCTTATGTGGGTCCTGGAGAATCAAACCTGGGTCCTTTGGCTTCACAGGCAAATGCCCTAACTGCTAGGCCATCTCTCCAGCCTCCCAGCCCTCTTTTTGTTCTTTTTTTTCCCCCATTTTGAGAGCATCTTAGTGAGTTGGCCAGGATGGCCTTCAACTCTTGTATCCCAGGCTATCCTTGAACTTGAAATCCTCCTGTCTCAGCCTCCCAAGTAGATGGGATTATAATTCTACACCTCAAATATTTACTACTATTGAGCTTTATTACTCCAAGTTTACCCATGTTCAAGAGCTTTATAAGCTGCCATCACATCATCAATATATTTTTATATTTTCTATAAATTCCTTGAAAAAGAACAAAATTAACATTATCTTATGAGAAGTACTAGGTCATAAACTTAGGAATTCTAATTAGTTTCGTGTATATGATTTAATAATGATATTTTTACTTTGCTACCGCTTTTTTAATCATTCTCTATGCTAAAAGAGAGAATTCAATACCCTTTCTTTAAAATAAAATTTTTCTAATAATTTATTGATTTTCAAACCTGAAATATCCTTCTAAAAATAATGACTTGAATCCTCCATATACTTAATTCTACTATGCCTGTAATTTGCTAATACTAAGACTACAGAATAGGAGAGCTAAATCGAGGCAATTTTTGCACTGCTGATAACAAATATGAATCAAAAATTAGTATCACAGTTCTTAACATTATGAGCTAAAGGTTACCATGATGTGCAAATTCACAAAAAAAAAAATTATAAGCACAGAAAGTTAAAAGCTTAGAATCAACTATAGAAGCCACTGGGCTCAACCCTTCTATTTAAACACTATGTTTGGGGCTGTAGAGATGGCTTAGTGGTTAAGGTGCATGCCTCAAAGCCTAACAACTCAGGTTCAATTCCCCAGTACCCACATAAAGCCAGATGCACAAAATGGCACATGCATCTGCAGTTCATTAACAGCAGCTAGAGGCCCTGAAACATCTACTCATTCTCTCTCTGTGACTCTCCCTTCTATCTCACTGCTTGCAAATGAATAAATGAAAATATTAAACACTGTTGTTTACTGAGACCTAAAGACCTTAAATGAATCACTCTTAGAAATCTTGTTATACATAGTATGATACTATACTATGTCACATACACACATCTTACCTTTCTGGTGATGTCTTTGAAGTGACATGACGTCCACAAACATCTTTTTTATTTTTACGGTCTAGAGAGATGACTTTATTTCTTAGGTTTCTTTCCCACTAGAAAAAATATATATTTTGGTAATAAGTAAAATAATATGAGAAAAAGCTTTTAACTTATTTTTACTTGAAAATTCAGGATAATCAGCCAAACAGTTAGTAGGACACACACACAACAGAAAATAGGAAGCAAAAGAATGCATGCCTTTTTTTTTAACCAGTGTTGAAATAAAGGTCTAAGAATAAGAAGACCTGGGTTGGAGAGATGGCTTAGAAGTTAAGGCACTTGCCTGTAAAGCCCAAGGACCCATGTTCGACTCCCCAGATCCCACAAAAGCCAGTCACACAAGGTTATGCCTGTGCAAGGTCATACATGTACATAAGGTAGAACACACATCTGGAGTTTGATTATAGTGGCTGAAGGCCCTGGCCCACTAATCTCTCTTGCATGCACTCTCTCTTTCTCCTTAAAAAAAAAATTTTTTAAAAAGGCCATACAATTGGGCTTGCATAAAAAAAAAATAAATAAATAAGAGACTTCCAGGTAAGATGGCAACATACTGGACACACCAAAGCAGCCTAGGGAGGGAAATAAGCAGAAACACAGCAAAATACACTCTTCTACTAAAGAGTGAAGATGTGTAAGTTACTATCAACCATGGCAGATAAGCAGGAGAAACCAAGATCTTCCAGAAAGGAGAGAATCGACCAGAATTTGCGAGGCTGCCCACCCACCTGGCAGCAACAAGTGGGAGGAACAGAAACCAGGTGAAGAGATTTTCATTCATACCAATATCCTCCAAAAGTCAAGAAACTGAAAGGGAAGACATCAGGGCCAGCTGAGCAGCTGCTGAAGGAGGGACAAATAGTAACAGCTGAGCAGCTCTGGTTCAAGTCCAGAACCCTATACAGCCTCCCATCCCCCATGCCTGTATAAATACTCTGTGCTGGTTTTGACTGAATGTCTGTATTGCTCTGTTGAATTTTAAAATTTGCCTATAATTTGCTTCACCCATACTACTACAGTGCTTGAACAGCAGGCAGACTCAACATCAACATCACTTCTACTGTTTCTCTTGGAGTGTAAGAGCTACGCCTGGCACCTCAGACCCCTACACTGAAGATATATAAAGTCAGGTTTACACAGCTACACTGCAGATCATTTAAAACTCAAGCATCAAATTAACTCAAGATGCAAAACTATGCCTGGTGTGGTGGTGCACACCTTTAATCCCAGCACTCAGGAGGCAGAGGTAAGAGGATTGACATGTGTTCAAGGCCACCCGGAGACTACGTAGTTAATTCCAGGTCAGTCTGGGCCACAGTGAGACCCTTCCTTGAAAAACCAAAAAAAAAAAGCACAACTCTCTATATTATAATACAAGAAACACAAAAAATCAACACAATACAATTCCACCAAAAATTATAAATCCATCAGAAGTGACCTCCACTAGGACTGCTTTAGAGAAAATGTCTGGCAAAAATTTCAAAAAGTGATTATTTCTTATCTATCTCCTGAAGGAGAACACAGGAGGCCAACTTAGTTAAATAAGAAGGATATTATAAGGCATGAATAAGAAAATAGAAATAATGAAAAAAAAAAACAATCAGAAATACTAGAAATGAAAAACAGAGTAAATCAAATTGAAAAATCTCTCAAAAGTCTCACCAGTTGCATGGATCAAGGAGAAGATAGACTATCTAAAGCAGCAGACCTGGTAGCAGTTCTAATACAGTCTCACAAAGAGAAAGACAAACAAATACGAAGGCATGGATGGAAATTTCAAGACATTCAGGACACTATAAAAAGATCAAACATAAGAATTCAGGGTACTAAACCAGGCATGGTGGTGACACACGCCTTTAATCCAGGCAGAGGTTGGAGGACTGCCATGAATTTGAGGCCACCCTGAGACTCCATAGTGAATTCCAGGTCAGCCTGGGATAGAGACCCTACCTCAAAAAACCAACAATAAAAATAAAAAAAAAAGAAAGAAAGAAAGAAAATGAATTCAGGTCACAGCAGAAGAAGAAATTCACTCCAAAGGCTTAGCAGGTATTTTCAACAAAACCATAAAAGAAAACTTGCCCCAAGTAGGGAAACTGATGCCAATACAGATACAGGAAGCCTATAGAACACCAGACAGTCAGGAAAGAATTTCTCACCATGGTATTATAACTAAGCTACAAAACACACAAACCAAAGAAAGTATATTGAAAGCAGTTTAAGAAAAAAATCAAGACACATACAAAGGCAAGCCCATCAGTATAACAGCAGATTATGCAACACAAACTTTAAAAGCCAGAAGGGCTTGGAATGATGTATCCCAAGTTCTGAAACATAACAACAGTCTGTTAGGAACAATAACTAAAAGTAAAATTGGGGACTGTT
Source organism: Jaculus jaculus (assembly GCF_020740685.1). NCBI lineage: Eukaryota > Metazoa > Chordata > Mammalia > Rodentia > Dipodidae > Jaculus > Jaculus jaculus. The sequence continues at coordinate 169,719,349 of NC_059105.1, forward strand.
AGGAGCAATAGTTAGGAGTAAAAATGGGGCATTCATTCAGCAGTGACAAGATCACCATGGCAACCAGGGGCCAAGACCAGAGACTGGCCGCTTTAGTATGCAGCACTCACTCAGCAGTGACAAGGAGGGTCCAAGACCAGAGACCAGCTGCAAGCTGATAAGTAAATGAGCTTATCAACCTAAGGTGGCTATCAGCAGCCAGGATGACTGAGGAAAAAATGGGTATAAGAACCCCAACAAAAGCTCACAAAATTGTCACTCAACCCAGAGAGGCAGACTCCACATCTCTCTCTGTGTTGATACCTGAAACAAGAAGAAACAGACACTGGGCATGGTGGCACACGCCTTTAAACCCAGAGGCAGAGGTAAGAGAATCAGGAGGATTGCTGTGAATTCAAGGCCACCCTGAGACTACATAGTGAATTCCAGGTCAGCCTGGACTAGAGCGAGACCCTACCTCAAAAAAAAAAGAAGAAGAAAAAGAAGCAATGGCTATGGGAACCCTCAGCAGCCCTGCAGAGTGGAGCAGGACCTGGACCCCAGACGCCACCCACAAGTCAAATACCTTCACATGTGAGTGCCCCAGGGGGCTAGTCTTGTTGAGAGGATAAGGGAGAAAAGGGACCTGGCTTAATTAACATGTGTGAAGAGTGAATAAAGTGTAACAACTGAATTAACATAACCCACCTCTTGACTAAAGTGTTTAATGCTTGACATATTCAGCAGGATGAGTTAAGTTGGAACTAAGTTACACGCTTCACTTCTCTTCTAGTGATGCAATTGGCATAAGGTGAACCACTACCAACAATAGGCAGTTTCCTGAAGGAGTTTCTCACTGCCCCTCCGTCACAGTTTTCCAATGACATGGGCATTGGTTAGCCACTTGGTGGTGCTGTAGTCTTAATATCAGGCACTGGAACTTGTGCGGAGAAGGGTTCGAGTAACCCAGAAGGAAGCAAAGTGCATGAGTGCCACCCAGGGACATGCACAGACACCACGATTACATGGACACAGGGAACCACCCTGGATGAGAGGGCAGACTCCTACAATGGTACAGGCTTGTAAAAGATCCTAAGACAGGGTAGCTGGAGCAGGCCCACAGCACTCAGACATGAGCAACCGCCATATGAGAAGCTGATTTGCAAAAAGAATATTCAGATTGGCTGAAGGAAAATTGGAAACTCTAACCTCAGAAATATATAGTACAAATTCAATTCCTGTAGCTGGTGTTTCAGGAAGAAGTACTTGAAATTCTTATTTAGCCTTGCTACAAAATGTACCAACTTAAGGAATGGTGAAGATGGAGATGTACAGAAAGGAAAGAGCTTAAGAAACAGGCAGAATGGGAAAAGACATAAAAAGTAGTTCAAGAAAAATTACCTAGGTATGAGAAAGACACTAAGATAGAAATTCTACTTCACGGGCTGGAGAGATGGCTTAGCGGTTAAGCGCTTGCCTGTGAAGCCTAAGGACCCCGGTTCGAGGCTCGGTTCCCCAGGTCCCACGTTAGCCAGATGCACAAGGGGGCGCACGCGTCTGGAGTTCGTTTGCAGAGGCTGGAATCCCTGGCGCGCCCATTCTCTCTCCCCCTCTATCTGTCTTTCTCTCTGTGTCTGTCGCTCTCAAATAAATAAATAAATAAAAATTAAAAAAAATATTAAAAAAAAAAAGAAAAAAGAAATTCCACTTCACAAGCCAGAAGCTGTAGAACCAATCATAGCTTGAGCTGAGAAAAAGAAAACGCCCACCATTTTGTGTAAAGTTACAAATGATACTGAAGAAGACCGAATGAAGAGGAAAAGACTGGCCAGACAAGTGTTAGAGAGATGTACAAATAACCCATTCTTGAAGGATGCCATTGAAGAATGGGAAGGGGACAAAACCACTGTGGCTAGCCTACCAATTTCAACTAGAAAGTGGTGAATACTGCCCCTATATCCGCTAGAGGAAAGTGGTGAATACTGCCCGTAGATCCGCTAGAGGAAAGTGGTGAATACTGCCCGTAGATCCACTAGAGGAAAGTGGTGAAGACTGCCCGTAGATCCACTAGAGGACTAGAAGTGGAAGTAGAACAAATAGTGGAAACCATAAATCTAACTAGGATGGGATTAGAAACATGCCGGCAAGAGTTTGCTCAAAGAGCAGAAAAGGATATCACTTATATAACTAGACTTTGTGGGGAAGGCAGTGACACATTAATTCTGACAGCAGGTGTAATTCGTAGCCTGGCCAGCAGGGTGGAAAACCCACATATTCATGAAAGTCTTAGCACGACCCTTGAGGAGCATGCTGGGGATCAGCATTCGTTGTTTGCATGGGCCCATGCCTTCCCCAACTTAATATTTTTCAGCTTTTGAGGCTGAGGGACAGTGGAGGACTATAGAAGAAGCCATGGAGCTATGTTGCAAGTTAGGGATTTTATACAAAATTTATAATACAGGGACAATTATACCACAAGTGGCGCCATTCATGACAGGAATGAAGAAAATAGTGATAAAAGGGGCACCTCAGCATATGAGAATGACCCTGTCTGCAGCCCTGGCTATATGCCAGACTATAGCCGCCGCTACTGAGTCCTTTGAACAAATGAGAGAGTTAGAAACTAATAAGGTGGTAACCTTAACTGCTAAGCCTATGCAGGCAAGAGCCACCTTTATGGTCCAAGAGCACAATCTAATGGTACAAATGTCCTTGATGTAATCAAGAATTCTGTAGGTGCAGGAGAGGACAAAAACAGGCAGGGCCCCTGGAAAAGCAATGTTCCCCAAAGGGTTTTCAAGAACATCAAGCCATTTGGGGACTGTCGCCCCTGACAGGAGAAGGGGCCCTTGTTATCAGACAGGCACAGCAGGCAAGGGCCATGGACACCCCTGCAACCCATCATGGGGAATCCAAGGGGCTCACACAGGACCTCTGCCCCATGCACAGCTATGCTGCGAGATAAGTAGTAATCTTCCCTTCTTCACATTCTGGTGGACACAGGGAGCCAGGTTATGATAATAACTAGCCTGTTAGCCTGGGAAATGGGAAGGGAAGTAGAAATTGAAGGTGTCCACCAAACTAGCCAGAGAGCTCCCATAAAGAGAATAAAATTTAAAGTGTTTGATACCACATACCCTGTAATGCAGTTTTTATGATAGCTCCAACAGACATATTATGGATGGATATGATAAATATAATCTTCCCTCTATGGATACCATATAAGTGGTTAAAGGAGGCCAGTGCACTGCTGAGTACCATCCACCTGCTGCCAGTGGAGCTATCAAAGATCCCTTCATCTTTTACTAAATGGTATCTACTGAAAGGAGGGCATGATGAAATAACTGAAGAGTGTGAAGAAACTTTTAGAGGAGGGCATTATTGAATACACCAAATCCTTTTCATATAATAGTCCAGTATGGTCAGTGAGGAAGCCTAATGGGCATTATAGGTTCACAGTGGACTACAGAAATTTAAACACAAAATCCCCAGCCATGCCTGGGAATTTACCTGAAGTGAAGGAAATTTTTTATTAGGAATAATTTGGACCAGTGAGGGCCCCAAGATTCCCTCTGGAGTTATCAATAAAATTGCTAACTTACAACCACCAGAAAATAAAACACAAATGCAGCATTTGATTGGATTATTTGGATACTGGCGCCTCTATATACCATATTTGCAATTAATAGTGAAACCACCACATGATGTCACCAGAAAGACTACTGACTTCCAATGGGGAGAACAGCAACGAAATACTTTTGATCAGGTATGTGTGTATATATGAGTTTTGTCAACTATGTACTATACAGCCCGAGGATGACATAAATATGGATATACTTTTTCTTAACAAGTATGGTAAATGTAGTATTTTTACAAAAAACCTACAGGGAGTTAGATGACCAATGGCATTCTATTGCAAAAGGTTTCCATTTTCAGGAAATAAGTATTCCTTCATTAAAAAAATTGTATGGATCCTGTATGAGGCATTTAACCCCAATATCCAGGATCAATGCCTAATAGTCAGAACCCCTGTGCCCCTGCTGGAATGGTGAGCCTGCCAGGCAAAGCTTTGGTTGGAATGAAAACAGAGCTGAAGGTATTACAGTGGAAATGGTACCTTCGGGCATTCATTGGGGACTCTGCAGTGTTGGCCAAATGGGAAACGCCAGGCTGGGTAGAAGAGCTGGCACAACTGCCTCTTATCTCCATGGAGTCATTCATCATGAGTGCCCCTCCCCGAAAGGAGGCATCTATTGGAACTTGGGGGATTGCCGCATGGGACTCTATGCAAATGAATGCATGGTTCATGAATAGAGTGTCCACAAACATGGGAGGCAAGCTACAATGGAAATCTGCAGCCTGGAGACCGTCTGACGAGTATATCATGATGGATGAGGGGGTGGCAAGGTCCAGGCAGCATGCAGAAGTGTGAACAGCCTTGCTGGCATTATGTCAGGGAAGCAGCTAATCTGCACTTACTCTGACTCATGGTGCCTGGTCAATGGAATAGTCCTCTGGTCAGCTAAATGGAAACAAACTAATTGGAAGATCATGGCAGTGATATTTGGTCTAGGAAACATTGGATGGAGATTAGTAAATTAGCAGAAGGTATAAAAGTCCGCGTAACACATGTGGACGCACACAAGGGTAAGCAAGATGCCACTAGTATTCATAACAATAAAGCAGACGATTTAGCTCAAATTATGACTCTAAGAATTACAAAAAAAGCCCCATGGAAGACTGTAGATCTAAATATAATAATAAAAATTTAAAAAAAATTTTTTTTGTAGATTTGCGCATGATGCTTAAACACCCTAGGCAATGGCAGCTAGTACAGGAGAACAAGGTGTCAATTAGTAGAGAGGAATTAATAAAGCTGCATAAGACTTTGAGACACTTGGAAACACACGCCATGTTTACATGGATGCAGTGCAGAAATCTACCGGTAACTTGGCAAGAATGCAAAAGAGTAATTGCCCAGTGCGAGTACTATCCTGGAACCAAGTTGAGGTTTAGGCATAACTTGCCTAGTGATATCTCCAAGCCTGTAGGATGTAATTATGCTATTCAGATTGATTTTAATGGTACTTTACCTTCTTTCCATAATTAATATGCATGTACCATCACAGATCTATGTGCAAACTTGGGAAGCGCCAAGGCTTGTGACAAACTAAATCAGGTCACAACTATTTATACACTGTGGACTTGGATTGCACAACATGGGATCCCTGTGCTAATTATTTCAGATCAGGGATCTCACTTTATAGGAAGTGTAGTACAAAAATGGGCATGTGTAACAGATATACTCTGGGATTTTCATTTACCATATAACCCAACAGCATCAGGGAATGTAGAAAGGGTTTTGTTTGTTTGTTTGTTTTTGTTTTGTTTTTTCAAGGTAGGGTTTTGCTCTAGCCCAGGCTGACCTGGAATTCACTATGTAGTCTCAGGTAGCCTCAAACTCACAGTGATCCTCCTACCTCTGCCTCCCAAGTGATGGGATTAAAGGCAAGCACCACCACTCCTGGCTGGAATGTAGAAAGTTTTAATGGCCTTTTAAAACATGAAATTCAATCATTATTTAAAACACCTTTTAAGAAGGCACTGAAAATAGCCTGTTCTGAGCTAAATTCAGATAGCATAGAGTCAGCCCCTTGGAGGAGGTATATGGGCATGGAGTTATTGACCCACCCAAAATAAGTGATAAACCTATGTAATTACCACACAAAAATTACACAGCATGAAGCCAACAAGTCTTTTTCCCCCACAGAAAATTGTGGCCCCCAGAGGTCTAAATACAGTCTGGACATCTGGGGGAAGGGGAGACCTATGCATGATGAAATTAAAAGATATTATTGGACAGCATTCAACATGAAAATAGTGGGACTAATTAGCTGGGTCATAAGTATAGTGTGTACATTGACAGCAGTGGTCCCACTGCTGGGACATTATTCCTTTTGTGGCAACAGGAAATACAACACTCAGTGGGTCCATACATGTGTAACAAGTTACAACCTCTGTATTATAGACACCTCTACACAATGATATATGGAGCCTATGGAACAAGACGGCCCAAGAGGATGGGTGTGGTGGTTTTTTATATTATTGTTTCTATTTTTCATGACAAGCAGGCTGTTGGCAATAACACCACAGCCAACACAGTCACCACCACAGCTGCACCACCTGTAATACCAACTAAACCCCATCCAGGGTTATGAGACCCTGCGGGCTTGGTCTCACAATATTGGAACTATTACCATATTGGTCTCGATGTTACATATGCAAGACACTCCTTTTCGGCTAAATAGGCCTGGTGCCAAGATGTGGGTCACCATATGCACTATTCTTACTATGAACAGTACAGAAATGCAGCTGCCCAGCACAGTGCAATAGTCAGAGCTTCTCAAAAACATATAGATCAAACGAATATTTATAAGGAAAACCCATTAGGTTGCTATGGTACTGAGCTGGGGCACCAGATCACAGAAGCCTCTGCAATTTACATCACGCACATGCACAAGATTGATGTCTCCACCAGATGCTTCACGGAAGTTCACCACAATGGGGAAGCCTCCAGATACACTTTTGAATGGGACGGTGAAGATCAAACCTTCACATGCAAGTACGGAGCACAGACGAAATTTTTGTCAGCTTTCTTTGCACCACAGACTAGACAGATGCTGGATCCTGCTGAGGACTTTTATGATGATGATGACAGCACAGATGAAATGGCAGTTGACAAGCCACCGGCCACCCCTGGCCTTCCCATTGGGAAGCTAAACAACCAACTGACAGTCTTAAGTGGGCACCAATCCCATCACCAAATGGGGCTCCTTTCCCCAAGGAGTTGTTTAGATTGTACCCGAGGTTAAACCTGACTAACTATACTATTTTATGTTTTATTTTATTTATTTATTATATTTTATTTTATTTTATTTATTTATTATATTTTATTTATTTATTTATTTATTATATTTTATTTTATTTTATTTATTTATTATATTTTATGTTTATGTTATTGGCTTCCCCAATTTGCCATATTATGGCAAACTAGAGTGATGGAATTCACGGGTAATAGATATGCATGGCACTTTCTAGCCGGGCATGGCGGCACACGCCTTTAATCCCAGCACTTGGGAGGCAGAGGTAAGAAGATCGCCATGAGTTCAAGGCCACCCTGAGACTACATAGTGAATTCCAAGTCAGCCTGGACTACAGTGAGATCTTACCTCAAAAAACTAAAAAAAAAAAAAAAAAAAAAAAAAGATATGTGTGGCACTAATGACAGTTTCCTACCAGTATCAGATTGGCATAAGGTGCTGACCTTGGGTACCCAACATTATAAATTCCCAATTATCCTTACTGACCCAATACTACAACCTTACACCACTTATGATGTTGATCCCCAGATAAATTATAAATGCCTTGAATAAGATACCTTATGTATCATGGCTCTGAGAGCCCCTGGGTTGTATAAATCTATTAAAAACCCAAGTGTATCCTGCAGCCCTACATGTGCAACATCCAGACTCTACCTTTTACCATGAAATATTTGTGGATCATACATAATGTGATGATTATGTCCAAAGCCAATTATTGCTCCTTACTTCCAAACAATATGACAGCTACTTTTATCAGCCCCAATTAGTTTTGTTTGAATGGGACAGCAGTCAGTTGGACATTCACAGCAACCCAACCACACCTATGTTATGTCATCATGACATATAATGTCATCTACATGGTTGTACACAATGGCAAACAACAGAAGTGGTACTTTTTGCAACAGAATCAATGAAACCTGTGATGCTGTAAAAGCTGCAAAACCTGAGTCTTCCGTGTTTTTCTTGGACCCAGCTAAAGCACAACCAACAGGTGGGGTCACAGACACAGGTTTTTTTTCCTATAGACAGTTAGAACATTATGTGATACCATCTGCATTACAGCAGAGGATCCACCTGCACCTTACCCTGTGCCTTTGGATGTGTGTGTGGACAATCAAATAATGCATTATAAATCACGCAGGCAATGCAGTAGCACAAATTATAACCTGCCTATAATTGAATACATCTTTCCCGGACTGGATGTCACTTGATAGCCTTTCCAAAGATTTGACCCATTGGGCAGACTACAAGTGAGGTACTCCATTAAAAAAGATGACTAGAAAACTCTGCATTGGTGGAATTGGCTAGAATGTTGTTTGGATCTCAACTCGTTTCCTTTAAACATCACCATAACCTCTTGTACCATTTCTATATGATTTTGCTTCTACCTAGGATATGCAAATGGGGCATCATGGACTTAGTGACTCACTCACCTTTTATCAATACTTCTTTCCTGTCAGTGATGAGAGACACAGGTATGAGTTTGACTCGATATGGACTTTCCCAATATCATTTACAACTTGTGATATTCAAGAAGACATGCCTTGCATCCTAGGAAAATGTGGATTCAACCAGACACATAAGTTCTTTACAGCCCATTACAAGCCAGCAGTTTTGCAAGCAATGGACTTGCCAGATCCACCTAAAGTCTCAGAGGCACTGATGTTAGTTCCTGACCTGTCAACCCAGATGTAGCAGACAGCTTCAGGTTCACTGAGATGAACACCCAGACCAGGCACAATTATAGAAGAAGGGATTTATTGAAGCTTACAGATCCAGGGAAAGTTCCATTATGGCAGAAGAAGCTAGCCTGCCTTCACAGGTCCAAGCAAACATAGAGAAAAGCACAAGCCAAAAGCCAAAAAGCCACACAGCACAGCACACTACAGGAACTCCAGCTAGGCACACTTTGCATATCTTTAGATTGAAATCTGAAACCCACCACCAGACCTTAAGATCCACCCAGTGACACAGCCTCCAGCCAGGTGGCTGCAGATGCAAACAACAAACTAAATAAAACACTGAATATATTGGGACCATCTATTCAAACTACCATACCTAGTGAGACTTATAGTCTAAACTCGAATACAGCCCATTATGGTGACTTTTAATTTGAAGGACTGGGTGCCACCCAAGGGGCTGTGCCTGTGGGGCCTTGAAAGGCTCGGACACGAGGCCTAGTGGAACTTCCTGAGCCTAGCTAAAGTTTGGCAATCTGCCTCTGGCCAGCTATGACTCAGCAAGATGCCTAATGGCCTCTGGCCTGTTACTTCCGTATATGAGTTGGAATTCCCATGAGCAGGCACTTAGAACCAATCATTTCAAAAGTTGCAGTATACTATTGGCCCTTACCTCTCCCCCATCCTAGAATCCCCACCCTCGTTCTCAACACTATATAGGCAACCTCCTGTAACAATAAAGTGAGTTCCTGCTTCGACAAGACTCCCGGCTTGATGGTGTGTTCCTGGCCGCTGACACTCATCCTCCTCCTCAACCCCTTGGGAGGAACCAGTGGGCCTGGACCTTCCGCAGCACTACCTGCTGGGGGAGCCCAGCATGTGCCCAGAAGAGTTCTTCCAGTATTCTACTCTTCTACTAACAGATGGTCAGCCACAAAGCCACTTCAGTTCTTGGCAGTTGGTGCATTCATAGCGGGCACAATTTTAGGTGCTAGCATTGCACCAGCCATGATGGCACCCATACAAGCAGATATCAAAGATACTAAACAGCTGACACAGGAGCAGGCACAAGTACTTACAGCGCTGTCAGAGGCTCTACAGACTACTCATGGTTTATCACTCAAATGCAGAATAAAGTACAACTATAGCAGGAATCTATGAAGTCATACGTAGTCTATTCGTGACTCCCTGGACAATTCATTGACACTTGTTAAGGACACCAGGCCCACGCAACAATGCGTGCAATTTCAATTACTTATGAATAAGCTAGAAATGGAATTAAACACTTTGTTTGCTACTGGCATGGGTGCGGAAACCCCAACATTTAAATCTATTCTGGATAGCAACAAAACTTCATATTGTGAAAATGGTGTATGTGTAATCAATTACCTACAGGTCTTTCTGGACAGAGCAGTAACTGCATACCTGACTGTGCCATTACCATGTGTAGTGGTTTGATTCAGGTGTCCCCCATAAACTTAGGTGTTGTGAATGCTTGATTCCCAGCCGATGGAGATTTGGGAATTAACACCTCCTGGAGAGAGTGTATTGTTAGGGGTGGGCTTATGGGTATTATAGCCAGTTTCCCCATGCCAGTGTTTGGCACATTCTCCTGTTGCTATGGTATACCTTATGTTGGCCAGCGGGTGATGTCAACCCATTGCTCATGTCATTGTTTTCCCTGTAAGCCAAAATAAATCTCTTTTTCCACACAAGCTGCTCTTGGTCAGGTGATTTCTACCAGCAATGCGAACCTGACTGCAACAGTAAAGTAGTACCAGGAGTGAGGTTGTCGCTAGATACCTGATTGTGGCTTTGGCCTTTTAAAGCTGATTTTCAGGAGGAATGTGGAAGGATTTGAAACCTTTGCTTAAGAGACACCTTGCAGTGCCGTAAGCACAGCTTGATGGACTATTCTGGTCAGAGTTGAAAGACCTGAATGCAGTAAGAACTATGGACTGTGAGGTTTGGCTTATGAGGGTGAGAAAGAGCTTTGCTTGGACTGGGCTAGCAGTTTGTATGAGAAGCTTGCTATTATGCCCATGTCCTGAGAAGCTGTGCAGGGTTGCTTTGCATAGAAATGAACTGGTGTGAGCAGAGGGATGTGGCACAGAAAGAAAAATCTTTGGGTGAACTGTTGCCCATTCAGCTGCAATTGAGAGAGAGATTACAACCTTTGAGACTGGGCTAGCTGTCCGGCACTGGGGCAACAGGAAGAATGTAGACTCTTTTGAAAGGGCCTGAATACTCAAGGAGTGGCCTTTTCTTCAAAGTCTGCTTCATTCCCCCCTGGATTAACAAATTGGCACTCTACCTGGTATTGTGGAGTATAAGAAATGCAGGAAAGAGAGGGTCATTGAGTTTGCAACACAGTCTTATGGTTTGAAAATGGCCATCAGCAGTGTGAAGCAGGTTTGCTGGTTGCCTGCACAGAAACCCAATGGGGCCATGAGGATGAACTATGGATTGCAGTGGAGACCCAGTGGAGATTCCAGAACCACAAGATGGCTGCTGAGGAAAGCTGTCAGCCCCAATGAAGTTTTCCAGGTCTGTGAGTAGCCTAGATGGAGGGGTGGAATTGGAACTACAGATTGCTGGTTAGAATTGTCAGACTTGGAGAAGTGTCTTGGCTAGAGTTGTTGGACTTGGAGCTACAGAGTTTGGTGTTTGCCCTGTTTAAATCATGTATTGCTTGAATGTTTCTTTGTTATGCCCAATGCCATCTTTTGCAGTGTGAATGTTTATTCTGTGCCATTATGGGTTTTTGAGGTTGTTGGGTTTTTTTTGTTTTGTTTTTTGTTTTGTTTTTTTGTTTTTTTTTTTTGTATTATGGCTCAGTGAGAAGATCTTGAACTATGGGGATGTATGAACATCATTGGAATTGATAAAAACTATGGGGACTTTTAAAGTTGGATGAATGCATTGCATTTTACATCATGAATGGTTACCAATTTATGGGGGCCAGGGGCAGAATGTGGTGGTTTGATTCAGGTGTCCCCCATAAACTTAGGTATTCTGAATGCTAGGTCCCCAGCTGATGAAGATTAGGGAATTAATGTCTCCTGGAGGCAGTGTATTCTTGGGGACGGGCTTATCGGTGTCACAGCCCGTTTGCCCATGCCAGTGCTTGGCATATTCTCCTGCTGCTACGGTATACAATATGTTAGCCAGGGAGTGATGTCCAGCCTCTGATCATGCCACCGTTTCCCCTGCAATCGTGGAGCTTCCCCTCGAGCCTGTAAGCCAAAATACACCTCTTTTTACCACAAGCTGCTCTTGGTCAAGTGACTTCTACCAGCAATGCGAACCTGACTGCACCACCACAGAAGCTGGGCAATGTGCTTGTCCAACCTGTACAGTCATACATCTGGGCAGACATTTCTAACAAACCCCAGTACTATCCTTTAGATGACACCTTGCATCTTGGAGCTAATGCCTATGTAGCCACCAAATCTTTGCTTACTGATTTGCAGATTTCAGGAGTCTCGCTGATCCCCTTTTATGATACTGGGATATGATCTAGGTAACTTTGTGTTCTCCATTTGTGGAACTATGCCACTTAAGGTCACCACTTATTTTTTCAATGTTACATCTTGGGAATACTCGTCACTTTTGTGGCAGTTGCCAGAAGGACGCCATTTGGCTTCTAACATGTATAAAGTGACCGCCAACTTCTCAACCAAGTCCATGACTCGTATCTCCACAATCACGGCACCACAGTCTGTCTCATGTCTTTGATTCCCGGCGTATGAAGCTGACCAACTCAATGGCATCAGGTGTTACAGGGAGGCAGGAGCCTCTATCTACAAGTTACAAGACCTCCTACAGCATAAGCAGAGACAGCTTACAACATGGACGACACTGTCAAAAAATACTTCCAAAAATATGATAACACAGGTCGATCACATGCCTCATGTGGCACGTGTTTTATGGACCGACAGGTGACCTGGGTCTCTGAGGTCCGAGACATTGGACACTGCACCTCTCTGGAAGACTGGCACGCCTGGATACAACATGCATTTGGACTTGGAACCCGCTTCACTAGTTTAAACAAGTCCTTTATGCATGTGCTGGCATTGTTATGCTAACTGTCTGAGAATATTTTTTTTTTTTTTAAGAATATTGTTTTTCTTTTGCAGACAGGGATTGTACAACATCATTGATAAGGAGACCAGCTGGCCCATAGAAAGCCCACTGGAACATGTCTAATATGAAATATCTTTCCAAGCACAGGTTTTGCCCTGTACATTTGGGAGATAGATTTTTTTTTTTTTTTTTTTTTTTTTTTTTTTTTTTTTTTTTTTTTTGAGGTAGGGGCTCACTCTAGCTCAGACTGACCTGGAATTCACTATGTAGTCTTGTAGACTCAGGAGATAATTTTTTAAACAATATTGGAAACATTGTTTGGACTACGAGACTAGACATATATTGTGTTGATTGATAGGACACACCTCACCATTGACTTGCTACTTTTGTAAACGGAGATGGTCAGCAGTTATTGGCATCAGGCATGAGCAAAATAATTCCTTGTTTACTACATTTTTGTGCCATATGCTTCACCACGACTTGGCAATATGATTCAGACAATGGCGTGAACAAGTGCCTGTGCTAATGGTCGGATTTTTGGTATCCTTGTACATCTCTAATAGATGTTACACATACCCTGCCATGACCAACCAATGATTAGGCATGACCTTGATTCTGTTGCCCTCATGCCTAATTTCTCTTGGTGTTCTATAGAACCTACTGATAAGAACCCACCACTTCCCATCAGATTGTTGGGAGGAATATGGCTTGAGGGAGTTGGTACAACCTTTTGCTAAGTTTTGTTTGTTTCAACTTTCTGCTTGACTTGGAAATTTTAAGAACAGTCTTTTATTAAATATAAACTGTTGAAACACTCTCCTAATGTGATACGTTGAGTTGTTTTAAATTAGTGCTAAAATATGATTGCTTGCTGTGTTTTTCAATTTTGCTATGGATTTACAGTGTGTTATGCTTTAACTTTTTGAGGCTTGTGATGCCCCTTCACCCCCTAGGACTGGGGCATCAGGGGGTAGGATATTAGGAGCAATAGTTAGGAATTAAAATGGAACAGTCACTCAGCAGTGACAAGGTCACCATGGCAACCAGGGGCCATGCAAGTTGATATGCAAATGAGCTAACCCTAAGGTGGCTATCAGCAGCCAGGATAACCGAGGAAAACATGGGTATAAGAACCCCAGCAAAAGCTCAGAAAATTGTCACTCAACCCAAACAGGCAGACTCCATGTCTCTCTCTATATTGATACCCACGTTCGAGGCCACCCTGAGACTTCACAGTGAATTCCAGGTCAGCCTTGGCTAGAATGAGATCCTACCTCAAAAGATCAAAAAAAAAAAAAGAACAACAACTGATTCTACTAAGGTTACATTTTAGTGACCTTAAAATATGATTTATTTTTATAATAATAAAATTTAAATTTCCTGAAGAAATCAACCATGCAACAAAGTATAATTAGTTGAGCCTGAAGAAAACCCAACACTGTCTAACCTCCAATCTTTTCTTTTAAATATTTTATTTATTTATTTAAAAGAGAGGGAGAGGAAGAGAAAGAGAGAATAGGCAAGATGGGGTCTCCAGCCACTGCAAACAAACTCCAGATGCATGTGTCCCCTTGTGCATCTGGCTTACATGGGTTCTGGGGAATTGAACCGGGGTCCTGAGGCTTCTCAGGCAAATGCCTTAACCACTAAGCCATTTCCCCAGCCCCTAACCTACAATCTTTAACATGTATATGACATAAATTCAAAATAAAATATTTATATAACACAGAAAGGCAAAAAAGACATATATGAATATATAAATTTGCTTTTATCAAATTATTTTAGCTGTTTCCTAGACAGTGCTGAGCTAGAGGTCAGCCTCAGTGAAGATGAAGGTCGCAAAGGCTTTAGAGATCTTGATTCTGCTTGCTGTCTTAATTTGGCCTTGTGCTGAGGACATCATATGAAAATATCTGTTCTTTGGATTGGGTGATGGTTTCTGTTAACCCTTCCACTGAGAACAGAAACAATCTATACATATGTGATGATGAACGGTTTCTGGGAATGGGCTGCCCTGTGACTTGGATACAAACATATTTATGCTGTTTTATACGCCCTGCTCATAAATGTAGCACCAGGAAAATGATTGTCTCAGAGGATACAGTCCTCTTCCTAACTGAAATATATACTTTATTCCAAGGAATATTCACAGTGAATCTCACACCATCCCTTTGGAATGTTCTGAATCTCGGAAATCAGTATGGCTTATGGCAGTTTGTACTGATGATGAAATAAAATTGAAACCAAGTCCCTTTATCATGAAACAAGGCCAGACGAGTTAGGATTACTAAATTTTCATCAAGGTGTCTCCCATTAAGAAGTGAAAGCCATGAATTTTAGTTTCATAAATTTTGTCATAAAGCAGCATTTTTATTAAAGTTTTATGAGCATATAAAAATATTTTTTAAACACATCCAATAAAATTAAATACTTAAAAAACTAATTTTATTTACCCCCTGAAAAGGGAGATCCCAGCATTCTGAACTTCTGAATTTGGGCAGGGATGACTGAATATGAACATCTTCTGGTTTTACATTTAATTTCTTTCTTATCTGGAAGTAGGACAAGAAAATAATTAGTTTTGTCAAAATACATATAAAATGTAATCAACTTAGAAACTGTAAAATAAATAAATAAAATGTAATCCACTAGCAGAACAGTTATATTACTCTGAATTAATATTTTGTTAACAGTTTCTTAACCCTCTCATGAACATAAAGCTAACTAATGCTACCACTAGATAAAGCAGGATGCCTACAGTTTCTTCTGCTCCAGTCTTTCCACTGCAAGCTACAGATTCTGTAACACGTGAATCTACTGATGGCTGCAGTACCAAGAGTACAACAATAGCACTTATTATCTGTAGGTAAACCTCCACATCAGCTACACATTCATAATTCTTTAACTCGACTCTGTGGAATACTAAATCCTCTTCAGACACATTATGTGATTTTATCTCTAGATCTTTATAAAAACTATTCTCTCAATCCAAAATCTTCTTCCCAATATTTCCTTCTTGTGAAATATTCCAGACTCACCTCAAAGTTATTCTTCATAAGCATCACCCTTATTTATGTACATGCCTATCCTGTTCATCACACTATAACTCTCTAAATAGAGGGCCCTGTTTTACTTTCTTTTTTGTTTGCTTGTTCTGTTTGTTTAGGTTTTTGTAAAGTTAGTTTTTTGGGGGTTTTGTTTTTATTTTATGAGGCACAGTCTCATTGTAGCCCAGGATGACCTAAAAATCACTCTGTAGCCCATGCTATCCTTGAACTCACAAACTCATGATAATCCTCCTACCTCAGCTTCTTGAATGCTGGAATTAAAGTCATATACCCAGCTGTTTGGTTGGTTGTTTTTTGTTTTTTTTTTTTTCCAACTAGGATTACACTCTAGCCCAAGTTGACCTGGAACTCACTCTGTAGCACTACGCTAGCCACAAACTTATATCATTCTCCTATCTCAGCCTCTTGAGTGCTGGGATTAAAGGTGTGCACCACCACCTCTCACTCTGTTTGCTGTTTAAGAAAGGATTTTGGGACTGGAGAGATGGCTTAGTGGTTAAGCACTTGCCTGTGAAACCTAAGGACCCTGGTTTGAGGCTTGATTCTCCAGGACCCACATTAGCCAGATGCACAAGGGGGTGCATGTGTCTGGAGTTTGTTTGCAGTGGCTGGAGGCCCTGGCACGCCCATTCTCTCTCTCTGTCGCTTTCAAATAAATAAATAAATAATAAAAAAAATTATAAAGAAAGGATTTTGGGACTGGGCATGGTAGCACATGCCTTTAATCCCACCACTTGGGAGGCAGAGGTAGGAGGATCACCATGAGTTTGAAGCCACGCTAAGACTACACAGTGAATTCCAGGTCAGCCTGGACCAGAGTGAGACCCTACCTCAAAAAAACAAACAAAAAAAAAAAAAAAAACCAAACAACAACAAAAAACAAAAGGATCTTGGGGCTGGGAAGATGGCTTACTTGTTAAAGGTTCAAGCTCACAAAAGCCTCAACAGCCTAGGTTTGATTCCACAATTCCACAGTGCCTACATTAGTACAGACACAAAGAGGTACATGCGTGAGGAGTTCATCAATAGTGGCAAGAGGCACTGGAACACACATTCACATATTCTTATTCTCTCTCTTTTTTCTCTCTCACATACATATATACCTACATACGTACATACAGTGTCTTGTTATGTAGCCAGGGTACAGTGCATATATCAGGCTGGTCTTAAACTTGCAGTAATCCTCCTGCCTCTGCCTTTCAAGCCCTGAGAATGTAAGCAAGTAGACACAGTACTCTTTATATATATATATGTATGTATGTGTGTGTGTGTGTGTGTGTGTGTGTGTATACACACACACACGCACACATACATACATATATACACATGTATGTATATATATATGTATATACATATGTGTGTATATATAAATATATATGTGTGTGTGTGTGTATGTGTATATACATATATATAGGGTAGGGTAGCTGAGTGGAATTCACTAATGTAGTCTCAGGCTGGCCCTGAACTCACAGTGATCCTCCTACCTCTGCCTCACAAGTGCTGGGATTAAAGGCATACACGACCGTGCCTGGCCTAATTCCAATATAAATGGCTGATGATAAACTTAATTAAATGAATAAATACATGGGATGTAGTCACAAGTTAGAAATCATTTGTTTATGGGCTAGAGATGGGTTACTGGTTAAGGCGCTTGCCTACAAAGCCTAAGGATCCAGGTTCGATTCTCTAGGTCCCACATAAGCCAGATGCACAAAGTAGTGCATGCATCTGTAGTTCATTTGCAATGGCTAGAGGACCTGGGCGCCCATTCTCTCTCCCTCTCTCTCCCTCCCTCCCTCCCTCCCTCCCTCCCTCCCTCTCTCTCTCTCTCTCTCTCTCTGTCTCTGTCTCTAATAAATAAATAAAAATGAATAAAAGAAATCATTTGTTTAGTGACGGAGAGATGACTTAGCAGCTACGGTACCTGCCTACAAAGCCTAAGGGCCCAGGTTCAGTTCCCAAGTACTCACATAAGCCAGATACACAAGGTGGTGCATGCATCTGGAGCTCATTTGCAGTGGGTGGAGGCCCTGGCATACTAATTATATTTCTCTCTATACCTGCCTTTCTTTCACTCAAATAACTACAACATTTTTTAAAGAAATAACTTGCTTAAAACTTAAATATCTAATTTTCACAATTCAAGTAAATTTATATGGACTGAGGAGATGGCTCAGTAGTTAAAGACTTACAGATCCTGCCAGCCCATGTTCAATTCCCTAACACAAAAGCCCAACACAAAAAGTGGCATAAGCAGTTGGCATTCTGTTTGCATTGACAAAGACACTGGTACACATCCATCTATCCATCCATCCATCCATCTATCCATCTATCCATCCATTTTAAAATAATTTGGTCAGATATGGTGGCACATGCTTGTAATCCCAGCACTTGGGAAGCAGAGGTATGAGAAGTGCGGCGAGTTCAAGGCCAGCCTGAGATGACAGACTGAGTTCCAGATCAGCTTGGGCTAAAGTGAGATCCTGCCTCATTAACCAAAAAAAGAAAAAGAAAAAGAGGGCTGGAGAGATGGCTTAACGGTTAATCACTTGCCTATGAAACCTAAGGACCCCGGTTCAAGGCTCAATTCCCCAGGACTCACATTAGCCAGATGCACAAGGGGGCACAAGCATCTGGAGTTCGTTTGCAGTGGCTGGAGGCCCTGATGTACCCATTCTTTCTCTCTCTCTCTGTCTGTCTCTTTCTCTGTGTGTCTGTCTCTCTCAAATAAATAAATAAAACTTAAATTAAAATTTAAAGAAAGAAAGGCAAGATTTCCCCACCAAATATGACTAGTCCCATAGTTGAAACCTCCAATAAGAATTACTTAGAAGAGGGCTGGAGAGATGGCTTAGCAGTTAAAGCATTTGCCTGCAAATCCAAAGGACCCAGGTTCAATTCCCCAGGACCCATGTTAGCCAGATGCACAGGGGGCACACACATCTAGAGTTCATTTGCAGTGGCTGGAAACCCTGTCGTGCCCATTCTCTCTCTCTCCCTCTTTCTCTGTCAAATAAATAAATAAAAATAAATTAAATGTTTAAAATAATACTAAAAGCCAGGTGTGGTGGCTCACACATTTAGTCCCAGCATTCGGGAGGCAGAGGTAGGAGGATCGCCGTGAGTTTGAGGCTACCCTGATAATACAGAGTGAATTCCAGGTCAGCCTGAGCTAGAGTGAGAACCTACCTCGAAAAAAAGAAAAGAAAATTGTACTAAAGAGACAATTGTTGGGCTGCAAAGTCACTGAGAAATCCTGCTGGAGCTGAGCTGAAAATCTCCTCCCTGTAGACCAGCTGACAGAAAGCTGGAAAAAGCTATGCTGCATGCAACTCCATGGAGAAAGTTACCAGAGGAGATAAACAACAATGGACTGGACACTGCAAACCCTAAGTTTGGCCAACCAGGCCAAATGAACCAACAGGTGCAATAGTGGCATATCTGTTATGGGAGAAACCAACCACTCTCTGATTGAACTGGAAGCCCACTCTATGGGAGGGAATACATATCTGATGCTGAAAACCTATGACATGGAAAGTCATGAGCCCTAGGGCTGTAATATCTGCTGCTGTCTGGCTAAGTGTATATATTGTGCTCACCAAACTGCCAAGTAAGCCCTTCTCTTAATGTTCATACTCATTTATTAATGCTACTCTCACTTTTGGTTGCAGAACCTTCTCTTTTCAGATGGTGGTGACCTCTCAGTTGACTCAAAAGGCAACACAGTGCTAAGAAAAAGCAACAGAGGAGTGATCAGCACTAAAATATCTCTATCACACCCCCTAAGGCTCAAGATCCATTGCAGAAGAGGTGGCAGAAAGAATTTAAGAGCCAAAAGAAGGGTAGGACTCCTTATAATGCACTCTTCCAGACACAAAATGGCCTGGATATCCATCCATAACCTTGCAGTGCCTGACACTACCTACATAAGACCATCATACTATAAAGAAAAGATGATGGGAGAATGGAATTTCAAAAGGGAAAGTGTCAGGGGGGAGGGAGGGAATTACCATGGGTTATTTTTTTTTATAATCATGGAAAATGTTAATAAAAATTTAAAAATTAAAAATAAATAAATAAATAAAACATGAAAAAAAGAAAAGATGACATCAAAATAAAAGAGAGATGAAGAGGGAGAGAGGATATGATGGAGTATAGAGTTTGAAAGGGGAAAGTAGGAGGGAGGAAATTATCATGGTTTATTGTTTATAATTATGAAAGTTGTCAATAAAAAAAGAAATGCAAAATGCCAAAAAAATTTAAATAAAATAAATAAATAAATAAATAAAAAGACAGTTAGTAAAATACTCTCAATATGGGGCTGGAGAGATGGCTTAGCAGTTAAGCGCTTGCCTGTGAAGACTAAGAATCCCAGTTCGAGGCTTGATTCCCCAGGACCCACGTTAGCCAGATGCACAAGGGAGCACACACGTCTGGAGTTCGTTTGCAGTGGCTGGAGGCCCTGGTGCGCCCATTCTCTCCCTCTCTCCCTCTCTCTGTCTGTTGCTCTCAAATAAATAAATAGAAATAAACAAAAAAACCTCTCAATATCATTAAGCCCAAACACAATGAACATTATAAAGCAAAACTCATATAAATTAGGTTTAATTTACCTTATGTAAATCAGATGACGACTTTTTCTTTTTTCCTTCTGTGACAATCTCTACAAAAACCAAAAATATGGTAATAATTATTATTTAACGTCTAAGCAAGATAAACAATTGAATGAATGATATCATTTTATATCTATTCCTTGTTTTAAATTAACTTGCTTATACTTAGAATATATTTTGCGGGCTGGAGAGATGGCTTAGCGGTTAAGCGCTTGCCTGTGAAGCCTAAGGACCCCCGTTCAAGACTCGGTTCCCCAGGTCCCACGTTAGCCAGATGCACAAGGGGGCGTACGCGTCTGGAGTTCGTTTGCAGAGGCTGGAAGCCCTGGTGCGCCCATTCTCTCTCTCTCCCTCTATCTGTCTTTCTCTCTGTGTCTGTCGCTCTCAAATAAATAAATAAAAATTTAAAAAAAAAAAAAAGAATATATTTTGTGGCTGAGCATGGTGGCACACGCCTTTATTCTCAGCACTGGGGAGGCAGAGGTAGGAGGATTGCCAAGAGTTCAAGGCCACCCTGAGATGACACAGTGAATTCCAGGTCAGCCTGAGCTAGAGTGAGAACCTACCTCAAAAAAAAAAAAAAAAAAAAAAGAATACATATTGACACATTTTATATAACCTGAAAGACTAACCCTAAAGATTAAAAAAAGTTTTTCAAATGTCAGAGTAACAGATGACAACCAAATGTTCCATAAACATCGTATGTGCAATTACAATTTTCAAAAGACAGAAAGTTGGCTCTAAGAACTAAATAGAAATTCCCTGGTTCACACACAATGGTAGAATCATCTGATTAGGTGAATGTTATGATGGGGATTTCAGGTGAGGCTACCTAGAAGGCAATACTCTACAAAATCATTTCCAATTCTCCTTATATATACTCAGTGCTGTAAAACTGGGAATACTGTGAGCTGTTTCATTTTTTTTTTACTAAAAAACTTTATTAATATACAAAAAATTAAGTTTCTTTAGGAAACTTTTCCAATTATTTTGTTTCCCTTCCCTGCTCTTTTTAATTTTTTATTCATTATTTCTCAGACTTCCTAAAGATTTTTCTTTTATGATTTCTCTCATTCAATCAACAAATATTTACCAAATGGCTATCATGCATCTGTCATTGTATTAGGCAGTAAAATTAACATAATAAACAAATCAGACATAGTCCAAAATTTCTTTAGAAATTATAATGTAGCCGGGCATGGTGGCACATGTCTTTAATCCCAACACTCAGGAGGAAGAGGTAGGAGGATTGCCATGACTTCAAGGCCACCCAGAGACTACATAGTGAATTCCAGGTCAGTCTGGGCTAGAGTGAAACCCTACCTCAAAAAAAAAAATATATATATATGTGTGTGTGTGTGTGTGTGTGTGTGTCCTACTGAATTATAGCATAAATTTCCTAATAAAAATAATCTATTTATATCAATATACTACTGCAACTCAGTGAGAACAGGATGATTTTTTCAATAAAAGTAAAGTAATTTGGTGGGCTGGAGAGAGGGCTTAGCAGTTAAGGTGCTTGCCTGCAAAGCCAAAGGACCCAGGTTCAATCCCCAGGACCCATGTAAGCCAGATGCACAAGGTAGTGCCTGCGTCTGGAGTTTTGTTTGCACTGGTTAGATTCCCTAGTGCACCAATTCTCTCTTCCTCTCTCCCTCTCTCTCTCTCCCTCAAATAAATAAATAAAAATAAAAATATTTTTTTAAAAAGCGAAGTAATTTGACAACAAAATGGAAATTTAAGAAATGCAATGTGGTCTGGAGAGATGGCTTAGCGGTTAAGGTGCTTGCCTGCAAAGCCTAAGGACCCATGTTCAACTCTCCAGATCCCATGCTAGCCAGATGCACAAAGGTGAGGCAAGCACAAGGTCACACATACCCACTAGGTGGTACAAGCATTTGGAGTTCAATTTCAGTGGCTAAGGCCCTGGCATGCCAATTCTCTCTCTCTCCAAGTAAAAATAGGGGTGGAGGGATGACTTAGCAGTTAAGATGTTTGCCTGCAAAGCCAAAGGACTCAGGTTTGATTCCCCAGGACCCACTTTATCCAGATGTACAAGGGGGCACAGGTGTCTGGAGTTCATTTGCAGTGGCTGGAGGCCCTGGCACGCCGATTCTCTCTCTCCCTCTTTCTCTGTCAAATAAATAAATTAATTAAATTAAATTCTTGTTTTGTTTTGTTTTCTTTTTCAAGGTAGGGTCTCACTCTAGCCCAGGCTGACCTGGAATTCACTATGTAGTATCAGGCTGGCCTCAAACTCATAGCAAGCCTCCAACCTCTGCCTCCCGAGTGCTGGGATTAAAGGCGTGCATGACCAGGCCCAGCTCTAAATAATTTTTTTTTTTTTAATTAGGGAGGAAAGCAATTGAGGAAGGCCCCCAATACTTGACCTCTGGCCTTCACATATATAAAATGTACACATATGCACATCCATATTCACCTATACACAAACACACATACACATGCAAAAAAAAAAACAAGTAACTGTATACTAAGAGATGTTATAAAAAATACTCCAACATAAACCTAAAGTAACTTTATAAACAGTAAATAAGTTGGAAATGGTGGCGCATGCCTTTAATCCCAGCACTTGGGAGGCAGAGATAGGAGGATACCATAAGGATCACCAGGAGTTCGAGGCCAACCTGAGACTACATAGTAAAATCCAGCTCAGTCTGGCCTAGAGTGAGACCTTTCCCTGAAAACCAAAAATAAATGAATAAAAATAAACAGTAATTATACCTAAAAGACCACAACGTATCCAAAAAATAATATAGCAGAAATACTTTACTCTGAGTTAAGTTCACAAAACTTAACATTAATTTTAATTAATTTTACTATAAGCATTTCCTGAAACTTTGATTACACAACCATGTTACTAAATAATTTCAATAAATTCCTTAAGGTAGACTTTTATTTTTAGATCTGAGGTTGCTACTAAGTGGCCACATGCTGCTCAGCATGATCAAGGCCTTCAGCTCGAGCCCCAGCACTGCTAAAAGATAAGTATTTTTAAATAATTTTAAATAATCAATTTTAAATTTGACAAAGTACATATCATTTTTTTTAAAGTAGTATCAGTTGTGCTGACACTGGAATTACAAATATTTCAAATGTTTCTGTGCTGTCTTACAGCATGGTCTCCTTTTCACAAGTAGAATCTAAAATAATTCATGTCATAAACATTTATCTGAGATATTATCATTGTCAGACAAATCATTTAATGTAATCCTTACATAAACCAAGAGCAGCCTCCTTAAATTCTGAATATTTTCCTTCAACAATTCCTCCTAATGGAATGGAACCTTAGTGTTTCACAAAACATGCTCACTCTTTTTTTTTGTTTTGTTTTTGTTTTTTCAAGGCAGAGTTTATGCTAGTTCAAGCTGACCTGGAATTTCAGGGTGGCCTCGAACTCACAGCAATCCTACCACCTCTGCCTCCCGAGTGATGGGATTACAGGTGTGCCACCACACCTGGTTTTCTTTCTTTTTTTTTTTTTTAATATTTATGCCATTATTGATTTCAGAGAGACAGAAAAAGCAGAGATGCCACTGCAAACAAACTCCAGAGGTATAAGCCAGTTTGTGTATATGGTTTTACATGAGTATTGAGCAATCAAACCCAGGCTGTCATGTTTTACAGGCAAGCACCTCTGATGACCAAACCACCTCTCCAGCCCTAAGCATGCTATTTTTAACTCTTTTGCTTATAAACCAGAGGTGGAAATCAATAATCTTCTCACCCAAATTACCATTGATTCCAATCAATATTCTTTTTGGGTTTTGGGGGGGTTCTTGTTTTTTGTTTTGTTTTGTTGTTGTTGTTGTTGTTTGGTTTTTTGAGGTAGGGTCTCACTGTAGCCCAGGCTGACCTGGAATTTGCTCTGTAGTCTCAGGGTGGCCTTGAACTCACAGGAATACTACTTCTGCTTCTCAGAGTGCTAGGATTAAAGGCGTGCACCACCATGCCCAGTTCCAATTAATATTCTAATTTTATTGCAATAATTTCTCCTTTAAAAAGAGCTGACCATGGGGCTGGAGAGATGGCTTAGCGGTTAAGCGCTTGCCTGTGAAGCCTAAGGACCCCGGTTCGAGGCTCTGTTCCCCAGGTCCCACATTAGCCAGATGCACAAGGGGGCACACGCATCTGGAGTTCGTTTGCAGTGGCTGGAAGCCCTGGCGCACCCATTCTCTCTCTCTCCCTCTATCTGTCTTTCTCTCTGTGTCTGTCGCTCTCAAATAAATAAATAAATAATTTAAAAAAAAAAAAGAGCTGACCATGGGGCTAGAGAGATAGCTTAACAGTTAAGTCACATGCCTGCAAAGCCTAAGGACCCAGGTTCAATTCTCCAGGTCCCAAGTAAGCTGGATGCACATGATGGCACATGTGTCTGGAGTTCATTTGCAGTGGCTAGAGGCCCTGATGTGCCCATTCTCTCTCTCTCTCTCTCTCTCCCTCTCCCTCTCTCTCTCTCCCCCTTTGCTCCTCTCCCTGTCTCTAATAAATAACTAAAAATAAATCTTTTTTTTTTTTTAAAGAGCTGGGCATGCCTGTAACCCCAGCACCCTAGAGACAAGTCAAGAAGATTATCCCAAGTTCAAGGACAGCCTGGTCAACAAATTTTGAGTATCAAACCAGCCTGGATTACATACTGAGATCCTAACTAGAAAAAAAATTAATAACCATTTTTTTAAATTCCCAGATTGAGCCAGGCATAGTGGCTCATGCCTTTAGTCCTAGATTTTCGGAGGCAGAGGTAGGAGGATCACTGTGAATTTGAGGCCAGCCTGGGAAAGTTTTCGTTTTCTTTCATGGTAAACCTAGTCAAAAGCCTATAGCAAGGCTAAGACTGTTATTTGATTAAACGGATATATTATACCCACCAAACTACTCTACATGTTTATATACACCCTAAAAGTTTATATTTATGCCCTTATACTAATAATGCTGCTCTCAGTTTGGGTTGGAGAAGCTTCTCTTTTCAGATGGCAGCAACCACAGGCGGGACTCAAAACTCATCAAAGTGCTGAAAAGAGACAATGGAGTGCAGTGGCTGGAGGTCCTGGCACGACCCCCCTCCACTCTCATAAAAAATTGCAAACAGATTAAAATTAAAAACAAACTATGAGCCGGGCGTGGTGGCACATGCCTTTAATCCCAGCACTTGAGAGGCAGAGGTAGGTGAGTTCAAGGCCACCCTGAGACTACAGAGTGAATTCCAGATCAGCCTGGGCTTGAGTGAGACCCCACCTCAAAAAAACAAAAAAAGGGATGGAGAGATGGCTTAGCAGTTAAGGCATGTGCCTATGAAGCCTAGGAGCTCATGTTCAAGTCTCCAGATCCCATGTAAGCCAGATGCACAGTGAGGCAAGTGCACAATGTAGTACATGTGCCTGGAGTTTGTTTGCAGCAATGTGTGCGCCCATTCTGTCTGTCTCTCTAAATAGAAATGTATGAGCTGGCTAAATAGAAATCTTTGAGCTGGGCATGATGGTGTGCACCTTCAATCCCAGCACTCCCACTCAGGAGGCAGGGGTAGGAAGATTGTTATGAATTTGAAGCCAGTTGGAGACTATTGAGTGATGAGCAATAATGAACAACAACCTAATCAAAGGATCTGAAAGAGCCAGATGTGGTGGCACATGCCATTAATCCCAGCACTCAGGAGGCAGAGGTAGGAGGATTGCCAAGAGTTCGAGGCCACCCTGAGACTACATAATGAATTCCAGAGCAGCCTGAGCCAGAGCGAGACCCTACCTCGAAAAAACAAAACAAAAAAAAAAAATCTGAAAAACCCTAAACTTAAAAAAAAAAAATCCGGGCTGGAGAGATGGCTTAGCAGTTAAACACTTGCCTGGGAA
Organism: Jaculus jaculus; assembly: GCF_020740685.1. Classification (NCBI taxonomy): domain Eukaryota; kingdom Metazoa; phylum Chordata; class Mammalia; order Rodentia; family Dipodidae; genus Jaculus; species Jaculus jaculus. The sequence continues at coordinate 169,745,519 of NC_059105.1, forward strand.
GCCTAAGAACCCCGGTTCAAGACTCAATTCCCCAGGACCCACATTAGCCAGATGCACAAGGGGTGCATGCGTCTGGAGTTCGTTTGCAGTGGCTGGAGGCCCTGGAGCACCCATTCTCTCTCTTTTCTCCCTATCTGCCTCTTTCTCTCTCTGTCACTATCAAATAAATAAATAAAAATAAAAAAATTAACGAAATCCTACATAGTAATCGCATTTTTCATCCACGGAAGTTTTTTGTAACAAGACTCATTAATAACCATGGCAGGAAATTATGTTAAAGCTGTAGATACTGTATCTGGAAGGCAGATTTTGAATTCTGGCTGTCTGACACTAGCTACTAACAGATGCTCATGCTTTTTTTTTTTTAATTTTTTTATTTATTTATTTGAGAGCGACAGACACAGAGAGAAAGACAGAGGGAAAGAGAGAGAATGGGCGCGCCAGGGCTTCCAGCCTCTGCAAACAAACTCCAGACGCGTGCGCCCCCTTGTGCATCTGGCTAACGTGGGTCCTGGGGAACCAAGCCTCGAACCGGCGTCCTTAGGCTTCACAGGCAAGCGCTTAACCACTAAGCCATCTCTCCAGCCCCAGATGCTCATGCTTTCTAAATCCCAGTTTCATCTACAAGTTACAAATAAATAACTTCTACATTAGTTTTTGAAACAAAGTCTGTATAGTTTTTAGCATAGTGATTAGCAGGTAAGTATTCAAAAGTGCATATATTAATTGCAAAATGAGATTGACAAATATTCAAGGATGTTGACTATTGAAAACCTGAAGTTTATTTGAACTTTCCTGTTTGAATTCAAATTTTCAGTTGAAAGCTGGGTGTGGTAGTTTTAACATCTTTAATCTCAGCAGAGGTAGGTGGATCACTCTGAGTTAGAAGCCAAGTTAGAAGCCAGCCTGGAACTACAGATCGAGTTACAGCTCACCCTAGACTAGAGACTCTACCGAAGGAAAAAAAAAAAAAAAAAAGCTGGCGTGGTGGCACATGTCTTTAATCCCAGCACTCAGAAAACAGACATAGGTGGATCACCATGAGTTCAAGGCCACCCTGAGACTATATGGTTAATTCCAGGTCAGCCTGAACCAGAGTAAAACCTTACCTAGAAAAAAAAAAAATTCCCAGGTATGATGGCACATACCTTTAATCCCAGCATTTAGGAGGCAGAGGTAGCAGGATCACCCTGAGACTACAAGTGAATTCCAGGTCAGCCTGAGCAAGAGTGAAACCCTACCACAAAAAAAAATCAAAAATAATAATTAATTAATTAATTAATTAATTAATTAAATAGAGGGGCTGGAGATGGTTCAGCAGTTAAAGGCCCTTGCTTATAAAGCCTGATGGTCCAGGTTTAATTCCTCAGCATCCATGTAAAGCTAGATTCACAAAGTGATGTGAGTTCATTTGCAATAACAGGAAGCCTTGGTGCACCCATATACCAACCCCCTCTGTCTGCCTCTTTCTCTCTCCCTTTTTCTCAAATAAATAAATTTAAATAAATTCACTTGAAAACTGGATTATGACTCCACTGTAATAATTTGATATACTTTGATTACCATTTGTACTGTCATTATCCCTTACTCTTAAGCACTTTATTACTTCCTTTAACCATTAATAAATTTATCTCTGGTGTTTTTTGTTGTTGTTGTTTTTGATTTTTCAAAGTAGGGTTTCACTCTAGTCCAGGCTGACCTGAAATTCACTATGTAATCTCAGGGTGGCATCGAACTCAAGGCGATCCTCCTACCTCTGTCTCCTGAGTGCTGGGATTAAAGGTGTGCGCCATCAGGCCCGGCTCTCTCTCGTGTTTTATACTTCCCCACATAAATCTGACATGCTACACTTATCAGTTATATGAATTACTTGTTTTGTGTTTAGCTTAAGGAAACCAGAACTGGGCTTCTGCTGCTTGCAACTAAGAGCGCACTGTAGGCAATATTATTGTGAACATTACAGTTCTGTTTAGGAGAAAGATTAGGGAAAGTTAACTAGCAGTCTCACAAACATTAGAATTCTATGTTTGTAATGTTCTCTTTGTACTACCCCTTTTCCACCTCCTCTTTCTGTTGGATTCATCAAATTCTTCTCTCTGTGTATTTATGAATTTTGATGACTATAAATATCAGCTCATTTGGGTTCCAGTTAGCAATAACGCCTACTGAAATGGCAACTGAGTGTATTATAACCATTACAAAGAATTCACAGAATCTCTTTCAACCAACTGAGCACATTTTTATTTCTGTTTATGAAAAAATTAAATACACTATTAAGAAGCAGAATTAATGTTCACATAAAACTAGAGGCATAGTTAAGCTCAGAAACATTAGATCTGAGAATGTTCATATTATACATTACATTTTAAAAATGGCAGTTCCAAAAGGTAAATCATCACATAAATATTAAGTCTTTTACCAATCTGCAACCTTAATCTCAAAGCTTGAAAAGATCGCCCCCAAGTGATATAACTATCACCATAACCAGTATATTTTAAAAATTAGCTACTTTTTTCTCAAAGCTCTATTTCCACAACTACCTTTATCAAATTAACTGCAATAAGTGAATCTAAGTATAAGTGGGTAAAATAGATAAAGTTTGCTAATGAAAAAGGTTAGTATCTCTAACACTAATACACATACATCAGCATGAAATGCACTTATTTCAGAGGAGAAGCTGTGCATCTTAAACTGTGGGATGATTATATCTCAAGTTCTGCATTAGGAAGATCTCAGATGACACAGATAAACATGTACAGTTTTCTAATGAGTAGATTTTTACTACAATGTTGGAGAAAGGAGTATTAAAAAAAAGTTGATCAGGGAAAACATATACATACAATGCAAACATACCATTATGTCATGCATACATGTACTTTCATAAATACAAAAATAATTTGAGTATGGTAGCCATACATCTGTAATCCTAGCACTGGGAGGGCTGAGGTAGAATTGTGGGCTGGAGGGATGGCTTAGCAGTGAAGGCACTTGCCTGCAAAGCCGAAGAACCCAGGTTCGATTCCCCAGGACCCACATTAGCCAGATGCACAAGGGGGCGCACATATGAAGTTCGTTTGCAGTGGCTTGAGGCACTAGCACGCCCATGCTCTCTCTCCCCCTCTTTCTCTGTCACTCTCAAATAAATAAATAAAAAATTTTTAAAGTTCCTAACAGTTGGGCGTGGTGTTACGTCTTTAATCCCAGCATTTGGGAGGCAAAGGTAGGAAGATGACCAAGAGTTCAAGGCCACCCAGAGACAACATAGTGAATTCCAGGAGGTCAGTATGGGCCAGAGTGAGACTGTACCTCGAAAAACCAAAAAAAAAAAAAAAAAAAAAAAAAAAAAAGTGCCTAACAATTGTATATGAAGATGTCTCATGATTTCAACTGCTTCAAGAAAAGTCACCAGAGACAGGTGATCACTATCAAAATAAAAATAAAAGTTTTAGATGCATTACACTAAGATTTCCCTAAACAGATTTGTAATTGCTAACAATGCCACTTAAAAAAAAGTACAATATAAGTTTTAAAATAGACCTTTAAAAATGGGCCTGAGCCAGGCGTGGTAATTCACCCCATTAATTCCAGCACTTGGCTAAGGTCAGAGAATCTAGGATAGCTGTGAGTTCAAAGCCAGTCAGGGCTAGAGAGTGAATCTGAGGTCAGCTTGAGCTAGAGTGAGACCCTGCTTCAAAAAATAGTAACAGGGATGGAGAGATGGCTTAGCGGTTAAGCACTTGCCTGTGAAGCCTAAGGACCCAGGTTCGAGGCTCGATTCCCCAGGACCCACATTAGCCACATGAACGAGGGGGCGCAGGCATCTGGAGTTCATTTGCAGTGGTTGGAGGCCCTGGTGTGTCCATTCTCTCTCTCTCTCTCTCTCTTTCTCTCTCTGTCACTCTCAAAAATAAACAAAAAATAAATAAGTAAATAAATAATAATAATAAAATTAAATAAAATAAAAATTGAAAAACTAGCCAGGCGTGGTGGTGTTGGGAGGCAGAGGTAGGAGGTTCACAGTGAGTTCAAGGCCACCCTGAGAATACATAGTGAATTCCAGGTCAGCCTGAGCTAGAGTGAAACCCTAAGGGGGAGGGGGGTGGAAGGGCCAGGCCAGCCTGAAATGCTAGCAGTGGTCAAGTGTGGGCACAAAGATCGTGAGCTTGAGGCAGGCCTCCACTACTTAACGAGGCCTTGTCTCAAACACACCCTGAATAATTAATCCACCGGCGTTACTTAATATACTAGACTGTGCACTTCTCTCCTGAGAGAACGCAAGGACTTGAGGTACACCTAATGACAAAAGTGACATCTTGTTGGCTGGGAGCAGGTCTATCTCATGTTTTATAATTACTTCGGTGTTACCAACACAAAAGTCAACATGATTATTTAAACCTTAAAACCATTTTGGAAACAAAAATGTGTTGAGAATAAAAACACAACAAAGGCACGGCTTCAAATCCTCTGACTTTCGAATTTCTTTTGGAAGACACAGGAGGCTGGAAAAGAAAAACTCTATTAAACGAGCCTAGTGGGAAGAAAGGCAAAGGCACGAGAGGACTAGGCGGTCAGCGAGCCCCGGTCCCGGGCAGCCGTCGCCACCCGCCCGGGCACCGGGAGGCCAAGCAGCGAGCCCCGGAGCCGGCGCGGGCGCTGAAACCCGGGGCAGCTGCGGGGAAGGCGTGGCCCAGGGGCGACAGGCCAACCGGGACGAAAACACCCGCGAGCGCCCCGGGACCGGAGGAAACACGGAAGGGGCGTTGGAGGAACCGCTGACAGCCCCGCGGCGCCGCGGCCTCCCGGCCCGGGCCCTCGAGGAGCCGTCCCCGTGAGCGCCGCCCGCCCGCCCCGCCTGGCCGGGGGGACGGCATGCCCAGCCCTCCTCCCAGCCTCTCTCACCCGAGGAAGACCGCCGTCGTCCCAGCCTCGGGTCCATCCTCGCCGCCGCCACCCGCGGTGGCCGGCGCTGTCACCTCGGCTCCCCTCGGGCTCGGGATCGGGGGAGGGCAGGGCGGGGGAGGGGAGCGGGCCTGGAGTACGCGCTGCGCCTGCGCACGAGCGGCCGCCGCGGCCGGAAGTTCCGCCCCTGCGCCTCCGCGCGGTACACTTCCGGGTCGGCTGGTCCCGGGCGCTGGCCCTTTGAGTGCCCGTGCGAAGGCAAATGTTTTTGCAGCGTGGCTAAGGGAGAGCGAGGCTTGGGGCGGGGCCTTAGCCTGGTCTTCAGAGAAATACCTTGAAGATTAAGGCGGCAAATTAAACAGGGAAACAGTAAAAATGCCTACAATTTGAGCTGGATGGCCAGAGAAGTAGGAAAATTGCACCGATATTTCTTTGCACAAGGAGCGTCCTCGTACATAGGAAAACGATTTTAAGATGCCAACATCAAATGGCGCAGGGACTTGTTTTTGTTTTGAAAGGACCAGAGAAACTCCATTTTAGAAAAATGACTCCATCTCACAGAATTTGGCGCCAGGCCTGGACCCAAAAGTTTGGGTTTAGTGGGAGGAGTGAGTTTGACACACTGTAGTTCAGACTAGCCTTGAACTCAGCCCTCCGAATGTAGGGAACAGAGGAGTGAGAAGTGTTACTCTTTGGAGTGGAAATAAACCAATTAGGTCAGCAAATCTACTTTATAAAGAGAATCCCTTTGAAATTGAAATTTTGAGCCTGGAGACATGGTTCAGCAGGCCTGATTCTATTCCCCAGTACTGAGGTAAAGCCAGCTACACAAAGTCGTGCATGCATCTTCAGCTCGTTTGCAGTGGCAAAAAGCCCTGCCCCACCCCATATTCCCTCTCCTCTCTCCTTGCAAAATATTAATTTTTTTTAATTCTCAGGAGGTTCTGTTGCATACTGAAATTTGGAACACCCAACATCTACTAATACCTAATTTTTTCTTTCTATTTCTAGTAATATATATTATTATTGTCATATATTACTAGGAGTTGTATATATGTATATATATGTATGCATGTATGTATGTATGTATGTATGTATGTATGTATGTATGTATGGAGAAAGAAAGAAAATTTTCCTCAAGTGGATTAAATAAAGCTTCCTCCCGTTGCTGTTGCTTATTTGTTGAGCTAGTACCCCATTATGTGTCCTAGGCTGGCGGCAAACTCCCATGTTTGCCACCATATTTCTTTGTCTTTTTTTTTTTTTTTTTTGGTTTTTCGAGGTAGGGTCTCACTCTAGCCCAGGCTGACCTGGAATTCACTACTGAGTCTCACGGTGGCCTCGAACTCATGGTGATCCTCCTACCTCTGCTTCCCAAGAGCTGGGATTAAAGGCATATGCCACCACGGCCAGCCTTTTTCTTTTATTTATTTGAGAGAGAGAGAAAAAGAAAGAGAGAGAATGGGCATGCCAGGGCCTTCAGCTGCTGCAAATGAACTCCAGATGCGTGTGCCCCTTGTGCACATGTGCAACATTGCACACTTGAGTCACTGCATCTGGCTTACATGGGACTTGGAGATTGTAACATGAACTCTTAGGCTTTGCAGGCAAGCGCCTTAACCACGAAGCCATCTCTCCAGGCCCCCCCTTTTATTTTCCTTTTACTTATTTGAGAGAGTTCTTTGTCTTATGTATGCATATGATAGAAGTAAAACACCTGGCTCATTTGTAAATGAGTTAAAATATTTGCTAACTAGGAGTTCCAGTAGTTCTGACATAATACAATTGAAGAAAAGATAATGTTTGGGTCTGTTAAATGTTCTATCAGTTATTGCCATTAAACAATTTGGGGATGGAGATATGGCTCAGGAGTTACAGGTGCTTACCTACAAAGCCAAATATCCCAAGTTTGATTCACCAGTACCCATGTAAAGCCAGATGCACCAAGATGGCACATGCATCTGAAGTTCATGTGCAATGGCAAAATGCCCTAGTGTGCCTGTTCTCTCTCCTTCCCCTTCTGTGCACTATCTCTGATGACAAATAAAATAAAAGTAATTTGATGCACCACTAACAGATGCCTGATCTTTTTATAAATTGAGAACAGGACTGGGGAGATCAGAAATAATAAACACACACATACATATTTGCCATCAGTTCTCTTTTAAATTTTTTAAGGCTTTGCAGACAAGTGCCTTAATGACTAAGGCATCTCTGCAGCCCTCAGTGTTTTCTGTTGTCGTTTTGTTTTATTTTGTTTTTGTTTTTTCAAGGTAGGATCTTGCTGTAGCCCAGGCTGACCTGGAATTCACTATGTAATCTCAGGGTGACCTCAAATTCTCACTCTGTAGTCCCTAGCTGACCTCAAACTCACAGCGATCCTCCTATCTCTGCCTCCAAGTGATAGGATTAAAGGCATGCACCGCCACACACTGGTATCAGTACATTTTAAAATCAGTAGCTATTTCTTTCACTTCAATGTTTTGTTGTGTGCCCTGTGTATACATGTTTGAATTGTGTGGGCACAGCTTGTGCTTGTGCATGTGGAGGCAGATATTGATTGCTGGTGTCTTCTCCAATAACTGTCTACTTTTTTGAGGTGCCTCTGAACCTGGAGAGTGCTGATTTGACTAAACTAGTTAGCCAACAAGCTCCAAAGATCCTCCAGTGCTGGAATTATACTGAGTGTATATGTCCAGCTTTTCCATGGGTGCTAGGGTTACAACTTGAATCCTCAAGTTTGCATAGCCAGTAAGTCACCTCTTCAAACCCTGTTTGTCCTTGGGATACTGATAAGATCTTTCTGTTTAACTAAAGGTTGAATTAAGTCAGAAGCAAGAGGTATGCAGAGTTAAACAATCCTAGTCAAGGTGTAGCCTCTCTACCATTGTTTCAGGACAGGTACCATTGCCTCTGATCTGTTCCAGGGTATAATCCCTCCTTCATAGATCATAGTTCTCATCTTGGAGGTGATCTGCCTACAGGTTTTTTTTGTAGTAACTTTAGTGAGAAAAGAAGCCTCTTTTCTTTTGAAAACTTTCTGTGCATCTTTCATGTATATGGTTAGCAAGGTTTTTTTTTTGTCACAAGGGATCATTATGTATTGTTTTATTTTTATTTTTTATTAATTAGTTTTGTATTCAGCAAATACAGTCAGTTTGGTAACATTATTAGGCTCATCCATGACCTACCCCCTCCCCATGGCCCCTCCTTGTATATGGCCCCTCCTTGAATATGGGTCATGCATTGTGGAGTTAGCCCACAGTTATGGGTAAGATAAATGTCTCTGCATATCATGACTCAACACGTGGCTCTGACATTCTTTCCGCCCTCTCTTCCACAAAATTTCCCTGAGCCATGTTGGGTTCATTTTTGGTGTGCTTCAGTAATGGGCTGTTGGGGGCTTCTGGGGCTCTGGCACTCTGATTTGGTAGGAGTTGATTTTTTTCTGTGTTGGTCTCCTTACCCATTGTGCTGGTATCTAGTTCATCAGGAAAACAGCACCCTTGCTTGTTTTGCCAATTTTTCTTAGTTTCAGCCAAGGCCCTTTTGAGGTATGACGGGGTGGCTCTCTCCTTAGGATCTACATCTATCTGAAAAAAAGAAGCAGATTCTCCAATGGAGAGTAAGTTAGCACCAGGACAAATGAGATAACCCTTACTTTTTTTATAGAGACTTTAATAGGTGTAGGCCCTCTTATAGCCCATGATTGATGGTAGCTTGATAGTGGAGAGCAGGCTTATGTTTGGATATGGTTCTGACTTGTTTCCCAGCTCCAGCTATGGGTCCCATACCACTGAGGGGACCAGTTAGCCAAATCAAGAGCAGTCGGTTCCCCACCATGGCTGTGTGCCACTATTGCATTTGTGTGGGCATCACAACAGGTTATTTGCTGCCAAGTAGGTTAGACCATGAGTTGCTTGGACAGATATTGGTCATTTTTCCCCAGTCGCCCATGTAGCACATTCTGGCAGTCGACATGTTGCCTGTCTGGGGACTGACTCTCTTCCAACTTCCAGCCATGCCATTCCATTTTACATGTCAACCACATAAGATGTCTTCAGCAGTAGGGTCTTACCACTAACCTTTGGTGGGTCATCAAGTACTCTGACAGAAATCTGTCTGTCTTTTAGGAAACCTTGTAGGTATCTCTGATCAAAAGCTCATTGTGGATGATGGCCACATGCTGGTACTGGGAGTTACAGGTCAGTGCCCACTAAGAGAAGGAGGAAAAAGATAACTAATATACAAGAGTTAGAGAGAAGAGAGAGAGAAAAAGAGAGAGAGAGAGGGAGAGGGAGGGAGGGAAGATGTAGAAGATTAAGGTTAGTCTTCATCATACCCTCTCTGGTATCTTGTGGTTCAGGTATGAGATCCACTCTAGTCTGGGCTGACCTGGAATTCACTGTGTATTCTCAGGGTGGCCTCAAACTAATGGTGATCCTCCTACCTCTGCCTCCTGAGTACTGGGATTAATGGCATATGCCACCACACCTGGCTTTGGTTTCAGGATTTTTAAAGTATTCTATATTTTAATATGCCCTTGGCAAAATCTCATAAAATTCCAATAATATTTAAGCACCCACTAGGCACCAAACACTATTCTAAGACTTACAGATACTTTAGTGAGTAAAACAAAGCCCAATCCCAGCTCTATTGGAAGACATCCTCATGGAGAGAAAGCAGTACACATACGTCAGGTCGTAATTAGTGCTAAAACAAAAAAGGCAGGGAGAAAGAGAAGGGGTTGCCCTTTCAGGTAGAATGCCCAGAGAAAATTACTCTGATCAGGTCACACGTAGGCAGAAACTTACAGGAAATAAAGCTCTGTGGTGCCTCAGAAAGCAGTGTTTCAGGCTGCGGAGACCCTAAAGATTAATGCCTTAAACAGGACCTCGGTTCACAAATTAACAGCGAAGAAACTATGCATGGCTAGAGAGAAGCAAAAGAGTGGTGGAGACCAACAACTGAGAAAGAGCTAAAAACCAGAGCATGTGACTAGATAAGCAAGCAAATGCCCAACAAGAGAGCTGGGTCATATGGGACCTAGTAGATTTAGGTAAGAACTTGGGGCCTTGTGATAAGGATGTATTCTGAGGTGAAAGGGAGGAAGGACATTGAGAATTCCAAGGAGCCCATGTCTGAAGCTATTAAATCCTAGAGGCCTCAGGTGAGATACAGTAGCTGCGGGGGGTTGGGGGGGAGAGCAGAGGAGGGTCTAGACTGGGGCGTTTAAGTTCTATACCTGGCTCTAACAGAACAGCAGCATACTGGGGTAATTTCTCTTGTGGCCAGGTCTTATTAAGAACAGAATTGGAGGGAATTACCATGGGATTTATTTTATAATCATGGAAAATGCTAATAAAAAATTTAAAAAAATAAAAAAAAAATTTAAAAAAAGAACAGAATTGGCCAGCATGGTGGCACACGCCTTTAATCCCAGCATTTGGGAGACAGAGGTAAGTGGATCGCCATGAGTTCGAGGCCACCTTGAGATTACATAGTGAGTTCCAAGTCAGCCTGGATTAGAGTGAAACCCTACCTCAAAAAACCAAATAAATAAATAAATAAATAAAAGAACAGAATTGAGGCCGAGCATGGTGGCACACGCCTTTAATCCCAGCACTCCGGAGGTAGAGGTAGAAGGATTGCCATGAGTTCAAGGCCACTCTGAGACTACAGAGTGAATTCCAGGTCAGCCGGAGGTAGAGTGACACCCTACCTCAAAAAAAAAAAAAAAAAAAAAAAAGAGGAGGGGGGAGTGAATTGGAGCTGGGCATCAGGCATGGTGGTGTACGACTTTAATCTCAGCACTTGGAAGGTTAAAGTAGGAGGGGCACTGTGAGTTTGAGGCCACCCTGTGAATTCTGCTACAGCAAGACCCTACCTCAGGGGGAAAAAAAATCAACAACAAAAAAAAACCATAATTATCTGGGTGTTTCACAATTGTTTCTTGATTTCATACCCTACCAAATACAATAAGAATGTGGTAGAGCTCCAGGGAGTAAAAGTCACAAAGGGGGAGCAAAACCATCCCCTGGGAACTTTTATCCCTCAGACTGTGCACACTGAGTGCCCAGAAATTTGTCCCAGTTCAGGTTTCTCTTTCCTTCCACTGGTTTCCCGGTGGGTTTCAACTGCAAGTTTCTGATTGTGTAAGCTGTGACTCTTTGTCCCCTCTCTTGAGACAGGCATTTACTCTACTGCACAGACTGGCCTTGAGCTCATATGATCATGAATACTGAGGCTGCAGCTTAAGCTGTGATCTCGGAATTCATTTGTCAATCTCTATGTTTGCAGGCAGTGGCTTGCTCCATGACTGCACTTCTTTTTTTTTCCAAAATAAAAATAGCTTTATTTTTATTTTTATTTTTATTTTTTACTATTTCCTGATAATAAAAAGGACAAGCTTGTTATAAAACTTTCAGGTATGAAAAAAGTCAAGATCACACAAATATCATAACTCAGACATGATTAATATTTGGGAAAGAGCTCTCTTTGAAACATATATATCACTTAGAATTTAGGGTGTATAGATGAGTTCACATTAAGCATACAATTCTGTTGTCTGCTTTTTCACTCAATAATTCAGGTGCTAATTTCCAAAGCAATAAACATAGGTCTAAATAATTTTAATGATAATTACATACAATTTAATTATGTGTGTTACAATTTAATTTGTTTTCTACTGGAGTTATTTAGGTTATTTCCAATGCCTTAATTTCATACCCATCATGAAATACATCTTTGGGCTCATGTTTACACACTTTGGTGATTTTTATTCATTAAGCTAAATTCCCAAATGGCTGGGGAAAAAAAAAGTGTATCTCTGAACTTTTTTTTTTACCAAAGTTCTTCTTAGAAAGGTTATGCCATTTTTATTCCTCTCAGCAGTGAACAAGAGCTCCTCTTTGCACATATTCTTTTTAATTGCTTTAATATTTGCAAACCTTCTGGTGAAATTTGGAATAAATTTGGAATGCTCATAGTCATTACAGGATAATCCAGAGGAACACCCTGTCTCTGCTGCTCTGCTCCTGTATGAATGGCCTGGGCTTCCAAAAAGGTATCCAAACTGATCACAGTGGCCCTTAAGTCCTGAGATGGCTCAGCCTGTGTTGGGGACCAACTTTCTTCACAAGAAGAACTGGGCATGTTGCAAACATCCTCATTTCTGTGACCCCCTGCCTTCCTGCCCAAACTTAGAAATGTAACCTCAGACTGGCTGCACTTAAAAGGCATTCTCTGAATCATGCTGTCTTTCCTCAAGTCTTTCTCATGAGGCAGAGAGCGATGACTCTGGTTTTCATCATCTTCTACTGAAATACTTAGAATGTTGTTGAGGAATAAAGAAGAAGGACTTCAGTGATGTGGGAGGATCTTCTGCAAAGTACAAGCTAGGCTGCGTGCTTTCAAGAGCATTCAGGACTTCATCCATTGAAAGTCTTAGCTTTGCCCAAGTTGACACACACTGGCCTGCCAGAGAAAAGAGCTTAGTAGAGAAGTTCTGAGGACAGGGATGTACTTTCTTGTCTAGAAATGAAAGACATGAATTAAGTAAGGCCTCTCTTCTCCATCAATTCCAAAATGAGGTCCCGCAGCTGAACATGTTTGAGGTCACCTAACACCACCTTACAACCTGTCAGAACCTCCATGATTACAATTCCAAAGCTGTAGACATCTATATTAATGTAGAGTTTTCCATGTCTGATATATTCTTCAGGCATGTACCACAGATATTTCCTGCTGGTGCCAGTTATACTTATGGTAGAACTCTGATGTTCTTGGTGGGGTCAGAAGTGTGCCATGGCAAAATCAGTTAGCTTGGGTTGAAACTGATCATCCAAAAGAATGTTTGCACTGGATACATTGCCACAGATGACTGAACATGGTTGAGTATTATACAAGTACTGAATGGCTTTGGATATTCCTATTAATGTACTGATTCAGATGTTCCAGGAGATTGGAGCTGTGTTATCTGCACATTGTAATTTGTCAAGAAGTGTTCCATCTGTCATATATGGATAAACCAGACAGAATTTCTCAGTCTCAGCAAAATAAGCAGCCAACTCTAGAATATGTGGATGCTATACAGTAGCAAAACTTCAAGCTCTGATAAAAACCTCTTCCACTGTTTCTAAAGCTGAATTTTTTTCTCCTGTTTAAATAATTTAATAGCATATGTTTGGTTTTGAATATCTACTCTGTATACCTGAAAGATCTCCCCTCGTCCAAGTAGGAAGTCTCTGTGGAAGTTTTTGTTTCCTTCTATGATACTTTGAAAGCTAATGGAAGATTTAAGTGGTATTCCTTTATCATCATGTTCAGGAACAAGAACATTACCCACCGTGATACCAGTTGTTTCCCTTCAGATATTTACAAATTAGTATTTCCTGAACCCTCAACTTGGATGGCATGTTTGGAAATCCATGCCCCTGACGACTCTGAGCTGAAGGACTCAAGCCTGCACCTTAAAAATGAGAAATATGGGCTGGAGAGATGGCTTAGTGGTTAAGCGCTTGCCTGTGAAGCCTAAGGACCCTGATTCGAGGTTTGATTCCCCAGATCCCATGTTAGGCAGATGCACAAGGGGGAGCATGCATCTGGAGTTCATTTGCAGTGGCTGGAGGCCCTGGCGCGCCCATTCTCATTCTCTCTCTCTCTCTCTCTCTCTCTCTCTCTCTCTCTCCCTCTCCCTCTTTCACTCTCTCTCTCTGTCCCTTTCAAATAAATAAATTTTAAAAAATGAGAAATATCAGCTGGGTGCGGTAGCACACACACTTAATCCCAGCACTCAGGAGGCAGAGGAAGGAGAATTTCCTTGAGTTCGAGGCCACCCTGAGACTACACAGTGAATTCCAGGTCAATCTGAGCTACAGTGAGACCCTACCAGAAAAAAATCAAGAGACAGAGAGATGGCTCAATGGATGAAGCACTTGCCACACAAGCATAAGGACCCTACTGCACTTCTTATAATGGGTCTAGGAAGAGTTTTTTTCAAATTTTGTTTGTTTTGGGTTTTTGAAACAGGGTCTAATTATCTAGCCTTGGCTAGCCTAGAACATGCTATATAGGAGGCAGATACAGAGAGAATAGGCATGCCAGGGCCTCTAGCCACTGCAAATGAACTCCAGATGCATTCACCACTTTGTGCATCTGGCTTACTTGGGTACTGGGGAAAAAAGCCTGGGTCCTTAGGCTTCACAGACAAGTGCCTTAACTGCTAAGCCATCTCTCCAACCCAAGACATTGTTTTTATATTACTGTGTGTGGGTTTTTTGTTGTTTATTTTGTTTTGTTTTTTGGAAGATACTTGTACCTGTGTGGTGGTCTGAATGTGAAATGCCCTCTTTAGCTTCATGTGTGTTGAATAGTGGTCCTAACTGGTGTCAATTTGGGAAAGTTGTGGAGATTTTCGGAGGTGAAGCCTTGCTAAAGAAGACGTATCTGGGGCTGGAGAGATGGCTTAGCGGTTAAGCGCTTGCCTGTGAAGCCTGAGGACCCTGGTTCAATTCCATTCTCCAGGACCCACGTTAGCCAGATGCACAAGGGGGCGCACGTATCTGGAGTTCAGTTTGCAGTGGCTGGAGGCCCTGGCACACCCATTCTCTCTATATATCTGCCTCTTTCTCTCTCTCTCTGTCGCTCTCAAATAAGTAAAAATAAACAAAAAAAATGCATATCTGTAGTGGAAAATAAGCTGAAAACTAAACTGATTCACTAACTCACTGTAAGAGTTAACTGCTGAGGAGCTAAACTTATCTCTGTTAGCAGATGAAAAATCCCAAAGAGAGAACTGTCTATGGGGGACTCAGAGGGACAACAAGAGGGAAGGACAGTTTTGAGTCAAACAGAGCTCCTGGTTAGGGTGACCCAACTACATGATTCATATGCAGGTTGATTTATATGTATGTTTTGAAAAATATTTTGAATCACATAGACAGCACAAGGTAACTGTCACTTCTTGCTCCTGTAAACCAGCTGCCTGCTTGCTCACTCACCCCTCCGCTCAGCTATGAACACTTAAAATGGAAGTATGGTCTCAGCTTAACACTGAAGTTACTTTGGGGAGCTATCCTAACTTCAGTTCTCAGGAAATAAACTCTACCTTCACTCGTGCTGGTGTTGCAGAGATCTCTTCCAAGAAGTTCCACAACATAACTTTGAGGACAGACCTTGAGTTTAAAGTGGAGTTATAATAAGACTTGTGTTGTTCTTGACTGGCTCCTGAGTTTCCAGGTTCTCTTTTTTCTTCTTCATTCTCTCTCGGTTGCTCTAGCCCAGGCTGAACTGGAATTGACTAAGTAGTCTCAGGGTGGCCTCAAACTCATGGCAATCCTCTTACCTTTGTCTCCTGAGTGCAGGGCTTAAAGACTTGCACCACCACGGCAGGCTTCTTTCCTTCTCTTAATCTAATAAAGTCTCTCTAAACCTTAAAAAAATAAAAATAAAAAGACTTATGTTAACTGAGGAGATTCAAAACTCATCAAAGTGCTGAGAAGAGACAGTGGAGAGAGTGTTCACACCCTCCAAGGCTTCCGGACTACTGGGAAAGAGGTGATAGAAAGAATGTAAGCACCAAAGGAAGGGGAGGGGTGCTTTGCAGTACTGTCTTTCAAACATAAAGTGGCCCTTGCAATCCTGACTTCACAGTGGCTGATGCTACCTACTTAACATATACTTAATAGGAGGGGAGAATTGATGACATCAAACAGATGACTAGAAAAAAGGATTATGTGGAGAGGAGGGGGAACAAGGGAAAAGGACAAAGAAGGATAGGAGGAGATTATAACTGTGGTATACTGAGTGTATGTCAATAATATTTGGGGGGAGGGGTGTTTGCGGTAGGGTCTCATTCTAGCTTAGGCTGGCCTTGAGCTCACAGTAATCGTCCTACCTCTACCTCCCAAGTGCTGGAGTTAAAGGTGTGCAATACCACACCCGGCAATAGAAAGTTTAAAGGCATGAAAATCAGACGGAGATTTAATGGGTGTTAATGGGAGGAAGGGGATGAGGGTAATTGGGGAGAATAAGATCAAAATGCATTATATACGTTATTGAAATGGAAAAAAAAACAAAAATAGTCGTTATTTTTTTAAAGACCGCTTGATGTTGTTGAATTTACGCTTATAAATACAGGAATCGGGGTGTGGAGCTAGTTAGTGGATTAAGCGTTTGCAGCTCGAGCTGGAGGACGGAGTTGTACGGTGGTGGGCCTTGAAAACCGAGCAGCCGATGGGACAGCGAGACGGAAGGTGAACGTGCGCGCCCACTTACACATACCAATAATAAAGAAATGCAGGAACCCAGCAGAGAGCGAGTTTCTACGACCCCGTTGCTGGAAACCATTGCCACCACACTCCAGAGGCCAATCCAGCCCATCCTACTATTGCTCAAGGCAGGAAGTCGGCCCGCCTCTCCTGACGTTAGTGAGCAGCTCCGGGGGCGGGACTTCCGGTAGCGGTGACGGAACTTCCGGCGCCGGCCCGCAGGCGCAGCGCGCTCTTCGGCGGGGATTGCTGGTGGCGCCGGCCATGCAGTCCTGGCGCGCGTCCTCTTGCCGGCGTGTTGCGGCGAGAAGACGGCTTTGTGAGCGGTGTGCGCTAAGCCCTCAAGTACAGGAAGCCTAGGGATGTGTAAGCTTCAAGTGAGTAATTCGCTGCCTGAAACGCGAGCGGTGTGTCGCCGCTGTTGCGTCTTGGATCTGTTTCTACCTGTAGCTTCCGAAGGCCGGGCTTGGACGCAGAGGCCTTGAGCCGGCGCTGGGGAGGCCAGGCCGCAGCGTCTCCAGGCCCAGGCCGCCTCGTGCAGAGCTTTAGGCTGGCCCTTGGCTAAAGAGAGACCCTGGGGACGTGGCTCAGCGCTAGGATGAGGCCTGGGTTCAATCCTCAGCGCTGGAAACAGCAATGTGAGAGAGAGATCCTGTCTCAAAAACTACAAAAGCTTTTAAAGTTTTCATGTTTATGACAATTCTAAAGGGCTTTTCTGCTTTCAGAGACAAAACTCAAAGGAGTTTCTGTAAGAAGTGTTTTGGCATACTGTGTCCTGGACCCCCCACGTTATTTCCGGGATCCTAAAGTCAAATGTTTTCTCTAAGAGACTCAACGGTTTTGAAAATGTTAGAATGAACAGTACAACAATATAGACACAGCCCTTGTCCAAATGAGATATAGCTCGTACTTACCATTTAGTGAGGCAAATCGACAACTTTCATAAGGTCATGTGTTTAGAAATAGGTGGAATACCTACCTTATCCAAAAGTATGGGGAGAGGTGGACGGGAAGATGGCTCAGGGGTTAAAGGCTCTTGCTTACAAAGCCTACCAGCCCAGTTCAGTTTCTCAGTATTCACATAAAACCAGACGTACTCAGTCGGCCCTAGTCCGCAGCTCGTTTGCAGTGGCTAGAGGCCCGGATGTGCCCATTTTCTCTTTCCCAAATAAAAAAATACAAAAAAGTGCTCCTCCAAGACACAAAATGGCCTGGATATCCATGACCGTGAACAGTGCCTGACACTACCTATACAAGACCATTAAAAGAGGAGGAAAAGATCATGACATCAAAACAAGAGAGAGACTGATTGAGATGGGGAGGGGATATGGTGGAGAATGGAGTTTCAAAGGGGAAAGGTATGAAGGAGGTACAGTAGAGAAGAGCTGTAAAAGTAAGCAAAAAGTCTGCAAGCGCATTTTACAAACTTGGACTTTAACCTAGCAGCGGTGGCTTAAAAATACACATTGGAAATGTTGTAAATCCATTGATACGGTATGCACTGACTCAAGTGTCTTAGAGATGGTGGCTAGGGGATGTAGTTAAGAAAAGGGAGTTGAAGAGAAGTGAATGGATTTAAAGAGTATATAGAAATTATTTAAAAGGTAGATTAAGTATGATGGATAAGACAGAACAGTTCTGCAATGACTTGTTTTCTAGTTCAAGCCACTGTTTGGGTAACAAATGCTAACCCTCCCTGAGATGGCACAGGAGAAGCAAGATGGCAAGGGAAAAGAGGGAGATTTCTGTTTGCTGCATTTAGGGTACCTCTCTGATGCTTGGTGGTTGAAATCAGAGAAGTACTTAGCTCTCACAAGGGGAAATTGATTCAAAAAGGGGATAAGTGTAAGAGCCAAAGGAAGGGTAGGACTGCTTACAATGCAACTGTCCAGACAGAAATTGGCCTCGATATCCAGGACCTTGCATTGCCTAGCCTTCACAAGACCCTCATTAATAGGAGGGAAAGATGACTTTAAAATAAAAGACTAATGGAGAAGGGGAGGCAATATGATGGAATGTAGATTTGTGAAAAAGTGGGGAGGGGGGATTATCATGGTTTAATGGCTTAGCAGTTAAGTGCTTGCCTGTGAAGCCTAAGGACCCTGGTTCGAGGCTCCATTTCCCAGGACCCATGTTAGCCAGGTGCACAAGGGGGCGCATGTGCGTCTGGAGTTCCTTTGCAGTGGCGGGAGGCACACCCATTCTCATTCTCTCTCTCGCCCTCCCTCTCCCCCTCCCCTGTTCCTCTTTCTCTATCTGTTGCTCTCAAATAAATAAATAATTAATTAAAAATAATAATCACAAAAAAGGGGGATAAAGACAGAACACAAAGTCACTTATCCCTTTGGGAGTGAGACATCTAGGCATCAGTGCACAGGGAGAGAGACTAGATTTATTAGTGTGCAGGATCATTCAATGAAGCCAGGGAAGAAATTTATCCTTTTAGAATTTTTCTGAAAATGGCATTTTCTGTAAGGTCTGAACTTAACTGTTGTTATTGTTGCTGTTGCTTTTTTTTTTTTTTAATTTATTTATTTGAGAGCGACAGAGAGAAAGACAGATAGAGGGAGAGGGAGAGAATGGGCGCGCCAGAGCTTCCAGCCTCTGCAAACGAACTCCAGACACGTGCGCCCCCTTGTGCATCTGGCTAACGTGGGACCTGGGGAACCGAGCCTCGAACCGGGGTCCTTAGGCTTCACAGGCAAGCGCTTAACCGCTAAACCATCTCTCCAGCCCTGCTGTTGCTTTTTAATCTGCAGATCTCTGTATATTTTTGTTTGGAAAACACAAGGGCACTGGTACAGTAGCTCATATATTTTTTTTACCAGTTGTTATATTATGGAACTTGCTGTCCTTGGTCTTCATGCATTGCTTTTGTAAAGGATATTAATCTGAAGGAGACTATAGCATCATGATCTCATTTGTTAGCCCAGTTCTGTTGATCTTCTTGGTTCACCACTACATACAAATTTTAAAATGGTGTTCTAAGCCAGGCATGCTGGTGCACGCCTTCAATCCTAACACCTGGGAGGCAGAGGTAGGAGGATCACCATGAGTTCAAGGCCACCCTGAGAATACATAGTGAATGCCAGGTCATCCAGGATTAGAGTAAGGCTACCTCAAAGAAGAAGAAGGGGGGGGGAAAGTGTTCAAGCCAGCCTTTTGACAAAAACTGCATTGAAACTTATGTGTAAAACTATGAACCTGGAGCAAGGTGTGGAGATGCATAGCTGTGCTGCAGTGGAAGTGTCGCTGAAGCCCATGAGTTTGAGGCCGGTCTGACTGACGTAAGACCCTGACTCACGAAATGAGACCCCAAGTCATATTTATCTTTTTCACTCATTAAATGATCACAAGCTCTAGGCCATAAGAATTTTGGAAAAATTAATGGTGCAGTGTATAATTTGGACAAATACTTGTCTTTGTGCCTCAGAAATTTAAAGTCTATTTTATGTTTGTGCAGTTAGAAAATTTTTAAAATCTAATTTAATTTCATTTATCTTTTACAGGGGTTTAATTAGATGTCTATTTTCTTCAAAATGGGTTTTAGTGTCACTTTCTTGAGACCTTTTACCAGGCTGTTGGCGCCATTTACTCTTACTAGGAAGAGAAGGAATTTGCATTCAGCGATTCTACAAAGATACATATCTCCCAAAATACCTGCTTTGTCCTATTCTAGTAAGACTAGTGCATCCCCTCCTGGAGAGCTAGAGTTGGATGGGTGGAAAACTACAATGAAATCCAGCATTGAAGGAGGAGGTGTTTTGACAGTCTCAAACAAGGATGAAGATAGTCTGGCTGCCACCAGAGAATTAATCGAGATGTGGAGACTGCTTGGCAAAGAAGTACCAGAACACATCACTGAAGAAGAGCTCAAAACTATTGTGGAATGTGCTTCTAAATCATCCAAAAAAAAATATTTAAAATATTTGTATACTAAGGAAAAACTGAAAAAAGCTAAGCAGGTAAAAAAGAAAGTGAAAGCAGAGGCAAGGGAAGAAGCAATGAGAGCCAGGTTGCTCGAAAGCCCTGAAGGAGATAAGCAGCAAGACTTTTTTTTCCTCCGACTGTGGGACAGACAAATGAGCACTGCCATGAACTGGAAGAATGCCCAGGCTATGCAGTTTGGACAACCTCTGGTTTTTGATATGGCTTATGATAAGTACATGAAACCCAAAGAACTAAACAATACTATTTCTCAACTTTTAGAATGTGAAGGATGGAACAGAAGAGATGTTGATCCTTTCCATATCTATTTCTGCAGTCTTAAAGTAGATGGTGTCTACCATACAGAACTGGCTAAACGTTATGGAGAAAAATGGGACAAATTGCTCTTAACAGCAACAGAAAAATCTCATGTAGATTTATTTCCAAAGAACAAGATTATATATTTAACTGCAGATTCTCCCAATGTTATGACTACTTTTAAGCATGATAAAATTTATGTGATTGGATCATTTGTTGATAAAGATTTGCAACCAGGCACATCTCTAGCAAAGGCAAAACGTCTAAATCTAGCAACAGAATGCCTTCCATTAGATAAATATTTACAGTGGTCTATTGGTAACAAAAATCTCACCTTAGACCAAATGATCCGAATCTTGCTGTGTCTGAAAAACACCGGAAGCTGGGAAGAAGCTCTGAAGTTTGTTCCCAGGAGAAAACATAGTGGTTATCTGGAGATTTCTCAGCATTCTCAAGAGTTTGTCAACAAGTTAAAGAAGATAAAGACTTCTAATTCATTTCGAAAGCACTATTCAAATGTACATACACAGGAAAGGTGACCTCAGAAAATTTAATAGCATAAAACAGATTGGAAGTACAGTTCTAATAATGTATTCTTGAGTTAAGTTCATTTTCTCTTAAAGGTAGTTTCTCCAGACTACGATAAGATAAGATAAGATAGATAGATAGATTTTTTTTAAGACAAGTTTGATAAACTTGAAGTAAGCCCATTAAAACAGTTATGCCATGCCATTGGTACTTGCTTTTTTTGCGGGGGGGGGGGGGTTGTCTCACTCTAGCCTAAGCTGACCTGGAATTCACTCTATATTCTCAGGCCTGGAACTCACCACGATCCACCTACCTCTGCCTCCGGAGTGCTTGGATTTATTATTTATTTGTTTGAGAGTGCCAGATAGAAAATGGGCACGCCAGGGCCTCTAGCTACTGCAAACAAACTCAGATGCAAGCATCATCTTGTGCATCTGGCTTACGTGAGTACTGGCGAATTGGACTTGGGTCCTTAGGCTTTGCAGGCAGGCAAGCACCTTAACTGCTAAACTGTCTCCAACCCTGATGTAGTTGTGTGTGTGGTTTTTTTGTTTGTTTTGTTCTGTTTTTCAAGGTAGGGTCTTGCTCAAGGCAAGGCTGACCTGGAATTCACTCTGTAGTCTTAGGTGACCTTGAATTCACTCACAGTGATCCTCCTGCCTCTGCCTCCCGTGCGCTGGGATTAAAGGCATGTGCCACCATGCCTGGCTTATTTTTTTTTTAATATGTACTTTATTTGAGAGAAAGATGCAAAGAGAGAATGCGCACACCAGGGCCTTCAACCACTGCAAATGAACTTCAGGTGTATGTGCCACCTTGTGCATATATAGGTACTGATGAAGCGAACGTAGGTCCTTGGGCCTCGCATGCAAGTGCCTTAAGCACTGTTGCAGTCAGGTTCACACTGCTGGTAGAAATCACCTTACCAAGAGCAGCTTATGGGAAAAAGAGGTTTATTTTGGCTTACAAGGTCGAGGGAATGCTCCACGATGGCAGGGAAAATGATGGTCTGAGCAGAGGGTGGTAGACAATTGCAACAGGAGAGTGTGCCAAATGCTGGCAAGGGGAAACTGGCTGTAACACCCATAAGCCCACCCCCAACAATACATTCCCTGCCGGTGTTAATTCCCAAATCTCCATCAGCTGGGAATCTAGTATCCAGACTACCAAAGTTTATGGGGCACCCCTGAGTTAGACCACCACAACCACTAAGCAATCTCTCCAGCCCTGTTTTTGGTTTGGTTTGGTTTGTTGTATAACCCCACGCCCCCCCCCCCCAACCCCCGCATAAGGTCTCACTCTTGCCCAGGCTGATCTGTAATCCCAGGCTGTGATTAAAGGCATGCACCACCATGCCAGGCTCCATTATTTATTTGTGTGGTTTTAGTGTTGATCTCTTTTTCTTTTTCAAGGTAGGGTCTCTCTCTAGCTCAGGCTGACCTGGAAATCACTTTGTATTCTCAGGGTGGGCTCAAATTTATGGCAGTCCTCCTGCCTCTGCCTCCCAAGTGCTGGGATTAAAGGCATGAACCACCACGCCCCACTGCTGATTATTTTAAAACAGGCTTGCATGTAGTCCAGGCTGGTCCTGAACTAGCTATGTAGCTGAGAATTATTTTGAACTCGATCCCTGCCTTCACCTCCCCAATACTGGGATTACAGACATGTGTCCCCATTCTAGGCCCTACTGCCTTTAAATATTCTTTCAGCCACATCAGAAGCTACCCTTAAAACATAATTTAGAGAGGCTCTAGCACTCAAGGTGCTTGTCTGCAAAGCCAAAGATGCCGGTTCGATTCCCCAGGATCCACATTAGCCAGATGCACAAGGGGCTTGCGCATCTGGAGTTTGTTTGCAGTGGCTGGAGGCCCTGCCACACCCATTCTGTCTCTCTGTCAAATAAATAAAATAATATGAGCTTTAAAAAAATTATAAAAGGTGAGAGCTGTAGGGCTTAGCGGTTAAGGTGCTTGCCTGCGAAGCCTAAGGACCCATGTTCTATCTCTCTCCAGATCCCAACATGCACAGAAGTGAGGTAAGGGCAAGGTCACACATTCTCACTAGGTGACATAAGCTTCTGGAATTCTATTTTAGTGGCTGATGCCAATTATCTTGCTCCCTCTTGCTTTATCTAAAAAGAAAGAAAGAAAAGGTGGTGGCTCATGCCTTTAATCCCAGCACTGGGGAAACGGATAGAAAACTATGAGTTTGAAGCCAGCTCGGACTAGAAACCCTGCCTCAAAAACAAAGGTTTCAGAGCCAGGTGTGTGGTGCATGCCTTTAATCCCAGCACTCGGCAGTCAGAGGTAGGAGGATCACCATGAGTTCAAGGCCACCCTGAGACTACATAGTAAATTCTAGGTCAGCCTGGACCAGAGTAAGACTCTACCTTGAAAAAAAAAAAGGTGTCAGCCTGGCATAGTGGCACACGCCCTTAATTCCAGTACTTGGGAGGCAGAGATAGAAAGATTGCCAGAGTCCAAGGCCATCCTAAGACTGCATGGTCAATTCCAGGTCATCCTGGGCTGGACTTGGGCCACCCCTCCCTCCCCCCCAAAAAAGTTTCTAAACTTTAAATGATAGTTCAACCATTTATACAGTGCTAGGCCTGACAAGAAAACTGAGGTAAGATATATTACTGAATGGGTTTTTGATTACACAAAAGGCTGTCATCCCTTGGCATGTTATGTGATCTTGCTTTACAGTGAAAAGAGTTTGGGGCTGGAGAGATGGCTTAGCAGTTAAGGTGCTTGCCTGCAAAGCCTAAGGATGCAGGTTCAGTTCCCCAGTACCCACATAAACCAGATGCACAAGGTTCTGCCTGCTTCTGGAGTTCATTTGCAGTGGCTTTTGGTCCTGGTGTGCCCATTTGCTCACTCTCTACCTGCCTCTCAAATAAGTAAATAAATGAGTTTGAGTAGATAAAACTAAAAACACACATTAATTTTGCTAATGTAAATGTAGCCAAGTATGTATGTAATGCATGCCCCATTATGGGAAGGAGATAACAGTTTTCACCTCAAAAAGGTTAAGAGGTTATTCTGGAGATTAATATGAGTAACCATAGCCCAGGATCACAGATTGAGGTTCCCTCAGAATCCATGTTCCAACATAACAGTGTCATTAAATTTATAGTAACAACAAAAAAAAAGTCATAAAACACTTAAAACATTCCATGGTTTACAGCAAAGTGGGGAAATGTCTGCTGTTGTCCTCGAATTGTATTGGAAGACGTTCTTAGCTTTTGGGTTTGTATATGCAGCTAGGGATCTGTTCATACATTCCAAAGGAATTACCTAATAGTCAAAGGAGGCTAAGTCACACATGTGGGCAATAAATGGCTAATGAAGGATAGGCAGCCCGTAGCAGTCAGGTTCACGTTGCTGGTAGAAATCACCCAACCAAGAGCAGCTTGTGGGAAAAAGGTTTATTTTGGCTCACAGGCTCGAGGGGAAGCTCCATGATGGCAGGGGGAAACAATGGCATAAGCAGAGGGTGGACATTACCCCCTGGTCAACATAAGCTGGATAATAGCAACAGGAGAGTGTGCCAAACATTTGCATGGGAAAACTAGCTATAACACCCATAAGCCCAGCCCCAACAATACACTGCCTCAAGGAGGCATTAATTTCCAATTGCCATCAGCTGGAGAAACTAGTGCCCAGAACACCTAAGTTTATGGGGGACACCTGAGTCAAACCACCACAGTCCAAGATAATTTGGCTACGGACCTTCAACATTAAGATGTTTTAAACCTCTGAATCACTGAAATAATTTCTTTTCCTGGTTTTTCGAGGTAGGGTCTCACTCTAGCCCAGGCTGACCTGGATGGAATTTACTGTAGTCTCAGGGTGGCCTCATGGCGATCCTCCTACCTGTGCCTTCCAAGTGCTGGGATTAAAGGCGTGTGCTACCACATCTAGCCCTGAATCACTGCAACCCTAACCAATCAGCCGTGTAGGTGCAGCGTCTTACTTTAAGAAATTTGTGTGGGGGTTGGGAAGAGCTAGCTTAGCAGTTAAGCTGCTTGCCTGCAAAGTCTGAAGACTCAGGTTCCGTTCCCCAGTACCCATGTAAGCCAGGTGCACAGGTTGGTGCATGCACCTGGAGTTATTTGTAGTGGAAGAATGCCCTGGTTCAACCACCTTCTATCTGCCTCTCAAGTAAACAAAAATTTTAAAAATATTTGTGAGTGCCCCAAGATTTCAAGGAATGGTAAACACTTTTACCAGTTTTGGGGGGGTTTTGTTTTTGCGAGGTAGGGTCTCACTGTAGCCCAGGCTGACTTGGAACTCACTCTGTAGTCTCAGGCTGGCCTCAAACTCATGGCGATCCTCTTGCCTCCCAACTGCTAGGATTAAAGACATGTGCCACCACACCCAGTCAGCTTTTTTTTTCTGACAACTTCTATAATTATAGACAATAAGCCATAATGATTCCCTCACCCACTTTCCCCTTCACACCAACCCACCTGCCATCATCTCCTCCCCCTATCAATTAGTTATCTTTTTAAAAAATTAATTTACGTTTTTGGTTTTTTCAAGGTAGGGTCTCACTCTAGTCTCAGGGTGGCCTCAAACTCACAGCAACACTTTACCTCTGCCTCCTAAATGCTGGGATTAAAGGCATGCACCACCTCACGCAGCTTTTTTTGTTTTATTTTAAAGTGCTGAATTTGTTTCTGTTCTCGTTATTTGAGAGCAAGGAGGCAGATAGAGAATGGACACACCAGGGCCTCTAGCCACTGCAAATAAACATGCACCACCTTGTGAGTACTGGGGAATCGAACCTGGGTCCTGAAGCTTTGCAGGCAAGCACCCAAGAAAGAATTGGCACGCCAGGGCATCCAGTCACTGCACAACCTTGTGCACATGTGCAACCTTGTACACTTGGGTCACCTGTGTGTCTGGCTCATGTGAGATCTGGGGAGTTCAACATGGGTCCTTAGGCTTCACAGGCAAGCACCTCAACCACTAAGCCATCTCTCCAGCCCAGTCTCATTCTAATACCATCTCTTCTGAAGGTCTTGTGTAGGTAGTGCCAAGCACTGCAAGTTGATGGGTATCCAAGCCATTTTGTTTCTGGAAGATTGCATTGTAAGCAGTCCTACCCATCCTTTGGCCCTACCCTTTACATGGAAGGTGTGATAGATAAGTCTTGGTGCTGAACCCTCAGCACGATGGTTGCACGAGTTTTTGTGTGTGGCTGAAGGTTAAGCCCAGCCTGCTGCAAATGCCTTTTAACTGTCAAGCCATCTCTCCACCCCTTTGGAGGAATTTTAGGTCACAAAGTATGTATATACAGTACTTAACATGGTTTTGGGCTTTGATGGGGATCAAGAGCTTCATGCACACGAGGCGACGCTGTGGTAAAATCTGTCTTCCAGCCATGTGGTTTGAAATAGTCACAGTTGTCACATAACCAATGTGTGCTGATGCTTTGGGGGTAGAGGATTAAGGGGTCCACTATCTTCTGCCTTGCTTGCCTGAGGCAGGGTCTGTGACCGAATCTGGGACCCCCTTGGTTTGGTTTGGTTTTGGATAGACTGGCTGACCAAGGAGTCCCAGCAATTGTTTCTCTCCCCCTCCCCCAGCGCTGGTTTTATAGGCATGCACTGCTTTACCTGGGTGCTGAGCAAGCACGGGAGGGGAAAGGGTACATTTTAAAGCTAACTGGAAAAGGGAGGGCTTATAGAAGATCGGACAAGATAAAACATCGAGGGGCCTGGGAAGGTGGGCAGATGGAGGACGCCCAATCTGGCTATGTCGTCTAGCAGTACTGATGGCCCCGCAGAATAGGGCGAGATCTTGTGTCCATCGAGGTACGCTCCTGACAGCACACCTGCTACGTCGACTTCGGGCCTCCACGCGCAGCCGCGCAAGCAGGAAAGGCCACCACACCAGGCCCTGACTCCTCTTCTGGTCAAGCCAGTCGGGACTGCCAACTGAAAGGACCGGCCGGCTGCCGGCGACCCCGCCCGGCCTTCGAGGGGGCATGGGCCGCGCGGGCATCTGCTTTCTCTCGGTACCGCGGTCTCGCTCTCGACAGCTCGTCTTCGCGGTCTGCAAGGATAATAGACACCGCGACTGAGGGTCGTGTAGGACGGGTTTCTTAACACGACAGCGCTCCGTAAAATCCCTCCCGGGTGCCCGAAACAGCCAGGTGCGCCCCGCAGGCGGTCCCAGGACGCTACGACCGAGACGCTCCGCCCCAGGCACCTCACGGAGAACGAAGGCACCCACCCTAACCAGCATCTACCACTCTGACGCGTCCCTCGCGAGCCACCGTAGCCTGCAGCCGACGCGGCCTCCGGTGACGTCACGTCCGCTCCCGAAGGGCCGCTCTAGGCCGCCCCCTCGCTGGCCGGCCCTGAAGTCAATGGTCGCTGGGCGGGGCCGTGACGTCCTTGGCTGGCTGCAGGGGAGGCCGCGGCGGGGAAGATGGCGGACGGGAAGGCGGGAGAGGAGAGCCCCGGAAAGCCGCAGCGAGCCGGCGCCGCCGGAGGTGAACACAACCCCAGCGCCGCGGGCTGCGGGCGATCCTCGGGGCCTTTCTTTGAGCTCCCCGGGGTGGGGGCCGGGGCACGCAGGCGTGGGCGGATCTGGCGCTCCCGGGGCTGGGTGCTGGGCCCCGAGGAGCCGGGCACGCCCGGGCGGCCCGCGGGGATCCCAGCCCACGTCTCCGCCTGGTCCGAGAGCGACCACGGCGGGCTTCCTACTCCCGAGGAGAGGGGTGGTCTCCGGACAGAGAGGCGCTGGTGGGCCCGGCGCGGAGCGGGAACCGCCGCCACCCCCGCGGCGGGCTCCACGCCCCACGCGAGCCGCCGGGCTGGGCCTCGGCCACACGCAGGCCCTCGTTAGCCTGTCGCCTCCTTTTCTCCGAGGCTGGCGGACGTCTGCGGCCGGCTCCCTTCCTTTCTGTCTTGTCAGACGTGGGCTGACCTGCTTGGGATGGGCCACACGGAGGGCAGCTCAGGGCAGGGATGCCTCCTTGCAGGGTTAGGGTTAGGTCGCTCTCTCGCAAGCGTCTCGTAGGTTGCTACCCGCTGATCTCATGCCAGGTATTTAGTTGGCTTAACCGGCTAACGTGCTCTTCCAGTATTCTGTTGCGATGAGATTATAGCTATCCTTATTCTATTCCCTCTATCCTCGTAAATTTTTGGTCTTGTGCATTAAGGGTAAGGTAGACTCCCACAGCCCCACCTCCACCTATGTAACAACGAGACTTAGCACATGCGAGCTGGTCATAATGCCTTTCTTAGAACGTTTTAGTATTCACTATTCTGACTTCCTTAAGTCCTGTCCCTGAAAGAATTTAAAAGGAGCATTTGTAGACTGTAGGGAGCCCACGAAGGCAAATAGTATCACCTACAGCCATGCTAATTGTCGTAGCAACAGACGTTACAGAAAAAAAGATCATTGTAATGATATTTGGACCAGAATTTGCTTTTTTGAAAATTCCTATACTGCTGTTAGTTCAGCAGATCCTCTCTCCTCCATTTATCTGTTTATTTGTATTTAGACACAAGTTAGTCAGGTTAGCTCCAAACTCCTTATCCCCTTGCTTTTACCCTCCTGAGTGCTAGGATTTACAGGTGTGGGCCACTGAGCCTGGCTTCCTCCTCCTATTAATTTAAAATATCTGATACTTTATTTGAGAGTCCCCATCACCCCTCATTATCTTAGAAATTGTTAAGCAAAATTATGTAAAAATTTATAAGTGGTCTGAAGAAAATAACTATATCCCACCGCTTCTTAATTGATTTTAACTAAGGTCATCTATTCACCTCTTGACTTAGAGTAGCAGAGATGTGTTTAAGGTGCTTCGAAAATGTACCATAAGTGTTACCATGAATTCACAGTATAAGTTATCTGCTATCCTTTTAGTTGAGGGTTACTCTGTAGTATGGATTAGGGTTGTTTCCATGTTAGCATATTTGGGGTGCATTTTCTAATCAGTATCAGAAAAATTATGGTTGATAATGTAGAATAACATTCTTTAATTTCTACATAATTTGTCTCATTTTCTTTATAAGAAAAGTAGTGCTGCTGCATATAGAATATTTTTGGATGCCAGACACTGGGAATGGAATTGTACAGAGGATTCATAGCTAAAACAATACATACTATGGATATTGCTAAACTGATAATTTTGTGACAGACTTTTTTTGGAAAGCTTTATCATTTTGGTCCTAGGGTCTTAACTAAATAGAGGCTTGGGAATTTTTCATTCCTATTGAACAGTCCACTAACCTGTAGTACAAGCATCTTCTTGGTTTGTCTTTTTCCTGATGCTGGTGATTGAACCCAAGGCCTCACTTATGCTGAGGTTGCACTCTACCTCTGAGCTATACTCTCAGCCCCAGAAATGCAGGGTTATCTTTAAAATAAATGCTTTCATAATTAAAATTAATGTCTCTGAGAGAAACTACTTGCTTCAACTATCTCTTTTCACTTTAAATAACTGAGTAATGCTTTAGGTAGTTCCCCCCCCCCCTTGATTAAATTTATGTAATTCTGGCTGGAGAGATTGCTCAGTAGTTAAAAGTACTTGCTTGCAAAGCTTGACGCCCAAGTTTGAGTCTCCAATACTCGTGTGAGGCCCTCGTACACCCATTCATATTATATTCATATCTGTCTTCTGCTTGCAAGTAAATATTCTCTTAATTTTAATTGTCTAAAAAGTTTTAACTCTGTGACATTAGAAATTTAGAGAAGGGCTATTTATATATAATCATAGTCATTTCCAGCTTTCAGAAGTTTTACTAAGAACAACTTAAATGGCATAGGCATTTTCTTGTATCAGGCACATGGGTGATTGAGTACATTCTGTTTAAGTTCACACCTGTTCTATAAGATGGACAGCTGTGTACCTTTTTTCAGATAAGGATGCTAGTAGAGTGCAAATGGGTCATGAAATGTATCCTGATGCACTTAGATTTCTAATTAAGTAGTTTTTTTAAATGAGTACCTTTGTCTAAAGCCCAACTCCCTTCCCAACTATTCAGTGAAAAAAAAAATTACTAGTACTATGTGCAGTTTAATTTGACAATCATTACTGCCTCTTTTTTTGCTTAGAATGAATACATATTGGACAAAATTAAGATATTCCTTAAGAATTTAGTAGTTCGCCAGGCGTGGTGGCGCACGCCTTTAATCCCAGCACTTGGGAGGGAGAGGTAGGAGGATTGCCATGAGTTCGAGGCCACCCTACATAGTGAATTCCAGGTCAGCCTGGGCGAGAGCGAGACCCTACCTCAATAAAACAGTAACAACAACAAAATTTAGTAGTTTGTTACTTTTTGTTATAAATTGAAGAATGATTTTATCAAGAAATACATTTTTATTCTTTATAATTCATATTAGTAAAGACCTTCTGGTTACTAATTTCTGTTTATTCACCATCTTGTTTTCCACAATTAGAATCCGGATGTGTCATTAACTAAGTTAAACATAGAAGTCCTTGATTAAAAACTCCAAGTATACGTAGTACGTGTTTAAAGAAAACCATTTGTAACTTAATGTGATACTCACAGGCACTTTCAAGCCCACATTTACTGAAAGTAGTTTTCAAAGATATGTAGAATTGTACATATTAGTAATAACATACTTGACTGCTGCGTTTTCCCATCATGTTTCCCATTATTTTTCCCATTTGCCTTTCCTAAATGTTTCATGTATTTTGATATGTAACTATAAAAGGATAAAGAATGACAGCTCAGTCTGTGTATCACATTGAACTGATGAAAGCTAAGTAAGAGATGATAGTATACCAACCTTGCTTCCCTGCCTGCTCCTTCATTGTTGTTTTTTTTTTTTCATTTTTGTTGAGACAGTAACCCTGGCTAGCCTTTATTAAAATCAGGATCCTCCTAGTCTCAGGAGTCCTAGAATTACAAGGATGGCCTCAAGGCCAGTTTGAGAAATTCTGTATAAAATGGAGTTGTTTTGCAACTACTGAATAGAAGTCTTTCATTCTTTAATTCAGATGCTTTTGTAATTTTACATATAAAGACATGAATAATTCAAGCAACCATTCCATTTCTGTCTTTGCCTCAGGTTTGGGGACATCCCAAAACCTGATCCTAATGCTAACTCTTTATCCAAAGAAGATAGCTTTTGTTTGTTTGTTTTTCAAGGTAGGGTCTTGCTCTAGCCCAGGCTGACCTGGAATTCACTATGTAGTCTCAGGTTGGCTTCACGCTCATGGTGATCCTCCTACCTCTGTCTCCTCAAGTGCTGGGGATTAAAGGTGTGCACCACCACACCTGGCTGATGTTTTTTTAATTTATGTGAGAGAGAGAAAGTGACAGGTAGAGAATGGGTGCTCAAGGCCTCCAGCCACTGCAGATGAACTCCAGAAGCATGCACCCCCCTCATGCATCTGGCTTACATGGATCCTGGGGAATTGAACCTGGGTCCTTCAGCTTTGCAGGCAAATGCCTTAACGGCTAAGCCATCTCTCCAGCCCTGGTTTATTTTTTTTATCTGTACAAAAACAAATGTTCAGCCTGGGTTAGACCAAGATCCTATCTTGAACCCTACCCCAACCCCCCAAAAATGATACTCTGTTCAAAGTGCTTATTGCCCAGCTGGCACAGTGGCACAGGCCCCTGACCTGAGCTGTCAGAAAACAGAGGCAAGAGGGTACCAAATTAGAGGCCTGCTGAGCTACTTGTCACAAAATTTAAAAAAGAAGGGGGGCTCTGGTCATGTGGGTCAATAACAATACATTCCTAGCATGCATGAAGCCCTGTGTACACCAGTACCCAGTACCACAAAGTACATATTAAACTAGAGACCATATTCTAAAACTGTTTAGAGCTAGATTTATAGTCTCAAGTCTTTCCAGTCCTTGTCACTTGTTCCCCATCCTAGTTTTTTTCCAATTAAAAAAAAATTGCCAATTGACAGTTTTATACCTGTGTACATTTTGTTCATATTCGCCTCCTGTTAACTTTGCCCCTTCCCACGGAACCCTTATTCCCAACTAGTCCCATTTCTATTTGGATGTCTTTTATATGTGTATGTGATCCAGTGGATTTAGTTAGGGCTGCTTCCATGAGCATGAGTGGGCAATTATTTACCAGCACACAGGTAAAGTTACTAGTAGCTATACTACTGTAGAAGACATCTCCCTCTCCCCGCAGAGTCACACTGTCTTGCCATGGCCTTCCTGATAGAGCGTCTTCTCTTTCTGTACTACTGTAGAAGACACCTCCCTCTCCCCGCAGAGTCACACTCTCGTGTCATGGCCTTCCTGATAGAGCGTCTTCTCTTTCTGTACTACTGTAGAAGACACCACCCTCTCCCCGCAGAGTCACACTCACGTGTCATGGCCTTCCTGATAGAGCGTCTTCTCTTTCTGTACTACTGCAGAGGACACCTCCCTCTCCCCGCAGAGTCACACTCTCGTGTCATGGCCTTCCTGATAGAGCGTCTTCTCTTTCTGTACTACTGCAGAAGACACCTCCCTCTCCCCGCAGAGTCACACTCTCGTGTCATGGCCTTCCTGATAGAGCGTCTTCTCTTTCTGTACTACTGTAGAAGACACCTCCCTCTCCCCGCAGAGTCACACTCTCGTGTCATGGCCTTCCTTCCTGATAGAGCGTCTTCTCTTTCTGTACTACTGCAGAAGACACCTCCCTCTCCCCGCAGAGTCACACTCTCGTGTCATGGCCTTCCTGATAGAGCGTCTTCTCTTTCTGTACTACTGTAGAAGACATCTCCCTCTCCCCACAGAGTCACACTTTCGTGTCATGGCCTTTCTGATAGAGCGTCTTCTCTTTCTGTACTAGTTAGCTGTTCCCACTGTCATAGCACCTACTCTAGAGGGTAATCATCAGACTGGGAGAAATAAAGCAACATGTTAATTAAAAGCCAATCTCTTCTGTCGTACCCTCCAGTATGTCCCAATATATAACAAACGTAAGATACTCAAGATGTGAAGTCAATGACTTAATTTCAATACAAAAAAAAAAATTATTGAAAGACTTCTTACCTTGAAGCACATATGTGTTTGTCTTCTACTTGGAGTTAGGATTCATTCTACTTTCATGCATGGGGAGAAAATATGTAAGCCGAGTCTGACTTTGAAGTGCTCTTACATGTAGCTTTCATAGTGGGATGAAATAACAGAGAGGACCCCCTTTCAGGTTCTCTTTCAACTCTTACAGTTCTATGAGGTGGGTCAAGAATGACACAGCACTCAGAACAACTACCCGGGGACATGGCCTCAGTGTAGAGCGCTTGACTCCTTTGTACATGGCCCTGGGTTCAATGTGGCAAATTAAAAGAAAAACATCTAGGTTGTGTTAATACCAGTTTGAGCAATAATGGCCATGTTTATGTCTAGGTACTTTGTATGATTTAAGACTGCATTAGTGAAAATATTAGAATTAGCCAAATGTTTTATCTTAGCACATGATTGATTGCTTACAAGTTAGTTGGTATTGAAGGACTTATTGATTTTAATTTCCTAAAATCAAAATTTCATAAATGGGGCCAATATTGTTTTGTAGCTGATATGATAGTATTTAGTTGAAGGGTTTTTACTTTTTGTGAACTCTGTTTATAATTTTAAATTGCTCTGTATTTTATGCTAGTTAATTCATGGGAGCCTCTTCTACTGCCACACAATCTCAGTTCCTGCTATACTCTAACAGTGGAAGAGACTGTTGGGTCAGTAGGTGACAACTGCAGAGGTATCTTCCTTATAAAGATGCTTTTTGAGGTTGCTGCTCCCATCAATCTGCTCAGTAAAAATAGCTCATCTTGGTAAGTTGTTTCGACTTCACCAGGACCTGAAGAAGAAGCAGAAAAACCTGTGAAAACTAAGACTGTTTCTTCCAGTAATGGAGGGGAAAGCTCCCGTCGCAGCGCTGAGAAGCGGTCAGCTGAAGAAGCTGCGGACATCCCCACAAAGCCCGCAAAGGCCTCCAAGTTTGGATTTGCCATGGGTAGTCAGACGGCCAAGAGAGCCTCCGCCATCTCCATCAGACTCGGGTCAAGCGTAAGTTGTTTCCTGTGTGATGCTGTGATGGGCTTGAATCTGTTTTCCTAGAATATGGTAAAGCAAGTATGAAAATACAAATGCTTAATCTTTGTGGGATGAACTACATGAAAATGGTTACGAGCCACTGGTTTAGGAAAGACTGCAAATTATTTCAGTTGTAGCAGACAGCTTCAGGTCACTGAGATGAACCTCCAGACCAGGCATAACTATGGAGGAAGAGATTTATTGAAGCTTAAAGATCCAGGGGAAGTTTATAATGGCAGAAGAAGCTTGCCTGCCTTTTACAGGCCCAAGGGGCCAGGGAGCCACAGCACACTTCAGGAATACCAAGAGGAACTATGCACTTTCAATGTCTTTAAATTGGAATTTCAAATCCACCACCACACCTTAAGGCTGGATCCTAAGATCTACCTAGTGATACCTCCTCCACTCAGGTGGCTGCAGATCTAAATTACAAACAGTAATAAAACACTGAATATATTGGGAGCCATTAATTTAAACTACCACATCAATAAAGCAGTCTAAGAAAAAGATTTGGAAATTCTTAGAGAATGTATGATTACACAATTAAAATTTTTCCAAGATGAACAAAACCTTTTTTTTTCTTACCACTTTTGCCATTGGTAATAGTAAAAAAAATCTGTGGTATAGTGTATTAACATTTGAGCGTCCCCAAATTCAGTACCTAGCACCATAACTACAAATCAGGTATTTGTAACTTAAAAGATAGGTATACATATAGTAAGTTGCTCTTTTTTGTTTTGTTTTTTGAGGTAGGGTCTCACTGTAGCTCAGGCTGATGTGGAATTCACTATGTAGTCTCAAGGTGCCCTCGAACTCACTGATCCTCCTACCTCTGCCTCCTGAGTGCTGGGATTAAAGGTGTGTGCCACCACGCCTGGCATATATTACTCTTGATAAGAGCTTCACATCTATTTT
Source organism: Jaculus jaculus (assembly GCF_020740685.1). Taxonomy (NCBI): domain Eukaryota; kingdom Metazoa; phylum Chordata; class Mammalia; order Rodentia; family Dipodidae; genus Jaculus; species Jaculus jaculus. The sequence continues at coordinate 169,780,414 of NC_059105.1, forward strand.
TGGAACTATAAATAGAACTTATGACAGTAATGCTTTATTAAATCAGCATCTGACCCCTTGTTTGATGATATAAACCTCTTGAATTTATATTTAACTGGGTTTGGGGAGATCACTCAGCAGTTGAAGGCATTTGCTTACAAAGCCAGCCAGGCGTAGGTTCAGTTCCCCAGCCACCTACAAAAAGCTGGACTGGGCAGGCATAGTGGTGCACACCTTGAATCCCAGCACTTGGGAGGCAGAGATAGGAGTCGTGAGTTCGAGGCCACCCTGAGACTACCGAGTGATTCCAGGTCAGCCTGGGCTAGAGAAGGCCCTACCTTGAGAAACAAAAAAGCTAGCTGAATATTCACTTGCAATGACAGGAGACCCTGGCATGCACGCACACACACACACACACACTCAAATAAGACCTCTAAAATATTTGAAATATTAGTTGAATTTAAAGCAAAGTTGTGTTTATTTCTAACCTGCAATTTGATAATTTCATAAGGTGCAATCAAATGTGTTACTTTAAGGGAAAAAGTTACTTAAAATATTTATTAGAAAATGGCTGCATTTTTTGTAAGAAAATCCTAAAATTGCTTTGGATATTATTTGTTCGTTGGAGATTAATGTTTAGAGGTCATGCAGATGGTCTTGTTTATGACATAAATATTCACTCAAAGATTTAAAAGATATGAACAGGGTCACTTTCTTACCAGAGTTGGTTTGAGCTGTCTTTCTAGTTTTAAAGAGCAACAACCACTACACAAAATCCCAGTTCACATCATATGCTCTATTTTGTCTTTTCTCTTTTTTCCTTTAAAATGTTTTCAGGGGATGGTGGGCTGGATTAGTGGTCAAGGCACTTGCTGGCAAAGCCAAAGGACCCAGGTTCAATTCCCCAGTGCCTATATAAAGCAAGATACAGAAGGTAGCACATGCATCTGAAGTTTGTTTGCAGCAGCTACAGGCCCTGCCATACCCTTCTACTTCTATCTGCCTTTCTGTCTCATAAGTAATATTTGCAGTTGGGGGAGATGGCTCAATGGTTAAAGGTGCTTGTTTGCAAAGCCTGCTGGCCTGGGTTCACTTCCCCAGCCACCCACGGAATGCCAGACGGGTATTCATTTGATTGCAGCCGCAAGAGACCCTGGCATACACACACACTCACTCACATAAAAATACTTAAATTTTGTTTGTTTGTTTGTTTGTTTTGAGGTAGGGTCTCACTCTAGCCCAGGCTGACCTGGAATTCCCTGTGTAGTCTCAAGATGGCCTTGAAGTCACAGAGATTCCCCTACCTCTGCCTTCCAAGTGCTAGGATTAAAGGCATGCGCCACCACACCCAGCTGTTTTCATGTTTTTGTTTTAATTTCGGTCTGAACTAAAGACATTGAGCTTGTAACATTGTTTCTTCTCTTTTTATTTTATTTGAAAAAGAGAGAGAGGAAGAGGCAGGTAGAGAAAACGGGCATACCAGGACCACTAGCCACTGCAAACAAACTCCAGACACATATACCACCTTGTGCATCTGGCTTACGTGGGTACTAGGGAATTGAACCTGGGTCCTTAGGCTTTGCAGGCAAGTGCCTTAACTGCTAAGCCATCTCTCCAGCCTGACATGTTTCATTAGTACTGTTCTCTAGTTCATTTGACTTTTGTAATTTTTTTTAATTTGCATACATCTAACTGTGTAAGTATTTACTTCTCATAACATAGTAAACATGTACTCATGTGTAATTATAATTCCCTTAGTAATAGATTGTATTATGCTTGTACATAGTCTAAATCCAAATTCCCCCCTTTTCTAAATAATTGATATGTCTTAACAGTTAGTGATCAGTTTAAGTAGAAGAGTTAGGTTTGGAAAAGCCTAGTCAGTAAAACTTAAGTTTCCAAAAACTATGGTCTTCTTCCAGAAGTGATATGTAGGCTATAAAATAAGAGTTGAAACTGGATTTTAATGATTATGTGGTGTGAAAGATAGTTTATTACATCTTGTATGTAACCGGATGTCGTTGAGATAGTTATATTATATGGTCCTTTTCTTACATCTTATGTATAGCGGAAAATGTGTGGCAGCTGGAAAAGAGAAAAGGCTATCTTTAGAGTTGCTGTGCATATGGCCCTAAGTTGCATTCTCTTATACTTCAAAAATAAATATTTTCCAGGAAAAAAAATGTGTGTGTGGTACTACAGAAGAAATATAGTTAATTTTGTTCTGGTGCGTCAGAAGATTTTACTGATAAAGTGATATTTGAGTTGGACTTAAGTATATATACCTCCAACCTTGGGAGGTGGCTTGTTTTGTATACTTTTTGTTTTTTGAGGTAGGGTTTCACTCTAGCCCAGCCCAGGAGGACCTGGAATTAACAATGTAGTCTCAGGGTGGCCTCAAACTCATGGTGATCCTCCTACCTCTGCCTCCTGGGTGCTGGTATTAATGGCGAGCACCACCTCACCTGTCTCCAGAGATGGCATTTCTTTTTTATAAAATATTTTTATTTATTTGAGAGAGAGACACAGTGGCCATGCCAGGGCCTCTAGCCACTGCAGACGAACTCCAGGTGCATGTGCCATCCTGTGCATCTGGTTTACATGGGTTCTGGGGAATCGAACTGTGGTCCTTCGGCTTTGTGGGAAAGTGCCTTAACTGCTAAGCCATCTCTCCAGCCCTGGAGATGGCATTTCTAACAGTAGTTCATTGAGTAATGCTAAGGACCTGAGACTGGTAATGTGGTATTTCAGTGGACAGGTGAGGAAGATTTAAGTTTGTTTAGTAGGGATCTGGACCATGAACTTAGGAAAAGTTTTGCTGACCATTATGAAACTGATGTACCCATATGAACTTTTAAGTGGAGCTGTCTATTTATTAGGTACATGGGGAAGGTTAAAGAAAAAATAGTAGTTAAAACTCTATAGAGATGATTGAAATTGACCAGTGAGGTACAAAAAAAGGAAAAGCCACTTACAATAGAACCCTAGTTATCTGTCTTGAGTAGAGCCGCACAACTGGAGAAAGAACGGAGCTTCAGAGAAGTAGATTGGTCCAACAAAAGCGCTGGTTAGTCCAGAAGCAAAGGAAAGGATGTTTTCCAAAAGGAGCCCACAATTAGAATCAAATGTGATGCCTTAGTCATTGGTACCCTGACAAAGAAAAAATGCAGTGGGCTGGAGACTAAATGAGTGGTGAGAGGTTAAGTAGAATAGTGGAAAAAAATTGGATTGTGTAGAGAGAAGAAATCCAGTGGATGAAATGTTTGTGGGCCAAAAAGAAAGAAGTCATGATGCTTTTTATGTTTTCAAAAGTATTCTAAGCTTATGATTACTATAGGGTAGTGTTACTAGTCCTTTTCTGTCATCTGTATGTACCCCTTGGTTTCAGCAATATTAAATTAGTATAAATACTAGCTAGGGATTTTTTTATAGGAAGGGAACAAGTGGACATGCCAAATTAGTTAGCAAATCAGCAAAGTAAAACCTACCTCCTGGTAACCAACATTTTCAGAGAATGGCTTTGTCTAAAGTAGCAAGTTCCTTACTATGTAAGTTTCTGAAAACAATTGAGTCTTTCAAAACCAATTGTTTGCATGATTAAACAAGCATATGCAGTGTATGTGACATTCTGTTCAATATTTTTTCTTCAGAAGCCTAAGGAAACTGTTCCAACTCTTGCTCCAAAAACACTTTCAGTAGCAGCAGCTTTTAATGAAGATGAAGATGTAAGTTAATGCCTGTTTTTATTTAACTTTAACCAGTTCTTTTAGGAAACTATTAATAACGAATTGGGGTTTTATTGATGCTTTAGTAAGATTTTAAAGTTTTGTGGAATCTACAAAAATTGGATTTCCTTGTGCTGGCTATGAAGCCTAGAGCCTCATGTGTGCCAGGTGAATGTTCTACCACAGAGCTGTACCTCCAGACCTAAACACTGGATTTTGTTATAAGCTTTTTCTTTCCTTGGATAATTTTTTGTATATATGTGGTTGTGTCTGTATGGGAGAAACAGGGCGCACATGTGGGCTAAAGCCACAGGACAGCTTCAGGCATCCTCTTTGGGCCCAGTGTCCACTTTTTTGAGATAGGATCTCCCTGGCCTGGAGATCACCGGTTAGGCTTAACTGATTGGCCAGTGAGCTCCAGGGATCCTCTTGTCTCTGCCTCCCCAGCACTAGGACTATAGGCGTGCACCAGCGTGCCCAGTTATAAATTATCAGGGATTGAACTCAGGTCTTCATGCTTGCAAGGCAAGCATGTACTCACTGAACTATCTTCCCAGTCCCCTTGTAGTAAGTTTTATAGTCGGGGTCTTCAGTGATGCTTAATTGTGCTTGTGTCCTGTGTCTAGGGGAAATAAGAAATAGTGTAGGTTGGCCGGGAAGATGACTCAGAGGTTAATGGCACTTGCCTGCAAAGCCTAACGACCCAAATTCAATACCCCAGTACCCATGAAAAGCCAGATGCACAGTCTGGTACATGCATCTGGAGTCCGTTTGCAGTGGCTAAAGGCCATAGTGCACCCATTCTCTTTGTCTTCTATGTTTGCAAATAAATAAATTTTATTGAGAGAAAGAGACACACAGAGAGAATGGACGTGCCAGGACCTTCAGCTTGCTGCAAATGAACCACAGACACATGCCCCCTTATGCACATGTGTGACACTGTGTGCATCACTGTGCATCTGGCAACGTGGAACCTGGAGATTTGAACATGAGTTCTTTTGGTTTTTCGAGGAAGGGTTTCACTCTAGTCCAGGCTTACCTGGAATTCACTATGTTATCTCAGGGTAAACTCATCTTCTTACTTGCCTCCCCAAGGGTTAGGATTAAAGGCGTGTGCTACCACACCCAGCTTCTAGCTGAATTTTTGTTTTGAGACAGGATCTCAGGTAGCCCAGCCTGACCTCCAACTTACCATGTTGCCAAAGGTGACTTTGAACTTCTGATTGTCCTGCCTCCACCTACTGAGTGCTGGAATTTGCCCACCACACTCATTTTTATGAGGTGTTGGGGATTGAACCCATGGTCTGGTACATGGTAGACAAATACTGTACTAACTAAGCTACATATCCAGCCACAATCAATATATTGTTTTTACTGTGACTTCTACATTGTACTTGCTGACTTTAAAACCTAATCCCTACTTAATTAGGTAACACTATTGTATTACAATTTAGTGTTACAGGGTACACAAAAACACAGAGAGGGTTAGAATTGCACAGTCACAGCCAGGCTAGGTTGTTTATGTTTTCAATCTTAACACTTGGAAATAGGGAGAGTGCCATGAGTTCATGGTCTGCCTAAGCTAGAGTGAGACCTTGCCTCAAAAAAAAAAAAAACAACTCACATTCAATACATTTAGAGGAATACTTAACACTAGGGATGGGCTGATTTAAGGAAAAAAAAATTAAGTAATAACATATGTATATGAAAAGTACTATTAAGACAGCAAAATTTGGGTAAGCCAAGGAATACTTTAATAAGCCAAGACATCCATTTTCAAGTCACAAAGGGCAAGACATGCCAATCAGTACACAAAAAATTACTGTGGTTATCTGCCACTTTTTTTTTTCCTTTTTATTTTTTTGATGTTTTTAGGTAGGGTTTTACTCTAGCCCAGAGTGGCCTTGAACAAATGGGGATCCTCCTGCTTCTGCCTCCCCACTGCTGGGATTAAAGGCGTGTGCACGCCTGGCTATCTGCCACTTTTTTTGGTTTTTTTTTCTTTTTTGGAGTCTTAGTTTTTCATAATACAGACTCAGTTTATTAATTTTTAGTGTTACTGATTGAACAGGACCTCACACATGCTAAGTATGTACTCTGCCAACTGAATGAACTGAAACTGAGGTAAGATCACTATTCGTTCAAGCCTGGGCTAGTGTAAGAGTGCTTGAGAAATTAAAAAAAAATAGTTAAATAATTTCCTAAATTTTCTCATTTTACCAAAATTTATAACATTGAGCTGGCTATGGTGGCGTATGCCTTTAATCTCAGCACTCTGGAGGCAGAGGTAGGAGAATTGCCATGAGTTTAAGGCCACTCTGAGACTATATAGTGAATTCTAGGTTAGCCTGGACTAGAGTGAGACCCTACATCAAAACACAGTAACAAAAAATATTATAACATTGAATCCACTTATAGTGTATAGATAGAAAGTTTAGAATCTTATTTTAAAAAATAGTTACTTGTTCATGGTATGATGTATGTATACGTATGGCCATGCCAGGGACTCTTGGTGCTGCAAATGAATGCCCATAAGACTTTGCAAGCAAGCCCTTTTAACCACCATCTCTCCAGCCTCAAAATATAATATTCTTAGTAACTAACATCTGAATTTGATAAATTTGAATGTATTTATCTTGTTACTTTTTTTCTGCAGAGTGAACCAGAGGAAATGCCCCCAGAAGCAAAAATGAGGATGAAGAATATTGGAAGGTATCATCATTTTTTTAATCATTGTCATAGTTAGAGGGATGAATTCAGAGAATAAATTGCATCTAATATTTTACATCACTCCATACTGTGTCCATGTGAGCCCCCAAAGAACATGGCCTTTATTTAGCCTTTGTACCTGATTCCAGTGGCAGCCAGCCAGTCATCTTTTCATACTGAATCCATTATGCTGTATGTCCTACGTGTACAATGCGTGTTTGTTTTGGTTTTTCAAGGTAGGGTCCACTCTTATCTCTCTAGCTCGGGCTGACCTGGAATTCACTGTGTAGTCTCAAGGGTGGCCTCAAACACGCAGCAATCCTCCTACCTGTGCCTCCCAAGTGCTGGGATTAAAGACATGTGCCATTTTGCGTGGCTTGTTTTACTTATTTTATTTATCCATTTATTAGAGAGAGAGCTAGAGGGAGATAGAAAGAAAATGGGCACCCCAGGGTCTCTAGCCACTGCAAACAAACTCCAGATGCATGTGGCACCTATGCACCTGCCTTACATGGGCTCTGGGGAATCAAACCTGGATCTTCAGGCTTCTCAGGCAAGCGTTTTAACCATGAAGCCATCTCCCAGCCCCTTACTTTTTGGAGTTTTTTTGTTTGTTTGTTTTTTAACAAATGCTAGTAGAAAACCATCAAAATGATTGTATAAGGTTTCAAGTAATTTCTTCTGGCGGGGGAGAAGGGAGAACAACTGTTTTGTTTTCTGCAGTGCTGGGAGTTGAGCCCAGGGTTGGTACATGCTGGTCAAGTACTGTACAAATGACCTTCACTCCCAACTCTCAGGCATCCGTTTTAAAAGCTAATGGTAGGCTGGAGAGATGGTTCAGTGGCTAAGGCACTTGCCTGCAAAGCCTTTCAACCCAAAGCTGAGGTTGAAGGATTGACATGAGTTAGAGGCTGCCTAGGGCTATAGAGAGTGAATTTCAAGTCAGCCTGACCTAGAGTGAGATTCTGCCTTGAAAACAACTAATGGTGTCTATTTTTGGCTATATATTAACATTACGTTAAATGCTTGCAAAAACTCCATATTTGGGCAGGAAATGACGCTCATTGGTCTAGCACTAACCTAGCATGTACACGGCCCTGGGTAAAGCCCCCAGTTTGCCTTCCCTCCCTCCCTCAGCTCAGACACTGAATGTGAAGTCTTTGAGCCTGTGGAACGGGGATCTTTGCAGAGGCTTGTAGTATTCAGCCTGTGTTTATATTGAGTGGTAAACAAATATGTATTGGTGTGTTCAGAACATTGATAACAATGTAAGCAAATTTTATTTCTTTTAATGCAGGGATACACCAACCTCAGCCGGACCAAACTCCTTCAATAAGGGGAAGCATGGGTTTTCTGACAACCAGAAGCTGTGGGAACGAAATATAAAGTCTCATCTCGGAAATGTCCACGACCAAGACAATTAAATTACGCTTTTGAAACTGGGTGTTGGGATGTAAAGTTAGAAAGAACAGCTTCCTTTTTTAAAAGAATGGTATAAGACTTATCTTTGGAGCCACCTTTTTTTCTTTTTCATTTTTTTAAAAGATTGAGTGATACACTAATAAATGAGAGTTTGAAATTAGAGGTAATTTATGTTTTATATACAGATTTCAAGACATTTGCTAATTTTGTAGTTTCATGTGATTAGTTTCCAAAAGTTACAGATAATAAAGAAATCAGAAATGGTACCTTTTTAAGAATTGCATATTTTTTTAGACACAGCTATTAGCACATTAAGAGGGAAGTGAAAAGTTATCTATTTACAGCTTCAAGCAGTTACTTGCCTAACTTCATTCCCTCGTTTCCTAAACTGTCTGGCTCCCAGGAACAGCCTTATAGAGAGAGGGAGTATTGTATTGAGAAGAAAATGTTACTGGACTATTGACTGAAAGTAAATTTAGAGAAAATGAGACCTTTTTTTTTCTTATGGGCATTTTGTTTTGTTTCACGTCGTCATATACTAGGTATTGCATTGCTATCAGTGGATAAAGATGCTTAGCTCTTTAAAAAAAGAAAAACCAATTAAAAAAAGAAGTTTATGTGAAGTATTGAGTATTTGAAACAGCCCACTTCACTCTGATGGACTTCGTCTGCCTCCAGTTGTCATCAAGCACGCCGCTTGCTACCACGGTAACTCAGTATCTGGAATGTGCTTCTCTTGGTTTTGTTCCTACTTCTGTGCGAGCATTTCCACCAAAACTTGAGGCAGATCGTATGGAAGCTGCTCTTTTAAAATACAAACCACCACCAAAAATGTAAATGTACATACTGCTTTATTGTTTGGCTGGTTTTCAATTTTTTTAAAGATTTAGATACAAGAAAAAAGACATAACATTGTATGAAGACAGGAAATTGAGAAGATGTACTTTCTGTGACTGGCTTCTAAGTTGTTGAATTGAACTCACTACAAAATTTCCTGTAATTCTAAGTATGTATGTACTGACCAGTGGCCTGAAAAGCACATTTTATGTACTGAAATAGAAGGAAAGAAAATACATCTTCAAACACATTTTATGGAATCTTTCACCACATATACTCTGCAAGATTTGTGTACTGTAGGATATTTGTTTTGTATTTTTGTATTGTATATGGACTTTTTTTTCTAATGTGTCAATTAAATGCTTCTTTAAGTGCATAGTCACAGATGAAATAGTATGATTCCCTTAAGAACTACAAGCTAAATTTGGAGGCAGCTTCTGAGAGTTTTATTGGTGGTGACTATTCGCTAGGCTCTTTTACTAGGTAACAATTCCTGAAAAGCAGCTTGCGGATGTTCTTAACAGTCTGTTCACTTAAATTTAAGTTTAGAATAAGCCCCAAGTGAAACAATGGAAATGTACATAGCACTATTAGTTCTTACATGATTTAATTATATCAAGATACATAAATTTAACTTTTCTGTAGACAAACTCTTCATTTTGTCCATTTACTATTTGTAACATCTCTCTCCTACATATTCCTTACTTGACCCAAATAAAATGTTAACCTAAGGCCAAGTTAAGGAGAGAGAAATAACTGAAATGAATGTCTTTACTAAAATACCAATAAATTTTGTCAAAACTCAATAGTGTCCTTGTTTTCTTCTCTACTTAATTGTCACTTGCTGGTGTGGGTTTTCCGTATTTGCATTGGTGCATGCCAGTCTTGCCACTCCAAGGAACACCAGATGCATGAGGCCTGCATTGGTGGTTTGGAAATTGAACCCAGACCCGCAGGCTTTGCAAGTCAAGAACCTTTTAACTGTTGAGCCATCTTCCCAGCTAGAACTTTTGTTTTGTTTTGTAATAGCGTTTAGACAACTGTTAGGACTGTTGCCCAGATTGTATGCCACAGTAATGAGGATTCAAAGTTGTAAGTTATTCACGTTGATAACCTGACCCATTGTTCTACAGCAATGTGGTAGTTAAGGTTGGAAAAGAATCCAGATCCTCTTCCACTGCCAAGATGTTTTCAGTCCTGTGCTTTGGAAAATCTTGCCAAAGCACACCCATGAAGTCACCAAGCATAAGTCCTGCACTGTCTCGTTATTCATAACCCTGTGTAACCTAAGACTGACCTAGCTAGCTAGAGATAAAATCCCTGGCTCTATGCCAGCATTGTACCAGTGAGCTATGTTCTCAGCCTCAAGAAAACATACATACTTGTTCGTAGTGGTTTTCTTCAAATACTGGAAGAACTTTTCAGCCTATAAAATATCCTCAATTTTGCCAGTCATGGTGGTACACGCCTTTAATCCCAGCACTTGGAAGGCAGAGAGGTAGGAGGATTGCTGTGAGTTCGAGGCCACCCTGAGAATACAGAGTGAGTTCCAGATCAGCCTGGACTAGAGTGAGACCCTACCTCGAAAAACAACAAAACAAAAAATCCTCAATTTTTATAGTACTCATGCTTAGAAAGGTCAGAAGGTGAAGTGGTTTTTTTTGTTTATTTTTAAAACCCATGGGCTAGGTACCACTGTCAAAATCCCAAGGCACCAGGTTAGGTCTTAATAAGAGGTAAGACTAAAGTAAATTTTGTTTTGTTTTTCGAGGTAGGTAGGGTGTCACTCTAGCCCAGGCTGACCTGAAATTCACTATATATTCTCAGGGTGGCCTCAAATTCATGGCAATCCTCCTACCTCTGCCTCCCAAGTGCTGGGATTAAAGGCATGCACCACCACGCCCAACCTAAACTACATTTTTGAATGAAGATTCATGTCAAATTTGACTACATAACTAGCTCTATGAGGGTGTTTGTGGTGTTTTGAGGTAGGGTCTTGTTCAAGGCTAGGCTGACCTACAATTCACTATGTAGTCTCAGGCTGGCTTCGAACTCAGAGATCCTCCTACCATGGCCTCCTGTGTGCTAGAATTAACTCACCATGCCCAGCTAAAATTTTTTTTTAGGGGGGTGTTGAAGTAGGGTCTCACGCTAGCTCAGGTTGACCTGGAATTCATTCTGCATTCTCAGGGTGGCCTCGAACTCACAGCGATCCTCCTACCTCTGCCTCCCAAGTGCTGGGATTAAAGACGTGGCCACCATGCCTGGCTCTAAATATATTTTTTAATACCAAGGTTAACTAGATTATATTACCAATTATAGTGCAGGGAACTGAAGGTACTTCTAATTTTGAAAAAAATTCACTTAATACATAAGTATTACTATTTCCACATATACTCTTGTTCCCAAATAATGACGTTTCATATCCACTGGAATGTCCAGTGGAACTTGCAGTCCTGCCTCAGCCTCCCAAGTTGCAGGTTGATGTTCTTTCATGACCTTCTGGAAAATTACAGGCCAAATGCTGCCTAATACGTAATTGTTCAATTATTGTGAATTTGGGAACATTATGGATGTGCCCTTATTGTCATGCTAGCAAGTATGCAGTGTCCATTTCTTCTGCTAGTAATGTTTTTATTTTTAGTGGTGCTACTTAAACATGATGGGCAAGCACTCTTGTGTTTCTAACTCTACTGACTATAATAAAGAGGGGATGACTTTAAAACTTTCCAAGTATGAGGACCTGTGTTCAGTACCTATATAAGATGCTAGAGAGATGGCTTAGCAGTTAAGGTGTTTACCTATGAAGGCTGAGGACCCAGCTTAAATTCGCCAGTACCCACGTAAGCCAGACGCACATGGTGGCTGATAGCCCATGCGTCTTGAGCTTATTTGTAGTAGGTAGAGGCACTGGTACACCCACTCAAATAAATAAAAAAACGCTGGAGAGATGGCTTAATGGTTAAGACATTTGCCTGCAAAGCCTAAGGACCCAGTATCGATTTCCCAGTACCCACATAAGCCAGATGTACAAGCTGGTGCATGCATCTGGAGTTCATTTGCAGGGGCTAAAGGCCCTGGCATGCCCATGTTGGCTCGCTTGCTTGCTTTCTCAAATAAATATTTGAAGAAAACTAGGCACAGTGGCACATACTTGTAATCCAAGGTTACAGAAGCAAGAGACAGAAGTATCCCTGGGATTCCCTGGCAGGCCAGTTATTTAACCTGACCATGACCCTCGGTCCAACAAGAGCCCCTGTCTCAAAGCATAGTGTTCCTGAGGACGGCATTTGACGTTGTCTTCTGACCTCCACAAACACACGTGAACAGGATACACCCATGCGTTAAAATCCACATGTATAAGCGAGGAGTGGTGGACAGGATACACAAATGCGTTAAAATCCACATGTATAAGCGGGGAGTGGTGAACAGGACACACACATGGATAAGGAGGAGTGGTGGACAGGACACACACATGGATAAGGAGGAGTGTGGACAGGACACACACATGGATAAGGAGGAGTGTGGACAGGACACACACATGGATAAGGAGGAGTGTGGACAGGACACACACATGGATAAGGAGGAGTGGTGGACAGGACACACACATGGATAAGGAGGAGTGTGGACAGGACACACACATGGATAAGGAGGAGTGTGGACAGGACACACACATGGATAAGGAGGAGTGTGGACAGGACACACACATGGATAAGGAGGAGAGGTGGACAGGACACACATGGATAAGGAGGAGAGGTGGACAGGACACACACATGGATAAGGAGGAGTGTGGACAGGACACACATGGATAAGGAGGAGTGGTGAACAGGACACACACATGGATAAGGAGGAGTGGTGGACAGGACACACACATGGATAAGGAGGAGAGGTGGACAGGACACACACATGGATAAGGAGGAGTGTGGACAGGACACACACATGGATAAGGAGGAGTGTGGACAGGACACACACATGGATAAGGAGGAGTGTGGACAGGACACACATGGATAAGGAGGAGAGGTGGACAGGACACACACATGGATAAGGAGGAGAGGTGGACAGGACACACACATGGATAAGGAGGAGTGGTAGACAGGACACACACATGGATAAGGAGGAGAGGTGGACAGGACACAAATGGATAAGGAGGAGAGGTGGACAGGACACACACATGGATAAGGAGGAGTGTGGACAGGACACGCACATGGATAAGGAGGAGAGGTGGACAGGACACACACATGGATAAGGAGGAGTGTGGACAGGACACACACATGGATAAGGAGGAGAGGTGGACAGGACACACACATGGATAAGGAGGAGTGGTGGACAGGACACACACATGGATAAGGAGGAGTGTGGACAGGACACACACATGGATAAGGAGGAGAGGTGGACAGGACACACACATGGATAAGGAGGAGAGGTGCACAGGACACACACATGGATAAGGAGGAGAGGTGGACAGGACACACACATGGATAAGGAGGAGAGGTGGACAGGACACACACATGGATAAGGAGGAGTGTGGACAGGACACACACATGGATAAGGAGGAGTGTGGACAGGACACACACATGGATTAGGAGGAGAGTTGGACAGGACACACACATGGATAAGGAGGAGAGGTGGACAGGACACACACATGGATAAGGAGGAGAGGTGGACAGGACACACACATGGATAAGGAGGAGAGGTGGACAGGACACACACATGGATAAGGAGGAGTGTGGACAGGACACACACATGGATAAGGAGGAGAGGTGGACAGGACACACACATGGATAAGGAGGAGAGGTGGACAGGACACACACATGGATAAGGAGGAGAGGTGGACAGGACACACACATGGATAAGGAGGAGAGGTGGACAGGACACACACATGGATAAGGAGGAGTGTGGAGAGGACACACACATGGATAAGGAGGAGTGTGGACAGGACACACATGGATAAGGAGGAGAGGTGGACAGGACACACACATGGATAAGGAGGAGAGGTGGACAGGACACACACATGGATAAGGAGGAGAGGTGAACAGGACACACACATGGATAAGGAGGAGTGTGGACAGGACACACACATGGATAAGGAGGAGAGGTGGACAGGACACACACATGGATAAAGAGGAGTGGTGGACAGGACACGCACATGGATAAGGAGGAGAGGTGGACAGGACACACACATGGATAAGGAGGAGTGTGGACAGGACACACACATGGATAAGGAGGAGAGGTGGACAGGACACACACATGGATAAGGAGGAGTGTGGACAGGACACACACATGGATAAGGAGGAGTGTGGACAGGACACACACATGGATAAGGAGGAGAGGTGGACAGGACACACACATGGATAAGGAGGAGAGGTGGACAGGACACACACATGGATAAGGAGGAGAGGTGGACAGGACACACACATGGAATAGGAGGAGAGGTGTACAGGACACACACATGGATAAGGAGGAGTGTGGAGAGGACACACACATGGATAAGGAGGAGAGGTGGAGAGGACACACACATGGATAAGGAGGAGAGGTGGACAGGACACACACATGGATAAGGAGGAGTGTGGACAGGACACACACATGGATAAGGAGGTTTGTGGACAGGACACACACATGGATAAGGAGGAGTGGTGGACAGGACACGCACATGGATAAGGAGGAGAGGTGGACAGGACACACACATGGATAAGGAGGAGTGTGGACAGGACACACACATGGATAAGGAGGAGAGGTGGACAGGACACACACATGGATAAGGAGGAGTGTGGACAGGACACACACATGGATAAGGAGGAGTGTGGACAGGACACACACATGGATAAGGAGGAGAGGTGGACAGGACACACACATGGATAAGGAGGAGAGGTGGACAGGACACACACATGGATAAGGAGGAGAGGTGGACAGGACACACACATGGATAAGGAGGAGTGTGGACAGGACACACACATGGATAAGGAGGAGTGTGGACAGGACACACACATGGATAAGGAGGAGAGGTGGACAGGACACACACATGGATAAGGAGGAGAGGTGTACAGGACACACACATGGATAAGGAGGAGAGGTGGACAGGACACACACATGGATAAGGAGGAGTGTGGACAGGACACACACATGGATAAGGAGGAGTGTGGACAGGACACACACATGGATAAGGAGGAGTGTGGACAGGACACACACATGGATAAGGAGGAGTGTGGACAGGACACACACATGGATAAGGAGAAGAGGTGGACAGGACACACACATGGATAAGGAGGAGAGGTGTACAGGACACACACATGGATAAGGAGGAGTGTGGACAGGACACACACATGGATAAGGAGGAGTGTGGACAGGACACACACATGGATAAGGAGGAGTGGTGGACAGGACACACACATGGATAAGGAGGAGTGTGGACAGGACACACACATGGATAAGGAGGAGAGGTGGACAGGACACACACATGGATAAGGAGGAGTGTGGACAGGACACACACATGGATAAGGAGGAGAGGTGGACAGGACACACACATGGATAAGGAGGAGAGGTGGACAGGACACACACATGGATAAGGAGGAGTGTGGACAGGACACACACATGGATAAGGAGGTTTGTGGACAGGACACACACATGGATAAGGAGGAGAGGTGGACAGGACACACATGGATAAGGAGGAGAGGTGGACAGGACACACACATGGATAAGGAGGAGAGGTGGACAGGACACACACATGGATAAGGAGGAGAGGTGGACAGGACACACACAAGGATAAGGAGGAGTGGTGGACAGGACACACACATGGATAAGGAGGAGTGTGGACAGGACACACACATGGATAAGGAGGAGAGGTGGAAAGGACACACACATGGATAAGGAGGAGAGGTGGACAGGACACATACATGGATAAGGAGGAGTGTGGACAGGACACACACATGGATAAGGAGGAGAGGTGGACAGGACACACACATGGATAAGGAGGAGTGTGGACAGGACACACACATGGATAAGGAGGAGAGGTGGACAGGACACACACATGGATAAGGAGGAGAGGTGGACAGGACACACATGGATAAGGAGGAGTGTGGACAGGACACACACATGGATAAGGAGGAAAGGTGGACAGGACACACACATGGATAAGGAGGAGTGTGGACAGGACACACACATGGATAAGGAGGAGAGGTGGACAGGACACACACATGGATAAGGAGGAGAGGTGGACAGGACACACACATGGATAAGGAGGAGTGTGGACAGGACACACACATGGATAAGGAGGAGAGGTGGACAGGACACACACATGGATAAGGAGGAGAGGTGGACAGGACACACACATGGATAAGGAGGAGAGGTGGACAGGACACACACATGGATAAGGAGGAGTGTGGACAGGACACACACATGGATAAGGAGGAAAGGTGGACAGGACACACACATGGATAAGGAGGAGTGTGGACAGGACACACACATGGATAAGGAGGAGAGGTGGACAGGACACACACATGGATAAGGAGGAGAGGTGGACAGGACACACACATGGATAAGGAGGAGTGTGGACAGGACACACATGGATAAGGAGGAGAGGTGGACAGGACACACACATGGATAAGGAGGAGTGTGGACAGGACACACACATGGATAAAGAGGAAAGGTGGACAGGACACACACATGGATAAGGAGGAGTGTGGACAGGACACACACATGGATAAGGAGGAGTGTGGACAGGACACACACATGGATAAGGAGGAGTGTGGACAGGACATACACATGGATAAGGAGGATTGGTGGACAGGACACACACATGGATAAGGAGGAGAGGTGGACAGGACACACACATGGATAAGGAGGAGAGGTGGACAGGACACACACATGGATAAGGAGGAGTGGTGGACAGGACACACACATGGATAAGGAGGAGTGTGGACAGGACACACACATGGATAAGGAGGAGTGTGGACAGGACACACACATGGATAAGGAGGAGTGGTGGACAGGACACACACATGGATAAGGAGGAGTGTGGACAGGACACACACATGGATAAGGAGGCATGTGGACAGGACACACACATGGATAAGGAGGAGAGGTGGACAGGACACACACATGGATAAGGAGGAGAGGTGGACAGGACACACACATGGATAAGGAGGAGAGGTGGACAGGACACACACATGGATAAGGAGGAGTGTGGACAGGACACACACATGGATAAGGAGGAGAGGTGGACAGGACACACACATGGATAGGAGGAGTGTGGACAGGACACACACATGGATAAGGAGGAGAGGTGGACAGGACACACACATGGATAAGGAGGAGTGGTGGACAGGACACACACATGGATAAGGAGGAGTGGTGGACAGGACACACACATGGATAAGGAGGAGAGGTGGACAGGACACACACATGGATAAGGAGGAGAGGTGGACAGGACACACACATGGATAAGGAGGAGAGGTGGACAGGACACACACATGGATAAGGAGGAGTGTGGACAGGACACACACATGGATAAGGAGGAGAGGTGGACAGGACACACACATGGATAAGGAGGAGAGGTGGACAGGACACACACATGGATAAGGAGGAGTGTGGACAGGACACCACACATGGATAAGGAGGAGTGTGGACAGGACACACACATGGATAAGGAGGAGAGGTGGACAGGACACACACATGGATAAGGAGGAGAGGTGGACAGGACACACACATGGATAAGGAGGAGTGTGGACAGGGACACACACATGGATAAGGAGGAAAGGTGGACAGGACACACACATGGATAAGGAGGAGTGTGGACAGGACACACACATGGATAAGGAGGAGAGGTGGACAGGACACACACATGGATAAGGAGGAGAGGTGGACAGGACACACACATGGATAAGGAGGAGTGTGGACAGGACACACACATGGATAAGGAGGAGAGGTGGACAGGACACACACATGGATAAGGAGGAGTGGTGGACAGGGACACACACATGGATAAGGAGGAGAGGTGGACAGGACACACACATGGATAAGGAGGAGTGTGGACAGGGACACACACATGGATAAGGAGGAGAGGTGGACAGGACACACACATGGATAAGGAGGAGTGTGGACAGGGACACACACATGGATAAGGAGGAGTGGTGGACAGGACACACACATGGATAAGGAGGAGAGGTGGACAGGACACACACATGGATAAGGAGGAGAGGTGGACAGGACACACACATGGATAAGGAGGAGAGGTGGACAGGACACACACATGGATAAGGAGGAGTGTGGACAGGACACACACATGGATAAGGAGGAGGGTGGACAGGACACACACATGGATAAGGAGGAGAGGTGGACAGGACACACACATGGATAAGGAGGAGAGGTGGACAGGACACACACATGGATAAGGAGGAGAGGTGGACAGGACACACACATGGATAAGGAGGAGTGTGGACAGGACACACACATGGATAAGGAGGAGTGTGGACAGGACACACACATGGATAAGGAGGAGTGTGGACAGGACACACACATGGATAAGGAGGAGAGGTGGACAGGACACACACATGGATAAGGAGGAGAGGTGGACAGGACACACACATGGATAAGGAGGAGTGGTGGACAGGACACACACATGGATAAGGAGGAGTGTGGACAGGACACACACATGGATAAGGAGGAGTGTGGACAGGACACACACATGGATAAGGAGGAGAGGTGGACAGGACACACACATGGATAAGGAGGAGTGTGGACAGGACACACACATGGATAAGGAGGAGTGTGGACAGGACACACATGGATAAGGAGGAGAGGTGGACAGGACACACACATGGATAAGGAGGAGTGTGGACAGGACACACACATGGATAAGGAGGAGAGGTGGACAGGACACACACATGGATAAGGAGGAGAGGTGGACAGGACACACACATGGATAAGGAGGAGTGTGGACAGGACACACACATGGATAAGGAGGAGAGGTGGACAGGACACACACATGGATAAGGAGGAGAGGTGGACAGGACACACACATGGATAAGGAGGAGAGGTGGACAGGACACACACATGGATAAGGAGGAGAGGTGGACAGGACACACACATGGATAAGGAGGAGAGGTGGACAGGACACACACATGGATAAGGAGGAGTGTGGACAGGACACACACATGGATAAGGAGGAGTGGTGGACAGGACACACACATGGATAAGGAGGAGTGGTGGACAGGACACACACATGGATAAGGAGGAGATGTGGACAGGACACACACATGGATAAGGAGGAGTGGTGGACAGGACACACACATGGATAAGGAGGAGTGTGGACAGGACACACACATGGATAAGGAGGAGTGGTGGACAGGACACACACATGGATAAGGAGGAGTGGTGGACAGGACACACACATGGATAAGGAGGAGTGGTGGACAGGACACACACATGGATAAGGAGGAGTGTGGACAGGACACACACATGGATAAGGAGGAGTGTGGACAGGACACACACATGGATAAGGAGGAGTGGTGGACAGGACACACACATGGATAAGGAGGAGTGTGGACAGGACACACACATGGATAAGGAGGAGTGTGGACAGGACACACACATGGATAAGGAGGAGTGTGGACAGGACACACACATGGATAAGGAGGAGAGGTGGACAGGACACACACATGGATAAGGAGGAGAGGTGGACAGGACACACACATGGATAAGGAGGAGTGTGGGACAGGACACACACATGGATAAGGAGGAGTGTGGACAGGACACACACATGGATAAGGAGGAGTGGTGGACAGGACACACACATGGATAAGGAGGAGAGGTGGACAGGACACACACATGGATAAGGAGAGAGGTGGACAGGACACACACATGGATAAGGAGGAGTGTGGACAGGACACACACATGGATAAGGAGGAGTGTGGACAGGACACACATGGATAAGGAGGAGAGGTGGACAGGACACACACATGGATAAGGAGGAGAGGTGGACAGGACACACACATGGATAAGGAGGAGTGGTGGACAGGACACACACATGGATAAGGAGGAGAGGTGGACAGGACACACACATGGATAAGGAGGAGAGGTGGACAGGACACACACATGGATAAGGAGGAGTGTGGACAGGACACACACATGGATAAGGAGGAGAGGTGGACAGGACACACACATGGATAAGGAGGAGTGTGGACAGGACACACACATGGATAAGGAGGAGAGGTGGACAGGACACACACATGGATAAGGAGGAGTGGTGGACAGGACACACACATGGATAAGGAGGAGTGTGGACAGGACACACACATGGATAAGGAGGAGAGGTGGACAGGACACACACATGGATAAGGAGGAGAGGTGCACAGGACACACACATGGATAAGGAGGAGAGGTGGACAGGACACACACATGGATAAGGAGGAGAGGTGGACAGGACACACACATGGATAAGGAGGAGTGTGGACAGGACACACACATGGATAAGGAGGAGTGTGGACAGGACACACACATGGATTAGGAGGAGAGTTGGACAGGACACACACATGGATAAGGAGGAGAGGTGGACAGGACACACACATGGATAAGGAGGAGAGGTGGACAGGACACACACATGGATAAGGAGGAGAGGTGGACAGGACACACACATGGATAAGGAGGAGTGTGGACAGGACACACACATGGATAAGGAGGAGAGGTGGACAGGACACACACATGGATAAGGAGGAGAGGTGGACAGGACACACACATGGATAAGGAGGAGAGGTGGACAGGACACACACATGGATAAGGAGGAGAGGTGGACAGGACACACACATGGATAAGGAGGAGTGTGGAGAGGACACACACATGGATAAGGAGGAGTGTGGACAGGACACACACATGGATAAGGAGGAGTGGTGGACAGGACACACACATGGATAAGGAGGAGAGGTGGACAGGACACACACATGGATAAGGAGGAGAGGTGGACAGGACACACACATGGATAAGGAGGAGTGTGGACAGGACACACACATGGATAAGGAGGAGAGGTGGACAGGACACACACATGGATAAGGAGGAGTGTGGACAGGACACACACATGGATAAGGAGGAGAGGTGGACAGGACACACACATGGATAAGGAGGAGTGTGGACAGGACACACACATGGATAAGGAGGAGAGGTGGACAGGACACACACATGGATAAGGAGGAGAGGTGTGGACAGGACACACACATGGATAAGGAGGAGTGTGGGACAGGACACACACATGGATAAGGAGGAGAGGTGGACAGGACACACACATGGATAAGGAGGAGTGGTGGACAGGGACACACACATGGATAAGGAGGAGAGGTGGACAGGACACACACATGGATAAGGAGGAGAGTTGTACAGGACACACACATGGATAAGGAGGGAGTGTGGACGAGGACACACACATGGATAAGGAGGAGAGGTGGAGCAGGACACACACATGGATAAGGAGGAGAGGTGGACAGGACACACACATGGATAAGGAGGAGTGTGGACAGGACACACACATGGATAAGGAGGAGAGGTGGACAGGACACACACATGGATAAGGAGGAGTGTGGACAGGACACACACATGGATAAGGAGGAGAGGTGGACAGGACACACACATGGATAAGGAGGAGTGTGGACAGGACACACACATGGATAAGGGAGGAGAGGTGGACAGGACACACACATGGATAAGGAGGAGAGGTGGACAGGACACACACATGGATAAGGAGGAGTGTGGACAGGACACACACATGGATAAGGAGGAGAGGTGGACAGGACACACACATGGATAAGGAGGAGAGGTGGACAGGACACACACATGGATAAGGAGGAGAGGTGGACAGGACACACACATGGATAAGGAGGGAGTGGTGGACAGGACACACACATGGATAAGGAGGAGTGTGGACAGGACACACACATGGATAAGGAGGAGTGGTGGACAGGACACACACATGGATAAGGAGGAGAGGTGGACAGGACACACACATGGATAAGGAGGAGAGGTGGACAGGACACACACATGGATAAGGAGGAGTGGTGGACAGGACACACACATGGATAAGGAGGAGTGTGGACAGGACACACACATGGATAAGGAGGAGTGTGGACAGGACACACACATGGATAAGGAGGAGTGTGGACAGGACACACACATGGATAAGGAGGAGAGGTGGACAGGACACACACATGGATAAGGAGGAGAGGTGGACAGGACACACACATGGATAAGGGAGGAGTGTGGGACAGGACACACACATGGATAAGGAGGGAGTGTGGACAGGACACACACATGGATAAGGAGGAGAGGTGGACAGGACACACACATGGATAAGGAGGAGAGGTGGACAGGACACACACATGGATAAGGAGGAGAGGTGGACAGGACACACACATGGATAAGGAGGAGTGTGGACAGGACACACACATGGATAAGGAGGAGTGGTGGACAGGACACACACATGGATAAGGAGGAGTGGTGGACAGGGACACACACATGGATAAGGAGGAGTGGTGGACAGGACACACACATGGATAAGGAGGAGTGTTGGACAGGACACACACATGGGATAAGGAGGAGAGGTGGACAGGACACACACATGGATAAGGAGGAGTGGTGGACAGGACACACACATGGATAAGGAGGAGAGGTGGACAGGACACACACATGGATAAGGAGGAGTGGTGGACAGGACACACACATGGATAAGGAGGAGAGGTGGACAGGACACACACATGGATAAGGAGGAGAGGTGGACAGGACACACACATGGATAAGGAGGAGAGGTGGACAGGACACACACATGGATAAGGAGGAGTGGTGGACAGGACACACACATGGATAAGGAGGAGAGGTGGACAGGACACACACATGGATAAGGAGGAGTGTGGACAGGACACACACATGGATAAGGAGGAGAGGTGGACAGGACACACACATGGATAAGGAGGAGTGGTGGACAGGACACACACATGGATAAGGAGGAGTGTGGACAGGACACACACATGGATAAGGAGGAGAGGTGGACAGGACACACACATGGATAAGGAGGAGAGGTGCACAGGACACACACATGGATAAGGAGGAGAGGTGGACAGGACACACACATGGATAAGGAGGAGAGGTGGACAGGACACACACATGGATAAGGAGGAGTGTGGACAGGGACACACACATGGATAAGGAGGAGTGTGGACAGGACACACACATGGATTAGGAGGAGAGGTGGACAGGACACACACATGGATAAGGAGGAGAGGTGGACAGGACACACACATGGATAAGAGGAGAGGTGGACAGGACACACACATGGATAAGGAGGAGAGGTGGACAGGACACACACATGGATAAGGAGGAGTGTGGACAGGACACCCACATTGGATAAGGAGGAGGAGGTGGAAAGGACACACACATGGAAAAGGAGGAGAAGGTGGCTCAGGACACCTACATGGATAAGGAGGAGTGGTGGACAGGACAGACCCACCATGGATAAGGAGGAGAGGTTGGACAGGGACACACACATGGATAAGGAGGAGTGTGGACGAGGACACAACAACATAGGGATACGGAGGAGTGTGGACCGGACACACAACATGGATAAGGGAGGACGAGGTGGGACAGGGACACACACAATGGATAAGGAGGAGAGGTGGGGACAGGACACACACAAGGATAAGGAGGAGAGGGTGACCGGACACCACACATGGATAAGGAGGAGTGTGGATCAGGGACACACACTGGATGAAAGGAGGAGAGGTGGACAGGACACACACATGGATAACATAGGAGAGGTGGATCAGGGACACACGACATTGGATAAAGGAGGAGTGGTGGATACAGGACACACACATTGGATAAGGGAGGAAGTGTGGGACAGAAGACACACACATGGAATAAGGAGGAGAGGTGGACAGGACCACACACATGGATAAGGAGGAGAGTGGACAGGACACACACATGGATAAGGAGGAGTGTGGACAGGACACACACATGGATAAGGAGGAGATGTGGACAGGACACACACATGGATAAGGAGGAGAGGTGCACAGGACACACACATGGATAAGGAGGAGAGGTGGACAGGACACACACATGGATAAGGAGGAGAGGTGGACAAGACACACACATGGATAAGGAGGAGAGGTGGACAGGACACACACATGGATAAGGAGGAGAGGTGGACAGGACACACACATGGATAAGGAGGAGAGGTGGACAGGACACACACATGGATAAGGAGTAGAGGTGGACAGGACACACACATGGATAAGGAGGAGAGGTGGACAGGACACACACATGGATAAGGAGGAGTGGTGGACAGGACACACACATGGATAAGGAGGAGTGTGGACAGGACACACACATGGATAAGGAGGAGTGTGGACAGGATACACATGGATAAGGAGGAGTGGTGGACAGGACACACACATGGATAAGGAGGAGTGTGGACAGGACACACACATGGATAAGTTGGCATGTGGACAGGACACACACATGGATAAGGAGGAGAGGTGGACAGGACACACACATGGATAAGGAGGAGAGGTGGACAGGACACACACATGGATAAGGAGGAGTGTGGACAGGACACACACATGGATAAGGAGGAGAGGTGGACAGGACACACACATGGATAAGGAGGAGAGGTGGACAGGACACACACATGGATAAGGAGGAGAGTGGACAGGACACACACATGGATAAGGAGGAGAGGTGGACAGGACACACACATGGATAAGGAGGAGTGGTGGACAGGACACACACATGGATAAGGAGGAGTGTGGACAGGACACACACATGGATAAGGAGGAGAGGTGGACAGGACACACACATGGATAAGGAGGAGTGGTGGACAGGACACACACATGGATAAGGAGGAGAGGTGGACAGGACACACAGGACACACACATGGATAAGGAGGAGTGTGGACAGGACACACACATGGATAAGGAGGAGAGGTTGGACAGGACACACACATGGATAAGGAGGAGTGTGGACAGGACACACACATGGATAAGGAGGAGTGTGGACAGGACACACACATGGATAAGGAGGAGAGGTGGACAGGACACACACATGGATAAGGAGGAGTGTGGACAGGACACACACATGGATAAGGAGGAGAGGTGGACAGGACACACACATGGATAAGGAGGAGTGTGGACAGGACACACACATGGATAAGGAGGAAAGGTGGACAGGACACACACATGGATAAGGAGGAGTGTGGACAGGACACACACATGGATAAGGGAGGAGAGGTGGACAGGACACACACATGGATAAGGAGGAGAGGTGGGACAGGGACACACACATGGATAAGGAGGAGTGTGGACAGGACACACATGGATAAGGAGGAGAGGTGGACAGGACACACACATGGATAAGGAGGAGTGTGGACAGGACACACACATGGATAAAGAGGAAAGGTGGACAGGACACACACATGGATAAGGAGGAGTGTGGACAGGACACACACATGGATAAGGAGGAGTGTGGACAGGACACACACATGGATAAGGAGGAGTGTGGACAGGACATACACATGGATAAGGAGGATTGGTGGACAGGACACACACATGGATAAGGAGGAGAGGTGGACAGGACACACACATGGATAAGGAGGAGAGGTGCACAGGACACACACATGGATAAGGAGGAGAGGTGGACAGGACACACACATGGATAAGGAGGAGAGGTGGACAAGACACACACATGGATAAGGAGGAGAGGTGGACAGGACACACACATGGATAAGGAGGAGAGGTGGACAGGACACACACATGGATAAGGAGTAGAGGTGGACAGGACACACACATGGATAAGGAGGAGAGGTGGACAGGACACACACATGGATAAGGAGGAGTGGTGGACAGGACACACACATGGATAAGGAGGAGTGTGGACAGGACACACACATGGATAAGGAGGAGTGTGGACAGGACACACACATGGATAAGGAGGAGTGTGGACAGGACACACACATGGATAAGGAGGAGAGGTGGACAGGACACACACATGGATAAGGAGGAGTGTGGACAGGACACACACATGGATAAGGAGGAGTGTGGACAGGACACACACATGGATAAGGAGGAGTGTGGACAGGACACACACATGGATAAGGAGGAGAGGTGGACAGGACACACACATGGATAAGGAGGAGTGTGGACAGGACACACACATGGATAAGGAGGAGAGGTGGACAGGACACACACATGGATAAGGAGGAGTGTGGACAGGACACACACATGGATAAGGAGGAGAGGTGGACAGGACACACACATGGATAAGGAGGAGTGGTGGACAGGACACACACATGGATAAGGAGGAGTGTGGACAGGACACACACATGGATAAGGAGGAGAGGTGCACAGGACACCCACATGGATAAGGAGGAGAGGTGGACAGGACACACACATGGATAAGGAGGAGAGGTGGACAGGACACACACATGGATAAGGAGGAGTGTGGACAGGACACACACATGGATAAGGAGGAGAGGTGGACAGGACACACACATGGATAAGGAGGAGAGGTGGACAGGACACACACATGGATAAAGAGGAGTGGATAGGACACACACATGGATAAGGAGGAGTGTGGACAGGACACACACATGGATAAGGAGGAGTGTGGACAGGACACACACATGGATAAGGAGGAGAGGTGGACAGGACACACACATGGATAAGGAGGAGTGGTGGACAGGACACACACATGGATAAGGAGGAGTGTGGACAGGACACACACATGGATAAGGAGGAGAGGTGCACAGGACACACACATGGATAAGGAGGAGAGGTGGACAGGACACACACATGGATAAGGAGGAGAGGTGGACAGGACACACACATGGATAAGGAGGAGTGTGGACAGGACACACACATGGATAAGGAGGAGAGGTGGACAGGACACACACATGGATAAGGAGGAGTGTGGACAGGACACACACATGGATAAGGAGGAGAGGTGGACAGGACACACACATGGATAAAGAGGAGTGGATAGGACACACACATGGATAAGGAGGAGTGTGGACAGGACACACACATGGATAAGGAGGAGAGGTGGACAGGACACACACATGGATAAGGAGGAGTGTGGACAGGACACACACATGGATAAGGAGGAGAGGTGGCACACACCTTTAGTCTCAGCACTCGCACTCGGGAGCAGAGATAAGGAGAATCGCCATGAGTTCAAGGTAGCCTGAGACTACATGGTGAATTCCAAGTCAGCTTGGGCTACAGCAAGACCCTACCTAGAAAAAAAAGAATCCTTATTGATTCAAGGATACAAGAAAATATCAAAGAGACTGAATACAGGGCCATTAAGGAACCCCCATATTTATGTGCCCTCTGGACTGAGAATAAAAATGGGTGTACATATGTGTGTGCACAACTGGGTACCGCTATTAAAAAACAGCGAGAGAGTTGGCTCCACTTTTAAAGATGCTTGCCTGGAAAGCCCGGTGGTCCAGACTAGATACCCCAATATCCTTGTAAAGCCAAGATGCATAAAGTGAATGCATCTGGAGTTTGCAGCTTCAAGAGACCCAGGTATGCCCATTCTCTTTCAGTATGTCATTGCCTCAATTAATAATTTTGTTTGTTTGTTTGTTTTTCAAAGTAGGGTCTCACTGTAAGTCAGGCTGGCCTGGAATTCACAATGTAGTCTCAGGGTGGCCTCGAACTCATGGCAATCCTACCTCTGTCTCCCAAGTGCTGGGATTAAAGGTGTGTGCCACCATGCCCAGCAAGTAATTTTTTTTTTTTTTTTGAGTAAATTAGGGCTGGAGAGATGACTCAGTGGTCAAGGTACTTGCCTGCAAACCTAACGACCCAAGTTTGATTCCCCAGTACCCACATAATGACAGATGCACAAAGTGGTACAAGCCTCTGCCATCCTATTTGCAGTGGCTAGAGGCCCAGGTGCACCAATCTCGTGTCTGCCTCTCTTGCAGTCACTGCTTGCAAATAAATAGAAATATATATTTTAAGTAAAATAGTTGAGCATGGTGACTGATGGTTGGATTCAAGTGTGCCCCATAAGCTTAATGTGTTCTGAATGCTAGGTCCCTAGCTGGTAGCAGTTTGGGAATTAGCACCTCCTAGAGGTAATGTGTTGTTGGGAGTGGGTTCCCCTTGCCAGTGTTTGGCACACTCTCCTGCTACTGTTGTCCACCTGATGTTGGCCAGAAGATATCCACCCTCTGCTCATACCATTATTTTCCCCTGCCATCATCAAGCGTACCCTCAAGTCTATAACACAAAAATATAAAGCCTTTCCTCCCATAAGCTGCTCTTGCTTGGGTGTTTCTTCCAGCAAAACAAACCTGACTACAACATTTAAATTGGTACCAAGAGAGGGGTTATTGCTACTTGAAACCTGACTGTGGCTTTTGGCCTTCTGAAGCTAATTTTTGAGAGGAATGTGTAAGGATTTGAAATCTTTGCCTAAGTGATGCTTTGCAGTGCTATAAACACGTCTTAATGGGCTATTCTGACCTGAGTTGAAAGACCTGAATGCAGTAAAAACTAAGGTCTGTGAGATTTGGTTTATTGTTTGTTTGTTTGTTTTGTTTTTCAAGATAGGGTCTCATTCTGGTCCAAGCTGACCTGGAATTAACTCTGTAGTCTCAGGGTGGCCTTGAACTCATGGCAATCTTCCTACCTCTGCCTCCTGAGTGCTGGGATTAAAAGTGTGCGCCACCACGCCCAGCTGAGATTTGGTTTATAAGAGGAAGAAAGAGCTTTGCCTGGACTGGGCTAGAAGCAGTTTATGTGGCAGGCTTTGCTGTTATGCCTGTATTCTGAGACCTTATGCAGGGATGAATTACATAGACATAGACATAGACTGCTGTAAACAGAGGGATATGGCACAGAATAAATGAAATCTTTGGACCAAAATTGCTGCCCATTCAACTGCAATTGTTTGGAAGATTACAACCATTTACGATTGGGCCAGCTGATCTGCACTGGGACAACAGGAAGAATGCAGACTCTTTTGATGGGGCCGGAATGCTGAAGGAGTGTCCTGTTATTCAAGGTCTGCTTTATTCCCACTGGATTAACAAATTGGTACCCACCTGGCACTATGGAGTATAACAAATGCAAGAAACAAGGGTCCTTAAATTTGCAACATAGTTTGGTATTTTGGAAATGGCCAAGGGCAGTGTGAAGCACATTGGATTGCCTCCACGGAGACCCAATGGAGCCATGAGGGTAAACCATGGGTTGCAGTTTCAGAGCCAGTGGGAATGCCAGGGCTATGAGATGCCAAGGAGTGCTGCCAGCACTCAGATAAGGTTTTCTGGGACTGTGAAGAGCCTAGCTGGAAAGGCAGAATTGGAACTCAAGACTTGTCATTGGTTAGAGGTGCCAGACTTGAAGCTACAAAGTTTCATGTTTGCCCTGTTTGTTTTAAACCTTGTAATGGTTGAATATTTTATTGCTATACCCAGTGCCATCTTTTGCAGTATGAATGTTCATTCTGTACCATTACAGTTTTTTTTTTTTCTTCTTTTTTTAGGTAGGGTCTCTCTGTAGCCCCAGACTGACCTGACCTGGATTTCACTATGTTATCTTTGGCTGGTCTCAAACTCACGGTGATCTTCCTATCTCTTAGGTTTTGACATTATTTTTTATAAACTTGTCTTCAACTGTTTTTATTTTTATTTATTTATTTGACAGCCACAGACAGAGAAAGAGGCAGATAGAGAGAATGGACATGCCAGAGCCTCCAGTCACCTCAAATGAACTCCAGACATGTGCACCCCCTTGTGCACCTGGCTAACGTGGGTCCCGGGGAAACGAGCCTCTAACTGGGGTCCTTAGGCTTCACAGGCAAGCGCTTAACTGAAAGGCCATCTCTCCAATCCAATAGTTTTGGTTTTTTTTTTTTTTTAAGTGAGAGGATTATGGCTTAGTTAAAAGAACATGGATAGAAACTCAGTAGCAGCAGCCAGTAAGTTAAAAAGGAGACATAAAGGGAAGAGAAAAGAAGGGAGGAGGGTACTTAATAGGTTGGTATTGTATATATGTAAGTACAATGATTGTAATGGGGAGGTAATATGATGGAGAATGAAATTTCAAAGGGGAAAATGTGGGGTGGGGAGGGAGGGAATTACCATGGGATATTTTTTTATAATCATGGAAAATGCTAATAAAAATTTTTAAAAAAAGGAAATATAAATGGAAGAGAAAGGAAGGGAGGAGGGTACTTAATAGGTTGGTATTGTATATATGTAAGTAGAATGATTGAGATGGGGAGGGGATATGATGGAGAATGGAATTTCAAAGGGGAAAGTGGGGGGAGGGGAGGGAAGGTATTACCATGGGATATTTTTTATAACCATGGAAAATGTTAATAAAAATTGATGAAAAAAAAAACATGGACAGGCTGGAGGGATGGCTTAGTGGTTAAGTCATTTGCCTGAAAGCCAAAGGACTCACGTTAGCCAGATGCACAAGATGGCACATGCATCTGGAGTTCATTTACAGTGACTGGAGGCTCTGGTGTGTTATTCTCTCTCCTTCCCTCCCTCCCTCTTTCTCTGTCAATAAATAAATATATTTTTTTAATTTATTTATTTGAGAGCGACAGATACAGAGAGAAAGACAGATAGAGGGAGAGAGAGAATGGGCGCTCCAGGGCTTCCAGCCTCTGCAAACGAACTCCAGATGTGTGCGCCCCCTTGTGCATCTGGCTAACGTGGGTCCTGGGGAGCCTCGAACCGGGGTCCTTAGGCTTCACAGGCAAGCGCTTAACCGCTAAACCATCTCTCCAGCCCCCAATAAATAAATATTTTTTTAAAAACGAACATGGACTATGGAGATGTTTGAGCACCATTGTGATTGATAAAATTATGGGAACAGGGCTGGAGAGATGATTTAGTGGTTAAGGCACTTGCCTATGAAGGCTAAGGGCCCAGGTTTGATTCTCCAGGTCTCAAGTAAGCCTGATGTGCAAGGTGGCGTATCCACATCCATCTGGAGTTCGTTTACAGTGACTGGAGGCCCTAGTGCACCCATTCTCTCTCTCTCTCTTTTTCTCCCTCTACCTCAAATAAAAAATTAAAATTAAAAAAAAAAATCTATGGGAACTTTTAAAGTTGGGCTGTATACTTTGCATTTGACATCACGGGTGATTATCAGCTTATGGGGGCCAAGGGCAGAATGTGGTGGTTTGATTCAGGTGTCCCCCATAAACTCAGGTGATGATATGTCCTCAGCTGGTGGCAATTAGACCTCCTGGGTGTGTTGCACTGTGGTGGGCGGGCTTATGGGTATTATATCCAGCTTCTCCTTGCCACTGTTAGGCACTGTCCTGCTGCTTTTGTCCACCTGATGTTGGCCAGGAGGTGATGTGGATGTTGGCCAGGAGGTGATGTGCACCCTCTGCTCATGCTGCCGTCTTCCCCTGCCATCATGAAGCGTGCCCTTGAGCCTGTAAGCCAAAAATAAAGCCTTTCCTCCCACAACCTCTCTTGGTTGGGTGTTTTCTGCCAACAATATGAACTTACCTGCAACAGTGGCAGTCCGAGGCCTCCCTGAGACTACACAGTGAATTCCAGGTCAGCCTGGGATAGAGCAAAATCCCACGTAAAAAAAAAAAAAAAAGTACAATATCCACAAAAAAGACACCTACTAAGGAGTAAGTAAGTAAGTAAGTAAGTAAGTAAGTAAGGGGATCAGGTCAAGGTCATCCTTAGCTATCAGTGAGTTTCAGAGCAGACAGGTAACATAAAAAAACAGTAATAAACTGTTTCCTCCCACTAGTAGAGACAAGTCATCGAACATCAAGTAGCTAAGTTTGAGAAGAACTGCTGTCAGAACCTCACAGAAAGCTGGGACTAGGGAACAGCAGGCTTAGGTGTTTTGCTGTCTAGAAGCATAAAGAGACTAGCAAGGCCTTATGTTTGGGAGCCTGTGCCAACTACCTACCTGAGTTGATGACGGTTTCTTCCAGACCACTTTGTTATTGCTTCTGTATTAAATTTCAAAACTTGGAATAACAGACCATAAAGGAAGCATGGTATTTTCTTTTTAAAAACAGATAGAGGGAGAGAGAGA
This sequence comes from Jaculus jaculus, assembly GCF_020740685.1. Classification (NCBI taxonomy): domain Eukaryota; kingdom Metazoa; phylum Chordata; class Mammalia; order Rodentia; family Dipodidae; genus Jaculus; species Jaculus jaculus. The sequence goes on from NC_059105.1 coordinate 169,812,158, forward strand.
GAATGGGCGCGCCAAGGCTTCCAGCCTCTGCAAATGAACTCCAGACACATGCGCCCCCTTGTGCATCTGGCTAACGTGGGACCTGGGGAACCGAGCCTCGAACCGGGGTCCTTAGGCTTCACAGGCAAGCACTTAACCGCTAAGCCATCTCTCCAGCCCGAAGCATGGTATTTTCAAAATGACTAAAGAAATTATCAATGTACCTTCCCACACTTAAACTTACTGATAAATTTGTAGGATAGCACAGACAAGCCTTGTTTACTTTAAAAAAATTGAGATAGAAAGAAAGAGGAATATATATATGTATATATACACACACACATACACACATACATAGAATGGGCATGCCAGGGCATCTAGCCACCTCAAGTGAATTCCAGATGCATGCACTATTTTGTGCATCTGGCTTTACATGGGTACTGGGGAACTGAACCTGGGTCCTTAGGCTTCAGTCAAGTGTCTTAACTGCTAAGCCATCTCTCCCCAGACCAGTTTTTTGTTTTCTGGGTATGTTAAACTCTAGATGTAAAACTTGTTAGAAAATTCCAAGGAGATGGCAAGTTTGAGTTATAAACAGGATGCAATATGCACAGATAGTTGAAAAAACAAAAAACAAAAAACACTGAAGCAGGGCTGGAGAGATGGCTTAGCAGTTAAGTGCTTGCCTGTGAAGCCTAAGGACCCTGGTTCAAGGCTCGATTCCCCAGGACCCACGTTAGCCAGATGCATAAGAGGTGCATACGTCTGGAGTTAATTTGCAGTGGCTGGAGGCCCTGGCATGCCCATTCTCTCTCTTTGCCTCTTTCTCTATCTGTCACTCACAAATAAATAAAAAGATATTTAAAAAAACAGAAACAAAAGAATAAAGGTTTGGATTCGCTTTAAAGCCAGTATCCTAAATAACCTTGAGATATTCTGCTAAATTACTTTCTAATAAAAATGAATCAATTAAAGTCGGGTGTGGTGGCGCACGCCTTTAATCCCAGCACTCAGGAGGCAGAGGTAAGAAGATCACAGTGAGTTTGAGACCACCCTGAGACTCCATAGTCAACTCCAGGTCAGCCTGGGCTAGAGTGAGACCCTACCTCGAAAAAAAAATATTTTAAAAAGTGAATCAATTAAAACTCACGTTATGCAGTCACAGAGCTGGAGAAACGGCTCTGCAGCCCACGGGGGGGGGGGGGGGGGGGGGATGGGAGCTGCAAGCAACACAGCCGGCAAGCCAAGCAGGTTGCGGCACATCAGTTATGGGGAAATCAGCTCTCTGACCGACTGGACTTGAGGCCTGCTTCATGGGAGAAAATTCATGCCTGGTACTGAAAGCCTAGTTAAAACTGTGGCTGGAGGTCATAAACCTTCACAGAAAGCTACTGCTAGTGTTTGGCTAAATGGATGTTTTATGCCCACCCAGTTGCCCTCTATTATGTTTATGTCCATATATTAATGCTACTCTCACTTTTGGTTAGAGAAACTTCTGTTCAGAGGGTTGTAATTACTGGGAAAACATTAAAATGCTCAGATGGGACAGTAGTGTTCAGCACTAAGTAGGGCAGTTCATCACACCAACTTCAGGAACCATGACTGAAGCGGTGGCAGAAGGAACGAAGAGCCAAAGGAAGTGGAAGAATGCTTTGGAATGCTGTATTCCAGACACAAAGTGACCGTTGTATTCATGACCTCAAAGTGGTCGATGTTCCCTACAGGAGACCTGCCTAAGATGGGAAGGTGGGGGCAGTGAGGATGACATTAGGGCTAGGGAAATTGCTCACTGGTTATAGATACTTACTTTCACAAATTCCTGACCCAGGTTCAATTCCCCAGTACCCACATAAAGCCAGATGTACAAAATGGCTCATGTGTCCAGAGTTCATTTGCAGTGGCCCAGAGGCCCTGCCACACCCATTCTTTCTCCCTCCCCTCTTTGTCCTTGCAAATTAATAGTATTTAAAAAAAAATATCTCTCGGGCTGGAGAGATGGCTTAGCGGTTAAGCACTCGCCTGTGAAGCCTATGGACCCCGGTTCGAGGCTCGGTTCCCCAGGTCCCACGTTAGCCAGATGCACAAGGGGGCGCACGCGTCTGGAGTTCGTTTGCAGAGGCTGGAAGCCCTGGCGCGCCCATTCTCTCTCTCTCCCTCTATCTGTCTTTCTCTCTGTGTCTGTCGCTCTCAAATAAATAAATTAAAAAAAAAAAATATCCCAGCACTCGAGAGGCAGAGGTAGGAGGATCATTGTGAGTTCAAGGTCACCCTGAGACTACATAATGAATTCCAGGTTAGCCTGGGCTAGAGTGAGACCCTACCTCAACACCCCATCCCCCCCAAAAAACCCATAAAATAAATATGGATGTGCAAGTAAGATCTGAAAATTAAAAAACTGCCTACAACCAAGCCGTAAGGCAGGTCTCAATAAACTTCAAAGAAAATAAAAAGACGATATTGCCATGTAACCCAGTCTGACCTTCAACCAGTGATCTGAGAGCTCTCTGTCAAAAACAGAGGGACAAATTTGTGTCTTTCCATAATGTCAGATTTTATTGAGCAGCAATAATTTCACAATCTTAAAAAATAAATTTAAAATAATCTTCATTTGGGCTGGCAGGATGGCTTAGCGGCTAAGGCATTTGCCTGCAAAGCCAAAGAACCCAGGTTTGATTCCCCAGGGCCCATGTTAACCAGATGCACAAGGTGGCACATGCATCTGGAGTTCATTTGCAGTGGCTGAGGGCCCTGCAAATATATAAATATATATATATATATAATCTTCATTTGCCAGGGTGGACGCACATGCCTTTAATCCCAGTGCTCAGGAGACAAGAGGCAGGAGGACTGCCGAGAGTTCAAGGCCACCCTGAGACTACACAGTGAATTCCAGATCATCTTGGGCTAGAGCAAGACACTACCTTGCAAAAAAAAAAAAAAAAAAAAAGAACAACCAAAAACCCTTCATTTTATGGTGGCTCTCACCTATAATTTTAGCAGTCAGAATGCAACTGTGAAAGGACCTTGATTTAAAGTCCAGCCTGGGTCTGGCTTCGTGGTTAAGCACTTGCCTGTGAAGCCTAAGGACCCCAATTCCGAGTCTTGATTCCCCAGGACCTACGTAAGCCGGATGTACAAGGTGGCACATGCATCTGGAGTTCATTTGCAGTAGCTGGAGGCCATGATGTGCCCATTCTCTTTCTGTCTCTGCCTCTTCCTCTGTCTCTCTCAAATAAATAAAATAAACAAATTTTAAAAAATAGAGCTGGAGAGATGGCTTAGTAGTTACGGCGTTTGCCTGCAAAGCCAGAGGACCCAGGTTCAATTCCCCAGGACTCATGTTAGCCAGATGCACAAGGGGGCACATGTGTCTGGAGTTCGTTTGCAGTGGCTGGAGGCCCTGACGTGCCTACTCTCTCTCTCTCTCTCCCTCTTACTCTGTCAAAAAATAATATATTTAAAAAATAAATAAAGTCCAGCCTGGGCTACACAGCAAGATCTTGCCTAAAAACAAAACAAAAACATGTTAAAGGTTTCCTTATTTTATTATAGTAATGCATGCTTTCACACCTATCAACAGTTGATTCAAATGGCTTTAGCAACAGTAGCTGTAACAAACTATTTCTCAAAACCCTCAAGCTGATCCAGTTTCTCAGTCTTCTGATAACCAAATACTTCATTTCCATAGTCCTTACAAAAGAACTTTCCACTATGCTAATACTTAAGCTGGTTGAAGTTTTGGAAGCTTCTTAGTATTTGTTTCCACATGGAATTTACATACTTCTACAAATTTAAATCATCCCAAATTGGAAGCTATTTTGTACTACATTTAATTTTGTGGTATAATTCAACTTATATGTTTACAATAAAGTGTTTTTTAAATTTTATTTTCATTTATTTTTATTTGAGAGAGACAGACAGAAAGAGGCAGAGAGAATGGGTGCACCAGGGCCTCCAGCCACTGCAAACGAACTCCAGATGTGTGCGCCCCCTTGTGCATCTGGCTAACGTGGGACCTGGGGAATCGAGCCTCGAATCAGGGTCCTTAGGCTTCACAGGCAAGTCCTTAATGGCTAAGTCATCTCTCCAGCCCAAGTGTTGTTTTTTGTTTTGGTTTTCCGAGGGAGGGTCTCAGTCTAGCCCAGGCTAACCTGGAATTCACTCTGTAGTCTCAGTGTGGCCTCAAACTCACACCGATCCCTCTACCTCTGCCTCCCGAGTGGTGGGATTAAAGGTGTGTGCCACCATGGCCGGCTCCTAGTGTTGTTTTTTAAATAAATATTTATTTGAAAGGAGAGGGAGGATGAAGAGATAAGGGCCTCTAGGTGAGGCAAAGGAACTCCAGATACACATGCCACTTTGTGCACCTGGCTTACATGGGTACTGGGGAATCAAACCTGAGTTCTTAGGCTTTGCAGGCAAGCAGCTTAACTGCTCAGCCATCTCTCCAGCCCGCAAGTGTTATTTTTTAACATGGTAAATTACCTCACTCTTTTTAATGTAACACAATATTACTATTTGGTTTCTGGACTGAAAAGAGTGTGAAGCTCGACCCCAAAGCTTTGTTTTTAAACAAGACTGAACATCTTTTATTTACAACATATTTATGACATACATTAATGGCTTTATACAATTAACTAAGTCTAACAATGGTGAAAAGTGGAACATAGACAACAACATTTCAATTTTTAGTTAAGTTGAAACACTTTTTCACTAACTGAAGATAAGACAAATGAGCAGCCATTATAAAGTTATGGGCTGTATGCAGATTCACTTAACTGAAAGCCACACAGCTAATAAAACAAGAAATTTGCAAATGCAAATATTACATATGCCAGTATGACGCATGCACAGCGATCACATTTCTCTTTACTCTTAAAGCCATTTGTGGAGTAAACTGGAATAAGCATCTTAATATATGTACATCAAGGCACATTCACTTCTTGTGCTTTAGGAATGATTTATGTATGGTCTGTTTATCTTAATTTTGTACCTTAAGATAGCTTCTAATACCTAAAAGCTTAATTTTGACAACTATGGCCTGAATGGTTGTTCCCCGTGGTTATTTTCAAAGATGAAAACTTGACAGAGAAGTGAAAACTTAAAAATCAAACACATGAATCAATATAGTTTTCAGGCTACCTTTTCAAAATACGTTCAACAATTTAACAGTAGCATAATCAATTTCTTTAAGTAGTATAGTATAATGAGGGCTGTACTGAAGTTTTCAATCTTCTGAAATTAATTGACAAGTATATAGAATCCATAGATCCACTACAGATGTCTATATTGCTGTTTTCCAACAAATTTAAACAAACATGATACAAAAGCTAAAACATATCAAACTTCTTCATTCATTAATTTTTCATTCTTCAGCAAAAGAATTTTTTTCACTTACAGTCTATTATTATCAAGAAAAAATTCTCATTAACAGAGTTTAATACTACTACTCTTTTCTCATGGCCAATTACTTGCCTTGGAATGATAGTATAGTAAGGCTTAAAATAGGCATTTCATGCATTTTAAAAATAGCTATTTTACTTATGGGTTTCCATACAGATAAATAGATTGTGTGAACTTGATTACAGCATGTAACTCATTAAGTGCTTTAAAACAGAATAAAGAATCCCTGACTTAAAAGTGGTTAAAATAAATAGTTAAGTCAAGAATCACAGATCAAAAGCTTTTTAAAACATGTAACATACCTATGCATCCTACTGAAATGCTTTATATTAGAATTTTTAAAATCCACAAATGGCAACTGAAGTCAAAGAACCTCTGTATTTTGAGAGTAAAACAGATGAAAAGCCGACTGGTACAGCCTTTTAAATTCAAAATATGTAATAAAATGTCAAAATACAAATGAAACCGTACACGTTTAAATCCAGTACAGTATGTATACATTAATAAAGGCATACCATGATAACCCACTACCATCAAAAAGGTTTTTCTTTTCAGGTTCTTTACAAAAAGTGGACTTTTCTACAGAACTCACTGGCCAGACAGGATTGAGAAACATCACCAACAGCCCAGAGCACTGACATGTAAGCTTTAAGCAGACAGTGACATGGCACTAGCTGTAAGCAAACGCCTGTGAGGTCGGTGGCTGTAGTTGCCCCGCTTTTTGTGATGGCGGCCTTCACTCTGCTTCTGCGATATGCGCCACTTCTACTTCAACAGTCTGAATAGCTTCTGCAACTTCAGATAGCTTCTGTCCCTGCCGCTGTGCCAACACATAATTGACCACCTGCATAATGCTTTGGTCAGAGAGCGTGGGCACAGATGGGCACTCTTCAGTAGCTGCAACAGCTTCGAGGACTTCCATGGCTTCCCCTGTCACGACGACAGCCTCAAGTTCTCGAGGAGCGCTGCTCTCTTGTTCCTGCATGTCTGCAGTTAAAATGCTAACAGCATGCTCCACTTGAGTTCCTTGGTTATGAAACTGAAGAGTGTCTTTTTCCAGCATAATTTTACAAGGCACATAGTCTCTGTGGAATTTAGTCATATGCTTACGAAGTGTCCGAGCATCTATGTAGGCTTCGCTACATACAGGACACACGTAAGGCCGTTCACCAGTATGTGTTCGGACATGACGTTTTAGTGAGCGGGCATCAGCCCAAGCTACTCCACAGGTTAAGCACTCAAATGGTTTGACTCCTACAAAAAAAAAAAAAAGAAAGAAAGAAAGAAAAAAGAAAAAGACAAAGAAGTATGTAATGAATTGCAGGTACAACAACCTCACACATCTGTTTAAAATACACTAGCCCATAACCCTGTGCATTTTGACTATGGCAATATTTTATTAAGACTCCAACAATTTCTGCAGAACAAACAAGGTCTGGCACTATAATCTGCCTAAGGATGCTCTCAGCAAGGACTGGTGACTCAAGCCTATAATCCAAGCACTTGGGAGGCTGAGACAGGAAGACTGCCATGAGTTTGAGGCCAGCCTGGGCTACATAGTGAACTCCAGGTCAATCTGGGCTAAAGTGAGACACTGTCTCAAAAACAAAAACAAAAATAACCATACATGCACAAGATGGCACATGCATCTGGAGTTCTCTTGCAGTGGCTAGAGGCTTTGGCACACCCATTCTATCTGCCTTTTTCTATCTTTCTCAAATAAATAAAATAGCTGACATGGTGGCTCACACCTTTAATCCCAGCACTCAGGAGGCAGAGGTAGGAGGATCACTGTGAGTTTGAGGCCACCCTGAGTCTACATAATGAATTCCAGGTCAGCCTGGGTGAGAGTGAGACCCTACCTCAAAAAACCAAACAAAACAAAAAAAGAAGAAAGAAGGAAAAGAAACAATGTTTGGCACTTATTCTAGTGAGATACAAGAGTAGTTACCTTCGTGATTATTCATATGTCTCCTATACTCTCTTAGTTGAGTGAATTTTCTTCCACACTGTTCACACACTCGTTCTAAGTTCTGCTTTGCTCTTCCTTTCTTCCCATGGGTGGCTTTTTTTACATGCCTTCTAAACAAAGCTTTTTCATAAAATTCTTTGCCACATATATTACACCTAAAATATAGAGAAAAAGAACTTAATTTTATTTTTATTTTTTTTTAAAGAACTTAATTTTAATTACATGGCAACCCTCTTGCTTCTGCCTCCTGAGTGCTGGGAATAAAAGTGTGAGCCACCACACCCAGCTGTTAATTATGTTTTCCAAAGCACCAGCAGCCATAATAATCAATGGATCTCAAGCTGGGAGTGGTGGTTCATGCCTATAGTCCCAACACTTGGGAAACTGACACAGTCAGATCGTCATGAGCTCAAGAACAGCCTGGTCTACACAGTAAATTTAGAATAGCCTGGGCTAGAGTAAGACGGTATCTCCAAAACAAACAAAAAATGGGAGGAGGACTAAGGAGAGGACAAGAGTCCTTGCAGTGCAAGCAAGATGACTTGAGTCCAATCCCATGCCAAACCCAGGTAAAAGGCTAAGTGTTTCTAGGCACAGTTATAACGCCAGCACTGAAGGGGACGTGGCACAGACAAGAGGACAGCTAGAGCTTACTGTTCAGTCTTAACTGAAAAACGGTAGCTCAACGCTCAGTAAGAGACTCTTGTCCCAAGAAAATAGTGACAGAGGAGGACACTTGATGGGCCCCTCGGAATTCTGAGCAAGTGTGCAAGGAGGGCATGTATCTGATGACATATATCACATCTACTACACATATACACAATAAAAAAGTAAATAATCAACGTATCTCAAGTAAGTACAGATCCTTTTCAAATTTACTCCTATGTAGCTTGGGTGTGTTGGCACACCTTCCAACACTCAAGAAGCTGAGACGGAAAGATTTTCTGAGGCCAGCCCAGGCTAGAGTGAGACACTGCCTCAGAAAAATAAAAACAAACAAGCTCAATCTTGACTGACCTGTACGGCTCAGTGACAGAGTGCGACTTCACATGGGAGTACCAGTCTTTCTTCCAGCTGTAGCACTTGTCACAGAACTGGCATTGGAAGGGCTTCACACCGAGGTGCTTGTTCATGTGCTGGCGAAGATCTCTAGCTTCAAAGAAACTTTTTTCACATCTGCAATAAAGGTTGTTACACAATTGGATCATCTTTAAAACAAGTTCCTAAGAATTTAACATATTTTGGGGTTTCTATTACTCCAAAAGATGACACCAAGCCGGGCGTGGCGCATGCCTTTCATCCCAGCACTCAGGAGGCAGAGGTGGGAGGATTGCTGTGAGTTCGAGGCCACCCTGAGACTCCAGAGTGAATTCCAGGTCAGCCTGAGCTAGAGTGAGACCCTACCTCGAAAAACAAACAAACAAACAAAAAAAAAACACCCCAAAAAAGATGACACCAAACTAACGAAAAAAAATTCCATCATGTTTTTAAAAAAATTTTTATTAGCATTTTCCATGATTATAAAAAAATATCCCATGGTAATTCCCTCCTTCCCATCATGTTTTAATCTTGCATTAAAGATACAGGGTTTTAAGATATAGCTGGGCATGGTGGCAAATTCTTGTATTCTCAGTATTTGGGAGGCTAAAGCAAAAGGCTAAATGAGGATTGTAAGTTTGAGTCCTGCCTAAGCTATGTATTGAAACTCTCAAATAAATGACAAAAAGTAATAGCAAAACATTGTTTATTTTTAATATACCTTTGTTTTTGCAGTGATCTAGAATTTGCCACCATGCCCAGCTATATCTTTATTTTAAATAAGGCTAACTGGGCTAGACAAATGGCTCAGCAGTTGAGGTACTTGCCTCCAGAGCCTAACAACCCAGGTTCAAGTCCCCAGTACCTAAAGGAATCCAGATACACAAAGTGACACATGCACCTGGAGTTCATTTGCACTGGCTAGAGGCCCTGGTGCACCTGTTCATTCTCATTCTGTTTGTTTCTCTCCTCTCTGCAAGTAAGTAAATAAGAAAAAAGTCCAACTTATTAAAAAATAAATAAGGCTGCTAGTGTGAAATCAATAAACATAGCAGGAGAAATGCCAAAATCCATTCCAGCCAAGTGGTAGGTAAACTGACAAACTATCAAAACCAACTTTACTGTGAAGCCAGGAACCAGTCAAGTTTATAGTAACCAGGAAAATGGCTGACCAGGAAAGACTGATGCTGAGCTGTGAGGTTTTAGGGTATTTAACCTTTACCCGACTCATTCTGTCCCTTAAGCTAGCTCAGCAGTGGCCTTGACACAGTCTGCATTCCTGATTATGGACTACAGTTGCTTTTTACCTGTCTGGGGGCTCTCTGAAGGAGCCTTTCTTTATCCTGATTCTCCTATGACTGTGGGTTCAGCATAGGGGATTATTAAGAGCCTTTAAAGGCAAATAAATTGACCAGAGACACCTGGGGCAAAGCTTGAGTTTTTTGTGGAAATATAAAAATCAAAAGAATAGAATAAGGGACTTGAGGAATGACTCAGTGGTTAAGGCATTTGCCTGCAAAGCCTAATGGGCAGGGTTCAATTCCTCAGTACCCATGTAAATCTAGATGCACAAAATGGTGCATGCATCTGGAGCTTGTTTGCAGTGGCTGAAGGCCCTGGCACTCTCATTCTCTCCCTCTGTCTCTCTTTTCTCTCTGCTTGCAAACAGGAAGGAGGGAGGGAGAGAGGAGATGCTCTGAGGAATAAAGACTCTGAAATATTTCCCTTTCTGGGAAATCTACAGACATGCATGTTTGGGCTGAATACAAATTCAGATAAAATCTGAAAAGGTCTTGTACTGACCTCCTAAGTCTGCACAAACTGGAAGTGAAGGTTAAGACAGAACTGGAAAGCAATTGGCTAAATCTGGAATTAGAAGCAATGCCTGCATAATATTGTGAATGTATTAAATGTCCCTTTAAAGTAATTATTTTTAGATTATATGAATTAGCCTGAATTATTACTCTAAAACGGACTTTAGAAAGTTTTTGAGAGGAGGAATAAGAAAAAGTCATAAGAGAAAAGAAACAAAGTGTACAGTACTATTAAGAGCTGCCTAAAAGTGAGCTGTGAGCCAGGCGCAGTGGCGCACGCTTTTATCCCAGCACTGAGGAGGCAGAGGTAGGAGGATCACTGTGAGTTTGAGTCCACCCTGAGACTACATAGGTAATTTCAGGTCAGTCTGGACCAGAGTGAGACCCTACCTTGAAAACAACAACAACAACAAAAAAGAACAACTCTGGCTGGTTATGGACCAGACCCATGTAGAACCTTTGAAAATCAACAAAACAATATACAGATCAAAGGCAAAGATTATTAAGGTGTATTAAATGAAATTACAGCTTGATAATATCATTCAATTTTTCTTGTAAAAGCCATATATATATACACACACATATTTGGGGGGGGGCTGGAGAGATGGCTTAGTGGTTAACCGCTTGCCTGTGAAGCCTAAGGACCCTGGTTCGAGGCTTGGTTCCCCAGGTCCCATGTTAGCCAGATGCACAAGGGGGCGCACGCGTCTGGAGTTCGTTTGCAGAGGCTGGAACCCCTGGTGCGCCCATTCTCTCTCTCTCTCTCCCTCTATCTGTCTTTCTCTCTGTGTCTGTCGCTCTCAAATAAATAAATAAATAAATTTTATGTATATATATATTTTTTTTTCAAAGTAGGGTCTCAGGGTGGCCTCGAACTCACAGCGATCCTCCTACCTCTGCCTACCGAGTGCTGGGATTAAAGGCGTGTGCCACCACACCTGGCTTTGTAAAAGCAATCTTTGAATATACCAAACAAGACAGTGAACTCAACTCAGTGCATCACATATTAAATACTTACTGAGTACAATGATAACCTCGAACTTCAGGCTTTGGCTGGTGTTTCTTCAAGTGCTTGCTCAGTCCAGAGCCCCTGTGAAAAGACTTTCCACAAACTGAGCAAAAGTACTTAGACTCTCCTGTGAAAAATGAAAAGTTTGTCACAAATCCTGTCATCAGGTCCTCTTCCAAAACAGATACTATAGCATGTGGCAAGAATGAACAGAAAAGAACCAACAAACATTATAAATAAATTTTTATTTCCTCTTAAAAATTGAATACAGAGACTACCTGTTCAGGACCCTTTCCAGCTCAGGAGCTTTTTTTTTTCTTCTTTCTGCTATATTTTCCTAAAACAAATCTTTCTTAATTAAAAAAGGGGAAGGGGGCTGGAGAGATGGCTTAGCAGTTAAGTCACTTGCCTGCAAAGCCAAAGGACCCAGGATCGATTCCCCAGGACCCAAGTAAGACAGATGCACAAGGTGGTGCATGCATATGGAGTTCACTTGCAGGAGCTGGAGGCCCTGATGCACCATTCTCTTTCTTAAATAATTTTTTTTTTTTAAATGCTCATCTTCATGGTGCATGCCTTTGATTCCAGTACTCTGACAGAGGTAGGAGGATCGCTGTGAATTCCAGGACAGCCTGGGTCTACAGAGTAAGTTACAGGTCAGCCTGGGTTAGAGTATGACCCTGCCTCAAAAAAGACAAACTGTAAACAAACAAAACCCTATAGTACAGTAAATAGTAGTTCACCAGAGGAATACTGTATTAGCCTTTCATCACTGTTGCAAATATCACAGCAGGTGATAGAGAGCTGTCTGCCAGCCAGTTATTTCAAACATACATGGGAAGAAGGACCAATCACAGGTGCTCTGGATGGAGATGAGGCAGAAGGAATGTGATAGCCAAAGGATGGGTAAGGGGCTGGGAAGATGGCTTAGTGGTTAAGGTACTTACAAAGCCTGCTGGCTAGGTTCAAATCCCAAGCTACCCATGTAAATCAGATGCTAAAAAATGACACAAGTATCTTGTGTTTGCTTACAGCAATAAGCAACATGGATATGTCCAAACATACATACACGCGCATACACACACATTTTATACACATTTATGTGTATAAATAAATGAATTTTTTAAAAAAAGGGCCAAAGTGGACTTAGAGAAAAGTCTAGAAGTTAGAAGTGATGCCTATTCACCACCCCTCACCGACTCTTTCCACTTTTGTCCATCCTCCTGTTCTTCCCATCCCATTCAAAACAGAAATAACGTAGCTATGGCAACTCAGCTTTGTCTGGCACAATGACAAAAAGGTTGACTAACACACAGAAAATTGGGACCAGAAAGGGAATCAATGCCTTGACTACCTAACAGTGTGGTTCAAAGCTTTTGGAACTGGCTTATGGGAGCTATTTGAAACGTTTGGAAATGTGGGATACAGCAACTCTAGAGAGTTGTACACAGAGCTCAACAGGCTATTCTAGTGGGAGTCCAGAAGAATGCCAGCAAGAATATGGACAGTAAAGACTGTTCATGAAGTTTCAGAAAGGAGGACTATATTGGGAATTGGCTAAGAAGCCGCAAGTGTTACATGCTGACAAAGAACTTCTCTATATGTTGCACATGCACCATAACTGGAGGCTGAGTTTAAAAATGGTAATTTGGGGCTGGAGGAATGGCTTAACAGTTAAGGCATTTGCCTGAAAAGCCAAAGGACCCAGGTTTGTTACACTGTCTATGGCTCAGGGTCCACTGCGGAAGAGGTGGCCGAAATAAGAGGCAAAGGAAGGATAGGACTCCTTACAACGTGCTTCTGCAGACACAAAATGGCCAGGATATCCATGATCTCACAGTGCCTGACACTACCTACATAAGCTCATCATAATGGGAAGAAAAGATGGTGACATCAAAATAAAAGAGACTGATTGAGAAGGGGAGGGGATATGATGTAGAGTGGAGTTTCAAAGGGGAAAGTGCAGGGAGGGAGCGAATTACCATGGGATATTGTTTACAATTATGGAAGTTGTCAATAAAAAATAATATATAAAAAATAAATAAATAAATAAAAAGAAATCAAGGCTAAAGAAAGTGTATTCCAAAGAAGTCATACATTTTGTACCAGGACAAAAGAAAGATGCCTCAAGGGCATCACACAAATTCCTATCCCATGCACCCTCAATCACAGGCATTTACACAAGTGTACAGGTTTTAACTCATTTGAAAGACTGCTTTGAGAAGACAGCATATCTAGGGGCCTGATGCACGGGGGCCACCTAAGGAAATGTTTCTCTGCATTCAGCCATTCAAGCACTCAAGAGTTTGTTGCTCAAAATAGCTGTGAACCTTGGTGTGATGCTAGTTGTCCAAGTATGCAGAATGCAAGAGTTATGAGACCATAAAGATTTCCCAGAGATTTCCAAAGGTAAGCCTGGGAAGCCAGGCAATGTGAGGTAGGTCAGAATTCCTGCAGAGAGCCCTTGAAGGAGGTGATATGTGCAGCTGTGAAGCTACAGATACACTGGAGAGCACAGGATGCTGGAGGTGCTGGGAAGTATGAACATCTGCCAATAAAAGCCACAAGAGAGAAGCACATGCAGTCTGTGAGAGAGGCCGTGGACTGAAAACAGCAAGGCTATGGAGATGGGCCTGCCAAGATACTGGGGACTCTCAACGCCACCACATGGCCCAGATTCTGGACAAGGAATTACAGGATTTAAAGTATGACTAGGTGGGGTTTGGTCTTACATTAGTCTAACTCCATTATATTCTTCCCCATTTCTTCTCTTTTGGAATAGCAATGTTAATTCTGTGCCACTGTATATTGGATGTCAATATAGATTCCTCATTACCTGTGTGAATACTCATATGTTCCTGAAGACTCCGTTTGGTAACAAATGACTTGACACATAGCTCACACTGGAATTGCTTTTGTGATTGATGGAGACTCTGGTGTAATTTTAGACCATGCTTATAGATGAAAGTTTTCCCGCAGACCTAAGAAAAGGAGCATTCAAGGCAGCAAAACAAAAAGGATGCTATTTTTCTGGGTTGAGGTCAGAAAAATTAACATATTAAGTTAAAAATTTTAAATAAATTTTAACTTATTCAATTAATATTACAAGCAAGACATTGTCAAAGTTCAAACCACAAATGCCACACATGAGGATTCATCCTATTCTCTTATAATATGTGTTCTATTTTTATATATTAAGAAGTTTTAGGGCTGGAGAGATGGCTTAGCGGTTAAGTGCTTGCCTGTGAAGCCTATGGACCCTGATTCGAGGCTTGATTTCCCAGGACCCACGTTAGCCAGATGCATAAAGGGGACACACATGTGTGGAGTTCATTTGCAGTGGCTGGAGGCCTTGGCATGCCCATTCTCCCTCTCTCCCTCTCTGCCTCTTTCTCTCTCTGTCTGTTGCTCTCAAATAAATAAATAAATAAAAATTTTAAAAAAATTTAAAAAGTTTTAGCTGGGCATGATGGCACATGGGTTTAATCTCAGCACTCAGGAGATTGAGGTAGAAGAGTTACTGTGAGTTCATGGACACCCTGAGACTACATAGTGATATTCAGGTCAGCCTAAGCTAGAGTGAGACCCTACTTTGAAAAACCAAAAAAGCAAAAAATAAAGGCTTTAAAGGCTGGAAAAATCACTCAGTGTTTAAAGGCGTTTGCTTGCAAAGCTTGACAGCCCAAGTTCGATTCCCTAGTGCGCATGTAAAGCCAAATGCAGAAAGTAGCAAAAGCATCTAGACATGGTTGCAACAACAAGAGGCTCTGGCTAACCCATCCTCTCTCCCTCTCAAATAAATTAATATTTTAAAGATTTAAAAAGTCTTAAAATAACAAAAATATTAAAAAGTCTCGTTTGCCCACAATTTCCTTTTTGCTTTTTAATTATTTATTTGAGGAGAGAGAGTAAGAGGCAGAGAGAAATAAAGAATGGGCATGCCAGGGCCTCTAGCCACTGCAAATGAACTTCAGAAGCATGTACTCCCCCTTGTGCATCTGGCTTATGTGTGTCCTGGGAATTAAACCAGAGTCCTTTGGCTTCGCAGGCAAACACCCTAACTGCTAAGCCATTTCCCCAGTCCTGTTCCACAATTTTCAAGTAATATATGCAGGGATACAGGTGCTACTGTATTTCAAAATTTCAAACTGCCTGAGACTGGATAACCTTGGTCTTTAGTTACACTCAACATTCAGTAGCAACAAATAACCCATAGCTTAGGCAGGGTTTTTTATGACCAGTATTTATTTCACGTGTTCTTTTCCAATACAGGTGTTTCTACATAAGGAATGAAGTGAATGGAGTCAGGCGTGGTAGCGCACGCCTTTAATCCCAGCACCCAGGAGGCAGAGGTAAGAGGATCACCATGAGTTTGAGGCCACCCTGAGACTACATAGTGAATTCCAGGTCAGCCTGGGCCAGATTGAGGGACCACCTCAAAAAAAAAAAAAAAAAAAAAAAAAAAAAAGCAAGCCAGGTGTGGTGGCACACGCCTTTCATCCCAGCACTTGGGAGGCAGAGATAGGAGGATCACCATGACTTTGAGGTCACCCTGAGAACACAGAGTGAATTCCAGGTCAGTCTGGGCTAGAGAGAGACCCTACCTCAAAAAACCGAAAAAAAAAAAAAAAAAAAAAAAAAAAGGAATGACTCCAACGATGAATGTACTAGCCATTTTCACCCAGACAGAGGACTCTATGGACTCTGAAACATTTCAAACAGTTTAAGCACATTCCTTGCAAATTACTAATTCAGACAGAAGATTAAAGACTTCAACAGAGAATCAGACTTAACTTAGACAACAAACTGAAAGCATGAATTTCCCTGACATTTTACAAATCAGATGACTGCAGGATATACATCAACTCATTTCACCATAATAAAGTTCCAGTCTTTAGATAAATATAAACGATATGGGTTTACCTGACATGCATGTGGCTTTACACCAGTATGCTTCAACATATGTATTCGGAGAGAATATAATTTAGGCAGGGTCCTTCCACATATGGAACATATAAATTCTCGTTTGGTTCTGCCTTTCTCAGATGATGCTCCTGGCGCCTCATTAGATGCAGAACTGGACGAAGATGAGGTGGGTGCGTCCTTTCTGGTATGTCGAATAAGATGTGCTCGCAATGAAGCGCTATATTGAAATTGTTTTTTACATAACTAAAAGGAGTAAACAAAATTTTTGTAAATATAATTCCATTACAAAATGTTAACTAAACAACTCATATTTCAACTTTCCAATTCAGATTACAATTATAAGAATCAATACATAAACTATTGGGAGACAGTATGGGGGCTGGAGAGATGCCATAGTGGTTAAGGTGTTTGCCTGCAAAGCCAAAGGACCAAGTTTGATTCCCCAGGACCCAGGTAAGCCAGATGCACAAGGTAGCACATGCATTTGGAGTTCGTTTGCAGTGGCTGGAAGCCGTGGCACACCTGTTCTCTCTTTTCTCTTGCCCTTCATGTTTTTCCCTCTCCCATATAAATAAATTAGAATAAATATTTTAAAAAGACAAGATGGGGACTAGGGATATAGCTCAGTTGGTAGTGTTTGTATAGCATTCAGTAAAACCTGAGTTTCGTCTCCAGTACTTCATTAAACAGGTATGGTAGCACACACCTGTAAACCCAACAATTGGAAGGGGGAGGCAGAAGGACTAGGAGTTCAAGGACAGCCTAGGTTATATGAGACCCTGTGGTAGTTTGAACGCACATGTCCCTCACACACTCAGGTGTTCTATTAAAGCTTGTAACTTGGATCTTCAGCTGTGTGGCTAGAGGAGGTGTCACT
The DNA here is from genome assembly GCF_020740685.1 of Jaculus jaculus. Classification (NCBI taxonomy): domain Eukaryota; kingdom Metazoa; phylum Chordata; class Mammalia; order Rodentia; family Dipodidae; genus Jaculus; species Jaculus jaculus. The sequence goes on from NC_059105.1 coordinate 169,829,176, forward strand.
GGAGATGGATCCTAAAGTCTAACCCTAAGGTGTATTTGGGGGCAGATCTGATTGTCAGCAGAGAGATTTGAGCTCTGGTGGGGTGTTTGCTGCTTTTGGTTTTTGCTAGCTATTTGGTTGTTTCTCTCTGCTTGGATGTATGTAGCTTTTTAAATCCCCAGAAGCTCATGGGACAGCTAGCCTGGCAAATGCAGTGGTGAACAAGAGACACTGCCTCAAACAACACCCTGACACTCCACACATATGCCACGGTAAGCATGCACACACTCCAACATATAAATAGCAGACACACACACACACACCAACAGTAATAAATAACAAAAGAGAAGTAGCAGGACACAAAGATGGAATATTATCAGTTTGAGGATTAATAGTTTTAGGTGGAAAAGTAAAAAGGTTAAGATGGTCCTCATATTTTATTCTGTGGTTGCTAGGGATTCACACAACTTTTAAACAATATTGTATTTTTATTTACTTATCTGAAAGAGAAAGAGACAGAGAGAATGGGTATGCCAGGGCCTCCAGCTGCTGCAAATGAACTCCAGATACATGCATCACCTTATGCATCTGGCTTACGTGGGTCCTGGGGAGTCAAACCTGGGTCCTTTGGCTTTGCAGGCAAGTGCCTTAACCACTAAGCCATCTCTTCAACACAACACATAACTTTTATTATCTCATAAACTGAGGTTAGGTATCATCACCCCCACAAAATTTTCCATTACTTCCATACTTTGCTTCTAGAATTAGTTAGCTTTTTCACTCTTTTTTGATGCTTTTCTAAGTGGAGAGCACAATGAAAGTTCATCTTTTCTACTCTCTACACATATGCAAATGACTCCCAATACCCCAGTTAACAATAAAAATCACAGTACATTAATTAAATCGAGTTCATACAACACAATTTGTTGATTTGTTTGAGTCGATGTCTTTCTCTGGAGCCATTTGACCTAGAACTCACTATGCCCAGGTTGGCCTTGAACTCATGGTGATCTATGTCAGTCTCTGATTGCTGTAATTATAGGCTTGAGACATTTTACCTAATTTAAGATCAGTTCTGTTATGCTGGGTGTGGTGGTGCACGCCTTTAATCCCAGCACTTAGCAGGCAGAGAAGCAGGAGGATCACTGTGACTTCAAGGCCAGCCAGAGAATAGTGAGTTCTAGGTCAGCCTGGGCTACAGTGAGACCCAACCTTGAAAAACCAAAAAATATATATACATGTAAGGTTTTCTACCTCCCATGTCATGGCCCTTCTAGTGGAACAAACTTCTCAATAGCTTCCTGAGAGTGAGGGTTTAATGAGGTAGCACTTTCCAAATCTTACATGTCTGAAAGTTCTTATTCAGCCAACATGAATAACTTGGCTGAAAAATCATTTCTCTTTAGAATTCTAAACACAGTGCTTTTGTGTTCCAGGTTTGTTGCTGCTGAAAAAGCCAAAGCCATTCTTAATCTTATCTCTTCTATAAGTTCGCCTTCCCCTCCCCTCAGCAATTCATAACATTTTCTCTTTGTCCTTTGAATCTGAAAATTCATAATATAAAATTCATTCAATGTATCCTTTTTTATTTTATTTTATTTTATTTTGAAGCAGGGTTTCACACTAGCACAGGCTGATCTGGAACTCACTCTGTAGCCCAGACTGGCCTTAATGTGATCCTCCTACCTTTGCCTCCCAAGTGCTGGGATTCATGGTGTATGGCGTATGGCACCAAGTCCTGTTCTTCAATGTATCCTGTTATATATTTACAAATATATATACATACATACATACACACACACATATATATATACGAATGAGAAATATTGAGAGAGCGAGCACACATGTGCACAGACACCAGGGCCTGTGGCTACTACATTTGGCACTTTGTGCATGTGGCTGACATGGGTACTGGGGAATTCAACCTGGGTCCTTAGGCTTCACAGGCAATCTCTTTAACTGCTAAGTCATCTCCCCAGCCTTCAAGGTATTCTTTCAAAAATAAAAACACGGCCGGGCGTGGTGGCACACGCCTTTAATCCCAGCACTTGGGAGGCAGAGGTAGGAGGATCGCTGTGAGTTCGAGGCCTCCCTGAGACTCCATAGTGAATTCCAGGTCAGCCTGGGCTAGAGTGAGACCCTACCTCGAAAAACCAAAACCAAAACAAAACAAACAAACAAAAAACCCACACGTATTCTTAGATACTGACATTTTCTGTTGTTATAAGGGTGACTTCTTTCTATCCATGCTCTGGAAAATTCATCTTTTTGGTCTATTTGATGGGACATTTATTAAATTGTACTTTCCAACTTTGCTGAGATTTTTTTTTTTTTTCCTCGAGGTAGGGTCTCACTCTAGCCCAGGCTGACCTGGAATTCACTATGGAGTCTCAAGGTGGCCTTGAACTCACGCAATCCTCCTACCTCTACCCTCCCGAGAGCTGGGATTAAAAGCGTGCACCACCACGCCTGTCGATTTTTTTTTTAAGGTAGGATCTCACTCTATCCCAGACCCCAGACTCACAGTGATCCTACCTCTGCACCACCATGCCCAGCTTTCCTGAAATTTTTTTTTTCAAGGTAGGGTCTTGCTCTAGCCCAGGCTGACCTGGAATTCACTATGCAGTCTCAGGGTGGCCTTGAACTCATGGTGATCCTCCTACCTCTGCCTCCCGAGTGCTGGTGTGTGCCACCACACCCGGCTGTATTTTATTCTTAAAATATACACAGTGTTATTCTTTAAAAAGACCCAAAAAAATCAAGGAATATTTGGGTAAGGCAAGCAAACTACATGTGGGAATAAAAAATGACTTCTTAAATCAGTGTAAGAAAAAGTGAGTATGGTGGCAAACACCTAAAATCTCAGTACTTGGAAGAATGGGGTCAGAGGAGCACCTCAAGGTTAGCTAGCCTGGACTACAATGCAAAACTCAACCTCAAAAAGCAAAACAAAGGCTGGGCAGATGGCTCAGCAGTCAAAAGTTGATTGCTTGCAAAACCTACTGCCTGAGTTTGATTCCCCAGTACCCACACAAAGACAGATGCACAAAGTGGTGCATGCATCTGGAGTTCACAGGCATACACACTTTCTCCTCACAAATAAATTTAATTTTTTTTTTCCCTGCAGTAGAGTCTCACTCTAGACCAGGCTGACCTGGAACTCACTCTGTAGCCACAGGCTGGCCTCACATGGATCAGCCTCCCAAATGTTACAATTAAAGGCATGCACCACCACACCTGACAAATAAAATACTTTTCGAAAACCTGCCTGAGGTTGGAGAGATGGCTCGGCAGTTAAGGCGCTTACCTCAAAAGTTTGCCTGATCATTTGGCTAAAAAAGGAAAAAAGACATAGAATACCATTGGTAGAAACAATAGCAGAATAAGTAGGTTAGCCTCCATTTATGAACTTAGGATCACTTCCAGTGAGCTTTCCAGACACTTACCGGACACTTGTAATCTCTAGCTCTTTCGTGTTTCAATGTGTGCATTATATAGGCGTAGCGCCTCTGGAACCCTACTCCACACTCCCCGCACCTATGGGCCGCTTCTTCAGTGCTCTCCTTAGCTCCCCTTTTTGGCTGCTTCATCTTTTTCCCTCTTTGAACTAATTTCTGGGCCACCTAGTTAGGGACAGAAAACATAGTTTAAATAAAACATTCATTCTCATTATCTCACTCTCTCTCCATTTCTGGTTTTCCGAGACAGGTTCTTGCTGCTATGTAGTCCAGGCCAATCTGGACCTTACTATGTAGCTCAAGCAAGCTTTGACCTCACAACCATCCTCCCAAATGCTGGTAATTACAGGCATGTACTGCCACATAAGCTTCATTTTCACTTTTTTTTTTAAGAGATATTTTAAGAAACATCGTTTTTATTTTTATTTATTTATTTGAGAGCAACAGACAGAAAGAGGCAGATATATACATATATATATACAGAGAGAGAATGGGCACGCCAGGGCCTCCAACCACTGCAAACAAACTCCAGACACGTGTGCCCCCTTGTGCATCTGGCTAACGTGGGACCTGGGGAATAGAGCCTCGAACTGGGATCCTTAGGCATCACAGGCAAGCGCCTAACTACTAAGCCATCTCTCCAGCCCCATTTTCACTTTTAAAGTCAGAGATTGCATTAATTTCTAATAAATATATTTCAGATTCATATTATCTCATTAATACAGGTATTTAAATACTATACTGTTTCTCTGTACTCATCTCCATTCCCAAATAAGTTTACCAAATAAAAGCTCACTACTAGAATGATTTTGATTTGGGGCTAAAGCAAAAACTATAAAGGACAACCCTTTCCCCTCCATCTCCACCCAGGCAGGGTTTCACTGTAGCCCAGGTTGACCTTGGACTCACTCTACAGCTCCAGACTGGCCTCAAACTCAAGTCTATCCCACCTCAGCCTCCTGAGTACTGGGATTAAAGGCATGCACCAACACACCTGGCTAAAGACAACCCTTTCTATAACCTACCTGTTGAACTGCTGACTTGGGAATGGCCTTCCGTTTTTGTAGCTTTTTCTCTATGCCCTTGTGTAGCCGAATGTATCCCCCTTCATTAACAGACCGCTGCCGAAGCCTGCTTCTATAGGTATCGTCATCAGGGCTGGGATCTGTCTTTGCTGCTGGTGTGACTAGATTTTCCTGATCTTTTAGAGGTTGGTCAAGATTCTGACTATGTTCTGGAATGTCACTGGCACAGATATCCTCCGTTGATATGTCATTTCCCACATCACTATCCTCTTCAGAGACGGTGATTATATTCTCTTTTGAAAGTGCAGAATGGACAGTAGAAACTGTATCATCTTCCCTGGTGCTTGCAGTCTCTAACTCCGTCTGGTTAGTTTTTGCCTCTAAGTTAGCAGCTTCCATTTCAGAATGGGAATCAGTTCCCACAGATGACCTAACCACTTCAGCCTCTGAAGAAACCTGGGGTGTGAGCTGTGGTCCTGGCTCTCCATTCTGCTCAGACTCTGGCAACTCTCCATTCACTAGTAGTACGATTTCACAACTCCCAAGTGCACTAGATAAAGCTGTGGTTCCCCCACTGCTAGACACAGGTGGTGCTGTAGTTCCATTCTGTGCAGGTAAGTCCTGGGTAGATGCAACTGTTTGAACTTCACCTTTCTTATATACTGTCAGCTGCTTTTCTTCCATTAGCTTATGTACACTCTCACAAATTTCTAAGACTTCTGACATGAAAAGATGACGGGCTAAGATGGCTACATCAGCCATGCTACAGAAATCAAAACTTAGTACAGAAGTATAGGCAAATTCCAGCAAAGGAAGAAAGCTTGCTTTACAAAAACCTGTATGAAACAAGAAAAGTGTAGGGCAAAAAGTCAATCATCACTAAACCACTTTTAAAAGAATGATTAATATACAATTGTGGCAAGAAAAATTATATTACAATAAAATTATAGTAAAAAAACAACAATGGCCATTTATTATGCAATGAATTACCAATGCAATGGATTTGCTTTCTGTTGTGCTTATTAAACCTTCATTAACGACCCTATGAGCTGAGTCTCTCAACATCTCATATAGAAAATAATATCAGACTTACTATGAGAGTTGTTATAAGGCAGTCATTTTCAAACTGTACTCCTTAGAACCCTGAAGTTCTTCAAATTCCTTCAAGAAACAGCTGCTGCAAGCTGGGTGTGGTGGTGCACGCCTTTAATCCCAGCCCTTGGGAGGCAGAGGTAGGAGGATCACTGTGATTTGAGGCCACCGAGACTATGTGGTGAATTCCAGGTCAGCCTGAGCTAGAATGAGACCCTACCTTGAAAAACCAAAAACAACAACAACAAAAACAGCTGCAGAGATGGACCTGGTGACATACACTTTTTAATCTCAGCACTTGGAGGACAAGAGGTAGGAGGATCCCCTGAGCTCCAGGCCATCCTGAGTCTACATAGTCAATTTTAGGTTAGCCTAGGCTTGAGCAAGACCCTACCAAAAAAAAAAAAAAAAAAAAAAAAGCTGATGAAGAATGGAGGATGGAAAAATAAGGTGGAGGCAACCTGCTCCTAAACCTCTCTTCACTAATCAAGCTATACGTTCTAAGACGAGCAGTCCATGTAAACATTTGTTGGAACATGGTATTCTACAACTACATGTTAAAAACTCAGATTTAAGCAAACACTTTTAATCACAGCACGTGGGAGGCACAGGTAGGAGGATTGCTGTGAGTTCAAAACCACCCTGAGACTACATAGTGAATTCCAGGTCAGCATGGCCTAGAGTGAGACCCTTCCTCAAAAAAAAAATAAAAGTATTTAAAAACAAAGGACTAGGAATGTAGATCAGTTGGTAGAGTGGCTGCCTAGCATGCAAGGAAGCCCTGGGTTTGACCCACAGTACCAAACACATGAAGCATGGTGGCACATGACTGTAATCCCAGAACTTGGAAACTGAAGGCAGGGGTATCAGAAGTTCAAGGTCATCCTCAACATCTTGGCTGGTTGCATTTCTTACCTACAGTGAATAGTGTAACAGTAATCATGGATGTGTAAGTATCTGTGTGGGACACTGACTCAGAATTATTTGGCTATCTACCCAAGAGGGGTGTGGTGGTTTGATTCAGGTGTCCCCCATAAACTGAGGTGTTCTGAATGCTAGGTTCCCAGCAGATGGAGATTTGGGAATTAACACCTCCTGGAGGGAGTGTATTGTTGACTTATGGGTGTTACTGCCAGTTTCCCCATGCTAGTGTTTGGCACACTCTCCTGTTGCTATGGCCCACCTTATGTTGGCCAGGGGGTGACGTCCACCCTATGTTCAGGCCATAGAGCTTCCCCTTCGAGCCTATGAGGCAAAACAAACCTCTTTTTTCCCATAAGCTGCTCTTGGTTGGGTGATTTCTACTAGCAACACAAATCACTCTGCCATAAGTGGCATAGCTGGATTGTATGACAGCTCTACTTTTATTTGAAGGACCTCCATACTGACTCCATCATGTCCTCACTGACAAGGAGTGACTACTCTTTCTACACATATCTGCCAGCATTTGTTTTCTTTGACGATAGCCAATTGACGGGTAAGAAAGACTCTCAAAGCAGTTTTAATTTGCATTTCCCTGATGGTTAAGGATGTTAAACACTTATTCAAACATGTATTGGACATTTATATATTTTTTTTAACTGTGGATTCAGTTGATTGGCCCATTTATCAACTGGATGATTTGGGGGGTTTGGTGGTTTGTTTTTTTCTTCTTGCCTATGGTGATTATTTCCTTTGCTGAAGTTACACTTTTAGATGCCATGTAATCCCATTAGTTAATTGTAATTTGTTAATTTTAAAAAATATTTTTATTTATTTGCAAGAAGAGGAGAGAGAAAGAGAGGGAAGGAAAAGGGAGGGAGAGAGAATATATGCTTGGGCCTCTTGCCACTGCAAACAAACTCCAGACGCATGCACCATTTTGTGCATCTGGCTTTACATGGTTACTGGCGAATCAAATCCAGGTTCTTAGGCTTTGCAGGCAAGTACCTTCACCACTGAGCCATCTCTCCAGCCTTCAGTTAATTATTTATGCCACTAGCCTTTTTTTGTTGTTTTTTTGTTTTCTGAGGCAAGGTCTCACTGTAGCCCTGGCTGGCCTGAAACTCACTCCACAGCCCCAGGGTGGCCTCCTCCAAGTGCTGAGGCTAAAGCTTTAGAGTTTACACACACCTCACAGAACGTATGGATCAAAATAAAACAGAGAGGACTACCAGTTAAAATGACAGGCTCAGTAAGTTGAAAAGGAGACATAAAGGGTGGAGAAAGGAAGGGAGGAGGCTACTTAATAGGTTGATATTGTATATATGTAATTACAATGATTGTAATGGGGAGGTAATATGACGGAGAATGGAATTTCAAACGGGAAAGTGTGGGGGTGGGGAGGGAGGGAATTACCATTAGATATATTTTATAATCATGGAAAATGTTAATAAAAATTAAAAAAAAAAATGACAGGCTCAGCAAGGCATGGTGGCGCATGCCTTTAATCCCAGTAACCAGGAGGCACAGGTAGGAGGATCACAGTGAGTCCAAGGCCACCATGAAACTACACAGTGAATTCCAGGACCCTAAGGGAGGGGGGCAGGGGGAAGCACAGTCTAGAAGCTGTCACCATATGACACAGTTGAGTCACAAGAAGAAAAATTAAAACAGGGGCTGAAGAGATAGCTTAGTGGTTAAGGCACTTGCTTACAAAGCCAAAGGACCAAGGTTTGATTCCCCAGTATCCACATAAAGACAGATGCACAAGGTGGCACAAGTGTCTGTGGTGGCTGAAGGCCTCAGCACACCCATTCTCTCTTTCTCAAATAAATAAATGAATATTTAAAAATATTTAAAAAAGAAAAAACAAAGGAACAAATAAAAAATAAAATACACTATTCCAAAAAGAGAGCTTCCATATCCACAAAAGAAAAGTAGTAAACCTTCAGTTCTGCAGCTCCCTATTGGGAAGGAGGAAGCAAAAATCTTTCCAAGAGGTAAGACAGGCAGTCCAAGCCTCACGGAACAAACCCACAGCTCTCAAGCCACAAATCTAACAGCAGAATTTGGTGAGACATTAATTTCTCCAGCACATGGGTTAGTGGTGGAGAACAAGCCATTCTGTCACATTTTATGTGGCCCAGGGGACAGCAGCTGGGCATCATCTTGCAAGAGAATCTGTTGTTGAAAACTGAGCTGTGCTGGCAGCTTGAGACAAGAACCAACCACAGCTGGCTGCCACACCCCCAAGGTGAGGGAAGGTCCAGCAAGGTAGTTGCAGTGGACACGAGAGGCAGACAAGTACAGGCACTGAAAACTATAAAGCTAGGCAGCAATCCTGTTTCAGTCTTCCAAAGAACTGGGATTACAAGCCTGTGCTACCAGGCCTTGCTCACTTGATATACATCGCCTGTTTTTCATTATTTGAAAATATTTGTTACTTCTCTTAGTTTTTTCCCTTTTTGCTCCTATGTCCCGGACATCTAGTATTTTGACATTATCTTATTTTTTAAAGAAATACCATTTTATTAATTCTGGAATACTCAGTATGGATAAATCATGTGTTGTATCACCCGTTCCCTTGTCCCTGCCCCCATTCTGCTGGGGTCCTCCTCAGTGGGGTTGCAGTTATTCCCTATGGGATTGAGAAGTACCATTTTTCAAATGTAACATTTTTTTTCAAATTTGTTGCTCTTTTCTCATCTTCTCTTTAACATTCTTCCCCATGCTTCCTTTTCCTTTCTTTTTTTTTTTTTTTTTTTTGATTTTTTGAATTTTTTTTTTCTTGAGGTAGGGTCTCGCTCTAGCCCAGGCTGACATGGAATTCACTATGGAGTCTCAGGGTGGCCTCGAACTCTCGGCGATCCTCCTACCTCTGCCACCCAAGTGCTGGGATTAAAGGCGTGCGCCACCACGCCCGGCTCCTTTTCCTTTCTTTTATGTAGTATTTTCCCCTTTCTCTGCCTCCTATGTCTCACTCCTACTATTCCCACACTCATTCTAAATAATTAATTTTATAGAATATCCTGTATTAGTTTTCCCATTTTCAGTTCTAAGGTCATTGATGACATATAGCTGAATTTAATCAATTTTCTAAGTATATTTCAATATCGTACAGTGCATGATGCTGCTATAACATAAGCTTGTTCTTGCCCAGCTAACTAGTACTGGGAATTAAGCCTTCAATAGCAGCCTGTACAATTAGAAGATCCCAAATAAAACTGGGAAAGAAATCCAAACAAACCCATGTGAAACTGCAACATAGAAACTCAAGAAATTTAGCTGGGCGTGGTGGTGCACACCTTTAATCCCAGCACTTGGGAGGCAGAGGATCTCCATGAGTTCGAGGCCACCCTGAGACTCTATAGTGAATTCCAGGTCAGCCCCGGCTAGAGTGAGACCCTACCTCGAAAAAAAAAAAAAGAAATTTGAAGTAGGGCCAGGTGTGGTGGTGCAAGCCTTTAATCTGGCACTTGGGAAGCCTAGTTCGAGGCCACTCTGAGGGTACATAGTGAATTCCAGGTCAGCCTGGGCTAAAGCAAGACCCTACCTGAAAAATTCAGAAAAAAAAGGGAAGGAAGGGGAGGACGGGAGAGGAAGAGAGAAGTGGAAGGGAGAGAAAGGAGAAGATGAATGGATGGATGGGAGAGAGGTAGGAAGGAAGGAAGGCAGGGAGGGGAAAGGAAAGAAGGAAGTGGGGAGAAAGGAAAGGGGGAGAAAGGAAAGGAGAAAAGAAAGAAATGGAAAAGTAAAGGAACATGACACTCAAGAAGATCATTTAACTCAAAGATCATACATAGGAGGTAAAACAGTGGAAGAACACTTCAAAAGTTTATTGGCAAAAAAAAAAATCAATCTGGGAGCTGGGCGTGGTGGCGCATGCCTTTAATCCCAGAACTCAGGAAGCAGAGGTAGGGGGGGCTCGCTGTGAGTTCGAGGCCACCCTGAGACTGCATAGGTCAGCCTATACCACAGTGAAAACCCTATCTCAAACACACACACACACACACACACACACACAAAGAAAAAAGAAAAGAAAAATCAATCTGAAAGAGATCACAAACAGATAAATTCAATGTATAACAGAGAGACAGAATGAAAAGTCAGCTACACAGTAGAAATGGTCAGCAAAATGGACTGAGACTGAAAAAACTGAAATATTGGTCAGGCATGGTAGCACATGCTTTTAATCCCAGCACTCAAGAGGTAGAGGTAGGAGGATCGCTGTGAGTTCAAGGCCACCCTGAGCTAGAGTGAGACCCTACCTCAAAAAAGAAAAAAAAGGGCTGGAGAAATGGCTTAGCGGTTAAGCTCTTGCCTGTGAAGCCTAATGACCCCTGTTCGAGGCTCGGTTCCCCAGGTCCCACATTAGCCAAGTGCACAAGGGGGCGGTTCGTTTGAAGAGGCTGGAAGGTCTGGCGTGCCCATTCTCTCTCTCTCCCTCTATCTGTCTTTCTCTCTGTGTCTGTCGCTCTCAAATAAATAAATTTTAAAAAATTTAAAAAAAATTGAGGGCTGGAGAGATGGCTTAGCGGTTAAGCGCTTGCCTGTGAAGCCTAAGGACCCCGGTTCGAGGCTCAGTTCCCCAGGTCCCACGTTAGCCAGATGCACAAGGGGGCACACGCATCTGGAGTTCGTTTGCAGAGGCTGGAAGCCCTGGCGCGCCCATTCTCTCTCTCTCCCTCTATCTGTCTTTCTCTCTGTGTCTGTCGCTCTCAAATAAATTAAAAAAAAATTAAAAAAAAAATTGAAATATTGGAACTGACAAACTCAGTAAATAATACATGATGGAAACTGTCACTAACAGACTTCAACAAACAGAAGATAAAAGATCAAAGAAATACCACATTCAAACTTCAATAAAGACAAACTATAATTGAGTGAAAGCACATCTAAAAGCATGAGCTATGATCAAGAGACCAGGACACATGTAAAATCCACAGGCATGGAGAGCTGGGAGAACTACTAAAGAAGCCCAGGCTATCTAGTCAGTAAAAGAGACAGACATCAGAGGTAAGTAGCAGGGGAGTGGCTCAGTGATTGAAGGTGCTTGCTCCACAAGCCTGCTGTTCAGCTCAATCCCCAGTAACCAGGGGAAACTGAATGTAAAGCAGGACAGGAAGCAATGCACATGGCTGTAAACCCAACGGCAGAGGTAAAGCCAGGAGTATCTGAAAGTCAACAGACCAGCCAGATTGGCCTTTGCAGCAAAATCAAGACACAGACAGACTGTCTCAATAAAAGGTAATAGGAGATGACCCACACACCAAGGTTGTTCCCTGACCTCCACCCATGATTGTGGTATGTATGTGAGTGCCCCCAAACAAATAGAAATTTAAAAAACAGGGCTGGAGAGATGGTTTAGCGGTTAAACGCTTGCCTGTGAAGCCTACACACTCTGGTTTGAGGCTCGATTCCCCAGGACCCATGTTAGCCAGATGCACAAGGGGGAGCATGAGTCTGGAGTTCGTCTGCAATGTCTGCAGGTTCTGGTGCGCCCACTCTCTCTCTATCTGCCTCTTTCTCTCTCTGTCGCTCTCAAATAAATAAAAATGAACAAAAAAACATTTTTTAATAAAAAAAAATTAGACATGTAGCCGGACGTGGTGGCACATGCATTTAATCTGGGCACTTGAGAGGCAGAGGTAGGTGGATCACTGAGAGTTCGAGACCACCCTGAGACTACGTAGTGAATTCCAGGTCAGCCTGGGCTGGATGAGATCCTACCTCGAAAAAACGAAGAAAAAAAAAGTGAGTGAGAAATTTAAAACCTCAAGCAGACATGACCAGAAAGGAATTCACAATACATTCAATCTGTCAAAAATACCAACCAAGTTTACAATGGCAGTGAACAGTGAATACCTGGGAGACCCAAAATTCATTAGCACTACAAGAAAAGAAAGCCAACTCCAAGCACAAGATGAGTCATCTCCAGCACATCTGCCAAGGCCAGGAACCATTGCAGAGGAAGAAGCAAATTCAATGTGAGTGCTGGCTGAGGCTGGGAAGACAGCTCAGTGGTAACAAATGCTTGCTTGCAAAGCCTTACAGCCCTCATTCAATCCCCCAGTATCTACAAAGTGGCATATGCATCTGGAGTTTCTTTGCAGGGCCAGGAGGCCCTGGTGCACCCATTCTCTATCTGCCTCTTCCTCTAGCTCTCTCAAATAAACAAACAAACAAAACTGACTCAGAATGTGTAGTGGCTCATGCCTGCAATTCCAGCAGTTGGGAAGTAGAGGCAACAGCATCAGGCACAAGTTCAAGGTCATCCTGGGGATATAGCAAGACCCTATCTCAAACATGTGCAAAGATTTTGTTCACCAGACACCCTGGTGGGGTAGTAGGAGCGTCTAAGGGGTGTGAAGTGCTAAGCCCTTGCTAGGGATCAATTTCAGTGTAGGAAAGACACGGAGGCACTGTACACCTAACACAGGCAAAAACTATGGCCAACCAAATACAACACTAACTTGATCTGAAATTCACTAGTATCCTCAACAATATCCTTTCTAATAAACTGGTAAACCTGCTACCCTAAGCTCTGCGAGCTACTCTAGAGTACAGGTAAAATAACAGAAGGGTTTTGAGTAGTATCATAATGGAAGAAGGCAGTCATGAGGACTGAGCCCTGAAACTACGGAATAAAATGCTAGCTCCAAGTAAATATCAGAATTAAACTGAATTAAAGAGTACCAAATGTATGCTCACTTCACAACTGATTGTGTGCTTGGTATACATAGAAAAAAATATATCCTCAAAACAAAATGAAAAGTATTTAGGAGCTAGGTATGGTGGCGCACACCTTTAATCCCAGCACTCAGGAGGCAGAGGTAGGAGGAACACTGTGAGTCTGAGGAATTCCAGTTCAGCCTGAGCTAGGGCAAGACCCTACCTTAGAAAACAAAACAAGAACAAAAAAAGAAAGAAAAAGTATTTAGTAATTAAAAGGAAAAATAAGGTCTTTAGAAATGAGATAAATAAACTCTAACATTTACTACCTGTTGTTTTTGACTATTTTTAAGGGCTAGCAAATACTATAAAGAAAAAAAAGAAAGAAAGAAACAGCGGGTGTGGTGGGGCACACCTTTAATCCCAGCACTTAGGATACATAGTGAATTCCAGGTCAGCCTGGACTAGAGTGAGACCCTACCTCAAAAATAAAAAATAAAAAAAAAATAAATAAATAAAAAATAAATAAATAAATAAAAAATAAAAAGAGAAAAATAGCCAGGACCCATATAAGCAAGATGCACAAGGTGGTGCATGCATCTGGAGTTTGTTTGCCACTGGAGGCCCTGGCATGCCCATTCTCTCTCTTCTCTCTGCCTATTTCTGTATCTCTCTCTCAAATAAATAAGTTATAAAAAGAGGAAAATAAGAACTAAAAAAAAAAAAAGAAACAAAACCATTGCTATTAGCAGATAATATGCATTTTGTAACAAGCCCCAAATAACCTACAGATACAAGTCTGAATAATTGTAGAATAGAATTATAAAACATACCAAGAATATACTGGAACTTAGTAGGGCATGGTGATGCATGCCTTTAATCCCGGCACTCAGGAGGCAAACAGAGGATTGCTGTGAATTCAAGACCACCCTGAGACTACATAGTGAATTCCAGGTCAGCCTGGGCTAGAGTGAGAATCTTCCTCAAAAAAAAAAAAAAAAAAAAAAAAAAGGTTCTGCTAAGATGCAGCAGCAATCAGGGCTTTTTGGCCCTACTTAAGAGACATCAGGGGCCAACACAGCCTTGTTCTGAGGTTGCAATGGCTTACCACAGCCATCCCCTACAACAGTATCCACATTAATGCTTAAAGAGTAGATCCTTGCGGCTAGAGAGGTGGCCAGCACTCAACCATGGAGCTACTGCCATAGCTCTCTAATGACGAGTTTTAAAAAACAAAAAGACTTACAAGAGCTGGAGAGATGGCTTAGTGGTTAAGGCATTTGCCTGCAAAGCTAAAGGACCCAGGTTTGATTCCCCAGTACCCATGTAAGCCAGGTACACAAGGTGGCACATGTGTCTGGAGTTCTTTTGTAGCAACTAAAGTCGCTGGCACATCCACTATCTCTTTCCCTCTCTCTATCTCTCTCTCTACAATAAATAAATTTAAAAAAAAACCTTACAAATGCACAATATATAAATCACATGACACACAAAATAAAATTAGGTAGGCAATTTAGATTTCCATCAAACTTTCAACAGTTTAACCCTAGAAATAATTCTGCTACAACCGTCTGACATAAGGAGCAATGGTAGGAAATAGCAGTCTTTCCACAACTATCTTAGAGACTTTGCTTTAAAAGACAGACCCTTTTTGGATGCTGGAGAGAGAGCTCAGTGGTTAAAGGTGCCTGCATGCAAATCCTGACAGCCCTATTTCAATTCCCCAGACCCCAATGGCAGGAGTCCATGGTGCATCCATTCTCATTCATTCATTCATATTCTCTCTCATAAAATATAAGACCCTTTTAGGTGAGCTTAGTCGGCTGTTGTAGTTAGGTCTCATTTTGACATAACTGTTGTCTTGCCTTTAAGATATATATACATCCCAATTCTAGAATATAATTATTCATAAAAAAAAACAAAAACATAAGGAAATTCTTACCAGAAAGATCCACCACAGCCTCATGACTGGAAACAGCTCCTTTCTCAATAAAAAGATCCCGAAAATATTCACTATTAGCGGACAAAACAGATTTATGAGCTTTATACTCTTCTCCTTCAATTAACAATGTAACATCGCAGAACTGGTTGGAAAGTCTTTGCTCGTTCAGCTGTTTCAAAACAGCCTGGCAATGTTTCGGGGAAGAACGTTTTACCACTCCTTTGGTATCAACCTGTCAAAGTAAGTTTGGGATCAACAGGTGTATTATAGATCATTCATGTGTGTGTGTGTGTGTGTGTGTGTGTGTGTGTGTGTGTATATATATATATATATATATATATATATATATATATATATATATATATATAGTATGCTTGTTTGTTTTGTTTTGTTTTTAGAGGTAGAGTCTCTAGCCCAGGCTGACCTGGAATTTACCAAGTAGTCTCAGGGTGGTCTCGAACTCACAGTGATCCTCCTACCTTTGCCTCCCAAGTGCCTGGCTTTCTTCTATGTACTTTTTACCCTTAAGAAAATCCATTTCTTAAGAGGTAAAGAGGGCTGGAGAGATTGCTCCGTGGTTAGAGGCTCGTGCTTATAAAGCCTGACAGCCTGGTTTCAGTTACCCAGTACTCACATACGCCAGATGCACAAAGTAGTGCATTTTCTGGAGTTTCATTTACAGCAGCAAGAGGCCCTGGCACTCCCATTTCCTCTCTCCTTCCCACCCCCGTTTCTCTCTGCAAACAAAGAAAAATACTTTTTTTTGTTTTTTTGGTTTTTCGAGGTAGGGTCTCACTCTAACCCAGGCTGACCTGGAATTCATTCACTATGGAGTCTCAGGGTGGCCTCGAATTCACAGCGATCCTCCTATCTCTGCCTCCCAAGTGCTGGGATTAAAGGCATGCGCCACCACGCCCGGCTCAAAATACTTTTTAAAAAGAGGTAAAGAGCCAAGATATGCCCATTCTCTTTATCTGCCTCTTCCCCCCCCCAAACAAATGAATAAATAAAATATATTATTTAAAACAAAAACATCCAGTAGACAGCCAAAACCCTAAGTAGGAGACTGGCAATGTAGCTCAGTTAGTAAAGAGCTTCCCTAGCATGCATGAAGGCCTGCATAAAATCTCCTGCACCGCATAAATCAGGTGTGGCTGTGCATGCAAGAGGACTACAAGTTCAAGATCAACAGGTAGCCGGGCATGGTAGTGCACGCCTTTAATCCCAGCACTCGGGAGGCAGAGGTAGGAGGATCGCCATGAGTTTGAGGCCACCCTGAGACTCCATAGTGAATTCCAGGTCAGCCTGGGTAGGGTAAGACCCTACCTCGAATAACAGAAAAAAAAAAAAAAAAAAAAGATCAACAGGTAGGTGCGCACACAGGAGGACCAGAAGTTCAAGATCAAGAAATCCAAGGAAGGGATGAAGAGATGGCTTAGCAGTTAAGGCGTTTGCCTGCAAAGCCAAAGGATCCTGGTTCGATTCTCCAGGACCCACATAAGCCAGATGCACAAGGGGTACATGCATCTGGTGTTTGTTTGCAGTGGCTGGAGGCCCTGGCATGCTCATTCTCTCTCTCTATCTTTCTCGGTCTCAAATGGATAAATAAAATATATTAGTAAGGCCTCCAGGCATGGAGCAACCACTGTGCCTGGAAGTTCGCCATCCTTTTTTTGGGGGGGAGGGGAGGGGAAATCAAGAAACCCCATGTAGTGGGTGCACACCTTTAATCCCAGTACTCAGAAGGCAGAGGTAGAAGGATTTCTGTGAGTCTGAGGCCACCCTGAGACTACCTAGTGAATTCTAAGTCAACCGTGGCTAGAGAGAGACCCTACCTCAGGGAAAAAAAAAAAAAAAAAAAAGATTAAGATCATCCTAGGCTGCACAGCAAATTTGAGGCCAGACTATTTGAGACCTAATCTCGATTTTTTTTAAAGGCAGTTGCTCACAGACTCTCACCATGGAGCCTGGTGACATTTTGAATTTTTAACTCAAAAACTCTAAGTAAAACAGGTGTGGTGGCCCATGCCTTTAACCCCAGCCCTTGGGAAGCAGAGGTAGGATCACTGTGAGTTCGAGGCCAGTCTGAGACTACTTAGTGGATTCCAGATCAGCCTGGGCTATAGCAAGACCCTGCCTCAAAAAACAAAAACAATCTAACTTTTCCTTCTTCCCATTTCTCATCTTTGGATGCTGTGGTAGTTTGAATAGATGGTCCCAATATATTCAGAGTTTTATTAGTTTGTAGTTTGGATTTGCAGCCACCTGGCTGGAGGAGGTATCACTGGGCAGACCTTAAGGTGTGGTGGTGGGTTTAAATTCCAATCTAAAGATATGCAAAGTGCCTAGTTCTATCTGGAGTTGCTGAAGTGTGCTGTGTCATTTCCATCTCTCTGTTTGAACCTGTGAAGGCAGGCCAGCCTCTGCCATTAGGGAACTTCCCTTGGATCTGTAGGTTTCAATAAATATCCCTTCATCCATAACTGTTCCTTGTTTGGAAGTTCATCTCAGTGAACCTGAAGCTCTCTGCTACAGATGCTGATGGATGTATTTTATACTTGCCCTGACACTTTGGGGTGTTTAACACCTTTTTTCATTTGCAATAAATCTCTTTTGCCTTACTCAAAAAACTAGCCAGCATATTATTTATTACCTTGCCATCTGACCCACAAACTACTTCGGAAAAATACTGTCTGCTTCTATAAGCAATATCATTACAAAAGGGAGTAGTTAGCTGGGTGTGGTGGCACACACCTTTAATCCCAGCACCTGGGAGGCAGAGGTAGAAGGATCACCACCAGTTCGAGGCCACCTGAGAATACATAGTGAATTCCATGTCAGCCTGGAAAAAACAAAAACAAAACAAAACAAAACAAAACAAAACAAAAAATAACAAAAGGGAGTAATTAAAACTAGCAATAAACTATCAAGGCACTAAGTTGATTCTGGAGAAGAAATACTTATGTGCTATAAAGTCAGGCCTACTAGAGCCAGCAACAGATGTATTTAGCTTATATAACAACCAGAACAAGATCTGCCTTATTCAATAAGCTCTACTTTAAACACTTTACTTTACTTAAATCTTCATTGTTAGTACTAATATTCAAGAAGTATTAGTAATTTGAAAAAAAAAATTTCAGTAAGTCTGAAAATAGCACTACATTTGTTACAACTGTTAGTGTGAATAGAAGTACCACTTACAAATACAAGTTCATGTTTAGATACAGGCTTCTTTTTTGAAGACTTGGAGGCTGTAGTTGGAGGTGAAGTAAAGTTGCTAAGGTCATCCTCTGATTCATTACTTTCATCTCCAGATTCAAGGTCCAGTCCCAATTCTTCCAGCATTTCTGAAGTGTCTGATATTGGACGAGAGCGATCTAGTTTCTCCTGGCATTTGCTGCACTGCTTTATGTAATCTTTGACTTGTTTTAATATACCTTCAATAAAACAAAGAAAAGAAATAACATCTAAATTTAACACTGTTCCTACTTGAAAAATGAAGACTATATGACATAATGTGAACAATAATTTGTGTTCCAATGCAGACAACAAAGCATACTTGGGCTGGAGAGCTGGCTTAGCAGTTAAGGCACTTAACTTTGGCCTGCACAGCCAAAGGACCCAGGTTCTGTTCTCCAGACCCACATAAGACAGATACACAAGGTGGCACATGCATCTGGAGTACATTTGCAGTGGCTGGAGGCCCTGGTGCGCCCATTTGCATTCTCTCTCTCTGGCTCTTTCTCTCAAATAAATAAAAATAAGAGTGCAGAGGGCCGGGCGTGGTAGCACACACCTTTAATCCCAGCATTCGGGAGACAGAGGTAGGAGGATCACCATGAGTTCGTGGCCACCCTGAGACTACACAGTGAAATCCAGGTCAGCCTGGACTACAGTGAAACCCTACCTCCAAAAAAAATTAAAAATTAAAAAAGCATACTCATGCCCATAAAGAACATAGTGAAGTCTTCAAAATATAAGATGCATAGTTTCAGATGTATATTTGTGTGTGTATGTCTGTTTGTCTATATATCTCTATGGACAGATATGATGATTTCCATGCTGTTTATTTCCAGTTACTGATTTTCCATACTATAAGATGGTTATACAGCACTATCCACTTCCATGTGTATTACTGGACATCTCTGTAATAGAAACTATGTCCCACCAACTATAGACCACATATATGATAATGATCCCATAAGGCTGTAATATAGCTACACCATCTAGATTCAACAGTACATTCTAGAATGTTCACATAACCACAAAATTACCAAGTCATACAGCCATAATACTCACAATGTATCTCCTAAATGATACCTGACTATGTATGAAAGCTATGCTCAACTGTCTTGACCTATACAAATAATTTAATGTGGCTCAAGCTGTAGTAATCTCTCTAGACCATTAACATCAGACCAGACCATGAAATCTGTTTTGGAATGGAATCGATGGATACAATGGAATGTGTATGGATACAATGTGTAACGTGTCTGAACAGAAACCTTAAAAGGAAACCAGTGTTTCCCATCAGTTCCCTCCATAGCTGTCCCTTTTTCAACAAACAGAATGTTCCAGAATAATGTTTTCTTTAACATGCTGCTTATACTTTTTCGTAATCTGCAATATGATTATCTAAAAAAATATACCTTTACTGGGGACAAGGGTACTACAACTCTGTGTCACAGTGTACTCTTAGAATACTCAGGGTCCTAAGTCTGACCTCTGCCATGGCAATGCAAAACAGGCAGTGCAAGAAAGCAAGCAAACAAAAAGCATGCTACAGAATAAAATGAATAATAAGCCAAGGCAGGTCTCTTCTGACAATTCAGCTCGCTGTGACAAAAGTAGAAGATATCTCCCATGTGCGAGACTCAAAGATGAATAAAAACCAGTCAGGACTCTCCAGGAGTTCACAGCTTCGGTAGACAGATAATACAAACACATCTGTATTCCAGGGAGCCTGTGTAAGTGCCACAATAGAAGTGGGAATAAAGTGTTAGAACTGTCCAGAAAAGGAAGAGGAAGGAGACGTTGATGCTGACCAGGGGAGTCTGCAAAGTTTTCCCCAGATGTCCATGGAGGGAACCTTGAAAAATCAGACCTGTACAAGCGCACACTGAGGTCTAACAGCAGAACGGCAGGCCTAGCCCCACAGAAGCCACTTCTCTCCCCTCCACACCAAACCACTTCAGAACTGCTACCCGAGGGCTCATGAACTTGAAATGATTTTAATCTCAGCTCAGAAATCCTAGGAAGGAGGCATAGGTAGAAATGAACCATTTTTATCACTTTTGCATAATTTTGTACTTCAAGCCTTACTACTGAGGACTTTTTATAATAGTGAGACTTACCCAGAACCTTGCATCAATTTTAAAGAAGGCCCTTCATTCAGGGAAAACACGTGAAACCCATCTGAAGCCTAGAACAGGACTAAAACCAAAGCAAATGAAGCTGTTAAAAAAAAAAAAAAAGTCTTGTTTTGGGTCTGGGGAAATGGCTTAGTGGTTAAGGCGTTTGCCTGCAAAACCTAAGGACCCTAGTTTGATTCCCTAGGACTCATGAAAGCCAAATACACAAGGGGGTGCATGCGTCTGGAGATCATCTGCAGTGGCTAGAAGCCCTGGGGCACCCATTCTATCTGCCTCTCTCTTTCTCAAATAAACAAATAAATAAATATTTTTTAAAAAATAGTCTTGTTTGCTTACTTGAGAGCGACAGAGAAAGAGGGAGAGAAAAAGTGAGAATGGGGGCGCCAGGGCCTCCAGCCACTGCAAACAAACTGCAGATGTGTGCGCCCCCTTGTGCATCTGGCTAAGGTGGGTCCTGGAGAAATCGAGCCTTGAACCAGGGTCCTTAGGCTTCACAGGCAAGCGCTTAACCGCTAAGCCATCTCTCCAGCCCTAGTCTTGTTTTTTACAGATACAAGATCATAGAGTTGTGTGTGATGATAATGAATATAATCCATCCAAAGTGGGTTGCATGTGAGCCAATGACCGAACCTTGTTTTAAACTGCAAACAAAAACAGTTCTCTAAAATTTAAAAAAAAAAAAAAAAAAAAAAGGCCGGAGGGTTGTCTTAGCAGTTAAGGCGTTTGTCTGCACAGCCAAAGGACCTTGGTTCAATTCCCCAGGACCCACATAAGCCAGATGCACAAGGGGCCACATGTGTCGGGAGTTCCATTTGCAGTGTCTGGAGGCCCTGGCACGCCCATTCTCTCTGTCTGCCTCTTTCCCTCTCTTGCTCTAACAAATAAATTAAATTTTAAAAGGGAGCCGGGTGTGGTGGTGGCTCACGCCTTTAATCCCAGCACTTGGGAAGCAGAGGTAGGAGGATCGCCATGAGTTCAAGGCCAACCTGAGACTACATATGGAATTCCAGGTCAGCCTGAGCTACTAGTGAGACCCTACCTCGGAGAAAATAAAAAAAAAGAGGAGGGGCTGAAGAGGTAGATGAATTAGCAGTTAAGGCAAAGCCTAAGGACCCATGGGCTACTCTCCAGATCCCACATTAGCCAGACACACAAAGAGGAAGCAACTGCAAGGCTGTACAAACATCTGGAGTTTGACTGCAGTGGCTGAGGCTCTGATGCACAATTCTGTCTCTTTTTCTAAAATAAAATTTAAAAAAAAATTAAACTGCAAGTTCAGAGGCTAAGGCAGTAGGACTGCCATTACTTTGAAGTTAAGTTGGGAGCTTACATAGCAAACTCCAGGTCAGCCTGGGCTAGAGCTAGAGTAAGACCCTACCTCAAAAACCACAAAGAAAAGAAAACGTTAGATTGTATGATTCTTATACTAAAATATAAAAATATAAAATATAAAAAAATATAAAAATAATGGATATGTGAGAGAAGTAACATATCCAAAGGGCTGGTAAAATGGCTCATAGATTAAAGGCACCTGCTTGCAATGTCTGCAAGTCCAGGTACAAAAGTCCCAAGCCACATATGTAAGACAGATGCACAAAAAAAGGACACAAGCAGCCAGTGTTGGTTTGCAGTGTCAAGAGGCCCTGCCACATCCATACACACATGTAAATATATTTCTAAGCACAAAATCGTGAATAAGGATATAGTTATCATAAATCTTACATCCAGGGCTGATGATGGTTTAGCAGCAAGGCATTTATTTGCCTGTAAAGACTTAAGGACCCAGATTCAACTTCCCCCTACCCAAGTAAGTCAGATGCACAAGGTGGCACCATGCATCTGGAGTTCGTTTGCAGTGGGTGAAGGCAACCATTATCTATCTGCCCCCACAAACAAACATTTTCAAAAATAAAATTAAAATCAAAACTCTCATATCCAGGGACTGTGGAAATAGTTTAGCAGTTAAAGGCACTTGCTTGCAAAGCCTGGAAACCTAGATTAAACTCCTCAGCACCCATGTAAAG
This sequence comes from Jaculus jaculus, assembly GCF_020740685.1. Classification (NCBI taxonomy): domain Eukaryota; kingdom Metazoa; phylum Chordata; class Mammalia; order Rodentia; family Dipodidae; genus Jaculus; species Jaculus jaculus. Next base: position 169,851,661 of record NC_059105.1, read on the forward strand.
TCTGGGTTTAATTCCCCAGCATCCACAAAAAGCAAGACACAAAAAATGATGCATGTGGGGAAAAAGAAATTAAGCCAGATGTGGTGGAACACGCCTTTAATCCCAGCACTCAAGAGGCAGAGGTCAGCCTGGACTAGAGTGAGACCCTACCTTGAAAAACAAAACAAAAACAACAAAAGATGATGCATATGGAACAGTGTGTGGTAGCATGGGCCTTTAATCCCAGCACTTGGGAGGCCAAGGTCGGAGTGTTACTGTGAGTTCGAGGCCAGCCTGAGACTACATAGTGAATTCCAGATCAGCTTGAGCTAGAGTGAGAAGACCCTGCCTCAAGGGGGAAAAAAAAAGAAAGAAAGGTGCATGCCACTGGGCATCCCTTGGTGTGCTCTTAGACAGACACAGAGACACACCTCTCCCTCTCTTCCTTTCTCGGACAGTTTTTTTAATTCTTATATCCAAGGCTGGGAAGGTAGCTCAGTTGCGAGAATGCTTGCCTAGCATACACAAAAGCCTTGGTTTGATACCCTGCACACAAAAACCAAAGTGTGGTGACACCTGATGGTAATGCCAGAACTTGAGAAGTGGAAGAAAGATAAGGAGTCCTTGGCACAGGAAGTTCCAGGCCACGTCAGGTAGGGAAGCGCCTAAATGAAACTCGTAAAAATAAATAAATAGGCCGGGCGTGGTGGCGTACGCCTTTAATCCCAGCACTCGGGAGGCAGAGGTAGGAGGATCGCCGAGAGTTCGAGGCCACCCTGAGACTACATAGTGAATTCCAGGTCAGCGTGAGCCAGAGTGAGACCCTACCTCGGGAAAAAAAAAAAAAAGAAAGAAAAAAGAAAGAATAAATAAATAAATAAATAGGAAGCCATGAGTTCGAGGCCACCCTGGCTAGTGCAAGACACTACCTCAAAAAAAAAGCCCAATAAATAAAAAAATAAAATAGGGTCAGGTGTGGTTGCGCACGCCTTTAATCCCAGCACTAAGGAATCAAAGGTAGGAGGACCGAAAGGTAGGAGGACCGTCGTGAGTTCGAGACCACCCTGAGACTACACAATGAATTCCAGGTCAGCCTGGGCTACAGTGAGACCCTACCTCCAGAGAGACAGACAGACGGAGAGGGACAGGGCCTCTAGCCACTGTAAACGACTCCAGAAGCATGCACCACCATGTGCATCTGGCTTACATGAGACCTGAAGAATCAAACCTGGGTCCTTGGGCTACTCAGACAAGCACCTTAAACGGCGTAAACTCTCTCCAGGCCTGTTCATTCAATAAGAAACGTTAGCAGTGGCTGGACGCCCTAGCACGCCTCTTTATATTCATTCCCTCTCTTTCTCTCCCCCCTTCCTGTTCTCGCTCTCAAATAGATACATAAAACTTTTTTTTTTTTTTTTTTTTTTTTTGGTTTTTCGAGGTAGGGTCTCATTCTGGCTCAGGCTGACCTGGAATTCACTATGTAGTCTCAGGGTGGCCTCGAACTCACGGCGATCCTCCTACCTCTGCCTCCCGAGTGCTGGGATTAAAGGCGTGCGCCACCACGCCCGGCTACATAAAACATTTCTTAAATAAAAATTAAAAATTCCGTTACGTGCCGGGCGCGGTGGCCTTTAATACAGCACTCAGGAGGCAGAGGGAGGCGGCCACCCTGAGGCTGAACAGCGAGTCCCAGGTCACACTGGCTGGAGGCAGACCCTATCACAAGACTCAGAATGGGGAGCACGTCTCTTACGAGAGCCCTGTAGACTACCACCAACTGCAGGTGAGCAGTTTCGACGCTGAAGGAGGAACTGCGCGTCAGAGAAGGCGGCAGCCGCCGGCACCTGCTCCTCTCCCCTCCCGCGGTGACGATTCTCCAGGAGTCCACCCCGGAGCAAACGCCTCCCAGAGAACTCCGCCCTCCGCACACCGCGCCGCCGCGGGCACCTGGCGCGGGGTCTGGGGACGTCAAAACATTCGGACCGCCAACCCCCGAGTTCGCGGCCGGCAGCCGCTACCCGGCAGGACCCATCTCGACCCGACCCGACCCTCCCGCCCACGACTCGGCCTCTGCGGGCACCGCCAGGGCCACGGCCAAAGCCAGGAGACGGACGCCCCGCCCCGGAAGCCGCCCGCCGCCCGCCGCCCGCGCTGGCCCGCCCCGGGGAAGCCCCCTAAGCCCCACCCCGGCGAGGGCCCGCCCCCAGCCTCTCGGGCCTCCTTCCTGTGGGAAGTGCCGCGGCTTTCGCGTCCCCCGCCCGCCGCCGCGCGCACGCCGTCCGGAGAGGCGCCGGCCCTCACCTCGCCACCAGTACGACTTGGAGAGGTCGTGCCACGTCTGGTGCCGCGTGTGGTGCGTGCCGCCGGGGCCCAGGTGCGCGGCCTCGATGAGGTCGCGGCGCCGCTCGGGCTGCAGCACCACCTCCAGCTCCGCGAAGGTCTTGCGGTGCCGCTGCCGGCGCTGGTAGTACAGCGTCCCGTCACGAACTACGTAGCAGGCGGCAGCCTTGCGGATTTTACGCTTGACATTGCCCTCGGTGCCCGGCGCGTAGGGCTCGCGTTCGTTCGTCAAGTAGCGCAGAATGGCCCGGTAGCTCTCCTCGCTTGACATCCCGGATGGCGACGCGCTGCGGGCGCCTGTCAGGGCCAGCGACTAAAGACAGCGTTCCAGCCCCGAGCGGATGCAGCGGCAGCGACGACACCCTGAAGACAAGCGGCTCCGCCTTTGACAGGCGCCTTCCCACGGCACCCGCGGAGCAAAGGAAGGGGCGACGACTCGGTAACCAGGGGGAACTGCACTTCTCCAGCGCGCGGGATCCGCTGGCGACTGACAAAATGGCTGCTGCACCACCGGAAGTGACGCAAGTCCAGGGCGGGGCCTGCATTCTGATTGGCGCGCTCCCCACGTCTGGCTTGAGGGAGCCCGCGGACTGACGTCAATACAGTGGGAGGACATTTTGGAAGCGGGTATGCGCTCTTCCTGGGAGATCGGAGGGCGCTCCGCAGACATCTTAAGTCCTGGCAATTTCCCTTTTTTTTTTTTTTTTAATATTCCCACGCCCTCTGAGAAACCACGTGTTGCTGTTGGTCCATGGTCCCTGGCCCTCTCCGCATGGAAATGTTAGGTTTCTGCTATCAAGCCTTATTGAATCTAAGTGCCTGAATGTTATGAATTGTCTCCCAACTCAGAACGTTCGCAGTCCCCGAACTAAGCAGGACCTGAAATTTTCTGTAAGGATCACCTTATACCTATAACGAACAATCGTGTTGGGACTTTTTTAACCGTATGTATTTTTGCATAAATTTAGGGAGAGTCCCCACTTTTCACCTAAAGTGTTCTAAGCAGTCTTCGGCTGTTTCCCACTGTACGCTGAAAGCCCTAATGCAATATAATTTTTACTTTTGATGCACTAAAAGCTGCCCATCATACCCTTACCTGGTCTGAATCTGCTGTGCTGGTCTTGAGACCTGGGACCACACATGTCCAGCTTGGCCTTATGTGGAGAATTCAAGACTTCCCAGCCAGGACTTTAATTGTTCAGCTATCAACCCCATCCCACGCGTCTGTACCCTGGGACTGCCTATTCTAAGGCCCTTTGATGGCTGGGGAAACAGGTGCGCAGCAGATTGCAAAAACTCAAAAACAGCCCTTGAAGGATTATCGCCAGGTGTGGTGACACACACCTTTAATCCCTGCATTCCCAAAGGATCACTGAGTTCGAAGCCAGCCTGCGCCTACAGAGTGAGTTCCACGGCAGCCTAGGCTAGAGTGAGACCCTTACATTGCAAAAAAAAAAAGATTTTAAGAGTGCAGGTAAAATGGAAGTAGAAATAAAAGAAAACTGAAGTTTGGACAACATAAAACAGTATGTGGAAAACACCAAAAATGTAGCCAGGTATGGTAGCACACGTCTTTAATCCCAACACAGGAGGAGGATTGTCGTGAGTAAAACCAGCCAGGGATAGAGGGAGACCCTACCTTGCACAACCGAAAAAGAAAATAAAAAAAGAAAAAACTTAAACTGTCACATACCCAGCAATACAAATGTTGTAGTAGAATGCCCATAGTGGTTCAGTTCCTTCCTAAACAAAGCTAAACTTGTACATGTTTTACTTCTAGCAGGGACTCCAAGGTAATTAGAAACACCAGTGTAATCAGATTAATAAAGCAATATTCTAAGGGCACATTATGTCCAAAATTTGAAATCTATAACTTAGCATTTCATGTGGCTGTTTTAGTTAAATGTCCTTATCACAGTCAAAAGATCTTGTTTTTCCCTTTTAACAAAGTCATTTTCCCAAGCAAAATCTTATTGGGTGTGCCAGGGCCTCTAGCCATTGCACTACCATGTGTCTCTGGCTTACATGGGTTCTGAGAAATTGAACCTGGGTCCTTGGGCTTTGTAGGCAAGTGCCTTAAAACTGCTCAGCCATCTCTCCATCCTATTTTGTTAGCCCTGAATTTAATATCCACAGAAAGAAAAACAAAAACATGTAACTCCAAATTGGTAAGATGAGGATAAAACAAATACCCACCTGGACTTTAACTTAAGTATGTTCTTAGAAAAGTAATGCAGTGCTGGGCATGGTGGCGCACGCCTTTAATCCCAGCACTCAGGAGGCAAAGGTAGGAGGATTGCCATGAATTCGAGGCCACCCTTAGACTACATACTGAATTCCAGGTCAGCCTGGGCTACAGTGAGACCCTACCTAGAAAAACCAAAAAAAGTAATGCAGAATTGAGCCCAAACCAGCAGGCTTGCAAGCAAGTACTTTTAACCACTGAACAATTTCCCCAGTCTTTTAAAGACTGACTTTTATTTGACAGAGGGGTGGTGGAAAGAGAAAGTGGGTTCCAGGGCCTCTAGACACCACAAAGGGAACTCCAGACGCATGCACCACCATGTACATCTGGTTTACATGGGACCTGGAGAATTAGAACTGTGTCCTTTGGCTTTGCAGGCATGTGCTTTAACCACTAAGCCGCCTCTCCAACTCCCTGAGCATCTGTTTAAAAAAAAATTATTAGTGAACAGAAAGAGAAGGGAGAGTATAGTCTTGCCTCAGTTCTGCAAAGGAACTCCAGGCACATGTGCCATTTTGTGCATCTGGCTTTACAGATGTACTAGGGAATCAATCACAAGCTGGCAGGCTTTACAAGCAAGCACCTTCAATCACTGAGCCATCTCCCAAGCCTCAAGAATATCTTCTTTGTAAACAAAGATAGTATCGTATGCAAATGTGATATACCACATGTACTCAATTAAGCCAAGCTAGCAATCATGTAAAATTCTTAACTTTAATAGTTTTAAGCTTAGGCCAGGCATGATGGTGCATGCCTTTAATCCCAGCACTTGGAAGGCAGAGGTAGGTGGATCACTGTGAGTTGGAGGCCACCCTGAGACTACATAGTGAAGTTCCAGGCCAGCCTTGGCTAGAGTGAAACCATACCTCGAAAAACCAAAAAAAAATTGTCACGTAAGACCAGTATGCTTAGAGATTAAAAAAAAAAACTTTAGCACAACCTAGAGTTATAGATGGACCTTTATTTAAAATCTGATCTACCAATTAGCGTTTTCCACCAACTCTGGGAGCAGAAACCTTCACAGGCTTCACAATCTTTTGCTTAGGTGCTGCTTTTGTGGGAGCCTGTGAAATAAAGATACCAATGTTACATTGCAGTATTTATTCCACACACAAAATTTCATCACCCTGTTCTTATCCTGTATATCACCTAGACCGGCTTAATAACCGTACTCTGTACTCCTAATGTGACCTTTTCCCCTTGTTAAGTCTACACACCTTTATACTCCTACTCAAATACAATGTCACCGATTAGACTAAAAAGATACAATGTAGCACGGGTTTCTACCATAAACTTTTTTTTTGAATGCAGGGTCTCAAATTACCCCATGCTGGCCTTCAATCACTATATAGCTGAGAGTGACTAAACAAATCCTCCTCCTTCTACCTGCCAGTTGCTGGGACTATAGGTTAGCATCACCATATATGATATTTTCATTGTTTTAAATATATATACACATATTTTTTGTTTATTTTCATTTATTTGAGAGCAACAGAGAAAGAGGCAGATAAGAGAGAGAATGGGCACACCAGAGCCTCCAGCCACCGCAGAGAAACTCCAGATGTGTGTACCCCTTGTGCTGGCTAACTGGGTCCTAGGGAACCGAGTCTTGAACCGGGGTCCTTACGCTTCACAGGGAAGCACTTAACCGCTAAGCCATCTCTCCCATTTTCACTGTTTTTATTTTTTTGTTTATTTTCATTTATTTACTTGAGAGTGACAGACAAGAGAAAGACAGACAGAGAGAATGAATGGGCGGGCCATGGCCTCCAGCCACTGCAAATAAACAGATGCATGTGCCCCTTTGTGCATCTAGCTAATGTGGAACCTGGAGAATTGAACCGTGGTACATGGGCTTCACAGGCAAGCACCTAACCACTAAGACATCGTTCCAGCCCCCATTTTCATTGTTTTTTCCATGCTTGTTTATTTAAATTTATTTAACAGAGGAAGAGAATGAGCTGTCAGGGCCTCTAGGCACTGTCAACAAACTCCACATGCATGCACCACCTTGTACATCTATCTGGCTTAAGTGGGTACTGAAACTGGGTCCTTGGGGTTTGCAGGCAAGTGCTTTAACGCAAAGCCATCTTTCTAGCCCTTACTGTTTTTACCAATGGTTTTGGGGCTGCAAGGGTGACTCAGCAGTTTAAAATGCTAGCTTACAAAGCCTTACGGCCTGGATTCAATTCCCTAGTACCCAAGTGAAGCCAGAAGCACTATGTAGTACATGCATCTGAAGTTCGTTTGCAAGAGGCTCTGGTGTGCCCCCTTCCCCAATATACATGTTCAAATAATTAAAAAAAGGAAACAAAGCTAGGGCCAGGCATGGTGGCCCACACCTTTAATCCAGAACTCAGGAAGCAGAGGCAGGAGGATCGCCTTGAATTCAAGGCCACCCTGAAACTACATAGTGAATTCCAGGTCAGTTTGGACTAGAGTGAGACCCTACCTCAAAAAAAAAAAAAAAAATAAAATAAAATAAAAAGGATCTGGAGAGATTGCTTAGTGGTTAAGGCATTTGCCTGCAAAGCCAAAGGACCCAGGTTTGACTCCACAATACCCATGTAAGCTAGATGCACAAGGTAGCACATGCATCTGGAGCTCATCCACAGTTGCTGGAGGCCCTGGTGCACCCATTCTGAAAACGTTTTTTTACAAAAGCACCACCACCAACAACAAAAAAATAAACTTCACCTTTATCTTCCCTCTTCTTAACACATCTACAATTAACAGACTTACTCATGTCTAAATACATCAGGAATCTTAACCTTTCACCTGGAAATCAGCCACACCACTATTTCCAATACACACTAAATTTGTTATGACTTTCTAATCTCTGAAGCTTAAAAAAAGGGGGGGGGGAAGCCACACTTACCTTAGCAGCAGCCATTGCTGTCTTCTTTGATGCCTGCTTTGCTTTTTTTGCTTCCTTGGCAGCCCTGGGGAGTTAAAAGTAACATTTGTTCACCAGGTGCCAATTTGGGTGAGTTAAACTATCTCATTTGTAAGTCCAAAGAGTTTAAGTTTGATTGTGTAAGTCAGGTTAGAAAGTATGCAGACTGTACAATAACCTATAACTGAAGAGTTTTAACATTATTTAGACTAGCATTGTACACGAAATTAGGGTCCTCTACCTATAAGCCAAATATTGAGTTCACACCAATAGTTCAAATGTTCATGGTGAAGCAGTCCTCACCTGATAGCCTGCTCTCGCTGGGCCTTCCTGACTTCCGGTTTCTGGTTCCTCTTGGCCATGATATCAGCAAGAGATGCCCCAGTGATGGCCCTCTGGAACTTGACTGCACGCCGGGTTCTCTTCTTCTGAATTTCCTCCTAGGAACCAAAAAGATTCAGAGCACATTTATGACCTTTATTTAATGACGTTGGAAGAAATTAGGTCTTTTAAGACAGTGAATAAACTCTTGAGAATAGTCAACAAATGATGACTAGTGCCAAGTATATGAAACACCTTTTAATATTCCAAGTTATGAATTGTTTTAACCACTTATTATACATTTTGGCCCTTTCTATCTGCCTCTTTCTCTTTGTCACTCTCAAATAAATAAAAATGAATAAAAAAAATAAAGGTGCTTACAATGTCTTTAAAAAAAAAGAAAAAAGTGATTTTTTTGCTGCATATTAAAAGCCTATATTCAGCTGGGCGTGGTGGCACACACCTTTAATCCCAGCACTCAGGAGGCAGAGGTAGGAGGATTGCCATGAGTTCGAGGCCACCCTGAGACTCCATAGTAAATTCTAGGTCAGCCTGAGCTAGCGTGAGACCCTACATCAAGAAAACAAAAAGCCTATATTCAAGTTCTTATGGAAAGTAAGATTTTTGTTTGTTTGTTTTTCAAGGGAGGGTCTTGCTATAGCCCAGGCTGACCTGGAATGCACTTTGTACTCTCAGTCAGGCTGGCCTCCTACATGTCTCCCAGGTGCTAGGATTATAAAGGTGAGAGCCACCACATCTGGCTGAAAAGTAAGATCCTGTAGTGTACCTTTAAGTCCAAGAACAATTAAATGAGGAATTAAGATACATTTATGCAAGATTACCTTTTAAATTTTCATATGGAGAAAACAAAAATACTTGTGGTTAAAATAATTCTTAGATCTGTTTACAAATATTAAATCTTACTGTAGAAAATGCCAACGTTAGCAGTGTTGTGGCACATGACTTTGATCCCAGCACTCAGAAGGCAGAAGTAGGAGGGTCACAATGAGTGCAAGGTGATCATAGACTACATAGTGCATTCCACGTCAGCCTGGGCTACAGTGTCTCTACCTTGAATAACAAAAAGAAAATGCCAACACTTATGTCTCAATGTTTTTCATCCCAAACCCACTTTTAAAAATTTTATTTATTTGAGAGCAACAGAGAAAGAGGCTGGGTGGGGGAGGAGAATGGGCACGCCAGGGCATCCAGCCACTGCAAACTCCAGATGCATGTATCACCTTGTGCATCTGGCTTACGTGGGTCCTGGGAAATCGAGCCTTGAATCGGTTTCCTTAGGCTTCATAGGCAAGCACTTAACCACTAAGGCATCTCTCCAGCCCCCAAACCCATTTTAAACTTTAAGCTACCCATACTTCTCTCCTTTCTACTCTTTATCAATCTGCCTATTCTCGGTACATTACAAAAGTAGAACCAGCCAGGCGTGGTGGTGCATGCCTTTAATCCCAGCACTTGGGAGGTAGAGGGATTGCTGAAAGTTCAAAACCACCCTGGGACTACATACTAGAGTGAAACCCACCTCAAAAAAACAAAAATAAAAAGTAAGCTGGGAGTGGTGGCGCACACCTTTAATCCCAGTACTGTGGAGGCAGAGGTAGGAGGAACACCGTGAGTTCGAGGCCACCCTAAGACTCCTTAGTGAATTCCAGGTCAGCCTGGGCTAGAGTGAGACCCTACCTCAAAAAAAAAAAAAAAAAAAAAAAAGCAAAAATAATCATCATTACCTTCAGGTCGTAAGAAACAAATCAACATTAAACTTGAGTTCCAATCAACACCAATACCTTATGTATATGCAGCTATCCCCCTTTCTAAAACCCCAAAGTCCCTTCTGGCCTTAAGCACTTGTCATTTGAGATGACACCTAACCTGTACCTTTTTTTTTTTTTATAGAGACGGAGTTTCACTTGGTAGCCCTGCCTAGCCTCAAACTCACAATTCTGCGTCCACCTCCCAACTGCTTTGAGTCTTTTATTTTCCACTCAGACACTATTGTGTTGTCTTCACTTTTTGTGAACCATGCTATGAATGTATAAATTCTGAGTACCAGCTTTCAATCTCTCAAGAGTGGAGGGCTGGAGAGATTGCCTTGTTGGCAAAGCTAAAGGACCCAGTTTCGATCAGTACCCATGTGAAGCCAGATGGACAAGGTAGCACATCCACCTGGAGTTAGTATACAGTGGCCAGTGGCCCGAACATACCCATTCTATCTACCCCCGCCAAATTAATTTTTTTTAAAAAAAAAGTGGAATCAGCTGGGCATGGTGCAGTATGCCTTTAATCCTAGCACTCGGAAGGCAGAGGTAGGGGGACTGCTGTAAGTTCGAGGCCACCCTGAGACTACATAGTTAATTCCAGGTCAGCCTGGGCTAGAGAGATCCTACCTTAAAAAACCAAAAAACTAATTTCAACGGTGAATGAACAAGAACTCCCTGTTGGCATACTCCAGTTAAGTCTGTTAGAAAGCCGGACGTGGTTGCACATGCCTTTTAATCCCAGCACTCGGGAGGCAGAGGTAGGAGGATTGCCATGAGTTCAAGGCCACCCTGAGACTCCATAGTGAATTCCAAGTCAGCCTGGGCTAGAGTGAGACCCTACCTCGAAAAACAAAACAAAATAAATAAATAAATAAAGTCTGTTAGAACTAATCCTAATCAATTTCACAGACTATAACACTTTAAACCCTCTATTGGGCCCTAAAACTCAATCAAATGTTTCTATCTTATATTTCTCTCATTTAATTTTCCCTGAGATAGGGTTTTGCCTAGGCGGACCGAATTCACTATGTAGTATCAGAGTGACCTCTGCCTCCCAAGTGCTGGAATTAAAAGTGTACACCACTAATACATTTTTTTTAAGAGGTAGGTTCTCACTCTGGTCCAAGATGACCTGGAATTAACTATGTAGTCTCAGGGTGGCCTCAAACTCAAGGCGATCCTCCTCCTTCTGCCTCCAGAGTGCTGTGATTAAAGGCATGGGCCATCACGACTGGCTTTAATGTTTTAGTTTTTGTTTTTTTTGATTTTTTGAGGTAGGGTCTCACTCTAGCCCAGGCTGACCTGGAATTCACTATGTAGTCTCAGGGTGGCCTCGAACTCACGGTGATCCTCCTACCTCTGCCTCCCAAGTGCTGGGATTAAAGGCATGCGCCACCACACCCGGCTAATGTTTTAGTTTTTAAAAACACATTCACATAGCGCTGTTTCATCACAATGTAGGAGAGCCAAAACTGACAGAGGAACTGGAGATGGCTCAGTAGCCAGAGTCCAGCTCTTGGTAAGTCCCCCAACCCATATAAATAATTGGGTGTGTCCACTCAGGTCTGTAACTTTAGTCCTGTGCAGAGTAGACACCAGAGAATTTCCCGCGCTTGCGAAAAGCAGCAAGCTCTGAAATCAATGCAAAACTCCCTGTCTCAAGGAAACACTTGATAAAGGGAACAACGTCCTCCTTTGGCCTCCCAGTGCACATATGCACCACACACACACACAGACACACTATGCAGATAGACGGACAGAGGGCTTAATTTTTGTAATGAGAGCCTCCCATTAAGCTGTACTCATTTAACTTACCGACTGTCCTTTTTTGTGCTTCCTTCTGTAGAGGACAGTCCAATTTATCTGTCGAGGATTCCTCTTGGAAAGGAATGCTGACTCGCATTTTGCATTAAGAAACTGGAAAACCTGGTGTATCAATTCAAAGAAATTATTCAACTTCATACAACATACAAGAATGAAGCCCTTTAAAAATATTTTTTACTTCCATCTACTCATTAATGCAACTAGGGCCAAGGGACCCAACTGGTTTTGTGTCCTATAAGCGGTTGGCAGGTGTAAGTGAATGACAGAAGGATCTGTACCTCCGCTCTTTTCTCAACCACAGGCAAGCCTACACACGTCGCCAAGGGAAGAGGGACTGTCAGATTCTGATGAAGCCCCCTTCCTCTCCCTTCGGATCCCAAAAGGACCTGGAGCCCAGTCAATGGCCAGACATCTTCACTCGTCCCTTCCCAGCACGCCGACACCGCACGCTTCTCTTTCGACCGGGCTCACGTGAGGCCGAGGCGCTAATGCAGCCTTGCCGAGGGTTCCCGAGCCCCACCGCAGAGCCGGGCCGGGAGGCGCGGCCTCCCTCCTACCTTGCCGTCGGTCCTGGCGTAGCGCCGCCCGTGTCCGGGGTAGATCTTGTACCCGCTGAAACTGCACAGCTCGACCCTGCAAGCGGAAGGAGAACCCATCAGGGAGGGCTGCGCGGCCCAAGGAAGCCATCCCAGAGCCCCGAGAAGGCATTTGGCCGAGGATGGCAGTGGATTGGGAGCAGGACGCCCACTTACTTCATGGCGACGGCCGCGGCCGGGACGGAGGGAAGATGGCGAAGAGAAGGAAAGGATCATGGGAAGAGGGCTTATACCCCTCCTCGCGGGCCGGCGCCCTGCGATGGCGTCACCCGACAGCGCCGCGTCCCGGTTTCCGTGGCGACGGGCTCCTGCCGGAACTATGCTGCGGACACTAGGGAGGTTCCAGGGGTACGGCGGCTGTGGCAGCCCAAATGTCGAACGTGTCTTCGGTTTCGGGTCAGCGCCTTTCCTTCGGCCCAGTGCTCAGGAACCCTCATCCCGCCGCAGGAAGTGTCCTGCGCTCTCGCCCTGCTTCCTCCGTAAACACCGTCGCAGGCAAAGCGAAGTCAGGGCTCGCCTTCCGCGTGGGCTCCGGCCTGTGTCGCTCAGCCGAGGACATGCGCTGCAAAGCTCGCAGTTGAATCCCCACCATCAGAAAAAAGTAAACCATTTATTACATGTTTTTAAACGCCTACTGTGTGTTACGCTTTTAATCTCAGCCCTGAGGAGGATGAAGCAAGAAGACTGCCACAAGTTCAAGGTCAGCCTGCCGGGGATGTGAAACCCTGTCCCAAAATAAGGAATAAAGATATCTAAGCTGGGGTGCTGGCGCTCGCCTTTAAGCCCAGCACTCGGGAGGCAGAGCTAGGAGGATCGCCGTGAGTTCGAGGCCAGCCTGGGACTATATAGTGCATTCCAGGTCAGCTTGGGCTAGAGGGGGACCCTATCTGAAAAATAAATAAAATAAATTTTAAAAATCCAATTAAATGTGTGCTGTAACAGTCGTGGGCCAGAGAGGCGCTCAGTTGCTGGAGCACTACTGCCTCAGAAACAGATGGAAAACTTGGGATGATTCCTCAGTTTCTTTCCTTCAGCATGTGAAAGGGAAGCATTTTTGAATTCTGCAGGAAGCAAGCGTTCCTGACTAGGAAACAAATGGAATACTTGATTAATAGTTTCTATTGTACAAGCAACTCACCCTAGAAATGTTCTATAAGAAGGTGGTTGAAGACATGTGGATTTGCCAACAAAGTGGCTAACCAATGTGGCGAGCGCTCACACCTGCAGTCCAGCACTTAGGAGGTGGAGCAAGGTCAGTGCCATTGAAGTCAGCCCAGGTGAAATGAAATCCTATCTGAAACAGAACAAAGCAAAGCAGAAACTCATTGTGATGATCTAGTCTCAAGAGCCCTGCAGAGAATCAGGAGCAAGAACCTGAGGATGTGATCAACTCTGGGTAGCTGTTCAATTGCCACTATATTGAAAAATGTAATCCTTGGGCTTCCATAACTGGATGAACTTAGGCTTTCATCAAAGTCTGTTTGATCGAAATTTTTGCTGATTAATTAAATATAAAACCTTTTTAAAAATCTGATCTTCTATGGGTTTTGAATTGAAGAACATCTGGGTGGAAATTGGTTTCTACTCTTTCTTTCTTTCTCTTTGTAATCTGGGTGGAAATTGGAAAAGGGCCGGAGAGTAGAGTTGCAGCTCAGTAGCAGAGCCCTTTTCTAGAAAGTGGAAAGCCCAGCTAGGCATGATGGCACATTTGGGAGGCAGGGGTAGTAGGAGCATCACAGTGAGTTCGAGGCCACCCTGAGACTACATAGTGAATTCCAGGTCAGCCTGGGCTTGAGGGACACTTTAAGCAAAACCCAAAAAAGTAAATATAGGAGACATGTGAAATGACTCCACAGGAATATAACTGGGAAAATCTAATGCATAAGAATGGGATTACAGGGCTGGAGAGATGGCTTAGCGGTTAAGCGCTTGCCTGTGAAGCCTAAGGACCCCGGTTCGAGGCTCGGTTCCCCAGGTCCCACGTTAGCCATATGCACAAGGGGGCGCACGCATCTGGAGTTCGTTTGCAGAGGCTGGAAGCCCTGGCGCGCCCATTCTCTCTCTCTCCCTCTACCTGTCTTTCTCTCTGTGTCTGTCGCTCTCAAATAAATAAATAAATTTAAAAAAAAAAAAAAAGAATGGGATTACAGTACTGACTTGCTGCCAGGCATGGTGGTTTGTTTCCTATGAAGCCAAAGGACCCAGGTTCAATTCCCCAGGACCCACATAAGCCAGATGCACAGGTAGTGCATACATCTGGAGTTCATTTACAGTGGCTGTGGGCCCTGGCATGCCCATTCTCTCCCAGTTCCTCTCTCTGCCTCTTTGTATCTCTCTCCCAAATATCTTTTTAAAATTTTTTATTTACTTTTATTTATTTGAGAGCGATAGACATAGAGAGAAAGAGGCAGAGAGAATGGGTGCACAAGGGCCTTCAGCCACTACAAACAAACTCCAGACACGTGCACCCCCTTGTGCATCTGGCTAACGTGGATCCTGGGGAATTGAGCCTCAAACCGAGGTCCTTAGGCTTCACAGGCAAGTGCTTAACCCCTAAGCCATCTCTCCAGCCCATAAGTAAATTAAAAAAAAAAAATTTGGTAATAGAACCAAACTACTAGCTATATATGAGTATTTACTGCAAAAGGTTTTCAAATAGTTCTAGAAACTAAATAAAGGGAGCCATCTTCTGGAAGAATCTGGTAGTACAGATTGGCTCTAAAAGCCAAGCATGAACGTATATTAATGCTACTCTCCTGTTTGGTTAGAGAAGCTTCTCTTTTAAGATGGCAGTGACCACTGGGATGACCCAAAAGGCAACGTAGTGCTGAGAAGAAGGGATGGAGGAGTGTCCAGCACTGAAACATCTCTATCACACTCTCCAAAGCTCAGGGTCCATTGCGGAACAGATGGTGGAAAGAACGTAAGAGCCAAAGGAATGGTACCACTCCTCACATTGCAACTGTCCAGAAATTGGTCTTGTTATCCATGACTTCATAGTGCCCAGCAGTACTTTCACAAGACCCTCATAATAGGAGGAAAATATGATGACATCAAAATAAAAGAGACTAACAGAGAGAGGGAGGGGTATGATGAGAGGAACGTGGGGGGAGGAGGGAAATATGGTTTATTGTAAGTATAGAAGTTGTCAATAATAAAATTATACATTAAAAAATAATTTTAGGAGTGGCTGCTGGCATTCGAGGCAGATGGCTTGGCGTGCGCGTCTCTGGGCAGCATGTGCAGCTGTTCGTGTTGTGGCCGCCGAGGCCTCGGGTTCCCGGTCATGAGAAGAGAATCTAAAGCAAAGAAATCTGAGAAAAAGTATTGAAGGGCCATGCAAGCCAGTTGTAACCAGCTGCACAGTTCTCCAGGAAGTGCAAGTGGTGAAGAAGCCTCTGCCTCCCAGTGTCCTCACCCATCAAGACTGGCTGGAGATAGTTCTTGTCTTTACTCTGGAGATGTTCATATTCAGATGAATTCCATGCCTAAAGAATACTCTGGGGCTGGAGAGATGGCTTAGCAGTTAAGCGCTTGCCTGTGAAGCCTAAGGACCCCGGTTCAAGGCTCGGTTCCCCAGGACCCACATTAGCCAGATGCACAGATGCACACATCTGGAGTTCGTTTGCAGTGGCTGGAAGCCCTGGCACGCCCATTCTCTCTCTTTGCCTGCCTCTTTGTCACTCTCAAATAAATAAAAATGAACAAAAAAATTAAAGAATACCCTGGAAGTCCAGGCTCTAGAAATAAAAGTCAGGTGCCCATAGGTGTGCGCAGAGTTGGTTCTGGAGTTACTTCCATGGTGAAGAAAGGCAGCCTGATGATCCAACACCAGAGTCTGGGGAACATGCAAGCAGCTCCTCGGAATTTCGCCCTCTCTTCAAGTGGCTGCAGAAGTCTTCCTTACATTTTGATTCTGGGTATCAAACTTGTTATGCAGCATATAACAGGAATTTCTCTTGGGATTGGGCTGCTAACAACTTTTATGTATGCAAACAAAAGCATTGTAAATCAGGTTTTTCTAAGAGAAAGGTCGTCAGAGATTCAATGTGCCTGGCTACTAGTATTCTTAGCAGGATCTTCCGTTCTTCTATATTACACTTTTCATTCTCAATCACTTTATTACAGCTTAATTTTCTTAAATCCCACATTGGGTTCTTATTTTATTGGTGCCTTCTTTCATCATGCCTTTTAAATCAAAGGGTTACTGGCACATGCTTTTAGAAGAATTATGTCAGTACTACCGAACTTTTGTTCCCATACCAGTTTGGTTTCAATACCTTATAAGCTATGGACAGTTTGGTCATGTGATTAAATGGAGTCTTGGGATATTGTTGGCTTTATTCTACCTCATAGTAAAACTTTTGAACTTTTTTGGACACTTGAGAACTTTCTGACATGTTTTGCAATTATTTTTTACCCAACCAAGTTATGGAGTGGTTGCCAGCAAGAGACAGTGTTCAGCTGTAGTTGATATTTGTCCAATATGGCAAGCTGAAAATCTGAAGCCAACTCTTCTAATTTTTCAGCATATATTTTGTGATGAGTGCATTTGCCCTGTGGTTGAACAGAGAGAAAACATGTCCACTGTGCAGAACTGTGATTTCAGATCATATAAATAAATGCAAAGATGGAGCCACTTCATCACATCTTCAAATATATTAGCTTTTAAGACCACAAAACACCAAATTTTACTTGGTATTGAAAAAGGTATCAATATTGGTCTCCAGGACTACAAGAAAACTTTTGATTCAAATGGTTTTATAAAATTGCAAGACTTATATGTATAGTCCAGTTTCTCAGAAGATTACATGAAAGAGCTATACATTTTAAAACATGTATTTGCTGGACATGGTGGCACACACATTTAATTCCAGCACTTGGGAGGCAGAGGTAGGGGGATTGCTGTGAGTTCAAGGCCAGCCTAAGTAACTACATAGTGAATTCCAGGTCAGCCTGGGCTAGAGTGAGACCCTACCTGAGAAAAAAAAGTATATATTCAATTTAATGAATATAAAACTTTTATTCTACCTAATTATTTGACAGGTAATTGCAGTGTTAAATTGTGAATCTTCTTGCTGATGGTACAAAACAGAAGTTAGAAACTAGAACTAGGCCGGGCATGATGGCTTAACCTGTAATTTCAGCACTCAGGAGGCTGAGGTAGGAGAATGGCAATGTTCACCCCACGCAGAGACCTTGCCTCAGAAAGCAAGAGATTGAGAAATACAAAAGGGAAAATAAACTAGAAGTGGTGGTAGTTTCTAGAGGATTCAGGCATTTTTTTCTTGACAGTTTTCAAAGTAAAGATTTTTTTTCATAGCATTTTAAGACAGTATCTGAAATAATTTTCTCTAGTATTGACTTTTATAATTACCATCCTAAAAATGGTTATTCACAAAATTTGTATTTTTAAATGAAAATTCTAAAAGCTTTGTTTTACTTGTGACAGTCACATTTTTTAAGTAAAAATTTACAGAGGATGATATATTTTAATACTGTATTTGCTGTATGATGATTAATAATCAGTGGGAATAAATAATTTAAGTTTATTTGTAAAAAAAATAATATAATAATTATAGCTGAGTGTGGTGGTACACGCCTTTAATCCCAGCACTCGGGAGGCAGAGATAGGAGGATTGCCGTGAGTTTGAGGCCACCCTGAGACTCCATAGTGAATTCCTGGTCAGCCTGGGCTAGAGTGAGACCCTACCTCCAAAAACTGAAAAAAAAAAAATTAAAAATAGAGTTTGTGCATAAATACCCTGAAAGGGGGTGAGGGGTCAGTGTTATGGCCAGAAGCCACTGATTGTTACAAGAATAATTCACTGCTAAGGTTGGGATACCTTCCAGCAAGTTATTGGTCAAGAAGGCTCCTAATGCCTCCAAAGCTTTATAGACTGTTGCTAGGACGCTTGGTTGCCCATCAGAAAACCAGATGGGGGCTGGAGAGATGGCTTAGTGGTTAAGCGCTTGCCTGTGAAGCCTAAGGACCCCGGTTCGAGGCTCGGTTCCCCAGGTCCCACGTTAGCCAGATGCATAAGGGGGTGCACGCGTCTGGAGTTCGTTTGCAGAGGCTGGAAGCCCTGGCGCGCCCATTCTCTCTCTCTCCCTCTATCTGTCTTTCTCTCTGTGTCTGTCGCTCTCAAATAAATAAATTTAAAAAAAAAATTTAAAAAAAGAAAACCAGATGGTAAACCCTAAGCTGAGGACACCACCCATGCTTGGGCTGCAGGTCACTGAGAAATCAAGCAGGAGTTAATCTGGAAGCCTTTTCTCTCTTGACTAGCTGGCAGGATGCTGGAAAGATTTATGCAGCATTCAGTCTTTGGAGGAGAAAAGCCTCAGTAGTCTTAATCAACAGTGGACCTTGCAAGGCAGGCCAAAGGTGCAAACTGGTACAATGATGGCATGTCTGTTTTGGGGAAAACCATCTGCTTTCTGATTGTAGTTGAGAACTGCTCCACAGGAGGGAATTCATGCCTGGTGCTTAAAACCTAATCAGCAGCCTGTGGGTGGGGAGGAAATAAGCCCTAGCAGGAAACTGCGACTGTTGTCCTGCTAAATGGACATACTTTGCCCACCAAGCCGCCCTCTAAACACTTACCCTAGGCTCCTTTTTATATTTTGTTTTTATTTGTTTACTTGGGTGAGAGAAAGAGGGAAAGACAGAGGAAAGTGAGAGAGAAGAGAGAGAGTATAGGTACGCCAGGGCCTCCAGTCACTGCAAATGAACTCCAGACACGTGTACCACCTTGTGAATCTGGCTTACATGAGTCCTGGAGAATCAAACAGAGATCCTTTGGCTTCACAGTAAAGTGCCTTAACTGCTAAACCATCTCTCCAGCTCTATCATAAGCTCCTATATCAATGCTACTCCATTTTTTCCTCAATTTTTATTAACATCTTCCATGATTATAAAATGTATCCCATGGTAATACCCTCCCTTCCCCCACTTTCCCCTTTGAAATTCCATTCTCCATCATATACCCTCCCCATCTCAATCAGTCTCTCTTTTATTTTAATGTCATGATCTTTTCCTCCTATTATGACGGTCTTGTGTAAGTAGTGTCAGGCACTGTGAGGTCATGGATATCCAGGCCATTTTGTGTCTGGGGGGAGCACGTTGTACAGAGTCCTACCCTTCCTTTGGCTCTTACCTTCTTTCTGCCACCTCTTCTGCATTAGACCCTGAGCCTTGGAAAGTGTGGTTGAGATGTTACTCAGTACTCCAGTCCCTTCTTTCCAGCACTATGATACCTTCTGAGTCGTCCCAAGGTCATTGCCATCTGAAAAGAGAAGATTCTCTACCCAAAGTGAGCTATTCCCATTTTTGCTTAGAGAACCTTTTCTTTTTCAGATGGCAGTGGCCACTAGGGAGACTCCAAAATAACCTAAGTGCCAAGAAGAAATTTCAGCACTAAACGAGACATTTCCATCAGCTCCTCCAAGGCTCAGGGACAATTTTGGAAGAGGTGGCAGAAGGAATGCAAAAGCCAAAAGGAGAGCAGTTCTTTGCAATACTGTCTTTCAAACACAATGTGGCCATGGAATTCATGAGCTCGCAAGACCAGCATAAAATAGGAGAGGGAAAAATGATTACATCGAACCAGGTGTGGCACATGCCTTTGCTCCCATCACTGGGGAGACAGAGGTAGGATTGCCATGAGTTCAAGGTCAACGTGGGACTGCAGAGTAAGTTTGAGGTCAGCCTTAGCTAGAGTAAGACCCTACAATGAAAAAAATAAAGGACATCAAAATACAAGAAAGATGGGGCTGAAGAGATGGTTTAGTGATTAAGTGCTTGTCTGTGAAGCCTAAGGACCCTGGTTCGAGGCTCGATTCCCCAGGACCCATGCTGGGCCAGATGCACAGGGTGGCGCATGCATCTGGAATTTGTTTGCAGTGGCTGGAGGCCCTGGCATGCCCATTTTTTTTTCTCTGCCTCTTTCTGTCTGTCTGTCACTCTCAAATAAATAAATAAAAATAAACAAACAAAAAAATACAAGAAAGACTAGTTGGAAAGAAGGGATTCAGTGGACCAGGGATTCGGAAGGGGGAAAGGGAGGACTCTGGGAGGCGATTTTGATCATGGTATATTAGGTATATGTACAAAGGTTGTCAATACAAAAGTTCAAAAAATTAGGACTGGCAGCCGGGCGTGGTGGCGCACGCCTTTAATCCCAGCACTCGGGAGGCAGAGGTAGGAGGAACACTGTGAGTTCGAGGCCACCCTGAGACTCCTTAGTGAATTCCAGGTCAGCCTGGACTAGAGTGAGACGACCCTACCTAGAAAAAAAAGAAAATTAGGGCTGGAGGGATGACTTAGAGATTAAGTTGCTTGCCTGCAAAGCCAAAGGACCCAGGTTTGATTTCCCAATTTCCCAGGTCACATGTAATCCAGATGCACAAGGTGGTACATATGTCTGGAGTTCGTTTGCAGCTGCTGGAATCCCTGACATGCCCATTTCTCTCTCTCTCTCTCTCTCCGCCTCTTTCTCTCTGTCAAATAAATAAATATAAAAAAAAAAATTTAAGTTTTAAAAAGTAGAAAAAGTGGGTCTGGAGAGATGACTTAGCAGATAAAGTGCTTGCCTGTGAAGCCTAAAAACATTAGCCGGGCGTGGTGGCGCACGCCTTTAGTCCCAGCACTCGGGAGGCAGAGGTAAGAGGATTGCCATGAGTTCAAGGCCACCCTGAGATGACAGAGTTAACTCCAGATCAGCCTGGACCAGAGTGAGACCTTATCTCGAAAAACCAAAAAAAAAAAAAAAAAAAAAACCAAAAAAAACCATAGGTTCGACTCTCCAGAGCCCACAGATGCACATGGTGGCACATGCAACTGGAACTCATTTGCAGTGGCTAGAGGCCCTGACATGTCTATTCTATCTCTCTCTAATAAATAAAAACAAAATATTTTTAAAAATCAGAAAAAAGTCAAAGATTCATGCATCTTTCTTTTTGTTTGTTTTTCAAGGTAGGGTTTCACTCTAATGCAGGCTGAACTAGAATTCACTATGTAGTCTCAGGGTGGCCTTGAACTCATGGGGATCTTCCTACCTCTGCCTCCTAAGTGCTGGGATTAAAGGTGTACGACACCACGCCCACTCTTCTGTCTTTCTTTTTTAAAGGTATTACTTATTTGCAAGCAGAGAGAGAGAAAAAGAGAAAGAGAGGATGAGTATGCTAGGAACTCTTGCCACTGCAAAGGAACTTCAGATGCATGCACTACTTTGTGCATCTGGTTTTATGAGAGTGCTGAGGAAAGAACCTAGGCTTTGCAAGCAGGTGCCTTTAACTGCTGTGCCATCTCTCCAGGTCTTTTTTTTTTGTTGTTTGTTAGTTTGTTTTGTTTTTCAAGGTAGGGTCTCACCAGCTTAGGCTGTCTGGTCAGTCTCAGGGTGGCCTCGAACTGACACACGACAATCCTCTTTTTTTAATATATATATTTTCATTTATTAATTTGAGAGCGACAGACAGACAAAGAAGCAGAGAGAGAGAGAGAGAGAGAGAATGGGCACATCAGGGCCTCCAGCCACTGGAAACGAACCCCAGATGCATGCGCAGTGATCCTCTTACCTCTTACCTCTGCCTCCTGAATGCTGGGACTAAAGGCATGCACCACCATTCCCGACTTGGAACTTCTCTATATATAAGCCACCACTGGGAGGGCTCCCATTTTGTGGGAGGATCCCCCCAAAATTAACCCTTCCTGAAAATGACCCTACAGACCTGCTCAAGTGGCACATCTCTTACTTGATTCACAATCCAATCAAGTTGATAACAGTGATCGACCATCGCATCATATTAATTTATTTATCTATTCAAAATATTACATTTTAAAGCTGAGCATAGTGGAACATGCCTTTAATCCCAACACTCAGGAGGCAGAGGTAGGAGGATCACCATGAGTTCAAGGCCACCCTGAGACTACATAATGAATTCCAGGTCAGCCTGGACTACAGTGAAACCTTACCTCGAAAAGCTTTCTTTTTAAAAATTACATTTGAAACGTGAGTTCGCAGTCACCCTGAGACTACATAGTGAATTCCAGGTCAACCTGGGCCAGAGTGAGATCCCACCTCAAAAAAACAAAAACAAATAAACAAAAAAAGATGTTCCAGGAAAAAGCCGTGCTTTTGTGCCTGGCTGCCTTGGCTGCCCTGGCTTCTGTGTCCAGTGTGTCTACACTGTTGCTGCCATCTTTTGCTGATATAGAAACACAGCTTCTTCTTTTTTTTTTTAATTTTTTAAAAATTATTTATTTATTTATTTGAGAGCAACAGACAGAGAAAGACAGAGGGAGAGAGAGAGAATGGGTGCGCCAGGGCTTCCAGCCTCTGCAAACAAACTCCAGACGCGTGCGCCCCCTTGTGCATCTGGCTAACGTGGGTCCTGGGGAACCGAGCCTGGTACCTGGGTCCTTAGGCTTCACAGGCAAGCGCTTAACCGCTAAGCCATCTCTCCAGCCCGAAACACAGCTTCTTTAGCCCTCCAAAGTGGATTACAGACCACCAGCTGTAGGCAATCCTCCAGGTTTTCAGTTCCATATTGGGACTCCTCCAGCCCAATGGACTGAGCAGTTACTGGGTTCTAAGATGGTCCAGCCTACAGAGAACCTTTGTTAGACTGCTAGCCCATACCTTGTAAGCCAATCTAATAACCTCTTGTATAGTACATACTCAGTCAGATCTGTTCCTCTAAAACCTCACTAAATGCTTCACTTAAGTCTTGTGGGTATTGTATAGGATAAATATTGCTGCTAAAACTCCTAGGCATATATCCAAAGGACTCATCTCATTTCCTTAGAAGTACATGCTCAACCATGTTTATTGCTGCTCAATTTATAATAGCTGGGAAATGGAACCAGCCTAGATGTCCCTCAACAGATGAGTGGATAATGAAGATGTGGTACATTTATACAATGGAGTTCTACTCAGCGGTAAAGAAAAATGAAGTTATGAAATTTGCAGAAAAATGGATGGACCTGGAAAGTATTATACTAAGTGAGGTAACCCAGACCCAGAAAGCCAAGCGCCACATGTTCTCTCTCATATGGGGATCCTAGCTACAGATGACTGGGCTTCTGTGTGAGAATGAAAATACTTAGTAGCAGAGGCCAGTAAGTTAAAAAGGAGACATAAAGGGTGGAGAAAGGAAGGGAGGAGGATACTTAATAGGTTGATATTGTATATATGTAATTACAATGATTGTAATGGGGAGGTAATATGATTGAGAATGGAATTTCAAATGGGAAAGTGTGGGGGTGGGGAGGGAGGGAATTACCATGGGATATATTTTATAATCATGGAAAATGTTAATAAAAATTAAAAAAGAAAAAAAAAATATTGCTGCTAAAAAGAACATTTGGAACACATACTAAAAACAAAACAAAACAAAATGCTGGACATGGACATCTGCTTGTAATTCTAGTACCTGGGAGGTAGAAGAAGGAGGATGATGAGGTCAAGAACATTCTGCCAGATGTGGTGGCGCACGCCTTTAATCCCAGCACTCAGGAGGCAGAGGTAGAAGGATTGCCATGAGTCCAAGGCCACCCTGAGACTACATAGTGAATTTCAAGTTGGCCTGGGTTAGAGCAAGACCCTCCTATCTTGGAAAACCAAAACAAACAGAAAATATTCTCAGCCATACTAGATACTGGGGCTGGAAAGATGGCTTAGTGGTTAAGCACTTGTCTATAAAGCCTAAGAACCCTAGTTCGAAACTCAATTCCCCAGGACCCATGTTAGCCAGATGCACAAGGGGACGCATGCGTCTGGATTTCATTTGCAGTGGCTGGAGGCCCTGGTGCACCCATTCTCTCTCTGCCTCTCTCTCTCTGCCTTTTTCTCCCTCCGTCTGTCCCTCTCAAATAAATAAACAAAAATAAAATCAAAAACCAAAAAAACAAGGCCAGGCATGATGATGCACACCTTTACTCCCAGCAGTCAGGAGGAAGAGGTAGGAGAATTGCTATGAGTTTCAAGGCCAGCCTGGGCTTACAGAGTGAGTTTCCAGGTCAGTCTAGGCTACAGTGAGACCCTACCTCAAAAAAAAAAATAAATAAAATGAATAAATAAAAGGACTAGAGCTGTGGCACTTGCTTGCAAAGCCTGATAGCCTTGGTTCAATTCTCCAGTACCCAGGAAAAGCCAGATGGAGAAAGAGAGAGAGAACAAGCATGTGCCAGGACCTCTTGCTGCCGAAAACAAAATAAAGACACATGTGCCACTTTCTGCATCTGACTTCATGTGGTTTTTGAAGAATTTCTGAAGAATTGAACCTGGGCTGGCAGGCTTTGCAAGTAAGTACTTTTAACACTGAGCTATCTTTCCACATTTGAGTAAAACACTTTTTTTTTGTTGTTCATTTTTTTTTTTTTTTTTTTTTATTTGAGAGCGACAGACATAGAAAGACAGATAGAGGGAGAGAGAGAGAATGGGCGCGCCAGGGGCTCCAGCCACTGCAAACGAACTCCAGACGCGTGCGCCCCCTTGTGCATCTGGCTGACGTGGGACCTGGGGAACCGAGCCTCGAACCAGGGTCCTTAGGCTTCACAGGCAAGCGCTTAACCGCTAAGCCATCTCTCCAACCCAAGTAAAACACTTTTATTGTTAAGGTACATTGCAGTAATTCATATAGGCCCCATGGCTTGTGCCTGGAATTCTAGCACTTGGGTTGTTTGGTCTACAGAGTAATAGCCTGTCTCAAACACACACACACACAGAGTCTCTTGTCTAGCCTTTTAACTTTGTATTATCTAAACTTTGTATAAAATTCTTTCCTGAACTTCTCTGTCGAAAATCAACATCCACTGTTACAAGTCTGCTTCCTGCCACTGTCCTGCTTTTCAGTTCACTCTTGTTACATGAGCAGTTCAACTTTTCTAAAACACAAGTTTCTTTCATCCATTCTTCACTCAAAGATATCAATGAGACTGAATGAATTAATGGTGGAAGTAGGGTAAGGCCAGTTTATTTTGGTCTTTGAAAGTTGAGTTTCTAGTGGGAATTTTTTTTTTTGAGAAGGGCCTATGTGATAAGAGGCATTGTTTTACTTAGATCTTGCTAGTAATAGTGTGCTAATGAATTGGAGGTGGCAGAGCCAGTCAAGGCAATCAGCTGTTGGGGACAGAGTATACTGTGCTGATGGAAATGGAAGTAAAGCCTGGCCTGCTAAAGAAATACTATATTGCTGAGAGGCTTGAAGTTTGTTTTTTTTTTGAGGTAGGGTCTCACTCTAGCTCAGGCTCACCTAGAATTCACTATGTAGTCTCAGGATAGCCTCGAACTCATGGCATTCCTCCTACCTCTGCCTCCCCAGTGCTGGGATTAAAGGTGTGGGCCACCACGCCCAGCTGAGGCTTGCAGTTTTAATTAGTACAATAATATAATTTGGTTAGAACTTGAAGGGTTTAATATTCACACAAAAAACAATTAGGTTAAAAGTTGAGAAATTTGAGTTTCAGTTCTAAAATCAGTACCTGAAACACAAAAGAATTCATGTGGTTGGTTGGCCGGGAAGAGGGCTCAGAGCGTAACAGTGCTTGCTGGGTCTGACCCGAGTCCCGCCCCCAGCACCCCACAAGCTCTGAACGCGGCCATGCATGACTGAACACACAGGTGCTGAGCGGGGCAGAGACAGGACAATTCCCGGAGCTAGGTGGTCATCAATCAGTCTGATTAAAAACAACAGCAGGAGGAGGGAGGGAATTACCATGGGATATTTTTTTTATAATCATTGAAAATGCTAATAAAAATTTAAAAAAAAAACAAACAGCTCCAGGTCCAGTGAGAGATAGCACCTCAGGGAAATAAGGCAAGTGACAATTTCAGCTCTGGGTTCAGACAGAGGCTGCCTCAAGGAACTATGTGAAGAGCAATAGGGGAGGACACCCAGTGTTCTCTTCAGGACTCCAGGCATGCACGCATATAGTGTGTACGTCTGCACATACATGTGAATACAAGCATACACACCACCACCACCACCACCACCACCACAAATTTTCCTTTGCTTCAACTTTCTGAAATATATTACTGAGTCAGGCCGGTTTGGCCCCCCCACACTGCAAGGATGAACTGTATAAAGGAGGGGTCGTTTGCTAAGCTTCTGTGTGTGTAAGCAAGTTGAGTCTGCCTCCCTGAGGATAAGGTTTGGGCGTTTTTGTTGGCTGAGGCCCTGGGAAACTGCTTGTCGGGGAACAAAGAGCAGAGCAGATAAAGAAGCCTAGTCCTAGTCGTTCAGGAACTCAACTGGTCAAGGCTTCCTTTGGGTCTGAGTAGTCTCACAAGTGTACTATGGCACGCATATCCTTGTTACAATGCAGTGTTTTCTCAAGTAACTATATACCTTGGAGAATTTGGGATTAAAGGCGTGCACCACCACTCCTGGCTTCTCTGGTTATTTGTTGTTTGGTTTTGTTTTTCGAGGTAGGGTCTCACTCTAGCTCAGGCTGACCTGGAATTCACCATGGAGTCTCAGGGTGGCCTCGAACTCACAGCAATCCACCTACCTCTGCCTCCTGAGTGCTGGGGTTAAAGACATGCACCAGCACGCCCGGCCTTCTCTGGGTATTTTTAACAAAATATTTTCACTGGGCTGGAGGGATGACTTAGCATTTAAGGCATTTGCCCTGCAAAGCCAAAGGACCCAGGTTCCATTCCCCAGGACCCACGTTAGCCAGATGCACAAGGGGGTGCACGTGTCTAAAGTTCGTTTGCAGTGGCTGGAGACCCTGGTGTACCAATTCTCTCTCTGTTCCTCTTTCTCTGTCAAATAAATGATAAAGTATTTTTTAAAAATCAAAATATTTTCATTTACTTAAGGGGGGAGACAAAGAGAGAGAGGGCTGGAGAGATGGCTTAGCGGTTAAGCGCTTGCCTGTGAAGCCCCAGTTCAAGGCTCGATTCACCAGGACCCACGTTAGCCAGATGCACAAGGGGCACACGCATCTGGAGTTCGTTTGCAGTGGCTAGAAGCCCTGGCGTGCCCATTCTCTCTCTCTCTCTCTGCCTCTTTCTCTCTCTGTCTGTCCCTCTCAAATAAGTAAATAAAAATAAACAAACAAAATATTAAAAAAAATAAAAGAGAGAGAGAATGGGTGTGACAGGACCGCTTGCCAGTACAAAGAAACTCCAGATGTATGCAACACTTTGTGCATCTGGCCTTATGTGGGCCCTGAGGAATTGAACCCTGGGCCATCCAGCTTTGTAAGCAAGTACTTTTACCCCCCCGAGCCATCTCCCCAGCCCTTTTCTGGTTTTTTTTTTTTTTTTTTTTTTTTAGTTTTCAGGCAAGGTATGGCTAAGCAGCTCTTACTGGCTTGGAACTTGCTATGCAGCCTAGGCCAGCTTTCCTGCCTCAGGGTGGCCTCGAACTCTCCATGATCCTCCTACCTCTGCCTCCCTGGTGCTGGGATTAAAGGCGTGCGCCACCACACCTGACTACTGATTGTTTTTTATTTAGGTTGACTATAGGAAATAAGTGCTAGTAGGAGCAATATTCACACTTGCTTTCTTCTCACACATGTAATAACATTGTAAGACTGTGTTCTCTAGGTAAAGGGGCCACAGTTTAAAGGGAAAAAATCCTTAACCCTCTTCAGAACAATTGTCTCCAGCACAAGCAATGGGAAACAGAAAAAGAGCCAAGGACAGTCAAGTCAGAGGGAGAATGGAATCCATGACGACATGTTCTCAGAATCAAGTGCCCCAAATTCTAGAAGACTGAGTTCTTGGGTTTCCCCAAATGGAAAATTTTGAGACTTTGGAGAGTGCCATTTCAGTAACAGGATCCCAGTATAAAGTTTGCAAGAACAAACTGAGGAGTTGGTAGAAAACTGAAGCTCCTTTTGTGTTAATAGCTTCTCACATTCTACTCCTGAGTTATTTTGAGTCTGTCTTTTAAGCCTTGGTTCTATTTCACGTCACCTGTCAAATCTTTCCTGATGATTATAATTTCCATTTCATTCTCTATATACTGAAATCTTGAGTGCATACTTAAAATCTTACCATTTAGCTTGCAATAATTATATCAAAAAAAAGTAAGCCACTCCCTTCCAACTAGGCAACACAATTCATTTCCTGAGTTTGGAGCGTTTTTTTTTTTTTTTTGTTTGTTTTCGAGGTAGGGTCTCACTCTAGCCCAGGCTGACCTGGAATTCACTATGGAGTCTCAGGGTGGCCTCGAACTCACAGCGATCCTCCTACCTCTGCCTCCCGTGTGCTGGGATTAAAGGTGTGCGCCACCACGCCCGGCTGGAGCGCTTGTTTTTGAGAGGTAGAGTCTCACTCTAGCCCAGGCTGACCTAGAATTCACTCTGTAGTCCAGGTTGGCCTCGAACTCACTTCGATCTTCCTGCCTCTGCGTTGTGTAGTGGGAGGATGAAAGGCATGCCCCTCACCACACCCTGCTGGAGATTATTTTAAACTTCTTTTCGAATTTATAATTATTAAATATACTCCCAGGTCAAAAATTATGTTAAATGTGGAAGACAGTCACTTAAAATACTGCATGTTTTTATTTAAGCTGGCTTTAAGTTCACTACATTAACTTTCTCAAATATAATATATCCATTTAGATTCTCTCAGTGAGATCGCTAAGTCATTCCTATAGCGAAGTTGAAACCTTGTAAGTTAATTCAGAATTGTCAAAAGCCTACATATAGAGACTTCTAGCAATGAGCTCTCAAACTGGGTGTACGATCGTCCTCATAATGACTCCGGTGGTAAAAGTGTCAAACTTCGCAACCATCTGGACAAGGAATGAAAAGAGAATCTAACCATACAGTTGGCTCACACAACTAAGGGTGTCGATTAGGGTTTCCGGAGTTCACTACGGCTCCTAGCGCAGCCAGGTAGTCACATCCAGTGGCCAATTGGGTGGCGTGGTGCTAGGCATCCTGGGAGTTGTAGTTTCCAGCTCGCGACTGCGACTACGAGCTCCTTGGAGCGGCTGGGACGGTTGCCGGGTGTTAGCAAGCGGCAAGTATGGCGGTGGCGCGCGCCGACGGGGCTTTGCCTCCCGGTGAAGGTAAGACGGCCCTCATCCCTGAGTTCCAACATTGGCTTTACTAAGCGGAATTAAACAACTGCCTGGTGTCGAGAAGAAGCCTGGGTGTAGAGGTGCAGTTTTGGACCGGTTCTTTTGATGCGGGGCTGTAGGCGTCGTGGGGGCGTGCAGCCTTCTGGGAACTGTAGTCCGGGTGTGCTGTCCCCCTCCGCAGCGGCGCTGTGCCGGCGGAGAGGAGGACTTCAGCCCCCAGGAGCCCTCGCGGTGGCGGGCGCCCCCGTCCCGCGCTCGCCAGCCTGGCTGGGCGGTGGGCTTGCGGCGGTGGGGACCTTGCGTGGATGTGTCCGCGGAGTTCAGAGTGCCCTCAGAGAATTGGCCGCGTCCCTTTATTTCTTGCGCCCCCTTTCCCCGCGGTGCCGAGGACGTGCAGACGCAGTTCACCATGTGCCTCCCCGTTGGCGCCTGCACTCCTCGGAGGTGGCCAGTGGCCGCTGTGGAATGCGGGGTGCCCGGAGCCCGCGGCTCTGCCCCCTCGTGCTGCGGGCGGCCCCGGGCCCAGGGTGAGCTTTGTCCCGCCGAGCGCGGGCTGTGGGCGCTCGGGACGCCGCGGCGGTTGAGCTGCTTTGTCTCGGTCGCGCCCGGCGTGGCGGCGGCCGTCGGCTCGGGCAGCCGGGGGCCGAGGCGGGGCCTCGCCGTCCGGGAGCCCCGGGTCCGGCCGGAGCCGCGCTGAGGCCCGTGGGTCCCTGGAGATAGTGCGCGAAGGGCAGCGCACTTGTCAGGGGCAGCAGTTTTCGTCATTCTCAGAAGGGCTGCAGACTCCGTGCATCCTGGGAGCTATCGGACGACAGAGAAATGTTGAAGCCCTCTGGGAGAGCAATCACGAAACATTTTCCCACGGTAGCCCTATCTAATTACAAACTTGAAATTGGCAGTTACACTGGCCCCACCCCCTTTGATAGCTGTTTTTCTTAAACTCCACCTCCAAACCACCAAGGCAATTTGGCAGCAATACCAGTTAACATTTATAGAGCCAATTTTAAAAACCAGGCGAAATTTTAAGTACTTTTCTTAATTATCTAATTTTTTTGTGTGCAGAATTAGGTTTACATTGTATATTATCATCTGCATCTCATGGAGTAGAAAAATAAACTCAAAAGTTGGTGGAAGAGAGGGTGCCTACACCAAGAGAGTGCCAGCGATTTGCACATACCTACGAAAAAGACCATGGGAGGGCACAGTGAGGACACAGTATCCTCAGGAAGCCAGAGAGAGAGAGAGCTCTAGCTTATCAAACGTACCAACACCTTGACCTTGTAGCCTCCAGACTGTGAAAAAAATAAGTTAAAAAGTAAAGCAAAAGGAAAGGAAAGAAAAATGAACCCTAAAGAGTAGTTTGACCAGGATGCCACATGGCACCTGTGGAGGCAAGATCTGATTTATGCTAACAGTGCTTTTTTTTCAGGTCTGTGTGCCAGTGCCAAGGCTAAAGGCTGTTCATATGGTTTCCAGTCCTGCATAATTTTATTTTATAGAATAACTAGCTGAACTGTACCTTGATTGTCAAGATGCTTTTCATTTTTGTTTATTTTTATTTATTTATTTGAGAGCAACAGACAGAGAGAAAGGCAGAGAGAGAATGGGCGCACCAGGGCCTTCAGCCACTGGGGAAAAAACAAAACAAAACAAAACTCTGTACGCATGCACCACTTTGTGCATCTGGTTTACGTGGGTATTGGGGAATTAAGCCTTGAACCTGGGTCCTTAGGCTTCATAGGCAAGCGCTTAACAGCTAAGCCATCTCTCCAGCCCTCATACTTTTCATTTAAAAAAAAAATATTTGCTGGGCGTGGTTTTGCATACCTTTAATCCCAGCACTTGGGAGGCAAAGGTAGGAGGATCGCTGTGTGTTCTAGGCCACCCTGAGACTACATAGTGAATTCTAGGTCAGCCTGGGATAGAGTGAGACCCTATCTCGAAGAAAAACAACAACAAAAAATCATTTATTTGTTTATTTGAGAGAAAGAGACAAAGAGGCAGATAAATAAATGTAAATATAAATATAAATATATATATATATATATATATATATATACAGAGTGAGAGAGAGAGAGAGAGAGAGAGAATATGGGTGCACGAGGGCCTCCAGCCACTACAAACTCCAGACTCATATGCCATCTTGTATATCTGGCGTATGTGGGTCCTAGGGAATTGAACTTGGGTCCCTTGGCTTTGCAGGCAAGCGCCTTAACCGCTGAGCCATCTCTCCAGCCCACTTTTGGTATTTTAAGATACACCCTTCAGGGCTTGAGAGATGGCTCAGTGGTTAAGGCGCTTGCCTGCAAAGCCTAAGGACCTGAGTTTGATCCCCCAGTACCTATGACATAAAGCCAGATGCACAAAGTGGCACATGTATTTGGAATTCATTTGCAGGGGCTAGAGGCCCTGGTGAGCCCATTGTCTGTATCTGCCTCTCTCTCTCTCTCAAATAAATAAATAAATAAAATATTTTTAAATCCCTATTTCAAAGCTGGGTGTGGTGGTGCAGACCTTTAGTCCTAGTACTGAGGCTGAGGTAGAAGGATTACCATGAGTTCAAAAGCCAGCCTGGGGCTACAGAGTGAGTTCTAGGTCAGCCTGTCTTGAGTAAGACCCTGCTTTGAGAAAACAACAAAAATCCCCACTTAGTTCTGTTTTTAAAATGCTATCATTATGCCGGGCGTGGTGGTGCACGCCTTTAATCCCAGCATTCAGGAGGCAGAGGTAGGAGGATTGCTGTGAGTTTGAGGCCACCCTGAGACTCCATAGTGAATTCTAGGTCAGTCTGGCCTAGAGTGAGACCCTACCTTGAAAAACCGCACGCACAAAAAAATTGCTAAGATGTTCTACGTCACTAGTCATCAGGGAAATGCAGATTAAAACTACATTGAGATTCCATCTCACTCCTGTCATATTGGCAACCATCATGAAAACAAATGTTCATAAATGCTGGTGGGGATGTGGAAAAAGAGGAACCCTTCTACACTGTTGGTGGGGATGCAGTCTGGTCCAGCCATTGTGGAAATCATTGTGGAGGTTCCTAAAACAGCTAAAGATTGATGTTCCATGTGACCCAGCTATAGCACTCCTAGGCATATATCCTAAGGACTCATCTCATTTCCTTAGAAGTACGTGCTCAACCATGTTTATTGCTGCTCAATTTATAATAGCTGGGAAATGGAACCAGCCTAGATGTCCCTCAACTGATGAGTGGATAATGAAGATGTGGCACATTTATACAATGGAGTTCTACTCAGTGGTAAAGAAAAATGAAGTTATGAAATTTGCAGAAAAATGGATGGATCTGGAAAGGATTATACTAAGTGAGGTAACTCAGGCCCAGAAAGCCAAGCGCCACATGTTCTCCCTCAGATGTGGATCCTAGCTACAGATGATTGGGCTTCTGTGTGAGAATGAAAATACTTAGTAGCAGAGGCCAGTAAGTTAAAAAGGAGACATAAAGGGAAGTGAAAGGGAGGAGGGTACTTAATAGGTTGGTATTGTATATATGTAAGTACAATGATTGAGATGGGGAGGTAATATGATGAAGAATGGAATTTCAAAGGGGAAAGTGGGGGGGGTGGTATTTCCATGGGATATTTTTATAATTATGGAAAATGTTAATAAAAATTGGGAAAATTAAAACAAATAAATAAATAAAAGGAAAAAATAAAAAGAAAAATTGCTATTATTAGATATAAAGTATAAGGTAAATCATTTATATTTAATCATGTAGAATTCTAAAGTATTATGTCATGGAAATTTATACAAATTTAACTGTAATTTCTAATTTTCCTTTTCTGTCTTTCTCCCTCTCTCATCCCTTCTTCCGTCTTCTTCCTCTTCCTTTTATTAGCAGTTCTGGGTTTGGTACCTTAAGACCTGCATATGCTAGGCAAGTGCTGCATCACTGAACTGTGTTCCAGCCTATGATTTGTAATTTCTGAGAAAAACAATGAATTTTCAACTAGTGGTTATTTAGAACTTTAGATTACTATATAGTTTTGAAATCTTTTAACATTTTTATTTACTTATTAGAGAGAGAGAGAATGAATGGGTGCTCCAGGGCCTCCAGCCACTGTAAATGAACTCCAGATGCATGTGCCATCATGTGCATTTGGCTTATGTGGGTTCTGGGGAATTGAACCTGGTCTTTAGGCTTTGCAGGCAAGTGCCTTAACTGCTAAGCCATCTCTCCAGCCCTATTTGAAATCTTGATGTTTATTATACTGTTTTCTAACTTGCATAGAGATTTTATTAATATAATAGTTAAGCTCAGCCATCATATTTGTTTTATTTGTGTTTTCTAACAGTTATCTTCTCTTCTCCAGGGTCAGTGGTGAACTGGTCCGGTCAGGGACTGCAGAAGTTAGGTGCAAATTTGCCCTGTGAAGCTGATATTCACACTTTGATTCTGGATAAAAATCAGATTATTAAATTGGAAAATCTAGAGAAATGCAAGCGATTAATACAAGTGAGTATTGCTGCTTGAGAAATCATTGCACAGGACTAATTTTTTTTTTTTTTTTTCTAGATAGGGTCTCACTCTAGCTCAGGCTGGATTTCACTTTGTAGTCTCAGGGTGGCCTTGAACTCATGGAGATCCTCCTACCACTGCCTCCCGAGTGCTAGGTTTAAAGGCATGCTAGTTTGTATACTTGGAATATAAGGCCTGGCTAATTTGTATATTTGGAAGTATTTGAACATTTGAAAAAATTTAGCACCATAATATGAAAGTAATGCATGTGCTCATAAATATTGTGTTTTAAAAAAATGGTATGTTTCCTTTCCACAGTTGTCAGTGGCTAATAATCGGCTGGTTCGGATGATGGGTGTGTCCAAACTGACTCAACTCCGTGTATTAAATTTACCTCATAATAGCATTGGCAATGTGGAAGGTCTAAAGGAACTAGTGCATTTGGAATGGCTGAATTTAGCAGGAAATAATCTCAAGGTGAATATTTTTTTGTTTTTTAGTAATTAAATTTTAAAGTTTTTTTTTTTTTCATTTCAATCTGTTCTGTGATAAAGAAACCCAAGCAACGTAGAAAAAAATAGAATTACAAAAGATTGTGCCGGGTGTGGTGGCACACTCCTTTAATCTGCAGTATTCAGGAGGCAGAGGTAGGAGGATTGCCATGAGTTCAAGGCTACCCTGAGACTACAGAGTGAATTGTGAATTCCAGGTCAGCCTGGACTAAGTGAGACCCTACCTCAAAACTCTTCCCCCACAAAAAACCCTTGTTTTTTAAATACATACTATAGCATAGAATTCTTTTAAATGTGAACAAAGGTTATGTTCTACTTAGAAAAAAGTAGTTCAAACAGTAGAGTGGTGAGGAAAAAGATTATATCTTGCTGAATTAAGCTTTAAGTAAGTTTTAAAAATATATTTATTTCCAATCAGAGAGTTGGGGTGAGAGATTAAATTATATCTTCAAGGCATGGGAGACCTTTTGAGTTATTTCTGCCTTCAAGGCTGGCCTATTGTCACTTTGCATGTTCGTGGGTATTCCAAATCCAGTGAAAGTATCTACCCATGCCAGTAGCCAGTGGGTTTTAGGACCCTGGTAGGTGACGCAGTCTGTTTGCTCGTCTTCCTATGGGTGATTTCCTTTCCCTCTTCGCAGGAGGGGTGTGGCTATTGTAATGGTTATCTTTTGACAAACTTCACATCCTTTTTTTTTAAAAAAAAAAAAAGCTTTATTTTTATTTATTTATTTGAGAGAAAGAGGGAGAGAGAGAATGGGTGCACCAGGGCCTCTAGTCACTGCAAATGAACTCCTAACCTGGGAATCCTGGGGAATAGAACTGAGGTCCTTTGGCTTTGCAGGCATATACCTTACCACTAAGCCATCTCTCTAGCCCCGAGCTTCACATCCTCGAACTGAGCCATTGTAGTAGTTATCTCCTTGCCTATGAGCATTCTCTTTGTTAATTTGATGGAGTTTTCTCTCTTTAAATAGTACATGTGATGGAAAGACTTCAAGTTTTTCCACTGGCAATGTGTGGTTGCCACACTTTTAATCCCAGCACTTGGGAGGTAGGGTTAAGAGGATTGCCCAGAGTTCGAGGCCACCCTGAGACTACATGAAGGCTTGATAATTTACCATATCAGATTACCACATGTGACATGTGCCCCTTTGAGTTAAGAATGCTCCCTAAGGCCGGGTGTGGTGGCGGGTGTGGTGGCACACGCCTTTAATCCCAGCACTCAGGAGGCAGAGGTAGGAGGGTCCCTGTGAGTTCAAGGCCACCCTGAGACTACATAGTAAATTCCAGGTCAGCCTGGGCTAGAGTGAGACCCTACCTCAAAAAAACAAAAATAGGGCTGGAGAGGTGGCTTAGCAGTTAAGCGCTTGCCTGAGAAGCCTAAGGACCCTGGTTTGAGGCTTGATTCCCCAGGACCCACGTTAGCCAGATGCATAAGGGGGTGCACGCATCTGGAGTTCATTTGCAGTGGCTGGAAGCCCTGGCACGCCCATTCTCTCTCTGTCTCTCTCAAATAAATAAATAAAAATAAACAAGAAAATTAAAAAAAAGAAAGCTCCCTATGTCTATGTCATGGGGAGTATGTTCAATAAAGGGCCTTCCCAAAGTCATGTTATGTGCCTCAGGAACTAATAGTCCTACTGCTGCAGTTGCACATAGGCATCCAGGCCAGCCCTTAGCTACTGTAGTTATATGGGCTGGAATACTCTTTTAGGAGTCCCTTTTTCTTTAAGGCTATAATTATGGGTCTCAATCCATCCACTGTCTCTGGCTTTAGTGGATACTGCTTTTTTTAAAAGAAATTATTTATTTATTTATTTGAGAGAGAAAGAGACAGTATTGCAGTCAGGTTCGCATTGCTGGCAGAAATCAGCAAAGAGCAGCTTTGGGGAAAAAAGGGTTTATTTCGGATTCTAGACTCAAGGAGAAGCTCCTTGATGAGAGGGAAAAATGATGGCATGAGCAGAGAGTGGACATCACCTCCTTGCCAACATCGATGGACAACAGCAACAGGAGAGTGTGCCAAACACTGCCAAGGGGAAACTGGCTATAATACCCATACGCCCACTCCCCCCAAATACACTGCCTCCAGGAGGTGTTTATTCCCAAATCTCCATCAGCTGGGAACCTAGCAGTCAGAACACCTAAGTTTATTGGGAACATCTGAATTAAACTACTGCAATCCACCCCTGGCCCCCATAAACTGATGACCATACACGATATAAAAATCCATTGTGGGCTGGATAGATGGCTTAGCGGTCAAGCGCTTGCCTGTGAAGACTCAGGACTCCAATTCGAGGCTCAATTCCCCAAGACCCATGTTAGCCAGATGCACGTGTCTGGAGTTCCTTTGAAGTGGCTGGAGGCCCTGGTGCGTCCATTCTTTCTCTATCTGCTGCTTTTTCTCTCTGTCTGTTGCTCTCAAATAAATAAAAATGAATAAAATATTTTTTAAAAATGCAATGCATTTAGTCCATCTTTAAAAGTCCCCATAGTTTATTTTTATTTTTTAATTTTTATTTATTTGACAGAAGCAGACAGAGAAAGAGGCAGATAGAGAGAATGGGCAGGCCAGTGCTTCCAGCCACTACAAATGAACTCCAGACGTGTGTACCCCCTTGTGCATCTGGCTAATGTGGGTCCTGGGGAAACAAGCCTCGAACCGGGGTTGTTAGGCTTCACAGACAAGTGCTTAACGTCTAAGCCATCTCTCCAGCCCGAAAGTCCCCATAGGTTTTATCAATCCTAATGATGTCCAAACATTCCCATGGTCTGAGATCTTTTTTCTTTTTTATTATATTTTTATTTATTAACTTACTTATTTAAGAGAAAGAAAGAGGCAGAGAGAGAGGGAGAGAATGGGCATGCCAGGGCCTCCAGTCACTGCAAACGAATTCCAAATGTATGTGCCCCCTTGTGCTTCTGGCTTACATAGGTCCTGGAGAATTGAACTGGGACCCTTTGACTTTAAAGGCAAATGTCTTAACTGCTAAGCTGTCTCTCCAGCCGTCTGAGATCTTTTAAGTGAGCCATAATACCAAGAATATCCCCCAAACCCATAACAACACAGAATAAACACACTGTAAAAGATAGAATTGGGCATAGCAAAGAAATATTCAGGGCTGGAGGGATGGCTTAGCAGTTAAGGCGTGTGCCTGCAAAGCCAAAAGACCCAGGTTTGATTCTCCAGGACCCATGTTAGCCAGATGCACAAGGGGGCGTGCCCGTTCTCTCTCTCTCTCTCTCCCCCCCCCTCTTTCTCTGTGAAATAAATAAATTAAATAAAGGCATACGCTACCATGCCTGGCTCTCTAAGAAAAAAAACTAATACAAAATTTAAACAGGGAAAACATCAAATTCTGTAGCTTCAAGTTCAACAACTCTAGCCAGTAACGAGTCTCCAAGTCCAGTAATTCTAACCAGCAATAAGTCTCTGGAGTTCCAATTCCATCCCTTCAGCTAGCTACTCACAGTCCTGGAAAACTTCATCTAGGGCTGGCAGGTCTCCTTGGTAGACATCTCATGGTCCTGTGGCCCTGGCATCTCCACTGGGTCTCCACTGTAACCCATGGTCCATTTTCCCAGCTCCATCAGGTCTCCATGCAGGCAGTCCAGCAAACCTGCTGTGCACTGCTCATAGCCATTTCTGAAACACAAGACCCTCACTTCCCTGCATTTCTTATACTCCATAATTCCAGATAGGGTGCCAATTTGTTCAGACTTTGAAAAACAGAATACTCCTTCAGCATTCAGGCCTCTTCAAGAGTCTGCATTCTTCCTGTTGCCCCAATGCAGGTCAGCTGGCCCAATCTCAATGGTTGTGATCTCTCATATGATAGCAGCTGAATGGACAGAAGTTTCAGCCCAAAGATTTCATTTCTGTACCATATCCCTCTGCTCACACCAGTCCATTTCTACGGAATGAAACCCTGTACAAATTCTCAAGACATGGGCATAACAAAAGCCTCTCATACAAACTGCTTGTAGCTCAGTCCAGGCAAAACTCTTTCTCACTTTCATAAGCCAGACTTCACAGTTCTTAGTTCTTGCTGCATTTTAGGTCTTTCAGCTCTGACCAGAATAGTTCAGCAAGCTGTGCTTACAGCACTGCAAGGTGTCCCTTAGGCCAAGGTTTCAAATCCTTCCATATTCCTCTTAAAAATCAGCTCCAAAAGGCCAAAGCCACGCAGTCAGGTGTCTAGGAGAAATTGACACCACTCCTTAGTACCAACATTACTGTTCCAGTCAGGTTCTCATTGCTCACAGAAATCACCCAGCCGGGCTGGAGAGATGGCTTAGTGGTTAAGCGCTTGCCTGTGAAGCCTAAGGACCCTGGTTCGAGACTCCGTTCCCCAGGTCCCACGTTAGCCAGATGCACAAGGGGGCGCACGCGTCTGGAGTTCGTTTGCAGAGGCTGGAAGCCCTGGCATGCCCATTCTCTCTCTCTCCCTCTATCTGTCTTTCTCTCTGTGTCTGTCGCTCTCAAATAAATAAATAAATAAATAAATAAATATAAAAAAAAATCACCCAGCCAAGAGCAGCTTTTGGGATAAAAGGGTTTATTTTGTCTTACACACTTGAGGGGAAGTTCCATGATGACATGAAACAATAGCTGAGTGGACATCACCTCCTGGCCAACATCAAATGGACAACAGCAACAGGAGAGTGTGCCAAACACTGGCAAGGGGAAACTGGCTGTGATAGCCATAAGTCCACCCCCAAAAATACACTGCCTCCAGGAGGTGTTAGTTACCAGATCTACATCAGCTAGGAACCCAGCATTCAGAACACATAAATTATTTTATATATATACACATATATATATATATTTGTTTGTTTGTTTTGTTTTGTTTTTTGAGGTAGGGTCTCATTCTGGTCCAGGCTGACCTGGAATTAACTCTGTAGTCTCAGGGTGGCCTTGAACTCACGGCGATCCTCCTACCTCTGCCTCCCGAGTGCTGGGATTAAAGGTGTGTGCCCCCACGCCCAGCTAATATATTTTTTAAATTGACAACTTCTATAATTGTAAACAATATCCCATGGTAATTCCCTCCCTTTCTCCACTTTCCTTTTTGAAACTCCACTCTCCATCATATCCCCTCCCCCTCTCAGTCTCTCTTTTATTTTGATCTCATCATCTTTCCCTCCTATTATGATGGTCTTGTGTAGGTAGTGTCAGGCACTGTGAGGTCATGGATATCCAGGCCATTTGGTGTCTTGGGGGAGCACTTTGTAAGGAGTCCTACCCTTCCTTTGGCTCTTACATTCTTTCTGCCACCTCTTCCACAATGGACCCTGAGCCTTGGAAGGTGTGATAGAGATATTGCAGTACTGAGCACTCCTGTTACTTCTTTCCAGCACCATGATGCCTTCTGAGTCATCCCAAGGTCACTGCCATCTGAAAAGAGAAGCTTCTCTACCAAAAGTGAGAGTAGCATTAATATAGGGATGTGTACATTAAGAGAAATGCTTACTGGGCAGTTTGGTGAGCATAGTAGACAGCAGCAGATGTTATACTCCGAGGGCCCATGACGACCCCTGTTGTAGGTTTTCAGTGTCACGGATATATTTCCTCCCAAGGGGTGGCCTCCAGTCCAATTAGAGGGCAGTTGGTTTCCACTATGACAGGCTTGGCTGGCCAAATATAAGGCTTGCAGTGTCCACTGTTGGGTTTCTTCACTGGTGATTTTTCTCTCTCCCATTGAACTGCATGCAGCATGGCTTTTTCCAGCTTTGTCAGCTGGTCTACGTGGAGGAGGTTTTCAGCTCAGCTCCAGCAAGATTTCTCAGTGGCCTTGCAGCCCAAGTATGTGGAGTCTTCAGCAATAGGGTCTTACCATCTCTTCCTGGTGGGAAACCAAGGGCCTCGGCAGTGGCCTGTAATGTTTTGGGGGCATCAGGGACCTCCCTGGCCAACAACTTACTGGAAGGTGTCCCATCCCTGGCACTGAAAATTTTCTAGTAATCTGTGGCTCCTGTGCAGAGCACATAAATTTATGGGGACATCTGAATCAGACCACTACAGGCAGATAGAGAAAGAGACAGAATGGGCACGTCAGGGCCTCTAGCCATTGCAAATGAATTCCAGGTGCGTGTGCTACCTTGTGCGTCTGGCTTACATGGGTCCTGGGGAGTTGAACATGGGTCCTTAGGCTTTATAGGCAAGCAGCTTCACTGCTAAGCCATCTTTCTAGCCTCAGATACTGCTTTTGATGGGGAAAATAAGTGAGATCCTTGAGATGTATCTGGGCAGGAGTGGCAGCTCATTCTGTAGTTTCACCATCTGTCCAAACTAAAGGGTCTACATTATCTTCTGACAAAGGAGGACATAAGTTTCTCTTGGGAGATAAAATCATCTTTTCTTGGCATTTAGAGACAATATCTCTTTCTAGTAGAGCGGTTAGTGTACAAGGAGGCAGTGATGGAAGAGATCATATCAACAAGTGCAAGCAAAAGGCTGTAAAGAAAAATAAATCCTGAATCTGACCTGAAATGCCTTTAAAGGCAGCCTTATGGTTAGATCTAGCCCCAGTGAAAAAAGGAAGTAATGAAAACCCAGAGCCTGAGTCAATAAGAAGATTGATAGTATATTTTGCCACCTGTATCTCTTGAGGGTGATGACTTCAAGTCTTTTTGAATGAGAAGGCATTTTGTTCTCCAGTGGTTCCCTTGGCATTTAGGACGTGGTCCTGGTGGAGACTGGGCAGCCTTCCTCTTAGGACAGGTTTTACAAAGGTGCCCCATCTGCCCACAGAGAAAGCAAGTCCTGGAAATGCCTTGTAGAAGGGCTTTTCCCTGAGTAATCTTCATTACTGCTATGCTTTCCCAGGAGACGTTTTTCCTTATTTCTCTCTCTCTCTCTTTAATTTTTTGAGGTAGGGTCTCTAGTCCAGGCTGACCTGGAATTTACTATGTAGTCTCAGGGTGGCCTCGAACTCATGATGATCCTCCTGTTTCTGCCTCCCAATTTTTATTTACGGGGGTGGTCTGGGGGAGAGATAGATAGAGAATGGGCACTCTAGGGCCTCTAGTCATTGCAAAGGAATTCCAGATGTATGTGCCCCTTTGTGCTTCTGACTTTACATGGATACTGGGGAATCAAACCCAGGTTGTCAGGCTTTGTAGGTCAGCACCTTAATGGCTGAGCCATCTCTCTATCCCCCTTTTTTGGCTTCTTTACTTTTTTATTAATTATTATTTAATAACAACTTCCATGATTGTAAACAATATCCCATAGCAATGTGCTCCCTCTCCCCACTTTCCCCTTTGAAACTCCATTGTCCATCATATCCCCTCCCCCTCTCAATCAGTCTCTCTTTTATTTTGATGTCATGATCTTTTCCTCCTCTTATGATGGTCTTGTGTAGGTAGTGTTAGGCACTGTGAGGTCATGGATATCCAGGCCATTTTGTGTCTAGGGGAAGCATGTTTTAAGGAATACTACCCTTCCTTTGGCTCTTACATTTTTTCCGCCACCTCTTCTGCAATAGACCCTGAGCCTTGGAAGGTGTGATAGAGATATTGCAGTACTGAGCACTTCGATCACGTCTTTCTAGCACCATGATGCCTTCTGAGTCATCCTAAGAAAAGAGAAGATTCTCTACCAAAAGTGAAAGTAGCAGCCGGGCGTGGTGGCGCACATCTTTAATCCCAGCACTCGGGAGGCAGAGGTAGGAGGATCACCATGAGTTCAAGGCCACCCTGAGACTACATAGTTAATTCCAGGTCAGCCTGGACCAGGGTGAGACCCTACCTCGAAAAACCAAAAAAAAAAAAAAGTGAAAGTAGCATTAATTTAACGGTATGAGCATTAAGAGAAGTGCTTACTAGATAGTTTGATAAGTATAGTATATGCGTTTAGCCAGACAGCAGCAGATGTTATACCCCTAGGGCACATGACTACCCTTGTTTTAAGTTTTTAGTATCAGGGATGTATTGCCTCCCATGGAGTGGGCCTCCAGTCCAACTAGAGGGCAGTTGGTTTCCACCATGACAGATGTGCCACTATTGCACCGTTGGCTCATTTCTTGCAGTGCCCACTGTTGAGTATCTTCATTGGTGCCCCCCTCCGCCCTTTTTAATCTCCCTTTCTTCTCCTTCTGCTTTCTACTTGACAGGCAGGAATTAAGATCCATATTTCTCCAATGGGTCTTCCTGTGTTACTGCCTCTTCCTAATGCTACCTGTCTCTGTCAGTCTCATAATCTGCAGTTAATACACATATCTTATGAGATTTAAGACACAGGAAATATATGTAGAGAAATCACAAGTATCAGCAGTATAAATTTTTTTTTTCCGAGGTAAGGTCTTACTCTAGCCCAGGCTGACCTGGAATTCACTGTGTAGTCTCAGGGTGGCCTTGAACTCAGCAATTCTACCTCTGCTTCCCCAGTGCTGGGATTAAAGGTGTGCACTACCACGCTTGGCTACATGTGCACTTTTGTGTAACTGACTTTACGTGGGTACTGGGGAATCAAATCTGGGCTGTCAGGTTTTGCAAGTAAGTGCCTTTAACTGCTGAGCCATTTCTCCAGCCTGATTTCATGTTGAAAGTGTACTAAATAATGTGATAATTTTCTTATGTTAGGCCATGGAGCAAATCAATAGCTGTGCAGCTCTGCAGCACCTTGATTTATCAGACAACAGCATTCCCCAGATAGGTGATCTATCAAAGTTGACCTCCCTGAAGGTAAGTTTGTTTCTATGTCAGTTTTTTTTTGAAAAATATTTGAAAAAACATCAAGAGAAAAATGACCTGAGTGGCTTTAAAAATCAGCCTGTCATATGTATATTTGAGTGAGAGAGAGTGAGAGAGAGAGAGAGAGAGATTGAGAATGAGAAAATGAGTGCAGCAGGGCTTTAAGCCACTGCAAACAAACTCCAGATGCATGTTTCACCTTGTGCATCTGGCTTATGTGGGTTCTGGGAAAACAAAGCTGGGTCCTTAGGCTTCGCAGGCAGGTGTTTTAACAACTAAGCCAGCTCTCCAGCCCAGCTTTCCATATATTAACAATAGATTTGTTTGTTTGTTTATTCATTCATTCATTCATTCACTCACTCTCCCCCCACTGCCTCCCAAGTAAGGTCTTGGTTTAGCTCAGGCTGACCTGGAATTCACTCTGCAGTCTCAGGGTGGCCTTGAACTCATGGAGTTCTTCCTATCTCTGCCTCCAGAGTGCTGGGATTAAAGGTGTACACCACCATGCTTGGCTGTTTTTTTTTTTAACTTTATTTTTTTTAATTTTTAAATTTTTATTAATATTTTCTATGTTGGCTGGTTTTTTTTTTGTTTCAGTTTTGATTTTTTTTTTTCTTTTTGAGGTAGCGACTCCCTCTAGATGAGGCTGACCTGGAATTTACTCTGTAGTCCCAGAGTGGTCTTGTATTCACTGTGATCCTCCTACCTCAGCCTTCTGAGTGCTGGGATTAAAGGTGTGCACCACCACACCTAGCTGTTTTTCTTATTTAATTTAATTTTTTTTTTATTCATTTGAGAGACAGAGAGAGGAGGGAAGGGGTGGTAGGTACAGGGAGAATGGGCGTGCCAGGGTCTTCAGCTGCTGGAAATGAACTCTAGATGCATGTGCCACATGCCGTACTTGTGCATCTGCCTCATGTGGGCTTTAGGGAATTGAACTTGGGTCTTTTGACTGAGCCATCTCTCCCACCTTTTTTTTTTTTTAACTTACCTTATTCTGTGTGTGTGTGGTATATGCACATGTGTGTGCAGATGCACATGCCTAGTGTGATGCATACAGAGGCTAAAAGAAGACTTCAGGTATCTGGGAACCTCAGACATTGTTGCAGTCAGGTCCGCATTGCTGGTAGAAATCACCCATTGAAGAGCAGCTTGTGGGAAAAAGAGGTTTATTTTGGCTTACAGGCTTGAGGGGAAGCTCCACAACGACTGGGGACAACGATGGCATGAGCAGAGGGTAGACATCACCCCCTGGCCAACTGGACAATAGCAACAGGAGAGTCTGTCAAACACTGGCATGGGGGAACTGGCTATAACACCCATAAGCCCGCCCCCAATAGTACACTACCTCCATGAGGCGTTAATTTCCAAATTTCCATCAGCTGGGAACCTAGCATTCAGAACACCTAAGTTTATGGGGGATACCTGAATCAAACCACCACATTTCACCCCTGACCCCCACAAACTGATAACCATACATGTTGTAAAATGCAATGCATTCATCTAACTTTAAAAGTCCCCATAGTTTTTATCAATTCCAATGATGTTCATACATCCCCATAGTCCAACATCTTTTAACTGAGCCATAATACCAAAAATAACCTCAAAAACAACCCATAATGGCACAGAATAAGTATTCACACTACAAAAGATGGCATTGGGCATAGCAAAGAAATATTCAACTAATACA
Source organism: Jaculus jaculus (assembly GCF_020740685.1). NCBI lineage: Eukaryota > Metazoa > Chordata > Mammalia > Rodentia > Dipodidae > Jaculus > Jaculus jaculus. The sequence goes on from NC_059105.1 coordinate 169,896,065, forward strand.
AGATTTAAAACAACCAGGGTAAACATCAAACTCTGTAGCTTCAAATCCAACAACACTAGTTTTACCAAGTCCGATAATTCTAACCAGCAACAAGTCTCTGGCATTCCAATTCCACCCCTCCAGCTAGGCTCACAGTTCTGGAAAACTTCAATGGGGCCGGCAGCTTTCCTTAGCGGCCATCTTGTGGTCCTGGCATCTCCACTGGGTCTCTACTGCAATCCACAGTTCATCGTCATGGCCCCATGGGGTCTCCATGCAGGCATCCAGCAAACCTGCTTCACACTGCCCATGGCCATTTCCAAAACACGAGACTGGGTTGCAAACTCAATGACCCTCTCTTTCCTGCTTTTCTTATACTCCACAATACCAGGTAGTGTGCCAACTTGTTAATACAGAGAATAAAGCAGACTTTAAAGAACAGGACACTCCGTGAGCACTCAGGCCCCTTCAAAAGAGTCTACATTCTTCCTGTTGCCCCAATGCAGGTCAGCTAGCCCAGTCTCAAAGGTTGTAATCTCTCTCAATTGCAGCTGAATGGGCAACAGTTCACTCAAAGATTTTTCTTTCTGTGCCATATCCCTCTGCTCACACCAATCCATTTCTATGCATTGCAACCCTGTACTTCTCAGGACACGAGCATAACAGCAAGCTTTTCACACATACTGCCAGCCCAGTCCAAGCAAAGCTCTTTCTCACCCTCATAAGCCAAACTTCACAGTCCATAGTTCTTACTGCATTTCGGGTCTTTCAGCTCTGAGCAGAATAGTCCATCAAGCTGTACTTACAGCACTGCAAGGCATCTCTTAGGCCAAAGTTTAAAATCCTTCCACATTCCTCTTGAAAATTAGCTCCAGTCAGGTTGCAGTCAGGTTTGAATTGCTGGTAGAAATCACCCATTGAAGAGCAGCTTGTGGGAAAAAGAGGTTTATTTTGGCTTACAGGCTTGAGGGGAAGCTCCATGATGGCAGGGAAAATGATGACATGAACAGAGGGTGGACATCACCCTCTGGCCAACATAAGGTGGACAATAGCAACAGGAGAGTGTGCCACACACTGGCATGGGGAAACTGGCTATAACTAGCCCATAAGCCCATCCCCAACAATATACCACCTCCATGAGGCATTAATTCCCAAATCTCCATCAGCTGGGAACCTAGCATTCAGAAAACCTAAGTTTATGGGGGACACCTGAATCAAACCACCACAGACATCCTCCTATCTTTCCCCCCAATGTCAGGGCTGTACCTGGCTTTTTATGTTAGTGGTGGGGATTGAACTCAAGTCCTTATGCTTATGTTACAGTCATTCTTACCTCTTGAGCCATCTCCTCAGCTTCTCATGTTTATGTTATAATCATTTCTACCCATTGAGCCGTCTCAGCTTCTCGTGTTTCTCTCCCCCCCACCCCGCCCCCAAGGTAGGGTCTCACTCTAGCTCAGGGTGACCTGGAATCTGGAATTCACTATGTAGTCTCAGAGTGGTCTTGAACTCACAGAGATCTGAATTCACAGTTATCCTCCTACTTCTGCTTTCTAAGTGCTAGGATTAAAGGTGTATGCCACCACACCTGGCTTATTATTAATTTATTTTTATTGGAGAGAGAGGAAAAAAAAGGTAGGTAGAATGACAAAATGGGTGTGCCACAGCCTTTGCCCTCTGCAAATGAACTCTAGACATGTGTATATCATTGTGCATCTGGCTTACATGGGTTCTGGGGAACTCTAACCTAGGTCCTTTGGCTTTGCTGGCAAGCGCCTTAGCTGCTAATCCTTCTCCAGCCCCTTGTTTTTTATTTTTATTTACTATTTTATTTAGTTTTTATTTTTTTATTGACAACTTCCATAACTAAACTAAACTAAATGGTAATTCCCTCCCTCTCCTCACTTTCACCTTTGATATTCCACTTTTCATCATATGCCTTCCCCCTCTCAATCAGTCTTTCTTTATTTTGATTTCATGATCTTTTCCTCCTGTTATGATGGTCTTGTGTAGGTAGTGTCAGGCACTGTGAGGTCATGGATATCCAGACTATTTTGTGTCTGGAGAAGCACATTGTAAGGAGTTCTACCCTTCTTTTGGCTCTTACATTCTCTCCACCACCTCTTCCGCAATAGACTCTGAGCCATGGAAGGTGTGATAGAGATATTGCAGTACTGAGCACTCCTTTGTCACTTCTTCCCAGCACCATGATGCCTCCTGAGTCATCCCAAGGTCACTGCCATAATAGTAGCATTAATATAGTAGTATGAACTTTAAGAAGTGTGCTTACTGGGCAGTTTGATGAGCATAGTATATATATTTAGCCAGACAGCAGCAGACTTTACACCCCTAGGGCTCATGACTATCCCTCTTGTAAGTTTTTAGTATCAGGGATGTATTCCCTCCCATGGAGCAGGCCTCCGGTCCAATTAAAGGGCAGTTGGTTTCCACCATGACAGATGTGCCACTATTACACCGTTGGCTTATTTGGCCTGCCTGGCCAAATATAAGGCGTGCAGGGTCCACTGTGGAGTATCTTCACTGGTGAGTTCTCTTTCTCCCATTGAACTGCATGCAGAATGGCTTGTTCCAGCTTTCTTTTGGTTGGTCTACATGGAGGAGGTTATCAGCTCAATTCCAGGAGGATTTCTCAGTGGTCTTGCAGCCCAAGTATGTGGAGTCTTCAGCAATAGGGGCTTACCATCTCTTCCTGGTGGGAAACCAAGGGCCTCAGCAATGGCCTGTAATGTTTTGGGGGCATCAGGGACAACTCACTGGAAGGTATCCCATCCCTGTCACTGAAAATTTTCTAGTAACAATGTATGGCTGTTGAGTGTTCCATTGTCCTAAAAAGTAGGTTTCCGTATGACTTATTTATATCTTGTTAGCTTTGATTAGCCCTCCCTTCACCTTTCTTTTACTCAGTCTCTTCTCCTGACCTCACTTAGACCTTTTCACCCCCATTAATCTGTTCTACTTATATATATACCATACCATCCTATTCAGTCCCACCTTCCTCCTTTCTCTTCCCTCTATATCTCCTTTCTCGCTTACTGGCCTCTGCTACTGAGTTTTTTGTTTTTTTTTTAATGAACTGCACAGCTAATTTTTTAAAAATATTATTTTATTTATTTATTTATTTATTTGACAGAGAAAGAGGGGAGAGAGAGAGAGGCAGAGAGAGAATGGGTGGTGCGCCAGGGCCTCCAGCCACTGCAAATGAACTCCAGACACGTGCACCCCCTTGTGCATCTGGCTAACCCGGGGAATAGAACCTGGGTCCTTTGGCTTTGCAGGCAAACTCCTTAACCATTAAGCTGTCCCTCCAGCCCTGTTACTGAGTTTTATTCCTACTCACACAATCATCTGTAGCTAGGATCCACATATGACAGAGAACATGTGATGTTTGGCTTTCTGGGCCTGGGTTACCTCACTTAGTATAATCCTTTCCAGATCCATCCATTTTCCTGCACATTTCATAACTTCACTTTACTGCTGAGTGGAACCCCATTGTGTAAATGTGCCACAGTTCATTATCCATTTGGTAGTTGAGGGACATCTAGGCTGGTTTTTGTTGTTGTTTTTAGGTAGGGTCTCAGGGTGGCCTTTCACTCATGGTGATCCCCCTAACTGTCCCTCCTGAGTGCTGGGATTAAAGGCATGCACCCCCATGCTCAGCTTTTTTTTTTTTTTTTTTTTAAATGTAGGGTCTCACTCTAGCTCATGCTGACCTGGAATTCACTATGTAGTCTCAGGGTAGCCTCGAACTCAAGGCAATCCTCCTACCTTTGCCTCCCAAGTGCTGGGATTAAAGGCATGTGCCTCCACGCCCGGCTTTGTTTTTGTTTTTGTTTTTGAAGTGAGATGTCACTATGTTGTCCAGATTGTTTTTAAACTCCTGGGATCAAATGAACTTCCTGCCTCAGTCTTTTGGGTGACCAGGACCACACTTATCTGGGACTTAATAGATACATGTTCAGCTGTCTGGTTTTGTTTGTTTTTGTTAGTTTCTTTTCTTTTCCTTCCTTCCTTTCTTTTGACTCAGGGTGGCTATTTTCAGTACTAATTAACCATATCCATTTCAGTTTAAAAAATATGTGGGTTGGGGAGATGGCTTAGTTGTTAAGGCACTTGCCTGTGAAGCCTAAGGACCCATGTTCGACTCTCCAGGTCCCATTTAAGCCCGACACACTAAGTGCCACAAGTGCATAAGGTTGCACATGCACACAAGGTGGTGCACAAGTCTGGAATTCGATTGCAGTGGCTGGAGGCTCTGGTGTGCCAATTCTTTCTCTCTCTTTCTCTTTCTCTCTCCCTTTCTTTGATTTAAAAAAAAAAAAGCCAATCTGTTGGGCCTGCCTCAAAAAAAAAATACAAAAGAAATCCATAAAATATAACACTTTCTATGGCTGGGACTTATCACACATTCAAATAACAGGTGAATTCATAATTTCAAAAACATGTGCAGGGTGTGGTGGCACACACCTTTAATCCCAGCACTTGGGAGGCAGCGGTAGGATCCCCCTGAGTCTGGCCACTCTGGGATGACACAGTGAATTCCAGGTCAGCCTGGGCCAGAGTGAGGACCTGCCTCGGAACAACAACAACAAGGGAATTGAACAGATGGGTTAGAAAAGGTGTTGCACCACCTTTAATCGCAGCATTTAGGAGGCAGAGGTAGGAGGATTGCCATGAGTGCAGGTGAGACTACGTAGTGAATCCCATGTCGGCCTGGGCTAGCTTGGTGCTGTTAACTTGAGCCTTGTAGTATGCTAGTCTCCACATGAAGCTTGTGTTCTTGGACAGGTGTTTAACTCTTGTTGAGCTTAAGGTACCACGAAAAGGAAAAGTTGGGCCAAAGACCAACTAGGCCTTTTCTAAGTAATAATCTTTGATTTATGTATGAGAAATATAGCAAAATAGATCACTTTATTCTTTTCTTTTTTTTTTTTTTTTTTGTCTTTGTTTTTTTGAGGTAGGGTCTCACTCAGTAGTCTCAGGGTGCCTCGAACTCATGGCGATCCTCCTACCTCTGCCTCTCAAGTGCTGGGATTAAAGGCATTTGCCACCATGCCCGGCCTACATCACTTTATTTTTGCATAGAACATTTTGACAGGTATTGAAATAATTCATATTTATAATGTACTCATTTGTAATTCATGCTGTTTTTCCTTTCAAGACTCTGCTTTTACATGGAAACATCATCACCTCTCTTAGAATGGCACCTTCTTATCTACCCAGAAGTCTTGCTATACTTTCTTTGGCAGAAAATGAAATCCGAGACTTAAATGAGGTAAAATTTGTAAATACTCTATAGGATCCAGGAAGGTGAAAAGTTTCAGAGAGCTAACTTTTAGATTGTGAGAAACTTGGAAGAAAATGCCATGAAGTAGAAACAGTCATAGAGAATCATTCATTATATTACCTAAATGTCAGTGGGTCATTAGGGGCTTAATACTGTTTGGGATTAAAGGCATTCACTACCAAGCCTGGCAATGTCTTTTTATTGACAGTTTTCATACCATATATATATATGTTATGAAAAAGTATATTTTTGATATTTTGAGGTAGTTTTCATAACATACATACATATATATGTGTGTGTGTGTGTGTGTGTATATATATATATATATATATATATATATATATATATACTTAAAAAATATATATATATATTTTTGATATTTTGAGGTAGAGTCTCACTAGCTCAGGCTGACCTGGAATTCACTATGTAGTCTCAGTGTGTCCTCAAACTCATGGTGATCCTCCTACCTCTGCCTCTCCAGTTCTGGGATTAAAGGTGTGTGTCACCATGTCCAGCTTGCTTAATTTTATTTGTCCACTCCCAGTACTCAGGAGGCAGAGGTAGGAGAATTACTGTGAGTTCAAGTCTACCTAGAGACTACATAGTGAATTCCAGGTCAGCCTGGGCTAGAGTGAGACCCTACCTCAAAAAACCAAACCATATTAAGCCCCTAATGACCCACTGACATTTAGGTAACATAGTAATTCTCTATGGGAGTTGACTGGCAGTAGAGGGGCATCTATATTATATATGCTAGTAATGTACCCTGACCATCTTCCCCAGTACTTAATATGTATCATAGTAAGGTTTTCTCAAGCCAGGTGGTGGTGTGCATGTCTGTAACCCCAGCACTTGGGAAGTGGAGTCAGGAGTTCAAGGCTAGCCTAGGCTACTTGAGACTTTGTCATAAAAAATTAAAATAGGTTCCTCAGGAAGTCATGCTGACGCTTTCTCTTGTCCAGCAAGGACAAAGAGCCATGTTGTTAGGATTTCGGACTCACTGGCTAGTCGTAGAGCACTGCTTGTCACTTTTCAGAACAAGAGGAAAATTGTTACATTTTCAAATGCTGCCAAAGATGTGTACTCAGTGGAAGGCCTGTGCTTGATACTGAATACTGCATTTTGTTCAACAAAGAAATCCTTTGTTCCAGGTCTCTTTTTTGGCATCCCTAAGTGAATTGGAGCAGTTATCAATCATGAACAATCCCTGCGTGATGGCAACACCTTCCATTCCAGGATTTGACTATCGGCCGTATATTGTCAGCTGGTGTTTGAATCTCAGAGTACTAGATGGATATGTGATTTCCCAGAAGGAAAGGTGAGCAAGAACAACCTGTTCCACATAGGCTAGTCATGGAAGTTACTGAACAGATTATTTCTAGTTTGCTACAGATTATTAACTTGAGTATTTTTTAGAATGTGTGGTTTGAAATTAAAAGCATTAGTGCAGTCACATTGTAGGCTGTCTACTGGTTATTTAGGATTCCCTCTCCTTCCTTAGAAGAAGAAATAAATATCAGTGCTGGGGAGTATGGCTGGTCAGTAGACTGCCTAGTGTAAAGGAAGCTCTGGGTCCCGTCCTCAGCACACATCAGACCGGGCATGGTGGCACACACCTGTAATGCCAGCACTCGGGAGGTGGAAACTGGAGAATCAGAAACTCAAGCTCGGGGCTGGAGAGATGGCTTAGCAGTTAAGGCATTTGCCCGAGAAGCCAAAGGACCCAGGTTCGATTTCCCAGGACCCACATAAACCAGATGCACAAGGTGGCACATGTATCTGGAGTTTGTTTGCAGTGGCTGGAGGCCTTGGTGCGCCCATTCTCATTCTCTCTCCCTCTGGCTCTTTCTCTTCCTCAAATAAAACTTAAAAAATATATATATATATCTTAAAAAAATAAGCTTAAGATCATCCTCAGCAACATAGCAAGTTTGAGGCCAGCTTGGGGTACATGAGACCCTGCCTCAAAAAAAAAAAGGTACTATGAGACCCTCATAATAGGAGAAAAAGATGATGACATCAAATTACAAGAGAGACTAATGGAGAGAGGGAGGGGATATGACAGAACAGTTATGCAGGGGAAAGTGGGGGAGGGGAGGGAAATACCATGGCTTGTTGTTGTCTGTAAGTATAGATGTTGTCAATAATAATAAAAAAAAGGTACTGTGCCCACACCTGTGGAGGTTATAGGTCACAAGAGGAAACTTGGTAAGTATTAGGTAGGAGGGAGAGCAGCAGGGTCGGAGAGGTGCTAAGGCAAAGTCCCTTTTAGAATTAAGCTCCCCCCCCCCAGGAAGAGTCTCATTCTAGTCCAGGCTGACCTGGAATTCACTATGTAGTCTCAGGGAGGTCTCGAACTCATGGTGATCCTCCTACCTCTGCCTCCCGAGTACTGGGATTAAAGGCGTGCACCACCATGCCCTGCAAAGCTTTTATTTTTTTAGTGAAAAATTATTTTTATTTATCCATTTTGACAGAGAGAGAGAGAGGCAGATAGAGAGAATGGTGTGCCAGGGCATCCAGCCACTGCAAACAAACTCCAGATGCATGCACCTCTTTGTGCATCTGGCTTACATGGGTACTGAGGAATTCAACCTGAGTCCTTAGGCTTCACAGGCTAGTGCCTTAACTACTAAGCCATCCCTCCAGCCCTAGGGTTAAAGCTTTTATTAGGAGAATTGGAAGCACTATGTTAAACAGAATGGGGTTTAAAGCCAAAGAGAAAGAGAGGCTCTGGAAATCCAAAGAACAAGGCAGGATGGTCCCTTTTAGGAGTTTCTGGGGAAAGCTGTATGTCTGGGCACAGACTACTTGAGCAAAGTTATGAGGTAATGGAGGAGAGTGACAAAGGCCTCGAGTCCATTTAGGTCTTTAAGAAGAGTTAGCTGTTCTGTCACTGCCCTGCTCTTAGGTAGGACCCAAGGTCATAACCCAAGTGTTTTGGGGGTTTCCCTGGCAGCTTTCCTGTCTGACCCTGGACCCTGGAAAGCAGGGACCTCTTTAAGTGACCACATCTATTGTCCAATAGGACCTACCTACTGTCTTGCTAAATGGACAGGTTGCCAAACTGCTAGACATTTATATTTATACCCATAGATGAGTGCTGCATTCCGCCTCAATCACAGAAATCTTTTTTCTTTTTCCTTTTCTTTTTATTTTATTTGTTTATGAGAGAGAGAGAGAATGAATATGGGTATACCAGAACCTCTAGCCACTGCAAGGTGGCATGCACCACCTTGTGTATCAGGCTTTATGTAGGTACTGGGGAATTGAACCAGGGTCCTTAGGCTTTGCAGGCAACTACCTTAACCACTGAGTCATATCTCCAGCTGTCTTTCTTTTGGATTTTTGAGGTGGAGTCTGACTCTACTCTAGTCCAGGCTGATTTAGAATTTACTATGTAGTCTCAGGCTGGCCTTGAACTTACAGCAGTCCTCCTACTTCTGCTTCCTAAGTACTGGGATTAAAGACATGTGCTGCCACAGCAGAATGTTCTTTTTTGAGGGGGTGGGGGTTTCAAGGTAGGGACTCGTTCTAGCCCAGGCTGACCTGGAATTCACTATGTAGTCTCAGGGTGGCCTTGAATTCATGGCAATCCTCCTCTGCCTCCTGAGTGCTGGGATAAAAGGCATACACCACCACACCTGGCAATCGTACTTGACAAAAAAGCTTGTTGGATTTTTCTGTAAGATTGGTGGCATTTATTTATCTGAGGGGCAATAGGGGGATATAGCAGAGATAACAACCTTCCATAATAACCCAGCTCCAACATGACTGACTGTTTCGTTTCTGTACTTTTTTCATTCCTCTTATACATTATTTTTAAGTAAACTTCAGATGATGTATTATCTCTTCTGTGAATATTTTGGTATATATCTCTGAAAGAGAAAAGCTTTTGGGCTAGAGATGGCTTAGTGGTTAAAGCGCTTGCCTTCAAAGCCAAAGCACCCATGTAAGCATGATGCACAAGGTGGTGCATTCGACTCGAGTTTCATCTGGAGTTTGTTTGAAGTGGCTAGAGGCCCTGGTGTGCCCATTTTCTCTGTCTCTGTTTCCGTCTCTCTGTCTCTGTTTTCGTCTCTCTGTCTCTGTCCCCCTCTCTCTTGCAAATAAATAAATAAAAATAAAAATAAATGACCAGTTAGCAATTTTAAAAACTGCCATTGTGAACTTACAGATTAAATACAATTCATGTGTTTAGATACTTCTGTTTGGCAAAGTAGAAAGAATTCTTACTACTTCTTTGAAAATAATTAAAAAATTTGAAGCCACATGTGGTGGTGTGCACCTTTAATCCCAGCACTCGGGAGGCAGAGGTAGAAGGATTGCCATGAGTTCAAGGCCACCCTGATACTACATAGTGAATTCCAGGTCAGCCTGGGCTAGAGTGAGACCCTATCTCAAAAAAACAAAGCAAAACAAAGATTTTGATATCAATAAAGTATGGAGGTATAGAGATCAGGAGTTTGAGGTTATCCTGGGCTACACCTTTAGGGCTGCAGAGATAGCTCAGAAGTTAAAGGCACTTTCTTACAAAGCTTGATGGTCTAGGTTTTGTTTCTCCAGTATTCACATGAAACCAGATGCATATAGGGGCACATGTGTCTGGAGTCATTTGTTGTGCCAAGAGGCCTTGGTATGGCTATACCTTTCTTTTTCTAGTAAATATTTTAGAAAATTGGTATCAATGTATTAAGCTGGTTGTGGTGGTGTATGCTGGTAGGGAATTGCTAAAGAGTTGGAGGCAGGAAGACCAGGTGTTTGAGGCCATCCTGGGCTATACCTTTAGGGCTGGAGAGATGGCTCAGCACTTAAGAGAATTTCCTATGCAAGCATGAGAGTCTGAGGAGGCTGGAGAGACTGCTTAAGTTCAATCCCCAGGACCCACAGGGACAGCTGAGCCTGCCCACGAGTGTCTGTGCCCATCGAGGAGAGACCTAAGGGTCCCTGGAGCTCAGGGATGAAATGCAAGCTCTGAGATTAGCAAGAGACTGGCTCAAAAAACAACTGTCAAGCTGGGTGTGGTGGCTCACATCTTTAATCTCAGCACTGAGGCAGAGGTGGAGATCACTGTGAGTTTGAGGCCACCCTGAGACTACAGAGTGAATTCCAGGTCAGCCTGGACTAGAGTGAAACCCTACCTCAAAAAAACAAAAACAAACAAGAAAACAACTGTCAGAGGGGCGATGGAATGGGACACCTGAGTGCAGCTCTGACCACTACAGGCAAACGCTCTGCCACACACACACAAAAGTAGTGTTAAAAAAACAAACCAAAAATGAATAAATAAAAGTAATAATAAATTAAGAAGGAAGATCACTGTTGCTTAAGCACACTTTTTGAGCACCTCCACGCCATCACCTCTCTATCTCCCCAGTTTGAAAGCTGAGTGGCTCTATAGTCAAGGCAAGGGGAGAGCATATCGGCCTGGGCAGCACGTCCCGCTTGTCCAGTATCTGGCTACCGTCTGTCCTCTCACTTCTGCACTGGGCCTTCAAACCGCAGAGGATGCCAAACTAGAGAAAATTCTAAGTAAACAGAGGTAAGCTTATTGATTTGGAACTGCTGAGGGACTAATGAAAATACCATTGATCTTTCACATAGTGATGGTAGGCTGGAAGCCAGACTGGTGGCCCACGCTGGTGGACACTCAGGCCCCTGGCACAGCAGTAGTCCCACAGTGCAGCTGAACTGCACAGTGCAGCTTGCGCCATGGCAGTGGTGTTGCTCATTACTTCTTCCCTGGGGAGAGCTGAGCATTATGGTGTGAGGAATGGGATATTTAAATTATTTATTTGCAAGGAGAGAGAGAGGAAGGGAGGGGGGAGGGAGGAGACAGACAGAGAGAGAATGGGCATGCCAGGGCCTGTAGCTACTGCAAATGAACTCCAGACACATGTGCCCCTTGTGCATCTGGCTTATATGGGTCTTGGGGAATCGAACCTGGGTCTTTGGTTTCACAGGCAAATGCCTTAACTGCTAAGCCATTTCTCCAGCCTAGGAATGGGATATTTAAAAAAAATGTATTTGAGCTGGAGAGATGGCTCATTGGTTAAAGCACTTGCTTGCAATGCCTGCTGGCCCAGCTTCAATTCCCCAGTACCCATATGTGGTGGTTTGAATAGAATAGATGGTCCCCAATATATGCAGTTGTTTATTTGTTTGTAGTTTGCATTCTGCAGCCACCTGGCTGGAGGCAATGTCACTGGGTGGATCTTAAGGTGTGGTGGTGGGTTTCAGATTTCAATCTAAAGATATGCAAAGTGTGCCTAGCAGGAGTTTGCTGTGCTGTGCGGCTTTTGGCTTGTGCTTCTCTTTCTCTCTGCTTGGGCCTGTGAAGGCAGGCCAGCTTCTTCTGCCATTATGGAACTTTCCCTGGATCTGTAAGCTTCAATAAATATAACTTCCTCTATAACTGTGCCTGGTCTGGAAGTTTACCTCAGTGAACCTGAAGCTGTCTGCTACAGAACTTGGTACCAGGAGTGGGGTGAGATGAACCTGACCATGTGGATGTTGATCTTTTGGGACCTTTGTTTTGGAGGAATGGCATAGACTTGGTGCTTACAACTGAAGATGTCTTCTGGAATGGTAAGCCAAGTTTTATGGACTATTCTGATGAGAGTCTGAGAATGCTAAGTGCAGACAGGATTGAACTTCGAGGCTTGGCTTATGAGCTTTCTAAGAGGAAGGAAAGACTGCAGAGGACTTTGTTGTAACTGGGCTACTGGCATAAGGGCCGGCTGCGTCCTGCTGCCGAGGCCCAGAGAGTTTGATCAAGGTTAAATTTGTAATGGACTGATGTGCTTGGCTAGAGATATTGGACTGAGAGATTTAAGATTTTAAGCTGGAAAACCTCAAGCAAGTTAAAATTACAGGCACTGAGACTGGTTTTAGGTTACTGAATCTGCTGTTTTCAAACACATTAGAATCTTAAAGGAAGATGGTCCAATTGCTTTACCATGGAAAGGATGCCTGAGGAAAGACTATCATAGAAATGGAAACACTTTTGGAAAGAGTTGACTGGAAAAGGAACCTGCTTTTCAAGGTTATGATTTATTTTGTCTGTGAATTAAGAATATGGCTGTGTCCTATATATCTGGTATTGGTTTCAGAAGCATGAAAAATGCGAGGAGTAGTCGTGAATTGCACTTGCTTCCACGAGCTGCTGCTGAGATGCAGCATGAGGCAGGGCATGATGCCCTGATAGGCTGAAAGAGCCTTTGGAAGATGGACCGTGGTTTGCATGAAGACCTCAAGATGTTTTGGATATACCAGGACTATGCAAGGGCTACCATAGAGTGCACTGTTGGCCTCAGATGCAAGTGTTTCCTGGCTACTCTGCCCAGATGGAGGGGCAGAATTGGAAAATCTGGAGACTGTTAGTCTTTGGTTGTATTGGACTTGAACTGCAGAAGTTTGATGTTTGTTTGATAGTGGTTATGTTTGCATTATTTTAGTCTCTCCTTGCTATGCCTTATACCAGTTGAAAATGTTTATGCTGTGCCTTTATGTGTTAGAAATGTTTAACTTGTTTGATTTTAGAGGTCTTAATATCTTAAATTGGTCAAGACTGTGGGGACTTCTAAAATTGAACTGAGTACAGTTTACAATGTGTGATGGTTATAAATCTATTGGGGGCCAGGGGTGGAATGTGGTGGTTTGAATAGAATAGATGGCCCCCAATATATTCAGTTGTTTGTTTGTAGTTTGCATTCTGCAGCCACCTGGCTGGAGGCAATGTCACTGGGTAGATCTTTAGGTGTGGTGGCGGGTTTCAGATTTCAATCTAAAGATATGCAAAGTGTGCCTAGCAGGAGTTCCTCTAGTGTGCTGTGCTGTGTGGCTTTTGGCTTGTGCTTCTCTTTCTCTCTGCTTGGGCCTGTGAAGGCAGGCCAGCTTCTTCTGCCATTATGGAACTTTCCCTGGATCTGTAAGCTTCAGTAAATATAACTTCCTCTATAACTGTGCCTTGTCTCAGTGAACATGAAGCTGTGTGCTATACCATACAAAGCTGGATGCTCAATGTGGCACATGCATCTGGAGTTTGTTTCCAGTGTCAGCAGGCCCTTGCATGCCCATACTCTCTTTCTCTCAAGTAAATAAAAATATTTAAAAATCAAAAAGTGTATTTTTCAGAGGCTAGGATTTGCGTTCAGTGGTAGAACTCTTATTTATTTATGAGAGAGAGAACATAGGTGCACCAGGACCTTAAGCCATTGCAAACAAACGCCAGACACATGCACCATCTTGTGCATCTGGCTTTATGTGGGTACTGGAGAATGGAACCTGGGTCCTTAGGCTTTGCAGGCAAGTACCATAACCACTGAGCCATATCTCCAGCCCTCACTGGTAGAACTTGTATTTATTTATTTATTTTTTGGTCTTTCAAGGTAGCATTTCATTCTAGCCCAGGCTGACCTGACCTGGAATGCACTATGTAGTCTCAGGATGGCCTCGAACTCATGGTGATCCTTCTACCTTTGTCTCCTGAGTGTTGGGATTAAAGGCATGGGCCACCACATCTGGCTCAATGGTAGAACTCTTGCCTAGCATATGTGAGGCTCTAGGTTTGAGCCTTAACATCTCAGAAAAAAATAGATATATACGTGGCCTATGATATAGGTGTGTCATATGGCTTTTTAAAAAAAATATTTGACAGATGCAAAGAGGCAGAGAGAGAAAGAGAGAAAGTGAATGGCTTGCCAGGGCCTTCAGCCACTGCAAATGAATTCAAGGTGTGAGTGCCTCCTATGCACATGTACAGCCTTGTACACTTGCATCATCTTGTGCGTCTGGCTTACGTGGGACCTGGAGAGACGAACATGAGTTCTTAGGCTTTGCAGACAAGTACCTTAACCGCTAAGCCATCTTTCCAGCCATGTCATATGGCTTCTTAAATGCTAAGATTAAGATCATAGCTAGATGGGCTGCAGAGATGGCTTAGTGGTTTAGGCAATTGCCTGAGAAGCCTAAGGACCCACATGCGACTCTCCAGGTCCCACGTAAGCCAGACGCACAAGGTGGCACAAGCGCACAAGTTCGCACATGTGCACAAGGTGGCACAAGCGCACAAGTTCGCACATTGCACAAGGGGGCACAAGCGCACAAGTTCGCACATTGCACAAGGGGGCACAAGCGCACAAGTTCGCACATTGCACAAGGTGACACAAGCGCACAAGTTCGCACATGTGCACAAGGTGACACAAGCGCACAAGTTCGCACATTGCACAAGGGGGCACAAGCGCACAAGTTCGCACATTGCACAAGGTGGCACAAGCGCACAAGTTCTCACATTGCACAAGGTGGCACAAGCGCACAAGTTCGCACATGTGCACAAGGGGGCACAAGCGCACAAGTTCGCACATTGCACAAGGGGGCACAAGCGCACAAGTTCGCACATTGCACAAGGGGGCACAAGCGCACAAGTTCTCACATTGCACAAGGTGACACAAGCGCACAAGTTCGCACATTGCACAAGGTGACACAAGCGCACAAGTTCTCACATTGCACAAGGTGACACAAGCGCACAAGTTCGCACATTGCACAAGGTGACACAAGCGCACAAGTTCTCACATTGCACAAGGGGGCACAAGCGCACAAGTTCGCACATTGCACAAGGGGGCACAAGCGCACAAGTTCGCACATTGCACAAGGGGGCACAAGCGCACAAGTTCTCACATTGCACAAGGTGACACAAGCGCACAAGTTCGCACATTGCACAAGGTGACACAAGCGCACAAGTTCACACATTGCACAAGGTGACACAAGCGCACAAGTTCACACATTGCACAAGGTGACACAAGCGCACAAGTTCACACATTGCACAAGGTGACACAAGCGCACAAGTTCGCACATTGCACAAGGGGGCACAAGCGCACAAGTTCACACATTGCACAAGGTGACACAAGCGCACAAGTTCGCACATTGCACAAGGGGGCACAAGCGCACAAGTTCGCACATTGCACAAGGGGGCACAAGCGCACAAGTTCGCACATTGCACAAGGGGGCACAAGCGCACAAGTTCGCACATTGCACAAGGGGGCACAAGCGCACAAGTTCGCAAATTGCACAAGGGGGCACAAGCGCACAAGTTCGCACATTGCACAAGGTGACACAAGCGCACAAGTTCGCACATTGCACAAGGGGGCACAAGCGCACAAGTTCGCACATTGCACAAGGTGACACAAGCGCACAAGTTCGCACATTGCACAAGGGGGCACAGCGCACAAGTTTGCACATGTGCACAAGGTGACACAAGCGCACAAGTTCTCACATTGCACAAGGGGGCACAAGCGCACAAGTTCGCACATTGCACAAGGTGACACAAGCGCACAAGTTCTCACATTGCACAAGGTGGCACAAGCGCACAAGTTCTCACATTGCACAAGGTGACACAAGCGCACAAGTTCGCACATTGCACAAGGTGACACAAGCGCACAAGTTTGCACATGTGCACAAGGTGACACAAGCGCACAAGTTCGCACATTGCACAAGGGGGCACAAGCGCACAAGTTTGCACATGTGCACAAGGTGACACAAGCGCACAAGTTCGCACATTGCACAAGGGGGCACAAGCGCACAAGTTCGCACATGTGCACAAGGGGGCACAAGCGCACAAGTTCTCACATTGCACAAGGGGGCACAAGCGCACAAGTTCGCACATTGCACAAGGGGGCACAAGCGCACAAGTTCGCACATGTGCACAAGGGGGCACACATGTCTAGAGTTCAATCGCGTTGTCTGGAGGCTCTGGCACACCACTTTCTTTCTCTCCCTCTCTCTCTCGCTCTCTTCTCATAAAAATTTTTTAATACATTTTATTTCAGAGAGAAAGGGGGAGAGAGAGAGAATGATAATGGGCGCACCAGGCCTCCAGCCACTGCAAACAAACTCTAGTGCATGTGCCCTCTTGTGCGTCTGGCTTACGTGGGTCTTGGAGACTCGAACTGGGATCATTTGGCATTATAGGCAACCCCCATTTTTTTAAAAAGATCATAGCTAGTGGCTGGAGAGATGGCTTAGCAGTTAAGGCACATGCCTGTGAAGCCTAAGGACCCAGATTTGATTTTTCAGGTCCCATGTAAGCCAGATGCACATAGTGGCACATGCATCTTGAATTTGTTTGCAGTAACTAGAAGCCCTGGTGTGCTCATTCTCTCTTTCTCTGTCAACCCCCTCTCTCGGTAATAAATACATAAAAGTTTAATTAAATCTTTAAATAAATAAAAGATCATAGCTAGAATCATTTATCAGAAATCCAACCCCTCAGTGTTGGTGATTATGTAAGTGTATGTACATAAGGGTCCCTATCTTTGTGATTTAAAATAAGTTGTAGCCTTTTTTTCTTTTTTTCTTTTTTTTCTTTTTTTTTGGTGGGGGGTTTCAAGGTAGTGTCTCACTAGCTCTGGCTGACCTAGAATTAACTGTATTCTCAGGGTGGCCTTGAACTCACAGCAATCCTTCTACCTCTGCCTCCTGAGTGCTGGGATTAAAGATGTGCACCACCATGCCTGGCTTTTTTTTTTTTTACTTTATTTTTATTTATTTATTTGAGAGAGAGGGAGAGAGAGTGTGGGTGTTCCAGGGCCTCTAGCCACTGCAAATGAACTCCAGAGGCATGGGCCCCATTGTGCATCTGGCTTACGTGAGTCCTGGAGAATTGAACCAAGGTCCTTTGGCTTTGCAGGCAAACACCTTAACCGCTAAGCCATCTCTCCAGCCCAGTTGTAACCTTTTCTAACCTGTGCTTTCAGATGAGACTTTGTAATTTGCCAATAACTAAAGATACTAACTTTGCAATATTATTATGTAGGGAGAAGAAGAGCATTCTTTTTTTAGCTTGTGTTAGATGACACCAAATATTACTGATTTTTAGGTTTCATCAGAGACAGTTAATGAATCAAAGTCAAAATGAAGAGTTGTCTCCTCCTGCTCCTAGTGAAACAAGGGCACCCCTTGTACCTGAGCATGCAAGCCCCACTCCAGACTGCCAGATAGCCCAGGAAAGTGGTAAGGAACCAACTTAACCATGGTTACCTGTCTTCAACTCATTTGTTTTGCTGGGTTTCATAACACAGAAAAAAGTACATTTTTATAACCTTTAATAAGTTTAAATTTAGTGGGCACATACATTTCCATACATCTGTTTATTTTATATGATATTTCATATATGTACATATGAATATATGTGTGTATATGTATGTACACATATAAATATATATATATATATATATATACACACATACATATATACACACACATATATGTATGTATACATAAAAATATATATATATGTATTTCTTGTCTTTTTGAGGTAGGGTCTCACTCTAGTCCAGGCTGACCTGGAACTTACTCTGTAGTCTCAGGGTGGCCTTGAACTCATGGCGATCCTTCTACCTCTGTCTCCCAAGTGCCTGGATTAAAGGTGTGTACCACCATGCCTGGTGGCTTTGACTGTTCTTGTGATGCTGTAGGAATTCAGCTTTGGGTGTTTCTTTTTGTTTTTGAAGAGTACGCTGATCTTCAGTCTTTCCCCCCTTGCCACTGAGGTGGGAGGAAAGAACAGGAGGGGTTGTGCTAGGGACCACTGGGCCAGCCCTATGGGGCCTTCTCCTGGGGAAGGAGACCATAGACCAACCCCCTGGTGGCACTTGTACCTCCCAGTTCCCTGGATCTTGTGGGGGAGAGTGGACAGGAAAGAGGGGAAGTGCTTAGGGATGGGGAAGTCCCCACTGCTCTCTCTCTTTTTTTATTAAGTTTTTTGTTGTATTTTATTTATTTGAGAGAGAGAGAGAGAAAGAGGCAGATGGAGGGAGAGAGAGAGAGAGAGAAAGAATAGGTTTGCCAGAGCTTCTAGCCACTGAAAATGAACTATAGACACATATACCACCTTGTGCATCTATCTTACGTGAGTACTGGGGAATTGAACCTGGGTCCTTAGGCTACACAGTCAAGTGCTTTAACTGCTCAGCCATCTCTCCAGCACTCTCTCTCTTTCTTTTGAGGTAGGATCTCACTTTAGCCCAGGCTGACCTGGAACTAACACTGTAGTCCCATGCTGGCCTCGAACTCACCAGTGCTCCTCTTACCTCTGCCTTCTAAGTGCTGGGATTAAAGGTATGTGCTATACCCAAGACTGGCCTAGCAATTACTATATGTATGTATAGTTCATACTGGCTTGAACTCAGTCCTCCTGCCTCAGCCTCTCACATGCGGATATTGTAGGCTTGAGCTAACATGCCCAGCTTAAGAATTCATTCCTTGAAGCTGGGTGTGGTGGCACATGCTTTTAATCCCAGCACTCAGAAGCAGAGGTAGGAGGTTCACCATGAGTTCCAAACCACCCTGAGACTACATAGTGAATTCCAGGTCAGCCTGGACTAGAGTGAGACCCTACCTTGAAAAACAAAAACAAACAATATATATATATATATGGCTGGAGAGATGGCTTAGTAGTTAAGGTGCTTGCCTGCAAAGTCAAAGGACCCAGGTTTGATTCCCCAGTACCCACATAAAGCCCAGGTGCACAAGGTAACACAAGTGTCTGGATTTCTAGAGGCCCTGGTGCATCTATTCTCTCTCTCTCTTAAATAAATAAAATATTACCAAACAAAGGAACCCCCCCAAAATTCCCTGAAAAACATTTGGCTTGATATTTTAGGCATATTAAAGGAAATTATTGAAGGCATCTTACTGTATTTCTGGAATTAGATTTCATTAATGAAGTACAACTATGAAGTTCTCTCTAGTGATTGAAATGATACTCTGTTGATTCTTCTAGAACCTGTTATCCAAATCAATTCTTGGGTTGGGATAAGCAGTAATGATGACCAGTTATCTGCTGTGAAGAATAACTTTGCAACTGTACACACGACAAGGTATTCTCAGAACGACCTCCACTTGGAAGACATCCAGACAGATGAGGACAAGCTGAACTGCAGCCTTCTGTCTTCCGAGTCTACTTTCATGCCAGTTGCATCAGGACTGTCTCCAGTGTCACCCACAGTTGAGCTGAGGCTGCCGGGCATTAACTTGGGCCTAGAAAATGATGGAGTTCCAGAGGAATCTGTGAAAGGTCTAGAGAACCAGGACTTGGAGAAGGAAGAGGAAAAGTCTTTGTGGGGTACAAATGAGAGTCCAGTTCAGATGCTGAAAAGTAAGATGAGTACAGAAATAAACAAGAAAGCTGGGCTATTACCTTATCCCAAGTCAGCAATCATCAGTGCTGTCTTCAAGGATGACAGCCACAGTGTTCTCTCTTTTCCTGAGTCAGCAGGACACAATGTCTCCCACGTCGAGCCAGTCAGTGAGGAAGCCATGTCTTACACAACTTCAGAGAAACTTCCATGCAGGATTTTAACCCAGAGATCTGTTGCTTTGGGACATGATAAAGTTGCCCTTCAGAAACTGAATGAAGCAGCCACCAAACTTCAGGCCTGTTGGCGGGGCTTTTACACCAGGAACTGTGACCCTCAAGCCAAAGAGGTGCGTTATGAGATCCGGTTGCGCAGAATGCAAGAACACATCATCTGCCTGACGGATGAAGTAAGGAGGTGGGTCAGAAACCCCGTGTGTGCTGTTTGTTGGCTTGAAGGTGTCAGGTTCTTAGCTGTTTCAGAGTGCTGTGCAGCTGTGGTGACGACACACGGCACACCAGGCAGACACTGCTGTCTTGAGTGTGTATTCCTATGATATATCGGAACCGTCTTGAGGGCACAGATTACCATATGCACCAGCACAGCAATTGGTACATAGATACAGTATCATAAAAGATGTTGAATAGAGCCGGGTGTGGTGGCACACGCCTTTAATCCCAGCACTCTGGAGGTAAGAGGATCACCATGAGTTCAAGGCCACCCTGAGACTCCATAGTGAGTTCCAGGCCAGCCTGGGGTAGAGCGAGACCCTAACTTGAAAAATCAAAAAAAAAAAAAAAATTTGAATAACTATGAGCTGCCTGGGTATCTATAATTCTAGTAAAAAACTATAGAAATGCAGAAATGATCTCTGAAAGTATAAACATAGAAAGGTACAGATACTCTAGAAAAATTGGATAAATAAAAAAGTGAAGGCCAGGTGTGGTAGTGCACGCCTTTAATCCTGACACCCGGGAGGCCGAGGTTGGAGGATCACTGTGAGTTTGAGGCCACCCTGAGACTACATAGTGAAGTCCAGTTCAGTATGGGCTACAGTGAGATTCAAAAGGAACTAAAGTTCTGGGGCTGATAGTCTTTAATTCCATGGCTTACATGTTTTGTTGACTGCCAACCTAGGAGAGTTAGGATTTATTAGTATTGTAGCTAGCAATGTGTGTTAATATCAAGCAGAAGAGGGAGAGGAGAAAGTAGCAAAAGAGCCTGGGAAGGGGGCTGGAGAGATGGCTTAGCGGTTAAGCGCTTGCCTGTGAAGCCTAAGGACCCCAGTTTGAGGCTCGATTCCCCAGGACCCACGTTAGCCAGATGCACAAGGGGGCGCACGCGTCTGGAGTTTGTTTGCAATGGCTAGAGGCCCTGGCACGCCCATTCTCTCTCTCTATCTATCTCTTCCTCTGTCTGTCGCTGTCCAATAAATAAAAATAAACAAAAAAAATCTTTTTAAAAAAAAAAAGAGCCTGGAAAGGAACAGGAGAGTATATGGTCGTGTCGCAGTCAGGTTCGCATTGCTGGCAGAAATCACCCGACCAAGAGCAGCTTTTGGGCACAAAGGGTTTATTTTGGCTTATAGACTTAAGGGGAAGCTCCATCATGGCAGGGGAAAATGATGGCATGAGCAGAGGGTGGGCATCCCCCCTTGGCCAATATAAGGTGGACAATAGCAATGGGAGATGCCGGAGCCTGCCGGCTGAAAGGGTTCAAGCCTGATGGGGAGTGAGGATTAAGGAAAGACAGAAGACTGAAAGCAAGGACTCCAGACCAGGGCTGAAGCAAGGATTCAAGCCAGGACTGAAGATGCGGTTTATTTCACAGCATTCCTTTTTACATCTTTTTACAAACAGTTTTTTCATGTACAAAAGTTCCCTGAGTCTCATACAAGTTTCTATCAAAAAAAAAAATAAAATAAAATAAAAGGGCTGGAGAGATGGCTTAGCGGTTAAGTGCTTGCCTGTGAAGCCTAAGGACCCCGGTTCGAGGCTCAATTCCCCAGGACCCACGTTAGCCAGATGCACAAGGGGGCGCACGTGTCTAGAGTTCGTTTGCAGTGGCTGGAAGCCCTGGCGCGCCCATTCTCTCTATCTGCCTCTCTTTCGCTCTCTCTCTCACTCTCAAACAAATAAATAAAAACAAAAAAAAAACAACCCTTTCCGTTACAGAGTTTTTGCACTTCAATCACTTCTCAGTACAAAAGACTATTAAGGCCAGCCAGATGGCTTCCGACACTGAATATATATAATCTTGCTTACTGTAGGTGCTATAGTTTTGCTAAAGCCTTGCTATAGTTTTGCTAAAGTGTTGCTGCCGAAAGTCCAGAGCTATGGATACAAGTCCACCCAAAATGGCTCCCGACAGGGAGAGTGTGCCAAACACCGGCAAGGGGACACTGGCTATAACACCCATAAGCCTGCCCCCCAAAATACACTGCCTTCTGGAGGCATTAATTCCCAAATCCCCATCAGCCGGGAACCCAGCATTCAGAACACCTGAGTTTATGGGGGTCACTGAATCAAAGCGCCACAGTTCATTTCCAACAGGGGAAAGAGTTTAAGAGGTAAGAAATGCTTTAGGAAGGACAGGTGTCAGATGTAGCCATTGATGGTTACTGGTGATTGATTTCAGGCTCCATGATTTGCTAAATGGACTAGAAAGCTCAGAAAAATTGTTCTGTGCATGGTTAGTTCATTACTGCAAACATGTACAGATTAAAGTTGAGGGAGAATGTTCCATAAGGCAGACCAGGTTCAAGCTTCTGGTTGTCTTTGCCCAGTAGAGGGAGATAGCACAGGCTTGCTTCCACAGGTACGATGTGTGCAGACATGTACAGAGTACTGCCACCAGGGACCTCTGTGGAGCAGGGGCGCCCAGGGTTTTCCTTGGGGGTCTGTCATGTAGACACTGCTGCTCATATGACTGAGTTCTCTCTGATTTCAGGATCTCTAGAGGTCAAACTAGTATACCATGACCTGGGGCTTCAAGTGAACAGAACATGCATTCATGAGAAATCACATTTTTATCATAAACCTTAACCTAAGCCAATACCCCAGGTATACAGAGATAGCTTTTCAGATAGGATATCCGAAGGTCCTTTCCCTATCCTGTCTTTGCAGCGTGCAGGACCTGTTCAGTTACCTTCCTTACCAGATAGTGAGCTTCCCAAGAGTGGCTGCAATGGTATAGGGTGATGAAAGCCAGTTTGGAATTGATTGGATAGTGCCTGGGAGATAAGAGTTTAAAAAATAAATGTAGCCAGCTCTTAGGAAACATTGCTTTAAGGAGGAAAAGATAGTAGGTAGTTGCTGGTGGAGAAACTGTAAGTAAGGGAGAGTCTCTTTAAAAATGGGAGGTAGGGCTGGAGAGATGGCTTAGTGGTTAAGCGCTTGCCTGTGAAGCCTAAGGACCCCGGTTCAAGGCTCGACTCCCCAGGGCCCACGTTAGCGAGATGCAGAAGGGGGCGCACGCGTCTGGAGTTTATTTGCAGTGGCTGGAGGCCCTGGTGCGCCCATCCTCTCTTTCTCTCTCATCTGCCTCTTTCTCTGTCTGTCACTCTCAAATAAATAAATAAAAAGTAGCAAAAAAAAAATTAAAATAAATAAATAAATAAAAATGGGAGGTAGGGGGCTGGAAAGATGGCGTAGCAGTTAAGGTGCATGCCTGTGAAGCCTAAGGACCCTGTTTCAATTCTCTAGGTCCCACATTAGGCAGATGCACAAGGGGGCACATGCATCTGGAGTTCATTTGCAGTGGCTGGAGGCTCTGGCATGCCCATTCTCTCTCTCTCTCTCTCTCTCTCCCCTCCCTCCCTCTCTCTGTCTCTAATTAATAAATAAAATAAAGTAAAATCTTTTAAACAAAGTTTTTTTAAAAAAAATGGGAGGTAGGGCTGGAGTGATGGCTTAGCAGTTAAGGCATTTGCCTGCAAAGCCAAAGGATCCCTGTTTGACTCTCCAGGACCCACGTTAGCCAGATGCACAAGGGGATACATGCGTTGTTTGCAGTGGTTGGAGGCCTTGGCGCACCCATTCTCTCTCTCTCTCTTTCTCTCTCTTTTTCTCTTCTCTCTCTCCCTCTTTCTCTCTTTCAAATAAATAAATAAAAAATATCAAAATGGGAGGTAGAGCTGGGCATGGTGGCACATAGGGTCAGCTTGGGCTAGAGTGAGAATCTACCTTGAGCCCCCCCCCCAAAAAAAAAAGGTGAGAGGAGGTAAAGTCTGTGTTTAAATGTTGATGGGAATGATTCTGTCAGCCTGGGGGTGAGAAGACTGATGGGGCAGAGCAAAGAGAAAAGAGCAGGGTTGAAGTTCTTGAGAAGGTGAAACAGGGATCCAGCCACAGAGGAGAAAGTGGTTTGAGGTAGCAGCGGGGCAGGAAGGTGGCATGATACAGGGAGGCTAGGAAAGGCTCTGGTATGTCTTGTTTTGTGATGTATGAGACATGGCCAGTAACTGAAAATGAAGAGGGGGGTAAGAAAAAAATGGGGTGTAAGGTAATTATCTTAAGAGGGGCCAGGCGTGGTGGCCCATGCCTTTAATTCCAGCACTCGGGAGGCAGAGGTAGGTGAATCACCATGAGTTCGAGGCCATCCTGAGACTACATAGTGAATTCCAGGTCAGCCTGGGCTAGAGTGAGACCCTACCTTGAAAAAGAAAATAAATAAAAGAAGAGGAAACTTAGGAAGCATGTAGTCCCAGCTACTCAGGAGGCTGCATGGGATGATGCTTTGAGCCTAGTCTGAGAACACAGTGAGACTATTTCTTTTTTCTTTCTTTTTTTTTTTTTTTTTTTTTTTAGTTTTTCAAGGTAGGGTCTCACGCTAGCCCAGGCTGACCTGGAATTCACTCTGTATTCTCAGGATGGCCTCGAACTCATGGCAATCCTCCTACCTTTGCCTCCTGAGTGCTGGGATTAAAGGCGTGCACCACCACGCCCGGCTTTAGTGAGACTATTTCAAAATAAAACAAAAACACAAGTCAGGGTATAAACAGCAACTCAGCTGCTCTGTTCTGACTCAGGCTTGGTTCAGTTACATACCTCCACCCCCACCCCAGCCAGCTACATGTGGTAGAGACGCAACAGGATGGCCAAGGGAGCTGAAGATATAATTTAAATAAAGTAAAAGGGGGGAAAAAAGCAGAAAGGACAGGATGTTGGATTGTCGGTCTACATTGTTGCAGTGGGATGCCAGACAAACTGAACTAATGGCGCTGATAAGAAGGGATTGGTGGTTAGTGTTGGATTTTTTTTTTAAATTCTTTAAAATATTTATTTATTTGCATGGAAAAGAGAGAGAGAGGAGAATGAATATGGGTGCACTAGGGCCTCCAGCCACTGCAAACAAACTCCAGATGCACGTGCCACTTTGTGCATCTGACTTTACGTGGGTACTGGGGAATTGAACTAAGGTAGTTTGGCTTTACAGACAAGTGCCTTAACTGCTGGGCCATCTCTCCAGCCCTGTTGGATGGTTTACACACACATACACACGTACAATCATGTGTATGCTTTTGTGTGAGAATACGGTTGTGTGCGGCATCAGAAAACAAACCTTGTGTGTTGGTCCTTGCCTTCTCTCTTTTTTTTCTTTAATATTTGTACTTATTTACTTGCAATTAGAGAGGGAGTGGCAGGAGAGAATGGAGGCACCAGGGCTTCTTGCTGTTGCAAACAAGTTCCAGATGCACCACTTTGTGCGTCTGGTTTAGCATGGGCACTGGAGAATTGAACCAAGGCTGTCGGGCTTTGCAAGAAAGTGCCTTAACTGCTGAGCCATCTCCTTTCACTTTGTTTTGAGACAGGGTCTCTAGTTGCCACTGCTTTGCCAGCCTAGCTTGGCCTTCTGGTTTCTGAGGCTTCTCCGTTTTTGTCTCCCATCTTGCCATAGGAACACCAGGATTACATGTGCATGCCACTGTGCTGGGCTTCACGTGGGTTCTGGGAATCCAGGCTCAGCAACTCATGCTTATGTGGCAAGCTCTTTACCACTGAGCCCTCTCCCTCACCTGGAGTACTTTTTTTTTTTTTTCGAGGTAGGGTCTCACTCTAGCCCAGACTGGCCTGGAATTCACTATGTAGTGTCAAGGTGGTTTCAAACTCATGGTGATCCCTCCTACCTTTGCCTCCCGAGTGCTGGAATTAAAGCCACTGGCCCTGGAATGCTCCCCTTAGCCCCCCGCCAACAACCCATAGGGTCTCACTGTGGCCCAGGCTGACTTGGAATCCCAAGTGCTGGGATTAAAGGTGCGTGCCACCATGCCCAGCTAGTCCCTGGAATACTTTTTGAAAGTAAGATAGTCAGAATGATTGGGACTAGGCTGAAAATATGACGGTGGGTGACATGGGGTGCATTATTGTTAGAACATCCATGTGAATATTGAGGCCTTCAAAAATGATGTGAATGGGGCCAGGAGGACTGGTGCTGAAGCAGACATCAGTGAGTGTTATGGGGAGTGGGAGGTCAGTACTAAGCAAAAACTTGGGGAATTTAGCAGGATGACAGAGGTTCTTAGAGGAGGAAAGTAAAAAAGAAAATCATTTGAAAATATCAGTGGGAAGTAGTTGGCTAATTCTCATGTAAGAGTAGAAAAGAATTGCTTCTATTTGAGAGCACTATAGTGTTCTCACAAGTGGGTCTGTTTTACTGCCTATCTTTTCAATATTTTATTTATTTATTTTAGAGAGAGGAAAAGGGAGAGGAAGAGAGAGAAGGGTGCACCAGGGCCTTCAGCTTCTGGAAACAAACTCCAAACACATATACCAGTTTGTGCATCTGTCTTATGTGGGTTCTGGTGAATTGAACCTGGGTCCTTTGGCTTTGCAGGCAAGTGCCTTAACCACTAAGCCATCTCTCCAGCCCAAGTGGGTCTGTTTTGATCAAAGAAAAGTTCAAAGAAAAGATATGTATATAGGTAATTTACTGATTATAATTCAGAAATGCCAGATGACACAAGTGAATGTCTTGGGGGACTAAAGAAAGTGGGTTGAATTGGGTTGGAAGTTTAGAACAGGGCTAAGGTGTAGCTCAGTGGTAGAGTGCTTGTCTAGGAAATAGAAGGTGTGGTTTGTTTTCCAACCCTACAAAAATAAAAACAAGTGAGAGTAACAGTCCAAGTGGCAATGGGTTTGTAATGAGCCTAAGTATGAAGATGGCATCAATGAGGTAAGACTTGAATGAATGAAAGGAAGTGATGAATGAGGGAGGAAGGCCTATGGATAGCAAGGAGTAAGCACATTAGGGACTCAGGCATGCAGGGAAATGTTGTTGCAAGGCATTATGTCTTAGAGAAAGTGTTTCAGTTTGTGATCCTGAGCACTCAAGTTTGATCCTTAACTATTTGGAGGCTCTGAATAACCATTCATATTAATTCCTGTGCCTTCTATCTCTGGTGTGCTTGGTGGGGAAATGGAAGGGTAGGTAAAGATAAAGTTAACACACACACAGACATTTTCCGTTGGCGATACTTTGTGGAATGAATATATGAATAGTCTTCTTATTTGGCTTCTATTTTACATCATAACTTAAAGTTTCATACTAGATATTCTAAAAGTGGAAAGAATTTGCTAGATTGTCTCCCTCCCTCCCTTCCTTTTTTGAGGCAAAGCAAACAGACTGGCTTTTTAAAAAATATTTATTTTGGGGCTGGAGAGATGGCTTAGCAGTTAAGTGCTTGCCCGTGAAGCCTAAGGACCCCGGTTCGAGGCTTGATTCCCCAGGACTCACATTAGCCAGATGCACAAGGGGGCGCACGCATCTGGAATTTGTCTGCAGTGGCTGGAAGCCCTGGCATGCCCATTCTCTCTCTCTCTCTGCCTCTTTCTCTGTCTATTGCTGTCAAATAAATAAATAAAAATAAACCAAAAAATTTTTTAAAAAAGAAAAAATTTATTTATTTTTATTTATTTATTTGAAGATGTGTGCGCCCCCTTGTGTGTCTGGCTAATGTGGGTCCTGGGGAATTGAACCTGGGTCCTTTGGCTTTGTAGGCAAATGCCTTAACCGCTAAGCCATCCCTCCAGCCCTGGCCTTTTTTAAGTGAGGGAGAAAGAGAGTATGAATTGGTGTGCCAGGGCCTCCAGACACTGCAGTTGAACTCCACATGTGTGTGCCCCCTTGTGCACATGTGACCTTGTGCGTTTGCATCACTTTGTGTGTATGGCTTATATTGGACCTGGAGAGTTGAACATGAGTCCTTAGGGTTTTCAGGCAAGTGCCTTAACCATTAAGCCATCTCCCTCCCTCCCTCCTTCCTTTTTTTCCTTCATTTCTTCTTCCCTTCCTTTCTTCCTTTCTTTCTTTCCTAGAGGCAGAAATAAGGAGAGAGAATGGGCATACCAGGGCCTCTAGCCACTGAAAATGAACTCCAGATGCATGTGTACCCATGTGCATCTGGCTTACATGGGTTCTGGGGAATCAAACCTGGGTCCTTAGGCTTCACAGGCAAATGCCTCAACTGCTAAGTCATTTCTCCATCCCCCATTATTCTCTTTATAATGCATGTGTTTAGTAGTTATAACAGAAAGTTCAGACCAAAGCAGCCTTTCTTGTGTCAATGAAGTATTTTGAATCATTGTAGGTTAAGAAAAGAAAGAGATGAAGAACGTGTTAAACATATGGTACAAGAAGAGGCCATCAGATTCCTGTGGAACCAGGTATGTCATTCCTGCTAATTTCCCCAATATGTGTGACCAAGGAAAAATTCTAGATTCATTGAAAAAGCATAGAGAGAGTTGGTGCACACCTTTAGTCCCAGCACTTGAGAGGCAGAGGTAGGAGGATTGCTGTGAGTTCAGGGCCAACCTGAAAAGTGAATTCCAGGTCAGCCTGGGCTAGAGTGAGATCCTACCTTGAAAAAAAAAAATAAGGTTTTTACATAGTGAGTAAGCATAAAGGCATATTAAGCACCCCTTTTCTCTTTTTGGGGGGAGGGCATAAGTAGGGGTAGTAGTAATGCTGCCCGGTAGCTGAACCCAGAGTCACACATATGCCAGGCAACTGTCCGTCACTAAGCTACACCCTGGCTCTGAGCACTCTTTCTCAAGGTTGATTGAGTGTGTGTGTGTGAGTGTATGTATGTTTGTGAATATGTGTGTGTGTCTGTGTGTGAGTATGTGTGCGTGAGGGAACATACAGGCCCATGATGCAACCCTGACTTTAGTGGGGGGCATCAAAGACAGACCTGTGTGCAGGTGATGAACTGCATTCTAGGTCAGCTAATACAGTAAAAAGCATGGTGAGTCTTAGCCCACTGTGACAGGGTGGCTTGGAAGAGGGACTGTCTGTATATCAGGTCTTCCTCTGAGCACTGTTTCAGGCATCGATGATGAGTTCCTTCCAGCGTGGATAAAGACACAGGGCCATCATGTTTTCTTCCTTGTGAACACGCCATCTTTACCCTGAATCTAGAAGCTTCAGGTGTCACACACATGAAGCAGATTAAAAATTATTTATTTGGTAGCTGAGTATGGTGCTGCATGCCTTTACTCTGGAGGCAGCGGCAGGACTGCCATGAGTTCAAGGCCACCCTGAGACTACATAGTGAATTTCAGGTCAGCCTGGGCTAGAGCCAGACCCTACCTTGAAAAACTTTAAAAAATTTTATTTTTTGTATGTATGTATGTATGTATGTATATATGGGCCTTTTTTCCAGTGAAAGTGAATATCAAACACTTTTTGCATCTGGCTCACGTGGCTGACTTGGAACTTAACCCAGGCCAGCAGACGTTCCAAGCAAGCACTGTTAACAGCCAAGCCATCTTGCCAGCTCTATTACTGATTAGTAAGGTTCGTATTTACCATTAGTAGGAGATGGGCAAATAAATTATGCAAATGACAGTGCTAGAATACAGGGGGGCAAACACTGCCATGGATAGCTAAAAAGAATAAGCTAACCATATATATTTATATAGAAAGATCTTCAAAATAATTTTGTTTAAGGCATAATAGAAAAAATTAGAGTATAGAGAGTTCCATTGGCTTTAAAAACTCTATATATTTGAGACATATATATTCCACCCCCCCCCCATCAAGGTAGGGTCTCACTGTAGCCCAGGCTGACCTGGAATTCACTATGTAGTCTCAGGGTGGCCTTGAACCAAGGTATTTCCTTCCCCTCCCCTCCCCCTTCCCTTCCCCCACTTTCCCCTTTATAACTGTGCTCTCTGTCATATCCCCTCCCTCTCTCCATTAGTCTGTCTTTTAATTTGATGTCATCTTTTTCTACTATTACGAGGGTCTTGTGTGGTATTGCTGGGCACTGCAAGGTCTTGGATATCAAGGCCAAGTTTTGTCCGGACAGTTGTATGTAAGGAGTGGTACCTTCCTTTGGCTCTTATATTCTTTCCGCCACTTCTTCCATGGTGGACACTGAGCCTTGAGAGTGTGAGATGTTTCAATTCTGGACACTCGTCCATCCCTTCTTCTCAGTACTGTGTTGCCTTTTGGGTCATCCCAGTGGTCATCGCCATCTGAAAAGAGAAGCTTCTCTAACCAGAAGTGAGAGTAGCATTAATATATGAATATGAACACTAAGTATAGTGCTTTCAGGGAAATTTGGTGAGTGTAATATATGCATTTATCCAGATAAGAGCAGGCTTTAAACCTCTAAGGCTCATGACCTCCCATGACATAGGCTTTTGATTAGGTTTTCAGTACCAGGCATGTATTCCCTCCCATAGAGTGGGCCTTCAGTCCAATTAGAGAGCAGTTGGTTTCCCCCAGAGCAGACATGCCACTATTGCACTCATTCAGTTATTTGGTCTGTCTGGCCAAACTTGAGGTTTCCAGTGTCCACTGTTTTCACTGCTGATGACTTCTGTCTTCCATAAGGCTGCATACAGTGTGGCTTTTTCCACCTTTCAGTTGGCTGGGTTACAGGGAGAAGGTTGAAATACATACATATATATATATATTTAAAGCTAAAAGGATACAACATTAAACCAGTATTAGTAATTACCTTAGAGAATGCTCAAAGTGAAACTAAAAATTCTATATCTTGCTTGCTTTCTTATATCTTTATAGTAAAATTTTGAATTTTTTCTTTTTGAGGTAGGGTCTCTAGCTCAGACTGACCTGGAATTCACTGTGTAGTCTTAGGGTGGCCTCGAACTCATGGCAATCCTCCTACCTCTGCCGCCCAGGTGCTGGGATTAAAGGCACCACCACTCGTGGCTTTCAGCTTAAAATTTTGAAATTCTATTTATAGTTCAAAAATGTAAAGGTAATATTATCAAAAACTTGAGATATGTTTCATCCTTCTGAAGTAATTGTGCTGGTTTGATTCAGGTGTCCCCCATAAACTTAGGTGTTCTAAATACTAGGTTCCCAGCTGATGGAGATTTGGGAATTGACACCTCCTGAAGGCAGTGTATTGTTGGGGGTGGGCTTATGGGTGTTATAGCCAGTTTCCCCATACCAGTGTTTGGCACACTCTTCTGTTGCTATTGTCCACCTTATGTTGGCCAGGGGGTGATGTCCACTCTCTGCTCATGCCATCGTTTCCCCCTGCCATCATGGAGCTTCTCCCTTGAGCCTGTAAGTCAAAATAAACCCTTTTTTCCTAAAAACTGCTCTTGGTCGGGTGATTTTTGTCAGCAATGCGAACCTCACTGTAACAGTCACACATAGGGCTAGAGATATGGCATAGTGGCTAAGGCATTTGCATACAAAGCCTAAGGTCCTGGGTTTGATTCCCTAGTACCCATGTACAGCCAGATGCACAAGGTGCCACATATGTTTGGAATTCATTAGCAGTGGTTAGAGGCCCTGGTGTGCCCATTTTCTCATATATATATATATATATAAATAACAATTTAAAGTTATAGATAGAATGTTGTCTGTTGTGTTGAGAGACCGGGTATCTATCACTCATGCCCAGGCTGGTCTTGAACTCCAGTGATCCTTCTACCTCAGCCTCGTAGTTGATACCAAAGGCATGCTGCACCACACCTGACTTATGCTAGTTTTTCTGTATTTTATTTATTTTATTTTATTTATTTTGGGTTTTTCAAGGTAGGGGCCCAGGCTAACCTGGAATTTACTATGTAGTCTCAGGGTGGCTTTGAACTCATGGGGATCCATCTACCACTGCCTCCTGAGGGCTGGGATTAAAGGCATGCGTCACCACAACCAGCTATTTTTAAGGATGAAGGTTTTTTTCAGCTTACAGTTTGCCGTGGTGGGGATGACATGGCAGCGTGGCCTTGAGGCGGCAGGTCACATTAAGGCTATGGTTAGGTGGCAGAGTGAATGCTTTAAAAATTTTTTTTTGTTGTTGTTTTTTGTTTTTTGGGTAGGGTCTCACTCTAGCTTAGGCTGACCTGGATGGCCTCAAACTCACGGCAGTTCTCCTACTTCTGCCTCCCAAGTGCTGGGATTAAAGGTATGTATCATCACACCCAGCCTTTAAAAATTTTTTTGAGGTAGGGTCTAACTCTAGCCCAGGCTGATCTGGAAACTTTTTGTTGTTGTTTGAGGAAGGGTCTTGCTCTAGCACAGGCTGGCCTGGAACTAGTTTCAGGGTGACCTTGAACTCATGGTGGTTGTCCTACCTCAGCCTCCAGAGTGCTGAGATTAAAGGTGTGAACCACCATGCCTGACTGAATGCTTTTTTAAAAAACGTACTTATTTACTTAAGAAAGAATAGGCACATGGGGCTTCCTGCCACCTGCAACTCAGGTTTCATGTCACACTTTGTGCACCAGGCTGTATGTGGGTACTGGCAGTTGAATCCAGACTTAAAAGCAGGTGCCTTTAACTGCTAAGCTATGTCTCCAACCATGTATTTTTAGATAGTTAAAAAGTCTTATGTCAAGTGAGGCATGATGGCACATGCCTTTAATCCCAGCACTTGGGAGGCAGAGGTAGGAGGATTGCCATGAGTTCGAGGCCACCCTGAGACTACATAGTGAATTCCAGGTCAGCCTGAGCTAGAGTGAGACCCCACCTCTAAAAAACCAAAAAAAAAAAAAAAAAGAAAGAAAGAAAGAAAGAAAAAGAAAAAAAAGATAAAAGAAAAACACAAACAAGCAAACAGAAATTCTCATTCAGCTGGACTTGTGCTGTTGTGTTTCTCATTGTTTTTCCAGTGAAGCAAGAGAATTGTCCTAACCTTCCCTCCCCTCCTTAAGTGCCCTTTGTTCTCAAGGACCCATACCCCCTGGGCTTGCCTGGTTAGGCTAGGAGTGCTATGAAAAGGGGAAGGTGGTATGGAGACATGGCTTAGTGGTTCAGGCACTTGCCTGCAAATCCAAAGGATCCAGATTCAATTCTCCAGGACCCATGTAAGCCAGATGCACAAGGTGTTGCATGCATCTGAAGTTCATTTGCAGTGGCTGATGGCCCTGGTGTGCCCATTCTGTCTGTTTGCCTCTCAAATAAACAAAATATAAAAAGGGGACGGGGAGTAATGAAAAAGGGCAGGTTTATACTCCAATTCTGCCTTTTATCAACTTCATGACTGCTGGAAAAAAGGGTCAGAAGACAATTTCAAAACAGGTGTGACTTTCATCTTGTAATTGTATGTCCTGGTTTATAGGTAAAGTCTCTCCAAGCCTGGCAGCAGACCATTGACCAGTATGCTGGCGCTCCTCCTCGAGCAAGTCCACCAGTGCCCCTGTCTAGCCCTTCAGTACCTAGCCCAGGTCAGAACCCCTCTTGTGATCAGGATTCTGATTGGTTCCTGGCTCAGGATGAGGCTCCTCAAGAGAAATCCTTACCAGAATTCCCAGACTCTGGCTTTCATTCCTCCCTTGCAGAGCAGGGTCACTGTGTACAGGACTGTTTGGATTTTGAGAAAAGCTCCACGGATGGCAGTGAAAGCTCCTTCTTGGGGAATTCCGCGGACACAGTGAAACGCAGCAGAGACCCAGGTTGGGGGGAGGCCTGCGAGGAGCACAGTGAGCGGAGTCGGGAGAGCTCCAGCAGTGACCAGGACAGCCATCTGCTCGAGCAGTACCTGACTTCAGTCCAGCAGCTGGAGGACGCCGATGAGAGGACAGATTCTGAGGAAGTGGCCGGAGATGGCGAGCGTCACCTGGCTTGTCCCCCAGAACAGCTAGATGCCTTGTCCCACCGCGCTTCTGGAGGTGAGACCCTGAGCACAGCTCCTGCTTTACGTGACGACACCAGCCTCACGGCAGAGAGCTGTAAGCTAAATGCGGAAGTCCCAAGACAGCAGCCAGAATGTGATTCGGCATTTCGGGTATTGCATGCGGGTGTCACTGTGTAGCATGTCCGATTTCTTGGGAAGCAGAAATCTGTACATTTTAAAAAGAATGTTTTCAGTTTCCTTTTTTCTTTTGAAGGAGAGCAACCCATCCCCCTTGTTACTGTTGCTTATATAAAATTTCTATCCTTGTCTTGTACTTCTCAGAGCTAGATACTGAGCTGTCTTCATTTTGATTTTAATGTTTTAGCTGTAGTGTACTACATATTTATACTAAAAGATATATATGCACTTGATTTCTTAATGATTGCAAAGATAACATGTCTTTTATTACACATTTCCTTTAAAAATGGTTTCTCAAAGGAGGAAAATTTACTTCAATGTTAAATAGAAGAATTGTAGTTCTCAGTTACAAAGAATATGATTTATTAGTGTGAATATGAATGACAAATATGAGGATTGTGAACCCTTGCAATTTTCTAGGACTAAAAACACATTTTCTCCCCTGAGTCAAGGAAAGCCTTCCTATATAGCCAAATTTAGAAAGACAAAATAAGAGTACAGGATATAAAAAAAATTATTAGGTGTGTTTTTTTTGGGGGGGGGTTGGCAAATGAACACAGGGCTTTAAGCGTGCTAAGCATGTGTGGTGTCACTGAGCAACCCACTTAGTGCCCCTAGATAGTACAATTGGTAAATGGGGGTGATTGAAATAATTTTAGTTAATTTATATATCCATTTTAAAATAAAGTGTTTCATCTAGGACTGAAATAAAGCTTATTTAGGAAAGAATATTTCTCTTTAATATGGAGAAAGGAGGGGCAAGGCTCCATTTACTTGGAATAATGTTGCTACCAGTATTTATCTTTTTTTTTGTTGTTGTTGTTTTGAGGTAGGGTCTCACTCTAGCCCAGGCTGACCTGGAATTCACTAAGGAGTCTCAGGGTGGCCTCAAACTCACAGCGTTCCTCCTACCTTTGCCTCCTGAGTGCTAGGATTAAAGGTATGTGCCACCACGCCTGGCTAGTATTTATCTTTTTATTAAGTGCTTTTTTACCCTACTGACAAACATTTATGTGCCAATATAGCACCAGAAATTCATGTGCATCTTTCTTCTTTGTTTTTGCTTATATTCCCATATGTACTCCAGCCAAAGGTCCATAGTTACTCAGGCCTCTTTTTCTCTCTTTTTTTTTTAAAAAAAAATTTGTTGTTTATTTATTTGAGAAAGAGGCAGATGGAGAGAGAGAGAATGGGTGCACCAGGGCCTCTAGCCACTGCAAATGAACTCCAGACACGTGTGCCCCCTTGTGCATCTGGATAACATGGGTCCTGGGGAATCAAGCCTGAAACTGGGATTCTTAGCCTTCACAGGCAAGCAGTTAACCACTAAGCCATCACTCCAGCCCATGCCACTTTTTCTCTTTTTGACCTGGAGACAAATCCAGGACCTTGAGCGTGTTAGGACACACTGGACCACTAAGGTGCATCCCACTCCTGACGTCACTATTGACCTCTACCCCACAGTGAAGGCCATCCAAAATAATAATAGTGGTAGAATAGGAATTATTTTCTTTTTAAAGACTTATTTTTATTTATTAGAGACAGAGACAGAGAGAGGGAAGGCCAGAGCCTCTAGCCAACTGCAAACGAACTCCAGATGCGTGCGCCCCCTTGTGCATCTGGCTAACGTGAGTCCTGGGGAATCGAGCCTTGAACTGGGGTCCGTAGGCTTCACAGGCAAGCGCTTAACTGCTAAGCCATCTCTCCAGGCCAAGTGATGATTTCTTTAAAAAAGAATGTACTATCTAACCTCAGAGAAGTGCCACATTTGAAAGACAGTTTAATGGTGATTAAGAAAAAAAAAAAACTCACTTGTTAAAAGGAATAGATACCTGTATCTCCAGGAAGAAATGAAATTGTGTTTGAATATCATAGGCAGACGTATCTGAAAATCAAGGGTAAAATTTGGATGCTTGATGTTATTCCTTTATAATGTTGATTCCTCTAATTATGGACACGCCACTCTTTAAGGTTTAGGCAATACTTGAGTACTGTAAACTTGGTGCTAGCTACCACCCATTGTTCTGTTCTAGCCACTAGATCTCTTCTTAGGACTTCTATTAAACAAACACTTGTGATCCTGCCAGAGCAGAGTTGAGGATCATATGGTGTTCTTTGTGTGTGGGAACATTTCTCCAGCAAGGTCAGCTGTTTTCTTCTCAGTTTTTTTTTTAATATTTCATTTTTATTTTATTTATTTGAGAGAGAGAGAAAATAGGTATGCCAGGGCCTTCAGCCGCTGCAAATGAACTCCAGATGCATGTACCACCTTGTGCATCTGGCTTATGTGGGTCCTGGGGAATCAAATCTGGATCCTTTGGCTCTGTAGGCAAGCACCTCTACCACTAAGCCATCTCTCCAGCTCCTCTTCTCAGTTTTTCACAATATAGAGCTCAGGTTGAAAAGGAATGGATATCATTATCAGAAATCCAGAATCCCATGAAAAGAAAAATTTTCTGTTTCTTATAAACAAGACAACAGTCATGTCTTCCAAAAGATTTTCTCTAAATAAATAAATAAATAAAAGATCTTCTCTAGTGAAGCATGTATAACATTGAATGCATGTTGAATAAAATCTGAATTTTTAACTTTTTGAATAATGGTCATTCTTTTTATGAGTTTAAATTTCTTCTTAACTATGAATAAATACCAAGAAATAAAGTTTCTTCTTATTTTTCTACTTTACAGTTAAGTGCCTCATTTGCTGCCCACAGTTAGATCAAGAAAAGTCACCCTGCGCTGCACAGTACCAGTACTTCATGATACATAGCTTTGTCAGAAAGCTGCTGAAATGTCCTGGCTCAGTATTACCTAAATAGGTTTCTGCTAACATCCTCCCCCCACCTCTTTTTCGAGGTAGGGTCTAGCCCAGGCTGACCTTGAATTTATTGTGTAGTCTCAGGCTGTCCTTGAACTCACAGCTGTCACCCTGCCTCGGCCTCCTGTGTGCTGGGATTAACGCGTGCGCCACCATGTCCAGCCTCTTCTCTCTTTTTAAGTCATGGCAGATAACCAAATCCATGTGATACCAGTATTGTCATCAGAATTTCTTTTTCTAGCCCAAAAGATGATATTCAGCACACTTTTATGAGAAACTTGGCAGACTATGACAATGGTTATTCTGCTTTTTCTGTAACTCGTGTTTAGAGTTACAAGAAGATCAAATATCCCCTCCCTACTTCCCTCCCCACCTCCCTCCCTGAGTAAAGTCTTGCTCTAGACCAGGAATTCACTATGTATTCTCCGGGTGGCCTTGAAGTCATGGCAATCCTCCTACCACTGCCTCCTGAGTGTAGAGGTTAAAGGCATGCACATAAAGCCACATGCAGAGTGGCACATGCATCTGGAGTTCATTTGCAGTGGTAGGAGGCTCTGGCACACCCATTCACACACACACTCTCTCTCTCTCTGTGCAAATAGATTGTGGGATATTCTTTAGTTTGGCTAAAGAAGAATGGGTCTGATAGGGTTTGAGAAATTGAACTTAGAACATGGACTTTTTCTAACAGGAAAGGTTTACTCAATTGTTTTATATTAGTTCATATCAGTTTTTTGATCTACAGAAAACTTAGAAATTGTAGCAGAGGTACAGACTGATACTGTATGAGAATCAGAGGGAGCCTTCGAGGTTACCTGTGTCACTCTTCTTTTCAGTCCCCTCCCCGTGCGCCTTCTCCCTGTAGCATGAGAGTTCAAGGACGCTTTTTTTTTAATTTTTTTATTGCGATAGGGTTTCACTTTAGTCCAGGCTGACTTGGACTACCCTATGTAATCTCAGGGTGGCCAAGAGCTCATGGCGATCCTCCTACCTCTGCCTCCCAAGTGCTGGGAGGCATGCACCACCATGCTGGCTTTCCTTTGTTTTACAGTTGAAATAAAAACTTTAGAATGGTGGCACATGCTTTTAATCCCAGCACTTAGGAGGCAGAGGCAGGAGGATCACTGTGAGTTTGAGGCCAGCTTGAGACTACTTAGTGAATTCCAGGTCAGCCTGGGCTAGAGTCAGACTCTACCTAGAAAACAAAACACACAAATACACATACATACACCCACTCACACATGCATATACATGAGTGAGAGAGAGAGAGAGAGGAGAGCGTGAGCATGACTGCTAATGATTTAAGATTATAGTTAGTCAGTAGTAAATAAGCTAAAATCATGTTGCTATGTTCCAAATTTTTATTATACCCTCTCTTTTAGTCTTTATGCCTACTGAGAAAGTCTGTGCATATTTCTTATTCACTTTGAAAGAAATGAAAAAGCTTCTAAGAGAATTTTAACTGCCATTAAAGGCAAATTATTTTAGAAAATAGCTAATTATTACAGAATCCTGAGTGAATGTTCTCTAGAAATGTGACTTCATTAAAATAGTTTTTAGGGGCTAGAGAGATGGCTTAGCAGTTAAGGCACTTGCCTACAAAGCCTAAGGACCCAGGTTTGACTCCCCATAACCCATGTAAGCCAGATGCAAGCCAGATGCACAAGGTGGTACATGCATTTGGAGTTCATTTTGTAGTGGCTAGAAACCCTGGCATGCCCATTCTCTTTCTCTCTGTCTCTCTCTCAAATAAATAAAAGTAAAATATATTTAAAGAATAGTTTTATCCAGGCGTGGTGCCGCACGCCTTTAATCCCAGAACTCGAGAGGCAGAGGTAGGATTGCCATGAGTTTGAGGCCACCCTAAGAATGCCAGTGAATTCCAGGTCAGCCTGAACTAGAGAAAGACTCTACCCCCCCCCAAAAAAAAAACAGTTTTAAATAAGCAATAGTAAAGTTAAAGTTTTACTATTAGCAAAAAAATTACTTCCTCTGATTCATTTATTTAATGACAAGCAGTCTTACAGATGGCTGATATGTATAATTTTTCTCTTTTTGAATATATTATATGTTATCTGTTTTCTTCAGTTTTACAGAACAACAGATGCTGAGGTTTTAACTCTCCTGGCATACAGAAAGCTCTAATCATGCAAGGCGTGGTGGTACATCCCTTTAGTCCCAGCCCTTGGGAGGCAGAGGTAGGAGGATTGCCATGAGTTCGAGGTCACCCTGAGATGGCAGTGAATCCCAGGTCAGCCTGGGCTAGAGTGAGACCCTACCTCGGAAACAAAAAAAAGAAAAAGGAAAGGAAGCTCTAATCATGACAGTTGATATTTAACCAGTTTGGTTTTATAGGTTTAATAATAGTAAAGGACATCCCACAATATGTATATTTTAGGAAAGTAGCCACGCTTGTTTGTACATCTGTAAATAACTTTTAAAGGCTATATTTTTTCTTTTATTTATTCTAAAGTATATAAAGTATCATAATAGTATGTTCTCCTATTGTCTGGTTCTACTATTCATCATGTTTTCAGGAATCTACAGGCTTTAGATACTATCTCCCTTGATAAATTTTTCAGCAAAGCCATAAAATTAGACTTATAACATTAATAATATAAAACATAACACATTTTTTTTGAATATTTAAGATAGTAGGAAGAGCTGGGTGTGGTGGCACACACCTTTAATCCCAGCACTTGGGAGGCAGAGATAGGAGGAATGCCATGAGTTTGAGGTCACCCTGAGACTACAAAGTGCATTCCAGGTTAGCCTGGGCTAAAGTGAAACCCCACCTTGGGAAAAAAAAAGATAGTAGGAAGGAAAAATATAGACATTTGATCATTCTCACTCTTAAAGGGGAAAATAAGCTGTTATCATTTATTCTTCTTTTACCACACCCCTTATTAAAAGGTATTTATTGTATTTTTTTGTGTAAACTTTAAATACATGATAACATCATTCTTTTTTGTTTGTTTATTTGTTCCAGGCTGAGCTCACTCTAGCCCAGGCTGCTGATCCGGCACTCACTGACTCTGTAGTCCCAGGCTGGCCTTGAACTCACAGCGATCCTCTGAGCTTTGCCTCCTGAGTGCTGGGTTTAAAGGCGTGTGCCACCAAACCCTGATACCCTCATTCTTGAAGTGAAGTAGAAATAGCGTATAAGGGAGAGTCTGAACTTTTTTCTTTGATAGGGCTCATCAGGTGGCCTTGGACCTCTAAGTCTCAGGTGACCCTCCTGCACCTTCCGCTGCACCTGCCAGGGTAGCCGGAACTGCTGGCAACAAAACATTTTAAATACTACTTTCACTGATAAAGCCAATTGTGCTGTGTTTAAATTAAAAGTCAAGTAAACAAAGCAGTCCTTGTATTCTTGCAGATGAGGTGCTTTTTATCTGTAAATTTAAAAAATTTCCTTATTAACGTTTTATGGACAGAAGGAATTATTCTAAGTATAGAGTTTGCTTTCTAAGAAATTTCTTTAAATGTTTTCAAATAATTCTTTGTGTGTGTGTGTGGTGTTAGGGCTCAAACACAGAGCTTCGCACATGCTAAGGAAGTACTGCGCCACTGCGTTGTACCTGCAACCCATGTTTCATAACTTTGTTTTTTCAAGGTAGGGTCTCATTCTAGTCCAAGCTGACCTAGAACTCGCTCTGTAGTCCCAGCTGACCTCGACCTCACATGATCCTTTTTCTTCTGCCTCCTGAGTGCTGGGATTAAAGGCCTGTGCCACCATGCCTGGCTTCATAGTATTTTAATGTTGGTAATAATTAAAATGAGTTTAAAATGTTACTTGCACAATATTGGGCTCATCAACATGTTATCATGGATGACAGAGGAGAACAAAAAAAAGACATCAAAATAGAGAAGTAGAAGAGTTGAAAAGGAGTTCAGTGGAAGTGGGGTAGGTAGCAGACACAAAAAAGTAATGCGAGGGGATATAAAAATCCATTCTGTATATGTATGGGAGTTTTCAATAAAAAAGTTTAAATTTTTTGATTTGTACTATTTTTTTTATTTCTCTTTGATATCAGTGACTTAAGGTGGTTATCTATTTTATGAAGGTTTAATATTTTATATTAATTTGTATTTGAGTCTAATTTTAAATAAAAGGCTTAAGCATTTGAACGCGTCATCTGTGTACTTCAGTGGTCAGTAATAGTGGCTGTTAGTCATCCTGCTGGCAGCTAAATGGGTATGGGAAGATGAGAACAGACTGCATCTCTACTTCAGAAAGTCCAGAGTGTTCTCAGAAGTGAATTTACAGCAAAACATTCCTTGGCTCATGAATTTATGGATTAAAAGTGAAAGGAACTACTTTCATGCTTCCTCTGCACTTCTGGTTAGAAAGAGCAGCTGCCGTCTCTCCTGTCGTGAGTGCAGACAGCCCTGTTGGTGCTGGCGGAGGAAGTGAGTGCTGAAGGTGTTAGGGAGTACTGAGTCACATGGTTTCTCTGATGCAAGTGGGACCTGTGTGTCACTGGTAAATCAAAATAGAGACTGAGGAAGCACAAAAAGTGTGATTTATATACCATAAAGTTTAAAATATCTTTATTGAGGGCTAGAGAGATGACTTAGCGGTTAAGGTGCTTGCCTACAAAGCCAAAGGACCCAGGTTTGATTCCTTAGTACCCATGTAAGCCAGATGCACAAGGTGGTGCATGTGTCTGAAGTCCGTTTGCAGTAACTTGCGGCCCTGGCATGCCCATTCTTTCTCTCTCTCTCTCTGCCTCTTTCTCAAATAAACAAAATTTAAAAATATTTTAAAATTTTTATTGAGCCAGGCATGGTGGCACATGCCTTTAATCCCAGCACTTGGGAGGAAGAAGTAGGAGGATCCCTGAGAGTTTGAGGCTGTCCTGAGACTATATAGCGAGTTCCAGATCAGCCTGGACTAGTGTGAGACCCTACCTTGAAAAACAAAAATAATTTATTGAGATAAAACAGAAATATAGTAAACTGTGCTGGAGAGACGGCTCAGTGGTTAAAGCACTTGCCTTACATTTGCCTGTGAAGCCTAAGGACCCAGGTTCTATTCCCCAGTACCAATGTAAGACAGATAGACAAGGTGGTTCATGCATCTGGAGTTTGTAGTAACTACAGGCCCTGATGCACACCCATCCTCTCTACCCACCCCCCATATATCTTCTGTCTCTTTCTTTGTCTCTCAAATTAATTAAATAAATATAGAAAAGGAAAACAAAACAAAACAAAAAGAGCACTTGCCTGAAAAACCTATCAACCTGGGTTCAATTCCCCAGTATCCACATAGAGCCAGATTACAAAGTGGCACATATCCATCTGGAGTTCATATGTAGCACTTGAAGTTCTCTGGGGCACCCACCCTCTCTGTCTCTCTTCTATCTCTGTTTGCAAATAAGTAGAAATATTTAAAATGTGCATATATGAGCTGGGGAAATGGCTTAGCTGTTAAGGAGTACTTGCAAAGCCAAAGGACCCAGGTTTGATTTCCCAGAAACCATGTAAGCCAGATGCACAAGGGGGTGCATGCATCTGGAGTTCTTTTGCAGTGGCTGGAGGCCGTGTGTGCCCATTCTCTCTCTCTCTATTTTTATTAACAACTTCCATGATTGTAAACAATATGACATGGTAATACCCTCCCTCCTCCCCACTTTTCCCTTTGAAATTCCATTTTCCATCATATCCCCTCCCCTTCTCAATCAGTCTCTCTTTTATTTTGATGTCATGATCTTTTCCTCCTATTATGATGGTCTTGTGTAAGTAGTGTCAGGCACTGTGAGGTCATGGATATCCAGGCCATTTTATGTCTGGAGGGAGCACATTGTACAGAGTCCTACCCTTCCTTTGGCTCTTACATTCTTTCTGCCACCTCTTCCACAGTAGACCCTGAGCCTTGGAAGGTGTGATAGAAATACTGTAATGCTGAGCACTCCTGTCACTTCTGTTTTTTATTTTTTTTCTTTTCAAATTTTTTTATTAACAACTTCCATGATTATAAAAAATACCCCATGGTAATACCCTCCCTGCCCCCACTTACCCCTCTGAAACTCCATTCTCCATCATAAATCCTCCCCCTCTCAATCAGGTTCTCTTTTACTTTTGATGTCATGATCTTTTCCTCCTCTTTTGATGGTCTTGTGCAGGTAGTGTCAGGCACTGTGAGGCCATGGATATCCAGGCCATTTTGTGTCTGGGGGAGCATGTTGTATGGAGTCCTCCCCTTCCTTGGCTCTTAAATTCTTTCCGCCACCTCTTCCGCATTAGACTCTGAGCCTTGGAAGGTGTGATAGAGATATTGCAGTACTGAGCACTGCAGTCATTTCTTTCTGTCACCATGATGCCTTCTGAGTCGTCCCAAGGTCACTGCCATCTGAAAAGAGAAGATTCTCTCCCAAAAGTGACAGTAACATTAATATAAGGGTGTGAACATTGATAGGAGTGTTTACTGGGCAGTTTGATAAGCATAGTATACATATTTAGCCAGACAACAGCAGACGTTACACCCCTAGGGCTCATGCCTACCCCTGTTTTAAGTTTTCAGTTATCAGGGATGTATTCCCTCCCATGGAGCGGGCCTCCAGTCCAATTAGAGGGCAGTTGGCGGCTGGGACCTTTTGATGCTGAATACTCTGCCAGTTGTGTGTCTTTGACAAAATTTATCCTTCATCTGTTGATGGACTGTTTTTCCCCCCAAGTTTTCACTATTACAAATTAAGCTGCTACCAGATATGGAACAATAAAAAAACCTTTGATTGACAACTTCCATAAATATAGATAATACACCATAACTGTAACCCTCCTCCACTCCCTTCTCACCCCCAAATCCCTCCTCTAACTGAATTCCTTCTTTCTAAGTAGATGACTCTTCTACCTTGATGTTACTAATTGTTTTTTCCTATGAGGGACATTTTACATTCAAACTATTATCTTCTGCCCTTAGTCCCCTTAGATCCATGGCATTCTCATTATGCAAAATGTATTCAGTCCTACTTTTAAAAGTTCCCAAGGAGCTGGGTGTGGTGGTGCACACCTTTAATCCCAGCACTCAGAAGGCTGAGGTAGGAGGATTGCCAGCTTGGGCCTACATAGTGATTTTTAGGTCAGCCTGGACTACAGTGAGACCCTACCTCAAAAAAAAAAAAAAAAAAAAAGCCTGGTGTGGTGGCGCACGCCTTTAATCCCAGCACTCGGGAGGCAGAGATAGGATTACTGTGAGTTTGAGGCCACCCTGAGACTACACAGTGAGTTCCAGGTCAGCCCGAGCTAGAGTAAGACCCAACCTCAAAAAAAAAACCCAAACAAACAAACAAAAAAACCCAGCTAAGCCATCTCTCCAGCCCAGCACTTT
Source organism: Jaculus jaculus (assembly GCF_020740685.1). Taxonomy (NCBI): domain Eukaryota; kingdom Metazoa; phylum Chordata; class Mammalia; order Rodentia; family Dipodidae; genus Jaculus; species Jaculus jaculus. The sequence continues at coordinate 169,939,874 of NC_059105.1, forward strand.
ACATTTTAAACTGTGATCTTGTCCCAGTACAATAGTAGATGGTACACAACTCTCCCAAGATCCTGGGCAGAGCAGGGAGCTGCCATTCACAATCAGCCTGCTGGCCACAGGTGAAGAACTGACCTTCTGCAGGTCACTATGCCACCAAGTATGTCATTGTGAGGAGGAGGGATAGCAACAATACTTTCCTTTCTTCATTCCTTTATTTTTTTATTATTTATTTATCTATTTTTGAGGCAAGCCCAACAGACTTGCCTTTTTTTTTTTTTTTTTTTTTTTATGTGAGGAAGAGAGAGAGAAGGAAAGAGAGAGAGAGAATTGGTGACCAGGGCCTTCAGCCGCTGTGATTGGCTATAACTGACACACATGCCACCTTGTGCACATGTGCGACCTTGTGGCATCACTTTCTGCATCTGGTTTATGTGGGTCCTGAAGAGTTGAACATGAGTCCTTAGGCTTCGAAGGCAAGTGCCTTAACACTAAACCATCACTCCAGCTCTATTATTATTATGGTTTTTCAAGGTAGGGTCTCACTCTAGCCCAGGCTGACCTGGAATTCACTATGTAGTCCCAGGGTGGCCTTGAACTCACAGTGATCCTCCTACCTCTGCCTCCAGAATGCTGGGATTAAAGGTGTGTGACACCACGCCCGGCTTCTATTATTTTTTAAAATAAATATTTATTTGAGAGAGAGAATGAATGGGCATTCCAGGGCCTCCTATGATCTCTGGGTACATGTGTCTATTTGTGTACCTAGCTTTAGGTACTGAGGAATCAAACCCAGGCTGGTAAAAGCAAACACCTTGAACAGGTGAGCCATCTCCTCAGTCCCTTTCCTCCAGCAGGGTCTTACTATGTAGGCCAGGCTGGCCTTGAACTCCAGCTATCCCCCAGCCTTAGCTTCCCAAGCGTTGGGATTACAGACATGCACCACCATGCCCAGATTAATAAATGCATTTTAAAGTAAGGTATTTTCAACTTGACAGTGGATTTGTTGTGTGCTGTATCTGTTACCTGACCGTGGCTAAGATGAAATAAATGCCTGTCAGAAAACAAAAAAAAAAAAAAACACCTCAAACAGAAACAAGTAAAACAACGGTCTCCAGAAGGCTTGGGTAGCTCCGCCCCTCCAGTTGTGCTGCAGCTGCCTGTAGCCTCTTTCATGGGTCAGATCTACCCTAAGCCCGTAGCTTTTCTTGGCAGATGTCCCATGGTCCCAGTGCCTCTAACATCTGGAAATCACAGCCTCCTTGCAGGAACTTCAACTCAATCTCAATGCTTGTAATCTTTCAAACAATTTGCAGGTGAATGGGCAGCAGTTTGGGCCCAAAGATTTCCTTTTTTCTGTGCCATATCTCTCTGCTCACACCAATCCGTTTCTATGCAAAGCAACCCTGCACAACTTCTCAGGACACAGGCATAACAGCAAGCTTCTCACACAAACTACCTCTAGCCCAGTCCAAGCAAAGCTCTTTCTCACCCTCATAAGCCAAACCTCACAGTCCATAGTTCTTACTGCATTCAGGTCTTTCAGCTCTGACCAGAATAGTCCATCAAGCTGTACTTACAGCACTGCAAGGCATCTCTTAGGCCAAGGTTACAAATCCTTCCACATTCCTCTTGAAAATTAGCTTTAAAAGGCCAAAGCCACGCAGTCAGGTGTCCAGCAGCAACCCCATGACTTGGTACCACTTTACTACTGCAGTCAGATTTGCATTGCTGGTAGAAATCACCCAACCAAGAGCAACTTGTGGGAAAAAGGTTTATTTTGGCTTACAGGCTTGAGGGGATGGCAGGGAAAACAATGGCATGAGCAGAGGGTGGACATCATCCCCTGGCCAACATCAGGTGGACCACAGCAACAGGAGAATGTGCCAAACACTGGCATGGGAAAACTGGCTATAATACCCATAAGCCCGCCCCCAACAATACACTCCCTCCAGGAGGCATTAATTCCCAAATCTCCATCAGCTGGGAACCTAGCATTAAGAACACCCAAGTTTATGGGAGACACCTGAATCAAACCACCACATCCACATACCTCTGCTTCCCAAGTGCTGGGATTAAAGACGTGTGCCACCATGCCTGGCTAATTTACATACTTTTTGTTTTAAAAATATTTTTATTTATTTACTTGATAGAAAGACAAGAAGAAAAAGAGGGAGAGGGGAAGAAAGAGAAGGGAGAGAGGGAGGAAGAGAGGAAGGGTGGCCTCGAACTCACATCGATCCTTCTACCTCTGCTTTCCAAGTGCTGGGGTTGAAGGCCAGTGTGTCCCCACACCCAGCTAGGGCCAGCGTTTTTTTTTTTTTTTTTTGGTTTCTCAAGGTAAGGTCTCACTCTAGCCCAGGCTGACCTGGAATTCACTCTGTAGTCTCAGGGTGGCCTCAAACTCATGGCAATCCTCCTACCTCTACCTCCCGAGTGCTGGGATTAAAGGCATGCACCATCATGCTTGTCTTTTAGGGCCAGTGTTTTTTAGTGAATATCCCAACCACACCACAATGGGCTTATTTGCCTTGACTGGCCTTCCCTAAAATCAATACTGTTTTGTTAAGAGGAATAAGGTTTAGTAATATTAGCATTTGTGTTCTTTTTGCATAGGTCAGAAATAAATATTTCCTTTGATTTTATGTCATACATATAAATTTTATGTTCTCATTTCCCCCAGTACTGAGGACCTTGTGCTTGTTTGGCAACTGCTCTACCACTGCTAAATTTCCAACCTTTTTTTTTCCTTTTCAAGATGAGATTATTATAAATGACATGTTCAGAACTTCCTTATGCTCTGCCGTGACCTGAAGTAGGGAACTCAAAAACAGGAGATTTGGGAGATTAAATTAGGTATTTTTTTTCTTTTCAAAAAAATTTTTTATTAACAACTTCCATGATTATAAAAAATTATCCCATGGTAGTACCCTCCTTCCCCCCATTTTCCCCTTTGAAACTCCATTCTCCACATCTCAATCAGTCTCTCTTTTATTTTGATGTCATGATCTTTTCCTCCTCTTATGATGGTCTTGTGTAGGTAGTGTCAGGCACTGTGAGGTCATGGATATCCAGGCCATTTTGTGTCTGGGGGGAGCATGTTTTAAGGAATACTACCCTTCCTTTGGCTCTTACATTCTTTCCGCCACCTCTTCTGCAATAGACCCTGAGCCTTGGAAGGTGTGATAGAAATATTGCAGTACTGAGCACTTCAATCACTTCTTTCTAGCACCATGATGCCTTCTGAGTTATCCTGAGGTCACTGCCATCTGAAAAGAGAAGATTCTCTACTAAAAGTGAAAGTAGCATTAATTTAAGGGTATGAGCATTAAGAGAAGTGCTTACTAGATAGTTTGATAAGCATAGTATATGCGTTTAGCCAGACAGCAGCAGATGTTATACCCCTAGGGCACATGACTACCCCTGTTTTAAGTTTTTAGTATCAGGGATGTATTGCCTCCCATGGATTGGGCCTCCAGTCCAATTACAGGGCAGTTGGTTTCCACCATGACAGATGTGCCACTATTGCACCCGTTGGCTCATTTGGCCTGGATGGCCAAATACAAGGCTTGTAATGTCCACTGTGGAGTATCTTCACTGGTGATTTCTCTTTTTCCCATTGAATTGTATACAGAATGGCCTCTTCCAGCTTTCTGTCAGTTGGTCTACATGGAGGAGGTTATCAGCTCAGTTCCAGCAGGATTTCTCAGTGGCCTTGCAGCCCAAGTATGTGGAGTCATCAGCAATAGGGTCTTTAGGTATTTTCTTTTATAAAGAAAGAAAATATTCATTTGGTGTGTGTGTATGTGTGTAGGCTCATGTTTACCATGACACATATAGAAATCAGAAGACAATTTTCAGGTATGTCCTTGCTCACTCTCTCGTTGTTTTCACTGCTGCCTTCATGAACTTCTGGGAAATTCTGTCTCTGCCTTCCTTCTTGTGGTAGATGCACTAGGACTAAAAAAGCCCACCATAGCTTCTGATTTTATGTGGGTTCTGGGCATATCAGAGTTGGGTAGCAAGCACTTTATCCATTGAGCCATCTTCCAGTCCCAAAGTAGGCATTTTTAATTTGTCATATAACTTACCCTATGTGCAGGTAGTGTTGCTTTTTTGCTTATCACACAGGAAAGAATGAGCTCAGAGAAGATAATTTTCTTGGAGGTTACCACTACAAAGAGGAAAGTCAGTGGTCCAGACTTGGGTGGGCTGGGGTCCAAAGAGCAGGTTTTTGCATGACAGCATTCTGTGTTGGATGTGCTGAGCTGGCAGCTAGGGACTTAGCAACAGTCTTTTAAGAATTTGGTTGAGTTGGTCAGGCTCTTCTGGTCCAAATAGTGCCTTTCTGTGGCAGTGTCTAAAGTATATATAAAGTCACTTGTAAGCTTTAGGGTCTTTTGAATGTCTGGGAGTGAATGGGGTTAATGAGGTTCACAGCTATGACCTAGAAATCAACATTGGCTCTTGTCTAGGTATTTACTACTCGTTAGGCAAATTTTGAAGGATGGGTCTAGCTACTTATAGGTGAAGCTTAATCAGAGCAAAAGATTAGTTAGTATCTGTGTCTCTTCAGGCAGACACATGGAAGCCATTTTTTTTTCTTAAAAAAAATTTTTTTTTTTGGTTTTTCGAGGTAGGGTCTCACTCTGCACTCTGGTCCAGGCTGACCTGGAATTAACTCTGTCATCTCAGGGTGGCCTTGAACTCATGGCAATCCTACCTCTGCCTCCCGAGTGCTGGGACTAAAGGTGTGTGCCACCACACCCAGCTTCAATTTTTATTAACATTTTCCATGATTATAAAAAGTATCCCTTGGGCAAGAAGTCTTAATAAAACTTTATGATTCATCTTAAAAAAAAAAAAAAAGTATCCCATGGCAATACCCTCCCTCCCCCCTTTCCCCTTTGAAATTCCATTCTCCATCATATCCCCTCCCCATCTCAATCAGTCTCTCTTTTATTTTGATGTCATGGGCTTTTCCTCCTCTTATGATGGTCTTGTGTAGGTAGTGTCAGGCACTATGAGGTCATGGATATCCAGGCCATTTTATGTGTGGAGGGAGCACACGTGCTCCCTCCAGACATAGGAAGGTACAGAGTCCTACCCTTCCTTTGGCTCTTACATTCTTTCCGCCACCTCTTCTGCAATAGACCCTGAGCCTTGGAAGGTGTTATCAAGATGTTATTCAGTATTCCAGTCACTTCTTTCCAGCACTATGATACCTTCTGAGTCATCCCAAAGTCAGTGCCATCTGAAAAGAGAAGATTTTCTACCCAAAGTGAGAGTAGCATTAATATAAGGGTATGAATATAAAGAGAAGTGCTTACTGGGCAGTTTGATAAGCATGATATATACATTTTTCCAGACATCAGCAGATGTTATACCCCTAGGGCTCATGACTACCCCTGTTTTCAGTTTTCAGTATCAGGGATGTATTCCCTCCCATGGAGCAGGCCTCCAGTCCAATTAGAGGGCAGTTGGTTTCCACCATGACAGACATGCCACTAATGCACTCGTTGGCTCATTTGGCCTGGCTGGCCAATTTATAAGGCTTGCAGTGTCCACTGTTGAGTATCTTCACTGGTGGTATCTCTCCCATTGAAGTACATGTAGAATGGGAAGCCATGTTTAGACCACAAAAAAAAAAAAACCACAAAAAAAAACCCCCCAAAAAAGCCAGGCGTGGTGGTGCATGCCTATAATCTCAGCACTTGGGAGGCAGAGATAGGAGGGTCAGCATGAGTTTGAGGCCACCCTGAGAATGCACAGTGAGTTCCAGGTCAGCCTGGGCTACAGTGAAAACCTACCTCCCAAAACAAACAAACAAACAAACAAACAAACAAACAAACAAACAAACAAAAAGCCATTTCCTGGAGAGAGGAGACGAAATGGTGGCACATAGACTGCCTTGTGCGGCCCGTCGGTGGATCTACCAGCCACGCCGGCCTCCGCGGCAGCAGCAGCAGGTGCAGGTGCGGCGGCAGTGAACATGGAGCGTGCAGGCCAGTTGCACTTTAGACCTTCAACTTTGGGGCCGGTCCTTTTGGCTGGCGAGCTGGCCGGGAGCCAGTCCCGGACGCCCTCCGGCTCGTTTCCGAGGGCGGCGCCGCGCCACAGCGCCGTTAAGTGGAGGCGGCGCCGGGCGGCCGTCGCGGAGCGCGCCCCGTCAATCACCGCGCGGCCCGCCCCCTCCGCGCCCGGACCAATCGCAGCGCGGGTCGGCGGTGGCGGGGGCGCCGCGGGGCGGAAGCCGAGCGCCGGGGGCTGCGGCGCGCCTGAGGCCGGGCCGGGCGGGCGCCGGCGGGGCTGCAGGTGGGTGCGGCCGCTCCGGGACCCGCCGCCGGCGCAGGCTCGCCGCTCGGGGCCGCGCGCGGAGTCCGTTCGGGCGTGCGTGCAGGGGGACCGGCCTGCTCCCCTCCCGGCCTGACCGGGGCACCGGGCGGCGGTGCGGAGCGTGCGTGGGCGTGAGGCGCCGCGGTGTCCCGGCGCGGCGAAGGGGGCTGCGGCACGCTTCGCGGTCAGCCCCACCGCGGGCCGCGGGTCATCCCTCCCTCCCTCCCTCCCGGTCATCCCTCCCTCCCCACCGCGGGCCGCCCGGTCATCCCTCCCTCCCCACCGCGGGCCGCCCCCTACCCCGTGCTCCCTCCCTCCCCACCGTGGTCCCTAGCCCCAGGCCCGAGGGTGCTCCTCTGCCCTCTGCACAGTGCTCGCCCCAGGCCCGAGGGTGCTCCTCTGCCCTCTGCACAGTGCTCGCCCCAGGCCCGAGGGTGCTCCTCTGCGCAGTGCTCACATCTGCTTTCCTTTGTGGTTGAGCGTCCCTGCTAACCTCAGTCTCTCTGGCGCTGATGAAGTGCTGGAATTTGTTACGGAGAAAGGGATCGAAGGGAAAGGTCCCTGAAGTGGGGATGGCTGTCCAGATTTGGGTTGTTCTGAGAGGACAACGTAGGAAACCAAACCGCATTTCACAATGAACATCACTAACACACAGAAATGACACTCTAGCCCCGGTTCTCCTACTTGACTGTGTGCCGTAGACGTACTTGGAACTTAGAAAAAAAAATGTTAAGCCTACTCCCACAGATTCTGATTAAGCTAGTCCGGTGGGGCTTAGGGCCTGACATTTTTAAAAGCTTCTACAATGATTATCAATGTGCAACGTCCTATTTTTTTCCCCTATAGCACCGAATACCATGTGACTTGACCTGAATTGATGACCTCGTCATCTGCCATGTGATCTCCAGGAGTGCACTGGCCTCTGCTTTTGGAACACCAGGCAACAGAAGGTCTAGGTGAGTCACGTGCCTGAGGTCGGAGTTCATGACAGAGAGATGAAATTTGTGGAGACAAGTCTGCTTCATCTTTGTTTAATGGCGGATCTTGTTTCACGCATCATTGTTATGGTCTTAGATGATTCTGTCTGCAGACCCTGCCCTGATAAACTCATTCAGTAATTTATGAAGTTCAATATTTTTTTGTTTCTTTGAATGTAACCACTTATATATTTGAATGTAGTCCATGTGAATTCATGTCTTAGTCTCTTATGCATACGGCAGTTTATATTCAGAGTTAAAATTTCAGACACGTGCTTTCACTAGGACAATTATTTTTTTAAACTTTCAAAACTTTTTTATTGATATCTTTCGTAAGTGTAAACAATAGACCATGATCTTAATTCCCTCCCACCACCCTTCCCTTTCCCTGTCCATTGAATCCCCTCTTTTTTTTTTATTTAATTTTTATTAACATTTTCCATGATTATAAAAAAATCCCATGGTAATGCCCCCCCCCACACTTTCCCCTTTGACATTCCATTCTCCATCATATTACCTCCCCATCTCAATCATTGTACTTACATATATACAATACCAACCTATTAAGTACCCTCCTCCCTTCCTTTCTCTTCCCTTTGTATCTCCTTTTTAACTTACTGGCCGCTGCTACTAAGTATTTTCCTTCTCACACAGAAACCCAATCATCTGCAGCTAGGATCCACATATGAGGGAGAACATGTGGCGCTTGGTTTTCTGGGCCTGGGTTGCCTCACTTAGCATAATCCTTTCCAGGTCCATAGGACAATTATTTTATATGGATAACAGATCAGGATGCATAGCATAAGCAGTCTCAGAAACAGTAGCTGGGTATTCCTGTGAAACACTGTATCTGTGAAATGGTTGCTTGAGTTCATGAGACATGATACCCCCAGATGACTGTGTTGCTGTCAAAAATTTTTTTTTCAGTATAGGGTTTCCCTCTAGCCAGGGTGATATGGAATTCACTGTGTAGTTTCACAGTGTTCCTCCTCCTACCTTTTGTCTCCCAAGTGCTGGGATTAAAGGTGTGCACCACCAGCTCAATTTTTTATTGAGTACTAAAGCATTTCTTTGTGTTACTGATAATTGTATATTCAAAACATTTAATCAACCAGTTCAGTATTCTCTTTTGACATAAGGACAGGAAGTGAAATATCTAACAGCAATCCAGGGTTATTTATGATAAGCCACAAGGAAGTTAGATGGAAGCTGGATGTGGTGACAAACATCTATTCATAGCACTTAGGAGGCAGAGGCAGGAGCATCAGAAGTTTAGGATTATTCTGGCCTAGCTATACAGCAGGTTGAGTCCATCTTATTTAGGGAGACTCTGCCACAAACAAAGTTAGGTTGGCCACTGTGTGTCTTGGAGTTTGAGGTAGGCTCAATTAAATGTCTCAGCAAAGCCCAACAATAATGGGTTTCGGTTTTCAAGATGTTGTTTGCTTTTCCTTTGCACTTAAAATATGAAGCTGGGGTTGGTGGTGCACACCTTTAATCCTAGCACTCAGGAGGTAGATGTAGGAGGATTGCCATGAGTTTGAGGTCACCCTGAGACTGCATAGCAAATTCCAGGTCAGCCTGGGCTAGAGTGAAACACTACCTGGATAAACAAAACAAAACAAAACAAAACAAAAATCAATTTATTAGTGAGAGGGAGAGAGAATAGGTGCACTAGGGCCTCTAGCTGCTGCATACTAACTCCAGATACTTGCTTGGGTCCTGGGGAAGCAAACCTGGGTCCTTTGGCTTTGCAGGAAAGTGCTTTAACTTCTAAGCCATCTTTCTAGCCCCCAATTTTTTTTTTTTTTTTTTCCCTGAGGTCGAATTTCATGCTAGCTCAGGCTGACCTGGAATTCACTATGCAGTCTCAGGGTGGCCTTGAACTCTTGGTGATCCTCCTACCTCTGCCTTCTGAATGCTGGGATTAAAGGTGTGCACACCCACACCCCTGGCTTCATACTTTATTTTTAAGTGTGAAGGAAAAGCAAACAACATCTTGAAAAGATGTTCAAGGTGTGCACCACCATGCCCTGCCCAGCCCAGCCCAGCCCCCAGTTTTTATTCTTGCTGAAAAATTAGGACATACAGGACTGGGAGATTGCTCAGTGGTTAAAGGCGCTTGGCTGCAAAGTCTGTCAGCCTGGGTTCAGTTTCCCAGTACCCACATAAAGCCAGATGCACATCTGGAGTTCATGTGCTGTAGTAGGAGGCTCTCGCGTTCTCTCTATTGCGCTCTCTCCTTATAACTTAACTAGCTAGCTAACTAACTAAATAAGACATTAGAGAAAGGTCATACAGATGAAAGAGAAAACAAAAACTGCCTACAGATGACAACTAGGAACCAACTTTAGTGTGTGTGTTTTTAAGAAGTCTCTACTAGTGTCTCAAGCAGTATCCACTTAGTATACAAATACGTCTCTCAAATGTCAGGGCTCTGTGCTCTTAGAGCGGAAAGCCCAGTCTTTTCCTGGCAAGGGTCCCTGTGACGAATGTCAGTAGCGCTCTCTAGCACAAGTGGCTTCCTGCACTGCTGGTAGCCCTATAGCTCCTTCCGCGGTGGAGTCTGCTGCCTTTGCCATCTGTGGGCATCACTGAGCACTGCCATGCTACTGTGATGAGCGGTGAACCCCACTGACATGCTCTGAACAGCTGGCATGCTCACACCCACAGGTCACACCTGCACAACACACTGAATTCCTGAGCATCTGTGGGGAATTCCTGGCACTTAACAGGGTATGGTAAACAGCAAACTCTGTGATGTTTGTTCTATGGATTGCTGAGTCTCTATACCATGTAAAGACCTAAGTACTGTGGTAGAATTTAAAACATGACATATATTGTCATGAAGTTGCTTTTTCTCTGCTACTTGTTTTTTTTTTTTTTTTTTTTTGAGGTAGGGTCTTGCTCGAGCCCAGGCTGACCTAGAATTCATTACGAAGTGTCAGGCTGGCCTCAAACTCCCGATGATCCTTCTACCTCTGCCTCCCAAGTGCCTGGAATTGAAGGCGTGCGCCACCGTGCCCGGCTTCTGCTACATGCTTTTATGTTTTATATACTTGGTGTGTTTACATTTTATTTTTTTAATTTGTGAGCAAAGAGAGAGATAGTGTGTGAAAGACAGAGAGAGAGAGAGAAAGAGAGAGGGGGAGAGAGAGAGGGAGAATGGGAAAGAATGGGTGTGCCGGGGCCTCTTGCTGCTACAAGCCAACGCCAGATTCAGACGGTTGGGTTATGGCTTGCCACAACCAGCACAAAGCTGAAATGTGCGTGTTTGACATTGAGCGGTCCTGGTTTACCATGGTAACGTACCCTTTCCACCATCAGCTCTGTACCTACCCAAGGAATGCTTCCCTAAGAGCAAAACACTGGTGTTTTCTCTGTTGACCTGTATCAAGATAACAACTTGAGTATTATGCATTTGGTGTTTTGAGGATTGTTGTTTAATTATTAAAGTGTATTACTATTGCTCTACATCACTCAGATTTTATAGTTCCTGGATCACAGCATGGTTTTGTATAGATTGTAATCTTCATACTTTTTACTGCCATGAACTACTCTAGAATTTCCATCATGTGTTTTTTTCCAATGATGGTAACCTTCAAATTTAAGACAATTTAAATTGTATAAAACTATTAGGCAGCTAAACACATTTTTACAAAATTAACTTAAATATTTTATTTTTATTCATTTGTTAGATAGAGTAAGTAAAAGAATGGGTGTGCCAGGGCCTCTAGCCACTGCAAACAGACTCCAGATGCATGTGCCACCTTGTGCATCTGGCTTACAAGAGCTCTGGGGAATCCTTAGGCTTCACAATCCTTAACCACAAAGCCATCTTTCTAGCCCCAGAATTAACTTTTTTTTTTTTTTTGGTCAGAATTATTATTACTATTATTTTTGTGTTTTTGAGGTAGGGTCTCACTGTGGTCCAGGCTGATCTGGAATTAACTATGTAGTTTCAGGGTGGCCTCCAACTCTTGGTGATCCTCCTTCCTCTGCCTCCCAAGTGCTGGGATTAAAGGCATGTGCCACCATGCCCGGCAGAATTACTTTTTTGTAATAAATTAAAATTTTTAACTTTCCAAGGTAACAACAATCTCTTACCTGTTTCTAAATTTGTATAATTTTTTTCACTAGGTATGAAATAGCCTGTGTTTGATTTTTTTTGTTGTTGTTGTTTTTCAAGATAGGGTGTCACTCTAGCTCAGGCTGACATGGAATTTACTATGTAGTCTCATGGTGGCCTTGAACTTATGTCGCTCCTCCTACCTCTGCCTCAGGAGTGCTGGGATTAAAGGCATGTGCTACCTGGCTCGGCCTTGATTTTTTTTTTTTAGCCAAAGCCTACTGGAATACTAGGCATAGTAAGCAAGCTTTTATCAAAAACAAGGAAACCCTGTGTTAGACGTACTGGTTCTGAGAATGAAAACAACATTAATGTCAGTTCAGAAGGGAACCCTTCAACTGGAAATTGTTCAAGGGAACAGTTCAGAAATATCAGAGACTAGAATTAGTGAAAATGTGAATAATTTCTGGTCCACCTGTAAATAATATTGACCCCTATAAAGAATGAGGAAATTGGGCTGGAGAGATGGCTTAGCTGTTAAGTGCTTGCCTATAAAGCCTAAGGACCCCGGTTTGAGGCTTGATTCCCCAGGATCCACATTAGTGTTTGCAGTGGCTGGAGGCCCTGGTATGCCCATTCTCTCTCTCTGTCTGCCTATTTCTCTCTCTCTCTCTCTCAAATAAATAAATAATAATAAATAAAAATGAACAAAAAAATTAAAAAAAAAGAATGAGGAAATTTCTTTTGATCTAGCTACCCAGGGCCGCATCAAAGGGACCGAGGAAAGAAGAGAACAGTCACAGTGGCCGGTGCAGAGGATCCCCAACAAAGTAACAGAGGAGACTGTGGATGAGTCAAGACTGCCCATCCCTTACAGAGCCAGGTCATAACACTGACTCAAGCCTGGACTTCAGGGTGATGCAACTAAAAAGGATGATAGAAATAAACCCATCAGCGAGGGCTTGGAAGAAGGTGATGCCAAGGTGACCAGGCTACGAGATGTAGACAGAGAGGTATCTTCAACAGAGATGTTGGTTCATGAAGTTATAAAAAAACCCCAAAATTAGCTGGGTGTGGTGGCACACCCCTTTAATCCCAGTACTTGGGAGACAGAGGTAGGAAGAGCGTCATGAATTCTAGGTCACCCTGAGACTACATAGTAAATTCCAGGTCAGCCTGGGCTAGAGTGAGACCCTACCTCGAAACCTCCCCCCTCAAGAAGCCCCCCCCAAAACAAAAACAAGACTCATTTGCAGAGGACAGAAATGACTCCATCTTCTACAAGAGCTTGAATTCAAAATGTCCCTGAACAGAAAATGAAATTTACCTCAAAACACACATTCTTCCTGCCTTGAAAACTGAAAACGCTTACTTCCTTTTTATATGACCACAGTACTTTTGTATAGCAGAAATGCAAGACACACGCACTAAAAGCAACTGTTCTCAGGCTTTTCCTATGAAGCAAATTGCTTCTTGGTTTCAGTTTCCAAATATCTGAAGCTTAAAGCCACAATCCACCATTAATTTCCATGTTGTTTGTATTTTAAAGACTGAAAGATCTTTTTATTTATTTATTTATTTATTTTTGTTTTTCGAGGTAGGGTCTCTGGTCCCGGCTGACCTGGAATTAACTCTGTAGTCTCAGGGTGGCCTTGAACTCATGGCGATCCTCTTACCTCTGCCTCCCAAGTGCTGGGATTAAAGGCGTGCGCCACCATGCCTGGCAGAAAGTAAGATCTTTATGCCGACACTCAACACTCACCTGAGCCAGGATTTCTTTTCTTTCTTTTTTTTAAAAATTTATTCATTTGAGAGCAACAGACAGAGAGAGAAAGAGGCAGAGAGAGAATAGGCGCACCAGGGCCTCTAGCCACTGTAAACGAACTCCAGATGTGTGGTCCCCCTTGTGCCTCTGGCTTATATGGGTTCTGGGGAATCGACCGGGGTCCTTAGGCTTCACAGGCAAGCACTTAACTGCTAAGCCCTCTCTCCAGCTCCTGAGCCAGGATTTCTGTGTTAGACAAACATGTGTCTATTGAATTTGTTTCAAGAAGAAAAGAGATCAAATTAAATATTTTTTTTTTCTTTTGGGAACATTTATGTATTATTATTTTTGCCTGTGTACTTTTCTGCAGAAATGTGCAGAATTTTGTTCCTTGCTATGGCAAAAGATGTCAAGGCAGTTTTGTAAATGTTGCTCTCTTTTTTTTTTTCTTTTTTTTCCAGGTTGAGTCTCGCTGTACCCCAGGTTGAGCTGAAATTCGCTATGTAGTCTCAGGCTGGCCTTGAACTCACTGTGATCCTCCTACCTTGGCCTCCTTCATGCTGGAATTAAAGATGTGTGCCACCACACTTGGCTGTTTTAATCAGCATGAGGAAATAATTAAAAATTTTAATGGTCCGCAAAACACAACCACAGAAAACACTGGAGCCTGGTATGTGGCAGGACAGTTCACAGTGGCCAACTCAAAGTCCTGCCCTTGGCTGTGATGAAGAATGTGGGGACCTTGTCCCACTCCCCATGCTTATTCCGCTCCCTCGTGTCTTCAGGTTTGTTCTTCCTGTGCCTTGTTACTTTGCTGAAGAAGAAAGGACCACGGAGGTGGTGGGGAGCTGGAAGCACAAAGGTGGTTTTGTCACTTGCTGTAGAGAAGGTGGCATTTCATGTTTTCCAGTGAGTCAGCATGATTTGCACAATAGCCCTGAGCTCCTTATTTATTTATTTGAGAAGAGAGAGTGTGTATAAGAAAGAGAGAGAGAGAATGGATGTGCCAGGGCCTAGACGCATGTGCCATGTTGTGCATCTAGCTTGTGTGGGTTCTGGGGAATTGAACATGGGTCCTTTGGCTTTTTAGGAAAGTGCCTTAACCACTAAGTCATATCTCTGAGAGCCATAAAAACATTTATTTATTTGCAAGGAGAAAGAGAGAAAGATGACTATGGATGGTATGCCAGGGCCCCTTGCTGCTGCAGATGAACTCCATACTCACCACTTTGTGACCTGGTTTTATGTGGTACTGGGGAATTGAACCCAGGCTGTCAGGATTTCAAGCAAGCACTTTGACTGCTGATCCATCTGTCCACCTTCCTCTTAATAATACTTTTTAAACTATAATTAATGTAATAATATTATATTACATAACAAACTATGAATGAAGTGATTTTATTTTCTTAGAATGCTATAGAAATGGTTACTATTATTTATTGTTTTAATTTTTTGTTCATTATTTACTTATTTTTAATTCTTATTTATTTATTTGAGAGTGACAGAGAGAGAAAGAGGCAGAGAGAGAATGGGCATACCAGGGTCTCCAGCCACTGCAAATGAACTCCAGATATATGTGCCCTCTTGTGCATCTGGCTTACGTGGGTCCTGAGGAATCGAGCCTCGAACTGGGGTCCTTAAGCTTCACAGGCAAGTGCCCAACCACTAAGACATCTCTCCGGCCCTATTTTTTTTTTTTTTTTTTTTTTGAGGTAGGGTCTTGCTCTAGTTCAGGAACTTGCTATGTAGTCTGTGGCTGGCCTGGAACTCACAGTGATGATCCTCCTACCTTGGTCTCCTGAGTGCTGGGGTTAAAGGCAAAACACCACCATGTCTGGCTTGTTATTTCTTTATTTGTCTTCTGAGGTTGGGTCTCACTCTAGCCCAGGTTGACCTAGAACTCACTATGTAGTCTCAGGTTGTTCTTGAACTAACAGAGATCCTCCTACCTCTGCTTCCTGAGTGCTGGCATGAGAGGTGGCTGCCACCATGCTTGGCTTTTTTTTGGAATGATTACTTTTATTTCTGAACCTGAAGACATTTTTCTTTGGTCTACTAATGGTTAAAAGCTGGGGCTGGGGACCTGGAGAGATGGCTCACCAGTTAATATGCTTGCTTGCCAAGCCTGATGGCCTGTGTTCGATTCCCCAGTACCAATGTAAAGTGGTAAGAGGCCTTGGTCCACCCATTCTCTGTATGTCTCTTTCTGCTTGCAACTAAGTAAATAAAAATATTTAAAAAAAATTAAGGGTTGGAGAGATGGCTTAGTGTTAAGGTGCTTGTCTGCAAAGCCAAAGGACCTAGATTTGATTCCCCAGGACCCATGTAAGCCAGATGCACAAGGTGGTACATGTATCTGGAGTTTGTTTGCAGGGCTGAAGACCCAAGTATACTCATTCTTTCTATCTGTCTTTCTCCCTCTCCCAAATAAATAAAAATTAAAAAAAATTAAAAGCTGGGGCTAGAAAGATAAATCATTTGTTAAAGGTGCTTGCTTGCAAAGCCAGTCAGACTGGGCTTAATTCCTAAGCTACCCATATAGGCAGATGCAAAATAAGAAGTACAGGCATTTGGTGTTTGCAATGGCCAGAGAGTGCACATGTTCTCACACGCAGACACACACATGAATAAAAAGCCAAAAGGTAAGTGGTTATTAGGGAAATGTTTCCATATCTAATTCAGAGCCTGGTGTTGGGAAAGGAAACCGAGGTGAATGGAAATGAAGTATTTCTGTGTTCTAGCATTTTCCTCTGTTCTTGTGACTGGACCTAAGGTGAGGGTCAGGAACAGGAAATGTGCTGGGCCCCTTGTTCGCTCTGAGCTAAAGCCATTGATGACACTGTCTCATTTCTCTTGTTTGAAGGAGTTTTTTTTTTTGAGAAAAATGCACTCATTGAATCAACTGCAGTCTCTCCCCTACACAACTCTTAAGAAACTAGCATTGTAGAAGTGAATTAAACTGAAACTCATCTGCAGCTGAGAAAAGCAAAGATGGAGATTTGAGGGGCGAAGGTAGCATGGTGTCGGCCATGGGTGATCAGGACACAGCCAGACAATGTGGACCAGTTTCTTCAAGCTGCGGGTCTTCTGCTGTCTGCTTGCCGTGCTGATGGTGGTGGTGCTGGTGGCCAATGTCGCTCAGGTGGAGGTGAGTGCCGCAGGCTCTGTTCTTCCCAACTCAGGTGGCCAGGTTAGAGTGCAGGTCATCAAGACGCATATCCTAGTTACATTTAAAATTTGTTCAGTATTTATTTACTTGGGTTTTTTCAAGGTAGGGTCTTTCTTAGCCCAGGCTGAACTGGAATTCACTGTGTATTCTCAGGGTGGTCTCGAACTCATGGCTATCCTCCTACCTCTGCCTCCTGAGTACTGGGATTAAAGGTGTGTGCCACCACGCCTGGCTTTGTTCAGTATGTATGTGAGCCTCTCTAGTCACCAAAGATACAGCAGTGAGGAAGACACAGTTTCACTTACAAAGCTCACTTTCTGAGTGTACCTAGGAGATAGTAACACAGGGTGAGTCCTTTATTTGAAGTCTGAAATGCTAAGGTCTAGAAATGTCTCTGAATTTGAAAATTTTTGTTTTATTTCACAAAGGAAAGGAGCTCATTTAGCTCCTTGACATTAGAATTAAAAAATATTTATTTATTTATTTATTTGAGAGAGAGAAAGGCAGGGGAGGGGGGAGGATGCTGCAGGGCCTCTAGCCAGTGCATACAAACTCCAGACACATGTGCCACCTTGTGCATCTGGCTTATGTGGGTCCTGGGGAATTGAACCTGGGTCCTTAGGTTTCGCAGGCAAGCACCTTAACTGCTAAGCCATCTCTCCAGCCCAGAAATTTTTTTTTTGAGTTTTGCATAGACATCATTACTGACTGAGCATCCCTCATTTGAAAAAAGTCAGATGGCTACCAAAATCTGAACATTCAAAAAACTTTGGATTTTGGAGCATTTCAGATTTTTGTATTAGGGATGCTACATATGATAATAGGTAATTACTTGTTATCACAGACTATAGTAACAATGACAATTAGAGATGCTGAAAAGTGCTTAAAGAAGGGAAAGGGAGGGGCCTGGAGAGATGGTTTAGCAGTTAAGGTGCTTGCCTGTGAAGCCTAAGGACCCAGGTTCAATTCCCCAGGACCCACATAAGCCAGATACACAAGGTGGTGTATATATCTGGAGTTCATTTGCAGTGGCTAGAGGCTCTGGCATACCCATATTTTTTTAGATGCTTATATGCCATTTGTATTTCTTCCTTTGAGAACTCACAGCTCTGGCATACCCATTCATTCTCTCTCTCTCTCAAATCAATAAATAAAAGAAAAAAAAGGAAAGGGAGTTACTTTACTGTCGCGGTGAGTAAGGAAGGTGAAGCTTCTTTAAGGGGAAGACCTTGTGCTGACACACAGCATAAGGGTGAAGGACTGTTTCAGGGGAGGACGTTAATGAGCTTGCTTTGGAGACAGATGGCTGTGTGACAGGACAGAGCTCTTCGCAAGTGTCTGACACTAAGAAGATACTTAGTAATATCTCCTCCTTTCTACCTCCTTCCCCTGAACTCATATATGAGTTCGTTTACTCAACATTTATGGAGTGGGGCTGGAGAGATGGCGTAGTGGTTAAGGTGCTTACTTGCAAAGCCAAAGGACCCAGGTTTGATCCCTCAGGACCCACGTAAAGCCAGATGCACAGGGTGGCGCATGTGTCTGGAGTTTGTTTGCAGTGGCTAGAGGCCCTGATGTGCTCATTCTCTCCATCTGCCTCTCTCTCTCTCTCTTAAAATTGAGACTATAAGGAAGTGGTTATACTTCCTTTTAAAATTATTTATTTATATTCACAGGAGAGAGAGAGAGAGAGAGAGAGAGAGATTTAGAGATTGAGAATGGGTACACCAGGGCCTCCTGCAAACAAACTCCAGACACAGGTGCCATTTTGTGTATATGGTTTTATGTGGGTACTTGAGAATTGAGTCTGGGCAGTCAGGCTTTGCAAGCAAATGCCTTTAACTGATGAGCCATTTTCTTCAGGCCAGTTACACTTTTTTTGTTTTAAACTTTTTTTTTGTTGTTTTTTTGAGGTAAGGTCTCACTCTGGCCCAGGCTGACCTGGAATTCACTATGTAGTCTCAGGGTGGCCTCAAACTCACAGAGATCCTCCTACCTCTGCCTCCCGAGTGCTGTTTTTTTTTTTTTTTAACTGTCTGTCTGAGAGAGACAGAGAATCTACCTCTTTGAGAAAAAGGCAGATAGATAGATAGATAATTGGCACACCAGGGCCTCCAGCCATTGCAAATGACATCCAGAAACATATGTCACCTTGTGCATCTGGCTTATATGGGTACTGGGGAATCAAACTTGGGTCCTTAATCTTTGCAGGCAGGCACCTTAACCACTAAGCCATCACTCCAGTTACACTTTTTAGTAGTGTTGCAGTCTGGTTCGCATTGCTGGTAGAAATCACCCAACCAAGAGCAGCTTCTGGGGAAAAAGAGATTTGCTCCATGATGGCAGGGGAAAACGATGGTATGAGCAGAGGGTGGACATCACCCCCTGGCCAACATAAGGTGGACAATAGCAACAGGAGAGTGTGCCAAACACTGGCATGGGGAAACTGGCTATAACACCCATAAGCCTGCCCCCAACATTACACTCTCTCCAGGAGGCATTAATTTCCAAATATCCATCAGCTGGGAACCTAGCATTCAGAACACCTATGTTTATGGGGGACACCTGAATCAAACCACCACATTCTGCCCCTGGCCCCCATAAGCTGATAACCATACATGATGTAAAAAATGCAATGCATTCATCTAACTTTAAAAGCCCCATAGTTTTTATCAATCCCAATGATGTTCAAACATCCCCATAGTCCAAGATCTTTTAACTGAGCCATAATACCAAAAACCACCTCAAAAAACCCATAATGGCACAGAAAATACTTACACTGCAAAAGATGGCATTGGGCATAGCAAAGAAACATTCAACCAATACAAGACTTAAAACAACCAGGGCAAACATCAAACTCTGTAGCTTCAAGTCCAACAACTCTAGTTTTTCCAAGTCCGATAATTCTTTTTTTTTTTTTTTTTGGTTTTTCGAGGTAAGGTATCACTCTAGCCCAGGCTGACCTGGAATTCACTATGGAGTCTCAGGGTGGCCTCGAACTCACAGCGATCCTCCTACCTCTGCCTCCCAAGTGCTGGGATTAAAGGCGTGCGCCACCACGCCCAGCCCAAGTCCGATAATTCTAACCAGCAACAAGTCTCTGGCATTCCAATTCCACTCCTCCAGCTAGGCTACTCACAGTCCTGGAAAATTTCATCGGGGCCAGCAGCTCCTTAGCAGCCATCTTGTGGTCCCAACATCTCCACTGGGTCTCCACTGCAATCCATGGTTCATCCTCATGGCCCCATGGGGTCTCCATGCAGGCATCCAGCAAACCTGCTTCACACTGCCCATGGCCATTTCCAAAACACAAGACTGTGTTGCAAACTCAATGACACTCTCTTTCCTGTATTTCTTATACTCCACAATACCAGATAGGGTGCCAGTTTGTTAATCTGGGGGTGAGGTTGGGGATAAAAGCAGACTTTGAAGAACAGGGCACTCCTTGAGCACTCAGGCCCCTTCAAAAGAATCAACATTCTTCCTGTTGCCCCAGAGCAGGTCAGCTAGCCCAGTCTCAAAGGTTGTAATCTCTCAGTTGCAGCTGAACAGGTGACAACAGTTCACCCAAAGATTTTTCTTTCTGTGCCATAATCCCTCTGCTCACACCAGTTCATGGATATCCAGGCCATTTTATGTCTGGAGGGAGCATGTTGTATGGAGTCCTACCCTTCCTTTGGCTCTTACATTCTTTCTGCCACCTCTTTCGCATTAGACCCTGAGCCTTGGAAGGTGTGATAGAGATACTGCAGTACTGAGCACTGCGGTCATTTCTTTCTATCACCATGATGCCTTCTGAGTCATCCCAAGGTCACTGCCACCTGAAAAGGAAGATTCTCTACCCAAAGTGAGAGTAGTATTAATATAAGGGTATGGATATTAAGAGAAGTGCTTGCTGGGCAGTTTGATAAGCATAGTATGTACATTTAGCCAGACATCAGCAGACGTTACACCCCTAGGGCTCATGACTACCCCTGTTTTAAGTTTTCAGCATTAGGGATGTATTCCCTCCCATGGAGTGGGCCTCTAGTCCAATTAGAGGGCAGTTGGTTTCCCCCGTAACAGACGTGCCACTATTGCACCCGTTGGCTCATTTGGCCTGGCTGTCCAAATATAAGGCTTGCAGTGTCCACTATGGAGTATCTTCACTGGTGATTTCTCTCTCTCCCATTGAATTGCATGCAGAATGGCTTCTTCCAGCTTTCTCTCAGCTTGTGTATGATCTTTTTTATCCTGACTACAATGCTGTTACTTCTTCTCAGCACTCTGGTGAGTTTTGAGTTTCCCCAGTGGTCACAGCTATCTGAAAAGAGAAGCATCTCTTTGTGAGAGTAGCACTAATATATCTAATATGTGGGCATAAACAAATATTTAGAGGGAAATTTGGTGGGAATAATATATTAATTTAGATAAACAACAGTAGTAGTTTCCCCCAGGACTTATAACCTGCCTTTCCATGCCACCCCTGAGCCATAGACTTTTGACTAGGTTTTCAGTGCCTGGCATGAATTCCTACCCAAAGAGGAGGTCTCAAATCCAACTAGAGAACAGTTTGTTTCCCCAGAATAAATATGCTACCATTGGACCAGTTGGCCCATTTGGCCTGGTTGGCCAGCTGTGGGCTTACAGGGCCCGTTGCTGGTTAAGACAGTTGGTGACTGACTTTTCCCTCCAGCAGGCTGCATAGCTCTTTCCAGCATTACGGCAGCCTAAGGAAGGAAGCCTCCGGCGCAGTTCCAGCGTGGTTTGTCAGTGTCCTGTAGTCAAATTGTGAGGTGTCTTTGGCAGTAGGGTGTTGCAGATTACAGGATTTTCGTTTGATTTTACTTCTCTTTACTTTAAATATCATCTAGTTCTTTGACCTATGTAATTTTACTTCTTGTAGAACTTCATTTTAACCTTACCTCCAGGTCTGTTAGTAACAACTTACTTCAGTTTCAATTTTTATTTGTTGGAGAAAGTCTTCATTTTTATTCACTTACTTTTTTATTAGTTTTGTACTCAGTGAATACAGTCAAGTTGGTACCATTGTTAGCCTCCTCCCTGTCCTCCCCCTGCTCCCTGGCCCTCCTTATTGAAATATATGGGTCATGCATTGTGGAGTTAGCCATCAGTTATGGGTGGAAGGAAATGTCTCTGCGTATCATGACCCAACATGTGGCTCTGACATTCTTTCCACCCCTTCTTCTACAAATTTCCCTGAGCCATGTTGGGTTCATTTTAGGTCTGCTTCAGTGATGAGGTTTTGGGAGACTCTGTGTCTCTGGATATCTGTCTTTTTTTTTGAGGCAAGGTCTCTCTCTAGTCCAAGTTGACCTGGAATGCATACTGTAAACCAGGCTGGTCTTGAGCTCACAGCAGTTCTCCCACCTCAGCCTTTTGAGTGCTAGGATTATAGGTATGAGTCCTTATGTCTGCCTTTCTTCTTCACTTTTTTTTTTTTGCAAAAAAAAGTATTTTTTATTTATTTCCAAGCAGAGAGAGAGAGAGAGAGAGAGAGGCAGGGAGGGATGAAGGGAGGGAGGGAGGGAGGGGGAGAGAACTGATAGATAAAGAGAGATGGGTGTGCCAGGGCCTTCTCATTGTAATCCATTGTAAACGAACTTCATGTTTATGTGCTACTTTGTGCATCTGGCACAGGAGGTGCACTTGACTTCTGAGGCATCTCCCTAGCCCAAGATGATTTTGTTTTTCTTTTGACTTCTTTTAGGATTTTTTTTTTTTTTTTTTTTTTTTTTGAGTCAGAGTCTCATAATAGCTCAACCTGATTTGGAGCTCACTTTGTAGTCTAGGCTGGCCTGGAATTCATGGTAATTGCCCTACCTTAGCCTCTCAAGTGGTAGGTTTAAAGGTATGTGCTACCATGCCTGGCCTTTTTGTAAAAAAAAGTAATTTATTACTTATCTGTAAAGTGCGAAAGAGAAAGAAAGAGAGAGAGAGAATGGGCATGCCAGGGTCACTGCAAGTGAACTCCAGATGCATCTACCACTTTGTACATCTGGCTTTATGTATTTATATAGGCACTGGAGAATAGAACCTGGGCTGTCAGACTTTGCAATTTGCAAGCGCCTTTCACCTCTGAAACATCTGTGCAGCCTTCTTTTAGGAATTTTAAGTTTATTTTTGATAGGCCTACATGCCTTTTTTTCTTTCTCATACAGGCTAGCCATATATATTATTTATTTATTTTTGGTTTTTCGAGGTAGGGTCTTACTCTGGCTCAGGCTGACCTGGAATTCACTATGTAGTCTCAGGGTGGCCTCGAACTCTTGGCGATCCTCCTACCTCTGCCTCCCGAGTGCTGGGATTAAAGGCATGCGCCACCACGCCTGGCTGAAGAAAGAGAACTTTTTTTTTTTAGGGTCTCATTCTAGCCCAGGCTGACCTGGAATTCACTCTGTATTCTCAGGGTGGCCTCGAACTCACGGCGATCCTCCTTCAAATTTTTATTAACAGCTTCCATGATTATAAAAAATATCCCATGGTAATACTCTCCCCCCCCCCCCCACTTTCCCCTTTGAAACTCTATTCTCTATCATATCCCCTCCTCTCAATCAGTCTCTCTTTTATTTTGATGTCATGGGCTTTTCCTTCTATTAGGATGGTCTTGTGTAGGCAGTGTCCGGCACTGGTAGGTCATGGATATTCAGGCCATTTTGTGTCTGGGGGGAGCACTACATGCCTTTTTTGTTTTTGCTTTTTGAGGGAGGGTCTGGCTCTAGCTCAGGCTGACCTGGAATTCACTATGTAGTCTCAGGCTGGCCTTGAACTCACAGCAGTCCTCCTACCTCTGCCTTCCAAGTGCTGGGATTAAAGGTGTGCACCACCATACCTGCCCTGCGTGTTGTTTTTTGGGATTATCATCCTGCATGTTCCTTGAGTTTCCTGGATCTGTGGTTTGTTGTTTGATAATTTGGTCATGATTGATTGATTCCAACACTTCTTCAGTTTTCTTCTCTCTCTCTCTCTTTTTCTCTTTTGGTTTTTTGAGGTAGGGTCTCGCTCTAGCCCAGGCTGACTTGGATTTCACTCTTTAATCTCAGGGTGGTCTTGAACTCATGGTCTTGATCCTCCTACCTTTGCCTCCCAAGTGCTGGGATTGAAAGGCGTGTGCCACCACGCCCGGCAAGTTTCCTTCTCTCCTAATGTGTCTTCTGTAGACATCACACTGTCAGCTGTGCTTTCCCTCCTTTGTCTCTGAGCTTAGGATGTTTCTAGTGAGAGATCCTCAGGTTCAGAGACTCTACCCAGTCATGTCCAGTCCACCACTGACCCCACCAAATGCACTCCTCATTTTTCTGATACTGTTTCTTTTTAAATCTCTTCTTTTTAAATTGCATTTAACAGCTGAGCCATCGCCCTAGCCTCATCTAGCAGCTCTTTTTTTTTTTTAAATCATATTTTAGAACTTCTGTCTCTCTGCTTAAAATACTCACCTTGCCTGCTATCTAAATTTTCCATTAGAACCCTCAACACATTAGTTATAGTTGTTCAAATTTTTAAAAAGTTCTCAGTTTGAATTTTATTTGCATAGTTATTTTAAGCCTTTGTGAGCTCACAATTGGAGTTATCACTGATTCAAAGCCAAGTATACTGGAGATGTTAGTGGGACAACAAAATGACAACAAATGTAGAAGAAAATACAACTATTGCATAATTTTGGCCCTGGTATTTAGAGTCTCGTTTAGATTCCAAATTTATGAGTTATCAGCAATTGTAAATAATTTTGAGTTTTGCAATTGGCATGTATTTTGTAATTTAAAAATTTAATTACTAAAGGACACCTGATTTCATATAGTGTTTAGAAGATCGAGTGAGAATACGCAGATATACACACACATAGAAACATTGTTTGCATCACTGGGAAGCTCAGTGACTACTGCTCTACAAAAATGTGCATCCCCTTAATGGTCATTCAATACCACACTGTTTATGTAGCTCTTCTTTGTATGTGTGTATGTACATGTGTGTGCATGTACGTGTGGGTGTGGGGCCACTGGGTGTCATTCCTCAGGAGTGCTGTCCACCTGATTTGACACTGGGTCTCTCATTGGCTTGGAGCTGGCCAGTGGCTAGCCTCTAAGCCTCAATAATCTTTTTGTCAACCTCTTATCTCCTCAGGGCTAGCATTTTTATATGGATTCTGGGGATCAAACTCAGTCCTCATTCTTGCAAGGCAAACATTTTATTAACTGAGCTATCTTCCTAGCCCAGTATAACTTTTACTAGTACAAATTTTGTTAGCACTGTTTTATTCAAGATTTATCTGAATTTCACACTAAGGTAGTATGGTTAACAAGAAAGTAAAAGCTTCCAGACCAGTAGACCTAAAATAAATTAAGGCTTTAGTATTTACAAATAGCATGCCTTACCTTAAGTACATTGTTTTATCATCATAATGATTGCATATACAAAGACAGTGGGACATGTCAAGAGCCACTCACTGACTTTTCTTTAGATAGTCTTATTGAGGAACTTTTGAGCAGACAGAGAGTGCTTCCTCAGGGACACTTGGGGAGGGCCTCACGTGTAATTGATCTATCTGATTTTGAGTCACTTGACTAAATATGATTCTTTCCAGATCTGTACATTTTCATGCAAATTTCATTCATTTTTCAGTACTGTAGAATAGAATTTCATTTGTATTATGTGCTACATTTTCATTATCTACTCATCTGCCACTGGGCATCTAAGGCCATTTCTAATTCTCAGCTATTGTAAATAGATATGCAAAAGCATGGATGAACAAGTATCTCTGATGTATGTCCTAGGAGTGGCTTGTTGGCATCATTTGGGAGGTGGAATGTTCTAGGACTCTCCACACTGATTGCTGAATGGCTGTACTACTAATTTGCACTTTCATCAGCAGGGGGTGAGAATTCTTTTTCCCGACATCCTCACCAGCATTTGTTTCTCAGCAGATTTTTTTAAAGTTCCTGGATATGACAGTATGCTTTGTTATCCATTTATCTCTATTTTTCAGTGATTTTCCTCAGGCCCTGTATGTATGTCTTTGGGTAGACTTTCATGTTCAGTGACCACAGACTGCTCTGATCTGGTGGACAGTCATAGTACATATCTTTCTTATCTTTTTTCCAGAACTGCATTTTGTCAGTCCAGTTGTTTTATCAGAACCTGGGTGTTCTTAGCCTCACCCAGTTCCACATCACAGTCCCAGCATGCAAGAATAATTTTGGGATTCTGTGGGAGCAGTGGGGCAGGAGCAAGGAGCATAAGTGTCTTGCACAATAATGCTTTTGCAGTAACTCCAGACAGTAGTGGTCAGAGCCTGAGGCCCTGCCATGCATGGACCTTGGGAGCATCTGTGGTCTCCAGCAGCCTTGGTGGCCTTTGGGAGCTGTCACACATGTGCCCATAGACACTTGGGTGGCCAGTGGAGGCACAGGTCTGGGACCAAGTTGTTTCTCTCTCTCTCTCTCTCTCTCTCTCTCTCTCTCTCTCTCTCTCGTTGTGTATGTACTTGTGTGTGCATGCTTGTAGAGGCAGAGGTTGATGTCAGGTGTCTTCCTCCATCACTTTTTTTGCGAGACAGTATCTCTCATGAACCTAGAGCTCCCTGACTGAACTAGACTAGCTAGCCACACCTAGAGGTCACTGACTGGGGCAGACCAGCTAGCCACAGTAGAGGTCACTGACTGGGCCAGACTACCTAGCCACACCTAGAGGTTACTGACTGGCCAGACCAGCTAGCCATACCTACAGGTCACTGACTGGGCTAGACTAGCTAGCCACCCCTAGAGGTCACTGATTGGGCCAGACTAGCTAGCCACCCCTAGAGGTCACTGACTGGGCCAGACCAGCTAGCCACCCCTAGAGGTCACTGACTGGGCCAGACCAGCTAGCCACACCTAGAGGTCACTGACTGGGCCAGACTAGCTAGCCGTAAAGCTCCAGAGATGTTGTTTCTACCTCCCTGGTGCTCAGATGGCAGGTACACTGTCACCTCTGGCTTTTGTGTGGGCACCAGGGACCCAAACTCAGGTCTTCATGCTTGCATGGCAAGTACTTTACCTACTGTCTAGCTGCCCAGTCTCTAGTTGTTTCCTTTTAAAATTAATTAAGTTTTTGTTTTTGCCATGTTGCAGATTGAATCTAGCTTGGGTTTTATGCAAGCACTGAACCACTGAGCTGTAGATAGTCAGAGCTGCTCTAAATTCCCAGTGTGATAAATCTTAACATTTCCTACCACATCTGAGTTTGGTTCCTGGCTTGCTGTGTATCTCCAAATTCTGTTTTTTACCATTTAGTTTACCTTTTAATTTTTATGTTAAAAGCTGGCATGCTGAACGTGGTGTGAGGAGCTGTAGCTTACAGGTTTTTAGTGACGTGGTGGCATGGTGAGATGGGGAAACAGTCTTCTTTCTGATGTCTTTTGCTGTCAGCCTTGGGGTGAGCATGTACTGCTTGGTGTGAGGTGTTTCTGGGTTTTTGCCCATGGGCATGGGCTTCTCCCAGGTTGGCTGGTTAGGCTCTGATAGAACCCCTATAGAATGGGTTTTGGGAAAAGTTTCTCTTGGGGATAAGCTCTGTTAAGAGCATAATAATAGCATTTCAAAAGTGGTTGCCTTCTCATTTCCATTGTTAGTAACTCATGGAACTTTCCCTCAGATAACTAATTTATGGTAAGAGCCATTATAGCTCTTGGAGGTAAAATGTGTACAAGTGTAGAGTCCTGTCTATGATCTTCTCTTGTGTGTTTCTCTTCAGTACTTGGACCATGAGACTGTCTCAGCCACATTCATCGACAGCAGTGGACAGTTTGTTTCCTCGCAGGCTACAGGCCTCGGCCGGAATCCCTACTGCGGCTATGAGCGCCAGAGCCTGTCCAGCCGGGAGCGCATAGAGGAGGACTCCTTGCTGGCTGCCTTGCAGTGGCAAATGCCTGGTGTGGGCCCCGTTCCCTTTGCAAAGAGCACCGACCCTTCCTCCAGCTATTTCGTCATCTTAAACTCCACAGGCCTCTTCCAGGTGGGCAGCCAGCTGGAGGTGCTGGTGCACGTGCAGGACTTCCAGAGAAAGCCCAAGAAGTACGGTGGAGACTACCTGCAGGCCAGGATCCACTCCCCCCGGCTGCAGGCTGGGGCCGTGGGGCGGGTGCTAGACTACCAGAACGGCTTTTACAAGGCGTTTTTCACTCTGCTCTGGCCAGGCAGGGTTAAGGTGTCCATCTCGCTGGTTCACCCCAGCGAAGCGGTCCGAGTGCTTCAGCGCCTCCAGGAAGAGAAACCAGACAGGGTCTATTTCAAGAGTCTTTTCCGTTCAGGAGGAGTTTCTGAGACTACTGAGTGCAATGTGTGTCTTCCTGGGGGTCTTCCCCTGTGCAACTTCACAGACCCCTATACTGGGGAGCCCTGGTTCTGCTTCAAGCCAAAGAAGCTTCCGTGCAGCAGCCGCATCAACCACTTCAAGGGTGGCTACCTGAAGGGCCTCCTGACCGCCGCGGACAGCGCGCTCTTCCAGAGGTACGGGCTCTCTCGGGGCTGGAGAGCGCTTTCTCACGGTCCTTCCCTGTTTTGGAGGCTCTTTCTCTGGAGTGTGTTTCATTGTCTGTCTATACCTGGCCCAGTTCTGAAGAGGTGGTGCATAAGAAAATGGATATATTTACTTTTGATTAGTGTGATTTAATGCTTGCTCAAGTTCAAGACCTTTTACCTTTGAGTGTTTGGTCTTACCCTGATAACTTTGTTCAACTTCAGTGACATTCACATGCAAGATGGCTTATCCATAGAACAGGTTTTAAGAGCCCAGGGCTGGGATGCTAGAGGCCTAATAGGCTGGGTGATGTTTTATCTTAATATGAAGACAAATTTGTAAAGAAAAAGATGATCTTTTTTTTTTTTTTTTTTTTTTTGATTTTTGAGGTAGGTTCTTACTCTAGCCCAGGCTGACCTGGAATTCACTATGTAGTCTCAGGATGGCCTTGAACTCACAGCAATCCTCCTACCTCTGCCTCCTGAGTGCTGGGATTAAAAGCGTGCGTCACCACACCCGGCTAGAAGATCAATTTTTATTTTTTAATTTTTTTGCTGAGGAAACTTTTTCTTTTAAAATTTTTATTAACATTTTCCATGATTATAAAAAAATATCCCATGGTAATTCCCTCCCTCCCCCCCCCACTTTCCCCTTTGACAATTTTTAAATAATATAAACATTTATTAATAGGAAAAGACTATGGATATATCACTATTACTGGGTAACACGGGCTTGAGAAGCAGTGCATACCACAGTGAACTATATACTTAGTAGACTTGCTGAAATTACTGTGTATATTGTGCTGAGAAACTTACTTTGAACATTCATGATAAATATTCTTAGCAAAATGTCAGTATATAGAATAACAAACAATGGAATTTATGAAATCAGTCTGCATTGATATTTGTATTTTCTTCAACATTCCATGTAATTCTGAAGTAAAATAACATTGGACAGTAAAAAGTACTCCTTTTTTTATCATATAGTAGATGACTGTGGTTGATAGTAGTGAACTGAATACTTATGATTTTTGTTTTTTCTTTTTTTAAAAAAAAAACATTTTACTTATTTACTTGAACGAGGGAGAGAGGCAGAGAGAAAGAGGGAGAGAATGGGTGCGCCAGAGCCTCCAGCCACTGCAGATGAACTCCAGTCACATGCGCCACATTTGGCTTACATGGGTGCTAGGGAATTGAACCTGGGCTTGTAGACCTTAACTGCTAAGCCATCTCTCCAGCCCCCTGTTTGATTTTTTGAGGTTGGGTCTCACTCTAGCTCAAGCTGCCGTGGAACTTACTCTGTAGTCCTAGGCTGCCTCAAACTCACAGTGATCCTCCCAAGTGTTGGGATCAGAGGCATGTGCCACCATGCCTGGCTTGAGCATTTTGAATGTTTCGAAAACAAATGATAAATGTGTGTTTGGTATTACTCTGTTGTAATCATTATTCAAAAAAAGTAGTTATTTGAAAGAGTGTATAAATGCTCTTACTTTTAAATTAAATGCATGCTTTTTCAGATTCTCTGACAGATTTTTAAAAAATTATTTGCAAGCAGAGAGAGAGAGAGAAGGAGAAAGAGAATGGATGCACCAGGGCTACCACACTAACCTCCGGACACATGTACCACCTTGTATGTCTGGATTTACTAGGGAATTGAACCCAGGCCGTTAGGCTTTGCAAGCGCCTTTAATTGTTGAACTCTCTCTAGCCCAAGAGCTCTTTAAAAAAATTTTTTTTATTTTGTTTACTTATTAGAGGGGCAGGTAGAGAGAAAGAATGGGCTCACCAGGGCTTCAAGACACTGCAAACTAACTCCAGATGCGTGTCCCCCCCTTGTGCATCTGGCTTATGTGGGTCCTGGGGAATTGAACCTAGGTCATTAGGCTTCACAGGCAAGTGCCTTAACTGCGAAACCATCTTTCTAGCTCCCGAGAGCTTTTTATTGAGAACATTTGAGACTCCTGAAATTTTCATATTTAATATTTCATATTTGCTCTTCTTGGTTGAGAAAAAGCTACTACCATGAAGTATGTGGTCTCCATGAGCTCTAGGAAAAATTCTCTTCTTTTTTGGTTTTTTGAGGTAGGGTCTCACTTTGGTCCAGGCTGACGTGGAATTAACTCTGTCATCTTAGGGTAGCCTTGAATTCATGGCAATCCTCCTACCTCTGCCTCCAGAGTGCTGGGATTAAAGGTGTGCGCCACCATGCTGGGCTAAAATTCTCTTATTTTCTACTTGAGAAGTTGGCTTTTGGTCCTGTCAGTTAAAAGGAGTGAACTCATGTCATGCATTTAGAGGACCAGCAGAGGGCGCCTTATTCAGCATATTTACTTCACTGTTCTTGAGAAGGGGAGCACTTTGGATGGTTGCATACAAAATGAAAATGAAACTAAAGAAGAATAAAAATCCTGAAAACAAACCTAGAAGTTTCACTTATTTTAAGCTTTTTGGCTTTCTTTTGATAAGGCCTTATTAGGTATCCTTTACAGGCTGGGGATTTATAATCTTGCCTCAATCTCTCTGTGTCTTAAGTGCTGGGATTAGGACTATGTGCCACCATGAGTGGCTTGAGAAGTTTCCCTTTCAATCTTCCGACCAGACCCTTC
This sequence comes from Jaculus jaculus, assembly GCF_020740685.1. NCBI lineage: Eukaryota > Metazoa > Chordata > Mammalia > Rodentia > Dipodidae > Jaculus > Jaculus jaculus. The sequence goes on from NC_059105.1 coordinate 169,970,276, forward strand.
CTGCGTTTCACGTGCCGTCTATTCGGTCCCCCTCTAGAGCCTACTTCGAGGCTCAGCTGGTGAAGCGGCAGCAGTGTGCACTTACGCAGATCCCTGTGGAAAGTAGGACGCAAGGAGACAGATTTGAATGGTTTAAAACTTAACGATATTTCTAACACTAAATCTTACTGGGAACAATAGCAAACCAATACCCATACAAATTTGTTAATCTGGAAGGACAAAGTAATGTTTTTGTTCCTGCCCTCAAATAAGTGCAAGTTGTAGCTGAGACTGGCTGATGGCATATTACAATAGAATCATCACACAATTCTCCCTGCCTGGATGTTCGCTGGGAAAATGGTGTTTGAGGTGGCTGGCGTATATCTTTAGAAAGAAGTATTTGATAATCTTTATTGTTAATTTTCATTTTCCTACTTTTCCTCTGGAATATTGTAGTAGGATATCTGAAAAGAAAAACAGATTGAAATTTATTAAGGGGTCTTTGGATATACAGCTTTGATCTCATTGGCTAAATATGCCAACCTGGTGCCCATTTTCACCTCTTATCCTTTGCTCCTACCCTTGCTTAGCTTAGGGAATATTAAGAAATAGTTTTCAATAAACAAAAGAATTGTTTTGTTTTTAAGACAGAGTCTCATTCAGTAGCCCAGGTTGGCCTAGAACTTACTATGTATCCCAAACTGGCCTAAAACTCAGTAATTCACCTACCTTAGTCTGTCAAGCGCTGCAGTTACGAGTGTGAGCCACTGTGCCTGCTTAGCTTTGGTGTTTGGTTCTTAAAATGATAGATGGACAATTAGAGAGACAAGATCTTTGTTCTTTGCCCTTAAGGGAAACAATGTTGGTCTTGGGAAGGATAGCAAGCAGCACTATGATTAAGAGATTATTAATGATAAGGGTGGGCCTTTTGAGAGTGTGAGATTATCACTTGAAAAGTTCCTCTTTTTTTTTTTTTTGATTTTCGAGGTTAGGCTGGCTTAGGCTGACCTGGAATTTATTATGTAGTTTCAGGTTGTCCTTGAACTCACAGTGATCCTCCTACCTCTGCCTCCCGAGTTATCTACCTTCTTTTGAGATTGTCCCTTGCTATGTTTTGCCATATCTGCTCTCTGAACACCTGTGGTTTGTGTATGTGTTCATGTGTAATTTTGTTCCTGGTCATTTGAGAGGGAGTTGGAGCTGACCCTTTAGTGTTTGTCTCCTAAGAATGCGGACTTTGCCTAACAGCACGTGTTGGATATTTACTATTGATTCAGCACAATTATCTAGTATTTAGTCCATGGTCAATTTTTCCTAGTTGTCCTAGTAATGACCTTTGTAGTTATCTATTTTAGATAATTTAATCTCTGATGACATAATATATTTTATTATTATTTTTTTTATTCTAGAAGAGCTCTTTTACCTCTTTTTTAATGATATGTGCTATTTCAATTTTGATGTTTTGTAAAATGTCCTTTAGATTGGATTTGTTTTCACATGACTATGTCAAGGTTAAATACTTTTTCAGGAAAGTTATGAAGATTATCCTACAAGCATTTTCATATGAAAATTACTATGTTGTGTGATAAAACTCTAAGCTCATATAGTTTATATCTGATCTCTGAAAGTCATTACCTGTCATTTACCCAAGATGAAATTCTATTATTCTCCAGTGTAGCTAGCCCTGTATTACTTCTTTTTTCCTATCTTCCTTGTTAGAGTGTCAAATCCATGAAGAAGGAGATTCTTTGAGTTTTTCCCCCACAATTGTTCTGGCTAAGATGGTGCCTGGTACATAAAATAGACGTGTAAGAATGATTTGTAGACTGGCACAAATCTTTTCTGAAATTGATGAATCTATGATAATATGACAGCACATTCTTATATCAAGAGGTTGAACAGTTTACATGGTTTAAAAGTGTAAGAAATCTAATAGTGACTCTTTCTGGAATTGTTGCATTGAGTTTGCTTTTTTTTTTTTTTTTTCCTGGTCTTCACTGTCCCTAAGTTTCTCATGCAACTGTCTCAAGAAATTTCCTCAGCACAGGTTCTAGTCCAGGACTTGTACTTCTAAGTACTGAGTTACAAAGAAGGAGACCCCATCTATGTGTTGAGGGGTGCTTATTGTGGTAAGGAGAATGGATACAAGAGTGAGTCACAATGGATGACACACTTTGAGGGCCAGTGTTCTCAAGGGCACTCTTCTCAGATCTGGGCATGGCCTGCGGAATCTGGCATATGACATTGTCCAGCATATATTTGTGGCCTGAAAACTAGGTAGCGACACAATAGATTTTCTGATCAGCGTGATCCATTCCCTGAATGCAAGCAGAGTCACCCAGCCTAGACTTGGTGGTTTTGCAGTTGGCACGCTCAGGATGAGCTAAGCAGTGCATGTAGTGTAGAGAAAATTATGAATCTGCCTAACCCCCTTCATTTTCTTTCTTTCTTTCTTTCTTTTATTTGGTTCTCCGAGGCAGGGTCTCACTCTAGTCCAGGCTCACCTGGAATTCACTATGTAGTCTTAGGGTGGCCTTAAACTCTTGGCAATCCTCCTACCTCTGCTCCCGAATGCTGTGGTTAAAGGTGTGCACTACCATGCCTGGCTCCCCCTTCATTTTTTTAAACCTGCCTCTTACATGAGGGCTTGTTTATTAATTATTATGTTGGTTAACTTTTCTACTTCACCATAATGTGCTGTGAAAGCAAGTAAATCATTTCACTTGCAGATAAAGATATATAATGAAAAATAAATGTCCCTGAATCTAAGCTTGTGTTTTTTTCCCCTTCCTCCTAAAGTGGTGTCAATATCAAAATGCCAATCAACTCCAGTGGACCTGATTGGGTGACAGTAATTCCCAGGAGAATGAAAGGTAAGAGGCATGACCTTGATGATTTACAGTTTTTCTTGAGGACTGTTATTTCATAGATGTTACAATACATTTTTCCCTTTAATCTGCTGTGTTCACCTCTGGACACAAACTGAAAATATTAAAAGCAATTAAAAAATTAGTGCTTATGGGTTTAATTCTGTGTTTTGCTAATTATGCTGCTGTAAAGTTGTCTTGTTCCGTGATATCCTCTGGTTGGCTCCTCTAGGGCTTGTAGAACTATGTTGTCCAATGTGGTAGGTACTACCATGGAGGTGAGCTACAGAAAAGTAGAAATGAAGCTTCAGTTCTTCCCTCACATGCTCAGTGCCTTCGTTGTATTGGACATATCCATGGCTGTGAAATGTCCTTCTGGATGTCACTGCTGTGCAGATCATGACGAAATGTCCTGTTGGACAGTGCTGCTCTGCATATAATGAAAATTGTCACGGAAATGTTAAAATCACAAGATGGGGGCTGGAGAAATGGCTCAGCAGTTAAGGCACTTGTCTGTGAAGCCTGTGTTCGATTCCCCAGGACCCACATAAGCCAGATGCACAAGGTGGCACAGGTATCTGGAGTTCGTTTGCAGTGGCTGGAGGCCCTGGCATGCCCAGTCTCTTACTCTGCTTGCCTCTTTCTATCTTAAGTAAACAAATGTTAAAAAGAAGAAAACACTTGAGTAGGGCCTGGGGATGTGAACCAGTAGAAGCATGCCTGTCTTTATTGAGTCTGAGGCCGGGGTTCTGTGTGGGGTGCACACTTGTGCACACAGACCCTTCAGCTGATCAGCAGTGGCTGCTCCCTGAGTGTACGTCGGTGGACTGTGTTGTTGGTATCTCCACGTCTGCCTCCCTCAGACTACTGAATGTGAGCCTGCCTGATGGGCTCTCGCAGTCTGATCCACTGCTCAGTTACTAGTAAATAGTAAAGAACACGCCAGGTGTCATGGCTTATACCTGTAACCTCATCCGTAGATAGGAGGCTGAGCTTGGAGGATGGATTGCTTTGAGTTAAGAGCCAGCCTGGGCTACTGCATAGTTTGAGGATAGCCTGAGCTACACATGAGACTATGCTTAAAAAGCCAAAAGAGGGGAAAAGTGCCCTGCAGAGGAGTAACTGTGTTTTGTAGAACACACATTAGCTGTGGTATATTTTAGAGGACAGGGGTGGTGCCAAGGAGGTCCGTGCAGATGAGGGATGAGATCCTCGTGCTCATCGAGAACAGCTGCACCCACACAGCAGATGCTGCACCCACACAGCAGATGCTGCACCCACTCAGCAGATGCTGCAGAACCTTTTGCCACGGGGGCTAGTGTGTAATGACGCGGACAGACCAGGTGGTGGGTTTTAGCCCCCTGCGTGTCTTGTGTGAGTATCGGAGAAAGAGCTGGAGTAAGAATTACCTGAGGGGCAGCCTGCTGCTTTGTTACCATGGAGAAACAAGTCAACCGCACCCAGATCTGAAGTTTGTTCTTATGAGAAAGCAGAAATCTTAAATTTTTTTTGTTTTGTTTTTCGAGGTAGGTTCTCACTCTGGTCCAGGCTGACCTGGAATTAACTCTGTAGTTTCAGGGTGGCCTTGAACTCATGGCGATCCTCCTACCTCTGCCTTCTGAGTGCTGGGATTAAAGGTGTGTGCCACCATGCCCGGCTCAGACATCTTAATTTAAAAAAATATTTTATTTACTTATTTGAGAGAGAAGAGGAAGGAGAGAGGAAGTTGCACATAGAGAGAGAATGGGAACGCCAGGGCCTCCAGCCACTACAAACGAACTCCAGACACGTGTGCCACCTTGTGCAGCTGACTTACGCGGGTACTAGGGAGTCGAACCTAGGTCCTTAGGCTTTGTAGGCAAGTGCCTTAATCACTAAGCCATCTCTTCAGCCCTTAATTTTTAAATATGGTGTTTCCAGATTTTAAAACATTGATATCAATTCAGAATTGTATGATTTAACTACAATTTGTGGTCTGCATTCAGGCAGCCTGCTGTGTCTGCCTGTACTGTTGTGAGCCATAAGAACTCTGTCTGGGGCCCAAGAGAAGGGTCAGTGGTTAAGTACGCTTCCTCTGAAAACATGAGAGCCAGTGGGCGTCTCAAGCCATCCTTTGTTAAACTTCCAGAACTATGTAAACAGTTGGCCATGATCCTGCCTTATAACCCCAGTCCCGCAAAGGGGAGCAGAGACCAGGGAATCACCCGAACTTACAAAACAAAAACCACAAGCTGTGGTATCAGTAAGAGGACTCTGGCTTATATAAGAATTGGTGGGCTGGGCATGGTGGCACACACCTTTAATCCCAGTACTCGGGAGGCAGAGGTAGGGGAATCACTGTGAGTTCAAGGCCGCCCTAAGGGGCTACATAGTGAATTCCCAGTCAGCCTGGACTAGAGTGAAACCCTACCTAAAAAAAAAAATAGGTGGAAGAGCTGGACACACAATGTCATGCTGTGGCCACTTCAGGAATGTGTACCCCCACCCCCAGCACAGATGAGTGCATGGACAGCATATACATGTGCATTCATGCAACACACAATCCATACACCCAAACAAAAATAGCAAAAACGAATTGTCTTTTCCTAATGAAAAGTTATATTTTATTTGCTTGAGTCAGACACATTACCAATTTTATAGGATACAGCTGTAAAACATCATTAATGAGAATACTTGTCTGTTAACTGTCTGAGTTTGTTTTAGCCCCATGGCCAAGATGTTAGTGGACACTGTGAGCCCGTGGAACTCCACCGTAAGCTGCGTCTCCCCAGCTTGCTTTGGTCCTGCCAAGCTTGCCCACTCTGTGGTGTTCCCAGGTGTCCTGGAGAGTAGTACGAGAGTTTTGGTAGTTCATCTGCTGCTGACAGGTTTTCTAGATTACCCAGAATTGGTGTGGGTTGGTCAGGTACTATTTTGGGTAGAGAGAAGACAGATTCAGTAACTAGTGAGGCTTTTGGTAGACTTATAGAGGAAGAAAGAAACTCAGAATTAGTTGGCACAAAATAGCCTGGCTTTGAATGAGAAAACAATCTTGTAGCAGGTAATAATAATAATAAAAAGGGCAGTACTTTGTATATTAACAAGGCTCAGATTAAGAGAGGGAGGGGATATGATGGAGAGTGGAGTTGTGAAGGGGAAAGTGTGTGTGGGGGAATTATGATTTATTGTCTATAATTGTGGAAGTTGCCAATAATTAAAAAAGAAAAAACTCAGATTAAATAAAATTTTAAAAAAGGCTGGAGAGATGGCTCAGCAGGTAAAGGTGCTTTCATGAAAGCTGTATGGCCTGGGTTCCGTTCCCCAGCACCCACATAAAGCCAGATGCACAAAGTGGTGCATCTGGAGTTTGTTTGCAGGGCAGGAGGCCCTGGTGCACTCATTTGTTCTCTCTCTGCTTGCAAATAAGTAAGTAAAACAAATTTAAAAAAATGTTCAGATTGAAGTTGGGCATGGTGGCATATGCCTTTAAGGTAGAAGGGTCACTGTGAGTTTGAGGACAGCCTGAGACTACAAAGTAAGTTCCAGGTCAGCCTGGACTAAATAGTGAGATTCTACTAAAAAAAAAAAAAAAGAAAAGAAAAAAAGCCCAAAAGAGCTCAGATTAGGAGGAATTTCACTGAGGTTTACATTATTGGCCACAGGGGCCACTCAGAGACCCTAAATGATAGTTTATTTTTCCTTTCTATGCAAATATTCTGTTTCTACTTGAATTTTTTTTTTTTTTGGTTTTTCGAGGTAGGGTCTCTGGCTCAGGCTGACCTGGAATTCACTATGTAGTCTCAGGGTGGCCTCGAACTCTCGGCGATCCTCCTGCCTCTGCCTCCCGAGTGCTGGGATTAAAGGCGTGCGCCACCACGCCCGGCTCTACTTGAATTTTCATCCACTATTTTTAGCATTTATCAGATCTCATCTGTAGCAGTGATTTCTGTGGTATTCTAATGATGACTTAATATATTTTGTATTCTTTCAACATTTCATTAGTTGGAATTCTTTTGTCAATAAGAGGTGTCTTTTATATACTTATTTATATTGAGATATAATCCATCTTAATTCACTTGCTATTTTTCTCAAATTGTTCCTGATTTGGTAGTTGGAAATATATTCAGGTTGGATTGTGTAACCAGGCTGGCTTTGAATTGAAACCTTCTTCCCTCAGCCTCCTAAGGCTGCGATTATAAGCAGGTGCCTGCTGCTGCTCCTGGCTTCTGTATCCGTTGACCTGCTGTTACACTTCTTATTAAGCACATCCTTATTTTCTGATGCCAACAGATATTTTAGGCTTATCTTGTATTTTTTATTTCCTTTAGCCCTAGAAGAGTTCACAATCCTTTGTTTCCTTTTTAATCTTTTAAGTGAAGCTAAAGTGAAATGGAAAATCATGGCATATCATGGCACATAATCACTTTTTACCAGTCTTTCAATAATGTCAGCACAAATTTTAGATAGATTTGAATGAGTTTAGAATCTTCATACCTTTATTATTTCTCCAGCAATTCTATATTTTGAGGCTTTCCCCCTATATTGTTTGTGTATTAGTAAATGCATTGTCCTCAACACATTACTTGGGACTGCCATTGCTATCCTCATACATGGGTATACGCAAATAAACAGTTGTTTTCTTTTAAAAATTTTATTTATTTATTTGAGAGAGAGAGAGAGAGAGAGAGAGAGAGAGAGAGAGAGAGAAAGAATGGGTGTGCCTGGGTCTCTAGCCACTGCAAATGAACTCCAGATGCATGTGTTACCTTGTGCATCTGGCTTGCTGAGGAATTGAACCTGGTTCCATTAGATTTGAAGGTAAGCACCTTAACCGCTCAGCCCTTTCTCCAGTCTGAACAGTTGTTTTTTTTTTAAGATTTTATTTTTATTTATTCATTTATTAGAGAGAGAGCAAGAGAGAGAGAATGGGCACACCAGGGCCTCTAGCCATTGCAAACTAACTTCAGATGCATGTGCCCCCATGAGCATCTGGCTTATGTGGGACCTGGAGAATTGAACCTGGATCCTTAGGCTCCATAGGCATGCGCCTTAGCCACTAAGCCATCTTTCCAGCCCTGAAACAGTTGTTTTTAAGTGGAGTTGACCCATTTATCAAAAGCAAGTGACAGGCTTTCCCAGTGTCAGAATTATTGCTGAATTTTCTTAGCTTCTGTACTGTGGTCCTCCAACATTCATGACTAAATGACTCAGGGACTTGGATGGCTTCTAACCTCATTGGAAATTTGAACACATACTTTTGGGGGGAGCTTACTTATCCTGGTGAGATCCAAGCTTCCATCTTTAATTCTTTTTTTAACTTTTTTTATTGATAGTTTCCATAATTATAGACAATAAGCCATAATTCCCTCCCCTTCTTCCCCTCCCCCCTCACAAGTCCACCCTCTATCATATCCCCTCCCCCCTCAGTCAGTCTCTCTTTAATTTTGATGTCATCTTCTTTTCCTCCTATTATGAGGGTCTTGTGTAGGTAGTGCCAGGCACTGTGAGGTCATGAATATCCAGTCCATTTTGTATCTGGAAGAGTGCATTGTAAGCGGGCCTACCTTTCCTTTGGCTCTTACATTCTTTTTGTCCCCTCTGTGCCATAGACTCTGCGTCTTGGGGGGTGTGATAGAGATGTCTCAGTGTTGCACACTCCACTGTCACTTCTTCTCAGCACTGTGGTCGCTGTTGAGTCACCCCAATGGTCACCACCTGTTGCAGTCCGGTTCGCATTGCTGGTAGAAATCTTCCAACCAAGAGCAGCTTCTGGGAAAAAGAGATTCAGTTTGGCTTCCAGGCTCAAGGGGAAGCTCCATGATGGCAGGGGAAAATGATGACATGAGCAAAGGGTGGACATCACCCCCTGGCCAACATAAGGTGGACCACAGCAACAGGAGGGTGTGCCAAACGCTGGCATGGGGAAACTGGCTATAACACCCATATGCCTGCCCCCAACAATACACTCCCTCCAGGAGGCATTAATTCCCAAATATCCATCAGTTGGGAACCTAGCATTCAGAACACCTAAGTTTATGGGGGACACCTGAATCAAATCACCATATCACCCATCTTGAAAGAGAAGCTTCTCTAACCAAAAATGAGTATGAACATTCAGAAAAGTGCTTACAGGGCAGTTTGGTGAGCATAATATATTTTTAGCCAGACAACAGCAGGTATAACTCCTTCAAGTCTCATGATCTCCCCCGACATAGGCTTTTGGTTAGATTATTAGTAGCAGGCATGCATTCCCTCTCATGGAGCTGGCCTCTAGTCCAGTTAGAGAGTGGTTGGTTTCCCCCATAACAGACATGCTATTGTTGGACCAGTTCGCACATTTGGCCTGGCTGGCCAATCTTAAGCTTGCAATGTCCATTGTTGTTTATCACCACTGATGACTTCTCTCTCTCATAGGGCTGCAAGCAGTATAGCTTTTCCAGCTGTCTGCCAGCTGGCCCACAGGGAGGAGGTTTCAGCTCAGCCCCAGCTTGATTTCTTAGTGACCTGCAGCCCAGGATGTGGAGTCTTCACCAACAGGTTCTTACCATCTAGTTCTGGTGAGCAACCAAGAGCTTTGGCAAGGACCTATAACCTTTTTTTTTTTTTTTTTTTGGCCTATAATGTTTTGAGACCTCCTTGGCCAACAACTCACTGGAAGGCATCCCATCCCTAGCACTGAAGTTTTTCTAGCAACAATCTATGGCTTCTGGGTGTTCCATGATATAAAGAAGTAGGTTTCCATATGGCTTATTCATAACATCTTAAATAATTTTTTAGTTTTTCAAGGAAGGGTCTCCCTGTAGCCCAGGCTAGATCTTATTATATTCATCTTATCCTGCTTTTTGTAGGTAGTTGAGGGAAATTTGTTTCTCTTCAGTTTCTCTCTCTCTGTCCCTCTTGGCTCAGATAGCTCTTAGCTGTTTTACAGAAACCAGAACATCACTTGTAAGCAGTAATCATGTAGTTTTTGCTTTTGTGCAAAGATAACTATTGTTACTTTTAAAAAAAAATTTTGTTCATTTTTTTTTTTTATTTGTTTATTTGAGAGCAACAGAGAGAGAAAGAGGCAGAGAGAGAGAATGGGCGTGCCAAGGGCTTCCAGCCACTGCAAACGAACTCCAGACGCATGCTCCCCCTTGTGCATCTGGCTTATATTTGTCTTGGGGAATCAAGCCTTGAACTGGGGTCCTTAGGCTTCACAGGCAAGCGCTTAACCGCTAAGCCATCTCTCCAGCCCCCATTCTTAAGTTTTGTTTCGAGGTGTGATCTTGCTGTAGCTCAGGCTGGCCTGGGACTGGAGCTCCCTCTCTCGTTCCCTGCTGGCCGGGGGTTATGACAGTCCTTCTGCCTCTGCCTCCTGAATGCTGTGGCTAAAGGCATGTGCCACTGTGCCCGGCTTAAAAAACAGATATATTTTTTGTTTTTTCAAGGTAGGGTGTCGCTGTAGCCTAGGCTAATCTGGAATTCACTATGTAGTCTAAGGCTGGCCTCGAACTCACAGTGATCCTCCTACTTCTGCCTCCCGAGTGCTGGGAATGAAGGTGTGTGCCATCATGCCTGGCTTGAAACTATTTTTTAAAAATATTTTTTGGTTCATTTTTATTTATTTATTTGAGAGTGACAGAGAGAGAGAAAGAGGCAGATAGATAAGAGAATGGGCGTGCCAGGGCTTCCAGCCACTGCAAACGAACTCCAGATGTGTGCGCCCCCTTGTGCATCTGGCTAACGTGGGTCCTGGGGAATCGAGCCTCAAACCGGGGTCCTTAGTCTTCACAGGCAAGCGCTTAACCACTAAGCTATCTCTCCAGCCCGAAACTATTTTTAACTATCTAACAAAGTAGGTTTTCATGTGGCTTTTCATAATGTTTTTAGTTTTAGCTAACCCTCCCTCCACCCTCTCCTCTCCTCTATCCCCTTCCCCGATCCCACTTAGACCTTTCCAGTTCCAGTATTGATGCCTCTCCACTCACACGTCTACTGCCCCCCTCCAAACTCTCTCCCTTTCTCCTGCCATTGCCCCTTTCCAGCTTTCTGGCTTCTACTGCCTCCTATTCAAATTTACTTATAAATCAAAAACTGCCAAGCTAGGATCTGCATATGAGGAAAAGATACAGGCATTTGACTTTCTCAGCCTGGGTTATCTTACTTAGTATAATACTTTCCAAATCTATTCATCTTCCTGCAAATTTCATAGTTTGATTTTATTTACAGTTGAACAGAACTCCATTGTGTATATGTACCACATCAGTCATTATTTATTCATCAGTTGATGGGCATCTGTGCTGCTTCCATTTTTTGGTTATTGTCAATAGCAGCAATGAACATAGATAGGCACGTAGCTCTATAGTAATGTGTAGAGGGTTCTGGCAGTCCTAATCTATGGGAACAAATGTAGATATTTACAAGGCAGTTTGACATTCTATTCATTTAGCATGACCATAGTACTAGGTTTCCCCTGAAAGCCTACGTCCTGAGCCATAGGCTTGTGGTCCGGTTTACAGTACTAGGAATGAAATCCCTCTTGGGGTGTGGACCTCAAATGTGATCAGAAAGTAACTGGTTACTCCCATAACTCTCATTGCCAATAGCAGAATACACAGGGTTCACAGCTAGGTAGGACTGTCAGTGTCACTTTTGTCCCCCAGCAGTTTCTAGTTTAGTTCCAGCTACATTTCTCTATGTTCTACCACTGAAACCTGTGGTGTCTTCAGCAGTAGGGACTTACCATCTAGTTTTGGTGGGCAACCAAGACCAATAGCAATAGTCTATTTCTTAAACTCATTATTATTGTTGAAAGAAAGGGAGAGACAGAGGCAGAGAGAAGGGCAAATAGAGAACAAGAATGAATATGGACATACCAGGGCCTCTTGCTGCAGCAAATAAACTCCACACATATACACCATTCAGTGCATCTGGCTTTACCTGGTGTGGTGGTTTGATTCAGGTGGCCCCCATAAACTTAGTTGTTCTAAAATCTAGATTCCCAGCTGATGGAGATTTGGAAATTTAATGCCTCCTGGAGGCGGTGTAGTGTTGGAGCGAGCTTATGGGTGTTAGAGCCAGCTTCCCCATGTTTGGCACACTCTCCTGTTGCTGTCGTCCACCTTGTGTTGGCCAGGGGTTGATGTCCTCCCTCTGCTCATGCCATTGTTTCCTCCTGCTATCATGGAACTTCCTGTTGAGTCCGGAAGCCAAAACAAACCTCTTTTTCCCACAAGCTGCTCTTGGTTGGGTGATTTCTACCAGCAATGCTAACCTGACTGCAACAGTAAAGTGGTACCAAGGAGTGGGATTGCTACTAGACACTTGACTGTGTGGCTTTGGCCTTTTGGAGCTGATTTTTCAAGAGGAATGTGGAAGGGTTTTAAACCTTGGCTTAATAGATGCCTTGCAGTGCTGTAAGTACAGCTTGATGGACTATTCTGGTCAGAGTTAGAAGACCTGAATGCAATAAGAACAATGGACTGTGAGGTTTGGCTTATGAGAGTGAGGAAGAGCTTTGTCTGGACTAGGCTACAAACAGTTTGTGTGGGAAGCTTGCTGTTAAAAATGGGCCCTGAGAAGTTGTGCAGGGTTGCTTTGTATAGAAATGAATTGGTGTATGCTGGGCGTGGTGGCGCACACCTTTAATCCCAGCACTCAGGAGGCAGAGGTAGGAGGATCGCTGTGAGTGCGAGGCTACCCCGAGACTACATAATGAATTCCAGGTCAGCCTGGGCCAGAGTGAGACCCTACCTTGAAAAAACAAAAAACAAAAAACAAAAAAAGAAAAGAAAGAAATAAACTTGTGTGAACAAAGGGATATGACACAGAAAAAATGAACTAGATCTTTCAACTGAGCCATAATACCAAACTAAAATGGGTGAACTACTTCCTGTTCAGCTGCAATTGAGAGATTACAACATTTGAGATTGGGCCAGCTGACCTGCAGTGGGGCAACATGAAGAATGTACACTCTTATTTTTTAAAATATTTTTATTTACTTGACAGAGAAAGAGGAAGAGAGAATGGGAGTGCCAAGGCCTCCAGCCACTGCAAACGAACTCCAGATGTGTGCACCCCCTTGTGCATCTGGCTAACGTGGGTCCTGGGAATTGAACCTGCGTCCTTTGGCTTTGCAGGCAAATGCCTTAACCACTAAACCATCCCTCCAGCCTTCCCCTTTTTAAAAAATGTTTTAATATTTTTTGAATTGTAGACTCTTTTGAAGGGGCCTGAGTGCTCAACGAGTGTCCTGTTCTTCAAAGCCTGCTTTATTCCCCCCTTGATTAACAAATTGGCACCCTGCCTGGCATTGTGGAGTATAAGATATGCAGGAAAGAGAGGGCCATTGAGTTTGCAACACGGTCTTGTGTTTTGGAAATGGCCACGAGGTTAAAACGTGGTTGCAGTGGAGACCCAGTGGAGATGCCGGGACCATGAGCTGGCTGCTAAGGAGAGCTGCTGGTCCTGGATGAAGTTTTCCAGGCTGAGTAGCCTAGCTGGAGGGGCGGAATTGGAATGCCAGAGACTTGTTGCTGGTTAGAATTATCAGGCTTGGAGATTTGTCACTGGCTAGAGTTGTTGGACTTGGAGCTACAGACTTTGATGCTTTCCCTGGTTGTTTTAAATCTTGTATTGGCTGAATATTTCTTTGCTATGCTCAGTGCCATCTTTTGCAGTGTGAATGTTTATTCTTTGCCATTATGGGTTTTTTTTTGGGGGGGGGTGGGTTTTTTTGGTATTATGGCTCATTTGAAAGATCTAGGACTATGGGGATGTCTGAACATCATTGGGATTGATAAAAACTATGGGGGCTTTTAAAGTTGGATGAATGCATTGCATTTTACATCATGTATAGTTATCAGTTTATGGGGGCCAGGGGCGGAATGTGGTGGTTTGGTTCATGTGTCCCCCATAAACTTAGGTGTTCTCAGTGCTAGGTTCCCAGCTGATGGAGATTTGGGAATTAATTCTTGGAGGCAGTGCATTGTTGGGGGCTGGCTTATGGGTGTTATAGCCAGTCTCCTCTTGCTGTTGTCCATGTTATGTGGGCCAGGGGGTGATGTCCACCCTCTGTTCATGCCATTGTTTTCCCTGTCATCATGGGGCTTCCCCTTGAGCCTGTAAGCCAAAATAAACCTCTCTTTCCCACAAGCTGCTCTTGGCTGGGTGATTTCTACCAGCAATGTGAACCTGACTGCAACACATGGATACTAGGGCATTGAACCTAGGCTGTCAGGCTTTGCAAGCAAGTGCCTTTAACCATTGAGCTACCTCTCCAACCTTCGGCACTGGAATTTATGATTAATAACTTATAGTTTCTGGAAGCAGCTTTATTCCTTCATGTTGGGGGACTTCATTTAAATACTTTGAAAACATTTTATCATTTATTTACTTTTGGTTTTTCGAAGTAGGGACTTGCTGTAGCTCAGGCTGACCTGGACTTCACTCTGTAGTCTCAGGGTAGCCTCGAACTCACGGCGATCCTACCTCTGCCTCCTGAGTGCTGGGATTAAAGGCGTGCACCACCATGCCCAGCTTTCATTTATATATTATTTTTGCCTTTTTTTTGTGTGTGTGTATGTGTTGTATACATATGTGTGTGCCCATGTGACAGCCATGTGCTTGCTTGGTGGTAGGGTGTACTCACCTGAGGTGGCCACAGGGGGAAGTTGGATGCCTGGTTTCATCACTCTTCTTATTGAGGCGGAGCCTTTTACTGATCCCAGGAGGACTTGCTGTTTCTTTCACAATCTCCAGTGATCCTTGGGTTTCTGTTCCCCTGTGCGGCTGGGTTACAGATGAGGATGTCCATGCCCAGCTGTTTATATGGGTCCTGGGGCTCGAACTCAAGTGGCCTTTCCAGGTCTCCTCAAATCCTCATGCTTGCACAGAAAGTACTCTTCATTACTGAGTCACCTTTCCATTCCATTCAAATACTTTTTTTTTTTTTTTTTCTTTTTGTGGTAGGGTCTCACTCTAGCTCGGGTTGACCTGGAATTCACTATGTAGTCTCAGGGTGGTCTCGAACTCATGGCGATCCTTCTACTTCTGCCTCCCGAGTCCTGGGATTAAAGGTATGCGCCACCACACCTGGCTTCAAATACTTCTTAAAAATTTGTATTTTACTTGGCTTCCCATGTAGTATGTTACCACGTGGCTTATTCACAGATACTTACTTGTGCTTCATTACCCATCACCCCTTGCTTCATTCACCCACCTCACCCCACCCCGCCTAAGCCTTTCCCTCTTGCAGTTATCCCCACTGCTTTATGTCCCACATGTTCTGTACTGCCCAGAGCCCCTGCCCAGCCTGTTTCTACCCTCTACAGGCATGCCAACGTTCTAGACAGCCACTAGTCTAGAAATGCGAAGCTAAGTTCTGCACGTGAGAGAGAACACACAACATTTGTGTTTCTGAGCCTGTCACCTCACTCAGCATGACCTTTTCCAGTTCCATCCGTTTTCTTGCAAATTTCCTGCAGTTTCATTTTTCTTCACAGCTGAAAAAAAAACTCCATGGTAAATGTGTACTATATCTTCATAATCCATTCATCAGTTGCTGGCATCTAAGCTGGTTCTATTTCTTAGCTGTTGTGAATAGAACATCAATAAACATGGCTGAACAAGTATCTCTTATGTCGAGTACAGAGCGCTGAGGGCATATGCCCAGGAGTATAGCTGGCTCATATGATAGACTTATTTTCAGCTTTTTGAGAAACCTCCACAATGTTCTCTATAACGGCTGTGCAAGTTTACATTCCCATCAGCAGTGCATGTGAGTCCCTACCCCACACTCTCACCAGCATTTGCTGTCTTTTTTTTTTTTTTTTTTTTAATGTTAGCCATTCTGACCCAAGTGAGATGGAATCAACATGGTTGTAGTTTGCATTTCCCTGATGGCTGAGGGCGACTTAAAAATATTTACGAGCCATTTCATCTCTTCTTTTGAGAACTGTCTGCAGTTCTGTAGCCCATCTTTATTAGGTTGTTTTCTTTCTGCTCAGATGTGGGCCCTTTGTCAGATATGTAGTGGCACTGATGTTCTCCCATTCTGTAGGCTACCTCTGCTCTCAATTAAGTTTTCTTTGTTATACAAACTTTTTTTTTTAATTTCATGATGTCTCATTTGTTGATCATGGACCTGATTTCTGGAGTTCTATCCAGAAAGTCATTACCTATGCCTGTATGTCAAAGATATTTTTGAATAAACCAAGTAAGTATATTTTGCATAAAGAGTTGCCTTTATAAGCACCTGTGTAAACTTTTCTTATATCAGCAATATTCAAAATAACTGATTGAGAAATACTTCATTTTCATTTTTGTTTTAATTTTTTTTTCGAGTTAGGGTCTTACTTTAGCTCAGGCTAACCTGGAATTCACTATATTGTCTCAGGGTGGCCTCAAACTCATGGCAAGCCTCCTACCTCTGCCTCCCAAGTGCTGGGATTAAAGGCGTGCGCCACCACACCTGGCTTTGTTTTAATTTTTATTCTACATAAATAATACACTAGACGTCATATTATCAATTTAAGGGACTTTCACATCTCAGCTGTGTGAAAAGTTGTTACAAGTTTTAATTCTTTTTAGTAACAATAGTTTTGTCTTAGCTGACCATAAGGGGGCAGCATAGGTATGTTCGATTTACCTTAAGAAAAAAACCACAACTGTTAGCATAGCACATGGCTTGTTTAAATAATGTCAGGTTCAGTAATTGATTTGCTTTGCGTGACTAAACTCTGGTAGTAAATATAATTAACATTTGCATGGAAATGATAATTGCTTCCTGTGTGACATACACTTTTCTTTTTAACATGTATTTGACACAAAATAACTGCATCTACTAAATTACCAGTGGTAAAGTTGTAACTTCAAGTTACTATTAATTCCCATCCTAGTAAATGTTTTCTTTTTACCCCCATTTGTTTTCTCTGTTGCTCTCTAGACATGCAGCTTTAAAAAAATACTTATTTTTATTTATTTGTTTGAGAGAATGAGAGAGAGAGAATGGGCACAGCAGGGCCTTCAGTTACTGCAGATGAACTCCAGACACATGCACCACCTTGTGCATCTGGCTTAGGTGGGTCCTGGGTAATTGAACGTGGGTTCTTAGGCTTCTCAGGCAAGCACCTTAATTGTTAAGCCATCTCTCCAGTTCCCCCTAAACTAAAATACTGAGGGAGTTTTGGGCAAGCTGGAGTAACTTGGTAATACTACACTTGATAGCATGTTGACAGTTTCTTGATTGTTTTTTTGTTTTGAGATTGCTCTTAAATTCCTGGTTCCAAGTAATCCTCCTGTTTTATTTTCTTGAGTACTTGTAATTACAAGTATGTGCTGTTCTGTCTAGCTCAGGAAGCTATTTTTTTTTTTTTTTGTTTATTTATTTGAGAGTGACAGACACACAGAAAGAGGCAGATAGATAGAGAATGGGCATGCCAGGGCCTCCAGCCGCTGCAAACAAACTCCAGATGCGTGCGCCCCCTTGTGCATCTGGCTAACATGGGTCCTGGGGAATCAAGCCTCAAACCAGGGTCCTTAGGCTTCACAGGCAAGTGCTTAACTGCTAAGCCATTTCTCCAGCCCACAGGAAGCTATTTTTGAATAAGCCAAATAAATTTTAGTTAATACCCCTCTATTTTATACCCTTAGATAATCATATTTGCCAAAATAAAGCTTTTCAGGGCTGGAGAGATGGCTCAGCAGTCAAGGCACTTGCCTGCAAAGCCTAACGATCCGGGTCCATTTCCCTGGTACCCACATAAAGCCTGATGCACAAAGTGGTGCATGCATCTGGAGCTCGTTTGCAGTGCTTAGAGGTCCTTGCTTGCATCCTCTCTCTCTCTCTCTGTCTGCCTCACTCTCCTTACAAATAAGTAAATAAAATATTTTAAAAAACCTTCTCAAAATATGAGTTATTTTTCAACTTGTGCTCTAGACCTACAAAGAACTAGCATATGCCCAAGAAAAAAAGAATAAATATGTTCTAGCTGACAAAGAGGACATTTTTTTGGAAGAGAATAAAAACTATAAAATAATTTTGAGTAACACAGTAAATGTTAAGGAGTTAAACTGTCTAAAAATAGTTACAAATAGGAGACTCATTTAATTTCTGGGTCACATGAGAATTCACATTTCAAATTGCATTTGACAGTGCTAAGATGACTGGGTTATGGTTACTGCTGAACCTTGGGATGAGGTGTAAGACCACTGATGGTCTCCTGAGATTACAGATTCACCTAACTGTTAGAAATGAGTAAGTGTGCACCCTCAAGTACCTACAAATACCTGCTTTTCAGATGTCATCTTGCACAGTAGAACCTGGACTTTGGGGCTTGCTGCTGGTATCAGGTTCTGGCTCAGTTCTGGGACCTTGGTTTCATTGCTTAAGGGTTCTGAAAGGTGGGAGAAATGATTGGAACTTCTTTTCAGAGTTACTGTGAGCTTACCCGAGATGTTAGAGTCAACTGTCGCAGACAGTGTGTGTTCCAGAGTAAACTTGCTCTGCTGTGAAGCCTTGCAGGGTTCTGTCTGCACATTGACACTGTCCTTGGGGGGTGGCAGGGCAGGAAGATGATGTTGACTCTTCCTGGGAGGCGTCCTGCTGCGTGTGTTACCTGGTTACAAAGGTGAATATGCGTTGCTGACGTGTTTTAGAATTGCTTCTTATTCATAAAGGCCTTCTGAACTTTTTGTGCAAAATAATCTTAGTTCTTTACATCTCTGTGTTGCACAGTGGTGATATTCTGAATTAAAATTTGAATTTTGAACCTGTGGATTAAAACGTTCTATTAAAAACTTTGGGTATAGAGACATTATACTGATACTACAATACATTGTTAAATATAAAATTAAAATTTTATTTGCCTTTGAGAGGTTTGGATGAAAATGTTTTTTCTATTCTGAAATAATGCTAGAAAAAGTTTATTTCTGTACTTTTGTTGTTTTTTTTTGTTCAGCTCAGGCTGACCTGGAATTCACTATGGAGTCTCAGGGTGGCCTCAAACTCACAGCGATCCTCCTACCTCTGCCTCCTGAGTGCTGGGATTAAAGGCGTGTGGCATCATGCCCAGCCTTTTCCTTTGTTTTTGCTTGCCTTTATTTTTAACTTTGATTAAAACACACACACATAGGGAATGTTTAAAATCCCTGTATTCCCTTGTATTCTCTAACACCCCCACACTCATTTCACATCTTTCTACTTTTGTGCAAAGGAGAACCTTGTGTCAGGGAAAAGCCTGGGGTTTCCTTGAGAGACGACAGCAGGAAGTGCTGCTTATAAGCTAGATGGGCCAGCAGATGTGTGACATGGCTTTGTTTCTGTAAGCATTCTGTCATCTTTTTGGGGTGAATTTCAGAATATACTGTCTTCCCCTTTTCTTTACAGAAACTGACCTGGAAACGCCTCAAGACTCAGGAAGTTTTCCTTCTGGGTATTTCTACAAAGACCAGTGGAGGCCTAGGGAGTTTAAGATGCGCCAGTTCAATGACCCTGACAACATTACAGAGTGCTTGCAAAGAAAGATGGTGTATTTATTGGGTGACTCAACAATCAGGCAGTGGTTTGAATACCTTACTGCATTTGTTCCAGGTTGGTGCTTTGCTTTCAGTTTCATAACCGTTTCCCACAAACACAAAAACCACTTATGTGCCTGAAGAAAGGCGTCAGGCAGGGAAGCAGTAGTCTCCACAGGGAACCTAACTCCAGAGAGCTTGTACTGAGAGGCACAAGGTTGTCATTGAGGCTCATCCCACTGACCCAACTCTGTGACCTTGGACCCAACCATATGTTCTCAGGGCCTCGCTTTTCTCTGTGTTGGGTGAGACAGCTGAACCGTGTTGTCTCATATGTGTCTTTGACTTGTAATATTATGGAATTCCAGTTGCTTTTCTTCTAGTCTGTTTGGTACAGTTCCATTGTTACAGAGAGTTTAGGTGGAAAGCAGCAGCCGAATGTACATTTTAATGGACTGAGCCTCCCACTGGTGGTGTTTGTATGTGTGTGTGGATGTGTGTGGATGTGGGTGTGTGGATGGAGGCCTGAGGTTGACGGCAGGTATCTCCCTCTGTTGCAGTCCACCTTTATGTATTGAGATGGGGGCCTCTCACCAAGCCCAGAATCTAGCTAGTCAGCTTGTCCTGGATATGCCTGTCTTTGCCTCCTGTGTACTGGGGTTGCAGACAGACCAGTACTCAGCATTGGTTTTGGGGATCCACAGTTGGGTGTCCATGCTTGCATAGCAAATGCCTTACCGACAACCATCTCCCCAGCCCCTGGAGAAGACTTTTTGATGATTATGTATACAAGGCCTTCTTTCTTTTTCTTTACTTTCTTTATTTTATTTTCTTTATTTATTTTGTTTTCAAGGTAGGGTTTCACTCTAGCGCACACTGACCTGGAATTCACTATGGAGTCAGAAGTTGGCCTGGGAACTCATGAACTCACGGCGATCCTCCTACCTCTGTCTACTGAGTGCTGGGATTAAAGGCGTGTGCCACCATATCTGGCTCTTTTTTCTTTTTAAAAATGAGTTATGTTTTTGATAATTTTATACATGCCTTAATGTATTTGGATGTCACGCACCACCACCCTTTCTTGTTCCTTCCCCCTCCTGTCGAACCCCTTCCTCTTCCCAAATAGCCAAGTAGCTTTCCTAAGTAGCCCACTTTCCTGTCTTCCAAAAAAAAATTCTATTTATTTATTTATTTGGGTGGGGAGAGAAAGAATGGGCATGCCAGGGCATCCATCTACTGTAAACAAACTCCAGATGCATGTGTCACCATGTGCACCTGGCTTATGTGGGTCCTGGGGAATCAAACCTTGGGTCCTTAGGTTTTTCAGGTACGTGCCTTAACCACTAAGCCATCTCTCCAGCCCCCATGTCTTTTTTGGTGACTCACTTTAGTTTGGGTTGCTTATGTGAACACAGTCTGTACTCCCCTCCCCATCAACTGTTAACTGTCATTAGCTCCTTAGGGTGAGACCTCATGAGCCTTTCTCTCATCTGTGGCAGAATTATAAAACTTTGGAGAAGGAAAATATTTTGTGTGACATGATATTTGATATATAGTTTGTTGTCTTAAAGCAGGGTTTTAAGATGCTTGCAGTGGCTTGCTTAATATTTTCTGTTTCTTCTTTTTGAGCAATTAAGACTCTTGTATTCATACCATCTGTGAAAGTAACAGTACTATTTGAAGTAGGCTTAGACTAGTTAGGAATTAATATTGTAGTCTTTAGGGCAGTCACTATAAAAGAGAAAATAAATATAACTAATATGTTAAGAGAGGAAAATTGACTCTTTTTAAAAAATTATTTACTTGAGAGAGAGAGAGGAAATGGGTGTACCAGGGCTTCCAGACACTGCAGATGAACTCCAGATGAATGCACCACCTTGTGCATATGGTTTATGTGGGTCCTGGGGAATCGAACCTGGGTCCTTTAGCTTTGTAGGCAAGTACTTTAATTGCTGAGTCATCTCTCCAGCCCAGAAATTGACTCTTGTACAATACTCTCTTAAAAACACAAAGTTCAGTAAGAAAGTGGAAACTTGAAGTAAGAAATGGAATAACAACAACAATAAGGTACTAGCAAATATGCTACATATTAGTCCAACTGCACCAGTAATCACTTTGGGTACTAGTGAGCTAGTATACCAGTTAAATGACAGAGAATGTTAGAGTGGGTCAAAATACAATACCCAAATATATGTTGTCTATAAGAAACTCTCTTTTTATTTATGAGAGGGAGTTACTTCAGGGCCTCTTGCCACTGGAAATGAATTCCAGATGCATGTAGCCCTTTGTGCATCTGTATTTATGTGGATACTGGTAAATTAAACTCTGGGCCAACAAGCTGTGTAAGCAAGTGCCCTTAACCACTGAGCTATCTCCCCAGCTCAAGAAATTCACTTTAAAGATATATGTAGCTGGGCGTGGTGGCACACGCCTTTAACTTCAGCTCTCCGAAGGCAGAGGTAGGAGGACTGCTGTGAGTTCAAGGCCAGCCTGAGACTACACAGTGAATTCCAGGTCAGCCTGGGCTAGAGCCAGACCCTATCTCAAAACAAAAACAAAAAAACCCAAAGATGTATGTACATTACAGGAAAATGAATGGAGAAAACACACTACACTGAATGAAAGAAAGGCTGTTTATATTCATTTCAGCTGGAGTAGACCTCCCTGCAAGAAAAACTATAAGGGATAAAGGAGATTGATTCTTCAAAAAAAAAAAAAAAAAAAGGCAGTATTAACTCTCAACCACAGAGTTACATAATTTGTAATGATTTAGTTTCCTATTTCCTTTAATATCAATGATAATGTTGACTGTTTGGATCATTTTCCATCAGACCCTTCACAGATTTTTACCTGATAAAAATAAAGCCTGTGTGGGTGCTTGATCTTAATCAAAAGAATATGATAGCTTGGGCTTTTATGCAGTTTAGGGATGGAAGCTAAGGAGTCATGAGTTAAGTGGGCAAATTTAGAAGAGAAGCTTAGGATGGCAGGAAGGAAAAAGTGAGACCTGCGGTAACCGTTAGGTGGAATATAGGTCACACGTTCTGACGCTGTCTTCAGAACTGACTGCACACTCTGACGTCCGTCTGAGCTGACGTGCAGTACCTAAATAGTGGGCACTGAATGGGTGCTCAGGAAATGTGAATGGAATTGCATTGCCAGCATTTACTTACTCTGTTCTCTGTCAGGCATTTAGGGGAGTAGTAGTGAGGGATATGACACAGATCCGTTTCATTCATGGGGCATATGTCAGTTGGTAAGCTGTATTTAATTCCCCCCACCCTGGGAATATTTATTTATTTATTTCTGAGACAGATTCCTATTGTGTAGCTCTGGCTGGTCAGGAGCTCTCTTTGTATACCAGGATGGCCTCAGTTCTCTTGCCTGTGCCACAATTAGCTGTTGTTTAAAAAATTATATATAAATTGTACAAAATAATGGGCTTCATTTTATTTATTTCTTTTTTCTTTTTTTTTTAAATTTATTTATTTATTTGAGAGCGACAGACACAGAGAGAAGGACAGATAGAGGGAGAGAGAGAATGGGCGTGTCAGGGCTTCCAGCCACTGCAAACGAACTCCAGACGCGTGCGCCCCCTTGTGCATCTGGCTAACGTGGGACCTGGGGAACCGAGCCTCGAACCGGGGTCCTTAGGCTTCACAGGCAGGCGCTTAACCGCTAAGCCATCTCTCCAGCCCTCATTTTATTTTTCATATATGTATATTATAGTCGAGTTGTTTATCAGTAACAGTAGCTCTTACTGGTTTCTGAGGTCTTCAGAATAGTTCATAAAAATTTGACCTTGAAAAAGCCTTGTGTGGTGGTACACGCCTTTAATCCCAGCATTTGGGAGGCAGAGGTAGGAGGATTGCTGTGAGTTCGAGGCCAGCCTGGAGCTATAGAAGTCCAGGTCATCCTGAGCTAGAGTAAGACCCTGTCTTTAAAAAAAAAAAAAGGAAGAATTGGGCCTTGAAATTAAAGTTAGAGGGAAAGAGAGGAAGGTATTCTAAACTGTACTTCTGATTTGGTATTTCTCATACGAGACAAAGTAGCTTTCTTGTAGGACATTAATGTGATTTTTCTAACTATAGGGTAAATTTGAAAATAAAAAACACAGTTGCTTATTGCAAAAAAGAAGCACCTGCTGTTTTTCAGAATTACAATTTAGATTTATTTTTTGTTTTCCAAACAGTTTATTATTATTAGTTTTTGAGGTATGGTTCTCACTGTAGCCTAGGGTAACCTGGAACTCACTCTGTAGTCTCAGGCTGGCCTTGAACTCAAATTGATCCTCCTTCCTCTGCCTTCCCAGTGCTGGGATTAAAGGTGTGTACCACCTTGCCCAGCTTAAAAGTTTATTATTTCCTAATTTATTTTGAAATAGGATCTGTATGTAGCTCAGGCTAGCCTTGAGCTCACATTTCAGCAAGAGGAAGCAGTGAAAGAAAACAGCAGGAAAAGGGGCTAGCTATGAGATCTCTAGGCCTAGCCATGCTCCGCCTCCGAAGGCTCCACAGCCTCTCACAGCAGCGTCAGGGGAGACCAGGGTTCAAACCCACGACACTATGGGAGACATCTGATGTGTGAGCAGTAACGCATAATACCCTCCAGGCTCATCTGTGTTGTTGCCAGTGACGGATTTCCCCAACAAGAGGAGCT
Source organism: Jaculus jaculus (assembly GCF_020740685.1). Lineage (NCBI taxonomy): Eukaryota > Metazoa > Chordata > Mammalia > Rodentia > Dipodidae > Jaculus > Jaculus jaculus. The sequence continues at coordinate 169,994,257 of NC_059105.1, forward strand.
TGGTTATGGATATTTGCTTATAAAGCAGAAGCTATAGCCCTGTCTTAGAAAATACAGTATTCTTCTGTGAGAAGAGTAAAATTTGGAGGGGCTGGACAGATGGCTCAGCGGCTAAAGGTGCTTGCTTGCAAAACCTGATGTCCTAGGTTCAGTTTGCCAACCACTCACATAAAGCCACATAGTCATTTGCTTGCAGCAGCACAAGATCCTGGCACACATACACACAAAGAGACAGACGGGTGTGGTGGCACACACCTTTAATCTCAGCACATGGACTCAGAGGTAAGAGGATTGCCTGTGAGTTTGAGGCCAGCCTGGGACTACATAGTGAATTGCAGGTCAGCCTGGGTTAGAGTGAGACTATCTTGAAAAGACCAAAAACAAAGAGGAAAATTTAAAAGAATAAAGTATAAATGCCAGGTGGTTTCTTAAATATTCAATGATCAGTTTAAAGAGCAAGATTTTTTTTTTTTTTTTTTTTTTTTTGCCTAATTGAGGTTTTTGAGACATAGAATCTGTCATTGATGGTATTACTCATTATATGATGTTTGTTGGGTCAAATGCTCTACCACTGAGCTATACCCCTTGTGGGGTGATTTGGATGAGGGTCCATTGACTCACAACAAAACATGAAGGGTCAAAGACATGGGTTAGTCACTAAAGTGTTTGCCTTTTAAGCATGAGGACCTAAGTTTGATTTTTGGTACCCATGCAAGAGGGATGGGTGCAGTGGCACATGTCTAATTCTGGCAAAGACAGGATCCTGGGGCTTGCTAGCCAGCTAGACTATAGTGCTAGGCCAATGAAAGATCTTGTTTTTAAAAAACAAAAGGCAAAACAGCATTCTAGAGGAGCAATACCCGCTTGCCTCCACGTGCACATGCACATGCATACATAGCTGCACACACAAACATGTTCACACATGCATGCAAACATATATATTTAGTATTTTATTTTTATTTATTTGAGAGAGAGGGGGGAGGGAGAGAGAGAGGGAGAGAGAGAGAGAGAGAGAGAGAGAGAGAGAGAGAGAGAGAACGTGTGTGCCAAGGCCTTTTAGCCACTGCAAATGAACTCCAGATGCATGCACCACTTTGTGCATCTGGCTTACATGGGTCCTGGGGAATTGAACCTGGGTCCTTTGGCTTTGCAGGCAAGTGCTTTAACTGCTGAGCCATCTCTTCAGCCCAGACAAATATATATTTCTTAAAAGGATAGGTAGTGCTGAGGAAATGACACTTGAGATTGTTCCGTGGCCTCACATGCATGATACATGTGTACTTATGCATACACGTGCACATGGAAAGAAGTAAAAACAAAATGCAGCATGAAACAGTGAAATAGGCATCCTGTACATTTATATTGAACCTTTTTGTTTTACTTGTGTTTTAAAAACTTTTTTGAAGACACTTGGTAAAGAAATATGTATGTTTAAATTAAATGTTCTCATGAATTTGAGTTTTCCTTGTTCCAGATTTAGTGGAGTTTAACTTGGGCAGTCCGAAGAATGTGGGGCCTTTCCTTGCTGTGGACCAGAAGCACAACATCTTGCTCAAATACCGCTGCCATGGGCCACCTATCCGCTTCACGACTGTCTTTAGCAACGAGCTCCGTTACGTGGCAAACGAACTGAATGGGATCGTGGGAGGGAAGAACACAGTGGTTGCCATAGCTGTGTGGTCTCACTTTAGTACCTTCCCCTGGGAAGTGTATATCCGGCGACTCAGGAACATCCGACGAGCAGTGGTCCAGCTCCTGGATCGAAGTCCTAAGACCGTGGTGGTCATCCGGACAGCCAATGCCCAAGAGCTGGGGCCAGAGGTGAGCCTTTTCAACAGTGACTGGTACAACTTCCAGCTGGACACTGTCCTTCGGAGGATGTTCTCGGGTGTTGGCGTGTACCTTGTTGATGCCTGGGAGATGACCCTAGCTCATTACCTACCCCATAAGCTGCATCCAGATGAAGTGATTGTGAAGAACCAGCTGGACATGTTCCTGTCTTTTGTGTGCCCTTTGGAGACCTAGCCTGTCCTCACAGTGACCAAAGGAAGTAGATTCAGTGACCTTCCTAATTGAGCAGAATTTTAGGAAGTTTGTAATTGGTCCCATGGTGAGATGGCTACCATCAACATGTATAACATTTTTAAAAAAGAGCCATAGTTTGAATAATGATTTATAATAAACTTAGACAATGCAGGCTATATTTATATCTTCCTTTAGGATTTTTCCCAATCTTGACTTTACCATGGTAGAACTCTTACTATGAGCACCTGCACATTGGATTGCCCTTTTAACCACAGATGCTAATGAGTGGGAATCAGTTTTTCCTGAAGTGGAGATTATTGTACTAGTGCATGTGAGAAGTGTTTCGGACGAATTTGGTTGGCATTGGTACGCTTTTAGCTTATCTGGTAAAGGAAATGAACACATCTTCATGAATAGCACAAGTGATCCATCTTTGGGGGGCTGTTGTCTAGAGGGGCCTGTTGTCAGAGCTCCTGGGACTACAATGAAGACTGACATATCTCAGGAGTTTCTCTTGACTTTCTCTTGACCTATCTTTTCTGAATTACTTGGAAAGGTCAATGCTCATGATTCGAATTTTATAGTGAGGTTATTGACAATTTCCTGCTTTTATCTAGGAAAGAAGCAAAAGGAAATGAGAAATCATAAAATCTGTGCTTTGAGTTAATATTTGCATTGGATAATTATTTATTTGATTCAGCTAAATTTTATGTGAGGGATACTTATTCTTGAATAACCACTTTTGAAACTGAAAGGGGGAAATCTAGAAATAGAAATTTATTTTTATGTTCTAAAGCTTGTGGGTCTTAAGAATTGACTCATATGTAAAGAATGCTGTTGACTATCATAAAAACATAGTTTTTTTCTCCCCACCAATTTCAATTGTATTCTTTCTTTTTTCGTGTTTTTCCAACTATGTGTAAAAATTTGAAATAAAAACCTAATCAGAAATAATAAAGTTAGCTATTAAAATCCATGACAGATATTTCTTGATTTGGCCATTAGGTGTCCACACTGACTATGCTTGGGAGTAAGAAGCTGCTGTTTGCTATTTGGTATTCCTATTGGCTATCTTCCTTTTCTTCTTGGCCCTGTGAGTCAAACCCAGGACCTTGAACATGCCAGACAATTGCTGTCCAACTGAAATATATCCTTAGCCATCCCTAATCCATTACTGGTGTTCCAAAGTTTAAAATAAATATCAGTTTTATTAGACTTTAATCTTATCAATTCTAAATGAGGTTAAGCTAAATTTAGGATTATTTAGTGAGTCTGCTTATTTTAATTTTAGCTGTCCCTTAGTAAACATGCAGAGAAACAGGGTGGCTTTGGAGATGACTATGGGTGCTTGAAGCATGAAAAGTAAGTACCCTTGAAGCATGATTTTTTTTTTTATTAAGTAGAAGCTTATAAGGGCACACCATATGTTAGTGCCATACTCACAGGGTCCTCTTCAGTGGCATTGCTGGTATTACCCCTGGGGTTGCTGGTTATGAGATATGAGAACATCAGTCAATCATTGTTGGGGGGCAATGCCTCTGGACATTCCCTTCCACTCTGGCTGTTACAACATTTCCATCTGCTTCCGCAGAATCCCCTGAGCCATGGTGAGTGTGTTTTAAGCCTACTTCAGTGCTGTGCTCTCAGCAGGTTCTGGATTTCTGCCTTGGTGTGTTTTGAATATGGTCCCTGTCTGTCTCCATGACTAGCACTGGTTGACAGGTTTGCCATGGAAGCAGCACTCTTGCTCATCTTGACAATTCCTTTGTGGTTTCACTTGGGCCCTGGCTGATGTGCAAGGGGTGGTTTATTTCCTCAGTTCTTGCTGCCTTCTGAAAAGGAAAAACAGGTTCTCCAAAGGGGAATGAGGTCAGCATAGGTTCAAAGAGATAAGCATTATTAATTAAGAGAGATTTTGATGGGTGTAGCCTAACTTTTGTCTAAAGACTAGTGGGAGCTTCTTGTTGGAGGCCATAATTTTGGTCTCCATAGGATTCTGACTCTGTTCCCACTTTCAGCTGAGGGCTCCTGTCCACTGAATGGATTGCTTAGCCAATCAGAGAGTCACTGGTTACCCACCCACCTAGGATGGGAGTCACTGTCGCACAGGTGTGTCCATCTCTTCAGGCTCATTGCTTTTGTATGGCTGTGTCCCCTGCTAGCACATAGGGTGTTGGCCATTTTCCCCCAGCGGCTCACGCAGCACTTTCCAGCACTATATGGGCAGACCATCTGGGAACTGGCTTCCTTCCAGATTCTGGCTGGATGAGTCAGCAGCATGTTGTGTCTTCGGTGCTAGGGTCTTACCTTTTACTTCAGGCAAGTAATGAAGTGCTTTGACAGAGTTTGTCTTGTTTTGGGGACCTTACAGGTCTCTCTGATCAACAGCTCAATGTGGATTGTAACTGATTTCTGGTTACAAGCTACAGGTAAATGTTTTAGGGTTAGGCTTCATCCCACCCTCTTCAGGACTCTTACCAGACAGTCCTTGCATGCTCCTGTTGAGGGTTGGATCCTTTAGTCTGCTATCCAGGAGAACGGTTTCTACAGAATGAATACATTTTGGATTTAATTTTGTGTGTATCTCTCCCTGCCCTCCCATTCCCCTTCCCTGAAAAATTTCCCTCCCTGTTATCTGACCCTTGAGTTGCCTGTCGGGTCTGCCTGCAACTGGAGGTGTTTCTGGTTGGAACCACAGATGAGGAAGCACACGTGGCGTTTGTCTTCCTGTGCTTGTGTGTGTATCTTTACTTAGTGTGATCTGCTACAAGTCGCTCCATTTTCCTACAAAGTTCATTGTATCCTGTTTCCTTACTTCTGAGTAGAATTCCATTGTGTGTATGTACCACATCGTCATTATCTGATCAAACAATGGCCATGTGGGTTTTGTTTTGTTTTTGATATAAGGTCTCATGTATCTCAGCCTGGCCTTGATCTTATTTATATAGCTGAGGATGACTTAGAATTTTTATCCTCCTGCTTCCACCTCCCTCATGCTGGGGTTATAGGTGTGCACCACAGTCCCTAGTTGGTGCGGTGTGGGGCTGAACTCTTTGCTTTGTCCATGCTAAGCAGGTACTAGGCTCACTGTCACATTCCAACCTGGTGAAAAACATTTAAAGTTGTTCACTGAGTCTGAAGAGGACCAATAAAGTTAAATTCAGTAAGCTGACTTCATTCTTGCAGCACTGGAGATTGAACCTACTAGGGTCTTGTACATGCTAGGCAAGTGTTCTACTGCTGAGGTTCTAGGTCTAAGTTGGCAGCAGCCTGGCCTTGAAATTGCTCTGCAACCCAGGCAGGCCTTTAACTTGCCTCAGCCTCTCCTCCTCAGTAGGAATGGATCATAGGCCTGGGCCACCAAGCCTAGCTTAAGTCGCATAATTTTTAATGCTTTTAAGCTTTCAGTATTCGCTAAAAGTGAAGAATTAGGGACTGTTCCTGCAGGGGTTATGAAGTTGACCTTTGTGACAAAAGGCTCAGGGACTCTGGCATAGCGGTAGGGTTTCCCTTTGGGAAACACTGACACAGTGAAGAGAGACATTAGATGTAGGGAAATAACACTGCTTATTTATTATTTCAGGGGCTTTGTTGTTACTGAATCTTGGTTATGGCTCAGTGGTGCCTGCGATATTAGCACCGTTTTCTACGTCTGCAGAACTCTAGTGTGAGTTGGGCAACGGACATGGGAGTCCGTAGTCGTGTCCACACACAACTACATCTTTGTGAAGAGGGTTTTTTTTTTTTTTTTTTTTGATTCCTAGTAGGCTTTTCTTCAGGAGGGTTGCTGGAGGGGGCTAAGCAGCAGCTTTCCTGGGGAAATTACGAGAAGAAAGAGCACTCATTGGAGTAATACTCCAATACTGCAGCTGATTTCTTACTCAGTTTTTACTTTATGATTTGGGTCTTAAGATTTGGTGACACAGTGTATTGAGGTATCCTCAGGTATTTTCATGTCTTTTGTCTCTGAAAATTTTAATAGACTGAAATATCATCCAAACATTTCTTAGGACAGATAGATACAGGTTGTCCATCTCTCGTCTGAAAATCCAAAGTCCAAAATGCTCCAAATTCTACAACTTTGTGAGCCCCTAGTGTGTAGCAGTTACCATCTTCTGATTTTGTTTTCTGAGGTAGGGTCTTGCTCTAGCCCAGGATGACCTTGAATTTACTCTGTAGTCTCAGGGCAGTCCCGAACTCATGGCGACCCTCCTACCTCTGCCTCCCAAGTGCTAGGATTCAAGGCATGCACCCCCAGGCCCACGCCCAGCTACAGTCACCTTTTCATTGCTGGGACAGAACACTTGACCAGAAGCAGCTGGTGGGAGGAGAGGGTTTGTTTTGGCCTCCAGTTATGAGGGGAAGAGTCATGGTGGGGAAAGCTCTGGATGGCAGCCAGATGTCACATATTGTCAGGGCAGCTCTGACACGCAGTGGGCTGGACTAGTAACCTTTAAGAGCCGCCCCCAGTGACACACTTTCAGTAAGGCTCCACCCGCTGAGCATTTAGTAGGAGCCATAATACAGATACTTGACAATATGGGGACATTTTACATTCAGATCACAAGATATGACACCTCAAGAGGAAAATTTTCACTTGACTTCATGTTATGGGTCACAGTCAAAATGCAGATGCGCTTAATAAGCTACATAAAATATCCAAGATGTGTATGTAAAGTATGAAACAAATTTCCTGTTTAGCTGGCTAATATCAGTGGGCTATGTGTATATATATGTGTGTGTGTGAATATATATGTATAAATGTTTTTAAATCCTAAAAAAAAATCTAAAATCTGCAATAATGGTCCCAAATATTTCAGATAAAGGCTATTTAACCTCTGCAATGATTTCTTATGAAAAATTTAGGTTAGTAGAACATAGTTGTAAATTTTAGCCTATTAGCTAAAAAATAATTTTACACATATATTTCCCATAATAAACATAAAGGGCAGTCACAGTTTTAAAACTACAGAAGCTGGGTTAAGAATACAGTCTATAATTCTGTCACCTGAATACAATGAACATTTAGTGCTTTGATATAGTTTCTTCAAGGTTTTATCATTTTATTTTAACCATATGCAGTTGATCCTGTATATCTGTGGGTTCCCTATCAGTGAATTCAACCAACTTCTGATATTTGGGAAAATATTGTGTCTGTATTGGCCATGTACAGACTTCCTGTCATCATTCCCTAAGCAATCAATGTAGTAAAACATTTATTTACATAGTATTTCCACATTATTAGAGATGATTTAAGGTATATTAGATGATTTTCATAGGTTACACACAAACAATATACTGCTTTCTATAAGGGACTTGAGTATTGACAGATTTTGTTTTCCATAGGGGTTCCTGGAACTCACATTCTGAGCAATCACTGAAATTATAATCATAGAGTACATGTAATTTGGGGCTGTATAAATAAATGTACAATATAAATATTTTTGTATGCTAAATAGCCTTAAATTAAGTATAAAGTTCTGCTTTATAGTAATAGTTTTATTATATCAGTTTGCCATTATGGTTGAATGTTTGGGCTTATATAATAAAGTATTAAAACAGCTGGATTGAAATATGACTTTATATTATGAAGTGACATTATTAATATAACTGAGTGAATCTTGTATTCCAGAACTGAAATGGTTGGTTTGCTGGCACTGTGAAAGGGAGACACGATAAGCAAATTATATTTTATGGAAGTTATCTTTTTTTATTTTAGCAAATAGAAAATGGACTTAGTATTCCTTTGTGATCCATATTACCATTGTGACTGGTTTTCTGTTAACTACCACTTGAGTGACTTTCTGGTTACACATACAGAGTTTTAGAATGATGCATGAGGCCACTGACAGCAAATATGTTAAAAGTTTGCATATTCATGTGCTGTGCATCAGAAGTGAGTCTGTCTCTGGACCTGATAAAAGAACTGGTGGTCCCTGAAAGCTGGAGGGGGGCAGTGGTGCTGCGGAGTGCTGCCTCTGGACATGACCCAGCTGTTCCTGCGCACGGCCTGCAGGGTTTGGGGCCAGCCGTGTTCTTCCATGGATGCTGGGGTAGGGCATGAAGCCCTTATCCTTCCCTGAAAAGTTTCTGGTAGTTAATGGTCCCTGGGAGAGCTGGAGATGTTGTCTTCAGGGGTGTAGAGCCACTGGTAAATTGCAGGTGCCTTGGTAAACAATCCCCACCCACCCCGTTCCTGCAGGCACCCCTAATTAAACTCAGTTGGTCACACACAGTAAAACACACACATACTTATGTATGGATATACACACACACATGTATGTATGTATGTGCATATATATATATATATATATATATATATATATATTTAATTTTTTTTTTTTTCAGGTAGGGTTTCACTCTAGCCCAGGCTGACCTGGAATTCACTCGGTAGTCTCAGGCTGACCTTAAACTCAGCGTGATCCTCGTACCTCTGTCTTCCAAGTGCTGGGATTAAAGGCATGCACCACCACGCCCAGCTCACATACCCATATATTAATGCTACTCTCACTTTTGGTTAGAGAAGCTTCTCTTTTCAGATGGCAGTGACCTCTGGGATGACTCAGAAGTCACCACCGTGTTGAGAAGAAGTGACAGAGGAGTGCTCAGCATTGAAATCTCTATCACACCTTCCAAGGCTTAGAGCCATGGGGGAAGAGGTGGTGGAAAGAATGTAAGGGCCAAAGGAAGGGTAGAACTCCTTACAATGTGCTCCTCCAGGCACAAAATGGCCTGAATATCCATGACCTCACAGTGCCTGACACTACCTACACAAGACCTTCATAATAGGAGGAAAAGATCATGACATCAAAATAAAAGAGAGACTGATCGAGAGGGGGAGGGGTATGGAGAGTGGAGTTGTGAGGGGGAGAGATTAGCATGTTTTCTTGGGTCTGTTATTAAGGATGCTATGAATAGAAGAAAGTTTTTAAAAAAGGACTAGCTGAGAAGAGGTTCAGTGGAAGAGGGTGGGAAAGGGGACAAGAGAAGGTAATGGAAGGGGTTATGATGGAAGTAGGTGTGTTTATATGAAACTTGTCAACAAAAATGTGCTTCATTAAGTTGAGTAAAACCTGTTTCTTGAAAATACACTTTACGTAGCCAGGCGTGGTGGCGCATGTGTTTAATCCCAGCACTTGGGAGGCTGAGGTATGAGGATCGCCATGAGTTCCCAGCCACCCTGAGACGACATAGTGAATTCCAGGTCAACCTGGACTAGAGTGAAACCCTCTCAAAAGACCTCAAAATACCAAAAATAAATAGATAAATACACTTTATGAAAGCATTATATGAGCTGGAGAGATGACTCAGCAGTTAAGGCGCTGGCCTGCAGAGCCTAAGAACCAGGTTCGATTCCCCAGTAACCATGTAAAGTGAGATGCACGAGGTGGCATGTGCATCTGGAAGTCTTTTGCAGTGGACAGAGGTTTTGGCGTCCCCATTCTCTGTCTGTTTCTCTCAAATCAATAAAGCATGATGTATACGCACATGTCTAATTTTCTTTTTAATATTTTGCATCCACTGAGCGCTAGTCAGGCCTCAAGTTGTCATGCTGTCTGCATAGGAAGACATTGGTCACTTCCTGTGCCATTACAAAATGAGTAAAAAAAGCCGCAAAGAGATCACAGCAGCAAAAGTGTTCCGCGGAGAAAAGTGAGACCGAATGCCACAGGAGAACCCCTCCAGCCTAAGCGCGCCCACCCCGCGCGACCTGCGCCCGTCACGGCGCGTTAAGGAACTAGCCGTGCTGCAGCGCCCCGCCCGAGGGACGTGGGGCTCCGGGCCCGGGCTCTCGGAGCGGCCCGGGGATGTCCCCGCTGCCGGGCGGCGCGGCCCGGGAAGTCCCCGCGTGCGGAAAAAGTCCGCGCGCCCGGCCGGCCCCCGCGCCCCCGCGCCCCCGCTGCCCGCCCCGCCGCTGCCCCCGCGCCCCCGCTGCCCGCCCCGCCGCTGCCCCCGCGCCCCCGCTGCCCGCCCCGCCGCTGCCCCCGCTGCCCGCCCCGCCGCTGCCCCCGCCCCGCCGCTGCCTGCCCGCCCCCGCGCCCCCGCTGCCCGCCCCGCCGCTGCCCCCGCGCCCGCCCCGCCGCTGCCCCCGCCCCGCCGCTGCCTGCCCGCCCCCGCGCCCCCGCTGCCCGCCCCCGCTGCCCGCTGCCCGCCCCGCCGCTGCCCCCGCGCCCGCCCCGCCGCTGCCCCCGCGCCCCCGCTGCCCGCCCCGCCGGTGCCCGCCCCGCCACTGCCTGCCCGCCCCCGCGCCCCCGCTGCCCGCCCCGCCGCTGCCCGCCCGCCCCCGCGCCCCCGCTGCCCGCCCCGCCGCCGGGAAGCCCCGCTATAAAAGCCGCGGCTCTGCGCCCGCGCGCTTCACTGACGCCCGGTTCAGCTGGCAACGGCGCATTTGCTTTTACGGATCTGTATGACCTGACTCTCCAAACACAAAGGTATATTTTTATTACTTGATATTTAGTATTTAGTATGAGAAAGTGTCGTCAAGGCTACGCCGCCCCCTCCCCACCCCCTCTCCCTCTGCGCCTTCCTCGGGAGTTGCTCCTCTGCAGTTTGAGTAATAATACTTGCTTTGTGGCAAAATGTGGTGGGGTAGGTTTTGGGAGGGGGAGAGAGGAGAGGGATCCCGGATGTTTCAATGTTTTGGTAATCCCACGAATCCCGTCTGCTTGCCTTAGAGGCTCAGGAGGACTAAGATGCTCGTGGACAGAGTGGGATGGATGGGTGATGAAGGCGCTGTTAATCCAATGTACTAGTTTATTCTTAGCCAGTGATGGAGAGCTTTGACACCCTAAGGCAGAAGTCTCCCAGGAGGTTTAATGTATGGGTTTAGAGGCATTCTTTTCCACCCAGGGTAGGCATGAAATTGTCTTATGTATGAATAGATTGAAATATTTTACACTCTCAATAATTCTTATCTTACTTCCATAAAATTTATGAATGACCATTTTATGAGTGGGAGAAATCATAATTTGATGATTTGGCTGGACTCACACGTCCATAGCAATGTTTCTGAAGTATTTTAAAAGGTTATGTCCAAATAAAATTATGTTTCTCGATATAATGGATTAGCATTAATGGGTAATAATGAATTGGATGTAAATTTGAAGCACCCAGTAATGTATAACTTCATTTTGAATCTGATACCTAAAGAAATATACTATCTGGTTGGGGCTGGAGAGATGGCTTAGCGGTTAAGCGCTTGCCTGTGAAGCCTATGGACCCCGGTTGGAGGCTTGATTCCCCAGGACCCACGTTAGCCAGATGCACAAGGGGGTGCACGTGTCTGGAGTTCGTTTGCAGTGGCTGAAGGCCCTGGCACCCCCATTCTCTCTCTCTCTCTCTCTCTCTCTCTCTCTCTCTCTCTGTCGCTGTCATAAATAATAAATAAAAAAAGAAAGAAAGAAATATACTATCTGGTCAAGTAGAATGGTTTTTGCTTCTCTTTGTTGGACAGTTGGTTGTTTTGATGACAAGAGGATATAAGCAATGTGTAGGCCCAGTCATCAGCTTCAGTTATCTGACAGAGAGAGGGGTCAACCGCACAGATCATCTGAACGTGTGTATCACCCTGATGTGTGTTTATCAGAATACAGTCTGTGTTCCACTCCCCTTCCAATACTTTTGCTTAGGCTAAAGGCACCGCTAGACAGGGGACAAGCAGGTGACAGGTGTTGTGGTGGCGGAAGTCAGCCTAGGGTGAGTTAGCACGGGAGGTCAGTGCAAGCTCACAGCGATCACCCAGCACTCTAGGCAGCATCCTCCTGGTGCAGAGGGGCTGGCGGTGGGCAGCATGACTTTGTTAAGGTGCTAGCTTTTCTCCCTGAGGAGAGCAGGCAAACCTGTCTTTGTCCTTTGTCCTGAAATGGATGCTGCTCTCAGAATGCAAAAGGAGCTTCAACCACTAAGAGAATTCATCAGTGAGGGGAAGGCTTAACTGTTCTGAGGCCAACCATAGGTGGCATCTGAAAACATGGTTTCTTTCCTCAGGTTAATAGGAAGATTATGAGGCCCATTTTGAACTTCGCCTTTTGATTTCCCTGGCCTGATGCTGAACGCCTGAGGGTGAGAAAGATGGATATTTCTAACCAGTTGGGAACCAAGTGTTTTAGCTGAGCCTTGGGTGATATTGTTAAAGTTGGGTGTTTTATTCTCAGAGTCCTCAGATTAAAAAGTTATTTATTTATTCATTTAAGAGAAGGAAAGAGAGACAGATAAAGAGAGAGAATGGGCATGCCAGGGCCTCCAGGTGCTGCAAATAAACTCCAGACACATGTGCCACCTTGTGTATTTGGCATACATGGGTCCTGGGGAACCTGGGACCTTTAGCTTTTCAGGCAAGCACCTTAGCCACTAAGCCATTTCTCCAGCCTAACTTCTAAGATTTTCATATCTCTTAAGTGAGCCTGTTTTTGAAGTGGCCACCAAACTGAATTTTACTTACAAGCATATTTCTATGATTGGTGAGCCAAAGCCTTTGGGTGGGTTAGTATTTTTTTAAACAAATATGTTAGATTTCTTTTTTTTTCCCCCATGGGAGGAGCCACATCTGTGGCTCTGCTGATGAACAGCTTCAGGGTTATGTAACTGGTCTTGAGGGCATCTCAGGGTCTGGGTGAAGAGGCCTATTAAAGCTATCACATGTGGTTTTTGATTAAAGTACTTCCTGTTCCTTTCATTTGGAAGCGAGTTAAAATACTTTCTTCGCAACCTTAGTGAATAAAAGTATTACAGTGTACCTAGAGAAATTAGTAGATTGGAAATTAATAAATATAAGCATTTGCTTTGGAGTTAGAATAGCAATGGACTCATTTATTCCTCATAACAGCATTTGAGCCTAACTGGGCTTAGAGCGCTGAGCAGCTGATTCAGGCAGTAGCAAGTGGTCCCACGTGGATTTGCCACCAGGCCCCTGCGACTAGCAAGGCTGCAGCGAGGGCCAGCTTCTTTGTGTAGCTCTGGGGTCCTTGGGCCTTTCTCCTGCAGAGGCCCACTCTTGCCCACCTCCTCCTCCTTGTTCATAATTACATGGTAAACTTTTGATAGATACTCACTATAGCCCTGCATACTTTATGAGACTACAGGAAAACACCTGAGATCCCAAAGAGAAGAGCTCTGTGGTAGAATCATAGCCCAGATTGGCCTGAGGTCTTGGCAAGTCTTACTACGCTATTTCTGGAGACAGTAGCTGAGGCCATAAGGAAAGGGATCCTGAGATCAATTTCTTTTGCTCCACTCAGGATCTTCCTTTTCATACTAGAAAGCTAAGTGTTGGAAGAGCATTTCTTTCCTAATCTTCCTCTTTTAAAGGGCCCATTGCTGCCACCCCTGTACAGGGCAGCCTTGGGCACCTGGTAAACTCATTCACTTATTACCACCACCCCCTTCTGTTGCAGAGTGAGTTGATAAGCTGTGTTAACTGCTTTTAGAGGTAGGCTTCAGGATAGAAGTGCATATAGTTTGTCTCTGTTTTTTTTTTTTTTTTTAAATCTCACATGCATTTCCTATAGTGTCTACAGAATTACTTGAGTGGATAGTAAGTGAATCTACTTGAGTAGTTAAGAATAAAATGATGAATGAAGAAAGAACTTGACCAGGGCTTCTTGCCACTGCAAACAAATGCCAGATGCATGCGCCACTTAGTGCATCTGGCTCTCTGTGGATACTAGGAAATCAAACTCCTGTCCTTAGGCTTTGCAGGCAAGCACCTTAACTGCTGAGCAATCTCCCTAGCCCACATTTATCTTTTAAGGTTGTGTTACTCATGTAATATGCTTAAGAACAAACTCCCAGGTAATGCTGATGTTGTTGTCCAAGGTCTACACTTTGAGTATCAAAACTATGATGCCTCATATTTCTATAAATAAGAAAATATGCAATTTTAATAAATTTTGAGTTCATTATGGGTGAAAATAAATTGTCACAAATAAATAACTCTAATATTATATTCTCTACACATGATATTAAATATAGTAATTAAACATCAAAATATGGGGCTGGGGAGATGGGTCACTAGTTGAAGGTGCTTGCTTGTAAGCCTGCCAGCCTGAGTTCAATTCCTTAGCACCCAAGTAAAGCTGGACACAAAATGGAGCATATGTCTATAATCCTAATGTGCCTATGGCAATGTGAGGTGGAGCCAGGAGAATCTGGAAGCAGGTGGACCAGCTAGATGGTGGCACATGCTGTGACAGGCAAACCAAACAATACAAAGGAAGACCTTCTCAAGCAGGGCGAAAGGATAGGACGAACACTCTGAAGTTGTCTACAGACCTTCACACATGCCCCATGGCACGTGTGTGTCCACGCACATGCACACACCCACACCCCGTACAATCCACACACATGTACATGCACACATATAACAAAAACGATCAAAGCTCATTAGCCTCAATATGATGTTAGCCTCCAGATACTTGGAGACAGAATGAATTTCTCTTTATGTTGTTGCCTTTATTCATTCACATTTTGGTTTCATGAGACAGGCATCCATGCTACCCAGGCTGGTCTCAAACTGTGTGGCTAAGGTTGTGTTCAAGGCCTGATCTTCCCGCTTCAGCCTTTGGGGTTCTGAGGTTATAAGTGTGTGCCACCACACCAAATTAAGATACCTTTAATACTGAACAAGCATTGCGTAACATCTGTCTCCCTGAAGTCTTTCTAAATGCTCCAGTTAAGTTTGCTGTTTGAAAAGTGCCCATTTTGTAGAGGGGTTGACATTGTCAATCATGCATTATCAAAGGGGGTGATGTTAACCCAAGAGGGCAAATATTGTTTCTTGGGGAGAAATGCTAAGCTATTGCAATGATTTGGAGCCCAGCAAAGCATCATAGTATGCAAACAGTTATGCAGTATCTCTGTGGTTCTAAACTTTCATCAGGGGATGTTTAGAAAAGAACTGGAGGAAGGTTTGGTACAGCGGTGAACCAAAGGTAGAGAAGCATTGCTGCAGGCATTGCAGGTACTTATTCACTGAGGCCGACAGCTTTCCTCTGCTTTGATGGGTCATTATGCTTGCTTTCTGATTCTATCCTTTCCTTGAATTTTAAAGGTACTGGCTTCCCAAGGAGAGACATTTTATTCTCTCTCTTTCTCTTTTTGAGTTTTCGAGATAGGGTCTGTTATAGCTCAGGCTGACCTGGAATGTACTATGTAGTCTCTGGCTAGCCTTCAACTCACTGTGATCCTTCTACCTCTACCTCTAGAGTACTAGGATTAAAGGCGTGCACCACCATACCTGGCAAATGTTTAAATACACTTGAAAATCTGGTAAAATTATACATAACATAACCATTAACATCTTATTTATTTATTTGTATGCTTTGGGGCCTCTTGGTGCTATAAACCAATACCAGACATATGCACCATTTTCTGTATCTGTCTTATGTGCATGGACACACAGGCTTTGTGAGTAAGCACATTTAACCATCACCACGCCAGCTTCCCAGCCTTCCATCTGAACATTTAAAATTTTATTTATTTATTTATTTGCAAGCAGAAGAAGATAGAGGGGAAAGAGAGAAAGAGAAGGGGAATGGGCACACCATGGCCTCTTGTCACTGCAGATGAACTCCAGGTGCATGGGCCACTTCAGTTTGGGCACCTGTGTTTTATGTGGTACTAGGGAATCAAGCCCAAGACATCAGACTTTGCAAGCGACAGCCTTTAACTGCTGAGCAATCTCTCCAACTCCATGTTAAGTTGTTTTTGAGGTAGGGTCTCACTCTAGCCCAAGCTGACCTGGCATTCACTCTATAGTCCTAGGCTGGCCTCAAACTCATGACGATCCTTGCACCTCTGCCTCCCAAGTACTGGGATTAAAGGTGTGTGCCACCACACACACCTGGCCCCATCTTTACATTAAAAAAAATATTTATTTATTAGAGAGAGAGAGAGAGAGAGAGAGAGAATGGGTGCATCAGCGCCTCTAGCCACTGCAAAGAACTCCAGGTGCACATGCCACCATGTGCATCTGGCTTATGTGGGTACTGGGGAAATCAAACCTTGGTCCTTAAACTTTGCAAGCAATCACCTTAACTGCTAAGCTATCTCTTGGTCCCCCATCTTAACATTTTTAAGTTCATAGTTCAGTATAAATAACTCAGCATTAATGCTTTCATGTTTCATTACAACCATTATCACTGTTTATCTCACATAAGCTGAATCATAAATTGTCCTTTTGTGACTCATTTATTTCACATAGTGTATTTTCAAAATTCATTCATGTTGTAATCGAGTGTCAGAATTTCCTTTTTTTTTTTTTTTTTTAGCTTGGGCTGACCTGGTATTCATTCTGCATTCTCAGGGTGGCCTCAAACTCACGGCTATCCCGAGTGCTGGGATTAAAGGCGAGTGCCACCATGCCTGGCTAAGAATTTCCTTTTTAAGGTTTAATAGTGTGTGTGTGTGTAGGAATGGGTGTAGTATATTTTGCTTTTTAAGCCATCAGTGGACACCTGGATTGCTTCTTCCTTTTGGCTACCATGAATAATACTACTATGGGCATTGTGTACGGTATCTGTTTAAGTCCCTGCTTTCAATACTTTTAGTTGAATGCCCAGAGCTCAAATTGCTGGATCCTGTGATGTTCTGTGGGTAGTGTTTTGAGACACTGCCATACCCATCTAAACAGTAGCTGTGCCATGCTGTTCCTTCTTAACTCATTTTGAGTGTTTGGCTCAGTGCAGTGAATAGGTGTGGACGTCATGACTATAAGAGAATGATATGAAATCAAGAGTAAGTAAACTGCTACTGACAGATTCCATGACTATTGAAACAAAAAACTTTCCTTACACACTCATCCTGTGTGTCTATATAGTGAATGCACACACTTAGAAGAAACTGGTGCGTGGTTGGAAATAATTTCTGTGAGAATTGAGGCAATACATTAGATTTCAAATAGTCAGATTTTTTGAAAATTGGGTTCACTTGCCAAGGAGTCCCACATTTGAAAGAAACCCCAAGAAGATTGCCAGAGGTTTAAAAGGGCCCAAACTACAAAGGTGGCCTACAGATATGGGAATTAGGCTTAGTGAGCGAGGATGATGAGAGGCACATGAGGGTGGGAAGTGGGTGGGCTCTGACTCTTCCTCCCCGGTCTGCCTCCATCCCCTCCCCTCTGCAGTGGCCCACATAGTTGCTCCATGAATTTTGGCTGAATAATCCATAATGGAAATGGTTCATCTTCCAATCATAATTGACAGCTACAAAAAGCTATTCTTCTTTTCAGTGAGTTCCTCTTCTACTTTCAGGACCTGTGCTCTAAGAACTTTCCATTTTGTATATCTGCAAAGGGCTAAAAAGATGGGCTTAATTTGAGGTTGAAGACCAGTGATGGAAGGAAAAAGGAAGCTGATTTTCTGGGCCAGGACGGCTATGGAATTTGCCCTTGAAATTCCTAGTGTGGTGTTAGATGAACTTGAACCATCTGACAGCTGGCAAGGTCTGATGGGTCAGGGCCTGTCAAGCTTGCTGCTCTAGGCTAATTGTAGCAAGACAGCTTTAGGTTCGCTGAGATGGACGTCCAGACCAGGCACAGTTATGGAGGAAGGGATTTATTGAAGCTTACAGATCCAGGGGAATTTCCATAATGTCAGAAGAAGCTGGCCTGCCTTCACAGGTCCAAGGAGAGGTGGGGGTGGGGGGGAGAGGGAGCGGGAGAGGGAGAGAGAGAGAGTGAGTGAGTCGCAAGCCAGAAGCCACACATCACACTTCCGGAACTCCAGGTGAACCTGGCACTTCACATATCTTTAGATTGGAATTTCAAACCCACCACCACACCTTAAAATTTGCCCAGTGACTCCTCCTCCAGCCAGGTGGCCGCAGATACAAAGCACAAACTAATAACACGCTGAATATGTTGGGACCATCTATTCAAACGACCACACTAATGTTTTCTATCTCTAAAACAACTAATAGTTTGTTTATTTACCTGTGGTGTTGAACAGCATGCAGCATTAGGATTAGGAAGAGATTCCTCAGCACTGATTACAAATCTAGGGCATGGTGATATTGCTCTTAGTCAGAGTGTGTAACAGGCAGGAGGTGCAATGGGGTGCATGCTTACTCCTCACTTGTCTCCTCTTTGAACTTTGATGTGCTTCATTTTGGGGAGACTCCGATTAAAATGCAAATAACCTGTAGTAAAGGTTTCCATTTATGTCTCCCTGTGAAGTGGTTTTGAGCTCCACTCCTAAAGGGCTTATGGAACTCCTAAAGGGTTTCTGGAACTCCTAAAGGGTTTCTGGAAGAGCAGAGTGCAGTCACTACTGTGATCACATGGCAGAAAGGAGGTGAGATGCGGGGTGGGGGCAGAACAGGGACCCCCAGGGTAAGGCTAGAATCAAACGTAGACCTCTCCCTGCTTGCTATCTGGCTTTTTCCTTTTAACTTTTTTTTTTCAAGGTAGGGTTTCACTCTAGTCCAGGTTGACCTGGAATTCACTCTGTTATCTCGAGCTGACCTCAAAGTCACAGTGATCCTCCTACCTCTGTCTCCTGAGTGCTGGGATTAGAGGCATGTGCCACCATACCCGGCTCTTCAACTGTTTTATTGACAATTTTCTCTTTATTGTCTCTTGTCCTCAGTCTCTGCACTGAGCCCCTTCTTCTTTCCAACTAGTCCTTCTGCTTTGATGTCTTTTCCAGTCCTCCTCCATCATCCATACTAGAATGCTGATCAGTCCAGTATTGTGCAGGTTTTGTGCAGGTAACAAAAGTGGCTGTGAGATCATGAATGCAATGATTATGTCATGTCCAGAAGACAGTGGTTCCACAACACACTCTTCCATACTCTGGCTTTATATTCTTTTTTTAAAATTTTATTTGTTAAATTCACCAGATATTTTTTTTTATTTATTAGTTTTCTATTGTTTCTATTTCTATTGCTCATCCATGACCTACCCCCTCTCCATTGGCCTCTCCTTGTTGAGGTATATGGGTCGTGCATTGTGGGGTTAGCCCACAGTTATTGGTACAATAAATGTCTCTGTATATCATGACCCAACATGTGACTCTGACATTCTTTCCACCCCCTCTTCCGCAAAATTTCCCTGAGCCATGTTGGGTTCATTTTTGGTCTGCTTCAGTGATGAGGTGTTGGGGGCCTCTAGGGCTCTGGCTCTCTGATTTGGTAGGAGTTGATATTTCTGTGTGTTGATCTCCTTCTCCCTTGTGCTGGTATCCGGTTCATCAGGAAAACAGCACCCTTGCTTGTTTCGCCAATTTTCTTTGGTTTCAGTCAGGGCCCTTTTGAGGTATGATGGGGTGGCTCTCTCCTTAGGATCTGCATCTATCTGAAAAAGAGAAGCAGATTCTCCAATGGAGAGTAAGTTAGCACCAGGACAAATGAGATAACCCTTACTTTTTTAATAGAGAGTTTAATAAGTGTAGGCCCTCTTATACCCCGTGATTGATGGTAGCTTGATATTGGAGAGTGGGCTTGTGTTTGGATATGGTTCTGACTTGTTTCCCTGCTCCAGCTATGGGTCTCGTACCACTGAGGGGATCAGTTAGCCAAATCAAGATCAGTTGGTTCCCTACCATGGCTGTGTGCCACTATTACACTTGTGTGGGCATCAAAACAGGTTATTTGCTGCTATGTAGGTTGGACCATGAGTTGCTTGGACAGATATTGGTCATTTCCCCCAGTCACCCATGTAGCACCTTCTGGCACTAGACACGCTGACTGTCTGGCACTGACTCTCTCCTGGCTTCCAGCCACGCCGTTCCATTTTACGTGTCAGTTGCATATGGTGCCTTCAGCAATAGGGTCTTACCACTAACCTTTGGTGGGTCATCAAGTACTCTGACAGAAATCTGTCATTCTTTTAGGAAACCTTGTAGGTTTCTCTGATCAAAAGCTCATTGTGGGTGATAGCCCCATGCTGGTACTGGGAGTTACAGGTCAGTGCCCCCTAAGAAAATGAGGGTAAAAGGTAACTAATATATAGGAGTTAGAGAGGCAAGAGAGAGAGAGAGGGAGGGAAAGAAGATGTAGAGGATTTAGGTTAGACTTGATCCTACCCTCTCCAGTGTCTTGTGGTTCAGGTGTTTCCCGTAAGGGCCTGGTGAAGGTTCAGCCATTTGGTCTACCTTTTAGGAAGTAGAATTTTATGGTACCCTTGCCGTTTGGGTCTAGATTAGTGTTTCCCACCCCTTCGATGGCCTCCCCTCCCTCCCCATCCCTCCTAGTGTCTAGTCTATGAAATGCTTGCTGGGTATGTAAGGTATCTTGGGTAGATTCAGGTTAGGTGCTGTAGATGAATGAGACTATGTGGCGATTTTTTTTCTGTGATTGTATATTCTTTATTTATTTATTTTTTTGTTTGTTTTTTGCTGGCCTGGAATTCACTATGTAGTCTCAGGGTGGCCTCGAACTCATGCGATCCTCTTATCTCTGCCTCCCGAGGGCTGGGGTTAAAGGCATGGGCCACCACTCTGGGCTCGGCTTTACCCTCCTCCATGATGTTCCTTAAGCTTTGGGAGGGATGATAGAAATATCTCATTTTGTGCCGAATGCTTCAGTATCACTTATTCTCAGCACTTTGTGAGTTCTGAGTCTTCTCAGTTTTTGTCACAAGTGTGTAAAGGGTCTTCTCTGACCGAGGTTGAGAGCAGCACTGATCTCTGGGCCTAAACGTCACATTTGTGTGGGAGTTTGATGGACACAAGCCACCCCTTAGTCTTCTCCTGCTCCTTGCGCCCTCCGCAGTCTGAAAGGCCTTGGAGCCAGCGGCATGTCCTTGCTGTTTTCTGTCCATTTCCCAGCCTTTTGGCCTGTGTGTCTGAGCTACTTCCTTTTCCTGTTCTGAGGACACCGCTCCAGGCAGGTGTTTGTGACCTTTCATTCTACCTTGAGTGTTCTGTGTGGGGCAAGGCGTCTTGGTCACTCACAGCTGCTGCTTCGGACCTTGTTCGAAGCGCCTTGCGGCTCGTGGCTCATTGCCCCGGCTTTCCAGGCTCCCACGTTGCCAGAACGCCCCAGGGGATGGAGCTGCAGACCTGACTTCCAAACCCCGTGCTTTCAAACAAGGCATGCAGAGTATTAAGGACTTATTTGAACTCAATTATCTCCTTAAAGGCTTGTCTCCAAATACAGTTACAGTTTGAGATACTGGGGGTTATAGTTTCAAGAATTTTTTCTGGAGTAGGGGGGGCACAATGCAGTTCATTACTGATTTCATAGGTGAACTGGTATGTTTGATGGGGGATTTTAGAGGCTGTGAAAACGGGCATAGGCTTTATTTATTTATTGGTTTTTCAAGGCAGGGTCTTGCTCTAGGCCAGCTTGACTTGGAATTCACTATGTAGTCTCAGGATGACCATGAACTCACAGAGATCCTCCTACCTCTGTCTCCTGAGTGCTAGGATTAAAGGCGTGCGTCACTATGTCTGGTGTCTTTTTTTTTTTTTTAATATGAGACTCAGTCATCCAATTGTGCCTGAGCCCAAGAAATGTCTTCCCAGACTTCCAGCTGCTTTTAAATGCAGCGGTGGTACTAAGAATGAATACTAAGGGAGCAGATGGGAACCACTTTGGAGAAGTAACTATTAGTTTTCAATAATGAAACGAAGGAGCAGAGAGTCGGATCCTCTATGTCCTTTACCAGTTTCTGGAAAGGTAAAGATAAAGATAGCTTTCTGGTGGGTATGCAGTTTCAAAGAAAGAATGTTAAGTTTGGTTTTAAATGTATTTACTATACTTTTGGTAACATGGAGTTAGAACTAAGTGGCAAGGCTAAAATAAGAATCTGGAGGTTTTACTCAGGGACTGGGTAAAACTGCTCAATATTCAAAAGGGATGAGACACAAGAAGTCTCAGGTCTCAAAGTGCTTTCTTTATGTGACCATAGGTTTGGAAGGCAGTAGGAAGGCTTGCATGCCTAAGACAAGTCCCCGGGCTCTCTCCCTGTACCTGCTTACTCTTCAGAGAACATTCTACCTCTTGGCCTTGTAGTGTTTAGCTGTTTGATTATTGTCTGTCTTTCCCATGAATGTAAGCCTCATGAGGGCATGGAGAGCATTTCTGTTCAGATCTGTACCCTAGTACCTGGAAGAACGTTGAGAATACTGCCCGTATATTTACTGAATGAATCTAGGAATAAGTGAGTTTTTGTGATCAATAGAATTTAAGTTGATAAGATTTCCAAATATTGCCATCTATTTTTTAAAATTTTTGCTTATGTGTGTCTGTGTGGTGTGTGCATGTGTGTGTACCCTTGTGGTGTGCACATGCTCCTCTACTGTGGAGGTCACCTGCCTGTGGTGGCTAGAGTAGAACTCTGCTATCTTGCTCTGTTGCTTTTTGTTAGGTCTTGTTTTTGAGCCAGATGCTCTACTTACTGTTTCTGGGAACTTGCAGGACTCTGTTGATTCTTGGGTCTCTGCTCCAATATGGGAATGGGGTAATGAGTGTGCATGGCCACACCCAGCTGTTTTATATGGGGCCTAGCAATTTTTTTTTTTTTTTTTTTTTGGTTTTTCGAGGTAGGGTCTCACTCTGGTCCAGGCTGACCTGGAATTCACTATGAAGTCTCAGGGTGGCCATGAACTCATGGCAATCCTTCTACCTCTGCCTCCCGAGTGCTGGGATGAAAGGCGTGCTCCACCATGCCGGGCAGGGCCTAGCAATTTGAACTCAGGCAGTCTCAGTCCCTCTCAGGCCCTCATGCTTGCACAGGAAAGTGTGTGTGACCACAGAGCAATCTCTCCAGCCTTCTAATGTTTTCTTGAAATAAAAGTTTTGTTCTTTAACAAACACTGTTGATAAATGAACACACAGATACATATATTTGAAATGTTCAAAATATCAACCTGAAAACATTGTTTTATTTCTATTTGAGTTTCCCCCTCACTTTTGCTTTCCCTAGGTTAAAACCACCTTGTCTCCTCTCTGCTCCAGTATTTCCTTATGAGAAACCACATGTGAGTTTTCCTAAAAATTTGGCATTTCTGCAACCTGTTTACTCTTGTATTTTCTGTTTGCATCTTCTTCTCACAGGCTATGCAAACGTACCAAGTCTTCCTGTCACCTTTTTCTTGGCAAGCTGAAGGTTATGGGATGGTGCCATGAGGTTGTCATAAATATAACCCTATACTAGATAGGTATTTAAGCCAGTGTCTTCTTCTCTAAGGAGCCATCATCAAAGAGAACCTGAATCTACTTGTGTTTCACTCAGGTGAGAACTCTTCTCACACCTACCTTCTCTTTCAGTAGTCTGAGTGGTGTCAATGTCGCTAGAATTATTGAGTGATTTAAAACAGGGGTCTCGGGCTAGAGAGATGGCTTAGCATTTAAGGTGTTTGCCTGAGAAGCCTGAGGTCCCAGGTTTGATTTCCTCAGTACCCATTTAAGAGAGATATACAAGGTGGCACATGCATCTGGAGTTCGTTTGCAGGGGCTGGGAGTCCTGGTGTGCCCATTCTCTCTTTCTCTTTCTCTGCCTCTTTCCTCTCTCTGTCTCTCTCTCCCACCCCCCTCATAAATAAATAAGTAATATGTTAAAAACCTTACAAGAGGATTCCTCTTGTAAGGAACTGTCAGAATCACAGGGGAAGTGTTTTCAAGGGTCACAGAGTTTTGGGCCTGCAGACCACAGTGGGCCCAGAGCACCTTTCTGATGGGAACGGGTTATACCTGCCTAGTAACCCAGGGGGAGAAGTGGGGGGCAGGTATAACTGATCATGGGTTCTAAAACCCTTGAGACTTTGAACGTGTAAAACTGAAAAATGACCCTGCTCTTTATTGCAGAATTGCTTTTCAGTCCCTCAGACACTGTTTGGCAGACTTGTGGAGCTTTTACACTGCATAGGATGATGGAGGCACAGAATGAGGACACTGTAGTGTGCAGTAAATCTAGAATGACACTAAGAGATGTAATTTTGACATGCTTGTTGGAAATAAACAAAACTGGCAGGCCCAGGTCAGCCTGGGCTAGAGTGAGACCCTACTTCAAAAACCAAAAAAAAAAAAAAAAAGGTTGTTGACAGTATGTACTGAATCCCAGAAACAGTTGGGCACATCTTCCAGAATTATTCATTCTGATGGTTTTCTGACATACATTTAGCAATAGGATTAAGGAAAACACACAAAACCAGTTTAACAGGACACTGTGGGAGTGCTGTGGAGGAAAACGCCATGCATACACAGGTGTGACTGGCAGGTCTTTGAGTCTTGGTTGTCGTCCATTTCCCCTCCTCCGTGCTGCAGAGACAGATTAGGGAGTGCCCTCAGTGGTCATCATGATGATAGGAACAAGAAGGGAGTTGGCATTTTATAGGTTTCTAGGACTTAGACAAACGTGCCCAGTACATCAGTCACATTGTGCGTTGTCTTGTGCAATCTCCAGTTGACATAAGCACTAGTGCTTCTCACTTTTGGGAGAGAAAACAGGCTCAGAGATTAAGGTCAGGGTCACATAGCTGGTAATTGCTGCATTTGGGAACTATAGATGCTCTAATCACTTTTGCTTGATGCAGGGGTTGGAAAACTTCTGTTAGGGGCCAAACAGAAATATTTTTTTTTTCCAAATTTTTATTAACAACTTCCATGATTATAAAAAATATCCCATGGTAATACCCTCCCTCCCCCACTTTCCCCTTTGAAACTCCATTATCCATCATATCCCCTCCCCTTCTCAATCAGTCTCTCTTTTATTTTTATGTAATGATCTTTTCCTCCTCTTATGATGGTCTTGTGTAGGTAGTATCAGGCACTAGAAGTCATGGATATCCAGGCCATTTTGTGTCTGGAGGGAGCACATTGTAAAGAGTCCTACCCTTCCTTTGGCTCTTACATTCTTTCTGCCACCTCTTCTGCATTAGACCCTGAGCCTTGGAAGGTGTGAAAAGGATATTGCAGTACTGAGCACTGCAGTCACTTCTTTCCAGCACCATGATACCTTCTGAGTCGTCTCAAGGTCACTGCCATCTGAAAAGAGAAGATTCTCTACCAAAAGTGAGAGTAGCATTAATATAAGGGTATGAACATTAAGAGAAGTGCTTACTGGGCAATTTGATAAGCATATTATATACATTTAGCCAGGCAGCAGCAGACGTTACACCCCCAGGACTCATAACTATCTCTGTTTTAAGTTTTTAGAATCAGGGATGTATTCCCTCCCATGGAGTGGGCCTCCAGTCCAATTAGAGGGCAGTTGGTTTCCCCCATGACAGACATGCCACTATTGCACCCGTTGGCTCATTTGGCCTGGCTGGCCAATTATAAGGCTTGCAGTGTCCACTGTTGAGTATCTTCACTGGTGATTTCTCTCTCTCCCATTGAACTGCATGTAGCATGGCTTCTTCCAGATTTCTGTCAGCTGGTCTACATGGAGGAGGTTATCGGCTCAACTCCAGCAGGATTTCTTAGTGGCCTTGCAGCCCAAGTATGTGAAGTCTTCAGCAATAGGGTCTTACCATCTCTTCCTGGTGGGAAACCAAGGGCCATGGCAAAGGCCTGTAATGTTTGTGGGGCATCAGTGACCTCCCTGGCCAACAACTCACTGGAAAGTATCCCATCCCTGGCACTGAAAATTTTCTAGCAACAATCTATGGCTCCTGAGTGTTCCATTGTCCAAAAAAGCAGGATTCCATATGATTAATTTAAATCCTTTTAGATTTTGATTAGCCCTCCCTCCACCTTTCCTTTACTCGATCTCTTCCCCTGACCTCACTTTGGGCCTTTTCATCCCCATTAATCTATTCTTCTACTTACATGTATACCATACCATCCTATTAAGTACCCCTCTCCCTTCCTTTCTCTTCCCTTTATATCTCTTTTCTAGCTTACTGGCCTCTGCTACTGAGATTTTTCCTTCTCACACAGAAGCCCAAACATTATTTTGGGTTTTGAGGGCCAACAGACAAGATGGAGGTACAATGTTGGCCCTCAAATGGCCACTTAAAATGTAACCATTCAAAATGTAAAACTCATTCTGTGGTGACAGTTGTACAAAAGGTTGAATTTGGCTTTTAGGCTGTAGTCTCTAATTCCTGACAAAATATGCTAAAAATACTTGAAAAGTAATTTTAGGGGAGAGAATTTTTTCAAATAACTTTGTATTAATCTGACATTTTAGATTTATTAAATTTAGTCTTAAGTTATCCTTTCAAGTATGAAACTCTTGCAATTTCCAGCTTCACGTGTCCATTTTACCTGTCACTCAGAGCTATGGCTGCAGCTTCTCCTGCCCTTGAGTTTCTGACCCTCTACTCCACTCAGTCTTTGACCATTCTTCCAGAGACTGCTTGCATTAGAGATAATGTATGTGCAGATCGCCTCACAGAGTATCCAGTATATGGTGGTAACTGTGTGGTAATTACTAATATTAACATTATCAGTGTGCCAAAGTATATACTATGCCAAGAGTCCATAATTTTTTCATTACTTCATTGGTGATACCTGCTTTGCATATATCAAGGCTTATTTCCTAAACATTTCTGTAGCTAGTGTTTTTATTTATTATTTTTTTGTAGTTAGTGTTTTTATCTGAGACATACTACTTCCTTGTTTATAGAAGTTCATAATAAATCTCTGTAGAAAGCAACAAAAACTTTCCTCAACAAAAACATCAAGTTTTAGATTCTGAATTAAAAGTTCCAGATTAAGATTATTTTATTTTATTCATTTATTTGCAAGCAGAGACAGAAAGAAAGACTGAAAGGTAATGGACATGTCAGGGTCTCCTCAATGAACTCCAGATGTATGTGTATCGGGCTTTATGTGGGCACTGGGGGTTTGAACCTGGGCTGCTAGGCTTTGCAAGTAAGTGCCTTTAACTGCTAAACCATAACTATATGTTACATTAATTAATATAATAAGATTATTAATATAATATAATAAAGTTCATTAGAATTAAAATTATTTTTCAAGTTGTTAATTAATAAGGTTTATAATCATTACTAGTTTATCAGGACTTCCTTAAGTAAACCATACCTTTTCCAGCATAAACAAAATTCAAAGTGACTGCACATATAAGATTTACTGAAAACTGGGTGTGGTGGCACATACCTTTACTCCCAGCACTTGGGAGGCAGAGATAGGAGGATCGCCATGAGTTTGAGGCCACCCTGAGACCCCATAGTGAATCCCAGGTCAGCCTGGGCTACAGTGAGACCCTACCTTGAAAAAAAAAGATGTACTGAAAGTACCCCTTGTGTTTGTAATCCAGCATCCATGTAGAAGATCCAGTTGAATATATCTAAGTTGAATATAACCAAGTAGCAAATCCATGCCATCATCCTGGGGCAAAAGCAGAATTCTGCCATCAAGATCCATTTGCACTTGAATCTTGAATTCAGTGAGTTGATATATCATTGGAAGTGGCTGACTTGTGATTTCTTTTGCTAACTCTTCATTAAGAAGACTTTCAGCAAAATCTACTACCAAGACCGTTGGCACCTAGCATTCCACTTCAAGTATAAAAAGCTGTGCTAAATAATTTTTGGCTTAAAAAAATTCATTGCAAGTACATTTAAAGATTCAATTCTTTTTAAAAATTAATTATTTTGTTTTTTAAAATATTTTATTTTTATTTATTTGACAGAGAAAGTGGGGGAGAGAATGGGTGCACCAGGGCTTCCAGCCACTACAAACGAACTCCAGATGCATGTTCCCCCTTGTGAATCTGGCTAACGTGGGTCCTGGGGAATCGAACCTGAGTCCTCTGGCTTTGCAGGCAATCGCCTTAACCATTAAGCCATCCCTCAAGCCCTTATTTTGGTTTTTTTGAGGTAGGGTCTCACTGTAGCCCAGGCTGACCTGGAATTAATTCACTATGTAGTCTCAGGGTGGGCTCGAACTCATGGTGATCCTCCTATCTTTGCCTCCCAAGTGCTGGGATTGAATGTGTGTGCTACCACACCCGACTAATTTATTTTTTCATTAACAACTTCCATAATTGTAGGCAATAACCCATGGTAATTCCCTCCCCTCCCACTTTCACTTTTATAACTCCACTCTTCATCATACCACTTCCCCCTCTTAATCAGTCTTTTATTTTAATGTCATCATCTTTTCCTCATATTATTATGGGCTTGTGTAGGTAGTGTCAGGCACTGTGAGGTCATGGATATTCAGGCCATTTTGTGTCTGGAGGAGAATGTTTTCCGCCACCTCTTCTGCAATGAACCCTGAGCCTTGGAAGGTGTGATAGAGATATTTCAGTGCTGAGCACTCCTCTGTCACTTCTTCTTAGCACCAGGGTGCCTTCTGAGTCATACCAAGGTCACTGTCATCTGAAAAGAGAAGCTTCTCTAACCAAAAGTGAGAGTAGCATTAATATATGGGTATGAACATTAAGAGAAGGGCTTACTTGGCAGTTTGGTGAGCATAGTATATACATTTAGCCAGCCAGCAGCAGACGCTAGTTACACTCCTAGGGCTCATGACTAACCCTGTTGTAGTAAAGATTCAATTCTTGCCTGGTGTGATGGCTCACATCTTTAATCCCAGCACTTGGGAAGTGGAGATAGGAGAATTGCTGTGAATTAGTTCAAGGCCAGCCTGAGAATACAAAGTGAATTCCAGGCCAGTCTGAGTTAGAGTGAGGCCCTACCTAGAACCCCCCCCCAAAAAAAAAATTCTATTATTATTATTATTATTATTATTATCATCATCATTATTATTTTTGGTTTTTCAAGGTAGGGTCACTCTAGCCCAGGCTGAACTGGAATTCACTATGGAGTCTCAGGGTGGCCTCGAACTCACTGTATGTTGGGATTAAAGGCGTGCGCCACCACGCCCGGCTCTATTGTTATTTTTTAAACTAGTATTTATTTCTTTGGGATGGAGAGAGGAGAGAAAGTGAGGATGGGTGGGCTAGTGCCCCTTGCTGTAGCACATGAGCTGCAGACACATCCGTCACTTTATGCATCCATCTTTATGTGGGTACTGGGAAACTGAGTCCAGGTCTTCAAGCTTTGCAAGCAAGTGCCTTTAACTGCTGAGCCATCTCTCCAGCCCTCAATTCTATTTGTACAACTCTGAATTATTGGTTTCAAAATGGTGTTACAACATAACTGATACCATAAAACTGTTCAAAATATACTATTACATAAAACAATAAAGTAAATTATTAACTTCTATATAGAATTGCCATATTATTTCTGACTTAAAAATGTCTTCCAGTCACATTGGAACAGATTTACCCTTCCCATGTGCTCCAGAATTCTCTATGCCATGTTTCTCTCTCTCAGTGTTTTATATTTCGATGGTGAGTCTGAAGCTTGAGGAGATAAGTCTACTCTCCCCTTTAAATAAAGCAAAGCATCAGGCCCCAAGGTCAAATGAGAACTTGAATCTCTCTTCAAATATTATCACTTTGGTTAACTCATATTTCATAGTTTTTGTCAATGGGAACCTGAGGGAGGCTTTGAAGATTGTGGTTCAAGGTCTCTCATGAGACTATATAGTCAAGGTTGTTAACTAGGTCATCTGAATGCCTGGTGTGGGGCTGAAGGGTCTGCTTTTAGAGTTCGTCACTTACAAGGTTGGCAGATGGGTGCTGGCCCTTGACCTCAGTTGATTTCGACAGGGTCCTTATAACATGGTGGCGTTCTCCCTAAGAGTGAGCACTGAACCATATCTTCACATTTAAATGCAACAGAACATTTTTTTTTCCTGGCGGTGGTGGTGACAGGTGCCCATTCTGACCGTGTGTGGGACAGTGTATGAGCTGGAGGCTGTGGTCTTCTCAAACACTGCTTTTGTTTTGCCATTTCATAAAACTTGGTTTATTGTGAAACATTTGTTTTTTGATGAATGTATATGTTTACTCACGATTTTTGCCCATGACTCTTTAGGTACCAAGTAAAGTACAAAACAATTTTAGAGGGAAAACCAAAAAACAAAAAGGATTGTGAATTCATTTGAGTGGGCATTTAAATTTTTTACTATCCTATAACATATGTCAGTCAGAAGAAAAATATCTGAATGGATTTTACTGAGAAGCAATAGAGAAAACACACACACACACACACACACACACACACACGTACATTTCTAGTACACATATTCTTATTTATACATAGATGGTATTTATTATGGGTTGGCTCACATGATTATGGAGACCATCATGACCATCATCTCACCATCTGCTGTCTGGCTGTGGTGAACCCATACTTTCTCGCAAATGATAAATATATTAAAAAATATCATTACTTTGTGTGCTTGTATAGTGGTTTGAATGTAATGCTTCCCATGGACTCATGTGTTTGAACATGAGTTGGCCCTCAGCAAAGTGGCACTATTTGGGAGTTGTGGAACCTTTAGGAGGTAGTCTTGCTATAGGAAGTAACGAGGGGTGGGCCTTGAGAGGTTACAGATTGGCACTGCTTGTTCTCTCTACTTCCTACCTACTGATGTAATGTTGGCTTCCTGCCACTGCTGTGTTTTTCCAGTTATGATGGACTGTACTCTCTGAAACTGTAAGCTGAAATAAACTTTTCATCTGGTTGGGTATTTTGTCAAGCAATGAGAAAGTGATACAGCTAGCTTAAATAGTTAAGAAAGGGGCTGGAGAGATTGCTCAGTGGTTAAGGCACTTGCCTGCAAAGCCTAACAACTCAGGTTCACTTTACCAGTACCCATGTAAAGCCAGATGAACAAAGGGTGCATGTGTCTGGAGTTTGTTTGCAGTGGCTTGAGGCCCTGGCATGCCCATACTCTCTATGCTTGCAAATAAAATAAAATAATTTTTTTTTAAAAGTTAAGAAAAAGTGGGCAACACACACACACACACACACACACACACACACTTGAGAGAACCTTTAACTTGGAAGCACAGAAGGGTGTCTATCAGCAGGCTGAGCAGCTCACTTCTGTAACCAGAAAAGCGGTGTTTGCACCAAGCACAGTAGACTCCTCTGCAAGTGGATTGTGTTTGCATCAGTTGTGGCCTTGTCCCTTTTGTACCAGCTACAGCAGTTCCTCTTCCAGGCCACCAGGGTCAATACTTTCCTGAAATGGAAAGCATTTCTGGGAGTCTGCTGCAAGCTGTTTGAAACAGTCCTGGCTGGGTTGTACTTATAAGAGCTGGTGGTGTGCTGTAGCAGCAATTGGCTGCAGTTTTCATGTAGCTTCCTCAGGCACCTTTGAGTGTTAAACATGGCCAGTACTGGCACAAGGGCATTATTGACAACTCCCATAATTATAGACCACGGTGATTCCTTCCCCTCTCACTTTCCCCTTCACAACTCCCCTCTCCATCATACCACCCCCCACCAGTCTCTCTTTTATTTTGATGTCATCATCTTTCCCTCCTGTTATACTGGTCTTGTGTAGGTAGTGTCATATACTGTGAGGTCATGAATGTCCAGGCCATTTTGTGTTTGGAAGATGAGTCCTACCCTTCCTTTGGCTCTTACATTCTTCCCACCACCTCTTCTGCAGTGAGCCTTCAAAGGTGTGATAGAGATGTTTTAGTGCTGAGCACTCCTCTGTCACTTCTTCCCAGCACCATGGTGCCTTTGAGTCATACTAGAGGTCACCACCATCTGAAAAGAGAACCTTTTCTAACCAAAAGTGAGAGTAGCATTCATATAATATAGGTATGAACATTAAGAGAAGGCTTACCGGGAAGTTTGGTGAGCATAATGTATACATTTAGCCAGACACCAGCAGGCCTTATACCCGTGGGGCTCATGACTTCTGTCATACATTTTCAACATCAGACATGTATTCCCTCTCATGGAGTGGGCCTCTAGTCCCATTAGAGAGCAGTTGGCTTCCCCCATAACAACCATGCCACTATTGCACCCATTGGCTCATTTGGCATGGCTGGTCCAACTTAAGGCTTGCAGTGTTCACTGTTGTTTATCTCCACTGGTCACTTCTCTCTCTCCCATAGAGCTGCATGCAGAGTAGGTTTTTTCCAGCTTTCAGTCAGCTGGTCTACACAGAGGAGGTTTTCATCTCGGCTCCAGCTTGATTTCTCAGTGACCTTGCAGCCCAAGCATGTGGAGTCTTCAGCAATAGGGGACAGATCTTTCTTTTATTGCAGCCAGATCCCCAGACCACAGTGTTAAAGCTGTCAATTAGGAAGTTAGATCACCTTAAAGGAAGTAAAGAGTGCTTACAATAAAAAGTTACTAATTCTAACAATGCCCATCACCCGCCCAGTGCCCCGAGGAGACATGGGCGCCCTCATTGCTGTTTTGCCAGACCTGCAGGTTCTGCTCCAGCAGTGCTGCCCAGCTCCAATTTCCCTCCTCTTTGCCACTGTTTCTGCCTCTGGGTCAGGCCACTTCTTTCTTGGGCTACTGCAATGATTCCTTCAGCCTCACCTCCTCTAAACTGCTTTCTGGATTCATTTTGCCTGCTTGAAATTCTTTCATGTTCCCTCAGTGGTCAGTTCTGGTGCCTAAGCTTCACTGGAGGTACACTGCCCAAGGGCACTGATTTCCCTTTCCATTTGATGTTTTCTTCCCTTTGACAGTCCTAAAAGGGACTGTAAACTCTTACCTGACTTCTTAACTCTTTACTCATGATGTCCCCAGTCCTGCAAACCACACCTGTCTTCTAGGGCCCATCCCAATGCCACCTACCTACATCTTTACTCATGATGTCCCCAGTGCTGCAAATCACACCTGTCCTCCGGGGTCCATCCCAATGACACCCACATCACAAAGACGTTCCTTCTGACAACCTTCTCCACAAGACATGGCATTTCTCTCTGTAGGCTGCTGGGTGAACTTTGTATCCCTCGTGATATTTAATCATAACAGGTTTCTTTTTAATATAGCATGTGTGTACTTACCTTATAATTCCTTGGGGTTAGAATGCACTTGAAAGGACAGATTTAATCATTCATCTTTTTCTACTGAAAAGAAGCTCTTGTTTTACTAGTTGGAATTGAATAATTGTGCAAACATTGAAAAAATGATTCAAGACAATAAAGATCAAGGTCTTTATCAGACACAGTGTAAAAGCTCTGCAGAATAAAACATGAAAACAGACACATGTATATGTATTTATCATTGTCTTTGATACCAGTGTGAGGGCACTGCTTTATAAAATGATTCTTTCAACATTTTCATCTGTTTTTTTATATAAGCGGGGGGGGGGGAGTGAGGGAGAGAACACTGGACCCTCTTACCATTGGAAACGAACTCCAGATGCGCGCACCACTTTGTGCATCTGGCTTTACATGGGTTACTGGGGCAGTCAGGCTTTGCAAGCAACTACCTTTAACCGTGGTTACATTTCTCCAGTCCTTATTTTAATGTCTTTTTTTGGAGGGGGAGAAGGGGAGAGGGGAAGGCTGCTTTTTTTTGGTCTTTTGTGCCTCGAGGTCGAGGTCAGGTCTGCAGTCCAGGCTAACGTGGATCTCACTCTGCCGTTCCAGTCTGGCCTGGAACTCACAGTGATCCTCCTACCTGATTCAGGAGCGTTGGGATTTTCCAAAGCTGAACCTTTTAAAAAAATATTTTTATTTATTTATTTGTGAGAGGGAAAGAGGGAGAGGGAGAGAGAGAAAGCCTCCAGCCACTGCAAATGAAGTCCAGATGCATGCGCCACCTTGTGCGTCTGGCTTCCGTGGGTCCTGGGGAATCGAACGTAGGTCCTTTGGCTTTGCAGGCAAGCGCCGTAATCGCTAAGCCGTCTCTCCAGCCCACCAAAGCAGCATCTTAAAGAAAAATATAAGCGATTAGCTGTGTTCCAGGTAATTCGACTTGTGCGCACTGGAGGCCGGCCTCACAGCCAAGGCTTCCGGGTTGGAAGGCGCTGGGAGGCCGTGCGGGGCCGCAGACCAAGGAAGGCCGCGGGGCGCCCCTGGCGGGCCTCGCTCCCGGCCGGCCGACCGGTCCTCGCGGCCGCGCGGGCGTCTCGGGGCGGGGCGCCGGGGTTTCCAGGGCAGGGCGGCGGCGGCGCGTTGCCTCATCGCGGGCTTTACTGGAAACGCGCGCCGGGGGGCCGGGCGGGCGGCGGCGGCGCAGCCAATGGCGGGGCGGGGCGGGGAGGGGCGGGGCTGGGCTGGCGGCGCAGCCAATGGCGGGGCGGGCGGCGGCGGCGCAGCCAATGGCGAGGCGGGGCGGGGCGGCGCGGGCGGTGCGGCGGCACTTAAGCGGCGGCGCGGCGGGCGGGCGGGAGCGGGCGCGGGAGCATGGTGGTGGAGCCGCTGCCGGGCGGGAGCCGCGGCCCCGACCCCCTCGGCGAGGGCGACGGCGACGGCCACGCGCGGCTGGACGCGGCCGCGCAGCGCGGCGCCTCGGGCAGCCCGCTCGACCTGGCCTACTTCTACGGGGCGCCGGCCGCCGGCGACGCGCGCTGCCCCGCGCCCGGCTCGCCGGGCTCCGACTCGTCCGACTTCTCGTCGGCGTCGTCGTGCGGGGCCGTGGAGAGCCGGCCGCGGGGCGGAGCGGGAGGCGCCCGCGCGGAGCGCCCGCCAGGTACGGCCGCGGGGGCCGCGGGAGCGTCCGCCCTTCCCCGCCCGTCCCCTTCCCGGCCGCCCGCGCCGGCTCCACCCGCGCCCCGGCGCTGACCCGAGCCGAGCCGAGCGCCGAAGCCCGCGGGCCGGGCCGGGCCGGGCCGGGCCGGGCGAGTCCAGCCGGCGTCGGAGCTCGGCTGCTGTGGGGCGACTGGGCGGGGAGGCGGCGGGCCGGGCGGGCTCTGCGGCCTTGTTTCCGCGCGCACGCCTTAGGCTGGAAACCGGTTTCCAGCACCGGGGGGCGCAGTGACCCCCACCCCCCGCTTTGGGGTCGCGAGTTGGTTGGTTTCCTTTCTTCATGAGCCGATTTGCAGGAAAACAGAAGGCCACTGTGGGTAGCTTTAAAGAATAAAGACCTAGTTATGCAGTTGGAGATTCTCATCGGTTTCTTTCTTTCTTTCTTTTTTATTTGAGAGCGACAGGCACAGAGAGAAAGACAGGTAGAGGGAGAGAGAGAGAATGGGCGCGCCAGGGCTTCCAGCCTCTGCAAACGAACTCCAGACGCGTGCGCCCCCTTGTGCATCTGGCTAACGTGGGACCTGGGGAACCGAGCCTCGAACCGCGGTCCTTAGGCTTCACAGGCGAGCGCTTAACCGCTAAGCCATCTCTCCAGCCCCCTCTTTTTTTTTTTTTTAATAGTTACTCTTTTGGGTGTACCTTACGGCCAACCATTCCCATTTTAAGTATCTCATATTTTTAAAAACTTAGTTTTCATTTTAAAATCTTGTGACTTAAGGCACAATGCTGAGTGTGGCCTATAGGAAGGTGTAACTGCATTGCCAACTTGTCTCAGGCCTTTTGGACCTTTGGCCTTTATCTACTGGCCGGATTTTTGCTAGTTTTGGGTTCACCACACAGCCAGGGGGGATTCCTGAAACTGCGTTTTTCTCCCTGTGACGTGGTTGTAAGATTACTAACTGCTGTCATTCCAGAGGAATGTTGTTAGATTCCGGCAACTGTGGTGTCTGTTGAAATCCCAGAACTTAAATGCAAGACCACCTAATCTTTTATTCACTCCATTAGTGAAATGTTTGTCTTGTGATAATTGATGTTCAAATTACCCATTGTTTCTTGTCCATCTCTCCCCCCCCATTCTAGACAGTGGCACGAATATTCACTTCCTGACTTCTAAAAAAATGTTCGTGGTATTTGCCAAAAGGTTATGACACAAACATCGAATTTTAAAGTGCATTCTAAAGTTTAAATGTGAAGGAGCATGTTTCCTTTTTTCTTAAGAGTGCCTCATAGACGCAATTCTAAAGACTGAGGGGAAGTCCTGTGTGTGTGTGTGTGTGTGTGTGTGTGTGTGTGTACACATATGGAAATATGTTTTAGCTTAGAGAATTTCAACAGCTTTCTTGAATTAAAGGAAATACCAGGAAATAAATCTAAGACGTTAGTTGCTAGGCTTTGCTACATCCATGGAGGAAATTGACAGTTTGACAGACTTCATAATTTCTTTTTATTTATTTGAGAGTGACAGAGAGAGAAAGAGGCAGAGAGAGAGCGACAGACAGAGAGAGAAAGAGGCAGAGAGGGAGAGAGAGAGAGGGAGGGAGGGGGGAGGGGGGGTCATGCCAGGGCCTCCCGCCACTGCAAACGAACTCCAGACGCATGCGCCCCCTTGTGCATCTGGCTAACGTGGGTCCTGGGGAATCGAGCCTCGAACTGGGGTCCTCAGGCCTCACAGGCAAGCGTTTAACTGCTAAGCCATCTCTCCAGCCCCAGACTTCATAATTTCTGTGTGAACATGAAAGCTTTGGTTAAAAACTACAAGTACATCTTTTCTCCAAGGATTTTTCCAAGTCAAGAATAATTACTAATCTCTGATCTTGTTTCATGAGCAGATTGTATTGAGAAACAGGCTTTATGTGGGTGCATATCTTGGCTCCTGAGATCCTTGACCACATTTGACTGAGCTTTTTAATTCTTTAGGATGTTTGGTAGGAAATTTCTCCCAGCAACTTTAGAACCCTTTTGAAGAGCCTGGGTACTCAGGCCAAGGTGTTGACCAAAGGGAGTTGGAAAGACTTATCAGTTGCTTGGGGCCTTCTTACATAAGGCAGCTGTGCTTTGGGGGATTCAGGGTCTTGCCAGTGGAGATGTAATTAGAACATTTTCTTTTCTTTTGGAACAGTTGAGCCCCATATGGGGGTTGGCAGGCAGCAGAGAGGACCCTTTCAAGGTGTTCGTGTGAAGAACTCGGTGAAGGAGCTCTTGCTGCATATCCGAAGTCATAAACAGAAGGCCTCTGGCCAGGCTGTGGATGGTTTTAAGGTGGTGTCTGCTCTTCTGTTATGAGAGGGCTGGGGGAGATTAGTCTGTCTGGGTTGCTGTTCTCTGCTAAGCTAGGTCCAGTAAAGTCACTTGACAAACTCCACAGGACAGTCTGTATTTGTCTTGTTGGCTGTTTTCCTATCAATGTAGCTCAAGGCCAGGTACCTGGTAAGTGTGTAAGAGAATTTTAATGAGTGAATAGCTGAAAGCAAGCTAGCGGCAAGGAAATTAAAACATTTTGAGTAGAAAGAGGAAAATTCAGATAGTTGAATTTTAAAAAATATTTATTTGAGAGTGAGAGGCAGAGGCTGATAAAAGAGAGAGTATGGGAGTGCCAGGGCCTCCAGCCATTGCAGATGAACTCCAGACAAATGTGCATTTGGCTTTATGTTGGTACTGGGGAATTGAACCTGGGTCCTTTGGCTTTTCCAGCAATTTCTCCAGCCCTCAGAGGGTTAATTTTATCTTGACCTGAGTTGAACAAGGTGAAAGTGAAAATGGAGAAGTGATAGAATGAAAACTGAGATAGAAAAATACTAGTAGAATAGCAATCTCAAAGATTTATGGTGTGCTGTAAAGAGTGGTAGAGATAAGTCTTTATTGATGTATATTAAGTAGGTAACCATTTACGTGCACTAAATTGGGATTATTTTTTTCCTTTGTAGACACAGAGTGTAAACATTGACCAATTCACAGGTAAGAGCTACTTCTCTTTATTCATAATTTTATTGATGGTTTAGAGAAAAATAATTTATTAGTGGGACTATGGGTAAAATTTGGAAGATTAAAATGATCACAGATTTTATATTCCTTCTTTGGGTACAGAATTGAAGAACACAGTGTCCTACAGTGGGAAAAGAAAAGGGACTGATTTTCTGTCAGATGGATCAGCTTGCAAAAGGTCAGCTATCTTCCACACTCACTTTGTGGTAAGTATCTTGTACCCTTTGGATAATGTTTCTGGACTAATGTTACTCTTTAGAAAAAATATTTTTTGGTACCTTTTTTTTTTTTTCGAGGTAGGGTCTCACTCTAGCCCAGGCTGACCTGGAATTCGCTATGTAGTCTCAGGGTGGCCTAGAACTCATAGTGATCCTATCTCTGCCTCCCAAGTGCTTGGGATTAAAGGTGTGCGCTACCACACCTAGCTAGAGTTAATTCCCCCCCCCTTTTTTGGTTTTTCGAGGTAGGGTCTCACTCTAGCCCAGGCTGACCTGGAATTCACTGTGAAGTCTCAGGGTGGCCTTGAACTCACAGCAATCCTCCTACCCTCTGCCTCCTGAGTGCTGGGATTAAGGTGTGTGCCACCATGCTCGGCTATTTTTTGGTATTTTTGATTGAACTCTAGTAGCTCTTGGAATTCTTCTAGAAGGAAGTGAATTTGAAAATTGCACTTTTTTTACTTTCCAGACACCACCTCAGACACTGACACCTGGGGAGAGCATGGAAGATGTTCGTCACAGTGACTCCAAACCCAACAGCAGTGCCGATCTGCTTCAGAACATTATAAATATTAAGAATGAATGCAGCTCGGTTTCGCTGAACACAGTCCAAGTTAGCTGGATGAACCCTGTGCTCCCCCAGAGCTCACCCCCGGACCCGCATCAGGACTTCCATGGAGGGCAGGTCTTCTCTCCACCTCAGAAGTATCAACCGCTCCAAGTCAGCAGCTCCCCGCAAGTGATGGACCAGGCTTCCGTGTACCAGTATTCTCCGCCGAGCCGGAGCGCGGAGCCGCAGCCGCACTACGTGCACAGCCCGTCGCTGCAGTACGCCGCCCACTCTGGGCCGCCGCAGCCCCCCACCCACGAGCCCAGCCTCTTCGATCATCAGGAGCCACACTTCTGCCCCAACCAAAGTTTTGTGTCCCTACTTAGTGGTCCTGGGGAGTCTGAGAATATGGCTGTTCCCCTGCAGACCTCCTCTGAAGTCCAGCAACAACATGGTGCTCATCTGCAGAGCTTCAGCATGACGCCAAACGATGCCTGCGGCGCGCTGGGTGTGCTCGAGGCAGGCGACCCCTCCCTCGGCGCGTCACTGCCCTTCCAGAACATCATCGGGAGCCCAATGAGCACCACGCAGTTGGGGAAGTCACTTTTTCAGTGGCAGGTAGAGCAGGAAGAAAGCAAATTGGCAAATATTTCCCAAGACCAGTTTCTTTCTAAGGATGCAGATGGTGACACGTGAGTATCCTTTTCTCTTACGTACTTAGTTTGGCAAGCCATGTACCTAGTAACATAGTCATTTCTAGATTTATACCAAGCTATACCTTATTGATTGGCTAGCCAGGTGACAAGTGTAGGCAGAATCTGCTACTCAGTGATAGCTAATATTTTGAGGACCAGTGTAGATTATGCAGCTGAAATAATGAGATCACAATTAGGTGTAAATTATGAGTCGATTTGTAGGCTAAGTCCTATTCTGCCCTGATGTCTTTATGGCCTTGGGCAAGTTATTTAAAATCTCTATGCTTAGATTTTTTTGATGTGTAAAATAGAAATAATCCCCTCATTGTGTTTTTATGAGTGTTAAATAATAGACGTAAACTGCTTAACATTGCATTGGCATTCCTTTTATTCTCGTAGCCAAGCTCACCCCACTGCAGTTCAGACTACAGACCTAGGAAACACAGGTTCTGTCGTGTTTCATTGGAGCTCACCCGCACCAGTACATCAAAATGGCCTGAAGGAAGTTGTGTTTTCTTTTAAAGAAAAACTTGGTGAAAGCAGAAGTAATTGACTTCTTTTGAACCCTTATCGCCAGGTTTCTTCATATTGCTGTTGCTCAAGGTAGAAGAGCTCTCTCCTATGTCCTTGCAAGAAAGATGAATGCTGTCCACATGCTGGATGTCAAGGAGCACAACGGGCAGGTGAGGCACTGCCCCACAGGGCGGAGGGGCGGCTAGGCTGAAGTGCTGTGGCAACCAGTCTCATGTGCAGATGGTTTGAGCTCAAGATTAAGAGACTTTAGTTAATATTACCTTGGAGATGTTGACTTTTTGCCACTGTCAACTTTGTTATTAATGTTAGTAAAATTATTAACTTTGTAGCTATCTGACCAAAGATTGAGTATAATTAAACCACACCCTAAGCTTATTTTAGTTTCCTTGTCTTGCAGTATCTGACTGCTTATTAGGATTTATTTTCCCTATATGGGCTTTCCCCTCAGTCCTAATTTAGTTTCATATTCCTTGTTATTGTAGTGCTGTATGTTTAAAGAAATATGTTTTGTTTTTCTCAATGTTCACAGAGTGCCTTCCAGGTGGCAGTGGCTGCCAATCAGCACCTCATAGTGCAGGATCTGGTGAACCTGGGGGCCCAGGTGAACACCACAGACTGCTGGGGGAGAACACCCCTGCATGTGTGTGCTGAGAAGGGCCACTCTCAGGTGCTGCAGGTAAGAAGAGGCCTCCCTCAGCACAATCCAGAGAGATGGGCTTGCAGACCAGAAGTTACCTGGCTGCTTGTTAGGATGATCTGTTTTGAGTTGATTTATTCATGTCTTGGGATACTAGTAAATTAGTATTTGTGTCTCTAATCTTTAGTTAACTGATGTCTCATCTGTTAATTCCACAGGCAATCCAGAAGGGGGCCATGAGGAGCAATCAGTTTGTGGACCTTGAGGCAACTAACTATGAGGGTAAGCTGCTGCTCTGCATGGGGTCAGGGGCTGGTAGGAGTGGTTCGCAGTCTGCCGAACACTGAAGGCCACACTCAGAAGGAAAGTGGGTAGTTAGAGCTCTGAGGTGCTTTATAGGTGGAATGGGCACCAGGGCCGGACAGAGTTCTGTGAGTTTTTATGGAGCCCCTTTGAGATGAAGTGAGAAGCCATCCTCAGAGAATTAATAGAGTGATGGAAAGGCTGAATGGGGTCTTGACCACCTCTTCGTCTCTCTTCAGGCCTGACTCCGCTGCATTGTGCTGTCATGGCCCACAATGCCGCCGTGCATGAGCTCCAGAGAAACCAGCAGCCTCACTCGCCCGCAGTCCAGGAGCTGTTGCTGAAGACTAAGAGTCTGGTGGACACCATTAAGTGTCTGATTCAGATGGGAGCAGCGGTAGAAGCAAAGGTAGATTCATGGACACTGCCAAAACGGCGTTGGGAAGAAAAATGGTCCCCGCAAAGTCTTTAATTGCCAGTACAGATTGAAATTCCTGTTTTGTTTTTTTTTTTTGGTCCTATTTTTCAATTGAATGAGCAACAAGTGGGAAGTTCAACTTAGATTAGTCTACTATTCTTTTCTATGAGATCTGGAGTTAGTTTTCTCTTTTTTAAAATTTTTTTTTGTTGTTCATTTTTTATTTATTTATTTGAGAGTGACAGACATAGAGAGAAAGACAGATAGAGGGAGAGAGAGAGAATGGGGGCGCCAGGGCTTCTAGCCACTGCAAACGAACTCCAGACGCTTGCGCCCCCCTTGTGCATCTGGCTATCGTGGGACCTGGGGAACCGAGCCTCGAACCGGGGTCCTTAGGCTTCACAGGCAAGCGCTTAACCGCTAAGCCATCTCTCCAGCCCAGTTTTCTCTTTTTTAAACTGGAAAATATTTTAGTCTTTTAAAATATAGGACTTAATTATATATATTTTATGTTCAAAGCACTGTGTTTGCTGTTTGCTTTTGGGGGAGTGCCCAAGTCATAAGCCACATGCAGTGATAGAGGGCTTATTATCTAATAAAAGACCTAAGAGGTGCAGTTTAGCATAACTTTACATGGTCACCACCAATCATGAAAACATAGGTGAATACATAATGATTTTTTTGTTTATTTTTCGAGGTAGGGTCTCGCTGTGGCCCAGGCAATCTAGAATTCACTACGTAGTCTCAGGGTGGCCTCAAACTCTTGGCAGTCCTCCTACCTCTGCCTCCTGAGTGCTGGGATTAAAAGTGTACACCACCATGCCCAGCTCATATTTATTTTTGATCTAATACATGCTAAGAAAGTATAACTGCATATTTCTACATTTTATGGCTACCCTGCACACAAGAGTAGACTGCTAAGAGGCAAGTAGATACATTAAGAAGAAGAATGTAAGAGGGATAGAGATTCCACTTAAACTTGGACGTTAGGAAGGTTTGTGGAGAGAAAGCATTTAAAGTATCTCCTTTTTTGTTTTTTAAACTCACTTATTTGCAAGTAGAGAGAGGAAGATAGAGAGAGAGGAGACACAGAGAGAATGGGCATGCTAGGGCTTACAGCTGCTGAAAATGAACTCCAGAAACATGTGCCACTTTGTGCATCTGGCTTTCGTGGGCACTGGGGAATTGAATTGGAGTTGTTAGGTTTTGCAGGCAAGCAACTTAACCACTGAGCCATCTCTCCATCCCTTAAAGTATATCTCTAAGGCTGATTTAGTTATTAGAGACAGGGTAAAGATTGTATTTCAAGGCCTGGTTTCTGGACTTTTCATCTTTCACCTTTCTTGGCCTTTGTCAAGGACCGTAAAAGTGGCCGAACAGCCCTGCACTTGGCAGCAGAAGAAGCAAATCTGGAACTCATCCGCCTCTTTTTGGAGCTGCCCAGTTGCCTGTCTTTTGTGAATGCAAAGGTAATTTCAGAAAGCTTCAGGAATGCCAGAGTCAGAAAGACCTTCTACACACCTTCAAGCTTTTGAGCTCCTTTCGTGGAAATTTCTCTTTCCTAATGCGAGTTAATTTGTGTCTTGTGTTCAGGCTTACAATGGAAACACTGCCCTCCATGTTGCTGCCAGTCTGCAGTATCGGGTGACTCAGCTGGATGCCGTCCGCCTGCTGATGAGAAAGGGAGCGGATCCAAGTACTCGGAACTTGGAGAATGAGCAGCCAGTGCATTTGGTTCCCGATGGCCCCGTGGGAGAACAGGTGAGGTCACGGAGGAGAGGAAGTGCCTTTAGGCATTCTGGTCTGAAACCCAGGGAGAAAAAGTTGTGCCAAGCATAGAGCGTCTGATGTGCAGGTGGGCTATACCAGTGTCCATTCCCATAATAGTCACTGTAGCATGTTGGAGTGAACCACTGTATTTCCAAAGGGAAGAGTAAGAAATCTGAGGGGTTTATTCATGGACTCAGGATGGTCAGGTAAGTTAGTGTGTTTGCTTTTATGATACAAATCTAGGTTGAATAAGTCAGAATGGCTCAAGGTTTGGAAACTGCTGAGAGAGGAGATACCATGGTTCCTGCAGATCCTAAAGAAAGGAATTTCTGGTAGGCAGCAATGAACCTTGAAAATGCTGTGAAAGGAGTTGATGTCCATAGATTGTTTAAGACAGTTCCAAGCTGCGAGAAGAACTCAGTGAGCACCAGCTTTTCCTGGTGCTCTGTTTCTGGAATCTACTACATGATCCTGGGTAGGAGGACATGCTACTATATAATTTAGAACCCAGAAGTGTTTTATATGTTGAAGTTATGCTTTGCTTATTAAATGTGGCTTATCACTGGGGAGTGAGTAATTTGATGTTTCTAGAAAATAAGAACTTAGGTTTGATTATATTCATCCCCTCCTATCGAACCCTCTCTTCCCAACTACTACCACTTTCATATCTTTTTCTTGCTTGTTTTGTGACCCAGAGTTTAGTTAGGGTTGTTTGTATGAGCATGGGTGGGGTGTTATTTGCAGGCACATGGATAAATACCAGTGGCTACACCACCAAAGAAAGTGATGCTCTTTAAGCAATCATTAATTGCCAATAATAACTTAATCCTTTTAAAAAAATTATTCATTTGAGAGAGAAAGAGGC
Organism: Jaculus jaculus; assembly: GCF_020740685.1. NCBI lineage: Eukaryota > Metazoa > Chordata > Mammalia > Rodentia > Dipodidae > Jaculus > Jaculus jaculus. The sequence goes on from NC_059105.1 coordinate 170,037,697, forward strand.
AGATAGAAAGAGAGAGAATGGCATGCTAGGGCCTCTAGCCACTGTAAACCATCTCCAGATGGCTGCACCACCTTGTATGTCTGGTGTTATGTGGGTACTGAGGAGTCAAACTTGGGTCCTTAGGCTTTGCAGGCAAGTGCCTTAACAGTTGAGTCATCTCTCCAGCCCACAATTTAAGTCTTTTAGGAAATTGTTGCTGGGCATGGTGGCGCACACCTTTAATCCCAGCACTTGGGAGGCAGAGGTAGGAGGATCACCGTGAGTTTGAGGCCACCCTGAGACTCCATAGTAGTGTTAGTGTATTCCAGATCAGCCTGAGCTAGAATAAGACCCTACCTTGAAAAAACAAACAAAAAGAAATTATTTTTGATGGTAATCTTTTCTCAAGGAGAATTAGGAGGATTATAGATGTAGATTATTACATATTACATATATTATTAGATATCCAAAGAAAGGATGAGGTTTATCTTTTTTTTTGCTTCCTAGCTGTCATTGTGACCATAATGTTATAGTAATTTCTGTTTGCAGAGCTCTTCTAAGGGATAGTTTCTAACAGTTGTCCTGTATATCATGCTACTTTATAGTTTTCAAAAATAGGCTGGAGGTGGTGATGGAAAAAAAAAAAAAAAATCCCAGCACTGAGGTAGGAGGATTGCCAGGAATGGGAGTCTAGCCTGGAGCTACAGAGTAAGTTCCAAGTCAGCCTGAGCTAGAGTGAGACCCTACCTTGAAAAGAAACAAACATAAACAAAAAAGCAACCCCCCCCCCCAAAAAAAGTTACAAAAACATTGAAGTATAAGGGCTTAGCTGAGAAAATGGGTATTTTAAAGGCGTTTCAGGGACAGGAGCCATCCGTAGTGAATAGCAGAGACCTCAAGCCGGTGCTTGCTGCTTCACTGCTGTGTGCACGTGTCACAGCGCTCCTAGACACCCTTGCGAGGTAGAGGGAGGCTCCCGCGGCTCCTCACTAGGTGCTCTCAGGGGAGAAGGCCTTTCCTGTGTTGTCAGGCTGTGGTCACTGAGCATATCTTTGTATCACTATAAGCCACTCCCCCATCCTCCTCTAAACCAGTAATTCGTACATGTTGTGGGCTGGGAGATGGACAAAACTGGTCAGACTGGGACGTAGTCAGCCGTTGATCGAATGATCCAGAGCTGATATGCCGCTGCTGCAACACCCAGATTTTATGATTGCTCCTCGTTGGAGGACATGAAGATGTGCTTTGAGTGTATATTCTTTTTACTTGAGGCTGGCTTCATAGTAAGTGGGATATCTTAATGTACTTTAATTTTTGCCATATACTAGATATTTTCACAAATAATAGGAGTAAAGATTAGGAAAGGATGGGCTGGAGAGATGGCTCAGTGGCTAAAAGCTCTTGCTTGTGAAGCCTAGGCCTGGGTTTGATTCCCTAGTACCTGTGTAAACCCAGATGCACAAAGCAGCATATGCATCTGGAGTTCATTTGCAGTGGCAGGAGGCCTCAGCGTGCCCATACCCACTTACTCTGATTCCCTTTCCCCCCTCAAATAAAATCTTAATAAAACACCTAACTTTAAAAAACAAAGGTTAGGGGCTGGAGAGATGGCTTAGCTGAGGGCCTAGGTTCAATTCCCCAGCACCCATGTAAGCCACATGCACCCATGTAAGCCACATGCACCCATGTAAGCCATATGCACAAGGTGGCACAAGAGTCTGAACTTTGTTTGCAGTGGCTGGAGGCCCTGGTATGCCCATTCTCTTTTTCCCAAAATAAATAATATGTTTAAAAATCAAAGATTAAGCTGGGTGTGGTAGCTTATGCCTTTAGTCCTAGCACTCTGGGAGGCAGAGGTAGGGCAATTGCCTTGAGTTCAAGGCCACTCTGAGACTACATAGTGAATTCCAGGTCAGCCTGAGCGAGAGTGAGACCCTACCTCGAAAAAACCAAAAAACAACTAAACAAAAAAACAAAGGTTAAGAATAGGAAAGGAATATAGGCCTTATTTAAATTGTTGAAGTTTTTCAATTGTAGATTTTTTTCTTTTGTTTTTCAAGGTAGGGTTTTGTTCTAGTCCAGGCTGACCTGGAATTCACTATGTAGTCTCAGGGTGTCTTCCAACTCATGGCAATCCTCCTACCTCTGCTTCCCAAGTGCTGGGCTTAAAGGCATGTGCCACCACACTCAGCAACTGTAGATAATTTTTTTTTTTGTTCATTTTTTATTTATTTATTTGAGAGTGACAGACACAGAGAGAAAGACAGATAGAGGGAGAGAGAGAGAATGGGCGCGCCAGGGCTTCCAGCCTCTGCAAACGAACTCCAGACGCGTGCGCCCTCTTGTGCATCTGGCTAACGTGGGACCTGGGGAACTGAGCCTCGAACCGGGGTCCTTAGGCTTCACAGGCAAGCGCTTAACCGCTAAGCCATCTCTCCAGCCCAACTGTAGATAATTTTAAGATGTTTTCCTGTCTTGTCTTCAAAGATCATTATAAGAAACCTAAAATAAGTCTTAAAATGACTTCTAGCTTTTATTTGGATCTGGACAAACATTATTTCTATTTCTCATATGCTTACCAGTAAGTAGCATGTTATGATAGAGCATTTAGGAAGGGAATGGAACTCTGAAGGGACTATACCACTTTGATCATCAGATATAAACTTGACAAGTTTTCAATTTCTTTCTCTTCCAGATCCGACGTATACTGAAGGGAAAGTCCATTCAGCAGAGAGCACCACTGTATTAGCTCTGTTGGCCTGGCGTCGGGTCAGCAACACTCACTGTCAGTTAGGCAGTCCTGATGTATCTGTACATAGACCATTTGCCCCGTATTGGCAAATGTAAGTTGTTTCTACGAAACAAACACATTTAGTTCACTATTATATAGTGGGTTATATTAAAAGAAGAAGAAAATGTCCAATTTCTCTTGGCAGATTTGCATATTTCATACCCACGTATCTGGGATCTATACACCTGAATTTGATCTGAATGATAAAATTGTCTTCAATAAAGTAGCTTTTGGGTGGGAAAAGACTGATTCATGGCATAAGGCATTGCTCATGTAGCTGTTACCAGTTTCAAAGCAGGTAAATTTTCAACTTTTTATTTTTTTTAAAGAAAAATGAAAGCATTTGAAAGGAAAGAAAAAAACTGGTTATGTGGTTGAGGCTTCTTTCGGCTTGACACAGCACCTGGTGGGTCCTTGCCTTGGACTAGGTAGAAGGCATCTGGGTTAGATTTTGATCTGTGTAACCAATATGTAGTTGTTAACTTTTACTTGTAAAAACATTGTACATATTTGGTTATTAAGGCAGACATTTGAATGTATACATCAATAAAGTAGAAAAGAATAAGTGAATTGTCACTGACTTTTAAAATTATATACACTCAAAGGATGTGTTATTGTGTAATTGCCCAACTGAAGTCTTTGTAAATAAAGCAAGTGGGAGTTGGTCCCCAAGTCATTGTTTGAAATTCTCATGCATTGGAATGAGGCACATTGTATGCAGGTTACTGTATATTTTTGAAGAGAACCTTTCTATGGTATATCTTCTAGAATTTTTATTTTACATGTTCTGTTGAAATTTTTTGTTTATAAAAACAAAAATTCAACGTTAAAACATTTCTGTTGTCTATTGTCATGGAATAGTAATGTGTCATAATGCTTGTGTTATTCATAAAACTGTTTTTCTTTTTAGTAATGTTAATTCTGTTAACATAATTTTGCTTATATCTGGTATGTCCTGAGGAATTTGGCTTTGACTGCATACCCTTTATGATCAATATGATTCATTCAAAATGACCAGTCTTTTAAGTCACTAACGTAACATCTTTGTAGCTGAGTGCTTTTTAAAAAGATAACCTTTGAATTGAGCACATTGATCCAGTATGTCTTATGGACAAAAGTTAGGTAGTAATTACTTGGTATCTGTAAGTATGGTAGGATGAAAACCAGTCCGTTTCACACTGGAAATCTTATGAATGGTTTCAAATAAATATTAATAAACTCAGGTTGTCCTAAGAATATTTTCCTTTTCTCAGTGCCTATATATTTGAGTAGGTATTTTTGCAGTAGTGGACATTGACCCAAGGGCCTTGGGTGTGCTAGGCAAGCACTTTACCACTGAGCTAAATTCTGACCTGATGACAAACCTAAATCCCTTTAAATCACATGATCTATCACTTTGGATTTTATGAGAGCATACTTCCTGAAGTTATACCTTTTAACATCAAAAATGGCTTGTTAGACTCATTAGCAAAGGATTGTTAGGACTTGAAAACATGGATGTTTAGTAGGAATTGTTTTTATTTTGCTAAAAAGCTTAACAAGAGCAGTGAGCCTGGGAAAGGCAGTTTAGACGTTACTCTATCATCTTCAGAGGGCTGGAAATCTCTCAGTGAGGGTCTTCCTCTTCCCAACAGGCCATTTCGACATCAACATCTATCAGCATCAGTCAATACAATCACTGCACGTACATCCTAGTTCTTGTAATTGTTTTGAGAGCCTGATGAAAGGTATGAGTTCTTTTCCCTGGAAAAATGCATGTAAGCACATACACACAAAGGTGTATGTAGTATGGGGTTTCATAGCCCCAGAAGACCATGACTCATCTCTGTATATAGGTAAAATGTGTGAGCTATTCAGTTCTTACACATACAATTCAACATTATTAACTATGGACAAAATATGCAGCAGTTCCCTAGAACTTACATGATGAATATTTCTTTTTTAAATTTTTTATTTATTTATTTGAGAGCGATAGACACAGAGAGAAAGACAGATAGAGGGAGAGAGACAGAATGGTCGCGCCAGGGCTTCCAGCCTCTGCAAACGAACTCCAGACGCGTGCGCCCCCTTGTGCATCTGGCTAACATGGGACCTGGGGAACCGAGCCTCGAACCGGGGTCCTTAGGCTTCACAGGCAAGCGCTTAACCGCTAAGCCATCTCTCCAGCCCGAATATTTCTTTTTTAAAAAAAATAGAGATGGAGGGGGTGGAGAGAGAAGAGGCAGATAGAGAGGTAATGGGCACACCAGGGCCTTCAGCCACTGCAGAGGAGCTACAGATGGATGTGCTACCTTGTGCAGCTGGCTTATGTGGATACTAAGGAAGTGAACTCGGGTCCTTAGACTTTGCAGGCAAGTGCTTTAGCCACTAAGCCATCTCTCCAGCCCATGATGAGTATTTCTTTTTCAGTTATCCTATAGTCTATCTTTAGAACCTATCAAACCTTTAATACATAGTTTTTTGTTTTTTTTTTTTTTGTTTTTTTGAGGTAGGGTCTCACTCTAGCCCAGGCTGACCTGGAATTCACTATGGAGTCTCAGGGTGGCCTTGAACTCATGGCGATCCTCCTATCTCTGCCTCCCGAGTGCTGGGATTAAAGGCGTGCGCCACCATGCCTGGCTCCATAGTTCTTTTTTTAAAAAGTTTTTATTTCACTGAGAGTAACAGAGAAAGAGATAGAGAGAATGGGTGCACCAGGGCTTCCAGCCACTGCAAACGAACTCCAGATGCATGGGCCACCTTGTGCATCTGGTTTACATGGGTCTTGGGGAATTGAGCCTTGAACTGGGGTCCTTAGGTTTCACAGGCAAGCACTTAACTGCTAGCCATCTCTCCAGCCCTGGTTTAATATATTTCATTATTAGCTATAATATCTGGCATTGTCCAGGAGATTCACCTTTGACGAAATTTAAGGAGTATTAGGTGGGTGTGGTGGTGCAACACCTTTAATCCCAGCAATTGGAAGCAGAGGTAAGAGGACTGCTGTGAGTTTGAGGCCAGCCTGTGAATTCCAGGTCAGCCTGGATTAGAGTGAGACCCTACCTTGAAAAACATTATATATATATTATATACATACAAAAATATGTATCCTTTTATTAATGGTTATAATGAGGGCTGGAGAGATGGCTCAGTTAAAGGCACTTGCAAAGCTTTCTGGTCTAAGTTGGATTCCCCAGTATCCACATAAAGCCAGACACAAAGTACTGCATGCATCTAGTGTTCGTTTGCAATGTCAAGAGGCCACGTTGCACCCTCTCCTAAATAATAAAAATACTTTAATATTTTTATTTATTTGAGAGAGAAAAACAAGCAGAAAGAGTGAGTAGGGGTGTGCCAGAACCTCCAGCCACTAAAAACCAACTCCAGATGTGTGTGCCAGTCTATCTGGCTTTATGTGGGTACTGGGGAATCAAACAAGCCATCAGGCTTTGCAAGAAAATGCCTTTAGTTGCTGAGCCATCTCTCCAGCCCCAATAACAATATCTTAAAAAATGAGTACAATAATTAAGTTTAATTGGTGATGGGGAGATGGCTCAGTGGGTAAAATGCTTGCCACACAAGCATGGTGACCTGAATTTATATCTTCAGTACCCATGGAACATGTTGGGCGTGGACAGTTGTAATCCCAGTGCCAGGGGGGTGGAAATAGGAAGATCTCTGGGGCTTGCTGACTAGTTTGCCTACCAGGATAAGTGAACTCTGGATTCAGTGAGAGACCCTACCTAAAAAGGTAAGGTGGAGAGCAGCTTAAAAAGACACCTGTCATCAACCTCTGGCCTCTACATGTAAGCACATACATGTCCATCTCTGCATGCACATGCACAGAAACATGCACACTAGACTCATACACAAAAAGTTTAATTATTTTAAGCTATATAAGAAATACAGGGCTGGGTAGATGGCTTAGTGGCTAAGCTGCTTGCTTGTGAACCCATGTTAGACTGCCCAGATCCCACGTAAGCCAGATGTGCAAGGTGACGCACGCACAAGGTTGCGCATGCACGTCTGGAGTTTGGTTGCAGCGGCTGGAGGCCTTGCCGATTCTTTCTCTCACTCTCATAAAAAAAGATACAAAAACAGTATTAGTTGTTTTACTTTCTGGAACACATGTGAGTAAATCTGGTTTTTACGTTGGGTCACATCACCTAGAATTGTGTATCTAGGAAGATGTCTGTCCTGTGTCTTCAAGCATCTGAATCTGTAGTGATGATAGTAGATACTCAGTGGAAATGGCCAGTGTTTAAAAGTGAAGGATTAGTAAGCACTGCCTCTATTTTGCCAAAACACTGTTGCCATATACTGTTCTTAATAAGTGACAGGATTCTGGCTGTTGTTTCACAAGTAAAGATTTCAGCAGCTTTGGGAGCCAGCTAGCTGCAGTCAGCATGTGTTTCTTGTTCGGACAGCAGAGGAGCCTGTTGACTTGATAGCAGTGACACATTTCAACTGTATACAGTACTCCATGTCTTAGCTTGATTGGGGGCTCAAATTTGAAATTGCTGTATATTTTCAATCAGTTCATGATAAATCCTTATGGCCTGGTCTTTCCTTTTGCTGTCAGGTGTCTCAGTGCAGGCCTTCAGGTTCAAGTGCTGTGTAAGTGTGAGGCTGCCGCTGAGCCTCCGGAGAGACACTGCCCGCCGCTCTGGAGGCGAGCAGCTCTCCCGCCTCTCAGGGCTTTGTCTTATGGAGAGCATGTTTTACTGAATTGGTTCCAGTTTTTATTAATCACTTTCATTTGTTTTCAAGAAGGCATTTCTTTCTTTTTTTTAAAATATTTTTTGTTCATTTTTTATTTAGTTATTTGAGAGTGAGAGACATAGAGAGAAAGACAGATAGAGGGAGAGAGAGAATGGGTGCGCCAGGGCTTCCAGCCACTGCAAACGAACTCCAGACGCGTGTGCCCCCTTGTGCATCTGGCTAACGTGGGACCTGGGGAACCGAGCCTGGAACCGGGGTCCTTAGGCTTCACAGGCAAGCGCTTAACCGCTAAGCCATCTCTAAAGCCCAAGAAGGCATTTCTTGAGCTGCAGAGATGGCTCAGCAGTTAAGGCACTTGCCTGCAAAGCCTAACGATGTGGGTTGGATTGCCCGGTACCCACGGAAAGCCAGATGCACAAAGTGGGTGATGCATCTGGAGGTGTTTGCAGTGGCATGCCCCTACTTTCTGTCCTTGCAAGTAAATATGAAAACAAAAAACAAAAAGGAAAGGGCAATTCTTCTTTTTCTGAGTAGTATTCCTTTTGGATTTACTTAATTTTTTAAAATCTCCATTTTAGGATCTTACATGTATTGAAAAAAGAATTACCTTCAAGGTGGTATTTTTGTCTGGTATAAGTTATGTATACTAAGGAAAATCAAAATACTTATCTAGCAAAAATAAGTAAACATTTGAATGGTGCTTCTACCCAAAAGATTCATGGAAGGTTTTTAAAGAAAATTTTGAAGTCATTTATGTCAATGTCAAATATAATACATTGTACTATATTAATTGTTTAAAGGGAAAACAACTAGAGACCACTATAGGATCATACAAAATAATTTTTAGTATGGATCAAATAAGATTATATATATTTAAGCCAGATTTTTCCAAGTAGAATCTTTTAATTTTTTTTTTATTTTGGTTTTTTGAGGGAGGGTCTTACTAGCCTGGGGCTGACCTGGAGTTCACTATATAGTCTCAGGGTGGCCTTGAACTCTTTGGTGATCCTTCTACCTCTGCCTCCCGAGTGCTGGGATTAACGGTGTGCACCACCATGCCTGGCGAATCTTTTAAATTTTTATTGTGTATGTATGCTTATGTATGTATGTGTATGGTGCGTGTGTGTATGGGCATATGTGTTTTTGTGATTGCATGTGGAAGTCAGAGAACTACAGGTGTTTCTCCTACCTTCTTTAAGCAATCTTTAAATTTTATGAATAATTGTCCAGTTTGTTCATGTGGTATGATAAAGATACAGAAAAGTTTGATTTCTGTGTTACCAATTTTCATATATATTCTAACCATACAGAGTAATGAGGTACAGATTTTCTAATTAAAGGCTTTTAGACAGTTGACAAGTTTCTCTTTTATGACAATTTTCTATTTTTTTTAAATATTTTTTTAAAATTATTTATTTATTTATTTGAGAGCGACAGACACAGAGAGAAAGACAGATAGAGGGAGAGAGAGAGAATGGGCGCGCCAGGGCTTCCAGCCTCTGCAAACCAACTCCAGACGCGTGCGCCCCCTTGTGCATCTGGCTAATGTGGGACCTGGGGAACCGAGCCTCGAACCGGGGTCCTTAGGCTTCACAGGCAAGCGCTTAACCGCTAAGCCATCTCTCCAGCCGGACAATTTTCTATTTTCCAAGCTATCTAAGTAGGTTTATTTCTTTTTTCAGATAAACATATCAAATTTATTATGATAGGCAGAATGGCTATTGAGTTAATTTTATATTTCTACTTTTCCTGTTTCTAACCATGTTTTTATGATTTTATTTTTGGGTTGCTGCAATAGACAACTTTTTTTAGAAAAAAATATTTTTATTGACAATGTTCATATATGTATGCGATGTATTTTGATCATAATCCTCTCCCATACTTTCTTTTGTCCCTTCATCCCCCTTCCACTTAACTTCTTCTTTCCAACTAGTCCTTCTATTTTGATGTTTTTTTAAAAATTTTTTTTATTTAGGAGACAGAAAGAGAGAGAGACAGAGAGAGAGGAGAGAGAGAATAGGCATGCCAGGGCCTCTAGTCACTGCAAGTGAGCTCCAGATGCATGTGCCACCATGTGTATCTGGCTTATGTGGGTCCTGGAGAATCGAACCTGGGTCATTTGGCTTTGCAGGCAAGCGCTTTAACTGCTAAGCCATCTCTCCAACCCTGACTTTTTTTTTGACTCTTCTCCACCGTCCATGATGAGATATTGATGTGCTCAATATTATGCACGTCATGCCTAGGTAACAAAAGCTGTTGTGAGGTCATAAATGTGCCATCCATTTCATGTCCAGAATACAGTGTTCCATAGCACTCCTCCCGTCTTCTGGTTCTTGCATTATTTCTATCCACTCTTATGCAATGATCTCTGAGCCATGGAGAGGGTGATATAGGTAAATAGGTTCTGCAAAGCATTTTTTTTTTTTTAAATGAGAGAAAGGAGGATGGGCATGCCAGAGTCTCTTGCCACTGCAAATGAACTCCAGACGCATATGCCACATTATGCATCTGGCTTTATGTGGTTACTAGGGAACTGAAACAGGCCAGCAGGCTTGCAAGCAAGCACCTTAAATCTCTGAGCTATTTTCCTAGCACTGATGTCTTTTTTAAGCTCAACTTTTATTGTGGAAACATCTTGACTCACATAAAAATAGGGAGGATAATATACTGAAAACCCATGTAACCATATTGTTACTGGTCTTGTCAAGACCAGATGTTCCCAGGGTCTAGGCATCTTATTCAAAGTTTTGAAAAAGTTCACACAAATAACCATGCAGGAAGTTTTATTTAAAGTGGCAGTACAGAAAAGAAGCAGTAGGCTTGGAGCAAGGTTACTCAAGGCTCCCAGGTCACCCTGGGGCTTTTATGGGCCCAGGAGGAGGAGTTGGTTGTGAGGGGTGGGGTGTGCGTGTTTTTTTCCGTTTTGGTTGACAAGCTTGGGTTATGTAAGGCTTTGTTCAGTGTGCATATCCTTTCTCATGATGAATCTGATTTTAATCATATGCATGCCTAATCATGCCTAAGCAGAGAAGGTAAATAGGGGATTTTCCCTAAAAGTTCATTTTGAGGGCACAGTTTGTCTTACCCTGTATGCACTTAAGACCATACCAAACCTCTAGTGCCAGGATGTGTTTGAGTGGAAACTGACCACAAAAGGGAGTTGCTATGGAATTTCTAGGGCGGAGTTGCCATTGCTTTATTTGGAGAGGGATTTGTGTGTAGTTCCATGGAGGTGGGGCTCCCAGGCTGCTGAACTGTCTCTTTAAGATGTCCGCCTCATCATGATGCTTCATCCATTTATCTATCTATCTATCTATCTATCTATCTATCTATCTATCTATTCTTGATCCTCATTTTTCTTCCATTTTTTTTTCCCCTAGGAGAAAAACCCAAAAATCCCAGACCACATATTATAGAATGTCAGTGTATGTCTCTAACAGGTAAATAATTCACGTCCCTATCATTTATCTAGTTCCTCTTCCTGCTTGTTTTTCTTGTCAATCCCTTCTGGCATAGTCTTGTGTGTGCATGCGTGTGTGTGTGTGTGTGTGTGTGTGTGTGTGTGTATGTGTGTAGGACACAGAACAATTATTTTGGGTGTTATTCTCAGTATTACTGCCCACCTCTTTTTGAGACAGAGTCATCGGCCTAGAGTGCACCACTTAGGCTGGACTGGCTGGCTAGCAAGCTCCAGGGTCCTTTTCTCTGTCCCTCCCCAGTGCTGGGGTTACTGGCTCTCATTACCACACCAGGCATTTTTTTTAAACTAAGTACTGGGGTTGGAATTCAGGTCCTCATGCTTATGAGGCAAGCACTTTACTCAGTGAGCAATCTCTCCATCCTCTTCCTTTTGAATATTCATAATGAAGCCCTAAAAAGGGTTTGAAAAGGCTCACTGTTTCCTACTGAACCAAATGCAAACTCTGGTCCTTACTGCAGTACTATCTTTACTTTCTCCTTGCCTGTCCTGTTTAATGTTATCCATCATTGCTTCTTTTTTATAAATTATTTTTTATTAATTAGTTTTGTTCTCAGTGAATACAGTCAAGTTGGTACCATTGTTAGCCTCCTCCCTCTGCCCCCTGGTCCCCTCCTTGTTGAGGTATATGGGTCGTGCATTGTGGAGTTAGCCCTCAGTTATGGGTAGGAGAAATGTCCCTGCATATCATGACCCAACATGTGGCTCTGACATTCTTTCTGCTGCCTCTTCTGCAAAATTTCTTTGAGCCATGTTGGGTTCATTGTATGTCTGCTTCAGTGATGAGGTCTTGGGTGCCTCTGTGTCTCTGGATCTCTGATTTGGTAGGAGTTGATGGTTCTCTGTGTCAATCTCCTTCAACCTTGTGTTGGTACCAGGTTCACCAAGAAAACAGCACCCTTGCTTGTTTTGCCAATTATTCTTAGTTTCAGCTGGGGCCTTTTTGAGGTATGATGGGGTGGTTCTCTCCTTAGGATATGTGTCTATCTGAAAAAGAGAAGCAGATTCTCCAACGGAGAGTAAAATTAGCACCAGATAAATGGGATAAGTAGGCCCACTTGTAACCCATGATTGGTGGTAGCTTGATAATGGAGAATGGGCTCATTTTTGGATATGGTTCTGACTTGTTTCCCAGCTCCAGCTATGGGTTCCATTCCACTGAGCTGATCAGTTAGCCAAATCAAGAGCAGTAGTTCAGGAAATTGTCCACACAGAAGAATCAAATAATCAACCTCAAATGCCTACAAGAAGCAGATCACAATAACCAAACTCAGAGAAGGCACAAAAAACTTCAAAGTCCATGAAAACACCAAACCACATATAGCAACACAATATGGCAGGGATCAAATCAAGCCTCACAGTCATTGCCTTATATATTAATGGCCTTAATTCACCCATCAAGAGACACAAGCTAACAGGATGGATCAGAAAATTAGACCTCTCCATCTGTTGTCTTCAAGAAACCCACCTCACCACTAGAGACAGAAACCTCCTCAAGGTGAAAGGGTGGAAAACAATATTCCAAGCAAATGGGAATAGAAACAGGCAGGCGTAGCTATATTAATATTGGATAAAATAGACTTCAAACCAAAAATAATCAAAAAAGACAAAGAAGGCCACTTCCTACTTATCAAGGGAATTATCCATCAAGAGAATATCACAATCATAAATTTTTATGCACCATCATTGCTTCTTGACAACAAGGTGTGGTGGGTGTTATGCCCAGATCACAGAGTCCCCAAAGACCACCAAGAGAGTTGGACATGTATGCAACAGCAAAGAGCTTTATTCTGGGCTTAAGCTTGGGCTCCAGACTTTACCAACACACCATGAGTCCGTCCAAGAGCCCTGAATGGCCTCCGGGGGAGGAGCTTTTATTAGGTTCAAACAAAGAAAAGGGGAATTTCCAACATGGCAGTTACATGATTGGTTGACATTTAGCAAGAGTATATATGCTGCAAGCTGATTGGTTACATAGAATCTGAGGCACTTTAAGCAAACTTATCTATAGTCACAGGAGCCACAGGAACGTATAGCATCTACTTGGTCCTCTTTTTTTTTTTTTTTTGGTTTTTCGAGGTAGGGTCTTACTCTGGTCCAGGCTGACCTGGAATTAACTCTGTAGTCTTAGGGTGGCCTTGAACTCATGGCGATCCTCCTACCTCTGCCTCCTGAGTGCTGGGATTAAAGGCGTGCGCCACCACGCCGGCCAGTTACTCAGTCCTTTTAGATTGGCCCATTACAGGGGTTATTTTGGGTACTAAGCAGTTTGTGGTTGTTTTTCCCAGTATCTGCAAAGTGCTGTGTCAGTAATTTGGGCCCTGCAGGGAATCAGAAACTTAGGTCTGTTAATATATCTTTAAAGCCTGTCATGGCGTTACTCTGGTTTGGGCTCTTCAGTAGGTAGATGCTTCAGCTGTTGTCACGCGCAGTCCTGTTTCTTGTCAAGCCCTGACTTCTAATTCTGCTCATTTCAGAAAGCCCTGCTTGGGCGTCATTTCCCCTAACAAGCTTTCCATAGCTCATAGTGGCCTTTCCCTTCCATGGAGTCCTGGGATTTAAGCATAGTTATTCTAACTTCAGATCTGGTTTTTCTGGCATCTTCCATTCTTAATCTGGAAAGAGGACTCACTGACTACCAGTGTTTTCCTATTAATGATAACTTGTCAGTGTTCAGATGAGTGTTATCTTGGCGTAAGTGAGAGGGGCTGGGTAGAATTTAGCATTGGGATAGTAGGGCCGAGTTCTAAGACTGCCCCATGATCTCTCTGCTGGTGTCTCTTGTGATTACATTGGGTCACATGGCAAATGGGGTTTTGCACATGCAATTAAAGTCACTAACCAGTTGACCTTAAGATAGACAAACCATGCGAGTGGGCCTGACAGTTTTTTCAGGCTTGTTGCAGGAGAGGAATCAGATCGTAAACCAGAGGACTACTCGTCGGCTTGGAGTACGGTGGAAGGGAATGAGCCATGGCACGGAGCAGTTGCTCTATGTCCAGAAAGAAAATAAAGCTTGTCTCATACACACAAGGAACTGAAATCTGCCAACAGGCTGAACAAGCTCAGAAGCAAATCCTCTTCAGTCTCCAGATAAGAGCATTGCCCAAGTTGGAATTTGCTTTTTAACATTTCATGCAGAGGATAACAGCCAAGCCCTCCCAGGCTTTCTGACCTGCTAACCTGTGAGTTAAACACAGGAGCAGTGTAAGCTGATAACTTTGGAATAATGTATGCAGGAAAAGAAAATCCAAATCAGCAAGAGAGATTTTGCAGGAATTGGGGACACTCACGTGGTCATTGCACAGGCTGGTAGGTTTGTTTGTGATAGCGCACTGTAGTGCATGGGTTCCAGGTTGCAGACAGGAACGACTCAGGGAGAGCCTCACTCCCGTATTTCCATCATTAACAAGCCTCTGAGCGGCCCCTTGAGTCGAGGGAAGGTGATAGGACGGTGTGTATGGCCAGTAGTCGCATTAGCTCACTACGTAGTCAGACTATTAAATTGAAAAAAAATTAAATTCGCATATATAGTATTAGGTTTCATTATGGTATTTTCAAACAACATATTTTTTTGTTAATTCTCCTTCCTAGGTTCTTCCATAACCCCCATTGTCCCCTTCCACTTCCCAATCGCCTCCTTTCTTTTTCACGTCACATATTACCTATTGCCCTTCTTGTCTTTACCTTCCTCAGCGTCTCTTTCCCCTCGTATGGTCTTCTTTCTAGGTTCATAGCTTATGCCCACTCTCACCCCCCTTTATACTCATGTAAACTAGGGTGTGCATGTGAGAAAGAACATGCAAGTCTTGTCTTTCTCAGTCTGGGTGACCTTGCTTAATATTCTCACATTCTAACTCCACATATTTTCTTGTGAATTTCATGATTTAATTTTTCTTCATAGCTGAAGAAAATCCCACTGTTTATATGTACCACAGTTACATTATCCTTTCATCTGTGACTGGAAATCTAGGCAGGTTCCATTTCCTTGCTATTGTGAAAAGAGCAGCAATCAACACGGGTATCCGAGGATCTCTGTAGTGGGGCATACAACACCTTGTTTAGTGACCCAGAAGCGGCACATTCAGGCCATGTGACAGTCCACTCTGTTTGTGAGAAAACTGCATGCTGACTTTCCTGGTTTCTCTGTAAGTCTGCACTGCCTCCAGCAGTGCAGAAGAGTCCTTTCTCCACACCCTTGCCAGCTTTGTTGTCTCTTTTCCTGATGATAGCCATCTGTGTGGCTAGATTGCATTCATTTATTGTTTTTTTTTTTTTTTTTTTTTTTTGAGGTAGGGTCTCGCTCTAGCTCAGGCTGACCTGGACTTCACTATATATTCTCAGGGTGGCCACGAAATCACAATGATCCTCCTACCTCTGCCTCCCAAGTGCTGGGATTAAAGGTGTGTGCCACCACACCCAGTTTTCTATTTTTATCTTCATTTATTTATTTTTTTGGCTTCTGTGTGACTAGACTCTTTCCTACTTGGGTTATAAGCTTGGGACAGATTTTGTAGAGAACGGACTCCTAACCTCTATAGCAGCCAAACTATTAGATGAATACTCACTCAAGGAGCTGGTTAAACGGTGTGGAAGTTTCATGGGAGGCAGGGGGAAGTGAGGGTGGGGGGGACAGCTTACACAAAACTAATGACAATGTTAATTAGTAGTATAGATAGCTTCCTTTTGGGTAGCAAAGTGAAAGCTATAACCCATAATAAGAGGGATGGGCTATGGCCTGGATAGAAGGGCCCCAGAGAGGGTGGGGAAAGTGTAATCCTAAAACCATGGGTGCTGACCTGGAATTCACAGTGACAGAGGAGGGTTATACCCCACAGTGAACGGTTCACTGGGGAGACCTATGAGGTCTCCCAAATAATATGGGCTATTGCCAGAGCACTTGGTTACCTGCCAGAGCTAAATGGTAAGACCCTATTGCTAAAGATACCAATGTCTGCAGGACATCGAGCAATCGCACTGGAACTTAGAAGAAAGCCAGCTCCCTGTTGGCTAGCCCTTACAGTGCTGGAAAGCCCTGTGCGAGTGGCTGGGGGATAATGGCCACCAATGGTGTGACCTAGCAGGGGTCCTGCCAGCTACAAAGTCAACCAGCCAGGCCAGATGCACACACCTGTGCAGCAGTGGCACTCTACCTATATGGTAATCAATGGCTCTCGGCTTGGATAAGAGACTAGCTCAGTGGGAGAGAATTCATTCCAGGTATTGAGAAGCGGTAAGAATCCTAGGGACATGATGATCACAGACTCCACAGAGAAGCTCCCATGAAAAGATAGGAGCCAACTGCCTAGCGTTATATGAGCTGCCTTTCACACCTCTTCCAGGACCCAGGAGACATCACAGAGGAAGTAGTGATTTAAGCATGAGTGCTGCTGTCTCTCCTGACCTGACCACCTGCTCCGGAGAGGCGACAGTAGACACTGACGACACGCAAACTCGTCAAAGAAGAAATCCGGAGGATGCAGAGAGCTCAACTCTAAATCAGACTTACAACACACTCATCGAGGCTCAGGGAACATTGTGGAAAAGGGGGTAGAAGGATTGTAAGAGCCCTAGGGAAGGAGTAGCCTGAGGTATTGCCACCCCCTCCCATAGAGACTGACTTACACGTCCATAATGCCACAGTGAATACCAACAACTCCACTGAGAGGGACCCTCATGGGGGTGGGGAAATGGGAATATAAGAGGGTAACACAAGAAGAAATGGGACCAACACATGATTTGTTCATACAGTGAAGTTCTTAATTAATTAAAAAAAAGATGGTTACTGAGGGTGCTAGAAAAATGAGAAGTAAAGTTACAGAGCTCCTTCCATAGCCTATAATCAGAGATGATGGGCAGGTCCCTTATTAGTTTAAATGGTATCTTATTCTCCAGCTATGAATATGTAATGCAAATGGTAGATACTCAGTGGGGTGCCTGGATATGATGCATAAAGAACTTGTTCCTCATAAAATGTATTGCTGAATGACTCATTACAGAGTAATGATGAAAATATTTGTGGGTTATCCAACTGATAGAGGCCTAATCTGTAGAATCTACAAAGAACTCAAAAATCTAAACAGTAAGAAGTCAAACATCCCACTTACAAAATGGGGCAAAGAGCTGAACAGGCAGTTCACAGAGGAAGAAACACAAGTGGCAAAGACACATTTAAGAAAATGTTCATCATCCCTAATCATAAGAGAAATGCAAATTAAAACAACTGAAATTCCACCTTACCCCAATAAGGACAGCAAACATCAAAAAATCAGATGAAAATAAATGCTGGCGAGGATGTGGAGAAGTAGGAACACTCATCCACTGTTGGTGGGAATACTGTAGGATGGTACAACCTCTTTGGAAAGCAATATGGAGACTCCTGAAAAAGCTGAATATAGAGATACCAACAGACCCAGTTATTCCCTTACTGAGCATGTACCCTAAAACCTTCAAACCACAGGCCAGAGAGATATGCTCAACCATGTTTGTAGCGGCTCAATTCATAATAGCTAAGAGCTGGAATCAACCCAGATGTCCATCACTAGAAGAATGGATAACTAAGATGTGGTATATCTACACAATGGAATTCTATACAGTAGTAAGAAAAAATGACATAAAGAAATTTGAGGAAAAATGGTTGAGCCTAGAACAGATCATTCTCAGTGAACTTACCCAATCACAGAAAAAAAATCGCCACATAGTCTCACTCATCTACAGCACCTAACCTTAATCTTCCCAAGATACCTTACATACCCAGCAAGCATCTCGTGGACTAGACACTAGGATGGAGGGGGAGGGAGGGGAGGACATTGAAGGGGTGGGAAACACTAATATAGACCCAAACAGCAATGGTACCATAAAATTCTACTTCCTAAAAGGCAGACCAAATGACTGAACCTTCACCAGGCCCTTACAGGAAACACCTGAACCACAAGACACTGGAGAGGGTAGGATCAAGTCTAACCTAAATCTTCTACATCTTCCCTCCCTCCCTCTCCCCCAACCTCTCTCTCCTCCCTAACTGTTGTATATTAGTTATCTTTTTCTTCATTTTCTTAGTGGGCACTGACCTGTAACTCCCAGTACCAGCATGGGGCTATCATTCACAATGAGCTTTTGATCAGAGAAACCTACAAGGTTTCCTAAAAGAATGACAGATTTCTGTCAGAGTACTTGATGACCCACCAAAGGTTAGTGGTAAGACCCTATTGCTGAAGACACCATATGCAACTGACGTGTAAAATGGATCGGCATGGCTGGAAGCCAGGAGAGAGTCAGTCCCCGGGCAGTCAGCGTGTCTAGTGCCAGAAGGTGCTACATGGGCGACTGGGGGAAATGACCAATATCTGTCCAAGCAGCTCATGGTCTAACCTACTTAGCAACAAATAACCTGTTGTGATGCCCACACAAGTGCAGTAGTGGCACACAGCCATGGTGGGGAACCAACTGCTCTTGATTCGGCTAACTGGTCCCCTCAGTGGTACGGGACCCATAGCTGGAGCTGGGAAACAAGTCAGAACCATATCCAAACATAAGTCTACTCTCCAATATCAAGCTACCATCAATCATAGGGTACAAGAGGGCCTATACCTATTAAACTCTCTACTAAAAAGTAAGGGTTATCTCATTTGTCCTGATGCTAACTTACTCTCCATTCAAATTCTGCTTCTCTTTTTCAGATAGATGTAGATCCTAAGGAGAGAGCCACCCCATCATACCTCAAAAAGGCCCCAACTGAAACTAAAGAAAATTGGCAAAACAAGCAAGGGTGCTGTTTTCCTGATGAACCAGATACCAGCACAAGGGGGAAGGAGACCAACACAGAGAAAAATCAGCGCCTACCAAATCAGAGAGCCAGAGCCTCAGAGGCCCCCAACACCTCATCACTGAAGCAGACCAAAAATGAACCCAACATAGCTCAGGGAAATTTTGTGGAAGAGGGGGTGGAAAGTATGTCAGAGCCACATGTTGGGTCATGATATGCAGACATTTATCGTACCAATAACTGTGGGCTAACTCCACAATGCACGACCCATATATATCAACAAGGAGGGGCCATTGGGGAGGGGGTAGGTCATGGATGAGCCTAATAATGGTACCAAACTGCCTATATTTGCTGAATAGAAAACTAATTAAAAAAATTAAAAAAAAGAAAATAAGGCTTCTAATATAAAGAGTTAGACAAGTGTGCTTTAAAAATCCACACACTGCGCAACATGACTCTGGTCTATTTTCTGCCATTACAGATTGGTTCTGTCTCTTCCAGCTCCCCATCTCAGTGAAATCACATGGTATGCACACTTTTCTCTCAACCTTCTTTCACTCAGCCTGATGTTTTTGAGAAGCATTCACATTAGTGCATTTGTTGGCAATGTATATATTGATTATTGAATATTGGGCAAATCACATAGTTAGCTATTTATCTATTATCAGCTTAATTTTCCCTAGTTTTTTTGCTTTAATGAGTAAAACTGTTATGAATAGTTTAAATTTTTTTTAAATTTAGTTATTTGAGAGCAACAGACAGAGAGAAGGAGAGAGAGAGAGAGAGAGAGAGAGAGAGAGAGAGAGGGAAAGAATGGGCACACCAGGGCTTCCAGCCACTGCAAATGAACTCCAGATGCGTGTGCCCCCTTGTGCATCTGGCTATTGTGGGTCCTGGGGAATCGAGCCTCGAACTGGGGTCCTTAGGCTTCACAGGCAAGTGCTTAACTGCTAAGCCATCTCTCCAGTCCATAAATAGTCTTTTTATAAAAAATGTTGTTTATTTATTTATTTGAGAGCGACAGACAAAGAGAGAAAGAGGCAGATAGATAGATAGAGAATGGGCACGCCAGGGATTCTAGCCACTGCACAGGAACTCCAGACACATGTGCCCCTTGTGCATCTGGCTAACGTGGGTCCTGGGGAATTGAGCCTCAAACCGAGGTCCTTAGGCCTGACAGGCAAGCGCTTAACTGATAAGTCATCTCTCCAGCCTATGAATAGTGTTTTACAGATGTGATTTCATTTTGGTAACTACCTGGGGGTTAGAGTAGCTGGTTCATGCATGCGAGGCTTAACCTTACTTGGTCAAAGTGCTTTACAGATTGGTTGTCCCATTTGCCACTTCTAATAATGATGCATAAGTGACACAACTATTACTAACCCTCTGGAAGATTTGGTGTCCTCAGTCTTTTAATATTAGCCCACCTAATAGATTTGCAGTACTACTTATAGCTTCAAATTTTCATTTTTCTCTTGATGATTAGTGCTCTTTGACCATTCCTTTGTCCTTTTTGTGTCTTTTTCAAGGTAGGGCCTCATTCTAGTCCAGGCTACCTGGAATTCACTATGTAGTCTCAGGGTGGCCTTGTACTCATGGAAATCCTCCTACCTCTGCCTCCCAAGTTCTGGAATTAAAGGTGTGCACCACCATGCCTGGCTTAGTTTGGTTAACTTTTTTTTTTTAAACTTTTATTTATTTATTTATTTATTTATTTATTTATTTGAGAGCGACAGACACAGAGAGAAAGACAGATAGAGGGAGAGAGAGAGAATGGGCGCGCCAGGGCTTCCAGCCTCTGCAAACGAACTCCAGACGCGTGCGCCCCCTTGTGCATCTGGCTAATGTGGGATCTGGGGAACCGAGCCTCGAACCGGGGTCCTTAGGCTTCACAGGCAAGCACTTAACCGCTAAGCCATCTCTCCAGCCCAGTTTGGTTAACTTTAAAAATATTTTTATTTATTTACAAACAAAGCTAGTAGAGAGATGGACAGAATGGGCATGCTAGGGCCTCCAGCCACTGCAAATGAACTTCAGATGCATGAACCCCTTGTGCATCTTGCTTTATGTGGGTACTGGGCAATTGATCCCAGATCATTAGGTTTTGTATGTAAGCACCTTAATCACCGAGCCATCTCTCCATCCCTGGATAATTTTTATAGACCTATTTTCTCATGCTCAAGCTTATTGCCTTTCCATCACCACTTTTTTGTTTTTATTTTTTTGAGGTAAGGTCTCACTCTAGTCCAGGCTGACCTGGAATTCACTATGCAGTCTCAGGGTGGCCTTGAACTCACGGCGATCCTCCTACCTCTGCCTCCTGAGTGCTGGGATTAAAGGTGTGTGCCAGCACGACTGGCTGCTCCATCACCAAATTTGATCTACTATGACTTATTCTTTTACATAAATAAATAATTAATTTATTTTCAAGCAGAGAGAGAGAGAGAGAGAGAGAGAGAGGGAGAGGAAAAAGAGAGAGAGTGAATTAAAAGGGGGGAGGAGATTGGCTGTGCCAGGGGGCTTCTTGTCACTGCAAACAAACTCCAGATGCATGCATCACTTTGTACATGTGGCTTTACATGGGTCCTGGGGAACTGAACTCCGGCCATCAGGCTTTGCAAACAAGTGCTTTTAACCACTAAGCCATCTCCCCTGCCTACTATAACTGCCTGACTTGCCCTTGCCATTGAACTTTTTAGCTCCAGAGTTTCTATAAAGTTTTTCTTTTCAGTTTAAATTTCTCTGCTGAAATTTCTTCTTTTATTAAGTAAATAGTTTAAAGTCTTTGGTTTCTAATTCCAACACCTCACTAATGTTGAGCCTGGCATTTCGCCCTTTCTTAGGTACCACATTTGCTTTGTTTTTTTTTTTTTTTTTTTTTTTTTTTGAGGTAGGGTCTTACTCTAGTCCAGGCTGAGCTGGAGTTCACTAAGTATTCTCAGGCTGGCCTCGAACTCACAGTGATCTTCCTACCTCTGCCTCCTGAGTGCTGGGATTAAAGGCATGCGCCACCATGCTCAGCTTGCTTTTTTAAAAAATTGTTTTTTGTCTAGCACTCTTTAATTATATGCTAAATATAGACTTTATTATATTATATAGACTCTAGGTTATGGACTTTTGTCAGGTAATCACTGTCCAAGGCAGTTTGAGGGTTGGAGAGACAGCTTAGCACTTAAGTGCTTGCCTGTGAAGCCTAAGGACCCCAGTTGGAGGCTGGATTCCCCAGGATCCACATAAGCCAGATGCACAAGGTGGCACATGCATTTGGAATTCGTTTGCAGTGGCTGGAAGCCTATTCTCTCTCTCTGTCTCTCTTAAATGAATAAAAATAAAACAAAAATAAAAAAGGAGAAAACTTTAAAAAAAGGCAGTTTGATTACTGACGGCTTACTGGACAGTTCTGCTGGCTTATCCTCGTGCTTTGTCTAGGGTGTGAACAGCTTCAAACACTCAATGCTTCTCAAGTCGCTGTGTTATGGCACATTTCTACCTCTAAGTTCTGACTTCTTTGCAGATTCTGAAAGACTTGGTTTAGGGTTTTTTTTTTGGGTGAGGCTGGGGTAGACCTTAGAGCACAGTTAAAATCTCTTCTGGTGTCTCAGATGGAAAGCAGGAGAGAAAATATTAAATTGCACAAATAGGAATGGATTTAACAAAGGATGAATTCTAAAGCTTCTGTTCAAAAAGAAAAAGAAATGTTAATGTCATGACTTCAAGGTAAAAGGACTTGGAACACTCACTCCATTTGTAGGAAGTGAGTATGGTTGAGTACAGTTTCATTGTATTTCTCTAAAATTGTGTCTAATACCAAGCTCCTATGACAAACAAAGAAAGCTTCAAAAAACAGTAGTAGTAACAATAATTTACTATTACAAAGTATTTAAAGATTTAGGTTCTATCTTTAACTTTGTATTAACTAATTTAGTCTTTATATTATTATCTAATTAATTACTAGTTAATAACTGCTTAATGACTAAATAATTAGTAATTGATAATTCAATTTACATGAGAGAATTGAAATACAAATAGATTAACTAATTTTCTTGAAGTGGCACATCTCACGGGTGGTAGGAAGGTGAAGACTATGGAAGTCTTGGCAAGTTTCCCTTATAATCCCAGCACTCAGGAGGCAAAGCTAGGGATTGCTGTGAGTATGAGGCACCCTTGACCTACGTAGTGAATTCCAAGATAGCATGTGCTAGAGTGAGACCCGTCTTGAAAAACAAATAAAAAGGATGTTTTGCACCTTAGAGAGCAACAAAAGTATGTGAATGTGCAAATGAGTTAGTATCTGTGAGAGCATTAGTGATCTCTTCTAGATGAGGGTGGGTGTGTGAGTGCCTCCCCGTGACAGCACGTGTGATCACTAGTAGATGAGTGTGTGTGTGTGAGTGCCTCTCCGTGACAGCGTGTGTGATCACTCGTAGATGAGTGTGGGTATGTGGGTGTTTACTCCTAGTGCTTGCCACATCCTTTGGGTCACAACCTTTTGCACCTTAATCAACCATAAGCTTCAGAGTTCAATATCTATACCTCTGCTTCAGAATCGCCTCTCATCTGTTTTCGTAGTATGCTGTCCTTGTTTTTTCTATCACTATTGTAATTAAATTAATATAAATATTTATCGGCTGGCTCTTTCCCCTTGTATAGACTGTATGTGATGTGAGACCCATTTCTCACCATGTGTGCGGCAGAGAGCACAGTTTTTGACATATTGGATGCATTTGAAGCGTATCTGCTAAAGAGATGTGTATGGCTGCTCAAGACCAAGTAGCGTTCTCTTCTCAGATTCTATAAACTCAGACTCAGAGGTACCTGTATTTTCTCTTGAAAAGTTAAACACAGTAAGACCACTTTTAAAAATGTATATTAATGGGTTTTTACAGGTATATGCTGCATGTTGGGCATATTGTCTTCCTTTAAGCCCATCCCTGCTATTCCCCTACTACTTAATCATTATCAAAGGCAGTGCATGCAACCTCTTGCTTTGTTTGCAAACACCATAGGATTATTCCCTTTTTTTTTTGGTCTCTATTGTTAACTGTCTCCCCACCTGCCATAAAACCTGTAAATCCTTGTTGCATCCTATGCTTCCTAGTAGAAAGTATCCTTTTTAAAAAATTAAAAAAAAAATTTTTTTTTTCTTTTGGTGTTTTGGTTTTTCGAGTTAGGGTCTCACTCTAGCCCAGGCTGACCTGGAATTCACTATGGCGTCTCAGGGTGGCCTTGAACTCACAGCGATCCTCCTACCTCTGCCTCCCGAGTGCTGGGACTAAAGGCGTGCGCCACCACACCTGGCAAAAATTTTTAAATTTTTATTAACATTTTCCATGATAGAAATTATCTTTGATAAAAGTATGTCTCTTACGTTCTTTGAATGCCGGTGTCTAGATCCTGACCCACCCCAGGATAGGTCGTTAGCGAACGCTTGCTGAGTATATCAGAGAATGAAGGTTTGTTGCACGGCTAGCTGAGCAGTGTAGCACTTTCACAAGTGTGTTTTAAATGAATCTAATTTTTGGTGTGACTTGATCAAGTATTTTTCCATTTTCACAAGAAGCTAATTAATGATATGATTTAGAGGCTGTCTCTGGCCTTATGTCAGACAGTAAACCTCTGTGTGTGACTTTGCCATTTGGCGTCATTTTAACTGGGTTTACCCATAGCTGTCTCTTGCATAGAGAAATTCAATTTGCAACTGTGGAAATGACAAAGGGAAAAACAGGGGATGTTGAGAGTGACCATGAATTCCCACTAGAAGTTAACTGCCTTTGAACTTCCTCTCCCTTGAAGTTCAGAGTGAAATCAGAGCTATTGCTGTGAGCTCAGGCCTGGACTGGCCACAGCACACACTGTTCGCCCTTCTCCCTTTAATCGGCTGTGTCGTGCTCACTTCCAAGATGTTTGGATGAAGGTATTTGCCACGGAAGTGGAGAGTTGTCCCTTTCTTACGAAAGTGAACACATTGAGCTCTCCGAAAGGGATGTAGCTAGTCATGTCATTTTATTGTATAAAGGCAACAAAAAATAACCTGAACACAGACTGGTGCTTTCTTCTTCAAACCTAATCAGTTTAAGTCCAAATAATGCTGTCAAAAATACCCATAATCTGAAAGTGAAACAGTTTTTGTTTGCTTTCTGTTTGTTTTTGAGGCAGGGTCTTGCTACCTAGTCCAGCCTAGCCTTGAACTCCCCACCCTCCTGCCTCTGTCTCCAGGGGCGGGTTACCAGTGGGCCACCGCGCACTGCACACAGTGAAGGCCTCGTGGCTTGGGTCACTGGACACCTGCTGCGGCAAAGCTTCCAGGTCGATTCGTGCGTTCTTGTGATGTTCCTCTGCAGACTGAGGGTTACAGTGAATTCGTGTTGCTAGTCCTTCCTGCTAAGACCGCGTAGTTGTTGTAAGGAGAGTGTCAACTTAGAGTTTGGGGATATTTGGCATGGAGGTACAAGCAGAATGAGGGGGAGAGGGTAAAGGACACAGCTGTGGAAGGAAGCGGACAGACACTGCTTTCTGCTGGCAGCTGAGTTGCTGAAGGTGTGTACTGTGGAAGGTGGTTCAATTCTCCACATTGGGCTCAGGTCTCCAACATACAGGTTTGGTGACAATATTAGTAGAATTTTTCTGCTGTTAACTTCTGGAATTTGAGCTGAAGGAGATGGAGGCAACTAATAGAGGAGTGGATCCTAGCCAAACGTTTTTCCTGAGCTTTGTTGAATGATATGTTAGGTGACACTCCTGAAAAGCAAGAAATTTTCAGAGAGAGTTTGGAAATGAACATTTTTGAGGACTAGAGAGATGGCTTAGCGGTTAAGCACTTGCCTGTGAGGCCTAAGGATCCTGGTTCGAGGCTCGATTCCCCAGGACCCACGTTACCCAGATGCACAAGGGGTGCACACATCTGGAGTTTGTTTGCAGTGGCTGGAGGCCCATTCTCTCTCTGTCTCTCTTTCTCCCTCTGTCTATTGCTCTCAAATAAATAAATAAATAAACAAAATTAAGAAAAAAACCGAAAATTAACATTTTTGAATACTATTTTGACTTTGGAGAATTTAAGGTGGAAAGCACACCCAAAGATCATAGTAGATTCCAGAAACACTACTGAATGTCTTGTCAGCTTAAATAATATTGTGGCCAAAGACCAACATTGCTTTTATTTATTGTTAAAGAAAACATTTCACAGGCTGGAAAAATAGCTTAGTGATAAAGGCACTTGCCTGCAAAGCCAAAAGACCCAGGTTTGAATCCCCAGGGCCCATTAAACCAGGTGCACAAGATGGTGCATGCATCTGGAGTTTATTTGCTTTGGCTGGAGGCCCTGGTGCACTCATTCTTTCTCTCTCAAATAAATAAATAAAAATTAAAAGAACAAGAACTTTTTTTAACTTTTATTTATTTATTAGAGACAGGAAGAGAAAGAGAATGGGTATGCTAGGGACTCTAGCCACTGCAAACGAATTCCAGAAGCAAGTGCTACTGTGTGTCTGGTTTATGTGGGTTCTGAAGAATTGAATCTGGGTCCTTAAGCTTTGTAGGTAAGTGCTTTAGCCACTAAGCCATCTCTCCAGCCCCCACCTCCAATTTTTTTAAAAGAAAAGATTTCATTAGACTGACAATAACAAAATTTCAACTCCCATATCCTATTCCTAGGGCAAAGGGAATTAGAAGTTGCAATATGCTTTATTTTGTTTGTTTGTTTTCTTTTTTATTTTTTAATTAATAATTTTTTATGAATTAGTTTTGTACTCAGTGAATACAGTCAAGTTGGTATCACTGTTAGGCTCGTCCATGAGATAAGCATTCTTCTTTTTTTTTTTGTTTCCTCATTGTTTATTGGGTTATGTTTGTTAGTTTTCTTTTTTTAAATTTTTTTTCTTTTTTTAAATAATCTTATTTATTTATTTATTTGAGAGTGACAGACACAGAGAGAAAGACAGATAGAGGGAGAGAGAGAATGGGCGCACCAGGGCTTCCAGCCTCTGCAAATGAACTCCAGACGCGTGTGCCCCCTTGTGCATCTGGCTAACGTGGGACCTGGGGAACCGAGCCTCGAACCGGGGTCCTTAGGCTTCACAGGCAAGCGCTTAACCGCTAAGCCATCTCTCCAGCCCTTGTTAGTTTTCTTGAGGTAGAGTTTCACTCTAACCCAGGCTGACCTGGCACTCACTCTGTAGTCTCAGGCTGGCCTGGGACTCACAGTGATTCTCCTATCTCTGCCTCCCAAGTATTGGGATAACAGGTGTGTGCTACCACGCCTGGCTGAAGTCGTACCGTTCTTACTGAGGTGTTTTGAATCATAAATGTCCTCCAAGACTCCATGTAGGGCCTTAGTCAGCCGTCTGTGGCACTGCAGGGAGATGCTTGGCCTTTAGGGGGTGAGGCCCCCTGGAGGAGGAAGGTCAGCACATGCACTCCCTCTCGGCTTTCCTCCCTCCACCTCCCCTTGTTTTCTACCTTGTCTCTCTTCTCTTCACACAAAGCATCTAGCTTTATGTGGGTCTTTGGAAATTGAAGAGCCTTAACAGCTGAGCCACTCCTCCTGCTCCTGTTGATTTTTGTCAGTTTTTTTTTGGCTGAGGAGAACTGACTAACACATTTAACACAATGGGAAATATTTCTTTTTAGGTTTAGAAAGCCTGAAAGAGGTGCTAGCAAACAAATTGTGGAATCTAGGGTCTGGAGAGATGGCTTAGCAGTCAAGGTGTTTGCCTGCAAAGCCCAAGGACTAGGCTCGACCCTAGAACCTGTATAGGCCGGATGCCCATGGTGGCACACGCATCTGAAGTTTGTTTGCCATGGCAGGAGGCCTGGCGTGCCCTTTCTCTAAAAAATAAACAAAATATTAAAAATATGGAATCTAGTCAGGAAGGACCATTAAAGACACTGAGATCAACTCCCTGGAGTTATTTTTATCCCTCTAATTCAGGAATTTGTCTGGCTTCATGATAGTAAAACCTGGAAGCCAGTGCTACTTTCTTTAAGCCACTGCCATTGACTGCTACTCAGGGGTTGGGCAAAGACCTTGGCTCTGAGCAGGGCCCCAGCACCTGCTGTGACCAAACTCGGAAAGCTTAACTCACACTTGCGGGCAAGGGATCATCCGGGTGGACTGTAAAGTCTTGATACAATTTCTCTTCTGGCCACATTGCTTTGGCCTCAGCGCCATGAGGTTTGACTGTGCATGCTGTTTCCTCTGTCAAACCTTTGTATTCTCACCTGTAAAGTGTCACCGCTTGTAACTGACTTATACAGAGGGAATGGTAATACAAGTATGAAATGCCAGGTATAAAACAGAGGCAAAGTCATGTACTTCTCTGGGGGGGAGGGGGAATAACATTTTGATGATGGTATTAAAATTATTCTCCATTACTGGTTAAATTTTTGTCAAGTAGGATGGTCATGAGATTATAACTCAAGAAGAAGAAACACACCCCCCACCCCACACACACGAGAAACAATGAATGTAATTGGGAGAAGTAGACAAAGGTTGTTAAAAGACAACAACTTGATACAACCCTTCCCAGAGAGAGCAGCCTGCTTGTCTTGCAAAATCATGTGTGGGCGCACAAACCTCATTTAACATTGTCCTAGGAAAGCTAAGTTCCAAAAATACTTGCATTGCCAGCAAACACCCTCAAAAGGGGAAAAAACAAATTCAATTCCCCAAGACTCAAGGACCATTGAGGAAGAGGCTGTGGAAATAATGTAGGAGCCAAAAGAATAGGAAGAGTGCTTGCAATATTGTCTTCTAGACACAGGTTGATGTAACCTACACAAGAACTGCATTAATAGGAGGGAAAAATAATGACATCAAAATAAAAGAGAGATTAGTTGGAAAGAAGGGATTCAATGGAGGAGATTTGAGAGAAGGAAAAGGAAGCGTGGTGGGAGGGGACTGTGATCATGGCTTATTGTCTATATTTATGGAACTTGTCAATAAAAAAGTTTTCAAACAAGGGAAAGTCCTTAAAATCATGTAGTAACAAATCACTGTGTTTCATGCAAATAAATTGTTGGTAAGTACAGATCCCCGGCTTTTCCTCTTTATGTAACTCCGCGTGAGTCGACCTTGCTGCTTCCCTGGCGCTGTGCCGGCCGCACGTTCACCGTCTCCCCTCGGTCTTCCCACCGGCTGAACAGTACTTGGCACGCTCCTGTGGTCCCCAGCCTCCTGTCCTGTGGGCACTTGTTAGAAGGGACCCAGCGTTGACTACTTGCCATCCGGATCATGATGCAGCACCCATTGATTCACCATGTTGGACAATGAGTACTTTGGTGTGTAGTCAGATTTGTTCATGTTGTCCCAGGAAAACTAATGCACCAAAGGTCAATAATCAAGTAAATTCATGCCTTCAAATCTTAATAAATTCATGTTGTACTTTGGATATGAAATGTCTCTCAAAGGCCTCAGTACTGATGACTTTCCCTCAAGAAAGCAATGTGGAGAGGCAGGGCCTTTGGAAAGTGGTTGAACCATAAGGACTTCAATAAGCCATTGATGGGTTTGTAATTTGATGGATTAGTGAGAGGTAAAGGAAACTTGATAGATAAGGTGTGGTTGAAGGGAAAGAGGTCCTTGTGGAGGTCCTTGGGGCCTATATTTTGCCCCTGTCCCTTCCTCTCTTTGCTTCCTGGCTACCATGAAGTGAGCAGCTATGTTTCACCACATGCACACCTCCATGCTGCTCTGCCTTGCCTTGATGTTCCACCCTATCACAGGTGAGAAACCATTGACTGACAGCTCTGAAACGGTGAGCTAAAATGGCCCTACCCTCTTAAGTGGGCTTTCTTGGGCATTCTGTTCCAGTGACAGAAATCTGACTACAGGTTTTGAAACATTAAAGAAAATATCTGCCTACCTGGCCAGAATTTCTGATATACTTTCTCTTGGGAAACATGTGAGACATTTTACATTAACAATCTCATCACTTAATATGTGATAACTCATTATCTCTGTAGAGTGTGTGTTTAAATATTTTATTATTTTATTTGAGAAAGAGAGAGAAGAAGAAAGAAGCAGATCTATATATAGTAAGAATGGGTGCGCCAAGACCTCTAGCCACTGCAAGTGAACTTCAGATGCATGCGCTACCTTGTGCATCCAGCTTACATGAGTACTGGGAAACTGATCCTGGGTCCTTAAGCTTTGCAGGCGTTGGTTTACCCGCATCTCTCCATCCTGAGTGTGTGTTTTATAACTGAACATACAGCATTACATCAGATCCTTACATCAACTGAGGGGAAACCA
This sequence comes from Jaculus jaculus, assembly GCF_020740685.1. NCBI lineage: Eukaryota > Metazoa > Chordata > Mammalia > Rodentia > Dipodidae > Jaculus > Jaculus jaculus. The sequence goes on from NC_059105.1 coordinate 170,067,659, forward strand.
TCTGTTCCTGTCCTGACCTAACCTCCCCTTACACTCCACCTCTGCCCTTGTTCATCAGTCCCATCATGGCTTTTTATATCAGCATCCTAAACAGATAGTCATCATCCTACCTGGCTTTCTCCCTTGTATCTGCTGCATCACTGCAAAATCCATTCTCTAGTACTTTCTAAATTTCAGGGGCTGGAGAGATTGCTGCATTAATAAACAATTAAGCACATGAAACAAATACAACTGTCTCCACGAGAATGTGCCTCTCTGGGCACGCCATCATGCATAGCATCATGAGCCTCCCTTGTCACCAGCACAGGCAGACTGGCTCTAGTGAGGCAGGGACGCGCGCTCTGCAGCCTCTAGCAGAAAGCACGAGGGAAAGCCGGCGAGTCTGCACCAGGGCCTGTTGGAACTTGGAGGCCAGGGAAGGGTGGGGTAGAGGCACACCCCAAGAATCCTGGCAAACTCAAAAGAGGAAGAGCAATCCCATGTTCACAGCCATGGGGCCACTTGTTCATTCAATGAAATTTATGACCTGGCTCATCTCTTGGGTTCCTGGCTGAGTGAAATCTCTTGGCATTGCAGCTCTGGCGTAACAATAAATGAGGCAATTTAAAATAGCTTTCTAAAGCAAACATCTTAGGAGACTCTTAAAATGGTTGTTTCAGAATACCAAAGCTCTGCCTAAAAATTTAACTAAAGAGTTCAGTCTGAAAACAATAATTGTGCTTTTGCAAATTTCCTGTCCTAAGAGACTGATGAAGTCTTAAATTCAAGAGTGGAAAGTCTGGGATTTTCTTAAGATCAATGCCAGGTAGGATAAAAGTTCCCAATGAGGGCTGGAAAGATGGTTTAGAAGTTAAGGCATTTGCATGCAAAAACCAAAGGACCTCAGTTCGATTGCCTGGGACCCATATGAGCCAGATACACAAGGTGGTGCATGCGTCTGGAGTTCCTTTGCAGTGGTTGGAGGCCCTGGCATGTCCATTTTCTCTTTCTCCCTCTGCCTCTTTCCCTCTCTTGCTCTCTCAAATAAGTAAATAAATAAAATTTAAAAAATGTTCCAAATGAGTTTAGTGAGCAGCTAGGATCCAGATCGCTGTGTTGCATAAGCCAGACTTACCAGTCAGCTTTCCAGATCCACTCAGTGTTAACATGGTGTTGCACCTTGGGGTTAGAGATGACGAGATGATGTGGCCCCCAGTGAGAAGAATGGACAGTGGGTGTCTGAGTCTAAGGAGGACTCAGCTGTAGGAGGAAAACAAAGCAAGAACAGGGGAAGGAGGGTGAAGGCTCCGAGGGCTGTGGCTCTGTGCTTCAGAGCAGTCCCGTAATGTCATACTTTAGAATGATTTCACAGGCATGATTTTGTTCATTTCTAATAGCCCTATGTGGCAGGTTTTTTCACTTCAAGAATGAAGAAATTGGGATTGAAAGAGGTGGAAAAGAAAATGATATCAGGTCATGGGATGGCTGATCTTACATTTTATTAGTCTATCAATCCTATAATATTGTCTTCTTTACAGAGAAAAAACATCTTTTTTTTTTTGAGGTAGGATTTCACTCTGTCCCAAGCTGATCTGGAATTAAGTATGTAGTCTCAGGGTGGCCTCCAGCTCACAGCAATCCTCCTACCTCTGCCTCCTGAGTGCTGGGATTAAAGGTGTAAGCCACCATGCCCAGTGGAAAAAAATCTTGTATTGAACAGTTGATTTTATAATCTGCATTAAAAAATCTCAATTCTTGGCACTATTTTAATTAGGCTAGTAGCTTATGGAGAGTCATGTATACTTGCCTATGTTAGGAGGGTCAAAAAAAAAAAAAGGAAATTGTCATTGCATAGTTCAGAAACTGCTGATGACCAAGAAAAAGGAGAAGGAATCTATTATTGAACAGGAAAAGAGAGACCATTTATGTTATTGACACAAAACTTGACTTGAATAGCTAGGTGTCCATAAACCACATGCGTCTACAATCTGGTTACTGAGGGATCCTCCAAAGGCTATTTTGGAACTCTACTCAGCAAGCAGTGGCAAAATGGTAGAAAAACAACAAGAACAAGCAAAGAGTAACTATTCCACCAGTTCCCTGTTGTGGTTATGGGATGAAGTGTACACAATCAAGTGCTATTTTTTAGCTGCAGCTTTACCAATCAGACTTTTTATAACTTCACATGAAGAACTGGGAGCACCGTGTTTTCTCCTGTGGAGCCACACACACCTCTTGTCCTGCAAATTGCTTACATTTCACAATATCCCTAAGAGGCTGCCAAATATTTTCTTTGTCAGAGAAGCCAAATATGAGTACTAATAGTACTCTATTTGTAAAATCTTTCCTTCTTCTTCATAGTAGTTTTTACAATGAGACCTATTACTTTTCCATTAATGGAATTGATTTAGAGAGGTAGTGAAGGGAAAGGCAGACACTGCAGTTCTTCAGAGAAATCTTGAAAGTGAAAGTGTCACTTCAGTATAGGTTGGTGACTTAATGACAAACATGCCAATCTAAAGCATAAAAGCCTATGTTAGACAGTGGATGGCCATGAAAGCCTTAACATGTGTTGCATTCTACTCTGCTGTCTCTACTCAGCATATTTATATCTTTTCATGCAGAGTCATATAAATTTTATATTTCCCACTGTTGACTTTTAAACAAATATTTTCATTTATTTGTTTGTTTGAGAGAGAGAGAGAAAGAAAGAGAGAGAATTGTCATTCCAGAGCATCCAGCCACTGCAAATGAACTCCAGAATCATGTACCTCCTTGTGCATCTGGCTTACGTGGGTCCTGGAGAACCAAACCTGGGTCCTTTGGTTTTGCAGGCAAGTGCCTTAACTACTAAGCCATTTCTCCAGCTCCCTATTGACTTTTAAGTAATGATGTGCCTTTTCTTTTGACAAACACATCCAAACTTAAATACCTCCAAGTCTAGTCTGTGCCCTTCAAAATGAAAGTGTATTTCTGTATTACTGTGATTTTCAAGATTTTGGGAATGTTCTTTTTCTAAATACTGTTACATTTTAATTTTTGCTTCTTAGAGTGAATTTAGCCTTTGGAAATAGCTGAACACTGTTTGAAGGCAAATGAATAGCTGGCCATTGGAGTAACATTAATTGTGGTAAAACATATGTAATACTGCCCCAGGAGTTCTCAATTCTTGATGCTTTAATCTCTTTTATAAAGAGATGCCACATAAAATTTAAAAAATTAAAAAAAATGAATCTCAGTGAGGACATTTTCATATCTTCTCTCTGTAAGCTCAACTTTACATCACAGATTCATTCCCTAAGATATTGCCATTATCTTTGGTGACTGTTGCAGTCAGGTTCACATTGCTGGTAGAAATCACCCCACCAAGAGCAGCTTGTGGGGAAAAGAGGTTTATTTTGGCTTACAGGCTCGAGGGGAAGCTCTATGATGTCAGGGGAATATGATGGCATGAGCAGAGGGTGGACATCACCCCCTGGCCAACATTAGGTAGACAATAGCAACAGGAGAGTTTGCCAAACACTGGCAAGGGGAAACTGGCTATACCACCCATAAGCCTGTCCCCAACAATTCACTGCCTCCAGGAGGCGTTAATTTCCAATTGCCATCAGTTGGGGAAACTAGCATCCAGAACAGCTAAGTTTATGGGGGACACCTGAATCAAACTACCACAGTGACCCATAGTGATTTTCACTATTTACCGACTCTGGGTCTTTCTCTATGCCATTCCTTATGTGGTAAGCTTGCCATATTGTCAATGGTCTGCATTTATAATCCATTCCAAAAGCCATTCCAAAAAAAAAAAAAAGTAATTCATTCCTGATAAATTCCTATTCATTTTAAAGCATGCATATAATGGCAATTTCCATATCTTCCTGATTGTGAATGAGTTGTTAATTTCTGTATATCCTGTTTCCTTCTATCTCATAGCATTGCTACTGAGTGGTAAGCTTTTGGTTTAAGTGCCTTTGATTTCACAGACTTAGCATCTATCAGTTCCTTGTGCATGGTGAGTATTCAATACTATTTTTATCACTGATCCTGAAGACAATTTCAAAGCACCTTACAATCATAATTTGGAGTCACGGACATAGCTTTCCAAGGCCAGCTTAAAGTACTCATTGAGAGTATACATTATACACTCAAATTTCTTTTTTCCTTGTTTTCTAAATTCATAATTTAGATACTGCTTGTCCATTATGCCTTCTTACAATATGATTTTGAAATCCTTTCATAAAGAGTGAGGATCACTATTTCTTTCTTGATGTCTGAATACAGATGTGATGCTTCTGCCTAGTTTTCTTGAAGCACTTGGGACAATCTACCTTTCTGCAAGGAAGCTCAAGTAACCCTGAAAAGGGCCAAGGCACATGACCCACAATCCTTGCTGAACTCTCAGTGATATCCAGTATCATGAGTAGGCCATCTTGAGAGTGGACCCCTGAGTCTACATGAGACGTGTTATGCAATATAGCTGTGATAGCTGTTCCTACTACTATTCCCAAACGACACATGTTTGAGCACACCTTATGAGCTTTCCAAATTTTGGAGAGGCTTGTTTTACAACAACAAATAATTAATCCACATTGGTCTGTATATAGAACATAGGTCACAAAGTTCTATAAATCTTACATATCATATTATCCTTCTTGTGTTAGAGGTGAGAAGTGAACAGCATAGGCCAAGTTCATTTCAGATTACGATTGCTATGTTCATCCAGCTGCACAGAGCTGCTTGGCAGGAAAGACCTTTGGATCTGAAATAAGAAGATGTAAGTTGGAGGTCTTCTTCTGCAATTTATATCCAGCTCATTCTTCCTTTAAATTTGAACAAAAGAACATATATATGGTAATCTTTCTTTTCTCACTCATTCATCCACTTAACAGTGATTTATAGATTAACCATAATGTATAAATAATTAACATATAAAGTTATGATAATTTGTTATTTTCATGGAGTTTATAGTTTATGAGAGAAGCAATAATTAAACTATTGCACAACGGTTCAAGTACTATATTACAAATAAGGGCAAGGTTAAGTTGGGATATGGAGGAGAGGAAGTGGAGGTAGTTCATAAAACAGGAGCCACAAAGTCTCAGAAGATGGTGAGGAACACCCAACTGGACAAAAATCAAAAAGGCAGTTCAGAATTGGAGAGATATGTTAAGTTGTAAGTACACAAGAAAGCACTGTGTCTGTTGTCAACCCTAAAAACTTGATGTCTAGAGAGTAACAAACAAGTTTAGAGGCAGACAAAGGATAAATTTTTGGAGAACCTGTGCATTAAGTAAACAGAGTTTGGACTTTGTGTGGGTAAAAAGGAGTCCCCAAATTAACTAAATGACAGAGGTAACAGGATTAAGTTGTAATTTATCTTTTTTTTACATATTTTATTGACTTTATTTATTTAATAAAGATAAAGAGAAAGGAGTATGGGCTCACTAGAGCCTCCTGCCTCTGCAAAGAAAGTCCAGTCAGTGGTCATGTGAGGCCTGTAGGAAATAACCGATTACCTGGCCATGAAGCGTGCTGTTTCCTTCACTGCATGAGTATGGGAACAAGTATTGTGTGGTCACTGCAGCGACCTCTATTCTGTGATGCCAATGGAAAAAAGAAATCGCTTTCTCCAACAACAGCCAACTCTTCAATGCAAGTCCAGTGGCCAGGAAACTGGTTGAATTGAATAGAAGTTGAGAGAAAAACTGAGAGGAAAATGACAATATTAATGTAGGAATTCTCATAGATTCATGTCCTTGGCTCTATACGTATCTGGACCCTTCTGAAAAGAAGGTAATCTGTAGCTTCCTCAGGAGCATTAATGACCATTGCAGCATTCTTGTTGCTGGGACAAGACACTCAGCTGGAGTAGCTCATGGGAGGAAAGAGTTTATTTCAGCCTACAGTTTCAAGGGGAAGTTTTATTGGCAGGGAAAGCATGCTATGGGCAAGACAGCAGGGTGTCACATCTTGTCACATCAGCTTGGAGGAAGAAGTAAGAGTGAGTTAGCTCTAAACACCCATTGTACTAGACTAATAAACCTCAAGGTCCACCCCCAGTGGCCCTTTTCCTGCAGGGCTCCACCTCCCAAAGGCACCACAGCTTTCTCAAATGGCCACCAGCTGGGGACCAAGTATTCAAAAAACATGAATCTATGGGGGACATTTACATTTAAACCATCCCAGGATCTCATATAGCTTAGGCTGTCCTCAAATGGCCTGAGGCTGATCTTGAACTCCTGATCCTCCTGACTTGATAAGCAAAGTACTTGGATTATAGCCATATACTATTACATTACACTGGGATTCATGACTGCCTCTTGAAGGGTCTCACTGATATGCAGAGGCATGTAGTGTATGGAAGAGAGGACCTGGGGTCAGGTTGCAATTCAGGATACCTTGGAGGCTGTGGTAAGCATGGGCTGTGATTCGCAGCAAGTTGGCAAAGGAAAAGAGTTCAAGTCCCTGTTACTCTGTGGGACCTCTCATGGGTGTTTGCCTCATGATGCTGTCCTGGTCTGAGACTCCTTAGCTCCTGGTGCCACGGCATCAGGCATATTGATCTTGCTCTATGTTATCATAGATAAATGTCCTCACCCACACCCGTGGACTTTCCTTTCAGCTCTAGCCTGAGAATGCTTGCTACTTGCCCCATGTAGTAAGTAGGAGGAGGGGAGAAGAGAACAGAATGTTTCTGTGGCATTGCTCCCATCATCAAGGACAGGCAACTGGCTGCAAAACTCACATGGAGTGAGAACAAGGTTAAGTTTATAAACCTGGCTGAAACCCAATAAACACCTTATTCTACTTTTGCCCTCCCAACCCTTGGGTAAAAATGAGTCAAATCAGGGACTACTGGGCAGAACACTGGAGCAGTCCAGTTCTTTAGAGGAGGAAGCTCTCACTGCCATTACTAGGAAGAAAAGGAGATTCTAGGGGTCACTGGGAATTTCTGAATTTTATCTGTTGTTTTTGTTAGATGACTCTACTCTTTAATTTTCTCTGTTATGTCATTCTTTCCATAATAAGATTTTCTCTCCATCAGAAAATCTACTCTGAACTTAAATCTTGAAAATATGTCAAGGAACTTACTTAAAAGGTTGCATAGGGATGAGGAAGCAGATTTAGATGCAGATGTATTGATTATTACAGACAATTTTAATAATCTATGTTGCTACAATCATTGAGTCTCTGGTCCAATGCCTCTCACTTGATCTCCCCACCCCACTTCTCTCCAAGTAGCAGTTACCCACGAATACCTATAGTGGCCTTCTTGGAAAGCCCTAGAACACGCAGGATTCATCCTCATAGAGTGCACCTTCTACTCATAGCTGCACCCCCGTATCAGAAGCAGCTCTTGCTTCTTCCTCATAGCAAAGACGAGGGCAAACATGGCTAGATTCAGCAGCGCAGCCAGCCCTGTCTGCTGCTCGCCCTGGGCGCGGCACTACGTGCAGGCAGTAATCACCTTTTCAGATGAGCTTTAGTCCCGACCCTTCAGCCCACTTTTCCAAGGTACAAAATATGGAGCATCTGGTGGTTACCAATGATGACAGAAGTGTGGTTCTTTCTCTCTCTCTCTCGCTCTCTCTTTCTTTCTTTCTTTGAGAGCGACAGACACAGAGAGAAAGACAGATAGAGGGAAAGAGAGAGAATGGGCGCGCCAGGGCTTCCAGCCTCTGCAAACGAACTCCAGACGCGTGCGCCCCCTTGTGCATCTGGCTAACGTGGGACCTGGGGAACCGAGCCTCGAACCGGGGTCCTTAGGCTTCACAGGCAGGCGCTTAACCGCTAAGCCATCTCTCCAGCCCAGAAGTGTGGTTCTTAAGCCATTCCCATCAAATGCTGTACTACCCTGAAGGGCCTGAGTTTTTTTAAAAAATATTTTTATTTATTTATTTGAGAGAGACAGAAAGAGAAAGAGGCAGATAGAGAGAAGGAGAGAGAATGGGTGTGCCAGGGCCTCCAGCCACTGCAAACAAATTCCAGACATGTGCGCCCCCTTGTGCATCTAGCTAGCATGGGTCCTGGGGAGTCGAGCCTTGAACCGGGGTCCTTAGGCTTCACAGGCAAGCGCTAACTGCTAAGCCATCTCTCCAGCCCCCTGAGTTTTTATTAATTGAATTTTGGAAGCGTTTTCTTTTTTTTTCCCCTGGTGAAACACTGCACAGCTCTTCTGAGAAAGACGCGCTGTAGAGAACATCCAGACTTCCTGTCTCCTGGCAACATGAGTTTCCCAGAATCTGCCTCAACTTTTTTTTTCCCTACTAAGGTGACTATCCAAATTATCTTAAAGTAACAACAGATTAGTCATGATGAAAATACAGTTTTGAAGTCTTGCTCCTTGCTGTGACCTCCCTTCCTCTTCATTTAGAACAAGGGCCGGTGGGTCTGGGCAGCAAAACACGGGAGGAAGGGGGTGGTGGATGGATATGTTTTTCGTGTGGTTGAACCTCAGAGCTTTTTATGGTTATTTTGCTTCTCCCTTTGTAGCTTTCTTTTGATTAAGTCTTTCCCCGCCTTATTACCCTCAACCTCTCCAAAACCACAACCACAGTTAAAAAATTAAGCACAAGAAACAAGTACAACCGTCCCCGTGTGACCGTGCCTCTCTGGTCACGCCATCTCCAGCCCCATGAGCCTCCCTTGTCACCAGCACAGGCAGCCTGGCTCTCGCGAGGCAGGGACGCAGGCTCTGCAGCCTCTAGCAGAAAGCAGAGGGAAAGCCGGCGAGTCTGCACCAGGGCCTGTTGGTACTTGGAGGCCAGGGGAGGGTGGGGTAGAGGCACACCCAAGAATCCTGGCAAGCTCAAAAGAGGAAGAGCAATCCCATGTTCACAGCCATGGGGCCACTTGTTCATTCAACGAAATTTATGACCTGGTTCATCTCTTGGGCTCCTGGCTGAGTGGAATCTCTTGGCATTGCAGCTCTGGCGTAACCATAAATGAGGCAATTTAAAATAGCTTTCTAAAGCAAACATCTTAGGAGACTCTTAAAATGGCTGTTTCGGAATACCAAAGCTCTGCCTAAAAATTTAACTAAAGAGTTCAGTCTGAAAACAATAATTGTGCTTTTGCAAATTTCCTGCCCTTAAAGACTGATGAGGTCTTAAACTGAAGTGGGAAGTCTGGGCTTTTCCTAAGATCAATGCCAGGTAGGATAAAAGTTCCCAATGAGTTTAGTGAGCAGCTAGAACCCAGACCACCATCAGCCAAACCTTTCAGCTTTCCAGATGTCACTCAGTGTTAACACGGTGTTGCTCCTTGGGGTTACAGATGACGAGATAATGTGACCCTCAGTGAGAAGAATGGACAGTGGGTGTCTTGAGTCTAAGGAGGACTCAGCTGTAGGAGGAAAACAAAGCAAGAACAGGGGAAGGAGGGTGAAGGCTCCGAGGGCTGTGGCTCTGGGCTTCAGAGCAGTCCCGTAGTATCGCCCTTTAGACGGCTTCAGTCAGACTACAGGAAGATATTTGGCGACTGTGGGGACTCAAGGAGATTTCAACTGGATGGGGCAATAAGAAACACAGAAGAGCACTAGCATTTTAAGAGATTTTAAGAATGTTGGCTGTGAGGTGATGGAAGTCTCACAGGGGATATGGAGACTGGGAGGTTTCATGAAGCTATGCCTGATGTGTGAGCAAAAGTGCCAGTTGATGGGAAGGGCGTAGATATGCTAAGACGCAGGGTAGGAAGGAGTGCACGGGACAGCTTCCGAGCATGCAGAACGGGAAGGGCCAGAGCGTGGACTGGCCTTGCACAGACAGGGGAACTCTGTTGCTGGAGGGTGCTCCAGTCAGCGTTAGGAAGGAGTAAGGTAGGGAAGGGAGATGTTTGCCTGACGGTCTGCAGATCATTTTGAAGTAGCAGAGAGGTTGGTTGCAGGGTTTCTTAGTAAGCCATTCTCCCCTGTGGCCTCTGGAACTAGAGAGAGCCGAGCAGCCTTTCACTGTTCCCCCTGCCCCCCGCTCCCCCCCAACTTACAACGAGAGGAGGAACGGGGCTGCGCGTGGAGGGGTCTGAGGTGGGAACAAGTGGGAGAACCTGTCCTTTCTGGGTGGCACTGTCCATCCCCCTGCGCCCCTCACCTCCACCCTCGTGAGCTCCCTTGGCGTCCTACAAGCTGTTCTCTGTCTCCTCACTGCTCCGCTGCCCTTCCCTTGTGCTGGAATATGGCCACCGCTTTTGGTTTTCATTGTGAGCACTCCAAGTCTGATAGTTTACCGCCACTACCACTTACAAGGCCCTTTCCTTCACAAGGACGTCATTATGCCCTAAAGCATTTATTGCTTTCTCATAAAAAATGGAGACCCATGTAGAATGACCAGTAGAAACAATTTATGAAGATCCAGGTTTCTGGGCTAGTCATCTTAGGTCTTCATATTAATGCTTCTATGTTCAATTTGCAAAGCTCCAGCCTAGGAAGGTTGTGGTGAAGGTTCTGAAAAATGGGCCCAAAATATAGCATGCAACAGCTTACAGAGGGGAGCTCAATGTCGGCTAGAGTGAGACCCTACCTCAAAAAATCAAAAAAAAAAAAAAAAAAAAAAAGAAAAAAAGTATAGTTCAGCAGTGGTAAGCATATTCACTTGTTTGTTTGACCAATCTCCAGAATACTTTCCATCTTGTGAAAGTAATCTTTGCACTCCTTAAACAATTCCCCATAACCTCCACTCCCAGCTTCTGGCCATCATTATAGTTTCTCTTTTTTAAAATTAATTTATTTTTTTTTAAATTATTTATTTATTTATTTGAGAGCGACAGACACAGAGAGAAAGACAGATAGAGGGAGAGAGAGAGAATGGGCGCGCCAGGGCTTCCAGCCTCTGCAAACCAACTCCAGACGCGTGTGCCCCCTTGTGCATCTGGCTAACGTGGGACCTGGGGAACCGAGCCTCGAACCGGGGTCCTTAGGCTTCACAGGCAAGCGCTTAACCGCTAAGCCATCTCTCCAGCCCTAAAATTAATTTATTTTTTAATCACAACTTCCATGATTGTAAACAATATCTTATGGTAATTCCTTCCCCATTATAGTTTCTGTGTGCGTGAATTTGTTGACTCTAGCAACCTTAGATGAATGGAATTTGCCATCTTTTGTCTTTTTGCGCTTAGCTTACTTCACTTAGTATGATGGCCTTGAGGTTTGTTGTAGCCTGTGTCAGAATGCCTGGAATTCTTTGTGTGTGGTGTGATGTGTTTCATGTATGGTGTATGTACATATGTGAACAGATATGTATGCCCCATGTATATACTTGTGGAGGCCAGAGGAGAATGTCAGATGTCCTTCTCTTATCTCTCCCTCAACCTGGGGCTGCTGACCATCAGTGAGGCCAATTCTCCGGTCTCTCCACCCCACACTCAGACTGGGTTTACAGACATGTGTAGCCATGCCCAGATTTTTGTTTGTTTGTTTTTGTTTTTCAAGGTAGGGTCTCACTCTAGTCCAGGCTGACCTGGAATTCACTATGAAGTCTCAGGCTGGCCTTGAACTCACAGTGATCTTCCTACCTCTTGTCTCCACACTCAGCTTTTTATGAGGGCTGTGGAGAGTATAAGTTGAAGTTCTCTGGCCAGAGAAGTCCTCATGATTAAGTGGCAAGTGCCCTTAACTGCTGAGTCATCTTAGCTCGGTCAGAACCCACCCTCCTCTTTTTTTTTTTTTTTTTCCAAGGTAGAGTCTTGTTCTAGCCCAGGCTGGCCTGGAATTTACTATGTAGTCTCAGGCTGGCGTCAGACTCACAGGGATCCTTCTACCTCTGCCTCCCAAGTGCTGGGATTAAAGGCGTGCACCACCATGCCTGAGAGCTCCCTTCTTCTTAAGTGATGAACAGTATTCCATTGTATGTACATGCCACACTCAGTTCATCCAGTAATCTGCTGTTGGACACATAAGGTGCTTCCCACCTTTAATGTATTTTGAATAATGAGTTTATAAACACGGGTGCAGAAATATCTGCTTGAATTTGCTTTCAGTTCTTAGTTTTTCATTTTTATTTTATTTGCAAACAGAGAGAGGGAGAGGAGAGAGAGAGAGAGAGAGGGAGAGAGAGAGAGGGAGGGGGAGAGAAAGAAAGAAAGAAAGAAAGAAAAAAAGAAAGAGAATGGGCACTCCAAGGCCTCTAGCCATTGCAAACTCCAGACGCATGTGTCACCATGTGTATCTGGCTTATGTGGGACCTGGAGAATTGAACCTGGGTCCTTAGGCTTCACATGCAAGTGCCTTAACTGTTCAGCCATCTCTTTAGCCCCCCAAATATATATATATATATTTATATAAATATATATATATTTATTTGCAAGGAGAGAGAGAGAGGGAGAGAGAAAGCGAGAGAATGTGAATGGGTACATCAGGGCCTCCAGCTATTGCAAAGGAACTCCAGATGCATGTGCTACTTTGTGCATCTGGCTTTATGTGGGTACTGGGGAATCAAACCTGGGTTGTTAGGCTTTACAGGCAAGATCTTTAACTGCTGAGGCATCTCTCCAGCCCCAAGGCTTAGGTTTCTTTTTCTTCTTCTTTTTTTAAAAATATTTTTGTTTATTTTTATTTATTTATTTGAGAGAGAAAGAGAAGGAGGGAGGGAGAGAGGGAGGGAGAGAGAGAGAGAGAGAGAGAGAGAGAGAGAGAGAGAGAGAGAGAGAGAGAGAGGGAGAGAGGGAGGGAGGGAGAGAGAGAGCGCCACTGCAAATGAACTCCAGACATGTGCACCCCTTGTACATCTGGCTTACATGGGTCCTGGAGAACTGAACTTGACTCCTTTGGCTTTGCAGGCAAACACCTTAACTACTAATCCAGCCCAGCCATAAGTTTTTGACTAGCTTTTCAGTACAAGGTATGAATTCCTCCCTGTGGAGTGGGTTTTAAATATGGAGAGCAGTAGGTTATCCCTATAACAGACATGACACTATTGCACAAGTGTGCACACATTGCTTAGCTGGTCAGTTGTGTAGCTTGCAAGATCCACTGCAGGTTAAGCCTGTCTATGACTTTTCTCCCTCTGTAGGCTGCATAGCTCTTTCTGGCACCATGACAGTTAGTCAGAAGGGAGGAAGAAGACTTCCAGCTCAGTTATAACTTGGTTTTTCAGTGTTTTACAAAACAAAATAGACTTGGGCTGGAGAGATGGTATAGATTTTTCTTTTGCTTGTAGGAGAATGCTACTTTTTAAAAATATTTTATTTGTTTGAGAGATTGAGCGAGAGAGACAGAGAGAGAGAGAGAGAGAGAGAGAGAGAGAGAGAGAGAGAGAGAGAGAGGCGGGGAGACTGGGCATACCAGGACCTCTAGCCGCTGCAAACAAACTTCAGATGCATGTGCCACCTTGTGCTTCTGGCTTACATGGGTACTGGGGAATTGAACTTGAGTTCTCAGGCTTCACAGGCAAGCGCTTTAACCACTAAGCTATCTCTCCAGCCCAAGACTATTTTGTTTTCGAGGTAGTGTCTCACTCTGGCCCTGGCTGACCTGGAATTAACTATGTAGTCTTAGAGTGACCTCAAACTCATGGTAATCCTCCTACCTCTGCCTTCTGAGTGCTGGGATTAAAGGCATGTGCCACCATGTCCAGGTGATTTACTTTTTATGTATGGTGTAAGGGAAGAATTCAGATTAATCTTTTTCCTTGTGAATTAAAAATATTTATTTACAAGGGAAGAGAGAGGGGAGAGAGAGAGAGAGGAAGGGAGGGAGAGGAAGAGAGAAAGAGAGAGACTGGGCACTCCAGGGCTTCTAGTCACTGCAAGTGGACTCCAGATGCATGGACTACTTAGTGCTTTATGTGTGTATTGGGACTCAAACCCAGGTCATTAGGCTTTACAGGCAAGTACCTTAATAGCCAAACCATCTTTCCAACCCCTCCTTGTGGATTTATAATTGTTCTAGCATCATTGTGTAAAACGATGGCATGCACATTATAGGTTGTGCCTTATGAATTTTTATTTTATATGAATCTTTAAAAAAACACGAGGAAGCCGGGCGTGGTGGCGCACGCCTTTAATCCCAGCACTCGGGAGGCAGAGGTAGGAGGGCCACCCTGAGACTCCATAGTGAATTCCAGGTCAGCCTGGGCTAGAGTGAGACCCTACCTCGAAAACCAAAAAATAAAAAATAAAAAAATAAAAAATAAAAACACGAGGAGGCAGACATAAGGAATTAATCTGAGGATAAAGATGCTCTTCTGTTCTAAACACATGATAGAATCAGCATACAGTTAATCAGTACACAGCTGACGTTTTAAAGAATAACCTGAACCACAGTTTGTGTTTTCCTTTATTTTCCCCATTCACTCCCCAGCCTTGTACAGAACATCTGCTTCTCTCTTGTGAGAGGAAGTGAAAGATTTAGGTCAGGCAGAAAATCAAACTATCTTTATTGCACTCTTCCTTTTCAAGAAAAAAAAAAATCACCCTGCTGGGTTAAATTTATCACTGAATTACTGTATATCAACAATTCTAGAGGGATTTTCAGAAGTTGGCTTTTCCCAGGAAGAGGAGCTGCTGCTGCTGCGTCTGGTGCTACAAAACGAATCCAGCTGTCAAGGGTTCTGACAAGAGTGGAGAGAAACCATCCCTCAAGTATCATGACACTTTCTCTCACATTCCCTACAAGAAACACCCCGAGAGCATCTGAAGAGCTAGGAATATTCCATGTTCAGCTTGTACATGTGTCTATGCTATGGGGAAAAGCTAACCTCAAGTAAGAATAGATTCAGTTTGATCTAAGGTCATGACCAGCATCCTTGGAGAAGTCTGTCTCTAAGAAAATATTATGCATTCTGCTTCAGTCTTTTAAGAGCAGAATGACTTTGTATTCCCTCATGGAAATGTACTGGGCTCCTTTGATTCCACAGTGCTGACTAAGCAGCTATAAATAGGACACTTTCTTATTTTGGCATTGTCCAAGTGCTTCCTCAGTCTGGGCTGTGGCATCTTCATCCTCATTACCATCATAGTCACCACCACCATCAACATTCTCTCTCAAGTCATAGCTAATACATGCATAGCACTTCCATGCCCGACACTTTTGTTCTGCTTTTCTAGATTAATTTAGCTCTCTGTGCCTTAGGTGCATAAATTAAATGTGTTATTTGGGGGAGTTGAAGTATGGCAAGAATTGCGGAATTGTTGGAGGATGGGAAACTCTCCTAAAAGAGCTTTGAACCAAAAAGAAAAGCTTAAGATACTGCTCAAGGGATTGAACAGCAGAGCTATCTTTTTGGGTGTTTTCACTTCTATAATTCATCTGAGTCAAAAGTAAGTATGATGAAACATTTGTCTCCATCTCCATGCTTTGGTTAGACATATTTATTTTAGTTTATAATTTTTTATTTTTTTTAATTAAGTAGAAACTTTGTGTGGACACATCATGTGTTGGTACCATAGTCTTCCTCCTGTCTATAGTTCATAATTTTGTATTTCTTTTAAATAAATTTTCTTAATGCCAAGGAGATTGAGAAAGCCCATAATGCCAGGACAAGCAAGCTTTGGATTTGGACCAGTGTCCAAAGATGGGAAGGGGGAAGATAAACTTATGCTTCATGAGTTAGAACTCAGAAAAGCAGGCAGGATTAGCAGTGAAGCTATGCACACACATGGCTGTCAATTAATGTTTAGATTTAGCATACAAAGCAATGGGTTCTATTCTGGTTTCATATTCATGTACATATATAGATACATATGCATTTATGTGTCATTATATTTTGTTCTTATTCATCCTCCTTTTCACTGTTCAACTCTATTCCTCCTCTTGCTGGTGTTCTTCCCCTCCCCCAGTAGTCTCCCCTTTCTGCTTTTACATCACTTGGATTCCATTATCCCCCCTCTTTTCCTCCCTCCCTATCCTTTAATGTCTGTTTATCTCCTCTTATGATCCTCTTTCTGTTTATATCACCTACACCCACCACCACACAAATTTAAGAAGTCTAGAGAAAGCCGGGCATGGTGGTGCACTCCTTTAATCTCAGCACTTGGAGGCAGAGGTAGGAGGATCGTCATGAGTTCAAGGCCACCCTGAGACTCCATAGTGAATTCCAGGTCAGTCTGGGCCAGAGTGAGACCCTACCTCGAAAAAAAAAAAAAAAAAAGAAGTCTAGAGAAATCATGGTATATTGGATATATTCTTTTCTTTTGCTATCCTTCCCGAAAAGCCTCCAAAATTCTCATCTCCCTCTTTTTTTTTATTTTTTATTTTTTTAAAATTTATTTATTTGAGAGCGACAGACACAGAGAGAAAGACAGATAGAGGCAGAGAGAGAGAGAGAATGGGCGCGCCAGGGCTTCCAGCCTCTGCAAACGAACTCCAGACGCGTGCGCCCCCTTGTGCATCTGGCTAACGTGGGACCTGGGGAATCGAGCCTCGAACCGGGGTCCTTAGGCTTCACAGGCAGGCGCTTAACCGCTAAGCCATCTCTCCAGCCCTATCTCCCTCTTTTTTCAGGCACCCGCTTTAGTTTTGGTTTCCTTCATGTGAACTCAGCCACTGCCCAGCGGTCCAGGTCTGCCTTTGGCTGGCTGGGTCTGCAGGGACTCCTTCCGGCTTGAGTTTCACTATTGCAACAATTTGCCAGAAGGGCAGTTTCATCACAAGGGCAAGCAGCCTCTGACATGCCAACCCACTGCTGGTTTGAACAAAAAATTCCACCATGTTCAAGATTTTGTTGCTATATAGACATTCTGGCTTCCTTTAAATGGTTTCATAGTTTTTGTATATTTAGTACGAGTCAAGAGCAAATTTTCTGGGAGAAAAGTAAAGGAGAGGCCAGACACTGGGGCCACTGGGTCACTGAAATAAGCAGATGGCTGAAAAGGAAGGAAAAATTGGACAGCTTTCATGTAGCCTTCATATATTTAAAAGTTTGGCTGAGAGTTTGGTCTGACAATCGGGCTATTTAAGATTCAGGTAAGTCCTTTATTGTTGCCTAAAAGTCACAGCAGAATTATAACAGTGACTTTCTCCAAACTCTATACCCTCCTTTGTTGTCTAACACAAGAGGCTGACTCAAGCGAAGACAAGTCCGGGCAGCTAAGAGCCGAGCTGTTGCGAATGGGAGTGAGCCCTGGTGTTGGAAGGTGGCACCTTAGGTGGCTGCTTCCTTCACCCTCACTAGTACTGACCTTACCACTGTGGTTTAGAGAGGATGTCTCCCACAGGGCCGCAAGTGAGAGGTGTGGTTTCCAGTCTGTGGTGTTTGGAAGGTGGTGGAGCCTTTAAGAAGCGGGGCCTAGTGGGAGGAAGTGAGGTCACTAGGGTTGTGCCCTTGAGAGGGTTGTTGAGACACAGCCCCTTCCTGCCTTCCTCTTTACTTTCTTGCTCCCAAGAGGTGAACCCCAGAACACAGGATCTCTTTGTCATGAACACTGTTATTTGGACTCACATTCAGTCTAAAATCAAAATGGCTTCTCTTGTTTTCTTGTCATGAGCTATACAAACATCCCAAACATTGCACACAACTAAAAATATTTTTATTAATTTGCAGGCAGGGAGAAAGGTAGAGAGAAGGGAGACAGAGAGAATGGGCATACCAGAGCCTCAAGCCATTGCAAACAAACTCCAGATGCATGCGCCACTTTGTGCATCCTTATGTGGGTCCTGGGGAATGGAACCCTGGTCATTTGGCTTTACAGGCAAGAACCTTAACCTCTGAGCCATTCCTCCAGCTCCCATCCTACATAATTTTATACACAAATAGATGTATACACATACACCTAGACACACAATTAGGAACAGCCCATTACAGGCTAGGCACTATATATGTTTTATACATATACAGTTTATGCACTGGCTGTTTTTATAAACACTGCCTCATTGAATATTGCAGCATCTCTGCGTTAGATGTTATTGCTTATTTCATAGATGAGGAAGTTGAAGCTTAGGGAGGTTGAGTGAGTGCCATAAATCACGCAGCTGGTATGTGTCGGAAGTGTGGTACAGCCCAATTCCTCAGTTTCCAAATTGTGACAGTCATTGTTTAAAAGTTATCCTTTGAAGAGTTACTAAGGAAACTTATTGGGATTCTATCAAGAGGAAAATCTACATTTTCAAAGAAATCAGGAAAAACCTGTCAAATTTTGCCTCCACCCTGCCTCCCAGAGGCACTGCAGAAAGTTTCACTACCCCTTGGGGTTTCTCAGCGCCACCATCCTCCTGTTTCCTTCATTTCTGTCACTTGAATTTCTTTTCTGTGGTCTGCTGTAAGCTCTTGGAGTAGACATGCTGATCTTGTCTCAGGGGTGCTCAGACAGGGGCAGCTGGGGATCTCCCATGGTACTGATAGCTCTCAACATGGACTTCCTGGGTGGAACTTGATGATCAGCAGCTTCTGGTCTGACTCAAGCGTGGGAGGAAATTCCAGAATTCTTGCTCATTCTCACGTCCACCTGTCCTCTTACCAGCACGTGGGTGCTGATTGCAGCTTGAATAGTACACCACGATGTCAGCAGCTCACAGACGACATCGTAAGCCACAATAACAAGAACACCCAGAAACAGTGCAAGCCGGCTGTGGTGGTGCACGCATTTGGGAGGCAGGGGTAGAGGATCTCTGTGAGTTCGAGGCCACCCTGAGACTACATAGTGAGTTACAGGTCAGCCTGAACTAGAGTGAGACCCTGCCTCAAAAAACAAAAGAACAGGGCTGGAGAGATGGCTTAGTGGTTAAGCGCTTGCCTGTGAAGCCTAAGGACCCCAGTTCGAGGCTCGGTTCCCCAGGTCCCACGTTAGCCAGATGCACAAGGGGGCGCACGCGTCTGGAGTTCGTTTGCAGAGGCTGGAAGCCTTGGCGCGCCCATTCTCTCTCTCCCTCTATCTGACTTTCTCTCTGTGTCTGTCACTCTCAAATAAATAAATAAATAATTAAAAACAAAACAAAACAAAAAAATCCCACAAAAGAACAACAAAACAAAACCACATCAAAAACAGAGTGCAATGATTTCTAATTTCTACTTTGTGCAAGCTTAGCCTGCTCTACTTCAAAATATCAGTAATGAGAGCCAGGTGTGGTAGCTCACGCCTTTAATTCCAGTGCTCAGGAGGCAGAGGTAGAAGGAATGCCATGAGTTCAAGACCACCCTGAGACTACATAGTGAATTCCAGATCAATCTAGCATCCTAGAGTGAGACTCTACCTTGAAAATCAAAACAAAACAAAAAATTACCGTCTGTTTTTCCTTGAGTATATTTAAGATGGGAACTTGCTACTCAGCATGGTCTGATCATCAGCACGGTCACCACCAACGGGGACATCTTAGGAATGAAGAATTTTAATTACCAGCTCAGGCTTAGTGAATGCCAAACTGTATTGTAATAGGATTTCTGGGTGATTTGTGTGCACGTTAAATTTTGAGTAAACACCCTTGTAGAACAAATTTGACAAAGCATGTTTCTGTAACAAGAGCATTACTGCAGGTCTGGCCCGTGACTTTTCCGAGCACAGCCTCGTGGGGTTCCTGGTGAGTGCGTCCGACAGCGGGAGCCTTCCTCCCTCAGGAGTCGGGAGTGGGAACGCGCTGGACTCTCCCTAGATAGGGTGCAGACAAGACATTGCGCCAGCACCAGTTTGGGGAGCCAGTAAGTTTATTGGCGTTGCTGATGGAGCAGGATGAGGAGTCACAGGAGCCATGGTGACTCAGGCAGCAGCTGCTGGAAAATCCGGGGCGCGTGTGGCTCACGGGAGCGCGGTCTGGAGCGCGCTGCGCAGCCCCAGGCACTTTCCCGCACACACACCGCAGGAGCCAGATGTGCAGGGCAGTGCCCCCCTCCAGGCATGGGGTCTCCCAACCTGGGGTCTCAGCATTGCTGGCCTCTGGACCCCCTCCTTCCTCAAGA
This sequence comes from Jaculus jaculus, assembly GCF_020740685.1. Taxonomy (NCBI): domain Eukaryota; kingdom Metazoa; phylum Chordata; class Mammalia; order Rodentia; family Dipodidae; genus Jaculus; species Jaculus jaculus. Next base: position 170,087,455 of record NC_059105.1, read on the forward strand.
GGGAGTTGCTGCACAACTGTGGTCAGCGCGTGCCCCTCAACAGTTACACTGCTCCTGGACCGGGGCCTGGTCATGTGACCTTTGAAGTTGCAGTTCTCCCAGTCCCGTTGACCCCTTGACTCCTTCCTTCCCCCAGGAGAGAATATTTCAGTTCGGACGGATTAGGTTTGCAACAGCTTCCTAGGCTTCAGAGCATAGAGTAGCAGCGCTTCTTAGCTGTCCTGGGCTCTTGCTGAAAGGCGAACCCTGCTTGGTTTTTGACAGAAGCAGCTTGGGACCTGAATTTGCCTTTCTAACAGATTCCTAATGGGCCCACACACTGAGTAGCAGGCGCTTACTGCGACGTCTCTGCAGAGTCACGGAAATTAGGTGAGGCAGGTAGAGCAGGCAAAATGTCCCTTTCCCTTCAGAATATGGATTTCACATTATTACTAACTACAGTAACAATGTTGTAGGACTGCAGAACAAATTTATAAATCGTGACTACCTACCTGAATTATAAAAATTTGCACCTTTGAACCAATAACTCTGTGGCCGATTGATTCAGGTGTTCCCTATAAACGCAGGTGTTCTGAATGCTGGGTTTCCAGCTGATGGATATTTGGGAATTAACACCTCCTGGAGGCAGTGTATTGTTCAGGGTGGGATTATGGGTGTCATAGCCAGTTTTCCTTTGTCACTGTTTGGCACAGTCTCCTGTTGCGATTGCCCATCTGATGTTGGCCAGGGGGTGATGTGCACCCTCTGCTCATGCCATTGTTTCCTCCTGCCATCATGGAGCTTCCCCTTGAGTCTGTAAGCCAAGATAAACCTTTTTTTTCCCCCTCACAAGCTACTCTTGGTCAGATGATTTCTGCCAGCAATGCGAGCCTGACTGCGACAGTAAAGTCGGTACCAAGAAGTGGTGCCAATTTGCCGCTGGACACCTGACTGTGTGGCTTTGGCCTTTTGAAGCTGATTTCCAAGAGGAATGTGGAAGGATTTGAAACCTTGGTCCAAGACATGCCTTGCAGTGCTGTAAGTACAGCTTGATGGACTATTCTGGTCAGAGTTGAAAGACCCGAAATGCAGTAAGAACTATGGACTGTGAAGTTTGGCTTATGAGAGTAAGAAAAAGCTTTGCCTGGATTGGGCTAGCAGTTTGTGTGGGAAGCTGGCCTGTGTCCTGAGAAGTTGTGCAGGGTTGCATTGTGTAGAAATGGACTGGTGTGAGCAGAGGGATATGCAGTGTGTGCATACAGGTGTGCATGCACATGTGTGTGGAGGCCAGAGGTAGAGACTAGGTTGTCTTCCTTGCTCTTTATACCTTATTTTGGGGAGCGTGTGTATGTGTGCGTGTGTGTAGTTACATATATGTCAGAGCACATGTATAGAGATCAAAGGAGAATCTTGAGTGTGTCCTTACCTTCCACCTTGTTTGAGGGAGGGTCTTTTCTTGATCACCAAGCTAGCTGGCTTGTGTGCTGCCAGAAGATTCTCCTGTCTACATCTTGTCATCGTGAGCATGCTGAAATTAGACACTCGTGCTTCAGCATGTGGCTTTAGGTTGGTGCTGGAGATCTGAACTCAGGTAGTTATGAGTGCCCAGCAAATCCTTTATCCATTGAATTATCTTCCAGCCCCAACCCTGTTTTGTGAGAGAGGGTCTTTTGATGAATCTAGAGCTCATGGACCTATCGAGACGAGACAGCCAGCGAGCCCTGGAGACCCTCCTGTCTCCACTTCCACAGTGCTGGGGTTATAGGTGTGCACCACTACACAGAGCATTTTTTAGTGTGAGTGTGTGTGTGTGTCTGTTTCTATGGCCATGTCTTCTCTGCCATGATGGAATGCACACCCTGGAACTGTAAGCCCAAATAAAACCCTTCCTTTCTGCTTCTTGTCAAATGTTTTATTAAAGCGACATAAAGGTAAGGAATATATCAATCATATTGGAAGAACAGCAATGACATCCCTATTGATGGGTTCATCCTTCAAAGTTAGATTTCCTCTTTCCGTGGCAAATTATGTCAGGGGATCATCTAAAGCAGGGCTTCCTATACTTTTTGTTGTTGTTGTTTATTTATTTGAGAGCAACAGAGAGAGAAAGAGTGAGAGAGAGAGAGGTAGAGAACAGGCGCGCCAGGGCCTCCAGCCACCGCAAACGAACTCCAGATGCGTGCGCCCCCTTGTGCATCTGGCTAACATGGGTCCTGGGGAATCGAGCCTCGAACCGGGGTCCTTAGGCTTCACAGGCAAGTGCTTAACCGCTAAGCCATCTCTCCAGACCTTCCTATACTTTTAAAAAACTATTTATTTATATTTCATTTAAAAATTAATTAGCTTATTTATGAGAGAAAGAGAGAGAAAGAGGCAGATAGAAACAGAGAGAATGGGTATGCCAGGGCTTCTAGCCTTCATATGAACTCCAGATGCATGGACCACTATATGCATCTGGCTTTATGAGGCTACTGGCGAATCAAACCTGGGTCCTTTAGCTTTGCTGGAAAGTGCCTTAACCACTACATCATATCTCCAGCCACACATTTTATTTTTTTGTTCAAGAAATTTTTATGTACCTCCTGGTCTATAGGTATATAAATGTATATAAATCAAACATTTACTAATAACAAATAAATCAAATTTATTTTAAAGCAATTCTTTGGTGTACATATAATTTTACCATTATTTTAAGATAGAAGAAAATTTGCATAGAAATGAGATGGATGCTTTTATTTTCAAATAAGGAACTAAATATTGGCTTAATATTTTATTTATTTATTTATTTTTAATTTTGGAATTTTTAAATTTTATTTGAGAGTGACAGACAGAGAGGAGAAGGAGAGAGAGACAGAGAGAGAGAGAGAGAGAGAGAGAGAGAGAGAGAGACAGACAGACAGACAGAGAATGGGCATGCCAGGTCTTCCAGCCTCTGCACATGAACTCCAGATGTGTGTGCCCCCTTGTGCATCTGGCTAACGTGGGTCCTGGGGAACTGAGCCTCAAACTGGGGTCCTTAGGCTTCACAGGCAAGTGCTTAACTGGTAAGACATCTCTCCAGTCCTTGGCTAAATATTTGATGCTATAGGATGTAGAGTACGGTGGTTTGAATGTAAAATGTCCCTTAGAGACTCATGTGTTGAACACTTACTTGCCAGTTGGTGGCACTGCTTGGGAATGTTGTGAAACCTTTAATAGGTGGATGCTTGGGTTGGAGAGATGGATTCGTGTTTAAGAATACTTTCTGTGTATGCATGAGGAGACCTGAGAGCTCACTGGAGCTCAATCCCTGGAACCCATATGTGGCCAAGATGTTTGTAGTCCAGTGGAGAGCAGAGACCCAAGAATCACCTAAGCTTATGAAAATTTGGCAAGCTCCAGGATCCCTCAGAGACTCTAGCTCAAGTAAGAACCAGCAGGAAAATGATGGAATCCCTACTACTTGATGTTCCCCTCCAGCCACCACAGGCAAGTTCACCCAGCTGCAGATGAGCGCACAGAGTGGCACTTATGCATGCATACACCACACACACCCCATACCATATTACACACACATCACACCATATTGCACACACACCATACCATACCATATCACACACATCATACCATTTCACACACACACACCATACCATATCACACACACACATAATACCCTATTACACACACACACACACACACACACACGCACAAGGGGGAGCCTTGCTAGACATATGTCATTGGGATGGGCCTTAAATGTTACAGCCAAGTCCTGCTTGCTCTTGAGACTTATTCCCTGTTGATGTGAAGATGTGATGCTGACTTTCTGCTCCTTCTATGATTTCCTTGCCATAATAGAATCTTCCTCTCAAAACTGCAAGCCAAAATAAATCCTTTCCTTCCTTAAATTGCTTTGGTATTTTGTCCCAGTGATAAGATAAGTGATAAGAGAAAATTGGTTACCAAGTGGGAACCTTACTCTGATAAACCTGAACAGATGGATTTAAGTTTTTTTGGAATTGGTTTGCAGGAGGGATATGGAAGGATTTGGAACTTTGGACTAGAGAAGGTTTACAGTGCTGTAAGTGAGCTTAAAAGGTCATTCTGGAGAGAACTTGAAAAATCAGAAGGCTGAAAGAAATGTTGACTGTGGAGGCTTGGCTTATGATGTTTCAGAAAGGAAAGGGGAGTTTACCGGGAACAGGACGAGAGTCAGTTCATATGATGTTCTGGCAGGGAAACTGCCTGCATTCTGCCCATGTTCTGAGAACTTGAGCCAAATTGAACTTAGAAGTAATAGACTAATGTGTTTGGCAGAGTAAATTTCAAGACAGAAAAGCATTGAATCTGTGGTTTGATATCTTCTTAGTGCTCTAATTCAGATCTACAATGAAAGAGAGCAAAATTCAAAGGAGCAAGATGTGAAAAATGTGAAGCTTGGAAAATAAAGAAATATAAACAAATTGAACACTCTGGGCCCAGAAACTGGGGCTGATTCTGATGCAATTGTTAAAAGAGATTACCATCTTTGAGGATAAATCAACTGCTTTTGTCTGGGACAATAGACAAAGTAATCTGAGGGCAAGATACAACCATCTGAAGGCTTAAGATAGTAAGAATGCAAATTCCTTTGAATGGAAAAGGCCTGAAGGAAGAGTGCTGAAGGAGTTCCTTGCTAGTCAAGATCAGGATTCATTATCACCTTGAAGAAAAATTTGGCAACAGAAGTGGATCTTATAAGCCACACACTGGACAGCCAAGCCAAATGTGCCAACTGGTGCAATGGTGGCATGTCTGTTAAGGGGGAAACCAACTGCTTTCTGATTGGATTTTAGGCCTGTTCCATTCTGCAGGAGAGAATTCATGCCTGGAAATGAAAACCTAATCAAAAGCTGGGGAGGTCATAAGCCCTAGGAAGGAAACTACTAATGTAGCCTGGCTAAACAGATATATTATGTCCATCAAACTGCTCTCTAAATACTGTTTATCCTCGTATATTAATGTTCCTCTTTTGCTTAGAGAAGTTTCCTTTTCCAGATGGCAGTGACCACTGGAGAGACTCAAAACTCATCAAACTGAGAAGAGATAGTGGAGTGTTCAGCACAGAGACATCTCTATCACACCCTTCAAGGGCCAGGAACTATTGCAGAAGATGTGGTGGAAAGAATGTCAGAGCCAAAGGAAATGGAGGTGTGCTGTGGAATTCTGTCTTTCAGAGAAAAGTGGTTGTGTTATTCATGATATCAGAGTGGCTGACACCACTTATTCTAGAGCTTACATAATAGGAGGGGAAAAAGAGTGATGACATCAAAATAGACCAGGGACTCGTTGGAAAAACAAGGGATTCAGTGGAGTGGGGATAGAAGAGATGGGACAAAGGCGGTGGTGGGAGAGGATTCTGATCATGATGTTATATATATATATTACGTATATATACATATACATATACATACATATATATATGGAGAGAGAGACAGAGAGAGAGACTGACAACAAAAGGCTAAAAGAAATGGAAAAGTTGGTAGTAGATTCCATTTGGTACTGGTTTTGGAAACACAAAACCATGCAAGTTTTAGTGGCCATGGATTGCTCCACAGCTCCAGAGAGCCTCTGAGATCAAGCAGTGTGAGGCAGGGTCCAAATACCTGTAGGAGGAGTTCAAGGTTACCCTTGGCTATTGTGGTGGTTTGATTGTGGTGTCCCCCATAAACTTAAGTGTTCTGAATGCTAGGCCCCCAGTTGGTGGCAATTTGGGAAGAGTATCCTCCTGGAGATAATGTGTTGTTGGGGGGCGGGCTTATGGATGTTATAGCCAGCTTCACCTTGCCAGTGTTTGGCACACTCTCCTGTTGCTATTGTCCACCTTATGTTGGCCAGGGGGTGATGTCCACCCTCTGCTCATGCCATCGTTTTTCCTTGTAATCATGGAGCTTACCCTCGAGTCTGTAAGCCAAAATAAACCCTTTCTTCCCACAAGCTGCTCTTGGTCAGGCATTTTCTGCCAGGAGTGTAAAGGTGACTGCAACAATTACATGAGGAGTGAGGCCAGCCTGGGTAGAGGGATGGTGGGGGGAGGGGGAGAGAGTTTTAGAGAAATATTACAGGAGTTGATAAGATCATGTACAGAAGCCATTAAAGTCAATGGGAGACTAAAGGGGTTTTCAATGGTAATTTGAATCACATGAGATTTTTCATTTTCTGGGCTCACACACATGCTGGACTCAGATGTGTTTCTATTGCAAAGAAGAAAGAAAGAAAGAGAGGGAGAAGAAAGAAAGAAAGAGAGAATAAAAAATGACTAGGATTTGGTTTAGGTATGTTTAGGGTTGAGAGAGGAAGTTACTCATAATGGACATAATTCTGTGTATCACTCATCTTTCTAGCCGATAAGAATTTAGGAAGGTGGGCTGGAGGGATGGCTTAGCAGTTAAGGCATTTGCCTGCAAACTCAAAGGACCCAGGTTTGATTCCCCAGGACACACGTTAGCTAGATGCACAAGGGGGCGCATGAATCTGGAGTTCATCTGCAGTGGCTGGAGGCTGTGGCGTGCCCATTCTCTCTTTCTCTCTCTCTCTCCCTTTTTCTCTGTCAAATAAATAAAAATAAAATATATATATATATAAAGGAATTTAGGAAGGACTGTCATTTAGGCCAAAATCAAAGTAACAGAAGTTGTGAGACCCACACACCTCTGCCTGCACCGCAGAGGAAAAGGTGGCTGAGTGTGGACTCTCTTGTGCTTGTTTGCCATACAGCTGGTGAGTCCTTAGGTGTTTCCAATGCTGTCTTAACTCAGTTTCTCATACTCACGTATGTCAGGGCTGCTAGGAGTCATCATGTCATTTGCATGTGATCTGCAGCCTTTAGGCTGGCCTCTTGTGAAGAGTTGCCCTTTCAGGCTCATCTGTGCATTCTTTACACAGCCTTGACTTGGCTTGTCTGAGTGGGCATGCGTGGTCACAACTGTGAGGGGAAATGACACTCTCAGTAAAGGGAAGAGCGTGGAGGTGGAGATGATCTGTGTCATGCAGATTCAGGTGCTCTGGAACACACAGAATGCCTTTGAGAAATGAGCTGAGAGTTGAGGCAAAGGTGCATTTGTTGCTCCATTATGGGGTTAGACTTGGCGTCTCCATCTCCTTTTGTAGTATGTGAATTTTGGTGTGTTAGGCTGTATCGTGGGGCATCTAATGAATCTTACTGTGGGATTGGTTCTTACTGGCTTGTTTTCTGGTTCCACTAGATCTGAAGCTACATTTTTCCCCCATAGGAAGTTGGGAAACAAACAGTTATGACATCGCTATATAGCATAGGAAGCTACATTGTGGCATCATCACAAATTCTAAAATATGTTATTGACATTAATTTACTCATTAATGTAAGATGTCCTGTATCTATTTATTTTTGTATATGAAAGTGAAAGGATATAGCCTTTTGTTAGCATAAAATTTTCTAAAACACATAGTAATAGAGAAATACAGATTAGGCTGTGAGGCTAAACAGTGTGGGAAAGTTGAGTCAAATCTCTACTTTCCTCAATTATCTAGACCACTAAGGAAAAGTTTCCTTACTTTTGTTCATCTTTGCTCCAAACCCAGTTTTGAAACATTTTAGTTAGTTGTTTATAATTTGTGAGTGAGTGAGAGAAAGACAGATATAGAAAGCAAGAGAGAGTGGATATGCCAGGGTCTCTAACCACTGCAACCGAACTCCAGATACTTGCATCACTTTGTGCATCTGGCTTACATGGGTACTGGGGTATTGAACCTGGGTTCTTAGGCTTCATTGGCAGGCGCTTTAACTACTAAGCCATCTCTCCAACCCTCCAAACCCATTTTCTTTCTTTTTTTTTTTTTTTTGGCTTTTCAAGGTAGGGTTTTACTCTAGTCCAGGCTGACCTGGAATTCACTATGTAACTTCAGGGAGGCCTTGAGTTCACAGTGATCCTCTTACCTCTGCCTCCCGAGTGCTGGAATTAAAGGTGTGCACCACCATGCCCAGCTTCTCCAAACCCATTTTTAATGGCTATAAAGGTGTAGGTTTTATCATTGCAACACAAATGAAAATTAAAAAGAAAAGTAAAAACATTAAAAATATGCCATTTCTTACTTGTAAGATATTGTGACAATCATCAGTTAAATGAAAATAAATGGTTTAAAAAGCCCAAGAAATACACAATACAGCTTAAGAATGGAAAAGACTCAGTCTCTAAAGCCCTGGTATTGAAATTGTATGGTCTCTGAGGGTGACTCACAGCTTGGCTGTGTCATGAGTTTCATTTTGAAATGAAATATACTTTGTGGTTTCATCTGAGGTTTCATGTTGATGCAAAAAGGAAATGAGCCCATATTGGGAAGTTACATTGAAATACACATTAACTATGAAGAAAAAGTTAGCTATTGCTCAGCCATCCTCCTTTCTTCGGTTTTTCTATGACCAGACTGAGTTATAATTGTTTACCACCTGTCTGTCTCATCCACTTGTTTGAGAACACAGAAAGGTAGTACTGGGTTAAACAAACAGTGCTCAATGAATAGCCCTTGGGTGAACCAGGGAGTGTCCACTTGAAGGGGACAAAGTCCTCCACTGAAGTCTTCCTGGGTAATTATTGATGGGAGAATGCTTGCACCCACTGCACACACATACTTGCAAAAACAGTCTGGAAAAGTTATTTATTAATTATTTATTTATTTGCCTGTGTGCGGGGGGGGGGGGGGTGTGCAGCTATGTCAGGGCACATGGATGGAGGTCACAGGACAACTTTTGGGTCAGTCCTCACCTTTCTGCCTCATTTGAGAAATATTTTCTCTCTTTAAAATTATGATCATTATTATTCTTATTATTTTGAGAGAGAGAAAGAAAAAGGGAGAGAGAGAGAAAGCGAAAGAATGGGCATGCCAGGACCCTCAGCCTGTTGAGAACGAACGCCAGACGTGTGCGCCTCCTAGTGGCGCATGTGCAACATTGTGTGCTGGCGTCACTGCGGCTGTATGGGACCTGCAGATTTGAGCATGAGTTCTTAGGGTTTTCAGGCAAGTGCCTTAACCGCTAAGCCAGCTCTCCAGCCCAATTTCCTATCTTTTGATCTCCCTCTGCTGTCCTGTTTCTGCCTCCCATTGTTGCAGGAAATTTTTTGGAGTCAAGAGATCAGCAGCTGAGTCAGGTGAAGGAGAGGAAGTTTATTCATGCTGGCACACTGATACCCAGATTGCTCCATAATGGCGTCAGTTCTAGGTTCAAGTTTGCTAAGGATTTTATGGTATTTGGGGCTAAGCAAGCATAGGTTAAGATAATGCATACATGACAGTTAAGCAAGCTGGTTAGAAAAGAGTACAGAAATGTCACAGTTTGGCAAACAACAGTTACGATCCGGTGTGCGTGGTGGCTGAAGTTAATTAAGCCTGCAGGAGGCCAAAGGCAGGGCGAGGGTGAGGGCAGCCTCCCTCGCTGCCCCCCAATTCCTTTCTTATCTCATCCTGAGGAGTTCCACACCAGTGGCTATTTCATTTCAGTAACTTTCCATGCCCCTGCACTCCCTCCTCTTTACCTACATAATCCTTCATGTCTTCTTCTGGGGATGCTCTTGGATACAGCTGAAGAATTACCTGAAGTCTGATGGCCTCTACCCAGTTTAGGATGAATCTAGTGAGCAGGTTTATCAGGCAGGGCCTGAGAAAGACAGCTAAAAGTTCCATAACTAGTGGCCCAGATAGAGGGGCTGCCCAAGGTCCCCAGGTGGTCCAGGTATTCTTCCAGTAAGACTCACTTTCCTTTCCCCTAGCCTTAAGTCTTTCAAGTATCTGTCCTGCATTTTTCCTAACTATTCTGGATTGGTTTGCATAGAAACAGCATTCTTTGCCTAAATAGACACCAATTCCTTCCTTTTCGGCGATAATCAGGTCCAGATCTCTACTACCGCTGCTAGATAATCTGTCTGGTTCTATAGTGTTACAACCCTCTGCTGGGCTAGACCAAGGTCTCCCTTGACTTGGTTGGACAGCTGGCTGTGCTGGACCTGTTGAAGTCCAATTGTTGGGCCCCGCTACGGCAGTGCCTGCTCAGGCCACTCCCAGGATGATAGGGAGCTGGTCTTGATTCCTCTTCTGCCTGTAATGATGGGATTGCTGCTGTAGCAGAATCCCACCTGGGGACCCATTCTGAAAGTATGGTTTCCCCACAACAGGGACTTCTCTATAGACAGTTCCCATATTATGCCCAGTTGGGTTCCCCCCTTAAAACTCATCAGGTCCTTAACAGCTCTTCCCGGCTGTGGGAGCTGCCTTCCAGGCCCCTCTGTAGCAAAGTCCATGCACGACCAGCACTACTGAAGGTGGGACCCATAGGTGCTCTCGCGCTCATCACCTGTCCTCGGGGAGCCTGTCCAGAGACTCTGGGATTTCCAGACACTACCGCACTGTGCCGCTCCATCATGGGTGTTTCTGTCACAGCATCAGGATGATCCTTTGGGGGGGGGGGGTCCCTCATGAGCCACCTGAAAGAGATAAGCCAGAAAGGCAGATACGTGGACAGGTGTCCCGGAACCTGGGCTGCCCCGGAGAGGCTTGCTTTCCAGGCTAGCTTAGTTGACAGAGTCACGGAAGACGGGTTGGAGCTGGTCCGGCTGGTCATCTACAGGATTAAGAGAGGCATCAGGAACGAAGCTGGGCGCTGGGCCCAGTCCTTCCTTCTGTGGTGATAGGGGGCTGCCTGAGGTGTCCATCGCACCCACAGTTTTGATATTGTCAGTCTTAAAGGCTGGCCCGGGGTGGATCTTGCAGCCCACTCTGGCTGGGATCTGCAGCGGCCTTGGCGCGGGAGTGATGAGTCTGAGGCTTGCTGCCTGCAACTTAAAGAGCTGAAGGGGTAGTTAGTATAATTTGATATAGCCCTTCCATGTTGGGTCCAAGCATCCCCTCACTGGCACTTTGATCCAGACCCACCCTCCTGGGCTCCAGGTGCAAGGGGCCCTGAGTTGTGAGGGGAGAGGGTAGATTTAAACGACCAGCTATCTCCTTGGTGGTCTTAGCCAAGTGTTTCAGGAACTGCAGCAGGCGGTCTGTCCGTCCTGAAGGTCACCAGCACCCCTGGAGAAGCGGGGGCGGGCGCTCAGACAGGATCTCAGAAGGGGAAGACCCAGGCTTCCGAGGCGCCCACTGCATCCGGAACAGCAGCACCAGTGGCGGGATCGGGGTCCCGGAGAGACCTGTTTCCTGACACTGCTTAGCGGCTGCGGGTTTTAAGCTTCTGTCTACCCTGTCGAATCCGCCCGAGGACTGAGGGTGACACGTGCGCAGTCCAGGGCGGCCCACGGCCTTAGCTGCGTGTGGAGCGGCTCTGCTGACCAAGGCTGGACATTGTCCTACCTGGCGCTCATTGGGACCCTGAAGCTGGGCGCAATTTCTCCAACCAGGGCATGAGACACCTGTGACCCTTCTCTGTATGGATGGGGAAGGCTTCTCCCTAGCCTAAGAAGGTCCAAACCATGACTAGGCAATAGCGATACCCTATGCTGGGCTGAATTCCATGAAGCCGATTTCTAGATGTTCAAAGGACAGGTCCCCCGTTTCTGCAGCCATGGTGGCGCCCAGGACCCTGTTTGGGGTTGTTGCGCGCACCCCGTAAGCAGGCCCTGCGGGCTGGCGGGTCAGTGTTGCAGGTCTCTGTAGCCGGTCTCCTAAGGCTGTCTTTCTCAGGCTGTCGCCTCGTGCGCGGGCTTGCTGAACGGTTCAGGTGCGCCTTTCTCTGGAGCTCTCATCTTGTGGTCCAGGGCGATGAGCCGGCCTCCTGAGTTCCCTGCTGCCCGCGGCGCAGGCACACCCTGCAGCACGAGCCGGAGGGGTGCAGGCTAAGTATGCCACTGGCTCATTCCAGGGACCTAGTTGTTGGGTCAGCACCCCAAGTCCAATTCCACCTTTCTTGTGCATGTAGAGGGAAAAAGTGGTGATGTCTGTGAGTGCCGCTGTGGGGACTTCACCCAGTCTCTTCTTCTTTTTTTTTTTTTTTCTGGCTGGAACTTTTATTTCAGAAATAAGCATTCTGTGGACTCTGAAATGGTTAAAATAGTTATTTCTGGATTACTAGCATAAATAGTTCTCAAAAACAGCAATCTAAATTATCATATAGGCTCCCTTCCATTTGCTGAAGACTTCCAAAAATAGCTTCTGTATCTAAACAATGTAAAAATGTCACAAAAGCAATAATGTATGGAGGGAGAGTGTTCCAAGTCAAAGTCATGAAGCAGTTCCTCATTACACGCAGACACAAGACAACTGGCTTTACTTTGCCTTTTTATGTTTGGTCTGAGAGAGAATGTGCGAAAATCATAGCTCATCAGTGTGCACCACAAACTAGCTTTTATGACAAGGCTGTTAAAGCTCAGTGCTGAGGAATCGAGGATGTGTTCAATTAGATACCCAAACATATGCAATGCACTTCACTAAATGTTTACCTCTATACTTGAAAATAAACAAACCACATGCTTTGGAGTATCTTACCTTGAAAATAAAGGTATCTTGTTTATAGGAGACTTAAAAGTAAAACCCACATATACAGAATTCCTCCAGGGATTCTCAGTATGAACATTCTGAATTGTCCTGACAACGGAAAAGCACGTGGAGAGCAGAGGGGAAAATCTGCATCCATGTCTCCTGGCTCAGCATGATCAGTGCTATACCCCAAACACTCAAAACCTCTACACCCCTTACAATACTCTCTATGCCTCAAAATATACAGATATACTTAGTTGCTAATATTAAATTAAAAATACTTAAATTCTCATACACAAATTTTAGCTTTCACAACCATTAAAGCTTTTTTACTCAAACACGACAGTTACAAATTTATGTGCTTACTTGGGAGAGAACTACTGAATTTATTTTCTAGAAAAAGGAAGCCTGGGGGGTGGGGTCACACTACTTGAACATATTAAACATGGAGACATGTCCTTTTCTTCTAAACCTCGACGAAAGCTGCTTATTATTTGCCTTTACTAAGCAACAACACATTCGATGCAGCAGACAGATGTCCACAGTTGTCCTTTCATTTCTTTCTGCTGTTCCCAGTTGCTAGCATGGTTGCGACTCGCATAAATATATTTAATGTATCCATGTAGATTCCCAACATCGAGTTGATGGGATCGTATTTGTTAGCTCCAAACGCTGGTGCAGTTTCTGCACGTCTGATCACTTTCTGAGTGTCATGCAGGAGGAACATGCTGAAAAGAACTAGCCCACCATACATTGCCACTGAGTACAGAGTGGCACCAGCCACTGTAGAAGGTGGAAGGAACATAGATCCCAACGAGGACACAAAGACGACGCCCAGGCCCACTCCGAGAGGTGCCCCCATGTTCAGGAACTTCTCGCTGGGCGCGCACACGGCTACAGCAGAGAGGCCTCCCACAATACCAGCAGTGCACCACGCAGCTCTGAGGAGCAGAGGCCCGCCCAGGACCGTCAGGGGAGCTACCACCGCACCCATCACACCGGAATGCAGCATCCAAGCAAGGTGCTTCGGGCCCAGGCTAGGCTCATATGGTAACGAATGCACCAGCAATCCAGCTCCGATCATGGCCGCAAAAGTTGCACCAATTGTCACCCAAGAGCCTCTCATCATGAAGTTCATGAGACCAGGAGTTCTGCTCACTGCCAAGGCAGATAAAGCTGTTAACCCAATACTTCCTGTTAAGTACATATAGGTAGAATGAATTCTATCCTTCACATACTGAGGCCAAATTACAGCCTTTTCAATAGCTCCAATCTCATTAGACAGTCCCAAGCCATAGAAGCACAGTGCTCCAAGACCAACAGCAGCCCCTCCAGCCACAAACCACCTTCCCATCTGATCAATTTTTAATATTTTTTCCATTGATGGTTCAAATGCTGCTTCTTTCAGGTCTTGGGTAGTTTTCCCACGGCGGATCCCAATTCTTGTCTTGGTGGCATATTCCCTGCTGGGTGTCAGGAGCCATTGATTCTTTGTGATGGAATTCTTCACAACGGGGGAGGCCTTGGTGAAAGTTGTGTGGAAAACCTTGGAAGGTAGTGTCCGGAGACACACAAACCTTGCAGCCAGCATGGTGATGTACCAGGTTTTCCAAGCAGATCTGAGTTGCTCAGTTCCCGGTCTCCTCAACCACGCGGCTTCCCTTCCCGGCCTGCGAAACCCCGAGCGTGTGTCTCCCTCGGACCTCTGTCCCCTTCTCCCAGTCTCTTCTTAAGTTGGTTGAAAGCACCATCTCCTCCCCCCACTTTAGTGGGTCTGTGGCAGGCCCTGGGAAGGCGCTGTGAAGGGGTTTGGAAGTGGCAGAGAGCAATGGGATCCAGAGCCGACAATCCAGCTGCTCCTGGGGACTCTCAGAGCTGCTTCCCGTTTAAGGACCGGGATACTGAGTGGTCAGTTGCTTTCATTGTTCCCCTAGTTTCCCCTGCCCCTGGCTGAGGTGATACCCCAAATAAGGGACTCCTGGGAGACCTGGGCCTTTTTCTCAGAGACTTTATATCCTGCCTCTTGTACAAAGTTCAATAGTTCTTATTTTGTTTTTCAAGTAGGGTCTCACTCTAGGCCAGTCTGACCAGGAATTCACTATGTAGTCCCAGGGTGGCCTCGAACTCAAGGAGATCCCCTACCTCTGCCTCCTGAGTGCTGGGATTAAAGGCATGCACCACCACACAGGGCTTGGAAGTTCAATAGTTTTTCAGTCCCCCTTTCCTGGATCTCCCTTGTGCGGGGTGCCAGCAGCAGATCATTGACTGCAAGATGGCGCACCCAGGGGGTGGGCAGTTTTCCAGGTCCTTTGTTTATGCCTCCCAAAGATGGTGGGGGAGTTTTTGAACCATTGGGTAGACAAGGCCATGTTAGTTGCCTCTTTGAACCAGTCTCTGGGTCTTCTCTCTTGAAGGCAAATAGGGGTTGACTAACTTCTGCCAGTGTTAGGCAGAAGAAGGCATCTTTCTGGTGTAGGCATGTTAAGACAGCAGCTGTTGGGAGCATCTAACTCAGCAATGTGTGTAGATTGGGGACCATGGGGTGAAGAGTCTCTGTGGCATCATTAGTTCTGCAGAGGTCTTGGACCAGCTGATAGTCACTGGCTTTTTTTTTTTTTTTTTTGTTTATTTTTATTTATTTATTTTGACAATGATAGACAAAGAGAGAAAGGGGCAGAGAGAGAAGAGAGAGAGAATGGGTACACCAGGGCCTCCAGCCACTGCAAACGAACTCCAGCTTTGTGCGTCCCCTTGTGCATCTGGCTAACGTGGGTCCTGGGGAATCGGGCCTGGAACGGGGGTCCTCAGGCTTCACAGGCAAGCGCTTAACTGCTAAGCCATCTCTCCAGCCCGTCACTGTCTTTTTAAAAAAATTAATTAATTAATTAATTAATTTTACTGGGAGCAAAGGGGTGTTCCATGGCGACTGGGTTTCCCATAAACACTTCAATCCTTCAGTCTTCTGATGTAGGGGCTATCACAACTCGAGAGTCCAAGGAGATCGGATATTGTCTCTGTCTCACTGAGGTGGTGCCTGTTTTTAGCACCACCACCACTGGAGGATGACCTTGTGGAAGGCCAATTCCACCTCATATGTCCTGGACTTGAGTTCTCCAGATACTAGTCAATTTTGGGGGAGCTTTGTGTTTTCTCCCTAGTGACTCTTGGTGGAGTCTCCATTCTTCTTCTGGGTGATATTCTAGCATTAACGTGGGCAAGGGATAGTTGTGGGACCTAAGTACATGGTCACTGTGGTGCCAAGCTTGGTTAACAAATCTCTCCCTAGTGGCCCCAGGGCTTCAGGCACATACAGGAATCAGTGGCAAACCCAGTGGCCTCTCACGGAGCCGTCTCATGGTTCACAAAACATATTGTTGCCCCTATGATGGTGACAGAGTTTTTAGTAAACTTTCCTGTGGGAGACGTCACCATGGAAATGGCTGTGTCAGTGTCCAGTATAAGGTCCATGGCTTGTCCCCCTAGGTCAACTCTGGCTATGGGCTCCTGGGGGCCAACCACAACTGAGCCTGGATGTTTTCAGTCTGGTTTGTAGCTCCAGGTGGACTTCTCACTGCTGGCGGGTCATCACTTTGTTTGGAAACAGTGACCACTGCATGCTTGGGAGCACCCTGTCTCCAGTTCCCTCTTTCGGGCCCCTTTGTTTCCTCCTCTTGTTCCGGGCATTCATTTACCAGTGCCCTTTCTTTTTGCAGTAACTACATTGATCTTTTTCTAAGGGGGAGTCTGGGTGCTTTCTTCCCTTGTGATTTGGCCTGGGCTTCCCTGGATTCCCTGCCTCCATGCCCCACCACCATGATTCTGGCCTTTTTGTCCCTTGCCATTTCCCTTTCCACCTCTTGGTTGGCTACCACCTCGGAGGCAATGCCAAGAAACTGGCTTATGTTCCCCCTGGTAAATCCCTCCAACCGCTGCAGCTTTCCACACGTGTCACACACCGCAAGCCGATGTTGGAT
The DNA here is from genome assembly GCF_020740685.1 of Jaculus jaculus. Classification (NCBI taxonomy): domain Eukaryota; kingdom Metazoa; phylum Chordata; class Mammalia; order Rodentia; family Dipodidae; genus Jaculus; species Jaculus jaculus. Next base: position 170,103,870 of record NC_059105.1, read on the forward strand.
GAAGGTGGTGTTGGCCATTGATCGGTTCCCTGGAGCCTCTGGATTGAAGGGTGTGTGACGCAGATAGGCACCACAAAGTCTCTCATAAAACTGACCAGGGGATTCTTCCTCTCCTTGGATGACCTCACTCACTTGTGTTGAGTTGGTGGCCACGCAGCCCTGTGCTTGGGCCCCTTCTAGGATTGCTTGTGTCAAAGGTTCTTGCCCTTTCTTGGGTGTTGGGAACCAAATTAGGTTGCTCATCTGGGAAGGTGGTAGTGGCAAACGGCTCCAGATTTAGTGGGCCTTGAGGGGCCTGGGTGGCAAGCCATTCCCTGTCTGCTTAGAGGATGGCCTTTTGTCTGAGTCAAAAAGAGTGTTGAGGGCCAGAGAGATGGTTTAGTGGTTCAGGCATTTGCCTGTGAAACCTAAGGACCCAGGTTTGACTCCCCAGATCCCATGTAAGCCAGATGCACAAGGTGATGCATGCACACAAGGTGGCACATGTGTCTGGAGTTTGATTGCAGTGGCTAGAGGCCCTAGCATGCCAATTCTGTCTTTATCTCTCTCATAAGAAAAGGGTGCCCAGAAACTGGTGGTAGTCATCCCAAGTGGGTCAGTGGGTCTTCATAATGGACCTCAGCAGTTCTGTCTTGGCTTGAGGCTGTTCTAAGTATGGTGGAATGTGCTGCCACCAGTTCAGGAGGTCATTGGTGGTAGAGGGTTGATATATCAAGCTGGGAGGGCTAGCTAGGATGCTCCCATCTTTGCAGAAGAAAGATAGCCCAGGAACCTGTTGGAGTGGACAGAGAGGCACCAGGTCACCCCCAGTAGTGAGGCAGCCCGCATTAGGGCAGTGTCTCCATTTCTCAGCTGGAGGCGGGGCACTTAGTGACGGTGGCACTTGTGTTCAGTAGCAGGATTTGGCGGTGCAGGTAAAGGCCCCGAGAGGCCTGGACGAGCAGTCTCGCCGCTCCGGGGCTCTGCTTGTGCAGCTTGAGCAGCCAGGGCTGGACCCCGACGGAGCCCGCGGAGCCAGTGACAGCAGCTATGGAGGGGCTCAGAATCTTGACAAGCAGGTATGGGGGGCGCTCAGAATCCTGTTCATGGCCCTCATGGTTTCCCTGGAGGTGTGGCACTGTGGGGCTCCCGAACAGTGGAAGTTGTAGGTTTCTGAAGAACCTGATGTATAAGCCAGTCTGGAGGGCTGCAGGCTAAACCATACCAGGAGTGTGGATAGGGAAACTGGTCAGGATGCCTGCGTTGTTTACGCAGATTGCTCTCACTCTTATGGTAAGCAAGTCCAGTGTGCTCACTGATGGCCAGTCTATATTGAAAGAAGGCCACTTGACTTTGAATAGGGTCCTCAGATTACAGGGTTTCATCTTTTTTTTGGGGGGGGGGGCGTTGAGATAGGTCTTTTTCTGGCCCAGGTTGACCTGGAATTCACTATGTAATTTCAGGCTGGCCTCGAATTTACCATGATCCTCCTATCTCTGCCTCCTGAGTGCTGGGATTACAGTTGTGTGCCACGTTTCATCTTGATGCCATAATCTCCTACAGTTGCCCAGCGTCGTCTGAAGGACAGTGTGGGTGTGGCACTTAGACTGGGAGGAGCGCACTTGAAGTTCTCTATGTGCTTAGGCTGTAAGTAGTGTGTGCCCAGGAAGGGGTTGGGAACTTAGTCTCTCCCTCGCCTGGCGGCCACCTGGGGACCCATGCTCACCTCCTGCTGTGGGAGATGAGAGCCCAGTTACATGAACGGACCCCAGCGCAACCGCAGGGTGGGGCCCACTCAGATTCTGTGGCTGGATGCCTGTGGAACCACCGCTTTCAATTTCACATCCATGTGCAATCATTCAGAGTACAAACATTAAGAAGGAGACCCTCTGACCCTGTGGGGGGTGCCAGAGACGGCAGATGGGGCGTGCTGGCACACACCTTTAATCCCAGCACTCGGGAGGCAGAGGATCGCCATGAGTGTTCAGGGCCACCCCAAGACTACATAGTGAATCCCAGGTCCGCCTGGGCTAGAGTGACACCCTACCTTGGAAGAAAAAAACAAAACAAAACAACAACAGCAAAAAAGATGTCAGGTGGCCTGCAGGTCCTATGATCAATGGGGGTACTGCGGCCAGGTCTTGCTGGGGACTCCAGGAATGTTGCGGGAACTTTCTGGGGGTCAAGAGACCAGCAGCTAAGTCAGGTGAAGGAGAGGAAGTTTCTTCATGTCAGTGGACTGACACCCAGATCGCTCCATAATGGCGTCAGTCCTGAGCTCAAGTTTGATAAGAATTTTATAGTATATGGGGCTAATAAGCAAGCATGGGTTAAATAGTGCATATGTGACAGATGAGCAAGCAGGTTACAAAAGATTATAAAAAATGTAACACTTTGGCAAACAGAAATTGCAGTAGGGTGTAGTGGTAGTTATAAACCTCAAGGGGCGAGGTCAGCGCCCCCAGCGCCCCCGTCCTCTCATCTCATCCTGGGGAATTCGGCAGGTGTCTGTAACTTTCCTGCCCGGCACCAGCTTCGCCGCCAGAGCGCTGCGATTACGGAAGCCCACCCCTGCTCTCAGCTTTAACCGGGCCGGGGACTGAACTTGGGGACTAAGGCTTGAGTGGCAAGCACTGTAACCACTGAGCTTCTGGACAGCCCAAGAACTGTTTTTTTTTAAAAAAAAATTCTAATTTTTTGTTCATTATTTATTTATTTATTTATTTAAGAGTGACAGAGAGAGAGAGAGAGAGAGAGAGAGAGAGAGAGAGAGAGAGAGAGAGGGGCACATAGGGAGAATGGGCACACCAGGGCCTCCAGCCACTGCAAATGAACTCCCCCTTGTGCATCTGGCTAACGTGGGTCCTGGGGAATCAAGCCTTGAACCAGGGTCCTTAGGCTTCACAGGCAAGCGCTTAACCGCTAAGCCATCTTTCCAGCCCAAGAACTGTCTTTTTAATGGAAGTTATTTTACAATGTTATTTTCGCATCAATAATCACATTCTTTTTTTTTCTTTTAAAAAAATATTATTTATTTATTTGAGAGTGACAGACACAGAGAGAAAGACAGATAGAGGGAGAGAGAGAGAATGGGCGCGCCAGGGCTTCCAGCCTCTGCAAACGAACTCCAGATGCGTGCGCCCACTTGTGCATCTGGCTAACGTGGGACCTGGGGAACCGAGTCTCCAACCGGGGTTCTTAGGCTTCACAGGCGAGCGCTTAACCGCTAAGCCATTTCTCCAGCCCAATAATCACATTCTTAACTTTGCTATCCTCTTGAGACCAAGGGATAGTGCGATAGGAAGAGTAGTGGAAATAAAGAAGTTTTGAAGAAATGGAGTGAGATCCTTGGGGCCCTACACATGGTAGGAAACCTCTCTAACCCTGGGGATTTCACCCTCAATGTTAATCTTTTCTAGATTGATTTTATCATTTCAACTTACTTTCATGTTTTTAGGTACATACAGTGTTCCAGAATTCTCTAAAGGATGCTAGATTTTGTATCTGATTTAAGGTGAGGAACCAGTCAGAAACTTGTTCTTAGATAAAGAAATTAGAGAATAAGTTTAAAACCATATGTATGTATGTATATGTATATATATATATACACACACACATATATATGTAATTGTACATTGTATATAAGAAATAGTATAAAATATCCAGTTGAATTGTGAATTGGTACCACTTAGCATCTAGATGCAAAGCTTTTTTTTAAAGGAATATAAAACTATTTATTGGCCAGTGCCCACCTTTATTTACAATAAAGTAAACAATACACAGCTGGATACCATTCTGATCCTACAAAGTTATTTTCCTGGGTTCTGCTGAATCAGTGACCCAAACACTGAAAAGATTGAGCCTACATGTGAGGAATGAGTCAGGGTAAAGAAGCATGCAGGTCAGGAACTCATAGCATCAGGTTCTGTGCCAGCAGGCCCTAAACTGCCAGCATTTCTAAACATTATCACATCTCCATGCATTGTCTTAGAAATTCTATGAACTACAATGAAAAAAATGTATTTTATTTATTTACAAGGGGGGGGGATGGGCATGCCAGGGCCTCCAGCCACTGCAAACGAACTCCAGACACATGCACCCCCTTGTGCATCTGGCTAACGTGGGTCCTAAGAGTTGAACTGGGATCCTCTGGCTTTTCAGGCAAACGCCTTAATTGCTAAGCCACGTCTCTAGCCCCCGAACTTCAATTTTTTAGTACAGAGTTTAGCTTTTAGCACAGGAATGACTTCCTAGAAGAACTATACAAGTCTTGTTCCATTAACAAACCGGGATTTGTCTAGTTTTCCTGATTGAATGAGGACTTAGTTGGTTAGTAATTAAATTTTGCAAATATACTATTGAATTTACATGAGGGTATAGGTAAGAATTATGATGTTATTATTATCCAACCTAACTATGGATGTTATTATCCAACCTAAACTATTCAATTAACTATAGAATTATTTAATTTCAAAGGTCATGGCTTCAGGAAAAATTTCAGTGTAACCTGAAGTGATTTCTTAGGAATTCTCAGAACAACAGCTTATTATCCATGTTTTTTTTTTTTTTTGGATGGAAGGTGTGGCAGGGGGATATTAAAAACAAAAACACTTACAGTAAGTATTTTATGCATATGCACACACTCACAAAACAAAAAGAGGATATAGAATGGTCCTTCTTTACACCAGTTAAAGTTAAGTTCTGACTGGGAAAATTCCCCCAACATTTAGAAAAAGCTACTTTCCAATGTAGAGGAAATATACCATGGTATCAAATATTCTGCTGTTAACAAGCATCTATAGGGCTGGAAGGATGGCTTAGCAATTAAGGCATTTGCCTGCAAAGACAAAGGATCCTGGTTCGATTCCCCAGGACCCACGTTAGCCAGATGCACAAGGAGGTGCACATGTCTGGAGTTCGTTTGCAGTGGCTGGAGGCCCTGGTGTGCCCATTGTTTTTTTCTCATTCTTTCTCTGTGTGTATGTCTGCCTTTCTTCCTCTCTCAAATAAATATGAAATAAAAAATTCTGACAACTGTGAATATTTTCAAAACCAACATATCAAACTCGATCTGCATTAAAATATACTTATTTTTCACACCAGTAATTCAAAACCAGATTATATATATATATATGTATAAATATATATTAAAATAATGCAGACAATTATTGGGAATCCTTTTCTGGACAAAACTGCCAAGCCAGCCTCTCTTCATAGAAAGCGCTGACGACCCGAGGACGTGTTGTGTTGGCCTCCTTTGCCAGCACCACGTCGGCCACAGCTGAGTCCTTCCATTTCACGAGAAGCAGCAGTTCTGCACTGCTGTCTGTGGCCCCGATTACTCATTCAGGGTCAAGTCCTCTGGCAAAGCCTCTGGGTTTGTCGGCAGCATCTCCTTTCTTCTTTGATTTGCTATCATCAGATTCACTGTCAGATATAGATTTTCTTTTTGTACCATCTTTTACTTTATCAGCCTTTTGAGAACTAAGAGATGCTTCAATTAACTCTGGACAATCTAAATGTTCTTCAGGTCCCAAGTGTTGTCAGCACCTGTAAATCCCTTCCTCTTCAGGAAATACCCCACCTTCCCAGTTACCACACGTCGATCCAGTACATTCTCTACCACAGATTCTTCAGGCTCTGCCTCTTCAACTTTTTCATTCTTCCCATTCTGTTTCTTTCCCACCTTTTGCAAAGTCACTTTATTGGAGGCCATTTTTTAAAACTGCAGACTAGAAGAGTTCACCGTGTCTGATGCTTCAGGCCATGGGGCCTGCAAGGTCTCCCGTCTGCCCAGAGCTCTTTTTGAAAACATTTTTCATTGATAACCACCACATATATAGACCATATGCCATGAACAGATGCAGAGCTTTTAAGTAGGACAAGGACCCATATTGCTTTTACTGTTACTAGCACTGAGTTCATAGGGGTTACTTACTTTAATGCTTATTTACTTGTGTGCAAAATGGGAATATAATAATAGTTACAGCATAAGCCTTTATAAGGATAAAGTCAAGTCATTCATGTACAACATACATTCAACATGGAATACCAGGTCAATGAATGTGAGCTCTAGTGATTAAAAGTGAATAGAAAAGGCTAGGAATAAAGCGCTTGGAACTAGTTTTATTATGTGTGTGTGTGTGTTTTGAGATAGGGTCTTGCTCTAGCCTAGGCTAACCTGGAATTTACTTTGCAGTCTCAGTGTGGCCTTGACCTCATAGCAATCTTCCTATTTCTGCCTTCTGAGTGTTGGAATTAAAGGCATGTGCCCCCATACCCATCTAACCTATCTACATTTAATGTATGTAAAATATGATTTTGATAATAAATAAATATGACTTTGATAATAAAATATGACATATTACTGCTATGTAACTGTACCATGAATAGTCACTCAGTTCCCCAGTATCAATGTAAAGACAAATGCACAAAGTGGCACATGTGTCTGGAGTTTGTTTGAAGTGGCACTAGGTGCTCTCTCTCTCTTCTCTTGCAAATATATGCATTATAATATTAAAAAATAAAATAAAATAAAAACTCATTAAATGTATGGCGTGTGTTATTTGTGAGCGGATGAGATGGGCCATAATAATTGGTAGGTTTTGATCATGAATATTGAGATCAAAACTTGCCTAGGCAAAGTGAAGTCAATATTTTGAACTTTCTCCTCAAAAGAACGTAGATGATTCTTCTCTGATAATCTTAAAGACTGTCTTCTTCATCTAAATCATAACTTTTCAGTCCAAGGGATAGATGTATACTTGTAAAGAACAACAGAATTTTAAAAATAGAGGACAAATGCTATGGAGTGTGATTAAGAAAAATTATTGAAATTTGGTAATTTTTCAAAACTGATTTCTACTTTTCTGATTAACATAATTTTTTTTCTTCCTTTTAGAATATGAGCTCCTTAACATCTCCTGGATTTCCCTCTTGTCTTTTATTTTACCCCAGAAGGAAAAGGTAACCAATTTTTTTTTTTTCCAAGAACAGTGTCCTTTCTTCTTCCCTCCCTCCCTCCTATCTTTCCTTCCTTCCTTCCTTCTTCCCCCCCTTCCTTCCTTCCTTCCTTCCTTCTTTCCTTCCTTCCTTCCTTCCTTCCTTCCTTCCTTCCTTCCTTCCTTCCTCCCTCTCTTCCTCTCTTCCTTGTTCCTATCTTCCCACCCTCCCTCTCTCTCTCATGTGTATGTGTGTGCCAGGATCTATTGCTGCTGCAAATGAATACTCACCCAACTTTACATAGGTGGATGGGGTATTGAACCCAGGCCGGTCGACTTTATAGAGGAGTGCCTTTAGCTGCAGAGCTATCTCCCCAGCCTCAAGGACACTGTTCTTTTTTTTACATCTATTTTATATTTTTATTATTAGATATGGACAAGAATTCCTCTCATGACAATAGTTGGTTTTTAAAAAATTTATTTATTTTTATTATTAGATATGGACATATTTTGTATGTAAACATCACATGTTGGTACCATCCTTTCCCTCCACCCTGCCCCTTTTCTGAAGAGACCTTCCTCATTGGGGAAGCAGGTCAACCCTGTAGGTATTATGGGTCATGCATATGGGGCAGTAGTCAGTTACGGGGAAGAGGAAATGTCTCTGTGCAAAATGTCCCAACTTGTGGCTCTAACAATCTTTCCACCCGCTCTTCCACAAGATTCCCTGAGCCATGCTGGGAACATTGTTAAGTCTACTTCAATGATAGGCTCTTAGGAGCATCTAGATGTCTGGTTTGGTAGGTATTGAGTGTCTTCAGTATCATTGTTCACCCTTGTGCTAATATCAGCTTAACTTAGAGAGCAGCATTTTTACTCATTTCCCCAATTCCTCTGTGGTTTCAGCTGGGGCCAGGGTGGAGTGTGCTGGGTTATTTATCTCCTCAAGTCCAGTTTCCATCTGAGAAAGAGCAGCAGATTCCCTAGCAGAGAGTGAAGTCAGCACCAGTTAAATGGGATAACCATTATTAATTTAGAGAGAATTATAAGGGCTTAGACACTTTTATAGTGTAAGGTTAGTGGGAGCTTGACAATGGAAAGCAGAATCATTATCTGAATATGATTCTAACTTGTTTCCCAGTTCCAGATATGGTTACCTTTCCACTAAGTGGATCTGTTAGCCAATCCAAGAGCAGTTGGTTACCCACCATAGCTGTGTGCCACTATTGCACTTGTGTGAGCATTTTGTCAGGTTGTTTGCTTCTGAGTTGCTTAGCTTTGAGTTGATTGGACAGATGTTGGTCACTTTCCCCTGGTAGTTCATGTAGCACTTTCCAGCACTAGATGGGATAATTATCTGAGGACTGGCTCTCCTCTGGATTCTAATCAGGTCTCTCCATGGTCCATGCCAATAGCAATTGGTGTCTTCAGCAGTAAGGCCTTACCATTACCCTCTGGTGGGTAATCAAATGCTCTGACAGAAGTCTGTCTTGTTTGTTTTTGGGAGATCTAGTAGGTCTCTCTGATCAACAGCTCATTGTGGATGTAGACCACATCTTGGTACAGGGAATTAAAGGCCAGTGCCATGGGAAAAGAAAAAAGCAAAATCCAGAGAAGAAAGAGAAACAGGAGAAATTTGAGGTTAGGTTTCATCTTACTCTCTCCAGGTCTCTTCTGTTCAGATGCTCCCTCTTAGGTTTGCTTAAGAGTTACACCTTTTAGTCTGATTTTCAGGATGTAGGATTGTATGGTACCAATTCAATTTGGGTTCAGATTTTGTGTCACTCCCACTCTTTCCCTTCCCACAAGCACTGCCCTTCCTGCTGTTCAATCCTCAAGATGCTATTCAGTTATGTCAGCAACTTGGGCTGATCCAGGTTAGGAAATGCAGATGAGTGAGATCATGTGATGATTGCGTGAGCTCACTTAAAATGATCTGTTCCATGTTCAACCATTTTTCTACAAATTTCGATGTGTCATTTTTTCTTACTGCTGAACAGAATTCCATCGTGTAGATATACCACATCCTAGTTCTCCATTCATCCAATGAAGGGCACCTGGGTTGATTCCAGTTTTTAGCTATTATAAATTCAGCATCTATAAACATGGTTGAGCACATATCTCTGAACTGAGATGTGGAACTTTTAGGGTAAATGCCCAGTAAGGGAATAACAGGGTCTGCTGGTAACTCTATAGTCATCCTTTTCATGAGTCTGCAAATAGATTTCCACAGTGGTTGTGCCAGCTTACATTCCCTCCAACAGTGACTGTTTCTATTTCTCCACATCCTTGCCAACATTTGTTTTTATTTGATTTCTGAATGTTTGCTATCATTACTGGGGTAAAGTGGACTCTCATAGTTGTTTTAATTTTCATTTCCTCAATGGTTAGGGATGTTGAAAATTTTCTTAAGTATGTGTTAGCCATTTGTAATTCTTCCTTTGAGAACTCCCTATTTAGTTCTCTGGCCCACTTATGGAGTGGGTTGTTTGATTTTTTATTGTTTATTTTTTTGAGTTCTTTGTAGTCTAGATATTAGGCTTCTGTCAGTGTTATACCTGACAAAGATTTTCTCCCATTCAGTGGGTAATCTATTGGCTCTGCTTATGGTATGTATGACTGTACAAAAGGTTTTTAGCTTCATGAGATCCCATTGGTTAGTGCTTGTTTAATTTTCTAGGCTACTGGAGTTTTGTTCAGGAAGTCTTTTCCCAGTCCTATATCACGGAGAGTGCTTCCTATTTTTCCTTCCAGTAGTTGAAGAGTTTCAGGTCTTATGTTGAGGTCTTTAATCCATTTGGACTTGATTTTTGTGTATGGCGAGATGAGTGGGTCTAATTCATTTTTCTACATATGGTCATCCAATATTTTAATACCATTTGTTGATCTAGGACACTGTTCCTGACCTTGTTGTTGCTCAGCTTCTCTCAGTTTTGCTCCGTCTTTTCAGACTTATCTTTTTTCCATCTTCAGTTTGTTCTTTTATCCACAAGCATGGACAGAGTCCTCCCTATCCCAAAATGCTCCTCCTCTGACCCTGTTGCTATAGCAGGGTCCAGCCTTATTTCTCTTCTATTCATCACCACACTTCTAAAAAGAACAAACCCTGCTTTCAGTTCCTCTTCACATATAATCTTCTTTCTTTTTTAATGCATGTGTGTATATGGGTGCGTGTGTGTCTGTGTGTCTATGTGTCTGTGTATAGACTACAGGAAAATCACAGGTGTTGTTCCTTAAGTACTGGTCAATCTTTTTTATTTTTAAAATTATTGTATTGTATTATTCTTTATTTATTTGAAAGAGAGAGAGAGAGAGAGAGAGAGAGAGAGAGAGAGAGAGAGAGAGAGAGAATATGAATACATGCACCAGGGAACTCCAGATGCATGTGCCCACTTGTGCATGTGGCTTACATGGGTCCTGGGGAATCAAACCTGGGTCCTTTGCAGGCAAGAGCCTTAACCACCAAGCCATTTCTCCAGCCTGTGGTCACCTGTTTTTGAGTCAGGATCTCTCAGTGGCCTAGAACTCACCAATTAGGCACGACTGGCTAGCTACTGAGCCCCAGGGATCTTCCTGACTCCATCTCTCTAGTGCTTGGATACAGGTGGGTGCCATGATACCTGGCACTTTTACATGGTTCTGGGGATCACACTAAGGTCCTTATGCCTGTGAGTCAAGCAGTTTACTGACTGAGCCATCTCTTCATCCAGAGTAATTTATTTCATAGCCTTAAATCACAAATGAGAACGTAGATGCAATCCAAGAAGGTGTTTGAGCAGCCAAATTAAGCTTGGTTTTTAGAAGTTCCTCAAGATTAAAAGGAGCAACTTGATGGCTATGGTGGTGCATGCCTTTAATCCCAACACTCGGGTGGCAAATGTAAGAGGATCACTGTGAGTTCAAGGCCACCCTGAGATTACATAGTGAATTTCAAGTCAGCCCGGACCACAGTGAAACCCTACCATGAAAAAACAAAAACAAAACACAATAAAAAAAGATCAATTTAACCCCAGTCACCCCCTTCTTTGAATTAGATACCATGTATCATATCAGTATTGATATGATATCATATGATATCAGGTTGAAGAGGTTTAATGTCAACCATTTTTGAGGCAGGATCTCTCAATGGCCTAGGTTTAATGCTATCATGAATTTTTCTAGAATTAATAATATTCAAAACGCATGGAATGCCCCACTGAATTGAGGAAACATCTCAGGCACTGTGGTTTTCACGGTTCTGTACAAGCTGCTTGACATCCAGGCTTTGTGGAGGTCTGAACTACAGTAGTCACCAGTCCTGCAGCTTTGTGCGTCCCAGACAGGAATATGCGCCAGTGACTCAGGGAAAGCTTGTCGACTTCTCAAGTAACACCTAACACCTCCCAAATGCTAAGGTGGACATTTACAGTTAGCCTGTGGGAAGGGCTGTTGGTTGCCTTACATTGGTTTGCTGCCTGCCTGGCGGGGTGTTACCATGGTGATTTCCACTCCAGCTCACATGGGAAAACTTAGGACCCACTCTATAACTGTCACATCTGTGGACCACTTGAGATATTTCTGAATTTCCCTCATCATCTTCTGCATTTTCACTGGTTTCAGTTTTTCTCATCAAGCTTCCTGTTTTTAACCACTGATCCTTGTACCTAGTTGAAAATATAATTTGAAACTCTTCATGTTAAAATTTTCAACGCAGCATAGCTTTATAACAAAATTTCCTCAAACTCTGTGTTATTTGTATCACGAGAGAATGTACTACATTTAGAAAGGAACTGAGTATAGATACACATCTGTTAAAAAAATATTTGACATCAACCAGGCATGGTGGCACTTGTCTTTAATCTCAGCGCTAGGGAGGCAGAGGTAGGAGGTTCACTGTGGATACGAAGCCACCCTGAGACTACATAGTGAATTGCAGGTTAGCCTGAGCTAGAGTGAGACCCTACCTCAAAAAACCTGTGTGTGTGTATATATATACATATACATATACATATAAATATACATATACATATACATATACATACATATACATATACATATACATACATACATACATATATATATCATATATATATATGTTTGATGTCATAAGTTGCAGTGGAAATTTAACTGATTATGAGCATTGCATGTGTGCATGTATGTTTATCTGCATATAAAAGTTAAGAAAAGTGATTTAAAAACCTTATTGCAATTCATCTGATTACTATTTACATTGATAGATAAAATCACACTTACTCTTAATGAAATAAACTCATTAAAAAACAACTGTGAATGGGGCTGGAGAGAGTGGTTAAGGTGTTTGCCTGTGAAGGCTAAGAACCCAGGTTCAATTCCCCAGTACCCATGTAAGCCAGCTGCACAAGGTGGTGCCTGCATCTGGAGGTTGTTTGCAGTGGCTGGAGGCCCCATTGTACCCAGTCTCTCTCTGCCTCTCATATAAAACAAACAAACAAAAAGAATTAAGGAAAATCAGCTGTGAAGATCTGGGGATGAACCCAGATGCTATGTAACTTCATAGACTCACAGTGTCCTTCTCACTAGGTTGTGACATTTCCACAAGTATTCTTGTCTTAGCTTTTCTTTAACTCTAGGAGTCATATCTATGCTAATGATTTATACTAATTATGTCTAATTTGGTTGGTTTAGAAGTGATGATTTGGTCATTTTGGAAGATATATTCTCTTTCTGTCATTAGAGAGGACTGGTATTAAAACCTTCTATCTCAGTTACATTTTGTGTTAGTTGGAATTCTAAGCTGATGCCAATCTCCTTTAAGCTAGATGTCACAGGTCTAGTGTGAAGTGTTCTCTCCAGAGGCTCTTGTGTTGAAGGTTAGGTCCCCAGCCGGTGGCACTCTTGACAGGTGACTGAAATGTGAGAGCACTGGCTGCATCAAGGGGCTCATTATTATTTTTTTTCTTAAATTATGAGAGAGGGAGAGAGAGAGAGAGGGAGAGAGAGAGGGAGAAAGAGAGAGAATTGGCACGCCAAGGCCTCAGCCACTGAAATGGAACTCCAGATGCTTGTGCCACCTAGTGGACATGTGCAACCTTGCGCTTGCCTCACCTTTGTGCATCTGGCTCATGTGAAATCTGGAGAGTGGAACAGGGGTCCTTAGGCTTTGCAGGCAAGTGCCTTAATCGTTAAGCCATCTCTCCAGCCTGAGGAGTTCATTCTTGGAAGGGTTTATACTAAATGGGCTTTTAGGAAGTTGAGACTCTTTGGAAGAAGTTGGAAACGTTGTGAGCCTTTGAAGGTTTTTCTTTTTCTTTTCTTTTTTTCAAAGTGTAAATTTTATTAAGATTCCAGGAAACTCATGTGTACAAAGTTTGAGAAGGACTTCACTAAAGCATACAGACTTGGGACAGTTTTCAGATAGTTATCTTCTGTCCCACTAAAGTCATATTTTCTTACAATACTGAACCACTGAGCCCTCCATCTATGGCCTTGCATCTTTATGATCCCTTAGTATTACTAGTTCCTAGTTTTTAGCCTATCTAATAAGAAGATATCTCATCCTAGTTTTAACATGTTCTTGAAGGTTTTTCTTATTGCTGATCTTTTTCTGGCTCGCTCTCTCCCTGCATCCTGGCCACCATGAGGTGAGCGGCTCTGTTCCATCACACCCTCCCCGCTATGGTGCTCGGCCTTGAACTGCTGACCATAGACTAAAACCTCTGAACCTGTGAGCCAAAACAAACCCTTCTGCCTTTACGTTGTCTCCCCAGAAATTTTGTCACAGTAATTAAATGAAAAGTAATTAAGACAGAGGACATGCTAATTTGCATTTACTTTGGAAAAGTACTGGCTGGTATTATTTCCAAATGCTCCCCTGAGGTATAAAAACAATCTGCTTCTTTGTCAAATGAGAAAAACTATATTACTTTCTTTCTTTTTCTTCCTTCCTTTCTTTCTTTCTTTCTTTCTTTCTTTCTTTCTTTCTTTCTTTCTTTCTTTCTTTCTTCCTTTATCCATTCTTTCACTTTCCTTCTTTCTCTCTTCTATTTTCTCTCTCTCTCTCTCTTTCTTTTTCTTTTTTTTTTTTTTTTTGAGGTAGGGTTTCAATATAGTCCAGGTTGACCTTGCATTCACTCTGTAGCCCAGGCTGGCATTGAACTCATGGTGTTCCTCCTACCTCAGCCTCTGGGGTTCTGGGAGTAAAGGTGTGCGTCACCATGCCTGACATTTTTTGAGTTCTTGTGTTTACTTTTTAAACTAATTTGATTCTTCTCTCTGGTTCTTACCTGCCATTTCTTATTGCCATTTCAGAGCCCATTCAAGAAGCAAAAAGTCATCCTGAGTCTCCTTAGTTCCAGTTCTCAGTCCATTGCCTCTGTAGTGGTTCTTCTGGCCTCAAGTTCAACTCCTCAGCACCTTCATAAACACGGGCATGGCCATGCTCACCTGTAACCCCAGCCCTGTGAGGAGCAGAGACGAGAGAATTGTGGAGGCTTGCTGCGCAGCCAGTGGCTCTGGCTTCCGTGCGTGACTCAGGACAACATGCAGACGAGAGATAGAGGATGACGCCCATGCTCTCCTCCAGCCTCCACCCGTGTGACACACAGAGCACACATCTGCGCACACCAGACGCAGACACACAGACACACACACACTTACACAGGCACACACACACTCAGTGCTCACGACAACACACAGATGAGAGATAGAGGACGACGCCCATGCTCTCCTCCAGCCTCCACCGTGTGACACACAGAGCACGCAGCTGCACACACGCAGACACACACACACACACTCACACAGGCACACTCACACTCAGCGCTCATGCTTCCATGTCAAATGCTGTTACCCACTGAACCGCTTCTGCAGTCTCTCGTCTGGAACTTTTTCTTGAAGTGGACTATAAACATTTAGCCCCTGATAACATACTGATTCCGAGGCATATTTTTTTGTAAAAGTGTAGCTTTTTAGTACAAGTTATACAACATTGGATCTTCAGTGTTAGCTTTCCATCACTGTGACAAAAATCCCTGAAGAAAACAAAATATAAGGAAAGATTTATCTTGTTTCATATTTTCAGAGATTTCAATCCATTAGCTCCTTTGTTTCTGGACTTGCGGTGAGGCAGACCGCTATAGTGGAGAGTAATTGGTAGAGCAAAATTAATTACCTTATGGAAGGAGGAAGGGAAAGAGAGGGAGGGAGAGAAAGAGAGAGAGAGAGAGAGAGAGAGAGAGAGAGAGAGAGAGAGAGAGAGAGAGAGAGAAATGTTTCTCTAGGCCCTGCTTGCCAAAGATTCCACCACCTCCCAATACTCCACTAATGGATTAATCCGTTGATGAGGTCTGAGCCCTCATAATTCAGCCATCTCCCCAAAGGCACACCTGTGAACAGTGTGCACTTGGAGCCTGAAATGTAAGAACTTTGGGGGGACATTTAAGAATCAAGCCATAACATCTTCCAAAAGGAACTTTGGTCAAAACCAAGGGTGGAGTATAAGATTAGAGGTGGGGTGGTGGGAGAGCATAGAATTCAGTGATTTCATAAAAGGCAGTGTTCGGTTCTGCATTTTATGTCCAGTCAATGTGTGCATAGGTCACTTAGAACATTAGTTACCTTTGGGTCTCTCTATCTTAACACTTCAATGTCTATTGAGGCCTCCTTATATTTGATCCTTTCAAACATGTGATGGTGGCGAAGTAGTTCATTATTTTCTATTTTTTGAATATAAAATAGCTTAGTTACAGAGATATTAAATGACTTGGTTAAAGCATCATAGAAAACTAATATTTCAGATTGGATTTTGTTTACAAGATCCAACTCTGCTTTTTAAAAGATATATTTTATTTATTTATTTATTTGACAGAGAAAGAGGCAGGGAGGGAGAGAGAGAGAGAAGGAGGGAGAGAATGGGCACACCAGGACCTCCAGCCACTGCAAACGACCTCTAGGTATGTGTGCCCCCTTGTGCATCTGGCTAACGTGGGTCATGGGGAATCGAGCCTCAAACTGGGGTAGACCATAGACATTTAGCCCCTGATAATGTGGGTCCTGGAGAATCAAACCCAGGTCCTTTGGCTTTGCAGGCAAATGCCTTAACTGCTAAGCCATCCCTCTAGCCCCAATGCTGCTTTTTTTTTTTTTAAAGATTCTTTTTATTAAAAAAAATTATTTATCTATTTGGCTGGGTGTGGTGGTGCACACCTTTAATCCTAGCACTTGGGAGGCTGAGGTAGGAGGATCGCCATGAGTTCAAGGCACGCTGAGACTACAGAGTAAATTCCAGGTCAGCCTGAGCTAGAGTGAGACCCTATCTCGAAAAACAAAACAAACAAAAATTTATATTTATTTAGTTGAGAGAGAGAAAGTGGGTGGGGAGAGGGAGAGAGAGAGAGAGAAAGAGAAAGAGAGAGAGAGACAGGGAGAGAAAGAGAGAGAGAATGGGCATGCCAGGGCCTCCAGCCACTGCAAAGGAACTCCAGATGCATATGCCACCATGTGCATGTGGCTTACATGGGTCCTGGAGAATTGAACTGGGATCCTTTGGCTTTTCAGGTAAATGCCTTAACCTCTAAGCCATCTCTCCAGCCCCAATGCTACTTTTAAAATAATTCTGCCTTATACATACTTGGGGTGTTTCTCTTTTATTTTTTAAAATTTTATTAGATATGGACATATTTAGTAGGTAAACAACACAGGTTGGTACCATCCTTTCCCTCCTCCCTGCCCCTTTTCTGAAGAGGTCTTCCTTGTTGGGGATGCAGGTCAACCTTGTGGGTCATGCATTATGGGGCAGCAATTAGTTATGGGGGAAAGGCAATGTCTCTGTGCAAAATGTCCCAACTTGTGGCTCTAACAATCTTTCTACCCCCTCTTCTGCAAAATTCCCTGAACCACGTTGGGTGCATTTTAAGTCTATTTCAGTGATGAGCTCTTATGAGCCTCTGGATCTCTGGTTCGGTAGGTGTTGAGTGTCCATGCTGATATCAGATTCACTAAGAAAGCAACACTCTTGCTCATTTCTCCAATTCCTCTGTGGGTTCAGCTGGGGCTGGGGAGGAGTGCCCTCTGTCGTTTATCTTCTCAGGTCCAGCTCCCATCTGAAAAAGAGAAGCAGATTTTCCAATGGAGAGTGAAGTCAGCATGGGTTAAATGGGATAACCATTATTAAGATAGAGAGAATTTAAAGGGTGTAGACCCTCTCAGAGCCCAAGATTAGTGGAATCTTGACAATGGAAAGCACAGTCATTATCCTGATATGGTTCTGACTTGTTTTGTACTTCCAGATATGGTTTCCTTTCCACTGAGTGGATCTGTTAGCCAACGTTGGGGTCTTTCTTATAGATGGTTTTAAAATGCTGTGTTCATCAGTATCACTTTGTTTTGAACTCACAGGCACCCTGAGAGGTGAGTAGGTCAGAAAGACGATACTCAGAGTGATTGCAATTTTGATTTCTAGCTCTGCCACCTACTTACCGTGGACACATTATATAGATTCTAAGCTCTGCTATGAATATATTCCAGGCTTGTTCTAGATGATCCTCTGGGTCTATCCTAATCCACTGTCCTGGGGTTCTGTCATTTCATGTCCCTCCATCAGTAGCACATGTGTTTTAGATGCCGTGCAGAATGAACTTCTGTGCATCATCTGTTCTGGCTCCTCATTCTCCGCAGTGGCCTTGAAACACATCCTTGAGAAATCAGATGGTGGTCAGATTTAACTAAGGAATAGGGCTCAAGCACCTGAACAATATGAAGGCTACATTTATGAAACTTGGGCTCTAAACTAAATAAACCGTTCCACTCTATTAGCACACCAGAGTTAACTTTTTATTTTGAGGCAAGCCCAACAGACTGCCTTTTTTTAATGTGAGAGTGAGAGAATGAGAGAGAGGGAGAGAGGGAGAGAGGGAGAGAGGGAGAGAGGGAGAGAATTGGCGTGCCAGGGCCTCAGCCATGTGTGCCCCGTTGGTGCATGTGCAACCTTGTGCACTTGCATCACTGCTTCTGGCTTATGTGGGACCTGGAAAGTCAGATATGCGTCTTTGGGCTTTGCAGGCAAGCACCTTAATTGCTAAGCCATCTCTCCAGCCCCAGAGTTAACTTTTTATGGTAAAGGATGTGCTTAGTATTTTCCTAACAAAGTTTCTTCTGTACTAGGCTTTACAATCTGGCTATAGAAAAAAAAAAAAAAAAACTACAATTTCTACCTCAGTAGGAAAGTGTAGCAGGAGTTTCTTCTTTATTTACCATTTACTTTTTTGCATGATGTATTTATTTGCAATGATAATTATGATACACTAAAAGATAGTTTAAAAAGTATTTTATTGGGCTGGGGAGATGGCTTAGTGGTTAAGCGTTTGCCTGTGAAGCCTAAGGACCCTGGATTGAGGCTCGATTCCCCAGGACCCATGTTACCAGATGCACAAGGGGGCACACACATCTGGAGTTCGTTTACAGTGGCTGGAGGTCTTGGCGCACCCACTCTTTTTTTTTCTCTCTCTCTCTTTTTATCTGCCTCTTTCTTTGTCTGTCACTTTCAAATAAATAAATAAAAATAATTTAAAAATTATTTTATTGTATTTATTAGACAGAGAGATGTGGAAAGAGAGAGAATGGTCACACCAGGGTAAAAGATATTTTAAAGACATTTCATGGGACGTGTGAAGGAAAAGGGAAGGGACTGAGGGCTGAATATAATCAAAATATATTATATGCCTGTATGAGAATGTCATAATGGAGTCCACTCTTATGTATTATTAATATATGCTAATAAAAATAAGGGATAAGAATATTTTTGTAGTTTCTCATTTTCTTGTTGCCTAAAAATGAAGAAATGAATTAGATAATTTCTAGGTCAAGAATTCGGTCATTTTTCCATTATTGCAAAGGAAAAGGAAATTTTCATCTCTTTCCAGGGTATTGGTTAAAGAGAAGTGGTAGGCATGAATATTGCCTAACAGTTTTTGAGCTATTTATATAATCTTTTGATAACAATCAATTAAGTTTCATCTTCTGTCACTATTTCCTCTGCAACCCAAGAACTGTTGAACTTATGAAAGGGAAAATTACCTTATTTCTTTTTAGCAGTTATAATACAGTCTCTCTCTGTTCTGTCTCTGTCTGTTTGTCTGTTTCTGTCTTTATCCTGGCCACTGCACACTTTTATTTCACAGAGTAAAAATGCAGATAGAGGGCTTAGTGGTTAAGGTACTTGTCTGCAAAACCAAAAGACTCAGGTTTGATTCCCCAGGACCCATGTAAGCCAGATGCACAAGGTGGTGCATGCGTCTGGAGTTTGTTTGCAGTGGCTGGAGACCCTGGTGTGACCATTCTTTTTCCTTTCTGCATCTTTCTCTCTGAAAAATAAATAAACATGAAATTAAGTTAAACAATGTAGATCAAAAGATCATATCTTCTGTTCATTGACCATGTGGGAAATTATGATCCTTCCATTTTCTTAAGAACTGAAAAAAATGTTTCCTCAAAGAAAAGGCTCTTGGTTAGCTGAGTTAAATATAGAAAGTTATAAACTGTGGGAAAGCATTTTCATATAACTCCCTGGAGGTGTTCTCACCACCCCCCTCTAAATGTGTGTGTGTTAATGTGCAGTCCACATTTTTCTTTTGGGGTGGGGTCTCTCATTGCCTCAGAGCTTACCAATTAGACTAGCCCGGCTGGCCAGCAAGCTCCAGGGAACTGCCCATCTTCGTCTTTCTAGTGCTGGGATAGCAGGTGTGAGCCACCACACCTGGCACTCCACATAGCTATGGAGTCAGGTCCTGGCCTCTGAGAGACAAGTGCTTTACCAGCTGATTTACCTTCCCAGCCCCCCACAACTTCTTGTGTCCCCTTTAGTCTTTTTTTTTTTTTTTTTTTTCGAGGTAGGGTCTCACCCTGGTACAGGCTGACCTGGAATTAACTATGTAGTCTCAGGGTGTCCTCGAACTCTCGGTGATCCTCCTATCTCTGCCTCCCAAGTGCTGGGATTAAAGGCGTGCGCCACCATGCCCGGCTCTCCCCTTTAGTCTTAACCTGGCCTAACTTCTGCCATGTTCCCTTTGGTGTCTCAATAAAGGCCACTAGGATTCAAAAGTTCTGGCTCTTCCATCCAAGGATAGTTCAGAGACAAAGCATGACATTTTCTTTTGAAATGTGTGAAGAACTTGTTGCATGTATCATATTAATAGTCTTAATATGGCAGAATTTGAACTCTTAATTTTTACAGACAAAATTGCTATTTCTGAGATGTGTTTACAGATGAGGAACACATTTTTAAAAAGATTGTTGCCTGTGAAGCCTAAGGACCCCGGTTCGAGGCTCGGTTCCCCAGGTCCCACGTTAGCCAGATGCACAAGGGGGCGCACGTGTCTGGAGTTCGTTTGCAGAGGCTGGAAGCCCTGGCACGCCCATTCTCTCTCTCTCTCTGCCTCTATCTGTCTTTCTCTCTGTGTCTGTCGCTCTCAAATAAATAAATTTAAAAAAAAGACGATTGTTGAAATTTATTTCATCAAATCATTATGAAATATGTATTTCAATTATTCAGAGCTAGGTGATTTCTTATATGTTTCTAAGAAAAAGTTAAAAAAATAACCCTAATAAAGTAAAATTAAATATGGTGAGGTATATATTGCTTCAAAATATTTTATCAGAACAACACACTACTAAATGATGACTGGGTCAATGAAGAAATCAAAAAGGAAATAAAAAAATTTATAGAGTCAAATGATAATGAGAACACAACATACCAAAATCTCTGGGACACAATGAAGGCAGTCCTAAGAGGTAAATTTATAGCTTTAAGTGCTTAAATTAAGAAATTAGAAGGTTCACAAGTAAATAACCTAATGCTTCACCTTAAAGCCTTGGAAAAAGAAGAACAAGGCAAACCAAAAATCAGTAGATGGGAAGAAATAATAAATATTAGGGCAGAAATTAATGATATAGAAACAAACAAACAAACAAACAAAATCCGAAGAATCAATGAAACAAAGAGTTGGTTCTTTGAAAGGATATACAAGATTGATAAGCCCTTAGCAACTGTGACCAAAAGAAAGAGAGAAGAGACACAAATTAATAAACTCAGAGATGCAAAAAGTAACATCACAACAGATGCCAGAGAAATTCAAAAAAATCATAGAGACATAATATAAAAGCATATACTATAAAAGCTATACTCCACAAAGTATGAAAATCTGAAAGAAATGGATGATTTCCTTGATTTATATGACCTACCTAAATTAAATCAAGATGAGATTAATTACTTAAATAGACCTAAAACAAGCATTGAGATCTGAACAGTTATCAAAAATCTCCCAACTAAAAAAAGCCCAGGCCCAGATGGATTCACTGCTGAATTTTACCAGACTTTCAGGGAAGAACTAATGCCATTGCTTCTTAAGCTTTTCTATAAAATAGAAAAAGAAGGAATCCTACCAAATTCCTTCTATGAAGCCAGAATTACCCTGATACCAAAACCAGGCAAAGAAAGAACAAAAAATGAAAATTACAGACCAATCTCCCTCATGAACATAGATGCAAAAATTCTCAACAAAATATTGGCCAACAGAATACATGAATATATCAGAAAGATCATTCACCCTCACCAAGTAGGCTTTATCCCAGAGATGCAGGTATGGTTCAACATATGCAAATCAATAAACATAAAACATTATATAAATTGACTGAAGGACAAAAATCATATGATCATCTCATTAGATGCAGAGAAAGTGTTTGACAAAATCCAACATCCCTTCATGATAAAAATACTACAAAGACTGGGAATAGAAGGAACATATCTCAATATAATAAAGGCTGTTTATGACAAGCCTACCAACATATTACTAAATGGGGAAAAACTGAGAGCTTTTCCACTAAAATCAGGAACAAGACAAGGGTGTCCACTGTCCCCACTTTTATTTAATATAGTACTGGAAGTCTTAGCCATAGCAATAAGGCAAGAGACACACATAAAAGGGATACAAATTGGAAAGGAAGAAATCAAATTATCATTATTTGCAGATGACATGATTGTGTATATAAAGGACCCTAAAGGCTCTACCAGCAAACTATTAGAGCTGATGAACACCTATAGCCATGTATCAGGATACAAAATAAACACACAGAAATCAGTAGCCTTCATATATGCTAACAACAAACACACAGAGGATGAAATCAGAGAATCACTCCCATTCACAATTGCATCAAAGAAAATAAAGTACCTTGGAATAAAACTAACCAAGGAAGTAAAGGATCTCTACAATGAAAACTATAAAGCACTCAAATGAGAAATTGCAGAAGATACATGAAATGGAAAAACATCCCTTGTTCCTGGATTGGAAGAATCAATATTGTGAAAATGGCAATCTTACCAAAAGCAATCTTCACATTTAATGCAATCCCCATCAAAATTCCAAAGGCATTCTTCATGGAAATAGAACAAACAATCCAAAAATTCATTTGGAATCACAAAAACCCTCGAATATCTAAAATAATACTGAGCAACACAAATAAGGCAGGAGGTATCACTATACCTGATTTTAACCTATACTACAGAGCCATAGTAACAAAAACAGCATGGTACTGGCACAAAAGCAGATATGTAGATTAATGGAACAGAATCGAGGACCCAGATGTAAGTCCAGGTAGCTATAGCCACCTGATATTCGATAAAAATGCCAAAAATACTCATTGGAGAAAAGTCATCCTCTTCAGCAAATGGTGCTGGGAAAACTGGATATGTATCTGTAGAAGGATGAAAATAGATTCTCTCTCTCCATGCACAAGAGTTAAATCCAAATGGACTGAAATTAACATCAGATCTGAAACTCTGAAATTGCTACAGGAAAAAGCAGGAGAAACCCTTCAACATATTGGTCGTGGCAAAGACTTTCTGAATATAACCCCAATTGCTCAGGCATTAAAACCACAAATTAACTACTGGGACCTCATGAAATTACAAAGGTTTTGCACTGCAAAGGACACTATGAGTAAAGCAAAGAGGCAACCTACAGAATTGGAAAAAAATCTTTGCCAGTTATATATCTGATAGAGGATTAATATCTAGGATATACAACAAACTCAAAGTTAAATAATAAGAAGTCAAACAAGCCAATTAAAAAAGGGCTATGGAGCTAAATAGAGAGTTCTCAAAAGAAGAAATACAGATGGCATATAAGCATCTAAAAAAAATGTTCTACATCCCTAGTCATCAGGGAAATGCAGTTTAAAACTACATTGAGATTCCATCTCACTCCTGTCAGATTGGCTACCATCATGAAAACAAATGATCATAAATGTTGGTGGGGATGTGGAAAAAGAGGAACCCTTCTACACTGCTGGTAGGAATGCAATCTGGTCCAGCCATTGTGGAAATCAGTGTGGAGGTTCCTAAGACAGCTAAAGATTGATCTACCATATGACCCAGCTATAACACTCCTAGGCATATATCCAAAGGACTCATCCCATTTCCTTAGAAGTACATGCTCAACCATGTTTATTGCTGCTCAATTCACAATAGCTGGGAAATGGAACCAGCCTAGATGTCCCTCAACTGAGGAGTGGATA
This sequence comes from Jaculus jaculus, assembly GCF_020740685.1. Taxonomy (NCBI): domain Eukaryota; kingdom Metazoa; phylum Chordata; class Mammalia; order Rodentia; family Dipodidae; genus Jaculus; species Jaculus jaculus. The sequence continues at coordinate 170,127,311 of NC_059105.1, forward strand.
ATGAAGATGTGGCACATTTATACAATGGAGTTCTACTCAGCCGTAAAGAAAAATGAAGTTATGAAATTTGCAGGAAAATGGATGGATCTGGAAAGGATTATACTAAGTGAGGTAACCCAGGCCCAGAAAGCCAAGTGCCACATGTTCTCCCTCATATGTGGATCCTAGCTACAGATGATTGGGCTTCTGTGTGAGAAGGAAAAATCTCAGTAGCAGAGGCCAGTAAGTTAAAAAGGAGATATAAAGGGAAGAGAAAGGAAGTGAGGAGGGTGCTTAATAGGTTGGTATTTTATAGAAGAATAGATTAACGGGGGGTGAAAAGGCCCAAAGTGATGTCAGGGGAAGAGATTGAGTAAAGAAAAGGTGGAGGGAGTGCCAATGAAAATCTAAAGTATGCAAATAAATTATATGGAATCCTCTTGTTTTGGACAATGGAACACTCAGAAGCCATAGATTGTTGTTAGAAAATTTTCAGTGCCAGGGATGGGATACCTCCAGTGAGTTGTTGGCCAGGGAGTTCCCTGATGCCCCAAAACATTATAGGCCATTGCCGAGGTCCTTGGTTTCCCACCAGGAATAGATGGTAAGACCCTATTGCTGAAGACTTCATATACTTGGGCTGCAAGGCCACTGAGAAATCCTGCTGGAACTGAGCTGATAACCTCTTCCATGTAGACCAGCTGACAGAAAGCTGGAAAAAGCCATTATACATGGAGTTCAATGGGAGAAAGAGATACCACCAGTGAAGATACTGAACAGTAGACACTGCAAACCTTATAATTGGCCAGTCAGCCCAAATGAGCCAATGGGTGCAATAGTGGCACATCTGTCATGGTGGAAACCAACTGCCCTCTAATTGGACTGGAGGCCAGCTTCATGGGGGGAAACACATCCCTAATACTGAAAAGTTAAAACAGGGGTAGTCATGAGCCCTAGGGGTGTAACATCTGCTGATGTCTGGAAAAATGTATATAGCATGCTTATCAACTGCCCAGTAAGCACTTCTCTTAATATTTGTACCCTTATATTAATGCTACTCTCACTTTGGGTAGAGAATCTTCTCTTTTCAGATGGCAGTGACTTTGGGATGACTCAGAAGGTATCATAGTGCTGGAAAGAAGTGACTGGAGTACTGAGTAACATCTCAATCACACCTTCCAAGGCTCAGGGTCTCATGCGGAACAGGTGGCAGAAATAATGGAAGAGCCAAAGGAAGGGTAGGACTCTGTACAATGTGCTTCCTCCAGACATAAAATGACCTGGATATCCATGACCTCATAGTGCCTGACACTGCCTACACAAGACCATCATAAGAGGAGGAAAAGAACATGACATTAAAATAAAAGAGAGACTGATGGAGATGGGGAGGGGATATGATGGAGAATGGAATTTCAAAGGGGAAAGTGTGGGGGGGAGGGCATTACCATGGGATACTTTTTATAATCATGGAAAATGTTAATAAAAATTGAGAAAAAAATAATAAAATAAAATAAAAACATTTTACCAGGATGTGAGCTAAAAAGTTTGAAACCATGATACAAGGATATACTGATCCAGGACAATTAAGGTCAATCATTGTTTAGCAGAATTATGGGTCCTCAGAAAGTTTCATAACATGTTTCCAAAAGATAGTTTTCTTGGATGGATCTCTTCCATAGAACATAAATCATTGAACATAGCTCTGAATGATCACACTTGACTATAGTTCTTCAAATGCCTTTAGATATGTAACTATTATTAGTGTTGGTGTTTACTGATTACCTAAATGTATTAGTACACGAGTCATTCTGATAATCACCTTCTATGCATAATCCACATTGAGTACCAAAATCTTAACTGCAGATGAGAAAGCTGAGTCTCAGAAAAATTAATTTACGCATACAAAGAGTGCATCTAGCAAAGGAAGGGGTACTGGGAGGGCTCCCATCCCCCACTCAAATGGACTGATTTAAGAAATCCTATTCCTGGGCTGGAGAGATGGCTTAGCAGTTAAGCGCTTGCCTGTGAAGCCTAAGGACCCCGGTTCGAGGCTTGGTTCCCCAGGTCCCATGTTAGCCAGATGCACAAGGGGGCTCACGCGTCTGGAGTTCGTTTGCAGAGGCTGGAAGCCCTGGCGCGCCCATTCTCTCTCTCTCCCTCTATCTGTCTTTCTCTCTGTGTCTGTCGCTCTCAAATAAATAAATAATAAAAAATTAAAAAAAAAAAAAAGAAATCCTATTCCTAAGACCATTTCTTAAAAAAAATTTTTTTTGTTTATTTTTATTTACTTGAGAGTGAAAGACTGAGAGAGAGAAAGAGAGAATGGGCGCACCAGGGCCTCCAGTCATTGCAAACAAACTCCAGATGCGTGTGCCACCTTATGCATCTGGCTTACGTGGGGAATCAAGCATTGAACCAGGGTCCTTAGGCTTCACAAGCAAGCGCTTAACTGCTAAGCCATCTCTCCAGCCCCCCTAAGTCCATTTCTATTTCACCCCTATGCATTAACTCCTGCCCAGCTTCCAACTACTAAAATTTCCATCTGTACAGTGTTCTTCTGAATATAGAGGCACAATAATATAAGCTCAGAGTATGTGTTCTTATTATTTTAAAAATAAAGCATCTGGATCTCAGGCTTTTAGTGGGGGAAAACTGAATTTTAGCTTGATGGTTGTAACACTGATTTGAGCCCATTCAAACATGTTTTTGTACTTATAATCGGGGGGCCAGATTGATTTAAATTTTCATCAAGTTACCCCAGATTTATTTTCTATGGGATTAAATATGCAAACTGTTTTCTGTAAGTAATAACTCTACCATCTGGCACAGATTATTAGTGAGCAGGCATTTGTACTTAGAAATAGTTGTAAACTAAGCATCATTACTGGTCCTTTATGTTAATGTTGCGATGTCACACTGCTGTGTAGGGAACTGAGCATGTACCGAGCATAGCTGGGACCTGTGTTCTTAACACTTGCACCCCTGCAGCACAGCAGTGCGCCATGAGGCTGAGTAAAGAAACGCGTGCCTCTGCTAGTCTCGGACAAAGCAACAGACGCAGGTAGTCTGCTCACTTCATTAGCCACAGTCACTGTGTATATTTATATCTCTATTATAATGAGGTATTTGGTAGAAGACATGGTGGAAAATATAGGTTCAGGGCCGAAGAGGCAGCTCAGTTGGTAAAGTGCCTCCTCACTTGCATGAGGACTCGTCTTTGATCCCTAGACCCCATGTATGTTGGGTGGTGACATGTGGTTGTAATCCCACTTAGGAGGTGAAAGAAGGTGGGCCCCTGGAACTTGCTGGGCAGCCAGTCTGGCCTAATTGGTAGCTGTAGGCTAATGAGAGATCTTGTCTTAAAAACAGGTGGATGGCATACCTGAGGACGAAGATGACATCTGAGGTTGTCCTCTAGCATCTCCACCCATGAACACACATACATGCATGCCTGCACGTCACATACAACACATACAAAAGAGAAATTATACTTTATATGCCTAATATTCTGAAAAACTTCCCAAATAACTTGAAAAATACTCATGATTTAAGGATTGAACTTTTTTGGTTAGATGGGAGTGTTGATTTATTTAGACACATGGCCATAGGTGTCATTTCCTTTGTTGGTTACCTTGCGTGGGAGGTACTATGGTGTGCTCCACGCAGGCCCTGTCTTGAAGACTGAGTCAATCTTTAACTCAGTACCCTGAGCATGGTCACAGCTTTTGCTCAAGCCCGTCACTGGCATCCTTAGACTAGCTCAGAAGGGAGCTTCCTTGTCCAAGCCTGTGCTTGGTGACTCCAAGAACCGGGTGACGTGCAAATGTTCTCTGCTCCTTTGTCTCCATCTGGAGCAACTGTGAGGGTGGCTCTGGTCACTTTGCCAGCAGCTTACGCCTCCTTTTCCCTGCACCATAGGTCAACCCCTGCTTCTTCTCTCCTACCTTCACTCTTTACCTTTTACACTGCAGATGCTCTGAGGCACCCCCGACGCACATCTCTATTACTGCCTCCTTCCCAGCGAGCATTCCTGAACATAGAAGAGCCTGACATCCAAAGTCACTTCCTCTTTCCATTCACTTTGCATTCCTCTGCATAACCCTCCATTTGACAATTGTGTATACTAGGAAATCAAGATGCTGATAGTCTAATTACAATATAAGTGCAAGTGCACTAAGAATAATGTCCCAAAGAAACTTGGATTCTTGCCAATCCTTCCCCAGCATTAGAATGGTTAGATTCCTTTTCATATAACAACACATGAAAGAAAATAAAAGACATTCATTCACTTGTTCCATATTTATTATGCCTAGTGTGTACCAATTATTATGAAAAAAAAAAAAAAAAGAGCCAGGCACAGTGGCTCTTACCTATCATCCCAGCACTCTGGAAGCTGAAGTAGAATTGCATGAGCCTGAGGCCAGTCTGGGCTACAGAGGGAGTCCCGTGTCAGCTTGGGGCCTGGGGGCCTGGGTTAAAGTGAGACCTGGCCAGAAAGATAGACAGACAGAGACAGAGACAGAGAGACAGAGAGAGAGAGAGATTGATTTTGCCCAGTTTGAGTTGAAAGTTAGTTGATTTTGTCAGTGCACCAGGGTCAGTTAATACTTATGTGGCTCCACAATTTCATTTCAGTCCTTTCATAAGCCACAAGATCAGTGACCTTTCTTAGTAGCTTAGAGGTTTTCAGCTTGTTGAGTATTTTCACTGGTTCCTAACTCTTGGGAGGAAAACATGAGTAAACTTAAGCAAGATTTCAGTGGGTCCACTTATGTTGATGACTAATTCCCTCCTAGTCCTTTCTTCCTCCATAACTTTGTTGTTCCTGCTCTGCTGATCAAAGTGGTTTCATGTGAATTGTGCTGGAAGTCAAGGAGTTGGTGGGGTTAGAACACTCACCAGTAAATGAAAATGTCAGCTGACATGAGGGACCCAAAGAGATGAATGTAGTCATTAGCCTACGTTCCTTTAAACTGGAACTTACCTCTAGATAGGAATTCAACATTCTCTTTTGGAAACAGTTCTGAGTTAATGTTGTGTGAGGGTTGTTTCATTCCTGAACAAGGGAATCAAAGATAATCTGCCCTTTCAATGGTAATCTGGGAGAATTTTCCCACAGTATCATTTATGGGCTTTTTACACGTGTCAGGGTCTATATATACTAAGTAGCTGACCAGCCTGATCAGATTGCTGGACTTATCAATTATGTTGCTTTTATTTCTATAAATAAAAATCCCAGAATCTATCTGTGAATTCAATTCAGATTTTGTGATTTGCTCCTGGAAAGAACACACCAAGAATGAGTGATTGGTTAAAAAAAAAAAAAAAAAACACCCAACAAACAAACAACAACAACAAGACTTGTAGCTGTTAGGTAGAAATGTCCAGCACTGTTTCTTCGGGGAAAGGAGCCAGGGCGGCATGCACGTGCGTACTGACGTGAGTGACCGTGGAAGAACACTGACGTTTAATGGCACAGATGTGAACACGGCCCTATTGTCCAAATTTGTATTTCTTTAGGAGTCAGTAACTCCCGCATCTCCCCATCTCTCGGTCCTCACGGGCATCCTACTAAATTGGCAGAACAGGTGGCTACCTCGCAAACCAGCCTTGGATTAGTGGAGTGACTTTTACCCAGACTCATAATACAGAACAGGTGTAGCGCCAGCAAGAGCGCGTGGGCGGTAATCCACAAGAACTCTCGCCCTCTGAGCCCCGGGAGGTGGTCGGCCAAGTGGGTTCCCGAGGTTGCCATGACGCAGGGCACTTTCTTGCATCGTCCTGCCATTGTCCCATCCACATATGGACACCTACTGCCAACAAGGCGGAGAAAGGAAGGTTCAACTATCCCTAAAAGAGGCATGCTGGGATAATCTTGAACAAATTGCCTGGTCCCTGGCGGTAGCCCCAACCCTGAGCGCAGTCTTAGATGGTCTGGAGAGAAACTTTAATCACCAATGACGTTTTCGGCTCTCCCTCGGTCCTATGGGCACCTCAGCCAAGAGGAACTTTACCTAGTTGGAGCCACAATGCACTTCCATTTAATCTGCAGCAGGCATTTCATGAAAAACAGGGGGAGGGGCCTCGGAGGAACCACATCTCGGCTGTTAGTCATCTTTTACTTGGGGTGCACAGACGAAGCAAGTCCAGAGAGAAACTCTTCCCAGTGCTCGTCACATTCCCTTTGCTCTTTTCTGAAACGCCTCAACTTCTGCTGTGACCCACTCCTGCTTGCCCTCTAATGGACACTGCAACCGAAAGAATCAGAGGACAGGGAACCTACCTGGCACCAGCCTGTCCTCACGTGTGCACAGATAGGGAGGGGATGAGATCTTGGTCCTTGGAAGGCACCCTGGGGTGCTAGCAGGCAGGGATAATGCTTTCTCTGCCTTGCACGTCTGGGAATCCGCAGCACACACTCCCCTGCACCTTGTGGGACTGTACTCTAGTGACAAGCTGCAGTGTAAGTTTCACAAAGGGAGTGCTATGACTCCTGCCCTTTGAAGCTCCAAGACTTGTAGAAGTGTCTAGAGGACACATGTTTCAGGCCCCTTACCTCTACTGAAGGATCCAATACTGAGGTAACACTCAAGTAACAGAGCCGATATTCACAGCGCCTGTGGAAATCCCTATTACCCAATAGAGATCACTGGTCCTATTGTCGTAGGGTTAGTCACATGGGATGCACGCTCATCATTGTACAATGTATCTGCTTGCATTGCTAGAAGTTCTTTACCTTTGCATGACCCATACCACAATGGGTCTCTTTAATTCTGATATAGGATGTGCTGTGCCTAAATCCACTAATCATAGTCAGAGAAGTATGTGGAGATTACAATAGAGGGCCTCGCTGGAAAAGCACTCAGCAAAGATACAAAGATAAATCTTCAGTAGTTTACTAAAGTACTTAAAAAATGCCATCACATAGAAGTGTAAAGATATCTATTTCATCGTATGTGCAAATCTCAATGTAGGAACCCAAGAAATATGAAAAAAGTAATATGACCCTTCTCAAACTTTATGACTGTTATGGTTTAAATGTGAACTCCCATAGGTTTGTTCACGTTTGAATTCACAGCTGGTGGTGCTGTTGGAGTAGTGTGCACTGTTTAAGAGGACGGGGCTGACTGGTGGAAGTAGGTCTCTAGGGGTGGGCCTCTTGTAGCTTGTCCCCTGGTTCTAGCTGCTCTCTGCTTGCTGGCTTCCCACAGTGAGGGCAGCTGCCACCACATGCTCCCTCTGCCATGCCTCTGGGGCCACCTCTTCCCCACCATGATGGATGGCAACCCTGAGACCATCAGCCAAGTAATTAAGCTGTCCTTTCTTAACTTGCTTTTCTCCCAGGAATTTTGGTCACGGTGATGTGAAAGTTAACTCATACAGAAACTAGTATCAAGGAAGTGTGGTTTTTGCCATGATTAAGCCTCATCATGTGGTTTCTAGGCCTTTTGAATTCTAGAGGAGCCTTAGAATATTGTAAGCAAGTGTCTGAAGGGAGATTCTAGTGGAGGTTCTGAAGACAAGCATGGTGATGAAAATATGGACAGTAAATAAAATACCTGATAAGGACTCTATTTGGAACTGTACCAGAGGCCATTCCTGTTATGTTCTATTGAAAAATTTACCTGGGACAATAGGAAAGGTACCTTGAGAATGAGACCGCACCCACCCAAGCTCCCGGGTAGAACTATAACTCAATGGAGCCCTAGCAGGGCTGTTGGCAGTCTGATTTAGTGTTGACTTCTCTGCAGCCTCTGGGTTTCTGCTTTGTAGGTTTGGAGTAGTTGCCGTAGACCGCTCTGTAGCTGGTCGCTCTGCAGGCTGGCCGTGGGAGCAGCACTCATGTCACGGCTTTCTCTGCACTGCCGGGGCCCAGGCACACGTGGCTGAGGTCGCAGGCCTCACGGGGGGCAGTCTGCTTGTCTCGTCAGTGGATCCCGGCTCTCCTTTGTGTTCTCTGCCATCCTCTGCTGATTTCTCTCCTTCCAGGTAGCAGCTGATTTACTTACTTTTTTTTTTTTTTTGCTTTAAAAAATATTTTTGGGCCGGGAAGATGGATCAGTGGTTAAGGCGCTTGCTGCGAAGTCTAATGGCTGGGGTTTGATGCCCCAGCACCCACATAAAGCCAGATGCACCAAGTGGCACATGCATCCGAAACATATGTTCTCAATGGCTCTATGCCATGGTGCACCCATTTTCTCTCCTTCTACTTGCAAATAAATACATAAAAATATTTATTCTTTTTTTTTTTTTTTTCTTTTTCGAGGTAGGGTCTCACTCTGGCTCAGGCTGACCTGGAATTCGCCATGGAGTCTCAGGGTGGCCTTGAACACTCGGTGATCCTCCTACCTCTGCTTCCCAAGTGCTGGGATTAAAGGCATGCGCCACCACGCCCGGCTACATAAAAATATTTATTTATGAGAGACAGAGAGAAAGACACACACACGAAGAGGGAGAGAGAGAGAGAGAGAGAGAGAGAGAGAGAGAGAGAGAGAGAGGGAGAGAGAGAAGGAGGGAGAGAGAGAGGGAGAGAGAAGGCCTATGCCAGGACCTCCTCTCTACTTTAAATGAACTACAGATGCATATGCCCTTTGTGCATATGGCTGTTTACATGGGAACTGGGGACTTGAACCTAGGCCATCAGACTTTGCAAGCAAGTACCATTAACCATTGAGCTCAGCCCTATTTTGGTTTTTTTATTGTATTGTAGACTTTTTCTTTTAGCAGTTTGGTGAAATTTGTGTTCTTCTGAGAATCATTTTTCTTTTTTGTTGTTGTTCTTTTCAAGGTAGGGTCTCACTCTATCCCAGGCTGACTTGGAGCTCACCCTGTAGCCCCAGACTGGCTGCAAACTCACAGCCATACTCTTACTTCTGCCTCTAGAGTGCTGGGATTAAAGGCATGTGACACCATGTCCAGCATGTTTTTAAGGTACATTTTATTTTTATTTATTTATTTATTTGAGAGAGGAAAAGAGGGATGGAGGGAGGGAGAGAGACATTGAGAGAGAGAGAGAGAGAGAGAGAGAGAGAGAGAGAGAGAGAGAGAGAATGGACATGCCAGGGCCTCTAGTCACTGCAAATGAACTACAGATGCATGTGCCCCTTGTGCATCTGGTTTACGTGGGTCCTGGAGAATTGAACCTTTGGCTTTGCACCTTAGGCTTTGAACCTTTGGCTTTGCAGGCAAGTGCCCTAAGTGCTAAACCATCTCTCCAGTCCCCAGCATGTTTTTATATGCATCAAATAAAGTGCATATAATTTGACAGTATCGGAGATACCTTGAACTCTGCCTTAATTTCTAGTCTAAAGACTCCAGGCAATGAACTGTGGGAGTCTAATAGCATGTTTAGGTCATAATTAGTAAAATGTACTATGAGTACAAATCTTATCGAATATTCCATGTGTTTTACTTGTGATACAACTGTACAGTAGAATTAGCTTTTATAAAGTATTGCTGTAGCTGGGTGTGGTGGCACACACTTTTAATCCCAGCACTTGTGAGGCAGAGGTAGGAGGAGGATTGCTGTGAGTTTGAGGCCACCCTGAGACTACATAGTGACTACATCAGGTCAGCCTGAGCTAAAGTGAGACCCTACTTTGAAGAAAAAAAGTATTGCTCTAATGTTATATTGTGAAATATGCTTTTAGAACATGAGTAAATGAGAGTATGACTAATGAGTGATTTGCATAGATTCTTATAGAAAAAGGAAAAAAGAGGAAAATTACTAATCTTTCTATGTGTCACACAGAAAATAAACAGAAACCATGAAGACATATTTATGGATACTGAAAAAATGGAATGAGTAATTTATCCAGTTCACTGTTTTACTTCTTTCATTTTCCCCAAGCTTCCCGTGATAATAGAGTTTCAGAAGCCATGGCAGGAATAGAACAGAGGAGAGAGAGCAGAGCAGAGGGAAGAGAAGAGAAGTTTGGTTGGAGACAGAGTTTCTCCTCATTGCTCAACCCTGGGCACCCTTGTGGGGTGGGTTTCCATTCTCGCCATCTTCTTCCAGACAGCAGAACGGGTCAGGCCTGCACTGCTCTCTCTCACACACTGCACCCTACTTTGGCAAATATGTCAACAGGTAATGCTGCTTCTCCACTCTTTCCAGAAGCAGTATTTCTTTATCACTGGAGCTTAGAAGTTAACTGCAAATAACCCTTTCCAAAAAATAAGTTAAGACATTTAAACTGCATGCTTTAAAAGCCTACTTTTTGTTTGATTTGGAAGCAGAATGTTCTAAAGATTTCTTGATGATTAGCTCCATGGGAAGTCATTACTCCTTGAAGGATTTTAGTCAGAGAACTCACATTAATTTTTTCCATTTTACACTAAATAGATCAAGTCAGCAAAACAAAATTGGGCCGTGCTATTTGTTTTATAAAAAGAAGAGTACCCTCTTGCAGAAAGCTTAATGAAAAATCATGTTTTAAATCTTTGGAGTTTTTTTTTTTTTTCAAAAGAAAATTGAACACTTACGTGACATAAACACTTTAAGTTGTGTTCAGCTCTTACAATGGGTATTGTTCTATGGACTCTAGAATGATTAGCTCATTTAATCCTCAGTAATTACATAGGTCTCATTGTCACGCTTTTCCAGCTTAGAAAAGTAAGCCACAGACAGCAGCAAGGTCATCAGAGGTTCCACGGCTAGTGGGTGGAAGAGCCAGCATTTGCATCTAGGCAGACGTTTCTAGGACTACGCTCCTGGGCCACTAGCAAGCCTTCATGGTGTAGGTGACGAAACCGAGATCCAAGGCATGATATAACTTGCTGATATCATGTGCACAGAAAGCAGTGGAGTGGAGCTTTGACCTCTTTCCCTTTAGACTTCTTTCCAATGCTTCTGTTTTTATTTCAAGTTGACCTTTATAAGTAAATGTAAAAAGCTGGAGTCATTGCTGGTTGGCTTCCTTCTATGTTAGTGCACAATGGTTGAAACCTGAAAAATACATGCATTTACTGTCTTCTTTCCAAATATGACGCAAGTACACCCACGTTCAGCACGGGGATTCCCTGGCTGCTCCTTGGTTTGGGCCCCTGAGCCATCTCCCTTCGATCAGTCTTCCTTGAGTCTCTGCTCTCTGCCTCATCACCAGGCACGGCTGAAGGCCAGCACTGCCATCCTGATGCGGAAGCGAGCAGCTGTGTGAGCAGGGCTGAGGGAGCGTCTGCCTCACCGTCGTGTCTGTACTGCTGGCGGGAAGCTTCGAAGGCAGCGGGAAGCCTGGTGCTGTGGTCCTCCTGTAAGACCAGAGCTTGGGAGGCAGAGGCGCGGAGCTCTGGGCGCAGGTGACAGACCTTGCCTCAGTTAGAGCTGAGAGTGATCAGGGAGGCTCTCCACATCCACATGCATGTGGACCTGCACGCACGTGCACCCACGTGCATAGGAATGTGCATGTACACACATCACACATGTACACTTACGGAAAACCAATAAAAGCCTTCACGTTTGTGCTCTGGATGCAGACAGTGGTAGAAAATTTCACCTGAGGCCGGGCGTGGTGGTGCACGCCTTTAATCCCAGCACTGGGGAGGCAGAGGTAGGAGGATCGCCATGAGTTCAAGGCCACCCTGAGATGACAGAGTTAATTCCAGGTCAGCCTAGACCAGAGTGAGACCCTACCTCAAAAACCAAAAAAAAAAAAAAAAAAAAAAGAAAATTTCACCTGATAGGTGGGGAGTTTGCTGATCTTGTCCCTGAGAAACAACTTGTGATGTGTGGAGGCGTTAATCCTGGCTGGAGGGGCACTTTGACCTTCATGGCAAGAAAGGAGAGACTGATCTGCATGTGGAAGGCTTAGGCACATGGCCGGGAGAAACAGCAGACACGGCAGGGCTGGCAGCCATCCTACTTTGAGGGCATCAAACGGACTTTTGGCTATGGTGCCCACTTACTTTAGGGCAAGATGCCAGGGCTCCATCCTGCCCAAATCTTCAGTCTATCCCTCTCTCCTGGTGGGGGCTTGCAACTCACAGGATTGCACCACCCCATTGCTAACTTGGAACCAGGACCCTTTCGCTCTACACAGACCTTGGGTTTGTGCACATTTTCTGCTGGGTGGCTTCCGGAGGGTGATTTCTCTTTTATGTGTCCTTATTCTACACAAACATAATTTGAAAACGTGGCGTTTTCAGAGTGGGTGGGAACACCCTGAGGCAGGTCACCCACTACCCCACAGGGACAACTGAGGCCTTCATGATCCCAGAGTGAATACTGTACGTCCACTGCGGAGCCCCTCACACAGCCTCATGCGCTTTGAAGACTTGGCCCCCAGCTGCAGCCAGCTGGGGAGGGGTGCAAAGCATGGGCGCGGCGCTGCCTGCGGCGGTCGCTCAGGCCGGCCTGAGACGCAGAGCAGCGGCTGGGTGCGCAGGAGCCCTGCCTCGCGCTACCTTGCAGCTGATGAGAGCAGATGGGACGCCCTGCTGCTGCCTGCCAGGGTTTTCTGCTACGACGGAAGTGTCCCTTAAAAACAGGTAAGGATCTGACACCATCGCCCCCTCGCAGAGGGTCTTCTCAGAGGGGGGAATGACACATTTACCAAAGGAAAAACTCAATTTCTCTGAAGGCATCTTTCTGTGTTAACTGTACTCCAATGTTTCTGTAATAAAAGTACAATTAAATATGAAAGTAGTAGAATGCAGCATATAGAACTTCGTGCTGAGCAAAAACGATTGCAAGAACAGTTGCCATGCCTCAGGGGCCACGCGTGGGTCCCGGCCCGCGTGCCTGTCGCCCAGAGCCGCTGCAAGGAGCCTCGTCTGCGCGGGTCCGGACGCAGCATGCAGAGGGATGGCCGTCCTTCAAGGTTTTGGGTAGTTTCCTGAGATTTCTGCTCCACTGAAATCAGACCCGGGATTTCCTTTCTGGAATCTCTCTAGTGCGCGCTTTCTCTACCTGTGGTCTTGCACCTGAGGGTCAGATGCACATTCAGATTGCAGAAGCGAAGTCCAACAATTTGCTGAATGTCTCTTGGTCTTTGTAGGAACAATGCCGATCATTTTTCTCTCCTCCAATGTCCTTGTTCCCTCATTAGCTTTTCTAGAACAGACTTAGGGCACCTGTTACTTTACAGGTAACCTTTGCAGTGGTAGGATTTCAAGCCCATAAGAAGTTTATGTCAAGTATTTCTTATGTTGCTTTTTTCTTTTTATTTGTGCATAGCTGACAAACAATCCTGTGAGACCCTTAAAGACAGGGCGGCATGGTGGTGAAACGATGCAGGTGACAAACAGCCCACATCCTAATGAAACCCATTGGCATCTTTCCTTCATTCCAGTTGTTTCCTTCAGACTTTGCCCGGCTCTTTGTGCTGTCTCTTAACTTCACTGACGCGTGAGTTCATCTGTAAACGGGATAATCATGCCTGCCTTAGCCGGGTCCAGTGGCATGGCCCTGGGAGGCTGAGGCAAGAGGTTTACTTGAGCTAGGTGTTTGAGGCCAGCCTGGACGATATAGAGAGATCTTCTCTCCTCAAAAAAAAAAAAAAAAAAAAAAAAAACAAAAATAAAGCCAAGCAGCATTAGTCCCATAGCAAGACTAAAGGGGCCGAGGCCGTGTAAACAGCGCATGGGGCTGAGCCCTTGGTGGCTAGCTGCACCTTAGTTTTCCACAGTGAAATTGTGCTGATCTTGAGTTCCTTCCAGCTTCACATTCTAAAGGTCCTTTTCAGCAATTTCTTTTTGTCATGCTACCTTAGCCGGCACTCTTATCCTTTTCTCCATCATTCCAGCATTCCCTCTTCATCTTTTCACTAACCTTTCCCCCCAGTTTCATTCTTGGAGGATGGCACCCTGGTCTGGCTGGGGCCAGTCCCTGTTTACGCCCCTTGTTCCAGTGTAATGAGCAGCAGTGTTTCCTTCCTCTCTGAGCTGGCTGATGAGTTATGTGATCACCCTAATTAACAGGCATCTACATCATCGCATCATCCACAAAGTATCATGTATTTTAAACGCTGTCAGGGCTTGTCTCTCTGGCAGGGTTTAGGACAGTCATTCCTCCTCAAGACTAGCACATATCTGCACGTGGGGGCGGCTTAGAAATGCTTATCAAATGTGTGAATGTCTTTGAATACTCACATCTTTCAGTTGAAATCGATTGCCACCTTTTATGAAAATGAGAAATGAACCAGACCATAACATTGTTCCTCATTTTTATCTCTCTGAAGTGTGTGGTCCTCAGTTCAGAGATCGTCATTTCTACCTGCAGATTCATGTCTCATTTTTTCCTCTTGCCTTACCCAGAGATTTTTTTTTTTTAATTCTTTGAAAACTGGAGTTTTCCTTCTCAACAGTGCAGTGTGCTGAGGCCACCTGCACCACTGCAGGGTGCTTGCTTTGGGCATGCGGGTCTTCACAATTAGTCTCCCGTCCTCCTAAGGCGCTCTCCACTCTGTTGTCTGATTCAGACTCACTTTATCCGCTGTCTTGTTTCTATCTTTGAGGCCACACCCGCTGGTGCTCTGGTTCTATAAGGTGGATTCCAGTAGATCATGAAGTCAGTGAGGGGCATAATTTAGACCTCAGTGTCACTGTTGTCTGATATGTCTTCCTGTTGCAGTCAGCTCCTGGTCTCGGCACCTCACACCCCTTCTGTTTGTAGATTGGGATCAGATACACCACAGGAATACATTTTTTAAGCCCTGCCATTTAGTAAACATGGTGAAAAACATTTTACTTCTTTGGGGATTATGAAATCTTGGATCTAGTAAATGGATTGTTCTTCCTGCTGGTTGCTAAAAACTGTCGTTTGTTCAGTTTTCAGCAGCAAGAACTTGCCAAGTGTAAGTAACTACCAAGAATCACTGTCTTCAGTGAGTTCTGTAGAAGCCATGGAGTTGCCTGCCCAGATCAGCTTTCATGAGAGCTCGCTGCAAGGAGTGTAGCTAGCTGAGTTCACAGCTGTAACCTCTGCATTCGCCGGCCAGGTGCACTCTACCAGGGCATCTCCAAGCTAGTGACTGAGTCTGGAGGACATAGCAGAGCCAAGCCATTTCTGCTGGACGTGGGAGCCCTCTAATTGGATAACCCTTCACCGTGGGCTCCCATGTGGAGCCGTGAGTTGAGCTTGAGTTAGGCTCTGCCACGCTCCTCTTGTTTCCCTCGTGGCCGGCCAGGATCATAACCTGGAAACTCCCCCGTAAGCTATCTGTGCCTCCCCTTAAACCTTCACAAGCATTACTCCCCAAAAATCTGTGTAACTAATTTCATCATGGCAGCTGCCCTTTGGAAGAACTGAGCTGACCCAAGTTCCCAGTTTAGCATGGTAAGTGACACATTTTCACAAAGAACACAGAATTTGTTTTTTCATTTTTTCCTTTCCTAGAACCAAGTACAGGATTCAAGTACAATAGAGTCAAGAATAACTTTAGACTTAAAAATGTGTGGGGTTGGGGATTTAGCTCAGTGGATGAGCGCTTGCCTAGCAAGCGCAAGGCCCTGGGTTCGGTCCTCAGCACCGAAAAAAAAAAAAAAAAAAAAGACAAAATCATAAAAAGACCAAAAAAAAAAAAAAAAAAAAAAACAAGGAAACTAGACTTAAAAATGTGTACTTATACTTCCTATCATGTGCCATTTCCACAAAGGCAAGCAAGAATCATGATCAATTATGATTCTTTGGCCAGTGGTCTAAACATAATGATGAATAAAAGCACTTAAAGAGGGCTGGAGAGATGGCTTAGCGGTTAAGCACTTGCCTATGAAGCCTGAGGACCCTGGTTCAAGGCTTGATTCCCCAAGACCCTCATAAGCCAGATGCACAAGGGGCTGCATGCATCTGGAGTTCGTTTGCAGTGGCTGGAGGCCCTGGTGCACCCATTCTCTCTCTATATCTGCCTCTTTCTCTCTCTCTCTCTGTGGCTCTCAAATAAATAAATAAAAATAAACAAAAAATTTTTAAAAAATTCTTAAAGAATAGTTCTCAAAAGGTAGTAGTAATGGATTGAGGAGCCTCTTTGACCCTGTGTGTGTGTGTGTGTGTGTGTGTATTTTAATCCTCATACTAACACTTTAAAGAAAGTATTAATGTCACCCTCATTTTAAGGATAAAGAAAGTGAAAATGAGAAAGGTTTCATGGGTTTCTCAAGATCACCTTGGGCCAGTGACTAGATGTGTTAAAGTTTGGATTCGTGGACTTTGATTTCCCTGTACTCACATTGAAAAGTGGTCTAGGATTTAGGCTAGGTCCTAACCAGCCTGGGGATTTTAAGATGTAGTCCTGCCTATGAGCTGGCCAGATCAGATCATTCCCCATGAGTCTAAGCATTTCATACAAGACATTTCAAGGAATTTCTGAAAAAGAAATAAGATAGGATACTCTTTTCTTATTGGATAAAAGGACACAGGTACTATAAAGGCTATCTGTTATATTTCTACATTTGCAGAAAATGTTCCAAACAATCAAATCTATAGGTGAAAGGCAGATTAGTGGTCTTAGTAGCTGGAGGAAGGGAAGAATGTGCAGTGACTTCTAGTATGAGGTTTCTTTCTTTCTTTTTTGTTTTTTTTATTGTAAATTTAAAAAAATTATTAATTTTTTTACTAATTAGTTTTGTACTCAGGGAATACAGTCAAGTTGGTACCATTGTTAGGCTCATCCATGTCCTACCCCCTCCCCCTGGCCCCTCCTTGTTGAGGTATATGGGTCGTGCATTGTGGAGTTAGCCCACAATTATGGGTAGGAGAAATGTCTCTGCATATCATGACCCAACATTTGGCTCTGACATTCTTTCTGTCCCCTCTTCCGCAAAATTTCCCTGAGCCATGTTGGGTTCATTTTTTGTCTGCTTCAGTGATGAGGTGATGGGGGCCTCTGGGTCTCTGGATATCTGATATGGTAGGAGTTGATTGTTCTCTGTGTCAATCTCCTTCACCCTTGTGCTGGTACCCATTCCATCAAGAGAACAGCACCCTTGCTTGTTTCGCCCATTGTTCTTAGTTTCAGCTGGGGCCCTTTGGAGGTATGATGGGCTGGTTCTCTCCTTAGGATCTGCATCTATCTGAAAAAGAGAAGCAGATTCTCTAACAGAGAGTAAAGTTAGCACCAGACAAATGGGATAATCCTTATTTTTTTTTATAGAGAATTTAATAGGTGTAGGCCTGCTTGTAGCCCATGATTGGTGGCAGCTTGATAATGGAGAGCAGGCTCATGTTTGGATATGGTTCTGACTTGTTTCCCAGATCCAGCTATGGGTCAGTTCCACTGAGGGGATCAGGTAGCTAAATCAAGAGCAGTTGGTTTCTCACTATGGCTGTGCACCAGTATTGCACTTGTGTGGGCATCACAACAGGTTATTTGCTGCTAAGTAGGTTAGACCATGAGTTTCTTGGACAGATATTGGTCATTCTCCCCCAGTCGCCCATGTAGCACATTCTGGCACTAGATGTGCTGACTGTCTGGGGACTGATTCTCTTCCAGCTTCTAGCCATCACATTCCATTTTGCTGTCAACTGCATAAGGTGTCTTCAGCAGTAGGGTCTTACCACTAACCTTTGGTGGGTCATCAAGTACTCTGACAGAAATCTGTCTTTCTTTTAGGAAACCTTGTAGGTCTCTCTGATCAAAAGCTCATTGTGGATGAAAGCCACATGCTGGTACTGGGAGTTACAGGTCAGTGCCCACTAACAAAAGGAAGAAAAAGATAACTAATATAAAAAAGTTAGAGAGAAGAGAGACTGAAAGAGAGAGGGAGAGAAGCTGTAGAAGATTAAGGTCAGTCTTCATCATACCCTCTCCAGTGTCTTGTGGCTCAGGTGTTCTCTCTAAGGACCTGGTGAAGGTTCAACCACTTGGTCTGCCTTTTAGGATGTAGAATTTTATGGTATCATTGCCATATCTCTGGAGACACCACCATGCCTGATCTAAAGCTATATTACAAAGCCATAGTAATAAAAACAGCATGGTACTGGCATAAAAACAGGAGTATAGACCAAAGGAATAGACTTGAGGACCCAGACTTTGGGTCAAGCAACTACAGCTACTTGATATTTGACAAAGACCCCAACAATATGAGCTGGAAAAAAGATAGCATCTTCAACTAATGGTGCTGGACAAACTGGATAACCATATGCAGGAAATTGAAACTTGATCTACAAAACTCGCCATGTACTACACTCAAGTCCAAATGGATCAAGGAACTCCATATAAGACCAGAAACTCGACTACTACTGGAAGAAAATAAAGGAAGAACTTTCCATGATATAGGAATGGAAAAAGACTTCCTGAACAAAACCCCAGTAGCTCACAATCTTAAACAGTCACTCAACCAATGGGATCACATGAAGCTGGAGAGTTTCTTCACAGACAAGCATACAATATGCAAAGCTAATAGATTACCCACAGAATGGGAGAAAATACTTGCTGATTATCCAACTGACAGAGGCCTAATTTCTAGAATCTACAAAGAACTCAAAACCTAATGAATAAAAAGTCAAACAGCCCACTCACAAAATGGGGCAAAGAGCTGGGCAGGCAGTTCACAGAGGAAGAAATACAAATGGCAAACACACACTTAAGAAAATGTTCATCATCCCTAATCATCAGGGAAATCCAAATTAAAACAACTATGAGGGATTGTTAAGCACTTGCCTGTGAAGCCTAAGGACCCCAGTTCAAGGCTCGATTCCCCAGGACCCATGTTAGCCAGATGCACAAGTGGGCGCATGCGTCTGCAGTTCGTTTGCAGTGGCTGGAAGCCCTGGTGTGCCCATTCTCTCTCTCTCTCTTTATCTGTCTTTCTCTCTGTGTCTGTCGCTCTCAAATAAATAAATAAGTGAACAAAAAGAAATTAAAATAAAAACAACTATGAGATTCCACCTTACCCCAGTAAGGATAGCAAACATCAAAAAATCAAATGAAGATAAATGCTGGTGAGGATGTGAAGGAGCAGGAACACTCATCCACTGTTGGTGGGAATGTAGGATGGTACAACATCTTTGGAAAGCAATATGGAGACTCCTGAAAAAGCTGACTTTAGAATTACCAACAGACCCAGTTATTCCCTTACTGGGCATGTACCCTAAAACCTTTAAAACACAGTCCAGAGAGATTTGCTTAACCATGTTTATAGTGGCTCAATTTGTAATAGCTAAGAGCTGGAATCAACCCAGATGTCCATCACTAGAAGAATGGATAATTAAAATGTGGTATATCTACACAATGGAATTCTACACAGCAGTAAGAAAGAATGACACAATGAAATTTGAGGAAAAAGTGGTTGACCCTGGAACAGATCATTCTCAGTGAAGTTACCCAATCACAGAAAGAAAATTGCTGCATAGTCTCACTCATCTACAGCACCTAACCTAAATCTACCTAAGATACCTTACATACCCAGCAAGCATCTTGAGGAGTTTTTTTTTTTTTTTTTTTTTTTGAGGTAGGGTTTCACTCTAGCCCAGGCTGGCCTGGAATTCACTATGTAGTCTCAGGGTAGCCTTGAACTCATGGCGATCCTCTTACCTCTGCCTCCTTAGTGCTGGGATTAAAGGTGTGTGCCACCATGCCTGGCTGAGGTTTATTTCTTAAATAAAGATATTCTGAAATTAGAAGGAGTAATGGCTGCATAACCCTTTGACTACACTGAAAACACTGAATTGTAGACATACTTTAAAGGGATGAATTTTGAGATATGTGAATTCTATTTTAATAAAATAATGTCTTAGTATTCAAAATGTGTGTACAGCCTAGGAGGCTTCCAGATTTATCTCCAAAGACTCAAAAACTCTCAGTAGCAGAGGCCAGTAAGCTAGAAAGGAGATATAAAGGGAATAGAAAGGCAGGAAAGAGGAAACTTAATAGGATGGTATTTGTCATATGGGCACATACTTTTTTTGGACAATGGAACACTCAGAAGCCATAAATTGTTACCAGAAAATTTTTAGTGCCAGGAATGGTATACACATTGGAATTCTACACAGCAGTAACAAAGAATGACACAATAAGATTTGAAGAAAAAATGGTTGAACCTGAAACAGATCATTCTCAGTGAACTTACCCAATCACAGAAAGAAAATTGCTGTTGGCCAGGGAGGTCCCTGATACACCTAAAACATTATAGGTCATTGCTGAGACCCTTGGTTTCCCACCAAGAATAGATGGTAAGATGCTGAAGACTTCACATACTTGGGCTGCAAGGCCACTGAGAAATCCTGCTGGAGCTGAGCTGAAAACCTCCTCCATGTATACCAGCTGACAGAAAGCTGGAAAAAGCTATGCTGCATGCAGTTCAATGGGAGAGAGAGAAATAACCAATGAAGATACTCAACAGTGGGCATTATAAGCCTTAAATTTGGCCAGCCAGGCCAAATGAGCCAACAGGTAAAGTAGTGGCATGTCTGTTATGGGAGAAACCAACTGCTCTCTAATTGGACTGGAGGCCCACTCCATGGGAGGGAATACATCCTGATACTGAAAACCTACAACAGGGGTAGTCATGAGCCCTAAGAGCGCAACATCTGATGCTGTCTGGATAATGTATATACTATGCTCACCAAACTGCCAAGTAAGAACTTCTATTAATGTTCATTCCCATATATCCCTATCACACACCTCCAAAGGCTCAGGGTTCATTGAAGAAGAGGTGGCAGAAAGAATCTATGAGCCAAAGGAAGGGTAGGACTCCTTACAATGTGCTACCTTCAGACACAAAATGGCCTGGGTATCCATGACCTCCAGTGCCTGATACTACCTACACAAGATAATCATAACAGGAGGAAAAGATTATGACATAAAAATAAAAGAGAGACTGATTGAGAGGGGAATGGGATATGATAGAGAGTGAAGTTTCAAAGGGGAAAGTGAGGGGAAGGGGGGGGATTACCATGAGATATTGTTTACAATTATGGAAGTTGTCAATAAAAAAATAAAAATTAAAAAAACGGCATAAAATACTCAAAAACTATTGAGTTAGATGAAATATCTCACATTATGAACTTTTAATGTTTAAATTATGATTAGTCTCTAAGTTCTCACCCTGTCTTCTAAGAGACCAAGTAGCTTTCATCCTCCAAAACCTGTGTATACACTCTGCACAGATTAAAATAGATGTTTCAGGGGTTGGAGAAATGGCTTAGCAGTTAAGCACTTGCCTGTGATGCCTAAGGATCCCAGTTCAAGGCTCAATTCCCCAGGACTCACGTAAGCCAGATGCACAAGGTGGTACATGCATCTGGAGTTCATTTGAAGTGCCTGGAGGCCCTGGTGCGTCCATTCTCTCTCTCTCTCTATCTGCCTCTTTCTCTGTCTGTTGTTCTCAAATAAATAAATAAAAATTAACAAAAATTAAAAAATATTAAAAATGGTGTTTCAAGGCGATTCATTTGGATGTGGGCATCTAAACCAAGTGCCTATTCAAGTTCTCAGCTCTGTGCTTGGTTCTGTATCTAGCTGGTAGACTCTGATGACATCCTGGTGACTACACAGACCTTATGTCCCAGACGAAACTCCTGAGTCCACAGGTAGAGTTTGAGCAATTTCTGTCCCTAGTTACGTGGCAGGAACACTGAGTAAACAGCCCCGCTTGTCTGCTGGGAACCCACTGTGCCGATGGCTAATGCAGCGAACTCAGCCTGCTCCAGGGTGTGTGGAAATCTCCTGTTTGTGGCAGAGCAGAGAATGGCTTTGAGTTGCCCTATAATTATAGGGGTTAAGCTCAGGTCCTTGTGTTTGGGAGGCAAGCATCTTTCCGGACTTGTTCAATTAGGTGTGGGCTGCCTTGGCAGGGTTTGCTCTAGGCAGGGAGTCTTCCCCTCAGGCTGAGGCAGCCATTTGCAGTTAGGTTCTAGGATGGTTGGTTGGGCCATTTGTGTTTTAATTTTCCTAACTGCAGATGAGGTTAATGACAGTAATCCAGATGTGCTTATGTGGAGAGTTTAAAGGGACTTTATGAATCACTGTTTCTAACACCAGATTTGGAGACAAGGAGTGACCGGCGGTGAGTGACAGAACTGGGAGAAAATCCAGGTCTCCCAACCCCTGGTTTAAGACGTGTTCCACTTTGGCTTCTCATCAGCAGTTATGTGATCATAGAACTGGGAATAAAAAATAGTGATTTATGAACCTCAAGCCTGCTTGGCTCTATTATATCTGAAGTTTCTTTTAGCTTTTTCTGTAGACTCTTCTTTTTTAAAAATTATTTTATTCATTTACTTACTTGGCGTGTGTTCATATATCACGATGCACATGTGGAGTCAGAGGACAACTTCCACGATGCACGTGTGAAGCCAGAAGACAACGTCCCACGATGCATGTGTGGGGTCAGAGGGCAACTTCCCACGATGCGCGTGTGGGGTCAAGGACAACTTCCACGATGCGCGTGTGGGGTCAGAGGATGAGGCAATGTCTCTTGTTCACTCCCCTCCCTGCAAGGCTTTGGGAAGTACTCCTGTCTTGTCTTCTTGCTGTGGGTGTCTGGTGTTACTTAAAACCACAACTTCTGACGTTTACATGAGATCTGGGTGTCTGAATTCAGCTAGTTAGAGTTATACAGCAAGTACCTTGTCCAAGGAGCCATTTCCATAGCCCTCCTTTGTTCGTGTGTTTGTATGCGTGTGTGTGTGTGTGTGTGTGCGTGTGTGTTTGTGTGCACATGTGGGGCTTGTACATGTAAAGCATGTGTGGAGGCCAGCATAGAAGCCCCGTGTCATTCCTTAGGAACACCATCCATACCTTTTATTTTTATTTATTTATTTATTTATTTTGGTTTTTCGAGGTAGGGTCTCACTGTCTCAGGCTGACCTGGATTTAACTACGTAGTCTCAGGGTGGCCTCGAACTCACAGCGATCCTCCTACCTCTGCCTCCTGAGTGTTGGGATTAAAGGCATGTGCCACCATGCTCAGTGAAATTTTTAGTTGTTATGTTAAGATAGCTCATGCTGCATGCCTTGTCTTAAAACTTTATTTTGATTTTAAAATTTGTACTTTAAGAATAAGTAATAGAGCTGGGCATGGTGGCACATGCTTTTAATCTCAGCACTCGGGAGGCAGAGGTATGAGGATCACTGTGAGTTCAAGGCCACCCTGAGACTACATAGTGAATTCCAGATCAGCCTGGGCTAGAGTGAGACCCTACCTTGAAAAACAAAAACAACAACCAAAAAGAATAAGTAATAGATCTATGCATTACATATTTTAAAAACAAAATGAAAGGTTCTTTACTTACTTTTGTATTTCAGTCATGTAGTTTTTTCTGAAGGCAATTAACATGACCAATTTATAGTATGATAAGTTCAGGAAAATTGAAGTAACTTCTTGCATCATATCAGATCACAATGCTTTAGAGCCAGAGATTAACAACAAGAGACACATCAGGGACTCCACTAGCCCCTGGAGACTGAACAACACACTTTTAAACAATGAATGCATTGTGGAAGAAATCAAAAGACACTGTAAATTTTCTAGAACTGGATGATAATGAAAACCCAGTTTTAAAGAACTTATGGGAAACAATGAAGGCAGTCCTAAGTGAAAAATTTATAGTACCAAATGCCTTCATAACAAAGATAAAGACATTTCAAATCAATAATCTAAAAGTGTTGGAAAAACAAGAAGAACCCAACTCTAAGAGCTCCAGATGGAAATAAATAAAATCAGAGCAGATATTAATGAACTGGAAACTAAGAAAACAATTGAGAAAATTGTTGAAATAAAGAGCTGGTTCCTTGAAAAAAAAATAAACAAGATTGATAAACCCTTGGCCAATTTGATCAAGTAAAAAATATCTGAGGGCTGGAGAGATGGCTTAGCGGTTAAGTGCTTGCCTCTGAAGCCTAAGGACCCTGGCTCGAGGCTCGATTCCCCAGGTCCCATGTTAGCCAGATGCACAAGGAGGCGCAAGTGTCTGGAGTTCATTTGCAGTGGCTGGAAGCCCTGGCGCGCCCATTCTCTCTCTCTCCCTCTATCTGTCTTTCTCCCTTTGTCTGTGGCTCTCAAATAAATAAATAAAAAATGAACAACAAAAAAATATCTGAAAGAAATGAACGATTTCCTAGACTTATATGACATACCAAAATTAAATGAAGATGAAACAAACCATTAAAATAGACTTATAACAAGTATGGATATCTAAGCAGTTATAAAGAGAATCTTCCAACTAAAAAAGGCCCAGGCCCAGATGAATTCACTTGTGAATTTTATAAGACCTTCACAGAAGACCTAACACCAATGTTTCTCAAACTTTTCCATAAAATAGAAAAGGAAGGAATACTAACAAACTCTTTCTACCAAGGCAGCATCACCTTGATACCAAAACCAGACAATGGCAGATTGAAAAAAGAAAATCACAGACCAATCTCCCTCATGAACATAGATGCAAAAATTCTCAAAAATATTAGCAAACAGAATATGATAGTATATCAAAAAGATCATTCACCCTGACCAAGTAGATTTTATCCTAGAGATGCAGGGATGGTTCAGCATAAGCAATTTGATAAATGTAATATGCTATCTTAATGGAATGAAGGACAAAAATCACATGATCATCTCAATACATGCAGAAAAAGCATTTGACAAAATCCAACATCCCTTCATGGTAAAAGTGCTAAAGAAACTGGGAATAGAAGGACAATGTGTCAACATAATACTTAACATAATACTCAAGGGGAAAAACTTAAAGCTTTTCCCATAAAATCAGGAACAGGACAAGGTGTCCACTGTCCCCACTTTTATTTGATGTAGTACTAGAAGTCTTAGGCATAACAATAAGGCAAGAGACACATAAAAGGATACAAATTGGAAGAGATCAAATTATCATTATATGCAGATGATATGATTCTGTACATAAAGGACGCTAAAGACTCTACCAGCAAACGGTTAGAGCTGATGGCAGCACAGGAGGATGCAGAGTAAGTGGACAGAAATCAGCAGCCTTCCTGCATGTTAACAACAGACATGATGGTGAAATCAGGCGATCACTCTCATTCACAATTGCATAAAACAAACAAAGTACCTTGAAATAAATGTGACCAAGGAAGCGAAGAATCTTTACAATGAGAACTTTAAAACAGTCAAGACAGAAACTGCAGAAGACACTAGGAAATGGAAAGACACCCCTTGTTCTTGGATTGGAAGAACCATATTTTGAAAATGTCAATCTTAACAAAAGCAGTCGACACATTTAATACAATCCTCATCAAAATTCCAATGGCATTCTTCACAAACATAGAAAAAAACAATCCTAAAATTCATTTTGAAGCACAGAGTATCTTGAATATCCAAAATAATTTTGTGCAACAAAAATAAACCTGGTGGTATCACCATACCTGATTTTAAGCTATATTACAGAGCCATAGTAACAAAAATATCATGGTACTGGCACAAAGACAGATACGTAAATCAGTGGAACTGAATGGAGGACCTAGATGTAAATCCTGGAAGCTACAGCCATCTGATTTTCAACAAAAATGTCAAAAATATTCATTGGAGGAAAGACAGCCCCTTTAACAAGTGGTGCTGGGAAAATTGGATACCTGTATATTGAAGGATGAAAATAGATCCTTATCTGTCTCCACACACAAGAATCAAGTCTAAATGTATTAAAGACCTCAATTTCAGACCTAAACTCTGAAAATGCTAAAGGAAAAAGTAGGGGGAAACAGTTCAACATATTGGCACAGGCAATGACTTTTGAATATAACCCAGTTGCTCAGGAAATAAAACCACTAATCAACCACTGGGACATTATGAAATTAGAAAGCTTTTGTATAGCAAAGGACAATGTGAAGAGAGCAAAGAGGCAATATACATAATGGGAGAAAATCTTTGCCAGCTATACATCTGATAGAGGATTAATATCCAGGATATACAAAGAACTCAAAAAACTAAATAATAAGAAATCATACAAGCCAATTAAAAATGGGTTATGAAACTAAATAGAGATTTCTCAAAAGAAGAAATACAGATGGCATATAAATATCTAAACAAATATTCTACATCCTTAGCCATCAGGAAAATTCAAATTAAAACTACTTTGAGATTCCATCTCACTCCTGTCAGAATGGCTATCATTAAGAAAACAAATGACAGGGCTGGAGAGATGGCTTAGCGGTTAAGCGCTTGCCTGTGAAGCCTAAGGACCCCGGTTCGAGGCTCGGTTCCCCAGATCCCACGTTAGCCAGATGCACAAGGGGGCGCACGCGTCTGGTGTTCGTTTGCAGAGGCTGGAAGCCCTGGCGCGCCCATTCTCTCTCTCCCCCTCTATCTGTCTTTCTCTCTATGTCTGTCGCTCTCAAATAAATAAATAAAAAATTAAAAAAAAGAGAGAGAGAGAAAAAAAAAAAGAAAACAAATGACAGTAAATGCTGATGAGGATGCAGAAAAGAGGGTCCTTTCTACACTGTTGGTGGAAATGCAATCTGGTCCAGCTACTGTGGAAATCAGTGTGGAGGTTCCTGAGACAGCTAACAATAGAATTACCGTATGACTCCAGCTATAGCACTCCTAGGCATATATCCTGAGGACTCTTCTCACTACCTTAGAGATAATTGCTCAACCATGTTTATTGCTGCTCTATTCACAATAAGTAGGAAATGGAACCAGGTTGGATGTCCTTCAACTGATGAATGGCTAATGAAGATGTGGTACATTTGTACAATGGAGTTCTATTCAGTGGTAAAGAAAAATGCAATTATGAAATTTGCAGGAAAATGGATGGATCTGGAAAGGACTATATTAAGTGAGGTAACCCAGACCCAGAAAGCCAAGTGTTACATGTTCTCTTTTATGTGGGTCCTAGCTACAAATATTTAGACTTACATGTGAGTTGTAGTGAAAATTTGTAGCAGAGGCCCCTAATCTAAAGGGGCTATAAGAGAAGAAGGAGAGGGAAGGACTTAAAGAGATGATATTCCGTATATTTAAGTAGATAAACTTACTGGGGGATTACTGGGTGTGCAATAGCCTAAGTGAGGTCACAGGAAGGGATTGAGTAAAAGAAGGCTGGGGGGATGGTTAATCAAAATTTAAGAGGGCATGAATAAGCCATATGGAAACTTACTTTTTTTGGAAAATGGTAAACTCAGAAGCCACAGAATGTTACTAGAAAAGCTTTAGTGCCAGGGATGGGGTACATGTTGGCCAGGGAGGTCCCTGATGCCCCCAAAACATTACAGGCCACTGCCAAGGCTCTTGGTTTTCCACCAGAAACTGATGGTAAGATCCTATTGCTGAAGACTCCGCATGCTTTGGCTGCAAGGTCACTGAGTAATCAAACTGAAGCTGAGCTGAAAACGTCCTCCCTGTAGATTATCTGACAGAAAGCTGGATAAAGTTATGCTGCATGCAGCCCTATGGGACATAGGAGCCATCAGCAGTGAAAACAGTGGACACTGCAAGCCTTAAGTTTGGCCGGCCAGGCTAAATAACTGAATAGGTGCAATAATGACATCTCTTAAAGATGAAACTGGTCACTCTTTAATTGGACTAGAGGCTCACTTCATGGGAAAGAATGCATGCCCAGTACTGAAAGCCTAATCAAAATTTTGTGGCAGGGGAGGTCATGAGCCCCAGGAGTATAAGGCCTGCTCTTGTCTGGCTAAATGTACATATGACACTCACCAAACTGCCCTGGAAGCACTTTTCATAATGCTCATCCCTGTATATTAATGTGATTCTTACTTTTGGTAAGAGAAGCTTCTCTTTTCAGAGGGTGGTGACCACTGGGAAGACTCAAAAGACTAAAGTGCTAAGAAGAAGTGACAGATGAGTGTTCAGCACTGAAACATCTCTATCACACCCTCCAAGGTTCAGGTCTATTGCGGAAGAGGTGATGGAAAGAATGTAAGAGCCAAAGGAAGGGTAGGGCTCCTTACAATGCAATCATCCAGACACAAAATGGCCTTGATATCCATGGCCTTGAAGTGCCTAGCACTACCTTCAGAAGGCCCTCGTACTAGGAGGAAATATGATGACATCAAAATAAGAGACACTAATTGAGAGAGGAAGGGGATATGATGGGGAGTGGATGTGTGAAGGGGAAAGTATGGGGGAGGGAATTATGGTTTATTTTCCATAATTATGGAAGTCGGCTCGAGGCTCGATTCTCCAGGACCCTTGTTAGCCAGATGCACAAGGGGGTGCACGTGTCTGGAGTTCGTTTGCAGTGGCTGGAGGCCCTGGAGTGCCCATTCTCTCTCTCTCTCTGCCTCTTTCTTTCTCTGTTGGTCACTCTCAAGTAAATAAAAATAAAAAAAATTAAAAAAAGTTCTGCAGTCACCACTTTCCAAAATTAAAAAAACATTAAAAAAAAAAACGTTTGTAAAAAAGAAGCAAAAGGCATTTCTTGCCTCTGAAAAGTTAATTGTTTATTTAAATTATTTGATATAATAACACAGTTACTTATCAGTACATAATTGATGGCTAAAATAAATATTACAATAACTTTAATAGTCATCTCACCGTAGGAAGCTCAAAATTCAGGAAAAAAGAACTCTTCTTAGTCTTCTATCCTTTCTCTACTACACTTAACTCCTAGACTGGTATCATGGTTTGTGTCTGTAATTCCAGCTACTGGGGAGGCTGAGTTGGGAGGGTTTTGCAAGTTTACATGAATCTGGACAATTTAGCAGGACTGTCTCAAAAAGAAGTTGGGGCTGGGGACGTGACTCAGTGGTAGAGGGCTCAAGGCCCTGGGTTTAACAACAGAACAACAGCACAAAAACCTCCTTTTATTTTTTTGAGGTAGGGCCTTACTCTATCTAGCCAAGGCTAGAATTCACTATTTAGTCTCAGGAATTCACTATGTAGTCTCAGGGTGTCCTCAAACTCACTGTGATTCTCCTACGTCAGCCTCCTGAGTACTGGGATTACCTTTAAATAACCTCTTCATGCTATTAATTTCTTCATTTTTAAAGACCGAGCCCCAAATTTCCTTTTTGCCAGAGATTTTCATATAATATGATTCTGTTTAGTTAGGTGTCTTGGCCTATTGGGTTGCTAAAATAAAATGGTAGGAGATGATTAGCTTAGAAACCAACAGAAATTTATTACAATTCTTTTCCTTACCCATTGTTTCTACCTTCCCGTGATTCATCAGAGGTGATGAGATGTGTGAAAACTTTTTCCTACTTCCTTCTTAGAGAGGGCAGAAGTCTCATAGTTTTTGATCCCAAAACTTTCCCTAGGCAGTCTCTATGCTGCTCTGCAGAGTTCTGCCAGTGCACCTTCAGCGGCGCCCTGTGCTCAAGGTCTGATAGATATCCCAGACTCAAGGCCACGTGCACAGTGAGCTCACTCAGGAACCTTAGGGAAGTGGCTCTGCAGCCTGACCCACCACCAAACTTATCTAGAGGACTGTAAAAACATACCCTTCTAGATATCATTTTACATGTTGCCTCACATGTAAATCCAGATTCAGAACTGAATAAAAAATTCCAATGGATAAATTTAACATCTAAACAATATATTTAAAAATAAATTTAGTTTAGAATTAATTATCTATAGTCTCTCTAGAAGGCGTATCATCAGTTTTGCTTATCTCTTTCTGTATCACCCTCACAGGGTTGTAATTACCTAAACTCCATTCTAGATGAACATTTTGGGTTCACAGTCAGGAAGTCACATTTGTGAAACCACAGAAGCAGACAGGCATTCATATTTTCCCACACTATGAGCCTATGTTGCTCTGTCCAGGCTGACAAGCATAATGTTTATTTTGAGGGAAACAGGAGTCGGGAAAGTCAGGAGGCATGCTGTGTCCAGAACATCTGAACAATCCACACGTGTCATTAAAATGTTTCTTATGGCTCACTCTCCCTCACTTTATCTGACAAGTTGGATATACTTGAGGGACTTTGAAATATACTTCCGGCTATGAAAACAGTAGTGACAGAGTTTCAGAGTTAATGGACTGTCAAAGGCTTAATAAGGGCATTATTGTTCTATAGAGCTGTGCTGTCTTCATAAGGCAGAGTGAGGTTTCTTAAACAGCACAGTTTAGAGCTGTGGGCATCTCACCTCACCTCACCTCACCTCACCTGAAAGATGTGTCCTTGCAGCTCATATTGGTAACAGAGATGCTTGAGCCTCTAGTGAATGGCATGCACTTCATCACTACAGCATGCAGGACTGCCTTGTGTGGACTGCACGTTATCTAAACTCTTTTCAGTCTATAAAAGTGAAATCTTGAGTGGGTATCTGGGAATCTGCTCCTTTAGATATCAACCATTCCTGTTTGTTAGAAAACCACTTTAAGCCAAGTATTCAGACCGATTGATATCAACTGCACAGGACAGGCTTGCTTTCTTGCTTTCTTTCCTCAGATCAAAGGACTCTTATTTGTCCCAATTTACTCCCACATACAAGACCTGGAGTGGTTCACAGTTGGCACCTAGTGCTCCTGTATCATTGTGGTTTCAAGATGGCTGCCATGGTGCTACACCATCCCACGCAGCAAGGAAAAAGTCATGTTACTAACAGTCTCCGTGACTGTGTGTCTCTTTTCTCCCCACTTTTTATTGACAGCTTCCACACTTACAAACAATAAACCATGATAATTTCCTCCCCTCCCCAACTTTCTCCTTCACTAATTGACAAGACAGAAATTGCCCTTGATTTCTATATGTCTCTTTTATCAGAAAGCAAAGCTTTTCTGTGTTCTTTTTAAATTAATTATTATTATTATTATTTTGGTTTTTCAAGGTAGGGTCTCACTCTAGCTCAGGCTGACCTGGAATTCAATATGTAGTCTCAGGGTGGCCTCTAACTCATGGCAATCCTCCTACCTCTGCCTCCTAAGTGCGGGGGTTAAGGGCATGCACCACCATGCCTGGCTAATTAATTAATTTTTATTATTAGATATGGACATATTTTGTATGTAAACATCACATGTTGGTACCATCCTTTCCCTCCTTCCTGCCCCTTTTTTAAAGAGGCCTTTCTCACTGGAGATGCAAGTCAACCCCATGAGGATTATGGGTCATGCATTATGGGGCAGTCAGTTATGGGGGAGAGGCAATGTCTCTGTGCAAAATGTCCTACTTTTGGCTCTAGCAATCAATCTTTCTGCCCCATCTTCCACAAAATTCCCTGAGCCATGCTGGGAGCATTTTAAGTCTACTTCAGTGATATGTCCTTAGGGCATCTGGATCTCTGGTTTGGTAGGTGTTGAGTGTCCTCAGTGTCTATCTCCATCACCCTTGTGCAGCATTCTTTATCATTTCCCCAATTCCTCTGTGGTTTCAGCTGGCATTGGGGTGGAGTATGCTGGGTCGTTTATCTCCTCAAGTCCAGTTCCCATCTGAAAAAGAGAAGCAGATTCTCCAACAGAGAATGAAGTTAAGTGGTTAAATGGGATAATCATTACTAATTTAGAAAGAATTAAACAGGTTTAGATACTCTTATAGTCAAAGGTTAGTGGGAGCTTGACAATGGAAAGCAGAATCATTATCTGGATATGATTCTGACTTGTTTCTCAGATCCACATATGGTTTCTTTTCCACTGAGCAGAACTGTTAGCCAATCCAAGAGTAGTTGGTTACCCACCATGGCTGTGTGCCACTACTGCACTTGTGTGAGCATCACATCAGGTTTGCTTCTGAGTTGCTTAGATTTTGAATTGCTAGGACAGATGTTGGTCACCTTCCCCTGGTAGTTCATGCAGCACCTTCCAGCACTAGATGGGCTAATTTTCTGGGGACTGGCTGTCTTCCGAATTCCATCCAGTTCTCTCCATGGTCCATGCCAACAGCATTTGGTGTCTTCAGCAGTAGGGTCTTACCATTAACCTCTGGTGGGTAATCAAATGCTCTGACAGAAGTCTGTCTTGTTTGTTTTGGGAGATCTAGTAGGTCTCTCTGATCAACAGCTCATTGTGGATGTAGACCACATCCTAGTATAGGAAATTACAGGCCATCACCAAGGGAAAAGAAAAAAAGGAAAATACAGAGAAGAGAAAAAAAGAGAAGAAACGTGAGGTTAGGTTTCGTCTCACTCTGTCAAGGTCCCTTTGATTCTGGTGCTCCCTCTAAGGTCCTCTTGAGGGTTCCACCTTTTAGTCTGACTTCCAGGACATAGGATTGTATGGTACCAGTTCAATTTGGGTTCATATTTTGTGTCTCTCCCCACCCTTCCCCTTTACCCAAGCCTGCCCTCCCTATTGTTCAAGCCCCAAGATGCTGTTCATTTATGTCAGCAACTTGAGCTGATTCAGGTTATGAACTGCAGATGAGTGAGATCATGCAATGGTTGTCTTTCTGTGATTGTGTGTTTACTTAGAATGATCTGTTCCAAGTTAGACCATTTTCTACAAATTTCAGCATGTCATTTTGTCTAACTGCTGAGCAGAATTCCATCATGTAGATATACCACATCTTGGTTATTCATTCATCCAGTGATGGGCACCTTGGTTGATTCCTGTTTTTAGCTATTATGAATTGAGCAGCTATAAATATGGTTGAGCAAATATTTCTGAACTGAGATGTAGAGGTTTTAGAGTAAATGCCCAGTAAGGGAATAACAGGGTCTGTTGGTAACTCTATATTCATCTTTCAGGTGTCTCCAAATTGGTTGTACCAGTTTACATTCCCTCCAACAGTGACTGAATGTTCCTATTTCTCCACAGCCTTGCCAACATTTGTGTTCATTTGATTTTTGAATGTTTGATATCCTTACTGGGGTAAGGTGGACTCTCATTGTTGTTTTAATTTGCATTTCTCTAATGGTTAGGGATGTTGAACATTTTCTTAAGTGTGTGTCAGCCATTTGTAATTCTTCCTCCAAGGACTCCCTACATAGTTCTCTGCCCCACTTATTGAGTGGGTTGTTTGATTTTTTTTATTGTTTAGTTTTTGGGTTCTTTGTAGAACTAGATATTAGGCTTCCATCAGTGGTATAGCTGGCGAAGATTTTCCCCCATTCAGTGGGTAATCCACTGGCTCTGCTTATGGATGTGTGTCTGTGCAAAAGCTTTTTAGCTTCATGAGATCCCATTGGTTGAGTGTTTGTTTAATTTCCTAGGCTACTGGGGTTTTGTTCAGGAAGTCTTTTCCCAGTCCTATATCGTGGAGAGTGCTTCCTATTTTTCTTCCAGTAGTTGAAGGGTTTTAGGTCTTATATTGAGGTCTTTGGACTTGATTTTGTGTACGGTGAAATAAGTGAGTCTAATTTCATTTTTCTATATATGGTTATCCAATTTGTACCATACCATTTGTTGAAGATGCTGTCTTTCCTCCAGTCTACATTATTGGCACCTTTGTCAAAGATCAAGCTGCTGTAGTTGCTTGCCCTAAAGTCTGGGTCTCAAAATCTGTTCCACTGGTCTATGTTTCTGTTTTTATTCCAGTACTAGGCTGTTTTTGTCACTATGGCTTTGTAATATAGCTTTAGATCAGGTATGGTGACCCCACCAGAGGTGTTTCTTTTGCTGAGGATATGTTTGGATATTCAAGGCCTTCTGCCATTCCATATGAATTTTGAGATCAATTTTTCAGTCTCTGTGAAGAATGATGCTGATATTGTGTTCTCTCTCTGTTTATTTTTAAAGCACCAGGAAAAATTCCTCCTGGGTCCCATTGGCCAGAATAGGGTCATATGACTACCTTTTGTTTTAGATATTGAAAAAAGTATTATAATACAAGAAACAATATTACCATAAGTGGCTAAGTATATTATTGTTACAAACAACAATGAAAAATTGAATCAAAGTGCTATGAAAAAGGAAACTGTGTGTATGTGTGTAGGGTGTGTGTGCGTGCATGCATGCATGTGTGTGCACATACCAGGTATCAATGTTATTTCTTTGCTTACTGTGAGCTTGTTGGTTAATAATTACATACTTGTATCATATAGCAATGGATGTGATGTACATGAGAATCACCTTGAAACATATAAGGATGCAGATATTGGACTTTATTTCAAGCCCACTGGATCTGCTAAGCAGTATCATGCTGCAGTGTTCTGAACCTTTCTTTTTGATATATTTAAAAAATATTTCATTATTTATTTATGAGAGAGAGAGAGAGAGAGAGAGAGAGAGAGAGAGAGAGAAGTAGATAAAGAAAGAATGGGTGCACCAGGGCCTCCAGCCACCTAAAATGAAATCCAGACATATTGCCACCTTGTACATCTGGCTTACATGGGTTCTGGGGCATTGAACCTTGATCCTTAGGCTTTACAGGCAAGCACCTTAACCACTAAGCCCTCTTTCCAGACCCACATAATAATTATGATTTTTTTTAAAATTTTTATTAACATTTTCCATGATTATAAAATATATCCCATGGTAATTCCCTCCCTCCCCACCCCCACATTTTCCCGTTTGAAATTCCATTCTCAATCATATTACCTCCCCATTACAATCATTGTAATTACATATATACAATATCAACCTATTAAGTATCCTCCTCCCTTCCTTTCTCCACCCTTTATGTCTCCTTTTCAGCTTACTGGTCTCTGCTACTAAGTATTTTCATTCTCACACAGAAGCCCAGTCATCTGTAGCTAGGATCCCCATATGAGGGAGAACATGTGGCGCTTGGCTTTCTGGGCCTGGGTTACCTGACTTAGTATAATACTTTCCAGGTCCATCCATTTTTCTGCAAATTTCATAACTTCATTTTTCTTTACCGCTGAGTAGAACTCCATTGTATAAATGTACCACATCTTCATTATCCACTCATCTGTTGAGGGACATCTAGCCTGGTTCCATTTCCCAGCTATTATAAATTGAGCAGCAATAAACATGGTTGAGCATGTACTTCTAAGGAAATGAGATGAATCCTTTGGATATATGCCTAGGAGTGCTATAGCTGGGTCATATGGTAGATCAATCTCTAGCTGCTTTAGGAACCTCCACACTGTTTTCCACAATGGCTGGACCAGATTGCATTCCCACCAGCAGTGCAGAAGGGTTCCTTTTTTTCCACATCCCCGCCAACATTTATGATCATTTGTTTTCATGATGGTGGCCAATCTGACAGGAGTGAGATGGAATCTCAATGTAGTTTTAATCTGCATTTCCCTGATGACTAGTGACGTAGAACATTTTTTTAGGTGCTTATATGCCATTCGTATTTCTTCCTTTGAGAA
The DNA here is from genome assembly GCF_020740685.1 of Jaculus jaculus. Classification (NCBI taxonomy): domain Eukaryota; kingdom Metazoa; phylum Chordata; class Mammalia; order Rodentia; family Dipodidae; genus Jaculus; species Jaculus jaculus. The sequence continues at coordinate 170,162,318 of NC_059105.1, forward strand.
CTCTCTATTTAGCTCCTTAGCCCATTTTTTGATTGGCCTGTTTGATTCCTTATTAGTTAACTTTTTGAGTTCTTTGTATATCCTAGATATTAATCCTTTATCAGATATATAGCTGGTGAAGATTTTTTCCCATTCTGTAGGTTGCCTCTTTGCTTTTTTCACTGTGTCCTTTGCGGTGCAAAATCTTTGTAATTTCATTAGGTCCCAGTGGTTAATCTGTGGTTTTATTGCCTGAGCAATTGGGGTTGTATTTAGAAAGTCTTTGCCAAGACCAATATGTTGGAGGGTTTCCCCTACTTTTTCCTCTATCAGTTTCAAAGTTTCCGGTCTGATGTTAAGGTCTTTAATCCATTTGGACTTAATTCTTGTGCATGGCGAGAGAGAAGAATCTATTTTCATCCTTCTGCAGATATTTATCCAGTTTTCAAAACACCATTTGCTGAAGAGGCTGTCTCTTCTCCAATGAGTATTTTTGGCATTTTTATCGAATATCAGGTGGCTATAGCTACTTGGGCTTACATCTGGGTCCTCTATTCTGTTCCACTGATCTACATGTCTGTTTTTGTGCCAGTACCATGCTGTTTTTGTTACTATGGCTCTGTAGTATAGGTTAAAATCAGGTATGGTGATACCACCAGCCTCTTTTTTGTTGCTCAGTATTATTTTAGATATTCGAGGTTTTTTATGATTCCAAATGAATTTTTGGATTGTTTTTTCTATTTCCATGAAGAAAGCCTTTGGAATTTTGATAGGGATTGCATTAAATGTGTAGATTGCTTTAGGTAAGATTGCCATTTTCACGATATTGATTCTTCCAAGCCAGGAACAAGGGATGTTTCTCCACTTTCTAGTGTCTTCTGCAATTTCTCGCTTGAGTGTCTTAAAGTTCTCATTGTATAGATTCTTTACTTCCTTAGTTAGGTTTATTCGAAGGTATTTAATTTTTTTTGATGCAATTGTGAATGGGAGTGATTCTCTGATTTCATCCTCTGTGTGTTTGTTGTTAGCATATATGAAGGCTACTGATTTCTGTGTATTTATTTTGTATCCTGCTACATTGCTGTAGGTTTTGATTAGCTCTAACAGCTTGCTAGTAGAGTCTTTAGGGTCCTTTATGTATAGAATCATGTCATCTGCAAATAATGATAACTTGATTTCTTCCTTTCCAATTTGTATCCCTTTTATGTGTGTCTCTTGCCTTATTGCTATGGCTAAGACTTCCAAAACTATATTAAATAGAAGTGGAGACAGTGGACACCCTTGTCTTGTTCCTGATTTTAGTGGAAAAGCTTCCAGTTTTTCCCCATTTAGTAATATGTTGGCTGTAGGCTTGTCATAAATAGCCTTTATTATATTGAGATATGTTCCTTCTATTCCCAGTCTCTGTAGGACTTTTATCATGAAGGGATGTTGGATTTTGTCAAATGCTTTCTCTGCATCTAATGAGATGATCATGTGATTTTTGTCCTTCAACCCATTTATGTAATGTATTACATTTATAGATTTGCGTATGTTGAACCATCCCTGCATCTCTGGGATAAAGCCTACTTGGTCAGGGTGAATGATCTTTTTGATATACTCTTGTATTCTGTTTGCCAATATTTTGTTGAGAATTTTTGCATCTATGTTCATGAGGGAGATTGGTCTGTAATTTTCTTTTTTTGTTCTATCTTTGCCTGGTTTTGGTATCAGGGTGATGCTGGCCTCATAGAAGGAGTTTGGTAGGATTCCTTCTTTTTCTATTTCCTGGAAAAGCTTAAGAAGCAATGGTGTTAGCTCTTCCTTAAAAGTCTGGTAAAATTCAGCAGTGAATCCATCCGGGCCTGGGCTTTTTTTAGTTGGGAGATTATTGATAACTGCTCGGATCTCCATGTTTGTTATAGGTCTATTTAAGTGATTAATCTCATTTTGATTTAATTTAGGTAGGTCATATAGATCAAGGAAATCATCCATTTCTTTCAGATTTTCATACTTTGTGGAGTATATGCTTTTATAGTATGTCCCTATAATTTTTTGAATTTCTCTGGAATCTGTTGTGTTGTTACCTTGTTCATCTCTGATTTTATTAATTTGTGTCTCTTCTCTCTTTCTTTTGGTCAGATTTGCTAAGGGTTTATCAATCTTGTTTATCCTTTCAAAGAACCAACTCTTTGTTTCATTAATTCTTTGGATTGTTCTTTTTGTTTCTATTTCATTAATTTCTGCCCTAATCTTTATTATTTCTTCCCGTCTACTACTTTTTGGTTTGCCTTGTTCTTCTTTTTCCAAGGCTTTAAGGCGAAGCATTAGGTCGTTTACTTGCGACCTTTCTAATTTCTTAATATAGGCACTTAAGGCTATAAATTTACCTCTTAGAACTGCCTTCATTGTGTCCCAGAGATTTTGGTATGTTGTGTTCTCATTATCATTTGACTCTATAAATTTTTTGATTTCCTTTTTGATTTCTTCATTGACCCACTCATCATTTAGTAGTGTATTGTTTAGCTTCCATGATTTTGTGTATGCTCTATAGCCTTTCTTGCTACTGATTTGTAGTTTAATTCCATTGTGGTCAGATAGAATGCAAGGAATTATTTCAATTTTCCTGAATTTGTTAAGATTTGCTTTGTGTCCTAATATATGGTCTATTTTAGAGAATGTTCCATGTGCTGCTGAAAAGAATGTATATTCTGCAGCCTTTGGATGAAATGTCCTGTATATATCTGTTAGGTCCATATCTTCTATGACCTCATTTAGTCCAGATGCCTCTCTGTTTATTCTTTCCCTGGATGACCTGTCAATTGATGAGAGTGGGGTGTTAAAGTCACCCACCACCACCGTGTTTGGTGTTATCTGTGACCTTAGTTCTAATAGTGTTTGTTTGACGAATTTGGGAGCCCCCATGTTAGGTGCATATATGTTTAGGATTGTAATGTCCTCCTGTTGGAGTGTGCCCTTAATCAATATAAAGTGACCTTCCTTATCTTTTTTGACTAACTTCGGACTAAAGTCCACCCTGTCTGATATTAGGATAGCAACCCCTGCTTGTTTTCTAGGCCCATTTGCTTGAAACACCGTCTTCCAACCTTTCACCCTAAGACAATGTCTATCCTTTGTAGAAAGGTGAGTTTCTTGAAGACAACAAATTGTAGGATCCTGCTTTTTAACCCAGTCTGCAAATCTATGTCTTTTCGTTGGGGCATTGAGACCGTTGATATTAAGAGATATTATTGAAAGGTGTGTATTTATGTTTGCCATTTTTGTGTGTGTGTGTGTGTGTGTTACTGGTTCTACCTGTGCTCTCTTCTGTTAACTGGTATTTGAGTATGGCTGGTTTTTTCTAGGTTCCTTATATGTGTGCTTTTCCTTTTGTTCAGCATGGAGGATTCTATCAAGTATTTTCTGTAGAGCTGGTTTTGTCTTCAGATATTCCTTTAACCTGCTTTTGTCATGGAATGTCTTTATTTCTCCATCTATTTGGATGGATAACTTTGCAGGATAAAGTAACCTTGGTTGACAGTTGTTATCTTTCAGAACTTGGAATATATCACTCCAGGCCCTTCTGGCTTTAAAAGTTTGTGTTGAATAATCTGCTGTAATCCTGATGGGCTTGCTTTTGTAGGTAACTTGATTTTTCTCTCTAACTGCTTTCAATATTTTTTCTTTGGTTTGTGTGTTTGGAAGTTTGAGTATAATGTGGCGAGGAGAGTTTCTTTCTGGGTTTTGTCTGGCTGGGGTTCTAAAGGCTTCCTGTATCTGTATTGGCACCTCTTTCCCAATTTGGGGAAAATTTTCCTCTATGATTTTGTTGAAGATGCCTACTATGCCTCTGGAGTGGAATTCTTCTCCTTCTACTATGCCCTGAATTCTTATATTGGATCTTTTCATAGTGTCCCGAATATCTTGAAATTCCCACTCATACTTTTCTATAAGTTTGTCTTTCTCTTTGTTGGACTGCATTAGGTCTGCCACCTGATCTTCTAGCTTAGATATTCTGTCCTCTCCCTCATCCATCCTACTGGTGAGATTTTCTACAGAGTTTTTTATTTCATTAACTGTGTTCTTCATTGCTAGTAATTCTGACTGGTTTTTCTTTATTATTTCTATTTCTCTATTTATGTCTTGTATTGCCTTCTTTATTTCATTAAATTGGTGTCCTGCCTCTTCTTTGATTCCTTTGATTTCCTCTTTGATTTCCTCTTTGATTTCTTCTTTGATTGTTTTCATGTGTTCTTTGACCTCTTTGAACATATTTATAATTATTCTTTTGAACTCTTTCTCAGGCATTTCCTCTAACTCTTTCTCACTGGAGGACATTTCTGATGCATTAATACTTTTAGGTGGATTTATATCGTCTTGCTTTTTAGTGTTTCTTGTGTTATAATGTATATATTTTTGCATCTTGGATTAAGTTAATGCTTGGATTTTCTAGCTAGCTGTGTATTCTTAGCTGTATCAATTGATTTGGTGTAAAATATTTTCAGGGTAGGACCTTAAGGTATTAGGTGTGGCTCTTAAGACTCTCAGAGTATCTACAAAGATGTTCTTAGGGGTTGAGTTTCCCTGCTATAGGAGTATTCAAGCAGGCTGAGTGGAATAATATACTGGTAGATTCTAAAATTTAGCTAAACACTGTACCCATTCCATCAAAAACAGCCCCGAGTATGTATGCAAGAGTAGTTATTATAATGACCAGATCCTCTATCAACAAAGAGGTTTAGATTTCTGGTCTGTTGAGGTATCCAAGTCAGCTTGTGACCAGGTGAGACCCTTCCCTGGTGCAATCCCAGTTACCTTGGGTGATTGTGGTCTCAGTCAAGTTGCTGCCTGGGTCGTCGGGCTGCTGTTCTGATTTCTGGAGCTGGGCACTTGCTTTTCCTACGGGGCAAACTGAGCCTCTGCAGCTGTTGTAGGTGCCACCGCCGGAGCCCCCACCACTGCTGAAGCTGCCGTTGTCGTGTCCACCGCTGCTGCTCACCCCGAAGCCGCTGCTCTCCTGGGTCCGCTGCTGCTGGGGCCACTGGTACCGGTGCTGGAGCCGCTGAAGTTGCTGCCAAATTCTGCTCCTGCTTGGGTCCCGCCGTCAGCCCAAGTTGGCGTGGCCGGGTCCCGGGCTGCTGCTGTGTTCGCTGGAGCTGGGTTCAGGCGGCAGGGGAGGGAGCCGCGCTGTTCTGGTTGTATCGTTTCTCCACGTGTGCTTTTACTTCGTGGTCTGCTCCTCCCTCCGTTGCTCGCTGCCGCTCTCCCCTCACGTTTCCCGAGTTGCGGAGAGTGCGGTGTGAGGGGAAAATCCCGCACCTGGCTTGTCCTGCGGCTCGAGCCGAGAGTCCGGCGGTTTTCTGCCGCTCCGCGGTTGCGGCGGGTAGCTGAGCCGCTCCGGAGCCGCTGTTCCCGCCTGTGCAGGCTCTGGATGCTCTATAACTCTTCCACTTCTCCGCTGCCGCCTCAACTTCCTATACACCTCACTTTTTAGTAAAAGTGTGTATTTTGCTGAGTTTTTTTTGGTCTTCCCCCCCCCAGGCTGTTTTGGCGTGGTACCTACGCCGCCATCTTAACCGGAAGTCATAATTATGATTTTTAAATATTTTTATTTATTTATTTGAGAGAGAGAAAGAGGGAGAAAGAAAGGGGGAGAGAGAGAAAGAGAGGGAGAGAATGGTTGTGCCAGGGCTCCAGCCACTGCAAATGAACTCTAGATGCATGCATACTATTGTGCATCAGGCTTATGTGGGTCCTGGGGAATTGAACCTGGGTCCTTTGGCTTTGTAGACAAATGCCTTAACTGCTAAGCCATCCCTCCAGCCACACATAATTATTTTTAATGGCTGTGAATTTTTACTTTTTGGATCCTAACTTCTTTACAGCCTTTTTAATATTAAAAATTTTGATACAAACTTCCTATATTCATGAGCTAGAGATTTTGAACAGTTAGTAATATTTGATTTCCCAGGAAATCTCAAAAGTGGAACTGATTGAGTAACTAGGCTTGAATAGTTTGAAGACTTTGTATGCAGCTCCACTGATTTCTACAAACTACAATGAGATCCAGAATTTTTATATGTTAATCAACAAGGATGTTTTCTCAAAAAGCAAAGGCAGTTACCATTAAAAATAGAATATGAAACTGGTAAATTGTCTTTTCCATAATTGCCTACATGTCTTTAGCTTGGAATGATGTGATTAATGAAATAGCCCAGAAAGCCAACAGTGATTTTTAAGTAGCCCAAGTTTTTATTGGTATTTCTCAGATCCTGGAAGGAATGCTTTCCTGGGTCATCTCCTTCCCCATCCTTTCCTCTGGGCCCTGTGGTGCTGGCCTTGTCCAGTTCTGGAAAAGCTTACTCCATCCTTCATGTTGCTTTTCCTGTGTCATTTTGTTTTCACTTTATATCATGAAAGACAAGATGAGTCTGGATATGGTAAAGATGTTCTCAGAGGTCAGGACTAGGGAAAGCTGGGCACCCAAAATGGAAAAGGGCAGGTGAGGTAAATGCCAGGCACAGTCCTACTTGAACAATGCGTCCTTTTATTTCTAGAAGTTTCAGCACTTAGGCTCTGTGACCATGCCATTTCACCCAACTGGATTAAGTTTCTTTCATATAAATCATGACATTAGACATGTTGGTTTAGGCTCCCTTTATACGCTTACATTTTTATTGTTCTTTTTTCTTTTTCTTAAAAGACCTAATGATCAAAGAGCATGTCCCTTAATGGAGGCTGTTATCACAAACTTTTTTTTTTTTTTTCGAGGTAGGGTCTCTGTCTGGCCTCGGCTGACCTGGAATTAGCTATGTAGTCTCAGGGTGGCCTTGAACTCAGGGCGATCCTCCTACCTCTGCCTCCTGAGTGCTGGGATTAAAGGCATGTGCCACCACGCAAGGCTTGTTTTCACAAACTTTTAAGGAGAAAATCTTGTGACTTCAGGGTACAACAAATAAGGAATTAAAAATTGTGACTTCACTCTTCAGTATGATGAAACGTTTTTCTCTGGGAAAGTTAAGCTTCATTTTCTTCTACATATTGACAACCAGTGCCCACTTCACAGATGTAGTGCAAAGACAGCATCGCGTTAGAAGAAGCTTTCTTGGGTGCAGCAGATGTCACACTGGGCAAGGGAGGGGTTCCTTCCTACCGCATTCCTCAGTAGAATCTGAACAAAAGGGAATGTTGGAGCTCATTGCTATAGAGAAGATAGAGAATCCAATGCAGTTTCAGCCTAGAAAAATTTATTTGGGGTTGGGGGACTTGAAATAAAATTCCTGGGTATGAAACTTGGGCCCGTGGTTTCCTACCTGGACCTCTGGTCCAATGTCTCCAAATAGTAAATATTAGAAATAAACTTTATATTTGGATCTATAGATGGTTGACCGTCTAAAGTCTTTAGTAAACAGAAATACTGGAGGAAGAACTGAAGAAAATAGTAATAAGGGAAGGATGTGACTACAAGTACCTCTCCTTTGGAAGGGAAGTTTCTAGATCTTTAGGGAAGGTAGCAAAAAGTTGCTATGACAGCTGGGCCATGCTTGGTTTAGGGTTTGCTCTGCTTCATGATTTTCCAGAACAGCCTGGAAGCTAGGAAACAGAACTGATGACAAGAGTCCAGTCAGGTGAGCTTTGAGGAACCGAGAGTAAAGCAGACCAGCAAGATAAATAGGACAGGCAGATGTGTCCAGAATGATGAAGCATCCCTGCTGAGGGCACAGAGGAATGGGGAAATAACACACATGCTGCCCGTCACCTAAAGAAATGCTTTTCTGGGAGCACAGGCTAGATGTTATATAGTTAGTGACTTGCCTTTTAATGTTCAGTCGGGTTTTCTCATCCTGCCTTCTCATACCTTTTAAGCTTAATTTATTTATTCAATAAATATACTACACTGACATACCATCAACGACATGTTATTTAGTATTATACTCTCTGACTATAAAGGGCTGGCAATCACATATTCAGCCAATCAAACATGTGATTTATACATGAGTCAAGTATTGTTCTAGAGAAGGGAATTGATTAAAATGCTTAAAACTAGAGCTATCAAGTAAGGTATGACAAAGAAAGTTAGAATAACTTGTTTCCAAAACCATTTCTAGCTCTTAGAAACAGTTTTGTGTGTTCCTGTCTTTCCTTTTCCACCTCCATAACTTTGCACATTTATTAAACACACATTTAATATATAGATTGTTTATGCATTTCAGATGCCTACTCACTTAAAGTTCCTAACAGTACTTTGGAGCAGGTTCCATTATCTTCATTCTACTGAGGGAAAAAAAATATGTGGCACAGAAAAGTATGTATTCTAAAGTTACTTAAGTGGGAAGTGGCGGAGGTAAGATTTGACCCAAAGATTCCGTCTCCAGAGTTGGTACTTTCAGTAATTACATCATGGTACATGGTTTTGAATTTGAATAGATATTTGTTCAAAGAAAAAGATATTTTAATTATGAACACAAAATTTAATTACTATCTAAGCTCTTGTTGACTATGTAAAAAATTTATCTCTGCCACTCTGAAAACAAAGCTAGTTGTTTTTAAACAATGTGTGAAATATTTATTTTGTGCTTCCACTATACCGCTTTGATTTTCACTGGGAAGGAAATAGAAGTATGGCATGAAGAGGTTGTATTATTTACTCTCCTTATTTCTGTGACCAAATACCTGACGAGGAGCTTAAGGAGGGAGAGTGTTTATTCGAGCTTACAGTGTTAAGGGGACGTATTCCCAGGCAGGGAGGACACCCACAGGAGCAGGTCCCATTGCACTCAGTCAGGAAGCAGACAGCAAATAGGAAGTGGCACCTGGTGAGGCTCCACCTTTTAAAGGTTCCATCACCTTTCCAAATAGCAAGTGCTCAAACACAAGGGCCTATGAGGAACACTCACATTCAAGCAGTAACAAGCATCCTTTAGGAGAACATTTATGTTGGAAGTATCCAGGGTCAAGTTTTGGGGGCTATTCTCAGGACCATGTGGATTCTGGGATGGCCTCTGGGAAGTAGTGTTACATGTTGGAGACTGGGATTTAGAAAAGTAAATCAAATGAAATAGACAATTAGTTGGGAAGAACTAGAGGCATGAGTTAGGGTTGCAGTGTGAAAATGAGGTAAGAAAAACCAGTAGTAATTAGTTGGCAGATGAGGAATCTGAGGATCCTTGTCCATCTTGGTGGGTGAGGAGAACTTCAATCTCCTGAGCACCTGCCACCCTGATGGAGTTTCTTTATTTCTTGCTGGGGACTTTTTTTTTTTTTTCCACTATGTCTCTCTGCTGTGTATCAGTGTTCTTCTAGGACATGCACATAATTTCCCATTTCATTATTAGTTTGTGTAAACAAATTGCCAAAAAATCAATCATGTGTTTACATGGTCTATTCTATTTGGGTTTTGTTAAATAAATATTGATTTTATAAATTCAGGTATTAAAAGCTAACTTATTCTTTTTTTGTTGAAACTTTTAAGGCATAAACTATTATATGCAGTATTTATTTTTTTTTCAAGGTAGGGTCTCACTCTGGCTCAGGCTGACCTGGAATTCACTATGTAGTCTCAGGGTGGCCTCAAACTCACGGTGATCCTCCTACCTCTGCCTCCCAAGTGCTGGGATTAAAGGTGTGCGCCACACGCCCGGCTCTATATGCAGTATTTTTAATGAACAAATAGCTAAACCTTGTGGTTGTCTAGCAACTGGCTTGTCTTCTGGTTATGAAGCCATTGTGACCACAAAACAGTCATTAAACTGTGGCTTTTGTCTAGATCTCGCTGCTCATAAGAAAGAAGTAGATTGAGCAAGTTACACATTCATTCTGGATATGAAGTATGAAAGTATGTGTGTTAGTTGGATTAAAAAAATCCTCAACTAGGCCGGGCGTGGTGGCGCATGCCTTTAATCCTAGCACTCGGGAGGCAGAGGTAGGAGGATCGCCATGAGTTCAAGGCCACCCTGAGACTACAGAGTTAATTCCAGGTCAGCCTGGACCAGAGTGAGACCCTACCTCGAAAAACCAAAAAAAAAAAAAAAAAAAAATCCTCAACTACATTTAAAGTCTTTTTTATTATATTTTTTAAACAAATATTTTTATTTATTTATTTGAGATCGACAGAGAGAAAGAGGCAGATATAGGGAGAGAATGGGTACGCTAGGGCCTCCAGCCACTGCAAATGAACTCCAGACACATGCGCCCCCTTGCGCATCTGGCTAACGTGGGTCCTGGTGAATCGAGCCTCGAACTGGGGTTCTTAGGATTCACAGGCAAGCACTTAACTGCTAAGCCATCTCTCCAGCCCATTATATATATTTTTATTTACAACTTCTATAGTTACAGACAACAAAACATGGTACTTCTCTCCCCTCCCCTCCCCTCCCCCACTTTCTCTTTCATAGCTTTGCTCTCTGTCATATCCCCCCTCTCTGTCCATTAATCTCTCTTTTAATTATGAGGGTCTTGTGTGGGTATTATTAGGCACTGTGAGGTCTTGTAGATCGAGGCCAAATTCTGTCCGGACAGTTGTAGTAGGGAGTGGTACCCTTCCTTTGGCTCTTACATTCTTTCTGCCACCTCCTCCGCAATGAACCCTGAGCCTTGGAGGGTGTGAGATGTTTCAGTGCTGGACACTCCTCCATCCCTTCTTCTCAGCACTATGTTGCCTTTTGGGGCATCCCAGTGGTCATCGCCATCTGAAAAGAGAAGCTTCTCTAACCAATGTTCATACTCATATATTAATGTTACTCTCACTTCTGGTTAAAGTCTTTGAGAACCATTCACAATTGCTCCACTGGCCAATTAGGGAATGCTTGGATTTGTGCTTGAGTGGTTGTTTTCCTAGGGAAAGAATTATTGATATTCTATAACACACTTTGAGTATATAAGCAGGCAGAAGTTGATTGCCAACTAGAGGTGGAAGTATATCTATATTGTCTCTATGATGAGAACACTTAAAGAACTTGTAAGTTAAAAAAATATAATCCACAAAACCGAGAATCATGGACATGGGTCTCATAAGGAAGAGTGGTATGTTGTGTCATACACTCATAACTGGGTTTTACAGATTTAAGGAGTTGTGTGTGTGGTGACTCAGGCGAGGGTCTGTTTGTGACTCAGTTTTTCTGTGGTGGCATTGGTGCCACTGTGGCTCCCTTTCTGAGAGTGGTATTTTCGTGTGGTGACCCACTTGTCCTCAGTGTTGATTCAGTGATGCGGATGCCTCTGAGAGCCGTGTTGCCTTCAAGCCCCTGTAGCTGCTCTCGCAGAGGCCGTCTCTGCAGCTTTCCGGCTATGCTTACTGGTGAGGCGTCAGCTGCTGTCATCAGTAATAATAGGTTTCAGTTTCATCACAGGAAGATGTGAGCCAGGAACAGGATTTAGAAATCAACCCAAAGCTTGTGGAAATCTGACCAATGTCATGGGTGGAGGGACATAGCAGTTTCAGAAGTTGGGAGAAGGGATGGAGGATGAACCAAAGAGAAGAACAGCTGGCTCAGTCAGGAAGTGGTATGAAGCATAATGAACACATGGAGGGAGACAGACAAGGCACAGAGACTCTTGTTTATTCTTTTTCTTAACACGAGCACACTGGAGAAAGTGTGTGCCCACTTAGCTCCTTGAACTCTCTCAGGATGCCTATGCCAGAAGCTTTGAGTGCTGCTTAAAACATTGTCATAAGGTCCAGAGCCTCTGCAGACCCGTCTTGCAGTAACTGTCGACATTCTCCTGTCAGCTCACCTCTGTCCCTGATCTGCTGGCCTGCTCACCCTGCTGAGGACCAGCTGGATTTGGAGGTGGCCTATTTGGTTTGGTTTTACTTGGCCACCCCACAAGCCGCTTATCAGCCGCATGCATCACATTCATAGTGAGAGGGTGACAGGTAGATCTTTGACGCAGTTAGGGTGACCCTGAAATTAAAAAGGCACTTTCTAGACATCAAAGGATGATGTGACTTCTTATCTCTTGCCTGGTTCCCTCGACCTGTTTTTCCACAATCTGTGCCCCTCCTGGCAGGGAGGTCTCTCCTAGGATTTTAATCTAATCCTAACATTGTGGTTGGTCAAATTTTAGTCCCCAGAATTTGGCACCTTCCTGAGAGAGCCCCTAGCCCAAACCAATCAGCTGTCCCTCAGGTGAGCAGAGCTGGCAGGTAGGGCCCACCAACATAAGGTCATAAATATGTCTGTGAGGGGAGCTGTCTGACCACTTGGGAACCTGCAGCTGCTGGCGAGTTTCCCCTTGGCTCAGCTCAGGCCCAGCTGGTCCAGCTAAGGCGAGAGCCCCCCAGACCTTACTGTCCATATGGGCTCTTTATCCCCTCCAGCTTCCCACATGGCAGGAGCTCTTTGAGCTTTCTTTTCTCTGATGGTTTCCCAGACACTCCACATGGGATCTCTAGCCATGTGGGCGCCTTTCCTTGGCTCTGTACGGCCTTCAATAAGTATAATAATTTAATACTTGTCATCCTTAGTCTTTTTATCCAATTCTTTGATTAAAAGTAGACACAGACCCAGAGTTTAGGGCACAAGGACTTTCCTGAACCCCTCACACCCTGTTGCAATAGGTCAGAAGTTTCATCAGTCTGAACTACCAGTGTTCCAGGACACAGATGCCCAATGTATATTGATCCTTAGGGCTGTTGAGAAAAATTTCTCTCTCTGGGCAAGAAAAGCATAAAAAATAAAAAACTGACCAACTGCCAGCAAACCAGCCAGCCAACCAACCAACGTACCCATTTCTTATTTGAATCCCCAAAGCATACTCACGTGTGGCGTGTGCAGGGACCCCACTATTAGTGACTTCACTTGTGTCCCAATACCTGACAAGAAGATTAAGCAAGACTGGTGTTTATTCTGGCTTACAGTTTGGGGGTCATACATTCTCATGCTGGGAGGCAAGGTGGAAGGAGCAGGGTCCTGGCGGGTCCATTGCAGCCATGGTGAGGAGGCTGGCAGAGTGACGGGAGCCGGCCAAGTCTGTAAGACGCCTCAAGACCTTCTCTGCGGGATGCGTTTCCCCCAGCAAGGCTCTACCTCCTAAAGGTTCCACAACCTTTTCATACAGTGCTACCAGCTGGCGGTCAAGTGTTCAAACTTGACCTTATCAGGGAAGTTTCACATTCAAACCACAGTAACCCGCAGGCCGGCTGCCTGGATCCCGCGGCAGCGATGGGCACAGCTGCCTTGCCCGGGACAGGCGTGGGAAGCGCACTTGCGCGGCAGTGCGCGCCGCAAAGGTTGGGCAGCCTCTGAGCTTTGTTCAGGACAGCCCCCGAGGGCCTGGCTGTGTTCTAAATCTGGAAGGTGTTCAAGAGTGCTCTGCCATGTACTGGCATTTGCTTTGTGTTCAAGGATTTGCCGTTTCATGTTTCGGTTCTTAACGTAGCCAAATAGACATAGATAGGGTTCCATCATGCTTTCCAAGATAGTGACTTGGCCAAATGCAGAGGTGTTTGTTGAATTCTCTCCTAAACAGCTCTGTGGAGACCAGTGCTGTATACACCGCGCCTGTCATCCTCCCCCGCCTTCTCCTCCTACCTTGCATTGTTTCCTAAGCTGGGTCCTCAGTACTATTCTATTGCCTTTCTTTACTCTCTTCCCTGGAGTGGTAGCAGTTAATTTTAAGATGTTAACTCGTATTTATCTGTAACAATCCTCCATTTCTCCAGTCCCAGGTTCCCATCTGAGCTCTACTGCTCTCTTTCAGCCGTCTCCCAGGCGCCCTCAGCATTCTGACATCCCTCATGAGCTGTTGTCGCCGTCCTTGAACTCACCCTCCTTTAAAGCTTCTTCAGTTTGCTCCGAGGTTTGTGTCCGCAACACTGGAACAAGTGACTTGGCTTTCATCCCCAGCGCACGTTTATTGTCTAGCTCTTTCAAGTCTTCCTTGAACAGGTCTTTACTTGGTTCATCTTTCCAATTTCATCACCACCTTCCAAGCATTTTGCTTGTAATAGCCTGTTCACTTTTCTCCCTAGGTAGATTCACAGTAGTATATACAACCTAGTAGGAGACTCGGTTTCCGTAGCCAGAAGAGGAGAATCTGAATGCTTGTTTTCCCACAGAAAGCTCAGCTCGACAAGGAAATGCAGCGTGGCAAAAGGCAGCTGTTACCACTGCAGGTTTCTCAGGTTTCATACTGAGATGGGTCACTGCTCCGTCAAAGCTGGGATTGAACCCAAAATCCCAAGCTGGGTAAACTTGATGCCATTTTCAGATAAATACTTGGTCTGTTGTTCTCACCATGAGTGAGGGGGGGGGGGCGGGGGAGGGAATGGAAATGGGAGTTTGAATGGGACAATGGAGAGCTGAAGAGATGCCTTGGGACCAAGAATTACCATTTCCTCCAGTCCTTAAGTTTGTGCTAAAACGTGTCCTGTCCAGTGTGTCCCTTCCCCCTATTTATTTTTCTCCACAGCAGTTATTCCCATTTGATATGTTCTCTCTTTTACTTGCAGATCATTTACTTTTTCTAACTAGCGTGTGTGCCTATGAGGTCAGGGACTTTTGCTTGTTTTTGCATTGCTGTCTCCCCTCTTCTGGAATCATAATAATCACAAGGTATGCTCAAAATTTATGCACAATGTATCTATGTTTATAAACATTTGTTGAATAGATAGATTCTCTAATATAAAGCCTTATTCATTTACTGATTGGTCTGATCACTTCTGTTCTTAAACATGTTAAATTTATTGCTTTTCATTATCAGAAATTGTGTTATTTTTCTGTGGACCATTTCCATCGTCACCTTCCACCTTCCACTTTCTTTTCACCTATGCATCCAACCATTCTGGGTCCTTGTCAGATAGCGCTATGATTGAAAACTTGACCTACAATCCCAGACTACAATAATCATGGTTCTTTTAGCTTGTGAGACTTTTGTGGCTTGTACTTTTTTTTTTCTCAATTTTTATTAACATTTTCCATGATTATAGAAAATATCCCATGGTAATACCCTCTCCCCCACCCCCCTCTTTCTCCTTTGAAGTTCCATTCTCCATCATATCCCCTCCCCATCTCAATCAGTCTCTCTTTTAGTTTGATGTCATGATCTTTTCCTCCTCTTATGATGGTCTTGTGTAGGTAGTTGTACTTTTTAATCTTTGGGCTTGTCACATCTGAAAAGTTTCTGGCCCAAATCTTATCCTTTCTTTTTTCATCTTTTATTACCAGTGTTCTTCTCCCTAGACCTTAGCAGATGACCAGCTTTAAGTATGTGCATTTTGTTCATTCATGCATTACTTAATTACTCAATGCACACTCTCACATAACACCTGTTAGGTGTCAGAGTGTAAGAAACAAATTCACTAGGCTATCATAGGCCATTAAGGAAATCATAATTTAATGTGATCTAGAATACAAACTGATCAAACTTTTTTTGTTCATTTTTATTTATTTATTTGAGAGTGACAGAGAGAGAAAGAGACAGAGAGAGAGAGAGAGAGAGAGAGAGAGAGAGAGAGAGAGGGGTAATGGGCATGCCAGGGCCTCCAGCCACTGCAAACAAATTCCAGATGTGTGTGCTCCCTTGTGCATCTGGCTAATGTGGGTCCTGGGAAATTGAGCCTTGAACCAGGGTCCTTAGGCTTCACAGGCAAGTGCTTAACCTCTAAGCCATCTCTCCAGCCCCTGATCAAACTTTAAAGTCTTTGAGAGTCACAACATCTTAAGATATTTATTTTTGTGTATATCTCCTGTGCCTCAAACAGTCTATGTACTTCACAAGCTCAAAGTACAAAGTGAGGATAGAACTTTAGCAATGGAAGAAGTTCAGATGATCTGAATTAAAGCACCTCATTTTCCAGATGAGGATACAGATACAGGTTGAAAAGTGTGGCTCACACAGCACTGGTACGGCATGAATTGTCCTCGACGATGTTTGCCACAGAGACTCTCTTTGGGTAATATTGACTGTTATTTTGAATTAACTTAAATAGGCAAATAAAGGGGATTTCTCTTCTCCTTCCCCTTCATTCCTCACCTGGGAAAGGTGGACCTGGAACCATTTGAATTGGCCTTTGTTAATGATGTCTTTCCTTAAATCCCACTAATGACGGGGCGAGGCAGAGCAAGACAAAAAGATAGTCTGCTGCTCACCACGCGACATGCCACCCACCCCACATCTGCCGGGGTCCAGGAGAAGTTGCAGAGGGAAGTGGCAACATGAATACTCCTCTTACTGCTGTCTGATAACTAGCTCCAGGGCGATGGAGACAAAAATGGTGATCAATCAAAAGCTATCAAAGCAGAAATCCAGAAGCTACAGAAAGCTCAACACAAAATCAGATGGCCAGCAGGCCTGCCATGGCTCGGGGACCATTGTAGTCGAGGGGCAGAAAGCCTGTAAGAGCCACACAGTGGGTAGAGTGACCCTGAGACAGGGTCCTCCCATTTCCCCACAGGAAGTAACGGAGGTCTCCATGACTCACAGTGAATACCACAGTCCCAGTGAGGAGGGCCACCAGGGTAATGGTAGCAAGGGCAAGAGGACAAAAGAGTATAACCTGTTATAATTTATTCATTTTTATATATTATTTTATTTATTTTATATATAATAAAAACTGGAAAAAACCTAGGCATTCATACATAAAGTGTTTCTGGGTGTTTATCTTTAAAAAATGTGTAAAAGTATCAACTAACCACAGAGACCTGAAAGTGGCAAGCAAAATGGAATTTTAGGGATCCACTTGAAAGCCAGAGGCACGTGGTACCCTTGTCACTGTTGTCATGTCTATCACGTACCATGTCATAAGTAAAGAATGACTTTCACATAGAGATGGAGTATTTTCTAGTGCCTCTTAGGAGATTTCTTATGTTGATGTAGAATAAGCCACTGTTCTGCCTCCCTTTACTCAGTTATTAGTAAATAGTCTGTGACTTTTGCCTTTGGAGATGTTTGGCTGCTTTCCATGAACAAGACCAGACCAGATTTGACCTAATGTTCTAAGAGGGTCCAGCTCTGGCAGAGATTAAACCCCCCCTCCCACCCCCTATACCCCAAGGGTCTTGGGAGTGCAGTAGATTTGAAGTATTGACATGAGGAGCCATCAAGGAGCTCGAAGACACTAACTTGGAAGCAAGAGTGATATGTGGGTGTTTCTACACTGGTGCGTGAGTTGGTATCCCGGGGTAAACTTCTTTATTCTTTCCTCTTTACTTTGTGCCACATTCTTCAGTCAGCCTCTATTCTACATGAAGGCCAAGTTGCTGTCCTGAGTCCTTGAGTGGTGCTGGGAAGAGGAGGAAGGGGTGCCTTGCGGAGAGTCCCCTAACTCCTCATGGGGTCAGCAGCAGCCTTTGACCTAAGATCCTCTCCAACCAAACACTAAGTTCACATTAACCATAACGACACTCTCTTTTCCTGTCATCATGTAAGCATTCAGCCAGATTATATAGATCATAGACTAGCAATCTATAAATTGTGCCTTTATGGGCCTGGGGAGATTGTTTTTATCTCCTGGCTTTCAAAATCTGCAGAAGCATTCTAATTTTTAGAATTGACAGTGACTCTATAATTAAATAGAAAAGGACCACCTTTGTTTCAACTGATGTCTTATAGATAACGTCTGTGTGTCTTTCCAACATTATTTAATTACATTGTTAGATTGGAAAGTAGGACCACTTTTAGAATATATTGTTGAGTTGGAGGGCAGAAAAATGGAATACTTGTATATTTTGTTAACTTTCAAAGAAGCAAGAAGGTGACCTTATCTTTATAGTATTTGGTGAAACCATAAATGCTGTGGAATCAATGTTATAAAAATTGGTGTGCCTATTCCAAGTATCCATTCTGGATCTAGGTCCAACCCAGACACAGTTTGAAAACAGGTGTCATTAATTTGGTACTCACAATAATTTTCTTTCTTTATTTAAAAAATAATTCTTTTTTTTTCTTTTTTGGTTTTTCGAGGTAGGGTCTCACTGTAGCCCAGGCTGACCTGGAATTCACTATGGAGTCTCAGGGTGGCCTCGAACTCATAGCAATCCTCCTACCTCTGCCTCCCGAGTGCTGGGATTAAAGGCGTGCGCCACCACACCCGGCTTCTTTCTTTATTTAGTGTGTGCGTTTTGTATACACGTGTGCAGGTGTGTATGCAGAGACCAGAGGGCATCCGCTGTTCTCTATCTCTCCTCTGCTTTATTTTCCTGAGACAAAAATTCTAACCAAACCCAGAGCTGCCATTTTTCAGGCAGACTGGCTAACCAGAGAGCCCCAACAATCTTCTTATTTTTGCCTTCCCTCAGTGCTGGGATTACAGGCATGTGTGGTCATACCTGGCTTTTTATGTGGGTTCCCAGGCTCAAATTCAGGTCCTTATGCAGTGAACACTCTTACCCAGGCTCCACCATTGTTCTTTTTTACTCTCATCAACACAGGGATTTTTGAATCTCTAGTAGGACTTGTTTGACCTTAATGTTTGCTCAAACTGTATCTCCTATATCTTTGTGAGTGGGTTCAAGTTCCTGAATGGCTGTTCCACATGGCTTCCCCTATTCACTGAAGAATAAGAATCCCCAAGAACTGACCAAACTGTGTGGCACTTTTTCTCTGACTGGGGCTAGTTTTCCAGTGAAGACCCAGGCTCTCAAGCCCGTGAGTGCCCCTGGCTTTGTTGCTTCTCTGAGGTGGACAGGATTTATGAAGCAGAGTAAAGGATGGTGTTACTCCATAAAGACCTGAAGTTGTATTTATCTTGCTCCCTGGACTTCTTCTTGTGATTAAGATATATTTTTCCCCAGGACAGGGTGGGAGACAAACAGATGGGGAATTCATGTTGAAGAGTTTATAGAGGTGAGAGAAGGATGGCTGTCAGCTCTCTTCAGGAGGAATGAAGGCCAGGGAGGAGTCTTCCCTGTTGTCTATGTTTTTCCTTGCACATACTTTGATGATGAATAATAGTTTCTATAAGAAAGACAGAATGTGTTCTGACAGGCAGGTTCGGAACTGTGACAAGCAGAAAGAAAAATGAAGCCCAGTAACATGGAGATGTGTCATTATTATTGGGCATAATCTTGATCCACATTCAGTCATTTATGCCTCTCAAAGTGCTGGGCTCTCATTCAAGAAACAGCGTATATGCTCTGCCTTTGAAGCAATGGGTGAATGTTCATGTGCAGTGCATGGAAATGAGTCTTAATGCTTTCTTCACACAACATAATTTTGTCAACTCATCTGTGCACCCAAAGGTCATTTACTGGGGGCTCCCTATGCTTTAGGCATGGTTATAGGAACTAGATGTCTTCAGCCACATATTTCCTAGACATTTTGTAATAGTTTCAAAATTTGCCTTTATTTTAAAATTTTGTTTGGCTTTATAGCTCAAGGTAAAGGCTCCCAACAAGAAATCCTTGAATGGTTAGAAAAGGCAGATATAATTGTGATTGGTTAACTAGTTTTATAGCTTTTGCATCCATATTTCAGTGGTCCTGCAAAGGCATGACCTCACTTGCCATTTGAAATTACAAGCCTTGATATTGCAAGTCAGTTATGAGTGAGGTGAGTTATGACTGACTCTGGAGATGCCTTAGTTGTTGCTCAGATTAAAAGGTAAATCAAGGGCTGGGAAGATGGTGCTTTAAAATATTTATTTATTTATTTGAGAGAAATAGAGAGAGGCAGATAAATACACACACAGAGAGAGAGAAAGAGAGAGAGAGAGAGAGAGAGAGAGAGAGAAAGAGAGAGAGAGAGAGAGAGAGAGGGAAGGGGAGGAAGAGAGAGAGAAAGAATAGGCACACCAGGGCCTCCAGCTGCTGCAAATGAACTCTGGTTGCATGTGCCACCTCGTGCCTCTGGCTTACATGGGTCCTGGGGAATCAAACTATGGTCCTTTGGCTTTGTAGGCAAGCACCTTAATTGATAAGTCATTTCTCCAGCCCTGTTTTGGGTTTTGTATGTCTGCCAGGGAAAGGAAAAATGAATCACCAGTTGCAGCTTTGGAGAGTGAGTTTAATGTATTATGTTACCCAGGAAGTTTTATGATCTATGTATAGACTACCAAATGTGTAATTTATGTGATAATTTGAAACTTTTATTAAACATCCAAGTAAAACTTCATTAACAAAACTTCCTAGTAGGAGGATTGTCCCATATTTTAAATGTTTCCAGTGTGTGGGAAATGGAAATTTCTAACTTGTTGTATTTCATAATACAGATTACTTGGAAAAATTAGGATAACAAATGCAATGATTCAAAATTTGTTTTGAATCATGATTGCCCTTTCCCTCTGAAATGCAATTTTAATTATAGTTTTGCAGGGTCATTTTTATAGATAGTTGAGTTGCAGTAAACTTGCATATGAACAACATTTTTTTTTTTTTTTGAGGTAGGGTCTCACTCTAGCCCAGGCTGGCCTGGATTTCACTACGTAGTCTCAGGGTGACCTTGAACTCACTGCCATCCTCCAACTTCTACCTCCTGAGTGCTGGGATTAAAGGCGTGTGCCACCATGCCCGGCTTGGACAACATCTTTTGAAGAAATCTAATGTGACCATTTTTCTTACTCTTACATTCAATCTTGAATAATCAGGAAAAGAGCATCTTAGTGCATGCCGTGGCTTGAATATACTTTAAGTGCGTTCCCCAGGGGTCATGTGCCGGAAGCTTGGTTCTCACTGTGGGGATGTGGGAAGAGTTAGAAGCTTGGGGAGGCACGGCAGTGCGAGGCTGTTCAGTTACTAGGGAAGCTGCCCTTTGAGGGGAAAGCATAGTTTTCCGAGGACATCAGCACTTCTTGTGAAAGTGAGTTATGAAAGATTAAGAGTGTAGTATTGATTGTCATCTTAACAGGGATCATCAAATCGCCTGAGAGGGGTTATCTAAATTACGTTAGCCTCTGGGATAGCTTGTGAGGGGTCCTGATTAGGTTAATTGAGGTAGAAAGACTGCCCCCACCACCGCCTTAAGTGTGGTTGGTACCATCCCATGGGCTGCGGTCTTGGGCTGAGTACAGACAGACAGGGCTGAGCAGCAGCATTCCTCACTATTTGCCTCCTTCCTGTGGACTGAATGAGACCAGCCTCCACGCCTTCCTTACCATGATGGACTGTACCCTGGCACTGCAGACTGAATAAACCCTTCTTCTCTTAAACTGACTTTTGTCAGCTATTTTGTCCCGGCAATGAGACAGTAACTAATACACACAGACTGATTCTTACTCTGAGCTCCTGTTTCACCATGTGAGTTCTCCCTCTCACCTGTGCTCCCATCACGAAGCGATCCAACATGTGAGTCAGCTAAGGGGTCCCTTACCAGGACTGAGCAGTGTCATCACCCTGCGTTAGGATCTTCAAAATCAGGAGTTTAACGCAACTGTTCTTTGTACATTAACTAGCTGCAGGCATTTTGTCATAGCAGTGGAAAAGGAGGAATGCAGTTTGAAGTAAACTATCAAGTCCCAAGAGAGCCTAAGACACACAGAAAACCCTCAGCTTCCGTTCCTTCCTGAGTGCATGCCAACAGATGTTTTGGTTGCTTTCTTGACTATGGGCATTATGGTGTTGGAACAGTTCTAGTCACTCAGAAATGCAGGACTCAGCTGACCACAGTCCAGAGAAAGTAAGAAGCACATGGATATAAAGAAGCCAAGAAAACCCAGGAAGACAAGATTTAATTCTGTGAAAACAGGAATTCCCTCTCAGGGATATTGGGCCCAGAAGAATTCCCATCCAAGCATTGGGAAGGTAGAGAAGACATGCTTGTAGCCCGTTCTGAATGGTTGGAAGGGAGAAAGGAAAGCTGAACCTTGAGGCAAATGACCTCACCAAACTGCCAAGAAAACTGGTAGAAGGTTGTCCAGCTGTGAAAAGATACCATTCTGATGAAGCATGAAATGAAAGAATTTCTTGAGGGCTAATTTACATGTCTTCAGTTTTCACTAACTATATGACAGACAGTACATGTGTGATTCAAGGTAGCTTTTTTTTTTTCTTTCTCTCTTTGATAAAGAAAACTGTGTCAGCTTGACAGACCTGGATAAAAGCAGCCATCAGGTGATTCTTGGGAAAGACATAACTGAAGCTTGTCCACCCCTGTGAGAACAGGGCATCTGGGGCTCGCCCCACGGTGACAGTCTGTGACCGCTGCGCAGGGCTTTCCCTCCCAGGCTGGGCATGGCTGACAGAGCCTGTGCTGGAGGAAGAGAACCAAAGGGGACAGAGGCTGCCGCACAGTGCGGCTGGAGGAGAAGCAGGAGGCAGAGAGGCTCAGAAGGAGAATCTGCCTTACATAACGAGAACTTGCGGCTTATCCAGTGCCATCCAGGATGGCCGCTCCGTGTCCCCCAGGCTAGCACTCCCAGGTGGGCTAGCTTCTGGGTCAGCCCTGAACCCACAGCCAGTCACATCTCCCCCTCCCATGCCTGCATGTGGAGAGCAGATCTTTCCTAATGAAGCCTAAAGGCCTGGTGGGTGGCGCTCTCCTGGGACTGGCTCTTGAGGCTCTTGCTCCCAGCTTTCCCAGCCCTGCTTGAGCGGGGGAAGGGGAGTCTCTCCCTTTCTTCTTGTTTAGCAGTCTCACTGACCTGGGTTCTTTCACCTGCACAGCAGTGAGTGTCCACAGCCTGGCTGGGGGTGGGGGGGTCTTGTTACTTGCCTGGGTCCTTTCTCTTCTCCTCTTCCATGGGTTTTGTTTCCAAATGCCTGTATGAGTTTCCTGTAACCTCTGGGTCTGTCAAGTGTATCTTGACTTTCTGGTCTGCATGTTGTTTTGGCATCTGAAATTCCTGGTTCCTCCTTCCACGCTTTTCTTCCTCTGCTACCTTTCTTAAGCCGCGAGTCCTTCTCCGACTCATCTCTGAGCTTTCTTCTAGGTGAAGGTGAGGGGTTGGCAATCATGCTTTGCGTGTGCGTGTGTGTGTGCGTGTGCGTGTGTGTGTGTGTGTGTGTGTGTTGGTATGGGCGTGAAACTGTTCCAGCCTTTCCCTAGATATCAATTTTCCCTAAATCCAGGTGTCTTTTCATTTTGTTGTATGTATGATTTTCCTCTAAGCTCTGCATCTGCCACATGTGCAGTAACTTTCTTGATTCTCATGGTTGCCTATTTTCTTGGCATCTGAATTTCTGGGTCCTCTCCTTGGTGTTTCCCAGCTCTGCTGCACGTATGAGCTCTGATCTCTAGAGCCCTTCCCTATTTCTTCATTCTCTCTGCTTTTATGTGAAGGGGTCTTTTTGGTTCTTATGCTTTGCCTCCATGTGGGGCTGAATGTGTCTGTCCCTGAGCCTTTGTACCGGTCTCTCTCCTCTCTCTGTGATGGACATTCCCTCTGCCTTCCCTCTTGGGGAAAGGAGGGGAATTCCCATCTGCCTGGAGTCTTTTAACTCTCATAATTCATAATTTGCCCATAAATAAATTCACTAATTCATTACTTATTCTTTTCAGAGTATTTTCTCAATTCTTTGTTAAAATAGACAAGAGCCCCAAGGTTGGGGTGCACATCCCTCCATGAACTCCAACTCTTGCATGAATAGTTGCTAGGAAGGCATTTGTGGTGGGCAGAGGAAGAGCCCCTTTCAGATGTCCATATTCTAATCCTTGGAACCCATTAACATGCTACAGTGGAAGTCAAAGGGGCTGTGGAATGTGATTAAGCTTAATGACCTTGAGGTCTTGGAGTGTCTGGGTGAGTTCAATGAGACCTTATAAGAGGAGAAGCTTTCTTTGCTGAGTCAGACAGGTATGATGACGGAAGAAGGGTCAGTGAGAAACAGTATAAGAACTTTGTTGAAGACTAGGATGAGCCAAAGAAAGTGGCCTTTGGAAACTAGAAGAGGAAGGAAGACAGATTCCCCACAGAATCTGGAAAAGACGGCAGCCCAGCTAGACTCATTTTTCACTTTTGACCTGTAGAATCATAAGATAAAATAAATTTATGTTGTTTTAGGCCGAGATGTCACTTATTATGGTTACAAAAAGGGAAAAGGACTGGTACTGTATTGCCATCTGTCTATTTAAAAAAAAAAAGTGTGTTTATGTTGGAGGGGGCATGGATTCATGAGTGTGTGAATATGTGTGGAAAAAAACCAGAGAAAAACCGTGGGTGTCATTCCTCAGGAATGTTGTCCACCTTTTTCTGTTTTTGAGACATGGGATAGCTTTAGCCTGGAGCTTGCCAATTAGGCTAGACCAGCTGTCCAGTGAGCCCCCGTGACCTGACGCTCTATCTTCCCAGTGCTGGGGTTACAAGTGTGTGCCACCATGCCAGAACTTTTTACATGGGTGCTGGATACTGAACTCAGATCCTTGTGACTGCGAAGGTTACATTTTACTGATGGAACTATCTCCCCAGCATCCCAACATCATCTCTTTATTGTGTATTGCTGGTTTATTTGATGAATTTTGAGGAAAAATAAGATCAGAGTATGTTAGATTCCTAAAGAAAATTTTGAATATAGAAAGTGGATTTAAAGGTTCAATTTAGTAAATATCAGTCAATTTATTAGTAAGCTATTATTTTTTTCATTCACAACTAATTTTTGAATCTTTATTATCAGCTAAACATATTAGACACTGGGTGATAACTGTATAGCATGGTAACATTATAGTTAATAAAAATGTACCTTGCTCTTTTAAAAAAATACATTTATTTATTTACTTGCAAGGAGAGAGAGAGGGACACACACGGGGCGGGGGGGGGGGGGGAGGCGGGGACAGTGGGAGAGAATGGGCACGCTAGGGCTTCTTGCTGCCACAAACTCCAGGTGCAGGTGCCACTTTGTGTATCTGGCAGGCATTACAAGCAAGTACCTTTAACTGCTGAGCCATCTCCCCAGCCCCAAGATGCACCTTGAAAATTGCTAAGAGGTCAGATTTTAAATGCTTGCAATACAAAAATTAAGTATGTTAGCATCACCTCCTATGTTAATTAGCTCAGTATGGCCATTCCACAACACAGCACGTTACAATACAAATTCAGACAAGGTTATTTGTGAATAAATCTGAATGAAGACAGAGTCTATCCTGTTGTTAAGAAGATGCTTACAGACTTGGGGGAGACCAGCTTCAAGTAGGCATGCAATGTGTGGCGTGGCTGGCTTGCTTCTCTCACTGGTCTTCACTATAGGTACTTAGGGTTCTCCCTTCTGTGCTGAATGAGGCCATTCGCCACACTCATCCTGTTTTCATCTTCAACAGGTTTGTTTAAAGCTGTGTCTAGTGTCACTTGTTCTTGTTTCCTGTCCCCAAGCAATTGTGTGTCTTATTTTGGTTTTCTCTTAGGATCTAGATATAGCATAGGCCTGCATTATCCTCCTGGAAAGATAAGCCATGACATAATTCTCTTTGCTAAATGCTAAATAAATGGCTTTGCTGCACTACATTCTTGCTTCTAGGATTTGAGATAGACATGCTCAGAACTTTCAAATAACTTCTGTTTTTTCCTACTGAGATAGTTTAGAATAGATTAAAACAATGAATACAAATGGCACAGTAGGACTGGAGAGATGGCTTAGCAGCTAAGACATTTGCCTGCAAAGCCAAAGGACCCAGGTTCGATTCCTCAGAACCTATGCAAGCCAGATGCACAAGGGGACGCATGTATCTGGAGTTTGTTTGCAGCAGCTTGAAGCTCTGGGATGCCCACTCTCTCTCTCTGTTTGCCTCTTTTTCTCTCTATCAAATAAATAAATAAATAAATTTTAAAAAAGAAATGGCACAGTAAATAAGATGATAGATGACAAGATTTTATTACTACTAATTTTTGATTATAAAATCTTTAAACACATATTTTATCTTTTTGAGAGAGACAGTGAGACAAAAAGACATAAAGATTATGAATGAGCAGGTCAGGGTTTCCTGCCACTGCAAATGAACTCCAGATGCATGTGCCACTTACTGAATCTGACTTTACATGGGCCCTGGGAAATTGAACCTGGGCCATCAGGCTTTACAAACAAAGGTCTTTAACTGCTGAGTTATCTTCCTAGTCCCACAATTACATATATTAAGGGTAAAGGGAAACTATTCTGAAGATGTGTCTCATGGAATCATTGACTTCTTAATTATGAGAGGTAATGCTGCCCAGGTACATGGCTGTACCTGGAATAACTAGATTGATTAATTCCCCGACAGCTTCCCTCCTTTCTTTCACTTGTTAATTATACTAAGAGATGACTACTAGCAGATAAAGAGAAAGAACACATGTAAAAACCATGGATTTATCTGATAACATCTAATTAATTTTTTATTGTTTGGTGGGACAGTCATGAATCTACTTCTTGTGTTTTATCTTAGGTGGTATCCTTTTCAAAAATTTGGCTAACCTTTGAAAGAAGGACACAGTAGCTGTTTCAGCAGAGCATGCAGACATAGCAGAATGAGTGACAGAGAAAATGAATTGAGATGGATGTGGTGGTACATGCCTTAGGAGGATCACCATGAGTTCGAGGCCAGCCTGAGACTGCATAATGAATTCTAGGTCAGCCTGGGCTAGAGAGACCCTACCTTGAGAAACCCAGAAACAGGGCTGCAGAGATGGCTTAGTGGTTAAGGTGCTTACCTGCAAAGCCTAAGTACCCAGGTTGCATTTTCCAGGTCCCAGTAAGCCAGATGCACAAGGTGGCATGTCTGGAGTTCATTTGCAGTGACTAGAGGCCCTGGCGCATCCATTCTCTCTTTCTCTCTCAATGTCATCTCTCTCTCTGTCTTTAATAAAGAAAAAAAAAAAACTTAAAAACCATCAACGACAAAGAAAATAATTTGAGTCCCTAGAGAAGTGATTTGGGGCCATGTGATAAGAAATCCAGATGCATGGCTGTCTTCTCATGGGTGATTGTCTTATGCTGAACTCTGCCTGCCTGCGTGCGCCTGCAGACAGCACGTGACTGAGGCTGCAGATGGGACATGCAGTGAGGGTGTAGTGTGAGAACAAAGGTGCTGGGGATGGGCAAGCAACAGGTCACAGGAAGAGCTGGGTGGCATGCCTGGGCAGAAAGTCAGAATCATGTTAATGCTAGGAACCACAGCCTGGGACTGCCAAAATCTCAAAGGCAAGTTATGATATGACCTGGGATCTCCCTGTCTTCTACGTTGTGTGAAGAAATCACTTCACCTACTCTGAAGTCCCAAGTGACTAACCAGGTATTCTGTTCAGCATGGAAAAAGTCAGAATTCTTTCCTTCTCTCTTATTTGTTAGCGGAAATTTCCATCCTAAAAGCAATATGGCAAGTTTGGCACAGATGGGTGAGTCATGTGTGCAGGAAGAACGCATGCAGCCCTGGGGCACACAAAATTTGCTTATGTGGAAGCTGCAAACATATATACGAGAAGAAAACCCAATGGAATTATATTAAAAACAGGAAAGAACAGTCTCATGAAACTCCAAAAGGATAACTTCAAGGTGTGAATTGTAGATTAATGGGAAGATAGACTGTGTAGAGAGATGTGTTTATTGGGTTTGGAGACACAGAGTATCTCTATTAGAATTATATTGAATGAAACCATATCAGCCTGGGTTTATTCATTAAGGATTCTTGATATTTATATACATTTCTTTAAATACCTAATATGAGAGTTGGAGGATTCACGAGTAAAAACGTAGGCTTGCTCCCTACTTTCATGGTGGCTAACAAGGGAAGGCAGGTTTAAAAAACCCCAAGAAACAACAGTTACAAAGGCAAGGAATGACTTTGACATGTTGGAGGAGAGAAAGACCATTTTATCTGGGGTGTGGTGAGAAATGGAAAAATCATGAGGACATATGAGATCAGCAGAGGTCACATCGCACAGGGCTTGTGGACTATGTGGAAAAGCACATTAGTGCTTTTCTCATTGTTGTGACAAAACACCCAACAAGAGCGATGTAGGAAGGGGAGGGCTTGTTTTGGCTCATGGTCTGAGGGCACAATTCCTCCCGGCGGGGAGGACATGGTGGGACATGAGAGGTCTACTCATGCTGCGTCAGCAGTCCCCACCCAGAGAAACAAATGGTGGTGTTCAGCTTGCTTTCTCCCTTTGTGAGTCCAGGAGGAACCCCAGCCCATGGAGTGGCGCCCTCCACATTCATCCCTCAGTTAATTCTCTCTGTAAATGCCCCCAAAAATACACCTAAAGGTGTGCCTCACTAATCCCCCTAGGTGCTACTTAATCCACTCAAGCGGACAATTGAAATTAGCCATCACAGAAGGGAATTAAGTTTTATCCTGAATATGCTATAGAGTTTTTACATGAGTGTAATGTTTGATTTTTGTTTTGAAGGACGAATGACGAGCAAGGAGGTAGAGATCACAAATATTGTCAGCTTCACTAAGATTTTGTGTTGGACTAACGTTATTATCTTGGGAACTGAGCCCTTTCCTCCTGGCTTGTAGGAGGCGCTCTGCGAGCTGAGAGCCCTCTCAAGCAAGTCCCTGGGAGCACTCCTACTGGAGATCTTGCCTGCTTCTACTTAGCTCCTTGTCTTGTGTCTTCTTGTAGGGATGCAGCACTGCATTGGGGTAAATGGTTGAAGCCTGTATTCCGAAGGTGGCACTGCCGTCGTAGTAAGAGGTGACCTCTGATCTGGCATTTCAGTGCCCCTGTTTGACATAGCGTGTGGCATGACTGGTAGGCTCCTGTGCTCACTCCTGCTTCTCTTTTGCTGTGGTTCCCCTGGAATGAGGAAATGTCACCACAGGTGTGGGTCAGTGGGTCAAATACTTTCTAAGTCTCAGACCTGCAAATAGGAGAGGCAAACTTATCTAGGATATCTGTTTGTTGCTAGCCAAATCAGAATGGAAGGGGTCTAATGTGGTCAATTAAGAACTGAGGGTTGGTTTCATTTTTGTGAAATAAGTGTCAGTCTCAGAGCTCCCTCCCCCTCCCAATTCACAACGGAAGTCTGCCTTCACGGGGCCTGCTCTCTTCTCTGCTCCACGGGGACTCAGAAAACTTGGCTCTTCTCTTGAGCCCCCTCCCCCTGGTCACCCCACAAGCTCCCTTCTCACTGGCCAGTCCACCATCGACACCAAAGCCCTGAACCATGTCCCGCTCCCATCTCCGTTCTGCTTCCTCTGACCACCCCCACGCATTTCTTTATTCCTTCCTGACTGCCCACCTCAGCTTCCCATTCTGCTCACTATGCATCTTCTGTCTCTTTCTTTTTCTCTCCCTCATTCTCTCACTTTCTCATCCCCTTTCCCAGGTCCACCTTTCTGCTGCACCCTTAGCATGTGCGTGTTCCAGCCGCGTGTAAGAATGGACACTGGGCAGGCGGTCTCTGCCTCTGTTTTCCCTCTCCCTCTCCCTCTCCCTCTCCCTCTCCCTCTCCCTGTCCCTCTCCCTCTCCCTCTCCCTCTCCCTCTCCCTGTCTCTAGGCAGCCACCTGCACTGGTGCCTTTGATGAGCATCTGTGGACTGGCTTCAGGCTGCCTCTTCCAGCCTGTTGGAACTGCCCCGGGCCCTCTTAACCCTCTTCACTCTGCCTGGAGCCGATAATAAAGTATTCTTGATTTAGCCCACATACTGGATTGCTCTCAGAAGCCTCTGTCTTGGACCTGATCACACCTGACAGTAAGCTACTATAGAACTTAGTAGCATACAGTAACATGTAAAAAACTAAAAAGCAGGGCTGGAGAGATGGCTTAGCAGTTAAGGCACTTATCTGTGAAGCCTAAAGACCCGGGATTGATTCCCCAGGACCCACGTAAGCCAGATGTACAAGGTGGCACATATATCTGGAGTTTGTTTGCAGTGGCTTAGGCCCTGGTGTGCCCATTCTCTCTCTCTCAGCCTCTTTCTCTCTCTAGAGGAAAGAGAAGGAAAAAAAGAAAGAAGGAAAAAAGCTAAAAACCATCTGGTACTTTGTTTATGGGCTCTGGAAGGACTCAGTGAGAGGTCTTCAATCCAGATAATATCACCTGGGCGGTTCACAGTTTCACTGAGAATGCTTTCACAGGAGCTGCGTGCTGTTCTCAGTTACTTATAAGTTGGGCACTTGGCAACAGATTGGCTGGATTGCAGCAGAGAGATCAGCTTGGATGAGCTGGAGCCTATACTGTTGGACCTGTGCATTGCACCCATCCCTAACACCGTATCTTCTTTATCTGTGTGAGGCAAGCAGTGGTCCTGACAGAAGCTGGCTTACGTCAGTCTGGGTAAAGACTCCAGTTGTCGACATCTTCTGGAAGGGATCACATGACTAGAAGCTTCAGGATTTGGACCCACGTCCATAAGCACATCCATATGCTCCTATCATAGATATCTTTCTCCTTTCAGGAGCTTAACTGTATGTGCTCAGCCACTCTGTCCTTCACTCCTTTTCCATTTCAAGTGGAAGAGCAGGCATATTACCCAGAACTAAAAAAAAAAAAAAATGCTGGGATGTTTTCCTTTCCCCATGTTTAGGACCACACTTGAATAGGGAGTTAGCCACTGTTTAATTTGGTTTGAATTCACATTCGCACATGGGAGCAGTCCATCCATGGACCAAAGCCTGGGATCTTTCCTCCACCTGTCTTAGTTAAACTTCCTCAGAGACATAGAAGCAACAGCACATTCATGAGATGATATGTGCAATATACAAACTAGCATGTAAGTTTTATAACATACAAATAAATATGCAATATCTTAATACCATATCAGAATTCACTTAATAGAAACACAAAATTATGTCATATATACATGAGTACATATTAGATATGTAAATTATATGTATCTATATAGTAATCCACGAAGAATACTGTCTCACATAAGTATTGAGGCTGACAAATAGAAAATCTGAAATATCATTTCTCCAATTTTAATTTGAAGGCCAGTAGTCTCCTATAGAATCAAGAAGAGCTCATGCTTTAGTTCATAGGCTATCAGGTACCATAATTCTACTTGGGAGATGGCCTTCATTTTGTTCTATTCATGTCTTAAACTGACTGCATGAAGTGGGTCCCGAGCTCTTCTTCATGCCCAGACTTGGGAATACTTAACATGGAAGAAATGGTCCCAGTGCCAGGTGCACATCGAGAGGATATGTACTGACCTAGAGACCCTTTCCTTACTCCGAAGGTACTGTCATCTAGTGGTTTGTAACTGAGTCTTCAAATGGCATTGTGCATTTTGTGGAGCTGCTTTGGATTAGTGGTAAACAAAGCAGGCTAAACTCCTAAATGAAAACAATCCCTTATTTAGACAGGGTCTTGCACAGGTTGCCCTCAAGCTCACGATCTGGCTGCCCTGGTCTCCAGGTGGTCCAGGTCTAGGATTACAGGTGCACTGCCCAGAGAAGCTCAAGCTCTGGAGACTGTTATGTTGTGGCTGATGACAGGCCCCGGAATATTCCCAGGACTTGTTTCCACACCTTTGGAATTCTGAGGGACACTCTGGTGGTCCAGGTAAACCAGGATCTACTGTTATCCATTCTGAGCAAATGTGAAGCTTTGTAACCAGTTATTTTTATTGATAGGACTGGAAATTAGTGCATTTGCTGGGTTAGTTGTCCAGGGACCATCGATGAAATATTTCTTCATATGGCTACTTATTTAAAAAATGACTTCATTTGTGCATGGGTCTGATTTGGAAACTTTATTTTGGCTCCCCCCCCCCCACCAATTTGCCTGTTCGGGAGCCAGGATAATAATTCTCAAATTTATATAGTCTTATTTTATTATTTCATAGCTAGTAAGCCACATTTTACTACACCACTTACATATTACTTCTGTTGGAAATCAAATTTTGATTTATTATTTCACATATATATTGATATTAGTTCATGAAGTTTTCATAAAAGAAAGTTACATGAGAACTTTTGATGTGATTGAAATCAATTTATAGAATTTTTCACTGCTGACCAAGTAACTCAGGGAAAATGAATGCATAAAAGTTAAAATGTTTACAGTTTGAGTCATCCATATACTGATAACTTTTGTAAAAATAACCAAGAATCTAGAAGTGCCCCAAAACTCATTTAGCATTTTTTCCCTCGGCTGGTGTGGTGGTTTGATCCAGGTGTCCC
The DNA here is from genome assembly GCF_020740685.1 of Jaculus jaculus. NCBI lineage: Eukaryota > Metazoa > Chordata > Mammalia > Rodentia > Dipodidae > Jaculus > Jaculus jaculus. Next base: position 170,194,189 of record NC_059105.1, read on the forward strand.
CCATGTGTCCTGAGTGCTCGGCTCCCAGCTGGTGGCAATTTGGGAATCGGGGCCTCCGGGAGGCAGTGTACTGTTCAGAGAAGTCTTATGGGTGTTGTAGCCAGCTTCCCATTGCCAGTGTTTGGCACACTCTCCTGCTGCTGTTGTCCACCTGATGTTGGCCAGGAGGTGATGTCCACCCTCTGCTCTTATCGCATTTCCCTTGGCCATCATGGAGCATCCCCTCAAGTTCCTAAGCCCAAATAAATCTTTTTCCCACAAGCTGTTTTTGGTCAGGTGCTTTGTGCCAGCCACACGCAGCTGATTACAACAACAGTGGGTGGTAACAATGCTTTTCATGAACTACAAAGCATGTTTGCACAGATTTTCTGTTTAGCGGCTTCCTCCCTTCCCAGGGTAGAGTCTCACTCTAGACCTGGGATTTACTATGTAGTCTCAGGGTGGCCTTGAATTCACTATGGTCCCCCCACCTCTGCCTTCCATATGCTGGGATTAAAGGTGTGTGCCACCATGCCCAGCTACTGAGGGGCTTTCTTAATGCAGTTTCTTTTAGACTTTTTCCTTTTTAATTCTCTAATTGATGTTAACAACTCACATAAGACATCCAGGAACAAAATGTGTTAGCGAACTTTGTGATGAGTCAATTAAATTCCCCTTCAGGGGTAAAGCTCTTCTCAGTTTCTGGAAGCAGTACAGAAAATACCCTTCAACATTCAACCCACAATGGGGAACCGTTACCTGCTACAAGAGCCTTCTTCCTTCCCAAGGAGCCCAATGCTCGCAACATACCTCTCTCCCCACTTGGGACAGCCACGGCTGGCCTCAGAGCTCTTCATGGCTGGCTTTCAGTGAGACTTTATGGTATGACACACAAAAAGGAGAGTGTGACTCAATGTTCTCATTGAGATTTTCAAAAAATATTTAAAGTTTATGAGAGAGAGAGAAAGAGCGAGAGAGAGAGAGAGAGAGAGAGAGAGAGAGAGAGAGAGAGAAGAGAGAATGGACACACCAGGGCCTCTAGCTACTGCAAACAAACTACAGATGCATGTGCCACCTTGTGCATTTGGCTTACATGAGTTATGGGCAATTGAACCTCAATCCTTAGGTTTGGCAGGTAAGCACCTTAACCACTAATCCATCTCTCCAGCCCTCTTGTTGAGTTTCATTTACTTGTTCTATTATTTATTGAGATAGCTTATGTCAATTATAATTTAGTCAGGAAAGTAGAAACAGTGAAAGTGATAGGGGATGAGGGAATGAGATTTCAAGTAACTATTTTTAGAACAGTCTCTTGGGACTGCCTAGATTATGTCCCATAAGATATAATAGGATACAAAATTATTTTCCTGAATTTTCAGAGTGTTTTAAGTATTCTCCCTGGCCTCTTTAATGACCTACTATTCTTTTTTTTTTTTCACTTTACTATATTCTAGTAAATTCTATATTCTGTAAGTTTGAATACCTACGATTCTTAATAATATTGTGTATTGTCCATTCTCCAAGTACTTGTGTAGTTACTGAAGATTGTCATGCTGTTGATATCCACTTTGGTCTGACAGAATGCATAGAATTATCTTGATTTACTTTTTTATACTTGTCAAAAGTTGACTTATGAGCCATGATGTCATCAATTTTGGAGAAGCTTTCATGTACTAGTGAGAAGAATGTGTATCTCTTGGATGGAATGTTCAGTAGATGTCTGCTAAATCTAGATGGTCTATTGTATAATTGAGCTCCCAAGTACTTTGCTGATTTTTAGTTTGGAGAATCTATCTATATGCAAGTGGAGTATTAAAGTCTTTCACTGTTGCTGTTTCAAGGCCTATGTGACTTTTTCTGCCATTCAGTGTTTGGCTAATGAAACTATGAGCTCCAACACTGGTGCAAAAATGCTTATGATTGTCATGTCTTCTTGAAGAATTATTCCCTTTCAAATATATAGTAACCCTCTTTGTATCTTTGGACTAGCTGTGGTTTGAAGTCTACTTCTTCTATTTGATGTATTCTAAGGGTTGGTCTCTTGAATGGAGATCAGGCTTCTTGGAACTATTGCTTATCTTCCTTGATATATATGTATATATATATGTATCTGTGTATCTTTTTGTCTCAATGCTATTTTTTTACCTCTGAAATTCAGTCTTCTGCATGGTCTTATGTATTGGTTATGGTCTCTGTGAGGTGATTTTCATTTGTGCAATTTTTTTTTTTTTGTTTACAGAATTTCTGTTTGGTTCTTTTCCTGAGATTCGGTTTCCTTGCTGATTTTGTCTTCCATGTTGTGGACTTTCTCCTCGTATTTGCCAACAGTTTTGTTCACTTTGGAGCTTTCATGTCAAGGCTTGAATGGATTTCCTTAGCTCATTTGCATATTTGAGCATTTATATGATCATCAATCCTTTTCAGAAGTACGATTCTGCATTCTTTGACATTTACCCTATCTTGGTTCTTTTGGCTTATGTTATGGATAGGGGAGTTTGCAGACTGGGAGTGAGTTGTAGTAAGTTTTCCCTCTTAGGCTTCTTTGTTGTATTTTATTTATTATTATTATTATTATTTCTTGCATCTGCTGCAGCTATAACTATTCCCCACCTGCCCTGTGCCTATACCAGTTGCTTGTCTGTTTTGTTTTCTGAGGATTGACTCCAGGCCACTTCGCCAGTTGTTGTGTTCCTTGTAGCTATTTAGGTTGGATGGCAGCAGAACTCCTCAGTTCTCAGCCAATAGGCTATGCCTCACTGTAGAAGACCCATTTGACACTTGCGACCATGGGCATTGCTTACCGGTCAAAGATTGGTGCTGGTTTGTGTGCAGCGCTAGAGTCCTTGGACTCAGGATACCTTCTTGTCCAGGGACACAGGAGTGGTCTCTGGGTGTTGGCTAATATCTCCCAGGCATTCTGGGTGGATAGGACTCAGACCTTGTTCCCTCTGGGCACTGACTAGTGTCTCCCAGGCAGGCCACATGGACCAGCTTGGGGCCTGTTTTCTGCTAGGCCCTGGCTGGCATTTCCCATGCAGGACAGATGAGTAGGTGTTGGATACTGTTTCCTGCTGGACATTGGCTAGTATTTGTTGTGTGGACCAGGTAGACCTGACCAAAAGTTTATGGGTAGGACATAGGTAATTGGGGGAACCCATTACTGTGGTCATGCTAAATGGACAAGATGTCAAACTGCTTTCTAAATATTTACATTTGTTCCCATAGATTAGTACTGGCTTATGCTTCAATCACTGAAATTTATTACTACAATGGGCCGTGGTTAGGTACATAGCTAGCAAAATTGCAGATAGGAAGTGACTACTATGTGCTCAGCTTCAAACAGGATATCAAATCCACCCTTCTAAAACTCAGGGATCCCCATGGAAGAGGGGACAAAGAATGTAAGAGTGGGTGAATGGGGAGGAGGATTGCAAAACACTGTCTTCTAGATATGAGCAATATGGCTGTTACACTCATGAATTCACAGCAGCTGTGGTATCCAGCATAAGACTGAGCCTGTCAATACTTCACCATCAATGGAGGAAGGATACATGAGACCTGAAGCCTCCCAGAGTGGCTAGTGGCAGAGAGTAGTTGGTGGGAGAGGAAGAGTTATGTTAATCAGTACTATGGCCACAGGTAAGTTTCTCATTCCACAATAAATAACCTTCCACCCATGATTATACAAGCAACCCTAATTTAGCTCAGTGGGTTAAAAAAAAAACAGGTAGGAAAGTAAGTTGGGGATTAATAAAGAAGAAGGGTGTTAATGGGTGGGAGATAAGAGAGGATAATTGAGGGAATAAGATAAAATATAGAACTGGAGTGATGACTTAGTGGTTAAGGCACTTTCCTGTGAAGCCTGAGGATCCAGGTATGATTCTCCAGGACCCACATAAGCCAGATGCACAAGGTGGTGCTTGTGTCTGGATTTTGTTTATGGTGGCTGGAAGCCCTGGAATCCCCATTCTCTCTATCTGCCTCTTTCTCTCTCTCAAATAAATAAATAACTTTTCTTTTTTAAAGATGAAAATACAGGGCTGGATAGATGGCTTAGCAGTTAAGGTGCTAAAAAGCCAAAGGACCTTGGTTCAATTCAACCAGTACCCAGGCAGATGCACAAGATGGCGCATGCATCTGGAGTTTGTTTGCAATGGCTGGAAGCTCTGGTGTGCTCATTCTCTCTCTCTCTCTAGCTCTTTCCCTCTCTCAAAAAAATAAATAAAATATTTTAAAAAGATGAAAACATGTACATGTATGAAAATGTCAAAAGTTGGGGTGGATGTGACGTGTGGAGTGAGTAGGCCAGACCCTTGTTTCCTGGCTCCTCCCAGCGCCCTGGTCTGGGTTCCCTGAATTGACAGTGTGTGGGCTGGTTTGGCATGTGCAGTGAGTAGGCCAGACCCCCATCTCCCAGCTCCTCCTGCCTCCTCCCAGTACCCTGGTCATTGTAGGTCCCATTGTGTCTTGCTTGGGGAGGCCTACTCCCTGAGTGAGCTGTGGAATCAGGTCTTTTGCTCTGGTGTACTGACTGGCCACTGGGAACCAGCATTCCTGTTCACATGAGTCAGAGGGTACATGGGCCAAAGGACAAAAACTTGCTTCCTCCTCAATAGAATAAGGAGTAACCATAAAATGGATAGACAACAATGCAAAAGAGCCAACGAAAGTCAGAAAACGTAGGGATCTCCACCAAAGATGCCGAATCCTACAATGGAAGCCTCCGATGAAATCATAGAAAAATCAACAGAAATTCACTCCCAGAATGATGGAAGAAAGTGTTAGAACCCTCAAAAGAGATATTAATAAATTGAAGGTGAGTCAATAAATGAAAGACCTTAACAACTGGTTGATTAAGCTTAATGAAAACTTGATCAAATGCAAGAATGAATTCCAGGAAGCAACCAGAAAATCAGAACTCGAAATCTTACCTCAAAAAAGAGATGGACATGATACAAAATAATACAACAGAAAACAAAAATCAAATATAAATTATAAAAATCTCCTAGAATCCCTCACCAACAGAGTTACTCATGTGGAAGATAAAACCTGCAACTTGGAAGATAAGACAGAAGAAATTGATCAGGACTCCAAAAACTTTGGTAAGGTCAAAAAATCAAGTGAGCAGATTGTGAGGGAACTATGGGATACCCTAAAATGACCAAACATCAGATCATCGGTATACCAGAAGGAGAAGAAATCCAGGCCAGAGGCATAGAGATCATATTCAACAAAATTATTGACGAAAATTTTCCAAATCTCTCAAAAGAGAGGCCCATCCAGATATAAGAAACCCAGAGAACACCAAACAGACAGCACCAAAGGAGAAACTCTACAAGAAACATAGTTAAAACTTTCAGCAATGAAAAAGACAGATTGTTAAGAGCAGCAAGAGAGAAATAACTCACAACATATGAAGGCAATCCCATCAGAATTATATATATTTTTCAATGGAAACCCTGAAAACCAGAAAGGCCTGGAATGGAATACTTCAAAGTCTGAAAAATTATGGCTTCCAACCCAAGCTACTTTACCCAGCAAAAGTATCCCTCATAATATATGGTGAAAGAAAACCTGTCCATGAAAAAATTAACTCTATGAGTATATGAACACAAAGCCAAACCTACAGAGCACTTCAGGGAATACTCCATGCAGAATAGCCAAACAACCAATCTCGAGAGCCAACAAGAGGATCACAATAACCAAAACAGACCAGGCTCAAAATAGTAAAAAAAACAAGAAATCACCAAACCCCACAAAACACCTCATCATGGCAGGGATTAATTCAAATCTCCCAGTAATGCCCTTAAATATTAATGGACTTAACTCACCCTTCAAAAGACACAGGATATCAGGGTGGATAAAACAACCGGACCCTTCTGTCTGCTGTCTTTAAGAAATCCACGTCACCACTAAAGATAGACACCTCCTCAAGGTGAAAGGTTGGAAAATGACATTTCTAACAAATAGAAATAAAAAACAAGCAGGTGTTGCTATATTAATGTCTGATAAAATAGACTTCAAACGAAAACTAATCAAAAAGGACAAAGAAGGACACTTCTTACTCATCAAGGGAATGATCCAACATGAGCAACATCACAATCATAAATATATATGCACCAAACACAGGTACACCACAGGTTATAAAACAAAATCTACTCAACAATAAAACAGAAATAAATGCCAACACCATCATAGTTGGAGACTTCAATACTCTACTATCATCAATAGACAGATCATTCAAGCAGAAAATCAAAAGGGAAATAATAGAGCTCAACAACATCTTAGATCAACTAGACCTAATGGATAGCTACAGAACTTTCCATATCAATCTATAGCCCATGGAGCCTTCTCCAAAATTGACCATATATTAGGCCACAAAACATGCCTCCATCAAGGCAGGAAGATTGAATTAATTTCCTGTATCATGTCAGATCACAATGCTTTAGAGCTAGAAATTAACAACAAGAGACACATCAAGAACTCCACCAGCTTCTGGAGACTGAACAACACAGTTTTAAACAATGAATGGCTAATGGAAGAAATCAAAAAAGAATTTATAAAATTCTTAGAATTGAATGGTAATGAAATCACAACCTACTAAAACTTATGAAACACAATGAAGGCAGTCCTAAGAGGAAAACTCATAGCCCTAACTGCCTTCATTACAAAGACAGAGAGATCACAAGTCGACAACCTGACTGTCCACCTAAAGACACTGGAAAAGTAAGAAGAATCTAACACGAAGAGCTCCAGACAAAAAAAAAAAAAAAAAAAAAAAAGAATCAAGAATAGAACAGAAATTAATGAACTGGAAACTAAGAAAACAATTAAAAAATCAACAAAATGAAGAGCTGGTTCTTTGAAAAAAAAAATAAACAAGATTGGCAAACCCCTGGCCAATTTGATCAAGTAAGAAAAGGAGAAGTCTCAAATAAACAAGATGAGAAATGAAAAAGAGGAGATCACAACAGACATCAATGAAGTTGAAGAAGTATCAGGGCATACTTCCAAAACCTCTACTCCACAAAATTGAATGATCTGAAAGAAATGGATGAATTCCTAAAGACAGATACAACCTCCCCAAACTAAACTCAGAGCAGATTAATCTAAACAAACTTATCACATTCATGGAAACTGAAAAGATCATCAAAAACCTCCTCAAAAATGAAAGTCCAGAAACAGATGGCTTCTCAGCTGAATTCTATCAAACATTCATTGAAGAACTGAAACCAATTTTTCTCAAACTGTTTTGCATAATTGGAGACCAAGGAATCCTCCCCTACTCCTTTTATGAAGTTAGCATCACCCTAATATCAAAACCAGACAGAAATGCAACAAGGAAATAAAACTATAAGCCTATATCTCTAATGAACTTAGATGCAAAGATCCTGAACAAAATCCTTACAAACCAAATTCAACAACACAACAAAAGTATTATCCATCTTGATCAAGTAGGCTTCATCCCAGGGATAGCTTAGCATATGGAAATCAGTCAATGTAATACACCATGTAACTAAACTTAATCATAAGGACCACATGATCATCTCATTTGATGCAGAGAAGGCGTTTAACAAAATACAACATCACTTCAAGATCAAAACACTGGAAAGAATAGGCATGAAGGGTTTATATCTCAACACAATAAAGGATATATATAAACCTCCTAAAGCCCAAATAATACTTAATGAGTAAAAACCCACTGAGCTCAGGAACAACACAGGGGCGCCCACTCTCACCACTGCTCTTCAACAGAGTACTAGAAGTACTAGCCCACGAAATAAGATAGGAGAAAGAAATAAAAGGAATTCAAATTGGAAAGGAAGAAGTCAAGTTAGCCCTATTTGCAGATGACATGATCCTATATATAAGTGACCCAAAAGTCTCCATCTCAAAACTTCTAAAGGTGATAAATTCATTAAGCAAAGTGGCAGGATACAAAAATCAATGCACAACAATCAGTAGCATTTCTATTTGAAAAACACAAATATACAGAGAAAGAAATCAGTGAGGCTGTTCTATTTTCAATAGCAACAAAAAAATTAAATACCTTGGAATAACACTAGCCAAGGATGTGAAAGACCTATATAATGACAACATAAAAAAAAAAAAAACTCAAGAAAAAAATAGAGGAATATTTGAGAAGATGGAAAGACCTTACATGCTCCTGGATAGTAGAATTAATATTGTGAAAATGGCAATTCTTCCAAAAGCAATATACAGATTTAACACAACATCAATAAAAATACCAGCATAATTCTTCACAGAGATTGAAAAAATCCTCAAAATTCATATGGAATGGCAGAAGGTCTTGGATATTCAAACATATCCTCAGCAAACAAAAACAAAAACAAAACAAAACAAAAACACCTTTGGCGGTATCATTATACCAATATAAAGCTAAATTCCAAAGCCATAGTGACAAGAACATCATGGTACTGGAATAAAAACAGAAACATAGACAATGGAACAGAATTGAAGACCCAGATCTTGGGTCAAGTAACTACAGTTACTTGATCTTTGACAAAGGTGCCAATAATGTAGTCTGGAGAAAACACAGCATGTTCAACAAAAGGTGTTTGATAAATTGGATGACTATATGCAGAAAAATGAAGTTAGACCCACTCATTTCACCATACACAAAAACCAAGTCCAAATGGATTAAAGACATCCATATAAGATCTGAAACACTTCAACTACTGGAAGAAAAAATAGGCACTCTCCATGATATAGGACTGGGGAAAAGACTTCCTGAACAAAACCCCAGCAGCCCAGGAAATCAAACAAGCACCCAATCAATGGGGTCTCATGAAGCTAAAAAGGTTTTGCATAGACAAATTTACCATAAGCAGAGCCAATAGATTACTCACTGAATGGGAAAAAAATCTTTGCCAGCTATACCACTGACAGACGGGAGCTGGACCTGAGGACATAAGTGACCCAGTGTGCTCCACCCTGGCCCAGGTGAAACCACAGAAAAATTGGGGAAATGAGCAAGAGAGCTGCTTTCTTAGTGACTCTGATATCAGCACAAGGGCGATGGAGACAGACACCGAGGACACTCAACACCTACCAAACCAGAGATCCAGAGGCTCCTAAGAGCCCATCACTGAAGTAGACTTAAAATGCTCCCAGCATGGCTCGAGGAATTTTGCCAAAAGAGGAGGCAGAAAGAGTGTTAGAGCCACAAGTTGGGGCAGTTTGCACAGAGACATTGCCTCCTCCCCTCCATAGTGCCCATAAGCAAAAATGAAAAGGGGCAGGGAGGGAGGTAGAATGGTACCAACATGTGTTATTTATATACTAAGTATGTCTATATATAATAAAAACAAATTAAAAAAGAGAATGTCAAAAGTGGAAAAAATTAAAAGCTAAAAAATACTCAGTGAATTTACTGTTTGGAAAAGATTCTTCATCTGTCCTCGTAAGAGGAAGGAGGAGGCTGAGTATGAACCTCGTCCCTGCTGTGTTGCTGCCGCACTTGATGTTCCAGCTGATTGCCCTGTCAGCTCTTCAGACAGGATGATCTGTTGCTGCCCTAAAAACTATAATTACTATATGAATGCACTGGCATCTTCTAAAGAGGAAATGATGAAATGACAGCGGAAGTTGATGATTACCAAAAGTATGGTGTCAGCAATTTCATGAGATATATGTCTCAAGCTTCCGAGGTCACAAAGGATCCAGTGGAAAAAATCCCTCTCTTCTTCCTCTTATGCAGGAGGACAAAAAGTAACTTGAGAGCATTACTTCAGAGTTTGTGGGTTAGTTTAGAGGTTTAAGGTGGGGGAACCTTACACTATAACTACATTCAGAAAAAAATTCTAAATAGTGTTGTCTTCAAAACTGCTAGACTTTTTAGATTAAATGATGTTTGAGTATTTCAGGGCATCCTTCCAGTGGAAAATTTAAGAAAATGCTTATAGGTAAAATATTCTGGTATTTTTCTTGGGGAAAAGTTGGTAAGTAAATACGTCCATCACAAAGAAAGATCTGTCACTCTTTCTAGTGGTGGTGGTGGGGGGGGGGTGGGGAGTCAAGTTTTGTGGTAAGATGGCAGAATAGTTATATCCTTTAAATAACCTCTGTAAATGACAAGAATACAGTCAAAGGAGGATAAATTATAATCTGAGGAGAGAAAGAAGAGTTCTGGGAATGAAGAAAATGGTGATAAGTAAGGCAAAAGGCACAGAGAAGCAGAAAAGGCAAGACAAGAGAAGTATGAGGGACTCAGACTCCCCAGGGGAGGGTAATCTGATGCTGCAGGCTCCAGCGAGGCTGGGGAGCGCAGGCCACCCAAGGACCAACACAGGCCTGTGGGACTAGAGACACGTCTCAGCCGTAAAGTGCTCGCTGCAGAATCTGGAGGTCCTGAGTTCAGATCTTCAGGACCTATGTGAGAGCCACACAGGCATGCTATAATCCCAGCACTGGGAAGGTGGACACAGGAGGATCCTTAGGGTTTGCTGGCTAGCGAGACCAACCTAATGAGTAAACTGTAAGTTCAGTGTAACATCAACTGAGGAATTCACCCTAGGTCTTCACAGGCGCATATACATGTGCACCCTCATTCTCATAAGCCACATCTACAAACATGTGCATGTGTGCACACACGCACACGCACACGCACAGACACCCCCCCAGATGCTTACACATGTCAAAAGAAACAAGCAGACCTGCTGTCCTAGCTGTTTCTTCCAAGCCGTAATGTAGAGTCTAAATCAGAGTCTGAATGCGTCCCTCCCCTGTGGCAGGCTCTTAACTTTGGAAAAATAAATCCATTGCCTCACTCCTCTTTCAAGCCATAAACAGTAGCCATTTGAGAAAGGTCTTATTTTCTGCAGCTGAGCTACTTTGAGAATCAGGTAAAAGGCACCCATCACAAGTCACGATCCCTGGGGACATCTGCCACAGTGTTTGGGTGGAAGACTGCCTCAAGCGACGGTGGCAGAAATGGGGAAAGTCTCATGCATGTGCTAGAAAGTGTAAGCACGGGGGAGCTTGGGCTGTGTGGAGCACAGTGGTTGGAGGCCCTGCTCTCTAGGCACGATCCATGGCACGAAGTGTAACCACTTACAGTGAGCTCCATCAGAGAGCATGGAGACAGCCTGGGGACTTGCTCAATTTTGACAGCTCCCTTTCTGCCGTCCCTCACGTGCAGATTTAGTAGTCTCCACTAGGAGATGCTTTGGGCTTGGATAGTTTCTATGCCCAGGCGCATAACCTGGGGGTCTTTGAAGCAAGAGAGCAGTGGCCTGGCTGACTGCTGCACTTGCTTTTCAAGGTTAGCAGTGGCTCTGGGTGAATGCTTCTAAGCTTCTCTGGGGTGGACACAGCCCTGCCCCAGACAACGTGCCTTGAACTGGCCAGGCCCAGTAGGAAACGTGGGGCAGGGCTCCAGTGTCCAAGTCATCACTATCAAGTTAGAATGTGATCATTTTGATGCTGGCTGTTCCCTGGAAGTTTCCGTGTGCATTATCACTAATGGGATAAAGAACACATATTCTTTGATTTTCATTCTTAGCTTATTATTATAACTACTATACATACGTACACTTTATCAGAAATCCATACAATTGAATAGTTTATATTATCAACGCTATAAAAGGAATTACTTATCATTTAATTGTTAAAAGTCTAGTCATCCATGCTTCAGTGTGTGTATGTATGCGTGAATGTGTGTGTCTGTGCATAAATTGTGAATTAGAATTCAATTATGATATTTTGAAGTGGGCATGCAATCTCTAATGCCAGCTCTTTCACTGTAGAGCATACAGCCTCTGTTCAACATTACACCCTATGTACTCTTATTTTTTTTTTTTAATTTTTGTTCATTTTTTATTTATTTATTTGAGAGTGACAGACACAGAAAGGCAGGGGTGGGGGGGTAGAGAGGGAGGGGAAGAAAGAATGGGCGCTCCAGGGCCTCCAGCCACTGCAAACGAACTCCAGACATGTGCGCCCCCTTGTGCATCTGGCTAAAGTGGGTCCTGGGGAATCGCGCCTCGAACTGGGGTCCTTAGGCGTCACAGGCAAGCACTTAACAGCTAAGCCATCTCTCCAGCCTGTACTCTTATTTTTATTAGTTATGTGCACACTCAGAATGTAAGCAGCCTTCTTGGTACCATCGTCAGCCTCCTCACTGTCCTTACCTCTCTGCAGGGACCCTCTTTGTTGGGGAATGTGGGTCGTGCATTGTGGAGGTAGCCATCAGTTATGGGGAAGAGGCAATGTCTCTGTGCATAATGTCCCAACACGTGGCTCTAACAATCTTTCTGTACCCTCTTCTGCGAATTTCCCTGATCCATGTTGGGTTTGTTTTAGGTCTACTTCAGTGATGAGGTCTTGAGAGCCTCTGTGTCTGTGGATCTCTGGGTTGGTAGGAATTGAGTGTTCTCTGTGTTGATCTCCTTCACCCTTGAAAGAACATGCATTTTATCCTTAGTGTGCTTTATATCTAGCTGTGTATCTCAGCATTTTGCACATGAACTCTCCTTTGGGCAGTGTAGTACACATTGTTCTCTGAACACCCCATGTTCTGCCTATCCAAGCTTCCACTCACAATGGACTTTGTTCCTCTGTACTTCTATTTAAATATCCTACCTGTTTTTGTAAGTCTATTTCAAGCATCAAATGCTTCCATAAGACCCATCTTCCCCTTGTCCAATAATCCTGGAGTGAGAGCACTGGTGACCTTTTCTGTCATATAGAATAAGTTGCATTGGAATAATTAATTGTAGCTCTTTTAGAGACTGAGGAATCCACATTGCATATAATTTTTCCTTAAAAAATTGAAATTTGAAGCTGGTGTAGTGGTGCATGCCTTTATTCCCAGTCTCTGGAGGCAGAGGTAGGAAAATTGCCATGAGTTTGAGGCCACTCTGAGACTACATAGTGAATTCCAGGTCAGCCTGGATTTGAGTGAGACTACCTTGACAAACTAAACAAAAAATTGAAATTTTATTAATTATTTCATAACAAAGTGTACATTGTCTCAAGTACTTGATTGCTTTTGTGAGTAACATTCAAACATCATGAAGAATTCAGAGGTAATTTGGATAGTAGGAAGTTGACAGTCCTATTTGGGAAGGAAGGTCTAAATTCAATTACTGACACATTGAATGTGAGGTATTTAGGGAAATCCATGTGAAGATGTCTTCTATTGGACTAGAAAATGTAGAAGCTAAATTTAGTAGTAGGTAGAGGCCTAGAGATATAGAATTGAGAGCCATATTTCTAGAATCATAGCTGGAATCATGGTGTTATATGAGATAGTTGAGGGAGAGAGGCAAAATAAGAAAAAGGAGTGGCTTCAAAGGCTGATCATTAAAAAAAGTGTGAACTTAGGGGTTAGGACAGAGAGAAGAGCTGGGAAGTAAGAAGATAAGATTGTTTTTTAGATGTAAGAGGAATGGCAAAAGAATATGGTGCCATAAATGCTAACAGAGAAGAATTTCAGTTTCATGTTGCAGAGTTGTAAAGTGAAAGAGAATTTGGTTTGTTCCTACATGATAAGATAATGATCTCTGATGAGCTAAAATCTAGAAATTAATAAAACCCAGAAGACAGCCTATAAGGATTTGTGAGTGGGGAATGATGAGCAGAGCCTGCAAGTAGAGTCGCATGTCACTTAGGGACAGGAATGCACTCTGAGGAAAGTGTGAGAAGATTTTGTCACTGTGGACACCACAGAGTGTACCCACAGAAACTAAGATCACTACAATACTGCAAGACATATAGTCTTTGTGTATAAGACTGTCATTGAAACATCATTAGGGGACAGTTATTTTAAGAAGTGTGGTAGTGAGGGGAAGTAGAGACATTGGAAAAGAATGAAGAATTTCCCAACCTTTTGTTACTATTATTGTATTTATGGTTCTTTTGTCTTGGAAATCAAGAGAATATTGATAGGCTTAATGGGAGGTGTAGCTGGATGAGACAAGTTAGTGGCACAGAGTGCTTTTCAGCAGGAGAATGCCCCTCACAGAGGACACTGGCTGTCTGCCACCAAAGCAGGTCATCACAACAGCATATCATTAAATAATGCTGCCTGGATGTCTTATTTGTAAATGGAATGTTAAACAACTTACCATATTAAGAATTATAAAATGATTGTTTGGTGCTAATTTCATGTTTCTTTAGAGACCATTTAATGCTGAATATTGTGAAGAAGTACTTTTTTTGTCAATTCTAACTAATACCAGAAATTAAGATAAAGTAAATTAAAAATACAGTGCCAAAAAGGGATATTCACTTTTCTGTGAATTCCTTATTTAATTTTTTTGGTAATTTATTGATTTGTTTGTTATGTACACAGTGTGCATACAGTCATGTTGGTACCATTGTTAGCCTCCTCCCTCTTCTCCCCACTCTGCAGGGACCCTCCTTGTTGGGGAATATGGGTCATGCATTGTGGGTTTAGCCATCAGTTATGGGTAAGTGGCAGTATCTCTATGTGTAATGTCCCATTTTGTGGCTCTAACAACCTTTCAGTCCCCTCTTACATGAATTTCCCTGAGCCATGCTGGGCTTGTTTTAGGTCTGCTTCAGTGATGAGGTCTTGAGAGCCTCTGTGTCTCTCTGGATATCTGGTTTCAGTGTTCAGGAGTTCAGTGTTCTCCGAGTCTATCTCCTTCACCCTTGTGCTGGTACCACATTCACCAAGAAAACAACACTCTTGCTTATTTCCCCAAGTATTCTTGGTTTCAGCTGGGGCCCTGTTGAGGTGTGATGGGATGATTCTCTCACCAAGATCTGCGTCCATCTGAAAAAGAGAAGCAAATTCTCCAACGAAGAGGGAAGTCAGCACCAGATAAATGGGATAACCATTATTATTTTAGGGAGAATTTAATAGTTTAGGCCCTCTTGTAGCCCATGATTGGTGGGAGCTTGAGAGTGGAGAGCAAGCACATTTTTTTGATATGGTTCTGACTTGTTTCCCAGCTCTGGCTATGGGTTCTGTTCCCCTGAGTGGATCAGTTAGCCAAATCAAGAGCAGTTGGTTGCCCACCATGGTTGTGTGCCACTATTGAACTTATGTGAGCATCACATCAGATTGTTTGATGCTGAGTAGCTTAGACCATGAGTTACTTGGACAGATGTTGGTCATTTTCCCCCAGTGGCTCATGTAGAAACTTCTGGTATTAGATGAGCTAACTGTCTGGGGACTGACTCTTTTCCAGATTACATCCAGGTCACTTCATGTTCCATACCAACAGCATATGGTGTCTTTGGCAGTAGGGTCTTATCACTAACCTTAGGTGGGTAATCAAGTTCTGTAACAGAAATCTGTATACTTTTTGGAAGCCTTTTAGGTCTCTCTGATCAACAGCTCATTGTGGATGTTAACAACATGCTCGTACTGGGAGTTACAGGCTGGCACCAAGGAAAAGAAGGAAGAAAAAAGATAGGTAATATAAAGGAGATAGAGAGAAGAGAGAGAAGAGAAGAGAAGAGAAGAGAAGAGAAGAGAAGAGAAGAGAGAGAGAGAGAGAGAGAGAGAGAGAGAGAGAGAGAGGAGATTAATACCCTCTCCAGGGCCCTGTGATTCAGGTGTTCCCTCTAAGGATCTGATGAAGGTTCAACCATTTGGTCTGTCTTTTAGGATGTAGAATTTTATGGTACCATTGCCATTTGTGTCCAGTTTTATTTCCCCTCAACCCCACCCTTACCTTCCCCTCCCGCCCCACCTTCCCTATTGTGTGGTTGTTAAAAGGCTTATTAGGTATGTCAGAATCTTGGGATGATTCAGGTTAGAAGCCACAGATGAGTGAGACAATGTGACGTTTATCTTTCTGTGATTGTGTGAGTTCTCTGAGAATGATCTGTTCTAGGTTTGAACATTTTTCTTCAAATTTCATTGTGTCATTTTTCCTTACTGCTGTGTGGTGTTCCATTGTGTACATATACCACACTTGGTTATTCATTTGTCTAGTGATGGACATATGGGTTGATTCCAGCTCTTAGCTATTATGAATTGAGCAGTTATAAACATGGTTGAGCAAATCTGTCTGAGCTGACGTGTGGAGCTTTTAGGGTAAATACCCAGCAAGGGAATAACTGGGTTTGTTGGTAACTCTATAATCAACCTTGTCAGGAATCTCCATATTACTTTCCATAGTGGTTGTGCCATTGTACATTCCCACCAACAGTGAATGAGGGTTCTTGTTTCTCCACAACTTTGTCAGCATTTGTTTTCATTTGATTTTTTGATGTTTGCTATTTTTAAAATATATTTTTATTGAAAACTTCCATAATTGTAAACAATATCCCATGGTAATTCTCTCCCTCTCCCACAATCTACCCTTTGAAACTCCACTCTCCATCATATCCCCTCCCCCTCTCAATCAGCCTCTCTTTTATTTTGATTCATAATCTTTTCTTCCTATTATGATGGTCTTGTATATAGTGTCAGGCACTGTGAGGTCATGGATATCCAGGGCATTTTGTGTCTGGGAGCACATTGTAAGGAGTCTTACCCTTGCTTTGGCTCTTACATTTTTTCTTCCATCTCTTTCACAATGGACCCTGAACCATGGAAGGTATGATTGAGATATTTCAGTGCTAAACACTCCTCTGTCACTTCTCAGCACCATGGTGCCTTCTGAGTCATCCGAAGGTCACTGCCATCTGAAAAGAGAAGCTTCTCTAGCAAAAAATGAGAGTAGCATTAATACATGGGTATGAATGTTAAGAGAAATATTTACTGGGCAGTTTGATGAGCATAGTATATACTTTTAGAAAGACAGCAACAGACTTCATACTCCTAGTGCTCATGACTACCCATGTTGTAGGTTTTCAGTATCAGGGATATATTCCCTTCCATGGAGTGGGCCTCCAGTCAAGTTAGAGAGCAGCTGGTTTCCACTTTAACAGACATGCCACTATTACACCTGTTGGCTCATTTGGCCTGGCTGGCCAATTATAAGGATTGCAGTGTCCACTGTTGGGTATCATCACTGGTGATTTCTTTCTCTTTCATTGAACTGCATGCAGCATAGCTTTTTCCAGTGTCAGCTGGTCTACATGGAGGAGGTTTTCAGCTCAGTTCCAGCAGGATTTCTCACCTTGCCCAAGTATGCAGTCTTCAGCAATAATGTCTACCACCTATTTCTAGTGGGAAACCAAGGGCCTTGGCAATGAGCTGTAATGTTTGTGGGGCATCAGGGACCTCCCTGGCCAACAACTCACTGGAAAGTATCCCATCCCAGGCAGTAAAAATTTTCTAGCAACAATTTATGGTTCCTGTGTGTTCCATTGTCTAAAAAGTAGGTTTCCATATAACTAATTTATATCCTCTTCAATTTTGATTATCTCTCCCTCCACCTTTCCTTACGTAATCTCTTCCCCTGACCTCACTTAGGCCTTTTCACCCCCATCAATTTGTTCTTCTACTTACATATACACAGTACAATCCTATTAGTTCCCCCTCCCATTTGCAATCCTTACTGGGGTAAGGTGGAATCTCATAGTTGTTTTAATTTGCACTTCCCTGATGATTAGGGATGATGAACATTTTCTTTTTTCTTTTCTTTTTTTTTATTTTTTTAGGTAGGGTTTCACTCTAGTCCAGGCTGATCTGGAATTTACTATGTAGTCTCAGGGTGGCCTCAAACTCACAGTGATCCTCCTACCTCTGCCTCCTGAGTGCTAGGATTAAAGGCAGGTGCCACCATACCTGGCTCTATGAACATTTTCTTAAGTGTGTGTTTGCTATTTTTATTTCTTCTTCTGAGAACTACCTGTCGAGTTCTTTGCCCCATTTTTTTTTTTTTTTTTGAGGTAGGGTCTCACTCTAGCTCAGGCTGACCTGGAACTCACTATGTAATTTCAGGGTGGCCTCGAACTCATGGTGATCCTCCTACCTCTGCCTCCTGGGATTAAAGGCGTGTGCCACCACCTGGGCTCAAATTCATTTTTTTCCCCCGAGGTAGGGTCTCACTCTAGCACAAGCTGACCTGGAATTCACTATGGAGTCTCAGGGTGGCCTTGAACTCATAGTGATCTTCCTACCTCTGCCTCCCGAGTGCTGGGATTAAAGGCATGCGCCACAACGCCTGGCTACTTTGCCACATTTTTTGAGTGGGTTGTTTGACTGTTTATTATTTAGGTTTTTGAGTTCTTTACAAATTCTAGAAATGAGGCCTCTGTCAGTTGTATAGTGAGCAAAATTTTTCTCCCATTCTGTAGGTGGTCTATTGGCTCTGCTCATTGTATGTTTGTCTGTGAAGAAACTTCTCAGCTTCACAAGATCCCAATGGTTGAGTGATTGTTTAAGTTCCTTAGCTACTGGGGTTTTATTCAGGAAGTCTTTTCCCATTCCTGTATCATGGAAAGTTCCTCTTATCTTTTTCTTCCAGTAGTAACCAAGTTTCCAGTCTTATATTGAGGTCTTTGATCCATTTGGACTTGATTTTTGTGCATGGTGAGATATGTGGATTGAATTTCATTTTCCTGCACATGGTTATCCAATTTGTCCAGCACCACTGGTTGAAGATACTATATTTTTTCCCGCCTACATTATTTGGGTCTTTGTCAAATATCAAGTAGCTGTAGTTACTTGACTCTAAGTCTGGGTCTTTGATTCTGTTCCATTAGTCTATAATCCTGTTTTTATGCCAGTACCATGCTGTTTTTATTACTATGGCTTTGTAATATAGCTTTAGATCAGGTATGGTGATGCCTCCAGAGGTGTTTCTTTTGCTGAAGATATACTTGAATATCTGAGGCCTTCTGCAATTCCATATGAATCTTGAGATAATTTTTCTATTTTTTTAAAAAAAATTTTTGTTGTTTATTTTTATTTATTTATTTGAGAGTGACAGAGAGTGAAAGAGGGAGAGAGAGAGAGAGAGGAGAATGGGTGCACCAAGGGATCTAGCCACTGCAAACAAACTCCAGACATATGCGCCCCCTTGTGCATCTGGCTAACGTGGGTCCTGGGGAATCGAGCCTTGAACTGGGGTCCTTAGGCTTCACAGGCAAGTGCTTAACCACTAAGCCATCTCTCCAGCCCAATTTTTTCTATTTCTTTGAAGAACAATGTTGGGATTTTAATTGGGATTGCATTAAATCTGTATATTGCCTTTGGTAAGATTGCCATTTTTCACAATGTTAATTCTATCCAGGAGCATGGGAGGTCTTTCCATTTTCTCAAGTCCTCCTCAGTTTCTGTTTTGAGTGTTTTTATGTTTTCATTGTACATGCAGGTCTTTCACATCCTTGGTTAATGTTATTCCAAGGTATTTTATTTTATTTTTTTTTTGCTATTGAAAATGGGACAATGTCACTTGTTTCTTTCTCTGTATCTTTGTCTTTTGCATATAGAAAGGCTACTGATCTTTGTGCATTGATTTTGTATCCTGCTACTTTGCTGAAGGAGTTAATCACCTTTAAGAGTTTTGAGATGAAATTCTCAGGTCTCTTATGTAAAGAAACATGTTGTCTGTGAATAGAGATAACTTAATTTCTTCCTTTCCAACTTGTATCCCTTTTATTTCTTTCTCTTGTCTTACTGCTTGTAATGAGAGTGGACTGCTCTGTCTTGTTTCTGATCTCAATGGGAATTCCTTCAGTCTGTCTCCATTAAGTATTATTTGGACTTTAGGATCTTTTTATATAGCCTTTATTATGTTGAGATATAAACCATTCATGCTTCTTCTCTCCAATGTTTTGATCATGAAATAGTGTTGTATTTTGTCAAAGGCCTTTTCTGCATCTACTGAAATGATCATGTGTTCTTGGTGTTTAAGCTTATTTATGTGGTGTATTACAGTGACAGATTTCCATGTGTTGAACCACCCCTGCATTCCTGGGATGATGCCCACTTGCTCAAGGTGGGTAATGCTTTTTATATGTTATTGAATTCAGTTTGCGAGGAATTTGTGCAGGATCTTTGTGTCTAAGTTCATCAGGGAAATAGGCCTGTAGTTTTCTTTTCTTGTTGCATTTTTGCCTGGTTTTGGTATTCAGGTGATACTAGTTTCATAGAAGAAATTGGGGAGCTTTTTTGTGTTCTCTAATTGTGTGGCACTGTTTGAGAAGGATTGGCTTGAGTTCTTCCAAGAAGGTTTGATAGAGTTCAACTGAGAAGCCATCTGGTCCTGGGCTTTTCTTTTTGGGAGGTTTTTGATTACTTTTTCAATCTCGATGGGTGTGATAGGTTTGTTTAGGAGATTAACCTGCTTGGTAACCTGCCTTGGTAGGTGATATGTGTCCAGAAATTTATCCATTTCCTTCATATTATCCATTTTGTGGAGTAGAGGTTTTTTTCTTTTTAATTTAATTTATTAGTTTTCTTTTCAGCAAATACAGGCAGTTTGGTACCATTGTTTAGGCTCATCCATGATCTACCCCCTCACAATGGACCCTCCTTGTTGATGTAAATGGGTCGTGCATTGTGGAGTTAGTCCACAGTTATTGGTATGATAAATGTCTCTGCATATCATGACTCAACATGTGACTCTGACATTCTTTCCACTCCCTCTTCCACAAAATTTCCCTGAGCCATGTTGGGTTCATTTTTGGTCTGCTTCAGTGATGAGGTGCTGGGGGCCTCTGAGGCTCTGGCTCTCTGATTTGGCACGAATTGATTTTTCTCTGTGTTGGTCTCCTTCCCCTTAGTGTTGGTATCTGGTTCATCAGGAAAACAGCACCCTTGCTTGTTTCACCAATATTCTTTAGTTTCAGTCAGGCCCCGTTTGAGGTATGATGGGGCAGCTCTCTCCTTAGGATCTGCATCTATCTGAAAAAGAGAAGCAGATTCTCCAATGGAGAGTAAGTTAGCACCCAGAAAATTGAGATAACACTTACTTTTTTGATAGAGAGTTTGATAGGTATAGGCCCTCTTGTACCCCATGATTAATGGTAGCTTGATATTGGAAAGTGGGCTTATGTTTGGATATGGTTCTGACTTGTTTCCCAGCTCCAGCTATGGGTCTCATACCACTGAGGGGATCAGTTAGCCAAATCAAGAGCAGTTGGTTCCCCACCATGGCTGTGTGCCACCATTGCACTTGTGTGGGCATCACAACAGGTTATTTGTTGCTAATTAGGTTAGACCATGAGTTTCTTGGACAGATATTGGTCATTTCCCCCAGTCGCCCATGTAGCACCTTCTGGCACTAGACACGCTGACTGTCTGGGGACTGACTCTCTCCTGGCTTCCAGCCATGCCATTCCATTTAACGTGTCAGCTGCATATAGAGTCTTCAGCAATAGGGTCTTTCCACTGACCTTTGGTGGGTCATCAAGTACTCTGACAGAAGTGTGTCATTGTTTTGGGAAACCTTGTAGGTTTCTCTGATCAAAAGCTCATTGTGGATGATAGCCCCATGCTGGTAGTGGGGGTTACAGGTCAGTGCCCACTAAGAAAATGAGGAAAAACATAACTAATATACAAGAGTTAGAGAGGAGAAAGAGAGAGGGGTACAGGGAGAGGGAGGGAGGGAAGATGTAGAAGATTTAGTCTTGACCCTACCCTCTCCAGTGTCTTGTGGTTCAGGTGTTTCCTGTAAGGGTCTAGTGAAGGTTCAGCCATTTGGTCTGCCTTTCAGGAAGTAGAATTTTATGGTACCATTGCCGTTTGGGTCCAGATTAGTGTTTCCCACCCCTTTGATCCCCTCCCCTCCCTCCCCAGAGTAGAGGTTTTTGAAATAAGTCCTGATGATTCTCCCAATTTCACTGATGTTTGTTGTGATCTCTCCTTTTTCATTTCTAATTTCGTTAATTTGAAGTGTCTCTTTTTTTCACTTGATCAACTTGGCCAGGGGTTTATCAATATTGTTTATTTTTTTCAAAGAACCAGCTGTTTGTTTCATCAATTTTTTTTTAATTTTAATTTTTTTTAATGTTTTTTTTAATTAATTAATTTATTTATTTGAGAGCGACAGACACAGAGAGAAAGACAGATAGAGGGAGAGAGAGAGAATGGGCGCGCCAGGGCTTCCAGCCTCTGCAAACGAACTCCAGACGTGTGCGCCCCTTGTGCATCTGGCTAACGTGGGACCTGGGGAACCGAGCCTCGAACCGGGGTCCTTAGGCTTCACAGGCAGGCGCTTAACCGCTAAGCCATCTCTCCAGCCCTGTTTCATCAATTTTTTAAAAACTGTTTTCTTAGTTTCTAATTCATTAATTTCTGCTGTGATCTTAATTGCTTTTTTTCATCTGGAGCTTTTTGGGTTGGATTCTTCTTGCCTTTGGTTAGATTATGGTTAGATTATTGATTCGGGATGTCTCTGTCTTTGTTATGAAAGCATTTAGTGCTATGAAGTTTCCCTTGAGGACAGCCTTCATTCTGTCCTATAAGTTATGGTTCACTGTGTTCTCATTGTCATTCATTTCTAGAAATTTCACTTTTTATTTTGTTCATTACCCATTTATTGTTTAAAAGTGTGTTGTTCAGTTTCCAGGAGCTGGTAGGATTCCTGGCATATCTTGTGTTGTTAATTTCTAGCAATACAGGATTGTGATCTGATATCGTGCAAGAAATTATGTTGATGTTCCTAAATATATGGAGGCAGGCTTTATGACCAAGTATACGATCTATTTTAGAGAAGTTTCCATGGGCTGCTGAGAAACATGTGTAGTCTGTGGATTTTGTGTAGAATGTTCTGTAGATGTCCATTAGGTCTAATTGATTTATGGTTTTGTTGAGAGTGAAGGTCCCCTGGGGAAATGCTAGCCTGCTACCTGGGTCCACGCATGGGGGTGGGGGGCAGTGGTAAGATGGAAGGTGTTTTCACTGGATGATGGTAGGGGGAAGCTAGCCTGCTGGCCTGTGTGTACATGTGGGTGTGGGGGGCAGCAGTGAGTGGGACAGGGGCAAGTGGGATAGTGTTTGTGCCTGGATGTCCCCTAGGGGAATGCTAGCCTGCTGGCTTTGGTCCATGCACAAGGGTAGGGGCAGTGGTGAGTGGGACTGTGTTTGTGAGCTTGAGGCATGGGGCCTGGGTCCCCTTGCCTGCAGTTAGTGCAGGAGGTACCTGGGACTGTAACTAGGGTGGCTGCTTGAGGGGATTGGGGGACTGGTAGGCTACCTGGGAATGTGAAATCAGCAGATTTCCCCCCCCCTTTTTTTTGCTCCTCGGTGCCCTCCCACTGGAGGTCTATTAGAGTCTGCTCCTTCCTAGAAGACCTAATGCACCACGTGGTTAGGTGGACACCATCTTGATGGGAAGTCTTATTTAAATTTTTTACTTTACTGAAAATAAGCTAACTCTTCCTTACATCTCATTTATTATAAATATGGGACCCTGAACGTGTGAGGTGGAAAAGCCATAAAAAGACATAAATGTCATTTGAACTTGTTCACTGAGTAGGCTGGCAAGAAGATATTCACTCTAGATGGTTTTTTATTTTAAAATTATTATTATTATTGTTATTGGTTTTATAAGGCAAGGTCTTGTTCTAGCCCAGAATTCACTATGTAGTCTCAGGCTGGTCTCGAACTCACAGTGATCCTCTTACCTTGGCCTTTCAAGTGCGGGGATTAAAGGCATGCACCACCATGTCCATCTGGAAAGTTTAAAAACACCCCATCTTCCAGAACATCAATTGTGCTCTATATTATATGTTTTTACCTAAAAAATGCTGATGAAAACATAACCCCTTCTATTTTGCAGCAATTTTCAAGTGCAGAACACTTACAATGTTCATATCCTAGGATGTAAGACAAGTTATAAATAATTTTGAAAGAGTTGCAGTCACACAAAATATAACCCCTTGACACAATACAGTAAGGATCCATGGAAAATTCTCAAATGCCTGAAATCACTTTTAAATTACCCATGGGTTGAAACAGCAATCAAATGTACTATGCATTGAAGATGAAGTCACAGCACATGGAAACCATGAGATGCCACTAACTCAGTAATTTCAAGTCAATTCATAGCTAGCACCAAAGAAACAAAAGACATTCAGTTTATAGAGGTAAAAGTAAAACTGTCTTTATTTGGATGTGATATGATTTCCACAAATGCTATAGGATTGAGGTAGCAATGCTCGAGAATACAATGTCAATATGAAAATCAATTGAATTTTGTTTTTTGAGGTAGGGTCTTACTTTAGCTCAGGCTGAGCTGGAATTCATTATGTAGTCTCAGGGTAGCCTTGAACTCATGGCGATACTCCTGCCTCTGCCTCCCGAGTACTGGGATTAAAGGTGTGCGCCACCATGCCCAGCTTGAATTTTCATATACTAGACACGAACATTGGAAATTGAAAAACTATGTAATGTAGCACAACAGTGAAAGTACTTACATTTGAGGGAAGACAATGTCAATAAAATTTCCATATGAATTAGCATACAAATTGAAAACATTAAAAATTCAAATGACCTAAACCAACCAAAATAATTTAAAACAGAACAGAGCTAGAAGACTAATATCTGATTTCAATCATAGAGTGTAATAACTAAAACAATGTTTTGTTATTATAGAGATGGACAAATGGAGGAATGTAACCAACTAGAGGGCTCCAAAGTTGACACATGTATATAGCTAACTGAATTTTGACAAAGGTGGAAGAGAGAGGATGAGTTTTTAAAGAAATCCTGCTGAAATAATTAGATATATCCAAGAAAAATAAAGAACCTAGGCTTTTGTCTTACACTGTGTGCAGAATTTGATTAGAAATGGTCCATAGACCTCACTTATGAATTAAAATTACAAAATTTCTGAAGAGAAGATTAATTCCTTTTGAATATAGGTTTAGTAAAGATTTTTTTTTTTTTCTGGTAGGACATCAAAAGTCCAACCTATAAAAGAGGAAAAGTCATAAATTACCACAACTAAGAAAAATTTGAAACATGGTGTCATCAATAAATAAGGCAAAACCTGGCAGGAATATCTGCTAGTGATATCTAATAAAAGATCTCCCTCCCAAATATTTACAGAACTCTCCAAATTTGAAGGAAACCCCCCTACATTACCCAGTGAAAACTGGGGAAAAGTTTGAATGACACAAAAAATATACATACAGCAAGTAAGTCCATGAAACTTCAACATCATTCATTATTAAAGAGATGAAAATTAAGGTCACTGACCATAGACAGCATTGATGAGGCTGTGGAGGAATGCTCTTTACCTCTTACTTTCTACTGATGGCTTTGCAAAATGACATAACCCCACTGCAAGGAGGTGGCTTGCATTAGGTCTCATTGTGCCCCTCGAAATTACTTAAACCCTGACTCTTGGAGTTTGTGAATGTATTACTTTAATGGTAAAATTTATGATTAAATGACTAAGTTTAGAAATCCAGGAGATTATTCTCATAATAATGCAACCACGGGGTCCTTATAAGAGGGAGGCAGAGATGCTAGTTAGCAAAGAGTAGGTGTAAACCGAAGCAAGGGATGAGTGTCCTGAGAGTCACAGCACCTCAGTGAATGTTGGCAACTTAAAAATAGGAGCATAAGTGGATTCTTTCCCAAAGACTCTAGGTTTTTTAAATGTATATTGTGTGTGTATGTGTATGCACATTTGTATGAGTGTGCACATGTGAGTGTGGGTGTACGTACATGTGCAGAGTCCACAGATTGCTGCCAGGCGTCTTTCTTCATCAGTTTCCTCTGTGTTTACTGAGACAAGTTCTCTCGCTTGAACCTGGGGCTGATGGTTAGGCTAGCCCAGCTAGTCAGCTTGCCAGGGACATTCCCTCTCTCTACCTCCTGAGCACGGGGACTGTCGTCAGGCTGCCACACCTACCTGGCATTTATATGGGTGCTGGGTATTTGAACTCTGGTTTTCAGGCTTGCTTGGCAAAAGTTTTGTCCACTGAGCCATTTCCACAGCCTCCACTTGAGATTTTTAACTCAAAACTTGTACAGAAGGGTGCTGACATCGCGACATGATGTTGTCCTCCACCCATGTGTTGGTCTGCATTCGTTGCTGTCCTGAGGCATGTTGGACATGCATGTTATGTAATAGATGTATTTTACTAGTTATGTATATTTTTGCAGTGACTTTTAAAAACAGTAATAAGATGAGCATATTCTTAAAATGTTGAACATATACCTAGATATTTATGTAACAGAGATGAAAGCACATTGTTGTCCAAAAATTTGTGTGTTAATGTGTGAGCAGCTTTATGCATAATTGTCAAAATCTGGAAACTTTCCAAATATCTCAGGCGACTGGACAAACAACAAATTATGTCATATTCATACAATGGGATTCTACAACCTGTATAAGAAGAGCAAACTATTGATAATACAGCAGTGTAGATGAGTCTCAGAGTAATTATTTTGTAAAGATTCCAGCAAAAAAGAACATATGCAATGTGATTCAATTTTTAAAACTTTTCTAAAATGCAAATGAGTCTGTGAAGACAAATAATATTTGTGTGAGGATAATGAGGAGGGAAAAACAGGAGTGCAAAGTAGGTTTGTAAGTGGCCATAAGCTTTTAGAAGTGATGGCTTTGCTTATTATCCTGATTGTGTTAAATGAATAAACAATACAACATCTTTCAAATTTGATACTGAATGTGAACTAGACCTAAAACAACCACAAAGGATATATACTTCAGAGGCTTGCTATGAAGTGTAACTGAGATATGATGGGTCTAACTCACACCTGCACATAGCACTTAAATTCTACCTGCCATTAAAAAAATTTTTTTTATTAGTTTTCTATTCAGCAAATATAGGCAGTTTGGTACCATTATTAGGCTCATCTATGACCTACCCCCTCCCCATTGGCCCCTCCTTGTTGAGGTATATGGGTCGTGCATTGTGGAGTTAGCCCACAGTATGTCTCTGTATATCATGACCCAACATGTGGCTCTGATATTCTTTCCACCCCCTCTTCCACAAAATTTCCCTGAGCCATGTTGGGTTCATTTTTAGTCTGCTTCAGAGATGAGGTGCTGGGGGCCTCTGAGGCTCTGGGTCTCTGATTTGATAGGAGTTGATTTTGCTCTGTGTCGGTCTCCTTCCCCCTTGTGCTGGTATCTGGTTTATCAGGAAAATAGCACCTTTGCTTGTTCGCCAATTTTCCTTAGTTTCAGCCAGGGCCCTTTTGAGGTACGATGGGGTGGCGCTCTCCTTAGGATCTGCATCTATCTGAAAAAGAGAAGCAGAATCTCCAACGGAGAGTAAGTTATCACCAGGGCAAATGAGATAGCCCTTATTATTATTATTTTTAATTCAGAGTTTAATAGGTGTAGGCCCTCTTGTACACCATGAAAAAATATGGAACGCTTCACGAATTTGCGTGTCATCCTTGCGCAGGGGCCATGCCAATCTTCTGTGTATCGTTCCAATTTTAGTGTATGTGCTGCTGAAGCGAGCATTCTACCTGCCGTGTTTAGTTCTGAGGAGGGAGTGCTAGAGCAGTAATGATGAATTTCCAAGGGTGTTTTGAAAGAAAAATTTCTGATTTTCTCACAGTATATACTGGAAAATGTTAAGCATGGTATTTTATTAAATATGGCACACTAATGTATGATGTAATTAGAGTGTGGCTCGATGGTGCCCTTCAGGTTTTAGAATAGGAGTTGTGACATTCATTCTTGGTCTTGGCTACAAAGTTAGCTTACTGAATGACAAGGCTTTCATTATACTCTTGCTCACAGTATTGGCTAATAAATATCTGTCAGTTGAACTGAAGTAATCATCATATCTGTCTCCTTAATTCAGGAAGATGACATTTATGGTCACTTATATATGTAAATTAGGTGATGTTAAATTCAAACTTTGTGGATTCCTTGTCTTTAGACATGCAGTATTCCTGATTTACTGCATTTGGTGGTGATAGACCAGAAGCAGTGACTTATGAAACACGTGCTTGGGGAACTCCGGAGACTGTGGGAAGTGCCCGGGAGAGGCTGTGCTGGGCCGGGCTGGGCTGGGCCGGGCTGCTTGCCCTCCCCATGGCTTCCACATGGCCGCTGCTGAGTGATGGAGAGTCTTCGCCCAGCAATGATGTCTGTGTTTTCCTCCCTACTGCTTGTTCTTGCTGTGAGTTGCAGCTGGATATTGTTGTGTGGCTAGAATATTCTTTCTATACTGTGCCTACCCCTGAAGTTAGTCTGTCTCTGAACATGGCACTAAGTAACTCCATGCTGGTTACACGGTAAGCCATGGTGAGTTTATCAACTATAGTTAGTTTTATATGGTGCTAACATTCCAGAACATTATCATTTGAGAGTATATTACTGTCAAGGCATACTTGTGTGCAATTGGTCAAGCCCATCTTCTAAGTGAGGGAAGAAAGGTTAAGCTTTATTAGTCCTTCGAGTTGACTGAAAAATACTGACAGATGGTTGCAGTGCGGATCTTAATTTTTGTGTGTATGTATATATGCATGTTCATGTGCGGGTGCACATGTGTGTGCATGTGCATGTAGAGGCCAGAGGCTAGCATTGGATGTCTTCCTTGATCACTTCCCACCTTATTTATGCAGGCAGAGAGTCTCATTTGAGCCTGGAGCTCACTGATTCAGCCAGTGTAGCAAGCCAGCTTGTTTTTTTGGGATCCCTTGTACATGGGCTTCATACTTGTGCAGCAAGTCTCTTATCACACTGAGTCAGCTCCCTATTCCCTAGATCTTAATTTTAAAAACATTATAGGAGCTGGAGAGATGGCTAAGTGGTTAAGTGCTTGCCTGCAAAGCCTAAGGACCTGGGTTCAACTCCTCAGTGCCCATGTAAAGCCAGATGTACGGGATGGCACATACATCTGGAGTTTGCTTGCAGTGGCTAGAGGCCCTGGCACTCCCATTTTCTCTCTCTCTCAAATAAATAAAATATAAAAAATTAAAAATATTTTAAAGGCACTATAGGAAGATATTTTTCATATATAAATAACAAATGAAAGATTCCCATCCTCTTAATAATCAGGGAAATGTGAGTTAAAAATCACAATAGGGGCCGGGCATGGTGGCACATGCCTTTAATCCCAGCACTCGGCAGAGGTAGGAGGATCGCCATGAGTTTAAGGCCACCCAGAGACTACATAGTGATTCCAGGTCAGCCTTGGCTAGAGTGAGACTCTACCTCAAAAAACCAAAAAGAAAGAAAAAATCATAGTGGGGCTTACTTGACTTCTTTCTTTCCAGTTTGTATCCCTTTTGTTTCTTTTTCATGTCTTCTTTCCTGGGCTAGGACTTCTAGTACTATGTTGAGGAGCAGTGGTGAGAGTGTGTGCCCCTATCTTGTTCCAGATCTCAGTGGGAACCCCTTGAGTTTTCCCCATCAAGTATTATCTGGGCTTCAGGTGCTGTATATATAGGTAGTGAGACCTGAGGAGATAAGCTACCCCTTGCACTTCAGCCAAGCCACAGTTGAAACCATAGAGGAATTGGGGAGACAAGCAAGAGTGCTGCTTCCATGCTGTTCCTGACAACCAGTGCCTGGGTGTAGGAGACAGACCCTGAGGATACTCAACACCTACCAAAGCAGAGATCCAGAGGCTCCTAAGAACTCATCACTGAAGTGGACTTAAAACTCATCCACCATGACTCAGGGAATTTTGTGGAAGAGGGGGCAGAAAGATTGTATGAACCATGGGTTGAGACATCATGTCCAGAGGCATTTCTTCTTCCCCCAAATAACTGACTGCTGCTCCCACCATGCATAAACTACAACCCCATAGGGTATACCTGCAACCCCTCTGAGGAGGGTCCCCAGATGGGGATGGGGGGAGGGATGAGGGAAAAAGAGGATACCAACACATGAGGTATCCATACAAAATATATTGCTATTATTAATGATAATAAATAAAAATATTCAAAAGTCATAATATAATTCTATGTTGTTAACAGGAATTTCAATCTGACATCAAGTGTTGGTGAGGATGCTTAGCAACAGATGTTTTATACAATGTGGATGGGAGTGGAAACTGATATAGGCACTTTGAAAATAGTTTGGCATCACCTAGTAAAAGCAAACTCATGTGTGCTCTGTGACATAGCTTCTTAAACCGTTGGTCGTGACCACAGAGAGGAATAACTGACTGGGGGCGGGGAGTTACAATAATTTGGAAATAGTAAAAGCTTACGAATGCATAATGATGGAAAATTAATTTAAAATCAGATACATAAGAATTTGAAGCATTTCACGCAGTGATTGCTCGTGTTGCATCTCATGACCTCACTCAGCCTCGGTTCTGATCATGTGATATGTGTACTTGGTTCCACGAACGCTGTCACATCACATCACGTAGTGCCCATGAAAACTGCCTGAAATCCCTTGGCTTGGATTTGAGACTATTGCATGTCATGAATTTCAGTGTTTATGTTCTTACAGAAACATGATGGTTCAATAATGGAAAACAATATTTTTCTGACCATCATTTCTCAGCATGTAATATAAAATTAGTATACTTTTGGATTTTATTATGTCAGAATGTTTGATTGTAAAAATCATTATTTGAGTGGTTGACTTGGCTTTCAAAAAAAACATTAAATGAGTTTTTGCTTAGGATCAGGACAGACTTTCCAATAATTTCTTATTTATTTTATTCTTAATGAGAGAGCATGAGAGAGAGAGACAGAGAGAGAGGGAGAGAGGGAGAGGGAGAGAGAGGGAGAGAGAGAGAGGGAGAGAGAGGAGGGAGAGAATCGGCACACCAGGGCTTCCAGCCACTGAAGTCAAACTCCAGCCGTGTGAGCCACCTTGTGTGCATGTGTGACCTTGCACTGTTCTGTCACCTTGTGCATATGGCTTATAGGGGACCTGGAGAGTCAAACATGGGTCCTTAGGCTTTGTAGGCAAGCACCTTAACTGCTAAGCCACCTTTTCAGCCCCAATAACTTCTTACCATAGTTACCTTTTCACTGATGGGCCAAAACACTCAACCAGAAGCATGTATGGGAGGGAGAGGTGATTTCAGGTTCTATTCTTAGCCAGAAGCGTGTAGGGAGGAGAGGTGATTTCAGGTTCTAGTCTCAGCCAGAAGCATGTGTGGGAGGGAGAGGCGATTTCAGGCTGACCTGGAATTCATTCTGTAGTGACAGCCTGGCCTCAAACTCCAGTGATCCACCTACCTCTGCCTTTTGAGTGCCCTGGCTGAGGGTGTGCAACACCACACCTGGGAGAGAGAGAGAGCATGGGTGCAGCAGCGGCTCCTGCATATTGTTAAGCTTTGCAGGCAAGCGCCTTGACCACTGAGAAATCTCTCCAGCCCCAAGATTCAATTCTTTATATAAAATAAACAGAAAATAAATAAAAAAATAAAAAATAAATTCATATAATTAGTACATAAATTCTCCATTTTCATCATTGGTGAAAAAATATATTTTATTTTATTTATTTATTTTTTAAAATTTTTAAAATTTTTTGTTTTTTTTTTTTAAATTATTTATTTATTTGAGAGCGACAGACACAGAGAGAAAGACAGATAGAGGGAGAGAGAGAGGATGGGCGCGCCAGGGCTTCCAGCCTCTGCAAACGAACTCCAGACACGTGCGTCCCCTTGTGCATCTGGCTAACGTGGAACCTGGGGAACCGAGCCTTGAAACAGGGTCCTTAGGCTTCACAGGCAAGCACTTAACCGCTAAGCCATCTCTCCAGCCCGAAAAAATATATTTTAAAGAATTGCTTTAAAATAAATTTCTTTAGGATTATCAGTAAACTTTTTATTTGTACATATGTTATTTATATACTCAGGGTCATGTAACAATTTGTTGGGGGGAAAGGGGTCATAAATGGACAAAGTTTAAGGAGCAGTCTCTATGACATGGTAATTTCATTTGTTCCATATAAACAAGACATAACAAGCATCAAAATCCAGAAAGCAATCCAAGCATGCATGTCAAGTAAAATGGAGAAATAAATCAAAGCATATCCACATAATGAAATACTATAAACCTATAAAAATAGATACACTGTAGCTACATACAGATCTCCAAAAGAAAATACACTTTGTTTAATATTCACAAAATTTATCAAGTCTCTCACATGTTTTTCTCTATTCCTATGCACTTGATGAATGATGAAAATGATTCTATAGGACTGTGAGACAAGTTCAGTGAGTCAGTCGGCACTGACTCTGGGAAGGGAATGCAGGTGACAAGAAAGTCAGTAACAGTGGTGTCACGAAGAGCGCTAAAACCCTCACTTTGTCCTGTTTTCCCGATGTTTCTATGTAATACCCGCAGGTTGCCTCGTGCGCTTCCAGGGTGTGGCTCCTGGTTTCGATGTTCATGGGAATGAAACCTTTGGGGCCAGCAGCTGAAAGCCAGACACAGCAAAGTCAAGACAATGAGGTTTTGCAGCAGTTGTTAATTTTTTTTAACCATGGTTCTAATCTTTTTTTTTTTTTTTTTGGTTTTTCGAGGTAGAGTCTCACTCTAGCTCAGGCTGACCTGGAATTCACTATACAGTCTCAGGGTGGCCTCAAACTCAAGGCCTTTGCCTCCCAAGTGCTGGGATTAAAGGCATGCACCACCACACCCGGCCAATGGTTCTAATCTTTAACACATATATTCCTCAACAATGTTTGAATTGTAGGGTATATCCCTCTATATATTTATGCTCTCGACTTCCTTACTTAATTGTGCTATTTTTTTAAAAAATATTTTATTTATTTATTTAAATGAAAGCAGAGAGAGATAGAAAGAAGAGAGAATGGGCACACCAGGACCTCCAGCCACTGCTAATGAACTCCAGATGCATGGGCCACCTTTTGCATCTGGCTTACATGGGTACTGGGGAATTGAACGTAGGTCCCTAGGCTTCAGCAGGCAAGAACCTTGGCCACTAAGCCATCTCTCCAGCCCTTCACTATGTGCATAAAGGTTTTACCAGCAATGCTCTGCAACCTAGACACGGGGTGGGGAAAAGTACATGGAGGAGCAGCTGGAAGGTTAGCAAAGGCACGGTTGCTTCTCACTTAAAAGACGCTTATTTCAGTTTTTATTTAAATGATTTGTAAGTGATGAACCTGTTCAGCTATATTCATTTTGACTAGATTCTTGAGTCTACTTTGTGTCACTAAGAATAGTATTTGACCGTAGAACCACTAGAAGGACATGTCACATGTGAAGCGCAAACTGTGCACGTCACAGACTCTTAGACTTTGGCACAGGTGCTAGAATACATGGGATTATTTGATGAATTATCCAATGAAAGAGTAAATTGTAGTGAGTCTCTTTCATATACCAAATAAAGTCAGGCTGCTCAATGCACTTCATGTATGTATATATGTATGCATGTATGGGCATTTTATGTATTCATATGGGTGTGCATGTGTGTGTATCTTGTTTTTTGAGGTAGGGTCTCACTGTAGCTCAGGCTGACCTGGAATTCACTCTGTAGTGTCAGGATAGCCTTTAACTCTCGGTGATCCTCCTACCTCTGCCTCCCGAGTGCTGGGATTAAAGGCGCGTGCCACCACGCCAGCTTGTGTGCATATCTTGCAGGGGGTAAGGTCTTACTATGTTTCCCAGGCTGGCCTTGGATTCATGATCTTCCTGTCTCCAGTTCCCAGGTGCTGGGATTATAATGGGATTGCCAGCATGTACCATCATACTCAACTATTTTAATATATACATATATTTATTAAATAGAGACTTTGTATGGGCACATCATGTGTTAATGCCATCATCCCCCCTCCCTGTCCCCATTCCACTGAGGGCCCTCCTCAGTGGGATTGCTGATATCGCCCTGGGGTGGTGGGTTATGAGATGAGAGAGGGGCAGTCAGTCATTGTAAGGTGTGTGTGTGTGTTGGGGGGGGGGGGGAGAGGCGTCCTATGCCTCTGGGCATTCCCTTCTGTGGCTCTTAAAATCTCTTCTGAAAAATTCCCTGAGCTGTGGTGGGTGTGTTTTAAGTCTGCTTTAGAGCTGTGCTCTCACAAGCTTCTGGATTTCTGCTTTGGTGCATTTTGTGTATCTTCAGTGTCTGTCTCCAGGATCCTGGCACTGGCCGTCAGGCCGGCCATGGAAGCAGCGCTCTTGTTCATCTTGCCTTTCCTCCGTGGGTTCACCTGGCTCTTGGCTGATGTGTAAGGGGTGGTTTCTCTCTTCGGTTCTGCTGCCTTCTGAAAAAGAAAATCATTCTCCAGTGGAGAATGAGGTCAACATAGGTTCAATGGGATAAGCATTGTTAATTAAGAGAGATTTTGATGGGAGTAGCCTCTCTTTGGGCCAAAGACTAGTGGGAGCTTCTTGTTGGAGTACACAATCTTGGTCTCCATAGGATTCTGATTTGGTTTCCAGGTACAGCTATGGGTTCCCTTCCACTGAGCATACCCAGGCTGTGTGCCACTGTTGCACAGGCGTGTACATCCTGCCAGGCTGGTGGCTTTCACGTAGCAGTGTCCCTGCTAGCCCACAAGATTGTTGGCCCATTTCCCCCAGTAGCTCAGGTGGCACTATACAGGCAGACCATCTGGGAACTGGCTTTCTTCCAGATTCCAGCTGGATCTCTTGATGTTCTGTGTTGGCAGTATGTGGTGCTTTAACAATAGGGTCTTACCTTTTTACCTTGGGTGTGTAATCAAGTGCTGTGACAGAAGTGTGTCTTGTTTTGGGGACCTCATATGTCTCTCCAATCAGCAGCTCAATGTGGGTTGTAACTGATTTCTGGTACTGGGACTTACAAGCCTGAGCCAAATGTTTTAGTGTTAGGCTTCATCCCACTGTCTCCAGGGTGCTTCTTTCCAGATGATCCCTGCATACGCTTTTAAGGGTCTTCTATCCAGGAGAAAGATTTCTGTAGTATTAATTCATTTTGGATTGAGTTTTGTGTGTATCTCCACCTGCCCTCCCATCCTCCTTCCCCCAAACACTTAAAACCCTATTGTCTGTACCTTGAGTTGCCTGTCAGGTCTGCCTGGAACTCAAGCTGTTCCAAATTAGGAACCACAGATGAGGAAGAACATGTGGTGTTTGTCTTTCTGTGCTTGAGTGTTTGCTTAGTATGATCTGTTCCAAGTTTGTCCATTTCTTCATTATCTATTCACCAAATGATGGGCATCTGGGTTGTTTCTAGTTCTTAGCTATTGTAAATTGAGCAGCTATAAATATGGTTGAGCAAATATCTCTGCAGTGGAGTGGAAATTTTTGGGTAGATGCCCAATAGAGGAATAGCTGGGTGAATTAGTAGCTCTATTTTCATCCCTTGAAGGGTCTCCAAATTTATTTCCATGGTAGTTGTACAAGTTTGCACTGCCACCAACAGTGAATGAGAGTTCCTCTTTCTCCACATCCTTGCCTACATTTATTGTCATTTGATGATGTATCTATTTATTTATTTGAGAGAGAAAAGGAAGGAGAGAGAGAGAGAGAGAGAGAGAGAGAGAGAGAGAGAAGAATATGGGTGTTCCAGGGCCTGTAGCCAATGCAAATGAATTCTATATACATGCACCTCTTCGTGCATTGGGGTTTATGTGGGTACTGGGAAGCTGAACCCAGATCCTTTGGCTTTTCCAGAAAGCACCTTAACCACTAAGCCATCTATCCAGCCCCTTCATTTGATTTTGTAATGTTTGCCATTCTGACTGGAGTAAGGTGGAACTTCATAATTGTTTTAATTTGCATTTCATTGATGGTTAAGGATGTTGATAATTTTTCTTAAGTGAGTATAGCCATTTGTATTTATTCCATTGAGAATTACCTATTCAGGTCTCTGCCCCATTTTTTGAGTGGGTTTTAAATTTTTATTGCTTAGTTTTTTTGTGGATTCTAGATATCAGGCCTCTCTCTGTCAGTGGTATAGCTGGTGGAGATTTTCTCTCATTCTGTGGGTAGTCTTTTGGCTCTATTTATGGAGTGTTTGTCTGTACAAATACTTTTTAGCTTCATGAGATCCCACTGGTTGAGTGATTGTTTAATTTCCTGGGATACTGGGGTATTGTTCAGGAAGTCTTTCTCCACTCATGTATTGCAGCGAGTTCCCCTGGTTTTTCTCCCATGCAACTAAGAGTTTCAGGTCTTATGTTGAGATGTTTAATCCATTTAGAGGTGATTTTTGTGCATGGTGAGAGAAGTGGGTTTAGTTTATTTTTTTCACATGTGGCTATCCAATTTGACAAGCATCATTTATTGATGATGTTGTCTTTCCTGGAGTGTATGTTCTTGGCTCCTTTGTCAAAGATCAAGCAGCTGTGGTTGCCTAAATGTAAGGCTGGGTCATCATTTCTGTTCCGTTTATCTATATGTCTGTTTTTATGCCAGTACCATGCTGTTTTTGTTACTATGGCTTTGTAGTATAGCTTTATGTTGGCTATGGTGATAACTCCAGAGGTGTTTGTTTTGCTGAGTATATTATTGGATATCTGAGGACTTCTGCCATTCTGCATAGATTTTAAGATTACTTTTGCTATCTCTGTGAAAAATGATGCTGGGATTTTTATTGATTTCATTGATTCTGTATGTTGCTTTTGGTAAGGTCGCCATTTTCACAATATTAATTCTACCTATCCAAGAACATAGAGGGGCTTTCAATTTTCTCATGTCCTCTTCCAATTCTTTCTTGAGTATTTTTATGTTTTCAGTATACAGGTCTTTAACCTCCTTGGTTAGTGTTATTCTAAGATATTTGATTTTTTTTTTTGTGGCTATTGAAAATAGGAACAGCCTTGCTGATTTCTTTTTCTGTATATTTATCTTTTGTATATGTATCTTTTGCTACTGATTTTTGTGTGTTGATTTTGCATCCTGCCACTTTGCTGAAGGAATTTATCATCTTTAGAAGTTTTATGGTTGAGTCTTTCAGGTCTCTTATGTACAGGGTCATATCATTTGCAAATAGGGCTAACTTGACTTCTTCCTTTCCAACTTGAATCCCTTTTATATATTTCTCCTGCCTTATTGCTTGGGCTAGGAGTTCCAGTGCTATGTTGAAGAGCAGTGGTGAGAGTGGGCGTCCTTGTCTTCTTCCCAGTCCTAATGGGAGCACCTTGAGTCTTCCCCATTAAGTGTGATTTGAGCTTTATGTGCTCTGTATATGGGCTTATTGTGCTGAGACATAAACCCTCCATGCCAAGTCTCGCCAGTGTTTTGATTATGAAGTGTTGTATTTTGTCAAAGGCCTTCTCTGTACCTATAGAGATGATTATGTGGTTCTTATGTTTACATTTATGTGGTGTATTATGTTAATCGACTTCAATATAGAACCATCCCTGCATCTCTGGGATGAAGCCTGCTTGGTAGAGGTGGATAATGCATTTGATGTGTTGTTGAATTAGGTTTGTGAGGGTTTTGTTCAGGGTTTTTGCATACAAGTTCATCAGGGATGTAGGTGTGTAGTTTCTTTTTTTGATGTATCTCTATCTGGTTTTGGTAATAGGGCAATGCTAGATTTATAGAAGGAGTTGGGGAGGATTCCCTGTTTTCTGATTATGTGAAATAGCTTGAGAAAAGGTTCTTCGAAAAAGGCTTGGTAGACTTTGACTGAGAATCCATCAGATCCTGGGCTTTTCCTTTTGGGGAAGTTTTTGATTACATTTTCAATCTCAATGGAAGTGATAGGTTTGCTTAGGAGATTTATCTGCTCTTGACTTAATTTTGGTAGGTGGTAGGTGTCTAAGAATTTGCTCATTTCCTCCTATATTAATATAGGTTATCAAATTTTGTGGAGTAGGGGTTTTGGAAATATGTCCTGATGATTCTTTTCGATTTTATTGATGTTTGTTGTGACCTCCCTCTTTTCATTTCTAACTTTGTTAATTTGAGACTTCTCTCTCTTTTTTTTTTTAAATTCAAATTGGCCAGGGGTTTTATCAATCTTGTTTATTTTTTTTCAAAAAAACTAGGTCTTTATTTTGCCTTTTTGAAAAAAGTTTCCATTTCATTACTTTCTGTTGTGATCTTATTTCATTCCATTTGGAACTCTTAGGGTGGATTTTTTCTTGTTTTTCCAACACCTTTAGGTGGACCATCAGGTTATTAATTTGAGATTTTTCTATCTTTGTTATGAAGGCATATATGCTATGAAATTTCCCCATAGGACTGTCTTTATTGTGTCCCATAAGTTTTGTTTTCATCATCATTTAGGTCAAGGATTTTTAAAAAGATTTTATTTATTTTTATTAATTTATTAGAGACAGAGAGAGGGAGGGAGAGAAAGAGAGAGAGAGAGAGTGAGAATGGGCATGCCAGGGCCTCTAGCCATTGCAAATGAACTCCATACGCATGTGCCCCCTTGTGAAACTGGCTAACATGGGACCTGGAGAATTGAACCAGGGTCCTGAGTCTTTGCAGGCATGCTCTTTAACTGCTAAGCCATCTTTCCAGCCCTAGGTCAAGGAACTTTACTATTTCCCTTTTTATTTCTTCCATGACCTATTCAATGTTCAGTCTCCAGAAGCTGGTGCAATTTCTGTTGTTTCTCTTGTGTTTAATTTGTAGTTTTAAAGCATTATGGTCCAGAGGGCTGGAGAGATGACTTAGTGGTTAAGCACTTGCCTGTGACGCCCAAGGACCCCAGTTGGAGGCTTGATTTCCCAGGACCCATGTAAGCCAGATGCACAAGGTGATGCATGCATCTGGAGTTCATTTGTGGTGTCTGGAATCCCTGGTATGCCCATTCTCTTTCTCTCTGCTTCTTTCTCTGTCTGTCTGTCACTGTCAAATAAATAAATAAAAATGAAAAAGCATTGTGGTCCAATATGATACAGGAAGTTACATCAGTTTTCCTGAGTTTATGGAGATATGCTTTATTCCCTACGATATGATCTATTTTGGAGAAGGCTCTGTGGGCTGTTGAGAAGAATGTGGACTCTGTAGAGGTGGAATGTTTGGTAGATGTCTGTTAGTTCTACTTGATCTATGATGTTAAAAATCTATCATTTCTCTGTTGACTTTTCTGCTTGGCTGATCTGTCTAATGATGATAGAGGGGTATTTAAATTCCCTACTATGATGGCATTGGGATTTATTACTGATTTGTGGCCAAGTAGGTTTTGCTTTATAAAATGTGGTGCACCTGTGTTTGGTGGATGCATATAGATTTACCATTGTGATGTCCTTTTGTTGGATCATTCCCTTGATGAGTAAAAAGTGGCCTTTTAAATTACTTTTGGCTTGAAGTCTATTTTATCAGATATTAATATAGTCACACCCCCTTTTTTCTTATTTCCAATTGCTTGGAAAATCATTTTCCATCCTTTCACCCTGAGGAGGTATCTATCTTTCATGGTGGGATGGATTTCTTGAAGGTAGCTGATGGAAGGGTCCATTTTTCTTATCTACCCTGTTAACTTGTGTCTTTTTATGTGTGAGTTAAGTCCATTAATATTTAAAGTTATAGCTGTGAGGTTTGATTTGATCCCTGGCATGCTGGAGAGTTTATATGTGAGGTAGTTTAAATGCATGTCCCCCAATAGATTCAGGAGTTTTATTTAAGCTTGTAACTTGCTGTCACTGTGGGTGGATCCTAGGGTCAAGCCTTAAGAAGCGGGGGTGGATCTGGAATTCTAGTCTAAAGGTGTGCCAAGTGCTTGAGCTCTGCCTGGGGTTCCTGGAGTGTGCTTGCTTATGGTGCAGGTGGTGGTACTTTTCTCTAAGTGGGACGATGAAAGTGGGCCAGCGTCCTCTGCCAGTACGGAACCTCCCCTGGATCTGTAAGCGCCAATAAATCCTGTTCCTTTTATGCGCTGTGTCTGGTTTGGAGGTTCATCCCAGCAATGTGAAGCTGACTACAACAATGGGGTTTGGTGCTTTGAACATTTTCACGCCTGCTTTAGTTTTAGTTATCATGTTCATCCTCTTGCAGACTCTTGTGGTCCATTGTTTGACTCTTCTGTGTGGAATATTTCCTGAAGTATTCTCTGTAAGTTTGGTTTTGTGTTCATATAATCATAGAGCTGGCTTTTGCCATGGAAAATTTTCCTTTCTCCAGTAATTATGAGGGATACTTTTGCTTGGTACAATAGGTTGGGTTGGAAGCCATAGTTTTTCAGGGTTTGGAGTACTGCATTCTAAGCCTTTCTTGCTTTCAGGGCTTCCACTGAGAAATCTGCAGTAATTCTCATGGGATTGCCTTTGTGTGTAATGAGTTGTTTCTCTCTTGCTGCTTTTAGCACTCTCTCTTTGTTTTCATTGTTTAGAGTTTCAACTATGATGTACCTTGGAGAGTTTCATTTTTGGTCCTATCTATTTGGGTTCTGTGAGCTTCTTGTATCTGGATGGGTCTCTCTTTTGTGAGATTGGGAAAATTTTCTTCAGTAATTTTATTGAATATGTTCTCTATACATCTAAGCTGGATATCTTCCTTTCTGGTTTACCTGTGACCTGGATGTTTGATTGTTTTAAGATATCCCACGGTTCCCTCATATTCTGCTCATGTATTTTTTTGAACGTAAAGTATTTGGGCTCCTGGTTAATTTCTTCTGTCTTTTTTCCAGCTCAAAGGATCTGTCCTGCCCATGATTGACTTTGTTATGGAGGGTTTCCAGAGAGACTTTTAAAAGCTCTATTTGATTTTTTTTTTTTTTAAATTTTTATTAACATTTTCCATGATTATAAAATATATCCCATGGTAATTCCCTCCCTCCCCACCCCCACACTTTCCCGTTTGAAATTCCATTCTCAATCATATTACCTCCCCATTACAATCATTGTAATTACATATATACAATATCAACCTATTAAGTATCCTCTTCCCTTCCTTTCTCCACCCTTTATGTCTCCTTTTCAACTTACTGGCCTCTGCTACTAAGTATTTTCATTCTCACACAGAAGCCCAGTCATCTGTAGCTAGGATCCCCATATGAGGGAGAACATGTGGCGCTTGGCTTTCTGGGCCTGGGTTACCTGACTTAGTATAATACTTTCCAGGTCCATCCATTTTTCTGCAAATTTCATAACTTCATTTTTCTTTACCGCTGAGTAGAACTCCATTGTATAAATG
Organism: Jaculus jaculus; assembly: GCF_020740685.1. Classification (NCBI taxonomy): domain Eukaryota; kingdom Metazoa; phylum Chordata; class Mammalia; order Rodentia; family Dipodidae; genus Jaculus; species Jaculus jaculus. The sequence goes on from NC_059105.1 coordinate 170,234,963, forward strand.
TACCACATCTTCATTATCCACTCATCTGTTGAGGGACATCTAGGCTGGTTCCATTTCCCAGCTATTATAAATTGAGCAGCAATAAACATGGTTGAGCATGTACTTCTAAGGAAATGAGATGAGTCCTTTGGATATATGCCTAGGAGTGCTATAGCTGGGTCATATGGTAGATCAATCTCTAGCTGCTTTAGGAACCTCCACACTGTTTTCCACAATGGCTGGACCAGATTGCATTCCCACCAGCAGTGCAGAAGGGTTCCTTTTTTTCCACATCCCCGCCAACATTTATGATCATTTGTTTTCATGATGGTGGCCAATCTGACAGGAGTGAGATGGAATCTCAATGTAGTTTTAATCTGCATTTCCCTGATGACTAGTGACGTAGAACATTTTTTTAGGTGCTTATATGCCATTCGTATTTCTTCCTTTGAGAACTCTCTATTTAGCTCCTTAGCCCATTTTTTGATTGGCCTGTTTGATTCCTTATTAGTTAACTTTTTGAGTTCTTTGTATATCCTAGATATTAATCCTTTATCAGATATATAGCTGGCGAAGATTTTTTCCCATTCTGTAGGTTGCCTCTTTGCTTTTTTCACTGTGTCCTTTGCGGTGCAAAATCTTTGTAATTTCATTAGGTCCCAGTGGTTAATCTGTGGTTTTATTGCCTGAGCAATTGGGGTTGTATTTAGAAAGTCTTTGCCAAGACCAATATGTTGGAGGGTTTCCCCTACTTTTTCCTCTAGCAGTTTCAAAGTTTCCGGTCTGATGTTAAGGTCTTTAATCCATTTGGACTTAATTCTTGTGCATGGCGAGAGAGAAGAATCTATTTTCATCCTTCTGCAGATATTTATCCAGTTTTCAAAACACCATTTGCTGAAGAGGCTGTCTCTTCTCCAATGAGTATTTTTGGCATTTTTATCGAATATCAGGTGGCTATAGCTACTTGGGCTTACATCTGGGTCCTCTATTCTGTTCCACTGATCTACATGTCTGTTTTTGTGCCAGTACCATGCTGTTTTTGTTACTATGGCTCTGTAGTATAGGTTAAAATCAGGTATGGTGATACCACCAGCCTCTTTTTTGTTGCTCAGTATTATTTTAGATATTCGAGGTTTTTTATGATTCCAAATGAATTTTTGGATTGTTTTTTCTATTTCCATGAAGAAAGCCTTTGGAATTTTGATAGGGATTGCATTAAATGTGTAGATTGCTTTAGGTAAGATTGCCATTTTCACGATATTGATTCTTCCAAGCCAGGAACAAGGGATGTTTCTCCACTTTCTAGTGTCTTCTGCAATTTCTCGCTTGAGTGTCTTAAAGTTCTCATTGTATAGATTCTTTACTTCCTTAGTTAGGTTTATTCCAAGGTATTTTATTTTTTTTGATGCAATTGTGAATGGGAGTGATTCTCTGATTTCATCCTCTGTGTGTTTGTTGTTAGCATATATGAAGGCTACTGATTTCTGTGTATTTATTTTGTATCCTGCTACATTGCTGTAGGTTTTGATTAGCTCTAACAGCTTGCTAGTAGAGTCTTTAGGGTCCTTTATGTATAGAATCATGTCATCTGCAAATAGTGATAACTTGATTTCTTCCTTTCCAATTTGTATCCCTTTTATGTGTGTCTCTTGCCTTATTGCTATGGCTAAGACTTCCAAAACTATATTAAATAGAAGTGGAGACAGTGGACACCCTTGTCTTGTTCCTGATTTTAGTGGAAAAGCTTCCAGTTTTTCCCCATTTAGTAATATGTTGGCTGTAGGCTTGTCATAAATAGCCTTTATTATATTGAGATATGTTCCTTCTATTCCCAGTCTCTGTAGGACTTTTATCATGAAGGGATGTTGGATTTTGTCAAATGCTTTCTCTGCATCTAATGAGATGATCATGTGGTTTTTGTCCTTCAACCCATTTATGTAATGTATTACATTTATAGATTTGCGTATGTTGAACCATCCCTGCATCTCTGGGATAAAGCCTACTTGGTCAGGGTGAATGATCTTTTTGATATACTCTTGTATTCTGTTTGCCAATATTTTGTTGAGAATTTTTGCATCTATGTTCATGAGGGAGATTGGTCTGTAATTTTCTTTTTTTGTTCTATCTTTGCCTGGTTTTGGTATCAGGGTGATGCTGGCCTCATAGAAGGAGTTTGGTAGGATTCCTTCTTTTTCTATTTCCTGGAAAAGCTTAAGAAGCAATGGTGTTAGCTCTTCCTTAAAAGTCTGGTAAAATTCAGCAGTGAATCCATCCGGGCCTGGGCTTTTTTTAGTTGGGAGATTATTGATAACTGCTCGGATCTCCATGTTTGTTATAGGTCTATTTAAGTGATTAATCTCATTTTGATTTAATTTAGGTAGGTCATATAGATCAAGGAAATCATCCATTTCTTTCAGATTTTCATACTTTGTGGAGTATATGCTTTTATAGTATGTCCCTATAATTTTTTGAATTTCTCTGGAATCTGTTGTGATGTTACCTTGTTCATCTCTGATTTTATTAATTTGTGTCTCTTCTCTCTTTCTTTTGGTCAGATTTGCTAAGGGTTTATCAATCTTGTTTATCCTTTCAAAGAACCAACTCTTTGTTTCATTAATTCTTTGGATTGTTCTTTTTGTTTCTATTTCATTAATTTCTGCCCTAATCTTTATTATTTCTTCCCGTCTACTACTTTTTGGTTTGCCTTGTTCTTCTTTTTCCAAGGCTTTAAGGCGAAGCATTAGGTCGTTTACTTGCGACCTTTCTAATTTCTTAATATAGGCACTTAAGGCTATAAATTTACCTCTTAGAACTGCCTTCATTGTGTCCCAGAGATTTTGGTATGTTGTGTTCTCATTATCATTTGACTCTATAAATTTTTTGATTTCCTTTTTGATTTCTTCATTGACCCACTCATCATTTAGTAGTGTATTGTTTAGCTTCCATGATTTTGTGTATGCTCTGTAGCCTTTCTTGCTACTGATTTGTAGTTTAATTCCATTGTGGTCAGATAGAATGCAAGGAATTATTTCAATTTTCCTGAATTTGTTAAGATTTGCTTTGTGTCCTAATATATGGTCTATTTTAGAGAATGTTCCATGTGCTGCTGAAAAGAATGTATATTCTGCAGCCTTTGGATGAAATGTCCTGTATATATCTGTTAGGTCCATATCTTCTATGACCTCATTTAGTCCAGATGCCTCTCTGTTTATTCTTTCCCTGGATGACCTGTCAATTGATGAGAGTGGGGTGTTAAAGTCACCCACCACCACCGTGTTTGGTGTTATCTGTGACCTTAGTTCTAATAGTGTTTGTTTGACGAATTTGGGAGCCCCCATGTTAGGTGCATATATGTTTAGGATTGTAATGTCCTCCTGTTGGAGTGTGCCCTTAATCAATATAAAGTGACCTTCCTTATCTTTTTTGACTAACTTCGGACTAAAGTCCACCCTGTCTGATATTAGGATAGCAACCCCTGCTTGTTTTCTAGGCCCATTTGCTTGAAACACTGTCTTCCAACCTTTCACCCTAAGATAATGTCTATCCTTTGTAGAAAGGTGAGTTTCTTGAAGACAACAAATTGTAGGATCCTGCTTTTTAACCCAGTCTGCAAATCTATGTCTTTTCGTTGGGGCATTGAGACCGCTGATATTAAGAGATATTATTGAAAGGTGTGTATTTATGTTTGCCATTTGTGTGTGTGTGTGTGTGTTACTTGTTCTACCTGTGCTCTGTTCTGTTAACTGGTATTTGAGTATGGCTGGTTTTTTCTAGGTTCCTTATATGTGTGCTTTTCCTTTTGTTCAGCATGGAGGATTCTATCAAGTATTTTCTGTAGAGCTGGTTTTGTCTTCAGATATTCCTTTAACCTGCTTTTGTCATGGAATGTCTTTATTTCTCCATCTATTTGGATGGATAACTTTGCAGGATAAAGTAACCTTGGTTGACAGTTGTTATCTTTCAGAACTTGGAATATATCACTCCAGGCCCTTCTGGCTTTAAAAGTTTGTGTTGAATAATCTGCTGTAATCCTGATGGGCTTGCTTTTGTAGGTAACTTGATTTTTCTCTCTAACTGCTTTCAATATTTTTTCTTTGGTTTGTGTGTTTGGAAGTTTGAGTATAATGTGGCGAGGAGAGTTTCTTTCTGGGTTTTGTCTGGCTGGGGTTCTAAAGGCTTCCTGTATCTGTATTGTCACCTCTTTCCCAATTTGGGGAAAATTTTCCTCTATGATTTTGTTGAAGATGCCTACTATGCCTCTGGAGTGGAATTCTTCTCCTTCTACTATGCCCTGAATTCTTATATTGGATCTTTTCATAGTGTCCCGAATATCTTGAAATTCCCACTCATACTTTTCTATAAGTTTGTCTTTCTCTTTGTTGGACTGCATTAGGTCTGCCACCTGATCTTCTAGCTTAGATATTCTGTCTTCTCCCTCATCCATCCTACTGGTGAGATTTTCTACAGAGTTTTTTATTTCATTAACTGTGTTCTTCATTGCTAGTAATTCTGACTGGTTTTTCTTTATTATTTCTATTTCTCTATTTATGTCTTGTATTGCCTTCTTTATTTCATTAAATTGGTGTCCTGCCTCTTCTTTGATTCCTTTGATTTCCTCTTTGATTTCTTCTTTGATTGTTTTCATGTGTTCTTTGACCTCTTTGAACATATTTATAATTATTCTTTTGAACTCTTTCTCAGGCATTTCCTCTAACTCTTTCTCACTGGAGGACATTTCTGATGCATTAATACTTTTAGGTGGATTTATATCATCTTGCTTTTTAGTGTTTCTTGTGTTATAATGTATATATTTTTGCATCTTGGATTAAGTTAATGCTTGGATTTTCTAGCTAGCTGTGTATTCTTAGCTGTATCAATTGATTTGGTGTAATATATTTTCAGGGTAGGACCTTAAGGTATTAGGTGTGGCTCTTAAGACTTTCAGAGTATCTACAAAGATGTTCTTAGGGGTTGAGTTTCCCTGCTATAGGAGTATTCAAGCAGGCTGAGTGGAATAATATACTGGTAGAGTCTAAAATTTAGCTAAACACTGTACCCATTCCATCAAAAACAGCCCCGAGTCTGTATGCAAGAGTAGTTATTATAATGACCAGATCCTCTATCAACAAAGAGGTTTAGATTTCTGGTCTGTTGAGGTATCCAAGTCAGCTTGTGACCAAGTGAGACCCTTCCCTGGTGCAATCCCAGTTACCTTGGGTGATTGTGGTCTCAGTCAAGTTGCTGCCTGGGTCGTCGGGCTGCTGTTCTGATTTCTGGAGCTGGGCACTTGCTTTTCCTACGGGGCAAACTGAGCCGCTGCCGCCGCCTCTGCAGCTGTTGTAGGCGCCACCCCCGGAGCCCCCACCGCTGCTGAAGCTGCCGTTGCCGTGTCCACCGCTGCTGCTCACCCTGAAGCCGCTGCTGCGGGATCTGTCACCGCTGCCGCTCCTGTGTCCACTGCTGCTGGGGCCACTGGAACCGGTGCTGGAGCCGCTGAAGTTGCTGCCAAATTCTGCTCCTGCTTGGGTCCCGCCGTCAGCCCAAGTTGGCGTGGCCGGGTCCCGGGCCGCTGCTGTGTTCGCTGGAGCTGGGTTCAGGCGGCAGGGGAGGGGAGGGAGCCGCGCTGTTCTGGTTGTATCGTTTCTCCACGTGTGCTTTTACTTCGCGGTCTGCTCCTCCCTCCGTTGCTCGCTGCCGCTGTCCCCTCACGTTTCCCGAGTTGCGGAGAGCGCGGTGTGAGGGGAAAATCCCGCACCTGGCTTGTCCTGCGGCTCGAGCCGAGAGTCCGGCAGTTTTCTGCCGCTCCGCGGTTGCGGCGGGTAGCCGAGCGGCCCGGAGCCGCTGTTCCCGCCTGTGCAGGCTCTGGATGCTCTGGAACTCTTCTACTTCTCCGCTGCCGCCTCAACTTCCTATACACTTCACTTTTTAGTAAAAGTGTGTATTTTGCTGAGTTTTTTTTGGTCTTCCCCCCCCAGGCTGTTTTGGCGTGGTACCTACGCCGCCATCTTAACCGGAAGTCCCTCTATTTGATTTTTATTTTCTGCTGTGCTTTCTACATCATGTCTATCTCTTTTTTTGAGGTCCAATATCAGGTCAAGTTTTGATTTTCTTGATGCTTCCTGTAATTCATTCTTGCATTTGATCATGTCTTCATTAAGCTAATTAGCTGGTTGTTGAGATACTCTATTTGTTGACTCACCTTCAATTCATTTATCTCTTTTTTGAGGTGCCTCTGGTTTTCCTGTTAAGTTATGCCTAATGACAAAGGCTGTGTGCATTTCATTTATATTTTATATATTCATATTTATATGATTGTTGGTCCTTTGATGATTTGCTTCCACTTCAGCGATTCACGTGGTCAGGTTCATATACCTTATTATGCATTCATATTGGGATTCAAAGGAAACACAAACTTCCATTGTGGGACTAGGCAACCTTGGTGGATATCTCTCAGGTTTTTTTTTTTTTTTCATTGGAGTCTACTCATCTTGGGGTAAAAAGCCTTATTTTATTACAGAGGAAGCATGTATTTGTCCTTGTAGGATCTTCAGTGAGTGTTCTGTTTTAGGTTTTAACTGGAATGGAGTGGGATGGGTTATAACCGCAGATTTGCAGGCGGAAGTTACAAGTGTGTCAGCAGCTTTGGGCTGGTGGCTGATATGAAAGCTGCTGTGGAGGTCTGGAATCTTTTCAGTCCGTGGCCACAGTTGTGCCTTGCCTGTGGGGCTCAGGAGCAGTAGCACTTTCCCCCATCCCGCCACTGTACCCCAGCTGTGCAGGTTGTAGAGGTGAGCAGATATCCCCCTGGAGTTGTCAGATACTCCTATGCTCCCTGTCTGGTTTGGGAGCAAGATGCCTAGGAGGCAGTGTGGGGTTCCTGTGAGGGATGTGGGTGGCAGGGGGAGGGGGAGATGGAGGAGCTACAGGGACCAGGCCTGACTGAGGGTCTGTGGAGGCGGCTGGTGTGGGGGCATTGGTCTGTGAAAGTGACTGGGGCAGGACCACAGACTCTTATTTCATACTGTGCAGTACTTACAGATTCCTTACACACAACTTCTTGTTTATTTTAAATTTTTCTCTAGATGACTTACAATACCTAATAGAATGAAAACACAATGCATGTAGCTAGCTTCTGTATTGTTATTATAGAATAATGAAATGAAAAGGTCTATATACATTTAGTAAAAACAGATTTTTTTTTGGTATATATGTGTGTATGGCATGGGTGCTTGTGTGTGGGTGTGCGCAGGCAGGCCAGATGTCAATGTAAGGTGTATGCATGTGTGCTTTTGTGTGGATGTGTGTGTGTGCACATGCATGCATGCAGGCTGGATGTCCATGTCAGGTGTATGCATATGCATGTACGCTTACGTGTGGAGGTATGTGTGTGTGCATGCACGCAGGCTGGATATCCTGTCAGGTGTATGCATATGCATGTAGACTCATGTGATCTGAGTTCCCGAAATGGACAGCTTTCCCCAGAGGAGCTCTCTTTCTGAGTGGATGGGTTAAGTTCTTATTTGAGAAATTCCTTTATGACGTAGACCTGAGAGATTTGAAGAAAATGCCAGTGGTTTCAGAAGTTGCTGACCATGGGCAGCAGACCATGGTTTGTTCCCACCAGAGAAATTCTAGTTTATTTCTTAATTAGTACTAATGAAACTCACTCTGGTGAAAGGAAGTCACATGATGAGACCACAGCTGTTTCACCGAAAGTGCTACCAGTGTGAGCTATCAAACGTTCATAACCTTTAGCTTTGGGCCTTGGTGTAAAGGAGAGAAGCCTTAAAGAAGAACTACAGAAGTAATTGAGACAGACAGGTTTTAAATTTAAAATAGAGAATTTGTAACTGAAAATGATTCATGTGCTCAAGAAGAGTCACATTTAAATTAAGCAAAATGTTATTAGAAGATGTGAGGGTACAGAGATGTTTGAAATAAAAGCTCTGGGGGATTTCTCAGTTCTTTTAGTTCACAAAAGATTACCCAAGTGAGTCATGCCTGACACAGAATGGTGGAGGTTTATAATTGAGTTGTAACAACTATACACAGTACCAGTGACTTAGAGCAACACAGCAAGTTTATTGAAGAAGTTAGAGAAGCAAAAATGAGATTAAGCTCTGTGGGTTCTTTTGGGTAATGTGATAGATTTAAAATTATATAAAAATGATTCCTGAGAGGAGACAGGTTTGACGGTATAGAATAAGGTGGCTGAACTTTTGTCTACACATTACCTGGACCTGTTTTACTTTTCAGTACCTCTGCTTCATGCTCTTCTTCACATGGCCTGTTCAGTAGATGCTTGGAAAACAGGGAGCAGCACACAAGGCGAGACTCTGTGACTAGCTTTGGAAGGCCATCAGGGAAGAGTGGAACCTCCAGCCTGCTCTTGTGGCTGGCCGTTGATGAGTCGTCGGTGGCCCGAGGCAGTGTGCAATTTGGCCGCTCAGAAGGAGGCTTGGAGCTGCCTCTGCTTCTCTGTCGACAGGCCCAGGTGTTTATGCTGTGGCGGTTACAACTGGTGCCAAATTTTGTCAATTAAGTGACTACAGCTGGTAAAGCTAGTGACTATAGATCTTGTAGATCTAGTCACTTATAGATTGCCATGGGCATTAGGTTTCATGGCTCATTTTTACTTCTTTTTAAAAAATTACTTTATTTTATTTATTAGAGAGAGGAAAAGAAAGAGGGAGAGAGAGAGAAAATGAGAATGGGCGTGCCAGGGCCTCTGACCACTTCAAATGACCACCAGATGCATGCACCACCTAGTGCGTCTGGCTTATGTAGATTCTGGGAAATCAAACTTTGGTCCTAATACTCTGCAGGCAAGCACCTTAACCACTAAGCCATCTCTCCAGCCCCAATTTTGCTTCTTTATTCCTATACTATTTAAATTTTAAATATTATTTCATTATTTTGGTAATAAAAAGTGAAGTGTTTTTCTATGAAAAATTTACTCAGTCAAAATATTTTTAATTGTTCTGGCTAGAGAGATTGCTCAGTGGTTAGAGGCACTTGCACACAAAGGTTGATACCCCGTGTTTGATTCCCCAGCACCCATATAAAGCTAGGCATGCACAGTGGCACATGCATCTGGAGTTTGTTCGCAGTGACACGAGGTGCCCGCATTCGCCCTCTCTGTCTCTCTCAAATAATATACTGAAAAAATATTTTTTCTAAGTTGACTTAATAGTGGTAAAATTACATAAAATTAATTATTTCTATGTTAATCTTCCCCAGAAGTCATCATAACCAATATTTAAAAATAGACAAAAATTGGGAATATATGTAAAATCAAGTTAACACATGAAAATTTTCCTAATTCACTCAGAAAAAAATGAACAAAGGTTTGAGAGAGTAAGATACATGAATTTTCTGTAGAAATAGCCAAAGACATGAAATAAAAACTAAACTTATTTGTGATTAAATAACTGCAAATAAAAATTAACTCTTTTATCTGTTAGAATTGGAAATATTAATTGCTAACATATTGTTGGCTATAATTACAAGACTATATAGGTATTCTCATATGTTAGTGAGCATCTGAAGACATATTGCTTGAAGATAATATCTGTGGTGGTTTGATTCAGGTGTCCCCCATAAACTTAGGTGTTCTGCATGCTAGGTTCCCCAGCTGATAGCAATTGGAAATTAAAGCCTCTTGGAGGCAGTGTATTGTTGGAAGCGGGCTTATGGATATTATAGCCAGTTTCACCTTGCCAGTGTTTGACACACTCTCCTGTTGCTGTGTCCACCTTATGTTGGCCAGGGGGTGATGTCCACCCTCTGCTCATGCCATCGTTTTTCCTGCCATCATGGAGCTTCCCCTCGAACCTGTAAGCAAAAACAAACCCCTTTTTACCCACAAGGTGCTCTTGGTTGGGTGATTTCTATCAGCAAGGTAAACCTGACTGCAACAATATCTATTTAAATTTTAATTGAAAATATCCTTTGACTCACATATTATACCTCTAAGATATCTGTTAAGAAAATAACTATGGGCTCAATGGTTAAAGGCACTTGCTTGCAAGGCCTGACAGCCTAGGTTCAGTTCCCCAGTGCTCACATAAAGCCAGATGCACTGATCGGTGCATGTGTCTGGAGTCCTTTGTGGTGCCAGGAGGTTCAGGCACACCCATATTCACACTGCCTCTCAAAAAAATAAAAATTTAAAAATAAATATACAATTGTACACAGGTTTTATCATTAGATTGCTTACTGGATAATTGCTTTTTTGGGTGGCCATTGGATGTAGTATTAAGGGGCTGGAGAGGTGGCTCATCCATTGAAAGTTCTTGCTTGCAAAGCCTCATGGCCTAGGATTTATTCTCCAGCACACACATGAAGCCAGATGCATAAAGTGGCGCATCTGGAGTTCATTTGCAGTGGCAGGAGACCCTGCTGTGCCCATGCTCATTCCCTCTTAAATTATTTTTTAAAAAAATTAAAAATAGTTGATTTTTCTCTGTGTTGGTCTCCTTCCCCTTTGTGCTGGTATCCAGTTCATCAGGAAAACAGCACCCTTGCTTGTTTCGCCAATTTTCTTTAGTTTCAGTCGGGGACTAACTCCACAATGCATGACCCATTTACATCAACAAGGAGGGTCCACTGGGAGGGGGTAGATCATGGATGAGCCTAAACAATGGTATCAAACTGCCTGTATTTGCTGAAAAGAAAACTAATAAATTAAATTTAAACAAAGATATTGAAAAATATGTTCAGTCATAACTGCTTATATGATTGTGGGCCATTTACCAAGAGTGGAACATTTTCTCATTTTTTCTCCTATTTGAGTGAAATTTACTTTCTTCATGAAACAAGGCAATGCAGTTTAATAAATTTACTGTACATCTTCAAAAAAAATTTAAAAATAGTATTAGGGGCTTGAGAAATGGCTTAGAGGTTAAGGTGTTTGCTTGAGAAGGCTAAGGACTACGGTTCAATTCCCTAGGACCCACATAAGCCAGCTGCACAAGGAGGTGCATGCATCTGGAGTTCTTTTTCAGGGGCTGGAGGCCCTGAAGTATCCACTCTCTCTCTTTGCCTCTTCCTTTCTCCCTCTCTCAAATAAATAAATAAAATATTTAAAAAATAGCATTAGGAATTCCAAAATCAAATGCCCAGAAGGTCCAGATTTGCTGGGGTGTAGATATATACTCAGAGGCTCGTGTGTTGGAAACTTAATACCAGAGCACTGAGAATAGGACAGTTAAGATGCGTTCAGGAAATGAGGACTTTGGCCTCAGGAATGATTTAATACAGCTATCATAAGAGCAGGTCAGTTGTCCCAGGACTCTGGGTTCCTCACTAAGGTGTAGGCCATGTGAGCTTGAGCGTCCCAGCCTCCAGAAATAAAGCTTTTTTCTATGAAAAAGATTCTTAGCATTCTGTTACAGTAGCACCAAGGGGACCCAGACAAGGTGTGGGGGAGCACGGTAAGCGGTGGGGCACTGGGGGCCGTCAGCCCTCAGCCCCAAGACTCGTGCTGCTCCAGCTCAGCACCTTCATTGCTCTCTGTAACTTGGTTTTGCCACAATTTCTGAATTTTCGTACTAAGGCCAAAATTTTGATTTTAAAATAATCTTTTTCGTATTTAAAGATGTGGACTTCTAAATCTAAACTGAAATAATACCATACAGTTCTACATGGTTCCTAAGTTTGGGCCAACTTTTTCAAATCTTTTTTTTTTTTTTTAATGTGTGTGTGCCTGTGTGTGGGGGTGCCTGTGGAGTCCCAAGGACAAGTTTGGGTGACATAATCAGGAATGCCAGCCACTTTTTTGAGACAGGTTCTCTCATAGGCGTGGAGCTCATCAATTAGCCTAGACTGGCTGCCTAGTGAGCTCCAGGGAGCCTCCTGTGTCTGCCTCCTTTAGTGATAGGGTTATAAGCCTGAACACCACGCCTGGCATTTTTACAGGGCTCTGGGGATTGGACTCAGGCTCTCATGCTTATGAGGTAAGTGCTCTATTGACTGAACTATCTTTCTTTTAATGCTAAAGTTTGCTGAAATTAAAGATGAAGTACGTTTTTACAATTTCATGCCTGCATACAATGCATTTTGATCATATTTACCCCTATTACTCTCTTACCTCTCTCCCACTCCTGCTGCTCTACTGGTTTCCTTCTACATACATACCTTTTTTGGTGGCTCACTGGGTCTAATTAGGGTTGCTTACACAAGCACAAGTGTGTGTGGGGTTATTTACTGGAGGGTGAGCAATTTCCCAGTGACTACCCCTCTGAAGGACAGATTCTCCGCCGCTGGTAATCATTAGCTGCCAATAGGTCCTCAGTTAGGTGTGGGGCCTCATGAGTCCCTCCTCCATCCACAATGCAATGTTGATGGATCCATTCTTGCTCAGGTCAGGTGAGGGTAACATCAGCTCCTGTGAGTTCCAAATCGCAATAGTAAGAAGATAGCAGTTCACAGCACTCCTCCCCTTCTTCTGGCTCTTCCATTCTTTTCACCTCCTCTTGTATGATGTTCCCTGGGCCTTGAAGAGGGTTCTACAGAGGTCCTGCTTATGGCTGAACACTTCATAGCTGCTTATGCTAAGCACTTTGACCAGTTATGAGTTTCTGCACAAAGTGCTGCCCACTGTAAAAAGAATCCCATTAGACTCAGGTTGAGAGCAGCAGTAATCTATGGGTATAAGCATAAATATGTGGAATATGTCCATCTAGCAAAACAGCAGAAGTAGAATGCTCCTAGGTACATGATCTTTCCACTCATAAGCTTTGGCTAGGTTTGCAATACCAGGTCTGAAATCCTTCTTGTGGAATAAGGGAGCCATGGCGGGGGGGGGGGAGGGGGGAGGGGCAATAAGAAGCAGTGGTTACCCCTATAACAGTCATGCCATTATTTTACTAGTGGGCACTGTCTGCTAGACAGGGAAAAGTGTTATGACTTCTGGGAGGATACAGATAAACTTCTGGCACTATGAAAGCTACCCACTATAGGAGAAGCTTCTAGATCAATTCCAGCTTGATCTCTCTATGCCCTGCAACCAGAGTGTGTGGTATTTTTAATAGTAGTGACCATCTAGCTCTGGTGGGCAACCAAGAGCAATAGCAATAGCCTGTATTATTTTGAGGGGCTTCTAGAGCCTTGCTGACCAATAACTCATCCCACATTTGACACTGGGATTCTTATTTAATAACCTATGGTTTCTGGGAGCAGCATTACCCACCCACACAGGATACTTCTACTCAAACTCTTTTGTCTTTTATTGGTTTTTCAAGGTAGGGTGTCATTCTAGCTCAGGCTGGCCTGGAATTCACTATGTAGTCTCAGGGTGGCCTTGAACTCATAGTGATCTTCCTACCTCTGCCTCCCTAGTGCTGGGATTAAAGGCGTGTGCCACCACACCCGGCTTACTCAAACTCTTTTAGAGTATTTGTTAAGTTATCTTATGAAGTATTTGGTATCAATATGACCTTTTCATATGTCTTTAATTTTGATTAACCTTCCCACTGTATCTGCACTTAAACCTTACTGCTCCCCTGTTATTCCCCTCTCTACTTTCATATCACATGTGTTCTATCCTTCCTATCAAAAGCCCACAGGATCAAAGTCCAACTGGCCAAAAGATTAGGTTCAGAAATAAATACCCGCTGGAGGGTGTGATAAAGCCAGGGCAGTTCCAGGTCAGAGGACCGCCATCTCTGCAGCGGAAGCATCAGTGACTGATGAGGCCGTTGGTAGTGCCGCCACCTCCCTGGTCTGTGCCTGGTCAGACATTAGGCACTGGGAACTGAGGAACTGACAGCTGGAGGGCAGGTGGGCCACAATGGATGGATCTTCTCAGAGAGGAGGACACTCCAACATGTGCCTGCCCTGTTAGCCTTGCATGTCCTGTGCCAGACAAAGCACTCTGGCTCCTGAGAAGAGATGGTGAGCAGCAATGGGAGGGCCAGGCGCCGCTGCACAGGCGAGGGGCTCCGAGGACGCGGGCAGGGCTGCATCTGCATCTGCATTGTCGCAGAGTGCGTGGACAGACTCGACCGTCCCTTCTCACCATTAGGAGACAGGGTTGCCTGCACAGGGCCTCTGGATGCAGAAACCAGTGCACATCAAAGACAAGGCACAGGCAGAATCACAGGTCTCCTCTGACTCTCACAGGAAGGTAAGGGGTCCAGTGGCTGGGCTGGCTGGCTGACAGGTCACTGCGTGGCAGGCAGAAGATGTATTGCACATCCGTGCTCCTGGCTGCTGGAATCAGATTAGATGTCTATCATCTGGTGAATGGATAATTAAGATATGATACATTTACACAAAAGAATTTTATTCAGTTGCAAAGAAAAGTGAAATTATGAAATTTGTGGGAAAATGGGTGGAATTAAAAGATTATACTATGAGGTAACCCAGGCCTAGGAAGACAAAAACAAAAACAAAACAAACCAAAAACTCCCGACACATGTGCTCTCTCATATGTGGATCTGTATATGAATAAGAAGATGAATGAATCAAGAGAGGAGCCCATGGCATGACCAGTTATTCATAGGAGGGAATTTCATGCCTAGCCAAAACCTAGTCAAAAGTGGCTGGGAAGGTCGTAGGCATGAAGAGAGAAGCTACTGCTGTTTTGCCAGTTGGCTATGTTTTACTCATTAAACTGCCCTCTGGACATCCATGCTGTGACAATAGGTCAGTGCTGCTCTCACTTTTGGTCAGAGTAGCTTCTTTTTGCATATGGCGACAACTTTGGGGAGACTCAAAACTCCTCAAAGTGCTGCAAATAAGTGACAGCTGAGTGCTCAGCACTAAATGAAACATCTGTATCATACCTCCCAAGGCTCAAGGAATTTTGTGGCAGAAATAATGTAAGAGCCAAAGGGTGGAGAGGACCGCTTTGGAATGCCATTTCCAGGACAGAAGTCCTGCTGCCTTAGGGCTGCTTGGTGGCTGTTACCACCTGCACAGATCTGTGCAGTATTGGGATATCAACATGTCATCCTGGGTGATGGAGGAGGGCAACGTGAAAAAGGTATCAGAATGGAAGAAAGACTGGTTAGAGAGAAGAGGAGGCTCAGAAAAAAGGGGAGGAAGGACAATGATGGCAACAGGGGGGAATTATGATAAAAATACATTATGCACAAGTATGAAAATTGTCAACAGAAAACTTTTTTAAAAGATAGGAAACCATGAAGAGGAGCAAGAAGTGATGTGAAGTAGTGAGGAACAAAAGGAAAAGTGTCCTGTGAAAGAGGGAAGGAGGCTATGTTGGTGTGGGCACAAGGAGGGGAGGTGGAAGGAGATGGAGAAATAGGAAAAATTTCTTTTTTTGGTTTTTCAAGGTAGGTTCTCACTCTAGCTCTGGCTGACATGGAATTAACTCTGTATTTTCAGGGTGGCCTCGAACTCATGGCATTCCTCCTCCTTCTGCCTCCCGAGTGCTGGGATTAAAGGCATGCGCCACCACGCACAGCTAGAAAATGTGTTTTAATACTGCACAATGAAGCTTAATTCCTTGTATGTTAATAAAAACCAAAGTTTTAAAAGTAATATTAAAATAAAGTCATATTTCTCATCAATAATATTCAATGCCGTAAAATAAGGATGTCTAAAAAGTTCTGAGAAAAGAGCTGGCGAGATTGCTCAGTGGTTATGAGCACTTCCTGTGCGAACGTGAGGGCAGAGGAGGCCTGATAAGCGGCTCATCCTCAGGACCCACATAACCAGCTGGGCATGGCCATGCGGCTCTGTCACCTGGTCCTATAGGGGAGCGGAGACACGAGAATCACAGGGCAAGCTCTGGGATCAGTAAGAGACTACAGTTCTAGTAAGAGTGGGTGGAGGAGAGAGGAAGGGGTCGCCCAGCATTCTCCTCTGACCACTGAGCAGGACGTGCAACCTGTGCCAGGTAGTGTGCTGGGCGGCGCTGCACGGACATGTTCACATGCACACACTGCAAACACCACTCCACATCACGCACACATGTGCACACACACACTTCCGAAAAACAGCCTTTTAATTTAGAAGTATTTAATATTAAAACTTCACATTTTGGAACTCTATTTCTCAAATTAGTAATAGAATTTGGAGGTGGAACCATTGAAGGGTAATTATGATTGATGATGTCTTATGGTTGGGACCCTCATATTAGCACTAATGGCTTTATAAAAAGAATAAGACCAAAGTTAGAAAACATGTTTTCTATCATCATGTGATGCCTTCTGCTGGCTTATGTAAGCAAGCAGAACCTTGAGCTGAACATATCTTACTATGATAAAATACCACAGCCTGGATAATCTATACATAATAACAAAAAGAAAGCTAAGACATAAAACCCTTACTTAAAGAACTTCAAAATTTGTACATCAGCAGTTGGTAATAGCAAAAAATGGTAGAAAAAGAAATTGGTAAAATACATTGGTCAATTACAATATTTATTATTTTTTTAAAAAAACAACTATAGGAGAAAATGGGTATAATAGCAAGCTAGGATCAGAACTCAAGTAATCCATTATATGGTCAAGTCGTGTGTGTGTGTAAATATTGAAGGAGTCACAAACATGTCATGTTTCATATCTAATTCACATCTAATGGTGGCTAAATTTAAAGTACTAGAAAATATACTCAAAAAAGATTAATGAAAATTTAAAAACAATTATTGGAAGAATAGAAGTAAAATATATAACTGTCTTTTTCAAGAAATATGACAAAAATGTAACAAAATAAGTTAAGCAGAATTTAGGCGAGGAGAAAGAATGGAACTAAGGAGAAGGCAGTAATGGGATGGAAGTAGGGAGAAAATACAAAATAACTTGTTAGAAATAAGACATAGCAGTAATTACAATAAATGTGAATGGGCTAACCACTGTATTAGAGCGTGGGTCTATATCCTTGACATAATTTTTCCATTTAAAATTATTTTTTAATTGTATATATTTATGGTATATGATGTGATAATTCAATGCATGTGCACAATGTATAATGATTCAATTTCTTAAACAGTTATTATTCCTCTGTGCAGGAATCTTTCAACTCATTTTCTCAAATTCTAAATACAATATAATATGAAGAGGAGTTTTCAGTGGGGGTAAACAGCCTGCAAAGATCCAGCTGGAAAATTTTCCTGCAAATCAGGGAGGAGATAATGGTGACTTTAATGCAAGTAGTTCAACTGTGGGTGAAA
Source organism: Jaculus jaculus (assembly GCF_020740685.1). Lineage (NCBI taxonomy): Eukaryota > Metazoa > Chordata > Mammalia > Rodentia > Dipodidae > Jaculus > Jaculus jaculus. Next base: position 170,252,082 of record NC_059105.1, read on the forward strand.
TCAAGGATTTGAGGAAAGAATTTGAAGGTAGGAACCAAAGGATTCAGTGATTATCTGGATGCAAATAGAAAGAGAGAAAGAATCTACTTCTGACGTTTGGTTTCAGGGCTAGACAACTGGGTGCTTGCTGGTGCCATTTAGAGACAGGACATGAGGGGTGGAGCCAGAACTGGGGAGAAAGATGCTGGGTTTAGTTTCAACTGAAGCGAGTGTGAGTCGTCAAAGGGACCAGCGCCTCTTCTTCACCCTCTGTACTTTGCCATCACTGTACACACCTGGTTCCCTTTCTTCCTACACTACACAAAGATGCAACATTGTGCTCATTCCAGGAATATTACTTCATTATGTCAGCATGGAGGTTGGAGGTAGATTTGGGGGTTATTCATATATACACTTGTCACAAACAAAATATTCCCTCAGATTCAGAGAATTCTTGTTCTTATTTATTTATTTATTTATTTATTTATTTATTTATTTATTTGAGAGTGTCAGAGAAAGAGAGAGAGAGAGAAAGGGAGGGAGAGAGGCAGGTAGAGAGAGAGAGAATGGGCGCGTCAGGGCCTCCAGCCACTGCAAATGAACTCCAGACACGTGGGCCACCTTGTGCATCTGGCTAACGCGGGTCCTGGGGAATTGAGCCTCCAGCCTGTTTCACAGGCAAGCGCTTAACCGCTAAGCCATCTCTCCAGCCCAGATTAAGAAAATTCTTGATGCAATGGATCAGACGGTTTCTACTCGACACAATGACCCCACATGCCAAACACTGACAAGAAGCTTGCACAGGCACGAGGCTGAGTTTGTCTGACTCTCTTGTGTTATAACGGATCTCTTACAGAATGCCAGTGATGATGCAGGTACCAAGACCACAGCTGTTGCCGGACCGCCAACTGCTCTCTTGTGCTCTGTTTTCCTTCTTGGATAGAAAGTATTTTCTTAAAAACAACACAAGGGGTCTCTAAATTTGGCTTGTTTGTATGTCATGAGGAGCCGAGGTGCTAGCAGAGCATACTCAGGACTGCATGGTTAATGTAGAATGGTGCTGAATCAGTCTCATTTTGATGTCATCTGTCTGGTAGGAGATGTTTTCCTATGTTAAGTGCAAGTAAAAACAAGGGCCCTGCATTCAGTTGAACAGGGTCCATTCCTGGCCAGTGGTGTGATCCTGAGCATGTGATTTAATCTAATTTCCTCCCCTTGAACTGGGAGGATAAAAGCTCCTGATTCATGAAGTTGTCAAGAAAAACTTCAAGAAAAAAATTTTGTGAATGTGTATATGTGTGTTGTGCCCATTTGCGTGTGTACGTATGTTGGTATACATGTGGGTACACTTGTGTGTGGAGGCAAATGTGTATGTGTCTGCACATGTGTATGGAAGCCAGATGCCAGAAGTCTTGCTCAGTCACTGCATACCTTATTTTTTGAGACAGGATATCTCACAGACCCTGGAACTCACTGACTCAACTAGCGAGCCAGGGAGACCAGCTAGCTAGCAGCACCCATGGCTCCTCCTATCTCCACCTCCCTAGTGCTGAAATTAAAAGTGCATGCCACAGAGCCCAGAAATTTTTTTTTTTTTGAGGTAGGGGTCTTACTTTAGTCCAGGCTGACCTGGAATTCACTCTGTAGTCTCAGGGTGGCCTTGAACTCACAGTGACCCTCCTACCTCTGACTTCCGAGTGCTGGGATTAAAGGCGTGCACCACCATGCCCGACTTGAGCCCAGAATTTTATGTGGTTTCTGGGGATCTGAACTCAAGTCCTTATGCTTGCATTACAAGCACCTTACTGACTATATCATTTCCCTAGCCCACTCATCACAGTACCTAACATGTAGTAGACATTTGACAAATACTAATTTTTCTCCCCTTGTAAAGTGTTGCATGACTAAATAACCATGCCCCCAGACAATTCCAGCTTGAAGATACCAATGGCAGCCCACCAGCAGCAAAAATATCCCCACTCTCATAAAGAGAGCTTTACAAATTCCTTTCAAAGAAAACCTGCATGTTGAGAGCCGTTCTGTTCTCTGTTCTTAGGTCCTATATGAATTTGTCATGTTCCACTGTGTTTTGATTGCTCTGTGCTTGCCTATCCTGGTAAAGCAAATGCAAAGGTGTCAATATTTTCTTGTGACTTTGAGACAATGATAGGATATCCTTTCCTACCATTGCTCACTTCCACTTCCTGTCTTCGAGGCTAGATGCTGTATGATGAGAAAACAGTCGGACTGGGCCAATGCTGCAAATACTGCTCCTGCAGGATGATGTCTAGACAACTTTGTTTTCTGATTTGGTGAAAATTTCTTTTCTGTCATCATATTAACCTTTATTCTTTTGGTTGCTGTTTGCAGCTCCTTTCTCCTGGGAGACTTAGCCATGAGTCCATGGGCCCTGGGCCAGAGTAATGTTTGACTAACTGGTAGTATACCAAACATCTTTACTTACTTCCTCCACTGAAACTTTGTTTTCAGGTCAAGATTTTTATGTGAAGGTCTCTGCTCAGGGGATGAGTTATTTTTTCAAGAATTAGTTTCAATTTTTCACGAGAGTCAAGTTCCTGTTCCCAGTCCTCCTAGGGTCATGCCGACAGTCTTCTGATGTCCTACGGTGACTACTTCTGGGTCTTTCTTTGAGAACGCTTCTACACTTTTACACGTAAGTGTCTTCAGGAGACTTTCCCTTAGAAGGGGGATGAGGGTTGAAAGATGAGAAGGAACATTACGAAATAAGTTTGAACATGAGAGGATAGGGTTTGGTGGAAAGATGTGCGTGTGGGGCTTTGAATTTGGGTAGTGGTTTTGGAAAATATGGGGCAGTGGCCAGGGGTCTGATGGAGGAGCACACAGATGTAACCAGTGACTAAATGGGAGACAGAGACCCTGAGCATTGTCAAGGATGAGTCTGAGTTTTCTGGGAAATTGGCGACAACAAATCTGCTTTGTATAGTAAAAATTATGATTTAAGACCCCTGAGAGCTTGTTGGTTCTAGTAGGCACTTGTATCCCCTTGATTGAAAATTGGTTCTTCTTTATTGGGGGAAGGTTGTCCCCTTTTGAACCAGCACACAGCTTTGGGAGGGAAGCACTGGGAGTGCTGGTCCAGGAATGGAACACATGCCTAGTCAGGCAGAGCAGTCAAATCAGCCTGGTGATCGGTGGGGCCACAGACACTGCAGCCAGACCACCCTCACATTCTAATTCCAGATCCCTAGTGGTAGTTTTCAGAGTATGGTATCCACATCCTCCTTCTGAAAATTACTCAAATCTCTAAATTCCTGCGTCTACACTGGAATTCCTTTTCCCTTTACTTTCTCTGGACACCAGGCTGGTGAGTGAGTTGCTGTAACTTGTCAGTGTCACCGCATGGAGGATGGAGACATAGACATGCTCATTCTCATGGACATATAGGTGACTTGTGTCCAGTAATGTTTGGGGAATGCCTGGGCAATACGTCATCTGTCAGTTTTGACAGTACTTCCTGGTGTCAGAAAAGCACGGAACAAGGACTTTGGGGTTCCTCAGGGACGGGCAACACTGCTCAACATTCAAGTTGCTTGATATGAGCCTTCTTCCTGTGCCCACACTGAGGCACAATTTACGACGTATTCAGATTCAAAATCCAGTTGCATGTTTGCCCATTCTCTTCAGTGTATATTTAGGCTGCAGTTTATAAAATACTTTGGTAGACACATTGCTGAGACATTACTTGGAACACAGAAGCAAAGGGCCAGCAACAGAGGCTGCCTTGGGCAGCGCCACCAGTGGACCCCAGAACCCTTCCGTCAGCCCGAGCCTCTTCTTCCGCACCCTCGTCACAGCCTCTGGCTGCGTAGACAGGCCCTTTGCTAACGCTGGGCTTCAAAATCCTGAAGGTAGGGAAGCCTTTCCTCCTCAGATCCAGAATCAACTGTCATGTTCCTAGAGGAATGAAGGTACTGGTTGGTCTAATAAGTCCTTAATGATATTAGCCATGATTTATTTAATGCTTGGCATTGCACTTTTCATATCTCATGTAATAAGTACTTAATGATATTAGCCATGATTTATTTAATGCTCGGCATTGCACTTTTCATATCTCATGTAATCTTTATGAAAACCATAGGAGACAAGCATTATTGACTGTCCCTCTTTACAAATAAAGGAATGCTGAAACTTCAATATAAATAAGGTGAAGCCAGTCGTGGTGGCACACGCCTTTAATCCCAGCACTCAGGAGGCAGAGGTAAGAGGATCACAGTGAATTCAAGGCCACCCTGAGACTACATAGTGAATTCCAGGTCAGCCTGGGCTAGAATGAAACCCGACCTTGAAAAATCAAAACAAAACAAAATAAAATAAACAAACAACAACAACAAATAAAACCAAACCAAAATAAACAAATAAATAAGGGGGCAAAAGTCACATTTGTGAGGGCCAGTGGTAGATGGGGATCACCGGCCTCACTTAGAATACACAGATGTGTTAATGATGCATTCAAGGTAATTCTGAGGAATGATTTTTGGACGGTGGTGTCAAGAGCCAGGCAGGCTTGCAGAGCTCTGTTTTGAACAGTGGAGCCTGTACTCCAGCCAGCTCCAGAGTGTTCAGTGAAGCAAATGAACGCTGTTGTGTTGAGCAGAGCAAAACCGCACGTCCTAGTTCAGAGCATTCTCTGAAATCTAATCTCTACTGTTTCCAGAACATGCAGGCAGGTGCGCTGCTTCTCATTTTACAAACAAGTATTCTCCTGCCCTCTTAAGCTGACACTCAAGAAGAGGTCTCGAATCCCACTGGCTAACAGGATGGAACAGAAGCGTGGTCTGTACACCGGGTTCCATGGTTGTCTTTCTGCTTCCTGATCCTGAGTACCTCCGAGAGGCTCCTCTCTGCACCCCTGCTTCTGCTCCTGATGCTCACGGAGTCTTGGAGCCCCAAGGCCGCCGGCACCAGAGGAGGGCTGCAAGCAAGTCTGCCGTGTTTCACGTTTGCTCCTTGGTCACAGCTAACTGCTCAGCCTTCATCCCCTTAATGTGCTCCTTTCCCTTGGTTCAACGAGATAAGCTAGCTCACAGCTTGACCACACTCACTTCTGGTTTGTAGGGTGGCTCCAATGCTAACAGGACTGGTGTTCTCACAAGAGGAGGAAACGAGGCCAGGCAGAGGAGCTCCAAAGGCCAACATACGCTGGGAAGACTGTGATTGGGGGATTTTGTGGATAACTATGTGACCCTTAAGATCCTAATGATACAGACATTTAAGAAAAGTTGCCATTATAGTCAAGGTGTAGAAAGTTAAGTTTAGAATTATATGACACGAAAGGAGTTGGCTGCAATTTAAAAAATCAATTGCTTGGACTGGAGAGATGGCTTAGCAGTTAAGGCACTTGCCTGCAAAGCCAAAGGATCCTGGTTCGATTCTCCAGGACCCACGTAAGCCAGATTCACAAGGTGGCACATGCATTTGGAGTTTGTTTGCAGTGTCTGGATGCCCTGGTGCACACATTCGCTTTCTCCTCTCTCTCTTCCTCTTTCTCTCTCTCAAATAAATAAATAAAAATAAAATTAAAAAATAAGTTACTGTTATACTTTATGCAGTTGAATGGAATTAGTACTTTTCAATCACATTTTAGAATCACATATGTATAACCTAAAAATAAATAAGAAAAAGGTCGATGGTCTTCTTTAAAGAGTCAACACGTAGACTACTACAATAATAAAAGCAGGCCGCATTTCTGTTAGTCGTTATAAGTAATCTAGAATTTAGTAATATTTCCAGAAAAATCTTAGTTTTGGTTTAGTTTAATAGAGAAAGGCTTTACTTCAGCTCACAGTTCCAGACTATGGTCCTTCATGACAGGGAACATATGTCAGCAGGAACGTGAGACAGCTGGTCCCATTCAGACTCAGCAAGGAAACAGAGAGCAGTGAATGCCACTGCTCAACCCAGCTTTCTGCTTTGACACAATCCAGGACCCAAGTCCATGCAACGGAGCCATACGCAGTTAAGGTGGGAACCCCTTCAACATAAACCTTCACAAACACAGAGGCTAACTTAATCTCCACAGTCCCTTACAGGAGATTCGAGGTCCTGTGGAGTTGACAATCAACTGATGTTTTTTTCCCCCTCAAGCTGAGGAAATGAGCAGTGTTGAGTTTGGGCAGAAAAACAAACATAACTTATCTTTACATATCTTCAATTTTATTGCTGATTTTGTTACAACCAGGTCATATTACAGAGAGAATCTCATTACCATTAATCTTACATTCATTCAACAGATATGAAAAAGAGGTAGAGGAATAATATGTCATTAGGAAAGGCCTTGGGTCAGGCCTTGGGGACAGTGGTGGAAGGAACATCCTGATGTCTCAGTCCCAGAATCACTGGGGGAAGGGATATTGCAGGAGAGAACAAACTAGTGAACATTTCTGCTCCTGTGGCCTGAGGAGGGGTATCCAACTAGAAGCTCACTTCTGTGCTGTGGATAGAAGTGGGTGTCAATCTAGAGTGGAGAAGGAGCACACGGACAGGCAAGGCCCAACTGGCGTGGAAAGGCACATGCCAGAGACAGGGCAGCGATCCACAGTAAGGCGCTCAGGGCCTCCCAGGCTTAAAGGTGCTGTTCCCTTTGCTCAAATGAAGTCTTCCCTGCGTGGCTGCTCTTTCTGTTCTCTAATTCCTTATTGGGCCAAAAAGAAGACCTATAAAAACCACCCCATGTCAGACAGAAAGAATATTTCTGGTTTATTTGAGAAATGAAACTTTTCTAGAACTCTTCTTGGTTTTGAAATGTAGCCAAATTCCCCAGTCTCCACAATGATGTAGTGAGTAAGTATTACATAAAATTTGGAGATTTCCCTATAGATATTGAGGATCCAATCCATAATTTTGTTGCATTTTTATCTCTTATTTCATTTTCTTCCTCTACTTCCTAATTTTGGCAGTTTGTACATATGTGAAAGGTGTTTTTGTTGGGAAAATGGAGCGTGGAGCTAAGCCTCATTGGACTTTGCATTGGGAGCTTCCAAAATGTTTTTGCCTGCTTTATAAAGCAGCTTCTATCTTTTTTGAAAAGTTTTATCATCACTCCATGACAAGGCCCATGAGGCTTAGCTCCACGCTCTGTTTTCCCAACAAAAACAACTACTGTCCCTGTTATTCCCTTACTGGGCATTTACCTTGAAAACTCCACATCTCAGTTTAGAAATATTTGCTCAACCATGTTTATAGCTGCTTAATTCACAGTAGCTAAAAACTGGAATCAACCCAGGTGCACATCATTGGATGAATAGGTAATGAAGATGTGATATATCTACACAATGGAATTTTACTCAGCAGTAAGAAAAAATAACACATTGAAATTTGTAGAAAAATGGTCAAACTTGGAACAGGTCATTCTAAGTGAACTCACACAAACTCAGAAAGCCAACCATTGCATGATCTCACTCATCTGCATTCCTAACCGGATCAACCCAAATTGCTGACATAACTGAATAGCATCTTGAAGCTTGGAACAATAGGGAAGGTAGGGCTCAGGGGAAGGGCAAGGGTAGGGGTACAAAACTGAACCTAATTTGAACTGGTACCATAGAATTCTATATCCTGGAAGTCAGACTAAAAGATGTAACTCTCAAACAAACCTTAGAGGGAGCACCTGAGTCAAAGGACCCTGGAGACAGTGAGACAAAACCTAACCTCAAATTTCTCCTGTTTCTCTTTCTTCTTGGGATTTTGCTTTTTTCTTTTCCCATGGTACTGGCCTGTTATTCCCTGTAACAGGATGTGGTCTATATGCACAATGAGATGTTGATCAGAGAGACCTACTAGATCTCCCAAAACAAATAAGACAGACTTCTGTCAGAGCACTTGATTACCCACCAGAGGTTAATGGTAAGACCCTACTACTGAAGACACCAATTGCTTTTGGCATGGGCCATGGAGAGTCCTGATTGGAATCCAGAGGAGAGCCAGTCCTCAGATAATTAGTCCATCTAGTGCTAGAAAGTGCTACATGAGATACCAGGGGAAAGTGACCAACATCTGTCCAAGCAACTCAAAGTCTAAGTGACTCAGATGCAAAAAACCTGACATGATGCTCACACAAGTGCAATAGTGGCACACAGCGATGGTGGGTAACCAACTGCTCTTGGATTGGCTAACAGATCTGCTCAGTGGGAAGGAAACCACATCTGGAACTGGGAAACAAGTCAGAATCATATCCAGATAATGATTCTGCTTTCCATTGTCAAGCTCCCACTAACCTTACACTATAAAAGTGTCTAAACCCTTATAATTCTCTCTAATTTAAGAATGTATATTACATTTAACTGGTGTTGACTTCAATCTCTGCTGGAGAATCTGCTTCTCTTTCTCAGATGGGAACTGGACTTGATAAGTGACCCAGCACACTCCACCATGGCCCCAGCTGAAACTACAAAGGAATTGGGGAAATGAGCAAGAATAATGCTTTCTTAGTTAAGCTGGTATTAGCACAAGGGTGATGCAGATAGATACTGAGGATACTCGACACCTACCAAAGCAGAGATCCAGAGGCTCCTAAGTGCCCATCACTGAAGTAGACTTACAATGCTCCCAGCATGGCTCAGGGAATCTTGTGGAAGAGGGGGTGTAAAGATTGTTAGAGCCACAAGTTGGGACATTTTGCACAGAGATACTGCCTCTTCTCCATAACTGACTGACCACAATCCCCATGGGGTTGACCTGCATTCCCAATGAGAAAGGCCTCTTCAGAAAAAGAGGCAGGGAGGATGGAAAGGATGGTACCAACCTGTGATCTTTACATACAAAATATGTCCATATCTAATAATAAAAATAAATAAATTAAAAAAACCAACTATTGTCATGAGAGGAATTCTTATCTCAATTGCCAGAAAACAACAAAAACTTTATTTTACATTTTATATATTAAAACTCTGACATCAGCAGGAAATATTAAATGATTTCATACTTCATTCACAACCTTCTCCATAGTCTTAAAGAAATCATTAAATCTTTGGACAATTTTCACCTTTTAATCAGGGAATTTATTTCATGTAACTTTAGACTGACTAAAATTAAATATATCATTAAAATTAAACTTAAAAATGTTACTAAGGTTTTTCCAACCCATTACAAATTCTTTTATAAAATAATTAAAGCTTTCTCTCAGTCCCTTAAAAGATCATTTCTGCATTCCTACTGACAACGAAATCTGTTTAGTCTCCACATAATCATCCTTATTTACTTCATCATTCATCATTCATGATGTTACTTCATAACATTAGACAGAGTTATGAAAAGTGTATTGTAAACACTAAAGGCCTCTTAATCTGCAAATCTTGAGAGTCACTCACATCTTAGGACAGTGCTTTCCTACCAAGCTCCTTCTGCTGGCTTATAGAGCGCCACTCAGCTCAGGATAGGTGATTTTTATTAAGTGCCTGGTGCATGTCAGGTGTTTCCTGGGATGCAAGACTCAGGCAACAGATGGTAAACAATTGAAGGAGCTACAGGTGTCACTTGGAGTAATTAATTGACATGAAAAATTACCACTCTAAAAGTAACGCCTTTTGGGACCGAAGAGATGGCTTAGAGATTAAGCGCTTGCCTGTGAAGTCTAAGAACCTGGTTCAAGGCTCAATTCCCCAGGACCCACGTAAGCCAGGTAAACGAGGTGGCACATGCATCTGAAGTTCATTTGCAGTGGCTGGAGGCCCTGATATGCCCATTCTTTCTTCCTCTCTATCTCTTTCCCTGTCTGTCACTCTCAAATAAATAAATAAAAATAAATCTTCATTTAAAAAATAAATAAAAGTAGGGGCTGGAGAGATGGCTTAGTGGTTAAGTGCTTGCCTGTGAAGCCTAAGGACCCTGGTTCATGGCTCGACTCCCCAGGACCCGCATTAGCCAGATGCACAAGGGGGCGCACGCGTCTGGAGTTCGTTTGCAGTGACTGTAGGCCCTGACACGCCCATTCTCTCTCTCTCTCTATCTGCCGCTTCCTCTCTCTGTCACTCTCACATAAATAAATAAATAAGGGCTGGAGAGATGGCTTAGTGGTTAAGCGCTTGCCTGTGACGCCTAAGGACCCCGGTTGGAGGCTCGCTTCCCCAGGTCCCACGTTAGCCAGATGCACAAGGGGGCGCACGTGTCTGGAGTTCCTTTGCAGAGGCTGGAAGCCCTGGCACACCCATTCTCTCTCTCCCTCTATCTGTCTTTCTCTCTGTGTCTTTCTCTCTCAAATAAATAAATAACAAAAAAATTAAAAAAAAATTAAAAAAAATAAAAGTAATTCCTTCCGGAGCAACAATTAATTGTACAAAGAATTTTCTTTCTAAATCTTTAAACTGGGTGTGGTGGTGCAGGCCTGTAAACACAAGACTTAAGAGTCCAAGTCAAGAAAAATTGTGAGTTCCAGGCCAGCAGGGGCTGCAATAGCAAGGCCCTGTTGCAAAATCAAGCACACTTCATCTTTGACCTAACAAATGTTAACAATTTTCGGGATCATCTACATTAGACAAAGTTGTATGTGCATGTATGCATGCATGAGTGTGTGTGCGCACATGAACACACACACACACACACACATGCATACATACAGATTTTTTATTTTAAAAATGAATCCATGGAGTTAAAGAAAAGGGCGTCCATAGTTTATTTGATAAAGTGTTGTTGACATCTTTCCAGGCCAATGAAGGTGCCTCACTCATTTTCAAACGGTGACATCATTTTCTATACTGATATTCCACAATCGATTTGAACATTTATCTTCTGATCTATCTGGGGCTCATGGTAAGTCCTCCTGATATGTCTTTGATTCAACCAAACTTGAGCAGTTTTATTTAAAAATCATTTTATTTATTTATGACACAGAGAGAGAGGACAGAGAGACAAAATGGGTGCACCGGGGCTTCTGGCCACTGCAGATGAACTCCAGACATGTGTGCCATCATGTGTATCTGGCTTATGTGAGTTCTGGAGAATTGAACCGGGGTCCTTAGGCTTTGCAGTGAATTCCAGATCAGCCTGGGCTAGAGTAAGACCCTACCTCGAAAAACCAAAACAACAACAACAGCAACAACAGAACATTAAACTTATTTCTGTATTTTATACATGTGTGTTCTTTTATTAAATTAAAGCATCATATTCCCAAACTAAATGTGTGATGTCAGTTTAAAAGTTTAGTGAATCAACAGCTCATCAGTGCACAGGAATGAGTATTTATAAACCTAACAGTGCACATAAAATGAGTATTTAAAAAACCAGCATATACATGAATATTTATAAACCCCTCAGTTCAGAGAAATGCGCATTTGTAAACCCAGCAGTGCACAGGAACGAATACTTGTAAACCCAGCAGTGCACAGGAACGAGTATTCGTAAACCAGCAGTGCACAGGAACGAGTATTCATAAACCAGCAGTGCACAGGAACGAGCATTCATAAACCAGCAGTGCACAGGAACGAGTACTCATAAGCCAGCAGTGCACAGGAACGAGCATTCGTAAACCAGAAGTGCACAGGAACGAGCATTCATAAACCAGCAGTGCACAGGAACGAGTATTCATAAACCAGCAGTGCACAGGAACGAGCACTCATAAACCAGCAGTGCACAGGAACGAGTACTCACAAGCCAGCAGTGCACAGGAACGAGCATTCGTAAACCAGAAGTGCACAGGAACGAGCATTCATAAACCAGCAGTGCACAGGAACGAGTATTCATAAACCAGCAGTGCACAGGAACGAGCATTCATAAACCAGCAGTGCCCAGGAACGAGCATTCATAAACCAGCAGTGCACAGGAACGAGTATTCATAAACCAGCAGTGCACAGGAACGAGCATTCATAAACCAGCAGTGCACAGGAACGAGTATTCATAAACCAGCAGTGCACAGGAACGAGTATTCATAAACCAGCAGTGCACAGGAATGAGCATTCATAAACCAGCAGTGCACAGGAACGAGCATTCATAAACCAGCAGTGCACAGGAACGAGCATTCATAAACCAGCAGTGCACAGGAACGAGCATTCATAAACCAGCAGTGCACAGGAAACGAGTATTCGTAAACCAGCAGTGCACAGGAACGAGTATTCATAAACCAGCAGTGCACAGGAATGAGCATTCATAAACCAGCAGTGCACAGGAACGAGCACTAATAAACCAGCAGTGCACAGGAACGAGTATTCATAAACCAGCAATGCACAGGAACGAGCATTCATAAACCAGCAGTGCACAGGAAACGAGTATTCATAAACCAGCAGTGCACAGGAACGAGCATTCATAAACCAGCAGTGCACAGGAACGAGTATTCATAAACCAGCAGTGCACAGGAACGAGTATTCATAAACCAGCAGTGCACAGGAACGAGCACTCATAAACCAGCAGTGCACAGGAACGAGTATTCATAAACCAGCAGTGCACAGGAACGAGCATTCATAAACCAGCAGTGCACAGGAACGAGTATTCATAAACCAGCAGTGCACAGGAACGAGCATTCATAAACCAGCAGTGCACAGGAACGAGTATTCATAAACCAGCAGTGCACAGGAACGAGTATTCATAAACCAGCAGTGCACAGGAACGAGTATTCATAAACCAGCAGTGCACAGGAACGAGTATTCATAAACCAGCAGTGCACAGGAACGAGCACTCATAAACCAGCAGTGCACAGGAACGAGCACTCATAAACCAGCAGTGCACAGGAACGAGCATTCATAAACCAGCAGTGCACAGGAACGAGTATTCATAAACCAGCAGTGCACAGGAACGAGCATTCATAAACCAGCAGTGCACAGGAACGAGTATTCATAAACCAGCAGTGCACAGGAACGAGTACTCATAAACCAGCAGTGCACAGGAACGAGTATTCATAAACCAGCAGTGCACAGGAACGAGCACTAATAAACCAGCAGTGCACAGGAATGAGTATTCATAAACCAGCAATGCACAGGAACGAGCATTCATAAACCAGCAGTGCACAGGAAACGAGTATTCGTAAACCAGCAGTGCACAGGAACGAGTATTCATAAACCAGCAGTGCACAGGAACGAGCACTCATAAACCAGCAGTGCACAGGAACGAGTATTCATAAACCAGCAGTGCACAGGAACGAGCACTCATAAACCAGCAGTGCACAGGAACGAGCACTCATAAACCAGCAGTGCACAGGAACGAGCATTCGTAAAACCTCCTGTGGACCCTGCACTTTTGGCTGCTCTGATTATTACAATAGTGTATCATTTTGCTATAATTTTTCTTTCACTCACAGTGAGATGAATATCTTCCTTTGTTTTTAGAGAGTTAGTTATGTCATTCCATGTAGATAGATCCCAAATATATCTCAGATAGGTTAAGGATGTAGGTAAAATATTCAAAGATATTTTAGGAGAAAATTGTTTTACCATGTGTGAGGGAAGAATCCAGAGTCATAAAGCTAAGACCTTCTTATCTGTAAATGAAAATGAACAAATTTGACTATATTTTAATTGTGCTTTTTTTCTTGAGTTTTCAAAATCTATTTTATTTATTTATTAAAGACAGAGAGAGAGAAAGAGAGAGGGAGGGAGAAAGAGACAGAGGGAAAGAATGGGTGTGCCAGGGCCTCTAGCCACTGCAAACTAACTCCAGACACACACACCACTTTGTTCATCTGGATTTACACGTGACATCTTAATGGGGTCCTTTGGCTTTGCAGGCAAGTCCCTTAACTGCTAAGCCATCTTTCCAGCCCTTGATTTTTTAAAATTTACTGATTTTTTAATAAAAAGTTTGCACACATAGACCTTTTCTCTCTGACCCAATTGTCCTGCAGATCTTTGATTCCATTACTGGTATTTGCTGTGGAGACCCAGAGGGCTCAGTCGGTGTTTGCAGGGATGGGGGACTCGTGGCATTTCAGGTTATTCCACCCACCCTGAGGCTCTTACAGTCTTCCCATCCCCTCTGCTACCATACTCCCTGAACCTTGGAGGGCAAGGTACAGATCTGATTTAGTGTTGCTTTCGCTATACACTCTAGGTCTTCATTTTTAATGAGGTTTGAGTGGCCACAGTGTCTGTTGCCAGTTCCCTGGGACTGGTTTTCAGGCTGGGCATGAGAGAAGTATTCGGGGCACCATTTTCCCTATAGTGATTTCTGGACTTCTGCCGATGAGGCAGAGGTGACCCATCTCCTGGTAGACAGTCACTCTCTTCTTGATGTGTTGATGTAAACTTGTTCTCCCCTGTGTTCTCTTGCATCTGTAAAATAGAGCAGATTCTTCAACCAATGTGAGGACAGTTTGAATAAAGGGATAAGCCTACTTATTAGAAAGATGTATTTATGTGTGCATTCATTTTCTTAGTTAAAGAGAGTGGAGGTTCTCTCTGGAGTCTGTTGGTTTCCTGTTGTAGGGAATCAGGTTTGGAACCCAGGGCTAGATAAGGGTTAACTCCAACTGAGCTGGTCTCATGTCCAATTCATGAGCAGTCGGTTACCTGCATTGGCTGTTGCCACTGTTGCACCAGTGTGTACTTGTTGCTTGGCTGGTTGATTTTGTAACTGGAAGGCTGGCCTGCTGCATCAGCCAGTTGGCAGTCTTTATTCTCCAGCGGTTCTCAGCACTTCCCAGCACTCTGAGGGCTAGTCGGGCGGGCGCTGTTTTTCCTCTCCACTCCTGCAGGATCACCTGATGTCCTGCGGCTGCAGGCTGTGGTGTCTTTCAGCTCTTGCGGGTAACTACATGTTTTGTCAAGGGCCTGCCTCATTTTGGGGAACTCATGTCTTTCTGTCCAATGGCTCACTGTGGGGGGTAACTCAATTCTGGCCCTGACAATTACTAGCCAGCACCCATGGTTTTAGCGTAATTCTTTCTCCAACTTTTATGGAGCTCTTCTGTTCTGGTCCTCCTCCTCCATATGGAGGGTAATGACTTGTAGAGTGGTATCCCAAAGAAGGTTTCTATGGGATTAATTCATGTTGCCTTTAGTTTTGTGTGTCTCCTCTAACCCCCTTCCTCTACCAACGAGGCTTTTCCATACCTTTCTTTCTTGTTGCTGATCATAGGCTTGTTGTCCAGCAGCTCTCCCTCCCTTCCACCTTTTCCCATCTCATTCTAACACCATGCCAATCTTGTTTATTTATATGCCTTACAATTAACTGATGCTAGACCAGGTTTGGAACTGCATATGAGAGAGGTCATATGGCATTTGTCTTTCTGAGCTTGTGGGACCTCACTTAGCATGACTTTTTCCAAGTCCCTCCATTTTCCTGAAAATTTGTTGTTCCATTTTCCCTTACCACTGAGTAGAATTTCCTAGTGTATATCTACCACATCTTCATTATCCATTCATTAGTTGATGGGCATCTGGGCTGCTTCTAGTTCCTGGCTGTTGTGAATAGAACAGCAATAAAAATGGTTGAGTAAGTGTCTCTGTGGTACTTAGAGTTTTTAGGGTATTTTCTAAAAGGAACTCTAGCTGAATATAATGGCAGTTCAATTTTCAGCTTTTTGAGGCGTCTCCATTCTGGTTTCTGTAGTGGCTGTACAAGTTTGCACTCCTACCAGCAGTGGATGAGAGGTCCTTTTTGCCCACACGCCCACCAGCATGTGCTGTCATTTGATAATTTATTTGAGAGAGAGGAAGAGAGAGGCAGAGAGAACAGACCACTGCAAAGAAACTCCAGAAGCATGCACCACCTTGTGCATCTGGCTTATACGGGTCCTGGGGAATCTAACCCAGGTCCTTAGCCTTCACAGGCAAGCACCTTAACCATTAAGCCATCTCTCTAGCCTTCATTTGACTTTTTTGATGGTTCCATTCTGACAGAAATGAGAGGGAATTTCATAGTAGTTTTAATTTGCATTTCTCTGATGAGTTGAACATCTCTTTAGGTGTTCAATGGACATTTGTATTTCTTCCTTTGAGAACTCTCTGCTCAATTTCCTGAACCATTTTTTTTTTGACTGTGGTGCCTGATTTTTTTTATTGTTTATGACCTTGAGTTCTTTGTAGACTACAGATATTGAACCTTTGTCAGAGAAATTTCCCGTGAAGATTTTCTCCCATTCAATAGGTTGTCTATTGACTCCATTGAGGGCTTGCTTATCTGTTCAATAGCCTTTTGTTTTCATGAGTCCTAGTTGTTTCATGTTTGCCTAATTCCCTGGGCCACCGGAGTCTTGTTCAGAAGGTCTTTCCCTGTGCCTGTATTTTGGCGTGTTCTTCCTACCTTCTCTTCTAGTTGATTTAGAGTTTCAGGTCTTATATTCAGGTCTTTGATCCATTGGGAGTTGATTTTAGGGCAAGGTGAGGGAAGGGGGTCCAAATCCAAACTTCTATATCTAGCTATACATTTTCTCTAGCACCACTTGTTGAAGATGCTGTCCCTGGTCCTGGGAGCACTTTTGGCTGCTTTGTCAAAGATCAGGTAGCTTGAGTTACTGGAACCCATGCCTCCATGATGCTTAGTTCTATTCTATTGATGTGCCTGGTTTTGTGTAGTAACAAGCTGTGTTTCATTACTTTTGCCTTGAAGCATTCCCATTGAGGCCTGGAACAAGGCAGGGCACATTTTCACCACGGATTTTCAACATAATACTTGACAATATATTGAATTGACCCTCATTCATACACCAAAGTTCACCTGACCTGCATCATTCCTCTGCTTGCTCCCCACATATGGGAATAGGTAATGTTTAAACTTTATATATCCACCTTATTATGTGTGAAGCTCCTTCCTAGAATGCCAGCAGTGAGATAGAACTCCCAAGCACCACCAGACGACACAATTTATTTGAATAATTTAGAAGCATTTTTTTGAAAAATATCTCATTTCACAAAGTACATAAACTGGATATATTGCCATGCAGTGAAGCAGGTGGGTTAACATTTCTACTTATTCTGTATGCAATGCTCCATGGTGAAAATTATAGCATTTCCTTATCCTTGTTTGTTCTGGCTGACTATCATGACTTATGGCTCTGCTCCACAGCTGTTGAGTCATAGAGCCTTAATTCTGTTCACAGTCAAATGAAACGTTTTTCTCTATTTGTCCTTTGGACAGGATGTCAGTGGGGGAAGATATTATGAGATCTCAAATCAATGAGCTTTCAGCATGCTTTGCAGAGTCACGTCCGTGTGGGGTTTCTGCATCCAAATCCTTTTACTAGAGCCATGAAATACAAAAACTGGGCCTGTGTCTTTCTTCTCCCACAGATTAACCATGTTTTATTTAAGTATGCTTATTTTATTTATAGCTAGGGAGAGGGAAATGACTCAAAGACAAGTGCTCCCTCAGAGAAAGGAGAGTAATACTAAACTGTGAAATGTGATTTTACAACAAACTTTTAGAGCCTTAGATAAACAAATCTGATCTAGGTAAGTAAATATTTAGAACTGCATGAATTTCATTGCACTTTTACCAAAATGGCAGAAATACTTAGCTCCAAAGATATTTTTTTTTGTAGGCTAGGTTCAAACTTAAGTTATTTTATCTATTTTGTGTGTGTGTGTGTGTGTGTGTGAGAGAGAGAGAGAGAGAGAGAGAGAGAGAGAGAGAGAGAGAGAGAGAGAGAGAGGGAGAGGGAGAAAGCGAGGGAGAGAGAGAGAGAGAGAGAGAGAGAGAGAGAGAGAGAGAGAGAGAGAGAAGAGGGAGAGAGAGAGAGAATGGGCCCACCAGGGCCACCAGCCATTGCAAAGAAATTCCAAACACATGTGCCACCATGAGCATCTGGCTTATGTGGGTCCTGGGGAACCTAACTTAGGTCTTTAGGCTTCTCAGGCAAGTGCCTTAACTGCTGAACCATCTCTCAAGCCCCAAACTTAAATTCCTTAAAAACAATTAATACAGATTAAAAATACAGATTAAGTTTCATTCTAGGTCTTGCTACATTATAAATATTTGGTTCATTTAGTGGTACAGATAGCCTCTGGATGGTCTCATGACTTGTAGCTTGTAGGATTCAGTACAGGTGAGAGGTCCATGAAGCCAGAGGGTTTTTGTTTTGTGAAGCAGGGTGTTATGTAGCTCAGATTCAACTAGAACTTGCTGAAGCCAAGAATAACCTTGAATTTCTGACCCATTTGTCTCCACTCCCAGAGTCCTGTGATTATAGGGTGTGCCACCATACTGAGTTTTGTTTTTATGGTCTTGACATAAAAGATCACAGTGCAGAGACAGCTGTGAGTATACTCAGTGATCTCAGCTGATAACTATGTCTTCCTCTGACGTCAAGAGAATTTCATAGCTTGTTGTTTGGTGTATTTTTAGATCCTAAAGCACAGCTGAAGCATTCAATAGCACCAATCATTGACTTACGGATTTGTTGTTAACTCTTCTCATGTGTTTTTAACAGAGGAGTGATGGGGTGCAAAACCCTTCTCCTGCAGTGATCTTTTTTCCCTAGAAAGAGGCCATTAAGCATTCCTTTCACATCGGGAATTTGGAGGCTTAGTCTTGACTTGGAGAGAGAAGGTGATAGGGACATAGCAGAGGACCTGGAGTCCCACCATGTAAGTGGACTTTGCTAGCCATACACCATGTAAGCATCACATGTCTCCACTGGGAAATGGAGATAGTAGGACTCTTGCGCCATTTGAAATGCCTCCTATGTTAGAAAGCTTGATCACAGAATGCTAGCATCAAGCATCCCAATTACAAATGAGCTTAAGCAATAGACATCATTTTTCTCAGGTGTTAATTGGACGTCTGGGCATAGGATGAAAAAACCAGTGGCTCCAGGATGTCATTGATGGTAGTGGATATTTCTGTATCATTCTCTGTCAGACACAGATGTCCTCTGAAGCTGCTTCCCTTGTGATTATAAATAAGGTGGTTGCCAGTGGCAATAGGGGGTGGGTAGTCCCTTGTCCAGTTGAAGAAGAAACTTCTAACTTTCTCCAATAGGATAGAAATACTGTGCTTTGCTGATTACGGTAACTTAGGTCATGTGTGGCTGTCCCACGCAACCCCGGACTTGCCATGGTGTCTACCATCGTGTTTTACAGGGTGGCTTTTGAGGACTAATTTAAATGGGAAATAATGGTAATACAGGGTATTAAGTTAATGGCGATGACTATATATTCTGATTTCTTATAATTGAGACTCATGTAGGCTCACTCATTGGTGCATTGGGTTCTATAGTGTATCCTGCTTGACCTAAACACGGGGGTAAAGTTAGCCTTTACAAGTTAGTTTACAAATGGCTAGGTTCACAAATTTGACTCACCAAATTTTGTACAGCAGAAACAATATTTTAAAAGTATATAACATAGATATAGTGCTAAGCCCAACAAACATTTCAGACATTTTGACACTTTTGACAGAAAAACACAAGCAAGAGGTAATGATTGAGTCAGGACAAAACCATCAACACCATGAAAAATCAATTAGGGTGAATTATTTTTTAAGATGTCTATAAGAAATATCAGCCAGGCATGGTGGTGCACTCCTTTAATCCCAGCACTTGGAAGGCAGAGGTAGGAGGATTGCCGTGAGTTCAAGGCCACCTTGAGACTCCATAGTGAATTCCAGGTCAGCCTGAGCTAGAGTGAGACCCTCCCTCAAAAAACAAAAAACAAACAAACAAAAAAAAAAAAAAAGAAAGAAAAGAAAGAAAGAAATATCATGAAAAGATAAAATTTTCTTTTGGTGCCTGGGTTTCAACCCAGGACCTTGCACATACCAAACAAGAGCTCTACCATTGAACTATACCATTAACCTTCTCAAGTACCACTTTTAAATAGCAAATCCCTACCCTATGCACATAGACTAATGATCAGTTTTGCATTTTCAGAACACATACTGTTACCAACAGAAATTATTGGTTCTTTCATGTGAGACTACTTCTAAACTTTGTGCTTGGGCTATACTAAATGCTAAAAATCTTTTCACTCCAAGTAACTACACCCTGAAGAAATGGTAAAATTTATTATGGTAAACAAATTCTTCCAAACATATCACTGTAGCAAATCACTTGTTAAACCAGGTCAGGATTTGGACGTGTATTTACACTCATGCAAATCCCTTCCTCTTCTAAAAGGAGCAGCCAGTACAATGCACATGTTGGTCCACATGTCTAAACTGTTCTTTGGAAAAAGAAAGTACAAGAAAAATCAGTTAAAGGTAGGGAATAAATAATACTCTTTATTTTATTTTTAAAAAATTCAATTTTATTTTTTAAAATGGTTATGCTTTTTTTTTTTTACATTTTATTTATGGGAGAGAGAGAGAGAGAAGTGATAAAGAAAGAGAGAGAGAGAATAGTGCACTAGGGCCTCTAGCCACTGCAAACAAACTGCAGACCATGTGCCACTTTGTGCATCTGGCTTTATGTGGGTACTGGAGAATCGAACCTGGGTACTTTGGCTTTGCATGCAAGTCCTTTATCCACTAAGCCATCTCTCCAGCCCTTAAAAAGGTTATGCTCTCTATTCCCTCTCCCTTGCTCCCTTCCACTGGGGGCCCTCTTCAGTGGAATGATTGGGGTTCACTGTGGGATCCAGAAGGCCTCAGCAAGTCTCTGCGGGGTGTGGGGTCTGCTTCAGGCTAGTAGTGCCCACCCCGTGGCTCTCACAGTCTCTCTGCCTCTTCTTCTGCAATGTGCTCCTCGAGCTTTTGTGGGTGTGGTAGGAGTCTGATGTAGTGTTGAATTCTCTGTGGTCTCCCTTCTGATGGGACTTCAGTGGACCCAGGGTCTGTCACCTTCTCCATGGGCCTTGTTTCCAGGCTAGCAGTGAGAGCAGGGCTGCGTCACTGCTGTGACTCCTGTGCTCCGGTAGATGTGGCCGAGGTGCAATCAGCTCTCTTTTCTTGTCTTGATGGATCCTGGGTTTCCCCACTATGCTCTGCCGTCTGTAAGATAAAACAGATTTTCCATTCAAAATTCAGAGCAGCTTGAATTAAAGGGGACAAGAGTAGATATCTGAAAGTTTCTGATGTGTATACCTATTCCTCCATATTTGAGGCAAATTTAATACAAAGGAGTATTTACAAAGATATACTGAGATAGGAGAAAATAAGCACAAAAGATTCTTTAATAATCCAGAACTAGTAAAGGACAGGAAAGAGACGCAGTGTCGTCTCCCAGGTTGAATGCCTATATCTCTACCAACTACCCAGTCACCACAGTGGCCAAGCCCTCTGGGTGGACGAGGGAGTCTACTGTCCCCAAGAATAGCCTCTCAGCTCAGAGATGGGCTGTGGGTGAACTTCGAATCTGGAGAAGTCAGCAGATATTTTCAGTAACACATCTATTATATTCATTGTGCTCAAAAGAATCTTGTCACCCTTTAGTTAAACTGTGAATACTAAAGACATGTCAGTGTTTGTGACCAATAAGAAATTTGGATTTACTGTCTTTTCTATGTCTTTGTATTGACTTTAAATGTGACTCAGAGTCTGTGAAGCATGATGGATATAAAGCTCCTGGGAGTGATTCCATGTGGAAATCTTTCGTGAGTTGTCTGTTTAAACAAGCTAAGAATTTTGGGTTTATGTTTATGTTCAAGCTTAAGATTTTCACAGTTATTAGTGAACATTTCTTTAAGCAACTCTAAATGTTTGGAGCTTCAGGGAGGAATATGACATGGAAGGCAAACTTTTTCAACTTTTTATTGACAATTTCCACAAATACAGACAATACACCATGATCCTAATCCCCACCACTTTCACTTTTCCCCTCCTGAATCTCCCCTCCACTGAATCCCATCTGTTTTCCAATTATTCTGTCTTCTGTTTCAATATTACCATTTTTACACTCCTGTCTTGCAGGTCTTATGATGGTAACATCAGCCACTGTGAGGTACTGAATATTAGGCCTCTCTGTGTCTGGAAGACAAATACTATTATAAACGCTAATCCCCTTCCTTTAGCTCTTACATTCTTTCTGCCACCTCTTTCACAATGATCCCCGAGTCTTGGAGGATATGATAAAGGCAGACTTTTTCAACTAGATTTTTTTAAAAACTTGGTTGTTCTTTTTGTTTTCTTTTCAGTTATATGCCATAAGCTATGATGTTTCACTTAATATGGTCTGACCACATTCACTTAACTAATTGTACCCATGCAGAATGGAATCATAACTTTTCTTACTAGACTGTAGTGAAGGTAAAAGTAATATGATAATTTCAATATTTTTAGATTACTACAGAGAACCATAATGCACACCGGCATAGTTCCAGTGACTCGGTCCACCTGAGGTTGATTTACTGTGGCTTTCCTGGCTGATTTTTTCATGTAATGCAAACCACACCAACTTCTGAAGATCAGCATAATCTTCCTCATTATGTGCTTCCTTAAACCAAAGCGAGGGCGAAGAGAGGCTGAGCCTTCATAGCTGACAGAGATCATCCGGGCACTGAGCGTTTACACTGACCTAGTTACATAGATTGCAGATTCAGGTTCCTACATTCCTCCTAGTGGCCAGCTCTTTTCTTCCTTCCCTTCAATCCTTTACTCCCCACACTGTATCACACTAAGCTGCAGTAGCATTGCTTGTAGATCACATGTTCAGATGTTAAGGGAGTTAGAGGGGTGCAAAGGGAATAAAGAGCCTCAGGAAAAGAAATAAATAACAAAGACATAAAAACCCACACAACGAAAAACTTACTAAAAACTTCAAGCCAAAATACTTGATGTGTTTGTAAGTTTGGGGAGTTATAACCTATTCTTAGTTATAGAAAAAATACAACAATTGATTCTGTGATCATCAAGAGGTCAGAGTTCATCATGTTCCACGTCAGAAAGTCCTGTCCTAAAGTTCACACACCATCATGTTCAGGATGCACGGTCTGGCATTACCCTCATTTCTTCTTTTCCCTCAACACTTGACATTGCCTTTTTTGTTTTTACAGAGGGAGAGGGAGAGAGAAAGAGAGAGACAGAGGGAGAGAGGAAGAGAAATGGGCGTACCAGGGCCTTCAGCCACTACAAATGAACTCCGGATGCATGTGCTACCTCTGGCTTACATGACTCTTGGGGAGTTGAGCCTTGAACCAGGGTCCTTAGGCTTCACAGGCAAGCACTTAACCACTAAACCATCTCTCCAGTCCAACATTGCCTTTTTGTTATGTGATTTCTCCTGTTCCTTGCCATCCTTATGCAAAGCTCACAGCCTTCCTTGGGCATAAGATCTCTCATCTCCATGCAGCTACTGACATTGAGGTATACTGGATTTTATTTTATTCTCTTGTTTTCTTCTCTAGAATGTAAACTCTGTGATTTCCAGAAGTTTTCCTGTTCTGCTCACTGTGGTATTCTCAGTGTCTAGAATAGAGCCTGGCATACAACATAGTTCAAAACAGCTGTATTGAGTAAATGAAAGCATCAACACACGCTCACATGTGTGCCTCTATAAGGACTACTTCGTCATCCTAAGATACACATTTGCTAGACACGGTTTATATCTGTTATCCCAGCACTTGGCAGGCTGAGACAGGAGTATTGTGGAATTTGGAGTGAGCCTTGGCTTCATAGTTAGTTCAACATCAGCACTGGCAACAATGAGAGACCTTCTTTGTTTAAAAAGGAAGCAAATAATAGGGATGGAGAGGCAGCTCAGTGATTAAGGTGCTTGCATGCAAAGCATAATGGTTTGGGTTCTACTTCCCAGTGCCCATGTAAAGCCAGATGCACAAAGTGGCACATGCATCTGAAATTCATTTGCTGTGGCATGAGGCCCAGGATTGCCTATCATCTCTCTCTTTTTCTCCAGTGGAATTGAAGAGATTGATGACTGTTCAGTGATAACTCAGGTGGCCTCACTCCAACCCCACTGAAATCCAAAGAGGCATCTGAGTTCTGAGTGAGGAGCTCCCTGGAGAGGGAGCTCGAAAGGGCTCCTATTTCTTGCACTACAGTTTGATTTGTTTGACTTTGGGTCCATCATTTTGTTCCTAGGCTAGTCTCAAACAAAGAAATACTGCTTGCCCTGGGAAATGCTATGACTTTCTTTGATAGTCAAAGAAAAGGCTTTATGTGAAGACAGGTTACAATATTGGCCTTCTCTAGAACTTGATATAGCTAGCAAGACTCTTGTGAAATAGATGAGCAGACAGTTATCAATGAAAAATAATCTTCCTGAACTGTTTTCACTTCATTTCTTTTAAGTCCTGCAGCTATTTCCAAGATGGAGGGTGAGAATGAGTTGCTGGGGCTAAGGAAAGGCGGACCTGGGGGTGGGGAGAGTCAGTGAAGGGCTAGGCATTTTTGTTTATCGATGAGAGGATGAAAACATACATCTTGGTAATAACATTTTTTATTTGCTATAGGAGAGGTTAGTCTATAGAGTGCCCTACCCAAAGCCAAACAGACAGATTAATCCTTGATCAACACAGCACTGATTTCTGGTAATAAATAATACTGACCACACACCATAGATGTCACATAATCAGACTCACCCAAAAACTTTCACTAATATCAGCAAATTATATATTTACCAAAACTTATTGTGATATTTTAATAAAAGGTATTTCAATATTATATATACTAGGTTAATCAATGTCTCTAAAGTTTACTTTTTCTTTCTTTTTTTTTTTAATTTTTGAGGTAGGGTCTCATTCTAGCTCAGGCTGACTTGGAATTCACTATGTAGTCTCAGGCTGGCCTCAAACTCATGACAATCCTCCTACCTCTGCCTACCAAGTGCTGGGATTAAAGGCGTGCACCACCACCACCCTGCAAAAGTTTACTTTTTCTATGAGAGAAGGGACTTATATAGTATTTCTTATATCTGGTTATGTTTGTGCATACACCCATACATACACAAATGTACAAACATAGACACATCAACCCAATTACTTTTAAAGAAATGAGAGAAATGAGAACCACTTCTAGATGCTAAAAATACTAGTAGATATTAGTTATTGAATGCTCTGTTATTTGTTAGGGCATATGATAATTTGTGTATTAAATATTTTGCATGCTATTTCATTTACTATCCTCAATAAGTGTGAAAAGTCTGCAGGGGAAGAAATAGGCTGAGAAAGGCCTTGGAATTTATATAAGATCATACAGCTGTGTGTGCAGAAGCCACCTCAATATCCTTGCCTACTGGGCTGAGAAGTGCGGGCCTAACCCGGAACCCTTAGAGGCCGTGTGACTGCGAATACCATGGAATCGTTGTAGGTTCTCCAAGGACAGCTTAAATTGCTCCTGAAATGATTGTTTGGAAAGCTCTTCTGTCATTAACTGTGATGGCTGAAGACAGGCAAGTCACTTGTTTATAAACCTAAATCAGGCTGTCAATACTATAGGGAAGCATGTAAAGTTCTCTCCCCAGGGCTCCTTTGAGGGACAGGTTTTCAATCTTCATTCTTTCTTCAACTTTGCCACAACTTCTCTTTCTATATAAAGCCGTTTGAAGATTCTATGTGAGATGTTATAGTGCATAACACATTACCTGATAAAATACATTTGTTGTTATTAGTATGGAGGGAGGCAGATTTCTTTTTTTTTTTTAAAGTTTTATTTATTTATTTATTTGAGAGCGACAGACACAGAGAGAAAGACAGATAGAGGGAGAGAGAGAGAATGGGCGCGCCAGGGCTTCCAGCCTCTGCAAACGAACTCCAGACGCATGCGCCCCCTTGTGCATCTGGCTAACGTGGGACCTGGGGAAGCGAGCCTCGAACCGGGGTCCTTAGGCTTCACAGGCAAGCGCTTAACCGCTACGCCATCTCTCCAGCCCAGATTTCTTATTTTAATTGACTTTTAAAAATATTTTATTTTACTTTATTTATTTGAGAGCAAGAGAAAGAGGCAGATTAAGAGAGAGAGAGAGAGGGAGAGAGCAAAAGAGAGAGAGAGGGAGAAAGAAAGAGAGAATGGGTACACACCAATGCCTCTAGCTGTTGCAGATGAACTCCAGATGCATGCGCCACCTTGTGCTCTGGCTTAAGGTGGGTCCTGGAGCCTTGAACTTGGATCCTTTGGCTTTGCAGGCAAGTACCTTAACTTTTAAGCCATCTCTCCAGCCCAGGTTCCTTATTTTATTCCTTATTTATATTCCTTATTTTATTTCCTTATTTTATTTTTATAGAAGATGCACTTTGATATCCAAGGACACATTTACTTATTGATTCTTCTTAAGGTTTCTAAAAAAGTCATAGAAAGATACAATAAATAAGATATTAAAGATGACATGTTACAACAGACAGATTTTTATTTTATGCCTTGTTAAAGATACTAAATATAAGAAAGAATTGGGGAAAAGAAATTTATAATTTTTTAATTCCTTTATAGAAAGGGAAATCCTTTTACAACTTTGTGTCAATGGAAAAACTTCGGCTTTTATTACAGGAAAAGAGTCATGCATGGAAAAACCCCAATTCAAAGGTCATTTTAACTGAAACTGAAAGAATAAAAAGTTGAGAGTGGAAAACCAGAAAAAGTGAAAAACAATATTTTTTTGAGCTAAAGAGAAATGTGATATCTTTCTATGTTTTTGGGAAAGTTTTGAAGCCTATTGTTATTTTTATTTGATCAAAAATGCAGAAAGCAAAACAACAGATTACTTGAGAACTTGTGGGGAAGCAATCTACTTCACAAGGAGAGAACCATCTTTCCCTTTTGGTTCCTTTAAAGGAAGTTTTCATTGTTGAGGGAAACGTTTTACGTAAGGTTCCTTTCTTCAAGTGTCTCAGTGTGGGTGCTGTGTCATGGTGTTAATATTGGCTTCAAGTATCCTCTCTGTCCTTTGTTAATAGGGATCACTTCTTGTTCTGGGAGAACAGAAGACCTGGAGAGTTAGTTGATTTATATCTGTCTGAAAGACAGTTTGCCCCATAGACTTGCATCATTGACAAAGGGGTCATTTTCTTGGAGTCTTTTGTGGTGAGGCTGGACCTTGGACATTGGCTTTCTTGCTGCAGTCATTTTGCTTTCAGAATTGTCTGTTGTCACTCGTCCCATTTCACCCCCCATGGCCTGTGTTCTGCCCCGCTGCCACAGAAGCGTGGAAGCTGGTACTTCTCCCCTCAGTGAGGCCATGCCAGCTACACGCTCTGAAAGGACTGGCAAGGGTAAGTGTAGGGGTGCAGATTTTTCCTCCCCTCTGGCAATGGCGATGCATGACAAGTTTGCTTTCCAGATGTGATTCTCATTGCACCCATTTGAGATTATGGAAAGCTAAGTTGGCAGAAGCTCTCGCCCTAGGCCTGCTTCTCCGACCTGGGTTCTCTCTGGAGGTCACGTACCGGAGACACATTGAAGTTCTCGCTGAATTAGCTCCTCCAGTCTTTCCAACAGGGCCTTTTTGTCTTTCTTTCTGGTGCTGAGGATTGAACCTAGAGCTTTCACTTGCTAGGTAAGTGCCCTTCCACTGAGAGAAATCCTAACCCCTAGTCCAATACTTTTTATTTATTTTAATTCTTTATTTAAAGTTATTTTAGTTATTTATTTGAGAGAGAGAAACAAGGGTTGAGAGAGAGAGAAAGACAGAGAGAGAGAGAGAGAGAGAGAGAGAGAGAGAGAGAGAGAAAGAGAGAGAGAGGTGCGCCAGGGCTTTCAGCCACTGTAAACTCCAGATGCGTGCGCCCCCTTGTGCATCTGGCTTATGTGGGTCCTGGAGAGTCAAACTGGGATCCTTTGGCTGTGTAGGCAAATGCCTTAACTACTAAGCCATCTTCTCCAGCCCTCCAGTACTTTTAAAATAAGCATCTAATTCTCTATTAAAGAACTAATAGACTCAACCTATCAGTCTATTTAGAGAGAAAAGTAAAATAAGCTGTATCTAGGGATTGACTGCTGATTAACGCAGATATATGAGAAGGCATTGATTAGTGGGATTGGCTTATATGGTTCTTCAGGCTGAGGAGCCCCAGGAAACCAGGGAGGGTGGTAGCACGGCTAGTTTAGGTCTAAAGACTTCAGAACCAGGGGGACTGATTGGGCTCCTCTCAGTCTGTGGCAGGCCTGAGAACCCAGGAGGCTGCTGATGCCAGCCTCCAAGTTCAAAGTCTGGATAACCTGGAGTCCTGAAGGCCCAGGGCAGGAAAAAGGTGCCCCAGGTTCTCAAGAGAGAGTGAGTGATTCTCCTTGTTCTCTTGGTCCTATTTAGACTTCAGTTGATTGAAACTGACTCCAGTGCTAAGCTCTTCCAGGAACATTGTCACAGATATTCCCAGAAATAATGCTTTACCAGCTACCTGGGTATCCACTAATCCAGTCAAGTTGACAAGTAAAATTAACCGCTATCCCTGGTTAAAATACTTTAGTTGTTTCTAATGTTCTGGATGGATCTTGGACATTTTTTTTTAATTCTTGGTTACTGGAATTCAAGAGGTGTTGGTGGAAAATTTTTTACATGGTTGTATCTTTAGCAAGGCCATGGGATTTTATGTCACTTTTTAAAAAAGTTCAGGAGCTGGAGAGGTGGCTCAGCAGTTAGTCAGATGCATAAAATATCACATGAGCCTGGTCTTTGTTTGCAGTGGCAACAGACCCTAGAATGCCCATTTCCCACCCCCTCTCATAAATAAAATATTAAAAATATTTTTTAAAAGTCAGTTCAGAAGACAGTACAGTTTTTTTTTCCCATTTATTTGACAGAGAAAGAGGAAGAGAGAGAGAGAGAGAGAGAGAGAGGGAGAGGGAGAGGGAGAGAGATGGGAATGCCAGGGCTTCCAGCCTCTGCAAACGAACTCCAGATGTGTGCGCCCCCTTGTGCATCTGGCTGAAGTGGGTCCTGGAGAATTGAGCTTCGAACTGGGGTCCTTAGGCTTCACATGCAAGCGCTTAACAACTACGCCATCCCTCTAGCCCCTGACAGTACAGTTTTTAATAAAATGGCATGTAGTTAATGAAATATCATTTTAGCTGAATTTATAATGACATTTAAGTCAGTATCTTAAAGAGCTAATTAGGCCCAAAATACAGATGTAGCTATAAAACATATCTAATGACCAAAAAGGGAGTTTGTTAGGTACTTGTGAAGTTGTTTTTAATTCTGTAGTTATGAGTAACAATGAACATAAAATAATTCAGTATGTCAGCTGGGATCATTAGGCGGTCATCAGTATCCATCTGAGCTTGACACAATACTATGACCGTCCAGCCTCATTCCGTGCCACGACATCAGGGTAGAGAGCGTGGGATGCAAGGCAAGGGTTGAATTTTCCCATGCATAGCCCCACCCAGGGATTCCTAGATGAGCTGTCCTCTTCAGCCCACCTAAAGCTGCTATTGTGGACTGAGGGTGAGGAGCAACGTGGTCTTCCTGCAGTCTGCAGGTGGGGGCACTTTTGTCCTCTCAAGAGGTGGGAAAGGAAGTTGGCCCGGCTTATCAATGTGAGCATTTTCAGCTTCCTCATCCTAACTCTCAGTTGTGTTCCTTCAAAGTAGAGAAAGGAGGGCTGGAGAGATGGCTTAGCAGTTAACGCACATGCCTGGTAAAGTCAAAGGACCCAGGTTCAAGTCCCCAGTACCCACATAAAGCTGGATGCACAAGGTGGTGCATGTGTCTGGAGTTTGTTTGCAGTGTCTAGAGGCCCTGGTGTGCCCATTCTCTCTATCTGCCTCTCTCTTTCTCTCTCTCAAATAAATAAATTAACTTAAATATCTTTAAAAAATTAGAGAGGAGATGGAGTAGATAAGCAGTGACTACTGGATACTCAAGGAAGTATCACGGACACCAGTGTGGACATCTTAGAGAAAGACTTGGAGAAGGTGGTCTTTCATTTACTTTTTTGTTGTGTGTGTGTGTGTGGAGGGGGGGACACGTGGGCGTACAGACTGTGGCGAGCACGTGGAGGTCTGAGGACAAATTTGGGTGTCAGTCCTTCCTGACCACCTCCTCTGTGGCAGGCTCTCTGGCTGTTCTTGTTCCCTGCTGCCTTTGCCCGGCTGGCTGATCGCTGAGCTTTGGGGAGTTCCCCTGCATCCTGCCTCTCAGCCTGCTGTTGCTGTGCTGGGGTGACAGAAGCCTACTGTGGGTTTTGGCTTTTACATGGGGTGTGGGGATCCAAACCCAAAGCCTCCTGAGCCCGCCGCAGCTGTCAAGACCGTGTCTGCTCCCCGCACAGCTCACACCGCTGAGTCTCTAAGGCTTGGCTCGCTGCAGAGGGAGGGTGACTTTCTCAAGAGACTGGAAATCCGTTTTGGCTCCCACTTTACCCCAGGGAGGTGGAGAGAGTCTTAGGTCCCTTGTAGCTCCAGTAGCCTTTTGCATTAAGTGCTTTTTTTTTTTTTTTTTTTTTTTTTTTTTGCCAGGGGCAACTGAACGGATGATGTTTGGTGTGGATTTGGGGCTTGTTCTTAGTTTTGTGATATCATGAGTGTTTGGTTGCACACTCAGGTTCTGCATGCCATTTCATTTTGGTTCCCTTACACTTACATACTTAGAAGTACAACATAAAATTGTGCTAAATATTCTGTTCCAAATCAGGCAAACCGAATTACAAACTTTGTGTCGTTTCTACTTTGCCCAAACAGTGTTCTGGCATCCCAGCTTTTTGTTTAGAGAGCTGTGTTGACTCTGTCAAGGAATCATTGCATTAGCATTAGCTCAGGACCCTTAAGACAAAGCCAGGAAACCATTCTCATTCAGATCTCAGACGCGTTCTCTTGCCATCTGTCTATAGCTGAACCTTTGAACTGGGTTGCAGACACCGCTGGCTGTGAACTGACCTTTGGATTGGGCCAAACCCATAGTTTCTGAAATACTATTGATCTTTATTAACCTATGTACAGTGGACTCCTCCCTTCAAACTACCCAGAGACTGAGACACACCCAATCTCTTTCTTACAACCTAGCGTGATGTTTGCCAGCACAAATTGTAATTTGTGAATCCCAACTGATGTAGTCTCCAGCCCCTTGGCAGTTTAATGAAATATATACAACCATCATTTTGTAAAACATTGGAGGATATCTTCTAGGTGGTTTAAATCTGTTTTCCTAAATTGTTGTCCTTATTAACCCCAAATAAATGTAATTTTCTTTGTTTTGAGCTTAGATGACTTTATTTCTAGTTGCAAACCATAAGATCATGTTTTAGAGAGGAAAACATGGTCGTTTTCTGTGGGCCAGGCACCGGGGAGCTTGAGGCCCATCATGGCGCTTGTATTGTTTGAGCCTTGTATGTCAACCTCACAGGAAGGGAGAAGCTGCGAAGCTTTCCCTCAGTTTTAGTTCTTCTCCCACCAAGGTAACCAAGGACCTTTTCTTCTCTTCAACCAGCTCAGAGAACTTTGGTTTCATAACTAACTGCTGACCACATTGATAAGAACCAAAAAAGAAACAAGGATTCTGAGGAGAACAGATTTGCAAAGTCTTTCCATTAATCATCATACAAATGCATGGAAACTCCTGGGGTATTTTTTGATCCCATTTTAAATTTTATTATAAGAAACGAGCACTGCTACTTTCATAAAGAATGAATTGACTACAAATAATAAATTGGAAAGATATTTCAAAAAGCAAGCATAAAAATGAGTAGTTCAATGACCAAGGAAAAGAGAAATTGATCAAATATGATAACTCTAAAAAATAATGGGTTATTTACACAGATTTATTCTATTAGGAGCACCAAGAACATAACTACCACAAAAGTTTATGACCATAGTGAGGAGTTTTTGAGTTTTTTGTTTATATTAACAGCATATTTTGTTAAATATTTCATATAGATACATCATGTGTTGGTACTCTCCCTTGTCCCTGTCCCCATTCCACTGATGCTCCTCAGTGGGGTTGCGGGTATTCCCCATGGGGTTGTGGTTTATGCATCGTGGGAGCAGCAGTCAGTTATTATTTGGGGAAGGGAATGCCTCTGGGTGTGATGTCTAACCTGTGGCTCTTACAATATTTTGGCCCCCTCTTCTACAAAATTCCCTGAGCCCTGGTGGGTAAGTTTTAAGTCTACTTCAGTGATGAGCTCTGTTGCAGTCCGGTTCGCATTGCTGTTAGAAATCACCCAACCAAGAGCAGCTTCTGGGAAAAAGAGTTTTATTTTGGCTTATAGGCTCGAGGGGAAGCTCCACGATGGCAGGGGAAAATGATGGCATGAGCAGAGGGTGGACATCACCCCCTGGCCAACGTAAGGTAGACCACAGCAACAGGAGGGTGTGCCAAACACTGGCATGGGGAAACTGGCTATAAAGCCCTTAAGCCTGCCCCCAACAATACACTCCCTCCAGGAGGCATTAATTCCCAAATATCCATCAGCTGGGGAGCTAGCATTCACAACACCTAGGTTTATGGGGGACACCTGAATCAAACCACCACAAGCTCTTAGGAGCCTCTGAATCTCTACTTTGATAACTGATGAGTGTCCTCAGGGTCTGTCTCCTCCACCCTGGCGCTGATTATCAGGTTCATCATGAAGCAGCACTTTTGCTCATCTCTCCAATTCCTCTGTGGTTTCAGCTGTGGCTTGGCTGAAGTGCAAGGGGTACTTTATCCCCTCCAGTCCATAGTGAGGATTTTGAATAAACAAAATAGTTTGTAATTTCTTTATGATGTTTCATAGAAATCAGATAAGTATGCTATACACACACATATGTATATGTATATATTTCAAATTTTTGGTTGAAAAGAATTGTACAAATTAAGGAAACCAGGTTTTCAGTAGCCAAAATGACTAGTAGCACTCATATTGGACAAAGCAAACCTAGGACATCTTTGCTACACTCAACATTCTAATAAAACATATTTGTCCCATTTTCTCTGGGTTCTTATTCCTAGGATAGTGACTGCTTACTACATAAATGACTTTATTTTTTTTCAAAGAAATATTTTATTTATTTATTTGGGAGAGATAGAGAGAGAAGCAGATAGAGAGAAAATGGTGCACCAGAACCTCTAGCCACTGCAAACAAATTTCAGACACACATGCCATCATGTGCATCTGGTTTAGGTGGGTCCTAGGGAATAAAACTGGGTCCTCAGGCTCTGTGAGCAAGTGCCTTAACTGCGAAGCCACCTCTCCAGCCCATGACTTTCTTTCTTGTATACTTTCCCTTCTTCACAAAACCGTTAGCTGCCAAACCTTCAACCCCATTTTATTCACGATCTCAACACACTTTGTCTGGACACACCTGCCTGTACTGGATGTTGCTCTCTGCTTTCTTTGTCCTGAGGTTGGCAATTGTGTTTCCAGTCAATATTCACCTATGGATTTGGTACTTATTTATATTATTTCTTACATGGATATTCATCTCTTCAAGCAAAACCTTCTGGTTGTTTTGTGGTTTTTCTTCCCAAATGAGTGCCCAAGTGAATGATGTTGAAATGAGTGTTCACTGATTGGCTGCACAAGATTTAGTGTGCTAATTTTCCAAAAAATATTATTTATTTATTTGCAAGAAGAGAGAGACAGAGGGAGGGAGGGAGGGAGAGAGAGACAGGGAGGTGGGGGAGGAAGAGAATGGGTGTGTTAGAGCCTTCAGCTGCTGTGAATGAACTCCACATGCATGCACCACTTTGTGCACCTGGCTTTATGTGGGTACTGAGGAGCTGGACCTGGGCCATTAGGCTTTGTGGACAAGCACATATGAAAGACTACTGAACCACCTTTCTTTTTTGTTTTTTCAAGGTAGGGTTTCATTCTAGCTCAGGCTGACCTAGAATTCCCTATGTAGTCTCAGGGTGGCCTCCAATTCACAGTGATCCTCCTACCTCTGCCTCTTGAGGGCTGGGATTAAAGGTGTGTACCACCATGCCCAACACCTTTCCTAGTCTATATAATTTCATTGGCTCATGCATTTACTGATTGACTCATCAAATATTAACAGCATTTAATAGGAGTCAGGCTGTGATAGTCAATAGGCATCTTTCAACATTGGAAGATAGATTTCTGTGGGCTTGACATTTATTTTACTCTATTTCCTTGCTTTCTAGTATTCCAGCAATGGAAAGCTCAGTGGAGCCCATCAAGTATTCATTCCTTGAAGTTTACAGGCATGGAGAGTGAAATTAAGAGAGGATTTGCTAAAGGTTGTAGAGCTTAGTAGAGGTAAAGCTGAGACTAGAAATAGCTCTTTTTCTGTAGTAATTATGTCTCAGAATCCTGAAAGCAGAAAGCTGCATAAAAATGATGTTTGTAATTAACTTTTGGGACTGCGTTGTCCTTTTTCTAAGTGCCTCTGATCCACAAGTTAAGATGCTCACATGAAAACTTCAGCGCTTTTGAAAGTCTGCCACAGTAAACAGAAAGACAAATACTCGAGACAAAGGGAAGTTTCAAGTGGAAACCGGCCCCAGTGCATAACTGGATGAGCTCTGTTTGACGTAAATGCTACTTGCTACACAAACATTTGGCTCAGTAGTTTATAAAATTCATATTCTTTCCAGATATAATATTGCAGATGAAATGTAATATACTTGCTAAGTAAATCTAGTGAAAACATGGCTAATGTATTTTATGACACTTTGCCCACATTATTACATAAAAATTTCTCAATACTATTTAAAGTTCCAAGAGACATTGCTTTTTCATAGGATTAATTGAATAAATTTGCAAATTTATTATTGTTTTCCTTGACCTATTATTTTTTTCTTATCTTTTTAACTTTATTACTGTTAGACTCATTATACAGTATTTAGAACATGCAAAACGTTCATGAAGTTGCATCTCCTTAAAATCTGCATGCTGAAATGCAATCTCATCAAAATCCCACTGTTATTCTTTAAAGAAATAGGAAAAACAATCTTTTTGGTTTTTTTATTTTTTACTTTTTGGAGAGAGAGAAAGAGAGAAAGAGGGCAAGTGAGCCACTGCAAACAAACTCCAGATGCTTGCACCACCTAGTGGGCTATACAACCTTGTGCTTGCCTCACCTTTGTGCATCTGGCTTGCATGGGATCTAGAGTGTCAAACATGGGTCTTTAGGCTTTGCAGGCAAGCATTTTAACTGCTAAGCCATCTCTCCAGTCCAGGAAAACAATCTTAAATATACATGTGAAAGCACAAAAGACCCTAGGTAGCCAAAGCAATCCTAAGCAAAGAAACAGAAAACAATGCTGGAGGTATCACCATGTCTGATGTCAAGTTTCCTACAGAGCAATAATACCTGTTACAGGAACAAAAATAGACATACAGATCAATGGAATAAATATAGGACTCAGATATAAACCCACACAGCTATAGCCATTTTTTAAAACAAAGAGCTTTTAACAAAGATTTTTTAACAAAGTTAGTTTCTTCAATAAATGTTGCTGAGAAAATTTGATATTCACACACAGAAGAATAAAACTAGATCATTGTCTCTTAATCCCCTCCCCTTTTATAAATATTGTTGCAGGGCTGGAGAGATGACTTAGCGGTTAAGCACTTGCCTATGAAGCCTAAGGACCCCAGTTTGAGGCTTGATGCCCCAGGACCCACGTTAGCCAGATGCACAAGGGGTCACACGCATCTGGAGTTCGTTTGCAGTGGCTGGAAGCCCTGGTGCACCCGTTCTCTCTCTCTCTCCCTCTTTCACTCTCTGTCACTCTTAAATAAATAAATAAATAAAAATAAACAAAAAAAAATTAAATCAATATTGTTGCATTGGGCTGGGGATATAGCTTCATGTCAGAGGGCTTGTCTAGCAGGCACAAGGGCCTGAGTTTGATTCCCAAGACTAATTTTTTTTTTTTGCATTGACCAATCTTTCATACACAAAAGTCAAGATATTCAAATATGAGGTCAATAAGTTAGAGAGGGATTCATTTTACACACACACACACACACACACACACACACACACACACACACACACATGATTGCATCAAGCATTTTTCATGTTTAATACAAAAAATTAGTATCTTTAAAAATATAAATTTATGAAGCAGGGGTCTCTTTGTATTCTTTAGATTACTTTAACTTTAGAGGTTTCATATTGAAGTGACATTGTAAAAGGACAGTTGGGTTCTCCACTTGCATTCTGAATTTGATTTTATGCATTAAACTGGCTTAAGCATAACTTGTGGCCATAAATTCCAATTCTAACACATTAAAGTATTGAACCTATGGCTGGAGAGATTGCTAAGTGGTTAAATTCTTGCTTGCAAAGCCTGATGGCCTGAGTTTGATTCCCCAGTATCCATCTAAAGCTAGATGCACAAAGTGGCGCATGCACATGTGGTTCATTTACAGTGGTAGAGGCCCAGGATTGCCCATTCTTTTTCCACCCTCTCTGATTTCAAGCATATAAGAAAAAAAAAAAAAAAAGGGCCTGATTGAAGATGCCAAGTCAAACCCAAAGGCCTCACAATCTTCTGAAGTTTTACTTCCTGTGGACCAGAAGAAATGGGTGGAAATGTGGTTGCTGGATGGTGACTCTCCAGGCTGGGCAGTCTGTCCCATGGCAACAGCATCGTGATTGAGTATGTGAGAGGAGGAGTGGGTAACTGGTGGTAAACAGGATGGTAGTGTCTACAAAGGGGTTCTTCGTGTTGGTGACTATACATTCTGCAAAGTAAAGGTGATTATAGTGCCTTAACCATTACCCAACAACTGGGAACTTACCCTGCAGCCATGGGGTTGCTGCTATGTGTTTTCTTCTGATAGTGTTAGTGGATGGTCTGAGCATATGATTGAAATGGAGCTGAAAAGGAAAATGAATCACAATGCCACTTCCAGTGATGTTCTGCCTGGATCCCTTCCCATCCTTTTGTTGCTTTTCTGTATGCCCCTTCCAGCTTCTAGAAGTCAGCTTTCCTTCCCAGCTCTGGTGACTGTCTCTTGTAAGACTGACTGCCTTGGGGCTCACAGACTCATTTGCCATAGACACCAGGAACCTGAAGTGCTTGTGGGTTAGCCCTGCTCCTTGCATTCTCTCATTCACCAGCTGTTGGCTACAGACTGAACCGTGCCAGGTCATGAAAGCTTAGAAGTTTTGCCTGAGTAGAAAAGGAAAACCTCGCACAGCTCAGAATCCCCTTGCAGGGTCAATTTGAAACTTCTCTGCTAGGGAACGAATGAACAGTCACACCTGGCTTGGGGCCTCCTCTATTCTTGGGGGCTTCCTTCACCAGCGCCCACTTTGAGCACTTACTCAGTAAACTGTATGGAAATCCTTGTTTTGTTCTAAGGTTAGTTTGGAAAAATCTGGTCCTAGGCATTCTGCTTTCCAGCAGGTTTGAGTTTCATGCTCTCTCCAATTTTTTATATGAAATCATACCATATATACAAACATCTACTTTTTATCCTATTCAGTAGTATGTTAACTAATGTCATTTGCGGCTGTGTAATATTCCACTTACATCTGAGTTTAATAAGTTATTTTGGATTGTCAAATATTTATGTTGCTGATTTAATTTTATTAACATAATTGTATATGAATGCCTCAATATTTTCCTTATATTCTAGGATATATTCATAATATATATGTACACATTTTTTGTATTTATTTAAATTGACAAAAAATCAGGTTTTTATAGTATACAACCTGTTTATTTGAAATATGGATGTTTATGGAATGGTTAAATCAAGGTAATTAACATTTATATGACCATATGTAACTTTTTAAATGGGAATGACACTGAAAATGTATCTGTCTTAACAATTCTCAAGCATTATTAACTACAGCCACCACGTTGGATGGTAGCTCTCCTGAACGTTTTCCTCATACCAGAAGTTGTGCATCCTTCCATCAACACCCCCCTCCCACTCTCCGAGGCCTCAGCTCTGGGAAGCTCCATCGGCTTTGGCTTCTCTAGTCTGACTTAGGAAGCTAGCAGTCACCTATCAGTGAGACATGCACTTGTTTGCCCGCTTGTGCCTGGCTGATTTCGCCCAGGCTTTTGTCCTCCATTGTATGGTACCCATGCTGTCACACATGACTGGGTTTCCTTCTTGAGGTGGAGTGTTCCACTGTGCACACACAGCGCATTGGTCATTTTCTGCTCACCTCTTGATGGATACCTATGTTGACTTCACCAAAGATGTTTCTTAGACCTACTCATTTCATTTGTGTTGGGTAATATGTAGAAGTGAGGTTTTGCTGGCTCATATGGAAGTACTGTTTTTAAATTTTTGAGGAGCTTCCGTAAGTTTTCCATAATAACCTTACCAATTTATATTCTTCCTAACAATTTGTAGCCATTTTTTTATTTACTTCTTTGTTATCTCTTGCTTTTGGTAGTATCTATTCTAGCTGGAGAGAGGTGATATCTTATTTTGATTGTAATATTTTTGAGACATACTGTTATTTAGATGTTTGGCCTTGAACTCTTGATCCCCTGTCTTCACTTTTCATGTGCTTGAATTTGTGGCTTTAATTTACATTTCTTTGATTAGTGAGGATGAAAAGTTTTTCATACATTACTTGGCTATTTGTTTGTCTACTTTTGAGAAATGTCCATTCAGATTCTTTGCCCATTTTATTTTTGTTTATTTGGAGAGAGAGAGAGAGAGAGAGAGAGAGAGAGAGAGAATGGGCTGTGCCAGGGCCCCCAGCATTGCAAATGAACTCGAGATGCATGCGCCACTATGCACCTAGCTTTATGTAGGCACAGGGGAACTGAACCCAGGTTGTTAGACTTTGTAGGCAAGTGCCTTAATCACTGAGCCATCTCTCCAGCCTTTCTTTGCCTATTTTAAAATCAAGTTAAGCCCAGTGTGGCGGCACACGCCTTTAATCCCAGCACTCAGGAGGCAGGGGTAGGTGGACTGCTGTGAGTTCAAGGCCACCCTGAGACTACATAGTGAATTCCAGGTCAGCCTGAGCTTGAAAGCAAGACTCTCCATCAAAAAACAAACAAACAAAAAATCAAATTATTTATTCACCTATTGAGTTAAATTCTTTATTTTACTATTGTAACCTGATGTATGGTTTATAAGTATTTTCTCCTACTTTATAGAAATTTTTGTA
The DNA here is from genome assembly GCF_020740685.1 of Jaculus jaculus. Classification (NCBI taxonomy): domain Eukaryota; kingdom Metazoa; phylum Chordata; class Mammalia; order Rodentia; family Dipodidae; genus Jaculus; species Jaculus jaculus. The sequence continues at coordinate 170,290,824 of NC_059105.1, forward strand.
ACTTGGGCTGTAGAGATGGCTTCGTGGTTAAGGCGCTTGCCTGTGAAGCCTAAGGACACCTGTTTGACCTTCCAGATACCACATAAGCCAGAAGCACAAAGGTGAGGCAAGTGCAAAGTTGCATACAACCATTACATGGTGCAAGTGTCTGGAATTGATTTCAGTGGCTGAGGTCCTGGCATGCCAGTTCGCTCTCTCTCTCCCTCTCTCTCACTTTCTCTAAAAAAATAAGATTAAAAAATAGATATAAAAGAAATTATAGTAACTTGAACAATTTCAAAAGACACTAATGAACATACAGTTTATCACCACCTTGGAAATGTTGAAGGAGGGAAAATTTAAACATTAAATTCTTAGATATCATAATCGTTATGGTAGCAGTAATCATTGTGGTGGCAGCCATCTATTAACTACTTCTAGTACTTTCTTTTAGATATTATGTTAGGTGCACCCATCATCAAGATAATTGTACTTAATTCCTCAAACAACCCTGTAAAGTAAGTGTGGTCAGATGAGAAGGAACAGAAGTTGAGAGATGGAAATGCTTTGGAAGAACTTTATGGGTAGGTATCCAAGCAAGTTTGAAAAGTCAGACACCAAACTTGTATTCTCCACTTTTTTTTGTTTTACTGTTTAGCTCTACTTTTCTCTTATCCCCTCCCTCCTCCTCTCCATAACCTATGTTGGCGCAGAACTCACAGTCCTCCCGTCCAGCCTCCTGAGTGCTGGGCTCATGGACACTATTGTGTTGGATGTAAACACATCATCATGACAGTTTGGGTATATTGCCTACTTTAGAGACACGCAGAATGAACTGAAATGATAGTGCTTTAGCATGTCAATGTGGAAGTTGAATGGAGGGGTGTGTGAAGGAAGAAGTGATCATGAGTGGAATTCGTTCTGTGCTCAGCATTGCCCATATAAGGCATGGAGTCTGGTTAAGAGAGACTTTCCACTCTTGAAGTAGGCTGGCTGCGATAGGAGAAAGAAGAAAGGAAGCAGTGATACAGGAACAGATAATCTCCACATCTCCTTTTCTCTGTGCCACTCATGAATTTTTCTAACCCTATATCAGATGGAGAATTTTGAAGAATTCTTGGTAATTTTGGGTTTTACAGTGAAGAATGTTACTTTCTGGAAAAACATCTATATGATTAATTAACAGAAAATTTGTATTTTGGATCAAATTGTGGATCTTTAGAATTGACTTTAGCTGAACAAACTACTTATCAACAGATAATTGTCTATTCAATTAGAGGAACCATATTTGCATTTGCCAGTTGTGGGTGTAAGCGCTTCTTATGACTTCAGTACTTTAGAAGACATTGAAAGTTCATTGTATACCTCTGTTTTCTAGGTGTCGTGTAGAACTGATTCTTCATATCCTGGTTGCGATGACTTGTTCCCAAGCAGTTCTGTGGTATGAGGGATGGGGGAACAGAGTGCAGCCTACAACCAGCTCACTTAAACTAGTGAAACTCATTAACCCAGTTGCTTTTACAGTTTGGAAACAGTACTATTTTTGGAAACAATAATATTTAAGGAATATAAGGAACAATAAATATACTGGTTGGCATTTGGGTAGAAACTTACTGTTTACATATACTTTCCCAACACATTTGATTTTTATAATAGTATAAGAATTATCTTGAACTTGGACAGTGGTTTCAGTTTCTTTGCATTAGAAAATGCTATATTAGGCAGAAAAGAGCCTATAAGTTGTCCAGTAACAAACTTTAGATACCAAGGGTCTGTGACACAGAATAGTAAAAAACACAAGCAAGTGGGCAAACAAAAGGAGAGGAACACAACCTAGAAAGCATGAAGACAAAAATTCATGCTGTAAGCAGCATTACCAGAAGGAAGTGACAGCATTTCTTGCAGTTGTGGTTTGAATGTAATGGCCTCCTGTGTTTGCACGCTAAACACCCAGCTGGTGGAGCTGTTGGAAGAGATTGGGGAGCCTGAGGAGGTGGAGCCTTGTTGAAGGAAGCATGTTCCTGGAGGGCAGGCCTTGGGGTCTCATGGCTCAGCCGCCACTGCCACACTCAGTTTGCTCTTGCTGCTTCTGCCCTGCTGACGTGAGGATGTGATGCTGGGCTGTCTCTTCCTCTCATGCTTTTCTCACCATGATGAAGCTTCCCCTGAAATTGTAAACCAGAAACATAGCCTTCCTCTCCATGAGCTGCTTCTGTTTCAGTGTTTGATTCCAGCAATGAGAAAGTAACTTCTACACTTACTGAGCTTTAGTCTACCCTGGTGAGCTTTGTAAAGTATGTGCATGGCTGGTAAAAGCAAAAATTACTGACATACCTAAATTGTGTGTGGAGATTTTATATATATCCTGGAATTTACTATGTAGTCTCAAGGTGGCCTCCAGCTCATGATGATCATCTTACTTCTGCCTCCCAAGTACTGGGATTAAAGGTGTGCACCACCATGACTGGCAAGTGTGGGTATTTTTAAGTAACTCTCAATTCTTTAAAAAATATTTTTATTTATTTATTTTTGAGAGGGAGGGAGAAAGAAAGAGAGAGAGAGAAGAGAAGAGAAGAGAAGAGACGAGGAGAGGAGAGGAGAGGAGAGAGAATATAGGTGGGCTAGGGCCTCCTGCCATTTCAAACAAACTCCAGATGCATGTACCACTTTGTGCATCTGGCTTTACATGGGTATTGGAAAATCCAACCCAGGATATTAGGTTTTGCAAGCAAGTGTCTTTAACCATTGAGCAATCTCTCCAGGCCAACCCTCAATTCTTGAAGTGGACAATAGTGATGTTAACGTCTGCTGAGACTTACCCATGGTGATGACAGACTTACAGGCACCGTGTCATAATTTTTTACATTATTCCGTGGAAATAAACTCGTTATCTTCATTTTCAAGCAGCAGAAAGTGGAGCTTAGAGAGGCTAAGTGATAGTGAGTGTATGATCTGTGACGAGATCAGATAAGTCCAAAATGTATGCATTTAATGATTATTCAGTACTGTGGGCCAATGTTAAAGACACATAACAGAGATACCTGAATAAAAATATTGCTGTTTAGGAGTGTATTCTAATCAGGTGAGCTGCTCAGTCAGCGTCCTCTCGTTGCTGGCTGTTCCAGTCCGTGGCCTTCATCAAGGCCTGGGCTGAGTCATCTCGGCACTAGACCACCAGTGACACCCCAGGGTGGGCAGGAGGTGCGGCCAACTCCGCACCTGCTCTGTTGACTCAGTGCTCTGCTCTGGGCCTGTTACTGATCATGCTCATTTTACGTATTCAAAATCCAGAGAGATTAGATTTGTCCAGTTTTACCAAGCATCTGTCTTTGTTGTAGACAAAACAACTGTGAGGTTTCCATTAAGCAGAAATGGTGTGAGAGATGTATAATGGTCTCACTATCTCCCTTGGAAAGCTACTCTGGAAATTCAATAAACAGCAGCATATTCATCAGTATAAATAATTTCTTTAAAGGGTGAAAGTCTCCTATATTTGGTTCAATGCTAAAAGTACTGATTTTTAGTAGAGCGGATGATGTCTTTTCTTCTCAGAATGGTAACCTGCCAGGGTTGCCTTTTGAGAAGTGTGTTCTCAGTCAGCAGCCAAGAGCACAGATCTGTGTGCTGATCAGAACAGAAGAGTGGCCTGAGAAACACAGAGCTGAGGTAAACTTTCCAGGAAACACGGAAGCCCTGTCACCATGTCCTGCGGCATGTCAAGTGCTTAGAAAAAGGTGAACTTGAGGTGACACGAGGAGAGGTAAGGGTTCAGCCTGAGAAACAGACGAGGCTGAGAAGCGCAAAGTGGATTTTCATTTTCAGTGCAGCGCCAGGTGCTTTCCTGACCAAGGACACGTTAGTCACGTAGAGTCGAAGCTACTCTGCACCGTGACCTGCCCGTCCCGAGTCCGTGCCCAGGACTGTCCTCTCCTCGGGACATGTGGGGTTCCAGTCTGTTGACACCTTTGCTGTCAGATTTTGACCACTAAGGACGCAAAAGTGTAGTCTAGTGTAGATATGAGAATGTCCTTGATCAGAGCCCCCACTAAATGAAAAAAGAGAAAAAAAAAAGCCAATTTTGTTTTCTTAAAAATACTAATTTGGGGGCTGGAGAGATGGCTTAGCAGTTAGGCGCTTGCCTGTGAAGCCTAAGGACCCCGGTTCGAGGCTCGGTTCCCCAGGTCCCACGTTAGCCAGATGCACAAGGGGGCGCACGCGTCTGGAGTTTGTTTGCAGTGGCTGGAGGCCCTGGCGTGCCCATTCTCTCTCTCTCTCTCTCTGCCTCTTTGTCTGTCACTCTCAAATAAATAAAAAAATAAAAATAAATAAAATTTAAAACGTACCAAGTTTGGTTCTTTTTAGCTCTCAGCAGGCCTTGGGTTGTCTGGGGGTTCACACCTTCTCCTAACACTGCTTCAGCTTAGGGGGTTGACACCGGATTCCATGCTAGCCCCCAGACACGTTGGGGTAATTCTGGGGCCTCGCCGTGGTTCCCGTACCGGACACTCCGCTGCAGCCCCGGAGACTCCGCGGCCCCGGCCGCGCTGCTGGAGGGAGCGCCTCCCGCCTGCGCCCCCGCGAACGGCCTCTTTCCCGGGGGTCCGCCAGCATTCTTTACCTGTTGGCCAACGCTTTAGACGTGGGCTTTGGGACGTCATCTGCGAACCCACCCGTGGGAGAAGCGCGCGTGGAGGAGGGGAGCGCCCGCTCCTCTCTCGGGGCGCCCGCCGGCGAGCGGGCAGAGCGGGCATCTCTTGGGTCTGCGCCCGGGCAGGTTGGAGGGGAAGAGGAGCGCGCTAGATGGCCCTGGAAAATATGCCCACTGATGGAGAACTGCCCTTGCATCCCGTGTCCACGTGCTCGGAAATAGCTTTCTTCTTGACCTGCAGACTCCGCAGAGGCCTGTGAAGCTTGTCTCTCTGCCCAATTTCAGTCTGTCCATCCACTGTACTCCGTCCTCAGGACTCCAGAGGTGTCAATGGCGTTACTCTAAGGCCTTCTGGTGTTTCTCTGTCTCCACCTGAGGTCCATGGGGGACCTCCTGCGCCCCAGTGGCCCCAACAAGAAGAGGGGACTTATGTACACTGCCGGGGGTGGTGATAGGTGTCTAGACAGACCCAACCTCCTGTTTCCCTGGTAACTTTAGAAGGCGAAGCATTACAATTGCTTCACTATAGGACTTATGGGGGAAAAAGGAGATTGGAAGTCTCAAGGTTTTTGTTGAGGAAAAGCTAATTTGGGTTTTACCTCTGGTCCTAGGTGGGGACATGACATTGTAAGCTATCCCAAACAGATGAAGAATTAGTACAACTGAGTCTATTGCCTGGTCAAGAAACCACCCTTTACCTATAGATTGGATGTGGGAGGAATAGTTATGGCACGCAATGAATGCTTGCCCTGACACTGGGGATTTTCCATCTCTCTCTCTTTTTGTCCCCAATATATCTCCTTTGCCTTGTCATTCATGTGTCTCCTTTTTCTGTGGTCAGGAGACAGCTTGGTAATGTGACCTTCAGTGTAACCATGGCATCTAAGATCAGGGATCCTCAGGATTGGAAGAGCATATCCCCTTCCCTTGTTAAGCTAGGCCACTGCCATTTTTGTGACATCCTCCATCTGTGGTACAGCAGGCTGCCTGGAATTCTCCTTAAGGCTGCGGAGAGCAGCTTCACAGGGGCCTGGCTTGCCAGGAAGGTGTAGTCTGAAGAGCTATGGGCAGTGGCACCCCTGCTTCCTGCTTTATGGTAAAGAAGAGAACTGAGACGTTGAGGAAGAGTGCAGCTTCCCTGAGGTCAGGGTTCTGCAAAACTTGACTCCCACAAGCTCCTTGGGGAGGGAATGCAAAGTTACTGTAGTTGGGAACAGAGACCACAGTACCAGGGGAAAGTATTGCAAAGTCTTCTCTGCTTTATGAGGGATTTGAGAACTTCTGTACCGCATTTGCAACTGACCCCTGCTCACCCATCACCTTCTGAGGTGGCCAATCCCAGAAAGCCAGGACAGGTCACCAACCAGCTGTACCTGCGCAAGATGGCCATGCAAGGTCTGTAGAAACAGCATCAGTTTGTGTGGCTGTGCCATGGCTGGGAGATGCTATGACATTCCACCTGGCCATCTTGGTCAGGAGAGGACGCCAGGAGAGAGCCACACTCTATGCTCCCTTGTCCTCACGCACCCAACCACAGAGGCACATCACCAAACTAGAAAACGGCCTCTGGACATGAGTACTGTCAAGAGAGACTTGAAAACAGTACTGGGCTGCCTCAGAATGTAGGCAGGATTTCAATTCCATGTTCACTAAATATTACATTTGCAAGCCTACCAAAGATATTGTCCTAATGGCACAAACAGTGGGAAAGATCTTACGGAAAGTAGCATCAATGCCCCAAGGGAAACAAAATCTCGTGGTGAACAGCCATAAATTAGCCGCACTCCAGGGCAGGTACTGCCCATGCCCACCAGTTGTCTGCTGTCTCTGTCACACACAGCTCTGCTCTTCCACCCCAGACACATACCATTGTCCTCCAGAGTCCCCACTCACTGCTTACCTCTTCTCAAGTCCCTGAGCTCCTTTGGACCCCCAATTCTTTGCTGACCCTGCTGCTCCTCCAGCTCAGCCTCTTACCAATGGCATTAAATAAAAACCAGATGCCACCACTTCTATACTTAAAGCCCTCCTGGCTCCTGAATCCTTGGACAATCTGAGTGTCTTTAGCCAAAGTGGCTCCCCCCCGTTTGTAGACTGGCTGTCCCACCAAGCTCCTGCGCAACAACTCTCCTGACGTTTACCAACCGCAGAGAAAGAAACAGTTGAAACCTCTCAGGAAGAATGCTGTCCTTGCAGGGCTTCTCTAAGCCAGGGGGTGTTTCGATTCTTGGCCTGCAGGAGTACCATGACATCATTCAGCACCTCAGCATGGACCTCAGCAATGTCAAAGTACTCACTCCATGGTGCTGAAAGGATGCTTGGGCAATGAGTGGAGTCTTAAACAATATTCACCTAAGATTTTAGAGAGTCTGCTGTTGCAAAGCATTTGTGAGACAGATCAAAGGCCACCTGTACCCGGGGCAGGAGCGAAGCACCCTTAAGCGCTGCTAAATACTATTCAGTACTGTTAAATGCTGTTAGAATTGTTAGTTTGGAGTTGAGCTTTTAAGTCTTTATTGTAAACATCCTTTTAATGCTTCCTGTGAATACTTAAAACTGTTGAGAATGAGCCATTTGACCGGCTTTTCCTCGCTGACTTCTGGTTTTGCCATTCCACTGCCTTTTGCCCATGCCACTGTGCTCAGCTACCTGCGCTTGGTGGCAGTGTCTGAGCACGAGTGACTGACTGGCATTGCCCAGCCCTCCCTCGATGCCTGGATCTCACTTCTGTACTACTATATGCTCCTCTCTACGCCCCAATGACTCTTCTTCCTAAAGACTGTCAAGTTCTCCTATGCTGCGGCATTGACTGGCTAACTCCTAGTTGCCTTTTAAGACTTGGTTTCAGGCAGCATATTCCTAAAATATCTACCAGAATTACAGATTTTCTGGATGGGTAGTTATGTTCAGGAATAAGCAATAACATTAGTGATTGCAGAATTATTATCTTTCTATGATTTTCTGAGATGGTTTCAATGTCAAATATTCCCATCATGCTTGTTACTGTGCTTATTTCATTATTTTTAGCAGGAAAAATATAGTCTGGTCACCACTGACATGTATTTGTGTAGATTTTGTTTACTTATGCTATATTAGGAAAATCAGTAAAACATTGCCCTTGAAATACTGTATTCTTTCAGGATCCATAACTTACGAACATTCTTTGAGTTTGTTATCCTTGAAATGAGCTTCTGTAATCAATTTTTGTAAAGTTCTATTTTAAAAAATATTTTGTTTAGGGCTGGAGAGATGGCTTAGCGATTAAGCGCTTGCCTGTGAAGCCTAAGGACCCCGGTTCGAGGCTCAGTTCCCCAGGACCCACATTAGCCAGATACACAAGGGGGCGCACGTGTCTGGAGTTCGTTTGCAGTGGCTGGAAGCCCTGCCATGCCCATTCTCTCTCTCTCTCACTCTCTGCCTCTTTCTCTCTCTGTCTGCTACTGTCAAATAAATACATAAAAATAAAAAAATTCAAAAAATATTTTGTTTATTTATTTGCAAGGGAGAGAGAGGGAGAAGGGGAGAGAGAGAGGGTTAGAGTAAGGGGAGAAGGATGAAGAGAGGAAGAGGAAAGAAAGAGGAGAGAAACATGGCACATGAGGGCCTCTTGCCACTGCAAATGAACTCCAGATGCATGTTACACTTCATGCATGTGATTTTACATGGATACTGGGGAATTGAACTGAGGCCATCAGGCTTTGCAAGTAAGCACCTTTAACCACAGACCCATTTCTCCAGCCCTGTAATCACTTTTTGTTTATGGAGTTGATGTCTTCACTGTTATTGCTAGATTACAGTTTGTTAAGGGAATTATCTATACCTCTTATTGTGTGCTATCTTGTTTATTGAATACCAAACTTAATTTTTCATTTCAGGTTTTACAAACATTAAATGGCCTAGAACATAACTTACATGTATTTTCATAAGGTTTCCAGTAACATTAGTCTAAAATGTAATACTGCTAACAAAAAATAAACACATGATTCTTAATTATACAGTACCATTGTTTTCCCCCATCTTTTGGCATCACATGGTAGAAAGTCAAATGAGAAGACAGCAAATAAAATATAAATCCTTTCAACATTAAAAAATTCTTAATGAATGTCAACTTACCTAAAATAAAGTAAGTTGCAAGTCTTGTTTAGAGCCTGACCCTCTCAGACCCACTCTAGGTGCACCTCTTTTTATGGTCAGTAGAAATGGTAGCAACCTGATAAAGCAGTAAGCATCATGTTGACGATAGCTGGAACAAAGTCAGAAGACTTAAATTAGTATTTAAACAGGCTCCCTTTTTTAATGTGGAAGTTGAGTGCCCTTCCTCAGTCTGTGTTAGTGCTTCTTAAACTTTAACTTGCAGATGAATCATCTGAGTTTCTTGTTTACATAGATCATGGTTTGGTAGATTTGGGGCAGCGCATGGGATTTTGCAATTCTTCCAGATGATGTTAGCGCTGAACTCAAATTACAATATTCCACACCCAGTCTTCAAAAGCTTTGAGGGTGATACTTGGAAACCAGTGTGACTTGGTAGAAAGTCCTTTGCGATGACCTGTATTTCCACGTACTTGGTTACATTGGTTTACAGGGTCTGCTATAAAAATTATCACAAACTTAATTGCTTGAAATAATACATGTTTATATTTTCTTAGAATTTGGGAGATGGAAATCTAAAATAAGTTTCATTGGGATGAAATCAAGGTGTCAGCGGAGAAACAATCATGGTAGAGTTTCCAGGAAAGGAGTCATTTGCTCATTATGTCTTTCCTGTGATTGCTGACCACCTATACCAATCTGTCCTTCTAGCCACATTGTCTTCTCCTCTAGCTGTAATCAAATGACCTCTGATAAAAATACATGCAATTGCAGTTAGGGCCCACCTAGATCATCTCAGATAATCTATCTTTAGAACCTTAACTGAATCTCATCTCCAAGGCCTTTCCATGTAAGGTAATGTGGTTTGTAGAAATTAGAAGCTGACTGGGGGGCTCATGCCTACTAACACTGAACTCCAAGGGTGTTCTCATGTATTCTCGGCCTATAATTTCGGTACTTGGAAATCTCAACTGAGACTTTTTTTTTTTTGAGGTTGGATCTTGCTGTAGCCCAGGCTGACCTAGAATTACCTGTGTAGTCTCAGGCTAGCCTCAAACTCACAGTGATCCTCCTACCTGCGCTTCCTGAGTGCTGGGATTAAAGGCATGTGCCACCATACCTGGCCGTGTGATTTTACAAAAAAAAAATAGTTTCTCTCTGCCAAACATCTTATTTGTCCACTGTTTCTCTGACTTACTTGTTAGTATTTTCTGGTAGCTTAGTGAACTGCTTCAAGATGACTATTTTGAACTCCTTGTTAGGTTGTTTGCAGATCTCCATTTCTTTATAGTTGTGTAATGCTATTACTTTGGTGGTGACATCATGTTTTCTTGCTCACTTATGATTCTTTTGTTTTATTCAAAGACTTGAAATGTGCACACAAGGAATAAATCAATGAAAAGTTTTGCTCAAAGGTAAAGTGAAAGTACAGAAAAATATGCTGTGGGAAAAGTGGTTGCTTGAACTAGAATGCTCAAGAGCTTTGGTCATTGTTGGGGGGCTTCCTTTCATGGGGGCTTAAGGAGAAGAGTGGGTTGGGTGGGGTGGGAATAGATTTTCTGATTTTATTGACAAACTTGGGTAATGTAAGCCTTTGTGCACTGCATGTGTCTTTTTCCATGATGATTTGACTTGAATCATATGTATACCCAATCATGCTTGAGCACAGGACAGTAGATAGGGGATTTTCCCTCCAGGTTCACCCAGAGGACACAGTTTGCTTTCTATTGCTTGAACCATAAACCAGTTAAAACTGGATTAGCACCCTGCCTCTAGTTCCAGGGTATGTTTAAATGGAAACCATCCACAAAAGGATTGCTATGCAGGTTGCTAGGGTTATTAAGTTGGAAGTCTCAGTTGCTTGGAGAAGGATGTGTGTGAAGCTCTGTGCAGGTGTCTTGGGTTGCTCAGCACTTTGTTCAGGAAAGGATGCATGTGTGGCTCAAGCTGAATAGAATCCCAAAGTGCTAAGCTATCCCTATGCTTGCTTAACTCAAACAAACAGTTTTTTGGTTGGTCTCTATTAACTCAGAAGTATTGCTCTTCAATTTTCTATGCATCTGAAACACTTCTAAGAAAGAAGGAGAGAGAATCATCATGATCTATAGGTGGTTCTGAAGTTCTGAAGGTAAAATTTACACATTAAAGTCCTCATAAATTGACTGCAGGTGTTCCACAGAATATGTACAAATATCGGAAGAAAGCGAGTGCTCCACATTTAGTGGTAAGACTTAAGGCAAACACGCAGCACCTTGCATTGAGTTAGACATAAAACAGCACATCCTTTGTAGTAGAAACAAAGCTGGGTTTTCTTTAATGTTAGGAAGATTATTAAGCAAGTAGCCCACCAGGCCATAGTTGGAAGTATGAGATGATGTTTGATACAAAGAGACAAGCAGCCTTCACCTCTCCTCCCCAGAAGGCCCTCTGGTGGGAGGGGAACATGGGCTTTATTTTTGTTGTCACCAAGTAGGACTTCTGTTGTCTGATGACAGCTACTGTGCTTCTGAATATCACCTGCCATGACTGATGATACGGCATTATCTGTGTACTTGTTGGTCTGTGTGATTAAAATGATAAGACCTTAATCACAGGGTCATGGTTCAATTTTCTAATCAATGCTTCTAACTAACTAGGGGGTAATAAATGTCTCCAACATCCCCAGATATCCAGGGAACTTCCTTTATGTCACTGAAGTGAAGTCACAGGTCATTTATTTTTCCCTGTGAAAGCAAAATGTGAAAGAAAAACAACATTTGGAGATTGTCTCTAGAAGCTGATATTTTTAGTTCATAAAATAAAATTTAAATTTATTTAAAATTTTTGAAAAAAATTTTTAAATTTAATTTATTAGTTTTCTTTTCAGCAAATACAGGCAATTTGGTACCATTGTTTAGGCTCATCCATGATCTACCCCCTCCCATTGGACCCTCCTTGTTGATGTAAATGGGTCGTGCATTGTGGAGTTAGCCCACAGTTACTGGTACGATAAATGACTCTGCATATCATGACCCAACATGTGACTCTGACATTCTTTCCGCCCCCTCTTCTGCAAAATTTCCCTGAGCCATGTTGGGTTCATTTTTGGTCTGCTTCAGTGCTGAGGTGTTGGGGGCCGCTGAGGCTTTGGCTCTCTGATTTGGTAGGAGTTGATTTTTCTCTGTGTTTGTCTCCTTCCCCTTTGTGCTGGTATCCGGTTCATCAGGAAAACATCACCCTTGCTTGTTTCACCAATTGTCCTTAGTTTCAGTCGGGCCCCTTTTGAGGTATGTTGGGGCAGCTCTCTCCTTAGGATCTGCATCTATCTGAAAAAGAGAAGCAGATTCTCCAATGGAGAGTAAGTTAGCACCCGGAAAATTGAGATAACACTTACTTTTTTGATAGAGAGTTTGATAGGTATAGGCCCTCTTGTACCCCATGATTGATGGTAGCTTGTTATTGGAGAGTGGGCTTATGTTTGGGTATGGTTCCGACTTGTTTCCCAGCTCCAGCTACGGGTCTCGTACCACTGAGGGGATCAGTTAGCCAAATCAAGAGCAGTTGGTTCCCCACCATAGCTGTGTGCCACTATTGCACTTGTGTGGGCATTGCATCAGGTTATTTGTTGCTAATTAGGTTAAACAATGTGTTGCTTGGACAGATATTGGTCATTTCCCCCAGTCGCCCATGTAGCACCTTCTGGCACTAGACACGCTGACTGTCTGGGGACTGACTCTCTCCTGGCTTCTAGCCATGTCATTCCATTTTACGTGTCAGCTGCGTATGGAGTCTTCAGCAATAGGGTCTTACCACTGGCCTTTGGTGGGTCATCAAGTACTCTGACAGAAGTCTGTCATTGTTTTGGGAAACCTTGTAGGTTTCTCTGATCAAAAGCTCATTGTGGATGGTAGCCCCAAGCTGGTAGTGGGGGTTACAGGTCAGTGCCCACTAAGAAATTGAGGAAAAACATAACTAATATACAAGAGTTAGAGAGGAGAGAGAGAGGGGGAAGAGGGGGAGAGGGAGGGAGGGAAGATGTAGAAGATTTAGGTTAGTCTTAATCCTACCCTCTCCCGTGCCTTGTGGTTCAGGTGTTTCCTGTAAGGGCCTGGTGAAGGTTCAGCCAATTGGTCTGTCTTTTAGGAAGTAGAATTTTATGGTACCATTGCTGTTTGGGTCCAGATTACTGTTTGCCACCCTTTGATGAAATTTCAATCAATAGTATTTCAATTATTTTTATTAATTCAAGAAATACTGACTTTTAATTTCTATAATTTTAGACACATCTAAGCAGGCTGTAGAGTGACTACATTGACTCTACCTGGTTCTGCTATGCTTTAGATGCATTTACAAGATTAAAAGACTATTGCTATAGTAATACTGCTCTTGGAGCTTTTCTAGGAAATAGCAGTCATGGGTTTAATTGCAGATGTTCTGGGTCTTTTGCAATTGAGAACCTGTTTGTGATTGTAGTTACACTAAGTTATTTCAGTGGTATTTCTCAATGAATTCAACCAAATATAGCTGTTTTTCTTTTTTTTTTTTTAATTTTTATTTATTTATTTATTTATTTGAGAGCGACAGACACAGAGAGAAAAACAGATAGAGGGAGAGAGAGAGAATGGGCGCGCCAGGGCTTCCAGCCACTGCAAACGAACTCCAGACGCGTGCGCCCCCTTGTGCATCTGGCTAACGTGGGACCTGGGGAACCGAGCCTCAAACCGGGGTCCTTAGGCTTCACAGGCAAGCGCTTAACCGCTAAGCCATCTCTCCAGCCCATAGCTGTTTTTCATAATCCTAAAATAAACTTGGAATAACAGGTAGAAACAGATGGAGCCATAGGGGAAATTCTATAATGCCTTGCATTTTAACAAATTATTTAAATTTAATGTATAGCACTAATTCCATTTATTGCTCTCTCTCTATTTATATACATATATGCATATATGTGTGTATGTGTGTTATATTTCCTCTTGTATTATTATATTATATTATATTATATTATATTATATTATATTATATTATATTATATTATATTATATATTTCCTCTTTTTTTTTGAGGTAGAGTCTCACTCTAGCCCAGGCTGAGCTGAGAGGAACAAAGAAAAATCCTCAAAAAGTTATTATTCTCATTGCTGATAATTATACCTTGAATTGCTTAATGATAATTATATATGCCACTTCTAGCAGTGGAAATGATGCTTTTATGGGTGAGCAGTAGTTATGCATACTGTGTGCTTGTTAACGAGGGGAAGCAGATCTCTCTTCCCTGGAAGAAACAAAGGACTTTAGCAAGTAAACTTGGGAGTAAAGAAACCGCAGAGGGCACTTGCTGACGCAAACGCTTTATGACAAGGAGTTACTTATTTACCACAGGGTTTGAAGGGAAACGTTATGCTCTAATAGAACTCAAAACAAAAATTATCTGGTTTCTGTATTAGAAATTTTAAGTAAGAAACAGTGGTTAAAGCTTGGGTCTGCGGACTGCTTACAGTTGGGCTTCAACACTATTTCCTTCCTCCATGAGGTCAGACAAAGTTCTTAGCCTTCTTCATAAGAATTCTATGAGAGATCCCAGAATTGATGGTGCATATCTTTAATCCCAGCATGGGGAGGCTGAAGTACAAAGATTGCTGTGAGTTTGAGGCAAGCCTGAGACTACATAATAATTCCAGCTCAGCTGGGCCTCTGCGGTTTCTTTACTCCCAGGTTTGGTAAAGTCCTTTGTTTCTTCCAGGGAAGAGAGAGCTGCTTCCCCTTGTTAACAAGCACACAGTATGCATAACTACTGCTCACCCGTAAAAGCATCATTTCCACTGCTAGAAGTAGCATATATAATTATCATTAAGCAATTCAAGGTATAATTATCAGCAATGAGAATAATAACTTTTTGAGGATTTTTCTTTGTTCTTCTCAGCTCAGCCTGGGCTAGAGTGAGACCCTACCTCAAAAAAAGAGGAAATATATAATATAATAATACAAGAGGAAGTATAACACACACTCACACACATATGGGTATATGTATATAAATAGAGAGAGAGCAATAAATGGAATTAGTGCTATACATTAAATTTTAAACAATTTGTTAAAATGCAAGGCATTATAGAATTTCCCCTATGGCTCCATCTGTTTCTACCTGTTACTCCAAGTTTATTTTAGGATTATGTATTCAATATAAGAAGTATTTTGAAGTATAATGTGTTTTAATCACACTTAATCCTACTGATATATATTCATTGCTTAAAAAAGACTTGGGAGGGGGCTGGAGAGATGGCTTAGCGGTTAAGCACTTGCCTGTGAAGCCTAAGGACCCTGGTTCGAGTCTCGATTCTCTAGGACCCATGTCAGCCAGATGCACAAGGGGGCGCACGTGTCTGGAGTTCATTTGCAGTGGCTGGAGGCCCTGGCACACCCATTCTCTTTCCCTCTCTATCTGCCTCTTTCTCTCCATGACTGTCGCTCTCAAATAAATAAATAAAAATAAACAAAAATTTAAAAAATATTTAAAAAAGGCTTAGAAGGACACATTTGTTTGGCTGAGTCTGCTGTTGTTGATGCATAGAAATAGGGCATAGACAGAGTAAGTATCTGTTTTGGAATGCAGAGATTATCTGTCTTGGTCAGCTTGGACCGCCATAACATAATACCATAGACTAGGCACCTTCAACCACAGACATGTATTTCTCAAAGTTTTACAGTTTTAAGGCCTCTTCTGGCTTTTTATGAGATGTTATCTTTCTGTGTGCTCACTTACCGCTTTGTGCATGTATGTTTGTGTAGAAGAGGTATCTCTGTGGTGTCACTTAAAAGCACCAATCCAGCCCTTTGAACATACCTTTATGACTGGCTAGAACTCCACTTATCTCATGCAGGTCCAATTACTGAAGATAATTACATGGAAGACCAGGGATTCAGTAGATGAACTGCAGAGTACGGACACATTTATCGGAGACTTAATGCTCTAAAGCCATGGATATGCATGCTCACTACCACGACTGCAGCCACCCACTGTGCACAGCGGGAAAGATGGACCATAGACCATGGACATGAGTTCCTTCTGCTATTTTCCACTTAAGCCACTATATCAACTCTTGTAAAAATAAGGGAAAGTTAATAGTAAATAAAGATATGAGCTGGGCATTGTGGTGCACGCCTTTAATCCCAGCACTTGGGAGGCAGTGGTAGGAGGATTGCCATGAGTTTGAGGCCACCCTGATACTACATAGTCAATTCCAGGCCAGCCTTGGCCAGAGTGAGACCCTACCTAAAAGAAACACAAAACTCATGAGTAATTAACCAAATTGTGATTTATTCTCTTTTTTCTTTTTTCTCTCTTCTTCCTTCCCATTCTCCCTCTTTCTTTCCTCCCTCTTTTCTCCCCTCCATCCCTTTTCTTTCTGGGATTAGGATTGAACTCAGTACAAACCAGTTTCTCAGGCATGCTGGGCAAGCACTTTATCATTGAGACATGTCTTTAGTCTGACCTGTTGGGGTGTTGGTTCAGCAGCTGTTAAGGTTTTGTGATTCTCCAGCTTTCTTTCAGAGTAGTGAGATGAGTCTATAGCCACATTTTCTGCTCTTTTCCATCCTAGTAGCAGAAAAGAGAGAAAGAACAAAAAGTGAGTTCCAGGTTAGTCTTACAAAGAGTTATCTCAATAACTTTTGATTACATTTATTGACCAGTGCTCTGTATCACTTGGCTGCTGCTATCTGTAAGGAAAGGAGGAAATAAATGTTTTATCTGATCGCACTGGTATGCCATAAAAGACATGGATTCTGTCAGTAAGAAGTAAAAAATGTTTAGAAGCTAGCACTATGAGCTATAACCATATCCGAAGGGCTAAAGAAATAAAGAATTGACAGATTCTCCCCTCAGTAGGTAGATTGTCCTCTAGCAAAGCACAATAGAGGTGTAGGAAATTCCTGCCCCAAAGTGACCCTTGGGCAGTATACCTCAGCTGGTGCCCTTATGGCCATTGGAGAAGAAACCAGGCTTTAGACACTAGTCTATTTAGAGAACTGTCATTGGATTCAATCATAGCTTGAGGACTTTGGTGCTTGGCAGATGTTCTGCTTCAAGAATTTTTTTTGGCTCTTGGTGATACCTAGTACTGGTTTCCTGTGGCTTGAATGCAATGTTTTCTTTCACTTGGAGACATCTTGTTTGTCTGCATTTATACACAGTTATGTATCTTGAGCTTATTAGGATTTCACAAACTTACCTAAAGTTATATAAGGAATATGAAAGTCACTGAGCTGGGGATGATCATAAGTGGAAAGTGAAGAGATACGCACTACCTATGCGGTTCTTTTTATTTATTTACTTATATTTTGATACATGTATGTAATGTTTTTGTTTGTTTGTTTGTTTTTGGTTTTTCAAGGTAGGGTCTCATTCTAGCTCAGGCTACTTCACTAGTAGTCTCAGGGTGGCCTCAAACTCACAGCGCCTCTCCTACCTCTGCCTCCCCAGTGCTGGGATTAGAGGCGTGCGCCACCACGCCCCGTGATGTATTTAGATCATAGTCTCATCGCCTTCTTTGACTCTCTCCCCACCCCCTTCTGCTGACCCTCCTCTTCCCAACTCCTCTTCTACCGTGACCGCTTCTTTTCCTTGGGCACAGGCTTGACTCGCTGAGTCTCATTATGTTGCCTGAGGGGGAATGGGGGGTCGTACCAGTGGCTGCACCATCTCAAACATGCCTCCCAGCTGCCCAGCCGCCAGTAACGGCCTGCGGCTCCGCGGCGTGCTGACCGACAGCCTCCTCCGTCACGCATGAAGGGTGTTGACGGGCCCAGTACTGTGTCCATGTCACACCCGCATGGTAGGGCTCCACAGCTCTTCCCTACCCCTTCGCTCTTTCATTCTTGCTACCCCCTCCTCGGCAACCTTCCCTGAGAACAGTCACGTTCGCAGCTCTTGGACCAATTTCGAGCCTCCTTCGTTGTCACCACCATATGCAAAGAGAAGCTTCTCTAATCAAATGTGAGAATGGCACTAATTTACAGGTGTAGACATACATATATTTATAGGACAATTTGATGGGCACACAACATGCCCACTTAGCCAAACAGCAGTAGTAGGTTTGCTCTTAGAGCCTATGACCTCTAGAACCTCAGTCATGAACTCCTGCCTATGGGACAGGTTTGGAATCCAATCAGAGAGAAGTTGATATATGTGGCTCTTTGAAGATCACTGAGAGGGCTGGAGAGATGGTTCAGCAGTTAAGGCATTTTCCTGCAAAGCCTGAAGACTAGTTCTCAATTCCCCAGGACCCACATAAGCCAGATGCACATGGTGGTGCATATGTCTGGAGTTCGTTTGCTGTGGCTGGAGGCCCTGGTGTACCCATTCTCTCTCTCTCTCTCTCCTTCTTTCTCAATCTTTTTTTTCTTTCATTTTTTTATTATTTATTTTTATTTGAGAGTGACAGACATAGAGAGAAAGACAGATAGAGGGAGAGAGAGAGAATGGGCGCGCCAGGGCTTCCAGCCTCTGCAAACGAACTCCAGATGCGTGCGCCCCCTTGTGCATCTGGCTAACGTGGGACCTGGGGAACCGAGCCTCGAACCGGGGTCCTTAGGCTTCACAGGCAAGCGCTTAACCGCTAAGCCATCTCTCCAGCCCTCAATCTTAAATAAATAAAATAATTTTAAAAGACTACTTTAAAAATGATCACTGAGAAAGTTGAGGCTTTTAAATTAGTAAACTAATAAGTGGCTGTTTTATGTTCTGCTTTAAGATGGAAAGGCTACTCACTGGCTTCCTTAGAAAGTTAAACTTCTAAGTTACTGTGGCTGTGATGCATAACAATGTGGGGAGTAGGAGAGAAGCCAGAAATTGTAGGAAACCCTCGGAAAGGCTATGAGAGAAAAAGGGAGGTTCATCTAAGAAACATACCTCCGGATGTACCTGTTGATTGGAAGTGGAGGACATGAGGCAGGAGGGAGGGCTGTGGGAAAACTCAGAAGATGATTTAGGCTTCGGGACTCAGCCTGAGAGAATGGAGTCGCCTCCTGGGACAAAGAAACATGAGCACCATCCATTTGGGGGCAACACTAGGGGTGATGTTGTCTGTTTTGCTCCTCTATGCGTTTTGTGGAGAAGGTGGAGGATGGGCAAGCGGATAGTCCAGGACAGGGGGGGTTAATAAATGGCTGATATGAAAATCTCTTTCCGCTCCCTTTGTGAAAGCTTTTGATTTGAATTTTTATTTCAGGGCTACTGGGCAGAGCATGTAAAATTCATGACACATTAGGATTTGTATCTCCTCACTGTCCCAGGCATTTTACGTCCCTGAATCTGAATGAATACAAAATCCAGCTTAATGTTTTCAAATACCTTTTCTTTAAAAAATTAAATAACATTATCTACCTAGGTTTAAAGGAATACCTTTTCATGCTGGCCAAATTATATCCCAGATTTGCCAATCCATCAGTTCCCAAATTGTGTGGTGACTTCGATGTGTCATGAGTTTTATTCATTGAGCAGAATGACGTCTGTGAACAATTGCCGAACCATTTCTAAATGGCATAGTGCATTCAAGATATGTGACAATGTTTGACTTTTCTGACAACCGCTCATGCTAATTATTTTTTAAGCTTGCCTTTTATTCCTTGGGAATTTGTGTGTACATTGGTTCAACAAGTTGGTTCTAAAGGGAAACAGAATTGGAATTGATTTCTTTAGTTCTTTTCTCTTGTCTCATTTTCAGATAGGCCGCTCCTCATGTGCTCTGTAGAAGGGAAACTGTTGTGTGTTTAGTCCTGACACAATTGTGCAGTGAAAGTATAAAGGGCTTGAACTAATATCCATTGATTTTTCTCCATAATTCTCATCAGCCAGAGGGTGAATCAAAACAGTGCTCTGTCAGGATATTTAACTTTTTGACTAACAAGTAGTTCAACCTTTTCTCTAGTTTCTTGACTGTAACAAGACATCTCTGCACCCCACAGTAGGTCATTCTGGAATCTTTAGTACCATCCAGTGAGCCAACACACCAATTTATTTTTTTCTTACTTTTAAATTTTAATTTATTTATTTGAGAGAGAGAAAAAAAAGAGAAAGGCAGAAAGAGGAAGAGAGAATGGGCATGCCAGGATCTCCAGCCACTGCAAACAAACTCCAGATGTATCCGCCCTTTTGTGCATCTGGCTTATGTGGGTACTGGGGAATCGAACCTGGTGCCTTAACCACTAAGCCATTTCTCCAGTCCCTATCTCACATATTTTAAGTATTACCAATTTCCTTAGTATACATGTAAGTAACCAAAAACCAAAGCAAAAGACACAAGAGAATTACAATAACAAACAAACTAAATATTTCAAACCCCTCAGCACTCTCCCACAAGCTCGCACCCGATCCGCAGACCATAGCCTTCCTTCTGTCTGGACTACACAGCTGCTGTGATCTCCATCCAGCCCCAGGAGAAAACAAATCAGGCTTTTCTGACTTGCTCTGAGTCAAGCCGGAGTCTTTTTCTTGCTTTCTGACCAGCGTTAGTGATCAGTCTGTTCTGCTCGTGTTCCCTAATCTGGCAATAAAAACTTCTATGCTGTGGCTAACTGAGCTTTGAGGCTTTGTTTTAAAGGAAAAGCAGAACTTTCCTCACCCCTGACTGTTTGCTTCTTTAGAAGGAGGGTTACATTGGTGGGCTGCTTTCTCATTTGTGTGTTTTATACATTTTGGGCACTTTGTAAACTTATTTCAAAGATCTAAGATTAGCTGTTACCTTTCTCCCCCTAGTCCCTGAACAACCTCAGCTGTGGATTTTTCCTTCAGTCTTGGATAAAATAGATACTTTGTTAGGAATAGCCTTTGCAATCCTTTGATTTAGCCATCCTCTTGCCTCCTCTTATTTTTTTTCTCCTTTATTTGATAAGTGCTTCCTTACATGTCATCTTCTGAGGCATTTTTTAGAAAGGTGACATGCTTGTACCTGTGTTTTCAAGAACGAGGAAAATGGGCTTTGGGATTAGGAGGCAGTAAGAGAGATATCTGGAGAATATTGTCAGCCCGGAATATTCCCAGGTGCCAAAGCCTTGATGAACTTTACAGTTTGCTGTCTTTTCCCTCACCTTTTACTTCCACATCTCTGGTGGTCCAGGTAAGATGATAGTTAAGCTAAACCACTGTATACCCTGGTTATCAGCTGACCACTCAGTGAGTCTTTAGGGACAACTGATTTGGGCACTTCTAGGTTAACCCAGCTGTGATAGCTATGTGTTGGTGTCAGTGTGAATGGGTTGATGTAGCTTAGATGGTAGGTGAAATTTCCTTTTTCTAAGGATTTCTGTGAGGGTGTCTTCAGAGGAGGTTGGTCAATGGACTGAGTGGGGAACCATATAGTCTGTTGGGAACCAGGTAGAATGAAAAGACAGAAGGGCACATTCTTATTCTCTCCCTTTTAGACATATTCTGTCCCTGCACATCTAGATTCTTAGTTCCTTGTGCTTTTGGCTAAGACTTGACCCAGCAGCTTGTTGGGGCCTCAGTTCTTTAGCTATGGCCTGAGAGTTAAATAATAGGATTCCCTGCTTTTGAGACTTTCAGACTTTGACAAAACTATGCTACTGAATTCTCTGGTTTTCTATTCTTTAGATGGGACAACTGAGCCTCCACAATGTGAGCCAATTATCCTAATACATGGCTTTATCCTTCTGTCATCTAACTTCATTGTCTATCTGTCTCTGCCTATGCTACCAATAATCTTATACCATTTTGAGGAAGCATGTACTAATTTTACAATATTTGTTCACAGAAGGCTTAAAGAAGTCTTCCAAAGCTAATTTCTTAGTCAAAGGAAAAAAAATTAGTATTTTGCATCAAGTAGTCATTAAATTAATATAGTTCTTTTGTGAATACATGCACATACACTTAAATTCATGGATCCCAACAGTCCCTTCAGGATAGTTTCTATAATTCATTCTTTTATCTCTGGGACTAGCATAAATCCACATTCATCTATTGGCATAACTTGGCAAATCATTTGACAGGTGTGTCAGTTACTTTCATGTTGCTGTGAACAATGCAAGGAAAGGGTTTAATTCAGCTTACAGTTGTAGGGGGCACATCCCTCCTGGAGGAAAGGGCATGTGGCAGCAGTGGGAAGCCAGCTTGTCACATGGAGGACAGGAAACAGGGGGTGCAGAGGAAGAGAAGCTGGCTATGAAACCTCGAGGGGCACCTCCAGCCACCCGCGTCTTCCAGCAGGGTTCTGCCTCCTACAGATTCCACAGTCTTCCTACACAGCACCATCAGCTGGGAACCACGTGTTCAAACACAGGGGCCTATGGAGGGACATTTTACATTCAAACTACAACAGTGGGTTTTTGATAAGGAAGTGACAAATCACAGTAATAGGAATATCTATATTTCAAATGTATTTTCCACATGTCAGACACACTCTAGTAGAGATCCTTAGCACATTATCTCACATCGTCTTGAGATAACGAGGTAGGTATTTTCCACACTTTACATATGACTAAACAAAGATGAAGTATCTTGTTTGAGCCCCCAATTTCCACATGCCTGGGCAGGTGGGACTCTACAGCTCATGCAGTTTCCACCGCGCTCACTGCTACCTGTGGAAGCCCGGACAATAGAGATGCGCAATAGTTCTACAGATGCCTAAATGAATACTAGGGATTCTGGAATACTTCTGGAAAGTAGACTTCCATGTCAAAAGCTCACCTTCAGCCTTCCATCAGTTACATAGCTGTTCTGAAAACTGGGCACTGGAGGCAGATATGATAGCATCTTTGTAGACCAGATATACTTTTGGTGGTCTAAGGACCTCTTTCCAGTAGCTACTGGTTGTTCCTTTTTCTTCTAACTTCTTCTTTTTTTTTTTTAAATTTAAAATTTTTTATTTATTTATTTGAGAGTGACAGACACATAGAGGGAGAGAGAGAGAGAATGGGCGCGCCAGGGCTTCCAGCCTCTGCAAACAAACTCCAGACGCCTGCGCCCCCTTGTGCATCTGGCTAACGTGGGACCTGGGGAACCGAGCCTCGAACCGGGGTCCTTAGGCTTCACAGGCAAGCGCTTAACCGCTAAGCCATCTCTCCAGCCCTCTTCTAACTTCTTATTTTCTCTATTTCAGTTTTTTTTTTTGAGGAAAATGAATTTGTTAATTGTTGAATAGTTAGGACAGCATCAAGCACATAGAAGATGCCAATTAAATATGTGTGGAATGAATGAAGAGCTCTTCACCAGACCTTTGAGAGTCAACTGTTCCTGAGTCCTAGAAATCTAATGGATATACTATGAATCTGCTACTTTCTTGATTACATTGATCTTACACAGCTATGTAACATGTAGTCCCTGCCTTCCATATGGGAGTTGGAGAGATCTACAAACTGGCAAAGACAGTTGCAGTTTGGGCTACAGGGTTGTATCTGTTATACCCTGTCTTTCAAGAAAAATTAACATATTTACTTGAGAAAGAAAAGGAGAGACATATAGCACATGCATGTGCCAGGGCCTCTTACCACTGCAAAATAACTTCAGATGCATGTGCCACATTGCACATCTGGCTTAGGTAGGTACTGAGGACTTGAACCCAGGCTGACAGGCTTTGCAAGCAAATACCTTTGATTGCTGAGCCCTCTCTCCAGCCCATCGGCTACACTCACTGCTACCACAAAACACCTGACTGGAAGCATCCTGGTGAGGGAGTTTATTTTTGCTTAGTGTTCCAGAGGGCAGAGTCCCCCATGGTAGGGAAAACACAGCAGGAAGTAGAGTAAAGAAACAGCCGGCAGGGCTGGGCTATAACACCTCAAGGCTCGGCACGCAGTTCTGCGCTGCCCTCAGCGAGGCTCCACCTCCAGGGGCTTCACTGCCTTGTCAGGAGCTTCGCTGGGCTGAGGACCAAATATCCAAACACAGGAGCCTATGCAGGGCATTGCATTCAACTCTGCGCAAGGGCAATGGGCGTGGACTTCTGTGTGCGCTGGATTTTCATGACCTAAACTCATGGTTCACCAGTGAAAGGGAGGACCCAACACCCATCCCATCTTGTCCAGGAGCCCCTTGCAGGCTGCTCAAGGGGGATTCAGAAACTGCTCACCCAACCTCAGTTTTCTGTAAGAACTAGACACACATCCCATTATACTTATTTTTCCCTAATTGAAACTTTCCCACACTAGAAGGAAAACAGAACAAAAACTAAACCACCACCACAAAAAGAAAACAGAAATCAAATCTACCAATAATAAAATATTGATGCAATGTAATCCTCTACCATTCCTAGTTGCAAAAGTTCTATGATTGAAGTTTCCTCATTGTTTAGTTTATTCTTGCCAGGAGTGTTTTTCCTGTGTTTATAGGGTTCCTGTAAGCTGCCTCTGCATATCGTGAGAAAACCAATCCTCCCATTATAAGTGAAAGAAATCATAGATTTCAAATTTTCACAGGTGATACTAAGTATATTTCTTAGGTTTCACGTGTTTACCTTTTTATCAAACCTGGAAAATTTATGAAGTCTATTGTTTTGATCTGCCAGTTCTCTTTCACTAATGAATTGTTGTTAGAATTTGTAAGTGGTAGGTGGATTTATGGTTGTTGGCATGGATGAGAAGAGCAATTTGGAAGTAGGGCTCCAGAAATGTTAGTCCCTGAAATTTGGGCTGAGTTACTCTCTACTTGCCCCTCAAAGCAGCCTCCTAGTCCTTAGGGTTGTAAACCAGGCCCAGCCCATACACTCTTGTCACTTGTTTCTGAAATTATAATTATTAGAGCATTGGATTACAAGTTATAAGTTTCACTGTGACACTTTCAAATATTAGTATGTCACAGTTTGATTCTGTCTACCTTCTGTCACACCTTCTTCTGGCCCTCCCTCTCTCTTCTGGCCCAGGTACCTTTTCTCTCATAATTCCTCATCTACTTTTTATTTATTTACTTTCCACATAGGAGGGAAAATATGTGAATTTATTTTTATGTCTGGATTATTTGACAAGCAAAACCATTGACTATCTAATTTGTAATAATTTGTAAGTTCTCTGGTTCCTTTCCCAGAAAGGGGTGTTGTGGGCCACCAGAAGAGCAATGTGAGTGGGCTGAAGCAGAGCTAGATGGAGAGCACTCCCCCAGCTAGGTAGGGGAGCATTCACCCAGCAGAGTACTTCACTCATAGTGTGAACTCAACATGTACTTTTGAATGAATAGACAAAAAATTCAGACTTGTTGAGACATGGACAAACCAAGGCTTTTTAAGGATACTCCTTTCTAGTTCTCAACTTTGCTAGCAGTTTGAAAGTGTTCATTAGTGTAACTCACTCAGTAAATGCAGAGAAGATTACTTCATTGATATAGCAAAGAAGCCGGAAGCAATGTACATCTTTATTTTCAAAAAAATTTTATTAACAACTTCCATAATTATAAAAATAATCCCATCAAGTGCACAGAATTGCTCTGGTCTCTAGGAGTCCAATAGTGATCAATACAAATGTGTAGCAGTTTATTTAATGCCTTTTACTGTATGAAGTCCATGTTTCCCCAAATATTTTGCTCTAAGTTGCATACATGTAGCTAAATTCTTGCAACCATTTATAATTTGTACACAGAGAAAGTTCAACAATGAATCAGAGCAATGTAAAAAGCTTTGATATATCTTATCAAATGGATTCAGAAAGCTACAAAATTAATTCATAATTACTTATTTGAAAATTTGCCAACTTTTTTTTTATGCACCAGGCAAATCAATGATAAAAATTTTGAACTAGAGAGGGTAAATGACAAAATTTTGCAGTAAGCTTACTAGCTTGTAGTTAATTATTTCTAAATTATATTATTTTATCAGCACTATGAGGACAGTGGTTTGTTCAGTTGTATTATATATTACTCATTTTTAACAACAGGAATTTCATAAAAAATCACTGGATGTTTTGTTGAAATCAAGATAGTGTATATTAACCAGTTCTCATCTGTAAGTGTACACATGTCAGAGTGTAGGAATTGCATGAACTTGATGAAACCCTCACAAAGTTTTTGCTAGCTTCTGATGCGTTTACCTTATTTAACAACAATGTTGAATGTAACTTTTTGTAATGATGGAAATATTCTTATTTCCAAGCTATCTAAAATGGTAGCTACTAGTAATATGAACCTAGTATCTGAAGCACTGAAAATATGATATGAAGAACCCAGTAAATTATCTTTTTTTCTCAATTTTTATTAACATTTTCCATGATTATAAAAAAATATCCGATGGTAATACCCTCCCTCCCCCTCCACTTTTACCTTTGAAATTCCATTCTCCATCATATCCCCTCCCCATCTCAATCAGTAAATTATCTTAATAAAAACTTAAATAAACTTAAATAATGAGATGTCACAGTGATTACTATATTGAATAATACAACTTTATAATATCTGGGAAATTATTTTCAGATAAATCATGATTCAGTTGGAGTTCAACATTAGACTAAGAGACTCCTGATTCTTGAAATATCTGAGTTTCTCATTTTTCTTCTCATTGTTTATAACTGCAAATTTTCCATTTCTATACTTTTGCATGATTTTATTCTTCATAATTTCTGATAAATGTTTGACAGTAATTTGATGGAAACGGTTCCTATCTGCCAGTTATTTTCACATCCTGGAATACTTGAATCTAGTGATATAGTTTCCTTCAAAGCAAACTTGTTTCATTACCTCTACAAGGTTTTATAGTATGGACATTTTTCTCTGTGGTAGAAAAAATCCTAAGCAAAAGGAAAGCTGGATAACTTTGTTTTGTATATATGTTACCTGTGACATTACTGTCATCTTTCCCAGAGGGGGCTTTCCCCATCTTGTTGGTCTTGATGTTGATGTAGTTAATTGTATTCTGTCTGTTGTCACCAACAAGCTTTGTTTCCAAGACGGGAATGTTCCTGTAGCTAAAATGTCTAATAGTGAACTTGTACACCAGGCCCTTATGCCATCTACATTAATTGTCTTTTTATTTTGTTCCCAGATTCCTTTGTGCCATAAAAATTTGAGCTTGTGCTACAGAGATGGCTTAGCAGCTAAAGCCCAAGGATCCCGGTTCAATTCTCCAGGATCCATGTAAGCCAGATTCACAAGGTGGCACATGCATCTGGAGTTTGTTTGCAGTGGCTGGAAACACTGGCATACCCACTCTCTCTCTCTTTCCCTATTTCTCTCTCTGTATCTCCCAGTCTTTCTCTCTCAATTAAATAAATATAATATATTAAAAAATTGAGCTCAACAGGAACATGTGGTGTCATGTATCTTCTTTATTGGTAACTTTGCATCTCTCCCCAGACATGTGAATCAGATCTGATTATGTCTTAATTTAGGTCAGCTTATCCAGTGATTGTGACTGACCATTAATGGCCCAGTCTTGAGCTAGGGCTGGGTATTCTTAGGTGAGTTAGACATGATCCTTGCAAACACAGGATTCACATTCCCTTGCCTAGAGAATAAAGTTCATAGCTTGCATACTTCAAGTCATGTGCCATGTGGTATATGCTCACTGGCAGCATTCACAATGACCTAGAGGAGGTGGGAGGTCAGCAGGGTTGATTATGCTTGCAGGTCATGATGAGTAGAGCAGGAGCTTCTGAGGAATCAGAGAAGTCTGAAGTAAAAAATGATGTGAGCCAAAACAGTGAGGAGTATGCAGGACAGATAAACGGGGCAGCCTGATGCCCTTTGTAGAAGGAATAACACTGAGTTCAGGAGAGGGTACCTTCTGGAATTCATGACTATTCTTGACACTGAAGCATAAACTCTTTCTCAGAGGAGAGAACAGAGGTGTGCTGAAGCTTGCAAGTGGTTAATACTAGTAAAGGTTCTTACATTTCTGCTATGAAACTTGTATTTATTGCAAATGAAGGGAGCTTGAAAGTTCCTGAACAGAAGGGTATGCGATTAGATTGCTGCTTTAGGAAAATGCCTCTCGTAATACCAGCGTAGGGTGGGTGAGAGATCAGAGATCTTGGGAAGACTCATAACTCTAGAAGAAGAGGAATGTTCCAACCAGTGCACTGCAGAGTATCAGAGAGGTTTACAAAGGATCGGATTAGATGCCTGACTGGCTGTGGGGGAGGGAAGACGGAGGAAGTCAGAATCTTTTTGAATGGTTTTGCTGTTTTTATCAGTTGCTGCTCTTTCTTTTGAATCACTTTCTCTTTTGGACCTCTGGATGTGAGATCATGTCTGTCTTTTTCCTGACTATTTTCCCAATGACTAGTGAGTGTATGCTAAATTTACCCAGGGTTTTATTTTTCCGGTGCAAGGAAATCCAACACATAATCATCACATTTTAAAAGCTTCTTCATTTTGACATATTTCATACTTACAGAAGTGTTGCAAAAATAATTCAATAAATTTCCCTATTCCCTACTTAAGGTCCCTTTGTTAACCTCTTATATAATAATGCAGAAATGATCAACACTAAGACATTCACCTTAGAACTAAATTACCATTAATTAATCTACAATATATATCTGAATTTTACCATCCTTCTCATTAATATCTTTTTTTTTTGCCCTTCAGGATTGTACATTACATTTAATTGTGAAATAATTATATTTATTCATACAAAACTTATATATTTATATGAATTATGTAAAAAGTATTTGTAGATAAACTATTAAAATTATGATGTAATTCATTTTAAATGCTTATTTATAATACAAACATTATAAATGTTTCTACCCGTAATCATGACATAGAACCCTGAAAAAATTTTTTTCTAGGTAGGGTCTTGTTCTAACCCAGTATGACATGGAATTCACTACGTAGTCTCAGGTTGGCCTCAAACTCCTGACGATTCTCCTACCTCTGCCTCCCGAGTGCTGGGATTAAAGGCATACACCACCATACCCAGCTTTGAAAATTCTTTTTTTTAAAAAATTTGTTTTATTGACACCTTCTATGCTTACAATGAACCATGATAATTCTCTCCCCTCCCCCACTTTTCCCTTCACAACTCCAGTCTCCATCATATCCCCTCCCTTTCTCCATTAGTCTCTTTTTGAGTTTGATGTCATCATCTTTTTCTCCTATTGTGAGGATCTTGTGAAGGTATTTCTAGGCACTGTGAAGTTGTGGATACTAAGGCCAATTTCTATCTGGACAGCTGCATTGTAAGGAGTGGTATCCCTCCTTTGGCTCTTACATTTTTTTCTACCACCTCTTCTACAATGGACCCTAAGCTTTGGAGGATGTGATAGGGATGTTTCAGTGCTGGACATTCCTCTGTCACTTCATTTCAGCACTATGTTGTCTTTTGGGTCATCCCAGTGGTTTCCAACACATAATCATCACATTTTAAAGCTTCTTCATTTTGACATATTTCATACTTACAGAAGTGTTGCAAAAATAATTCAATATCTGAAAAAAGAAGCTTGTCTAACCAAAAGTGAGACAAGCATTAATATATGAATATGAACATTAAGTGTAGTGCTTACAGGGAAGTTTAGTGAGCATAATATATGCATTTAGCCAGATAAGAGCAGGCTTTATAACCCTAAGACTTCCCTATGACTTCCCCTTCCATAGGCTTTTGATTAAGTTGTCAGTACCAGGCATGTATTCCCTACCATAGAGCAGGCCTCCAGTGCAATTAGAGAGTAGTTGGTTTCCCTCAGAACAGACATGCCACTATTGCACCCATTCAGTCATTTGGCCTGTCTGGCCAAACTTGAGGCTTCCAGTGTCCACTGTTTTCACTGCTGTTGACTTCTTTTTTTATTTTTTATTTTAAAAAATTTTTTTTTAGACTTTTTATTTATTTATTTATTTATTTGAGAGTGACAGACACAGAGAGAAAGACAGATAGAGGGAGAGAGAGAGAATGGGCGCGCCAGGGCTTCCAGCCTCTGCAAACGAACTCCAGACGCGTGCGCCCCCTTGTGCATCTGGCTAACGTGGGACCTGGGGAACCGAGCCTCGAACCGGGGTCCTTAAGCTTCACAGGCAAGCGCTTAACCGCTAAGCCATCTCTCCAGCCCTGCTGTTGACTTCTGTTTCTCACAGGGCTCCATGCAGTGCAGCTTTCTCCAGCTTTCAGTTGTCTGGTCTACAGGGAGGAGGTTTTCAGCTCAGCCCTAGCTTGATTTCTTAGTGATCTTGCTGCCCAGGGATGTGAAGTCTTCAGCAATAAAGTCTTACTATCTGTTTCTCATGGGAAACAAAGGGCCTTGGCAATAACCTGCAATTTTTTGGAGGCAGCAGGGACCACTCTGGCCAATAACTCCCTGGAAGGTATCCCATCCCTGGCACTGAAAATTTTCTAGTAGCAATCTATGGCTTCTGGATGTGCCATTATCCAAAAAGTAGGCCTGTGCCGGGCGTGGTGGCGCACGCCTTTAATCCCAGCACTTGGGGGGCAGAGGTAGGAGGATCACCATGAGTTCAAGGCCACCCTGAGACTACATAGTGAATTCCAGGTCAGCCTGGGCTCGAAAAACAAAAACAAACAAACAAAAAAGTAGGCTTGCATATGTCTTTTCTTTTTTTTTTTTTTTTTTCGAGGTAGGGTCTCACTCTGGTCCAGGCTGACCTGGAATTCACTATGGAGTCTCAGGGTGGCCTTGAACTCACAGCGATCCTCCTACCTCTGCCTCCCGAGTGCTGGGATTAAAGGCGTGCGCCACCACGCCCGGCCCTTGCATATGTCTTGTTCAGAATATCATGAATTTTGATTGACCCTCCTCCACCCTTCTTTTACATAAACTCTTCCCCTGGCCTCACCTAGGCCATTCCACTACCTGTAATCTATTCTTATACTTACATATATATAATACCATTCCTTAAAGTCCTTCCCTCTCCTCCCTCCCATAAAGCCTTTTTCTAGCTTACTAGCCTCTGCTACTGAGTTTTGGCACCAGCTCACACACAAGTCTAAACATTTGTAGCTAGGATCCACATATGAGAGAGAACATGCAATGTTTGGATTTCTGGGTCTGGATTACATCACTAACTGTAATCCTTCCCAGATCCACCCATTTCCCTGCAAATTTTATAATTTCATTACCACTGAGTGGAACTCCATTGTGTAAATGTATTATCCATTCACTTGTTGAGGGACATCTAGGCTGGTTCCATTTCCTAGCTGTTGTGAACAGAGTAGCAATAAACATGGTTGTGCAAGTATCTGTAAGGTAGTGAGAAGAGTCATTAGGATATATGCCTAGGGGTGCTATAGCTGGATCATAAGGCAAATCTATTTCTAGCTGTCTCAAGAACCTCTGCACTAATTTCCACAATGACTGTACTAGACTGTACTACATTCCCACCAACAGTGTAGAAGGGTTCCCCTTTTTCTGCATCCTTGCCAACATTTATTGTCACTTGTTTTCTTGATGGTAGCCATTCTGACGGGAGTGAGATACACTCTCAACATAGTTTTAATTTGCATTTTCCTAATGGCTAAGGATGTAGAACACTTTTTTAGATGTTTACATTCCATCTGTATTTCTTCCTTTGAGAACTCTCTGTTTAGTTCCATAGCCCATTTTTAATTGTGTTATTTGATGTCTTATTGTTTTGTTTTTTTTTGAGTTCTTTGTATATTCTGTATATTAATCCTCTGTCAGATGTGTAGCTGGCAAAGATTTTCTCCCATTCTGTAGGTTGTCTCTTTGCTCTCTTCACAGCGTCCTTTGCTGTACAAAAGCTTTGTAATTTCATGAGATCCCAGTGGTTGATTACTGGTGTTATTTACCGAGCTATTGGGGTTACATCCAGAAAGTCATTGCCTATGCCAAAGTCTGTTTGTGCCAATAGCATGCTGTGTTTGTTACTACAGCTTTGTAATATAGCTTAAAAT
Organism: Jaculus jaculus; assembly: GCF_020740685.1. Classification (NCBI taxonomy): domain Eukaryota; kingdom Metazoa; phylum Chordata; class Mammalia; order Rodentia; family Dipodidae; genus Jaculus; species Jaculus jaculus. The sequence goes on from NC_059105.1 coordinate 170,322,316, forward strand.
TGGGTATGGTGATACCATGAGCCTTATTTTTGTTGTTCAAAATTGTTTTGGCTATTTGAGGGTTTTTTTTTTTTGTGTGTGTGTGTGTGTGTGTGTGTGTGTGTGTGTTTCCAAATGAATTTTTGGAATTTTTTTCCTATGTCTATGAAGAATACCATTAGAATTTTAATGGGGATTGCATTAAATGTATAGATTGCTTTTAGTAAGATGGACAGTTTTACAATATTGGTTCTTCCAATCCAAGAACATGGGATGTCTTTCCCTTTCCTAGTGTCTTCTGCAAGTTCTTGCTTGAGTGTTATCATAGAGATCCTTCACTTCCTTGGTTAAGTTTAATCCAAGGTACTTTATTTTGTTTTTGAGGCAATTGTGAATGGGAGAGATTCTATGATTTCATCTCTGCATGTTTGCTGTTAGCATATAGGAATGCTACTGATTTCTATGTATTTATTTTATATTATGCTACATTGCTAAAAGTGTTTATCAGCTCTAACAGTTTGCTGGTAGAGTCTTTAGGGTCCTTTATGTTTAGAATCACATCATCTGCAAATAATGATAATTTGATCTCTCCCTTTCCAATTTGTATCCCTTTGATGAGTGTTTCTTGCCTTGTTGCTATAGGTAGACTTCCAGTACTATATTAAATAAAAGTGGAGGCTGGAGAGATGGCTTAGCAGTTAAGCACTTGCCTGTGAAGCCTAAGGACCCTGGTTCGAGGCTCGATTTCCCAAGACCAAAGTTAGCCAGATGCAGAAGGGGGCCCATGTGTCTGGAGTTTGTTTGCAGTGGCTGGAGGCCCTGGCATGTCCATTTTTTCTCTCTCTATCTGCCTCCTTTTCTCTCTGTCTCTCTCAAATAAATAAAAACAAACAAAAATAATTTAAAAAATAAAAGTGGGCACAGTGAGCACCCTTGTCTTGTTCCTGAATTTAATGGAAAAGTTTCAAGTTTTTCCCTATTTAGTATTACGTTGTCTGTAGATTTGTCATAAATAGTTGTTATTATGTTGAGATATGTTCCTTCTATTCCCAGTTTCTGTAAGACTTTTACCATGAAGGGAAGTTGGATTGTGTTGAATGCCTTTTCTGCATATATTGAGATGACCATGTGATTTTTGTCCTTCAGTTCATTTATACAGTGTATTACATTTATCAATTTGCATATGTTGAACCATCCCTGCATCTCTAGGATAAAGCCTACTTGGTCAGGGTGAATAATCTTTAGGATATACTCTTGTATTCTGTTTTCTAATTTTTTGTTGAGAATTGTAGCATCCATGTCCATGATGGAGATTGGTCTGTAATTTTATTTTTTGGGTCTGTCTTTGTCTGGTTTTGGTATCAGATGATACTAGCTTCATAGAAGGAGTTCAGTAGAGTTCCCTCCTTTTTATTTTATGGAAAAGTTTGAGAGGTAGTGGTGTTAGTTCTTCCATGAAGGTCTGGTAAAATTCACTGGTGAATCCATCTGGGCCTGAACTTTTGTTTTTATTTGGAGACTTTTTATAACTGCTTGGCTCCCCATACTTGTTATAGGTCGATTAAAATGGTTTATCTCATCTTGATTTCATTTAGGTAGGTCATATGAATCAAGGAAATAATTTATTTCTTTCAGATTTTCAAATTTTGAGGCATATATATTCTTAAAGTATATTCTTATGATTTTCTGAATTTCTTTGGTATCTGTTGTAATGGTGCCTTTTTCATCTTTAATTTTATTAATTTTTGTCTCTTCTCTCTGTCTTCTGGTCAGATTTGCTACAGTTTATCAATCTTCTTTGTCCTTTCAAAGAAACAACTATTTTTTTCATTGATTCTTTGGGTTGTTTTGGTTTCTATTTCATTATTTTCTGCCCTAATCTTTATTATTTCTTCTATCTACTGACTTTGGGTTTGCCTTGGTCTTTTTCCAAGGCTTTAAGGTAAAGCATTAAACTGTTTACTTGTGACCTTTCTAATATCTTAATATAGGCACTTAGAGCTATAAATTTCCCTCTTAGGACTGCCTTTATTGTGTCCCAAAGGTTTAGAAATGCTGTATTCTCATCATCTTTGTTTCTATGAATTTGTTGATTTCCTTTTTGATTTCTCAGTGACCTATTCATTATTACTGTTTAGTCTCCATGAATTTTCATATATTCTGTAGCTTTTCTTGTTGATTTGTAGTTTAATCCCATTGTGGTCAGATAGAGTACAAGGTATTATTTCAATTTTCCTGTATTTTTTAAGATTTGCTTTGTGTCCTAATATATGGTCTATTTTGGAGAATGTTCCACGTGCTGCTGAGAAAAATATATATTCTGGAGCATTTGGATGACATGTTCTACAGATATCTATTAGGTCCTTTTGTTCCATAACATCATTTAATCCAGATGTCTCTCTGTTTATTTTTTGCTGGGATGACCTGTCAATTGAAGAAAGTGGAGTATTGAAATCACCCACTACGATTGTGTTTGGTGTTATCTATGCTTTAAGTCTCAGTGTTTGTTTGATGAAATTGGGAGCCCCCATGATAGGTGCATATATGTTTATGATTGTAATGTCCTCCTTTTGGAGTGTTCCTTTAATCAGTATAAAATGACCTTCTTTATCTTTCTTCACAAATTTTGGTTTGAATTCTATCCTGTGAGTTATTAGGTTAGCAACCCTGATTGTTTCCTAGGCCCATTTGCTTGAAATACCATTTTCCATCCTTTCACCTGAATGCAGTGTCTATTTTTTTTTATTGGAGATGAGTTTCCCAGAGGTAACAAACAGCAGGGTTCTGCCTTTTAATCCAGTCTGCAAGTCTGTGTCTTTTGGTTGGGGCATTGAGGCCATTGATCTTAAGAGTTATTGAAAGGTATGTGGTTTTATTTTTTGCCATTTTTGTTTTGTAGTGCTTCCTGGTTTCCCTTTACTCTCTTGTTTAACTGTTATTTGAATATGGTTTATTTTTTTTCTGTTTCCTTATGTATGTCTTTGTTCTCACTTCAGTGTGAAGGATTCCTTCTAGTATTTTCTGTAGAGCTGGCTTAGTTGTCATAAATTCCTTTATCTTGTTTTTGCATGGAATGTCCTTGTTACTCCTTCTATAATTATAACATGAAGAGGAGGGGTTCTTTCTAGGTGTTGTCTGGTGTTCTAAAAGCTTCCTGTATCTGCGTTGGCATTTCTTTCCCAATTTTGCAAAAATTTTCTTCTATGATTTTGTTGAAAATGCCTACTATGCTTTGGATTGAAATTCTTCTCATTCTGTTTTACCCTGAATTTTTATGTTTCATATTTTCATAGTGTCCCAAATATCTTGAAATTCCCATTCATACCATCACTTTACCTTGTCTGTCTCTTTTTTGGACTCTTGGATCTGCCACCTGGTCTTCCACTTTAGATATTCTTTTCTCTCCTCATTCATTCTACTGGAGAGACTTTCCACAGAGTTTTTTATTTGACTATGTTTTTTATTGCTAGTATTTCTGCTTGGTTTTTCTTCAGTATTTCTATTTCTTTACTCTTGTCTTATAATGACCTCCTTATTTCATTAAGCTGGTTTCCTGTGTTCTCTTGGAATTCCTTCAGGAGCTTGTTTCCTTTTTTAATTCTTTTGTTTTCTTCTTTGATTCCTTTGAGTATAGATAAAATCACCTTTTTGAAATTTTTGCCAGGCATTTCATCTAAAACAGTTTCATTTGGGATAATTTCTGATGAATTTATAATTTTTGGTGGGGTTGTATTGTTTTGATTCTTTGTGTTTATTGTATTATAATGTAGTGATTTTTGCACCCTGAGTTGATTTGATGCTTGAGTTTTCTAATTATATGCAGTGCTCTTAGTTTTGGAAGTACAACTTATATACTTTCAGAGTAGGTGTTTAAGGTGCCAGGTGTAGCTCTTACACTCCAATCCAACTGCATAAGTAATACTAGGTGTTGCATTTGCCTGGTATTCAAGTATTCTAGTGGACTGTGTGGAGCAATTTATAGGCAAGATTCTAAAATTCAACTGGGCAACATACACATTCAATAAAAGCCAGCACAGAGTATGCAAGTGTGGGATTTGAAACAAACAGACTACCTTATAAAGCCCAAATCCCTAAATGTATGTGTTCTACACCCTTAAAATGGTCAGCTGAGAGGTTGATACTTCTGTTCTGAAATGGGTTCCATGTTAGCCCGGGTTTGAATCAGACCCTGCCCCAATAATAACTGAAGAAAAAGACAAAGGCCCTATGAATCTGAAAGCATCAATAGCAACAATAGTCAACTCCTAAGTACAGCTTAATTGAGAATGGTAAAGCCAACCACATATATTAGGATAAATTCATAGGTATTGATTTGTTATTTGAATATTAGTCTTATTTAATTATTTCTAAAGTTTTTCCAACTTTGGCCATTGTTCTTTCAGGATCCTATGCTCTTTAAACATGCTTGCAATTTCACTTTTAAGAAAATCCTTACGTTTTCACCAACACAACATACTTTAGGCCCTTCATATATTTTTCCCTGGCCTACCCCTGGAATCAACTAGCTCTCCAGGGAGTTCTTGCTTCTTTTTAACATGTTCCTTCTGCTTCACAAAGCTTTTTTTCATTGTTTATTGGAATTGAGTCAAAAATGACAGATTAAGTGTTCCCTTTTGTGCTTCTTCAAACTTTGAGAAAGCAAAGTTTTTGAATTTGAGTTCAGTAAATATTTATTAAAACCCCACTTTATGTTAGTGTTGGTTTAGATGTGAGGATGTGCCTCTTTTACATCAGAGAGAGTATTACAGAGGAAACAATCCATATTTTGATAATTTCACCCTGATAAATGAAGTCTTTAAGTAGCCTTAATTTTTCTTTTTCATGTCTTATCTAATAATGTAAAACTTTATTAACTAAAAATGTCCCCCTAGCTGCCAGCATGATGACAGTGAGTCAAGTCCAGTCACCACGCGGCCGCCTCTGTTGTTCCTTGTCCTGATCTCTCTTCTGCTGTGAAGCAATAGAAAGAAAAGAGTCCTTTACGTATCTTCTGGTCAGAATGGTTTCAGGTAGGGCTACTTAGGCCCAAGTTTTCTAAAATAGTTTGTGAAAGTAGTATCCTCAGCACCAGTGGAGGCCTTGGCTCTTTTACTTCTGCCCCCAGCCAATTGAAGTCACAGACCCACACACCTGCATTTGATTCGAGTTTGTAAAATATTCACTAAAACATGATTAACTTCGTATGCTCAGAAACATTTTTTTTTCATGAATATGTAATTTGTATATGGCTTAGTAGGGTATGCTTATTTTCCTTCCTGGTGCATCGGTGGAGCAGGGCTGAAGGATTTACACCAAGAGGGCTCACTCACATGACTGTTCAGTGGGTGCTATCTGTCTTTTATATTCAACTGCAACAGTCTCCTTGCACGAACCTGTCTATAACGTTTCGCAGGCTGCCTCAGTGTATGGTGGGTAGGGCACAACAGAAAACGTACCAACAGACATAGAGCAGAAGCTCAGTCTCTTCAAGAGTGGTCCCAGAAGTGGGCTTGGCCCATTTCCATTGTATTCTACCTGTTCAATTACAGAGCCCATCCATAATTAGGAGGAGGCACTCAAGCCACTTCTTGACAACAGACGCATCACAGTGGTGACTGCATCCAATCTGTCACATAGCAGAGAACATGAAAATAGGAAAGAAAAACTATTTTGTGCATGTAGTGTGTGTGTGTTGTCATGTGTGTTTGTGCAAATGCATGCATCCATGTGAACATTTGAAAGGCCAGAGGGGAACACCAGGAACTCTTCTCTATTTCTCCTTGGTGTATTTTCTCAAGATGTAGCCTTTCTCTGAACCTGGAGCTACTGTTTTCTTAAACATTAGTGATTCTTAGCTCACCACAGAACTGGAATTACAAGCACAAACGGCCACTTGAAACTGTTTACAAGGGCTCTGGGGAATCAAATTCAGGGCAGAAAAGGGCTCCTCAGATGCTCATGGGTGAGTGGTTAGCACTTTTACTCACTGAGCAAGCCATCTTCTCCGTCCATAAGGAACTATGTTTAAAAGGTCTTGTATGCTAATAAAAAATTGGACACCCAATAAAAATAGAGAATATAAACTAATAATTTCCAGAAACACTATAAATGGCTAATAAGTATATCAAATTGCTTATTCTAATCAACTTAAATCAATATTATATTTTCTCAATTTAACCAACGTTTGGAAAACTTAGGTTGTTGAATTAATTTTAGTCATATACAAAAGTAGGTATGCATTCATTAAAGATGCAAACACTTTTATTGCATATTACCTAAAATAAAAAGGCTGGATATAGTTTAATGGTAAGGCACTTGCCTAGCATGTTTGAGGCCCTGGGTTCATTTTCTAGTACCACACATACACATAAACAGGAAAAAATAGCCATATGATATGTAGTCATATGATATATGGTCATATGACTTTACTTATGTACTTATGTATATGTAACCAAAACATACAAAATAAAAATATAAGTCATAGATTTAAGGCATATATTTAGGTCTCTAGTATCATAATCCAAAAAAAATCCTGACATGCTTATAAATTTTATAGGTGACCACTGACTATTTCATGGTGAAATAAATGAAGGTGTTTTCATTAAATTTAGACTACTTACATTGTAAGCCATGAACCTTTCCAAACATTTATGAGCGAGCAGTAATAAAATAATAGCTATAGTTAAGGAGCATTAATGATTGTTAACAAAATGAAAACAGGCAACCAGATAGGGCATGCCTTCTTTGCAAGTAAATATCACCACTTATAAAATGTTCTAGCCAAAAAAATTAAATCTTAATTTGATTAAACTTGTATCTCTCAAGAAAAAGAACTGAATCCCAAATTTTGCAGAGGTGGATTCAAGAAATTTTTTTGTGAACTTAGTGAAGTTATGTCATTTCTTTAAGCCTCAATATAGTTCTGTAAAAAACAAAATCCTCAACTAAGAAAAAGCAACAAATCTCTGGTGCCCTTTTACTTCCTCATAACCTGTTATTCAGCTGCTTGATTCACATTTCCACATTGAGGTTTTCATATTTCCATATTTTCTTTGTTTAATAATTTAGTGTATTCTATTTTTATTCTAAATTTACAAAAAGTCAGGATGATAAGGAATATATTATAAATGAGAATAGGAATGCAGTCATTAAAATCCTGAATGTGGGAAATGCTAGAGAACAAATGACCTTGCTTCCTCATGAAATAAAAAGGAATGAAGGGAAACAGAATCCTATATTACATATCTGAGGGTTTCTTAACCTTGTAACTAGTAACATTTGTTTGGATAATTCATTGTCATTGGGGAATACCCTATGCTCTTTGGGTTTTAAAATTTTTTATTTATTTTTATATTTGTGTGTGTGTATGAATGCCACTGTCTCTTTCCACAGATGCTTGTGGCACATTTTGTGTTTGGCATTATATGGGTGGTTGGGGAATTGAACCCTCCTGGCTGGCGGGGTTTGCAAGCAAGTACCTTTAGTCACAGAGCCATCTCCCCAGCGCCACTTCAGTTTTTAACATGCTTCTGACTCTGTCCATTGCCACTGCAACATTGACCCCCAACCCCAGCCTTGTGGTGACAAACAAAAATGTTCCCAGAACTTTCAAAACATCTGGGAACAAAATTGCCCCCTGTTTAGGATCACTGCTATAGAGAGAAATAGTTACATGACACAATGACAAAAACTATGTAACCAATGTGTATCCTGATTTGACTAAGCCAACTGTAAAAGATGATTATTAGGTAACTAGAAAATTTTTTGTATATTGGGAGATAACTTGATATTTGGTGACATTTAGGGATAATTGCAAAAGTTAAATGTGTGATAGTGGCATCGTGATTAGGCATATGTGATAAGAGATAGATTCTATTAGTGATGCACATTTAGTGAGAATTACAGGTAAAAATGGCTTCAAAATAATAAATGAGGTGGGTGAGTGAACAAATACATAAAATGCTAGTGGCTATGTGTTCATAATGACTGAAGCCAAGTAATGGGTAAGGGGGAGAATTCATCATGTTGATTTCTTTACTTTTGTGTATGTTGAACTTGTCCCTAACAAAACATTTTGTAAAGTGGTAGCAAGTGATTCAATACTGTATGTGTGTGTGTGTATATATACATATGCATATATATGGACAATATATACCATTCATGTATTCATAAATTTATGAAATCTCTCCAGCCCACCTCCTAGCCTTTAAATAAATTTATCATAAAATTATGATTATGTGATGCTAAAATATTTATTTAAAGGCTAGGACGTGGGCTGGAGAGATGGCTTAGTGGTTAAGTGCTTGCATGCAAAGCCAAAGAATCCTGGTATGACTCTTCAGGACCCACATAAGCCAGATGCATAAGGTGGCACATGCATCTGTAGTTTGTTTGCACTGGCTGGAGACCCTGGTGCACCCATTCCCTCTATATCTGCCCCCTTTCTTTCTTTCAAATAAATAAATAAAATATATTTTAAAAATTTATGTGTAAGGGTAACTTTGATAAATAGTAACAATAATTAAAACACTGATGAGATGCTACTAATTTGATTATTTTTCTGTGAATATGCAGTTTAGATCAGTTGCATAATTTTTTTATATATGGAAGACCACGTTCAACAACATTATGGGGAGTTTTGCTTGAAAAATAATTCACAGTAGCTCTAGTTTCAGTTTTGAATGAAGGATGTAGTGAGAACAACTAAAAGAAGACTGGCAGTTATCACCGTCCAGCAGACATGTTGCAAAGCACAATGGCAGGCAGTAAAGATGACTAGAGAAGCCCAGTCAGCTGAAGTCCTTGAGGTCTCTTCAGGAGAGGCTTTTTTAAAAAAATAATATTTATTCATTTGGCAGAGAAAGACGGAGAGAAAGAGAGATCGAGAGAGAATGGGCATACTAGGGCTTCCAGCCACTGCAAATGAACTCCAGATGCGTGTGCCGCCTTGTGAATCTGGCTAATGTGGGTCCTGGGGAATCGAACCTGGGTCCTTTGGCTTTGCCAGCAAATGTCTTAACCGCTAAGCTATCCCATCAGCCCAGGGCTTTTGATTAACACTTTCCTCAGCAGGTGTATTTATACCATGGGATAAACAAGAGTGACCTCTGCTCAAGTCTTAAGATGGTTGGTGCAAGTGGGGGAAGAGAGCACCAGACAGCCCAGAAAATGGTTTAACTTTCAGGTGTTTTAAAGGGTACAATGTTTTCAACCCTTGGGCTATAAACATACTTGCATCTGAGTGGGGGTTATCCCATCCCTAGACACAGCTCTCAACAAGCTAAAAGCACATGACAGTTTCCCAATGGTGCTTCTACCACAAAGGGACACTACAGGCTGAGTAATTCAGAAGGCAGAGCACTGGTCACAGCACCTTATTTCCTGCTGATGAGTAGTTGTCTTCTTTTTCTTTTTATGCTTACATTTTCTTTTAATTAATTAATTTGCAAACAGAGAAAAAACGAGAGGGAGGATAGGTGTGCCAGACCCTCTTGCCACAGCAAGTGAAGTCCAGGTGCATGCATCACATCATGCGTCTGGCTCTACGTGAGTATTAGGAAATGGAACCTGGGCTTTCGGGCTTTGCAAGCAAGCACCTTCAACCCTTGGGCCATCTTTCCAGGCCCTTCTTTGACTTTTCTTGGGACATGTAAGGAGAGCAAAGTGTTCTAAGGAGAGGAAGATTTCTTGCCTTTCTTATAGACGTGATAAGAAGACAATGTAGGGCTGGACCCTTGGGCTTAGCTTGCCACCTTCCTCTCACCCAATAAATGGACCATAGGGCAACCTGGAGTCACTTTGCATACCTCCTTTTGTCTAAGGATTCTTTGTAGAAAATATCCCCTGGCTTAGACTACATCTGCCTGCTCTTATCAGAGCTCTGAACTCTTAACAAAACCCCACTCTGAGCTCTGGCAGTGTTCTTAAGTTACAAACATCCCTTCAGTTTAATAGTTATGAACTACTGTCAGATGCATGGATGGTTGATGTTGTGTGGTCATTCTTTGGAACTGCCCAGAATTGTTTGGAGACAAATTAGCATCGAGGCCCAAGGCCAGGGCCAGTGACCAGGCCCATGGGATGTGAGAGGTGCTGTAAAGGCACTCTGAAGTCTGTTTTCTGGGATCGCTGGTACCACCATAACAAAAGCCACTGTTTTTCTTTTTGTCAAGGCAGGGTAGACCAGGCTGACCTGGAATTCACTATGTAGTCTCTGGATGGCCTCAAACTCTCTATGACTCTCCTATGTCTTTTCTCATGAGCGTGGGGATCAAAGGTGTGCGCCGCCACGCTGGCCTTAAAGCCACTATTTTTAAGTCAATGCTTTGTGCAAATGCCTGACGTGTCTAGAAGCTTTGAGCTAGCTTACAGCGTGTTACCTTGGAGACAGACTCCATGAACTGTACATATCCAGCTGTGGACTGCCCCACTATAGGCTGCTTTATTCACTTATTTAAATCAAGAGGAAGGCACTGCCCTGCAGGGGCTCAAGCTTTGAATACTTGGTCTCCAGCTCATAGCACTATTTTAGGAAGTTCTGGAAACCTTGGCAGGCGGGGCCTAACTGCATAAAGTGGGTCACTGGGGCATGACCTTGGGGGACTGTATCTTGTCTTGCTTCCTGTCCACCATGATGTGAGCCGTTCACCCACATCCTCCCCACCATGACGAGCTGAAACCTCTGAAGGCATGAGCCAGTAAAGACTTTACCCTTTTAGTTATGTGTTCCAGACGCCTATCACCACGACAGGAAAGCTGACACTGTCTTCAGGGAAGGAATCAGGGCAGGGCTCCTCACCAGCGCCGCAAGAAGGCGCATGGAAGGGATGAGGGCAAGAGAAGGGCAAGAAGAGAAGCGTTGCTGAGTAGAGCCAGGCCTGGTGGGGAGAGTCATGGCCAGAGAGGGGAGACCAGAAAGACCCTCTAAGAGCCCAGGTCAGCTCTGCCCGTTAAAACGTCCCACGGTGATAAAAACCGTTCCATGTCTGTGCCCATCAATGCAATAGTTATGAGCTACTCAGCCCCTCAGATGTGGCCAGTATGACTGAGAAATTGGAACTGTAGATCTATAAAAACATTACTTAAAATTTCACTGGTTTATTTTTCTTTACCTTTAAATTTTAAATAGCCGTGTGTGGCTAATGGGTCCAGGACTGGATAGCATATATAGAGTAATGCTATGGATATGTGTCTTCATGCTAGTTGTGTGTAGTGGCACAAGAATTTTCTTTGCTATCATTAATGAGATGCATAATAAAAATAATTTTAAATTATTTACCAAGGCTGAGCTATTTAGTAAGAATTAAAACACCATAGGGGCTGGGCGTGGTAGCGCACACCTTTAATCCCAATACTAGGGAGGCACAGGTAGGAGGATCACCGTGAGTTCAAGGCCACCCTGAGACTACATAGTGAATTCCAGGTCAGCCTGAGCTAGAGTGAAACCCTACCTCAAAAAACCAAAAAAAAAAAACAAAAACAAGAACAAAAAAACCATAAACATATAATACTTAAGTAGAACTTCTGTTTCTTGATTAAAGTAGATATTTGTTTATTTGAGAATTTCTTTTATTGTTAAGTAAAAACTGAATAATATAAACTTTTCTCTAAATGTTATTTTAGTTGCATCCTACAGTGAAGTTCATTTTCACTTGGTTCATGTGTTTTACATTTTCCCTCATTTTCTCTTTATTGTGGTGTGCGTGCGTAGGTGCATGTGTGTGTATGTCCACCTTTTTAAATTTTTTAAAAATAATTATTGGTAGAGAAAAAGAGAGATGGAGGGAGAGAGAAAGAGAAAGAGAAAGAGAGAGAGAGAGGTATGCCAGGGCCTCTAGCCATTACCAATGAGCTCTAGATACATAAGCTACCTTGTGCATCTGGCTTGCATGGATCCTGGGGAATTGAACCTGGGTCCTTTGGTTTTGCAGACTAGCGCCTTAACTGCTGAGCAATCTCTCCAGCATCCTCTTTTTTAGATAGGGCCCAATAGGCTAAACTAGCTGGCCAGTGAGCTTTTGGGAACCTCCTGTCTCCATCTCCCCAGTACTGGGATTACAGGCATGTACCACTATGACTGGCAATTTCATGGTGCACTGGGGATTAAATTTAGGCCTTCATGCTTGTGAAGCAAAAATTTTACGTACTGCTATCTCCTCAGGCCTCTTGTTTATCTTGTTGATTCAGGGGTTATTTAGACCTGTGTTGTTTAGTTACAAAGTATTTGCAGTTTTTCTAGTTATTATCCTACCATTAAGGTTAGTTTAATTCCTTTATGATCTGAGAATATACTTTATATGGCTCCATTTAGAAAACCTTCTTAGTGCCTAGTATGGAATACCACCCTATGAGTTGTAAGGGAAGCCCCAGAGATTCCCCTAAACAATACAGGCCATTGCTATTGCTCTTGGTTGGCACCCAGAACTAAATTAGATCTGATGCTGAAGGTACTATATGCTCTTTGGCTGCAGGAAAGAGAAATCAAGTTGAAACTGAGCTGGAAGCTTCCTCCCTGCTGGCTAGTTTTCACAGTGCCAAAAGGTGCCTGGCAGAAAAGTCATCAATGGTCTCACCCAGGGTAGATCCTGCACACTACGAGGTGTGTCTATTGATGTACTAGTAGCATGACTATTGGGGGATAGCCGACTGTTCTCTGAATGTGAGACCTGATCCGCAGGGGGAATGCATGACCAGTGCTGTAAACCTGCAGATCAGGTCACAGGCCCATGGCGGGGGACTGTAGACCCTGGAGGGAGGAGCTTCCACTGCTGTTTTACTAAACGGTTGTGTCCAAGTGCCATGTGCTTATGTTTATATCTACAGATTAGTGTAGCTGTCAGCCTTGCTCAGAAAAGGCCCCTACCTTTCACTGGGAGACGGTGAATGTGACTCATAGCTGGTCAGAGTACTAAAAATAAATGACTGTTTAGAGCTCAGCCCTGCATAAAGCATCTATACCATCTTTTCTAAGGCTCAGGGTACATCGTGGAGGAGAGAACAGAAAGAATTTAAGACTGGAAGATGGGGAAATGTGCTGTGAACCTCTGTCATCTGTACAATACATGGCCTTTGCATCACATTCATGTGCACACAGCAACTGTGGTTGTCTACAGAAGACTTGCATAGGATGGGCCAATCAGCAAGTCACCATGACGAGGGGAAGGTCATGGGAAGCCACCTCTCCCAGAGGTGCTGTTGGCAGTCAATTGTTGCTGGGCAGAGGAGTCATTAACTTGCGTACAATGAGAAGGAAAAGGGATCCAGTGGGAGTGGAAGGATGGCAAGACAGGGAAATGGGTGTGTATACAATCAAAATACCATGTGTGCATGAAATTGTCAAAAAACAAATACATTTTAAAAATATTTTAAAATTTTATTTATTTATTAATTTGAGAACGAGAAAGAGGCAGAGGGAGAGAGAGAGAGAAAGAGAAAGAGAGAGAGAGAGAGAATGGGTGCCCCAGGGCCTCCAGCCACTGCAAATGAACTCCAGACACATGTGCCCCCTTGTGTACCTGGCTCACGTGGGTACTGGAGAATTGAGCAGGGATCCTTTGGCTTTGCAGACAAGAGCCTTAACCGCTAAGCCATCTCTCCAGCCCAACAAATACATTTTTTTTTTTACAAACTCCTTAAGGGTTTGTTTTAACCCAGGATATATTCTCTTTATTTATGTTTCATACATACTTGAGCAGAATGTATGTTCTGTCATTCAGTATAATTTTTTTAATAAATATTAACCAGTTAGTTAATAATGTTTCTTTTTTCTTTTGAAGTTTTCTTTTTTTTGGCTGCTCATTTTGCTCACTATTTGTGTAAGTGTTAAAAATCTCTGACTGAAGTTCTAATTATTATTTTATATCCTTTTATTTCTATCTTACCTGGATAATTATATTCAAAATGAGTTAATGTAGCATATAGTTGAGTCTTTTTAGTACATTCTGAATTCTTTTTTTTTAATTTTTTTAATTTATTTATTTGAGAGCGACAGACACAGAGAGAAAGACAGATAGAGGGAGAGAGAGAGAATGGGCGCGCCAGGGCTTCCAGCCTCTGCAAATGAACTCCAGACGTGTGCACCCCCTTGTGCATCTGGCTAACGTGGGACCTGGGGAACCGAGCCTCGAACCGGGGTCCTTAGGCTTCACAGGCAAGCGCTTAACCACTAAGCTATCTCTCCAGTCCCTGAACTCTTTTTTAATTGGTGTATTTTCAGTTTTCAGTACTTATTATGTAATTATGTTTGAGTTCAAAGCTATCTTAATTTTTTTGTTGGTTTCCTCGTCTAATATTCTATTCCTCTATTTTTGTTTTTTTCATTTTGGATATTTAAATATTTTTGGAATTGAATTTATCTACCAACTCAACTCAATCAATAGATTTTAAAAATTTGGTTGTTGTACATTTTAATTCTAAATTTCATTAGATTCTTTGTTTGTTTGTTTTTGTTTTTGTTTTTTTTGAGTTAGGGTTTCACTCTAGCTCAGGCTGACCTGGAATTCACTATGTCATCTCAGGGTGGCCTTGAACTCATGGCGATCCTCATACCTCTGTCTCCTGAGTGCTGGGATTAAGGGCGTGCGCCACCACGCCTGGCTCATTAGATTCTTTATATATGTTCTATTTCTGTGCTGAGACTTTCCATTTCTGTTTGCTTTCTGAGCATGAACCTTTATTTGTTAGAGCATAATTATAATAGCCACTTTTAAGTATAATAAGTGCCACATAGTTCACCATGTGGTTAATATCTGAAATTGCCAATTTTCTTTTGTAAAATGTTGAAATTTCATATTATTTTATGTATCAAATAATTTTGAACAATATCCTAGGTGATTTAGGCATTGTTCTTTGTCTTCAGGTTTTATTTAGGTCATATGAGCTTTTTCTTATTTTGAACTAACGATTCTGCTGGCTGTTTGAGGTTCTACCCTTCTGCAAACTGTGCGTCGGCGCCAGTTCAGATGTCAAGGCCTGTGTAGCACTTTCATCCTCTGCTAAGCTTGAGTACCACAAGAGTCCATCTCGGACCTGGTCAGTGACTTCCTTTGTAGAGTAATTTCTTCTTATCTGTGATTTTACTTTCTGTTATTTCACTTACTCATAGTCAATCATAGCCCAAAAGGTTTAAATGACAATTTCCAGAAATGACATGTTGCGCTGTATTTCATTCAGAGTGGTGTGATAAAGCCCTCTTCTGTCTTGGCCAGGCTGAGTCACCTGGACATGTGTCTGGTCGACCGTCTCTGTGTGTGCTGAGCACCCAGTAGTCACTCCCTAGCGGCTCGGTTATCACATTGCTGTGGCACTGCAGGGCTTGTATTCAAGCCACCCTCATTGTACTTAATAATGGCCTCAAAGAACAAAAATAGTGACACACTGACCATTCAGATATTCCACAGTGCATTTCCTTTATGTGAAAAGGTGACAGTTCTTGACTTAAGGACAGAAAAATAACTGTTTTCCCTGCTGTTTGGGATGAGATCTATATGCGGAATTTAAAGTTGTGGGATTATTTTCCTTGCCTCCACCCTCTCTGGAAGAGATTCCTGGAACTGTTGGTTGCTAGCGTCCATCTTCCTGACTTCTCATTCTTCTGGCAAGAGAATGAGTCATTAGTTGCTCCATGCCGGTTACATTTTCTGCAACTACCTCTGCTTCTGGGGTCAGGCCGTGATTGGATAGAGACAAAAAAAAAAACAAAAAAAAACAACAAAAAAAAGGACAGGCTTCTTTGCATGATGTTTTTTTTTTGGATGGGTTCTAATTTATCCTATGCTACTGACCTTGAGCCTTGAGTTTACTATATAGCTAAGGATGGCCAAGAGCTGCCAATCTTCCACTTTCCACTATGCCATCATTGACAGCTACATGAATACCTGGAAAAGGGGGCTTGTAAAACAGAGTACCATATTGTGCAGACGGAATAGAAAATTCATTGTTATGTATGGAGTAAAGGAGAGACTCCTGAAAACTTTTAATGTGCTTAATGGAATGGCATAGAAATGGACTCAGGACAGGGGCATGTAATAATCTCTCAAATTAGTATGCAGTTCTATCAATGAGCTTCCTATATGATCATGGAATTAGTAGCACTTTACACCCTTGATGGATTAAAGTCTGGGTAGAAGTAAGTAGCCCAGTATTACCTGTGTCTTCAAAACCTAAAAGCATAATTTTTCACAAAGAAGAAAATATCTAATTTTCAAATATACTTTAAGTTGTAAGATGCATTTTAAATATTGTATTTATTCATTCACAGAGAAAGAAAAAGGAGGGAAATGGGCATGCCAGGGCCTCCAGCCACCACAAACAAACTACAGATGCCTGTGCTACTTTGTGCATCTGGCTTACATGGGTTCTGGGGAAATGAACCTGGATCATCAGGCTTTGCAAGCAAGTGCCTTTAGCTACTGAGCCATCTCCCTAGCCTGTAAGATGCAATTTTTTAGTAATATAAACTATATGCACTTTGTGGCAAATCCTACAGTAAAATTTCTCAATAATCGTTTCTTACAATGACGTTTTCAAGCACAAGCACCCATGTTTACATTCTTTAGGCTGCATTAGTGCATGTTTCAAGATGAGAGCTTCAGGGTTGATATCCAAACAACCACAATCACCCTAAAACTGTGGGTTTTTTTTCATCTTAAATCATATGAATTACTCTATATTAAATTAGTTTTAGAATCATTATTTTTCACTTTGTTCAATTTTCCAAGGCATTCAAGTTAATTAAGGGGCTGGATAAGTGGATCAGTAGTTAGGATGCTTGCCTGCAAAGCCCAACTACTTGGATTCAACTCCACAGTGACCATGTAAAGCCAGATGCATAAAGTGGCACATTCATCTGAAGTAAATTTGCAGTGGCTAGAAGCCCTGGTATGCCCATTCACTCCTCTCCCTCTCTCTCCTCTTCCCTCCCTCCTTGCAAATAAATAAACAAGTAAATATAAACAGTCATTTTTTTCCGCATGTTTCTAAAGACTTACTTGGCTTCTTTGAGATGAGATGATTTTTTTTTCCTCAAATGATGTTTATATTTGTAACTGCTTTTACAAATTTTGGTTTTATTCTATAGCAGGATTAATTATTAGTACATTTTAATAATTATATTTATGATGAGCTCCACAATGTGGACATATTACATATTAGCCATATTCTCAGGTTACAGTCTCATATCCTCTCTCTTCCAGCCCCATCTCCTTGCTGATGCAGTTGATATTCACTGTGAGCTAATTAATGCTCCAGTCTCAGTGGGGGGGAGGGCAGTGTCTTATTATATATCTTCTCAGCCCACGGAGAAAGTATTTTATTATTTCATTTTGCACTAGAAACTCCATCCCCATAATTTAAGGTGAACTTTAAATCTTATAAATGAGTTGATTGAGTTGATTAGAAATTAATGTAGGTCTAAGTTTTAACTTTAGCAACTTCCCTGCAGTTTATAAACATAATATAAAAGCTGATTGGGCTGGAGAGATGGCTTAGCGGTTAAGTGCTTGCCTGTGAAGCCTAAGGACCCTGGTTCGAGGCTCGGTTCCCCAGGTCCCACGTTAGCCAGATGCACAAGGGGGTGCACACGTCTGGAGTTCGTTTGCGGAGGCTAGAAGCCCTGGCGCGCCCATTCTCTCTCTCTCCCTCTATCTGTCTTTCTCTCTGTGTCTGTTGCTCTCAAATAAATAAATAAATAATTAAAAAAAATTAAAAAAAAAAAGAAATGGGACCTTCTGCTGACTCTGTCCCTCTTTAAAAAAAAAAGCTCATGAAGGATGATTTAATTTTTTTACCTTTTCTATAATAAGTGCGATGATTTGGAAAAAAGATATAGCTGTGTGTTTTGTGTGTTTGTTAGGAGATATAAGTCAACAGTCCACAGTTATTTCAAGAATGCCTGGTTGTTTTTGGAATCTTGGCTTCTGACAATGTCTTGAAAGCCTGTTTATTAATATCCTTATTGCTATTTAAAGCATTCATTTAAAAATACCCTAGCCATTAGAAAACTTAATGAGAAAACTTCAGGCAGAGTTAAAATTATGAAAATAACCCAGAATGCTGTACTGTAGAGGGACTGGACGACTTCTGATGGCTCCTTGTGGAAGGCCTTCTGGAAACAGGACACGTGGAGCTAGGGCCTGAATGACACGCATGAAATAGTCTGTGAGAAAAAGCAGAACTGGAGGAAGAGCATTCCAGCCGTCACTGTCTGGTTTGAATCTTCATGTTTCTCAGAGACACAAGTGTTAAAAGCTCAGTCCAGCTTGGCACCGCTAGGAGGTAGTAGAGTCTTTAAGGTGGGACCACTGGAAAGTCTTTAGCCGATGGGATTGTTCACTTGAGGAGGATGGTGGGACTTCACTCTTCTCTCTTGGACTTCCTGATGAAGAGTTGGGTAGTTTTGCTCTGCCATACCACGATGCTCCACCACAGGCCCAGAGCGATGGGTCAAGCGAGCATGACGGGCAAAGCTAAAGCTGTGAGCTAAAGCAACCCCCTTTTTAAATATAACTTGATGACATCGGGCATTTGTTATAGTAACCGAAAGCTAATGAACATAGCCAGGAAGGGGACTACTGAAAAAGACCTTTAGGTAGGATGGGGTTTTGTGCACTTGAGGAATAACAAGAAATACTAGTGCCTGAAGAGGGGTGAGTAAGGTGGGGAAGTTGCAGGCCATGAGGAGTTCTGTACTTGTGAACACAGAGGTGTGGTCAAGACATGTTCAAATGAAGAAGTTACTTTTCAAATATCTCCAGTAGAAAAATTCCCTTCATGTAGAACTGTATACTTATTTCCATGTGCATTTTAGGTTCAAAGATACGATGAGGTGTATATTGTAAAAACTTCTAATGCTGAGAATCTCTGAGGCTTGGACATCAGGTGATGTACTTCCCCCTTTTGAATTTCCCATATTGTTTGAGTAGTTTACTAGGGCAACACTGTCATGTCAAAAATGCCAACATGAAAAGTGAGCATAGTTCTCTTTGAATAAGATTTCATGATAAGATTGCATGGACGCTAATGTAGCTTCCAAATTCACACAGGTGGAAGCAGAGATTTATAGTTTTTTAAAAAGTGTTTTAGCCCCAATTAACAAATGTAGAAATAAAATGATTTGTATTGGAAGGGGGAGTTCAATGAATACGGAAGATTTAAAAGGCACAAAAAGGCACAGTATCCAGAACATAGTTTAAAAAATCTCCTTCATTACATACCAAAATAGATTTTCCCACACGTAAATGGAATTTTCAAGAGAAGGCATTAAAAATAGTAAAACATTTAAAAAGCATAACAGAAAGAGGAAGCTAGAAAAAGGATAAATACTATTCAGGTTACACATTAATTTGATTACTCATTCTTTCAACCCGGATTTTAACACAATCTACACTAAATAAACAAGTGTGGCATGTACGAGTTCTAGCTGAGTGAGCTCCCCACAAGCGCACGAATAAATGTGACCACAAAGGGAAGTAGGCAGGCTAGAAACGGGGCGCCAAGATTATCAGTTTCAGTAGAGAATTGTCTAAGTTTTGACATTGTCTAGTAAATTGCTGAAAATCATATTTGTATTTTCTCTCATGGAAAAATTTCCATTGTTTTATATAATTCGCTTTAACCTATCAATATTCATCTTGTGTTCCAGTCTCATATTTCTGTGGTATCAACCTAGTTCCAATACCAAAGATTCAGGCCCGTATTTTACATGTAACTACTTTATGTAATGGTCCCATGCACACCTACCAGAAACTGTCATTGTATGTTATCATTACTTCCGTAGATACCTTAATAACCTTAGATTTTGTCTATGTAAAAGCAGCATGGGTTTTGTTCCATATCTAGAGAAAAGACTCTTGTGCATGTTCAATTAAGTAAATGTATTTCTTTGGTTAATGAAAGAAGAAAAGCATTCATTATATCCCATCCTTCCATATTAGGTTGTTTATTTCCTAAAGATAAAGATTCAATTAATTACTTTCTTATGATCTGGTATCTTCATCAGTGTGATGATTCTAGAAAACTTTAGATTATTTGTAGTACATACCTTTAGGCTATATATGAATGTAATCTTGGATCTATGTCCAGCAAAGTGTGTGGAACGAGAAACTGAGCTGTATAGAAAGGTAAACCACGAGGCAGACAGCAGAAAACATGACAATCAACGAGCCAACATTTTCTGACAGCATTTTCTGCCTAGAAGACCAGCGTGTGGGTCGCAGCTCGACGCTGCTTGCAGATCTTGCACTCTCTGCCACACAAAAGTAGAGGCTTCATTTCAGGGACGAAGCAAGTCTGACAACCGAGGTTGCTGCTGCTTCCCACATGCCCTCCTGCCCTTTCAAGTACACTAGACTCTCATCACAGTTGGTATTTTCAAAGAAATTAATTCATTGATTTGCAAAAGGAGAGAGAATGAGAATGAATGGGTACACCAGGGCCTCCTGCCATTGCAAACAAACTTCAGATTCATGTGCCACTTGGTGCATCTGGCTTTACATGGGTACTGGGTAAGTAAACCTCAGGCCTTCTGGCTTTGCAAGTAAGCACGCACTTTTTTTCTTTTTGGTTTTTCGAGGTAAGGTCTCACTCTAGCCCACACTGACCTGGAATTCACTATGGAGTCTTAGGGTGGCCTTGAACTCACTGTGATCCTCCTACCTCTGCCTCCCAAGTGCTGGGATTAAAGGCGTGCGCCATCACGCTGGACTTAGCACACATTTTTAATTTTTTTTTTAATTTTTTTTATTTATTTATCTGAGAGTGACACAGGGAGAAAGACAGATAGAGGGAGAGAGAGAGAATGGGCGCGCCAGGGCTTCCAGCCTCTGCAAACGAACTCCAGACGCGTGCGCCCCCTTGTGCATCTGGCTAACGTGGGACCGGGGGAACCGAGCCTCGAACCGGGGTCCTTAGGCTTCACAGGCAAGCGCTTAACCGCTAAGCCATCTCTCCAGCCCTTAGCACACATTTTTAACTGGTGAGCCATCTCTCCAGCCCCAGACTTAATCTTATATGTGGTATTTTTTGACTTTTTAATTTTAATTTATTTATTTGAGAGCGACAGAGGTAGAGAGAGACAGAGAGAAGGGAGAGAGAGAAAGAGAGAGGGAGGGAGAGAATGGACGCGCCAGGGCCTCCAGCCACTGCAAACGAACTCCAGACACGTGCGCCCCCTTGTGTATCTGGCTAAAGTGGGTCCTGGGGAATGGAGCCTCTAACCAGGGTCCTTAGGCTTCACAGACAACCGCTTAACCACTAAGCCATCTCTCCAGCCCTTATATGTGGTATTTTTCAAGCACTAATGATTTTCAAAGTATGAAAATTGCTCTGCTCTTATAGCATTTTCCTTTTGAAGCATTTCCTCTTGAATAGTACCTATTATCATATTGGAGACTCCAGATAGTTCCACAGTAAAGCAACATTAGCGTTTACTTTGAATGAGAGTTGCCCTGAGTTCATTGTCCTTGAAGCTCTTTTCAGGCAATGATTAATAATTGCAAAGCTAAAACATTGTATAGAAGGAGAATAGAACTGTGGTTCCTAGAGATGAGGGGGAGGCGAGAGAGACGTTAGCTAGCAATAGTCTGAAAGCAGCTGATAGAGGGCTCACTGAGGCTTTTGTTAAAATTGGAGCCGGGCTGGTGGTGCGCACCTTTAATCCCAGCACTCAGGAGGCAGAGGGAGGAGGATCACCGTGAGTTCGAGGCCACCCTGAGACTACATAGTGAGTTCCAGGTCAGCCTGAGCTAGAGTGAAACCATACCTCAAAAAAACAAAAAGAAAAAAAAAAAAGAAAAAAAAAAACTTAAGTATAGAATTTCCTCTTTTTTTCCCCCTGAAACGTGGTACAATTGGGTCAGCCAATAATGCTACTTCCACTGGCACAGCTCTTTAATCCTGGCACCTGGAAGGCTGAGGCAGGAGGATCACAGTGAGTTTAAGGCCAGCCTTGGACTACAGAGCAAGTTCTAGGTTAGTCTGGGCTAGAGTGAGACCCTGCCTTGAAAATACCAGCAAAGGAACAAACGAGATGATGCTGCTTCCTGCCTTTCCTATTATCTAGTACTTGACACTTGGTGAGTTTTGGCACAACAAAATAAAGAATTTTCTTCTAGAGTGGTATGTTTATCTCAGGAACAAAAAATTACAGAAAGCAGAGAAAACCTGGGAGAACCAAGATTCATCAATAGAACAACAACAAAATGTCAAAATGAAGAAAAACATTTTCCACTGGTATTTGAGGATTTCAAGGCCTTGGTGGCACTCAAAGTGTCAAGCAATGCTTTTAAAAAGTTAGTTTATTGCCTTAGATTATTCTGTGGATAGAAATTCGCCTAGCTTGACTTAAATCTGAAGGGGAAAGTTCTAAATTTCTTTATTCTTTGCCTGGTATTAGACAAAAGGATGGAAGAAGAGAGGGATTAATAACTTTTATGAAAGGTACTTTTTAAAGTAGGGTACATATGCGGAATAATTATGTGCAACCCAGGCGACTCCCAAGCTATACTGCTTATCATGCCACAGGCCCACCCGACCCAGCCTCCCCCACGTGAACAAACATGAAAGAACTGGCCATGCGAGGTTCAGGCTGAAATCTGGAGCAAGGACAATGTAAGTAACTTTCAATGTGTTTGGAGCGAAACCCAGACACCTTTTCCAGGCCATGCTGTGCACACAGCTTGCTGATGCACCTGAGGTAAATCAGCCCTCACGGACTGGAGAACTTAATAATAGAAGTCTCCCTTTCCTTGTTTATCATTTACCATAAAAGTCTTGTCTTGGAGACCAAGGCTCCATACATGAGGCTGTCTGCTGTCTTAAAAGAGTCTTTTAGTGTTTGGAGGGATGGCTTAGTGCTTAAGGCGATTGCCTGCAAAGCCAAAAGACCCGTGTTCAATTCCCCAGGATCTATGTTAGCCAAATCACAAGGGGGGCACACACATCTGGACTTTGTTTGCAGTGGCTGGGTGCCCTGGCATATCCATTCTCTCTCTCTCCTTCTTTCCCTAAATAAAAATAATAAATTTTAAAAAAGTCTTTTAAATTGGTGTGTGTGTGTGTGTGTGTGTGTGTGTACCTGTTTTAGTGCATAAAGGAAAAGAAGACTGATATAATGATCTTCAGCCACTATTTGGTCAGTTTGAGCCATCAACATTTTATTGCACCTGCAGTTTCTCTTCATTATTTCTTTTTCTCTTGAGTATTTCAAAGCAAATGCCAGAAATCTTGTCATTTTGCTGCACACATCTCTAGTCAGTGAGGTTTTCATATTTCACAACAAGAAATTCCTTAATGTCATCTAATCTTGAGCTATATGGATACCCTCCAGTTGTACCCAGAACCACTTTTTGCTCACTTCAAGCTCAGGTAGGACAGCCTCGTTTCTCAGGATGAGTAGAGTGATAGAGAAAACAAGTGAGAAGCACCTTTGCTCTTCCTGCCACCCAATGCATCAACTTGCAGCTTTCCTTTCTAACTTTCTCTAATTCCGAACTCTGCTGCCACTACTATGGGTCAATGAGGCCAAGAAGAGACATCCGTGTCTCTGTTTCGGCACATGACCATTTTGGTGGTGAGAGATACAAAATCCTAGGCTCTTTTCTGATTACAGTCCTAAGCCCTCGGGTAAGCACATAGCAGGAAGTGAATTTAGCTGTTTATTTGCAGCAGAACTTCCTCTTAGGGAGCAATGTGTTTTCTTTTCATAAAGATGGTGTGTTTGCTCACATTTCAAATGATCTCTAGTGGCCTCAGCTATAGCGGGCCGCTGGGGCATGCCTGCAATGAACTCTTACCTAGTGGTCAGTGTGTGCAAAGCCTTGCATGAGTACAGAGGCGCAGGACATGCAGCAAAAATCACAGCAGGGAAAATAAAAGTCCAGTGAGGAATTCCAAAGCAAATTACCTTTTACTTGGGATGATGTTGGCATTTAATTCAGGCCTTAGGTGACTTGTAGGATCTGAACAATTGGAAAATAGGCTGTTGGGGGAGATGGGGTGAGCAAGGGGGAGAAGCAAAGCACCTTAGCTATGCTGAGGGCAGTCTGGTGAGTGTGGCATTCTCCTCAGGCCAAACATCATGAACCATTATGACTAGCCTTGCTCTGCAGCTAGGTGTAGCTATTATGTAATTGCTCAGTAAACAGAGGTTCCAGTAACTCATGAGCCACTGCTACCAGGAATTACTAATCAGGCAGCGTGCTTAGGATGTCAAGACAGTGATTGTTAATAAGTGACCAGCCAAGAACCCTGGTGCCTGTTTGAGGCATCCAGTCTAATCAGATATAATAATTAAACCAATATTTTATCTCCAAAAACAACCTTGTGGTTGTGTCAACAGGAAAAATGGTTGAAACTTTAAATTACATTGTTAATATGACTTATCAAAAATCTTTTTGATCTGAAGCCCAGACATATAATTGTCATCTGACAGCTAAAGATGGAGGATTGCTGATTTGAGTTTGTTGTCCTGAGCTCAGCATTAAGCCAGTGTCATGAGTTAGAGCATTGCTTCACGTCAGCCTGGTCCAATGTCCAAGTCCAGCTCATGCACGTTATGGTGCTGGAGGAAAAATGTCTTCTCTCATTCCAAACCCGAGCTGGAAAGGCATTTTCAGCTGACAACGCACCATGTGTTTGTTTTGTGTAGACATGGTGGCAGGTGGATCATAATTATCGAATTCAATTCTCCCAACAACTCTATGATAAAAATTAACTTAGTTATCTTTAGTTTAGAGATGAGGAGACTGGAGCTTAGGAAGGATTAGTGACATATGCCAGATCATCCAGCTCACAGGCGGCAGGACTTGCTTTGAAGCCCTGCTGATCTGCTGTGACAAGCACCTGGGTAGGGATGCAGGCCTGGGCACTGAGATGGGAGCAAGTGGGGAAGAAAAGCCGAGCGGCTCTCTTCGTCCTTCTGCCCCGCCCACTCCCTGCCCTCTTTCATTTCTCGCTGTATCGTGTTCCAGCTCCTCCAACCCCGTGCTCCTTTTATGCAACGGTCCTCTTCATTTATGTATTAAGTTACTTCATTTTTCATTCATTAATTTTACTCTACGATCATGTTCCTGGCTCACCGGAAAATCACCTAGACAGGTAGCAAGTTAATGAAGGAAGGAAGACAGCAGTATCACAAATGAGGAAAATATGAAGATAGGAAGTCTGGGAAATGATGCTTGAGTTATGTTTCAAGGAAGAGGACCTGGACAAGTGAAATATAGGAGGGGTTCTCCAAGCTGGTGGACTAGTATTTGGAAAGTCACAAAACCCTGGAGGCCAGCGGCTCCATGGGCATGACTAGAGTCCTTCCAGGTAGTCCTGCGAGATGAAACTATAGGGAAAGGCAGGAGTCAGATTGTAACACACTTCGTCCTAAGTTAGAATCAGAATACCATCCCGCAAAGCTTTTGGAATCCACTGTAAAGATTTTTTTTAAAAATATTTTATTCATTATTTATTTATTATTTATTTGAGAGCGACAGACAAAGAGAGAGAGGCAGATCTAGAGACACACAGAGAGAGAGAGAGAGGGAGAGAGAGAGAGAGAGAGAGAGAGAGAGAGAGAGAGAGAGAGAGAGAGAGAGGACACAGAATTGGCCCGCCAGGGCCTCCAGCCACTGCAAAGGAACTCCAGACACGTGCGCCCTCTTGTGCATCTGGCTAACGTGGGTCCTGGGGAATTGAGCCTTGAACCAGGGTCCTTAGGCTGTTCATAGACAAGTACTTAACTGCTAAGCCATCTCTCGAGCCCTCATTGTAAAGTTTTTAAGTTAGGTAAATGAATAATTGTGAATTTTATAGGTGCAATTATCATTTATGTAGACAACTTTTATGCCTGATACAAGAACCTCAGAGACTGTGCTTAAATTGCACAGTACTTGCTTTGAGACCTGAAGCCCCTGGGGTCTTCCCCATCTGCCTCATGGTCTCAAGCTCTGCTGAGCTGAGAGCCAGGTGGCCTTTATGAACTGGTCCTTGAGGACAGGGCTTGTGACCTTGCTAACTGCACATGAGGTGTGGATTTTGTACACACAGGCAGAGCTCCCCCTTCACATTTTCATGTCCCCCTAGGTTCAGGGAAACTCTATAATTATAATTATTTGTAGGTGATTTTTAAAAAAATATTTATTTATTTGAGAGAGAAAGGCAGACAGATAGATGATAGATAGACAGATGATAGATAGATAGAGCCACTGGGTGCCCCAGGGCCTCCAGCCACTGCAAGTGAACTTCAGATGTATGTGCCAACTGGTGTACATGGCTTACATGGGTACTGGGCAATTAATTGAACCTGGCTCCTTTAGGCTTTGCAGACAAGCACTTTAACCATAAGTCACCTCTCTGGCCACTTAGGTGATTTTTGCTCTGCAGTTACTCTGAAGGCTGGGGGACTCAAGCAAGCTGTTCCTCCAAGGAAAGTAGGTGGTGTGTTGGTGAAGAAGCAACGGGCGGCCTCACAGGCTATATACAAAAGACAATTTGAGTGTCTTTAGTTAAGGAAGAACTGCAGGCTGCTTACAGTAAATATGCTTAACCTTTCAAATTTTTATTTATTTATTTGACAGAGAAGGGAGAGAGAGAGAGAAAGAGAGAATGGGTGCGCCATGGCCTCCATCCACTGCAAACGAACTCCAGACGCTGCGCCCCCTTGTGCATCTGGCTAACGTGGGTCCTGGAAAATCGAACTTGGGTCCTTTGGCTTCGCAGGCAAATGCCTTAACTGCTAGGCCATCCCTCCAGCCCAATGTGCTTAAACAATATTATAGTTTTAAATCAATATATATTTTTGACTTTCATTTTTCTTGTAGCTGTTGCTCCGCTGAGTTAGGTTAGAGGCCAGGGGTGGGGTGTTTAATGGGGCGTGGACAAGAGCATCTTACTAGTGGCCACACCGCCGGAGAACACGACCCCCTCTCCCGGCTACTGAGAATGACATGAGCTCGTGGGAAGCTTGGGGTCTGGCCGACGCTTCTCCCCTCGCTGATCAACTGGCTCAGTCTTCTGCAGGAAACCACAATGGCTGTGAGTTCGTGAGTGTAACAGCCGAGTCACACCCACAGGACGGCTCAGCAGCCCTTCTCCTCCCCCTCCTCGCTCCGTTTCCTCTTCTGTGAGGTTCCCTGAGCCTTAGGGGAGTGCCGCTTAGGTGTCTTGTTTAGGGTTGAGCACAAAATAGTCACTTATTTTCCACAATTTTGCCAGCTATGCATCTCTGCAGAAACTCTATGCACACCTACTATTTCAAATACTCTAGTAAAACTCTGCACCTTGTGAGGCATTTTTTTTTAAATTGACATACACAATTCCCATTATATGTTTGATTGCAAATGAAATTTATTATGTGCTGTATCCACTAGGAATTTTAAACAAATGAGAATATTACTCTTTTACTTGTGTATAGTAGAATGCAAATACGCTAGCAATTTGATATTCTTCATCCATTTAGCCAGCTGGCCTATGACAATGTGAATAAGCATAGCAAGAAAATGATGGTTGAGGGCTGGAGAGATGGCTTAGCGGTTAAGCGCTTGCCTGTGAAGCCTAAGGACCCTGGTTTGAGGCTCGGTTCCCCAGGTCCCACGTTAGCCAGATGCAAAGGGGGCGCACGTGTCTGGAGTTCGTTTGCAGAGGCTGGAAGCCCTGGCGCGCCCATTCTCTCTCTCTCCCTCTATCTGTCTTTCTCTCTGTGTCTGTCACTCTCAAATAAAAAAAAAAATTAAAGAAAAAAAGAAAATGATGGTTGAGCTGGCAATGGCAGAGCACTAGTTATTAAAGGGAAGGAGAGCCATGTCTCCCAAACTCGCTCCATGTCAACTTTTGCCACCATGCAGATTTCTTACTTTTCTGTGACATAGTATCTCTTACCCCCCATTGGCCTTGAACATGATGTGTACCTGAGGATGATTCTGAGTCTTGATTTCCCTCCTTGTACCTCCCCTGGGCTGGGATTGCAGGCATGCGAGACTCTACCCACTTTATGTAGTGCTGAGGCCCGAGCCCAGGGCTACTAGCATGCGAGGCAAGTACCTCCCAACTGCGCCACACCCTCAGCCACACCATACAGACGCTGCTTACACAAACACTTAGTACCAGACCCGAGGTTTTAAAATTTCTTATTTTTTTATTAATTAGTTTTGTACTCAGCGAATACAGCCAATTTGGTACCATTATTAGGCTGATACGTGACCTACCCCCTTCCCTTGGCCCCTCCTTGTTGAGGTATATGGGTCATGATTTCTGGAGTTACCCATAGTCATAGGTAGGATAAATGTCTCTGTATATCATGACCCAACATGTGGCTCTGACATTCTTTCTGCCCCCTCTTCCGCAAAATTTCCCTGAGCCATGTTGGGTTCATTTTTGGTCTGCTTCAGTAATGAGGTGTTGGGGGCCTCTGGGTCTCTGGACCTCTGGTTTGGTAGGAGTTGATTTTTCTCCGTGTTGATCTCCTTCACCCTTGTGCTGGTACCTGGTTCACCAAGAAAACAGCAGCCTTGCTTGTTTTGCCAATTGTTCTTAGTTTCAGCCAGGGACCTTTCGATGTGGTAGCTCTCTCCTTAGGATCTACATCTATCTGAAAAAGAGAAGCAGATTCTCCAACAGAGAGTAAGTTAGCACCAGACAACTGAATAACCCCTACTTTTTAATAGAGAATTTAATAGGTGTAGGACCTCTTGTAGCCCACGATTGGTGGTAGCTTAATAATGGAGAGAGGGCTTATGTTTGGATATGGTTCTGACTTGTTTCCCAGCTCCAACTATGGGTCCCATACCACTGAGGGGATCAGTTAGCCAAAACAAGAGCAACTGGTTTCCCACTATGGCTGTGTGCCACTATTGCACTTGTGTGAGCATCATGACAGGTTATTTGCTGCTAAGTAGGTTAAACCATGAGTTGCTTAGACAGATATTAGTCATTTTTCCTCAGTCGCCCATGTAGCACCTTCTGGCACTAGACGTGCTGACTGTATGGGGACTGACTCTCTCATGGCTTCCAGCCATGTCATTCCATTTTACTTGTCAACCACATATGGTGTCTTCAGCAGTAGGGTCTTACCACTAACCTTTGGTGGGTCATCAAGTACTCTGACGGAAATCTGTCATTCTTTTAGGAAACCTTGTAGGTCTCTCTGATCAAAAGCTCGTTGTGGATGGTAGCCACAAATTTGACTCAGTTTTCCTATGTGTAGTCAATGATATTAGCTTCCTGTTCTTTTATGTCCTTCAGCTATAATTTGTATGGAAGATTACCTTAAGGCATACACAACAGTCCAGAAGCGGAGTCTTTGAAATGAATGAGGCATCCATCCAGCATTTTGTCTCAAATAAATAAATAAATAAATAAAATAAATAAGAATAAAAAATTAAGCTGGGCATGGTGGCACATGCTTTTAATCCCAGCACTCGGGAGGCAAAGGTAGGAGGATTGCCATGAGTTCAAGGCCATCCTGAGACTCCATAGTGAATTCCAGGTCAGCCTGGGCTAGAGTGAGACCTTACTTTGAAAAACCAAAAAAAAAAAAAAAAAAAGAATAAAAAATTAAATCTTAAAACCAAAAACTATATGGGAGGGAGGTGGCCAGAAGTCAGTACAGGAGAAGCAGTGACATGAATACTGCTGTCATGACCAGCCTGAAAACTAGTTCCAGGGAAATGGCGACAGAAACTGTAGTCACTCAAATCTCCTAAAAACAGAGATCCAGAGCCTAGAGAGAAAGCGACACTAAATCAGATCTCTTCTTGCCCACTGAGGCTCAGGGAATATCACAGAAAAGGGGGTGGAAAGATTATGAGAGCCTCAGGGGTGTGGAAGCAGTCCTAGAGCCATGTGTCCCTGTCCCTGCAGAGACTGACCTCTTGGTCTGACAATGGATACCAATCACCCCACCAAAGACCCTCAGCAGAGCTGGGGTGGGGAGGGGGAGTCTATATGCAACCTTTTTATTTAGAAAAATCAGTAATTTCCTTTGTTTATTTGAGAGAAAGATGAAGGGAGAGAAAGATAGAGAATGAAGAGGGGTGTGCCAGGGCCTCTAGCCACTGAAAATGAGTGTGCATCTGGTGTGCGTGGGTCCTGGGGATCCAAGCCTTGAACCGGGGTCCTTAGGCTTTGCAGGCAAGTGACTAATGGCTAAGCCATCTCTCCAGTCCCAGTAAAAAAATTTTTTAATGGAAATATTATGAGGAAAAGAATTACCCTCTTACAGCCAAGCAGTAAAATCCCTCAAAACTCTCCTTCACTGAGCTTGGCCTCTACACACCGTCTGTTTCATCTGTTTCCTAGCAGAACCTATTCTTTACTGTCTACATTGGTCTCATGTTCTCTCCAAGCATGCTTTGTCCTCATTTTATCTGCAAGATTAATAAAAACCTCTGCAGTGAGAAAGTAAAAAAAAAAACAACAAACCAAAAAGACCTACTTGGGGGCTGGAGAGATAGTTCAGTGGGTAAAGTACTTGCTTTGCAAACAGGACCTGAGTTATAATCCCCAGAGTCTACATAAAAGGCCAGGCTAGTGGTGGGAACTGTAAACCTAGGACATGAGTTATAATCCCCAGAGTCTACATAAAAGGCCAGGCTAGTGGTGGGAACTGTAAACCTAGGACTGAGTTATAATCCCCAGAGTCTACATAAAAGGCCAGGCATGTGGTGGGAACTGTAACCCTAGGACATGAGTTATAATCCCCAGAGTCTACATAAAATGCCAGGCATGTGGTGGGAACTGTAACCCTAGGACATGAATTATAATCCCCAGAGTGTACATAAAAGGCCAGGTTTGTGGTGGGAACTGTAACCCTAGGACTGAGTTATAATCCCCAGAGTCTGCATAAAATGCCAGGCTTGTGGTGGGAACTGTAACCCTAGAACATGAATTATAATCCCCAGAGTGTACGTAAAAGGCCAGGTTTGCAGTGGGAACTGCAACCCTAGGACTGAGTTATAATTCCCAGAGTCTATATAAAAGGCCAGGCATGTGGTGGGAACTGTAACCCTAGGACTGAGTTATAATCCCCAGAGTCTACATAATAAAAGGCCAAGCTTGTGGTGGGAACTGTAACCCTAGGACATGAGTTATAATTCCCAGAGTCTATATAAAAGGCCAGGCATGTGGTGGGAACTGTAACCCTAGGACTGAGTTATAATCCCCAGAGTCTACATAATAAAAGGCCAAGCTTGTGGTGGGAACTGTAACCCTAGGACATGAGTTATAATCCCCAGAGTCTACATAAAATGCCGGGCTTGTGGTGGGAACTGTAACCCTAGGACATGAGTTATAATCCCCAGAGTCTGTGTGAAATACCGGGCATGTGGTGGGATCTGTAACCCTAGGACATGAGTTATAATCCCCAGAGTAACCATAAAATGATGGGCATGTGTTGGGAGCTGTAACCCTAGCACTGGGGAGACAGGACAGGGAATCTCTGGAGCTCACCGGAGCTATTTTTCCAGATGGCAGCAATCTTAATTTATATTGGGATTGGTTTTGAAAATTTTTATAATGAATATTCATACATTAATTCATAGAGTCACATAATTCATCTATGATAGCACAGATTCAGCAGTAAAGTGATTAACTGTTGACCTTCCTTTGATGCATGAGAGGCTATCTGAATATCATATATGGCTTATTGGTGGGCGTTCTGATAAATCAACTATTAGGTATTTATGTCATAGTAGAAACATAAGCATTGTACTTATGCAATCTAGGTAGCATAGCCTACTCTTTACCTATGGCCCCTTTTACCTGGGAACATGCCAAGCAAAACAACATGAAATTCAATCCAAACCAAAAAAATGTAAACAAACCAAAAAAGTGATATAACTCAGAGATGTAAACATGAAATTTATGAAGCTATGGTTGGCATACCACAGTAACCATTTTTCATAAGTTTTCTAAATGTATGATCTTAAATAATAAAAGTTAGTGCAGTACATTTATACATCAGTTTCTTATTTGTTACTCTTATCGGCTATCATGGAACACACATACTTGCATGGACTTCTGTACACTTGGCAGTACGGGGGTCCATCCTTCCCAGCAGTACTGCAGTCACGGGAGACACGCACTGGACCGCGATGGTCCGACAGCTGCGCTGTTAGTAGGTGACGGAAATATTTCAGCTCTGTTAAATCTCATGGGATAACTATCAAATGCATGGTGCATCGATCACTGAGATGGTACTAATTGGCTTGTGGCTATATTTTCTTCCTATTTTGACCTTTTTGAAAATATTTTCCCTGTTTTTAGATCACGAATTATGTCATGGCTGGGTTTATTAATTAGTAACATACTTTGATGCTGCTTGAGAAGGCCTCAATAGTTCTGAGTCTTACTATTTGAAATGATTCTTTTTTAAAATTTAGATTTTATTTATTAAAAGTTTGTATATGTGTGTGTGTGTGTGTGTGTGTGTGTGTGTGTGTGTGTGGTGTGTCTGTGGTATGTGTGGATGGTATGTGATGTGTGACATCTGCACATGTGTGTGGAGACTGATGGGTTTCTTTCTCTATCACTAGTTTTGTTTCCTTGCGATGGAGTCTCACTGAACCTGGAGCTGTTGTTTTCGATCACACTGGCTGACCAGCAAGTCATGGGGATTCCCTAGTCTTCTCTCCCCACAGGACTGGGCTTGCAGGTGTGCCTGGCCAGGCCCAGATACTTATGTGGGTGCTGAGCTATTGAACTCAGGGTGTATCCCATACTCTTAGAACCTCCTGATTACACAGAAAGCACTCTTTCCATCCTGCCGTCTATCTCCCCGGCTCCTGGGCCAACTCTTTCCAGCCCACAGAACTCTTATGGTGCTGGGCCACCAGTTAGAGGTGAAAATTTTGATTTAAGTAGTAAATAGAATAATCGTCCTTTGTCAGGCTATCAGTCATTGTACTAGGTGGGGGGAGAGAAAGATGGGTACATTTCTGTATTCAAATAGATGGTTGGTGCCAAAGGCTTCAAGAAGCCTTCATATATTAAAATACTGGTCAGCAAATTGCTTTATAGCCGCCAACCTCTTGTTGCTAGCATGAATGATGGAACTAGAAGATGCAGTCTGCTTATCCAAGCCTCGACTGCCACATACTTCTGATGTCTCTTAAACTTACTGTGTAACAAAGAATTTCAATGTTAAACCTGTGTAAGAAGACAGAATAACCGAAATCTAGTCTGGAGAAGATGTGACTCAAGACAAGTACCTTTCTTGTAAATGTTTTCTCTTTCCTTTTAAAAAAATTGTTGTTTTTCCTCCAAACTGTCAAGCCCATGGGATGATTCTCTTTAATGCCATGAACACTTTGTTGTAGGTCATTGCCTCTACAGGGTATTTAATGTGAATTCACACGCAGATGCACAAACGTTACATCTACAGGGGATTCAACGTGAATCCACATGCAAGATACACAAACAAACATGAACCAAACATTGCAGGTTGGCTTCTTGCGGGAATTGCTAATTCCTGAAAGGGTTTGACGAGGGAGTGTAACACACAGTATTTGGCTTATGGATGCATGTTCAGGGCTCTCCTGTCCTTGGTATCTGGCCACTAAATTTTTACATCTTGCCTTGGCTTTTATTACCAAGCAGCATGCTCTTTGTTGTAATACAAAGTTGTGTCTATAAAGGCTTTTTCTAGGAAGACCCTATTATTGAAAAGTTTAAACTAAAGGAAGCTTGTTCCAGTGTAGAATTCTGTATATGCAGCACTGTGGGCAGTGTTGGTAGATAAAGATAACAGGCTGTTTTAATGAGATGCTCCTTCGTTTCATTGCTGACAGCCATATGAAATCACGTAGTAAGTTTGTAGATACATTGAGATCTGCAGGTGAGTGAGCATGAGGAAGAAAGGGAGGCCGCACTCTGCTGAGTCAACTGCCACTGCTCAGCCTTCTCCCTGGCCCTCCACTGATAAAACTTTGTGGCCCTTCTGTCCAGTCTTAAGAGTAGAAGAGTAGGTAAAGCCATAGCCTCTTAAAGGACTAGTCAAAATAGGATTTCTCTACTTTGGGAAGTTACAATAATCTCACTCATAGGATTTTTATATGTGTTAAATAAAATTATATATATAAAGTCCATTGTGTGTTTATGTTCATTACTATTATTTTGTTTGTTTGTTTCTTCAAGGTAAGGCCTTGCTCTAGCCCAGGCTGCCCTTGAACTCATGATGATCCTCCTACCTGTGCTCCTGAGTGCGGGGATTAAAGGCGTGAGCCACCACGTTCAGCTTCACGAGTATTAGTGCTACTACTATTAAATCTCTTCCCTGTAGCACAAACCCTCGCACTTTGCATCAGGACCTGAAGAAGGTATTGGGCAAGCCTCACTTTTTTTTTTTTTTTTTTGTAAGTGATGGCTTTTTATTTTGATTGAGCACAAGGGTTCCCCAAAGGACCCTGTGCTAAAAGTTTGTTCTCCAGCCTGGGGTCCTTTAAAAGGTGGGACTTATTGAGAGGCCTTTAGATCACTAAGGGTTTACCTTTGAAAAGGATAGTCCAGTGGACCTCTAACCCGATCCATTCCTCTCCCTTTCATCTGCTTCCTGACCACAAAGCACACCATTTTATTCTACCACGTGCTCCTCCTGTGACAGACTGCCCACCACAGGCCTCAAAGCAAAGGTGCCTGTCAATCATGGACTGAAGACTCCACAACTGTGAACCAAAGTAGAACCTTCCCTCTTATGCTGATGACCTCAGGTATTTACAGTGATTACAGAGAGCTAATGCAGGCACTGTGCATTGATTCAGGTCATTCATTATACTAGCATAAGGGTGTAGCTGTGTTCCACTGAGTCATATAAATGTCCTATATTTTTCACTTTCCACTAGTTGAGATAACAAAGTCTTATCTACACTATAAGTAGCCTGGATCTCATGTGGGGGCAATAGTTCCAACAAAGCACGAAGGTGTCTTGATGCCTTGGGTAGATAGGATGGAGAACCTTGGGTGCAGGGCCACTGGTGAAAGGCTGACTGTGTTGGGAAGAATGGTCCCATGGAGTGCCAATCTCTGTGCACCTGTAGGACCAGAATGACAAGATGGGAGTGGGAGAGTGCTTTGTTGATGGCAGGTGAGTGGATGATGTGTCCCTGACACTCCCCGGCAAACAGCTTGTAGCTCTGCAACTGCAGGACAGTTTGCTGATGTCGGAGGTGAGGTACCAGAACAAGTTTGCACGAGTATAAACAAAAGATTTTCTTTGAGGAAAGCCCAATAGACTGTTTTTTTTTTTTTTTTTATGAAAGAGAGAGAGAGAGAGAGAGGGAGAAAGGGAAAGAGAGAGAGGATTGGCACATTCGGGTCTCTAGCCACGGTCATTGAACTTCAGATGCATGAGCCACCTTGTGCATATATATGACCTTGCTCACATGTCAGCTTGTGTGTCTGGTTTACGTGGGATCTGGGAGTTGATCATGGGTTCATAGGTTTTGCAGGCAAGCACCTTAACCACTCAGCCATCTCTCAAGCCCAAAGATTTTTGTTTTGTTTTGTTTTGGTCAGCTCAATCTTATATATCCATCCCACTTCTATAGTTTTCTCCAGTTCACTGGAACACTTTTTAGTTTTAACTTCCTCTGCTAGAAAGTTATTTATAAAAGGCAAAAAGAGAGAGAGAGAGAGAGAGAGAGAGAGAGAGAGAGAGAGAGAGAGACATCAAAACAAAAGGACTACTTGGAAAGAGGTAGAGGTTCAATGGAATGAGGTGGGGATAACAGCACAAAAGAGGATAATGGGGGATTACAATAAAATTGCAATGTGTGCATGTATTAAAATTCCCAATAAAAAAGTTTAGGAAAGGAAAAAAAAAGGGCAGGATAATGACATAGGGAAGAGAAGAGCATTTCTTTCCTTCTGTTGGAAAGGGAGATCTGATTCTTTTTTAAAAATATTTTTATCCTTTTATTTGCAAGAATATATATATATATGTGTGTGTGTGTGTGTATACACACACACACACACACACACACACACACACACACACATATATATATATATATATATATATATATATATATATATATATATATATAGAGAGAGAGAGAGAGAGAGAGAGAGAGAGAGAGAGAGGAGACTAAAGAATGGATATGCCAGGTCCTCTAGCCTCTGTAAACAAACTCCAGAAGCATGTGCCATTTTGTGCATCTGGCTTTATGTGAGTACTAGAGAATTGAACTTGGTTTGTTAGGTTTTTCATGCAAGAGCCTTAACTGCTGAGCCATCTTTCCAGCGTGGCAAATCTCATTCTTAAGTCTCTCACCTCTTCCTTCTTTATATTTATTATGCATATAAATTAGGGATTGTACAACATAATCTTGGGAATGCTTAGCGCTTTTGTATTATTTTTCTCCTCTATGTAGAAGTGATCACCTCCTCTGACTGCTGATGGAAATAGTAGACTTAACATTTTTTCATATTCTAAATATATGGATGGAGATACAAGTTTCTCTTTTGGACCACTTTCTTACACTTAAAAGAAAAATCACAAGTTACTGTATTTTTAAAAAAATGTATTTATTTTTTTATGGAAGAGAGAGTGAAAAAGAGTTGAGAGACAGCGAGAGACAGAGAGAGAGAGAATGGGTGCATCAGGACCTTTAGCCACTACAAACTCCAGATACATTCACCATTTTGTGCATCAGGCTTTATGTGGGCACTAGGGAATTGAACCTGTATCCTTAGGCTTTACAGGCAAGCACCTTTAACCACTGAGCAATCTCTCCAGCCTTTACAAAAATTAAAACATTATTATTTATTTATGAGAGAAAGACGAAGATAGAGAAGGTGTTATACTTTTTAGTTATGTAACTAGTTTGATATTTTAAGGAAAGTAAGCCTTCCTCTGCACTCCCTTGATATAAAGCAACTTACAGAAATTTGGTTGGGTTTTAAAGGGCAAATTAGAAAAACAAAACAGATCTAAATGTGTTTATCCCCAAACTGGTGAAGTGGGTCAGACCAGTTATGCTCCAAAGAGGATTACGAATTTAGAGATTATGATCTTAGAGCACCAAGGAATTGCAACAGAGCATGTATGCCACATTCTCAGTGTGCTTTCCTGTTGATGACTAATAATTTAACTGGTGGAGAGAACACATAGTGCTTTTTGAAAGTGCTACAGAAAGATCAGCTTAACTCTTTCCAAGGACCCAACAGAGTGAAGGCATGCTCATTGCATTCAAGGCTGGGAAGGTGGGAAAAGAGCATTTTCTTATTTATTTATTTATTTATTTATTTGAGAGCGACAGACACAGAGAGAAAAACAGATAGAGGGAAAGAGAGAATGGGCGCGCCAGGGCTTCCAGCCTCTGCAAACGAACTCCAGACGCGTGCGCCCCCATGTGCATCTGGCTAACGTGGGACCTGGGGAATGGAGCCTTGAACCGGGGTCCTTAGGCTTCACAGGCAAGCGCTTAACCACTAAGCCATCTCTCCAGCCCAAGAGCATTTTCTTGATCCTGCTACTCACAGTGCCCGTTCCCCAGACCTTCCCTTCCCATGATCTTTCCACCAGGTGAACTCCTAAGGTTGATATAGGCAGAGGCTTGTCTGTCTTTTTTACTATGGAACCCAAGTTTTTAGCATAGTACCTAGAACCCCAGGAGCACTCAGTAAATCATGAAATTAATAAATCTATACTTTGTATGAGTTAGGATTACAGACATTTGCTGGAATTTAAGATGAATTTTGTAAGATTACACTCAAATATCTTGACTTTGGGTCCAAAAGTCTACATTACAATGCTTCTGGGTGGGGGGATACAACTTGGCAATACGCTGTGTGGAAAAATTTAGTTGAACACAAATACAGCGTCTATAAGCGGTGGGATGGAAACTTTATAGAAGAGTAGGCCCTAATAAACAAGGTCTGACATCTCTACTGGAAAATGGGGTTTTCCCCATTTTTGCGCTCATCAGATGGTACTTGAAGCTCTGCTTTTGATACTATACTAAATAAAACAAATGAACGCGATTAAGTGTGCTGAATGGAGACTAGCCGTGCCAACAGGGAGACTCGACGTGAAGAGCAACGCTTAACACCGACCACATTCTTAGATGACCTCAGTGAAAGTGTAGTGAGACTCCATCTTCCCACATATGAGTTCCTATTCTTTGGAAAGAGCATTTTATTTGTTCTCTGATAGACGGGTCAAGCACAGGGCAAATAGGTGGCTGTTTTCTAAAGAAAGATTTTATCTCCTTGAAAAGAATTTCTAAAGTTGTCTGTTGTGCTGAGCCTAATGGGAAATGAGTTTTCTATGTCTGGGCACTTGCAAATTGGTCATGCAACCATGCACAAAGGCTTGAGTGCCCAGTTGAACCTGAGGATCTACAGGCCCTTGAGAGACAAGCTGTGTGGGCAGCTGCAGCTGCCCGGTGGGTGCTTTGTTATTCTCAGGGCCAGCCTGACCTCAGAAGCCATGCTGCTGGGATACAGTTCAGATTTCTAATTTACCTGCACTGGTTCTGTTAGACCTGAATAGTGTAACACAGAGCAGTTATTCATTTAACAAGTATTTATTGGGCACCACATCTGATACTGAAGCATTCTCTAAAAGTTAATATGGAATGATACACAACATTCCTTCTTTGCTCTTGGAAACCTTCAGGGTCTAGTGGGCAGGACCTCTGTTCTGAAGGTCAGTGTTACACCTGGGGCTCTGTTCACGGACTTTCCTGACTAGGTGTCTCACTTCTGTGTGCATTTCTGTGTGCCGTTGTTTTTCAGACAGATCCGCGCGCAGGGAGGCAGAGGTGCAGTCTCGTCGTCCTTCAGGTTCAGCAGTCTCGTCGTCCTTCAGGTTCAGCAGTCTCGTCGTCCTTCAGGTTCAGCAGTCTCGTCGTCCTTCAAGTTCAGCAGTCTCGTCGTCCTTCAAGTTCAGCAGTCTCGTCGTCCTTCAAGTTCAGCAGTCTCGTCGTCCTTCAGGTTCAGCAGTCTCGTCGTCCTTCAGGTTCAGCAGTCTCAGAGCACAGAGGCAGCATAATGAAAGCTCTCAGTAGATGCAGGTAGCCTACGCAGGTTTGCCTGTAAACCTTCTGAAAATCAGGAGCGAGCTGGAGGAAGTCCAGGGGAGGAACAGGGGCTTTGAAAACATCTAGAAAACTCCATGTGGACTTGAGAGTGGGAGTGGGAGAAGAGTAGGGTGAAAGGGCCACCCTAGCTCTAAGGATGGCGACCTAGGGGCCACAGAGCTCTAGATAAGCCGCGACAATGATCTGGACTGTGGCAGACTGCGACTGTTGCTTCTGGTGGTTTGCATATAAAGTGGCCCTCTCTCCAAGGCCTCACGTGTTTATGATTAAGTCCCCTGCTGTAAAGCTCTTGGGAGATGGTGCTTGGCTGAAGGAGGTGTATCCCTGGGGCTGGACCTAAGATCTGTGAGCTCAGTTCCAAGCCCAGTACTTAACATTCAGCACTTTCAGTGCTTCCACGCAGGTATGTGACAGCTTCCTGCCATGTCGTGCTTTCCCTCAAGCTTCATCTGGAGCCTGTAAGTCTATTTCCTCACCTATGCTGGTTGGGACAAAAGTTCTAGTAACGAGAAGGTAACTGCAACATGGCTCCCTGTTAGAGGGTCTTTCCAGCCTCAGAAATCACTTAGACGAACGTGTCATCACTCAGCACCAAGCAGTTCACACAAGAATGGGCTTCAGAGGGATTAGAACTCCCAGGGTCTGAGTCATCTGGAGCAAGGAGGGGTAAATAGTTTCAGAGAGGTGAGAAGACTATTTGTTGCAGGGCAAGAGGACCCATTCAGGATCAAAGAGAGCCCACAGGCTGCAACAGTGAAAGCTAGTTACACTAAGAAGCACTTAGAAGTTGCGCAGTCACCGAGATATTGGGTTTGATCTGCCTTGGGCCAAGAATTTTCTGGATGGGTCTCTGACTCAGGACAGGAGTGCGGCCCTAACCCCTTGTGCTTTGTCTTGCTCTTAGTGGGCTGTGGACATCAGAGCAACTGGCATTGTGGTGCTGATGGCCACACACTGTCCACACCACTGTCCTCTCAGCCACAGGAAGCACAGCTGGCAAGAATTAATGTTTACTTGGCAGCCGGTGGAAGCCGGGACCCAGGAGGCCTATGACTCCCTGCCAGGCAGAAATCCTCAGGACGGGACTTCAGTGGCTAGACAGGAATTGGCCGGCTTGGAGGCCATCCGAATGGAGGTCACCTTCTGTTTCCCTGGTAACATTTAAAAGAAAAGCATTACAATGGTCTCTCCTTGGGATTTAAGTCACCAAATGAAAGGGAGGAGCCCAGCACGGAGCAGACACTGCTGCTGGCCTAGGCTCCTGTGGGGGAGGGGAGCCACTTCCTTTTGCTCAGAGAACACATGCTCTGGCTCTGAATGGAGATGTGACACTTTTTTATATTCACTAATTTTAATAGTAATTTACACTCACAAGGTTGTTTCTTTTTTTTTAAAAAAGTATTTTATTTATGTGCAAGCAGAGTGAGACTGGGAGAGAAAGAGAGGGAGGAAGGAGAGAGAATGGGCGTTTTAGGGCCTCCAGTAGCTGCAAACAAGCTCCATATGCAAGCGCCACTTTGTGCATTTGCCTTTATGTGGGAACTGAGGAATCGAACCTTGGTTATTAGGCTTTGCAGATAAGCATCTTAACCCCTGAGCCATCTCTCCAGCCCCAAGAAGTTGATTGCTTCTTAACATTACTGTGCCTGTTGATACAATCCAGTATCTGTAATGGGTTCTTTTCACTTATTTTTTCTTTTTGTCTTTCCCCCATTATCTTCCCCTCTTTTCCCTCCCCATTCCCCTTCCACAGCTACTCTTTTTCTTCTTCGATGTCCTTTGTGTGACCCACTGAGTTTAATCAGGGTTGCTTGAATGAGAGAGTGTGTGTGTGTGTGGGGGGGGGGGTATTTATCAGAGTACCTACAATTGACCAGTAGCAACAGCTTGGCAGAATATGTCTCCTGCTCCCCCAGCAACCATTAACAACTAATAACTTTTCAGAGAGCCATCAGTGCCCTGTGGCCTTCTCCATCATTCACAACAGAATGTAGATGGGCCCAATAGTGTGCAGGTTACAACAGTCGGGGTGAGATCATGAATACAGGCCATATCATGCCTGGAAAACAGCCTCCCACAGGGCTCCTCCCCATCCTCTGGCTTGTACATTCTTTCCTCCCCACTCCCATGAGATTCCCCAGCTTTTAAAGGAGATGATAGAGATGTGGTGTTTGAGCCCTGCACAGTCACTTATTTTCAGCACTTTGATGAGTTTTGAGTGTTCTCAGCCACTGTCAAGTACAGAGAAGCTTCTATGACTAAAGCGACGCTGATCTGTGGCCTAAATGTAAACATTCAGACAGCAGTTCGGTGAGCATACGATATCCACTTAGCTAAAAAGTGGTAGTAGCTTCCTCCTAGTGCCCACGACCTCCCAAAGTACAGGATTTGACTAGGTCTATAGTATCAGACATGAATTATCTCCCATAGAAAGGGCCAGAAATCCAATCAGAGAGCAGTTAGTTATCCCCATAACCAATTTGCCATGATTACACCAATGGGCATATCTTGCCTGGCTGGTCAGTTGTGCAGTTTGCCTGGTCTACTGCAAGGTTGGGTGACTTTCTCTTCCCTAGCATCCTGCATGCCACCTCGCACCATGACAACTGCTGGAGAAGAGGCTTCCAGTGCAGACCCAGCATGACTTCTCAGTGTCTAGCAACCAAAACAAAAGGCATAACATGACATTCTAAACACTTCAAAACATAAGATCACAGGACACATTGGTTCTCATCCTTAAAAGTGAATCCAACCAAGTCTGTCAATCACCTGGTCCGGAGCCCACAGCTCACGGAAAGCCATGCTAAGGCGTCAGAAGGGACAGTTAT
Organism: Jaculus jaculus; assembly: GCF_020740685.1. Lineage (NCBI taxonomy): Eukaryota > Metazoa > Chordata > Mammalia > Rodentia > Dipodidae > Jaculus > Jaculus jaculus. The sequence goes on from NC_059105.1 coordinate 170,364,143, forward strand.
CCATTGAGTGGGGCAATGGCCTTGTACTGCCTAGGGGCCCTTCCCTTGGCACAGCTGCTTGTAGCTCTTTACTGCAAAGCTTTGCTAATTCAAAAGGCTCAGTCTTTTCTCTCCTCCTTCCTGTCTATCCTTTGGATGCTAGCTGCATGCTTGCCTTGATACTTGAGCAATTTTTTTTCACTATAAACCTTTCTTGCTTTACTCACTCCTTATTGTCTGTGTGCCAAATTTAGACACAGAATGAGACTGTAAGCAAATGAACACAACCCAGTTGCTTAAGGAGATGGAGTACCCTTTTCCAGCTTTCCATGAGGCCATTCACATAAGCTATGGATTCAGGGACAAGAATGAGGCACACAGATCTAGAGTTGAAATAGTGATTACACACTCACTATGAACTAGCAGAAAATCTAGATTGATGGTGTCATCTAGTGCTGAAAGGGTGGCAGTGACCACAGGTTGAGACAACTTAATAGCCTGCTTAGAACTTTTAGTAGGATGAGGACAAAGCTGGATCATAAAGACAGGAATAAATAATCTTTTAATCTGAAAGCATCAAGTTTTAAGAACTCTCAGAGGAGCTTGAACTCAACTACTGGACCAAATAAGATACCAGACAGATGAGATGGCTCAGTGAGTAAAGCGCTTCCTCACAAGTGTAAGGACCTCAGTTCAAGTCTCTAGAATTCATGTAAAGATGGATGCAATAGCAAACTCCTGTAATCTCAGCAATCTTATAGTGAGATGGGAGTCAGAGTCAGGAGAATCCTGAAAGCTTGTATGCCAGCTATCCTGGCATACACAACAGCAAACAGAAAAGAAACTCTTTCTCAAGCAACATAGCATCTCCTGAGGTTGTCCTCTGACGTCCACATGCGTACCATGGCACGTTTGCCTGTACTTACACATGCATAAATACATCACATACACACACGTGCACACACACACATATACACACACTCACACAAAAGGCACTAGAAGCTGATCATGTGATAACCAGTTGATACAAACTATTGGAAGAATATCTCAAAATAGATATTTTAAGAAATCTCAGTGTGCTTCAAGGCAATCCAGAGAAAAACAAATCAGTAGTTTTTTTGGTGGAATTTACAGTTAGTTAGTCAAGAGATTAAAACTAAAACAAAAATCCTTGAGCTGAAAAGCACATTAAGCAAAATGAAAAGTGGGATGGGAGTTACCAATAGCAAAATAGAACCAACAAAAAAGATAAGGTGATCAGTTGTTTAAAAATATAGTCCAGGGCTGGAAAGTTGGCTTATTGGTTAGAGGCACTTCCTAGAAAAACCTGATGGCCCAAGTTTGATTTCTCAGTTCCCACATAAAGCCAGACACAAAAAGGTGCATATGTGTCTGGAGTTTGTAGCAACAAAAGGCTCTGGCATGCCCATATTCATTTATTCTCTCTCTCTCTGCTAAATAATTTTGTAAAATATAGTTGGAGAAGAAAAAAGAATGAAGAGGATGAAGAAAGGTTTGGAAACTTTGGAATGACTCAGGCTATTAGAATCCAAATGGGACTTGAAGATGGTCCTGTCCCTGTGAGTTTCTAGCTATGATGAACTTTGTGCTGGTATAATCTCTTCCTTCCTTTAGTTGAGTTTGCCAGATATTTTGTCACAGCAACAAGACACATAGCTAATACACAGCTATCAGTACAATACTCAGAAAAGAAATGAGGGAAGGACATAGAAATTCTCCAAGAAAAGCTGAAGTGACTTATTGCTACTAGACTAGAAGTGCTAAATGGGCTTCTTCAGTTTGAAGGTAAAAGCTGCTATCTAATGAGTGAAGAGAAAATATCACGGAAATAAAATACACTGGTTAGAGTAACTATGCAGGAAATTCCATTCATATTTTGCAATGTTTCACAATGTGAAAACTACAATGTCAGTAAGAAAATAAAGTTGAAAACAAGAATGACATCTGTATGTCCAAAGATGGGCAGTACAAAAACATGCAAAAAGGGAACAAAATTCTTGTATGGATAAATAGACTACAAGTACAGATGTTTAATTAATAGTTTGTCTGTCTTTTCAATCGTTAAGTGGCTATTCCAAATTAGCATATTATAATCACGATTTTCAAAATGAACTTCATTGTAACTACAAAGCAAAAACCTAGACTAGATAAACCAACAGTAATATTCTGAGAGTTAAATCATATTCTGTCTCCTTTGGGAAACCTTGTAGGTCTCTCTTATCAGCAGCTCATTTTAGATGTTAACTGCATCCTGGTACTGGTAGTTACAGGCCAGTGCCAAAGGAAAAGAAGGAAGAAAAAGGTATTTAATATAAAAGAGAAAGAGAGGAGATAGATAGATAGAGAGATAGATAGATAGATAGAGAAACAGGAGAAGATTGAGGTTAGTCTCTACAACACAAGCCCCCACTAATCTTGGGCTAAAAGAGGGTCTACACCTATTAAATTCTCTCTAAAATAATAATGGTTCTCCTATTTATATGGTGCTGACTTCACTCTCTATTGGAGAATTTGCTCCTCTTTTTCAGATGGATACAGAACCTGAGGAGAGAATGAGCCCATTGCACCTCAACAGGGTCCCAGCTGAAACCATAGAGTAATTGGAGAAATGAGCAAGAGTGCTGCTTTCTTGGTAAACCTGATATCAGCACAAGGGTGAAGGAGACAGACACAGAGAACACTCAACTCCTACCAAACCATAGATCCAGTGACACAGAGGCTCCCAAGAACTCATCACTGAAGCAGACCTAGTCCTGAAACAAACCCAACATGATTCAGGGAAATTTGTGGAAGAGGGGGCAGAAAGATTGTTATAGCCACACATTATGCACAGAGACATTGTCTCTTCCCCATAACTGCTTCCTAATCCCACAAAACATGACCCACAATCCCTAACGAGGAGGATCCCTTCTAAGGAAGGAGGACAGGGAGGAGGCTACCGATGGTACCAACATGGCTGTTTACACACTGAGTGTGTACATAATTAATAAAGAAAAAAATCTAGAAAAAGAATTACCTATCAGTATTTACATAATGTTATATATGTATGTAATCCAAATGACATTAATTCTCCAAATAAAAGGCAGAGTAATTGAGCTGATTAATAAGATGATTCAACTTTGTACCAATTAAAAGAAACTCTCTTCATCTTAGAACACACACAACACAAACTGAAAGCTAAGGTATGGAAATAGATAGTCCATGCCAATGGATTCCAAAGGAGAATAGAGGTAGCAATAGTTATAGTAAATAAAATTAACTTTAAACTGAAAATAGTACAAAATGGCAAGAAAAGGAATTAAAGAATGTAAAGGTGTGTGGCAGTCTGATTCAGGTGTCCCCCATAAACTTAGGTGTTCTGACTGCTAGGTTCCCAGCTGATGGAGATTTGGGAATTAATGCCTCCTGGAGGCAGAGTATTGTTGGGGGCGGGCTTATGGGTACTATAGCCAGTGTCCCCTTGCCAGTGTTTGGCCCACTCTCCTGTTCCTGTTATCCACCTTGTGTGGGCCAGGGGGTGATGTCCACCCTCTTCTGCTCATGTTGTCATTTCCTTCCCATCATGGAGCTTCCCTCTTGAGCCTGTAAGCCAAAATAAACCTCTTTTTTCCCACAAGCTGCTTTTGGTTGTGTGATTTCTACCAGCAACGTGAACCTGACTGCAACAAGGAGTCAACAAGAGAAGATAACAATTGTAAATATATGTGCACTCAATATTACAGCAGTCAAATGTATAAAGCAAATATTAACAGATGTAAAGGAAGACTTTAATATAATAGGAAAGGATTTTAATATCATGCTATCATCAGTGGATAAATCATTCAGATATAAATAAATAAATAGATAAATTCCTGGGCATATACCTAAAGACTCCACTCTTTATTATGGTGACAACTGCTCAACTTTGTTTGTGCTGTGCTCTTCACAATAGCTAAGAAGTTGAATCAGTCCAGATGCCCATCAACTAATAATGGATAGTGAAGTGGGGAACATACACCCAAGGGAGTGCTATTCAGCTGTCAGAAAAAAAAAATGTAATTATGAAATTTGCAGAAAAGTGGGTGGATATGGAAAGAATTATACTAAATGAGGTACCCAAGGTCAGAATAACAAATGCCACATATTCTTTCTCATATGTGGATCCTAATTTGGAATAGCTAGATCTGTTTGTGAGCATTAGTAGTACTTCTCGGAAAGCTAGAATGATGCTCGGAAATAGAAGATATGAGGGGAGATGACGGGAGGAGCTAGTAGACAGGCAAGTGAGAGGGCGCAGAGTAAGGGGCCGAAAGGTCTAAGTAAGAAGGGAAAGGGAAGGGGGGGGGATACATGAAGCTACAGTGTGAATAAGTATTATGGGAACTTACTTAGCTAATTAAAAAATGTAACTCCCTTAAAAATATATATGGAGGGGGCTGGAAAGATGGCTTAGCGGTTAAGGCATTTGCCTGCAAAGCCAAAGGATCCCCGTTTCATTCTCCAAGGCCCACGTAAGCCACATGCTCAAGGGGGCGCATGCATCTGGAGTTAGTTTGCAGTGGCTGGAGGCTCTGGCACACCCATCCCCCCCCCCCCCGCCGGTTTCTCTGTTAAATAAATAAATAAATAAATAAATAAATAAGTGTATTTAAAATTATACACACACACACACACACACACACACACACACACACACACACACATATATATATATATATATTTGGACAGAGACAGTGATAGTTTGGGTAGAAGCAACCTGATTGGGTGGCAACAGTTTTACCCTAAAGCCATAGGCTGCTGCTGGTAAATCCCTATGCCAGAATTGAGTCACCCGCCCCAACAGTGAGCTGGGTGTCACGAAGGCCAGTGCAACCTCCAACACAAAACAGGGCATTGCCAAAACACTTGATTATTCACAAGAACTAGTTGTGAGACCCTCCTGCTAAAGACACCACAGGCTTCGGTTGCAGGGTATTGGGAAACAGCCTAAGGATGTAGGTTCAATTCCCCTGTACCCACGTAAACCAGATATACAAGGTGGTGCATGCATCTGGAGTTTGATTGCAGTGGGTAGAGGCTCTGACACATCCATTTTCTTTCTTTCTTTCTTTCTTTCTTTCTTTCTTTCTTTCTTTCTTTCTTTCCTTCCTTCCTTCTTTTTTTTTCTTTCTTTCCTTCTTTCTTTCTTTCTTTCTTTCTTTCTTTCTTTCTTTCTTTCTTTCTCCTTTCTTTCTTTCTTTCTTTCTTTCTTTCTTTCTTTCTTTCTTTCTTTCTTTCTTTCTTTCTTTCTTTCTACCTATCAATCATTTATCACCTATCTGCTTCTCTCTCTTGCAAATAAATAAATAAATAAAATACTAAAAAAAAGGTGGAGAACAATTGAGCAAGATATCTAGTTTAGACCACTGACCTTCACATGAATGTGAAAACACATGTACATACAAACACACAAATATGTACACACATGACTGTGTACCATCAAAGGAATTGAGAAACTTATTTTTATACATGACAGTGAATACCAGTGAGACCCAAGGCTCTCCAAACTACAGGAGAAAGCCCCGAGCTTAGCACTGGATGAGTCGTCTCTTTCATACCTGCTAGGCCCCAGGAAACACTGCAAAGGTGGACTGAATTTGAGGGCTGCTCCCACTTGAACCTTCTCTGTGAAGAATGGGGTAGATGCTGAGGGGGCTGAAAACTCATCAAAGCAGAAAACACTAGAGGAGACACAGTTCACACTACGTAAGGCTCGGGAAACGCTGTGTGTGAGCCACATGGGGTGGGAATTTGTGATGTGGGGCACTGTCTTCCTTCGCGAACCAACTGCTGCATTCATTGCTTCACAGAGCTTACTGATACCCCCAAGATCTGCACTGTTTCCATCCCATAACCATTCTGACATAAAGGACCGAGGAGGACAAAAGGAATGAGACAACAAAACAGAGGAAGAATGATCTTACAAGAGGAGGGGCCTCAGTGAAATGGGGTTGGGGAAGAGGGTACAAAAGAGTAGAATGTGATGAGGAACATGACCAAGTTAGAGTTGTTCATATGTTAAAGTTCCCAATAAAAATTTTATAAAAATGGAAAAAGTAAAAAAAATTCAAATGAAAATGTCATTAGTATTAAACTGTTACTCTAGAAAAAAATGATCTTAGCAGATATCTATAGAAGACTTCAGGATACACACACACATGTGCCTCCTTGTGCATTTGGTTTTATAAGGGTACTGTGAAATTCAAATGAAATCAGGTCCTTAGGCTTTTCAGGCAAGCACGTTAACTGCTGAGCCATTTCTTCAGTCCCTGGGATATTCTTTATATGGCTAGGCTGACCATACATTATGCTACAAAAGAACTCTGATGGTAAAACCAGATAAGGATACAACAACCATTCTAAAAGGAAAACTATAGCAAGGCAAGTGTCCTTAAAGGCAATAATCCCCAATAAACAGTAGGAAACAAAAGTCACACTAAAAAGATCATTTACCAGGACCAAGTGGGTGGGATTCATCTCAATGGGTTACAGAATAGTTCAACATACTCACATTAATAAATGTGATGTAGCACATCAAAAGAATCCTTATAAATTCTACATAGTAACTTCAATGAAACAGAAAAGTTGTGTGATGAAAATTGACATGTGCTTATGAGTGAAAATTGAATAAATTAAATATAGAAGGACTATACCTAGCTTAACAAAAGGCATAATAAAGGTACAAATCAACAATTAACTGATGAAGATATTCTGAAAACTAAATTGCTGTATTGTTGATTGCCTTTGTCTGGACAGGCAATGAAGTGATTATGGCAAGACCCAAACTGATGTAGGTTGGTATGGAGGGAAAAAGTCAGTGCTGAAGGAGCATGTCCAGTATGGAGCATTTTTATTTAAAATACTGCAGTAACTTTTGAAAATAAATCTTTGCTTTGGTGATAGTTTCTAAAACAAGGTGATTTCTTTGGTAACACCGTTTGCTGACTGTGAACAATGGGGACCCAATTTCCTTAACTATGAGACTCATTTCTGTGCTTTGTTATCAGTGTCAGAGGGTTGGGCTTTGCCTCCAGTGCCTCATCTACTGTAAATATGATGGTTCATCTGCTTCCTGTGCCTAATTTTTGGTGCTTTCCAAAGACTGAGCAATTACTTTAGACTGTTTCAGTGACTTACTCCACCCATTCAACGCAGCCCCTGGGATACAAGTTCCAGCACAAGAGTGTACCCATGCCAGGCGGCTGAAGGAAGCTGGCCAGATTGTCTCTTGAGAATTACATGAGGAAGATATAAAACTTTCCACGTAAGTCTTGCTAATTAGTACATGGAAGCCCCACAGAACTTTGACTCTTCCATTGTTACTGTAGGAAATATGTTCCCACAAAGTCACTTCCCACTTTCCCAGGCTGAGTCATGTCCCGGTTTCATTTTCTCAAGCAGATAATAACTACTGTCAATGACACACAAAAACTGTCTTTTTAAAGTCACTTATTAGAGAATTTTATGCATTTCACAATAAATTATATTTTTAAGTTCTGTCATGAAAAAAGTAAGCCATGAGTTTTGGGGAAAAATATTTCTGCTCTCTCACACAAATATACACACACACTCACACTTGCATACCAATCACAAATTCACTTATCAATGATAAATAGTACATACATAAGGCAAGTATGTACTTATGTAAACACTAGATTCCAGAAATTAGATGATAAAATCAGTGGAGAAATTAAGCTACATTTCTATTACTCCAGGGGTATGGAAACCTGAAAAAGTGATCGTATTCTGAAAAAAAAAAAATACATAGACATGTATGAGTGAGTGTGTATGGATGTGGATGTGTGTGTGTCCATCACCTTAGTTCTTACATATCTAATTTTGTAGGGTGAACTGCCTACCATACATAATTACCTACTTACTTCTTGCTTATCTTCTGTTCGCTCTTCTCTCCACCCTTTTCTCCTTCCATTTTTCATTTCTGTCACATCCTTCAGCCTTCCCTGTCCGGGCATAGGTGCATATTCAGGATTCTTCTCACCGTGATGCTAAACTAATAGAATGCAGACACCTACCTCTCCCTGATACTGTCTATTGCCAGATTCTTACTCTGTCAACTCCTGTTGCTGTCTGTTGTTCTACGGAGTCAGACTCCCCGGTCGCCTTTCCCCCGCTCTGTGCATTCCCCATGTCTGGAGACGCTCCTTATCCCTCATGTTGCCCTGTGCTCCACCGTTACCACCAGTTCCTCTGATCGATACTAGCTCTTATTATTTCCAACAGCTGTAATCCTTCATGCCTCTCCGATCACTACTTCGAAGATCCTGTATTTTCAGCTCATCTTCTTTAGTATCCAGTCTTCATATATCTCTTTGTATAGGTTGCAATTTGTTGATTGCTTCATCTTTTGTCTTTTTTTAAAAAAGTTTTGTATCACTGTGCCTTCCTTTCTGTCTGACAGTTATTACTCCCTCTTGTAGATTGAGCTTCCGCTACTCCCAAGTTCTTCTCTTGTTCCCTACAAGCAAATGCCAGAGCTTCAACTTAGTTTAAATCAGTTTCTTCCTTCTCTGAACCTAAATCTGAGCACCTACACACACCCAGACAAAAACGTGGTGGGTCACCTGAGTCAGGAACACAACTATCAAGAGGCCCTTCCTGCTGCCTGAGAAATAGCCATTCATTGCCACATTTCAGACGATTGCTTTAAACCTTGTCTCCTTGCCTCATACTCGTGGCAGTCATTGAGGTATTGTACTCAGATCTTATGCCAAGAGTTCTTACAAGGCTGCTTGTGAGATGGGTAACTTTTAGCTACTATACATGCAGGGTCCTGTGTGGCATCCGTATGGTGTCCGTTCCTCCCCTGTATGGCTGTCACCCAATGACTAGATGCTAGAGCCAGGCCATTCCTGTCCGATACAAGGCATTTGTAATGGTAATCACTGGTCTTTCTGAAGCATTCTCAGACTAATTCTAGAGTCTGAAGCTCTTTCTACCTATCTTTCCCCTCTGGAAGATCTGCAATATAGGCCCTACTGTCCCTTGGTTATTTCCAGCTACTATTTAGGAGTGTCTAGTATATATCTTACAAGTATACTTTCATGTTGAATTTCCTTCTTGGAGTATTAGAACTAGTCTCAAACACTTGAGGATTATCTAATCTTTCTCCCTCTTAACTGAAAATTTGTCTCATTAGTAAAATGTTGAAGTGATCAGAATAGACTTATCACAAAACACCACCGCCTCATTCATTCAAAACACACGCACACACACACACACACAGACACACACACACATTCTCATTGTTACCATTGCTGGCCTATATACCTGATTTCCCTTAGGATAATCTCTGTAGTTGGTTAGTAGATTCCATTTCAATTTTGTTTCTTGCAAAAATTTCTTCAGTGTATTTCTTCTCATTTATATCTATCTTTTCTACTATACCAGTTTCTCTTCTTCACTCTCACTCTCATTTGTAAACAAATATGTAATGTCTCCAACCTTAAAAAAATCCACAATTGACCCCTCTCTTTTGCTTCTAAACTACTTGAATAATTTTCGTAGGCTGTGCTTTCATACTTGGAGTTTGTTTGTGCCCTGCTTTCCTTGCGCTTCGCTCTGGCTTCCACTTACTCTACGCAAGTTGCACTTGTTGACGTTTTTCACTGCTTCTACATGACTGAATCCAGTGACCATCTTAAACATTTTTAATTTTTTCCATCTTCATGTATATAATGTACTTTGATCTATTCTGTCCATTTCACTCCCTTCTCCCCTCCCCTGGTGACCAATGTTAATGACCTATCTATAGTATCTTATACTTTTTGTGTTTCTGTGTAAAATTATCTAATGACAAAAGTCATTTAATAATGATTTATTGAGTACCTCTTCTACCATGGGCACTATTCTTACTACTAGGAACCCAAATACTCACTCCTGTGGAAATCTATACAATTATCTCTTTTGTCCTCTTGTTTCTTCTCTTCCCTCTACTGACACCCAGGACATTGCACTCTTAGCTTGTCTCCTTTCTCAGGGTTAATTTCTGCATCTTGCTGTTCATCCTTCTCATGCTGGACTCATTTAGTAGCAATGGAATGCTCCATAGCTGTCTATACCCACTTACTTGATGTTATCATTTAGACACAAGAATATGACAGTCTATCTATCTGTTGCTGACTCATATCTCTAGCTTGGATCTCATTGAATCTTAGACTTATATTCATTTTCTTACTTCATATGTCTAAGTGAATGTCTAATAGATATCTCAGTCTTGCTATGTACCAAGACCTTCCTTATCTTCATCCACTCCTGCACAAACAGATCACAATCAAAACTGGTCTCACCACAGTCACTGGCTTCTTAGTTGATAGCAATACCATCTGTCTTGCTGCTCAGGTCAGAAACACTGGAAGGTTTTTATTTTTCATTTTCTCTTGCACCCAATATCAAACCTATCACTAAAATCTCATGACTGTAATGTATCTAAAATATCCCCCAGGACCCAACATTTTATACCAGCTTCATTGTTATATCCCAGTCTATTTCTTAGTATCCCTCACCTTAATTATTGTAACATTCTTAAATTGCTCCTCTTACTTTGGCTCGGGCTTGATTACAGTCTTGTCAATATAGCACATAAGCAGAGTCTTTTAGAATGCAAGTTGTTCATATAATTTTATTCAAAGCATTGTAATAGTTCTTTATTTCATCTTTATAGTGAAATAGAGGCATACCATGACATTGGCCTGCTTTCCCTTGTGGCATTATGATCTTAATGCCTGATTGCCTTTCTGGGTGATTCCTGAAAAATTAAGCATATTTTTACTTATTTCCTCTGCCTCAGGTTCCCTTCAAAGTAAATCTCTTGCTTTTGAGCCCAGCTTGACCACCTGTTTTGTGTGATGCCGTCAGCACTCTTGTTCCCTCTAACCCTGTGCTACCTCTCCCCCAACCACTAAAATCATACCTGTGACTTTAAAATGGTTCCTACAACCCAGAGAGAGGAAAGTAACACATACAACACATGACTGAAAGGAAAATGTTATTTCTGGCACACAATAGAGCCATAATGTCCAACAAATCAGAGAAAAGGAAGATCTTCAGATACCTTGGATCAAGCAATTTACACTTTTCAAATATGAAGCGTATCAAGATCTTATTATGATAAAAGGTTCCAGGTGCCTCAGGCCTCAGGGAATGCCCTGTGAATATAGGCTTGCAGAGGACTTGGCAAGACACTTCTGTCTACATTTAATTTCTTTTTTTTTTTTTTCCAAGGTAGGGTCTCACTCTGGGTCAGGCTGGCCTGGAATTCACTATGTATTCTCAGGGTGGCCTCAAACTCATGGCGATCTTCCTACCTCTGCCTCCCGAGTGCTGGGATTAAAGGTGTGTGCCACCACGCCCAGCTACATTTAACTTCTGATGGTGGAGCCTATGAATCTTCTGCTCAACTTAGCGACCTCTGTGATTATCTTCAGTAAGAGGCAGAGTTAAATAAAAATGGGTGCCTGGGAGATGGCTTAGCAAGTAAAGGTGCTTGCTTGCAAAGCCTGCTGGCCCAGGTGCAACTCCCCAGAACCCACCCATGTAAAGCCAGATGCATAAAAGGGCACATGCACCTGGAGTCTGTTTGCAGTAGCAAGAGGTCCTGGCATGCCCATACTCTCTCTCCCTCTCTCAAATAAATATCTTAAAAAGAAAGTTTATCTAAGTTATGTATAAATTAAAGACATCCATGAATTTCCTCACTCTTTTTAAAAATTTTTTGTTCATTTTTATTTATTTATTTGAGAGTGACAGAGAGAGAAAGAGGGAGAGAGAGAGAGAGAGAGAGAGAGAGAGAGGGAGAATGGGTGCGCCAGGGCTTCCAGCCACTGCCAACGAACTCCAGACTCGTGTGCCCCCTTGTGCATCTGGCTAACGTGGGTCCTGGAGAATCAAGCCTCAAACTGGGGTCCTTAGGCTTCATAGGCAAGTGCTTAACAGATAAGTCATCTCTCCACCGCCAACATCCATGATTTTCAAGACTTTAAAAAGCTTTCAGACTTGTCTGAGTTTCTTCTATTCCCAGGAAGCAGCTGGGTGCACTGAGCAGTGAGGGATGTGGGGTCACATCTTCTGTGCTCTCCTTTTCCAAACAGCTCAGTTCAAACCCTTTCCAAACAGATGGATTTAAAAAGAAATTAATTCTTAGAGTTCATTTATTTCTGACCATTCCATACCTGCTTTTCATCCCAGTTTCATCTCCATCATGTTAAAATGTTTCTGAGGGAAACTGAGTGATTGGGAATATGATGGCCAGGAAGGAGATATTTTGGTTTGACTCTGAACCAGATAGCATGCCTCAGCTCTTCTTGTGGATTCTTGCTTCAGCACAAATTCCACCTTCAAACCCTACACCTTTTGTATTAGTTATCTTTCTCATTGCTGGAACAGAGTTGAGGAAATCAGTTTAAGTGGGGATGGCTTGTTTCAGCTTGCAGCTCAACATCACAGTCCACCGTGGCAGGGAGGCGTGGAGGCAGAGACGGAAGAGCTGGTCACATTCTGTCTGCGTTTTGGAAGTAGAGAGCCATGAATGCTAGCACCCAGCAAGCTTCCTCCTTTTTATTCACTTCCGGGCCCCAGTCCACATGGCGTGGTGACTCCACAGTGAAGGTGGGTCTTCCCACCTCAACTAACCTAATCAAGACAACCCTCACAACTCCTGTCAGGTTGATGATTAGTATGAACTAGTACATCCTCCTGTGAGTTTCCTTAGTAGGCCATCCAAAGTTACTTTTGATGCTGCTTGTCCCATTCTCATGTGCCTAGGTCTGACTGTCTACTTGTCTTTCTTTGTTGTCTTGTTCCCTTGTCTCTATTTTTAAATAATAATTATTTTTTATTTTTTAGATTTTTTGGCAGTTAAAAACTTTTTATTATTAAAATACATACTTAAAAATTCAAACAATAGCCGGGCATGGTGACACATGCTTTTAATCTCAGCACTCGGGAGGCAGAGGTAGGAGGATCGTGGTGGATTTGAGGCCACCCTGAGACTACATAGTGAATTCCAGATCAGCCTGGGCTAGAGTGAGACCCTACCTCAAAAAAATTCAAATAACACAGAAATAAAACTACACTTCCATCATTCGAGTACACATGATCCATCAGAACCACCTCTCCTCCATTTTTACCCCTCAGAAATTGTAGATTATCCCCATGAACATTTTAGCATATACCCTTTCACACCTTTTTCTTTGCAATACAAGTACATATAAACACATATATACTCATGATTTTGTCTTGTACAAAAATGGGGGTCATACATGTCTGTTACATGATTCTTCCATTTCTCTATGCATTCAAGAAGATACAAATATTTTTGAAAATCACAAATCTGGTATTACTCCTCTAGACTTGATTTCTTATAATAAAAGCTTTACATAATATGCTTCCTGCCTGTCTTTCCACTCAGTGTCATCCTTAGTCATGCCAGCATTAAAAGACTAGACATAGACCACCTAAATCCTTTCTTAAACAAGGCAGGTAAAACAAAAAACACACAAAAAAGCCGGGCGTGGTGGTGCACGCCTTTAATCCCAGCACTCAGGAGGTAGAGGTAGGAGGATCGCAGTGAGTTCGAGGCCACCCTGAGACTACATAGTGAATTCCAGGTCAGCTTGAGCCAGAGTGAGACCCTACCTTGAAAAACCAAAAAAAAAAAAAAAAAAAAAAAACCACGAAAGAAAACACTCTGGCCTGTCTATGTTTTGGTTTTCTTATGAGACACTCAGCTTGGACTTGTGAAGCTGGCAAACTCCTACTAATCCAATAATCAGCTTAAATGCCACTAGAAGACTTCTGTGTTTCTTCCAAAGATAATCACTCCTCTATTTTCCCTTATACTTTACAACTAGCTTCTTAGTTGCATGCACCTCATACTTCTGTAATGAGTTATTAATACAGTTTGAATTTTTCTACTTCATCCCTCAACTTGATGGTGAGATCTTTGGGGAAAAGTGATGTGTCTTATTTGTTACCTTTACATCCCAAGGATCTGATAGAGGGCTTAACATGGAGAAGATACTCAGTAAAATATCTGTTGATAGTTTCATGATTTTAAGACCATTCTCAGAGTATCCATGTTGCACAGAACCATATCCTAAGTATGAAAAGAAACAAAAGACATAGTCCTTGCCCTAAAGAACTAACCATCTGCCTTTTCTTTTTCGGGGGAAGGGAGGCCACAAAGCACGTTGACGTGGCAACATGTCATTTCTAACATACAGGCTGTTTTAAAGACTTATAGTTAGTTGCCTTTAATTCATTTAGTAGCAATGCACTGTATATCTAAATAAACACATTAGCAGGCAGTTTGTCCAACAGTTTGAGGTTTTTAAAGTATGGCACTGAGCCAGCTAGAACCTAATTCTCTGTTCCAGCAGGGGGGGTTCTCATCTATTCCAGCTTGCAAATTAGAAAATGAAATAATGCTATGTTTAGAAAAATTCCAATACACTAGAAAGACATAAAGTTATTAGTCATTTCATGGTTGTTCCACCTTCCCTAGTAAATAGCATTAAAGAATAGTATTGGGGAAAAGTGAGCTTATTCTCTCTTTCTGGTTTGTGGAAAAACTTGCTATCCCAAGAAGATTAGTAAAAGCAAAACTAAATGTTAATTTGGTGACTTCATGATCAAACACTGTACAAATCTCAACAAATTGGGAAAAGATAAATTTTATTTTTAATTAAGAACATACGTTGTATGGATACATCATGTATTGGTCTCATCTTTTCCCTTCTCCCTACCCCCATTCTGCAGGGGGTCCTCCTCAGTGGGCTTGCTGGTATTCCCCATAGGGTTGTGGATTATGCAGTGTAGGAACAACAGTTATTTGGGGGAGACAATACCTCTGGGCATGACATCCCAACCTGTGGCACTTAAAATATTTCCGCCTCCTCTTCCACAAAATAACCTGAGCCTTGGAGGTGTGTTTTATGTCTCCTTGAGTGATGAGCTCTTAGGAGGCTTTAGTATGTGTTGGGTATTCCCTTATCTCTATTTTAATGAAAGCATCATATAAATTATTCAATTCTAATCATACTCACAGGATTTTACTTTCTTTAGTAGCATTGTAGCAAAGCTCACTGAGCTAATCCCGTCATCTAAGGATCTTTCCTGAGTGTGTCTCCCCATCCTTCACTCCTGTTTTCCCCACTCCCACACTTCCTCTCTTCCCACCTTGCTCGTGCTTCCTTCTTCCTCGATTGCCGCCGGTCTCTCTTGATCTGGGCTGCCTTTTCTCCTAAGCAGTTCAGACTCCTTGGATGTTGAAGGTGGCAGGTCTTTTGGCGGCTTCTTCAAGACTCTAACTTGAAGATAAAGATGCCGAGGCTCTGCGAGGCCACATGATTACCCAGAGTGCACTGCAAGGCTGCAGGGATTTGCCTCTGACTCCTGGCCACAGCTTTCCTGTGTCGGGGTCTTGTTACTCCAAGACTCTGGGGCTTGCAGATTGGTAGCTCAGAGGCCAGATTCAGTGCTGGAATGATTTGATCTGACTAGGATATGAGTAAAAACAGACAGTGTTTTACAAGGAAGGATTTCATTTAAGGTCTGGGGGGTTAAGAGAGATCATACCAGCAGGAGCCCTAGTTTAAGCCTTCACCTTAGTAACTGGTCACCATGGAAGAGTGAACTGGCCAACCTCCTCCTCTTCGTCTGTGAAGCCAGGTTGACAGCGGTCCTTATCATGCTCAGTTGTTAGAGGTATAACTGAGGATGCACATGAAGCCCGTAGAGCGGTGCCTTGCACGTGGCCAGCTGCCTCTCATCATCATTCCAGGCTGGTGTGCTTCGCAGTCAGAACTGCCAGCTTTGCGGGCTGGCCCCCATGTCTGCTCACCCGCTGTCCGCTGAGGACAGAACTGGGACCCCATCAGAGTTTCCTGGTGGCCGTGAGATGGTATACGCATTGTAACACACTAGTTTGGAGTTCGTTCCAATCATTAAATGCATGAAGTCACCGTACAATGAAGGGACAGCGGCAGTTGTCACTGCAGAGGAGAATGAGGAGCTGCGGCTGGTCAGGCCGTGCTCTTCAAATTCAGGCACAGGCTTGCGAGAGAAAAGAGTAACCAATTTAGGAAGTCATAGCTAGAATTTAAAAATGGAACATATTATGTTATATAATAAGAGCGAACATTGTTTTCTTCATTGGGACAGGATGTAAAATGCATTTCTTATTGTTGAGTCTCCATGAAAAAATTAGAAAGCCACTGTGTTGGACAATCTTCTGTTTTGGAAGTTAATCGGAGTTATTCATGACTGATGTTTTTATTGGTTGAATAGCTGACTTCCTCCAGAGTCTTTGTTTTGCAAAAAGCTCCTTATATCACTTACTTGCTTGGGGGCACTTTCCATTACTAAAAGCTTGCACAAGAGAACTGTCATCCAGAGAACTTTCTGAGTTGATATAACACAACACATTCTCAACAATAATATCTACCTTGAACAATAAACACCTTTTCTGGTTCTTCTCAATGCACGTAGAGAGAGTTGGTGTATGCTTTGCATAATCAGGACAGCGGAAGGATGGAGCTGTTCACAGCTCTTTATTCTCCTATCAAGAGAGATTTCCTCTTCACTCAGCACTTATCATGGTCCATGTTCTGGCTACCCAGCAAAACTACATTAAACTGAACTTTCATGCCACCTTCTAATCCTTGCCAATTCAAGACTGTCCCTTAAGCTCAATGTAACTTGATTTCACATCTGCAAATAAAGAGAAGGAGGTCCTGGGCTATTTAAGATGGGGCAAGAGGTTTCCTAAAGTTTTCTTTCCAACTCGTATCCCAGAGGCACCCCATAAAATACATTTTCCAACTCTCTAAAAAGTGTATACTTTTTAAGAA
This sequence comes from Jaculus jaculus, assembly GCF_020740685.1. Taxonomy (NCBI): domain Eukaryota; kingdom Metazoa; phylum Chordata; class Mammalia; order Rodentia; family Dipodidae; genus Jaculus; species Jaculus jaculus. The sequence goes on from NC_059105.1 coordinate 170,381,029, forward strand.
AATTAAGATATGATTATAATGATGCATTACAAAATTCATATAAAATGTAAATTAAAAGTGAGCTAAAATAAATAATTTTATTTATTAACTTATTTGAGAGTGACACACACACACACACACACACACACACACAGAGAGAGAGAGAGAGAGAGAGAGAGAGAGAGAGAGAGAGAGATAGGAAAATAGAGAAAGAGACAGAGAGAGAAAGAATGGGCATGCCAGGGCCTCCAGCCACTGCAAACGAACTCCAGGTGCATGTGTCCCCTCGTGCATCTGGCTAACATGGGTCCTGGGGAATCGAGCCTCAAACCGGGGTCCTTAGGCTTTACAGGCAAGTGAACAACCACTAAGCCGTCTCTCCAGCCCTAAAATAAATAATTTTTAAACAGCAGAAATAATTCCTTTGTTAATAATAACTATTATTTTGTTATTTAATATTTTTATTATTTTTGAAACAATGTGATTGAACTTCATAGTTAGAATTTTAAATATAGTATATGTCCATACTTGCCTTTAGTGGTGAAATATCATGGGAGAAAAATATACTTTATATTGACATATAGATCCAAATGGAAAAGTGTGCTACTACTTTATATCACACCCATATTAATTCTCATAACCAATGATGCCAAAGTTCTATCCAAAGTGAGTTTTCCCTGATGACAATCTCACCAAAAATGAAATAAATCAATAACTACTGAAGTACTTCACTTAGAGGATTTTATATTGCATTAAATAATTCTGTATATGTGTATTTAAGTGTGCAGATGCAAGTGGCAATGCACCATTTAGTGCACATATTAGTGATGAACATTGTAGCAACACAAGCCCATGACAAAAATACTTCTCACTGATCATTTTCACAATCTTCTATAGTGCTGTGTCCTCACTTTGCTTTGGGTCATAATTCTTAAAGTTGTGGCAAAGCACTTAAAATGAAATTTACTCTCTTAATTATTTTCATTTGCTTTCCATGTGTATGTGTGTGGTATGCATGTGTGTGTGTGTGTGTGTAAAGAAGGCCAGAGGATAAACTTTGTTATTATCTTCAAGTACTCTGTCTGCCTCTTTTTTCCTATAAAAATTCTGTTTACGTGCATATGAAAGGTTGTATGTATGTATGCATGTACACATGCATGCATGCATGTATATGGGCACACTTGTGGAGGTCAGAGGACAATCTCAAGATGTCCATCTTTCCATATTGCCTTCTTGGAGACAGGGTCTCTTTGGCTGTTTTGCTGTGGGGAAGCCACTCTAGCTGGCCCATAAGCTCCAAACTCTCCTGGCTCAACCTTGCACTGCTTGCTGTAGGTGCATAGGATCACACATCCTTATGTCACTTCAGTTTTACCCGGGTGCTGGGCGAGCACACTTGCAAGCAAACATCTTCAACTGGCGAGTTCATTTACCTTCTTGCTGCCATCCTTCTGTCCTTTGAACCCAGCTTCTTCAAATCCTGCTTCTTCAATCTTCCAACATGGGCTGAAGACCATCAGCTGCACAGGAATCCTCTGGGCCTCAGGCTTAGACTAGGACTGTGGAGGCAGCCACACTTGTGGCCTGAGCAGCTACTGGGTTCTCAGCCTTTGTGTCCTGCGAGCAGCCATTGCTGGACTCCCCACATGGTATCGTGTAAGCCAATTTCGTAAACCCCTTTGTAATATTTATTCATTCTATGTATTCTTTTTCTCATTCTATTTAATGTATTCCTCCAGAGAACACTCACTAATACAAATTGTCTACCACTCCAGGGCTGAGATTATAGGTGTGCCCCACAACACCTGGCACTTATGTGGGCACTAGGGATCAAGTTCAAATCCTCATGCTTATGAGAAGAGTTTACCAAGTTTCTTAAACAATTTTACATGTACAGGATTGTTCACTATTGTTACAATGTGAAAAACAAATTTTATGATTTATTCACCTTGGATAGCTAAAACTCTATCCTTAAATGTATAGCCTTCTTCCCCCAGGCACTAACAAACATCCTTCAGCTGTTTCTATGAATATTACTACACCATATTGCTCATGCAAATGCAAATGTGTGCTGCTTGTTCTGTGCCTCACTTTACCAGCATAATGTTCTCCGTGTTCATCCATGTAGTCACATGTGTCAGAATCTCTGTCTTTTAAAATTGAGTTGTATGTCTATGCCACTATTTCTTTTCTGCTCATCTCCTGATGGGCATTTAGGATGTCTTTCTGTCTTGTTTATTGTGAAAAATGCTGCAGTGAATACAGAGCGATAGTGTTTTCTTTTAAAATCTTAGTTTTAATTTTATGGTTATATTCCCTGAAGTTGGATTACTCAGTCATATGTTAGTTAGATTTTTAATTTTTGAGGAATTATTATGCTGCTTTCCATAGTAGACAAACTATTTTGTATTCCCATCAAGAATATTCCTGAGTTCTAATTTCTTTTCAAACTCTGTAACAGATGCTATTTCCTAAATCTATAAGATTCTTCTAACAAATTACGCAAGAAAAGCATCATGGCATTTCCAGGGATAATAATTTCTTGGATATAATATTAAAAGCAAAAACCACAAGGAAAAAGTGGGGCAATATCATACTTAAAAGCTTCTGCACAGCAAATGAAACCATCATTAGATAAAAAGGCAACATGCGGGATGGAGAAAGCCTTGGAAAACTGTATGTCTGATCCAGCTTGAATCAAAATATTCAGTGAGCTCCTACCACTCAATAAGTTGAGGAAACAATAAAAAACCCACAAAGGGTTTGAGTCTCCATTTACCCAGTGGCAGCACGCCAGTGATCAGAAGCACACGGAAAGCTCTTCAACATCACTGACTACCGGTGAAATGCAAATCAAGTCCAGCAAGAACTTGCTTTACAGCATGGCTTATGAAAAACAAACTAATGATAACAAATGAAGCATCAACTTAAACTTAAAGTCATAGGCTTCTCTATTTATTTATTGTTTTTGAATGTGTATATATGCACAGTGTACATACTTATGTGTATTTGCATGCATGTGCATGGCATGTGCATGTGGAAGCTACAGGTCAACACTGGGTGTCTTCCTCAATTGTTCTCACCTTATTTCTCGAGACAGGGTCTTATCTAGAACCTAGAGCTCACTGACTTGGCCAACCTAGCCAGTGAGTCCCAGCGATTGGCCCTGTCTTGTCCTCTTTGGTGCTGGGCTTAGATAGAGTGCTGGGGTTAGAACCCAGGCTTTCAGGCTCAGGCGCAAGCCACTTTTTGACAGCTATTTCCCCAGCGCCTGATTATACTTATTTATTTCAAACTATGTGCAAAGATTTATTCTACTTTAAACTATAAAGCATATCTACATAGCAACTTTACCACTTGTACTTCTGTAAAAGAAAAATGGGTATCTCATCAGTGAATATGGCATTTTTAAAGCACTTGGTTATAGAATAAAGATATCACAGCAATGATAAAAGTTATAAATGGAGATGGTTTCCAAATTACCATTAACTAATAACTCAATGTACAATATCCATTTAGAGCAAGGTTAATCTTTCAAGAGAACAATTATGAAAACAGGTGTTGAGCTGGAAAGATGGCTTAGTGGCTAAGGCGCTGGCCTGTGATCCTAAGGACCCATGTTTTACTCTTCAGATCCCATGTAAGGTAGATGCACAAGGCGATGCAAGTGTGCAAGGCTGCACATGCGCACAAGGTGGCACATCCATCAGGAGTTCAAATACAGTGGCCGGAGGCCCTGGAATGCCAGTTCTCTCTCACACATAAAAAAAGAGCTAGTCTATTGGCCTTGCCTCAAAATACACAAAACAAACAAACTATGTTGACTACATGATTTTTGATAATTTTGGGCAATTATTTTTAGGTTAAACTTCTATTGTTTTCAATTTTTTAATAAAGTTGGCCTATGTGGAGTAACAATATAAAATTTATTTGAAATCAAAGCATAAAGTCTATTAGTTTACTATTTCTTAATGCTATTTGAGGCCATGCATTCATGTTTCCTATAATTTTGTGAACTGAGCAGCAATAAATATGGCTGAGCAAGTATCTCTAAGGTAAAGAGATGATTCTTTAGGATATATGCCTAGGAGTACCATAGCTGGATCATGTGGAAAATCTATTTCTAGCTGTCTCAAAACCTCTGCATTAATTTCCACAATGACCATGTCAGACTACATTCCCACCAACAGTGTAGAAGGGTTCCTCTTTTTCTGCATCCTCACCAGCATTTATGGTCATTTGTTTTCATGATGGGAGCCAATCTGACAGGAGTGAGATGGAATCTCAACATAGTTTTAATCTGCATTTTCCTGAACACTAGGGATGTAGAACATTTTTTTAGATGCTTATATGCCATCTGTATTTCTTCTTTTGAGAACTCTCTATTTAGTTCCATAGCCCATTTTATAATATGGTTGTTTGATTTCTTATTATGTAATTTTTTGAGTACTTTGTATATTCTAGGTATTAATCTTCTACCAGATGTATAGCTGGCAAAGACTTTTTCCCATTCTGAAGGTTGCCTCTTTTCTTTATTCACAGTATCCTCTGCCATACAAAATCTTTGTAATTTCATGAGGTCCCTGTGGTTTTATTGTCCAGGCAATTGGGGTTATATTCAGAAAGTCTTTGCCAAGACAAATATGTTGAAGGGTTTTCCCTACTTTTTCCTCTAGCAGTTTCAGAGTTTCAGGCCTGATATTAAGGTCTTTAATCCATTTAGACTTAGTTCTTGTGCATGGAGAGAGAGAAGAATCTATTTTCATACTTCTACAGATACATATCCAATTTCCCCAGCACCATTTGCTGAAGAGACTGTCTTCCTCCAATGAGAATTTTTGTCAAATATCAGGTGGCTATAGCTACCCAGACTTACATCTGGGTCCTCTGTTCTGTTCCATTGACCTACATGTCTGCTCTTGTGCTAGTACCATGCTGTTTTTGTTACTATGGCTCTGTAGTGTAGGTTAAAATCAGGTATGGTGATGCCACCAGCCTTATTTTTGTTGCTTAAAATTGTTTTAGATATTTGAGTTTTTTTGTGCTTCCAAATGAATTTTTGGATTTTTTTCTAGTTCTGTGAAGAATGCCATTGGAATTTTGATGGGGATTGCATTAAATACGTAGAGATTGCTTTTGTTAAGATTGCCATTTTCACAATATTGATTCTTCTGATCCAAGAACAAGGGATGTTTTTCCATTTCCTAGTGTCTTCTGCAATTTTTCGCTAGAGTGTTTTAAAGTTCTCATTGTAGATCCTTCACTTCCTTAGTTAGGTTTATTCCAGGGCACTTTATTTTCTTTGATGCAATTGTGAATGGGAGTGATTCTCTGACTTCATCCTCTGTGTGTTTGTTGTTGGCATATATGAAGGCTACTGATTTCTGTGTGTTTATTTTGTATCCTGCTACATGGCTGTAGGTGTTTATTAGCTCTAACAGTTTGCTTGTAGAGTCTTTAGGGTCCTTTATGTACAGAATCATGTCATCTGCAAATAATGATAATTTGATCTCTTCCTTTCCAATTTTTATCCTTTTTATGCATGTGTCTTGTCTTATTGCTATGGCTAAGACTTCCAGTAATATATTAAATAAAAGTGGGGACAGTGGACACCCTTGTCTTGTTCCTGATTTTAGTGGAAAAGCTTCCAGTTTTTCCCCATTTAGTAATATATTGATTGTAGGCTTGTCATAAATAGTCTTTATTATGTTGATATATGTTCTTTCTATTCCCAGTCTCTGTAGGAATTTTATCATGAAGGGATGTTGGGTTTTGTCAAATGCTTTCTTTGCATCTAATGAGATGATCGTGTGATTTTTGTCCTTCAGTCCATTTATATAATGTATTACATTTTTGATTTGCATATGTTGAACCATCCTTGCATCTCTGGGATAAAGCCTACTTGATCTGGGTGAATGATCTTTCTGATATATTCTTGTATTCTGTTTGCCAATATTTTGTTGAGAATTTTTGCATCTATGTTCATGAGGGGGATTGGTCTGTAATTTTCTTTTTTTGTTCTATCTTTGCCTGGTTTTGGTATCATGACTGGGTCTGGAAATGGAGATGGACAGGCAGAGGACCCCCTTCATTCCACTGATCAGAAGCCATGGGATAGCACATTTTCTTGTAATGCATATTTACCAGTTGAGCATTGTGACTTCGGGAAGAAAAGGGTGTGTGGCTGAGAGAAATGCTTTGGAGTTGTCCAATCCCAATATCCTTGAGAAGGGGTAAGAAATAATAATAATAATAATAATAATAATGGGTATAATAAAGTGTTGTGGTGTGTGTATGCAGAGTGGGGACACACACACACACACACACACACACACACACACACACACACAGAGGGAGAGAGGGACAAGGACAGAGATACAGAAAGAGGAGAGTAGTAGAACACCGAAGGCCACTGCTTCGAGGTTTAGTGGAATCAGGAGTGGAAACCATGAGAGCACTTAAGACTGGGCTCCTCCACGTTGAAATTTTCTGCTTCTGACAAAGTCACACTGTTTGAGCCTTAGTTTCATCTTCTTTAAAATGAATCAAGAACCTCAATGTGCCGGGTGTGGTGGTGCACACCTTTAATCCCAGCACTCAGGAGGCAGAGGTAGGAGGATCGCTGTGAGTTCAAGGCCACCCTGAGACTACAGAGTTAATTCCAAGTCAACCTGGACCAGAGTGAGGCCCTACCTCGAAAAACAAAAACAAAAACAAAAACAAAAAAAAAAAAAAAAAGAAAGAACCTCAATGTAAGACATAAAACTTTTACAGGGAAAAGTTAGGGATAGTCTAAGGTATAAGTATAGGTAAAGCTTTCTGAATAGGGCTCTAGTCACTTAGGAAATGAGGCAAAAAATGGAAATATTAGACCTCATGGAATCCAAAATCATGTGCATGGCAAAAGAAACTGTCATTCCAGTGAAAAGGTAGCTTTCAGAATGGAAGAAAACCTTTGCCAGCTATAAACATCTGACAGAGGGTTAATATCTAGACTATATAGGCAACGAAAAAACTAAATATGTAGAAAAAAATTCAATAGCTGGGCTATGGAACCAAACAGTTAGTTCTCAAAAACAAAAGAGGGTAGCATAATTGACTAGTGAACATTTAAAAAAAGTGCTCAACATCTTTACCCACCAGGAAAAAACACTGAAAACTACGCTGAGGTTCCATCTCACCTCTGCCAGGATGGCTATCATCAAGAAAACAAATGACAACAAATGTAGAGAGGATGTGGAGAAAAGGGAACTTTATTCACTGTTGGTGGGGTTTAAACTGGTGTAGGTACTACGGAAATCAGCATGGAACTTCCTCTAAAAGGTAGAAATAGGACTAACATATGACTCAGCTGTGTCACACATGGGTATATATCCAGAGTCTTCTTCATGTCCTACTTGCATAGCCATGCTTATTCTTTTCTTCTTCTCTTCTCTTCTCTTCTCTTCTCTTCTCTTCTCTTCTCTTCTCTTCTCTTCTCTTCTCTTCTCTTCTCTTCTCTTCTCTTCTCTTCTCTTCTCTTCTCTTCTCTTTCCTTCCCTTCCCTTCCCTTCCCTTCCCTTCCCTTCCCTTCCCTTCCCTTCCCTTCCCTTCCCTTCCCTTCCCTTCCCTTCCCTTCCCTTCCCTTCCCTCCCCTCCCCTCCCCTCCCCTCCCCTCCCCTCCCCTCCCCTCCCCTCCCCTCCCCTCCCCTCCTCTTCTCTTCTCTTCTATTCAAATAGCTAGAAAATGGAAACAGCCTTGACTTCCATCAACTGAAAACTAGATAATGAAAATATAGTATATATACCCAATGGCCCAATAGGAGTTTATTCACCTGTAAGACAAAATGAAATGAAATTTGCAGGCAAATGTATGGGACCAGGAAACATTTTATAGTCACGGTATCTCAGGTCCAGTAAGAAAAGCACCAAATGTTCTCTTACATATGGGGATCCTAACTTTGAAATTCTAGATTTGTGTGTGTAACTCGGAGTATCTGTAAAGATCAGCAATGCAGTAAAAGGCCAGAGGGGTGTAAGGCAAGAGATGAAGATAATGGGGGAGGATACTAGGGATGGAAAGTGTTAACCAAAGATGAGGATGGGAGAGCATAAGAGAAGGGATTGGAAGGAAAGATTAATTTAAAAAATTGTATCTTAGGAGATATTAAAATAACATAGAAATATATTACCATATAAGCTAATGAAAATATAATTTAAAATAAGAGAATGAGTAGAGAGAAAACCTGCATGGATGAAGAATGAAGCTCCCTGAAGCCACGGATAATTAATTAAATAAAAATAAGTTTAAGTGTGGGATACTTCACTATGAGGTTTTTTTTTTTTTTTTTTTTTTTGGTCAGGGAGGTCGCAGGGGTTCCCCCAGATGGTACAGGCTATGGCCATTACTCTTGGCCACTCACCAGAACTGAGCAGTAAGGCCTATTGCTGAAGATTCTACACCCCTTGGCTGCAGGATATAGAGCAATGAAGCTAGAACTGAACTGGAGGCCTCCTCCCTACCAGCTAGCATTCCTACTCCCAGAAGGCACTATGAAGGCTGCCGAGGAAGAAAAGTCATCAGTGCTCTCACCAGTGGTGGCCCATGCGTGCTACAATACTGACCTACTGAGCAAGGGGTGCCCAGTGTTGCAATAACGGCATGCCCACTATGGGGGTAACTGATTAGATCTGATGCTTGGTCTATAAAAGGGAAGTCATGCCTGATACTATAAATCAGGTCAAAACCCATGGATAGGGATGGTATAGACCATAGAGAGTTTGAAGGAATCTACTACTGTGGTTTTGCTAAACAGAGGTGTTGTCAAATTGCCTTCTAGACATGTTTATGTCTGCAGGTTAGTGCTGCTTTTATTACTGGGTAGAAAAGCTTGCTGTTCTCAGTGTGATGTGGTTAACTGAGTCTCCTAGCCAGTCAGAGTGTGGAACATAAGTGACTGCTGAGTGCACAGCCCTCTGTGGTGTATCTGCATCATCTCCTGTTTCCCAGGCTCAGGGACTATAATAGAAGTGGGGTGGGGGAGGAAAGAATGTGGGAGCTGGGAGGTGGAGAGGAATGCCATAGCGCTCTGTCACGGGGACATGGCATGGCCATTGCGCTCCTTACATCACGGCAGCTGTGGTTGCCTGCACAAGATGGAGCCAGTCAACATTCCAACACGGGTCAGGGAGGTGCTCGTGAGGACCCACCCCTCAGGCCCAGCTTGTGACCCTGGTGCTCAGCTCTCACATGCTGGCATTACAGGCATGTGCCACCACACCCGGTTCACCAGTTTTTCTTTTAAAGTTTATAGTTTATCCCATTTGAGTTTATTTGGATCTTTCTGGAGCAGGATTTATTTATTTTTAAAATATTTTTATTTATTTGCAAGGGGAGAGAGGGAGAGCGAGAGAGAATGAGAAAGAGAGAATGGCATCAGGGACTCCTGCCACTGCGAATGAACTCCAGATGCCTGCTCCACTTTGTGCAGCTGCGCTTACATGGGTCTTGGGAATTGAACCTGCCGTCACCTGCCTGAGAGCAGGACTTAATAAAGTTATGGGATAAGAGAAAGGCCGGGTGCCTTAAAAAGGGTGAAAACTTCACGGGAACCGGTAGCTACAAAGCATTCTTTTCTCGGCTTTGCCCTCATGGCTGTCACTGGTCCTGCGTGGGGGCTTGGCCCAGCAGTGTCTCGGATGAACCATGCTTCCCCTCCTGCTTCTGTTTCTCATTCACCCCCTGCATGTCACTGTCCTGTGTGCTGTGAAACAAATGTTATTTATATAGCCGCATGTGCTCGACACAGTTCCACTTAGATGCACTGTTTGCAGGCGAGGTACTTTAGTCTTGTGCATTTTTAATTCTGTGCGGCTGATTGATTAGCATAGTGAGATGAGCTAACATGAAGGACCAGAGCTTCAGGTGACATGTTCGATTCGTGGCATTCAGGCATGCAAAGCAAGATAAGCTTCCTGGTACAAGGCAATTACAAATGACAGATGAATGAATGTAACTTCTCATTTCAGAGATTTTTCTTATTTTATTCCACAGCTCTGGGGTCAACATCCAGTTTGCTTAGATTGGGAGTGGGAGTGCATGCTGGCCCGCCTGGTAAGACATCAGACTAAGGTTTTGCTCCATAGGCTTTCCAGACTCAACAGAATTACTTAACTTATTCTGACCTCTAGTGGCAACCAGTGTTAATGAGCATAGTCAAAAGCCGGAACTGACTGGGGGAGACGTTAGAGCTGCTTGACCAGCATCTACCTCTGCTCCTGTGCTGGGGAGAAGGCGAGGCCCAGAGCTGAGCACTGAATGACAGAATCCAGGGTCTTATGTTGCTGTAAGAGTGGCAATAGAGAAAATCCACATACAAATATGTAAACGTGTGGAACTGAACAATCTTTTATGTATGAAATTAATGGTTTTCAATAGTACTAGCCAAAGACATCAAAACAATCTTGATAGTATCAGAATTTTTTAGCTTAGTATGTAATTTTGGAATTATCTGGGTGGACATAAAAATGGTGGATGTCACCGAGTTTTTCTCTTGAAGTAAATGATTTAAAACCACTCTGGCAAAGATCAGCAAGTGGAATGATTTTTTTTTTTTTTTTTTGGTGTGTGTGTGATTGAATTAGACAAAGAATTTGATCATGTAATTTGATAGTTCCGAATCTTGGAAATAAGTGTTTAAATTGGGAGAAGATATGAATCTTGTGTTCTCAATCCAAGCCCTTTTAATGAAATCACAGGCAGAGTAAGACAGTGGAAAGATGAACACAATCTCATACAAGCTTTGTGATCTTGGTTTAATGATTGTACCCTCTCTTATAGAATTGGCTGTGAGGATTAAAATAGAGGCTAGATTGCTCAGTGGTTAAGGCCTTTGCTTGGGTTCAGTTCTGAGCAGACCCGGGTAAGAGCTCAGGCTTCAGTGTTATGGTTTGAATATGAAATGTTGCTCTCCCTCAGGCCCTTGAACGATCCTGAGCCATCTCCCCAGCCCTGCTAAATGTTTGTTTATTTTTAAATAAAAAAGCTGTTAAAAAGGACTGGAAAGATGGCTAAGAAGTTAAGGCACTTGCCTACGAAGCCTAAGGACCCAAGTTTCATTTTCCAGGTCCCAGTAAGCCAGCTGTACAAGGTGGCGCATACATCTAGAGTTTGTTTGCAGTGGCTAGAGGCCCTGGAGCTCCCATTCTCTCTCTCTTTCTCTTTCTCATATATAACTAAAATAAAATATAAAACAAAGAAAAAAGCTGTTAAAAAGAATGCACTTGTGAAACATCTGGACAATGTAACCTGATCTTGCCACCCCGTGTACTTAACCGCACCGACAAAGGCACTTTTGCCAAATAAAAACATTCACGGGTTCTAGGGGTTAGGACATGGGCGTATCGAGAAGCTCTCTTCTTCAGCCCGTCACATGATTGTGACCTCTCTCACAGAATTGGCTGTGAGGATTAAAATAGAGGACAGATTGCTCAGTGGGTAAGGCCTTTGCCTGTGAAGCCTAATGACCTGACCTTGGTTTGATTCCCCAGACGCATAATGTGGTGCATACATCTGGAGTTTGATTGCAGTGGCTAGAAGCCCTGGCATGCCCAGTTTTATTCTCTTTCTCTGTGCAAATAAATAAACAAAAATACTAAAAACCTCTCTCTAGCCTCTGAATGGTGCACCTTGTGTTCTGATTTGGAAACAGAGATAATGAGATGTAAACTAAGTTCAAACTTACTCTGTTTTACGGTTTCTGCTCCACCATGGACTTGGTCTACCTGGGAGACAAGTAATATACTGCTGCATTTTGGTCTATAGGTTTTGTCTTCACTTTTTTCAATACTGATTTAGTGAAGACATATATGGTAAAACTCATAATTCCTTGAAAATTGGGTAAAGTTGTCCAACAGTCCCATGGTAATGATTCATCAAAAGTCATCCCATGCCCGCCCGGGAGCCCGTTCGCGTCGACTGACCAGAGTCCGCGAATCCTCGGCTTGCGAGCCCTCTGCACCGCCCCAAACCCAGCTTTCTGTGCTTTGAAAACACTAAGAATCATGTCCCTGCATCAGTTTTTACTAGAGCCAATCACCTGCCATGCCTGGAACAGGGATCGTACCCAGATTGCCCTTAGCCCCAATAATCACGAAGTGCACATCTACAAGAAGAATGGGAGCCAGTGGATGAGCTCAAGGAACGTAAGGGACATATCACAGGTACTGACTGGGCTCCAAAGAGTGACCGCACCGTTACCTGCGGGGCTGACCGCAGTGCCTACGTCTGGAGTCAGAAAGATGGCACCTGGAAACCAACCCTGGTGATCCTGAGGATTAACCGCGCAGCCACTTGTGTGAAGTGATCTTCCCTAGAGAACAAATTTGCTGTGGGAAGTGGAGCACGGCTCATTTCTGTTTGTTACTTCGAGTCCGAAAATGACTGGTGGGTAAGCAAGCGCATTAAGAAGCCCATTCGCTGCACGGTCCTCAGCTTGGACTGGCACCCCAACAAGGTTCCGCTGGCTGCAGGATCGAGTGACTTCAAATGCAGAGTGTTTGCTGCCTACATGGAAGAAGTGGATGAGAAACCAGCCAGCGCGCCCTGGGGCAGCAGGATGCCTTTTGGTCAGCTGATGTCCGAGTTTGGTGGCAGTGGGACTGGCGGCTGGGTCCATGGGCTCAGCTTCTCGGCCAGTGGGAGCCGCCCGGCCGGGGTCAGCCACGACAGCACTGTGTCCCTTGCCGATGCCTCAGCAGCGTGCAGGTCTCCGCTCTGAAAACTGAGCTCCTGCCGCTCCTGAGTGTATCGTTTGTCTCGGAGAATGGTGTCGTAGCTGCTGGCCACGACTGCTGCCCAATGCTCTTTAACTACGATGACCGCGGCTGCCTGACTTTTGTCTCCAAGCTAGACATTCCGCAACAGAGCATCCAGCGCAACACGTCCGCAATATGGACAAGAGGGCCACCGCCGAGGACCGCAGCACGGCTTTGGAGACGCTGCACCAGAATATCTATTTATGAGGGGGACAAGCAAGATTGTCGCAAATTTTGCACTACTGGCATTGATGGAGCCATGACAGTTTGGGATTTCAAGATCCTTGAGTCTTCAATCCAGGGCCTCCAGATAATGTGAAGCCGAGTGAGCCTCCACCATCCCTCTTGAGGAACGGGGCTGACCACAGCCCTGTGCATAGTGTCGAGGACGCCCGCCCCAAGGAGACACTGTAGACCCGGACTGCACAGACAGTGTGTGTTCGTTTGAATATAATTGCTGAAAGTGTTGGTTTTAAAGGCAGCAGTGATTTCTTTTTATTTTATTTCTTTTTTTTTTTTTTTTTTTTTTTGCAATTTCATTCCATTCTTGACCAAAGCTTCTCTTTGAGTAGTTTATTATGGAACTGTGTGTGTCTTACTGACTTAAAGGAAAGGGTGAGGGAAGTGTGTAAATTGTCTGCTAGAAAATGAAATAAAAATCCTGAATGTGTAAAAAAAAAAGTCATCTGGAAAGGTGTTCCTCAGAGCTAGTGCCACCCAGAGGCGGCACTGTGAAGGGAGCCCTCGGGAATGAGTACTGGGGAGCACAGGTCCAAAACTTAAGCTGGCATGCTTTCAGACGTGCCAACAGCAGTTCTTTCCAGTGCCCGTGTGCACCACTGTACTGGTTATTGCCTGTGTGGGCACCAGGCATCTCTGAATGGCCAGTTTCCCAGCAGATTTTCTCCTACACAATCTGACATCTGGGTTGAATGAAATGCAGAATGAAAGGCTGGTATCTTTAAGAATATAGACTCTTAGCTGGGTGTGGTGGCACACGCCTTTAATCCCAGCACTTGGGAGGCACAGGTAGGAGCATCACCATGAGTTCAAGGCCACTCTGAGACTATGTAGTGAATTCCAGGTCAGCCTGGACTAGAGTGAAACTACCTTACAAAAACAAACAAACAAACAAGAACCCCCCCCCCCCAAGAATATTGTCTTTTAAAGAGATTTCCCTGTGAATCAGGGTACACTGCCACATGCTAGGAGAAGTCACTCCACACAGCAGCCATCTTCCTACACTGTCCCATTGTCAACACTTCAGATGCACCTTAAGCTCTTTGTATTGGTCCTGTAACTCACTGATTTTGTGAGTGTTCAAGCATATTATCAAAAACACCCAGGGCTGGAGAGATGGCTTAGCGGTTAAGCTCTTGCCTGTGAAGCCTAAGGACCCTGGTTCAAGGCTTGGTTCCCCAGGTCCCACGTTAGCCAGATGCACAAGGGGGCGCACGCGTCTGGAGTTCGTTTGCAGAGGCTGGAAGCCCTGGCGCGCCCACTCTCTCTCTCCCTCTGTCTGTCTTTCTCTCTGTGTCTGTCGCTCTCAAATAAATAAATAAAAAATTTAAAAAAAAAACACAAAAAATACACCCAGATCCGGGCTGGAGAGATGACTTGTGGTTAAGGTCCTTGCCTGTGAAGCCTAAGGACCCAGTGTGATTGATTCTCCAGGACCCATGTAAATCAGATGCACATGATGGTACATGCATCTGGCGTTCATTTGCAGTGGCTAGAGGCCCTGGTGGCCCCCTCTCTCTCACATTCTCAAATGAATAAAGAAGCATAAAAAATACCGAGATCCTTTGTGTATAATGAGAGTAGAATTTGAATTTCTGCAAAAGGTTTTCTTGTATAATTTCTGTAATGTTGTATTTTACTAATATGGTTATTAGAAAAGGTAACTTTTACAAATGGAGAAAATGTATGATAAACTCAGGGATGAGGAAAGGGTAGGAAAGGCAGGGGTTCTGACCCCAAGAGAAGGGGTGAAGGAGATAGCCGCGTGTAATGTGCAATGGCACTGGGCAGGTGCAGGCTGGAAAAGGCTCTCCTGCCAGCGTCTTACCTGTGTGGCGTGTCGCTTTCATCTCCATCACACAGCCGTTACGAGCTCAGCTCAGAATTTCTGATTCTCCACTGCCACACGTTTGTTTGGCCCTTGTGCAAGACAGACTCCAGAGACAACTTGGATTTGGGTAGTAGCTTTTATAGCTTGTGCCAATTCTCATTTATTTAGCAGTATTATTTTTGTGCTGCAGTGCAGCAAAAATTCCTGGTAAGATAAAAATACTCTAAAGGTAGAATTTAAAATAGGGAATGTAGTAAATATAAAATACGTATATGAGAATGTGCAATATGACCCTAAGAAGAATGGATGTTCCTAGATATTAATTTTCTACAACTACATGGGTAATCTGACATGAGAGAGAGAGTTGCGTTTTCCAGCCACAAAAGCCAACAGACCTGCAGACAGACCCAGAAAAAAACCTTTAGGGAAGATATGCCTGCAGGTGATGTTCTTTCCACTAGATGGAGGTAGAGGCACACAGAAAAAATATTGGCATGCAAACTAAGTCCATCTGTAGTTAGGTAATATCCAAGGTAGAATTTATGGATTTCATACTTTCAAACACTAGCAAAAACATTTGCTAGAGGCATATGTCTTCCCTAAGACCCTTTGATTCTTATACAAAAATTTCATTCCTCCACTATCACAGAGTACTTCTGGCCTTCGCTTGATTTTGTTATTTTCGACATTTTGCAGCTGGATCTGCCAGTGAGCTCTGCTTTCAGCCATGCCAGGCCCTGTCTGCAGAAGTCCTGACAGGAGCCAGAAGGGCAGCAGCGGCCTTTGCGCACATGCATATACGTGCAGTGTGGAGGTCTCTTATTTCCAGTTTCTTTGGTGGGATTAGGGGACTAGATAATTGGCTCAATGGCTAAAGGTGCTTATTTGCAAAGCCCGATAGCCTGAGGCTTGTTAGTTCTCCAGTCTCCATGAAAATCAGATGCAGAAAGAGTGCATGCATCTGTTTACAGCAGAAAGAGGCCCTTGCACACACTAACACACACACACACACACACACACACACACCACACATAAATAAAAATTATTAAATTTTAGGTGAGAGTAGTTTTTATTCTCACCAGTACTGGAATGTTGACCAACATTAAATTCAGGTGGCTAACCACCAAGGGAAAAGACACTTGACTTGTAATCAGTAACACAACTCCCTTCTCCATCTCTCACCCCTCGTTTCTCATTCCTTGTATCACCTTCAGTGCTTGACACTCTCCGAATGTGGAACATGAAGGGGAGACCCTGGCACTCTTCCAAATTTGTCTTCACATTTTCCCTCCTGTTTTGAATTCCCTAGGATTCTTCTCAGCCCTTGTCTAAATTCCACCTGATGATGGGAGCTCTGGCTAATCTATAAACATGAACAGTTCATCTCAATACACTGGCTTGCCAGATGATACCTTGCTCACAGGCCTGAGCTCCTGTGCTGTTTATTCTAGTGTGGGTGACTGCCTGGCTCCTATCTAAGTCTTTTAAAACTTTTGAAACAAAGCGACTAAGTGACTACCCCTGGGAGTGGGAGGGAGAAGAAAAGGAAGGAATGAGTCCTGCCTTAAAAAAGATGAAAGATTTTATTTGAAAAAATGTGTTTAATATTTGTATTCTACTAATTGGTATCCTTGTTTGTTTTGGCACATAAGATGTATTTAATTACTTAACCATTGAATAAAATTACTTTAGGATTTGCAGATTGTGCTGTGACATTGAGTTTTTCTGTCCACATTAACAATTACAGCTCCTCTTGGGCTTTCCAGTTACCTGGGCTGGAGTAACAATAAGGAAGGTAGGTTTGGAATTGGAGGCAGCTGTAGCTTAGCTACGTCAGTTCACCAGTTGCATCACCTTGATGTGATATTTGACTTGTCTTATAATTTTTTTCATCTATAAATAGGAGTAATTGTGAACACATCATATTGTTCTGGGATTGAGAGAATATGTAAAAACCATAGAAAGATTAGAAAACACTCAGTAAAGTGTCTGACATCTGAGAGGCACACTTCATACAGTTCCTTATCACTGCTGTGAACAAGCCATTTTGCTACAGTGAACCTTCCATATGCTCCAGTTTTCTGCATGTGAACTTCGTACAGCATTTTCAGTAGTACCGGGTTAAAATATGGCTTCTCTCAATGCAAAGGCAGCCTATAAAATACTACAGTTGCTTTAATATTGTTCCCTATGGTTAGTGCCTCCTTCAGCAAGGCGATCTAAAGAAATAAAACATTTTCAGTTCACAGAAAAGGAGTAAGGTGAGGACAGGGCTTATATTTTACTCCTATAGCTTAACTACTTGGCTGGGAAATGATTGGGTGACTTGGCAGTAGGCAGTTAGCTGATGACATAAGCTTTTTAGGAGCCCAGGCAAGACACATTTCAAAGGAGACAGGGGAGTAGTAAATACTTCGTTTTGGCTACTGAACTCAGGTTTTAAGCTTGGTTTCTGGCCCTGTAATGACTATATTCCCCTTTTCACCTTTTGCTCCAAACAAAACAGAGGTAAAAGCCTTATGGGGTTCACGGTCTAGTTAATTCTTCATGTTGAGAAATGGTCGTCTTAAGTGATCTTTTGGGTAAGACTAATTACTACAGGGGAAGCATTTGGCTTTGATCTGGTTCCAGCTTGTGGAGCTTACACCAAGCACAGGTTTCACTGAGGTAGCTACTAGGGTCATGGAATAGCTTCAAGTTCCTACAGGAAATTTAAGGGGCCAGAGCAAGGGCTCCCTGAGAAAGCCTGATGACCTGAGTTCAGGCTACCAGAGCTCATCTAAAGGCAATGCAGAGGTGAGTGTCTGAGGTCCCATCATAACTAAGGTGGAACAGGAAGTGGGGGAGCCCTGAAAGCTTGTGGGCCTGCCAGCCTGGTGAACCCCAAGGTGAATAACCAGGAGATGCTTCCTCAAGCAAGGTGCAAGGAGAGGATTGACACCTTAGGTGGCCCTCTGATCTCCACACATGTGCCATGGCATGTGCAGTACACACACACACACACACACACACACACACACACACTTTAAAAGAAGAAATTTAACATTGTTTTGGTTATTGCTGGTTGTCAACTTGACAGGATTTAGAAATTACCACTGAAACAATCTCTGGTCATGTCTGTGAGGGATTTTCTAACTGTGGGCGATACCATCCCATGGGTTGGGTTCCTGGACCATGTGGAAAGGAGGAAGGTAGCTGAACAGTTAGCATTCATTTCTCTTTCTGCTTCCTCCTGGTTGACATGATGATGTGGCACCACCTTCCTGCTTCTGCCATCACTTGTTCCCTCTGGAATTGTGTATCAAATTAAACCCTTTTCCTTCCCTAAGTTGCTTCTGGTCTAGTAATATGTCCTACTATGTCCCAGCAACAGGAAAGCAACCTGTTACAAACACCCTGGCCTGACAATCAAGTTCTAAACATGTCAGCAAGAGAAACAGCTCACACTTACACAGATTACATTTAATGGGTCATTAATGTAAATTCCCTTAGCACAAAACTTTCTTAATCTATTTGGAAAGTTTAAGGTACATACAAGTTCTTGAACAGTGTGTTGTGGATGTGACTGAACAAGACATGTCTCTTATGTTTAAAGATCCACATTCTAGTTGGAAGGAGACACGTATAGACTTGTGGATGCTTATGGTGCAGCATCCAGAGAAAGTGCTCACTGTGCCCAGAGGAGCATGAGAAAGTCTTACTGCCGAGGCCCTTGATGGACTTGTGTCTTTGGAAGGCACATGAGTTGGAAGCAGATTGGATTAGAAGAATTCTGGTGGTATTGAAGATGAGATCTGGAAATACAAGAGTGATTATTTATAGAAATCTTTCATTTTCTTTCTTTTCTTTGTTGTTATTCTGGAGGTTGAACATTATAGATATTTTTAACTTCTAGAATGTAAATGAAAGGTTTCAGGTCTCTGTGATTTACTGTGTAAAGAGTCAGGGGGAAAGGAGATACTTAGGATGATGCCAAGGTTAGACCCAGTGCCCAGCAGAATGATGTTATCATGGAGGAGTGACCAAGGAAGGCCATCTGACTTTGAAAGTGAGGTCAAATTTAGAGAATACAGCTTGACTTTGTGATGCTATTTCTAAGTATACATTAAGGAATATATTAGTAGATATGACTATTGGAAATTTATGAATAGCTCAATATACATTTATAATATCTTCAATGTTCAAGTTTGCGAAATTTCAGTCTATTTTTGTATATACTTGTGAAAGACAGTCTGAATATGTTGGAAGGCAAATTAAATTAAACTAAAGGTATTTTGCAATTTACAGTAACTAACAGAGATATAAATCAGAAAGATGTGGAAACACTAATTTCACAAACTGTGATAAGTTTAAAGAAAAAAAAAACAATTATTTGTGATGGAAATCATCAATTTCCCCAAGTTCTGTTGTTCATATTTCTTGAATGTTTCTTAAATGTGTCTCCTGGTCTTCAACTATATTTGCATGGTTTTGGCTGAAACTTTCTCCATCTTCTGGGCCAGTGAGAATCTGCCAATTATTTACTTTGCTTTTTGTCTCCTTACTCCAGCTGCCTATGCAATCACCACAGTAAGCCGAAAGGAGACAGCACCCTTTTGAAACCTTTGTTTAATTTCATCTCCTGATTCTTTGATAACACCTTATTTTTTCTCTCCTAGTCTAATATTTGCATTTTCACAGCTAACTTTATTACGTTCTAGACAGCTGTGCATGTATGAATTAGCCTGTATCAAGGTGCGCAGCTCTTGAGGTCAGTGATAATGCTTCATCTATTTCTGTAGTCATTGGGTCTAGTACCATATTTTTTTCCAATTTGGTTCACAATCAATATTGATTTGTTATGGCCTGAATTCCCCCCGCCCCAATTAATATATGAAGTCCTACTCCTACCTGTATTTGGAGCAGGCCCTTCAAGGGGGAAGTTAAGGTCAAGTGAGGTCAACAGTTCTGCTTCAATAGGACTAATGCCCACACAGGAAGAGACTGGCAGAAGGGGAGTGGGCACGAGGAGAGGCCATGTGCAGACACCACGAGGAGGAGCCATGCCGCTTGTGAAAGGTGAGTGGAGAGGCCACACAGTGAATGGGATCTGTTGCTACATTGATATAAATGCCAAATCTCCATAAATTCTCCAGAATTGGGGGAATTTCTATTACGTAAACCACCAGCTCTGACATTTTGCTATGGCAGCACACACAGACTTGCACAGGGTTAAATTAAGAGTACACCATGTTTGCCCATGGTAGACATTTTTCTATGAAAAGGCAGTATCAGTTAATCTAGGTTGATTGGTGTTCCAGGTCTTAAAGTTTATGTGAAAAATATAGAGCCAAGGAAAATGTGTCCTTGGCCGAGAACAGAAGACTAATATTAGGTTTATCCCCCAATAAAAATTTAAGAAATATGCCAGTGCTTTAAAGAAATAAACTCTGAGAGGGAATTTTTAACTTTTCTGGCAAGCCTTCTTTTCTATGTGAACTGCTGGGATATGAAGATGACCCAACGGAAGTTGATGTGTCAGAGGAATGAGCAAGTGAGAAATTATTGGGCATCCAGGAATGTGTCTATCTGTGTCAGGATTCAGGGATTTATATGTTCGTGAATGATACCTGTGGCAGCCTTATTTTGATTTAAGATTATCCACCAGGGAGGAAATTTTGTTTGATCTTTGCTTAAACATTCCTGAGCATGGATATACTTCAGATAGGTGCTGTGCCCCCATTCAGTAATACAGGACACTTGCAAATGGAAGTTTCACATATTTACTGCCTGTATCAGCCTGGATGTACATCATTGCTCATTGTACTCCAGAACTATATTTAGCAGGGAGCTACTGGCATTATGGCCTTATGTGGTTAGTTTGGTTGCTACTCCTTGGTCATTCTGGAAAATAAGATAGAAAATGATAGAATTACAATGAACACACACACACACACCCCTAAGAGGTTTCACTAAATTGCCTCACTTTGAGTTCTAAAATCAAAATTAGTGGGAAGTATCAGAGCTGAGTTTTCATAGCTGCTATAAACTTTTGACTTTTGCTGTGTATTTACTTATCTAATTAATTCCATATATTTTATTTGGTTATTCAACTGTGTGTGTGTGTGTGTGTGTGTGTGTGTGTGTGTGTGTGTGTGATGTAACTATCCTCTACAATGATCTTACTCTCCTTTATCATGGACCAATCACTGTGCTCTTGTATGATTCATGATGTTGTGGGCGCTCCCATCTCCTGTCTCCGCTGACTTGTACGTCATGTGCATCAGGCTTCACGGCCCCGCGAGGACAGCAGTGACTGTCTATAACTTGCTTCTTCCTGTTGCCCAGCCCCGCACTCTTCACGCCTATTCACCAAGGATTCTTTGTACAAAAAGACCAAACATGATTCATATAGGTATTTGCATAAACATCTGAACTGTAGTAAACTTCAGTTAAAAAACATGTGATTTTAATTTTTTTTTTTGTCTTATAATTTTGTCATTTGCTGACTTTTGCTTTAATTTTGAACTTGATTTCTTTTTAAAGCATCTTACCTTAAAACCTCTGAATGTTGTATATAAGATAGGTGGGAGGAGAGTGTTTGGTCTCTTGTCAATTAGAAGTCTTAGAAAAATTTAATGTCATTATTTTATGTAGTCTATGACTAGACAAAAAAATAATAAAACAATATAAGCACAGATGTTAGGTCCCTTTTAAGGCTCCTAAATTATAGTAAGTAATGGTAATGTTATTAATTTCTCTACCTGAAACCATTTTAATACATTACTTTTAGCTCAAATTAAAACCTGCTTAATTAAATAGGGATACACACACACACACACATATATATGTCCTTGCTGATTCTTAAGTGAGGCGAAATTTATTTTTTTAACTTTCCATAGTTCCTATGAGAGGAAAAATGCAAAAATAAATAGAAAAGCATACTATGAGTTAGTTTCATGCTATCTCTGAAAATTGAAGCTGTATTGAAAAGCCCAAAGCTGATACTGAAACCTGAAGTGAAGCATCAGTTTTGGTTTATCAATCAGAAAATACATTTTTGCTATAAAATTTGTCTTACAACTAAGGAAAAAAAAACTTAACCCTAAAAGTTGATTGTATTCCAAAAATTCATTAAAGTGTGTTTAATATCCACAGGAGAAGCATGTGTGTGGTGTTATTGCAATTTATGGGCATTTCTTTAATCTAGATGTCTTTCCTCTACTCACAATGCCTACATGTCTTGTTTGCAGGAAACGATACATGCAGAGAGGAGGCAGGAGCATTGTATTCTTATTGTGACCGACGTTCCTTCTTAATGGTTCTATGATACCACGAAAAAGCTAAAGATAGCTTAGTTTGCCTAGGAGACAACCTGCAAGGTGTGTGGATCTCAAACCACCACAGAGGAAGGGAAGATAGCCTGTGCTGGGTGATAGTCACCAGATGGCAGTGCGCAGCCAGGAACCGTGAGAGGATGGCTCTGTGGCTCTGAGCCAGGGGCATGGAGCATGAGCACCCAGAGAAACAGGGATGGAAATCCGAAAACGTGCGAACCTTGTGTGTGATTGCTGAGAGGGTCCTGGCTGATTCTGACTGGAGCACTCGTCTATTGGGTTACAGGCGCCTCCAGTGAGGGTGGCTGCACCTCTTCAAGGGCAGCAAGCCTGCGAGGCTGTGTGGGTGCACTCTTCCTGCTCCATACTCTTTCCTTGGGGTGCTAGCATTGACCACCATGGCTGCATTCTCACCTACACCATGATGATTGATCAGAGATCCATCTGCTGCCTACTCCAGGCCTCCACTTTAGTGTGTTTCACAGACATCTTCACTTCCATTAGTCTCACAGTTAACCTTACGGCCTGGTCCCCTGAAACTCACTTTCCCCAGTGCTTGTCAGGTTATCGTTTAATTGAGCCTTAAAGCTAGTTATTTTTTAAACATTTAAAAAATATTTTCATTTGCAAGCAAAGAGAGAGAGAGAGAGAGAGAGAGAGAGAATGGGCACCAGGGTTTCTAGTTGCTACAAATGAACTCCAGATCCATGTTCCACTTTGTGCATCTGGCTGTATGTAAATACTGGGGAATCAAGCCCAGGTCATTAGGCTTTTCGGGCAAGTGCCTCAACTGCTGATCTATCTCTCCAGCCCTCCAGCCCCCCAAGCTGTTATTTTTAGAACTCCTCTCTTCCTCATTCCTTACAGCAACTCTATCTTAGGGCCTATTCCTTTTTATCTCTAAGTTTTACTCTGCTTCTATACCACAACAGGATTCCACACAGAAATTCTGAAATAATTGCTGTGAATCTGTTCTTGCTCCTTTTTTATGAATTCTCTGAGGTCATTGTAGCCTTTGTACTGATCAGATGGGGACACTGTGGCCTTACTTTGACCTCTGTGCTTCTCTGCTCAGTCTCTGTGAACAATCACACAGATTCTCTTCCAATTCTCATTCTTTTTAGCCTTAAACTTGGGTCATGAGGTTACTGATACTCAGAACGACAATTTCTTCTTCCTAGAAGACTTATCTTTCTAATCCCACTCCATTACTTGCTCAGAAGGTATTCCCTAACTCAGGAGATGAAGTTAGGCCTTCTTGTCTCATTCACTATTTCTCTTGCACTGTGACTATGGCACATGTAATTGCTTGTTCCTTGTTCCCACTAGATTATCAAGTTCCATGAGGAAAGAGACTACGTCTGTTTCCACCATCATCTAACACAGTGCTGTGATGCGCTCATCATGCAATGCATGTTTGTAGAATGGATGACTTCATGAATGGAAATGTCTATGAGAATTGAAGAATACTGTGCATAACTTAGTTCCTTTTAATGGTGGCAATTGTCATGTGGTTTTTTGGGTGCTGTAAGAAAGAAGTGGGCAGGTTATGAGATTCTGCTATACAGGGGGAATAGGCACATGGCTCAATGAATCTAACTGTAGTTCTCCTGGAGGGAATCCATAATTTCCTTGTAGTGAAAGAGGATTCTCATCTCTAATCCTTGGAAGTTGGAGAAAGAAGATTCTTGGTATTAAGTGTGAAAATGGCTCACAACTTGATCTTACGGAGATTATGTCAACTGTATTAACAATAATCCAACAAACATAACTTACAGGGCTTTTGTCGGTTGTGCTAAAGAAAGAACAGTAATATAGATCAGTAGTATCCTTTTTCTGCAGAAAATTAGTGGAGGAAGACAGTGTATTGGAAAGTTTAGAGACCAGCTAATGAATCCTAGAAACCCACCTGTCTCTGCCTTCCCAGTGTTGGGCTTAGAGTCGCATGGTACCATGCCCAATGTTTCATGTGGGTGCTGGGCATCTGACTTAGGTCCTGTCACCTGCACAGTAAGCACTTTACCCACTGAGCCATTTTTCCATCTTCTGCAAGTGACATTTTATGAAAATGAAACTATTTTATATGTCTTTCCATATGTCAGCCACTAATCATAAGTGGCATTTGTAGTAAATGAAAATTAGGAACCAAATATCTTATTTTGCTTAATTTTAATTAATTTATGATGAACTATCATTGTTTTATATTTAAATTTATATAACCATACATGGTGGGCAACTACTGTAATAGATTGCATTACATAGGTATAGAGGATATAGGTTTTGGTGATATAGGTTTTGATGACTATGACTGAGATCCAAGCCTAGCATTACTAAGAGTCCAATTAATGGATCTGATGTGTATATGTGCTTGGGGTTACGCCTTTTCCAACAAGCATGTAAAAGAAACTATTTCTGAGGAAGGAAGATATGGATGATACATATTGCATACATGAATACAATGCATTTTGATTGGACTTTCTCCAATTACCCTCTCCCATCCTGTTCCCATAAAAATACTCCTTCCCAGTTAATCCCCCCTTCTGCTTTCATGGTGTTTGTTTTTTTCCCCACTGAGTTAAGTTAGGGTCACTTGCATATCTACTGGAGATTGGGCAACTCACTAGTGACTACACCACTGAAGGACATGACTTCCCCTTCTCCCAGTAATTACCACCTGCCACTAGGTACTCTGGGAGACAAACTCCCCTGCTCCCCCCGCCATTCATGATGAAATATTGACTTGTGCAGGAAACTAGATGTCGATGTTTTTATAGCAAAAACTAAAGGGTCCAGTTCATAAACCTGGATTTTTCTCATTGGAGATCTATCATCTTTTAGTCTGATAGAGTGGCCTTTGCTTGTCAGATGAAAAGGGATGCCTCCACCTACTCTACAGGCCACTTTCAGAATGCAGTTGATCAAGATATCACCTCACCTTCTGGGATATCAAGTAGCAAGTTTTCAAAATGAAGAGGTAGCTATGCCACTCCTAGAACTTTTGTGTGTCTAGCTAACATTGGACAGAGTCACTTGATGCTTATATAACATGTTTCATGACATCAAGGTACTTTCTGAAAATGGAATAATATATTTCACACTTGCTTCAGAGGGCACTTACTTCCTAATGTTTTCATGTAAGTAAGATATGAAATCTCTGTAATCTTTTTAAAAAATATTTTTACTGGACTGGAGAGATGGCTTAATGGTTAAGGCATTTGCCTGCAAAGCCAAAGGATCCGGGTTCAATTCTCTAGGACCCATGTAAGCCAGATGCACAAGGGAGCTCATGCTTCTGGAGTTTCTTTGCAGTGGCTGAAGGCCCTGGCACACCCATTCTCTCTCTACCTCTTTTTCTCAAATAAATAAATGAATAAAATATATTTAACAATATTTTTATTGATTTATTTGAGAAAGAGTCAGAGAGAAAGAGGCAGACGAAGTAAAGCGAGTATGGGCAGGCCGGTGCCTCCTGCTACTGCGAAGGAACTTCAGACACTGTGCTTTGTGCATCTGGCTTTTTGTTGGCATGGGGGAATTGGGCCTTGGTGATTAGGCTTTGCAAGAGAGTGCCTTTAGATGCTGAGTCATCTCCAGCCCTGTCCATAATCTTCTTTGTACACACTGTAAACAGGGAATCCAAGGTGGGTTTTATGGCATCTGAGGAAAAGTACATGGTTGGAGGAGGCTGGTCCAGTGACTTTGAATGAACTGGACTGTAATGAACTAACTAGCTCTGTTGAGATGTGACAAAATCATTAATTCTGCATAACTCTAACTGTAATTTGTCACTTTGCAGCTGGAAGCTTGGCTTAGTGCCCATGTAGTTTAAGGCCATGCTTCCTAATATTAATGGGCACATGAATCTGCACATCTTAAATTACAGATTCCAATTCAGCAGGTCAGTGATTAGGACTAAAATTCTGCATCTCTAACAGTCTCCTGAGAAATGCTCACATTGTTGAACATCACACTGAGAGAAGATGCTAAGGCACAAACTTGATTTTGGTTAGTTTTGTATTGAAAAATCTTCCTCCATCTGTAGAGAATTTATTCTTAACTCCTGTCAGCTGTAACATTGTGCTATCAGTTCAGTGAAAAGTGCATGGAAACATTGATTCAAACTCTTTACTGGGGCTAGAAAAATGGCTCAATACAAGCTGATAAGATGTTGGTGGCCAAGTGTTTATATTATCAGTAGAAAACAGTAACAGGTAAGGACATTATGTTCCTAGAAAATATAGAATTTGTCAGTTCATGTAAGGCCACCTCTGATAATTAAGTCAAAGGAACTGTGGAATAACTCTTGGCCTGCAAAAAGGAGGTTGGCTTCGGATATAATTTGCCTTTTGATTGGCCAGTTTACTATAGTGAAGGGAGTTAGTTTCTTGGAACTGCAAGTTTTTACCTTTCAAATAAAAGGTATGCTGGATGCAGAAATGACAAACTCCCTTTACTTTCCTTCTTAATACAGGAATGTGCAGTTTGCATAGATGTGTGTGATGGGCTTCTGGCTACTTCATAACAACCACAAGGACAGGCTGAGTTTTCAGTATAAGGAGTCATGAATGCTTAGGGAAAAATCAGATCAGTTTAAAAATAGGACTTCTAGGGAGAGTGATGTCAGAAAGATGGAGGAATAGGAGTATCTAGGATTTTGTATCCTCTTAGAAATATCAGTTGAACAACTATCTGTGCTAAGAACATTCACAAGAACTAAGGAACCCAGGTAAGAGGTGAGCAAAACACAGAAAGAAATTTAAAAAAATGCGTGGAAGAGGATAGAAAGGACAACTTCAATTTATACTACTCTTCCCTCAAGCCCCAGCAGAACAACATGGGGAAAGATATGTCATTTGAAATTACCCTGTCAGAGTAACAAAAAGATAACAGAATGGAGTGAAGAAAGCCTATGAGACTTATGAGATATCATCAAGCAAATGAATATATGTATTGTAGGGTACCCAGAGGAAGAAGAAAAACAGAAAGAGGCAGAAAACTTATTTGAAGAAATAAGGACAGAAAGCTTCTCAAATGTGATGAAGATAATAAACATTCAGGTTCATGAAGCCCATGAATGCCAAATAGATGAAAAATAAAGATACTTACCTGAGCTACATCATAACCAAATCCTCAAGCCTCAAAGAGAAAAATCTGAAAACCACAAAAGTAATATATCACATAGAAAGAAACCCTTGTAAACTATCAATGAATTTCTCAGCAATGCAGGACAGATGAAGATCTTCCCAACAACAATACCTAAGAACACTCACTGCTAGCAGGACCAGCTTTACAAGAAATGCTAAAGTTGAACAGAGAGGATATTAACTAGCAACCTAAAAACATAAAAACACAAGGTGAGTCAAACTTAGAATAATTGAACACTATAATAGTGGCATATGTTAATGGATAAACAATATTCAAAAATATTTAACTTATGACACAAATTACATAAAATATATTGGAAATAAAATAAATGGTTTTCATGTGGTTGACCAGTAAAATTATATATTTTGTATATACTTACATTAATCTCAATGAAAATATGTTATATATTTATATGTTATAAAGAAAAAGGAATCAAAACATTTCATTGTAAAAAAAAAAAAAAGACAAATGATAGCTAAAAAGAAAGAGTAGGGGCTGGAGGGATGGCTTAGCGGTTAAGACGCTTGCCTGCAAAGCCAAAGGACCCAGGTTTGATTCCCCAGGACCCACATAAGCCAGATGCCCAAGGGGGTGGATGCGTCTGGAGTTTGTTTGCAGTGGCTGGAGACCCAGGCATGCCCATTCTCTCTCTCTCTTTCTCTGTCAAATAAAGAAATAAATAAATAAACATTTTAAAAAAAGAAAACAAAAGAATAAAAGACAGAAAAACATCAATAGAAAGTCAATAGTAAGCATTTACCAATGATTTTTTTACATGAATATGGATTAAACATTTATATAAAATTTATGGAGTTGATGAATGGATTTAAAAATAAGATAACTATAATTTATGTACAAGAGACTCATTTGAATTTTAAGAAACATATGGCATGAAAATAATGGGATGGAAAAAGATATTTCATAAACCTCTGAGAGGAGACTTGTGGTGACAAGCATCTATTTTAAGAAAAAAGAAAGGCCTGGAGAGATGGCTTAGCAGTTAAGGTGCTTGCCTGCAAAGCCAAAGGACCCAGGTTTGACTCCCCAGGATCCACGTAAGCCAGATACACAAGGGGTCACATGCATCTGGGGTTTGTTTGCAGTGGATGGAGGCCCTGGCATGCCCATTCTCTCTCTCTCTTCCTCTCTACCTGCCTATTTCTGTATCTCTCTCTCAAATAAATAAATAAAAGTAAAGTAAAAAAAAGAAAAAAAGAAAGAGCATGAAAAATATCAAACTTTCTACCATTGCGAACTAGGAAAAAATGCTAAGTCCAAATGAAGGGAGGAGATAATAGAAATAATGGCGTGTCAAGCTCTAAACTCGTTTTACAGGGCTAGTGCCAAAGCCAGACAATTGCTGTTTCTTTCTGGGATGAGCTTTAGCGACTGAGAAATTGCTTCAGCTCTGCCGTGTTATCACCAAGTAGTCACATGTCCTCTTGGCCTTCTCTTCTAAATACCTACGAATTGTATAAAACACACTCTGTCCTGTGATGAGCTGGTGAGGAGGGACTTTCCCCCATAAACACTCAGGGGCAATTCAGGCTGGCTGTTCTGAACTGTGAAACTTCTCTATGGTCGTAGCACTCTGAATATGGCCAGCCTTGTCTGAACTGTCCGTCTCTTCTTCAGTTCTTAGTAGGATCTTGTACAATTATGGCCTTAAGTTATAACTTTTCAGCTAATAATAATCTTATATAGCAAAACAACCAAATAGGCAACTTCAAGCTACATGTGTTTATACACATACATGTGAACATTGTGAACATTTTTGTGAGTACACACATTTAGATATTTAACCAGAGCTTAGAGGAAAAGTGATCTGTGTGGCACAGGTGTGCTCTCTCAAGAGCCTGCTTATCTTGGACTTTAAAAGCAAACGTCCATAAGAACCTTCCTCCATTTTCTTTTATTCTCTCCACCTTCGTGTTAAATGAAAAAAAGTTATGGTTATTATTATTTTTTTATGAACGAGAATGAGAGCAAGAGAGAAGGAGAGAGAATTGGCTCACCAGGGCCTCTAGCCACTGCGATCAAGCTCCAGGCGCATGTGCGACCTTGTGCATATGTGCGACCTTGTGCTTTCCTCACCTTTGCGTGTCTGGCTAGCGTGGGATCTGGAGAGTCAAACACAGGTCCTTAGGCTTTGCAGGCAAGTGCCTTAACTGCTAAGCCATCTCTCCAGCTCTAGTTATGATTATTTTTGTAACTGATATATAATTGATTTAGAAAAATATTTGTTTTACCATTTAAAATAATACTTCATTTTTACATTTGTCTCTTCATTTATAAACCCTTGCTACAGTTGACATTAGGATGCTCTATATTTGAAGTGGCCACTGGATTCTAGTCAATACCATTCTTTGATAATTCTTAGATAATACAAAATCAATTAATCTAATTAAATTAGTTTGTAAGAGAGGTTTTCTTTTAAAGACAACAGCTTAAGTGTACAGAGCTCTTTCCCTGAAGGAATCCAGACTGATTGTTTTTTTTTTCCTTGCTAAATAATTTAATTCCATTATCACTTTATAACACCTGCTCCCTACCCTGCATTCTGCAGGTTAGTTTATAAATTTATAGCAGAGCTTCATGGAGCATTACTGTGCGGGCCGCAGCCTGACTCATGGGTCAGGGGCGCATTGCAGCCAGCTCTGCCGGGCCCTGTGACGTCAGCACCTTCTCTGCCCACCAGCTTGCCTTAGCCAACAGCCGGAGGGAGACATTTCATGTGTGAACCGCGCACTCTACATACCCTGCTCACCTCCCAGTGAAAAGTGAGTTTAGTCCATTTGCAAGAGGCCCCAAACTCTGCAGTTCCAGAATTTCTCCAGTCGGAATCCAAAGTCTCCTTGGCGCCGCAAAGCTTTAACTCTTACCAGCAAGCCCTTGCAACAGAAAACAAGTTGCGCGCTTCCAACCCGCACGGTACGGGGCACACCGTCTTATTCCAGAAGGGTGGGAGGTGAGGGAGTAAAAAGCAGGTTTGGGACAGAGTGAGCCCAGAATCCAGTGGGAAAAACACGAAATCCTATAGCTCTGTGTTGAGGCTCTTTCTTGGGCAGTGTTTGCTTGTGGCTTGTGGCTTTTTTTTTTTTTTTTGGCAAATGCTCTCCGTTACAGACATTCTTTCCAGTGAAACTCCAGTCCTCCCTTTACCGCTTCACGCGTTGCTCTCAGGAGCAACCTGATTGAATCCTGACCCTGCCACATTTTGCTTGTCCTCCAGGTCCTGCTTGTGACTCCACATGGCATGCATGGCTACAAAACCAGCATCACACGAATGAGGCTAAGTGTGTGCTGCCAGCTTGGAAAGTAGCTGAGCCCGTGTGGACGATGGCTGCAGTGCCCTCTGATGCCCATGCAGCAGAGTGAGCAGAAGCACCTCCCTTGTTCCCCTGTAAGCAGGGTCAGGTAGAACTCCCTCCCCACCAAAGACTTTCCAATGAGTTTATGCATGTATGTCCCTAGTCCTGCAATTGGGTTGATCTAGCCAGTTTCCAAAGTGCCCTCAAGACATCTTTCCTACTTCCTGTTGCAACATGCTTAACTTCTTTTTTATTTTTTATTTTTATTATGTTGGTTTTTTGAGGTAGGGTCTTGCTCTAGCCCAGGCTGACCTAGATTTCACTGTGTTGTCTCAGGGTGACCTTGAACTCTCTGTGATCCTCCTACCTCTGCCTACGGAGTGTGGGATTAAAGGTGTGAGCCACCACGCCCTGTTTATGCTTAACCTCTTTTTAATGGCGCTAATCTCTTAAAGGGCGACACCTTTCTTGGCACCAGCTTTTCATGTGCTTTTTTTTTTGGCCAAACTAAAGTTTACAAATCATTCTCATCTGCTTTTTGTACCTAGCTTTCACTGTAAACAGTCAGCAATGCAGAGTGAATGAAGAAGATTGATAGCGAGTGTGCCCGTTGGACCCCAAGGTAGTCAGGACACCCGTAAAAACAAAGGCGCCAGGAGTGTGAGTGGGTCTTGAGGGAGAAATTACAATAGTTTAGTATGTGAATTATATATTATAAATATATTGCAGTTTTTTTTTTTCAGAAGCCACAATATAACAAAAAAATAGAGTGGAGGGGCTGGAGAGATGGCTTAGCGGTTAAGCGCTTGCCTGTGAAGCCTAAGGACCCCGGTTCGAGGCTTGATTCCCCAGGTCCCACGTTAGCCAGATGCACAAAGGGGACGCATGCATTTAGAGTTCCTCTGCAGTGGGTGGAGGCCCTGGTGTGCCCATTCTCTCACTCTCTCTCCCTTTTTCTCTGTCAAATCAATAAAAATAAATATTTTAAAAAATCAATAAAAATTAGGTAGATCAACTTATTTTTTGGATATTTCACAAGTAAGGGCTATTTGACAAATCTCAGCATTAACTGCCAACTCTACAGACATCTTTAACAAAAAAGGCATTTACTCCTGGCCCTCTTAATACAGGCTGAGTGTCCTATTGCATGACAAATGGTAGAGATGCAGTCACATGTGATGATGGTGTTGAAAGGAATCAGAGGGTTTCCAACTGCCATGCAATTGACAAATAACATAACACACACATACATGAGTGGCTGTCACAACCACCAGTGATTTCTACAATGAAGCCCCTAAATCTACCTACTTAGAAGGCTGAAGACAGTAAAACAGAATCAAAATGTTTTATCCGTGGATGGGCCAAAGAGGTTCCTTGGATCCGTTTTACAAGGTGTCAGGGAAGGGGACCTCGGAAGACTGGCAGTGCATGCTGAGTTCAGTGGGGACAGAGGCTCTTTGTTCAGATCCAGATGCTTCAGAACAGCTAAAGCCCAAAGCTGTGCTGTATTGGGCAGCATGGCCAGCTCACCAGCCCGCAACACCATTTAGGAAGAGCCAACAGTGGGCGTCAGGGCTGCACCACGTGGGAATGGTGGGAGAGGAAGTCAAAGAAGGAAAACAAAAAGAATACGCTTAAACGTTGGGAACGTGATGAGGCCACCAGGGACACTGCTTTGGTACCACCTGCTTCTGATCTCCAAGCACCAACTTCAGAACACAGCTCTAAGAAGAGGGCATTACATCTGGACTGGGGATATGTGTGATTTAAACTACCAATAAATAATTTAGAGGTAATAGGTATACTTTTGTTCTATCAAGTAAAAACTGTGGTAACAAGGAGAGGCCTTGCCATGCTGGCCTTGAAGAGCTCAGCCTTATTTAAACCAGTATCACCATGACTACTGAGCAACTTGTGGACTACAAGCATGCTCCATCCAAGTCATCAAAGCAACCCTATTCCTACCCCCCGAGATCCGTAGTTCTAGCTGGACACAGCCTTCAAGGAAATGCTTACTATAAAAAATAGGAACTACTGGACATGAGACATGTAATTCTCTCACTCTCCCTCTTTCTCGGTCAAATCAATAAAAATAAAATATTTAAAAAAAGGATTTTCAGAGTTTATTTCTTTCCAAGAGAATTACAGAAGCTCTCATTTACCTAAAGTCACAGTAAAGATTCAAATGACTATCTGGTAATGGAATAAATAGCTGTCATTACATTTAACAAGCATTAAAACTGTACACAGGCTTTCTGGATATACTGTTTGTTATATTTACTCTATTTAAAAATTATTCATGCCGGGCGTGGTTGTGCATGCCTTTAATCCCAGCACTCAGGAGGCAAAAGTAGAAGGATCACCCTGAGTTCAAGGCCACTCTAAGACTACATAGTAATTCTAGGTCAGTCTGAACTAGAGTGAGACCCTACCTTGAAAAACCAAAATAATAAAAAAAAATTCATAAGAATCAGTTTGTGGTGGCTGGAGAGATGGTTCAGTGGTTAAGGCATTTGCTTGTGAAACAAAATGACCTGGGTTAGACTCCCTAGTACCCACAAAGCAGGATGCATAAGGTGAGGCATGCATCTGGAGGTCGTTTGCAATGGCTTGAAGCCATGGCACACCCATTCTTTCTCCCTCTATATGCCCCTCTCTCTCTTTCAAATAGATAAATACATCAAATATTTTTAAAATAAAAAGTGTTAGTTTGTGGTGGCTTGAATATAAATGGCCCCATAGAGTCAGTTATATTAAAATATTTTATTTATTTATTTGAGAGAGACAGGTAGATAGAGAGAGAATGGGCACTCCCTGGTCTCTAGCCACTGCAAATGAACTCCAGACACATGCATCTCCTTGTGCTTCTGGCTTAGGTGGGAACTGGGGAATAGAACTGACATCCTTAGGCTTTGCAGGCAAGTGCCTTTAAGTGTTAAGCCATGTCTCCAGCCCAAGCCTCAGGTATTTTTGATTAAGCTTCCCACTTAGTCTCCAGCAGGCAGAGCCCTGCTGCAGGAGGAGTGTTGCTAGGCATGAATCTGGATCCTGAGTCCAGTCTTGAGGTGTGTTCTGAGCCAGTGTGGACCCTGGCTGCTCCCTTAGTCTCTCTGTACAGTGAAGTGAGTCATGTTCCTTGGTCACGATGAAGCTTCCCCTGGAATTTGTCAGTCTGAAAGTTACCCTCTCCTCTCACAAGCTGCTTCTGGTCAGGTGATTGTCCTAGTAACAAGAAGGTAACTGCAACACAGTCAAAAGTGGGATTTGGATTTTTATGGAATCAATCTGAAGGAGCTGTTATAAATGTGTCAATAATATTTAGGTCATAGATTTTTATGTATGTAAGTAAACGACTATAACATCTACTCTCCTTATTTCACAGTTGGGATAATTGAGTACAAAAAGATTAAATGGGGCTGGAGAGATGGCTTAGTGGTTAAGCGCTTGCCTGTGAAGCCTAAGGACCCCGGTTCGAGGCTCGGTTCCCCAGGTCCCACGTTAGCCAGATGCACAAGGGGGCACACGTGTCTGGAGTTTGTTTGCAGAGGCTGGAAGCCCTGGTGCACCCATTCTCTCTCTCTCCCTCTATCTGTCTTTCTCTCTGTGTCTGTCACTCTCAAATAAATAAATAAAAAATGAACAAAAAAATATTAAAAAAAAGATTAAATGAATTGTCCCACATGGCAAAATAGCTAATTTTTACTAGAGCTCTGTGTCCAAGCTCAGAATTCAATACTGTTTTTACATGTAAACGAGAATCCGAATTTATAAAAGTTATCATTAGCCTACTAAGTCCATATGCTTATAATAAAGAGAACTGAGCACATCTGAAACCTTCCAGACACATAATTTTGTCTCTTTAGAAATAATCTCAAAAGATGAATATTATTCCTTGCTGTTTCAGTTTCCACTGCAGTTGACGTCTGCTGACATTTTGAATAATCATTGTTCCTAGCTCCCTTGGATAGGTATTAATTGTAGTCTGAAGTGGGGTCCCATTTGTCACAGGCCTTAAACTCTTGTTTTGGACTGTGGCAACAGGGACAAAGAGCACCGGTATGGGATTTGGAACAGTGACAAAGATGCCACCCACCCTATGTAGATTGGGACCCCGGTAGGCTTTGACCTGAACTTCTCTGGGGCATGGCAGCGGCATGAGGGCTGCAGAAGTGGTGGTGGAAGGAAAGCTGCTGAGTTGTTCGTTGCTGGCTCCGGGCTAAGACTGGCAAAACTTGCTTCCAGGGCTAAACAGGGAATCACAAAATATTGGGGCTAGATAACCCACTGAAATTCATTTTGTCAAAGCCCTCATTTTACAGATAGGTGGAATGAGGCTTAGAGAGATGACCTGCCTGAGCTCTTACAGCTATGAGTGGCAGGCTTAGTATTTGGCAATTCCCCAGGGCTCTTATTGTACGTAAGCAGGCATTAGCAGGCTTGGCGGTTATTGAAGGAGATATCCCACCTCCCATCACTCTGATGTGGAGGTATCAGAGCTATTGTTCCCTTCCTTAAGAGTTAATCCGACAGAGCATGCCAATCATCCACCCAGTCAAGAGACCAACCCTAATCACTCCTCACCTAGGGACGCGCTAAGGAGGTGGGAGGAAGAGCCCCCCTCAATGAGATAATGTACTACGCCTCCAGAAACCTCTCCAGCTCAGTTGCTCTCTCTGAGTTGTACCCGCTATAACAGCTAAGTTTTCTAGCTCAACGTTTCCTTTCCTTTCCTTCCTTCCTTCCTTCCTTCCTTCCTTCCTTCCTTCTTTTTTTTTTTTTTTTTTTGCTTTGGATACTGGCTGAAATCAACCTAATTTTTCATGGACTTCAGATAAAGGACTCCACAGTAAGAAAGCATGCAACACTATTATTTCCTTTTCTTTATTGTCTGTCTCTGCTACTATTACCTCTTTTCCTCATTCCAGGCAGTCTTTGACACAACAGATGCGCACACCCCTACATCTTTGCTCTTCTCTCAGTTTCCTCTTGGCTGCATTGCTGGCAGGGATGCTGGAGATCTACAGCGGTGGTGTCAGTGCTGACCCTGGAGGCAACGTGCGTAAGCAGGAAGGGCACTGAACTTGATTGGGGCTTCCCCTCAGCTTCGGGTTTTCTTATAGGAAAACCAAGCTTTCTGAGTGTAAGTGTTCTCATTAATAAACTGCAGATCAGAGTGTGAGAGTGCAGGATGAATGCACAGCTGAGGCAAGGCTGTGATCTGGACGTTATGCTGCTAATGTCTGTTACCTGGAGGGCCATCCAAGAAAGTGCTTTGTATCTTTCAAAGTGCTCTGTATGCATATTGGATTATTGTTATTTCCACAAACTGGACAGTGTGGTGAATGTAGGAGAAATACTGCCTGACATTTTGTTCCTGTCCTTAATCAAGTTATACTAAAGATATAATCTCACAGCATATCAGAGAAGAAATGCTCAGTGGCGGTTACTGGCAAGGACTGATGCTTAGAGAGAAGAGAGTTGACTGTGGGCTGGAGGTTGGGGAAGGCTTTATGGATGAGTTTGGACTTGAGCTGGATCGTGATGGAAATGTAGCAGACAGGAAGAGACAGAACTTTGGAGCCAGCTAGAACCACTGGGTAGAAGCATAGAGGAGATCAGCTACATGTAACACAACAAAGAAGAAATAGGAGAAAAATAATTATAAAAGCAAGATTACTCTTGGATAATATATACATTAAACCCCAGAAGTTTTTATCCAGTGACAGGTAGCCACCGTTGACTTTCGAGCAGGGTAACTGTCCAGAGTGCGGGTCTCAGAAGCTTTACTTTGCATGGCTCCAGGCTGTCTCCCAGGGGGATGTGGGAAGGAAGAACTGAGTATTCTTTCTCTTCCTAGAACTTGATGGGTGTTTGAGCTGCTTGCTGCCCATCAAAAGGACGTGTGGAAAGGTTGGGGTTGTGTCAGTCTCCACCTTGGGTGATTTCCGGAGCCCCTAAACCTCCCATCCCTGGCTGGGCCTGTCTACCCTGCACCATGATTATCGCTTTGCCTAAGTTCTTAGCTAAATGATTTTAATAACTACAATTATATTTCAGCTATACTGACAGCAAAAATGTCAACTATTTTCAAGGTCAAGGAAGGGTACAGACTCTTGAAACCTCATAAGATAAAAAGCAAAAGACATCTATTAAGGAAGAGATATATTCATTCCTGACAGAGAAGGATTATTTTTACCTGTGTTTTATGTGTTTTGTACACTCTCACTCAACTGTCTGAGCAATGATTATTTTTTCACTTTGACTGGAAAATTTTTCAAGAGGTTAATTTTTTTCCCCTTCCCATCATTGACATTTTTCTGCTTTTCAAGCCAGATATTTATGTAGACAGGACTAGGTAATATTCCCCAGTAGCTATTTATATAAAAGTATTATTACAGTGAATAGGAAAGTAGTATTTTCATATTTGGTGCTATGAGCCACAGCCAACAAGAACACATTATCTATATATTGAATTTTCTTCTTTCATAAGCATACTAGTCACTAATCTTGAGTCAAATTTGAGGAAAAAAAAAGAATTAATGTGCCTCTAATCATTGAGGTGACAAGTGAATGTAAACATAATGGAGAAAGAATAGAATTATTCCATGGGATTTTATTTTTACTCAAATAAAAAATAGGGAAAGACAAAGTGCTCATTTTCTGTATAATTAAGGTAGCATTTTACTTGGAGAATATTGCTCTATGATTCATGTAAGTTTCCAACTCTCTGTTAGAATTTGTCAAATCTTAGGTTAGAGTTTAAGAAATGACACCTTCACAAAGAAAGGAAATTAAAAATCTGACAAAGGTCGTGAAAAACATTTAAACTCATATAGACTTGTTTTTATTCTTTATGATTTAAATTTTTTCATATGACTGATCATTCTTTCTACTACTTCCATGTTCATTAATTTATAAACCTCAGTGTCTCAGTTCTTTGAAAAGTGAAGTTTAAGGTACTTGCATCTTTCATTTGGCAGCAGGATCTGGTAGTGTTCACCAGGATGAGGGACCTGAGCAGGGGAGACATGCTAAAGGGGACACATACAGCTGAGGGAGCTTTCTGCTATGAACCTTGGGCTTCCCAGTCCTCATATGTACTGTGATGGCTGGACAAAGAACTGTAGGTCAAAGTGCTTTTACATTAGTAACTAGGACAAAGAGGTCGCAATGATGGTGTAGTTTCAGTGACAATTTGCTGACTTTTCTGTTTAGTTTTATTGGTTAGACTTAATGACCCAGACACAGCCTTTCTTATGTGTCAAGCACCAGCACTACATTCCCCGGTTCCCCTTATCACTTCAGAGGATGATGCTGGCCTATCATGTGGGCAACTGCAGGCTGGTCTGGAGAAAATAGAAAATTATAACATTACTCATGATAATGAGTATCAGAGAAGACTCTCCTCAGACCCCAGAGAGAAATGACAGAATATTCATTTTACCAAGATGAATATTCAGTTTTGGGTATCCCATTCCCATTTTGGGAAACTTTCTCTGAAGTCCATGGTTCTTTTACTTGGCTTCTTGGCAAAGAGAGAAAGGGACAGAAAGACAGAGGAGGCGGAGAGAGACAGAGAGATAGAGATTGAGAGAGCTATATTTAGAGAAAAAAATGCTAGGTGCAATTTATGAAGAGAAAAGGAAGGTACAAGTAGAATTTTAAATTAATTTTCTCACTTTTGATGGGATTTTTTGGAGACATTCTCAAAGAATCATATAGCTTGAAAATAATTTATTATTCCAAAGTTACATCTTGGGGAAGAGAGAGAAAGAGAGAGAGAGAGAGAAGAAAGGCGAGCCCTACAGTGAAACTGCCAAGGGCTGAATAGATTTAGATCAGGAGAGCCACAATTTTACCAAGCCAGAGATTATCTTCATGTTAAGTACTTGGTTAAGAAAGAGAAGCAAAAGCATTAGGAACCAAGAGATTAAACTGAAAACACACCAAATGAAATTATGTTCTGTAATGCAATAAGGTGATGAATGCTCATTTTTTTTTTTTTTTTTTCCTGAGGTAGGGTCTCATTCTGGCTCAGGCTGACCTGGAATTCACTGTGTAGTCTAAGGGGCCGTGAACTGTCAAGGATCCTCCTCCTACCTCTGCCTCCTTAGTGCTGGGATTAAAGGCGTGTGCCACCACACCCGGCCTTTTTTTTTTTTTTTTTTTTTGCGTTTTTTGGGGTAGGGTCTCACTCTAGTCCAGGCTGGCCTGAAACTCACAGTGATCCTCCTACCTCTGCCTCCTCAGTGCTGAGATTAAAAGTGTGCATCACCACGCCTGGCTCAACTATTTTACATATTGAATATAGTCAAATTTTTTGAGATTCTGTACAGCCTCTGGCTGCTGAGAACCTACTGAAGAAGTCTTTCTTTTTCCCCCTGTAACATGTACCAGTGAATGTCTGCTGGCCTTCCTGTTACCTGGCTCACATAAATGAAGCCGTGCAGATGGCTAGCGCCTGAGGGCTGGCTGTTGCTACGGATTGTAGGGCAGCGTATTGTGCGCACTTACGAACCCGGCTGTAAAGATTTGAACATTCGTAAGAAAGATGGGGTACTTTCCCCATTCAAGTGGTCACAGATAAGCTTCTCTAGCTTCTCCCTTGGATTTGTTGACACCTCTTCCTTTTGCCCGACTCACGCCAATTGCTCATTTCTCCATCATGAAGGGATGTAGGCTCAGGACTATGATTTTCCACAGGAGTGTCTGTAGCATTTGATGTCCTCATTTAGGTTTAGTCCATAAAAAATTAAATGTCTTTTAAATGTAAGACAGAACTAGAAAGCTAGCCAAGCCAACATGAGGTGGGTGACAGGCCTTATAAAATATCATTAGCATGCATTCCTCCGTCACTCATCAAAATGCAAGCTGTCTTTGAAGGGAATCCTACTCGCCAGTTTCTGAGCAGTTTTTCTGACAATTAAAGAACTTTCTAAGATTTTTGTTCTTTTAATTCTTTTCATGTAAAGATTTTGCTCCACTTTACTTGAACTCATTTAAGTCATTCTTCTTAACCTCTTATTGATATCTGATAGGCAGTTATATGTTTCAACTTGAAATTACGCTGTGAGAGCAAGGATCTCTTATATTTGTCCTCTATTCTTGTACACTGTTAGCACGTCATAAACATCCTTTGATGCAACACGGAGCCCAAGCAGAGAACATGCTCTGAGGCAATGTGCACAGTCTCAGTGCGTCTCACTAAGCAACGACATTCTTCAATACAGCTTTTCTGTCAGGTCACCACGGAAGAGGCAGAAGCACTGCTCAGATTCCATAAGCGCTGGTGCTTTCCTTTTTATTCCCCAACCATATTTTCTCTTGGAAGTAGCAAGCACATTATTGAGCAAACATGATTCTTTCATCTAAAGGCAAATATTTTAAATTAAGGAAAACAGGATTAGATAAATTCTGAGAAGGGAATGAGCATTAGAAACAGGCTCAACACTCTTTTGTTGTTGTGAGGTTAAGGCATTAATCACCCTATTATCTTTTATTTTGAGCTTTGCCAAAGTTGTTGGAGGTCAGGAAGGATTAATTCCAATTAAAGAACTTTGGGACTTTCTCTCTTATATCTCCCACTGTTTTGGATTGAATGAAGATGGATGATGATAACATGGTCCTGATAGTCTAATTGCAGATTCTTTCCATTTTTGCAAAGAAATTGAAGAAAAGGTCACTTCAGAGTTTAAAAAATTAATAGCTTCATTGTCAGAGAATATCACTAATGCATATAATTACTGTTTTAGATTATCAAGAAGGTCCAGAGGCAGACATTTCATTTTAATACTTGCTTCTCAATTGCATTAGTGGCATTTACTAATAACCAAAGGCAGTTACCTATGGTGGCAGCATTTCAAAGTTTAGTATTTTGACATACAGGATGTCAGCATTATACATCATGCACATAAAGCAAGTGAGAATCAATAAACATGTCAATTAAAAAGGTTAAAAGGCTGGACTAGTCCTCAGTGATTCCACTGGGAAAGACAAAATGTGACGGGAACTGGAAGTTGTCTTTTAACATGCTGCCCAGTTGTCAGTGTGCAGAATTGCTAGGGTTCCTAGTCTCAGTGTCAACAGAGGCCCAGCAGACTGAGGCTGGCAGGTGAGTGAATTCTGCAATGTGGTAAACATGGGTAGTCAATGCTTCAGCAAGATAACCCATATTGCAATTTCACTTCCTCACTGATGACAAAATAACAATGTCAGGTTTTTCCTGCCTTTAGAAAACTCTTTGTATGATTAAGAAAATATTGGATAATTATTCAGCTTTTGATGCTTTTCATTTGCTCCTCAAGTGTCCTTCCTTGGCAGTGAGATGAAAGCTTGCTGTCTCCTTGCCAGCTGTTATGTTTCTTTATGCATATTATTCAAACACTAAATGGCCAGTTTACTTTTTTCTTTTTTTTTTTTTTGGAAAAATAAGAAAACAAGACAGTTTAGAAGCCTCTGTTTACTCCACTGTGGGGTTTAGGCTCAAAGAAAATGGTCTCAAGCCTATGCTGGAGATAAATCTGTTTTATTATGTAGAGTGAAATTTGGTGGGCATATATTTAAAAAGTTGTTTTTATGAAAATAACAAATACTTGTCATAGAAAATTTGAGTTAGAAGGGAAAGAATAATTAACAGAATATCATATGAAAACATTATTAACATTTAATTAATTTATTTACCTGAACTTCCCACGCAGGGCCCTTTTGCAATACATATCCTGTATAGACTTTTTGTAGCTCACTGTAATCACCCAAGAATGTCTGTAATATTTCATATATTAATGGAAATGTGGGTTCTCTTGAATGGTGTTTCCATAATTTACTTAACCATTTCCTTGATATTGAATATTTGAGTTTTCAGTTTTTCATCGTTTTATAGAGCTTGACAATGGGAATATTTGTGAAGCTTTTTTTTGATAGTTTCTATATGGTTCATTCACTGGGATGGCATTTTTAGTCAAAGTGTATGATACTATAATGAAATGATGAAATGGAACTTGGCTGGGTTAATAAGGTATAAAGGATAACATATTCCATAGGCAACTTTAGGTAGGATGGCAAAACTGAAGGAGATCATT
This sequence comes from Jaculus jaculus, assembly GCF_020740685.1. NCBI lineage: Eukaryota > Metazoa > Chordata > Mammalia > Rodentia > Dipodidae > Jaculus > Jaculus jaculus. The sequence goes on from NC_059105.1 coordinate 170,422,724, forward strand.
AAAAGCCAGTTTTGCCAGTCACAATCTTTTTAGGATGCCGAGGGCGTAAGATCATTGGGATTTGAATATTTGAAGGTTTTGGGAACACTTTTTTCACTTGTGATTAGCACCCCTCCTCTTCCAAAGGAACAAACCGCATTTGCCCGCCCTTTGTATGACTCCCAGTAACCGGTTTGAATAGCACAGTGAGTTTCTTCCCAGAGGGAGCGAAGGAGACATCGCCAAGCAAGCACACCCTGAAGCCCTGGGGTTGGTCAGAGCCTGTGCCATTTTCTCTTGCCAGATGCATGTCCACAGAACCAAGATAGCTTTGTTTTAGGTCCTGTAGTATAAAATCATTTAATACTGAAGTAGATTCTTGAGGCCATGACAAGCATGAGAAGTGACAAGCATGAGAAAAGATCTATTTGTTATGGTTGAGAATTTTGTAGGTCTCTGTCAATTTATGAAAGACAAAGGAGAAAGAGGGAGAACAGATGTGGTGGTCTAAGCAGGATGCAAATAGGATTGCTGTGAGTTTGAGGCCAGCCTGGGCTGCAGAGTGAGTTCTAGGTAAGTCTGTGCTACAATGAGACCATGATTCAAAGAAAAATCCCAACATTCAGGCTGAAGAGATTACTTGGTGGGTAAGGGGCTTGCCTGTGAAGCCTAAAGAACCAGGTTCAATTCCCTAGCACCCATGTAAGCCAAGTGCACAAGGTGGTGCATGCATCTGGAATTTAGTTGCAGTGGGTAGAGGCCCTGGCATGTCCCTTCTACCCCCCTTCTCTTTCTCCGCCTCTCCCTCTCGAATAAATACATAAATATATATATTTTTAAAATCACAAAACTGAAACAAGAAAGAAAGAAATGGAGGGAAGGAAGGAGGGAGGAGGAAAAAGTATAAGTTTTGGTCATGTTAAAATTTTAATACCTGTGAGACAGCCAAATGAAAGTGCCTTGTAAGCAGTGGAGTAAACCAGTTAGAGCTGAGAGAGAGGTCCTGACCAGAAATGTGAACATAGGCATAATCACACAGAGCTAGATGTCCAGGCTTGAGGTCATTTAAAGAACACACAGAGCGAGGTGAGAAGAGGTCAAAGGCAGAATCATGGAGCCTGCAAGAGGACGAGAGGCTCATAAAACACACTAAAGACTAAAAGAAAGATCTAAATAAATCTGGGCTTGATAAATGTCATGGCAGCTGAGATGGGGGAGGACCACTCATGAGTATCTGAGAAGGTCTTGGAGGACGAGTTTTAGAACAGACTTGATCTTGGTAAGCCCCAGGGTAATGTTGAGGGCAGGGGCTTGAGTGAATGCGTGCAGAAAGGAATTTTTTACAGGCCATTCTTAGCAGGATTTAGATTATAAAAGAAATGTATGAGGGAGAGAAAAGTTTAAATGACCAAGGGAATGACAAACAGTGCATATAACCTTGGAGAAGATGTCAATAGGAAAACAAAATACAGAAAAAAAGAAGCAATTACTAGGGCTATATCCAGAGAAAATGGGGGGAGGTGTTGATTTGATTTAGTTTCGTGGCCCCCTTTTAAGAAATTTAAGTGATTAAGGTATAGAAAGCAGTCTTATGCAGACCTAAAAAAAGAATGATGATGTTCTATAGTATTGGCAGAGAACAAACTCCAGTATATATGGTGAATTCAAAACAAGACAGAATATTTAGTATTCTGTGAAGACCACAATCAATGTCCATGTGGGTTATATGCTAGTATGTGAAAGGAACATTTTATGTTTCATAGGTGACAGCCCCTGGTGTGAGTTAGCGTCTCACATAATCTTTGCTGAAAGATACTTTCCCAAGATTCTCTGTATCTCTTGTTCTGGATAATAGTCATAAGAATAATCTTTTGCTCATCTTACTCCCCACTTATCTATTTATTTAGACATACTGTGCCAATCAGATGGGTAGATCAGGTTCCTTCTTTGCACGATAGCTGTGCTTTCAAAATTACGCATTAATAAAGTGACCTTTGGTTGGTGATTTGGTTCTTCATGTCTCTGTTCACAGGAAGAGAACACATTGGCATGCTGACTTGAGGTGTCTTCCGGGTGGGGCTGCCTCTCAGAAATGAACATATTGGCTTTTTGGTGTACAACATCTGTCTTTGAGGGCTCTATTAATGAGTCAGTGTGCTAACAAATCAAATTCTTTTTTTGTTCTTGCAGGCTAAAGACCAGTTCCTGGACCATAGTGAATTCATTAAGTTCAGATTCACTTTATGCAGGCTCGTTGCAGACAGTCATCGGGCCTTTTCCAATGATGTCTCTTTGTTACATAAGCTATTGCCAATTTAAATGGAATGGCTTTCAAGTCTCAGTGCTCTTTGTAAAAGCACAGTTACGTTCCTGAGGGATGCAGCACAGTGATGGGATGTGAATGTGTGGAATGGGGACGCCGTCTCAACTGGGACATGAAAAGTATTCTTGAGCTTGTTAAAGACAGGGCTGGGCTGTTGCTATTGGCCAAGGACTATTCTGGCTTTTGAGTCCCTCATCTCAGGGACTCTTCAGTTCCAGACATTCAGAGACAATTTCTTATCCCAGAGGTGCCTGACATTGGACACTAAGGAATTCGTAGAAAAATGAATTCATAGAATTTGCTAGCCCATTGCATGTACTTTCTAATGCTAAGAGCAGACACAGTATTTAAATTGATTCTAGGTCCCAGGGTTGCCAAAGAAAGCTGATGGATGAGGGACATTGACAGAGACAAAATATTCAGTGGTGTCCGGGCAAGCTTAGAGGCCAGGGTGATCACATACCTGGGTGGCACTTGTGTTAGTTATATTCTTGTCACTGTGACAAAATGCCAGAAGCAGCACGAAGGAGGAAAGGGTTATCTTGGCTCCTGGTTTCCGAGCTTGGTCCCTCACGTGGGAGGGCGTGGGGGTGAGAGCGCCTCTGGGCAGGGCAGCAGCGTGGGGCAGAGGTCTTTCCCGTCCTGCCAGAACGCAGGGCGAAGCCACAGCTAGGAGCCAGGTCGTCATCTGTAGCTGTTCACCCCGCAGTGACCTCCTGAATGCTCCACAGCCTTCAAAACAGCACGAACAGCGCCAGGAGCTGAGGACCCATGATTTAATTGCATGTGCCTGTGGGGGACATTTCAGACTCAAACCATAACAACTGTGTTTGAAGGAGGCAACACTGACTGCAGAGTTATCAGTTTCTCCTAACCAGCTAATCTGGCTTCTCAGAAAGTAGAACGAGTGCTCTAGTAGGAAAATTTAGGCAGGCAAGAGAATGAGAACATCAAACTAAAACCTAAAATAGCAGCCCCTTCACACTCTTCTGTAAGGTTTTGTAGCACTGTAGAACGTTGGGACGCGAAGGTTCTTCCAGTGGCATTACTCAGTGACTCCCTTAAACACTAGAAGGTTTGCTGATAGCTTTTCTGTCGTCCAGGTGTGAGCATGGGTGGCTGAATGCACAGTTGCATTTTGTCAGGAATAACCACATCACCAACTGTGAGCTAGGAGCCAGCCCGCGTCTCACCAACAGTGCTCAAGCACTTCACTGCTCTGAAGTGTTCCTCAAACACTATCAAGTTGAGGAGTTAGACTGACTCTGTCGTGCAAGATTAATACCCATAACATGACCATGGAAAGTGATGAGTGTTTAAAATAATAAAGTCTTTGCTCGATACTGAAAAATCTTGTGGTTAGCAAAGCCTACAGGGCATATTTTATCTGAGTTGCTATTAATGTGACTCATAAGCAATTATGATATGTTCGTAACTGAAAACCAATACATAGATCTGCAGGACAGAAACCAACAAGCTTGGTGGCCTGAATTGGTTGATGGTAGACAGACTAATGTCTGCCATTGTCACCAAAAGATTCTCTTCATCACCAGAACCTATGAATGTGTCCTTCCAGTCATGGGTGAACTAGGTTGCTCATGAGCTAATTTTCAAGTAGGATGGTTGTTTGGAGTACCTGGGTGGACTCTCTGTGGTAATAAGCAATAAGAATTCTTGTTAAAGACAAATGAGGGTGGCATAAGAGTCAGTCTCAATGTGGTACAGATTGAGAAAGGCATTGTTGAGTTTAAACGAGGAAGGGGTGTTGTGATGTAGGCAGGCTCTATACTGCTGCAAAAGGCAAGGAAATGTATTCTCCCACTGCCTTCCAAAGGAATGTAGTCCTAGGGACACAGACACCTTGTTTCTAACCCAGGCAGACACATTTCAGGCCCCTAGTTCCAGAACTGAGAGACCACCCTGGCAGTCTGGAGAGAGCTTGCCCCGGCTCCTGTTCTGTCCTAGTCAAGACTTTGTCAAGGCAACGAGGGACCCATGTGACTAAACTTTTCCACTTTTCAAAGTGGAAAATCCAAATTTCTATGTAAAAAAGTTACTGTTTTAACTTAATAATTTGTAACTACTTCAAATAAAAACATCTCTTATGAATGCATGCAAATCGCTTTAGAGATATTTATCACATTGTATTTTTGGGATAGCAAATAATTAGAAATAAGCCAAATACCTATCCAATGTCAGCATAGGTAAATAAATGTAAGTATATGATAAGCAACACATGCCTTGTTAAAAATAGATGAACATGTTAATTTCAAAACAAATGATATGACACCTGTTTGCTAGCATGAAACTATACCACTATATTGTGGTTTGGATCCAACATGTTCAATACAGGTTCTTTTGATTCTCAGTTGGTGATGCTGTTTGGAAGGTGGTGGAAACTTTAGGAGGTATTTCTTGGTTAGAGAAAGTGGGTCATTGGGGGGGGGGTATGCTATTGAAGCACGCACTTGTCCACAGTCACTGCTTCTCCTACTTCTGAACGCAGAACCTTGCCTTCCACATATTCTTGCTGCCGTGATGTTCTGCTCAAGCACATGCGGCCAGTAAACCAAGGATGGAGAATGGAAGTGAACAATCTTTCTGGGGCTAGAGTCTGAGTTCAGTTGCTCAATATCCACATAAAGTCAGATGCACAACATGGCCCATGGGTCTGGAATTCATGGGCAGTGGAAGGAAGCCTTGGTATGCCTATTCTCATTTTTTTCTCTCCCTGAAACAACAAAATACTTTTTTTTTCAAAAATTAGACTGAAGGTCACTCATATTCCATTGTGGTCAATAACTTGTGCATGTAACTTGCTTTTGATTATTACTCAGACTTACAGCTAAGAGTTTTCCCTGAGTCTCAGAGCATCTGGACTTTAGCTTCTGAATCACATGAAGTCACCCTGAGGAATCTCAGAGAAGATCTAAATGCATTTTCCATTATTAGATGGCCATGAGTCTATGTGGGCCAGGGAAGAATGTTCTAGTTTAGATATGAAATATCCCCCATAGTCTCATGTGCTCAATGCTTGTTCCTCAACTGGAAGAACTATTTTGGGAACTGGTGGAAATGCAAAGAGTTAGGGCCTACCTGTAGAAAATAGGCCATGAGGTCTTTGATCTCTTGTTTATTAACTGCTACATGAACATCAAGATGAAAGGAAATTTTTCCATCACATACTCCTTCCATTGTGATATCCTGCTCAAGTTTATGGAGCAAAGCAACCATGGACTAGACCCTCTGAAATCATGAGTCCAAATGAATATTTCTTTAATTTGTTTTCTCAGGTGTTTGTCACAACTAATCAAAAGTAAAATCACATGAATACACACACATATAAAACTAATACACATAGATACATATATGTATGTATCTGTATGGATGCATAAGTACTATTAGGAAGGTGAATTAACACAAACTAATTACATTAAAATGAATATCTGGGGGCTGGAGAGATGGCTTTGCCATTAAATAACTTACCTGGGAGCCCTAAAGACCCAGGTTTGATTCTCCAAAAATCCTCATAAGCCAGATGCACAAGGTGGTGCATGCATCTGGAGTTCATTTGCAGGGCGGAAGGCCCTATTGTGCCTATTCTCTCTCTGTCTGTACCTCTTTCTCTCTCTTCCCCCCTCATGTAAATAAATAATAAATATGAAAAAAAAAACCACAACAGGAATCAGGGCTGAATAGGGATAAAAACTCAGGATGAAAAACATGATGGCAAAAGTAGGCATATAAATAGATAGTCACTGTGCACTCTTAGCTAGAGTACCTCATTGATTGTGGCTGATCACTGTGCAGGTCAGAACAAACAGGACTATGGGTTAGGTTATATCTGTGGGTTTCCAGTGGGGGTACAAAAAATAACTTGGTCTTCTCCCACTTTCAAAAATTTTATGGGGAAGAAAAATATATAAATGAGACAGAATGGAAAAGATCCAATATTAAAAATGAACCTTCACACATTCATTTAAGAGTTTTCTAAACACCAGTTATGCTGTCAGCAGTTTGTTTAATCACAGTGTGCCAGTGTAGCATAGAATATCGCAAAAAGTAGTCCAAAGCATGTTTAGTTTTATTTTCAAAGCCAAACCAGTCTCTACTTCAAGAATAGGTCTGATACTTGTAGCGAGTCAATTAACCTTCCTCTGCCTGAGATTTCTGGTGGGTGCGGAGGGTCTCATTCCTGTACAAACTGCACTTCTGATTGTTGTGAGCAAATACATGGAAAAGCTCTTGCGAAGTGACCAGTGGATGGGGAGGCGCCTTCAAGGGCCTCAGTGTCCCTTTTGGTATGTCCTTCCCTCCCTTCCTCTTTCAACTTGCCATTGCCCCTCTTGGGCTACACTGGTGCTGATATCCTTGGGAGAATGCACACTCTCCTTCCTTTCTTGTCAATCTGGCTTAGGTTTCAAATAATAAAGGCAGTCCTGTGACTCCTCTGCTGTCAGTGAGTCATGAATGTTAGAGTGGGAGGGATATGGGTGTGTTCCTGCATTTGTGTGCCTTGTGGGAATCCGAGGAGGCTCACCTAGCAATCTCACTCTTAGAGTCTTTTTCCATCATTCCCATTAAAGTTTTCTAAATTGCCTAGTGTGGCGAGGATGTGGTCATAGCTTCCCTTTGATCTATACAATTCCTTTATTCATGTCTTACCAATTGATAACAATATTCTTCTCCATAGGTGGTTACAGAGATTCATTTGTAGGAAAAAGTTTCCTGGAATAGAAGTATGCATTTGTGTGTTTCTTAGAAAAATATTTGTGATAAAAGATCTTAGAATGTCTGTTTAATCCCCACTGACACACATCTGTTCCACAGAGGTTTGGAATCAGTGGGATTTTATAGCAGCTTATCAAACAGGGTATAGAAATTAAGTTGGGGGCAAATTTTCATTTTGAAGTGAAATACCTCAATCAGAGTGATAAACAATCCATATGTTGGGTTTTTTTTAGCTGACAATTTTAAAATACGAGCTCCTAATGAAATGAAACACCCACCTTCACGTTATGAAGAGATGCTCCTGTGCATCACTGCCTTTCTCGAGTAGTTCTGATGTTAAAGCAGTGCGCACTTATAGGAGGATGTTAGCCACAAACCGAAGCAGTTTCCTGGAGGGAATACATCTTGATAACTTACATTCGGCAGGGTGCTCTGGAAACTAAGGAAAAGCAGAATTCCTCGTATTTACTTTTGTATTGTGTGAGAATTGCTACCACATTGCAAGTGCCCTAGATGTTTGGGAAAGAAGAATGGGGCATTATTAGGAACGCATCTCTGGGGCACAATTTAGCATTACTAGTAGGAAACGGATGAAATGACTCCATACTGAAAACAGCAATGTCTGAGAAATATTATCAGTGACATAGTAACATGCTACAAAAATAAAAGGCTGGACTGATTAGAATCAGTGGGAGTTTGGCTACATAAAAACCACATTATTAGAACTTGCAGGAAGAAGTGGAACAGGAAGTGGCTGTATTGCTAATGTAGGTTGTACTGGCTGTTAAGGAATACGTCTCAAGAAATCTATTAAATGGGGAAAATGCATTAATAAACCCCATGTAGGGTTATTACACTTCAATTTATTTTTCTAAAGGACCCTGTGTGCTTCATCAAATGAAATTGTGACTCTGAGAGACCTTTTGGGTACTCAGTGGGTGGTCAGTGTTATAAAGAGAAGGAAAATCACTAAAGCTTTGAGTCACTTAGGAATGTAGAACGCTGAAGATAAAGCTGGGGCTGAATGCAGGTGTTTTGTTTCATGGAAGCTCTTTTATTGTAAATGTGAGATCTGAAATACTTTTGTACCAACTGAGACTTCACTTCAAGTGTTTAAATTATAGTCTTACCCTTTCTGCATTTATTCTTAGAGTATAAATTTTTTTATTTCAAAATACTTGGAGGATACAGACATTAATTCAAATGATTGTGATAATAAATCATTATTTGATTATTTAGACCATAACTCTTGGAGCCTATGTTAACTAAAAATACTTTCAAGCAGGGCCTGGTGACATAGGTCTGTAATTCCAGCTACTTGGGAGGCTAAACCAGGAGAATGGCAAGTTTGAGGCCTGCCTGGGCTGCAGAGTGAGTTTAAGACCATCTTAGTCAATTTAGACAGACCCTACTTCAAAATAAAAAAATAGAAAAAGGGCTGGTGTTGTAAGTCAGGGACAGAGCATTTGTCTATCATGCATTTACCCTGTGGTCAATTTCCTGTGGAGGTGACATGTTTTTGTAATTCTTAATTTGCATTCTCTTCTTTTCACATGTGCATGCATGTGGTATGTGTGGTGTATGGACTTGTACACGCGGGTGAGGTAGCCTGAGGACAGTGCTAAGTAACCCCTTCCATTGCTCATCCTCATGCTTCCTTGAGTCTTTCATTGATTTTGGAGTTGACATTATTTTGTGAGCCCTAGTGATTCTCCCTGCAGGACTGGGGTCCCAGATGTCTGTGGTCATTCCCAGTAGAGTGTGTGTGTTCTGGGAGTTGATCTTGGGCCAGAGCAGGCCCTCATGCCTGTGTGGGAAGCACTCAGCTTTTTGGGAGAGGAAGCACTCTTAATTCTTAGCAGAGCCACTTCTAGCACCCCTTAAATTTGTATTCTTGAAACTATAAGAGGTAAGTTATAATAATAATAAAAATTTATATATATATATATTTGTAATAGAAATTGTGGGTGATTGTTTTAAAATAGAAAACAAAGCATCACTTCTCCCTTGCTATTATTCTCATTCTATACACATTGACTATGGATTTTGTTTTGCCTAATTTCAGAAAACTTTATATCATTTATGGGCATTATATTCAGAGTATATGACTATTCAATCTCATATTTCTCTGACTGTGCAAACTAATTGTGTATAGTCATTTTTTTGTGGGAGGAAAGGGTTTATTTAAGACTTCCAGAATCTATCAATCATGGTAGAAGAGGCTGGCTCACTCCCACGGATGCAACCCTAGCAGAGACAGAAAAACCAACACCAGCAAGCATGAGCAGTCAAAGCTCAAACTGCTCTGAACACACTGAGGGCTAGACTTAAGACCTGCCTCAGTGTATATACACTCTTTTTAAAAAATTTTAATTTAATTAATTAATTTATTTGCAAGGGAGGAGAGAGAGAGAGAGAGAGAGAGAGAGAGAGAGAGAGAGAGAGAGAGGGAGAGAGAGGAGACAGAAAGAGAATGGGCACTGGGCACAACAGGGCCTCCAGCCACTGCAAACTAACTCTAGATGCATGCGTCCTCTTGTGTGTCTGGTTGACTTGGGTCCTAGGGAATTGAACCTGGATCCTTTGGCTTCACAGGCAAGTGCCTTAACCACTAAGATATTTCTCCAGCCCTACTTGCAGTCTTTTATACCTCACCTTTTTCACTTTCCATAATATCTTGACCATTATCTTTCAAATCAGTATATTTGCAACATCTCTTTAAAATGGCAACACATTATATTTTGCAGTTTTACTATAGTTATTAAACCTGTTGTCTATTGATAAATCAGTTGGCTGTTCTTTCTGCTGTCCAAGTGCATATACACATGAATACTGCGGCTGATCTCCTTTGTATATGTTTTTACATACTCATGTGAATATAGGTAGAAGGAAACCCTTACATGACAGATTCATTATTTTTAATTTATTTAATATTTATTTATTTTAATATTTAATATTTCTTTATTTACTTATGAGAGAGAGAATGGGCATGGACACACCAGAGCATCTAGCCACTGCAAACAAACTCCTGATGCACGTGTCACCAATATTCACCTGGATACATGGGTTCTGGGGAATCAAACCTGGGTCCTTAGGCATCACAGGCCAGTTGCCTTAATCACTAAGCCATCTGCTCAGCCCCAGATTTCTTATCCAAATGGAAAATGTGTATATTCCATTTTATTGGATGTTTCTGAATATCTGCCACAGAGCATATATCAACATTTTCTCACAACGACAATTCAGGGAATTCTTTCCTCAAGACAAAGTAAGATGAGCACTGAGGAAATAGCCAAGTGGCAGAGTTTGCCTAGCGTGTCTATAACCACATGTTTAGTTCCCAGTGCTAAGAAGCACAAACGTCAACAGTTTTCACAATTTAAATTTGTTTCTTGAAATTATAAAAAAAAATGAAAACTAGGGCTGTTAAAGCATTTGCCTACAAAGCCAAAGGACTCAGGTTCAATTCCTCAGGACCCATGTTAGCCATATGCACATGGGGGCATACATGTCTGGAGTTCGTTTGCAGTGGCTGGAGACCCTGATGTACCCATTCTCTCTCTCCTTCTTTCTCTGTCAAATAAACAAATTAAATATTAAAAAATTGAAAAATAATGGAGCTGTGTATTATGAAGCTATCTGATGGCAAATAATATCATTCCATTGTTAGTATATCTATTTTCAATAAAGAATAAGTTTGATACACTTTTTTTCATGTTTGTTTTCTATTTAAATTTCTATTTAAATTCTTTTTCTATAATATGCTTGGACTACTTTTCAAATAATTGCTTAATCATTTCTTATTGGTTTATTAGGTCTTTATGTGTTAAAATGATTGATATTTTCTTATGTTTAAAAACTATTTTTTCTAGTACATTCTTTACATTTTAGTGTTGTGATAGTTGTTTTATTGTAAAAGATTTGTAGGGCTAGAGGGATGGCTTAGCAGTTAAGGATTTGCCTGCAAAGCCAAAGGACCCAGGTTCAGTTCCCTAGGACCCAAGTTAGCCAGATGTACAAGGGGGCACATGTGTTTAGAGTTTGTTTGTAGTGGTTGGAGGCCATGGCGTGCCCATTCTCTTTCCCCCCCTCTCTCTTTTTCTGTCAAATAAATAAATAAAAAATGAAATAATTTTTGAAAAGTTTTGTAGCTAATATGGTTGAAATCCTCAAGTCTAATATTGTGAAATGTTTTTGTCACATTACATTTTGTTGTAGTAAGGTTCCATTGCTGGCAGAAATCACCTGACCAAGGGCAGCTTGTGGGGAATAAAAGGTTTATTTTGGCTTACAGACTCAAAGGGAAGCTCCATGATGGCAGGGGAAAATGGTGGCATGAGCAGACAGTGGACATCAGCTCCTGGCCAACATTAGGTAGGCAACAACAACAGGAGAGTGTGCCAAACACTGGCAAGGGGAAACTGGCTATTATACCCATAAGTCCACCCCCAACAATGCACTTTCTTCAGGGGGCTTTAATTCCAAATTGCCATCAGCTGGGGACCTAGCATTCAGACTACCTAAGTTTATGGAGGACACCTGAATCGAACCACCACAAATCTATAAAGAGGTTCACATTTTATTCTAGTTCTTTTACATTTTTACTTTGTTTGCCTTTGATCAGATTGTTACTCCACTTAGTATATATTTATAGTAAGGAATGAGGTCATAAATTAATTTAATTATCTGATTGGATACAAGGCTCACTCAGTGGTTGAGAACTCATATCTAATACTGGGAACCAAGACGAATTCCAATGGATATTATGGTTACAGACTCCAGAAAATTCTCACTAGTATTTGGCCAACAAGAGTACACACCAAAATGTCTCCCAATTAACTTATCCCCTTTAACGATTTCATTTATTTATTTATTTGAGACAGAGAGAGATATAGAAATAGGCAGGGAGAGAGAGAGAGAGAGAGAGAGACAGAGACAGAGAGACAGAGAGAAAGATTGGGTACACAGGGCCTGCAACCTCTGCAAACAAAATCCAGATGCATGTGCCCCCTTGTGCATCTGGGTTATGTGGGTCCTGGGGAATCGAACCTGGGTCCTGTGGCTTTGCAGGCAAGCACCTTAACTGCTAAGCCATCTGTCCAGACCTAACTTATCCCCTGTATTACATGCTGCTTTTACTCCTGTTTGGAGAATCTTTTTCTTGTTTTTGTTTTTTGTAAAGATGGCAGTAAAAACCAGGAAGAGCCATGGTTCATCATCAGTATGTCAAGGAATGATAGCTGTCTCTAGCACTTCCACCAGGACCCTGGAGATATCATGGAGGATGTGATGATCTAAACATGAGCGCTGCTCTCACTGCTGTCCTGACCTCTAGGGAGATACCATAGACACTGAGGACACTCAAAACTCATCAAAGCAGAAATCAAGAGTGTAGAGAGCTCAACACTAAAGTAGACTTATAAATACCTCTGCCAAGGCTCAGGGAACATTGCAGAAGAGGGGCAGAAAGGTTGTAAGAGCCACCTACAATACAAGTCTATCCTGAGGCATTGTCTCCCACTCCTACAGAGACCAACTGCTGCCCTCCTAACCCCATGGTGAACACCAAGAACCCCACCGAGGAGGACCCTCGGTGAAATGGGGGCAGGGGATAACATGAGGGAATGGGCTTGTTCATACACCAAAGTTCCTAATCAATTAAAAAACCCTCTTTATTAGTTTAATTACTTTAACATTTGTCTCCGTGGATTCTAAAAGAGTAATCTTTTGGATGTATGTTCTTCCTAATTTATCCTTTATTTTTAAATATGTTGTTTATTTATTTGAGAGCAAGAGTAATTTGTGTGTGGGTGCTCCAGGGCTTCTTGCCATTGCACAACAACTGCAGACACTTTCCACTTTGTGCATGTGGCTTATCATATTTGGGGATCCAACTGGGGAGCCACAGGTTTGCAAGCATCTTTAAATACCAGGCAACCTACACAACCCCTAATTCACCCTTTAGCTCCTTAACTCATTCTATTCTTTGAACATTCCTGGCTTTTGTCCTTTGTCAGCATTTTGTTATTTACCTTTAGTTCTTCTGTAATAATCACGTCAGACCTTGAGTGTTTTGCTAGAATATTGCTATTCCTGGGGTCTATGGGTTCTACTGTGGGGCTGTTAGAACAGGCAGTTGTCATATACAATACTCTAATGTTTCATGAAAACTTAAAATGTATTGTGTTTCTTTTGTTTATTTCTTTTTTGTTATATAAGGGCTATTGAAACTGCATTTTGGCAAATATTTTCTGTACTACTTGTAGTTTATGGTTTTCTCTATGTTTCATATATGGTTAATTTTTATAAATGTTCTGTTGCTCTTAGCAAAGACATTTTCTCTTTTGGGAATAAAGAATTCAGTGGAATCATTAATTCATTCATTGGCTAAGCTATTTGTGGCTATATATTTATTTTAAATATAAGTGATTGCAAATGCTTGAATCTATTCTAGGCCCCAGGGATAGTAATTTGAATAGGACAAACCAAATCTCTGCCTTTGTGTGGCCATTATTCTAGCACAGAAACCATGACACAGCCAAGAAAACAAACACGCATAGATTTCTAGTAAGGACCTGCTTTGAAGAAAAATCAGGCAGATAGGCGATGGGGAGAGTCCAGGAGGTGAGTGACAGCTGCGTCAGTGGGTGCTTAGCAGAGGCCTCTTGCAGCAGTGACCGGCGAGCAGACAAAGGAGGGAAGGGGTTGGAGCACTCAGGCCTCGGGGAGCAGGTATTGGCAGAGGGGCAGGTGCCCGGCATTTGCAGGTAAGAACACTAGGCTCTGGGAAAAGCAGGGATGGCTTGACCGAGACCTGGTGGAGTAAAGGAGGAGGCATGGCAATGATGGCTTTGGAACGTGACTGGGGATTTCAGAACCAGAGTGAGATGTCACCTCATTAAGATTTTCAAAATGTCACTCTGGCTTACTTTTCAATTTGTTCTGTTTAATTATTGTATGAAACTTTTCTTAGTGCATTTAAAAATCTTTTAATTTAGTTATTTCTTTACTTGAGAGAGAGAAAGAGGCAGAGAAATACAGAGAGAGAGAGAGAGAGAGAGAGAGAGAGAGAGAGAGAGAGAGAGAGAAAGAATGGGCATGCCAAGGCCTCTAGCCACTGTAAGAGAACTCCAGATGCATAAGCCACCTTGTGCATATGGCTTACATGGATCCTGGGGAATTGAACCTGGGTCCTCAGCCTTCTCGGGGAAATGCTTTAATCACTAAGCCATCTAATAATCTATACTTCACACAGATCATAACAGATAGAGAGCCCATTGCAGAGAATGAGTTTGTCATTGTATAGTTTTATTTAAATGAAAATCTAGACATGGGAATACCATATTAGTTATCTGCCCATTGCTGGGATAAAATGCCTGACAAAAATCAGTCTAAAGGAGGAAGGGTTCATTCATCTTAAAGTTCGAGGTGTGAAAGGCATGGTGGCAAGAGCTTGAAGGAGAGTTTGTCACATTCAGCACACAGCAAGGAAGCAGAGAGCAATGAATGGTGCTCAGCCAGCTCTCTCCTTGGTGTGTGTAGTCCAGGGTCCTGGCCCATGAAACAGCGCCACCCACAACTCAGGTAGGTCTTCTCAGTTTAATTAACGCAATTGAGATAATCCCTTACAGGTGATTCTAGGTCTTGTCTAGTTAACAATCAGAATAAGCCATTATGGATACTCTATAGCCATTAAAATACACAGAATGACTTATACTTGAGTTTTTTCTCTTTCTTGCCTTTAATTTTATTTTTTTGTGTGTGTGCATGGTGTGTGTGTGTGTGTGTGGTGTGTGTGTGTGTGTGCTTCATGCACATATGTATGAAGGTGCATCTACCACATGTGTTCACATTTGAAGGCCAGAGGATAACATTGGATTTTTTTGCCTTACATTTTATACAGAAATATCTGCAGTCCATGTCAAGTCTTTGAAGGTTATTGCCCTAAATCTGCATAAGTGCTTAAGATGGTTTCTTGACTAAGGATGATTTGCATTGGATTCTCTCTCTGAAATTTGTCAAAACGCACACTCATGCATCTACCACTTCTCATGATATTCTATTTCCTTCAAGAATATTTAATTCTGTTCTATAATTCTAATTCTCTTCATCATCTAGACATTTTCAGTTTCCTTTTTTCATACCTTCTTTCCTGAGCTTCTTATTTTAAATCTGCTTTTACTCATAATTTCCAAGAAAGCATCAAGTATTTTATTCTTACTATATTCTTTCTTTCCTGATAAGCTCTGCCTATTGCTTGTGCAATTAAATAAAATTTAGTTACATGTACATTTTTTTTCTTATAAACAATCATTTTCTTCCAAATTTATTATGTAGTTCTGTAATGATAGGAAAGGTCTTCATTTCCCTTTCTCCAAGTGTTGAAGTTCAAAGAGTCAGGTCTTGACCATAGTCTTATCTTCATCTTTTCAATGTCATGTATTTTTCATATGCATTTATATTAGTTTTCCTCAGGGATTTATTCATTGATATGTATATTCCTGCACAGATATATACAAGCTTTTCCCCCTCATCTTACCACCTGACAATACAACTTTAAGTATGCTTTATATAGCTGTTCCTTGGTCAAGGTCATTTGTAAGAGCAAGTTGGTTTCTGAAGAAATCTTGTTTGTTAGTGAAGGATCCATTGAGGGACTCTCATTAGATTCCCCCCTCCCCCCATATTCTGATCCACTGGACTTCTCTTTAAAGAGCTTGTGGAAGGAACTGCAAAAGCCCCCTTTCTGGTCATGCCTGGAACTTTGATCGCTGAAAGACGTTTGTTCACTTTCTCTTCCTTTGGACAGAATTGGGTGGTGTCTTCTCAATGCATCTCTTCCAAATAGGTCTGTTCTTTGCTTTGGGTTTTCTGTTGAGGGAAGAAGTTCCGTGGTGCCACGTGCCCCTGCCACATGTACAGACTCTTGATCCAACTTAGTGCCCTTAACAATTTGTAGATATTGTTTCACAGACTTGGAAAAAAGGTATTCTTTTATTATATTTTCCTCAGCAATACTAATATAAGTCCCATGCTCTTTCATACATCTATTTCTGGTCTATCATTTTCTTTGTAATTATATGAATCTTTTTAATCCTATTGTTTCTGACTATACTTTCAAAACTATCTTCTAAATTTAGATCCTTATAATGTGGTTTTCATTTTCCTAATGAATTAATTTTATTTTTTCCTTCTATTTATTAACTGTCAAGTTACTTTGTTTTTCTTCTTAGTTTCTTTGCCTTCCTTGAGCTCTCTTACCACTCCCAGAGTCCAATTTACTTTCTTTGACATTTCCTTTCATGCTTTTAGAACATTCTTTGCAATGCTCCTTTGGTTGCTTAGTTCTATCTTTTTTTTTTTTCTTGATTCTTTTCTTCCTTAGCTGAGACTGTATTTCTCAGCATTGCTCATATTTTAGCAAGGCTTCTCAAGTTTGTACTACCTGTTTACCATGATATAGGGATGTTTTATGCATTAGTTACTTTTATCATTGCTATGATCAAATCCTCAGCCACAGCAGCTGAAGGGAGGAAGGGTTGATTTTGGTTCCCAGTGTGAAGGGATTTAGTACATCATGGTGGGCAGGCAGAGTGGCAGGTGGCACCGTGCCAGTGGGCGAGTAACTGGCAGCTCACATGTCCCTGTACCCAGCAGTAAAGACATGGAAGTCCAGTACTCATTTTCCTTTCACGCTTTTTATTCCATCTGAGAATGTATATTAAGAATGCCTTGAATGAGATTTTTGTAGAATGCAGAAATAAATCACTTGTATGGGACTCCCACTAGTAAGATAGTGCCATCCACATTCAGGGAAGATCTCCATTCATTTAGTCATCTTTGGAAGGGCTTCACAGGCACACCCAAAAATGTTCTTTACTAATGCTCATGGCTGACCATGTAAGATAAAAATCACAGACAGTGTTTGTATTTCATTCACCCAAATCCACAGTCTAAAACCCTCCGGTCTAATGTAATGGTATTAGGAGCTTGCAGATCATGGGGGTGGAGCCATTATGAACGGTACTGGTGTCCTATAAATGTCCCAAGAAAGCTTGCTGCCTCTCTGCCAGATAAGGACACAGTGTGAGGTTCCATCTACGATCTAGGAAGCAGACCCTCACCAGACAAGAAATCTAATGACACCTAGACACAGAAAAACTGTGAGAAATAAGTGGTGTTTAAGCCGTCTAAACTACAATATAGCAACTCACACCAAGGCATAGGGGTAGGAAAAATGATTTAACTCTTTTTGTTGTTTAATTCACTTTTTAACAGATTGCACTCATTTATTTCCTCCCCCCTGCTCCTGTTTTCCTGGGGCCATCCTCTGTGGGTTTATAGTATGTACTGGGGGGTCATGAAGGCCTCAGTCAGTCCCAGTGGGGTAGTGGGGAGACCATACCTCAGGGTGTTCTCACCCACTCTGTGGCTCTTACCATCTTTCCGCCTTCTCTTCTGCAATGTTTCCACTCTTTCCCTTCTATTATAAGGGTTAGTTTTTCTGGGTATAGTAGTTTGACTTGGCAACCATGGTCATTGAAATGCTCTGTTCCAAGCTTTTCCTGGATTTGAATGTTTCCTTTGAAAAATCTGAGGTCATTCTGATGGGTTTACTGCTTTATGTTATGAGCTGTTTTTCTCTAACAGCTTTTAATACTCTTCTTGTTTCCTGTGTTTAGTGTTCTGATTATTATTCAAGGGTTTCTTTTATCTGGTGCTTTCTATTTTGTGTCCTGTGCACCTCCTGTATTTGGATGGGTCTCTTTTGTCAGGTTGGGGAAATTTCCCTCAGTAATTTTGTTGAAGATGTTCTCTATGCTCTTGGTCCTTATTTGTTCCCCTTCTTGTGTGCCTATGATCCAAATATTTGGTTCTTCTGTAGGGTGTCCCAAAATTCCCTCATGTTCTGTTTACACACTTTTTTCAACTTGACAATGTTTATGGAGTCCTGGTCTAATTCTTCTGTCTTGTCTTTGAGTTCCAAATTTCTGTCCTCCATGTTACCTACTCTGTTGGTGAGGCTTTTCTTGTGAGCCTTTTAAGAGGGTTATTGCATTTCTGTATTGTGCTTTTCTTTAGCATTTCCATCTTTTGCTTGAATTTTTATTCGTTTCTTGAATGGACCCTTTCATTGTCACATGGAGTTCATTCCTGTACTTGGACATGATCTCACTGAGCTTGTCCCATTGGCCCACAAGCTCCTTTATTTGCTGATTCTCCTCACATTCCTTTAGCCTTCTAAACTGATCTCTTTTTGATTATCTTCACTTTCATTAAGCCCTCTATAAAGCATTGTTAATTGATTCTCTTTTGTTTACTTCAGTCATCAATTAAGTTGTTCTTGTTGATTTTCTCCCATTTCCTTCATCTATGCTTTGAGTTCTTTCTGTTATCTTTCTTCCAATTCATTGATCCAACCTTTGATTTATATTTTAACTTATTTTTGCAATTCTCTTCCATTTGTTTCAGTCATTTTTGAGTTCCTGTTTGACTACTCTTTGTCCTGTTTGTTCCCATTCAACAAGTCTTTTGTTCAATGTTTCATTAATTTCATTTAAAATGCATGTTGAGATTTCATTCTGGGCTTCTCTGTCTTGGGCTTCCTTTTAGTTTTTACTGTGGGAGTAGGCAAACTTGGGGGGACCCCTTTGCTGGGAGTTGTTTGTTGTTTGTATTGCATTGGGTCTTCCCCTCTTCAGTTTAGCTGTCTCTCTGAGGATGCAGCAATAGCAACTCTTACATAGCCTGTGTTGGGTGACCTGACCTAAATTGATCAAGGTGGAGTGGGATTGAAGACTGTCCAGTTGATTGCGTTGGGTGCACTTGAGCCTAAACAGGGCTACGTTGAGTGTGGCTCCTCTTTGCAGTTCTGGGAGACTCTGGGAGACCTGGCTTTCTTAATGTCTGAGCTGGTCTTGTCTCATCCAGGCCTATTTCCTTTCTGGCTTTTGGGGGATAGTATCTGCTCCAGGATTCTCTTGGGGGTAAAGCCCATGTGCAGTTGCCCTCTACTTCAATCCTTCAGATGGTTTACATTTGGCTTCGGAGGAGAATGTGAGGAATAGAATCCAAATTGGTTGGCTGGTTCCAGTTGCTCTTTTGCTGGTTTTTCCCTCCAAGGCAACGTTCTCGGGTTGGCTCCAGGCTTGGAGCACAGCCCCAGCGCTCCGCCTCATCTCACAATGGCTAAGGCGCCGCCCTGCGCCCAGCCTCCCTTGTGTCGGCCCTGCCCTCCCAGGAAGCCACCCAGGGATGGCTCTACCACTGGTGCTTGGTTACAGAGCTCCTGATACATCTCTTGCACTTTCAAACATGTCCTACCAAGACGTTTCAATTGTCTTCCTTCTGAGGTAATTCCTCGTTTACTTTGTTTATTCCTCTTCCTGGTGATGACCTGGAAGTTCTTGTGGGCAAGAAGGCTTGAGTATTACAAATCTTCCAGGTTTGATATAACATGTATATAACTCTACATATGACTCCAGCCTGCAGTAGACTAGCAACTGTGATTTACATTCCCTTTTGCTCTCTGTCACTCCTCTTGTTTGCCTCCTCAGTTATGAGGCGCTATGGTTATCTCTGGCAGTGTTTTTCCTAGTTTAGTGTTCAGACTTGTGGTATATTTCCAGTAAAGATAGTGATTGCTTCACACTTTCTTGTTCTCAGTGTGCTTTGGGAAGGATTAGCAAACAAGCAGCAAAAACTAAAACCAGTTACTAAATGTTTGTAATTGGACATTCACATACAGGTGGTTTATTATTTCTACAATCTAAAGAAATCTTACTAAAGATGATCTTATATTGCAGATATACATATATATGCATACATGTTGTGCATGTAAATATGCATATGACAGAGATAGGCAGATTTTCTTGTTTGAGTCAAATTGCCAGCTTTCTTGATGTGGTTAGACTCCTTCTCTGAACTGTGTCATGGTTCTCCTGAGCAATATAGCACAAGTCACTAGATGCTGCCTGCCTCTGTTGGAGGGGACTTGCATCTCAGGGTTCTTACAAGCTTACCAACTTTCTATGGAGAGTGGAACTTATTCAGTTTACTTTTTCTTTCTGCACCATTCTTCTTGACAACTGTCTCTTTCTTCTTATCACCACAGAGTGCTTCCATTTCCATCTCACCCATAAACTCCTTTCTTAGCCCACCTCTGACGTGGGTGACCCTTCGCTCTCTTCTTAGGGTATCATTATGGAAGGCACATGGTGGGGGTGGTGGCAGGATGGACGTGTGCTTGCTTGAGAATAAGAGAAGGGGAGAGGCATGATAAGGAGGGTTCAGTTTTCTCTCACCTGTGTGTCTGAGAAAATGTAACTCATTGACAGATTAAAGAAAATAAGGAGTGAGGAGCCGGGAAGCAGTGTTGGGGTTCAGCTCCAAATGCCTACTCTTAATGAACTGTTCAGCAGACATTCAGAAATGACAAAGGTAATGATTATGTAGTAGAATTTGCTGGTAGACATGTGGAGGAGATAATTTTAGAGGGGAAAATCTGTGAGGAGAAAGAGTATGTGAGAGGAAACATTAAAAAGGAATGAGGGCCAAGGAAATGAAAAGTTCAAAGATATAACTTGGACTAGGTTTGAATGGATTACTTAGAAGTTCTCGTATAGAAAACTCTGTCTCCATTGGGGCATTGTGAGAAGTGTCAGAATCTTTAAAAGATGGGCCTAGTGAAAAGTAGTTAGATCACTGGGACCACTGCTCTCAGAGGGGACCAGTGTAATTCTCTTGGTTCTCTGGTTAGTTCCTGAGAAAGCGAAGTGTACAGACAGAAAATTGCACTCCTGAATCCCTTTTGCTTCTTTTCTTTTTTGTGACTACTCTCCCATTCTGACATGTGCTCCACCATCATACCATATGGCATACCATGATGCGATGTTGCCAGAATGTCTCCTTCAAAGGATAAGCAGATGGAGCTACCTGATCTTGGTTTTTTAGTTTCCAAAGCAGTTAGATAAACCCCCCTCCTTTAAAAATAAAGTATCCATCTTCAGGAATTTTGGCTTAACAACAGGAAATGGCTTTATGTAGTTATGGAAAGTTTGCTCTTCACTATTTTGGGGGATCTTCCTTTTTTTTGATGGGCAAAACATCCAGTTAATTCATAGAGGATATCTCTTGTCATTTCAGCCATTGCATTGTAACCACTATGTTCCTTACTAACCTGGGATCTGGGGATTTGACAAACCTGTGCTGTAGTGGTTGATTTTCCAAGATTTGATTAACTGACTTTAAGGAAATTATCATTCTAGGAAGAAAATGACACATGTTTTGGGTGGTACAGACGTCATGGGGTGGTCATCTCTCAAGGCTAATGGGGACCCTTGGCACTAGAGCGCGATAGTAGTTCTCCACATCCTGCGTCTGCAAAGGGAGAGTGTTGAGGAGAGAGTGAATGTGAGAGGATTCATGGAGAAGGAATGAGGGCCAAGGAAATGGAAGTCCAAAGATATCATTCGCACTTGCTTTGAATGGATCCCAGCCTGCGCTGCATAACCTAGTTTCCTGTGCTGAAGCAGGAGGAAAACCCTAGCGTTCTTTTTCCCTTCTGTGGTCATGGGAATGAGCCGGAATGGGCGTGTTATCTTTCTGAATGCAAACACTGATCTGTACCCATATTTGCATGCTCTGGGGATGCTTCAGTGTTTCCAAGTAGCTTTTGTTCTGACATATTTCTTCAGAGGATTGGCTATCTCAGCTGTACCCATGTGGAAAGCTTTTAATTTAGGAAAATTTATGTTGGGGGCTGTGGGGAACTGGAGCATTGCTGGGGTCCTTTCCTTCCTCACATTGTAATTCTCACAGGAATTTCTCCCCTGCAAAGTTATGTAGCTCTCCATCTGGCCATATTCATATGCCATCCTTATCATAGCACTGTGATAAAATACATCAGCTTCCTTGGAATGAGATTAACATCTCCACTTGAGTGCGTTCCTGCACTTCCTGCTGACAGGACACGGATGCCTCCTAAGTAAAAGCACAGCTTTGCTTGCAGAGCTCTGTGTTGTCATGGGCCTGTGGAAAGGAAGACAATTAGGTCGAAACATCCCATTCAATGTTACACTGACTGTCACATATTCAATGTTCATTCTCCCTTCTCCAGTGGCTAAACAGAAAGCTTCTCTTCCAGAAGTATCTACTGTTTACACAGTGTGGTAGTGCCCCTCCAATTAGCTTCTGACAACTTTGGAAATCTCAGAAAGTAATGTGGGTGCTTTGTCCTTCGTTATCAGTTTACATCATTCTAAATTAAGTAGCAATGAATTAATTTTTTCTTCTCAGAAGTTTATTTCCAATAATAATTGAGAGTCTATTCTGAGTGAAATACCATGACAAAATTTGCTCACATTAGATTGGAAGTAGATGTTTAAATCTGTATTTATTCACTAATAGCCTAATAATTTATTGATGACACTCTGGCCTAAGAATTAGGCTTAGGATCTACCTCACTTAATGTATAATTAAATATAGTTATGAGATGAGAATTAATGATACAGAAGAGGATTATGGCTCTAAGATAAGTGTTTCTGAAATCAAAGTTAAAGAGTTTTAGGAGGGAAGGATAGAGGAATGGAGGGGGAAGAAAGAGTAAAACAGAAATCAAGAGAGAGACATTGAAAACAGAACAGAAGCACATCATAAAGATGCATAGTAGATTAGCAGATTTGGATAGAACATAGCTCTCTGTCACTCTAGACAAAAGAGGTATGAGAATTGAGATGAATCTAGTAGGGATAATTAAATATGGTCTAGAAAAATTATTGGAGACCATATAGAAATGGCACTAGAGAGTTTTATATCCTTGAAACATTCTGAAGTTTTCCAACTGAAATAATATGCAATTCTAATATTTTTCAAATAATTTATTTATTTATTTATTTATTTATGAGGGAAAGAGAGAGAGAATGGCTGCACCAGGGTTTCTAGCCACTGCAAAGGAACTCCAGATGCATGCACCACCGTATGCATCTGGCTTATGTGGGTACTGGGGAATTGAATCTGGATCCTTAGGCTTCACAGGTGAGTGCCTTAACTGCTAAGCCATCTCTCCAGCCCAATTTTAACATAGTTGAAGATAGATTTTAAATGTGATATTTGATTGTTTCTCATTCTTGAGATGGATATCTGTTTCCACTTACTTCCTTTTCACCCTCCTATCTGTTTTCCTCTGGGGTGAAAAAAGCCTTAGAGCTTTTTACGAAAAAAAAATGACTGTTTAATTTTTTTAAGGATTTATTTTTATGTATTTATTAGAGACAGAGTGAGGGAGAGAGAGGGAGAGAAAGAGAGAGAGAGAGAATGGGCATGATGCCAGGGCCTCCAGCCATTGAAAATGAACTCCAGATGCATGTGCCACTACGTACATCTATCTGGCTTATGTGGGACCTTGGAGAATTGAACCTGGATCCTTAAGCTTTCTAGTTATGTGCCCTAACCATTAAGCAATCTCTTGGACCCTTAGAGCACATTTTAATAGCAAATAGTTTATTTTCTCAAATATGAAGAAACTTACAGTGAGTTACTATTGTATATGAAGTCTTCCTAAAGTTGAACTCTATTTCAGAGAAGAACAATTCCTGAAGCAGGAAGTTAAAATTTCAGGCCATCTTTGATCAACAATTTATGTATGAGTCATACTACTTATTCATATAAAGGCACAAGCACATTTCTTAAGATACTTGGTACAATTTCAGAAAACTGTCAGTTGTATCATATTTTTATTATGTGTAAGGACCCTAATGGTTGACAGGAAAAAAATAAACAGTGAGTAGCCATATGGGAGTTTATCCATTTGCTATGAAGAAATTGTTTTCTATTTTTAAAAGCCAAAGACATAGAAAGTATATGGAGGAATTAAACCCTTGTATACAACAATTCACTTAATTGAGTCACAGTGATTAGAAAGATGGGACAAATGTTTTATTTTAAAAATTTATTCAATTTTATACCAGTTGTTAATTAAATTGTTCTCAGTGGGTTTTCTGGTCAGAGGAGTTTTTAAAAAATCAAGTTTTAGAGTTCTGTTAATAAGCAATAGGAATAGTTGAGGTTGATCTTTGATGTGTCAATTTTGATGTGTTTGTGTTTGCAAGTGCATGGGAGGGATTAGTATGAAACAGAAAGCAGAAGTGATTTTATATTTTAGAAGATATTTGAAACATATGTGAAATTGTAAATAAACTGGCACTAGTGAGTTATGTTGGTCTGAAATCACAGTATGAAACTGAATATTAGAATCAAATAAATGTAAGAATCTTATGAAGTATACCAACCCAGTTATAAAAATTATAGACTGAGGAATGGAGGAACGAATATGTGTTAGCTCTGTGGGAGATGGTGGTGCTCACAGTGTAAAAAGACCTGGGAGGAACAAAGGTGGGGAGGAAAGACTAGCTATTAGGGGAGTGCACTGCATCAAAAATTGAGGCTGACTGTAACACACTGAGTAATTCATGATCTGTCTTAGAAACAGAAGAGCTGACTCGGCATGTTCTGACCCAGATCATATATTTGTGTTTTTCCTATGAGGAGGTATGTAGCATACCTTCAGAAAAACATACCCATCAAAAGTGAACAGCTGTGGTCCTGGCTGGAGATGGCTTTTAGGGGGAAGCAAGGGCCCATGAAGAAGTGAGCTGTGGTCTTTCCACAGGTACAGAAACGTGACCTTTCAAGCAAAACCAGATGATTTAGAAATGCTCACTAGGAGAAAATGCATGAACTTCAGCCCTTCAGAACGGCTTACATGTCTGTGCGGAAGCCGCAATGTGCTGTCGCCACTTGGCTGTGGCCGTCCGTGCCGCTGTGTGCCCCCTTGCCGCCTCTGTGACTCGTAGGTATGTGAGGGTTTATCGTGCGTCTTGGTTACTTCTTTTCTCTGTAATGGTATTTGTTCTTCCTCCTGTCTTCAGATTAGTGTGAACACTCTTCTCACCTGACATCTAGTCTTTATTTAGAGTATAATAATGAATTTCATTCTTTGTTCCTTGTGAAAAAAAAAAAAAACTCCTTTATTTAGCTACTTCTGTTTTCTCAATGTTTTGAGGGGCATGCAGTTTGATTTAAGGTAGTTTGAGCAGTACTGAAGGTTTTAACACCCCAAATGATGCCTTGCAGCCCACAGCTCACAGCAGGGAGCTTCCAGGCAATCTTAGGATGGATTTTGGTCAATCAGCAGGAGTTTCCATGAATAGATGCTGTGTTGTTGTAGGCAGACATTCTATCAGAACAAAGGAAAACAGAATGGTAGAAATGATTGAAGAGCAGTTTTCTGTTCTGATAGTTTCCAAATTGAGTTGTCCTTTTCTCTCATTCCCAGTTACTTGGGTAGATGATGAACGTTTGTGTGTGTGTGCATGACACCCACACATCCTGATGTAGAACTTTACAAGAATGAGTTTCAGTGGCAGTTTGTTTTTCATACATAAGAACACATCAAAGAAAAAGAAAGGCTCTAACTGTCAACTGGCTTTCACCACGTATTATGTGAGAAAGGAGATGTCAGTTACATGAAGGAAATTCTAGGATCAGTGTGCTGAGCTTTTCTAATTAAACATCCTTTGCAAAAAAGAAAAATCTTGCCAAAGAGATTATGCAATGGAAATAAGTCAGCTAAAATGTCTCTGGTATTGGGGAAATTTCTTTGTTTTCCATGAGTGTAAAGAGAAACACAAAACTTGCAGTCTTGTTCCGTCGAGGTCCCTTGCTCAGGGTTGGTGTTTATGTTAGTTGCATGTAGCTCCGTCTTCTGGCTTGCCTAGAAGCACAAGCTGGACTCTCACTATTTACAAGGGAAATAATTGGTAAGTCAAAGGTGGTAAGTACTAATTGTTGGGGTGATTAGGAACTAAACAGACTTTCTGTTGAGGTGACCCGAAGGTGAACTAATTCTTCCTTTGTTCCAGGTGTGTAGATCTGGCTTATAAATGTGGTGGGCGGGGGTGCGAATGTGTCAGGTTGTGACATTATTGTGCCCAGGAAGAACCAAGTATGCTGTATAACATCAGTCTTTCTCTCTAGTGGGATCACAGAAGTGAAGATCACTGTGTGGGGGAAGCGCTCTCTGCAGTCGGAAGTAGCTTCATGCCTGTTTCATTAGCTGCTGCTATAGAGAAGGTAATGGGTAAACTTGGTTATTCGTGGCTTATTAATACTTTTACCCAGTTTTTTTCAGTGTAGAAGAATGTGGAGTCTTACTGAATTGCTGAGATTTGTCTTTTTCAGTAGCTCAGGGATTGCCCTCACATAAACTAATGACATCAACTCATGTCTATAAAGCCACAACTGTGAGGGGAATACGTGACCCTTCAAACTCCAGACATTGCTGCATTTAAAAACATTAGATACTATGAATGTTAAAATATTTTACTGTGGTCCACTTTTTTTTTTTAAAGTCTCTCTCTCTTTCTTTGTATTTGTGTGCATGTGTGAGTGCTTAGTACTCATATATACATCTATTCAAGAATTTAAGAATCCAAGAATTTTGTATTTGAACATTTGCCTATTTGATTAGATTCACATGTGGAGGTTTTAGATTTTTTTTGGAAAACATGCTGCAAGTTGTGTCTATGTGATTAATATAAAATCAACAATTCAGGTACATATCTTGTTAATGTGCAGGCATGTATATACACACATGCACATGTATACACACAACCCTCAGAAACTTGAGTATGTATGCATCTATTTTAATGGAATATTTGAACCTTAAAACAACTTGAAGAAAAATATAATAATCCGTTCTCTATTTGCCCTCCTAAATCTGCCTTAGAAAATTGGTGCATTAAAGATGTTTATTTTATTCAAAGAGAAAAGAAAAAGGAAATGAAATTGAGTAGCCTCCCCCAAACCTTTCTTTTCCTGTAAGTAAACAGCGTCTGATGGAAGAGGCTTGGAGGTCTCTAGAGAGTGTCCTGTGGATGGAGGTGATGCTGCTTAGCCGCCCTTGACTTGTTTGTCACCAACAAGATTAGGGCAGTTGAGACCCAACCTCAGCCATCTCCCTGACCCCTCCCTCCAGCTGTAAACATAATTTGGTTTTCTCTGCTACACACACTGCTGTCTTATGTTCCCTTGGGAAAGAGACTTTCAGCATCATTTTCAAATAGTATTCAAGAGTGGAAAATTCCAGAGCAGCAGATGCAGCATTTTCAAGCTAAGGCTCTGCTGAAAAGAACAGAGTCCATCCAGAGAAGCACTTAAAATACACTTGACTAAACTTCAGCACTCTCCACATGCTTCCATCGGTAGGGTTTGACATTTAAAATTTCACATCTTCGATATCTATGGCTGAATCTTGGTAGTACAAAAGTTGACCGGTACCTCGTACTTCCCTCATTGTCTCCATGTAGGTCCGCAGGAAGCTCACTAATACTGCAGCTGTGCCATCTGCTTCCAGTATTATTGCAGCCTTTGCTGTTTTGGGATAAATTTCATAAAGTGCATTGCGTACACACACATTTAATTGAACAAATGAGAAGCCTTTCCAGTTTAAAAAAGCTTCCTAAATGACAAGAAGTGTCCAATTTCCATTCAAATGGTTACTCTGGGGCTTCAAAATGTGTGAATTCATCTAAAAGAGGCTGCTGGTATATTTTGAGACAGATGGCTTGATTTTGTGAAGAAAAAAAAATAAGCGAATTTTACTATCAATCTTACTTTTTTTGGCAAAAGACTGACATAATAAAGATGTGTGTATTACTGAGAATGCTTTTTAATAATGATGCTACCTTATGTTTTCCCTCAAGAATATGGTTAACTGACTAGGAAAATCTATTTAAAGATTTTATGTTTATCCATAATGATCAGTTTAGGATTAAAAAAAAAAAAGAAGCCCACTAACAGAATTGCTGAAACACAAAAGGAAAACAATCTCTACAACTTTCTAAAGGAGTCCAAGAGTAAAGAAAAGCTAGTGTTTAAGTAGTTGTGAAGCTGGTAAATTGAAGATTTCTGACAGGAGTTTAAAGGGATTTCATGTTTTAGGAGAATGTCTTAGAGGGAACTCTTGGATGTTGTGTCTAAAGCTGAGAGACTACAGTTTGAAAATGAGCTGCTCGAATTATTCTCAGCTACTCTCACTGTGTATTTTCAAAGTCTTACTTTCAGCACACACCAACCTTATGTCTAAAGTACTCTGAAAATGCTTTTTTCTTACATCTGAAGTTTGTGGAATTAACTGAACACTTGGTCAATGGATGGTTAGTTCCAGCAAAATCATGTGGTGTCTCTTCCCTCTTGAAAATGATTAAGACCTGAGGCCCGAGTCAACTGACCCATCACCTCCTTAGGTACTAGTTATGGATAAGATGTGTGTGACCTAAAATGTCGCTCAGTCTGCAGGAAGTAACATTTCTTTGAAAGCTTTAGACAAGGTAGTATCTCTGCTGTAGTGGACATGAACTGGTAAACTTGGAGCCTTTATTGTCACTGAGAACTGTTTGGAAGCATAAGGCACAGCAATTATAAAACAGTGAACAGTGTGGATGGCAGGATGCCAAAGAGAAAGAACCCAAGTTTCAGATGACATGATGGAGTCTCTGGATCTCCAGCCCTGTGGTCCTCAGGCCCCCTCTTAACACCTGCTCCTTGTTAACAAAGCACTGGTTCTGCTTGTCTGGGTCAGGGTTGTTGATACTTGTAGCTGTACACGAATTTCCTGTGATCTGAAACATTCCATGCTAGATAGAGGCTCCTCAAAAGACCCCAGACTGAAACATTGACCTGTTAGGACTCAGGATACTCCATCTGAGGATGGATAGGAGGGTAGTTAAGACTCAAGATGTAAACTTGTGAGTTACAAGTTTCAGGAAGTTCCTCACTTAATATAGTGTTGACTTTAAGTTTGTTGTACATATTCTTTATTGCACTGAAGTATGCGCGTCTGATTCCTCGTTTCTTTAGGATTTTTATGGTGAAGGGATGTTGGACTTTGTCAAAGGCCTTTTCTACATCTATTTATATGTCATGTCTGTCTTTGCGTCTATGTGATTTAGTGAGTTTTTTGACTTGTACATGTCGAATCAGCCTTGTATTCCTAAATGAAGCCACCTTCATCATGGATGATCTTTTTGTTGTGTTATTGAATTTGGTTTTCCAGTATAGTATTGAGAATTTTTTCAGTTATGTCAATCATGAGTATTGGCTCATAATTTTTTTTGTTGTATTTATCTTGTTTCTATATCAGACTAACACTGGATTTATAAGAACCAGTTTGGTAATGCACCTTTCATATGTATTTACTGGAACTGGTACATTAGTATTAGCTTTTCTTTACAGGTTGAGGGATTTGGTTGTGCCTCATCCAGTCTTGGGCTTTTCTTTTTTTGGAAGAATAGTATTACGCCTGCGTCAATTTGTTCCTTCATATCTAGTGGTATTTGTTTATGAAAATGAGTGTACCAAATTTTGATACATGTATGTTTACTATTGTCCTATTCTCTTAGTGGATTGTTTTCTTTTTAAAAGCATATTTTTATTAGCCAGGCATGGATGTGCACACCATGAATCCCAGCATTCAGGAAGCAGAGGTAGGAGGACCCTTGTGAGTTTGAGGCAAGCCTGTGACTACAGAGTGCATGCCAGGTCAGCCTGGGCTTCCTTGCAAAAGAAAACAGCAAAAATATTTTTATTTATTTATTTGAGAGAGAGACAGACAAAAAGAGGCAGAGTGTGTAGGTGCTCCGGGAACTTTTGCCACTGCAAACAAACTCTAGATGCATGCACCACTTTGTATAACAGGCTTGACATAGGTACTGGGAAATTGAACCAGGGCTGTCAGGCTTTGTAAGCAAGAGACCATAACCACTGAGGAATCTCTTTTGCCCCTGGATCTTTTTCTTAATCAAAAAAGTGACATTCTTTATCTCTTCAGGATATTTTCTGTTCAGTCTAATTTCTCAGACATTAGTATGGCTACTCTTGCCTTTGATCTAGCTCCCTTTGCTTGGGACGCCTTCCCATGTTCTTTCATCTGGAGGCTGTTTTGCCTTTGTCACTGAGGTGATTCTTAGTGGCAAATAAATAGATGGCCTTGTTTTTCAAGCCAACCAGCTAGCCTATATGTTTTGATTGGAGAATCAAAGCGATTAACATTCAGTTATCACTGAAATTTATGTGTCCATGGCTATCATTTTATTGCCTTTATAATGTTTGGTATTTTCTTAATCCTTGATTGCTTCTCCTCTGTTCTGGTGTTTTTATTCTTTCCTGTGTGTTTAACTGTGTCATTAGTGTGAAAGATTCCTTCAAGTATTGTCTATATTGTTGGCTTAGTGGACATGGATTCTTTTAACTGGGAATTTAAAACTAGCTTCTATAATCTATAATTCTATAATCCTTTGCATCTAGATGGACAAGAATATAATATAGATAAAGAGGTCCACTTGAATAGACAAAGTTAACTCTCTGTCAAGAAGAAAGAAGATAATATGAATAAGGAATCAATATGAACAAGAAGCCTTGCTTCAATACAACTTTGGTACCCTGAGGTGCTTACAGGAGTAAGAGATGGAAATATTTAAAAAGAGAGCAAGAGGGCTGGAGGGATGGCTTGGTGGTTAAGGCATTTGCCTGCAAAGCCAAAGGATCCAGGTTTGATTCCCCAGGAACTATGTTAGCTAGATGCACAATGGGGTACATGTGTCTGGAGTTCATTTGCAGTGGCTGGAGGCCCTGGCATGCCCATTCTATCTTTCTCTCTCTCCGTCTTTCTCTGTCAAACAAATAAAAAGATATAAAATATTTAAAAAGAGAGCAAGGGATGTTACAAAAGAGTTCTTTTTTCTTTGAGTTTTGTATTATAGGCACCTCTCTATTTCTCCTGATCATGCAAATCTCAGAAACAAAAAGCATATGAAATTTCTCAAAGAGGAATTTTCTGTAAGAAAGATGGAATCTATATATGCAAGAATCACCATTAAAGTAAAAATTTGGTGTTGGGAAGATAGGATATCTTGAACCATGCAGAGGAGACTAGAAATATCTGTGAGCCTAGCCACTGTGGAAGGTTGGTGGTGGTCACTGCACATGGTGAACAAGCTTGAATGTGAGCTGAGCAACCCATATTCTTGGAGTCTAAGATAAGGTAGAACATCACTGGAAATTGTTCAGGGAACTGTTCTTGTAGAGGCATAACAGTGACCGACAAAGGGCATGGATAGTTTTTAAAATGTCCTTATGTGTCAGTACTGAAAAACAGGATTAGCAGACTCACTACATACAAGATTTATCTATCAGCTGATTGACCAAAGGAGTGAGGCTTTTAACTGGAGAAATCTTTAGAATTATTGGAAAACTTAGGGATGAAGTGTGACCTAAATAGGAAATGACTTCCAATATATCAAGATATAAGCTTGAAAAGAAGTGAAAAAATACACACATACCAATTGCTGAATTAAATCACATGAATTAACAAAATTTCAGCAGCAAAAAGCAGAGTGGAAACAAATAAATAAAATACAAACATATTAGAAAACATCAGAGAAAATAAAGATGTGGATTTTTTAAAAGATAAAAGTGATAAAAAACCTCTATAAAGACAAGGAAAACAGACTCAAATTTATAAATGAAAGTGATGACATTATAAATGATGTCACCAAAATATAAAAGTTCAAAAGATAAAAATTCCATCATAGGGTGCCCTAAAGAAATTCCCAGAAATATGCTACCTACCACATCTCTCATCCAAATCACTAAGGCCTAGGGACTCTGAACAGACCGGAAATGAAGAAGGTTAAATCAATCATCCATGACTTTTCAACAAAGAAAGTCCTAGGACCTGGCGACACCAAGAGCAAATTCTACCAACGTTTAAAGAGGAACTAACAAACACCAGTCTTCCTAAAGGCTCTCAAACTTTAAGTGTAGAAGGCCTTGCCAGGCGTGATCTCAAGTCCAGCCTTACCTGGATAGCGAAGCCAAATAGCGAGGCTTAAGGAAAGAACCAGCACAGGAAAGAACGAGTGTTAGAAGACATATTGTCGGAAACCAAATCAGCCTTAAGGAAGATCCAAGTCACAGGCTTTCTTAAACTAGAAACTAGCTTATTAAAAACTAGTGTAAAAAGGACAGGGTAATTGTGAAAGAAACTTAAAAGGGCAATGTTGTTTAACACATGAAGTATAGCTTCTCAGAAGACATGTCAAACCTCACTATCTACCTAGTGAACTCATGTAAGGACCAATGAGAGGGATGAAGAGAAATGGTGTGATCAAATAATAATAGAAGAATGTCTTCCTGAGCTGAGAGAAGATTTTCAATTAAAATTACTCAGAATGTAGAACAATGATATTGCAAAAGGAGCCTGGAGTTATTGGTAAATTTTTGTAATCCTAGGAAAAGTGAAAATTATATACTTATTTTAGAAAGTAAAAGCTACATATGCAGACATTGGTGATTATTAATATTGAATGCTAGAAAGCATGAAACCACTGTATAATCCTAAGATTTAAATCTTGGATTCTTCATTAGGAAAGCTATTGTTTAAGAATAAAGGGGAAATGACAACTTGAAACCTAGAAAGTTGACCTTCTATGCAGATATTAATCATTACAGGATGTCCTTGAACAAAACTGAATACAAGGGAACCAGAAAAGAAGACACAGTATATAATAATGATGCATAGGATATATCGATTCAGTAAGTCTGAATAATCCTTAGCTATTCACATGAACTAATTTTGAGTTAAGTACAGTTGTTGAGCCCTAGGTTAGGAGAAACATATAAGCCTAATAAAATAGTTATTTTGAATGTTAATGCAAGCCATTGGGAACCTTAGCTAATAAAGCACTACCCAAAAGGGACTAACTACACCAAGAGAATAATGTATTTTAGAAATAGAAGCAAATAAATACTATTGTAGATTCAAAATTAGGCTGAAAAGAGAACATTGCTTTGAGAATGCTGTCATGTGTCATCTAACAACGATTACACATTCTGAAAAATGTATCATTAGATGATTTCATCAGTATGTGAACATCATACAGAGTATTTTCACAGATCTAGATAGTACAGGTTAATTACTTGACGTGGGCTCTTGATACAACCAAGAGATGTAGTAAGTAGATGTATGAGGCTACTTCTGGCATTACCATGGCAAATTGTTTAACAGTACATTTTAAAAATAAATACAAAGCTGGGTTTGGTGGTACATGCTTTTAATCCCAGCACTTGGGAGGCAGAGGTAAGAAGATCACCATGAGTTTGAGGCCACCCTGAAACTACATAGTGAATTCCAGATTGGCCTGGGCTAGAGCAAGACCCTACCTAAAAAACAAACAAATAATAATAATAATAACAATAAATACAAAAATCAATGAAACAGTCTTTTATTATCCTTACCCAATCTTATATAGGGTACATAACTGTATATAGCTACATTATATAGGGTACATAATGGTATATAACCTAACTACTATACTTCTATGGTTTTATGAAAAAGTATACTATACTTTTGTGCACTGGCAATGCAGTTACTTTCTTTTTTTGCTTAAACATCATCTACAAATACAAACACCTTAATAAGCACATACATTTCATTATGCCATTGCCATGACAGAATGTTGCTAGATGATAGAATTTTCAGCTCCATCAATACCCTTTGAGTCCAAATCCAAAGAATATGTCACAAAACGATACATTATTATTAAGAGCTAGTATTTGAAGGCATACTACATTGCCCATTTTGTGCTCGGTGGGTATTAGTGTCTGTACTTGCAAAAGAGGAAACTGAAGATGGAGAGATTAAGTCATTAACCCAAAGTCAGCAAGGAAAGGGTAAACACAGGCAATCTAATGTCAGAGCCATGTGATTAATCACTGCCCTTGACCACTTTTTGCCAATTATTTGTTAAAAATAGATTCAAAATAGAGAGAAACCAACACTTTCTCCCACAGTCTATAGACACTGTCCCAACATGTGCCACGAGTGTGTTTTATACCCTGTGCACCTTGAAGTTATGAGTAAGTTGTCATTACAAAAATCTTTGTAATAAATCATGTCACAGTCTGGTAATTTGAAGCAGGTCACCTTTGTTCTCATGGTGCCAGACTTAGTTTACCCAGGATGGTTTGCATAGTTCAGGTTTGTTGTTAGCATGCTGTGTCTGAATTTATTGAATAACAGTAAGGTCACATGACATGGTGGTTTCAATGGCAACAAGTTGCAAAATACTCCCACTTGCTTTGATAGCCCTGGTCATGGCAAACAAGATTCTTTTACTTTGATTATAAGTTCTAATGTTAACTCTAAGACCACAGATTACACACCACAGTTAGTATACCTCTCTATATAACTATAAAATGGTTAAAATGCAAAAGAGTTCCAGAGAGCCTGTCTCGGCAGTGGTAAAATGACCTGCTGGAGGAGAGGCCAGCGAAGCTGCTGGCTGCAGGGTCAGGCTGCAGGTCAGAGCGGAGCTGCCGGTGACAGGCAGGGCCAGGTCCAGACAAATGGCTGGGATTTGTGAACAGTGGAAAGGCAGGT
The DNA here is from genome assembly GCF_020740685.1 of Jaculus jaculus. Lineage (NCBI taxonomy): Eukaryota > Metazoa > Chordata > Mammalia > Rodentia > Dipodidae > Jaculus > Jaculus jaculus. Next base: position 170,457,256 of record NC_059105.1, read on the forward strand.
CCAGATGTGGATGTGTAGACGGTGATTGAGGAGGGCTCGATGTGCTCACTGGGTGGTCAGATGACAGACTGGTGGGGACCATCACCGTTGTAGTCTCAGATACCCACTTTTTATGGGGTCCAGGTGAGGGAGTTACACCCATTTCTCAGTCTTGTCTGTCTGATGTTTGTAGACCTGGTTTTCCTGATAAGATTTTAATACACCCATGTGCACCTATACTAATTCACCTTGATAAATTTATAGGCGTCACCCTATGTACTGCCAGGAATAAATCATTTGTTAGTCTGTGCCACATGGCGGTGTTGGACAGATGGTACTGCTCATTGATTTGTCCACCCAAGAACAGAGCTAACTTCCACCCTCAAAGTGGTGTCTAACAGGACAAGGTACAGTCTGAAAAACCACTGCTACACAATATATGGAACAACTTAGACAAAGGTGTAGTCTCATCTTAACAATGTCTCTCTCTCTTCTCGTGGAGCCAGTAGTTAGCAGGTAGCAGCTGTTCATAATATAATGAAGAACAGGAGAGCAACACCGAGCATGGGGTTGGTCTCATTATGCCTGTTAACATGCCACTAACCAACCCAAAAGGCCTGGAAGAAACTGAAAAGTCATATGGTGAAAGATATAAAAGCAAGCAAGGTTTACACAGTAGTCAGAACATCATCAATATGGTTTCTTTTTAAAATAAGTTCTACTTGGGGAAGAATCTTATATATATAAAACGTAGGTTTGAGAGACTATGGGCTAGTTGAAAGCAATGTAGAGGTTTACATCATATTAGAACCCCTAAGCTCATCTGAGTGTCTGCAAAACATAATGCTTATAATTGTTGCATGAGATAATACATTATTATCTATTTACTTATAGAAACACTTCTTACTAGAATAATCTGATAAGGGTTGGATGCTGGGTTCCTTCCTGCTGCCTAACACACCATCTCTGCATCACTGAGGTACGAGGGTGGGGCTCAGCAGGGTTAACAGAGCTCAGACAAATCCTCTCTCCTACTTTCTACTCGTTAAAAATGAAACAGTGAGACATGCCTTTTCTGATTCTAGTAAGGGCTTAGGAAGAACTTTTACAAGTAGTGGGAAGAGCTCTTGAGGAAAATTATCTGAAGATTGACAGTTTCACTCTAGGAATGACACTAATAAAAGATAAAACCTTGAACAAGTTCCTGAACTTTTCTGAGTAACACTTTTCCTATTATTAAAATTGGGCTAGAGGATCTCTGAGGTTGATTTCAGTTTTAAGGATTCAAAGAGAAAAATTTTAAAAATGGAAGTATGACAACAATATAGATAAGAATTCATTGAGATGCACTTGCAGAATTAGGAGCAGCAGCTGATTTATGAAAAGCAATAGCATGCACTCTGCGATGATTAATTGTAATTGAGTCGTTAGTATTGATGTAGGATGGATGGACCTCATGAATAAACTATAAAGCTCATTCTAAACTCCTGTTCTCTTTTGAGAAAATAAGAAAAGAAACAAGCAACAGTAAGGCACCCTAAGTTAAAAAATCAGTGCTATATAAATTATGAATGGAAAAAACTAATGATTATAAAGCTAACACTAGGTTGTCAGTCACTGATTAGTCTGTGACGCAAAGTAATGCATTAAAGTAAGAAAATAAGAAATATTATAGTGGTCCTGGCCTAAAATACATCCTTTCAAGCTGCCAAGGTGTTCTGTGCACTTCCTGCATTGCAATATGGCAGTAAGCAGTCACGTTTTGTTTCATCAACTCACAAAGGCTATGGCTGTCTTCCAAATATCTCTGCCTTCTCTAAACATCAGTATAAATCCCCAATCCACTAATGTATATGAATATACATTATAGATTAGGTTTATATATACAGTGTGACTCACTTCACCTATGAGGAGCAGCAATATATCACATTCTCCTTTGTTTTGCCAATTAATCATTCAAGCAGCAATGCGTTCTGATTAACAGGAAGTCCGGCATCTCCTGTTTGCCTTTTCCACTTCCTCAGCATCCCAAGTTGTTCAGGTGGCTTCCTTAAGCCCAAGTCTATCAATTATGTTTCCAAGATAATTATGAGTTTGTGCTGGCCCTCTGTTCTATCACTTTTCATTGACCTGTGATATTGCTGTTAAAGACGGGTTCTCTGTTTTCCTGACATGGACTGCCTAGTGTATTTATGACCCACGGCGGTTTCCAACACCCCCTTCTCCCAGATCAGCATGGTGTTGAGCTCGTCGTCATTTGACATGGAGGATGGAGAAAAACAGAAGGAATGAGACAGCAAACGGAGGAAGGACTACCTTAAAAGAGGAGGGTTCTCAGGGGAAAGGGGACCAAAAAGGATAAAGGGACAGGAACACAATAAAATTGCTATATGTTTATATATTAACATTCTCAATAACAAGTATGTAAATAAAACCATACCACATATTCATCAAGGCAACAACAACAATAACAAAAAGACAAGTTCTGTTCATGATCATAGATGTCTATTACTTTGTGGTGATGCCTGTCTAAGCTTCTGTATTGGTTTCCCTACTTACTTGAGTTGAATGTAGAGAGTACCTGGTTAAAATTACATGATGTAGAGTTGAGTGTTTTCAATGTTTTCTTCTCAGGAAGAAAGTGCAATCTCTAGGAAAAGTAGTCTATTTCAACCAACATCTCTTCATACAACTCAAATGAACTCCTAAAAATGGGCAAAGTATATGAAAAGGCAGCTTCTGAAAAAGGAAATTTGATGTTCAATACATAGAATATTGCTAGTACTCAGGGGAATAAGTATTAAATAAAAATGAGAGAACTTATAAAACCAAACATATCTATAAAATTAATTTCTGACTAACACTAACTGGAGTTTTGAAGGACTTCAGTGATGGTCATGTACCGTGTGAGGGTTATTGTTACAACTCCTTGGCTTATGCTGTCTCTGACGGAATGATCAAATACACTGTAGTTTGTTTATGAAACATAGTACTACAGAGTGGATATATCTGAAAGGATAATAGAGAGTAACAAGAAATAAAATTGATAAATGACGTATAGACTACACAATTTATATACATTCTTAAAACAAAAATATGCACATATGTGAGGCAAAATATTATAACACTGATTACAGCTACATAGCAAGTCTATTAGCCATTTTTGGGAAATTATGAAAGTAAAGATGGTTAGAAGGGTTATAGTTCTCTAAAGGACATTATATATGCTTAAAATTTTAAGACAATTTTGGCCTGGAGAGATGGGTTCAGTGGTTAAGATGCTTGCCAGCAAAGCCTAATGACTAAGCTTTGATTCCCCAGTACCCATGTAAAGCCAGATTCACAAAGAGGTGCATGCCTCTGGAGTTTGTTTACAGTGGCTGGAGGCCCTGGACTAGTACCCATTCCCTCTCTCTCTCCATGCAAATAAATAAAATATTAAAAAAAACCCTAAAGACAATTTTGTAACAATTTAACATTTGTTAATATATGTTATATACTTATAGGTATAAATGAAATTGCTTTGTTGTTACTTTCTGTAAACAAAAGATAATATGACATAATGAAAATTAGATGGAAATTAATAGCTCCTTTAGCCTTTGACATAAATAAAATACATTTGGGAAAGGATGACATTAGAATTTTATCTAATATTACATACCAAAGAAAATTCCTGTGGGTTTTAATTATCAATGAAAAGAAACTGGATCAGAAGCATGCGGTGTGTACCATACCTGCCATATGAGAGAAATAACTTTGTTCTACACATCTTTAGTGACTTTAACTTAGGATATTAAAAATTATTTTTTTGTTATTTTTGTTTATTTATTTGAGAGAGACAGAGAGGGACAGAAAGAGGCAGATAGAGAGAGGGAGAGAGAATGGTCACGCCAGGACCTCCAGCCACTGCAAACGAACTCCAGACGCATGTGCCCTCTTGTGCATCTGGCTAACGTGGGTCCTGGGGAGTTGAGCCTCAAACTGGGGTCCTTAGGCTTCATAGGCAAGCGCTTAACCGCTAAGCCATCTCTCCAGCCCATAACTTAGGATATTTTTTGAATCAAGTAGACTTCTTTAAAAGACAGAAAATGTGGGCCAGTAGTAATTATTAAAGCCCAAGTTAATCATTTATATTCTAGCTACAACAGGAAGATATTACCCACCCTTGACATCAGTAATCAAGGTTTATTGATCCTAGTTAAATATCACCTAAAATAATGCCAAGGTCAATATGTGCTTGAGATCACTGGTCTTGCACGAAGGCCAAAAGTAATTGACAACTCCATCATTGTACCCTGTTTTATAAAACTATACTAGATGAAAATGTGGATTATCAAAGGTTCACAGTTCATCCTGTCAGAACTATACACATGGACACTAAGCACTACTGTAGCTGAGTGGAACTTCACAGTGTTTTTCTAAAACCACGACTCTATCTTATTTGAATGTTTGTGTATTTTAGGTTGTGGCTGAAGCTGGGGTATGTTATCATCAGTTACATGAGCTTTTGGGGCAGTTAGAAAGTGGCTCAGTGAGTTCCATTTCTTAGCCTTTGTGTTGGTGGTCTTAGTATATTCCAAGAGTTTCACCTGCTAGGTCAAACTCAGATGTGGGAAATAAATGGTTATTAAAGGGCCTAAAGATATCACAAGATAATTTGTCTCTGAATGGGCAATCACAGAAGTTCTATCAGTCAGTAAGCCTTGTAGGGTATTTGAAGTAGGTGTAGCTATTTTGGGGGAACTTTATCTCACATACGAAACTACTGATCTACTTAGAACTCCCTAAATCAAACATTATTGGGAAATATGCTTTTTCCAAGTGGTGATATTTTTTAAAAATTATTTTTATATTATTTATTTATTTGGGAAAGACAGAGAAAGAGAGAGGGAGAGAGACAGAGAGAGCAAGAGAATGAGCCTGTCAGGGACTCCAGCCAGGGCCTCCGAGTTTGCAGTGGCAAATGAACTCCAGACACATATACTACCTTGTGCATCTGGCTTACATGGGTACTAGGGAATCGAACCTGGGTCCTTAGGCTTCATAGCCAAGTTCCTTAATTGCTAAGCCATCTCTCTAGGCCTGAAATTATTTTTTTAGGTTATCATACAAAGTAATTAGTTCCATCATGGCACCTTCATACAAATGAGCCATTGTAATTTGTTCTTACTGCTGCCCTTCCCCCTTGCCCTTTGCCTTCCTTGATTGGTTCTTTTTCTTCCCCAGTTAGGATATTTTTTGAATCAAGTAGACTTCTTTAAAAGACAGAAAATGTGGGCCAGTAGTGGTTATTAAAGCCCAAGTTAATCTTCTACTTAAAAAAAACCCTCTTTTTACTGAAAATTTTTACACATGTATGTGATACATTATGATCATAATCCCCTTCCATTACCTTCTTTTGCCCCCTTGCCCCTTTCCAGCTGAACCCCTTACCTTATACTTTCTTATCACATGTATTCTACTATGGTCTTTTTTCCACCTGCCTAAAGATCTTTCCCTTCTCTCTCAGGATCCCCTTTCCAGCTCCATAATTCTCCATTCATACATAGAAAAACATATACACATACAATTTTCAACATAGTTTTAAGTTTCCTAAAGAGGTGCTAATATAATGACTTATAGTGGCTTCATCTAATTGGCAGTGATTAGAAAAATCATTCATTTTTTTCAAAAGATTAACATCAAAATAATTATAGAAATAATAAGTAATATATATGGTATTAATACTGAATAAAAGGAAATGTCAGAGGATTATTAAAATATGCCAATGACTCATAGTTTAGCAATAAAATGTATAATACCAAGAGTATAAAAAGGTACATGATATTATAGGCAAGTCATAAAAGATGAAACGCAAACTCTAACATGCACAGTAAAAAGTTAACTTCAGTAATAATTAAAGAAATAATAATTATCATGGTTTAAAAATATTTTATTTACTTATTTGCTCTAAGAGAGAGACAGAGGGAAGAGAGGAGTGGGAGAGAGAATGGGCACACCAGGGCCTCTAGCCACTGAAAATGAACTCCAGGCACATGTGCCATTTTGTGGGTAATGGTTGCATGGACTTTGAGTTTTTACCTGATATTTGTTAATGTGCTGAGGCAAATTTCAAAATTCTCTATGCCTCCTTTTCTTTTCTAGAAAATGAGGATAAGAGTGTCCATGTTGGTTAACTAATAGCTTAAAAGTCATAAAGACTTAGTACAATGTCTACCATGAGTATTCTTATGTCTTAGCCCATCTAGTCATTAATGTGGAGAACATTAATATCAAGAATTTTATTATTGGTAAAGACTTTTGTTAGAGTTTGTTATAGTAGTGGAACATTGTACTGAACAGGGTATGGCATTTTAGAATCACGCAAATTATACATACTTTCACCTGCTAGGTTAAGATTCCTCATCTGTAAAATGAGCTTAAAGTGCCTTTTCTCTACTGTTTTTGGAAGGATTGAATGCAAATATATGTATGAGCAAGTAGCTAAGTTAGTTAATATCAATGTGCTTACTTCCTACACTCCTTCTGATGAAGCATTACTAATTTATTTAACCAACATCAGTGACTTTGTATTTAGTTGTTCTATTTTTGACCTCAAGGATATATCATTTCACAGTGTCTAAAAGACTCCACTCTCTTGAAACCCAAGGTCCATAATGAGTGAATTTTAGTCATATACCAGAAGCTATAATGACAGAGTGTTGTAATGAAAAAGTAGCATTACAAGTGTGAAACCCGATTTCTCGGCTGTTCTGCCACAAATTCAACATTTAGTGTTGAACCAATCACGTTTCCTGGGCCTCACTGGTATAGTATTGGACAATATATTTCTAAGATCCTTTACTCTTTAACAGTCTTTCAATCTAAATCTTCTAAAGCTTTATAAATTAGGTGTTGAAAATGGAAATGTCTTTTTGCCCCAGCCAGATAATGAAGATGTGTGAACTGGCTGGCTAGCTATAGAGAGTGGTGTCAGTGTGGCAATCTGCAGTGTCCATGCCCGTGTGGAAACATTTCTGTGAAAATTGTTTTTGCAAACATTTGAATTTTCAAATAAAAAACCACTGTCAGTATGCATCCTATGACACTTGGTCTAGTATGCCTAGTATCACCCCTTTTTTAAGGTATAAAAGCGGGTTAATTTTATAAGACACAATGTATTAATTGTCTCCCTGAAAATCATTTGACTGTTTGTGTTTCCCACTTTAATATGAAGTGAAATAATAATAAATGTTGAGCAGTGATAGATCATATCTAGCCATAGAATTTAAAACTCTGACAACAAGAGCCATCTTATCCCTGGAGCCCGGAGGTGCAGGGTGGAGCGGCAAGCAGTGCTCTGCAAGTCACTGATGCTGGAGAGGGACATTCATCACGCTGCGTCTGGGAGGCAGCGAAGAAAGAGGTGTGGTGGGAGAGGCTGTGACACTGAGGTCCCGAAGGGAAGGATTTCCTGTGGAAACAGAATTACTGCAAATGTCAGAGGCTGTGGAAAGGGTATCCAGTAGGAGACTCTCCTGACTGAAAAGGAGCAATTTTATTCAGAGACAGTATCATTTCTGGATGTGTGAACTAGAAAGAGAGCCTGTTACACTAATTTTTGTATTTGAAAAGCATAGTGCTTAGAAGCAAAACATAACCTTGACAACATACATGGGGAAGAATCCTTCATCTTTAAAGATAATGGTTTCAAGCACCATACTTGGGCTATTTGCCCACTAAAATGTTGAAACTTTAGGGGATGAAGAAAATTCCTTTAAATTTAAATAACTAAATTTAACTCAGTAACCAGGAAGTAAATCTATCCTTGATAAAAATATCCTAATGTAGTGATATTGTATTAAACATCTTTACTTATTTTGTAAAAGTAAATTTAACTAGATTTTGTGCAGTAAAACTCTAGGAAGTACTTTTCTAATTTGAACAAACCTCGTACGCCTCACTTTACTGCAGTTCTATGTTTCAGCTGAAGTCTGCTATAGAGTAAGCTTCTGCTTTTTTTTTTTTTTTTTTTTTTTTTAAAGGTAAACAGAGAAGCCTCAGCGTAGGAAGCAATGCTTTTGTAAAAGCTCAGTATTTCAGAGCTGAGTGCCCATTTGTCTTCAGTAAGATCGGGCTTCGAGGGCTTGTTGCTGTTGGCACTAAGTGAAGCCTCAATTTCTGGGTTTCAGAGATGCTGTCCACACACCTGAGCCGTGCGCGCAGCCCCCTGCTCCCCTGCTTCAGGTGCGAGCTTGGCGGCCCTGGCCCAGGACGCCCGCTGGTCCCCGGTGTGGTCCTGCGGGATCTGCGAGCGTCCTGCGGGATCTGCAAGCGTCCTGCGGGAGCGGCAGGCGGTCTGGCCGCGCAGTGCCATCAGCGAGGCCGGGCAGGAGGCGGTTCTGATGGGAGGACTCGCCCATCAGGGGGACTTAAACCAGCCTTCTCACCAGGGAGCCTCTCTCTCTGTACGATTCTCTTCTGCTTTGGCTGTTTGTGATCAGGAACTATTGACCTTTCCTTTGAGTGACTTTCGTTATTTATAATGCTTTCGAATGCAGTGCTTTAAGGGGTACTAGTATTTCTGTCTTAAGATGTGACTTTCCAATTTTTTTTTTTTTTTTGGTTTTTCGAGGTAGGGTCTCACTCTGGCTCAGCCTGACCTGGAATTCACTATGTATTCTCAGGGTGGCCTCGAACTCTCGGAGATCTTCCTACCTCTGCCTCTGCCTCCCAAGTGCTGGGATTAAAGGCGTGCGCCACCACGCCCTGCATTTTTTTTTTTTTTGACTTTCCAATTTTTTAGATGGTTTTATCATTGTGAAAAAAATGGTTGTTTTCTTTCTCATTCTTTGAAAGCAGACACTGATTTCAAATTAAAGCTATGACTCAAATATTTCCTTTTTTACGAGCAGTATGTATCTTATTGTATGAATAGGAATAAGTTCAAAGTCTGTACACACACACACACACACACACACACACACACACACACGGAGCACATCCTCACAGAAAACCAATTAAGTAGAAGCAAAATTTCTGGTGGATGGCTGTAGAAATGGCTCAGCAGTTAAGGTGGTTACTTACACATTCTGATGGCGTGGATTTGATTCCCTAGTACTCATTTAAAGCCAGATGGACACAGTGACACATGCATCTGGAGTTTGTTTGCAGTGGCCAGAGGCCACTCCCTCTCTGCTTGCAAATAAATAAAAAATATTTAAAAATTTTTCTACTGGAATATATTTGCCTATTTCTACATAGGTGTAAATATACAACATAGAAATGTTTTCTCTTCATAATTATGCTAAAATTGGAAGAAATACTTTAGATGACAGAATTGAACATTACTAAAGTTATTCAGACACAGTGTTTATTTTCTTAAAGATTACCTAATTTGAATTCCTACTTAGTGGAAAACTCCTATGTCTACCCCCAAGGGTTGGGATTAAAGGTGTATGCCACCACGCCCTGTTTAAAATTCTTTCGGTTGTTTAGATCTTTCCTTGCTCATGATATGAATGTCAATGTCTTTCTTTTTTTAAATCTATCTTGAATAGTTGCAGTTTGTTAAAATATTTAAATTTTGAATTTTTGGTGTTTCATGTGCTGAAAAGTTTGATTAGATTTCTGATAAATTGCAAGCAAAGTGTTATCAAAAATTAACATATTAAAATAAGGAAATATCATTATAAGAAATTTAAGATGATTTACAGCAGTGAAAACAGTGGACCTTGGAAACCTCAAGTTTGGCCAGACAGGCCAAACATCTGAACGATATATAATAAGAGGAAAAGATGATGACATCAAAGGAAAAGAGAGACTAATGGACAGAGGGAGGGGATATGACAGAGAGCAGAGCTATGAAGGAGAAAGTGGGGAAGGGGAGGGATGGGAGGGGAGGGAAATACCATGGCTTGTTGTCTGTAAGTATAGAAGTCGTCAATTAAAAAATAATAAGAAATAAAAATAAAGAAATTTAAGATGATTTAAACAGAAGTTCCTCAAATGCTTAGACATTTAAAAATATTATTATTATCATGGAACTATGACAGCATATAATATCATATTAAAATTACTTTTTATTCAATATCAGACTTATCACAAAATGTCCTGTAGTTCAGATACTCTAATTATGAATGGAATAATAAAGAGATTTCTCTCTTGTATTGGCAAAGATGTGGAGCACTTGGAAATCTCCACTGCTTATGGGAGTATACAAATGTATAGTTATTTTGGAAAATACATTGGCCGATTCTTTTCAAATGAAATATACACTTAACACATGTAAGCAAGACATCTTATTTCTAGGTATTTAATGAACAGGAAAGAAAGCATACTCCCAAACCAAGATTTACACGAGAGTAATCACAACAGCCTGCGTCATAACAGCTCCAGACTGTTACGTGAAGGGATAAGTGGACTTTGGTCTACGCGTTAACAAGAACAGACGAATGGTGCATGCAGCAGCGTGAACTAATGGCATGCTGGGAAAAATAATCTAGGCACAAAGGAATAAGACTGAGGTCTCACTTTCATTAAATGCTAGAACACACCAAACTAACCTGTGGGCACATCAGATCAGCGGCGGCCTCTACTCTGGAGCTCGCTGCAAGACTGGCACCGACTGACAGCGGAAGTGAGAGAACTGAGGCATGCCTGCAGCTGCTGCTTACACAGATGCTCACTGTCGTCAAATTCATCAACACATTACAAACGGGTGAATCTTATCATGTTTAAATTATATCTAACTAAACTTGACTCAAGTCAATTCTCTCACTTTTGACAGAAAGAACTTTTCAAAACTTCATTCTGATCCTGCAATTTTGATGACGTTATTAAGCCATTATTAGGATTGATTGATTTTCTACTTATGGCATAGGATAACACTAATATATAACTGGCATCATTGAACATTTACAAATTTTACAGTTAATGGAGCTAGCACATTATCGGCTATCATTTCACAAAACCGAGTGAATTTAATTTAGATGAATAACCATTGGGTCATAATGAAAAGTTAGCTTCATATAGCTGTACAAAGATACATGGTAAATTCTTTTGTCTTTGAGTCCCCTTTCTTAAAATAGCCATTAAGTTTTGAGGTAGATGTTGATGCCTCTTCAGCAGATTCTGACACTCAGTTTTTCAGTCCATGAAATTACTTCAGCTCCAAGTGTGTATGGTGAACACTGACGTGAATATTGCAAAGTATGGGTAGCATTGATTTACCTGAGAAACAGACTTCAGTGCCTGTATTTTGTTAATTTAAAAAATTATTTGAGAGAATCACAGAAAGAGGGAGAGAGAGAGAGAAAGAGAGAGAGATAAAGAGGGAGAGAGAGAGAGAATAGGAATGCCAGGGCCTCCAGCCATTGCAAAGAACTCCAGACATGTGCACTACCTTGTGCATTTGGCTTACATGAGTCCTGAGGAATCCAATGCAGGTCTTTTGGTTTTGTAGATAAATGCCTTAACCACTAAGCCATATTTCCAACCTTTTTTTTTTTAAAAAAATAAACATACACTTTAGCCTTTTAACTTTGTCACTAATGAAATAGTTATTGAAAAATAAACTGAAGTGCATTACCAAACAGCAAAATGATTAGGTCAGCATTATACTCCAAAGCCATGGGCTGCAATGTTCGGAGTACTATTTGTTAAGCAGAGCAGGTCCATGGGTCCGCCTGGCTCACTCACGAGTTTTACACGTTCAGTGCACACCCTGACATCCCCACACCTGTCTTCTGGTGGCATGCCGCTTTCTCAGATTTCCCCAGGCAGCACCCCAGCTTTATGGGTGTGCAAGAGCGTTTTCACAGGACTTTCAGAAGGGGTTTGATCACACTTGGTTCAAACTCTGATCTTCGGCTGCATAAAATTCTTTTCGTAAAAACTTATTTATTTAAGGGTAATGACTAAGCAAGGTTAAGGAGAGTCAATGTTCCCCTTTCATACATGTGGCAGAATATAGTTTTCTTCCTAATCGTGACTAGAGGAGGAGTTTTCCATAGGCTGAGGCATCATTCAGAAAGGGAATTTTCACTTTAGCTCTGCTGATTTTCCTGTATCTTAGGTGTCTTCTCCATTTTGGGGACATGCTTCTTTTAAGAACTACACACCAGTATTTCCTATTTTGTACACCCTGTAGAAGAATTACCTTGTTACAAACAACTGGCTACTTTTATCAAATAACATGTTGTTGCAAATATTATTTGTTCCTTTCAAATCAAAACTGATAGTTTTGAGTTTGGCAAGCAGTACAGATTTATTACAAAAGAAAAGGGATATGGAAACACAGGCAACAAAAATTGAAGTCCTGCTCTTAACTTTCTCTTCCCTATACTCATGCTTACCAGGGGGAGCCACTGTTAATGGCTTAGTATCTGTCTTTTTGGAGTGTATATCTCCCTATGTGTCTCATCCCATCATGGTATAATCTGCTTTGTAGCTCTTAAATTGTAATTATCCTTCTATGTCACTATCTGTGTATTTCCTGTAATGCATGATTGATTAAACTGCAATTTTTTCAGCCAATCCCAAATTGGTTACTTCTAAAATTTCAACATATACAACCTATAATAAACAATGCCCCCCCCTTTTACAGTTACTCTCTAAAATAATCTTGATGGACATAAAATGATATACTGAGCATGAGGACCATGAGAAGGATGCATGTTTCTTGTGAATTATTACCTATCCTGTGAGACTTAAGGGTTGTGCTTCTGCGCAATGTCAAGATAGAAACTTTGCTGACCCAGAATGGATGCTGTGGGCTGATGCCCCGAGGACAAGGGTGCTGCCTTAGCGTTCTCAATGCTGAGGGGGAGAATGGGAAAAGCCAGGAGCTTGTCTAATTGCAAATGCCAGACATCTACAATGGGAAAAGCCAGGAGCTTGTCTAATTGCAAATGCCAGACATTAAAGATGGCGCCAGCTCTCTCCTCTTTCTTGAATTCCTGCCTCAGGGCAAAAGTGGAGAAGCTCCCCTGCCGAGCTGCCCTAACACGGTTCACTGAGCAGCAGGAGAGCCAGAGCTCCTGTGCCTGCGGCATGAGCAGGTTCTAGGCGACGTGTGATGGGGAGGGCTACAGCCTAAAACGTGTTCTGTGATCTCAGAGCAACTTCAGATTCCATCCACGGAGGCTTTCATTAGGGCTGCTGTCGTGGGGCGAGCCTGGAAGGAGAAGACTGACAGTTAACTTTACCACAAGTCACTTGTTCCATGGTGACGCTTTAACAGTCAGCGGTGCCTTCCAGAAGCTCAGCTTTGTCATTCCACTCCCTGGTAGACCACAGTCCTGTGCAGTCCTCTGGCGACTGCCCTCTGTCCCTTCTTACCAGCATGGTCCAGTCATTACCTCGAACCTTACCCTGTGTTAGGGAGCTCAAGATGGTTTCTCTGGACATTCCTGATGCTGTTTCTGAAATCACCTGGAAATCTCACTGATGTTCAAGCTTTCCCCTCCCCCATACCACTGTCTTGGCAGCCTAGGTGCAGACTACGATGCCTCTGTCTTTGTTTTGGACTTTCCTCTTTGCTTCTCTTTATGATCCATCTCTATTTCTTGAACATTTAATCAGTATCTAATTTTAAAAAAATCCAGACAAGTCAGGAGAGATTTTAATTGTAAATGATGAAGAGTTTTGCAAAAGGGGAAAGGGGACTGTTGCAGAAGGTCGACTGCTTGGGCCAGGGGATCAGCAAACATCTCAAATGCTAGTCTTTTCTTTCCCTCTTCTTCTTCTTCTTCTTCTTCTTCTTTTTTTTTTGCAAAACATATAAACAAAGTTTATCTTCTAGGAAGAGGAATAAAAGTTAGAAAAAAGATGTGGGAAATAGGATGAGTGAATGGTGGTGAAAAGATAATAGAACAGAGAATGCTTTACACAGAGGTTAGGATATCCTAAGGAGAGATGAATAAGAAAAGAGAAAAGGCTTTGTGCTGGCTTGTGCTGGGGTGGGATCAAAAGCCAGAGGTGAGCAGGAACTACATAAGCCATCGCGCCTTGGAAGAAGTGGCGGTGTGGAGGTGCTGAGTGTGGCCTTACTATAGAGACTCGGGAGGAGGGCTCTGCAAGTTTTTTCTGAGTCATATGGGGAAGGGGGTGTATTCTGTAATGAGTTATTTACGGAGCATAAAAAATAGAATTTCCTTTAACTGTTGCTGTTTTCCAGTGCTACTAGAGTTATGAGGGTCAGAGCTATCTGGGGTCTCCCAGAATCGATGTCAATCCAGTTAGTTTACAGTAGAGCAGTAGTCATGTTACCAGTTCCGCTGAAATTTCTTCTGGGCCCTGGCAGATGAGATGGACCTGGCAAGTTTTGTGGTGGGCACTCTATCTAGTGGTCTTATTGACGGCTCTTCGTTCTCCTCCATTTACTTTCTCTGCTATATGTAAAATCAAGCTCGTTCTCCAAACACGAGTGAGAGCAGCCTGGGTTGAGGGGCTATGCAAATTTATTTTGTGCAAGCCCACTTTTCTTTTTTACAGAGAAGTGAGGCCTTCTCTCTGAAGTCTAAGTTTTCTGACCAAGGGATTCTGACTTGATTTCCACTCCCAGGTAAGAGTTCTCTCCCACTGGGTGGCCTCATGTCCCATCAGAGAACAGCTGGTTACCGGCAGAGTCTGTGTGCCACTGTTGCACAAGTGTGGACTGCTTGCCCAGCTGGCTGCTGTCCTAGTCTGCAGGCTTTCCTGCGCATTCATTCGGCTGTGAGCGTTCCCTCTGCTGTCTGCCGTCGGGCTTGCCTGCACTGGGAGGGCTAGCTGGGCGGGAGCTAGCTTCCCTTTTGGTTTCTGTTTTCTTCTGGAGTTCACAATCACCTTTTTTCCCCTTTGTTTTGTTTTGTTTTCCAAAGTGGGGTCTCAGGTTGACCTGGAATTCACTCTCTAGTCTCAGGGTGGTCTTGAACTCATAGCAACCCTCCTACCTCTGCCTCCCCAGTGCTGGGATTAAAGGCATGCTCCACCACGCCTGGCTCACAGTCACCTTTCTTTCTTACATTCTTTGCCTTTGCTCAGAATATTCTTTGGACAAATATTCCAGTATGTCTGCCATTTCATCTCAGCCACATTTCCCCATGGCCTTATACGGCTTTCTCTTCTTGAATTTACATGTTTAATACTGCACACGCTGAAAACTGCCATGGGCCGGCCCTTCCTTTGCTCTGCTTGGAGCCGCGTGGTTCCTGGCTTTGCTTTACCTGCTTTACTTTTCCTGCTTTGCAGCTTTAAGTAACTTCCTATGAAAAGGCAAGGCAGCTTTTGAGTCCAAAATATCTTCATTCTGCTCTGTTACGCCATCAGCAGTCTGATGGGTGGATGTCTAGGCTACAAATTACCTTTCTCTGTAACTTTGAAGGCTTGCTTCAAAGCAATGGCACTCTAGCATTCAGTGTTGCTTTTGAGAATTTTGTAGCAATTTTCTGTCTGCTTGTTTGTGGATGGTCTGTTTTCCCTCGAGATTCTTTAAAGCCTTTTTTATGCTTTATGCTGCAATATTTCACTTAACATTACCTGGCTTGGTCCATTTTCACTCATTCGGAAGGGCCCTTGATAGATTCTTAGGTTCTAAGTATTGTTTCTGTAAAAACTTGTCTGTCTCTGAAAACCTTGTTAGTTGGATACAAGATTTTCTGAATTCATCCTATTTCTTATCAGCAAAGATCTTATATCCTAACTATTTCACTTATTTATTAGTTGATTTAGAAGATTTTGTCAATGTTTTAATTGCCTTTTTCATGAATTTATAATTTGAATGCTGGCATTTTTATTTATAGCGAATGATATGCATCCTTCATGTTACATTCATGATTGCCTTATCTATCTCCTAGGTACTTACATTTCTGAGAGAGGCAACCTCTTGGGACTTCGCGGGGCGGGGGGGGGGGGGGGGGGGCTTCTCCACTTGCATGCTGTTCTGTGAGTGTCTTGGTGAGGCTTCCTCTGTCCCTTCCTTAGCTACAGGAGTCTCTCTACAGCTTAAGTTCAGGATGCTCATTGGAACATAGTCCCCACACTCTTTCCCTTGAGCCCTTTTCTCTTAGTTGGTATTTACACTTTTTTAAAAAAATTATGGGCTGGAGAGATGGCTTAGTGGTTAAGCGCTTGCCTGTGAAGCCTAAGGACCCTGGTTCGAGGCTCGGTTCCCCAGGTCCCACGTTAGTCAGATGCACAAGGGGGCGCACGCGTCTGGAGTTCGTTTGCAGAGGCTGGAAGCCCTGGCACGCCCATTCTCTCTCTCTCCCTCTATCTGTCTTTCTCTCTGTGTCTGTCGCTGTCAAATAAATAAATAAAAAAAATTAAAAAAAAAATTACTAGACCCTTATTTATTGGGACCTGGTGCAGACAATCTTGCATTTTGAGTTTTCCAAGGCTTCCTCTTTCTATGTCAACAGTCTCCCTGGCCTAGTTGGATATCTAATTATGACAGCATTTTAAAATTATATCTACCCAGAAGCTCACAGTAAAACCATGCAAATAAAAGTGAAGGAGTTAGAAACAAGCAATCTCCAAATTTGCTGCTATGACATATTAATTATTTTTGAATGAAAAGGACCTCAAATAGTAGTAGTTGTGGTGGGCAATATCACTTTGACCTTCATTTATGTAAAAGCTCAGGAAGAAGAAGAAATTGATATGTGAAAAATGTCTTCTCTGTGCCAAAAGAAAGTGTCTATTTGTTCCCCTTTGATGTGGTCTCACTATACAGCCTTGGCTCACCTCGAATTTGTAGTAATCTTCCTGCCTCTGCCTGCTGGTCAGTGAGATTGCAGTGTGCACTACCATCCTTGGCTTGCCACAGCATTCTTAGCAACACGGACAGAAAGCAGAAGCCAGGGAAATCTGCGTAAACAGACTTTGTTGACCTCGTTCTTATCATTCCTGACTCTTCAACACCAAACTAACAGTCCAGCCTAAACCCTTTGTCTTGTCACTTTTCATACTTATCTTTGTCTCATGTGTAATGGATTGACCCTAACTGCTTTTATGGGACCTCATTTCCTTATGAGGAGTCTCTTGTCATATAAATTTCATTAAATTGTGTATTTTAATTCTTTTATCCTATATCAGCTTAATTCTTGGGTCCATATGGGACCCAAAGAGAGTTGAGGTAGAGTTTTGCATCCTCTGTGGTCATTGTCTATTAATTTTACCTAAAACATGTACTAAACTCCTCCTTCTATTCAAAAGTGACATTCTTATTATCCTGTGTTGGGCGATACATAAATTCACAATTTTCTGAATCCCAAGATGCTTTGTTCCTCACATCGTTTTCACAGCATTCCTGTTGTCTAAGAGGCAGTGTGCTGACGGTGAGAAGTCTTGAGTCATGATAAGTGTTTTTACTGCACTCCTGTGTGATTTGGAAATACCACTCAACATCATTTAGGTTCTACAAAGGTTGGATTAAAAAACCATTTTAAAAGGTTTTTTTTGGCACTGGAATTTTATATTTATCTAATACTGAATAAGATGGGAAACTTAGCTTGAGCTCTGTAGATCATCCACATATCAAGAATTTGCTCTGTATCTGGTACACAGTGAATATTTAATAATTTTCCTATATGGAAAGAACTGGAATATTCATCTGTTCAATCAGTATATAAGTGTTCATTATGTGTTTTCTTTTTAAATTTTTTTTTTTCAAGGTATGTCTCACTCTAGTTCAGACTGACCTGGAATTCACTATGTAGTCTCAGGGTGGCCTCAAACTCATGGCGATCCTCCTACCTCTGCCTCCCAAGCGCTGGCATTAAAGGCGTGCGCCACCACGCCCGGCTTATGTGTTTTCCTTTTGCCAGGCACAGCCTAGGTTGTTGTGGAGAGAGCAGGAAAGTCTTCCTTCATATACCATAACTTCCAGTGGGAAAACCATAAAAGTAACGGAATATGGATTTAAAGCAGTTGTGATGGTGTTGTGAGAAAGTAAATAAAGGACAAGCAGTCTGCTCTTAGTAAGTAAGGGTGAAGAAATTGTGCATTTTTGCCAGTGTGGTTTATTAGAGAAGGAAGATCAAATAGGAGGTTGCAATAATAACATATATGGAATAGATGCTATTTCTTTAACAGAATGATAAAAACAGGGATGGGACAAATAGAGCATTTCAAATTCATTTCAGAGGCTTAATTCAGAGGCACACTGCATGATGGGAAAAGTAGGGAATACAGGAGTCAAGAATTCTAAGTTTTTAATCTAGCCACTAAATAAACTTCCAATTTTCCAAAATTGGAAAATCAGGATACATTTGTATTTTGGGATACAACTTTGGGCAACCTATATGCCAAGTGACAATGCAAGTACACAATTGGCTAAATACATCTGGTGTTCAGATGTTGGGTCTCCCATCAGCATAACAATGGCACATAAAAGCTACTGATGTTGAGGTTGCCTGGACTGTGGGCATCCACTGGTGGTGGCGATAAGAACCAGGGAACACATGACTCTAACACTGGTGATGAGACCATCCAAAGAGATGGAGGAGGTCGCTTGGACATACTGGTCCTGGGAGAAAGAATTATATGGGAGGAAGAAAATGAAGGTTAGAGTCAAGACAGGCATGGACAACTTGGATGAATGCAGTTGAGAGACAGTAAAATCACATCAACATGCCATTGGTTCTTAACAGATGTACCGTGTACATAAAATAGGTGTACTATGAAGGGCTTGGGATAAAATTCAGGTAAGAAATGGGGGAAAGTGATTCAGATTTTGAAAGAAAGCAATTTTGCAGTGAAGAGGATGAAGAATTACAGCCATGGTTTTGAAGGGAATGTATTGATCTCGGGAAGAGACAGGTGTGGGAGAAGATTCTTCAGTAGATGGTGGAAGTGGGAAAGGTTCTCTGTGAGCATGGATTAAGGATTTTGAAGAGATGACGTTTTATGAGTCTCAGATATGAAGGCTGTTTGATAACATTATTAAGATGTCTTCAATGTAATACTTCGAAGGTCATAAAGATGGCTTCAGAGGTAAAACAATGTCTTGAGTCTTAGGCACTGTGACTTTCTGTCATGGTGAAGTTTTGTTGAGTCTTGGCTTTTCATATGACTTTTCCACATGACTCTGAGATTTTTCTCTGTCTACTGAATGAGAACAGCATGAATACACAGTGTAGGCGATGCTTATAGATATTAAGTGAGATCATACTTGCAGGCATCAACTTGAATTAACCATTTGCACAAAAAAGCTAAAACTGTGACTTACTAAGTAAGGTATTTGTTCATGTACTAGCTGGTCATAGAACAGCTTTTATTTCTTACACTAAAACCATGCTAGATAAGAAATACTTTAAGGGAAGAAATCACATTTTACCTATTTCTGTATCTTCACTATGAACAATGTGATTCACTCAGAGTGTGTTGCTCATGAATGTCTACTGAAGTAAATAAATAAAAGAAACATTAGCCTGCTGTGGTGGCACATCGTTTAATCCCAGAACTCGGGAGGCAGAGAGAGGTAGGTGGGTCATCATGATTTCAAGGCCACACTGAGGCTACATAGTGAATTACATGTCAGCGTGGGCTAGAGCAAGACCCTACCTTGAAAAATCACACACAAAAAGGAAATATTTATCAAGTTCTTGTAGATTGTAGAGCAAGGCATAAAGACTTTTGGGTTTGATTCTGAGCATTTTATTCCTTTGTCACCTATTATAGGAGAGTGTATAATAGAACTTTAAAGCCCAGCCCATCCCAAGGCTCTGGGGCACATGATTACTGCAGAAAATGCTTCCCACTGCCTTGGCATGTTGGAATTATGGCTGAAGAATGTCTTCAGACTTTCTCTAGGTACATTTTCCTGTGTATTCAACTGTCTCATATTCCCTTGCTTCTCCACAGACTTTCTTCATGGGCTGACCTATCTTGAGTGGTTAAATGCAAAATAAAATTTTCAGCTGATGAATTTCCCTCAGTCTATAGAGATAAGTCCTTACTTTTACGCGCTCCACAGGGACATACATGGGCCTCTATTAATAAATTTGTTTTGGACCAGATTTGCTTAAACAACCAGAAAAAGGACACTTGCTGTCTTTTAGAAACTATTGATATATCTATTATAACTTTTTTGCAATTTAGTGGGGTCATGTTATAAATTAAAAGATAGAAATGTAAATATTAGAACAATAGCAAATTCAAGCATCAAAGCACTGTGGTGCATTAAACAGAACTAGTTTTCAGAGTATAGTACAGGCATGGGAAGGGAAGAGATTATTTCTACAGGTATCACATTCATGAAGCTAGATAATACTTAGCAATATGCACCAACACCTTAAAATAATCACACAATTTAATTTTATCTGTGAAGACAAATCTCAAGTAAATATATCCCCAAAACAACAGAACCTATCATCCCACACATTCCAGAAACACTTACTTTATCAAGAATTCAATATTCTGAAAATTAAAACAGTATCAGTAGTTCAAATTAAGAGTTAAATGAAATATTGCATAACAAATAAGAGTATGTATAATGAAGTTTTTGTAATAAAAAAATCATGCTGCACTCTCAGATATGAAAGCTTGTATATAATCTTTATAAATGATGCAAGAAAGATTGATCCAAAGGAAATTTACCATTTAATGAGTGACTATGTCTGATATTTTCCTTTATAACTTTATATGATTAATGGTTTTACAACTAATATGTCACTTTGAACATTAGAAGGAAGTGAAACATTTTAGTATGTGCAACTCAGTTCTATGATCAGGATTTATCTTTTCAACAAAGGTCTCTGCAGCCTCTTCATGTGGTACCTGGTTTCAAAGGTTTTTTTTTTTTTTTTTTTTTTTGTGTGTGTGTGTGTGTGTGTTCTTTAAGCCCTTTGGTCCCATTCTCTTTGACAGCAGGTATAAGTCCTGGCTCTGCAGCTTTCTTAGATAAATGCTTTCAGATATGATTTTTTAATCAGGTAAATTTCATAAAATACTACTTTCCCCCTTAAATCTAGAAATATATTTGGGTTAAAAGTTTAACCAAAGTCCATTTGTGAGATAATTTGGTTTGGTAGTTACTAAGTTACTCATTAATGTTTGATGTTAATATTTTTTCTTAGTTTCTTTCTGAAAATGGACTAATTTCTTGGGGCAGTAAGCTTCATCTTAAACTGCCACTGAGACTGTATACTATGTGACCAAATCCTTGTTTAATCCACCTGCTTCCAAAAAAGCAATTGATACATAATTACTGGGTCTAAAATTGAGATGCTTCACAGCAACCCCAATTTATATCCTTATTTTTAATTACTTTACTATGGAATTATCACTAGGTCCATTTTTGGGTTTTCAGACATTTACTCATCCATGCATTCAGTAAACATTTAAAGAACACCTATTCTATGAGAGTAGACATGGTAAATCCTGGATATGCAGGTATTCAGGTATACTAAAATTCTAAGTCACTAGTTGGAAACAGGATCTATCTATCTATCTATCTATCTATCTATCTATCTATCTATCTATCTATCATCTATCTATCTATCTATCTATCTATCTATCTATCTATCTATCTATATTCAGGGAAGGAGAGAGAGAGAGGACCACAGTGCAATGTCATTGTGAATGAACTCCAGACACAAGCACCACTTTGTGCATGTGACTTTACATGAGTGCCAAGGAACCAAACCCGGGGTTCCAGGCATTGTAAGAAAGCACCTTTAACCACTGAGAAATCTCTCAAGCCCATATATATTGGCTATATATTTATAGTCTATTTAGCTATGCAACAATAGAACTTTTGTCTGTTTTGTTCCCCTTCATCCCTTGCAACATAGTAACTGTTCAAGAAGTGTTTATGAGAACTGGAGAGATAGTTTAGTGGTTAAGCGCTTGCCTGTGAAGCCTAAGGACCCCAATTTGAGGCTCGATTCCCCAGGACCCACGTTAGCCAGATGCACAAGGGGGTGCACGCGTCTGGGGTTCGTTTGCAGTGGCTGGAAGTCCTGGCGCGCCCGTTCTCACTCTCTCTACCTGCATTTCTCGTTCTGTCTGTTGCTCTCAAATAAATAATTAAAAAATGAACCAAACAGAAAGCAGTGTTTATGGTAATGCAGCCTTCCCGCTTCTCTCCCAGCTCTTGCCGTGTGCACCCTTCACCATGATGGAACGCACCTCCTCAACATGCAGAGATTTAAGAAAATTGTTCAGTGGGTTCTGAGTGAATTGGAAAAGGAGCTGCGAAGGACAAGACTACATATTAGAAGTACAATGTAGAGTTTGCCTTAGAAGAAGGTGTGATACTAGGAAAAGAGAGTTATACTGGGAGGAAACAAGATGAGCTCCTGCAGTGCCATGGTGTTGCTGAGAAAAATGAGCCCCTTAGAGTCAGTGGCCATGTGTTCTTGCTTGAACCTAGCAGAGTTTGGTAAACTCCAGAAATGAAGACAGACTCAGAAGTACAGTTCAAACAGAAGTAGCAAACTCTATTGTAAGCAAAAAGCTCCCATCAGAAAGGGAGGTACCATGGAGCTGGAGTCGATCTGAATGAGCCCTGGAAGTGAGTTTTACAGAGTTTTGCCTCCCAACTGCTATGATACCGAGGGATCAGAGCTCAAGTCTCCCCATTGCCCTCTCCTCCCAAGACATATGAAACTGTTGGCCTTTTAACTGCTTTCTTTCTCTACAGGTTCACCTTTTCTGTGTTGGTTGTCAATTATAAATAGACTGTTTGCATTCTCAACTGTCTATATCCTGTTTCCCTGTGTTAGCAGTCCCATAGATCCATTCCCTACCTGCCTAGGCCCCTCCAAACTCCCCTCAATCCAATGGAAAAGTCTTTCAGTTTATGATCCTCCAGTTGTAGCCACATAAAGCTTGATGTCTTTGCAGGGCCTCTCTACATAGTTAAGTAGCTTTAAGCAACAAAGGAAAGCCTGTCATAACTGAGGAGACAGTGAGCCGCATTGTCATGTCTTACACAAAAGCCTCTGCAACCTTCAATCCTATATGAAAATATAAGGTGAAGTTTTTCTTTAAAAACATTATAAAAGCTTAAGCTCAAATTTTAAAGCCTATTATTTCATTTTGATTTTGTATAGTATAGAACAAAAGTTACATGTTGAGATGCAACTAAGTTTCCAGCTGTAGTTCGAAGGTTTACAAAAATGAGTCGGACATTGTTTGTGAGTCCAACACACACACACACACACACACACACACACACACAGTTGCAGTCTCCACTTTGAGTTGCATTCTAGAATCTTCCGGGTGCCTGAATTCCTTTATTCTGTTGTCATTCCTCTCTCCAGGCCTTCCTGTCAAAGGCCTCACTTTCTAAGAAATAAGTAAACAAAAGACAAATAAGGTTACAATATGGAACAATTATCACACTAATAAAAAGAGAATTTAGCAATTTTCTTCTGTAAATCCTGCTTGGGCATGAAGTAGAAAAATTAATAAAGGTAACACAGAAGAAAATGAATAAATTACAGCCCTATGGAATAATTTTATTTCCCTGATATTTTCTTCTTTGAAGAAATACATAAGCAAAGAAAAACATATAAACAGAGAGAAAATAGAAGTTTGTTTAGTTAAAATCTTATTTGTAAAACTATATTAATATTTGCATGTAATTAATTTTTTAAAACATGGGAATATGTGAGTTCTAGTGTATTGTACCAAAAAGGGAAACTGTCCAGTTTAGTTTCTTTAACAATATTATGCTTTGGTCCACCTTCTGCTGCTATACTACAGACTTCAATTTTTAAATTGTTTTTGTTTATTTTTATTTATTTGAGAGTGACAGACAGAAGGAGGGAGAGAGAGAGAGAAAGAGGGAGAGAGAGAGAGAATGGGCATTCTAAGGCTTCCAGTCACTGCAAATGAACTCCAGATGCGTGCGCCCCCTTGTGCATCTGGCTAACGTAGGACCTGGGGAACCGAGCCTCGAACCGGGGTCCTTAGGCTTCACAGGCAAGCACTTAACCGCTAAGCCATTTCTCCAGTCCCAGACTTCAATTTTTAAACAATGAAAGTTCAGCAGAGTGGGCTCAAGATCTTGAGGCTGAGAAATCCAGAATCTCAGCACTGGCTTTTGATATCTGAATACTATGGCAAAATGGAAGTGGGCATGTGTGAGACAACATTGAGAAATGGGGAAGGCAAACATACTCTCACAGGAGCAACATTTGTCATTCAGAGGGCTCCAGTCACATGCAGGCTCCACGTCTTCTCATTTCCTTTTTGTCTTGGCATAGGTGTGTCGAGGCGTGTCTATGTATACTGTAAGTGCATATGTGTGCAAGTGGGTGCTGGAACTGAACTCAAGTCCTCTCAGCTCCTCATGTCTGTGCTGCGGCAAAGCGTTTTTTACTCACTCTCTCAACTCTACTGCCCTTCATGTCTCATTCCTCTCCACAGCTCCTCATGGCTTAATATTGACATAATGACAATTAATTTTTAAAAAATATTTGCGTGTGTATGAACATGTGTGTGCGTGTGTGCATGCATGTGTGTGATGCATGCCTTGAGGCACCCCATATGCTCGCCCTGTGGAGGAGGAGGTTCCCTTGCACGGTGTGCATTCTGCCCTGCTTATCTCCTCCTACCCGCTATTGTTTTTGAGTTGGTGCTTCTTTTGACTGTTTACAGAGCTTGCTGGGCATGCGTGATGGATTCTCTAGTTTCTGGGGAGAAAGAGAGAGAGAGAGAGATTGAAAGACAGGGAGAGAAATAGAGATGGGCATGCCAGGGGCTCCTGCCACTGCAAATGAACTCCAGATGCATGAGCCACTTTGTGCATCTGGCTTTATATAGGAACTGGGGATCAAAGCCAGGGCATCAGGCTTTGTAAGCATTCATTTTTAACCACGGAACCATCTCTCCAGCCCCAACTGACATATTTAAATGCAAATAAATTTTCCATAACTTTGTAAATTTAGTGACTTATTTTCAAATAAATTTTAACATAGCTGAAAAGAGCACATATGTTTTGGTAGATGAATAAGCCAGTTGTGATATTGTATGCTTGTAATCACAGTACTCTGGAGAGAAGTAGGCAGAGAACTGTGAGTTCAAGGCCAGCCTGGTCTATAGGCTGAGTTACAGGCAGCAAGGCTACATAGGGAGACCCTGTCACTGAAAAAATAGAGAGGAAAGGAAAAGGGAGGAAAGACAGAAAAAAGAAAGGAAAGCTGAACAAGAGAAGTAAAGTGAAAATAGAGCTTTAAAAGGCATGTGAGGAACAAAGAGGCACTTTGTTAATAGGTCTGAAAATGGGATGCAAGGTCATTCACTTGAGTCTAACGTGAATGGAAGAGCCCACTTTTACCCTTCCCCAGGTGGCTCTCTCACTGCTCTCTCTCCTGCAAGCCTCCTGCTCTCCTCTTGTTGCACAGGTGTCTCTGCAAGCATGGGTACTTTATTCCACAACTCTATTCACACATCTATTGCAAGGAATGTCACCCATTGTTCATGAGCCTCTCTGAAATTTGGTATGGAAACCAGGCTTTCCACTTTAGGCTCCTCTCCATTGTTTTTGGGACTCAAATGCAAGTTACTGTTTTTGTTTTAAATAGACCTTAGGTTAACAACAGACTAGAAGACAAAGAAGCCTTTTGATTAGTTAGAAACAATGGCATTCAGCAAGCCTACACATTCCCAAGAAATATGGAATCATGTGCCTACTACAAATAGTAAAAGAATTCCAACCCTATTCATAGTAGCTCGTGTTGGAAACAATCCAAATGCCCTGGGAGAGGAGATGAAATAAACACCCAGGCGCACTCCTACCTAAGAGTGCTGATGGACTGAACAAGAAGGAGAGAATGAACAAACCACTGTGTTAAGGGAGAAAGAAAGACAAGATCTACAAGCATACAGTGGTTACTTGAAGTTCAGGAACAGGAGAAACTCGTATAAGGTCATTGCTGAGGGATACCAGAGAGTGCGGGGCGGCGGGGAGCAAGAGAGAGAGACATAAGGCAATTTCCAGAGGAGATGAGAGCATGCTATATCTTGTTTGTAGTGACCTAAGTGTGTTCACATGGTACTTTATAACCATGTATTTTACCTCAGATTGGAAATATTAGAAGAAAATAAAAGACTGTGTTGAATATGCACAGACATTTCTGTCATTATTTCCCAGACAATAAATAAAGTACAAAGTACTTACATAGCATTTACTTGACTTAGACATTATAAATAATCTAGAGAAGATTTATGTATTCCAGAGGATGTGCTTAGGTAACATGCAAACTCTGTACCAATTTTGATAAAGGTCTTGACAATCCCAAGGTGTCAGTATTCACTGTGAGTCTTAGAATCAGCCCATCTGAATTCTGAGTGATGACTGCTTGCTTGTCAAAACTTCTTGAAATAAACACTTAAGAAATGTACATTTTATGTTATGTAAATTTTACCTCCACTAAAAGGTAGAAAAAATATAAAATATTTTGTGCATTAGAATATCAAACCCAGCTCAAGAAATACATATTTAATAATCTTCTATATTTTAGCTACTGTTCAAGTACAAAGCAACATGAACATGAATAATTTTAGTACAACCCTTGCCCTGATGAATTCACAATTTACAGGGCACAGATGTGAAAAACATACTCAGGCAAATTTTTCATTATATAAAATTCTTTAAAATGAGAGCTTTTTTCCCTGAAAATATTAGCTATACATTTTTAGAATTGTATAATAATCTTATGCAAAAAATTTTACTGTTGTATAAAACATACTGAGTCTGCCAGATTCTAAAGCTGTGGTTGGTAGATGGCCTGTAACTATTTTCCCATCTTTATGGAGTCCTTTCTACTGTGGACTCAAAAGCATGTGTCATAATGGTGTGTAAGTCACTTCTGTAATAAGAATAGGAAAGGTTGTGGCTTCTTAAATTGCTTCTCTGTCTCTGCCTGTCATTTCTGGATCCTCAGTGAAAAGCCATGTGAAGAAAGATAGGTACCGGAGCCAACAGTTAGGAAGGGAGTACACCTTCCTTCGCCCACACGAGTAAGCCAAAAGCGCCCCTGTCTAGCCAGACCTGCAGGTGCAGATGGGGATGCAGCCCTGTTAACTTTCTGACTATTGTGTCTCAGGAGTCCTAAATACTCTTGCATCTCTAATACAAATAAATTATTTTAACTTTTTTTTTTTTTTGAGACAGGGTTGCACTCTTTAGTCCAAGCTGGCTTGGGATTCACTATGTGCCTCATACTAGCTAGCCTTGAACTTGTGGCAGTCCTCCTGCCAAAGCCTTCCAAGTGCTGGAATTATAGGCATAATTCACCATGTCCCTCGACTTTTCACATGGGTTCTGGGGATTGAACTCATATCCTTATGATCAACTGAAATATCATCTCAGTTCAATGTCTTTTCTAAAGCTACTGACTTCGGGGATGATTTGTTACACAGTGATAATTAACCAATACATATGTGATTTGAAAACATAGAAGATGAAAGATCATGGTTTAGGGAATTGTGAATCATTTACAATTATAAATTGAACATCAAAAGTTTTATTTTCACCAAAATATTAACTAGTCAATGATTAAAAACCAAAATAATTTCTAAAAAATTCGTTCTTTTACTGTTTGAGAGCCAAAGAACCCTAAAAACTTTGCATACTTTGTCCCAGTTTATAGCCAATAGTTTGCTAAAAATCCCTAGCCCTTGAATGAAAACTTGTGGTATATATTAATGAAGCTAGCAGACTAAAACAAGTAAAACCATAACTTAATAAAATTTAATTGCTTCTCAAGTACAAAAGGTCAATTTTGCATTATTGAATTTGCCAATGAGAGAGTGAGTGAAAATTAGAATGAATTCAAATTAATATTCACTAATCATTTTTACTTTGAAACTCAAACTATATGATACAGTTCCAATTCTATATAGCTTAGACACTGCGACCTGAGGTTTAATAAACACTGCAGAGGTGATTTGGGCTGATTTTTAAATTAAGGCAGAGGAACATGAAATTTGACAGTAGTTGAGATTATTGCTCTGCCACTTAGAGATACAGGCCTTTGCAACTTCTTGAATTTTTATGTTTTAAATTACTCTATGCATGGCAGATTCTAACTTAGCCTGCAGTCATGCCTGCATTCATAGAACATGTCTTGATGACTGTCATTGAGAGAACAGAATGTGCCTGGAAGTATAGACCCCCTTATCCCTCCAGCTAGGCAGAGCTGGAAAGACCCAGACCTCTGCCCCAGGTTCCCACTTGGTTCCATCAGCGTTACAGGGCTAAAGAAAATGGAAAGACAGCTCACCTTTCAAGTATGAGGATCTGGCTTGGGTTCCAAGTGCCCACGTAGAGCTGGACACGGCATGTGAGCCTGCGAACTCGGTGCCATGGAGACAGGCACAGGAGGACCCCGAGCCCAGCACCTATGGCCTCATTTGTGAGCTCCACACTGATGAGAAAGCCTCAAGAAGAAGTGGATGTGTTCCGGAGTTGTCCACACAAGTATGAGCATGCTTTTACACATGCATGTGCAGCACACATTTGCATGCAAGAAACAATGAAAGAAAAAGTAACACTCTAGCAATGGCATAATTTCTTATTTCTGGGAAGCTGAAATTGGGTTTTGTGAAGTTACTGTGATAAGGTGAATCTTACCATTAGTGTGTGTTTGTTTGTTTTCAAAGATCAGAATCCAGTGGAATTACACATAGGCCTTTAAAGCTCAGCTAGCTAGTCTCAGCTTTGGAGACTTGCAATTCACAATTCCAAGATGTGGATCAGGAATTTCTTCTTTGATAGTTTTGTCACACCTCATCAGGGCATTTGGAGAAGCATTACTCTAGCCTATCTTGGGAGCTGTGTTTGCATTTGGTTGCTGAGGTGGGGAGGAGGAGATTAGAGAACATTTCTCAGACCCTGGTAGATATGCCTTCAATTTGCTTTCTGCCATCAGGATGTGGGTGGGGCCTCGTGCTTCTTCCAGTTCACATTAAAATGTCCTTACAAGATTTGGATCACTGTCCTCTTTGAGGCAGCCAAATGCAGAGCAGATGAAGGCCTGGGAGAAGACCTTCCATCATTTCTTCTGTGAGCTTTTTTGTTTTGGGAGGTTATGGCATCCAAGCTGCCACCCAAACTGTGAACTTTTGGGCCACAGCACTGCCTCTTTATATAGGAGAAGCTATATGAAATCAGTCTCAAGGTGGCCCTGGAAACATATGCAAGTAGCATAGTCAGATGGTCACATGCTTAAGGCCTTGACCTGCTTATATTACTACAAGCCCTTTGCCCATGCCTATACCATCATGTGACATTTCTTATAGATGACTGACAAGGGAAGACAACATGTTTGGCTTTATTTATAGATACTCATGCATAATATGCCAGTACAAGTAAAGGGCCAGCGCTAATGTCATCTGAGCCTTGGAAGTTGAACTTGAACAAAATTGTCTGAAAGCAGGGATGTATGCATCTGTATTAACCGGTGTTCTCTAGAGGCACAGAACTGATGGAATCAATTGTGTCAAAAAGAGTGTGCATTGAGTTAGCTTACAGCAGTCCACCAATAGCGGTGAGCAGGCTGAGGGTCAAGGAACCCCTTAGGTGCTCAGTCCAGGTGGCTGGATGCTGCAGCAGTTCCAGTCCAACACTGAAGGCCTGGGGGCTCTCGGGAGAGCTTCTGGCCTTCAATCCGCGCTGGGAGAAGGTGTGGAAACTTGGTTCCAGCACCAACAAAGACCAGATGAACGTTACAGAAGCACATGCAGGTGAAGCACTCACCAGCAAGCAGCACCGTCAGTCAGGTGGGAAGAAGGGCACAAAAGGGCTCTCCTCTCCCAGAGCTTCCTGTAGAGAGCCTCCCACTGGGAATTCCAGCCACCTGGGGAAGGGCTCACTCTGGAGGAAGGACCTCAGTGCCTCAACTAGGAGGAATGTCTGTGGATTCCTAACCAGTATCAAGGTGACAATCGAACTTAGCTATCACAGTATCTAACAGGGTCATAGGAAAGGTTGCGTTGTTTGAATGCAAAATGACTCTTAAAGGCTCATTTGTCTGAACACTTGGCTACAAGCTGGCTGCACTGTTTGGGAAGATCATGAAACTTTCCAGAGAAGCCATGCTGTCAAAAGTGGATCGCTGGGGGTGGGCGGTGGGAGGTTTTACAGCTAGGCAGCCCTTTCTGTTCATCCTCTGCTTCCTCACGGAGCTGCAGTAGGTCCAGCTGCTACACGCTTCTGCTTCCTTGCCATGAAGTGTCCACTCTAAACCGTAAACGACAATAAACCTTTTCCATCCTTAAGTTGTTTCCAGTCAGGTATTTTTCAGAAGTAACTAACATAGGTCTTTAAAAGTTTGGTTAGACAGTGAGGACCTTGGATATCTAAGGTTGCAGAGTTGGGGACAAAGATGTCTGGGAAAGGGATCTTGGGTCAGCACAGGAATATTCATGTTACAAGTGGATCCTTACCAAAGGCAAGTCCCATTGGTGAGGCTAATTGGTTATCAGGTGGGCAAGATGATCTTTTCCATGGAATTCAGGTAGTCCCCTTCTCTAGCCATTCCCATGCTTTCTCAGTAGGCTAATTTCTGCAATGGCCATGGGTTTAGGAATGGAGGTTATAAACTCAAAGTTATGTATTCATTTGAATCAAAATGGCTCTGGCTATCATTCCTGGTGAGTACCTAGCCTACCAATTATAGATCTATTATTTGAGCTCATTCATTGCCTGGCAGGATAGACTACCTACCTAGTGACATATTGATTACATTGGATCTCATCTGTCATGGTGGGAACATAACACTCATTCTTTTTTCCTTACCCTCAATGTCTTTTCCAATACAGTTATCTAGAGCTCACTGGATGCCTCAAGAAACCACATAGTCTTGATTTTGACTAAGAAATTTATTGTATGACAACAGAGGCAAAGGCTTGAATGTAGGAAGGTTGGTCTCTGGTCTTATTACATATCCCTTCACCAGAGAACACAGAAGGATCTATCAAACAATGAGATTTTCAATCAAGAAGCATAACTACAAACATTCTTGGGTAATCACACTGTGGATCTGAGGAGTTGTCACATATCATGCAATGTATGCTGTAAACCAGTGGCTATATTTGATTTTGTTTACTCTTACTCCAGATTCTTCCTTTATGAAACTTATACATCCTTCTACTGCATCTGCTGTTACTTTCATTATTTCTCAGAAAGGAATGACTACACTCACAGACTTACAAACATGTTCCATCATCTAACTGAAGGCTGAAATGGATACTTCATCCCTTTCCTTTTCGCAAATATTTGATTCAACGAGCAGGTAAGGTCACTGCCTTCCTGACTATGGGGACCAATCCTAGTGATTAAAGGGAAACAAGTTTTTACTATATCATATGGCAAAAGGGACCCGGGATTCTGTCAACTATCTCTTAGTTCTTAGGAACATTAGAAACTGATAATCAAAGCCATGCAGTAATGATATCGTGCTGAGTATGTAAGCAACAGAGAAAGACTAGTGGAGGAAGGGGATTGCCATATGTGGAAGAGAAGTTTGCTACAGTGTGGAACTCTAAAGGCCCATGTGTAAAAGACATATTCCCCAGATTGGTGTTATGGGACGTGGTGAAGCCTACTGGGAACTCTTAGGTGATGGGGGCATGACCTTTCTAGGATACTGGGGCTCTGCACCACCCTTTTCATGTCCTAGTTCCCAGTAGGTGAGCAGCTTCTGCTCCCAGCTGCTTCCAAACCTGAACTGGTTTGCCATAAGTCCAAAAGCAATGGGCTAACTGACCATGACAGAAGCTCTAAAACCATCTTCCACAATCACACTACACACACACTGGGATTACAGGCATGTACATGTGTTATTTGTGTCCAGCTTTATGTGGTTCTAGGAATGTAAACATTGGATGTCAGTCTTGCACAGCCAACTCTTTTAGTTACTGGGCTATCTCCCTAGCCCCAAAGACATATATTTCATGAATAAAGTCATTTTACTCATCTGAACTGATTTTCA
This sequence comes from Jaculus jaculus, assembly GCF_020740685.1. Taxonomy (NCBI): domain Eukaryota; kingdom Metazoa; phylum Chordata; class Mammalia; order Rodentia; family Dipodidae; genus Jaculus; species Jaculus jaculus. The sequence goes on from NC_059105.1 coordinate 170,489,148, forward strand.
GTTTTCTACACAAGTGCCATTAACTGCTGAGCCATCTCCTCAGTCCCATGATTTTCATTTTTTCCTGATCAATCCTTACTGACACGATTGAAAGTATAAGTAATTATGCACACAGCTCCTTCTGGCAGACCGCTTTTTTGCAGAAAAGTGCCTAGGTCCCATCATTCACTAATTTATTTGTAAGACTCAACTCTTTCAGTCTTCAGTGACTGACTTAATGAAGGAGTCTAGGGACATTGTTCTAGCATTAAAGTCTAAGGTACGATTCACGGTGACTATCCCTGGGGTAATTAAGAATTATGAGGTAAGAAGAAGGTAGAGATTGCAAAGTAAAGAGATCTGAAGAAATGGTGTCAAAGTGAATTTAGTTTTGTTTGTCTCTCTCTTACTTGTGTAGAAAGCCATGTGTCATAAATTTGACTTTTAATATTTTATATGTTATTTTATTTGAGTTTTAAAAACTTTTTTTCAGTGAAGGTTGATTGGTCTGTTTCAGGAAACCAAGGAACAAAGCAGGAGGATGAAGCATGGTGCACTGGGTGCGACTCATGTGGGGCCGCGCGTGGAAGTCGACACGACGACCAGGAGCAGAAGAGGCCGAGGGCAGAAGCCGCTTCCTCTAGGAAGCCAGGCAGGGAGGGGGACAGACCTGTGTCCCCGAGATAACGCTGGAAACTGACCTCTGACAGCATGGCCTTGGATGCTTACTCAGACATACATGCAAAGCGACACAGGGGATTAGCTCTTTCGCAAGGTTATAGTCACTTGTGTAGCTCAGCGTTTCTTTAGCTTTAACCCTGGCTCCTCCATACTTCTTGTCCCTTTCGATTTGCATTTCTCTGGAATCAGAATAGCTGAATGCACAGAATTTCTTTTCATGAACATTCAAACATAAGATAAATTAGTTGCTAAGGTATCACAATAAGTATCATGGTATATAAATTTGAAGTAAATTACATGGGAAAATATAGTTATAATATCATTTTATTATAATTTTTTTTACAATTGACATGTAATGTTTGTACTTACTCATGGGATACAGTATTATAATTCAATATGTGTATAGGGTGTGCAATGACAAAATCTGAGTAATTAGCATTCTTATCTCCTCAAATATTTTAAGATGTTGGGAGTTTTCACATTCTTCTCTAGCTATTTTGAAATGTGTAATTGTTTAGGCTATAGTTATCTTACTTTACTATGGAAGCATTCAAAATGCTTCCTCCCCTGCCTTTTTTTTTTTTTTTTTTTGTAGAGGTAGGGTCTCATTCTGGTCCAGGTTGACCTGGAATTTTCTTTGGGTCTCAGGGTGCCCTTGAACTCACGGTGATCCTCCTACCTCTGCCTCCTGAATGCTGGGATTAAAGTCGTGTGCCACCACGCCTGGCTTCTCCCCTGCCTTTTGCTACTCATTATCCCATTCTCCCTTTCCACTACTTCTCCTAGTTGCTACTTATTTCTATTCTATTCTCTATCTAACTACCTTTTTCAGTGCTCACATGTAGGTGAATTTGTATAAATATGCAGCATTGGTCTTTCTGCGAGCTTGGTTTGTTTCACTTGACATAATGTCCTTCAGTTCCCATCCCTGTGGCTGTAAATGACAGGATTTTATCCTTTCTATGGCCCTACTATACATTTTATATATTTATATATATATATATATCTATCTCCGACATTCTTATCCATTCATCTACATGATGTGAATTAAATGACCCCCATAAACTCATGTATTCTGATAGCTAGGTCCCCTGCTGTTGGCAATTTGTGATTTGGAGCCTCCTGGAGGTATGTTGTTGCGGAAGGGCTTATGGGCGTTATAGCCAGGTCCTACTTGCCAATGTTTGGCACACTCTCCTGCTGCTGTGGTGATGTCCAGCCTCTGTTCATGCCATGTTTTCCCCTGCCATCATGGAGTTTCCCCTCAAGTCTGTAAGGAAAAATAAGCAACATAAGGTGCTTTTAGTTGGCTGCTTTGTGCCAGCAATGAGAAACTAACTGTAACAATTCATTTATGGATATCTTTTTTGCATCCATGCTCTGGCTGTTTCTGACAGTGCTGTAGTATTGTATTTTTGTTGTTGTTCCTCAGCAGGAACCTTATTAACAAATTTAAATGAGGTTACTCATGTGCATATTTCAGCTCCTCAAGTTCTGGCTAGTCCCGAGACGCATTCAATAATTCAAAATCAAACTTGTTTTCTTGTTGCCTGAATCATGATTTAGTTGTTTCTAAGAAACAAAATTCCTTTTCTGGGACTACTGTGATCTTTCTGGAACAAAACATCTCTTTCTTTCCTACCTGTCTTTTTGAGCAGTTGTGCTTCTGGGTAATCAACACGCTCTCTTTGATGCCTTTGGTATGCCCTGCCTATATCACACTGACATTTTCTTTTCTTTTTTTAAAAATATATAATAACAGGGCTGGAGAGATGGCTTAGCGGTTAAGCGCTTGCCTGTGAAGCCTAAGGACCCCGGTTCGAGGCTCGGTTCCCCAGGTCCCATGTTAGCCAGATGCACAAGGGGGCGCACGCATCTGGAGTTCGTTTGCAGAGGCTGGAAGCCCTGGCGCGCCCATTCTCTCTCTTCCTCTATCTGTCTTTCTCTCTGTGTCTGTCGCTCTCAAATAAATAAATAAAAAAATTAAAATATATATATATATAATAACAGATTATAAACTTTTATTTCCTTGTTCCTGTTCCTGCTTCCCTGGGGCCCTCATCAGTAGGTTTATGGGATTCACCAGGGGGTCATGAAGGCCTCAATCAGTCCCAATGGGGTAGTGGAGAGACCATTCACATCCACTCTATGGCTCTTACAATCTTTCCACCCCACTTTTCCACAATGTTCCCACCATGTCTGCCTCCTTGCCCTGGAGATGGTTGTCAGGTTAGCAGTAAGAGCAGTGCTCATGATGCAGCTTCCTCTGCAAGTTTCCCTGGGCCCTGGCAGATGTGGGAGAGGTGGCAAGTCTCATGGTGAGCAGTTGGTTTTCTTCTTGTGTTAATGAAGGAACTTGACTCTCCTCTGTTTTCTCTGCCATAAAGCAGATCCTCCTACCAAGAGTGAGAGCAGCTTGGGTGAAAGGGAGTATGCAAAGTTATTTGAGAAATTTTTGGTGTGAAAGCCCACAATTTTTCTCCAGAGAGCAATGGGGACTTTTGTCTGAGGTCTGAGTTTCCTGATCATGGAATTCATTCATTTCCAGTACCAGACATGAGTTCTCTCCCACTGAGGCTTCATGTCTAACCAGAGAGTAGTTGGTTACCTGCAGAAGCAGTGTGCCGCTATTGCGCCAGTGTGGATTTCTTGTCTGGCTGGTTGATTTCATAGCCTGCAGTGTCCTCTGCTTATTTATACTATTGGTGACTGTTTTCTAGTAGCAGCTGTCATAGAGTTTTCCAGAATTATGAAGGCTAGCCAGAAGGAAGCTAGTATTTTGATATACCGTGACCTTGCTTAGAATGATATTTTCCAACTCTATCCATTTTCCTGAAAATTTCATTATTTCATTTTCCTTTAGCACAGTGTAGAATTCCATTGTATATATCTACCACATGTTCACTATCTATACATCAGTTGATGGCATCTGGGCTGGCTCTAGTTCCTGGCTATTGTGAAGGGAGCAGCCACACACATGGCTGAGCAGGTGTCTCTGTAGTGGAGAGGAGTCTTGAGGGTCTATGCCCAGGAGTGGTACTGCTGATCAAATGCCAACTCTATACTCATATTTTTCAGCAGCCTCCTTTCTTTTGAGCTCCCCCTCTTTTTTTTTTTTTTTTCTATGAGGGCTTCTGTTTTCCCTCACTCTTGATTCTGGTGTTATTGTAACTGTACAATCTCCTCACTTATTTTTATGTCTGTTGGCATATCATAAAGAGCCTTAACATAGCCCAATGTAGTAAAACAAATAATTGTTTTTAAAATTAAGTTTGTATTACAACAATTTGTTATGGACCCAAAGTGAATTACATGTAAAAATGTTACAAAGGAATCACAGAGTGTTGCAATCTCAAAGGTTAAGGAATATCCAGTTGAATATGATTATCTTGCTGTATAAATGAGAATAGTGGGATAATCATGATTGCTTAGTGCCCTATTATGAGGTAAAGTAAAAACACCCTGATTTTGGTTTTGTGAAATTTCCCTAACATTATACTATTACTCTTATGATAACTTTTAGTACATGAATATAGGTTTGGTAATTTCAGAACATGAATTGTATTTAAAGATCTTTCATATGTGCACAGTAGGTTATGGCTCAAACGACTTCATAAAGAGTACCTACATTTAAATGGAAATTACATGTTCTTCATTCATGTGTGTATATATGTATGAATGTATATATGTATGCATGTATATTATTAAATCCCAGCACTCAGGAGGCTGAGAAAGGAGGAGTTTAGGGCTAGCCTGGGATACAGAGTAAGGCTCTGCTTCAAAACATGCTTTTTTCTTTAAGAAGGACAATTGTGCGATTCCTCTTGCCCCAAGCAACTGTTGTTATTGTTGTTCCAAATAAATAGACTGTTTTTTTAAAAACTTAATAGGGAAGGACATCTCTTTCTACTCTTTTAAACTTAAGCTTATTTTAAATTTTTTTATTAGTTATCTGTGTAGTGTGTAGATAGTCATGATGGCACCATCGTCAGCCTTCTCCCTGTCATCCCCCCATGGGGATTGTGGATCTTGCATTGTGGGGTGGCCTTCAGTTATGGGGGAGAGGCAATGTCTCTGTGCATAATGACCCAACTTATGGCTCTAACCATCTTTCTTCCCCCTCTTCTGCGAATTTCCCTAAGCCATGTTGGGTTGTTTTAGGTCTATTTCAGTGAAGAGGTCTTGGGAGTCTCTGTGTCTCTGGATATCTGATTTGGTAGGAGTTGAGTGTTCTCTTTGTCTATCTCCTTCATCCTTGTGCTGATGCCAGGTTCACCAAGAAAGCAGCACTCCTGTTCATTTCCCCAATTACTCTATGATTTCAGCTGGGGCCCTGGTGATGTGTGATGGACTGATTCTCTCCTCAGGTTCTGTGTTCATCTGAGAAAGAGGAGCAGATTCTCCAATTCAGAGTGAGGTCAGTGCAAGATACATGGATACCCATTATTACTTTTGAGAGAATTTAATATGTGTAGGCCCTCTTGTAGCCCACTAATGGTGGGAGATTGATATTGGAGAGCAGGCTTGTCTTTGGATATGGTTCTGACTTGTTTCCCCATTCCAGGTATGGGTTCCATTTCACTGAGCAGATCCATTAGCCAAATCAAAAGCAGTTGGTAACCCACCATGGCTGTGTGCCACTATTGCACTTGTGTGAGCATCACATCAGGTTGATTGCTGCTGAGTAGCTTAGACCACGAGTTGCTTAGACAGGTGTTGGTCATTTTCCCCCAATTGCTCATGTAACACTTTCTGGAACTAGACAAGCTAACTAGGGATTGACTCTCTTCTAGTTTCCAGTCTGGTTGTTCCATGTTCCGTCCCAACAGCATATGGTGTATTTGGCAGTAGGGTCTTAACATTAACCTTTGGTGGGTCATCAGGTACTCTGACAGAAAGCTGTCTTCTTTTGGGAAACCTTGTAGGTCTCTCTGATCAAGAGCTCATTGTGGATGCTAGCCACATGCTGGTACTAGGAGTTACAGGCCAGTGTCAAGGGAGAAGAAAGAAGAAAAATATAGGTAATATAAAAGAGAAAGAGGGAAAAGGGAGAGAGAGAGACAGACAGAGAGAGAGAGAGAGAGAGAAGGAGAGAGAGAAATAGGACAAGTTTGAAGATAGTTTTTATCATACTCTCTCCAGGCCCCTGTGAATCAGGTATTCTTGCTAAGCACCTGATGAAGGTTCAATATTTTAGTATGTCTTTCGGGTTGTTTGATTTTTATGGTACCATTTCTGTTTGGGTCCAGTTTTTTGTCTGCCCCCTGGCACACACAACCCTATCCTTCCCTCCCTCCCCACCATCCCTATTGTCCAGACCTTGAGATGTTTATTAGGTATGTCAGCATCACAGACAGATTCAGGTTAGGAGCCACAGATGAGTGAGACCATGCAATGATTATCTTTCTGTGATTGGGTGAGTTCACTGAAAATGATCTGTCCCAAGTTTGACCATTTTTAATTCAAATTTCATTGTGTCATTTTCCTTATTGCTGTGTAGAATTCTATCATAAAATTATACCACATCTTAGTTATCCATTCATCTAGTGATTGACATGTGGGTTGATTCTAGCTCTTAGCTATTATGAATTGAGAAGCTATAAACATGGCTGAGCAAATATCTCTGAGCTCAGGTTTGGAGCTTTTAGGGTAAATGCCCAGTAAGGGAATAAGTAGGTCTGTTGGTGCCTCTGTAGTCATCCTTTTTAGTCTCCACATTGCTTTCCATAGTGGTTGTACCGGCTTACATTCCTACCAACAGTGAATGAGGGTTCCTATTTCTCCACAACCTTGCCAGCATTTTTTTTTTTTTTAATGCTTGCTATACTTGCTGGGGTAAGGTAGAATGTCATAGTTATTTTAATTTGCATTTCTCTGATAAATAGGGATGTTGAACATTTTCTTAAGTGTGTGTTCCTCTGGGAACTCCCTGTGCAGTTTTCTGCCCCATTTTGTGAGTGGGTTGTTTGACTTTTTATTGTTTAAGTTTCTGAGTTCTTTATAGATTCTACAAATTAGGTCTCTGTCTGATTTGTATCCGGCAAGAATTTTCTCCCACTCTGTTGGTAACCTATTGGCTCTGTTTATTGTATGTTTGTATGTGAAAAAGCTTTCCAGCTTCCTGAGATTCCAATGGTTGAGTGATTGCTTAATTTTCTGAGCTACTGGGGTTTTGTTCAGGAAGCCTTTTCCCACTCCTATATCATGAAAAGTTCCTCCTATTTCGGGGGGGAAGCTATTTCTGTTTTCTTTTCCCTCTTAGATATTTATTTTTCTCCCTGAAAATTATCTTAGTATGCTCTAAAAGGTTCTAATGTTATAAATTAAAACAAAGATACTTTCGGAAAATCACCATTTGCTCTGCTACTTTCCATTCAGGCAAATTTCAAATGTCCTGATTGAAATTATATGATTGGTACTTGTTAAACTATATGTTGGATTAGCTTTCTTTTTTGGTATCTGAGGCAGCGACTGTACTAATGAATGGAGCTTGTCCTAATATATTTGTAGGTACCCATCAAGGCTGGTTAAACCTAATGCTGCAGGCTTCAGTAATGGACAGAGTTTTAAAAGTCTTTGGATTACTTTAGGGCTATATACAAAAGCCAGATCTGGACATGTAAAGTAGAAAATGGAAACAATTTATGTATTTTGATAATTCAAATAAATGTTATAACATTTACTTCAATTACCTTGAATCTGCAAGAAAATGTGTTCTTATGTTTGAATTAGTCTGAAAACTGCCTCAGTGTTTTATTCCAATTTACATGTCCAGATATAGCTTTTGGGTGATAATAATAGTGATGGCTTCCATTATGTCCAGGCACTATTAGGTGATTTTCATATATTATTTCTAACCCTCATACCAACTCCTCAGCCAAGCATTGTTATTCCCATTTTACCCATGAGGAAACAAAGCTCATAGAGGTTATAGGATTTATGAAGAGCTTGAAATAGTAATTTTCTTTGAAGAAAATTGGCAAAGTGATGAAAGAAAGCAATACATGTTGTTAAGTCTCAGCAAATGAATAGATGTGGGCAACATTATTCATCACTTTGTAAAGTCTGAAAGTAAAGCTCAAAGTCTTTATGCCTCAGCTAGTTTTCCCTCCTTTTGCCTGGGCCCTGAATGACAGGGATTTGAGTTTCTGCCTCCTTTTCTTTGTGATTTTAGATCATTGATTCTGCGCATGTTTCTTTTATTTTTAAATTTTAATTGAATTTCTCCAATATTCAAGTGACTAACTTTGAGGTGAAAGTCTTAGGAATAAGGCAAATGAGATTGTGTTCCATATAAAATGGTAAGTTTCAGCCTCCTTCTAAGGCATTATTGTGCACAGCCTCGCTACGTGGTGATGCATGAACTTGCTGCAGGTTGACAGAGGCAGTCTGTATGCACAAATCCCTCGAATGCTGAAGGGACTGTGATTATCCTCTGAAAAAAGAAGAGCCTGAATACAATCCTTAGAGGGCCAGAAAGTGTTTAATGTCTCATTGTTTGTATCGAGATTCTAAATCACATTCAAGTTGATGACTCTGATCTTCATATCAATGTACCAATGGAACAGAAGGGAAAAGCCAGGACAGCTATTTTCAGAGTGAAACACTGCTTCTGTTCTCATGTTACCAGCAAGAGACCATTTGGGATATTTAAGCCCGAGGTTGAATGCTTCATGTTTGTTAGAGCTTCTCAGTGTTTGAGATGGATTTTCCCTTTAGGGAGCCCATCCATTTGGACAAGGGCTGCATCAGATCAAAAGACATGGGAAGAGGTATTTTTGTGCACATATTGAATTTTTTTCTTTTGGCAAAATAATACAGCCTTTTAGCACAACATTGTCTATTCTCTACTGAGTGTGCTGAGTGTGCCTTTTTTTTTTTTTAATGGCTGGATTTGTTTCCCAATAAGTGTGAGGCATTTTTTTTTTTTTTTTTTCACTTGGCAAATGGCTACCAGCCACCTGGAGATCATTTGAAGTGAAAACTGGTGCTATGGGATTTTGTTTCTTAGCTAATTGGTACGTTTTACAGTTTAGTAAACATTGATCAAAATGTTCATTGTATTGAAATTATTTTTCATCTAATTTTTGGGTTTTTGACTACTTGAGGAACATAAACATTAACACAAGCCTTTTATCTTTTAGACTTTTAGTTATCAGAATATTCTCTTTAATGGGTCAGGGAACCAGTAAATTAACCACACCTCTAGTTTTTATTTCTCTTAATTCAAAGACAGCATTATCAGCTGCTTGTCTCTCGTCATCTTAAAATGATATAAAGAAGAAACTCTGAGTCCAGTTGGTTTTTCAACTATTCAAAAGGGTTTTCCAGTGAAGGGAAGCAGTGGACACATTTCATCTCTACATGTGGTACTGATCCATTTTAAGTGAATAGTATTTACAAGAGCCTTGAACACAAATCCCTGGTGACCTAACACCACACCATTAGAAATAGCACAAGAAAAATTCCTCTTTGGGAAATTATTAAAAATTGGAGAAAAGGGGAGGGATGAAGAGACAAATCTGCTTTCCTTCTCTGTGACATTAGGCAAACTCAAGGTCCATTTAGTTCCTTTTTCTCATTAGCAAGGGGGCATCACCAACCACAGCTAATCATCTGTTTCCGAAATAAGAGATTTGGCCAAGGTGCAGTTGGAACTATTTCTCCTGTACCCCTGGAGCCATTACAAATGGGAACATTACAAATTCTTGCTTCCAAATGCTGTTCTGATACAACACGATGGAAAACAGTCAGATACATGCAAACCATTTACACTTGCTTTTAGTTCATTCAAGAAAATTTTCCATTGATAGGTTCAAGTTTTTCTTGACTTTTAGCACCTTTAATTAGAACCATTGTCTCCTGTAAAATTTTATTACATTTGTTTGTATCACTCACTTTCATGCCTTCGATGGTGCATGGTGCACATTAGCTGTTGGATAACCATTTATTAATTTTAAAGATAAGTATTTTTTGTGAATATGACATATTGAAGTTAGGAGGTAGATGTATGGTAACCTGGTTTCAGAAATTGTTTTCTCCTCATGATGGCTGTGTGACATCAGCCAATTCACTCAACACAGGAGCCTAACATCTTTAATATGCAATAGAAATAACATTATCATCAGTAAGAGCTGAATTTCCTAGGAAGTGTACCTGGAGGACATTTGCTACACCATCATCAAATACTTCCATACTGGAAGCGTCAGAGGCCCTGAAGGCACATCTCTGCTCACCACAGTAATCCAGCAAGGGACTGGTCACCTAGTTAGGACCTTCTAGCCTCCTGCCCCACTAAGCCAGCATCTGTGCTCATCGGTCAGTGCCGCTGCTGTACCTGACAATATTAACTTGTACTATCCTCTGTGCCAGCGTTGTAAGGACTAGCTGTGTTCATGGTGATAGCTTATAATAGTGCATGAAGCACTATCCAAGGTGCCATTATTAAAGGCATGAACAGTTTTTAAGTGTTCAACAATATAATGCTGTAACTATCAGCACAATGTTGTACAACAGATCTCTAAAACTTATACATCTTGCATAACTGAAACTCATATGTACAACTCGTCCTTCCATGTCTAGGTGATTTCGCTTAGTATAATGTCCACCCAGTAACTGGCAGATTCCATTCTGTTCACCATATGTACACCATCCTCTTCCATTGTGCGTCCCCGCTGACCAGTACTCAGGGCGCTTCCTTATTGTGGCTGCTGTGAATAGTGCTGCAATAAACAGGACAGAAATATCTCCTCCATATTCTGACCTCATTTCTTTGGAATATCTACTCAGAAATAAGGTTACTAAGTTACATAGTATTTCTATTTTAATTTCCTTGATGAAAGTTCACAGTTTTTTTCATAGCAGTTATGCCATTTTTATGTTCCCATCAACAGTGTGCCTGGACTCTGTTTTCTCACATCCTCACCAGTACTTCTTGGTTTTATTCCTCTGTTGTGAGAAAAACCACTATTGCTATATTTATCAGGAGAAGCTGTGAGTGCTCACTAGTGACTGTTGAGATCAGGACTGTAGACATTCCTCCATAGAAGGTTGGGGTGGGAAGTGGAAGGTCCTTAGGCTTTCACCTGAGATCTCAGCACCTCTGTATCAGCAGTGTGCAATGATATGCAAGCACTTTTGGTCTCAGGTGACATAGAACATACATGGGCTGGAAGATTAAGGGACAGAGCTCAGCCTAAGCAGCTAGCAGAAGGTTTTCATTTATGCTGGCATAAGGCTTCTTAGGAGTCTCCGTGTTCCCGTATATAAACCCTTGTGCATGCTCTGAAGGGAAGCTTGGTTACATCATGCTATTTAGGTGTGATTTTGATTTGTGATTCCATGAAGAAGAGTGATGTTGGGCACTTTTTCATATAACACTTGCCATTTGTCTTGTGAAATGCGTGTTTCAGTCTTTGGCCCATTTTTTAAATGTGCCATCTTTTTATTGTTGAGTTATTACAGGAGTTCTCCAGATACTTCTAATTGGTCCCTTAACAGGCATAGGCTTGGAAAATATTTTCTTCTTCCTCATAAGCTTTCTTTCCATTTTGCTATTTGTTTTATTTTTGCTTCAGAAGGACTTCAGTTTCATGAACTTTACTAAGTAAGAAGTTTATGTTGATAATAACTAGTGACATAAGTAAATTTATAACTGAAGTGTATCTATTAAATTGATCAATAGCTAAATCTATGTCTTCATAAGTCACAAAATTTGAAGAAAGTATGAAATAAACTTTTCTAATTTGTAGTTTAGTAAAAGGAATATAAGGTTGTTTTGAAATCTCTTCACAATGAAGAGAATCTGTCACAGCCAAGCTAAAGACCAATACAATGAGCCACAAATAGACTTTTCTGTGCAGTGTAGGTTACTGTGCCGTAAATGAACTTTTTCCAGTGGGCATATGGTTATTAAACCGCACAGCATAACAGGGGATTCTAAATCAAAGAGGCAACATGTACGCTTGATCATATCTGATATGGCTGAGGGATAGAGTCTTTGATTTCATTCTTCCTGATATGAAGCTGCATAAACTCACTCAGAGCCAATTAAAAAATCTTATTTTATTCTCAATTAATTTTATTCCTCTTAAACTAACAGTAAAAGAGCAGGTTCTGATGTGCTAATTTGCATTGACGATTGCACAGTGAACTCTCACTAAATATTTGTTGAGCCATTTAGTTAATTGATCTCTGTTCTTGCAGCTGGAGAAACAAGTGAATGATATGTCATCCCAAGTTTTCTCTTTGTTTTTATTAGCTGAGTTTATGCCATTTGGTTTTCTTCTACCATGTACTTCCAGCCTATAATGTCATTATCTTGGGCTGAAGATCAGAAATAGAAATAGTTTAATTTTGACATGGAAAACTAATTTTTTTCTGTGAGGTAAGTTCTCCTTATAGCCCAGGCTGGCCTTGAACTCAGTGATCCTCCTACCTCTGCCTCCTGAGTGCTGAGATTAAGGAAACCTACATTTATAGCACTTAATCAATTCTCCTTAACCACCAGTTCTATGTTTTCTTGATATTATTTTTTATTATATTTTATTGTCCATAAATATTTGCCTATTCTTTTCCTTTTCATCTTTTTACTGGTTGTGCTTCCCCTGTGGAGGTTCTCATATGTTGAACTATCATTCATGAAAAATGCTTTAAGCCTTATAATATGGTACTACTTACTTCCATTTTTGAGGTAAGAAAGTTGAATAATAAGATGTAAGGCAAGTTTTACAGTTTCATAAAGCTATTCTTTTTTTCAGGCATCTTTCATCATCAGAAGTCTTGGCTAATGTCAGTGTCTTTGCTCATCACCTCAGCAGCCACATGACCGCCAGGATCCTTGAGGAAAGGTCAAATGAAGACCTCTTATCACTTTACGTTTGGTGGCTCAGACTAACTTCTTTACAATCAAGAGAAATGTCTCAAATCAGAATAATAGAACCAAATCTTGGGTAACAATGTCCCTTAATGTCCTCAAGATATGTGGAATCCATACCTAGTAGAAACCTGAGGAACTTTAGTACTGCCTGAGAGGCTTCCGGCAATAACTGAATGCAGGCCCAGATAGGCCAGGTTCACATTTGTAGCTCACATTCAGAATGACCTTCTGAGCCATATGCATGCTTGCCGTGACGCCCCTATCGGAGGCTTTCTCTGGAGGACGCAATGCCTGATGGTCACACTAGTCTACAGCCCAGGGAAGTGACCAGTGAAGCTGAGCTCATTCAGTGCCAACATTCCCAGCAAGGAACTCCCTGGGGTTTTGTAAAGGAAGACAGTCTGTATTGATTTTGTTGCTTGCACATACTAATAAAAAAGAAACTATTATGAAACGCTATGTGATGCTAAATAATTGCTAGTTTGAAAAGTCATCCAACTTGGGAAAGAACCTTAAGACTTTCATAGGTCACTACTTTTCCATCAATTACTTTGTTTAATCTAATTTACCCACGGGGCAATTCTCACACACATTGCTTCAGGAAATCATCATAAGCTTTTCTTAATGTTAAAATCACTTACAAAAACGTGACAGCTGCATATTCAACTTATGTATTAGTACAAGTTCCAGCATCATAATCACGCATGCTAGATGTCCTTTAAGGAAATTTACAGGGAGGGGAGGGGTATTGACTATACAGTAAACACCATATATTTCCATGTCAAAAAATGGATTTTATATTTGTCCATGGTTAAGTGACAATGAATAATAAATATAGGAACAGAAATAACATGACTTATTTGCATTTAAGAAATCCAATTTCTTCCAAATGGGTTGACCTTTAACTGCAGTCATGTTCCTGGACGTCTCTGGGCCCCAGGCCGTCTGGTTCTGTCCACTGACAAAACCATAAGGTGGGTGAAATTTGTCTTCCCTTAGAAGTTCACCTTTTCTTTGTCCTCTGATCTCTTTTCATTCATTTATTGTCTTTATACTTTAGGATAAATTAAATTTATAGAAACTTTTTCCATCACATCTTCATTTTGATTCTTCCTTTTGAAAATGTTACTGGAGACATTGCCTATGATCCCAGAAATCTGACGATTCCCATTTAGTCTTTGTTATGTAATTTCACTGGACATGTTTTAGTATTTATTATAATTTTTTACTATTTTTCAAAAGAAATATAAAGTGCTGGTTCCTATTTATTTCCTAATATCCTCTTCTCTTTTCAGACTATGTTCTGCATATATGTATACTTGTATCTTTTAAAATAATTTTATGTTCTCTTTATCATTACTTCATTAATTTTTATCTCCTTTCATAATTTAAGGCATTCCTTTTCTAACTTCAAATGGCTCCTTTTTGTGAATTTTGCATAAATCCATTAATTTAAAACACCTTGTTAAAGACATGCTCTACATTGTAAAGAACAAAAGCCCATTCCAGGCTTGGTGGCTCCTGCTTTCAATCCCAGCTCTTGGCAGGCAGAAGCAGGAGGATTAGAAATTGAAGGCCACCCTCTCTGCATAATAAGTTTGAGTCCAGCCTGTGTTACATGAGACCCTGCCTCAACAACAACAACAAAATAATTTTACAAACACATGAACTTGAATAATTTGTTGATCACTGATAACATTAATAAAATAATTAAATATTTGTATTTATTTTTTCCGAGACAGGGTCTCATTCTAGCCCAGGTTGACCTGGAATTCACTCTGTTGTGTCAGGGTGGCCTCAAACTCAAACTCCTGAGTGCTGGGATTAAAGGCGTGCACCACCATGCCCGGCTTAAACATTTGTACTTTTATGGAAGGTCATACAATAGTTAAAGCAAATGTCATGTCAAGGTAAATAATAAAGAAGTTATTGGACAAAGAGTGGATGTAAATTGAGAAAAGACATTGAATTTTAAACGTTCTTCCGTCCTCTCAAGTGATGAGTATCATAGCATTATGGTTGAATAAACTGGAAAAAAGCATGCCCTTTATCAGTGTTTTAGTGAGAAAAGGCAGCTGGGGACTCCAGTGAAACACAACGAAATTTCCACGTTGCCCACTTTATTCCATTGCCTTCTCTGGGTCTCCACCCTGAAGCAACTTTGTTGCTCTGATTACAAGTATTGATACGCATGCAATCATTAACACACAAGCTTGCTTCTATAAATAAGATTAATGCATTGTCAAAAATTAGAGTATAGAGCTGTGTATAGCAACAATCTAATTCTTCCAGACATACTCGCTCCCATTTGCAACACTGTGCAAGCCTGCACACACACACTAGGACTGCATCATACTGTGGAAACCTTGAAGACGCAGATCGCTGCGGGCTGGGCGGGTGACAGCCTTTGGGCACTCAAGGCGGACTCTGGAGAGCTAATAATATGCTCCCATTAGGGAAGGGCCAATGGGATCCGCCGTGTCCTTAGACGAACTTTTGGAAACGCATCCTCACGCCAGGCACCTCACATGATATTTCAGTGGGCGCTTCTAATTAATTTCAAAAACCAATGAAGTTGTATTTCTTTTTCAGGAAATAAGTTACTCTTGGAGTTTTTCTTTCCTATTGATACCAAGGCAGGGTTCAACCCACTATTCTCATAGTATACATCCTCTGAATCTACAAAACGTCTCAAGTTAAATGAGTTCAGACCCCTGCCTACCCTGTGGCACATCTCAGTCCTCCTGCCTCTGTTTGCTCCAAGTTTTCCCTCTATCAGTGAACTCACTGGTCTTGTCACATATGGCCATGACGCTTCATGACTATTATTTAACTCCTTATGATTTGGACCTCTCAAATTCAAGGTACCCACTTCATTCCCAAATAGACCATATCCTGGCCCCTTTTCTTTTTCATTGCCTGCGTATGTGTAAGTGGTACGCATGGTCACATGTGGATCCATGGTGTGTGGGGGACCAGCAGTTGAGGCTGGGTGTCTTCCTTGATTACTTCCACCTAATTTCTCGAGACAAAATCTCTCATAGAAACCATGTGGCCAGCAAGCTTCCTGTTTCCACCCCTTCGGAGCTGGGACTCCAGGTTTGGGCTGCTTCGTCCAGCTTTCGCGTGGGCGCGTCGGATCCGAACTGGGGCCCTCGTGCTTGCATGGGAAGCGCTTTCCTGCTTGAGTCATCTCGGCAGTCCCCTATCCTGTGTCTTATATATATATATATATAAATACATATGCTGACATAAAGGCCAGCACACTGGGAAATGTAAGAAGCTTCTTTCTTGGAGTCTGACGTGGCGGGTACCTGCAGTGGGCCGGTCCGCTGGCTGCTCACCGGAGGGCACTGCAGCCGGCCTGCCCGCCCCGCAGGTTCTCTAGGACGGGCGGGCGTTTCTGTTGCAGCTGCCTCCTTGACCCCAGCATCACTTCGTGCCTCAGTTCGCAGCTCGTCTTCGGTCTTCGGCCTCCCGGCCCTTCCGTGTCCCGCGTCACAGGGCTGCGTCTCCCGCGGAAGCGCTTTAAGCCTGGAGACTTTCTCAGGACCGCGCAGCTCCCGAGGTCCAGCAGCCCTCCCCACTCCCCACGGCAGCTAGGGGTTCAGAGTATCGCCACCCCCAGACTTACTCATCCCTGTTTTTCACTCATCTGTGGACGTATTTTCTTTCGAATTCCAGTGCTTGTTAATTACCGAAGTTTCGCGTGGCATTCCCGAGCTGCTCGCCCCGCCGCGGGGCGCCTCGCCTCGCCCGGGCCAGCGACCGCCGCGCCCCCGAGGACCCGTGAGCACGCCGACCAGGCCTGGGGCTGCGCTCCTCCAGGACTGCCCCGCCAGCCTTCCGCGTCTCCTGCGGGGCTCTGGCGTCGGGCTCTGCAGCCCCTGCTCTTGGCCAAAGTCAAAGGTGCTTGGATGCGGGGTGAAGGGCTTCGCTTTACCAAACATCACTGAAACAGGGCGGAGCTCGCCTTCAATCCCAGCACTTGGGAGGCAGAGGTAGGAGGGCTGCCCTGAGTTCAAGGTCACCCTGAGACTACGTAGGGGAATCCAGGTCAGCCTGGACTAGAGCAAAACTCTACCCCAAAAAACAAAAACAAACAAACAAACAAACAAAAAAAATAGGTCAGTCTTCCTGAGCGTCATCCAGACTGCGGATTACTCAGCTACGGTTCAGGTCAAGTCTGTTACTGTTAAGTACCTAAATTGCGGAGTCAGGCAGGAGAAGGAGATCCACATCCCAGAAGGATATGGTGATCAGTTCGAAAATCAGTCAGGAAGCCTTGAGAATGCATACCAGAGGGAATTGAGCTGTCAGTTTACTGCCTCCTTAATAGTTTTGCTTGCTGAAACATTGTTTTCATTATTTTTAAAATGTAGTTGTGCAAAAGTGTACACTATATTCTGACTAACCCAAATTATAATTATATTATGTTATTTATAATTATACGATATTAATTATAACACTTTTGTCCTTTATATTTGTGTTTTATTATGTTTATACATAAATCTCAAAATAAAAAAAGTATTTATAAAGTTATATATAATGCTCAAAATGAGGAAGATTCAGAAAAAAACCTAATCAGGTAATCAGGCAAGGGAAGGGTTTCTTGGCCTCTCTTTGGAAGAATGTTGATGAGTCCACTATTGCACAAGTCTTGTGACACAAGAAGCCACAGCTTCTGTGAGCTCATGAATGCAATGGCCATGTCCTGTCTGCGGCACAGAATTCAATCTTTTGTCATGACAACATGATATTGTCATGTAAAAAGTTCATGCTTGACAATTGCGTAATCGAGTTACAAAAACATCACAAAACCTCATATCGCTTTATGCTATGTTTACAATTTTGTCTACATTCATGGCTATCTTGGACCACACATGGTCTGCAGGCCATGCTTTGGCCATGACTGAAAGTGATTTCTAGTCAATCACATTACAAATTCCCCACCCCCCCTTTTTTTTGAGAAAAAAACTCACTTTGTAGCTCAGACTATCCTGGAACTAACTATGTAGCTCAGGGTGACCTCAAATTACCCAGGTTGGCCTGAAACTTGTGTTGATCCTCCTTCCTTAGAGTCCTTAGTACAAGGATTACTGGCAAAAGTTATTAGGCCTGCAAATTAATTCTTAAATATAGCTAATTGCATCATGAATTAAAGTTTCAGAACTTACTAATGCAACAGTATAGATCAGTATAAAAATTTGATTGCTGTGAATAATTTGTTAAATTATTGGTTTGTAGTATTTGCAAAATTTAAAGAAAATGATAGCCAGGATTTGTTAAATGTTAATGTAAATGTTAAATTTGTTTCATTCCTATTTGAGGGAAATAATTAGTTCAATATTTTGCCAATAAAAAATTAAGATTTTGAGAACTCAAGATTTGACTGCATAACTCAGATGACAGGGAGAAGATCTACCTTGTCTACATGCTGTGGACCTCAGAGATCCAAGCCCAGAGCTCCAGAGTGAGGCTCGCTGACTGCCTATTCACAGTTACGACTGCTTCCACCTGCACATCGACATTTCATGCTGGACATATGCAATCAGGACCCAGTCCTGGTGACATGCTCAGCAGAGGTGACTTCTGCTTCAATCCCAATATCAGCTAGATGACATGGCAGTGTACAGGCTCCATGAAGGTCTGAGTTAGAATAGGCAGCATGCTATAGTCGATCTCCTATGTCTCACTCCAGATGGAAATGTCACCCCCCCCAAAAAAAACAACACAATCCCATGCAGCGTCTGTATGAGCCCAGTGTGTACCTGCCCTGCCTATCAGAGAACAAAGTGAAGGACAAAGGGAATGGGTCTCTTTGTCAGATCACACCCTACCCCTGCCCCAGGGAAGCCTAACATAAAGCCCATCAAATGGAGAAAACACAATAACACTGAATGTCTTCACCATTATCCAGACCATTAGAGAGATGTAAAAAACTCAGCAGCTAACCACATTCATGAATAGTAAACTTGCCTTTGAGAAGCCATAAGAAAGCAGTCTCATAAGTGACTAGATGTTCTTCATTTAATTTGATTGGAAGGAGATACAGGCAAGTAGCAAACATTAATCCCCATCTCAGGACTGATTTGCTATGTACACACACCTTCAGGAGCAGGGAAATCTGTTTGCTTTTGGTTGTCTTCCAATGCCTGCATCCATACTTTCTACACACATCAGTAGACCTGATATGGCCTTTCTTGCCTTTTGTTTGTGCAAACTGCTTGCCAAAACATTTGTGTGTAAATAGTGGCACTTCTGGAACTCATAATATAGCTCCTGGGCATCAGTCCTCTGAGCTGTACAGTCTTATCTAAGGACAATGCTGAAAGTCCAAGTTGTTGCCCCTCCGTTGCATGGGCTCATTCTATGAAGTGTGGCTTTTGTTAGGTAGCCAATCAAATGTTGGCAGACTTGGAGGACATTAAGACTGGAGTGTACCCTCATACTCAGCAGCCTGTAAAACAAAGGGCTGGAAGAGAAGGACTCACTTACTGGTCAGAAGATTGGGGCCTGGGTCATATCTCTGGCCCTGGAAGGAGATGTGACACCTTCCATCTGGACTACCTGGAAGAACAAGCAGCACCTAAACCTGGCCCCAGAGTCCTAAACCTTATGAGATTACCACGGATCAGGAGGCCTCTGTGAAAGCACAATGACACGCCGTTCTACCGTGTGCACCACTGAGCTCTCTCCCAGAAGAGACGGTCCAAACAGAAAAGTAGCTTCTTGTCGAGGTTTGAGAAAACTATACCAAGCCTGTCTGGAAAGTAGACTAGGGTCATAACTCTGCCACTGCCCACTCTTATATTATGCTCAGTGTGTCTCTTATGAAATGGAGATGAAAAAGACTGAGGAGATAATAGGAGTCTAGACTGAGACCCTAGTGACACTTTTCATCAAAAATAAGACATTCAGAATTTCCTGACTGACGCAGAGTAGCAAACACACCATGCTCCAGTGGAAATTGGAGTGACTTTTCTTTAAGAATGGTGGGAGTCACACTGATAACATATACATAATTGCTTCATTCTTAGCCCACTTTTAAGGTACCAGGATTTTAGGAGAAAAAGGACAACTTTCAAACTAAAACAAACTCAAGCTATTCAGAGAACACAATTTCTGTCCATGTGTGGGTCACCGTGTGTAGTTAACCTGATAACCTGCCAATAACTTGAGCATTCTGAATGTAAGTCAAGAAAGGCTGTGAAGAAGGAAGTAAACTTAGTGAAAAGCCACTGGTTTCACTATTATTTTTAATCAAAAAATATCCAACCACCAAACTCAGTCACAGAATAAATGTTCCAAATGTCTATTTTCAGGTAAAACTACCTAGTTTCACAACTGCTTTGACATGACCCACTCAAAATATAGTTTCCCACTTCACCCTTGCTGAAAGTGATGTTTGTGATGGAAACCAGCAAATATATGTGTTCCGGGACCATGATGACTTATGTGTGTGTGTAGAATATGTGTATGGTGTAGCTTATGTGTTATGTGTGCTGTGTGCTCGCGTGTGAAAATAGGTGTGCTCCGTGAGCATGTTTGCATAGGTCAGAGAAGAATGCTGAGCGTCATTCTCTTACTGCTTCTCTGAGTATTCCCTTGAGAGAGTGTGTCTTCCTCCACCCCGAGCTACTGTCCATCATTGAACCCCAGTGATTTTCTGCTCTCTGCTGTCCCACAGACTGGGTTGCAGTGAGCACGGCCACACTCAGCTTTTTATGTAGATTCTGGGGAGTTTCACATGGTTGTGTTTGGCTTACGAGGCAAGTGCTCTTAACTACTGAGACATCTCGCAGGCTAGGTGTGTGTTCTTAAACTTCTACAAATAAGTCTCAAATTAGTGGTTAAAACTTTTCAAAAGATTATAAACAAACTACATTTATCCTCTTTTTATCCAGATATGGTCACAATTCTGATTAGGTATGACCGTTCTAGAAATTTCTTGCAAAAATTTTTGCAGAGCTTTCTTATACTTTGATGAGTTTGGTGTTCCCAAAGAGCCAGGAGAGCTTCTGAGGCAGACTCAATAGTTAAATTAAGGAGCAGGTAAGTGGGGCCATATACTTTATATTGATGCACCTGGTGTTTTATATGGTTAATAAACCAGCACTGAGAAAGATTGCAAAGTGAATTCTAATGAAGTTTTGAGTTATAGCAACCTTCATCAGAATAAGTAGTTATATGGATTTTTTGAAGGACAGCACTCACTAAGAGCATGTGTCAGCATGTTTGTTAAAAATTTACTTACCTAAAAATTGTTCAATATAGCAGGAAACCAATAGTGAGCAGAGAGTGTCAAATTTGAACTTCCAAACTTCCCTTAGCCTAGAATTAGTTATTTCTTGCACCATGATGAAGTCTTGTTCCTCAATTAATATATATTAACCTGGAGACAAGAATTTGAAGGTAATATTTTGTATTCCGAAAGCTTCTAAACCACAACCTGAATTAAAAGTAGTATTATCAATGTGCCAAAATAAGCACAAAATAGGGAATTACTCAGGATGATAAACTTTATCTTCTACAAAAATTCTACTGAGTACTACTTACTTCACCCGAAAGTAAGACAGGCTTATTCTCTGTTGACTATAAATAATAAAAATATTTATGCTTCCAAATGATAGGTAGGAAGGCAAATCTTTTAGTTGGACTTTTAAAATATTTATGCATTAAAATAGTCTAAAGTGCTTTATAAAGAGAAAAGATAGAATATCCCAAACCACACATATTGAGAGTAAAAAGTGTCAAAGTAAGAGGCATAAGACAGTGTTTCTGTGAATAAGCTAAGATGCTTACCTTGAAGAAAGCCAAGAAATGCATAGTGTCTTCACCCAAGTGAACTGAAGCCAATGCAGCCTTAGGAATACTGCTCACGGTTTGCTCTGCTGCCTGCTGCGGCTCCCTGCTCAGCTCTGTCCTGACCTCCTACCCCAGGGAGCTTGTGTCTCACAGGGATGGCCTGACGCCAGGGCTGCCAACACCTTGAACTTCTCATGGATCTCCACTAGGGACTGGGTAGGAAACTCACTTTATACTCTTCATTTTAGCATGTTCTGCCCTAGGGCAGGGAGGGGCACGTGCTTGAGGACTGGGCTGAGCCTCAGTGTTGAATGAGGCATTTTCAGTAGTCAGCATCACCTTGCCATCTTTTTAAAATTAATTAATTAATTAATTAATTTTATTAGTTTTGTATTCAGCAAATACAGGCAGTTTGGTACCATTATTAGGCTCATCCATGACCTATCCCCTCCCATTGGCCCCTCCTTGTTGAGGTATATGGGTAGTGCATTGTGGAGTTAGCCCACAGTTATGGGTACGATAAATGTCTCTGCATATCATGACCCAACAAGTGGCTCTGACATTCTTTCCACCCTCTCTTCTGCAAAATTTCCCTGAGCCATGTTGGGTTCATTTTTGGTCTGCTTCAGTGCTGAGGTGTTGGGGGCCTCTGGGTCTCTGGCTCTCTGATTTGGTAGGAGTTGATTTTTCTCTGGGTTGGTCTCCTTCCCCCTTGTGCTGGACCTTGCCATCTTCATCCTGGCCCAGAATCCTTGCCCCAGAGTTGTGGGCCCAACTCTATTTTCTAATTGAGTTACTTTTCACCTCTGAAAATACTTCTCAGCCTCTTCGGTGACTTGGTAGGTAAAACTTAGCTTCTATCTCTGACACAGATATTTCCATTAGTATATATTTTGCTTCTATTTTTTAATAAAACAGTATTGTTCTAATTACCTATATAGTTCCTCTGATTTATAGGAAATTTGGAAAACATTAAAGGGGTACTGAGAAAATAAATAAATAACTATATTTCCACACAGTGGATAGAGGCATTTTTCTATCTGTCCTTAACATCTTATAGGTAGAAATGTAAATTCTGAATAAAATTGGAACCATATTATACACACAAGATTTATAACTATTAATATATATTTGATTATGTCATAAGTTTTTCATTTATCATTATGACTCAGTTGCTTTCTGTAGTGCTATTTATTGCTATTATTGTAGGACCCTTTATGAGTTAGCTCTTGACTTATCTTGGCTTTGTCTCTTATGATTTTTAACTACTTAAGGAAACAAGTACCAGAGATCACAATAAAAATTGTGATTATAGCACCTAACTAAATTTTGTTAAGTCTCACTATATGCTCTACATGGTCTGCGTTATGCTGTGCATTGTCTTACTAATTTAATTTTCATGGCACCCACCCCTCTAGGAAAGGTGCCATTTCTCCTTTCATTTTACTCGCAAGGACAGTATGCAGGCAGCAACTCAGAAACTTGTTGAAGGTCACATCACTTGGATTGAGAACTTCAGCATCTGCCGACTAGCAGCAAAGGAAAAGAATCCTTTGTTCTATATTCTTTTTTAAAAACATTTTATTATTTATTTAAGAGAGAGAGAGAGAGAGAGAGAGAGAGAGAGAGAGAGAGAGCAAGCAAGTGAGAGAGAGCGCCAGGGCCTCCAGCCACTGCAAATGAACTCCAGACGTGTGCACTCCCTTGTGCATCTGGTTAATGTGGGTCCTGGGGAATCGAACCAGGGTCCTTTGGCTTTTCAGGCAAATGCCTTAACTGCCAAGTCATCCAGCCAGCCCCTTGTTCTATATTCTTAATTTTAAAAGCAAATGGGTAGAAGAATATTTCTCCCTCCTTTAAACTGCAGCAGGTGCCATGCTTGTTTTAATCTCTGCTCAGTACCCGAGGACCTGCCCATGTCTAGTACAAAGTAGACCTTCAGAAAATAGTTATGTAGCAAATGGATGGGCAATCCGAATAACGCTTTGGCTGTTTAATGTGGCCTTCATTCTTTTTCTTACTTCTGTGCTATGTGTTTCTGTGTGCTCATGGGTGCATGTGTATTTGTGTGTGCAGTTGCACCTCTTTGTGGGGGCACATGTGAATGTGTTGTGTGCATGTATGTGGAGGCCAGATGTCTTATCCCTCTATTGCTTTCCACCTTATTAGGACGGGCTGTCCCATTGAACACAGAGCTCATGGTTTGGATAGTCTACTGAATCAGTAAGTCACAGTAACTCCATTCCTGATTCTGCCTACCCAGCTCTGAGAATACAGGTACAAGCTTGAATACCCAACATTTTATGTGGTATCTGAGGACCCAAACTCAGGGGCTCATGCTTGTGTGGCAAGAACTTTGCACACTGAACCTTCTTTCCAGTTCTAATGTAGATATTTTAATGCCCTCTGAAGAATTAGTGAAAGGTAACTGGATTAGAACTATTCACTACTCCTTGTCAATAACACACACACACACACACACACACACACACACACACACACACTTGTCTTAGCTATAATTATTATCAGACAAATTGGGATTTTGAGGAGACGAATCAGCTAATACTTTTTCATAAGATATCATCAAGCCTTTTCTGAGCTTCGTAGTGAGCATATTTAAATATGGAATTCATGTCTAGAGAAATGAGCCTTATTTCATTGTTTCTTAAGGCCTGCCTTCTGTGGCAGTCACCAACTTCTCTCCGACTGGATGTGAGGCCTACTCAGGGGGTAGAATTCACACGTAGCACTGGAAACAGTAACAGCCTGTGGCTTGGAAAGTCATAGGCCTAGAGAGAAGCTACCACAGTCCTTTGGCTAAATGGATATGTTGAGCCTATCAATTTGCCTTCTAGATATGTAAGTTTATGCCCATCGTTTATTGTTGTTTTCACTTTTGGATTAGAGAATCTTCTTTTTTACAGATGGCAGTGAATACTGGTGAGACAAAAGACTTATCAAATTGACTAAAATAAAAGAATGCCCAGTACTTGACACTGGAGAAGTAATCTCTGTCATTGTAGAGAAGGTGGCAAACCGATTGTGAGCACTGCCTTCATTGCCATCCAGAGAAATTTCTCTATGGAGATGGTGGTAGATAGTGAGAAGACTCAAAACACATCAAAGTAGAAAATAAATAAGGCTGTGGAGAGCTCAGTTTTAAATGAGACATCTCTATCGTGCCCTCCAAGACTCAGGAAACATTGCAGAAGAAGGGTATAAAGAATGTAAGGGCCACAGGATAGGAAGGAGGCACTGTCCTCTAGGCATGAATTGACAGGCACATTCATGACTTCATAGTAGTCGCTTTTACTCCCCCCACCCCCACCTTGAACAATTTGGAGCCCAATGGCATTTTTATACAGAGGAAGAGAAGGACAAAAAGAATGATGTATCAAATACAAGGATTGTTCAGGAAGAGGAGGGCACTCAGTGTAATCAGGGTGGAGGAGGAGAGACATGCAAGAGCAGTAAGAAGGGAATATGATCAAATTACAACATGTTCTTGTATTAAAATTTTCAATAAAAGTGTTAAAAAGAGCCTGCTTCTGCAAGACAATATTATTAATCACTCCTGAAACCAAGAATAATTTCAGAAAAAGTCATCTCTGGTTATTTGATGCTGAAACTGACAGGACTGACAGAGCTAGTAAATTACATGAAATATAACTTCTTAGTGATATACATGAAGGTTATTCAAGCCAACACATAGTTCTTGAACCAAATTATAGTTGGGTAGTTGGAACTGTATTTTAGTTCTGACCTTTGTAGTTGCTAAAAGAACTACAAAAAGTTGATTTGAGTATTAACTTTATAATTATTTATATTTTTTAAGTTTTAAAAAACTTTTGTTGGGTTGGGGAGATGACTTAGCAGTTAAGCACTCGCCTGTGAAGCCTAAGGACCCCAGTTCGAGGCTCGGTTCCCCAGGTCCCATGTTAGCCAGATGCACAAGGGGGCGCACGCATCTGGAGTTCATTTGCAGAGGCTGGAAGCCCTGGCGCACCCATTCTCTCTCTCTCCCTCTATCTGTCTTTCTCTCTGTGTCTGTAGCTCTCAAATAAATAAATAAAAAAAAAAAACTTTTGTTTATTTACTTGCATGCATTTGCATTCACACTCCCGTGTGTGTGTGTGTGTGTGTGTGTGTGTGTGTGTGTGGTGTATCAGGAGCTCTTTCTGCTGTAAACACCAGAAGCTTTTTGCCACTTTTTGCATCCTGTCTTATGTCAGTGGTTGGGGAATGGACTTGATAAGCCAGTGTCTTTAAGTGCTGAGCAGTGTCCACAGATCCCACAGTTTTACATATTTTGATCACCTCTGATTCTGCTTCTTAGATATCACGCTAACCATCTTCCATAAAAGAACAACAAAATGTCTTCACACAATTCTTTCTTCTTAAACCTTTGGATAAAATCCTACAACTTGGAAACACCTATACATAAATTATTTTTTATGATTTGACCTTGATCAATTCACTTAAACTCAATGTGCCCTCTTTTTTATTTGCAAATGAGATGATAACCCTGACCTACTTTGCAGAGGAGTCAATAAAAATGATTAATTGAGTCTGGTAGTATGCTTTAAAATATTTAGTTGCTTTGGTGAAAGGAAAAACAAGTGCCAATTTAAAAAGAAAAATGTTTAAACATAGCTTGACGAAAAACCCAGGAAACAAACATTTGTGAATTCCAAATAAGGCAGAAGAATGTGTGATTAGAAAGAGCCACTGAAAGAGTGAAGGAGCTAATTCATCTTGGCGGGTTCCAACAGCAGAGCACCATGACTTCTTCCTGTTGTGCTCAGCTCAAGACCACCTTTTATGAAGTGTGAAGATGGAGAGTTCCTTGGATGGGACAAATCAATTTAAAAATAAAAAAAATAAATAATAAGTAAGTGGGCTTACCAGTGTAGGTGGAGAGGGAGCAAATGGAGCTGTAAGTCCCAATAAGAATAGTTGTACTATTTCCCCACACTTATTTACTTATTTATTCATTATTATTTTTGAATGTATGTGTGTACCTGCGCGCGCGTGTGTGTGTGTGCGCACGCGCACGCGTGTGTGTCTGTACGTATGTCAGCGAGTATGGGTATGCTAGGGTCTCTTGCCAATGTAAATGAACACCACTTTTTTCAATTGGCTTATGTGAGTAGCTTACGAATTAAATATAGGTAAGCAGACTATGCAAGCAAATCCCTTTAGACAGTCAACCATCTCCTTAGACCCCAGTTTTCAAGACTTTGATGGATTATTAAGTGCTGTCTAATGGCAGTATCTGAGAACATTGCATTCTGTTCACAGGCATTTGCTTTGGCCATGCCATTAGCATAGTTAGTGAGCTGTGCTAACATCTACCTGACAGTACCTTTCCTGAGAGTGCAACTGGAGCTGTGCAAACAAGCTTCCCTTCTCTATGCCAAGAAGGAGACCATCATAGTCAGAAATCTAAACATATTTCTTTCATGAAAAATATATCTTTCTTTTAGTATCTTATGCACTCACAACATTGCATTTACTTAGAAATAGTTTAGTTGTCCATATTCTCCAATTTTAATTTGTCCCTCACACATTTCACTGACTTCATTTCACTTTGGCAGTACAGCATCAGAGATACCCTTCCTGCATCTACAACATTATACAGAAAAATTTAAAAGCTTTTTTTCATGCCAAAATTTGTGGGTAGGGGTCTCTGAGCTCATGTCATCTGCCAGGCCACTGGCTCTGGTTTCAGAGAGGATAACTGAGTAGGAACATGGCCTTGTCTCTTGCAGCTAATGACCATTTGTTAAGTTTCTGAGGTTGGTTTGGAAGTGAGCAAAATGTGTCACTGGATCATGAGGGAAGCTGGAGTCAGAGTACAGTTTGTGAATGCTTTGCTTTTTTCCTACCTTGCCTCCACAGGCTTCCTTTAAAGGCTAGATGAGAGTGTATTTACTGTAAGAATACCATAATCACAACTTGGTAAAATCTTCGTCATGTCTCAGACAGTAACTACAGTTTCTATGGAAATGAAAATGTTACTTAGCTATAATTGAAAGAATATCATATGACAAAACATGGGTTTCAATTTAAGTTTTATATTCACTTTAATTAAATTAATTTGCTCAAAAATTTATTCAAGACAACTGAATCTATGTTTTCATCTATAACACTGGAATTGGAATTAAAATCTCCTAGGGTCGTTGACTATTACTATGGTATTGTATATATTATATACATGGACTATATACTTTTGTAAATATGTGCTTGCTACTGATTCCCTATGCTCCTTGATAAACACAAACATATAAAATTAAACACTTGAAGCATTATTCTCAAAATAGTAGCAATAATAGCAACAATGACTAAGCTAAATAAGTGATAAATAATGTTTATTGTGATGGACTGCAATATTAACCTCTTCAATTCTTGAAGGAAAAGGTGACCAGAGAAAGACAGTAGGATGATTATCTTTCTATCAATAGTGAAGGCAAAAATACTTATGAACCTTCTGCCAGATCAACATTTAAAACTTTAATGTTTAGCACCTCTACTTTTATTCTGTATCTTAGATTTGTCTAAGCCTTTAATTAAAAGCCAATTTCAAATTCAATAGAGCAGAGAGATCATTGTCATCAAATAGATGGATATTTCTGATTCCATAAGGCTCCCTCTTGCTTTAAAAATATCTTATTGCTAGCATATAATGGGACCATTGCAATGTTTGTACTAGAGGTTATTCTGTTGCAGAAATAATGGAAACAGAAATGCTGACCAAGAGAAGGAGTCATGAAATAATTGCAGATGTTTGTTTTCACTCAGTTCAATGAATTCAAGGAGGATAGACTGACATTGCCCTGACTCAGTTTCCTCATCCGTGCCTACCTATATCCATGTAGAACTTTTTCTAACAGTACCCTGGTTGCCCAGGTGCTTCCTAGCACATGCACTCTGTTAATACTGTATTCACCTCTTCCAAAGCCCCTCAATCCAAAAGTCTTCTTCACCTGTAAGAAGTTTAATAACAGTTGACATTTTACAGCATTCAACCACACTATTATGGTATGCTAGTTAAAGGGGGGTGTCATGTTTTAAAATTCTTGATAGCTTTTGGTATTTGCCAATGAGAAATTAGGTTTCCTGAGAATTTTGATATTCTACAAATCACAAATGTTCTGGAATATCTTAAAGTCTTAATAGCCTTTATGGATAGCTAGGCAAGTTACTACAAATGCAAAGAAAATGCCATATTTGATACTATCTACAAAGACCTGTAGCCTATATTTCATATTCTCATTGGGTGCACAGCAATGAAGAATGCTGAGTTATAGTTGAACAATGTGGTATTCTAAACCCAAACAACGCTAATGACTTTGTGCAGTTCCACACACCAAAGCAACCAACGTAAGGACTTAATTTACTTTCTAAACTTGCTATTTCTTGGACTGTCACTCATGGGATTTACTGAATTATACTATGTATACAAATTAAACAGGATTTATTTTATGTGTAAGAATAACTCACTTTTAATAGCAAGACAGGACCATGTACACACTTACAACAACACAGTAGCCACAAGAAGGACAGTGACTCAACCAAGTCTCTTCTCTTCTTCCTGATTCAACTTTCCTGGTGTGCTTTTGACTTGATGAATGGGCTACTTAGCATTAGAGGTGCCTCTCTCTATGCTGATTGCTGATTTAGTACGCATAAAAGACTTGCTATATCTTCGTTACTTTTTCTATCTCTGAGTTTTCTCCAGATGCACAATAAGTTACCTTACCTTAAATAAATCACACTAGAATTGTCAGTAAGGGTTCATGGAAATAGCTTCTGCTACACCACCCTATTATACTGTTACTTACCTTTACACTTTTAGTAGACAGTAGTTCTTAATTCTTTTGCCACTTAAAATTAACTTCGATATTTTTTTCTGTATTGTAGGCAAATACTATTTTAAATACCTATATCTGTGCCCCATTTGATTAATGGAGCATATTTTTTCTATTACCACAGCAGTTATTCTTTTGTATGGTCAACTTGAAGAGATTTTCCTGATTGGTTACTCTTCATTAAATATACTACAAATATGCTTAATAGCATTTTTTATTCCTTCATGTGAGGTAAATTTAGTATTGTATTTTCCTACATAGTTTTAAAAATTCTTGACAGAGAATGTATTTTTTTAAATTAATTAATTAATTTATTTATTTGAGAGTGACAGACACAGAGAGAAAGACAGATAGAGGGAGAGAGAGAGAATGGGCGCGCCAGGGCTTCCAGCCTCTGCAAACGAACTCCAGACGGGTGCGCCCCCTTGTGCATCTGGCTAACGTGGGACCTGGGGAACCGAGCCTCGAACCAGGGTCCTTAGGCTTCACAGGCAAGCGCTTAACCACTAAGCCATCTCTCCAGCCCGAGAATGTATTTTTTGAAACTTTAAAAATTAAAATTATTTTTACTTTATTTTATTTTTGATTGACAAGTTTATAGACTTAGAGGTTGTTCTATCTTCCAGATATTAATGTAATAAAATGGCAAAAAAAAACCCAGTCTGTGGGGGGAGGGGTCTCTGATTCCCTTAGACTTCTGAAATAAGTGGGAATATAAGAGGCAAATGGATATATTCATGAGTTGATAAGCTAAATCTCTGTGCCTTTGTACTTCAAGGTTGGCACTTGCAAGTATTTAATTAAGCTTACTCTTTTTTTGGTTTCCCAAGTATCTATTCGTCAGGTTTCAGTGGTTGTGTCAAACTCCCTATGGTGCACAAAGTAAAAGGAGGAAACATTTGTTTTGGCTCATGGTTTCAGGAGTTCCAGGATGTGGTCAGCTCACTTCCTTGTTTGAGCCTATGTCCAGGCACAGGTGCACAGCGCAAGCACATGGTGGAACAATGTTGAATTTGCTCACTTTAGAGTGGCTGGGGAATGAGAGAGGGAGGGAGAAGAGACAAGAGACTAGTCTCCCAATATTCCCTTCAAGACATTGTTCCCAGTCACTGAACTTTCTCAGGTAGGTCCTGCTTAAGTCTCTGTCATCTCCTAATAGCACCATCAACTGAGGTCCAAGACCTAAGTACATGAGCTTCTGAAACACAGTTAGGATTGTATTCACAGTGCTATCTATTTTTAAGTCTTTTATTCACTTGTGCCTCTTTGCATTGGTACATAATTTTATTGTGTTATTTTACCTTAGTAGCTTATTTGTTGATATTTCACACTTATTTACTATAACACTAACAAGGATTTAGCTATCTACTCTCTATCACTATTTTTCCTGTAGATAAGATTATCTTTCAATTATCCACTACTTCTCCAATTTTAATTTATATATTTGATCATCTGTCTCTGCATTTATTCAGAGCATCTCACTATCTAGAAAGACGATGTTAACACCCACCACCCTTCTCTTCCACTTTCCCACATCTTTGCAATCTGTCAATTTTATTTTTGTATAATTGAAGTTGGAAAAAACACATTTCATCTTATAGCATATGTGGGCTTTTAATGTTGCTTATAGATTAGTTTTAAGTTTTGATAGGTAATACAAGTTTTACATAATTGTGACTATATAAAAACATGAACTGAAAATCCAGTCAGGCATTTGGACGTTACAGTGATCTGGTCTCCTTCTGTTAACTGTGTTCTGACTTCACATTAGCTGTTCTTCACTGTTTCCCTTTCCTAGAGATCGGCACTCACCTCAGGAGTTCATGTATTTGTTTTAATTGTGTAGAAGGGCTGGAGGCGGACTTTAATCCTAATATTTTCCACTGAACTTTTGCAAGTTATTTTAATGTGCAAAGTCTCTAAGTTATATAATATCTTGTCATGTAAAAAAAACCTCAAATCATGCCAAAAAAGAAAACATGGCATTTCCTGTTCAAAAACTTACAATGTCAAAGGCCCTGAAAGCAATAATTCTAACTTTGCTTTATAGCAAGGTGGCAGAGTGCTTCATATTCCATCTCATTTGGGCTCTAGATATAAATTTAAGACTAAATATTGAAACATAACTCAGAGAAAGTGATCCTGTATAGTCCTAGGTTAATGTGGCTAACTTATAGTGCTCTCTGGTCTGAAAACATTATCCAAATATGTGGCTGACTTATATGACCCAAGGATCAGATGAATAACATATACTTAGATGGTCACTTTTAATATCATTTTCTTGCCAGGCCATTAGATACTACAACAGAGAGTTAATGATTATATTCACAGATAGGATCCTGGGTGTAATGCTTTTCTGATGTAGAATGAAGGAATAATTACTGACAATGATTTGTTTTGAATGTGAGGACAGTAGGGTTATAGCATATGGGATTTTTTCAACATAACATCATTTCAGAATGGAGGAAGTACTCTGAAGATATGTTTCACAACTGGCTCACAAGGGATATTTTATTTGCCATTGTCTTTGTGATTTTGGCGAACTTATCAGATTTCAGAATTAATGCTAAGGAGGGAAGTTAGTGTTCTGTAATGTCCATAAGACTTCCTCCAACTACTAAATTTATCATGTAATTATGACCACTGTTTTTCATATAAAAATGATTTTAAGCCCAAATGAATAAATACACAACAAAGAATAGTGTGCTTTCTACTGTAAACCACCTAAAACCAGTTTCACAGCTTTTGTCCCTAAGGTAACTTCTACCCTTAAGTACATTCTCACATTTAAGAAATATGTTATTACTACCATATTACCAATAGATATATGAAAACAGCATGCATCCACAAGTTATACTGTGTCTGTACTCACAATCTGCTAAAGAATAAGATGTATAAGACATGTGGATTTTTAATTCCATGAGAACATGTCTCAAAAGTTTCCATTCAGTTAAGTTGGGCTTACTAAGATTTTTCAGACCAAGCAGTAGGTTTTTCAGATTTTAAGATTTGCATTATTCTAATAATCTCATAAGATTCAGATTTCTCTGTTAGGCCCTTCAGTTGCCCCCTTTCAGGAGAAGCAAATACAATTGAGGATCAGAAAGGATGAAGAGCAGTTTGCGGCAGTGGGTTTTCACGGTGGATGCATGTCTCTACACTGTTGATGAAGCTGTGGTGCTCTGAATTGACTGCAGAGACAGGTAGCGGTGCACACCACAGACTATCTTTCCACACACTGCTTAACTGGCCACTCACAGCCATGTGTCTACATCAGTATTCCCAAATGCAAACCGAAGCAATCTAAAGGTAAGCTTAAGCTCCTAAAATTGGAAAACACCTCAAGTAATTAGCCTATGTGTCTGTTAATATCGTAGACTCCTCCCAAATGCCATGTTTATAGTGATTTATGTCCTTTTATAGAACAAGTAAATGTTTAGCTCCTGCAGGAAACCATACAGAGGAGGAAAGGTTCCATCTAACATGCCCATTTCTTTTGCCACACCAACGCCTCTTTACTGCTTTCATTCACTTTAGGCAGGCCAGGCAACCAGATTCTGCTAGTTTCTCTGTGTGGGTTAAAGAAAACTATGGAGTCTGGTTTCAAAATATAAATCGTGCAACTAAATACATT
Source organism: Jaculus jaculus (assembly GCF_020740685.1). NCBI lineage: Eukaryota > Metazoa > Chordata > Mammalia > Rodentia > Dipodidae > Jaculus > Jaculus jaculus. The sequence goes on from NC_059105.1 coordinate 170,521,999, forward strand.
AGACTTGCAGAAAGTTTTGAGATATTTCAAAGGCTTCTCCAAAGCTGGACTACAGAGGTTTATTTTATCTTTGGAAACTTGGGCAAACCTTCCACTCTCCAAAAGCAAGGAAAGAATTTATAGGTACCAAGAGACAACTATATTTTTGAAAGCTTATTCTTTTTCACATTACATCCAAACAGCCACAGTGATGTCTCATACCTTTTACTTCCTTCTTTGATGCTCCTCCAGTGGAGATGCGGGATGTCTCTGCTCCTTCACCTTGTATTGGGTAAGGCTGTGACTATAGCAGAAATGAGTGATGTGACTTCTGAAGCAAGTTATCAAACCTGGAACATCTGCTTGGTCTCTTGGGAAATTTACTCTTAGAACAAAACCATGCCCTTCATAACATGCTGAGCAGAAACCCAAGCAACTTACACAGAACTGGGAAGGTGTAACAGCCAGTGTCTCCTCATGTGCCTGTGAGTGACCCATGGAGCTGGCCTTTTTCAGATCAGTTTAGGTCATCCCAGTTCACTGCTCTATGGTCCAGCAATGGACTACAGAATAGATTTGTGAGCAAGATAAGTGATTATTCCTATAGTTTTCAATTTTGGAGAGCTTTTCTAGGTTACAAACATTAGTTGTATTAATGCATTGGATTTACACTTGTGAAGATTGATGTTTGATAGTGTCTTCCATTTCTCTGTAAGAGGGGTGGGCAAGCTATGATTTAGAGGCCAAATCAACCCTGACCTGCTTTCAAGGGCTCGGAGGTAAAAATGGGTGTAGCAGTCAGCTCCAGTTGCTAGGATGAACCTCCAGACTAGACACAGTTGCGGGAGGAAGGGGTTTCTTGAAGCTTACAGATTCAAAGAAAGTTCTGTACTGGCAGAAGAAGTTGGCCCACTTTCACAGGTCCACACCGAGAGAAAAACAACCACTGTCAACACACAGGCAAGCACACTCCAGGAACTCCAGACAAAACTCTGGCACTTTTCATATCCTTGGCTGGAAATTCCAGATCTGCTCCCACATCTTAGAGCTGGACCCTAAGATCCTCCCACAGGGACACCTCCTCCAGCCAGGTTTCTTGAGATCTAAAGCTTTACTAAAACTGAATCTGTTGGGGGATAGCCATTCAAACCGTCATGATGAGTTTTTATTTTATTTTATTCTTTAGAGGGAGAGAGCCTTTATTCCTGTGCTGACCTCTGCTGGCTCATGGCAAAAACAGACAGAGGCCCTGAACTCAGATTGTTCTGTACCATTTACAGCCCTTCGTCTGAATTCTCCCATGCTTAGGGTGGGGGGAGATTTATATCCATAAGTGGAGGGGTCTGTCAAGTAAGATTCAGTACAGGCAGCTGTCTCTTGAGATAAGGTAGTTATATGTTGTCCAAAGAGGTGAGGCTCAGAGTCACAGAATCCTTGTTAGCCACCATCAGAGGACTCTCCCTCACTGCAGTTACAGAGGATGGAGGTGCAACATCTATCTCTTCACTGAAAGTCCTAGGCACATTTTTATTTCTTATAGATACATTGATTATGTTCCATCTAAACCAATATAAGGTAGAAACATTAAATATATGGCATTACTTTAATAGTTTCCCCCTTTTGAAGTCTTGTCAATATTACATATAAAGACTTCAACTTTTATAAATCTGAGTCTTTGTGTTTCATTGGACTATAATAAGCCCTTGGGCTGAGTGAAACTAGTGGTGATAAATCCACTTGGGATGTCTAATGTGCAAGGCCCAAGTAATAACCCTAAGAAGATCTTTGTTAGTGGTCTGATCAGGGGCATAGGCCAGTTAATCCATGACCAATAACTGTCCAAAACAGCAGTTTATTAATTTTCTCTACTTTTGGCACACTTATTTAAGTCTCTGGAGTCTATTCATAGTAACTCCAGTTTTTTTTACAAAGCAGCATTCCTTATTTAAATAAACATAGTCCTCCGTTATCAGCTGTAAGCGGGTTCAGGCCTCTCTGGCATTGAGTAACCATGTTGGCCAGGGAATTTAGCTGCTGTTGTAGGTCTCTCAATGACTTGACTATTTGGAGTATGTTATCCATGAATTTAACAGACAAGATATATTAAAACTGTGTACAGACTTCTATTTTTTTTTTTTTCATTTTTAGTTCCTATTCATGGGTGCTTCCCAGTACTGTGTGGCTTGATATGGCATAGACTGCTACAAAAATAGATAGCCACCCCAAATTGTGTTTTCTGTCACTATGTAGAATAATATTATAGCTATTCTTTCCCCCAAGTTTTAATCCTGTGGGTCCATTGCCCCCGTCCTCACTGAGAATACCAGCAATTGTACCATTTACAGACCCATTTGGATAAATTGGCATCATGACCATGACCAGAAGCACTCCCTGTAGACTTCCTCAAGCTTCTAGCATGCATGGACCAACCAGCTCCCAATTGTGCAACTGTGGGGGCCTGCAGATCCTCCAGCTTCAGCTGTGCATAGACTGACCAGCTTCTGGGTGTGGTCAGAGCAGAGCTGCAGATCTTTGGAGCAGTCCTGGTACCTCTTCAGTGTGATTCAGAGTAGCTGCTGTGGACATTGTTGTGACATCAAAGACGTGTTCCCTTCAGCTGCATGGGCTTTTTTTTTTTTTCCTTTGGTTTTTTGAGGTAGGGTCTCACTGTAGCCCAGGTTGACCTGGAATTCACTATGGAGTCTCAGGGTGGCCTCGAACTCACAATCCTCCCACCTCTGCCTCCCGAGTGCTGGGATTAAAGGCGTGCGCCACCACGCACAGCTGCATGGGCTTTTTGACCCAAGTGTGATGAATCCCCAGAGTGGCACCTGTAACTTTAGTAACAGTTAGAGTGACGCATTATAGTATGAGGGCCTAGTCCAAACTGGCTGGAGTGGCTCCTCCTTCCAATTTTTTATTTAGATCATCTTTCCAGCATGGTGGGGCTACATTTTTAGTCAAATACTAAAAAACAAAAATCTAAATAAACAAAAAAGAATTAGTAGTAGAGCAGTCTTCCTCATGAATAGTAGACTAAAACATGTAACAGCCCTCAATATGAATATGGGGATCAATTGTGCAGAGGGCCCTGGAGAGTGTGGGATGAAGCCTAAAACTATTAGCTGTGGCTTGTACTTCTCAGTGTCAGAAATGGGTTGTATGCCACATGGATCTGTTGGTCAGAGAGACCTATGAGGTCCCCCAACCAAGACAAGCTTCTGTCAAAGCACTTGACCCACCTGAGATAAAAGATAAGACTCTCTTGCTGAAGAAACCACCAACTGTGGACACAGGACATTGAGAGATCATGCTAGAGTCTGCAAGGAAGGAAGCTGCCTGATGTCTAGCAATGTATAGTGCTGGAAAGACCTATGTGAGCTGCTGAGGGAAAAAGGCCACCTGCGTTGTAAACAACCATGGGGCAACTATATGAAACCAACCAGCCAGACAAGAAGTATGCATCTATGGAGAGGAGGGACTTGGACTACACTGAGAAGCTCCCAGTAGTCTTTGACCAACAGAGAGTTGTCCCTGGGTGAATCTTAGGGTCCATCTCCGAGGTGTGGTGGTGGATTTGAAATTCCAGTCTAAAGGTATGCAAAGCACCTGAGTTTTGCCTGGAGTTCCTAAGTGTGCTGAGTGGTGTGGCTTTTGGGTTTTTTGGCTTGGTCTTTTAAGAGAGGACCAACTTCTGCCATTATGGAACTTCCCCTATATCTGTAAGCATCAATAAGTATTCCTTCCTCCATTGCTGTGTCTGGTTTGGAAGTTCATCTCAGTGACCTGGAAGCTGTCTGCTACATGCACATACACTAAGATACATACACACTCACACACATAGACATGTACACACAAAAGTTATATAAAATCTGAAAATATGCATAACTTGTTTCCTCTCAAACACATGCATCTGGCACAAGTATAATTTCATATCTGAGACTGAAATCGTGTGAATTTATAGAGAACATTTCATAGAAAGTATATTGCATATTATGATGATGTATTGCACCTGAAGGTTTCTAAGACTGAGATTGAACTTGAACTTGCGCCCAGGCCAGATGTCTATTAGATAGCTGTGCTGCTCTATGGGTTCACAGTGCCGGTGAAATCACTGGATCATTTGAAAAGTCACTTTCTCAAGTTTGTTCTTCTGTCCAGAAGGTATTCTCACCATATCTACTGTACTCTAGCTTCATAGTTAATAGCTAATATCCGAACTTGTAGAGCTGTAGGAAGAAAAATAAAAAAAACTGAAAAACAGTGTTAGGATTTGAGAGCTAACAAGAGGTTTGTATTGTGAATCTTGCTTTTCCAGTGGAGCCGGAGGTGAGGGAGGCACTGTGAGAGCGGCAGGCATGGGGGTCTCTTCCCTCATGTGGGGTGAGATCGATCTGTCCTCACACAGAGCAGCTGTTCTGTGGAGTCTTAGTTTTTTGAAACTCTTGATAAATCCAATTTTGTTGGAAAGCTCAACTTTCAAATTTATAAAAGTTTTAATTAGAAATATCTTTGGTGCTTAGTCTACAATCACCTTGCCATTTGTCAATGAAATATAACAATGGAAAATCATAAATATCAGACAAAGGAAATGGCTTTCACAATTAATGTATTGACCCACGCTGTCCTTTACTGAGGTCTTGGTGGTTTTCACAGAAAACAACATGGTCTGGGCTTTGTAAGCTACATTTAAGTCTTTGAAGCATTAAAAATTGCAGGGGAGCTTTAATTTTTAAAATAGGCTTCCAGCGCCCGGTAAAATTGATGTAATGGCATAAAGAAGCAAAACAAGTAACAACCTTTCAAAGAGATTCAACATAATTGTTACAAAGTGAAAAACCTTTTAGAACTCCCATACATTCAGTAAGAATTGTGCTGCTTTCCATTACGGTTTTTATGGAGCTTCTGTAATATTGGTTCATAAAAATGTGTGCCTGCAGAAATTATCTACGGAAGTTAGAGGTAGAAAAGACCTGCTAGGGCATCTCTTTCATTTGCAAACCATCAATAACTAATGTAAGACATGACAATAATGCAGCATTAAGGTTACACATTTAAACACAGACGTCAGGAAATGCAAAAACGAAGGATCCATAACAGCATCAAACACCCACAATGCACAGATAAAATAGTTCTGATTGCTAATTACACTGTTAAGTGTTTTACCTCAAAAAGAAACTCACGAAATATGAACATGCTAATGCTCCCTTGGGACACTTGAGTTTCCTGGCTTTTATGTTTAAATTGGTAACTTTGAAAGGTTCATTGATGTAAATTTTCATTTTTAATTTTCTTCCTTTATTTTTGAAGAAAATGGAAAAATGCAATGTACTGATCACTGATGTTGTTGGCATGGCTAAGGACTCTCCTTCACTTCCATACAGCTTTCTGGAGAACTCATTTCAAAACTGGACTGGTCAGGTTACTGAGACCCATTGCCCTAGTCCTCAGGAGGTGATCTAGGTCTCTGAGTAGTGTATGTTCATGTTTTAGCCTTCCACAGACAACTCGATGGGTGACAAATTTACTAATTTCTAAATTTCACCAAGTACAATTTGAAAGGAAAGTTAGCATAGCAATATGCAGGCATACGATAAATTTTGATTTAGGAAATATTTCCAACAGGATGGATTCTTCTTTTCAAATTATTAGTCTCAGTAAGTATGGACAGAAGGGCAGGACTGAGAGACCAGAAAAGGATAGGCAGGGTCCAGAGAGCTCTGGACAAGCAGGAGACCGTGGCTCCCCGGGCCAAGCCCTGGACGCGGATGCTGTGACTGAGCGCTGCAGACCGAATGTGCGAATGTGCGGCAACCTGGGGCCCCAGAGCTGCTCTCCTGGCCCAGACTCCCTCCAGGCATGAAAATGACCCGCAAGGATCACCTCATTGGCATGGTGGGAACTACACGGGGTGCAGAGGACTGCATGCAAGGTGGCTCACCCCAACCTGAGGGCTGCTCTCAAGGAGTTACGTCACTGCCATGCGCGCTGCCCTTTACTTTGTCTAGTTTGGTCTAAAGGGTGAATTCTTCCACAACCTTCAACCACAAAGCGGACAACGAGGGATAAGCTACAGCACAGGCCTAGGTAGATCCAGAGAACAGGGCGTAAAATCCCCGAGTTACAAGATAGAACTGTGGGTGCCGATGGAGACAGGGAGCCGAGGATGCTGGAGCTCGGCAGGGCCGCAGACCGCGCTGCGCAGCGCAGGGCGCGGTCCCGCCGACTCCTTCCTGCCCTGCGCTGGACGCGCCCACGGACGCTCAGCTCCGTCTCCAGACTGCGGCGGCTAGCGTTCAGCAGAAGAGGTTTTGCAGGTGTGATCAAGCTGAAGATTTTAAGTGGAAATATTACCCAGAATACCCTGGTAGGCCCAGGGGTCTTCGTAAAGGAAAGACGGGGCCGAAAACCAGAGGTCTGAATGAAGTGACTGCCAGATTTGAAAACAGAAAAGGCAAGGAATGAAGACAGATTCTGAGGACACAGAAGGAAACCAAGGGATTTTTAAATCACTATATATTTCCTTTCTTCCTCTCCTCCTTCCCCCTTTTCATTCTCCTCTCCATCTCCCTTTCTTGCCTCATTTTTCTTTAACTGGGATTCGAACCCCGAGCCTCATGCATGCTGTAAACTTGCACTCTACCTCTGAACTGCATCCCACATCATAAATTTTCCTTAGCCAAACATTTCCTTCTCTCCTCTGCCTACAGACGCTTCAGATTCCACCTGTTGAATGCTGTCCTTGCAGTCATGTGGGAATGCATGCACCTCCTACGTGCGCAGATTTAACTTGTGTTGCAGGTTTACTTAGTAAACTTTCGTAGTTTGAACAGTGTCTGCACTACGTTTTTCATGTGGCGGTTAACTTATATTCCTATCAACTCTCAATGGAGTCTGCCTGTGCCTGCACTCAGTCCTCGTAGCTGTGATCTCTTCAGGCTGCGGTGTTTGAGGTCATTTGTTCAGGTAGCCATGGGCCATGAAGATGCCCTTACAAGTCATGATGGAAATGCAGGGGACGTTGTTTCAGACATAAAGGAATGTTACGATGAGGTTGCACTGAGGGCCACAGAAAACTAGTTTTATAAGGGAATTTTGGAAGTGGGTGCAAATCACAAACATTCATTATAGAAACTAACAATGGTTTATGTTAATCAGTGCAATAACATCTTCCTGTCACTTAAAAATTATAATCCAGCTTGGAACCAGTTAGTCTGCCCACTCATCCTATATTCTTTACGGTATCAGAAATTGCATTGAAACTTGACATGCTGGTTTTTTTGGTAATAATATGTGTAATTACATTATGTAATATGTAATTATAAAAGAAGATCATGGCTTCCTTAAAGGCAGGTAGGCAGGTATTTCTTGATGTTTTGTTTGCATTTCCTACTTGTTAATTCATAGCTCTATTCTTCCCTTGATTGAGTTACATGTTGCTGGAAGTTTAATTGCTTCTCTTGGAAACCTGGTAGGAGCGTTTGTCAGGCAGCTGCTGTGCCCGGCGCTAGTCGTTCAGGATGCACCGACGCCATGCTGTGCTGCACCGCCGTTAAACGTCTGTGATTTATGCTGAAGCCCTGGCAATGTCTTCTGCCTCTAATCGCATCGTCTGGATATGCCAGTCTTCTGCATATGTGATCTGCTTCATAAGCCTTGTAGTGGAATCTTTTGAAGACATTAATTGACAATTAGAGATTCATATTTCAGTGAAAACTAAATTGCACGTGATGCTACCAATGCACAAACTCAAATGGGTTGATGAACAGACACCTTCTATTCAGGCTATTCATACACACACCAAGAAATGACAGAAAACTAGATTGCATCTTATTCTTCATTCCTTTGCTTCTCATCTAAAAATATTATTTGATATAGGTGACATGACACAATGATTTTTAGAGACACCGGTGTATAAAAAAACCTTATCCACTGCCATAAGAAAAATATGTAAATGGTAATGGTAGTACAACCCACTCTGCATGAGAACACAGGATCTCGGAGAAGCAGTTCACTCCCCCGAGACCACAGTGTCGCACGTGGCAGAGGCGGTGCTTGGAAGCAACCGTGTTATGGTGTTGGCTAAAGCGCGAGCTTCTCTCCTCCACACCCTGCACCTGTGGCCATGACTTATACTGCATAGAACTTCAGGGGGCTCCATGAACGTGCCATTCTATTTCCACTCTTGGCAAAACTCCATGTGGAGCGGGTACGAGATGTGCTCTCAAGTCAAAAGGGTGATGTCCAAGCTCCACCACTGTCTATGCCCCACTGTCATTTTGAAATAAAAAAGATTATTTAGTTTATATCTCAGTTTGGCACCGAGGGTTATATAAGGTAACACAGGTACAATGTTTAACATTAATTATAAGTATTTAAGTTGTACTTAATAAGAAGGGGAAGAAAAAAGAATAAGAACCAATCCACATATTGCTCATATATATATGTGTGTGTGTGTGTGTGTGTGTGTGTGTGTGTGTGAATCACTTCTCATACAAATTTTTCACACTTTCCACTTTATGATCAGGGAATGTTTTCTTGACTTTGTGCATATCCAGTGCTGGCTTCACCATCTACAGGGACCGTGGCACTCAAGAGTCTGAGGGCTCTGTGAAACAGGAAGAGCTCGAGGCAGATGGCTAGTGAAGACTTCACCTTTCTGTCCTCTCTCGTCTTAGTGCCTTAGGTAATGCAGGCTTTGGATGTGCCCTCACGGCAGTATCGGTCCAAGTCCTTGGCATCAGGGAATGCTGCTCTGTGAAAGAGGCTTCTTGGGAAACTCTCCTAACATTATTTCCATCTTGCCTGGCCATTATGAGATTATGTGCCTAGCTCTATACAAACTGGAAGTGAGGAAACACACCCCAAGGAGACCTTGTAAGAATTAAAGCATCAAAGTGCGGAAACAAGTTTTTGTCATTTAGCTCCCCCGTGTTATATCCTCAGAGTACATTTGTAGGTAAAGGACTTATTACTCCTTTGTGGTCAGAGGGGTGACATTATCTACTACCTGGTGCAGAAAAAAACCCCCAAAAACCAAAAAAAACAAACAACAACAACAAAAAAACTGCACTCATTTCCCTCACATTTACCTAGTATCATACTTCCTTGAGGTACCTGGACAAACCTTTACTTGTTCTAAAGATGAAATAAAGTTAGTGATTTCTCTGTAGAAGTGTTTTCTGCACTGTTGAGCAATCAAGTGGATCACATTTATGCTCAGGGCAGATGGATGTGTTTGCATACATGCACCTATCCATGCAATGTACAATAATATGTACAGTTTGTGTATAATTATGTATACTTTATACACAAGGTTTTAACAGAAGCAGTGGAAGTTTAATGTCATTTATTGATGCCTTGATTTTAGATAAAAACAGTTATAAATTAGTAGGGATAAAGTTCAAAGGGAAAAAAAAATCTGAACTTAGAAGAACCACTATTTTTTTTTCTACTCTGCCTTTGGTATATTATTTAGCTAGTGGGTTGCAGTGAGCTTTAATATTTGAAAAAGGTCATCTGCATTGCTGGATTCCTATAGTGTATTTGAATAATGTAGGCAGCAGAAGTCTACAGAATGAGTGTACTTAGGCTAGGAAGCAGGCTTCCCAGCCTGATCTCATTTCTACCTCTGATTTGTTGTTTGACCTGAGGTGAGTCCTTCTCTTCTGTGTCTGTCAATGGTGATAATGAGATCTCTTCTTTCCCTTTCTAAGACAGATGCTGAGAGTAATGTGATGGCCTCCTAACTGACCTTTCCCCTTTATGTGCTTCTGTGTTTTTCCTTCAGTGCTGCAAATCCTCCCTCAGTCTAGGCAAGAGGTTTACTATGGAACTGTCTCTGAAGGTCCAACTGCCTAAAATACACCTCCACCATACTCTATCCTCCTGAGTGAACAATCCCTGAATTTTCTTCATGCTAATGCGAAGCAATTGGTGGTATTCCTAAACATCTGGACACTTCAATGTGAACTTTTAATATCGACAACCAATTTCACATCACAAGCATAGTTAATAGCATTCACAGTCTTTTAAATACACTTTAAGAAAATATTTGAATATATAAACTTGAAGGCAAGTCTTCTAGGTTCTTGGTTTTTGCTCACATCTATTTATTCTGTCAGTACTTAGTTTGTGTTTACAAGAACACTTTAATTTAGAACTTTATATTTATTTCTACCTTCTTTAAAGGATCCCTCACAGGATCATGACACTAGACTGTTTACTTATGTTTTTCTATTTCAAGCGGAAGAAAAGCACCATGGAAAGGAAGAAGTCAGCATTTTAAGTGTTTCCTCAAATCATTTACTTCATTCCATTTGTGTCACCACCATTTCCTGCATGGCTGTCTGTCTTATAGCTCCATTCCACTGTTGGCCCTGTGCAGTTCATATCCACAGAGGGGAGAGTGTCTATTGTAAAGTGCAAACTGTAGCATCTGCTTAAAATGCTGGTCTCCATTATATGTAGGGGATAATGATACTCTCTCTCATGCCCTTCAGGGCTCTTAGATGTGATTGGCTCCATGCCCAGTGTGAAAGTTAATCTTGATTGTCAGTTTGATGCAATTTAGAATCACTATGGAAACAAATCTTTGGGCATATTTGTGAGGGAGTTTCTAGATTGTGTTAATTGAAGTGGGAAGATCCACACTAATTAGGAATGCTATCATTTCATGGGTCAGGGACACAGACTAAATCAAAAGGAGGAAGCTAGCTTGGCATCAGTATTCATCACCCTGTGCTTCCTGACTTTGGGATCCACGAAAACAGCTGTGTCCTGCTCCCACCGTCGCGCCTTCCAAATCACGATGGACTGCACCCTCAAACTATGGGCTGAAACAAACCCTTCCTTCCCTCTTTTTAACCTGCCTTTCTCATGTATTTTGCCACAGCAAGGAAAAACTTGCTAATACATCCAATTTTCAATGCTTTATTTTGTTTTTGTTGATTTTTTTTTTGACAGGGTCTTGTTGTAAAGCCCAGGCTTGCCTTGAACTTTTTGCTTCAGCCTCCTAAATGCTGTAATTTACAGTAACACACCACCACAGTCTTTTTGTGAATTAATTTGTGTACATATAGTGTGTTATTGGTGTGTGTGTGTGTGTGTGTGTGTGTGTGTGTGTGTCCATACAATGGAACACCAGATATGCCACCATCTGAGTCCAACTTTATGTGAGTAGCTAGGAAATTGATCCATACTGGGAGGCTTTGCAAACAAGTGCCTTTATCCCTAGCCCTTGCACCATTCATTTGTTTTCTTTTGATCATGTTAGTATAGTGTTTGTCACAAGGAGTTGCCTGATTCAGTTAATCTGTCTCCCACCAATAGGCTTTAGCTTCTGTCCATTATTTTTCAGTTACAAAAAAAAAAAAACCACAAAAAAAACCATGAAACAATCTGCAACATAAGTTATCACATGTCAAATATATCAAGAGTTTATTTATGGGGTGGATTATTGAATTAGAATAACTAGATTAAGGAATATAGGCTTATTGTTTTTGATAGATTTTTGCAAAGTCAGAGTTTTAAACAGTAGCTCAGTGAGAGAAAATTTAGAGGCTACCCTCAAACTTGATCTGAGGGTAGAACTTAGAAATCCTCGAGAAGCAGCTATCTCCAATGGCTTTCCTTGGTTCACACTCATCTCAGTGAAGTTCCAGTTAGGAAGTTTTATTCTGAACACAGCCTCTCATATTTCATGTCGGTAAGTAAAGGATGAGTCATAAACTCAGAAGTGCACAATAAGAGAAGGTGGGATGAAGCCTAAACTTAAACATTTGTCTCTGGCCTATAATTTCCAGAACCAGAAATTGGCGCTACCCACCTTGAGCTGTTGATGAGAGACCTATGAGATCCCCAAAACAAGACAGGCTTCTGTCAAAGCAATTGATTACCCACCTGAGGTAACAGGTAAGACCCTGTTGCTGAAGACACCATATGCTGCAGACACAGAACACCAGTGTCCCAGCTGGAATCTGGAAGGGAGCCAGACCCCAGATGGTTAACCAGTCTAGTGCTGGAAAGAGCTACGTGAACTGCTGGGGGAAAGTGGCCAACAACGGTGTAAGACAGCAGGTGTCTAAGCTACTCAGATAGGGTTAGGGTTAGGGTCTGATTGGCTAAGAGATCTGCTCAGTGGAAAGGAACCCATATCTGGAACTGGGAGCCAAGCCAGAATCCTAGGGAGACCAAGATTATGGTCTTCAGTGACAAGCTCCCACTAGTCTTTGGCTAAAAACAGGCTATATCCATTAAAATCTCTCAAAATTAGCAATGTTTATCCCATTTAACCTATGCTGACTCTGATTCAGAATCTGTTTGTCTTTTTCAGAAGGTAGCAAGGTCTGGGGAGATATATTACCTCTTGACCCGGCTAAGGCCCAGCTGACCCCAGAGAGGATTTGATGGCTGAGATGACAGGAGGGCTGCCTCATGTGAGCCTGACAACCAGTGCCGGACTCAGGATTCTCAGCCCACGCCAGAGCGGAAACTCAGAGGCTCTTGAGCACTCATCACTGAAGCTCACTTAAAGCACACGCACCATAGCTCAGGGAATTCTGCGGAAGAGGGGTGGAAAGATTTTAGAAGCCACAAGTTGGGACCCAGAGACATTGTCTACCCTCCGCTCCCCCATAACTGACTGCTGTGGCTGTTACAATTCATAGCCCACAATCCCATGGGGGAATACCAACAACCCCACCGAGGAGGGCCCTTGCTGGAATGGGGACAGGGAGGAAGGAAAAGATGGTACCAACACGTGATGTATCCATATAAAGTATGTTCTTAATAAAAAACAACACCAAACTAAACAAAAATGCCTCTTGCTAAGCATATTGTAAGGGCTGAGCTGTCTTTTCTTTCTCTTTTCAAACCTGCATGATTGGCTCTAAGCTTCCCTCTGAGGACGAGCTGTGGGCTTCCTTCACAGAATGCCAGCCTCTGCCTTCTCCATGTTCAGAGAAGTTATCACTAGGTTACCTCCTCCAGAAAGCCTCCATGGATAACCAAGAAGGTGGTCTTTCCCTTTTCTTTAGTCCTCCCATAATTACTGGTTATACTTTTTACTTGGTCCTTAAAATATCCCATGCCTAACATTTGTCATTTCTCTTTCATATGTCTGGTTTCCTTCACTTGAAATGTAAAGTATTCAAAATTGGTCTGTCCTTCTCTTCCTCATACTTATCAATCTAATATAACAGCTAACATACATTAATATTATCAGTAAATATAGGCATCCTACTGATTTTCCATTTGTGTTGGTAGGGTCTGGACCTCTGTCCACTCTTCAAACCAGTGTTCGTGTGGCTTATGATAGTCCAGCATGAAGCTAGTGACTAGACCAGGGCTGATCTAAGGAGAGGATTATTTCCATTCCATGTGAATTTCATACTCCTGTGAGTCTCTAACCTTGGCTTCATTAGATGTTTTCTAACCAACTGAACCCAGAAGTAAACATTTTTAGGGCAAAATTTCTATTATACCTCATTGTTAAGCTGACTTCCAGAAGAAAACAAACTATAGCCCTGGAGGAAGAAAAGTATCAAAAATTTGCCAGTGTGAGAAAATTGAGGTAATATGGTCAGTCTGTGTGTCATCTCAGCTATAGCATACTTCCTCTGTAATGAGGGCATATACATACAGACAGACAAAACACCACTGAAATAAAAATTCCTAGATGCAGTCATTATGGGTAGTTCCAAGTCCTGGCATAGTAACAGTTGACAGGCTTGGCCAATTCGTATGTAGTGCATACAGTATGAGGAGGCTTTTGCTCTTGTATCTTCTGCATATTTTGCATATTATAAGCACTCCATCTCCTTGATTGACAAGTTATCTTCACAAGACATCTGAGAAGGCGGTGTGGACATTTTTCTGTTTCTGGGAAGAGAACATCTGATGCTGAGCATGCTTTGAAGCGGGGCAGGGGAGACTTGGGAGTCATTAGTCACAACAGGAGCAAAGCAAGCTGATTTTGCCTAAGTTGTAAATTAGTGTTGGCCTTTGATGCTAATAATTATTACCTTCTATTTTTTGTTATAAAAGAAAACCACCCTGCAGAGTGTTTAATATAGCTCTGGCCTAGCTCTGCTGTCTGAGTGCTGAGGGTTTGAATTCTCAAGCTGTTCCTACTGAACGTTGGGCACATGGCTGCAGTCCAGGGGAGGTAACAAGGGCACAGGAGACGAAGCCAAGTCTTCACCTAGTTTTGGCTCTGCAATCTTCCCCCCCCCCTTTGTCTCATTTTAGATTTGGATATTTAGAGTTTGTGTAACCATTTTTTTTTTTTTTACCAAAGTCAAACATAACACACTAATAATATCCTTGTAAGAAGTGTATTGTAAGAAAGAGAAATATTTTTTTCATGGTGATTTGATTGCTTCTCTTAAGTGCTTTTAAGTCAATGGTTCTTTTTAGAAGTAAAATATATTCTATGTAAGTCTTAAACCTTAATATAGTGTGGCATTTCTTGGCCTATAATAAATGCTTTTTTATTACCCTAATTATAAAATCTTTGTAACTACTACTTTTTGCATAAGCATTTTATTGCTTTTTTCTTACTTTTTTAGCTTTATTTTTGAAGTCCATTATAAATTATTTTAATCCTTTAAGTATTCTCCAACCATTCACAGATTCGCTAGAACTTTATGGATCACTAATGCTTTGTCATGTAATATGAAACATTTCCACTTATAAAACAATCCCACTTTAAGGTGGGTGAGCATCAAAGCTTGAACACTATTGAGCTATTTTCTAAGTGTGTGTTTATGATGTTTGTGTTGATACTGGGTATGGGTGACAATGGGTGTGTGCCACAGTGTGCATGTGGAGACCCTAGTGCGGCTTTCAGGCTGCCCTCACCACTAGAGGCAGGGTCTTTCTCCTCCTCACTCTGCTCACCATGCGAGTTAGCCCAGGAGGCCTGGGGGTCTACATGTAATTATGCGAGCTTGTGGGGAAAATGCTTTATCTACCAACCCACCTCCCTATCCTGAGGAAAAAGAAACTACATGTATGTGCGATGTATATATGTGTGTATGTGCTTTAAAACAATGCTTGTAATAACAAACTGAGTATTTTTGACTGGAAATCCTGAAAATAGTACATAGACAAAGACTATTCAGTAGTGACGGGATATTAAAAAAATCCAGTTAAGCTTGGTTTAATGCTCCAGGATTAAAGAAAAAAACCTCACAAAACCCTGCCTATGCAGTTATTCATTTGGCATTTCTGATTTTCTGAGGCAATTGGACAATATTTGATGACTGAGCAAGCTTCTTTAATTCTCCCTCTTTATTGAAGCAAAGACCCAGAGGTTAAACAATGTCAAGCCATTTCATGGTGTGAGGACAATGTCTGCAGTCTGCACTGTTAAACATCAGAGACATGAGTGGATTTTAATCATGAGTCTCACACTGATAAAAACTGTGGCTGTGGGATAATTATACCACTGAAACAATTAGCCTTTTAAAAAAATCTTTGATTATGTAACATTACATATGTAAAATAGTGTAAGAATCCTCATCATACACATGCCTACTATCTATCTTGCAAAATGATCCACATTTAGTCATTTATATTTTAGCTTTGTTTTTGCCCACTGCACCCTTACTATTATTATTGTGTATGTTTGTAGTTTTGAGATGTAATGCCCAGAAAAACAAAGATATTGGTTGTGTAATTTTTATAGCAAAGTGGCTGTGCATTCACACCCACACTGTGGTACACAATGGGATCTGTTTTTCTGTGGAAGCTGTGTATCCTGTACGTGTTCAGTTGGGAGGGAGACGTTGTCGCTCTATCCGTTTACCTGATGCTCAGCTTGTGAAGTCTTGATGGTGGGCTTGAAGGCTTTGGAGGGATGAGCTTTTGCTTCCACGTTAATTGCCAAACACTTTTGCAGAAGACTCCAACTTCCAGGGTTATCCTGAAGAACTTTTCTTTTCTAAACCACTGATGAATTAAAGTAACAGGATATAGACCGGAATTTTGAGAAAGTACTTGTTTTGCCTGTGAACACAAGCAACTCATTTTTGAACTTAAAAGCTTAATAATACCACTGAATTCCTACACCCTCTTAAAGACTCAGAAAATAGATAAGTGTCCTAGGTTAGCCCAGTGAATTTTAGCTGGTGTTGCTGAAGTTGTGTTGGTGTGATGGGCGCTGAGTACAGTATGGAAGAAACTTGGAGGTGCACTGAGGTTGTGAATAGTAGACAGTGTGACTTTCTAAACCAGATGTTTTACTTCCTTCTTGTTCTTGGCTTTGCTCAGCCTAAATAGTCCCCAAATACAGATCACTACTAAAAAAACAAGACCTTAATTCTATATTTGAAATAGTCACAGTATTTCTTTCCCTTGATGGCATAGGAAATTGCAGACCAGGACCTAGGCATTTAAAAAATGAAGTCCGAATTCTGTACTTAATGTCAGGGTATTATTATTTATTCATAGTCAGTGGTAATTTGTGAGAATGATCATTATAATTCTGCAGGAAACTGCCTGTCTTCTTGCTTCAGTCTTGAGTAATCAAAACCCAGAGCTTCAGTAAGGGAGCTCCTCGTTTACAAGGTTAATTCCTTCAATAACAATATGTACGCTTTGACACACATTTCAGAGCTTCACAGTTATTGCACAGAGCACAAACTCATTGGATATGCAGTGTAAATAACCTTATCAAGAATGCATGGAGAGAATCTACATTACCGTTCTGTTGGGTCAGAAGGGTAAACACAACAAGAAAATGAGGCATTTGCCACCAAGTACTCCAACTGACTTATTTTACTGTGCCCTTTCATTTGGGGCCTTTAAAACTGGAGGCTGCCTGTGTGCTCTACCCTCACCTAGGCATTCATTTAGAAATTCTAAATTCTAGAGAGTGGTAACTGTCCTGGAGGAGAGCTCCAGTGACTCTGTGTAAATCTGTTACACAGAGATGAATGTTTCAGGTAAGGCGAGTTCATCGTGAATGTGCTTAGGCGTCTGTGCTCCAGGGGTTTGTGCTAGGTCTTGTTTTAGTGTATAACAGAGGACTCTCCCTGCCAGTGTAAACAAAACTCAGCTGGTCTTGGTCTAAGAAGCGACAGTTTTAAGTAGAGGTCAAAGCCAAGCTGGGCAGAAGGCTCCAAGTCCTCAACTTAGCCCATCGTCTGTGTTTCCTGTGCAGCTTAAAGGGCTTTGATGGAAGAAACTTGGTCTTTAACTCTTTTCTGCCTAGAGATGGCACCCAAGACCATAGAGTACAATAGGAAGACCTTTCCTGGTCAAGTGCTTTTCTGAGAGACGTCATACTTTTTATATAGCAGTAAAAACTGTCCAGGCTGCAAATATCTTCAGGGTCATTCTAAGGGCCACTTAGCCCAGTGTGATATCCATTTCCTAGTCTTTGAATAATAGTTACTTATTTTTTAGGAAGATGTAAGTGTCCTTTAAGGTAGCAACAACTGCTGTGATATCCCTTTATGTGGACATAGCTGTCTGATCCTGCCACACTTTCTCCACCGTGATGAAATTTCCCCTCAAAACTGTCAGCTGAAAACAAACTGTTCCCTTTCATTAAAATGTTATGATTACATATGAATATGTGCTGCATAATATATGTTATAAAGTAGAACAGACTCAGAAGAAAACACTTGGTTTTGTGATGATACTGAGTTAAGAGTTATATTATGTTCTAATCTGTGTGCTCTGTAGTCCTGGGCTGGACTTGACCTCACAGCAGTCCTCCTATCTCTGCCCCCAAGTGCTGGGATTAAAGGTGCATGCCACCATGCCAGGCTAATGGCTAAATATATTTTAGCTATTAAGGGCACACATTTGCCTCACTTTTCTGGTTCCCAGGAGAAGGAAAGAACATCTTCCCTTTCTGTGACCACCTCTTAGAAGCTCCTTTTCAATATTTTTGATTTTTAATTTATTTATGTGTGTGTGTTCTGTGTGTGTGTGTGTGTGTGTGTGTGTGTGTGTGTGTGTGTGTGAGAGAGAGAGAGAGAGAGAGAGAGAGAGAGAGAGAGAGAGAGAGAGAGAGAGGGAGGGAGGGAGAGGGAGGGAGAGAGTGGACATACAAGAGCTTCCAGCCACTACAAATGAACTCCAACTGCATTTGCCACCATGTGCATCTGGCTTATGTGAGTGCTGGGGAATTGAATCTGTGTCCTTAGTTTTTGCAGCAAGTGCCTTAACTGCTAAGCCATCTCTCCAGCCCCCTAGAAGATCTTTTTTGTTTTGCTTTAATTGAGGAGGTTTCACAAATTCCAATGTTCCAAGCCTTTGTCTCATGCAAGTGGAATGTTTGTTTTAGTTTCTTAAAAATTTAATTCAAATCAAGTATCCATTATGATTGTCAGAAGCACAGAGGAAGGAAGGAGAAACTGAGAATGATCTGTTCCAGGTTTGACCATGTTTCTTCAAATTTCATTGTGCCATTTTTCCACACTGTTGTATAGAATTCCATCGTGTAGATATACCACATCTTAGTTATTCATTCATCTAATGGTGGACATCTGGGTTGATTCCAGGTCTTGGATATTACAAATTGAGCAGCTATAAACATGGTGGAGCAAATCTCTCTGAACTGAGGCATAGAGCTGTTAGGGCACATGCCCAGTAAAGGAATAACTGGGTCTGTTGATAACTCTGTAGTCAGCTTTTTTAGGAGCCTCCATATTGCTTTACAAAGTGGTTATACCATCTTACATTCCTACCAACAGTGGATGAGGATTTCTATTTCTCCACATCCTCTTCAGCATTTATTTTCATTTGATTTTTTGATGTTTTCTGTCCTTACTGGGGTAAGGTGGAATCTCATAGTTATTTTAATTTGCATTTCCCTGATGATTAGGGATAATGAACATTTTCTAAGTGTATGTTTGCCATTTGTAGTTCTTCCTCTGAGAACTGCCTGTCCAATTCTTTGCCCCATTTTGTGAATGGGTTGTTTGACTTTTTATTATTTAGGTTTTTGAGAACTTTGTAGGTTTTAGAAATTAGGCCTCTGCCAGTTGGGTATTCAGCAAATATTTTCTCCTATTCTGTGGGTAATCTATTGGCTATGCTTATTGTATGTTTGTCTGTGAAGAAACTTTTCAGATTTATGTAATCTCATTGGTTGAGTGATTTTTTATGATTCTGTGCTACTGGCATTTTGTTCAGGAAGTTTTTTCCCATTCCTATGTCATGGAAAGTTCCTCATATTTTTTCTTCCAGTAGAAACCAAGATTCCAGTCTTATATTAAGGTCTTTCATATATTTGGACTTGATTGTTGGGCATGATGAGATGTGTGGATCCAGTTTCAATTTCCTGCATATGGTTATCCAGTTTATCCACCACCATTTGTTGAAGATGCTGTCTTTTTTCCAGCCTATATTATTAGGGCCTTTGTCAAATATGACTGGACAATAGAATGGGTGTGGAGGGAGGGGATGGCAAGGGTAGGGGTGGGGATACAAAACTGGACCCAAACGGCAATGGTACCATAAAATTCTACATCCTAAAAGACAGACCAAATTGCTGAACATTTGCCAGGCCCTTAGAAGGAACACCTGAATCAAAAGGCCCTAGAGAGGGTATGACAAAGACTGACCTTAATTGCTTGTTTCTTTTTCTCTCTCCTCCTCTTTTCTCTATCTCTTTTATATTACTTATCTTTTTCTTCTTTCTCTTCTTGGGTGCTGACCTGTAACTCCCAGTACCAGCATGTAGATATCATCCACAATGAGCTCTTGATCAGAGAGACCTACAAGGTTTCCCAAAAGGATGACAGATTTCTGTCAGAGTACTTGATGACCCACCAAAGGTTACTGGTAAGACCCTACTGCTGAAGACACCATATGCTGTTGGCATGTAATGTAGAGTGCCATGGCTGGAAGCTAGGAGAGAGTCAGTCCCCAGATAGTTAGCTTGTTTAGTGCCAGAAGGTGCTACATGAACAACTGGGTGAAAATGACCAACATGTGTCCAAGCAACTCATGGTCTAAACTACTCAGCAGCAAACAACCTGACGTGATGCTCACACAAGTGCAATAGTGGCACACAGCCATGGTGGGAAACCAGTTGCTGTAGATTTGGCTAACTGATCTTCTCAGTTGAATGGAACCCATAGCTGGAGCTGGGAAACAAGTCAGAATCATATCCAAAAATGAGCCTGCTCTCCATTATAAAGCTCCCACCAATCATGGGCTACCAGAGGGCCTACGCCTATTAAATTCTCTCTTAAAAAAACAGTGGTTATCCCATTTATCTGGTGATAACTTTACTCTCTGTTGGAGAATTTGCTTCTATTTTTCAGGTAGACACAGATCCTAAAGAGAGAATCACCCATCATACCTCAAAATGGCCCCAGCTGAAACTAAAAGCAATTGGGGAAATAAGCAAGAGTGCTGCTTTCTTGGTGAACCTGGTACCAGCCAAGGGTGAAGGAGATAGACACAGAGAACACTCAACTCCTACCAAACCAGATATCCAGAGACACAGAGGCTCCCAAGACCTCAGCACTGAAGTAGACCTAAAATGAACCCAACATGACTCAGGAAAACTTGTGGAAGAGGGGGTGGAAAGAATGCCAGTGCCACATGTTGGGTCATAATGCACAGAGACTTTGCCTCTTACCCATAACTAATGGCTAACCCCTCAATGCATGACGCATATCCCCCAATGAGGAGGGTGCCTGTGGAGGGGTAAGACAGGGAGGAGACTAATGATGGTATCAACTTGACTGTATATATTGAGTACAAAACTAATAAAAAATTAAAAAAAGAAAGATAAGCCAACAGAGTCTTGAAGTCATGGGGCAGAAGGAGCATAAATCTAAATTTTGGAGCATCAGGAATCCATCTTTTATGAAGCTGTGAATTCATATACCAGGAGGTAAAGTGTGTCAAATAAAATATAAATCACTTTATCAATGTATCAGTGTCTTACTCTGGGAACCTAATTAGTATGCCCCATCCTGCAGCCTCCTGTGCTGGATTCTAATGAATTCTAAATGTCACCTAGCTTGCCCCATCTGGATTAGCTCTAAATAGGTAGACTAGCTCTTCCAATTGTGCATATTTTTATAATGAAACACAATTTCTGTCTCTATGTCCTTTGTCTTGTTCTATTCCTTGTGAGGAGGCCTGGTTTGTGAGTGAGGTGGCTCATTCCCTTCCTTTGTGGTCAGGAGCCCATGGCAATTTTAGACATTGCTCCTTGGGTCTTGCTTTTATCTTTGTCAGATGAAAAAGATAAGCTGTTTTAATTTGTAAGACTCCTTCCAGTTGTTAAATGTTCTTCCTTTTCCTTTCTCTCTCTTTTCTTTCGTTCGTTTGTTCTTCCTTTATTTCTTTCTCTGTAGTATGTATATGTGTGTGCAAATGTATGTGCTCTGTGTGCACAAGTATGAAGGCCGGAAGAATGCACTGAGTATCCTCTATCATTCTGCCTAATTTCCTTGAGGCACAATCTCTCACTGAACCTGCAGCTGTCCTGTTCTTCAGCAACGCTGGCTGACCAGGGAGTCCCAAGGATCTGCTTCATGCCCCTTCAGTGCTAGGGTTACAGGACTGGCTTTACCTAGCCTTTTATGTGGCTTTTGGGTATCCAGCTCAGGTCCACATGCTTGTGCAGTAAGTTCTGTTAGCTTCTGACCCAACTCCCTAGCCCCTAATTCTGAAACTTTTCATGCTCATTTGATTGCTAAATTCTTCCTAGAGGAACTGTTCCTGCTTTTGAAACTATTAGAGCTGATTCCTAAAAATGTACATCTGTGATGGAATTTGACAAAAATATCTAGTTCTCTAGTAGCCATAATGTTATCTTTATAATTAATATGATCAGGGGTGGTAAGCACTGAAGATATGCCTTAAAGAAATAATTTGATGTTTGAATGCTAAAAATAAAGCTAGATGAACAGTTCCTGCTTTAAGAACCACTTCTGTGCTTGACCTGAGGCCACCGACCTCCCTGCGCTGCCCTGTCAGCCTGGCATGTTCTGCCGTGTGAGACCCGCTCGACCTCCTGTCCTCCTGCCCCCTCACTCCATGTCGCCGTGTGCTCTCCAGAGGAACCCGCACCGGACTAAAAGTGGACAATAATATCATGAAAAACACATTTTGAGTTAATTTCAAAAGGGCAATTCTGGTTGTCTTTCTACTTTTTCCTCATGGGATTATATACTTTGAAATTGCATAGGACTTCACGGACCTCAATTTAAACCTTTTGATTTTATAAACTTTGACATTCTGAATTAATATGCTTTGATTTAGTGAGAGGTTGGAAATACTTACCTGGGCCCCACACAGGTGATACTTGTATTTGGAAAAAACTTGATGCTCTTAAGAAGTCTCAGCTGCCTATTTAGATAGCCTTTTGAGCAATGCTAACAGATTGCTTATCATCAGAATTTACTTGGCAGAGGAGGCCAGAGTCTCATACCTGCTGGCCTGTGCAGTGTATTCGAGAGGCATAACTACACAATAGACCTCTCAACTCAGTACGTATTTACAACCTATGATAAACTGGGCTCTAGTCTTTCACAGTCATAGGACGTTGCAATTGCAAGAACATGATTTGTCTTGTCGTGGTTTTCTTTAGCTCCTCTGCTTTGTTATGGGATTTTAGTCCACACACTTTCTTCAGCAGCAGCGTGTGTGTATATAATCTTTAGGACAGGTACTTCCCTAAGTGGTTGACACTTCTCAGGTATGTCGGTTCTGGCTAACTTCACTTTTACAAGTTTATGTTTGCTTACTTTGTCCTCACATTACAGTAATTTTGACTTTTTATGGCAGAACTTAAAAGAATCTGCTACATTCAGCAGTTCTGAAATATAAATGACTTTTACTACCAACATAGTTTGACATGTTTAAAGTTTAAAAAATATTGCTAATTTACTCTAGCTATTCTCTAACACACTGCCATAATTCAGAACCCATCTTTATCTTTGCATGAAATCTTTAAGAATTGCATTTGCCAAATATTTATGGTTTCAACATGTTTCTTTTATTTCTATAATGGGATGATCAGCTTGAACAAATGGTACAAATATTGTTAAATATAAGAGCTCACATCAGGGTTGGAGAGATGGATTAGTGGTTAAGCACTTGTCTGTGAAGCCTAAGGAGCACCATTCGAGGCTCGATCCCCAGGACCCACATTAGCCAGATGCACAAGGGGGCACACATGTCTGGAGTTCATTTGCAGTGGCTGGAGGCCCTGGCACACCCATTCTCTTTCCCTCTCTATTTGCCTCTTTCTCTCCATGACTGTCGCTCTCAAATAAATAAATAAAAATAAACAAAAAAATTTTAAAAAAGAGCTCAACATCAACTCCATCAAAATAAGAGGAGTCATTTTTTTTAAAAAATTATTTATTTATTTATTTGAGAGCAACAGACACAGAGAGAAAGACAGATAGATAGAGAGAGAGAGAGAGAGAGAATGGGCGCGCCAGGGCTTCCAGCCTCTGCAAACGAACTCCAGATGCGTGTGCCCCCTTGTGCATCTGGCTAACGTGGGACCTGGGGAACCGAGCCTTGAACCGGGGTCCTTAGGCTTCACAGGCAAGCGCTTAACCGCTAAGCCATCTCTCCAGCCCAAGAGGAGTCATTTTTGAAGATACTTTCAAATATCCAAGTGGATGACACTTAACAAGTCTATTCTGTAGGTTCTGTGGAGTGCATTTTGGGAATAATTCAACCTAAAATGCCATTATGGTATTGTCCTCCTCAAATTGAAATTGCCCCCAGTACTCATATGTTAGACTGAAAATTACTAAATCACACTCAAAGTTTTCTAGTTAATGTATGAGACAGAACTTTGAGAATTTAATTGCATTTTAGTACTGCTCTCTGAAAACATGCAAAACTGGTTTCTGAGGAGAAAAAAGATCTTGATTTTGCCTAACTCAATTGTTCTGCAGCTGGGTAGGAATGCAAATAATTTATCAATAGTTATACAAAGATAAATCTCAACCTTAACTCTCCAGCTAGTAGCTAAGTAATAAAGGAAATCAGATTCAAATACACTTTCATTTCAGAAATTTATAAGATCATTTTAGACATTTATAAAGGCTGTGATTTTCATATATATATGTTTATATCATCTCTTAAGAATCCACCTTTGATAAACAATTCTTCTAAAATTTATAATCTCTCTGCTTTAAACTGAAACTGTAGAAGGCACAAAATTTAATTAATCCTCCAAAATTATCCCAGCAATGGATTCCCTTTTAATATCTATCTATCTATCTATCTATCTATCTATCTATCTATCTATCTACCTACCTATCTATCTAGATGGATATATATATATACTAGGAATTCTTGCATATACTAATTATAAATGACCCTACACGCAGGTATAATACCCAAGATCATCATATAATAGTAACTATAAAAGAGCAAATTGGTAGGGGCTGGGGAAATGGCTTGGCAGGTAAGAGCCCTTTACATGCAAGCATAAGGGCCTGAGTTAGATTCGCCAACACCCCCAGAAGCAGTTGAGCATGGTCAGGTATGCCTGTGGTACCAATTCTGCAGGGAGCAAGACTGGAGAGCTGCTGGGACTAGCCATTCAGCCAGTCTGACCAAGAATGGTGCTTGCGTTCAGTGAGAGCCTCAAGCATGAGGAATCACGTGTATGAAACAATAGAGGAGGACACTGATGTTTTCCCTTGCCTCCACATGCACACACAGGCGACACGCACATCTGCATACATGTACACTCATCACACACCACCACAACTTGCAACACACAACACATACTACATATACAACATATGACAAAATCCTTCTCAAATTTAAAAATGATAAATAAAAGAGACAGTAACCGTTTTTGTTTTGCTTATTTTTATTTATTTATTTGAGAGTGACAGACACAGAGAGGAAGAGGCAAAGGAAGAAAGAGAGAGAGAGAGAGAAAGAGAAAGAATGGATATGCCAGGGTCTCCAGCGACTGCAAACGAACTCCAGATGCATGTACCACCTTGGGCATCTGGCTTAGGTGAGTCCTGGGGAATCAAACCTGTCCTTTGGCTTTGCAGGCAAGTGCTTAACCACTAAGCCATCTCTCCAGCCCCTGGCTATTTTTTTTCTCCTCTGTGGTCTGTATTGGAAACTTCTTCTTTTTTTTAAATTTAATTTTATTTTTTCTCAAATTTTTTAAACATTTTCCATGGTTATAAAAAATATCACATGGTAATATCCTCCCTCCCCACTTTTCCCCTTTGAAATTCCATTCCCCATCATATCCTCTCCCCATTTCAATCAGCATCTCTTTTATTTTGATGTCATGATCTTTCCCTCCTCTTATGAGGGTCTTGTGTAGGTAGTGTCAGGCACTGTGAGGTCATGGATATTGAGGCCATTTTATGTCTGGAGGGAGTACTACACTAACCTTTTGATACTCTCCTTTTTTCCCTGAATGCCAGAGCAATGGGTCTGAAGCAAAACAGATTTATTATTTATTTGTGGCTAATAATAGTGGCCTCAGGGACTGCTCCATGTAACCTGGGTTTGTATAGAATGCCATGGACACAGGAGGAAGGGACACCTGCAGGAAGAGCACGAGGTAAAGCTGCACTAATGTGCCATGGAAACTAGACTACAGTGCTTTAAAATGAGTGTTATAGGTTACTGTTTTATCTTATTCCGCATGTGTGCTGTTCAGGCAGACATTTGACTCCCAGGTCCAGCTTGCCTCTGGCATTCAGCATTGCTGTCTTTCGTGCAAAGATGCTCCTGTCCTCACCACATGCTATTTCTCTTTTAGATATTACATATCAACCCTAGGAAGAGAGCACTGGAAAAAGTAAATGACAAAAGTTCCCTTGAATTAGATCTGCATCATTTATTGGGGAGACGGAATTCTGAAAGTTCTGAACTGTATGACTGTCTCTTATACTTCTTGCTCAGACCTGGGTTACAGACCCCTGGCATATTCCTTTGAGTGGGCAAAACTAGTATTTATAATCAGAAACATCAGATGCCAAATTAATTAATATTCTATGAGAAAGAATGACAAAGTGGATGGGTATCTGGAGAGCAGTTAAAAATCTTGGTACAGGCTTGATTTCTGTAGAAACAGAATCAAGATAAAAGCGGAAATCTCTCAGAAGACTATTAACAGACTTATAGGAAAGAGAAATTTCCCATTAGTTCCATTTTCTTCTCAATTCCCACTTCTGTCAAAGGCTTGTGATTAAAAAGCAATCTTCAAAAGAATATCTCCAATGTTTGGTTTGCATAGGTTGTTACTAGAAATGCTACTCATCTTTTAGTGAATAATCCTTTACAGAGTCTGACACTAAGTTCCTTTTTCACTGACTCTTGTTCTTCAAATTCCTCATATGATCTCATATATCCATATACCATATATCTATTATCTATCTATCTATCTATCTATCTATCTATCTATCTATCTATATATATATCATCGTCATCCTCATCATCTCTCAGATATCTATCATCTTTCTTATCCCTCAGGCCAATTTAAAAAAATAGTACACAAAGACCTATGACCAAATAAATGTTATTGTACAGTGAGTTTCAGAACAATATATCTGATTTTTAAAAGATTTTTCTTACCCAGATGCTTTGTACATTGGACCAAATTCAGGCACATATCACTCACTAGAATATTGCCTTTCAAAGTAGGAATTATACACAATAAAACTATAGAACTGTCCTGTAATCCTATCATTTGAGAGATAGAAGCAGGAGGATCAGGAGTTTAAAGCTATCTTTGACTAAATGGTGAGTTTGAGGCAAGCTTGTGTTATGTGAGAACTTGATCCAACCAATCAATCAATCATCAATAAATCTGCATTAAGGTATATCTACACAATGGAATTCTATACATCAGTAAGAAAAAATGACACAATGAAATTTGAGGAAAAATGGTTGAACCTGGAACAGATCATTCTCAGTGAATTTACCCAATCACAAAAAAGTTGGCACATAGTCTCACTCATCTACAGCACCTAACCTGAATCTACCCAAGATGCCTTACATACCCAGTAAGCATCTTGTGGAATAGGATGGGTGGGAAGGGAGGGGAAGACAATGGAGGGGTGGGAAACACAAATCTAGACCCGAATGGCAATGGTACCATAAAATTCTACTTCCTAAAAGGTGTACGAAATGGCTGAACCTTCACCAGGCCCTTAGAAGGAACACCTGAACCACAAGACACTGGAGAGGGTATGATGCAGACTGACTTTAATATCCTACAGCTTCCCTCCCTCCCTCCCTCTCTATCTCTCCCTCTTTTCTCTAACTCTTCTATATTACTTATCTTTTTCTTCCTTTTCTTAGTGGGCACTGACCTGTAACTCCCAGTACCAGCATGGGGCTATCATCTACAATGAGCTTTTGATCAGAGAGACCTACAAGGTTTCCTAAAAGAAAGACAGATTTCTGTCTGAGTACTTGATGACCCAACAAAGGTTAGTGGTAAGACCCTACTGCTGAAGACACCTTATGTGGTCGACAGTAAAATGGAATGGCATGGCTGGAAGCTGGAAGAGAGTCAGTCCCCAGACAGTCAGCGTGTCTAGTGCCAGAAGGTGCTACATGGGCGACTGGGGGAAAATGACCTATATATCTGTCCAAGTAACTCATGGTTTAACCTACATAGCAGCAAATAACCTGTTGTGATGCCCACACAAGTGCAATAGTGGCACACAACCATGATGGGGAACCAACTGCTCTTGATTTGGCTAACTGATCCCCTCAGTGATATGGGACCCATAACTGGAACTGGGAAACAAGTCAGAAACATATCCAAACATAAGCCTGATCTCCATTACCAAGCTACCATCAATCATGGGCTACAAGAGGGCCTACACCTATTAAATTCTCTATAAAAAAGTAAGGGTTATCTCATTTGTCCTGGTGCTAACTTACTCTCCATTAGAGAATCTGCTTCCCTTTTTCAGATAGATGTAGATCCTAAGGAGAGAGTCACCCCATCATACCTCAAAAGGGTCCCAGCTAAAGCTAAGAACAATTGGTAAAACAAGCAAGGGTGCTGTTTTCCTGGTGAGCCGGGTACCAGCACAAGGGTCAAGGAGATCAACACAGAGAAAAATCAACTCCTACCAAATCAGATATCCAGAGACCCAGAGGTCACAACACATCAACACTGAAGCAGACCAAAAATGAACTCAACATGACTCAGGGAAATTTTGCGTAAGAGGGGGCGGGAAGAATGTCAGAGCCACATGTTGGGTCATGATATGCAGAGACATTTATCTTACCCATAACTTTGGGCTAACTCCACAATGCATGACCCATATACCTCGACAAGGAGATGCCAAGGGGAGAGGGTAGGTCAGGGATGAGCCTAATAATGGTACCAAACTGACTGTATTCGCTGAATAAAAAACTAATTAATTAAAAATAAGATTATCAAGTTGGCTTAATCCCAGGGTTCGGGGATGGTTCAACATATGGAAACTGGTCAATGTAACACATGTAAATGAACTTAATCATAAGAATCACATAATCATTTCAATAAATGCAGAGAACATTTGACAAAAAAAATTATCAAAGGTGTTAATGTTCCTCATCAATTACAGCATTGAAGGCAGTTTATGCTTCTTTTTTTATAATATTTTTTTAAATTATTTATTTATTTATTTATTTGAGAGCGACAGACACAGAAAGAAAGACAGATAGAGGGAAAGAGAGAGAATGGGCGTGCCAGGGCTTCCAGCCTCTGCAAACGAACTCCAGATGCGTGCGCCCCCTTGTGCATCTGGGGACCTGGGGAACCGAGCCTTGAACCAGGGTCCTTAGGCTTCACAGGCAAGTGCTTAACCGCTAAGCCATCTCTCCAGCCCAGTTTATGCTTCTTGATTCTTCTAGTTTTGTGTTTATATTTTTTCAAACCGGATAAAAATACATTTCCTTTGAAAAAAAGAAAATTTCTTAGTATTAACCTGTATAAATGGAGTTTCCATATCTTAATGGAGCCATAATTCAAAGCTAACCCCATCCAAAACTGTTTGTTCCAGAAATACCCTATCTTGATTTCAAGATGGCAGGTCCACCATGGGTCCAAGTCAAATAAATCTTCACAAATAAATTTGTGTATCACATGGTTCCAACGGGAATTTTCTTCAGGCCCTGAATATAGGATTTTCTGACCACTCCTTAGGATTGGAACTTCCACCAAGATGGCATGAGGCATGGTTTATACAAGCAGAGCACCATTAATTAAGCTTTGCTGAAGTTATTCTCAGGAGCTCCTTATATCGATATAAAACTCATTTTCCAGACTGCTGGTTCTATTCATTCAAGCACCAGTTTGAGCATTTCCTCTTGTGCTATAATTTCATGTTTGATCATTTGGAGAGCCTCCCCTTCAGTCTGAATTATGTTTCCTTGCTTATTTTGATTATATTTCAATCTGCGAGACAAGAGCTTGTGGAGCCCCTGGTGCAGCCTGGCTTTCCGCACTTACACACTGGGCATGCGTAAGTACCCCCCACCCTGAAGATGCTCAGTGAGATGCTGAGAGTCGGCACTGGGCAATGTATGCATTGCTTTCACTTTGCTCTTCTACACAGCATTGCCAAGCTTACTGTCATTTTCATATCACATTTCTTATTATGTTTAAAATTCTCATTCATACCTTCACCATAACGTCACTTTCAAAAAATAAAGTAATGTTTAAAAATTTGTGCATCTGTTTAATGCAAGAAATGGCTAGCTACTCCAATATTTCATCCACAAAAAAAATAAATAATTACATCACTCACTCAGTCCTGATGGCACAAATGAAGTAATCTTTCAGCAACCTAACACTGAAATTCAGAAATGGTGAAATCAGGAAGCCACTTAAAGTTTAATCCCTGCTCTATTAAGAATTCCTTTGGAGAAACATAAGAGTTGCTGTTTGGCACCCACAAGTGCTCAGGAACCTGCTGACTGGGAATTGGCTCAGGGATCTAAGTCCTGAATGGACTCTTTGTTCATGAAAGGCTTGTTAGGCATGGCTGCTTCAGAGAGAGGGAGGGAGGGTGGGAAAGGTGGTCAAACAAGGACTGATAGATTTCAACTATGTTTTAAAATATAAATAACATTCATATTCCAAAGAATCTGCTATAATATGTGAAAAGAATGATTTGACATAATAATTATTTATGCAAAAGGTACAAATTCAGGAAATAATTTTTAGGAACATTAGCTCCTAAGAATCCCAACTGTTTGCAAAACATTGTTTCTGTGATCTCAATATCTCTTCTTGTGATCATTATAAGAAACAAATGCTTAGAGTTTCAAATAACAGAGAGTGGTCATAAAACTTTGTTATATACAACGTGGGAGCTAGGTGTAAACTGGAATGACCATCTCCAAAACGGAGAGTATATAAAAGGAAGCTTTTCCCCACCAAGAGTAGCACATGGCCTAACTCTCCTTAGAGTGCATGGGTTCAACTCAATAGTGATAGGGGATTCCTTTATTGTTTATTTGAAGGAGTTGGTTTCTTCTGGGGATTTTCTAAGCTTAGTAAGAATAAGATATGCCATTCAATTTGAACATTCTTATTTATCTAGTATGATTCAAAAGAGCTATTTATTCTGGTGAAAAGAGTAACAATACTCGCATTGACTATGCTGGTGAAGACCTCTTTCCTTGGAGAATCAACTAACTCATAGACTTAGCTTCCAAAATTGGATTGGGTGAAGCAATTATGAATCCATACTCTGTATTTGAGCTAAATCTGAGCAGACAATGAATACTTATGAGAACAGAATCAGGCCTCTAAAAGAATTGTTCAGCCAAGAATAATAAATTGACTTAAATCAAGTGCAGCTTATAGTGAATAAATTCTTTCATTCTGGGTGTAGAAAAATAATAACTAGATATAAAATGTCTTTAAAATTATAGGAGAGGAAATAATGAATTTAGTAGCAGTGTGCATAAAATTACCTTGCCCCATTAGTATTCTCCAGAGAAAGGACAAATAAAGTAGTTCTGTTAAATCCTTTTCTTCTGTCTGTCATCAATCTGTCTGCCTATCACTTATACCCATACATGTGGTTGTGCATGTATTTGTACATAGACATGTATGACACATAATTAGGTGGGATTTACTCTTATTCAAATAATTTTACATGTGATTCTATGGCTTCTACATCTGAAGAATTTGAAAGTTTTATGTAACTGTTTTGACTAGCAATGTGTAGACCTCAGAGTAGAAGTTTGTTTGACTTTGGCTAAACCAACAACTAAGTCATCTGTCGTTTGATACTTATTACTCTTAGTTTTTAGCAAGAATAGAAAAAATATGAAGAAACCTTAATTAATTAATTAAATTTTATATTATTGCAGAATTAACATCAGTCATAAAATATTTAAAATGCACAATCTTTTCAACAGTAAAACTTCAAGACCACATTTGTTTTGAAAGTTTGAGTAGCATCCACAAAAGTCTCATAAGATTCATATACTCTTATTCTAATAAAGCAATTTGAAATTTTATGTAAAGCTTTATTTATTTATTTTTATTTTTAAAATATATTTTATTTATTTATGTGCCAGCAGAGAGATCAGAGAAATAGAGAAAGAGAGAGAGTGTGTGAATATGGATGGTCCAGGGCTCCAGCCACTGCAAAGGAACTCCAGATACATGTGTTGCTCTATGCATCTGGCTTACATGGGTACTGGGGAATTGAAATAAGTTTGTGAGGCTTGGTAGACAAGCGTCTTAACAGCTGAGCTACTTCTCCAGCCCTTGTTTTATTTATTTAATTCCCTCATTGTCACCTATAGATAGCATAGATTTGTTTCAATAACAGGTTGATTTTTCTTATAAAAAGAACACATTTAGTTTTGAATATATTTTTTCTACAACTATGTTAAACAAATGTCTTTATTGAATTAAAAATAGTATTTTCACACACACACACACACACACACACATGCTTTCTATATTTAAAGTTGGTTATATGGAGTATTCAGAATGTTTAATAGGAAAAAAGAAATTAAAATTTGGAGGAAATTTGCACAATATTTTTCCATTCATGAAAAATGATATAAAAAGTGAATAACTTCCCATATGCCTGTATTCTCATCCATATTATATGTTTTTGAAGGTGAAGTAATATGTTTGAAAACTAGGAATTCTAAGCAGATTGATTTTCTTTCATCTTCTGTTCTGTTAAGATAATACTGCCTTAATACCATTTTGAATGTGTAAGAGAGTAGCTATAATAATATGAACAACTTATTTGAAAATTGATACTAAATCTATGTATTGGGACTTTTTTCCCCTTCAAGATGTGGTATATTTTAATGTCATACAATATATACATGAAAATTTGATGCTGGGCATATGGACATTCAGGATAATGAATGGACTAATGGGCACATGGGATCCACTCTGCAGCTCAGGAGAATGCCCTGGCTTGCTGGTTGTACAGTACTATTCATTCCAGGAGCACACCGTCTCAGCTAGTGGCCATCCTCCTTGTTCTAGTACAATGATGCTGTAGGCGTGTCAGACTTCAGATGAATTTCCAACTACAGGCTCGAAGGCTTACTTCAGTCCATCCCTGCACAAATGGTTAAAAACTTGAGAATAAATAAAGCTTAAGAGGTTTCAAATACAAGCCTTAATCCATTCTTTTTTCTTGGAAAATTAAATTTTCTCAAAGCATTGGGTAATATTCTTGACTAATGACATCTCCTGCAAGAATGTAACTGCTGCTGCTATTGAGTGAGCTTTGAGCTCTCCACCTGGCCATTTCTCTTCCCAGTGGATGTGTCCCTGTCCTGGTTCATGTGGCAGCTAACATTATTTGCTCACGCTGCCTTCCAGTCTTTCATACTCCTTGTTCTAAGGCAGAAATGATCCTCAGTTTAACAACCAGATTCAGGACAAACTCCTACATTGCAATGATGTGTGCTAAAAATACACTGTGTGTTTCTAGTTTCAAAGTTGCTTTGAATTCTTATTTTAAAAAGAATGGAGCTGCCGTATAGCAATAGAAATATGATTAGAGCTAGTTTCCATAACATAATCCAGTTTGTGGTTTTCAACAAAGATTTTCTGGAAATGTAAACCACAATTTCAGTGTTTTTATTGGTAAATAGGGTAATATTGGTGAGCTGAGTCAGTAATTGTGCTTTAATAGCCATCAGCACTCTCATTTACAATTATTTTACATTTAATGCTTTTGATTAGGCATTTCCAGAAATAAGTATGGTTAAGTAATCAAAGAAACAAGGAAATGCCTTACAAATCTAGGACTATTTAAAAGCTTTTTTTGAATTTGTTCAATACCAGTTACCTAGCCAAGCTAGTTCCTGGAATTGTCCATCTATAAGCACATAATTACCAAGAAATAATATTGTTACAAGTACTCTAATCATTATGAAGTCTTCATTGACAATGTCAAGAAATATACCAGTCAATCCTCTTTGTAATGGAGATATCTAAACATATCTGAAAACAAATGGTGTTGGAGTACCAAGCCATTAACGAGCAATAATATATCAGTATGCCGACTGATACTTTAGTTATGAATTCAACATTTATTTAACAATGTTTTCTCATTTGAGGTAAAGTAATGCCAACAATATGACACAACTTGAACATCATATTTGCTTGCTACCTTACATGTTTACAATTTATTCTGACCAAGAAATAAAGAGCTAGATATGTTGGTGTGTGCCTGTAATCTTAGCACTCAGGAGGCTCAGGCCAATCTGAGTTTCATAGTTACACCCTGTCTCAAAGAAACCAGCAATGTAGAAGGAGGAGAAGGAAGAAGAGCAGGAAGATGGGAAGGAAGAGGAAGAGGAGAAATAAGACTAATTTATTCATTTTTTAGGCTCCTAAGATTATAAATGTTTGGTTAAATTACTTATTGATCTGGGGGATCCATTGTGCTTATACAGGAAGCTTGTTTGTACATTTTTTTAAAGTGTTTATTTTCATATTTATTTATTTGAGAGATCGAGAAATAGGCAAGGGGAGACACACACACACACACACACACACACACACACAGAGAGAGAGAGAGAGAGAGAGAGAGACAGAGAGAGGACATATCAGAGCCTCCAGCCACTACAAAGGAACTCCAGATGTGTATCCCCTTGTGCATCAGGCTTATGAGGGTCCTGGGGAATCAAACCTGGGTCCTTTGCCTTTGTAGGCAAGCCCCTTAACCACTAAGCCAACTCTCTAACCCTGACCCAATTTTCAAGAATGGCTGTAATGTTGCATAGCCTAAAATCCCCTTAACTCATAGAGCCTTCCTATGTAAGTCTGTGTGATAAATAGACAATTCATCTGGGCACAGTACATGTACTACAGCCAACTGTAAGTATCTGACAAAGCTATAGCTCTTTTGTAAACTCCACAGTCAAAACACTGTCAGGCAGTACTTAAAAGATTCGTATAGACCCGTTGAAAATCAAAAATAAAGAGAGTTGCTCCAGGGTGAGTGAGTGATAGCGTTGGGACTTACGGAGATAGATAGCACAAATGGGAAAGAAAAGGGGGTAGAAAAGGAAGGAGGGGGCTGGAAGATGTGGCTTAGCAGTTAGGGTGCTTGCCTATGAAGCCTAAAGACCCATGTTTGATCTCTCTCCAGATCCCACATAAGCCAGATGCACATAGGTGACTCAAGCTCAAGATCGCACATGCCCACTAGATGTCATAAGTGTCTGGAGCACGATTTCAGTAGCTGAGGTCCTGGCATGCCAATTCTCTCTTTCTCTCTCAATACCTCTCTTGCTCTCTCTCTCTAAAAGAAAAGAAATATGGGATATGTGATCAATATATAATATATACTTGCATGAAGATGTTCTTAAGTATCATGCACAATGGATACATACAACGGAAATTTAAAACAATTTAAAAAATGCTTCCTGGCTGCTGGGCTACTGATTATTTGTATGCAAATGAAAAGTCAGTCTGAGTGGTTTGTTTGAGTTCCTTCAAGACATTTAGTTTGGGCCTACTTTGAAGCAATAAATTATTTCATCAGAGATTTAGGATTGTTGTTTGTTTTATCATACAATGGTTTGGTATGATGCTAAAACTTTGCTTTAAAGACAGAATTTGGACCTGTTTCTTTCATATTGAAATGATGTCCATTTTGAGGCCTGAAAGACATAAGTCTCTTTAAGTCTTTAAGTAAGACTTTCCAGCTTCAGTTGGGATAACTATACTTTACAATCACTTCATGTGATGTGGTGGGCTTTGAATTTTCATTTTCTAGTTTCAATAGTTCATTCTTTGAAGATGTAGTTAAATGGCTTTTAAGGGGTATTAGGAATGAACCATCTTATTGGAGGAAACTTGGTAGTCAGGGTGCCTTCTAAGTCTAAATTCCATGCATCCTTCACCTTTCTTCAGATTAGGGACCAGTAAGGCCTTTCTGCACAGGATAGCTGTTCAACTTTCCACTGGTAGTGCTGTCAGATGCTGGTGAGCTGTCTCTTGACTGGGACGATTCCCTCATGGGAGCCTGGGCTGCAGCACAAGTACTGACACATTCACCGAGTACCCCAGCCCCAGAACGAGAAATCCCAGTAAGAAAGGGCATCGAGCGCACAGATACTGTAAGATTTTCTCTTGGAATCTTGTGAAATGTATGACATCCTTGTGAACCACATTTTCAAAGTAAAGAAAAAAAAATCGTAATAAATAATGTCAGCTTCTTTATCTCAACTATTTTATTGTTTCCTTGCTGAAAGCCTCTAATGGAATTACTGTCTTCTCAGCTAACCTACTTGTAGAGTCTGTGGGTGGAGGTATTCAATATTTATGAAATGCTCATTTTTCTCACAGGACTAAAGCTACCGTTTTTTTTTTTTTTTCTAAATATGACAAGCTTTATGAATTGTGACTTGAACCTGTTGTGTTTTCATTTTAAGCTTTAAGGTGGTAGAGACTGAGTCAGATACGAAAATCCCCAGCTTCCAAGCCTCACTGCGCAGGCAGGCCTGTGTGGGCCTCGGGAGATGAAGAAAGCTGCCCCTGTCAGTGTGGCTACAAGTGCTAAGTCAGGTCTGCTGCTGCTGCTTCTGGGTTTTTGCTATTAACTCAAGAAACACCAGCAGGTTTATGTAGTTATGCGCTTATGGTTTCCTAGCACTGGAGCTTACAACTTGCACTTGGTGCATGCCAGGCAAGCGCTCCACCTCTGTGCTACATCTTGAACCTTACTAGGAAGTTGGTACTAACGGTATTTGAGAAATCAATCGACACTTATGCCTCTTGTTGATGCAGGTAGGGAAGAATATTATGCTTGTTTATAGAGCTGGCCTGGATTTGCTT
Organism: Jaculus jaculus; assembly: GCF_020740685.1. Taxonomy (NCBI): domain Eukaryota; kingdom Metazoa; phylum Chordata; class Mammalia; order Rodentia; family Dipodidae; genus Jaculus; species Jaculus jaculus. The sequence continues at coordinate 170,558,258 of NC_059105.1, forward strand.
GGTGTAGAAAGCAGCAAACTTTCTTTTAGCACCAAGCAAGAGATAGAAGGCCCTGTGAATATCCTTGGGGCTATTTTTTTTTTTTTTTTTTACTGGCTACATTAGCTTTAAAAAAATCACTTGCTGTTTAGAGAAAGAGCTTGGTTCTTTAAGAAGATGAACTATTGAGTCCCAATTCACATTAGCCACAGGCAGCTAGCCTACATTGTAGAGGTAACTGAGAATGTAAATATTGATAAGGGTCTCTGAGCCAATAAAACGAACTGTTACAAAGGTGTAGGCCAGCAGGATAAGTGGTGGAGCATTGTTCCTTTCCAGGTTAGCCACTGTGACTAAACCGCAGATAAAATGACATGAGTGTCTGCAGGGGAATTCATCTTTCTGCGAAGCACCCCTGGGAACAGCGGCATATACAGTAGAGCTTTGCTGTGGCTTCTTTGAAGTGTCTTCAAAGCATTTCCCAAGGTACTGGAATCCCAGCTTCCCACTTTCTTTCCAATGAGAAATCCTAGGAGCTATTTGAAAGGAATTCTTCTGTGACTTCCAAGCTGGGCCTAAGGCTCCCAGGGCTGGTGAGGTGAGCTCTTTGGAAGCCTCAAAACAAGAGTGGAGGTTATGCAGCAGACTGAGTGTCCAGCTTTCTTTTCACATTTGGGTCCCATTGGATTTGTTTGCATTCAGAGCCTCTTAGTCATTGCTACTCCCATCAAACCCATTTTCACAATGATATTCCATCTCCGATTTTCATCACTGCATGAAATGTAGCATTGAGAGGGCCAGAGGTATCTTTCATGAAGCACAAGAGGACATTGATAATTACACAGATTAGCTTCTGATCCAATCCCCAGGCCTTATTTCTTACATTATGCTATTTTTTTTTTCCTAGACCTGTAGTCTTTCCCTCATCAGGATGACCAAGGCTTGATTCACACATACCACTCAAGACTTCTGAGAAGTATAAAATAGAAGATCAAAAGCAGGAGCAGAGAAAAGTCATACGAGAGTGAGATGAAAATTGGAAGAGAAATCCTTGGAAAGAATGGAAGGTGTATGAAAGACGCGCTCGGGTTTCAGGTCGGTGATGACTGCAGACATGTGGGAGCGTTGACTGACTATAACTCAGCCTTTCCTTTGTCTCCTGTTTTAAAGGAGACTTTTCATAATGAGCGCCTCTTCTCTCATTTGAAGGCTGGGGACATTTCTGGAAAAGTCTGGTAGGGCCAGACATTCGAACACGGTCCCACGCAGAGAGCCAGGCACATGGAGGACAGCTGACTGCCCGGAGCCGGGGCTTGGGTAAGTGCCCAGCGCTGAAGCCACCTAAAACGACTCTGAATTCTACCTTTCAGTAAGTGCGGAACACCCATCTTAATTTAATAATGCCTTCTTTAGTCGCACAAATCAATCTTCAGGAAAATTCTTCTAAGCGATTTTGGTTCCAGGGATGGGTAAAAGTTTCGATTGGGAAAAGTGAAAAATAGCAAAAGAAAGTGCAACTACCTTCCTGAACTTGTGATCAGAAAGATAGGAACAAAATTTGATTTTGTGAAGTGCAACCCATCCTAATTCTTTCGGTGAGATTGGAAAGAAAGGCTAATCCCCGGTAACTTCTTCGCCGTGGTAGGTCGCCGCGCCCTTCCAGACACTGTCCCCCGCTAGTCGCTGCAGATTAGACATGCTCCTGCTGGAGGCAGGTAGATGACATACACTGGGGATTCTCATCAAGGCTCCATGGCACCAGAGGATCTGGCTGGAGACAGGGTGGCATCATCTCTAATAATTAAGATGATACGATAATTGAAAATAATTATGGCCCAATTTTCTTTTAAATGACAATAATTTTAATGAGTTGCCTTGTACTGTGAGAACTGATGTGAGATCTCATATGACCTGTGAGAATTCATGTATGACTGAGAGGAAACATTTGGATTTTCATTTCTTGGGTAATAGCTAAGGCTCCTTTCATTTTGACTTTGGGGAAACTAGTTATGTTTTGGTGTTAGATAGGAGACCTCCCTTCTTAGGTCTATGTGTTTGAAACAATGATCATTTGGATTCTCAGAATTCTACATTATTTGTTTGAATCTCTCCAGGTGTTCTTATCATTCACTTTAAGGGTTCTAGAACAACACTTCATAGCTCTTGGTTTAAATAATTTTTGTGACAAAAAAGCTGGATTAAACATCTAATATTTCTCTTCATGTATAAGGGAAAAATTCCAGACTTAATTTTTTTCATTTGCTAGCTTTACTTAATGTGATACATTTCAGAATTTTTATTTGAACCACAGTGCCTAGTTATAAATTTTTAGATGTCTTTGTTTGCCATTTAAATTTCTCTTTACCATAATAATCATTAGCCAGCTATAAAAATCTTGAGATATGTTGTATGCATTTTATTTTTGTTTTAGAGATTTTGAGAAATGTCCTTAAAATGTAGCCGTCATGCTTAATAATTGCATAAAATTGTAAAAAGATCATGGTAGATATTGCTGCTAATTCCAGGTTACTTTCAAGATACTTAAAGACTTATTTTTCCTCTTAAAGAAGGCCTATGTTGCGGAGATAATAAACAACTAAATTTTACTGCTAGCAAATCATATTTTCAATTTAGATTTTGATCCATTAGCCAAGGACAGATGCTAAGTCCAAAATCTCTTCAGGCATAGCATCAAACACTAAAATCCTGAAGCTTCGTGTCCTCATGACAGAATGGCAGTCAGCCCCATACCTCTAGGTTCATTAGCTGAACATGACAATATTCTGTGTCAGGGAACTACCTATTAGTAATGCTTGCTTGCAAGAAATTCCAGTTCTTGATTATTTTACCAAATTTAGGCACTGTTTTTCTTTGCTTATGCTGGAATGTAAATTAGGTCAAGATGATGCATTAGGCTTGATCTGGTTTGCTGGATTTTGCCTTCATGACAAAGTGCTGTATCTGGAAAGCAGATAAGTAGCTTTACCACGACATGGCAAAGTAAAGCATTATGCTATCATTATTAGCTATTTAAGGTCCTCTCAAATGGTAACTACTGGAGTTTCCAATCTTTTAAGACTTTAAGGCTAGGATAAAGAAAGGCACACCTTAAAAGCACAGCTGACTAACTCTGCCAGTTGAACACTACTGTAAATACAGAATGGACATCATGGTAGTTCTCACGACCATCACCGTTTATCAAAGTCTGTAAACATCTTTTAAGAAGAAATTAACAGAAAGGTATTAATTCAATAAATTCCCATATATATATATATTTATATATATATATATGGTGTCCTGAACCCAGCATAGCAATATGCTAATTGTTTAAGCAGGACCACAAACTTTCTCATATAAAGATGGACAGTTACTACTTTATTTTGTGAAAATACATTTTCAGATCTGCCATTACAGCTCAAAAACATCCAGAGAAAATAACAAACAAGCTGTGTTCCAATAATATTTTATTTACAGATAATGTAATTTAAATGTTATATAATTTTTACTTTTTAAATGAAATCTCATCCTGTTGAACTCTTTAAAACATTTCAAAATGTGGAAATGACTCAGCTCATGGGCCATGCAAAATAGATTGGAGTCAAAATATGAGATAGAGGTCAGTGTAGCAATTCTCTGGTCTAAATTAAATCACTAATTGTTTATAACTTACAATATAATATCATGTCTAATAATATAAAACTATAAAATTATAGCTGGGCATAGTGGCACACTCCTTTAGTCCCAGCACCCGGGAGGCAGAGGTAGGAGAATTTCTGTGAGTTCAAGGCCACCCTGAGACTTCATAGTGAAATCCAGGTCAGCCAGAGCCACAGTGAGACCCTACCTCAAAACAAACAAACAAACAAACATATATATATATATGTATATATATATATATATATATATATATATATACACACACATATATATAATTATATACATGGATTTTGATAATTTTTTCTTGAAAAATAAAAAGGTTTTTAAAACTTATTAAACCAAATTGAAAAAAGTTAACAACAAAAACAATGGCATTAAGGTGAAATTAATATGTTTATTTATGTTGCTATGTATGTGAAACATCAAGATTCAAAATGCAAAATGTATTTTTACTTTGGTTAAAAGACAGTTGAGAGCAAATGAAAATATTGATGGTTTTGTTTGTAGTTAAGAGTCTATAAAATGAGGCTAACTTTCTCTAACATTTTGATCACTAAATATAAGGCTTTAGTATCAAGAGCATGACAAAGAATGAAGACTTAATGTGATATGCTCAAATTGAAAGTATAATGTCATTTCAAATGCATGCGTCTGAACAATGGCCAGAGTTCATATAACTACACTATATCTTGTTGTTTTCTTGGAGGTAGGGTTTCAGTCTAGTCCAGGCTGACCTGGAATTTACTATGTAGTCTCAGGGTGGCCTTGAACTCATGGTGATCCTCCTACATCTGTCTCCCAAATTCTGGGATTAAAGGCATGTGCTACCATGCCTGGCTACAACTGATTTTTTTTAAGAAAACAAATATTGAAATTATTTAATGGGGCATAAACTGCTAGCTGAACATTTAAAAAATATATTAATTAGTCCAAATTGCAGACCATAAAAGTACTAATGGGATATTAAAAAAAACTAAATTAATTAATCAGTTAAATTGAAGTACTTTTAAAAAGTATTTTATTTACTTACTTGAGAGAGAGAAGACAGACAGAAAGAGAAAGAGAATGACATGCTGCTGCAAAGGAACTCCAGACACATGCATCACCTTGTGCATCTGGCTTATATGGGTACTAAGTAATCAAGCCTGGGAACTTAGTCTTTGCAGGCCTTAACCACTAAGCCATCTTTCCAGCCCAAGTTGAAGTAATCTCAATTCATGATATTTGCATGTACGACTTTAATTTCCATACTTAAAAGCCTATTTCTTTTTTGCATTAAAACATATTAAATTAATATAAATTATTCTAGTTATGAATGAGCTGATCTGGGTTTAATTTGATTGTTTTAGTAAAATTAAAATTTTTAATTTCATTAACAGTGAAGTTTGAAAATGCCAAAGCACCATCCTGATTGGGAATTAAAGCTCATTCACTTAACCTTCCTCCTTTCTTTTGAGAATCAGTAGCCAGATTCTGCCAGGTCCTAAATACAAGTATGATTGTACCATTTTCCTCTTAAGAATAAAGATTGTGTTTTTGAGAATAAGGGTTAGCAAGGGTGACTACCCCTATTATCTAGCCATGTCCTGGAGACTGTAGAATTTAAGTTTTCTTCTGAAAGGTGGTGGAAATAATGATGAGTTTAGCCAGGGACAGGACATGATCAGGCAATCTACTGATAGGTTTCACCAATCTTGGTGTGAAGTGTCATGAGTATAAAAGAAATACAAAATCTTATATCACCATGTCTGAGAAGTGCCCCAGAAAATTTTCATCTCAGAGAGAAAGAAGGATCTCTACTTGTTTCCCTGTAAATGTCATGATTTAAAAAAAAAACAAACAAACTTGTTAGAGAGAGAGAGAGGGAAAGAGAGAGAGAGAATGGGCATACCATTCTAGTCACTTAAAATGGACTCCAGATGCATGTTCTACCATGTGCATCTGGCTTACATGGGATCTGGAGAATTGAACCTGATTCCTTAGGTTTCGATGGCAAACGCCTTAACCACTAAGTGAGCTCTCCATCCCAAATGTTATGCTTTTGATTCAATAACATTTATTTTTTGTCAAAATGATACTAGAGAATTTAAACTTAATTTATTCCAGTATATTCATAACTGTATGATGTTGCTTTTTGGCTGACTCCAGCAGGATTGAGAGTTGAGTTGTAACTGCACAGAGCCCTGTCCTTGGATGTACTACTTTGAGATTCTAGGTGTGTAGGGAAAAATAAAACATGCTTTCCAACTAAAAAAGTACCAACACAAAGCAATTAGAACTAGAGTCCCGATTATAGCAAAACCTTGCTCTTCTGTCTCAGTGGTCCTCAGTTCTGGAAGGAATTATGGGAAAGGTATGGGGATTTATATTTCTTAAATTGTGGGAAGTGTATGGGGATTTATGCTTTTTTTTTTTTTTCTTTTTCGAGGTTGGGTCTCACTCTAGCTCAGGCTGACCTGGAATTCACTATGTAGCCTCAGGGTTGCTTCGAATGCATGGTGATCCTCCTACCTCTGCTTCCCAAGTGCTGGGATTAAAGGCGTGCACCACCATGCCCGGCTTGGATTTATGTTTCTTAAAATTCTTTTGGGAATTTCAATTTGCATGAGGGTAGAGACCACCATGTTACTTTCATGCAGGAAATTTTATTCTTTCATAGCTGGAAAGTATGAATCTTCCACTTTTTACCTCACTGTATAATGGTTATTTTAAAATTTTTTCTCCAGTTAAAATTTAATTCCACTGAAAACTTGCAGTTTTATGAAAATTTACCAACTTTCAAAGAGGAGCTTTTACTCTGACAGTATTATGGAACACATGAGAAGTAGATTATTTCTTACATAATTCACAAGATGGGCGAGTCTCACTCACCTGGCAGAGATAACTATAGTTTTAAACGTGGGGCTATTCAAAGGTCTTGTTTTGCATTGTTGAGGTGCCTATGTTGGTTCAGGTGGTGATGAGTAAGGGGCACGGAAGGCAGAGGGGCTCTGTCATCTTACAGCTCAGTTCCATTCCTTGGCCTCAGGTCACACACCCCTCTCTAGGCAGCTGTTTTCAAAATTGAAGGAGTCTTGTATAAGTAAGATAAGAGAAACTGATTTCTTGATGCTGATTCAGCTCAGAAAAATAGCCCAAAATGTCAATCCTAATCTTTTTATTTAGTTAACAAATAGTTGTTAATTATTTGCTTTAGGAAAGGGGGTAATTCCCTCATCTTTCTGTCAGGAAACAGAGGAAAGAAGGGCCATCCTGATTAATTATTACAGTGCACCAGGGACAAAATAGAAAATACAATGCTTATGAATTACCCTCTTCTCTCCAGTCTTCTGAATAGTTTCTTTTGCATTTGTTCTGTGCCATGGAAGTTTCCCTCTGCTAAAAAACAAAAAGCAAAAAAACATTATTTTAGAAACAAACTCCCTTCAAGGTACAAATCTATTTTTCTCCATCAATTCACAACACACATCTTATATCTATCCTATCTACTTCCTTACTATAGATTTATAGCAAACCTTCTCCCAGGACATAAACAAATAAATAAATAATGAATCGGACTCTGTAACCCAACTTTGAGTTCTCACCTAAAACTTGGGAAATATACTTTCCTTCAACATTGTTCTTATGACATAGTTCAGTCCTAGAATACTAATTTCTTCTGGCTTACTTCTTACCAGGCCTATAAAGCTTGCTTGTGGGTAGAAAGAGTCTGCCCATGGGTACCATATTCGGCCTCATTTTGTACTCAGTAACTACCTACCTATATGATATTGCTTGCAGTACATCTTCTACATTGTGACCTAATATCTGCATATCCATGCATACATACACGGCACACTTGTGTTTCACAGAAATGATAGATACACAATGAGAACGTTTTCATTCCATTCTTTACTATCTATTCCTGTAGCTTATTCTCTTTCAGGAAAAAATGTTGTTTGTGAATGGTTAACTGACATTCTAGCACAGTATTGATTACCAAAGGTTATTATAATCTAAACCCATAGTTCCCAGCAAGACCGACGGAAAATCCTCCTAAGGGGATAAAAAACATAGAACAAAAAGCAAAACAAACCTCATCAGGAATGTATAGATAATTTGAAAGGCAAATAAATTGAACTGTACATTATCCCTATGTTTTTCATTAAGAAAGTACTAAGAGGTTCTTTTCTCAAATACATGAATTTCTGATTTTCATTTAAGTCTTTCAAACTTGCATTTTCTTGCTGAGAAGCAAAGGACTTTTACTTTACACTTTCCTATGTACCTAAAATGTATGAACACTACGTTTCAATGGACTGTATTGCGTACTTTTTGCTGAAAACTTTTTCCGTAAACACAATTGCCTTGTTCAGTTTTGTTGTAAACTGACTTCCTATAAGATGCACTGTTGATATTCTTTCTGATGTGTGTTGGATAAGAGTGATAAAATAAAGCTTAAAAATAATAGAATTGCAAAAAAAAAAGAAAGATAATCTATTTAGCCTTACAATAATTGCATTTATTAGAAGACAAGATAATTTATGATTTTTCAAAGACCTAATTCATACTCTCCTTCAGATTTTGTTACCAGGGAGCTCTCCAATAAATGGACCGAAGTAAGGTCATTGAATTCATTTGATCATCCATTAGTTACTGTCAGGGACATCATTGTTGTAAATATGAGTACAGCCTTGTTTGTCATGCTAAGCTTTGGTTTTCATACCATTCTTAATAGAACATTTACCAAAATGTTGTGAAGTACAGTCTCCCAAAGAAGTGGAATCTCCATTTCTCGAATTCCTCTTCATGCATACACAAGCTATAACCCAGTGCCATCTGCAGTCTGCTTCAGAGCAGAGCGTCCTTTGCTCATCTCCTTCCCGTTTACACTCATGCTCTCTTTACCTCCCACTGAGAGCCTTGCTTGGACAGCTGGTCTGGTCATAGCAACTCACCGCCATCTCTAGAGCTTGCTCAGTGCTTCAGATCTCTGAGGTTGCTGCTCGTCATGAGATGGGAGCTATAAGTGACATTAGAGGTACTGGTGACATTCTCAGCTCTCACCACTGCAGGGCTGCACCGTGCTTTTGTCAGGACGATGCTCATCCCATCCAGATTCAGAAGCCTTCTCCTTAAGGAGTAAAACCTTCCTGGCCTGCTGACAGAACCTTCATTATCCAACCCCTGATTTCTTGTCCTTGACCTTGTAACAGTTGGTCTGATTACTGCTTCTTTGTATAGTCTAGTTAAAGGATAAAATGCTATTTGGCAAAGTTCTATTATCTAGTTACTTTTGGATTACCATTTTAAAACTGAAGTACATTTGATACTTAAAAGTCCAGAAGAAAAAAAGAACGAGACCTCAGAACAGAGGAAGAATTACTTGGCAAGAACGGGATGCAGCAAAATGGAAGTGGTAGATGAAGGGCAGGGTAGTATAATGGTAAGGGAGGGTGAGGATGGTACCAATATGTACTGTTTACATAATGAGTATGTCCATAACTAATAAAAACACAGCTCAGAAGTAACAGGGCAAGTTGCAAGCATTTCAAAAAATAAAAAAAAACCCCATCAAGATATTTTAAGATGGCAAACAGAACTATGTTGATTTAATGAGCAAGAGCATAGAAAGAATGGAGAATGTTTGGTTATGTTAACATTTGAAGACGTGAATTACTAAAGACAACAAGATGCCCAAAATTCCTGTAAAAAAAAAACAAGTAAATATAATAAAATTCTCAATAAAATAAAATTTAAAGGTCAAGAGTAATAATTATTTCTTTTGGTTACTAGATTCTAGAATAAACATTTGATACACTAGTAAATCTCCACTGATGTATGAATGATTTTTTTAAAAATTTATAAAATGAAAATGATATTACTTATTAAGAGGCTTAAACATAAGGGTCAAATCTCAGGTTCACTCTGGTTTCAGCACCAGATCTGTGTACATGAGATTCTTGATTGATTGGCTAAAGCTTTTGTGGCTCTGCCTTTGTAGTGCTCATCATTTCATCACGTGCATGTAATGGTCTATTAACACACAGCTAAGTTCAAGGCTTTAGAAACTATCATTTCACTACCTGGTTTCACTGTCATCCTTTACTTCACTTACAGCAATCACACCTTTAGCTGTTTGGCATCAATTTCCACATCAAAAACAAAGGTGGCTTTGTTTGCTCCGATGTATTCTTCATAGTGATGCCACAAAGGCCAGCATTACATACCCTGAAAGAATTCAGCAAATAATGTCAAAACTCATGAGCTAGGCGTGGTGGCACACACCTTTACTTAATCCCAGCACCTGGGAGGCAGAAGCGAAAGGATCACCATGAGTCCGAGGCTAACCTGAGACAACATAGCAAATTCCAGGTCAGTGTGGGCTAGAGCCAGACCCAGCCTACAAAAACAAACAAACACACAAAAAAAGCAAACACTCATGAACACTAAAAAGACCAGGGTTGATCATGCGTAGGAGGCTGAAAAAAAGAATTAGTATAAATTATTAATAGCTTATTTTATTGTATGATTATTGCTTCTTAAAACACCTTCAGAACACAAAAGCAAAAAAAATGCAGTTACAAGGAGAAATATTAAAAATATGAAACCATGATTTTAAAAAATTTTTACCATTTATTTTTTTGCCTGTGGAAGGAGTTTTACTTTGTTTTTTAGCATCATGGAGAATAGGCTGTGAGTCTTCATGCTCGTTTTATTTCTTTAAGGCGATATAGACACGAGGGGCTTTTAGACGTACCGTCTACCACCTCGTCAGTTGCCGTGGCTGGAGCAGGAAGAGGGAGTTCACTGGAGCCTCCCAGGCAGTCAAGCTTGACGCTGGGTAACAGATGTAGGCACCGATTGAACGGGAGCCCTGGGGAAGTCGTCATCATCCTCTCCTGCAGCTGCGAAGACATCCTGGTCTCACAGAGCCTTTACACCTGCCTGTGGCCTCTATCAGCCCGAAGACCCTGTCTTCATAACTGACGTGCGCTCCAGCGTCTGCCTTCGTCAGACCACACCAACAGTTAGTGGCAGAGTGACAGGCAGAGCCCAAGCTTATCTTTATGTTTCCTCAAAGACATGGCATATCTGCAACACTCTGCGAAGTGCATAGACAAGATTAAGGCAAGCATGTCTCGGCATCTAGGAGGAGGTGGTAGGCGGCCAAGACCAACTTTTATGATTCGTGAAGGCACCTTCATCTTCTTAGCAGTGTCTAGTTACCAGGCAAATGTCTTGGTGTTGCTATGTAAGGTTCAGGCTTCACTCAAACCCAGGCTTGCCTTGAACTCACCTACCTCAGCTTCTCACTAGCTGGGATTAAAGGCATGTGCCACCAAGACCAGTTCAGTCAAAGGTTTTGATTAGGACAATTGCTAAATTCTTCTTTTTTTTTTTTTTTAAATAATTTTATTTATTTATTTATTTGAGAGTGACAGACACAGAGAGAAAGACAGATAGAGGGAGAGAGAGAGAATGGGCGCGCCAGGGCTTCCAGCCTCTGCAAACGAACTCCAGACGCGTGCGCCCCCTTGTGCATCTGGCTAACATGGGACCTGGGGAACCGAGCCTCAAACCGGGGTCCTTAGGCTTCACAGGCAAGCGCTTAACCGCTAAGCCATCTCTCCAGCCCCTAAATTATTTTTGACAGCTATGATTCAACATTATACTATTTATAGCATTTGTAAGGATTTGGTCAATTAAAAAAAAACTTAGTGTCATTATTACAAGTAACATAACTTAGCTCATCTAATACATGTCTTCATGTCCCTCAGATTTAAGTTGCACATCATCCACATTTTCTGTCTTTAAAAAGGTGACAGATTTATACAATCTGAAGAGAAACCAGAGTATGACTTTTTTATCTGAAATTTCATTATTTTCTTGCCTTTAAGGATATTTGAGTATCTTTTCATCCAACTCTAAGTATTTTTGATTTTGACAGACTCGTACATTTTTTATATCTTTTTCTAGTTGAAATGACTTTAGAGTCCATATAGAGTCCATTATAAAATAATTTCTGAGCAGTGGATTTTTTTTTCTGCACCACAAATGACTAAAGGGTAAAACAACAAAATATGTTAAATGAATCATTGTTTTTAGTTGTATTATACCTTTTTCAGTCATTGGGAAAATAGCTTTTTATATCCTTTTTATGAATTGGAGAAGTTAATATGAAGTTAAAATGCACAATGATTCTATAGTTATGTGAAGATCTTCATCTTTATAAGATGTATGCTAAAATATTAATGACAAAAATGTCTAAACTCCATTTATTTTCACTTGATTCAAGTAACTTCACTAACATCACAGAAAGACACATGGGTGGGTAGATGACTGAACAGGGGGGTCGATGTATAGAATAAGACCAAAAGGTGTGAAAAGTAACCTTTGATTGAAATCTCAGTATCTCGAGTCCATGTTATACTGTGATGGTTTCAGCTTTGGTGAATGTTACACTCATGATACTGATTCAGTTTCCAAAGACAGTGACCTAATTGCAGGAGGAAAGCCAGCTGTGAAGATGTTATGAGAATCTATGGGCTTCTGCAACAGACTGTGCAGATAAAATATGCTTATACCATGAATTCACTGAAATGATGTTTTCTTATTTCTTTTAAATCAACTTGAGTTACTAGAGCCTCCTTTACTGCCCATGGAAAAAGAAACAAAACAACTAAGATTGACAAAACAATTTTGGCTTAAAGTGTAGCTCAGTGATGGTCAGTGGTCTGCTCACACTTTCTTTTCTATCTCATGTTTCACATGGGGTCAGGAAGGGCAGGGAGACAGTGGAGTGCAGGTTGAGTGACAGGTTCTAGAACCAATCTTCTGGGTTCCAGGGGCCTCCTTGCCAAGTCCTACCTAAGTGACCCGAAGCCACCCTTCTGTGCAGCAATGTCATCATCAGCTGTGAAACAGAGAAAGTGATCACAGCTATTTCCTAAGTTTGCAGTGATGAACAGCAGGTGGCATTGATGAATATCTTAGAATACTGACATTGACGTAGGGTTCATCATGTACACTGGCTTTTTTGTTGTTGTTTGTTTTTGTAGATCTATTGTACTAACATTGGAGAACGTATTGGTTAGTTGTCTGCTGTTGCTTGTAAATAACCTCTGTGGAGAATTCACATCTGGTTAGGCTTTGAATATCACTCGAGCTCATGGCTAACATGATGGTCTTGGAAATGGTGGTGCAACAGAGAGATTGTTCACGTGCCATTCCAGTGACTTCCACTGCATTCTGTGACTATGCACGCAATCTCTTGCTGGCAGTGCTGCTCCTCTGACTCTACTGCATTTTCAAGCTATCTCTGGACTTTGGGCATGTCCATGTTGCAGCTGTCTACTGTGTTCTGGGTTCTCAGCAAGATACATCTCAATTTTCACTCGTTTTCCTGTCTCTCTTATAGTGTTATAGAAGTTTTCAAAGATATTCCTCATGATAGTTCAAAGGCTATGTAGGAAGTTCCCAAGCGGTCTACATCTTTCATACCACTGTTGCCAACTGGTGTCTCCCTACTCAGCTGCTTTCTAGCCGGTTTCAGACAAGTCCAACCAACCCCGTTTGCTTCTAGATTCTGCTTTTCTAGCATGTTATTTTCATCTATAGCAGAAGCCAGGAAGAAAACCCACTTCAGAGTCTAGTCAGTGTTGCTTTGCTATTCCTCTCTAACCTCCTTCATGGGAAGCAGAAAGCTCATCCATGGAGACCCATGTGGGGTTTAATGTGATTTCTCTGTTGACTCCTCCAAGTCTGGATCTTAAAGTCAAAGCCCAGAGGTTGGGAAGACAATTTTTTCTTGATCTCAAGTAGTCTAAAACTATGGATTTTATGACTTTTTTTCTCTGCTTTGATCCTAAAGTAAGAATTTAAAAGTCCAATTAGGCAACATTTTCCTTTTCATATTGATTTTATCTTCCTCAAGAGGTAAAGACTGTGAGGCAGCAGAAGTGACAAAGCAGAGATGCATTCAAAATATGATTTCTACAAGAGGGGACAAGCTAAGGAACTCAGGAGCAATTTTGACTACATGACATAGAATCAAATAGTTCTTTAAGATGTGGTTTGTGGGCTGGAGAGATGGCTTAGCAGTTAAGCACTTGCCTGTGAAGCCTAAGGACCCCGGTTTGAGGTTCGATTCCCCAGAACCCATGTTAGCCAGATGCACAAGGGGCGCACATGTCTGGAGTTCATTTGCAGTGGCTGGAGGCCCTGGCGTGCCCATTCTCTCTCTCTCACTCTCTTTATCTGCTTCTTTCTCTCTCTGTCTGTCTCTCTCAAATAAATAAATAAAAATAAACAATTAAAAAAAAAGAATGGCATAGAGTCATTCTTAAAAAAAGAAGATGTGGTTTGTTTGAATATCTCATAGCCTTCTCCCAGTACATATTCTGGTGATATAAGGCCTTATGTAAAAACCAACACAGGGTTGCTCTTGAAACCTTTAAATAAGATCGATATACTACTCCTTAATGTTTTCTTTCTCTTATGATACTTCAGTTTCTGTTTAGAAAAAAGGACATCAATGCATTTGACCCTAATCCACTAATGCATTAGTCCCTTCTTCATTGCTGCTTTTGATTCTATTCAGTTAAGGACGTCAGTCAATTTTTTTACTGCCCACCTAGTTGACCAGGACATAAATTTAAAAGACATCCATGATTCCTTTCTCTCATGTACTTTTAAATCCTGTTTAAAATAGTATTTAATTTTTTTGCCATCACTGGAATTAAATTTTAGTTCTCAACTCAAAGGCCTTGGTTTCTCATCCCATTTAGGGAAATGATGCACCAGGGCCTCTGTCCAGCTGCAGACTTTTTTCTATTCCTTTCCTCCTCATTCAGGATAGTGGGTTTTGTTTCAAGTCTAACAAAATACTATTTTGTTTTACACTTTTGGACATTTAGTTAGACAATGTAGAGACAGCATTTCCAGTTTCATCTAACTCCATCAATCCTTTAGTTCTGATAAACTGTGGACTTTTCAGAACCATTCTTTTCTGATACTTCCCAGGTAAATTAGGTTATACTGTCATTCTTCCTGAAGCATTTTTAAATCTTCCTTCCCTCATATCACCAGATGCATTTTAAGGTATATTTTCATGTGTGTGATTATTGCTGTAACAACTGTCCTCCTCTTTGGTCAATATGCCTTGGAGATAAGAGCTATACTTGTTTTTCTCATCACAGGCTCCTAAAACTCTGAATCCAAAACTGGGAGACTGCACATCAAATTATGTAGAATGAACTAATCATGAATGAATGCACACGGAAATCGCAAACATTAAAGTACCATTAGAAAGGGCCTCTTGTACTCTTAGGTAAGGGTTCCTGAAGGTCCACTACTGTACTTCCATTATTTATCACTGTTGCCATGGATATGCTTTTGACTACTGGGATGTCAGCTATAGGCAATTACATTACCTCCACATGACATCCTCTTGATTGCCTGATTCCTGTGTTGTATCTAGTCATAAATATTTTGTAAGTTTTCTCTATCAAGAAAGAAATATTTTCATTCTGAAATAATTGTACTAATAGTCATTTGTCTGACTAGAAGCAAGTGATTCTTTACTGCTAATCAATTAAATTATCATCATGTTACTAATTTATTATGAGTACTCTTTGTGTAATCATAATAAGGATGAAGGAACCAATGTACTAACATATCTTCAAAACTACTTAAGCATAATAAAGTATGAAAACATCCTCAAAGGAACTTGATGAATTATTAAGAAAAATCTTTTAAAGTGATTCAGCTCAATCTGTCAGTGCCCTTTCTTTCCCCAAACTAAGGCACTAGAATAAATGTCCAAACTAAGCACTATGGATCATTTAATCACTGGATTGTTTGAGAAAACATTCAAAAGAGAGACACATGAAGGATGGAGGTAAGAAAAATACATCAACACTCACTTTGTACATGATAATGGATAATTTAGGTGAAGGCTCTAAATTTTAATTTTCATTTTAATATATATGTTGCCTCTAGCATCTAAGTATAAAAATATAGAACATCAGCCTAGATATCCTGCCAAAATGATCTTTCTTTACTAAAGAATGATGGTATGTAGCACTTTAAAAGCAGTGATTTTGAAGAGCAAGCCTGGTACTTTTTTTTTTTTCTTTTCTCATGGAAGGCTGTCGCAGTTGGATGGAGCTCAGTTAACAGGCCTTCCTAAGAACATTAGTTCTCCTTTCCTAGTTCCTAATAGCTGCTGCGGAGATAGGAGTAGACCTGCATTTCTTTAACTCAAACTTTGACCTCTGTTGAAATATGCACCTTTCTTTTCTACTCTTTCTCTGAGAACTTTCTTTTCTTTTCAAGGTAGGGTCTAACTCTAGCCTAGGCTGATCTGGAACTTACTATGTTGCCCCAGGATGTCCTGAGCCTCCTAAATGCTGGGGCTAAAGGCATGTGCCCCATGTCTGCTTTTTGGGGAATTTTCTAAGTGGACTGTTACTGATTTTTTCCTTAAGCAGGCCAGGATGGGCTGTGCAAATCCTGGAGAATGTGCTTGTGCCCCCTGCAGGGCTGTTCACAAGAGTGGGCCATCTGGGCAACAAAGTTAGATGGGGCAGAGGAAGGGTGATTTGAGGCATCAGTGATAAAAAAATAATTTTCATAATTTTTAATTCTATTATGATACCCTTATTTAATTTTTTGTTCATTTTTATTTATTTATTTATTTATTTGAGAGTGCAGAGAGAGAAAGAAGCAGAGAGAGAGAGAGAGAGAGAGAGAGAGAATGGGCGCGCCAGGGCCTCCAGCCACTGCAAATGAACTCCAGATGCTGCGCCCCCTTGTACATCTGGCTAACGTGGGTCCTGGGGAACTGAGCCTCAAACCAGGGTCCTTAGGCTTCACAGGCAAGCGCTTAACCACTAAGCCATCTCTCCAGCCCTGTTTAATTTTTTTTAAATCAGCTTTATTTTGTAGAAAGAGATTGATCTTAGATTAATGATTATACATCAGAAGAAATAATATCTGATTTGGATTTTCTATTTTTCTTCCAAACTATAACAGTACCATATAGACTGGACTAAATGAATACCATTTAAGAAAGCATGGAACTTTGATAAATTGTTGGGTCTGCTTATTTGCAAAAGTTGTTTGTTAAGAGTAGATCAAGGCTCTTCTGAGCACATTCACTTTTTGTTTTCAAGTCACAGAGGTGCTGCTTAATACATTACTTTTCTCTGTGGCATTACTTAAGTAGTCACCTTTACACTTGTGAAAAGGTTAATGCAGATTTTCAGTGCCTAAGTTATTTCTAGAGAGTAATTTATTCACTAAAAAGTATTTTTTTAATTAGAGAAGTTCCTAAATAAAAAAAGTGAAGCATAAATGGAAAATTGATAGTTTGGGTTGTTTGCAAATATGTTTGTTTATATAGATTGAGTTTACAACTCTGACTATACCATATAAATTTTTGGTAGTCCTCACTATTGCAGAAATTCATATAAATAGAGGAAAAAACTCTACTTATGCCTATAACACCTATCAAACAGATACTTTACATTTAACTCACATATTTTGATTCTTTCTGACTTATTTTACAAAATCCAAGTTCTATGCAGGTTAAATTTTTTAAATTGCTCTATTTCAGACACCAACCCCTGACGGATAGTACCAGACATATACATATAAACATTCAACAATTTTAAATCTTCACTGACATAATCTTTTAATTGAATTCTAAATTTTCATCTGATTTTGTTCTACATGAATCATTTTCTGGAAGACAGCATCACGGAATGGCTCTGGGTGGTTTCTGGAGTTGTGCCAGGCATAAATCCTGCTTCTTACATGAGCTGGCTATTTATTCCTGAGCCAATTACTTAACATTTCAGTGTCCTTATTTTCTTTCCCCAGAATAAGAAGAATAAATTATTTATTACATGTATGAGGTGCTTGATACATTTGGGAACATAATCCTTAAAACTCATACTATCACTAACTTAATTTGTGAAAAGAACAATATTCTTATTCTTTCACTGCCTAAATGATATAGTGTCGTCACAATATTTCAGATATTAAGAAAGATTTTGCCTTAATCACCTGAACCAATTTGTTCAGAGCACATTTACAACATGTATTATTAATTTACACTCTGTAAAGTAGTAGGACATTTGTTTTATTTATTTATTTAACAAAGTCCAATGAAATCAAATAGTCATGTAATAAATTGTAAGGTCCAGCTCAGTTTTGACTTCTGCACTGTTATTTCATTCCTAGATGTGTGACCCTGGATGAGTCTTTGAGCTTCAGCTTGGGGAGAATTTTACTCTCTGCTTGTTGAGTGTTAAACATGGCTCTGTGCTTGGCCCATAACAAATCTCAGTAGAAATGATCAAAAATACCATGAAATCTAGAGAACATTGTTTATGAAAGAAATATATCAATTGTTATAAAATCAAGAGAGAAGTGAAAATAAACTTGTACTTATCCGGTTTCACCATCAATTCAGAGAAAACAAATTAGAAATTCATATTATGGACAAATTTATAATTTTAGAAGAATCTTGTAGTGTGCTGAGCATTAACATATTTGACCACAAAGCACATTATAAAATCTCCCATTGTGTTATTAAATGCAGATCACAGTGCCTGTTAATACCAGAAAGTGCTGACAAATTTTATTTTTCTAATATCTTTTCTTTTCCCCTCTTGGTTTTCTGACTTCTTTTTTTTTTTTGTTTGCTTGTTTACACTTTTTTTAAATTAAGTTAAGGTCTTGCTTTCTAGTCCAGGCTAGCCTTGAACTCATGCTGATCGCCAAGCCTTAGCCTCCAAGGCATTTGGACTGCATGTGTTTACCATTGTACCCAGCTTCTTGCTTCATTAAGATTCAGCATCTTATACAAGCGCTTCATCTTTCTTCTCTACCATCTATTTAAAGTCTGAAGGTGATAAGTATGATACAAATCTCTTGGGCATGTGTACTTTTGAGTTTATTAATGTCTAAGGACGCTGTTAGCTGTAAAATTGTCGGTGTTGGTCATCTTGTAAAGCCCTGTTCTCACTCAGCTTGGTGGGCAGGTTGCTATCCTTAGATGTGATACAGAAGATGGGCGATGTCTGTGCAGAGTCTCCAACAGGAGTTTGCGGAAGCCACGGAGGGAAGAAACACATGTCAGGTCATCCTAGAGTAAACCACAGGAATCAGTCTATCTTTTCATAGGGTCTTTTTCTTTTCTCCTTCCTTCCTTCCTTCCTTCCTTCCTTCCTTCCTTCCTTCCTTCCTTCCTTCCTTCCTTCCTTCCTTCCTTCCTTCCTTCCTTCCTTCCTTCTTCCCTCCCTCCCTCCCTCCCTCCCTCCCTCCCTCCCTCCCTCCCTCCCTCCCTCCCTCCCTCCCTTCTTTCT
Organism: Jaculus jaculus; assembly: GCF_020740685.1. NCBI lineage: Eukaryota > Metazoa > Chordata > Mammalia > Rodentia > Dipodidae > Jaculus > Jaculus jaculus. The sequence goes on from NC_059105.1 coordinate 170,577,250, forward strand.
TTCTTTCTTTCTTTCTTGGAACTTTGTATGGACACATCATGTGTTGATAGTATCTTTCCCCTCCTCCCTGTGCCCATTTCATTAAGACCCTCCTCAGTAGTATTGCTGGTGCTCACCACGGGGTTGTGGGTTATGAGTTGTCTGTCATTGAGTTGAGGGAATGCCTCTGGATAATTTCCTCCTACCTTTGGGCTGTAACGATCTTTCTGCCTCCTCTTCTACACAAGTCCCTGAGCCTTGGTGGTGTGTTCTAAGTCTACATTAGTGTTGCTCTCAGGAGCTTCTGGATTTCTGCTTACATTTTTAACCCTATTACAATAGGGACACATGTGTGCAATGATCCCTGTACAAGAGTTAGGGAGCCTAGGCAGCCAGGACATTGTTCTTTGATGAACATAAAGTCTTAATGGAGCTACCAAACCCCAAGCAATGAATTTCATTTCAGAAAGAACTCTGGCAGGCTAGTGTTACCATGCTTGTGACTCTGAGCTGATGTTCACGTTTGTGCAGAAGTCATGATGGAGATAGAGAGATAGGAAGGAAAGTTTCCAGGTTAATAGTGCTTTGTTTGAAGTTAAAGGTAGAATAGTAAATACTTCTAGAAATATTTAAAAATGCTATAAGCACTACTGATATGATATGGATTCCAGATATGGATCTACCTATACAAGAGATGTGGGTATATTCAAAGTCTCTTACTCTATTTGAATATTAAAAGACTGATCAGTGCAAATATCTCTATAGGGCCTGGTGAGATGAATTAGTAGATATGAGCATTTTCTACACAAGCATGAAGATCTGAGTTTAATTCCAGAATCTATTTAAAAATAGGGATCTAGGGTTGGAGAGATGGCTTAGCTGTTAAGGCACATGTCTATAAAGCCTAAGGACCCAGGTTTGATTCTCCAGGTCCCATGTAAGCCAGAAGTACAAGGTGGCACATATGTCTGGAGTTTGTTTGCAGTGGCCTGAGGCCCTGGCATGAGCATTCTCTCTCTCTCTCTCTCCCTCCCTCCCTCCCTCCCTCTCTCTCTCTCTCTCTCTCTCTCCCTCTCTGCCTCAAATTAAAAAAAAAAATGGGTCTAAAAAAATCTGAGTATAGCTCTTCACAACTGTAACCCAGTCCTGATGGAGACAGAAACAGGAGAATTTCTGGGGCTCATTAGTCAGCTAATCTGACCAAAAACCAGCAGCCCAGTTACAATTAGAGACTCCTAAAGGTAGGAAAATTACAATGAGCTCATGGCCAGCTTGAGGATATAGAGTGAGTTCCAGGTCAGCCTGGGCTAGGCTGAGACCCTGCCTTGAAAAGACCAAAATAATCAGCAAACAAAGAAGCACACAAACAGAGAATTCTCAAGACAACAAAGCAGAGTGATAGGGGTTGACATCCAATATTCTCCTCTGGCCTTCACACATGCATACACAAAATGTATGTGTGTGTATCCCTCACACACATACCAAAAATAAAAATGAATCACTATAAACCAGGAAATAGATTCAGGTAATCAGGGCTATCTGTCACCTATCAATGGGACACCTGTGTGTCCTGGTGTGGGTCTCAAATACATGGCTTTGCCATGAAGAAGCTCAGGTCTAATCACTGTGTTGTCACTTAGAAATAACTTTCATAGCAGTATGTGGTGGTTCTGAAAGTTGAGATCTCAATACCTTTTGTGTGCTCAGTCAATGTGGTGGTCTTTATGAATTTTGTACTTACAAAGTCTTATGAATAGCATCTTGTTTTTCAAATCTAAAGAATGGCTGAGAAGAATTTGATCTCAGGTGTGCTGATATAATCTCCACAAACAGTGCTGTTACATTTATCCCAAAGCAGAAATGATGGCCACACGCCCATTGTGGACAACCTCAGGTTTGATCCTCAGTTGTCAAGCAAAAATTACTGTTCTCTGTAGGCTGTTTCAATTAGCATCAGTTTTCATCCATGTTTGCTGACACAGACAATCCCATCTAATAGTTTTCATTATTTCCACAATACGAAAGGAGAGCCTCCCGCAAAAAGGCTTTAATTTGCATGGATGACCTAAGAATTTGTTTTTTCGCAGTCTGATCAAAATATCTATTAAATCAGAGCACAGCCTTTAAAAAGCCAAGGGAAACGGACGATGAAGAACATGAGTGGAGCACTCGGGGGCTCCGTGGCAGATGACACCCGAAAAGCTTGCACAGCAGACTTCACCATCAGAGTACTTCAGGGTGGAATTCTATTTCCTCTGCTTGATTTTCATGTCTCTTACACTTCCTAAGATTCATTGTTCTTCCTTTGGACATAAAATAATAATCCAAACCTCCCCAGTGCTTGTATAGAAAGTCACTAGAAAACTGCAGGTACGTTACCAGTACCCACAAGTGCAGAGTGCACAAAACAAACGTTGTTTTTCTCTTGTGAAGAGATCGGAAGCTGGAAAGTGTTCCAATCTGAAAAAAGTCAATCACTAATTTAAATTCCTGGTTCTGGGCCCACAAGAAGCACCTCATGTTCTGAGAGACAGCAGTGGGGACTTACAGTGTCCACCTTGGGACTTAATAGGGCCCGCCATGAGAAGGCAGTGACGGGGCATGGAATAATGCTTACAGTAGAACTCCTGGCTGGTTTCCACATGTTTCCAAAGTGCAAACAATAATGGCATGGACGTGGCCACGGAACCCAGAGTGTGGGTCAGCCGTTTGTGTGAACCTTTTGTTGATAGAAGGATTTAAGGGATTAGAACTAACCAGATCTCTGGCTGCTCTCCTCTAAGTCATTAGTTTTGTGATGAGGCTGAAGGAAGGGTGCTCCTTTCAAATGATTTTTCAGTCTATTTTTGAGAGTAAAATCATGCCTTCCTTTCCCACATCCTCACTAAAGTGACTCTGTTCACCATGAGCTTGACATTCTAAAATGATTCAGAAGCAGGATGTATATCCTTCCTTTTGCTAAAGACTTGATCAATCACCAAGGGAGATTTTAAAGACAGTGAAAACACCATTTTTATCACTAAGCCCCAGGCTTTTAAAAGGTACCATATTATTTGAGTAACCATTTACAACTTTATTTTCATTTTTTTTATACATAGATCCAAACCACTTACCTGAAAGATTTTTTTTCAGAGCACAAACTTCATGTGAGAATAAACTGGACATTCTGGAAGGCATTTTTACTTCATCATGCCAATAAGAGGGCATCTAGGAAAACAGTATTGAACATCTAGTCAATTTTTATTTATTTGTCCTACCCACATTGACACCTGACAAATCAACTTCTTTTATTTTATCCTAAGAATTCAGTTTTCAAGCAAAGGAATTAGTTTTCATATCCCTCAAAGAACAATCTTTCATGGGAGCATGACAGTGTGTTCACACACATACTAGTTTACTATACTTTTTGCTTTATCATGTTTCTTGGCGAAATATTATACTAACTATAGATTTTGAGGCATTGCAATGGTCGAGAATTGTTCTTTGAAATAAATATTTTCTTTAAAAAATTTTTTTTAGCTGGGTGTGGTAGTGCATGACTCTAATCCTAGCACTTGGGAGGAAGAGGCAGGAGGATTGTCATGAGTTCAAGGCCACCCTGAGACTACATAGTGAATTTCAGGTCAGCCTGAGCTAGAGTGAAAAACCAAAAAAAATTTTTTTTTAAAGTTGTTTGCTTTCAGTTAATATATTTATTTTTATTTGAGAGAGAGAGAGAGAGGGAGAGAATTGGCCTGCTAGGACCTCAGCCACTGTAATTGAACTCCAGACACTTTTGCCACCTAGTGGGCATGTGTGGCCTTGCACTTGCCTCACCTTTGTGCATCTGGCTTACATGGGATCTGGAGAGTGGAACATGGGTCCTTAGGCTTTGATTCCCTAGAGTTACATGTTGCTATTATAAGTGTAATGTTGTCTCTACATGTTAGTGTATTTAGCTGTGTTCAAATCTGTCAGATGCTTGGATTAAGTTCTTCCCATTCACAATGTTTTTCTTTTGAGAAAAGAAAAACATTTTCTTTTGCAAAACTTTTTGATTCAAACACAATATATTCTAATGCAAATATATATATATGACTTTTGGTTGGGAGTAGTGATATATGCCTTTAATCTAAGTACTTGGGAGGCAGAGGTAAGAAGATTGCTGTGTATTTGATGACAGCCTGGAACTAAAGAGTAAGATTCAGGTCATCCTGGGCTATAGTAAGACCATCCTTCAAAAAAAAAAAAAAAAAACAAACAAACCTCATCCCCTGCAAAATAATGACTTCCATACCATTATCAAAATGAAGCCAAATAATGAAAATAATACTGAAATGTTGCCACCCAAATCTCTGTCGTCACTTTTGGTGACTGCTTGTTACAGTCCCTGGACTTTGAGAACATATGCTCTGCTTACCCAAAAGTAAGGAAGAGTGAAGGCTGGAGAGGCCTGAACGGCAATCCCTCTCTCCTAGGTTTTGCAATGGACCAGATATGGCTGCTGCTCCTGCTGACTATGAGAGTGCTCCCGGGCTCGGCTCAGTTCAACAGTTACAACTGCGATGCGAACCTCCACAGTAGATTTCCTGGTAAGTGAATGTAACCCATTCTCTAATTGCTTCTACAAGGAACGATTATGTTTGAATAGTAGATCATTTAAATACATATGGAAAATGGGAGTCTGTCCCTTTACATTAAGTGGATATTTAAAAATGGCAGATGAAGACACAGTCTTTGAGTTTTAATTTATATCCACATTAACATACAAAGTGCTCATCAAAGTTAATATTATTATAATGACTGTTCACAAATGTAAAAAATATTGGCTAATGGGTAATAAACTCTAGGGGCTCTAATTTCACTCAAGAATGTGAGTAATTGACTTTTTTCTCAGGTTAAGTCAGACTATTAAAACTCTGAAATGTTGTTTTATTTAGAAAAAAATGTACAAGTAAATGACTGCAAATTATTATGTGATATTCCCAAATACTATTCCGTGTGTGTGTGTGTGTGTGTGTGTGTGTGTGTCCCAGAGGGCAACCTTGGCTGTTGTTTCTTAGCTACATCATTCACCTCTTTCTGCGGCAGGGTCTCTCATTGGATAGATTACCAACAAGACTAGAGTAGCCGGCCAGAGAGCCCAGGAATCCTCCCGTTGCCGTCTTCCAGTGCTGGGATTGCAGACATGCACTCCCATGTCCAGTATTTCAGATGGATAGTGAGGATTGAAGTTAGATCTCTATGTACTTTGCCAAATAAGCTCTCTTCAGCCCCTCAAATACCATGCCAAAGCAATGTTCATCATAGTCAACATCACCCCAGTAAACTCTGGGATGGATTTCACAAAAATCTCCCAATACTATGAGAGATGTGAGATTTTGGCCTTGTTAAAGGACAAGTCTTACAGGTTACTAATATCTGCTCTCAGTGGGAGGGTACACTATAGTTCACTTATGTGTTGTTGTTTTTTATCAATTAGCATGGCCTAACAGTTACAAACTAAGATTGGCAGAATAGAAATTTCTTTTCCAACTCTATCGTGCCAACTGCAGACCTATGGACAGGTTTCCCATCACGAAACCCGCCAGGTTCCAGGTTGAGGAGCAAGCTAGGCTGGCAGCACACAGGAGCAGAGCAATCAGCAGTAGGTAGTCCGTTGCTGAAGAGAGAGTTGTGCATCAAAATAAAAGTTAGAGTGTGACTAGTGACTTCATGAACCCAAACCTAATGTCCAAGTTCTCGGCCTGTAAGGTATATAGGTCATGGTAGCAAATACCTGAAGGTGTGTTTTTAAAGTATGTTGAAGTAAAGTTCCCAAGGTTTTGAATATCATATACAAAAATGATCTCTTTTTACACTTTTCATTATGAAAATTTTCAAACACATACAAAAGTAAATATTCATAAAAAGAACTCAAACTGCTTATGCAGTGTTATTATCAACATTCATAGTTTTTATCTCTTTTCTTCTTACTGTTCCTACTCCTGGAATACTTTAAAGTAAGATTATTCATGTGTGAATAAACATATTTAATAAAAGAGAACTTTAAAATCACTATACTTATGTATATTTAATAAATTTAATAATTCCTTGATATGCTTCGATTCTCAGCCAAGTTACTTCTAATAAGGTCATTTGTTCAGTAGGATTATGACACTTTGGACATGCCACTTCCTCCTTCCTCGGCCTTCCCATACTGTGATCTGATAAGAGCTAGAGATTTGAGAAAATTCAGATGCAATTGCTTTTGCTAGAATGCTTCACTCTTATATTGTGTAATGAAAACGTTCTGTTTTATTTTATGGATATGGCAAAGGCATTGCATCTTTTGAAACATTGGTTTTGAAAGACTTGATATGGTCTCATTTTGTTTTAGAAAAGAGATATTGGGAAAAAGAAGGAATAATGTAAGAAGAGAGCACAGGCAGAGGAAAGTACCAGAAATCATTGACATAGGGAACAATAGAAAAGGACAACTTTATCAAAAATTAACTTTGTGATGGACTCAATAGAACTTAAAGATTGCTTTGATTTGTAGGAGAAGGCAAGGGCTAAATAATATTTTTGTCTTGGGCAACTGACTGTTACTACTGTTCACTAAGGGAGAAAATAGACATTTGCCTGCTTTTGTAAGAATGTTTGAGTTTGGGAGTAATTGGATAGAGACTTTTTAAAGAATGAATAGTAGTATTTCTATCCACTCGTAGAAAGTATAGGCCTGGATCTTAGAGCGGATATAGGGAACAGGGGACAGGTATATGAAAGATTTGTAAAATACTGCTATTTGGATAATTTTTTGTAATGAAGGGGAAAGAAGGCTAAGTGAGAAGTTTAAGTGAAGAAAAAAAGGGTGTTTTGAACTACAGAGCCCTGAGCTCTCAGAAAGGAAAGGACTCACAGTGGAAATGCCAATCAGGAAGTGAGCAATGAGCTGAAGAAAGAAACACAGAAGAGAATGGCACACACAGAGTCAGCCTTGGTAAACAGCTGTTTCTTTGATTTAGGAGAGGAGGAATGAGCCCATGGAGGGAAAGGGCAGCGATGCTCATTGCTCTTCCTCCTCACTCAGTAGTTTTCATGGAAGCTGAGGGACCAGCGGCTTCAGTAGAAGGCTCTTGCAGTGCATTATTTGAGCAGGCAAGAAGGCTCAGTTGTGGAAAAGATTGCTTAGTAGAGACAATTGGCCTGGTAAAGTTATAAGTACTCATAAGTGGAATGAAATGTGTTGTTTTGTCAAGAAGTGACTGGGACAGCAAGAAAAAAACATTTATCATGTGATAAAAATAGAAGAGCTTTGTGAGCATATCCATTTCCAATAGACTCTACTGAGCCCTGGTAAGAGAAATCACCCTCACCACCTAACCCAAACACGCGGTGTCCCAATCTCTGCTACACTGACGGAGATCCGCATTTTACATGCTACAGTTGAGTCTAATATACATTCATGATTAAGAGCAAGTGACAGTGTGTGTGAGTATGGTCTGGAGTCTACAATAAAATCTCTCCTACTCCAGAAATCCTCTCTCCCTTATAATCGAGAAAGAAGAAAATTTTCCATTCACAAGACATTAAACTCAATATGTGGTGTACATCACAGGCAGCGAAATGGAGACTTCAAAGAATAAAGAAACGTTAACTTTTTCTGTAGCCCAGGTGATAAGCCTCGCTGCATGTTTCCAGAGCAAATAGTAACTAGTTGTCAAGGAAGAGTTTGACAGTGCTGTTTGTCACATGTCCTGATGCCGGCAGGTTAATGAATGGGTGGCCACTTGCATTAGTTCATCAGCGGAAAAGTTAACTTCTCCTCCTCTCATGGCAGGAAGTACTTTTGTAACTTTAACTATGGTCCACACCCAAGTTAGGCTCCTAACCTTCTAACAGAAACAAGGGCATGGAGATGTGATCTCTATTGCTGTGTATATCTCAGAGAAGCTTCCCGGTCCTTTTAAAAGACATACCTGGTCATAAAGTTTACAAAAGTCCTACCTATTTTTCAAGAGATTGTGTAAACATTTACAAGAGAGGAACAAGTGCTCACAATTACAAGTTCTTTAAGGTAAATACTGTAAGAAAAGGAAGGGAGGAAAACTCTGTGAGTTTCCACAGGGAGGGTTAGGTGTCTTTTGTCAATTCTCCAAATGCTAGCAGTTTTAGTATCATCTGGGATAGGTGAAAGATATCAAAGCTTTCTAAATGTGCATTCATATATTCCTACATATCTATGATTAAAATTGAATATTTGTGTTTTTAAAACATACTAAAACACAAATAAAGCAGAAGTACCAGGAGGGACTTTAAGATTTGGTGGCCATTCTTTAATATTCATTTTTTCACAAGTCCTTTTCAGAAGAATAGAGTGAGCAAATAAAGGCGAAAGGTTAATTGCTCATTGCCCCTCAGCTTTTGTTTCTTTTGCACATCAAGACCATCCTTGGTGGCATGAGGAGCCCCACCAGTTGCTGAAACCCTCCATACTGAGATGGAGTGAGAAGGAGCCTTGTGACAGAGGCCTGTCTAAATGCAAAGCAACCTTAATAATGGTGAAGTTAATCTTCTCGCCCTCTCTCACCTTGGCTGTGTCATGACATTATAACTCTTTAATTTCATGGAATTTATTCTAGGGCCACCATGGCCATAGTTTAAAGGGACACCATATAAACTTAAAGGTTGTTAACTCTTGGTTACTCAGGCTACTTAGTAAGTAGAAGGCTCATGGGACCACTGCAGTGATACTTGTAGTTCTCCCCGAATAAGACTCAACACATGGTAGACACTAAGATGCCAAAATGCCATACTCAGCCAGTTGAAACCTGTGGGTAAATGCATAGGCCTCTGAGATTGAAGGATATCTTTTGTAATTAGTCCCTGGTTTTTAAAGCATGTACTCTGTAAGGGTGAGGCTAAACTTACAGGCTTTTAAAGAAGTCTTTAATGATGAAGGCACAACCGAGGAGATCACTGGGCACTAGAACATTTGTGTTATAGTATGAGAACTAAAGAATTAGGGGAAATCAATATAAGTCAGTTTTTCTAACCTGTAAAACACTAGTAAGGATAGCATTTTTCAATCACTGAATGTATATTCCACACACTGGCTGCTAGGAACATTTCTCTTTAATTTCTTGCAACAAGAAAACTAAACAAGGAGGCAAAATTATTTTTAGCTTTACTATAGGAAAATAGGATTAGAATTTTTTAATACTGAAAAGCTAGAAATTGTCATAGATCTTAAGCTAGGTTTATAGCAAAGGCTGACTCCTAAAAATGAACTTTGAACAGTCAGTTAAAACAGGGATTAGGGAACGGATGGCAGCAATATGTGTTGTTTACATACAACGTATGTCCATCACTAATAAAAAATGAATTTTAGAAAATGGTGGTAGAGTGGAGCTGAGGAGGTGATGCAGTGGGTAAAGGTGCTTGCCACACCAGTGTGGGGGCCCAGTTCAGTCTCTGGCTGCCTGGTGAAAGAAAGGTGATCATGAAGGTTCGTGTCTGATCATTACAACCCTGAGTCAGGGCAAGAGTGGAGGATTACTGGGGATCATTTCTCAGTCAGTCTAGCAGAAAGAAAGAAAGAAAGAAAGAAAGAAAGAAAGAAAGAAAGAAAGAGAGAGAGAGAGAGAGAAAGAGAGAGAGAGAGAGAGAGAGAGAGAGAGAGAGAGAGAGAAGAGAAGGAAAGAAAGAAAAATGGTGCTCTTAAAGAGCAATGGAGGAGGATAATGGGCATCCTTTTTTGTCCTCTGCCTGTGCGTGTATTTGTGTGGACCCTTTCCCACATGCATATAACACACACACACACACACACACACACTACACCACATACAAAATCATTGTGTGAGGGTGTATAATCACAAAGACATCTATCCCATTAAAGAGTCTGAAAAGTCATATGGTGGGCATATTTGTTTCAAGGCCTGATTGCTAAGTAATCTTATTTTCTTATAGTATCTAATAATATTTCAATAATACTCAATGACGATTTTCTGTGCTCCATAGGAAATAAAATGAAGAATGACTTACTTAATTGATAGAATTGATGGGTGAGTGAAACAAAATGAACTCTATGTTGGGTTTTGCCAACCATTGTTGCATTGTTCTGTGCCCAGTGACAAGCAACAGTGGGAAATTATCTCAGATGAGATGCTCCAGCCCTACGTGAAGATAAGAAAGAATACGTCTCCCATCCTTCTCTCAGGAGTAGGGTTCTGCTCTTCCGTTTGTCAGGGGCTGCCTGCTTCCTGCTGGGCACCTGGGACCAAAACTGCAGAGCAGATCAGACAGAAGACCTGAGTGTGGCAGTGACTGCTGATAATACTCTGATTGCAGCGACAAAGGGCAGTGGACAAGAGAACAGCCACTCAGCGAGTGCAGGGGCCAAGTGACTCTGGAGCCACGTGCTTCTTTATCAGAAAATTATTCATCATACGAAATCTTCCACTCTTTGTACAAGTAAAACCTATATAAGATTTTGTAGACTTAAAAAATTGACCCGACTCTTCTGATTCTGTAGAACATGTAGCATTAAATGGGACTATGAGCCCATAAAGCTTGCCGTAGGCTATTATGAATCTTCTCCCACAAAGGAAGCAGTAGTCTGTATTTGCTAGTGAGAAACAGATGTTGTGATGAGGAAAAAAATAAGGTGGCAAGAAACCTGTTCAATGTAGAAAACAAACTTGAATTCCTAATCCACTTTAAATTCCTCGTCAGCTGTTGGTATTTTACATAGATGAAATATCATTACCCTTGAGGACTTCTTGCTGTGTTAGTACCAAAGCCTTAATCTTCGTTTAAAATATATTTTATTTATTTGACAGCAAGAAAGAGGCAGAGAGAGAGAGAGAAAGAGAGAGAGAGAGAACGGGTGCACCAGGGCCTCCAGCTGCTGCAAGCAAACTCCAGATGCTTGCGCCACCTTGTGCATCTGGCTTATGTGAGTCTGGAGTAATTGAACCTGGGTCCTTTGGCTTTGCAGGCAAGCACCTTAACTGCTAAGCCATCCCTCCAGCCCCAAAGCCTTATTCCTGTATAAAAACTTTGGGAGAGGAAATATAACTTTAAATATGAGTTAAAAACATACACTGCATCTGTTCTCCAGGCAGTTTATAAGCTCTTAGGTGAAGAGCAGTATCACTCTAATTAGAAATAAACGAAGCAGAGACAATATGTAAATTAGCCTTTGAATCTACTAAAACAGTATGAATTAGTATTAGGTTATTTATTGGAGACCAGAGAGTAAGTTATTTCCAGACTGAGCTTTCTCTTTTTCTTTTCATATTTAAATTTTATTTCATACATAAGATCAGCAGTTTAACTGTAATTTAAAATTTTATCACAAACTATTTTGCCATTTTTCTCAGCTGAACATAATTCACATGAATGAGTTCAAAATGATCAATAAATTTTTATACAATAATAACAAAGTACCTTTTCTTTTTCACAAAGTAATAAAAAGAAATTCACTAACATTCTGGACAACACTGCAGACACTTCGCCTTCCATCATAGCCTCTGCCATGCAGGAATGTCTTTTAAAAACTCTTATTTCTGGGCTGGAGAGATGGCTTAGTGGTTCAGCACTTGCCTGTGAAGCCTAAGGACCCCGGTTCGAGGCTCGGTTCCCCAGGTCCCACGTTAGCCAGATGCACAAGGGGGCACTCGCGTCTGGAGTTCGTTTGCAGTGGCTGGAAGCCCTGGCGCGCCCATTCTCTCTCTCTCTCTCTCTCTCTCAGTCTCTCTCTCCTCCTCCTCTCTGTCGCTCACAAATAAATAAATAAATAAACAAAAAAAATTTAAAAAAACCCCTCTTATTTCTTTCTTTCTTTCTTTAATTTTCTAGGGGAGACAGACAGACAGACAGACAGACAGACAGACAGAAAAGAGGTGTGTGTTTGTGTGGAGAATGGGCATGCCAGGGCCTCTAACTGCTGCAAACATACTCCAGATGCATGTGCCACTTTATGCACCTGACTTTATGTGAGTACTGGGTAATTGAACCCAGGTTATTAGGCTTTGCAGACAAGTGTATGAACTACCGAGCTATGCCTAAAGCCCTGTAGGAATGTTTTTAACTTTCAATCTTCCCACAAACTTTTTCTTCAAATGAATGTCGCTTTTAAAAATAAATATTTATTTATTTAAGAGAAAGACACAGAGAGAGGATAGACACACCAGGGCCTCTAGCCACTGCAAACAAACTCCAGTCATATAAGCCACCTTGTGCATGTGGTTTATGTAGGTCCTAGGGAATCAAACCTGGGTCCTTAGGCTTCACAGGCAAGTACCTTAACCACTAAGCCATCTCTCCAGCTCAAATGTCACTTTTGACATAATTTTAGTGAATATTATGCAAACAAAAACTGACTCACAATATCCTTCCCATTTATTAGCTTTCATGATTATAAGGGCCCCACAATAGGGACACACTTTTATCAAAAGACATTGAATTACATCCATATCTTATCAACCTGTCAAAGACATGCAGTTGTGGTTACATTGGCCCTTTGCACCAGTTGGCAGGGGGCCTTCCACCAGCGGCTCCCATGGTCCACTGTAGCACTTCTCCGGCAGGACTCAGTTCCATCTCAGCCTGAAGATCACTTCTCCTTGGCCACCCTGAAGCTGGTCCTCTAGTTTTTAACTTCTGGTTCCAGTCTAACCATATCTACCTTCTCAGTTGTAATCTGTTCTGTCTATTGCCTGTATTCTGTATTTTAGGGATTTGGTCAGGAACATCAAGAATCTTTGTGTGCAATACTCGGAATCTTTCATGTGGGGTGCCACATATTGCCTATCTTACCAGGCCAGTAGTGGTCTTCTTTAGTATGCCCTCCATGACAGCCAGCTTCCTCTTTTTAAAATACGTATGCATGTGCGCATATGCAGGCGTGTGCATATGCATGTTCATATATGTATGGCTGTGCATGCATGACTGTGTGTCAATGTGTGGAGACCGGAGATTGATGGTGGGTGTCTTCCTTGATTGACTTCACCTTATTTCACTTGAACTCAGAGCTTATTGATCCAGCTAGTCGAGCTAGGCAGCTGGCCCCAAGGATCTTGGGATTACAGGATACCCTCCTGGGATTTCTACAGGTGCTGTGGATCCAAAGTCTGCTCCTCACACTTGTACTGCAAGCGCTTTATAAACCGAGCCACCCCCCCACACCCACAGCATTCTTTTGCATACGTAAAATATTCCTTCTACTCAATTGAACACAGTTTTGTTTATACTATCAGGTTTACACCCATATTTTTTAAGTGAATACAAATTAGCCTGTGTATGTATGTATGATTGTGGTCACATGATCCTTTCATTGGAATCATGCATAGTGTTTGCCTACTCACTAGGGACCATACATCTCACCCACATCTCCTCTAATCATTTTGGGGTCCCCAGGACAAATCTTACATGTGGTAAGAAAGTAGATATTTTCCTCTCAATCCTTTAACTCCAGTACCATAGATACCACCTTTGGTAAAAGTGGGAACACCGCTTTCCCCAGCACAGTTGACTTCTAAAGCGGTCTGTCCTATGGTTGTGGAATGGGGTAAAGGTGGGAGAGAGGAAGGTTCTAGTTCTTTTCCAGCTCTATCTCGTTGGGTTGTCTCTGGGCCCTAAAGCAGACACAGGTTGTCTCACAGAGATTTCCGTAAGATTCAGTGAGATTCAAAACCAGTTATTTCCTCAGATTAAAAATGGAGTTGTATACAGTTTTCGTTTCTCTCCCCCTTGCTACTTTATATTTGAACTTTTCCCTCTTGTAGCATGTACAGCATATGAATAGATAATTGGCGGAACGTAATTCCTCCAAATGGACTCTATCTAAGAGCTTCTGTCTAATGCATAGTTGTGACTTAGCCATTGACTTGACTGGGAGACTTGTAACACTGTAATACATGCCTCCCCTGGGAACTTATGGGAAATGTAAAAAATCATGGCCTACTTCAAATTTACTGAGGCAAAATCTGCCTTTCAGCTCATCAGTGCATAATGTAGAAGGAAGCATGCGTGGAACAGAGAGCTCGTGATAATATTGATGATTTTATGTTTTGAAGCCATCATGCTTACATCATGCCAGGGTGGCCATCATACACGTACTAGACAAAATAACTCATCCGAATATATGCCATTTTTCAGAGGAGAAAACTTTTAGTTGTATTATTAGAAAGGAGGTTAGATGCTCAACAAGAATGGGACACTTAAAAAGATTTGTAAAATACCTAGACAAATTGCAAAAGAAATTATGGGTTTCTTGCCATGTAATGATTTATGTTTTCTCAATTTGAAATCATCTATCTAGTGCTGGAGAAATAGCTTAATGGCTAAGGTGTTTGCCTGTGAAGTCAAAGGACCCAGCTTTGATTCCCCAGTACCCATGTAAGCCAGATGCACAAGGAGCACAAGCATCTGGTATTCATTTGCAGTGGCTGGAGGCCCTGGCATGCCCATTCTCTCTCTGTCTGTCTCTCTTCTATCCATCTCTTTCCCTGCTTGCATATAAATAAAAAAAGAGAAATCAGCTAATTACTATTGACACTGAGGATATTGACATTCACTGAAACTATGCTAGCAGAGCTGTCACCTCAGGTAGAGGTGGTACAGATAGAAATGTTGTTCTGAGCCAGGTGTGGCGCATGCTTTAATCCCAGCACTCGGGAGGCAGAGGTAGGAGGATCGCCATGAGTTCAAGGCCACCCTGAGACTACATAGTGAATTCCAGGTCAGCCTGGACTAGAGTGAGATCCTATCTCGAAAAACAAAAACAAAAACAAAACAAAACAAAACAAAGAGAAATATTAGTTCAGGACAATCAAGATGGACTCATAAATTGTCATATATTTTCTTTGTGAATCTTAGGACTTGATGTTAATTAAGTAGAAACCGTGACTGCTATTTGAGAAGGAATTGCAGTAAGTGTATTTGAATAAATATTTTCTAAGTATTGTTAAGTTCACTAAATAAGTTTTTAATTTAGTGAGAAAGCAAAAGCAAATATCCACTTCCAAACATAATGTAAGTGATTTGGTTGCCTTGCAGTTAAAGCAATATGGACTAGGGCGCACTGGGACAATTGTACCCCATTGGGAAAACTGGGTAAAAATTGCATCAAAGTTTAACTTGATGTGATTTTTTTTTTCAGCTTGTTTCTCTTTTCTGAATACTCCCATATGTAGTTTCAGCTATAACCACAGCTTACTATTAATATACAGAATATATGATATTATCAAATTAATATTTCTCTCTGTTTTCTATGCCATGGTTATTATATGCATGTCAGGCTTTAAAAAAAACCACTCAATAGATCTCACCCTCCCCAAACCTAAGCCAATCACCCCTTCCTTTTAGAGCCACTTACCTCAGGGACCGGTACATTGAACAAGCAAGCCTGACCCCGTGACCATGGATGACAACTTGCTTCCTTCTTGTCATTGAATTAACTTCTTATGAAATTTAGACAATCAGAACTATGTCACATCCCAATCAATCTTTGTGCAAATAATTCTCCTTGACCAGGAAAAGGTTTTATGAAATGTTCACAAAGCTCTACTATGTCATCAGGCCAAGTTGAAGTGACCACTTTTTCTTCTGCCTCCTCTATTTAAGCACAAACCAAAGATCCTGAAGCAATGTGTATAGTAATGGTGCATTTTATTAATGGTTTATATTGATTTATTTTATTGTTTATTTTCACTGTTAATATTTTTATCTTCAGCCTAGAATGGGGACTGATACTGAATATTTACACAATAAAAGCTCTCTTTGGATGTTGTTGACACTGAATAGCATGTAGTTTAGATTTTGAAAATAAATAAAGCCAACAGCTCCTGGCATAGTAAAACAAGGGTAGCAATGAAATTTGTGTTCAAATCATAGTTACCCCAATTCAGAACATACAACAACTGATATCCAGAGTCATGTCTCACAAAGATGCCTATTTTTCACACCAACAGTGAGTGAGCATCTCTGAGCCACGACACTGCAGTGCTGACCACAAGCCTGTGGCCAAATTTTGGTATATTTGCTATTTGTAAAGGAGGATAAAAATGTACCTGTGATTTGATTAATTGCATTGATCTGTGTCATTATCTGCAACATGATTAGAAAATATTAAGTCATCTGGTGATACTGAAAGAAAATGAAGTGCTATAGGTTAAAATTACTAAGGTGAGATGAAAATGGTACTCTATCACAAGGAAGGCAAATTTAGTTTTATCTCCTACTGAGTTGACTTGTTGAGAGAAAAATGTTTGATATACTTACTAATTGTATGTATGGTATACTTTCTCTTTCTCTCTCTCTCTCCATATATATATATATATATGGCAAGTGTTGTCTCCTGATGAAGGTTAATTAAGTTATCTAGGAATGGAATTTTATTGGTGGCAGAGAAGTTGTATCATATCTATTCACTTTTATAGGCAAGGCACATCATGCTTTTCATCCTATGTCTATCATAAGCATATTCTACGAATGCCTAATCAGGGCATTTCTTAAAAATATTTATATGTGAGAAGTTAGATGATTGGCAGGGTGACCCCATATTTAAAATATGCATTAATTCAGTAAATATGAGACAAACTAAACTACAGTCAGACTGATAGACGAGAAGAATGCACATTATATTTTACCAATTTGACTTACTTTTATACATATATTTAAAATTTCTATGTGAAACTTAGCTTGGCTAAAATATCACTGACACACATTGGCATTTTGACAATATAACCGCACATAAACTATGTAAGCAGGTGTGTTGCTTTAATGTATTCAGAATTTTAAGCACAAAACATAAAATGTCATCCATGAAGGGCATTTCTTGCTTTACTTTTTGTCATTAGCTCATTAGTCATTGGATTGTTTAATAGTCAAGTAGCATACAAAGAAATGTTGCAACTCAGGCCAGTCACAGACAGTAATAATTTCAAAAAGAATTTAGTTGTTGAGAACTGCTAATCAATACCATTAAATAAATAAATAAATAAATAAATAAATAAATAAATAAATAATCTCTCTGCTTTTTGGAAGAAATTGTCCTTTAGCAACTGGAAATATCATTTCCCCCCAAACAAAAAATAATTCTCAGAATGGTAAAGTAGAGTGAATGGATATCTTTAGAATCTGCAACCATGAAAAAGAATAAAAATGTGTTTCTCTGGAGGACAGTGAAAGTCTTTATAGAACCATGCCAGACCAGATTTGAACAGCTCTCCTTTCCTACACTGCAAAAGCCTTTAATTTGTCACCACATCTTCAAGTGGGATCAGCTTGTAGAGAAGTTAATTTCCTTGCAGGGGTGACCCATTCACAGGTAAGCAGAAAACAGCCAGGAGCCTTACATCTGGACACAGTGACCATTTCTACCTGTTTAGGTATTCTAAATGTCACTCAGTCTCCCAACCAGAGGTTAGGATGTTAAAGATGCTCACTGGCTTATAGCCTGGGTTAAGGATATCTGTCTTTTGTAGCATATATATTAATCTGTGTTACTTTGGTGCACTTATGATACTTCAAATAATGGAGTTGTCCTAGTTCCTGGAGTGTAAGCCAATCTCAGATGACTCGTTACTTGTTGAAGATCCACCCCACCTATAGGTGGACACTCTGCTGCTATAGAGAGACCACGTGTAAATGTTTCCCATGATCATCTCCATGCGAGCTACAAGTCCTTGTTTGTTGTCACTTTTTCCTTGTGTTTTAAATTGTAATGAAACTGGAACTCTCTGGCTCCCAACCAGCCGGAACACATTTCATTATCCACACCATCCCTCCTGTGCTATAAAATTTTCACTCATTTGCAAAGCCAACTCCTTCTGACCCTTCAAAACTAAGCTCGGTGCCACTTTCTCCAGGAAGCCATTTCTACCCAGTTGGCCTGGGCCAGTTGTTTTGTTTTTTTCTTTTCGTTTTGCCTCTTTCTCTTCCTGCAGGTTTTCTGTCAGTGTGCTCGGGGATGGGGTCTAATGCGCACTGACGCACCCAGAGCAGGGGTGCTGCGTTCTGAACCCCTGCTGCGGCCCTAGTGCTCCCAGCACTTAGTACAATTAATCGAACGCTCTCCAGGCTATGCTGGGAAACCTAACAATTCTGCTGCCTTCTAACACTTAGAGCTTGTAGGGCAAATGTAGAAATGTATGTGTGATTTTAAAGCAAGTTGACCGTGTTTTAAAATAAAATGGTACACTTTGTGTTTAGGATCAGGGAAATCTTTGGGAAAAGACATGAAGTTTGAGAGCTGAAGGTTTAGTTGTAGATAGGAGCTTGGGCATAAGAGAAGCACTGCAAGCAGAAGAAAAGACTGACTGAATATTCTGTACAAATGGGCTATGGTTTTCCAATGCTCATAGTACTTTTACTGAGGAGTAATTTATACCTAGGAAGATGAACCAGTCTCGAGAATGTTGCTTGTAATTTTAAAGTTTGTGTAAATTTATATGACCTCCCCAGATCAAGCCAGAGAACATTTTTTCTTCTTGCCTCCTAAATATTCCTTATGTCCCTAGAAATTCTATCCTAGGAGGTAACCACACATGCTGGCATCTATTACAAAGAAAAACATTCTGTGTAACAAATGTAGAGAGCAAGAATGATACGGGAGAATGTAGAGGGAGGTGTATGGCCTGCCCCCAAGAGTCCTGAGGATCTGGCTCCAGGTATGGTGGGCCTTTGGGAAATGAGTGCCAAAGGTGGGGGCAGGTAGATGGCATGCTGCATTAAAGTGCTACCAAGTCAGTCAGTAGAAGGGGCAGCAGCTGAAGTGAAGAGACAGTAGGTCAATTCAGTATTCTAAGGGAAAGCCAGGATAACACAAGCCAAGAAACAGCATGTGGATGGAGAAGAATCACTAAAATTAAGATATATTTTGAAGTTTATAGATACTCAATGAACCTTTATAAAGTAAAAGGTTTTATTCCAGGAAAGAAGATGACTTAAAAGTCCTGGTTGCAGGCTGGCAAGATGCTCCATGGGTCAAGTGCTTGCCTTGCAAACACGAGGGCCTGGGTTTGGATTGCCAGCCTCCGTGTAAAAATGGTGATTATGACAGCAGGTGCCTGTGGGGTGGGGGTTGGGGCATGCAGAGACAGGAGGGTCTTTTAGGGCTTACTCAGAGAGCTCTAGGTTCAGTTCAAGACTGTCTCCAAAAATAAGATGGAGGGCTGGAGAGATGGCCTTGCAGTTAAGGCGCTTGCCTGCAAAGCCCAAAATCTCAGGTTTGATTCCCCAGGACCCTGTAAAGCTAGATGCACAAGGTGGCACATGCATCTGGAGTTCATGTGCAGTGGATAGAGGCCCTGGCACACTCATTCTCTCTCCTTCCCCCCCATCTTTTTCTCTCTGTAATGAATAAATTATATATAAATTAATACATATTTAATACATATTAAATATATGTATATATATATTTATTTATTTGAGAGCGACAGACACAGAGAGAAAGACAGATAGAGGGAGAGAGAGAGAATGGGCACGCCAGGGCTTCCAGCCTCTGCAAACGAACTCCAGACGCGTGCGCCCCCTTGTGCATCTGGCTAACGTGGGACCTGGGGAACCGAGATTCGAACCGGGGTCCTTAGGCTTCACAGGAAAGTGCTTAACCGCTAAGCCATCTCTCCAGCCCTAAAATACATATTTTTAAATAAGGTACAGAGTGACTGAGGGAGACAACTGATGTCAACATCTGTCTTACCCACACAAGCACCTGCACACACACATACATGCAGAGACACATACACACAGACTCACATACATGTATACATATCACATACTCTTCTTGACCAAAGAAGTTATGGTTGCATTTAAACAGTTAATGTTGCTCAAGAGATATTCCTTAACTTCAATGGTACTTATTATCATAAATTGTGGCAATAATCTTTTGATTTATCTTATTTTTCAGTCTATGAATCACTTAGTATTTCTTCAAACAGCTAGGTTAGTAGTTGCCTGTTTTACATATTGATAAAAGTTTTGTTTATGGAGAAGATGTGGTAATTTTCAACTTTCACGCATCAAACAATATAGTTTAGAAGGTATTAGTCAAAAATTGGCATAACCAAAACCTTACCTCACACTTTCTTTGCCCCCTGGGCTCTGCCCGTATGGATCTGTTTCGCTCTTTAGGTATGCTAAACTCCTCCCTGTCCACCCAGCATGCATTCTGCAACCTTTTCTGGGCCATGTGTTCTGACTCTTGCTCACCTAGAGGGGCACCGGCTCCTCTTCCAGGTCTGGCCTCCAACATCAGACCTTCTGGAAGCTCCCTGCAAGCCCCAGAGTCTCTCAGACCTCCTAGTCAAGCTCCCAGGGTGTCTGGTGCTCCTCAGACGGGAACATTGCGGTCTTAGGTGTCTGCCTCTGTGATTGCTTGAAGGATGCTTTGCTTGGGTCACAGACTTGAGGGTATAGGTTATGTCTGCTTTGTAAACCACTGCACACAATGTCTGTTGATGAGGTCTGACTTGGCAGCCAGAGAGCCACTCTTGCCTCTGGACACAGGACACTTGTGATGAAGGCAGAAGTGCAAGAAAGAACGGATCTAGGACAGTTTATGCAGCCCCTTTCTCTAGCCTCCTTTTATCTCTTTAAATTTTTAAAAAAGTTATTTGCACAAGTGTGTGTACTGTTTTCACTTATGTGATTTGCACATGTACCAGGGTCTCTTGCTGTTGCAAATCAGTGTCCAGCTGGTTTTATGTGGATGGCTAGAGAATTAAATCTGGACCAGCAAGCTTTGCAAGCAAACTCCTTTAACTAGTCTTCTACCCAGTGCCCCCTTCTCTCTCATACACACACACACACACACACACACACACACACACACACACACACACATATGTATTGTTAACAACTTCTGTACTTACAGACAACAAACTATGGCATTTCCTTCCCCTCCCACACTTTCCCCTTCATAACTCTCCTCTCCATCATATCCCCTCCCTCTCTCCATTAGTCTCTTATTTTGCCCATCATCTTTTTTCCTATCATGAAGATAGTGCTAGGCACTGCAAGGTCAGGCCAATTTCTGTCTGCACAGTTGCATATAAGAAGTGGTACCCTTCCTTGGCTCTTACATTCTTTCTGCCACCTCTTCCGCAATGGACCCTGAGCCTTCGAGGGTGTGAGATGTTTCAGTGCTGGACACTCCTCCATTCCTTCTTCTCAGCACTATGTTGCCTTTACGGTCATCCCAGAGGTCATTACCATCTGAAAAGAGAAGCTTATCTAACCAGAAGTGAGAGTGGCATTAATATATGAATATGAACATTAAGTGTAGTGTTTTCAGGACAATTTGGTGGGAATAATATATATATTTATCCAGATAAGAGGAGGCTTTACACCTGTGAGGCTCATGACCTCCCTTAACATAGGCTTTTGATTAGGTTTTCAGTTCCAGGCATGAATTCCCTCCCACAGAGTGGGCCTTTAATTCAATTAAATAGCAGTTAGTTTCTCCCAGAGCATACATGCCACTATTGTACTCGTTTGGTCATTTGGCCTCTCTGGCCAAACTTGAAGCTTCCAGTGTCCACTGTTTTCACTGCTGATGACTTGTGTCTCTCATAAGGCTGCACGCAATGCAGCTTTTTCCTGCTTTCAGTTGGCTGTGCTACAGGGAGAAAGTTTTCTGCTCAGCACCAGCTTGATTTCTCAGTGACTTTGCCAGTCAGGCACGTGAAGGTTTCAGCAGTAGGGTCTTACCATCTCTATCTCACAGGAAACAAAGGGCCTTGGTAATAGCTTGTAATGTTTTAGAGGCAACAGGGAACTCCTTATTTTTCAATCTATGAATTACTTAGTATTTCTTCAAAAAAAAAATCCTTTCAGTCTTTTCAGACCAAAAAAGTCAAGGTATGATTCCCTTTACTAGAGAAGAAAAAAAAAAAAGTATAAAGAATAAATTAATGGAAGTTGTTTACATATATATATATATATATATATATATATATATTTAAAAAATGAAAAAAGAATAAATATTTAGAGAGATTTATTACTGAGAACTTGTACTCTTAAATTAGGACCAAGTTATTTAAACAAATTGGCTCATTGTTGAAAATTTTAAGTGATATGTTTATTTCTTAGATGAACATCCTATTAGTTGCCAAAAGTGAAATTTATTTTGTTTGGTTTTCTGTTTTTTTTTTTTTTTTAACAATTAAGGTAATTGCTCCAGCAAGCATGATCAGTTCTTGTTTGCTTGTTTCCACACTTTGCAAACCTGATTCTCCCTTAAGATTTGCATTTGATTTGTGGAACAGTGTTAAAAATAAAGTTACTTGCATTCATTTCCTATCATGGCTATAATTAAGTACCATACACAGAGGGTGATTTAAAGACACCTATTGGCTCCTGGGGTGATTTTAAACAATGGGCATTGATTTTCTTGGCAATCTGAAGGCCAGCAATTCAAAAGCAAGCCAAGGTCATGGTTCATCTGAGTCTAGGACGTGTCCTTGCTGGTTTCTACTTATGTTGGATGGCACTTGGGTAGTCATGATTTGCCTTGGAATCTAAGTGCATCACTTTAATCTTCCTCAGCCCTCATTTTCCCGTGTCTCTGTAGCTTCACAATATGCTCCTTTAATCAGGACATCAGTCATACTCGATTGGCAGCCCACTCTACTCCGGAGAGACCTCATCCACACTTAGCTAATTAAATTTCTAACAATCTCATGTTGAAAAGTCTGGAGCCATAGGGGTTAGGGCACCACAATACTTTGGGTAGGGGAAGACATCTGATACAAGGAAATTACCTCTTTACTAAATTATTTTCTTCAGCATAAACAGAAAGTCAACACAGAGGTATAAAAACATTGAGTGTATATGTGCATGCGTGTGAGTGCACTCACTTCTACAGACATAGGGTGTTTCAAAGATCACAGGCCCATGGAGTACCATATGAGCTATATTTTGCTTTCTCCTACACACGCACAGTCAATTGTCAAAATTTTCATGAAGTAAGCTATGAGACGTGCATGTGCAAGTGTGTGTGTGTGTGTGTGTGTGTGTGTGTGTGTGTAGTATATGTGGTACATGGGGTATATGTGCATATGCATGTACAGTGCATGCATTTGGGGAAGCCCGAGGAGAACGTTGGTGTCCCCCTCCATCATTAATCACCATGCTTCCTTCAGACAGAGTCTCTTAAGTGATTCTTGAGCTTGCCATTTTTGTAAGGCATAGAGATTTTCCACTGTCTGCTCCCCACAGGATGTGCATGGCCGCATCCTGCTATTTCATGGTTGCTTGCAACCAAGCTCAAGCAGCCCATCCAGGCCCCCGCTGTGTGGGACGCGCTCTTAAACACAGAACCGTCTCCCCAGCCTCAACCTAGAACTCTTGTTCATAAGACCAGTACACTGTTTTTCATTTTCCCTGTAATGTGGCTTAATACAGGCAAAGAAAATGTCAGTCTTCAGCATGCCTTCTGTTTCTACATTCTGGGTATGATGAGTTACCAAGTGCCAAAGCTCTGAGTAATTTGGTCTAGGGTAGATTTTTACTGCTTCTTCCCAAACACTTGGGAAAATGCATCATTTTTTTTTTTTTTCTGAGTGTCACTTTAGATAGATCTGAATAATTCAGTTACTGTGCTTTTAAATTTCCTCAATAACCTGATTTCCCCTCACTCAATTCTATCGTCCAATGATACTATACTGACATTTCTTGCACATTCTCTGAAGAGCAGGCTCAAGGAAACAGGATGCCTCACAAATTTGCAAAGCTTTCTCTTTACATAACCAAATCAAAGAATTTTTTCTTGGCTACTTTTCTTAATAACTTGCCCATTGGATTATGCTGTACTCAAGAAATGAGTTAAAATAACGGGATGATAAATATGTCAGGGGGTGTAAAAGTTGTTTGTCTTCTCTTTACTGGGCTTTTATGACTTACATTTGCTTTCTATGTATTTTGTTTCAGCTGAAAGAGACATCAGTGTCTACTGTGGGGTGCAGGCCATTACAATGAAGATTAATTTTTGCACAGTCCTTTTCTCGGGTTATTCTGAAACAGATCTGGCTCTGAACGGAAGGCATGGGGATTCCCACTGCAGGGGGTTCATCAATAACAACACCTTTCCAGCAGTGGTCATTTTTATCATCAATCTCAGCACCTTGGAGGGCTGTGGAAACAATTTAGTGGTAAGATTAGTGTGAAATTGTGTGCTAGGACTGGGAATATATATATATATATATATATATATATATATATATATATATATATATATATATATCCTCCATTCCATGAAATAATCAGGTGCCCAATCTATTTTTCAAGGAAAAAGATATAATAAAACCAAACAGATTGCTTTCTTTTCTTGTTTGAAGTAGGCATTCCCAAATATACAATTCTATCTTCCTGTAACGGTGTGTTGCTGGCAGCTATTCTGTAGACAGGCCTGTGGTCAACTGTACTCCTCTAAGTGACTTTCTTCTGTTTGACATGTCAGTTCACACTAGTCACATCTTTTATGCTTGCATGGAAAATTCTGATCGCATACTGTTCCATTGAGTTAGGTTGTACACTCCTAAGCCTAATACTTCAGTGGCCACATTCAGAAAGCATGATTAAATATAGAATGGGAAACTTGGAATCTTTGTCCATATTTCTATTGAATGATCAACATGAATGCTTTGTAAAGAAGGCTGACTTTGTTTCTGATGTGAAGTTCTTCATTGTGTGGGACTGCATTTCAAAATGTTGATCATACTCAATCTTATTGAGTGTGCCCAAGAAACACACCCACGTAATCATTTTGAAAATCAAAGCAGTGCTTTGAACATTTCTACACTGAGTGAGATCTCATGGTCTACACCATTAATTATTTTTTAATTAATTAATTTTTAATTAATTCATTGAGTACCAAAAAATAGAATTGAGGAAGAAGTTTAATCTCCAATGAGTTAAAATTAATTGATATTGACATGTTTTAGTGGGGTATTATGCTCCCATTTGTTATTTAGCTTATTAAAATAAAATCTTATTGATAAATCCTAGCAAAAAAGAAATATGACATGCATGGTCACTGACCCCAGAAAAGAAGGAGAGATGAGTCTTCACTTTTCACAAATTATTGCTTGTGATGAAGAAGGAAGTGGACTGTACCAAGGCTACAATTTCTAAGATTTGGAGGAGGCTAGAAGGGCAAGGAAAGAGATTTATTTAAATCTTCTTTTTTCCCAAAAAGCAGTTAGAACATTGTGCTCACCACCATTGCCAAACCTTCAGGTTGTGTACTGTTGACTCTTTTTCATTAAAAATGCTCATTCATCTCCCTGAGTTATGTGCACAGAGGTTATGAAATAGGCCTAACAGAGAGTGAGGTGGTTGATTATTGCCTGTCATATTTCCTAGTGGAGGGAAGGAGCTCAGATGAGAACAGCAGAATGTCCCCTCCTCCCATCTTGCCCAAAGCCTCTTTACAATGCAAAGTCATTTCACCTGGCTTGAAAAATAAGCCAGGAAAAGTGTTTCTCTGCATGTATGTGCTTTTCACTTTCAGAGAGCTGAATAACTTTTATATATATATATAAAAAACTTCTCTATGTGTATTGTACCCACAGATGGTAGGAGGAGAAGGTCTGTTTATTTCCCACATTTTACCTTGGATTCCACGAGCTTTGGCGTCTGCTCTTGAGGACATTCCTACATGAGCAAAATGAAGTTGCCTCATTTGTCGAGTAACTAGATGATTGTCTTAGCTCTGCCTGGGTGCTGTTTAGGTTCATGCATAAATTTATTCTGTTGTTGAAAATTGTTACAAGTCTCAGAAATATCTCCTAGAAGTATTTAGTAAATACCATGTCATACTAGGCATGGTAGGAAGACAATTTGTATCTATTTTGGTTTTATGGAGATCATCAATATTATTCCTAAGGTGACGAATTAGTTTGAGTTGCATTGGAGAATCCAGTGAAAGGTAACCAGCACACATAGAAAACATTTCTCTCCTAATTTCTGGAAGCTCATGACCTCTTATCTCCTTAATGAGGATGGGAATCTCCTGACAAGACCCTAGGAAACTGAATCCTTAGAATATTTGTGACTTTCAGTTATTTGTTAAAAAAGTTAGTTGTGAGGCCCATGATGCTGGTGCTATGTAGAGGAAATAACAAAATAAGATCCAGATGCTTCACCCCACAGAATTCTGAAGATGGCTGAGGGATGCCAATACAGCTCTTCTGTGCTCAAAGATGGAGACAGAGATGGATGCTGGATTTGTGTGAGTCAGAGGAAGGTTACCAGGAGGATGAGATCCTATGAAGGGGAACACAGATGGCTATGAGGTGTGGAGGAGAAAGGCAGTGCAGTGGACATATACAGAGGCCAGAAGAAGGACGCTGGAGAAGGAGCATTTTTAAATTTTTTATTTATTTTTTGAGAGCATCAGACAGAGAGAGAAAGAGGCAGGTAGATAGAGAGAGAATGGGCGCACCAGGGCCTCCAGTCACTGAAAACAAACTCCAGATGCATGTGCTCCCTTGTGCATCTGGCTTATGTGGGTTCTGGGGAATCAAGCCTTGAACCAAGGTCCTTAGGCAAGCACTTAACTGCCAAGCCATCTCTCCAAGTCCAAGAAGGAGAATTTTCTTAAGACTAACAACTTGGAGATATGAAACTAATGTGGTAAACAGGGCCAAATTACTAATTAAGACTTAATTACAATTTACTAAGTCTTTAAAGATATTTCAGAAAAGTTGCACTTTATCCCTGAGTTTTACTTTAATTGTTAATGTAGCCCTATGGGCATGTTATCATTATCCATGAAATATGATTCAAATATTAAAAGATGTATAGTCACTCATATATAGCTTTATATGTGTATAGTTTCAAAATTATGGTCCTTTATGGTTGACCCAAAGCATGGAAAAAGATCTGGTCTAATGTTTATGTGCATGTGAGGTTCCTAGATGAGTGTATACACACACACACACACACACACACACACACACACACACACACACACACATATATACAGGCACTAATGATTGAGCTTGGTCTACTGTTCTCACAGGTATCCACAGTTCCTGGTGTCAGTGGTTATGGAAATGCAACTTCAATGCAAATAGGAAATATTTCAGGATATATTGATACTCCAGACCCGCCAGCAGTCATCAGCTATCTTCCTGGTCTTCTGTACAAGTTTAGTTGTAGTTACCCATTGGAGTACCTGGTTAATAATACCCAGCTGGCTTCGTAAGTTCATACTTTTGTTTTCTCACATTGTCTTTACATTTGAGTAATTTCTTATTTTTGAGAGACTTATAGGCAAACTGAATATAATGGGAGCCATATTAAATCTAATATCTCTGTCTCTTGTACTCTCTGCCCTCTCATTTGCCTTGGATTCTCCTTGATATTTCTGCCTAAGAGCCAAGAGTACTTCAGCAGCTCTAAAAGCCTTGCACTGTTTCTCCTTTGTAGAGCGCGCAGTCACTGAGTTACTGTGTCCAGTCTGTCCTGTATTGCCATGTGATCTCACTGTTGGATTCTGTTTCTCTGGAACCCAAGTCCCTGTGACTTCTACAGAGGATCACAGATGTTTGTGACTGTCTAGGAAAGGTGGCATGACCAGAACCAAAGAACTCTAGATAAGGACAGAGGTTCAAGAGTCATGTCTTCATTGATTATTTCCCAAATACATACTCCAAGACATGGTTATAACCACATCAAAGCTCTAGATATTTTGTTAACTATTTTTGTCAAAATGGGGTGATTGAGTGAAAGTTTTCCCTCTCAAATTTTAGGGTTTGTTATTATAAAATTAAAGTTACTGTTTAATCATAGATATGAGGAAACATAGAGGCCACACTGTATTAGGTAAGAAATATGCAATTGATTTTAGCAGCACAGAAATGATATGCATTTTGGTCAAAAGCAAAACTTTGCTGTGGTAAGAACTTGATCCAAAGCACACAGATTCTGAGGGAAACATCTCTCATTCTGTCCTCTGTGCCATGTAGTTTGCAAACTCCTTTAGTATCTAAGGAATTTATTCATTCATTCAATCAATATTTATTACACATCTACTACTTACCATGCAACGTTTGCTCAGCAGTCAACAAAGTAGAACCAAGTCTGACCTCATTGAACTTCCTATGGTGTTGATGAAGCTGCATTGCACCCGTTTCAAGGACTTATGATATGAATTTGCCCACAAAAATCTTACACAGATAATGCCAAGTAAAAGGAGTTGGCATTATAAAGGAAATAATCCTAAATAGCTGTCTGTCTGTACTTGAGTCCCTTTGTTTTTGGATATTATATCCTTTTGGAAATTTAGGCAGTGCACCTACTTCAGGCCTAGTTAGAAGCATGCCAAATTATTTAAGTTC
Source organism: Jaculus jaculus (assembly GCF_020740685.1). Lineage (NCBI taxonomy): Eukaryota > Metazoa > Chordata > Mammalia > Rodentia > Dipodidae > Jaculus > Jaculus jaculus. Next base: position 170,605,545 of record NC_059105.1, read on the forward strand.
ATTGCCTGAAATCCAGCATCCAGGCACAACTAAAACTTTAAAGATTTAAAATATCATCAATGCCTTTCCTTGTCCAAATCTGTTTTAGGTCCTCAGCTGCTATTTCTGTGAGAGAGAACAATGGAACATTTGTCAGCACTTTGAACTTGCTCCTTTATAATGTAAGTTGATGGTTGAAAGATGCTATTTTCCCTTTCACTATTGTGAGGAGCCATTTAGGTGAATAGCTTTATATAAAAATCTACTGAGAGTCACATTAACCCTGCTGTTCTTGAGTAACATTTATCCATCTTTACTTTTGTATTCATACATCTTAGTCATAAAGGTATGCTATAAGCTTTATTAAATTGTCTATAAGATAATAAATGATTGAAATTTTATATCAGAAAAGTGATTTTGTAATTGTTGTTTCAAGGGTCCATGTACATTTATTTGCATATATGTATTTGTGTAAGTATGTGTGTGTGTGTATGTGTGTGTGTGTGTATAGCTAAAGTCAGGGTTAAGATCTGTACAACACTATCTGTAAATGACATTTCTTAATGAGACTTTTGGTGATGAATGTGTTAATATTTTCAATTTTAGCTGACAATTCTGTCACACATCTGAAATAATTTAAATTGATGACAAAGCATTGTCTAAACTTTTGTCATGCAAATATCGACTGTGGCAGCAAAATGTGAAAAATACATGGATTTCTATTTATAATTGTAACATTAATCCCCCAAATGATATTTTCATGTTGATTAAAAATTTTATTCATACATTTTAAATGCCTGATTTAAATATCAATTTTTCAATCTATCAGCCAACATTTTTGTAAATTATGAATTTTCTTTTTGCATTATTATTCATGTCATCATGGCACTCAGTTATAATTCATGGAACTGATTTAAAAGTCGACTTTATATTTTGCATATAATGAGCTATAAATATTGTAGTAGAACATTTTCCACAGGTACTGAAAAAAGTCATGTTTACTAGTTTGTAGTCTGACACTATGGAGTCCTAAACAACACATTAAAATGTGTTGGAATCAAGATTGACTTTCTGTCATTTCTAAACTTTCTTCTGCAAAGAGAAGCTGCCAGTTTACTTGGTTCTGTTATACTAAGCAAAGGTGTATGCTAACACTTACTCTCAATATGGCTGCATATTTTTTATTTTTGTGAGAAATACATATAAAATGTCCTTAAACTGGGTAGTTTCTCTGGCACCTTACATGTGTAAGCTCCCTGAAATAGATTTTAAGTGACTGGTTTGGGTTCAATATTATTTATTATAACTGAATGATGGGTCATGTGTCATTTGTAAATGACTTACTCCCTTATGTCTTGTGAAGACAGTAAACATTTTTTGGGACTCTCTTGATGCAAACATAAGACTAAGGATCAGTAAAGTCAAAGAATTAGAATTTACTTGAGGACATTGGAAAGGCAATCCAGAAAGTGCATTAAGTGAAAATACTATCTATCTATGGTTATAGAAGCTATTATCATTTATCACAGAAATATAGAAAATAATTAGAAATACAGAGGGTAATAATTTCTAAGTAAAGTATATAATCCATCCTTTGATGGGCTTTACTAGAGAATGAAATGCTCCCACATGAATACAATTTTCCCAAGAGTAAGATGTCCAAACTCTTATTGTTTTAGTTTTACAAATTCCTAATGTTTCTTTAGAGCCTTATAAGTATAATAGGTTGTATAGTTTGCCTGTCTTTGATGACTTTATTTCACAGTGAGCATTACATTTTTTTCTTGCAAAACATCACTTTTTTTGGTGTGTGTGTGTATGGTGTTTGTGAGTGTATGTATGTGTGATGTGTCTCCCATGTACATATGTGCAAAGACAGAAGAGGATGTCTTCTGCCTTATTTCCTGAGACAGGGTCTCTCACTGAATCTGCAGGCTGCTTGTAATTCTTCACAGTTAGACTTGCTGACAAGGAAATTCTATAAATTCACCTGTCTCGCAGCCACTCACTGTAGGAATTACAGGTGTGCAGGGCCATGCCTATCTTTTGTAAAAAGAACAAAATAAATTACAATAGAGAAAGCAAGAGAGAGTGGGAGAGAATTGGCACACCAGGGCCTCCAGCCACTGCAAGCGAACTCCAGACACGTGTGCCACCTTGTACACATGTGTGACCTTGTGTTTGCATTGTATGTCTGGCTTATGTGGGACCTGGAGAGTCGAACATGGGTCTGTAGGTGTCACAGGCAAGCACCATAACTGGTAAGCCATATTTCTAGCCTATGGCTATCTTTTTAATTGAGTGCTGCAGATTGAACTTGAACTCACTTCCTATATAATGAATACTTTTATCCACTGCTGAGCCATCTCAACAGCCCAGCAATTTCTTTAGTTACTATTTTGTGCAGGTGCACGTGAAGGACAGAGATTGACACTGGGTTTCTTTCTCAATTGCTCTCCATCTTATTTGTGAGACAGGATCATTCACTGAACCTAGAGATTACTGACTCAGCAATTCAGCTAGACTCGCTAGCCACAAGCCCCATGGATCCTCCTGTGTCTATTTTCTCATTGCTGGGATTATAGGAACACTGCCATGCAGGCTTCTAAGTGGACTCTGGGATTCAAAGTCCTCAGGCCATCTCCAAGTCTTCTTCTTTGTTTTTATTTTTGCATTCTGTATATTTCTTCTTCATTAAACTATAGGTATATATTTTAATTTTTAATCCCCAGGTTTAATATATTGCAGTGAGGGATGTAATATGAATAAATTCTCGAGAATTGGTCTGTTTCAGTCAGGTTTGCATTGCTGGTAGAAATCAACCAACCAAGAGCAGCTCGTGGGAAAAAAGAGGTTTATTTTGGCTTATATGCTCAAGGTGAAGCTCCATTATGGCAGGGGAAAATGATGGCATGAGCAGAGGGAGGACATCAACCCCTGGCCAACATAAGGTGGACCACAGCAACAAGAAAGTGTACTAAACACTGGCAAGGGGAAACTGGCTATAACACCCATAAGCCCGCCCCCAACAATACACTGCCTCCAGGAGGTGTTAATTCCCAAATCTCCATCAGCTGGGAACCTAGCATTTAGAACACCTGAGTTTATGGGAGACACCTGAATCAAGCCACCACATGGTCTTAAATGAAGAAAAAGAAATTTGGAACAGAACTTCTATGATAAGAAACTTTGGCAAATCAGAGGACATGTTGTTCCCTTCTTTGGCTTTCAGTTAAATTTTGTTGACTTCAAACTGCCAGATAAGTGGTTTTGGATAAATGAATGATAACGAAATTAACACCTGGCACTCTAATATTTAAGGGCATAATTAAAGGATATATAATTTAAGTGAACTGAAGTTAGTCACTAATGTAATTTCAATAAATGAAATCCTAATTTAAATGAATTGGACATTGGCATTGAATCCTAAACAAAGTTAATATTAACCCATGGCAACTGAAATTAATTGACATATAGTGAACATTAGCTACCGCATGTGTTTATACCATGGAAACAAGCATGATAAGTGTGTTGAAATCAATTTGCTGCATGGATATGGCTTCACAGAGGTCCTGCCAAGAATCACAGGATAAATTCAACCCTTTTCAGAGTTGGTTATGTAGTTTTATGTTGATGGATTTAGTCCTTTTCTCTTTAGCACCGTTCTACATGATAAATGTGCTATTGTTGGGGAGGTAATTGTAGACTGACATTTACTATTTCATCATTAGGATTCAACCTACAGAGAGCAGTTAATTATCCCAAGTATTGGGTTACCTTTGAAAACCAAAGTATTTGCAGCTGTGCAAGCTACTAACCTGGACAACAGGTAAGTTCACACTGACTTCTTACTGGCTAAAACAGTTAAGCCTCCTGAGTCATAATGCTACTTCATTCATTTTTGAATTTATTTTGAAATATGCTGTGATTGTCATGTTACTTAGTTATGCTAACCAAAGCAGCTAACAAATTATAAAGTTTAAAGGGTGGAACACATTTTATATCATTAATTGAAAAACAAGCTTCTCATAATGGAGAGGGGTTAATGACTGGAAAATGCCAGAATGTTCTATTTCTTTTTGAGAAAGATGTAAGTCAGATATCATTTGATGATTATTGTGTATGTTTTTCTGTGTGTTTCTTGTTATTTATTAAACAAAAACAAAAGCCTGGCATTGTGAGCATCTGTAATGAAATTATATGAAATAGTTCACAGAAACATCTCTGAAAAATTTGAATTTAGTTATTTTCTATATGATATGGAAAATTCAGAAAGATCAAAACAGAAAGTGTTCTCCTCACTCAGGAGTCAGTGGTAGATATCTCAGGTTTTATGTCAGGCTTGAGTACATATTAAGACAGTTTCAAACAAGAAAAAAAAAGTTCTGAATGAGAACTCAAATGTTGAGATGATGACATCAAAATAAAAGATAGACAACTGAGAGAGGGAGGGGATGTGAATTTGTGAAGGGAAAGTGAAGGAATGGAGGGAATTATCATGGTTTATTGTCTAATTATGGAAGTTGTCATGAAAAAGTTTAACAAGAATTAAATAAACTTCCTACTTTTATTAAGGGAATTATTAAAACTTTGCATCTCGAGGAAATCAGTACATCCTAGAATGAGATTCTTCTTTACCGTCTCCCTTCTGCTTGGTCATGGATTAAGCTCTGTGTGAATAGTTAAAACCATTTTGCTACACGGAGGGCTTCTCTCAGGTCATTGACACCCACGCCCCATGGAAGTATTTCTTGTACACAAGGAAGAGTTGGCATGGAGACAGTGTCCTCACTGAGCCTGTGCAGGCGTGCTGCCCATCGGCCTGCCCTCCTTCCACCTGCTGAAGTGTTCACCAGGAACTCTGCCCCATGTAGTGCTGTGCAAAAGTCTTGAACTCAATTCCTTTGCTGTGTTTAGGATTACAATATGTTTCTTTGTATTTGAAGTAGTAACTTCTGAAAACAAAAGGACAGTGTTCACAGTGAGACAGATAAGCTTCGCTTTGTCTGTGCAGCTCATTTTGAAGTGTTGTTCCTTAGATCTTTACCATTACCTTGAGTTATCTCCTATTTTGGGTGTGGCATGAATCCCATTTCCATTTAATATGGGTTTGAAACTTTATTGAGAGTAATTTTTAAACATGCTGATCTTAGAAGCAAGTTTTAACAAACAAAAAGCTTGTGATTAACAAGTATGAAACTATATTCCATAGGATAAGAAGTTTGTCAGCACTTACTTCCTTTGGACTCATAACCAGATCCCCATGAGGACTCTAAGACTAGATTATGTTTGCCTCTCTCTACAGATGGAATGTTCTAATGGACTATTGCTATACGACCCCCTCAGGGAACCCAAGTGATGATATTCGGTACGATCTTTTCCTTAGGTAGGTGTCTACGTCTTGCATTGATACTAAAGACCCAGTTCTAGATAACTGAGAAGGACAATGTAGTCCAGATAAGCAAATTGTAAGGCAAAGCTGGATCTTTTGAATTTAAGCTTTTACATCTCATACTTTTAGTTCTTGTGAAGGCGGGAGTACATTTGAGAACAGTTATTAACACAGAATGCTGTTAAGGCTACTGTGGAATGAGAGAAGTAACTGTTCAGCCCACCAATGATACCTTGTTCATGTTCATTGTCTTGGAAATATCATGGCCATATATATATATGTGCATGTATTTATTTATTTATATAGCATGTCAGGGTTTGCAAGTGCAATAAGAGAAAGTCCACTGGAGAGTATTGCTTATTAGTAGCTATACACCTCAGTGTGCTCAGGATGCTTTTGTTCATTAATCAGTATTTAATATGAAAGTGTCATACAGCCTACCACTCTGTTTTTATCAGAGCTAATAACTTCAACTTTATTCCCCAATAGACAGTGATAGAGTGAATGCAATCTAAATTTGGGGAAAGGAGACATTGATCATGAGACAATTCAATCATGCCAGTTCCCTGTCAGCATTTTCGTCTGACAGCAGAACAGACGTGAGAGTTAAGCAATGTCTTTTCACATGCTTATAAAATACAGCATGATCAAATCATTTCAGTTGATGCACAATAGGAGTAGTATAAATTGGAAGGCAAAAGAATGTTTCACTGGCTAATCAAGGTTAGGCTGATGTTTAGTGGGTATGGTCAAACTGACACTTCTTATAGATCCTTGTGCTGGAAATGTTAATCTAAGTAAGATTATGTGGAAAACATGTCAGTTTGTCAAAATCCTTAGAGGGCTTCATATTTGATTCAATTTTTCCAATTGAAAAGTGTATTTTACAATTTTATTTATGATAATCTAGTTCAATTTTTTTTAAGTTGTAAACTAACAGAACATCCTATTTATTCAGAAATAAGAAAATGACTAAATGAATGATAGAGAGCTAGTAACTTCAGAGTTGACACAGGTACCACAATCATAGGGATATTTATTAAATGGAAATAATAGGTAATTCTACTTTACCTTTTTCCCTTTGGTCTTATTGGTACTTCTAACTTCTATGCTTTGAAACTTTAACAATTTAAGGCTCTTGAGACATGAAGATTAAGAAAGATCATACGTAAATACATATCTAAAGGGATTTACTTATATAAAAGAAAACACTCTAAGGAAAAGCACTCAAAGTTTCCCAGTATTAATATATGTCAGTACTATGTATCATGTTGCATTTTTGTTTTACAAAACCTCTATAATGATCATGAATTGATAATATGCAATGAGATCATCAGGTGACTGGAATGATTGTAGTGGCAGCTTAGTTCTGAATTTTTTCAATTATTTTACTGGAAATTCCACAGGGCAAGACAGAGATGTGGTTGGTAGCAGACCAGGAACAACTCTGAGGAATGCGCAGACGTCTCCTTTCTATGTAGGAGAAATTAGGAACTGTGCTGAGAAGCAACAGCTGCCATATCCGGGGAGTACCGTGCTGAGCAGGAAAGTTTCCAGAGTCTCTATAGTGAGAGCTTTCATGAAGTGGCAAGAAAGAGACTGCTTTGTAAAGGCAAAGGACTCCTCAGGGAATGCTGGTTCCGATCCTTGCAAGGAGGATTAAATGAATCTGAGGAACGTGGGGCTGATGAATAAATCCTCTCATTGTCTTAAAGTTCAGACAGGCAATGAAAACTCAGCTACCTGAATCATTCACATCTGAACAGTTTATAATAGCAAAACAGAAGGGGATATTTGACTTGGGAAAAACCTGAGGAAGGTTATTACCATTCCATTTCATTTTAGGAGTCCCCTACAGGTACCATATCTAAGTGAATATAAATATTGCAGATATGAATGCTAAACAAAGGTAGACACTTCTTGCTGTGCTGCAAATTACTGTAAGAAAAAATGGTGAAAATTGCAGAAATAAAGTTTTAAAGATAAATTCATCAGAAATAAATATAGTCATACAATAGAAAACATTTGTGATTAAATAATCCATCACTAACTTTAAAAATAATTGAAAAGTAATTCAATTATGATAGACTTATGGACAGATGGCTTAGTGGTTAAGGTGTTTGCCTGCAAAGCCAAAGGTTCTTGGTTCTAGTCTCCAGGACCCACATAAGCCAGATGCACAAGGGTGTGCATGCACCTAGGGTTTGTTTGCAGTGGCTGGAGGCTCTGGAACACCCGTTCTCTGTCTCTCTTTCCCTCTTTCTCTCTCTCAAATAAATTCAATAAAATATATTTAGAAAAGAACTCACTAAAGCAAAACTAGGAAAACAAACAGTAAAGAAATGAGGATGTAAAATGAGATTGAAATAGAAGAAATATAGAAAGGCAGATTCAACTAGAAAATATTCAAAAGAGTAAAGCCACAATCATAAAGCTGAGCATAACATGTGAAACATAAAAATGATAAATGCAAATTAAAAGATGAAAGAAATTAAAGTATGAGATACAGAGATAATGTTTATGTAGCAGTCACTTTCTTGTTGCTGGGACAAACCACCTGACTCAAATCAGCTTATGGTATGAAGGGTTTATTTCTGGGTTACAGTTTTGAGGGGACGTTTCATCATAGCAGGGAAGCATGGCAGGAGCAGACAGCAGACATCATCTTTTCACATAAGAGCAAGAAGAGTGAGCTGAGTGTGGCAAGCAGGCTGGAGGCAACACCCAGAGGCCCGCCTCCAGTGACGTTCTTCCTCCAGCAAGGCACACTTCCCAAAAGCTCCATAACCTCACTGAACAGCACCGTGTGCTAGGAATTAAGTATTCAAACACATGAGGAGATAGGGACATCTTATATCCAAACAACCACAGTGTGTGTGTGCGTGTGTGTGTGTGTAAATACACACACTCCTGTTCTAATAGTACATATAGTTAGAAGTATTTCCATTCTTACAATAGTCAATACAACATGGTAAACTCTAAGTAGATAATAGTTTAAGTGAAATAAAGAATCAATCTTAGAAGTGGTAGAAAACAATTTTGAATAAACTCTTTAAAATTTTGGAATACAAATAAACAAGAAAGTAAGACAAGTTGAAATTTATGTAGCAAATAAGGAATCATTCCTGTTTACACATGAAGGACTTGTAGGATCAAAAAGAGAAATGTTGCAGCAGAATTTAGGCAGGGGCATGCAGCAGCTATTTAGATGACAGCCCAACAAATGACTCTAGTGTGTAAGAGAAGATAGACAAGCTCCTTCATGTGATGAGAGCTATACATTGAAGTGATGTGATGATACTTTATCTTTGCCATCAAGCAGGTAACAACCCAAGATTTAATCAATACACATTGCTGATGAACCTGTCAGGACATAAAGATTTTTCATAAGTTGCTGGTGAAATCCAAAATGGAACATTTATAGAGGGCAATTTGATAATATATATTGAATTATTTTCAAGATATGTTTTGCAGATAATATTTTGTACATGTCACAATGATATATTTCCTGAATATTCCTTATTTTTTTGGTTATAAAGAGCAAGTAATTAAAAAATCAATGCAAGTGCACAGAAATGAGGAACTGTTTAAATAAACTTTACGACACATACACACTGGAACACTGTAGTTGTTTACAAAGAATGAGGATGCTGCCTAAATGCTGATATGGAAAGACTCCTACAGTACACGCTAAAGTTAAAAAAAAAATGGAGAGACAGTAAGGATAAATTCTTCTGTTTCTATTTTCTCTTCTTCTGGGGCATGCAACAATAAAAGACTAGCCACTTTTGTGAAGTTTCCATGTTGATGTGATACAGTGAGGGGAGGCTTTTCATGATTCTTATTTCATGTTACACGGGTCTTCCTAAAAGTTGATAGTAATATTGTAATCAGAAACTGTTCTGCTTAAATTTCATAATCCAGGCTCCTCTTGTCACAATTATCTGATTGGTTATGACTTCATTAGTTATGTGCAACATTGCATGACTCTGTTTGACTATAATTTGGTGGCTTGTCCCCATAATGCTTGCAAGTAATCTACAAGTCCCAGTAGGTCAGTGCTTCTCCAGTGATGTTCTATTTTCACATTTCTTCAAATGTAGCTGTGACAAAGATCCTCAAACGACTGTCATTGAAAATGGCAGAAGCCAGCGGGGCCGGTTTTCATTTGAAGTGTTCCGGTTCGTGAAGCACAAGAATCAGAAAATGTCTACCGTGTTCCTGCACTGCGTCACCAAGCTCTGCAGAGCGGATGACTGCGCCTTCCTCATGCCAGTATGTTCAATAAGCACACTTACTCTAGGCTGGGAGGCTTTCATATACAAGGAGCTTATTTACATGTGGCAAGCCATAGGTTAGTGTCAAGTTGGATTTGTTTGTTCATTTTCACCCAGTACAGATTTGTTAATGGCTACTTTGTGCCAATCTGGGGATACAGAGAGAAAGCTACTATGGATTCTAGATTCATTTGGTTTATCTACTTAGGATTAAAAAAATAACAGGAAAAAAGCAAAGCAAAAATAATGGAGTGCAAAAAATAAGAATATGGGTTATACTTAGAAGCAGTATTGTGAGAATCATGAAGAAGATAGAATAGGAATAAAAAGTGTGAGTGATGAAACCAAAAAAGCCTCAGAGGTACAGACACACATCACGGGTGGCCTGAGAAGAGGGAGAAACTAGTACTAGGAGATAGAACAGTGCTTGACAGCTCAGGAATCCTGTGCTTTAGAAGGCATGGAATGAATTGCATGTAGCCAGTCACCACCAAAATATAGATTGGGGCTGGAGAGATGGCTTAGTGGTTAAGGTGCTTGCCTACAAAGCTAGAAGACTCAGGTTCAGTTCCCTAATACCCACATAAAGCCAGATGCAAAAGGTGGTGTATGTGTCTGGAGTTTGTTTGCAGTGGCTCAAGGTCCTAATGACAAAAAGTGAAAGAAAAAATATATAGATCTGATTAGTTGTGAATTATAAAAATAATTAAAATGCTATTCTGATACGTTCCCTAAGGTTACATGGATATTAACCTGAGAACAAAAGCAGTCGATTTTTAAAATGTGAAGTAGTTTTTTAATATGTTTATATTTATACCCAATCCATGCATAAGCAGGAAGCTATTTCTTCAACTCATTGATTGCGCTTGTCTTAATTTGCTGCATCAGACGCAGGTAAGTGCAGAGTACACATACCATGCACTGTGCTGACCAACGTTTTCATGAAGAATTTATTAAGGGCTTGAGAGAAATAAAAGTACCAGAGTTTGATAAACACAGCTCTTTTTCAGGAGAGCCATCGAACTATGTAACTTAATGAGGCAGTGCATAATTACAGGAGGAGGAAATAAGAAATGTGGCCGGAGCCAGGATGAGAAACATTGTACCAGTTATATGCAAAGTAATTAAATAAATGCACAGAAGGAAATGAATAAAACGAAACATGTGCTGTCCCTTCCCAAAGAATCTGCTTTCCAAATGGCCATAAAGAAACAATTTCGCGCTAGTGTGGAATTTCATTTGTTTTCATTAACACCTCAGATTTGTGGCAACAGAAAAAGGAGAGATGCTGGGAGCCGGACCACTTGGAGCCCACAGAGCACTTCCGGAAACGCGGTCCTCTCTGCTGGTCCCATCATCACGCGGAGTGGTAGGAGTGATCCTTCCTTTGCATGTAGCAACAGAGGATTCTAAAATACTTGGTTACTTGGCCTCTAAGGAGACTTCAGTGTTTCCAAAATAGCACAGATTTTACACATGTACGCACGTGTGCGCTTCTGGAAATGCTTCTTTCCCCCCTTACAACAAAAGCTAGACTTAGAACCAAGTTTTTCCAGATTAACTTTCAGTGGTTTTATTGTGTGTTTTAAGCAGCCAAATTTGGATGTCTTTAGTTCCACACTGACTTAAATCTGTATCTTTCTGTAGAGTCTGTATGGTTTTGTGCGTACATATATGTACACAAATATTTGTTACATAGCTACACCCATCTATTCACATAAGGCACAGACAGATGCTCTAGATAGGGCAAGCAAGGGAGGAAACAAATAGTACTTAAAGCAACATTAAATGGGACTGTTTAAAAGATGGGTAAGTTCATAAAAGAAAGTCATGTTTCCTGGGCACTGGGATGAGGGAAGGCTTCCCCAAACCTAGAAAAATGTAGCTTTATACAGAAACTCATCTTATAGGAGCAATGAGGACTTTACGCTTCTGTGCCTGGCCAGCCTTGGATAACGACATCCACTGGTCAAATCCAACCAGGAATTAGATGGGAAGGGGGCCAGGAAGGGTCTGTGCTAGGACGTTTTAGGTTTGCAAATCACTGGTTTGGGGTTTGCGAATGACCCAACTCTTATTTCTATTTAGTTATGAGAATGGCTCATAGATCTACATGAGGTGGAAATTTAGCTCTTATTGTCATAATTAGGAATGCTTTGGGATCAGAAATTAAAACTATTTTGTATCTATGGAGTGTATCTAGAATCACTTTGTTATTAGAAAAGACTTTTGAAAGTGATATTTTATTTGTCCATCTTGGGTAGATTCTTTCTTACCTGGCCCCAAACAACTAAATGGTATAAATTTTACATATTATTAGTATAGGATAATGTTTTAAAAGCAAACTTTAAAAAAAAAATTCTAAATCTTTCAAATCCTAGTAAATGTTATAAGTAGAAATCTAATTCTAGAATAGTTATTAAATTCTATATTCCAAATGTAGCTATTGAAAACATGTAGATCTCATCTGTTTCATATCTAGCTGCTCAATATATCTATTCTGGAGCCTCAGAGACCAAGTCAGGACCTCTAATGTGATATCAGAGGATATCATATCATACAATACCGTAAGGAGCTCGGAGCTCCTTGCCAGTTTGAGAGTCGCTCAGCTTTCTGCACTGCAAGAGCCCTGTGGGGTCATCAGCAACCTTGTTCATCCCCTTGAGCCTTCAGTTCATTAAAAAAAAATATTTTCATGGCTAATGATCATACTAGCTTCCCAGCTTACAGCTCTATATACTGCTGTGATAACACTGTGATAACATTCATGTAGTTCAAGCAACTTGCCGTGACCATAGAACTCAAAACGCAAACCGTGTCTGCCCACAGGCCAGCCCGGTGCTTTGTGCTCAGCTACATGACCAGGGCTCTTCTTTTTTTCTTTGCCCCACCATAGTTTTTGCTTTGCTCAGCTACAATTTATTTCCCTATGTCCTAGATTTTGCATAAACAATTCCAATTTCAGTATTGGTTTTCTCTATCCAAGGAAACTTGTGCCTGGAGGTTCTGTTCTGGTTAATTCATTGAACTAGTTCACTTCTTTCCCCCAGATGTCTGGTTTAGGCTGAAAGTTGTAATACCTCAGAAATTCTGTTTTATTTTGCTGTTTAACAAAATCAAATCTACTCTGGCTATTTTTTGTAACCTACAATGTTAATAATTTTGTTTTTTGATTTATAAAAATTTTCACGTTAAAAAATGCAAAATGTTCAAAATTCCTATACCATTGTGTGTTAAAACTTCTTAGGTCGGAAATGAGTACAGGTTGTAATGGTGGCATAACAATGGAAACAATAATACCTAATTGTTTTGCTAACATAAATTGCTATAAAGAATCCCAAGCCAGGTGTGGTGGCATATGCCTTTAATCCTAGCACTTGGGAGGCAGAGGTAGGAGGATCGCTATGAGTTCAAGGCCACCCTGAGACTACATAGTCATGCTACTGTTACGATGTTTGCGTAGTTAATATTTTTGTATTCCCTACGTGGGTCAGGCACTCAGTTGGGAACTGAGCCTCAGACCTGGCCCTTGGGAGTCTTGGAATACAGGGGTAGACTATTAACAAACACTGACAGTGGAAAAAAGTTGTGTTGTTTTTTTAAAGTGTAAAATATAGGGTTAATACACTACATTGATAAAGATTTTTAAAGTTTGCTACAGGTAAAAGAAAATATTTATTTTGTATATATCTTTGCATTGAGTTATGTGTACATTTTCCATTTAGTACAACTTTTTCTATGAGCAGAAAGTACATAACAATTTATGTGGCACTTCTGGCTTAAGAGAGCTGTGAAACTGCTACTATTGCCTTTCTGCTACAAAACTTCTGACAGCTAGCTGTATCTTCTTTGAAGAGCTCACCAAGTTTAGTAGTCCAACTTATTCTAGTTCCAAAATGTTTCATGCTCTTAGCATATATTTCCACATAAAAGCCAAGTGGAGTTGAGGGAACACTGAAGTGTATGGTGATAGAGATTTCTGGAAAGTGTGGCAGCCAGAAAAGAAGTTATTTCTACATGTACCTACCTTCAACTATAATTCCAAACAGTATTCAAGTAGAACCTGTTTTGATTTCTGCTATCTCCAATGCTACCTCATTATCAGTTTCTCTGCCCTGGAGCCTAAATCCACTGTGCTTATTGACATGACAGAGTTGGTCCCTCTACACAAAGGGATGTGGCATAAATCCCAGGCCTTACGGCAACATCTAGGGTATTGTTCCTTCCATAGTTGTTGGTGGTGGTGTAGGCAGTGGAGGAATATTCTGGTATTTAGTAGCTGCAGGGAATAGCGACAGTTCTCCATTTTGGGGATAATTTGTAGGAAGTGACTTTCTGCACTTTAAGGAATTAGGTATAATTTTTTTTTAAAATTTTTGTTTAATTTTATTTATTTATTTGAGAGCAACAGAGAGAGAGAGAGAGAGAAAGAGGCAGATAGAGAGAGAGAATGAGCATAACAGGGTGCCCCCTTGTGCATCTTGCTATCTGGGTCCTGGGGAATCGAGCCTTGAACCTAGGTCCTTAGGCTTCATAGGCAAGAGCTTAACTGCTAAGCCATCTCTCCAGCCCAGATATAATTTCTAAAAAAAAAAAAAAAAAAACTTTCCAAAGGAATTCCAATGAGGTAGTTTGTCTTAAGGAAAGGACACACATGTCTTTTGGATGAGCTGGTCAAAGTCCATTCATTCCATTTATTTCCATGATAAAGGGGGTTAGGATGTTCCTATGAGAGCCACTTATCTTTTGTGCCTTATTTCAATGAATGACATCTTCCTGAAGAACTCTATGAGTATATCATATTCATTTTGAACATTATACTATAGAACCTGGTAGCAGAAATGTCAAGTTCTACTCATGTGTCTGAAAATAATTGGCATCAGCTATTTTAAAATATCTCAACAAGTGTTTTCACTAATTGTTTCAAATACTTAGATTGGAGTTCATAGCTTGAGGGATTAATCTTCGTAATCAAGAAAAAATTTTCATGGACTGAGGATATAGTTAAATGGATAAAGAACTCTGCTCAAGCAGGAATGCCCAAGTTCAGTCTTTAAACCTCATGTCAAAAACATGATAGGGGCTGGAGAGATAGCTTAGTGGTTAAGGCATTTGTCTGAAAAGCCAAAGGACCTCAGTTCAATTTCCTAGGACCCACATAAGCCAGCTTCATAAGGTGGCACATGTGTCTGGAGTTCATTAGCAGTGGCTAGAGGCCCTGGCATGCCCATTCTCTCCCTTTCTCTCTCTTTCTTTCTTTCTCTCTCTCTCTCTCTCTGTAGGCCTCTTTTCCTGTCTTGCTCTCTCAAATAAATAAATGAAATTAAACACAAACTAATAAAAAATGATGGAAGCCATTGCAGGCTTCAGTAATTCCAGAAAGCTAATGCTGATAGTAAAATGGAACCAAAAATTTTCCCAGAAAGCTTCTGAAGACTGTAGCCGAGGACAGCAGAATGAGAATCCAGGGATAGAAACCCTACTTCAAATTAGGTAAAAAAGTGAGGGCTGATACAAAAGTAGTTCTTTGACATCCACATATGTGCTGTGACACGTGTGCTGGGATTTACACAAGGACACACACACACACAAATTTATAAACTTAAAATTGTATTTTCGCATTTGGCAAGTTTATATTATTTTAGAAAGCAGACTTTTGAACAAAGCATTGATTTTCCACATGTATTTGCTTTGCCATACAGGCAATGACAGATGGAAGTCTTCTCATCTGTAGAATGGAGGGAGCAGTTATATCTAAACCTTAGGGCTACAATGAAGGTTAGATGTGATGGCATGAAAGAGTGCTCTATGAACAGCACGGCATTACACATACAGAAACTGCACAAGATGTGTGTAGTCCAGAAATAGTCAACCATGCGTATTATACGATTCAAATAATAGTCACAAACATACATGCACATTTCACTAGTTGTATAAGGCTAACAGTTAACCACTATATGACTGCAAAATAGGCAGGAACTGTCTAAGTGAATATGTTCATTATATCTATTATGTTTGCCAAGGAAAAGTGAAAAATCAACATCTTCAATCTTCTACTTAACAATTACAAATAAAACCACAACTTGGGCTCAGGAATCATGTTTGCCTTTCATTTACTCATTAAGTGTGAATTTATCTTTCTGGAAATTAACATGATGTTTTTGGAGATTACGTTAGGCAAATTGGCAACGGTTAAAATAGAGTGACACTAAATAATGAATATTTCTCTGTAACAGAATAACAAATGGCAAGTTACAGGCCCATAAAAAAACTGTAATAGCTTTTAACAATTACTGCCCTTACTAACCTGACTGCAGAGAAAATGATGAAACAAAATTGTCAGGAAAGCATACAACACAATATATTTTGCAATTATATTTGTGTACTCAGGACAGCGGCAGAATATTGGCTTCAGGAACATGTGGTGGATGAAATAGGAAAAGAGCAGGGTGTAGGGAGGCTTTCAATCCATACCTTTGCTGTGTTTCCTGGGGGAGGGGTAAATGGAGATGTAGTCAAAAGCTATTGTGGAATTAAAATAAACAGAGGCAAATATTTGGAGAAACATCGTCACTTCTCTCTTCCTGTTTTCTTTCCTCAGATGAGACTCCAACCAACAATTCACAGCTTGGTAAGATAATTAACAAATAAATATGCTATGTTTACAAATGTTTTGGTGATCTGCTACAAAACCATGATCAACTAAATATAATGAGCTCTAATTTCACAAGTTTGCTATACATTTTTTTAAAAAATTTTATTTATTTATTTATTTGAGAGCGACAGACACAGAGAGAAAGACAGAGAGAAGGACAGGGAGAGAATGGGCGCGCCAGGGCTTCCAGCCTCTGCAAACGAACTCCAGACGCGTGCGCCCCCTTGTGCATCTGGCTAACGTGGGACCTGAGGAACCGAGCCTCGAACTGGGGTCCTTAGGCTTCACAGGCAAGCGCTTAACCGCTAAGCCATCTCTCCAGCCCAAGTTTGCTATATTTGAAATAACAGTTCAGTGAGGATTTTTGAACTCATATATAATCTGTTGTAGTTTTTCTTTTTGGTTTGGTTGTCTATGAGATATCAGGCTTCTAGTCCATACCATCATTTAGGTATTGAGTTGCATTACAGTTAAATTGAATATAGCAGACTCCAGTGTCATGTGTGAGTATGGAGAGGGATGTTCTGCAGGTGCGAATGGGGAGATGGTGAGACAGATATGCTATGAGGCTTCTACAGCTCAGCTATGTGCTGTTTCTTGCAGGTTCTCTGAATGTGCCTTCTTTCCAGCTCAACACCCTCACCAGTGCCCTGATATCAGGAATGGTCATTCTGGGAGTCATGAGTTTTTCCCTTCTCTTGTGCTCCCTGGCCCTTCTGCATAGGAAGGGGCCCACCAGCTTAGTGTTGAATGGCACAAGAAATCCCGTCTTTGAGTGACTGTAACAGGTTTTGCTCTTGGGTGAAGACTTCACTGGCTACACCACGTGTGACTACAGTCAGTGTTCCATGCGAGTTGAAACTGGTTGCATTTGATATTGGTAGCTTTCATAGACTTCACATTGTAGCTCATCAGCATGATAATGAATGAGTTCTGATAATATTTCTATTGTCAGTGATGTTTGTGGCCAACCATATTTTCCTAGCAGCAATGGGCATATTGATTAAAAAAAAAAAAAAAAACCTTTGGGGACTTAGATTTTACAGGATAAGTTATTTTTTATAGTGTTTCAATTTCCTTTTTAATTTTTGGTTTAAAAGGTAAAGGGTGAACATGAAGAAAAAGGAAATAGGTACATTTTCCTGTAAGCATTAGTGCCAATGCAATGGCATTAGAACTGTATATCTGGTTCTAAAATAAAAGTTATTGTTCATTTTACCCCAAGTAATCCCAGTTTGAGAATGGACATTAATGGTACAGTTGAGATTTAATCATAAATTCTATGACCTGCTGTGTTTTTGGTTGATTTTTATGTTTGATGACATTCATATAAAACAAACAGAAAAATCCAAAAATAAGTTCTGGGAAATGCATCATGACATGGGAATAGCAAGTAGTGAGAATACCTCTAACTTCTAACGTGTCCCCACATCACTCTTCCTCTGGATAGGAATAGAGGGGGTTGTCATGTGAGAACATCAGCCTAGGTCAGCTCTCCTCGTGGGTCAGCAACTCAGCTGCAGTGTTTCCAGCAGTGAGAGAACTGTGCAAAGATTATTCTTAATTCAAAAATCATTACGTGAATATACTCACTTTGTGAGGAGACATTGTTCCTACCACATAAGCATGATGATCCCATGAGGGCCTTTCATTTATTTTTAACAAACTAAGTTTCCTTTTATCCTACAGCAAAAAAAAAAAAAAAAAAAAAAGAGAAAATTAAGATTAAGTCTACTTTGTTGAACTTCTCTGGAGTCCACATTAAAAAAAAAATGCTCCTCTGTCCTGTATTTTTGATGCCAGTGGGTGAAATGATTAAAAAACACTTTAGGTCCTACTCTCAATAGAATAAACAGTATTTTTCTCCAGTAATAAACTATGAGACATTTGAAGCTGTATAAGATTTTTAAGGCCAATGTTCAAGCAACCCATGTTCTTTTATACCAACTAAAAGCAAAAACAAAATACTGTTTTATTTTTGTTCAAGCTGCCCACACTACTAAATAAGTAAAACAATTCAAGATAAAAACAAAACCTAGCCTGCAAAAAATGCTCCATTAAATGTACAAATTGCTGTAGCAACCAGCAACTTTTGTGATCCAATATTCCGGACTTATTATAATATGAAACATGTAAGTTAATATCCAATTTCAGATTTGTTTCAAGTCATGTATCCACACTGAAAATTAATAATTAAATTAGTCATCAAGTTAAAAGACCACCTTTCCCTCAATTTGCTTGACCATCTCAGGATCAAGTGTTTCTATTACATTGATTAGCTATATAATTACCCCAGCTTTTCTATTTCAAGGTATAGACAAAGTGAAATAAGAATTGGAAAATCTCTGCATAATTTCTTCAATATTAAAAATATTAAATCACTTTAAACAGCCTACATTATCTCAAAAGAACTTTGAAGGAACCATTTTAAACTTCATCCGTGTTAACATGATGAGCTGAGCCTCACGATAATATGGCCCTCTGTGCACATGCACAGTGCTGAAATATTGGGGCAAGCCTATCCAAGATGTCTTAGGTGAATCACCGTGGGTACAAGATGAAGGTCTGTGAAGACGCTATTAAGCCACTGGAGCTGACTCGTCTGTTTGACTGTTATACATTTGGCTGGCTGCTGTTTCAGCTGTTGACCTCTTAAATTCTATACTATACTTTGTAGAGCTGAATAATGAATGTAGATAGTTTTTGCCAGCTTTTCATCATGAAAGTAGCAAAGTTTTGAAGAGATAAACCAGGTTTGTTTCATTCAGCTTCGTCTATAAACCTGTAGCTGAAGGTAGCATTTAGTGTTGCTGAATTTTCTGGTTATTATAATATAAAAAACTTACAAATATGTGCAAATGTCCTTTAAGTTTTAATACCTCAAACATTTTTTTTACACTTCAGAGATAAGGTCTGATGACATGTAAAATGAATGGTTGTTCAATAAAACAATTACAAATGAATATTTTGATGTTACCTTGTTTATGTGAAAGGGTATTATTCTCCCTACTCAGTAATTTAATCATCATTTAATGAATGATGGGAAACATTTAATGTAAAATAAGCTACAAGATGGAAGGCTGTGTAGAAAGTGGATGAAATCTGTCCTCTCAACTCAGAATGAAGGACCTGTGTTTGAGAGATACCCGAGGGTCAGCTAAGGCAAGGAATTACCCTTTCCTTAAAGCTTAAGCTCTGACAAAAATGGCCTGTGACTTTCAACTGGTAGTTCATGCAATAAATGCTGATATGCAAATGAGCTCAGCTTCTGTGCAGAATAAAAGTTCCAGTAGGGTCAGTCTGCCTATCATTTATGCCCCACATCCTGGGGAATGGTGAGTTGGGGAAACAACACAGTTGTGATAGCTTTGATATATGGCCCCATAGACCCCTATGTTTTTATTATTATTATGATGATGATGATGATGATGATGATGATGATGATGATTGATCTTGCAACTTGACTATCCAGTGGGAAGAAACCTGCTGGGGAAGAGTGTGTAACTGGAGGCAGATGGATCTTCAGTCCAGCCCTAAGGTGTGCTGGCAGCAAGTTCAGAGCTGTGGCTATGGGTGCCTGAGCATGGTGCTTTTCTCTTTCTGCTGTGACTGCATCTATGGAAGTGATTCAGCTTTTACCACCACTGACAGGGCTTCCTGTGGGCTCAGTAAGCATGAGCTAAGGCCTCTTTCTCCCATAAGCTGCTTCTGGTCAGGTGTTTGTCTAGCAACAAAAAAGTAGCTGCAGCAACAATGTTGACAAGAACTCCTTTCTGAATTCACAGACCTCAACAGTTAAGCATTAAGTCAACAGTTAGCTCCAGGTGCACCACAACTTAAGTGTCTGAGAGGGCCACTGTCACCTGAGGAATGCATAAGGCCACTTTGCAGCCTCAAAGACAGCAAACTGCAGAGCGAAGACATGAGCCACAGGAGTTCATGGGGGGCATTTACTTGTGAACATAAATGTGTCTAGTTTGAGAAATGCTCAGAGCACTTGACAGGGGATAATCACAATGGGATAGAAGACCTAGGAATACACTTTAAGTGAATACTTATAAAAAATGAGGAAGCTGATCAAAGACCCATTGCTTTTGGTAGTAAGAATGTTCAATTATCTATAAGTAAAGGCATTGTTAACACAAAACAATACAAATTTATAATTTGGAAGAGCACTTTAACAATAATACCTGGGTAGTAAACCAAACAAATATGTGAGTGAGCTGGCATTCAGTTCAGTATTCTATGGGGAAGAAGAATCAATGTAAATATTATTCAGCAAATAAGGATACATATACATATATACAAAATAAGGATACAATAACATTTAATGCATAAAATATATTATAAATTTATATATTAAGGAATGGGTGCCCATAGTGATGGAAATAGAACAAGTCACAAAACCTGCTGTATTGAAGGCAACTGCCAGGAGCAGTGATGGCATAGCTCTATGCTGAAAGCAGGAAGGGTTGAGACCCAGGAAGAAGTGACATGTCAGTTCAAGTCAAAGGCAAGTTGTCTAAGTTCATTGACAGGTAGCTGGGAAGGAAACATCACTCTGGTTAACCAGAGGTCAGTGGTTTGGTTCTGGCCAGTCTCTCGACTGATTGTATGTATCACACTGTTTAATAGCAAAACTTCTTCCTTAGTCTGGCCACAGTAGGGCATGAGAACTAAGTGCTAGACACTGTAACACAACAATTGAAGTCACTTTGAAATATTTAGAATGTAGAGGCAAGGGGTCATGAGCAGAGGGACTATTTCATGTTCACTGGGTAATATGGATCCCGGGGAAATGATACTGTACCATGAGCAGGTGCGCGGAGTGAGCTCTTAAAATGTGCCAAATTATCCCCTAGCATGAGGAGAAGTAGCGCACAAAGTGGTCTTGCCTTGAAGTACTCTCTGGATCCACATCCTATTTGCTTTGTATTGAGGCTGCTGGTAGCCAGATGAACCATGTCTTAACAGTGACAACAAACAGGTCAAAGTAGTTAGAAGCACCCATCATAGAAACAGAGATAATTGGGAGCAAATTCAATAACGAAGAGCTGGACATGAGGCAGCCAGGCCATGAGGCCATGTGTTAGAAGAAAGTAGTTTCTCAAAGGGATGGAACTAGAACCCGGAATAGCTGTCACCTATCAGCTGCATGATGCAGCCAGTCTCTGCGAAAGGCTCAGCTGAGTGGAAATTACAATATGTATATACATATCTATCTGTCTGTCTATCTATCTATCTATCTATCTATCTATCTATCTATCTAATCTCCAGATGTGTGAGAATGTCTTCTCTGCTATCTTATAGGCAACCAGGATCAGTCTGCAGTTTTGAGTAACACAGGAGAACTAAAGTAGCCTTGGATAATGCAACTTTTAGCTCAGACAGAAGGAAATAATTTCTTTCTGGGAGGGCTGAGGGAAGGCTTCTGTTCAATTGTAGTAGACACAATATTTGGAAATATTTGCTCAGAATTTTATATATATGTGTGTTTATAAATACCTTTAGAAAATTGTATTATTGGTGAAATGAATTCCTTGAATTGTTGATCTGCATAGTTCAAACTTCCAATTCTGGATGCTGGCTTTTCCTCTCGTATGATTAACTCTACTAGCTCAATACTCTTTAGTTTCTCATGTAGAAGAGAATAGTCCCTTCTCACCATGGAGCTTTGGTTCAAGACAGCACAGCCCAGGTTTTAAGGTTAGGCTTCACTGGGATCATAGTTGTTTCAGCATCAAACAAAGGGGAATCCAGTACTAAATAATCCTGCTCGTTTGATTAAACAACTCACCACTGAAAGTCCTGAGAGAACTGTGACTAGAATATATTATGCAACTCTAATGCAAAGTTATAAAGGTCCTAGAACCATTTCTTTTTCTCTATGCTGTTTTGTAACTTATTTTTTAATCTGCACACAATTAACTGACATGAAAATTTACCTTAGAGGAAATACTGCTTTTAGTGATTATTTACTCCTTGGGAATTAAAATTAATGTACTATTCATTAGGTTTTTGAGTTCTTTGTAGATTCTAGAAATTAGGCCTCTGTCAGTTGGATAGCTTTGTCAAATGTCAAATAGCTATCATTACTTGGCCCAAAATCCAGGTCCTCAATTCTTTTCCATTGGTCTATACTGTTTTTATGCCAGTACCATGCTGTTTTATTTTATTTTATTTTATTTATTTATTTTTTTACTATGGCTTTGTAATATAGCTTTAGATCAGGTATGGTGAGGCCTCCAGAAGTGTTTCTTTTGCTGAGGATATGCATGGATATCTGAGGCCTGCTGCCTTTCCATATAAATTTTGAGATCATTTTTTCTATCTCTATGAAGAACAATGCTGGGATTTTGATTATTATTGCATTAAATATGTATATTGCCTTTGGTAACATTGCCATTGTCACAATGTTAATTCAGCCTATCCAGGAGCATGGGCGGTCTTTCCATTTTCTCAAGTCCTCAATTTCTTTTTTGAGTGTTTTTATGTTTTCATTGTATAGATCTTTCACATCCTTGGTTAATATTATTCCAAAGTATTTTTTGTTGCTATTGGAAATGGGACATTGTTACATATTTCTTTCTCTGTATTCCTGTCTTTTGCATATAAAAAGGCTACTGATTTTTGTATTCTGCTACTTTGCTTAAGGAGTTAAGAGATGGAGGTTCTCAGGTCTCTTATGTATAGAGTCATGTTGTCTGCAAATAGAGCTAACTTAATTTCTTCCTTTACAACTTGTATCCTTTATTTCTTTCTCCTGTCTTATTGCTTGAGCTAGGACTTCCAGTACTATATTGAAGAGCAGAGGTGAGAGTGGACATCCCTGTCTTGCTCCTGATCTCAATGGGAATTCCTTCAGTCTCTCCCCATTAAGTATTATTTGGGCCTTAGGAGCTTTGTATATACCCTTTATTATGTTGAGATATAAACTGTCCATGCCAATTCTCTCCAGTGTTTTGATCATGAAGTGATGTTGCATTTTGTCAAAGGCCTTTTCTTGCATCTATCGAAATAATCATGTGTTCTTTGTGTTTAACCTTGTTTTTGTGGTGTATTACATTGACAGATTTCCGTATGTTGAACCACGCCTGCATTCCTGGGATGAATCCCACCTGATCAAGGTGAATAGTGCTTTTGATGTGTTGTTGAAGTTGATTTGTGAGGATTTTGTTCAGGATCTTTGTGTCTAAGTTCATCAGGGAAATAGGCCTGTAGTTTTTTTTACTTGAGGCATCTCTGCCTAGTTTTGGTACTAGGGTGATAGTAGCTTCACTGGAGGAGTTGGGGAGCTTTCTCTGTTCTCTGATTGTGTGGCGCAGTTTGAGAAAAATTGGTTTCAGTTCTTCTATCAATGTTTGATAGAATTCAGCTGAGAAGCCATCTGGTCCTGCACTCTTGAATTTTTTTCTGAGAAGTAGTCAAAATGCTTTGTTTATTTGTTTATTTAAATGTTTTAGTCAGTGTACAAATGACCTGCACTGTCCTTCAAATGACACAGCGGCAGCATAGGAAACAGAGTTGGGAACTCTGGTTCCTGCTGACAGCCACGAGTGGGCTGTTTAACTCACCGGTTTTTCATCTGTAGGTTAGTGTGCCCCACACCCCCAGCGTGTGTCATGGTCATGTAACCAGGCACACACAGAGCATGAGTTGTGTCTGGGAAACTGTTGAAAAGGGCGGTTGTTTTCATTATATCAACAGTGAGAGCTATGTTTGCCCATGTTCTCAGGAGGTGAGGACTGGAATGTCGAAAACAGCCCGGCACTTTCCCTGTCACTGAGAGAAAGGTCTCCATGCTGGTGATGGTTTGTTTGTGTATTTATCGTACAAATAGCCTGTGTTCTCTCTGTCCTTTAGAGCTAAGGAAATCTGGCTGTAATGAATGCTATTTGTAAATAAAGGCAATTTCCAGAATGACTATCTCACCACTGCCTGCTGACTAAAGAGAAATGGCATGCATAAAAGACACAGGTTATACATGCCCATGAAACATAATCCATTTTTTGAAATAAGTAACTATTTCCAATACATTTCACCTCACTTCATCTTCCTGTCAGAACAATGACAACTGCTGTGTCAGCTCACAATATGCTCACCAGTACCTATTAGTTATTTCTTCAAAGATCTATCCAGAGATCCGTGGTACATAGAACAAGAGTCCATAACTCTGTTGTAACGTAAGTTGTCTTGCCAGCCTGAACCCACAGGTGGTGTCAGCTTCTTCCATTTACTTCTGGTCACGTGACCATCTTTTCTTAGAACCACAACCAGTGAAGGTAACGCAGATGCCTAGGGAGGGAAAGAGGGCTCTGGGAAGACTGCATGAGTTTCCCCATTGTCAGGTGTACTGATAAAAAACGATCACATTTTGCTTCCATTTTAAATCAGAATTTCTCCTCCTCTGATGGGATTAGTAGAGTAACAGAGTCAGGATAGCACAACAATGTGTTTATCTTTTACTCTTTAGTCAAAATTGCTTCTCCCAATATCTAAGCTCTGTGCTCCCTCTAAATGGAAGCCAGCAATCCAAGAATAATGTGCTGCTTTAAATGTAGACGGAAGATAAGATGTTGAGGCTAAAATTTGAAAACCACAGTACGATAGATTCATTCTCCTCTCACATTTAAATAATGTTCACATTAAATAATTGTTCTGAAGGAACTGTCAAAGTGAAAGTCATAGCTTTCCCTGCCTCAGATTTGACAGCTATAAAGTCTTAAGCTTACAGTGAAGTGAAAAAAATTATTTTTTAAAAATCATTTGCAAATCATGAGCAAACCTTATTCTTATTTGATTGCTGCCAAGCTAGTGACTAGGTTTTATAATATAAAGAGGAGATGGAGCTCCCTGGATTGCATTAATTATACAGACCTGGTCCAAAGAACTTAAACTATGTAGCACCAATGCCTGTACTGAAAAGTCATGGACATTATTGTTTTCCTCTTTTACTGTACTTGTCATCTGTGACTGTACTTCCCGAGATCAGGAAAAACATGGACTTCCTATGAAATGTATGTGCTATGTGTGTCAACATACTTACATTAAGGAGCTGAGCACTTGCTTACAAAGCATGTTGTTTATTCCTGGTGACTGATATTAAATAATGGCTAGCATTGATCTTGAGTAAAGAAAAATAAGTAGAAATTTACATCATGTATATATATATATATATATATATATATATATATACACATTATATATAGTACATTATATGTGCACATATATATATGTATATGTATTTGTGTATATATATATATACATATATATATATGCATATATATATATATATATATACATATATATATATATATATTTATTTATATACTGGATTGAAAATGACAGCTCACACCTGTAATCCTAGTATTTGGGAGGCAGTATTACTGAAAGATTGGGGTCATCCAGATCTACATAGCAAGTTTCAGGCCAGCCAGGGTTAGGGAAATCCTGTCTTAAAATATGTCTAGTCCTGGGCTGGGCATGGTGGCACATGTCTTTAATCCCAGCACTTGAGAGGCAGAGGTAGGAGGATTGCTGTGAGTTCGAAGCTACCCTGAAACGACATAGTGAATTCCAGGTCAGCCTGAGCTAGTGTGAGACCCTACCTTGAAAAAACAAAATAAGAAAACAAAAGTCTAGTCCCATGCTGGTCACCTTCCCGGTCAGGTAGTGCCGAGGGAAGGACCAGGCCTGCTGGTTCCTCCCTAGGGGTTGAGGGGATGATGAGCGTCGGACGACTCAGAAACCTCTCCTGGCCACCTGGGAAAAACCACACTGAGTTGGAAGTCTTTTCGATGCAGGAACTCGCAGAAACAACTCGCTTTATTACTCTGAGCAGTTGCCTATATCATGTTGGGGATGAAGGCAGGGATTTTAGGGTGGGGGAAGAGGTAAGGGCCAATAGTAAACTGTAACTATTGAAATGGTAATTACAATTACCACGTGGAGGTAGTAGGCCCTAAACCATTAGGTGTCTTGCTGAGTCATAGCTGGCCAGAGACAGGTCGCCAAACTTTAGCTAGGCTCAGGAAGTTCCACTAGGCCTCACGCCTGGGCCTTTCAGGGCCCAACAGTCCCACCATATTATAGCTCTAAAGAACAAGTTCATGTTTTTCTTCATCAGTACGTCTGGGAACTGGTTAGAAATGAAACTCAGGAATTTCATATTTTCTGACTGATACATATTCCAATATATTCTGGTAGCTGCTAAATAACATAGGCAATTTAAGAGACAAATCCTATATTAATATACATTTAATATGTCCTTTATTTTTCAGCTAAAACCATTTGAAGCATGCCTAAAACATTCTTTAAGACACAAACTGAACACATCTCAAAGTTTCCTGTCTACCATATTTACCTTCCTAGTATGTGTACCATGACCTTGAACTGTGCATGCCCAAAATCGTGTCTGCCATCTTTTCTTCTTGAACTGTAAGGTTAACCTTAACGTGTTCAGTAATGCGTTTAACTGGGCATACTTAGAAATGTGGCTAGTCCTTAAAGCACTTTCCTGCATGCGTATTCATACTCTTCCCAACTAAAACCCCAGGCTTCACTTCACTTTTTCAGGGAGGCCTTTACTTAGAAACAACTCTCTGTTCTCCATATCTACTACAAGTAATAGCTCTCACCACTCTTTTACATCTTGGCTATATGGCTTTTGACTTTATACTCATCTGAATTGAACTATATACCATTCTAAATCCACCCAATCTTGTTAGGATGGGAACACATTGCATTCACTTATAATTCTGTTGTGTGCTACAATTTGAGAATCACTGATATAAAATAATGATGAGCTGTGAAGATGGCTATTTGGCTAAAACACTCTCCAGTAACGTGGAGTACTTGAGTATGATACTTAGGCCTCATGTTTAAAAAACAATCACAATGAGGGCCAGAGAGATGGCTTCGAGGTTATGGCACTTGCCTGCAAAGCCAGAGGACCCAGGTTTGATTCTCCAGGACCCACGTAAGCCAGATGCATAAGGTGGTACATGTGTTTGGAGTTCATTTGGAGTGGCTGAAGGCCCTGGCATGTAAATTTCTCCCTCTCTTTATGTACCTCTTTCTCTATGTCTCTAAAATAAATTAATTAAACTTACAAATTCAAAAACAATCGCTATAAAGTCATAGTCCCCTACATACAGATGAGTGACTCTCACAGAGAAACTGAAATAGCCACAAAAAGACGAGTCATCCTTCAAATGTCCCTGTTGTGGTTGGAAGGTAAAATGTCCTCCATGAGCTCATGTGTTTGAACACTCGGTTCGTAGCAAGGGTGCTGCTTGGGAAGTTTGTGGAACTTGTGTGAGGCTCTCTGGGATAGGCTTTCAGTTTCTGTGCTCTGGCTTCATTCCCTGCTCTCTCTCTCTCTTCCTGAGTGTGGCTGCACTGCAACAGTGGACTCCCACTCCTGCTAACGTGCACTCCCTGCCAGGATGGAATCTTACCCCGGAGCTGAAAGCCAAAGTAAACTCTGCCTTCCTTAAAACAGAAACTAATAATCACCTGAACCGCAAGATACTGGAGAAGGCAGGCTCAAGGCTAAGCTTAATCTTCTACATCTTCCCTCCCTCCCTCTCCCTGTCCCCCCCCCCCTTCTCTCTAACTATTCTATATTAGTTATCTTTTCCCTCATTTTCTTAGTGGGCACTGACCTGTAACTCCTAGTACCAGCATGGGGCTATCATCCACAATGAGCTTTTGATCAGAGAGACCTACAAGGTTTCCTAAAAGACAGACAAATTTCTGTCAGAGTACTTGATGACCCACCAAAGGTTAGTGGTAAGACCCTACTGCTGAAGAAACCATATGCATTTGACACGTAAAATGGATGGCATGGCTGGAAGCTAGAAGAGAGTCAGTCCCCAGACAGTCAGCGTGTCTAGTGCCAGAAGGTGCTACATGGGCAACTGGGGGAAAATGACCAATATCTGTCCAAGCAACTCATGGTCTAACTTACTTAATAGCAAATAACCTGTTGTGATGCCCACACAAGTGCAATAGTGGCACATAGCCATGGTGGGGAACCAACTGCTCTTGATTTGGCTAACTGATCCCCTCAGTGGTATGGGACCCATAGCTGGAGCTGGTAAGTCAGAACCATATCCAAACATAAGCCCACTCTCCAATATCAAGCTACCATCAATCATGAGGTACAAGAGGGCCGACACCTATTAAATTGTCTATAAAAAAGTAAGGGTTATCTCATTTGACCTGGTGCTATCTCACTCTCTGTAGGAGAACTGCTTCTCTTTTTCAGATAGATATAGATCCTAAGGAGAGAGCCACCCCATCATACCTCAAAAGGGCCCAGGATGAAACTAAGAAAAGTTGGCAAAACCAGCAAGGGTGCTGTTTTCCTGGTGAACCAGATACCAGCACAAGGGGGAAGAAGACCAACACAGAGAAAAATTAACTCCTGCCAAATCAGAGAGCCAGAGCCTCAGAGGCCCCCAACACCTCATCACTGAAGCAGACCAAATTGAACCCAACATGGCTCAGGGAAATTTTGCATAAGAGAGGGCGGAAAGAATGACAGAGCCACATGTTGGGTCACGATATGCAGAGACATTTATCTTACCCATAACTGTGGGCTAACTCCACAATGCATGACCCATATACCTCAACAAGGAGGGGCCAATGGGGAGGGGAGCCACCTGCTATCAGCTGAAGCCAACAACCATTAGAAATCTTTCAGCTCACCATCATTGTACACAGTGCCCTCATAGTCTTTCTCATAAAAGACCCATGGGGCTGTATGCTGAATGGCTGGGAAGCACAGTTGTAGAAGACCACTTTAATGGTGTCACCCACTTCTGCCCAGATCACTGGTCCTGGAAAACAAGAGAGACAATGAAAATAAACATAAAGATGAAGAAGAAAAGAAAAATAAAAAAATAAATGTTGCTAACCTCATTTAAAAAGAAGAAAATAATAATCACAATGGAAGTCATGGGCGAGGTCTGTAACCTCAACACACTGGTGCTGGTACCAAGATGGGAAGCAGAGGCAGGAGGAGGCCGTGGAAGCTCGGGGCAGTGGTGAGCTTCCCGAGTGCAAGCCTCCCCTCCATGGGGGATGGGCTGGGACCCGGGATCTGTTCTGTGATCTCCACTGTGGTGCTCATGCATATCCAAACACAAACATGCACATAACAAAATTAGGGGCTGAGAAGATTTCTCAGTGGTTAAAGACTTTTGCTTTCAAAGCCTGCTGGTCAGGGTTTAGTTCCTAAGCCACCCATGTTAGCCAGATACAAAAAGTGGTACATATGTCTGGTGTTTGTTTGCAGCAACAAGAGGCCCTGGTACTATACACACACGCACACACACACACACACACACACACACACACACACACACACTGATACTTAAAGTTAAAAAATAAAACTAATAAAATAAACACACAACTACTCCAGAAAGCAAGACACCAGATCACCATAGCCATGTGGTACCATCTATCTATATCCCACAAAAGTGTCCAAACCTAGAAATCTGCCTCCTTTGTGAGTTCAATCTACTCACAATTTTAACCTTATTGATTCAATTTATTTGTGATCCTGATCATGAAAGCTGGTTCAGCTCATTGGGAAGGACAAGTGTTTGCTTTGCTCTCATAGCTCTTTGTTTATTCACTGAAGGCATAAATAAATAAACAAATGAATAATAAACCAATAAATAAATAATAAACACAGACTGGAAAAGGTTTGAGTAAAGTACACATGTATGTGAATTACTCTGTGTTCTGTACCACATTCCTTAGGAACAGAAAGTTCTCCTAACAATAGAAATGTCTATGGTCAAGATCGTAGAGATTTGTCTTTTAACAACTCTTTTTTTTTTAAATCATTAACAAGTTTAATAAAAAGTAAATGTATGGATCATGAAACAAAACTAAGCAATTGTTTTATTTTCAAATTTTTTTATTAACAACTTCCATGATTATAAACAGTATCTCATGGTAATGCCCTCCCTTCCCCCGCCCTCCCCTTTGAAACTCCATTCTCCATCATACCTCCTCCCCCTCTCAATCAGTCTCTCTTTTATTTTAATGTCATGATCTTTTCTTCCTATTATGATAGTCATGTGTAGAAGAAAAGATTGTGCAGTTTGGAGTTGAAACTGATGTGAATCAGATTTATCATGCGTTAGGCACACAACCTTGATAAGGTCAGTTAAGCTCTGAGAACGTCCCCTTCTTCATCACGAGGTGAATCTCACCAACCCTTAGTGTCAGTGTGAGCATGAGAGGCAATCCAGGAGAAACAGCTAGTTTAAGATCCTGTGCTCACCAGAACCACCTTTCCATTCTGTCTGACTTCTTACCGTCGCACCTTCTCTTTGCCGTGATTCAGACTTTAGACTTCATTGTTGTGTGTCGAGCAAGCGGAGTTTAGAGAATGGGCTGTACAGGCTATGTCAGGTTCAGTTGCAGCTCTAAGTCATCCTGTGGTTTCCTCATATGTACTAAGAGCAAAACAATATTACTCATTTTTGTAAATTCCTTTAAGGACTAAATTAGTAAAAGATGTTTATCAAATGCCCAGCACATTAACTCTGTTATTATTTCACTTCTCATCCCTTAGAACAAAGTCCTTTAGTGAACAAAACCTAATTAATTAATTTACTCAATCAACACAGGCTTTTGCAGACTTACCAAATGTGTAACAGACAGCTTCAGGTTCATTGAGATGAACTTTCAGACCAGGCACAGTTTTGGAGGAAGGGATTTATTGAAGCTTACAGATCCGGGGGAAGTTCCATGATGGCAGAAGAAGCTGGCCTGCCTTCACAGGCCCAAGCAGAGAGAGAGAAGTACAAGCCTAAAGTTCAAAAGCCACAGCACACTTCAGGAACTCCAGCTAGGCACACTTTGCAAATCTTTAGACTGAAATCTGAAACCCACCACCACACCTTAAGATCACCCAGTGACATTGCCTCCAGCCAGGTAGCCAGCAGATGCAAACTACAAACAAACAACTGAATATATTGGGGGCCATCTATTCTATTCAAACCACCACACCATGTAAGAAGACTTCAGCCTGGATAGACCCATTGCCTAGCTGATTAGAAGCACAGATTAGCATTTACTTTATACCTCCATAGGTTAGTTTCTTAATATGCAAAAGGGTAATTCCTTTGGTACATATATTAGAGTTCTGTGATACTAAGCCTCCAATCAGGTAGAAAACTGTCCCATCAACATATCTGCATATCAAAACACATGAAGTGCAGACGAGCAGAGCTCTGGATCTTCCTTTCCACCAGCACTTGCCTGATACGGTTTACAGTTGCTATGGCAATCTTAGTGCTCTGGGCGGAATGAGATAAGGGGAGGAAGTGAATGATTTCACAAAGGAGAAAGTGGAGTAGTAGGAGAACCACCAGAACAGGCTATTCTTTAAGAAGTTTAAAGCTTAGGTTGTAGGACCCCCAAAACGGGGACCCCACGCTCTGCCCAAATATGGCGACACCCCAAATCACTCAGGAGAAGCAGTCTTGATGCAAACTGCAAGAGGATTTTTATTCCAAGCGTGCTGGGGCCCACAGTCGTACACCATGCAGGGGTAGAGGACTGCAGAGCCCCGAATGCAGGAACGGGACAGTTTTTGTAGGATTGCTAACAAAGCCTGTGCATTAGGCCAATCATTTTTTAACATCAGGAGCCTGCGTGGTGCGAGCCAGTCAGTTTATGCCACTCCATAGTTTCTAAGCCAATTAGTTTAAATTACTCAAGCCCCCCTGTGGACCAATCAGTTTCCTATGACCTCAGTGGTCAGCATTTGCATGGGTCCTTGGGTTGGGGTAGCAAAGTGTGGTCTGAGGCAGGCTGCTACGGCTTACGGTGCTGGCTACTAAGGCTTACAGTGTGGGCAATTATTAAGGCTTATGGTGCAGGCTATTTACAGAAACCAAATAAGCAGTTTACTCCATTACTCATTTCCCATCCTTGAGGGCTATCTCACGCCCTTTTTACCTAGTTTTATATTAGGAGCGGGCTCTGATATAATGAGAAGAGGGATTCTTTATTTACTTCCAACAGAGAGTAGAGCCTGGAATTTGAGGTATGCAGGGGCCTGCTTAAGCTCCTTTTGGAGCATGATAGTATTTCTGGGCTTCTGGATTCTTGGGCCTTTCAAGGTAATGGTTCAATCTACTATATTTACCATGGTTATTTTATACATGGTCAAGTTTTCTATAGTCTGAATGCTTATGTCCTCTTAAAATTTAATTTTGAAGTAATGATATTGAGTAGTAATGTGTTTAGAAGAGATTCATGAAGTGATGCCTTCTTGATCAATATATCACCAATGTTGTTTTTATTTGTATATGGAACTGAAGATGGAACAGAGAGCCTCATGCACGCTAAGAAAGTCCTCTGCCACTGGGTCACATGCCCAGTCTGGAAGATGAGAAAGGTGGGTGGGAAAGACTAAGGTTAATTATATGTAAGTATCTGAAAGTAGAACTATGGTAGGAGGCAGGGACGGGGTGGAAGGAAATGGGAAAAAGCGGGGGAAGGGAAACAAAATTTGCTTGTAAAGCACCATAATGAAATCTGATTCTTTGTGTGCTAATAACAAGGAAAAAAGAATATTACTGAGGTGGGCGAGGGGCAGGTAATGTGCTTGCTTTCCCTACAGTTAGAACGTCGAGAGAAAACCTTACGTGTGAGCAAATGGGCCCTCATCAGACACTGAATCAGAGGAGCTCTCTTTCGCTACTTTTCAGGCTCTACACTATGAAAACTATATTTCTTTTGTTTATGCATGGTGAATTTATAGCACTTTTTGGTATAACAGGCAAAATTGGCTCATAGTCTATCATACTCTGAAGTCAGGAATTCTGTTTTGATCACCACTAGGTCACTTGAGCTCCTGTCTATTGGAGGACATTCCAGTGTATCCCTGGCTTGAATTGCCTAACTGCATGCTATTTCAGAGAGAGTGTAACCAGAAGACGGGCTGGATTATGTTTCGGGATACCTTTCTCCATCAAAGGGGATGACAAGGTCTTGATTCTGCATTGCTGCCTCCCAGGCCCAATACCATTGTCTCTCTGGGAATTTCTTGGATGTCCCTCGAGTTGTATTAATTTTTATTACCATCACTTGTCATAATTTAATGTAGTTCTGGCCTCTGACTTTCCGTTCTGACAATTTGTGTAGCCCTTTTCTCTGCCCGTTTCTATCAGTTGGTACCCAGGCTTTGGTAAACCAAGTTCTGAACCAAAAACGCTGCCAATGTTGGGAGATTCCTCTTTTGTTTCATATCTATCACCTCTTTCTTCTGGAGTTTTATATTTAAGTATGTCTAAGGTTAGTTATTTTTTAAATTAAAATTTTTTTATTAGTTATGTACATAATGTATATACAGCCATGTTGGTACCATCGTTAGCCTCCTCTCTGCCCTCCCCCCTCAACCCTCCTTGTTGGGGAATGTGGGAGAGAGAGAGGAGAGAGAGAGAAGGGGGGGTCCAAGGCCTTCAGGCCCCTACAAATGAACTCCAGATGCATGTGCCACTTTGTGCATCTGGCTTATGTGTGCTCTGGCGTATCAAACTGAGGTCCTTTGGCTTTGCAGGTGAATGCCTTCACTACTAAGCCATCTCTCCAGCCCGAGGTTAGGTGAAGGGAGAAGAATTCCTCTGTGTGCCTATGCTCAGCTTCTCTTATGATGTGGTCTGCTGAGCATGCTCAGAATCTCTAACAACTAATAGCTTGGTTTATGTGGCTAAAGCTGGGCATCTTTTCAACAGAAAATGTCATTTCAAACATCCCTAGACAGCAATGTAAGAGATCCGGGCCATTCAACTCATAAAATTTCTATGAAGGCAAGCAAAAATATTATTAATTAAATGTTTAATTTTTATTATAGCTAGCATATTAATTTTAAGTAGTTTTAATTTATAGGAAAGTACAATTTTATTTATGAGCAGCATGTATACTTTATAGTGTAGAGTGCCCTCCTGTATAATCAATGTGTATAAGATATTTATGCTCATTTTATTGGGCCCTGAGCATAATTTTACCATTAAATATATGGAAGAAGTTTATGGTTGTTTTTATGATATCATTGGTCTAAGTTAAGCTTATTTTTACGACAAGTGTCTTGTCATGTACAGAGCTCTCAATTTTAACATTGTTTCTATGGGAAAATACATAAGTATTGCCTTTCATGAATATCTTATCTATAATTTCAATGAAGCTAATGGACAGAAACCCAAGATCTCTTTTTATTGACAACATCTTTTTCTCTTCTTGTGTTCATTCTTTGGAATAATGATTTATTTTTTTTTTTGCAACTATGTGGTTATACTATGAATCCTTTACTATGAGCTAAACTCCTATTTCCTTGAGATAGAAAATTCTCAGGAAATTAAAGTTAGGATGTGTGAGTGTGTGAGTACTACATGTATAAATGTATTGCAGCTCTTCAACATCCCTTAGAAAATAATTTCAATCAGAATAAAAGTTATTGAAACAGAACATGAAGTGAAGACACTTGTAGTTGCCTCTTATTGTCAGTGTGGTGGCCATTTATCTATCAGAGGCTTTTCAACATATAGCCTTTCAAAGATCAGACTTACAATATTTTATTTATTTATTTATGTGTGCGTGTGTGTGTGTATGTGTGTGTGTTGGAGAGAGAGAGAGAGCAAGAGAACGAGAGCTTCCTTCTGCTCCTGCAAATGAATTCCAGATGCATGTGACACTTTGTATATCTGGTTTTATGTGGGGAATCAAACCCCAGCCATTAGGCTTTGCAAACAAGCAATTTTAACTGCTGAGGTAATTCTCCATCTCCAAAGGTTGAGACTTTATTTGACCAGTAAAACTGGAATCTTTCAGCGGTCCTCTGCATTATGACAATATGGATAGTAGACCATGTCCTCAACAACAGTGGACATCTTGTAGTCAACATAAAAAAGAAATGTACTCAGGGCCTTAAGTCATGTGTATAAGTAAGAATTCATGATATAGCACAAAATGCTGAGCAAAAGTTAAAAGAACTATATGCATCTGATAAATCATATTTTCTCTAGAATACCAGCAGAGTTATTATTATTATAAAATCTAATAGTTTTGTAAGAAATGTAAATAATAGTTTTACTAGCTAATATGTCAAACCATAGTTTAATAGAAATAGTATAGTTACACAAAAGGAATATATATATGTATATTTTAAGTTTTATATATTTGTAGAGAGAACAATATTTTGGATTAACCACATAGCCTTAAGTTTATGTTAAGCCAACAATAAATACAATTTAACAGTTTAAAAAAAATCTCATTTCAGAGTTTATATAATCAACTATATGTGCTGAGAAAGTAGGATCTCATAATGATCAAATATCTAATCATCATTTGTTTGTTATTGGAAGCTGGTAATTTTCTGACAGTTGGTCTTTGTTATCATATATTGTAAGATGCAAATCTTTAAAAGAATCTTTTTATTACTAATAAATGAAAAGTCATATAAATTTAGAAACTATTTTCTTTCAGAACTGTAATGTTAATTTGAATCCATAGTAAGCAAAATATTTTACATGCACACAGAGAATCTCTTTTAGTCCCATTGTAAGGTTGTTGAGTATTCTGATATCAATCCCATTTGGCCAATTTAAATTGCAATTTAAATGGCGAGATTTTACCATTAGATTTTTAATTACCATCAGTTCTGTCAGAGAGAGACTCGTACAGCCCTGTAGGAGATTCATTCCCTGCTTAACCAGAGACAACACTCTTTAAATAGACCTCTTCCTCTTAGTGCTTTCCCTATTAAAACAATGGCTTTTATCAAGTTTCTTTATTTCTTTTTTCTTACTTCTGAACAAATTTATGATGAAATAAAGTCCATGGGACAGCTAGAAAATATGATAATAGTCACTTCGTGAGGAAAAACAAACATTTGTTTAATATTTGTGAGTAGGAGGCTTTTGCATTAGAACTAGAAGCCTACATTCTCATATGAATTAAACTGCACCTTTAAACCTTTTTCCAAAGGGTTACTAAAAAAACAACTTTTCTTGAGGCTGTATAATTGTGTAATTAAATGTAGTGCGCACAGAGATCCTTGACAGTTGTGGCATTATTTCCATCACAAGGTGCACAGAAATCATATATAGAATCTGACTGTGCATGTGTATGTTTACATAACAGTACCTTGTGGAGAGAGAAGCAGCTCTTCATTCTTACCCTGTGTTTAAGCCTCTGCCAGGCATCTCTGGACAGCTCACTAATCACTTCTGGCCACCACAGGCCCACTTAGTGCATCAAAGCAGTGACCTTCTAAGTGGTCCCAGTGGCCTAAAAGATTTATGTTGGGCTTCAAAAGAATTCCATGGCAATTTATGTAGCGAACCTAAAAGTCAAGTATGTTGGAAATCAGTTCTTTGACTGTATCTAATAAGTTTGAGTGAAAATATTGTTATATATGACTGAATGATAAGAAGACAATGGTTTTGTTACATAAGTTGGGGATATAATTTTTTTAACTTTTGTTTATTTTTATTTATTTATTTGAAAGTGACAGACAGAGGAGAAAGAGGGAGGGAGAGAGAGAGACAGAGAGAGAGAATGGGTGCGCCAGGGCCTTCAGCCACTGCAAACAAACTCCAGATGCATGCTCCCCCTTGTGCATCTGGCTTATGTGGGTCCTGGGAAATTGAGCCTTGAACTGGGGTCCTTAGGCTTCACAGGAAAGTGCTTAACCACTAAACTATCTCTCCAAGCCCAATTTTTTGAATTTACATTCAGGTGTGTGTGTGTGTGTATGTGTGTGTGTGTGTGCATGTGTGTGTATGTGCGTGTGTACCCTAGGTCTTCTTGCTGATAGCAAAGCAATGCAAAAATCTTTAGGTGGCTTGCAAATTCAAGTTAAAGCAGGGCTGGTGGGCTTTGCAAGCAATCATTGTTAGCAGGGATGCCATCTCCATAGTCCTGTATAAACTCAGCATCGTTGATGTAGCAGCGTCAGCGAGTGAAAGTGGCTCTATGACCATGCCCTAGCATCTTGGAAGGAAGGCCTACCATTGTATGGACACCTTGGTGATTAAAGTCCAGTGCTGAAAGAGACTGACACCTTTCTTTAGATGGGCTCCATTTCCTTTCTTTGCAGCTCTGACAGCTCCTGGCTCATCAATGAAAAAGAAAAGCAATGTCTATTTTGAATCCAACTATAAGAGTGTTTCCATAAGACCTGCATGTCACACATAGAGCATGAAGATATAAACCACATGAAGATATAAATATAAACCCACATGTCTTACACAAACATGTAGAAAGAGAGGAATTGCTCTTATGCTCACCATCAACCAGGATGGTGGAAGGCACTGCAGGTTAAGGGTTTACAGCTTCCCAGTCAGATCTCGGCTCTGTTGTTGACTAGCTTGTGGACCAGAGAAAAAATTCTTAATACCCTCCACGTCTCAGTTTACTCACTTCCTTCAGGGGAAGGGCCTCATAATATTGTGTTGAGGAATCAACAAGGTCATTTGGAATAAATTCACAGCACAAGGTTTAATGCGTCCTCAGCATGTCACTGGTGATGAAGCTGAATAGCTAAGGCTAAAATTTTTGACAGCTTTTTTATATGTAAATCATAGACAGATCACTCAAGTGAGTTCCTCTAAGGTCTCACATCTATGCCCTAGGTCAGGTCCTAGTCAAATGAGAGAATGTGTCACAAGATTTTGCAAAGTCTAACACTATAGAATTTTTGGTGACTTATAGCATTTGTTGAAAACTGCTAGAACTATAGTAATATCAGTTAATCAATTGATGTCTCTAACTCTTGGCATTATAGGCTCCATTCCATTTTTAATAATATATATAATATATAATATAATGATATATAATATTGATTAATAATTAATGGTAATGTTTTCCAGCATTTCCGGAAGAAACACTCCTCTAAATTTGTGCCAACCTTTCTTGCCTTCTGGAAGTACTTAACTCCTTAGGTAAAAAAATATTGACTGAAAATTTTCACATGCCTCCTTTTCCACCATTCTTGCCCTTTGGAATTAATCCCTTATTTTGTTTTGTTTTGGATTTTAAGTAGTGTTCTCAGATATTTCAGATGGAAGTCAGTTTCTTCTTCACTTAGTTTTCTTTTGCTTTTACTTAATATATTCATCTTCCATCTCTTCATCTGACATTGTCAACATATTCTAAGAAGGCCAGAGAGTAACGACTGGGTGGCCATTTTCCCCTCTCAGCATGCCCAGTGGTACGTTTTTCACAAAGAAGGTGCTGTTGTAGTCGGATCCACTTTACTGGAATAAACAACCAACCAGAACCAGCTTATGGGGGGAAGATGCTCATTGCAGGCTGACAGGTCCGTAGGAACTCTCTTAAGGGAGGAGAAGCCGCTTCCTTCTCTTCATGCAAGCAGAGAGCAAACTTGCAGCAAGCAAGCCCTGTGGGAGCTCACTCTGCCCTCTCCAAGCCTCTGGGCTGGAGTTCAGATCAGCTCCCAACACACCTTAGGGCTGGACTCTAAGGTCTGCCCCCAGTGACATACCTCTTCCCCAATAGCAGGGATCTATCTGCTGGGAGCTCAAGTAGAAAGTTTAATCAAAAATAACTGAGTCTACACATTCAAACTATCACAGGTGATTATTCAGGAGAAAAAGCTATTCTTTTTCTTCTACATAGATGACATCTCTAAAACTGAGCTACAGTAAGAAAATAAAAGGAACAAAAGATAGAGGACAATCAGATTTTTAAAAAATCCACATGCCCAGAGGGGACAAGGTTGCCTTTGATGCTCCCTGATGTTTTTAATGTTCTTCTCTTAGGCTGTTCATTCGTTTGATATTTATTTTAGCCAGAATTCAGAAAGATAAAAATGTTAGCGGAAGACAGAGGGAGAAACAGTTTCTCTGTGTCCAGATAGATTCAAATCTTCCTTCTGAAGTGTTTTATAAGACCTATAACAAATCCTCACTCATTCTCCAACAGCAACAAAAAGCATATCCCTAATTCCTTGATCTTCCTGTTCATGTCTTCAATGACAACCTTTATTAGCTTGACTTGGTCAGTTTGCTATTCAGAGTAAGGTGAAAATGCATCACAGAACACAATGGCATTTCGTCAGTGGTCATTAGCATTTTTTGCATTCCATTTATACCTCAATATTTTTATACTTCTCTTTATTTGTAAGTTGCTTTTCTGGGAGATGTTGAAATTGAAGAACAGTTGGAAAATGTTTCCTTGGCTTTTATCATCACCAAGGGGCATAGTTATTTGTGCTTATGATCTCTGCCAATAAAGAAGTATGTGAGATCTACTAGAGAACTCTCAGATACTTTTCCTTCCTTCCTGCATGTGACAGTCCACAGTGTTTAGCTGGGTGAATGAGGCAGCTGAAAGATTTAGGGACCATGTTGTTGACCGTGTTATAGACAAGAGACTGTGATCATGAAAGGCCATATCTTTGGTATAGTGATTAACAATATAGTGTTATCCCTTTAACTATAAAAAAATTCAACCAATATCAGTCACCTATTTTCTAAATAAATGGGTGAAACTGGTCAGCAGACAATGTTGGATGTCTCTTAAGCCTATGAACAATGAAAACTAGTCAATGTGAGCAATGCAGGATCTCAATAACTTCTGATTTGAATCCTGATTTAATCATAAAAATAGATGAACTGAAGGAAAAAATAAAGTATATTCATCCTAAAATTAGTAACTATGGTGGGCAGAGCAAATGCCCTTGTTCTTGGCGGATTGCCTGACTGACATCCTGAATCAGAAGACAGTCATTTCAGGACCACAGATAACAGGGACCAGAGTGACACTTCCACACATTTCTTTTTCAAATTAATTTGTTTTTATTTATTTATTTATTATTTTGGTTTTTTTTTTTTTTAAGTAGGGTGGTGAACTGAAATTCTGTTTTTCTTTTCTTTTGTTTTGTTTTTGCGTGTGTGTGTGTGTGTGTGTGTGTGTTCTGTTCCTGAAATGATTCTCTTAAGAGACTTTGATTCTCTTGACATCACATGAATTTTTACCTTGCATGAGATCAATTAGAAACATGCTCTGACTGCTTTGATTTCTATGATAATTCTTTAGTTAAAGGTACATTAAGTATTTAAATGACCTAGGTTTTCTTTTTAAAATTTCTTATTTGATATCACAGAGCAGCCATATTATAGCTATATTGGTGTTTGTATTGTGTCGTCTGTTTCAAACAGATACTGCCTGAAAACTGCTGCTAGCTACAAAAATGAATAAAATATCAATGCTGAGCAACAACATGTGCACCAGATGTAACCATGCTTCTCTGTGAACTGTGCCCACCAACAGCAGCTATGTGAGAAATTGGCCCTGAGCTCTTTCAGCCTCATAAACAAGGCTCTAATTAGCACACTGATAAATACTTCAACAAGTAGCAGACAGGGTAAGCATTATGTCGTCTAATTTATACAATCCTTTTGACATGCTCTGGCAGGGAGTGATAAACCATTCTGCTAATGCCAGGCACTCAGGAAAGCGATGATAACACTAACAAGACTTCATTCATGGGTGTCTTATCACACCTCCACTGTGGGCAGTATGAGGAATGATGAAGATAGGTAGAGTGGGCAAATGCAATTTCCCCATGCTACTTACATAAACTTACAGTCTGTGGCGACTTGACCACTTATCATCTTTCTGAAAGCTGAAATAAAACAGACTGATGTGGCTAGACTTTACTGTTGCTCTCTTACGTCTGCTCTGACAGAGCTTCACCAGAATTTTGCCAATGTAGTACTAAGCTCTTTTGGGGCCACATACCAGAAGATGGCTTTTTCTGATGCATACTTACATTAGCTAGCTTCTTTCAAGTTACAAAATGCCAGTGGGTTCCCAGGCTACTTCAGGCAGTATGAGGATGGATCAGAATTCTGACACAGGAGTCAGGAAGCATTTGGGAAAAGCCTCAGCTTGTGCCTGACCAAGCTGCATGGAGAACCAGAACTCATCAAGCATTCAAACTCCTCCAGTGGCACAATAACATTTTCACTAATGGATCCTGCCTGCAACACAGTTTCCCTCTCCCTTCCTGAAATCCTTTCTCTGCGTCTGTCTCTGTTACGGATTAGGACTTGAGCTATGTGCTGGCTCTGTGCACTCATGTGAAATAGCTGTGTTCACTGCAAAGTCCCTACTCTTATCTGTACTATTGCATCTACTGAATCTCTCTTTGCCTTATGTTCAAGTGTCTCAGGAGAAAAGAATCTAAAAAAAGGTCAGAAAAATCACAGTCTAGGGCTGGAGAGATGGCTTAGTGGTTAAGCGCTTGCCTGTGAAGCCTAAAGACCCTGGTTCGAGGCTCAATTCCCCAGGACCCACGTTAGCCAGATGCACAAGGGGGCGCACGCGTCTGGAGTTTGTTTGCAGTGGCTGGAAGCCCTGGCATGCCCATTCTCTCCCTCTCTCTGTCTGCCTCTTTCTCTCTGTCTGTTGCTCTCAAATAAATAAATAAATAAATCACAGTCTATCATTCAGCATCCATAACGAGTAGATGTGTAAGTCTAGGATATGTCTTATAGGCTGTGGAGATCATTGTAGTGTTGAGTGTCTTTGAGCTAGGGAGTCTTCAAGTATAACAAGTGCTGGAGGGGCATGTTCCAAAGCATACTGACATCTGAATAAGAATTGAGTATCTTGGTTTATACCACCACTTATATCATACATGAGCACTGAATTATATGTAGATAATCTCTGAAAATTGATGAGCAATATGAAAGAAACCTAATGTCCAGGATTGTAGAGGCAGGAACAAATGGTTTTCAGATATTTACAAAAGTAATATTGGCACTCTGTATTTCATTTAAAACTGATAATAATGTATCTAGGAAGAACATTTTTAGCTCATGAAGAGACTGGAGTGTTAACATTTTCAGCCAAAAACTCAGTGCATAATTGTTAAAATTAGAAATATGTTTGCATGAAGTTGAGAATAGACATGATCTTATTTGACTGTCTTGCCACTCTTGGGCAAATTTACGTGTCCTAGAATCTCATAGTTTAATAATTACATGAAACTATTAGGTCATTGTATGTATACCTTTTATTTATAGTTGAGGGGTAAATTTGAGGGCTCCATCCTTTCACAGTACCTCAGTATCTCACACCACTATATGAGGAGCAAATTTAAGGGCTTAAGAAGACACTTCACCCTGGATGCCACATTTCAGTCACAAGAAGCAGCACAAGTGCATGCATCTTGGGTATACCACTATGTGCAGGTGATTGTTCCATTACCAGCAATCAACAGGTTAAGGAAGGCCACATAGTTCACCAAGATACTGGCAAATGAGTGGAGTAGCAGATTTCCTCTGAATCTGAGGACCCAAGCACCATCTTATTTAAAAAAAGTTCATAGTCTTTTAAATTATAAAGCCATTTTATTTTTCAAAGGATTTTACCTCAGTAGTCACAGCAGTAATACAATTGATAATTATTATTTCCTGGCTGACTAACTTTAAGGGATACATTTGTAGCTTGACAAAGGCATATGCTGTGTCTGAGGAAGAAATATGCAGGCTGGAAGGAAATGCTACATCTCTTGATGAC
Source organism: Jaculus jaculus (assembly GCF_020740685.1). NCBI lineage: Eukaryota > Metazoa > Chordata > Mammalia > Rodentia > Dipodidae > Jaculus > Jaculus jaculus. The sequence goes on from NC_059105.1 coordinate 170,648,431, forward strand.
CTTCTCGCACAGACAGACACACTATTTATGTACTCCCAATTATATTCTTGTAGCTTTATCTTCCATATATGAAATGTACCATGCTAAACCAAACATTTGGAGCATAACAAATTAAGATATGCGAAGGCCTCCTGGGGTATGAATCATGTCCCTTAGGTACTTTATCTGCTAGCACCTCAGATGGCAAAAAGGAGAGAGGACTATATGGATACAGAAAGGCAAACCATGGGGTCTTGTTGACAAGGAAAGTAAATACTAAACACATTAGAAAATAAAACAAAAGCCTCTCACCCATCAAACGGCCAATCCAGCTAGTAATGGAGTTTGAAGTGCTTCTTGGAGCCATATGAAGCTGGCAACAGTAAATTACTGGATGCAAATATATTGGTGGCATTCAGAGTCCCGGAACAGTCTCCCCATCTCAGCTCTGCTCTGCTTATGCTTGTATTTTCTGTAAGTTATGGCCAACAGTCACCTAATATCTTTTGACTATCAAACTTTTATGCAATTGGTAATGATCCTTCCAAAATGGTTTCTGTGGCCAATGAAGCTTTCACCCATAAACTACAGACTTGGGAAGGAAATAGGGAATGACTGAGGCATTTTGTGTTTGCATTTGTATTCATTTGTATACAGACCCATAATTCCTAATGGTGCATCTTTTCATTCTGTAAATGTCACTCTTAAATGCTACGGTAATGCATATGGTACTGTATAATATACTAAGACATTAAAAACCCCTCTTGTCCTTGTCATTCTTGGAATATGACTATATTAACTGTAACTAGTTGAGAACAATGACATTAGAAAATATCAAACATAAGGGTTAACCCTATCTCTATCTCCATTCTACTCTTGTGTCAAGAAGACTGTAAATTAGGTGAGAACTGCTTATCATTCAGTAGGTCAGAAAAGCACTGCTTATCTATGAAGCCACAAATGTAGCAATGGTGGTAGAGCTCATTTGTGAGGAATCTGGGAAGCAAGGAGACAATGATTCAGTCTTGATCACTTGGAATATCAGGTAAGAAGGCACTGGACTCAAACCAGGGCTCATGAATAGGATGTTGTCCTTAGGAAGATCAGATTTAGCTTCCAGGATTATTCAGTGACTCCTTGAATATACTTTAGGTGGATTAGGATAGTAGTTGTAAAAATAATTACACCAGTAACAATGATAGCTGAATAGCAGGTGCATTGTGAAATATATTTTCATGAAGTAGCTTATTTCATTATTACAGCAATTCTGTGGCTAAACAAGGACCCTTGATTTGGAATCCTGGTATGTGGGGGCAAAATCTTTACCTATGAACACAGACCTAGATGAGCTGGGTCTGCATTGCAGGTCAAGTAAGCACTCATTACTTTTGGCCCAGGAGAGAAGTGTGGACCCAGATAAGACCCAAGAGCTGTTCGGCTCCTCTTAACATTGAAGGAGGTTGGCTGTCTACTCAGCAGGGTCTTCTGGGAGACTTTTCCATTTTATTAATTGTTTGTTATCTAATTATTATGACATTGTGATACAATAGAGCTTCTCCAAGGGACTTTGAGATGAAGAAAATCTAATTGCCGTACCTGCTCTGAGAATTGAACTTTAAAGTCAATAGAGTTGAGATAAGCATGAAATTTCCAGAGAGAAAATAGCTCTGGGGCCTGAAAGACTAGATAGTAACTAGATGAACTATGCTAATGCAGATTATTTTAAAGCAAAACAAAAAATGAATCCATTCAAAAGAACATTAGCAGAGTCCAGGACGGCACAAAGAAAAGTTATCATGTTAACAGAAGACCACAGCTAAGCTGGCACAGTCCAGTGAGTGGAGAAGACCACTGGACAGTGATACCTACTCCTGCCTCTGGATCAAAGTCACACTTACAGGATGGTGACATCACTCAGTCGTCCAACTTTCATTGTCATCTCACCCAGCTACCTTTAGAGTACAATTTGAATTTTTATAGGCTTTTGTCTTCAGAGAGATAATGTGCTGGCTAGAATTGAGGAAATTAAATCAAGCACTTTTTACACTAAAATTAATCAGCTGTAAAGAGTTTTATGCACCAATTTTGTGAATTTTGTTAATGTTATTCTATATCTGAGAGACAGCTCATGGTGTAAGCTGACAAATCAGGTTTCATCTCTTTGGAGATAAGAGCAAGATGCTATACTATGGAAAACATGAGAAAATGTCCCTCTGCACAATATCCTGGGGAGAACAGACTAGGCTGCCATAGGGACCCCCTCCACTCTATAGCACCCCAGGGTTTCCATGTTTGAGAAAGTGGAAGTAAGTCCAAAGTGCATGGCTTGCTTTGTAATGGAACCAAATGCCAGATAAGGGACTGGTCTGTCTCTCAAAGAACTTAGCACCTAGGCCATGAGCCTGGAAATCTTTAATTTCTTAATTTCTCCCCAGCTAAGAGTGCAAAAGGGAACTTATGCAAGAAATGCTCTGGATGAGTTGGTAAGGCAAGAGAAGCATGTTTGTGTCCACAAGAAAGGGTACCAGTCTGGTTTTGTAACTAGAGTGCACAAGCTCTCAGGGACTTTGAGATTTCCCGCTATGAGCCTTCACTCTGGGTTTTGAGGACGAGGCCAGTCCCTTGGATGGGAGTCCCCTCGCGTGGGACAAGACTCGCCCTGCCTGTGAGTTGGACTTGGCTCTCACTTTGGTCTTTGCCACAGCTGGCTATTACCCTTGCCTTTCCTTATGCTTGGGCCAAAATTGAACCAGATAAGTATTATAAATGTTATCAACCATGTTTAGAATATTACCTGTTATGTAAAACAATGTTCTGAATTCATTCATTCATGCATGCCTTAATCTATCCTTCTTTTTGTTCTCTCAGTGATGTTTGATCAACTGCTGTGTGTAAGGAGCGCTAGCACATGCCTTTCACTGCTACCCCACACGTAGGAAGATCCCACGTACAACTGGACACACTAGAGAGGGTGGAATGAAGCCTAAGCTTAGTTGTTTCCCCTCTGGCCTGTAACTCATAGTACCAGAAATCAGTTGCTACCCCAATAAGCTGTTGATAGGGGAGATCTATGAGGTCCCCAAAACACGACAGGTTTCTGTCAAAGCACTTAATTACCTGCCTGAGGCAAAATCTTGTTAATAATAATAATAATAAATCCAAAAATGAATAAAATGCATACAAGATATCTGTGCAAACCTCCTAGAGCAAGAATTCTGTGGGGCATCATGCTCAGACAAGTCTTCCAGGATGGAATGAGCTTTGTGCTTGTGGGAGCTGCGAGGGAGAAGGGTGCCGCTTCTGAAGTCCTGTCCTGGCCACACCAATTACCAGAGCGATATTTGGGAGGGGTCTATTTAACCCCACAAGTGAGGCGGAATAAAAATACCTGTCTTCACAGTGCTGTGGGGACTTTATGTGATAGTACATGTCAAAATTCTTTGCAAACATTGCGTGCTGTATAATGGTAGGATTTTTTTGTTTTGTTTTGTTTTTCGAGGTAGGGTCTCACTCTAGCCCAGGCTGACCTGCAATTCACTAGCTAGTCTCAGGGTAGCCTCGAACTCATGGTGATCCTCCTCCCTCTGCCTCCCGAGTGCTGGGATTAAAGACATGTGCCCCCATGCCTGGCTTAATGGTAGGATTTTTATACACAGCCATGGACAAGAAGACTTAGAAAGTCATCAGATATACATATTTTTTTCAGAATCCCAGGAGTTTGTGCTATAGATTCTGTTTACATATTTGTGCGTTTTCTCAACATGTGACCTGAGAAGAATGACTTGCCTTCTTTAATATTTACACAGCTACTCGGTCGGAAAAATGGGGATGCTATTTTTCCACATGCCAGTGTTAGAGGGATGACATAATTACTAAAATTAGATTACATTATAAGATGCAATGAGCTTTTGGAAGTAAAGAGCTGTTGTAAATAAGCATAGCCAAGTACATGTTGCGGCAGAGAGGGCTCTCCGAAATGTGCGAGGCTGCTCCTCTACCAAGGAAGGAGGGCATGTTTGACAAAGCTTTTGAAATGGTGGCAGCTTAAGTAAGTGCATTAAAATTTTATCTGTGTTAGGTGACTGTCTCCTTTTAAAAAATTAATTGTCAGCTTGGTTTTTAAAAATTGCAGGATGCTAGTACTTGATTCTAGTGAATTACAATTGAGCCATTTGGGGGCTGGTATGAATTTAATTTTAATATACAATGTCAGCCTAATTTGAGAATGACTTTTATTTCAAAACTGAATTCCTAATGCAAGTGTCTGAAAAAATCCTCTATAAAACCCAACAGAATACACAGGAGTTACATCTTCATAATGTAAACACAGCCTAAAATTGCAGTAACGACATAAATGGAGGCATTTTGGAGCAGTCATTTGTAAATGATCGCATAATTCCTAATGCTTCATCCCTTTGTTTTCCAGAATCTGACTTTAAATTCTACTTAATCTGCCTTGTTGACAGCTTAGGGGGTTATGGGACACCTATAGAAGAAGCATTTTCTTCAATATTGCCATTATGAGTAACATCTTGTTATATAAAAATACCATGAGCAATGCTAATTTGAACAGCTTGTGAGCCAACATCAGCATTGCTGACACTGTCACATTGTGTATACCAGACCTAATAACTGCAGCAGTATGACGTCTCAGTAACTCTGGGAACATTAACACGCAGCACCTTCAACTTGGCCCTGCCACAGCTATAGTGGATCATCACGGAAGCAAACTGATACATGGGACATGGCTATTCATTGTAAGCTTGACGAATGTGATGATTGCTTTTCCAGTCTTACTTCTGTGGAAGAATATGAAAATAATATTAGAAGTATGCATCTTGGAAGACATGATTTGCTTTTATGACATAAGAAATACAACCTTATTTTAGAAAATATCACTTCAACTTCAAATCATGTAACAAAACAATTAGATGGGAATTAATTTCATTTCATGCTTGTTTTCATGAAGAAAATACCTGTAGGTTTCAAAGAGCCCTTGGAGGCATATCTAAAATAAGATTTATACATAGGTGTCCAAAAACATAAAGGCATTTATACCCGCAATCTTGTAACTGGTCTGGCATTAATAAATGGCAGGCAACATATCTGTCTAGAATTCCTGAAGATCTAAAAGGATTTATCGTTCTTGCTTTGCTTCAGCTGTCAGTAGATGAGAGACAGACATGTACTAGGGTAGAACTATATAACTTAAGGAACAAAAGGAAAAGAAACAAAAGAAAACAAAAATAAAACAAAGCAAAGCAAAGCAAAACAAAACAAAAAAAACATTACAAATGGGAACTACAAAGGATTCACCCGTGTTCTGGTGCTTGGATCCTAAAAGAAACCAAATAAAAACCAACTGATTAGCCAGGCATGGTAGCACACGCCTTTAATCCCAGCACTTGGGAGGCAGAGGTAGGAGGATTGCCATGAGTTCAAGTGCACCCTGAGACTCCACAGTGAATTCCAGGTCAGCCTGGGCTAGAGTGAGACCCTACCTCGAAAAAAAAGAAAAGAAAAACCTTACAACTGAAGGCTGTGGATATTGTGGAGTGGCTGAGAGTACTTCCTCATATGAGCAAGTCCCTTAGGTTCAATTCCCACCGCCACAAAACAAAACAAAACAAAACAAAACAAAACAAAACAAAACAAAACAAAAGAAAAACAGTAAAAACAACATAGTCCCTGTCTGCTATGTTTTATAACAGGAGATAAAAGTAAGTCAATATTACTCAGAGGGTAAAGTATTTGACCTCCTGGACCTTCCTGGCTGTACTTTGAGGATGATCACTGTTTGTGTTACCACTAAAGGTTCAGAAATGAATAGGAACCAAGTCCTGAGGTGGAATTAACTTGTCTCTTTTCCTGACTTTTTTCTACAAATCACACAACACACTCCTTTGTTAAACACCAAAGGACTTTCTCGGGCAGAGTAAGTAAGCTTTCTGCAGCCGTAAGTCCAGTCCACTGTGCCTCAAGTCCAGTTTACTTGCAGCAGAACCAGGGACAGATTGAACACCCGTAGATGTCAGCAGTGTGAGGATCAGTTCAGCAGTGCAGAAAATCCCTTTTCACACATCCATGAGATGCCTGTTACAGCAAAGGGTAAAGTTCAGATGATGACAGTTTGTTGTCTTAAAGGTCGAGTTTCTTCTGAGTTACACACAGAATTTCCACTCTTACATTAGAGTATCTTAAAATAGTTTCCCTCCAGTTAGGAAGTTCATAAAGGGTAATGTCCAATACAATCTAGTTGTGGTGACATTGATAACTTCTGTGTGATCTACCCATTGATATGCCCACAAATACTTGCATTGGCCAATATTTGGAATTCAGTGGCTCCAAGGATTGAGTCCTTTCCTGTAGGCACCTGGGAATGTTCCTTCTTGACCTGGGTTCTTCCAATGATAAGGACTCATGGTCCGTAAGTGATGTGGGGATCACAGAGACAAACAGAACCCAGGTTTGAAGAAGCAGTGTTTTCAACACTACAGTGGTATATACAATGGGCTCCTCATCTATTCCACTTTCCTCCCCAATTCCATGATGTGTATCAAGGAAAAGTAAAATAATTGGAACAATTACTACTGAATTCAATGTGATTCTGATTAAGCTAAATTTTTCACAGTGATGAGTAAAGATGAAAAGTATTCAAAGCTTTTATTTACATATTTGGCAAGATGGTGTCGGTAAATCATGGAATCCCTGCCTTGTCCGGAGGGATCGGTTATTTTGGAGGATTTGCGTTCATCTCTTCAAACGGCTTTGAAGATTGTTAGCACAGTTCAGTCGAAAGCATCCACCTTTATCGCTCATGGATAATAAACGCCAAAGGATCCAAGGTCCAAATTAGATTTTTTTCACAATCCAAACTCAGTAAAATGTTTGATTATGAAAGCCTCACTTAGTTTTGTTCTGGCAAGAGATGGAGGAGGAGATGAAGCTCTCAGAACAGAACTCCATCTGCCACCAAGAGAGGCCTTTGTGTTTCGAAAGCACTCAGGGACAACACAAGTGTCCTCTGCTCAGCTTCTGTGCCTCAGTTGATTAGGAATAAGGGCGTTGAAGAAAATACAGCACCAAAATGCAATACAGTGATAACAGAAATGCACGGTGTTTATGTGGAGATAAAAAGAAAATGTATTAAGTTCGATCTAGGGCCTCCAAACCTTGATCACATCCTGTGTGTCAAATAGTTTTGAATGGGTTTTGATGATATTTAGCTTTGTAGTAATGATGACTGAAACTGTTAACATCAATAACTTATTGTCACGTAAAACACACTTGAAAATATCTCTTTGAGACAATATTACTTTGGCTGTTATTCAAATGAGCAGGAACAAATGAGGCGTTTATGTAGCATTTTTTTTTCATACTCAAATCAAGCTAAATCTCATTAGGAAGTGATTCTACCAAAATGAGCTTCTGCAATTAAAAATAACTTAGATCAGAGATAATCTATTTGAAAAAGAATACATTTTATTTGGACTTATGTTTTGTATGAAACAAAAAGCAATTTTCTGTTAAGGGTCCTTCACGCAAAACTGTATCAGGTTTGACCTAATTAATGGAAACACTATTTTGGAATTTTTTTGTTCCGGGAAGTCCTATTATCAAACAAGGAAGTAGATAGGTGTAATCTAAATCCATCTGATTAATAAAAATAAATTTCCTTCCCTTTCTTAGTCTATGTATGTGGTTTCCTTTAATAAACCTGCAATGTGGTTGTCTACACTCAATTAGAGAATGTTTAATATGATACTTGAAATTAAATACAGGAACAGAGTGATTCAGTGAATGAAACCCAGGGCAGAAAACTGACCTCTTTGCAGTTACACGGGTCCCTGTAGAATTTGGGGATTTGAAAGGGGTTCTTTTACTTCCTACTCTTCCCTGCTGGTACTTGGAAAATTATCCATATTCCTTCATTAAGGAGTATTTTAATTGCAGTAATTGGGGTGATGTCTGTTGAAATAAGTTGATGTTATATGTATAGGTCAGTTTATTTTTTTAGTTAATTAATTAAATAATTTTGGTTTTTTGAGGTAAGGTCTCACTCTGGCTCAGGCTGACTTGGAATTCACTATGTAATCTCAGGGTGGCTTCAAACTCATGATGATCCTCCTATCTCTTCCTCTCTAGTAATGGGATTAAAGGCATGTGCCACCACGCCCAGCTATATTTTTGCTTTGTTTTCTCTTTCATTGATCTACATGCCACCATTTTGATAATTATACCTTGAAATCAAAGTTACCCAGTTTTGTTTGCTTTTAGGATGGTTTTGCATTTTCTAGGTTTTTGTATTTACATATTAATCTAGAATTAAAATTGCAGTGTTTACAAATAAACTCCCTTGGGATTATATTTATGATTATGTTGAATCTATAGTTCAAGTTAAGCAAGACTGAGATCCTAACAATACTGATTCTACTAATAAATATATATATATTTTACTGTATTTATATCATTCTTTTTTCTAGTGTTTTCATTGATAATATTTTATAAATATCTTTCAGTAAATGAACCACTAAATATTTTGCATTATTTCTTTATAATTAGGCATTATGCATGATTGTTTGGGTGCACATTTATACGTGGATGTGCAGTAGGATTTTTTGCAATAGCATCGCTATGAATATGTGGACAACATGCTTTGTATGACATTATGAGTCTGACAACCTCATTAAGTGATAGAGTATTTTCAAGTCCACTATAGGACCACCACTGTATCTGTCACTGGCAAAGCATCTTTATGTAGCACATAATATATCTTCATAAATTCAATTTTTAAATACCTGTGAGAACTTATGTATCTACAGTTATTTTTTTGTAATATTCTTTGTTGCTAATATTTTCTTGTAACTTCCTTAAATTTAGTGTGTATTTGTGATGCCCTTCCCCTTGTTCTTTAAATATATATCATATTATGTATATTTAATATATATTACCTAACCTCTGTACATATACATATACAGTTATATAGAGAGAGCATTACTTGGAGCTAATATTAGTTGGGAATAACTTTTTATTCAGAGAGACATCTCAGCAGCGATTTGTAATGCTCAGTTAATTTACATTTGGCATTGATATGGCATTGTATTTATGTCAAAACTTTTGCCATTCTACATTTATCCCTTTTGACTAGTTTATGTCTATTTTTATTCCTTTCTTCCATTCTGTAAAATTAATTAAATTTTAGTTGGAAGTTTTACTTTATTTCCACTTTGCTTCCTTTGTGAACAATATATACCTTTTCATTTTTTTCACTCTATTATTGTTCTAGTCTGAAAAATATGTGATCTAACTCTTACTCAGTAGTCAAGTCACTTCTTTCCAGCACCTTGGTACCTTCTGAGTCATCCCAGGGTCACTGTCATCTGAAAAGAGAAGAGTCTTTACCCAAAGTGAGAGTAGCATTAATATAAGAGTATGTGGAAGAGATGGTGGAAAGAATGTAAGAGCCAAAGGAAGGGTAGGACTCCTTACAATGTGCTCCCTCCAGACATAAAATGCCCTGGGTATCCATGGCCTCAAAGTGCCTGACACTACCTACACAAGACCATCATAAGAGGAGGAAAAGATCATGACATCCAAATAAAAGAGAGACTGATTGAGATGGGGAGGGAATATGATAGAGAATGGAATTTGAAAGGGGAAAGTGGGGGGAGGGAGGGTATTACCACGCGATATTTTTTCTAGTCATGGAAGATGTTAATAAAAATTGAGAAAAAAAAGAGTCTATGTAAAGTTAATATTGTATGACTCTCTACTTTCCACATTTCATTTCAGAATTTATATTTTTACCCATTTTTCTACTTGATAAATATATAGTGCTATAACCTCATTTAACTACTTACTAATCTTTATTGCTTTTTTCAAATTACTTTTTCTTCAAAAAGTATGATGGAAAACATGATGTTTGACATTTAATATTGCCATATATTGAAAGTTTATAGGTCTCCCAAATTCATATTCTGAAATCCTTAGCCCTAGTGTGAGTCCGTGTGCAGGTGTGGCCTTAGAGAAGAGATGAGACCTTAAGCACAGAGCCTTCATGAGCAGAATCAGCTCCTTGCTCTTCGCCATGAGGGATTCAGTGAGAGGACAGATATTTATGAAAGCAGGTCTTCAGTAAGTAAGTGGTCTTTAAAGAAAATATGACTCGTTGAGACTCCATAGTGAATTCCAGGTCAGCCTGGGCTGGAGTGAGACCCTACCTCGAAAAACCAGAAATAAAATATGACTTGTAAAAGGGGAAGCAAAATTTACTTGATATCAACCACATCTAGTGTTCTTCATTCCTTTCTACAGACCTGAATTTTCACCTAGTTTTATATTCATTCAAAGAAAACTTTTGTATTACTTAAAGTCATAGTGACAGAATAGAATTCTACATATAGAATTATTTTTTCTTTGCTTTGTAGTACTTTAAAACTGTTATTTCAGGCAGGCATGGTGGTGTACACCTTTAATCCCAGCACTTGGGAGCACTTAGAAGGATCACCATGAGTTCAAGGCCATTCCCAAGACTACATAGTGAGTTCCAGGTCAGACTGCACTACAGTGAGACCCTACATAGAAAACAAAACAAACAAACAAATACCCCTCAAAATGTTATTTCACTGTTTCTGACATCCAGATTTCTCATGAGATATCACCTATGATCCAGGGTTGCCCAGACCTTTGGCATGCGAGTGTCATCTATAAACATGTTGGGTCACATTCATAACTATCCAAGGATGCATGCAGCCTGTGGGTGCAGATAGAACATGCCTGTTGGCTAGCCAATTGCATTTTCCCCTCTGTAGACAATGTGTCTCTTTTTCTCAGTTTTCAAGAATTTATATGTGATTTTTACAGCTTTTGCTAGCATTGAGATACTTTTCTTGTTGTGTGCAATGTGGGGGCCAGGAATGCTTGCACTTGTGTGTGCCCATATGGTGCCCTGTGTGCTTGCCTGCTGCAGAGCTCCCTAGCCAGAGGTGGCAGGAGGAGAGAACATCAAGGAAGGAAGGAAGGGAGGGAGAGAAATGAAAGAAAGAAAGAGAGAAGAAAGGAAGGAATAAGGAAAGAAAGAAACAAATACAAATAAGCAAACAAAAAGGGATGAAGGGTAATAAATACCAATAGTGGACAAATATCCTTAACTATCTTTAACAATAAAGGTTTATATGTTAGCAGTTCATTTTGGATTTAGTTTTGTGTTTGTGTTCCCCCACCCTCCTCTTCCCTTCCCCCCAAACCCTTCCAGCCTTATTGTGTGAGCCTTGAGTTGTCTATCAGATATGTTAGCAACTCAAGTTGGTCCAGGTTAGGAACCATAGATGAGTGAGACTATGTGGTGTTGGTCTTTCTGTGACTGTGTGAGTTAATCGAGGAGTATGATCTGTTCTAAGTCTGTTCATCTTTATACAAATTTCATTATAACACTTTTTTCTTACTGTCAAGTAGAATTCTATTGTGTAAATGTACTTTGTTATTCATTCAGCCAATAATAGGCACCTGGGTTGATTCCAGTTGTTAGCTATTATGAATTGTGCAGCTATAAGTGTTATTGAGCAAGTATCTGTGTAGTGAAGCATGGAACATTTAGGGTAAATGTCCAGCAAAGGAATAACTGGGTCAGTTGGTAGCTCTATGTACATCCTTTTCAGGAATCTCCATATTGATTTCCATAGTGGTTTTACAAGTTTATATTCCCACCAATAGTGGATGAGGGTTCCTATTTCTTCCCATCCTCTCCAACATTTGTTGTTATATGGTTTTTTAATAATTGTCATCCTTACTGGAGTAAGGTGGAATCTCATAGTTGTTTTAATTTGCATTTCCCTAATGGTTAGGACACACATTTTTTCATAGGTTATATATTTTCCAGTTTTCATTGAACACTAACATTTTGAACAATACATTGTAAATAATATGAGCTCTTGCTATATTTCTCCAAGAGTCATCATGCTCAGGCTAGCAAGATATTTCATTATTCTTTAAATACCTTAAATCTGAATGAGCGTGGTTCTCACTTAGAAAGTGTATCTTTGACAACATAATAGTTTTCTCAAGGCACACCTTTGCAATGACTTGAGTTCCTTCACCTATCTAATCAACACAGCTTCTTAGGCGTTCCTTTTGATTTTATTTATCAAGTCTGTAGTATTCTGTTAAATACCCTGTGGTGGAAGTTTCACCTGGTTTCTTAGGGTTCTTCACACAGTCAAGAGGTATGGTGGTTTGAATTATGTGTCCCCCATAAATTTCTATGTCCTGAATGCTAGGACCAGATGGCAGCAATTTGGGATTTAGAGCCTTGCTAGAAGTATACTGTCAGAGGTGAGTTATGGGTGTTAGAGCCAGTTCACCTTTGACAATGTTTGGCACATCCTCCTGCTCTTATTGCCCACCTGGTTTTGGCCAGAAGGAGATGCCCAGCCTCTGCACATACCATGTTTATCCGGCCATCATGGAGCTTCCCCTCAAGTCAATAAGCCAAAATAATCTCTTTGCTCCCATTATCTGCTATAAACTATAACAGGAAAAGCAGTATGGAGAAATGGAGTTGTTGCTGCTAGAAACATGATTATGTTGCTTTTGGCCTTTTGGACATGATTTGTGGGAGGAATATGAAGTTATTTGAAACCTTGGTCTAAGGGATGTCTTCAATACTGAAGTCAGAGTTTGTTGGACCTTTCTGGTTAGAGTTGAAAGACCTGAACACAATGAGAACTATGGAATGTGAGGTTTGGCTCATGAAGGTAGAAAGTACTTTGTTGGAAGTGGTCTAGAAGCAGTTTGTATAAGATGCTTTGGTATGTTCTGCCTGCCTATGTCCTGAGAACTTGTGCAAGGTTTGAATGTAAAGAAACGGACTGCTGTGAGCACATGGATATGGCACAGAAAGAAATGAATGTTTCAGCCTGGAGACAGACAGCGTCAATTCAGCTGCAATTGTTTGAGAGAGTGCCACCATTGGGACTGAGCCAGCTTTTCTGCAGTGGGACAGTAGGAAAAATGCTGAGTCTTTTGAAGGTAGGTGACCTGAATGCTGAAGATGTCCTGCTCTTCAAAATTATCTTTTTTCCCCACTGGTTTAACAAATTGGTACCCTATTAGGTACTCTGGATATAACAAATTCAGGAAAGGAAGGGTTATTGGATTTGCAATGCAGTTATGTGCTGTGGAAAAGACCATGGGCAATGTGAAGCAGGGTTGTTCGAAGTCTGTGTGTGGAGGCTCGATGGAATCATGAGGATGAATTGTGGGTTGCAGTAGAGACCCTAGGACTTTTCAATGGCCACCAAGGAGATCTGATGGCTTGTGATTTATTGTTCGCCAGGTTGTGAGCAATCCATCTGAAGGAGTGGAATGAGAGTTCTTGAGACTTTGTTACTAGTGAGAGATTGTCAGACTTAGAGTTGCAGGATTTGGTACTTTCTCTGTTCATTTTAGATCTTGCATTAATTTCTTTGTAATTCCATGTTTTTCAGTATAAATGTTTATTCTATGTCATTACCATTTTGGTGCTACAGGCTAATAGCTCAAAGAGCTTGGACTATGGGGAGATTTGAACAATATGGGGATTGGTAAAGTATATGGGGGTTGTTAAAATTGGACTGAATGCGTTACATTTTACATCACGGTTAGCAATTTATGGGGGCCGGGGGTGGAATGTGGTGGTTTGAATTAGGTATCCTCCATAAACTCATATGTTCTGAATATTGAGTCCCCAGCTAGTGGCAGTTTGGGAGTTGGAGCTTTGCTGGAGGAGGTGTGTTGTTGATGGCAGGCATATGGGTGTTACAGCCAGCTTCCCCTTGTCAGTGTTTGGCACACTGTCTTGCTCCTGTTGTCCACCTGCTGTTGGCTGGGAGGTGATGTCCTAACTCTGCCCATGTCATGTTTCCCCTGCCATTATGGGTCTTCCCCTTGAGTCTGTAAATCAAAATAATCCCTTTCCTCCCATACCCTGCTTATGGTTGGGAGATTGTCCCGGCAATGCAAAGGTAAACTATAGGAAGAGAATTGGTATACGGAAGTGAAATTGTTGCTGTTCTTGTGCTTGTTCCAGCAAAGGAAAAGTAACTGCAGCAAGAAGTCTATCTTCCAGTACTGTTTAGCCTCTAATGTTGAGCTCTGAATATTGTAGCACCTGTTTCTTGGCCTTGCTGATAAAGTTTCACTTTGCATATGTGCAGCCTAATCCAAGATGAGGACTTTCTGGGAGCCTCCAGCAGGCTTCCCCCACCCAGCTTCTTACTTCTGATGCCCTAGGTCTCAGATTCTGGCAGCTTCAACTATCCTGACACCCCCATTTCTACCTTCCATGTTTTGTCTGGATTCTGTTTCAAATTATCACCAAATATAAAGAAAACTGGGGAAATCTTGAGGTCCACTTTGGGGTCTTTACTTTCCCTTAAGGATTACAGTATTATACTTCCTGATAAACAATGTATAAAAACATATTTTCCATACATTTTTTTCTATTTTTATAATTATTTATGTCAAGAAAGATTAATATAAGCTACCTCATCATATATAGAAGTATTAAGTCTCCCACTTAATTCATAAAATAATATTACTGCACAAATGCCCAAGATTTTATTTAAAAATCCTGCTTTCCTTGTTCTAGTAACGCAGGTGTCATTTTTCTCTTGGTTGAATTTATTGGTTTTTTTTGCATAGTATTACTGTTTCTCAAGTGTATGAGGAGTCTTGATTGTATCCTCATATCAATCAAAGTCACAATAGGGATCCTCCACAATGGTCGAGATAGAGCAATAGAAGAGGGTTTCAAATTTGTGGGGGTTAGCAAAACAAACAGAACTTCGCATTTAATTATAATGACAGCAGATTTACCACTGTATGTAAGGGGTATTTACATGATACTAAACAGAGATGTGTTTTTAGTTCTGCTATGTATATTGAAGAATGAGATGGCCCTTATAGACATGGAGAGGTAAGAGGATAGAAAGACTGAGACAGAAAGAGGAGAGGAGATGGAAACTCCCTGCTATGTTCAAGAATCCAACTTTAGTGTTCAGCATCCTTTGCTTGCGGTGCTGTTTGCTGGTTCAGTGCCATTGCTATTTTCCATCTTGTTAGTTTAATCTGGGTCTTGTCACTTGTCACAAGAAGAATATTAACTATTACTGACAATAAATG
Source organism: Jaculus jaculus (assembly GCF_020740685.1). Taxonomy (NCBI): domain Eukaryota; kingdom Metazoa; phylum Chordata; class Mammalia; order Rodentia; family Dipodidae; genus Jaculus; species Jaculus jaculus. The sequence goes on from NC_059105.1 coordinate 170,663,569, forward strand.
AGTGAGGGAAATGAACACTGATTCAAGAGAATTTAGTTAGTGTGAATAGGGCAATTTACAATTTGCTGGTTAGATTTCTTTTTCCAGAACTTACCTTGTTTCTTGCTGTTTTACCTAATGGTACTAATATTGAGTGCGTTATTAAAGTTTATTTTTATTCTTACTCATACCCTTTAAAAATTTGTATAATATAGGTCTTATTTTGAAAATGTTTATATATTTTGTATTTTTCAGACTTTATTTAACTTATTAATAAGCACAGTAGTCCTAGCTTTCTCCTGGGGACCTTCTGACACCACCAGTGTGTGCCTGCAGCACTGAGACACAGATATGTTAGGCTTCTCTCCTATTGATTCTTGCCAAGATCTTAGTAATCAGAATAGATATTTTTCATTTCCTTTTTTTAAAATTTTTTTTGTTCAATTTTTATTAATTTATTTGAGAGTGACAGAGAGAGAGAAAGAGACAGGGAGAGAGAGATTGAGAAAGGACGTGCCAGGGCTTCCAGCCACTGCAAACGAACTCCAGACGCGTGCGCCCCCTTGTGCATCTGGCTAACGTGGGACCTGGGGAACCGAGCCTTGAACCGGGGTCCTTAGCCTTCACAGGCAAGCGCTTAACCGCTAAACCATCTCTCCAGCCCATATTTTTCATTTCTTATTAAATTAAGCATTTTCATATTTTCCCCTAAATAACACCCTTTATAGCTTTTTGGAATATTCACATTGCCAGCATCATTATTTCTGTACTTTTGGGGGAGTCACTATTTTACATAAGGATTACTTGAACACGAACTCTATAGAAATACTTTCACAATGGATGTAACTGGGATGGCTACTAAGTGACTAAGGGGAAACATCTATAATTTGGATATGCTGGATAAAGGCCTAACAAGTTCACATTGTCAGTGAGGGAAACAGGACAACAAGTTTTATCATACTATATAGATAAGTACATAATTTAAATTTATTTATTTCTGAGATTTTCCACTTAAAATTCTTAAAACTCATTTGATGAATTGAGAACAGGTAACTCAACCACCGAAGATGAAACTGCAGAAAAGAGAAAAATGTAGCTAGGTCTAGAAAGTGCTCTTAGCTGTGCGTGGTCACCAGCTCTACTTCCAAAAAACATCTTGCACCCTTTACACTATGGATTGGGAGTTTATTTGATTAAAATCTTTAAGACTTTACACACTCAAGATGCTTATTCTAAAATTTATTTTGTTCATAACCTTATGAAAAATGTTTAGATCTCAGCTATTTATAGCATATCAATTTTATCTCTACATATGGAGTGAAAGAATTAAGGTGGTTACTGATTATCAAATTCATCATTACTTAATGGAACTTAGACTTGCTATTTCCTATTCAGGAGTTGAAGGCAGTTAATGGTTACATTACCTATCTTTATAAAAAATAATTAAAATTCGGGTTGACATTGCCACATAAACCATTTCAATTCTCAAATAGAACTTGAAAAAGAATCGTGTTCATTAGCATGAGGAAGACATAACATATTCAAGTTTAATGCATATTAATTAGTTATATTTAAAAGAAAACTTTTGCAAAACCATAAATATAATCTTTCCTTTAAAAATTTTATTTATACTGTTTATATGAACAGGATATGGTAATGAGATGAGAAGATGCATTAAACAAGGCAGAGTCAAGTTTTATAGCTTGGTTAGGGGAAGGAAAACACCAGAGCTTTGAAAATAAGACTTACAATGAATGTTTATGGAACTAGATTCAGGCAAGGCAGTTAAGAAACTGTATGCCTTCAACTAGCAAAGTGAAATAAATAATGTCACCCATCATGGTAAAAACTAGCAAGTACAAGTGTATATTCAAATTCTTTATTACTCATGAATTTAATAAGAAAATTATTATATATTGAGGGTTCTGGTATCTAATTTATGTCTCAGTGTTTTAGGTGAGCTGGGAAGTGGAGACCTTAGGTCATGAGGAGAAACAAAAGGCTGATTTCTGTTGAGGATCAAGTGATCCACCCACATTTCCCAGCACTATATCCTTATCCTCCCTCTCTATCCTCGCTCTCTGGGCCATATTTATCTCTATCTAGTTTTTCTACATTATTGGGAAATGAAAACAAAAGCATGTGTCTGCAAAAAATAGATTCAAGATCAACCTATATAAGGTCAGTTTATGAAAGCATCCTGTGTGATTTACTCCCAAAACGTTTTTACTTTGTTTTGATTATTTATCCTTTGTGCTAAAATTTTGGTTGTCTTCTATAAACCTTGGAATGTGTGAGAGAAGGCGGGGTGAAATTGATTGAAGGGGAATGATTATAAGCTGAAAATCTACTTTTCACCGATGGGGTACAGCGTGCCAAACTCTGGCATGGATCTTCAGTTACCACCATACACCGACATGAAGCCTTGTCAAAACCAGAAAAATCCTCCTCCTGAGAGTACGCAGTCACCTAACCCCATACGCTAGACTCTCCCCAGTCACAATAGTTTCTGATTCCTGGACTACATTCAATCTTACCTGCGTGTGGTTGTGTCAAGGTTGAAAACCCACCTTTTACAATTGCCTTTTGTTATGGTTTGAATGCAAAGAAAATGTTCCTCACGAGCTCATGTGTTTGAACACATGCTTCCCGCCTAGTGACACTGCTTTGGGAGTTTGAGGAGCCTCTTGGCCGTGAGGCTGGGCTGGCAGACATAGAGATATAGTGGGTGTAGGGACAGACCACAGAGATGTGAACAGCCCTGTCTCTGGCCAGATCTCTCTGGTCAGTGCCAACAGTGAGCAGCTGCTCCTCCCTTTTTTGCCACGGACAGGAGCTGATGACTTCCCCACCATGATGAGCAGTGCCCCCTGAACTGTGAACCCCTGATCTCCTCATGCATCTGTCAGGTGTTCTGTTACCTGATATGTGATGAAACATGTAAGTAGAGCATCTTCCTTGACTTCTTCAGCTAGTAACCCCGCAGTGTGGACCAGGCACAAGCGAGGTTTTCATATACAGAGTTCCTGTTGTTTGAGTTTGGCTTAGGAAGGATTTGAGAAAGTACTTAAAGGATTATTATACTTCGTGGGTATTGGAACTTCAGCTATTTTTTCTCTATTTAATTGTAGTGTTCCTATAATTAGTCTCTGAATGGATTTCAAATTGTATCAGAAATTGGAAGAATCATTCACTAAATTGTTCAATGGGCCATTTGACCTTGGGCTCAAATGCTTAGATTTTTGGAGAGAGAAGGGTTTGGGCACTGCATTTATGCCAACAGCTGAAACTTCAAAGGATAATGCCTAGGCAAGGGTGGAGGGGCTTAGAATACAAGCAAATGCTTCAAAGATTCAAGTCACATGAGATCTGAAGCATTTTGCTGGTGCAGTTCAAAAGTACTCACTGCTATCTTTGTCCTTAGTCTACCCAGTGGACTATGCCGCATTCTCTGTGTAAAACATACCTTGTCTTCCTCCTCAACATTCTAAAAAAAGTCAAGCAATGACCATTATTTTCTGTTTATGTTTATGATGTTCATTTGAGTTATGGATAATCTCAGGCCACATTCTAATTCTCCATGTAACACAAAGCCATGCAGAACCAATTTTCTATGAGCATTATAATCCTCTCCTCAAGAGAGTCACACTTGTACCTCAGCTTATGCGCTTGCCTTTTCCTGAAGTCTCTGATACTTATCATCATGCAATACCATTACTTTTAGTGCTCCTCCCTATCTAGAACTTAGCTGTGGCATGAAAATGTATCAGTGAAGAAAGTACTGGCACTGTTTATATCTTTTAAAATCACTTAAACATATCTGGTTCAAGAATTCATAATAGATCATTTTCCCCATTCTTTTTTGACTGGCCTAAAAGCTCTTGTTTCCTTGTCGTGTCAAAGCGAGGTTGTTTACTTGGCTTTTAGTGTCTATGATTGGCACTGCATTTTTTAAACATTTCCCAACTTCCACTTTTGTTTAATTGACCATGCTCGATAAGTCCCCTTGATAGATGCATTATTTGTAATTTCTAATTAAAGTAATATTCAGGAGTCTTCTCTGCAGCAGAGAGAAAATTAAGAGTGACTGCATAGCTCAGGAGAAAGAAGAAACCAATTTCACAATTATTTTGTGTCAAGTGCAGTGGTAAGTACCTGCTTATTGCAGCTATCTATAAAATATATCATATAAAAACCTGGGGCTGGAGAAATGGCTCAGCAGTTAAGGTGCTTGCCTGCAAAGTCTACAAACCTGGATTCTATTCCCCAGTTCCCATGTAAAGCCAGATATACAAGGTAGTGCATGCATCTGGAGTTCATTTGCAGTGGCTGAAGGCCCTGGCACATCCACTGTTTCTGAAATAAATAAAATAATAAAATATTTAAAAAGTATTTGGATGCTGTGTCAGATATCTGCAGTCTTACCACACCTATGGTAGAAGGAAGGCAGATAGGAGAATTTCCTTGGAGTTCCTGGATCAGCTTGCCTGGAGAAAACAACAGTGAACAGCAATGAGAAAACCTGCCCCAAACAGGGTAGAAAGTGAGGACCAGCACTTGAAGTCAAAGAACTTCTACACACTTGTGCAGTGACATGTACCCACCAGGGTCTCTCACACACACCAAAATATATATTATGTCAACTGAAAGAGGGGCCATATCAAAAAGACTGCTTTACTCTGAGCAATGAGAAAGCAGCTAGGTACTCTTCATGAAAGAGCTGAGTGTTAGTTGACGTAGTAACACCTGACAACAGTACTGGCTTGCCATGGGCTAGGCATAGCTTATGCATGTGCCCCCCCCCCCCGCCGTGCCCCTCGTCATTGTCTTCCAATCCGTTCTACACACAGCAGCTGGAGGGTGCAAACTGCCAGAGCTTTCCCATAGGACAGAGAATCTCATGAAGTGCAGGGGTAGAACTCTGGCTTGTTTTTCCAAACCAGTTCTGGCTGCTCTTCACTCACTCCTTTCACTCCAACCTTATTGGCTTTCTACATTCTGAAAAATACCAGGTTTTCATCCTGGGATGCTTTGCCACAGCATGTCCAGCTGTCCCTCTAAGCACTCCAGGAGAGTCCACAGTTCTGAAGTCAGCTTGGCCACCAGGCTGATACCGGCTCAGAAGCATTTCAAGCACATCCTGTTCATTGAGTACAAGTTCTTATCTGACAACCTGCCTTCGTGAGCAACCTCATTTCCTAAATGTATGCTTGCTAGACTGAACCATTGTGTTTCCCTCATAAACATTATTAGCAAGAGGAAGGGTTTCTGTTATTTAGGGGCTGTTGGTGCATTGCTGAGATATGAGTTGGTCTTAGCCTGTTTTTGATTGCCTATACCTAAGAAGGTTTCCTGGCTAACCTTGGGGGCTCATTAGACACATAACTGGCTATAGACTTCGAATTTCTGACCTCTGGTTACCATTATTACACTTTGTGTCACCATTAGCTGTTATCACATAAGTAAGAAATAAGTTAATCACATGTACTGTAACAGAAATTAACATGAGACTATGATCCATCTATGCCTTGCTGGATAGCTTACATCTCAGATGATTTCGTTGCTCGTAATGTTTAAGCTGTTCAGGATGAGATGCCACAATTATAATTGTGGTGGTTTCTCTCATGCTGTGTCCTTTTCTAGTACTTGTTTGGAAAATCCAGTGGCTATTATTTGATGAATGGCTTGAGATGGAACAAGAGGAAGAATGAGAAGAACAGGAATGTTAACATAATAAGAAAGGGCCTTTGCCACTCTGCTCCCACTACCAAGGCTGAGCAGATTGGAAGAATGTCAGTTGAGCAAATCTTACTGGACAAAGCTTAGGGACATCTTATGACTCCTGTAGGAGTTCTGGATTTGTCAAGACTGCTTACTGCGGCACAGTGATGAGTTGAAGCAAGGGGCTTATCTACATAGTCTGGCAGAGATAGGAAATTCTACAGGGCAGGGCAGGCGGAGGTACCCTAAGCTTAGCCAGTGAAGACATCATAAATCATAAATCTTTAATGCAACCTCTTACTCACTGTCAGCATTTGTTCTGACAAAACATTAAAAGCAGTGCGGCTTCATTAAAGGAACAAGACTTTTAAGAATTCAAGGTTTAGCTTTGCACGCATATAGGTGTGTATGTGTTAATGGGAAGGGTGATATTATTTTTGTAAATCTCTAAATAAGAAATTCATTGTTTAAACAGTGTGCAATGATATTTTCCAATACAGCCAGGAAAGACCATTATATAAAAATCAGGAAAAAAAATGTGCCCTTTATGCAACATTTGAAAAAGATTCCATTGTAAAAAAAAAAAAGAAAGACTTGGAACAAGACTTCACTGAGTAATGCTGGGTAGGACAGGCAGACTAGTGGGAATGCTGTGCACCTGTTATGAAATAGAGCACACGGCACCCTGGAGAGAGAAAAGTCGCTCCCACAATGACCAGCCTTATCAGAAGGGGAATTACCAAATTTTACCAGCTCCACCTTTGAGCTTCTGTTTTGGCCAATAAATATCCACATTGGTGTATTCAGTAGTTTAAAATCTTCAGGATCACCTTGCATAGATGTGTACTTACTAAGTAGATGTCTACGGTACTGACTAACTAGACATCTTAGAAGTAAACACAGGAGATAGCCACTGTGTTTGAATGCAGGAATTTGCCAGAAATAAATGCAAATTTCTGCTTCCAGTTGAAGCTATGAATGGTAACAAGATCAAGGAAGGAATTAGCTGAGAAAGGATTGACCATGAATATTTAAATAACATGGGCCATTTTGTTCTTTGGATAAATAGGTCACAATAAAGTGATACATTATTGACATAACTGTTTACCACTACTCATGTGAAAATACAAATTAGCCAGGATATATTTAGAACAGGCTTTTTATAGAAAATACCTGAAACATATCTATCTATATATGGTGTATGTGTGTCAAAGAATTCACTAAACTGATTGTACAAGAGAGGAATGCGCATGCATTTTTTTAAAGACAAAACATAGATCAATTATATGGTTATAAAACAGAATGTCAAAAGCAACTTAGTTTAACTTTTTCAGAAAATTCTCATTTTCATTAATTGAACTTGATTTTGTCTGGGTCATCTGCTACTTGACTCAGATTCTACAACTTGTTTTACATGTCATTGGAAAAGTTTCACTCTTATTATAGTACTTTCTAAGAAATTTTTAAAAAATGTTTTTAATGTTTTATTTATTTATTGACTTGAAAGGTAGATCAGAGAGAGAGAGAGAAAATATGGTTATCCATGACCTGCTCCTGCAAACAAACTCCAGATGCATGTGCCACTTTTGCAAATAGCTTAACTTGGACCAGGTCATCAGGCTTTGCAAAAAAGCACATTTAAGGACTTAGCCACTTCTTCAGTCCACAAGAATATTTTTTTCTTATGGAACCATTAATTTTTGAAGGAGCTCTTATTTGTTTCCAATATTTGTTTTTCACAGGTAGCACTGCTATGAAAGATGACATTCTAGGCTTTGCATAGACACAAGGTTTCACATCTCTTTGACAAATGTCTAATGATATGCTTGGTATATTTAATTTTCCTACTTTGTTTTTGCTGTTGCTTTTTAAAAACTTTTTATCAATACCTTCCATACATATGAGCACTATACCACAGTTGTTGCTGTTTCATGTATATATGTCTTGTAGCCCTTCAGCCCTGGTCCCCATTTCCCCGAGGGCCCTCTCAGTAGGGTCTTCGGTGTTCAGTGCACTGAGAGCAATTTTAATAATTGAAGAAGACATAGTGCTGGACATGGTGGCTTATACCCTAATTTCAGCGCTCAGGCAGAGTATCATTGTGAGATCAAGGCCAGTCTGAGACTACATAGTGAGTTCCAGGTCAGCCTGTGCTAGAGTGAGACCCTACCTTGAAAAACAAAAACAAAAAGAGAAAACAAAAAACAAAAAAAAAAGACATATAGTTTTATACATGTTTAAGCTACATGTTCTTATATATGAATTATCTGAATTCAGCTTTTTCAAAAAATAAATTTTTGTCAACTCCAGCATTTTGTATTATGAAATAGTTTGTAGAATAAAATATAAAGTTACAAAAGAAGGTCTGAAATTATGAAACACAGTAATTCTTAAATTAGGCTTCTTGAAAGTCATATAGACTGAAATTACCAAATTAAACACTTTAAAATGACTACTTTACATTATATGAATTTTTCTTGATAATAAAATATTAAAAACCATATAAAAGAGTTCTTTTCACCATTATAGTGGCAAGTTAATTTTCCAAAGATCACCTAAAGTGGGAAAGCCATATCTCTAGGTTAGTACATCTGGTAGAGAAACACTGATGAGTAGCACTTAAAACTTAAGCTACCGATTAGCACTTCCCTAGGTAGAATGGGGAACAGGGAGTGAGGCCTGTGGGGCTTCGACGTGTAGCTTGGGAAGGAGATACGTGCAGATAGTCACTGCTAATGCATTAATCACCCTTCTATCTCTCAAAGAAAATGCTGGGGACAAGAAACGTATAGAGAGCAAAGGCTTATTTGGCTTACTGTTGGGATATTTAAATACAAAACCAAGGTAATCAAATGAGTTTTTACATCACCCACTAAAAACTGTGTATATGTTTGTGTGAAAAGGGGCTCATGGTGGATAGTGGAGGAGAGGAGAGAAGGATCCAGCTGTGGTTCCACAATTCCTTTTGAGGGCATGACACCACTAAGTCCTTCCCCCTACGAATCTCAGCCCCAACCAATACTGTCACCCTGGAGTCCACGTTTTACCTACGAATCTTTGGAGGACATTCACCCCACTCATGCTACTTTTCCTTGTCTTGGGGATATGTTTATTGAGTCTTCTTTTCTTCCTCATCTGCCTCATCCTCTCATCACAGCACTCTACAAATGATAGGTGACTAAATTAACTGCTTCTCATTGAGTGAAAAGAAATTCCTTTGAAAATCTCATTTTGAGAGAGAGCTCCATGTGTGAATGCTCTGCCTTCCTGAGTCTGATTAGGTTATAAGTCGTAAGGGCAAGGCTCACTTTTTTTGGTGTGTGTGGTGGTAATTATAGCTTTAAATGCATCCAGAAGGCTATTACACATTGGTCATATCCAAGGCACATAATAAATAATTAATTGAACAAATAAATAATAAAAGTTACAGTTCATAAAAGCTACTCACTAGCCTAGTTTTTGCAATTAATTTTAAATTCTCTTATTTCTCCTTTATTAGGTAAGCTGAAATGAAATAGAAATGTTATAATTGTTTTTGCCTTCTCATTTGGAGAAATACTCATGAAGACTTAGTCCTTAGAAAATGAACACAGAAAATGTGACTAGACAATCCCTATACCACAAAATAGTGGCATTATTACAATGCATAGGATATTCTAACTCCCATGGATTTATAAAAAGTAAAAAATATATGTCAGAACATCTATTTCTTTTTGATAATTTCTGTTGTGTTGCTACCTCAACATTAACCTTCCTCTTTTGTTTTTTCTTAATTTTTTTTTAAATTTTTTATTCATTTTTTTTTAATTTATTTATTTGAGAGCAACAGACACAGAGAGAAAGATAGATAGAGGGAGAGAGAGAGAATGGGCGTGCCAGGGCCTCCAGCCACTGCAAACGAACTCCAGACGCGTGCGCCCCCTTGTGCATCTGGCTAACGTGGCACCTGGGGAACCGAGCCTCGAACCGGGGTCCTTAGGCTTCACAGGCAAGCGCTTAACCGCTAAGCCATCTCTCCAGCCCTTCTTTTGTTTTTTTTGAGGTAGGGTCTTGCTCTAGCCCAGGCTGACCTGGAATTCACCATATAGTCTCAGGGTGGGCTTGAACTCCTGGCAATCCTCCTACCTCTCCCTCCTGAGTGCTAGGATTAAAGGCATGTGCCACCACACCCAGCTTCCTCAGCTTTTCAATGAGAAGAAATGCGTGTGATCATGACTGTGACAGATTCATATGCCAGAGGAGAATCCTATCTTCCATTCCCATGTTTCTGCTGTTTCATTGTTAAAGGGTGGAACCCAAGCACAGACTAGCCTATGTTTTCTTGGGGAAAGTTTAGAGAGAACACTACTGTCTCTTTGGTGAAGGTCAATGAATACATTGTTCAGCAACATGGGCATGAATGTTTTTGTCTAGGGGAATTCTATAGATCTTTAGGCATGTGATGGTGGCAGTGGGCAGTGTTTAGCACGGTGAGCTTTTGTCAGGATTAATTTTGAGGGTTCTCCTACAGGAAGTTGTGGACACTTGGGCAGAAGGAATACTCTAGTTCCAAGTCTGTTGATGGATCATTAATTACCTATGCAGGAACACCTCTTTCAAGCTCATTGTTTGGGCTCCTGAAAGCTTCAAATACAATTCAATGATTATTATTTTTCTAATCCAGAAATCAGTAGAGTGAATAATAGCCCACATAATTCATCTGGAGGGATCTTGACTTGATTAAAATGAATCACCCAGGCTCATAGAAATGCCTCACACATGATTTCATCTCAAATTGGCAGTGTAGCAATATGGTACAAGAGAACTGGAGTTGAAATTAGAAGGGCTGGTCAAGGCTAGAATCCAGTTCTATGAGCTTAGTGTCTTTGGAAAAAAAAAAAAAATAGGTACTTTCTGAACTCTATTTCCCTTATTTGTGAAATAAAGGAATTGAACACAAGGTTCATTATGGCTCCAAATTTCAATCTAACTCTGAAATTTATAATTTATAATGCAGTTATTGGCTTCCTTGGAAGAAAGGTTTTGTCTCATTGTCCTTTGGGAGAAAACAAGAAGCATTTGGTTTTCTTTCTTTCATCTGCCCATTCATTGGGGACTTTAAAATTCTGTCTGCTCTTTTTGATGTTCTGTCCCAACCCAAGCTGTGTATGGGCGGACAGCAATGTTGTCATCTGGAAAACTGCAATCGAATGTACATGTCCCTTTTCCAAGTTGGCTTGCAAAGAAAAGGGCTTTGTCTAAAATTGCATGGAAGCTTAGGTCTGGTTTGTTTGAAGGAAGAAAAATGTAAGTTCCTGTAAGTGCTGTGTCCTCCGTTAGCAAAGGTCTGTGGGTAGCACTGTGGTGAGCAGGTGAACGTTCGATATCGGCCATGGATGGGATCACAGCTGTCCCTGTGGACTGCCTGAGCTTGCTGGTCTGACATTGTTTCTCCTCGCCGTTCACAGCTGTAGAGTGCAGGGGAACCATCAGCCTCTTGGTTATCCTCCAAGGTGAGCAGGTCAGTTTTAAACAGCTTGTTGTCAGAGAGCCTTATTTTACCCTGGTCTTCTGTCCTCACCAGTCTTGGGGCTGGTGCTGAAGTCTGTAGCCCTCTGCACCCCACTGCACCTTCTGGCTGCCCTTACATGGTGCGTCACCTGGGTTCTGTGAACACAGGCAGAGAGGAGTGCTGCGACGAGTCGACATAGCCACAGTCCAACTGGGATTTCATGTTTGCTTTATCAAGAACCACAAAAGGCTGTCCTTCAGAATTTGGTCCTCCACATTAAACCATGGAGTTTGTTAAATGTTTGTTGTAGGAGAGTGTAAGATTACACAGTGATTTGTATATTAGCATTTCATTTAGAATATTACCATATCAAATTGACATTATTTTCCTCAGGGTATAAATATTTAAATGTTCCAAACTTCCATTAAGTCCTTTGCCCCACTTTGTACCTCACGTCACGTAAGAAAAAAAATGAACTGAGCTTGGAAGTGTCGGGCCATAGCACTCCAGGGAAGGGGTCCTAAAGATGAATGGTTTATGGATGACAGGCGCTTTAAGAAAAAATATATCTCTACAAGGTGGTTCAGTTCCTATCTTCTTAAGTGGTGGAGATGTTCCCAATTCAAATTATATTCATTATTTGTTTCTTAAAGGTGAGCTAAGAAATGAGTGTTTGCCATTGGGGAAGAACCCATTTGGAGTGTGCCCTGTTGATCCTTGACTGCTCTTTGTAAGTTACCAAGGCTTCTGGGTCACAATCAGCAAACTTCTGTTCCACTGGGAGGGAAATGAAAACATATATTTGTGTTTTTTTAAATTTTGTTTATTTTTATTTATTTATTTGAGAACGACAGACAGAGGGAGAAAAAGGCAGAGAGACAGAGAGAGAATGGGCAAGCCAGGGCCTCCAGCCACTGCAAATGAACTCTAAATATGTGCGTCCCCTTGTGCATGTGGCTAACGTGGGTCCTGGGGAATCAAGCCTCAAACCAGGTCCTTAGGCTTCACAGGCAAGTACCTAACCACTAAGCAATCTCTCCAGCCCATATGTCTATTTTTTATAAATATATCTTACTTATTTACTTCAGAGAGAAAAAGGCAGAGAGGAAGAGAAAGAGAGACAGACAGAGAAAAAGAGAGAGAGAGAGAGAATGGGTGAGTCAGGGCCTCCAGCCATCACAAACCAATTTCAGATGCATGCACCACCTTGTGCATGTGGCTTATGTGGGTCTTGGAGAGTCAAACTGGGATCTTTGGCTTTGCAGGCAAACACCTTAACTGCTAAACCATCTTTCCAGCCCCATATCTGATTTTTATTTTTCTTCTGCTTGTAGAACAATAGGCTGCCAGTTCTGGGAGGATGGTACACATTTGTGTAGGTGGGACAAAGCATATACCAACTTCAAAAGTTCAATCTGTTGCTCAAATTTCCTGAAGTTAACCAGTGACCAGAGCTTAGATTAGAAAGAGATTAAGAGGGCTGGAGAGATGGCTTAGCTGTTAAGTGAATGCCTGTGAAGCCTAAGGACTTAGGTTCAAGGCTGGATTCCCCAGGACCCATGACCCATGTTAGTCAGATGCACAAGGGGGCGAACACATCTGGAGTTCATTTTCAGTGGATGGAGGCCCTGTCACACCCATTCTCTCTCTCTCTCTCTCTATCTGCCTCTTTTTTCTGTCTGTTGCTCTCACATAAACAACTAAAAATAAACCAAAAAAGAAAAAGAAAAGAAAGAGATTATGAAATTTGCTTGTCCAGTGCTTGTTTTACATGGCCTAGCATACCAATTTTCTTACAGTGAAGACCTGTATGAATAGAGGTGGGAAGCACCTCTGGGTTAGAGTTTTGTGAAGAGAGCATTTTCTACCACAGGAAGCATGGACAAGCTTTGGAGAGGCACGGCTCTGATGCATTCTGCATTGCGTGCTGTGAGTTATTCCTGGTTTCCTCTGTGTACATGGCCACGGAAGAAATGCAACTTTGTCCCGTGCTTGCTTAGAGGAAATCATCAACAGATAGCCCTGTTTCTGTTTCTTTTCCCTCACAGAAAAAGTATACAAGAGGTGAACTTTCTGATCTCTGCCATGGTTATGATCACAGCTGTCCCGGATGAGCACAGTGAGCCTGCCAGCCGGACATGGCTTCTCCTCAGCGCTGGCAGTGCCAAGTACTGCTTGGTTCTCCTCATCATGATGGTTGTGATGTTTAATTTAACCTAAACTGAATTGTTTATCTATGGGTTGGGTGAGAATTGCCAATACCCATGAATAAGTTGTTTGCTAAATGTGGTAGTTCTTGCTATGGAATCTCTGTGTGCAGGAGCTGAGACAGAAGTTCCTGGTCATCTACCTCAGATGGCCTTTGGGATTTGTAGCTGTCTTTCTTGGTCTTAACCAAACACATGATATGCAGGATAGAAAATTTAGCAGTCATGGACACTTTGTGTGGCACTCTCCCTTCCCTGTGGCCTTTCCTACAAGAACTGGGGAGTGTCTCTTACGGCACTTGTCTGTGACAGCTTCTTCAGTCACACTGTCCTGAAGAAAAGCCAGTGCATTAGACGTTCGCACCTCAAACACTTCTGCCCTATGCTTCTGACTACCTCTGAGATGTCATCTTTTTACTCTGGCTTTATCATACATTATTTCTCCAATATTTTAAACTCCTGCACCCTGACTGCTACACTTCTAAAGACTCTTTATATGTGGATCCATATTCTTATACCCTATAAATTCTGGTCATCACTGTCTTGGTTTCCATTTTATTGCTGTGACACTATTTCATAGGAGGAAAGAATTTTTAAAAATATTTTATTTTTATTTATTTACTTGCCAGAAAGAAAAAGAGAAAGAGAATGGGCACACACAGGACTCCAGGCACTGCAAACGAACTCCAGATGCATGTACCACCTTGTGCATCTGGCTAACATGGGTCTTGGAGAATCAAACCTGGGTCCTTTGGCTTTGCAGGCAAATCCCTTAATTCTAAGCCATCCCTCCAGCCTGAAAGATTTGTTTTGTCTCATGGTTTTAAGAAGTTACAGTGCAAGGTTTTCTATATCAATTTCTTTGGGACTGAGGTAAGGCAGAATATTACGGAAGTAGGACCATACTGGGGCAAAGCCACGTACCTCATGTTGATCAGGAAGCAGAGAGAGGGGATGCATGTGCTACTGGGTGTTTTCCTTCTTGCTTTTTTATCCCTCCTGGGCACCCAGACTATTGATGGCATCACCTACATTCAAGATGGTTCCTCCCCTTTAGTTAACTCTGTCTGGAAACCCACACACTCAGAGATATGCTTTACTAATCCCCTAGGCATTTCTCAATCTATTCTTGACAGTATGAACCACCACAATTCCCTATTTATTTGTAAGCTACATATGCATACAAATTGTATCTTTTACTTGCAAATTTGTGGTGGTTACCTGTGTCTGATACCTACGAGAATCCAGTGTTCCTACAATGATTAAACTGGGCAAGCCAGAAAACAAGAAGGGAGTGAGGGGCCTCAGAGAGGTACCTTTAAATTTAGTCAGCCCTCTGGAATCAGAGTAGATAGCCGACTCTTTGAATAATGGGTCCATTAGGTGTTCATCTGTGTCTGTAGCCCATTCTCTACCCCCACATTTGGTGAAAGAGCCTTTAAAATTCTAATTGACTGTGTTAACATACCTCCTGAGACAGAGAGATGGTAACCAGAGTATTTGAAATGAGAGAATCCTAAGAGGGAAGAAGGATTCACAAGAAGAATATAGGAACTATGGGCTTGGTTATTTTCCTTTGTAGAAAATCCAAGACGCCTGCAGTTTAATTTCAATAAGGGAAATTCCCTTTCCCTATAGTACTCTCTCACCTCCTGTATAGCTACATTCTCCTCTCATTTTTGTGTTGTCCTCTTGTTCCCAAAATCCTTCACCAAGCTGCCGTAGCCATTTCTGGCTTCCTGTAAATGCTGTGCTTGGAAGCTTCTGCGCTCAGTGGTCAGACAGCTGAGTGTTTGGGTTTATAAAGCATGATGCACCATTCCGCACAGGGGCAGGTGTTACTGCAAGACAGTCGTTTAACACTAAAGTCATTTTTAACATCTTTTATACTTCCACATTCCCATGGCTTCAATGTATTCTGCTCGACAATACTCTGCTTCACTAGCTAGAGTTTGCCCAAGTGGTTTCAGTGCGATGGTGCCTATCTGTGAGGCCGGGTAGGCAGAGAGTTAGATGTAAGATAACCAAAGAAACTGCAAGTGACTCTTGGCAGCTGTGACGATAGTCAGATGTCCACTTGTTGTATGTCTTTGAGGCTACGTTTAGATTCTTCCTGCTCTACAAACATCAAAGCGCTGTGCCGCACACTTTCCGCACAGGTGCTCCAATGAGGGGTCCTCATCGTTGAAACACCATGGGTATTGTAATGTCATGTGCATTGTGGTTTTCATCCCCTTTGTGGGCCGTTCAAGAGGATCATGGGGAGGGTATCTCTAAAATAGTGATACAGTCAACCATGAATTAGATGGGAAAAAGGATTACTTTTCTCCCATAATGGTGCTACCAGTCTCATAAATTCTTATATAAACTCTTGCCAAAAAGTAAAACCCAAGCTATCTACGGCTACTCATCGTGGAGTCAACCTGCTCTGAGCTGTCTGGAGTGTACATATGAGCACTTTATTGTTTTTTTTGCTCAACAAACCATTGCATAACTTGTTTGTGTCTTGTGGATACAAGTGAATCAAGTCCACCCCTGTAGCCTTTGTAGGGCAGATTTATCTTGGGGCTTGTTGTAGGTGCTGGTGTGGCTTGGGCCTCTCTCCTCTTCCGTGTTGTCTCCGTGCTCCTCTCTGCGTGACCTCTCTGTGGTGGCTCATGAGTGAGGAGGGCCATCTCTTTGGAATTTTCACCTTCTTGTCTCCTCCTTCATAAATATTAGTATCTCTACCATTACTCTAGGATGTGTTCAATGTTCGAAATCGCTATTGCTTTTATTTACCTTATTCCTACTCTCTCTACTCTTTCTTACTCTGAGCCCTGATCACTGATGTATTGTGTCAGGACTAATTTCACTAATGTTTATATGGATTTTGAGGTTAGATATTGTGACTTACCTTCTCTTTTCCCTTACATGCACAGTGTCATAATACCTAGGACAGTGCTGACCAGACAAGTTTTATGAACCTGAAGTGTGGCTATTTTCTAGATTATCATGTATAGGTCCGGGAATGACATTTTCTCAGGACAACTGAAGAAAGCATTGCTAGGTAAAATAGTTCCTACTTTGACCTTTGTTATTATTCCATTCAATGCTTAATAAGCACTGGTAATTACTTATCTGTAATATCATAAGCTCATTTAGAAGTGAACTACACTAGAGGCTTCAAGTGTCTATCCACTTTCAGGCTTGAAGTGTGACCTCTGAAGACAGAATAGATGGAGGGACAAAAGACTAGATGGGGGTATAGAAATAGAGGATTCAGATTTTCTGAAATGCTAATGACAAATTACTTTAAATTGGTCCCAAAGAATCCTATTTTTTTGTAATGAATCAAGGTTATTTGTACTAGTAGATGAAATTACTTCTCTAATTTTTCAGTGGTAGAGAATGAAAGATACAAGAAATGAACGAGAATGTCAGCCTGCAGTATCTGAACAAGACTGAACAATCTATGCCTATATCAAGCCATACTAGAGAGGAATTTCAAACTTCTTTTCCTTAAGCCACTTTGTGTTGTTTAGTAACTTTTCTGTTATTAGGATGGAGGAGATGGCACATATTCTCAGGGGAAAACAGCAGAAATAAAAGTAAGAGAAAGGAAAAGCTGAAAATGAAAACTACAGCAACAACAACAAAAAAAGGAGCAGAAACTTTTGCAGGAAAGTGAGTGCTTATTTTTAAGATTATATCGCCACCTAGTAAATCAAAATAGAAATACATTCCCAGGAACCAGCCTCAGCCTGGCGCTGGGCTCTGCTCTCCTCTGGTTAGTCATTCTTCTAGCATCTTCTCAAACATTCACACATGCAACCCACCCATATGTTGCCTGCACAAGCCTTTTGCATGCGGTATTCAGCCCAAGCTTCCATGTCCCTGTTCACCTGTGGTTAAAAGTCATCAGCCCCATTTTAGAAATGAAGATGACTGAGAATCCCCACCTGTGAATCTCTGTTACTTATCCTTGGGAAACAATTTCTTTAGACCATGCCCACCTTTATTTGCCACTCTTAAATGAAAACTCTTAGCTATGTGTTAGTGCAATATCTTGTCCTCTCTATTTTCATTTCTTCCTAGTAAAAGACAAGGCTTAGTCCCCATTCTTCTTCAAGAAGAATTATTAGAATCATAAAATAAAAATACTAAATTGAAAGTCCTGCTTAAAAAATCCAGGTGTGTACTTTTCTGTTATTTTAAACATGCTCATTTTTAAAATTCCTTATGCAGTGGATATTTGAACTAAAAGCTTGATCACTTACCCTGGGGATACATACATGCACACATGCACACACATACACATACACACATCTTATTTTTATTAATATGGACACATCATATGTTGGAACCATTCCCTACTCCTTGTCCCCACTCCACCGAAGGCCCTCCTTAGAGAGATTGCTGGTGTTCACCATAGAGTTGTGGGGTACGTGTTGTGAGAGCAGTCTGTCATGTTTTTTTTGGGGGGGGGGGAGGAATGTCTCTGGATATTCCCTCCCATCCTGTGGCTCTTACATTCTTTTCACCCCGCAAAATCCTTACAGCCTTGGTGGGTGTGCTCTAAGACGATTTTAGTGTCAGCACCCAGCGGCTTCTGGCTTTCTGTTTTGGCATGTTCTGAGCGTCTGTCCCCAAACCCCCGCTGCAGGCAGCTGTGGAAGCAGCACTCTTGCTCATCTTGCGAGTTCCTCCGTGTTAGCTGCTGTGTGAGGGGTGGTTCGTCTCCTCCCAGGGAGTCAGATATCTATTTGTGTCTTACTGATAAATTTCAGTTGTTCTTGGTTCTTGCTGCTTTCTGAAAAAGATAAAACAGATTCTCCAGAGGACAGTGAGATCTGGATAGGTTAAAGGGGTTAAGCATTGTTAATTTAGAGAGATTTTGATGGGTATGGCTTCACTTTTGGACAAAGAGTAGTGGCAGCTTGTCATTGGAGAGCACAGTCTTGTCTACATAGGATTCTGATCTGGCTTCCAGTTATGGAAACCCAGACATGGGTTCCTTCCGCTAAGCAGATCACTTTCCCCATCAGAGGGCCATTGGTTACCCACCAAGGCTGGGAGCCACCATTGCACAGGTGTGTATAGCTTGTCAGGTTGGTTGCTTTCATATAGCAGGCTCCCTTGCATGATCACAATGATTTTGGCCATTTTCCCAGCTTTTCCATATTATATGGGCCAACCATCTGGGAACTGGCTTCCTCCAGATTCAGCCAGAACTCTCAATGTTCCGTGTCAGCAGCATGTTGTATCTTTAGCAATAAGGTCTCACCATTTACCAGAGGCAGGTAATCAAGTGCTTTGACATATGCCTCTCTGGTTTTGGGGACCTCGTAAGTCTCTCCAATCAACAGCTCAAAGGAGATTATAGCCAATTAATCATGTTAGGAGTTACAAGCCAGAGCCAAATGTTTTAGGGTTAGGCTTTATCCCATTTTCTCCAGGGCCCTTCTTAGCAGATGATCCCTCCATGCTTCTACTGAGGATTATATCTTCTAGTCTGCTATCCAGGAGGAAGGTTTCTATGGTATCAATTAATTTCAGATTTAGTTTTGTTTATATCTCCCCCCTTACTCCTGTTCCTCTTCCCCAAATCTGTCCATCTCTCTTATCTGTCCCTCCAGTTTCTCTCAGGAATGCCTGCAACTCAAGCTTTTTTAGTTTAGGAACCAAAGAAGAGGGAAAACATGTGGTGTTTGTCTTTCTGTGCTTGCATGAGTTCGCTTAGTATTATATGAACCAAGTCCATCCAATTTTCTATAAATTTCATTATATAATTTTTTCCTTGCTATTAATTAGAATTCCATTGCATGTATCCATTTTCTGTTCATTAAATGAGGGGCATCTGGGTTGATGCAAGTTCTTAGCTATTGTGAATTGATTAACCAGAGACATTGTTGAACAAATATCTCTGCAGTGAAGAGTGGAGCCTTTAGGGTAGATCCCCAATAGAAGAAGAGCTGGGTCAGTTGGTAGCTCTATTTCATCTTTTTCAGGAGTCTCCATATTGCTCTCCATAGCGGTTGAATGAAGTTGTATTCCTGCCAGAAGTGAATGAGGGCTCCTCTTTCCCCACATCATGGCCAACATTTATTGTCATTTGATTTTTTTTTTTTTTTAACTATTGCCATCCTTTCTTGTGTAAAGTGTAATCTCATAGTTGTTTTAATTTGCATTTCCCTGATGGGTAAGGATGTTGAATATTTTCTTAGGTGAGTATTAGCCTTTTGTATTTTTTCTATTGTGAATTCTCTATTCAGTTCTCTGCCCCATTTTTTGAGTGGATTTTTTTGATTTTTTATTGCTTATTTTTTTTGAGTTGTTTGTGAATTCTGGATATTTCGGCTCTGCCAGTGGTATAGGTGGTGAAGATTTTCTCCCATTTGGTGGGTAGTCTGTTAGCTCTGTTTATGGTATGTTTGTCTGTACAAAAGCTTTTTAGCTTTATGAGATCCCACTGGTTGAGCAATTGTTTAATTTCCTGGGCTACTGGGATTTTGTTCAGGAAGTCGTTCCCTCTCCTATATCATGCAGAGTTCCCTCTATTTTTTCTTCCAGTAGTTTGAGAGATTCAGGTCTTATATTGAGGTACCTAATCCCTTTGGAGTTGATTCTTGTGCATGGCGAGAGGAGTGGGTCTAGTTTCATTTTTCTCATGTGGTGATCCAATTTGTGCAGCACCATTGTTAAAGATACTGTCTTTTCTCCAGTGTAAATTGTTGGCACATTTGTCAAAGTTCAAGTAGCTGAAGTTACTTGAACTAAGGGTTGGGTCTTCAGTTCTATTCCATTGGACTATATGTCTGTTTTCATGTCAGTACTATGCTGTTTTGTTGCTATGGCTTGTAATACAGCTTTAGATCCTATATGGTGATACCTCCCGAGGTATTTCTTTTGCTGAGCATATTTTTGGATATCTGAGACCTGCTGCTTTCCATATGAATTTTCATATTATATTTTCTGTTTCTGTAAAGAATGGTGCAGGAGTTTTTATTGCACTGAATCTCTGTATTGTTTTATCTAGAATTTCCATTTTCACAATATTAATTCTACTTATCCAGGAACATGGGAGGTCTTTCCATCTTCTCATGTCCTCCTCAATTTCTTTATTGGGTGTTTTTATGTTTTCATTATATAGGTCTTTCACCTCCTTGGTTAGTGTTATTCCAAGGTATTTGATTTTTTGTTGTTGATGTTGTTTTTTCTTGGTATTTCAAGGTGGGTCTTGCTCTAGCCCAGGCTGACATGGAATTACTTTTAGGGTAGCCTAGCATTCAAAGTGATCCTTTTACCTCAACCTTTCAAGTGCTGGGATTAAAGGTATGTCCCACCACACCTGGCTTGGTTTTTCTTTTGTGTGTGTGGCTATTGAAAACAATTCAGCCTTTCTGATTTCTTTCTCTCTCTATATATGTACTTTGCATATAGGAAGGCTATTGGATTTTGTGTGTTAATTTTGCATACTTCCACTTTGCTGAAGGAATTTATCACCTTTAGAAGTTTTATGGTCTAGTCTTTCAGGTCACTTATGTACAGGGTCATGTCATCTGCAAATAGGGCTAGTTTGACTTTTTCCTTTCCAGTTTGTAACCCTTTTATGTCATTCTCCTGCCTTATTGCTTGGGCTAGGACTTCTAGTACTATGTTGAGGAGCAGTGCTAAGAGTGGGCAGCCCTGTCTTGTTCTTGACATTAATGGGAACTCCTTGAGTGTTTCCCCATTAGGGATGATTTGGGCTTTAGGTGTTTTGTTTATAACCTTTCTTATCTTGAGATATAAACCCTCCATCCCTATTCTCTCCAGCATTTTAATCATGAAATGATGTTGGATTTTGTTGCAGGCCTTCTCTGCATTTACTGAAGTGATCATGTGGTTCTTGTCTTTAAGATTATTTATGTGGTATACTACCTTAATCAATTTCCATGTGTTGACCCATCCTGCGTCCTTGGGATGAAGCCTCCTTGATCAGGTGGATAATGCTTTTGATGTGTTGTATTCAGTTTGCTAGGATTTTGTTCAGGATTTTTGCATCAAAGTCCATCAGAGATATCGGTATATGGTTTTCTGTTGTATGTGTGTCTGGTTTTGGTACTAGAGTGATGTTAACTTCATAAAGGAGTCGGGGAGCATTCCCTGTTCTCCAATTATATGAAAAAGCTTTAGAAAACCTGGTTTCAGTTTTCAGATAAAGTTTTGGCAGAATTTGGCTGAAAGTCTATCATTCCTGGACTTTTCTTTTTGGGGAGGTTTTGATTACATTTTCAATCTCAATGGATGTAATAGGCTTGTTTAGGAGATTTATCTGCTCTTAATTTAGTTTTGGTAGGTGGCATGTGTCTATGAATTCATCCATTTCTTCCATATTATCCAATTTTGTGGAGTAGAGTTTCTGGAAATACATCCTGACAATTCTTCCAACTTCATTGATATCTGTTTTAACCTTTCCCTTTCCATTTCTAATTTTGTTGGTTTAATACTTCTTTTCATTTGCTCAGATCGACCCAGGTTTTATCAATCTTGTTTATTTTTTCAAAGAATCACATATTGGTTTCATCAATTTTCCTAATTGTTTTCTTAGTTTCCAATTCATTAGTTTCTGTGCTGATCTTAGTTATTTCTTTCCATGTGGAACTCTTAGAGTTGGATTTTTTTCCCAATGCCTTTAGGTAGATGGTTAGGTTACAAATTTGAGATCTCTCAGTCTTTGTTATGAAGTGTTATGAAATTTCCCCTTAGGTCTGCCTTCATTATGTCCCATAACTTTTGGTATGTTGTATTTTCATTATCATCCATCTCTAGAAATTTTACAATTTCCTTTTTGATTTCTTACATGACCCATTCATCATTTAATAGAGTGTTGTTCAATCTCCAGGAACTGGTCTCATTTCTGCTGTTTCTCTTGTTAATTTCTAGCTTTGATGAATTATTGTTCAATATGATGCCGAAAGTTACAGCTTTTAGCACTCTCTATTTGTTTTTGTTATTTACAGTTTTAACTATGATGTACCTTGGAGAGTTTCTTTGATCCAGTCTGTTTGGTATTGTGTGAGCATCTCATATCTTAATGGGTCATTCTTTTGAGAGGGTGGGAACATTTTCTTCAATAATTTTGTTGATTATGTTCACCATGCCTTTGGCATGAATTTCTTCCCCTTCTGGCATACCCATGATTCAGATGTTTGTTAATTTTAGGGTATTCTGCAATTCCCTCATATTCTGTTCACATGAGTTTTTGAACTTATCAAATTCTTGGGGCTCCCCCAAAATTTCTTCTGTCTTGCCTTTCAGATATGAGGTTCTGTCCTTCACATGACTAAGTCTGTTAGTGAGGGTTCCAGAGAGTCCTTTATAAGCTCTATTTGACTTTTGATTTTTGTTGCATTTTTCTATATCATATTCATCCCTTTGTCACGTTACAATTTCAAGTCATGTTTTGATTTTCTTGATGCTTCTTGGGATTCATTCTTTCATTTAATCATATCTTCATTAAACTTGATCAGCTGGTTATTAAGATCCTCTATTTGTTGACTCACCTTCAATTCATTTCTCTCTCTTGTGAGGGCTCTCTGTATTGCCATCATTATGTTAAGCCTAGTGATGAAAACTGTGTGCATTTCATTTATGCAACTGTCCAGTGTTTGATGATTTGTTTCCAGTTCAGCAGTTCACTTGGTCAGGGTCACATAGTTTTTATTATGCTTTCATTTTAGGGTTCTATGTCTGTTGTTGCCTCTATATTTTTATTTTTTTAAATTTTACTTTTAAAAATTTTTATTTATTTATTTGAGAGTCACATACAGACAGAAAGAGAGAGAGAGAGAGAGAGAGAGAGAGGGAGAGAGAGAGAGAGAGAGAGAATGGGCATGCAAGGGCCTCCAGCCACTGCAAATGAACCCCAGATGATGAATGCACCCCCTTGTGCATCTGGCTTATGTGGGTCCTGGGTATTAGAGCCTTGAACCAGGGTCCTTAGGCTTCACACACAAGTGCTTAACCACTAAGCCATCTGTCCAGCCCCTGCCTCTATATTTTAATTTCACTGGAGACATCCATTGTGGGACTAGGCAATCTTGGTGGAGATATCTCAGTTTGCTGTTGCTGTTGTTGAATGCATGTGTGTGTGTGTTGTGTGCATGTGTGTTGTCTACCCATCTCTGCTAAAAGGGTTTTAGTTTTGTTTGTTTTTTTTTTTTTTTCCAAGGAGAAAGTAGAAATATCCTCTTATAGGATCTTCAGTGAGTGTTTTGGGTTTGAACGGAATTACAGTGTGATGGCATTATGTCTACAGATGCAAAGGTTGTTGAGGTTGCAAGTATGCCAGCAACTCTGGGCTGGTGGCCTATGCAAGAGCTGTAGTTGGAGGCTGGAACCTCTTCAGCCCACATTCTAGCAGCGTCTTGCCCGCGGGGCTCAGCAGCAGTAGTACTTGCCCTTGTTGCCCTGCCGCACCCCAGCTGAGCAGGTTGTGGAGGGTGCACTGGTACCCTCTGCTGGGTAGTTGCCAGATATTCGAGGGCTCCCTATCTAGGGAACTGGTAGGCCGAGGCAGGTGATGGGAAAGTGAAAGACAGGTGGAGATGTGGCTGGGACTTGGGATCCAGGACAGGCTGATGGTGATAGAAGGAGGTGGATGGTGAGGGGACTTAGGTATGTGGTGTTGGCCAGTGGTATGGTGTGGTGTGATCAGTGTAGGCAGCACAGGTTGGAAATTTCCGCTGAGGCTAGAGGTGTGGGGACCCTCAGGGACAAGGGGCGTGGGGTGGGGACCCTAGGACTGCTGCTGGGACAGGCTGGGCAGACTGTCAGTCATAGAAGTATCAGTTTGTATCAGTCAGACATGGTGGAGTCTGCTTTTGTCCATTAGTAGAGCCTTTCCATCTTACACTCATATAGTAGAATCATGGCACTTACCACATCCTCCTCAGATATGGATTGGGTCATGGGATGTGTCTACTCTTTGGCCATGCTGTAATGGAGAACATGCATGTCCTCTTCCCTTGCTTTTCGCTTCCTGTTTGGGGTAGGATGTGAATATGATAGTAGGACTGAAGCAGCCATTGTGGGCCCCAGACAAGCTACGTTTTAAAGAGGTAGAGAGTGTGGTATGGGCTGGGGAGATGGCTCAGCAGAGAAAGTACTTGTCATGTAAGCGTGACCTCAGTCAGGCTCCTTAGATCCCATATGAAGCCACAAGGCGAAGCAGCCCCGACACGCCATGACTAGGTGGCGGGTGTGGGCCGGAGGTTCTTCACAAGCCTGCAGCCCAGCTTGCCTGGAGCACTCAGTGAGGAAGGAGATCCTGCTTCAGACAAAGTGGAAGGCAAAGGCTGACAGCTGTACTTGTCCTGTGGGCCCCATAAGTGTAATGTGGTAGGCACTTGCCCTCATTCATACACTCACATTCTTACATCTCTCTCTTTCCCTCTCACACATGTGTCTCTTACACGCACACACTCAAAGAGACACAGAGAAACAGAAAAGGAACCTGGCTTCTTATCTCTGCTGATGGGTCAAAATAGTTTCAGAATGACTATGCTGACCTGAATATCAGATGGAAGCCAATTCTTATCTTATTTAAGCTTGAATCTTCTAAGTCTCTTTGTCTAAATGGTGTTGGAAATAATATCACCAGCCTCAACGTGGAATATGGCCTATACATGTGAATGGGAATTACACATTTTAACTATGGAGCATGTGCTTCGAGAGACAGTACTTTCTGAAGACTTGCCCTTTGAGGATCGCAAATATGAAAACTTTTCATGTTTATTAAAGAAAAGTTATCTTTTAAAGAGGTTTTGGAGAATTCCATTATGTAGAGACAAAATGAGGAGATGGTCCTCCTTTTTTTCTTAAAATGAGGCTATGGATAAATTAGTTAATAGTGAAGACAAGATTGGCAGGCACCTAAGTTTCTAGCAGAGTAAAGAAAAAGAAAAAGAAAAAGAAAAAGAAAAAGAAAAAGAAAAAGAAAAAGAAAAAGAAAAAGGGGAATGACTTACTGGCTGAGGGCACTGTGTATCAGAGAAACATGGAAAATGCCATAGGCTGGTGGGCAGAGCTAAGAAGGTATTTGGGGAAAAGGTAAAATATTAATTAGAACTTTTTAAGATACCTACTACCTGGATGCAATTTTCTCTTTTCTGTAAGAGTAGGTAACTATTATTGACCACTTTCTGTGTGACAGGCAATATCTGTGGGACTTACATCTACAGCACCCAAAATTCTCACAGAGACTCTGCGCTGGATTTGTTACTTTATTCTATGTATGCATGCTAAAGCATAGAAGTGAAACTTGTCAAAAGTCATACATTATAGCAAAGTTTGACATTTGAACGTACACCATTTGCTTTAACCAATACACTGTGCTTTCATTATAAGATGCATACTAAGTTCTCTATTGCTGACCACTGCCTTCAGACAAGTACGATTTGATTTCACAGGAGCTCGGGAAACAGTGCATGATGACTAGATGCATTGCTAATTTGGTTCGTCAATATACATTATCATACTGCAGGCTTCTTAGCCAATAAATCTAGCTCTGTTTAATTCAGAATTTCCCAAACCTATTTGATAAAAGTCCTGATGCAGTGGGATCCACAAGCATGCAAAGAGGCAAGTATTTTACCAAGCACAATTTTCAAATTTTTAGGAAAGAGAATAACAAGAAATCAGAATGTTTTCAACATAGGCCTGGTTTGCTACTCGTTTTTGGGTACATGGCTTTAGACAAGTCACTGAAAAGTTTTGAATTTCAGATTCTTTATCCAGTAAAATAGGGGCACTGAACTTGATAAAGAAATGAGCAGTGCTGTAAATGCAAAAATCCAGCCTTATACTTGGAAAAGGCATAGATAAAGCCATGGACAGGCCAGGGCATTCAGTTAGTTCTAAGTGGAAAGGACAAATGTTCTATAGTAAGACTTTTTCCTAAGTATTTGAGCACTGGCACCAAGGAATATATATGGGAACTAACTCTAACTAACCTATATCACATATGCTTCCTAGCAGTATTTTCGTCATATTTCTGACTCAGGGCACGCAAACCAATATTTCACATTAATTGTGTTCATGTTGCACAGCTCAAATTTGATAGTTGGCTTTTCCTAGTGAGCAGGTAGAGGAGGTGGCATGTATGGGGGCTGGAGAGTAAGAAATGGTAAGGTAGGCTCAGAAGCCAGTGAGCAGTGCTGACCAGCAGAGTGGTCATAGGACTGCAGACGTGGACGACACTGAAAGAAATCTACATTAAGTGTCTAGAAATGAAAGTCAGGACTCCCTGAGTAAGAAGGCTCCATTTTCTGCCTAGGCTCAAAGTTTAGATCTGTCACAATAGGAGTTTCTAACAATTAAACACGAATGAAAACTCTACTACGATCAGGTTCTATGCCTGATTACTTGATCTTTTTCAGAATGAATAGAAGTTAGGATATAATCAATTCTCAATTCTGAATAAAACAAAAATAATTATCCTACTTTAGTAACAAAATTATCATGAAGGTGTGATTAACTGTGTCATGAATTATCAGATGTATGCCTATTTATATGGAAATAAATTCTGCTATCTATAATCTGATAACTTTTATTATAAGATCCTTGTGAAGTGTCTGACTGATTAGTCTATTATATATGGTGAAATTTTTTTTTTCATACTTGTGAAACTAACTTTTTTTTTTTCTGGATGAGAGCAGAATAAAGTTATTTCTGGGGATCAACTGTTAGGACGGGTTCAGTTAATGCATAGGAAATCTTGAATTATAGGACATGAAAACCCCCTCCATTTGCTCTTAGCCAATCTACTCTGCCTCATTCATCTCTATGTACTTCTTGTTTCCTCACTGTCATACAACTCTGGGCCCCTCTCCATTCCCTGAACGTTCCTACTCATTTATGCCAAGCTTCTGAATATCTTTACCTCACTAGGAGACTCACCTTTGTCTACTATAATAAATAATAATTAACACAATTTAGGTAACTATTGACTTAGTTTTTATTGTCAACGAGGCTGGCTATTATTAATTTTTGTAATTTGGTGTGGAAAACTAAATTGAGGAGGGATGCAGAAAGGGGATGTACCTCTCAATTTTATTTTTCAGAGAGATAACCTCTTTAATCCACATTTATAAGCTGCTAATCAATCAGTGGTACCCATTTGGAGTCAAAGACTGAAGTACAGGGAAAAGAGAAGTAAGGATGAAGAAAGCTCCTCAAGCTACTCTTTCAAAATCAGCAAACATAATCTCATTTGTTCCTTGCTAGAATTCTATGATGTGGGAATTATTATTTCCATTTCATTTTGAAGAGCAGAACACTCACAAAGTAAATAGCATTTCCAAGGTTGCACAACTAATAAAATAATAGAGCTAAAAATTGAATCCAAGCTTTTAAGACTCAGAATCTATCACTTTTAACAGCATCTCTGGTTAATGCCATATTAGAGTACGGTAAGAGGTAAATGGGATCAAGATGTTATTGAGAGGATAATTGTGGTTTCCTGATTTACTGTCTAGTGTTCTCTCCATATTGTGTTTGGATGCCTTCTTTTGGGTGAGAAGACACTTGCCTTGCTTGTTTTGGTAGTGACCATCATTGGCCACTTCTTAAAAGGCTATATACTCGATTAATTTGGCACATGGCTTCATTCAGTATATTTTTCTTGGAAATTATTAAAAATCTTGTATTTTTTTTTTACTACTTGTATAGAATAAACAACATGCACACATATGGACCTTAAAATCATTATCAGTTAAATGTTTTATTCTTTAAAATTTATTAAACTGGATGAAGCAGAATAGCCTAAGCTAGATGTTAGGCTGATTTTTTTTTTTTTTTGAGATAGGGTCTCCTGTAGTCCAAGCTGGCCTCCAAATTGTTACATAGCCATTGCTGGCCTTGAACTTGTGATCATCCTATCTCAGCCCTACCAAGTTCTGGGATTACAGGCCTGAGCCACTGCACCCATAGGTTAGGAATTTAATAAGCTAAAATTTTCCATTTCTGTGAACCTGAAAAATTTTAGGTTATAATATTCAAAGTTTCTGTGATAAGGTGCTACCAAGTAAGGGTAAAATATGAGTGATAGATGAATAACAAAGGGAAGAAGGAGGTTTCTGTAATGTTGAAGGTGGCTTCTGGTACAGTGAATAGTAAGAATAAGTTCAGATGTTACACATCATCAGATAAAGGCAGAGAAAAAGAAAACTGGCTGGGTGTGGTGGTGCACACCTTTCATACCAGCACTTGGGAGGCTGGTAGAAGGTAGGAGGATCGCCATGAGTTCAAGGGCACCCTGAGACTACATAGTCAGACTGGGCTAGAGTGAGACACTACCTCAAAACAAACAAACAAACAAACAAACAAACAAACAAACAAACAAACAAAAAAGAGTGCTAGCAATGGTTTACATGGGAAAATAGTTTAGCTTTTTAACATTCTGATTTGTAGAAGATGTTTGATCTTTCCAGTTCACTGAAAAAGTAAGTTCTTAATAAAATCCTCAATAACAAAAATGGACATCAGAGTGAGACAAACAGTTTCAAAGCCAATGAAACTCAAGTCAGCGACTGGCATGTAAGGGTTAACTTCTTGCCTTTAAATTTTGTAATAAACTTGGTGATGGGCTGTTAAGGGTTTATGAGCTTGATGCTGGTTAATCATCCTCACTCTTTCTCTTCTGGAAACAGTAAAGTCACACGAACCAAATCAAGCAGCATATGACCTCTTTATAAGAACCACTTTAAAATAATTTACTTAGCTTTTCACTCCCACATTTTCAAGTTCTCTGAATTATTGTAGAATTCTCTAGATGAACCAGCATACCAACTTGTTTGCAAAATATAAAGATGAAAAGAAAAATGAGCTCTCTTACAATACCCTCTGGGACTAATTACCCTGATCTGACTCGACTGGTTGTTAGATCTGAATTATAGTCATGAATAAGTTAGATCTTAATTAAAGTCATGTATGGGGTCCAAGAGGCATGTCATACAGGCAAAAAAAAAGCTGTTTTGTACTAAAGAGAAATTAGTATTATAATGCTTTATAGGAAATTGAGCTTCTATTTGAAAAGTTATCTGATGAGACTTATGAAAAATATTTTCAGGTGTAAAGCATTAGCCCATCTTCTGCTAGTCATAGTGACACAGCTCTATAATCTCAGCATTTTGGAGGTTCACTGCAAATTCTAGGCCAGCCTGGGCTATATAGTGAGAACCTGCTTTAAAACAAAAAAAAGGAGAAGTGTATCATATTTTTATATATTGTTTAGGAGTTACATATTGTTACCATTCCACAAAAATAAAATAATATATTCTCAAGCTTATCTTAGCTTAACTTATTTGGTTTTATCTATTTATTTTGGTAGCTTCATTTAACATTTCAAACTTTCTTAATAGTTTCAAAAGCTTGGGTAGTTGGGAAAACAATGATGCCAAAAAAATATGGAGAGATTGGACAATATGAGAGAATTTCTTGGTATTAGAAGATATTAGGCCTTATGAAACTGCTCTGGAACAGAAAATAGAATTTTCTTCAGAGGCATTTAAATTTTGAAAGGTTTGTTCTGAAGGCAATGTGGGTAAACTATATCTGTGTCTCTTGCCCTGGCCCTTTCCACATTACTAAGAAAATGTTCTAGATTTCACACATATCACCTGAAGGAAGTGACTAATGGTATTGAGACAATGCTTATTATGCATACATTATAAAGGATGAATTCTCAAGAAAGTATTTCACATAAATTCCAAGAAAACATGAAGCTAGAATCAATCCAAACTAATGTTAGTAACCAAGAATTGGGAAGAAAATCACAAGTTATTTCATACATCAGATTTATGACTGAATTTGTGCAAAAGGATGTTGGTATCCCCATGATTCATTCCTTGATAGTCTTAATGAGAATAGTAACTTGAGGATGAATCTGTGTTCCAGTAAGATTATTTGGATGTGTGCAAACAGAGAAATAAGATACAAGTGCATGTAATGCCTACCCATTGCTGTATTTTAATGTTTTTGTGTGTATGTTATGCATGATGCGGCATGTGTGCTTGTTGCATGCGCATGTGTGTCCAGATGTACACTCCTGCAGTACATGTATGGAAGTCAGAGTTGAGCATTGGATGTCCTCCTCTATTGCACATCCACGTGTTTCCTTGAGACACAGTCTCTCAGGGAACCAGGAACCTGTTTAATAGGTCAGTCTGGGTGGCCAGTGAGCTCCAGCAAATCTCTATTCTCCATTCCCCCAAGGACTGGGGTTTTAGGCATGCATAGCCATATATGGTTAATTACAAAGGTGCTGGGGAATGGGACTCAGGGCAGTTATGGCCTCTCTCAGTCCCTCATGCTTGCATGACAAACACTCTTACTGGCCAAGCCATCTTCCCAGCCTCTCCTTCCTGTTTCTCCAAGGGCACAAAAGATGAAGTAGCTGGCTTATTTTTATAAGCTACATGACACAAACAGACCAAGAAATCTAGTAACTTTAAACACTAGTGTTAGAATAACCACAGCACACATGTGCATGTGGGACCATGGAGTGCAAGCCTGCCAAGGGAACCAAGAGTTCTTTCCCTCGTCATGATCACACGGGCTGACTAACTTAACATGGCCACACAGCTCGCTGCTTTATTCACATAAATTTCCTTTTTCTCTGGTTTTGTTTCAAAGTTCAGAATTGATTCAGCATGTTACTGTGTCAATAACCACTGGTCTGCTTTATGTGTTTACTTTTAGGCTCTCCGACTGCCTTTGGGCCAATGAACACAAAGTATAAAATGCACAGGGGTACTGGCTGTGTGTCACGAATGGTGGCAACAGTGAGGAACTTGGTAACACTTCTCTGAATTCACTTCTCTCATCTGGAATATTCACAGGGCATAACTTCCTATTTGATGATATTTTGGATGGAATTAATACAAGAACTGCAGGGATGGTGGAGAGGGGGAAAAGAATGTAATGGCAGAGATTATTATCAAAATACATTATATATGCATATGAAATGTATCAGTGAAAAGATAAACATAAAAACTGCAGGGAGATTTAACACAAATTATAACAGATGTGGTTGGTGGCTTTACACATTTAATGAGCACTTCCCTCAGATCTCACATGTACACTAGGATTCCCAGTTTGACAGAGAACTGTGGCGGCGGCTGTAATGCAGGCAAGTTTAGGTAGAAGCCAGTTAACAGAGCTGGACTCCTTGGAATGAGGTCTATGCACAGAAGGGAACCAGGTTGGCTAAGCTGAACAGCCCTCTTGCCTGTTTTGCATCCCAAACTGAAAAAGCTCTGAAACGAAGACTGTTTTGAGGGATTTCTGCAAGCACATTTGGTGGAATAGTCTTAAGCAACCTGATGCACCTCTCCCCAGTTTCCTTATCTGAACCTCTGGCATAGTTATAGCTTTCCATGGAGATTGCGGAAGTGTTTGATTGCAAAAGTTAGTCCACAACCTGCTAGGGGAGGGGCTCATGCAATCCATGATGCACTGAAGAGATCGGATATCTGAAACACATTGGACTTGTAGTGAAGGGACTGTCAGCTCATAATCTTTTGTCTTGCACAATTTGCCTATTTTTTTCTGTTAGTAATTTACTTTGGACCCTAAGTTTGCAAATTTAGATGTGCTTACTATGTTATCTCTAATGATACCAACTCATTTGGGCTGAGATTTATGTCCATTAGAAATGTTAACCTTTCTGATTTCTCCTCTGACTATTAAGTCCCTAAAAGGAAGGTTTTTAATTAAAAGAATTTTAGCTGGTTGCTTGTGGCTTCATTTGGTACTTTTAAGTTTGAAAAGCAGTAAAAACAACTCGACTGGGCAGAAAAGGCAAAACAAAAAGAGTGATGGGACAGTTGTGGAGGGCTCAGAGGCACTTGATGTGTGGATTGGTTGTGGACCGACATGAGGCTAATGGCCTCTCCATTACTGAGATAACAGTCATGGCTGGAACTCATTGAGAACTGACAAGAAAAACCCTCTTCTGTCAGTGCCCTTTGTTGCTGTATTTGTGCATCAGGTAATTGGAGTGCTAATAATTGTTGGTGTAGTACCAGCCATTAAGGTGATATGTTTGTAGCCCTGATAATTATATTTTTGTAAAAGCTGTTCTGGATAGCTCACCAGGACTTCTCTGTGGGTAATATGTTTGCTTCAATATTTTCTCCAATAGTACAGAACAGTTTATAGTCCAAAT
Organism: Jaculus jaculus; assembly: GCF_020740685.1. Lineage (NCBI taxonomy): Eukaryota > Metazoa > Chordata > Mammalia > Rodentia > Dipodidae > Jaculus > Jaculus jaculus. The sequence goes on from NC_059105.1 coordinate 170,696,159, forward strand.
ATTTTCTCCTGATAGTACTTTAATTTCTGACATGACCTTCTATTTCAATTTGGAAAGAAAAGAAACAAAGAAAATTATATGGAGAGATGGAGAGAGATAGAGAAATATAACTGACTTAAGCAACTTACTGATATATTGGTAAATAGTCACTTTTAAAAAGTCCATAGTCCAGAGGCTAATGAAAGAAGGTAGGTAAGTGTTGCAGCCAACTTCATGTTGCTGTCGTAAAGCCATGACCAAAAGAAGATGGTGGGAAGAAAGGGTTTATTTTGGTTTAGAGACTTGAGGGGAAGTTCCATGATATCAGGGGAAAACGCTGGCATGAGCAGAGGGTGGACATCACTCCTTGGCCAACATCAGGTGAACAAGAGCATCAGGAAGGTGTGCCAAACACTGGCAAGGGGAAGCTGGTTATAACGCCCCTAATGCCACCCCTAACCCCACCCCAACAACACCCCTCCCCTAGTAAAGCTTAAATTTCCCAGTTGCTATCAGCTGAGAACCTAGCATTCAGAATATATGAGTTGACAGGGGACACCTAATCTAACCACCACATGCAGCAAGAATGGTGTTGAAAAAGTATATGTTCGGGTATGCCGTTTGAATTTTTACACTGATATCATTTGGTCTTGGATATTCTTGCATGGTTTTCCACTGATTGGAAATTTATGTACGCCAACAGGGCAATGGTCTGCTTAAGAGAATCCTGTATTACAGCTTTCTGTCTGGTGACAACATGAGCCTTTCTTGGGAGTGTTTAGAAACTTACTTAATTAGATCACCTTGGGGTAAATTGATTTTCAGAGAAATTGAAAGGTACCTAAATTCTCTCAGATCATCTGAATACCATTCAACATCCTGGTATGCTAATTTGCCAATTGAAACTCCAGGGAAGGGAGCTAATTGTCTATCAATAAAAAAATTGAATAGTTATAAAGGAGAATATTCTGTTTGTGTATGATCTTTGACTGATTTTGTGGAAGGTGATAAAACCTATTTGCAAAGGTATTTTTTATTATAATGTAACTATTTTTGATGCAAATTCATTTCAGTATTTCTTTCAATGGCAGTTTCATAGGTCATAGGGTCATTAAGGGAAACATTTTCACTTTCTCTTACAACTCTTCATGTGGCTGATATGATGTTCTCAATAACTGGTAACGATCTTCATTATTTTGAAACCTAATTGCCTAAACCTATAAAACCTAAAGATTTGGAGTCAAGTGAGATATTAACATAACTAATTTATCCTGGATTTTTTTTTTTTTTGTAAATTAAAGTAGTGACTTCCCTTCCCAATGTCTTCTTTTCAATGGGAAATGTCTTCTTTAACCACATAACAAATGTGGTAAACCATTCTGCTGGCATTGCTCCTCTTCCAGTCACTGCACCCCATGCTCAGACTTCTGTACGTGGATGACGGTTTTTAAGTGCTGGTGCCATGGAAATGTCTGTAACAGGACCACTAGGAACCTGTTCATGATATTTCTGTACATGTTGTGGTGGTTTGAATCAGATGCTACCACAGATTCATGTGTTTTGAGTACTTGTTCCCTGCTGGTGGCACTTTGGGAGGTGGAGCCCACCTGGAGGAGGTGCGCTGCTGAGGGTGGTTCCAGGTGTTTTAACTCAGCCCCCCTTGCCAGAGCTCAGGTCACTCTCTTGCTGTCTGATCTCTGCTGATGTGGCAAGAGATGATGCCTAGCTTCTGCTCCTGTCATGCTTCCTGTCACGGTGAGACTTCCCCTTGAGATTGCAAGCCAAAATAAACCCTTTCCTCCCATTCAGGTGTTCCAACCCAGAAATGAAAAGGTTACACCACAATGGGTATTAAAAGAACTTTTCTTTTGAGTTGGAAGCAGTAAAGATACGTGTTTGAGCCATCCTATAACTTTTCCTGTAGGGAGAATCAGACTGTCAGGGGAGAGGGTGAGGCAAACCTCCAAGCAGCACGGGGAAGTACGACTGATGACACGTGGCGAGCCAGTAAGCCCCTCGGTGTGCTCATGTCTGAATTCTACTTTTGGAATCCTAGTTATAGAAAGACTCCGTCAGTTCCTTTTTATTTAAGCTGGTTTCAACTAGGTCTAATTTGCATGTGACATAAAGTATCCTAAAAGAGACTTAGCATGCTTAGAAATGCAAAATAGCTTAGTAGAAATTGGTTATTTTTTCCCTTAGAAATTCCCTCTGTTTTTTTTTTTCAGAAGTGAATATTAGGGAAGAATGATTTACGTATGAAGATGCATAAATTACTCATATAACTGAGAAGTTGAAATTAAATTTTCTTGTGAAATAGTAGTAGAAAATCTACATATCTTACATTGATGGATGAAAGAATTCAGTGCAATGTACACGTTAAAGACCAGCATCTAAGTATAATGATGACTTGTGTACTCACTGAAACAGCATTATCAATAATTGCTTAGCTAAATAGTGGGTTTTATTTTCACCCATGAAAATGTGTTTTACTTTTCTCACCCATTTAATTTTATGTCCACACAGAACTCCACTTGATTTTTCCTGTGCCTTTCACCCTTTGCAATGAAATGTCTTTTTAGATGCTGCAGTCATCTTTATATTTTAGGAAAATAAAAAAAGTTTTAAGATAACTAGTTTTAGAAACATAGTTTTGATTTGCCTTCTGCTTTAATGAGGCCTTGCAAGGGGAAAAAGTGAGACTCTTGGCATATGTAGTTTCTCCTTCTTATCCATGTCTTGGGGGGTGTGTGTGTGTGTGTGTTGTTTGTGTTTCTATCTCTCTTCTTTTCTTTTCTCAATAGTAAAAAGTTAAGTACTACTGCAACAGTAGCAGCAGCAGCAGCAACAACAAAATTCTTCTTGTTCATGGACTTTCTTGGTTGTGTCAAGTCTCGTGAAAACTTTTCTCTGCTAGATTATTATTTTTGCTAATCTTCCCACAGTCATCCCCTTAGTTTTCTGAAAGCTGAAAAGTTCTTACCACCTTTCCAAGTTAGATTATTTTTAATAAACATTTTAAATAAGCATGCAAGCAGAATTTTTTAAATCACCTGTATATTGATTTCTTATATATAGCAAGTCAGGTGAAGATTTAGGAGTCAAATATTCATAAATTGCAAAGTTACTTTTATTAATTTTATTTTCAACTATCACAGGTCATCACTGTTTTAGGTTGTCTCCAAAATAGAATTATTATTATTTTTAGGATGTTTTTATGATGAGTGCAATGACTCATAGTTCTACAACACAATCTTTCCATAGTTGTTTTTGTTTAACACTGGAAAGCCTGTGGCAACTTTTAGAACATATTAAAAGATGTTTATCATATCCAGCACTGAGCAGAGGTAATTCTACAAAGGTTTTCAAGCCAAGTCAGATGATCCATTTTGTAGGCTGGGGATGATGGTAATCTGTCTTATGGGTGCTCTAGTTTGGTGGACGGAGATTTGCAGTTGCACATCACTGTATTGATGACCAGGGTTCATCTAATACCCAGCTTCCTATCTAGTGTGAGATTTATGCATTTACTTTTGGTTCAAGGTTTCTTGCTCCTGCTGGCAGACACAGATGCTTCTTAACTTCTCTCCACCTGAATGTGCACAGAATTTAATTATGGATGAAACTAACATTATCTGAAATGCATTTCTGTTTATGCCTATAGACCAAGGTCAGAACAATTAATCTGAAAGATGATGGCACTGTGGATTATGCCAAACAATATTTTCTCTAGGAATGTGATACCATATATTACAAGTAGGCAAAATAGTCATACAATCCCTCTGCTGGCCTCTCTGTCAACCCAGGTTTATTATCAGTAAATATGAAGTACACAGAATAGATTGAAGGGTTGCAGAAGTTTCTAAAGGTGAGTATCTCAGGCATATGTTGAAATAACAGTGTGCAGATTAATGTTTATGTACCACCTTGACTGTGGCATGGAGTACGTAGGTGTGAGAAAGTCCCACACCTGTAAGTATCCTAGGTAATGCATGGTGGTAGTGAAGATCGCCTAGTGCTCCTTCCCACTGCTCAAAGGAACTCTTAGCACTGAGACAACGCAGTTGAAGGACAAGTGTCTTTAGGTGAAATTGTGTGAGCTTGGCCCACGGGAGCACTGGCACTACCTCGTTCTTGTAAGAACCCTCTAATTCTAGTCCTTCAGAAAGGTGACCCATCTGTTTCTTAGAAAACAAATTTACATGAAACTTGACCTATTTGGAAACATTAAATGAACATTTTTTTTTTTTACAACAAAATCAATTATCAAGAAACAACTACATTAAAACAATCTTCCGGTAAACTCTAATTTACTGGGAATTAGGTTAACAAAATCATGGATTCCTGGCAAAACCAGTAACTGGTGACTGAGCTGTGCACAGTGGCTGAAGGGCCTCCATGGCTGTGGTGGCCGGAGGCAAAATCTAGGACTCTCTGACCCACGCTTCCACCAAGTACCTCCTTCTTGCCAAGAGCAAAATACTCACCATTTTTGTCCCAGTGCCTATGTATGTGGTTCTGAGGATGCTTTTGCACCAGTCTTTCATAACCTTCTATTGACAATTATTCTGAATTAGAACCAACTGGTAAACGATGTTAGTAGGGTAATCATTTGAGCTGGAGGCTAATGCTTTGAACTGCCACGTGTTTCATAAAAGCACAGAGACATCTGTGGTAGAAATGGTCAGCTCATTTCTGCAGGCGGTGCCCACTACTCCTCTCCCTGTGACTTTTCCCAACATCAGTCACTTCATCCTGGTGGGAATGGGATCAGACTTGGAGAGAGACACACAGAGAACTCTGGTGACCTGGTGACACCACACTGACGGCAGGGTGTGGCTGTCTCTGTTCCCCCTTCTTGTTATTTTTGTTGTGTGTGTTTGTGTGTGTGTGCTGTGGGCACCCTTGTGTGCATAAGAACATATGGACATGGACAGCATGCATGTGGAGTTCAGAGGACAACCTCAGAGTGTTCCTCTCTTTCCACCTTGTTTGTGACAGGGTCTTTCTTGTTTGCCACTGGTGTTACAGAACAAAGTAGCCATTTTTCTGGTAATTAGGTAGCTAGGGATTGGTCCACAGAAGCATGGATGACTCCTTCCTGCCCTGGTAGGACTAGAACCAACGTGTGATCCAGTGTCATCTAGGAGGGCTACAACAACCTTCTGATCTCCACTCAGCAACACTTTCCTGATATTTCCTCGTGTTTGAGGGCTAAGCCCCCTGGGTGGGGCATTCCTGAGTCAATGTTCCTCTTGAGCCCACCAACCGATCATGCTTCTCCCTACACATTTGAGTCTGGTGAGGAGACCAATTCTAACTGGATGTTTGAATCACACTAATGGGCCTGAAACCCCCGTGTAAGTCTCTCTGCTCTCTCTTAACCCCTTACCCATCTTTGCTCTCCCCCAGTGTGAGAGGAATTTTTTTTGGTCTCCCCTACCTTTTCCTCACCAGCCTGAGTAGGTGGACAATTTCTCTTGGCTTCAGCTTTTCTGTTTACCTTCCCTCTTAATCCTAACTCTCCCTAAGATGAATTTTGTAATTTCTACTTCTTGTGAGTCTGTGTTCTCAATTCTTGGCTTGAAACCTGCTGGTGTGGGAGCTCTAATCACATAGGGCCCTCAGCATCGCGGGGAAGGCCAGATTAGCTGATCCGTGAGCCTCAGGATGCTCCTGACTCGTCTCCTATTGCCATGGGTACATTGGAATTACTGACCAATGCCGCTGTTTGTCTGGCTTTACGTGGATGTGGGGGACCCAGATGGTCTTTGTTTGTGGAACAAGCACCCCTAAACAATAGAGCCATCTCCCCAGTGTCCATAACTGCAATTTTTAAAGTCATTACCCCTACATAAACTTTACCATAAGACATTCTGGAGTATAAAAACACTTTGTATCAGCCTGAAAATAAGCATTTAAAAATTGCTTTCAAAAACTGGACTGTGTAGGCTAAATTCTGGAATTTGGATTTGGTTTTAAATCTTCAAGAAGCAGGTGTATGGTCAGAAGAGAAAAGCCTCTGTCAAAGAGCAGAGGAATTTGATCCTGTGAGTGATTGTTGCTATGGGACCACTCTATGCAAATTAATCTGTAAACATTGAGCAGCTAGATGCCTACTGGGAGGGGGAAAGAGTGGAGAAAATTAGTCGGTGGAGAGCAAGATTACTCCCATCTGATTAGACAAAGATAATCATGGTTTTTTCATGCAGACCAGCAGCATCATGTGTTCTTTAATTTCTTGCCTTTATGCTTGTCTTGGGGTGGGGGTAGGGAGTTCTGAATTAAGTGGGAGGGGTGCCTGGTGGGTAACGCCTCATGGAAAAGGACTGTAAGAGAGTTCAGGTTAAGATATAGCTCTTCATGTCTTGATTAAAGAGAAAAAGGAGAACTGGAAACAAATTTGTAATATTTTTCCCCTAAAGAGTTTTCAAAGCTACACACAAATTCTTGATAAGTTTTAAAATATACAAGTATATATTCTACAAAAATCTCATGGTAACTAAGAGCTGCTTGCTGTTATGTTTAAAGGTGATTGGATGCTATATGCAAGAGATGCCTGCAGGAAACCTGCCTCCTAAATCTTAAATTGTAAATAATGTGCTTTTAAGAAGGTGTAATGTTATAAATTAGTTACTCATATTAGTGTTGTTCTTATTGATACAATTATTTAAGATTTAAAAGATTATTTCAGTTGCAATTAAGCCCACTACATTTTGCTTAACTGCACCTGGAGTTGGAACAAGGAACCATAGCTGAAATGTAGCTACAGTATTTAGAAAACAAAAGCAATGGTTATCAAGATAGTATTGTTCTGTGTGCTGACTTTGTTGATAGGCACATGAATGTACATACATAAAAAACTGCACTGAACTAATGCTCATATGCACACCAAGCACAATTAGGATAGTGAACTCAAGATGCGGTTAGTGAATTGTGTTAATGTTATTTTTAACTTTGTAATGTTGTAGCGCAGTTGTGCCAGGTGTTATATTGGGGACAATGCTACAAAAATCTAATGAAGAGCTCTCTGTATTATTTCAGATAGCTGCATGAGAATCTAAAAGTATCTCAAAATTAAGAGGTTAATAAAAATATACAATCTTACTCTTTTTTTACTTGCCTCCTTGAAAATTGATAAACATTATAAAAGTTCATATTTTGAAATGGCTCTGGAAAATTACGTAATAATTTAGAATCTGCAATGTTTCTACAGAGGAGAAAGTGATACACTTTTATTTACATGCACTCGGCTCGTGGTAAAGGACACATCCTTAATTATTAGCATGCTCCTGAACTGTGTTCATAAAGATGCCAGCATGCAGCCAGGATGGATTAGCTTAACACAAGCCCTGCAGACAGGGCCAGGACAAAGGCCTGAGTACACACACTAGAGAAACCGCTTCGTTTGCTAATGCTTGTGAGTTAGAGCAGAAGTTTAAAGAAAATGGAGCATATTGGAAAAGTATTTTCCAGATAACTTATTAAAATACAAGGCATTTATTAAATAAAATAGTGTTCATATAGTTAAAAATAGTACTAATAATGCCTATGCCTGGCACTTGAGAAGCGGAGGCAGGAGGATTGCCATGATTTTAGTACCAGTCTCATATAAAGTAAGATCCTATCTCAACTGACCAAACCAAATGAAGCCAAATCAAAATAAAGCAAATCAAAAGAAACCAAGCTAAACAACAGTAGAAAAGATCCATGTCAAATGACCTTCATAATTATGTAGACTATTAAAAGCCAGAACAACTGACTGTCTTAAAAAAAAAAATCTTCGTAGCGTTAGGGATTGAACACATAGTTCAAGCTAAGCGTGAGCCACATCCCCACTGTGGTCACCTTCTCACTGCTGTGGCAACACTTCCGCACAGAAGTCGTTTATGGAAGGAAAGTGCTCATTTTTGTGTTAGTTTCAATGGGGGTGTTGTCACGGCAGAGAAAGCATGACAGGAGCCCGCAGCTTCACACAGGCAGGGAGGAAGTTGCAAGAGCAGGCTGAGAGAAGCCAGGAGGGCTGGGCCACGACACCAGAACCTCAGCGGCCCACCTCCTGGAGTGCGGTTCCGCCTCCCAGCGACTTCACAGCCTCCTCACCCAGTGTATTCAAACACGTGACGCTACGGGGCATTTTACATCCAAACCACCACAGTCCCGAGCCCCCCACTTTCCTCCAATTCTTAACGGTACATGTACAACTTGCCTACTGTTTTTAAACAACCATAGTTAATACTACAGCAGATGATATAAACACAAAAATGGGATTTACCTTGGAGGAATCTTCTAAGTAGCTAAGAAACTTTTACAGAAACAATACTATAATATATAAATTCATTGCTAACTAGTAGGGCCAAAACCAAATCTAATCAGTTTGAGTTTATATTTTCACGAACACTTACTATAAACCTTCACTATGACAGTAGAAACTAGGTTTCTGAGATAAATGGGGACTTTATATAAGTGATTGAATATGTTATAGCCTAGAAGAAATCAAAGTTGTTTATGATAAATGCCTTTGGTGAATTATTAAAAGCAGAATCCATTAATAAAGTAAAACAGATCCTGGAAAGTATTTTTAAATGTAAGAATATAGAAGAAAATGTAAATGCCAGTGTGAAGCTACAGATTTTGGCAGATGGAAGATGGAAGAGAGTAAGGAAAGGAACCATATTGTATGGGAGAGGAGCATGAATAGAGAGTAGCGTGGGTGATGGTGCAGACTCTTGGAATATGAGAATATGATCTGAAATAGCAGAAGTCATTGCCACCAAGGTGAGGAATATGTTTCACATACATTTGTTTTTCATTGAAAAGAAAATAAGATTTTGAGGATTAAATAGGATTTTAATTCTGGAAATATTTAATAAAAATGATATTGTAAACTGGGCGTGGTGGCACATGCCTTTAATCCCAGCACTCAGGAGGCAGAGGTATGAGGATTGCCATGAGTTCTTGGCTACTCTGAGACTACATAGTGAACTGGGCTAGAATGAGACCCTACCTGGAAAAAACAATAAAACAAACAAAATGAACAAACAAAAAAGTTATGGGATTTTATCATTGTGGAAACCTCAGGCAGTGTTTTCCACAAGTTTAGGTCAGTGACTCAACATAACTTCTGGATGTCATCAAAGGACTTGGCAAACACAAGATGTGTGATGTGGCAATGATTATAACATGGCATGCTGTTTTCCTGTAACCTTTTCTTACATAAATAGGAATATAAGGACTACATGCTAATACTAAAAATATGTACCACAGTAAGAATACAAGCCTGTAACGTTTTTTGCCACTATTATGCACTGTGCAAAGTTACATGGGTGGTAGTTTTGCATGATTGCAGTACAGAAGTTTTTCTGTCTGTCTGATATTGTACCACAATCTTATTATGGCCACAGATTCAGCAGAAAATAGGTGTTTTCCAGCTCCATTATAAGTTCATGGGAGGTATATGTGGTCTGTCATTGACTAGCATGTTCTACAGAAAGATATTTTGGCACTTCATGACTATCAAACCTTAGTACATTAGGTCATGTTATTTTTCACATTCTTTTACATATGATCTTTCTTACTTTGCTGACATAAAATTTAGTTTTGACTTTTTATAATCATGGAAGTTGTTAATAGAAAAAAATTGAAAAGGAAAAAAAAAAGAAAAAAGAAAATTCATAAGATTACTAGTCACCATCCAGCCCTCTCCAACCCAGTTACTCACTTTGGCCTGGTGCTAAAGAGACCTGATCCCTGAAGCTGTCAGTCCTGACCTCTGCTGACAGATGATTACTCACTGAGGATGATGGACAATGATCTCTCTTCATGGGATTATATTGTGAAAACATTTTACTTGTTGATAAACAGAAACCTACTGAGCACCATAGCATAGTAACAATGTACTGTCTATGCAAAGCATATCCTCAGTTTAAAATATATTCAAATCTTAGGACATTCTTGAAAATAGTTGCTGATTTGAGGTAATTTGTTCTAAAAGATTAGACTTGAGGCATAAAGTGCATTACTTTTGCATCTGTTATAGGCATATATTTGTTGACAAGTATTGAGACAGTAGGAATCTTGCTAAATATAGCAAATACTTTGAAGCAAAGTTTAGGAGTTATAGCTAGGACAATCTTTGGTGAGAATTGCTGCCAAAGATCAGAGCATATTCCCATAGAGGTTGCTTTCTTTTTTTTTAATATTTAAATTTTTTTTATTCTTATTTATTTGAGAACAACAGACAGAGAGAGAAAGAGGCAGAGAGAAAGAGAGAGAGAATGGACACTCCAGGGCTTCCAGCCACTGCAAACAAACTTCAGATGCATGTGTCCCCTTGTGCATTTGGCTAACATGGGTCTTGGGGAATCGAGCCTTGAACTGGGGTCCTTAGGCTTCACAGGCAAGCACTTAACTGCTAAGCCATCTGTCCAGCCCGAGTTTGCTTTCTTGTGAGAAAGTTTGTTTTCTTGTTAGGTGAGACGGCCTGGGCCTAGCTGTTACTGAAAAAAATGGAACAGGTAGCAAGGAAATAACATAGATTGTTTTACTTTATTTATCTGCAAAGTGAAGTGCTATTATCATTTATGAAATGACCAACATTAAACAAGATAGTGATAGCTGACATGACACTTCATGTCTAGTTAGTTCTATACTGAGTGCTTATGAATCTCTCCAAGTATTAGAAACTCCATTTTAAATGTGAAGAACTTGAGTATTACAGAGGCCCAGTTCACAGTGAGTTACATAGTGAAAACAGATGGCCGAGTACCTAGACTCTGATCTCCTTTATGTTACTGAGTTAGTAATTCATAGTTCCTGTTTCATAGACCCTGATGGGAGGGGCTCATTTATAGCTCATGCAGCTAAAGCAACATTTTAGCCAAATAACACCATATAAAAACACACACACACTCAGTAAAATAGTTTCTTAGTGGGCTGGAGGGATGGCTTAGCAGCTCAGGCGTTTGCTTGCAAAGCCAAAGGACCCAGGTTCTACTCCCCAGGACCCACATTAGCCAGATGCACAAAAGGGTGCACACGTCTGGAGTTCATTTGCAGTGGCTGGAAGCCATGGTGCACCCATTCTCTCTCTCTGTCAAATAAATAAATAAATAAATAAATAAATAAAATATTAAAAAGAATAGTTTCTTCATACATAGCTATCGAACTACTGTGTTGTTAATAAAAATGAAGCTAATAGGTATGGTTCACACATACATACATTTTATTTTTCTTTTTTAAAAAAATTTTTTTTAGTTTATTTATTTGAGAGCGGCAGACACAGAGAGAAAGACAGATAGAGGGAGAGAGAGAGAATGGGCGCGCCAGGGCTTCCAGCCTCTGCAAACGAACTCCAGACGCGTGCGCCCCCTTGTGCATCTGGCTAACGTGGGACCTGGGGAACCGAGCCTCGAACCGGGGTCCTTAGGCTTCACACGCAAGCGCTTAACTGCTAAGCCATCTCTCCAGCCCCACACATTTTATTTTTCTAATCAACAGTTGTGAAAAGTACTTTTTGGGCCATGTGAAGTGTAAGATATTACTCTAGTTCTCTCCACAACTCTAGGGATGGGATTCCCACAGATTGGAAATTTTATTATTATGTGGGCATTGAAAAAGATAAAACTGCATTCTTCATCTCGTTACCTGTGTCCATAATCCCCACCAAGTATCTTTGGAAATATATAACTGAAATTATCTTATTATAAGTAATAGAAAAAAAAGAATGGTGACAAATACAGTGAAAGTTATGTGAGGCCTGGCATGCGTCTTTGTGCCGTGCGCAGGGCTTTCGTGCATGCTGTGAGCCTTTGTCAGATGGAACCCGCACACCAGCTTTGAGGCTGTCAAGAACCCGGGGCTTCCCCTGGGCCACAGTGGGAGTGTGCTGTCAATTGCCTTAGGGGGTTGCCTCGATTCCCCTCTCCCGCGGCCAGGGCTGGGGCTGGGGCTGTGCTCCGCCTCCAGTTTGCCTTTCTGCTTCCCATGTCTTTGCCGTGTCCTGCCACTGCTTTCTGGATTCTAGATGCTCTCTGCCTGTAATACAGCCTCCCCTTTGTTGTCTTGATTTCTCATTCACAGTCCTATAGGGCATGCTGCAATCAATCTCACCTGCTTTCTGTAAATATTCAATTCAATTTTAGAAGATGCACAGCAGGGAAGCCCGTTTCAGTTACTCTTTAAATCACTGCGCAGAGAGATCAGTGTGTGACGCTCTTGACGCGCTGTGAGTCTGTGGCATGTATACTTTGGAACTTGCTGCTATCTCTTGTCACTTTCATTCTTTCTTGCTGTTGAGGGGAAATGCACTGCTAGGTCACAGATATGCCCAACATTTCACATTTGCAATCCTAGCATTCGGTGTGGCCATGTGGGGCTTGGGGATGCTTTTAAGATGTGGGTTGCAGTGCAGTCCTTCATTACCTGGAAAACTATTCTTGGAAGGGATTCCAGTGTTTCTGCTGAGGCTCCTGTGTGCTCACGAGCGAATCGTTTTGAGGGTGAGCCTAACTCTGGAGCTGGTGCGGAACTTTGGGTCCAGGGATGGATTGAAGACTCAGAGATGGATGCGTGATGAATTGTAAGGTTTATTTTAGGGAGATTTAGGATTCTGAGGGAAGGCTACCTGAAGGCTCAAGGCAGGAAGAAATTTTCCACCTTGCCCCGCTGGAAGTGATGAAGGGAGATGTGTTAAGGCCTCCTGCCATAGGGAGGAAGCCTCTGGAGAAAGGGCTTACAAATATAGGGAGAAAAGCAGAGGAGCCCAAGCCATGAGCTGGCCCACACATGGGGGATCAGAGAGGACGAAGATGGCCAAGGACCTTACCTTAAGAGTTCACACATGCACCCAGGCAAGACAGTGCTCCCCAAACAAGACAGAAAGTGCAGGGACAGGAGAACCCCTCTGCTTTTCAGTGCCGATGAGGGGTAATGAGAGAGCATTACACGCGTGCAGAGGAGGAAGAGGAGGAGAAGGAGAAAGAGAAGGAAGACGCCAAGAGGATTTACACAGGGCATTGGGCTCCTTTATATTGGTCAACCATCCAATTAGGACGAGCCTCTTCATCAGACTCCTGCGTGTGAGGGAGAGACCTGCTCGCTGGTGGACTCCCAGGGGGCTTAGTAACCCCAGCAGTGCTTGCCCAGGAGCCTTGAAGAAGCAGGAAGTTGCTGGGGTGTTTCTTACAGTTGTCACAAATGAGACTGGGCCAGACTGGGGTCTAGTCCTGCCAGCGCAAGCAAGGGGGCCTCTCCTTGGGCCCCTGTTCCTGGCTTACCACTTATTTATTGTTCTAAAGCTCTGTTCTCCTTCAGAAGCGTCCTGGACTCGCTGTTTGGGGACGTTGTCTCTCCTTACCACACGCTGTTCCTGGCAGTGCCAAGCACGTGAGGAAGCACAGCCAAGAGGACCAGACCCAGAATCGGTGCCATTCTGTGATCGAAATAATCCATTTTGTGAAATTAGCTTGCCTTGAGTATTTTATTATGATAGCAGAAAATGGATGCGCACTGAGAACTGGCTGTGCAGAGTAGACGCTGTTACTATAATTATATGTGGAAAGATCAAGGCAGCCTTGGAACTGGCTAGTAGGCAGAGATCGGAAAAGTTGCATGAAACAGACTAGAAAAGGCCTAGTGTGATATCAACAGAATATTGTGAATGAACCTAGACAGAAGGCAACTATGTCCCCACAGAAGTAAACATTCTGACTGCAATTAGAGGAAAGTGCACCCTTGGGGTGATGTAGCATAGATTTTGGTGGGATTTATGGCCATGCCTTAGAGTTATGAAGACAGCAGAATCTAAAGAGGATGGACTAGGACATGTGCAAGAAGAAGGTTACAATTGTTCGATTGCTTTTATTCAGATTTAAATGGGACTCAAGAACTAAAGGAAATGGAGCAAAAAGAGTAGTAAAAGGAGAAGGCATAGTGAAAAAATTGGAAAGAACTCAAAATATAAAGACATTGAGAAAAAGAAATGAAGGTGCAGGTCTGGAGACATTCTGGATCATAAATGGAAATCGAAGGGGATGCTCATAGGCTCCCAGGCCAGGGTTGCAGGCAGCAACATTTGTTTCTTAGGAGTCGGTGGCAAAGCACCCTACAGCTGCATGTGGTTAGACCAGGTCTTCATGACATATACACTGGGCTTATTCCACACGTGTGCAGAATTCGGAAGGGTTAGGGTCATGGTGATTCTAACTAAGGTTGCAATGGAAAGTTCTAGAGAACAGATTACAGCCAGGTGGGAGACACTGCAGAATATGGAAAAAGTATGGAACCTGATGTAGCTGTGGGAGCAGACCACAGCAAGGACCTCTGAAAGCTAGGGTGACCATCAGTGCACCACCGGGAACACTGCTGACATTAGTGACCAGCCAAAGAGAGCAGATATGTGGATGGTAACCAGAAAGCTTGTCGAATGGAGGTTGTCAGAGAGGTGGAGAGCCAAACCCTATCACATCACAGTGTGCAAAAGATTTTGGACTTAGAACTCTAGGTCTTAATATCTACCCTGCTAGACTATAGTCTTATGTTGAACTGATGACTGCTTTATAAACTTGTGTATTTCTCTCTTTTGGAATCATCCTATTTATCATGTATCTGTCTCACTGTTTTACCTTAGCAGTATGTGATTTCTTTTTTGAGTTTGCAGGTCCTCGTAGCTGAAAGAGCTTGTCTTGATCCTCAGAAGGAACTTTGTTCTTGAGGTTTTGCACGTTCATGGAAGAGTTAACAGTTTGTGATTATGGGGACAGGCTATTGCTACTGCTCTAGGTTGCCGAAAACAGTTAGATGGTAAGACCCTATTGCTGGAGACACCACACACTTTGCTTGTTGGACATACAGAAATCAAGCTGAAATTGACCTGAAAGCTTCATTACTCTTGGCTGACTTTAATAGTCCTGGTAGGTACTAATATAAGCTACTATGGGAGAGTTGTCATCAACAATCTTAACTTAGATGTTGACCCTGCCAGCTATGCTACTAACATTCAGGGTAAGATGTGCCCATAGGTGCAAAGTAGAGTGACAGTTATGGGGATAACCAACTGCCTTATGAATGGATTTGATGCCAGATCCATAAGAAGTTATTCATGTCTAGTACTTATAGTGCTATATATATATGTATATATATATATATATATATATATATATATATATATATATATACACATACAGACACACACACACATATATTATACTACTATAGCTTGTCAAAAGCCCATGGTTATTGAGATTGTAGGTTCCAGTTGGGAAGTTACTGCTATTGTTTTGCTAAATGGACATGATGTGCCTGCCATTTTTTAAGATAAATATTTATGTTTATGACTGTGGTGGTTTGAGTAGAATAGATGGCCCCCAATATATTCAGTTGTTTGTTTGTAGTTTGCATCTGCAGCCACCTGGCTGGAGGCAGTAACAGTGAGTGGATCTTAAGGTGTGGTGGTGGGTTTCAGATTTCAATCTAAAGATATGCAAAGTGTGCCTAGCTGGAGTTCCTGAAGTGTGCTGTGTGGCTTTTTGGCTTTTGGCTTGTACTTTTCTCTCTCTGCCTGATCCCGTGAAGGCAGGCCAGATTCTTCTGCCATTATGGAACTACCCCTGGATCTGTAAGCTTCAATAAATATCCCTTCCTCCATAACTGTGCCTGGTCTGGAAGTTCATCTCAGTGAACCTGAAGCTGTCTGCTACAATGATTTAGACTCTTGCTAGTCTCAGGTTTTGTAAAGGGTGGTGGTTAATGTAGAGATTCATAAGTGATCAAAGTGTTGAAAGTGACTGTTCCGTTCTTAGCACTAAGTAGGACATCTATATTAACTCCTGCAATGCTAAGGGAATGTCATGGAAGAGGGAGTAATTAATAGAGGGAGGAAGGGATGGAGTGTTCTGGAACACTGTCTCTGGACATGGCATGGCTACATATTCACAGAAGCTGTGGTTATTGGCAAAAGACTTGTGTTGTATAAAGAGAAAGTTTAGGAGATGTTGGGGATAGAATGAATACGTTTTGCATTGAGAACTGAATATAAACTTTCACAGCCAGAATGCTGTGATTTGAGTTAATATCCCAGTGATTTATTGGAACTTTGTCCCCATAGTTTAGCAATTAGGTAGAAGCAGGACCTGTAGGCAATAGGGCCTAGTTTGATATGCTAAGGTCATTAGGTAAACTGCTTTCAGAGGGATCATGATATCTATTACAGAAACTTGGCTTCTGTGAGGTGAGTTGGTAATAGCAATGAGCTTAATTCCTGAGTCATCACTGTTTTCCTGTGTGGAGGTAAATGTCTCCCTTCCCATGCACTTCTGTTGTCACTAAACACCATGAGGTGATGAAGCTAAGCCGTGCTCCTCACCAGAACCGGTGAACCTGTCTCAACTTGCAACATCCACAGCTATAAGCAAAATAAAACTCCTTTACAAAGTTTGCCTGCCTCAGGTATTGCATTATCATAGATGAATATGTATACCGAGTTAACTAATTAGGATATTGTATTTCTGCCTCAAATACTCTTTTCATTTTCTTTTTATAACCAGTGTCCTCACTTTTCACATATCATTCCTAACAGAAGGCATTATCTGACTGCTCTGGATCAAATAGCACAGCTTCATCACTTATTTATTTATTCACTTACTTATTTACCCAAGGAATCACGCAGGCTATGCCTTACCTCTGAGCTGCACCAAGCCCCACTGCACACGCATGAGCATTTTCTATGTTCCTTACGTGACTTCTCCCCTAAATAGCCGTGATCATGCCTGGACATTGCGGCATGTATTTGCTTGCTCTGCTGGTGCTGTATGTTTTCCTACTTGGGGACTCAGAGACCTAGTGTCATGTCTACTCAACTCTTAACAATAAATAACGCTTGTTGAATGATTTACCAGAACATATATGTAAAACCAAGACAAATTTTTACAATCACTTTGATCAACTTTGGATTTGGAAATACTCTTTTCCCACTAGTTTTTCATGTCCTGTTTCACGAAGAGTTCCAGCCTTCACAAAGAATGTACTTTTGACCCGTTGGCAGCTAGCTAAGCTGCACACAGTTGATCCTAAATTACCTTTGTTTTGATGACATACAGCTGGCTTTAAATTTTTTTCATACAGCTTTTTCTTTAACTATTCCCTGTTTAGTAGAGCCCTGTTGGTTAAGAGACATTTTCAAATAGAAAAAAAATTAATACAAATATGTGTCTTCACTTCATGTAAGCTTGATATGTCATAAAATGTGACCTGTATTTTTTTAAATTTAGTTTGATTTTAATATGTAATGGAAAGGTTCCTTAGGCACAAAAATAGACTCGAAAGGATTTTATTAAACAAAGAAGAGTTTTATGATGTGAATAATTGGTCTCCAGGTTTCAGTACTTAATGATCTTGGGAAAATCTTAATTTACTAGACTTCATTTTCTTATGTAAAAAGAATATCTTAAGAATAATGTTAATATCAATGAAAGGATCCCAGGGTAATTATGAGATAAAATAATTATACAAGAATATACTGTAAGGTGAAATACAGTTTTAAAAATTACCCTTCAAATAAAATCAAGTAATATTTGAGGGCCTATGATGTAAGGCACAGTGTTCAAATAAGACAGAATGTGATCTTAGTACTAAAATAAGAAAAAAGGCATTTGAATTGAAAATGAGAGAAACTTTTCCAACTGGAAACTAATTAGCGTTCCAATAAGTCTGATTGGTAAATCTTAACAAATTAAGTCAATTTCATAATCATTTTCACTTTTTCCTAAGTTTTAATTTTTTGTTCAATTGATTTTCTAGAGACTTAGCTTAGACACCACTTTCTGAGAATTTTCTTCTTCACTGAGAAACTAAACAGCTTATTTTTCTTGTCCTTAAAAATCTTTTGAGGTCCCCCGCTCCCAATTCCTTTGCGCTTGTATGTGCACGTGCAGCAGAGCAGTGAGAATGGAGGAGATGGAGAAGAACCACCCCTCTCGCCCGCCAGGGCCCTGTGAATCCGGTGGACCTGGAGAGACGAGCAAGAGACCTGCTTCCATGCGGAGCCTGACATCATGCAGCAGGAAGATGGAGACAGACACTGAGGACTCAAAACACACCACAGCAGAATCCAGAAGCTGCACAATGCTGAAGTTGACATAAAATACACCCAACATGGCTCAGAGAATTTTGAGGAAGAGGAGCCATAAAAGATTGTAGGAGCCACAGAAGGAAATGTCCAGAGCCATTGCCCCACCTTACAGTGACTGACTTCTGCTCTCTCATCTATAACCCCAAACCCCATGGCAAATGGCAGCAATCCTGCTGAGAGGGGCCCTCAGTGGAATTGGGGCAGGAAGGAGGGAAAGGATGGTACCAACACATGATGTTTCCACACAAAGTTTCTGCTTAATAAAAAAATCTTTTAGAATGCTGAGGCTTATGAGAAAACTAACCAACATGCCTTAAGTTGAAATGCCTTATTTGGGTTGCGGAGATTGCTTAGTAGTTAAGGCACTTGCCTGAACAGTCAAAGGATTCAGGTCGATTCCCCAGGACCCATGTAAGCCACATACACAAGGTGGCGCAAGCATCTGGAGTTCATTTGCAGCAGCTGAAGGCCCTGGCATGCCCATTCTCTTTCTTTCTCTCTCCCTCTCTCAAATAAAATAAATAAATAAAATTAAAAAGAGAAGTGCCTTATTTGCTTATGTATTTCATCTACCTTTATTTTCACTAGCAGATGGCCATACATAATGTATTCTTTATTTACATAAATCACAAAGATGGGAGATCTCACGGCATGTACTCTTTGGCCAGAAATGATTCCCACAGAGAGCTGTATTTTTCACAGTGCTCCCCGTCAAGGCACCAATGGAGAGTGAAGTCAGCACAGGTTAAATGGAATAAGCATTATTAATTTAGGGAGAGTTTGATAGTTGCAGCTCCTCTTTTAGGCGAAGACTAGTGGGAGCTTGACATTAGAGAGCATAATCTTTATCTCCAGAGGATTCAGACAGGGTTACCAGTTCAAGACACAGGTTCCTCCCTACTGAACAGATCTCATAGCCAATCAGAAAGCCACTAGTTACCAACCAAGGCTGTGTGCCACCATTGCACCTCTATGTACTTCCTGCCAGGCTGGCTGCTTCTGTGTGGCTCAGACTGCTGGTTGCTCAGACCACTGTTGGCTGCTTTTCTCAGTAGCTCATGTTGAACTTTCCACACTAGATGGGGACTGGCTGTCTTCCAGATTCCAGCCAAGTTTCTCCATGTTCTGTGTTAGCAGAATCTGGTGCCTTTAGCAATAGAGTCTTACCTTTTACCTCAGGTGGATAATCAAGTGTTTTGACAGAAGCCTGCCTTGTTTTGGGTATCTTGTAGGTCTCTCCAATCAACAGCTCCATGTGGGTAGTGAGTATTCCTGGTATTAGGAGTTACAGATCAGTACCATTTTTTTTAAGGTTAGGCTTCATCCCACCTTCTCTAGGACCCTTCTTTAGAGATGCCCCCCCTTATATTCCTGTTGAGGGCTATATATTTTATTCTACATACAAAAAGAAATATTTCTATGGTACCAGATCATTTGGGTTTAGTTTATGTTTTTTTCCCCCTTCCTCCTCTTCTCCTGCCCCCAGTCCCTTCCATCCCTCTTGCCAGAGCCTCGAGCTGGCTATCAGGCATGCCAGCAGCTCAACATGATCCAGTTTAGGAATCCCAGACGAGTAAGAACATGCAGCGCTTGTCCTTCTGTGACTATGTGTGTTCATTGAGTAAATATTTTATTTTATTTATTTGTTTATGGGGGGGGGTAAGGGAGAGGGAGGGAGAGAAAGTGCTCACTAGGGGCTTGTGGCGATTTGATTCAGGTGTCCCCCATAAACTTAGAAGTTGTGCAGGGCTGCTCTGCAAAGAAATGAACTGGTGTGAGCAGAGGGATATGACACAGAAAGAAAAATCTTTGGATGAACTGCTGCCTGTGCAGCTGCAATTAAGAGATTATAACCTTTGAGATTGGGCCAGCTGACCTGCACTGGGACAACAGGAAGAATGTAGACTCTTTTGAAGGGGCCTGAGTGCTCAAGGAGTGTCCTGTTCTTCAAAGTTGGCTTTATTCCCCCCTGGATTAACAAATTGGCAACCTACCTGGTATTGTGGAGTATAAGAAATGCAGGAAAGAGAGGGTCATTGAGTTTGCAACATGGTCTTGTGTTCTGGAAATGACCATGGGCAGTGTGAAGCAGGTTTGCTGGATGCCTGTATGGAGACCCCATGGAGCCATGAGGATGAACTGTGGATTGCAGTGGGGACCCAGTGGAGATGCTGGGACCATGAGATGGCTGCTAATTGGAAAGCTTTCAGCCCCAATAAAGTTTTCCAGGACTGTGAATAGCTGGAGGGGTGGAATTGGAATGCCATGGACTTGTGGCTGGTTAGAATTATTGGACTTAGAGGTTTGTGACTGGCTAAAGTTGTTGGACTTGAAGGTATAGAGCTTGATGTTTACCCTGGTTGCTTTAAATCTTGTATTTGCTATGCCCAGTGCCATCTTTTGCAGTGTGAATGTTTATTCTATGCCATTATGGGTATGGGTGGGATTTTTTTGGTATTATGGACTCAGTTAAAAGACCTTGGACTATGGAGCTGTTTGAACATCATTAAGATGGATAAAAACTATGGGGACTTTTAAAGTTGGGCTAAATGCACTGTATTTTACATCATGTATGGATATCGGTTTATGGGAACCAGGAGTGGAATGTGGTAGTTTTATTCAGGTGTCCCCCATAAACTTAGGTGTTCTGAATGCTCGGGTCCCAGCTGATGGAGATTTGGGAATTAATGCCTCCCAGAGGAATGTATTATTGAGGGCATACTTATGGGTGTTATAGCCAGTTTCCCCTTGCTAGTGCTTGGCACACTCTCCTGTTGCTATTGTCCACCTCGTGTTGGCCAGGGGGTGATGTCCACCCTCTGCTCATGCCATCATTTTTCCTGCCATCGTGGAGCTTCCCCTTGAGCCTGTAAGCCAAAATAAACCTCTTTTTCCCCCATAAGCTGCTCTTGGCCGGGTGATTTCTACCAGCTACTACTGAAGAGTGCCTCACAGGAGTAGGGTTAGGGTCAGTGCAGCAGAGGAAGGCTCCACGCTCAGGAGTGAGAGTAACATGTCTGATGGACTACGCTTGAACAGGGGTTTCTCCATTTCATTGTCACTTTTCTCTTCTTCTGTTTTTCTTACTTCCGCAGTGTAGTAAGAGATTGGAATTATAGTTGCTTGAAAGTACAGGGGCTTTTATTGCTTCATCATCATTGCCCATCTGATGGCAGTTTCAGCAATGGAGGCTTTCTGGAGGCATGCCACTGGGGGTGAAACTTGAGGTTTATTAACCCAGTTCCAAGCCCAGTAATTAGACTACTTCCACCTAGATACATGACAGCTTTCTGCTGTGCCATCCTTTCCCTGACCACTCAAGACATTAAGCCAAAATCAACCCTTTCTCCCCTTCAACTACTTTACATCAAATGTTCTATCCCAGTGATGACAGGATAAACACAAGAAAGAATTGGAAAGATGCAATGCTTAGTGCTTAGGAAGCAAGAAAAGTCTAAAATATATGAGGCACAGTAACATCATTCCTTTCATTTGAACCCACAGACATTAAGGAAGACATCAACCAAATCAAGCACTTCCTATTCAGGTCCTTCACTAGTTTCCACCACAGAGTTGGTACATGCCATCATGGTTACTTTCTTAGTTACTGTAACAGGAATCCTGCTCTTTGTGAGCCTTAAAATACTTTACATGGCTGACTTTCATGAAAATAGAGGAATCGGTTTTATAAACACTATTAAAGGTACATGGACATTAAAAATTAAAAAAGTTCTAAGGTGGCCAATGGGTAAATCAAAGTGTTTCCTGTGCCTCGTTAAGACAAAATATCACAACTGCAAAAGAATGAACCTTTAAAATCAATTGTCTGAGGCCTCACCTCAGGAAGTTTTATTTCCCTACTGATTAAACATGCCTTTTCATTTCCTTATAAAGATATCTGCTTATAAAAGTGTTTTATGGGGCTGGAGAGATGGCTTAGTGGTTAAGCGCTTGCCTGTGAAGCCTAAGGACCCCAGTTCGAGGCTCGGTTCCCCAGGTCCCACGTTAGCCAGATGCACAAGGGGGCGCACGCGTCTGGAGTTCGTTTGCAGAGGCTGGAAGCCCTGGCGCGCCCATTCTCTCCCTCTTCCTCTATCTTTCTTTCTCTCTGTGTCTGTCGCTCTCAAATAAATAACTTAAAAATTAAAAAAAAATAAAATTAAATTTAAAAAAAAGTGTTTTATGTACAGTTTAAGTGCTACTTGTGCGGTGTCACAGGAAAAGTGTGCATTACTTAGTTTCCCCTTCTTGCTTCTGGACAACAGTGTCCTAGATATTCAAACATACATGTGTTCTGAATGTAGCTAAAAGTAAAAAGTTATTTATTCTCACTTCTGCTCCTTATGTTTTCAGTTATAGCTGAGCATCCTTGGCCTGAGTTCTCTCATACATTAGTTTAAATGCTAGGATATTTTTCAGTATTAGTTCTCAAGCAGAATAAAAACACACTCATTTGGGTAAGATTTCACGCACGTAGAGAGTATATGTGGTGTGTATGTGATGTGTACAGGTGCACACACCCACACACCTGTGTGCAGAGGCCAGAGAAGAAAGTCAGTGTCCTTCTCTTATCACTCACCCCTCTTAAATAAGAAGTGGTTACTCCCTCACACTGAGGCCTCAGCCCATGAGTCAGCCCCACTGATTCTCTGGTTTCCACCTTATGGATCAAGGTTCGGGACATGTGTGGTTACATCCAGCTTTTTACTTGGCTTCTTGGGATTTCAACATGGTGGCCTCTGGTTGGAGAGGTCCTCATAATTTAGTGAAAGGTATGTTTAACTGCTTAGCCATTTATTCCATTAATGTCAGTTTTTCTCAACTGTCTTCTAATAGGTATTGGAAATTCTTCATCTAATGAGAATTTACGTGAAGACTAGTAAACCAATACATGCCTGGGGTCCTAATCTTAGAAGTAATGTATCTGCCCTTCCATGAGCCCCCTATTCACACCCACCAACAAGGACTAGTTAACCAATACGTGCCTGTGGTTCTAATCTTAGAAGTAATGTATCTGCCCTTCCATGAGCTCTCTTATTCACACCCACCAACAAGGACTAGTTAACCAATACATGCCTGTGGTCCTAATCTTAGAAGTAATGTATCTGCCCTTCCATGAGCTCCCTTATTCACACCCACCAACAAGGACTAGTTAACCAATACATGCCTGTGGTCCTAATCTTAGAAGTAACGTATCTGCCCTTCCATGAGCTCCCTTATTCACACCCACCAACAGGGACTAGTTAACCAATACATGCCTGTGGTCCTTATCTTAGAAGTAATGTATCTGCCCTTCCATGAGCTCTCTTATTCACACCCACCAACAGGGACTAGTTAACCAATACATGCCTGTGGTCCTAATCTTAGAAGTAATGTATCTGCCCTTCCCTGAGCTCCCTTGTTCACACCCACCAACAGGGACTAGTTAACCAATACATGCCTGTGGTCCTTATCTTAGAAGTAATGTATCTGCCCTTCCATGAGCTCTCTTATTCACACCCACCAACAAGGACTAGTTAACCAATACGTGCCTGTGGTCCTAATCTTAGAAGTAATGTATCTGCCCTTCCATGAGCTCTCTTATTCACACCCACCAACAGGGACTAGTTAACCAATACATGCCTGTGGTCCTTATCTTAGAAGTAGTGTATCTGCCCTTCCATGAGCTCCCTTATTCACACCCACCAACAAGGACTAGTTAACCAATACATGCCTGTGGTCCTAATCTTAGAAGTAGTGTATCTGCCCTTCCATGAGCTCCCTTATTCACACCCACCAACAGGGACTAGTTAACCAATACATGCCTGTGGTCCTAATTTTAGAAGTAATGTATCTGCCCTTCCCTGAGCTCCCTTGTTCACACCCACCAACAGGGACTAGTTAACCAATACATGCCTGTGGTCCTAATCTTAGAAGTAGTGTATCTGCCCTTCCATGAGCTCCCTTATTCACACCCACCAACAAGGACTAGTTAACCAATACATGCCTGTGGTCCTAATCTTAGAAGTAATGTATCTGCCCTTCCATGAGCTCCCTTGTTCACACCCACCAACAAGGACTAGTTAACCAATACGTGCATGTTGTCCTTATCTTAGAAGTAATGTATCTGCCCTTCCATGAGCCCCCTATTCACACTCACCAACAAGGACTAGTTAACCAATACATGCCTGTGGTCCTAATCTTAGAAGTAATGTATCTGCCCTTCCATGAGCTCCCTTATTCACACCCACCAATAAGGACTAGTTAACTAATACATGCCTGTGGTCCTTATCTTAGAAGTAGTGTATCTGCCCTTCCATGAGCTCCCTTGTTCACACCCACCAACAAGGACTAGTTAAGCAATACATGCCTGTGGTCCTAATCTTAGAAGTGATGTATCTGCCCTTCCATGAGCCCCCTATTCACGCCCACCAGCAAGGTCAGGGTCACATTTTGCACATATGTCATAGCTTATCATAGCCCTCAGCCTCCACTGTCTTTTTTCTGTTACTATTCTGTAAATGGCATGCCCGTACCTCAGCTGTCCCTCTTTTGAGTCACACTGATTCGTCCCAGACCAGCCCTACATTATTTTCCCACTACTAATCTACCAGAATGAACATGAGAAACATTAGAATAAAGCACATCAAAGCACTTCTGTTTCAAAGGCTGAAGAATGGTAATAAAGATTTACATCCCTTCGAGCACTACAAACTCTGAGCCACTGGTAAGACACAGAAACCATCCCCCCCCCAAAAAAAAAAACAGGTCAAAGAGATTTCAGACCTCCAACCTGAGAATTCTCCAATAGTGCTGTCTAGTCTCACAATGGAAGTCTTTAATGAAAACATGGAGGGCACAACAGGAATAAACACTCAAATTTAAACACAACAAGCATTGTGACCCTGACCAAGAGAGTTGCAGATCTGGAAGAAAATTATGAAAACAAACAACAATCACATAAATGAAATGTATACCGCTATCTTCACTAGGCTTAACTTAATTGAAAAAATCCAGACACTGAAAAGATAGATAAATGAACTGAAGGTGAGCCAAAAAATATTGGATCTTAATAATCATATGGCTAAGATTAATGAAGACATGATTAAATGCAAGAATGAATTCTAAGAAGCATTAAGAAAACTAAAACATGACCTAAAATTGGAACTCAACAAACAGACGGATACTACACAGATAAAGGCAATAGAAACAGCAAACTGAATAGAGCTTGTGAAAAGAGTTAGTCATGTGGAGGACAGAACCTCAGAGCTGGAGGACAAGACAGAAGAACTAGTTTGGGAGTCCAAAATTTTTGACCAATTTCAAAAATCTTGTGAGTAGAACTTGATGGAACTGTGGGATACACTAAAACAACCTAGCATCTGGGTCATGGTTGTACTAGAAGTAGAATAAACTCAAACAAAAGGCATTGAAAACTTATTCAAAAAGTTATTGAAGAAAACTTTCCCACACACTCAAAAGAGATCTATGTAGATACAATACTTCACAGGGACTTACCTAAGAAGAAACTCTCCAAGGCGCATCATCAAAAGCTCTAAATAATGAAAGCAAAGAGAGAGTACTAAAAGCAGCAAGAGAGAAGGGGCTCATTATATACAAGGGCAATTCCATGAAAATTACCTCATATTTCTCCTTTAAAACCCTGAAATCCAGAAAGATCTGGAATGGAGCACTTCAAAGTCTAAAATATTATGGCTGCCAACCCAAACCACTGTACCCAGCAAAATCATCCCTCACAATAAATGGTGAAAGGAAAACATGCCATGATAAAAGACAGCTCTATGATTATATGAATACAAAGCCAAAAAGAGAGTATTTTATGGAATACTCTACATAGAAAAGTAAAAAATCTCTCTCTCTCTCCATATATATATATATATATATATATATATATATATATATATGTGTGTGTGTGTGTGTGTGTGTGTGTGTGTGTGTGTGTGTGTGTGTGTGTATGTTGCACCTAAGCCCAAATATTACTTAATGTGAAAAGTCTCAAGGAGTTCCCATTGAGAGTGGGAACAAGACAGGGGTGCCCACTCTTACCACTCCTCTTCTGAATAATACTAGAAGTTCTATCCCAAGCAATAAGAGAGGAGAACATGTAAAGGGAACACAAATAGGAAATGAAGACATCAAATTAGCCCTGTTTGCAGATGACATGATCCTATATATAAGTGACCTAAATATTACACCTCAAAACTTCTAAAGGTGATTAACTCTTTCAACAATGTGACAGAATACAAAATCAACACACATACCAATAGCCTTTCCATACGCAAAGGGTAAACACACAGATATCAAGTCCTTAATTTATTTCTTGAGTGTTTTTATGTTTTTGTTATATGAGTCTTTCACATCATTGGCTAGTATTATTGCAAGGGATTTGATGTTTTCTTTTTTTGCACCTATTGAAAATAGGACAGCCTCACTAAATTCTTTTTTTTAAAATTTATTATTATGATGATATCATTTATTTATTTATTTAAGAGTGACAGACACAGAAGGGAGAGAGAGAGAGAATGGGCACACCAGGGCTTCCAGCCTCTGCAAACGAACTCCAGACGCGTGCGCCCCCTTGTGCATCTGGCTAATGTGGGACCTGGGGAACCGAGCCTCTAACCGGAGTCCTTAGGCTTCACAGGCAAGCGCTTAACCGCTAAGCCATCTCTCCAGCCCCTAAATTCTTTATCTGTGTGTTTACCCTTTGCGTATGGAAAGGCTATTGGTATGTGTGTTGATTTTGTATTCTGTCACATTGTTGAAAGAGTTAATCACCTTTAGAAGTTTTGAGGTGTAATATTTAGGTCACTTATATATAGGATCATGTCATCTGCAAGATGGAAAGAACTCCAATGGTCCTGGATAGGTAGAAATAATATTGTGAAAATGGTAATTCTATCAAAATCAATATACAGATTTAATTTAATAGCAATAAAAATCCCAGCATCATTCTTCACAGAGATAGAAAGAATGAACTCAAAACTCATGTATAATGGCAGCGCGTTTCAGGTATACAAAGATATACTAAGCAAAAGAAATACCTCTGGAGGTGTCAACCTACTAATCAATAGTAACAACAACAACATGGTACTGGCATAAAAACAGACATATGTAGATGAATGTAACAGAATTGAAGACCCAATTGTTAGGTTAAGTAATTTCAGCTACTTCATCTATGCCAAAGGAGCCAGCAACATACACTGGAGAAAAGACAGCATCTTCATCAAATGATGCAGGACAAACTGGATAACCATGCACAAACACGCTCCTGCCACCATGAACAAAAGTCAACTCCAGTTGTATTAAAGAACTCAATATCAGACCTGAAACTCTTAAAATATTGGAAGAAAAAAAATAGGAGGTACTCTCTCCAATATAGGAGTGGGGAAAGACTTCCTGAACAATATCCCAGTAGCCCAGGAAATTAAACAGTTCCTCAACCAATGGGGCCTCATGGAGCTAAAAGCTTCTGCACAGAAACATGACATCAGCAGAGCCAACAGATTACCCACTGAATGTGAGAAAATTTTCACCAGCTATACCACTGAGATTGGCCTAATATCTAGAATCTACAAAAAACTTAAAAAAAAAAAAAACAAAAAAACAACAACAAAAAAAAACATATACAATAAAAACTCAAACAACCCGCTCAAAATATAGGCCCGAGAACTGAATAGGAAGTTCTCAGAGGAAGAAATACAAAACTAACTAACACACATGTAAGGAAATGTTCCATATCCTTAACCATCAGGGAAATGCAAATTAAAACATCTATGAGATTCCACCTTACTCTGGTAAGGATGGCGATCATTAAAAAAACAAACAACAATAAATGTTAGTGAGTATGTGGGGAAAGAGGAACCCTCATTCACTGTCAGTGGGAATGCAAACTTGTATAACCACTATGGAAATCAATAAGGAGACTCCTGGAGAAAGTAAACTAGAACTACCAACAGACCCAGTTATTCACCTACTGGAATCCATCCTAAAGGCTCCATGCTTCACTGCAGAGATATTTGCTCAACCATGATTATAGGTGCTCAGATCACAATAACTAAGAATTGGAATCAACACAGGAGCCTGCCATTGGACAAATGGATAATGAAGATATGGTACATTTACACAATGGAATTCTACTCAGCTGTAAGAAAAAAAAAAAAAAACAATACAATAAAAGTGTGATCTTAGCAATTTCACACAATCATAGAAAGACAAACACCAGATGTTTTCCCTCATCTGTAGTTCCTAAACTGGAACAGCTTGAGTTGCTGGCAGACCTGACAGGTAACTGGAGACCCACACAATAGGTTTGGAGTGGAGAAGAAGAAACACAAAACTAAACCCAAAATGAACTGGTACCATATAACCTTTCTCCTGAAGGTAAACTAAAAGATTTAAACATTAACAGGAGTATGGTGGGGATCACCTGGAAAAAAAAGTTCCCTGGATAGGGTGGGATGAAGCCTAATCTTAAAACATTTAGGTCTGGCCTGAAACTCCCAGTACAGAAATTAGTTGCTATCCACATTGATTTATTGATTGGAGAGACCTAGGAGGACCCTAAACCAAGACAAGCTTCTGTCAAAGCACTTGATTACCCACCTGAGGCAACAGGTAAGATCTTCTTGCTGACAACACCATATGTCACTGACACAGAACACCAAGAGGTAGGGCTGGAATATGGAAGGGATCTAGTCCCCAAAGGTCAGCCTGCTTCGTTGGTATTTGAAAGTGCTACATGAGCTATTAGGGAAAGTATCTAACAATGGTATGAGCAAAAACGGGTCAGTGATGCTCAAAGCAACCAGCTGGACACGATGTACATGCCAGTGCAATGGTGGTGCACTTTGGTGAGTAACCATTGGCTTTCTGATTGGCTAAGAGATCCTCTCAGTGATAAGGAACCCATAACTAAACTGGGAACCAAGCCAGAATCCTATGGAGACCAATACTAATGTCTCCAATGACAAGCTCCCACTAGTCTTTGGCCAAAAGAGGGACTACATCCATCAAAATCTCCAAAAATTAATAACGCTTATCCCATTTAACCTGTGCAGACTTCATTCTCCTTTGCATAATTCGTTTTTCTTTTTTCAAAAGGTAGTGGAACCTGAGGAGATAAACCACCCTTCATGCCTCAGTGTAGGGTTAGGTGAAACCACAGAGGAATTGGTGAAGTGAGCAAGAGTGCTGTTTCCATGGTGAGCCTGACAACCAGTGCCAGGGTGAAGGAGACAGATGCTGAGGATACTTAACACATACCAAAGCAGAAATCCATAAGGTTATGAGAGCTTTTCACTGAAGTGATCGTAAACCACATCACAAGGCTCAGGAACTTTTTGCGGAGGAGGAGATGGAAAGATTGTAAGAGCCCTAAGTTGGGACAGCATACTTAGAGGCATTGTCCCCCTTCCCAATGACTGACTGCTGCTGTCACAACCCATAGCCCACATCCCCATGTGGATTACCAGCAACCCCACTAAGAAGAGCCCTCAGTGGAGTGGGAGGAAAATGATGGTGCCAACATATGCTGTGTCCATTCCAAGCATATTCATAATAAACAAGCTTGGCATATCTTGCTGTGAAAAAATGTATGCAATATGATATTAAGAGGAAACATCTGAATATTAAAGATAATATGTGGTTCTAATATTTATATAACTTTTTGCTTGTACCTACGTCATTGGTAAGAATTGGTATCAGAATATGGACTAGTTGTCTGTAGTTGCATGAACATAATTAAAATATACCTACTTCAATTCGCAGTCAAAATATTTTACTAGTTTAATAAGAAGCAGGAGAGGTGAAACGCAAGCGGCCCAGGAGACTGTGGCACCGTCTTCGGCTTGCGGCCATTTCAGACATGTCGTCAGCAGAACTACTTATGTGGCTTAGCTGATCTGCTCTGGCTCCCTTCCCTCAGCTACTAAACGTGGTGATAAAATGTCACATAGTTAGCCTGCCAACGTAGCCAGTGTGAAAGGCTTAGAATAGCGACATAAACATGGCAGCTATCTTTCTTCATTCTTGGGGTTCTTCCTCCAAGAACATGCAGCCAATATGTGAGGACATGAGCCCAATAGCAAGAGGAATGTGGAGTCAATACCTATTCACGGTTTAGAGGAAGAGAGAGATGGTTATAATCCCATCATGCTCAAATAGATCATTTCAATGTCTGTGCCAAATGTCATAGAGATTCACGAGAGGTTATCAAGACGCTTTAAAAGAGCATCTAATACAAAGTTAAAAGTCCAAATAAGGCTTCCTTAAAGATGTGATTTCACCACAAAAGAACCATTTTGGGAAGGAAGGATTCCAAATACATGGATCAAGATCCAGTTCTAGGAGGTAGGAACATCATTTCCTTCTCAATCTGCACCGTGACCTGCTGTGCATTTCTAATTTTTAAGCATTCTAGTTCTTCCATCCACCTCTCTTATTCTATGTCACAGCACATCGATTGCTCCCTGTCTTCTAGAAGATAGTGAAAAACATATGATAATTTTTGCTTAAAAACTCATTTGTGAAATCTCCTTTGGGAAGGAAATGATTAATATTTGAATATATAACCTTATAAATCAGAAGCAAAACAGCCAATCTTAGAAATAAAGCTAATCTACACATTCAAGATTTTGGCTCTTATTGGCCATGTATTAGACTTTCATTAAAAGGGAGGATTTTTTTAAATTTCAGTCTGGAATTTTTGAAAGAACATAAGACAATGAAGGCACAGCTAATTTCTATATGCAATGAAATGGCATTAAATACTTTAATTAAGTGGTAGATATAAAGCATTACTATTCTGGAGTCTGATGAGGGAGCTTTAATAGAGAGTTTTCATTTTAATTAAGATGCAAACAAAGAAAAGCTGTAGTTGATCAAAGGGGCACTGCTAATTTGGTAGATTTGCAATGTGTCTGATCATCTTTGTAACTTCAGAGTTTTAAGTTCACATATGCCTTACTTTGGCATCTATTTTGGTTTCAGACAGACTCCTTTGAATAGGTGCAAATGACTTTAGTCATAAAGGCATGCAAAGCTAAATTTATATGCGTTGCACAATAACTATTTTTCTTTCCTTTTATTGTGATTTTAAAATACAAATTACTCTAAATTTTAAATTGTAACTTAATTTTTATAATAACCACATAATAATAACTTAATATCCAAACTACTTTTCTAAATCCTATTTATAGACTACTTCATAAAAGCTATCCATGTACTAATTTCCATAATTGGTAAGAGATCACAAACTAGGGTTAATGCTAAGCATCTATACATGCCTTCATGTTAACAGATTTAAAATTATCCCTATGAAAAATATGAACAAGGCAAGTTTGTGCATGGCACGTGTCATTAATGTTTTGAGTTCTTATACATTGGCGTATTTCTCTCCAACTCCTCAGCTCATATTTCTCAAATACTGTTATCAAGCCTTTCTACTCTACCCCTAGTTTTGCATCACTAGGTGGGGGTGAGATGTGAACAAAAGTCTGTTTATCCTACATTGGGATAGAATGACAGACAAATTAATAATCCCACCCAGGGCTGGCTGGTGAGCCAGTGTAGTAGTGGTACTTGCAGGATCATGGGTAGGGGTTACTCACCAAAGCATGGATGATCAAAGGAAGGTGTATCACTCCAAAGCTCAGCCCAGTATCCATCAGTGATGACTCCCGAGAGTTGCATCCCTACTGCTCTAAGCCCAACTTGCAGGCAGCTCCATGGAGGAGTCCACCTCAGGGATTGTCCAGTGTGCTTATATAACCTTGGGAGGGGGCCTCAGGCATCCTGTGACTTTTTGATCCTCCCTCTTCTCCCAAGGAAGCAATGTTTCAATTTGGAGGCAAGAGCTACACCACACTTCTGTGGCTTGTGTCGTTCTCTGAACGTTCTATACTTCCCGAGTATCTCCTGTGTGATGAGCCATCTTCTGAAGTGAAGGTGAAGGTGTTTTATATGAAAAATAGACCAGGAGGACATCCTGACAACATCATTCTACAGGTTATTTTTTATGTCAGAGATACTATCATATTGCCAGAAAAAAAGAAACTGGTTTCATATCACCATGTAAAACAGTCCATGAGGACTGTGAAGGAGTTCCAGTGGGCTGGGGTATATGAGTTTGAGGGAATGCTTGCCTAGCACACAGAGAACACTAAATTCAATCATCACAACCACATAATCTGAGCATGGTGGTTGCATGGTTATAACCCCTCATGCTCAGGAGGTAGAGGCGGGAGGAACAAAAGTTCAAGGCCATCCTTGGTGACATGAGTTCAAGGCCAGCCTGGAATACAAGACATTCTGTATCAAAAAAGAAAATAGCACTAGTAATGACATTCCATACCATCTGGCTATCATCAGCCTTTTTTCAGATACCAACTTTGTGGTTTAGAGGGAAGCTTCTCTGGAAAGTGAAATTACATTGGCCTATAGCTATTGATTTTTACAAATTCATTGAATTTTTCATATATGGTCAAGAAAACAAATGAAGCAAAGTGTTTTTGTAGGCTGAGAGAACTTTTGATTAATTTCCTGTATTTTATGATGTCATATTTATCAATACTTCCTGACTGAATTTCAACTTTTCTGTACACGCCCTCTTCTAAGTAAACAGTCTCTGTAATCCATACAATTTTGTTTCTTGGAGCACTGACAACCAGTGACTTTTGTGAAGTTGATGCAAATTCTTATTGTTTTGGGTAACATTTAGGTTATGTTTGCTTGCCATGGCATCCCAGAGCACATAAACTCCTGAGAGGAACACAGAAGCCAAGTGTCCACCTGCTGGTTCACGTTGAAGATCACGCGTAAGGCTCTTCTCGTGCAGCCTCACAGCACCCTCGGTGACACTGGCTGCGATGGGCTCCTGAAGATGCTCTCCCTCCAGTCAGTGGGGCTGAGTTCCATTTTCCATGTAGAAATTCTCTTCTGGAGCAGGAGATCCACTGCTTGCCTCTGATTACTACTTGCACGAAGGTCACCCCTCACCTGATGGTTACCATTTCTTGCTTGCTATGACATTTCAGCAAATGCCTTTGCTCTAGAAAGAAATCATGCAAGTATTTTACAATGTACTTTGTTTTGCAATTAAAATAACCATACATATTACAGCCACAAAGCTGTTACATTTATTATACTCTGCTAGTTTAATAACCTTTCAATTCTCAGAGGTCATTGTTATTGCTACATGGAGTACTAGGTGAAGCATACACTTTATTCTTATGCTTCCAATAAAGTATCCATTAAGGACTGGGTATTTAGAAAGTATATTTTTCAGTAGTGCTTTTTTCTTTATTTTTTATTTTAATAACTGCTATATTTGAACCAAAACTGGTACATCCTCTCATCAGTAATTTTTATAGGTATACTGTCATGTAAAATAGCCCTTTGTAGCTGATAACATTGCCACAGGATAAAGTAAAGTTTGGGCTAAAGAAATGGTTAAAAGTAAATCAGAAGAAACATTTATAACAGGGAAATATTATTTTTATTGACTGGGCTACCATAAAGTTCAAAAAAGGATATTGTCACTCTAAGGAAATAGAAAAATAATAGTAAGAGTCAACCTGTCTGAAGATACAAATACTTATAAGTTCCAAAATTTTAGCGTTATAAAACCACTTATACCCATAATATTTTTATGACTTTCCCATTTTATATGAAAAATATAGAGAACTGAGTAATTAAATAATGGAAGTTATCAAATTAAGCTTCAATTTTATTACCTTATCCTCTATTCAATTTTTTAAAACTAGGATTACCTAGTAGTCAATATGAATAAAATATTTGGTCTTGGGTTGTGACTATATTTATACCCAGGCCTAGGTAGAAGCTAGCATTGTATGGCCATTCAGTTAGGCTAACACAGTAATAGTACTCATAGTCTATGTCTTAAGGGGGTAGTTTGAGTGAAAGAAAATAAAGCATTAATAAAAATATTCTGTTACCTAAAGTAATTATCTATGTCATATTACAGCTGTTAAAGATATTAGTTTCATAATTATTTGACTCAGTTAAAGTAAACCCTTTTATATGTGATAGGTAATATTTGAGGACAGCCTATAAAAACATTTTGTTCATAAATATTGTGTAGTGAAGCTTACACTGGATCTATGTACTGATGGTTTTTATCTGACAAGTCAGCAAGTGTCAACTTTGCCAAATTTAGCTTGTGCCATTTAGTGACTGAAAGATTTTGTTACCTCAGATCACCATCTAAAATAACCCAATGGATTATTCACAGGCAATTGTGGATAACTTCAGCCTCCAGAATCAAGAATTTGTTAGCTGAAAGTAATTTTATTACTACTCCCTCTTCTTTAGGATAAAATTTCTGTTCACCTATGGCCAATTTTTTCAAGGCTATCAAATTTCACTTATTCTTTGACGTCAAAAACTCATTTGGTACAAAATATCATATTATACAAGTCAAATATTCCTTGTCATATATATTACATATTTGAATGAGATTATGTATCTCATATATGTGAGATCTAAATACATAATAACTATGTGTATGATTTGTATGTTTACATGTATCTATGTATCTATCTATTAGTTTTCAAAAAAATACAGTTTGTTTTCTCTGCTATTATACTTGTTT
Organism: Jaculus jaculus; assembly: GCF_020740685.1. Lineage (NCBI taxonomy): Eukaryota > Metazoa > Chordata > Mammalia > Rodentia > Dipodidae > Jaculus > Jaculus jaculus. The sequence continues at coordinate 170,730,877 of NC_059105.1, forward strand.
CCTGTAAAAGGTAAATGACAGGGAGGACAGCAAAGCATTTTAAAAGTCTAAAAATCTCTCAAATCCTTATGTAAACACAGAAAGTTAGCAAAAGATACCATATTTTTTATGGTTTTTACTATCATGCTCTTCTATTCATTAAACAAACCCTGAAAAAGAGAAAATATTGTGTCAGCATTCTAGATAACTATGTTATCTCAATTTGATCATAGTTTAAAGTTACTAGAACTATAAAGTACAATTTTAAAGATCATACTCTTAATAGACAGCATTTTAATCAACTTTTTAATATACTGCTATATATTGTTATATAAAACTGAATTTTATGTAGCCAGTGACTTTAGAAATGGAAAAACAATCTTCTTTTTACTTCGGACTTCCATTAAGATATGTATGAGAAAAAAACATCCTCTTATAAATGTCTCTCCGAAAGCATTTTCCACTTGCAAATGGAATTTTAAAATTTTGTTAATGTGATATATGGGTAGAATGCCAGTTCTTGACAAATATGGCTCCTTTCCTGCTGCTTTGAGATGACTTTCGAAACATTTGCTGATGGAGGTCACAAAGGAGCATTGAAAGAAATGAGCTTTAAACATTTAGAAGAATGGTGAAATATTTGATGTGGAGTTTGTGAGGACATATAATTAGTTCAACTATAGAATTCAGTCACTTTTAAAGTACTGGTGCAAAATTCCATTATCTTCAAAAAACATGTCACTGACTTTCAAAGGGGGGAAGTAAAACAGGAGAGGTAACCTATGTGGATTAAAAGTTCACCCACGGACAAATAGAATTGTAAAAAGGTGATACAAAAAGATAGTACTGTGGTCATAGGTCTAAGGTGTCATTGATTAGCAAATTGATCAGTGATTAGAGATTGGCATGAGTCCTCCTTCATTTCATAAAACACTGAGGAATAGCTCCTAATGCTACACAAGAGGAATGAAGGGTTAGAAAGGCTAAGGCATTAGAACTTATCATATGTTCTTTGAATAGCGAGGTTCATGTCTTCAAATTCATGTAGACTTTTTCTGAAAACTCTATCATCCCTCTAGCTGTACTCAGCAATTAAAACTTGTTTAAATATTGTTCCACATGCTGGAGAGATGGTTTAGCGGTCAAGGTGTTTGCCTGTGGAGTCTAAGGACCAAGGTTTGAATACCCAGTACCCATGTAAGCCAGATGTACAAGGTAGCACATGTATCTGGAGTTTGTTTGCAACAGCTAGAGGTCCTGGCATGTTCATTCTTTCTCTATCTCTGCCTCCCCCTCATCAGATATTGTTCTAAGAGTAAAGCATGTAGGTGTGCCACTTCCAGATTCCTTAGACTACATATCTGTTGCCTGTTAAAATAATCAGAGAAATATCTAACATTTTTTAGTTTTTATGAAGTTTGAGACATATGCTCAGGAATTTTAAATAGTGTCCTTTTATCCTGGAAATATTGCTTTTAACCAAGAAGGGTCTACTGTGAACTCTATGTAACTGGTAAGAGAACTGAAGTAATTAATGTAGTAATTATCTCAACATCGTATGACAAGCAAAAGATAGCATTTAGTTCCTTAATTGTTATAATCTCTCACAAATCACAGCTCCAAATGTGATAAACTATAAGCTAAACAGAAACAATGTTCCAATGTCTTCTAGAAAAATCATATAAAATGGCTTAAAATAATAAAGCTGTCCATATAGAAGAAAAAGAAAGAGTCATTTTATACATATCCATGCCTTTCAAAAGTAGGGAGGGACCAAACATAAATATGCAATTTTTATTTTTGCACATTAATATTTCTGAGAACTAACATTTATTTTACATGTAAATTTAATATCTATTACATAACAGATAGCCAAATAGATCCTAAGAATATGAAAAATACAATTTGTCATTTTCTACACACAATAAAAACAAAACAAAACAAAAATTGACATAAGGATTATGCAGAAAAATGTTTTGTGATAGAGGATAACAGGAGGAAAATAAAACTAATTTAGAGTGTGATCAGAGGAACCATCCTCTAAGAATATACTTATTTATCCTTCTTTATTAAGAACTGTAATACATACACATATGGTAATTTGACCATAAAATGGAAGACTATACTCAGGTGACCCTCAACAATATATAGAAGACATTCAAGTGAAGGAGCAAAGTCTAAAGTCTTTGGCCCAATGGGATACTGGAGTAATCCAAAGATGGCTGAAGAGGCTGAGGGTTAGGGAAGGGACTGTTTGCAATGCTGCTGGATTGGCAACATAGCTGCCCTTTCCTTCTTTCTTCGGGGGATTTCAAGAGGCAAGGCTCCATGCATCTGGTTGGTAAAGGTGTGGTAGTTCCCAAGTCCACATCTCCACATGGTCAGAGACAATCGTCACTGGCTAAGAACCAGAGCTTGACAAAGAAGAAGCTTACCTTTTCATTTTTTTCTCTATCCATATATTCTGGGAAAGTGAAGCTCATTTATCTACTTTAAGGAAAATTGATTTGGATCCACAGGCTCTTGAAGTGTCTCCATCCAGGTCACATCTTTAAGATCTGTTTAGGACACATGAACAGCTAATTTATACTTGGGAGAAATCAAGGGTTCTAAAGGTTGAATAATATATAAGCTTTCTTTGTTAATAATAGGCTTTATCAGAGTTTAGAGTCCTAGACTTTTTTTTTTTTTTCTTACCATCCTGAATGATCCCTGAATTTGAGACATTCATGTCCTTGTTGGGGGCAAAATTATCACATTGATGTCATGTGGACTATTATCCAAGAGGGCATCATTGTGTTCAGTTGTGCTATTAACTATACTATAGAGAGGACCACCCACACTATGGAGGGTGATCTCCTTTATTTAAACTCAAACTGATTGTGGAGTTAACCACATTTATAAAATACCTTCCTAACAACACATGGGTGGGTGTCTGGAACAAGTCACTAAGGTTGGGCTCAGTTCCTCCATATATTTTGTTAGAAGTTTGTGTCAGAATCTCTTTAGGTTTCTTTATTCATTAAACACTTAGTGAGTACCTACAAGGTGTTGAGTATTCTGGTGAATTCTATATTGTCAACACAAAACTAAGACACTAAGGACAATTATTTCTCAAAGATCATCTGTTTTGTATATAAAATAAATAGATTATCACAAATAATTCCCTCCTCACAGGATTTTGAGAGTAGTCTTTAACCATGCAATACATATATGTATAATATATATTATGCATATGTAATATAAACTGTATGAAATATATGTATATATGTGTAATATATATGTGTATAACATGTGTGTGCATAAAGATGCTCAATACACAGGAATGCTTAGAATATGGGACTTAACCAACATTTCTTTTTTTAAATTTATGTTACATTTTTATTAGATATGGACAATTTTATATGTAAATAGCACATATTGGTACCATCTTTTATCTCCTCCTTGCCCCTTTTCTGAAGAGGCTTTCCTTGAAGGGATGCAGGTCTATTCCATGGGGATTTTGGGTTATGCATTATGGGGACAAGAGAGGCAATGTCTCTGTGCAAAATGTCCCGACTTATGGCTCTAAAAATCTCTTCACCCCTTCTTCTGCAAAATTCCCTGAGCCATTCTATGAGCATTTTAAGTCTACTTCAGTGATGGGCACTTAGGAGCTTATGGATCTCTGGTTTGGTAGGTGTTGAGTATCCTCAGTGTCTATCTCCATCACTTTGTGCTGATATCAGATTCACTAAGCAGCTCTCTTGCTCATTTCCCAAGTTCCTCTGTGGTTTCATCTGGGGCCAAGGTCAAGTGTGATGGGTCGTTTATCTCCTCAGGCCCAGCTCCCATCTGAAAAAGAGAAGCAGATTCTCCAACAGATAATGAAGTCAGTACTGGTTAAATGGGACAACCATTATTAATTTAGAGAGAATTAAAAGGGTGTAGACCCTCTTATAGCCCAAGGTTAATGGGATCTTGACAATGGAAAGCAGAATCATTATCTGGATATGATTCTGACTTGTTTCCCAGTTCCAGATATGGTTATGTTTCAACTGAGTGGATTTGTTAGCCAATCCAAGAGCAGTTGGTTACCCACCATAGCTGTGTGCCACTATTGCACTTGTGTGAGCATCATGTCAGGTTGTTTGCTTCTGAGTTGCTTACACTTTGAGTTGCTTGGACAGACATTGCCCACTTTCCCCTGTAGCTCATGTAGTACATTCCAGCAATAGACAAGCTAATTTTGTGGAGACTGGCTCTCCTCCAGATTCCAACCAAGTCTCTCCATGGGCTGTGCCAACAGTATATGGTTTCTTCAGAGCTAGGGTCTTACCATTAACCTCTAGTGGGTAATCAAGTGCTCTGACAGAAGTCTGTCTTGTTTGTTTTGGGAGATCTAGTAGGTCTCTCTGATCAATAGCTTATTGTGGATGTAGACCATATCTTAGTAAAAGGAATCAAAACAAATGATGGTGAGGCTGTGGAGAAATAGGAAGCCTCATTCACTGTTTGTGGGAATGTAAGCTGGTACAAACAATGTGGAAATCAATATGGAGACTTCTGAAAGGGATGAATATAGTGGTACCAACAGACCCTGTTATTCCATTACTGGACATTCACCCTAAAAGCTCTACATCCCAGTTCACATATTTGCTCAACCATGTTTAAAGTTGCTCACTTCATAATAGCTAAAAACTAGAAAGAACCTAGGTGCCCATCATTGGATGAATAGATAACCAATATGTGATATATCTACATGATAGAATTCTACTCAGTAGTAATAAAAAATGACACATTAAAATTTGTAGAAAATGGTTGAGCTCGGAACAGATCATTCTAAGTGAACTCACACAATCACAGAAAGACAACCATTGCATGACCACACTCATGTGCACTTCCTAACCTGGATCAGCCCAAGTTGCTAACATAACTGAATAGCATCTTGAGGCTTAGAACATAGGGAGGGTAGGGCTTGGGGGAAGGGGAAGTTGTGGGGGGGTCCAAAACTGAATCCAAATTGAACAGGTACATAGAATCCTATATCCTGGAAGTCAGACTAAAACATGGAACATTTATTTTATTTATATATATACATATATATTAATTTATATATGTATATATATATAAATTACATATAATTATAAATTATATAATTTATATATATATATTAATTTATGAGAGAGAGAGAGGGAGATAGAGAGAGAGAGAGATCAAGAATAGACACATCAGGGCTCCCAGGCATTCTAAACAAATTCCGGATATATGTGTAATCTTGTGGGTAATGGGAATCAAATTTGGGTCCTTAGGCTTTGTAGGAAAGCACCTTAACCACTAAGGCATCTCTCCACCCTAACATTTCTGTTTCTAAGGGGATTGTACTATGTGCCCTTTAAATTATCTGAGGGGATGCATACCACTGAAATACTGTGATAAGTACAATAGAATTACAAAGGGCCTTTAGGTCTGAAGGCAGCTCATGTAGTCTCCACCCTAGCAGTTGCTTGTATGTGACCTTTGATTTTGAATTCTGAAAATCAGGCTATAACTTGACTTTGCTTTTCATGAGTCATTCTTAGGGTCTGTTTAATAACTCTGTAGAATTGGTTAAATTTAGCATGTAAACTCAGCACTTGTTTTAAATTTTTTACTTTTTCCAGGTTTCCTTAGTACATGAACCCATGATTGATGCCAACATTTTTTAAAGAGCTTTAGTTTTTTGTTAGTTCTACTAATTGGTGACAAAAACAAAACCTGTAATGGGCAGGCATGGTGGAGCAAACCTTTAATCTCAGCACTTGGGAGGCAGAGACTGACTGGCTGGAAATTTGTGCCGGAGCTCTGGAATGCAGTTGTGAGGCAAAATTCCTTCCTCAGGAAAGTGCAGTTTGCTATTAAGATTTTCCATTTGTTTGTGTGAGTACCACACTATGGAGGGGGATCTTTGTAGATAAACTCAACTGATAGTGGAGTTAACAAAATCTACAAAATACCTTCATAACAACACCTACAATGGTATTTGATTAAATAAAGGAATATGATTGCCTATCCAGACAGCTAAAACTAAGCTTACAATGTGCACTTTGAAAAGGGTATTCTAGTCATATGACATAAATCACTGGGCATACTTTCAGAGATTTCTCTGTTTTTCAAGGAGCATTGAACACATTGGCCTCAGATCAATGAAGATTATATGATTCTTTACAGCCTGGAGTCTCTTATCACAAGGCTTCCTAAGGCATTGGATGAGGGTTCAGTTGCTTTGCCTCAGGGTAGACTCTTATTTTACATATATTAAAGGTACTGAAAATGCCTGTCTCACACTGGCCCACTGCCTAAGAGCACAAGCAAACTTTTGAGAGCACTGAAGTTGTATTTCCTGTTTAGGTATTATACATTTTTCCTAAAAACTCAGCTAGCAAGATACAACTGCTCCAAATGGCCAATAAAGTTACAACAGAGAGGATTATGAATTATTACTAAAGCATATTTATTTTTAAATGCTTGATGAGATTTAAAAGGAAACAGAAATGTCAAATTCCTGATCATGGAAGCATGGCCCTTACAAGTAAAACATCACCTCTAGAGAATTTTCTAGGAAAGAGAAATACTTTCCTTTCATCTTTCTGTTCTCCCCTTTCCCTCACTATCAGCTCCTCAACACAAAGATTTTATAGAGTAGTGTGGATTTTATGGGCTTTGTCCAAACAGTTTGATAGCAGCTAAAAAGGAAGTTTATTGAACAAGTATTTATCCCATTAAGGAAATTCCAGATTGTTGCTGAAGTTGCATGGTTTTGTCATTGTAATATTTGAAAGAAGGATATGGTGATTTGATCCAGGTGTCCTCATAAACTTAGGTATTATGAATGCTAGATTCCCATCTTTTGGCAATTTAGGAATTAAAGCCTCCTGGAGGCAGTGCATTATTGGGAGTGGGCTTATGGGTAACATAGCCAGCTTCCTCTTGCCAGTGTTTGGCATACTCTCTTGCTGTTATTGTCCATCTCATGTTGGAAGTGATGTCTACCCTCTTCTCATGCCCTCATGGAGCTTCACCTTGAGTCTGTAAGTCAAAATAAACCCTTTCCTCCAACAAGCTGCTTTTGACCAGGTGTTTCTGCCAGCCACACGAAGCTGACTGTTAATAGAGGGGAATCTTTGTTCCATCCTAATTCTAGCTAAGCTTTAACATTGACCAAACATATTACAGGTTATGATAGTCACTTCCAAAAGGATCCTTTAAGGATGAAGGAAGACAGAAGGAATTAGAAAACAGCAGTAACAATGATGACGACAACAACAATAACCACAAACCAACCAAGAGCCAGGCATGGTGGTGCTCACCTTTACTCCCAGAACTGGGGAGGCAGATGTGGGAGGATTCTTTGACTTTGAGCCCACCCTGAGACCACAGAGTGAATTCCAAGTCAGCCTAAGCTAGAGAAAAGGGGCAATAGAGGACAATGGGATGAAAACACAATTATTGTATGTTCATTATTCAGATTCCCAATAATATTGAAAAGAAGAATCTGAATGAGAGAACTTGAAATGATTATACAAACCAAGTGAGGAGGTGCACTTCTGTAATCTCTGTACTTGGGAGAATGACAAGATGATTGTCAATGTGAGGTCAGCCTAAGCAATGCAACATGGTCTGGTGTCAAAAAAAAAGGAACAAAAAGTAAGCACTAAATTGAATAGAAGAAGCTCAAATCATCACAAACTAAAGGAAAGAAATGAAAGAAATTGAAAATCATTTGAGGACATTAAAACTGCTGAAAAATTTAAGGATAAACTTCATTACTGGGTTTGAGAATTCGTAGGACATTTAGTAGGAGGATGTTGATAAATCTTAATTTATACAAGAAAACGGCCAAGGGAAAATAATTTTAAGTCAAAGGCACATAAGAGCTCTTTTGGACACAGGAGGTGCTTCTTTATCATACATATCATTAAAAAAAAAACACTAGAATAGGCTGCCATGAGAAGCCATAGTAAATATTTGACAGATGTGATAACTATCCTTATTTACTCTCTGCTAACAGCTAGATGACTGGGCCGTCAGATTGCCATGCAGCTCTTTAGAATAAATTGACCCTTTGCTTGAAATGACAGGGATTCTTGAGCAGTAGGAACAATATTGGAAGAACCACAATGCCTAATCTCATATGATGGAAACACAGTAGCAAACACAATGTGTTAGTATCTCCAGATCAGTTATGAAGCTCAGTGGAATAGAATAGAGGACCAGAATTAAAATTACACAGGCCAGCCATAGTGGCCCATGCTTTTGATCCCAGCACTGAAGAGGCAGAGGAGGATCACTGTGAATTTGAGGTCAGCCTGAGAATGCATAGTGACTTCCAGGTCAGCCTGGGCTACAGCAGGACATTACCTCAAAGAACAAAAAAGCAAACAAACAAAGAAAAAAAAAAAAAAAGAAAGAAAATCAGACACAGTCATATTGCTACCTGAATATTGACAAAGATGCCTAATCTGTATATTTAAGCAAAGGTCACCATGCTGGTACAATTAGATCCTCACATATAGAGGAATAAAATTAAATTCTTATTTCTCATCCTGTACAAAAATATGTCAATTTAAAATCGATCAAAGGCTTTCATGTAACACCTGAAGGTCTGAAATACTTAGAGGAAAAATAGTGAAAATATGTTACGATATCCACATAGGCAAGATCTTTCTGAAAAGGACTCTAATAGGAAGGGAAATGATACCAGGACCGACAAAGGGGACAGCGTGAAGTGCACGGGCCATAGAGATGACCTACAGAACAGGAGAAAGAAAGTCTTTCCTAGCTATGCATATGACAGCAGCAGTCAATATCTAGACTATATAAGGAACTATAAAAACTACCCCAAACCTAACACCCAAATCAATAAATAAAGAAGTGAAGAGATAATTCTCAAAAGATGAAACACAAGTGACGAATACACATATGCAAAAGTGTTCAGTGTCTTTAACCATCAGGGAAACGCAAATTACAGCTACATTGAGATTCCATCTCAAACAGAAAACAGATCACAATTGCTGGGTGTGGTAGCAAAGCCTTTAATCCCAGTGCTTGGAAGGCAGAAGTAAGAGGTTTACCATGAGTTTGAGGTCACCCTGAGACTGAATAGTGAATTCCAAGTCAGCCTAGGCTACAGTAAGACCATACCTTGAAATAAAAGAAAAAATAAATAACAAAGTAACAAATGCTGGCCAGGATGTGAGGGGAAAGAACTTTTATGACTGGTGGGAGGGTGAATTGGACCAGCCACTAAGGAAATCTTTATGGCTGTTCCTAAAAATATTGAAATGGAGCTACTATCTAATATAGCCATATCACTTCTGTGTGTATACCTGATGGACTCTTAGTCATTAGACTGACTACAAAGATATTTACACTTCCATTTTTATTTAAGTCCTATTAATAATTTCTGAGTTACAGAAGCAGCCCAGATATCCATTAACAGAAAAAAATGGACAAGGAAAATGTGGTATATATACACAATGGGGTTTTACTTATCCATAAATAAAAACAAATTCTATCATTTGTTGGAATATGAATGCAACTTGAGATTATAATAGTAAACAAAATAAATCCAGGTCATAAGGGCAAATACTGCATGTTTTCTTCCTTTTGTGAATCCTGGGTTGTGTATAAATACATAAAACATTGAAGCAAAAGGGAGAAGAAGGAAAGTGATTATCAGGGGAAGGGCAGGAGGAATTGAAAGAAGAATGGACATGGTCGAAGTACATAATTTATTTGACATAAATTGTCCTTACATGAACACACATGCATAAAATAGAAATTAAAACTAGGCTTTATTACCTTACAAAAATAGCAAATATTTTTTTGAATTAATTTTTGATGAGTTGTCTATAATGTCATTACATATAACCATACTTTTAGTGAATTAACTCAAATTTAATATTTTACAGGTCTGCATGCTCACAATTTAGGACAGGCCAACCTACTAGAAGTCTGCTGTATTCTTGGTGAGAATTTGATTTATTGTTTTAAAAATACAGTTCAGTTCTTTCTGATTGTCAGAGGAAGGCTATTCTCACTTTCTATAAGATGCCCATGTCCTTTGCTTCATGACCTACTTCTTCCATATTTATGACCATCAATAGAAAGCTGATTTCTTCTCGTAGCTCTTCTCTCAGATCACACGTTCTCCTTTTAAGACCCATGTTTACTATACTGGCACTGTCTGGACAATCTAAGAAAATCTTCTACTCAAATAATTAAATTCCTCTATAAATATAATGCAAATTGAGGAGTTAGATATCTAAATTCTGTCTCCAACTTCTTTTTAAAAATATTTTATTTATATATTCATTTGACAGAAAAAGAGGGAGAGGGGGAGAGAGGGGGGGGGGGAGAAAGAGATAGAACAGGCATGCCAGGGACTCTAGCCACTGCAAACAAACTCCAGATGTGTGTGCCCCCTTGGACAACTGGCTAATGTGTGTCCTGGGGAATCAAACCTGGGTAGTTTGGTTTTTCAGGCCAATGCCTTAACTGCTCAGCAATCCCTCCAGCCCTGTCTCCAACTTCTTTATCCTTTTCCATGTGACATAAAGTATCCATAGGATTTGGGGATTAAGACAAGCATCTCTTTAGCAGGCAATTTCACATAATTTTTCTATTATAACTGCTTCCCTGCATTGGTTTTTATATGAATGGAAAATTAATCTTCTAATAAACCATCTTACCATACCATGGGTATACAGTGAGTTAACTAATTCAATAAATATTTACTGCCCATCTGTGGTGGTTTGAATCAGGTGTCCCACAAAGATTCATGTGCCTTCAGTGCTTGGTGAAATAGCTGGTGGCAGTAAGAGGTGAGGCCTTATTGGAGGAAGCGTATTGCTGGAGGCTGGCTTTTGGACGTTCCTCCTCTCTTTCCAGAGCTTAGTCCACTCTTGGCACTTTCTGCCAGCTGCTGTGGCAAGAAGTGGTTTCCAGCCTCTGTTCTACCATAATTTCCCACTTTGATAAAACTTCCTCTCAAAACTATAATCTTAAATAAGCTCTTTCCTTCCATTACCTTCTTTTGTCCCTGTAGTGAGAAGCTGCCTACGATATCACAAATTGCTATACAGATGTATGTGTGTGAACTCAGATTATACATGGTGCCAAAGGTCACTGTCTTTCCCAAAGACCATGTGAGTTATCAGGTGCCGTTGCTGTATAAATAAGTTAGCATAACCTTTGACAAGTGCTATAACAAAGTAAAATGGCATGGTGAATAATCAATTTTGTTTATGCTTGAGGTCTTGCAAAGTGTGAAAATGGGTGTTCAAATAGCAATATTCAAGATCAGCAGGGAGAAGGCATTCTAAACTGGGGAGCATGAAAGCAAGGGGTATGTAGTATATATAACATTAATTCTCTAGATACAGGGTGAATGCATGAGTGTTGCAAGAAATACTAGTCAGCTGAGAAGCTTAAATATTTTTTTGTGTTGGAATTAGGATAAGTTTCAGAAGTTCTAAATTATGATGTGATTTTCATATTTTCCTTCCAGTAGAGGCAAGCGTGAGGGGAGAAATAATTTATAAGCTGTTTACTAAGTAAACATAACAAGATTTGGTGACAGCTTTTAAGAGGTTGATAAAGGAACGTGAAGAGGCAGGGATAATTGCAAGGGTTTGTGATGTGACAGAGCCACTATCTAAGGCAAAGTGGCATGAAGAAGAAGAGATGCACCTGAGAAAATCAGTCAGCGCGGCATGTGTTCAGCGTGAGGCACTTGTGAGGGATGCAGAAACAGACCCATGAGCACAGAAGAGCTGTGTGCTACAAATGGTGTGGAGCCAAGGAGCAGAAATTAGAAATTAGACAGTACCTCAGGGGCAGCACACGGAGGCCCCAACGCGAACTGACAAAACTAATGGCATAGACACAGGACGTGACACTGTGAAAGCGACTGAGGATGGAAAAGATAGTCATGGTATCATGACCCTGTGGTGCTATGACTGGCCGAGGAGTGGAGAGCCACAAAAGCGAAGGCATCTTTCCAGTCCTTTCTCAATCATGGCTGTCTCCAGGGATGGATGGAACAGATAAACATCCAGATGTAATTACCGGATCTGCAAATTAGGTCATTAGTGAACTTTGGTTCCTTGAGGGACTTGAATTGAGGAGTGAGAAGGAGAAAAATCTCATGTGGAGTAATCAGTGGACATTAATAGTACTGAACTCTAGGTACTAATTGTACTAGAAGTCTGGAACAGGGTCGGGCTACCTGGTGAGTGTGGAAAATATGCAAGGAGAGAGATGCAAAAATTGAATTTGGTGCCAACAGATGGACAGAGTGCAGATCAATAAGGAGGAGTAAGGAAAACCGTAAGTGTAGGAAAATTTGGAAACTGCAGACATAAAGGTACACATTGGTTCTTTTGTATTTGTCTAATAGTCTGTGTATACTGGACTTACAACAATAGAAAGCATGAATCCTCAGGTAAAAGAGAAGGAAGGAGTTGAAATTATGCAAAAACTTATGGTTAGTAATGAGAATTCACACGAAATGTAACAATTAAGAAAATCAGAAGGATTTTTTTTTTTTTTTGATTTGTCATCACAAGATTAAACAGTGTTTGTTGTTTAGCATGAAAACCACTTTAGAAGACAGGATTTCTCCTTTTCTTCCTTTACCACTTACCACAGTCAACCCTGCTAATACCAAAACCACATCTTGCAAGTGTTCTTGAGAAATTGGGATACAGTAAAGTGTGTGTGGCTGAGCTGCAGGAACTAGGGAGTGATAAGAGGAGTTACCTAAGTTGTGGGTTTGAGGAGGAAGGCAAGGCTGAGTGGGCTTTGATGGGTGCATTCCATATGCAATATTACTTAATCTTCACATATCTTGAAAGAAAGACATTCACATTGTAAATGCAGGAAATAAATTCAGCTCCTAATAGGTCAATAATCAAAAAATAAAATAAATAAAATAAAAAGCTGAAAATGCAAGCCAGGATCTGTCTGCTTCCAAAGCCAGAGAAATATATGATAAAATGAGAAAAAGTACCTTTTACTTCAAAGATAAGATACTTAGGCACATAAGGTTTAGATGGAGGAACAATGTCATGAACTTGAAAATGTATTTTGGAACATAGATCACTTATAGGACAATGTCCTTTTGGCGTGGAGTGGTGGGGCAGAAATTTTTATGTGGCTCTAGCTAGCCTGGAACATGGTGTGATATGTATGTGTGGCCTGAAACATGTGACAAGCCACACCTCTGCTTTCTTGGTGCTGGCACTTGTCATTGGCGTTTGTCCCCAGGCTCAGATCTTGATGATTTCGGATGTTCTTGTATTCTTGCATTGTTTCTTCTGCTCTCTAGAAAGGTTTTCAGCACTCCAGCTCAGTTCGGGGGCTTCTTCCCAGGGATTGTTGCTCCTACGACACTTGAAGATTGTGTGATTGCTCACGACTTACTTTTTCTTCACCATCAGTGTCCTCAGAAGAGGGACTATATTTTATTTAATTTTAATTTTTTTTTAAGTTCTATCTGCCACAGCATCCTGAGCACTGGAATTAAAAGCACGCTTACTTAGATGAGGGTTGTGTTCCTAATTTCTATGTCTTACTTAACCTATATTCCATTATGTTACATTCCTGTCCTTTATCTATGGATCTGATCTGTCATTATTTTGGTGTGTGTGGGCATGTACATGAATGTTCACATGTGTGTGGGAATACAGATGACTCAGTGTGTACATGTGAGGCTCAGCAGACAACTTGGGCTGTTCATCCTTGCTTTCTATCTTGATGGAGGCAGAGTCTCTTGTTCACAACTGTGCTCACCAGGAAAACGGACCTACAAGCATCTGGACAATTCTGTCTCTCTTTTCCTTCTTGCCATAGGTGCCCCAGGTTTATAGATGCCACTGCTGCAGAGTCCAGCTTTTCTAGGTGGGTTCCGGAAATGTGAACTCTGGCACTTATGCTTGCATGGGAATTGCTTTATCCACGGAGCTCTTTCCACAACTCTATCATCGTTCTTACTAAGTTGAATTCCTTCAAAGCCAAAATCTGCCTTTGATTCATCTTAGTATTCATAAATGTTCAAGAGTATCTAAGAGTAGTGATGGAGAAATATTTGCTTGATAAGTAATACTGAACATATAATGAATGAATGCAATCTCTCACCAGTTGTTGAATATTTTAATAATGATAATGTAAGTGAAGGAACCATTGTGTACTTCTAAATCAAATAGTCATTTGTGGCATGCAATCAATCTATACTTACTTGCATGTTTTCTGAGACAAATGCTACCATAATGTTAGATTTGGAAGAATACCAAGATTTATATTGAGGAAGTCACTATGCTAAGTGCTGAAGATTCAAAGAGGCATAAAGCAGAGTTCCTGTAATCTAGGTGCTTACAGGTATGGTTGGGTTAAAGAACACATGACTATGAGAAGTTGCCAACAATAAAAAAGAACATCTGGCACTCTGTGGCATAGAATTGTACAAATGAGAACTTCTGAAACTCAAGTTGGTGGAACTTATATGAGTTGTTTATAGCTTAGATATACAGACATTTGCTTTAGACAAATTTAGATTTGAACCCTGTCTTTGCCTAGATCAATGACTTTGGATGAACTACTTAATTTTCATATGTATTAGCTTAAGTTAATTACAAGGCAATCTATATCATAGGAGGTTGTGGACAACAAATATGGTCACATTTATTTTTGAGGTCAAGTCTCACTCTAGCCCAGGCTGACCTATCACTATGTCGTCTCAGGGTGGCCTGGACCTCATGGCAACCCTCCTACCTCTGCCTCCCAAGTGTTGGGAGTAAAAGTGTGTGTAACCACTCCCACCTGGAAGTATCACATGTTTATGCTTAGCTTATTATCTGTCAATGAAACTAAGTACTTATTTATTTATTTACTTACCTACATATAAAATGCAGCATTTGAATCATGTCAAGGTCAATATTGTAATGCTTCTTGAGCCTGTATAAAATAAAGATGAGGGAAGGCTTTCTAGCGAAGATATGAGTTAGAATTAACTATGAGTGTTAGGGATATTTTTGTGGGAAGTAAAGGCATAGAAAAGGATGCTATACAGACTAAATTAGAAAAGTGGAAATTCATCTCTTAGCAGCCTCTTTTCTTTCTGTTATGCCTCCAAAAATTAAAGTGCTTTTAATTCACAAGGCTTAAGGAAATATAAGAGGATACCTGAAAGAAATTGTTCTTCTTATATGACTGGTAAGATTGCTTAGCTTTGGCCTAATACTTAATGAGAGCATACTTAATCAGAAGATGGAGAGAAATAGAATTAGTACAGATTTTTTTTCTAATATAAATCTGCAGGGTTTAAAGGTACTTAGATCTTGTATAGTGACCTGCTATGAAATAAAGTCCTTAAGTTGAGCCACAATGTTACATACCAGGTAACCTTGCTAACCTGTCATTTCTCTCTTTTCCCAAAACTTCAGTGGTCCCATGTCTTATTTCAAGTCAATTCTTCATGAAGAAACCAGCTTTGCTCATGTAACCTAAAGAGGTAATTTTCTCTTCCTCTGAGGAACGGACCTAGCACTATATGGGCACCTCCTGCCACTGTCTGTAGGGAGGCAAAGGTGGTATTCCATGTTTTGCATACGGAGTGAGGATCCTACCAACTCATTACAGATATGGGATCAGATATGTAGAATGCCAGGATAACCTTCCTCAGTCAGCATGGGTGAGGCTAGGACAATTTACAGGACAATCCCTACATCAGAATACCAAGGCCTGATGTTTGTGTAAGATGATTGACCACCCAGATTTGCTGAGGAAGGAGAACCTTTTTGAAAGGTAAGACTTTCTGTGGTAAAACTGTGACATATTGTGCGAACTGGAAGAACTGGCAACACTAACCTCCTAACTGTGTGGTCCTGAGTGAGTGACTTAATCTTCTGTGTCTCAGGCTCTTGTACAGTGGGCTTTATAACATTATCCAGAGACTTGTTGCATGCAATTTTTTAAAATATAACATAGCATTGCAGTAAAGCACTAATAATTATATGTGTTGGGCTCGGGAAGGAGCCCAGCATTTTGGCGCCCAACATGGGACACTGGAACCCTGGCAGACTAGTGCTCCCATGAAAGGCAGTCTTTGAGGAGGTATTCGGTGTACATGTGCGGGTGAGCGTACCCTCATGAGTTGAGACAGTCTTCATACTTAGTACACTAAACTTTGCTTCTATAACCTGTACTTATTTGTTGACATCTCTTTGTTCCCTTTCTCTTTCCCTTCACCTTCAGTTCGCCAGCGGCTTTTGTATTTCTAAAAGCCTGTGCTTCTCTATCTCTCTTTCTCTCTCTCTGCTTGTGCCTATAAAGGCAGGCCAGCTTTTTCTGCCATTATGGAACTTCCGCCGGATCTGTGAGCTTCAATAAATATTCCTTCTTCCATAACTGTACCTGGTCTGGAAGTTTATTTCAACAAACCTAAAGCTGTCTAATGAGCTAAGATAAACCTGACCATGTGGATGTTAATCTTTTTTAACCTTTGTTTTAAAGAAATAGGTATAAACTTGATGCTTACAACTGAAGGTGTCTTCTGGAGTGGTAAGCCAAATTTTATGGACTATTCAGATAAAAATTTAAAAATTCTAAGTACTTGACTTATAAACTTTCTAAGAGGAAAAAAGACTACAGGGAACTTCATTGGAACTGGGCTACTGGCATAAGAGCTGGGTGCGTGCTGCTGCCCAGGCCTAGAGAGTTTAACCTAAGACAGGGGCCATGATGACTAATTCTCTTACAAAAACAAAAGGGGGAGACTTGGGCTCTGAAAGGTCCAGGCATGAGGCCTAGTGGAACTTCCTGAGCCTAGCTAAAGTTTGGCGACCTGTCTCTGGCCAGCTAGGACTCAGCAAGATGTCTACTGGCTTCTGTTGCCACCTCTGTGTGGCAATTATAATTACCATTTCAATAGTTTAAGTTTATTATTGGCCCTTACATCTACCCCCATCCTAAAATCCCCACCTTCATTCCCAACATGATATAGGCAACTGCTCATAGCAATAAAGCGAGTTTGTTCTGTGAGTTCCTGCATTGAAAAGACTCCTGACTGTGGTTTTTCTCCAGTGGCCAGGAGAGGTTTCTGAGTCATCTGACACTCATCATCCCCTCAACCCCTAGGGAGGAACCAGCAGGCCTGGTCCTTTCCTCAGCACTACCTACCTGCCCGGGGAAGGAGCCTGGAATATGTGCATTAGTTTTCTATGGCTTTTAAAGTGAATTTGAAAGCTTAAAACAATAGATAGGTATTTGCTCACAGTTCCAGAAGCCCGACACTCAAAATTAGTTTTTCTGAGTCAACATCAAGGTATTGGCATGGCTATGCCACCCAGGGAGGCTTTCTTCTTCCAGCTTCTGGCGGCCGCTGCCTTTCCTTGGGGCTGGTGGCCTCATTGCTCTTGCCTCCGTCTCCATAATCACATGACTTCCTCCTTTTCTGCAGGTAGGACCATCTTCCTGGACTTTTATTTGAAATAATACTTATGATTGCATTTAGATCCTACCTGTGTAGTCCAAGGTAATCTCTTCATCTCAAGCTTCCTAACTTTAGTTTATCTTCAAATGTTCTTTCTTTCAAATAGTGTCAAATGTGGACTTCTGTTATTAGGAGCTGATAAATTTGTGGGCTTAAATCTTATAACAGCAAGTTATTAGCTTTGCCTAGCTTTCTCCTTTTTACCATTTTAATATATAAATTAGGCATAAATAGCTGCTTCATAGACTCAAGTATGAATGGTGCACATAGTACATGCTCACAGTATGTCTTTCTCTTTGTCAGTATAAACATTTTTACATATTGTGTACTAAGAGGATGTAGAAATATGATTTGTGTGCTCTAGTAACTTCAATCTAGGGTTTCTATGGGGAGTTTGTTTATACTACTTACTGCAAACACCAAAATATAGAACTTGGATCCCAAGGAAGCTTTGTCAAGGCCCAGTGGTTATTTGACCCAGTGCCAAGGAATTATTTTACTTCTACTCCATGCACCCACACTTTCTTCCTTTGGAATTTTTCTTGCATGGTCTTAGAAGGCTACTTAAGGGAGGATGGAAGTGAAATTACTTACTTTCTCTTGAGTTGTTAATGACTTTGAGATTAAAAGGTGTCACACTGGACTGGTGAATGGAGTATATGACTAGCTATAAAACCCCACAAAGTGCACCGTGTCTGCCGAGTTGATTTCATTTTCTAAGAGACCTCATTTTCTGCTTTGGAAGATTACAAGGGTAATTTCTGTTGCCTTCCAAACATCCAGCTTCTTTCTACCCTCACCAACAGTGATATATTAGTTTCCTGAGGCTTAAATAACAAAGTATCACAAATTGAATGGCATAAAGCAACAAGATTTTATTGTCTCAGAGCTCTTTAGACTAGAAGCCTGAAAATTAAAGTGTCAGCAGGGCCATGTTTCCTCTGCAACTTGCAAGGTATGGTCCTTATTTGCCTCTTCTACTTGACAGAAATCCTTGGTATTGTGTGGTGTGTGTGTGTGTGTGTGTGTTATATATGCATGTATGTATGCACATTTGAGTGCATGTATGTACATGTGCATGTGAAAGCATGCCATGCTCAGGAGTGCTGTCCACCTCTTTTCAGACAACAACTCTCATTGTTTTGGAGCTCAAAGATTAGGCAAAGGTAGCGAATCCGCCAGCTTCAGGCATCTTCCTGTCTTTTCCTCCCTAGCACTGGGATTATAAACACAAGTCTCCATGCTTGGCACTTTTACCTGGGCTCTAGGGATTGAACTCAGATCCTCATGCTTTTGAGGCAAGCACTGTACCCACTGATGTATCTCCTCATTTGATTTGCAGAGGCAACACTCTAATCCATGCCTCTCTGTTTACATTGCTATATTCTCTGTGGGTCTTGTCCAAATTCCCTTTTCATGAGGACCTAGGTAACATGGGATGAATTAATGTCCATTGTAATCATCTTATATATCTTTAAAAATATTTTTTATGTATTGGTAAGTAGAGAAAGGGAGAGAGAGAGACAGAGGGAGAGACACTAGGGCCACTTGCACTGCAAAGGAACTCCAGCTGTATAAGCCATTTTGTGTATCTAGCTTTATGTGAGTACTTGGAATTGAACCCAGGCCATCATGCTTCTCAAGTAAGTGCTTTTAACTGCTCAGCCATTTCCCCAGCCTCCCAATATCTTATATATAAATAATATATATCATTGAAGTTACCTGATCTTTCTTGGTATAAAAAACCCAACCAAGGGCTGGAGGGATGGCTTAGCAGTTAAGCACTTGCCTATGAAGCCTAAGGACCTCAGTTCAAGGCTCAATTCCCCAAGACCCATGTAAGCCAGATGCACAAGGTAGTGCATGCATCTGGAGTTCATTTGCAGTGGCTGGAGGCCCTGGCGCACCCATTCTGTATCTGCCTCTTTCTTTCTCTGTCTGTTTGCCACTCTCAAATAAATAAATAAAAATAAACAACAACAACCAAAAAAAAAAAAAAAAAAACCAACCGAAAGCAGCATATGGGAGGTAAGGACTGATTTTTGGCTTACAGTATAGTGGGCAAGCCTCATGGTGACAGGGGAAAGCATGGGCAGAACCTGGACATCACCTCCTATTCCCAGGTGACAAAAAGTAGCAGGAGAATGAGGCAAAATCAGGCAAGGGTGAGCTGCTTTAACACTCGGTCAGCTCCCAACAACCCCCTCCTCCAGGAAGGAACTGCTTTAATACTAGGTCAGCCGTCAACAATACCCTCCTCCAGGAAGGCTTCACCTCCCAAATTGCCTTCAGCTTGGAACTATGTATTCAGAATACATGAGTTCATGGGGGCGTCTGATTCAAACCACCACATATATACCATTACCCCATGTTTCAATAAGGTCACATTTACAAATGGAAGTGAAAGTCTACATATAACTTTTGGGAAGATAAAGTAAAACAGGAAGCAAATATCTTGATTTTTGTTTGAGAAACCATCATACCCCCATTCTTACATAAGTTTTTTGGAATATTTTTGAAATTTGACTTATTTAATCAGAGCTTCCTGTTCTGTCCTCCTGCTACTCTGCTTAGTTTTGGGTTCGCATATATTTTAATCAAGATTCTGAAGTTACTAACAAAGCTTCTTGGGAGGAAGATACTGTATTTACTTGGAAACAAATCACTGAATTGGCATCTGAGAATAGGTAAAATCAAAAGACAAAAGTAAGGATATGAAGAACTCTGCAACAGTGCACCCTGGTGATATGCTGTCCTGGCCAGACTGCTCCCAAATCGTCTGGATTACTAAATTTTCTCTTACCTAAGGATTTCTTGTTTTCATTTAACTAGTGGGTTGAAGTTTATATTCCTACAAGGTAAGTACGCCAGTTGTATTGGGCTGTAGTTGCAGAGTTAGTCCTTGCATCCTTATCATGTATCTGAAAATAACAACTGCAATTTACTAAGTGGTCACTAATTGTCCATCTTGACCTTTCCTATGGATAGGTCATTTAATTGCTACAACCCTGAGAACTATTATGTCTATTTTATAAATGAGACACAGAGAAACTAGTTTCCTTACTTGAGTTCAGGCCGTGATTAAGTGGCAGAATAGTAATTTGAATTCTTCATCTTAATTCTGGTCCTGTTTTTATAGCCAGTGTACAATACTGCTTCCCTCTTGCTAGTTAGACCTGTGCCAGGAAACTTCGGGAAAGTCCAGTTAATGCATACACAGGAGAGTCCCATTACTCAAGATCACAACAATTTTCACCCCTTCTCCTAATTTTTTTCTATTGATTGTGCAGCAAATCAACAAACAACTTAATAACTTAAAACAGTACTCACTTAGTAACTCATAGTTTTCATTTTAAATATGTAGGAGCGAACGAATCCTCTGCTAAGGCCTTTACAAGGCTAACACTGAACTATTGGCTTGGCCACATTTCTGTGGAAACTCAAGGTTCTCTTACTCACCCAGGTGGATTTTTAGAATTATGGTCAGAATTTGCTCTCCTTTTAGTCACAGAACTGAGATCCTCAGACTACCTATGGTTCCCAGACCTGTGATCTCTTCTACAACATGTCTAATTCCTTCCTCTTATCCTTTGACACTCTCCAACTTCACTAAGGGAGAAACCAGTGCATCGTTTCACAGGTCCAACGTGTACTTAATGGCAAGGATTTACACAGGGAGTAGACACATTGTGCTAGGCATCCTGGCCGCATCTAAAAATTCATGTTTCTGCTCCCCTTTCTCACCCATGATAAAATTGCCTTATGGGGAAAGCTTTCCTTAGTCCTAACAATGCCCTTAGAAGAGAGCAGAATATACATGTCCCATTGCTCACTGTGATACAAGGGGTAAACATTGCAACCCACATAGAACATTAGGAGATTAAATATCTAAATGAGTATTGAAATTTTTTTTATATTGAAAGAGATTTCAAGGTCATCCCTGATAAAAGATTACCAGAATGTATGTGGTTAAATTGAGCAGAAGCCACCTTGCAGAATGGTCATTACAGTTAGTTACAGTTCATTAAGGCTGTTTTGTGAGTAACTATTAATGTTTCTGAATCTTCTGTGCATATGGGGTCAGTATCAGTAAACACAGACTGCTATAGATAAAAGTTTTCAGTAAAAACCTACTTGGGCCACAAATACTAAAGCCCAACCTAAATTTATTAGCTTGGATTCAAAGAGGACTCTTAATTCTAAATCTGTTTAAAATGGGTATTAGTTAAAGTAGGTTTGTTTTTCATTAAAAGAGCATTCCCATGAAAGACTAACCTTAAATTACCTTTTTTTTTTCCTTTTCTTTTTGTTTAGCTGGTGTCTGCCTAGGAAAATGGGAGGTAAATAAGCACATTGTATTATTGGACAATTTTTATCTTTTGTTTATATTAAGTAGTCACAGCAAGACTATCATTACTGCACCAAAATTCACATTATTACACTGCTAGCAGCAAGTACTGGAACAGAAACTAATGCAAGCTTTTTAGACATGACATTCAAACATATATTTCTGAAGAAAATTAGTTACGTGGAAGAATTATTTCCATTATTAATTAATGTCATCTTTTTTTCTTTGCTTTAATCTTATTTCCCACTATTCTGTATGGGAAGAAATGACTAAGAGTTTAGAGAGTTTCTTATGAGGAAAAAATTGAATTAGTATTGATCCTTCTTAGTGGAATTTGCCCATTTAGATGTAGTCTCAGATACCAGTTATCTAATATGAATATTACGTTGTCATTTTTTCCTGGCCCTGATTACACTGGTATAGACTTAGAGCAAACGTACCCTGCGTTCTGCCCTCCTACTGTCCCAAAGGTTCTGATGTTTTTACATACTTTAGCAGACTTCACTAGTTGACATCGAAGACAAAGTCATTCATAACTTCTCTCTGCATCCTATGAAGGATCAGTGATTAGCATACTAATGACTTGTGCCCCAGGAATCATCAGAAGTATTGTGGTGATGGAAATCACCCTTTGACTTGCTTTTATTTTTAAACAATATACCTCTCAACACTCTTGTGGTGAATATTTTAGTCCTAACACTTGCAGAAGAGGCTCCGAATTCTCTTCATTTGCTGTGTTCTTGTTTTTCCCCTAACCCCTCCCTGCCAATATTCTTGCTTTTGTAATTCTAATCATTTTTGCTTTAGTGATTACTTTTGATCACTGCTCTGTCATTGATGATTAACTTTTCAGCCATCAAATGCATACAAAAACTACTGCCTCAGATTGTAACATACCCCATCCCCTAAAGGAACAACCCCATCCCCTAAAGAAGGAAGAAGAGAGGCCAGATATCAGAAGACAAAGTTTAGGGAATAGCACTTCGAAATGAGTTATCTCAACTCAAATCTAAGCACCAAATTTCTGATGGTAAACAATATGGTTTCTTAAACATTCCGCCATGCCTAATGAAAGAGCTATAATATTACAAAGGTGAACATGTCTTTTCTATTCTCAAAATTGTGGCACTTACAGAATGTTTTTCATGAGAAACAATAAAAGAAAATTTATGCCAATAGTCATGGTCTAGGAATTTGCTGGTTTCGAATTCTCACTGTATTCCTCTGACAGTACAGATCTAGGCTGACCTGAGTCACTGCGTCACTTAGAGAGGGTTCCTTGGATAAAGCCCCAGAGACTGTAGTATGCTGGGCTCCTCCCCAGCTGGTAGGTAGTGCTGAAGGAAGGACCAGGTCTGCTGGTTCCTCCCAGTGGTCGAGGAGAAGGAATGAGCATCAGAGGACTCAGAACCTCTCCTAGTCACTGGAGAAAAACCACACTGAGTAGGGAGTCTTGTGGAAGCAGGAACTCACAGGAACTTGCTTTAGTGTTACAAGCAGTTGCCTATATAATGTTGGGGATGAAGGCAGGGATTTTAGGATGGGGGAAGAGGTAAGGGCCAATAGTAAACTGTGTCTATTGAAATGATAATTCCAACTCTTGCACGGAAGTAGCAGGCAAGAAGCCACTAGGGGTCTTGCTGAGTCCTAGCTGGCCAGAGACAGGTTACCAAACTTTAGCTATGCTCAGGAAGTTCCACTAGGCCTCACGCCTGGGCCTCTCAAGGCCCAACATCAGCAGAAGCTTTGTTATGGCCTGCTCCTGGCAAAGAGCCTTGCAAGACTGGGCTTCTGAAGGAGAAGGTGGCCCATGAGGGAGTAACTGCAAATCCACAAATCTTCCTGTAAGAATGATCCCTCAGAGGTGCCCCAAAATAAGGTGAGGAGAAAGGACAACTTCTCTAATTGCCCTAGTTATTTACATCTTTGGGCAAAGCACTGCCATATTCACTCACTCTAGTATCTTGGTGCATAGAGAACAAGAACACAGAGAACTGCAATAGCAGATGACCTGTCATTGAGCAACAATTCAACACATTTAGTAACTTATCATGAACTATTGCCAGGGCCACATGACGTTAGGACTTTCAGTCGGTGTGATGGTTTATACTGATTGCTAATGTGACGGTACCTAAAATCATCTGGGAAAGGACCCTGTGGGGGGTGGGTGGTCTTGATAGGGCTAGTTGAAATGGGATGACCCACCTTTCTGTGGGCAGTACAATTTCATGAGCTGGCATCCCAGGCTAGATAAGGAAGGAGGAAGCTGGCTGAGCAATAGCACGCATGGGTCTGCTTGTTGACTGTGGTCTTAACCTGGCCAGTTGGCCAGCCTCCTGCCCTGCCCACACACCTGCCTCCTACGATGGTGTAAGGTCCTGGAAGCAAGAAAGGCAAAGCCACAACATTATCTTGAAAGAGGACAAAAGTCTTCCCTAGAGGGTATGAATGAAGATACTTTCATAGAGTAACTCAAACATCAAAGTTATAGACAGGCCAGGGTACAAACGGAGACAACTCAGTTCTCAGGAAGAAGATGTGGCCAGTGCCCCTTGGGTTAGGAATGACCGCCAGGGTACAAATGGAGACGACTCAGTTCTCAGGAAGAGATGTGGCTCGTGCCCCTTGGGTTGGGAATGACAAAGAACAGAAGCAGAGTTACTGGAGTCTGCGCCTGCAGGAGCGCTCTGCTCCCAGAAGCCACCTCCGTCCGTGGAGCGCTGCTGCTGCTCCCTTGGGCCAGCCCAGTTAACGAACAAGTCGAGGGGGAAGTTGCAGTGCGCAGGGCCAGCCTCCTGGGGCAAAGAGCAGGATCAGAAAACCGGAGCATGGACAGCCCAGAAAAGAAGAAACAACGTCTAGATCCTCTACAAAACACAGATTAGAGCAGGGCATGGTGGTGCACACCAGTAATCCTAGCACTCAGAGGTTCAAGGCCACCCTGGGACTACATAGTGTATTCCAGGTCAGCCTGGGCTACAGTGAGAAGCTATGTCAAAAAACCACCCCCCCTTCCAACCCCCCCCCAAAAAAAAACCCCACAGATTACTCTCTTCTAATTCTAAAGCTAGCCATTTTGCCATGCCTAATGCTCGGAGAAAAATCCTACAACTAAACATTCGACAAAGAGGCTCTACCAGCTGAAATCACTAAGTCTCCGGGTAGAACTTTACTCATTTTGTTTTATTTTCTTCTTTGGAACAAGCCCTCAGTAATAAAACGTTGAAAGAAAAATATATTTTTAATTGCTAATTGTATGTTGTAACCACCAGCCATTTTACTTGTTGCGCTCATGCCATACCAAGAAATGCTGTTTTGAGACCACGGCAATTACAGATACTAGAGGAGCCACTGGGAGGGAAACTGAGAGAAATAATGATTACTGAATGCTTGGTGTGTGTGTGAGGTGTCGGCAGCATAACCCCCATTAAATGTAGTCACATGATGAAGCCTTATACACATTTTTTTCTGAATTTACCCCCTGAGGGGCAAATTACCAGCCTGGTTCTGAATAACATTATTGTAGCTATTAGTCTTTGTGTGCATAATTCCCCATCCATGTTGTTTACAATTTTCTCCTTAGTGTTTCTTTGAAAAGTGGCACAATTACAATATTTTCATTATGCTATGGCTTACACAGATAATTAAACAAATAAATATGCTCTTATACAATTCATTTTAAATGTTCCTATTCTTTACAAAACTCCCTCATATTTGGAAGAATAAAGCCATTCAGAATACCTGAAATTTTTCCTTTCTTTAACAACGTATCCCCTGGAAGATTAATAGAACTCGTCAATATGAGGTACAGCCACTTGTTTTCTTACATCAGGATCATCAGAAAATATGCAATAATGTCAGAATAATAACAGTGTCATTGCTTTGACACAAGAGAGGTAGCAACAGTGAATTTTCTAATGGAGGAAGATTAAAGAGTGTTTCTACCCGTTTACTGATGTTATGGAGGCAGCACTTGTGTTAATTTTAAGTGGTTAGTACATCACCAGGATGAATTAATCTCATATTAGGCACTTTTAATATATATCACCTTTGAAGTAGCTAAATCTCATAAAACTGATACTTAGTGACAGTAAGAAAACCTCAAAAAATATAAATGTTATTTAAAGAGTAATAAAATCTTAGAATAATCTTGAAAAATAGGTATATTTTATAAATAAACAATCTTGAGTCTTAGAAATATGAAATGGCATTTTCAGGTTGTGTAGCTGGTTTCTGCCACAGGCAAAATCATAGCAGTCAGTTTCTTAAATACCACCCTTGTGTCCTTTCTTCTATTCAGCATGTCTTCCCCACTGGCCTTTATGTTTCTCTTTAATAAACAACTCCTTTTAAGTGTCTGCTCTATGCCAAGTACTACTAAGATGCTGAGGACAGCATACGAAAAAGACATGGTCCCCGTACTTACAGAAACCTGCCATTTGGTGACAGAGACAATGAATAATTACCGTCCATTAGGCACTGCAGTACGCGCTTCAGCAACAGAAAACAGGCTGTGTCAAGCTCTCTCTGGCTTTGGGATTTTGATTCTCATCCGTATTGGAGTCACTTGGGACTTCCCTATTCTTCACAGGCATAATTTAGATATTTTTATATACTATTTCTGCCGTTTATTAGTATTTTCCTAAATATTGTCATCCCTACCAGTTTGACTTTCTGCCTCATACCTTCTTCTTCTTTTTTTTTTTTTTTTCTCAGTTTTCGAAGTAGGGTCTTGCTCTGGCCCAAGCTGATCTGGAATTAACTATGGAGTCTCAGGGTGGCCTTGAGCTCCTGACAATCCTCCTACCTCTGCCTCCCAAGTGCCACCATGGCTGGCTCATTTTTTTGTTTATAAAAACGTTTGGGGGCTGGAGAGATTGCTCAGTGGTTAAGGTGCTTCCCTGCAAAGCCTAACTACCTGAGTTTGATTCCCAAATACCCACATAAAGCCAGATACACAAACTTTGTTCTGCAGTGTCTGGAGGCCCTAGCATGCCCATTATCTCTCTCTTTCTCTGACTCTTAAAAATCTTTTATTGGGCTGGAGAGATGGCTTAGCGGTTAAGCGCTTGCCTGTGAAGTCTAAGGACCCTGGTTCGAGGCTCAATTCCCCAGGTCCCACGTTAGCCAGATGCACAAGGGGGTGCCTGCGTCTGGAGTTTGTTTGCAGTGGCTGGAAGCCCTGGCGCGCCCATTCTCTGTCTGTCTCTATCTGCCTCTTTCTCTCTCTGTTGCTCTTAAATAAATAAATAAAACAAAAAAATTTAAAAAAAAATCTTTTATTGACAGTTTTCATACATGTATATTATGTCTTTTGATCATATTCCCTTTCTATGACTTTCTCTTCCACTGAACCTGTTTTCACTTTCAACCAGTACCTTTCTAGCTCAATACAGCCTTTTCTTTTTGGCTTTCCCTCTTCCACCATCTGAGGCAGAATGCTGCTGGGGTAATTATTGTTCATGTCTTGTACAGGCAATGACAGTCACTGAGTTCATGAATACGATGGCCACTTCATGTCCAGATGAAGCATTCCAAAGCACCCCTTCCCATCTTCTGGCTCTCACATTATTTCTGTCTCTCTTACACAATGTTCACTGCACCTTGGAAGGTCTGGTAGAGATGTCTCATTTAGTACTGAGCACTCAACATTCCCTTATCTGAGCACTTTGGTGTGTTTTGATCCTCCCAAGTATTCAACACCATCTGCAAAAAGAAGCTTCTCTGACCAATGGTGAGAGCAGCATGCATTAACAGTCACAAACATAAATATTTAGAAGGCAATTTGATGGACACAACATATCCATTTATTCAAACAATATAATAGCTTCCCTCTTAGGCCTGTAACCTTCACAGTCATAGGTTTTTGATGAGGATTTTAGTGCCAAGAGTGAATCCCGTCCTGTAGCATGATCTTCAAATGAACCAGAGAACAGTTGGATACTCCCAAAGCTGTCATGCTACTACTGCACCATTGATAACAACACCACTGCTTGGTCGGTTTAATAATTTGCAGGATCCACTGCTGAGTAAGACCGTTGACCAGAAGCCTGAACAACACTTCCAGCACTATGGCATCTAGCTAGATGTGCTGTTATTTCTGACTTTTGAATATCAATACATAAAAACAATGTAACTTTACAAAGTGGATGTTACTCTACTGAAAAAAAAAGAAGATATTCACACTCATCATATTTTCATTAAGTTGGCAAAGGGTTGCTTATCTCTTCATTAACTCTCTTCGAATACTGTCCAACTCCAAAGTAGAGAAGAGACTGGTAATGATGGCATATAGGTGCTGTCCCCTAGTGACCCGTGGCATCCATAAGCAAGCCATATCCCATGGAAGCATCAAGCACATACAAGCTGCAGCCACTTTCTACTTCCACATGGAAGCACATATAAATCAAAGGATAATGTTAGATAGAAATGCCTCATGACTGTTTTCATAAGAAATATGAGCAGAACAAGTTGTCCTCCTCAATAAGAATCCATCAGCATCCAGGCTCACATCTAGAACAGGTAGATATTCTCCTCTGTCATGAAATTTTCTTCTCTCTCATATGATGGAGAAGAAATCCTAAAATAAGTCTGTTTTCCTAGAGCTGCTTTCTGGAAGCAAACTCTTTCAACCTTGTCCAAGATATCTGTAATATCCTCATGTTCTGGTGACCAAGTGTGGGCATGAGGACGTTGCAGTTTTGATCTTAAGTGTCCCCAAAGGCTTAAGTGTCAAGGTTACCCCACAACTTTACACCATTAGGAGGTGGTAGCAACTTGGTTGAGGTCTCTTGAAAGAAGTCTTTAGGTCACTGAGCATATTCCCTTGGAGAGCTTGGTAGGAACCTAGGTGTTTATTCTTTCTTCCACCCTTCTTCCTTTTTTACTTTTAAAGCATTTTTACTTATTTACTTACTTGTTTGTGAGAAAGAGAGAGAGAGAAATGCAGAAAGAGAGAGAGAGAGAGAGAGAGAGAGAGAGAGAGGTGAGAGCACCAGGGTCTCCAGCCACTACAAACGAACTCCAGACACATGCATCACCTTATGCATCTGGCTTATCTGGGTACTTGGGAACCAAACCTGGGTCCTTAGGCTTCACAGGCAAGTGCCTTAACTGTGAAGCCATCCCTCCAGCACACTTTCTCTCTTCATTAATATCTCATTGTAATGTGAATAATTTTCCTCTGACATTATCAGGTCACCAGTCCTGACATAACAGGGATAATCAATTGTAGACTAATACATTTAAAATTGTAAAACAAAACAAATCATGTCTCATTATAAGTCCATTATACCTGGAATGTATTATAGTAACAGAACAGCCAACATAGAGAGTAACTAGCCATACATTAAAGAAAATACTTCTTTGTCATATCTGGCATTACAACAGGCAGATGTGATCTTTGAAGAATGTTTTAACTGTGGTCCCATATGTAAGTATGAAGTTCAAATACAACTTGACTTGCCTTCTTTATCTAGAATTACTTCAGGGTCAATATGTACTATGTGATTAACATTTGCCCTAAAAATCAAGACTGAATATCTGAATCTGAATATCTGAAAAACTTTAAACTTTTCTTCTTTTAATTAATTTTTAGCACTTGTCTGTAGGCATATTTCCTGATAGTTCTTGAAGAATCTACCATGTGAATTTGTTTTATTCATCATATATATGTATATGTGTATATATGTGTGTGTGTGTGTGTTAAAATGTTGTACACACTTATCAGAAGGTAGGTTTTGCCTTTATTTTAAGCACTAGGTACAATTATAAAATGGTGTAGAAATGTAGAAAACTTACTTATTACACTCATTTTGTGTGCAAAACATTAGGCCTTTGGGATAGACATCAAGGCTTCCTGGAGAAAGTTCTGGTCTGTTGCGGCTGAATTTCATGAGTAGACACACCAGCTTCAGGTTGACAAGGCGGTTTTCTCTCCCCATTGAAGACTGAAAGTACATTGGTGACCCATGCTGCACACATTTCAAAACCCTTTCCCACTGTGGATGAGTGTCTTACACACCCTCTGTACCCTGGCTTCAACGCAAGCATGACCTCCACTGGCTACCTGCTGTTTACATAGCCCTATGTGCGCTGCCCAAGGCTTTCACAGAGGTTGTGTTTGGACAAGTATGCACTTTCCATACCAATGACATGGTTTACATACATGTGCAGAAGGACAAAGGAGTCTTTTATTAAAAATTGTCACAACGCCTTCTTGTTTTCCTGTAAATAAAACTATTCTCACTTCCCTTTAGTTTTGTGGCTTTGGACTATTGGCTTAATTTAACTAACTTTCCTTTTTGACCAGAGTCCCTTCTAATGCTTAAATGCGGAATCAGTGTTTGGAGACAGATGCCTGTGTTCATTTAATATGTGAATTATACTCCTCTGCCTCTTTAGTAGATGAACCTTTGCCACCCACAGCCTCTTCACTTCTTGTTTCACCACCCGGCTTCTTCCTTCATGGCTCTCTTTCCTTACTGACAACAGAAAGAATATTGTGGAGTTTCAGTTCTTATTTCTTTGTATTTTTAATGTCTTCCTTTCCATTAGATGGCATTTTGCTTCTTTGGAATATGTATCTTTACTTGAAAATTTTGTGAAGTTTGAGTGTCCCAAAGTCATTTCCTTTCTAAGATCATTTCCTCTTTGTTTTACTCCCATAAACAGTTTGTAGTACATGGGTCAGAAATTTAAAGTATAATCACAATTACATATTTATTTTTTTCAGA
This sequence comes from Jaculus jaculus, assembly GCF_020740685.1. NCBI lineage: Eukaryota > Metazoa > Chordata > Mammalia > Rodentia > Dipodidae > Jaculus > Jaculus jaculus. The sequence continues at coordinate 170,761,451 of NC_059105.1, forward strand.
ATATGAACTTATTCAGCATCTTGCTAAAATTGGACTAGAAACATAAGCCCGAGATTTAAAAAAAAAAAAAAAAACTAACTAGTTCAGGTTTTTTGCTTTTTGCTAACATGCAAATTACTACATCTCCTCAATGAATTTTTTGTTGCTTTTCTTTGTTTTTTAAAGATTTTATTTTTATTTATTTATTTATTAGAGAGGGAGAGAGAGAGAATGGGCACATCAGGGCCTCTAGCCACTGCAAATGAACTCAAGACACACATGCCACCATCTGCATCTGGCTTATGTGGGACCTGGAGAATTCAACCTGGGTTCTTAGGCTTTGTAGGCATGTGCCTTAACTGCTAAGCCACCTCTCCAGCCCTGCTTTATTTTTTGTTTGGATTTTTGTTTAAATTTATGATTCAATATGAAAAAAGACTTCTGGTTCTATTCATGTATCAATTGAAGATAAGATTGGGGAGAGAAGAAATGAAGAATTCTATACAATATAATAGCTAATTGCAAGTCATATAAATGTTTTGATTGAAATGCCACTTCACTGAGTGACATGTTTAGTGTAAAGAGAAAGAGTCAGCATCCTTGATCTCGGTCTAGTTATTTTCTATTTTACTTTATTCTTTACATTGAATGGAAAGAACATTACATCATTAGAGAAGGTAAAAAAAATTCTCAAAAAAACTTGATGTATACAGGGAATAAAGAGTAACTAAATAGTGTGTTTCTCTGATTAAAACTGCCTCCATAACCTTCAGCAGAAATAGCATTAGAGACTGGAAGAAAATTAATGTTCAGTAATTGTTGGATCTTTATTTAAATGTGACTTTCAAATATCTTTCCCAAGAGGAGCATTTTAAAAGATCCATCAAAGCAGTGGTGCTAATCATCTGTCAAGGGACCTGGGCAGCAGGTTAAGAGCCTCACCTTTTATTAATTGGGTGAAGGATTCACGAAATGTTAGCAGTGCACCTGAGCCCATCAGTCAGTTTCAGAAGAATGAGCTACTCGGGAGTGGACTGATACTGAAATTGTCAAGCATCCAGTCAAAGGGCAGGCAACAGTTCTAGTCATAGCCCCGAAGACAGAGTAATTGTTTTCTCGTTGAATGGTTTGGGCTCACTTAGCCCCTAGCCGCACTTCTGGATTGCTGCTTCCAGCCCCGTGCGGCCCTTCCCTTCTGTCTACGGCCCCCGTGCGCGCTGACGGCGTCTTCTGTCGGCACCTGCTCGAGCGGTCCTGCAAGCACTTCGGGAAGGTGCCGAGGGACGCCGAAGCCTGGGGTGCAGCACCGGCCCATTCATTCAGTGACTCGGGACATAAGAGATTTAGACGTGAGAAAGGAGAGCAGTTGACCACGTAAGTCTCGTCTAGCACAGAGAAACTCACGCTGCACTTCTTTTCAGAATCAAGTTTTTCTTTTTTTAAAATATTTTTATTTATTTATTTGAGAGTGACAGACAGAGAGAGAAAGAGGCAGATAGAGAGACAAAGAGAGAATGGGCGCGCCAGGGCCTCCAGCCACTGCAAACAAACTCCAGACGCGTGCACCCCCTTGTGCATCTGGCTAACGTGGGTCCTGGGGAATTGAACCTGGAACGGGGGTCCTTAGGCTTCTCAGGCAAGCACTTGACCTCTAAGCCATCTCTCCAGTCCCAGAATCAAGATTTTCTATCCAGAGGCATAATCCTAAGTAGAGAGCTGTAACAGAATAATTTAGCCATGATACCTTAATTTAGGAACAATTTTTATTCCAACTTATTATAGACAGGCATATAAAACAGATATTGAATTATAGACTATCATCTTTAGATTCTGAAAAATATATAAACTAGATCTATTTTTATAAAGATATCCATAAATAAGTACCCTATAAAACTTGGGTCATTATGCCAGGCGTGGTGGCGCACGCCTTTAATCCCAGCACTCGGGAGGCAGAGGTAGGAGGATCGCTGAGAGTTTGAGAACCCCCTGAGACTCCATAGTGAATTCCAGGTCATCCTGGGCTAGAGCGAGACCCTACCTCAAAAAAACAAAAAACAAAATTAAACAAACCCAAAAAACAACAACAAAAAAACTTGGGACATTAAAGTAAAGGGCTGTTGCAAGCACTCAATGAGCAGGAAATAAAAGAGCAACAACCCCATCTTCTTCTCTCTGAGAATGGTGCTGTGTCATTTGGAGCCTTTACTTTCTTCCATGGATCCCTCGTCACAGTGTCGTCTGCAGTTTACTCTGAAGCACACGGGCTTTTACGTCACAGCCAGGAGTGAGAATAATCGTTAGAGGCCAACTGAGTACTTCTCAATTCCTGATGTTTAAGTTGTTTTATACATGTGTATGTGTACAGTGTGCATGCATACTCACGTGTGCGCAGGTGCATGCAGAGACCAGAGGACAACCTCAAGTGTCATTTCTCAAGGCCATCAACCTTTTTGAAGACAGTGACTCTTTCCTTGGTCTGGAACTGGCCAACTGGGCTATACTGCATGTCCTAGGTGACTCAGGGACCCATCTTCTCTGCCTTGCCAGCACTGGGATTATGAGTGTAGGCTATCATGCCTCGCTTTCTTTCTTTCTTTCTTTCTTTTTTTTTTTTTTTGCATGGGCTCAGAGGCTTAACCAGACATCTTCATTTTCACAAGGCAATCTCCCCATCCATGTTCCTTATACGTTATGCAGAGATTAGAGTGTCTTGAATCAAAAGGTGGAGAGCAGCACACGTGACATCAGTGACCACAGGAGATCTCAAGGTTCTTCCGAGTCTGGGTGTGCATGCTCATGGCCAGGCCCGTGACTGAGAAGGCCGAGGTCTGCGGAAGTGGTTTCCTGAGTCCAACTAAAGTGGCTCCTGGTCATGGAAAATCAATTCATACTTCTAAAGTACCAGCTTTTGTGGTGGTCTGTGATTGCAATTACTAGTCACCAGCCTCTGACCCTTCATCAATTCTGCCTGAGTGAGGATGCACTCACTCTCCACACTTGGGCATTGCTAGGAAGGATTCTCAGAATGGCTTTGTTTACGTTCCTTCATACGCCCAGGCTTTGGCTGCTAACACTTTTAGAGTCACAAAGGTCAAAAGTCAAGCTCTCAAAATTTGCTTTCTGACTTCACCCACGTGGTTCAGCTTCTCCAGAAGTTCTGCCGATTTCCTCATCCTGCGTAGCTTGCTACACTGACTTGTTCTTAACAAGAATCCTTTTACATGGTGCTACATGGCGTCACAAGCATCTCCCAGGCTCTGATATTTCCTCTCAGGGTGTTCTATCCACTGGTCTCCAATCCAGCTCCTTGGCTATAAATCTGTCTTTGTCTGTGTTATATTTGGAGTTCAGCCTGCTCTCTCTGCCCAGTTGTTAACTCTCCATTGAAGCCTCTTCCTAAATTATGTCCTCATTATCTTTAATAAGTGTCTGAATGGTTTTTGTCTTTAACCAGATCAAAGCAGATATGGAGTTGTATATAAACATGAGGTGCACATCCATGATTATAGAGGTTTTCATTGTAAAATAACAACTCTATCTTAAAGAAAATAGTTTATTATGAACCAAATATAAGTGGATATGGCCTGTTAATTTGAATTCAGATTGCTCTGAATGACTTGTTTCACTGCAAAAGAGACTAATGACTTTTATAATCACAGAACCAAAGAAAGTTGTGAATTAAGGTATTTATAGATCTTAAGTCCTAGCAGTCTTTATAATGCAATAAGTCACCTTTGGCACTTCAAATACTCCCTGCTCTCCTCGTACTGACTGCGTGTGTGTGTGCATGTGCACATGCGTGCACGCACAAGCATGTCCTTTGGCTTGGGGTCATTCCTCAGACAGTGCCCACTTTTTATGAGACAGGGTCTTGCACTGGCTGGCTTATATCTTGCTGAATTATGCTAGACTGTTCATGCAGTGAAGCCTGGGGATCTACTTGTCTCTGCCTCCTCAGTGCTGGGGTTACAAGCATATGCAGTTACATCTGGCATTTTTATGTGGGTTCTGGTGGTCAAACTCAGGTCCTCATACTTGCAAGATGAGTACCTTACTGATAGTAATCTCTCCAGCCCACAGTAAGTTATTTTAAAGGACATTTTGTGCTGGAGAGATAGATGGATTAGCAGTTAAGCGCTTGCCTGTGAAGCCTAAGGACCCCAGTTCAAGTCTCGGTTCCCCAGGACCCACATTAGCCAGACACACAAGGGGGTGCACATGTCTGGAGTTCATTTGCAGTGGCTGGAGGCCCTGGCGCGCCCATTCTCACTCTCTTTCTCTTCCTGTCTCTCTCTCTCTCTGTCACTCAAATAAATAAATAAGAATGAACAAAAATAAATTTAATAAAGGACATATTAATTAAATTTAAATTTTTACTTGGCAGAAGTTTATATTTGCTCTACAAAATATGATACTTAAATGGCTGTGGTGCTGGTGTTGTGAGGAAAGATGGTCTTCAGGATGCTGACTTTGCTCTGATAGGGGCAGCCTTTGAGTTAGATTAGCGCAGGCAGATGTGCCATTAACTAACTTCCTTTCAAAAAAGTACCTTTAACAGTTGAACCATCTCTCCAGCCCCTTTAAGTTCCTTTCTAAAAGAGTATTCCAGCTTTGGAAAATGAGGCAAAAGGTCTAGAAGTGGCTGGATGGTTTGAAGCTGCTAAATTTTTTGAGAATTGTAGCATGATTCCATTATACGGGATAGCATGAATGTCTAGAAAGATTATGAGAACATTACTTCTTCCGGTCATCCATGTTCAGGGATTCTCACAGGAGAACCTGACATCTGCTCCCTGAGACAAATGCCAAGTTCTGGTAAGTTTTATAGTCTAGTCGGGAGGTTTCGTTTGGGACAGTTTTCATCAAACAGCGAGAGCCTTTGTGTCATTGCTTGGGGTGATCTAAAGATAAAAGCCTTGGGAGAACTTGGGGACAAATGCAAAGAAGGCTGGCTCATTTACTCAATCACTGTATAAACCAAACGCTCTTGTGGTGTTCAGCACAATTATGGCCTAGGAAAGCTGCACTCCCACCAGGCTGCAGACCTCGGGTTTTTAGTCAACATGTTAGATCCAAGTGCCTGACTGTTTTGACTATTGGCCCTCCTACGGAGTCCACAGAGGAATGTGGGTTGAACATCCAGCTATGCCTGGGGCAAGATGTTGATTACCTCACAGTCAGAAGTAAAATAAACTATCTGCAAAAGTATCAGAGGGCAAAGGGATTGGCCTTGATACAATGGGGGGAAAATGGCAATTTGGTGGTTTCTTCCCTCTTTTCAAAGCCTGAGTTGCCCTGCATTCTTTATCTTAAATATTTGCCAGTAGGCTGTAAACTATCATAATGTGTCCTGTATTTGTGATAGGATGGCAAAGTTATTCATTACTTGTGTCTCTTGAGTGGAATCATTTTATATTTGAAAAGATTAGGTGTTCTTTGTACCTGGAGAGAGAGCGATCTATTCTTTGTAAGCTTTCCTACGTTAGTGTGTACATATCCTTTCACTGTTACTTTAATATTTATTTTGAAGTCACTGTAAATCAAATCAACTGATGCATAAAAGGAAATTGTTGACATTTTCTCATGTTACCCTGCCTCTCATACCTACTCAACTGTTATTATTATTATTATTTTTTTTGGTGGGCGGGGGATGGGGTTCCTCAAGAAAACTTCCAGGATTCAAGTAATCCTTCTTGGGTCTGGGTTTATCACTGGACTGTATTTACCAGAGATTCTCATTAGGATCAAGTTGACTGTCGAAAGTGGTGATGCAAGTACATGCAGGAAAGCAATGTGTGTAGACAAAGTGACCCTGTCAATGCAAATGTGAAACATGATGGAAGTCGCGTCAGAAAATTTTAGATGGTGAAAACGGATACTCAGCTATTGCTCAAAGCTGTGATCCTTGATGAACTGGCATCATGCTCGATGTATCACGTGATTAGAAGTAGCAGGCATCATCAGACAGCTCGTAAGGTGTAGCGGTCCCTGCATATACTCATGATCCTTGTTCAAAGTCCTGATGTCAGCCACAGTTTTTTCTGGAAATTAGAACATGATGAGATTTTTAAGAAGGAGATCATAGATCATTTTATATTGTTAACTATCAATATGTTAAGGCCTGTAAACCTTACCCATTAAAAATTTAATACACACACACACACATATACACACACACGCACACATACTAGAGGCTGGGGAGATGGCTCAGCAGTTAAAAGTCATTGGTTATTAAGCCCACTGGCTAACCAGGGTTATTCCTCAGCGGCTCACACTAAGGTGAATGAGCATTCATTTGCAGTGATAAGAGACCCTTGCACCTACCCACACATGGCAAATAAATAGCATTTATAAAGTCTGATTTATATAAATCTGGCACTGAATTCTTTAATTTTTATGATTTATGTATTTATTTGAGAGAGATAGAAAGAGGCAGACAGAGGGAGAGAGAATGGAGAAAATAGGCACACCAGGGCCTCTAGTCACTGCAAATGAATTCTAGGTGCATAAGCCACCTTGTGCATCTGGCTTACATGGATACTGGGGAATTGAACCCAGGTTCTTAGGCTTCAAAGACAAGACTCTTCAGCTCTTTGTTTGTTTTTGTTTTCTGAGACAGTGTTTCACATAACCCAGGCTGGCCTTAAACATACTATGTGGTAGAGGATGACCCTGAACTTTTGATCCTTCTGTTTCCACTACTTAAGAGCTTATAGATTGTGTTCTACCACAAATGGCTTAGGCCCAAGACCCTTGGAGCAAACTCCCTTTCAATCCCTTTGCCATTTCCATAAATAATTTGCTGGTGTTCTCACATTTTGATGGTTTCTATATTGTCAGATATTGTCAGGCCAATTGCACATGATAACAAAATCAGAGATTTGTTAAAGCCGGGTGTGGTGGTGCACACCTTTAATCCCAGCACTTGGGAGACAGAGGTAGGTGGATCTCCATGAGTTTGAGGCCACACTGAGACTATATAGTTAATTCCAGGTCAGCCTGGACCAGAGAGAGACCCTACCTCGAACCCCCCCGCCAAAAACAAGAAAAGAAAAAAATCATAGATTTGTTATAAATTCTTCAGAAATTCAAATGTTTCAAATCCATTTCTCTTATATCTCACCTTCTTCTAAAGAGCATAGAACTATTTCAATAGAACGTTTAAATTCTTCCTGCTTGCCCCTTAGAACTTGTGTGTGTCAGTGTCTCAAATAGACACTGTAATGTCCTTTTCCGGGTATTAAAGTTGGGTGATTTTTACTCTTTTTTTTTTTGGGAAGCAAGTATCTTTCTAAAACTTTTAATCTAAATTCTATTTTTTTTTGAACATTGACAACCTCATCTAATTAATTCATGCAGCTGTCCTAATCAATTTCACCAGTTAGGACAGAGCAATTTTGTACAAAAGGCAAAATTTCTCTTTAAAGGTTTCAATTTCTTTACTCCAAAAAGATAATTTGAATATGTCTTAGTGAGCTGGGATATCTTTCAGAATAGGGAGAAGGTTAAGAGCCTTCATTACATTATTTGTGGGCTATTAACTCACAAGAGAGAATGTTTGTATGTATGTATGTATGTATGTATATATATATATATATATATATATATATATATATATATATATGTGTGTGTGTGTGTGTGTTTGTATATATATATATATATATATATATATATATATATATATATATATATATATATATGGAGAGACAGAAAGAGAGAGAGAGAGGGAGAGAGAAAGTAGAGATTAGCAAATATTCACAAGGAATAATGAAAGATGCAAGAGCTGAGTCTGAGTTAATTAACCTTCAGTCTCCCAAGGGGAGGGATATGTAGAAAGAGGGGTTAACTCATACCACCTAAATTAGAGTGGAATTCATATGGAAGTGGACTGGTTGATAAGTGGTCCTGAAGTTGCTTAGTTCACCATCTAACTTTGCATGCAGTGAGAACAAAATAAATTATAGCTATTATTACTTTTTAGACTTGTAGTGTTACCTTTTATTCTTCTAGATTAATTTTAAAATAATCTGATCCAATTTGAAAAAAAATCATTGTTGATACATTGAAACTAGTTGCTTCATAATTACAGAAGTCAAGGCAAGCCTCAAAATCGAGCATGCTAAGGAAAGGGAGGGGGCAAGAACTCTGAAATGAGTGGATTGGAAAGAAGCAAAATAGGAAGTAGATGGGAATGATTTACTAAACTTAGAAAAGAATATTTTTGAGCAAATCACTGTCATAATGGAAAGCCTTTCCTGCACTGGAGCCTCACGAAAGTGCCTGGAGGTGCCTATGACTTGTTCAGGGGTGCTCTGTGTCTGAATGCTCCTTATCCCCCATCTTCATATGGTGTTTGTGTCCGTGTGTGGGAGTTTGAATAGATGCCTCCCAATATATCCTGTTACAGTTTGTAATTTAGGTCTGTAGCCAACGGACTGGAGGGGGTGGATCTTAGGGTCCAGCCCTAAAGTGTGGCGGTGGATTTGAGCTTCCATCTAAATGTATGTAAAGTACCTGAGCTTCTCCTGCAGTTTCTGAAGTGTGCTGTGTGGATTTTGGCTTTTGGCTTATGCTTCTCTCTCCCTGTGCTTGGACCTGTGAAGGCAGGCCAGCTTCTTCTGCCATCATGGAACTTCCCCCGGATCTGTAAGCTTCAATAAATCCCTTCCTCCATAACTGTTTATTTCAGCAAACCTGAAGCTGTCTGCCACATTGTGTATGGCGGGCATGCTGGCCGATGGGAAGACACAGGGGAGAGATTCTGAACAGTACATTCTCCTCAGAATGCTTTTCACAAATAAACATTTCCAAAACTATTGACTCATTTAGAGGAGGCTGACTTTCTGATTCAAAGGAAATAGGAGCTAGTGACTTAAAGACTCAGAATTGGAGGCTACAGGAGAGAAACACACATTATAACTGACCTTGAGAAACAGCCCTTCTTTCTTTTCTTTTAGTTTTGATCAGGCACAATCCATTAGACTGGCAAAATTCATGCTTGTTATTTATTTAGTGAGCCCTGTTGAATCCTAGAAGACATGGGGGCAAAACTTAACTTGAGTGACTGCCTTTCAAAGGGCAGAGTTGTTAATATGAGTTTTGACCCATTACCCAGGAAAGCACTTAAAAGATTCAGCCTCTGAAGGATTCAATTAGTCTAACCTCCTACCTGCCCCCTTTAGAAAGGAAGCTCTGCTGCCACAGTTGTAGCTCAAGACCAGACCTTTGGCCCACATTCTGCACAGAGTGGTTTGTCCAACCTGACCGAGAGATTTTATGAACAGACCTACGCGTGTGAAACAGAAGCAAAGATTGTTGATGGAAGGGTTGCTGGTGCTTTATGAAGTGATGTAAGATTATTGTATTCTGTAACCTACACTATTAGGCCAGAACGTGCTAAGCAGTGGGTGGCACACGCATACGCGCGTGCACACACACCCACACTCCCCCCACACACAAACAAAACAAAAACAAAAACCTAGCATGTTGTATAAGTAATTTGCTCACTTTTGTGTTTACTGAAAGATCTTGGATTCCTAGCCCTATTCTTTGCATAGTAATTTCCAGGCCGTTGAAAATCATGTCTGGCCTGCCCTCTGTAGTTGATTCTACTGCTGATTCTGAAAGCTCATCTCAAATGCCTGGTGTTTATTGCAGATTCTTTCCCATTTGAGGAATCAATAGTAAATGCAAGCAGAGATAGTATTTCATGTTTGGTATTTGGAACAGTGGGAGGTCATTATTTATTGGTACTTTTTCAAGCAACAGAGAAATATAACGCAAAAGAAATTTGAAGATTAAATAATTTTTCAATTACATATATGGCATCTCAATATCTAACCAGCCATACATACTAAGGTGAATACAGAAAGGCTTGATAATGATATAAAAGTAAACCAGGCTTAGTGGCACACGCCTTTAATCCCAGCAGTTGGGAGGCTGTGGTAGGAGGATTGCTGTGAGCAGCCCAAGACTACATAGTGAATTCCAGGTCATCCTGTCATCCTGGGTTAGACTGAGACCCTACCTTGAAAAAATATATACATACACATATATCTTGGTGTGGTGGTATAAGCCTTTAATCTCAGCATATGGGAAGCTGTGGTAGGAGGATCACTATGAGTTCAAGGCCAGCCTGAGACTCTATCATGAATTTCAGGTCTGTGAAACCCTACCTTCAAACCACTCCCCTAAAAAAAATAAAAATAAGAACACTTTGAAATAAAGTAGCATCGATAATCTTGAAAAACTGAGGAAAAAAAATAAATTTATTTACTTTAAAACTTTCCAGGATTGAGTTATTGACTCTTCCCCATAACTGATGGCTAACCCCACAATGCATGACCCACATTCCCCAATGAGGGGAGGTGTCCCTGCAGAGGGGGAGGACAGGGAGGAGGCTAATGAGGGTACCAACATGGCTGTATACACACTGAGTACATAACTAATGACAATTTAAAAACTACTTAAATACAAACAAAACCTTTTCCACGATTGGTAGAGGGAAGAGACACTTGAAAAGTGACAGTATCACACTATGGAGTGACACTTCCAGAAATTTATTATTATTATTATTATTATTTATTATTATTATTTTTTTAAATATTTTATTTATTTTTATTTATGTGAGAGTGACAGACAGAGGGAGAAAGAGAGAGAGAGAGAGAGAATGGGTGCACCAGGGCCTCCACCCACAGCAAATGAACTCCAGATGTGTGCGCTCCCTTGTGCATCCCGCTAATGTGGGTCCTGGGGAAATCGAGCCTTGAACTGGGGTCCTTAGACTTCATAGGCAAGCGCTTAACCACTAAGCCATCTCTCCAGCCCCAAAAATTTATTATTGAGAAGAAGAATGGCAATGACAATTTACCTCTTTTTTTTTTTTTTTTTTTACAGTTTTATACTTGGTGCAAATTTTTGGTGATTCACTTGTTCATACTGTATTTGATAAGCTTTAAAAATGTTTCCATTTATATATTCAAGCCAATGAATATTTATCTATGCTTCCTGTGATCTGTCACTCTGCAATGCAGTGGGAACACAAATGGTCTCAGTTTTATTAAATTACTCCTTTCAAAATGTTTCCTCTGAAGATACACTGGAAGAGGTTTCCAGCTAAATAATTTCATTTACTAAAGAATAAAGGGACAGAGTAACAAAGCATTGAACTTGGAAATTTCTTCTATAGTTTTATTTTAGATTTAAATGCATCAATCATGCATCAGTCAAATCTGTTTTCTTTAGGTATCCAAGTCATGTCAAAGATTAAGTATATCCCAATCAGTTGAAAAAAAATGTATTTTGAAGAATAATCATGTAGTTTTTATTCTTACACTCCTATACAGTTGTAATTTAAGATGCAAAAGTTCTGAGGTTGTGTTTACAAACCATTCTTGTATCCCATTGATAAAACCTATTTGATTATTGTGAATGCTCATTTTACTGTTAATTTAAAAAAATATTTTATTTATTTATTTAAGTGGGGAGTGGCTGATACAGAGAGAATGGGTGCGCCAGGTCCTCTAGCCATTGCAAAGAAATTCTGGATGAGTGCCACTTTGTGTATCTGGTTTATATGGGTAATAGGGAATTAAATCTGGGTTCTTAGGCTTCACAGGCAAGTGCATTAACCACTAAGCCATCTCTCCAGCCCCACTGTTAAATTTTATTGACAGTATTTTATTGCAGAATTTTATAAATATACTTATCAGGGTCTTACTCTAACCCAGGCTGATCTGGAATTCACTTTGTAGTCTCAGGGTGGCCTCGACCTCACAGTGATCCTCCTTCCTCTGCCTCCCAGGTGCTGGGATTAAAGGTGTGTGCCACCATGTTCAGCAATTTTCTTTTCTTGTACCTTTCTCTAGTATGGGTATCCGAGTAAATCAGGTTCCATAGAAAGAGTTTGGAAGGAGTACCTCTTCTTTCATTAGTATAAAAAGTTCAGAAGGACTACTATTAGATCTTGAAGTGTTTGCTAGTTTTCACTTCTGAAGCCATCTGGTCATAGGTTTTGCTGTATCATAAAGACTCTATTTATTTGGCTGCCTCACTTAATGTTGCATTTAGAACTCCAATCTCTTACTTAGATCTTCATGGCTTGCTTCAAAATATTTCATGACTGGTCATTTCTCTTCACCTCTCCACCCACCATTTCAATCCAGCCTTCCTCTTCTCTTCCAAGGATTTTCAGCATATTTCTAGCAGTTCACATTTTAGTTCACCTGCACAGTGTTCTTTCCAAAAAGTGGGAATCTATTCATATACCATTATGAAAAGTTTCTGCTGATTTTGAGGTGTTGCAAAGGCTTCCCCTCCCTCCCCAGCTTCACCCTGGGTTTCAGAAGGCACCAGTTCAAGTTCAGTACCACAGGGCTGTGATCTCTTGACCTGGAAAGAGCCTTCTTAGCCTCCTGCTCCAAGTGGCTCTTGACATTGCCCTGGGATGTAGCAGTTTAACCTGTCTCTGCCTCTGCTTTGCAGGGCCTTCTCTTCAGTGTACCTCTGTGTATACTTATCTTTTTCTTTTTAATATTGACTTATTGATTCATGTGTGTCTGTGTATGTGAGAGAAAGAGAGAGAGAGAGAAAGAGAGACAGAGAAGGGCAGACTGGGAGAGTATGGATTGTAAGAGCTTTCTGCCACTGGAAACAAACTCCAGACATATATGCCACTTAGTACATCTGGGTTTATGTCGATACTGGGGAATCAGACTGGCTGGCAGGCTTTGCAAGCAAGCACCTTTAACTGCTAAGCCATCTCGTATCTCCAGTCCTTTTTAAAAATGTTTTTCAAGGCAAGCTCAACAGACTGGCCATTTTTGTTTTTCTATGCAAGAGAGTGAAAGTGAAAGAGACATACAGAGAGACAGAGAAATGGCTTGCCAGGAGCTCCAGCCACTGCCATCAAGCTCTACACATTTGCGCATGTGTGACATTGCATGCTTGTGTCACTGTGTGTCTGGCTTATGTGGGACTTGGAGAGTCGAACATGAGTCCTTCGGCTATGTAGGCAAGCACACTAATGGCTAAGCCATCTCTCTACCCTCCATTTTAAATTGTGTTATTTTAAAAATATTTTATTTCTTCCTTTTCTTTTAAGGACAGCACTTATTGTATATATGATCCATCCTAAATCTAGGAATTACTTCATCTGAAGTTCCTTATCTAATTATATCTCTAAAGACTCAATATGAATTTTGGGGAAACACTGTTTGACTCACTTTGAATAGATTATAATGTCATATATCAAATTTCTAAATATATTAGAGTTTACTTATAGACTTTCTTTTTTAAAACTATAGTTATTTATTTGAGAGAGAGTGAAAGAGGCGGGGGCGGGGGGGGAGAATGGGTTTGCCAGTGCCCCTAGTCACTGTAACCAAATTCCAGACACATGTGCCCTCTTGTGCATCTGGCTTACGTGAGTCCTGGGGAATCAAACCGGCATCCTTTGTCTTTGCAGCTAAGCCATCTCTCCAGCCTTACTTATAGACTCTCTATATGCTCTCCATTTGCTAACCAGTTTTAGCAGCTTTATGATATCATAATGCATAAGGATCCCTAGAAAATTATTTTAAAATGCAATAGAACCAGTCCCACATAATATCCTTACGGTTTTTATTTGAGTATAATTTTTATGTTAACTTCCAAATAACATTGTCTTCTTCTAGAAACAAATCCTATGTCTTTTGTGGGAATCTTTTAAAATGTCTAAATTACTTAAGTTAATTAGACAGCCTTGTGCACTGTTGAGAATGCATTTGTTACCACTGCTTCAGGCAAACTGGCATGATAGTAAACAATTTAGTTTTAAATTTTCACCTGTTTTATTGCTATTTCTCACTTGTGAATTGCAATTTACCTTTGTTTTGTGGATTTATTCTTTTTTCTTAATGTATTTTAACCTTTCTTCGCATTAGGTATGCTACTTGTTCATTTTTTCCAGATAAACAATTTTATATTCAAGTTAGTTAATTAAACTTATTTTTATCAATATTCTTATAAGCTGCTTTTATTTTGTAAGTGTTTTGATTCATTTATAGATTTGGAATTCAGTGGTTTTAGTTGGTTGATACTATTTTATTGAGGTAAGTATATATTTTTAAAAATATTTTTATTTATTTATTTGAGAGAGGGAAAGAAGTAGAAAGAGAGAGAGACAGAGAGAGACAGAGACAGAATGGGCATGCCAGGGCTTCTAGCCACTTCAAACGAACTCCAGATGCATGTGGCACCTTCTGTATCTGGCTTATGTGGATCCTGGGAATTGAGCTGAGGTCCCTTTGGCTTCACAGGCAAGCACCTTAACCACTAAACCATCTCTCCAGCCCAAATATATAATTTTTACTGTAATAAATGAGATGAGGTAATTTTCAGAACAAGGTAAAATTACATATCTTATTTAAATATGATAATATATTGTGCATTGAGTAGTCCATTTTACCAAGTAGAGAAGGAGATAGCTGTTATAAATGGCTCAAAGTAAAAGTCGAAACTCCTCACTTATATGGAGTAAGAGAGGATTGAGATAAATTACTAAATAAATAAATTTTATAGTAAGGAGTCAATTCAGTAAAATTCTGTTGTACAAGATAGTTTTCAAACCCATTAATTTCCGTTACTTACAAACAATACGAAATACCACAATAACAATTAGCAATACTAGAGTCACACAAACCCACATGGTAGATGATAATCAATGCATGTGTGTTTTACCGAATTATAATATTTCCCCACATAAGAATGTCAATGTTTTAGGCTTTATGTTTACTCTCTTCATTTTTAGTGGTGGAAGTCATTTTTCACAGATATGAGGAAATCAATTTCCTTATTAGTCATATGATTAACTTATTTTTCATGGTTAATATTTAAGTGGCACGAGTGTGTAATGTGCTAACCCTGAAGCAGCGTCAGCTTCAGCCGCACACCTTTGCCCAGTTGTTTCCATTATTATGGTTTTCCCCAAATTTGGCAAATATGCTTTGCATTGAATACAACATTTAAAATAAATACAGGTAAGAGGTTTCTTTTCCTTTTGGCTTGGCTATAATTTCTAATTTGGTTACAATGTGGTCATATAATCTTATTCACAGTTCTCCTTAAAACATTCTCCTCTTTTGAGGATTTTTTGTAACGATTACTTGGGTAATTGGAAAGAAGCTAGTTTTCATAGTGGAGAATCTGTTAGTTATTATGGTGCTGGATAATGAATTGGCTAAGCACGCTACTTGATGAGTTCACTTGTGAAGCTTACATATTATGTGTGGCCTTTTGCTTCCTTACAGATGATTTGTCCTTTTGATCTGTCTGTCCATGACAGGTATGTTCAGATATCCTATGGATAAGTAGTGGGCATCTTTGATTCATGCTCTTTTTACCGTAGTTTTTGTTTTAATTAAAGTCATTGCTATATATTTACTATAATGATATAAATACTATAGTAAAATATTCCTTCTCAATGCTTTGCTTCACTGTTTTGTTTCTGAATTTTAACTTGTTAAGTGTAATGGTGGCATTGGTTTGAGATATATTGGCCTGATATCTTTATAACAATTATTTTAGTATTTGTCTTGTTTAATAAGTTTGGTTTATTTATAATCTGTATATGAACATAGGGTTGGATTTTGCCATGTGAATCAAATGACAGACTTTATCAGTGAGGCCACTCCTTTGCTATACACTAACATAAATTATGTGTTTGACTTAATAAAAACAGCATGCTAATGGCACAAAAGCAGATATGTAGATCAATGGAACAGAATAGAGGACCCAGATATAAGTCCAGGTAGCTATAGCCACCTGATATTTGACAAAAATGCCAAAAATACTCATTGGAGAAAAGACAGCCTCTTCAACAAATGGTGCTGGGAAAACTGGGTATGTATCTGTAGATGATAAAAATAGGGCTGGAGAGATGGCTTAGTGGTTAAGCACTTGCCTGTGAAGCCTAAGGACCCCGGTTCGAGGCTCGGTTCCCCAGATCCCACGTTAGCCAGATGCACAAGGGGGCACACGCGTCTGGAGTTCGTTTGCAGAGGCTGGAAGGCCTGGCGCGCCCATTCTCTCTCTCTCCCTCTATCTGTCTTTCTCTCTGTGTCTGTCGCTCTCAAATAAATAAATAAAAAATTTAAAAAAAATAGATCCTTATCTCTTTCCATGTACTAGACTTAGGCCCAAATGGATCAAAGACTTTCTGATCATAACCCCAATTGCTCAGGCAATAAAACCACAGATTAACCTCTGAGACTTCATGAAATTATAAAGCTTTTATGTAGCAAAGGACACTGTGTATAGTGCAAAGAGCCAACTGACAGAATGGGAGAACATCTTTGCCAGCTATAATTTTGATAGAGGATTAATATCTAGGATATACAAAGAACTCCAAAAACTTATCTACAGAATTATGAGATGTATCAGTCAATCTGATGTTACATATCTTCAGGGTAGGATATTAAGGAGTTAGGTGTGGCTCTTAGGACTCTCAGAGTAACTACAAAAGTGACCCTAGATGTTGGGTTTGCCCCTTATGATAGTATTCAACTTCAACAAAACAAAATACAGACAGATTCTGAAATTTAACTAAATAATGTACACATTCAATGAAAAACAGCACAGAGAATTTATGCAAGAGTAGGTATTATGACAACCATATCCTCTAAGAAAGTCACAGTCCCTTAGGATATGTGTTGCCCCACATCCTTAATCCTATCAACTAGGACGCTAAGATTTCTGGTCTGTTGAGGGTTCCAAGCCAGCTTGTGACCAAGTGAGACCTTTCCTAATGAATAACAGAAGAGGAAACAAAGCCACTATAAACCAGGAAGCAACAAATGACAAGCCCAAAATGTAGCTAATTGAAGAATGGCAAATCCTACATCCATCAGATTTAACATGTAATTTGTCCAGACATGGAAGGTGCGATTAGCACTTCTGATTCAAGCCTGTGTGCCAGGCTTCATTGGTGGGTGCCGACCTGGTGTCATCCCAGTTACTTTTGGGAGTGGTTGTGCTCTCAGTTGTGCTGCGCTCCGTCTTGGGTCCCTCCTTGTTGCGCTGTGGCCTCAGGTAGGCTGGCTGGTCACTGGATCACAGCTCTGATCGCATTTGCCGGGTGCTGTATAGTCTGATCTCCTTTTCCCAGGTCTCTGGTGCTTGCTGGTACTTGTGCTAGTGGTGGGGAAGGGGAGGCTGTGGATGGTGGCTGAAGTTCTCCCCTTGGTCTTCTTCCTCAGAAGCTGCTCCTCCATTCTTCCCTGCCGTCCTTCCTTCATGCTTCTTGAGTTTTCATGGAGGCCGCTGTGAGGGGAGCATGGCTGTTCCTGAGGTTCAGGCCAAGCCAGGCAGCTGTGGCCACATGGACCTGGTTCCCCCACTGCTGTAGCTGCTTCTGCCTGCTTCTGTGGGCTCTGGATGCTCTGAACCTCTCCTACTTCTCTGCTGCACTTGATATGTTCTTATTTTCCTCACTTTTTAGTGGAAGAGTGTATTTTGAGGGGTTTATTTTTGGCCTTTTCTCTAGGCTGCTTTGGCAAGTTTCCTATGCTGCCATTTTAACTGGTCCTAGGCATATATCCTAAGGACTCATTTCACTACCTTAGAGATACTTGCTCAGCCATGTTTATTGCCATTCTATTTACAATATCTAGGAAATGGAAATAGCCTAGATGTCCCTCAACCTGAAGAGTGGATAATGAAGATGTGGCACATTTACACAGTGGACTTCTACTCAGCAGTAAAGAAAAATTAAGTGATGAAAACTGCAGGAAAATGGATGGATGTGGAAAGGATTATACTAAGTGAGGTAACCCAGGCCCAGAAAGCCAAATGTTGCATGTTCTCTCTCATTTGTGGCTCCTAGCTACAAATGACTAGGCTTCTGTGTGAGTAGGAAGAAAACTCAGTATCAGAGGCCAGTAAGATAGAAGGAGATATAAAGGGAATAGAAAGGGAGGGGGAACTTAATAGGACGGTATTGCATGTATGTAAGTAGAACAGATTAATGAGGGTAAAATGTCCAAAGTGATGTCAGGGAAAGAGATAGAGTAAAGGAAAGGTGGAGGGAAGGTAATCAAAATCTAAGAGGATATAAATAAGACATATGGAAACCTACTTCTTTGGAAAATGGAACACACAGGAGCCACAGACTGTTACCAGAAAATTTTCAGTGTCAGGGATGGGATACCTTCCAGTGAGTTGTTGGCCAGGGACGACCCTGAGGCACCCAAAACATTACCTGCCATTGCTGAGGCCTTTGTTTTCCCACCAGGAATAGATTGCAAGACCCTATTGCTGAAGACTCCACATACTTGGGCTGCAAGGTCACTGAGAAATCCTGCTGGAACTGAGCTGAAAACTCCTCCATGTAGACCAGCTGACAGAAATCTGGAAAAAGTCATGCTGCATGCAGTTCAGTTGGAGAGAGAAAAATCACCAGTGAAGATACCCAACAGTGGACACTGTAAGTCTTGCATTTGGCCAGCTAGGCCAAATAAGCCAATGGGTGCAATAGTGGTATGTCTGTTATGGGGAAAACCAACCTCCCTCTAATTTGACTGGAGGCCCGCTTCATAGGAGGGAATATATCCCTGATATGTAAACCTACAACACAGGTAGTCAGGAGCCCTAGGGATTTAATGTCTGCTGCTGTCTGACTAAATGTATGGACTCTGCTCACCAAACTGCCCAGTAAGTACTTCTCTTAATGTTCATACCCATATATTAATGCTACTCTCGCTTTTGGTTAGAGAACCTTCTCTTTTTAGATGGCAGTGACTTTGGGATGACTTAGAAGACACCATGGTGTGAGAAGAAGTGACAGAGCAGTGTTCAGCACTGAAATATCTCAATCAGACCTTCCAAGGCTCAGGGTCCATTGTGGAAGAAGTGGTGGAAAGAATGTAAGAGCCAAAGGAAGGGTAGGACTCCTTACAATGTGCTCCTCCAGATACAAAAGTCCTGGATATTCATGACCTCACAGTGCCTGACACTACCTACACAAACCATCATAATAGGAAGACAAGGTCATGACATCAAAATGAAAGAGAGGCTGATTGAGAGGGGGAGGGCATATGATGGAGAGTGGAGTTTCAAAGGGAAAAGGGGGGGGGGATTACCATGGGATATTGTTAACGATTATGGAAGTTGTCAATAAAAAAATTTAAAGAAAAAGGAAAGAAAGATCAATCAAGCAATAGTGGTGAATAGATGGATTAAATAGGTAAAATATGGCTCCCAATTCTACATGAGCTAGATGCATGAATCTGTGTATTAATTGCTCGTGAGAGTGACACAATGTTATATAGAGCTCAGTGATACTTCCCAGGAACCTTTTTCTTCCTCTTTGCATGGTCACCTTGTTCTTATCATTAAAAATTCAGGCTGAGTGTTATCTCCTTCAGTTGGCAAGCCCCTCTCAGTGTTCAGGGACTCCCTGAACAGTTTCTAATAACCTCTAGTTTAAATCTCATTATCTTCTATGACAGTGTTCTGATTACCTGGCTGCTCCCCTTACAAGTGCCTTATATACAGAAAGGATATTTTATAGTTTGTTTCTATCATGCCTACTGTTTGTGGATGAGCAACATGTCTATTTTTTCTCTCAAACTTATATTATCTAAAGAATGCCTGTAAAGATAGAGTGGAAAAATGTAAGTGAAGTTTTCCTGAAAGCACGTTTAGGTATGAAGTGTAAAACAATTATAAATAATGGAACCCAGCTTTAGGAAATTGAAAGAATTTTGCCATTCAAAATCTAAATAGATTCACCAATGTAAATAGAGAATCCAAGGACATCCACTTCATCTGAATATTTCTTTTCAAACTAAACAACCTGGCCTGTATGCCAAAAGGCTTTAAAAGATCTGAGTTACCTTATAAGAGGTAGGCACATTTCTAAGTGTTTGCTGATTATGTTTTCAGTCCTTAGAGAAGCAAACAATTGACTGTTCATTTTAACTCCCTCTGTGATATGCTCAGACACTCAGGAAGCCCACAGCATCTCTTAGAGCTCTCTTCCTAGTGCTCTCTTGTAAATGTACTTGTAAATATCTCTGCCCAGTTAACTAAAATGCAGTAGCACTTCTCTAACATAGTGTGTAACACTCTATTAGTAATGCTTAAAGTAAAGAGAAAAACATAAAGCATTGTGGCTGAAGTTTGAAAGCCATATAGATGTGAGGTCTCTGTTAATAGTGCGAAATTTGGTCTTATCTATCATCTTCCCTGCCTGTTAAAAGATGTGTTGCCTATCTCCAAAACATCTGCAATCACAATTATTGTTATGTGGGAAAATGAATGTGATATTCTAGAGAACAATTATGAGAGTGTAATAATATGACTGGCATAATGGAACTCTCTTCCTTAATGAATAAAATCTAAATTGCATATTAAGAATTCAAGTTTTATTGACATAGGTTGAATATGCATTATATTTTCCTAATGTATTATTTCTGCTACATTCTGTTCTCAAGTCTGGATATTTATTAAATGTTTATCTTTATTCTAAAATAAGTGCCATGATTCCTCCATGCCTGATTTTTTTTTCTATATTAAAGCTATTTCTGCATTAATTAATTAATTAATTGAAGAAACCACTATTAACTGAGGCTCCTATATGTCAAATACAATACTTGACACTGATCATGCAATGTTGAAGTGATCTAGTAGGGAAGTAATGAGCACTCAACAGAAATTAGGACTCTCCCCCACTTTTTTATGATTTTTCAAGGGAGCATTTCAACTCCAACTCACTTCTACCTCTGCCTCCCATGAGCTGGGATTAAAGGTATGTGTCCATCAAGCCCAGCTGATTTCTGCCTTTCTTTAGATTAGGAATGTAAAAATTATTTTTATCACTTTTCTGTCTCTCCACTACCTTTGAAGGCTCTCTCAAGTCCTCCTCTCAAACAGCCTGTGCTCAGACAAGTGCTGGGTAGATGGTCAGGTTCCCTTGTGCTGCGGTCCCTGTGCCGCGGAGTGCAACGTGCGCTTCCCTTCGCAGGACCTTCAGACTTAACTCAGTGGATTCAGTCAGCATTATAAGGTGGTGAAGAATGTAAACGTTACATAGCCACTTTCTTCTGTATCAATGAGTAAAAGATAAATAGCCACTATTGAGAGGAAGACAAGGCCAACACAGATTTATAGTCAAATGGAGATTTGGAGACAGTAATCTTGATGTTTGATTCTACATTTTCAGAGGCTTGGCTTTGCTATTGTTCTAATATACTTCCCACTTTGTGAAAGTTAAGTTTATGTTTCTTACTATCAAATGGTAATTTGACAGACATTTTTCCATCAGTGCAACTACAAGTAATAGACCTCTGGGAATAACTGCAGAATATTAAAGAGTGAAAAGTCCTCCCTTCAACTCAGGGGGATGGCCTCATTTATGGATGGCAAAAGATTTAATAAATCAACATTTATATTTGCTCATCACAAGCTAACAGTAGGTCTTAAAGTGAAAAATAAAGAAAGAAAATGAAAAAAAAAGAATTTTTCCTAAAGGAAAGTTTTCAAACACAAAGGAGAAGTATTTAGCTTTGAAAATATGAAAATGTCTTATGAAAAGCTGTGTGCTGTCTCCAATTCTGAAATTGCTGAAATTCAGATCTAGAAATCAGCCGAATTTTATGTTGGAGTGCAGCTGTTGAATTCTTAGCCCTTGACACATCTGTGGTTAATTCATGCAATTTAGCAAAAAGCAGGATTCTGACTTAAGGAGTAACATGGAGGCGTGGTTGGAGATGGTAAATGACTTAAAAACAACTGGTAAGGTTTCCCAGAATAATGCATCTTCAGTGATTACAATTCAATACAAGTCTTAGATGACCTGACATTCTTCACATGTTTGGAGAATGACTTCTAGAACAATCCATTGCTTCTTGGCCTCTTCACTGCATCCATTCTTTATTCATTGACCTCTGCACTCATCAGTCTTCCTTTGATTCTTCTAGTCATAGAGAACATAATGATGACCAGAAGTGTTTCTCTTCACAGAGCTCATGTTCTAATGGGACAGAATGTGTAGACCCTGACATATTATTTGAAGAAAGTAAGATAAAAGAATGGAACAGAAGCAGTTTCAGAGAATGGTAAAATATTTAGGGATGAGGGAAATTCTTTTGTGTGGGGGATAACCAACCTTAGATTATAACAAATGCCAGTAATGAAAAATATAAGGGACTCTAAGGAGAATAAAGTAAAGTGTGAAAACCCCAAGATAAGAAATACTTGCTGAATTAGAGGAATGAAAAGAAAGTTCAGAAGAGCTAGAATCCAGCAGAGACAAGTGACCACTGTGAAGTGTTAGAGGTATTAATGAGGTCAGGTTATATTCTTATAGGCCATATTGAGACATTTCAGTTGTGATTGCAAACGTATTTAAAAGAGGCAGAGATGGTGCCAAGAAGCCCATAAAGATTTAGCAAAGTTTTTATTCTGGTTACTAGTTTTACTCTGTTTTCAGGTTCATTGTCTTTGTAGGTTTTGGGTTCTAAGACATAGGTCTCATCTTGTTACTATATCCCAGTGACAGAATTGGGTTACCCCCCCCCCAAACACACACAGAGCAGTGAGAAGTTGGGCATGGAGAACCATGAGACCCCCAAAATAATGCAGGCCATTGGCCAAACACTTGTTTATCCAAAACAACTAAATGGTCAGATCCTACTGCTTAAGTCACCACAGGCTATAGCCACACAGCATCAAGAGGTCACCCCAGGGAGGTGACCAGCTGCTTTCTGGGGATGTAAAGCTCACTCAGGGGACGCAACTCATACTTGGTGAAGATAGTCAAGTCAGAAGCCTGTGGCCTGGAAGGTCATCTATCCTAGAAGCAAGTTTCCCTTGTTCTTTGGATAAAATTAGAGGTTATGCCTATCAAAAAGTCTTCTGAATGTTTATCTCCTTTGATCCATGCTGCTGTCACTCTTGGCTAGAGAATCTGCTTTTTACATATGGAAATGAATACCAGTGAAACCCAAGACCCATTAGTATGACAAAAAAAATTAAAGTGCCAACTGTCAAGCACAAGAGGGGTCATCTCTATCACATTTGCCAGATCCCAGGTGGAATCATGGAGGAAGAGGCAGATTAAACATGAGTGTTGTTCTCCTAGCTAGCCTGAGAACCTCCTCCAGGGAGACACTAGTAGACACTCAGAAGACTTAAAACTCATCAAATCAGAAAAATCAGAGGTGGCCAAGAGTTCAACTGTTTTTGTTTTTGTTTGTTTTGTTTTTGCTTTTTTGAGGTAGGGTCTCAGTCTAGCTCAGGCTGACTTGGAATTCACTATGTGGTCTCAGGTTGGTCTTGAACTCACAGTGATCCTCCTACTTTTGTTTCCCAAGTGCAGAGTTTAAAGGTGTGCGCCACCACACCTGGCTCAAGAGTTGAACTTTTTAGGAGACTTATAACACAGGGACATTGAAGTGGATGGAGTGGAAAGAATGTTAAAGCTAACGTGAGGAGGTGTACTCTGAGGCACTGTCCCCCTACAGAGACTGATTGGTATATTCTTGACCCCACAATGATTACCTATAATCCCACTGAGGTGGGTTCTCAGTGAAAGGTGTGTGGGGAGAGGGAACATAAGAGTATGACCTGATGGGAATGTGACCAATTTGCAATATGTCCATATCATAAAGTTCTCAATAAAAAATGAAAGTATTCTCATGTTATGAGCCTACTTAGTGACTTCTATGACTGGCAGTTCTGTTTAACTCATGGGGAGAGATAATGGGGTCCTGATAAGTATGAATTTAGCGTGTAATATGTGAGTCATAGTGTCACAAGGTACTGCCTGAGTGGAGAGGCCCAAACTAAAGTCTTGGAACATAGTAGATTCACAAAAGCTATTTTCCAGTCTTCCTTTAAAATATGTATGTTTGTTTATCTAAGTTATACATTTCTATTTAGGAAAAAAGAGCAGCAAACACCCAATATGAAATGAGGAAACAACCACCCCATAACTCTAGTAAACAGAATTGACACATTGCTGTTTTCCCTGCAGTTGTAACATTTACGGGATTAAATGTAAATCAATCTCTATTCATTGCATCACTTCTTTTTTAAATATTGGAGAACAGAGTCAATTATTGTAGAAATTCTTCTGTGTGAAAGTTTCTTACATTTCCCTTGGTTTCTGTACTGCACTTCCTCCTTGATACCATTTTTGAGAACGGCTGTTCAGCTGTTATTTCCTTAGCTTTCTTCGGCACAGCTCTTTGGAATATCAAGAAAAGCTCGTACGCTTCTGGCGTCGCAGGGGGAAATGCCACTTGGGCTCTCACAATTGCTGTCTTGCACAGAGACAAGGCTGCTACTCTCCAGGAGATTTCTAGAGTAATCACATTTTTAATTTCTGCAGCACTGAGCAATGCTGTCTTGGGAGCCCCTCTAATGCCTCAGCTTAGAGATGGCCTCTGGAACTTGAGACTGGCTCAACAGAGCTGTCACTGTAATAGCAGCAGCCTCGGTGGAATCTTGGAAACGAAGAAATAAAAAGCTTTTCAGCATTTACACAGGGTTTTTGAAAAGACTCCTCTGAATGAAATAATTAGTCTGGAGCATTATCTGTTGACAAAACACCCTCCCAAAAAGCTGGAGCTAAATGCCAGAGACTTCTGAAAACAGGAAGAAGACAATCCTCAGCGGCAAGGTTCTCACTTTGGCAGTTTCCTGCGGCTGTGTGAGGGGAGAAAGACATGTTCTCAAAGCTTAGCATGGTGATGCACATAGGTTGTGAGATCCTTCTAGAATACGTCAATTTTCTGCTACTACAAGGATTGAAGTAATGCTGCATTCTCACCAGCCCAGAGAGGAATTTGATTTTGCTTTTATTAGTCTGAAACCTCCCTTGATATTGAGTCCGCAGGGAGCAGTAACACAACAAGCGTCTTCTTCTTCAATTTAGGGAATCTTGCTAAATTTGAAATGAAGCGCCTGGGATGGGCTTTTACAGAAGCCATGCAGAGAGAGAAAGAGAGAGAGAGAGAGAGAGCAAGAGAAAAGAGACAGTAAAGAAGCCTTTTCCATCAGCTCTCTCTCTCCTTCTCTTAAACTTATCTAAACATGTGTCAGAAGAGTGCAGTTTGTACCAAATCACCCATATGTATTTTCCATATAGCAAAAATCCACTCACTTGCAGGTGATCGGTCATAAGTATGCAAAAGATCTACTATGATTGCATTGCTTACATCTTCAACAGCAAAAATGCAAGCTTCAAGGTGGTAAGTCTTTGAAATTCATTATGCTGTGTATAAGAGTGTTTCATGATGTCAGAACACTTTGCTGCTTGTTTATTACCAATATTCCTTGTCACAAGTATTGACATTTGGTCCAAAAATGCTGCTTCCAAAGCATGTAGCAAATGAGAAAGTTATTTGCACATTTCTTCTTAAAACTCTCTTGGATAAATGGGTAATATTATCTTCATTTTGCTAAAGGGTACCTTGAGAATCAGACAAGTTGTCATAACCTCTGATCTCCTTAAATGGATAAAGAAATAACTGGTTCCAAGTGCAAGTTTGTTCACCTCCATCATCTGCCCACCCATCTGTACACATTTCTGTGACCAAAAACCTGACAAGAAGCAGCTGAAAGGAGGAAGCGTTTATTTGGTTTATAGTTCTAGGAGAAAGTCCATCATGGACAGGGTGTCGTGGCTGTGGGAGCTCCTTGCAGCTGTTGCTATGCATTCTTAGTTATGAATAGGAGCAGCGCTGGAGAGATGGCTCAACAGCTCAGGGACTTGTCGGCAAAGCCTAAGGACCCAGGTTCCATATCCCAGAACCCACATAAGCCAGACGCACATGGTGACACATGGGTCTGGAGTTAATTTGCAGGGGCTAGAGGCCCTGGCATGTCACTTCTCTCTCAAAAAAATAACTAAATAAATTTCTGTTTTTAAATTGGAGAAAATAAAAAGACTAGGAGTGCAAATGGAAGGGGGGCTGGGCTGTAAAACCTCAAGGACAACCCCCTGACCCACTTCCCCAGCAAGGCTCTATCTCCTAGAGGCTCCACAACATTCCCAAACAGCCGCCACCATCTGGGGAAAAGGGTTTAAGCACATGTGTTAATGGGGGACATTTCACATTCAAACCATAAGTGGAGCTTTGTGGTACAAATATACTACTTTTTTTCTGACAGATTTTCATTGTCAATTACTTGTCTTACAGCCTTCAGGAGAGTCAAACACAAGATTTCTCTGGTTGCTCAGGTATGCAAAGGCCATTTTGCATTAATGAGCTAACTCATTTGTCTCAGCTTCACTGGGCCTTGGGACATCTACTTCCTTTATTCTCTGGAGCTCTTTTTCTCAGTTCCTTTCCAAGTCAGTTTCTGATTTGTTCATTTTTTTGATATTCTTTCCCTTCCCCTTGTTGA
Source organism: Jaculus jaculus (assembly GCF_020740685.1). Taxonomy (NCBI): domain Eukaryota; kingdom Metazoa; phylum Chordata; class Mammalia; order Rodentia; family Dipodidae; genus Jaculus; species Jaculus jaculus. Next base: position 170,787,821 of record NC_059105.1, read on the forward strand.
GATTCTCCTTTAAAAAAACCTGTTGAGTCCTTGTGGTAGTTTGAATGGATGTCCTCCAATACATTCAGAAGTTTATTAATGCTTGTAATTGAGATCTCCAGCTGCCTGGCTGGCGGAGGTGTCAGTGTGGGACGATCATAACCTAAGATACACAAAGTGCTTAAGTTCTGCCTGAACTACTTTTTTTTGGTGTTATTATTGTTCTTGCTTTTGGTGGTGGGTTTTCTCTTTTTCACCATTATGGAACTTCTCCTGGATCTGTAAGCTTCAAATAAATGCCATTCCTCCATAAACTGTGCCTGGTTTGGAAGTTCACCCCAGCACCAGAAGCAGTTTGCTACAGGAATGGTCTAGAGATGCTGCAATGAATCTGGCCACATGGACTTTGGATTTTGGTCTTTTGGGACTTGTGTGTGCTGGATGAATGGGAAACTTGGTGCTTACAACTGAAGATGCCTTCCAGAGCAGTAAGCCAAGTATTATGGACTATTCTGATGAAAGTTTTACAATACCATGTACAAATGTTGTATTTGGTGAGTTGGCTTATGAACTTTCTAAGGGGAAAGAAAGACTGAAGAAGACTGTTGGAACGGGGCTACTGGCGTAAGGTCTGGCTGCATCCTGCTGCCATGCCTAGACAGTTTGATCAAGGTTAAATCTGTAATGGACTGATGTGCTTGGCCACAGATGTTTAATTGAGAGACATAAGATTTAAAATTTTTGAAATTAAATTAAAACCAGTTTAAAATTTATTGCTACCGAGATAGGTCCTAGGTTAATGAAGCTGTTATTGTCAACCTTATTAACAATCTTAAGGAAGATGACCCAGTGGCTTTACATTAACACAATGGAAAGAATGCCTGAGGTTATTCCACCCCAGAAAGACTGAATGCTAGGAACTCAAACTCTTTTGAGAAGAGATCTGAAAAGAAGGAACCTGTTCTTTATGGTCATGATATATTTTGTCTATGAGTTAAGAATATGGCTGTGTCTTCCACACCTGGCGTTGGTTTTAGAGGCATGAAGAATGCATGGAGTGGTCATGAAGTCCACACAGTTGCAGGAGCTGCTGCTGACACATGACCTACAGGTGGGGCATGAAGACCTGACAGACTGGCAAAGCCATTGGAAGGTGGACCATGGTTTGCAGTGGAAATCCAAGCATGATTAGATACACCAGGACTGTGCAAGGGTTACTATGGGGCTGTATTGGCTGGGGATGGAAGCTTTCCATGGTTATTCAGTTCAGCTGGAGGGGCAGAATTGGGAAATTCAGAGACTTAGTCACTGGTTATGATAATGGACTTGAACTGCAGATGTTTAATGTTTTCTTGATGGTTATTGAGTTTGTATTGCTCCATTGTTTTCTTGCTATGAGTTATAGCAGTTGAAAATGTTTACTCTGTGCCTTTGTATGTTGAAAGGACACAATGTGTTTTGATTTTATAGGACTTACAGCTAAGAGGTTATCTTAAATCTCAGATGAGACTTGGGAATTTTAATACTTTATTTACTTGACAGACAAAGAGAACTTGGTAGAGGAATTAGACAGAATGGGTGTGCCAGGGCCTCTAGCCACTGCAGACAAACTCCAGATGCATGTGCCACCTTGTGCATCTGGTTTACATGGGAATTGGAGAATTGAACCTGGGTTCCTAGGCTTCATAGGCAAGTGCCTTAACCACTAAGCTATCTCTCTAGCCCTTCTTGGGACTTTAGAATATCTTAAGTTGGGAAAGACTATTGAGAACTTTGAAATTGGACTGAGTACAATTTACCATGTGAGATGGTTATGAATCTATTGTGGGCCGCCCAGAAGGTGGTAGATGAATGGATGTCTCCCAATACATTTCAGAGTTTATTAAAGCTTGTAATTTAGTTCTCCAGATAGCTGGCTGGAGGATGGGCATGCCACTATGGGCAGATCTTAGGGTCCAGCCCAAAAGTGGATTTGAATTCCAACTTAACCTATACAAAGGGCCTGAGTTCTGCCTGGGTTTTCTGTGGTTTGGCTGCTGATTTTATTTTCTCTTACTTTTGGTGGTGGGTTTTCTCTTTTTCACCATTATAGAATTTCCCCTGGATGTGTTAGCTTTAAATAAAAGCCATTCCTCCATAAACTGTGTCTGGTTTGAAAGTTCGCCCCAGTGGCGTGAAGCAGTGTTTACAGTCCTTTCTTCTCAGGACTTAATATGCTGCTTGGAGAATATCTTTGGCAGGAAGAAACGGATGTTAGCTGCTTTTCTATTAACACTAAAAAACAAAACAAAAAAAAAAAAACCCTGATGAAATAGTAAAACACACACACACGGGTGTGTGGGGGTGTGTGTGTGTGCATGAGCGCTCATACGGAGGTTTCAAATGGAAGAGAGATATGTAGACGTCTATGTATGGCTTATGTCAAAATTTCTGTTTGAAACATTTCACGTTTGGGCTGCTATTATATGTGATTACATCATTTCTTCTTTTGGTCATGTTTTCATTTATCTAATTTTTATCTATTCCTTTTCCTATGTTACATTATGTTATCCAGAGTGGACATCTGTATTAGAGCATTAGACTTTTTCTAGATTTCATTTCACAGGAGTCCAGAGGAGAACTACTTACTGTTCTGGTATTTTCATTAGAATCATATTAAGACTAGTAGTCTCATTTCTATGTACCTGCTGACATAACAATTGTATTTTATTTCCTCAGTCCCCCACATTTTTGTTTTAGGCAATGAAGATATGAGATTTCTGCAATTCTAGAGCCTAGAGGAATTAAATAATTTTTTGCTTATTTGATGAATGGCATGAATATCAGTATACCTCACAATTTGGCCCTTTGAATATTTTTAAATACCAATCCAAATACATTCAGCTGCTGGGTATCGGTATTTCTACTCAGGAAGATTGTAAGATGAAGGTTGTAGTGAAATGCCTGGATGTGGCAAGCATCACATTATCCTGTGGAAAACCCACTCGACATGGATTGACATACTAAGGATCCGGCATCTTATGAGAAGACAGGGGACGTCTGGGTCTCCTGATGTCCCTTAGCAAACTGCCCTCTGTCCTACACATAGGGACACTTCCATTATAGTTCAGGCAGTTCTCACTCTCTGTATGTCTCATCTAACTTTTATCATATATTGCTTATACTTATAAACATGTGTGATGTCACTATGTAACATGAATTCCCCACAAGAAAATAAACAAAATAATATTTTGTCACTATCTAGCATCTTACGAGAATTACCTATAATTTTTAATGATCATGGCCATTAAATGTCCTCTAAATTTTATGTGAGATTCACACGTTTTCTTTTCCTATCCAAACTCATAAAACTCTTCTTATTTTTTGCATCACTATATATTTTTTTTTTACATCTTTGGACAGTGTGAACTTTAACTATGATTTCGTGGGACTCAAGGGCCATCTGAAAATGTTTTTTGTATGTGTAGTGGAGGCTGCAGGATAACAGGTACAAAGAGCTGAGAGCATGAAGCTGAGGGTTGGGGCATTCTGGGAAACACTAAGCAGATGGCTAAGGGAAGACAATTAACAAAAGCATCGTTGTTATTCTAATTTTACGAGATAAGAAAATTCAAGTTATTATTACTTTTCCATAACTTTATTATCAGCAATTTTGATAACCTGTAAATGTTGCTGTTTAAATGTCCATGACTCTCTCAAAATACCTTTATTTCCACTACATCTACTTTTTCCCTTTTTTCTTATTGTCTATGCATATGTGTGCATATGCATATGTGTGCATATGCATGTTTATAAGAGTGTGGTTCCATGTGTGTTCAGCTGTGTGAGTGCATATGTGTAGACCAGAGATTGATATCAAGTGCCTTCCTCAATCACTGTCCATCTTATTTTGAGACATAGGTTGTCTAATTTAACTAAAAAATTTAACTAAAGTCTAATTTAACTAGACTAGCCTCTAGTTCCAATGCTTGGATTGCAGGCACATGATGCGCATGTGTATTTTGCATGGTTTTCTGAGGATTCCAATCTCACATTGTGCAGCAGCTTTACCAAGTAAACCCTCTCCATCGCCCCTACTGCCTCTACTCTTGTTAAAACAGCCAAGGTACCTGTGGATAACTTTAGCCTGTTGACTTAAGCATCCATCACGTTTCAAGCCAGGGTGAAACCACCATACACAAATATGGTCACATTTTGCCACTCTTTTAAGAACGTACTGTAAACTGGGTGTTGTGGTGCATGCCTTTAATCCCAGAACTCAGGAGGCAGAGGTAGGAGGATTGTCATGAGTTTGAGGTCACCTTGAGACTACATAGTGATTTCCAGGCCAGCCTGGGCCAGAGTGAGACCCTACCATGAAAAAAAAAGAGTACCGTAAACTTCCTTTTGCCTAGCACATACATTTCCCGATTACCACTGGTACCATAAGCCTTCCTCCAATTTTCCTCTGAGGCCTTCTGATCCTTCTCTGTTATGTTGTTTGATAGCACTTTTAGATATTTTTCTCAGTCTAATTGGAATATTCTCCTATCACTGTTCTCTAATGTCTATTTGGAAAATTTTTCTTCATTTCAAAGGACTCTCAGCTCTGCCTTGCCTTCCTGAGATTCCTTTGAGGCTAAGAAAAGTTACCTATTTTCTCCTTACTGAGTGTACACTGAATGTATCTCAAAGTGATTTGAACATGCTGTTTTGACCATTTATGTGGTTGTTTCCTTATGAACTGCTGATTTGGGGTTAGGCCTTTGCATTTTATTGAATGAAAAAAATTATAGAGTGAAAATTGCTATACAGTGCCAATTTTATATATAGACATAAGTATGCGTCCTTACATTGTACATAGATTGTTCTTCTTGGTGAAGATACTTGCCAAGAGGATGCAATGGTTCAGAAGTCTTCAGTCTATCAGTTATTTAAAAAAATGATATTATTAGTGCATGTAAACATCAAATAGGATATTGTTAACATGTATAATTTTGTATTTTTGTATTTTGTATCAGTAAAAATATATTTACTTAATTAACAGTATAGTTCACGTGATAATTTTCACTTCCTCATTAGGCTCACAGTTCTAAGTTCCTTCATTTTCAACTGTCATAAATATGCTTTTAGCAGTGAAGAGGGTCTAATAAAATTCTTCCCTAGATTTAGTAATAATGATGGTATAATTATAATAGCTGTCGTTATGGGAGTTCACATATGTACTTTGCTAACTACCACTTTGTCTGATGCAGCTCAGTGGCCTTCGTCTGAACCATATACAATTCTTGCTGCTAAGAATGGACAAAACAAGCCAATGCAGAACACATGTGAGAAGCGTCCGTTCTGTCTGAACTCAGTGTCAAGGGGGGCATGGGTCTCAGTTCTCTTAGTCAATTGATACAGCACTATATTCACCAGCTACAAGGAATGTCTAAACCAGATATGTTTTCTTACCTCCATCCTCAGTTCTATTTGCATAGGATTAATCACATTTGAACAGGAACCTGTTCTTCAAGTTTCCTAGTTTTCACAGATTGTTTCTTCCAAGGGCTGAAGGAACATTCATATTGAGCAGAACACTAATAACCCTACACACAGGCAGGAAACATACAACCCCAGGTGGACGGCTGGTATAACTTCTGAGAAATTGTAATGGTCAGAGCATTCTTTTCATCCCTGGGAAAGGGGCAGTTCAAGTCATTATGAAGCACTGGCCTGAAATTGACTATGCAAAACCTCTACTATCTCTATTTCAAGATAATGGACCACAGTATAAGATATATTTCCTAAATGGAAGTTAAGGTCAAAATATAATTTTGAGATTCATATGGCTTACAAAGAGCTTATACAGGAAACTTATGTGCTAAGAGACACTGGGCATGGTGACACACACCTTTAATCCCAGCACTCTGGAGGTCAAGGGTAGGAGGATCACTGTGAGTTACAGGCCAGTGTGAATTTCGTAGTGAGAATTTCAGGTTAACCTGGGTGAGAGCAATATGCTACCTCAAAACAGAGAGACAGAGAGAAAGAGAGAGACAGAGATACCCTTTGTTGGAAAGAGGTTCCTAAGAAGAACTAGAGTTAGAATTCTGTCAACTATCACCGCAACCAGGTAGATTTTGTAAATGTTAACCTGATCATTCTATTCCTTTTAAAAGTTCAAAAAGTTTGGATTATTCAAAAAATTACTGGGAAAATGTCAAATTGCCCCTCAATGTAGTTATACAATCACTGCAGCTTCTCATCCTAAGAAAAAATTTCCATTTCAAAACTCTTTTCTCACTTCTGATGTAAAGAAAATATAGAGATGATGGATTTAAAAGTCTCCTTTCCAGATGAGCATATAGATATGCAGAGAATTTTAAAACTGGTTAGTTTCAAGTCCACAGCTAAAAAAAAATTTAACCATATTTTCTGAGTGAAAGTGTTTCTTCTGTTCCTTACACATTTCACATTTAAAAAAATCATTAGTAAAGATTGAGATATTTTAAATATTTTAGTTAGTGACTTAATTATATTTCATCTTTTAAGATAAATCTGTTACATGGAAATCTGCCAATCACTAATTTTGGATGAAAAGAATTAATAACTTAAAATGCTTAAAGGAAAAGATCTTTATATGAAATCTGTAATTCAATTATTGTGTGCTCTAACACAAAACATAGGATCCAAATTCTCAGTGATTGTGCAATAAAAAAACCTAATTTTAATTGTTTAGTTCAAATATTAAAAAACTCTTATCTCATGATTCTTCTCTTTACTTGTAGGAAATATTTCATTCTACATTTATCAAACCTCTTATCCAATAAATTTTAATACATTTAAAACAATGTTTATAGTTTAAAAAATCAGTTTAGTTTATTCACAGTTAAGCATGTATAGTATTTCCTTTTCTAGTTTACTCTCTGAATATGGACATCTTATTATTCTCTTTTAGAATCAAAAATGAATTTAAAGAACACTTACGTAGGACCGTGCCTGTGGTCTCTCCAGAAGACACATGACTTTATATAAAACACACTTTTCTCCAAGGAGGTAATGGCCTGAGAATAAGACAAGCCATAAGTTTAAAAATAAGAAAATGAGTCAAGGACAACAGCAGCAGGAACAGCAAAACCTGGTCATCCCAGGCAGTGGTCAGTGTGGGGAGCCAAGGAGAAGGCTTCACAGGACACATGGCCTTGGGTTTGAGCTTACAGTGATGAGCAGGTGAGGAACAGAAGAAGAACCGCACCACAGAGTAGGAGTCCTGTGTCTAAGTAATGTCGGTTAGAAAGCGCGTGTGTGTCTGGAAGCTCCTTCTACGACAACATGGAAGTCCTGTGTCCAAGTAACGTCAGTTAGAAAGTGTGTGTGTGTCTGGAAGCTCCTTCTATGACAACATGGGAATCCTGTATCCAAGTAACGTCAGTTAGAAAGTGTGTGTGTGTCTGGAAGCTCCTCTGGAGAGATGAAGGTGACCTGGAACAGCTTTTCTCTGTACACATAAAGTATAGGAAGCATTGTCTTCTAGAAATCACAGCCAGTCCAAGCTACTCAACATTGGCTGGTGTGGTCTTGAATACAACCCAAGTGTTCTCTTTTCTCTCCTACCCTCTCTCTCAATAGAAAATACATATTTAACAACATAGGGACAACAGCCTGGTGATAACCAGCCTCTCACTCAATGGGAGCTTTCTTTAAAAGAAAAAAATATTTGTTTGCAAGCATATGTAGAGGACACAGAGAGAGAGAATGGGTGCACCAGGGCCTCTAGCCACTGCTAACAGATTCCAGATGCATGTGCCACTTTGAGTATCTAGCTTTAAGTTGGTACTGGGGAAAGGAACTCAGGTCATTAGGCATTGCAGGCAAGTGCTTTTAGAGCTGAGCCACTTTTCCAGCCTTCAATGGGAGTTTTCTAGCAAAAAGAGTAGATATCAATTTACAGACCACTGCTTCAAGTGATTCAGAAGGCGTCCATAGAAGATGAGTGCAGAATGTGAGGGTTAGAGGTTACTAGCTTTCTGTGGCCAGGCAAGTCTTGTCACAACAACTGCTGTGGTTTGCATGATGTTGTGCCCTCCACATTTCATGTTGAAGTTTCACCCACCAAGAAAGAGCATGTAGAGGTGTGGCTTTTGGGAAACGATTGACTCATGAGAGCTGGTCCTTCGTGGACGGCACTAAGAACCATTCCAGGGCTGTGAGACGGCGCGGCAGGGAAGAGTGTTTGCTTGGAAGCATGGGTACCCCAGAGCACCCTAGGGCACCGCCTGTGTTCCATTGGTGAGTCGTCACCTGTGCAGCCCGGCATGGCTCCCCTCCTGCCGCCCCAGCCCTGCGCTTTGGATATGCGGCCTCAATGGGTCCTGTTAGTCAGCGAGTCTGACAGAAAAATGGCTTCTTGGAGTTGAGTGACAAATATGGTCTCTAGGAAACAAGCAGATAAATAAATACTACAGGAAGCCCTCCAGACATTCTCCTCTGTCCTCTGTGCAGGCATGTGCACTTGTCCACACTCCTGTGAATATGTCTCACACACATGTATACATCACAGCACACATATATGCACATACAAGAGAAAAAGAACTGTCTAGAAAACGGAAGCTGCAGGGCATGCTTCTTAGTCTTTCTCCTCTGCAAAATGCGGGTACCATGTCTGTCACTGCTGGAGGATGCAGCAAGTTGCCAACATTGAAGGAAGATAGGACCTTTCTAGACACCAATCTTGTTTTCACCTTAATCTGCTCGTCCAAGCTTGTTGAACAGTAAGGAAGTTTTATTGCTCATAAGTTCCCTACTCTCAAGTATGTTGTTACAGCGGGACAAAGGATGGAAGACAATATCTAAGATGATTGGTGGGTGTGTTTTCTACAGCAGGGCGTGAGGGGGTTTGATTGATATGTTGAGCTCCTTTTCTGGATCATGGGTAACAAACAAGCTGCACTTTTATTATGCTCATCACATTGTGGTGGATTAGAAATTTCAAAAAGCTTTGTTAGCACAAAATGAGAACCACACCATTTGTTCTCTTAAGAAAATCTTTATCTTATTGTTACTTGCTGAGGCAGGAAAGCATAGAGGAGGGTTTAGGCACCAGGCTTTAGCAGTATACCCATCCTTTTCCTAACCAACACACCTAGCAACTTGTTGATAACATGCCACCCCAAACTATACCCAGTCCCACACAGTATACTAGCTTTCTTCTCCCCTTCGTGGTCATCCTTCAGAATCAGTACCCATTGGATTCTTCGATACTGGACCAGAACGTGTGGGGAACATTCACTCTGGACTGGTTTTAGATGCATGAGCAGTAAGGCAAAATGTGTCCCTTACGTGGACTTTTACTGAGAAATTCTTATTTACCATTCTATGCCTATGTATATACTGGACCTCTATACGAATAGAATTGGGTGCATAATGGGAAGGAACATTCATAATAGAAAAAAGAAAACAAAACATTATATAACCCAAGCCTGTCCGACCATAAGACATCCCCTAGCAAACAATCCACCCTCTAACCCTGTATGGAGGAGCCCCAGACAACTTCCTGATGGCCTTGAGTGCTTTCCATTCAAATGGCCTGATGCCCCTTTTGCAGTATGCTCAGAACTTTACTATTCCTTCACTCTTAATAAAGTGTCTTTCTGCATAGCCATTTGTATGTGCTTTTTAAAATTTCTTTGAGTAAAATGACAAGAACATGACATATGCAGATATCACAGGTAACAATATTTTTTCTGCTGTGTGTTTTACTTATAGTGTTTGATGAAAACAGATCTTCTCCCTTTCCCATTAATTTCAGCTCCTTTCTTCCAGGCTACAGAAATTAAAAATAAGCTGCTATTTTCTTGTTAAACACCTAAGTAATGTCCTAATAACAACAAAGGTTATCACGCACTTACAGGATGTCCTGCGTCATTCTAAGCACTGTGGTGCCTCATTATCGCATATCAGGGTCCAGTGAGGAAAATACTAACAAGGTGAGGCATTTAATGTGAAGCACTGCTTACATAGGCTTCAGAGAATGGGAAAAACCAAAAGGGAACACTTGGAGATGTCATCACATAAGTCATCTAAGATATACTTTACCATTCAAGGTGATAGGAAAACAGCAGAGGCTCAGCTTACCAGAACTGTATATATCCTTGCAGAGACCTCCTTTCAGACACAACCAAGATTCATGGCTTTAAGGAAGAAAAGAATTGCAGGGTGAGCCAATATTAAGAAGCTGGTGCAATTAAAAGAACCATTTTAAATACAATTTTTGATAAGCTGGTCAAGAGAAGGAAAGAGGCCTTGGGAAGAGGCGAGGCACATTCAAGAGCATGGGTGTAGGCTTCCCCGAGATTCAGGTCACATTCTTTGCTGTAGTCACATAGGTGATTTTGGTGGGTTCTGAAGCTGCTGTCTTCAAAAAGTTGTTAGGGAACCTAAGTGAGAGCCTGAGGAATAACCGAAAGGGTAACAGTTGAGATGGTAAAAGTCTAGACCACAGAGTTGCAGGAAGGCTTGCTATCTTCACTGTAAACAAAGCTAGTAGTCTTGTTTGAGATACTCATAAAGTGTTTGGGGATAGGAATGAGGACATACCAAGTTCATATACACTCAGATCTCAAACTGGTCCATAGCTATTTTAACATAAAACACCAATATTGAGAGTAATATTATCTCTATGTGGTGACCTTCATAGCCAGTGTTACTTGTGCTGGAATTCTTTATTCTCAGCTATTGAGAGGTTTCAACCAGACCCAGGGTGAGGACTCTATTTCTCTTCCCAATTTCCCATTATTTCTTATCTAACCTACTTGAGTACCTCTTTTTTTATTTTTTATGTATTTGAGAGTGACAGAGAGAGGGGGGGGAGAGAGAAGAGAGAGGGAGAGGGAGAAAGAGAGAGAGAATGGGCGCACCAGGGCTTCGAGCCACTGCAAACAACAAACTCCAGATGCATGCGCCCCTTTGTGTATCTGGCTAACGTGGGTCCTGGGGAAACAAGCCTCGAACCAGGGTCCTTAGGCTTTACAGGAAAGCGTGCTTAACCACTAAGCCATCTCTACAGCCCTTGAGTACCTCTTTTGTGAACAGATAGTAGGTCTGTTAAGGAAATTAGCTAATAAAACACGTGAACACAGCGTACATAGGATTAGCATTCTCATATTGAATTACTTTTATGGTTATTTTTTATTTTGAAGATAAAATATTTTTTAAAATTTCACTATTCTGTCTATAAAGGAGAAAAAAATAGCAAAAAAAAGCTTTATATTTCTGGTGTCATCTGTGTTTAATCTATCTGAATATATTTAATTCAATATACAGTCATAAATTGTTTAATGATGAGGATACATTCTGAAAAATGCATCGTTATGTGATTTTCCAGTGAGATCATGGCAGACTGTACTTATGCAACTAAGATGACTATGACATGACTCAGCAACTGGGCCCTGTGACAGCAGTATTATATGTATGTGATCAAACACTGGTCGAATTCTTGCTGCATGGGGCATGGCTTTAGGTATGCTGTAGTGGTACTGTGTGATGGGGCATGGTGCCAAGATAGATTCTTTCATTTTTTTTTTTGATGTATGTTTTGAATTCTTAACTTATTTTATATATCACAGAATATGCTGAAATATCAACAAACTAGGTAGATACAGTCCCAGCTTTTTGGCCTTGACATCTCTTTGTTTTAATATAAAATGATGAGTCAGGCAGAAAAAGAAAATCCAGTGAGTTTTGATGCATCAGTATTCTCACTATTGTCACTATTACTTCAAATATGTAACTTAACTAAGCATAAATATTTCTTGAATTTACATATATATATATATATATATATATATATATATATATATATAAAATGTTTCTTCTGACTTACTCCCCTAATGAAAGCAACTAAACTGCTGAAACAGAGAATAACCATTTCTCTATGAGAACTTTAGATGTTAAGAACACATGGAGATAGAAAGATACTACAGTTTGTCTCATGCAAAAGAACTTAACAATTATCTGAGAAATTCAATTGGAAATAGGTAGTTAATAAAGTTAAAGGTTATTTGATAAGGTTTTTTTTTTTTCTGTGCCTCTGAAAACAATTCTCAGAACTGTAAGTTACAGTTCAAATACTTGGTAAACCTATAGGTGTTCTAGAATTAACCTAAGAGATTTTCAGGTGGAGTTTAGAAATATTAGAGCAAGGCTTTAACAGAAATCAAACACATATAAACCACTAGCACACAAAATGTGTTAGGCTGAATTCATATCTGAAATATTGGTATTTCTGCTAGAAATGTTTTAATCGGGATCTTAGAGATTTTTTTTTGACTTAAGTATATTGTATTCTACCCTATTTTACAATATTACATTTAGCTTGGCTTTTAATTTCGAACTTTTCTGTTTGAAGGATGGAGATATAGTTGATTTGGTAGAAAGCTTGCTTAGCATGCAAGAGGCTTTAGGTTTGGTGCTCAGTACTGACAAAACCAGGGATAGTGGCATAGTACCGTAATCCTAGCAAAGAAGCAAAGTCTAAGGTTATCCTCAGCTAAAAGTGAGTTTGAGGACAACATAGACCATGTGAAAACTCTCTCAAAAATATTTTTTTCTCAGTTCTATTAAATCAAAAGCTTGTACTATGAAAGGAAAGCTAATTTAGGGGCATCTCTAGCCCCTCTACCCAAAGAGAAAAAAGTCTAAACCCCGGGATCTGCACAACAAAGTAGCAGGAGCCATCAGGAGGCTCGGCCAGAGCTGTGCCTTGCAGGAGACTCCACACGAGCATCTGAAGTCTAGCACCTGGGCAAAGCACAACTCAGCTTTCATAAGACTAAATTTTTTTTTTTTTTTTTCCGAGGTAGGGTCTCACTCTGGCTCAGGCTGACCTGGAATTCACTATGTAGTCTCAGGGTGGCCTCGAACTCTCGGCGATCCTCCTACCTCTGCCTCCCCAGTGCTGGGATTAAAGGCATGCGCCACCACGCCCGGCTCAAGATTAAATTTTTATCTTTCATCCCACCTTTCCCATTATCCACTTATTTCTTTGTGATTTTTTAAAAAAATTTTTCCCACTGTCTGTTTCAACTTTCCTTGTTGCAATTCTTCATAAACTGATTTTTGACCTTCATATAAGTTGATCTTGTTTCCTTTATATTTTTTTTTTCATTAAGTGGAAACTTTGTATGGACAGATCATGCTGGTGCCATTTCCCTCCTCCCTGCCCCCAGTCCAGTAAGGACGCCCCTCAGTGGGATTGCTGGTACTTACCGTGAGGTTCTTGGTTATGAGTTGAGAGAGCTGCAGTTGGTCATTGTTGGGGGCAACGTCTCTAAATATTCCCTTCCATCCTATGACTCTTACAATTTTTCTCCTCCCTCTTCCACAAATTCCCTGAGCCATTGTTGGTATGTGTTAAGTCTGCTTTGGTGTGGAGCGCTCAGCAGCTTCTGGATCTCTGCTTTGGTGCGTTCAGAGTCTCCTCAGTGTCGTCTCCATCATCCGGCACAGGTTGTCTGGCTCACCATGGAAGCAGTGCCCTTGCTCATCTCACTAGTTCCTTTGTGATTTCGCCTGGTCCCTGGTTGCTGTGGGAGGGGTGCTTGATCTCATGATGGGGGTCAGCTCTCTATTTTTGTCTTGTTGGTAGATTTTGGTGGTCCTCAACTTTCTCTGTCTTCGGTAAAAGGAAGATTCTCTAGTGGAGAGTGAGATCAGCATAGATTAAAAGGGACAAGCTGATATTGTTTATTATTTTGCACCTTTCCTTTGACATGGTGCCTCCAAGAATCAATCACCAGGCAGAGTTCATTGACCCAGATCTGGGACTTCCCTGTATGGGCCTTGCTGTTGCCCACAGTTCCGTACACTCCCTGCATACTTAAGTAGAGAACTGACAGAACCTCCTGAGTTGACCCGGCCTGTATGTGAAGGATGACTGGTGTTACTCTCTAGCGGGTAAGATTACTGTGTGAATGACGTGTATCTTTTTAAGAATTTAAACCTTCTTTAACATCTTAAACTAGCTTTGATTTTTTGAAAATTCAAAGATGTTGCACAAACTTTCTTGCTTTTATAAGCACAGAATGATAAGCAAAATTTAAGCATTTCTTGATGACTCATTTTAATTTTGAAAATTAACAACTATGGCACAATATAAAACAGAGTATAATACTACACTAATTTTCTGTGACAGCTATATATTTTGCATCTTTATGTAATAATAATTTTCTTTTTCTCCAAGTTAAGTTACAAAATAAGCTATTCTCCAAAATCTCCCTTGCTTCTTTATAGCATGAATTATTTGAGGCTGGAAAACTAGATAAGCAATGGATTAATATGATGTCTGTAATGAAGTAGGTGGCGTTTGGGTAATGATTGATAGTCTATCCTGTTAGGAAAAATGAAAGGTATTGAATAACTAAATATTGATGTTTATTGGATGTCTCTAGGGCCCTTTTTATTTTATTTTATTTTATTTATTTATTTATTTGAGAGCGACAGACACAGAGAGAAAGACAGATAGAGGGAGAGAGAGAGAATGGGCGCGCCAGGGCTTCCAGCCTCTGCAAACGAACTCCAGACGTGTGTGCCCCCTTGTGCATCTGGCTAATGTGGGACCTGGGGAACCGAGCCTCGAACCGGGGTCCTTAGGCTTCACAGGCAAGTGCTTAACCGCTAACCCATCTCTCCAGCCCCTCTAGGGCCCTTTTTAATTTGCTCTTTTCTTTTTGGAGTTGGAGGTCAAGCGCAAGGTCTTATATGTGCTACGTACGCCCTCTTTCACAAAGCTACACCACAGCACTTTAATTTAGTTTTAAAGTTTCAGTTGAATTCTGGAAAGCGATATAATTTACCAATATGTTCATGTAATAATTCAACAAGGAGTCACTGTAGAATATTGGGGCAGGTAGATGTGGTTTGGATTATGTTTGCCTCTTTCTAACTTGAGTCAATCATGTAGTAGTACTGAGTTGCATTTTCATAACTGAGAGGAATCTTAAGTGGTGATTGGCTTCTAGGGTCTTGTGAGAAATAAGTAATAATGTTTGAAATTCTTCATGTATATAAAGAGATTACAAATATTAGTTCCTCTGATGACTGTAGGGAGGCTGGCTGCTCTCTTATGAGTGCAAAATACAGTTCCATCACATAGCTTAAAGAAAAAGATGCTATGCAGAATATGGGATAGAATAGATTAGTTCTTAGTAAGGAGTAGCATTTATCTTTGTAAAACTCAACCATAATATTTACCATATGCAAATGGTACTTTTATGTACTAACAATATTTACTGCAATAATTTTTTTTGAGGTAAGGTTTCATTCTAGCTCAGGCTTACCTAGAGTTTACTATGTAGTCTCAGGGAGGCCTTGGACTAATGGTGATCCTCCTACCTCTGCCTCCTGAGTGCTAAGATTAAAGCCGTGCACTACCACACATGGATGGTATAATTTTCATAGTAAAAATATCTATCTCTTCTTTAAAACATTACTATATGACCAGATGGCCAGAAGTGCAAATGCTGAGCTCCAATATTCAGTGCCTCCTGCCATAACATAATCTCCATCCCTCAACTAACATCCTTCACAAAAGGAAATTTTAATGACACAGAATATATGAAAAACCAATGAAAATAACTAAATAGAAGCATTATGACAGGCTGGCTAGACCTAAGAATTTTAAGCTGAAGTGGATTATTTTAAAAGGCAATGTTAATGCTTCAGATTTTCTGGATGGTGAAAGTAATCAAAATGGGTGACTCCAATCTCTGCCTTTGGAGATAATACTTAAGCCTTTCAAATACTAAGACCGTTGTCTTCTCTCCTGGAGAGAACTCCACACCCAGCACATCCAAGAGCTTTTCTCATCTTCTAATAGGGTTTATCATTTTTTAATATTGGTTTATTTATGAGTGAGGGAGAAAAAATGGGCATATGAGAACTTCTAGCCACTGCAAACGAACTCCAGATGCATGCACCACCTTGTGCATCTGGCATACATGGGTCCTTTGGCTTTGCAGGCAAGCACCTTAACTTCTAAGCCATCTCTCTACTCCCATTTTTTTTTTTTTAATCTTAGATGGTTGGGGTGGGTTCTGCAAATTGAAATCAATGGACTGGATTTTGTTTGCAGAGTTCCACAAAATAATGATAGCTTTTATTTGAATAATTGAAAAAATCAAAAGAAGGATGATATTTTATAATGTATAGAAACTATTTAAATTATATTATTAATTCTTATGAATAAAATTTAATGAGGTCACAGCCATACTTGTTCATTCTGTGCTACTTAGGACTGGTTTTGCACAGCAAAATTGAGCAGGGATGAAAGACACTACTATTGCCCAAGACCTAAAATATTTATTACCCATATTTTTGCAAAACAACAAAAAAATGTTGCTATTCACTGCCCAAGGGTATTGCTAAAATCTCTCATATCATGCCAGTGACATCCATCTGCTTGTCCTCTTTTAATAAATAAGAACTTTAACAGAAGCAGCCACAGCTACATGTTTAAATGCTTTGGAATATGACATTTAATGGAAGGTTTTTCCGATGCAGTATTAATTGTGGTGTGTTGAATTCCCTAATTTCGATGGCAGCCCAGTTTCATAGGCAGCTCTTGGGATATGTTCGGAATACAGCCCTTGTGCACGCTGCTCTTCACTACACACAGTTATGAAATCCCCACGTTGGATGGACTTAGTCTTCACTCCCTTGGGAATACTTAGTAATATACCCAGACTACTATTTGTTATGGCCCTGGTCATTTTCTCTCCTCTAACCTGGAGAGAGGGCGAGGCAGTGAGAAGGAGCATTCTCTTCTATACTGTGAGACTGCCAGGAAATGGGTGGAAACTGTGATCATGCACTTCTCATTTATAAGGCTGGAGTGAAGGAATAACTAAGAAAGAAATGTGTCAAGTGCCCACCTGTGTAGAATGCCCCATGATTAATTAAGCTAAATATACACTACTTACAAGGCACAACCATCATTCCATTGTAACCTAGGCCTGGAATTGAACAGGAAGGTGAGAATGGTTGGATTCTGGTTGGACAAAGAAACCCTCAGGCTGGATGGATGCC
Source organism: Jaculus jaculus (assembly GCF_020740685.1). Lineage (NCBI taxonomy): Eukaryota > Metazoa > Chordata > Mammalia > Rodentia > Dipodidae > Jaculus > Jaculus jaculus. Next base: position 170,804,846 of record NC_059105.1, read on the forward strand.
ACCTCTGCCCTTTCTAGTCCACCACTATGCCCATGCTGTTCTGGTTTTTGAACCTTACAAGTCTCCCAGAGTATACCCTTACTCCAAACTTCATTGCCTCCGAGAGCCCTGAATCGTAACCACTAGACTCCCAGAGAACCTCCTTCCCTCTGAGAGTCTTCACCTAGATGCTCTACATGCTGTATTCCTTTGAGACAAAAATGTGTACAAAATCTTACACTCAGAAACCTAGTGTCACTTCATTATTTTATATCTTCTCTGGGCATTCTAAAGAGTCCCTTAACTGCATAGTGCTATTTCAATCATTCTTTGTCCTATCTATATCCTCTTTCCATTCTTTTACATATATAATTTCAGATATTCCTGTCCTAACTATTTAGGTGCACATCAGGTTTGAAGTTAAAAGCTACAGTCTGATTTACATTTGAAACCTTATACACACCGAGAGAGAGAGAGAGAGAGACAGAGACAGAGAGAGAGAGAGAGAGAGAGAGAGAGAGAGAGAGCGAGAGAGAGAGACTTCATTAATGTCAGTGAATCAACAGTATGTATTAAACAGACACTACTAACCAATGTCACACATAAATCAAAGTTTTTTCACTGGTTGTCACTAACAAAAACATAACAAATTTAAAAAAGAAGAAGAAACAATCTGGGACCAGGAGCTCAGAGAAACCTGGCATTTTATTTTCCCTAGGAGCAATTGTTTAATAGTCACTTCATTGTTCCTAAAGGTTTTATAGAGTGTAACTACTCTTAGTAGTGAGAATAAATTGTATATACTTCTGCCCATGAAAGCTAAGACTGGTGGTGGCTTCTTGGACTTGTGAAATGATAATGCCTGAGGACACAGTTACTCATTTGTCCCATTCTGTGGGCCTTGCACACTCTGGAAACACACAGCTGACATCAGGTTAGTAGACAACTGAGAAGATCAATGGCACCACCCTGTTTGAATATGGGCTTAATGCCATGTATTACTAAGCCATTGGTTTTACTCCCTTTCAACATGAATCAGTAACCTGTTTTTACTTCAGCATCAGTGATTATAAGGAAAGAAAAATAACAAGCTTTAATTCAGAGATGGCAGACAGATTCACTTGCCACCTCTCCTTCTTGTTGTTGGGACATGCTGCTAATTCCCCATGGTTCTCCTGCTACACCCTTATGTGGCTATAGACTCATTTTCAGCACAGTGCTATAGGATGCCATTGATAACATATTGGAGTGAGGATGCTGATAGAAATGTTTCCCATAACCATAAGCAAAGTATGTTCTCTTCTTTGATGGACTCTAAATTGTAAGCACAGGGTGGATTCTGTGTTACTCCATGAAAACCTTTCCGGAAGTACTCCTGAGTGGTATGTACATTACCAAGCCATCACATGTCATACAGAAGCATAGCAGAAATACACATTGGCTCCCACTGCGGGTTGGCGAGGCAGGCTTTACAGCGTGCATGGGGAATGTGCTCTTGGTAGCCAGCACCGCTAGTTAATACTTCCAAGAATGAATCTCAGCCTGCTGCTTTTGATTGCAAGAACAGTGAAGTCAGAGCACAGCAAAAACTCCATTGCCACCCTCCACTTGTCTCCTCTGGTTTCCTTTCGCCAGAGTTGACTTCCATCACTGCTAGATGGCAACTCTATTCAAAAGGAAGCTCAAAATGTAAACGCTGATGCATTTCTCCTAATACATTATACAACCTAATATAGAATTTTGTGGATGGCACTAGAAATTACATGTGCATTCCTAATAAATAAGGGATCTGTTGAATGCCCGAAGGTTTTGATGGGCCATAAAAATCTATCTTGCATTTAAGAAACTATGTGCAGAATTCTTTCTTTCTTTATTATTATCTTAAAAATTATATTCACGCTTCCTTCCATATATACTGAGGACATTTTGTATAGATGATATAAGCATTGTAGTTCTAAGACACTACCCTGTTCAGATATAAGCAATCTAGCTTAATTTAAAAAATACAAGCATCAGAATTCTGTCCTCCATGCCTTTTAAAGTTGTACCTCTCCAGGATCTGGGATGGTGCATGATGTTCATCCAATAATGGAGGAAGGGGATGACTTTAACTTTGATGACTTTAGCTATTCAATATTCTTTTCAATCTTCCCCTTTGCTCTTCTGTTTTAGGATCCTCTGGGTATAAGGAGAAAGGATATCAGAGCAAATGACAAAATATTACTGGTCTGTCGACCTGTAATTCTTGCTGTCTGTTTAATAGTCTCTATAATTAGGTGTTATGGCATGCTTTCTTGGAGGAACTTTGAGGGTTTTTACAAAACACTTCCCTTCCTTCTTCCTTCTTCCTTCTTTCCTTCCTTCCTTCCTTTATTTATTTATTTCAATTTTTTCATACATGGTGCAAACCCCCATTTTGTAACTGACAGTTTCTTTTACTCTGTCCAGGCTGTCCCCTAGGATCCTCTCAAGCTAGCAGTAAGTCCTTGAAGGGAAAACAACTTCACAAAATTTTCAGCTTAATTATTTTTGGAAGTACCTTCTTGGCTTTTAAAGAAACTCTTACATCCTACTTTCCCAAACTAGAAATGTATGCTGGTCTCTTCTGTTTTGTTGTCTTCATGCACTGACCTTGTGCTTCCTGGATTCCAATGGACATCTGCCAGACTTTCTGAAGAACTCCTTAACTGTGTAGAACTTCTGTTTGGATGGCATCTGGCTGGCCCATAGTCCCAAAGTAAAGTAAAACACAGCAACAACAAAAAACAGATCAAGAATTCTGTCACAGGAAAGTTGTATGGCCTCTGAATGCCAGAGGCTGAGCTTCTTTCTCCCTTCCATCAAAGGGAAAGAAAAGGCAGAGCTTTCATTATCTTTTCCTCTCTGATACATCTGATAAAGCAGGCTACTGACTCATGTTGAAAAGGGAGAGAAAATTATGGATCTGGACCATAAATCAGTGGTTAAAAGGGAGATATTTTGCATCTTAGGAAAGCCCATGGGCTTGCTGTGTGCAATGGATCTGTCACTCATTGCTCTCAGCTCTGGGCTCATCTGAGAAGCACAAAGCTCGCACAGCAGCCACACACAGTGCATTGGTAAAGTAACCACCTGCTGCTATGTGCTCCATTTTATATTACTGTTGTAAATACATAGATGAGGACCATCTATGGCAGTAAACTCATCCACATGGTGGTTACATTCCTGTGTGACATCAAGTTGGTAATTTATTCAGCCTCCACACCTCCAGCCATGGCTACAACTCATTGTATTTGAAAGAGCTCTAGTTAGAAATCCTAACATGTGTCAAGCTAAAACCTGTTCTGTAATTTTTACCCAACATTCCTCCTTATTCTGTTCTTTGACGCTAAACTGGACAAGCTGTTCTCTCCTGAACATTTTTTTTGTATGAGAACCTTTAAATATCTGAGGATAGCAGGGATGTTTTTTCTATTTCTTGTAGATCCAGGATTCCCATTGATTTCAAATGTTTTTTAATAACAGTCTTCCAGTACAAGGGCCTTTTTGGATACAATTCCTTTGCCAGACGTTGTATGACCTACACCAAGTGGAATGAAAAAATCATCACTGTTATTTTTGCATACTCTGCTATTAAAATCTAACCTTGCTATCATTGTGCCTCTTTTCTTAGCAGAATACTGCTAATTATTTAGAATTTAGACATCTTGCTTTATAGCTTTAAGCTCTTTCTTTCTTTGGTCCAAAGTGTCATTCTGTTATATACACATTTATCTCAGTGAGTGGTGAATCAATGAATGAATTTTATGTCTGTTTGCCTATTAATGCAAAGATCTTTAAATAAGGACATCCCAGCAGCCACATACATATGACTTATCACTGGTTTCCTTTTATGTTAACACAATATGGAGATTTGGTAAATGAGCTTGAATGGATAAATGACCCCAGTCTGAGTTTTTTAGCTTTGTTGGTATTGTATCATATGGTTACTGTTATGTCAGGATGGGCTCCCAAGATGGAGTCACCAAAAATAGCAGAATGGCTATAGAGGTATAAGGAAGTGGATTATCCACATTCCTCAAGAAACCACCAGCCATTATCCCTTCCCTGCCTAACAATGCCTCAAGGTCATGGTTTCCTGCCCCCTTATCTCATAAGTCACCTGCTGGTCTCACACCCTAGCTATTTTAAATGGCTAATATAATGACTTTCCCTAAAGGAACGTTTTTTTATGCAACTTAACAAAGGAGTTCTCTTCCCTTCCTCACCTTCCCCCAACTGAAGAAACCCTATAAAGCCCATGACTTGAAAACTCAGGTTGGCTGATCCTCTCTCATGAATCAGCCCTGGCAGCTCATGCTTTTTCTGAATTAAAGCTTTCATCTTTGCCTCAGAGTGGTTTGTGTGGTCTTGGTCACTCCCAAACCTTACAGTTACACCATGCTGACCACCTGGACAATGTAAATTCCTGGGACCTTTTCACTTCTGTTCTGCTAAACCAGATTTGCTTCATTGCTCAGGTAGAAAAGAAACTCACTTCTTACCTGGGCTAATCTGTTCTTACTTTTTATGTGATATTTAAATAGAAACAATTACTAATATTGTGCCAGGTGGGATAGTATGATAGAATATGCATACAATCCAAACACTTGGGAGATTGGATGCAGGAATATCAGAAATTCAAGACCGGTTTCAACTAAATAGAAAGTTCAAGGCCAGGCTGGGCTACTTGAAACCATCTTTGAAAATAAGTAGTTTTGAGGAACTCCGTTTATAATTTCTACTGGGTAATTGCTAGGTGCAAAAGGGCTATTATGCCAGGTCACATTTTAAAGTGTATGACACGGGATGTATTTAGACAATTAGCTTATAATCTTATAAGTTATTATCTTTCTTTTTACCACGACCTTCTTTATTGTGTTTTGCTCTTTTAGGGACCTATAATTCTTCCTTTGAGGAGAAAGGCTACTACTTACCTACTGAATCCCCATCACAAAAAAAAAGACAAAATTATTGTAAACTTATTGGAGTTAACTATTTAAATTTTAGTAGTATAGTTGCCTAAGCACACACAAAACAGTAAGAGAAATAAACATAAAGGGTTGGATATGTGCAAGAGGAATGAGCCTGGATCAGCTGTGACTCTGGCCTGTAGCCCCGCTATAAAATATGGGCAGGGCTGTGACGGAAACCCTGTTACAGCTGGAGCTAGTCCCCCCCCACAACGTTCACTCACAACAGAAGTTGCTTCCGGTCTCGAGGTTGACTTCTATCTGTCATTAACATTTTAAATAGTTTCTTGTTCAGCCCTATAAATGCTCCACATTCAGACTTTACCTTCTTTCTGGTATTTAGCCCATTGTTGTCACTCAATAAGTGTTTAGCTATTGGGATTCTAATGTTCAACAGGAGCAACACTGACCCCAAGGACAGCTGCATCCTAACGGTGTGTGAAGTGATTTATAGGCCAGCTGCTAAAATGCATAACTAAAGTACTAAAGTACTTAGCACTTTAAGCTCCTCTGGGACAAAAGGTGATAGATTAAGGTAAAAGGGTTTTATTATTTAATTCAGAAAGAGGTAAATTACCCTGGCAAAATGCTGTTTGATGTCACGGCAAACCGCTGTGGTCTGATGCTTTGCTGCCTTCAGGAAATGTGGTCCAGTGGTCGGGGCTGCGGTGAGGGTGAGGGAGGCAGGCAGGCGTCCTGGGTACTATTTCTGGTCAACTCACTGACTTCCTAGGTGACCTTGAACAACTCTCTTAACCTTTTCCTGCCTCAGTCTCCCTCCCTAGGAGTTGAGCATCAAAATGCTTTTCAAGGGTCTGCTCTTAAAGGACATTTTAAAGGTAAAAGGTGGAAATGCTTTTGTTTGGTAACAACATTTTTGTAGCAATGGCTGATTTGTTTTTCTTCCAGCTGCATTGTTGGCTGTGGGAAAGGCAGTACAAATTAATGCCCTTAACCCTACTACGTAAAATGTGATCTCACCATGGGTGCTGGCGTCTGCACTGAGGACTTGCCACGCCTCTGCTGAAGGGTGTCTGCTCCCATGCTTACTTTGCCCTGATCACCTGTTATGACTCTATCTTCATCATTTTAGAACGCATCCAAAGGAAATAAGTGAGCATTTTCCAGAATTACCGGTGTTTGGGAAAATGGAAATCTCTGAACTGAACACTTGTACAATGCTTCGGTGGAGTAGGAGTGGGGGACAATGGGGGCTCTCCCCATGTTTGCCAAACCCTCTTGTAGCGTTGTCAGGCAGCTGGAACAGTAGAAACCAGGTTTTGAGCATTAACTTCTTTGTTTCACTCTAAATTCCTGGAGTTGCTTCTTTAGTTGTCTTCCTGACCCCAATATCACAGATGATCACCACTGGGTCCTTGGAGGTCCTTCAGGAAAATGATAGCAATGAGGACTAGGGAGGAAAAAGAAAGCGTAAGGGACTGGTATCTTAAATATAATTAGAAGACAGGCACGGTGGCACCCACCTTTAATCTCAGCACGGGGGAGGCAGAGGTAGGAGAATCGCTATGACTTTGTTGCCAGCCTGAGACTACATAGTGAATTCCAGGTCAGCCTGGACTATAGTGAGACCCTACCTCAAAAACCAACACACACACACCTGGGTTTAAGCTTATTACATTAAAATGTTCCAATGAAATTCGTTCATAATTTATCAGTTATCATCATGATTTGGGCTTTTCATAGATATAGAGAATGTTGTTAACTCTGATCCTCATTTTGGCCACCTTGAGGAAGAGAGTAAATAGCACATACACCTGTATTTCAATGGCTCCTGTACAGAGAAATTGTACTGACCTTGAAGGCGAAAGAAAAGAAAAAGATTATATGAGTAGCATAAATACACTTGACTACTTTTTTGAGTTTATGACTGCTGAGTTGCAATCATACTGTTCTCTTTATTGATGGTGGCTATAAACTGTGTGATTGATTGTTATTTTGGAGTTTTTAAATTCTCATTTTCCATTTGTGCTTTGTGTATTCTGAGAATGAGTGCTAAAATAGAAAAAATTCTCAAACATGTAGATTGAAAGACAACCAAATAATTGGTTAGTCATTTTTTTTCAGCTCTAATCAAGGATTCAATGATTTTTAGTTTGGAATAAAATAACTACTAACAATTAAAACTAAGTTTAGTATTAAAACTCCTGTAGAAAAGTAAGTTTGATATTGTGAGTATAAAGCCCTGCTTATAGCATAGTACCATCTAAAATTCAGATTCACTGCAACCATTGCTTTTACATGGGCATTTTTGTGAATCTAATGTTTCTTAGAAATATTACTTTCACATTTTAGCATAAGAGACAATGTGTATTAAATGCCAACAAACTCTCATCTGAGAAATATATTAAACAATTTTATTTTATTTTTTTGGGTTTTGGAGGAAGGGTCACACTTTGGCCCAGGCTGACCTGGAATGCACTCTGTAGTCTCAGGGTGGCCTTGAACTCACGGCGATCCTCGTACCTCTGTCTCCCGAGTGCTGGGATTAAAGGCGTGCGCCACCACACCCAGCTATCACACAATTTTTATGGAAGATGAAACAAAGGGTTAGAAGAACAAAGTTGGTAGTTGTTAAGAAAATTCAGTGCTTATTTCACTATATTTATCATGCAGGACTTTGGAAGAGGGCATCAATAGTTCATGTTGGTGTAAGTGGGTATTAACTCAGAAAAGAGGTATTAGAATTGCTTAAATTTAAAGCACTAAGCAAGCTTATCCAACATAGAGTCTGTCTGATGTCTTTGTGATTCATTGAGATCAGACATGCCTGATGGTCTTACACTTAATGTGAAAACAGTAACAACTCTTGAATGCAAGGTCTTAACAACATTATGCAATTGCTACCCAAAAGGAAAAGTGCCTAATTTGCCCAATAAGAATATGATCCTCCCTCTAGCCTCGGTCCTTCTCCTGCAGCTTTGTGAAGGCTGCAGACATTGTGGAGGTTTAGCACTGAGATGCTGCCTGGATTTAGACATATTATAACATTCTCTGCTTCAGGAAAGTTACTTTTGGGAGACACTGACAAATGTAATTTTTCCCTGTCTATGATAGACAGAGATTAGAACTCATATATGCTCACAAACATATGTATTATCAGCTTTTGGTGAAATAGTACTGTTAGAGAATTGTAATGAGTATTAATCATTATCAACTGATACATAAAGCATAAACATTGTACATATTGATAGGTACCTTGCAATATTTCAGTATGTATATATTGTATAATGTTTAAAGCCAGTAAAACTTATGAAAATATATGAAAGTTCACATTCATGTCAAGAATTCCGAGGGTCTAATGTATGACCTACTCATAGCACCCAGGACGGCCAGCAGAGGGACCTGATTGTGCGTGGCACCACGGGCAGCACCCACTCATGCTTGCGCGGGCTCCTGGCTCCCTAAGAGCAAGGAAGGGCGCCTGCGGACTCTCAAGGCGATGGGCACAACATACTTGCACTGTAATAGTTGAGAATTCCCAACCTTTGAAGGCCCCAAGCCAGTATGAACAACCTTGCCTAGCAGGAGATCTTACTAGTTTCTGTATTGCTTGATCAGACATAAATCTGCCTGTTACCCAGGAAAGCAACAAGTCCTCTGTCTTCCATGACTCATGGTGTGCTTGTGAAGAACTTCTCAAGAGAGTTTGAAACAAAGATGGTCAACAACTCCATCACAGGACGTGAGTATACACACAAGCGACTCATTAGGAACTATCTCCCAACAATGTTATTTTCTCTGTAATTCATGCACTCTAACTTGGCCTTTACACAAATTCTGCCAAGGTTAATATAGCAGATTGTATATGCTTTTGAATATATGGGTTGCTGATTCTAAGATGAGTTGTTGGCTAAAAACATGAATGTAGCTTCCTAGTCTAAAAATTTACTTGCTTTGATATAAGGTTGTTTTTTTAAATCCCAGATATACAAATTAATTTTAAAGGGATTAGTCCTTATGAATGAAAGAATTATCATTATAAAGAAGATTTTTCCCAATGCTATTGTATGTTCTCTGCATGTGGATAACTACTTGATGAGGGCAAGAGAAGTAAGCATAAATGTATGTGTTGCCAATCTCTGGTAATTAAAGAAGGCATACATGTAAATGTAATGACCTTTATGACCTGTATTATAATTTAATAAATAAGGATTATTTGAGTTGACACAATATGTGAGAATATATCGATTAATTTAAGCAATGTAAATCTGAATTAGAATGGAATTCTACATAATATATTATATTTTCTTCTAAGTGTGCTCATTTTGGGACCAAAGTATCATTTCATAATTGAATGAACAGGTGTTTCCATGAATGTGGTTTACTCTAGGAATTTCATAATAATTTGTCTTCTATTACTAGCTTCATCTATTTTGAAGAAGAGTTGTTTCGATTTTTAACTTAGTTTCATGTCATATAAAGCTGGTTATGGGTTGGAGAGATGTCGCAGTGGTAAAGGTGTTTGCCTACAAAGTTGGTTATTTTTCTAGTGTTAATTAGCAAGGAGAGGACACTAATGTGGTCTGATAATATGGAGGGGCGAGGAGAGGATGGCTCATATCTTTATCACTGATCTTGTATGAAGTGATGAAAAGGAAACAGGAAGCATGTTCAAGTGCATTAGAATGGGCAAGGAAGAGAGAGAATTGTGTTGATTGTTAACTTACAAGGAAGTACTCTGAGCCCAGGTGATGTCAACATTAAATGAGGTCTTTATTTTTGTTTTAAGAACCCATCCCATTTTTATTGATGATCTACACAAGATGAAAAATGACTACAATTGTTCAACATCCAAAATATATTTACAGTCAATTCTGGAAGATTCTGCCCCATCCATCAATTGAATAGGTTGTCCCACATACACGAACAACAGCATTCAATCCACAGCATCTTTGTGGCATTTGGCAGGTGAGCCTCATTCAGTGGAACATTTGAACGCCTTGACCTTCAGCACCATGAATGAGTGGGATACGCTCTTGAAAAGACAAAATATAAAAGGCAAGATTTGACCAAATGGTCAAAAGGTTAAAGGTGAAAAGTAGAGCTAGTGAGATAAGGAGGTTTTTTTGTTTTCAGTCCATTGTTTCCTTGGCAAGTGGAAAGAGTCGTTCTGAGGTAAAATTCCTTTGTGTGCACATTTCATAATTCTTTACCTCACCTACAGATAATCTCAGAGCTAATAACAGTAAGATAATATTATTAATTTATATGGGTTTCCAATCAATGCATGGATATTAGCTGGGAGTATATTTTAATGACTAGATCTTCAAATCTCATCTATCTCCCACCAGCTTTAGGATCAGAGACATGTGACATGGAATAAATGGGAATTCAGTAGGGAAGATCAATATGGGCCTAATTTAATTTCGTGTCTAAGATATTACTAAGATATTACCTTCTTTATTAATTATGAATGCTTAGACTAAGACCTGGAACAGTCATCATGGTAAAAAAAAATGATAAAAGTAATATATTTTTCTAATAGCAACATTTTCCTGTCAGTTCTAATAGAAACTTGTCAAGTAAAATTTTGGCTAAATATTCCTTATGTTGGACAAAGGCAGGGCTGCTAAATCAAATACACATAAGTCACTTAAATTAAGTCTTCCGATGAATGTTTTCATTTGTATATGCTAGATACAACATGTGACACAGTTACAGAAAATAGCTATTAGTTATTTACCTGAAACTCAAGTGAAACAAAGGAACCTTTGCTCATCGCTACCTTATTACAAATCTGGCTTCCCTGGCGTGAGGGAAGGCAGTGACCGGAGGCTGGGTGATGTCTGCTGACGTCTGTCCAGGTGAAGGTCCAGGCAGCTCTGGTGAGGTTCCCACTGATTATGAGACGCCTTGCCCCCAGCGCCAAAGACAAAAAGTCGTCGTTTGAGCTCCCCACCGCGCTGGCTGCAGGACGTAAATTTTCTTTAACCACTCTGCTTTGGAGCCTGATTTACCGTCGGCCCCCCGGGCGCGCGCGGTCACTAGATGGCACTGTGAGCTCGCGATGCCCGCGCAGCCAGCGGCGGCCGAGGTCTCGGTCCCCGCCCGGGGCTCGCGTTCCAGGTTTCAGCTGGTCACTTTCCCTTCCCGACTTGCTCTTCTGTTTTATGCAGAGGCGAGCAGAGCCCGCTGGCTGCGAGGGCCACGCGCGTCCCGGCGCGGTTGGGACGCGGCGCCCCGGCCCGCGGCTCGGAGCTCCGGCCGCAAATCCCCCGACCCCGGGCTTCGGCTGCAGGGAGGCGATGAACGCCCACGCGACGTTTCCCGCAGCGGCTTCGGCATGTCCATATTTGCCGAGAGCTGCGTTTTCTTTTATTTTACTATATTGAATAAATAAGCCCGCGGTAAATTAGGAAACCACACACACATCGATCTGGAGCTCGCAGGGACACTCCCGGGCTTGCTGTTTTGAGACAGAGGCTCACCCTGCACGCCTGGCTGGCCTGCAGCTCCCTAGGTAGTCCAGACTGCCTTCAAACTCGCGTCAATCCTCCTGCCGTAGTGTCCCAAGCACCAAAATTACAGTTGTTGGCCACCACACTCAGCTATGATCTGTCTGTGGTAAGCACTCCCTACAGAGTTTTAAAGTTAGTACATGAAAGGAGAAAAATCCGCATTTGTTAAGATGTCCTTTCGTAAAGTCAGACTTTCCCCCAGCATTTGTTTCAAGGGATTGAGAGGGAAGGAGGAAATTGTGAAGACTGCAAGTGAACTGAATTCAGGTCCGGTTCCATGGTTACTGGGCATGGCACCCATAGCCTGGACGAGGCCCTTAGAATTCCTACCTACCCCCTTCGGGTTTTCTGGTCCCCAGCCACTGTGGAACCCTCACCCAAGGCCGGTTATTGATGTTAACTGCTGTTTTCCTCGAACCGACTCCGCTTATCCCAGGGATGTAATAAAGACTCCGGGTTCTACTTGAGAGCTGTTTTCCACTCTTCTTGTAGAAGCGTGGAGGTGCAAAGCAGTCTTGTTATGGTGAGAATCTCCCACTCTTTGGAAGATGTTGGATCTCCAGTATGTTAAGTTTCTGGTTCTTGCTTTGAAACATAAAATTAAAAAAAAAAAATCTATGTGTAAACTCTATCATCTATCTATCTAATCATCAACATCTACCTGTGTCTCTCCATCCATTATGCAAATTTTGGACAATAGCAACTAAGAACAAACACTCTGAGGACATCCAGAGAAGCAATAGATGCATTATTTACTGCATATTGTTAACTCCAGATGGTGACACAAATTCTCACAAGACAATGACATATGCTTTCTTTTTAGACTCCAGCTGAAATGCTGATAGACAATGTACAGGTAAAAAAAGCATTGTAGCCCAGCCCGGCGTGGTGGCGCACGCCTCTAATCTTAGCACTCTGGAGGCAGAGGTAGGAGGATTGCTGTGAGTTCAAGGCCACCCTGAGATTACATGGTGAATTCCAGGTCAGCCTGGGTTAGAGCAAAACCCTACCTCAAACAAATAAACAAAGCATTATGGGATAATGGTTTTATGTATTCCTGAAGTCCTATGGATTCAATTGCCCCTCAGGCCATATCTTCAGAAAATTTTGCTACATTTTCATCCCAATGCTTGATTTTGCAAATTCAGTAAAACTAAATGCAGAAGGAAAACTGTACCCCTTAACATAAATGCTTTTTTTTTTTTTTTTTTTTTTTGGTTTTTCTTGATTGCTGCCAGGATGAGTTGATAGGTACTTTGCAACTTATGGTTTCAGTATTTTGTGCAAATGTTGTAGCAATGGTTGATTGATTAGTATAAACATGTAGCAATGGCAACAGCTGCCTTTAAAACGACAGAAAAAGGAATGAAATGATTTAAACTAAACAGTAGTTACATTTATGGCATACACACTGTCTAGATATTTGTAATTTTCCTTGCCCTCCCTAAAACCAAAATGGTGTGCAGATAGCAGGAAGATAACTGCCTTCCCAACTCAAATGTTCAGGCCATGGAAGCATAAGCCTCCTCTCAGACATCTCTAGAAAGTTAATTTAATCATCTTTAATTGCCTATGTCTAATTTTCTAAAAGAAAACTTCACTATATTTCTTCAATTTTTAAAATGCAGTTGTCATAGAGAAAGTTTTTTTCTTTTTTTCATTGCTTTTTGGCATTCCTTAATCTTAACTCTTTCAAAGAAGATAATATCAAATGCAAAAATAATTGACCTTGTTTGAGTTAGGCCTGCGTGCTCAAGGAATATCTTGTTTTTCAAAGTGTGCTTTATTCCTCCCTGGATTAGCAACTTGGCACCCTACCTGGTATTGTGGAGTATAAGAAATGCAGGAAAGAGGGGGTCATTGAGTTTGCAAACGAGGTCTTGTGTTTTAAAATGCCATGGGCAGTGTGAAGCAGGTTTGCTGGATGCCTACATGGAGACCTCATGGGGTCATGAAGATGAATCGTGTATTGCAGTGGAGACCCAGTGGAGATGCCAGGACCACGAGATTGCTGCCAAGGAAAGCTGCCTGCCCTGGTGAAGTTGTCCAGGACTGTGAGTAGGCTAGCTGGAGGGGCGGAATTGGAACACCAGAGACTTGTTGTTGGTTAGAATTATCAGATTTGGAGACTTGTCACTGACTAGAGTTGTTGGACTTGAAGCTACAGGGTTTGTTGTTTGGCCTGTTTAAATCATGTATTGGTTGACTATTTCTTTGTTATGCCCAATGCCAAATTTTGCAGTGTGAATGTTTATTTTGTGCCATTATGGTTTATTTGAGGTTATTTTTTGGTATTATGGTTCACTTAAAAGACTATGGGGATGTTTGAACATCATTGGAATTGATAATAACTATAGGTACTTTTAAAGTTGGATGATTGCACTGCATTTTACATCATGTATGGTTATCAGTTTATGGGGGCCAGGGGCAGAATGTGGTGGTTTGATTCAGGTGTCCCCCAAAACTTAGCTATTCTGAATGCTAGGTTCCCAGCTGATGGAAATTTGGGAATTAACACCTCCAGGAGGCAGTGTATTGTTGGAAGGGGGCTTATGGGTGTTAGAGTCAGCTTCCCCTTGCTAGTGTTTGGCACACTCTCCTGTTGCTATTGTCCACCTGATGTTGGCCAGGAGTTATGTGCACCCTCTGCTCATGCCATCATTTTGTCTGGGATCATGGAGCTTCCCCTTGAGTCTGGAAGCCAAAATACACCTCTTTTTCCCACAAGCTGCTCTTGGTCGGGTGATTTCTACCAGCAACCTGGCTGCAACATACATGTTTCTTTAATATCTTTCTTTCTTATCAGCTTAAAGAATGCGTTGTGAGAACACAATGTGTTGCACAAATGCAACATATTGTCTTCTGATGCTGATATTTTCATCTGGGAAGGTGAGGGGCTTTACTAAACTCAGTGTTGTCAGAGCCAGACTAAAACTCAAGTAGCTACTTTTAGTATCCAGTGACCTTTATATATATATATATATGATGCTGGCTTCTCAGACTGCAGCATCAACCAACTTGCATTTTTTATACCTGAAATACTATTCATGGACACATATTTATGGTATTGAGCACAATGGAAATCATCATATTTATGGTCTTGAGCACAGTGGAAATCATCGAGCCTGGTCTTAGACTCTTGGTTCTTAATCAGCCACTAATTTCTCATCTTTTCCCTGGGGACCTAATGATGAGTTATTGTTGCTGTAATCCTAATCATGAAGTTGGGTTAGAAAGTAAAGAGGTATGAACCTCTCAACACACATGGCTTCTTTTTGACTGAGGTAAAATTTTGTTTTAATTTCCTTCTATGTTTTTATTTCTTTACAAAATGTTAGGGTCCACATAATAGTCAAGTTCTTAGGGAAAAATAATTCGAGCTTATTTAATATAGCTTATATATGGAAAACATCTCTGAACTAAGATCAATGTGGAATATACATGTACCATATGTAATAATACTCCAATGGGAAAATGGGTTCATAAGGTGCTGGGTGCAAAAGGCACTGGACTGTAGAAAGGGGAAAAAAAAAATAACTTCTTTGGTCTGCATGAGTTGTTCAATAAAAGGACAAGTACAAAGCAATAAAATAGGTAAGCATGGTGACGCATGCTTGTAATTCCAGCACTTGGGAGATTAGGTGAGATCAGCATTTCAAGGTCATCCAGGTTACCATAGTGAGCTCAGGACCAGCTTGGGCTAAATTAGACTATGTTTTTTTTAAAAAGCAATAAACATAAAAAATATATCAGTTACTTTCTCTTGGCTAGGACAAAACATCTGATCAGAAACAGTGGATGGATTAAAGCATTTATATTTGTGTGTTTCAGGGGGAATTTCGCTATGGAGGGGAGAGTGTGGACAACCACTGCCATCGTGCCTTCACATTAGTCGGGAAGAAGTGCAGAGAGAGACTTGGCAAGTGTGGCTGACTATAAAATCAGAAGGCCCACCTCCAGTGACACTGCCTGCCGCCTCCTAAGGCGCCACTGTCTTGCCAAACAGCCACCAGCTGGGGATTTTCTATTCAAATGCATGAGTCTGGGGGACATTTTACATTCAAACCACAGCAACTAGAGAGCTTGATAAGTTCACTACTGTGTGCAGTGTGCATCATGGGACAGAACCCTCATGTCACTGACCATGGAAATTAATCTGGTGAAGATGGTTTGCCAGTCCTCTGGTGCTGACGCCGGGCTGCTAAGAGTCCAGTGTTGTCTCCAGCAACTGAGAATTCATTGTTTCTTTAGGCAGCAAAGAAGGGTGGAAGGCTACTGTGAGCTATTCCTTTGCTGTTTCCTAGTTGCTTTTTGTGTTGGTTTAAATGTAAATTGTGCCCCATATGCTTATGTGTTTGAAAACTCAATCCCAAGCCGATGGTGCTATTTGGGAAGCCTGTAGAACCTTCTGGAAGTGGAGCGTTGCTGAAGGAAGTGTGTGAAGTGTGAAGGAAGTTAAAACTTTTCCTTCCAAAACTGCTTCTGGTTGGATTTTTGGTCCTGACCATGAGAAATAACTACTACATTTTTATTATTTATTTTTAAATATTTATTTATTTATTTATTTCAGAGAGAATGGATATGCTAGGATCTCTTTTCACTACAAATGAGCTCCAGATGAATGAACCACTTTGTGCATCTGGCCATATGTGGGTACTGAGGAATTGAACCTGGGCAGGCAATCTGCAAGCAAATGGTTTTAATTTTTTGTTTATTTTTATTTATTTATTTGAGAGCAATAGACAGAGAAAGAGGGAGAGACAGAGAGAGAGACAGAGAGAGAGAGAGAGACAGAGAATGGATGTGCCACGGCCTCCAGCCACTGCAAATGAACTCCAGATGCATGTATCCCCTTGTGTATCTGGCTAACATGGGTCCTGGGGAATCAAGCCTTGAACGGGGTCCTTAGGGTTCACAGGCAAGCACTTAACCATGAAACCATCTCTCCAGTCCGCAAATGGTTTTAACTGTTGAGCCATCTCCCTAGCCTTTGACATACTATTAGCTCTAAAGCATTATTTTTAGAATTCCGAGGCATATTTTGACTCCATTCCTATCTAATTTTCTCTTGTAACTTTTCTTCATATTTTTTCAGGAGTCTGGGCTCTCATGGCTCCAATGAAGCAGGGAAGGGGCGGGGTGAAGGTGTGGGGTTTATGGATTGGGCTAGGTTGATAGAAAGATGATTTTATCCATATTTTAAGGGATCAGGATGGAGTTTGTGCAAGTTGAAATATTCAGTGCTTACATATTTTGGAAAACTTTCTTTTTATGATTTTATTTTATTTTATTTTGAAGTAGTGTCTCACTGTATCCTAGGCTGACTTAGAAACTCCCTTTGTGTTCCAAGCTGGACTTGAACTTATAGCAGTCCTCCTTATTCTGCCTCCCAAAGGTTGGGATCAAGGGTGTATGCTATCACACCTTATATAACTTTATTTTAAATGATTTCTTTGGGGTGGGGTGGGGGTTGAAGTAGAGTCTCATTCTAGCCCAGGCTGACCTGGAATTCACTATGTAGTCTTAGGATGGCCTTGAACTCACAGTGATCCTCTTATATCTGCCTCCAAAGTGTAGGGATTAAGAGCATAAGCCACCACACATGGCTCCTTAAATGAATTTTTAAAAATATTTTATTTATATAGAGAGAATGTGTGCACCAGGACTTCCAGCCACTTGAAACAAACTCCAGATGCATGTGATACTTTGTGCATTTGGCTTATGTGGGTCCTGGGAAATTAATCCTGGGTCCTTTGGCGTTTTAGGCAAGTGCCCGAACTGCTAAGCCATCTCTCCAACCCTAAATGAATTTTTTGAGTACATATAAAGTTAGGAAATATATATCTTTAATAAGATAAACACAACCAGGCGTGGTGGCGCACGCCTTTAATCCCAGCACTTGGGGAGGCAGAGGTAGGAGGATTGCCGAGAGTTCGAGGCCACCCTGAGACTACATAGTGAATTCCAGGTCAGCCTGGGCCAGAGTGAGACCCTACCTCGAAAAACCAAAAAAAAAAGAATAAGATAAACATAAAATTATAGGTTTTAAAAACAATAAAATATCAAATCCATCACAAGGAAATATAAAGGAATTGTTCCTACTGAACTATTTATCATAACTTTATATATACCATTTTTATCAAGAATTGAATATTTTAATATTTGATCATAATTTATTGTTATTTAATCATTGCTAAGGATGCATAACTATGATTTCATATACATATATACTTCTAGTTTATAATTTTATTAGAATTTTGACTAAAAAACAAGAATTTCATACCAGCTATTTCATATAATTCCCTTAAAAATATATTATGCATTTGTACTTGCATGTCATGTATTATTAAACATATTTTTAACAGGACAGGACTTTGATTTCAAGTAGACATTGAGGAGATTGGGACTCCTTTGATAATAACTTCATTTCTGATTATTGGAATAATTTTAAATCATATGGCTACTGAAATAAAGCCTCTCAGTGGTTCTTTCACTTACTATTCATTTCTGGTGCGTTGCGCTGGGAAACATCTATGGTGTAATGTGTCAATGAGCCAGAAGCAACGCGTGATCTTGGAAGTTCTTCCTACACTCAGCGAACCAGCAGCCATCTTATGATGAATGGAAAGGATTGAAATTGTGTCTAACTAAATACCTGCCCAATTCAAGTTCTTGTTTGCTGAGTCTCAAAAATGGCCATAGTTCTACAAACTCTGTAGATGGGATATGTGACCGTGGAACTCAGAGAACAAAAAAGTAGTTAACAAATCTTGGTTAAAGGTATAAATCTGGTCATGTAATCATTGCTATGGGCCTATGCCAGTTGAAGGGTATCAAGGCTGAAATTTTAGTAGCGTTATGGTCAGTCCACCAGTGGACTCCACCCATATTTTCATATGTCACTGTGCTCCAAAGCTTGACCCTTGTCCTTTGGAAATTCATCTTGCCCATGTGTAAGCAGAAGACTCAGTTCTCACTGACCCCTAATCAGAATGGAAGGTCATTTCAATTAGGAATTGATTTAATCATGCCTTTCTTAATAACACAGATGAAAAGTACATATGGCTTATCATAGAATGCAATAGGTAGTGCATTGCAGATTTAACAAATGGTGTTGCTAATATGTGTTTATTGGGAGTTGATATCAATTTTCATCTCCTTGCTAGAAAATTCAAGACAAAGTACTTTATTTTCTGGATATGAGTATTTTTTTTCTCCTCTGCTTTACTTTGGATCAGGACTCTACCCTGCTGTCTCATGTGTAGAAAGCTTGATGCCTGCCTTGTGCTGTGCGGAGATGCTAAGGGGTGCTCCTCGGGGAGGTGTGGCCTGTGGGAGGGGCCTCTGTACCTGACCACTTCATGTTACCATGCTTCACATTGCACCAAGAGGTGCAGCTTTGGTCTGTTATGAGTTCCTACCTCTTCTCTCTCTCTCTCTGTGTCTTCATCTCTTTCCTTCTCTCCCTTCGGCCCCTTCTCTCTCACCTTTCCTTTTCTCTTCCTTCTTTTTTTTTTTTCGATTTTTATTTTGTTTTGCACTCAGTGTACACAGTCAAGTTGGTACTATTGTTAGCCTCCTCTCTGCCCCCCCCCCCACCTGCAGGGAACCTCCTCGTTGGGGAATATGGGTCATGTATTGTGGGGTTAGCCATCTGTTATAGGTAGGAGACAACGTCTCTTTGTATCATGACCCAACATATGGCCCTAACATTTTTTCTGTCCCCTGTTCTGCAAATTTCCCTGAGCCATGTTGGGTTCATTTTAGGTCTGTGTCAATGATGAGGTCTTGGGAGCCTCTGTGTCTCTGGATCTCTGCTTTTATAGGAGTTGAGTGTTCTGTGTGTCTGTGACCTTCACCCTTGTGCTGGTACCAGGTTCACCAAGAAAGCAGTACTGTTACTCATTTCCCTAGTTATTCTTAGTTTCAGCTGGGGCCATTTTGAGGTGTGATGGGCTGGTTCTCTACTTAGAATCTGTGACCATCTGTAAAAGAGAAGCAAATTCTCCAATGGAGAATGACAGATAAATGGGATAGCCTTTGTTTTTTAGAGAGAATTTAATAGGTGTAGATCCTCTTGTAGCTCTCGATTGGTGGGAGCTTTGTAATGAAGAACAGCTTGTTTTGGATATGGTTCTGGCTTGATTACAAGCTCCAGCTTTGAGATACATTCCACTGAGCAGATTGGTTAGCCAAATCAATAGCAGCTGGTTTCCCACCATGGCTGTGCACCACTATTGCACTTGTGTGAGTATCACATCAGATTATTTGTTGCTGAGTAGTTTAGATCACTAGTTGCTTGGACAGATACTAGTTATTTTCCCCAGTTGCTCATGTAGCACCTTCTGGCACTAGGTGAGCTAACTGTCTGGGGACTGACTGTCTTCCAGCTTCCAGCCATGTCACACCATTTTCCATCTCAATAGCATATGGAGTCTTCAGCAGTAGGGTCTTACCACTAACCTTTGGTGGGTTATCAAGTACTCTGACAGAAATCTGTCTTCTTTTGGGAAACCTTGTAGGTCTCTCTGATCAAAAGCTTATTGTAGATGATAGCCCCATGCTGGTACTAGGAGTTACAGGTCAGCACCCAAGAAGAGAAGGAAGAAATGATAAGTGATATAAAAGAGATAGAGAGATGAGAGAGGAGAGAGAGAGAGAGAGAGAGAGAGAGAGAGAGAGAGAGAGAGAGAGAGAAACAGGAGAAGATTAAGGTTTATTTCTTAAACTGAAGAATTTCAGAATGTAAATTTAACAATCATTAATTCAATACACACTGTTATCTTTGGTACACATGTTTATCTTTTTAAAATATTAGGTAATTTTAATCAACTTTAAATAATAACATAATGAATGTTCAACTGAATATCTAAAACAAAATTTAAAAAGTCATATTAACTGAATGCCCCTCTATTGTCCCACTCCCTAACTTCCTTATAAAAATCACTAGTTTTCCTCTCTCTCTGATCAGCTGGGAACTTCTAGCTGTGGGTGAATTTCTCCCTCAGCCTGGGCTCTAGTCCGTGCCCAGCTGGGAGGCCCTAGCCCTTACTCTCTACAAGGGATTTTTATCCCCTCCAGCTCTCCACATGGCAGGAGCTCATTAAACTTCCTTTTCTCTTTTCTTTCCATGCTTTTTCCCCAGATCCATATCTGATCACATGGACTGTTGAGCTACACATGGCCCACATGGATGTTTGGGCTCCAAGTGTTGTACTTCTCTCCACTTTATCTCCCCTTACCTCCCAACCTTCCTCTTTCACACTCCTTTGTAAAATATGAATAAAACATGTTATTTTAAAAATAAAAAATATACTACTTTCCTAAATTCTGAGTTTATCCATCTCATAAATAGCCTTGTGGGATTAAAGGACATCTTATAGCTTCACTCATGTTTGAACTTCGCTCTCTTATGGTCTTTGGAGACTTCATTCTATGTGAAAGTTTATTACTAAAAAGCTCCATTATTCTCTATACTGGCACATTTAATTGTGTTAAATTGCTGCAAACTAATTGTTACTCTTCCTGTGGACAGACATTTTTATTGTTTCCTATTCTTAGCAAATACAATCATTGTCTCATGATACTCACACGTGCACTTGTTTCACGACAACGTATGCTATCCATAGTAGCACTGGCTGAAGACAACTTCTGCATCTGTCTCTCCTTTAACATATGATATTGTTAAAGCTTCTCAATCTGAGAAAGTACGATAGGCATAAAATGTTGTTCTATGGACGACTAAATTATAGTCCATTACTTTAAGAAATACATTATCTACTTCTATCTTTATTGGCCAAGAAAACATCATTTGTTTTGCTTATTTTATTTTATAGATTTTTTTCTAAAATGAACCTCTTTCTTGTTTTTCTTCTTTCTTTTCTTTTCTTTTTTTTCTTTCTTATTGCAAGCAGAGAATGACAGGTAAGGAGAGAGAGACAGAGAGAGAGAATGGGTGCTCCAGCACCTCCAGCCTCAGCAAATGAAGTCCAGGTGCATGCACTACATTAAGCTTCTGGCTTTACATGGGTACTGGGGAATTGAACTCAGATCATTAGGTTTTGCTGGCAAGAACCTTAATTTCTGAGCCATCTCTACAAACTGTATTTTAAAGTTTTTTTAAAAATATTTTATTTATTTATTTGTAAGTAGAGAGAGATAAAGAAAAGAGAGAGAGGGCTGGAGAGATGGCTTAGTGATTAAGTGCTTGCCTGTGAAGCCTAAGGACCCCGGTTCGAGGCTCGGTTCCCCAGGTCCCACATTAGCCAGATGCACAAGGGGGCGCACGTGTCTGGAGTTCGTTTGCAGAGGCTGGAAGCCCTGGCGCGCCCATTCCCTCTCTCTCCCTCTATCTGTCTTTCTCTCTGTGTCTGTCGCTCTCAAATAAATAAATAAATAATAAAAAAAAGAAAAGAGAGAGAGAATGGTGTGCCAGGGCCTCCAGCCACTGCAACAATAACAACAACAACACCAAAAAACAAATAACAAAAAACCCTCCTGATGTAGGCACCAATTTGTGAATCTGGCTTTACATGGGAATGGAACTTGGGTCATTGGGCTTTGCAAGCAAGCACAAACTCCTGCTTATGTTTTTATTGAGTTGAATATTTTGTTCTGAAAGAGATCTCTAGGAGCTTCTTTATGTTCTTGATACCAATCTTTTGCAAATTGTATGTGTTATAAATATCTTTTTTTTTTTTTTTTTGGTTTTCTAGGTAGGGTCTCACTCTAGCCCAGGCTGACCTGGAATTCACTGTGGAGTCTCAGGGTAGCCTCGAACACATGGCGATCCTCCTACCACTGCCTCCCGAGTGCTGGGATTAAAGGCATGCGCCACCATGCCCGGCATAAATATCTTTTGAATGTGGCTTATTTTTCTTTCAAAATATTTCTTTATCTTAATATAATTATTAATTGAATATTAATATAATTAATTTATCTCATTTGTTAGTTTTGTGCCACATAAAATAAAGGAAATCGCCATATATATATTTTCACCCATGAATATGCCACATTTTGGCATACCATTTTATTTGGAATTAAAGGCACTTGAAAATAGAAAAATATAGGGAAAGGCTTTCTCTGACTCCCTTTATCTTCCTGGAGATAGACCCTTAAAAATACTTAACTTGTTATAAATTCCCTTGATTTTTATCCTCCTGGAAGCCCGACTCTTACTGCAGGAGAGAAGACTATATGTACAGAAGTTATCATAAATCATCTTGTCTCAACCCTGATCTTCTAACAGACAGCTTAGCTTTTCAAATCACAGTTTCATTTTTCTAACTGGCCTCCATTCTTTGCCTCTTCTTCTATTAAGGTTGTGATAGGACTCTGTATATGCTTCCCCAAAATATGGAAGCTTGGACTTCTAGGTAAGATGGTGGCATAGGAGCCACCCCAAACCAGTCTAGAAAGGGACTTAAGCAGAACCACAGCAAAATGCAGTCTTTTCTGAAAATTGAAAGAGTATAGGTTATGCATAGACATGGTGGAGAAGCAGGAGAGACCAAGAGCCACCGGAAAGGAGGAAAACGGCCCAAATCCCACTGAGGTGCTTGTGGCCCAACAATCCACAAGATCCATGTACCCACCAGGTACCACCTGCCAGGCCGCCAAGTGGTGGCAGCAGCAGAGACCAAAGCAGGGGATTTTCTAACCTCATCAGCCTCTTTGCAAAGTCAAGAACTGCGAAGGAAAGACAGCTGAGATCAACTAAGGAGCTCCTGAAAGGGATACTGGGACTGCAGGAGCAACTATAGGCTTCCTGCACTCTCCCATCCCCCAACCATCGGAATGATGGACCCCAGGCACTCAGTCCCCATGGCAGCACTCCAGCTCCACAGCACACCATGGAGAGATTGAGGTGGGCACTCAGCATTGGTGAGATTGGAAGCCACCCCAAAAGGTAATGAGGCCATCTGTCAACAACAACAACAACAAACAGGTATATAGGCTTGCATTAGAAGTCTAATCTCTCTTTCCATGTCAGGGCAGGTTATGGGTTACATATTCTTGATTGGCTTTACCATTTTCAAATAAGCTGTATTTGGGGGTTGAATATTATTGCCTTTGATGCTTTCATATTTATAGGGCCTTTGTCTTTTGATTCTGTCAATATTGGTGGAGGGTCTGATTCAGATCCAAGCTGACCTGGAACCCAATTCAGAACAGAATTCTCTACCTCTCAGCTGACAAGATTAAGGGTGTAGAGCAACATACACCCTTAGGGATTTTAGCTTTATAAGATTATCTGTTTTAATCACCACAATTTCATATTCTGTGCTGATTTTGTTGAATGTGTGTATATTGCTCAGTTGAAGTTTAAATTTTGCCAGTAAATTGTTCTACCCAGTTCACTAGAATACTTGCTTAGCAAGCAAACTCAATAACTGGGGTTACTTCTGCAGTTGGATTAGGGCATAAGAGCTGCATCTGGCACCTTAAACTCATATCCTGAAAGGATATACAGGTGGATCACCACATCTAAGGACAGTACAGATAAGTAGAAAACCCAAGCATCAAATGAATTCAGGATACAAAAGGCACTACATTATAATAAAAGAAACACAAAGAATCAAGTCAATACAATCCCACCAAAAATTATAAATTCATCAGAAATGATCACCAATGAGACTGATTTAGATGAAATGTCTGATAAAGATATTTTAAAAAATATTTACCTATACTCAAAGAAATCAAAGAAGAAATGAAAGGTGTCAAAGAAGAAAACAAAAGACTTAAAGAAGAAGACAAACTCTTGAAAGAGAACACAGGAAACCAGCTTAATGAAATAAGGATGTTATTAAAAGACATGAGTAAGGAAATAGAAATACTGAGGAAAAACCAGGTTGAAATTCTAGTTCTGAAAAACAGTCACTCAAATAAAAACTCTGTTGAAAGTTTCACTAGTGAATGGATGAAGGAGAGACCTAAAAGACCAGGTGGCAGACCTAATACAGTCCAACAAAGAGAAAAACAAGCTAATAGGAAGGTGTGAGAGGGAATTTCAAGATATCTGGGACACTATGAAAACATAAAATTTCAGAATATAGTAGAAGGAGAAGAATTTCAATCCAGAGGTTTAGTAGGCATTTTCAACAAAACCATAGAAGAAAAATTTCCCCAAATTGTAAAAGAAATGCCAATGCAGATACAAGAAGCTTTTAGAACACCAAACAGACAAAACCTGGGAAGAACCTCTCCTCACTATGTTATAATTAAACTACTAAACACACAAATGAAAGAAAACATATTGAAAGCAGTTAGAGAGAAAAAGTAAGTTACTTACAAAGGCAAGCCCATGAGGATAATGGCAGATCAATGGCCTCAATGCCCCAACCAAAAGATGCAGGCTTTCAGACTGGATTAAAAGGCATGATCCTACATTTTGTTACCCATAGGAAACTCATCTCTCAATAAAAGATAGACACTGTTTTAGGGTGAAAGTATGGAAAATGGTACTCCAAACAACTTGGCCTAGGAAACAAGCAGGGTTTCTATCCTAATCTATGATGGGGTAGACTTCAAACCAACATTAGTGAGGAAAGATAAAGAAGGTCACTTTGTACAGATTAAAGGAACACTCAAACAGGAGGACATTACAATCCTAAATGTATAGGCAACTAACATGGGGGCTTCCAATTTCATCAAGCAAACACTATTAGACTTAAAGTCACAGATAACACCAAACACAATTGTAGTGGGTGACTTCAGTTTCTACAGAACATCCCATCCAAATGCTGTAGAATATACATTTTTCTCAGCAGCACATGGACCATTCACTAAGATAGACCTTGTAGTAAGACATAAAGCAAATGCCAATAAGTACAGGAAAATTGATATAATCCCTTGTACTCTATCTGACCACAATGGGTTTAAGCTACAAAATAGCAAAAAGTAAAAACTACGGAGCATACAGAAATTCATGGAGACTAAACAGAACACTATTGAATGATGAATGGGTAATTGAAGAAATCAAAAAGGACATCAATATATTCATAGAATCAAATGATGATGAGACTACAGCATACCAAAATCATTGGGACACAATGAAGGCATTCCTAAGAGGCAAATTTGTACCTCTAAGGCTTCCACTAAGAAATTAGAGAGTTCACAATTAAACAGTTTAATGTTTTACCTTAAAGCCTCGGATAAAGAAGAACAAAGCAAACCAAAAATCAGTAGATCAGAAGAAATAATAAAGACTAGGGCAGAAATTAATGAAATAGAATCCCCCCAAAATCCAAAGAATCAATTAAACAAAGAGTTGGTTATTTGAAAGGATAAAGAAGATTGTTAAACCCTTAGCAATTCTGAGCAGAAGAAAGAGAAAAGAGACAAAAATTAATAAAATTACAGATGAAAAGGCACCATTACAACAGACACCAAAGAAACTCAGAAAATCATAAGGACATACTTTAAGAACATATATGCAGCTGGGTATGGTAGTGCACACCTTTAGTCCCAGCATTCGGGAGGTAGAGATAGGAGGATTGCCATGAGTTTGGGGCCACCCTGGGACCACTTAGTTAATTCCAGGTCAGCTGGGGCTAGAGTAAGACCCTATCTCGAAAAACCAAAAAAAAAAAAAAAAAAAAGAAGAGAAAAAGAATATAAAAGCCTCTAAGTTTGAAAATCTGAAAGAAATGATTTCCTTGATTCATATGACCTATGAAATTAAGTCAAGATGTGATAATTCAATTAAATAGACCTATAACAACTACAAAGATCCAAGCAATTATAAAAAGTCTCTCAACTAAGTAATGTCTAGGCCTGGATGGATTCACTGGTGAATTTTACTAGATCTTCATGGAATAACTAATACCACTGATTCTCATACTTTTCCTTAAAATAGAAAAGGAAGCAATTCTACCAAACTTCTATGAAGCCATCATCACCCTGATGCCAAAACCAGACAAAGCCAGAAAAAAGAAAAGAAAATTATACACTAATCTCCCTCATGAACACAGATGCAAAAATTCTCAGCAAAATATTGGCAAACAGAATACAAGGATATATCAGAAAGATTATTCATCCAATCAAGTAGGCTTTATCCCAGGGATGGTTCAAAATATGCAAATTGATAAATGTAATGCATCATAAAAATTGTATGAAGGACAAAAATCACACGATCGTCTCAATACATGAAGAAAAAACATTCAACAAAATCCAATATCCCTTCATGGTAAAAGTGATACAGAAACTGGGAATTAAAGAAACATATCTCCACATAATAAAAGTTAGTTACGACAAACCTACAGTCAAAATAATATTAAAAGGTGAAAAACTTGAAGCTTTTCTACTAAATTCAGGAAGAAGACAAGGGTGTCCACTGTCCCCACTTTTATTTAATATAGTACCAGAAGTCTCAGCTATGGCAATAAGGCCAGAGACACTCATAAAAGGGATAAAAATTGGAAAGGAAGAGATCAAATTATCATTATTTGTAGATGATATGATTCTATATACATAAAGGACACAAGACTCTACTAACACACAGTTAGCACTGATAAACACTTTTAGCAACATATCAAATAAACATACAGAAATCAGTAGCTTTCCTATATACTAACTATAAACATGCAAAGGATGAAATCAGGGAATCTCTCCCACTTACAATTGCCTCAAAAAAACAAAACAAAATAAAATACCTTGGTTTAAACTGAACCAAGGAAGTGAAGGATCTCTACAATGAGAACTTTAAAACAAGTGAGAAATTGTAGAAGATGCTAGGAAATGAAAGACATCTGTGTTCTTGGATTGGAAGAATCAATATTGTGAAAATGTCAATCTTTACCAAAAACAATCTACACATTTAATGCAATCCCCGTTGAAATTCCAATGGCATTCTTCACAGGAATAGAAAATGTCAATCTTAAAGTTTATTTGGAAGTCCAAAAAAAAAAAAAAAAAAAAAAACCTCAAATAGCCAAAAAAAACCCCTCAAAACTAAATAAGCCTGGTGATGTCACCACACCCAATATTTTTTTTATTTTTATTTTTTTATTACTTATTTATTTATTTATTTATTTGAGAGCGACAGACACAGAGAGAAAGACAGATAGAGGGAGAGAGAGGGAATGGGCGTGCCAGGGCTTCCAGCCTCTGCAAACGAACTCCAGATGCATGCGCTCCCTTATGCATCTGGCTAATGTGGGACCTGGGGAACCGAGCCTCGAACCGGGTCCTTAGGCTTCACAGGCAAGCGTTTAACCGCTAAGCCATCTCTCCAGCCCACCACACCCAATTTTAAGGTATATTACAATCCCATAGTAACAAAAACAGCATGGTATTGGCACAAAGAAGGACATGCAGATCAATGGAACAGAATGGAGGACCCATTAATCCAGGTAGCTTCAGGCATCTGATTTTGACAAAGATGCCAAAAATATTTATTGGAGGAAGGATAGCCTCTTCAACAAATGGTGCTGGGAAAACTGGATATCTATATGTGGAAGAATGAAAACAGATCCTTGTCTTTCTCCATGCACAAGAATCAAATCCAAGTAGGTCAGGAACCTTAATTTCAGACCTGAAACTCTGAAATTGCTAGAGGAAAAGATGGATAAATCCTTCAACATATTGGCATATGCAATAACTTTCTGAATATAACCTCAATTGCTCAGGAAATAAAACCACTAATCAACCACTGGGATCTCACGAAATTACAAAGCTTTTGTACAGCAAAGGACACTGTGAATAGAGCAAAGAGACAACCTACAATAAGGGAGAAAATTTTTGCCAAATACACATCTGACAGAGGATTAATATCGAGAATATACAAAAAATTCAAAAAACAGAACAATAAGAAATTAAACAACCCAATTAAAAAAATGGGGTATGGAACTCAAAATAGAGTTCTCATTGGAAGAAATACAGATGGCATAAAAACATCTAAAAAAAGTGTTCACGTCCTTAGCCTTCAGGGAAATGAAAATTAAAACTCCTTTGAGATTTCATCTCACTCTTGTTAGAATGGCTACCATCAAGAAAACAAATGACAATAAATGTTGGTGAGGATGTGGTAAAAGGGGAACCCTTCTGCACTGCTGGTGAGAAGGTAACCTGGTCCATTCACTTGGAAATCAGTGTGCAGGTTCTTGAGACAGCTAAAAATAGATTTGCCATATGATCCAGCTATAGCACTCCTAGACATATACCCTAATGACTCTTCTCACTACCCTAGAGATACTTGTACCATCATGTTTATGGCTGTTCTATTCACAATAGCTAGGAAATGGAACCAGCCTAGATGTCCCTCCAAGAGGAATGAATAATAAAGATATAGTACATTTACACAACGGAGTGTATTCAGTGGTAAAGAAAAATGAAATTATGAAATTTGCAGGGAAATGGATAGATTTGGAAAGGATTGTACTAAGTGAGGTAACCAAGGCCCAGAAAGTTAAATGTCACATATTCTCTCTCATATGTGGCTCCTAGCTACAAATGTATAGACTTTTGTATGAGCTGGAATCCCAAATTGGTAGCACAGTCCTGTTAGAAAGCTAGAAAAAGGCTATAAAGGAAGGAGGAGAGGGAAAGACTTAAGGGATGGTATTGCATATATGTAAGTAGAAGAACAGATTACAGGGCGGGGGTGTTGCAGTCAGATTCACGTTGCTGGGAGAAATCACCTGACCAAGAGCAATTTCTGCGTAAAAAAGAGTTATTTTGGCTTACAGGCTCCAGAGAAAGCTCTATGATGGCAGGGCAAAATGATGGCATGAGCATGGGGTGGACATCAACCCCTGGCCAACATAAGTTGGACAATAGCAACAGGAGGGTGTGCCATACACTGGCATGGGGAAACTGGCTATAACACCCGTAAGCCCGCCCCCAACAATACACTGCCTCTAGGATGTGTTAACACCTAAATCTCCATCAGCTGGGAACCTAGCATTCAGAACACCTAAGTTTATGGGGGACATCTGAATCAAACCACCACAGAGGGTAAAGGCCTAAGCTAGGCCAGGGGAAGAGACAGTGTAAAAGAAGGGTGGGGGGGGGGGTCAGTAAAAATTAAAGATATTCTGAATAAGACATATGAAAGCTGACTGTTTTGAATAATGGCACATCCAGAAGCCATTTTCAGTGCCAAGGGTAGGATACCTTCCAGTGAGTTGTTGGCCAGGGAGGTCCCTGTTGCCTCCAAAACATTACAGGCTATTGCCAAGGCCCTTGATTTCTCTTGAGAAACAGACAGTAAGACCCTATTGCTGAAGACTTCGCATACCTGAGAGGCAAAATGACTGAGAAATAAAGCTGGTGCTGAGCAGAAAACCTACTCCCTGTAAACCAGCCATCTGAAAGGTGGAAAAAGCTGCATTGTATGCAGCCCTATAGGAGACAGAAGTCATCAGCAGTGAAAGAAGTGGACA
The DNA here is from genome assembly GCF_020740685.1 of Jaculus jaculus. NCBI lineage: Eukaryota > Metazoa > Chordata > Mammalia > Rodentia > Dipodidae > Jaculus > Jaculus jaculus. Next base: position 170,834,678 of record NC_059105.1, read on the forward strand.
ATGGATGCCTCAAGTTTGGCCAGACAGGCCAAATGACCAAATGAGTGCAATAGTGGCATGTCTTACTTAGGGGCAAACCAACCGTTATCTAATTGGACTGAAGGCCCACTCTATGGGAGGGAAGACATGCCTTGTACTGAAAACCTAATCAAAAGCCTAAGGCAGGAGAGGTCATGATCCTTAGGGGTATAAAGCCTGCTCTTGTCTGGATAAATGTATATATAATTCTCACCAATCTTCCCTGAAAGCACTACACTTAATGTTCATGTTCATATATTAATGCTACTCTCACCTCTGGTAAGAGAAGCTTCTCTTTACATATGGTGATAAACACTGGGATGACCCAAAAGAAAACAAAATGCTGAGAAGAAGGGACAGAGGAGTGTCCAGCACTGAAACATCTCACACGTTCCAAGGCTCAGGGTCCATTGTGGAAGAGGTGGCAGAAAGAATGTAAGAGGCAAAGGAAGGGTACCGCTCCTTACAATGCAACTGTCCAGACGAAATTGGCTTCAATGCTCACGACCTCACAGTGCCTAGCAATACCTTCACAAGACCCTCATAATAGGAGAAAAAGATGATGACATCAAATTAAAAGAGAGTCTAATGGAGAGAGGGAAGGGCTATGATGGAGAGCAGAGTTGTGAAGGGGAAAGTGGGGGAGGGGAAAGAAATATCATGCATCATTGTAAGTATAGAAGTTGTCAATAAAAAATAAAAATTAAAAAAATATATATGGCAGCCTGGGCTTGAGAGATCAGGTGAAGCAGAACAATCACTGTTGTTTTCTCTTCACCCTTCTCCTCTTGAAGGGGAATAGGAGAAAGCTAGCTTCTTTTAGGTAGTTTCAGCTAGAAATTGGGTCCCATAGAGAACCAGGAGATGCTACTTCTCATGCCAACCTCCTTGGCACAAATGGAGCCCTTGACAGGAAAGTCTGGTCTGATCAAGACTCACCTGCAGACTCATTCGCAACTGGCTACAGCGCCCCCTGCTGCCCACAGTCTGTCATGCTAGCTAGGTGGACTGGCTCTTGGGTCTGCTCTGCTCGAATGTACAAAGCGATCGGGTATTACCCGGACACGAATCTGATGAAAGAATGCATTTTCTTTATTATGCAGGCTGCAGCCTTCTTCCTGTCTCTATCTGCCTGCCTCTCCTTTTCTGGCCACAAGGATCTGATCTGCCCCACTGTCTTCCCCAAGCCTGGTGGGTGGAGAGGAGACTGTAACACTATTTCTTGCTCCCAGGGAACTTCTTGACTCTGATATTTAAAAAAAAATATTTTATTTTTAGTTATTTAGTTTAGAGAGAGGAATATGGAGGGAGAGAGAGAGAGAGAAGAGAATGGGCGCACCAGGGCCTCCAGCTACTGCAGAGGAATTCCAGAGGTATGTGCCACCTTGTGCATCTGGCTTAAGTGGGATCTTGCAGGCAAGCACTTTAACCACTAAGCCATCTCTCTAGGCCTTGCCTCTTCTTATTAGTTTGGGGTAACATCTCACTTGAATTACCTGTTTGCTTTTCCTTTCAATTTCCTCTAAATTTACTGCTTGAATATTTCCCTTACACTCCAGATCTATCACGTGGGTGCTCTCATAATTCTAGGCCCTTACCTGTGTAACCTCTCTGAACTCGGGTCACCATGGGTGTAACTTTCCTCAGTACTCATTTCTTATCTGAATTTTTGTCTCTGCTTTCATGGTTTTTCTCTGCTATTCCTCTTCAAACTCCCACTGTTTGGCCTCTTAACTTTCTTCCATGGGAAGAATAAGGCAGATGCCATGTGTTTCTTCTAAACATGTCTACATATATACCTAAATCCTATGTTCCATATGCTCGTGGCTCCACTCCAGTCTTTCCTCTCTTCAGTCAAGCTTATGGGCTGTGCCGTGTTTTCCACCCAAGTGTGTGCTTCCCACTTCCCACAGGCGTCTTCCTAGATCCCAGTTTCCCTGAGCTAAACCACATACTTTGTGATTTATCCCTAAACAAACTTAGCAATTCATAATTTATCCTTCTTGAGTTCATCTTGTTTTTATCAATTCTTCGTTACGAAAAGAACAGGACACAAAACTGGGGTTCATAAACCTGGGGGAACCCCTCCAGAACTGTGAAATTCTGCATCACTTGAAGCAGGTTCTAAGATGCTCATTGGACAAATACTTTCCCTATACTCATTAAAAAGGGCCAAAGATATAGAGACCTCAAAAAGAATCTAACAAATGGGCCTCAGTGTTTCCCTGATGTATTTGCTAGATCATACTTTTGTTCTTCAATTATATTTTTTATGACTGTCCACCTTTATGAAACCAAGGCATAAGAATACACATATTTACCTGGTTCTTTGGATACTAATTTTTGAAGGTCCATGTTTCAAATAAATCACAAATAAATTTGTATGCTTTACTCTTGTTAATCAATTCCTCCCCCCAGGGATTCAATAGTGAAACTAACATGTAAGTAACATGTAAAGGAAAGTGCTAGTTAATCCTGAATTCAAAGCTAACTTTTGGAGTTAACCATTCCCTGAGTTTTCTACCATGTATATGTTGGATATACATATTAATGTACTTTTATTTACTCTCCCATTGTTAACCTGCCATATCCTACAGAGTCCTTAGTTGATAAACTAAAAAAACAAATATTTTCCTCCCCTATACTACAACTGTAGAAGTAAGTTAAACAAGTGTTAAAAGTTTTTTTTCCTCATTCTACTTGGCGTTTCATTGCATTTTGTTACTATAAGGAATATATACTTGTAATTCTTAGTTATCAACTCACTTATTCTATTTGTCTATACCAGTGACTTTCATGACCTCATACTTCATAATGAAATGTCTGTAAAGATGGAATTGACTTATAGACTCTGTTTTCTGTTAGTTGCTTGACTATTCTTTTACCAAATCATTTTCTATATGTTATCACAACTTACAGTAGTATAATAGTGTTGCAGGTTTTCTTGATGTTGAATCCTTTGTCATGCAACCATGAACATCTAGGCACATGACTATAGTGAGTGAATAAGACAGAGGAGATTAGTGGAGAAAAAGCCTCAGTGTCAGGACAGACATGCTAAGGATTTGGGCCCCATCCAAAGAAGAGGAAGAAAGGGTAAAAGGATGGGGCCCAAGTCCTTAGCCCATTTGTCCTGACTCTGAGGAGTTTTCACCTATTCCTCACCCCTCGTCATCTGTGCCCCTAATTTTTCATGGTTTAATTACACGTGGGATTTTCCTCAGACCTTCGAGTCTTCCGCTTGTGCATTTCCTGTACAGTGTAACTTCCCACGTGGGTATTTCCTATGTACTCTGGCCTTACCACTTGTGTAACTTCTCTAAACTTGGAGCAACCAGGGGCATAACTCCCTTTACTACCCATTTCTTTCTGCCTTGGTATGCTCAAACCATCACTGCTCACTCTTAACTTTCTTCCCTGGGGAGGCTCAAGGAGGATGCTGTGCTTTCTGCATGGGCGTGTTTCTTCTAACCGTCTCTCCATGAGCTGCTAGGTCCTATCTTCCCCTGCTGCGGTGCTGCTCCAGCCTCTTCTCGACCCGCACTCCTAAGTGAGCCTGGCCAGCTGCGCTGTGCCTTCCACACCAGGGCGGGTTTCCCGTCTTCTACGTGCGGTGGCAGTGCTCCAGTCTTTTCCTGGACCCAAATTTCCCTTAAGTAAACCCCACAATTTGTGATTTTTTCTAAATCAACTCAATAATTGATCATTTATCCTTCTTGAGCCTGTTTTTCACGATTGTTTGTTAAAATTAGGATAAGGACCAAAAACTGGGGCTCATAAGTTTGGGAAACCTCTTTTGAGCTCTAAAATCCTCTATTAATATGATATAAAATTGAGCACTGATAAGTTCTGTGGACTCCTTCTATTTTTGTGTGTATGTGTGTGTTTTCTACTCATAGATTTTTCTAACAGGGGTGTTATGGGGCTAAGTAAATTGTTTAACCTTATTCTGTTTTTCCTTTTCTGCCATTTGTCATAGAAGTGTTAGCTGTGATCATTATAATGGGAGAGGAAAGATATTGCATCTTTCTGCATCTATGATGCTCTTTTAAATACCTTCCTTCATTGATACATTTCACTTCTACAAATTTCTAATTTTAATGGAATCCTCATTGCTATACTGCTAGAACAATTGATGCCTCCTGTATCGTTTTAAAAAATGTCCAGGTGTGGTGGCGCACGCCTTTAATCCCAGCACTCAGGAGGCAGAGGTAGGAGGATCGCTGTGAGTTTGAGGGCACCCTGAGACTACATAGTGAATTCCTGGTCAGCTTGGGCTCTAGTGAGACCCTACCTTGGGGGGGGGGGAGCCTGCCCTACTTGCTTAGATGAAATGTCCTTTGCTTTCCTATGCATTAGAACTGCCTGAGTGGCTTGCTAAACTAAAGACAGATGGGCACCACCCCCAGAATTTCTGATTCAGAAGACTTGGAATGGGGCCCAAGGATTTGCATTTCTATCAAGAGCCCTGGTGAGGTTGATGCTTCTGTTTGGGGGACCTCATATTGAGAACCAGTATCTTAGATTAACTTTGTACCATTATTATTAATTTCTGTCTTCATTCCTGTCCTTTCTCACCATTGCTTCAGGGTCTGCTTTCTCAAGGTGCTTTGGCAGTTGGGCTTGCTAAGTTCTGCTCCTTTGGGAAGACAGAGAGTCAGCTGAAAGTTATCTTCCCTAGGGAGGCAAGTTAAATAATACTGAAAATAATAGACAATCTATTGACCTTTCTGTCTGCCAAGGAAGGGGGTTTTCCTCTTTAGCTGTTTCACATACACTATTGTATATTGTAAGGACTCCCCTGTAGACTTCTCCTCCTCCTTACAACAAATAAATAAAGGCGAGAGGGAATTCACAGCTTGTATTCCCAGAGGGAAACAGAATAGATGACTAGTCATAGGTGAACATTTATGTGGCCATCACTTCAGATGAGTAGTTCAGAGATTTAAGGTATATGGGAAGCATTTTGGTACTAGCAGCTTACTGACCAAATTAACTATACCTATAATTTATTTGCTTGGGTTTCAGCAAAGCCTGGCTCTAACTGAATGTCATGATTAATAAAATCTTCCCCACACCTTGTTAGCTCTGCAAGTGTATTTGCCAGTGAATGGAAGAAACAGAATTTGAACTCGTGAGCGTCTCTGCTCCCTGAGTGCTGAGGTGGCTGCACTCTTTAAGCCCCTACTTGGTTGTAGAGTGTGGAAAATCCATTTTTTTCTTATAAACTCAGTTGCTCTACTACAAAGCTACATAGCAAAGACAATCATGTTAACAAAAATAAATCCATTATTCATTTGTACAGCAAAAATTAACTGAACGCCACCTGTGCCAGCTGCTGCACTGGGCTATGGCAACAGATTGATCAGCGAGATTGATAGACTTCCTCCCTGCTTTGATCTCGGAGTCTTTCAGGGAAGACAGATTAGTAAGTAAGTGCTACCAATAAAGTAGTACATGCTACGCAAGATTATAAACCTGTTCCACCTGGGGCTGATGGGCAATATAAGATCTCAGGGAGGCTTTTGTGTGAGAAATGTGACAATATCCACATAAAAAGGAAATAAAGGCATCTCTCTGTCACCTCATCTTGGAGGAAACACTTGCTGTTGTTCAAACAAAATTTCTTCTATTCAAAATTGCCAAAACTGTAGGATTGATAAATACTCAAGAGAAAGTGAGGCAGACCCGCAGCGAGCTTGGTGCCAGGAGCAGGCAGTGTGCCCTACGTGGAGGAGGAGAAAGTCGGCTACCAGCTCAGACACCAGTGACTAGGGCCCGAGCTGTCAGCAACCACGGCAATAAAAATCCGGAAAGACTTACTGACCTTCTATAGTCCAGCAAGTGGCAAAGCTTGTCCAAGAGAAGGAGGGTATGAGGACCCCTTGACTATGTATATACGTATTTTTTTTTTAGTAAAATACATTTTGTCTACAGTCTGAAATTCACAGCAGTGATCAACTGTGTAAACCAGAATAATAGCATCTTTGGCAGTAATGCTTGCAAAAATAACAGGGGAATAGCGGGAGGCCTGCCGAGAGCACCCTAGGGGGTTGAAATGCAAAGCTTCCTGCACTTGTACGATAATGGGATGAAATTCCCCTTGGCCACCTGGTGTGCTAAACGAAGCCCCCTAAGGGACAAAATCCCCTGCAGCCCAGCCCTCTTGCATTACCAGCTTTGACCTGCTTCCTTCTTACCTGGCTTTTTGACTTTATTTTCCCTCATAAATAAAATACAAATAGTTTAAACGGGCCCTCCAATTATTAATGTGACTATTTTTAAATGAACATCTGCAATCACAGGAAGTTTAATACAACTTCAGTCATTTCTTGATACAGCATTTTGGCCGGCGCTGTCACCTTCAAGTCCCTTGTGCAAGAGGCACCTGAACGACTGCCCCAAACGAGAGAAGGGAGCCAGAGACACTGAACCCTCCTCTCACGTCGCCAAGCTTGCACGCCTCGTAAATCAGACTCTAACAAGCACTGAAGGCGCACGCTCCGCGGGAAGGAACGGAACGTGGCTGAGCATTCTGACTGTGGCCCAAACTTCTGTTTTCAATTTTTAAAAAATAAGATTATGTGTTTTTAAAAATTTATTTTTATTTTTATTTATTTATTTGAGAGAGGAAAAAAGGGACACACAGAGAGAGACAAAGAGAGAGAAAATGGGTGTGCCAGAGCCTCCAGCGATTGCAAAGGAACTCCATATGCATGCAACCCCCTGTGCATCTGGCTAACGTGGGTCCTGGGGAATGGAATCGAGGTCATTTGGCTTTGCAGGCAAGTGCCTTAACTGCTTATCCATCTCTCCAGGAGGGTCTTAATTTTTGAGTGAGCCAGAAGGCAATTTAAAATCTGGGTAGGTATAGGAGGGGGCTGGATATTTTCCCAGGCCTTCCTGTACATACGCGCGCGCGCACACACACACACACACACACACACACACACACGTTGTCAGTGATCATAAAGTGTTCAATGGCACCTTTCATAAAAATCATGCTAAGATAAACAGAATTTCAAAGATAAATAGGAAATAACTTGCTTTGGTTGGATTTGTTAGAACCAATATGACTGCATCTCTGGACTCTTGCTTTTTGTTGCTGTGACTCTCTGTGTCCAAAGACTGACCTAACCACTCCTCTGAATTATCACATACTGTGAATGACTCAGACCACTCACTTCCACTATCATTTTCCGAGGAATTCCAATGACACCCACTGCCCCATGAGTACCCCAGTCTGTGAGGGAAGTGGATTCTGACTGCCAGGCTAGAGCGCTCCTCTGGCTTCCCCAAAGAAAGCCCGTCTCTGCTGATGAGCAGAGTCTTCTCCGTTCCATTTCCAGCTTTTGCTAACAGAATTCTCTGTGACTTCCAAAGATGGAGTTGCGAAAAGCTTGGCCCTTTCTCACTTTGGGCGCCTGAGACCATGCCCAAGTCCTTGGAGGAGGCAGGTATGCTTAACATGCTTCCCAATGCAAGAAACAGATGAGGGATAAATTTGGCGCATTTCTGATGAGGGGAAGGTGAACGATAGAAGTTTTGGAGGGAAGCTGGTGAACGAAAAGGAACTGGGTCTTCCTGGATACATCTGGTGGAGCAAGGGTAATGTGGGCCTTGGAATGCAAAAGCCTAATTAGTGAGGAGGCCTAGGGGCAATAGGACCACAAAGTGATTAGCTTTCTACTTGATTAACTGCAGGCATTGTTCTGAGGCTATAGGGGAATCTAGGTCCTTACACTTCCCTGAAGGTCTGAAGGTTCTGGCCTTTCCTTATCTTGTTCTTCCACTCCCTTCTGAGAAGGCCCTTTCTAGAGAACTAAGATTTCTGGGATGATTGCCCTTTTCCAGAAATTCTGACCCCAGATTCCTGACTTCAGGACTAGTCTGGCTAACCAAGACACACATCCATGGGACTCATAAAAATCCCCACCCTGAGCCTTCAGGTGGCCTCTAAAACCTCCTATTCTCTCTCTGGGAAAGGGGTCTGCCTTCCTTACTTTTCTTAAGACCCCTTCTCTTACAGCTCTCCTTCCTAAAGGTCTGAGCTATGATGAAATCGTTCTCAACATTAACCTTTAGTTGGTGAATTTCATTTGCTAAGACAAGAATCTGGAGACACCTCAAAATTATTGGTTCATGGGATTATCACATTGGTTCATTGGCAAGGAAGCCCCCAAATTCATGAATCATTAGTCCTTTTCTGGTTGTTTCTGTTCACTACTCCTGGGAGTACTGATAGACAGGGAAGCCACTTGTTGTTTGGATATGATCTTTAAAGTGGGGTGCATGTATAGAGTTTTTAATTTGCCAATGTCAGGGAAGTCCTGCTTTCAGAAGGTGGTGCAGTGGCTATCTGCATCTGATGGAGTAGAATGGCAGGGCACATGCATGGCCCGGTACAAGGATGTGCTCTGTTAGGAGGAGGCAGTCATTCACCGGCTAAAGCTGACACATGAATGGCGACTGTCCTTTGGTTCATTATAATGGTGTCTTGACACCATTTTTGCAAAATCGTCTGTTCTGATCATGTAGATGATGCCAGGCCAAATCCCAAATGCCTATGTGAAGACAGAAAAGGGGTGTTGGGAACCCCATGACCTACTCATGGGATTCCCTGTCTTTTCTGTATCTTAAGTCCTGAATAATCCTATTCCTCCATTGAAGTTTGCACATAACCCGAATGAACCATGAGTCAGCCATGACTCCCTCTCCTAAAAAGCCAGTGCTTGTCCCTTGAGTGTGGACGTCAGTGCTTTAGTAAGTGTCCATAATTTCATTCCCTTGCCTCATCGTGGAGTTCTTTCCTTGATAGTGATGAAAACATGGGAACATTGGGTAGATGTCTCAGTTTGGTCTCTCTGAGACCTACCTAGCCTTTTACACATCAGTATCACTTGGGCTGAAATCCTGAACTGAAATAAACACTGCTTCCTTCTCAGTTTTCTCCTTCAGGGATTTTGAAATCAAAAGCTCACTAGTACAGTATTCTATGGCCTTTGTGCACTTATCTGAATTTTAGAGCAAAAGCCCCGGATCTGGTAATGCCAGCCGAGTAGGCTTAGCCCCCAATCTCCTGTGTGAATCATGGAGGTGAGCGCTGGGCGGGGGGCGGGGGGGCAGAGGGAGATGCACTTAGTGTGGGTGTACTGGAAACAATACAGAGAGGGCTTTGTGACTCCAAGTTGCCGAGAGTAATGAAAGAGGGACTGGGACATTTAGACTACAGAGCAGGTGTCCTAGGTCAGCCCAGTGCTCCCATGGGTTATTAGCTTGATTATGGCTCTGCAGGAGGATTTAAAGAAGTTGTGATCACTGCCATCATTTGAGGGGATCAATTTTGTTCCCATGAGATGATCACTCTGCTCCAGGATGCAACATATCACGCATAACTGCCCTCATTGGGTGGGTGGTGTGATTCCATGATGGAACCATGTAGCCTGTGAGGCTCATTGTCACTTAGAGGTAGTTTCAGCCCTCTGTCATAAAGATGTTTATCGATCAGTCCCGTTATTCTCGGAATCCCAGGCAACTGAGGAATCAATGACTCAGAAGGGGAAATAGTGACAGAAATGGAACTCGAGTGGGACAACGTGGAGTCAGGCCAGTGGCTGGTGGCTTTCTTCTACCAAGAATCACAAGCACAACACAGAAATGCCTGGCACATATCTTATATATGAAAGGTGCATGGGATTTACATTTGTGCCTTAATAAAGACAGGAGCTCAGAGTAAAAAATCTGGAGGAAAATGAGTGAATATTTTTAAGGTTATTTCTCTGTGCATTACTATTATAGTCAGGATTGCATTGCTGGCAGAAATAACCAGACCAACAGCAGCTTTTGGGAAATAAAGGATTTATTTTGGTTTACAGATTTGAGGGGAAGCTCCCTGATGGCAGGGAAAATGATGGCATGAACAGAGGGTGGACATCACCCCCTAGCAACATAAGGTGGACAATAGCAACATGAGAGTGTGCTAAACACTGGCAAGGGGGAGCTGGCTATTATATCCATAAGCCCGTCCCCAACAATACACTGCCTCCAGGAGGTGTTAACTCCCAACTGCCATCAGCTGAGGACTTACCATTCAGAACACCTAAGTTAATGGGGGACACCTGAATCAAACCACCACAATTATATAAGTACCTACTTCCAGTCTTACACACACACACACACACACACACACACACACACACACACACACTATGCACATGCAAATATGCAAATATGCAAATATGCAAATATTCAGGGCTAAAATCAGTTGTAAATGCATTTTGTAAGCTGCTAGTAAGGCTTTATTCTGACGCTGAAGGAACTGAGCCATAGAATTGATAAGAACCTTTCCAAGTATAGTAAACTTTTTTCTCTGACCCTGGGAGCTATGTGTAAATCTTGACTTCCCAGTGGCATGGAGTGCTGCTTAGCAGGCTGAGCTTTTTGTCCCTAAGTTTGGAGAATACTGGCTAGTTTAAGCACTAGGTCATTAAAGGTATTGACAAACTTTTCTCAACAGAGTTCCAACATAGCAATGGAGAAGCAAAATGACACGTGACAGTTCATGGGAAATTAGCTCTCCCAGTAAAAACAGAGGGACACATGTGCTTATGGATTTTTAAAAAAATTTCAATAACTCAAAGTGATTTCAATTTATTTACCACTTGGAAAGAGGTTGGTTCTCTATAACACTATTAGGATGTTGTCTCACTAGTTCATAACTACCCCAAAGTGTCATTGGTTTGAAGAGTCAGAACATGGAATAGGCACTCAGAATTGGATAGAAATCTCCTCTGAGTGAGTACCTTGTGGTCAATTTTAGATGGCACACTCTGGATTATCAAAGCCTTGAAACTGGAGGGCTCTTTACAAGTACCAGGCCTACTATACAGTTTAGCTTAATATTCAATTTATAAAGGCTAATGATGTATACCTGTGCACAGTGCTAAGAACATAGTAGTAGAGTAATGTCAATTGGTTTAAGAACATTTGAAAACTTATCTATATAAGCTTCTCCCTACTATCTTGTTTACATCAATATCTATAATGTAGTAATGCTTCACAGCACATAAATATAAAATAATAAAAAGTAAAGAAACAAAAAACTGTTATGCTTTTGATTTGACATTAGTACTTCTGCCTTTCTTCTAACTTATGGAGTAGTCATGAATTATCTCAACTTAAGAGTTTTTCTTTAGAGGAGTGTATAATGCTTTTAAATCTTTTATGTTTTATTTATTTGAGAGAGAGAGGTGTACAGAAATAGGTAGGGGGAATGAGAGAGAGAGAGAGAAAGAGAAAGAAAGAGAATGGGTGTGTCAGGGCCTCCAGCCACTGCAAACAAACTCTAGAAACATGCTTTACATTGTGCATCTGGCATATGTGGATCCTGGGGAGTAGAACCTGGGTCCTTTGGCTTTGCAGGCAAGTACCTTAACTGCTAAGCCATTTCCCCAGCCCAAGAGGAGTGTATATTTTTGAAGGTACATTGCACTTCAAAGATAATAAGGATAATAAGCAATATGTCTTGCATCCTGATGCCTAGAATAACTTGCAAATTATGACATAGACTTTTTTTTTTTTTAATCCCTGAAACTTGCACAGGTTCCCAGAGGCTAATGAATGATGGGTGAGTCTCATAAATGTAATAAATATGTAACAACTAGCTAAATAAATAATAGATATATAGCTTTGCTATTGACTTTCATGGGTGATAGGTGTGGATTGGAAAAAGGAAAACAGGTTGCTGGCTTTAAAAGCACTTTATAAAAGGAGACATTTAAACATAATGTGTTGCTATTACTCGGGAGGCAGACCCTTCCCTTGAGGTAAAGGTCTGCCAGCATGTGAGTTGGAAGCTTGCCTTTTCAGGGTGTGGAACTTAACCCTAAATTGTCCTGTCAGCTGAAACATGGTATATTACGTTTCAATGCCATTGCCATTTTTCAACATTTTTATTCATAAAACTACTTTTTTCCTCCACGTGTGGACATTAATCTAAACTAGAATTCTGTAATTGGCAATGATATCAAATTGTATTCCATCTGAGGAAGATAGTATTTCCTAAGAAATCAAGGATTTTTGTACTTCTGTTTTATGTCAGTGTTTTGGTCAAATATGGTGTGTAGGTAGATGCTGGAATACTAGCTTCCAAGTCATTTGGAGGAAAATAATTATGCCCGGAGCACTAGAAAAATTTCAATTTTGAACTCGGGATGCAAAAGTATTAGCAATCACGCCTACTGAGATGAACTCTCTGCCGGTGACATTTAAAACCAGCCTATTCATTTCTATTCTTTATGGGCTAGATGTCTATTTCAGGAATTTATGGCAAACATCTGATCCAAAAGTAGTTATGTTCTTGACAACAAAAAGTGATAAAGAAGCTGCAGAGAGCAATGAAAACTGATGGGGATAGAGAGTGATAAACAGCGAAAGAGACCTATTAAGGACCAGATGATTGGTAAAGGCTGAGGAGAGGGACTGAGCGCTAAATTGGAGAGCAGGCCGATCATTTCACAGTGCAATCAGCCAGCCCTCACCCACTGGGTCTGCTTTGTTCTGGGTTGGAATCTGAAGGTAACTTATTAGAGGTCAGGTTTGATATCACTCTGCAGTTGTGAAAAGAAAAATGACCTTAACTTGTGTTTTCAGGGAACTCAATATCAGAAGATCATCAAATTTTAAGTTAACAACACAAAAAGTTTCTTGCCAGGCCTGCACAAAATGCAAAATGAATGCAAACACAAAAGTTTCCAATAGGATGTATGATTTCTAATGTGCTAAAAAGTGTAGAGTGGTTTGCATTTATGCATTCTGTCAGTCTTTTTCTACAGAGGACTGAAAAACACAACATTTTGGTGTTTTAGAAGTGACATTTAGCCTCTTCCTTCAGCACACACAAGAAAGTGAAGCCATATTTGCTTGTTGCTCTTGTCCCTTCTGTATGTAATAACTAGCTAAATAATAGATGTATAGCTTTGCAAATATAAACTGATTATGTAACCTTCTGTTACAGTGTCACAAGCAGGTAGAATGTGCCGGGCATTTTGTGTTAGTTCTCTTAAGACGCTGTACAGTATCTATCCAAATAGGCAATATTTTCCCCTTATAAAGCTAAGGAATTTTACATTAAAGAAAAGATGAAGGTTGTCAGCTCAAAAAGACACTATCAGAATAGCTCATTCAGGTTTCAAAGTACATTTTATTTATGTGAAAGTATATTGTAACATGTTATGCAGAAAATATCAACCCAGTATATTGTGTTTAGGATTTGTAATTATCCTTAAAATATGATGATCTTCATTTCACTAGCTATCTCTTTGTATCTGTCAACAAATGTATAGAACTAACACTTTCACGGGTGGCTGGAAAGTAAACAAATTAAAGACTAATCAATTACAAATGAAAATTAACTGCTTTAGGAGTCCACCTACTTTCTCCATCTAACACTTTCTCTTCAACTTTTAGTACACTGCTGGGCTTGAAATAGGTTCTCACAAACTTCAATACCACCTGGTGCCCTTCATGCAGAAAGTAATGTTTGGGTACCAGATTTCCTCATTTCTTGTACTGTAGGATGTTCATTCAACCTACATTTCATGCTGAATCCTATGTTTGAGAGAATTGTATTTTCTGTCTTTAAAATTAACAGGCAGCAGTGACATTGATGATTATTAAATTCTTCACTTGTGACTAGGGGAAATAATTCATATCTGGCAGATACCTTTAAGAGGAGAGATGCCAGTAAGAGAGTGATGGAGAGCCAGGAGCCAGGTGGGAAAGTTCTAAGCCATTTGTTTCTTTCTAATGCAAGTGCTTAAATTTTTGGTTTGTCTTGCACAGTAGTTTCTGGATGAGTATAAGAACAGATAGAAAATGCCTTTCTCAGGCTGGAGAGATGGCTTAGTGGTTAAGGAAGTTGCCTGAAAAGCCTAAGGACCCAGGTTCAATTCCCCAGGGCCCTTATAAGCCAGATGCATATGGTGGTGCATGCATCTGGAGTTTGTTTGCAGTGGCTGGAGGCCTTGGCTCACCCACATTCTCCATGCTCTCTTTCAAATATATATACTTTTTTATGAAAGAGGGGGAGAGAAAGAGATATAGGGAGAAAATTGGCATGTCATGACCCTTAGCCACTGCAAATGAACTCCAGTCGCATGTGCCACCTTGTGTGCATGTATCTCCTTGTGCATCTGGCTTATGTGGGATCTTGGGAGTGGAACCTGGGTCCTTTGGCTTCACAGGCAAGCGCCTTAACCACTAAGCAATCTCTCCAGCCCTGAATAGATATTTTAAAAACAAGTGAATGCCTTTCTCATGCTGTATGAAAGTAGAGGTTAGAAAATTCCTTCCTCCCACCAGAGAGATAAGAAGGAAGTGTTAATAGGTGTCACGTCCTTCATCTCACGAGAAAGTGTTCAGGCAAAAGCATGGTGACAGGAGACTCCTAGACCATGAAGCACTTGCATGAGCCTTCTACAGAATCTATGCCCAGTGGAAAGTCCTAGAAATAGGAATGCTATCAAGTTGGTACCAGAGAAGATAGATGCCAGGCAGAGCAATTTAGGCTTGGCATAAGGCAACAAATGGCTTAGAAATTTCCCACCTGGCTCCTGGCTCTCCATCACTCTCTTACTGGCATCTCTCCTCTTAAAGGTATCTGCCAAATGTGATTTATTTTCCCCAGTCAGAAGAGAAGAATTTAATAATTATCAATGCCACTGCTGCCTGTTAGTTTTAAAGACAGAAAACACAAATGTTTTTGCTACCGGTGAAACTGCTTTTACAAACAGAATGAGTGTTGACAAAGCTGTTCACTTAAGTCATTATTCTATCACGAAGGGTATACCCGTGTGACCTGATTCAGTGGTTAAATTCCTACTCCATAGGATTGATTTTGCTTTCCTTTCCCAACAACAAATAGTAAAATAGTGTAAAATTATATATGCTATATAATATAAAAATAGAATCTGAAAGCTAGTATTGCTTGGATTAGCAAAATGTATCTTTAGTGAACTAGTCTGAGATAATTTTGAAAATGGTTTTATCATTTTATACTTTATTGACTTTAATTTATAATTATTACTGAGTATTGGGAAATGAAAATAATTCTGTCTTGACCCCTGTTTGCCAATTCTCTTAAGATCTCACTGTCTAAGAATTACAGGAACTAGCCCGTGTGAGAGGGATGCTCAGGCAATGCTTAAGACCTGAAATTTTCACTGAAGGCTGACACTGGAAATGAAGAACATCTTGGGGAAAATAGGAAAAATGTAGGATGAGCAGGTTTTTGCTTTCATATTTTATTTTCCATGTTATACTGACAAGAGATAAGGAAAGTAAAAGCAATGCTATGAAATTTTATCTTATGTTAAAAGAAGAAGAGTGCCTTCTGGACTGAAAATGAACGTACTCTGTGCTAAGCTTCAGCTGGGAACAGTATTTTCTCTCACAGACTGCTCTAATAAGTCTCTTCTGGAGGCTTAGGAGTTTTGTAATGGAAATGCTGAAGCAAACTTCACAGAGGCATCACATGAGACCATGGATATAATAACAGCTTTGAGCTCTCTAGAACAAGAGGGCGATGAGATTCTCTGCGAGGAGGAGGGAAAGACTGGTATATGTGAAAATTGAATGCCAAAAAAAGAACAAATATGTGTTTTCAGTACTGCGGCCCAACATTTTGAATTATTTTGAAGATGATTTGGTGGCTGTCTTTACAATGGAGTTAAATTGGTTTCTTATTTTAGCCCAAGCCCTGCTTCAGCCTTACTCTGCTCCATTCTAAAAAGGCTTCAGCCTATCAGTCAGCTGCAGGGCACTTGAGCCTGTGTGTGTGCCTGAAATGAGACTCCGGTAAGCAGATCTGAGCTTCAGAGCACAGATCTTCACCATTGACAGTGATAGGTGATCGGAATGAGCAAAACCAACAACAGTGGCCTCCATAGAGTGTGTCTCATTCTAGCATTGTTCATACCCTAAATCACTCCCTTTGGCCTTGGGCCTATTTAAGGCTGCTACACTTTGAATCTCTATCCATAACTATCCTATAAACTTAAATTTTATCATTGGATTTCTTGCTGATTAAACTCTCAAATAAAATAATAGCAGCAAAGACAATTAAAAATAGACGATAATGAAACTGAAAAGACTCAAAATAATCTTCTTTCTTATCAATTTGCACAATAGCATGTGTGTATCAGCAATCACAAATTAAGAAAGCAATTAATCTGAACAGGGGTGATATGAAGCTGAGACTTAACATGTCAACAGACTGTGGTCTTCAGAGCCTCCATGTTTACTATGGATGCTCGAGGTACTGCAAAAAGCTGTCCCACCATAGCTCATTATTCTAATCAAATTGAAAAAGCCAATAATGGTAAATTGCATTCCTGTGTCATAAATTCTTATTCTCAGAGATTTATGGACCCTCTAGTTAACTGACATAATGATTTATATCATGTGTGATTAAAAGCTGAATCTCTTTATTTGTCTTGATGTTGTTTTCAAAAAATCAGATTCTTGTAACAACAAAATGTCAAGCAGAAGCATTTAGCACTTTTCTTCACAGATGACTTTTGTGTTGCTTGGGGGCATGTTTGTGAACAAGTGGCACCAAGGAGAGAGGTACGAGTGGAGCTTCAACTACATACACTGAAGTCATATTCACTGAACTGTTTAGTGTAAGAAAATGTAGGAGGAATGTGAAGACACTATATTATCAAGTTCCTTACCCAGTCTTCTATTTTCTTCTAATTCACTGGCCATCACTCTGCCCGTTACCCACCACATGCATACATATGCACACATATCTAAGTACACACCTTACACTCGAAACAAGGCTATCTTACGTACTCCTTCAACCTCATGTTCAGCAGTAACCAGAGGCTCTAAATGATCTCAGATTTTTGAAAGTATATCTCCATCAGAATGAGTAGGAACACGTGCAAGGATGTCACTGCTCCTGAAATTATGAGAACCATGTTCATCAGAACTTCTGAGCAGTCCCTTGTGCTCACTGGTCACTTTGCCCATGGCAGGGACCACAGATTATTATTATTTATAAAATTTTCAGCCCTCCCTTCATCCAGAGTGACTTCACAAACACTTTTGGTGGGATTCTTTTTTTTAAAAAAATAATATATTGAAGAAGAAAATGTTATACAATTAGACATGAATCAATAAATTGTCCAGATATACCCATGAAACATGAGGAAAGAACAACAGGGAATGCTTTGTCAGCGGTGAAAATGTAAAGATAGAACTGTTAAAATATTTTGCTATTGTCACTGAAACAGGAATAAAAGATATGTAAATAAACTGGAATACAGAATCTTGAAATAGAAGATACAAAGACTAATTATTTCATTAGAGAACAGCTATAATTAGTCAATACAATTGGCAATCATTTGGGAAGAAAATATATTTAGAATTTACTACATATTAAAAACTGTGGTGTGGCAGGCGTGGTGGTGCACATCTTTAATCCTAGCACTTGGGAGGAAGAGGTAGGAGGATTGCTTGAGTTTGAGGCCATTGAGACTACATAATGAATTCCAGGTCAGCCTGGGCCAGAGTGAGACCCTACATTGAAAAAACAAAAAACAAAAACAAACAAACAAACAAACAAACAAACAAACAAAACTACGGTGCATTAAATATTTAAACACTTAGGAAAATTTCTGTGAGTTAAAGGCCAGCCTGAGAATATGGAGTGAATTCCAGGTCAGCCTGTGCTAGATTGAGACCCTACCTCAAAAAACAAAAACAAAAAAAATATATAGATACATACTTACAAATATATATTATGTATGCACATATACAGGCATTTTTTGCACTTATATTTGCACATGAATATCTACACATAACACACACACACACACACACATATATATATATACAGTCTAGGAATTCATGATTTTTTATAATGTATACAAAAATCATTACTATAACAACAATCAAAATACCTGAACCAAATAAAATTATTTGATTATAATACTTAGAAAACTCTATCTATGGTTAAGTGAATCATAAACAAAACATATAAGAAGTAATTGATTGAGAGAAATAACCACAATGTGTATAAGATATCAATGAATGAATTAATATAGAAAATGACAAAAAACAAATAAAGCACATGTCATCACACAACTTCAATGTACAGATCTAAAGATCTAATAAACATGTTGTCAGAGGCTCAGACTCATTGATACTGTGACATGTTTATTTTAAAAGGTGACCTACATCTTAAAGTTATAAAGT
This sequence comes from Jaculus jaculus, assembly GCF_020740685.1. Lineage (NCBI taxonomy): Eukaryota > Metazoa > Chordata > Mammalia > Rodentia > Dipodidae > Jaculus > Jaculus jaculus. Next base: position 170,852,957 of record NC_059105.1, read on the forward strand.
TGATGAAAAAATTATTAAAAACATACCAAAGCAGAAATCTGAGAGCTCAACACTAAAGTACACTGAAAGTACACCCACTCTGGCTCAGGGGCGTTTGCAGAAGAGGGGCAGAAGGACTGTAAGGGCCACAGGGTGGGAAGAGATATCCAAAAGCATTGTCCCCCCACCACAGTGTCTGATCACTGCTTGCCAACTCATAACCCATTGGTCCCCCAACCTAATATTATTCTTTATTTATTCTGAACATGCAGGCTGAGTTTAGCTAGTAAACTATGGCTCTAATTCAGTAAGGAGAAATGATGACACACCCCTTCTCTAATTTAGCCCCATGTAGACATTGTTAATACCTTAATTGAAATGAATATATGTGATTACAAAATAAAATAATATAATAAAAAATTCTAAATCAAATCTCAATAAATCAAACAAAATCCTCAATGGAAAGCTTCTTCAACGAAACGAACCAAGAAGACCACAGAATATTAGGACTTGAAGGCAAAGGAGATGAATTGGAGCATTCAGATGAAGACAAAGACATGAACAGTCACAGTTAGACCTCAACACAATAATAGTGGGCTACTTCAATACATTATTCTCAATAATAAATAATCATGACCAAAACATATCAAATAAGACACACCAAACTTCAATGATATTAGAGATCAAATAATTTAACAATTTAATGAATCAATAAAATTGAAGAAATACAAAAACAAAATAGACCCTGTGAGATACAATGAAAGTGGTTTGAAGAGATGAGTTTATGGCTATGAATGTCTATATACACTTCAGGGAAGTCACAAAGAAATATCTGAGTTATGTACCTAAAGGTCTTTGAAAAAGAGGAAAAAGCCAAACTCCAAATCAATAGATGGGAAGAAATAATAAAGATCAGGAAAGAAATTAATAAAATGGAAATGAAAGACATAATTTAAGTAAAGCCAATGGAACAAATAGTTGGTTATTTGAAAAAAAAAGATTAATAATCCTTTGGTGAAAGTACACAAAAATAAAGAAAACAATCTATGCTAATAAAATCAGATAAAACAGGAGGTATTACTCTAGGCGCCAATCAATTTCAGAGGATCATTACAGAATTCTGTGAAGGCTTGTGGTCTAATAAACCAGAAAATCTAGATGTTGATCAATTTCTAGACACATGTGGCTACTAAAAATACATTGCACACAAAAACGTTTTCTTAAAATAGTAAACATCATTGAGTATACTATAGTGGCAACCATTTGCCCAAAAGACGCTCAGTAATTGGTCTTTGTCTGAAGAAGAGCAACAGCTATGTCTGGGTGGCTCATCTGTTTACAAGCCTACTACACTTCAACCAGGAACTTACTCCAGAGCTCTGGAGTCTGGGCTCTAGGGTGATCAAGGTCCTCCCTTGCTTGTGGATTGCTGTCTTCTTTTTCATATGGTTGTCACATGACTTGTGTATTTGTGTCTTATGTTACCTAGTATTTATTGGGTTGAGTGCACCATAATAACGTTATTTTAACTTAATTGCTTCTATATTGACCCTATCTCAAGTATAAATATGGTGGGGAGTTTCACAGTTCTGCCATAATGGCCAGATGCACCATCATGCCCAACAACCCTCATACTGAGCCAGTCTCTTCCAAGACTGTGTTGCCTTCTGTCCCTTTAGTCTGAATCCATACATCTGTAATTTATTTATTTTTTAAATAATCAGGACTATTCCTTTCTGCCTTAAAACAATTTTCTCTGCCTTAACAGATCTCAGTGGTTTTGATTCCACAATATTCTGTCCTTCCTGACATTAAAACTACAATTTAAATGATAGCTCCTATCATAGATCTTTGATAATGATAACTAAAGTAGAAACCATTCTCTGTTGTATTACTTCAAATTTCCACACTAACTGTCAGCTAAACTTTTTAGTTATGTTTGAAATTACTTTTCTCTAGTGCATATAATTGTGAGTAGGGAGACAGAAAGATAAAGACTGAGAAAGGAAGAAAAAGAATTTATTTTTCTTATTCATAATTAACTTGCCAGTGAACAGGAAAAATTCCATGGCCCATGAAATAGGCAGGAATGAAGATGATTAAAACACTACATACATAGTTATATAAGGTAATGAATGGCTACCCTAAGTAGTACATGTATGGATGATTATTAAAGAGATAAAGGTTATAACAGTGTTTGATGAACAGACTTGTTACACAGATATTGATTATTCAAAATCATTTACAATGAGAATTACAATGATTTATCAATAAGTTCTGTTGATTAACTTTTATTTCCTTTTTATATAACAAACTAACAAGACTAGGGTTCAAAAATTTCAAGTTATGTTAATGACCACTTATGATGTTGGCTGAAACCAGGACTTGAATTTCTGTGTTCTACGTCAAAATGAGGTAATAATTGTAATGTAAAATACCTTCCTTATATTTATGGATATGTGGCTTAATATGGAATGGCCCAGACCCAGTACTCATTTGGGGCTGAGGATCAGTATGCTTGTTTGACACCAAAGAAAATGCTGCGAGATGGCTGCCAGAGAGACTTATAAAACAAGCTGATGATCCTCCAATGACATCTCACATACCCAGGGAAGAAGCACTTCCCTTAGAGAATCTCTTTTTTTCCCTAACAGGACAAAGCTGGAAGGACCTCTGCTTATCTTAATCCTCTTACTCACAATCAGACTCTTTATTATAAGTAAAATCATGTCTTTTGTATGTCAACAGATTGAAGTCATTAAGATGCAGCCTTTACAGGTCCATTATCACAGACTGGAGCTGGCGGATCGAGGCTTTGCCACTGAAGACCTACCACCTGCAGCTGTCACTCTCCCTTTATCTTACATTCTGTACTTATTTACTATAGTACTGTTCTGCACACCTCTGCTATTGCTGCAGTCTACCTGTCTTGGCCAAATAGCTACCCCTCCTTTAGGAGCTGCATAGGATTCAGACCTATGCATATCGGCTCACGATGAAGTGAGTGCAATATGGGCACCAACATGGATGCGAGGCAAAGCACTGCAAGGGAAGGTCCCTTTCTGACTGCTTTTGAATTCCCTGAGAGAAAAACCTGACTTACATGGAGGTTGGTACCATAACTGTTATCACTAAGGCCGTGTCTCACTCTCTGGCCACATAGGCCCTGCCTCCCCTCCCCAAAAGGTACCAAGGGTCAAAGATTGTGGGAAAAAGACATCCCACGGGAGGAGTCGGGTCCCTACTCCCCCAGTTGGTCAATGCCCACCGCTGCAAAGCAGGCCTCCCCTCCTTTTGTATAAAAGAAGGGAGGAGATATTGGGAGCTATGAAACAAACCTCGGCCATGTTAACAGAAACCATCATATAGCAAGTTAAGTTTTTACTTCCTCACCTAATATTCAACTACCAGAAACAAAGGGATCGTACGCTTGACTGAATACTCCCCCATGCTGCCCATAGCTGATGAAGAAACAAAGGCACTGTGGCTTAACCAGTAACTCTGTGATCTTTGGCCTGATTACGTCCCCTTCCCCCTGCAACCTTATATAAACTTACATGTAAGAATAAACTCTCGAGGCCTTAACAAACACCTAGCATGGTCTCCTTCTTGTGTCTGTTTGCCTTCTCCCATTCAGGTTAACTTCCCCTCGGGTCCTTGTTCAACTCCCCACTGGCCGGGGCAGTGGCTCCTCTCAAGTAATCTTTGCATTTTCACAATCATTTTGAGTTCTGATCTTATCCCAGTCAGATTGGATATCATCAAACAACAAATGGTGGTAAGGATGTGGTGATTAAGGGGATTAAACCCTTATGCATTTGGTGGAATGTAAATTGATCCAGTCAACATGGAAATGAGTATGGAAGATTTTTTTTTTTCAAAACCTGAAGGTATAACTTCTCAGCTACATGATTCCTAAGTATATTTCCAAAGGACTCTAGTTAACATACTACAGAGATATTAACATGTCTACATTTAATGCTGCACAATTCAGGATAGCTAACTTGTGGAATTAGCCTAGGAGTCTATCAACAGATGAATGGATAAAGGGAATATAGTATATTCATACAATGGAATTTTATTCATTATTCATCCATGAAGAATGAAATGATGTCACTTGCAGGAAAATGAATGCAAGTGGAGATCAGCATATTAAACAAAATAAGCTAGATTCAGAAGTACAAGTATCACATATTTTCCCTCATCTGTGGGCCATAGAATACATACACACCATATATGTACATGTATATGAATATGTATATGAATATGAATATGATGTATATGTATATGATGTATATGTATATGTATATGAATATGATGTATATGTATATAAATGAATATGAATATGATGTATATGTATATGTATGCAGAATGGGGGACTGGAGGAAGGAAGGAGACAGGAGACTAACAGAAGGGACAAGGGGAGAGAAAGGAAGGGTATGAGGTGTGAATGTGAGGAAAATACATGTTATACTGGAAAGAAATTGTGTTTTTAAAAGCCATTGCAAAACACAATGAACATATGATAAAATAAAAGTTTTAATTAAAAATAGAGAATCCTCTTGTAAAGCAAATATTTGTAAGGGTAAACAACTACTTGGGATATCTGCAGTAGGAATGAATTCTTCAATTTTGCTGGAAAAAATAATTTGGGGAAAGAAAGAATGCAATTTCCAACAGAACAAGAAGTTGAGTTCTTCCCATTTCTCTCCAGCTGCAGAAATGACCGGTTTTTGACAGGAAATCAGAGTCAGTGGTAACTAAGTAGCCCGAGCAGAATGTCCCATGTCATCTACTGATGACTGAAGGTGAATAAGTAAAGGTTGCTGTTTTAATTTCACAAACTGCCATGAGACTCATTAATCATGGTAGAAAATAGCTGTTTAACAAATAAAATACATCTCTGGAATTAAATTTGATGAATTTTGGGTAGCACTGTCTGTGAAAAAGAAAGGAATCATCTAGGATCCGTGTCATTTTAGGATATGAGAGAGGTGTAAATGACAAGCAGCATATCCCCAAGATGTTCTCATTATGAGTGCTTCTTATTATTCAAAATCACCTTGGCACTTTTAGTTTGTGGCTGCAGATGAACTATGCATGTAGTTGTTATACAGCAATTATGTGGCTAATTTCCAATAGATGGTCCTTGACATTGTTCTATCATTTTGGCATAGGGCTCATGGACAAATGTCTTTTACTCTGACATTATCCCAGTGTTATCTGAGAGAAGAACTCATCAATGGATTTTTAAACTATAAAATATGCATATAACACTCAGGCAGTATTGGAAAAATCTTCACATTTGACAACCATTTATGGCAGCTCAATTGAAAATAAATTTGCTTGCCTATGTAATTCACAAACATAAGAAGTTCCATTTAAACTTTTCTTTATGCTTTTGTGTTCTGTGTATTTCTTTGTTTCATGTGTATTTGTCTATTTTTAGTTAGATCCCCTCAGGAGGCATAGTCACATAACACCAAATATGACTCTTTGTAATTATTTTCCTAGATGAAAGTTTCTATATGAGTTATGAAAGAAATGGGTTTAAAGCATTTGCGTTAGTATTTATGTGATGTTCTCAAGAAGATGGGCATCTATAAGGTTGGAGACCCCACATGACTGGGAGAGGAGATGACCTGTTCTTAGACCCCTCGCTGCTAACCAGCATGGCACAGTCCTGTCCAGCATGGCACACTCCTGTGCAGCATGGCACATGACTGTCCAGCATGGCACACTCCTGTGCAGTACAGCACACTCCTGTCCAGCATGGCACACTTCCCATGGCTTTGCCTTTCTCAGCTTGCTTATCTCAGATGGTTTCTGAGAACTTCCTTGGTGCCAATAGCATAAAACAAGGCCAATTTTGTCACTGTCTCTCTATGTGACAATCCATGTGGGTATTAACATGTTCAAATTGTAGCTGATACGCTATTTTTGCATATTTGACTTTTGCGTATATTTCCTGTGTTTGATGGTCAGAAGCTGAGATATTTGAAGTGGTAACGCATGTTATAATGACTGCGGTTTTCCCAATATATCTAGTCATTTTTTCTTTGGTAGAAGACACACGTACTTGAGTACTGGACAGCCTTAATAAATTTGAGAGTAGAATGGATAATAATGTTTTATTTGTCTGCTTTTTTTGGTAAATGTTGTGGGTAACTTTTTATTTATTTATTTATTTATTTTTAGAAATTGCAGTGACTCTGCAGAAGGGAAGCAGATTTATATAGGCACTGATGTAGGCATCATTATTTCTATTTTACAGATGTGGCAGTTGAGGCATAGATTTGTTAACAAACTTGCCAAAGTTTATATCTATTTTAGTGAGAGCTGACAAGATGTGAACTTAGAATGAAATAGTCTTAAGTAGGATATTAAATTCTATGTCCAAATAGGTGTTTAGCATTCAAAGCAGTGGCACAGCATAGTGAGCACTCAGGAAGGTTGACTATCATTGTCTGATGAGGGAAATATAAATGGTGATCATTAACAAATTGCTTAATTTTTATAAGCTTTATTTTCATTTATTAGTTAAGTTCCTGGCAGGAAACAGATGGCAAACACAAGCAGGGTAATTAAACAGAATTTTAAAAAGGTACTAATTAAAAAGTTGTGGGAATAGTTCAGGGAGACATTAAAAAGATGATGCCTTAACTCTGGGCTAACAAATGCTGCTGTCCTCATAACCAGCTGATGTGGTAGGATCCCAGAAGAGGTGGAGATGGTGCTACAGCTGCTGACCCCAGATGAGCGACACCATTCATCCCATGACTTCAAGCCTGCTTTTCCATCTTCTCACGTCCTTCCATTTCTTGACATACTCACCCCAAGCTGAAAGGCAAAGGAACCTGGGTGGAACAATTTATGGGATCCACCTTCTGGGAACCAGTAGGAAAATGGTTTAGGAAGACATTGTTGGCTTTTTGACCAACAATTTATAGAAAATGAATTTATTACTTCATAATTTGTATTCCTACCAAGCACAGTGATGCACCCTGTGGAATATTTCAAACATAAGTTGCAATGTCAATCTGTGCCCACACTGAAGTTTATTCTTTTTTTTGAAAGAGGTAGAAATGCTACCAATGTAGAGTTTTAAAAAATTAATTAATTTGGGCACATGTACAAGAGAGAGAGTGAGAGATAATATGAATGAATGAATGAATACCAGGGTGTCTCATTGTTATAAAAGAATGCCAGTTACTTTTATAGCTGGAGAATTGAATTGGGCCAGTAGGTCTTGCAAAGTGTCAACTGCTGAGCTGGCTCTCTAGCCCTACCAATGCAGGGTTAGAGGGTCAGAGGGTTAGAGTGCAGGGTTTTGAGTTACAGTGTATAGCTGAATAACAAAAATAATAATAAAGATGGTACCTTCCTTCTAAACTAGGCTGTTGATAAAATGAGTTGATTTATGCAGAGCCTTAGGACAGTGCAGAGTACATCATAAATACTTAATCATGTTTTTTATTATAAATGTTGGCCAAATGTAATACAAAAGATATGAACTGGAATTGTTATGAGGTGGAGAGAACAGGACTCTGGAAGGGACTGGATAAGATATTGTTAAAGTGTGTGTTAGACCCCAAAATCATGACAGTTTCCCAACATAACAGAGATGACAGGTAGTATCAGAAACACCATCAATTTCCTTATTTTATTTAATTACCTTCCCGACTTCCTCCCTTTGTAGAGCCTACAGAAACTGTGCAGCAACTCTTCTCCGGATGGTAAATAAAATACTGCATCAGCGACTTAACCTCCTAAGAAGCATGTATTAAAGATGATGACACTGATGATCTTAAATACTCATTGGCATTTGAACTCCCCCTAGTAAAGACATTTCACAAATCAGCAGACACCTCTTATGACCTGGATCTAAGTTTGGGTTGATGAGCCATCTATGACAAATGTTTTGTAGTCTATGCTTTCTTTCTTGGAAAGCAATTTATTATTTCTATCAATATTAATGCAATTGCCACTAGTTTTCAGGAGAAGTATATTGTCTCTCCATATCTGACTTGGAAACTTTTTCTCAGATCAATAAGAAGCCTGTTGCTATTCTTTCTCTCTTGGCAAAAGGTTCAGAAGTTTGCTGCGTAGCTTTGTTCTAGACGAAGTATCACTGAGCACTTTTAGTTTCAATTTGTTCCATCCTTTATGGAAGGATGATATCTAATTGTTAAAATCGCAGGGATTGTCATTTTGCTAGATAGATGTCAGCTGCTAACCAATGTGGTAAAGTGAACTGCCTCCCTACAGCACATGGTGATTGTGGATGATCTCATTTTACCACACACACGGTTTTAGTAAGAAAGACTAGGTAGTGTCTCTTTCTCATGCCATCATTTGCCTCTCATAAATAACAGTGGTATTTTATCAAACTATTAAAAACTGAAAGGAATCTCAGAAAATGCTGAAGGAAAACCCTGTTTATAAGAATATGTGGAAATTCATGTTGGTAACTTCGTTGCTAAGGGAACTTAATGGTAGGTGTTGAGATGGGCTTAAACTGGCTTCTTAGAGCAAGCTTTTGCACAACAGTAGTCACAGCATTTATAAGTGGCAACTCCATCCATATGGAAGAGAGAAAAGCTAGAAGTGAAAATTGCATCACCCCTTCCACATCAGACAAGTTAATTAGCTGGTCCATAATCACAGGCTCTGCTCCAAATGAAAAGAACAGCTTTTCTTTTTGAATGGCAAGACACAGAAGGTGTGATACCTGTGTAATTGATTAACAGTAAGAATGTTTTGAAGGAAAAGCTTCTGAATTTAGATTATCTTGAGCATCGACTTACAACAGCCCAGATTGTGGCAAGATTTTTGCAGATTCCCTGAAAAAAATTAAAATGTGAGAATTTATTTTTGTTCCCATCAGAAATAATCTCAGGAGTATGAAAGATTTTGTGAGTCATTTTTAATTTTTTTTAAATGTAATTTTCAGATGAAAGAAACTATATACGAATAAACTCAGGAGTCTGTTTACACAAGAACCAGCTCAATATTTCAGGTGAAAAGTAGTACCTATAATAACTTGAAAAATGGAAAGTTTACGATTGAAGTTACTGATTATGGTATGTCACTCATGTAGAACAATTTAAGGACTTCTATGAACTAGTATTTAAGGCTCCAGAAAAATCCAAGAAGAGAATGAGAGGAAGTTAAAGGAATGGAAATATGACCACTGATAGCTGAGGAGGTGTTCTAGCTAAAACCGAGAGCTTGGCAGCAGCAGGGTTAAATCACACAGAAGTGATGAGTCATTGTTTTCTCTCTGGACCTACACTTTAGCAGCCATTCAGTAAGACTGTTCTTTCTTCCTCTCTCAGGAAAAAAAAAAATGAGAGAAACGAAAATGGGGACATCAATTAGGTTGCTGACTGGTGGGTAAACAGGCAAAAGCTACTATTTCTTACCATATTATGTGCCAAAAGTAATTTCAGAGGCCATCAGTAGCCTTTCCCATGGGTTGGAAGACAGTATAGGGGATATATTTTCATTTCTCTTGTTTATTGTTGGACTTTTCATCTTTAAAAATATATATTGATTTTTTTTTAAATAAAAAGATTATATTCTTATATCCCTTCTCCTCCACCACCATTCTGAGGGTGTACCACAGTGGGATTATTGGTATTCATTGTAGGGTCCCAAAGGTCTGTAAGGGTGGGTTAGTGGTGCCTGAAGCTATTCCCACACCGTCCTGAGGCTCTAACAATCTTTCTGCCACATCTTCCCCTTCTTCTTCAATGGACAAGGTTTGGGTCCGATTTAGTGTTGAGTTCTTTGTACCCTTGGGATCTCCTTTTCGATGAGACTTGATTGACCATACTTTCTGTCACCATCTCTGTGAAACTGACTTTCAGGCTAGCAGTAAGAGTGGCACCATGTCACCCCTTCCTCTGCAATGATGTCTGAGCCTGCACAGATTTAGGGAAGGTGACTTGTCTTGGGGTAGGTAGTCAGCTATCTTATTCTTGATGTATGGCTGTATCATGGATTTGCCCCGTATTCTTCACCAGCTGTAAGATAAAACAGATTCTCTAACCAAAAGTGAGAGCAGTTTGGGTTAAAGGGGCAAGCCTACTTACTGGAGGAACTCTTCTCTTGAGAGAGTATCTATCATTAAACACATAGGTGTCATTTATGGTCTGGGTGGCCAACCAGTGAGTCCCAGTGATTCTTCCTTTCCTGCTCCCCGTGGGACTAGAGTTACAGGTGCGCATGGTCATGCCTATCTGCTTACATGGACTTAGAGATTGAACTCAGTGTGAATCAGGCCCTGCCAGGCCCTCATGCTTGCACAGTAAGCTCTTTTACCAGTTGAGCCTTAGCCAATCCCCTGGATTTTGTTTAAAGGCAGCTCTTCATTTTGAAAGATTATTCAAATTTGTCTTTGGAATGATTGCAGACAGAGGTAATGGGGAGAGAGTCTTTGGTACCTTGAAGACTCCCACCTTCAGTCTTTTTTTCTGACTGTACTCTTTTCTTCTAGAGTAAACCTAAGTCCTTGTCTATTTCACATTATCATACTGTAACCTTTAAAAGAAATGTGACTAGAAATGATAACACATGGAGCAGAATTGGAATAGCTGGACAAATTTAATTGAAATATGCAAAGTGATAAGAAATGTGTTAATCAAATATGAAAGAAGTCACAAGAAAGACTAAGTAGAAACTGTGAAATTTACAATACCTAAACTAAAGATCCAAAGATATAAGACAAAGAATCTAAGGGATTCATTTGAAGACAGAAAAGGTTTCCTTAAACAGCCAATTGAACCTTATCAGAAGGCAACAGGAAAAGACAGAATGAGAGCAATACATAATAAACAGAGAAATTTAGATAGTAGAAGTAAAACCACTGGTATTTATTTATGACTCTCAGAAGACCCACAATGCATGGCCCACATACCCCAACAAGGAGGGTTCCTGTGGAGCGGGGAGGACAGGGAGGAGGCTAACAATGGTACCAACTTGACTGTACTCACTGACTACAAAAATAATATATATATATATATATATATATATATATATATATATATTAAAAAAAGATTCACAGAAGAAAGTTATGATGATTTTAGGAGGGGATCAAAGTATGGTATGTAACAAGTAAAGGCTACTAATACCCCACAGTTGAAGAAAAATGAGAACTTTTGTTTATAAAGCACTGGAATGAATGCCTTACATATAACCACTATTTAGGTGCTAGCTATTATTTTTATCATTAAATCACAATTAGATTCAGGAGCATGGACATGGACTGGAAATACTCCAGAAAGAATGAACATGTTACCTACTGAGGAGAGGTAGTCATAGACTTGGGGCTATTCAGCACCATAGTGACATATAAAAACCAAGTGAAGTTGATTTCACCAGGCTTTATATAGTAAATATCAGGATATCATGCAAAGACCACCTTCGACAAAAAGCTTTTCAAGAATATATTGATACAAGAACTAATACATGAAATCATGGTAGTCACAGCATTTAGATATTATTATTATTATTACTACTACTACTACTTAGAATCTGAAGCCTAACCCTAGAACATTTTGGCTCTGGCTTGTAACAGCCAGTACCAGAAATTGGTCATAATACACATTGAACTATTGATCAGAGAAACCTACAGGTTACCCAAAACAAGACAGGCTTCTGTCAGAGCCCTTGACTACCCACCTGAGGTAAGTTGACTTAAAACACACCTATGCCCAGGGAATTCTTCAGAAGAAAGGGTGGAATATTGTAAGAGCCACAGAGTGGAAGGAACGTCCAGAGGCATTCCCCCCTCCACACTTACAATGACTGACTGATGTCCTTATCTCCTAACCTGCAGCCTCCTCAGGGTGAATGCCAGCAATCCCACTGAGGAGGGCCCTTAGTGGAATGGAGGCAGGGAGGAGGGAAATGATGGTACTAATGTATGATGTGTCCATATAAGTTTCTACATAATAAAAGAAAAAGGAAATGGGTTATTTGAGGTTTTATTGAGCTCTTTGTAGATTCTAGATATTAGGCCTCTGTCTGTGGTATAGTTAGTGAAGATTTTCTTCTGTTCTGTGGGTAATCTACTGAATCTGTTTATGGTGTGTTTGTACAAAATATTGTACCTTCATGAGACCCCACTGGTTGAGTGATTATTTAATTTCCTGGGCTACTAGGGTATTGTTCAGGGAGTCTTTCCTGACTCCTACATTGTCAAGAGTTCTTTTTCTTTTGGTATTTTAAGATTTTAAGGTCTTATATTCAGGTCTTTAATTCATTTGGAGTTGATTTTTCTGTATGATGAGACAAATGGGTCTAGTTTCATTTTGGGGGCAGAGAACTGAATAGGCAATTTTCAAAGGAAGAAATACAAGTGGCTAATACACACTTAAGGAAATGTTTACCACCCTTAACCATCAGGGAACGGCAAATTAAAACAACTATGAGATTCCACCTTACTTCAGACAGGATGCCAATCATTAAGAAAAATCAAGCAATAGTAAATGCTGTCAAGGATGTAGGGAAAGACCAGCCCACATTCACTATCGGCAGGAATGCAAAACTGTAAAACCACTGTGGAAATCAACATGGAGACTCCTGAAAAAGATGAAAATAGAGCTTCCAACAGACCCAGTCATTCCTCAATTGTCCATTAAGCCTACAGGCTACACACTTCACTGCTGATATATTTGCTCAACCGTGTTTATAGCTGCTCAATTCATGAAAGCTAAGAATCGGAATCAACCCAGGTGCCCATCATTGGATGAATGGATAATGAAAATGTGCTACATTTACACAATGGCATCCTACTCAGCAGTAAGAAAAAAATGCTATAAGGAAATTTGTAGAAAAGTGGACAGACTTAAAACAGATCATAGTCAGCAAATTCACACAAACACAGAAAGACACATGCTACATGTCCCCTCACCTTTGGTTCCCAACCTGAACAGCTTGAGTTGCTGGCGTATATGACAGGCAACCGGAGGGCCAGGCGATGGGGATGGAAGGGTCGGGAGGAGGGGAATGAGAAGTGGGGAAAAATAAACACAAAGCTAAACCCCAAACGAACTGGTACCAAAGAAACCTTTCTCCTGGATAGTAGACTCAAAGATATAACCCCCAATAGGAGTATGAGAGAATTGTCTGGTAAGAAGGGTCCTAGAGAGGATGCGATGAAACCTAACCTTAAAATATTTGGCTCTGGCCTGTAACCTCCCCAGAATTTGGTTGCTACCCTCATTGAGCTGTTGATCAGAGGGACCTGCAAGGTCCCTAAAATAAGAAAATAAATAAAAATAAAAATAAAACAGCCAAATTCTCATTAGCATTTACATTGAGTCAAAATTATCTACCATAATGATGTTAAAGTGACAAGGTTCAGATGCTGCCCTAAGTAATACAGTTATTAAGGAAAATATGAAGAGAGGGAAATCCATAAGCATATATCTTAAGTTAGAGACAGAAACCAGATCAAGTAAAGTAAAATAAAATGAGTTCTTAGGCACAGAAGCATTCTGGAAGTTTCCAGTGAAACCATGCATTCACATGTGGTGTGGCTCTGCAACCTCATTGCCAGCCCTGCACTTCAGAGGCATGACCATAGAGGACTAGATGAGGATGAGTGTGGAAACAATCACTGATATTGTACTTGGGGTCTCCAAGAGGTGCCATTGTTAGTTTAATGGATGAGTTAAGTTTATGGAGTTATAGCCAGAGGCATTCCAGCAGCAGGCCCCCAATTAAGCACGTGGCAGAGGCAATGGCATGACTGTGCTGCTCTGTGGCATGTGCAGCCCTGGCACTGGCTTGGTGTGGGTGCTGTCTTAGAAGAAAGTTGGGCTTCCATAAATATATCTATATCTGGACAACGGAAGGCCCCAGGCCATGACTGCACTATTAACCTATGCTTAAATTAGTGTCGCATGTCTGGAGTGGGAGATGTAGTTTCATGGATTCTGGGACTGTTGAGAATTGTGGATCCACAAAAGAAAACCTGAAGAAAAGTGAGTTTTAAAAGACTGGTTTTATCACCTCATGACCTATGACATAATACAACATACTTAAATGTGAAATAATAGAAGGAATCTTAAAAGTGAATTGCCTTTGGGATTTAAAGGGATCTAGTGTTAAGGAGCATGCCTGGTTCAAACTCTTCCAGCATTCTTCATCTATTTTCAAGATACATTATGTATGTGTGTTGATGATGCTTATTAGAATGAAATACCTGATACTATTAACAAAATAAGCCCCGAAAGTTATATAGTCCACAGTTTGAGATGAATGCAAAACACTGCACTGGCTTGGTGAGAGGCATCTCCTGATTGCATCACTACACGTAGTGAATATATATTAGTGGGAATTCTCAATGGGGCGACATAGTCACAACTTGAGTGATGGCAGAAAGACAGAGAGGCCAGGCTCCCACATTCTTCTTCAAAAGTATACTTTCAAACACCCAAGGACTTCCCACTGGGCTGCAAATCCTACAGTTTCCATCACTTTCCAACAGGGCTACCTCAGACATCAAGACTTTAACAGTTGGATATCTGGGAGATGCTATCCATACTGAAAGCATTACACATGCTAGAATAATCACGAAGTTCTGCACTACGTGGTAGTGTACCCATAAGACAGTGGGTAAGGGCTCACTGCTGGGGCAGACTATGTATGTTCAAAGCCCAGCTTCGTTGTCATGCATGGTGTTAATGAAATAACATATTCACAGGGTCTGGCATATGCTCATTGTCAAACAAATGTTTCCCTTATTTTCTTCTATTTAACTAACTGAGGAGGAAAATATTCATTAATGGGATTCTTAAATCACATTTATGTGATGATAACCAAAATGAGCAAAGTTAAAGTTGGAGAGCTGTCTGATTTTCATGGCTCAGCTGGGCTTACTCCAAAGCCTAGCTGCATTAATCTCTGGAGAAGAATTAGGCTGGGTGAAGAATTCTGGGATCTGTGCTTCATCCTTTGCCCAGAACAACTTGATCTAGCATTCCACACTGGGCTTTGAAACTCTTGATTAATGAAATGCTAGGCAAGTAACACAGTTAATTTGGTAGGACATATTTCCTTTCTTATAATAGTCTGGTATATGATTATATTATTATTGTCAATTGCATGTTATATGTGCTAAAATGCATAAATAAAATATCTGTTGTATTTTATAATTTTAAGTCATTTCAATTTTCACATTTATACACATTTTAATACTTGAAGTTTGAATATTGTAGTTTACGGTATAGTTAGGGATGATTATTATGTTGTTCTTTCTTCTAACTTGCAATAGAGAACTTACAATAGATATTGCCAATTTATACAAATTTATTATTTAAACAGCTTGACAAATGTAAATATGGCTTATAATTTTCTCAAAAGTATAAAAGAAGGTAAGAGACACCAACCAATGTTGAATTTGAAATTCTGTGTCTTCTGGGAGGTTTACCCTTCTCCTCAACTGCAAGCAATTTCTTCCTCTCACTTCTCAGTGCTTCTCCTACAGCTCTTAGGATCTTGTATTGTAGTGATTTAAAGATGCTTTCCAGGGTCTTATGATATTCCAAGATTATAAACTAATTGAGTGGGGGGTTTATATCTGATTCTGCTCAGTCTGGAAGGCAATGGCTTTATTAACAAGCACCAAGTTTAGAATGGGCAGGAACCCAGTTTCAAGCTAAGAGACTGTCCAAGTCATAGCAAGTCATTAATTTTTCCTGTGCTCAATTTCTTCATATGCAATATAGCACTGATTGTACTTAGCCTATAACATTGGAGAAAGATGTCCATCACTTGCATACATTCAGTAAATATTACTTTTTCTTACTTATAAAGATTAAGTCAGCCATTTTGCAGCTGGATCTCTCATAACTGGAAAGACAGCATAGCCATGATGTTTGACAAGAATGGCTTGTGGAATAGAATCATAAGTGTGTTTGACCTGCTTCACTAAGTCTATTCAACAGGGCTACTATTTTCTTTTTTCCTGGATGGAGTTTCAGGGAATGTCTTTGAGCTTCCTGATTACTTTCAAACAACCAAGCTGTTCTGGTCACCCATTTATACGATTTATTTCATGTGAAAACTAAAACTTCAAACATCCTTTAAATTGCATCATTTTTTTCACTCCTCTCTCAGTTCAGCTATGTCTCATTTGAGTCATAAAGATTTGGATTCCTCTCTCTTCTACTGACTTATGCATCTAAATTGTGCTAAAATAAGTCAAAAAGCCTGAAGAATGGTTAAAAAGAGAACAAAAATCTTTTGTGAGGTTTAGAAATTTGCTGACAGGGGGCAGATTGCCATGCAGACATCATATTGGGAACTGAATTTGCCATAAAGAACAATTTTCCAGGAACTAACAATACCTCTCAGGGTTTGAGAAAGAAGATACTTATGAGTTTGCTTCTTGACCTGAACATTCCAATAGACTTACACCATTTCTGCAATCCTGATCTGCTTCAGTCCTGAGCTGCTAAGTTTTTCTCAATCCTGCTGATCTCCCTCAAAACAGGCTAAGTTGTAAGTACCTAAATCCTGTTTCTTTTAGGAGAACATGTTTTTGGTCTAATTAAACTTATATTTACTGATTTTCAAATCTACTTTCTGTTTCTTTTTCTTTTTTTTTTTAAAGAATTTTTTTTTTTAAATTTATTTATTTGAGAGTGACAGACACAGAGAGAAAGACAGATAGAGGGAGAGAGAGAATGGGCGCGCCAGGTCTTTTTCTTTTTTTTTAAGGTAGGGTCTTGCTCTAGCCCAGGCTGACCTGGAATTCACTATGTAGTCTCAGGGTGGCCTTGAACTCATGGTGATCCTCCTACCTCTGCCTCCCGAGTGCTGAGATTAAAGGTGGGCACCACCATGCCTGCCTCTCAAATCTACTTTTTAGCCAAATAATGCCGTTCACTTTCATTTCAACCCCATTTGTGATTTTTTGGTTTATAACCTAGAGTCAGGAAAGTGATAGATATCTTAACTAAATTTCATGCTCTTTCAGGCTACTATCATTTTATTTCACTTATTATTTAAGATGCAATTTTATTTGTTAGGGTACTTTTAGCAATTTTTTTTTTTTTTGGATGATCGCCTTTTAGCCTATCATACAACAAGTCCTTTGGCACAAATACTTTTTCTGGGTAATATGAGGTTCTATTGGTATTAACATTATTGATAAATCACTCACTCATTCAAACATCTGGGAAATATCAAGTGTCAGAAATCCTTCTAAGTAGATTAATGAATAAATATTTCTACCTTGGTAACACTATAGTATTTTAAAATATTTTATTTATTAATTTGACAGAGAGAGAGGCAGAGAGAGAGAGAGAAGGAAAGAGAGAAAGGAGAAAGACAATGGACATGCCAGGAACTTTAGCCACTACAAGTGAACTCCAGACACATGTGTCACCTTGTGCCTCTGGCTTAGATGGGTCCTGAGGAATTGAACCTGAGTCCTTGGGCTTCCCAGGTAAGCACCTTAACTGCTAAGCCATCTCTTCAGCCCCAGAACACAATATTTTAAAAGAGAAGGCAGAACAATAAATGATATTCATAACTAAATAACAGTATGTTAGAAAATAATGCATACTATGAATATGAGAAAAATTAGAAAAGCTGTAGGATTGGGAGTGCAAATGTTTGGATAAATTACAATGGAGTAGAGTAATGACTGTGGTTCTTACTGAGATGAGTTGTAAAGTCTCCCATTCCCACGGGCTCACGTTTCTGAAATGTGAAGGATGCTAGTTAGGGGGTGGAATCTCTCTTCTGAGTCCATGACTGAGCTTCACCATAAGTTTGCACCAAGTATCAGACATTAAAAGATGTAATAAAGAGAAATTATGGAAAAGGTGTTATGATATTTGTTTCCATGTTGCTAGGGAATTCTTTGTCCCATAGCAACAGTCTCCTTTTTTCCTGACAGAAGCCCAAGTGCAGAGAAAACTTACAGCTTTTCAAAGCTTGTTGTTGATATTTCAGCAGAAACTTATGACCATTTAACTTAGATCATTCTAGACTAGATTTTAACATTCCAGGTGATATGGCTGAGAGAAAAGTGGCCAACTCGCATAATCGCGATCAATAGCAAAGGGTAGCTTCCTCAAACCACTGACATTTGTGGTTAGCAGTGAGGATGGCTACCCTGGTGCTCTAAGAAAAGCTGGAGGGAAGTAGGGAGAATGCTCTTTGGGTAGCTGGGGCAGCCTGTGCAAACCCCCGAAGCAGAGAGTGACCGACAGGACTTAGGCGCGGGGGTCCCTGTGAGGGGTGGAGAGGAGGAAGCCGGGGAGCAGGCGGCGAGGTGAGGAGGGCTGCCCCGGGCCTGGGCACCTGGGCGCTGCCTGTCCCTCGGGGTGCATGAGAATTTCACCTCCGAGTTCCTGCTCCCCGCCAGACAGCCTGATGCCATGTGTCTTCCCCAAACGTTCTCAGCGCCTCGTGCTCCCCATAAGGTTCAAAAGTCCAAAGCCTCTCCTGAGACTGAAGGCAGTCTCTTCACCGGGACCCTCCGGAAAACAAAGAAAACGGTACACATTTACAGCATATAATGGAACAGGGTAAACATCCCCATTCCCAAACGGAGGGATAGCAGCATAGGCAGAAAAGACTGAACCATAGCAAGACTGAAACTCCGCAGGGCGAGCAATAAATCCCGAAGCTCGGGGTCTGGTGAAAAGGACTCACGATGAAATCGTCTGGGCTCCAGAAGGCTGCTGTCTCTTGGCCTCTGCAGCTCTGCTGCGTGGAGCAGACGTAGCCACTGCCTTGGTCTCACTTTGCACTGGGCCTACCACTTTTCTTGTTTCTTTTTGGTAAAAGTCCAGTGGTCCTGGACTGTTTAACACCCTGGAGTCTGGTCTCCATTGTACTGCTTTTATTTATTTTTAAATATATATATGTAAATTTCATTTTTCTATGGTAGTACCAACCTTTGTGAAGATAAGCCCTGGAGATGCAGACTGATTCTTGAACTGCTTTCTCAGACCCACAGTTAGACTAGAGGCAGCCCACACTGCACCCTTTAGGGTGTTAGCTGCTCATCAGTTTTCAGTGTCCTCTACACTGCAGGTGAACTTAAGACACTTCACACAAATCTCTTTAAGACTTAGTTTAACACACTGAGTGCTCCCACCGCTGAGACTGAGGCTCATGAGACACTAGCAGAGGTTTTGCAAACCGTCCTTGAAGTTCTCAACTTTTCTCTTTACCTTGCCCACTTCCAGTTTGGCCAACAGTTTGATGCTCATCAAAGAACCCAGAGCTAATTTTAAATTCTCCTCTCAAATATCCTGGAGGTTCATCTTAAACACTTATTATTTTGTCACTAGTGTTATCAATTTATCCCTGAAATTAAAACACACCAGGTACCTTTTAACCTGCTTCTAGAGCCACCTTCTGACATGGGCATGCAATTTTCCATGACAAAAAAATAAAAGGATGGCACTTTTAAACCTCTGTCTTTAGAACTGTAAGTTTACACACTATTTCTTAAAAGAGGTCTTGCATTCCTTTGAGGAATATATTTTCAATATTCATGATCAAGTAATTAGTGATCATTGTATTGAAATAGCCATTCAATTTCAAATTAGTACATACATATAATATAGTATTTATGTAGGCATTCAATTTCAAATTAGAACAGATATACAAAATGGTAGTGTATAGCATGTCTGGCATCAGAGTTACATCTGGAAATACAGAGAGGACACAGGCACAATTCCTCATCCCAAGAAGAACATAGTTGATATATTAACAACTTGAAAATTAATTTAAAGAGGTATGAAACAGATGTTTAGGGGAAGGATTTATTTCATTTAAGTGTTTTCAAATAAAAAAAGTAAAAATAAATTTAGTACTTCCTTAACCAACTAAAAGTACATATTGAGTTTGTAGGAGGAAATCCAAAAGTAGGGAAACTTCAGTGTGGATTGCATTCATATTGTTTTTTTTTTTTTTTTTTTTTACTTGATTGTATCGAGGCAAGGCTTTGCTGTATAACTCAGTCTATCCTTGAACTTCTGATCATCTTTCCTCAGCTTTCCAACTGCTGACCACTTAATTTCTTTAATTCCATTTCTCCACTCTCTGTTCTCATCTATGATTTAGCTCTAACTCCATGCTAATAATTAGATGGTTGCATTTACTCTAACATTCACTTTCATTCCTGACAAAGGAAAAGTCAGGACGTAACTTCTAGGAACATGTGCAGAAGCAGGCCCAAGAAATTCCCCTAACATCTGATTATACTAAATTGTCATGCAGCATTTCAAACTAGGAAGGTCGCTTCTGTGAAGTCCAGTACATCTCTGAAGGAGGGCACAGATCAGGTTTCTATGTGTATTTAAATTTGTGAGTAACGTTAATTACTTCAGGGACTTCCAGGTTTGTTAGAAAAGGTTTGAATTAATATTTGATTCATAAGAATGTTCACTACTGTGGATTCCAAATGATGTCAGAGAAGAAGAAAATTATAGCCAAGGGGCTTGCAAGAGGGATTCGGAATAAATCTGTGGGAATACTGCTTTAGAAATAGTTTGCAGTTCTGAGGAGCTAGTCAAGGAGGCTGGACGAAAACGATGATAAATTCTTAAAAGAGAAGCACATAGCTTGGGCCAGTCTGTGGGTCATGGAGCTTGTGGGCAGTGTGAGGAAGTTAGCTCCTCTGGAGCAGAGCTGCACTCAGTTATTTGCAGTATGATTTGAAGGCACCCCTCTGCCTATCTTAAAATGGGACTGAGAAGCATCCAGAAACAGAAATGTTGAACTTTAGTGACCATAGTACTTCCTAAGAGATTTCCCGTGGAATTAGATGAATGGATAAAACCTAGGCACAGGCACTTGAGTGGGTCTGCTTATGAGGGGCAGTTGACGTTCTTTGGAGCTATTTCTTTAAGAAATGTGGTTTATAAGAGTATAAGAACTTTGGAGCCAGGCTGAAAGGATTTGAATCCCAATCTTGACTCTTGTCAGCTGCATGGCTTAGAAGAGTTTTTGTAACTGCTCTGCTCCACAGTTTATTAGCTGTGAAATGGACGTAAGCGAACATCCACTTAAAAGTTGTGATGGTTTGTTCAAATGTCTTGCCGTGTTTTAAAACACTGGGCGCAGTGCATGATAAGGCTGGTAGACCCGTGGCCGCCCTGGCAGGGCCGAGGAAGGGTATTCCCGCTGCTGCTCAGAGCACTCCAAGAGGGCAAAACAGCTCCCGAGCCCCTTCTTCCCACCTGTGCCCCGAGCGGGAGAAGGTGCATCCTCCCAAGGCGCGCAGCACAGAGCGCAGAACTCTACGCCAGCCGGGCTGCTGTTTGGCTTTCTAAGATGCAGGGTGGTTGGGATGCATGGATTTGGGTCTAAGTGGGCATTGGTGAGGAGCAAGGTGGCTCCCCCTGAAGGTGGCAGTGGTGGTGAGCGGTGGGTGCTGTCATTACGCTCCTGTGGGTGTGGGCAGAATCCTAGTAGAGCGGCAGGGAGAGAAACAGATGCCCAGGACGGGCGAGACTTCATCCTGCATCGCCCTCGGTTAGAGAGGTCTGGCTCCTGACGTCCACCGGGTCTTTGCTCCAGGGCCCCAGTGCAGGAGCTCATGGCCTGCGGGCCCAGCTGTCTTACCTGCAGAACGTCAGCATTCCTGGGGCTACGTGTCTGTCCTTACTCGGTTTAACCAAACGGAGGGACGACAACCTTGGAACTCTGAATCCGTTACTAAATGAATTGGTAGCTAATACTCTGAACGCCGTTTTTTTTTTTTTTTTTTGCTTTCCCGCCTCAGAAAATCAAGTATACCTTTAACTTACTACAAAGCACTGAATTTGGTCTCCAAGCCCTAACTCCTAGTTCCTCTGCAGGTATTTTTATTTGGACATAAAGTCTTTCTAGAAGTAATTAAATAGAGATGACGTCATAGTAGATTAGTAGGAGCCCTAAATATGCTACTAATATGAACACAGACACAAAGGGAGATGCAAAGGGGAGGAAGACCCACTACAAGAGAGGCAGAGTGTGGAGTGATGCCGCTGTAAACCAAGAAAGGCCATGGCTGCTCATAAAGTGAGTTCTAAGTTCTAGCCTGCAGAACTGAGCCAGAATAAATTTCTGTTGTTTTTTAAACACCATTTTCTTTCTGTAGCCTTTTGTTGCTATAGTTCTAGAAAACCAGTAAGCATGTGATGGCAATATTAAAATCTCTGGACTATTAACTACAGTGTATACTGGAATGTTTGGGTATAAAAGCCAGACTCCTGTGACATTCTGCATGGCTTACATTGATATTTTCATCAGGAAAAAAAATACAGATGTGTGTAGGAAATTCAGAATTTCAAATAAAGAAATGAGGACCACGAGAGAAAACTTTTTCTTCTCATTAGCTCTTATATAACAGATACCTTGCTTACTGCCAACACAATTTATCACTTCATCATTATCCTTTTCTTAAAATTTAAAACACTTCTCTTCATGCTCTTTTCCTGTGTCAGATTTGTTTTGTTGGATGAGAATCATAATGAGAACCATATCATCAAAGGCTGCCTTTATCAACTTTGCTTCTGGTTTGTTTTGTGGAGGGTTAATGAGGCACATAAAGCTTTCCAGACCCTGGGCATTTTTTTTTCTATTTGTTAGTAAAGGAATTTCAGTGTAACGGTGGCTGATGAAGAATGGCAGGGCACTTTGGTTCATGCACATCAAATTGTTGTTTATTCAGCTCATAAGAAATACTTTAAAATCTAATTTCAAGTTTCCTCTTGCTTCTCCCTATGAACCTCTGCTTTGTAATGCTTCTCACAGCCAAAATGCTCTCCCAGACTGGGTAGATACACCATTGCTTCTGAGACCAAATTAGCCTCCAAGATGGGCTGCCTGATGCCCACGCTGTCAAACCACCACACTCTACAGGCCAGTTGCCAGTTGAAACAGAGTCCGGGGAGATATCAGCTTCCTAAACGATTTTCTCTCTCTTCCCAATCTAATTATTTGGAGTCCTTCAAGCTTTCCAGAAATATCTGTAATTAGTCAGATGGTATCTAGGGCTTTGTTTAAAATTACAATAGAAAATTTATCAAGCACATGTGGTCTAATTTCTCTCATCATCTACCCAGTGGGTTTTTCTTCTTCTCTCTGGAGAGTTAGAAATAAAGCCTCACCTTTATCACACAATTATAAAGAAAAATAACAATCACTAATAATAATAACAATGCTTGAAATAATTATTGCACCATGAAAAAGTGATATGTATAAGGACAATCTTTTGTCAGATTTATAAAGATTTTTTTTCCAGAAAATCAAATAAATAAAATTACTAGCTGGGCTGGAGAGATGGCTCAGTAGTTAAGGCACTTGCCTACAAAACTTAAGGAGCCCAAGTAACACCATATGCACAAAGTGGCCCATGGATCTGGAGTTCACTTGCAGGGTCTGGAGGCTCTGGTGTGCCCATTTTCTTTCTTTCTCTCTCTCTTACTATCTCCATCTGCTTTCAAATAAGTAAATAAAAGTATCTTAAATAATTTTTAGCTTTACAACTATTCTTTGCTGATGGCTGGTAGAGTCCTGGTTCTGTAAACTAGGAAGCCATGAGTTCATTGCTAGCTTGAGGTAAAATCTGCTTTTTGTGTTTAAACATGACAACTGGTATGAAAATGTTGTTTAATAATGTGGTTTCAAGAGCTATCAGATAAATTGATTAATCATATGAGAAATTTTTGGGGTAATTAGACAATACTTTGTTATATTTTTTCCAAATCCACTTATAATTTATGTGTATGCAACAACACTTTGTTAGTCAAAGAGAGAAAATACTGTATTTAGAATATGAATTTAGTTTTACTTGTAATATTTGTTAACTGTGCGTTGAAGTTTACAAGCAGAAACATGTATTTCCTCAAAGGTCTTCCTCAGTGTTACATGGAATATAAACTTGACACCTCTCAATCTCCAGTGCCTGATATTGTTCCCATTCTCATATTTATAGAATCAGCCAGTTCATAACTTTATTATGAACTCTTTCAGCTATATCTATGAACATATACATCACTGAAAAATTTACATTATTCACCCCAAACTTTTGAAAATTTACCAGAGGCTATGAAAGAACCAATAATATTCTGAAATTTACTTTTTTCCTTCACTATCATAGCTTTTCAATTTATCATTGAAAGTTTATACTGTCTTGTCTATATTTTTTATTTATGTAAATCTATCTCTCTGTGTGTATATAGATGTTACAAGGTGTCTTGCTGGTGCAACTGAATTCTTTTCTGGGCTTTATGTGGGTAGATGGAGAATTGAACCTGGGCCAGCAGGTTTTGCAAGCAAAATTTTTTATCACAGATCAATGTCAAGCTCCACTTATACATTATTTAATTGTCTAACATATTAAAAACAACATAGGATAGTACTTAAAAGAAAGCACTTTGGTTTTTGACTCACTGTGTTGAGAATTTGGGGACATATCCTTAACCTCTCTGAGTATTGGTGTCCTCATACATAAGATGGAAGTTATAGAACTGTGAGAGAGGATAGTTAGGATGACTGGACCCCTAAAGGTACAAAAGGCCGGTTGCTAGAAATCACAGATGATGTGACTTCTTATCTCTTGCCTAGTTCCCTAGATCTATTTTTCCACAAATAACCAAGACCCTTTCTGGGAGGGAGGTCTTTCATAGGATTTAAACATTGTGGTTGGTCAAGTTCAGCCCCTGGAACGTGGTGTCAGGGCTAGCCTCTTCCTGAGACAGCCCCTAGCCCTAACCAACTAGCTATCTCTCTAGTTCACCTGATCCAGAAGTGAGCCCACCACTGTAAGATTAGAAATACCTTTAAAAGGGGCAGGCAGGCTCTGTGACCACTTGGGAACTTCCAGCTGTGGGTGAATTTTTCCATCTGCCCAGACCCATCAGGGTTGAGCTGAGAGGAGGGCCCCTAGCCCTTACTCTCCATGTGGGTTCTTTAACCCCTCCAGCTACCCACATGGCAGGAGCTCCTTGAAATTTCTTTTCTCTCTTTCCAGATTTTACCAGAGCCTCCCTGTGGGATCTCTACCCATGTGGGTGCCTTTCCTTGGCTCAGTACTTCCTTCAATAAATATAATAATTTACTAATTATCCTTGTCAGTCTTTTTGAATTTAATTCTTTGATTAAAATTAGAAATGAACCTAGGGATTGAGTTTAAGGACTTTCCTGCACCCCATTATAGAACCTACTTCAAGGAACTGCTATGAGGATAAAATAAGTTATAAATATGTTGCAAGCTGGGTGCAGTGACAAACATTGCAAACCCAATATTTGGAAGGTGGGGCGGACGACAGCATTTTTTTTGGTTTGCTGTTTTGAGACAGTGCCTCATGTAGCTCAGGTTGGTCTTGTACGCCCTGTATATTTGAAGATGGCATGGAACTCCTGATCCTCCTGCCTCTACTTTTCAAGTGTGGGGATTACAGACATGTATTACCATACCTGCTGAGGATCTCAGCTTTAAAGATTACCTGAGCAATAAACTAATAAAATCACCTCAGAATAGTGAAAGTCTGTGTCAGTTGATTGAAAAATAGACCTGCTTGCTAGGTAAAATAAATAAATAAATAAATAAATAAATAAAACTTAAACATGTTGTTTTCATCATTTTATATTAGTAGCAATGTTCTCCATCTGCACATATATCTGAGTTAATTTGTGGAGTTCTCCCAGTAATATATTAGACGTGTAATTGCTGACAGCATTCATGCATTTCTGGTTTAGATCATCCTGAATTGCATTCTATACTGACTGGGCTCATTCGTGATTTGGTCAGTGTTTGAGAACACTGACTTCCTTTACCCTTGCCTTACCAAGCTTTTTCGTATTTCCTAGAGCGATTCTCATGAAGTGGACCTCATTTTGTTATTATTTTATTTCTTGGTAACAGGTGCGCTTGCACGTTTCATTGCCTACTTTGGCCATTACTATCATGTCTTTTGTGCATTGTGAACTGTTTTTCTTAACATAAGAACTTAAGTGTATTTTTTCCTACAGGAAGATACGACTTGCTCTCTATTTATTCAGTTATTCCAGGGGTCCTATTATGTGACCTTTCTTCTGAAGGACATGATAGGAATCCGTGTACATGGAAGTTCCAGAATGAAAAGAACAAAACGTACTGAAGGCCTGCGATTTTTAAATGGACTCTGTACAAATTCAGTTTATGGGAACATTCTCAAAATCTGAACTACCCTATGTACTCAGTGAAACTTTTATCAGCTTTTTGCCTACATAGTAAAATTATTTAATAGGAATTGAATTTTATTTTATGTTTTCCTGCCCATATAAACAAATCTTAGCTATAGTAAGTGATTCTAGAATACAGTGTCTAGAAACAAAAGAAACAGAGAATAAATATACCAGGAAACTTGTTCCTCCAAACTTGGACTAAGTCACAAAACTTTGGCGGTCAAACAAAATGAGTACACCTGTGCCTCCCTGCTTCTCTGACCGCTCAGTCTGTCTTCATGCCTCCTTTGCTTGTCCTGATGCTTGTGAATTTCGGTGTCTTTTGTGAGAAATTATGTATGAGAAAAGTAATTTCAAAACAGAATTTCTGTCCTTTTGTAAACTACCATCTATTACTTAAGTTCTATCTTTTAAAATCAAGTATTACCAATTACAGAAAACACTACATTGCATTGTTCTGTTTCTGCCTGTGCGTATATGTGCTGTGCACACATGTTTCCTCGCATGTGTGTGGAGGTCAGAGCTCAGACTCTCAGTGTGAGTCCTCACCTGCATTGTTGTTTGAGACATGCTTTCTTGTTTTGCTACTGCAAATGCTGGCTAACTGGCCACAGAGCTTTAGGATTTTCCAAGTCAGGCTACAACTTCCATTTACATATGCATATGCTACTTGCATCTGGCTTTATGTGGGTTCTGGGGATCCAAACTCCAGTCTTCAAGCTTTCACAGAAAGCATTCATTTACCACTGAGCCATCTTCCCCAATCTCCACATTCTGTTTATATCTAATGATACTGCTCATATAATTCAATGATTTATCTGTACAGGGAGCAGAACAATTTGCAGAGAAGTGCTACATACTAAAGATTTGCCTTGTGAATCTATATAATTTCCTGCCAGCATTTCCTAGTAAATTAGAATACAGCAGAGGGTTCTAGTACTGCCTGAGGTTCTACCATAAAATTTTTGTTGTGCTTTGGAACCTGAGTGTATGGGTAATATTTTAGTTCTAACACCTTCTTGCATAGTTCACAAGACCATTTTGGTGAGCAAATGATTTTTTTTATATGTAATGCTATTGGATCAGAAGCTGTCACATAATAAATATTCACTTAGTATTTACTATTATTTCTTTGCAAATGTCAGTTGCAAGTGTTATGCATATCTATTGAAGTAAATGATGTAATTAAATGGCTTTCTATCATTGTTGAATAATATGGGGAGACATTATTATCTTAGTAAATGATGTTTGAGGTGGTATTTAAGGAGTCTTCTCTAAGGTGTAAGAGAGCATGCTGTTTTGGTCCTATACATTTCAGGATAAAAAGAAATGTTTTTTTTTTTTAATTTTTTTATTTATTTATTTGAGAGCGACAGACACAGGGAGAAAGAGAGAAAGACAGATAGAGGGAGAGAGAGAGAATGGGCGCGCCAGGGCTTCCAGCCTCTGCCAACGAACTCCAGACGCGTGCGCCCCCTTGTGCATCTGGCTAACATGGGACCTGGGGAACCGAGCCTCGAACCGGGGTCCTTAGGCTTCACAGGCAAGCGCTTAACTGCTAAGCCATCTCTCCAGCCCAAAAGAAATGTTTTATTATTTGTTTCTCACTGTAGCAAAATTCATAGAGGCAGGAACTCTTGGCAGTCAAAATTTGATCTGTTAGTGGCACATCAGAGTACTAGGAGAAAAATAATTGAAGAGGTTGAATTAAAATATTTACTTACAGGCTAGAGAGATGGCTTAGCAGTTAAGGCACTTGCCTGCAAAGCCAAAGGACCTCGGTTTGGTTCCCTAGGACCTTTGTAAGCCAGATGCACAAGATGGCTCATGCATCTGGAGTTTGGTTGCAGTGGCTGGAAGCCCTGGCAAACCCATTCTCTTTCTCTCTCTCTCTTTCTCTCTCTGCCTCTTTCCCTCTCTCAAATAAATAAAATAAAATATTGAAAATATTGACTTAAAAGATAAAGAAGGCAGTGTCCATGTTGATCTGTGTCTTGGGAGGTGCCTGCAACAGGCTGTGGTTTGTCATTTTGACTGACAGTGATTATTTGGTTCTGAAGTCTTAGCACTAAGAAAACAACAGAACAAATATATCCAGAAAAAAATATGACACTTAAACTTTATATATGAATAGTCCTAAAAATTTAGCAGGAGTTATCTTGTTGCCTATTAAAAATATCCATTTCAGTTAAATTCTGTAACTGTGGTATTTTATATGTTTCTTTATATTAACTCAAAACAAAACAAAAAGGAAGAAAGGAAGGAAGGAAGGAAGGAAGGAAGAAAGGAAGGAAGGAAGGAAGAAACACATCAATGAATGGGTTCCAATCTGTCATGCAAATTTAAAAGTGATTTATAAATACATAGCTTATTGGTTTTATTTATTCCTGGATTCATGACTTGGCATTTGTCTTTTTACACAGTGGATTCAATTATATTATCACCCTCTAAATTCTAGTACATATTTTAGACAGTTACTATTTCTTTTATTCTACCCTAATGAGACATAGAATTCTATAGGTGGCATAGTATCTTTGACACTGTGATATGAAATCACTGAGGCAGGAAAAGCTTATCATTTAACAGATGTTTAGATTTTCTATTCGCCATTTGTTCTGTATCCCAGCAACTTCTGTTTCATCCTCTGGGATTAGTGCTGTCTTATGGCTGCTTGTGT
The DNA here is from genome assembly GCF_020740685.1 of Jaculus jaculus. NCBI lineage: Eukaryota > Metazoa > Chordata > Mammalia > Rodentia > Dipodidae > Jaculus > Jaculus jaculus. The sequence continues at coordinate 170,881,809 of NC_059105.1, forward strand.
CACCCCCAAAATTTGTATTCAGAGACCTTAGTTTCCAATGCCTCCAGTGTGATGATTAGATTTGATTGAGTCCATGAGGTTGCAGTGCTCTTGATAAGCTTCTTGTCATCAGAAGAGAATAAAGACTTTGCTTCCTACCCACATCATATGAGCACACAGCAAGAAGGTAGTCTTCTTCAAGCCAAGAGAAGAGTCCTCACAAGAACCTCCACTTGCTGGCCCTTGACCCAGGAAATTTAGCTTCTGTAAGTTGAGAAATAAGCATTTCTTTTTCAGTCATGTAGTCTGTGTTTTTTTTTTTTTTAAAGAAGCTAAGCTAAGATGCTGTCTTTTATTCTGTAATGCTTGCTGCACACATTGCCATCATCATCATCACATTCCTCTTCTCTTAGGCATATTGTGCATAACGGTTCATGTATTAAAAGCTATTAGACTTTTTTTTTATCTTATTTTATTTTGGTTTTTCAAGGTAGGGTCTCACTCTAGGTCAGGCTGACCTGAAATTCACTGTGTAATCTCAGGGTAGCCTTGAACTCATGGTGATCCTCCTATCTCTGCTTCCCAAGTGCTGGGATGGAAGGCGTGCACCACCAAGCCTGGCTTAGACGTTATTTTAAAAACAAAATTATACATGTTTTCTGTACTTGTAATAAATATGAAGAGTAAAATGTGGAAGCAACACTCATTTTTTCCTTATGTCAAGTGTAAGCACTATCATTTAATAATATATGACGTGTTCTTCTCATCCTTTTCTGGTGACAGTGCCGCTTCCAGTCCTTCTAGTTGTTGTTATTCTTTTCTGCTGCTTCAACATAGCAAATTGTTCCAGCCAATCTCACATGAAGCAGTCACTTTATAAAAAATTAATAAAGCTCATACTTCAGGCCTTTGCCAAAACAGTGCTTGCATGATCATTTGCAATTTTTAAAAGTACTTTTCAAATTCATAATTTCAAGAACCTCACTAACCTTGGAAATATCCTTGCTTATACTGTATTTACTAGGGTACAACATCATCTTCCTTATCTTCTTATCTTCATAACTTTACCCTATAGAAAAGCATACAGACAATAATTTTGCATATATTGGATATGAAATAACTTTATGGTTAAAGAAACCTCAATAGTACCAGGAATTGTCTATGGAAATCAGGTAGACAGGAAATCAGGTTTAATCAGGAGCAGTAAATGTAAGTATATCATACAGATATTTTGTTTTTTTTTCTTGAATAATTGGTTTTAATGGTACATAAATCCAAACATGTTAGTCTAGGCTATCACTGAATTAATACTAATTAAAATGCTTTCATTTGTTGAGTCAGATGTGCAACTATTGCATTGTTAGTTCACAAAAAATATCTTAACTTGTGTATCTTGCATTGACTGCATTAGGAACAATACACCTCACTTGTTAATAAGTATGTCTTTAACGTCTGATGCTTCAAGATGGCCATAGCTTCTCAGACTATAAGCCTTTGTGTGTATCCAATGGAACCTTATGAAATAACAAAATAATTCCTTTGATTTGTGCTATTCCTGATAGTAACCAGCCATCATGTGAAATGACTGCATTCTTGAAATGAGGGCATCATGACTGAGATATTCGATTTTAAACTGTATTTAATTCTAAATCCTTTAAACCAAAATATTTTACACTTAAGGCATTTACAGCTGGTGACCACCATATTGCTCATGACACCTACGAACATTTTTGTGCAAGATAATCCAGTTGGAAGGGCTTACTTCAGGAAATTATGCACCAGTTTCAATAACTGTGAAAGATCACCACTAGATAGTCTTGTAGCCTACTTCTCTGACAGAAAATCTGAGCACTGGTTCCATATAAATTTGAGCATGAAAATTAAAATACAGTAACAGTAAATTGAAAAGGTAATTTATTTCAAAGGATATGCAAATGCTTGTTTTTAAAAAGCTATCCTAAAATGAAAGATGGAAAAACACCCTTTTCAAATGTGAAAGAGCCAAAAATCCACAAGAAAACAAACAAACACATGAACAAACAAAAAATAAGCTACCTTCTCTTCTTCATCCAGCTAAAGAACAAAAGCAGAAGAGAAGAGAGCAACTAAGAACCGTGAGTGTGCCAGGAGTCTCATTGACTGTATGAGCATTAATGCGCAAAGGGATAGTGACTATAAAACACTGATTTGAACAGGTATGAGCCAGCAGCCCCACAGTCTAAAACATTAATGCCACTTTAATGCCAGAAATCTCTGGAATTTGCAAAAAGGATTTTTTATTCTGCTAGCTTGACAGGATAACAAGGTCAACATTCCAAATGATTTTCTTACTATGGTCAGAATACTGAAGCCATGGTTCTAGGCTTCTTGGTTAGAAAAAAAAAAAAAAAAAAAGCAATACAAACAAAAACAACCCAGACCTCTTTATGTTGTAATTTGTGCATGACAAGTTATGAATATAAATTCTTTGACAAGAAGATGAAAATATACCCCTGGGATGCAAATTAAATTATACATCCTTGAAATCCCCATTTCATATTATTTTAAAAAGTACCTGCATCTGTCTTTGCTATTTAGCACGTATTTATCATGTTATTTCAGTGGTGATTGTGTGCTTTTCATTTAGAAGATAAATTTCTTTTACCAGCAGCTTCTGCAACTTATTTTTACTGTGTAAGGATTATGTAATGATTTTGTGGAAATTTAGATGTTGCTCTTTAAAAGATGACCATGTCTACTTGGCTTTCCAAGAAGGAAAGCAAAACAAATCTGGTTTACTTTTACTTTGTTACATATTAGTTATGTTTCCTTATTGCTAAAATATAAATATAAGATTAATTATTTGGATATCTATTTAGGAAACTGCATTGATGAAGCTTGAAAGTTCAAAAAACTGGTTTCCAGAGGGGAGAGATGTTTTCAGAATTCCTTCTCAGTGTAACTTGCAGGATGAAATGAGTGACACCATGGAGAAAAATATCACTATCTTATCAGAGCAAAATGCCTGAGGGTAGATTCATCTTGAGGGAAATTGGGAGAGAGGGAAGAAAGGGAGATAGAAAGAGTGAGCAAGAGAGACACATGGATGTCATACATGGATGCAATACAGTTTGATCCTGGTCTCCTCATTGCCCTCTCTCTTCTTCCTCCTCCCACTATTTGCTTACTTACTTATTTATTTATTTCCTTATTTTTTATTTGAGGGAGATAGAGAGATAGAGGGAGAGTGAAATAGTCATGAAGAGAGAGAGAGAGAGAGAGAGAGAAGGAAAGAGAGAATAGGCATGCCAGGGCTTCCAGCTACTGCAAACGACCTCCAGATTTGTGTCCCCCCTTGTGCACCTAGCTTATGTGGGTCCTGGGGAATTGAACCTGGGTTCTTTGGCTTTGCAGGCAAGCCATCTCTCCGGCCCATATTTGCTCATTTTTTAAAACCAATCTTTTCTTTTTCAAACCAAAGGAATATATAAATAGAATAGAGAATCCCATCTGGCTGTGGTGTCTCACACTCATGCCTGTAATCTCTGTATTTGGGAGAGAGACAGGAGGATCATGTGACAGACCATCCTGAGAATCAAAGGTTGCGTAGTTTTTTAGTGCCTCTCTAAAAAGAAAAAAAATATTAATAGAACACAGTGATTGGTTGATAATATTGTGAAGATTTCCTTTACATACTTATTTTTGTAATTTTAGACTTCTTTATATATTTATAATCGCACACATTTTCAATACATCTTGCATGAGGTATTAAAGGTTTAGAATGTTTCCAATTGCTCTTTATTTTTTAGTAGTCTTGTTTTTACTGTGTACTTGTCAACAGAATCTAATATGACTTCATTATTAACTCAAAGATTCAAGAAATTACCTAGTTTAAGTTTTAGTGTTTAAAATTTCCTAATAGTAGTCTAGCAAAACAAAGATAAACTTGAGTCAATTAAATTTTCTGCTTACCCACAACCTAGTTGATCCAGCTCCTTTAGAAAGAAAGCAGGGCTAATTTAGGCAAGTATGCTCAAATTTTCAAGCTCCTAGACATGGGAGCCTTCCTGGGTCTCTGCCACAGCCAGACAGGGTCAAAGTGCATTAGAAGAACCTGAGGAAGCTGAATGAATAGCAGCACAAAGGCAAGATGCCTTTAAGAGAAAGAGAAGCAAACACTGCAGCTCTCAGTGGAGGCAGCAGCCAAAGCACATGTTTTGAGTGATATAAGCAGGCTGTGCCTTAGTAAACTAGGGAAACATTAGGAGGAGGCTGTGAGGCTAAGAGAAGCCCAGGAAGGAAGTAATTTCAAGATATATGAGGGGGTCAGTAAGATCAGATACATTGAAGATAAAGAAGAAATAGAAATGTCTACCTTATTGCATAAGAAAATTGTCTGTTTTTCTTTTTTTCTTTTCTTTTTTTTCCTACGGTAGGGTCTCACTGTAGCCAAGGCTGACTGACTTGGAATTCACTATGTAGTCTCAGGATGGCCTTGAACTCACAGTAATCCTCCTCTGTCTCCTCAGTGCTGGGATTAAAGTTGTGATCCACCACACCGGGCGACAAAACTGTCTTTTAAAGGAAGTTTTGGTAAGTGGCGTCAGTAAAAAATTTTGCATTATTAAGATAATCTGGTTGAGAACAAGTAAAGACAGTAGTTAGATTAGGTTCACAACACTGAAGGAATTAGACATGAAAATATTCATTATCTAAATATAACCATCCATAAATTCGCTACTGAAAGAAGTTGGGGTTAGTTTTCTGTTACTGTGGTAACAGGTTATCACAAATCTAGTAGGTCCAAATGCTTTTCTTTTTGTTTGTTTGTTTGATATACATATGATGTGCCCATACAAAGTTTCTACTTAATAAATAAGTATAACAAAATCTTTTTTTTGTTAAATTTATTATTTATTTATTTCTTAGAGAGAGAGAGAGAAACAATGGGCATGCCAGGGCCTTTAGCCACTGCAAACGAACTCCAGATGCGTGTGCCATCATGTGCAGCTGTCTTATGTGGGACCTAGAGAAGTGAACCCGGGTCCTTAGGCTTCTCAGGCAAACACCTTAACCATTAAGCCATCTCTCCAGCCCTAATATAACAAAATCTTAAAATGGTTGAAATCATGATTTGTTAGGACGATAGGCTGTTGGGAAGATCTATTTACTTGCCTTTTCCAGTATTCTTGGCCTTTGTTCTTCTACCCCTTCAAAGGCAGGAGAGGCGAGTGAAGTCCTCATGGTCCATCTATGTGTAACATTGACTGTAGTTCTCTTCTGCCGCTCTATCACCCACTGGTCTCTATCATTCATCTCTCTATCATCTATCTTTCACTTCGACTGTTGCTCTCTTCTGCCTTTCTACCATCCACCTGTCTCTAACACCCATCTGTTGCTATCCATTTATCTTTCACATCAACTATAGCTCTCTTCTGCCTCTCTATCATCTACCTGTCTCTATCATCCCTCTCTCTATCATCCATCCGTCTCTATCATCTATCTTTCACATCGACTGTAGCTTTTTTCTGCCTCTCACAGCATCGCTGAAGACTCTTCTGATTGCATTTCACCCACATGGACCACCCACAGGAAGCTACATCTCTCAAGATTCTGAATATTACTCACGTCCAATACAAGGCAACACTTAACAGGTTCTGGGAGAAGAAGGCAGAGGTTTCTAGGGAACTGCTCCTCTGCTTACTAAAATACCTGCAGCTTGTAGAAACTGAGGCAGGACTCAGTGAGGACAAAGACTGATCTGCTGGGACGATAAAACTTCAACATTGCAACAAGTTGCTGCCGTAGTCAAGGACAAGATAACTGCACTCAAGAGGAAAAGGCTATCCTGATGCTAGTAGAGGAGGGAGACGTGCTTTATGCCAAGGTCTTGGTACATTGAGTTACCAAAGGGGAGGGTAAGGGTGAGGCCTTCAGTTCAGTATATATCTCACTGACAGAGGCAGCGTAAGGTAAAGAGGTATGGGAAGGAAAGCTTACATGAGGGGCTGTGATAATGGTATTTTGTGGCCTTAAGGGATGCTTTAAAAGCATGCAGAAGATGATCCTCAGGTAGTATAGGAGTGACAAGGCCCAGAAAGTAGATGGCTATCTCTTGGCTAAATGTGGGAATTGTCCTTTGGCCTGTAGGTAAAAACCTTGGTCATTTAAGGTTTCTATAGGTCAGAAATGTCTCCAGAGGAGGTGAACAAGTGCCCCCTTCTTAACTTTTCCTTTCCTGGGAGAGGAATGAAGGTAAAGGGATTGTCCTCTTTCCAGAAACCTGACCCCAGACCCCTGGAGTCAGCAGCCCAGCTGCTCATTCAGGGAGCTCACATAAAAGATGCTGTCAGAAGTCTTGGGTTGGGCTTCCATGTTTCCTCTCTTGTCATCACTTGGGCAAGAGCTCTACATTTCTTCCTTCTCTAAAGGTCTGTGCTTCTCATGTTCTACGGTCCCTCCCTGGCTCCTTTGTGGGCAAGAGCTCTGAAATCATTCCTTCTTTCCCCTAAACTCCCCTTTTCTCAAAGCTCTCCCTCCTAAATCTCCAAGCTATAGTAAAATCTTTCTGAACTTTATCCTCAGATCTGTGGATTTCATTCATCAAATTCAAAAGATAAGAGCCAGAAGCCTCTGAATCAGGGCAACTTTGTGTGACCATGATGTTTCAGGAACTTCATTATTGAGATACTGCTCACCCAAGAGCCAAGATAAGGCTCCAACACTCTCATTCTCATATTAGATCTTCTCACACTGAGGATCCTGATGGTGTAGTAGGTCATATTTTCATATTTGTAAATATTCCTCCAGCAATACTCAGCTTGAGGGAAGAGGGCAACTGAACTTGGCCAAGAAGGAGGATGAGACCCAGTTGTGGGGTTTGGCGAGTGGTCAAAGCAGGTGAGGATGTGATGAGACTCACAGGACTGAGATTAAACATGGTGTTCTCTGCCACATCCTTATGCCCTAGGAATTAAGAAAATTTAGCAATTATGAAACCTAAGCTCTAATTTTGTGACTGTATTTTATAGTCTTCCCATCTTCAGGATTGTAAAAATATGTGTCAGAACCTATAAAAGGAATCATATTTTAGAATGTGAGCCTTACTTCTGATTTCAGAAGATGGTATATTGGAATTCTTGCCATTGCTATTAGGTATATGCATATAACTTAATGAATTTCCACCTCAGTTTCCTTATATTATAAAATAGAGATCACTCAACTTGCTGGACTTTTAGAATTAAAAGGCATAAAACATTAGAATGGTACCTGGCATATAAGAGATGTGTTTAATCAGCTATTCTATTTTTATAGCAGTACAAATGGAAAACTCTCAAAATCTTTAATGTACATTTGATAAATCTACCTGACCAAAATGTTAACTAGTTCCATTCAATAAATGATACATTTCAGATATTTCCTTTGGGTTTCACAGTAAATTGGCAAAGTAATGATTTTTCATTTGGTTCTTTCCTTAATGTCTAATGGAAGTAAAATAACTTCTAGATTATTTCAAATGCTCTGAAAACATAAATAGTAATAGTTTGCCAGCTGCAAAATTGATGCTGAAGGTACTTAAGTGGCATGTAGGATGTGGAAATGTCCGTCATCACAGGCACATTCAGTGCCACTGCACGGCTGAAAGCATGAGTTAATGTTTTAAAGCAAGTGGAAATGGAATAGCGTCTTTACTTTTTAATAGTTTGCTAGATTGCAGCATGGGAACTTAGCATAGGCCCGTATGTTATAAGATTTGTATGAGGGAGCAACCTCCTCCTCTGTTGTACACCCAAACCCTAACTCTCCCGAGGTTTAACTATGCACATATAAGGTGCTTGATTAGCCTGCGTATAGCAAGTTTTATGTTATTAATAATTTGATAAGTGGCCTGGGGTCTGTTTTTGAATGACCAGAATTAGAGCTAGAATAGTCCTTAGCAAATTAAGTTTCTAGGAAAAAGTAGATGCATTTCAAATATATGCTGGTCCTTGCAATTGCTATCAAAGCAACTTTTTTTTTTTCCTCCCAGAAAGTTAGAGTTAAAGGGAAATTAAATTTAACCTCTAGTTTCTACCTCCTTGATAATTTTTTTCTCTCTTCTAAGTAGAAAACAAACACTTTTCACATCCCGAGTGACCCTCAGAATGCCAGGCTTGGCATCAAGCTGCTACAGGGTCAGTATCTCTGTTTCTCCTCACCAAGGAATATCTGGGTCATGCACACCATCTTTCTTTTAACATCTGTATTGGTGTCTATTCTGTGAGCATCATTTCTGCTTCCCCTCTTAATTTAAATGAACCCTATAGTGCCTGTATGTTCCATTATTCTAAAATGTTATTTAGTGAAAAATAGTTGGTGGAAATCTATCCTAAGGATCAATTTGTAATTGTTTCTTGGTCATAGCTGCCCCTTCCTTTTATTTCTCCCTCTCAATTACAAATATGAGTAAAACTGTAGGAATTGATAAGTATTTGATTTGTGTAGTATTTGAGAAAGAAATTCTTAGCACACTGCTTTCTCATGTCTCAGAGCATTGGGGACCAGAGAAGGGATCATAATTATTTTTACATTATCTTTTGTAAAAACAAAATAACTTTATTTATTTGAGAAAGAGAATCAGTGAATAGGCACTTCAAGACCTCTTGCTACTGTGAAGGAACTCTAAATGTATGCACCACTTTGTTCATCTGGCTTTATTTGGGTACTGGGGAATCAAACCTAGGCTGTTAGGCTTTGCAAGCAAGAACCTTTAACTACTGAGCCATTTCTCCTTGTGTCATATTGTCTTTAGTTTCTGTCTTTAATTTTTTATTAGCTCTTGGTGCATAATGTCCTTATATCTTCACCTGTGGTAAACAATAATAACAACAAGCTATTCCTAAACCCATCCTTTGCCCTGGCCAGCGGGGAGTTGAACAAGGACTCAAGGGGAAGCTAACCTGGGTGAAAGGCAAACATACACAAGAAGGAGACCATGCTAGATGTTTGTCATGGCCTCAAGAGTTTATTCTTACATGTAGGTTTACATAGGGTTGTAGGGGGAAGGGGACGTGGTCAGGGCAAGGAGTTGTAGGGGGAAGGGAACGTAGTTAGGGCAAAGATCACAGAGTTACTGGTTAAACCACAATGCCTTTGTTTCTTCATTAGCTACCGGCAGGATGGGGGAATGTTTGGCCAGGTGTACGATCCCATTGTTTCTGGTAGTTGAATATTAGGTGAGGAAGTAGAAACTTTAACTTGCTATATGGCAGTCTCTGTTAACATGGCTGAGGTTTGGTTCATAGCTCCCAACAATCCTTTCCTTTCATTGTGGTTTTATCACCTGTTTTGAATAAACCCATAATCACTGGAGGATACACTTCTCACCTCATGCCTCCCATTTTCTATTAACACATGGAGGATATACTTCTTACCCTTTGCCTCCCATTTTCTATTAATGTATAGCTTACTGGGTGGGGTAAGTTTTAGAATAAGAGAAAGCTTACTTAAAATACACATTTTCTCTGACACTCCCATTTTGACATTTCTTTTGGGAAAGAGGTCAGTACTTCAATTCTGAAAAAGATTCTTTTACCTAAGTGTCATGTGAGATCCTCTGTCATCTGCTGTAATACCTCACAGCTAAACAAAATTTCACCAGACCTCACTCCAAAATGTTTCTCAATTGACACATTCCAATGCTATTTTTCCATTTTTCTTGGCTGAGCTCCTTGAAGTCTTGTGACTTGTCTCCATGCTTGCTTTGCAATCCTTTCTCACCATGGCTCCTTTAGACCCCTTTCTTCACATCTGTCTCTATACCTTGAACTGTGTTTCTTCCTGCCTCCAAACTTCTGTTCTCCACAAACCTAAATATTTTACTTGCTTAACACTGACAAGTTCCCCATCTATCTCTACAGGTTACTATTTATTTATTTGTGGAGTTCTTGTGTGAGCTTCCTCATCTCCTTTACTCAGAAATGCAACCATGTCAAGTGGAAACTTAAATTTCTGTAGCTGACATCATATGTTAATACCTGTCTTTCCCACTAAACTGTAACTCTTTTGAAGCAGGAGCTAGGTTATATTTGTCCTAATATTACCAGTACCTTAATATATGCTGTGCAAAGGATCAACTATTTGAGACTCACACATCTCAATCTCCCTGTCTGTGAACACAGGTATGTAAGCTTTCTGTAGTTTGGTTAAATTATCCAACTACTTACTATAGAATTCTTAACATACCAGTAGCATAAGAATATCCTATATGGTAAATGATGAAACTGCTGAATTTTCTGGATGTATTGATGAGTTATGATACCTTAAAAATATTTTTTCTCTCTTAAAACATAAGAAATTGGGCTGGAGAGATGGCCTAGCAGTTAAGGTGCTAGCCTGTGAAGCTAAGGTCCCATGATCAACTCTCCAGATCCCATGTTAGCCAGATGCATAAAGGTGAGGCAAGTGTAAGGTCACACATGCCCACTAGGTGGTGCAAGCATCTGGGTTTGATTGCAGTAGCTGAGGTGCTGGTGCATCAATTCTCTCTCTCTCTCTTTCTGCCTCTGTCTCTCTCTCTCATAAAAAGTAAAAAAAAATCACTTATTGCATGATATCCACATGTAATATTAGAATTTCCATTTTTATTTACAACTGTCTTAGGGATGATAGAAAACAATAGAAACATGACCTTATAGAAGTCAGCAAAACTTGACTGGAGGCAGCTAGGTTTGCTGGCAGCTCAAGTCCATCCTGCTGTGATTTAGCTGTGGTTTGTTCTCCAAAAGCTCATGCATGCGGTTGTTATCCTGTGAAATACTACGGGAGCTTGAGGAACCTTTGACGGTGGAGATCTACTGGAGTAATAGGACATTTGGTTAATGCCTTTAGAAGGGATTAATATAGTTTTCATGGGACAGTGGATTCATTTTCATAACAGTGAACTGTCATAAAGAAAAAAAATAGCCTGGGCTGGAGAGATGGCTTAGCGGTTAAGAGCTTGCCTGTGAAGCCTGAGGACCTCAGTTCGAGGCTGGATTCTCCAGGACCCAAGTTAGCCAGATGCACAGGAGGGTGCACACATCTGGAGTTCGGTTTGCAGTGGCTGGAGGCCCTGGCGCGCCCATTCTCTCTCTCTATCTCCCTCTTTCTCTCTCTCTCTCTGTCACTCTCAAATAAGTAAAAATAAACAAAAAAAATTAAAAAAAAAAGAAAAAATGGCCACGTATGGTAGTGCAAGCCTTTAATCCCAGCACTCCCCTTGGACACAGAGATAGGAGGGATTGTCGTGAGTTTGAGGCCACCCCGAGACTACCTAGTGAATCTCAGGGCAACCTGGGCTAGATCTAGACCCTACCTTGAAAAACCACAAAAACAAAAACAAATAACAGACAAACAAATAAAAAATGAAACAAACAAGACTGTCCCCTTGCCCACTACCACCTACTCTCTGGCTTTGGTCTCATTGTGTGATCTGTCTCACTGAAATTGTTGCCATGATGTCATTTACAATCAATCAGGCTCTTGCTAGAAATTAAACAGATGAGAACACCTGATTGTGGGCTTCCACTTTCCCATAGTATGAGCCAAGTGCACCTTATATTTTTAAAGTATGCAATCTCAGGCAGTTTTACTATAGCAGAAGGAAGTGAACTAGAGGATAAGCCAAGGCTTGCTTTTGTGTGGCAATCACAGGAAACAGAGGAGGAAAAGAAGGTTAAAGGAAAGTAAAATATATGGAGGAAGCAGAGGCAAAGAGATGACAGAGGAGGGGAAGGAAGAAGAGAAACTGCCCCAGAGATAGGGTTCACTTCTTTTGCCTGGACACCCATTATGCCATCAACTAATTCTCCAGTTGCCCCCACCGCAGCATGCCTTTGGCCATTCCCAGATTGCTACTTCCCATGGTGATCTATGAAGTACTAATGGATGTCTATGGCAGAAGAGAGGACAAGGCAGCATGCGGTGGCAGAAACAGTGTCTTGGACATCTTCTGCTCTTCTTTTGGCTTCTCCCACCCAGTTTATCTCTGTCATTATAATGACTGCAAGAGTTGATATGATAGACTGATGAACTATGTTTAATAACAACATGTATGATTTGCAGAATCCCTTTCTGCCTGGATGCCATCTGGTCTCTTAGTAGCATCCTCATTCCATGAATTGATTGAATTGAAATTTGAACACATATGCAAAATGATAGAATTTCAATAACTTACATGCAAACGTGACACTAATGACTATAATAATTTTTTACAATTCTGAAAATTTTGATGAAAATTACAATTTAAAACAGAACTAAAAAAGGAATATGGGGCTGGAGAGATGGCTTAGCGGTTAAGCGCTTGCCTGTGAAGCCTAAGGACCCTGGTTCGAGGCTAGGTTCCCCAGGTCCCACGTTAGCCAGATGCACAAGGTGGCGCACGCGTCTGGAGTTCGTTTGCAGAGGCTGGAAGCCCTGGCGTGCCCATTCTCTCTCTCTCCCTCTATCTGTCTTTCTCTCTGTGTCTGTCACTCTCAAATAAATAAATAAATAAAAATTTAAAAAAATATATTAAAAAAATAAAAAAACTAAAAAAGGAATATGGAATTCAGGTTGAGAATATTCAGGACAAGTATGTGATATCCACGTCAACTCTTAAGTGCAGCACAGGAAATGGGATGGATACCAACATGAAACCTGTTTGATTATTTATTTACACAGGGAAGCACACAGTGATTCACTGTGGATTTATGAAGGAGGAATCACGAAATATTAGCTGAGAGTGTGATGATCTCACAAAGAGATCAAAGAATTTGAGTGACATATGGTTTGGCCATCTTTATTAAATCCTAGAAGCAAAACAGAAACTTTTATCACTAGCTTCTAGATTATAGTCACAAATATGTTCAATAGATTTATTTACATAGACTAGTAATGAACATTTACTCTTAGTAGAGTGCTATGTAGGATATTTGAAATGGTACATCTGCCACAATTCCTTGCAATCTCTTCATTCAGAATTTCTTTGGCAAAGATTGCTTATATCTAGCAGCTAATCACATAAAAATTATAGTTGGAATTTCTTTTTATGTCGAAATCAATTTTAATTTAAATGATTCTAAGTTTTGCCCCTATGCCTGATAAAAGGTTTTGGTACTTTAGGTATGAAATAAAGTAATTTATAAAGTTTTAGCACATAAAATTTCTTTCCAAGATGATGGCCAGGTTATAAAAGCCTAAAAGGCTTTGAAAAATGACCGACTGCAAAGAAAAAATTCATGAAACTTGAGAACCACCAAATTAAAAAAAAAAAAAAACTAAGTCTACTCAGCATCTTTGAACATTTTTCTGAAATATTTCTCAAGTAAAATATGTAAACAGCCACTCTGTATACAGAATCACTTGGGTGTCTCTGGAAATCAGTTACTATGAAGTGCAAAGTGAAATTTCCCAGTTCATACATACATTATTTTAACATCATGGATCGGATGAGCAAGTGGGGGAAAGAGTGATCAAAATTTCTTAGTTATAGAGAATGAATGAAATATTTCAATTATATATTTTGATCATTGGAGAGTATTGGCTCACATGCATTTCTAAACATTGATTTTCTGAAATGATGTTTCATTTACCTTATAGGGGAAATTAAAATTTATTTTATCTTCCAAATTAAAGCTGTTTGGGGGACTTTAGAATTGGCAGAGGTGGGGAGGAATGGTGGTGTCAGGTAAGACTATAGAAAGAACAATAAAATATAGGAAGAGTGTGACTGTATAATTACTAAGTCAGAGAACATGTGTGCTAAAGATGTTCTGAGAAATATCAGCTACTTATATCTGCTTTCTTCAGAAGCATGGAAGTATATTGGAAGACCAGTAACGAAGAGCTTTCCCAAGGTTGCATTAAGGACTTAATATTATGTACAGAGATTCTTCAAGATATCTAGCTTACATCCCATAAAGTTTAATTTAATTTTTGTTCCACTTAGAACACAGAGAAAATAACTTTTTGGGGTATTTTTTTTTTTTTTTGGTGTTTCAATGGAGGGGTCTCACTCCGGCCCAGCCTGACCTGGAACTACTCACTGTGGAGTCTCAGGGTGGCCTTGAACTCATGACGATCCTCTGACCTCTGCCTCCCAAGTGCTGGGATTAAAGGCGTGCACCACTATGCCTGGTAGAAAATAACATTTTTATACTGACTTATAATAAAATAAATCGATATCCATGACCTTTCAGTGCCTAATACTACCTTCACAAGACCCTCCTAATAGGAGGAAAATATAATGACACCAAAATAAACGAGAGACTAATGGAGAGAGGGAGGAGATATGATGGAGTCTGGATTTCAGAAGAGGAAAGTAGGGGAGGGAGGGAATTATGGTTTATTTTCTGTAAGTATGAAAGCTGTCAATAAAAAAAAATACTTAAACAATAAAAGAGGGGCTGTAGAGATGGCTTAGCAGTTAAGCACTTGCCTGTGAAGCCTAAGGAGTGAGGTTCGAGGATTGAGTCCCCGGGACCCACGTAAGTCAGATGCACAAGGTGGCGCATGCATCTGGAGTTCATTTGCAGTGGCTGGAGGCCTGGGTGCAGCCATTCTCTTTCTCTCTTTCTCTTTCTCTCTCTCTGCCTCTTTCTCTCTCTGTCTGTCACTCTCAAATAAATAAATAAAACTAAACAAAAATTTCCCCAAACAAAAATAAAATATATCAGTACAATTACAAGTATGCTCACTTCTTTGTCTTCATCTAGGTATATTGTTGCTTGTCCAATCATGAACTTTGTAAAAGTACTATTAAGCTACAGACCTTTACCACCGTTTTCAAAATGGCAATTTTTACAACTGCAATAAAAGTTTTTGAGAGTGATATCATCATTGTAAGACACTTTTCAGCACAGTATGCTCAAGATAGTCTGGAGTAGATTACAAATTGCTATTTAAGTCACTGTGCTAGGGATCACATTTATGATTCCAGTGCCTGGGAGACAGAGGCAGGAGGATACCTGGGAGTTGGAGACCATTCTGATCTGCATAATGATACCCAGACCAGCCTGGGCTGTAGGGTGGTACATTTCTCAACAAACATAAAACAGTGTCAGTGTGTAGGTCAGTTGTCATTTGAGACTTCCTTGTGGTCCTCCCCCTGCCCTTTGTTTTCTGAGAGATTTGTGTTTTGCTTTAGTGCCTAATGGCTTTCTAAACTGTGATGTTTAAAGAAAAATAATAATAGAACTAGTACACAGTTATCAAGCAGCTTATGACTGAGAGAGACAAATAACTTTCATTTTGCTTACATCATTTGAATTTTATGCCAAGATAGCTTACACTCAATCCTCAAACTTGCACACTATGCAGAAATTTAGCACATTTTGTTCATCCTACTTATTTATTTAATTTCTTCTTTGGTGAATTTCAAGTAGCTTAATTTTATCTTTTGAAATTGGAAATACCAGATCATTGAGACACCATGGATTTTGAAATAGTAAGTTAGCATTTTATAAATTTTATATTCTTAGCCAGATTAAGCTGGTTTCTTGTGTTCTGACTAAAGGATTATGCAACAACTTTCTCTGAGTAGGCTGGGACTGGACTGTTTTCATATGAAGTTGCATTTTAGAGACCACTGGGCATGGGATTGCCTCATGAGGACGCTTATACATTTTGTTGTTTTTAACTTGTCTCTTGTAAAATTCCTTTTGATTTTGTTTGAGACAGGGTCTTGCATATTGCCCAAACTGGTCTACAAGTAGTAGACACAAATGTTTGCTATTGCAATCTCTCCAAAAACTGGTACTACAGTCACTTATTGTCATGTCTAGGTAGGCTCTTGTATTATTTTTTGAGAGTGAAATAGTAAACTTCAAAAGTTTATAGCAGCTTGAGGAAATAAGTCTTCTAACTGTGTTATATTCGATAGCGATTTCACAGTTAGAAAATTATATTCTATTTTACTCTCAGAATTATATTCTGGTAGTTTGCAATTTTGGACAGAGTTATAAATAAAGAAAGAAAACTAAGGATAACTGAGTGTCTGTTTGGAAAGAACATGTTCTGAAGGGAATTTTAACATACACTTGTATCTCAGAGCATACTGCTCCATCAGTACTGATGAGCAGCTGTTGCTGAAGTCTTGATAAGGAGGAGCAAATACTTACTGGCTGTCCTGAAGTTATATAAGGCAATATCTTTAAAGGCTTCTTAATGTCACAACAGGGATCATTGATATTTAATTCTCAGAAATTTATGCTACCCTAGAAAACTTCTTATTCAAAAAAATTCTATTATGGCAGAAAATTGTGCTCTTTATATAATATCTCTAATCATTTTGTAAAATAATCACTGGTTACAGATATATGTATATGTACATATACTCCAATTGTATGTTGATATGCATGCATATATATATATATATATGCATATATATATATGCATATATATATATGCATATATATATATATGGAGAGAGAGAGAGAGAGAGAGAGAGAGAGAGAGATCTCCAGTTCAATTGTAGTTATAGTATTAAAAATTTCCCAGAGAGAAGTTTCTACTTTTATATAAATGAAAGTACACACCCTAGATACTTTAGAGAGGAAGAGGTGTCTATTTTGCATCTTATAATCCTAAAGTCTTATCTAGCCATGGTTTCATCCTGTTAGCAATATCCAGTTTCATTCAACTACAAATATGTGAGAAGTTAATAATGTAAGTACATATGAATGGTAAATGTACTATATCCCTTGAAGCATGGAAACATTTACAAAGTGGCAGGTGAAAATACTAGTTGCCTTTCTCCAGGGTTGACTTAGCTATGGAATAGGACAGGCTTAAAATTTTCAGGAAGCACTAAAAAGAAGGATACATAGATGTTTTGTAACTAAATGCCTGCACTGATAAAAAAAAAATTTTTTTTTGACTTCTTCAAACCTCCAACCATCAGGATAGATCTTTTTTATCTGGTGGAATAAGAACCTACATTTGAATTTTGGATTTGTTCTAAATACCCATTGCTGAGTTTTATTTTTCCCTATTTATGGATTTGTATTTTGCCTCTGTACTATTCATGACAGTAGATATTTTAGTGTCTGTGTTTACCAGTTTACCATAAGCCTTAGGGGGACTCCTTGATGCTCTCTGGCTTACAAGGCAGGAAATATTTGATTCATTTTTCTGACAAATTGGATGAGAATTTTCTTATGATGAGAATTCACCCTGCCAATGAGCATGCCATATGTCTAGACACATGGTTTTACTTTTATGATCTTTAAAACTCAATTTATTTTATGTAGCCCATGGCTGAGATAATCATTTGTAGGCCTGAGTACGAGAATTGGTGTCAGGTTTGAATGTGCTCTGTCCTGAGCAGCAGGGGAAGTACCGCTCCACTGCCAGGCAGGCGTCCCGAGAAACAGTTTACCAGTAGAAAACTTCCCAGCAGCTTTGTCTTTCATTAGAACTTTGTGATAAATGTGAGAGAACCATCCCACACACTAATTTAGAGCGAGACCATAGATTATATTATGGGCAGCTATCCTATGTATTATTCCTCTATGACTTAAAAAAAAATCTCTACTCTGGATTAAGAACAAAAATATTACTTTCCCTTATTTTAAGATTGTTTATTTTTTTGTAAAATTATTATCAAAACAAATAAATTTTCTGGTGGAAATGATTAAAGTGAATTACTATTCAAATTCCATTTGAGATAATTTCTTCTAACGTCTATTATTTTATGTTTGTGTATATGAAAACACCCTTCATATGATCACTACAATTGAAACAATGAATGTATCCACTCTCTTTCTACGTACTCTGTTTGATTTATTTTTAAATTAAAATCTTGTTTGTTAGGAGAGGGGGAGATGGAGAGTAAGACAGACAGAAAGACAGAGGGAGATTGAATATGGGCTTCTTGCCACTGCAAACTCCAGATGCATATACCACTTTGTATTTCTCACTCTTCATGGGTTCTGAGGGTATTGAAACCTGGACCAGTTGACTTTGCAAGTAAGTGCCTTTAAGCACTGAGCAATCTCCCCAGGCCCTTTGATTTATTGTTAAGAAGAACACTTAGCATGATATCCCTCCCTGTTAACAACTTAGAAGTGTGCAGTACAAGTGGTCGCTTGGGTTTTAGATGAGATATGCAGAACACAATCTCGAGCATACCTGAAACTTTATGCCACTGAGCAAGTTCTTGCTTGCAGTGCCTGCTTATCTCTATAAACCACTGTCATATCATATTGCCTGGAGCCAGACTAATATAGGGATCTCATGTAAGTGGAGTCCTGCATTCTTTTTCCTTCTGTTTCTGGTTTATTGCAAAAAACACAGTGCTCTCCAGATTTATCACTTACTTTTGTAAAAGAATCATTGTAAAGTCTACTTGGGTGTCTTGAGGTGGAATTTTGTTTTGCTTCAATATTATCTAAGTTAAAATGATGATTTTTTTCAAAAGCCAAAACAAGTATAAACTTCATTATACTAGCTCTTAGCTATATAGTAGTGTCATTTGCATGTGAAATATTTCCCATAGAATCATGTGTTTAATGTTGGGTTCTCAGCTAGTGACACTATTTAGGAAGCTGGTTGTGGTGGTTTGATTCAGGTGTCCCCCATAAACTTAGGTGTACTGAATGCTAGGTTCCCAGCTGATGGAGATTTGGGAATTGACGCCTCCTGTAGGTAGTGTATTGTTGGGGGCCAGCTTTTGGGTATTAAAGTCAGTTTCCCCATGCCAGTGTTTGGCACATTCTCCTGTCGCTGTGGTCCACCTTATGTTGGCCAGGGGGTGATGTCCACCCTCTGCTCATGCTATCATTTTCCCCTGCCATTGTGGAGCTTCCCCTTGAGCCTGTAAGCCAAAATAAATCTCTTTTTCCCAGAAGCTGCTCTTTGTTGGGTGATTTCTACCAGCAATGCGAACCGGATTACAACATGGGTTGAAACTTTAAGAGTTGAAATCTTCCTGAAGAAAATGGGCCACTTTGGGCAGACTTTGAGGTTTTATACCCTTGTCCCACTTTTTTTTTTAAATTTTTTATTTATTTATTTGAGAGCGACAGACACAGAGAGAAAGACAGATAGAGGGAGAGAGAGAGAATGGGCGCGCCAGGGCTTCCAGCCTCTGCAAACGAACTCCAGACGCGTGCGCCCCCTTGTGCATCTGGCTAATGTGGGACCTGGGGAACCGAGCCTCGAACCGGGGTCCTTAGGCTTCACAGGCAAGCGCTTAACCGCTAAACCATCTCTCCAGCCCCTGGTCCCACTTTTTGTGTGTCCTCTGTTTCCACTTCTTTCTTCATGAGTTCTCCCCTACAATGACATGGTAGAACTGTAAGCCAAATTCAACTCTTCTGTTAAGTTGTTTCTGACCAGGGTTGTTTATAGCAACAAGAAAGTAACTGACACATGAAGAGTACTTATGAGGAGCCTTCTAGCTCAGACAGTGTGCTGGAGATACAGGAGCGAGCAATGCATAGACTTTCCTACAGTACAACTGTGGCTTCTTGCTTTGAAAAGTATCATCAATTGTTCAACATACCTTAGGGAGATAAGTGAGGCATTACAAAAAAAATTAAATTCAACTGAGAAGAGACCTATATTTATTACTTACTGTATGTGTCAGAGTGCTTCCCAAACATCTTGTACAAACTCTTATGGTATGATGCCATTGGAGTTCTCAAAGCAGACAGTCAGGAGAGGTAGATACTGAGCCTATGAAATGCCATGCTTCTTATTCTGCTATGTGGGACGTGCTGTTCTAGTTGTACAGAACAAGATAAAGAAGCCCCAGATTTTGAAAAGTTTTTGAAATTTTCCAGTCGATCCATTTAAATTTTCTTATTTTCATCTTAAAACACTTGACTAAATAAGGCATCCAAGCTACACCACCCCTTCTACATATGTGAAGGCGGCTAAAAATAAGTTCAGGGATAATTTCTTTTTTTTTTTTTTTACTGCTTTATTTGTTTTGTTTTCTATTTTTAAAATTGGGGGGCAGTTAGGATTTTTCACTAAAATCTAGATTGCTCTGAAACTATGTAGATCAGGCTGGCCTTAACCTCATTTTATCAGCATCTTGAGTATCTGGAATATAGATATGGCCACTTAATTAAGCTCAGATTATTCTAAATTACCTTACAATTATTAACTCATCTGACATGGTATGATTGCTTTTCAATAACATGGACATTTCACTTCCAAATACATTCAATAATACAGCCAGGTTGTGTTGCTGCAAAACCAATGGCGTAGATATCGTAGCCCCAGTCTCGTCATTCAGCCTCTCTAGTGCATAGGCAGGCCTTAGGGTGCAGTTGTTAACTTTCTACTCTTGGTCACTTCAGGAAAACCTACATCTGTGAAGTAAATCTCTTGTTTTATTTTTATGCTTGTGCCTCTGCAGTGACCAGTTAGTACTTACAGGCTTATTGGGTGATCATGGAAATCTATGCTTTCATGGTACAGTCAAGTCACAGCATTAGGAATAGAACCACTTAGGTTAAGATCCCACCAGAGAAAATGATAAGCTGTGTTCTCCCTTCTTCAAAATGTTTCCTAGTGACCTCATACTGGTGGTTAGCAGACATATGTCTGTTATAAATTTATCAATTTGAATTTGATTTATTCAGAAATAATCTACTGTGATTTCTAACATTTTTTAGAGAAAAACATACTGATTATGAAGCAAAACCAATTACCTTTGATAGACATTTCACTACTCTTAACAGGTTTGTAAATGATGAAGCTGTAAAATAAATTACCCCATGTGATTACTTTGGAATTCTTTCATAAGTCATTTATCTAGAACTTATTTTGCTCAAAAGTAGTCATTATATTGATATAGTACAGAGAGTTTATTTTGCCTTAGGGAGTTTTATGTTTATAATTATGCCAGTTTTTTAAAATAAAATAATTTACTTTCTATTTTATGGAGTGGAATCTTAGACATTTCACCTCTAATTTGCTATCCACTGGGCTGCATTTAGTATGCTTTTCTGCAAAGAACACTCTCCATTTTACGATAGGTAGAGATAATGTGTCCTTACGTGTATACAACACCAGTGTCTGTCAGATGCCTTAGCTTCTATGCCATACTTCCCACCTCACAATTTTGTTTGGTAAGGGTGCCACTTATTCTCACATGGCAATGCCGAACAGGTACCCTTCAGGCTTCTTTTGCAAAGAGTAGAATATTGAGTTCTGATATTCATTTTTCAGAGTAGAAAGAAAGTGTATTTGATGTGGATGACTTAAAAGTCAAGTAGTCTATTTTCTTTTACAGATATTATAAATTATAGCCCTAGAAGAAAATAGAGCAATACAAAGCAGGTCATACAAACAGTTAGTACCCCTTTGCAAAATTGCTTCCTCTGAATTGTCTGTTTGAAGTAGGCTCTGGTATGATGCCATCAGCCTTTACTAAGAATTAAAGTTATCATTATACTTATTGTGTTACTCTTGGGAACAACATTGTTTATCTCATACTAAAATGACCTTTCTATCAGAAGTCCTAGAAGAAATGATTGTCTGATTTTACCACAGAGATTAATTGTTCTTCTGAGAAATTGGTTTATTTTATCTATCTGGAATGTGAATTATGTAACTGATAATTATATCTTTTCAGCAAGAATTGCATCGCCTTTTCTCCCAAACTATTTGTCACTTACTATGAAAAAGTACAGTAATGAGCCCTGGGTTTTCAGTGGGAGAATTAATTTGGTAACAGTAGCTATTAAGTCTTGTCTGGATGGCAGGAATGCTCCACGGTGGCGCTGTGACCTGAACACTCCAATGCAGATGTGTTGAGGCTTAATCCCCACTGTGACAATGCTAAATTAGGGCCACTGAAGAGATGATTAGGCCGTGAGGACAGGTTTCTAGATAGGGTTAACGAATGTATAAAGGTGCATGGGTGAGTGAATTTTGTCATGTAAGGACATTCATGCCCCCTCCAGAGGATGCAGTGATGTTGTGGAATTAGAAAGTTATCCTCACCAAACACTAAATGTCCCAGTATCTCAGTCTTTGGATTTTTATGTGTCCAGAATTATAAATTTTTTTTTCAATAGTTATAAATTATCCACTCTATAGTAAATTTTTCATAGCCCCTCAAGTGGGTTAAGCCAGAAATTAATATGAGAAGTAGGGTGCTCAAATAATGAATATCTAAAAATACAAAACAATGCAAAAGATGATATGGAACAGGATACTGGGTCAAAGGTGGACCATAAAATAATATTTTGTTGGGATCCCAGGAAACGGTCTGAAGTATAGGTACAGCTCAGACTTTCTAAACATGGTAGAAACAGGCCTACTCAGAACATTGCTAGACAAGTTCTGATGAGGTCTTAGGTAAAACTTAAGAATATCCTTTGAAAAGAGAAGAAATACCACCTTTAATATGAAATGGGAAAAGACTTGCTATATTACATTCATGTCCTAATTTTTGTGGAAGTCATCATTTAGAACAATGAATGGGAACATTTGATGTAAGAAATCTCTAGTTAAGGGCTGGAAGGATGGTGTAACCATTAAGGTGTTAGCCTGCAAAGCCAAAGGACCCACGTTTGATTCCCCAGGAGCCACATATGCCAGATGCACAAGGTGGCATATGCTTTTGGAGTTTGTTTGCAGCTGAGGCCCTGGTGTACCCATTCTCTCTTCCTCTCTATCTGCCCCTCTCTCTCTCTTCCTCTCTTTTTTTTCCTCTTTCTCTGTCAACTATAAATAAAAATAAATTATGCAAAAAATACAAAAAGAGTAATCTTTTCTAGTTAAGATCTTCAGGGTGCTGTATGGATTTCTTGATTGCTTACAGGAAAAAAATACAAGAAGAGAGAAATGAAGTCAAAACAGAATTTCAAATCAAAGGAGAAGAAAAAGTTAAAGATTTGGAAATTTTTCAGCATATAAAAATGAGTAAACATATTCAGAAGAGAGCACAGGCAGTGTGGCAGGGCTGCTTGGCGTGAAGATTAGTAAGCATAGAAAGAAGCCAGCTGCTAATCATTATGATAGAGATCCTAAGGGCTTATGAGAGATCTTTAAGGATTATTTCTCATCACAAGGTCAGAGGGTCAGGGTCTCAAGGGGAGAATGAGTTCAAGGGAGAGGGTCAGCACACACTTAGGAACTCAGGGCAAGCTGACCAAGGCCACTCCAAACCCTTCCCTCTACATTGGCTGAAATACTCTTTGGTTGCCCTGGATATGACTCAAGCGGACCAAGGCATGGCACAAGCCACCATGCTGGCAAGCACCAAGAAGTCCTTTGGTAGAACCAACAAGGTGCCAATGCTCTGGCCATGCAGATGGCAAAAGCTGTGGAGACCCCACTGCCCGCATCCAGATTTCAGAGTGGCCCCAAGACTTGTGTTGTGTGAAGAACACTGTGGTAGCTGCTGGAGCAGCACCTAAAATCTCGGGTAGTACGATGATTGGAGTGGCTGTGGGGGTTGGATTGAGGCGCGGGAAAGGGGAATCTCGAGTGATTTAGGAAACAGATCCTCATGTTGCCCTCAAGAAGAATCGTCAGCCTAGATGACTTTGACTACGTAATGCTAACCCCCAAGAGCTCTCTCATGGTGCGTACAGTAAAGTTACAGGAACAGGGCCCTTACAGTTCATTGTCAGCTCAGGTGTTTATGGAAGGCTAGATATAGAGTCAAATGATATTCTGAAGTCTTAATATTTAGCGTTGTTTTCAATGTTTTCCTTAGTGGGTTTTAGAGTTACTTGAGAGCATGTTATTCATTCTTTCACTACCTCTCTCTCTCTCTCTCTCTCTCTCTCTCTCTCTCACACACACACACACACACACACACACACACACACACACACACACACACACACACACACACACACTAATAAGTATGTCTATCTGAGATTGTCCCAACATTCTATTTTGAAAATACATAACTTGTTTGATTTTATTAGTTTATATTTCATGGAAAAATCATCCAGGATAAATCATTTGCTAAGAAACTCACTAATCAATCTTGCCTAAATACACATGTCTAATAAATATGAGAGTTAGCCTTGAAGCCCAGGCAATTTAGTTCAGTAACTGTATTCTCTTGTCTTTCAATTCAAATGGCAGTGATATTTCTTTGACATCTGATCTAATTTAACTTCATCTATAAAACTTGGAGCAATCTTATCAGGTATTATAAGTCAATCACTCTCAGGTGTTATAAGTCAATCATTAAATGCTATTTCCCGGCACATAGTGAGAACTCAGTAAATGTTAATTTGTTTATCAAGGGAATGATCAGGCAGAGTATGAAAGCACTATGTGCAATTTGTAAAGGTGTAGTTATGTGGAAGCCAAAGCTGGAGCTGGGAATCCAGTCAGAACCATGTCCAAAACAAGCCTTCTCTCCATTACCAAGATCCCAGCAACCACAGACTACCAGAGGGCCTTTGCCTGTTAGATTCTCTCTAACATAATAATGGCTATTCCATTTATGGCACTAACTTCATTCTTTGTTGGATAATTTGCTTCTCTTTTTCAGATGGACACAGATTCTAAGGAAAGACCCAGCGCATCACACCTCAAAATGGCCCCAAATGAAACTAAGAATAATTGGGAAAATGAGTAAGAATGCTGCTTTCTTGGTACACCTGGTACCAGCACGAGGGTGAAGGAGATAGACACAGAGAACACTCAACTCCTGTCAAACCAGATATCCTGAGGCACAGAGGTTCCCAATTTCTCATCACTGAAGCAGACCTAAAATGAACCAAACATGGCTCAGGGAAATTTGGGGAAGAGGGGGCAGAAAGAATGTCAGAGCCACATGTTGAGTAATTATGTACATAGACATTGCCTCCTACCCATGACTGATGGCTAACCACACAATGCATGACCCACATTCCCCAACGAGGTTGGTGCCTGTGGAGGGGGGAGGACAGGGAGGAGGATAAGGATGGTATCAACATGACTGTATACAGTGAGTACAAATTAATAAAAACTAAAATATTAAAAAGGTAGTTATATCACTACATCCAAAACAATGTATAATATAATCAACCATAGAGTGACATGAGGTATACACTACTTGAGATTACTTGATTTAAGAAATATCTAGGAGGGGGCCATGGGAGGAGGTGCCTGACTTCTAGGTGTGCCATAGGCCAGGGGAGAAAGTGCCTGACCATCTACTGTGTTTGGAGACTGGGTGAGAAAGTGCCTGAGAGCTGAGTGTGACCAGAAGCCAATTATGGGAGTGCCTGATTGAGGAGCATGCTTGCTTGGGGCGGATAGGGTAAGCCTGAACTTAGGGTGTGCTGACCCGGGCTAGTTTCCTGATCTCCACACAAGACATGTTAAGGCAGGTCAACAAGCAGGGATCTGCCTGAAATCATGGAGCCCAGGCAGCCACCACAAATTCTTGGCCCAGGCAGGCCTCACAAGTACAGTGACTGTGGTCCAACACCAATTGTAGCATTGCTACTATCCCTTCATCCTTCTTCCACGAGCAGCCACTGCCAAGCCTACCACTAGAGACCCAAAGTGAGCAACTGAGACAGTAGGACCCTACTGGGTCACTGAGTTGTCCAGGGCCCCAGGACCCCATCCAGAATTCCCAGGACAATTAATACATAGGGTAGATCCAGCTCAGGCTCAAGAGCACCCAGCCAGAACTTGTGAACATACCACCACTACCTTGACCAAATATAAACAAGACAATTAATATATACTCCACAGAAGACACTAATAGCTACATTCCTAGAAAAACAAGACACGTACTTCAAGATGGTCAAACTATGACACAAAATAAATAACCCAAGAAACCAAGCTGAAAGATCCATACTGAGGATGCCTAGTTCTTCAATGGGAATCTATATTACAAACCTAGAGGAAACATCAGCCATTGAATTCCAAAATGAAGCTATGACAAGTATAGTCAACAAAATTAATTGAGGCTGCAAACAAAAAACTGAAAAAATTAGAAGAGAATCAAAATAAGCAACTCACAAAAGAATTTAAAACATGGTAAAATGAAGGAAACCAACAAATAAAATTCAGGAATGAGATCAAAGCATAGTTTAAGGAAATGGAAATAAATCAGCAAAAGTAACTCAATATATGTCTTGAAAAATTGAGGGGATTTAAATGAAGTCAATAGAAAACTAAAGGCAGTGAAAGAGAACCAACAAGAACAGAAATATAATCTAAGTGGGCGATGGAAGAAACTTAATGAAGGTATAAACAAATGCACATGTTAATTACAAAAAACAAGCAAATCTAATCAAGAAATCAATTTTGAATGGCACAAAAAGATGGAGATGCTGAAAAGAAATAGACAACAATAGTGAACAGAGTATTAAGGAGTTGTGGGACACAATTTAGATCATAGGCATATAAGAAGGGAAGAAATACAGACCAAAGGCAAACAGATATTTCCAACACAATTGAAGAAAATTCCTAAACCTCACAAAAGGGAGTACCATCAACATATAAAAGGCTCACAGAACTCCAAATAGTTAGGACCAGAGAAGAATTTCACTGCATCACATTATAGTCAAAATTCTCAACACTGAAAATGAAGAAAGAATTCTAAAAGCTGCAAGAGGAAAACAGCTTTCTATGTACAAATATAAACCCATCACAATTATCTCTGATTTTTCAATGGAAACTCTAAAAGCCAGAAGGGACTGGAATGGAATATTTCAAATCCTAAAAAAACATTGCTGCCAACCCAAGATAATATACTCATTAAGATAATCTTTCATAATTCAAAGCAAATGAAAAACTTTTCATGATAAAACCCAGCTATATGATTATATAATAATGTGAGCACTAAGCCGATCCTATAGAAAATATTGCATAGAAAAACATTATACTGAAGAGGCAAACAATGATACCCAAGTGTCTGAAAAAATGAAACATAAAAATCACTAGTAGAGCAGACATGAAAACATACAAGGTCCAAGAAAATACCAAACTCCTCAAAGCCTCCAACTCACCAGGGATTTGCTCACACCTCAGTTATAATTCTATGAATATCAATGTCCCTGATTTACTGTAATCAAAAGACAATGGATAAAAAGCTCAATCAGAAAATTGGACCCATCCCCTTACTGCCAACAAGAAACTCATCTTATCAATAAAGATAAACACCACTTTAGGGTGAGAGGATGGAATAGTTTGTTATTCCAAACTAATGGAAATAAACAAGCAGGGGTGGTTACGCTGACATCAGACAAAATAGAAGTCAAACCAAAAGTAGTTAAACAAGATGAAGAATGCTACTTCATACTCATCAAAGGAACAATACAAGAAGACTTTATAGTCATAAACTTGTATGCTCCAAACACAGGAATACCAAATTTTATAAATCAAAATCTTTTAGACAATAAAGCATAAATAACCTCAAACACAATTATAGTTGGAGAATTTAATACCTCACCATCATCATTAAACAGATCATCTAGGCAGATTTTCCATGAAATAAGGGAGCTAAAGAATACCACAGGTCAATTGGATTTAACAGACACCTACAGAATGTTCCACCTTAATTCCACAGACATTCTTCACAACAGCTCATGGGACCTTCTCTACCACATATGACATATTGGGGCATAAAAGCTGTCTCATCAAATTCAGGAAAATCAACATAATTCCATGTACTATATCAGACCACAATGCAAAAAGTAGAGATTAACAAAAAGGAACACAACAAAAGTCCACCAATACCTGGAGGCTGAAAACCTCACTATTAAATAATGCAAAGGTAGTCAAAGGAATAATAATAAAAAAGAATATAATGCCTGAAGTCTTAGCTCAAACAATAAGACAAGAGAAAGAAATAATAGGGATATAAATCAGAAAGGAAGAAATCAAACTATCCCTATTTGTATGACGTGGTTCTATATATAAAAGAACCTAAAACTCCTAGAAGTAATAAAATGCTTTCAGCAGAGCTGAAGGGTATAACAACACACAAAAGTCACTATCCTTCTATCCTTCATGTGCACCAATGGCAGCACGCTGTCAGCGATGTGGTGAAAGAAGTCCTCAGTTCCTGCTGCTGGGAGTGCCAACGTGAACGGCCACGATGGAGACCAATCTGGAGACTTCTACAAAGGCTGAAAATAGATCTACCACTAGATCCAGCTATACCTCTTTTGGGCTCATACCCTAAAGACTTTATTGTATACCACAGAAACACATGCTCAGCTATTTTTATCTCTGCTCCATTCATAATAACCAGGAAAGGGAACCAGCCAAGATGCCCATCAACAAACGAATGGCTAATGGTGATGCGGTACATATACCCAGTGGAATTCTACTGAGTGGTAAGAAAAATGAAATAATCAAATCTGTAGGAAAATAGAGGGACTTGGAAAACTCGTCCTAAGTGAGGTCACCAGACTCAGAAAGATGGATGCCACATATGCTGTCTCATCTGCAGGTTCTAACTGGGGCCAAAGGGAGATGGAGACAAATGTTACCAAACACCAGGAATATGGGCATAAAATTAAATTGTGGACAGAAAAAAGAAAAACTGTTTAGAGATAAAATATTGGGGGTGGGAGGAGCTTTGAGGAATAGGGAGCATGTGGTTGGGTGGATAATTACACAAAGTTACAACATGAACCAGTTCATAGAAACCCCAATTCAAACTAGCATTCCACAAGATATAACCACCAATAAAGGGAGACAGCCTGGAGAGCTCAACTTTAATGCCATGTACTCTGGCTAGTAAATACAAGGCCAAGAATTGGGTATCCCTTATAGTGAGGTATTGGTTAGGAAGATCCCTGAGATTCTCTAAACAAATATAGGCCATTGCTAGAACACATAATTAATGATTACCTGCCAGAGCTAAAAGATAAGATCCTATTGATGAAGACACCACAGACTGTGGTCACAGTGCATTGGAACTCCATGCTGGAACCAAAAGGTCAACTAGCCCCCTCTTGGGGACTTCACAGAGAAGCCTCCACCACTCTCTGGAGAAGAGTTAGCTTTGATACCAGAAAAATATATCTCAAAAATTTTTGCATATCCCCTTTAACCTAAGTTGCTTTCACTCTTGGTTGGAGAATTGCTTTATTTTACAGATGGCAGAGAAAACAGGGGAGAGCCAAGATCCATCGCTAAAACAAGAACATAGCTGACTGCCACCACGAGACTTGTTACGTCTACCACATCTGACAGGACATAGGAGAAATTGCAAAAGAAGAGGCGACATAAATACTGCTCCAACTTCTAGCCCAATAACCAGTTGCAGGGTGATGGTGACAGACACAGTGATCAATCAAAACCTATTAAAGCAGAAATACAGAGGCTACAGGAAATGCCACACTGAATCAGAATGCCAGCAGTCTTGGGGAAGCATTGCGGAAGAAGAGAAAAGATTGTAAGGGCCACAGTGTGGATAGCAGATACTCTGAGGCATGGTTCCCCCATCCCTGCTACCCCACAGGGACTGACTGAGGCCTTCATGACCCCACAATGGATGCTATAACACCACTGAGGACAGACACCAGGGTAACAAGAGCTAAGGTAAAAAGCTAAAACAGTGTAACCTTATACATAAAATAAAAATTTAAACAATGCAAACAGATAAACAGTGCATGTCATTGTCCAAACAAATAAATAAGACTAACAGTGAAAGATAATGCAAACTTTTTAACCTTAAAAAGATCAATGAAGATACAAAATAAATAAGAAATTTAAAAAAGAGAAATAGATAGGGCCTCTTGCCACCGTAACGGGCTCTGGATGCATGCACCACTTTGTGCCTTTGGCTTTATGTGAGTAATGGGAACTGAACCTGGGCCAGCAGGCTTTGCAAGCAAATATATTTAGCAGTTGTATGATCACCAAAGGTCGAAAATAGCATCTTTTCATGGACATGATATGGTATTTGTGAAAAGATTTCTTCTGTGTTTGAGAAAGTGAAAATGAAGATTACTGTGTAGTTAAGGGATGATCACAGGACTCTCATCTTCTAAAGGAAAGAACAGAAGAAGCCTGGTTGCTTCTTCTAGTGAAGCCCATTTATACACTGCCCTGATTTTCCTGACCGTGTTTTTGCTCTTCTTTCAGGCACTGTGGCGTTGAAAACAATTCTATTTTCTGGAAAATTTTCTTGTATAGACTGAGGGGCTTGGGTTGTTGGGCATTTTATACATTGTATGATGAAACCTTTCTTAAAACTTGTAGCCTAAATTTTTAAAAAATAAATATAAAAAATGTTTTTCTATTTATTGTCCTATTTGAGTTTTAAAAGGTTGAATTTGAGGCTGGTGCAATTCTGCAGAAATTGTATATGTAGCCTTGTACCAATTTTAAACATGAACTTGTGAAAATACAAAGCTAACCAATACCAGGAGGTTACCACCTGACTAGTGCTCAATTAAAATGTACCTGAAGTCAAGTACACCCACGTCGTTGCCCTTTAGAGGAAGCTTTTGACTAGTTTAAATGCGCTCAGAGCTGAGGGTTGGCTCTCTTATGCAACAGATTTTTATTGAGTGTTTCTGTTAGAAGCCTTTTCCAGACAATATGCAACAATCAGAGTGGGAAGGAGCTTTGCTAGAGATGATTTTCCAAAACGTAATTTCAGGAGGACAAATAAATCTCCATTATTCTCCCATGGAGTTCAGTCCCATGAATCTCGGAATTCAGAATATCAATGATAGCCTGTCTTACTTGTATGCACATTACAAAGGGAACAAAAAAAATTCTGGGGAGCATATGACTCTACCACATTTTGTTTTAAAATCAGTATTTTCTGAGAAACTTTCTCTGCCAGTTTACTGCTCCAGGATCTTCAGATTCATCAGTAAACATCAGATAAACACCCTGCCCTCACCATGCTTACTGGGCAAACAATGCTGTTTTACATCTTGTGATGATAATATGGCTTTGTGGGTTCTCTGCACAGTCTGATTTCTAAGTAAAGTTGAGAGTGACTTCTGACTTATTGCCATTGATAATTAAGTTCTTTTTATCCAGTTGGTAGTAGCATATAAGAACTCAACTTTTAAATGAAGCTCTTAAATTCTAGTTTTATACTATAAGCTTCTTTATTAAGTGGCATCTGTGATAGGTCTCTCTGTTTTCCTCCTGGAAGTCTGTTAACATAGATCTTGTCTCTCCTGTACATAGCTAATTTCCAATTTTTACCACCATTATCATTACTATTTTATTGGATATGTCTACTGTCTTTGTGTGAGTGCCTGTGGACACATGTGGAGATCAGAGGACAACCTCTAGGCTTGGTCCTCAGTATGTACTTTTTGTGAGGCAAGGTCTCTTGTTCTCCACTGCATCAAGACATTCACCAGACTAGCTGGTCTGCAACATTCAGTATTTGCCTATCTCTTCCCCCATATGTTCTGGAGATGTGAACCATGGTCATCAGGCTTGTGCAGCAAAAGCCTTTACTGAGCCATCTCCCCAGCCCAATTTTTAGCATTATTCACTATTCTTCAAGGTGTTAATTTTCCCAGGGAATCTTCCCAGTCCTCAGGATACTTCATCAGCCACAGTAATTAGTCATTCTCCTAGTGGTGCTTAGGGACCCAATGAAACTATCAGTGCCAAGCACAAGCCTGTTCTGCGGTACAAAGTCAGTATAAATATCTTGAAGACTGTCTTTGACTAGTAGATTGAATAACATCTGATATTCAGATCCTTTCACAATTTGCATTATGCCCATTTTTACATTCATAGCTTCCTATATATAACAAAATTCTCTATCCTAACCAAATTGTCTCTTATTCCATTCCATTCCTAAAATATAGTCAAAAAGACTACTGCCACGTGAATTGGCACATGCTTTTAATCTAAACTCTTGGGAGGTAGAGGTAGTAGGATCGTTGTGAGCTTGAGCCCATCCTGAGAGTATATAGTGAATTCCAGGTCAGCCTGGGCTAAAAGTGAGACCTTACCTTGAAAAAAGTTTTAAAAAGAAAGACAAAAACACTCTTCTAAAATGTTATGCAACCAATTATACTCATTCCACTTACAGATGTTATCATCAATAGACTGTTAATATTAATGTCAAATAAAATTATATGTATATGCATGTATATGTATATGTATATATACATAGTCATTACTGGAAGAACATCCAGGTTGTCACAGCTGCTCCTTGAAAGTATTTGGTAGTTTTATTATGAACATTATACATGATTTTAAAAAGCTTTGTTTATGGAACCATTAGGTAATAGTTATTCAAACTAGAATATTCCGATATTTGTTCCTTTTAAAATAGCAAACATGACATACTTTATAGTGAAAGACTATAAGGTCATTATAACTTTAAAGAAAACCCAAGACTCATAAAAGTGACAAATAAGAAGGAACATCTAGAGCCATACTCTTGTCAAGGCATCTCCACCACGCTTGCCAGGGCTCAGGGAACATTGCAGAGGAAGTTGTGCATTGAATATGAGCGCTGCTGTTACTGCCAGCCAGGCAGCCTCCTCTCTGGGAATAATAGTAAACACTGAGGGACTGAAAACACAATGAAGCAGAAAAGAAGAGTGTGTTGAGAACTCAAAAGATTCCTAATGTGACCTCCAAGGCACAGGAAACATAGCAGAATAGGGAGCAAAAAAAAAATGTTATAGCCACAGGGCGGGAAGGCATACTGAGGCATTATCCTAGCAACATAAACTAATTTGTACGTTCATGACCTCATAGTGATTACTGAAAGGGTTAACTACTACTTCCTAAACACAATCTTTATGGTCTTGTGATTGGCAAATCCTCAAGGGATATTTTTAGAAATACAAAACAACACACACACAAATAACAAATATCAAATCAGAACAAGCCCTCAAAAAACGGCTGGATGACTCAGCTAAGGAAATATTCATCTATTGGACCAAGACTGTAGTCCTGAGATTGGTGCAATTAGGGATAATCAGCATGAAGCACAGAGAAACTATGTGGCTGCATCACAGATCAATGTAATAATTAAAAGTTGCCATTGCACCACATAATTGAAATTGGAAAGAATAAGCCATTTATCAAAGAAAGGTATTCATTTCTTCAAAATCTAAGAGGTGCACTAGTCATGAAACAGTCTTTCTATGCTGTTGCAAGCACAAGGACTTTTAAATTCCATGTGACCTCTTTCCATAGGGCAGTGTCTAGTTCAGATGAATAAAATAAAAGGTAAATAACTGAGAAGAAATAGCTGATGAAATCTGGGTATCTGGCAACAGCAGGAATCAGAATCTTACATCTCACTGGGTGTGGTAGTTTGAATAAATGGCCCCCAATAGATTCAGGGGCTCACTAAAACTTCTTCAATTTCTAGCCACCTGGCTGGAGGAGGTTTCACTGGGGGATCTTAGGGTTCAGCCCTAAGGTGTGATGGTAGATTTGACATTCAAATTTAAAGATATGCAGAGCACTGAGTTCCATCTGGAATTACAAAGTGTGCTTGTGTGTGATGTGGCTTTTGGGTTTTTGGCTTGTGATTTCTCCCTCTCTCTCTCTCCGCTTGGTCCTTTAAAAGGAGTCCAGCTTCTTCTGACATTATGGAACTTTCCCTGGATCTGTAAGCTTCAATAAATTCCTTGCTCAATAATTGTGCCAGGTCTGGGAGCTCATCTCAGAGATCTGAAGCCATTTACTACAAATATTGTACCATAAGTGGGGTGAGATGAATCTGACCATGTGGGATTTGGTCTTTTGGAACTTTTGTTTTGGAGGAACAGGTATGTATTTGGTGCTATGTGACTGAAGGCACTTTCTGGAGCAGTAAACCAAGTATTGGGGACTAATGTGATAAGAGTTTTAAAATGCTAAATGCAGTGCTAAGTGTTTAGAGGCTTGGCTTATGAACTTTCTAAGGAGAAGAAAAGACTGCAGAGGACTTTGTTGGAACTAGGCTACTGGATGCATTCTGATGCCCAGGCCCAGAGAGTTTGATTAAGTTAAATTTTTAAAGGACTAATGCAGTTGGCTAAAGATACTGGACTGAGGAATTGAAAATTTTTTTTTAATTTATTTATTTGAGAGCGACAGACACAAAGAGAAAGACAGATAGAGGGGGAGAGAGGGAATGGGCGGGCCAGGGCTTCCAGCCTCTGCAAACGAACTCCAGACGCGTGCGCCCCCTTGTGCATCTGGCTAACGTGGGACCTGGGAAACCGAGCCTCGAACCGGGGTCCTTAGGCTTCACAGGCAAGCGCTTAACCGCTAAACCATCTCTCCAGCCCAGAAAATTTTAAATAGAAAAGCTCAAGCAACTTTACAATGACTAGCACAGAGAATGGTGACTGAAGTTGCTATTGTAAACACATTAGCCATCTTACAGAAGATAGCCCAACTGATGTACATTAAAACAGTTGAGAGGAAAGACTGATAGAAATGCAAATTCCTTTTGGAAAGAGTTGACTGAGAAGGAACCTGCTTTTCAAAGTAATGATTTAATTTGTCCCTGAGTTAAGAATATGGCTGTGCCCTGCATACCTGTTAATAGTTTCAGAAGCATGAAAAATGTGTGGAGTGGTCATGAAATGCACAGGGATTCAGGGGCCACTACTGAGATGTGGCACATAGGCAGGGTGTGATGGCCCTAATGAGTAGGCTGGAAGAGCCTTTGGAAGATGGACCGTGGTTTTCATGGAGACCCAAAGATCTTTTGGATATACCAGGACTGTGCAAGGGCTGCCATGGTGGCTGTTGCCTAGGAATGGAAGTTTTCCCTGGATACTCAGCCCAACTGGAGGGCAAGTGTGCACTGAAAAATTGAGACCGACAATCAATGGTTATGATGTCTGACTTTAAGTACAGAAGTTTGATGTTTGCTTGATAGTTGTTGAGTTTGCATTTTTCCAGTCTCTCCTTGTTATGCCTTGTAGCAGTTGAAAATGTTTCCTTAGCACCTTTATGTATTGAAGGCATACAACTTGCTTGATTTTACAGGACTTACAGTTAAGAGACAATCTGAAATCTCAGAGGAGACTTGGGAATTTGGAACTATCTTGAGTTGGTAAAGACTATGGAAAACTTTGAATATGGACTGAATACAATTTACAATGTAAGATAGTTATTAATATATTGGTGGCCAGGGACAGGATGTGGTAGTTTGAATAAATGCCCCACACTAGATTCAGGAGTCCATTAAAACTTCTTGGATTTCCAGCAACCTGGCTAGAGGAGGTGTCACTGGGTGGATTTTAGGTCCCAAACCAAGGTATGGTGGTGGATTTGAAATTCCAATCTAAAGATATGCACAGTGCTATGTTCGACCTGGACTTCCTAAGCTTGTTTGTGGTATGGCTTCGGGGTTTTTTGGCTTTGGCTTCTCTCTTTCTTGCTTGGTCCTTTCAGAGGAGTCTAGCTCCTTTTGCTATGGTGCTTATGGTGCTTCAACTGGATCCCTAAGCTTCAGTACATCCCTTGCTCCATAACTATGCCTTGTCTAGGAATTCATCTCAGCAACCTGAAGCTGTCTACTACACTGAGATAGAAAGTTGAGTAGAATATCTGGTTATGCATTCTCATAACACAAGGCACATACATTAGTAATGCGGGCTAGGACTTATTGGTAGGAGACATCATGATTCAGGATTCCCTATTTTACTCTGACATTTTTGACTCATATTTGAACATTATCACTTTGTGGGCAATATTAACAGATCATTTTTCTGGATTAGGATCAGTTCCAATAGATCCATTTTACCAAGTATATTTCAACTACAAGAAGTGTAAATTCCTATTCTCTCTAATATGTATTTTTAGCCACTGCTGTGTAATGCTGTCTTCAAGAAAAACAACCAGTGGCATCTTTGTTAGCAGCTGTGACCACTTGAAGGAGACCCTGGAGTTTGGTCCTGTTGAGTTCCCCCACAGAGGAGGGGAATTGGGAGAGTTGTTACACCCCAACCTATGCCTCTGTGTCAGGCATATGCAGGGATGAGGTGTCCTCAGAGTTGCAAGGGGAGTAGAATATATGCAGGGAAGACGATCACAGGATGGGCAACTCTATTTATGCAGCTCTAGGGAGGTCTTCATCCATGTTGAAATGAGACTTTTCGATACCATGGCTACTTTGGGTTCTTCCACACTCCTGTCAGTAATCTATCACGCACACTTCTTAAGGAAGCTCAATAAGCTCATTGGCACAGCGATTAAACTTGGCAGAATTGTATTCTAGCCTGTCTTTGGTGTCTTTCCTGAGGAGCAAAAGCTTGTAGGCCTTTCCCTAGAAATGTTTTATGCAGCAGCCATATAAAAGAAGAAAACCAGTGACAGATAAAAATGGTTCTTGGCTACTGGCATATGATAAGATTTAGAGAGAAGATATTTGATATGAACATGAAAAGAAAAATATCTCAATGACTTATAAAGAGAAGATGTGAGGAATTCAGAGATAGCCAAGTTAGTGAAATGCTTTCCACACAAGCATGAGGACCTGATTTCCCATTCCCACCACCCACACAGAAATCAGGTTTGGTGGTATGCATGTGCAATCCCTCTGCTGTGGAGGTACAGATATGAGAATCTCCCAGGCTTGCTGGCTGGCAACTGTGGTTGAATCAGTAAACTCTATATTCAGTGAAAAAAAAATCTTTCGTAGGGCTGAGGAGATTGTTCAGTGGTTAAGGTGCTTACCTGCAAAGCCTAAGGACCCAGCTTTGATTACCAGTACCCACGTAAGCCAGATGCACATGGTGATGAATGGATCTGGAGATCATTTGCAGTGGCCAGAGTCCCTGATGCACTCCGTCCCTCTCTTTCTCTCTCCTTTATTTCTCTCTCAAAGAAATAAAGAAAAATAAAATATTAAAAAAGGATCTGTCTCAAAAAATAAATTGAATAGAGCTTGAGGAAGAAACCTGATGTCAACTGGCCACCACATACATGCACACATATATACCTGTCCTGTCATATCAACATATGTGTGTGTGTGTGTGTATACTTGTATATGATGGTATTAGTAGATAATAGTTATTTTATCATCCACTAATACTCAAGAAAAGGCTTTATAAAAATATTGAAACCCACAGAAGTGCGACAGTGGCACACAACCATGGTGGGGAACCAACTGCTCTTGATTTGGCTAACTGATCCCCTCAGTGGTATGGGACCCATAGCTGGAGCTGGGAAACAAGTCAGAACCATATCCAAACATAAGCCCGCTCTCCAATATCAAGCTACCATCAATCATGGGCTACAAGAGGGCCTACACCTATTAAACTCTCTACCAAAAAAGTGTTATCTCAGTTTTCTGGGTGCTAACTTACTCTCCGCTGGAGAATCTGCTTCTCTTTTTCAGATAAATGCAGATTCTAAGGAGAGAGCTGCCCCAGCATACCTCAAAAGGGGCCCAACTGAAACTAAGGACAATTGGCGAAACAAGTAAGGGTGCTGTTTTCCTGATGAACCGGATACCAGCACAAGGGGAAGGAGACCAACACAGAGAAAAATCAACTCCTACCAAATCAGAGAGCCAGAGCCTCAGAGGCCCACAACACCTCAGCACTGAAGCAGACCAAAAATGAACCCAACATGGCTCAGGGAAATTTTGCGGAAGAGGGGGTGGAAAGAATGTCAGAGTCACATGTTGGGTCATGATATGCAGAGACATTTATCGTACCGATAACTGTGGGCCAACTCCATAGTGCATGACCCATTTACATCAACAAGGAGGGGCCATTGGGAGGCGGTAGGTCATGGATGAGCCTAAACAATGGTGTGAAACTGCCTGTATTTGCTGAAAAGAAAACTAATAAATTAAATTAAAAAAAATATTGAAACCCTTTCACTTCTATTTTCCTTGTAGATCCCGGATTTGCATATTCATGATTTTCAGTGTATTGGGAACTATGCCAGTAAAGAGCAGGAAGAAAACTAGGAATCTATACATATTTGTCGTCTTAATTTGAACGTGTTGCTTTTAGCAGACGATGAAGAAGGATTTTCAAAATTGAAAAATATTAGCTATTTTCCAGCTTTCTCCTAAGGTTGATATATCCCTGCTATTTGGATTTATAGACTTAATGACATATATATTTGCAAGACACCATATTATTAAGAAAGAGTGATTGGAAAGTGCCACCTGTGTTTTGCTAATTTGCTGTGGGCTTACTCTCCCTGCAGCTGGCCCATATTTTTAATCTTTTGAATTGGCAGGATAGAAGTGTCTGTGATGGGGAAAACAGGAGTGGATCTTTTTTCTTCATAAGGGAAAGAATGCTGAAAATCTGAGTAATTACAGCCCCATTTCAATTTTACTCACAGCAGTTAAATTATTTAAATGTCTTTTCTGCAGTCAAAATGAATATTTTTTGGTTTACAAATATTTTATTACCATCAAAGCAATTTCAATTCTATTATCTTAGTTCCTCAATCCTGCATTATTAAAAATGAGAAATAACCTTCACAAAGTGCATCCAAATTAGGATGCTGGTGTCAAATGATATTTATTGATTTTTCTTAGTTCTTTGCGTTAGGGAGACTATGATATATTCCATTAGTTAAGTTATGGTCCCTTCTCCATGTGTTTTGACTTTAGTCAAGCAAAAAGAATTGCATTTCAGGCCAAAAATAAAACCCATAGAATGTTCTGGAGAGTTTCTGCATTGGGAGGTTTAATACTGCCCAGTTTTATGTTAGGTTTTGGCAGGGGCTTTTATTGATGAAAATTACTTGTGGAGTAAGGAAGTAATGCTAATCTGAAACATTAATTTAATTTTATAGAATGATTAGAATGGTCACCCTAGCATTTATTGTTCTCTGGGAGATTGTCATTTCTTGTTTGGCATTTCATCTTATCATTATTACATAAAAGTTATTTGCATATGTAAATACTAACTAATGAAATTATTATATTGTTTTACAGTTATGTTCTATGCTATTTTCATAGATGAGTCTTTTAAGGGTTAAATGCTTAATTACTTCATGATATAATATAGCTACTCTGTTACGTGGGATTCAGAACAGTTTTTGTTTTCAGTCTAGGAAAAGCTGATAAGAAATAAGATATCACAAATTGTCTAGTTCAGTCACTAGAATTCAGGACTACGAAGGAAGGTACTTCAAAGATTCACACTTTGATAAAAGCAATAAAGACACTAGAAAACGTGATCAATATCAAGCCTTTTTAATTTTTTGGTAATGATTCTGGAAAAATTGTAGGGCTGGACAGATGGCTCAGCAGTTGAGACACTTGCCTATAAAAGCTTATTGAACCAGGTTCAATTTGCCATCACTTATAAGCCAAATGCACAGAGTGGCACATGCCTCTGGAGTCCATTTGCCACGTCTAGAGGCCCTGGGCACACTGTCTCTCTCTGTCTGTCTTCTCTGTTCTATCTCTCTCCCTGCTTACACACAAGTAAATAATAAATTAAAATAATGTGAAGCTCCCACACTACCTATCCTATTGCAGTTCTGTTGACAAACAATACGTCCATTTAGCTATAATACTGTGAATCATATAAAGTTTTAGGAAAAGTAAAACAAAACCACTAATCTGAAAAAAGATGTTTACATGGAGGATAGCAAGGACTGCATTAATGACCAACATGTGCATGCATAGCTATTGCTTGAAAAGAGCTCCATGTTGATCAAAGATTGAAAGAAAACAGCCAAGCCTCATCAGCCAGTCTTAATTACAATCAGAAAGAATGTAGACAAGAGTTGTTTAAAAGATATGGTCCAAAAATAAATAAATAAGAGGATATGGCAGAAGCTGTAGAGTTTTAGAAAGGAGATCTGCTGTCTATAGGTATGTACACTAGAGTTTCCATCAAATTTTAGCCACTTAAGCTCTGTGACTGTCTACTCTCACCTCATTTCCTCATTTTGAATATGGGAACAACAGACATCTCAGAACTCCTTAGTGAGATAAATGATAATGCAATGCCAATTCAGGAAGCTAGTCATCTCTGATTTTCCCTATTTTTAGGCACAAATAAAACTAAGGGCTGGAGAGATGGCTTATCAGTTAAGGTGCTTGCCTGCAAAGCCAAAGGACCTCAGTTTGATTCTCCAGGACCTATGTTAGCCAGATGCACAAATTGGCGCATGCATCTGGAGTTTGTTTGCAGTGCCTGGAGGCCCTGGCATGCCCATTCTACACCCCCCTCTCTCTTCTCTTTCCCTCTCTCAAATAAAAATAAAAAATAAAATAAAAGCTAAGCTCAGTAAGCTGGTTTCTGATTTCCATCCTACTGAGTTGCCACATGAGTGAGAGTCCAATTTGTGTAATAGGAGTGAATTTCAGCCTTGACGCACAGCATCCTGGAAATGTACTCAGTTTAAATTGATTGGATTCTTGTTGTCATTCAATCCTGGCTAGTTAGCTCTCCTTTTCTGAACCTTGACCAATTATGGAGAACTTGTGTGGTCTA
Organism: Jaculus jaculus; assembly: GCF_020740685.1. NCBI lineage: Eukaryota > Metazoa > Chordata > Mammalia > Rodentia > Dipodidae > Jaculus > Jaculus jaculus. The sequence goes on from NC_059105.1 coordinate 170,922,074, forward strand.
TACGATCTGTTCCACTTCCGGGGATCAATTTCAGCTTAGTCTATGGTCAGGGGTCCCTCACAGTTCAGCAGCTATCTGCTTCTCTGCCTGTTGTGGATCAGTACCAGAAAATATCTGTCTATTCAGCCCAAAGTTAACTTGGCATGTTGTGGTCTCAGCCTGTGCTGAACTTGATCCACTTCTAAGTGCATTTGCACCACAGTTCACTATGTTAGAAATTGCCCAGCATTTCCAATCTATGCACCCTCACTTTCACATTACAGTTTTTTCATTTATGTTAAATTTTTCACTGCTACATGTAAGCATGGAATTTGAAATAGAAAAGATGTAACAAGTAAGGATTATTTACTTTCACTTTGGTTTTTCAAGGGAGGGTCTTGCTCTACCCTAGGCTGACTTGGCATTGGTCTTATGCTGGCCTTGAACTCATAGTAATAATCCTGGGGCTAGGGAAATGGCTCAGTGTGAAAATTACTCACTACGTAAACATGAGGACCTCAGTATGGACCCTTAACGCCCATGGAAATGCTAGGTGAGTATGGCAGCCCACCTGTGAGTCTAGCACTTAGGAGGTGGCAAACTGGCTACCTTGACTAACCAAATTTGCAACCTCTAGGCTCAAGTGAGTGACCTTGCCAGAATAATAACATTGAGTGTAATGGAGGAAGATACCTGACATCAGCTTCTGGCTTCCACACATAAGCATAGATCTGCATGCATATTTATACAATCAAGTGTGTTCTCACACATATGGACATGCATGTACATATACCATCCACATTCACATACAGAAACTTGCTAGTCTATGAAACCAACTCAGTTGACCAGTTAATGTTCTGTGAAATGTAGTCAAATATGATTTGGGTAGGGGGTGCTAAGGCAATGCCTCCTGGGATAAAGCGTGTGCTATGTAAGCAGAGGACTTTAATTCTTATACTGAATATCCATGGAAACCCTCAGTGGGCAGGGTAGCCAACTGTGTGTCTAACACATGGTTAGTGGGCCCAGAATTATCAAGGGCAAGCTAATTAGCTAGACTAGCTGAATTCCTGAATTCTGGGCTCATGTGAGAGACCTGTCTCCATTAACAGAGGAATGTAATCAAGCAAGACCTTCAATGCTAACCTCTGGCCTCCATATGCCCACATGTTTGTAGATGTACCCATACACATGTACACACGCAGCAAAATGTTAAAAGGGATTACTAAACTAATAGTCAAAAATCTTTGCCTCTAATTATGCCTCTGTCTCCTCTGCCTTTTAAAATATTAAACTGTGACAATTATATTTTTCTTTATTTTCTTAATATGGTTGTTTTGAGGACCAAAGGAGGCAATATGAATTTGAGACTTAAGAGCAAAGTTACAGAATACCATGAACTATTTCTTAACATTATGAATAAAGTTTTCTATAAACTATCTTTAAAAAAGTAATCTTTGGTAAGAATTCCAGTTGTTTCAAAAGTCAATATTAGTAGATTTTATTGGGTTCATTAGTGAGTAGGTAATGATAAACTGAAAACTAGCTAATTTAATGTAACTGAATGATCATACAGTGTTTGCCACATTGTTCTCTGTACTCAGGGAAATTGTCCTAGGCTACCACAACAATGCCACTATTGGGATGTTACAGACTCTGTGCACATACACATCTACAGTTAAGTGTGTCAACTTATATTGCCATATGAGTTTTTGAAATGAATGCTACCCATTATTAGTATCTTAGCAAATGTGTGATGGTTAATTTCATGTGTCAGCTTGGGAAATGATTTTGGATGACAATAACAGGTATGATAATGAACTTTGAATAATAATACTTCCTTCTACAATTTAAGTGTGTCTCAGCTGGTCAGGGTAAAGTCTGAATAGACTGCAAAGGCTGCTGTCCCCAGTCAGAAGGGACTCTTCATATGACTCCCCTTGGACTCCGATCTAAACCAACTGGCTCTCCTAGATGTTCAGTCTGTACAACCACATGGAGTGTCTCACATGCCTGACCTCCATACTTGCACAGGAAAATCCCTTACATTAAGTCTCTTGTACACACACATGCACACATTATAAAGGTGTGCTTACTTTTAAAATATTGCTTAATTTGCAAACATCATCTTCTTGATGTGTGTTAGTATATACTCTGCTAGTTGGGCTTCTGAAAAGAAGGAAGAAATAATATGCACCAATAATACTATGAAAAAAGTACTCTGCTTTACCTATTTTTAATATTGATGCTTGTGAAAGAGGGGCTTCAAATTCAGAAGGATTTCAAGACAGAAAACAAATGAGGAAGGTAACATATTTAATACGTACAGAGAAGTACAAAACTGAATATAAATTTAAAGATACACATTTAATGATCTTTTTCTACTGAGAATGCCGATAGGGATTTAACAGATTATCATCTAAATTAACCTGATATTTTACCGTGAAAAAAGTTTTAGGGATTAGTGTGTCAACTTTTTAATAATTCATTAGTACACAGAGAATTCTAAGCAGACATTTGGAGAGTTAGGAAGGTACCTTTTGCTTATGCAATATTGACATCTTTATTGTCCTACCAAAGCAAGAAAAGAGATGGATGACCTCTAAAGGCTCTCACATCAGGACACTTTTATTATAATCAGGAAGGCTTCACACTTATAGCCTACAAGACATTCAAATTTAGAATATTAAATAATAAGATCACATACAACAGCATTTCAATGCCATTAGCTTCCAATAAATCAAATTTGCAGGAATTAAAGTATGGAGCTATTATGTTCCACTGAGAGGAAATATTAAAATTCATGAGTATTTGAAAGGACACCATAACTAAAGTGGAGCAGATTACCTTTCTGCCCATAAAGGAGCAAGCATTTCCAATGGAGCTTCACCGTGAAATTATCAGAAATCAACAGGAAAAGAAATATCCATATGGAAAACATTTGCACAATTAACAGGTGATGGTGATAGAAAGTAAAAATACGGGGAGTTAATTTTAAAATAGCTGGTAACCTTTATAGTTGGTAGAAAAACGAAAACGCCAGCCAAGAGGTCAAAGAGAATGTGAAGGGCATTCTGGAGTACTTTAGGGGAACAGGACACAAGAAGGATGAGATATGTCTTTCTAGATGAAATTGAACATACGAGCAATGGAAATTGATAAATAATGATTAGAAAGAGAAGTGGCAGTAATTTACAGCAGAGTGTTGAAATTTTATGAACTTTCATCAGAAATCTTTATAAAACTGAGAAGTAATTTGAATTTAGAAAAAAAATCGAAAGAAGATTTGCATATGTTAATGTAGAATGTTGTTTAAAGGCTCCTGGAATAAAGGATCTCATTGGAAATCATTTTCCTTAATTCCAAGAACAAATTAGCCCAGACATTCAAATAGAAATATTTATTTTCTTCTAAGGAATGAAGTAGTTTTTTCATTACACTTTTTAGCTATTAATACCATAGAAGTATGGTAAACTTCATTGTGTCCAAAATCCACCACCAGTTAATTGAACTCTCAACATAAACTACCTTCTGAAATTAAGCTCTCTTTCTCAGATACCCTGCCTTGAATGATGGTTTGTGCTTGGGTACTGTGGTGGTTCAAATGCAAATGTTTATCCCCCATAGTCTCAGGTATTTTTTTTAATTTTTTTTTTTTTTTATTTGAGAGCGACAGACACAGAGAGAAAGACAGATAGAGGGAGAGAGAGAGAATGGGAGCGCCAGGGCTTCTAGCCTCTGCAAACGAACTCCAGATGCATGCGCCCCCTTGTGCATCTGGCTAACGTGGTACCTGGGGAACCGAGCCTCGAACAGGGGTCCTTAAGCTTCACAGGCAAGTGCTTAACCGCTAAGCCATCTCTCCAGCCCTCAGGTATTTTTTTTAAGCTTCCTACTCAGTCAGTAGCAAGGGCAGCCCTGCTAGAGGGGGTATGTCTTGAGTCCCTCTGCCGTAGGTGCTGATGTGATCCAGCTGCTTCTGCCATTATGCAGCTTCTTCTGGGTTCTATAAGTTCGAAATAAACACTTTCCTCCTATAAGCTGCTTCTGGTCAGATGCTTGCCACACCAATATGAAGGTAACTGCAACAGATACATAATGGATTATATTCACACTGGAATCAGTTTGGAATAATTTACTTTACTGTGTTCTTTTATCTTTAGAACAGGAGAATGACACATGTTAGTTTGTGCAAATGTCTAGCTGAGTGGCAACTTATAGGAGCTACACCCCACTTCTTTCCCTATCCTCTCTCATCCTTAGAAAATGACTTACGGATTTCAAGCTGAACAAACTTTAAGTAAGATCTGATTATTGTACAAATCATTAAGGATGTTATATTTCTGTAGTTAATAGTCCTCAAAAGTGTCACCTAAGCCTGTGTTATAGCTTTTGGTTGTCTCCTCATATTGTCTACCAGCATTGGATTTATCTATAAAACCCCTTTGGTTTGTTTGTTTTCTCCAAGGTAAGGTCTCACTCTAGCCCAGGCTGACCTGGAATTCACTATGTAGTCTTAGGGTAGCCTTAAACTCACAGCAATCCTCCTACCTCTGCCTCCTGAGTGCTGGAACTAAAGGTGTGCATCAACATGCCTGCTAAAACCCCTTTGATATAGATCATGTGACTGACTCAAGCCGAGTGTTGCTCTTACATCAAGCATTCAATTCCTTCTTACAGAATATTCCCTCCTATTTTCCTTTCTGATAATTTATTCCTATATTTTTTTTCTTGCTTTCTAATCCTTTCTAATAAATTTGTTGCTTTATAAAGCTCTCCACAAGTTGCTCATTCACAGTACAAACAGGACAAAGTATTTGGCTATCAATACTGAAGTGTCAATCAACAAGAAGAGTAGATTTAACAATGACAAAGGAACAAGGCTTGGGTATTTGTTGATGAAGTAAAAATATCCTGAAGAAGTATGTCTTGTATAACAGCCATCACTACTTCTCTTTTTAAAAACCAAAGTATCTTATATACCTACACAATATACCATAATGAAGCCCACTACTAGATACTATTAATATACATTAATTAAAAAAATGAAACCAGGGCTGGAGAGATGGCTTAGCGGTTAAGCGCTTGCCTGTGAAGCCTAAGGACCCTGGTTAGAGGCTCGGTTCCCCAGGTCCCACGTTAGCCAGATGCACAAGGGGGCGCACGCGTCTGGAGTTGGTTTGCAGAGGCTGGAAGCCCTGGCGTGCCCATTCTCTCTCTCTCCCTCTATCTGTCTTTCTCTCTGTGTCTATCGCTCTCAAATAAATTTAAAAAAAAATTAAAAAAAAATGAAACCAAATTCCAAAGTGAACACAATCCATTGTAAGACAAAAATTTCATTTGATGATAGATGTTTTTAGTTATAACCCTCAACTAACAACAAAAAAAAAAAAAGTAAAGACAAGAATTGCTTTTCAATGGTTTAACAGAAACTAATGTGCTAATTATGAGTAACCCTCTTGGAGAAATGCCTAAATGTCTTTGAGCACAGTGAAAGAGTCATAAGAATTATTGGAAATCAAAAAAGCGTAACTAAAAACCTGAAGGAAATGAGCCAAGAGAATTCAGACCAAAGACAGGAAGAACTGAAAACAAATCCACTTTAAAAGATATTGAGGGGAAAACATCATATATATTTTTATGGCTCAGAAATGAAATACAAACATGTAAAGTAAGAAATGTGCTTCAGAATAACTGAAATGTCAGCATCAATATTAAGCTAAGAGTTCAGCCAGGAATTCAAGGAGATTTCTTTCAAGAGTTGTTGAAATACATATCTCTAGGATTTAAATAATTATTTAAAGAGGCTGGTTTATGGATGTCAGTGTGCTAATATATTTCCTGCCCAAGAAATCACATTCCTACTTCTCCTACTCTCTGGTCTCCTAAAGAGGCAGCCACTGGAACTGACTTCTGTGAAAAGCTTTTGAGACTTCTATAACTAGTCACGTCTACTTTTTAAATAATGATTGACTTTTATTTACTGAAACTCATTGTTTTGATCTGTTATGATGTAGTTTTAGGATCTCTGCTTTTAAGAAGTTTTCTTCACATGCAAGGATTCCTGGAAGGTTGACTCAACGGGACAGCATTTCTGAGACCTTCGTGCTCAGGAAGAGGCAGCAAGCCTGCAGGACTCACAGTGTCCCCCGTCCAGCTTGAACAGCAAATGCGGGATGGGCACAAATGCAGGTATTGTCTTCCTCAGAAAGGCATAAGAGAAATGATTTCATTAAGATGGAAATACAAAATCAATTAGTAATGATATAAGCATCCCTCTACTATTTTATGAGTAGGAAGAACTCCGCTAAGGGAATCTATTAAAGTTAATAGAGCAAGATGAAACGTCTCAGTATTAAAATATTCTCCAGAACAGTACAGAACTTGATGTCCATGTATATATTGAAGGATTTAAGTAAGTGAACCCTATGCAGAGCACAATGCTGGGATGAACTTCCAAATGGAAACAGGGTATGAGAAGGAGTGGGATTTATTTCAGATTTACAAAGCCAGGGGAAGTTCCATAATGGTGAATGAGTCTGGCCCCCTTTCACAGATCCAAGAGAGAGACCAACTCCAGCCAGCGCCACAAGCCAGCTCACACCTGCAACAAGCAGCAGGGGTCCCACAAATTGCAGCTCTGTGTTTCTTTGGGCTATAAACTGCTCTTCCCACACAAACCTTAGGGCTGAATCCTAGGATCTGCTCCCAGCAACACCTCTTCCATCTAGGCAGCTAGAAATCCAAGTTAACACCTGAATCTATTAGTCATTCCAACCACCACAGGAAGCCTTCCCTCGAAACAAATGCCAGTGTTATCCAAGATGATGATGTGTTTTGCAATACCAAAATGTCAAACTTTTAACTTCAAAATTAAAAATGATATTCTTCATCTCATGTATTTTTAAATGGACATTATAGGACTGGGCTGAGTATTGATCTTCTGAGTTATATTGCTTCTTACAAGGAAGTTCCAGCTAAAGGACCCTCTTTTGGGTTTAGTTCTTTTCCTGAACATGAAGATCATATAGCTACTCTGCTTATTTATGATCCTTGAATGGGCTATGGTCTCTGTGGTAAAGTTTTAACTATTTCAGAAAATGTAGAACTCTTACATATTTATGATGTTTTACTATTGGGACATGAAAAATGACTTAATTATATAGACAAATCTGTAATTTTTCTTATCCAATTGTAGCTATGGTATAAGTGACATTTATAACATAGGGTTGTTATTCTTATATTTTTGGAGTCCATTAAGTTTACTAGAGTAAGTATATAGATTTCCTTGGTCTGAGTATATCATGCTATCATTAGAGGTTACTCTCTCCTCTGAGATACATATAAAGTTGATTTGTGTCCCCTATTTTATGTTCAATAAGAAATCCAATGTTATCCCCATTAGTTCTATGAATTCCTAGGAGTGTATATTCTCATAGTCACATCTAATTCCAATTTCTGGTTCACTGTGACTTTAATATACCTATTTGTCAGCTCCTCTAGCTCCTTTCTCTATAATCAACTCAGATAAAGAGCATTGTTCATGTCTTTAAGTTCTCCCATGTATCATTCACAGAAAGTGTTTTGCAATACAGCAGGTTATATTAGATTCAGAGTGATGATGTGGCATAAAAGGTACACTGGTTTACTGTATAGCTATTCACTTAAAATGTGCATATTAGATATGCCTAGTCTTTGAAATTATTTTCAACACACTGTCTTTTTAAAAAAATGCTTTTATTTATTTGCTAGAAAAGAGAGATAGAAAGAAGAGAAAGAGAGAGAAAGAATGAGAATGGGTACAAGAATGGGTACACCAGGTCTTGCAGATGCAGCAAAGGAACTCCAGATACAAACATTACATTGTGTATCTGGGTTTACATGGATACTGGGGAATCAAATCCAGGGTGTTAGGCTTTGCAGATAAGCACCTTAACTGCTGAGCCATCTGTCCAGCCCATGACACTATCTTTCGAACCAATAGCTAGAAATGCTTAATTGGCTAAATACCTTCAGTGCTTCTACTGGATATAGAACATTTATCTTACTGTTTATGGGAAATTTTGCAATAAAAATACTCCAAAATTATTTCAGAGCTAACAGACATACAAAGCGCAGTTCTGTAATAGAATAAGGAATTGTTCAAATATAAAAAATGAAGTTTATATGGCACAATTCAATTTTTTGTAATGTTTTTTCTTATTTTTTGAGTATATAAATATTGGAGGTATTTCAGAAGCTAATCTGTAATAGAAAGATATATCTTGGAAATCAGTATCTTCATCCATTTGAAAGCTATCTTATAGCTGCTTGTTTTTCTCTGGTGACTCTACTCTAATCAATGACATTGGTTTTATTAAGCAATTTTGCTAAATTACAAAAAGTCACCTTCTTTGCTCTATAGAGTGTGTGTTGAGGGCATGTGGTGTAGGCACCGGTGAAGAAGCATCTAGAGACAAAGGATATTCTTAGACATCCCCTTCCATAGCTCATCTGTATGTTTCCTTGAGACAGAGTCTCTGATTCCCACAGGAATGGGTTATGGATATATGTAGCCCAGTCCAGCTGTCTAAGTGGGTGATTGGGAACTGAACTCAGGAGATCTCAGACATTCTTTGACCTCATGCTTGTGCTGAGAATATTCTTGCTGATTGAACCATCTCTCAGCCCCCAAATTTATTTTCTTACACAATTAATAACCTGAGTTGATATGTGAATTGTTGATTATTGTTAACTTTTCTACCAGCAACATTAATTTCAGTGTGACTAAAAATGACTTGAACTTCATGTTTGAATGATATCAGTTTTAATAATTTGCTGGGGCAGAACTGATTAGTGAGGTTGTAGTGCCCCAGCCATGAGTTAGCCAGCTCTGAGTCATTTCCTTCCGTTGTGTTCTGTTAGCTCCCAGAGCACCTTTGTTTACAGCCTGGCCTGCCCAGCACCCTTGTCCAGCTAGTCTTTTCCCTACTCTCATTTAGCTTTGTTTTCTGCAGGGCGGCTCTTCACTAGGAAATTTCACTCTATCACTGTCAATCCCAAAGTAGTTATTGCTTGTTATTATTATCGTTTGAGGAGACTTTTATGGATGGAACATCAAGTTAAGAGATTTAGATAGGACTCTAGGTACTGTTAATTCACGCTATTCTATATGTGCATGGCATCTCCCTTATGTTTAAGTTTTAGGTACACCACTTACTGTGGGAATTAGGAGAGTGTATTATTAAGTTTCTGGTTAACATAAAGTATACAGTTGTAGCCGGGCGTGGTGGCGCACGCCTTTAATCCCAGCACTCGGGGGGCAGAGGTAGGAAGGTCGCCGTGAGTTTGAGGCCACCCTAAGACTACATAGTGAATTCCAGGTCAACCTGGGCTAGAGTGAGACCCTACCTTGAAAAAACAAAAAACAAAAAACAAAAAAAAAAACAAAAAAATAAAAAAATAAAGTATACCGTTTTTTCCTGGCATCTGGGTGGGTTTGGCTCCAGCATCACCTGACAGTAGAAAACTCTGTGGGTTCTCAAATATTTTATACAAAAGGGCATACTTTTCCATATAATCCATGCAGCCCTCCTTATCTATTAAGCAACTTTAAGACTGTCAGATGCTTTATAAATGCTTATTGGGAGCTAATAAAAATAAGAAAATCTTTCATCTACTCATTACAGATTCATTTTTGTTGTGCAGTTGTCGTTTTGTTTTTGAGACAGGGTTTCATGTAGTCAGTAGTCATATATGCCAATTTGGCCTTAAATTCACAAAGCAGCTGAGGTAACCTTGAATTTCTGATCTTTCTGTCTTAATTTCTGGAGGGTTGGGATTGCCAGATTAATTTTTTTCAAATATATCAATCCTGAGGTTAGTTGAATCCACACATGCACAACCAGTGGATCTGGATAATTTTTACATATACATATATATGTAAGTATGTGTATGTGTGTGTGAATTTTAACACCCTGTTTTTCAAACCTATGCATTGAGAAATTAATGTTTCATTTAGTTTCTCAGTGTTTATGCTCTATTATACCATGGACAGAATTTTACTTCATCTGAAACATCCTTTTAGTTTTTAGTCACTATTGCAGTCAAGTTCATATTGCTGATAGAAATCACTCAACAAAGAGCAGCTTGTGGGGAAAAGAGGTTTATTTTGGCTTATAGGCTTGAGGGGAAGCTCCATGATGGCAGAGGAAACTGATGACAATAGCAGAAGGTGGACATCACCCCCTGGCCAACATAAGGTGGACAACAGGAACAGGACAGTGTGCCAAACACTGGCATAGGGAAATGTAAGCCTGCCCCCCAATAATACACTCCTTTCAGGAGGCTTTAATTTCCAGTCACCATCAGCTGGGAAACCTAGCATACATAACACCTAAGTTTATGGGAGACACCCGAATCAAACCACCACAGTCACATTTATATTTGAAAACACATTTATTTTGAAGTCATGATGCAAATCCATTCCACTGTCCTTATTTTGTGGCTTGTGGCTCTATCTCAAACACAGCTTTTCATTAAAATATTATTTGAACTGAAGACATCTTCAACAGTCTGGAACTCGTTTTGTTCTATTATTTGATTTTTGAGTTCCCTATATGTCTTAGAATTCTCTTTAAAAATTCTGGGGTTTTTGACCATCACTGAGCAAACTGCCTATGGTCTACCAAGAGCAGAGCCTCTGAGTTGGGCTGTAAACCAGCTGTAGTCTTTGACACATTCAGGCAGACTGCTTCTTCTGTTGGCAACGCTGTCCTCTGTGAGAAGAAACTCATATGTAGCACATCATTTCTTATGGACTGCCTTAAGCCTTGAGAACTATACAGTGAAATCAAAATGGATTTGTGCCATTTCCTAACTTTGTTGAATCTTTGTGCTTGGTGATACGGAGTCCTGATATTCAACACTGCAGTGTTGTTGTCTGCCTTTACTAGCTTCCTCTTCAATTTCTGTCTTCCCTCTAGTCACAACTGATACATTTTTGTTCACTAAAAGTTATACGGCTATATTTTATCATGTTTGTATTCTGAAATCACATAATTTTGGTTGTTGAAGTATATCAGTGATAATTGCTTATTTGACATGTATTTCCTTTGCATTACTTAAAAAATTTATTTATTTATTTGAAAGAGAAAGAGGTAGAGATAGATGAGAGAGAGAGAGAGAGAGAGAGAGAGAATGGTATGCCAGGGCCTCTAGCTACTGCAAATGAACTCCAGACTCATGCCACCTTGTGCATCTGGCTTATGTGGGTCCTGAGGACTCAAGCCTAGGTCCTTGGGCTTTGTAGGCAAGCACCTTAACCACTAAGCCATCTCTCTAGGCCCCCTTTTAAAATATGCATTGCTAATTAAAATATTTTATTTGTTTTCTAAATATTTTCATTTTTATTTATTTATTAGACAGATATGTAGATACAGAAAAAGAGAGAATGGGTGTGTCCAGGTCTCCCACTACTGCAAACAAACTTCATATGCACAAGCTATATTGTACATCTGGCTTATGTGGGTCCTTGGGAATCAAACCTGGGTTCCTTGGGTTTTCAGACAGGTGCTTTTATCTGCTAAGCCATTTCTCCAGCCCTGTTTGTTTATTTGAAAGAAAAAGACGTTATGGGCACATCAGGGCCTCTTGCCACTGCAAATGATCTCCAGGGCCTATGCCACATTGTGCATCTAATTTTATGAAGAGGCTTTGAGCATAAGTTCATTTAACTTCTGAGCCATATCCCCTGCCCTCTTTGCATTACATGTGCATATTAATACATAAACGATCACCATTTTGAGCCTTGAGCTTTGGAATGCTTTGTCAAAAATCAATAACACTTGTGCCTTTTGTTGAACTTTACAGAATATGTTTCTTGAACTCTTCAAACACTTTCAACCTCTCACTAGCTCCATGTCTTTAATGGTTTGGTTGTTGTTATTGATAATTTAAATCCATTCAACACTAACATGTAAGGTCTTTGAGACATATATCTGCAGTTCCTATTTTAAATGTTATTTTCCTATCCCATGATTCCTGGTTTGTTGATTCTATCATTTTGCTTCTAATTTAAGTAAAACATGTACATGTTAAAATCAATTTTATTTGTGATTTTCTGTTTTGTAGAAAGCTAAGCCCCATTTTTCATAAAATTAACATTTCTTTAAAAAATTTTTTATTGACAACTTTCCATAATTGTAAACAATATTTCATGGCAATTCCCTCCCTCCCCTCCACTTTCCCCTTTGAAACTGCATTCTCCATCATATCTCCTCCCACTCTCAATCACTCACTCTTTTAATCTACTGACATGATCTTTTCCTCCTATTATGAGAGTCTTGTTTAGGTAGTGTCAGAAACTGTGAGGTCATGGATATCCAGGCCATTTTGTGTCTGGAGGAGCATGTTATAAGGAGTCCTACCCTTCCTCTGTCTCTTACATTCTTTCTGCCACCTCTTCTGCAATGGACCCTGAGCCTTGGAAGATGTGATAGAGATATTTCAGTGCTAAGCACTCATCTGTCGCTTCTCAGCACTCTGGTGCCTTCTGAGTCAGCCCAAGGTCACTGCCATCTGAAAAGAAAGGCTTTTCTAACCAAAAATGAGAGTAGTGTTATATATGGGTATGAACATTAAGATAAGTGCTTATTAGGCAGCTTGGTGAACCTAATATATACATTTAGCCAGACAGCAGCAGACATTATACCCCTAGGGCTCATGACTACCCCTGTTGTAGGCTTTCCGTATCAGAGATGTATTCCCTCCCATGGACCAGGCCTCCAGTCCAATTAGAGGGTGGATGGTTTCCCCCATAAAAGGCATGCTTCATGTCCTTGGCTCATTTGGCCTGGCTGGCCAAATTTAAAGCTTGTAGTGACCACTGTTGAGCATCTTCCCTGGTGATTTTTCTCTCTCCCATTGAACTGCATGTAGTGTGGCTTTTCCCAGCTTTCTGTCAACTGGTCTACATGGAGGAGGTTTTCAGCTCAGTTCCAGAAGCATTTGTCAATGACCTTGCAGCCCAAGTAAGTGGAGTCTTCAGCAATAGGGTCTTACCATCTATTCTTGGTAGGAAACCAAGGGACTCGGCAGTGGCCTATAATGTTTTGGGGGCATCAGGGACCTCCCTGGCCAACAACTCACGGGAAGGTATCCCATCCCTGGCTCTGAAGATGTTCTGGTAACAATCTGGTTTCTGGGAGTTCCATTGTCTAGAAAAGTCAGTTTCCATGTTACTTATTTATACCCTTTAGATTTCAATTAGCCTTTCCTGCACCTTTCCTTTACTCAGTCTCTTTCCCTGACATCATGTAGGTCTTTTCACCCCCATTAATCTGTCCTATTTACAGTGCCATCCTATTAAGTTTAAAATTAACATTTCCATGGCAAATTGGAAGTTACTTCCTTCTGGGTCTTTTTGGTGGTGTTCTTCATCATTTTTCCCCCTTGTGTTTATGTTAGTACATGAGGGGCCCAGAGCTGTGCTTGAGGCCCAGCATATGGCGTGAACCACAGACCTCCCATTCTTTCCTTCTTCAGCTTAAGGTCATCCCTGGACTACTGACTTCTGACTTTCATGTGGGCTGGTGGTATTTGTTTATGCTTTTATTTTACTTTTTATTTATCTGTTTTCTGGTTATTCTTTTCTTTGATATTTGACAATACATGGACTCCAGATGATCATTAATTTTAGAAACATGCCTTGTTTCATTGATAACTTTTAACTCATCATAAAGCAATCTGTCCCTTGTGTTTACCTGCTCAGCTCTTCTGTGTTCCTGCGACAGGCTCTCTGACTCAGTAATTTTTCCAAATGAAAAACACAACCTTTTTGTTTCTTTAACATTACTTCCTTTTATTGTTTTTCTTTTACTAGAGCCTATGTCTCCATGATATATTGCTCATGTTGAATACAAGGCGATCAATTTTATTGCTTTTATTGTTACTTTAATTTGGCCATTAATATGCCTTAAGATTGTTTAACTGCAAAAGACCTATTGATTCATGATTGGATAATATAAAAGTAATGGAAACTTTCCACCTCAATATTCTAATTTTTGCCTTGGTGCCCTCAATAGATGTGGCTGATGCTGAAATAAAATGTCTCTTTTTTACCCTTTTTATCAACATGTCCACGCCATTCCCTTCTAATTAGCAACATGATAGCTGTTTTATTATTTCATTGTTTCATATATAGTAGCACATTATCACCATAAGTCATAAAATATTGACATCTTAGTAGAGGGTTTGATTATTTTTTTACTTACAAGGCTTCAAAAGTGACCTGATTTTTCTTTTGCTATTTTTCTTGGTTTATTGAAATTATAACCAAGCCATGTTTATTCTTTAAACAGCAGATGGCTTATTAGTGTACATGGTACACTACTATAGAACCAAACCTTCTAAGCCATTTTTTTTTTCTAAGATCAATCTTTCAGAGTTGAATACAGATGGAGACCAGTGAATATAGAACATGTGAAAATTTCTGAAAATGTTCTTTGTGCAATGATTAACTTTGTTGCCAAGTAAGTGGATGAAATATACGTTTAACCACTTTGTACTATAAAATTGTAGTTTGAGCATGGTTCGCCTATCTTGTGAACAGAAACGTGCTTCCTTTTCTCGCCTACCGAGATTCCAAAAGCAGAACCTCTGCACGGTGCAAAGCCACCTTGGGGATCTTGACACCACGACTTGCTCTTTCTCTCACCTTGTTTACCTGAAACTTTTCTTAAGTTGGTACATATGTGAAAGGGAGGAAAATTGAGCTGTAATAAAATTTCTTCCAAGGAAATTAGGACATTATAAACAATAGTGACCTTTGAATATATGTTAATATAATTCTTTTCTGGCACAGAAAAGTAGCATGCTAGATAATTTCCTTTGTTCCAATCCATTCTATTATTTAAATGTATTCTTCATAAGTGATGAGTGGGTAGTACTCCAAAAATCATTTATGAGTTGTTCTAGATCTTGAAAGGCATTTTCTATACAAATGTCATAATGAAGGCCTATTATGCTCCTTGATTAATCTTGTAGTCACTTGAATGTATCAGGAATGTAAATATATTGGGATTTTTTCAAAATACAACTCATCATAATATGACCTATTAGTTCTAAGGGATACTAGTTTTATTATTGTGAAGTCCGTCTCTCTCAGTAGCAGCAAACATTTCCAGTGTGAGGCAGAGCACAGCATTCATTGGAGGTAGGTTGGGTTCACTCAAGAACATCAAGAAATATTGTATTCAGGACATTCATATTTCTACGTCGCAACAAGAGTTTCCAAAGATAACCACAATGCCATTGTTCACATAAGAAGATGAAAGGAGAATTTTATTTGTGAGGAATTTGGGACTTCAGACTTTGTAACACATTGTTTGTAAATTAAGGACTAACTAGTTTATTCCTCCTGGGATTCTGAACCCAAATCTCATTTGAAAAGTTATACTCTTTTGTGTCTTGCTTCATGTGAACTAAGAGTTGAATTTCATCTCAATAATACCTTTATTCTGGACTGCTATTTCTTAAATTTGAATTTTTCATATCTTTTATTCAGCCCAGTGTTTTATTTTCATTGTACTTCATGTTATTTTCTCTCCTTTGTAATGTGCACTGTGGTAGCAGGAACTTTGAAACTAAACATTAACTCTGACTTGCCAGAAGCAGCTTTGTTTCTGAGAGTGATTATTTGCCATAATTGCCACCCTCTTTTCTGAAGAGGTAAGGTTCCTGGGATCACATAGTAACATCAGACACACCATCACTGAGTTTCCTGCTGACTCCTGTCAGATGAATTTGTACTGATCTCCTGCTGAAGTTCCTCTTAGGCTTTCTTCCAGACCACCTGTGGAGGAGGAGAGGTTTTTATTTTCTCACTTTTCTTTTAAATTTCTAGCACTTTAATTTTCTTTCTGCTTTAGAATATGAAGGGTAAAATAGCTAGAAGGTGGATTGCAGTACTAAGTATCACTTATTTTAATGCTACCTTTAGCTAAATTTCATCTCATACACAAAAAATTTTGGACGCTGGTCTCAAAATCCATCTCACATTTTTCTCTCCTATTTATTTTCTTTAACACTTTGAGAAGATTTTATACTTCTATTCTCTCCCCTCCTTCTTGGTGTTTAGTATATTCTACCTCCCTACTCCATGAGATTTGGTGCTATAGAATCTGAGATAGGCTCCTTATAAATTAGACAGGTACTTTTTAATTCTGAAGAGGAGTTTCAGGGGCATGCTACCTGCATCAATGTAGTTGCCATCACAGTGAGTAACAATCATTGAACCACATCTTACCACCCTCAATACCTCTCAATAGCTCCACAACAAAGACCAACATCCAGTAACAGCAGAGTCCTTTTGTGAAATCAAATTGTACTCAGCCATAGCCTTTATTTCATGAAAACTTCTTTTTTTCTGAATAGAAGTAAATATTGACTTTTAATCGAGAAGGTTCAGATGTATGACTTTTACTATTTTAATCACCCTCTGGCTGGGGTGACCATGTCTATACTTATGATGATAATTTGTTTTTTTTGAAAATAGAGTCATCATCAGTGAACATCAGATGATGGAAACACCTCATCCTTGTTTCCCATTATTGAGGGAAAGTGAAAAGCTGAGACAGCTACATTGTTATCAGACAGGTCACTCTATTTCCATTTGAAAATCACAAAGCCAATGTGGATCTGAAATACCAAAGGTTCTAAGTCAATGGTGAGGAGTCTTCCTGATATGATGTGCTAGGTATTTGAAATCAGTTACAAATCCTGCTGGAATATCATTTGATCTTAAAAGTTAAACTGTGGAGCCAGTCATGGTGGTGCACACCTTTAATATGAGCACTTGGGAGGCAGAGGTAGGAGTATCTGCGAGTTCAAAGCCATCCTGGGACTACATGGAGAATTCCAGGTCAGCCTGAGCTAAAGTGAGACCCTACCTAAAAAAAAAAAAAAAAAAAAAAATAGTTTAACTGTGGTAGTCTTTGACTATTGCTTTCTTCATTCTTCCTTTGCATGTGGACTAATAAGTGATTCTCTGTGTTTTCAAGATTGTGGTCATATATCACAGTGAATAAATAGCCAAGGCAATGTGTCATCATTTGTTGGAATAGTTGTACGTTTTATAGTTGTTAACAAAAATGTGTAATGAAATCTATAGAAGTTTAGTAGAGATTTTCAGTGGCTTTATTATCCTTCCATATTTTAGTGTACTTAAGAGGGAGCATAGAATATGTTGTGCATGCTTTATTTAATCTATAGGTGATGTTCAAAGAGCATAGACAGAGATTTCTACTCCTACCTCCATGTTAGTCTTCTAAGGCCCTTAGCACTTGTCTCCCGTTAACTAAGAACTACAGACTATTGTGGCATAAGCTGATTGTGTGGTTTATTAGGATGTTTTACATATCACAATCATTTACACAGTGGTTGAGTCATGACATGTCAACTGTGGTTTTTATACATGTACCTTATAGGGATAAAAAAGTGCTTTCTCTTTCTGCTATGCTTTTCCCATCATACTGGGTTATACTTTCTGGAACTGTGAGCCATTTAAACCCTTGTAGTTCTATAAGCTGTCTCTGGTAGGGTATTTTGCTTCAGTAAGAAGAAATTAACTGATACAGTCAGGTTATCTTTTTAATTAAAGAAAAACAAAACATGGTGTTTGTGAACACACACACATATTCATTTGATATTTCTGATCAATACTGCTCATAAGGAATGTGCAAAACAATTTGATAGCTTATTACATTGAAAATATAGCTTATTTATCTGCCCAGATTCTTGTTCATTTATTTCTATATAAAAAAATTTTGCACCTGAGTTGTTGTAGTTCTTATTTTATTTAAATGAAATCAAGAAAAGTCTATCCTTTAATTAAGCCTTGGATAAGCCAAGAATCCAAGGATAGAAAGTTACCTGATGGGGTTGCTGTGACATCCTACAGATCTAAAATAGGCAAGTGCACAGACTAGGGCCTAGGGAATGGGTGAAGGGACGAGCGATTGCCTGCTGAGAGGGGAAGCACAATGACTGGAAAGTGTTCTTGGAGCCCTCAAGTCTCACTAGTTAGTCGTTTCCACTTCTCTGACCTGTACCTAGAGATAAGCATTGTGAGTTCAGCCATGATGGATAGTTTTTGCTTTTCTGAATCCAGGGTACCATCTCACACTGTGCCTAGTTTCTACCTAATCATTTTGGCATTGGTTTTCAAAACTAGTTTCTTAATTTTAGCTTTTTCCTCATTAGATTGTCCACCACATTGCATTTACTTGGCAGGGACTCAGGAGGAAGTTACATCAGAATTCAGAATGTGAATTCTTTCATCTAGTGAGCAGCTCTGGCAGGAGTAGGTTGCCTACTTAATGACAGGACCTGGGATTATATCTGGTGATCTCAACAACATGGGCCCACATAGTCTGTGATGTGACCACATTAGCAAGCGATAGTATGGCCATCAGCACACTGATGTGCTTGACGCTGTTTCCCTTCTCAAGGAATCATGATAGTATCTCTGAACACATCTGAGAATGAATTCCTAGACACAGAAATCTGAGAGCATCTTCAGTTTTTTCTCTGTGTCTCTGCTCATGTCTTTTTTCTCTCTTTTCTTGTTTCTATGTTTGTCTTTTACTCTATCAGAACTAATGAAGACAGAAAATACCTGAAGCGAAGAGCTCTTTTTTTTGTGTGACACTCATTACAGTGGCCTGACCTCCTAAAATTGTTATAGGGTGCACTGCCAACCACCTTTTGTCTGCTCTTTCACTCAGCTCTTAATCATACTTGGCAGTTGTCCATATTGAAAGGCCAGAGGCTCAGGTCTGAGTCTTCATGGCTTCTCTTAGAAGCTTGCTGTGAGTTGGAATGAATCAGTCATGTTCAAAAGCCAGAGAAGGTGCAGTGAAAGGCAGGAGTAAAGGTTCAGAAATGTCTACATCTATTACTGATTATTTGCCTTTGTTTGAAACCTTGTTAGAATTTGGGGAACTTAAAGAAACAAAATCCAATCTGTGATGATATATGTAAAAGGAACATCATTAAGGACACATTGGTAAGGGTTAATTAAACTGACATATTAAAACTTAAATAGGCCAGATATGGTGGTGCACACCTTTAATTTCAGCACTCAGGAGGCAGAGGTAGAAGGATCACTGTGAGTTTAAGGCCAGCTTGAAATTATAGAGAAAATTCCAGGTCAGCCTGGCCTAGAGCAGGACCCTACCTTGAAAACAAAAGAACAAAACAAATATATCTTAAACAGAGATTTTATTTGAGCTACTTTCAGAAGATCATGTTGGTGACTTTAAACTGTCCCTGGAATAAATTTGCATTGTATTTTAACATGAGAGAAGAACTCAAGCATGTGATTTTGAAGGTTTCATGTCAATCTCAATTATTGGCAAAGTTCTTTGCCAACACACACATTAGCATAGAGTATTTGTTAGAGACTGAATTGTTTCAAAGAACAGCAATAAACAATGTTCTGCTGGTGAACTCTGGAAGTAAACAGAGTAACTCAATAGCACCCATCAATGCATTGAGTTTTTTCTTCACAGAATAGTGCAAGATAAAGCCAGCTACTTTTAATCTATTTACTTATCAAGGTGGTCATAATCAGAAAATAGCACTTTGTGTCTCTAGAGTCAGAGAACATCATTCCTTACAAGATTTCTGTGATTTAAGGGTGATTTTATGAATACGTGCATTGGGCCTCAGAGTAACACGGCAGCTTTGCCTAAGTGTTGGGCATTTTTTGCTCCTCTTAGCTGTACTCAATATCAATAGTCCAGAGGAATCCATAGTTTTGTGGCCGTGTACACCGAGAGTACTATTAAGTCGTATGTTATCTCCTAACTATGTTGCTGATTCTCAATTTTGAATAATTTAGCCATAAAAGTTTTTGTTTAGTCTTATGATACCTGTTTCTTTTGTCTGTCTCTTTATCACCACCATTGATACTTTTTCCCTATAAGGTAACATCTCCAATAACATGATTAAAATCTACCCTGGAAACTTGTTACAATGAGATTTTAATTTAGTATGTTAAATTGCTCTCAGGACTCCCGTTTGAAATCTACTGGGAAGAGAGAGAGAGAATCAGAGAGGGAGGAAGGAAGAAAGAGGGATGCTTTTAAATATGGGGGAGAAATTAAAAAAAAAATATATATATATATATATATATATATATATATATATTTTACAGATTACAGTGAAAACTGAAAAGATCTATGAACACAAGAAAAAATAGCCCACTGTCTAGCATGAGATGAGCCACCTCTCTCACATCTGCCTGGGTCCAAGAGACACATCACAGAGAAAATGAAAACCTAAAAGTGAGAACTATTCTCACTTCTAGCATGACAACCAACTCCAGGGGGTGGCAATAGACACTGAGGACACTCAAGGCTCATCAAAGAAGAACTCCAGTGGTCTCAGAGAGCTCAACACTGAAATAGACTTAAAACACACTTACAAGGCTCATGGAACATTTCAGGGGAAGAAGAGTTAGAAGGATTTAAGAGCAATGTCATGGGAAGGAGTATTTGAGACATTGTCTTTCCACTCTCACAGACATTGACTGCTGAATTCATGACCTCATGGTGAAAAGCAATAACCCCACTGAGGAGGGCTGTCAGCGGAACAGGAGTAGGAGGGAGGGATGATAAAAGGGTAACCAAAGGGTGATATGACTAACATACAGTTTGTTCAGCAGTATAGTTCACAATTAATGCAAATGAAAACTAAAAAAGATCAAGAAGAGAATCAGTAGCAGAGGAAGTTAAGAAGGCGTTTAATCACTGGGTGTCTTCTCATGGCTTGGTTTGGGGGCAAATGGATCTAGTTTTGGACTTCTGATACTTAGAAGTAGAAATTATAAGCTAAGCTTGCTCTAAGCCATTCAAGGTGTGATAATATATTACACCATAAGTAGAAAGCCAATTGTATTTCTCTAAATCTTGGTTTGCTAAAAAAAATTAGGCAAGTTATAGCTCTAACTCATTAGCATTAAAGTCTTTTTTTCATTTGTGACATTTTCAAATATATAACGTGTTTTGATCTTGTTACCCTCAATTGTCTTGTCTTATCAGTATCATTGACACCCCTCTTCTTCACTATTAACTCTCTTTGCACGTGCATGCCTATTTCTTTACCCATTGAGTTAAACTAAGTTGCTTGTGGGATCATGATTAGAAGGTTATTTACCATGTTGTAGGAAACTTACCAGTTGTTAAACACTGATGAGCCTGATTCCCCTGTTCTAACAACCATTAGTTGCCAATAGCTACTCGGAGAGGTCTGTGGTCTCATATATCCTTCCCCCATAGAATGTGAAATATTTACAGGTTCAGTCTTGCACTGGATGCACTGCTTCTGTAAATTTATGTGTGTAGCAACCATGCTGCATCCAGGAGACTGGGTTTTGCTATCTAGTTTTCCATCCTCTTGCTCTTACATTCTTGCCTCTACTTGGGAAGTTTGTGAGCCTTTGAAGAAAGAAGGGGTTTAGAGAGTCCATTTGATGCTGAACACATAGTAGTCACTTATTCTCAGCAACTTTGCCAGCTCTGCAGCTCTGCATTAACCACAACTCACTGTAGTAAGCAAGTTCTGTGATCAAGGCTTCAAGTACTAATCTATGGCACAAAAGTGTATATTTAGAAGGCATTTTGACATGTTCATTTTGTAAACAATAGTAATATATGTCAAATTCATGCTACAAATGAAAGTTATTGCTGATTAGAACCTGAACTACTGCTAAAACATAAGGGACATTATCAACTTACTTGATTTCATATCACTTTTATCATTTTCTTCTTTGAACTGTCTCCCTAGATACTAAACTTGGCCTTTTGTGCATTTCCAGGAAAAGCTGATAATGTTCTTGATCCCATATTAAATTAATAAATCAAATTAACAAGTATGTTTTGATCATCTACCAGCTACTCAGTATTATATATGCCAGGAATCACTTGGCTCAGTTACATATTCTACAAGTTTTTATGATCCATACCTTTAAAGTTTGGTGAAGTTACTTTTCCCTATCTTAAAAGTTGAACTGCTCCTGGCATGGTGGCACATGCCTTTAATTCCAGCACTCGGGAGGCAGAGGTAGGAGGATCGCTGTGAGTTCGAGGCCACCCTGAGACTCCTTAGTGAATTCCAGGTCAGCCTGGGCTAGAGTGAGACCCTACCTCAAAAACATAATCTGAAAACTGAATGCCTCATGTCCTCCTCAGTTCCTGCCATGTTTTCAAATGATGCACGTTATAAAAATAAAAAAAAAACAATTTGTTTGCTATGGAGAAGATGATTTATTGTAATTAGTATGACATGATCAAATGCCAATTAAGCAGAATGCAATTAAGGAATGATGGTAAGAGATCATGCAAGAAAGCTGCACGCTGATAGATTTGGATAAGTCTTCAAGGAGAAATTAAATCTTGAGCTATAATTTGAAGGACATGTAGACCTGGGTAGGAAGGAGGATGAGCCAAGGTGAGATACTTTACAGGGCTGTGCGAAAGTTTGTGGGGACTGTTGAAATAGGACAAGCAGGGTTTGTGTGGGAAGGGGCCAGCAGGAGTGGTGATGATGCTAAGGTTGCATTCAAACATGATAAGGCTTTACTGTAAGCCCTGCTTATTACATTCTTGAATCTTCTCAGGAATCCATACTAGCAGCAATGACAAGTTTATATAAAGAGGCATTCAGTTCTGCTTTTTTTTTTTTTAAAACAACAATGAGATAGAATATTCTATTATGATGCATCCAAGATAAGTTTCAGCCCTGGGTGCCAGCTCTCATGTATGGCTTCCCACTCTCCTGCCAACAGCTTGGACCCTCTGGGATTGAATGCCATTAATGGTGATGAAGTACCAATTTTAGATTTTTTGAAAGAAAAAAAAAATGATCATATAGAGTAAAGCAGGACTATTTCAAGTATCAAGGCACACAGTTTGGGGAAGGGACAACACAATCAGCAGCCTATCTTTGCTACTAGTTCTGCTCAGTGGCATTATATATTAAGGGGCCGCATGTGCATGAGCTCAGTGTGCAGGACGCACGGGTGGCAGCACCCTTGGCAAAGTCCTCTTCTCTGCCTGCTGAGTAGAAGCACAGCGCAGGAAGTCAATGCAACAATCCAAGAAGATGGTAACAGAGAGGGCGCAGGAGAGCAGTTGTGAGTCCCTCAGAGATCATTCCTGTTCATGTGCAAAAGATGATAGTGATTCCTTCCTCCTTAAACACAGGCAACACACACACACACACACACACACACACACACACACACACACACACACGCACAACCACTAAAAGCTATGAAAATAGTACATTTCAGTATTACTTTTGGGTAGATAAATAAAGAAGACATGTGGGTTTTAGAGTTAGAGCCGTCAATCTATAACTGTCAGAAGTGTCAGAGAATCATTTCTGACTGGATGACCAGGGCTCTGGGCTCACCGCAGTTATTGAAAGGCACTTCCCACACACTTTTCTTACAAATATTTTCTTGCACTTTCAAC
This sequence comes from Jaculus jaculus, assembly GCF_020740685.1. Taxonomy (NCBI): domain Eukaryota; kingdom Metazoa; phylum Chordata; class Mammalia; order Rodentia; family Dipodidae; genus Jaculus; species Jaculus jaculus. The sequence goes on from NC_059105.1 coordinate 170,945,572, forward strand.
TATATGCACTAAAATAAAATTAAACAGCACCATACCCTGAGAGTTTTTACTGGCATCAAAACATTTTTAAAACATAACTTATGGAAGATGCCTAAAGCAAACGTTACTTGTTAGTGAATAATCATGAAGCAAACCCACATATAATCACTACCTATGTTATGATCTACCACCCTTACATACACTCAGTCCTTATTCATCACTGCCCTGTTCTCTCTTCCAAAGATAACCTTGTCCTGAGTTTATGGGCAGTAAGTTTACCAGCTTCTTTACGCATCTCACCACTGCACATACATTTCAGGAGCACCATAATGGAAACTTTTTACTCTTTAGTTTACTCTAAGTGGAATGATATTCTCTTATGTCTGGTTCTTACCTTTCATAGTATGTACATGGGATTTGTTCATGATATTGTTTGTGGTTCTTGTAATTGTTTCTGAAGTTATTCATATATTACCTTGCAAATATTCATTCTAAAATATATGTGCAAACATGTATCTATTTAAGATAACATATTCTCAACAAAGTTCCCATTTAGGTGAACACCTATCATCTTTTTGGAAGAATTGTGTTGGCCAGGTAACTAATGGCCATAAATATGCTGGCTTTAAGCAACCTTAATTCATCATTTCACAAATCTGGAAGTTCTGTGGATGAGCCCAGCTAGTTAATCTGTTCTTGGTCTCTTCAGGCCAAAATCCAATTTAGCCTAGCTAGTTTATTATCTAATTTCAGAGGAAGATTCATTTCCAGGTCATTTAAATGGTTGGCATAGTTCAATGTCATGTGCTGTAGGACTGAAGTTTCAGGTCTTTGGTGCTGACTGAGGGTCACTCTCAGCTCTTCAAAGCTGCTGTTAGGTTTTCAACATGGCCCCCTCCATCTTGCAAGGTGGTTAGAACACAGAAAGCCTTGGGTTTCTAAACTTGTTGTTGTCTGCTTTTGCCACCACTAGAAAAATAATATTTTGAAGTGATTAGATACATATGATTATTTCAAACTACTGTAATGACTTAATATTTAGAACTCTGTGTGAATTCAAGAGGGTCATGGCTTCTCTCTTCTGAAGTCATCGAGGAAAACTTCAAGAAATCTTCACATGCATCTTGCCATTGGTATGCTAATTTTGGGGACATTCTCCTACTTTTGTTACTTCAGTGAATATTCCCATAGCACTGATTGCAAAGTACTCTTTGAAGCTCCTTACCTACCTTATCTCATCTCTCAGTAGTATATTATGTGTGAATACAACACAAAAGTCAAGTAATTTGTGCAAATTTTCATGTTTTGAAAAAACTGCATAATTGATATTATATCAATCACTAAGTAATTTATAAGATGTTTATTATCCTAAAATGTTTACAGCAGATAGTACTTTAGTACTAAGACGATTTGCATACCTGCTTTATAAACCTTTTGAAGTTGACACTGTTAATTCAATGCCTATTTCAAAACCATGTTTTATGTTTGGTGGTTTAATATTTGAAACAATGCTTTGGGGAGGTGTGGAGGGCCATGACAAAGGGCCACGCATTTGACATGCATTGGAATCACTTAGATTAAAATGAAAATGGTAAGGCTCTCCCTGTACAAGGTATGGATGCTGTAATATTGCATACAATTGGTGAGTTTGCCTTTGTAACAAGTTCTCAGATGTCGCTGATGATGTTTTCCAGACATACTTTGCAATAATTGCTTAATAGAATTCTTAGAAAGCACTACCTTACCTCCTCATAGGGCTCATGTATAAAACACAAGTACATATTATTCTTGTTTATGAAAAGTAAAAGTGTACATTGATGCAGTTTTCTTCCTAGAGCACCTTGGAAGACTGATTTTCTCCTTCTTCCTTCCTTCCTTCCTTTCTTTTTTTTTGAGAAAGTTTATTTTGTAGTTTTTGTGACAGATAACTGATATACAACTGAAGTCACTTGGTCATATTAATAGATGTAATTGAGGTCTTTGACAATCCAACATTCCATCATATTAAAAATTCCAAGGGAGCTAGGAATCATGAACATACTTTAATATATTAAAGGTATTATACAAAAAAGCTGTATGCAACATTACACTAAATGGGGGAAAAAGTTAAAGTGGTAGTAAAACTAGGAAGGAAACAAAGGTACCCAATTTCTTCACTCTTATTTAATATAGCATTTGAATTATTACCTAAGATAATAAAGAAGAAAAGGAAATAATGAACATAAAAAAAGAAGCCAAATTATCCTTACTTGCAGATGACATGATACTACATGTACGAGCCAACAAATCCACCTGAAATCTCTGAGGTATGACAATTTCAGCAAAGTAGCAAGATACAAAATCATAACAACAGTAAACAAAGCCTTTATTCATATTAATAATGAACATACTGAGAAATAAATCAGGAAAATAATATTCACAATAGTCTCAATAAACCTTGGAGTAAGGTGAGACAAAGAAGTAGAAGACTTCTACAATGAAAATTTTAGGAATCTGAAGAAAAAATTTGAAAAATAAAAGCACTCCTATGTTAATGGACATGCAGAATTAAAATTTTTAAATGGCTTTATTTCCCCCAAAGCAATCTAAAGATTCAATGCAATTTCCATAAAAATTACAATGAAATAAAAAAATATGTATGATTTAAAGTTCACAAAAGACTCTGAATCCACAGAAGCAATCAAGAGATATCATTATACCAGATATTATGTTTTCTTGTGGAGGCAAAACAATAAAAAGAGCCCAGTATTGGCAAGGACAAAGATAACTATAGTACCCCAGAACACACATCATTAATCCCACACAGCTACAGCTCACTGATTGTTGACAAAGATGCCAAAAACACACATTGAGAAAAAAATCAGACTCTGGAAAATGGTGCTGGGATGGTTTAAAGTTGATTTTTTATTTTCTCCTGAGAAAACAAGTAGAAAAGTGAAACTAAATTCCTAGCTCTCACCTTCCCCTCAAATCAATTCTAAATGATGTAAAGACCTCAAATTGAGACCTGAAACTTTGAAACTCTTTTTTCTTTAAATGTTTTTAAAAATTTAATTTGATTTAAAATTATTATTATTGGGCTGGAGAGATGGCTTAGCGGTTAAGCGCTTGCCTGTGAAGCCTAAGGACCCCGGTTCGAGGCTCGGTTCCCCAGGTCCCACGTTAGCCAGATGCACAAGGGGGCGCACGCGTCTGGAGTTCGTTTGCAGTGGCTGGAAGCCCTGGCGCGCCCATTCTCTCTCTCCCTCCATCTGTCTTTCTCTCTATGTCTGTCGCTCTTAAATAAATAAATAAAAAAGAGGGTAGCAACATTTTATAAAAAATTATTATTATTATTATTTTATTGACAACTTCCATGATTTTAAACAATATCCCATGGTAATTCCCCCCACTTTCTCCTTTGAAACTCCACTCTCCATCATATACCTTTCCCTCTCCATCAGTCGCTTTTTATTTTCATGTCATCATTTTTTTCCCCCCAAAACTGTTATTGAACATCGCAGGGAAAATCCTTCCAGATATAGACATAGACAAGAATTGTTATGTCACTTTTTTTTTTTTATTCTTCTGAAACATTCCATCCTGGAGGCAGGATCCCTAGGAAGTTTCAAATTGAAACGCTGGCCTAACCAAAGAAGTGACAGTTATCAGGAAGTTCCTGGAATTCGCAGTTCTCAGAGATGCTCCGCAAGGGGACTGGGAAGGCCCTCTCCTATCAGCAGGGCTCTTGCCGGTCCTGCAGCGAGCCCCAGAGCGCGGCTCCCAGGAGTCCTCAGACGGGGGAGGTAGGTTTGTCAGGGATGCGGCTGCTGTGGCTCCCCCCCTGCTCCTGTAGATAATGCTGCACCCGGCTTCTTCATGTAGCTAATAATAATACACTGACTTGTAATCAAAGCCAGACGGGGAGTCGCTTATATGGCTTGCTGCTGGGGTGAATACAGATTTGTTCACATTTACCAAGGAAAGTCTCATGGAGCAAAAACTTTCTAAAAAGGACTTTAAAAGCTTAGGAATTAAGATAAAAAAAATGAAAAATGTGGAAACAACTTACTGAAAAACATATCTAGAATGGGCGAAAAATCTTCACTAGCTCTACATCTGATAAAGGATAAATATCTACAATATGTAAATGACAAAAAACTAAATACCACAAAAGACCTGTTACCATCTAGGATTTTGGGTTTGTTTCCTCTATTTATTAAACATTACAAAAGTAAAGTTTATTTTATAGTCCAAGGAGGCAGATAGAACACAGAATACTCATGTAGGAGGGGATCCCAGAGCTGGAGACCTACCACCACTGCGGGAGCTGGACTTTTACTGAGTGAGGAAAACATTCTCATCTGAAGTCCATAACTGATCAGCTTCCAAAAGATGAAGGCTTTCATTGGTCGGGGATGCATTCAGCCCTGCCCAAATGCCAGGAAGCCAGTAAAGCAAGCCTGCTGGCAGGAAAATGCCTTTATGCAAGGAGGAAGTAGGAAGTAAGCAACCTTCTTTACCACCTTAGGTCACCATTGCTGGGTTCTCTAGAATACAGCTTTTACCATGGCCCCTTTCCCCTGTTTATCTGACTAGACAAGGAAACTACTTCTATAGTCCCACAAAATAAATAACTCAATCATTAAATGGGCTGATGAACTGTTAGGCAGTTTTAAAAAGGCAAGAGGACCGGTGACTACTGGAGCTATGGAACCCTTTACAAGTGTCCCATCATATCTTGGGGTCTGCTTGACCTAGGGGCAGGGACATACATCTCAGTTGTCTTTTTAGTTCAGATATTGTCTTTGTGCACAGCATTTCTTTATAAAAAAATTGCAAGAGTGAAAAAAAAAGAACAATAATAATGACAAGATGTTCTACAAAATTATCCATTATGGACATGGTAATTGAAACTACACAGATCCCACATTTTATTTCAGTTAGAATGGTTATCATTAATAAAGCAAACAATAACAAATGTGGTTAAGATGTGGGAAAAGGGAACTGGTTCTGGTGGGAATTTAAATTGGTCTAGCCACTATGAAAATATCTGTGTGGTTCCTTAAAAAACTAAAGATACAATTGCAGTATGGTGCAGCTTTATTTTTCTATATATATCTAAAGTGACTGTAAGTCAATATACTATAGTGATACTTATACATTCATATTTAGTAGAGCACGGGTCACAATAGTCAACTTATAGAATTGCCTACCTGTGCATCAACCAAAGAGGAATAAACAAATCTGGTACATATACACAATGGTGTATTATTATCCATAAGTCATGATGAAATTATGTCCTTTGGTTGAAAATGGGCTCAAACTGAAGATAATAGTATTAAGTGAAATAAGCCAGACCCAGAAATATAACTATCTTGTTTTCTTCTGAGGATGCTAGACATTATGTAAATACAAAAATATATAATAATATACATATACAAACCCCCATAAGGGTATGGTAGTGAAAGGAAAGGCCATTACAAAGGCTAAATATGGTCATAGAACATGATATCCTTTAAAAATATTGTCCTTGTGAAACCAAACACTATGTGAAATGCATTTATGCCAAGTCAAACAAAATAAACAGGTGTGGTTGCTGCCTTTAGGAAAATTATAGTGTTTGGAGACAGATATATGGCATCTGATCAATTTGTTAACTCACAGACATGGCAATTAGGTTCAATCTCAGTTTGCCAAAATCTGTTTTTCTGACCTTTAAAGAGAAGAATTCATGTAACATTCATGGATCTCAGGTGCCTCTATTCTAAACTTGGATTTCCATTTTTCTTAGTGACTCAAATATTTCTGAAGAGTGTGACAGTTAAAAGAAGAAGAAAAAGAAAATACTTTAGTTATTTCACTTACTATCTGTGTAACATACAAAAATGAACACAACCAGGAATTGGCATTTAAAATTGGTTGCTTAGTGACCCATTTAATCAGAATTTTCTATTCTTAGGACCTCATACAATGGGGATATCTGAAAAATCACACATCTTGCAAGTCAAACTGCCACACTGAACCTGTCCCACCCTGTGGCATGCCCACCACAAAGTTTTTCTGTCTTTCCTCAGGATTAACATTAACTCTTGGCAGTTGTGCTTTCTCTAAGATCAAGCATGCCAAGATAAATCAGCACCCTGTAACCATACATGGGCAAAAAAATATTCTAAGCACTAGAAAAATGAAAAAACAAAACAAAACAAAAAACAAAAACAGGTCGCAATTTGTTTTCCACATTCCAGTTCCCTGATCCCAGTACTCCTGATGCTGGCTTGAGCTGACTAGAGCCTGCATGCTTGCTCTGGAAGTAGGCTCCTTGCTCTGTCTTCTGGATTGAATGGCCCTTGGGTCCCCAAATCCCTGTTCTCCTGAGCCAGAGAGTGCAGAGGCCTCTGTAGGAGCTATCCTTTTGCTCCTTTCTCCCCAGCTTCCTGGTTCCTTGTTTCCCCTGAGATTAAGAGTGGTTTTCCACTAAATTCAGGAACAAGAGAAGGGTGTCCCCTGTACCCACATTTATTTAATATAGAAATGGAAGTCTTAGCTATAGCAATAAGGCAAGAGACACTCATAAAAGGGATACAAATTAGAAAGGAAGATATAAAATTATCCTTATTTGCACATGATATGATTCTATACATAAAGGACCCTAAAGACTTGACCAGAAAATGGTTAGAGCTTATAACTTATAACAATAACTTACAACAATGTAGAAGGATATAAAATAACTTCACAGAAATTAGTAACTTTCCTATATACTAACATTAAGCATGCAGAGGATGAAATCAGAGAATCTCTCCTATTAACAACTGTCTCAAAAAAAAAAAAAAATACAGTACCTTAAAACAAACCTAACCAAGGAAGTGAAGGCTCTCTACAATGAGAACTTTAAAACACACAAGTGAGAAAATGCAGAAGACACTAAGCAATGGAAAGACATCCCATGTTCTTGGATTCGAAGAATCAATATTATGAATATGTCAATCTTACCAAAAGCAATCTACACATTTTATGTAATCCCCATTAAATTTCCAATAGCATTCTTCACAGAAATAGAAAAATAAATCCTAAAATTTATTGGAAGTACAAAATCCTTATACAGGCAGGCTCCAAAAAGTACATAGCCCAAGAAAGCACCATAGCTCATAAACCAGCCCATCATGGCAGGGATTAAATCAAACCTCACCATTACAAATGGTCTTAATTCACCAATCAAAAACACAAGTTATCAGAGTGGATCAGAAAAATGGACCCTTATACATGCTGTCCTCAAGAAACCCACCTTGCTAAAGACTAAAGACAGACACATCCTCAGGGTAAAAGAATGGGACATGATATTCCAAGAAAATGGAAATTAAAAAAACAAGCAGGTGTTGCTATATTAATATATGATAAAATAGGCTTCAAGCAAAAAACAATCAAAACGGACAAAGAAGGGAATGATACAACTTGAGGACATCACAATCACAAATCTGCATGTACCAAGCACAGGACCACCACAGTTTATAAAACAAAACTTACCTGACAGCAAAACAGAAATAAATGCCAATAGCATCATAGTTGAGGATTTAAATACTCCACTATCATTAATAGACAGATCATCCAAGTACAGAGTCAGCAGGTAAATAACAACTCAACAACACCATAGATCAACCAGGCATGATGGTAATCTGCAGAACATTCAGCCCCAATTCTGCAAAATACACAATCTTCTCAGGGGCCCACTGAACTTACTCTAAAATAGATCTTATATTAGGCAAAAAAGCATGTCTCCATAAATTCAGGAAAATTGACATAACTTCCTGCATCATATCAGATCATAATGATTTAAAGCTAGAATTAACAACAAAAGACACAACAGGAATTCCACCAGCTACTGGAGAATGAACAACACACTTTTAAACAATAAATGGGTTGTGGAAGAAATCAAAAAAGAAATTGTAAAATTTCTATAATTTAATGATAATGAAAACATTATCTATCAAAACTTATGGAACACAATGAAGGCAGTCCTAAGGGGATATTTATAGTGCTAAGTGCATTCAAAAAAAGACTCAGAGATCCTAAATTAATAACCTAACCATCCATCTAAATTCATTGGAGAAACAAGAACAATCCAACACTAAGAGCTCCAAGTGGACAGAAATAATCAAGACCACAGCAGAAATTAATGAACTGGAAATTAAGAAGACAATTAAGAAAACTGATGAAAAAAGAGGTGTTTATTTGAAAACAATAAACAATTTGATAAACCCTTGGCCAAATTAAACAAATGAATAAAAGGAAAGTCTCAAATTAACAAAATCAGAAATTAAAGCAAGAGGTCACAACAGATATCAATGAAATTGGAATAAGTATCAGGGCATACTTTCAAAACCTCTACTCAACAAAATTGGATCATATGGAACAAATGGATGAATTTCTAGACACATACCACCTACCAAAACTAAACTCAGAGCAGATTAATCTCCCAGACAATCCTATCACATCCACCTAGATTGAAAAAGTAATCAACACCCCCCACCACCACCAAAAAAAAAAAAAATACCAATACTGGATGGCTGCTGAGCTGAATTCTATTAAACCTTCATTGAAGAACTGAAACAAATTTTTCTCAAATTGTTTCACATAATTAGAGAACAGAGAACCCTCTGCAACTCCTTTTATGAAGCTAGTGTCACCCTAATAACAAAATCATACAGAGATACTATAAGAAAAGAAAACTCTAGGTTTATATCCCTGATGAACTTAGATGCAAAGATCCTGAACAAAATATTCATAAACTTAATTTACCCTTATATCAAAAGCATTATCCATTTTGATCAAGCAGGTTCATCTCAAGGATGCAGGCTTGGTTGAACATATAGAAACTGGAAAACATAATACACCATATAAATAAAGTTTAATCACAACAGCTACATGATCATTTTAATAGATGCAGTGAAGGCCTCTGACAAAATTCACCAACACTTCCCAGTCAAAATACTGGAGAGAATAGGCATGGTCAGTTTATATCTCCATACAATAAAGGCTACATATAAAGCACCTAAAGCCCAAATAATAATAGGGAAAAACTCAAGGAGTTCCCATTGAGATTGTAAGCACGACAGGGGTGCCCACTCTCACCACTGTTCTTCAAGTGAGTACTAGAAGTTCTAGCCCAAGCAATAGGAGTGGAGAAAGAAATTAAAGGAGTACAAATTTGAAAGGAAGAAGTCAAATTAACCCTATTTGCAGATGACATGATCCTATATATAAGTGATCTGAAAGTCTCCACCTCAAAATTCTAAAGGTGATAAATTCCTTCAGCAAAGTGGCAGGATATAAAATCATCACACAAGATGAGTGGTTTTGGTCAAAGTATGTGCAATGTGGAGGAAAGATCCATCGTGGGTAAGTTTACATGTTTGAACATAAGTATTCTTATTGTACTTCTGCATACCTTGAACTATCTGTCTGGTAGGGGTAAGAAGGAGAGTGAGGTTGACCATTATGATTTTAGTAAAGTTGGTACCCTTGAGTGTTTTCAGTCCCAAAGTGAAGCCTATCTGGGGCTGAGATTACAGTCTTGCTTAATGCCCTAACGTTGTTGAGACCGGCTGTCAGGAAAGCTGTCATGGTAAGTGGTGTGGAGACTTGCTGCTTCACCTTTAAAGGGAGGTAACTACCATATATGTTTTTCAGAGCATTGTTTCTCAGACAGACTATAGTTTTCTTTTCAGACAGTTTATAAAAGCACTTAATCTTGTTGAACATATGGACAGCAATGGCTGTTGTTGCCACTGGCTAGTTTTAAGTTGAGTTTCTAAAAACCTGTTCTATGTGACTAAATATATGCTTTTTCAAAAGTTTATTTTATTTATTTCAGAGAGAGTGCCTTAACCATGGAGCAATTCCTACAGCCCTGTGTTTTTAAAATCATTTATTTAATAGAACAAAAACCATCACTGATTAATTCGGTCCTTTAGATGGGATATAAAGAAAACATGCTCCTCATAAAACACATAGTCTTTAATTTGCATTTCAAATTATGTGTGATGACAAACTCTCCATATGGAATCTTGCACATTGTAATCTACATTTAATACCATATCAAAAGTCTGTTTTTTTTTTTTTAAATTTTGGCTTTTGTAGGTAGGGTTTCACTTCAGCTCAGGCTGATCTGGAATTCGTTACGTAGTCTCAGGGTGGCCTCGAACTCACAGTGATCCTCCTACCTCTGCCTCTCAAGTGCTGGGATTAAATGCATGCGACATCATGCCTGGCTTGTCTGTGTTTTTAAAATACTTTATTTATTTCAGGCAGAGAGAGATGGGGGGGCAGGTGAGTGAGCACATGGACACACAGGGATCTTCTGCCACTGCATAAATTAAAAAAAAAAATCTCAAAAACAATTTGACAACCCAGGTTCAGTTCCCTACTACCCAAATAAAGCCAGATTCATAAAATGCACATGCATCTAAAGGGTGTTTGGTTTTTTGCAGTGTCAGGAAACTTTGGTACACCTACTCTTTCTGGCTCTTTCTTCTCTCAAATAAATAACTAAAAATATATTTCAAAAGAAAAACATGCAACAGAATTTTGGTCAATGGATTCACAAAGCATTTAGGATGACTTTATCTATTTCTAAACACATTTTTGTTGTCTATACCTAACAGAAATGGCCATCAGAAAACAGAAAAGGACGTTGTAGATAATGACATTTCTTAAACCAGTATATGCGTTTGCGTGTATGCATATGGAAATTTCCATATGAAAGCTGTGTTGTAGGAATGTTGCCAAATGAATCAGAACAAAAATACTCTAGGGATGAGCATGATCTCAGGGGGCGGAGTGTTGGCCTAGCATGCTCTAGGTTTGCCCTGTGCTTGAGCAACCCATCTGCCGGGCACAGTGGCACAAGCCTGCGCTAGAGCATCTGTGGAATGGAGTTCAAGGTCATTCTCAGGTACATATCGAGTTGTGGGCTAGTCTGAGCTATGTGAGAACCTGTCTCAAAAAATAAAACATAATAAAAATGCTGGGAATAAATCAGAAAGAAAAAAGTATTATTTTCTCATAGCCCAATTAATATATACATACATTACATATATAAACTGTATATATATATGTATGTATGTATGTATGTTTATTTATTTATTTATTTATTTATTTAATATATTAGTTTAGAGTATTATCTTGGTCCATTTTCCGTTCATAAAGTAAGGTAACTGAGGCTGGAAATTTATTTTTAAAATGTTCTTGAATAGACCTCTCAGGTCTGTAGTGGGCTAACTGTACTCCAAAGCAATAGCTCTGGAGAGGTCAGGTGGCTGGCCTCAGGCAAACAGGTCATCTGGCAACTCAGGAAGCCAGAGAGAACGGAGGGGTGGGTGTTTTTCTTTTATATAATGGTCTTTTCATGAGGACTGGCTAAAGTCTTATGATGGCACTGCAGAACGGGCCAATTACCCTAGCAGAATTCCTTTCTCAAATGTCTGAATCACTCAGTTCTGAGAATGATGTAGAAGTGTGTGTGTCAAATCTTATGAGTATCTTTGTACAATTCCCTGATGTCACATTCTCAAGATTAACTGTAACTCCCAAAGAATAGAGAACCTTTGCCTGACATGTACCTGCCAAATGTTTTGAGTTTGAATTAGTGTAGGTAGTTATAGCCCTTGATCATTTCATTCTTAGTTTTTAAATGATTTGCTATTGGTTTCAGCAATATTAGCAATCAGGGATTCTTTGTGATATACATGAAATTTTATTTAAAGTTTCAATTTAAGGTCATATATATGGTATTGTTCTAGTATCTTCCCTTCAAGTATTTAGATATTTGTGGAGTTTTTCCTGTTTTTCTTTTAAAATATTTTGCTTGTTTGCTTATGTGTGTGTAATATAGTATAAAGTGTGTAGTGGTGTGTGTGTCTGTGTGTGTGTGTGCGTGTGTCTGTGTATTTATTGGGTGTGTGCACACGAATGTGCCCTTGCAGGGCTCCGTACACTTGCTTGCAGCGGAGTGTTTGTCTGAGGTGGCAGGAGAGGAAAATCAGATGTCTCACCCTATTGCTCTGCCTATTGGTCTTGCTTTGAGGCTGAGTCTCCCTTTGTACTGTTTGGAGAGTTTGTAGGGCTCCCTCCTTGGGTTGTTGGGTGGAGATATCTGCCCTTCACTCACAAGGCAATTGCCCCAGATGACATCATTGCAGATCTTTAGATAAAGGAGAGACATATTTTTATTCCTACTCTTAAAAATATAAAAAGATTTTGGGACTGGAGAGATGGCTTAGCGATTAAGTGCTTGCCTGTAAAGCCTGAGGACCCTGGTTCGAGGCTCGATTCCCCAGGACCCACGTTAGCCAGATGCACAAGGGGGCGCACGCGTCTCGAGTTCCTTTGCAGTGGCTGGAGGCCCTGGCGCGCCCATTTTCTCTCTCTCTCTCTGTAACTCTCAAATAAATAAATAAAAATGAACAAAACAAATTAAAAAGAAAAGATTTTGTGATTTGTGTGTCAAAGTCCTCAGATGGATCATCATTCATCCAAATGCCTTATTCCATTTCAGAGTTGTCCTGCATTCCTTAAATGCTTTGAGACTGCTGAATCTTTAATGCTACCATTTAGCAATGTGCAGAAGGAATGTCTGTGTTTTCAGTTTCAAGTTTCATTATCTGCGACACCTGAATCTGTGAGGGACATAAGGTTCTTTTAGGATGAACATGGGAGCTTTCTTGTTCTCCTTCATTACTTGCGCTAAGGATTGAAATCCTTGAATTTATCTTCAATGTTTATTTTCATTAAAATTCTGCAGTGCCATCAGAACCTCCAGCCTCCTCACGCTACTTGTCACTCAATCTCATCATAACAATCTGTTACAGCAGCCAGCTTATCTGCCAAAGGTTGCCTTGAATGAGCATCTCATTCCAAGTTCATAATTTATGTTACCATTTTGGCTCACATCTGTGGTCTAATGCTATTCCATTTCCCACTAATGACATCCTGTTTTCCACCTTTCAAAGCCAAGCAAGTTAGATAAACCAATATGTAATTATTATACGTGAAAGTTTTTTTTTTGTAACCTACACTTCCTTGTGCAAAGTTCTTGATATTTTACCCAGAAATAAGTTTGATTCAGATAATTAGATTATCAAGTACAATTAAAAACATAAAATGGGTGAGTAAGGCAACTTAAAAGAAATTCACTTAGATTTAAAAAACAAACTGTCTAGGTGACAACCACCAGTTAGGATGCCAGTAAGATATCAAAGTGTGGTGTCCAGGCCCTATTAACTTTCATGATTGTTAGACCTTGTTTCCTAGTGACCACAGAAGCACAGGCATTACCCTTTCTCTGTCTGACTTTCAAATTTTGCCCAATTTCATCTCAACATGAGAAACTAACTTGCAAAGTACTCCTTAATGGCAACAGGGCTGACCACAGGTCTTTTACCTCTGGCAAAGATGAAGCATGAGGGTATCATTTTGCTCAGCCTTTACAGTATCCCTTAACACAGCTGATTATTGGATATTTGTCTCTCTTACAGTAATTCTGCTCTTGCTTTCTATAAAGTGGTGTTTTCTATGTTCTCTCCTTGTATGTTGTCTGCTGAGGGTCTTTTTCTGGAGGAAGTATAAAATGAAACTGGGCAGAAAGATAGGGCCGTTTCATGATCTTCCTTTCTGCCTTCTCTCCCATGGCAGTTCTGGAGAACTGCTGCTTACAGGGGAAGCATCCAAGGCAGAAGACCAGAAATCCTCATGTCACTTCTTAAAGGGAAGCCACCAGAGAACCTGCATTGTTAGCCATGTCCACAGTCATGTATGAAAACACATAGGTTTTTCTTTAAGATAATTAACATGAAAGACAATATTTAGGTTGTTTGATTCATTAAATTTTGAGGTTTGTCAGTAAAATAATATAAGACAGGGATAAAGAAAGCATGGCTAAGAGCATGAAGCCAATTTTGGTAAGAACTAGTGGAGTTGATGAGCTGTTAGAAAATATCAGGGTCAGGCTGGTGAAATGGCTTAGTGATTAAGGCGCATGCCTCTGAAGCCTAAGGACCCCGATTCAATTCCCCAGGGCCTGTGTAATCCACATGCACATGGGGGAGCATGTGTCTGGAGTTGGTTTGCAGTGGCTAGAGGCCCTGGCATGGCCATTCTCTCTTTCTCTCTATTTGCCTCTTTCCCTTTCTCTCTCTGAAATAAATAAATTAATAAATTAAAAAAGAAATGTCAGGGTCAATATATTTCGCATATAAAGAATTTAAAAGATTGTGATGGTATGTTCCAATGACTAGAAGAGCATAAGAACAAACTTCTCAGCCAGATGTGGTAGAATATGTTTGTAATCCCAGCACTCAGGAGATTGAAACAGAAGAGTCATAAGTTCAAGGCCAGCCTGGCCTACATATAAAAGACCCTTTCTAAAAAAAAAAAACAAACTAACAAACAGAAAATAAAAACCCAAATACATTCAAAATGGGATGAGAAGAGAGAGAGAGAGAGAGAGAGAGAGAGAGAGAGAGAGAGAGAATATGGGAAGTATGGAGGAAAGGAAGGAGGAAGGGAGTAAGAAAATATGTTTTAAAGTAGTTGATGTTTGGTATTAAGGTTTGGTGACATTTATTTTCTTGAGATCTCAATATCCTAGGGATATGGTCATAGAGACAAATCATTGACGAGATACAAAGGAAAGAAAAATAAAGCTAGAAGGGATTCAACTGCAAGGCCAATGGATCCATCCATTCTAATGCAATTCTAATGCAATACACACTCCAGCATCATTATGGGAAGCATATTGATGCTCCTCTACACTGGGCAAGCTACGTACTCTTGATGGTGTTTTCTTTGTCAGATATAAAAGGAATATTGAAGATTAGAGGGAATGGTTTCAGGTATCTTAGCCACTAAAGCATTGTTCTTATGTTGTTATGTCCTGGCTTTCAAGTTTGTCCAACAACCTGATATTAAAGTTCCACACTAAATTTACTGTAAGGACATAGCTAAGGACAATAGGCATTATTTTTCTATTGTTGTTACATGATTTTTTAAATAAAGTATTTATTTTTGAGGAGAGAGAGAGAGAGAATGGGCATGTACCAGGGGTCTTGCCACTGCAAATGAACTCCAGACATGTGTGAGCATGGGTATTAGAGAATCAAACCCTGACCAGCAGGTTTTGCAAACAAGCACCTTCAACTGTGGAGCTTTCTCCCCAACCCTGACAAAATTCTTGATATATAAATATACACTGAACCTTTCATGCCAAAACTCCAGAGGAAATTTGCTTTCATTTATAATCTTTACAAATCATGTTAATAGATATTTAGTACCTTTTTGTTTTGATGACTATATAATTACATCTAAATTTGAGGCGTAACTTTCACATACAAAAGTACTTGGTGAACACTGCCTATAGATTACAAATGCTCTTCTTTCTATAACCTTTTGTATTAAAATTATTCATTTTGATTATATGCTTTTTAATGAATAGTCTCAATGCACTTATGTGTGTGTTTATACATACACACACAAGTGTGTATGTAAAAATAGTATGAATATCCTGAAATTTGAAACCGCAAACTTATACAGAAGGGACTTATTTACTTCTTTTTACTACAGGGTATAGTTTTCTGTTGGGGACTAGAATGAAGCATTTTTTTTAATGGGGGAGAACAGACAAGTTATTCTAGTGGTCATATTCTAAAGCACCTCCTTGTGCACGTGTGATTCTGACTTGAAAGGTTAGATGTACATCATCTTCCTGCTGAATTTTGACTAATGTATATAAAAATTATTAATTCTTTTTATTGTAATTCTGTAGAATACAACATAGGTCCTAGAACTCTTTTATCAATTTCATTTAATAGTTATTTTAATGAGAAAGTTAAATAAAAAAAAAAAAAGAGACTCTTTTCCTTGGTCTCTCATTTGAATGGAGCAGACGTGCTAAATGTCCTTTCTTCCCAGTTCCAGCAAGGAAAGCCTGCTCACTGGGCAGAGATAACTGAGAAGCAGGAATCCGGCCACTGAGAGAACTCGCTCTGAGACGACTTTCTTCCTTTTCATTCCAGTGATTTCATCGTTGACATGTAACTGGCACCTGAAGTGCAGGATTTGGGCTTCAGGTCTGACGAAGTCAGCTGGGCCTCTGCTCATGTCGCACTTGCTCTGCCTGTGGGGAAGACAAGACAGCGGTGGGCTTTCATTCTCAGCTAACTCAGGTGTGGCAGGATTCATGGGCCAGTAAGAAATGAAGAGTGGGCAGTTGCTGTGAGTCTGAGGACAGCTCTGGAAATGTCTGGGAAATGATAAACCACACAGGGCACTCAAATTTAAATTCTAAAGGGAATAAATTTATCATTCCAAGACATATTTGTTGTATTCTTACTCAATGGGAAGCACTTTTTTTTTTTCATAAATTAAAGGAAACAAAATAGCCAAAACTTCAAGAAGCAGCTCTCCTGTGAATATTATCCCAGTTCAGGGGGAAACGCGAGTCCTCTTTAATGCTGTGACACTGACGAAGGAACCTTTCCTAAAACTCTGAGGAATAAACAACCTGCATGCCTGTAACATTTGCACTAAGGCATTTTTTAGAAACATTTCAGCAAATTTCAACTTCAAATTCACAATTCATATGCCTGATTTCTGAATTTCCTAAAGTTTTCCCATACTGAAAACTTTGCAATTTGATTTTCCCAATGTACTGACCCGTCTATTTATTTTTACTCACATTCTTTAATTCATTTATTAAAGTTGTTTTGATATTTCTCATGTACAAGGTAATGTGTCAGAAGTGGTTGGTACATAGCACACACGTTTTATTCCTTGCTTTACTGACATTATT
This sequence comes from Jaculus jaculus, assembly GCF_020740685.1. Taxonomy (NCBI): domain Eukaryota; kingdom Metazoa; phylum Chordata; class Mammalia; order Rodentia; family Dipodidae; genus Jaculus; species Jaculus jaculus. The sequence continues at coordinate 170,962,373 of NC_059105.1, forward strand.
TTTTCTTTCTTTTTCTCCAGGTTCTTAATCAGAAGATACCAGCTAGGGTGATGCATGTGGAAGTCTATTTTCTCTTTCACCTTCTGGGGTTTTCCCACTTCAAAATATCACACTGAGGGCTGGAGAGATGGCTTAGCGGTTAAGCGCTTGCCTGTGAAGCCTAAGGACCCTGGTTCGAGGCTCGGTTCTCCAGGTCCCACGTTAGCCAGATGCACAAGGGGGCGCACGCGTCTGGAGTTCGTTTGCAGTGGCTGGAAGCCCTGGCGCGCCCATTCTCTCTCTCTCCCTCTACCTGTCTTTCTCTCTGTGTCTGTTACTCTCAAATAAATAAATAAAAAAGTTTTAAAAAAAATATCACACTGATAGTTTTTCATTGAATTTCTATACTCCAGTAGTTTACAGCAGACAGCTTAATATTGATATTTCAATGTACTTTTTCTTTTCTTTTTTTACAAATAGAAACATTTATTTCTGTACTAGATGTACTAGAGTGAGAAATATTTAATGAAAGAATAATATCTATTTTTCATTGTTTACATGGCCTCCTTTATGAGGTAGGGTTTCCATCTAGCCCAGGCTGATCTGGCACTCACTCTGTAGCCCCAGGCTGGCCTTGAACTCACTGTAATCTTCCTACATCTGCCTCCCAAGTGCTAGGATTTAAAGTGTGTGTCACCACTCCCAGCAATTTTTCCATTTTTTTTTTTTTTTTGTAATTTGGGAGAGAGAGAGAGAGAGAGAGAGAGAGAGAGAGAGAGGGAGGGAGGGAGAGAGAGAGAAAGAATGGATGCATCAGGGCCTCTAGCTACTGCAAACAAATTCTAGATGCATACACCACCTTGTGCATCTGACTTACATGGTCCTGGGGAACTGAGCCTTGAACTTGGGTCCTTAGGCTTCACAGAGTACTTAACTGCTAAACCATCTCTCCAGTCCTTTTCCATTCTTAAAACTCCAAAATCCACCCTTTTGTTTCAAAGTAGATATTATATATCTTTAGATGGCTAGAAACACATTCACCCATATAATATCAAATTAGTTTTAAGATTCCTTTGCACTGTTACACAAATATATTTATGAAGAATACTTTTTACATAACTTCTCTTTCATGTAATATCCTGATAAAGTTTTGCTATCAATAGTATGCTTGTCTTATAAAACAAATTAAATTAAATTACTTATTTTTGTGTCACTTGAAAAGTCTTATATAATTTTATTAATTGAAAGAGAGCTCTATTTGAGAAATAGAGAGAGAGTGAATTTGACATGTTAGGGTCTTTTGCCATTGCAAATGAACTCCAAACACATGTACCACTTTGTGTGGCTGCCTTTACATGGGTGCTGGGGGTTCAAACCTGGGATGGCAGGCTTTGCAAGCACTTTTAGTCACTGAGCCATCTCACTAGCCTAAAAGAAAGCTTATAACTATGGATTAAATGTCATGCAAAGACATAATAATGTTTAAATTCTAAGTTGTACTTCTTTAGGAATTGTCAAGTCCATTTGTTTTTTTCCATGTTTAGTAAGAAGTTGTTCATTCATGACATTCTCTTGTCACCATAATAGTGTCGATTTCTTTATTATATTTTTTTACATACATTTACACTGATACTAAATGATCCCACTATTTTGGTATGAGTATTAATAGAGATCTTCAGTTCTACTCCTCTCATTGCTGTTATAGAATATCTGATAAGAAGCAACTTCGGGAGGAAGGGTAGGTTTTGGCTAACAGATAGAGGTGATTTGGTCCACCATGGGGGAGGTTGGAGAAGCATGAAGCAGACAGTCACATTTGGTCCACAACCAGGAAGCAGAGAGAGGGAGATCAATGATGGTACTCAACATGTTTCTCTTTTTAGCCAGTCTAGGACCCTGCCCCTTGGAATGGCTCTCTGATATTTAGGGTGTGCCACTATCTAAAATTAACTTAATCTAAAAAAATGTTCACAAAAATTTGTTTCCATGGTGATTACAAATCCTCTCAAATTAATAACCAGGGTTAACCAGAACTATTTATTTTTTCAGTAACTACTTTTTAAAACTTTATCATAGATTATATTAAATTACATCATTATTATCAATGCTTATTTTTCACCTATCTTTTGTAATTGTCATTATCTGAACTTATACAATTTAAGTTTAACTTATTGCAATTCTCTTATTTTATTTGTTCTATTTTAAAGATATTTATTTATTTGAGAAAGGAAAAGATAGAGGGGGATGCGTGTGTTTATGAGGGTCCTGGGCCCCTTTTCATGGTGTATTAAACTCCAGATGCATGAGCCACTTTGCACAGTTGGCTTTATATGGGTATTAGGGAATCAAATCCATCAAATAAAAACGGAAGGCTTTGTAATCAAGAATCTTTAACTGCAGAGCCATCTCGTTGGCCATATTTCTTATTTTAAATGAAGCATTTCTAACGCAGTTTTAGGTCCATCACAATGTTCAGCAGAACTTAAGCAGCAGTGTATATGTCACCCCCCTAGCACACACAAACAGCTTCATCCCACTCCTCATCATGAGAGCATTGCTTTTGTTAACAATTCCTAAACTTGAATTGGCATAAACAGAATATAAACAGAAGGCAGTACTTTATTCACTTTTGATATTGATGATATTATTTGATATTGACTTCCCATGACTCTCACTAAATGTACAGTATGTATCCACCACCATACTGACTTACAGTCTAGTTTCCCTGGGCTAAAACCACTTTGATTTTACCTATTGCATTTTCCCTCACTTCTAAATTTTGCTATTTTACTCTTTCTAAACTTGGTGTTTTCCAGAATATCATATAGTGGATTCATACCTTTTGTAGATTAATATAAATTCTCTTCATAACTTTTGTTGGCTTGATAGTTCCTTTTTTAGTGTTTTATAACACCCTATTTCTTAGGTGTACAGTACATGAATTCACTTATTTCCCTTTTACAGGATTTCTTGGTTACTTCCAAATTTGGCAATGTTGAATGAAATGCATGCATGAGCAAGTTTGTATTGTAGACATAAGTTCTCAGTTCATCTGGTTAAATGCCAAAGAGTACACATGTCAGATCATATGGTAATTATATATTTGGTTCTGTATAAAGCTGCCAAACTGCCTTCCAAAGTGGCTGTGCCACTTAATATTCTCACCTGTAACAAGTGAGATTTCCTATTATTCCATGTGTTTGACAGAATTTTGTGTTGTCAGGGTATTCGTGTGAAAGTATTGTAGTGGGTGTGTAGCAGTCTATGACAACTTAATGTTTTTCCTGGCTATGTATTACATGGGACACATTTTTCTTATGCTTATTTGCCCTCTGCATAACTTCTCTACTTAGGTCTATTTTCAGGTTGCTGTCCTCCCCCCACCACATCCCTTACACAAAAACAAAGGGAGAATTTCTTCTGCCCAGAATACTTGCTTGTGCTTTTTTGGAGAAGTTCATGGGAAAAAATTCTTATGGTTTATGATATATAGTATATAATCCATTGTGCCTGTGGTTCTCAGAACATTTATATACTCAATCATCTCTGCTTGTTATTTTACATTTTATTAAAACGTAAGGCAGACAGTGTTTTGATTACTGTCTAGCTGTTTCCAATAAATTGAAACATTCTTTCTTGGATGGGCAAAGAAAACACATAAGACTCCAAAAACTCATCGAACTTATAAAATTCAGGCAGAAAACAAAATCTGTAAACAAATTTAGTAACTGGGTGAAGCAGGTAGGAGTGGGAGGAGGTCACAGGCCAGCCAGAGACACGTGCTGAGGCCGGCAGCGACAGTGGAGACTTCCAGGGAAGTGCTTCTGCTCACTAAGACAGCCCTGCACGGCCACTCAGCTGTGTGATGACAGTCATGCACAAGCGGTTTCGCTAAAGAAGAGCTGAAGCAGACTGAGGAAACTGGCTCCACCAGGCAGCAATTTACAGCCTCACTCCTGTGCACATCAGAAGTGCAGAACTCTGTCCTCTCAGTGCCTCTCCCCCTCCCCCGCACATAACAGGGAGCTGAGCTGGAGAAAGGAGGTGGATTACATGGTTTAAGTCAGCATTGCTGTGCCAGAGACTCTCTTCAAAAGGTATCTGGTCTTGTGTCTGAAGAGAAGTTTCAGCAGGTAAAACACAGTGCAAGCATGAGAACCTAGACTCAGTTCCCTAGTGACCATGTTAAAAAAAAAAAAATTGGCATGAGACCAATGTCGTTAATTAGCTAAAATGATATTTTCATAGTGGGAATATAAAACAGCTGTAATTTCTATAACAATACATGAAAATATACATTACATACACAATAATATATTATGTATAGGCAATATAGAGTTTGCATTAGGCACACTTACCTAAGACTCAGGATATGGCTTTCCAACTACATATCTCAATGCTACCCCACTTGAACATGAGGATACAAGAAAAAAAAAAAAATTTCATCCCAGCTTAAATAAAATCATAACACAAACTTTTACAAAATTTGGGAAAGGGGTAAAAATCCAGACACAGGAGGCATTTAGAATGCAGAAGTGAATATCAGGGTTTGAGTTCAGAAACTAAGCACTCATGAAAATATCTTACATGGTGTCAAGCACATAATCCCAGTGCTCAGGAGGTGGAGGCGGGTGGGACCCTTGGTCATGCTGGCTAGTGGAGTTAGTGAGCTTTGGTTTCAGTGGAATACCCTGTCTCAATAAGTAAGTGGAGAAAAATTAAAGAAGACACCCAACATTGACCTCTGGCTTACATGCTCACATATATACATATGTATACCATCATGTCCACCCATGCACATGCAACCACACAGGTACACATATCACAATAACAGTAAAAAATCAATGGGACCTTAGCTATACTGATGTAAAGAAATTTTAAAAGATACAAATTAATAAAATTAGAGGTGAGAGGAGCCATTGTGATAGATAGCAATGAAATTCAGAAAATCATTAGGACATACTGTATATTCCATTAAACTGAAAATTTGAAATATATATGCATATATATATACATATCCATATATATACATATATAGATAGATAGATGCATATGGTCTTTAAAAATTAAACCAAAGTGAAATTAATAATTTAAACATATCTAAAAGAAGCAGGAAAATTCAAGCAGTAATGAAAAAAAAATGTCCCTACCTAATTGAATCCAGACACAGGGGAATTTGCTGCATTGTACCAGACCTTCAGAGAATAAAGACTGATCCTTCTCAAGTTATTCCATAAAATAGTAAAGTCAGGGCCACTACTAAACTAAAGCTAGTATTCCCCTGTTACAAAACACCAGATAAACACACAACATTAACAAAATCTAATAGATTAAACTCCCTGAAAAGTATAAATATAAAAGTTCTCAACATAATTCTTATGAAGAAAACTGAAGTGCATATCAATAAGATAATTAATAGTTATCAACTTTGCCTCATCCCAGCATGATTCAATATGTATGAATCAATAAATATAATATATCATATTAATAGACTCATCAATGGAAATCATATGATCATCTTAAGATAATTTTTTTTCACACTCTGACATCCTTAAAAGTCCTAAAGAAACTGGGAATATAAGGAATAGTTCTTAAAATTCCAAAGGCCACATATGGCAATCCTGTAACCTACTTATACTAAATAGAAAAAGTTCAAAAATTCACACTAAAATTAATAAGAAGACAATGGTGTACCCTTTCTTTTCTCATTCAATATAGTGGTTAATGTCTTAGGACAGTAAGAAAAGAGAAGCAATTAAAAGGGACACAAATAGGAAAGGAAGAAATCAAAGTATTCCTGTTTTCAGATAGCATTATTGTGCACATAATAGACCTTAAGAACCCTGCTAGGAAAAGCCCAGAACTCATATACACTTTCAGCAACAGGAAGGATATGAAATAAATGTTTCTGCCCCTTCGCCTTGCTGGGGCATCATAGATGAACGAAAGCAGTAGGAGGAAAGGATTTATTTAGGCTTGCTCTCTCAGAGGGCTGCTTCATGATGGCAGGGAAGATGGTGGTCTAGCCAAGACTGAGCATGACCTCCATGCTACAGCAGGTGGGAAACAGCAGTAGGAAAGTGAGCTGACGGTGAGCTCTCTGGCAGGAGAGCTGGCTATAACATTCCTAAGGCCACCCTCAGATCCTAAGCCCACCCCCAGAAACATATGTCCTGCAGCATGGCTCCACCTCCAAAATTGCCATCGGCACTGGGCCAAGCAGAAGAACACATCGTTTTATGGAAGATATCTGATTCAAACCACCATATTTAATCCTCTGCTGTTATAGTGTTAGAACCATTTTATGATATAAAATGCATTCAGTCCACTACTAAAGTCCCAATAGTTCTTATTAATCCCAACATAACTTGACAGTTCAAAATCCAAGGTTTCATTGGGGATTCAAGATGGTTTGTTTATTGTAGGCCTATAAAATTAAAGACCAAGCTAAATACACGTTTAAGGCACAGAGTAAAAATTCACATTGCAAAAGATGGCATAGCAAGAAAAATTTGGTCCAATTCAAGGTAGCAAACAATCAGGGCAAATATCAAATCTTGCAGTTCTATTTCTGGCATGTAAGAACCAAAGAAGTCCAACTCACCATCAGTCATAACTAGTAGAAAAATGTCCTATTGCTAAAGATACCATGGCTTTTGTTATAGAACACAGAAAAATCAATCAAATTGTGCTGGGAGCATTTGTCTTTGCTGGCTAGCTTTTGTAGTGCCAGATGATGCAATACAGACTGTGGAGAGCGACATTCATTAGCCGTCTTAATTAAATGTGGACCTTGAGTGTTAAAATACTGACCTTCCCAGCAAGATGTGCCTGCCCAGTGGTGCAGTAGTGGCATGACTATTATGAGGGTAACCAACTGATTTAATGTGGGGCCCACTCCACAGCAACAGACTCATATCTGGTCTGTTAAACACATGGCTGTTCAAAACTGATTGCTGAGCAGGGCGTGGTGGCGCACGCCTTTAATCCCAGCACTAGGGAGGCAGATGTAGGAGGATTGCCATGAGTTCAAGGCCACCCTGAGACTACATAGTGAATTCCAGGTCAGCCTGGGCCAGAGTGAGACCCTACCTTGAAAAAGCAAAAAACCAAACCAAACCAAACCAAACCAAACCAAAACAAAACAAAACAAAAAACAAAACTGATTGTTGAGAGGCCCTAGGCCCTAGTGGGGAGTGACTGCTGTTGTTCTGTTCAATAGACACGTTGGGCCTGCCACACTGCTTTCTAAGTAGTTATGTTTATGCCCATAGGTTGGTGCTGGTGTTAGCTTTGTTCAGAATAACTTCCTGCTGCAGCGGTCACTACAGAGACTCATAACTGATCAAGATGCTGAGAATACTGTTGAATGTTCAGGCATAAATGGAACATTTATATTATGTTCCCCGCACTCAGGAAGCATCACAGAAGAGGGGAAAAAATTTAGAAGAAGTCAGAGGCAGGGATGAGTGCTGCAGACAAATGCCTTCATAGCGTGGCATGGCCATTGCGATTGTGAACTCTCACCTGATGTGATTACTTACACAAGACTGGGCCCATCCACATGCTGTCATGGAATAGAGAGATGCTCATAGGAGTTTATCCCTCCCAGGGGGCCTATAGCAGTTTATGGCTTCTGCTGAGCTGCTGCATGGAGACATTTCTTTTCAGAGATACTTCCACGAATAATTTGCCCCTGATCATATTAATAACCCCTTGCCCATGTCATAGTTTATAGAAACAAAAAGAAAACAAATAGACATGGATTACCAGAAACAAACATCAAAAACCAAACGATGTGAATGTGGAAGGCTGCTTAGCGGAGATGGAGCTAAAAGGAGGGTGATGGGGAGGGGCTAGGGGTGACTGTGGTCAAAACACACTCATGCATGAAAATACCACAAAGAAACCAAAATATAGTCTGGATATGATAATAACAACCTTAAAAGTAGAATTTCCCCAAGTTTCAAGGCACATCTACAACATTATATAAGTAGCGATTATTTCTGGAGTACAATAGACTCTATAGTGGAACTATTTGCAAATTAGGCAAGGAACATCTGAGATCCAAGATTCATGAGTTATCACCCATGCAGTAGTGGATTTTCTCTTAATTGTTATGCAGTTACCCAACAGTTATCTCTGCTCAGGTAACTAAATCAAATAAAGATAACTTATGGCATACATACATATGTCTAGCTTGATTTCTCACCCTACATTAGATCAGCTAGCACTCTACTGTATAAGTCCTTGTTCTCATATTTAAACTGTTTGCTGCTTTTCTGACCATGATTCACTACTGAGTGGTAGCAACTTTCTAATTCTTATAGCATAATTGGACCCCTAACTCTTTAGGGAGAGTGGTTTTGCTCATGAGAGCTCTGGTGTTGGCTTAATCAATGAGAACTTTAGGGAGAGGGGTTTTGCTCATGGAAGCTCTGGTGTTGGCTTAATCAATGAGGACTTTAGGGAGAGGGGTTTTGCTCATGGAAGCTCTGGTGTTGGCTTAATCAATGGGAACTTGGCTGAAACTTGTACTAAGCTTTGAAACTACTACTTCTATCATCAGTCTTTTTCCGTAGCTTCTTTGAAAATTAAACTTTGTTCAGGACCAGAGAAGATTTTCTCTGTGACAAAACTGCTTAATGTCACACTGTAAGAAATAACCACTATAACTATGATATAGCTGGCATATAATTTTTTGTAGTTTTTGAGTTTTCTTTTTCTAATTTTATTGTGTCTTAGTAAAGCAGCAGTTTAAAATATGTTTTTATGTGCACAATGTACACAAATTATAAAAACATATATTCTATAATTATTATATAAAGAAGGCATATTTTATTACCTGGTCAGTTAAATTAGGAAATTTTATTTATCTTGGTATTACTTCAAAACACATGCTTTTCTCAGAAAATCAAGCAATTAATTTCAGGACACCAGATTCTTGATTCTAATGTACTGCATCATTTCCATTGGATTTCAGTTCATAACTCTTGCCATTATCACATTTAACATAATCATTGTGAAACTGCTTGAGTGAAGTTTAAATATATGAGAGAATAATAAACTCTTGACTTTCAATGAATAAAGTAATAGTCTAATGCACTCAGATAAACATAGTTTCTCAGACTTGTTATGAGGCAAAATGTTCTATATTTGACAAATTAGGTCAAGAAGTTACAATCAAAGTGACACTTGAAAATTTAAATAATAGATGTTTGCCTTTAATGTTTTATAGACCCACATTATCTTTTCATTGTAACTACCAAAAGTGAGATGGAGATATAGCAGTGGTTTAAATCAGTTCATCTATTTGGTTAATTTTTATGCTAAATCTTTTAAATAAATTTATCAAAATTTTATCAAATCTACTATGTGATAGGTGCAGTTTAGGAACTGTGAATATACTAATGACTAAAATTAATTTATAAATACTTCATTTTTCAACAACAATTGAAACACTGATTATAATTTTGTGTTAAATTTCTTAATGAGTCCTCAAGAAGGTCAAGTTAAGTGTGCATTGCATGACAGGATTTAGCAGTTGACTGCAGATATAATGTTTTAAAAAATGGACAGAAATTAATTAAAAGCCATGTATTGGTTACTTTTATGGTGGCTGTGACAAAATAGCTGATAAAGCCAACCTAAAGAAGGAAAAAAAATGACAAGTGTCTGTATTCAGCTTGCTTTAACTTTCTTATTCAATTCAAGGGCTGGAGAGATGGCGTAGCGGTTAAGTGCTTGCCTGTGAAGCCTAAGGACCCCGGTTCGAGGCTCGGTTCCCCAGGTCCCACGTTAGCCAGATGCACAAGGGGGCGCACGCGTCTGGAGTTCGTTTGCAGGGGCTGGAAGCCCTGGCGCGCCCATTCTCTCTCTCTCCCTCTACCTGTCTTTCTCTCTGTGTCTGTCGCTCTCAAATAAATAAATAAATAAATAAAATTTCAATTCAGGACCCCAAGCCACAGAATGGGGCTGCCTTCAGTAAGGGTGGGGGTCTTCCCAACTTGATTAGCCTAATCTAGAATTTACCTTTCAGATATGACCAGAGATTTGTTTCCTAGAGGTTCCTAGATCCAAACAAGTGGCAATTGAATGCACATGTGGGAATGTATGCATTTACATATATGTGTGTGTAATTTATATAGAATATAAATCATTCAGCTCAAATATAATAAAAACTTTATGATAATTCCCATTCATTGATTTTCCCCTTTTGGATATTAGAAACTTGACTAGCTTTTCTCAACACTGTGCATATTGGACACTGGAAAATGTTGGCACTGTTGCACATGGACATGAATGAATCCCTTTGGTCCAGGTTAAATTGCACTTACATGGCATTGATTCTGATTCCCGTGCTTTACTGGAGCCAATTCCCCTTGGTTTTGTAAGAGTCAACTTCTAAATTTTCAGGAGACTTCAGAAACAGTTGCTAAACTGTTTGTGGTTTAAGTTTTATGTGGTGAAAAAACATTTTCAGGACAGAATAAGCAAACATGCTCACTACGGCTTCCTGCCCTCAGTGGAGCCTATTGCTGAACATGACTTTATCATTCGGGACCTTGCCCTTCTCTGTTACAAACCTACAACCAAGAAATTCTTCATTGAAGTCTTCTGTCTTGGTCAAGTTGTTTGTATTTTTATTTTTCTGTCCCATTCAGTTCTCATTTATTTATTTATTTCCTTTCCTCTTTTTCAGCATGAACTTGATAGATTTATTTTCAGTAAGAGTGTAAGCAGATTGAATGGAATTTTACCACTTTTATATTTTTGGATCATGATCTTCGAGTTTATTTATTTATTTATTTAAGAGAGAGAGAGAGAGAGAGA